>NC_073642.1:24537500-34537500 GCF_029407905.1 Bubalus kerabau
TTGTTTCCCCGGAGTGGGTTGGGTGGGGGGCGCCAGGGGAGAAGGCGGTGATTTTCTCAAGAGAGAGTGTCTCCCGCCGTGGCCGCGGCGCAGCTCTGGGAGACACCCTGCCTGCACTTTCTTTGTCTGGGGCGCCGGCCCATCGCGCGGCTCTGCCTTCCTCCTCAAGGCTCCCCGGCACCGCGGGTCTCCCACCTCCCTCTCCCGCCCTCCCCGAGGGGCGGTGGCCCGAGACCCTCTCTCCAGCATCCGCCTATCCCCGGCCGGACCCACCTTGCCGCCCCACGATCTCGGCGACATGCTCGGAACTGGGCACCGGCACGCACTCGGTCATGTTCACGCTCTTCTTTCGCGGCTCGCTGTCGTACAGAGACGCGCCCTCGTCACTGTCCAGCCCTAGCAGGGAAAGCTGGTCGAGTGCGAGCTGCAGGGCTCTTTGGTCATCCAGGGTCTCTCCGCCGCCTCCTCCTCCTCCTCCGCCGCCGCCGCCCCCTCCGCCGCCGCTGCCGTTGCGCTCCAGGTCTGCAAACAGCGAGCTGGGCATCTCTCGGCCGTGCGCGCCGCGCCCCCGCCGGCCCTGGGCTCGGCGGCGAGAAGCTTCGGCCACAAAGGCAGCCGGGAAGCGAGTGGTCAGGGGCGGGGAGGCCGGCCGGCTGCAGACAGCTCCGTGGCTCTTTCCTCGGCTCCGGGAGGAGTGAATCGTTCCTGGCGGTCCGCGCCGGGCAGTGGCTGCGGGAGCCGCCGCCTGGGTCCCCACCCCAGATCTGCTGGCGGGTGGGGTGGGGGCAGAGCTCGAGCGGCAGCCGCGCGTGCCCCCCGAGTGCCCGGCTGGCTGGCCACAATGCCGAGCGAGAAGCGAGCAGGCGAGCGACAGCAGCGTTTCTTTAAGGAGCCCCTCCCCGGCTCCTCCACTCCCTCCCTCCCGCCCGCCCGCCCGCCCTCACTCAGCGCTTTTTCCTCCTCTCCTCCCCGCCTCTTGACTGAGCCTCTGCAGCCAGACGGCTCCGGAGGGGGACGAGGGAGGCGCAACGTCACCGGCGGGAGCTGACACTACAATGCTACTGACACTATCGCTGGGGGAGGCGATTGGCGCGCGCCGGCCGGGGGCGGGCGGAGGCCGCAGGCTGAGCGAGCTGAGAGCTAGCGCCCCCCACCCCCGCGCTAGCCGCAGCCCGCCCCGTCCTCCTCCCGCCCGCGCCCCTCCCCCGCCGCCGCTAACGCCTCTCTTTGTTGTCTAATGCGGGACCGACCGGCCCGGGACACTTGCCTGCACCTCTCAGCCGAGGACAGTTACTATCCCCAGGACTCCTCCCTCGCCAGACTGAAAAAAGGAAACGCGCCCAACTCTGATGCCAGGGCCCCAGCTCCAAGAGAGCGGTCCTTAGAAAGTCCCGTTAGCGTCCCCAAATAAAGCACCCCTAGAGCCAACGATGCCTCAGGGAGAAAGGTCTATTGTCTGCCCCCCAAAAGACAGACCGATCCCTCGGACACGAAAGAAAGGTCTCGAGATCCTTGTGTGTACTGGTCAAGTGGCCCCCGGCCGGGGCTGCCCACCTGCACGCGAGCGCAGGAGACACAAAGGCATACGCCCGCTCGCATCCCACTCGTGCGCGCGCGCGCCCGCAATTCTGTACCCTTGGGCGGCAATTCGCCCAACTGGCCCCGAAACTGCGGATCAGAAAGCAAGAAACAGGCTGCAGTGCCGACCTGGCCCTCCCGGCCTCCGGCGACTTCTGGAATGCACAGCGCAGAGGTCCTGCCCGTGCCCGGCGCGCGGGCAGAGACCCCGCGGGCTCTGACACGCGCACGAGAGCCGCGCCGCCACAGCGGGGACGCCAGTCATACCTCCAGCGGGCGCGGGCGCGGGTGTGCGCGCCCACCGCTCTCCGATCCCTCCCAGCCCCACGGTCGGGCATGCGCAGTGCGCGCGACGAGCGGGCGGGCCCTTTAAGGCGAGAGCGGCGGAGCTCCCCCGCCCCTCCCGCGGCCCCGCCCCAACGGGAGGTGTGTGCTTGCAGCCCGGCGGCTCTTTGTGCGCTTCTCTTGGTGGGGGTGGCGGCGGAGGGAGGGTGCGATGGGACCGGCCGGCGGGGACGGCGAGCTGCGCCCCCTCCCGGATCTCCCAGGGGCCGCCTCCGAGCGCAAGGAAGAAAGGAGGCTTTGAGGGAAGGGCCGGAACGGGGCGCGATGCCGGGCTGCCCCGCTGCTCGGTCCCTCTCCGCCCAAGTCCCCCCTCCGCCGCCGGCCGGAGCGGGTGCCCCCGGATCTTGGCGCGCGCGCTCCCCTCTTTTGTTCTGGGCTCCGCCTGGCTCGCCCGGCCCCTTGCGCCTGACCCCGGCCGTTCCGCAGAGCGGCGGGGGCCTTGAATCGCGAGGATGGCCAGCGTCCGCGCAGCGGGGCTCCTGATGAAGACAATGAGGCCATGTGGCCGAACCCACAGACGGGTTTACTCTGGAGTCCTCGCGGTGCCGCGGGGCGATCTCGGGGCTCGAAGGCAGAGGCTCCCCAAAGTGCCCCCTGCGTGACCCAGGGACGAGTGAGGGAGCGCCCTGGGTGGGCCTCGAATCTTTTTAATCCATAAAATAGGGGAAATCAGACAGCCCTCCCCACCTCGTGGGCTCTGGAAATTAGATGTGACAATAGGCGGGAGCGCGACTAGTAGGTAGTCAGGCACACGCCTAGACTTCTGAGAATGCGAAGGTGTTTTTCCTACCTCGCTCACCTGGAGCTGTCTTGGCGAAGAGGTGCTGATTATTTCCTTAGGGAAATGAGACTTGGAAGCCACTTAAAGTGGTTATTTCCGCAGGATGTTTACATCAGCTTCCTGGTGTGTGTGTTTCTTCAAAGGGGAAGCTTGGTGAGGGGGTGGGGATCGGGATGGGAGTGCTGAGCCTTCCCAGAGAGCCACCACCTAGACCCCCAGTAGAGAATTCTTCTATTTTTTAACCTAGTTTTTGTACTCAAGCCCTACCAATTTGCGAACCAGGAGGGAGTGTCCTTGAAGATTCCTGAGAGCTGAGAATAAAGGGTCCTGGCTAGGGGTAGGGGGGTGGCACAGAGAAGGCTCAGCCTGGAGCCCCTCACTAAAGGTCTGTAAACACCAAAGCAGACAGGAGAAGCCCTCCTGTCAAAGGCCTCAGCATTTGCATCTTGCCAACAGAATCTCCGTTTGGCCTCTCAACTCAGTTTCTAGGAGTTTCATACACTCCCGATCAGGCCAACTGAGGTTTCTTTTTTCAAATAACAGACTTGATGAAGGTCAAATTTTTGCTGGACTTCCATGGCTGATGAGGCCTGTGCCCAGGTAAATGAAGACTCCCCCCCCCCCACCTGTTTCCTAGGCAACAGTCCTGTCATACATCCTCCCCTTCACACTGAAAGCAGTGTGACGCTTTCAGGTGGTCAGTTCAGAAACTGGTCTGGAGATCTGAATGCTTCCAAGTCCCTGAGTCCTCCCCAGGAAGGTGAATACACTTTGTGGATGGGGAAGTGACACGTGTAATATCTTCCTTCCTTACTAAATCAGGAAGCCAGGAACTCCACCTGCCTGTAGTGCAAATGCTCCATGAAATCTCAGCCCCCATGAAGGATAAGCTAAAACTCTGACCACAGGAGTTCATGGAAAGTGCCAATCCAGAGGTGCCCATGACCTGCCACGAAGCTCAGGTTACCCTCCACGGACCAGAATTCTTCAGTCGAAATGTGTGCAAAGATAGCACATTTTTGGAAGATACCCATGAAATCTAAGGGCCTCCGGAGAGTAGGAGGGGTATGATCCTGGTGGCCAGAGCTGGGATGGCCGACAGATCTGGTTCCCAGTCCAGTTCTGCCCCAGTGTTTCTTGCCTACAAAAAGAAGCTAGTATCCAGCTTTTCATTTACTTCCCGAGAAGGAGGGGGTTGGTTTAGCGGGTAGATAATGACAGTGAAAAATGATTCATTGCACGTTGCAAAGTCCTAAGCAGAAGTATTGGAAAATGGGTGTTTTCCCCACAGCCACTTCTTACCTACTTTTATTTATTAATAATACTGACCAGTTAGGGTATCTTCTGACACTTGAATGCTATTATAAAAGTAATACTCTGGAAATTTTAATTCTCAATTAATGGCTTTTATAAGCCAAGACATCTTAGAGCTTGCAAGTCTAGTTCTGTTTTTAAATAGATAATAACACCCAACCCCAAAGTTTCTGGTTAGACTTTCCCAGGCTCCTTCAGGACCCCAGAGCTTAACTACTTTTCCTGACACAGGACGTGTTCCCTAAGGACATCCCTGATGTGGCCATATTATTTTTTGTTGTTAGCACAAGAGAGAAACTTGAAGAATGTGATCTGGTAAGATAATAGGGAAATTCAGTTGTCATAAGAAAAGGTAAAGTCACGCAAAAACAAGATTAGCAAGAGACCGCCCTGTTCTCCAGAAGCTCCAAACTGTTTTGCACACATCTTGCTTCCCCTTGGCAAACTAATTAGCTGGCAAAAGAAACTAAAGTCCTCATGGGAACACAAGTGCACTTTCGATCAATTCATTCAACATTATCGAGCAGCTACATACTTTATTATAGGTGCAGAGTAAAGTGCTGAAGCTACAAAAATGAACAAGACAGAGGAATCCTTTCCTTGGACCCCCTGCATGCATGGGTACATGTGTGCTAAATCACTTCAGTTGTGTCCGACTCTTATTCGACCCTATGGACTGCAGCCTGCCAGGCTTTTCTGTCCATGGGATTCTCCAGGCAAGAATACTGGAATGGATGGCCATTTCCTTCTCCAGGGGATCTTCCCAACCCAGGGATCAAACCCGTGTCTTACGTCTACTTGCATTGGCAGGCGGTTTCTTTACCACCAGCGCCACCTGTGAACCCCTCCCTTGGACACCGGTCCAAATCCAGTTCACAGCAGAGGTAAGTGTCCAGATGGTAGTGAAATTCAGTTGTCATAAGGTTAAATTCAGTCTGTCTAAGGTTCCAGGAAGACTTCTCAGTGGACATTTGAGTTGTGCTTTCAAAGGATGAGGTGGATGAATTAATTGAAACTAGTGGGTAGCATAGCATATGATAGGACCTCAATAAGTGTTTATTAAGTGAATGAGTGAACCAGGTTGAAAAGGCCTAAGGCATAATTTTCTTAATTATATGGATGAATACCAGTGTCTGGGAAATGGCTCAGACGACTTCAGCCACAACTACATGATTCTTTATAATAATATTCACAGGTAATAATCATTAAGCACTTATTATGTGCCTGGCACTTTTACCAAATGCTTTATAATGCAATATCTTAATGGGCTTCCCAGGTGGTTCAGTGGAAAAGAATCCACTTGCCAATGCAGGAGATGTGGGGTTGCTCTCTGGGTTGGGAAGAGCCCTTGGAGAAGGAAATGGCAACCCACTCCAGTATTTCTGGCAGGCTACAGTCCATGGGGTTGCAAGAATTGAACACGACTTAGCAACTAAACCACCACCACCACCACCAGTATTCTTGCCTGGGAAATCCCATAGACAGAGGAGCCTGGCGGGCTGCAGTCCATGTGTTCACAAACAGTTGGACACAACTGAGCGACTAAACACACAAACACACACACACACACACACACACACACTCACAGGTGCAGCTTAAGCCTCTGGAGCCTTCCCTTACACAGGCTGTTCCTCAATCTGGGAGGTCAGTTCAGTTCAGTTGCTCAGTCGTGTCTGACTTTTCACAACCCCATGCACCACAGCACACCAGGCCTCCCGGTCCATCACCAACTCCCAGAGCCTACTCAAACTCCTCTCCATTAGGTCGGTGATGCCATCCAACCATCTCACCCTCTGTCGTCCCCTTCTCCTCCTGCCTTCAATCTTGCCCAGCATCAGGGTCTTTTCAAATAAGTCAGCTCTTCGCATCAGGTGGCCAAAGTATTGGAGTTTCAGCTTCAGCATCAGTCCTTCCAATGAACACTCGGGACTGATCTCCTTTAGGATGGACTGGTTGTATCTCCTTGCAGTCCAAGGGACTCTCAAGAGTCTTCTCCAACACCACAGTTCAAAAGCATCAATTCTTTGATGCTCAGTTTCTTTATAGTCCAACTCTCACATCCATACATGACTACTGGAAAAACCATAGCCTTGATGAGACGGACCTTTGTTGGCAAAGTAATGTTTCTGCTTTTTAATATGCTGTCTAAGCTGGTCATAACTTTCATTCCAAGGAGTAAGCATCTTTTAATTTCATGGCTGCAGTCACCATCTGCAGTGATTTTGGAGCTTCCAAAAATAAAGTCAGCCACTGTTTGCATTGTTTCCCCATCTATTTGCCATGAAGTGATGGGACCAGATGCCATGATCTTAGTTTTCTGAATGTTGAGCTTTAAGCCAACTTTTTGAGTCTCCTCTTTCACTTTCATCAAGAGGCTCTTTAGTTCTTCACTTTTTGCCGTAAGGGTGGTGTCATCTGCATATCTGAGGTTATTGCTATTTCCCCGGCAATCTTGATTCCAGCTTGTGCTTCTTCCAGCCCAGCGTTTCTCATGATGTACTCTGTATATAAGTTAAATAAGCAGGGTGACAATATACAGCCTTGACGTACTCCTTTTCATATTTGGAACCAATCTGTTGTTCCATGTCTAGTTCTAACTGTTGCTTCCTGACCCGCATACAGGTTTCTCAAGAGGCAGGTCAGGTGGTCTGGTATTTCCATCTCTTGAAGAATTTTCCACAGTTTGTCGTGATCCACACAGTCAAAGGCTTTGGCATAGTCCATAAAGCAGAAATAGATGTTTTTCTAGAACTCTCTTACTTTTTTGATGATCCAGTGGATGTTGGCAATTTGATCTCTGGTTCCTCTGCCTTCTCTAAAACCAGCTTGAACATCAGGAAGTTCATAGTTCACATATTGCTGAAGCCTGGCTTGGGGAATTTTGAGTATTAACTTTGCTAGCATGTGAGATGGGTACAATTGTGTAGTAGTTTGTGCATTCTTAAGCATTGACTTTCTTTGGGATTGGAATGAAAACTGACCTTTTCCAGTCCCGAGGCCACTGCTGAGATTTCCAAATTTGCTGGCATATTGAGTGCAGCACTTTCACAGCATCATCTTTTAGGATTTTAAATAGCTCAACTGGAATTCCATCACCTCCACAAGCTTTGTTTGTAGTGATGCTTCCTAAGGCCTGCTTAACTTCCCATTCCATGATGTCTGGCTCTAGGTGAGAGATCACACCATCATGATCTTTTTTGGTCATGAAGGTCATGAAGATCTTTTTTTGTATAGTTCTGTGTATTCATCAGGGATCCCCTAGTGGCTCAGACGGTAAAGCATCTGCCCACAACGCGGGAGACCTGGGTTCGATCCCTAGGTTGGGAAGATCCCCTGGAGAAGGAAATGGCAACCCACTCCAGTGCTCTTGCCTAGAAAATTCCATGGATGGAGGAGCCTAGTGGGCTACAGTCCATGGGGTCACAAAGAGTTGGACACTACTGAGTGACTTAACTTTCTTTCTTTCTGTGTATTCTTGCCATCTCTTCTTAATATCTTCTGCTTCTGTTAGGTCCATACCATTTCTGTCCTATATTAAGCCCATCTTTGCATGAAAGGTTCCCTTGGTATCTCTAATTATCCTGAAGAGATCTCTAGTCTTCCCATTCTATTGTTTTCCTTTATTTCTTTGCATTGATCACTGAGGAAGGCTTTCTTATCTCTCCTTTCTATTCTTTGGAACTCTGCATTCAAATGGGTATATCTTTCCTTTTCTCCTTTGCTTTTCACTTCTCTTCTTTTCACAGCTATTTGTAAGACCTCCTCAGACAGCCATTTTGCTATTTTGCATTTCTTTTGCTTGGGGATGGTCTTGATCCCTGCCTTCTATACAATGTCACAAACCTCCATCCATAGTTCATCAGGCACTCTGTCTATCAGATCTAGTACCTTAAATCTATTTCTCACTTCTACTGTGTAATCGTAATGGATTTGATTTAGGTCATATCTGAATGGTCTAGTGGTTTTCCCTACTTCTTCAATTTAAGTCTGAATTTCGTAATAAGGAGTTCATGGTCTGAGCCACAGTCAGCTCCCAGTCTTGTTTTTGCTAACTGTATAGAGCTTCTCCATCTTTGATTGCAAAGTACATAATCAATCTGATTTTGGTGTTGGCCATCTGGTGATGTCCATGTGTAGAGTCTTCTCTTGTGTTGTTGAAAGAGGGTGTTTGCTATGACCAGTGCATTCTCTTGGCAAAACTCTATTAGTCTTTGCCCTGCTTCATTCCGTATTCCAAGGCCAAATTTGCCTGTTACTCCAGGTGTTTCTTGATTTCCTACTTCTGCATTCTAGTCCCCTATAATGAAAAGGACATCTTTTGGGGTATTAGATCTAGAAGGTCTTGTAGGTCTTCATAGAACCATTCAACTTCAGCTTCTTCAGCATTACTGGTTGGGGCATAGACTTGGATTACCGTGATATTGAGTGGTTTGCCTTGGAAATGAACAGAGATCATTCTGTTATTTTTGAAATTGCAACCAAGTACTGTATTTCGGACTCTTTTGTTGACTATGAGGGCTACTCTATTTTTTCTAAGGGATTCTTGCCCACAGTCTGGGAGGGGTCTTAGCAATTTATTTACAGGATCACAGATCTTAGCAAAATTTTCAAGAGTAAAGTTTTTTTTTTTAATTCCTTTTCTTAAGGAGTACCCCTAAAATGATGTAACCTTCTAATCCTAGATACACTATTGCACCTTAGGTCTGGAAGCTAGTAAGTGGTACCTGAGCCTGTGATCTTAATCACCCCTAAGTTCCTTCTCATTTCTGAGACACAGTTCCTCAGCTGGAAGTTGGAAATTTTTCCAGCCTTGCTTCTGTAACAATCACATGTGTGAGGGCATGTGACAGCATTTTGTTTTTCTGATGTTCTGTGGCTTTTATACCATTAACATGTATGTAACATATAACACTGGAGAAGGCAATGGCACCCCACTCCAGTACTCTTGCCTGGAAAATCCCATGGGTGGAGGAGCCTGGTGGGCTGCAATCCGTGGGGTTGCGAAGAGTCGGACACGACAGAGAGACTTCACTTTCACTTTTCACTTTCATGCATTGGAGAAGGAAATGGCAACCCACTCCAGTGTTCTCCCCTGGAGAATCCCAGGGACAGGGGAGCCTGGTGGGCTGCCGTCTATGGGGTCGCACAGAGTTGGACACGACTGAAGTGACTTAGCAGCAACATATAACATGTGGAACTCGCACATATATTTTAAGAATATTTTAATAATATGGGAAATGATCTTATGTTGAACAAACGGAAATAGGGAGATAAGGTATGTGTGCGTGTGTGCTACTAAACACTCAATAAGCTTTAGAAAAAGCAAATGAATAGGCTACAAAGAGACATCAAAGTTTGACAGTGCATATTCTTTAAATGGTGGGTCACGATTTCATTTTGCTTTTCTGTATGTTTCAGACTAGGCCTTTATCTTTATTCAATATGTTTTTTAAAGTAATGCCTGCTTAGTTTAAAAATTAAATAGTGCTAAAAGTCTCAATGGGCTTCCCAGGTGGTACTGTGGTAAAGAACCCCCCTGCCATTGCAGGCAACATGAGAGACGTGGGTTTGATCCCTGGGTCCAAAAGATCCTCTGGAGGAGGGCATGGCAACCCACTCCAGGAAAAGACAACCAGCATAGTGAAAAGTCTCAAAATCATGTTGTAAGAGAAATAATGGAGGCAATTATGACTCTCTGGACAAGAGGAGCCTGGGGCTAACAATATTTATTCCTCAGAGTTGAGAGTGACAAACAGATTAAAGTAATAAAATAGGAACTTCACTGGTGGTCCAGTGGTTAAGATTCTGTGCTTCCAATGCAGCAGGCACAGGTTCAATCCCTGGTCAGGGATCTAAGATCCCAAGTGCCTCACAGCCAAAAAGCAAACAAACATAAAACAGAAACAGTATTGTAACAAATTCAATAAAGACTTTAAAAATGGTCCACATCAAAAAATCTAAATAATAATTGAAAAAAAAAAGATAAAGTGCCTCACAGTCATAAGTCAATCCTAAAGGAAGTCAATCCTGAATATTCATTGGAAGGACTGATGCTGAAGCTGAAGCTCCAATCCTTTGGTCACCTGATGCGAAGCACCAACTCATTGGTAAAGAACCCCAATGCTGGGAAAGATTGAGGGCAGGTGAAGAAAGGGGCAACAGAGGATGAGTCAGAGGTTGGATAGCACCACTGACTCAATGGACATGAGTTTGAGCAAACTGCAGGAGATAGTGAAGGACAGGAAAGCCTGGTGTGCTGCATCCATGGGGCTAAAAATATTCAGATGTGACTTATCAACTGAACAACAACAACAGTGTTAAGTGCTCAGTAAATAGAGGTTTAAAAAATCAAAAGTGGGAAGAGACAAGGCAGGGAATGGATGGTTTTAGGATATTTAAAGAACTACTCAATGGGAGGTGAGTTCTGTGAAACTCTGTGGAGCAGAGCAAGGATAGAAGCTACTGGAAGGCATACTGGCAAAGGATAATAATTTGCTTAAGCAGCAGGTGATCAGGGTGGGCCACCTCACAAGGGATGCTCACAGACATGAGGACCACTGAACCAGGAGACACCTACAGAGGGTTCATGGGCTGGCTGGGCAGATAGGTGAATTTAATCAGTGGTAAAAATTTTGAGTCTTTTTTCCTTTTGGTCTATTAACATTGAAGTAGTCACCTAGTCTCTGAGCATCAGTTTTCTCATTTGTAAAATAGAAATATTAGTCCTTATGTAGGCAGGTAACAAATGTGAGATAGTCCTTCTTGCCAGTGGGATGTAGGCGTAGTCTAAAGTGATAGAATACAGAATGGGAAAAAAGTAGTAAAGGCTTTTTATTTTTTTTTTAATTTTATTTTTAAACTTTACATAACTGTATTAGTTTTGCCAAATATCAAAATGAATCTGCCACAGGTATACATGTGTTCCCCATCCTGAACCCTCCTCCCTCCTCCCTCCCCATTCCATCCCTCTGGGTCGTCCCAGTGCACCAGCCCCAAGCATCCAGTATCGTGCATCGAACCTGGACTGGCAACTCGTTTCATACATGATATTTTACATGTTTCAATGCCATTCTCCCAAATCTTCCCACCCTCTCCCTCTCTCACAGAATCCATAAGACTGTTCTATACATCAGTGTCTCTTTTGCTGTCTCGTACACATGGTTATTGTTGCCATCTTTCTAAATTCCATATATATGCGTTAGTATACTGTATTGGTGTTTTTCTTTCTGGCTTACTTCACTCTGTAAACGTAAGACCAGAAACTATAAAACTCCTAGAGGAGAACATAGGCAAAACACTCTCTGACATACATCACAGCAGGATCCTCTATGACCCACCTCCCAGAATATTGGAAATAAAAGCAAAAATAAACAAATGGGACCTAATTAACCTTAAAAGCTTCTGCACATCAAAGGAAACTATTAGCAAGGTGAAAAGACAGCCTTCAGAATGGGAAAAGATAATAGCAAATGAAGCAACTGACAAACAACTAATCTCGAGAATATACAAGCAACTCCTACAGCTCAACTCCAGAAAAATAAATGACCCAATCAAAAAATGGGCCAAAGAACTAAATAGACATTTCTCCAAAGAAGACATACAGATGGCTAACAAACACATGAAAAGATGCTCAACATCACTCATTATCAGAGAAATGCAAATCAAAACCACTATGAGGTACCATTTCACACCAGTCAGAATGGCTGTGATCCAAAAGTCTACAAGTAATAAATGCTGGAAAGGGTGTGGAGAAAAGGGAACCCTCTTACACTGTTGGTGGGAATGCAAACTAGTACAGCCACTATGGAGAACAGTGTGGAGATTCCTTAAAAAACTGGAAATAGACCTGCCTTATGATCCAGCAATCCCACTGCTGGGCATACACACTGAGGAAACCAGAAGGGAAAGAGACACGTGTACCCCAATGTTCATCGCAGCACTGTTTATAATAGCCAGACATGGAAGCAACCTAGATGTCCATCAGCAGATGAATGGATAAGAAAGCTGTGGTACATATACACAATGGAGTATTACTCAGCCATTAAAAAGAATACATTTGAATCAGTTCTAATGAGGTGGATGAAACTGGAGGCTTTTTAGTCTTTTTCAAGACTTTCTATGAGCACATTGTCTCTGATCTCATAACTTTTTTTAAAAAGTAAGGAATACTTCTATAACCTAGAGAACTTTTCTATGTATATTAAACATCACCCCCAAAGTCTGGATGCTATTAATAAAATGCAGCTGGTGATCCGGTGGTAGAGACTTCACCTTCCATTGCAAGGGTTGCAGGTTCAACCCCTGGTTGGGGAGCTAAGATCCCACATATGTCAGGGCCAAAATATCAAGACAAAAAACAGAAGCAATATTTAACAAATTCAATAAAACTTTAAAAATGGTCCACATTAAAAAAAAACTTAAAAAAATTAAATACAGCAATGATATTCTCACAAAGAACTCTGAACTATTATCTAGTTTATCCTCATGATAAAAGCATTTTTCCCCATGCGTTTGAGTTCAAACAATAAAAATGAGGCTATTGAAATTTTAGCTAATAATAGAATCAGTTTTGTCATGTTAATATAATAAATCTTGGGGACGATGGTCCAATGGTTAAGAATTTGCTTTGCAATGCAGGGGACGCAGGTTTGGCTAACATACTAGTCAAGGAACTAAGATCCCACAAGCTGTGAGCATGCCATAACTAAGACCTGAAGCAGCCAAATAAATATGTTTTAAAAAATAAGACAAATCTTCTGCAGTTTTATTAAAATTCTACCATCAGTAAAATGTGTAGGCAGCCATATCAAGAAGATTCACTGACCCTGACAACCAAAGAAATACTAGTCAAAGAATGCTTTGGAGTAAGCACAATCGGTAGTAAACCTAACCAAAGAATTAAAACAGAGGTCATAAAGTAAATCTCAGGGGTTAAAAAAAGAAATGTGGTCTCTAGCTGGAAGCATTATAAATGAGAAGTATAAAGCAAAGCACAATAAAGCATACAAAATCATTGTGTGCTTAGTTGCATCCAACTCTTTGCAACCCCATGGACTGTAGCTTCCCAGGCTCTTCTATCCATGAGGATTCTCCAGGCAAGAATACTGGAGTGGGTTGCCACGCCCTCCTCCAAGGGATCTTCTCAACCCCGGGATCGAACACAGGTCTCCCACATTGCAGGTAGGTTCTTTACCATCTGAGCCACCAGGGAAGTCCAAGAATACTGTAGTGGGTAGCCTAGCCCTTCTCCAGGGTATCTTCCCAACCCAGGAATCAAACTGGGGTCTCCTGCATTGGAGGCAGATTCTTTACCAGTTGAGCTACCAGGGAAGCCCATACAAAAGCATTAAACAACCAAAGAAAGCAAATGCCAACAAGTTGGTAATAACAAATATGAGGAGAATAGATTCCTTCTTGAAGAGAGTTTGATTCTCAGGTTTAATTTTACTTTGTAAAGGTCCAGGTCTTGGTCTCTGGGGCCGGACTGCTTGGGTTTGAGAGCTTCCAGTCCTGCTAGTTATGTCTCCTCTTCCTGGGCTCAGTTTCCTTATCTGTAAAATAGAAGTGGTTACAGCACCTGTCTCCCTGGGCTGATGTGAATGAAGTGTGAGGAGTGATGCTTGCCAAGGCACAGGGTGATGCTCGCATAACTGATAAGGAAAACTGTGAAATAAAAAGAGCAGCACGTGCACTCTCGTGTGTAACTATGTTATGCAGCTGTAAAAAATTAAAACTGCATACATCAGCATCAGATGAGAGCTAGATCGTTACAATGGACATAAACATTCAGAAACAAACATAAACTGTAAAAGTATTTATTATATGACAAGGGTAGAAATGAAAATGAGTGGGGGGAATGATAGTCCAAAAATGATGGTGAGATATAGCTGGCTGTCTAGAAGCACTACATTGGGTTGATTTTCTTTTTAACCTCATTGCATACAATGGAATAAATTCGAGGTGGGTTGAGGAATTAAGTTTGCAAAATGAAATCATGAACGAACTGAAAGGAAATCACTGTTTCTATGATTTTTAAGTTGGAAAAGGGCTTTCTGAGCATGATCCTAATGGTGGAAATCATTTAGGGAAAGGCTTATGTAAAGAAACTATGTAGTGCCGGACAAAATAATGTACAGCAGGGCTTTCTCAAATGTGAGGTACCAGCAAGGACCTTGGGATAAGGACACACAGATAAGTCTATTTTGTTTTAATCATCCTATATTTATTTTAATTGAATTATAAGATCTTAGTATACCAAACCTTAGAATTTACTGATATCAAGGCAAGGAAGAAGCTAAAGTTGATATGCATGCTTAAAAGGAAGTCAATATGGACAAAATATTAGATGAATAATATTAGAGTTTGTTCTCAGCTATAGTAACAAATACATAATGAAAATGTTTACTATTTACCATAGATAAGACATGGAAGCAACCTAAATGCCCGTCAACTGCTGAATGGATAAAGACCATGTGGTACATATGGAATACTACTCAGTCATACAAAAGAAAGAAATGCCATTTACAGCAACATGGATGGACCCAGAGATGGTCATACTGTAAGTGAAGTAACTCAGGAAGAGAAAGACAAATATCATATGATATCATTTAAATGTGGAATCTTAAAAAAATATATACAAATCAACATATTTACAAAACAGAAATAGACTCACAGGAAATAAATTTATGGTGACCAAAGGGGAAAAGCAGGGGAGGGATAAATTAGGAACTTGGGATTAACAGATACACACTACTATACATAAAATAGGTAAATAAGAAGGAGGTACTATGAACACAGGGAACTATAGTCAATATTTTATAATAACTTATAATGGAAAGGAATTTGAAAAGTATAAATATATATGTAACTGAACCACTTTGCTGTACACATGAAACAGTAAATCAAATATATATGTGTATGTGTGTGTATATATATATATATAAACAAATGTTGTATGTGTGAATGGTGATTAGAGGTGGAACTGGGTTAAAAGGTGTTCTAATTAAGTTAGTTCTCTAAAATTCATTTATAATTAGAATTTTATGTTAGGGCTTCCCAGGTGGGGCTAGTGGTAAAGAACCTGAAATGCAGGAGATGTAAGAGATGTGGGTTTGATCCGTGGAGGAAGGAGAGGAGGAGATCCTCTGGAGGAGAGAACGGCAACCCACGCCAGGATTCTTGCCTGGAGAATTCCAATGGGTAGCAGAGCCTGGCGAGTTACAGCCCATGGGGTTTCAAAGAGTCAGACATGACTGAGCAACTTTCACTTCACTTTAAACCTATCACCTACTGTACCATGTGGTACAGGGAACTCTGCTCAATGTTATGTGGCAGCCTGGATGAGAGGGGAGCCTAGGGGATAGTGGATACACATACATGTGTGACTGCATCCCTTTGCTGTCCACCTGGAACTATCACAACATTGTTAATTGGCTATACTGCAACATAAAATTGAAAAAACTTAAAATTTTAAAAACTGGAAAACTAAAATAATAATTAAAAAAAAAACTATTTGAGTTATGAGATAAGTACTAGATGGCATCAACATCTGGTACTTGGATGGCATCACCGAATCAACGGACATGAGTTTGAGCAAACTCCAGGAGGCAGTGAAGGACAGGGAAGCCTGGCATGCTACAGTCCACGGGGTCACAAAGAGTCGGACACAACTTCGTGACTGACTGAACAACAATAACTAGTATTATCTCCATTTTCTCTGTGGTTAAAGATCACAAGCAACCCTATCATTGCTGGACAGGATAGTTGTAAAGAATCTTTCCACTTGCTTCTCACTAGCTACTTCTTTTCCTTCCTTTTTTTTTTTCCTCCCCCTCCCTTCCTTCCTTCCTGTTCTTCCTTCTTGACTCAAATATGTAGAGAGTGCCCTGTGCGCCAGGCACTGCCTGGGCCCTGAGATTCAAGGATAATCAAGATAAATGTTCTCGGGGAGTTTACAGCCTAATGAGGAGACTAGCATTGATCACACACAAATAAATGGATAATTACAAACGGGGACAAGTATGCTGACAGACAAGCATATGCTGATCTGTTGGTCGCCTTTGATTTAAGGTTTCCCACTGAGGTGAGAAGAAATGTAAACCTGTTTTTCTCTTAAATCCAGGAGCCTTACATATTTTCACAAACCTCCCAACTCCCTACATCCATGGCCAGTGTAATGAAACCATGAAGATTCCCCATGTAGGTTTAGGCAAAGAAGACCTGGAAACTTATGATTTTTAAAGGGCTTTGTGTTGAGGAGGAGAATCCTAGAAGGAAAAGCCACCTGTGCCTTTAACATTGTCAGGTTGGCTTTCTGATCGCCCGTTGATCTTAGATCTTTTCACTAACAGTGTTTCTGGTTTCCGATCTTGGGAAAGGAATGATTATATCTTTATCATACCTAAGTGGCATTTAGGCAAATGTCACCTAAGAGGCAGAAGCCACTGGTCTTCCCCTCTCCTCCTCCCCTGCCCCATTCTGAACAATCTGCTTTTCATTTATTTAGTATATACACACAAGACACAATGCACACACACACACACAATTTTCCTGTACCTTTTTCAGGTTTGACGCAGATGCCCCAGGCTTGGGGCGGGGGTGCACCCATGGGAACTGGCTCCTCCTGGGATGGGTTTCCTATCCTCACTAGCATGTCCTCTGCTGCCAGACAGTCTCCAAAGGGCTGACCTGGCTACTGTGAATGAGTCCTTCCCCGCCCAGTATGCCTGGGCTCCCATCATCCTCTCTATCCTGCCTGTGGTGCCCGCCTGCCAGGACTCTCTGCTAAGTCACCTACTAACTGCATAGCAGGAGTAAGTTGTTTTGGATAGTTTTGTTTTAGTGTTTTTTTTTTTATTTTTATTTATTTTTTGCAGGATTTGGAAAAGCATCAAATACCAGAATCACAGCTGAGACAAGAATTAGGAAATGGCTTGGGAAGGGAGATGATCTTGTCTCCAGAGCATCTTTTATTCTTTGAGCCTGTGAACTTTTTAAAAAAGACGCCTTATATGTCCCCAAGCAGGGAGTGATGACCAGCTTGATCAAGGCTAAAGGCAGAGAGGATGGAAGCCAAACTCCTAGGGCAGCTTCTTAAGCACTTCAGGACTTAACTCCCAACCCACCACCACCAATCACCACTATTACTCTCAATGCTACTATTATTGCTGTTACTGATATTATCACTACTGCTCCTGTTATTCCTGCTGTAGTACTATTGCTATTACTGCTACTGTTACTACTGCTACTACTATTACTTCTCCTGCTTCTCCATCCCCTCTCCTCCTCCTCCCTCTCCTCTCCTCATCAGTATCATGATTGATCATTTAGCCATTATCAGGAAGCACTTTTTAAGCTTGCAGGTTTGCTGCCAAACCAGATGTGTATAACCAGCGTGATGCCGCCATGCCTCCCTTTCTCATTTGTGAAATGAGGGTGGTCCTAGGACTTACTTTGGAGACTGTTGCTTTAAGTGAGTTGATGGATCTAAAGTGCATCCCACAGCACCCAGCGCTTAGGTAGGGCTCAGTCAATGCCAGCTGTTATCATCTCAACATCCATGGAGTTTTTCCATCAACATAGCTCTCCATAACACTGCCTTGAATTCTCCTCTTATAAAAATTCTTTTCCTCGTGTAATTTTTCAGCATTCTCTTAGGCGCTGTTCAAAGGCCACCTCCCTGATGAAGCTTCCCAGGCCAACCCCAGAAGCAAACGCGATTCCTCTCCTTTTCATCTGCCAGCCAAGAGTTAGGGTCTGTCATCAGCACCCCTTTCCTTCAGCCTGATACAGTAAGTCCCTTACAAATGACCCTTTAAGTTGTGAACTTTCAAAGATTCGAACGTGCATCTGGTTCAGCAAGGAACCAGAACCTGTGCCATCAGCGTTAGGCCCGAGTGAAACAGCAGCTTGCCCTTCATCTCCTACTGCTGGCAACCCTTCCGCTCCACCATCTCCCACCTCCTCTCCCTCCTCCAGTCAGTGACTCTTCTCGCCTGTTGACTCGATGCCAGCCCCTATGTGCCTGCCATTGTTCTGCACGACTGTACTTCTGAAGGTAGTGTATGTAAGATTAAAATATTTCCTTTGTTTTGTGTTTGCTTATTTTTTATGTATTATTTGCGTGAAGAGTATTATAAAGCTATTACAGTATAGTACCATTTAGCCGATTGTGTTAGGTACCACAGCTAACTTTGTTGGACTCATGAACAAATTGGACTTATGAAGGTGCTCTTGGGACATAGCTCGTTCATATGTAGGAGACTTACTGTATTATTGTTCTTCGTGGATCCTCTTACTGCCCCTGCGAGGCTACAGTTTCGTTGGAGAAATCTCTACCCCACTTTTTTCTGTGTTACCTCAGAAACTACTTAATCTTTGTATCTTAGTCTCCACTTCTGAAAAATAGGGGTGCAAGTGTGCTAAGTCGCTTCAGTCATGTCCAACTCTGTGTGACCCCATGGTCTATAGCCCACCCAGCTCCTCTGCCCATGGAATTCTCCAGGCATGAATACTGGAGTGCGTTACCATTTCCTTCTCCAGGGATCTTCCTGATCCAGGGATTGAACCTGAGTCTCTTACATCACCTGCATTGGCAGGTGGGTTCTTTACCTGTAGCGCAAACTGGGAAAATAGGGTGGGGGCAGGGGGATATTAATTGTAAGATGCTCATGGAGTCAGCACAAGGATTTTTTAAAATGCTACATGTAATCACATCATGCGGTCCCTAGCATCAGCGAAGCAATATCACCCAGTAAGATGCTCAGAACATGTTTGTGGAGGGATGCTCATGACAGCTGACATGGTGAGAGTGAGAGGGTCTGTAGCTGGAGGGCTCAGGGTCACTGCGGTGAATGGAGTCAGCAGATGTGCCGGCCACAGAGAGCCCTAACTGTCCCCACTCACAGCCAGTGAGTCTGGAACCACACTGATACCACTGTCCCCACTGCCCTCCAACTGCAGGCCCCACTGTTCCAAGGGGGCCGCATCTGTGGCTGCAGGCCTGACACCATCTGGGCGTCTGCCCCAGCACGTGTCGGCTGGCTCCTCTGAGGCACAGGCGTCACTGTCCTCCCAGCATCACATCTGCAAGGCAACCCACCGGCCTCTTGCGGAACACAGCCAGCTGAACTTGAAACAGAGTCAAGGCCCAGAAATTGGGAAAGAAAACTGGTGGTGACGAGTCAGTCTGAAGGGAGCGCTCATTCAACCTCACCAGCTTCTGCTCCCTGTATTTCAAAGAAACACATTGTATTCATCACACCTTTTTCTCTAGAGTGTAGATCTTTCCCAAGGTCAGCAATTTTTTTTTTTTAACTTCAGGTATTATTGTTATTTTTAATTTGGGGTATACTTGCTTTAACAATGCAGTAATTTTTTTTAACTTCAGGTATTTTTTTTAATTGGGATATAATTGCTTTACAATGAAGCAAATTTTTTAATCTTCTGTTTAACTCTTTTTTTTCCCTTTTGAATTTTTTATTTTGTATTGGTGTATAGCTGATTAACAATATTGTGATCATTTCAGGTTAACAGCGAAGGGACTCAGCCATACATATACATGGATCAATTCTCCCCCAAACTCCGCTCCCATCCAGGCTGCCACATAACGTTGAGCTGAATTCCATGTGCTATACAGTAAGCCCTTGTTGGTTATCCATTTTAAATACAGCAGTGTGCACATGTTCATCCCTGACTCCCTAACTATCCCTTCCCTCCCCAGCAATCATAAGTTCATTCTGTAAGTCTGTGAGTCTCTTTCTGTTTTGTAAGTTCATTTGTATCATTTCTCTTCAGATTGTGCACATAAAGGATGTCACACGATATTTCTCTTTCTCTATCTGATTTACTTCACTCAGTATGACACTCTGTAGGTCCATCCATGAGCTATTAATACAATGCAACAATGTTTTTAACTTTCCATTTCAAACTTACAGAAAAGTTGCAAAAACAAGAATAGTGCAAAGAATACTCCTATACTCTTTACCCAGAATTTACCCAGTTAACATTTATCCCACTTGCTTTTTGTTGTCTCTCCCTCTCAATATAAACATAGATGCAGATATGGATAGATACAGATATACACAGAACTAGCATGTACATCACAGTGTGTACATCATGGCCTTTACCACTAAATACTTCATCATACGTTTTCTATGAATAGGAGTATTTTCTAACAAACTCATACTGCAATTACCAACTTCAGAAAATTCAACATTGATACAACACTTTTATCTACTCTACTGTCTTATACCAATGTTGTCATTAAGGGTCAGAACTTTTAAAAATTCTCTTCAAAATAAAAAAGATGAAGGTATTTCCCTGGTGATCTCATGGTTAAGACTCTGCACTTTCACTCAGTGGGTGCAGGTTTGACCCCTGGTCAGGGAACTAACTAACCTGGGCTTCCCTTGTGGCTCAGCTGGTAAAGAATCCACCTGCAGTGTGGGAGACCTGAGTTTGATCCCCGGGTTGGGAAGATCCCCTAGAGAAGGGAAAGGCTACCCACCCCAGTATTCTGGCCTGGAGAATTCCACGGACCGTATAGTCCATGGGGTCGCAAATTAAAAATATGAAAAGCTCAAATAGGTTGAATAGGGCCATATTTATTTTAAAACCTTCAGCTCTGGGGGGTAAATGTTAATGTGTGCACCTGAGCGCGCGCGCGCGCGCACACACACACACACACACACACACACACACACACACACACACGGCTGGCAGTGCTTTAAGCGTCCCGTCTTGGTTTGCCTTGTATCCATTTATGTTTCTGTTACACTGACAAACTGCTCAGCGTCCTGTGTCAGTTGCGCAGGCTGGTGTCACAGGTGTTCTAGGAAGGGCACCCCTGCAGGTAATCAACACCTCGGGGAATGACTGAGGAAGAGTGGGAGCTGGATCTGCCAAAGCCTGTAATGACTGATGTATTCAATTCTTTCCACAGTGAGCCATCCAGCACCTCCCCCAGGCCGGGCATCAAAGATACAAATGTCAGAGACAATCTCTGTCCCAAACTTGCTTACATGACAGCTGAGAGCACAAACTTAGGAGTCGGAAGAACCTGGGTTTTATTTACTTGTTTTGAGACATAGGTGAGTTACCAAGCTCTGAGCTTCAGAGCTAGAAATGGGGATGAGAGTAAAAACTACCTCGGATGTCTTCCCTGGCACTCCAGTAGTTAGGACTCTGTGCTTCTGAAGTATGAGACAGTGGGCCTCTGGGCTGGACACCTGGTGTTTGTCAAGCAGAGTAAAACTGAGCTTTTGTTCCCACCCAGACACTCCAAGGACAAAGCTAGTGGCAAAAGTGGAGCCCTGCTAAAGCAAAGAGATAAGGTGCCCACTCTGAGGTCAAGGAAGACGTCCCTGTCTGTACATGCGCAGGAAGCCTTCTGCGGGTTGAAAAGGGAGGGGTGGCTCCATCCCATAATAAGTGTGGGCAGGTACCCATAGGCCTCTGCAGTGGGATCTGTCTTAGCAAAATTTCCACATGCGTCCTGGGGAGATTCCATGGACTAGTCAGTGAGTGGTGAAGAAACAAGATAACTGGCCAAATATTAACAAAGACCTGGAAAGACTGTCCTATAAAAGCGATGTAAACACCTCTTTACTGCGATCCTCCTCACTCAGGACCCCCGCACTCCTCTCCTGGGATGCACCTCTGCCTAGTTTCTGACTTCTGACTTCCTGCGCTCCTCCCCATTAGAAAGGACGGCCAGGTGTTCAGCACTGCCTAGTTTTGACTTACCGTTCTCCCCACTCAGGATGCCCACATTCCTCTTCAGGAGTGCATTTCTGCCTTGCTTCTGTCCTAAATAAATAACCCGTTTCTCTGTGCTCTCTCCCATACATTGTGCTGTGTATCTAATAATAAATTTTGTACCTGTTTTTACAGTGTTTGCCTCCTGAAAACATTCTTGCTTTCAAACATGGGAAAGAGCCAGAGCCACTTTGCTTTTAGCCTCTAGCCCTCGTGGTCTAGTGGCTAGGACTTGGTTTTCATCCAGGTTACTCATGTTGAATTACTGGGCAGGGAAATAAGATCTCTCTTCAAGATCTCTCACTGCTCTTCCTCCCAGATAACTTCCACTGCAGGGGGAGCAATTTGGATCCCCATTCAGGAAGTTCTGCATGCTGCCAAAGAAAAAAAAAAAAGGCCACTTTGCAGAGTTGCTCTGATGATCCAATGAGAACATTGGTCCAAAATTAGTATAATACCTGTTCCATGGAAATACTCTGTAAATGCTGACTAGTGTGATTGGGGGAGACAGGCTCATAACTATGCATTTATTATACACTCAACCTATTGCTATCATGGTGGTGCAAAGTGCCAAGGGATCCCCAGAGATGGAGGCTCTGGGTCTTTCAAGTGGAATCGGAGATGTCTTCAGAGGAGGAATTTGCCCCAAGATTGGAAAGGATGGGAGGGAGCCTGGAGGCTGAAGGGAAGGAAGAAGGAAGGAAGGGGAGGTAGTCCTCATTCCATGCAGAGGAAACTGCATGTGCAAAGCACAGATGACCAAGAGATGACAAATTACTTCACTGTGGCTGGCCCCACAATCAGAGGGGTTGGTCACTAGGAGGCGAGGCTGAAAAATGACCAGGGGCACCACAGCACCAGTGATATGCAGGTAAAATTCGCTCAAACACTTGAATGCTAATGTCATCAACCACACTGCCTTTGGTTAGCTTCAGACACGAGGACCAGGTATGGCTAGAACAGAGTTAGTCATGCGTGTGGTCAGCTCATCCCTCTACTTTAATAACTCAAAAGGCCAGACGCTTTTTCATGAGAAATACTTTTTCTGATTACAAAATGAATAATGTTCATTATTGCTCTATTACCTGATTGTGCGTGTGCTCAGTCCTGTCCAACTCTTTGCAACCCCATGAACTGTAGCCTGCCAGGCTCCTCTGTCCAAAGGATTTTCCAGGCAAGAACACTGGAGTGGGTTGTCATTTCCTTCTCCAGGGGATCTTCCCAACCCAGGGATTGAACCCATGTCTCCTGCGTCT
Source organism: Bubalus kerabau (assembly GCF_029407905.1). Lineage (NCBI taxonomy): Eukaryota > Metazoa > Chordata > Mammalia > Artiodactyla > Bovidae > Bubalus > Bubalus kerabau. Next base: position 24,560,532 of record NC_073642.1, read on the forward strand.
CCTATGCTGGCAGGCAGATTCTTTACCACTGAGCTACTACAGAGGATTGCAAAAAGATTTTCTTTAATCTCTTCTCCCACTTTTAATTAAGAACCTCTCAGTCACGGCTTTGTTATCTGGTGTGTCAAGTTAATCAAAGGCTGGTTATAGACCTCCTGCAGTCTCCTCGCTTCCACCTTCCCTCCTGTCTTTGGTATATGCTGAGTAAAACCCAGCTCCCTCCATTGTTCCAGCATCACTTCTCATCTTTTGCTTTCCTTTCTTTGGGTTGGGGAAGTGTCCTGTGATGCTAGTCATGTGCTGGCTTCCTCAAAAATGGCCCATTTTAAAAGCAATGGATTTTGCCAAAAGTCAAAACTGAAGCTTTTCAATAAGATGTGTTCACTGCGGTTTCTGACTGGAAACTTGTGGCTAAGTTACCAGGGAGCTTTGTCAGCTCATGCAGCCACGCCCTCCCCTCTTCCATCCAGCTTCACGGGGTTAGGGGCCGTGGGCTGGGGTAGGGGGCTGTATATGGGGCTATACCTCCCCCTAGGTGATGCAGAAGAACAGCCCTGGTTAAGAACCTCCCCATCACAAGGGGTCTGTTTACTCACTTCACAGTCAGGGGAAAAGGACCCCAGAGCGAACTAGTTCACCAAACCCCAAAGCTGGAGTCCCCTCATTAGAGCTCCACTCACCCCATTGTTCCTTTAAACAGCACAGTCCCCTGGAGCTTTAAAGTGCAGTTTACTTTCAAAAAGTCAGTGTTCGCTCCTTCTCTTCCAGCAACAGATTCACTCAGTGAAGTCAGGCTCTATAATCTGGCCTCTTTTGGCTCCAACAGCAGTTAGTAAAAACACCATGAAGCAGAAGTTGGGTCCATTTAGAAGGTTAGTCCTGTTCACTGTGGCTTTTCCAACATAATGCTTTTGTTTTCTGATTTTCAAAATATGATCCCTCACACAGGAACATGAAATGTGGTCCACTTCACAAAAGCATTTTAAGAGTATATAGGAGTGGGCTTCCCAGGTGGCACTAGCTAGTGGTAAAGAATTCACCTGTCAATGCAGGTGACGTAAGAGCTCCAGGTTCAATCCCTTGGTCAGGAAGATCCCCTGGAGGAGGGCATGGCAACCCACTCCAGTATCCTTGCCTGGAGAATCCCATGGACAGAGGAGCCTGGTGGGCTACAATCCATGGGGTCGCAAAAAGTCGGATGCGACTGAACCGACTGAGCACAGCACAGGAAAAGGAGAGTGTAGGTTCCCCCTTGCATGCACTGATAATTGGATCCAGTTTATCTCCATAGGTTTTATATAAAATTCTTGAGGAATGCAGTTTACCCATCAGAGAGGTATAGCTATCACAAACGAGGCCTGGGTATCCAAACTTTTCCACGGTCCACCTTTGAATGTGAGCCATTGTTTAAAAGTCTTTATTGAATTTGTTACAGCATTGCTTCTGTTCTATGTTATGGTTCTTTGGCCAAGAGGCATGTGGGATCTTAGTTCCCTGACCAGGGATCAAACCCACACCCCCTGCATTGGAAGATGAAGTCTTAACCACTGCACCCCCTGTGGTTTATATTAAATGTCCAGGGTAGGCAAATCCACAGAGACAAAAGCAGATTGGTGGTGACCAGGGACGGGGAGGAAGCGGGGATGAAAAGCAACTACTTGACGGGTATATAGTTTCCTTTGGGGATGATGAAAATATTTTGGAACCAGATAGAGCAGGTGGATGTACTAACTGCCACCAAGCTGTTCACTTTACAATGGTTGTTGTTTAGTCGCTCAGTTATGTCCATGCGACCCCATGGACTCTCAGCTCACCAGGCTCCTCTGTCCATGGGATTCTACAGGTAAGAATACTGGAATGGGTAGCCATTCCCTTCTCCAGGGGATCTTCCTGACCCAGGGATTGAACCCACATCTTTTGCATTGCAGGCAGATTCTTTACCACTGGCAAGCCACCAGGAAAGCCCATAAAATTGTTACTTTTATGCTGTGTGAATTTCGACTCAACAAAACACACACACACACAGTTACCCATTTCCCAGAACCGTCCTCCCTCTCCTCCTCCCATCAGTTCCTGGGGTCCACCCCCAGCCTCCTGCAGTTCACCCTTCAAATCCCAGGGTGCACCCCTGACTCCCATGCCCCCAGTCCTGAGGCCCCACTGCGCTCCCTCGACCCTGGGAACATTCCTTCTCTTCCAACAGCCAACTGAAACGCTGTTCCCTCTCCCAGCAAGTCTGAGTTTTCTGTTTTCCTGTATTTTCCCACGGATCAAAGTCTGGTTCTTTTGTATAAAGCTGTGTATGCCCTGTCCCCATAGCTCATTAAACAACCTCCCCTGAAAAAAAAAAAAAAGAAAACCAACTCGTCTACATATTTCTCCTACCTCTGCCCTGGATCCCTTCCTTTCTGCCTCTGTGGAGATCTTGCTTTATCATGTATCCCCCTCACCTGGGCTTCCCAGGTGGCGTGATTTTTTACAAATCTGCCTGCTCAATACAGGAGACATAAGGGATGTAGGTTCGATCCCTAGGTCAGGAAGATCCCTTGGAGAAGGAAATGCAACCCACTCCAGTATTCTTGCCTGGGAAATTCCACGGACAGAGGAGCCTGGCGGGCCGGAATCCATGGTGTTGCAAAGAGTCAGACACGACTGAGCCTGGTCACACCCTCTCCACTCAGGTTCTATCTCCTGTATCTTTAAGTTCTTCCTCATATATGCTCGCTTCCCATTAGAATGTCGGCCTGTCCCACTCTCTCCTTCATAAAGAATTTCCCTCGCTTCACTCCACACCTGACTTGAGCTCAGGCCCTATGTCTCTGCCTGTTCATGTAAGATTCTTGAAAGAACTATCGCCTCAGTTTCCTCCAGTCACCTCTGAAGTCACAAAGGCATCCTGAAGTCAGTCTCACCCTGCTGCTGAAAGGACTCATTCTGCTAGATAATTCCACCACCTTTAGGTCCCAGACTAGCTTTCTATTCATCTAAGAAAGCTTTGCAGACGCCCAAGTCTGGGTTGAGATCTCCTGGGTGTTTGCCAAAGCGCTTATGCTTACTTTGTCTAGAGCATCTGTCTTATTGCACTGAGTTGCCTGTCCGGCCTGTGTCCCCTCCACGATGATGAACACCTGAAGAGACACATCTGTGTTAAAAAACAACAACACTCTACACTCAGCACCTGAAAGCACTTTGTGTGTTTCTCAGCACCTACAGCACTTGGCACGTTGACTCCATGTACTTATCCTCCTATACTTTTCCAGGTGCCTACTGTGCATTTATGCGTGTGTGTGTGTGTGTGTGTGTGTGCTAAGTCACTTCAGTCAGGTCTGACTCTTGGTGACCCCACGGACTGTAGCCTGCCAGACTCCTCTGTCCATGGGATTTCCCAGGCAAGAATACTGGAGTGGGTTGCCATGCCCTCCTCCAGGGGATCTTCCCCACCTAGGGATGGAACCCACGTCTCCTGTGTTTTTTACATTGACAGGTGGATTTTTCACCACTAGTACCACCTGGGGGAGAAGGCAATGGCACCCCACTCCAGTACTCTTGCCTGGAAAGTCCCATGGACAGAGGAGCCTGGTAGGCTACAGTCCAGGGTCGTGAAGAGTCGGACATGACTGAGTGACTTCACTTTCACTTTTCACTTTCATGCATTGGAGAAGGAAATGGCAATCCACTCCAGTGTTCTTGCCTGGAGAATCCCAGGGATGGGGGAGCCTGGTGGGCTGCCTTCTATGGGATCCCACAGAGTCGGGCACGACTGAGGCGACTTAGCAGCAGCAGCAGCAATACCACCTAGGAAGCCCCCAGATGTCAAGCAGCACTTATCAAATAATCTTTCATTGCTTTCTGGTTCCAAAATGCTAAATATTAGATTTTTATATTTAGCCAAGTATATTTCTGGACCTTTTGCTCTGCTCCATTCATCTATATTTAATTTGAACTTGCACATATTTTAATATTGAATTTTAAATCATTTTATTGTAACTATTTCATCTGTCTTTTAAAATAAAGTTTGAAATTATTTTCTGTATCTCCATTAAATAGTCTCTTGACTTTTTTATTCTGATTATAATGTCTGTAAATGCCTCATAGAGAAAAATCATCTTTCAATAGCATTTAGCCTTCCCACATGAAACATAGTATATTTATTCAAATCTTAATTTATATCGTCCAAGAATATTTTTTATATTGTTTTCTCTTTAGATATTATGTACTTCTTAAACTAGGTACTGTGAACTACCACTTTAATTATTTTGCTTTGTAATTCCCTGGTGGCTCAGACAGTAAAGAATCTGCCTGCAATGCAGGAGATATGGGTTTGATCCCTGGGTCAGGAAGATCTCCTGGAGTAGGAAATGGCAACCCACTCCAGTATTTTTGCCTGGAGAAGTCCATGGGCAGAGGAGCCAGGCAGGATACAATCCATGGGGTTGTAAAGAGTCGGATACAACTGACCAACTAACATGTATATATATCTTGCTTCATGTGTATATATATATATTAAGTTATTGTATGGACCTAACAGAAGCAGAAGATATTAAGAAGAGGTGGCAAGAATACACAGAAGAACTGTACAAAAAAGATCTTCATGACCCAGATAACCATGATGGTGTGATCACTCACCTAGAGACAGACATCCTGGAATTAGAAGTCAAGTGGGCCTTAGAAAGCATCAACTTGTGGAGGTGATGGAATTCCAGTAGAGCTATTTCAAATCCTGAAAGATGATGCTGTGAAAGTGCTTCACTCAATATGCCAGCAAATTTGGAAAACTCAGCAGTGGCCACAGGGCTGAAAAAGGTCAGTTTTCATTCCAATCCCAAAGAAAGGCAATGCCAAAGAATGCTCAAACTACCGCACACTCACTCTCATTTCACATGCTAGCAAAGTAAAGCTCAAAATTCTCCAAGCCAGGCTTCAACAGTACGTGAACCATGAACTTCCAGATGTTCAAGCTGGATTTAGAAAAGGCAGCGGAACCAGAGATCAAATTGTCAACATCTGCTGGATCATCGAAAGAGCAAGAGAGTTCCAGAAAAACATCTACTTCTGCTTTATTGACTACCCCCAAAGCCTTTGACTGTATAGATCACCACAAACAGTGGAGGTTCTTCAAGAGATGGGAATACCAGACCACCTACCTTCCTCCTGAGAAATCTGTATGCAGGTCAAGAAGCAACAGTTAGAACTGGACATGGAACAACAGACTGGTTCCAGATCGGGAAAGGAGTACATCAAGGCTGTATGTTGTCACCCTGCTTATTTAACTTATGTGCAGAATACATCATGCAAAATGCTGGGCTGGGTGAAGCACAAGCTGGAATCAAGATTGCCAGGAGAAATAGCAATAACCTCAGATATGCAGATGACACCACCCTTATGGCAGAAAGCAAAGAACTAAGAGTCTCTTGATGAAAGTGAAAGAGGAGAGTTAAAAAGTTGGCTTAAAACTCAACATTCAGAAAACTAAGATCATGGCATCTGGTCCCATCACTTCATGGCAAATAGATGGGGAAACAATGGAAACAGTAACAGATTTTATTTTGGGGACTCCAAAGTCACTGCAGATGGTGACTGCAGCCATGAAATTAAAAGACGCCTGCTCTTTTTTACACAAAAGCAGAGACATTACTTTGCCAACAAAGGTCCATCTAGTCAAGGCTATGGTTTTTCTGGTGGTCATGTATGGATGTGAGCGTTGGACTATAAAGAAAACTGAGCACCAAAGAATTGATGCTTTCGAACTGTGGTGTTGGAGAAGAGTCTTGAGAGTCCCTTGGACTGCAAGGAGACTCAGCCAGTCCATCCTAAAGGAGATCAGTCCTGAGAGTTCATTGGAAGGACTGATGCTGAAGCTGAAACTCCAATACTTTGGCCCCCTGATGGGAATATCTGACTCATTGGAAAAGACCCTGATTCTGGGAAAGATTGAAGGCAGGAGAAGAAGGGGATGACAGAGGATGAGACAGTTTGATGGCATCACTGATTCGATGGACACGAGTTTGAGCAAGCTCCGTGAGAGTTGGTGATGGACAGGGAAGCTTGGAGTGCTGGAGTCCATGGGGTCTCAAAGAGTCAGCCATGACTGAGTGACTGAACTGAAGTATTTCATAATAAAAAAAAAGATCATAATATTTCAATTGTTTTAGTCCCTTGTAATGAAATAATTTTATTAAATTCAAAAGGACAGTTTCCTTTTTAAGAATTGTTCAAGAATGCTCCTTTAGCTACAGTTACCTGGCATCTAGTACTGTATGTTATTATGTCTCCTTAAAATGATGACATCCTTGTCTCTCTTTCCAATATTGCACTCCTTTTATTTTTCATGTGCAATTACATTGTCTAGTCTTTGTATTGCTTCAAGCAATCATCCTCCATCTGTCAGACATTGTAACAAAAAATCAGAGTTCTGATGAGTGTGTGATCGAAGCTTACTCAGAAGTACAAAGGCAGTTGACTTCCCATGAGATCCTTCACTGATGGTGGTGGAAAGGAGGAATGGCGCCAGCTGGAAGCCAGGGAATTGATAGAAAAGATTTCTTCCACTTTAACTGATATAGACATTAGGTTAAGTTTACATTCAGTTTTGATGAAAACATTAGCCTTCCTTAGGAATCAGAGCATTGGGCAGTACACAAATATGATTCTAAGTTTCATTTTTGTACTAAATGTTCTTTAACCCTGATAGCCAAAAATGTTTGCTTTTTCAGAAAGAGAGAGTTAGAGAATGAACTTATAGTTGCCTGGGGGATGGGACAGTTAGGAAGTTTGGGATGTACACACTGCTATATTTAAAAGGATAAGCAACAGGGCCCTATTGTACAGCACAGGGAACTCTGCTCAGTGTTATGTGACAGCCTGGATGGGAGGCGAGTTTGGGGGAGAATGGATACAGGTATATGTATGGCTGAGTTCCTTTGCTATGGGTAGCAAAACTATCCTTTTTGTTAACTATCCTTTGCTATGGATAGTTCCTTTCAGGTGGATAGTTTCTACCTGAAACTATCACAAAATTGTTAATTAGCTATAACCCAATATAATATAAAAAGTTTAAAAAATAAAAGAAAAAATCTGAAACAAAATGTTTGTTTTTTATAGGTTCTCATGCTTTGGATTAATTTCTAAATTAAGAATGATAGACAAAAAGTTGTCTTCAAGAAGGAATATCTTCTGTTTTGAAGCCCCACCTTTTCCACCAGCCCCCCAGCAGTACCTCATCTTTGCTCTCACCTAAATTGCTCTCCTTTCTGAGCATTGCTTCTCTGATTAAAAAGTCTTTGGACCAGATGACTGTCATGAACTTGCGGGACTGTTGATATATGTCGAAAGCACATTTCCTAGTGGTATTCACTGGTTGATTAACAGATTTGTTGAGATACCAAAACAGAGAAATGTGTTTCCATGGGTGTTGTTGCCAGGAGTTGCTGAAAAACCATGTTAGGGGGTAAAATTGAGGCTGGGCTAGAGATGGAACTTCTAAATTCCTTCTGAAAACAAGTGCCAAGTCCAGGACTTTAGAAACAATTATCTGAACACATTGTTCAACACTATTTCTTTTGCAAACATTTTCCAAATGTCCTTCAGACACAGAACTTCCCATGCCTTCCTGAATGCTACTTTGTAGGCACCTCTGTTCCTGTACTTTCCACACTGCACCTGAATTGTCTTTTCACCTGTTCTCTGTCCCCATGAGAGAGTAAGTTCTCTGTAGTGTGGCGCTGTGGCTTATGACCTCTGTAAGACTATCTGCCTTCAGCTTAGCACGTGGCAGGTAGAAGATGCTAGGAGAACTTCTGCTGAATAAATAAGTTAGACAGAGAGTGAGTAGGTGGACTTGAACCTACAGCTCTGGGGTATAGACCTATGCTATAGCCACATGTGGCTACTTAAACTTCATTATGATGAAATGCAATAAAAACTCAGTTTCTCCACCACACTGGCCACATCTCAAGTGCTCAATAGCTACATGTGGCTGGTGACTATGGTATCAGACATCACAGATTGTAGAAAATTTCCATTATGGCAGAAAGTGCTTTTGGCGCTGGTCCAGACTCTTATGTGCATTGCATACACACATACACACACCCCGTGGGATTACAGGGACTCTCCAGTGGAGTTATGAGGAGGGTCATCCCACTCCAAGAGACTTAGTTGAGTCACTACCAGATACGTAACGGCTCCCTGCTTTTGATGGAAGGAAGAAGAGGTTGTAAAGGAAATAAAAGGGCGTGCCTTCCACTCCCTACTTCAAACCCTCTTAGAGGTCAAAGTGCAAGGAGACACCCAACTGCCATGATGTTAGATGGGATTTCATTCCTTTCCCAGATAACAAGCCTTCCATGATATTCCCATTACTCTATACTTTCGATTTATAAAGGGAAACTCCCATGTCTCACATGATAAATCATCTTTATTTATTTAAGGCTGGGAAGAGGCCAAAAAGCAAACTGTCAGTGAACAGTACGCTGTAACCACAAATGCCTGCCCAGAAAGCCCTCGTGGAGTGCACGCATTCCCTGCAGATTCCAAAACACTCTTTGTTGAGCAATGCTTGCTGGGGCATTTTCAAGTGTGCTGTGTGTTTGTCCCTGGGGCTTGATCTTAAGCTCTGCTCATCCGTCACCTTCTGAAGGTCCACTGCTTCGGGAGAGATGCCTGGCCACGGGGATGACAGCCCCCTTCAGCCAGTTAGGGCTGTGCTCAGACACTGCCAAACTCCCTCATTCCCTTTTTGGAAACAATAAGCAATGGTTACTGTGTGCGACAGGGAAATCCCTGGGGCGATCACTGGATTCTTAATAAAAATTCAAAACTGCCCACAATCTTCCAGGCAGCAGCTTCTATGAATGGAAGATTTTTTACATGAAAGAGATCTCAGAATGCTACTGAACAACAAATGCCACGTAGAGCAGATTGTCACCATCTTAGGCTGGACATATAGAAAGGAACCTTTATATCAAGAAAGTTTCGGACTTCCCAGGTACTCCAGTGGTTAAGACTCCTCACTCCCGATGCTGGGGGCACAAGTTCTATTGCTGGTCAGGGAAGTTTTGCATGCCACAAGGGGCATGGCAAAAATAAATAAATAAATAAAAGAATATATCATTAAAAAAGAAAGTAAGTGTCCCACTCTGTTTGGCCCTGGGAAGCACACATCAGTCCAGAACTCGGGGCAACACGCTGGGGAATTGTCTAGAGCACAGGTCCTGATGAAAGTGGCAAAGACGATGAAGAAGCATTGCCTTCCTAGGTGGCTGAATGGTCAAGAATCCACCTGCCAATGCAGGAGACACAGGATACATGAGTTTGATCCCTGGGTTGGGAAAATCCCCTGGAGGAGGAAATGGCAACCCATGCCAGTGTTCTTGTCTGGAGAATCCCATGGACCGAGGAGCCTGTGGGCTATAGTCCATGGGGTCCCAAAGAGTTGGACACGACTGAGTGTACACACACACACACACACACGCATGCACAACCATTGCCTTTGGCTACTAGAAAACATATTGGCTGACATTTCTCTGGACAGAAGGATGAGGTTTCAAAATATGCCGTCAGGCTGACATTGTGATGAGGTAGATCTCGACAAATAAGGATAAACTCTGGCAACAAAAGAGTTTATTTGGTGGCAAAAATTAATTTGTAAAAGTAAATGCCTAAGAGTTCCAGATAACCACAAGCTCATTATAAGGCAACACAATAATTGGGATATTAAAAATAAAAATGTAAATGCTCATGAATGATATGGACTGAGGGGGGTGGCTAAGAGTGCCCCCAATGCTGAACACCAGCATTCACCTCCAAGTGCTTTCTTAGGAAAGGGGTTCAGAGCGGCATGATCAGGATGTCATGGGCTAGGAGCATTGAGTCTGGAGAAAAAGTATTGGTGGTACTGATGGATCTCCGCAGATCCCTTCAAGGTCACCTTATAGGGGAGAGATTCGATAGGCGTTTTGCCTATGCGGTTCATTGTTCTGAACGAGTTACTGAGCAGAGAAATGAGATGCTAGGGGAACCATGCTAGAGGCATGACTTCATTTAGTCCTTAGGATAACTCCAGCAGATCAGTCTTATTATTCTCACTTGACACATGAAAAAGATGTTTATGAATTATCAAGCTCAAGGTCACAAGTTTGTAAGTGGCAAAGCTAGGACTCAAACCTGCACCTGGGAGTCCCCTTCCTCCAGGAAGTCTCCCCTGATTATGTTCCCCCTAACTATACAGGAGGGTTTCTCTGGTGGCTCAGATGGTAAAGAATCCACCTGCAAAGCAGGAGACCCAGATTAATCCCTGGATCTGGAAGATTCCCTGGAGAAGGGAATGGTTACCCACTCTAGTAGTCTTGCCTGGAGAATCCCATGGACAGAGAAGTCTGACTGGCTACCATGGGGATGCAGAGTTGGACATGACTGAGCAGTTAAGCGCACGCGCGCACACACACATACACAACTATGCAGGAAGTCTATCCCCTTGACCTCTGACCTCTCTGTCTCTCAGGTGCACCTTTTGTCTAGGGCTGCTTCTCTCTCTCTTCATCCATTCCCTGGGATCTTTCCTCCTGTGCCCTCCACAGAACCCACACACTCACAAAGTTTCAATCTTCATCACTCCCTGTTGGCAAGTCCCAGTTATTACCTCCTTAGCTTGCCAATTTCCATTGCCCCATTTTATCCCTTAGGGCAGCTTTATCACTGGTAGGTACATAAAGTTCCGGACTATGACCAAACACAGCAATCGGCACTGCTTGAACATCTACCAGGCTCAGGGGGAGTGGGGGGAGCAAGTTATCAGAAAGCAACCAATGGGAACAAAAGATGCTCAGAAATCATCATTTGATTGTCAAAGAGCACATTCTTTGCATAATTAGCTAGTACTCAGTCCCTGACATCTAAGTATTCCCCATCCATTAGGATAAAAAAAGACAAAGATATGCTAACAAATAATTTCAGGTATTGTGAAGTGATGCAGGGGCTTCCCTGGTGGCTTGGTGGTAAAGGACCCACCTGCCAACTCAGGAGACATAAGAGACACAGGTTCAATCCCTGAGTGGGGAAGATCCCTTGGAGAGGGAAATGGCAACTCACTCCAGTATTTTTGCCTGGAGAATCTCATGGACAGAGGAGCTTGCCGGGCTATAGTTCATGGGGTTGCAGAGAGTCAGATACTACTGAAGTGACTTAGCACTCATGCACAAAGTGATGTAAAGGAGTGCAAAGGCGGAAGAGTGAGGACCTATTGAGATGTCTCGGCCACTGTTCTGGAGGAGTTTGAGGGCAGATAGCATGGCAAGGGCTTTCCACACAAAATCACATTGAAATAGAGAGTGTGGAATGCCACCCATAGTGGTGGGCCTGCACTGTTTGGAGATGCCAACAAGTATGGGGTGACTTGGGGTGTTAATCACAAAGGTCAATAAGTTCCTCTGCCCATGGGATTTTCCAGGCAAGAATACTGGAGTGGGTTGCCATTTCCTTCTCCAGGGGATCTTCCTGACCCAGGGATTGAACCCATGTCTCTTTCATCTCCCCCATTGGCAGGTGAGTTCTTTACCACTTGCACAACCTAGGAAGCCCCCACAAAGGTCAAGCTGTCAGCTAATAATGAGCAGAGGTGAGGAGATTGGCATTTGGTATACATGTGACTTAGGCACACATGCTTGGTATTCATTAAGTTTATTTATTAGAAAAAGAGCCCAGAAACTTTGAGGAGGGAATTTGGACACTACCTGATGATCAATTAGAGATGAGATACTTTTTGACCCTGCAACTCCACTCTAGGACTTTATCTTACAGGAATGCCTGTTGTTCAGTTCAGCACTTTTTAAATTTTTTTGGCAATAGTGGAACACTGGAAAAGATTCCAAAAAATGTTTTTTGCCCAAGAATTACTTGGCAAATTATCAAAACATCATACAATGTAATATGATGGAGCTGATAAAAAGGAATGAGTTAAATAAATATGTATCCACATGGAAGGGCTTCCCTGGTGGCTCAGTGGTAAAGAACCTGCATGCCAATGCAGGAGATGCAGGTTCAATTTCTGGGTCAGGAAGATACCCTGGAGAAAGAAATGGCAACCAACTTAGTATTCTTGCCTGGGAAATCCCACGGACAGAGGAGCCTGGTGGGCTACAGTCCATAGGGTTGCAAAGAGTCAGACACAACTGAAGCAACTTAGCATGCACGCATCAAGACTTTGAGGACTTATTACAAGACCATACCATGCATTCATTCAGTCTTTCACCAAGCCCCTTACTATATGCCAAGGCCTCTTCTAGTATATTAGTTAGCTATTGTTTCTGGCTGCTAGTTATAGGGAGCCAAACAAGCTATAGTGGGTATTTTTCTTTCACATAACAGAAATCCCAGAAGTAGGGAGTCTAAGACTTGTATGGTGGCATCCTATTTCATTAATAACATTCTATATTTCTGCTTTACCTTTTTTTCACCATTCTGGTTTACAGTCTAAAAGTTGCCTAATGATCACAATATGACTGCTGCAATTCCAGTCATCACAGCTAAATTCCAATCAGCAGGGAAGAGGACAGGGAAATGGCAGTAAAGGCATATTTTCCATCTGAATCAACCTCTTTCAAAACAGCTTTAATGGAAACTTTACCCAATTTTATTTGTATTTCATTGGCCATCTCTAGGTGCAAGGAGAATGGGAAATGTAGATTTTTACTATAGCTCGATACAATACAGAGGGAGGAAAGAAAAAGAGATGCTGGGAAGATATTTCTCACAGCTGGGCACCATGGGTGATGCAGAGATTAACACACAGCTCTGCCTTCAAGGAGCTCAACCTTCAGGGAGGATAATTTCCTTCCAAAATGGTTAAAAGAATAATTACATCTTGAGGCATACAGTTTCATCTCAAGAAAGAGACTCTGTAATTTAGGACTGCACCATCCCAGAAGATTCTAGACCGTAGAGAATTTTGCTGAGTTTGTTTGTATGTTTTCATTCACTAAGAATTGCATTTCTGTCTATGAAGTCGCTTGGGCCTGCTCCTACCCACCAGCATTTATATTTATATTGCATATAACTCTGTGGTAGGAAATGGGAGAATTATTTGCCAATAGCAAATGTCCACAGAATTTCTGGACCGATTTCCCTGAGACAAATGACAGGTAGATACAGAAGGCGTTGCAGTCCTGTCTGTCCCCTCCCCTCCCTTAGGTTAACCCCAGTCGTACTCAGGTTGTGAGCGCTGCGGCTTTATTAAGAGAGGGATTCCTGTAGGAGGGGTGCAAAACCCTCTGTCTGTGCAATATGTAGCTCCAACTCCAGACACAGGAGAGACGCACTTTTCTCTCTATTTTGTTTTAAGCAGATCCCTTGTTTTTAGACAAAGTCAATGTGGTGGGCTCTGGTGGTTTTCTGCCCCCAAGGGAAAAAAGTGATTTTTTTTTTTTTTTTAAGCTGGTTTCTTCTATTTCTATCCTGGCCAGGGGTGAGGATTTCCTCCAGAGCCCAGAATAGAGAAAGTATTCGTTGCTCAGTTGTGTCAGACTCTTGAGATTCCATGGACTATAGACTGCCAGACTCCTCTGTCCATGGGATTTTCCAAGCCAGAATACTGGAGTGGGTTACCATTTCTTCCTCCAAGGGATCTTCCTGACCCAGGAAACAAACCCATGTCTCCTAAGTCTCCTGCATTGGCAGGCGGATTCTTTACCACTTAGCCACCTAGGAAGCCTCATTTTTTTAAGCAAGGAAGGGCCAAAGATCTGTGTGACTGGCTAGGTAGAGCACAGCTTTAGAGCGGGGCCGCTCAGCAGTTAGGCAACAACCTAGGAAGTACAGCCTGAACTTAGACTCATCAAGACACTAGAGATGAGGGGGCAAGTACACAAGCTGCCAAAGGGATAAACCAATAACCACTGGTGAGTGATGGGTATCAGGAGCCTGGAGGAAGACCTGGTTTGGAACTGAGCGACTCTGTCCCAGCCTCCTGTTCTGTGCAGGGGAAAGATGAGTCCAAAGAGTCTCTGCGAGTGAGGGGTTTCATGGTCATCACGGAGAACCCTCAGTCAGATTTGGGCTCTGGGGAGACTATTTCCTCTCTTCTGCTGCCCCATAGGTCTAAAGACAAAAGAAGGGCTTCTCTGGTGACTCAGTGATACAGAATCCACCTGCCAATGCAGGAGACTCACGTTTGATCCCTGGGACCGGAAGATTCCTTGGAGGAGGAATGACAACCCACTCCAGTATTCTTGCCTGGACAATCTCCTGGACAGAGGAGCCTGGCAGGTGCAATTCATGCGGTGGCAAAGAGTCACACACGACCGAGCAACTGAAGAACAACAACGTGAGCATAAGGTGCCATGAGAATGAAGCAGATGCCTCAAAACTCAGCAGGGGTGGAGGGAGAGGGGAATTTATATGCAGACTTTTTGTCACTTGCTACAGGAAACACCTTTATTCAGAACACCTTGATAGGTGAGTCCTAGAATGAGCTCCATTTGACTCATAATGAACCTGGGATCGGAGACGGGAGAGTGACTTACTCAAGGTGCCCAGCCGATTAGGGACAAACAAACATCAGGTTCCAGGTCTTTTGATACTTGGGTCAGATCCAGGCAGGGAGTTTCACCCAGTGGTCCGTCCATGGACTTTGGAGTTGGGTTTGACTTCATACTCTCCTACCTGCTCACATCTCTGAGCCTCTTAGTCATTTGCAACTTGAGGATAAGGATTCTATCTTCTCACAGGGATGCTGTAGGACAAGACTGAGATAAGGCACACTTGTAACACACTTCACACTGGACCTGATGCTAGAGCTGCAAAATTGTCACCGTGACTTAATAAAGGGTCTAATGGGACGTCCCTGGCGGTGTAGTGGTTAGACTTTGCCTTCCAGTGAAGGGGAAGAAGGTTTGATCCCTGGTCAGGGAGCTAAAATCCCACATGCCTCAAGGCCAAAAAACACATAAAACAGAAGCCATATTGTAACAAATTAAAGACTTTTTAAAAAGATCTGCATTTAAAAAAAAAAAAAAATGAGGAGACTAGAGTAGACCCTGCCCTTACGACAGAGGGAGCTGGTCAAAGGAATATGAATTTCTCTGGATCAAAAAAGCTGAGTTCATCCTCCCTCCAAAGCTTCATGCAGACCAGAGTCTGGCCCCCAGCTAGGATTCGAAGGGGAATTTAAAACCCACCCTCCTGGTGAGCCTGACTTGGCCAGAGACAGCAGACAACACCCATCGCCTGGTGGACACAGCCAGGCTCCTCCGTGGACCCACTGGGCTCAGCGACTCGGTCCACACTTCCCAGCCCCTCTTGATCCTTCCTTCCTGCGCGGTCCTCCCCTCTCGCAGCCGGCCGGGTGGAGCCAGGCCCAGGAGTGGGGCTGCCCTGGCAGCAGTGCGGAGAGCCGGGGCCTCAGGCAGGGGCGTGGCCAGGGCGGCCGAGGGCGGGCCAGGCAGGGGCGTGGCCAGGGCGGCCGAGGGCGGGCCCAGGGAGCGCCGGGGGAGGCATCTCTTTGGGAACCGCCTTCCGCCGAGCGGGTGCCAAGGCAAGCAGAAGGTCTGACTCAGCCCAGCTGCTTCATCCAGAGCCCCTCGTCACATGCTCGCGGTTGGGACCACAGGCCCCAGTGACGATGGCACTTAACCGTGAGCGAGCCAGCGGACGTCCCCTCTGTCCCATTCCTGGTAGGGCCCCTGAGGATTTCGTGAAATCTTGTTCCTGTGGTTGCTACGGACCACTCTTTGAGTTATAAAGTTCAAATGTAGCCTTTTCTTTTCAAAAGATCTGCCACAATTCAAAGTGAACTGTGTTTCTATAAAAAGGAAAAAAAATAGTACTTTTTCGGAAAAACCATAGCCCAAACTGGAACATTTAAATATGAGACTGATGTATAAATATGCATACCCTCTCATAAAAATAGAGTGGTTTCGGCTTATGCTTATTTTTTCCCTTCATGTGTTAAGTGTCATTGAAAATCCACCAAAAGCCATCTTGTGGGGAGTAGAGTCAGTGGGTCATGCCCCTCCCCTACTGATGGAGACAATTTTTTAAAGCATTATTTATTATTAGCCATTTTATTCATTTGGCCACATGGGATCTTAGTTCCCAGACCAGGGATGGAACCCACCCCCTTTGCATTGGCATTACAGAGTCTTAGCTATTGGACACCAGGGAAGCAGCCAGAGACAACTGTTAATCCAGGGAATGGATCTTCAAGCTGCTTACAGAGGCATGATTTGTTGATTAAATAGTCATCCAGTCACCCATTTCCATTACCCTGCATGGAGGTGTGTTTCCAGACCCCCAAGCAGAGATGAGGGATGGGCATGGCCTGAAAGGGATGGTGTTGAAGGGTCCACAAGGAATGTTTCAAAGGAAGGAAAAGTGGGGAAGACTTGGAGGTCCGTGTCCCCCTCAAAAAGGTGCTAGGACTGTGCTTGCCCCAAGAAGAAGCTAAGGGAACATTTCCTCCAAGTCAAGGCCACTGTGTTGTGTAAGAGAAGCCTCGGGTTCAGGTCCTCTGCATGGTTCCGGCCCAATTCCTTCATGTCCCTGACTCACTCTAAGATGAGCTGGATGGTGCCGATGCAGAGGTGTGCTGAGGTGACTAACTGAAAACATGCCTGCTCAGCCAGGAAGAGATGTGGGCAGTCCCTGGGTCTCCCACGGGAGAGGGCTGGGCTTGTTTGGTGCTCTGGCAGTCGAAGCATTTATTTTATTTCAGGAGAAAAAAGAATTGAGAACAAGACCAAGAATAGCCAAGAGTGGGGATGACAAGAAAAGAAGAGAGCATCTTGTAGTGCCCGAAAGTAAAAAGTGATTGAACACCCAGGCACAGGTATGGATGGGAGTTTGTCAAAGGACCACAGGGAGGATGAAAGGGCCCTCACTATAGCCAAAGCTGGACCGATCTGAGCAACACAATTAAGGGACATTGGATTATAAACCAAAGTATAAAATAAATGGGCTTCCCTGGTGGCACAGTGATAAAGAATCCGTCTGCAATGCAGGAGACGCGGGAGATGTAACTTCAATCCCTGGGTGGGGAAGATCCCCTGGAGGAGGGCATGGCAACCCACTCCAGTATTTTTGCCTGGAGAATCCCCATGGACAGAGGAGCTGGGTGAGCTATAGTCCATGGGGTAGCAAAAGAGCAGGAAACCACAGAGTGACTACACAACAACATAAAATAAATACCCCTGCCTCATACTGATAGAAATAAAAGATTGAATAACGGAGAGAGAAGAGACCAGTGCCCCATGCAGAAGAATCCCAAATCATTCCTGTTTACGCTGACCCTTCAGGAGTTGGGCATAACTCCCCATCCCTTATGTGTGGGCCATGTGTCCTGGCTTCCTTCAAAAGACCAGAGGATGGAAAAGCGGGGGAAGGGGCAAAAAGAGTAGCTTTGGGACTTCCCTGGCGGTCCAGTGGTTAGGATTTCACCTTCCTATGTAGGGGGTGCTGGTTCCATCTCTGGGGAAGCTAAGATCCCACGTGCCTCAGGGCCCAAAAACCAAAACATAAAACAGAAGCAATATTGTTACAAATTCAATAAAGACTTTAAAAATGACCTATATCAAAAAAGACTTAAAAAAAAAAAAAAAGAAATAGAGTAGCTTCATGGTGCAGAAACCGACAAACACCATGTCTCCCGGGTGATCAAGGCCAGTGTGGGCAGCCGTATTTCACGTTGAGAGTACGTACTATTGATGTTGGTGTCATACTATCTTTCTTGAAAAAACCCATAACCCCAGTCTAATCATGAGTAACTCATCAGATCTATTCCAAAAGAGGGACATCCTACAAAATACCTGACCAGAATTCCTGAAAACTGTCTAGGCCACCAAAAACAAGGAAAGTTTCATAAATTGTCAGCCAAGAGGAACCTAAGGAGATGCAAAGACTAAATGTAATGTGCTGTCCTCAGTGGGATTCTGGAACAGAGAGAGGACACAGGGAAAAGCCAAGAGAATCCAAACAGACAGTGGACTTTAATTAACAATAAGGGACCACTGGGCATATATCCAGAGAAAACCATAATTCAAAAAGCTGCATGCACCCCAATGTTCATGGCATCACTATTTATGATAGCCAGGACATGGAAGCAACCTAAATGCTCATTGACAGAAGAATGGATAAAGATGACATACACAGTAGAATATTATTCAGCCATGAAAAGGAACAAAATTGTGCCATTTGTAGAGATGTGGATGGACCCAGAGAATGTCATACAGAGTGAAGGAAGTCAGAAAGAGGAGAACAAATATTGTATATTTAATGCATATATGTGAAATCTAGGAAACTGGTACATAAGAACCCATTTGCAAGCAGAAATAGAGATACAGGCATAGAGAACAAATATATGGACACCAAGTGGGAAGAGCAGGGTAGGACGGGTTGGGAAATTGGGATTGACATGTATACACTGTTGATACTATGTGTAAAATAGATGACTGATGAGAAACCACTGCATAGCACAGGGAACCCCTACCTGATGCTCTGTGGTGACCTAGTAAAAGGAAGTGAAAGGGAAGTCGCTCAGTCGTGTCCGACTCTTTGCGACCCTGTGGACTGTATCCCACCAGGCTCCTCAGTCCATGGGATTTTCCAGGCAAGAGTACTGGAGTGGGTTGCCATTTCCTTCTCCAGGGGATCTTCCCAACCCAGGGATTGAACCCGGGTCTCCCACACTGCAGGCAGACACTTTACTGTCTGAGCTACCAGGGAAGCCCAAATGGGAAGGAAATTAAAAAAAAGAGGGGATATATATATATATATATACACACATACATATATATATCTGATTCACTTTGTTGTACAGCAGAAACTAACACAACATTGTAAAGCAATTATAATCCAATAAAAATAAATAATAATGGACCACTATCGTTCCATCAATTCTCACAAGTGTACCATGCTGGTAGGTAAGGTGACTATAATAGGAGACACTTTGTCGGGGGGTGGGGGGTGTGTAGGAGAACAGTCGGTACAATCTACTCAATGTTTCTATAAGTCTAAAACTCTTCTATGCTTAAAAAGTAGAGTCTATTAATGTAAAGAAGGAGGAGGAGGACAGGAGGGAAGATAATTTTTAGTACATGCCTCCATAAAGAGCTGACTGAGAGAGGGTATAGTCAGCAGAGGAGGTGAGGGTGACTCAGAAGAGGGGAAAGTGGGGTATCCTCATACCCCCCAAAGTTTCAGGGAGATGGACAAACCTCCAAGGTGAGACGGGGGAGGAACTGGCATCAGGGACCTGAGTCCAGGGCTGTCCACGTGCCTGCAAGGCAGTAGGAACACCCAAGGTGGGGAATTTCTGGTTCTTGAAACTTGATTCTGTAAAGGAGGAAAATGTCTTTGCTATTTATAACCACAATAGCCCTCTAAGGAAGGGGTGCTCTGGCCCACAAAGACTCTTTTGTTCTGCCAAGCACCTCTATGAATGCAGACCCGCCTGGAGCTGACTCTGGAAGGGGATGAAAGGCAGAGGGAGGAAGAGAAGAGATGGAGAAGAACCAGCAAAGTAGCTGAAGGCCGAGGGCTCTGCAGGGTGAAAGGGCCAGTGAGAAGCCCTCCCGTAGGCTGGTCAGAAGGACTTTTATAACAGGAATGTCAAGCGTGCTCTTTTAAGTTGCTTGCACTCAAATCCACCACATGAACTTCCTTGGTGACCCACAGCTCATCCATAGGTGCTCCAAAAGCAATGGCCTGGGACATCCCCAGTTGATTTCCTGGAAGAGAAAGAAGGTGGAGAGTTTCCGTGGGTCATCACTTGGGTGGAGATATAGAGGAAAGTGCAGGGAACAGAGCGTCAGATAATTCAGCAGATGTGCAACACTGGGTATGGAGGTGGCTGTGGGGATGGAGGCCCCCCAGGGAACCCCAGGCATCTTGGGGAGAATTGAGCCTTCCTTGCATCCTTTGGGGAGGGGCTACCTGGAACAAGGTGTCAGCCAGGATCTCCTGGACCTCCATGGGCTGGGAGATGCCCGTTGACAACTGGGCTCTCTGCAGTACTTTCTTAGTGTTGGAGGACTTGCCACGGTGACCAGGTCCATGTGGACAGAATGGCTGGGTTCATACGTCCAAGAAAGTGTGCCTGGGGCCTTTCCTAGGGAAGACAGGCACCCAGTACTTGCAAACTCAGCTCACACCGCGGAGCCCTGCACCTAGTAGGTGCGCTAACCCTGCACACCTGGTTCCTTTTCCAGTGAAGCTTTGCTTAAAGAACACAGCGGCCTGATTGCATCACAAGAGCACAGGTCAGTGCCGATCCTTCCATCCGGGTGTGTGTTTGCTTCGTTGCTGACAATCATCTCTGGTAGATAATGACAAACACACCATTCACTAATTAACACCCCCAGAAAACATCTGTTTTTCTTCTTTCTGGTTGGCATTTGGAAATAGAAATCACTGAGGATCTAAACTGTCCGTGTGTGTGTGCGCGTGTGCGCGTGTGTGTGTGTGTGTGTGTGTGTGTGTGTGTGTGTGTGTTGGCGGAGTGCAGGGTGGGACAGCAGGCAGGCGCCAAGAGTGACTCTATTTAAAATCTCCCCGACCAGCCGCAGCTTGCTGCCTGGCACAGAATAACTGGCGTGGGTTAGGCTTTCAGTAAGTGGTGGCTGTGGTTGGCTGTGGTTGTTACTGTTGTCGGGAGCACTGAAGGGTTGGGATGGTGGGGGATGAGCATCCGTCTCTGGTGGTAGAGTGAAGGGGATAGTGTGTTAGTCGCTCAGTCATGTCTGACTCTTTGTGACCCCACAGACTGTAGCCCACTGGGCTCCTCTGTCCATGGGATTCTGCAGGCAAGAATACTGGAGTAGGTTGCCATTCCCTTCTCCAGGGGATCTTCCTGACCCAGGGATCAAACCCGGCTCTCCTGTATTGCAATGGGTTCTTTACCGTCTGAGCCACCTGGAAAGCCCTTGGGTTCTGGCAAAGGATAAGCTTTAGAACATCACCTCTGATGCTGGACACAGGAGGATGAGCTTGTGGTTGGATGTGAGAGATTTTCATCTGGACCAGAATTCTTATTTTTATTTTCTTAATTGGAATATGATTGCTTCACAATGTTGTGCTGGTTTCTGTTGTACAATAAAATGAATCAGCTGTATGTATACACATATCCCCTTCCTCTTGAGCCTCTCCCGCACTCCATCCCACCCCTCTAGGTCATCAGAGCCCTGAGCTGAGCTCCCTGTGCTACACAGCAGCTTCCCACGAGCTTTGTATTTTACACATGGTGGTGTGTGTATGTCTGTGCTATTCTCTCAGTTTGTCCCCCCTCCCCTTTCCCTTCTGTGTCCACATGTGCATTCCCTATGTGGACCAGACTTTGTAATACTTACATGTGACTAGTAAGTTTGTATGTTTCTGGGATGACATTAAAAAAAAATGAACTGCACAGCTGAAGTTGGGATTTTTTTTTGACTGTTCCATGTCTATACCCCCTTGAGTTCAGACTGTTTGATAAACCAGTTATATAGGTATAGATGTTCATGCGGGCAAGTTTAGAAAACATTTGTCTGGAGAAAGATGGACATAAAAATCAGTTAGATAAGGAAAGAAAAATATTCACTTTTTTGTGAATAACATTACAGTTTTGATGCAGTTTCTTTGTAACTTCTTATTTTGATGTAATGTCAAACTTGCAGAAATGCTGCAAGAGAGGTACAAAAGTGTTCCCCTGTACTCTCCACCCAGATTCACCAATTGTTCACATTTTGCCTCATTTGCTTGATTTTTCTCCCTTTATTCTTCCTTTTTCCTCTTTCTCCCTGGAGATATATATATATATATATATATATGTGTGTGTGTGTGTGTGTGTGTGGGTGTGTGTATTGATATATTCAATTATTTTTATAATATGCTAAGTACATTCTAATATCTTCATAAATACATTAAAAGTTATTGTGACTATTAAAAAATAATAACTTTTAGCAATGTACTCATGTAATTTAGACAGACAATTTCTGAACCGTTTGAGATGAAATTAGAGATACCAAGCCCTTTATCCCTAAATACTTTAGTGTCTATTTCCTAAGAATAAGGCTCTTTCAGACCCACAGTGCCAGTATCAAAATCAGGAAATTTAGTATTAATGCTATTATGTAATCCACAGTCTGTATTCAAGTGATATCAGTTGTCCTAATCATCTTCTTTTTAGGTTTATTTTATTTTCGCTATATTGGTTTTTCACTGTGGCACGGGATTTTCTCTAAGTGTGGCATGCAGGCTTAGTGCCCTGAGGCACATGGGATCTTAGTTTCGGGACCAGGGATCAAACCCAAGTTCTCTGCATTGGAAGGTGGATTCCTAATCACTGGACTACCAAGGAAGTCCCCTAATAATCTTCTTTATAGTAGTTCCCCGCCCCCTGGATCAGCAACCAACCCAGAATGTCACAATCCATTTAATTTTCTTGTCTCTTTAGTCTCCCTTAATCTATAAGGGTCCCTCAGTCTTCACCTTCCATGACCTTGATATTTTAAAATACAGGCCAGTTAATTTATAGGAAGCCCCTCAGTTGGGGGTGGCCTGATGTTTCCTCATGTACAACCCATTCAGGTTATACACTTTGTTTGGTTACAAATGCCCCAGAAGTAATGAGTCTTCACCGTGTCTCATCATGGTGCATATGAAATGGACTTACCTCGCTGTCAGTGATGTTAACATTCTCACCCAGTGATGGTCAGATATTAAGGAAATTGGGTTGCACTGGAGGACACTGTTTTATAAACTGCTTTTTCACTTAACAGTTGATTACAAATGTTTGGCATACTTTAAATATTCTTATACAGAATCATTCTAATAGATGCATCGTTTTCCACTGTCATATCATATTTACTTATTACAACTCCTATTATTTTGCTAAATTTTAATGTTTTGCCAAATATCTCCTACCATGAGCAATGCAATGCTGAATATTTTTATAAATAATTCTTTTCTATATCAAAGATACTTCCTGAGAGTAAATCCCTAGAATTGGAGTTGACAAAGATTATGAATAATTTTGGGCTTTCCTAGTGGCTCAGACACTGAAGAATACCTGTAATGCACGGGACCTGTGTTCAATCCCTGGGTCAGGAAGATCCCCTGGAGAAGGAAATGGCAACCCATTCCAGTATTCTTGCCTGCAGAATGCCATGGACAGAGGAGCCTGGAGGGCTACAGTCCATGGGGTGGCAAAGAGTAGGACACAATTGAGCGACTGAACACGCACTTATGTTGTCATCGTTTCACACACTTGTAAATGTAGTTGTAAACAATTGTTCCACTGGTAATTAATTTGTGGAGTTAGGTCTTCAGTTAAAGAGCACAGCCAAGGGACTTCCCTAGTGGTCCAGTGGTTAAGAATCCTCCTTCCAATTCAGGGAATGTGGGTTTAATCCCTGGTGGGGGTGGGCAATGAAAGATCCCGCATATAACTGAGACCCAACACAGCCAAAAAAAAGAAAGAACATGACCTGACCTAGAAGCTTGGTCGTGAAGAGCACAGGCTCTGGGGTCAGGCTGACCTGATGTTGAGTCCTGGCTCTGCTGGGTGACTCTGGGTGGGTCAGTCACAGTGGGTCTCAATTTTCTCAACTGTAAACTAGGAGATAATAATAGGGTCGTGGTGAAGATTAAATGAATTATTGTGTGTAAAACGCCTGCTACTGGGCACTCAGTAAATGTTGGTTGTAATGGTTGCTTTGTTATTGTAACCCAGTCTACTGAGGACTGCATTCAAAGAGATTCTGATTCACCAGGAAGTGTGTAAAGGAGATGAGAAGAGCAGACGGAGTCCAAAAAGGAGCAGCAAAGGACAAGAAGAGAGGCTTTCGGAGACATTCTCGGTGGGGCTGGGTCCTTGTTATGCAACATCCTGCATTGATCTGCTTTACCAACCCTTTCCAGGCTCAAAGTTAAGGAGTCTGAGTGGTTAGAAAAAGTATCGAAGTGTTAGTCCTTGAGTCGTGTCCTACTCTTTGTGACCCCATAGACTGTAGCCTGCCAGGCTCCTCTGTCCATGGGATTTCCCAGGCAAGAATATCAGAGTGGGTTGCCATTCCCTTCTCCAGGGGATCTTCCTGACCCAGGGATCTCCTGCATTAGCAGGCAGATTATTCACCATCTGAGCCACCAGGGAAGCCCTTTGAGTGGTTAAGGGGTTGTCATTGTTTTTCTTTAAGTATTTTTTTAACTTTTAATTTTATACTGGAGTATAGCGGATTAACAACACAGTGATAGTTTCAGGTGGACAGCAAAGGGGTTGTATCCATTCTCCCCCAAACTCGCCTCCCATCCAGGCTGCTGCATAACACTGAGCAGAGTTCCCGGTGCTGTACAGTTCCCTGTTGGTTATCCTTTTAAATATAGCAGAGTGTACCTGTCTACCGCAAACTCTCCAACTCTAAGGGGCTGTCATTTGGATGGGTTTACTTTTCTGTGCTGTGTGGACGCCTGTCTGTCCCTTGGTGACTTTCAACAGCTATTTAAGGTCCCTGGGTACGTGTACAGCTGCAGGCTGCTGACTTGGAGTTTCAGCCTCAGTCAGGAGCACTTTGCTGTTGTTGCTCTTCTCCCTCCGTCTCCTTCAGCATCAGACTCTTTTCCAGTGAGTTGGCTGTTCGCATCAGGTGGCCAAATGATTGGAGCTCCAGCTTCAGCATCAGTCCTTCCCATGAATATTCAGGACTGATGTACTTTAGGATGGACTGGTTTGATCTCCTTGCTGTCCGAGGAATTCTAAAGAGTCTTCTCCAACACCACAATTCGAAAGCATCAATTCTTTAGCGCTCAGCCTTCTTTATGGTCCAACTCTCACATCTGTACATGACTACTGGAAAAACCACAGATTTGACTCTACAGACCTTTGTTGGCAAAGTGATGTCTCTGCTTTTGAATACTTAGGAACCCCTAAGTGACGAATGAACTTGGAAAACATTGAGCCCAGTGCCTGGTACATAGTAGGGGCTCATCTAAGGCAACCTGCTTCCCTTTCCCCGACTCCCTCTCTCCCCATTCCTCACAGACACAGCAGATGATGGGTAAAGCATGAACCAGCAACGTGGTCCCAGTCTGGTCCTTCTCATTACCTGCTGCACGATACTGGGCAGGTCAGGTACACTACGCTCTGAACTTCTCTTTGCTACTCTATGAATCATGGTTTGGGAACAACATGGTTTCAAAGGGGTCTTTCAACTTTAATATTCTATGATTTTATCATAAAAGATTTGATAGCACTGCTTTTTCCTGGAAGCTCACACCTTTGCGATATTTACACAGAGGAATCAAAATATAAAGCGAAGAATGCAAACTTCTCAAAGAAGGAATGCCCGAGGGTGTTCAAAAGGACCTCCATCCGCTTAGCCTCTTATCATCTGACCTGCTTGCCAGGCGCTAAGTGCCTCCGTAGAAGCTCCTAGTTGCTGGTCCCCCTCAGAAGCCAGGTTTCCTATGGTGGCTTCACTACTTGTCAGACCCCGGCTATGCAGTTGTTGGTAGGGAGGGTGGAATTCTTTCCAGCCTCACGATGGCAATTTCAAGAAAATCATGTGAGACCTTCACAGAGAGCTGCACTCTCACCACCGCAAATGGTATCATGGCAAAGACAAATATGTAACATTTCAGAACTTGGGAGCAACCCACGCTCAGAAAGGGAGCAATCTGGCTGATGCACGGCCATCCTGTGGTCCAGCCGAGGGAAAAGAAAAACAACAAAGTTTCTAATTATCCGGCCACAATCCTGTATTTTGATGGCAAAGAAAGGAAATAACAGAGTTCTCCTCTAGTCCCAGGCACACCTAAGGGGCCAGGAGAAAAGCCTTCGGCCGAGAGGACCGCTGAGCCCACAGCTGGCCCTCGGCCCAGGTGGCCCCAGTCAGCACTCCACAGATAAACCCCCAGAAGCCGATGGTGGTCCCCACTTCCTCCTCTGCCCCTTTTGCAGGAGTATCAGCAGCAATTACCTCCTTGAAACCTCTTAACTCTCTTCCATGTCCTTTCTCAGACATATGTGTTGGAGTGGGAGGAGCTGGGGTCAGGGAGATCAAACAACAACCCTTACTCCGTGATAAATCAAATCACAGCTCATCCACAGGGGGCATTTTTGAATTGGGCTCCCAGTGCTCCTTCACTCTGCACTCTGAAGCTCTGACACATCCCTTTAGCTCTTCTGAATGTCACCTGTGGCCATGAGATCAGTGAAGGTCTCCTGTCTTACCGGACTGCAACAGTAGCGGACTGGAGCTTCAATCCTAAGATTTTTAGAGCGTGACTCATACCCCACCTCAAGAATTTGTCAGAAGCGTCAGCACAGAGAGTCTGGCATGAAAGGATGCTGCTGTTGTTTACTCGCCAAGTCATGTCTGACTCTTTACAACCCCATGGACTGTAGCCCGCCAGGCTCCTCTGTCCATGGGATTTCCTAGGCAAGAATACTGGAGTGGGCTGCCATTTTCTTCTCCAGGGGATCTTTCCGACCCGAAGACTGAAACCTGAGTCTCCTGCATTGGCAGGCGGATTCTTTACCACTGAGCCACCTGGGAAGACCAGCCTGTCGCTATACCCATCATTTAATCAATGGGAACCCTGAAACCTCTCTCAAGACTTTGCAGCACATGAAGGGCAGAGTTGGATTGGGTGTCCTGGGCCAGATCCTAAACTTTGCTTAGGGTGTCACGTGGCTGTTCTTAACTTCATGAGTCTAAGCCAGGAGGTTCTCAGGGAGCGGGGATGGCCCCTGGGGGACATATTAGAAACACAGATCCCCTGGCCCCTGACCCACTAACTCAGCAACTCGGACTGTGGGTCCCAGAACTCTGTGTTTAGCAAGTCCTACAGGAGATTGTGAGGCTTCCTAGGTGACGCTAGTGGTAAACACAGGAGACGTAAGAGATGTGGGTTGGATCCCTGGGTTGAGAAGATTCCCTGGGGGAGGAAATGGCAACCCACTCCAGTATTCTTGACTGGAGAATCCCATGGATAGAGGAGGCTGGCGGGCTACAGTTCATGGGCTTGCACAATGGAAGTGACTTAGCATGCAAGCCCAGGTGATGCTGAGTCGGGGTCAAGTTTAAGAATTTGTACGGGGAGGGAGGGGGGAGGGGGTTCAGGATGGGGAACACGTGTACACTCGTGGCGGATGCATGTTGATGTATGGCAAACCCAATACAATATTGTAAAGTAATTAACCTCTAATTAAAATAAATAAATTTATATTTAAAAAAAAGAATTTGTAGCCCTCAAGATGTGGGTTTTTCTGGAACACTGAACTCCTCAAAAGCAATAGTATATGACTTTTCCCTCTTCTTCCCATCTAGCATGGGACCTGGTGGTCAGGGAAGTCTCAGCAACAGGCTGTGGTCCTGCAGCCCCTACAGCCTCCAAAGGAGGTGATGCTGATGGAGGGGAGAAGCAGGGGGCTCATTTTCCAAAAGGGGCATCTGTTTAGTGATTGTTATTTAAGATAAAATGGAGATTGTTAGGACTACACTGAAAAGATATTAGGGGAAGTGGTTGAAACCAGATGGTGAGAAAGGCGGAGAGAGCAGGCAGAAGGTGGGGCCTGTTTTAAGTGATCACTTCCCACCGAAGCAGCCTGCCCTTGTCCAGTTCACTCACTGACTCGCTTTTTGTTTGTTTCTTAAAATATTTACTTCTATGGCTGTTCAGGGTCTTTGTTGTGGCAGGCAGGATCTTTCAGCTGTGGCATGTGGGATCTAGTTCCCTGATCAGGAATCAAATCCGTGCGGCCTGCATTGGCAGCTTGGAGTCTTAGCCACTGGACCACCAGGGAAGTCCTCACTCACTGTTTTTAGAGCTCCCCCAAGAGCCTGTATTCAGGAACAGTGTCACCTGAACAAACTGACTGCTGGGGGAAATTCCTGAAAGCAGTTTGCCCAAACAGATCAATATTTAATTTCTAATGAGCAGCTTTCAATTAGATTCTCGGTTTGACCGCTGTCGCCACGGCAGGCTTTGTGCTCCAGCCAGCGGCCAGGTGTGGCTGACTTTACAGTGTGTTACCCCACTGCTGTTCCCTACAGCGTGTTCCGTCCCACTGTTACACCTAGGCCAGCAGTTCCTAACTGGGGCAGCTTCACCATCCAGGAGACATTTGACGATATCTGGGACATTTCTGGTCAGCACAACTGAATGATCTAACGGCCTCTAGTGGAGATAGAAACGTGGATGATGCTAGACATCCTTCAATGCACAGGACAGACGCCCCACAACCAAGTGACCTGGCCCCAAATGCCCATCATACTGAGGTAGAAAAGCCCTGTTTGAGGCTTCCTCTCCCTGGTGATCAGTCACCTTCTTAACGGCCTCTCTACCTCCAATCTCATTCTTTTTTGTTTTTCAATATTTATTTATTTTAAATTATTTTGCTGCCCAAGGTCTTAGTTCTGGCACATGGGATCTTTGTCGCAGCGCTTCCGCTTCTCTGTAGTTGTGGCATGAGGGTTTAATTGCCCGGAGGTGTGGAGGATCTTAGTTCCCTGACCAGGGATGGAACCCCTGCCCCCTGCATTGGAAGGAGGATTCTTAACCACTGGACCACCAGGGAAGTCCATCCACACATTCTTAGAAGCTTATTTTATTTTATTTTCTAAGAAGGCTTAAGTCAAACATTTATTGCACACACAAAAATTCAGACACATAATACAGAACTCAATCACTCCTTAGAAGCAGCTTTGCTCATGCCACAAGTGCACACATGCATACACACACACACACTGTTCACAGCACTCATCACCCACAGTCCAAACTCTGACAACTGTTTAAGCCCTGCACACTTAGGGCTCACTTACTTATCTTTCCAGACTTTCTAGGTGGCGCTAGTTGTAAAGAACCCGATTGCCAGTGCACAGGATCTAAGAGAGGCACGTTTGATCCCTGAGTTGGAAGGATCCTCTGGAGGAGGACTTGGCAACCCACTCCAGTATTCTTGCCTGGAGAATCCCATGGACAGAGGAGCCTGGCAGCTACAGTCTCATGGGGTCGCAGAGAGTAAGACACAACTGAAGTGATTCAGCACACACTCGTCTTTTCATTTTTGTGTCCTCATCTCTCTCCAGTCTCTGGACTAAAGTCCTTACCCTGGTGATTCTGCACCAGAATCTCCTGGAGGACTTGTTAAAACTGTGGTTACTGGGGTTAGAGGTTTTGATTCAGTCGGTCTGGATAGTGGGCTGCAGGATTTGCATCTATTCTAGATGAGACTGCTGCTGCAGCTGGGCTGGGCCCACACTCAGAGAACCTCCACCCTCCACCAATTTCTCTTCGCCTCTTATCCTGGCCCCCAGCCTCTGCTTCTGTCCAGAATGCTCATGCTTTCTTGGGTGGGTCCCTCGACCCACCCAAGTTCTGTCCTTACAGTCTAGCTCAAATGCCACCAGGGATCGAACTTGCATTAGAAGGCGAAGTCTTAACCACTGGACCACCAGGAAGTCCCCTGGAGAGAGTTTATTTAGTCAAAGGGACTATTTAGATAGACATTGTCAGGTTTAAGGGAAACTAACAAGTATGCTGAGGCACCCTAAGGCTGGCCATTGCCGGAAGCCATGACCACTGTGAAGGACAAGGTGGGGGGATGGTTCCTGGAGTCGGGGGAGGGTCACCTGAGAGGAGCCCCGGGCTTGGGAAGAGGAGCACAGACATGGCTAGAGAGCAGCCTGGCAGGCATGGCATCTGGGGAATAAATGCCCCACCTTTCTCTCCAGCGCCCTCTGCTGTCCCGCTAGTGCCACCCACTGGCTGAAAGCTAGCTCAGCTGAGTCTGACTTTTCGATCCTATGGACCGTAGCCCACCAGGTTCCTCTGTCCATGGGATTTCCCAGGCAAGAATACTGGAGTGGGTTGCCATTCCTTTATCCAGGGGATCTTCTCGACCAGGGATTGAACCCCGTCTCCCACATTGCAGGCAGATTCTTTACTGTCTGAGCCACCAGGGAATCCCACTGGCTGAACCCAATAAGAAAACAGAGACAAGGGAAAGCGTTGGTCCAGCCCATAGAGGTCAGCCTCCAGGGCGCCCACAGCAGGTAGAGAAGGTTAGAGAGTGGACCTGGGCCAGGGGTGGGGTGGCAAAGAGAGAATCTCCAGCACATGGCTTCTTTCCCTTCTGTGAAATCCTAGAGTATAGCATCCATATCAGAATTGCCCCCGAGGACCCATGACAAGCCTGGGACTTTGCATAATGGAGTGGGTTATTAATAAATATTTGGTGAGTGAATCTTTCATCATTAGCTGGTCAGTATGTCCAGGGATTAATTTTCAGACATCTCATGGAATTTGGTCACTTGAAGTTTCTCAGAATATTCTAAGAATGTTCATAACTCCAGAGAGAAACCTGCCAGCTGAGGCCCCCATGACGTGGCTGGGAAAACCAGCTTATCGTATTTCCCAGCCCTGTCCACCAATTTCTCGCTTACATCACTTTATCTTTCAAAGCAAAGAATATAAAATAGCGATGTATCAGGCTCGTGGAGGAATGTTTTCTCAGTTTTCAAGTCATCAAAGAAAACAGAAAAGAATGGAATCAACAACAGAGAAACTAGTCTATTAAAAGTGAATTATAACCAAACTAAAATTAAAGGGAGAAAATTATCTGCAAAGTATATTTGCATTAGAAGTGATCATGAGTTCAAACGGATTATTGTTGTTGTTCAGTCACTAAGCCATGTCTGACTGTTTGTGACTCCATGGACTGCAGCCCATCAGGTTCGCCTGTCCCTCACTATCTCCCGGAGTTTCTTCAAACTCATGTCCATCGACAGTGATTCCATCCAACCGTCTCATCTTCTATTGTCCCTTCTCCTCCTGCCCTCAATCTTTCCCAGCATCAGGATCTTTTCCAATCAGTCAGTTTTTCACATCAGGTGGCTTCAGCTTCAGCATCAGTCCTTCCAATGAATTTTCAGGACTGATCTCCTTTAGGATGGACTGGTTGGATCTCCTTGCAGTCCAAGGGACTCTCAAGAGTCTCCTCCAATACCACAGTTCAAAAGCCTCAGTTCTTCAGTGCTCAGCCTTCTTTATGGTCCAACTCTCACACCCATACATGACTACTGGAAAAAACATAACTTTGACTATAGGGACCTTTGTCAGTTAAGTGATGTCTCTGCTTTTTAATATGCTATTTAGGCTTGCCATCGCTTTTCTTTCAAGGAGCAAGCGTCTTTTAATTTCGTGGCTGCTGTCACTGTCCGCAGTGATTTTGGAGCCCAAGAAAATAAAGTCAAATGGATTAATTTCTTGTAAATACGTGAAAAAAAAAACAACTTGAGCTTAAGAAAGAAGTGGTCTTATGTTCTAGCACAACTGGTGAGCATTTATTGAGCACTTAATATGTGCTGGGAACTATACAAGGTGTTTTATGTATTTTATCTCATTGAATCCTCACAACTGGCATTTGAGCTCTGAAACATTGTGATTTTCATTTTTCACAGATGTTGAAACTGAAGTACTGAGAGGATAAGTAAGTTATCCTGGTTCTCATAGCTGGTAAAAAGGCAGAGTTGGAATTTAAATCCAGATTTGCCTAATTAAATCCAATTCTCACTAGAAAATAGACAGCTAAACGCCAAGACTGTAATCACTGTACAAATTCAATTCAGTGACTGTCTGAGTGCCATTTACACCTACTAAATTAGTTAACACTTTTAAAAAACTATTATTCTGTTCCACTGCAGATCAGGCACTAGTAAAATGTGTAACCACAGAGCTGGTGACACCATGGATGGGTATACACTTTGGGAAAGCAACACAGCGGAAGCCATCAGAAATTAAAACCACATTCACAGCGTTTCTTCCGTGATCAGAAGACTGGTTCACTGTGCTGTTGGAACAGCATTCTGTATGAGGGGCAAGGATGTGCTGCCTGGGTCTCAGCTTTGCACTCTTTGGGCAGGAGAAAGATAAGTGTCTTCAGATATGCGAGCCACTGTGCTCTTATCTATATGACCCAGCCCCACCTAGGAGCAGCTTCCCCCAAAGGATTGGGGAGGGGTGGAGTGTGGCATTGGTCAGCTGACTGGGCTGGACGAGGGGCAGGATATGGTCCTCCTAAAGCCCAGGTGGGGTAACCCAGGCACTAGGACCCAGACAGATGGGCACAGCTATGTTCTGAGTTGTATCCTTCCCAGAAGACTGCTTGCTCCCAAGCCAGATGCTCACTTACCTGGCTATAGCTGCTCTTAGGGGTGCCCCGTGTTGATGTCCAGATATTGAGCAGGTGGAGCCAGGAGGTTCCTAGCTAGAACGTACCATCCTTTTCTGAACTGGAGGACAGCTGTCTCCCTGTGCCCCTGCTGTGAACTCTGGGAACTGCAAGGGGCTTTCTGACATCCCCATCCTGATTTCTTCCGGAAACAAAGCAGGAATTTTCTATTTCCTTCAGTCATCTCTTTACCTGATCTATATTTTGGGTTTTCCTAGTGGCTTGGTGGTAAAGAATTCACCTGCCAGTGCAAGAGACACGGGTTTGATCCCTGGCTCAGCAAGATCCCCTGGAGAAGGGAATGGCTACCCACTCCAGTATTCTATCCTGGAGAATTCTAGGACTAGAGGAGCCGGGTGGGCTTCAGTCCATGGGGTTGCAAAGAGTCGGACACTACTTAGCCACATAAACAACAACAACCCCCCCCCCCCCATATTTTAGTGGCAGCAGCAGACTGAGCATCCCAGCACTGCTGCTCGCGCACTTAAAGTCTCCTTCCCCTGCTCCAGCAGCATTACCTGCCTCACAAGTCCGTCCTGAAACAAAACACACTGTTTTGTAAGGGCTTGGCATGTAACAGGCAATCAATAAATATTCACTTTCCCTTTTTCTTTATTTTCACCCCTTCAACAGATGACAGATGAAAACACCTCGGAGTGTCTTCATTTTATATGATAAGGCCCATCTTGTGTGGGGCTTTCCCCTCCCTCTCATTTTTTTCTTACAGGGTCAAAGGGTTGGACCGCGAATCCCGCCTGGTAAATCAACCAGGGGCAGGCAGGGCAGTACAACAGGGCTCCACCAGGGGGCAACCGAGAGCCGGGCTCCACCAGGCAGGGTCTGCACAGGTGACCTCAGGAGCAGGGAGACACACGAGGCTGCAGAAGCGCTGGAGACCCTCCCAGGCTCTGTAACTAGGGACTGAAGATTTAGGGAGAATGAGCTGTGTCACCAAACTGAAAACTCTAGAGGCGCAGACCTAGGTGAGGTGAGCCCAGCATGACTCTTAGGTTAAAGAGGAAGTAGTTCTATAAACTTCTATTATATTTATAAAATATAAGCATATTAATCTATTTATAAATATGAATATACAAATTATATTACGTATACTATAAATATGTGCCTATAAAGCCATGTGCTTTATATTTTAAAATATATTTATAATATAATATATATTTATATTATATATTATTTATATTTATATTATAAACATATATAGAAGTTTAAGATCCCCCCAATAATATCCTTACTATATCAGCACATTTGATGAATAGCATCTCTTATTACTATTACTCCCCTATCTGAGAGGGTTTCTTCTGGACTATATTTAGGCTGCAGCATGTGGGTCTTAGTTCCCCTCACCAGGGATCAAACCGGTGCCCCCTGCATTGTGAGCACAGAATCTTAACCACTGGACCGCCAGGGAAGTCCAACCAATATTTATTTTATCTGTGGTCATGTCTAATGTCAAACCCAGTATACTCAGGTCATAGAGATTCTTCTGGAGCATAGAGAAGACAGCCCAGCAGTCACAGGCTTCAGGACCTGGGGACGGAGGAGGTATTGTGTAAGAGGAAGACTTGGAAATCCTGCTCTCTCCTCTCCATTGCACCACAGAAGGAAGACAGAGGAGGAGACACAGTGGAGCAGACACGTGCGTCATGGGCTCCCTGCTGCAGCCCAGCTCACAAGATGCGGTGGGGCTGGATGTTAAGCTGAGGGAAAAGCCAAAAATGGAGGGAGGGACCAACCATAAAGGCTACAGAATCCACAATTTAGCAGGGGTCAGGTGGAGGGTGTGTCTGAGATTCAGAAAGCTGTGCAGTACTGAGAACAGTTGGCCAGGGAGAAAAACCAGAGTTCAACTGCAATAAGAACACAGGCTTCGAGTTAATGTCCATACCCAGGGAGAAGTAGCCCACGGGGAGGGTGGGCACCCCTGCCTCTGTGTCTGCCTTCACAGCAGCCACACCAGTGTTCTCAGGGTTCAGGGCTGGCAGGCTGTCACTGGCCTCGGGACCTTTGCACATCCCCACTGTCCTCCCTCCAAACTCAGCCTCCTGGCTCGGTCATCTTCTTCTCCATGCTTTCCTTTATGACAACACTTGTCATTTTATTGACTTGTAATTTTGCCTCTATCTTTTTTTAAAATTTATTTTTAATTGGAGCATAGTTGCTTTACAATGTTGTGTTCGTTTCTGCTGTACAACAAAGTGAATCAGCTATGAGTACACGTTTGTCCCCTCCTTCTTGGACCTCCTCCCCCCACCCTGCCCCATAACCCCCATCCCACCTCCCTAGGTCGTCACAGAGCACCAGGCTGAGCTCCCTGTGCTATACAGCAGCTTCCCACTCTATTTTATATATGCTAATGTATATGTCTCAATGCTACTCTCTCAATTTGTCCCACCCTCTCCTTCCCCTGTCTCTGTGTCCACAAGTCTGTTTTCTACATCTTTCTATTCCTGCCCTGCAAATAGGTTTATTGGTACCGTTTTTCTAGATTGCATATATATGCAGTAATATACAATACTGCTTTTTCTCATTCTGACTTACTTCACTCTGTACGGCAGTCTCTAGGTTCATCCACCCCAGTTCTGCCTCTGTCTTGGATTAACACCCGCCTCCCCCACAAGATGGTAAGTTCCCTGCAAACGGGGACCATGTTTATTTTCTCCCATCACTGTGTGCCCAGCACCCAACACAGACACTGGCAAATGACACACCCTCCGTCAACCTTTGCTGGATGACTAGACACACAGCGGAACGAGTGAACATGTGGCAACAACTCCATTTCCACTTTTGGAAGAAAGGACGGAGGTCATCGGGAGCTATGTCCACACAGAAGGTGGGGGAGACGGGTCAGAAGCGGGGCAGATCCTGCCCTCTTGGGAGAAGCAGGCCTGTTCCCACATCACGCTAGCTTTTCCTTCACCCCCAGTCAGAAGTAAATTTGCAGGGTCTTTTGGAGAAAGGAATGGCTACCCACTCCAGTATTCTTGCCTGGAGGACCCCCTGGACAGAGGAGCCTGGCTACAGTCCATGGGGTTACAAAGAGTCAGACACGACTGAGAGACTAACACTTTCACTTCGGTTTTGCATTTACTTCTCCTTATGAAATTTTCAGCAGATGAGAAAAGTGAGAAGGACAGTATAATATCCATCGGAGAAGAAATATTTTCAAGTAAATTACGGGCACTTCCATGGCGGTCCAGTGTTTAAGACTCCGCTCTTCCGCTGCAGGGGGCATGGGTTCGAAACTTGGTCGAGAAACTAAGATCAGTGAGGTGCAGCTCCCTAGACAAGTTTATGACAGGACAACAGGAACAAAATGATATTTAGAAAAATAAAGCAAATTACAGCTATC
Organism: Bubalus kerabau; assembly: GCF_029407905.1. Classification (NCBI taxonomy): domain Eukaryota; kingdom Metazoa; phylum Chordata; class Mammalia; order Artiodactyla; family Bovidae; genus Bubalus; species Bubalus kerabau. The sequence goes on from NC_073642.1 coordinate 24,596,090, forward strand.
ATGACAATTTTCTGTCAAGACTTCAATTTTCATCTTTGCTTTACTTATGTATTTTTGTGTCTGTTGTTAGGGGTCTAGTGGTTTATGACGTCTATCTTCTTTGTGAATTGTACCTTTCATCTTTAAAAATATTCACCTTTGTTTCATTTAAAAATAAGTAAATGACTGGATGCTTGGGGCTGGTGCACTGGGACGACCCAGAGGGATGGAATGGGGAGGGAGGAGGGAGGAGGGTTCAGGATGGGGAACACATGTATACCTGTGGCGGATTCATTTTGATATTTGGCAAAACTAATACAGTTATGTAAAGTTTAAAAATAAAATAAAATTTAAAAAAAAATAAAAATAAAAATAAGTAAATGAATTTTAAAAGAGAAGGACACTTCCCTGCATAACCCAAATATGGATTGGGTTGATCCATAATAGGATGATCAGGAGTTTCTTACTATCATCTCACACTCGGGCCTTGTTCAGATTTCCCCCACTGGGCTCCAAAATGTCTTCTACACTTGGTTTTTCTAGAGCCAAATGAAGTTCTTGCCTAGAGCAGCATGTTTTGAAAACCATCTCAGTTGTCTTAATTCAGACCATATGCTGACCAGCGTGGAACCAGATGTCTTCCATTTACACACCAGCATCCTCGGTCCTTCTTCCTTCTCATCCATTCCTGGACAGCCTTGCAAGTCCAGGGAGGAATCGCCACAGAGCCCAGATCCCTGGGGGGAGAGACCCATAGTGCTCCCCCCAACCCCAGGAGAAGCATCATGCAAGTCAGAAGAGCAGAGAGATGAGCCAGATGGAAAGTATTTTCTTTTTCCAAACTTGCCAAACCCTCCCGGGAAATCTTGCCACCCTCTTCTGAAGGAAGGTGCTGCCCCCAGGCAAATCCTAGGTGGGGCGGTGGTGAGGTCGACCTTTGCAAAGTCACCCACTTAAGAGACAAGGCACTTTCTCTGGCTCCCGGCCCCAGCGAAGTCGGACTGAGGTCAGCCAGAGGGGCTGCAGACGGGCGTGTCACCAGAATGCCTGGGAGTTGAGCTGGGGGGTGGACACAGGACTTGGCTGTGCCAGTGAGATTTTTTTTTTTCCATGTTGATGGGAATTTTGTGGTTTTCACATTGCCTTGGGATAAGGCATCTGAAGTGTCCTGCAGATGACTCTTAGGTCTCCAGCTTACACTTTGTTCCTTTGGGGGCTTTGGGGGTACAGCTTGCCCTGCCCCCTACCCTTGGATTCCTTGCCTCTACATGAGGGGATATGTGTGTGTGCTCAGTCACTCAGTCGTGTCTGACTCTTTGCGGCCCCATGGACTATAGCCCACCAGGCTCCTCTGTCCATGGGATTCTCCAGGCAAGAATACTGGAGTGGGTTGTCATGCTCTCCTCCAGAAGATCTTCCCTACCCTGGGATTGAACCCGAGTCTCTCAGGTCTCCTGCATTGGCAGGAAAGTTCTTTACCACTAGCACAACCTGGGAAGCCAAAAGCATCTACATCCCAATAAAATTTAAAAAAAAACAAAAAAGGATGGAAGAGACTCCTGGCTCACTGTCCCCTCCTGCCCCATCGGTGCAGATGCTTCTCTGAGGCAAGTGCTGTGCTGGGAGATGGAGGGTTTTCAGCAGAGGCCCAGCCTCTACCCACAAGAGGCCAGGAGTACTTCCAGACATTGCCCAATGTCCTCTGGGGGCCTAAACCATCCTCGGTGGAAAATCCCTGCTTTAGGTCCTAAACAGAGACTTGTTTAAAAAGCCAGGAAATTTCCAGAACTGTGCACACCAGGTCCACACGGGAACTCCGGTGATGAGGGAAACTCCTGAGCATGGTGCCTGGCAAACCTGGGAGCTCTAATGTGTCCAGAAGGAAGCTTGTCTCCCTCCCGCTCCCCTCTTCATCTGGCCTGGGCTGGTGAGAAGGGGGTAGATGGAGGGTCTGGATGCAGCCGAGGCCTGACAGCCAACTCAGGAGAAGAAGGGCAGGAATAAAAGGATGAGGGGTTTGAGGGGGCCAGGGAAAAGACACAGGAGTTCAGGGGGACGTGGATCCTCTGGCAGCCCCTGCTGGGTGACCCTGAGAGAGGAGGGCAGAGGACCATGTGAGCACCTGGTGGGGGATGAGTCTCTGGGATGGGGCCAAGGGGCCACGTGTAGCCCCGGCGCCCCCCACGGACTCTGATGTAAAGGCTGGACTGTACGACTCCGCTGGCCATTTTATCCCGTCTCCCTCTGCAGGGGCTTGACGGTCTTGACCTGTCGGCACGTCAACCACATTCCCCTCGTCCTTCCACTGTGGTGCTAGGCTCACCCATGAGCGTGTGGTTGCTTACTGTTACTTCTGCTGAGGATCCTCCAGAGGTCAGCATCCTCAGGATCCAGGCGACCCTTCGCTGCTGGTCCTCCTGCCTAGCCCGGTCCCTTCTGGCACCCAACCCACCTCCCCACCTCACTGAGAGGTCTGGGCCTCTGGGTCTCCGTCTCTCAGGCCCCTTCGGGCTTCAGTCCTTTCTCTGACCATCTCCAAGGAGCCCAAACTCACCTGTCCTTGTGGCGCCTCATCTGAGTCCTCGAGCCTGCCCCACTCAGCTCAGCCATGTCCTCTGCCTGCCTCACCTGCCTGGCAATTTGCCGACTGACGCTGCTGTAAAGGTCACCGAGCCCTTCCGGTCACCAAGCTCTCTGAGCAGCTGCCAGTCTGCCACCAGCTCCTCTTCCGTCTTCCATGACCCCATCCTCACTGCTGCTCTCAGGACACCAGAATCATCTCCAGATGCACTTCTCAGGAGGATCTTCCTTCCTCTTTCACTAAAGAGCAAAACCAGATGAAGCAAAGGCCATCAGGGGACTTGCTCTGTTTCAAATATGACATGCTCTTCATAATCACAGTTGCCGCCCAGGTCAGACCGCTGTCACCTTCTGCCCGAGGCACCACAGTCCTTCCCATCTGACTTCCACAGAGCTGCCAGAGTGACCACTTGTAAAACCAAATGTAAGTCAGCTCATGTCACCCCGTCTAGAATCCTCCGAGATTTTGATTGCACCTAGGGAAAAGATGAAATTCATCAAATGGACTTTTGGGTCTGGCATCACTTCCCTCCAAGCTCTCTCTGCTCTGGCCATGCTGCTTCATCTAAAGTCTCAGACCTACAAATATTCCCCCTGCCACAGGGCCTTTGAACACTGTTGGATCTGGAACACGATTTCCTCACCCATCCTGGCCTTGTTGCTGTCCTTCAGTCGCTCAGTCCTGTCTGACTCTTTGTGACCCCATGGCCTGCAGCACGCCAGCTTGCTCTATCCTTCACCATCTCCTGGAGTTTGCTCAAACTCATGTCCACTGAATCAGTGATGCCATCCAACCATCTCATCCTCTGTTGCCCTTATCTCCTCCTGCCCTCAATCTTTCCCAACATCAGGGGCTGTTGCAATGAGTTGGCTCGTCACATCAGGTGGCCAAAGGACTGGAGCTTCAGCATCAGTCCTTCCAAGGAATATTCAGGGTTTATTTCCTTTAGGATGGACTGGTTTGATCTTGCTGTCCAAGGGACTCTCAAGAGTCTTCTCCAACACCACAATTCAAAAGCATCAATTCTTTGGTAGTCAGCCTTCTTTATGGTCCAGCTCTCACACCCACACATGACTACTGGAAAAATCATAGTTTTGACTACATGGACCTTAGTCAGCAAAGTGACATCTCTGTTTTTAATAACTTTCCTTCCAAGGAGCAAGGGTCTTAATTTCATGGCCAAGATGTGTTCCAAGGTCACTTTCTCAATAGAAGCTTTTTTCTGGTCCCCCAGGAGGTCAGGTTGCTTTGGCTTACATCCCTTCCTTCCAAGACACCTACCCTAGAGAACTGGAATGTGACCCCCACCCCACCCCCCACCCCCATCAACTAGGACCACCAATACGTCCAGAGTGCCTGGCTCAGCCTTTGGCATGTGTTTGGGACTCAGTAAATGTTGCTTTTTGGACAAATCTCACCTCCAGTCTTTCATTCTCAGTGGACCGTGTCCTGATCTCTCTCTTTCCTCCCTCTCTACCCACAGCCCACATCAAAGGGTCTACTAGAGGTGAACTCTTTTAACCGCCGTTCCCTTCGCCCCATGCCCAGCCAAGCTCGCACGTCAGAAGTGGGCATTTGTGCCTCCACAGCCGCTCTGAGCCGACCACGAGAACACAGGGTGTAGATTCCACAGCTGTTATCGAAAGCCTTTCAGAACAGCTTGAGTCTTTCCACTCAACAGTAGACTGGGTGAATTTCTTGGAAACAATGTGCTTCTTACGAAAGAGATGAAGTTGAATGTTTCTCAGCAGCTTCTTCCTGGTCTGCCAGACTGCGCCTTGCTAGCTGTGCGCTTTCTGGCATTTTCTGGCTTTCATTTCCATCCGGGGAACTGTGTGCCAACACCCCGGGGGGTTGTGTTGAGAGCCAAGGCCCAGGAACTGGAAGGGCTGAGTCTGAGGCTCTGTTGCAACCACTTATTAGCTGTGTGACCTTTGGGGATTTATCCATGTTCAAGGCACTTTAGATCAACATCTGTCAATGGAGAAATAACTAACATGTACCTGAGTCAGTTGCGAGGCAGGGTTTGGGAATATGAGATCTACATTCTTTTTTTAAATTTTATGTATTTTTTCGTCAGCTGCACCAGGTGTTGGTTCAGCACACAGGATCTTTAATAGCAGTATCTGGGATCTGTTTTAGTTGGGGCAGTGGAATATAGCTCCCTGACCAAGGATCGAACCCTGGGCCCCTTGCACTGGGAGCTCAGAGTCTCAGCCACTGGACCACCAGGGAAGTCCCGAGGGCATCTGCTTTCTAAGACCTTAATTTTTGTATGTAAATAATGCTAAGACCCAGAGGGAGGGTGATGAAAGTTCACTCCATTTAATAAAAGAATGAGTGATCACTGTGTGTGCGAGTTTTCCCAGAGCCCATAAAATTTGGAAAATATACCATTAATAGCAAAGCGGAGCTTCTTTGGACCACCATCACAGGAAAACAGATGCAATCCCACCCCTCTGGCTCTCACCCACCTGCCATTATATGACCTGTAGCTCTTACAAAGGAGGCCCCTAGTTTTTTCTTGAAGTTCCCTGAGAGTGTCTCTGAGGTGGGCCCTTGAGCGGTGAACACGGAGCTGTGCTCCCTCGAGCCTTCTGGGTGTTGAGACTAAGCTGTGTCACGGGCGTTAGTGGGAGAGGTGTCTTTGCTTTCTCCTCAGCTGTCCTTTGGGCCAGGAGGAAGGAAATTGTGCAGTCTTATCTCTCTGGGGGCTCAGAGATTTAGCAAAGCAGCTATTCCAGTGTTCACTTACAGGCTGCAGTGGGTTCAGGAGGACAAATCTGAAATGCAGATCCTCGGTGAATTCAGAGTTGCTCCTGTCTTCTTTCCTTGTGCTAAGTTGCTTCAGTTGTGTCTGACTCTTTGAGATCCTATGGACTGTAGCCCACCAGGCTCCTCTGTCCATGGAATTCTCCAGTCAAGAATACTGGAGTGGGATGCCATTGCCTTCTCCAGGGGAGCTTCCTGATGCAGGGATCGAACCTGGCTCTCCCACATTGGCAAGCGGATTCTTTACTGTCTGAGCCACCAAGAAAGCCCTGAGCAGAGCTACTGCAAGCCATCTGAGTGCATCCCAAGCTACAGCTTGGGAGCACCTGTCTGGTCCTATGGAGAACAAGGTGCCAAGGAGCCCATTCACTCAAAACTCCATAAACCCCAGGAAACCAGCTGCTGCTGCTGCTAAGTCGCTTCAGTCGTGTCCGACTTTGTGTGACTCCATAGACGGCAACCCACCAGGCTCCCCCATCCCTGGGATTCTCCAGGCAAGAACACTGGAGTGGGTTGCCATTTCCTTCTCCAATGCATGAAAGTGAAAAGTGAAAGGGAAGTCACTCAGTCGTGTCCGACTCTTCACGACCCCATGGACTGCAGCCCACCAGGCTCCTCCATCCATGGGATTTTCTAGGCAAGAGTACTGGAGTGGGGTGCCACTGTCTTCTCCCCAGGACACCAGGGCCCACCTCTTTGAGGCCTTTCGGATACAACACCACCAAAAGGAAGAGGGCACTCAGCACAGTAATCCATCCTGCCTGGATGAAGGCAGCACATCACTTAAGAAATATTAATCTTTCCTAAACCATAATTGAAAAAGACGACATGCACCGCAATGTTCATCATAGCACTATTTACAATAGCCAGGTCATGGAAGATGAATGGATAAGGAAGTTGTGGTACATATACACAATGGAATATTGGTGGTGGTTGGTGGTTTAGCCACTAAGTCGTGTCTGACTCTTGCAACCCTATGGACTGTTACTCAGCCATAAAAAGGAAGGCATTTGACTCAGTTCTAATAAGGTGGATGAACCTAGAGCCTATTATGCAAAGTGAAGTGAGTCAGAAAGAGAAAAACAAATGTCATATATTAACGCATATATGGGCCACAGTTCATGGGGTTGCAAAGAGTCGGACATGACTGAGTGACTAAGCACAGCACAGCACTGCATATATATGGAATCTAGAAAGATGGTACTGCTGAACCTACTTGCTGGGCAGCAATGGAGAGGCAGACATAGAGAACAGACAGAGGGGAAGAAGAGGGTGGGCGAATTGAGAGCAGCACTGAAACATACATACATATGTAAAACAGACAGCCAGTGGGAATTTGCTGTGTGACGCAGGGAGTTCAGAGCCGGTGCTCCGTGACAATCTAGCAGGGTGGGATGGGGGTGGCGGTGGGAGGGAGGTTCACGTGGGAGGGGACACACATACATGTATGGCTGATTCATGTTGCTGCATGGCAGAAACCGACACAATATCGTAAAGCAGATATCCTCCAGTTAGAAACAATTTTTTTTTTTTTAAAACATTAACCTTTCCAGGGAAGGGAGTTATCACTACAAGAGAGAAGCCCGGGCAAAATCTCAGATTTGAGGGTATTTTTGCCTTCTTTGGAGAAATATTTGACCAGGAAGCACCGCTTTTTCTATATCAAATTCCATCTCAAAGGCTAAATTCTATTTATTCTGAAGGATTGAAGGTGTGGTGGTGGTGGTGGTGGTGGCAATTTTAAAATGTTTCAAAGCCTCTGACAACAGCCAAATGAATTCACCTCTCATTGACATTCTCAAAATGCAGTTGTTTTAATAAAGGAAAATATATTTGGAAAGGATAGGCTGTAAAATTAAAAGTGTGCGTTTTCAATGATCTCATGTGCTTTGCTGGACAGAAAAATTCCCCTAGCTCTGATTTTTCTAGTCGCTCTTAAAAAGAAAGATAAAAGAAGGGGAGTAAACATTCATAACTAGACATCTCATAAGGTCACTTTTTTTTTTTCTTTTTTGAATTAGGGCACATAAAAAAAGAAACATCTAAATCTGATGTTCAAACAACCTTTCAGTTTGATCCGTTCTCCTCGCCTTAAGAGTACATTTTATAAGTGCCCCAAATCTTTGAGCCTGTTCCTCCCTTTCTTTGTTCCTACCAGGTTTGAAAGGCAAATAACTTCTTCCTCCATCAGTGTTCTGTCCAGAATGAACACCATATGGATGCTCTTTTTCAAATGGAATTATTTTTGGTTAGTTCTCTCCTTTGACCTTTAGCCTCCCAATCCTAAAATAACAGTGTACACATTTGAAAAGACTTAAGAGTTTCCATATCTACCATGGGGTGGAAGCAAGTTAATTATCCAAATGAAGCCTTGCAAATGTTACTTAAAATTAGACCTAAGAGGTATAGCGTGCATTTTTGCTTGCAAATCACAAAGCAGTTAAGAAAATTTTCACAAAGTGCAAAGTATAGCTTTATTTTCTTTATTATTACTTTTTAATTTATTTATCTGTGCTGGGTTTTCGATGCAGCGCAGGGGATTTTTAGTTGAGGCATGTGGGATCTACTTCCCTGACCAGGGATCAAACTGGGGCACCCTGCATTGAGAGTGCAGAACAACTGGACCACCAGGGAACTCTTCAAAGTATAATTTTAAATAACTGGTAATTAAAATCTCTATGGCAGTTGCTTTCAAACTTAAGTATGCATCTGAATCACTTGGAGGCCTTGTTAAAACAGCATACTGAGTTCACCTCAGTTTGACAGAGAAAGTCTTAGATGGGGGCCGAGACTTTGCATGTCCCACAAGCTATGACAAACCTAGACAGCATATTAAAAAGCAGAGACATCACTTTGCTGACAAAGGTCCATCTACTCAAAGCTGTGATTTTTCCACTAGTCATGTATGGATATGAGAGTTGGATCATAAAGAAGGCTGAGTGCCGAAGAATTGATGCTTTCAACTTGTGGTGTTGGAGAAGACTCTTGAGAGTCCCTTGGACTGTAAGGAGATCAAACCAATCAATCCTAAAGGCAATCAACCCTGAATATTCATGGGGAGGACTGATGCTGAAGCTCTAATCCTTTGGCCACATGATGCAAAAAGCCGACTCACTGGAAAAGACCCTGATGCTGGGAAAGATTGAGGGCAGGAGGGGAAGTGAGCAATAGAGGATGAGATGGTTGGATGGGATAACCAATTAGTAAACTCCAGGAGATGGTGAAGGACAGGGACTGTCTTCAGTCATCCTCGTGACTCAAGATCAAGTCTCTGGCTCTCCAGCCCTGGGCCAGGATTGGCCAGGTTGGGAGGGTCTTGGTCCCTTCACTTCTGCCTTTGCAGGGAGCCCTTCTGTATGTCCTGCCCCCTTCCTTTCTTGGAGTCCATGGCATGTGACTCTCTCATGAATTGCAGGGCAGACAGGCCTCCCCACGGGTCATTCCTGAGTTGACAGAAGATGTTGTCTGTGCCACAGGCTCTGTCTGTGGAAGAGGATCAAAGGAAAGCGTCAACTTCCATGGTCCAGTTTGTGTGTTTAGGTTGACATTCATAATCCTCTGTTTTTAGAATCTGATCTAAATGCTTGGCTTTTATTATTTTTATATTTTCCCCCCTAGTTTCGGAAGTCTCAAGTGCTTTTTGCCTTAAAAAGGATTACTTGGATTGCTTCACAAGGACACACCTTCTTATTCTTGGATTTGTCTGTTCAGCTGGAGAGCTCTGGGCCTTAACTGTTGTTAAGACAGGTTCAGTTGCTCAGTCGTGTCTGACTCTGCGACCACGTGGACTGCCGCACGCCAGGATTCCTTGTCCTTCACCATCTCCCAGAGTTTGCTCAAACTCATGTCCATTGAGTCAGTGATATCATCCAACCATCTCGAGGGAAGGAATATTTCTTATACAGTTTTAAGGGCATGGGTTAACCTAAGATCTGAAATCAATTATTTCTCTAAACTCACTGGCAATAAATCTGAGCAATATAGGTAATGATTTTTGAATGTTGGACACTGGTAGGTTTACCTAAGTTTGAGGCACAGGATAAAAATATCATAAATATGAAGACCTTCCTCTTGTCCTCTGTTACAGTGAAGATGAGGCTTCTGTGGATGAGTTCTCTGACCCTGATACTAATCAGGCCACAGTCCCTGGAATTCTTTTGTGATGTACTCAGAGCAGGAGGTGCAGCTGCATGAGATATGGGACCTGGGCCATGCAACGTCTTCCAGGTCCTCTTTTCATACAGCACATGTGAGGATCCAATGAGGATCTCTCTCCCTCTGTCCCCTTGCACCCCAACACACACCCCCATACACCTGGGGTCATAACAGATAGATATTTCTTCTCAAGCCAAGTAGTGCTGGGTGGTAAAGAATCCGCCTGCCAACCCAGGAGATGTGGGCTTGATGCCTGGGTCAGGAAGATCCCCTGGAGAAGGAAATGGCAACCCACTCCAGTGTTCCTGCCTGGAAAATCCCATGGACAGAGGAGCCTGCAGGCTATAGTCCATGGGGTTGCAAAAAGTCAGACAGACACAGTGGAGCGACTGAGCACACTGAAAAGTTTCACCCACCCAGACTCGCTGCCCTTGCCCACCTGTGCCCTGGGGCTGTCTTAGAAAAGCCAAGAGACTGATGGTGCCGTAGGTCTGTCCTCTGAGATCTCAGCACCTCAATGCCAAGGATCCTCCAGGAGTGAGGGTCTTGGTTTTGTGGCACCCTCATTGCCCCCCCGTCTATAAATGACTGCCAGAGACTAAGCCCAATGTAAGAATAGCAACACCCCCATCCCACCTTGGGACAGGTTAAATACTTGGTTCAGGCTCCTCAGGCAGCCCAGTGGTAAAGAGTTCACCAGCAAATGCAGGAGACACAGGTTCGACCCCTGGGTGGGGAGATCCCCTGGTGGAGGAAATGGCCACCCACTCCAGTATTCTTGCCTGGGAAATGCCACGGACAGAGGAGCCTGGCGGGCTACAGTCCACGGGGTATCACAAGAGTTGTGCATGACTGAGCATCACAGCTTCTAGGTTCACTTTCACTGCATTTCATACGTGCAGGTGAGGGTCTGAGCGTGGCCCAGGGACACGAAGTAGACACACACCTCACTGAGCTGTCATACATGATGGGCACCCCCGGCTGGAGCCCCTTCGAGTTACACAGCACGGCAGATGACGCACGTGATGGACTGGCTGCAGCCTGTGGCCCGCGGTCACCTCCCTGCTCGTTGCTGCCTCCCCAAACAGGGAGGAGGCAGAGCGGCCATCTATCAAGCTGACGGCCTCCCCCCACACCAGCCCATCTGGCAGGGCCGCAGAGCGCAGTGAGCGCTCCAGCTCTCTTGGGGCGGTGCCTCTTTTCTATTAAATGCAGCATTTGCTGATAAAGTGGAGAGTCTAAGAATACTTTATATGGTACATCTGGCAGTTTGAATGATGTTATTCACAAATGCTATAAATCGATGTGTTAGCTCTTCCCGTGTTATCCAAGTTTTTAGATAAGCCAGTATGTGGTGGAATTCTCCTCAATTCAGATTATCAGTATCTGTTCAACTTGGACAGACAGTGAAATATCTAGCTACACTTTCCCCAAAGGCAGGGTCAATCAGACTTGACCAGATTTGCCAAGGCTCTAGTGTTAAGAGTGACCTAGTGTATTAAAACAAAACAAAACAAAACAAAAAACCCTAAACAAACAAACAAACAAAAAAACCATTAAAAGCATTTCGAGTCGTCTTATAATTTTATGCATTTTGAAAAAGAATCCTTCTTTTAAGTGGCTATAAAAGGTATTAGGGAAACATCAAAAATTACAAAATCTATTTTTGACTGGATTCATTTGTCCCTATATGGGGATTTCCCTGAATGAGGCAACTGAGAAGATTTAGGGAAGACATTTATATAAAGGCAATAATCTCATCATAAAAGATAATACCCTTCAGTAAGGCTAAGAGGAAACAGCCAAGAGAATTACAGAAATTTACTTTTTTTTTTTTTAAAGAAAAAGTTCAGTTCAGTTCAGTCACTCAGTCATGTCCGACTCTTTGCAACCCCATGGACTGCAGCATGCCAGGACTCCCTGTCCATCACCAAATCCCGGAGTTTACTCAAACTCATGTCCATCGAGTCAGTAATGCCATCCATCTCCTCCTCTGTTGTCCCCTCTCCTGCCTTCAATCCTTCCCAGCATCAGGGTCTTTTCCAATGAGTCAGTTCTTTGCATCAGGTGGCCAAAGGATTGGAGTTTCAGCTTCAGCATCAGCCTTTCCAATGAATATTCAGGACTGATTTCCTTTAGGATGGACTGGTTGGATCTCCTTGCAATCCAAGGGACTCTCAAGAGTCTTCTCCAACACCACAGTTCAAAAGCATCAGTTCTTCGGTGCTCAGCTTTCTTTATAGTCCAACTCTCACATCCATACGTGACTACTGGAAAAACCATAGCTTTGACTAGATGGACCTTTGTTGGCAAAGTAATGTCTCTGGTTTTAATATGCCGTCTAGGTTGGTCACAACTTTTCTTCCAAGGAGCAAGTGTCTTTTAATTTTATGGCTGCAGTCACCATCTGTAGTGATTTTGGAGCCCCCAAAAAAGTTTGTCAGTTTCCATTGCTTCCCCATCTATTTGTCATGAAGTGATGGGACCAGATGCCATGATCTTAGTTCTCTGAATGTTGAGTTTTAAGCCAACTTTTTCACTCTCCTCTTTCACTTCCATCAGGAGGCTCTTTAGTTCTTCTTCACTTTCTGCCATAAGGGTGGTGTCATCTGCATATTTGAGGTGATTGATATTTCTCCTGGCAATCTTGATTCCAGCTTGTGCTTCATCCAGCCCAGCGTTTCTCATGATGTACTCTGCATATAAGTTAAATAAGCAGGGTGACAATATATAAGCAGGGTGACAATATATAGCCTTGTCGTACTCCTTTCCTGATTTGGAACCAGTCTGTTAATTTAATTAACATTTGTTTAAATATGAGTGATGCAATATATGAAGGAATGTGAAAACAGAAGGTTTAAAGGCCAACAATTGAACATTACATCAAAACATTGTTTAGATGGACAAATAAACCTTAAGATGAATCAGCTGTAAAAGTGACTTGGTTTAACTAATCTAAAGGTAGCTCGTCTTGCAAGTTTGTGGTCTCTTCAAAGGATGTTAAATGCTGTTAACCAAAGACTACATATAAAATATGTTTAAGTGGAGGATGCAGTTGGAAGTGTGACGCTGACAACAGGCAGAGGTGGGCTGCTCAGTGTTGAGGATGCAGCCCCCACAGCAGGGTCTGCACACCCTGCCCTCAGCACTCATCAGACTGCCCTCATCATAGCCTGAGTTTTACTGCTGGGGGCAGTTACACACAGGGTAGGGAGAAGGAGGGCAACCCACTCCAGGATTCTTGCCTGGAAAATACAACGGACAGAGGAGCCTGGTAAGCTACGGTCCATAGGGTCGCAAAGAGTAGGACACGACTGAAGCACACACAAAGGGAGAAGGGTCCACTGCAATGCTTATAACAACATCTTGCTTTGTAGCAGAATCAATTACAAAAAAATTCTGGAATGCTCTATGTAAAATATTATACGGATCAACTTTATTGAAAGTGAATGCACAGAGATGACGCAGCATAAAGAAATTTTCCCAGTATCAAAGCCTGGGTGACCTTTCCTCATTTATTACAAAGGGAAGGATCAGCCAGCAGGGGTGGTTACTTATTCTTGCTGAGTGTTCTCTGCTTTTCTGCGTGCTCCACAATCTTCTCTTCCACATAGAGACCCTTCCGCTTCCGCACTGCGTTCATGTACTTCCGGGCCTGGTTCTCGGAATCGGCCTTTTCCCCAAAGTGCAGGTACTCCTCCTCGGTGGTTGGTACCCAGAAGGGGTCGCTGGGGATGATCTTGTAAAGGAAGGTGACAGAATGTGCTAGATTAGACAACTATACTTTTATTCCCAATGCTAATTCATACAGTCTTAGCTTAAGAAACGAACGCTAAGCAATGAAGAGGTAAGCTTGCTAGAAATGGTAATAAACAACCATGAACAAATGGAGGCAGATTCAATGAAGCCTGTAATATACACATTAGTCTTTACTCTTAGAGCCTTTTTATAGAACACTAAGGAAGTAAGAAAACTATTACTTTTGAACAATATAATAGGAAAGACTCTCCCCTACAGTATGATACCCCTGGGTAGAGGTGTTATTTCATTAATTTCGCCTTTGTCCTCAGCACAGATCAACACATGGGTCTGTTCTTGACTATTCTGAGTTTTTGCTCCAAAATTCAGTGCAGTATTAGGAGGTCAGTATTGCCAACATGCTGACCACATTCTACAAAATCGGCTTTACCAGTAAGGACAGTGAGATTCTGACTTTCATATGTCTTGTTCTTTTTTTCTTATTTTCCAACTGGGCAGAAAGAGGTAGTATGTCTCAAGGGGTCTCAAATCCCAATACTCTTTGGTTTAAGACACAGAAATGAAAGAAGAATTTATTTTATAATAGTCACTCTTCAATACAACAGTAGGAAATTTCTGTGGACTAGGAAGGGAGAGAAGAGAGCCCACAGTGATAAACGGAGGTACAAGCCCTATCCACTTCCCATAGGGAGCCAAGACAGGAGTGGTCATAAGGGCCAGACTCTTACTGCCCACTGAGGATAGACGGGCCCAAAGCCACATACCCCAGGCATGTGAGGACCAGAACCCCCCCATCTTCTTGGGAGGTGGAGTAACTTGTGGCTAGAAGTGACTAGTAGGTCACAAGAGAAAAGCCATCACCTTCTGAAGATGAGGCTCAGCCCGTGCAGAGTGTGTGGTCCTGCACAGTCTACACTGGGGAAGGACTGACCTGAGCCTCGGCCCTCAGGAGGGCAGAGGAGGAGAGAAGCCCCGCTGCAAGTGACCCTGCCAGTGTGACTCTCGGAGGACAAGAGGAAATCCAGCACCACAAAAGACAGGGGCCAGACTCAACAAAAGGAAAACAAACAGTGAGAGAGAGAGATAACAGCTAATCTGAAGACAAAGTTCTAGAGAGTTCATGTAAAAATTCCCCAAGAAATAAAGGAGATGGGGGTGGGGAACAGCAGTCATAAAACAGTAGGCAGTTGTGAAAAAGAACTAGACCACACATCACTGTCTCGTTAAGTGTGTAAAAGCACAGAACAGTGCCCTTAGGCTGAAGTACTAGACATGAGGACTCAGGTGTCCTCAAGGTATATGTCCACAGAGCATTAGCAACATCTCCAAGGGTGCCATTAGCAAAGGACTGGCAGGCGGCTGTTATTGTTCAGTCAGTCACTAAGTCGTGTCCAACTCTTTGTGACCCCATGGACTGCAGCACGCCAGGCTCCTCTGTCCTCCACTATCTCCCCGAGTTTGCTCATATTTATGTCCATTTAGTTGATGATGCCATCCAGCCATCTCATCCTCCACTGCCCCCTTCTCCTCCTGCCTTCAATATTTCTCCACATCAATGAGTGGATTGTGGCTAGAAAGTGACTAGTAGGTCACGAGAGAAAAGCCATCCAATGAGTGGCCTCTTCACATCAGGTGGCCAGAATGCTGGAGCTTCAGCATTAGCATCAGTCCTTCCAATGAATACTCAAGGTTGACTTTCTTTTAGGACCGGCAAGTTGCTGGGGTCCTGCCCACTCCAGGTCTCATCTGACAAGGTAGCAGAGCAGTGCGAGGGGTGATGCTGCTGATCTGGAAGTCCCCCACATGTGAGAGGGCGTGGAGTGGCCAAGAGGCTGGTAGCAGCCTGGGCGCAGGACAAAGGCAGCTGCAGGTGTGGACTTCCAGGGATCAGTGGCTGTTGGAAAGATTCCTGAGACTGTTTGGTGCCGCCATACTGGCTCTAGCAGCTAGATGGGACCGGACCAGGCAAGCCACTTGCTGGACAAGGCCACTGAGGCTCTAGAGGGCACCGTGCTGGAGCTGAGGTCCCCACCTTCTCCCCACAGAAGGCCCTCTCTTTCTCAGAGAGGGGAAGGGGAAGAAGGTCAGGAAATGGACCATGTACCTGGGTGGTCATCCACAAACACTGTACTTGTAGGAGACTAGTTCTAAGCCAGTCATTAGTGTCTCCCTCTAACTAGTTGGATGATAAATGCATCGTGGAATATAAAGAAGCCACATGTTCTTAGCAGGTCTCAGTGGTGAATACAGGTCTTAGCAGTGAAGACATTTTTGTTGTTCAGTTGCTAAGTCGTGTCCAATTCTTTTCGACCCCGTGAACTGTGGCACACCAGGCTCCCCGGTCCTTCACTATCTCCTGGAGTTTGCTCAAATTCATGTCCATTGAGTCGGTGATGCCATCCATCTCATCCTCTGCCACTCCCTTCTCTTCCTGCCCTCAGTCTTTTCTAGCAGTAAGTGAGGGGCTGGTTGGGAGACAGCGGACTCAGACTGGCCAGTTTAAGACCAGAGAGTCCTTTTTTCAAGAATGCAGGACCCAGGAGCTTCAGAAGGGTCCGTTTTCCCTCGGCACATATTTCTGAAGTTTGCTCAGTTTGCTTCCCGAGACTCTGGGGCCGCTGTCTGTGTTCATCTCCTGCTGCCCAGGGACTCGCCTGACACAGGCCCAGTTGCCTGCACTTCCTGTGTCCTGCACGGGCAGCTGCTGTCTTCACCTGCACCCCTCCTGTATCTAGGTTCTTGCCTTGACATGTCGAACAAACTGTCAGGAGAGGGGAGATGGAGTACTCTTTGTCAGGAAGAGGCTAGCCTGGTTCAGCCCCATCTGACTGCATTAGGGTCATTATGAATTTTCTTTGTGGGCAATGACAAGGTGACCCCAAAGACAGTACAGGTGATGCTCACAGAAAAGCATCTCTGAGGCAGGAGAGCAGAGCTTGCTATCAGTTTTGAAGAAAAGGTGCTTTCTTCTAACAGGATCACCCAGAATTCATGTGCCTGTGGGGAGGATATTTTTTGCACCTTCAGAATCTAAAGAGCACTTCGTCTTCTAACTCACAGGAAGGAAGGCACCCAAGTGCTAGTTGTTGCCCTGAGCATTAAAAAACAACAACAACAACAAAACTAGAAAATAAAAAAGCTTTGGGAGCTCTATTTCAATACTTTGCCCAATTCTCCCTATGATTATGGCTGGCAGGTGGGAAATACCATGTCCAAATTACATGTCTTCAGTTTACTGCAATCACTTCTTCCTTACCCTGCACGGCCTTTAGCGCACCCCCGGGGGAATCTCAGTATTAAACAGTGAGACTCGAGGTTATGCTGACATACACGGAGAACAGCACTGACTGGTAATATTTCTTTCTGTGTCCCTTATTAGCTCCTTTTCTTCCTTTTTTTGCAGAAGGGTAAAACATAGAAAGAGAAATTATGAGACTGCTGACTTCAAAGGTTTCCTCGTGGAAAATGCCTGTAATTTTATTTTCTCTATTTTTCTGAAGCACTTTCTCTCAAAAACTCTTGATTGTAAATTATATGGTGTGGTAGAATACAAATGAAAAACAGTGCCTTGGAGTGAGAAGCCAGATCTTGACAACTGTGCTATTTCTGAACCTAACTATGGCGGCGGGGGGGGGGGGGGGGGGGGGGGGGGCGGTGGAGAGGGGTGGGGGGGGGTGGGTTGCGCTGAGACAGCCAGAAAATATCAGATCAGTGACATTTAAGTGTAATGGATTTTCAAGACTTTCAAAGATTTGAAGCTTTGGGGAATGGGACCATGGCAGGTGGGGATGACAGAGGGATGGTACAAAACTGCAGCTAACTTTTCTTGACTACACTTCCCCTACAGTTGTTTACTGAAGGATCGATTTGTAATAACAAGCTATAACTAAGCCCCAAACTAGTATTTTTTAAAAACTACTATTAAGTATATAAGATTAACTTTCAACCCCCCACCTCTTTTTTCACATTTTGAGAGAGAAAGAAGACTGAAGAAACCATCATGATTTTCGTACCGACAAAAACTGCGTATTTGGTCAAAATTTGCTGTTTTATATTAACTGTTCCTAAATACCTATTCTCCTCTTTTTCTTTGGTAATAGGTATTTTGGGTGGGCATACAGACGACCGAGGTTCTGGGGGGAGGGGTAGATAGTCACACCTTTTCTACAAAGCCCAAGACAGTAGGTAAAATAGACTGTGGGCCACATGGTCTCAAGAGTCCACTTGAAAGCAGCCATGTAAGATATGCAAATTAAGGGGTGTGGTTATACTTTATTTACCAAAACAAGTAATGGGTCAGTGCTGACTCCTGGTGCTAGTGGCAAAGAAACCACCTGCCAAGGCAGGAGACGCAAAAGATGTGGGTTCGATCCCTGTGTGGGGAAGATTCCCTGGAGGAGGAAATGGCAACCCACTCCAGTATTCTTGCCTGGAGAATCTCATGGACAGAGGAGCTTGGTGGGCTACAGTCCATGGTGTTGTGTAGAGTCAGACTCAGTATGACCCGGGTAAGACCACACTGCTAGCCTCCTTGTCAGGTGGAGCCTTGCTTGACATGCTGGATGAGTTCTGGGCAGTGGGATGAAGGGGAGTGACTTGGGCAGCATCCTCTTAAAGGGTTGGAGCACGCCCTCTGCCTGTTCCTGGATCTTACTGGCTGGAATGCAGGGGTGATGGGAGGAGGTGGAACGTCCCCTCCAGACCACCAGTGGACGCAGAGTGCTGAGAGGCAGCCTTGGACTCAAGAGAGAACCTTCTGCTTTATCTGAGCCACTCTGCTTTGGGATTCTTTCCAGAGAGCAGACTTATCAGTTTCATACACAATGTATTTGCCAGTTGGGAAAGGATGAGAAGTTTCATAGATTTAAAAAAAAAAATATGTGCATTATAGAATCACTTTCAAGGATAAGAATGACTATAAGGTGATGAACTATTTTAAACAAACAATAGAATAAGCGAATTCCAATACAGAATTCGTTCAATGATGATGTCATTTCAAGAGCTCTGAATATGTGTCTTCCATCTGCATCTACAGAGAATCCCACTGATCATTCAACCTACACTCTGTTCTGACCAAACATCCTGTCACCCAGTTTTTTGCACCAGGGTTGATCTAGGTCTTCTTAATGAGATGGACTCGTCATCTCTTAAGACATTCAGAAGCACGAGCTCTAAGTTCTGAAGGTTGTTTTCAGCAGTGGTAGCACAAGTGAAGAAAGTGTTGCATTTCTCAAGGTCATTACTTTGAAGTGGAGTAAGTCTTCTGTTCTAAGTATCACTTTGCTGCACTGTCCTATAATCACACATCTGGTTGCTAGAACGTGTGTGAGACAATGCTGTTTTTCATTAGGAATGTCAGTAGTATATTTATCCTGCTCCAGTATGCTTGCCTGGAGAATCCCACGGACAGGAGCCTCGTGGACTTCAGTCCATGGGGTTGCAAAGAGTCAGACTCGACTGACTAACACTTTCACTTCTTCATAGACATAGTTCTTCAGAAGCTGCCTTTATGAATCCATCCCTTCTATTTTTCACTGGTTTGTGCTCTTATGTAAAAGTTGAGTGCCAAAAACCAAAACCAAAAAGCTATAAGTCCAGATGAGTGGGAAATTATTACCCATAAGCATGGGGATTAACAAATAACTTACATGTTTTGTGCTACTGTTTTCTACATAATGAAGTCCAGCAATGGTATCTACTCAGACATAAGCCAATAGAGCCATAGAAACATCATTTAGTTTCGAGACAAAAAAGCAAGAAAAATTTCATAGGAAATCACTGTTAAAATGTAGCTTGTACCAACAACCAAAAAATGTAACCTAAATTGGAACAATATTAACTTTAGTTCTATCAAGCACAAAAAATGTAACTTTCTTTTTTTAAGGAGAAGCAGACACAACTGGGTGTTTTGGACTAGCAACAGATTTAGGTGAAATACAGTAGGTCCTTGTTGGCTATCCATTTGAAATACAGCAGTGCATACATGTCCATCTCAAACTCCCTGACTACCCCGTCCCCCCCAGTAACCGTAAGTTTGTTCTCCAAGTGTATGTGTTTTGATGAGTCATTTTGTGCTACAACACCTGAAGCCCACAGGAGCCCTGAGTCTCCATAATGGAGACTGAGGAACGTGAAACATGGAATAATTCAAAGTTCTCTCTTGTAAGAAGCATAACTGTTTGCCTTTAAATGTTAGAAGTGCTTTTTCCCCAGAAGAAACATTAAAGTTCCATTTTCAAAATATCTGTGGTTTTCTTACCTACAATATATCTTTGGAAGGGAAAAAAAGGATTACATGTTCTTAAATTTTACATCAAATGAAAAAAAAATGAGTACGTGTGTGTGTGTATTACAAAGCACATATAATCTCAGGTCTTCCAGTCTGGATGAAAAAATGCCATCTGCTTTGACCAAGCAGGACCAGGTAAGACCAACCGGCCTGGGAAGTGGTTGGCTCCTGGGGGCGCCCCCTGTGGGGAAGCACAGCCTGAGATGACAAGGAAGGAACTCGGATTTGGCTTCTTACCTCCCAGTGGCTGAATACCAGCTGTGGGCTGGCCAGGCCACTGGTCCTCTTCCGGATCTCATCGGCAAAGCCGAAGCTCTCAGCCACGGGCAGCACGGCCTTGATGATGAACATGTCTGTCCCCTCTTTCATCTCCTCCTGCAGCACTCGTCCTTCTCTCTTTGACAGGACTGCGTAGACCCGACCTGCAAAGCCGCACATCTTTTAAATTCACTGACCGGTTACATGTCTTGAGCTGCACCGAGATGCGACTGTTTCTACACCCTCTTAACTCTCTACTAATGATTAACTTTGATCCCAGTAATTCTGGCTTACAAAGGCATGGGAAATATCCAAGCATTATTTAAAAGGATAAGCGTGGACAATCACAGAAAAATTAGAAACAAGTAACAAAAGGTGAAATCACCCCAAAGTGCATTACCCAAGACAATCCCCTCCACACAGCATGGAAAGAGGGAGACCTTTAAAAGGACCCTGGGTACACTGTCACTAGCGGCTGTCTTTGAGTATGAATTCCAATGAGTTAGTGTGACTGGGCTTTATAAATGTTAAAAGTATTTTCACAATTACAAGACATTATTAATGTGATGATGATAATTATAATGATGACAAGCTATTTGGGCCTAGTAAGCAAGCAACTGGCACAATGACATTTTTATACTAAAAATTAAAGCCATATATAAATGCTCGCTCATATTTAAGCTGATATTTCAGTGTTACAAGAACATGGGTTTTATTCCCTGAGAACTGTGTGTTTGGAATGTTTAACATCTGGTAAGAATTTTTGGCTTCTGGGCTTTGCAATGGCTCAGTGGTGAAGAACCCCCCTGCTATGGCAGGAGACCTGTGTTCAATCCCTGGGTCAGGAAGCTCCCCTGGAGGAGGAAATGGCAACCTACTCCAGTATTCTTGCCTCGAGAATCCCATGGACAGAGGAGCCTGGTGGGCTAGAGTCCATGGGGTCACAGAGGCAGACATGACTGAGTACTACAGTCCATGTGGCGAGGAACTTGCTGGACTGCGGGGATACCTTCAGCAGCCACTCAGACAAAATGCTTCTAAGGACACAGTAGTCTACAAACACGTTATCCTGGAGAATTGACACTGAAGTGAAGCAGAGTACCAGTCTCCTGGGACTACCGCATGGAGTCCTGGACTCTGTCCTCCTCAACAACTGGGCAGGGAGCTGGTGTGGAGGTCGCCCACCCTGACTTACCGTTTACTTTTTAGACTAGAAACTGAGTGCACAGAGCAAAACTGTCTGACCTGGCAAACTTTTCTCTCTGTCTCAGATTTCCCCCTGCTGGTGGTGATGAGGAAGGAGAAAGGAAAACCAATGGCAGGAAACCCATTGTGTCACAAGGCTTAAAAAGACAAACAAAAGCTTAAAAACTCTGATGGGCCTTCCCATCTCTAGGCTTAGCAGAAAAACAAATTAAAAACACCCACAGCGATGACAGGGACACCTGTCCTCTTTTCTAACCTGTGGAACGCCGTCCCCCAGCCCCGGCACCGCCCTCCCCATGTGCCCAAAGGAGCTGACACTGGCTTCTTCACTATGTGCTCTGTCTTCAACAGCTGGATTCAACCCAGCTGCCCTGAGCTCTATTAAAACTGCTTCTTTTCAAATTTCAGCCATTTTCATATTGCCCCAGGTGGCACAGTGGTAAAGAACCCCCTGCCATCACAGGAAGACATGTGTTTGACCCCTGGGTTGGGAAGATCCCCTGGAGAAGGAAATGGCGACCCACTCCAGTATTCTTTCCTGGGAAATCCACTGGACAGAGCAGCCTGGCAGGCTGTAATCCGTGAGGTTGCAGAGAGTTGGACATGACTAAGCAACTAACACATATACCTCTTCATCAACCTAAGTGTCTTTTCCTCAATCCTCACTCTGTGACTTCTCTGCAGTTTCTGCAACTACTGATCAACACTCTGACACGTCTCAACAATCTTAGGGCTACTTTCCTCTGACCTGTGGCCCTCTGACCATCATTCTACTAATTCTTAAGGGTATGATTTCTTCCTAAGAGTATTCTTTGAGGCTCCAAGCTCTTCTCCAAACCAACTTTCCCTTCAGAGAGCCCCTTCATTTCTCATTGGTGTGGTTTAAATGATTAACTTTATGTCTGGGATGCCTGGGACTCTATTTCTTAGCCAGGCCTCTCACTTGACCTCTGATCCCACATTTACTGAGACACTGGCCCTCAGGGCATCTCCATGGTGGAGGGTGTGCTAAGTCACTCCGGTCCTGTCCCACAACCCCATGGGCCTTTAAGCCGCTAGAAGACAGCATCAGCCTTCTCTCCTCCAGGCTTTCTCTGACATGACCTTCCTCTTGCATCCTGACCACTCTCCTGTTTGAACTACTATTAATACAACTTATTTACATAGCTTTTAGAACACAGTATCTAGAACTAAAAGCAATATTTTAGAAACAGTGTGAAAAGCTCTTGAAAAAAGCAGAACAATTAGTGTCTTTATTAGAGATTCCCCTCTGGGCTGTGTAAGATTTGCCTGAAATTCGTATGAGGGAAAGAAATTCACTGGAATTAGCCAGCGGGTGAACTAATCATCTTTATTTACTCTGCCACCTCATTCTAAGGGGAGTTTTAAGGTGGTTTATGGAAGTATAGCCAAAACAAAGGGGGTAGGGCGGGAGAAAGAATGAGTGAAGTGGGGCAAATGCACCATGAAGAGGTGGGCCAGTGGGGATGAGCCGCCTGACTCCATCCCACTGCAGGTTAGAAGCTCCTCCCCTTCCTTCATGGGATCAATAATTGTAACTGAAACTGAATGTAATCGATCATGTAAATTTGGCCCATTCCATCTTAATTCTGCTAAAACTAAAAAACTGGGACACAGTGATGGATCACTGAACAAAGGGAAACAGCCACACACAAAAAAGAAAAAAACCTTCCAGATACACTTGGTGCTCATGACGGGTGTGTCCAGCTTGGGAGCACTCAGGGACCCTCTCTATAGCTGCTCGGCTGGGACTCAAATGCAGCCGCATCAACGAGGATTCGTGAGCCTGTGGCCCCTGACTGGGCATATTCTGATGCTGTCTTGACTGGGCATCTGCTCCATCACCCTGAGTCGTAGGTTCACTCACTCCAAGGAAACTCACTGTGCGCCCAACTGTATGCAAGGCAGCAGGCAGCAGGGGAGAGGCATTCTCCAGGATGGACGCCAGCAACAGAAAGGTTAATGGCCTGGACTGGTTGTGATCAGGGCTCTGGTTTTAATGACTACACTATAAATGTCTCAGCCTGTACTCCAGGCCCTTTATGACCTGGCAGGAACCCAACACCCCAGCTCCTGAAACGGCCAGACCCTAGTGCACGGACCCTACACGCTTAGCCAAGATAAACCGTGCACCGCCCACAGAGCACGTGTGAGGTTTTCCACTCTGAGCTCAGTTTCTCCAACTCAGAGCACACTCAGCCCAACTTTACAGTCAAATCCTTTCTATTGTTTAAAGCCCATTCAAAAACAACTTGTTCCACGAAGCACTCTGTGAGATCCTAAGATCAAAATAATCTCTTCACCATTTGGGCCTCACTTGTTCTTTTGTAGCATTATACATTCTTATGTATCAATACATATTTTCTTCTTCCAGGCTAGGCAGTAAGATTAGTCTGCAGATTCTACAATCTTTAGAGCTAAAGTTTGGCAATTAAAGTTGACTTTTTTTCTTTTCTTCTGAATTAGCAAAGGAGGCAGTGGTTCATAGCAATGTTTTCTCTAATAGGAAACAATGTGAATTTCCAATGTGGGGATGATGGGAAGTAAACTACAGCATATCAGATTGACAGGATATTATGCAGAGGTTAAAATGCAAATTATGACTACTAAGTAGCCAAATGGAAGTGTGTTTATAAAGTAAATAACAAATGTAAAAAGCAAAACACCTAGCAGCCTCTAGCATAATATAAAAACAGCTATGCAAAATGTACTACTGTGGACAAAGATTGTACAAGAAAATGAAAAATGATGGGTTGATTTCCAAGAAGGAAGACTTTTCTTTCATCTTACGGTTTCTGTTACTCTTGGTGACACTTGTGGTTTAACTTCAACTAAACACACACACACACACACACACACACACACACACACAGAAATCGGTGGGCACTTCTTATTCCTACTACACTAACTTCTCTTCCTTTTGTCACAGAACACCCAGACTGCTAAATCAAGCCAGTGCGGTTGACAGGATGCAGATGGTCTTCAACCAAACATGAGATAAAGTGCGCTGTGGACACAATGGGGAGTGTGGGCTGGTGGCTATAAGATAGATGGATTCAGCCACAAGTCTACAGGAAATGGATGTTAACCCTCACTCCCACCCAGGATGGATGTCCTGAGTTTAGAAGGATCAGTGCTTTGCTCACAGCTCTGTCCTTACTATGATACTCAGCTACTTAAAAACCCAGAAGGCATGGGATCAAATCCCAAGTTGACATGAAGTTGGCAAAGGTAATACATATTTTGACAGGATTAGGATCACTATCTAAGAACCCAATTTAACAAGACACAGTGTGGGTAAATGCAAGGTTTTACTGTTGGGTTCAGTCAACCAGTGGCCAGGATTAGAAACATAGGGCTGCACTTGCTATTGTTGGTGGATAGTCGTTCCGTTGCGTCCAACTCTTTATGACCCCATGGACTGTAGCCCACCAAGCTCCTCTGTCCATGGGATTCTCCAGGGAAGAATACTGGAGTGGGTTGCCACTTCTGTTTCCAGGGTGTCTTTCCAGACCAGGAATAGAACCTGCATCTCCTGCATTGACAGGCAAATTCTTTACCACCCAGGAAGCCCATTAATGCTGCAGAACAGTTCCTAGAAAACCAACTAGAAAGGCATTTAAGTCCAATAGAAGTTTCTGGTGCTGCGGACAAAGACAATTTAATATCTAGTTGATAAACACAAAATTACTCCATCCGTCAAAGCTTATTTCAAAGTTTAGTCACTTTCAAAAGACTTACCTGGTTTTGAATTTTGCTATCCAAATGTCTCATAAAATCTCGCCAAAAATTTGTACTTATTCACTAAATTCAATTGTATTTTACTAATTTTTACTAATTGTATTTTACTAATTTTTTTTTGTTTGTTTTACAAAATCAAGCTCTTGTCACCTTAACTCATCTCTCAAAGCAGGAACCATGCTTAACACAGCATTGGCATATACAGCTCAATGAATTTTTGATACTAAATAGGCTTCTGATACATTAAAATACATATATTTATAACAGTATAAGCATTTATCCCTAAAATAAGACAGAACTACAATAACTGTAGATGTGATTAAAACTAATAGTATCTAACAGAAAAGTCATCTTTTATATGTGAAGTTCTCACTCAAAGATAAAAAACAATGAAAGCATGAATGACAGATGTAAACAGTTGGAAGAAGAAATATGAAGAGAGAAAATTTACTAGCTACATGATGATCAATTAAAAACACAAACCAATTCTGATGTCTATTCAAGCCCATTAAAAAAATTTTCACGGGTTAAAAAAATTCTAATAAAACTACACTGCTAGGAAAGTAGATTTTTCAAGTAAAGAAGGTCATTTTCTTGGTATTATTTCCCCAGACAAAACAATTTTAAGATGATTATTTTTTCTGTAATATTTCCCATTTTGACCATAAGCAATTCTACACATTTATAAAAGGATTTCTAATTTCAGCAATCTTGTGTAGAAAAAAGTTTTAAGAGACTAACTCATCTTACTAAATAAAAAGGCCTGAACTTGTCCTTTCGTCAATTTTTGCCAATTCTTGGAGAGTTAAAGCAACTGGCAGGCTTCCCTGGTGGCTCAGAGGTAAAGAATCTGCCTGCAATGCGGAAGATGAGGATTCAGTCTCCAGGCTGAAGTCTTCCTGGAAGATCGCTGACCATCCAGGTGGGAAGCAAAAAGTCTCAGGAATATAGAGATCTCCTCATTTCTTTCTCCAATCATAGGTGGTGATTTAGAAAGAAAAAGCAAAACATAAGAGAACACAAGAGCTGACTACCCTGACAGACCTCCAATACTAAAAACCAGTTATCACAACCAAAGCATTCCCCCAAACAAGAGAAAACAGGTTTAGGAGGTAATTCTCTAGTTTAAGAAGGCTTCAAACCAATTAAAAAAAAAAAAAGCAAATTCCAGATCAAATCTAAACACAGCTTTTTGTAAGGCAGTGGGTAGGGCAGTCAGTCGGTCTCTGAGAAATGTGTCACGAAGGCCAACCAGGGACAGTGGTACAAACTGTGCACAGTGGACCCTTGAACAACACAGATCTGCACTGTGTGGGTCCACTTATACTTCCACTTATACACGGGTTTTTCTAAGTACATACTACGCTGTTGCTGTTTAGTCGCTCAGTTGTGTCTGACTCTTTATGACCCCATGGGCTGTAGCCCGCCAGGCTCCTCTGTCCATGGGATTCTCCAGGCAAGAACACTGGAGTGGGTGCCATTTCCTTTTCCAGGATCTTCCCAATCCAGGGATGGAACCCGTGTCTCTTACGTCTCCTGCTTTGGCAGGCAGATTCTTTACCACTGAGCCACCTGGGAAGCCCAAGCACATCCTACAGTACTATACAACCTGCATCTGAATCCACACATAGGGAAGGCCAACTCTAAAGTAACATACGGATGTTCCGCTGCATGGTCAGTCAGTGCCCATAACCCCCGTGCTGTTCAAGGGTCAACTGTACTAACCCTTCTCCATGGTCACAGTTGAGATTTGTACCTGGATAAGGCAAGGCAAAGACGTGTTCTGCTTTTAAGAGAGAAGACGGCAAAGAACCCTGAGGGCTGAGATAAGCATCTCTTCCTAGAAAATGTCAGAACTGACTCTGTTGGCCAAGTGGAAAGTGCCAGGTGAAGATCAAAGAGCAGGATGACAAGAGATGCTCCAAGGACTGTGGGGCACATGCAAGGGCCTGGTGGTGATCTCCTGACACAAACGAACACATGGGCAGAGAGCACCAACTCCACAAAGGGACTCAACAGTTTGCTGGGGACTTCTGGTAAATGCCAACAGCTGAGCCTGGCTTCATTTGCTGTGCTGAAAAAGCTGTCTTCTCAGAAAGGTCAAATGCTGCTCCAAATGGATAATGCAAGAAGAGATGGCAATCTGGGGAGGAGACATGTTTTCCCGTTACCGTGGGAGTGCAGCGGAGAGACAGGCAGGCACAGACCTACGTGGACGCTGGACTTCAGGAAAGATCATTTCAAACACACAAAGGAAAAGAAAAAAAAGGACAAAACAGTTTTCAGGATAACAAACCCTCACTGGGACGACCCAGAGGGATGGAATGGGGAGGGAGGAGGGAGGAGGGTTCAGGATGGGGAACATATGTAAACCTGTGGCGGATTCATTTTGATATTTGGCAAATCTAATACAGTTATGTAAAGTTTAAAAATAAAATAAAATTAAAAAAAAAAAAAAAAGAAACTCCTTTTTGGGAGTAACGGGAGTATGAAAATATCAATCATGAATGATCCCAATGAGAAAAAAAGGAGGAAAAATCCTCCCCACCCAAAATAAAGCTGTCAGGTCACAGGAGGTACCTGCTGGGCCTCTGACTCCTGTTTTAAGAGGACAGACACAGGAGATGGGAGAAGAAGAGGAAGACAGCAACTAAGACTTGGGGAGAGGGGCACAGTATGTCCCAGATGGTGAAAACTAGAATAAGGTGAGCTGACCAAAATTACAGTTATAAGCAACAAAAGGGTCTTTTCCATGACTTTCAAAACAAGGCTGAGACACACTTACAATGTGGAGAGGCTAGTGTAATGTTACCAGAGGACAGTGGGATAGCAGAGGCTGGTTCTCCGTACCTACGTTAACTCCATTTTCCCCAACAAAGAGACTGGAGAAGAAACCAGAACAAGTAGAACAAGCCTCATAGAGGAAATGCTGAAGCTCAAGACAGCTGAGAAGTTGACAAGCAACTTCTTAAACCTTCTCAAACAAGTTCAAGTCTCCAAGACCAGAAATGTATCCTGTGGTCTTAAAGAAATCTGCCCTTTTCAGAACTTATGCATAGCAGGGTAGCTGCCAAACTACACACTAAGTAACAAGTTTTTAAGGATAAAGGCACTGGATTCCATAAACTACAGATTAGAAAATCATATGCTAATTTCTTACAAAATTTTAAGAAAACATTATAAAGATTTGTATATATTTATACAAGCATGAGTTAAATGAAGACGTGGACTTTCTAACACAAAGTTGTTAGCAATCTAAGCTTATTTCTTCTTCTAACATGGCTAGTAAGCTGGTAATGAGGGGAATGCTATATACAGAAAGGACCTCAACTTCATCAAAACATCTGATGCACTACTTTTCTTTTTTTGCATCATGGGGCATGCAGGATCTTAGCTGCCTGACCAGGGATTGAACCTGCACCCCCTGCAGTGCAGTGTGGAGTCCTAATCACTGGAGTGCCAGGGAAGTCCCTGATTCAATGCCTAGTGACCGTCCTTTCTCACCAGGACACTTAAAAAAAAAAAACGAATCAATGTGTTAAAGATTATGGTGTTGAGAATTTTCTTGGCCTTAAAAACTGCCAAGCTTCCTTCATTATTGTTGTAATGTTTATTACTATTTTACACACACACACACACACACAAAATCTAAGAAAAAAAAATTATATAGACCCAGTTTACTCATATGTAAATACAAGGGTTCTAGTGGGACTACTGAAAAAGGCAATGGCACCCCACTCCAGTACTCTTGCCTGGAAAATCCCATGGACGGAGGAGCCTGGTAGGCTGCAGTCCATGGGGTCGATAAGAGTTGGACACGACTGAGCAACTTTACTTTCACTTTTCACTTTCATGCATTGGAGAAGGAAATGGCAACCCACTCCAGTGTTCTTGCCTGGAGAATCCCAGGGATGGGGGAGCCTGGTTGGCTTCCATCTATGGGATTGCACAGAGTCGGACACGACTGAAGCGACTTTGCAGCAGCAGCAGCAGTGGGACTACATCACTTCAGTTACTGAAATTTAAATGAAGCTTTTTGGGGAACAAAATAGGAAGAAAAACAACAACAAAAACTTATTAAAAAAAGAAACGAAGTTGATCCTAACTCCTCACAAGTTAATGACAAGATGCAACTGCTGAGACTGTGTTAAAAGAATGCTGTGCCACCCGTGGGAGGTAACAGCATGTCTGTGTTTGGTCCCGGTGAGATAGTATCTTAGGTTGCTTAATTTAAGAGGGAGGCTGACCAAATAAAGTATGTCTAAAGGACAGCAACTGGATTGATGAAAGGATTAAAAAAAAAAAAAATTCATATCCTGAAAACCAGCTGAAGGATATGGAGAGTTTTCCCCTGGATGTAAAACTAGAAAATAAATGCTCCCCTCAAACATATGAAGTGCTATGCATGTGAGAGGGACCAATGGTGGGATGAATGGCAAGACACTGGCAGGAAACAAGACTTTTTGCTCAATATGAGAAAGAAACTGTTTAATCTCAGAACTGGCTGTGAGCTACTCATCCACAGAAGTATTCAAACAGAGTACCTGTCAGGGTAGGAGAGAGAGGAGGATACCTCTGAAGTCTTCTTCAAGGATCTGAAGGAATCAAGACTATCTGGTTCTAATTCTACCTTTACCTTTTAAATTAAGACGATTCAGCTGGCTTAAAACTCAACATTAAAAAAAAAAACAAAATAGGATCATGGCATCTGGCCCCATCATTTCATGGCAAACAGAAGGGGAGAAAGTGGAAATAGTGACAGATTTTCTTTTCTTGGGTTCCAAAACCACTGCAGACAAGGACTGCAGCCATGAAATTAAAAGACACTTGCTCCTTGGAAGAAAAGCAATGAAAAACCTAGAAAACATATTAAAAAGCAGAGATATCACTTTGCCAATCAAAGTCCATATAGTCAAAGCTATGGTTTTTCCAGCAGTCATGTATGGATGTGAGAGTTGGATCTGAAAGAAGGCTGAGTGCGAAAGAATTGATGCTTTGCTGGAGAAGACTCTTGAGAGTCCCTTGGACAGAAAGGAGATCAAACCAGTCAATCCCAAAGGAAATTAACCCTGATCATTCACTGGAAGGACAGATGTTGAAGCTCCAAAACTGCAGCCACCTGACGTCAAGAGTCAGCTCCTTGCAAAAGATCCTGATGCTGGGAAAGACTGAAGGTGAAAGAAGAGGGCAGCAGAAGATGAGATGGTTAAACAGCATCACCGACTCAATGGACATGCTGCTTCTGCTGCTGCTAAGTCGCTTCAGTCGTGGCTGACTCTGTGCGACCCCACAGACGGTAGCCCACCAGGCTCCCCGTCCCTGGGATTCTCAGGAGTTTAAGCAAACTCCAGGAGACAGCGAAGGACAGAGGAGCCTGGTGTGCTGCAGTCCGTGGGGACGCAAAAAGCTGGACATGACTTATTGACTGAACAACAATAACAATGGAAATGTGAAGAAAATCTGGGAATGGTCTAGACCAGTGTTTGCTGAACTCAACGACGGGTACCGTGAGATATTAACAGGATGCCATACTCAAGGTAGGCTGAGAAACACTGCATGTTCCAGGCCATACTGAGATCTGACACCTGGCACGCACCGACTTTAAGCCATCCAAGGGTGACCAAATCTCTGCCTTTGTTTAGCTCAACCGTTTTTGAAATGCTGCTATGGGTGCTCATTCCTTTCACAGGAACTTTACTGTGATGCAAGTCTAAATTTCTTTTGGGGGGGGAGAAAACCCCCAACAACTTAGATTTATGCTTTTAGCAATTAATTAGCAAAAGAACCAAACTAAAAGGAATGCAGAGTAAGCACATACTGACTCAAAGGACCTCAAAGCTAGAGGAAATCCAGCAGTTTGGTCCACTCGCTCAACCAGTGCAGGATCCTCCGTCTGCCCGCCTCACTGCAAAGCAGCTCCATGATCTCAGGGGGTAAGAGAACTACTGGGTGCCAGGCCTGGTTCTGGGGCCCATATCTGTGTTCTCATGTTACTCTCCACAACTTCCAATGAGTTGTATTACCTTCCTTTTTCAGAGATGAAAAAAATACATCTCAGTGAAGTAAAATCTTTCAAAAGTCAAAATAGCTACTGAGTCCTAGGCTCAACGTCTCCTGAAGAGATCTTAAACATTCTTCTCCCAAAGAGAAAAATCAGGAGCAGCATTTGGTATAATGTTAGCCGTGGATAAAGTCCTCAAGTCTCCTCAGAAGAGACCCAGAATTCACAGACGCCCTTTGTGTTAGGGGCACAAGAGTGTTGTCTGACTCTTTGATTGTTGTCACAACTTTGCTTACCCAGACTGATATGGCGATTCTCTTGTGAAAAACTACTGCACAGGTTTGGATGCTAATGTATATGAGCAGTTTAAACCTCATTTACCAGATCTTTCATTACAGAAATGAGTCTTTCTACTTTTGCAGAATAAAATATCCTTAGTTGTTCAACTTCCACTTCCTTGCCCCCAAGATTTTTATTTTACATCTAAGGCCTCTGGCTTTCCAAGATCTTGCTGTTGTTTAGTCGCTTAGGCATGTCTGACTCTTTGTGAATCCATGGACTGTAGCCTGCTAGGCTCCTTTGTCCCTGGGATTCTCCAGGGAAGAATACTGGAGTGGGATGCTGTTTCCTTCTCTAGAGCATCTTCCCAAGCCAGGGATCAAACCTGCATCTCCTGCATTGACAAGAGGATTCTTTATCACTGAGCCACCTGGGAAATCCTATTCTAAGATCTTGTGCCATGTGCTCAGTTAACTCAGCTGTGTCTGACTCTTTGTGACCCCAGGGACTATAGCGCACCAGGCTCCTCTGTATATAGAATTTTCCAGGCAAGAAAGCTGGAGTGGGTTGCCATTTCCTAGTCCAATGGCTTGGCTCTCCTGTTGGTAAAAGATGCAGGAATCCTATGTGGCTGGAGCCCCACACCTTGATAAAACTGAGAACGCAGTAGCTGTGACAAGGATGCTATTGGCCCCTCTTGGGCCCCTCAATTGCGAGCTACCCTTTCCTTTGGCTCGCAGAGTCTCATATTCTCTGCAGGGTCCTTCTTGCCTCACCCCATCGTGGCCTACCTCGAGGGACTAAGAGCCTGAGTTTGGGGCTGTGCACTAATGCATGCAGGATGGCCCACGGGAGGTGGCTAAGATCTTAGTTCCTTGATAAATCAGATAACAATGTAGCTTCTGTGAAAACATATTAAATGCGCTTGGTTTTCTAACCTACAAGAGGTCACTACTACTCAGGGCATCTGTCTCTCCCTCTCCCGCCTTACCGAGAACATCGCTGGTGGCCATGATATCGCATGTGTACATCGCTGCCATCAGTCGCTGTGGCTTCACTTGCAGTGCGTAGCGACAGGCTTCCTTCATGGTGGCTATGAGCTGTCCTGAGAAGGGCCCGTAGCAGTCAGTGAGTGGAGACTCTCCTCTCTGGGAAGCCCTCTTCTCAAAGGGCTCAGAGCCATTGTCTTGCAGCTCCTGCTGTTCGTCTCCACCTGAGCGGGTGTCACCTTCCTCCTGTCCCTCCTTCGCCAGATCACCCGGTTCTTGATTCTGTTTATTACTTGCTGTCTGTTCTTCAAACTTGCTCAGGTCCCATTTTTCCAGGACAAAACACACACCCATGAGTGGCTCCTCGCACATGGGGCCGGAGAGGGTGGCTAGCTGGAAGCCGCTCACAATGCTGTTGCCCAGGTCTCGGTACCGACTGGCTTCTTTTGAAGCTTTGCCATCGAGGCCTGTCCACACTGAATTCTGAAAATCCTCACTTTTATTTACTAGTATGTTGGGCCCACATTTTCTTGGGCCAAATGACCAGATTTGGTCCACCGTGTTCCTCCACTTCCTCCCGGTGAGGTGGTGCTCGAGCTTTCCTTTGAATTCCCAGATTTTCTCTTGGGTCTTCTGATGGATCATCTGAGAATTATTTTTGCCCTCGTTTAGAGAGGACGTTAACTGCTCCATAGAACGAATCAGGTCACTGCTTTCTTCTAGAATCTGAGTCACCTCCTCTGGGAGCGGCAGGGCTCGGACGCTGAGTGTGGCAAGTTTGTTGGGAGTCGTCATGGTGATGAGCCCATCAGAGTCAACCTGGATTCCTTCAGGGATTTTGCTCTGATCCTCCTTTGTTTGGTGGATGACCGCAACTTTCTGTTGTTTGCCGATTTCTTCATTGACCATGTCGACTTTCGGGGGTTTTGTGATTGTTTCTCTGAATGGAATGATGGGTTCAGATACACTGATTTGAATCTTTGCAAACCTACAAAGTTGAGAGGAATAACACAAGGTTATCATCAAAATGGCATCAGAACTCCCATGGAGCAATATTACATAATGAATATTCTGCAAAAATGCAGATATATAAAAATTATTTCACTAGGAAATACTGGTGATTTACAATCTATCAGAATTCAAAAACCGCTTTCATTTCAGATTGAAAAGACTACCTCTAGTGGGAAGAAATCTTCAGGGAGTTCCTTGCATATACCAGAATCTCATTGCTTTGTTCATTCATTCTCAAAACAAATAAACCATGTATTTAGATAAGACTGTTTTGAGTGGAGAATAAATGTTTTAATAAGACTGACATATTAATTCTTTAAAATAATATTTGCCAGTTGAAGAATCTGGATAAGGAAAGCTCAATGATGAAAACTTAGTAACAGAGAGGAAAAAAAATTCACAGGACATCAGGATATCCTCTCAAATCCTGACAGTGTACTTGGCTTTAATGAGGCTCGTGGTGAGGCCAAAAAGGTCAAGGAGCTTGTTTAGAGCGGCCCTCTCCTAAAGAGCTTCTGCAATGATGGGAATGTTCCATACCTGTACTGTGATTACCGAGCCCTTGAAATGCAGCTAGTACAACTAGGGAAATCAAGTTTTATTTTTATTTCATTTTAATTACATTTAAATAGCCACACGTGGCTGCTGAACATCTGAAATGTGGCTAGTGTGACGGAGGGACTGAATTTTCAATCTTATTCAACTTTAATATCTGGTCACTGTATTGGACCACAGAAGTCTTGACCCTCAGTGTGGCATCAGGTTCGGAAAGCCGCTTTTCTCACATGCCATCAAGTTTAGTTTCACACTGCACTTTCTTTCAGATGAGTTGTAAGTTCACCAAGGGCAGATTCTGGAAACTGGCATGGTTTGAGTCTGATGACGACAAAACCAGGCAATCTTTCTTTTTCTCTTATTTTCTGTCTACCTCATTCCCAGGTAATACTAAGGCTTTGGTCTGGTCTACCATTGGCAATGTGGATGGATATATGTATAAATGTACATATATATGTACATACATAAGTGCATATATATGTACACATATATACTATGAGATATCTCTGGATTCTGGAATAACACTTTTTCCCTGGGAAATGTGATTCAATAAGGAAATTAAATACTGAAAGTAAAACGTTGTAAAATGCTTACTTTTGATTCTAGGTTTGTTTTTGCTTTCTACATTTTGTGGGTATAGGGCAGGTATTTGGTTTATCTGATTTTATACTTTTTGATACATTTGAAAATTCAATAAATGGCTTTCTAAAAATCATGTTACCACAAGTGGTTTTAGAATACAGAACCCAAAGAGAATCATAAAATGTGGAAGAAAATTAAAATGTTCTGAAAAAAATTCCCTTTCAAGGAAGATTTTGTTGCCAGTGAGTATGTTTAATTTCAAGGATTAGTTTATTCCAATGCTATATATATTGTTGCAGAATATACAGCAAGATGGATATCTACCTGACACTTTATTATTACTCTGACACTTGATGAAGGTGGCAGACACAGACAAACTGTAGTTCAATCTTACCTAAGAACTGGCACTTGTTTTGAAACATTCACATGCTCTGCACTGCCAGGGTTTAAAGAACCTTTAGCCTGAGATGTGAAATTTAAGATAAAATAACAATGAAAAAAGATGTGTGTATATATATGTGTGTGTGTGTGTTCTTCCCACTAATCACTTATTATGTACGAGGCACTGTGGTACATGGTTTACATGTGTTACTTAGTAGGTATATTACTATACTCATTTTGTAGAGGAGAAAACCAAGTAAGAAAGATCAAATAATTTCTCCAAAGTTACAGAACAAGTAAGCTGGGTTTCAAGTCTAGGTCTGACCTCAGAATCAATGTGTTTAGCCATTATGCTATCCCGAAAAATCCAATTGAACAGCATACTAAAGGAGTAATTCACTACAATACTAAGTAGTTTTTATTATAGGTTATACAAATTGATTTGTATTAGGACATCTGCAAAAACATCACATTAAAAGTATCTAATAATCTATTCAACCATCTTTACAAATGCTAAATGGCATTCAGTAAAATTTAATATCCATTCCTGGTTTTTTAAAAACAAAAGCACTCAGAAATTTTAGAAATAGGAAAATGTTTTTAAAATTATCATTATTTAGAGAAAATAAGTTCATATACTGAGAACACTCAAGAAAACAGATTGCACAGCTACTGAAACTGTGCGAGTGAGTCCATCTATGACACTCTCCCATTTCCCTTGTATTATAAGGTCCAAAGGGCTAAAAGTCTCATTAGTCCTTCTAATTTCTAAGGTTTCCAAGAATTCTCCCACAGTCATCACTTGTAAGATTAATTAGAATCACTCCACATCATGGAAAGGTTGGTGTATGTATGGTTGTCATACCTACAAAGTGTCTCAGAGCTAAAGGTTCTTTAAACCCTGGCAGTGCAGAGCATGTGAATGTTTCAAAACAAGTGCCAGAGGCTCAGACTACATTAGTAATCTTCCATGGCTTCCTGCCATATCTGAGCATTACTGCCTTGAGAGGTGGATGGTGAGAACTCTGACAGTTTTGCTGGCCAAAAGACCACAGGTAGCCCCCTTGTCTCCCACACCTGTACTAATGCATTCCTGAACATGTGTGTCAAAGTCAAAAGGGCTTATATATTAGAAGGCAGGTTCTGTCTTAAAAAAAAAAAACCTTTAGAATTTTCTATACGTTCTTATTCTAAGTATAACTGCTAACTTTAACAGTCATATCGAATAGTACACAAGGCAAAACTAACTCCACTGATCTATGACTTATCACAATGTGAACACTCACGTAAACCACTAGTCAAGTTAGAAACATTACTAACCCTCAGAAGGCCCCCTCATGTGTTCTCCCAACCCCACAAATGTAACCACTATCTTGATTTTCATTGTAATCCATTTAAATTATTTTTTTTATCACCTAAACATGTAACCCCTATACTACATACGTTCCGTTTGGCCTGCTTCTTGGACTTCATGTAAATAGAATCAAACTTATTTTTTTCAATTGTCTTCTTCTGCTCAACATTATGCTATGAGATTCATCCATGTCTGCAAAGTTAGCTTGAGATTATTATATAAAATTCCATAATTTTTTATCCATTTCGAGTTTTTTTCAGCTTTTGCCTATTAAAATTTTTATTGCTATGAATATTCTTTTAAAAATTTATTTATTTTTTAATTGAAGGATAATTGCTTTACAATATTGGTTTCATTTCTGCCATACATCAAGCTATGAATATCCTTGACACATCTGTCCACTGTGTGTTACATATAGACAGAATAGAAACAAGAGTGGATCTGCCAAGCTATGGGAAATAACTATCTCCTACCTCAGGAGATAACACCAAGTAATTGCTGACTTGAAGTAGAACTCTAAGTACCAAAAAGTATTATTTTTAAAGGCAAGTTAATGACCTGAGAAATGTAAGGTTACTTAACACTGGGTTTTAATTTGGTAGCAAAAAGAAAGAAAATAGTTCAAAAACTCCAAAAAATAACATTTTAATATTATTTAAAAAATGAAATAAAATAAACCCTCTGAGGGACTTTCCTGGTGGTTCAGTGGTTAAGAATCTACCTGCTAATGCAGGGGACACTGGTTTGATCCCTGGTTGGGGAACTAAACCCCTGCGGCAACTAAGCCCGTCCGCCACAACTACTGAGCCCAGGCAACCTACAGCCTGTGCTCTCCTCCAACAAGAGAAGCCACGGCAATGAGAAACCCGAGCGTCGTAACTAGAGAGGAGCCCCCACTGCCACAACCAGAGAAAGCCCGAGCACAGCACAGCAAAGAAGACCCAGCACAGCCAAAACTAAGTATGTAAATAAAATCTCACACACACACACACACACACACACACACAGAGAAAGAAAAAGAGAGAGATACAGAATATAAACCCCAAGTAGGTGGTGCTGCAGAAGCAGCTCTCCTTACTCTGCTGTATTAGTAGTAGTAGTAAAGCAGAACTACAACAGCACCTACTACCACCACCACTGGTGCCACCACCACCAATTTTACTAGGTTGCTTTAAGAATTAAATGAGCCATGCAGACTTGAATAGTGACTGGTATGTAATATTTAGTAGGTAATTATGTTGACTACTTATAATTATTATTTAACTATAATGATGATGGTTATTAAAGTCCCAGAAAATTGAAAAACAAAAGGAAAGAAGGCCACTATAGGGCCATTCATCAAAGAAAAACAAATGATCAATAAATACATTAAAAAATGTTTCAGTATCATTACTAAGCACAGAAAGTGTATATTAACAATGAACAAACATTTGTCTTCCAGATTGATGAAAATATAAAAAATTATGATATACAGGGCTGCCAAAAGTTTGGGAAAAGGAACACTTCCAAGTACATTTTGATAGTTACAGTGTAAACTGGTACAGACTTTAAGGATAATGTGGATCATAAGCCTAAAAAATATGCCAGCAATATAATATGCTACCTTCTGAGTTAGCAGTTGTTAGCAGTTAGCAGTTTATTTGAACCAAATAATCAGAGCTGTATATATAGATATCTGTAGATATTTGAGTATGCATAGAACAGACTAGGGATTTATCAACCCAAATGTAATGGTCATAATTATCTCTGCATGGTAACTGAATGATTCTTTTTATTCTTCTGTTATTTTCCTAATTGCTATAATAAACATATATTACCTTTCGAATAAAGAGGAAAAACACAGCTCACAAAAAGTTATTTGGGAATAGTTATGACTATTTTATGACACTTACATATCACTAGGATAGAAAAATATGAAGATTTACTGAAGGTCTGTACCACAGAGATGACATCAATAAGGAAGTCTATCCTAACTACAGCCTAAGTTCACAAAATATGATTTTGTTTTGTTGCCCTGACATGCTGTGTGTGTATATGCTTAAATACGTATTTATGAAAATATTTTATGACTTACACTAAAAATGCAAAATCATGCAAGTAGAGCAGTGAATACTATTAGTAAAATTAAATCTATGGTCCAATAACACAATAACAATTCATGTTTAAGTTGAGGGCACTTAATTTTTCTCCAACAACAAACAATAGTATAAGTTCAAGGGGTTTAGCAAACACTAAAGTATCCCATTGATTTGGGGGCTCCATCTCGGTCATCACCTAACCTTTCTTTTAAGTCATCCAGGCAGCGCTGAAGGTGGACTTCCCCTGCTGTGACTAAAACGTGCTCTCCTGTTTCCTGAATTAAAATCTGGACACAAGGATCAGCTTGGTTTAACAGCTTCATTCCTTTGACGAGTTGAGGCATTTCACCTAGATTAACAAAATGAAATACTGGTTAAATACAAGGTAAGGACTAACATAATCTAAAGACAGCATCCATGGGAAAACTCATGACAAATTCTGAAGGGAAAAGCATAATGTGATGAACTTTTACAATAATGGTTTACTCTGTTTTTCCAAATAATATAGCAATGTGAAGAAAACTATCTTCTAATAATTTATTTGTACAGACAGCTAACATGAGACACATGTCACAAACTTATCATCAAGGCTCCCAAAGCTGATCCATACCACTTCTTCAAACTCTCAGCAGATATAAATTACCATTATTACTTGTAAATCACCAAAATATATTACAAATGTATATATATGTAGAAATGTAACAGAACTCTTTCCATACAGTACCTATAAAACTATAAAATCAGTATTCTAATTAGTATGAGAAAAACTGAGGTCAGAAAAAAAAATCACCATCTTCATTTCATCAAAATCTGTGTAACTGGTAAGTGGCACTGTAAAAATTGATATCATGACTTAGTAAAGCCAATAACGCATGTCTTCCACTGGACTGTGTGTAACTTTGTGAGGTGCATTTTTCAGTAATAACAGTCACTAATATTAAGGGCTACAATAAATGGAGCCTAGAAACAGATCTGTGCAGCTATCTTACAAAGTGCTATGGTAAGGTTTTAAAAAATAATGAAGCCTCATTGTGGAAGGCAGACTCTAAGATGGCCCCAGGTCCCCCTCGTCTTCTGCTAGTCACCCTCCAGCGCAGTCCTCTCCCACAGGGAACCGGGCTGGCCCGCTGGACCAACACAATACTGCAGACTGGAATGTGACTCCTAAGGCAGGTCACAGAAGGCTTCTGCTTTAGTGTCCTGGACTCCTGGTGAAAGCCAGTCACCACACCGCACTCCAGGATCACCAAGCAGCCGTGAGGAGAGGTCCCTGTGGAGGAACCCAGGTCCCCAGTGAGCACCGACTTGTGAGACCCTGTGAGTGAACCACCTTGCAAGTCCAGGTACACCTTCAGATGGCTGCGGCCTGTGGTTACACACAACTACAACTGCATAAGGCCCCCTAACTGAACCCTTCCAGAACTCTTGACCAGAAGAATCGCCAAAAATAATAAAGGAGTAGTTACTGTTCTCTCAAGTCACCAAATTTTGGAGTAACATGTTAGGCAGTCCTAGGTAATGAAGAGAATTATAAACCACAATCACAAGTGATTGGGCTGGCCAAAAAGTTCATTTGGGTTTCCCTGTACCATACTTATCTGTTAAGGGTCTCCGGGATCCTCAGTAGCTAGGATATGTCTCAGAACCTGGGGCAGAGACAAGCTTTCTGAAGGCCCAGCTCTGAGGAGAGAGGGGATATACAGATGCAGGGGCAGTGAGCTACTACACACGCCGACAGAAATCTGTGTTTGTGAGCAAATCACACGTTTGCTCTCTGGTTCCCCTAGAGCAGTCTGGAAGACACTCCACTGGCTACCCCTGAACGCTGGCAGCAGAGTCACAGGGAACCGGGGGTGAGTGACAGTCACAGGAAGTAAAGTACAAGAGTCAGTGAGGATTGGCCAGACACATGGTAGGAACCGAAGACTAAGTATTAGTTATTAATCCTATAGGGCCTGGTGTGTGTGGGTATCACACAGCCAGACAGAAAGGGGCAGGGAGTGCTTTCCAAACACAAAGGGAATGCCAGATGATCTAGCACGCCCACGGGGGAGCAGATGTGAATTCTGAATCAAGCAGTCTTGCATAAGATTCTAAAGAACCAGTCACATAAAACATGAGCCCTGCTGAGACACGACCCTGTGCCAGGGTTCTGGGGGATGCAGAGACGACCCTGTTTCTGCCATAAAGAAGAAGATAAAGTCTCCCTGGATAGCAAAGGTGCCTAAAGATGCCAGGTTCCTAAGATAGAGGTTAGATTCCCCTGGAAATGGTGGTGGTCTGTATGGTATTATGGCTCTGTAAGTTATATACCCCTGTTATATACCTCTAGGAAAATTCACAGTCACTGAAACAAACCAGGAGAAACCAAGCATTAAATACATGCATTTAAAAAATATAACGAACATCACATGCTTTTAAAAACAAGGCCATCTTACTTGGGTGTTTCGGTTCAATAGCAACCCTCACAATAGGGGTGGCTTCGAAGTTGAGAGGTATGAACGGCGGGCAGGATGGTGAGGTACACAGTGTGGCTGACTTCAGCACGAAGTCCTGAAGGCCTCCAATTCCTGCAGGGAGGAAAAGACGCATGGAGTCAACAAAAGAAGACAAATTCTGAATTTATGTTAGAAAAATAACGTCAACCCAGTATATGTGTCACAAATAAAAAACACGTAAGAAATCAGGCTAAAATGTGACCACAGCAGTGATCCTGTCCAGATATGTATGTCTGAAGACATCAATTACTTTTTAAATTGGAACTCTAAAATTTTTAAATACATTAATTTGATGAAGATGAATCTCTACTGAAATAATCTCTTTTGCCAAATCGACTTGCATGTGGGTAAACAGAATTTTAGAGACTTTCAGACGAGAGTATCAGCTACCCCACGCTTCATCCCTCTCCTGCCCTGATCCACTTTAGGCTCCCAGCTGGGAGTTGCATAAGCTTCTAGAGCAGGGGTTTCCACGCTCTGGGCTGCATACTGGGATCTCCTGTCAGATCGGCTGGTGGCATCAGGCTAGAAATAAAGTGCACAATAAACATAATGTACTTGAATCATCCTGAAATCATCCCCACACCCCCAGTCTGTGAAAAAACTGTCTTCCATGACACTGGTCCCTGGTGCCAAAAAGGTTGGGGACCCCTGCTCTAAAGGATACATATTTGTCTTTGAACAGATAGGAACAGAGCGAATGCCTCCAAAAGTGAGATGAAGGGGTCATACTGAACCTCACATCCAGAGTAAGAGCAGACAACACTTTAGAACAAATTAAGAAACACATGGGCTGCCCTGATAGCTCAGCTGGTAGAGAATCCACCTGCAACACAGAAGATCTGCTGGAGAAGGGATAGGCTACCCACTCCAGTATTCTTGGGCTTCCTTTGTTGGCTCAGCTGGTAAAGAATCCACCTGCAACGCGGGAGACCTGGGTGCGATCCCTGGGTTGGGACAATCCCCTGGAGAAAGGAAAGGCTACCCACTCCAGTATTCTTGCCTGTAGAATTCCATGGACTGTATAATCCATAGGGTAGCAAAGAGTCAGACACGACTGAACAACTTTCACTTTCACTTTAAGAAACACATAGAAGGGCCACTTTTATGCTTTTGGTTTCAGTTCAGTTCAGTTCAGTCGCTTAGTCGTGTCTGACTCTTTGTGACCCCATGAATCGCAGCACGCCAGGCCTCCCTGTCCATAAGGTAAACGTTAAAGAGGGCATGGAAGGAGAGGCCACCTGTTTTAGGAGAAAGTGACACAGGTGAAAGGGGCAGGGATATTCAAGCAGCATTCTGCTTCTCCATTTCCAGCTTAGAGACAAGCATGGAAAGGAAACAACTCTGCTGCTGTCAGCTGACAAATGGATGTAAAGGTACAGGGTGCGGGGTGCCGCACCATGGACCACCCATCGTGGAGGAGGGAACTGAAGCAGAGCTTTCTGACACACAAGCCCAGAAGGTGGCAGAGGTCTCTCTGAGTCTGATCACACAGGGTGAAAAGCCCCCTCCAGCTGCCCCTCCTGAAAGTCTCCAGGCATCACTCTCCCCACTACACTACAGGGTCACTCCAGCTATAGGAACACCTTCTTCACACTGGGATGGAACATGTCTCCCCCATCTCTACACACTGTTCTGAGTTCCATTCCTCAAAGGTCCACAGAAAACGTGCTTCTTCCACTTTTACCAACTACCCTTTGGGTTTCAGAGGCATCTGTCAGGCCCTTTTAATCCCTTTCTGTCTCACACTAAACCTCATTAGGTCCTTTGACTTTAACTCATGACATGACCGCTAGAACTTTCCTGTGCAGGGGACCCTCTTCAGACTTATGTCTCCAAGGTGCCGCCGGTTCATTTCCTTGGTCAAGGTCTACACTTCTTACTGCTGTGCGTCCTGGCCCAGCACACAGAGACATCTATGCCTGGCCATGGCTTCCTGTTAACGTCCCTTACGTACCATGGCAGACTTGGGTCTGCCCAAGTTTCCATCAAGTCTACTAGAAATGACAACATCTGCCATGAATACAGGGGGTGAGGACAACCTCACAGTAAATAATCCCCCTCAAACCTCATCCATCCTGCTCTGACCTCTGGCAAGCAGGCACTTCCTTCCTGCTCAGATAGCACATAGTTTCAAGGAAAAGATAAATGCTGGTCTCTCCTCTGTGTCACCAGGGAAGCAGGCTGCAGATGGTCACTATATTCTGAACACTGTCTCTTTAAAACCTTCTGGTTTACATTTTTGCTGTTCTTGTTACTTAGATATGCCCAGATTTGTGAACATGATTGCAACTCCCCTAAAAACAGAAAAACAAAAAGTCAATATTCCTAGTCAAGATTAAGATTTTAAGGAAAAGATTATGCTCCAATGACAGTCATTGGAGTTATGTGGGTGAATCACAATAAAATGATTTAAAAATCACTTGGAGAATTTCTTGTTGCACTGTCAGATAATTATTAAGTATAGAACTTTATATTTATACAAAACACATTTTAAAACAAGCTTTCTGTTTTAAAAATGATGTCAGATCAGATCAGATCAGATCAGTTGCTCAGTTGTGTCCGACTCTTTGTGACCCCATGAATCGCAGCATGCCAGGCCTCCCTGTCCATCACCAACTCCCGGAGTTCACGGAGACTCACGTCCATCGAGTCAGCGATGCCATCCAGCCATCTCCTCCTCTGTCGTCCCCTTCTCCTCCTGCCCCCAATCCCTCCCAGCATCAGAGTCTTTTCCAATGAGTCAACTCTTCGCATGAGGTGGCCAAAGTACTGGAGTTTCAGCTTTAGCATCATTCCTTCCAAAGAAATCCCAGGGCTGATCTCCTCCAGAATGGACTGGTTGGATCTCCTTGCAGTCCAAGGGACTCTCAAGAGTCTTCTCCAACACCACAGTTCAAAAGCATCAATTCTTCGGCGCTCAGCCTTCTTCACAGTCCAACTCTCACATCCATACATGACCACAGGAAAAACCATAGCCTTGACTAGACGGACCTTTGTTGGCAAAGTAATGTCTCTGCTTTTGAACATGCTATCTAGGCTGGTCATAACTTTCCTTCCAAGGAGTAAGCGTCTTTTAATTTCATGGCTGCAGTCACCATCTGCAGTGATTTTGGAGCCCAGAAAAATAAAATCTGACACTGTTTCCACTGTTTCCCCATCTATTTCCCATGAAGTGATGGGACCGGATGCTATGATCTTCGTTTTCTGAATGTTGAGCTTTAAGCCAACTTTTTCACTCTCCACTTTCACTTTCATCAAGAGGCTTTTGAGTTCCTCTTCACTTTCTGCCATAAGGGTGGTGTCATCTGCATATCTGAGGTTATTGATATTTCTCCCGCCAATCTTGATTCCAGTTTGTGTTTCTTCCAGTCCAGCGTTTCTC
Organism: Bubalus kerabau; assembly: GCF_029407905.1. NCBI lineage: Eukaryota > Metazoa > Chordata > Mammalia > Artiodactyla > Bovidae > Bubalus > Bubalus kerabau. The sequence continues at coordinate 24,639,964 of NC_073642.1, forward strand.
ATGATGTACTCTGCATAGAAGTTAAATAAATAGGGTGACAATATACAGCCTTGACGAACTCCTTTTCCTATTTGGAATCAATCTGTTATTCCATGTCCAGTTCTAACTGTTGCTTCCTGACCTGCATACAAATTCAGATACAAAAAAAAAAAAAAAACACCGGGAACTTCCCTGGCGGTCCAGTGCCTAATACTCTTTGCTCTCATTGCAGGGAGTTGGGGTTCGATCCCTGGTCAGGGAACTAGATCCCACAAGCTGCAACTAAGAATTTGCATGACGCAACTAAAGATCGTACATGCCACAACTAAGACCCAGTGCAGCCAAATAAATAAACAAACAAAAATTGAAAAAAATAAAACAAACCACCATACCCCCATGTAATACCATTCTAATATTGTCACTATATTCATTTGATATATTTCCCTTTTTAGTCCTTCCTCTATTGGCACACATAATTTACACTGTTATACTCTCCATATAGCATCACTGACTCAATGGACATGAATTTGAGCAAACTCTGGGATGCCTGACATGCTGTAGTTCATGGGGTCACAAAGAGTTGGACATGACTTAGTGACTGAACAACAATAACATTTTCATATAATTCTCTGCCCTTTTTTTTTTCCCCTATTTAAATCATGGAATTTTCACTTCACTTGTTTAAATCACAACTGTATCAGTTAAGGAGGAATGATTCCTTCACATACAGTACACCTGCTCAAGCATTTTTCAACTGAGATCAGGACTGAAGGACATGTTCCCTTCAGGGAATTATTGTAGAATTTTTGAAATAGGAGAAGTGATAGGCCAGAAAAAAAATATGTAAAATTAGCACTGCATGAATTTGTTTCAAGGATTAAAGAGGATGCAAAGTTTTTTTCATGCATATTTCTAAAAAAGCATATGATTTAAAGAAAAGGAAAAAAAAAACAAAACAGGCTGAGGAATATGGAGCAAACAGAATTTACTAAACAGCAAGAATTCTAGCTTGTTTTCATACAAACGCCAGTAACTTTTGTCTGACTGTAGATGAAGGATCCAAGTCCTTGCTGGTCCCAATTCTTCTCTATATAACAAGGAATATGAGCTATTTTGGGAGAGTGAACTCTAGCTTGGGCCTCCCAGGTAGCTCAGCGGTAAACAATCTGCTTGCCAATGCAGGAGATGCAAGAGACACCAGTTCAATCCCTGGGTTGGGAAGATCCCCTGGATGAGGAAGTGGTAACCCAATCCAATACTCCTGCCTGGGAAAGCCTATGGGCAGAGGAACCAATCGGGTTACCGTCCATGGGATCGTAAAGAATCAGACACGACTGAGCGTGCACTCATAAACTCCAGCTCACAGACTGGGGTGCCGCCCGAGTCAACACCGAGTTCTCCCGCTGGGCACACGGCCCTTAAGAGACTGCATACCATACCCTTCAAATGCTTCTTAATCAAAAATCAGCATTTTTGCAAACACTGTCAGACCAAAATTTTTTCCAGGCTGTCTCTGTTTCCTGTTACGAACGATTCCATTTTTAGTTTTTGAGAAACTACTACACTGCTGTCCAGTGGCTGTACCAATTCCCATTCACACCAATAGTGTAGAAGGGTTCCCTTTCCTCCACATCCTCACCAACATTTGTTATCTGTGTTGTTTTTGATGATGGCCATTCTGACAGGTGTGAGGTGGTGTCTCATGATGCTTCTGATTTGCGCTTCTCTGATAATTAGTGATGCTGAGCATCTTTTCAAGGGTCTGTCGGCCATCTGTTTCCCCTTTGGAATATCTATTTAATTCTTTGGCCCATGTTTTTAGTCACGTTGATTTTTATGTTGAGTTATACTAGCTGTTTATATATGTTCGATATTAACCCCTTATTGGTCATATCATTCGCATATGATGATACGCAAAAAGATATAAAAAAAATAAAAAGTAAATGTGTTATTTACAGTAGCCAAGATCTGGAAGCATATCTTGGCTATGAATGGATAAAGACTGTATGTATATAATGGAATACTACTAAGCCATAAAAAGAATGAAAATATTGTCATTTGCAGCAACATGGAAGCACTCGGAGGGCATTATGCTAACTGAAATAAGTCAGAGAAAGACAAATACTGTATGATATCACTTATTCTTGGAATCTAAAAAGTACAACAAACAAAGAAGCAGACTCCCAGATATGGAGAACAAACTAGTGGCTCCCAGTGGGGAGGGACGGGGCAATACAGAGGAGGGGGAGGACACGGCACAGAATTACTGCATGTACAATAGGCATAAGGATGTAGTATACCACAGGGGGAGTAGAGTCAATATGTTATAATAACTGTAAATGGAAAGTAACCTTTAATATCTGTATACAAATTGTTTAAAAAGTATTCCATAAACAAGCAACATAAAGGGAAACAGCTTTTATGATGTGAGACTGAAAATACTGTGTGGGGTTGGAGAGACCAGTGGGCCTTTTGTCGACAACTGTTTTCCTTTAACAACCCCCTGCTGCACAGGTTGAATCAGTCGAAAATGAGGTCACACTGGCAGCAGGAACATGGTGAAGTCACTACTGAGTTCTAACGCCGCTTCGTGGGGATGAGACTGTGAGCTGTCTGGACCGAGGACGGCATTACTATCTTTAGCAAAGTTTAGATGTGTAAAGTGCTCTTTCATTGCCAGTATAAAAATATTATTGGAATTGAAAAAAAAAAAAAAAAAAAAAAGAATTTTGTGGTAAAACATGTTAGGGCTCTAGACAGAATATGGTCACCTAATCTCCAAAGTTTTATTTCAGGCCAACTTTAACATCACTTCACCCAAAACCACCAGCCTGTTCCTCTTAAATTGTTTAATAAGCCCAAGTTAATGGATTCCTTTAAATCTTCACAGTAAATCCAAGGTATGTACCATGGATGTCTGTAGAGCCTCAGGCCTGTGACAGTAATAAACACTGCTTTAGAAGACACAAGAGGGTTAGACAACTATCACACACAAAAAATGTCTTTTCTAAAGTACAGGTTCGCAGTGTAGTTGTTGAGAACCCAGAAAACCTTTGTTATGGTCCTTCTGTCTTTGAACACCAAGGAAGCTCACATCCTCTGCCTCTCATTCGTGTCTTTATTCTGCACCTTTCCCATCAAACTCGGATTCTACTCTCTGTGAGTCAAAGGCTATCAGGGGGTCCATGTGCTTTATAACCCTTGTCATGGAGGCAGCAGGCAGGCAGCTATGATAGAATAAATGAGAAATGGGCCTTTTCCAAGCCTGCTTGCCTAGCATCTCCAGCACAGACCAGTACTGCTAACGTTTTCAGAGGATTATCAAGTCTGTCCATTATGCTAAACACGTTTCTTAAATCAACTGCCCTTTAGCTTCTTGGTGTTATAGGAGGCCCAAGGGAAAACTCTCGCAAAATGACATCATTGTGTCAGGATTTTTTTTTCTTCTCCTAGGGACAGATGGAGCTCATAACCAGCTAATAACAGTTTTTAAGAAAGTCATCAGGATCTGGGGCCTTTTTCTCAACATAGAGACTACAATAAATGGAAAATGTAACACCTTAAGAATCAAAGCCTTTTTTTTTTTTTTTTTTAAAGCACTGTGTAGGCTTGCTGTCTTTGTCTATACTTGAGAACAGGTGGAAACTTGGCGACAGGGTCCTGAACCAGGTTAAGGGAGCTATAATTAGGGTCCACTGTGGAGTTTCAATTTGTGCATCAGGACCACTTTCATTTATGCCCCCAACCACCATTCCTGTGAAACAGTATCACTTGGTAGAGCTGGCCCTCACCAAGGGAATTAACATGGTTGGAAGGGTCTAGGATTCAACAGGGGAAGAAATTTCATCTTGGACCTGGAGGCAACAGAGTACCTGAATGGTGCGGAATGGTGTATCTCAAGGTGAATGAAAGGGCAGTCAGTATAAAACAGTCTTCTGGTTGTCTCTTGGCATGTGATGTCATGATAAAGAATCTACTGATGCTAACCTGGGAGAAAGGATGATGCACATAATTAAAATATTTGAAAACAACATTTTCCATTAGAACGGAAATATACGTAAAGGACTATGGGGAAGGAACCCAGCATATATTAATGCAAAAGAGCTGGGATGCAATGGGAACCCAAAGTGGTTTCAGAATACCTGGTGCATAGAACACTGTTGGGGGGCACTGAAACAGGAGGCTGAACGACAGCAGAGACAGATTGTCAAGAGATGTGCATATCAACCTGAGTTTTGACTTGACTCTGAAGGGTGTGGATGTGGAAGACCGCAGATGAACTAGAGAAGCGAGGGTAAGCTGTCAAGTCTTGGTGGTTACTTAGGAATTGGAAAGAAGGGACAAGGAGAAACGAGGATGCAATCCAGATTTCTAACTTGGAAAACTAAGCAGATGATTACTTAGTCAAAGCATTTCTCAACTCTTGAGGTTCATAATTTTTTCCTACCATTTTTACTAGTTCTTTATGTAATAAACACTTTAACCCATCACATTTTTTCCTTCAGACTACAATTTCCCCGTTTATTTTGCTTCTATTTTTTCTTTTTAGTATCTTTTTGAGCTTTTTCTATTTGGCGTCTAAACTCCACAGCTTATAAAGTTGTGCTTTCAAAGAACTGAAATTGATTCAATATTCAGTTACTTTTCTAATAACTTAGGTTTAAGGGCAGGGCACAACTGGGCACTTCATAAAGTTTCTTCAATGAACAGGTAAACCTGGGGGACTTCCCAGGTGGTCCAGTGGTTAAGACTCTGAGCTTCCACTGCAGGGGGCATGATCCCTGGTCAGGGAACTAAGATCTCCATGCCATGTGCAGCCAAAAAATAGGGGGGAAAAAATCTGAAGGGGGACAAAGGCAGATGAACAAGCAATCACAATGTAATGTAGTAAGTGTCGCAACAGGAACAATACAAGGTGTGTTGATGTGGGGAGAGAAATTGAGAAGTTACAGACTTCCCAGGGAAGCTGACACTCAGGAGTATCTGAGATAACTCTGAGTGCTGAGTGGGGGAAATGGCAACAGCGGAGGCCCAGGTGAGAATCCAGTCATTACCTACAGCTGCAGTGAGGACCAGAAAGCAGGAATGAAGAGACATCGGCACCGGTCACGCCCGTTCCTCTGAGATCTTGCAACTGTCATCAGTTTGTTTCCTTAGGCAACACGCATTCTTGTTATGTTCGATTTGGAATCAGAGGGACTTGAATTTAATTAAAGCTCTAACCTTATGCCAGTGACCTGATCCCTCTCTAGTTTTAGTTTCCATATATACTTATGGCACATGATACTTTCGTAGGGTTACCATGAGCCTCAAGTAAGTTAAAAGAATAAGAGTCCCTGGCACAGAGTCAGCACTCATAAATGGAGGTAGTGGCTATAATGGTCATGGTAGTATCAGCAGCTGTCTTAGTAACAGTTTTGTTAATTAGGGTTTTCTGGTGTACGTATGAAGAGCATATTTAATTTTTTATATATACCATTAGTTAGTTAACTGTAATGAAGATTGTAACAACTTCCTGAAAGGCACAAGCTTATAATCATATCCATTTATAAGCTTTGAATCCCATCCCACTGACCTAAATTTATATTTTGTATAGTAACATATGGTTTTAAGTGATGCTCCCTCAAAGATGTGATTCCAATTCAAAGATTTCAATAAAATGGAGGAAACGTAGGATATTTAGAATGTAAGGTAAATAAAACATCTAGTACAATTTTAAACAATAATAGAAATTTGTTTCAGGATTTTAAAAAAAGAGAGAGATGACTTTATACAACTGGGAAACTGTAACTGGATTTCTTCTAGCTTTAAACTAAAAATATTTCCAATTAAAAACAGGAGACAGAGATGCTTCTGGATGAAATGGCAACTTCATCACAAGTATACAAAAGATGCTAACTGAAACGACCTAAGGAAGAAAACAAAGGAAGAACTGAATGACCACTGAAACTATAGAGGCCACTTCAAACTGTGAGCCATTTCTATTAACTGTAGAGCAAATTAAAGAAAAATAGCAAGTGTCAGTTCATAACTCCATTCTTGAGAAATCAACACAACTTAAAAAAAAAGACTGTATACACAATGTACCAGTGGTGGTCTATTTGATAACAGATCAACAGAAATGAATGAAGAGCCCAGAAACATGTGTGAAAGTGAAAAAGTTAATGAAATGGAAAAAAAAATACAGCTGTATCTATACCATATACCATCTAGAACAATAAATCTCATGTGGACTTGAAAGCACAAGTCAGGATGACATCATGAGACTGCAAAGTCTTACTATATTATAAAATCTACAAAACAAAAATACCATAAACAAAGTAAAAAGTTATAAAATAGATGATTTCAATGTCAAATCAAGACAAAGGATCAGCAGGCACAATATATAAAGAACTAGTACAAATCCATGAAAAGGAAGGCAACCAACAGGAATGTAGGCAAAGAATATAAACAGCTTTAAGAAAAGAAACCAGAAGAAAAGGAAGCTCAAAACACTCAAAAAACATACCAAAAAACTTAATCTCATTAATAATAAGTTAATGTAAATGAAAACCATGAGATACTATTTGACACCGGTACAACTGGTATAAATCTGAAGAATCCACATGCTGGCAAGTATGTGCAGAAATCATAGGTCTTATGAACTGGAAATGGGAACAAAAATTGCTACAATCGTATGAATCAAGTGAGAGAACAAGTTTGTGATGTTCCGCCAAATACGGTAGATGTGCAACTCACTGGTTTGATTTCTGCTTTATTTCCCAAATCAGTGTGAACAGAAGGCTCCCTAGTGTACCAGGAACACACCACAAACAGTGGTACAACCCTGGGTGATTTGGTAAGTGGCGGGGACGTTTCTGGTTGGGGCCGACTGTCGGCACTCGTGGGCAGGGCCAAAGATGAGGGCCTTGGAGCATGTGCAAACATCCCACACAAAGAATTTTCCTAAGCTGCGTGGCTTTTGAGTATTCTAGACAAGCCTGTTTATAATGATCTGAGTTTAAATTTAAATCCATTTAAAAAACAAGGTACTTCTGGCACAAATGAACACGTGCTGCCTTTTCAGGAGTTTTATTCTATTCACCATGAAAATGAGCCAGGCACTGTTGCAGCAGCCACTCTGGCACCGAGTCATCAGCACGGTACTTGAGCATGATGCTGCAGCCACGGCCATCACACGCACGGTGACTACAAGCATGTATCTAACTCGGTCTGTCGTCTAGTGTAGTCAGACTGGAACGTTTATCACTGCAGGGTGAAAGTTGCTCAGTCAAGTCTGACACTTTGTGACCCCATGGACTATACAGTCCATGGACTTCTCCAGGCCAGAATACTGGAGTGGGCAGCTTTTCCCATCTCCAGGGGATCTTCCCAACCCAGGGATCAAACCCAGGTCTCCTGCAATGCAGGTGGATTCTTTACCAGCTGAGCAGGTTACTTTATCGTAAAACAACAAAAAAAATTTTCTTAAACAGTAAGAAAACAACCTTTCTGAGGCTTCAGCACCTTGAATACTTGCATTGTTTGAATTATCACACAGCCATAGGCCCTGGGATTATGTCGTAAACACATTACATTTGCATTAGCCAATTTAGGCCCTAGAAACCGAAACTGCTCTCACCTCTAGACTGCCAGCCTTGGACTTCCCTGGAGGCTGGTGTGTGCGGAGGGAGTCTTGGATTCCTACCCGATAGGGAGCTGGAATGTTTCTCGAGGTTAATCAAGGTCCTGAGAGCGGGGCATACGGCAGCCTCAGACTCAAGGCCCTGCTCACTCTCAGTTCCACGGGAAGCCCCTAATCTCCAGGTCCACCCACAGGCTGCCCTGGCATGAGAAGTAAGCCTGTGTCACCTAATGCCACCTCTGTGCCCTTTACCATCTATAATGATCACTTTTTCAGTGGTGAACATTTTCCTCAAAGTCAATTCAGGAATTACGGAATTTAGTGGGGCCTACTGAACCCTACGTTGTTGTTGTTAGTCGCTCAGTTGTGTCAGACTCTTTTGTGACCCCTTGGGCTGCAGCACGCCAGGCTCCTCCGTCCCTGGGATTCTCCAGGCAAGAATACTGGAGTGGGTTGCTATTTCCTTCTCCAGAGGATCTTTCCAACCCAGGGATTGAACCCACGTCCCCTGCATTGGCAGGAGGGTTCTTTACTGCTGAGCCACCAGAGGAACCCTGATGTCATTATTAATTTGCGAGTAAGGCTCAAAACAGTTAGCAAAGGAATATGTCACAGAATTCCTGAGCTTGTTAAGATTTATGTCAACAAATTTCTACATTTATAGGTCTGTGCTGAGCACCACGGAGGAGGCAGAGATGAAGCCAACCAAGATCCCATAGATTTCTCTCATTTAATATTATAAGCACTCCTAAAACATTTTTAAAACTCAGTTACATTATTGCTGATAATTTATTCCAATCCCTGAACCTTGGAACTGGAGAATTTTGTGACCACTGCCACCGTGTCTAAGTCTTGACACAGCACAGTTACTGTGGCATGGCAAACGTACAACTTACTTGATATCAGAACTCACTGAAGAAATTAATTCCTAAGGTGAAAAGATAACAATGCAAGAATGCTAATAAAATTTTAAGCAAATACAGGTTATTTTAATCCAAGACAATACTTTTGCCAGTGAATCCATTACTTCTCTGTAAGAAGCAGCTTTCAACGTGGTTCTGTTATTGTGGCCTGATCACGTCAAAAATCAGTGAAGTAAGAATTTTTGATTGAATTTTTAAAAATGTTAATAGTACAACAAAGCTACAGTAATCAAAACAGTATGGTACTAACAAACACAACATTGTAATACAACTACAGTCCAATAAAAACATAATAAAAATAATAATTAAAAGAAACAGGATGGTACTGGCACAAAAACATAACATATATCAATGTAACAAGACAGAAAGCCCAGAGATAAACCATGCACCTATGGTCCTTAACCTATGACAAAGGAGATAAGAATACACAATGGAGAAACAACAGTCTCTTCTATAAGGAGTGGTAGGAAAACGGGACAACTACACGTAAAAGAACAAAGTTAGAATATTCCCTAATGCCATGTGTTAAGTCACTTTAGTTGTGTCTGACTCTTTGCGACCCTATGAACTGTAGCCTGCCAGGCTCCTCTGTCCATGGGATTCTCCAGGCAAGGATATGGGAGTGGGTTGCCATTTCCTTCTCCAACACCATACACAAAAACTCGAAATTGGATTAAAGACCTAAATGTAAGGCCGGGCACTAAAAAACTCTTAGAGGAAAACACAGGCAGAACACTCTTTGACATAAATTGCAGCAAGATCTTTTTGATCCACCTCCTAGAGTAGTGAAAATAAAAACAAAAATAAATAAAAGGGACCCAATTAAACTTGAAAGCTTTTGCACAGCAAAGGAAACCATAAACATAACAAAAAGACAACCTTCAGAATGGGAGAAAAGACGTGCAAATGAAGCAACTGATGAGGGATTAATCTCCAACACATACAAACAGCTCATGCAGCTCAATATCAGAAAACCCAAATAACCCCATGAAAAAATGTCCAGGAGATCTAGACATTTCTTCAAAGAAGACATACAGATGGCCAAAAAGCACATGAAAAGATCCTCAACATCACTATTAGAGAATGCAAATCAAAACTACAATGAGGTATTACTTAACACCAGTCAGAATGGCTATCATCAAAAAGTCTACAAACAATAAATGCTAGCGAGGGTGTGGGGAAAAGGGAACCCTCCTACACTGCTGGTGAGTATGTAAACTGGTACAGTATGGAGGTTCCCTAAAAAACTAAAAATAGAACTACCATATGACCCAGCAATCCTAGTCCTGGGCATATACCCAGAGAAAATCATAATTTGAAAAATACACATGCACTCCAACGTTCACTGCAGCACTATTTACAATAGCCAAGACGTGGAAGCAACCTAAATGTCCATCGACAGAGGAATGAATAAAGAAGATGTGGTACATACACACAATGGAATATTACTCAGCCAAAATAATCCCATCAGCAACACGGATGAACCTACTGGTATTATAAAGAAATCAAAATGCTCTATAAAGAACAAAGGAATCTAGTAAGAGCTGGATTAGTGTAGACTCAGTTAGAAAAACAAGTGAAAATAATTAAAGCAGGATTTTACTCAGAAGATATAAAGAATGCCTACAAATCACTACAAAAAGGCAGACAATCTTAAAAAAAAATGTAGGTAAAGACTTAATGACAATTCACAAATGAGCAAGAATCAAAAGTTAATAAATAAAAAGGAGTTTAACATCCCTGGTTATCAGGGAAACCAACTACTTCTCCATAGACATCAAAGTGGCTCAAACAAGAACAAAAACAAGTGTTGGCAGAGAGATGGAGCAACTGAAACTTGCAGATGCTCCTGGTGGAGCATAAATTTGTACACTCACCAGGCCTCAACGTAAACCTGCCCTATCACAGCAACTTATCTTCCAACAGACGTGTACAAATGTTCAGCAAAAAACATGCACATGAATATTCAAAGCAACAATACTCCTAACAGACCAATACCGGAAATAAACTACAATGTCCGCCAACACAAGAGCAGAAAAATGGGGGCAATTACACAATACAGCTACTAGAATGAACAGATTACAACCATGTGCAATGACACGGATGAATCTCACATTCAGAGTGAATGAATACAAAAAGCCCAACCCAAACGCATTCTCTATAACTCAGCTTGTACAAAGCTTAAAAACATGTAAAATTAACCTATGTTGAAGCCAGGACAGTTGCTGCTCTTTGGGGCGGAGGGTGCAGGTAACAGTGACTGGAAATGCATGTGGCTTCTGCACTCGGGCAGTGTTCTGTTTCTGGGGCTGGATGCTACCAACGCTGGCCTATGTTCAGTTTATGAAAACCCATCAACCTGTGCTTTAAGATTTGCATTCTTTTCTATATGGCTATTATGCATTAATAAAGTTACTTAAGGGTGTAATTTGACACAAATTACATGGGTATTTAAGGTGCTTCTGAGTCTTTCAGAGATGCCATTAGCTGCAGCTAATAAAGATAAACCTTTTTTAGAGCGTTTCAAAAAGAACTGGCAGGAAGAGCGAGCGGATGGTTTGTCTTATTTACTGTGTCCTTTCTCTGCACATCATCCGAGGACTAATGAAAGGTATCATTCACTTCAATGTCCTTACATAGATTCTTCTGAACATGTCTGCCCTTGAGCAAATCACTTCTTTATTCAAGCAAGTGCATCCAGGAGGAGACTGGCTACCCTTTGTCGTTCACACTCTGGTTCTTCACTCAGAGGTTGGTCCTTTTAAAACATCCACTGGAAGATAATATAAACGGTTTAGAAAACTATTCTTTGGGCTTTGGTCTGTTTCATTTGTTCTTGTTCAGACTCTAAGTTGTGTCCAACTCTTTGCTACCCCATGGACTGCAGCACACTAGGCTTTCCTGTACTCCACTATCTCTCAGAGTTTGCTCAAACTCACGTCTGTTGAGTTGATGATGCCATCCAACCATCTCATCCTCTGTCGCCCCCTTCACCTACTGTCCTCAATCTTTCCCAGCATCAGGGTCTTTCCCAAATGACTCGCCTCTTTGTATCAGGTAGCCAGAGTATTGGAGCTTCAGCATCACCATCAGTCCTTCCAGTGAACATTGAGGGTTGATTTCTTTTAGGATTGACTGGTTTGATCTCCTTAATGTCCAAGGGAATTTTAAGAGCCTTCTCCAGCACCACACTTTGAAAGCATCAGTTCTTCAGAGCCTGGTCTTCTTTATGGTTCAGCTCTCACATCTGTACAAGTTTCACTGGGGGTAGGGGGCGGCGGTTATCAATCTCCAGCAAACACCACATAATTCTCTAAGACTGCCTTTATTTATATATAAAAAACATTCAACACAATACCCAAGAATTTCCAAGTGTCTCATTCCATTTTTACCAGCTACCAGTGCTGAAAACTAAGGACCATTAGAGTAAAATAATCTCAGCTCCCATCATCAGAAATGTTCCTTGGGCTCTAAGAAAAACAGAGTAAGTACTATGAAAAGTAGGTCAGCAAAGTAATGTGAAAGTTGTTTCCAGTTGACTATTTCCATAATATGACCCATGGCGGCCTTGTGTATATTGGTCTCTTTAGCAAACATCCCAGCAATACTGTGAGGTAAGATGATCATTTCTAATGGGTCCCCAAATAGGAGTCCCACAATAAGGGTACACCAGGCGGCCCTCCTTGACTCTACCAAGGCACTTGGCTCTGTTTTCTCAAACAGCCACAGGTGTCCTTCTAATTTATGAATGAGCTCTGTCTCCAGTGAAACCTGTGGCAAACGAAAGAAATCTGCCATGACAAAAAAGGCAGAAATGCCAACTCAGCATCTATAAAGCAGCTTTCACAACAGACTAATGGGAACCACTGACTCAAGACTTCCCAGACTGTGCCGACTAGGTGGAGCTGGATGACCAATAACCAAATCCCACTGGTGCCCTGGTCCCCACCAGTTCACACATGATCTTCACCTTCTCTGGGAATTCCAGGGGCTGGTCCTCATGGGCTCGTGAGCCCACACCTGCCACAGATACTCAGGCACTGTATTCTCCCGGTGCAGAAACTCTGAGGAGTCTCTGATGTAGGGGCAATGTTTCCTTTGAATGCCATACGCCTTTAGAGGGCAGACAATGCTAGTGACCCAATGTCTTGGAGTCAACTCTTCAGGGCTTTACTCCTACCTTTGAAGGTCTCCGTCATGGGCGCCGCAAGGCAAATCCGGTGATAGGTGTCACGCCTCAGCTACTGGACTATCCTGTCACGTCTGGTTTCTTGTTCCTAAGGAGCAGTTTCCTTCCAGGAGGTCTCAGTCATTTTCAAGGGCCCTTTCCACTAATATCTTCATATGCCCCTCATCTGAATCCTGGAAGGCGAAGCAGCCCATGCTGAAGCTGATCCTTGGTACTTCAACTATTTGAGTTACTATTCTACAGGAAGAAAATGACTTGCGGTATTTGGCTCAGGAGCAGAAGAGAAGGGAGCAGTGACAGTACGGTCACTGAACACCCCAGGCTGTGGGGAAAGCCCTCAGGGAGATAGGAAAGCGGCCAGCTTCCCAGATTGAGTACAGTGTATCAAGTAGGTCACTGCTTCATGGAGGGTAAAATCTACTCTAGAAGTATCTAATGTTTGCACACAACTTTTACAGCTTGCTTGTAAAACATCACTGTCCCTAAATTAAAGACAGAAACATCAAATTTCTACTTCAGCAAGTTTTTGGGCTTCCCAGGTGGCACAGTGGTTAAGAACCTGCCTGCCAATGCAGGAGATGCAGGTTCAATTCCTGGGTCAGGAAGATCCCCTGGAGAAGGGAATGGCAACCCAGTCCAGTATTTTTGCTGGGAGAATCCCATGGACAGAGGACCTGGCAGACTACAGTCCACGGGGTCACAAAGAGTCAGACACGACTGAGTGTCTGAGCACGCACACCTGAGCACACCCTAGAGCTCCTTCCTTTCAGAGGTGGGGAATCTGAAGGGTATAGAGGGGAGAGACTGATCTCACATCAGTTTCTGGCAGTTCTAAAGAGTCCAGTTTTCCTGACTCCCAGGACAGGACTTTTCCTCTATGCCATGCTTCATCAGTGGATTGCACAGAAGATGAATTGCATTTTTCCAGCACCAATAAATAGCCATGATATTTCTGATCCTTTCCAAAATCCCTGAAATCTCATTCAGATTGCCTATCCTTCAGTGAAGGAGAAGTAAAAATGATGAATCTGGTAAAGAAGAAGAGAGGAGGAGGAAGAACCAGTGGGGACAAAGAGGCGACAGATCACTCTATCCAGTAGAGCTGGTTACAGCAGGGGGTAGGAGCACCGTGCAGCAGGGTGGAGTGGACGAGGTGCAATTCCTGAGGACTCCAGTACCTGAGCCCCTGCACTCGCACTGCTGGGGGCACAGGCTCCATCCTTGGTCGGGGAACTAAGATCCCAGGATGCTGAGTGACACAGCCAAAAGATCTAAAAATAAATAATTTTTTAAAATTGTATTCCTTGTTATTAATACATCATTGCCTCCAGTTGTGCTCTTTGGAATAAAACAAGCCTTCAAATACTTTTGAAAGCTAGCTATCACATCTCCCGCAATACTTCTGTTTCCAGAAAGCTTAAATTTTTTTTTAAATTTATTTTTGGCTGCACTTGGATCTTGGTTGCTGTGCACAGGCTTTCTCTAGTTTCAGCAAGTGTGTGTCTACTCTCCAGTTGTGGTTCACAGACTTCTCACTGTTGTGGCTTCTCTTGTTGCCGAGCACAGGCTCTAGGCGCCTAGTCTTCAGCAGTTTCGGCCCACAGGCTCTAGGCACACGGGCTCAGTAGGGGTGGTGCACGGGCTTGGATGCTCCGTGGCATGTGGGATCTTCCTGGACCAAGGATCAAACATGTGTCCCCTGTGCTGGCAGGCAGATTCTTATCCACTGTGCCACCCCTCTAAAACCTTCTATTCCCTCTGTGCTCCATATATAAATTTAACAAAGTACTACATTTAGGTCAAAAAATAAGCTGTCCACACTGGTGCAATTTCAGGCAGTCATTTGTGTGAAAAAGGTCTACGGTGTGTGGTTGACAACAGGTTTCCTACAAGCTAACAGTCTGAGGTAGCTGCGAGTTCAGTCTTAGGTTTCCTTCATGAAGCCTGGGAACCAGTTCATAAAGTAAAAGGTGCCAGCGACAGTCACCTGTATGTGAAGGACAAACCGGAGTCCGGCCAGAAATGGCAAGAGAGGATGTCTGTGAACCACGTTCTATAGTCATGAAGCACGAGGAGCCGAAATATGGTCTGAAGTCTGGCTTAGTCACCAGAGCAGTCGGCCTGTGGAGGCAGCAGCAGACCAGCAAGTGGGGGGAAAACCTGGGCACTCACCCTTCCACAGGGGCCAGAGCCTCTCTGGCATGGGGCCATCTGTCAAGGGCATGGGATGGGGAGACAGCGAGGAGGCTGCAGGTAAAAGGGGTCAGCCGGCAGGAAAGGGGAAACGGTGTTGACAGTCACTGAGACGCAGGTTTGTAAGGGAGATGGCAAAGCCAAGTGAGGGCTTGTCCAGGGAATTGTACTATAGACGCCCTTTGGCTGTATGTTAAGTATTTAAATGATCGATTTCTTCAAAGTGGGAGAAAGAAAAGTGGATAATCATATTTTATAATAATTTTGCCCTGAAGAGCTAAACTTTGTTTTCTTTAGTAACTCTTATAGCGCTTTACATACGCCAGGGTATATCTGCCTAATTCTTCAAGCACATGGGATAAAAATAAATATGGCAGTGAAGTCTTTTTTTTTTTTTTAAGCAGGCAGCTCTCTCACTTGCTGCTTTGGTAAGTTCATCTCTTTATTTTGCAGCGGGTAGGGGTGAGGGGAGTAAAAGTGAAAAAAGTGTTAGTCACTCAGCTGTGTCCGACTCTGTGTGACCCCATGGACTGTAGCCCGCCAGGCTCCTCTGTCCATGGGATTCTCTAGGCAAGAATATTGGAGTGGGTTGCCATGCCCTTCTCCAGGGGAATCTTCCCAACCCAGGGACTGAACCTGGGTCTCCTGCATTGCAGGCAGATTCTTTCCCTGCTGAGCCACCAGGGAAGCCCATTTTGGCAGGGGAGGCGGGGAACACCTGACTGCTCCGGACATGGTGTCACAGAAGCACTCAGGGCACCTTCCACTACTCCTCACCCCGGTCCTGGCCCTGCTGTGCCTGCTCGCCTGGGTGTGTGACTCCACTGACCACAGCAGAAGCCAGCCGGGGAGAACAGGATTGGCAACAAATTGCACCCACCCGGCCCAAACCTAATGGAAGGAGCTGAAAGAAATGGAATGACAAAGCTTCAAAGGATGGGCCAGCAAAATGCATTCTGCAGCTCTGAAGCACTGAATTTTTAGCCATTCTGAATATTATTGCTGGGTTTACAACAGGCCCTTGTGTTCTCTGTTTGTGAGCCAGGTCAGCTGGTAGCTGGCTGGCTGCATTTCTCTGGGTGCTTCTGAAGGCGACAGTAACAGAATTCCCTAAAAAGTGCAGAGCAGTGGGAAGTCGCCCAGAACACTGTCAGCTTATCTTAGGAGTCTAAGACCGAACGGTACTTATTATTACTGAAGGCCTCACCTTTCTGGGAGGGTGGGGGTGGGGGCACTCCAGGACCTCAGAGGTGAAGAGAGATGTGAGGCAGCTAGAACAGGTTCTCAGCAAAGCGACACACTCTTTTAACAGCTATCATTATAATGGGTGCTCATCATTACTTTTAATCGAAATGTTTCGTCTTTGACACTGTCAGGGAAGTCACCATCATAGACATCTCAGAAAGCACTGACTGCCACATTACTACGCCAAGACCCGTAGTTGAGACATCCGGGATTCTCAACAGTACATACTCCTGGTACCCACAGGAACGGGTTTTTCAGGTGGCTCAGTGAGTGGTAAGGAATCTATCTGGCTGCCAAGCAGAAGACATGGAGAAGACATGGAGTTCTCAGTAATGGGCTGTGAGTGTGTGTGTGTGTGTGTGTGTGATGGGGTATGTGTGTGTGTGTACACATCCTTTCCCACCACTCTGAATTAGAACATTAGGTCACCTATTTTCAATGATAAAAATTAAAATTACACCTCTACTCCACAGGTAAGCCAACATAACAACCCAGATGGGTTTAACAGTGACATATGCATGCATTTTTTTGCTTGCATATGCAATACATACTATACAAAAATGGGGTGTTTTATCAGGAGAAAGGGCAAGACTATCAACTTTTCTCTATGTGCCACTGCTTTGCTTAATTCACTATATTGCTTAGCCCCCAAATAAAAAGAGAAGAAATGAACTGAAAATATATAATTTAATTTTTAATGATGCTTGGATATAACAATCAGTTAGCAAAACTCCTGCAAATTTAACAACTAGCTCTTGTAAGCTGTTTGCCTTTTCTGTGTCCTACAGGGCTTACCCTAGATTTTCTAGACCTGAACTTTCTAGAAATGACTTTTCGGAGCTTCCAGTTTGCATGAGTTCCTGTAGAAACCGTCTGTAACCCTCAGGGTCCTTGAATCTTTGATGACTAAGGCTCACTCTGCTCTTACTCGCAAGTCTACCCCTGAACTGGCCCCTCAGGATGAGGCGCACCAATGCCAGTAACGCAGGCGCTTGCTTAGGTAGTCTTCCCAGCACCACCCCCGCGGCCTCGCTGAAACCATAGCCTCGAGTGACTTTAGTTAATGTCTAGAGCTACGCTGGTTGTCATTTCCCTGAACTTGAAACAGAGATCACCATACCACTTTGGATGTTCTATTTCACCTTCTTACATAAGCTATTTTTGACCTATTTTTAACAGTGACATCATACATGTTCTCTATTATACGTCACCTTTCAAAGGAAGTTAGAGGGGATGATAAGGACCGGAGCTACTGTAGTGCTCTTCCACAGAGGAGCATGTGCAGGTGAGCAAAGGAACAAATGCTGTGACATGTATTTGGAGTTCAAGTTTCATTTTTTTTAATAGTGAGAAAAAATATTGTGAAATGGGTATCACTTCCACTAAGACGATTTGGATAAGACAAAATGCAAATGTTTTAAATCAAGGGATTACCTATATCCTATAGTTGCAAGTTTAATTTCTACTTTGTTCCAAAAGTGACTTAAATTGTATGTTATTTATTTTGTGAATTTATTATTTATTTATTAAAAAAAAATTTTTTTTTTTACTTTACAGTATTGTATTGGTTTTGCCATACATCAACATGCATCCGCCATGGGTGTACACGTGTTCCCCATCCTGAAGCCCCCTCTCACCTCCCTCCCCATACCATCCCTCTGGGTCATCCCAGTGCACCAGCCCCAAGTTTCCTGTTGGTGAGAACTTTTTTGAGTAACTTTTTACTACTAATTTCAAGTTTTAGTTTATTTTAAAACAGCCTGTGCAGTTTCTATTAGGAGGGCTTCACTAAAATTTTGGGCTTCCCAGGTGGCACTAGTGGTAAAGAACCTTCCTGCCAAAGCAGGAGACTTAAGAGACAAGGGTTTGATTTCTGGTTCGGGAAGATCCCCTGGAGAAGGGAATGGCAACCCACTCCAGTATTCTTACCTGGAGAATCCCCATGGACAGAGGAGCCTGGTAGTTACAGTCCATGGGGTCTCAAAGAGTCTGACATAACTGAAGCGACTTAACACACACAGCATTAAGATTTACTTGTGACCTAGAATCTAATTGTAAAATTTGATTTCTACATAGAACACAATGTTTCATGTATACCTAGTTAGTCTACCTTACATTCTAATGGGGGAAACAGACGAGGCCAGAAGGTTCCAGAAGTCATGAATCATATTTTCCTCCCTCTCAGAGTTCTGGAGACAGAAAGAGAAGCTTGATGCTAACTTCATTTTCTTCTCTTTAAGTGGGTGTTCTGCTTTAAGCTACCTGGATTTTCTGTAATATTTTCTTTATTCTTGAAATTCAGATTTTTGTCTGACATATTTCTAGGGGTCTTCTTTTTCCCACAACCATGCCTATTACTAAGGGTGTCTTTTCACTACAAGGACTCAAGTCCACAGAAAATTTTGTATTATTTCTTTCACGCATAGACACATATTCACATTAGTATACACTATTTACACTGAATTGTGTTTATTTTCCACGTTTTCAATCTTTTCACTGAGGATTTTAACCTTTTTACTTTTTGGTTCTACTAGAATTTTTTTAGCTTTCTTCTCATTCACTGATTCAGGTTTCTTTAGTATTGAATCTGCTCCTCATTGCTTTGTTTTAAAATTCTACGGCCATGTTTTTAATTTCTAGTAATTTTTTCCTTGTCTCAGATCCTTTATTTTTGGTGACTGCTGGCTCTGGTTTTATCAATGTAGTAGTTTACTAATCTTACTTGGATAGTTCATTTTTCTAAGTTTTTTCTCGGTCAAACAGTCCTATCCACTCCTGACGGTCAAACTGGTCTTTTTCTTTTGAACTGTCTTTTATTTCTCTATATCCATTAGCATCTTCTACATTCACTCCAAGAGAGGAAGTGACCATGTTAGTTTTCTGAGTGATGGACTGTAATAGACAGCACACGTTTTCTTCTAATCTAGAGTCTTCACAAAATGAGGAGGGAAGAGTTTAGAGTTATTGGAAATTTCTTTGCCATCTTGGTGACGAGATCATCTCTATGGTGTAACAAAGGGCCAGCAAGTGGAATCAGGGAAGAGGGTTTACTTCTGTCTCAAATAGTGTCATTCTCATGTCCCGAGTAGAATAAGCAATAATACTGATTTAATAGGGGTATACAGGTATATGTATGTGTGTGTGTGTGCATGCACAAATTACCTTTAATGTCTGTGGAACATTTTAAAAACTGACTCTACGTCAAAACTGAAACCTCACTGAAGTTCTCACAATATATTCTGTACAGCTATTATTTTAGGCTCTGATCTTCCATGACTTTTCCCATCCTAGTTTACATGCTCATGTGATTAAAAAAAAAAAGAAGGATTATATACCATGAAAATTATTAAAACTGTATTCCCTTCACCTTAAGTACTTAAGGAAAAGTGACAGTTTTCTTTGCCCCTCTTTTCTCCTTGGCTGCATCCACAGCTTTCCCTAAGCATATTACTTATTATCTATATCTCAGTAAATTATATATATTTGTTATAAAAAAGAAGAATAATAACAGAAGAACTGAGCTGCTAATTTCTAAGATTACTCCAAGCAATAACGTTTTCTTTTACAGAAAAGAAAGTTTAAAGTTTCATTGTTCAAATGTAGCCTATCTGGAACACCTGGAAATAATTTCAAAGTTTTCAAAGTCACTATTCTAATAGATACTACTTCCAACCTTACCATTACTGGCCTTTGAAATATAGAAGCTGAAAGCTGACTGGACAGATCAAATACTGTAGATAAAAGCATTGTGAAATGCACACAGTGCTATAAAAACGTAAGGTGGTGGTATTAAAAACGGATTTGAACATGAAACCCCAAACTCATTCATTTCAGTGATTGCCTTAAATCTTGGAACAAAGGCAGAAAATAGTGAGACTAATCCAGACCCAGTTCTGCATCTCCCTGGGATCATTTCAGGCCGGTCAACTCTAATCAAATTACACTCCACCCGCCAGGATTAGAAACAAACTGAGAGGTTTTGGTCCAGTGCCACAGTTTTTCACTCAAAACCATCATGCTCACTTTATTGGGGGACGTCTGGAAATTTTGCGATCAAATCTGAAAGTAACTTTTCAAGAACTGTGTGTGGTTGTTCTGACAAAGAGCTTTATACTCGTGGTCAAATTAACGTCTCTGGCTGTAACTAAGTAGCTGGTGAGAAAATAATCATGATGACAGGGGACAGGAGATACAAAACCTAAAAAACCTCAGACTTTTAACACACGCATGCTAACTGAATAAAATTTACGGTGCCACTCTCATCCATCCAGAAATATATGGCCAAGATACAGACAAGAACATGGAAGAAAAGGACTGCTCAAGATTCAACTAATGGGATTTTTTTTTTTTAACAACATCTGAAAAGGCAAAGAAAGTTAGGCACACTGCATCTTAGAGTAACAAATACGGTGAGAAAGATCAGGTGCGGGAATGTACAGGACCTAGTGAAATAATTCAAATATAAACAGATGTGCCATTTGGTCCTTCTAGAATTATTCATAAATAATTATTAGCAATCGTGGTGCTGACTAAACAAAGTGCTTCATGTTTAACCAAGTGCTTTAATAAACATTACCTTATTAGGGTTTCACAACAGCATAGTGAGGAAGCCCCCACGTGAACTGTCAGGGGGTTAACAATGGTAATGAACTTGAAATGTGTCAAAGCAGACTATGCACTCATAGTGCGGTGCCTCTTAGCACTGTGAGCGAGCGCCCAACGCACAAGTGCTGAACTGCACTAACTAATAAAACGTTCACTAACGATTTATAAGACAGATGAAAGATGCAAAATCACGTGCGTGCCTGCGCACTGTGTAAAGAAAACCTTCGGAAGGACACATGCTGGTTTGTTATCAACAATTATATCAGAGAAGAGGCTGCAGAGAGGAAACTACTAATTTCTGACATTTCTATTCTGCCTGGATTTTTTATAGACATGTATTACTTTTGAAACCCAAATGAATGAAATCAAAATAAAACGTACCAGCTAAATTTGCCAACAAAGAAAGGGTGTAATTCTGAAGACAGAAAACAAATCGTGTGTGTGTGTGTGTATATATATTTTTAAATAAACATACCCTAGGATTATGCTATGGTTTGTGAAATTATTGGAACTTAAGAACTGAATAGTGAACTTCATGATCAAATACACTTGCTAGAGGGAAACACATAGATTCACCCGTATTTATTGTGCATTAGCCGTCATATGCTAAGCAGCTACCTACCAACCTAGGACTCAGAGAACTCTATTTGCACTCAATTTACCCAGAGCCTTCCTTATTTATACCCAGTTAGATCACTTCCAGCTTTGCAGATGAGCAACCCTCACACCCTGAATATAAATTCCAAGACTGCTATACTTTCCAAATATCAAGTTTTTAGTCACGAACTCTACAGCATTATTACATGTAAGCTCAGTTAAGCTGTCTACATTCTTCCTAAATTTGGAGGCAGGCACTTAGCTAGAGTAAAATTTGGCAAAGCCTTTAAAAAGGCTAATTTTTTCCTAGTGTTGTAAACTGCCTATTATGATAAAGTACAAGGCATATTTTGCAACTCAAATTCTAAAAAAGGGCATTCTTCCCTCTTCTGGCTCATATGTGATTAACTGTTACTAAACACACCTAGCTTTCAAATCAAGAAGCCAAACTTATTCCTTAGAAATACATGTGGTTTGACCAATGGGATATGCTCACAAAAATCTCTTTTGTGAACCTGCACAGCTCCCCAACTCCCATCCCACTTGGTCTCTCCCACCTAACCTGGCTCCTGCATGCCCACCCCGACCCTGTCACCTCCTAAGCCTACACACAGTGCTGTCGCCGACACTGCTGGGGCCACAGTGGCTGAACCAAGCCGCTCTCTGTCTCGACCCTGAAAAACTCCTCTGCCTTTACAGTTTGCAGGAGTGTAACCTTCTAGGAGGAAAGTGAAAGTATCAGTTGCTCAGTGGTGTCCAGCTCTTTGCGACCCTATGGACTGTAGCCCGCAAGGCTGGGATTTCCCAGGCAAGAATACTGGAGTGGGTTACCATTTCCTTCTCCAGGGGATTTTCCTGATCCAGGGATGGAACCTGGGTTTCCTGCATTACAGGTGGATTCTTACCACCTGAGCCACGAGGGAAGCCCTGTAACCTTCCAGAAAGGACTTTAAAAAGTTTACTGAAAACTTCCTTGAGAGTCTCCAGGAAATAAAACAAGACAAATGGGATCTCTTCAACAACTGAGGTTGGGCAGTGGTACTGTGGGACTGACTGGATCCTCAGCCCCAGCCCTTTACCTGAAGGACGCTATTCCCAGACAAGATTGAAACTCATCCTTCCTTCTGTCAGGCCAAAGGGTCTCCTAAGACTCATTCCACAAGTATTTCTTGAGCACTTACTTAGTTCAAAGCATACTCCTGCGTACTGTCAGAGACTCAAGGACCAGGGGCCATCCTGAAAGAGTTTACAGTCTAAGCCTAAGTCTTATTTATGTGGTGGGACACATAACATTTCAGTGTTGACTCTTAAGTTCAAAGACTGCTTTGAAAAACATAGAGGCCAGCCATTAACAGAATTAAAAATATAATAGGAAATGCCTTCTAAAACATTAGAGGATCTAAAAACAGGAAACTGTAATAAAATACACACTACAGAATCATTAAAATCAAGCATAAAACAAAACAATCAAGGACAAAGCATATCAGTCATAACCAGAGTGACAACAGAATTCGTTACCCAAGTTAGCATTTTCAAAAGTGAAAGGGGGTGCTATTAGTAACATCTCCAAGACAACGGGCATAAGCCAGGATGTCTGTCTGAGCAAGCCAGGCAGTGAGGTTTCGCTACTTACAAAAACGGCTGCTTTACTAAGAAAGGAAAATGGAGTTAATTGGTTCAAATGATCATCTTCCTTTCAGAATCTGAAAACCAATGAGGCATACTGAAAAAAAAATGGAAAACAAAATCAAATACACAAAAAATATTCTTTCTATAATTTTTGCAAAGAACAAACCTCCAGACTTGTTACATTTTAAAATAAATTTAAATTTGGTCATAATACTGTGAGTTTGGGAAATATTTTTATATTATTTAAAGTCAGTATATCCAAATCATCTACATCAGCAAGCTAACACCTTCTGCTTGTTCAGGCTTTTTATTTTTTAAAGACAACTCTGTATTTTAACATAGGTTTAACATACTGGGTTCAGTTATAAACTTGTCTAACCTCATAAAGGGAAATCCTTCCAAATTTATTATGAGAAAGATCTTTGAATATATTAGATTTATGTAGAAAATTAAGACTTTTATGGGCCAAACAAATCCAGAAAACACTCAAAGGTACTCAAAATATGAAGATCTTTTGAAAGTCCTGAGAAGACTGATGTTACATTACTCACAATGAGATCCTATAGCCATGAGATCTCAGGCATGAACAGCCCTAAGGTATCTCGCATCTAGCAGATTAATATACCTGCACATGTAAGACAGATGGCCACACTTACGTCACGACACCTAGCCTAGATGTCTGCTCCCAGATCTACACCTCTAAATTAATGCAGGTCCTTGGGAGAAAGTAATTCCTGGTGGGCACACTGACCATCAGGAACAACAAAGCAGCAGCCCAGGAGCACATGACGTGGCCATGGGCTAGAAGTTCAAGTTCTCAGTACTCTGGTCTTCCATTCCCCGTTCCTGATCTGTAGTCCCTCAATTTTCCCATATGTAATCTAAAAGCCAAAATGCCAACATCCTGGTGAATAACTGTAATACTATCTCCTAGAACTTCCACAGACTTTCTTTTCCTCCTGCTCAAAATTCTATTTCATCTCTGTGCTCAGAAGGTCCAACTGGGAGGGGAGCACACAGCCACCTGTCTATTCACTTTCACTTACAAGTGTCCCAGTGACGTGCACTCAGTGCAGCAGGACTGGGCTCAACACCAGAGATGCCCAAAGAAGGATGATCCTGGGCCCAGACGCTCAGAAACACCATCTGAAAACACAAATGGTGGAATGGAAGAAATGCTTTAACGTTTAACATATTAAAAGAGGTATAAGGAACTGGAAGCGAGGAGCCAGATGTCTCTGCCTGGAGCAGCTGGGGAGGCTTCAGGGAAGGTGCCTGTGAGCCAGGTCTAGATTCCAAGTTGATCAGGCAATAAAGGGAAAAGGAACATGTGAGGAGAAGAAACAGCAGGTGCTGAAACACAGGGTGATAAAAATCCTGATCTATTCACTGTTGGTGGGAATGTAACTGGTGTAGCCACTATGAAAAACAGTATGGATGCTCCTCAAAAAGTTAAAAATAGTATGTATGTATGTATGATCCAGCTGTATGATCCAGCAATTCCCACTTCTGGGTATACATCCAAAAGAAATGAAAACAGGCTACTGAAGAGAAGCCTGCACTCCCATGTTTATGGCAGCATTATTCACAGCAGCCAAGATATGGAAACAATCTAAGTGTCTGTCAACAGATGAATGGATAGAGAAGTTGCTGCGTGCATGCGCACGCGCGCACATACACACACACACACACACATTATTCAGCCATGAGAAGGAGGAAATCTTGCCTTTTGCAGTAATATGAATGAACCTTAGAATGAACCTTAAAGAGTATTACAGTTAGATAAATCAGAGGAAGACAAACATGGTATGATATCACAAATACATGGAATATAAAAAAGCCAAACTCAGAGAAACAGAGAACAGAATGGTAAGCAGGGGAAACTGCGAAGGTGGTATTTAAAGGTACAAACTTGCAAGCAGCAGGTAGTCAGTCCTGGGATCTAAACCACAGCACCGTGATTACAGACAGCAGGACTGCATAATAAACTTCAAAGTTACCAAGTGACTAGATCTTAATTGTTCCCACCACAAAAAAGATACACAAAAAAGAACCCCCCTGTGAATGCAGGAGACAAAAGATGCAGGTTCTATCCCTGGGTCGGGAAGACCCCCTGGAGAAGGGCATGGCAACCCACTCTCATATTCTTGCCTGGAGAATCCCATGGACAGAGGAACCTGGTGGGGTACAGTCCATAGTGTCACAAAGAGTCGGACATGATTGAAGCAACTTAACACAACGACAACAACAAAAAAGACAGTAACTGTGTGACATGATGGGGGGTGAGCTAACACTACGGTGGCAATCATACTGCAGTATACAAATGTATCCAATCCATGTGCTTTGTACCCCTGCAATACAAACACTGTTCAATGTCAACTGTATCTGAAAAGAACAATTTTTAAAGTTCTGATGGACTCAGGAGTGGTGAGAACTAAAGCCCAGGGTTGAGGTGGGGGGAAGCAGACAGGGAAGGGTCCATGAGGCACGGACACAGAGCAAGGCTAGGCTCCCAGGCGTGTGACAGCAGCAGCGAGGAGGAACAAGAGGAAACGATTCTCCTTGAGGAGGGGAAGGGGGGTCTCACCGCTTCACCTGTGTGGTCTCTCTTTTCCAAACTGGGTGCAACCGACACAGTCTCACTGTTCAGCTTCTCTCTCCCCGCTTCTGAGAGGAGCCGAGCTATTTCTCCTCCTCTCCTTCCCAACAGTTTTCTTCCTCCTTATAAAAGGAGAGACCTGAATTCTAGTTTTAATTCTCCCTTCACAAGCTTACTGAAGACCCAATCTTGCCCTGAATCTCGAGCTCCCTGTTTCCCTTTTTACAGGAGGAAGGAACCGGACTACACGAACCATGAAATTCAAGGACACTGTGAGCTGAATGCCCAAAATCATTACAGCATATTTTCGTTTTAACACTCACAGGAAGTGAGGAGACCCTGTAACAGAAGTATTCTGAACAATCTCAGCTACCCTACCGTCTAGGACACAGCATCCACCTCCTATAAAGGACGGCTGGGATGGTGTAAAAAAGCCACCGCACTCTCGGTCTTCTCATGTGCAAACAGAAGATAATACATTTACCACTCGAGTTTGCTGTGAGACTTAAGCGAGAAAACTTATATGAAACTGAGTCACTGGACACCTGGCATGCAATAAATGCTAAGTCAATGTTGGTGAAATTCAGTTTGATATATTACCTTTCAAGTACATTTCTGTAAGTGACATCTCTATGAGTAGCAGTTAACAAAAGATATGCAAACTTAATGACATTGATTAAGTAGACTATTTAGAAAACGAAATGTCACAATTCTCATTTTAGAAAAATTGAAGGCTTGTGGTACTGAAGAAAAACAACCATTATACAAGAAATCTCACTGCCACTTCTGTAAAGAACTAAAAGAAAAGGTCCCACTCATTACCCTACTCCCACACCCCGGGGAGAGGGGCTTTGCCTTTGATTTTCAAAGCATATCTGATTTCTTCCAGCCATCACAGAGTCAAATAAGATGGATTTAGATACAGCAGTGAAGGAATAATAACTCTTACTTCAATTCTGCACTTGAACCAATAGACCCAAACCCTTTGAAATATGATCATCAATGCAATTACATGCTGAACTGCTGTAAATTAACAAACAGTCATCTGGGAAACATAAAGCAAAACTGGTGACAATGTGCTTCTAATTGCACAGTAGAAGAAGGGAGATCAGGATATTAGTGCTATTTTATATGCTGCTTCACTGCCCACTGACCGGCATAGATTTTCATAATAATGTTTTTTTCAACTAGAAACAACCCAAGGAGTCATAACTCAGTTTCCAAGGTGAAGAGGAGACCGAAGGGGAAAAAAAAAAAATGCAACCGAAACAATCCCTTTAGTATTTGGAAGAGAGTGGGGAGTAGCAGGAGAAAGAAAGGGCCAAAATAAATTTAAATGACTGCTTGGAAATCAATCTTCGGGTTCACACAAGGAGCTAAACTGAGTTCAATTTCCTTATCTTAATGATTCAGACATCTCAACCTCTGATGATAAAAAAAAAAATGCCTGCCTTCATGTCTATAAGACTCTGACCTGGGCAAGAGGGGGCAGTTCACAGCACCTGCATAGAATCCTATTTGTACTGACAAACTCAGTCCAGCAAAGCACAGAACCTACTCAGCACTCAGATGCCCTTCACCTGACTGCTTCATACTGTTTATACAGACGTAGAGGCTACAGATTTTACATGAGGGATCTGGTGTGGTGCACAGGCTCACTCAAACGCTCAACACACAGAAACCCGTCTTTGTTCTTCTGTTCGCTGATACGGTGAAAATCCGTGGGAAAGGCTGCCCCCTGGTGGTCACCTAGGTGAAGCGCCACCCTTGCTGGAAGAGGAATAACCAGATAGCTGATCACATGGCCTTCCACCATCCTAGGATGGCTTCAGAGAGCAGACTTAGCCCACTTTGCCCCTGCCCAGAAATCTAGGCTGGTATAAAGGATGATGTTCCCCTGCGCTTTCAGTGAAACTGGCAACGCTGCTGAGTTGGTTCAAGTCCAAGAAAACCATTCTGCACCTCGATTAAGGCACAGCCATGTGCCTTATATATACAATCCTTGTATATACAATCAGGATGAGAACTGCTTTTTGAAAGCTCCTGGTAGTTAGAGAAGATGTTTAGAGGGAGGGAGTTCCTATCTGTCAAGTGGCCTCTGGAACTCTGGTTTTCTGAATGTCATCCAGAGAAATCCACAGATGGGGGTGGGAGTGGGGGCAGAGAGGGTACTGAGAACAGCAAAGCAACTAAAAGAGGTAGGAAAGCTCAATTTAGGGGCAATTTGGAAGTTCCTGGAAAACCAGTAAGAGAGAAGGAAAGGCTTATCATAAGAGATCATCTGACCCAAGGTTATTTTATGGATGTGCCTTCAGGTCTGGAAGTTCCCACAAAAGTGGTCAACTTGCCAGAAGTCTCAGCTGGCATTACTGAGTGCCTTTTCTCATGTAAGAGGCTACCTTATTGGCTAGTTTGGGATCAAAGCTGGGAAGGGCCTAGAAATAATTTGGAAGATTAAATGTAAGCACTCAGCATGAGAAATCTAACCTACTGGATAGTATGTTAATAGAACCAAAATATAGTGTGTATGAAATCCATGTATGTGAGAGAATGACAAGCCTATAAAATTAAGAAAAAAAAGATTTGTCTTTTCAGAGCAAATGACAGTTCACTACATGTTTTTTTTAAAAAAACAACTCCATCTTATTTTTTTTTCTTTTAAGAGACTTGGGTTCCTGAGAAAGAAGGCTTATCAGAGATACTAATAGCCCATCCTCTCTTCCCTGAATCCCTAAACTTCCAAATCTCAAGTGAAATGTCGAAAGGCAAACATTTGGGAAAGGCTATGTCAACTCAGGAAAAGGTTTCATCCAAATGCCAGAAAAGTGTGAAAAATGGAGCTAAATTAAAGGTCACCCAGGCATCCTAGAATTAATATATGCCACTCAGGGAGCAACTGGTCTCTCCACAGTTGAAACTAAGAGATTCTGGGCCTCATAAATACCTACAGTAAGAAAGCCCTGGGCAGGCATCTTCATTCCAGGCAAGACCCTGGCTGGGGCAGAATCAGCCATTCTGGATGCTGGCCAGTGGACTCAGTTTGAGACAGCCAGACCCGGGGCCCACAACAGAGGCACTTATTTGAAAATAGGAAGAACTTCTCCTCAAACAGACTGGTACTGGTACAATTTAACGGTTTAAAATGATTCAATCATAATTAAGTTAGGAGGCCAGAACAACACAGAGCTGGGTTTAAGTCACAGCCCGTTCCTAAACTCCCCATCACTAGAAATGGCTTAACATGTTAAGGATGTCATCTTTTCCCAAATGTATCAATTCACACATATAAAATTATTTCTTACTATAAGACATATGTATGTAGGAAAAAAACTTATGCATGGACAGAAGTTTGGGAAAATACACATTATACTGCATATTCTAAACACCTACAGTAATTACCCCTAGGACAGTAATTCGCCTAGTTTTTTCAATATTTACTGAGCTTTACAGTAAAAGCAGGTGATCACAATTTACTTCTGTAAATAAATCAAATGTCTCAATACAGATATTTAATTTGCTGGGATGAAATAAAATGATTTCAAGTTCATATGGAAAAATAAATGTTCAAAAAGAGCCAGGGAAAAAAAAAGTATTAAAACAAAAATTGATAAAACCAGATTAAGAAAGAATTGACTAAAACCATCAAAACCAAACAATACAGACTGAGGATAGAAAACAAGAGCCTGGAATCAGACAAGCACAGTATTTGTAGAAATTTAACAGTGACAGAAGTGGTAGTGAAACTTGGGTTTGGGGGTAAGGTTTATTTGAGAAACTGAGGGCAGAACAGCTGTGCTGCTGGGGGAAAAAAAAAAAGCTGGAGCATTTGGCCAGTGGGTAATCTGGTCCATGCCAGAGCTTAGGTGGGCACAGGGGCTATGTGACATCAAACAGTCCAAGAACAACGTAAGAAAGAGTACAACTGCCAAAGTATGTGATACAGGATAAGAGAATTAAACAAAAAGAAGAGAGGAAAAGTACCACGTGTGGTCCCTAAACACCACACATCTGAGAAGATGATGCAGCAAGTGGGGACAAACCAGTTCTCAGCTATGGGGCCTGAGTTCTGCCTTATCTAGGGAACTCTCTTAGGGCGCTGGAAAGGGGCCTCAAATGGCTCCTGGGAGGGGGGCAATTCTGGCCTTTACAAAGCCTAGGACAATGTTCTTCTCTTGCCTGGACCAAGGCACACAGAAAACCAAAAAAGACTCAGCTATCTCTGCTTCTCCAACACCAAAAAGCCTCTTGTAGCCCAGAATTTACCCTGTGAATCTCCCAGAACACCTGGGATACACGGAATGGAGGAAGAAGCAGTTTGTTTCAGTGTCTACATGAGCCAAAGGAAGAATCTCCAGTGATAACACCCGGCGCTGGGGCCCCAGACCGCCTTATCACATTAAAACATCACTCTCCTGATACACTTTTAAATGAGAAACACTCAGACCAAGCAAGGAGTCTGCTCTCATCTATGAAATCACAGAGTATTTATGATGAAAAGCAAATGTGTTCACTTCTAAAGGAAAGTTTTCCACACTCTTTCTTTTGTATTTGAGAACATTTTAAACTCTGGAGAAATAAATGATCAACACTAAGTAGCTCTGGCTGCTCATGTGTTCTTTCAACTAAGCTCAGTGGTCTTCCTATCTGATCAATTGAGTCATCCAACCAATATTCACTGAATGCAGTGCAGAGACTTATGAGGCCCAGTCCGTAAGGTATCTGCAGTCAGTGCCTTATGCCCAAATTAGAGCTTGTGTGAGGTATTAGGATAGTATAAGCTAAGTGTCCACCAGTGATGGAGAAAAGGGCTTACTTCCCTAGGAAAAGGTGAACTGACTTTCCTTCCCATGCTATAGAACTGGAAAAAGGACAAGTACTTTTGAAAAGATCACAATATATTTTATTCAAGGGCAGAACATAGCTGCTTTCAGCCCCTACTGCTCTTAATACTATTCTAGAGATCCAGCTAAGGATGTACCTTACAAATGACAGTTTAAGAAAATTAATATATTTCCTTTTAAGAAAACAAACTATTCTGCTTTTTTGTGAAATGCTTTATATTTAGTAATCACTATTATTTTCAGAATAACATTTCAGAAGAATATATACCCAATTTATAGTTAATACCTTCTTGAAAAGGGTTCCTCAAGTGGCTCAGAGGTAAAGAATCCACCTGCCAATGCAGGAGATGTGGGTTCAATCTCTGGGTCGGGAAGATACCCTGGAGAAGCGAATGGCAATTTGGTTCAGCATTCTTGCTAGGAAATCTCATGGACAGAGGAGCCTGGCGGGTTATAGTCCATGGGCCCATAAAAGAGTTGGACATGACTGAGTGTGTACACACAAACACAAACACCTTCCTTCTTGTGGGGGAAAGAAAAAAATTAAACGTGAACTCTGAATCTACCCCAAACAGCTCATGGCTTTGTTGAGGCACATAACGTGGCCTTTCAGGGAAGAATATGGGATGATACCACTTCACTCTGTGTTCAAGCTGGCACACGTGCTTCTCAGGAGAACTTCTCTACCTCCCCCAACTTGCAAACCAGCGCCTCTGCCTCAGCCACTCCTCCTCCTCTAAAACACCACTTCTGGAGTCAGGCTCTGACCCAAACGCAACGGTGTTCTTGACATCAATGGTGGCAATTCTGAAGTTTCAAGGATTCACCCTTTCTGCCTTGCTTCTCCGGGAAACTAATTCCCTCTGCCATCTCTACTTCAAGCTCTCTCTTGAGGAAGTTACTGAAAGTTCTGATTCTCTGTTAGCTCTGAATAATGAAGGATGAGAGGGAGAGTCAGAGAAATAGTTTCAGTAGGAACCAAAACTTCCCTGGTGGCTCAGTCAGTAAAGAATCTGCCTGCAATGCAGGAGGCCAGGGATCGATCCCTAGGTTGGGAAGATCCCCTGGAGAAGGAAATGGCAACCGACTCTAGTATTCTTCCCTGGAAAATCCCATGAACAGAGGAGCCTGGCGGGCTACAGTTTATGGGGTTGCAGAGTCAGACATGAATGAGTGACTTAAACCACCACAGAAGCCAAAGCATCTGATTTCTTTTCTACACACATTTTTTTGGAGGATTTTTTCAAACAGCCTTCATAAGAACAACAGAATGTTTATGGTGGCAAGCCTGAATTTTTTCAATTAGATCAAGAGCTGCATTTATTAATAAATAAGCAACATGCTAAATTAGAAAAGTGTTCTTTAATCTTCATAATTATATGCTTCACTTATGATTTATTTTCTTAATATGTGTGACTATTGGCAGTCAATTAGCTAATGATAATGTTTCCCATGGAAATCAATGGTAAATAACCATGTTACTTAATTAACATTTTGCCTTTTGATATTTTTTTGTAACAAAATAAAGGGCATCCTCCTACTGCTATCCATTATCTTCATCCGCAAGATGAAATGAAGGATCAGAGGGGTTAAGCACCTTGCCCAAGGCTACAAAGCTGAAAAGTTGCTCAGCTGGAATTTTAACCCAGAGGATCCTATTTCTATACTTCCTATTTCTCCACTCAATAGCATAAGTTCTATAAAATTGCACCAATGGTATCAAAGAAAGACATTAACACTGTCGTCTCTTCTGATCTTTAAAAAAAATCAAATTAGATGATGTTTTAGGTATAAAAAAGGTAAAAAGAAAAATAAAACAGGTGTCTTGCTGTTACCTGTTCTTCAAAGTGGTTGTACCAATGTACAAATTACATTAAAAGGTTATAAAAGTTTCCAAGCCTCATCCTTACAACATAGGACACTGCCAGATTTTAAGAATCTCACCATTTGAACAGCTATCATGATTGAAAAATATATGCATTTCCTTGATTACATTCACATCTAATGAATCTGCCACAGTTTGGTCATACTAGAAACATATTTCTCCCTCAAACATCACACCTTCCTCTCAACCACAGTTTGTTTTTTCTGAAAAAATCAAGAGATGTTGAGCCTTTATAATTACTGCCACCACTCAAAATTCACAGTGATTGTTATCACTCAAAATCACTTCAAACCATTTCAAGAGTCTTTACAAATACTTCCTTTTTGGAAAAATTTTTAAAAATTCTATTGAACCATTTACCCTCTCTCCTAAGACTATAATATCTTCATAGCCAAATCTTTGTGCACAATATTAATAATTTCCCTCTGAATCAATTCATAAAGGTAGCACTTTTGGGTCAAAGGATATGATGATTTTCCAAGGTGTAATTATCTTTAAAACTCTTGATACATATGCCAAGTGGTACTCCAATGGAGAGTATCAATTCAGGGGTATATGAGTGTATCTGACAGTCAGCTGTCAGCTGGACAAAACTGAATTTGGCCTTGTCAACCAGACTACTGTGTGACTCATCACAGATATCTTCCTAAACTGCATAAGCCATTTACAGAAGTCAAATTATTTCCCCATTCTGGCAGGCATTAAAAACACTAAGAGGTCCAGTGCCTCACCGTCAGTTTTTTAAACTTGACCTTTGCTTCATCCATTACCACCTACTCTTTCCTACTTCCTATATCTGACATTTGATTTGTTCGTATCTTAGGGGCTTAGCTAACTTCCAGGCTCTGACTTCCCTGGCCTCCCCAGGGTTGGCATGAAGATTATGCAGATTCAGCTCACAAGTATGTTTCCAGTATCATCTGAAGTGGACTATGACCTGCAGTACATTGACTATTATGTGTAAGTTCTAAATACAACTGTTCACTTTTTCAATTACTGTATCTGAAACAGGCTTGGCAGGTAGGGCCAAAATCAAATAGAAATGAGGAAACCGCAACAAGCTGATAAGCTGAGTCTGTCGAGGTGGCTCAGTGATAGGTGAGCTCGCCCCGTCCCTGCCAACTAGGTCTCAGTGGTACTTCCTCCAGGTTTACACCTGGGACAGCTCCAAAATGTCTAAGAATAGTCTACAGTCCCTCCCTGACGGGTACTAGACTCAGGGCAAACTTTTATTGCTGCGTCTGAGCAATCCTCACTAAACATCCCATCTCCACTTCTGCACAAACCACCTAGCAGTCCCATCTAGTCAAGGTATAATCCTATGTTGTGGTTGCTCAGTCACTCACTCAGTCGTGTCCGACTCTTTGCGACCCCATGGACTGTAGCCTGCCAGACTCCTCTGTCCATGGGATTCTCCAGGCAAGAATACCGGAGAGGGTACAATCCTATGATCTAACAGCTAGCAAAAGTTCACTGTGGTTTCTCCATAAGTTACCACATGCTTTGAAATTTTCCAAGTCTTCCTTCCTCTTACAGTCAACCAGGTCTTTCACACTGTTGAGTTGGAGAGGTTATACTCTACATACCACTCACCACTGGAGCATGTCACTGCATCCTTCATCTTTCTCCTTTCACGGCCTCTTTTTCACTCTGAAAAACAACTATCATCGAACTATCTCTCTCTCTCTCTCTCTCTCTCTCTCTCTCACACATACACTCTCTCTTTCTCCCCCTTGGCTTTCACCCAACCACTCCTTCAGACTATTAACCCACAGCTTGCCTTTCTTCACTGAAAAACTTCAGCAAAAATCATTTCAATTATCTGTTCCTTTATTTCCTCTGACAAGCTAGTCTCTATAACTGCCATGTAAAAGAGAAATATAGTATTTGGAGACGGATACCCTTCACATACCCATTTGTTCTCATATAATGTCTAGAGTGGCAGCAGGCTAATTAACAAGTCAATTTTTAGGTTATGAAGTTGTATTCATCAACCTATTCAAAAGATGTTATGCAGTTTTAGCCAGTTACTCCAGTGAGTAAAAACGTGGATTCGACAGACACATGTGAAAATGAGCATTTTACTAAACCATATGGTAACAATTCTATCCGAGGTAACAGACAAGAGGGCTCCAGCCATCCCATAACCTGCTCAGCTGCCTCGGGGCTAAAAGGAGCAACAGCTTGGCACACTTGTTAAATGCAACTGCAGTACACGGGTTGACAAGTGCTGAATTAGAGGACATGTAAAAACGTAATAATAAAAAATGCTGCATATAAAACTAAAGAAATCCAGCCAAAGTGATCAGTAAGATTCAGGCTATGCATACTTTCACTTGGGGGAAAAAAAAGGAAAAAAAGATGAACCAACTCTTCTAAATAAAAAAGAGAGAGACAGTAACAATTGATAACATTATCAAATCACAACCTGACAACCAACCAGGTATAAATTTCTTTTAAATGTAAACTGGTAATTTTTTTTTTTTTGCTGTGCTGCACAGAATGCAGGATCTTAGTTTCCTGGTGAGGGACTGAATCTGTGCCGAAGCAGGTATAAGCTGCTTTCATGAGGTTTAATCAAATTTAAGGGCCAAGAAATTCTTGTGTTGATAAAACTGTTCTGCAAAACAAGAAACAATGAAAATATCCCCTAATCTGTTATTCCTGCATATAGCTTAGTATAAAGCTGATATTTAAACTATACAAATATAAAATATTCAAAAAACTATAGATTGGGCAAACTTACAAATACTATAAACATTTTACAGAAAAAACTACCAAAAAACTGAATTCACTGTTCTATTAACATATTGAAATATACTCATCAAATAGTTTATCCCAGGAATATAAAGCTGGTTTGATATTAGAAAACATGTTAAAGTAATTCACAATATAAGTGGATCAAAAGAGAGAAATATCACCTGAATGATGTGGAAAACACCGCTTGATAAATCTCAACATCAACCCACATTTAAAAAATTAATCTAGTAAGCAGAAACAAGAAGATACTTTATTTTCATCATATAGACTAACCAAATCCAATCTCACGGAAACACTAAAATGTTTACAAGAATTCCTCTACCTTAAAAGAAATAAGATACTACTCTTACACTACTCTTCAACACTGTTCTAAGAGTTACAGAAAATGCACTGAAACGAAAGGGAAAAAGCTATAAATGTTCTGAGAAGAGATTATCTCAAAGAGAAAAATAAACAGGCTATAAAACTATACAGAAAGTATGATTTTTTTTGTATTAAAAATATACTACAGGGATTTCCCTTGTGGTCCCGTGGTTAAGAATGTGCATTTCCACTGCAGCGGCACAGATTCGATCCCTTACGAGGAAACTAAGATCCTTCACTCTGTGCAGCACAACAACAACAACAAATTACCAATTTACATTTAAAAATCATCAAGAAGGTGAATTTTGTGTAACTACATTTTCATCACAATTTAAAACCTAAGTATACACATGTAGAGATTTTAAAAAAGACTGGTGGCTATCCCTATGTAAGAAAGAATTCTTACTTGGCTTCTCTGCACTTCTCAAATAGATCTCTATTGTGACCCACATTATGCTGAAAACTTTTAAAAATGATTATCACATTCTATAGAAATTTCTCCAGAATGACACTGTCCAAAATGGTAGCCATTAGTAACATGTGGTTACTGAGTTCTTGAAATGTGACTGGTGCATCTGATGAAGTAAGTTTTTTTAATGTTATCTGATTCTAATCTTTAATGGCATATGGCAAACGGCTAACAACTGAACAGTATAGTTCTAGAGGGTAGAATAGATGGAACTTTCCCATTTTGGATCACCATGACACAAAGAAAATAATGGCAATTTTATTAATCATACAAGAAAAGTCTGGATGAAATACTGGAAAATCGACTATAACAGTGTACGAAGAAAATATGCAATGCTTAAGTATTATTTTCTTCCAGAAACACAAGGACATCTTAATAATCAGGAAATAACTAAATATAATTCATGACATCAATTACAGCAAGGAGAAAAGCTCTATAACCCTGTCTTCAGATGCTGAGAATGCATCAGTAAGATTTAAGTATTTATTCCTGATTTTCAAAAATCTCAGAACTTTCCTAGCATGATTAAAAAATACAAATCTTTGGGCATCAGCAAACCTGTAACTAACATACTAGGAATATTTCCATTCAAGTCAGGAGGAACAAGACAGATGAGCAGCTATAACTATTATTATTTATCATACCTTTACAGACAATATAAAAATAAAAAGAAATAAGACAACTATTACAAAATCGGAGAATAAATTATCATCTATAAAACAAAAGTTATTAAAAATCAGTTGAAACTATTAATACTAAGAAATGAATAGTAAGGCTCCTGGTTATTCTTTCCAAGTGGAAATGCTGATAATAAGTATATTTAAAAGAAATCCACTAGTAAGTGAATTTAAAGTATTACAAAAGTACTACAAAGGCTTAAGAGTCACAAAATGTTGAGCTTTCCCTTGAAACAATCAAATCAAATCTGCTAGTAAAATTCTTCAAAGGTTTCTGACTCTTCAGTCAGCCCACATGAGTAAGGATACACACAAATACTCTCTCTCCATTCAATGCACACTGACTTCCTACCAACCCAGCAAACAACCACGGCAAAACTAAAACTATTTCAGAAAAAGGCTAATTGATACTTATTTTCTTTATGTTGAAAAAAGAGAACTATCATGTTTCCTCTTGGAATATGCCCCTGAAATGTTAAAGAGTTAACCATATGGAAGAGATCTAAAAGTGTATGAGAGAAAGCTAAAGATTTGGAATCCTAATTCAATTTCCCCTCACATTTAAATAGGAGCCTGGAGCAAACATTTATTTTTAGAGATACTCTCAGCAGAGAACTGAACAAAAGACTATTGTGTGTTCAACCTGGTAAGGTCTCTGCGGTCCCATCTCTACCAACTTTTCAAACATCAGGTTGGAGTTAAATGATTTTCAACTTTCAATTGACTATTTCCAGACCATAAAATCTAACCACACTTATCAGACGATGTAAGTATTCCAAGTGAGTTATAGCTGAGTACAAATGTGAAATCTGCATTTTTCAAGTGCCAGTAAAAGAACTTTACTTTAGACTTTGACTCTATACACTGACTTGCTCAAGAATGCCATATAATGTTTTCATTTCCTTCCCAACAAAATTTTCATCTGCAGCTGATAAATCTGACTCGGTATCATTTTGGATGAAAAGCATATGGGTATCAGTCATACCACTCTATGATTTTCTTATTAAAATAAGAACTGCATCTTTTTCTCTAAGTTAACAAGAATAAAAAAGATGAAGTTAACAGGCATGCCTGATCACTATAAACATTGCTGTCTCAATTTGTAGTATGTGTCCAGCCACAGGCCCGCTACAATATAAAAAGAAAGAAGAAATCACCTTTGATCCATGGTGTGGTCATCTTAAAACATGTCCTCGAGTTCTCTGATGTAGCTCCCATTGAAGGTGGAGCTAGTTCCCTCCCTGGGAGTCTGGGCTAGGCTTAGTGACTCCTGACCACTTAATGAAGAAAATGTGGCAAAAATGAGACTGAAGGAGTTACGGGCTAGGCCTCAGAGGCTGATGCAGTTTCCTCCTGGGATGCTCAGCTGCAGAACCCTATCAATGTGCTGCAAGGAAGCCAAGTAGCCACGTGCAAAGATCACACGTTCCAGCCCTAGTGCCACATCCACACACGGTCCCAGCCAACAGATAGCATCAGTCAGCAGACACGGGAGTGAAAAGCACCTTCACAGGATTCCAGCGCCCAGGCTTTGAGCACTTCAACCGACACCGTGTGGCATGGAAACAAGCTGTCCCACCAAACCTGCCTGAATCGCAGATTCATGAAAAATTTAAGACTGCCTTTGTTTTAAGGCGCTAGGGCTTTGGGTGGTTTGTTTTGCAGTAACAGATAAGTAGAACGTGTAGACTAATTCAACCACGTTCAGCCATTCAGTTTATTCTTTTCATCCACACCCCACCCCATCCCACTCTCCCCCTCCCCTCCCTGCTCATCCCCTATGACAGGAAAACTCTTCAGTAAACAACGATGCTGGCATGCCTGGTCTCAGTCAGCTCACTCTAGAAACCACAGCGAAACCCCAGCATTTATCACCCTTGCTGGCAATCAGCTTTCTCTTGTGCTGATTTCTCTCTCACCTCTTAACACACTCCTGTCCTGCCTTAAACTTACTCCTCACTCCGAAAGGTTGTATTCAACACCTGGCTTATGAAACTGCTGCTACTGCTACATATGCTCCAGTTTTTAAATCAATGAACAAGTGAAATTTGCCTTACAAACTGGTAACTAGTTCAAGATGTTCCGATGGAGCCACTGAAATGGGTTCTCAACCCAACCTAGTAACTATATCAAAAATTTACTGTTCCTCTAAGGAATACTAGGAAGAGAAATGTCCTAATAACTGACATAAGGTTTTTCTTTAAAAAACACAAGCCTGAAAAGTTAAAGCTAGGGGGGACCTTAGAGATGATCTAGCCTAGGACTTTTTTTCAATCAGTGGTATATTGACATAATCCAGGGACAATTTTTATGACAAAAGTACTAAGCATTTTTATCTCACTCTATCCTCACTGAAATGTCAACCTGCCATAATATGACAATGTCAACTGCCATAATGGCAATTATAAACTTGAATTTTGTTTGTATTTTATTTTTACATTAGTTTGTATGTATCTTACAAACATGATGTCCATGAAATTTTGTTTATATTTTATAGCTACAGTAATAAAATGCATCCATACAATGCTGTTTAATGTTCTATCCTTAAAACTTAGGATATATGATAAACATAATAGAAGCAGCTCTGAAAGTCCATAACAGTTTTAGAAAAAACAATCAAAGTAGCTGTTCTATTTTTACAATAAGATTGTTAGTAAAAATTACTCTAGTCCAAATTATTTTGGAAAGCTGGGGACCAGAAAGGTTATACAATTGGCCTGAGGCCATATGCTAGTTAGTGGCAGAACTAGGAGCAGAATTTTGGTATACTCATGCTTTACAGTCAAGCACAGGGCTCGAACAGATCTAGGTTAATAGAGAGAAAACAATTTCGGTATGCTTCAATTTAGAAGGTAAGCTGAAGTGGCTGGCTGGGTTCCAATCCCTTCAATGTTACATTTATAATCACTCTGGCAGACTATCTTCCTCCCTAATGTAAAGAAACAGAACTGTAATGAAGGGGCTTCAGGCAACACCAGGCAAATGTGGAGGAAATGTGGTTGAGAGTGTGGACAGGCTCTTCAAAAACCATTCACCATCCCATATCCCCTGCCTTACTTGTAGAGACTATAAGAGACTCAACCTTTGGCTTTCACTGCAGCTAGGGGTGACCACATGACAAAAATCACAAAGAGAGGATATATAATACACTGGTCGTTAACAGGGCATTTCTTCCCAAATAAAAACACCAGTGCTTGCTCAACAGGGACCCCAGGTGTGCCAGACTTAACCCTTTAGCCCTGGATTATGGGGAAGTCCAGGGGGAAAAAAGGTGCCAGGCAGTGGGGGTTGGGGAGCAGTGCCTGCTTATTCCAACCTCAGATTGTGGTGTTTCCACACATTAAGACTGGCACCAGTGTGTGCTGGCTGAATACCAGCTCTGCTTCACACCTGCCCACAATTCCCATATCCAAACCACTGAACTTCCTCATCATTCCACAGAGCAAACCAGACCTTTTCATCCCAAACATATCTTAGTTTCTAATTCCCTACTGAGAGAGGTGAAAGCTGGCATAATGGAATAATCAGAACACACATGACAACTGATATTTAGAAGAGATGTATAAAGCCTCTGTTTATGAGCACTTCTTAGTAAGAGATATTTTAGATATCTGTCTAATAGACCATATATGGGGCGGTCACTGCCAAAGGGTTTTAAAGTAACATCAACCAAATCATCCAAAATAAATAACCTAATGACCACAAAAATAAATGAAACATCAGTGCTGTGAGAAGGCCTTTGGCCCGTGTGCCCTCTTCCAGCCAGGAATGTCAATGCAGATGCCATCTTGGTCCCATGGGGACAAAGCCCCATGCTAAGGACTGTGAACAGGTGAAGAGAGGGAACCTGCTCCCTGATGACATAAGACAGCCACCGCACCAGTCCTCAGCTGTCTATCCTCTACCCTAATCTTCCCACTGAGGGAAACTGAAGACTGTGCAGTTGGTTTTTTGATCACTGGCAGTTAAACACAATCCTAATGCTTCTACAAAATATATCTCACTTTTCTGTTTAATTCATTTTGTCCCAAAGTTGTGTGTCCATCTTATTTTTTTAACAACTTAATTTGGTAAACAAATGTTTAACCAACAGGCACCTTTACCAACACCCTAGCTCCTACCACTGCTTCCAAATAACTTCAAAAGATCAGTAAAAGAGAATGAGGTATTTCTCTCTTCCCCAAGATGAAGAATGCTTTAATCTGTGGCCGGTCTCCTGCAGATAGCAGGGTTACGGCTGCCTTAGGAGGCCGATGAGAGAGAGATGGTCTCCCTGCTCATAACACAGCTGGCCTCAGGGCTGAGCAGCACACGGCAATCTAGAAATAGACAGAAGGCAACCAGAACGACTGCACGTCATGTTCCTGACCTCTGCTGGGGAGAGAGCACAAACAACGACCCTTAACTGGATGGGATACGACAGAAACCACACTCTGAATTCTTCTTCAGTACTTCTCTCTTCACTTGAACGTTGTGTTAGAGATCTTCCACCTCACCTTCCATTTAAGAAACAAAATTAATTGAGTGTGAGGAATACAGGAATCACAAGGAAGGTTTATAAACAAAAACAGAGTGCTTTCTATTCATCTTCCCATGTCCTTCCTGATAAAAAATGTTTTGCTGGTTATGGAAGCTCATAAGTCATGTAAATTGTTAGGGTTCAACAGCATTTTCCAAAGAGGGTGAAAAGAATGGGTAACACTGAGGAGAGGCTAGAAATTCATGCCCCAAAAAAATTATTGAAAAAATTTTTAATTACGTATTTCTGCAAGGGAGCATCAAAACGCAAATTTCTTGGACTAAAGTGGACAAAATCCAGCAGCTCCAGACCAGCAGTCTAGACCATTTCTCTAAAACATAAAAAGGAGCTGGAGCCCAAGGAGTCCCCCCATAAATAGCTCTACACCTGACAAGGACTCCAAGGGTTCAGAACGGGACCCAGCATTCCATTTCACACTCAGAGTGCCTATGATGATCCAAGGAAAATTCCTTCATCTGAGTCTTCAAGGCTGCACTGAAGACCTTTAAAAGTGAACTCTGCAAAGAAGTAATGAACGTTATGGAGACGAGGAACAGTATTTATGGATTTAAAATATAAAACAACATTCAATGGATTAAAAAAGCCTGGAAGCAGACAGACCCTTGTATCAGAATAGTTTCTGATACTTTAGAACCAGAAGTGTCTTATTCATCTGAACTGACTTTACTGTGAGCAGAAATTCTTTCTCATCCCAAATGAATGGAACCTCAGCTTATTCACAGATTTCTTAAGCAGTTGCTTTTTATTTCCTACCATAATTTACAGCAAGTTACTGCTGTACATGGGCTTCCCTGGTAGCTCAGCTGGTAAAAAAATCTGCCTGCAATGCAGGAGACCCCAGTTCAATTCCTGAGTCGGGAAGATGCCCTGGAGAAGGGACAGGCTGCATAGTCCAGTATTCTTGGGCTTCCCTGCTGGCTTAGACAGTAAAGAATCTTCCTGCAATGCGGGAGACCTGGGTTCGATCCCTGGGTTGGGAGGAACCCCTGGAGGAGGGTATGGCAACCCACTCCAGTACTCTTGCCTAGAGAATCCCCATGGATAGAGGAGCGTGGTGGGCTCCAGTCCAAGAGGTCACAAAGAGTCGGACATGACTGAGTGACTAAGCACAGCACAGCACTACTGTACACACTAATTACTGAAATGCACTAAGTTAAAACCAAAGGACACGACCCAAAATAACTAAATAAACAAAAACAAGAATGAGATCCAAGTCATTCCCTCAGAGACCTCACGTGGTTCGGGTGACACATCAGGCCACGTCTCGGAGCGGAGCAGAGGTGTGACACGCAGCACCACCCTACCTAGCACGTTTCCTGGAGGCACCTCCTCGAGGCCTTCCAGTTCCCTTCCCATCAGGAGGTACAGGTTTTCCAGCGTGCAGCACGCCATGTGGGGGACCGGGGGAAGGTCCTCTAATGGAGCTGAGAAGCCTAATGGCACCTGGGCAAAAAAGAAAAAAGACAGAAGCTAAGTTAGGAGATGTCAAAGGAAAACAGGTTTGGGTTAATACCTGCAAAGTTACTTTGATTCATAAGTAAGATACAGTGCAGTCACAGTGCTTCATGTAAACCCGAAACATTCAGATCTGAAATGGTGTGATATAAAAATAAGTCTCAGTTTATGAGTAAATTCTGAACTAGAGAGACTTCTCATATACATAAAGCCTGTCAAGAATTACACATAATCATAAACTTTATGGCTAATATAAATTCTGCTGTGACCTGGTAAAAGTGAAAGTGAAGTTGCTCAGTCGTGTCCGACTCTTTGCGACCCCAAGGACTGTAGCCTACCAGGCTCCTCAGTTCATGGAATTTTCCAGGCAAGAGTACTGGAGTGGGTTGCCATTTCCTTCTCCAGGGGTCTTCTCAACCTAGGGATCGAACCCAGGTCTCCCGCACCGCAGGCAGACGCTTTACCATCTCAGCCACCAGGGATGCCCTGGTAGCACGATATTAACACACAAAAATCCTCATACCCTTCGCCAGTATTTATATGAACTGTGTCAGACACCGCTGGACACCAGAACCACTGTGCTATTATTTCAATACTCATTGTTACTATTATCACTTAAAATAGCTTTAACATTATCATATTGTCATGTCAATTACAATCTTATAATGTCCTTTAAGCATTTGACAAGGGCTGGTGCTAGTGCTGAGTAACACAGGAAAATGAATAACTTTGAGGAGTAGTTAGATGTCATAAAAATGCCATGTAAGGGCCAAATAGCCACTACTTTAGCCTGGGCTGTTAACGTGGGAGAGAGTGTGCTGTGAAACATCGGAGACTCTGACGAGAAGACACACGACACTCT
Source organism: Bubalus kerabau (assembly GCF_029407905.1). NCBI lineage: Eukaryota > Metazoa > Chordata > Mammalia > Artiodactyla > Bovidae > Bubalus > Bubalus kerabau. Next base: position 24,683,399 of record NC_073642.1, read on the forward strand.
CACAGCAGAGACGCTCTACATGGAACTCTGTCTACATCACATGTACTCTCATGGAGATTCTGTCTCAAATTATTCAAGATATTGTCTTGAATTATTCAACGATTTCCATATACGTGCAAGTGCCCCAAAGGCATGCCAACGAAGGAACCGACTTATCTTTGGTACCCAAGGCACTGTGCTGGTGCTGTGAAGAGGAAAAAATGTCCAGGACATCACATACAAAAAGATAATTATTGCTGGAAACATAGAGTGAGTGGCAAAAAAGGAAGCACAGGTAAGTAAATGCATAAAATCTCAAGAGGAGAGAGAAGCTACTGTGTTAGGGCAGACTTGGAAACTTCATGAAAATGATGGCCTCTGAGGCACAGGCTACATGTACATGCGTGTCTTCTGACTCACTGACAACTCTATAGGGGAGCTCTAGAGATAGGCTGGAAGAAATTTAAAATATAAGGATCAAATTGGAAGAAACAGAATTATCCACAGACAGTAGGACCATTCATTTAAAACAAACTACAGAAAAATTACTCCTTGGAAGAAAAGTTATGACCAACCTAGATAGCATATTGAAAAACAGAGACATTACTTTGCCAACAAAGGTTCGTCTAGTCAAGGCTATGGTTTTTCCTGTGGTCATGTATGGATGTGAAAGTTGGACTGTGAAGAAAGCTGAGCGCTAAAGAATTGATACTTTTGAACTGTGGTGTTGGAGAAGACTCTTGAGAGTCCCTTGGACTGTAAGGAGATCCAACCAGTCCATTCTGAAGGAGATCAGCCCTGGGATTTCTTTGGAAGGAATGATGCTAAAGCTGAAACTCCAGTACTTTGGCCACCTCATGCGAAGAGTTGATTCATTGGAAAAGACTCTGATGCTGGGAGGGATTGGGGGCAGGAGGCGAAGGGGACAATAGAGGATGAGATGGCTGGATGGCATCACTGACTTGATGGACATGAGTCTGGGTGAACTCCGGGAGTTGGTGATGGACAGGGAGGCCTGGCGTGCTGCGAATCATGGGGTCACAAAGAGTCGGAAACGACTGAGAGACTGAACTGACAGAAAAATTATAATTAGTAAGACAATTTAGCAAGAGAGTCATACACAGACCAACATACAAAAGTTAACTAACTGTATGTCTATAGATTAGCAGTAGAAAAAAAAGTACATACATATATATTTAAAACAGTAACTTTCAGAATACTAACAAAATATGAGAGAGTTAGGAATAAGTAACAAAAGTGATTAAAGATTTTTATGGAGAAAATGATAACACTTTAAATGACCTAAATAAATGGAGAACTATATCTAATACATTTATGGATAGATGGTAACCAAGATGGTAAGAAGATCACAAGTAGATTTTTATACCCCTTATTACAACACTTTTACCCTCCCCTAAAAAGTAACTCCAAACACACCAACTGCTATACTCCTCCCTGCGAATCTGAACATGTCACAGACTAGCACAAACTGCTCAGTCACCACTCGGCATGGCAACAAGTCCAAGGACCTGTCCAAGGATTCACCTGCTGCTCACACTGATGGAATAAGCATTTGAGGCAGGAGAAGTTGATGGCACAGACTTTCTTCTGCCACCTCCTCTGCCTCTCATCACAGCCAAGCACAGCAGCGCCCCTGGCTTACCTGCACCCAGAGGAGCACGATCATCTTGGAAGGCCCCACTCACAGCTTCTCGCTGATGCTGCCTGGCTCCCTGGACCTCTGGCATTCATCCTCTGACCTTTATCATTTGATTACCACATATGCACCTTCTGTATGTCCAAAAATGTTCTGAGACAGCTCTAGCTTGTGGTTTATTTCTTTCCCCTTTGGTCCAGACATACTTAGATGCTGGCTGCTCACCAACTGTCAGACCCTCCTGATCAATGTCTGGGATCTGCCTGCCAAGAAACCGCTGCCTATCACCTGCTCACCGCCCATGCCTTTGGCTCATGCCACCTGGGTTTTGGATCTTTATGTCTTGAACACCTGGCATCGTCCTGGCTCCACCAGGACATCTGTTCTTCTCAGTTCTTTCCTCTAGCCTTGAATTTCTACAAAAGCCTTATAAATTAACTAAATAAGGTTTAAAACTTGATTCTTGTACTAGCCTAATTTCCTAAATGCTATTACTTGAGACAGGTTTATCAAATGGTACCAAAGTGACACAAGTGGAAGTATACAGATTCACCCAAATGCGCCTCCCTAGAGATCAAACGCATCTACCAATAAGGTAATCACTAATCTAACAAGAAAGCAGAACCATGAAACAATATACGAATGTTTACTTCCTGTTCTTACCTGCTGCAAAAACTCAAGAGGACTGTATTTGGGTCCAAGGACAAAAATTCTCTTTCCTCTTCGCGCCACTCCACTGAACACTCGAGCGAAGGCGATAAAAGACTCCTGCTGGCTTCCTTCCGGGGGCACGGGTTTGGGGGTCTCACTTTCCACCCCCAGCTCATCACCTGCCAGAAACAGAAGGACCATGAGTGCCCAGATGCTCTCTGCATCCAGGAGCTGCTGAGAAACAGAGAGGGGACAAGGAAGACACTGTTGTTAGCTGAGACTGAGCAAGGAAACACCAAGGATAGAAGTATATTGATGAAAGCTACCTTCAAAGCTAAAAGCTCAAGAGCAGAAGGATGAGTGTTCCAAGTCTGGCAGAAACCCCATCCGTATCACTGAGGATGGGGAAACTACTGAGAAAAGCTGTACCTTTTGGCTCTTCTCTCTGTGGACTCACTTCAAGGCCGCCTGCATCTTGGGTGGGCTCCATGGGTGCCTGGCCCTGTGCCGCTGCCAACTTCTCCGCATGCCTTCGTCTTGCACGCTCTCGCCTCTCAGCAATCTCCTCCTGAGTGAGAGGTCTACAGGACACCACAGACATGTTAACACCTGGCCACAGCAAAGATCTCAGTCTGTTCCAGCCAAGAAACAGCTAGTATTAACATGGACAGCAAGGAGATCAAACCAGTCAATCTTAAAGGAAATCAACCCTGAATATTCACTGGAAGGACTGATGCTGAAGCTCCAGTATTCTGGCCACCTGATGCAAACAGCCAACTCGTTGGAAAAGACCCTGATGCTGGGAAAGATAGAGGGCTGGAAGAGAAGGGGACAACAGAGGATAAGACGGTTGGGTGGCATCACTGAGTCAAGGACATGAGTTTGAGCAAACTCTGGGAGACAGTGAAGGACAGAGAAGCCTGGCGTGCTGCAGTCCACAGGGTTGCCAAGAGTTGGACACGACTTAGTGACTTGAACAACAATGTGGCTGGAGAAGACGGTGGTTGGTCCTCAGTCCCTTCCTGGTGGAAAATTTCTCCGAGTTCTCTCATTCACTGCAGTGAGAGAAGAGAAGGCCTATCACGCTTTCTCTAGGAACACCGCTGCTGCTGCTTAGTCACTCAGTCGGTCAGACTCTTTATGGCCCCATGGACTGTAGCCTGCCAGACTCCTCTATCCAAGGATTTCCGAGCCAAGAATACTGGAGTGGGTTGTCATTCCCTCCTCCACTGGGAACGCTGGGTCCCCAGCTACTGTGAGCTTATGAAACGACATGCAAGAGCCCGTGTCCCCACAGTCACACACAACAGCATGGAACCTTTCTCAGGCACCCATGCTCCTCCTCCGTAGGGCAAACGGCCCAAAAGAAAGGGAATCAGTAAGATACCACAGCTCGGAATACTCTAACAGAGAGAGAAGCAGATGACCTCAGTAAGAAACTGAGCTTTTCTCCATGAAAGTAGGAAAATACACCTCCATGGGGAACTAGGGTCCAAGAGGAAGGGCCAGGCCGAAAGCTGGCAATTCAGGCCGGACAGAAGGTCCAACGGTGATTATCAGTCACGGTGTCAGACCTGAGTTCCACTAGAGAAAGGGTGTGAGTGCACATGTGTGAGTGTTTGCTGGGGGCTCACCTAGGGGGTGGGCCACCTTGCTTGATCCTGTCACGTTGTGCCCGCCTCCTCTACCGCCCCCCAACTTTGGTACTATGACTCCTGCTTCACGCCTCCATCTCTGGCTGACGACCTCATCTCCCATCCCGCCATTCCCCTTCCCCTTCTCTCTCCTGGAAGCCACTCAGATGGCCGTACCGAGTGCACTGGTCCCGTGCATGCTACATGCCACGTGCTCCTAGAGGTCCTAACGTCAGGTGCCCCAATCCCCTTCCTACATTACGTGGGCTGCCCCACACGTGAGTCACCAGCTGTCCACTGCTGTCCTCTTCAGACACCCACCTGCTCGACAAGACCTCCCTCCAGGACTGGACATCACTTCTATTCCCTTAGCACCTGCCCCTTGAAATGGATGAATTTGGTTCTAGGACTCGGCCCCTTCTAGTCAGACCCACCCCAATGTAGGAGGCAGGGCTGTGCCATCAGATACAAAAATGAAAAGGGAGCGACCTTTGAGGATGGCTTGCTCAGGGTTGTCGGGAAGTCACATCTGCTGGCATAAGCTCCTCTCTACTGGAAGCTCTCAGTGTTAAAGGTCTTTCATACACAGGATGAAATTTCTAGGCTCTTGTTCTGTCTTCTGGAGCAACACCCAACAAATGTACTCCCCTCTCCTCGCCTTTCAATCATCTGCCCTCACACCCTTCCCCTCGCCCTTCTCTCCTTCAGGCTACACACTCCAGCTGCCCTGTCAATCAACCCTTACATAACGTATCTTGCTTCTAGACTTTTTATAAGAGTATCTGAAAAGTATGAATTAACCTATGGCTGATTCTTGTTGATACATGACAGAAAACCACAAAATTCTGTAAAGCAATTATCCTTCAACTACAAATTTAAAAGAATATATAAACATGGAATACCTTATCATCACTATAAACAGGGAGGTTAAAAAAAAACAAAAACTGATGCACTGGTTAGCACAGAGAGAAATGGTCTCTTCCAATGGGCTTATCAGTTCAGCTGAGTTCAGTCAGTGAGTCCTGTCTGACTCTTTTCGACCCAAGGACTGCAGCACGCCAGGCTTCTCTGTCCATCACCAACTCCTGGAGCTTGCTCAAACTTATGTCCATTGAGTCAGTGATGCCATTCAACTATCTCATCCACTGCCGTCCCCTTCTCCTCCTGCCTTCAATCTTTCTCAGCATCAGGGTCTTTTCCAATGAGTTAGCCCTTCGCATCAGGTGGCCAAAGGATTGGAGCTTCAGCTTCAACACCAGTCCTTCCAATAAATATTCAGGACTGATTTCCTTTAGGATGGACTGGTTGGATCTCCTTGCAATCCAAGGGACTCTCAAGAATCTTCTCCAACACCACAGTTCAAAAGCATTAATTCTTCGGCGCTCAGATTTCTTTATGGTCCAACTCTCATATCCATACATGACTACTGGAAAAACCATAGCTTTAACTAGACATGCTTTTGTTGGCAAAGTAGTATCTCTGCTTTTAATATGCTGTCTAGGTTGGTCATAGCTTTTCTTCCAATGAGTGTCTTAATTTCATGGCCACAGTTACCATCTGCAATGATTTTGGAGCCCAAGAAAATAAACTACTTTCACAACTATGGCACAGACATTGTGTTAATCACTCTGCACATATTATTGAAATATACTTATCCAAACAATTATATGACACAGGTATTCTTACTCCTGTTTTACAAATAAGAACTGGAGCCTTAGGAGAATTACACAACTCGACCCAGAGTCACATGGACAATAAACAGAGGAGCCATAATTTAGAGCCAGATCTGACTCCAAATTCCATGCTCATCATCTGTGGCTATACTCCCCCATTCAGAAGGAATTAGAAATGATAAAATCATCACATTAAGTAAATGTGGTTTTATTGTAGCTTTGGTTAAGAAAGAAGCATATCTGTTCACATATATTAAATCCTCATTTTGTCAGAGCTCGTAACAACATTTACATTCATGAAGTTAACATCAAATGTAGAGTCTTGCTGTCCATCAACTTATCTATCCATCCACCCAGCTGACACTTGCTATGGGTCAGGCACTGCTGTGAGCGCTGGGAGTGGTGACACAGGTAAACAGAGCAGACAGAAGAGAAGGCAGCAAGGTTTTATTTGAAGAACCCATTGTGTCAATTAGTATTTACTGAGAATAAACAGGAATTCACTTGCAAGAGAACCGAGCTCTACTAGTCCAGGAACGTCTGTGGGTGCTGACTTGTTGAGGCTGAAGCGGAGCTAACTGTGGATGACAGTGCTGAGGGGACAGCAGTGACCAAGAGTAGAGGTGAAGGTGACCAGAGGTGAGAATGCAGACTGGGGAGGTGAGGCTGGAGAAGAAAGGAAAGAGGCGACAACACTAAACCACCCACCCTCAGGATCCAAGCTGAATATCCGCGCCCTGGCCTCTGTGGAGCTGGCTGCAGGGGTGGGCTGGGGAAGAGACAGAGAGAGGGCTGAGGAGCAGGCTGCAGCCGGTGCTGCCAGTAACCACAGCGCCAGGGAGCTGAGATGACGGGAACTAAGGGAGCAAGGAGTGCAGTTTCTGTCTGAACATCACATCCTGTTACTATAAGAAACTGGTTCTTAAGAAGGAACCCAAAGCAGCAGACTTAGGGATTTGGGGGGAGAGGAACTGCCTGAAAACCTCCTAGCAGGATCTTACTTAACAGGCACTTAAGCATTCAGTAAGAATTTCTGATAGGAGTACTGGAGAAGATGGTGGTTGAGAATGGTCAGAGCAAAGGCCCAGAATCTAAAAAAGGGCAGGCAGGCTGGAAGGCTGTTGTTGAGATCTAGTGGTGGAGATTAACAAGCTGCACAGATGATGGAGGCCAGATCCCACTGTGAAGTGGACACCCATAGGCTGTCCAGCTGGACAGATGCAAATTCACATACTCTTCTGGCCTCCTTCTAGCTATGTGACCTTGAGCACACTCAGTTCAGTTCAGTCACCCCGTCCTGTCTGTCTCTCTGTGACCCCATGGACTGCAGCACCCCAGGACTCCCTGTCCATCACCAACTCCCGGAGTGTACCCAAACCCATGCCCATTAAGTCGGTGATGCCATCCAACCATCTTATCCTCTGTCATCCCCTTCTCCTCCTGCCTTTAATCTTCAATCAGCATCAGGGTCTTTTCAAATGAGTCAGCTTTTCGCATCAGGAGGCCAAAATACTGGAGTTTCAGCTTCAGCATCAGTCCTTCTAATGAATATTCAGGACTGATTTCCTTTAGGATGGACTGGCTGGATCTCCTGGCAGTTCAAGGGACTCTCAAGAGTTTTCTCCAACACCACAGTTCAAAAGCATCAATTCTTTGGCGCTCAGCTTTCTTTATAGTTCAACTCTCACACCCATACATGACTACTGGAAAATCCATTACTACTTCATCTTTTTAAGGCCTCTTAACTTCCTCAGGTTAGACTGAAACAGTAAATACTTGCACTGCAGAACTACTGTTAGATTTAGACAGCATAATCAACAGTGAGGCAGAAATATTATAAGCTTGATAAACTGGAGCCAATTATTAGTGCTGTTACCGTTATTATTTAGAACCTAAAAGAGCAAGATTTGAGATGCTGCCTGAGGCACCAGGCCCTTAAGAAATACTATTGATTTATATTCTTTCTCTCAGGTTATTTGAAATATTCCCACACAGAAAGGTCCCAGAATAGATGTGGATAGTAAAGAAGAGGAGCCTTCAAACTCCTGGGTAGAGTGAATCTTTTCACTCCAGACACCAAGATCCTGAAGGGAGAATGGCAAGTGGACCGGCCAAGTTAGACACTGGGACAGCGGAGCCAGCTAGGAGGCTAATGCCATGATTCCCACAGGAACGACTGGGATCTAATCACTTATACTAGTGGGGGAGGAGGACCCGTACCAGTTCATACGATGTAGAAGAGATTCTCCAAGACTTCAGAAACTTGAGAAAGGATCCGTCTCCCACGGTTGAACTCCACCCCTCTCTCTCCACACACACACACAATACACACAAAGATCGGCGAGGCACTCACACATTCAAAAATCTCTAGTGAAGCAGACAGACAGGCTGAGATGAGAACTTGTCTGACGTTCAACAATTGTTAACCATGGCTACCACTACTCTAACTACTCTTATTCAAATTTATTCGAATTCAGGGACTTCTCTGTTGGTGCAGAGGTTCAGAGTTCACCTTCCAGTGCAGGGGATACGGGTTCGACTCCTGGTTGGGGAACTAAGATCCCACAGGCCATGGTACATCTAAGCCTGTCTGCTGCAACTAGAGAAGCCCTCATGCTGCAAAAAAGACCTGATGCAGCCAAAAAAAAAAAAAACAACTTTTTTTTTTAAACATGAATTTGAATTAACAGTCCCAGAGCTGATTTCAACAACTGTTTCCTCCAGAGGGATCACAAAAAGATCAAGTACTCAGTGAAATTTACGTTCCCACAGGGGCTGCTCCACATGAGTTCCGGGCTGAGGACAGAACTGCACCTTCCCCACTGCACACCCTCCCTGCACGCCACCTCCCTGGCCCCACCTGGCTTCCCTATGATCCTTACCTTGGCTTATTCTGAGGCAAAGCCTTAGCATCAACTGCAAACATTTTGGAAACAAAGATAATAACTGGAGCGGTATCTTCACTTCCGCATTTCATAAAAGCTAAACAGACAGGAAAGAAAAATGTTACTTTAATAATCCAGGCTTTTCTGAAAACAAGAAGTTTAGAACACGGCATCATCTAAATACATAAGCAACCTATAATCTTTCACAACTATAAGAAAAATTCCATTTAGAAAAAAATAAGATTGCTAGAAAAATAGTAGAGTGAGAGCGAGAGAACCAGAAAGGGGAAAAGAAAAGCAAAACTGACAGGGTGAAGAAGAGCGGGAGGAAGTCCAGGTAGGAGATGGGCTTCACTACCCTCCAGAAGCCCTCATAACCGTTTCCAGTGGAGAGGGATAGAACTGAGGAATTTTACCAAAGGGCAATAGTCAACAAGGTAGCTTATTAATAAAATACATAATAGTAGTTTTTCCAACCCCTAAGAGAAGTTAGAAAATAAAGACAAAAATATCATGATAACAAAAAAAAAACTTAGAAATGAAGATTAAGATGCAATACTATAAAGGTATTGATTTTCCCTAAATCTATAAATTTTAACATAATTTCCTAATCAGCATATGGACATTTTTCTTAACTTACATTAAAAAAAATATTGGGTAAGGAAAAAAAAAAAACCACCACTGGTGAGTAATTTTTTAAAATCACCCTACATCAAAATAATTTGCACATAAAGAATTCAAGAGTAAAATTCAAATAAAGAAGGAAGTAAGAATTAAGTATCTATCAGAAGTCTTGCCAGGGAAAACTTTGAAAGGCTTTGAGGAACAAAGCAACACACCTTGACTCCGATTTTAACAGGCTCACCCTGGCTGCAGGCAATCAAGAACAGACTCAGGGATACTAGCTAGAAGGCTACTATAATACCCAGGTGAGAGATCACGCAAGGTTGCTTGCCCCAGGAAGGCAGAAATGAAAATGTTGAAAAGTAGTTAATTCTGGATACATTTCAAAGGAAGAGTAAACAGGATTTAAAGATGGACTGGAAATAGGGGCATGAAACCAATGCGAAAATTAAGAGCACGCCATTGTCATGGGAAGCCTAGAGATTGGACAAGATGAGCAGGAGAGTGACTGCAGGTAGAAAACAGATGAGATCCAAATACCAAGCCTTGCCTGGGGCATCCCACAGTTAAAAAGTCAAGGGGATGGAGAAGAATTAGGAAAAAGATCAAGACTAAACAGCCAGCTCCAATGGCAAAGATGTGGCTTGGTTTCTTAGCCTCAAGAGGCTATTAGAAGTTCAATCTGGAGATTCCTTATGTAGAGTTCCAGCAAAACAGATTTAAAGGAGCCTACATGGTGAACTGCTATTCATGCTGAACCTATAAAAACAATCAGGCCAAGTTTAATGAAACTAAACTTATTCTGCAAACAAATGAGTCTTAATTTGGCTATACTGGGTAGAAATGAGTGACTTTAGAGAGAAAAAAATTATGTTTCAACAGAAACTATAACACACACTTGGGAATATTAGATTCTAGTTCTGTTACCATCTTTGAGGTTGTGATTTACTATCTGTAAATCCAGATCTGGGCTGGATCTTGAATTCTCCTGATTTCCTCAAATATTAGGCTATAACTTTCCAAACTAACACTGCCACTTTTTCCTCCCACTTTTGATGTGGAAATACCGAGAACCAAAGTTGCTCCTTTCCTGAAGTCCTGAAATTTGAGATAAATTTAACAGAGACCACCACACAAGAGCCCATTTGGGGGCAATATTCTGGCCCACTGTAAGCCACTCAGGAGTTTACCTGAACACTGGAGGACATCGTCAAAGACATTTCAAATTGCAAATGATACTTGACTCTAACATCTAGAAATCTGGACTGGTTGCTCCCTAGGTTCAGAAGCTGGTTTATAATTTGTTCCAACCATGAGCCTTTTTGTCTTCACAGAAATGCCTCTTAGAAATACTGGAATGCTTGCACCTTAGAAGCCTAACTTTGAGAGCCCACCTGCATTACCGCTTGCAGAAATGGATTTAAAGATGTCTAGTTAAACCTACCGGAGAAGGCAATGGCACCCCACTCCAGTACTCTTGCCTAGAAAATCCCATGGATGGAGGAGCCTGGTAGGCTGCAGTCTATCGGGTCGCTAGAGTCTGACACGACTGAGCGACTTCACTTTCACTTTTCACTTTCATACATTGGAGAAGGAAATGGCAACCCACTCCAGTGTTCTTGCCTGGAGAATCCCAGGGACGGAGGAGCCTGGTGGGCTGCCATCTATGGGGTCGCACAGAGTTGGACACGACTGAAGCGACTTAGCAGCAGCAGCAGTTAAACCTACTGTCAGGACTAAGAGACTGGCTTAATGAGACACAATCTACTAACTTGGCTTCTAGACTGCGAAACTCCACAAAGAAGGTTTAAAGGCAGAACTGCAGAAGAGCAAACTTCGCCACTCCACAAGGTGTTTCTTAAGGAGGGTTAATTTAGGCTGATTGTTTTTAAGGAGCAGAGAACTTTGGAAGTTGTTCTTTTTCTGTCCCCTTAGTTGTCTAACAAATTGAGATAAAGGGCCTGTTCCTGGAATACAACTATCACCAGAAATATCTGCAAAGAGAAGGGGCTGGTGTGGTGGGGAAATCGGCAGGGCCCAGCGATCAGAGCCCACTCTGTGGTCCAGCGAACACTCTTTGTAACCAGACTTTCACTTTTTCATTTTCCATGGCAAATGCCCTTCTCCCCTTTGAAGTTCTAAACCACTGACAGTATTTAAGGTGAGGGTTTCAGATATTTTAGCAAGTTATTCTGTTTTCCCAGGTCTCTCCCTTGTACATGTTATTAATTTCTGTTTGATTTTTCTCCTGTTTTAATAAAAAAACCGGGGTGGGGGGTGGGGGGATAAAAAGCCGGGGAGACAGGGAGACAAGGAGAAACAGGTGGAAGCCCAGAAGTCAAAGAAGAAGGGGTCTCAAGGAGGAAGGAGGGATTAACTGTGTCAAATGGTAGTGACAGATCTAGTCAGGAGGACTGGGAACTGGCTGAGAGATTTAAAAAGGAGAGTCAACCATGGGTCTGAGAACAGCAGTGATCTGAGGGCAGAGGCTGCAAATCCAACAGAACGGGAGAAAAAGAGCAGGACAGAGTGGTGCACACAGATGAATTTCATGGAGCCATATGAGGGCAGGAGCAAATGAGGCTCCCTCTCATGGAGTGAGCATGTGCGGGGCTTCTAGAGGGAACACAGACCCTGGAGTCACTGTTCCACAGGCCCAGGAGACACAGTCACCGCAGGAATGCATCCCTGGCTACCTGAGAGATGGCATAGAGCATGACGATAAGATTATGAACTGTGATCTGGGCAAAAGGGAGAGGTCTCCAGTCTCCTCACTCCACTGGCAGAGCAAAATGGCTCTGGCGAAACTGAAATGTTAGAAAACAAGGAGCAACTGGAGAAATGTTTGTGAAACTGTTTACCGGGAGAGTTGGCCATTTGGCCATTTAGCAAGCTAGCATTGAGCAAATTGGACGAGAGTAGTCTTGACTTGGGATGACCAAAAATACATTGACTGGCGTGTTCGCCTTTACCTCACCTGCTTTCAGAGCCTGGGTTTCTGGTGGGAGAGAATCAAAAGTCTGTGATCCTGCACACATCAGTTTCTCCACTCTCTCAGCTGTAATGTCGAGGGGACTAGGAAGCTTCTGACACACCATAGCTGAAGTCTGCTGTTAAGGACTCAAAAGCCTGAGCAAGTGCTCTTCACCCTGGTAGAGACTCAGACTGTGCACGAAATACTGAAGTAACAACATACGTGTACACGATGCCTGGGCTGTAAGGCAATACTCAGTAAGTCATATCTCAAAACGTGAATACAATCTCAGGGAGTTCATGGACACTCTGGAGCCCAGAAAGGGTGCTCATGGCAGATACCCTAACACTGACATCCTATGGAACAAACGAGGAGGGACCACAGAGCTTAGGAGTTTGGCCGCCTGTGACCCAGTCCTCAAAATCTTTCATACAGTTTCAGTCTCTATCAACTGGCATAAAACCACCATCAGCCGCTAGCTGCGATACAAGCAGGTCCTCCAACAGAGCAAGGTCACCGTAGGGGTCTGTGTTTATTGCAGCCCTGTGGTCCACTGTTGGCCCACTCCCCAGACACTGCACCCTCAGCCCACCCCACGGGTACTGCTAAGTACACACAGATCAATGACAAGAAGGTATTAATAGTCTAAATTCCTCTATAAAATTACTTTGGTTGGGACTTCCCTGGAGGTCCAATGGTTAAGACTTCACCTTCCAATGCAGGGGGTGTGTGTTCAATCCCTGGCCAGGGAGCTAAGATCCCACATGCCTCTCAGCCAAAGAACCAAAACGTAAAACAGAACAAAAGCAACACTGTAAAAAATTCAATAAAGATACTAAAATTGGTCCATATAACAAGTCTTTAAAAAAAAAAAACAAAGAAGATAGTCTAAATTCACCTAAAAAATGAGTTTAGTTAAGGTAAGCCACTTAAAATCAAGTCCTTTTGGAATCACGAATTTCAGAGGAAGTACGGAGAAGGCAATGGCACCCCACTCCAGTACTCTTGCCTAGAAAATCCCATGGATGGAGGAGCCTGGTAGGCTGCAGTCCATGGGGTCGCTAAGAGTCGGACACGACTGGGCGACTTCACTTTCACTTTTCACTTTCATGCATTGGAGGAGGAAATGGCAACCCACTCCAGTGTTCTTGCCTGGAGAATCCCAGGGACGTTGGGGCCTGGTGGGCTGCCGTCTATGGGTCGCACAGAATTGGACACGACTGAAGCGACTTAGCAGCAGCAGCAGCATCAACAAGGTAAAGAAAATATGGGTTAAACCAGTGATCCTAACACAAACTTCTAAAGTATCTACTTCTATGCAAATCTTAGTCTAAGAGTTTTGATTTTATGGATTAAGAAACAAAAATTTAAAATGTTTTTTAAGAACATTCAGATTTGTATTAATCTTAATTAATATTAATATATTCATTTCTAAAGTATTTAATACAGTTTCATGGTAAAATATTAAATAACCCCAGAAAAAAACTTACTCTGAATTAGCATGCGTTATTTTCAGAGGACCTCCTGATGGCCAATAACACACTCTTTTTTCTTGTTTTGTCAAAACTATGATTTCATTAACAACTATTAATATAAAGGATACAAAGAACAGCTTGAGATATGGGTAGCCACTGACTGCAGATAGCATTGATCTGAACTTTAGGATCTGAATGCCGTGCCTCTCGGGCTCCGATTTTTAATCCTAAAGAAGTCACGATTTTATCAGTTTTTTCTTTGTCCCTATAGTAAACAAGAGATGGGTGGATGGGAGGCGAGGAGAAAGATTACATAAGATACAAAGGGGTAGTGAGGAAGAGAAACACAACATCACAGGACACATTTATTCCTGATGCACACTGCTTGACTATAAAAAAACAAAAATGCTGGAGGGGGGCTCCTGCCATAGGAGTAAACTGCTCAACCTCTACTTTCCACTTTCAAATGAACTTCTCTTGAAAATGTCCCATGAAGTACCATTCCACAATCGTCTTAAACATGCTATGTCAACTGGTAAAACGATTTTATAAATAAATACTAAAAGCAAAAATCATTATTCCACCACTGGAACAACTTGGAAATTTACTAAAGCAAACTTTCTTTTCCACTTGTATCGGGCAAGGTTTTTTCCCTAAGTGACTCCATGAGTGATCCTCAATATCAAGCAGCTTTTCTACTACATTTACTATTTTACTTTAAACTGAGTTTGTAAAAATCAAAGTCTGATGATTCTTCCCATCCTTTTATCTCTTTGCCTCAGCACTCTATAAAATATTTCTGTTCTGTCCCTCCCGTCATCCTGTAATTGGGTTATACATACTCCTTTAAACGGTTTCCAAGCTTGGTAATCAAAGCCTCTGTAAAGGCTTTCTTCACTTTCCCAGTCTACCTAGCTTTCAGAAGGGTAACTCGTCAAACTGCAAATTATACTGCCCAGAGATAAACAATTTATAACAGCCTTACTTTTTCAAGACAGCATCATACAAACTCCATATATTTTCCAGGATCAACTGTACAAATAAAGGTTTCTTTCCTTTTGCCTGTTTAAAAAAAAAAAAAAGGATGCATGGGTTTAAATTTTCTGAATATTTCATCAATATCTAACGTATTCATTCTTGATGTACTTTACTATCAATGCTTCATTTCTACTAGAAAATACTTATTCAACAACAAAATGGAGGAAAGTAGCTATATGAATGCTTTAAACAGCCAATAATCCACAGTCAGTTACAACTCTTCTCTTTCCGAACCGTGGACACCATGCACGAAACCACTCGGGGTGCGGGGGGGGAGGTGGATACATCACTGCAGCTGCCCTCCCATTGCCATCAAAAAGAACACACGGTACCCAAGCTGAGAGCTAAAGCTCCACTCTAAAACGTCCATGGACTTCGTTCTAAAGGAGGTTCTTAAAATATGAACGCTATTCAACTTCAAGGAAGACATTAAAAAAAACAAAACTACTATTTCTCTTACCAAACTATACAAAAATCACAGCATGAGCACTTTGAGATGGATATTCTCATAGATACAAGAGATGGAATATAAACTGAAACCCTCTTTCTCAAGAGCTACTGGCAAGGTACTGGGAAATTAAGTCATTACTTTTGAATGACTGGTTAAAAAAAAAATTGTAAAGGCCTAAAAATGTATGCATCAAGATGCCTATCACAGCTTTACTTAAAATATCAAAATATTTGAGAAACAGAAATAAAAACTATGTTCAATCTTAGGAGAATGATTACATGAGTGATAATGATATAAGAGGGTGTTTATTACATGACAGGAATTACTCTTAAGACTTTTCTTGGATATTTCATATAATCACTCCATGAGATAAATATTACTATCTTCAATTTGCAGAGGAAAGAAACAGACAAGTGTCACAGAACTAGAAAGTGGTAGAGCTGAGACGCAAAGAGAATCTCCAACTATGCTCTTTGCTACTTCACTCCACTGGCTCCTCTTATTTTTTTTTTTTAATTTTTACAATGTTGTGTCAATGCTACTTTCTCCATTCGTCCCCCTCCCCGTCCCTGTGTCCAAAAGTCCATTCTCTACATCTGTGTCTCCATTCCTTCCCTACAAATAAGTTCATCAATACTATTTTTCTAGATTCCATATATATGCATTAATATACTGTATTTTTTCTCTTTCTTACTTCACTCTGTATTAACAGGCTCTAGGTTCACAAACCTCACTAGGACTCAAATTTGTTCTTTTTTATGACAAATATTCCATTGTATAAATGTACCACATCTTTATCCATCCCTCTATTAATGGACTTCCAGGCTGCTTCCACGCCAGGGCTATTGGAAATAGTGCTGCTGTGAACACTGGGGTGTCTGTGTCTTTTTCATTTATGGTTTTCTCAGGTATATGCCCAGGAGTGGGGTTGCCAGGTCATATGGTAGATCTGTTCCTAGTTTTTAAGGAATCTACACACTGTACTGTTTATAAAGAACTTTCAGTGACAAGGGAAGATGGTCACAATAGAATGTCAAGAGGAAAAGCGGCTACATTGTATAAACAGCATTATCTCAATCAAGGAATATATGTTATCTAAACAGAAAGAATGAAAGAAATGAAAACCATACCATTAGCAGTGTTGGCCTCTGGTATTTTTTTCTTTCCTGTAGCTTTATACTAACGAATACCTTCTAAAAGGAATATACACGCTCTTCAATGAGAATACATTTATAAAATCCTTAATTTTATATTAAAAAAAAAAGAGTCTTCAAGAAAGCATCCTTCCTTTGAGGCTAGGTGACTCAGCAGCCCTACAAGACCTCCACCGACAGAATGAAGTGCTCCAAGGAGCACCTGCCTCACCCATCAGCAATGCACGGTGACCAGTGTTCAATGAGGAGGCCTCGGCTGAGGCTAGGAATACAGGCCACACAGTGACGTCTACAAGAGACTCTTTAGGAAGGGGACACACAAAATGCATGATGCAAAATATGTGTCTTCAAGTTCACTGGCCCAGGATCTGGGATTTCTGCTCCTCTTAAATAGGAAAAACAACAACAACAACACGCAGTCCTCTGATCCTGATGAAGAACTCTATTTAAGCAATACTTGGACATAAGACACATGCTGCTGCTGCTGCTGCTGCTAAGTCGCTTCAGTCATGTCCGACTCTATGCGACCCCATCGACGGCAGCCCACCAGGCTCCTCCGTCCCTGGGATTCTCCAGGCAAGAATACTGGAGTGGGTTGGCATTTCCTTCTCCAATGCATGAAAGTGAAAGTGAAGTCGCTCAGTCGCGTCCAACTCCTAGGGACCCCATGGACTGCAGCCCACCAGGCTCCTCCGTCCACAGGATTTTCCAGGCAAGAGTACTGGAGTGGGGTGCCATTGCTTCTCCATAAGACACATGAGCTTTAGCCAAATATATACAGTAGAAAATCTCCCATAAACGGACTCACATAAACTGAGGCAGATTACAAGTGTGTTACAGTGCAGGCTTTCACAGGGCAAGAATGTGACCACCGATCAACAGGGACAAGAGACCACATTACCTGATCCACCTTCATAATCTTCTTAGCCTTAGTATTTATATAATAATCTCCCCACAATGTTTTCAAAAGAACTTCCTTTCTGATGCCAGTTTTTTGACTGTAGATTTTGGCAAAGTGCTCAATTCTGAAAGAAAAGCAAGTGTTCACGTTATTAATGACAGAAATAAGTATGAGTCTAGCTAGCATTTGGGTGTTTCTGTGCCAGGTACTGTTCAACGTGCTCTGAATTCATTTCAACTCTCTTACAAAGTAGGTACTAATTATCTCCCCCCTTTCATGGAAAAGCATAATGAAGCATGAGATATCACACAGGTAAAAAGTAAAGCTGGGATTCAAAGCCAAGCAGTCTCGCCGGTGTTCCTGTCCAACTTTCCCTACATTCATATGAATGAGAATTCGTGCTATCAATCCCTTTCTTAATTCTGCAAGCGTAAAACAAGAGGAACACTGGCCAAGGAAACAGGCTCCAGCTGTCCACTGCAACTGTGCCAACAATAAGCTCCGTTTCAGCCCTTCACTGTAAGTTCCTATTGCCCATGAAGCAAATAAACCCTACAGCCGGAACCGGCCAAAAAAGGCTCTGTAGCATCTGAGATTAAACAGGAAATACATATACACTTATCTAGCTCTCTCCAGCCCTTAGAGAAACCAGATAGCAGCAGGTCTGCTCTACTGCAAACCCCAGCCAAATGTGAGCAGTCACCGGACAAATAAGGATGCTGTGTATTACACCATCTGCAGTGTCTGGATAAAGGACCCCCCCCAAAAGAAAAACTTTTTGCAGGGAACAGTATGTTCCTACACAATCTAAGCTTTGAGTCCAACTCTCAAAGTACCAGCAACTTACAAGACACCTGCTGTATTTTCCAAAGCATCCAGGGGTTAACTACAACCAAGTCCAATTGGCTGACATTCTCTTATGATAACGAAAGCCTGGTGGGAGCAGTAAGAAGCTGGAGGAGTGGAAGTTGATAATTATGGTTGGAACCAGAAATATGAAGAGCATCAGGCAGCAACTTAGAAGCAAAAAGAGACACTACAGAAACTACTGAAGATAAAAACCCAGTGCCCCCTCTCACTGAGTCACAGGAGAGAAAAATACCCAATCAGGAAGCAAAATTCATATCACATGGTTATAAGCCATCAACGTTCTGAAAGAGCTGGCCTCAAGGGTCCTTCCCATGCAATGTAATTCACTATTTAAAGCTTTATTTCCCATTTGATCCAAAAGATATGAACTTAGTAGAGGTCTTAAAAATTTTTTCTCAAAGTTTAGTTTGTATTATATTACATTATTTATAACTTTTATATGTCAACTTTTAAATATTTTATATTTATTTGTTTATAGTGATATTAAAATATAAACTATATTATTATGCTATATGTAAATAAGTTTATACATTTACATGTTATACTGTTTCATACAAAACTTTTTATATAAGTATACACAACATGTATATAACGGGGCTTCCCTGGTGGCTAAGATGGTAAAGAATCCACCTGCAATGCAGGAGACACAGATTCGATCCTTGGGTTGGGAAGATCCTCTGGAGAAGGGAATGGCAACCCACTCCACTATTCTTGCCTGGAGAATCTCTTGGACAGAGGAGCCTGGTGGGCTATAGTCCATGGGGTAGCAAAGAGTCGGATACGAGGGCACAACTCATGTATATAACAATACATAATTTATATATAATTTATTTATGTATGTTGTTGCTTGCTCACTCATGAATTTTTTTTTTTTCCTAATGAAATTTCCTTCTTTTTAAAAAACAGTATCTCCTCAACAAGGGGTACAAATATTTACTGTCACTTACTGTTCTGATCAGGCACATTCTATTCATGCTTCTAGGATTTTCTTTTTAACGTTGATTTGTGTGCTTCCCAGACTTGTATTTTCTGTTATCCTTTACAACATGTCAGATATATGTCCTATTTTTAACTCACAAAATGGTAAACACTTTAGCAAAAACTAATACTGCTAAAGAATCATAAATTAAAGTAAGACACTTGCCCATCTGCTTATAGGTCACTGTCTTCCACCCTTTTCTACTCTGTCATTTCTATACACATACCTACACATACAGACACTTATAAATCTTTGAAAATCTTGTTCTTCATCCTTTACCTTCTTTTTCATCCCCTGGTTACCACAAAAGTTGCTTATCAACATCAAACCTTTTTCCACTATTGCTCGGTGCTTTTATTCCTTTATCTGTCATTATTTACAATGACAGCTTCTAGCAGGACTTCTCCATTCTTGAGTTCTATTTTAATTCACTTCCTCTACTGAGCAACTTCAAACAGGATTCTCAGAAAAGATCTGCAGAACATGTTTTCCAGGACTTTACGGACTCATCAATCTTTGGCCAATCCTCCTGAATGAGGATGTGGCCACATATGAAATTACTGGGCCACATATGCTTTTGAGTTTGAGGTACCCAATGGGCTAATATTAATTGCAGGATTCTAAGATGCTGTGGCATGAAGAACTACTAGGAAGGGCTTTTCATTGTCTTCTCTTTCCTGTCCCTATTGAATAGGGTTGGGCCTCAGCTCTGTTTAGCTTAACCAGAAACTATTAACAGATCGTTGTTGCCACCTACCCAAGCCACTGTGTTGCTGCTTTTTCAGAGCATATTCTCCTGGAGTAACAACTATTAACAGGACAAATTCAGGCCATACAGCCACTAGTCACGCTTCTTAATCCTGTCCCACTACGTGAGAGTTCATAGAAACATTTTCTAAATTCTGAAATGTGCTCATTTCTCATGTTTTGTGACACGTGGCGTTCCCTATTCACTGACATCTTAGAGGAAAATTGGAAGGAAAGGGTCTCCAGTGCTTTCATTTCCAACACCGTTTTCCCATAAGTTAACACGTCAACTAGCTGAGAACAGGCACTAGCAGATCTCCAAAGATGACATTGTCTAATACAGGGGAACTGATCTATTGACTGAAAGTAAGTTAAAAACATCCAAAGTTATGAGGGATACTGAAGTTCCCCTGATTTCATTCATTCAAATCTCTCCCCATTCCTTCTTCCATGATCAACTCCCCCTAGTTCATGAGATTTAGACTAAAATTCACATCAGATCAGATCAGATCAGTTGCTCAGTCATGTCCGACTCTTTGCGACCCCATGAATTGCAGCACGCCAGGCCTCGCTGTCCCTCACCAATTCCCGGAGTTCACTCAGACTCACATCCATCGAGTCAGTGATGCCACCCAGCCATCTCATCCTCTGTCGTCCCCTTCTCCTCCTGCCCCCAATCCCTCCCAGCATCAGAGTCTTTTCCAATGAGTCAACTCTTCGCATGAGGTGGCCAAAGTACTGGAGTTTCAGCTTTAGTCTCATTCCTTTCAAAGAAATCCCAGGGCTGATCTCCTTCAGAATGGACTGGTTGGATCTCCTTGCAGTCCAAGGGACTCTCAAGAGTCTTCTCCAACACCACAGTTCAAAAGCATCAATTCTTCGGTGCTCAGCCTTCTTCACAGTCCAACTCTCACATCCATACATGACCACTGGAAAAACCATAGCCTTGACTAGACGAACTTTTGAATATGCTATCTAGGTTGGTCATAACTTTCCTTCCAAGGAGTAAGCGTCTTTTAATTTCATGGCTGCAGTCACCATCTGCAGTGACTTTTGGAGCCCAGAAAAATAAAGTCTGACACTGTTTCCACTGTTTCCCCATCTATTTCCCATGAAGTGGTAGGACCGGATGCCATGATCTTCGTTTTCTGAATGTTGAGCTTTAAGCCAACTTTTTCACTCTCCACTTTCACTTTCATCAAGAGGCTTTTGAGTTCCTCTTCACTTTCTGCCATAAGGGTGGTGTCATCTGCATATATGAGGTTATTGATATTTCTCCCGGCAATCTTGATTCCAGCTTGTTTCTCCCAGTCCAGCATTTCTCATGATGTACTCTGCATATAAGTTAAATAAACAGGGTGACAATATACAGCCTTGACGAACTTCTTTTCCTATTTGGAACCAGTCTGTTGTTCCATGTCCAGTTCTAACTGTTGCTTCCTGACCTGCATACAAATTTCTCAAGAGGCAGATCAGGTGGTCTGGTATTCCCATCTCTTTCAGAATTTTCCACAGTTTATTGTGATCCACACAGTCAAAGGCTTTGGCATAGTCAATAAAGCAGAAATAGATGTTTTTCTGGAATTCTCTTGCTTTTTCCATGATCCAGCGGATGTTGGCAATTTGATCTCTGGTTCCTCTGCCTTTTCTAAAACCAGCTTGAACATCAGGAAGTTCATGGTTCACATATTGCTGAAGCCTGGCTTGGAGAATTTTGAGCATTACTTTACTAGCATTATTATTATGAAAATAAGTACTAGAAAAGGACAAGCCCCCCACCTTGTGGCTCACTAACAAAATGCTTACCAATTAAGAAATCAATAGGTCTGACTCTCTTATATGACTGAATGAATCACTGAACTTTTTAGCTCAAAGAAACTCTTAGACATTATCCTAGACCTACATTATTATTTTTCAAATGAAGAAACTGAGGACCAGAAAGTTGATAAAGGTAAGTCATCAACTACATATGAAAACTACAAATGTTCAGGTTTGTTAACTTCCGTTTTCACTATAATCCATTATCTGAATGTATTTAAGTCTGATATGATCTTTATAGTAAACCAAGGAATCTATAATTTATTACAAACTAACACAAAAAATTTACAGTATTATAATTTATTGTGCTGCCCCAGGCAAATGTGTTCAGTCAAAATGACGTTGAAGAATAAGTTCCTGTAAAAAGGGAGATGAGAAATAACCAAGGTTGGTTTCACCTGGTCCCTTATTCCTGGTTCTATTATCCCCACAAACTGTATGAAAGGTTAAGCCCACAACTAAAGTAAATTTCATTATATCCCACAACTGTTTATCCAAGTCAAAGACATTTTTTCTCAAGGTAAAAAAATCCTTTGAATTTTCTGATTCCACGAGTAAGCAACGGTTGTGGTTAGAACTGTAATCAATTACCTAGCACATTCAACACTGCTATCACTACTACTTGGCCTGAGCATGTACATATCCAGAAGGGCAATGAGAGGAACAAGGGTCTCAATATTCCACAGTGAAGATCCCACAGAAGTACCATGGTGAGAAAGCATGAATTTCACTGCCAGGCAGTCTTTAAACTTAACAGCAGCTCTGCCACTCAGTGGCTGGGTGATGTTTAAGAATCATCACATCATCTTCACTGCAGCATTACTGACAATAGCCAAGGTATGGAAACCACGTAAGTGTCCATTCACAGATGAAAGGATAAAGTGGTGTGCACGTGCATGCACACGCACACACACAGACACACGAATAGTATTCAGCCATAAAAAAGAATTCAAACTTGTCATGGATAGACCTCGAGAGCATTAGGAGATATGTCAGATGGAGAAAGACAAGAACAAATACTGCATGATCTCACTTACACATGCAGAAGCTTTAAAAAACAAAACCAAAAAAACAAGCACCTTACAGATACAGAGAACAGATTGGTGGTTGCTAGAGGCAAGGAGTAGAGGGTTGGCAAAATGGTTGAAGGGGGTCAAAAGGTACAAACTTCCAGTTATAAAATAAGTCATAGGATGCAATGTATAGAGCATGGCAAGTAAAGTTAGTAACATTGCATTGTGTAACAGAAAGTTAAGAGTCAAAGCTAAAAATCCTCATCACACACACACATAAATTTTCTAACTATGTAGTGTGATGGAAATTAGACTTACTGTAGTGATCATCTATACACAAATATAAACAAATATTTACACAATATGTACAAAGATAGATTACATTGTATACTTGAAATCAATATAATGGTATATGTTGATTATACCTGAACAAAAACAAAGTGGGCAAAGAACATGAAAAGACATTTCACCCAAGAGGATATATAGATGACAGATCAGCTCATTAAAAGGTTCAACCTCAGAAGCTGTTGCTGCCACTGCTGCTAAGTCACTTCAGTCGTGTCCGACTCTGTGCGACCCCATAGACGGCAGCCCAGCAGGCTCCCCCGTCCCTGGGATTCTCCAGGCAAGAACACTGGAGTGGGTTGCCATTTCCTTCTCCAATGCATGAAAGTGAAAAGGGAAAGTGAAGTCGCTCAGTCGTGTCCGACTCTTCGTGACCCCATGGACTGCAGCCTACCAGGCTCCGCCGCCCATGGGATTTTCCAGGCAAGAGCACTGGAGTGGGGTGCCATTGCCTTCTCCAGAAGCTGTTAGGAAAATGCAAATTAAAACCATAACAGCACATCAGTATATATCCAGCAGAATGGCTAAAAAAAGAAAAGACAGAAACAGTGATGATACCAAATGAGGGTTAAGATGTGGAGAAATGGATCACCACACATTGCTGGTAGGAATATGGTATACCTACTCTGGAACAATTTGATAGTTTCTTTAAAAATCAAACATATAACAACCCCAGGACTCAGCAAATGCACTTCCAGGCATTCATCCCAGAGAAATGAAAACTTCTGTTCACATAAACACCTACACATGAATGCTTATAGCAGCTTGACTCACAGTAGCCCCAAACCAGAAAAAACCCAGACGTTCTTCAATGGGTAAATATTTAAACCAACTGTGGTACAACCAATATCATGGAATAGGACTAGACAATGAAAAGGAAACCACCAGCGATGCACGCAACAATTTAGAGAAGTCTCCAGAAAACGATGCTGAAAAAAATCCAATCTAGAAAACATTCTATGTGGTTCAAGTGCATTTCTATAACATTCTTGAAGTGACAAGTTATAGAAATGCAGGACAGCTAGTCGTTAAGGAGCAGCTGGGAGTGGGACGGAAGTAGGTGTTGCTACGTTAGTGCAACGCAAAGGTGCTCTGTGGCGATGGATTGTATCCATGTTAATAGCCCAGCTGCGATGTTACACCACAGTTCTGCATGACAGTACCTCTGGAGGGACACTGGGGAAAGAAGAGAACGCTCCTGTATTCTTTCTTACGACTGTACGTGAATCTATGACACCTCAAGATAAAAAGTTTAATTAAAGCACCAGTTGTATACAGAATCCACAGAGATTTCATTAGAGTCAAAAACTTACCCAAAGCCCCACCCATCTATCGCGCTTGTAAACACCACATTCCCCTGGTCAGGTGAGAAGTACAGGTGCGAGTCATCTGTGTCCTCCAAGCCGGTGCTCCAGTCATACACCTGCTCTCCTTGTTCAGAATTCGGGTTCACCTGGGATTCAGCCTCTCTCTCCGCTCTTTCTTCTAGCACTTTAGAAGTAAAAAGAGTTCCTGTGAGTGCATTAATCTAGGAGAGATGGCAAAATAGCAGAAGGTCATTCGGATGCATGGCATGTCCATGACAGGAGACACATTGTCTAACCCTCCTTAAATCTAGACTCCTAAGTCACAGTCTGAACTCCTATGAAGCCCAAGAGGATGGAACTGACGTTTACAGCAATCATTAACTTACATGTTATCAGCCACTTATTTCAATACCCAGTAAGACTAAATCGTCAGGCTTTTGGAAGGTTATTTCTTTTTTTAATGCAAACACTGATCTGTCATATCTTCAATTTGTTTTTCAGTATGAGGGCCAGGTGTCACTAGAACTCCTGGTTTCCAAGCCCCACAGTCTGAGTTTATGACTTTTGTCAACTCCCTCTCTGTTTCTCATGTCAGATGTTTGAACTGTTCACCCCTCTCTTCAGGCTCTCTTCCTGACCTCTAAGCTCCAAAGATTCTCACTCCTAGGTGACCAATCTTATTTCCTACCTCAGAGAGAAAAGAAAATCTACTGTTGAAGGATCCTGCAGGCTCCCCATCATCCAACTTGTAAGTCCATCTCCACAAACACTGCTGGTTCTCCTCCTTTCACGGCAGGGCAGGAGTATCCACCTGTTCCGTGCCTGACTGTCTCTTCAGGGAACTGGATCCAATGACCCAGACTTTCTCACTGCTCTACCTTTATCATTTCCTTCCTGTAGCAAACAAACATTCTCAACGTGGCCTCATCAATGGTGCCCCACTGTCTTGAAAAAGACATTTCAAACCTCCACACATGTCATACAAGGTTCACCAGAATCAAAGCTGTATTCCTTTCTACTCCCACCTCTTATCACTACTGTACTTGATCTAGTTCTTCAATTGTAACCAATAACTTACATTCTTTGAATGAAACTTGTACCATGTTTTTTCTTTTCTTTATATGACTCTGTATATCTTATTTCTTCTCTCTTGAAGGCCTCTGCCATAATTCTCCCTTGGCACACATTACCTTTCTTCCATCTCAAGACTCCTATTATAAGACTCTCCCTACTCTCCCCTTCCTATTGACCCATTCTGGGTGAGGCAGGCCTCATTTATGTTCTCAAATCATATTTAGGGTTTGTCTCATTGTTCTCCAAACATCTTTTACGTGTTTTTCTCCCCTAACCCACTGTGAGATCTTTGAAGATAGGGACTTTGACCTGTCTGTCTTTACAGTCACAATCCTTAGCATGAAGTAAACCTTCAAGAACTCATTTATTCAACATACAGTTATGGTCATGTCTGCTGAATAAATCAATGAATGAAAGCTTTGGTAAAATTTCACCCAAATACAGGTAATAAAAAAAGCCAAAGAGTTTCCTAATACTGGCTTCACTTAAAAACCCAACCACAAGACTTTAAACAAAAAAACATTAAGACCTACTGTCCACGTTTTCTATCCCAGGATGCCCCAGGAGATGGAGGCGACTCCTGAGACGCTGCTAGCTCTACTGCCTGTGCTGCGGTGTGACGGCTCCAACACACGGGGGGGATTTTCCGCAGCAAAGCCTAAACCCAACCTAGCAACTTCCTTACAACTCTCCTTTGAGCCACAGTTTTTAAAGTACTGAAATAAAGGATAAAATACCTGTTCTAATATATTCTTGAGGTGAGAGTAGGCCTCCTGTGGGGTGAATTTCAGTTCCACTATCAAGCGATCTATCTTATTGATCACTAAAACTGGACGGATGTTTTCGAGCCAGGCTTGCCGCAGAACTGCCTGTGTCTGATTAAAACAGAAAAGAAAATGTAAACCTCATGATTTAAATTAAAGCACATTAGAAAATCCTGATTAGTAAGTAGCTTATTTTCGTGCTCCTCTATCACATACAACTCAGACCATGCCAGTCAGACACAGTCAAAAATATATAAGACAGAAGCAAAGAACTGCAGGCAGGAAACTGTTCTTGCCTTTACGGAACTGACAATTTATTTAAGAAGGATAAATAAAAATTGTGTACAAGATAGTAAGAGTTTTGTGAAATTAAACACATACGAAAATACACACAGTTTGTTGAATAATCATTAAAAAAAAAACCACTCATGCTATAACACACAGGTGGAAAAACAGAGTATGTCCCCAGACGCTCCCTGTGTACACTTTCCTGATCAGAAACCACTTCTTAGCATTAACCACTATTCAGCTGCTTTGAGGTCACGTCTGTTAATTTAACTTAACTTGTCAGGACACTCAGCACACTACATAGACTAAGGTTTTGCTTCTCTAGATGCAGGGCCTGTGCGCTTACAGGAAATCAGAGAAGTTACAGAACACGTACATCTTGCTGGAATGATCAGATTTTCTCCATTTCTATGAGAAAACCTCATTTCATTGTGCTCTGCTTTACTGTGTATCATAGATGCTGCTTTTTTTTCTTTTAACAAACTGAAGGTTTGTGCAACTCTGCATCAAGCAAGTCTACTGGCGTTCCAATAGCATTTGTTCACTTCTTGTTGTTCTGTGATTTCCGTAATTCTCACGGTACTTTACATTTTTAATAATTAATATAGTTGTTGTGATCTGCCATCAGTGATCTTTGATGTTACTATTACAACTCAATGAAGGGTCAGAAATGGTTAAGTATTTTTTAGCAATAGAGTATTGTTTTAATCAAGATAGGTACCTTTTTTTGGACATGACGCTATTGCATACTTAAGAGACTTCAGTACAGTATAGACATAACCTGAATATTCACTGGGGAACCAAAAAAAGTCACGTGACCTGCTTTACTGCAATATTCACTTTACTGCAGTGGCTCAGGACCAAACCTGAAATATCTCCGAGGTACGCCTGTAACGTAAGCTTTCTGCTCTTCTTTTTAAAAATCATTAAAACAAACGATGGTACAAGAAGCAGGACACAAAGGTGACAACATTTTTAAAGAAAAAACGTAAGGTTTCACAGAAAAATTATTTTAAAAACTGAGATTAGAAAGCCACTCTGAGTTTCATGCTGACCAGAGCTGTATGTTCCCTCTGGCCTTAGGGAGAACTATTTGAACTTTGGTGGGAAAGGTAAGAAAGTGCAGATTAAGAATCTGGAAGAGGAAGAGAGAGGAGGAAGGGAGAGAGGGAGAGAGGGGGAGGGGGGGGGAGAGAGAGAGAGAGAGAGAGAGAGAGAGAGAGAGAGTGTGTGTGTGTGTGTGTGTGTGTGTGTGTGCGCGCGCGCGTGCGCCTGCAGAGTGAGAAACCAACAGAAAAGACTCACCCACGTAGGGGAGAAGCAGCTCAGAATTTCACTGTCAACAACCCCTCACGGCTGAGAGACTCTTTCACTGGAGGAAAGCCCCCAGAGCCCCCTGCATGCGTCTCTCATGTCCACTGAGTCCCTCTCCCAGAGAATACCACAGGCATGTCAAAGGACCTTAAGTCATTCTCTCTAATATCCCTTCAGAACCCGGGTGACTTAACTCCACCACAGGCTGGAACACTATGGAATGTGAAATGGAAACTAGCTTTCTGGTGTCACAGAGAGTCTCAAGTGCCACAGCGTCATTGATGGCCAGGGCCTCCTCTCCCCCTGCCTTCTCTAACTAGTTAAACATTTCCAGGCGACCATCCACTACCTGCGGGCAGACCCCTTCCACAGCGTCCACCACGATGATGCACCCGTCACAGATGCGAACAGCCGTGGACACTTCTGAGGAGAAATCCACGTGGCCTGGAGAGTCTATTAGGTTAATCAGGTACTCCTCATCGCCTGAAATGAGATTTGAAAACACATATTGAGCAGCGCAGGTATGCAACCCTCCTCCTCAGGCAATTGAGAGCAGGAGAGCTTCTAAGAAATGACTGAAGAAATGCTCTGTCACATAAAACAAAAGCTGTGAGGTTCTCTAAACCATTCATCATTTTCATAGCCCAACCCTTCACTTCATTTTAGCTTTCATGCTAAAGCTCCCAAAAGGGAAGAGATTTACCCAAGGTCACAAAAGCAGTCACAAGTCAGAAACATACCCAGGTCTATCTACCAGCTTAGTCACTTCCTGTAAAGGTCACAGGTGCCTCTAGACTTTGCAACTGGGGAAACAACACTTGTCTGTTCATCTGGCTCAGAATCAGAATAAGAAACCCTGGAGTGAGAAAAGACTGATGTTCACTGCCTGGAACCCATGTAAATGTCCTAAGCCTCTGCAATCTACTTGGAAATTCTCTATGTTCATATGACCCTAGACAGAAAGTCAGAGATCAAGGACCAACTATGTTTCACCCAATTTCACACTGCTAACATGTGCCATTATCGTAAAGCACAGGGCCTGCTGACAGAGCCACTGAAGGAGTAAGAGCGGTACACTTTTGTCTAAGTCTTACACACAAATACACACAATTGAAGATGAGAGGCTTGAGCATGCTGAAAAGCTGACAGCACCAGGACACAGGAGGTAAGCCCAGAGCGCAAGCCTTTCACAGTGACAGCAGGCAAGCAAGATGCCAGCCGTATTACACTTTGAGGGGTAGTGGCAAATAGCTGAGAATTTTCCTTTTCTCTGTAAAACAGAATGGACAAACGTCTGCTGAGATTATGGGAGAGGGACTGAGAGGTGGACTCGAAGAGACAAGAGGGTTTAAGAGAGCTCCAGTGGGAGAGAATGAGCAAGGTCTGACAGAGGACACACGGAAGTCTGCCAGCGGCCCAACGACCAGCCGAGAGCCCAGCTCAAGGGTACAAGGAAAATATGTAGAGTCAGCTCTACCAAGGGTTAGAGTTTCACTGGGAGGACAGGAGGCCAAGACAGCAGATACACTGAGGGCCTCAGCGAGACTGTCAGAAAAAGACAAGTCTGGACAGGAGGAGGCAGAGATGAAATGAAGGATGCCGATGGGGCGCAGGAGACTGAAGGGCTTCCTGAAGTCAAGCGGGTCCCTTGCTACACCGGTGAGAGAGCTGGAAAAGTAAAGACTGTGCAGAAGGGAGCATTTAAATGGGAAATATCAGAGGACCAGTAAGGAGTGATATTAAAATGCAGAAAGCAGCCATGCTAGGGGTGGGTGAAGCAGAGGCGTACACATCACTGCTGTCGAGAAGCCAAGCTCAAGCTGTTGGAAGAGGTCATTTTTCAGACACAGGAAAAGCTACCTTGGTGGATATGGGTAAAAAGGAAAATGATGAACCAGGTGCCAAAGTCACTAATGAATGGCGACCAGGGACTGTAACCAGAAGCTGAGGTGGTGAGAAGGGGTGGAGAATAACTGGCTAGATGGTAAGAGTCTCAAAGGAGATGGAGCTTTAAAGCAATGGTGGAAGAACTGAACTCTGAACCAGAACCAGGGAACAAGGAGAAGGGTGATCTCATGTTCTCACCCAGGACAGAGTATGACAGAATAAACAGCACTCACTCAAAAGAAGGACAAGAGAGCTGTGACTAGAAAACAGCCAGGCAGGGGGAGGAGGGAAAACTGACAAAAGACACTGAGGATGGAGGGACACAGGTTTACCTTGGAAAGTTTTCAGAGAAAGGTGTGGGCGGGAAAGGAATAGTGAGGGGTTGAGAGCAGGCGTGAGAAACATGGGGACAAGATGACTGAGAGGCCAGACCACGTGACCTCCATTTGGGGCAGTGACCAAAGACAACAGAGATGGGGGTAATGCCACAAAAGACGCCCTTAAGGAGCCAGAGCAACCCCTGGTGGACAGCAGAGAATTTCACTGAAGGGGGAATCAGTGGTGGCCTGGACTGAATGACTTTTGAGAGACTCCTGGTCCAAATAAACAGGCTGGAAATATATTAATGATTCCTTGGTTCTCAGGACTCCTGAAGTAGGAAATGGCTACCCACTCCATTATTCTTTCCTGGAAAATCCCATGGACAGAGGAGCCTGGAGGGTTATAGTCCATGGGGTCAGAGAGAGTCAGACACGACTGAGCACACATTCATTATGCAGGACTACTGCCACATGCTAACTACTCTGTCTCTGGGAAGGTCTCTTAATCTCTCTGAACTCTGTTTTGCACACATGTAAAATGAGGAGAATCTCCATTTCCCAGGATCGCCATAAGGGTTAAACAAAATCACGCAGATGAGACATGCAGCTCAGAATCAAACCACGGTGCACACATCTTCTTAGATCTTACATCATCTGAATGCTTCACAAGGTAAAGCGTTCATTATCTTTGGAGGAAAAAAATCTGACCTTTAGTCAAACTAGGCACAATGGAAACCCATCCTCCAAGCCTGGTCCCAAAGGAAAAGGACAGTGATCAGAAACACGAGTGAATGTTGACGTGTCTGGAAGCGACAAGTAGCTACTGATACGTGCTGGCCTCATGTGCATCTGGATGGAAAGAGTCAGTGTCCCCAGGGCCCAGTCTTAGAGATTAAGACCAGAGGGTCACAGAGCTGAAACCCTCTACTAGCCCATAAGCACAGACCCCTACCGAGGTGTTCGCCTGGTGGCTCAGATGGTAAAGAATCTGCCTATAGTGTGGGAGACCCAGCTTTGATCCCCAGGTCGGGAAGATCCCCTAGAGGAAGAAATGGCAACCCACTCCAGTATTCTTGCCTGCAGAATTCCCATGAACAGAGGGGGCTGGCAAGCTACAGTCCATGGGGTCACAAGGAGTCAGACACGACTTAGTGACTAACACTTTCACTTCCTGGAGGTGCTTACAGGGGGGTGAACTTACAAGTGGATCTGTCTGCAGACGCCTCCACATCCTTGGTCTCCACATTTGGAGCACTTATAAGCTACAGTATGGCTGCCTCTTGGGTAAATACTGAGTGTCCCCCTGAACCAGGCTGTCAGCTAGCACATATGCCTGAAGTACAGTGAAAAGCCCACTACAATTTGCTCTATACTGTACTTTACCATTTCTTAATAATTGCCAGTTTTTTTTTAAACTGGATGAGTTTACCAAAAATCTTGATGCCTTTTCTTGAAAAAACAAACAAACAAAACAAAACAGAAAAACACAGGGCATCTGTCAGTTGGAGGTAAAAAGCACCAGCCCCCACCCAGGTGGAGGGGGTGCTTCATGGGTGGACCGAGTCTATTCTCTGGCTCACAGCAGTCCCACCTGACTGCCTCATTCATGTAGAGGTGCTGACAGCAGCACCACACCAAGGACTAATGACACAGTACTTAATAATCAAATGAGACTGCTGTTGCAATAAGTAGTTAACTCTTTGCGGGGGTGGGGGGTTTAAGTTAGATACCTACCTCACAGCTTGCAAGCACACACATACACATGCACACTGATGACAGGATTAAATGCAAGAACATAAAATAACTGGGGGTAAAACTAGGGCAATTATTATTTCAATCTTATGTTTTACTGTAAATTTTCTACAACACATATAAAACTTGTAAATTTTAAAAAAATTTTTTTAAAGATAAATCAGAATGAAAACTTCATTTTAGAAGTTCTGTGATAGCAATTATTTGTTCACAGGTATAAAGAATGGCTACAGAGTAGAAACGACAATAGGCCTTTTGAGACTATTTAAAGAACAGTCCATGAACCTCTAAACTCTTCAAGTTCATAAAAATAAGGAGAGATAGGAAAAAAACTGACCACTGAGCCATTTGCTGAATCACAGAATTAGGACATACTCTTTAAAATGTGAGAGGTAGTTTTTTAAAAATTAAGGCATTACTTTAAATACATTGAGAATTCATGTACCTAAGAGCTTCAAAACTGGTTTAGTTCAAAACCGTTTTAAAGACTGACCTCAAAGAGAAGAGCCACACCCCACACAGCACAGCCCTTGGTGTTAGTGTCAGGGACATGACACTGTGTCCATTAGGGAAATGAAATACATCTTTACTACTGTCTTCTACTGATCAAAACTCACATGTTGTGTAAAATTTCC
Source organism: Bubalus kerabau (assembly GCF_029407905.1). Classification (NCBI taxonomy): domain Eukaryota; kingdom Metazoa; phylum Chordata; class Mammalia; order Artiodactyla; family Bovidae; genus Bubalus; species Bubalus kerabau. Next base: position 24,715,608 of record NC_073642.1, read on the forward strand.
GAACGGTACAAAATAAATATCTTGAAAACTGTGAGTTTTCACATAATCCAGTCCCTGATAATTATGGTTAAGGTTTTGGTATACAGCCTTCCAGGCACCTTCATCTACATACTTAATATATCCTTATCATCAAAACACATTTGTGTCTTATAAGTATTTATTCTGCAACTTGCTTTTGGTCTCCAACTTAATCTTTTCTATATAATCACACAGTTGTTGGAACAGCTGCAGAGCACTTCACAGCATGGATGTATCATTCTACTTAACTATTTTCCAAAGACAGACACTAAGGCATTCTTTTCATTGATACAGACATTAGGGTGAATATCAATGAACATACATCTCACATGCTCGTATGACTATGTCTGTCCGACAAATCCCTAAAAGTATTACTGTCAGAGTGTCATTCTGATCAGTGGATAAAAGCTACAGTGACCATGGCAATGCAGAGCCAAGTAAATAAGACTCTAGATCTAACAGGCAGGCCAGAGGACAGAACGAGGACCCAGCGAGGAAACAGGATGATAAGATTGAGCCAGCAAGGTCCTATGACTCCAGACCTTCCCAGAGAAGATAACTCCACAAGCACCTGGGTGGACGGGGGCAGGTGTGAACTGCCAGTGCTTCTGCCCTCAAGCCAGTCGGAGGTCCCCATCTGTACCCAAGTCTGGACAGCCTGACTCTGATCTGAAAATTGATCATCTGGAAAGGCCAGAATGAAGTTTGTGGAAGGTAAAGCAAAACAACCTGAGGGGTGAAACTGATTTGGAAAGAGAAAGGAAGACACAAAAGATACAAAACCACTGTCCTGTAAATGCAGACCGACTTACCTTCCGCATAATGCAGTGAGATGGCACTGGACTTCATAGTGATCCCTCGGACCTGTTCATCTTCTCTGCTGTCCATGTACCTCAACTGTAAAAACGCAACCTTAACGTTAAAACGGACTGATGTGGACTTTTGTTTTAAATATTTAAATTTTTAGGCTTATTACTGCTGTGAAGTTGTTCATTAGGTCCCACTATTATTACCCTTTAAATCTCTGCAGCACTTTTCTTGCCTGCTGCTGCTAAGTCGCTTCAGTCGCGTCCGACTCTGTGCGACCCCATAGACGGCAGCCCACCAGGCTCCCCCGTCCCTGGGATTCTCCAGGCAAGAGCACTGGAGTGGGGTGCTATTGCCTTCTTTTCTTGCCTAGTATCATGTATTTCTTTCTCCTTTCCTTTTTCCTTGATCAGTTTTTAGATATTTATCAGTTGTAATGCAAGATAATCACACAATGTCTACATTGCTAGTAGTTCTTTTTAAATTAATAGACTTTCTTTTTAGAGCAATTTTAAGTTTCTAGAATAACTGGAAAGTAAAGAGGTTCCTAAGTACGTCTACACACAGTTCCCTCCCTGTTATTTATGTCTTACATTGTGTGCAGTGTGGTACTTGTTACCATCAATGAACCAATATCAGTACGTTACTATCAATTAAGGTCTATAGTTTACATTAGGATTCACTCTTTAAATGTATAATGACATGTCCATCATTACTGTATCATATTTGTTAGTTGTATGAATCTTTTGAAGAACAAATTTGGCTTTGATCTTTTCTACTTCATTAATTTATGCTTTATTATTTCATCTACTTACAGTAGAGTTATTGTACTTGTTCTAACTTCTCAAATAGGAAAAATAAAAGCACTTTATTACTTTATTCCACCCAGTTTTTTAAGCCTCCTCTAGACAATGTCTTGGGCCAATTTCCTGGGGACCTGATCTGCCTCAAAGGCCCCATTCTTCCTTTAGTATCTCAGGTCTACTTTTCAAATTCAATTTTGCTTCTCCATCTCCTCTTCTCTGTATTACCAATCACTGGATAAATCCTGCTGACTATATCTTAAATTCACTGAAGGAAGGGATATCTATTTTTCTACTACAAATAAATCATTCCAAGTCCTTTCAAGTCACAGCTAGAAACAAAGATCTCTTTTATTTCCTAAAACATGATTTTCCTCACGACCCTCATACTTCAGAAGCCTTCTTTTGGTACTCAGGTTAGTACTAGTACTTAGGTACTTCAAGATCGTCATAATCTGATACATTTTTTTGTACCAGCACATTTTCCTTTCTCAGTAATTGCTAGGCAAATGTTCCACTCAAAACCCACAAATTAGCCTTTATCCATTTTATCCACATTATTTCCTGCTGTGAAGCATGTATTCCACCTGTGAAATCTTCCACAATCATGCCAGGTGATCATCTGACTTACTGCAAAAACTCATTCTTACACTTATAAAATATTAATATAAACTAAAATAAAAGCAACACAGAAATAATTTTTTCTCAACAATCTATTTTATCTTGCTAAATGGACTGCCAGTCTCTTAGATGCATGAACTATGCTCTATACTTTTGAGGTCTTTATGAACACAACAAATGCTTCATCGCATTGTAGATTTGCTAATACTTACTGAAATGTACGTATATATCAAATATAATAACATACCTTGCCTGCCAGGCGGCTGGAGATGATTCCATTGCTAGATATAAGACAGTCAGCCAGAGTAGTTTTTCCTGTTAAAGTAACAATATTAATTTAAATAGACTTTTCTTAAAGGGGAAGGCAGGTAGAGTGCATCTACATATTTAACGTTTAACCATAAGAATTGCTTTACAAAGTATTTCCTATTTACCTACAGTAAGTTAAAGAAAACACAATGAGCATTTTAACTAGACTTTTGAACAGTGCACTGTCTGGAAGGGCAAAGATTCTAGCACTCCACAGTGCTATAAACTGTATCTCCAACTTTAAAAGCTGTCCAATAACTTTTTTTTTAATTGAGGCATACTTTACACAGGGGCTTCCCTGGTGGTTCAGTGGTAAAGACTCTGCCTGCCAATGCAAGAGATGTGAGTTCAATCCCTGGGGGGTGGGGAAGATCCTCTGGAGAAGGAAATGGCAATCCACTTCAGTATTACTGCCTGGAGAATCCCAAGAACAGAGGAGCCTGGCGGGCTATAGTCCAGGGGTTGCAAAGTCAGATACGACTGAGCAACTAAACAACAACCCTTGTCCTAGTGCCTCGCTGGCAGGAAGGGGTCTTCAAGACACAGCATAGCCTATCTCTTCACTTTTATCTCCTCCTCCCTCACTTTCAGGATGGTATATAGGTTCGTCTAGTCAAGGCTATGGTTTTTCCTGTGGTCATGTATGGATGTGAGAGTTGGACTGTGAAGAAAGCTGAGTGCCGAAGAATTGATGCTTTTGAACTGTGGTGTTGGAGAAGACTCTTGAGAGTCCCTTGGACTGCAAGGAGATCCAACTAGTCCATTCTGAAGGAGATCAGCCCTGGGATTTCTTTGGAAGGAATGATGCTAAAGCTGAAACTCCAGTATTTTGGCCACCTCATGTGAAGAGCTGACTCGTTGGAAAAGAGTCTGATGCTGGGAGGGATTGGGGGCAGGAGGAGAAGGGGATGACCGAGGATGAGATGGCTGGATGGCATCACTGACTCGATGGATGTGAGTCTCAGTGAACTCCGGGAGTTGGTGATGGACAGGGAGGCCTGGCGTGCTGCGATTCATGGGGTTGCAGAGTTGGACACGACTGAGCGACTGATCTGATCTGATATAGGTTTTATTTCACACTCCCACCTCTTATCACTTTGCTGTGACTGGGTGAACAAAAAGTAGTTTGAAATCAAGAGCAGGCTTAGCAGGAGGCGATGCTGTGGCATGAAAGCAATGTCTGTCGGGAGCTAAGCACCATGGATCAGCCCACCTTGCCCTCTTGTGTCCCAGCCTCTGGTCACATACATTTCTTTCTCCCCTTCTGATACTATTCCCACTTGAAATGAGTGTCCCCATCTGCCATCTTGAATCACCCTTCAGGGTTCATCTCTAATACTAATTATGCTATAAAGCCTTTTCTTAACGCATTCCTAGCTTCCTGACTCTCCAGCTCTCTCAATCCTTATCATCTACTTTTTGCATGTCTCACCTTGTGTTGCTCAACCCCCAAATCACCTCTACAGCTGAGAGGGTGCCCTGTTCATAAATTTCTACCATCTGACATAGAGGGCAAAGAACCCTGAACTCAGAACACAGGTTCTGAGAATATTATGTTAAGACTACAGACTTGTTATATTAGAAAGCCATTTCAAAAATACTTGATAGTTTAACAAAAACTCAACTTCTCATTTAAAAACCAACTATCTAGAAGAACACCAATCCCTAGTTGGCTGTGTTCTACCACATCAAACTCGTAAAAGAAATAAGACTTTCAACTTAGCATCACTCCAATGACACGTGTGGAGACACACCCCCTTAATTACTGAAAACAAGCTCTTTAGAAAGGGCTCTTACCATGGTCTACGTGAGCCAAAACGCAGATATTCCGAATGTTAGCAGTGTTCTTCTGGAGTTGAATCATCTTATCCAAACTATTGAGCACCATGGTCACTTATTTTCTGTGACTAAAAATTAAAGACGTATTACAAATGATTAAGATCGGGACAACAAAAAAGGGCTTTTAATACTGGGAACTGACAAGATTTCTCAAGTTCCTTCAAGTAAAAACCCTTATTAAAGGCAGATACACACCCAGACCTAAGTCCAATTTGAGCACTTCAGCAACTACTGTACTACGACTGTGGATTTTACTCATCGTTCCGGATCTGCGATGAATCAGAGCTCCTTAGGGCTGGGTGCCCAGTGACACCAGGAACTCTGCCCTGGACTCTGTACTGGGGTGAATTTCTCCAGGTCAGTGATGACGTATCGCAAGGGTCTTAAGCAGGAAAGAAGATGCTGATTATCTTTCCTTCCGCTCCTCGATCTTTTTCCAAGTCCCTCCTCCTATCACTCCGCTTGCTTTCACTGGAGGGGAAACATTCAGCTTGATGACTGCTATGGAGCCCGAATAAAGTTTTGGGTCACGTGCTTATTTGCTGAGCAGGTGCAATGAATGTCTTTCATTCCTTCCCACATTGGGGAAAAGAAAAAATAAACCCTCATCTCCACCTTCCCTTCTTCATCACTCCCTTCTTCTTTGAGGACTCCGGGTCCACATTGAAAAGCAGTCGGGCGCGAGAGGACACTTAAGCTCGAACGGCAGCCGCTCCCAGCCCGGGTTCGCCCCCGGCCTCGCTCCGCCGCCGCGGCGCCCCGGGCTCCCCCACCACCTGGAGCTGCCAGAGGAGGCCAGAGGAGGAAGCCTAGCGCCCTGCGGGCCCGCACTCACCGGCTCCCGCCGCCCAACCAGTCCCCCTCGGACCCCGACGCAGACCACACCACGCACCTCGCAGGCACCCACAACTAGGTATCTCCCGAAGGCCTGCGCGCCGGGGGCGGGGCTAGCGACGCACGACCTTTGACCAGCGCGCGTCTGTGTCGCCGCCGGAAGCCGGCGCCGCGTCCGTCTCCTGGGCTCCCGCGGTTGCCTTGACTACGGAGGGCGCGGTGGAACAGCGGAAGCTGCGAGTTTGGAGGAGCTGAGGAGCCGGGAGCATGAGGACCTGGTGTCTGTGTCAGATTTGTACTTGCGGGTAAGGAACGGCCGGCGTGGCGGCGGCCGGGCTCGGAAGTGAGCTAGGGCCGCTGCGGGGACGAAGCCCTCAAGTGGCCGCCCCGCGGAAGTGCGGGTACCCGGGCGCAGCGACGTCCCCACTTATTCCCGGGTCCCCGAATGCTGGCCGCGCACCCCGCCAGCTATCTCGGGTTAAGCAGTTTTGCTTTGTGGGCTCCTGGCACTTGATAAAGAACCCGCCTGCCAACGCAGGAGACCCAGGAGACAAGGTTCCATCCCTAGTTTGTGAAGATCTCCTGGAGGAGGGCACAGCAACCTACTCCAGTATTCTTGCCTGGAGAATCCCATGGACACAGGAGCCTGGCGGGCTACAGTCCACAGGGTCGCAAACACGATTGAAACGACTTTGCACGCACGCACGCATTTGTGGGCTCCTATGCTGCTGCTAAGTCGCTTCAGTCTTGTCCGACTCTGTGCGATCCCATAGACGGCAGCACACTAGGCTCCTCTGTCCCTGGGATTCTCCAGGCAAGAATACCGGAGTGGGTTACCATTTCCTTCTCCAATGCATGAAAGTGAAAAGTGAAAGTGAAGTCGCTCAGTCGTCCCCGACTGTTAGCGACCCCATGGACTGGAGCCTACCAGGCTCCTCCGTCCATGGGATTTTCCAGGCAAGAGTACCGGAGTAAGGTGCCATTGCCTTCTCCATGGGCTCCTATCCAGGGGCGCAAACTCCAGTGCCATCCAGCGTGGGGATTTATATGCCTGTGCAGCAGCGGAGGTCAAGCTGGTAAGTGGGGGAGATCTGATTCAACTGGGAGAGTGTATGCCCCACACTATTTTAAAAATTAATGAAAGGAAACAGAAGAATAGAACGGAGTGCAAGTCGATGAGTTTTCGACCCATGTTACGCTTTCTTTTATCCCTTGCTTTTTTTCCCCACCCCTGCCTGACCGATATTGTCTTTCCCAAGCCCATCCAGCCTGCTCTCCTTTGTAATCTAATTTCCTGAAACCTAGAATTGGTCAGTGAGTCCTACCTGACAACCTCCCATCACCTAAGAAATAGTCTTCTCCTCCTCAACTTCCCTGTTGACCCAGGGATTAGATCACTGTTTGCTCAATGAATATTATGAATATGTCAGCCCCGTGGTATTGTAATCTCCTCCAAAGGAAAGACACTTAGAATGTTGATGAAAGCAGTTTTCCCCTTAGTTTCATGGTAAATGTTTATAATTAATAATCCAATGTGGATTAAAAGATAAATCAACATTTGAGGATTTGATTCATATTTGAAAACACTGAAGTGCATGAAAATTAATTATTATTTCTAATCTTTCATTTCTATCCAATCCAAGTTCCTTTCCCATCCAGCTGTCAGGAATTTTCAGTCTTCATGATGTTGGAGGCTCCCTTTTCTTCAGGCAGTTAAATGATCCAGAGAACTGAGGCATTGCCAAAGCAAGAGGAATCTTCTCTGAGCTTTAAACATTGGTAATGCTTCCCACTGACATGTCTTTTGCTGAAGTTCTAAGAATCCCCTCAGCAGTGGTGCCACCCCTGTTTTCAGTTGTATGTTTGAGGTATAAGAATCTTGGCAAAGCTGGGAGCCACTATTGAAAGGCTCACTTAACCAGTTCTTGAGATCTGGCCACCACCTGCAACTGTGATCAGATCAGATCAGATCAGATCAGTCGCTCAGTCGTGTCCAACTCTTTGCAACCCCATGAATTGCAGCACGCCAGGCCTCCCTGTCCATCACCAACTCCCGGAGTTCACTCACTCACGTCCATCGAGTCAGTGATGCCATCCAGCCATCTCATCCTCTGTCGTCCACTTCTCTTCCCACCCTCAATCCCTCCCAGCATCAGAGTCTTTTCCAATGAGTCCACTCTTCTCATGAGTTGGCCAAAGTACTGGAGTTTCAGTTTTAGCATCATTCCTTCCAAAGAAATCCCAGGGCTGATCTCCTTCAGAATGGACTAGTTGGATCTCCTTGCAGTCCAAGGGACTCTCAAGAGTCTTCTCCAACACCACAGTTCAAAAGCATCAATTCTTCGGCACTCAGCCTTCTTCACAGTCCAACTCTCACATCCATACATGACCACAGGAAAAACCATAGCCTTGACTAGACGAACCTTTGTTGGCAAAGTAATGTCTCTGCTTTTGAATATGCTACTGTGATAGAGTGGGGCAAAGATCCCTGCTCTTCTAAGAGAACAAACTCATTGATGGTTTAATACGCTGTCTCTGTCTATCAGGATCAAGATTGTTGGGCCCCTTTGGGAAGTTTTGACCTGGTCTGTTACTTTTTCATCTTGCTATTTTAATCTTTTTTTTTTTTCCATACTATGTAACTAAAAATTTCCAAATGTCTATTTCTTTCACTTTATCAGTCAAAACTGCCATCTATCATATTTACCTCTGCAGTGTGCACATACAATTGCTCATGTGAGTTAAACTGTTATGAGTTTTTTATGTTTGCATAGGCGACATCATTGCCCACATGGAACCACAAGGATTTATGAAAATTCTGGCGAGTCTTGTGCCACAACTGAATATTTGGAAAAATATCCTTCATACGGCAGTGTTCTTCCACCTCAGAGTCTGAAGCCCAAGGAAGAATTTCGAGCATATCGTGGCAAGATGGAAGGAATAACAACATTTAAGTAAATATCAAGAAACAATTTGCTTTACTTATTTTTTCACCACTCTCCTGGTTTTAATAAAGTTTTCTTTAAACTATTTAGTTGAACTCTTTAAACTATTTAGTTGATTTAAGTTGAACCAATCTAAAAAGCAAGAAACTGGTTGAGTCACAACTTGAGAAAAACAGAAAGATGACAACTAAGCTAGAATGACAAAAATGAGAATGTAGAAGGGAAACATAAAAGGTTCTGTTGATTTCTTTTTTAACCTCCTAAAATCTCTGTGTTTGTCTGCTTTCCAATGTGACCAGAATGCAATAACTTCCTAAGGTTTATGTTTGTATCTACTCCAGCTTTTGCATCTCTGATCTGTTTTCTAACTTTAGGTGACCAAGATGACCTCTTTCTTTTTTTAATTTTATTTTTCACTGAAGTATAGTTGATTTACAATGTTGTCCCAATCTCTGCTTTACAGCAAAGTGACTTGGTTATACACTTACAGACATTGCTTTTTTAACATTCTTTTCCATCACAGGATATTGAATATACTCCCTGTGCTATACAGTAGGACCTTGTTGTTTATCCATCCAATAGATTAATGTGATAGGTTACAACCTGCTAATCCGAAACTCCCAGTTTTTCCCTCCCCCACGCCCTTGGCAACCACCAGTCTGTACTCTGTCTGTGAGTCTGTTTTTGTTTTATAGATAGGTTCATTTTTGCCATATTTTAGATTCCACATACAAGTTATATGGTACTTGTCTTTTTCTTTCTGACTTACTTCACTTACTTATGATAATCTTTAGTTGCACTCATGTTGCTGCAAATGACATTATTTCATTCCTTTTGATGGCTGAGTAGCATTCCATTGTATACATGTACCACATCACCTTTATCCATTCATCTGTCACTGGACATTTGTTTCCATGTCTTGGCTATTGTGAATAGTGCTTCTGTGAACATAGGGATGGTGCATGTATCTTTTTGAATTAAAGTTTTGTTGGATATATGCCTGGGAGTGGGACTGCTGAATAATATTGTAGTTCTATTTTTAGTTTTTTGAGGAACCTCCACACTATTTTCCATAGTGGCTGTACCAACTTACATTCCTACTAACAGTAGAGGAGAGTTCCCTTTTCTCCACATCCTCTCCAGCATTTGTTATTTACAGACTTTTAAATGATGACCATTCTGACTAATGTGAAGTGGTACCTCATTGTAGTTTTGATTTGAGTTTCTCCAATAATTAGTGACGTTGAGCAAGATGACCTTTTTAAAATGCAGATCCAATCCTATCACCTCCCTGCTAAAACTGCTCTTGTATTTTCCCATTATATTTAATATATGATCAAATCCCTTCATTGCTTAGTCCCCACTTTCTTCTCTAATTTATTTTCACTGTAATGCCCTTTGCACTCTTCTGGTTATATCCCATAGGACATTTTTCATTTCTTGAATGTACTAAATTTCCCTTGTCACATAGCCTTCCAAGATACTATTTTACCTGCCTGAAATTCTTCCTGCATCTTATCCTAGTTTATGTTGGTTCAACATATGGATCTCAACTCAATCATTACTCTGAAAAGCTTTCTCTGACACCCAGTTTTTGGTGAGGTAAAAGTCCCCTATATAAGTTCTGAAAGTATCTGCCTGTTATTTATCATTAGATTAGTCTCAGTGAAAGCAGGAACTGTGTGTCTTCTTCTCTCAGCATTCTATTTCCAGAAACCTATTACATGCCTACTAGCTCATAGTAGGTGCTCAATATTTATTCAGTGTGTGAAAGACAGAAAAGTTCTTTTAAGCCTCAACTTTTCACTTGGCTCTGCACTTTTGATCTCTTTGTATCTCTGTCAATTCAGTTCTTTTCTTTATTCTGTTGATGTGCACACTATATTCAAGGCACAATCTAAGGCATTAAAAAATATCAATAAACATAGGTTCTTGCTTTCAAAGAACTCGTACATCAGATTTCTATAATTTAGGGTTTTTAAAATGCTCTCAAACAATGTTAACTTTTAGTATTATCCATTTTCATTTCAAAGAAAGATCATTTTACTTACATAGCAAAGGTGGAGACCTTCAAACTTTTAGTCCAATACTTATGCCTTTTAACATTTCAGGCAACTCTTGTGGTTCCCTCTGTAGGTGTGTGGCTCTTCCAGAAATGTGAAGATCTTCCATAGTCCTCAGACTTTTGTGTGATTTGGAATCATCAAGAAAGGTTATAGTTATAGGTTCCAGACCACCACCTAAAACAGTCAGTAGCTAATGGAGTGGATTCCAGGAATATGCATTTTTAACCAGCATCACTGGTGATTCTGTTGCTACAGTCTCAATGCAGTGGGCAGGTCCTGGACTATCCACTGGGTCTGATGTGGAATGGAAAGAAGGGCTTCCCCACCACTGTTTATAGTCTTGTGACTATAAACGGCCCCCAAACAAAAATCAGAGAAACAAGACAATCCCAGATCGTAGTCAGTGAGATGAAGGAACTAAGCAGCTGGCTGAGATAGAGCCAAGGGGAAAAGCTACTCCTTTTTTCTCCACCTCTACTCCTTTCTTCCTTGATGCCTTAGTGATTCATAATGGAGATTTGAAATAAAGTTAACAATATTCATATTTGTTGAATAAAGATTTTGCATGTAACCAACTCTAAAAAATGAAGAAAGTTTAACCTGCCACATGTTTCTTTTAAAAAGTCAATTGCTTTTCAATTCTGGGTTTTCTCCATTGCCTTGTTCAAGTAGCCTTAATAGTAAAAATAAAATAAAACTAAATACAGATTCAAATATACCAACAAAACGAAACCTTCCATTTCTTAAATCATCTTTCCACTTAGTAAAACACTAGATCTTTTCTTTGTATTTTGACGAGGGAATTAGCAGTATTGTGGCTCAGATGGTAAAGAATCTGCCTGCAGGAGACTCGGGTTCGATCCCTGGGTTGGGAAGATCCCCTGGAGAAGGAAATGGCAACCCAATCCAGTATTCTTGCCTGGGAAATCCCATGGACAGAGGAGCCTGACAGGCCGCAGTCCATGGGTCACATAAAAGTTGGGCACAACTTAGCAACTAAGAACAGAAGTATTTCCAAGGACCTCATTCAAGGGATTTGGAACTCTTGCTTGACTCCCTCATGTTGACAGTGTTGACTAGGCAGCAGATAGCAGCTGATTCATCTGCACACTTAAAAACTAATGTGTCATTCTGTTCTATACTTCTCTGTACTATAGGAAGAAACTGTACAGAGCAGATGTCTGGACTTGTTCGGGACTTTTGGTCCTTTGGAGGATTACAGTTGTAGCACCATCAGTGACTGCCAGAGGTGGCAGGAAGGCGGCCCTCAAAGTCTGAGTGCAGACATGTCCAGTGTTTTAGGGTATATCAGATGAGTAAGAGTGCATTTACCCTTCACTACGTCTCCACAGAAAGTTGCTTTGGGTTTGGAGGTACACTTTCTAACATATAACTAATCTAACTAGAGAAATTAAGACTTCTAAGCTTCCTCTGTCCTCTCCCTGATTCTTCCACTTCCTGATTGCATTTTAGCCTGTTCCTCTCTAGCTGGTATTTGGGAAGGGCGAAGAACAACTCAGATATCTTGAGAAGCAGAGGTATGTGATGTCTACTGTTGTTCATCTTCTAAATAGTATTTCTCAAGCCTTTGTTAAGTGTCAGGTGTTATGCCTGGTGCCTGGGATACGTGATGAGCAGAAACAGTCCTGATCTCCGTGCTTACAGACACTGCAGTCTAGTGGAGGTGGCAGTCAAAAACATCACTCAGAATGAGTATAAAAGTGCAACGGTGATCAAATCTAGGAAGGGTAGGCACCAGGTAACTTGAAAGCCAGAATAGGAGGCTTGACTGTATCAGGGAAATGAGAAGAATGATCTAAAATCTGAAGGCTGTGAAGCACTTAACTGGATTAAGAATGTAAGAAAGTGCCTTCCAGGCAGAGAGCAGCATGAAGCAGGACAGAGAAGGCCAGCAGGGGCAGAGGAAGCACAAGGTGAATTGGAGCTACTGGAAGGGGCCATGCTGTTTCTCCTATAGCCTTAGAGCAGTAAGAAGCCACTGAGGGTTTCTTTTGGAGGGCTGTGTGTGTATGTGTGTGTGTGTTGCAGGGGGTATGAAAAGATTGGAGAGAGAACTAGTGAGTGAGTTTAGGAAGCTACTGAACTGGTGTAGATGAGCTATTACAAAAGCTTAGAATATCAGGGTGGTAGATGAGACAGAAAAAATCAGTTAGATTTAAGAGAGATTTAGGAGAAAAAGCTGATAGGAGGTGGTGATAAACTAAATTTAAGAGGGAGGTGAGGCATGAAGGGGCTTCCCAGGTGGCACCAGTGATAAAGGAACCTGCCTGCCATTGCAGGAGACATACACGACAACGGATTCAGTCCCATGAGGCATGAAGGGTCAGTCTAGGTTCCTGACTGTGCAGCTGAAGAAGTGGTGGTGCCATTCACTAAGATAAGGATCAAGCAAAAGGAGACAGATTTGTTGGGGAGAAATATTTTGATTAGGGGTATAGTACATTTTGAGATGCCGTTGACTATCTGAGAGGCCTTGTAAAAACTGGTCTGGAGCTAAGAGAAGTGGTCTAAGCAGAGATGTAAGTTTGAGAGGCATTTCCATCTAGTTAGTGATGGCAGCTGTGGGGGTGGAGGAGCTATGCTCAGGAGGGAACATGCGACGAGCAGAGGAGAGTGTGCAGACCCAAGTGCTGAGGAGCTCTAGCACTTCATGCCTGAGTCTAGGAGGGTGAACCGACATAGGAGACTGGGAAGAAATAGTGAGGAAGATAGGGAGAAAGAGATTTCGAGAAATAGAAAGAATGGTCAATAATGAAAGTTACTACTGGAGAGCTCTGGTAAGATGAGGACTAAGACTGTCTGATGCATTTCACCATATGGAAGTCACTGTGGACCTTGAAACTGTACTAGAGAGGGCTGTGCTGAAAAACCAGGTTGAAGTGGGTCAAGGAGGTGGGTTGAAGTGGATTGACAGGGGTGAGTTAACAAGTCTAAGAAGTTACATTGTGAACAGAGAAGGGATTCAGTGAGTTTTGTTTTTAGGAGGTTATGACCGCATACAGAAAATACTGATTAGTAAAAAAATGGTTTGAATAAATCATAAAATAAGTGACCACAGCCAATAGAAAAGAAATGCCAATAGAAATGTCAATAGGAAGTCAATGCCAAAGAAAAGAAAGCAATTTGGAAGACTTTTAGTAATAGTAGTAGTAATCAAAATAATCATTCTTTATGTGTACAAAACAGTCATGTGTATGCTGTACATGCATGTATGTATCAGTCCTTAAAACAACCCTGTATGAGGCAGATGACATTATGGTTCTGTTTTATATATAAGGAAACTGGAACAGACAGGTGAAGTTATCCAATATAATACATGTAGCAAATGACAGAGCCAGGATTTGGGCCCAGTTGGTCTTAACATTCTAAGTCTGTGGTCTTCTCCAATTCAACAGACAGCCTCAGTGTCTGCAATAACATAATGTTTATCAAATGCCCAGGGTGGCCAGGGTACCCTAGGACCCCCATCCCTGGCAAGAGCTGCTGGGGGGTCAGAAGTTAAGTAAGACTTACATCCATGCTATGAATATGACTGATGTCTAAAGGCCAGAGTCAGATGTACTTGACTCCTTTAACTGATTATTTAATGATGAGTGGGAAGACAGCATGACTCAACAAAAAGACAGCACACCCAAACAGTTCATTAGAGTCTTTAATAGGATGAATAAGGGTTTTGACAAAGTGGACCCAGGGGATATAGTTAAATTTTTTTCAGATTCATTTAAACCTTTAACCTGTGATTTCCTTCCAGATACGGCCAAAAATTCAATTCTTGGAAGATTTTATTTTATTTCTGTAAGATCCAGTTAACCAATGATCCATTGTAAAGATGTTTGGAAAACTGGAAATTTTTTTTTAATATTTATTTTTCTTAAGATATTTAGTCACTGGGCAGGACATCAAGGAATTCAATAATCTCTTTCAAGGAGTCTACCAACCATCACCATTTTAATATCTTCTAGACTTTTCTAGTGAAAGTATTGAAAACTTTAATACTAAATTGAAAGAGTTAAAAACAAAAGAACCTGTGAGGCTATGTTTCAAACTTATATATTTCAGGTCAGATTATCGTCCTTATGAAATAGACAAACAGCCTCGCCATGCACCAGAAGAATATAAACCAAAACAGGGGGTGATTGATCTTGGCACCACCTACAAACGGGATTTTAATTCTTACAAAGTGCAGCCTGTGGTGATAATTCGGCCTCTGGAGAGACAACAAGTTAAAAAAGGAAAGCTGGACACTGTCCCAACCTATAAAGGTAACTTGCCATTTCCAAAATTAAAACGCCAAAAACCAAAAACTTAACCTTCAGCTTTGACATCCAACATCAAATCGCAATTCTGGCAGATTGCCAAACTTAAATCTCTAAGGCTTAGGAGAAAACTTCTTTCTCTTTTGTCAAAATAATATTGTATAGAGAGGAAAAAACACCATTTGCTTGGTTGAGAATTAAGAGACCTGGGTTCCTGTCTAAATTCAGCCATTTAGTTTCCTTTATCTCAAACCATGAAAACAAAGGATACTACTGAACAAGCACTATGTCCTATTTGTCACATTATGCCATTTTGAGTTGGCACTTCTCCTTTCCTCCCAGTATGGAACTACGGAGCATACTGCAGCCTTTGAGAAAGTCAGATAAATAGCAACCCTCTTCACCATTCAAGTTCTGAACCAACCAAAAGAGTTAGCAGGGAGAGAACCAAAATATTGCCTTTTATACTGATAAAGGCTGGGATAGAGGATGACACTTACCTCTGTTAGCAGATGGTCCCTGATACTGAACTTCAGAATAAAACAGGCATGTTCACCCAGTGAGACAATGTTGGATCCCCACAGGCCACCTGCTCCTCTAGGTCTTCCAGCATGGAATACCTTCTGCCTGCTGGCAACCAACTGCAGGGAGAAAGGGGCTGGAAGATGTGTGACCAGTTTCTTTCCAAAAATCAATCTGGTCTTAGAACACTGTTGCTTTGAGCAGTTCTTTATTTTCCAAAAATAGGCTATCTGGTTAGTTCATACTATTTCTATATTTTTTGTTAATAATGTAATTGCATATTTAGGCTTACAGTCTTTTCACTCATATGTGATATAACTGAATGGCTATGTCCTAATAAACCTTTTTATAAAAGTGATGCCATCCACAATAACAGTAATGATTTATATTTTAAATAGATAATAACTGAATACACACTTATTCTTTAAACACCATTCTTAGCAGTTTAATGGATATGTAAAGTGTATGTTCCCTGGAAAAGGAAATGACAACCCACTCCAGTATTCTTGCCTGGGAAATCCCATGGACAGAGGAGCCTGGTGGGCTACAGTCCATGGGTCACAAAAGAGTCACTCTTTTTAAGACTGAATGACCAAACAACATTCCAAAGTATATAGAATTAGTATATTATGATCTATGTCAGCTCAGTAGGGACATCACAAACAATGTTCTTTGTTTTTTTTTTTTAAGCTGTGAGCATATAAGACACCATACAAAGAACAAATTTTTAAGACAACACATACAGTGAACATATCAGGGCTTCCCTGATAGCTCAGTTGGTAAAGAATCCGCCTGCAATGCAGGAGACCCCAGTTTGATTCCTGGGTCAGGAAGATCTGCTGGAGAAGGGATAGGCTACCCACTCTGGTATTCTTGGGTTTCCCTTGTCCTTCAGCTGGTAAAGAACCCACCTGCAATGTGGGAGACCTGTTTTGGAAAGATCCCCTGGAGAAGAGAAAGGCTACTCACTCCAGTATTCTGGCCTAGAGAATTCCATGGACTATAGGGTAGCAAAGAGTCGGACACGACTGAGCAACTTTCACAAAGATTTTCACATACAGTGAACAAATATATTTTCATAATCTAATACAGCATATAGTAATTGCTAAGATATATATGAATTGGTATGCATAGGAGATAATGTATTACGTAATAATTTGACATAAAACTGGTGAAATGTTTGTACTGGGTCTTTTAAACAACCATAGTAAGATTTTATTCTTTTTTTCTCCATAAAGTTCACTTAAAATTCAATAATATTGATAATCCTTGATGCCTTGACTATTTATATGTAACATATGCACACACACACATTCAAACATCCAATACTAGTTCTGGCGTCTCATTACCTGGGCTTCCTATAGATTCATGTACTTCTATTCCCATAATCCAATGTTGAGGATTCCTGGGTTCCTTCTGGCCTCCTCCCTCCTGATCTTTCCTAGTGAGGAAAAGTTATCCTTGCATTTCCGGGTTGAGAGCATGAGACAAGAAAACCTATGGGCCAAGGGGACATGTTACCATCCTGTGTGATGACCGCACTACAGGCTCTGTAGAGCCTCCATAAGGACACATCTGTAGCTGAAGAGGAATCACAATGGGAAGAGCCTCTCACTATAACCTAACAGTTAGAGAATAGAGGGCAGATGGAAATGGGATATGATTAAAAACAAAAACTACAAGATGGTGAGAAGGGCGTCATCTAGATTCTGGAGATGTGGCTCTATGGAACTGGTGACTCTTAGACAGAAATCTATCTGCCCCCAGCAGCCTTGGTTTAGAAACTTATTCAGACTAAAGTGTACATAAAGAAAATAGGTCAGTATTTGATTTGATAAATACTTTTTAGGGATTACTCTTCTGTGTGCCAGGCACTACAAGGAATAGAGATCTGAATGAAGCAGGGTTGTTGACATTTAGAAACTTTAGAGTTGAGGAAAAAAAGAGCAATATAGCATGAAAAATTAAATAGTCATACAAGAAGTAAATGAAATATCACAAGGAGGGGGAAATGATTCACTAGAAAATTTATGAAAAAATTAGTGCTTTAAAAATTTAGACTGAACAAGATATCACTGCAGGCTAGTCTGAGAATGCATCAGAGACTAGTAAGTATTGATGTATAGAAAGAGGAGGGACATCCTAAAAACTAGGGTGAGATGAGCAAAAAGTCATAAAGCCAGAAAAATAAAAGGGTATTCAGTGAACATGGTGTGGACCAGAGAATTTCAGGATCTGAGTGCTTGGTGTCTAATTCCAAAAACATAGGTTATGATTGTGATGTTTTGGTTGTCAGACTGAGGAGGTTAACATTTTTCTAGTAGCCACTAAAATTTTTTGAGTTCTGCTACCAGATAGGATATAGTAGATGGCAGAAAGCCATAACCTCCACTGAAACGGCTAAAAACATACATAAATTTTTTTAAATCTTTTTTTAAATAGAAGCAAAGAATTAAATTTACAGAGATGGAGTAGCCCTTCCTAGATGAGCTGAGGTGGCCAATTGTTCACTCCTCTGGAAGCATCTGTCAAGTCTAGGCGAGGCTGAAGATTGGGGTGGCATAAGCAGGGGACTCTTCTAGAAGGAAGGGAAATCAGTGGAGAACCTCACACATAGGCAGGTATGACAGATTAGAATCTATAAGTACCCCAGATGCGGGGCTGGTTTCCCTTGTAGGGTGTTTGCTAAGTGTTGAGGGGGCATGGTGGGCTAGAAGACTGGGCTGGAAAGAGCTCACAGAAATGTCCCACAGTCTCTCTTGGGAACAGGTGCTTGGAAGACAGAGCCCCACTAGAATGAAGGCAAAGCTACAAACACATCACAGGTCTTGTCCGAAGAAATTTGTAATTAGAGGAAGACTTTGTCTAATTAAAGATGTCACTGTATACCTGTGGCGGATTCATTTTGATATTTGGCAAAACTAATACAGTTATGTAAAGTTTAAAAAAAAAAAAAAAAAAAAAAAAGATGTCACTGAACACCAGTCTCGCTCAGTTCCTGATTGGATCAAGGTGGTCTGCCCCACATCCTATCTGCTCAACAGAGGGAAGAGCAAGCTGTCTTCTGTTGAAAGTAACACTGATTTTAGTTTCTATGATTTTCTTATGCATAACTTCCAGCAAATAATAAAACCTTATAAGACTTATGAAGAATCAGAAAGGGAAGAGATAATGGTCAAAGAATTTCCAAAATTGGTGAAGGAATTCAGGCCACAGATTCAAGCAGCTTATCAAACCGCAAAATAAACACAAAGCCATGTCTGGCAACTGTCATCAAACTTCTGAAAACCAAGTAAAGATAACTTCTTAGAAGTAGTAAGAGCAAAACTACACATTATCTACAAAAGAAAAGTTAGAAATATACTTAACGTCACCAGAAACTATAGAAGCCTGAAGACAATGAATGACATCTTTAATGTTAAAAGGAAAAAGAAATTGAGAATTTAAAACCCAGTGAACCCTAGAACTTTATATGTAGTGAAAATATCCTTCAAAATAATGTAAAATAAAGAGGTTTTTAGGGAAGAAAAAAAAAGGAGAACATCTGTTAGTAGCAGATACATACTACAAAAGTAATTAAAGGAAGTTCTTCAGGTTGAAGGAAAATGATTCGAGAGAAGCATGAAGAGCAGCAATCAATGAGTCTGTAAAGAGAAAAACAGTAGAGAAAATTGATGAAATGAAATGCTGATTCTGTTAAAAGATAACAAAGTTGAATAACCCTAACCACAATGACCAAGGAGAAAAATAAGAAGACACTAACTACAAATATCAAGAATGAAATAAGGATCTTGCTGTAAACCCTATAGAACCTTATTTTACAATATTTTTTCTTCTATTTCCTTATTCTTATTTTTGATGATTTCATCAGGTTGCTACTCATTGCATGATTGCCTCAGATGGAAAAACTTATAATTTAGATAGTAAAATAAACAGGATTTGAAAATGACTTGAAACAGAGAGAAAGGAGTGAGGGAGAGAAAATTAACTGGGTGAAATCTTTACATGAGATGCCAAATTCAAAATAGTGTTTTATTGTTGTGTTATTTAGGGAAAATGAGTCTGAGCAAGATGGTGAACTCAGTTGGGGCAAACTAAGTTTCAATTTACCTCTTGGACATTTGAATAGAGATTGTCTAGGAGGAAGATAGGTATGTTGGTTTGGATTTCAAGGGAAGTCTGGAGTAGAGATTCAAGTTTGGGAGTCATCAACTTACAGGTAGGATTAAAACTGTGAGACAAGTTTGATGATGTGTGGATTGAGAAAGAAAGGATGGAGCCCCCTGACTTTATGAAAACTGGTCCCACATTCTTGGTGCCATAAGACAACACAGAGAACAGAGCCCCAACTACCAAGAGAAAGAAACTGCATGTGCCGCTGAGGACTTTTGTCCTCAAAGAGGGACCCAGAACAGCTCACTGTGTAAGGATGGAGTTGGGGCTCTGCATCTGGATGTTCATGATGAGCAAACACATGCAAGCACCTCATGGGCTTAAAGCTGTTTAGAAGAAAGTGAACTCCCATCTAAACTGAATGGCCCTTATCTCACAAGTGCAGTACTGTAGTTGCCAAATGACCAGATGCATTGTTAAATGTAGGCGGCATTATGTTTGATTTTTTTCCATAAGTGTCATAAGATACTAAGAACCAATGACATTAATAAAGACCATGATGTTTTAAAGGTATTGCTAGAATGTTATTAATAAATATTATAGGAAAATAATAAATTTCCAGGCATATGAACATAGGGATATTTAAAAGAGGCAAACCAATTTTCTGCAGATCTCTGGAATTAATACATTGCTATCAAACCTCATCTCTCTGAATTTTTGCTTCCTTTTTGAAAACCAAACTTTTTTGGTAAGGGAGAATATTCTCTTCTGTTTAGTTTCTCTCATGAAATTAACATCTTTTTTGTAGACATTTTGGCAACAAAGGGTCTCCCTGTATGTTTATATTGAACCATAGACCTTCCATTAACATCCTCTGGTTTCCTTTTAGTTACTGAAAAATAGTGCTATAATTTTATACTTGTAACAAACAACAGAGATTCCTTCATGGTGACTCAAGAAAAAGAGAGTTTGTGGTAAAGCTTCATGTGACGTGGAATTGGAAAGCTATCGCGTGCAGAGGAAGCTTGGAGGAGAACTACCCCTTCCCCAGCCCACCACCGCCATGAGCTAGCTGGCTTTTCTCACAGCATCCTCACTCCCCTGGACACATCTTCTCTGATCGCCCTCAAGGTCTCACCTTCTCTGCCTATGTATCATGTCACTGTTTCCTTATGAGTCTGTTGCAAAGTCTTCAGCCCACCATAGCTCTCCAATTCTGCTCCATGGCACCTTTCACATTCTTCTCCCACATGTATCTGAATTTGTTTTCAAATGTAAGTTCACAAGACCAAGAATGTGCATGACCCAGATCATCTTTTCTTACCAGGTCTCTGCTATCCAAAAGATTGCCTGCTCTTAGGTTATTCATTCTCATTCAAATATCAGTAGCTTGAAGGTGGTGGGAATAATCATTATTTGGTAAAAAACGTGGCTATTTTGGCAGAAATGCCCATGACTGAGAAGTTTTTCTCTTCAAAAGAAGTATCCACAGAAGAAGCATTTGAACTTTTGCCTTTCCAATAAACACTGCATGGCCTTTAGCCTAGACTCTAATTCTTTATCATGTATATCTTCCATCTCTTATAAATTAATTTTTGGTATTTAGAGATACATATTTTGGGGTGAAGTCAATTCCATAGTATTTCTCAGCTTTCTCCCTTTCTCATCTAGAAACAGAAAGCCTAAATAAACCTCAGTTGAAATATAAGCACTTCAGTTTTCCATCCATGGTCTAGGTGAGCTGCAAGAAGAAGAATTAAGGTATTTAACATGAAATCCCAGGTTCAGCCCTGATGTTCATTTCTAAATTCCATACTTAGTCTCTTACACTTTAGAGAGCATTCAGTCTGGTCCCCTCACCTCCAGATGAAGCCCATTTCCCAAGGAGGGAAATTGAAGCCAGTACTCCTCCTGGGATAGTACAAGTTACCCTGGACCCTGAATATTTGCTCAGGGAGTCCTGTAGGCTTTCAGGGGGTACAGTGGAGCTGAAGTTTTCTCTACTTTGAGGAGTCCCCCCCAAAGTAAGGCGTAATATCCACATCACTCTTGCCCACACAGCAGGGCCCTTGGTTTTATGTTAATCCCTAGCTTTTATGCTTCACTTCAGCATGTTATAACAAAAAACCCAACCAGTTCCTGGGAACACAACCCTAATCTCCTAAATTCTGTCTTCACTCAAAACACAACCTTATCGGTTTTCAAAAACAATCAACAGTCAGGCTCAGATGTTCCATTCCCATATTATATCAGAAGAATCTGAAAGTGGAAAGTTGTGTGTATTAAAGTGGGGAGATAGGAAGAGCAAAGTAGAAGTGAAGGAAAAAAGGAATAAATCTGAGGGGAAATCAGTGGAACTGCCTACTTAATTGGTGTTGAGATACCTAAAGGAAATGCAAGGACGGCAATGAGAGAAGTCAGTCACAATTTTTAGAAGGTGGTGGTGGTCTGCAGTATTTAAAAATGCTTTCTCTCTCTTTTAAATTTTTAAGATGATTATAGAGCTTGGGATATTCAGAAAAGTGAACTCTACAAGCCACAACAAACTTACTATCCCCCTACTGTGAGATTTGGAAATTCAACAACATTTCAGGATGACTATGTCCCTCGGGAGATAAAGCCTAGACAAAGCTGTAAACCCAGTCCAGCAGTCGAACGCTCTACCACCCCCTTTAGCGGTAACACAAGTCATCGCCTTGATTATGTGCCTCATCGACCAGAATTCAAGTTGGCAAGGCCAAAAGACAGCTACAAGCCACCCGACCAACCCTTGGAGGACCTCACAACTCACCGATGCGACTTTCAGGGTCTCGTTGGTCAAACGGCAAAGATCTGCAGACCTGCACATACCAGAGTGGCCCAGGACGCTCCATTTGAAGGAAGCACCGAGTTCCGGGACAGCTTTCAAGCGTGGGCACTCCCAGCACCGCAAGTACAGAAAGCGCCAGAGTATGTCCCTCCCGCAGGCACCATGCAGCTGCTGAGCACCAGCCACCTCGACTATGTCCCGCATCAGGCCACGCGTGTGCTTCCCATCAGGCCTGCTTCTCGTAGGAGAAATCGTAACTTTCCTTTCCAAGGAAAGAGCACCACGAAGCAAGATTTCCCAGCATGGGAAAGCTGCCGTCAGGGACTCATTAAGCAGGAGCCGCAGATCCCCAGCCCATCTGGAAAATTCGATGGCCTGAGCACTTTCAGGTCTCACTACGTGCCCCATGAACTAATTCCCACCGAGAGCTGCAAACCTGCGGACGCTCCCTTGAAGAGGTCGCTTCCGTTTGACGACATCACCACGTACTCTCTGGAGTATATGCCCAAGAAACTGGAGACCTGCCCGGCTAGCTACCCTTCCCCTCCTGGCTACCTGTTTGAAACTACAAATTCTCAAGGTCATAAATTCTTCCGCAAGATCGCTCCCGCGGTGAAGGCCTTCTAATTCTCAAATCATGTTTAAAAGGAAGCGGACTCACATCATGTTGGGTTCTCAAGGACAAAATCAATATTCTATAGTAGGAAAAAAAATTTTTTTAAGTGAAAACTAACCATTTTTTAAATTTTTAAACAAGAAATTTAGAAAATCTGTCAGAGGAAATCAGGATTTTTAAATCCATTTCCAATTAATATTTTAACCAAAATTGTTCTTTAGTATGCGTTTCTGAGACTTAAATTATGTACATTCCCACCAGAACTATTTTTAATCCCAACATACTGTTTGGTAACTTGTTTCAATCTATTATAATTTATACTTGTGTTTATACTTATGTCAAGTATATGGTTATTCACATAGGTGTTATCATTCATCAAGTGCCTTAGGACTTTTCTAGAGCACCACGGAAAATGACACGCGGATTCTTCTTTCAAGACAACAGTATTTTTCTCTTTAGACTTCAAGCATCTATGAGGTGTTCCCTGAGTCAGGTTTTCATTGGTGGCTGTTAAGATGCTGCACTGCTCCTCACAGGGTTCAAGTTAGTAAGAGGCACCCTAGGGTGGAAATCTAAGGCTGCGTGGGTTGGAAATCGAAGCACCTGAGTTCACAGTTCCAATGATGTTAATTTCTATTTGTGTTACCCTAGGCAAGTGACTCTTGTCTTTGAGTCTCAGTGTCTTCATTTGTAAAAGAATGTCTGCTCTGCCTATCTCACAGAAACTTTGCTCTGAGCATCAGGTCCTGTGATGCCTTGAAATCCACAAAGTAAGAGTGCAAACCAAGAATCAGGGGTTGTTCATAAGTCACCTAATCTCTTTTTGTACCTGTTCCTCCATTTTCATATTAGGAGAATTCCCTACTCAATACTCCCTTTCTGGCCTGTAGCAAGGACTATAGAATAACCTAGCCTGTTTCTAGCTGATGAGGAGTATGAGTTCTGAGAGGAGTCTTGCCCTCTAAAGCTTCACAAGCACCCTAGAAGTTGTTACAGAGAATGGAGAGTGTGGGTAGGGGAATAATGTGGTTTGAATGACACTATTTCCAAAAAGGAAAAAGCATTTGCAGAAGTTTAGACAATGACCAGCAGCTCTGAAGAAAATGTTCAGGGTAACCGCAGGCAATTATGCACCTAATTGCCACTCCCTGAATCACAGTGCAGAAGAAGAACCAGGCTCAGTATGAGCACAGTTATGTCCTCCTCCTCCTCCAGTGTGAAGAGCGATTCCAAGAAGGGAGGGAGGGAAGGAATGGTGGCACCAAGTGAAGTAGACAGAACAGACTGTGTATGTAAATGCTGAACATTCCCTAATGAATGCAACTCTCTCCCCCAACCCCAGCCACGCCATACCGCACGTGGGATCTTAGTTCCCAGACCAGGGATCGAACCCGTGCCTCCTGCATCAGAAGCGTGGTGTTCCAACCACTGGATTGGCAGGGGAGTCCCATGAATAAATTCTTATTGGGTGTTTTTGGGGGTAATATGATTTATTTTATCTTAAAAGTTTAGTCTTGTAGTTTTAGAATTGTTTCAAAATATATATCCATAACTGAGAATAAGTCTATCAACATTTGGTTAAAGTATTTTTCATTATGTGGCAGTAATTTGTTTTTATTTACTTTTGTATTTATTAGGGGAAATTATGTTGAATTATATGTATCTAGTAATAAAGTATCACTAAATGAATTTTCATGAAATCATTTCTGCAACCAATTTTCTCTGGAAGAGACCTTGTTAAGAAAGTATTTTCTAGGTTAAGGTATACATAATTCACACACACACAGTCACACATTTTAAAAGCACTGGAAACTAGTCATATTATTTAACCATCTGCCCGATTTAGAATGAGTTTCCACTAAGCCAAACTTGGATGAATCTGATGAAGAATGGGGAACATTTGGAGACAAAAAGCAGTAGGAAATTTCACCCCCACCCCATCCCGTCTCTACCCTGTCTCCCTGCATATCCTTGTTGTGGAAAATAAGACCACAGAATTAGAAAGAAAGGCTCTGTCATTCATAAGACCTGGAGGGACAACAACGCCAAGAGTGAACACTAACGTGCACCATGGACTTTGGGTGATTATGCTGTGTCAAGGTCGAGCCTCCCATTGTGACACCCACACCCTCGGCACAGGCCACTCAAGGTCAGGAGGCTGTGCAAGTGCGGGGGCAGGAGGCACAGGGTAACTCTCTGTTCTTTCCACTCAGTTTTGTTGTGAACCTAAAACTGTTCTAAAACAATAAAATGATTAAAGAAAAAAACCAAAAACTAGGTGGCAGGAAGAATGGAGAGGGGTGTTCAGCAGTCAGAGGCTGGGGATCCCCATTCCCCAGCCCCGTAAAACATCTGATTTATATAGACTTTTGTACAAAACTACCCAAGGCCCTCTCTGGGGCTTCCCTGGTGGTTCAGCTGGTAAAGAATCCTGCCAATGCAGGAGACACAAGAGATGCAGGTTCGATCCCTGGGTCCGGAAGATCCCCTGGAGGAGGAAACGGCAACCCACTCCAGGATTCTTGCCTGGAGAATCCCATGGACAGAGCCAGGTGGGCTACAGTCCACAGGGTTGTAAAGAGTCAGACACGACTGAGTGGCTGACACACACAAGGCCCTCCCTGAGAGTCTCTGTGTGAGAGTAGCCTGGTAATGTGAGGTGAAGAGGAGACCTCTGAACATTCATCAAAGAAAGGGAAGATGAACCTGGTAATCCTAAATTAGCAAACTTCAAAAAAAGCTGTTTAAAAAGAGTGCTGATAATATACTTTTCGAAGGTCACAGTGTCCAATACAACAACAAGAAACTTTCACCAAGTCTTCTCTCTCCACTCAGCGCTGTTTTACACGGACATGCAGATTTTCATCTTGTGTCACAGACTTAGGATTTTCACCAATGCCACCATCCCCATCCCCTTCAACAGCGCACACAGGTTGCCAGCTGCTCTCTAGGGTAGCCAGGTCTGTGTCTCCATCACCTCCAGCATCCCCAACAAGACTTCTTTACTTGAATCCATTAGGGAGTTACAGTGGTTAGCAAGGAAACATGGCCAGGAGATGCTGACAGTCAGCAAGCCTTGGAAGATGGGAGCCAGAAGAGGGGTGAAGACGCTAGTTTCTTCCACAGACTAATGCATGTGACCTGGTAAACGGCGCCTTCCCTGTCTAAGCCCTGTTTCTTCATCTACAATACAGACTTCAAAGGCTGTGTATCCAGAATATATAAAGAGCTTTTAAAACTCTAAGAGGGAAAATGGATAAAAGATCTAAACAGCTACTTCACTAAAGATTATACACAGATGGTGTATTAGTTGCTAAAGTTGCTGTAACAAAGATTCACAAAGCAGGTGGCATAACCATTTTACTTTCTCACTGTTCTGGAGGCTACAAGTCCAAGGGCAAGGTGTTGGTTAGAGCGGGTTCCTCCTGAGGGCTGCAAGGGAGAATCTGTTCTCTTCTTCCCCCTGCTTCTGGAGCTTTGCTGGCAACCTTCATTGTTTCTTGGCTTAGCAATCTCTGCCTTCATCTTCTCCCTATGTGCAGGCACCTGGGTCCAAATTCCCCATTTTTATAAGACTACCAGTCATGGGACCTCCGTGGTGGTCCAGTGGTTAAGATTTTGTCTTACAATGCAGGGGCGTAGGTTCCATGCCTGGTCAGGGAACTAAGATCTCACATGCCTCATGGCTGAAAAACCAGAACATAAAACGAGCAATATTGTTACAGATTCAATAAAGATTTTAAATAATGGTCCACATTCCCCACCCCCAAAAAAATACCAGTCATATTGATGTTCACAGACTCAGGTCTTTTACCCATCTTAATGTTACACACCCGAATGGTCTCATTGCTCCTTGATCATCTGCAAAGACCCTAATTCCAAATAAGGTCACATTCTAGGAGTTAGAAATTTTTTTGGGGGGGGGGAGGAGGAACGGACAAAGTTCAGTCCATAAAAGATGACAGAGAAGTATATGAAAACATACTCAACATCATTAGCCAACAGGGAAATGCAAATTAAAACTACAATGACATACCACTATATTCCTATTAGAATAGCTACAATACACACAGACACACAAACCTGACAAATGGACATCATTAGTCAATAGGGAGATTCAGAGTAAAACTATGAGACACCTATTACCCAGGTGTCCCACACTGCAGGTGGATTCTTTACCATCTGAGCCACCAGGGAAACCCGATCAGACACCACTATGCATCTATTAGAATGGCTACAAAATACACATACACACATGCATGGATGCTCAGTCGCTCAGTCATGTCTGACTCTTTGCCACCCCATGGACTGTGGCCTGCCAGGCTCCTCTGCCCATGGGATTCTCCAGGCAAGAATACTGGAGTGGGTTATCATGCCCGCCTCTGGTAATTTTCCTGACCCAGGGAATGAACCTGCATCTCTTATGTCTTCTACTTTGGCAGGCAGGTTCCTTACCACTGGCACCATCTGGGAAAGCCCACACATATACACATACAGACACAAACATGACAATCTTCAGTACCGACGAGGATTTGAGCAGCTGACACCTGTATGTCGTTAGTGGGAACATAAATTTTGGAAAACAGTTTGACAGTTTCTTCTAAACATGCACCTATCATATGAGCCAGAAATCCACTTCTAGGTATTTATCAAAGAATGAAAACCTAAGTTTTACACAAAAGTCTGTACATGAATGTTTATACAATTTGACACATCCTCATTCCACACTGGAAACAATCCTGATGTCTTTTAACTGGAAAAATGACACATATCTCTAGTATACTCAAACAGACTCAATTCAAGGAACAAACTGTTGATTTGCCCAATATTACACATGAACCTCAAAGGTGTTTTGGTCAGGGAAAGAAGCTGGGCCTCAAAGGCCACATAATGAATGATCACACTTGCATAAAATTCTGGAAAATGAAAAACTGTAGGGACATGAAATAAATCAGTAATTGCCAGGAGGTAGGGGATGGAGAATTTAGTGATTACCAAGAAGCAAGATAAAGGAATTCAGGGCATAAAGGAGCTGTTATGTGAGAAAATGTGGTGGTTGACAAACAACTGTCTGTATTTGTTAAAACTAGGAGAACTGTAGGGGCTTACCAGGTGGTGCCAGTGGCAAAGAATCCTCCTGCCAGTGCAGGAGATATGAGCAAATGTTTCAATCTCTGGGTTGGGAAGATCCTGGAGAAGGAAATGGCTACCCACTCCAGTATTCTTGCCTGGAGAATTCCATGGACAGAGGGGCCTGAAGGCTACTCTGCATGGAGTCTGCGAAGAGTCAGACACAACAGAGTGCACACACACACACACACACACACACACATACACACAAGAACTGAAAACCACGGAGTCAACTTGACTGCATATCAAATGATAAAAACCATCACCCAGGAGGTGGGGAGAACCCAAGAAGGCACGTAGACTGTGACAAAGGAGAATAACTGTACACCAGATGAATGCTATAACCACACTGAAGGGGGCGGGAAAAAAGGGGGTGACCTGAGTTACACTGGAAGAGGGTTCTGCTTGGGAGCTCTAAGGCAACAGACAGAAAGAATGATGTAACCACTCTACATTCTCATTGGTCATATTTTTTCTTTTCACAGGGAGTATGCATCATCAATTCCGAGACTACTTGATGTGTATATGAAAGTCAAACCAGAAAAATACATTGCTGATAATGCACCCCAGGCTTGTCCCTCTCAGAGAAAGAAGTTGCCAAAAAAAGAAAAAGGTATAATCATATTATGCTTTTACTATAATCATGACCTTTATGGTGCTGGATTGGCATCCAGGATTTCAGTGTAAATTCATACATATGGAAGGAAAATAGTTGTGTGTGCATGTATGCACTTGTGTGTATGTGTGTGCACACGCATGCATGTGCATGTGTGTGTGTGTATGCCTTCATGCACTAGTTTATATGCAGTCAACCTTTTAACTCTCCCAATGGCCAAAGATAAAATGATTTTAGCAACAAAATAATGACAGTGTTGGATTTCAGCTCATTTATACATATATATATATATGGAAGGAAGGAAAGAAGGAGGGAGGAAGGAATGGAGGGAGGAGGGTAAAGAGGAAGGTCGAGTGGGTTGGCAGTAAAGAAGGAAAGATGGGTTAGAGAAAAAACACAAAGAGCCAAAAGACATACCAAACAGAAAAGTACAAATTACATTAAGATATAAATTTTCATCCATCAGATTGGCAAAATTTTTAAAACACTGAAAACCTATATAAAGTTGGTAAAAAGGGGAACTCTCATATACTGTTGGTAGAGACATTTTGATGGTAATTTAGCAGTATCCAGATAGGCATGTCTGTCAATTTGCTGCTGCTGCTGCTAAGTCACTTCAGTCATGTCCGACTCTGTGCAACCCCATAGACTGCAGCCTACCAGGCTCCCCCGTCCCTGGGATTCTCCAGGCAAGAACACTGGAGTGGGTTGCCATTTCCTTCTCCAATGCATGAAAGTGAAAAGGGAAAGAGAAGTCGCTCAGTCGAGTCCGACTCTTAGCGACCCCATGGACTGCAGCCTACCAGGCTCCTCCATCCATGGGATTCTCCAGGCAAGAGTACTGGAGTGGGGTACCATTGCCTTCTCCGTCTGTCAATTTAAGTCCATCTAAAATCTATCCTATAAGAGTATTACCCTTTAGGCATAAAGATATATGTTCCAGGATGTTTACTGCAGCATTTGTTTGTGATAGCAAAAAACAGAAACAATTAAATGTCCATCAGCAATGGACAAGAATGAGGTAATAGTAAATACAATTCAAAAGAATGAAGTGACCATTATGTATTCAGATGGGGGAAAAGTCAATAATATATTGATCAGTAGGAAAAAAAACAAGTTTCATACAAAATATGTCTTGTTTATTATAAAGAAAGCACAAACCTTGTGTGTTTGTAATATATCTTTGAGCGTGCATAGTAAAACATCTGGGATGATACATATCAATCAGTGTGTGGGCTCTATCTTCTGAACAAAATTGGAAACTAGGTTTTCTGTTGAGAATCAGGGTGTCTGTTCTGAACGTTTTCCATTCTAGGAGGATGGTTCTGGCTGGAATTGTGTTGGGAATAGGAAATGCAGCTGATACTACATCAACAAAACTTAGTGAAGGCTCAAAATGGAAACTGAGCCAATGGTCAGGGTCATCTCATTTTCCCCAGCAACTCACGATGTGGAGGAGGAAGGAAGAGCCACAGAGTGAGCATCTGCTATGACTCAGGCTGCTAAGTGCTTCACACTAAACCAGTTAATCAAAACCTCGCAGACACAAGACAATCTACAGAATGGGAGAAAATATTTGCAAATGATGCAACCAATAAGGGCTTAATTTCCAAGATGTACAAAGAATTCATACAACTCAACAACAACATAAAAAAACCTATCCAAAAATAGGCAGAAGACCTAAATATACATTTCTCCAAAAAAGAAATACAGATGGCCGATAAACGCAAGAAAAGGTACTCAACATCTCTATTTACTAGAGAAATGCAAATCAAAATTACAGTGAGGAACTACCTCACACCAGTCAGAATGATCATCATTAAAGAGTCTTCAAATAAATGCTAGCAAGGGTGTGGGGAAAAGGGAACCCTCTACCCTGCTAGTGTGAATGTATGTTGCCACTGTGGAAAACAGTATGGAGGTTCCTCAGAAAGCTGAGAAGAGTTATCATATGATCCAGCAATCCCACTCCGGGGTATATACTGGACAAACTAAAAATAAAAAGGACACAAGCACCCCAATGTTCATAGCATCACTATTCACACAGCCAGACATGGAATCGATCTAAGTGTCCATTGACAGAGGAATGGATGAAGATGTAGTACATATATACAATGGAATACTACTCAGACAAAAAAGGATGGAATAATGCCATCTGCAGCAATGTGGATGCAGCTAGATATTATCATACTAAGTGAAATGTCAGAAAAAGAAAGACAAATACCATGTGATATCATTTATGAGTGGAATCTAAGTAATGACACAAATGAACCTACCTATGAAACAGAATGGAGAAGGCAATGGCACCCCACTCCAGTACTCTTGCCTGGAAAATCCCATGGATGGAGGAGCCTGGTGGGCTGCAGTCCATGGGGTCGCTAAGAGTCGGACACAACTGAGCGACTTCACTTTCACTTTTCACTTTCATGCATTGGAGAAGGAAATGGCAACCCACTCCAGTGTTCTTGCCTGGAGAATCCCAGGGACGGGGGAGCCTGGTGGGCTGCCATCTATGGGGTCGCACAGAGTCGAACACGACTGAAGCGACTTAGCAGCAGCAGCAGCATGAAACAGAAACAGAATCACTGACAGAACAGACTGGTGGTTGTCAAGGGAGGGGGGTTGGGGGAGGGACTGAGTGGGAGGCTGGTGTTAGCACACGTAAGCTTTTATAATATAGGATGGATAAACAAGTTCCTAATATGTAGCACAGAGAACTATATTCAGGATCCTATGATAAACTATAATGGAGAAGAATATTAAAAAAGAAGATGTAAATATGTATAACTAAATCACTTGGCTGTAGAGCAGAAATTAACACACTTGTGTCAATCAACTACACTTCAATTAAAAAACAACTCCCCAACCATAATTTGACATGAACAGTAAGACCCCAATCTGAAGATCAGGAGCTCAGAAAGTTCAAAGTTACACCAAGAAGAGGGTGGCAGAACTCCAGATTCCATTGGTGGCCCTCTCGGCTCTCTCCTCACTTTCTCTGGCTGAAGCACGTTCCTCTAGGGTGGTGGAGCCGCCAGACGGAAGGCATCTGTGTCCCTGTGTCTGTGTCTCTGTATCTGTGTCTCAGGGAGTGGAGCTCTTCTACCCTCTAAGCCATCTACCAGTTCAGACTTTTATACCAGACAGAAGCATTCTTCTTGTGTAAGCCCCTCAACAAGATAAAAGTTTACTTTATTCTCTGCCAACCCACTGTCCCAAAGTCCTAATCAAACAGTTTCTAAACAGAGGAATAAATTTAGAATAATTGAAAACACTAGGATCCAAATTTAATCTGTAAATTAAAGAGAACTGACGAATTTGGAAAACTCAGCAGTGGCCATGGGACTGGAAAAGGTCAGTTTTCATTCCAATCCCAAAGAAAGGCAATGCCAAAGAATGTTTAAACTATTGTACAATTGTGCTCATTTCACATGCTAGGAAGGTTATGCTCAAAATCCTTGAAGCTAGTCTTTAGCAGTCTGTGAATTGAGAACTTCCAGATGTACAGGCTGGGTTTCGAAGAGGCAGAGGAACCAGAGATCGAAATGACAACATTCGCTGGATCATAGAGAAGCCAAGGGAATTCCAGAAAAACTTCTACTTTTACTTCCCTGGTAGCTCAGACGGTAAAGAATCTGCCTGCAATGCAAGAGACCCAGCTTCTATCCCTGGGTCAGGAAGATCCTCTTGAGAAGGGAATGGCAACCCACTCCAGTATTCTTGTTTGGAAAACCCCACAGGCAGAGGAGCCTGGCAAGCTACAGGCCATGGGGTCGGAAAGAGTTGCACATGACCGAGTGACTAACACTTCTACTTCTTTGCTTCATCGACTATGCTAAAGCCTTTGATTGTGTGGATTACATGGATCACAACAACCTGTGGGAAATTCCAAAAAGAGAAGGGAATACCAGACCACCTTACCTGTCTCCTGAGAAGCCTGTATGCAAGTCAAGAAGTAACAGAACAGGACATGGAACAACGGACTGGTTCCAAATTGGGAAAGGAGGATGTCAAGGATGTATATTGTCACCCTGCTTCTTTAACTTTTACATAGAGTCCATCATCCAAAATGCCGGGCTGGATGAAGTACAAACGGGAATCAACATTGCTGGGAGACATATCAACAACCTCAGATATGCAGATGATACCACTCCACTCTAATGGCAGAAAGTGAAGAGAGACTGAAGAGCCTCCTGATAAGGATGAGAGAGCAGAGTGAAAAAGCTGGCTTGAAACTCAACATTCAAAAGCCTAATAAGATCATGGCGTCCAGTCTCTTCATGCCAAAAGAAGGGGGAAAAGTGGAAGCAGTGACAGATTTTCTTTTCTCAGGCTTCCAAACCACTGTGGATGATGACTGCAGCCATGAAATTAAAAGATGCTTGCTCCTTTGAAGGAAAGCTATGACAAACCTAGACAGCATATTAAGAAGTGGAAACATCACCTTGCCAACAAATGTCGGTACAGTCAAAGCTATGTTTTTTCCAGTAGTCATGTACCGATGTGAGAACTGGACTGTAAAGCAGGCTGAGCACCGAAGAACTGATGCTTTCTAATTGCGATACTTTCAAGAGAAGACTCTTTCGAGTCCCTTGGATAGCAAGGAGATCAAACCAATCAATCCTAAAGGAAATCAAGGTGTTGAGATGGTTAGAAACAATCACCGACTCAATGGACATGAATTTGAGCAAACCCTGGGAGATGCTGAAGGGACAGGGTTTCCCTACAGACTGCATGCTGCAGTCCATGGGGTTGCAAAGAGTCAGACACGCCTCAGTGATGGAACAGCAACAGCATAACATATACCACTGAGGATGGTGCCATAAAAAATCATAATTGAGTAGGAACTGTGCTTTATGAGAGGTAGTGTATGGGAGGGATGATGCCATTCCCAGACATCATAGTCCTTATCTGAGGTGGGAGAGGTTGTGTGCTGCCCTAGGGTGGGGCCAGTACCTCTTTGTGTCATCACAGCCGGACTCAGAACTGTTGGGGTGCTGACAAATTATGTGATGCTGCTGCATCCTCACAATGCGACCCAGGCAACGTCCAGGACACTGAAACGAAAGCACAGTGCAGTATAAACAACCTTGTGTAAACTTCCCTGTCGGTCTACTGGTTAAGACTCTGTGCTCCCAATGCAGGGGGCTTGGGTTCAATCCCTGGGTGGGGAACTAAGATCCCGCATGCGGTGAAGCATGGCGAAAATAAATAAAGACTGATCTTAAAAAATTAAAAGAAAACAACCTTGTGAGCACATGCGTGCTGGGGGTACCAATACCACATGCTGTGGCAGCATTGCCAGAGACCAGCTACAGGGGTGAGCTGGCTGAAGGAAAGTTGCTGTTCAGTTGCTCAATTGTTTCCGATTCTTTGTGACCCCATAAACAGCAGCAGGCCAGACTTCCCTGTACTTCACCATGTCCCAGAGTTTGCTCAAACTCTTGTCCATTGAGTTGGTGATGCCATCCAATCATCTCATCCTCTGTTGCCCCCTTCTCCTCCTGCTCTCAGTGTTTTCCAGTATCACTGTCTTTTCCAATGAATCAGCTCTTTCCATTAGTGGCCAAAGTATTGGAGCTTCAGCTTCAGCATCGGTCCTTCCAGCGAATATTCAGAGAAGGTAGGGAGGAGGGAAGCCCAGCTGTAAGGATCAGACTGCCCTCCTTCAGAGCCAGACAGCTTCCTAACTTTCCTTTCATCCTCTTTTCCTCCTCAGAAACTGAGACCACCCCTGGGGAGAAGGAGTGAAAAGCACAGGGCCAGTCCCTAAGTGAGCAGGTTAAGGTTCAGAAATCACTGTGCGTAAAAGCATAAGCTACAGCCAAGTTTGGGTTTTCCTGCTTAGAGCAAAAATGGAGGCTTGTGTGTAGGGGTGAGCTGAATTATAGGAAAAAAAATTAACATTCAGCTCTTAATTTTTTCTGTACTAGTAACCTGTATCAATTTTTTCTTCTCATTTCTTTTATGCTTGAAAAGGTCTTTCCCATCCTGGTAGTTCTATTCCAGTTTAATGACTACACTAAAGCATTTTAATCCAGGCAGAATTTATTCTGTTGTATGCGGTGGGTTTGGGCTCTCATTTTATTTATTCCTCTTTAATTAGTTGACCACTTTCTCTCTTATACAATTGTGTTTTATAATTTCCCAACCACATTATTGAGGTACAATTCACATAGCCTAGAAGTCACTGTTCAGTGTATACAGTTTGCAGTAAGTCCCCTACATATGAACCTTCAAGTTGAGAACTTTCAAAGATGCAAGTGTGCCCCTGGATGTCAGCTATTGTAACTGTACTACTGTAGTTTTTCAAGGTCCTGTAATGTAAGATGAAGAATGTTTTATTTTGTGTTTGCTTTTTATACATTATTTGTGTGAAAAGTATCATAAACCTATTACAGTGCAGAACTCTATAGCCAATTGTGTTTGTTGGGTACCTAGGCTAACTTTGTTGGACTTACAAACAGGCCTAGAAACAATTTCTCTTTCATGTATATGCTTTTTAAATATTTTCTCCCATTCTGTGGGCTGTTCACTTTCTTGGTCCATCCCTTGTAGCAACAAAGCTTTAAATTTTCATGTAGTCCCATTCATCTATTTTTGTTGTTGTTGTAGCTTGTTTTTCGTGTCATATCTAAGAAACCATCTCCTAATCCAAAGCATGAAGATGTATGGCTACAGAGTTCCTTCCAAGGGCTTTATTGCTCTAGTTCTTAAATTTAGGTCTCTGATAAATTTTGAGTTAATGCTTTGTATACCATATATGCTAGAAATCCAAGTTCATTCTTTTGCATTTGCATATTTAGTTGTTCTTCACCAATGAGGAAGAAATTGTTCTTCCCTCATTGAATTGGTATTGTCACTCTTGTAGAAAATCACCTGACATAGATATATGGATTTGTCTCTAGACTTTCAATTCAATTTCATCATCTATGCTAGGTTAGCACCATGTTGCCATTCAGTCAGTCACATCCAACTCTGCGATCCCATGGACAGTGTGGACTGCAGCCTGCCAGACGCCTCTGTCCATGAGATTTCCCAGGCAAGAATACTGGAATGAATAGATCCAGGGATCAAACCCACATCTCCTGTATTAGCAGGTGGGTTCTTTACTGCTGAGCTACCAAGGAAGCCCAGTTTAGTACTGCACTGTCTTGATTGTCTTGTAGTAAGTTTTGGAATTGACATGTCTGAGCCCTCTAACTTTGTTCTTTCTCTAGATTGCTTTGGCTATCCTGGGTCCTTTATATTTCCATATCCTGGGTACTATATTTCCATAGGATCAGCTTGCCAATTTCTGCAAAGAAGCTGGGGTTTTTATGGGGACTGTGTTGAATGTGTAGACCAATTTACTGTCACGTGAATAATACTAAGTTTTATGATCCATAAATATACAATGCCTTTTCCATAAATAAATGCCTTTATTTAGATCTTCTTTAACAGTCCTTGGACTTCCCTGGTGACTCAGATAGTAAAGAATCTACCTGCAATGCAGAAGACCTGGGTTCGATGCTCAGGTCGGGAAGATTCCCTGGAGAAGAGAATAGCTACCC
Source organism: Bubalus kerabau (assembly GCF_029407905.1). Lineage (NCBI taxonomy): Eukaryota > Metazoa > Chordata > Mammalia > Artiodactyla > Bovidae > Bubalus > Bubalus kerabau. The sequence continues at coordinate 24,751,486 of NC_073642.1, forward strand.
ACTCCAGTATTCATGCCTGGAGGATGCCATGGGTACAGGAGCCTAGTGGGCTACAGTCTATGGGGTCACAAGGTGTCGGACACAACAAAGCAATGAACACATTCTTTAATGTCCTTAAAAAAAGTTACTGTAGTTTTGTAGTGTTCATTTTTTAAAAACTCTTCTTCCCTCTATGACTAACTGCTTTTGGGTTAAACTCATTTTGAATGGGTCCGTTTCTGCACTTTTCTCACACTGCACGACTTCAGTGTGTTCTGCACTGATGCGGCACTGTTTTACTTAGAGCAGTCTTGCAGGACACTCCGACATCAGGTTAGGAAAGTCTCTATCCTCCTATCGATTTGTTTTTCTAAAAATCTCTTGTCTTCACTCACTCTCCCATATGAATGTCAAAATCGTATGAGGTTCCAAGAAAAGAATTCTACAGTAATTTGAATTGGAAGTACGTGTTCTGGTTCATTTAAGGGAATGGGCTCCTTTATAGCACTCAGAGTACCTTTACTTATCCAAATTTTCTGGTATGTGTTTCAACAATATGTTGTATTTTTCTTTATGCATTCGATGAGGATTAATTTTATGTGTCACTTCTCGTCTGTACCTGATGAAGTGACATTTTAATGAGGTTTGGACTTGGGATTGATGTTTGAATGGTTTAAGAATACTAAGGATGTTGATGTAAAAGAACCAGATTAGAACATTTCCTAACACCATATACAAAGATAAACTCAAAATGGATTCAAGACCTAAATGTAAGGTCAGAGACTATAAAATTCTTAGAGGAAAGCATAGGCAGAACACTCGATGACATAAATCAAAGCAACAACCTCTATGACCCACCTCCTAGAGTAATGGAAATAAAAACAAAAATAAACAAGTGGGATCTGATTAAACTTAAAAGGTTTTGCACAGCAAAGGAAACTATAAGCAAGGTGAAAAGACAACCCTCAGAATGGGAGAAAATAATAGCAGATGAAACAACTGAAAAACGATTAATTTCCAAAATATACAAGCAGCTCATACAACTCACTACCAGAAAAACAAACAACTGAATCAAAAAGTGGGGCAAAAGACCTACACAAGACATTTCTCTAAAGAAGACATACAGATGGCTAATAAACATGTGAAAAGAGGCTCAATATTGATTATTATTAGAGAAATGCAAATCAAAACTGGTGAGATATCACCTCATACTGGTCAGAATGGCCATTATCAAAAAGTATGCAAACAACAAATGCTGAAGAGGGTGTGGAGAAAGAGAATCCTCTTGCACTGTTGGTGGGAATGTAAATTGATACAGCCACTATGGAAGACGGTATGGAAGTTCCTTAAAAAACTAGGAATAAAACCACCATATGGACATGGAACAACAGACTGGTTCCAAATAGGAAAAGGAGTATGTCAAGGCTGTATATTGTCACCCTGCTTATTTAACTTCTATGCAGAGTACATCATGAGAAACTCTGGGCTGGATGAAGCACAAGCTGGAATCAAGATTGCCGGGAGAAACATCAATAACCTCAGATATGCAGATGACACCACCCTTATGGCAGAAAGTGAAGAGGAACTCAAAAGCCTCTTGATGAAAGTGAAAGAGGAGAGTGAAAAAGTTGGCTTAAAGCTCAACATTCAGAAAACGAAGATCATGGCATCCAGCCCCATCACTTCATGGGAAATAGATGGGGAAACAGTGGAAACAGTGTCAGACTTTATTTTTCTGGGCTCCAAAATTACTGCAGATGGTGACTGCAGCCATGAAATTAAAAGACGCTTATTCCTTGGAAGAAAAGTTATGACCAACCTAGATAGCATATTGAAAAGCAGAGACATTACCTTGCCAACAAAAGTCCGTCTAGTCAAGGCTATGGTTTTTCCTGTGGTCATGTATGGATGTGAGAGTTGGACTGTGAAGAAGGCTGAGCACCAAAGAATTGATGCTTTTGAACTGTGGTGTTGGAGAAGACTCCTGAGAGTCCCTTGGACTGCAAGGAGATCCAACCAGTCCATTCTGAAGGAGATCAGCCCTGGGATTTCTTTGGAAGGAATGATGCTAAAGCTGAAACTCCAGTACTTTGGCCACCTCATGTGAAGAGTTGACTCACTGGAAAAGACTCTGATGCTGGGAGGGATTGGGGGCAGGAGGCAAAGGGGATGACAGAGGATGAGATGGCTGGATGGTATCACCGACTCGATGGACGTGAGTCTGAGTCAACTCTAGGAGTTGGTGATGGACAGGGAGGCCTGGCGTGCTGCAATTCAAGGGGTCGCAAAGAGTCGGACAGGACTGAGTGACTGAACTGAACTGAACTTGTTAAAAGAGATAACTAATGAAAACCTGCTGTATCGCACAGAGATCCCTACTTATAGTTCTGTGTGACCTAAATGGGAAGGAAATCCAAAAAGGAGGGGATGTATATATACATTTGACTGATTAACTTTGCTGTATGGTAGAAACACATCGTAAAGCAACTATCCTCCAATAAAAAATAAGTAAAAGATGTTTCTGCTTATAGAGTGGACAAGGCACTCTAGAGAGGAGACAAAACTCAGGAGGCTCCTGACGTGGCCCTTGTGAGGAATGACAAAAACATTGGGAACAGTGGGAAACTGACAGGAACGGATGGAAGTGAGAGGAAAGGGGGGTGCGTAGCTTTGGATGTAGTCATTGTGATCTGGAACACAAACTAGGGGCAGATCAGATTTGGTGGAGATTATGAGTTTGATTTTGGATACTTTTAAAACTATTGACTTGTGTCATCTATGATATCGAAAGGTTATTAATGGCCTTACCCCTGGGGATGCAGATGATACCACTCTAATGGCAGAAAGTGAAGAGGAACGAAAGAGCTTCTTGATGAGGGTGAAGGAGCAGAGTGAAAGAGCCAGCTTAAGACTACATAACAAAAAAAAACTAAGATCATGGCATCCAGCTGCATTACTGCATGGCAAATAGAAGGGGAAACGGTGGAAGTAGTGACAGATTTCCTCTTCTTGGGCTCCAAAATCACTGTGGATGGTGACTGTAGCCATGAAATCAGAAGACAATTGTTTCTTGCCAGGAAAGTGATGAGAAACCTAGACAGTGTGTTGAAAAGCAGAGACATTATTACTCTGCCAACAAAGGTCCATATAGTTAAGATTGTGGTCTTCCCAGTGGGCATGTACAGCTGTTAGAGCCGGACCACAAAGAAGGCAGAACACCAAAGAAGTGATGATGCCTTTGAACTGTGGTGCTGGAGAAGACTCCTGAAAGTCCTCTGGACAGCGAGGATATCAAACCAATCACTCTTAAGAGAGATCAACCTGAATATTCACTGGAGGGACTAATGCTGAAGCTGAAGCTCCAGCATTTTGGTCACCTGAAGAGAACAGATGACTCATTGGAAAAGTCCCTGATGCTGGGAAAGATGTAGGGCAGAAGGGGAAGAGGGCATCAGAGGATGAGATGGCTAGATGGCATCACCAATGCAATGAACATGAACTTGGGCAAACTCTGAGAGATGGTGAGGGGCAGGGAGGCCTGGCGTGCTGCAGTCTATGGGGTCACAAAGAGTCAGACACGACAGGCAACTGAATAACAACACCACCTGTGGGGGTAGAGTCTAAGGAATGGTGCTTTTCACGACTCTCTTGTGATCTGGCCTACTGCCATATCTCTGAGGTGAACCCATGAAGGCAGCTTCCCTGTGCTCTTAAGGTCCACTGTGATGCAGGGAGCAGGTGAGAGTGGCAATTAACACAGAAGCTCTGAAGACTAATCCAATTTGAATTTGGCCCTCATAACTGTGTGCCCTAAGGGAGTTTTTCCAACTCTATAATAGAGTATGAACAACACTGGAGACATCCCTGGAGGTCCAGCAATTAAGACTCTGAGCTTCTGGTGCAGGGGACTTTGTTCAATCCCTGGTTGGTTATGTGGTGTAGCATAACCAAAAAATAAAGAAAGAAAGAAAATAAATTTTTTAGAAAAGAAAATGAATGATATTGACTTGATAGGGGACTGTGAAGTGATCCACATAAACTACTTAGCTGAGCACCTAGTATAGTCCACATAAAACAAATCTTAATGGGTGAGTTATTCAGTCCAAATTACTATGCATTTTCAAACAAGTCAAACACTGGTAGCAAGGAGAGAAGAGTGACTGCACACACCTTGGGGGGCAGTCCCGGATGTTACAGGACTGAAACGCAGCTCGTGGCTTGCGGAGCTGGTCACAGAAGGCCTTGCTCACTTCCTGCCCGTTGGCCATCAGGCACTGGGGTCTCTGAACTTGGGCTCCCAAGTGGCCGCATGTGGCAGAACAATGAGTCCAGTTGCCAAGCTCCCAGAAAGTCTCTGCAGAAAGAAAAGGAATGTCACAGATGGCCACTGGAGGAGAAGGGATGATGGGCTGGAGACGACCTGGCCAAAGACAACTATGAGCTGCTTTCTGGTTAGCTGCCCGTCGGGCTCTCTGAGCGGCACACAGAGAATCTGCCATCAGGTGGGGTAAAGGGGTCCTTTAAATCTCATTTTCCCTTGACTAGCTCATTGTCATAATTGCGGGGGGTTATTCCAGCCAGGATGGAGCCCTTGGTCCTGCAGCTGGACTGGAACCCGGTGTGTCTGATGCCAAATCTAACTCTTTCAAAATACTACCTCACATTTCACAAAGGCCTCTTGACAGTTCAAGGCAAGACATACAGCCTGGGAAAGGGGTTGTCTCAGGCCAGCTAGATCTGCCAGAAAAGTCCCAGAGAAGGAGGAGAAACTGTGCAGGGGGCCGGCTTCTCAAGACTCTCCAAGCAGAGCCAAGAGGACAAGAGAGGAGGGTCTCTCCAGGGGATACCCTAATGGATTCTCTTTCTCAAAAGTGGATCAGACTGAGACAGATGAAAGATGATTTAGCGGGGAGCTGGGAGAAGGCAATGGCACCCCACTCCAGTACTCTTGCCTGGAAAATCCCATGGATGGAGGAGCCTGGTAGGCTGCAGTCCATGGGGTCGCTAAGAGTCAGACACGACTGAGCGACTTCACTTTCACTTTTCACTTTCATGCATTGGAGAAGGAAATGGCAACCCACTCCAGTGTTCTTGCCTGGAGAATCCCAGGGACCGTGGGGCCTGGTGGGCTGCCATCTATGGGGTCGCACAGAGTTGGACACAACTGAAGCGACTTAGCAGCAGCAGGGATTAAGCAGACAGGTTTAATATACATTTCAATTCCATTCTTACTTCTCTACTAATTCTTAATCTAAACTTCAGATGAGTCCTGAAGCTGAATAAGTAATTTGCCATAGAGCCCTCTGGAAAGGTGAAAATGGGTGTTTCCTTAAAAAAAGCTGAAGCTGACCACTTCCAATAATCATGGTTTGTTTTCCTTTTAGTCCTCGTTCCAAGTAGCCTTTCCTTTCCCTTTTGACACGGGATAAAAAGATGAAGTAGGACATAATGACGACAGATTTGTGTATGATCACAGAAAGTACCAGATTTTCTTGTAATAATCACAAGTAAGAAATAGCTACCAGCTGTGTCCACAGACTGCTCCACTGAGAACACCTATGCCTTTAGCTTAACTGTTTTCTGGTGCTTCCTTTTGATGTTGAAATTTTGTCCTAAGTTGCATATAATTTCCACAGCAGAACAATACACATTTTTAGCTGTCCTACAGTTCAGTTCAGTTCAGATGCTCAGTCGTGTCCGACTGTCTGTGACCCCATGAATTGCAGCACGCCAGGCCTCCCTGTCCATCACCAACTCCTGGAGTTCACTCAAACTCACATCCATCGAGTCAGTGATGCCATCCAGCCATCTCATCCTCTGTTGTCCCCTTCTCCTCCTGCCCTTAATCCCTCCCAGCATCAGAGTCTTTTCCAATGAGTCAACTCTTCACATGAGGTGGCCAAAGTATTGGGGTTTCAGCTTTATTATCAGTCCTTCCAAAGAACATCCAGGACTGATCTTTAGAATGGACTGGTTGGATCTCCTTGCAGTCCAAGGGACTCTCAAGAGTCTTCTCCAACACCACAGTTCAAAAGTATCAATTCTTCAGCACTCAGCTTTCTTTGTAGTCGAACTCGCACATGTATATGTGACTACTGGAAAAACCATAGCTTTGACTAGATGGACCTTTGTTGGCAAACTAATGTCTCTGCTTTTGAATATGCTATCTAGGTTTGTCATAACTTTCCTTCCAAGGAGTAAGGGTCTTTTAATTTCATGGCTGCAATCAGCATCTGCAGTCATTTTGGAGCCCCCCAAAATAAAGTCTGACACTGTTTCTACTGTTTCCCCATCTATTTGCCATGAAGTGATGGAACCAGATGCCATGATCTTAGTTTTCCGAATGCTGAGCTTTAAGCCAACTTTTTTACTCTCCTCTTTCACTTTCATCAAGAGGCTTTTGAGTTCCTCTTCACTTTCTGCCATAAGGGTGGTGTCATCTGCATATCTGAGATTATTGATATTTCTCCTGGTTGGCAATCTTGATTCCAGCTTGTGCTTCATCCAGCCCAGAGTTTCTCATGATGTACTCTGCATAGAAGTTAAATAATCAGGGTGACAATATACAACCTTGACATACTCCTTTTCCTATTTGGAACCAGTGTGTTGTTCCATGTCCACTTCTAAGTGTTGCTTCCTGACCTGCATATAGGTTTCTCAAGAGGCAGGTCAGGTGGTCTGGGATTCCCATCTCTTGAAGAATTTTCCACAGTTTATTGTGATCCACACAGTCAAAGGCTTTGGTATAGTCAATAAAGCAGAAATAGATGTTTTTCTGGAACTCTCTTGCTTTATCCATGATCCAGCGGATGTTGGCAATTTGATCTCTGGTTCCTCTGCCTTTTCTAAAACCAGCTTGAACATCTGGAAGTTCATGGTTCACGTATTGCTGAAGCCTGGCTTGGAGAATTTTGAGCATTACTTTACTAGCATGTGAGATGAATACAATTGTGCGGTAGTTTGAGCATTCTTTGCCTTTCTTTGGGATTGGAATGAAAACTGACCTTTTTCAGTCCTGTGGCCACTGCTGAGTTTTCCAAATTTGCTGGCATATTGAGTGCAGCACTTTCACAGCATCATCTTCCAGGACTTGAAATAGCTCAACTGGAATTCCATCACCTCCACTAGCTTTGTTTGTAGTGATGCTTTCTAAGGCCCACTTGACTTCACATTCCAGGATGTCTGGCTCTAGGTGAGTGATCATAGCATTGTGATTATCTTGGTCGTGAAGATCTTTTTTGTACAGTTCTTCTGTGTATTCTTGCCACCTCTTCTTAATATCTTCTGCTTCTGTTAGGTCCATACCATTTCAGTCCTTTATTGTGCCCATCTTTGCATGAAATGTTCCCTTGGTATCTCTAATTTTCTTGAAGAGATCTCTAGTCTTTCCCATTCTGTTGTTTTCATCTATTTTTTTGCACTGATCACTGAGGAAGGCTTTCTTATCTCTCCTTGATGTTCTTTGGAACTCTGCATTCAGATGCTTATATCTTTCCTTTTCTCCTTTGCTTTTTGCTTCTCTTCTTTTCACAGCTATTTGTAAGGCATTTTGCTTTTTTGCATTTCTTTTTCATGGGGATGGTCTTGATCCCTGTCTCCTGTACAATGTCATGAACCTCCGTCCATACTTCATCAGGCACTGTGTCTATCAGATCTAGTCCCTTAAAACTATTTCTCACTTCCACTGTATAATCATAAGGAATTTGATTTAGATCATACCTGAATGGTCTAGTGGTTTTCCCTACTTTCTTCAATTTCAGCCTGAATTTGGCAATAAGCAGTTCATGATCTGAGCCACACTCAGCTCCCAGGCTTGTTTTTTTCTGACTGTATAGAGCTTCTCCATCTTTGGCTGCAAAGAATATAATCAATCTGATTTCGGTGTTGACCATCTGGTGATGCCCATGTGTAGAGTCTTCTCTTGTGTTGTTGGAAGAGGATGTTTGCTATGACCAGTGCATTCTCTTGGCAAAACTCTATTAGCCTTTGCCCTGCTTCATACCGTATTCCAAGGCCAAATTTGCCTGTTACCCCAGGTGTTTCTTGATTTCCTACTTTTGCATTCCGGTCCCCTATAATGAAAAGGACATCTTTTTTTGGGTGCCAGTTCTAAAAGGTCTTGTAGGTCTTCACATAACTCTTCAGCTTCAGCTTCTTCAGCATTACTGGTTGGGACATAGGCTTGGAATACCATGATATTGAATGGTTTGCCTTCTAAATGAACAGAGATCATTCTGTCGTTTTTGAGATTGCATCCAAGTACTGCATTTTGGGCTCTTTTGTTGACCATGCTGGCAACTCCATTTCTTCTAAGGATTCCTGTCCACAGTTTATATAAAACATTTTTTAGAAATAGTTAAGTTTATTAAGAATTTTGCAGGTGATAGGTACTGAGTTAAACACTTTAACATCAATTTTCCATCTAATTCTCATAGCCATCTTGTGATTTAGATTATTTTTGCTTGCAGAGGTAGAAATGGAAAGAAGCTATGTGACTTCTCCAAGGTCCTGCAGCTGGATTGGAACCCAGTGTGTCTGACGCCATAGCTAACTCTATGTCAGATTTCATAAACACAAGACAGTTCAAGGCAGGACATACATGCATTTCTTTAAAAAAAAAATACACTTCTTTTTATTGAGGTATAATTCATATAAGAAAAAATGCTGATGGGTCAAACAAGCAGTTCTATGAGTTTTCACAATTGTATGTACTTAGGTAACCATGATCCAGAGCAAGGTATATACATTTAATCAGTCACAAAGCTTCCTCTCATCTATGAAAGCAGGTTAAAGGATAACAGAGTTTTGCCAAGAGAACACACTGGTCATAGCAAACACCCTCTTCCAACAACACAGAAGACTCTACACATGGACATCACCAGATAGTCAATACCAAAATCAGAGTAATTACCTTCTTTGCAGTCAAAGTTGGAGAAGCCCCATACAGTCAGAAAAAACAAGAATGGGAGCTGACTGTGGCTCAGATCATGAACTCCTTATGGCCAAATCAAGACTTAAATTGAAGAAGGCAGGGAAAACCAATCCCTTCTGAATAGCAGACCATATCTGAATGGAAGACCATTCAGGTATGACCTATATCAAGTCCCTTATGATTATACAGTGGAGTGACAAATAGATTCAAGGGATTAGATCTGATAGAGTGCTGGAAGAACTATGGAGGCAGTGAGCAAGACCATCCCCAAGAAAAAGAAATGCAAAAACACAAAATGATTGTCTGAGGAGGCCTTATAAATAGCTGAGAAAAGAAGAGAAGCTAAAGTCAAAGGAGAAAAGGAAAGATATACCCATCTGAGTGCAGAGTTCCAAAGGATAGCAAGGAGAGAGAAGAAAGCCTTCCTCAGTGACCAATGCAAAGAAATAGAGGAAAATAATAGAGTGTGAAAGACTAGAGATCTCTTTAAGAAAATTGGAGATACCAAGGGAATATTTCATGCAAAGATGGGCACAATAAAGGACAGAAATGGTATGGACCTAACAGAAGCAGAAGATATTAAGAAGAGGTGGCAAGAATATACAGAAGAACTATACACAAAAGTTTATCATGACCCAGATTACCACAATAATGTGACACACCTCGAGCCAGACATCCTGGAATGTGAAGTCAAGTGGGTCTTAGGAAGCATCACTACGAACAAAGCTGGTGGAGGTGATGGAATTCCAGTTGAGTTATTTCAAATCCTGGAAGATGATGCTGTGAAAGTGCTGCACTCAATATGCTAGCACAGTTGGAAAACTCAGCAGTGGTCACAGGATTGGAAAAGGTCAGTTTTCATTCCAATCCCAAAGAAAGGCAATGCCGAAGATTGTTCTGACTACTGCACAATTGTACTCATCTCACTTGCTAGCAAAGTAGTGCTCAAAATTCTCCAAGCCATGTTTCAACAGTATGTGAACCGTGAACTTCCAGATGTTCAAGCTGGATTTAGAAAAGGCAGAGGAAGCAGAGATCAAATTGACAATATCCATTGGATCATCAAAAAAGCAAGAGAGTTCCAAAGAACCATCTACTTCTGCCTATTGACTACACCAAAGCCTTCGGCTGTGTGGATCACAACAAACTCTGGAAAATTCTTCAAGAGATGGGAATACCAGACCACCTGACCTGCCTCATGAGAAATCTGTATGAAGGTCAAGAAGCAACAGTTAGAACCATACATGGAACAACAGACTGGCTCCAAATAGGAAAAGGAGTACATCAAGGCTGTATATTGTCACCCTGCTTATTTAACTTATATGCAGAGCACATCATGTGAAATGCTGGACTGGATGAAGCACAGGCTGGAATCAAGATTGTTGGGAGAAATATCAATAACCTCAGATATGCAAATGACACCACCCTTATGGCAGAAAACGAAGAACAACTAAAGAGCCTCTTGATGAAAGTGAAAGAGGAGAGTGAAAAAGTTGGCTTAAAACTCAACATTCAGAAAACTAAGATCGTGGCATCCGGTCCCATCCCTTCATGGCAAATAGATGGTGAAACAATAGAAACAGTGAGAGACTTTATTTTTTTGGGCTTCAAAATCACTGCAGATGATGACTGTAGTCATGAAATTAAAAGATGCTTTCTCCTTGGAAGAAAAGCTATGACCAACCTAGACAGCATATTCAAAAGGAGAGACATTACTTTGCCAACAAAGGTCCGTCTAAGTCAAGGCTATGGTTTTTCCAGTAGTCATGTACAAATGTGACAGTTGGACCATAAAGAAAGCCGAATACCAAAGAACTGATGCTTTTGAACTGTGGTGTTGGAGAACACTCTTGAAAGTTAGACTGCAAGGAGATCCAACCAGTCAATCCTAAAGGAAATCAGTCCTGAATATTCATTGGAAGGACTGATGCTGAAGCTGAAACTCCAATACTTTGGCCACCTGATGCGAAGAACTGACTCATCTGAAAAGACCCTGATGCTGGGAAAGATTGAAGGCGGGAGAAGAAGGGGACGACAGAGGATGAGATGGTTGGATGGCATCACTGACTTGATGGACATGAGTTTGAGTAAACTCCAGGAGTTAGTGATGGACAGGGAAGCCTGGCGTGCTGTGGTCCATGGGGGCACAAAGATTCGGACACAACTGAGCGACTGAACTGAACTGAACTGCACTGCCCTTCCTCCCAGACAACTACTTTATTTCTGTCAACATACATCAGTAGTATCTGTTCTTGGACTTCATACAATATGTACTCTTTTCTGTCTGCCTTCTTTTGCTTAATAAAATGTTTGTTTGGTTTTTTTCTGATCTAGGTTTTAAAATTATTATTTTTTATTATGAATTTATTTATTTTAATTGGAGGCTAATTACTTTACAATATTATAGTGGTTTTCCCATTCACTGACATGAATCTGCCACGGGTGTACATGTGTTCCCCATCCTGAACCCCCCTCCTACCTCCCTCCCCATCCCATCCCTCTGGGTCATCCCAGTGCACCAGCCCTGAGCACCCTGTCTCATGCATCGAACCTGGACTGGTGATTCGTTTCACATATGATAATATACATGTTTCAATGCCATTCTCCCAAATCATCCCACCCTCGCCCTCTCCCACAGAGTCCAAAAGACTGTTCTATACATCTGTGTCTCTTCTGCTGTCTGGCATATAGGGTTATCGTTAACATCTTTCTAAATTCCATATATACACGTTAGTATACTGTATTGGTGTTTTTCTTTCTGGCTTACTTCACTCTGTATAATAGGCTCCAGTTTCATCCACCTCATTAGAACTGATTCAAATGTATTCTTTTTAATGGCTGAGTAATACTCCATTGTGTATATGTACCACAGCTTTCTTATCCATTCATCTGCTGATGGACATCTAGGTGGCTTCCATGTCCTGGCTATTATAAACAGCGCTGCAATGAACATTGGGGTACACGTGTCTCTTTCAATTCTGGTTTCCTCGGTGTGTATGCCCAACAGTGGGATTGCTGGGTCATATGGCAGTTCTATTTCCAGTTTTTAAGGAATCTCCACACTGTTCTCCATAGTGGCTGTACTAGTCTGCATTCCCACCAACGGTGTAAGAGGGTTCCCTTTTCTCCACACCCTCTCCAGAATTTATTGCTTGTAGACTTTTGGATAGCAGCCATTCTGACTGGCGTGAAATGATACCTCATTGTGGTTTTGATTTGCATTTCTCTGATAATGAGTGATGTTGAGCATCTTTTCGTGTGTTTGTTAGCCATCTGTATGTCTTCTTTGGAGAAATGTCTGGTTAGTTTTTTGGGCTCATTTTTTTATTCTGTCGTTTATTTTTCTGGAATTGAGCTGCAGGAGTTGCTTATATATTTTTGAGATTAATTGTCAGTTGCTTTGTTTGCTATTATTTTCTCCCATTCTGAAGGCTGTCTTTTCACCTTGCTTATAGTTTCCTTTGTTGTGTAAAAGCTTTTAAGTTTAATTAGGTCCCATTTGTTTATTTTTGCTTTTATATCCAATATTCTGGGAGGTGGGTCATAGAAGATCCTGCTGTGATTTATGTCGGAGAGTGTTTTGCCTATGTTCTCCTCTAGGAGTTTTATAGTTTCTGGTCTTATGTTTAGATCTTTAATCAATTTTGGGTTTATTTTTGTGTATGGTGTTAGAAAGTGTTCTAGTTTCATTCTTTTACAAGCAGTTGACCAGTTTTCCCAGCACCACTTGTTAAAGAGATTGTCTTTTCTCTATTGTATATTCTTGCTTCCTTTGTCAAAGATAAGGAGCCCATAGGTGCGTGGATTTATCTCTGGGCTTTCTATTTTGATTCCATTGATCGATATTTCTGTCTTTGTGCCAGCACTGTACTGTCTTCATGACTGTGGCTTTGTGGTAGAGCCTGAAGTCAGGCAGGTTGATTCCTCCAGTTCCATTCTGCTTTCTCAAGATTGCTTTGGCTATTTGAGGCTTTTTGTATTTCCATACTAATTGTGAAATTATTTGTTCTAGTTCTGTGAAAAATACCATTGGTAGCTTGATAGGGATTGCATTGAATCTATAAATTGCTTTGGGTAGTATACTCATTTTCACTATATTGATTCTTCCAATCCATGAACATGGTATATTTCTCCATCTATTTGTGTCCTCTTTGATTTCTTTCACCAGTGTTTTATAGTTTTCTATATATAGGTCTTTTGTTTCTTTAGGTAAATATATTCCTAAGTATTTTATTCTTTCCGTTGCAATGGTGAATGGAATTGTTTCCTTAATTTCTCTGTTTTCTCATTGTTAGTGCGGAGTCAGACACGATTGAGCGACTGAACTGAACTGAACTGAGTGTATAGGAATGCAAGGGATTTCTGTGTGTTGATTTTATATCCTGCAACTTTACTATATTCATTGATTAGCTTTAGTAATTTTCTGGTGGAGTCTTTAGGGTTTTCTGTGTAGAGGATCATGTCATCTGCAAACAGTGAGAGTTTTACTTCTTCTTTTCCAATCTGGATTCCTTTTATTTCTTTTTCTTCTCTGATTGCTGTGGGCAAAACTTCCAAAACTATGTTGAGTAGTAGTGGTGAGAGTGGGCACTCTTGTCTTGTTCTTGACTTTAGGGGAAATGCTTTCAATTTTTCACCATTGAGGCTAATGTTTGCTGTGGGTTTGTCGTATATAGCTTTTATTATGTTGAGGTATGTTCCTTCTATTCCTGCTTTCTGGAGGGTTTTTATCATAAATGGATGTTGAGTTTTGTCAAAGGCTTTCTCTGAATTTATTGAGATAATCATATGGCTTTTATCTTTCAATTTGTTAATGTGGTGTATTATATTGATTGATTTGCAGATATTGAAGAATCCTTGCATCCCTGGGATAAAGCCCACTTGGTCATGATGTATGATATTTTTAGTATGTTGTTGGATTCTGTTTGCTAGAATTTTGTTAAGGATTTTTGCATCTATGTTCATCAGTGATATTGGCCTGTAGTTTTCTTTTTTTGTGGCATCTTTGTCTGGTTTTGGTATTAGGGTGATGGTGGCCTCATAGAATGAGTTTGGAAGTTTACTTTCTTCTGCGATTTTCTGAAAGAGTTTGAGTAGGATAGGTGTTAGCTCTTCTCTAAATTTTTGGTAGAATTCAGCTGTGAAGCCATCTGGACCTGGGCTTTTGTTTGCTGGAAGATTTCTGAATTTCCATGTTTGTGATGGGTCTGTTAAGATTTTCTATTTCTTCCTGGTTTAGTTTTGGAAAGTTGTACTTTTCTAAGAATTTGTCCATTTCTTCCAAGTTGTCCATTTTATTGGCATATAGTTGCTGATAGTAGTCTCTTATGATCCTTTGTATTTGTTTGTCTGTTGTGATCTCTCCATTTTCATTTCCAATTTTGTTGATTTGACCCTTCTCCCTTTGTTTCTTAATGAGTCTGGCTAATGGTTTTTCAATTTTATTTATCTTCTCAAAGAACCAGCTTTTGGCTTTGTTGATTTTTGCTATGGTCTCTTTTGTTTCTTTTGCATTTATTTCTGCCCTAATTTTTAAGAGTTCTTTCCTTCTACTAACCCTGGGGTTCTTCATTTCTTCCTTTTCTAGTTGCTTTAGGTGTAGAGTTAGGTTATTTATTTGACTTTTTTCTTGTTTCTTGAGGTAAGCCTGTATTGCTATGAATCTTCCCCTTAGTACTGCTTTTACAGTGTCCCATAGGTTTTGGGTTGTTGTGTTTTCATTTTAATTCATTTCTATGCATATTTTGATTTTTTTTTTATTTCTTCTGTGATTTGTTGGTTATTCAGCAGCGTGTTGTTCAGCCTCCATATGTTGGAATTTTTAATAGTTTTGCTCCTGTAATTGACATCTAATCTTACTGCATTGTGGTCAGAAAAGATGCTTGGAATTACTTCAATTTTTTTGAATTTATTAAGGTTAGATTTATGGCCCAGGATGTGATTTATCCTTGAGAAGGTTCCATGTGCACTTGAGAAAAAGGTGAAATTAATTGTTTTAGGGTGAAATGTCCTATAGATATCAACTAGGTCTAACTGATCTATTGTATCATTTAAAGTTTGTGTTTCCCTGTTAATTTTCTGTTTAGTTGATCTATCCATAGGTGTGAGTGGGGTATTAAATTCTCCCACTATTATTGTGTTATTGTTAATTTCCCCTTTCATACTTGTTAGCATTTGTCTTACATAGTGCGGTGCTCCTATGTTGGGTGCATATATATTTATAATTGTTATATCTTCTTCTTGGATTGATCCTTTGATCATTATGTAATGTCCTTCTTTGTCTCTTTTCATAGCCTTTATTTTAAAATCTATTTTATCTGATATGAGTATTGCTACTCCTGCTTTCTTTTGGTCTCTATTTGCATGGAAAATCTTTTTCCAGCCCTTCACTTTCAGTCTGTATGTGTCCCTTGTTTCGAGGTGGGTCTCTTGTAGACAACATACATAGGGATCTTGTTTTTGTATCCATTCAGCCAGTCTTTGTCTTTTGGTTGGGGTATTCAACAAATTTACATTTAAGGTAATTATTGATAAGTATGATCCTGTTGCCAGTTATTTTGTTGTTTTGGGTTCAAGTTTATACACCCTTTCTGTGTTTCCTGTCTAGAGAAGATCCTTTAGCATTTGATGGAGAGCTGGTTTGGTGGTGCTGAGTTCTCTCAGCTTTTGCTTGTCTGTAAAGCTTCTGATTTCTCCTTCATGTTTGAATGAGATCCTTGCTGGGTACAGTAATCTGGGCTGTAGGTTTTTCTCTTTCATCATTTTAAGTATGTCCTGCCATTCCCTTCTGGCCTGAAGGGTTTCTATTGAAAGATCAGCTGTTATACTTATGGGAATCCCCTGGTGTGTTATTTGTTGCTTTTCCCTTGCTGCTTTCAATATTTGTTGTTTGTGTTTGACCTTTGTTAATTTGATTAATATGTTTCTTGAGGTGTTTCACCTTGGGTTTATCCTGTTTGGGACTCTCTGGGTTTCTTGGACTTGGGTGGCTATTTCCTTCCCCATTTTAGGGAAGTTTTCAACTATTATCTCAAGTATTTTCTCATGGTCTTTCTTTTTGTCTTCTTCTTCTGGGACTCCTGTCATCCGAATGTTGGGGCGTTTAACATTGTCCCAGAGGTCTCTGAGGTTGTCCTCATTTCTTTTAATTCTTTTTTCTTTTTTCCTCTCTGCTTCATTTATTTCTACCATTCTCTCTTATACCTCACTTATCCTATCTTCTACCTCTGTTGTTCTACTGTTGGTTCCCTCCAGAGTGTTTTTTATCTCATTTATTGCATTATTCATTATATATTGACTCTTTTTTATTTCTTCTAGGTCCTTGTTAAACATTTTTTGCATCCTCTCAATCCTTGTCTCCAGGCTATTTATCTGTAACTCCATTTTGTTTTCAAGATTTTGGATCATTTTCACTATCATTATTCAGAATTCTTTATCAGGTAGATTCCCTATCTCTTCCTCTTTTGTTTGGTTTGGTGGGCATTTATCCTGTTCCTTTACCTGCTGAGTATTTCTCTGCCTTTTCATATTGTTTATATTGCTGTGTTTGGGGTGGCCTTTCCGTATTCTGGCAGTTTGTGGGTCCTCTTTATTGTGGAGGTTCCTTGCTGTGGGTGGGGTTGGACGTGTGGCTTGTCAAGGTTTCCTGATTAGGGAAGCTTGTGTCGGTGTTATGGTGGGTGGAGCTGGATTTCTTCTCTCTGGAGGGCAATGAAGTGTCCAGTAGTGAGTTTTGAGATGTCAGTGGGTTTGTTGTGACTTTGGGCAGCCTGTATATTGAAGCTCAGGGCTATGTTCCTGTGTTGCTGGATAATTTGTGTGGTATGTCTTGCTCTGTAACTTGTTGGCCCTTCGGTAGTGCTTGGTTTCAGTGTAGGTATGGAGGCTTTTGATGAGCTCCTATCAATTAATGTTCCCTGGAGTCAGGAGTTCTCTGGTGTTCTCAGGATTTGGACTTAACCCTCCTGCCTCTGGTTTTCAGTCTTATTCTTACAGTAGCTTCAAGACTTCTTCATCTATACAGCACTGATGATAAAATATCTAGGTTAATGATTAAAAGTTTCTCCACAGTGAGGGACACCCAGAGAGGTTCACTGAGTTACATGGAGAAGAGAAGAGGGAGGAGGGAGATAGAGGTGGCCAGGAGAAGAGGGGGAAATCAAAAGGGGAGAGAGCAAGGTAGCCAGTAATCACTTCCCTATGTGCTCTCCACAATCTGGATCCCTCAGAGATGTTCAAAGAGTTACACAGAGAAGAGAAGAGGGAGGAAGGAGACAGAGGTGGCCAGGAGGATAAAAGGGGGAATCAAAAGGAGAGAGACAGATCCAGCCAGTAATCAATTCCCTAGTGTTCTCCACAGCCCAGAACACACAAAGAGATTCACAGAGTTGGGTAGAGAAGAGAAGGGGGAGGGAGGAGATAGAGGAGGCCTGGTGGAGAAAAAGGAGAGTCAAAAGAGGGAGAGAGCAATCAAGCCAGTAATCTCGCTCCCAAGTAAAAATGGGTACTGAAGATTGCATTCTTAATGGTACAAAATTGATAACAAATACCAAAAAGCAAAGATTAAAAATCTAGAGTAGAGGTTAGATTCTCAAAAATACAATATTAAAAAAACAAAACAAAGTCACAAAAATTATAAAATATATATATATGAAGTTTGCTTTAAAAATAGGGTCTTTTTTTGCAAGGCAATAGTAGGTTATAAAAATGAAAATTAAAGGAGTAATAGAGGACTTAAAATTTAAAAACTTTTTTTAAAAATTTAAAAAATGATAATAGTAAAAATATATATATAGGACTTTCTCTGGAGCCGTTGCAGACAGTGTGGGGTCAGTTCATTTTCAGATATTTCCTTGATCCAGCTTATACTTCTCAAGATCTACAGGTCCCTTCCTGTGTAGTCGGTGCTAACTACAGGGTTTTAATCTATTGCAGCTGTCACTTCCAAAGCAGTTCCCTCTGTTTATTTTAGCTTCTTGTTTGCTGGTCCCTTCAGTGTCTAATTTCTGCCCTACCACAAGAGGGCAGTGGTGGTCACTTTTTTAGGCTCACTTGTTCAGTCATGCTGTGGGGAGGGAGGAACACTGCAAACAAATATCACTGGTGTGTGTGGGGAGTACTCGCAGTAACTTGGCCACACTGGGTTTGCCCCCATTCATGGCGTGTGTGCTTTCCCTGTCTACACTGCTCAGGCTCTAGGTTGCTCTGCCGGGAACTGTCTGAGGCGGGCCCTGGGTTGCATGCACTTCCCAGGTCTAAACCGCTCAGGTTCAGGTTCTCAGGTACTCCACAGAGGCACAGACTTGGTTGGGCCTGCGTTTTGTGCCCTTCCCAGGTCCGAGCAGCTCAGGTGACCAGGTGCTTGGCGAGCGTGGTCGCCCCCAGGTGGTGGCTGTGACTTATCGCCTCCCCCGTACCTGCCACTTGGTTTTCTGGGTGTACAACAGGCACACCTTCTCAGGTGTGCCGTGTCTGTCTTCCGGGGAGCTGATCTCTGGCTGTGACCCTCCCAGCAGACGTCGACCATCCAGAATCCCTAGAAGTCTTGGTTAGCAATGAAGCCTGCTTGCAGTTTGGTAGAGGATGCCTCTCTGGGGCTGCGATTGTCCCCTTCTGGCTCTGGTTGCCCTCGCCTGCCTGTCTCCGGCAGGGGATGGGCCGATCTGCAGCCAGCTAGGTCTGCTCAGTCCTTTGTTCTGTGAACGGGCCTGGCAGCATCTTAGGTTAGGGCTTTTCGCAGGATAGCTATCCTACAGTGTGGGTTGCTATCTCAAGTTAGTTCCCTCAGATTGCCCTCAGAGCATTCAGGCCCAATCCTTACCCTAAGCAATGCAGCATGCGCCTCCCTGTCCAGCCCTGCTAGTGGCAGATGCGAGCGTCTGGGCTGCTGGGAGTTGCCGTTAAGCATGTAATCTGTGGGTTTTAATTATTTATTTATTTATTTATTTATTTTTCCTCCCCGTTATGTTGCCCTCTGAGATTCCAAGGCTTGCCACAGACCCGCCAGTGAGAGTGTTTCCTGGTCTTTGGAAACTTCTTTTTAAAGACTCCCTTTCTGGGGGGATCTTCATCCGTACTTCTTTTGTCTCTCTTTTTATCTTTTATATTTTGTCCTACCTCCTTTCGAAGAAAATGGGCTGCCTTTCTGGGTGCCTGATGTCCTCTGCCAGCATTCAGAAATTGTTTTGTGGAATTTGCTCAGCGTTCAAATGTTCTTACCATGAATTTGTGGGGGAGAAAGTGGTCTCCACGTCGTATTCCTCCGCCATCTTAGGACTGCCCCCCTGATCTCTAATATAATGTTTTTGAGATTCACCCATATTGTTATGTATATCAGTAACTCATTTTTTATTGCTGAATCCTACTCCATTGTATGAATATACCATGGTTTGTTTATCCATTCTCCTATTGATGGTCATTATGGAGTAAAGACTGAGAAGAACATGCTTGTATTTGTGTGTGTGTGTGTATGTGTGTGTGAACATGTTTTCATTTTTCTTGGGTAAATACCTGTGGATGGAATTGTTGGGTCAAGGGTCGGTATGTGCTTAAGTTTATTAGAAACTGCCACATAGCTTTCCAATGTGGTTGTCCCATTTTATCCATCTGTCTGCAGTGCATTGGGAATTTCTTTTGATGCCAAAAAGTTTACGTCGTCAGTTGGTTTTCACTCTTCTGGTAGGTGTGATGCTGCATGTCATCGTGCTTTCAATTTTCATTTTCCTGATTCCATCTGTCAGTCTTTTTTTTGTGAACTTCAGGTCTTTTGCCATTGTTTTTCTCAGGGAGGGGAGAGTTCACTGTTAAACTGTAATAGTTCCTCATATATTCTGGACATAAGTTCTTAATCAGACACAGGACAGCCAATCTTTCTCCCAGTCTAAGGCTTATGTGTTCATATTCTTAATAGTGCCTTTGATTAGCACATTTTTGATGAGGTCCAATTTTATTTTTTTTCATTTTATGATGAATGATTTTTGACACAAATGAATTGAAAACATAGATAATTATTTCCTCCCATATAGAACTCCTCAATGGCTTCTCATATTTTGGGAATAAAACTCCAGTCTTTACCTTGACCTTCAAAGGCTTCAACGATTTGGTCCTCAGAAGCTCTCCAGCTTCATATCACACACCTTCTCCTTCTACCCCATTGAACCCTCACCACACGAATCTTCTGTTCCTTGACCACACACAGCCTGTGCTCACTTTAGAGTCCTCGCACTTACTGTACCCTCTGCCAGAAATGCTCTTTCCTTACCTCTTGGGATGGATGGCTCCACCTCATCCTTTAGGTCTGGACTCACGTATCACCTCCTCAGAAGGCTAAAGTAGTGATGTGCAATCACCACTGGGCTCACCACCCTATTTACTTTTCTTCATAGCACTTTCCACAGAGAAATATCCTATACATTTATTTGTTTACTGGTTTATTATCCATCTCTCTGATTGGAATGCCAAATCCTCGAGACTAGACACATTATATACTCAGGTGCTCAGCCAGTATTTGTTAAGGTGACCAATGAATTTCTTTGAAATGCTAGCCACTGAAGGCTTGGCATATTCCACAATGTACACATGTGTGTGTGTGTGTGGTGCATGTGTGTATGTGGTGCATGTGTGTGTTTGCAGGAGGTGGTAGAACAATGTAGGTAGTTTCAATAAATCAAAGTTTTAAATATTCCAAAGATGTCACCTTTACCAGCAATTTCAGCCTCATGAGTATCCAATCTTTTAATTAACTGATTTGAAGGCATTCATTTGATTTTCATGTTCCATTCCACATGGAACTTCTCTCTGCCTTTGCACATCCTGATTTCTCTGTCTGGAACATTCTTCTTCCTCCTCCCAGAGCAACATCCTGACTTATGTGAAAACCTGGTTGGCTTCTCCAGAGAGCATTAGGGACCCCTCCTCAGAGCTACTGTGTCCTTTGGAGCTGACTCACTGGATAAGAGCCTGATGCTGGGAAAGATTGAAGGCAAAAGGCAAAGGAGGTGGCAGAGGATGAGGGATGAGATGGTTAGATAGCATCACCGACTCAATGGACATGAATTTGAGCAAACTCCAGGAGATAGTGAAGGACAGGGAAGTGTGGCATGCTGCAGTCCACGGGGTCGCAAAGTGTCAGACATGACTTAGCGGCTGAACAACAAACAACCATTACAGCGTTTGTCACTCTGCTTCAAATATCTGTTCACATGAGCATCTCCTTCTCTAGACTATGGGCTTCTCAAGGGCTAGGTCATCTACGTATTCCCAGCTCTGGCAAAAGCAAGCAAGCACTGGGAAGATTGAACATGGCTATGTTTGTGTCTGAATGTTTGTGTCTCTCTAAAATTTATGTGTCACATCCTAACATCCAGGAGGTGGGGGCACTGGGAAGTAATTAGGTCCCATAGGCGGAGCCCTCATGAATGAGATTAGTGCCCTAATGAAAGAAGCCCCAGGGAGCCCCTTTATCCCTTTGGCCATAAGAAGACACAGCAAAAAGATGACTGTCTGTGAACCAGGAAGCTGGCCCTCATCAGACATCGGATCTGGCCCTACCTTGATCTTGGATGTCCCTGCCTCCAGAACTGCAAGAAATAAATGCCTGTTGTTTATAAGCCACCCCCTCCATGCTGGTCTGTGCTACATTGTTATGGTAGTGCAAACAGACTAAGATGAATGTTGAATGAATGGACGAAGGTGCTTGTAAGGATGGTAGCATTGTGTCTAAAAGAAGAGAAAATGGTATCACGTAAATACCCCTAGATAATGATCTCATAAATAACATGAGCTGGCTTGTTGAATGGTGACTCAACACGATTTTCTCCTTCTATGCTCTCCTGCATCCACATCTCTAGAATCTCTATTTGCAGAGTTACATTCTACATGACATAACCTGAAAATCAAAGACACTAGCTAAAGATTTAAAAGATTGAAATGATGTAGCCTTTACTGTTCCTATGCTGCTGCTGCTGCTGCTAAGTCACGTTAGTTGTGTCTGACTCTGTGTGACCCCATAGACGGTAGCCCACCAGGCTCCCCTGTCCCTGGGATTCTCCAGGCAAGAACACTGGAGTGGCTTGCCATTTAGAGTAGACATAATAAAACATGAGGTCAGTAGCAACTTCTGTGTGTCCTTCTGCAATTCATTCATTTTAAGCTACAAGGAGCAGAGATCAGCAGTACTAGTTCCCTGTGATTCATGCACTTCTGATTTTCTTTTTTATCCTAAGTACCAAGGATCTTTATTCTCAAGTCTGATATTGAATCTGTAGCTGTAGATAGATGTGTGGAGCCTTGGTGTCATCCTGTATGTCATGGTGACCAGGTCCCATCTGTTCCAAGGACGAAATTTCCGGGAGCTGAGGCAGAGTGTGCTCACAGGGCATTATCATGTGCCCGACTACCTATCATATGAAATAAGAACATTAATAGCAAGCATGCTGACTCTCAATCTGACAAACAGAGCTAGTTGACCTCATCTTTGGCAGCATCCATGGGTCAAGATAGGCCAGGAGGAGCCACTTCAGCTACTCTGTGAAGAGGACTTGTTGGTGTCGGTGTGGATGTCTCTGGGCTCGAGGTGGGCCAAGAGCCAGAGCTCAGAAAGCCTGAGCTTGAATAGACGCAGGGTGGGGTCCTGTACCATCCTTGTGAACCCCTACCTTGCTATGGAGAACTCCAGCACCCAAAACTCCAGCCTCCAAGCCCTGAGGTGTCCGCCTTCATACCAGCCTGGCTATTTCCAGAGGAGACCATTGGGATGCTGGATACAACCGACAATTCAAAAGACGAGATCACCAATCCTACCACTCCCCTACCCATCCCATCTTCCTCGTGTGACTCTGGGGCCTCACTCTCCAACAGAAGCATCTATGGCATCTGAGGCACCAGCGACAGTCATGGCACCCCTGACACCCACCGCACCCAAGGCACCCATGGGCGTCGTGGCACCTGCAGCACCCCCAACACCAGTGACACCCATGATACCAGCAACACCTGTGACACCAGCAGCAAAGCCCCAGAGGGAACCCACTACCCCGAGTGTGGCCAACACCGCTGGACGCTCCTACCAAGCTGGGCAGTCCCACTCCCCAGCCACTCCCTCTGGCCTCAGCAAGAAAAAGAGGGGGCGTGGCTGGGAGAATATGGAGGTTTATAAGACAACGTTGTTGTGGGCTGCCCAGCAAAACCCGCACAAGTAAAGTAGGCCCAGAAACAACCCATGATGACTGACCAAGACAAAAAGAGCCCTGCCAAGCCCCCTGGGACCCAGTCAAGTGGACTATGGGATTCAAATCCAGCACCTCCAAGGCCTTCAGGAGCCCTGGCCAGCTGAGAGGATGGTCTGGAGCGGCCTGGGGACCAGAAGAGGTGCCACCCTGACTCAGCTGCCCCTCCTCCGCCACTGGGTGAAACTTCACAGACTGGACTGTCCCCCGGGGCATGTCCCCCTCCCCCCACACTCTCCCCTTCCATGTTAGTGGTGGAGGGGATAGTTTTTGCTAACTCTGGTTCTTCATAGTTTTAATTAATTTTATTTCTCCAGAAAGATGTATCACCCTCTGTTTTGCATCCTCTCCAGTTAGAGAAGTGTGTACCATGTAGCAGTTGAAGTTAATGACTGAAGAATTAGCATGATCATTCTGAAGAGCAAGAATTGCTGCACTGCAGGGCAGAAGTGCAAAAAAGGGGTATTATCCTCTTGCACTGACAATACTGCACATTTACAGAAGGGCCAAGAAGAACTTTTGGTCCTTGTAATCATGACCTGGAAGCTTAGGATAGAATAGTAAGTGCCCTGAACTACCCAGTGTTCAGTGTGGTCAGGTCCCTGTGCAGATAAGTTTCCTGAATGTCCTGCAGGAGTTGGGCTCTCTCCTGTCTCCTGTGTGGAAGGGACCTGATGGGTGGGGTTTGATTTGTTACAATATTTGTTTCATGTTTTGGTGTTTTGGCCTCATGGCATGTGGGATCTTAGTTCCCTGACCAGGGATCAAACTCGCACCGCAAAGTTGTAACCATTGGACTGCATGCATTCTTAGTCACTCAGTCATGTCCAAGTCTTTGTGACCCCATGGACTATGGCCTGCCAGGCTCCTCTGCCCATGGGATTTTCCAGGCAAGAATACTGGAGTGGGTTGCCATGCCCTCCTCCAGGGGATCTTCCCAACCTAGGGAATGAAACTGCATCTCTTATGTCTCCTGACATTGGCAGGCAGCTTCTTTACCACTGGTGCCATCTGGGGAAGCCAATGCATATACAATACAGACACATGACAGTTTCCAGTACTGATGAGGATGTGAGCAGCTGGAACATCTGTATGTCACTGGTGGAAAACAGTCTGACAGTTTCTTCTAAACATGCACGTATCATATAAGCCAGCAAATCCACTCCCAGGTGTTTATCAAAGAAGAATGAAAACTTGTTTTACACAAAAGTTTACACATTTATAAACTTTACTCATATAATTGTATAACATTTGTACAATTGAGTCTCAAGCTGCGTCTGTTTGAGCATACAAGAGATGTATGTCATTTTTCCCATCTGTCATGTGGAAAAATGACACACATCTCTAGTATACTCAAATGGACTCAATTCAAGGAACAAACTGTTGATTTGCCCAATATTATGCATGAATCTTAAAGGTGTTTTGGTCAGTGAAAGAAGCTGGGCCTCAAAGGCCACATAATGTATGATCACACTTGCATGAAATTCTGGAAAAGGTAAAATTGTAGGGACAGAAAATATATCAGTAATTGCCAGGGGGTTGGTTGGGATGGAGAAATTACTGATTACCAAAGAGGAAGATAAAGAATCTGGGGGGTAATGGAGCTGTCAAGTGAGAAAACGTGGTGGTGGCTGACAAACCACTGTGTGTATTTGTTAAAACTATAAGAACTATAGGGGCTGCCCAGGTGGTGCCAGTGCTCAAGAATCCACCTGCCAAGGCAGGAGATTTATGAGATGAAGTTTCAATCCCTGGGTTGGGAAGATCCTGGAGAAGGAAATGGCTACCCACTCCAGTATTCTTGCCTGGAGAATTCCATGGACAGAGGAGCTTGGTGGGCTACTATCCATTGGGTCTGTAAAGAGTCAGACACTAAAGAGTGCACATGCACACACACATGCACGCACACACACACACATGAGAACTGTAAACCACAGAGCCAACTTGACTGCATGTCAAGTGATAACCATCACCCAGGAGGTGGGGAGAACCAAGAAGGCATGTAAACTGTGACAAAAGAGTATAACTGTACAACAGATGAATGCCATAACCACACTGAAGGGGCCAATAAGAAAGAGGGTGACCTGAGTCACCCTGGAAGAGGGTTCTGACTGAATGCACTAAGGAAACAGACAGGAAGAATGCTGTACCCACACTGGTCATATTTTTTCCTTTCGCAGGGTGTATGCATCATCAGTTCTGAGACTACTTGATGTGTATACTAGAGTCACCAAGAAAATACACTGCTGATAATGAGAGCCAGGCTCCCTCCCTGTCAGAGAAAGAAATTGGCAAAAAAAAAAAAAAAAGAGAAAAAGGTATAATCATACTATACCTTTACTATAATCATGATCCTTATGGTGCTGGACTGGTATCCAAGACTTAATTCAGTGTGAATTCATAGATACAGGAGATATGTGTGCACAATACCTATATCTATATGTGTATATATATGGAAGGATGGAAAGTAGGAGGAAGAAGGGATGGAAGGAGGGAAGGAATGAAGGAAAAAAAAAAGAAAAGGAAGTATCAGTACACTGTTGAAACACCTGCCGTGCTCCATTGCTTATCTCATGTGACCTTGGAAACTCCAGCGGGAATTTCAATTCCCACAACATGAATTTCCTGTAGAAAGACTCACTGCTAATCTTGAAGCGCTATACAGTTGAGCCTTAAACAATGGGTTGGGGTTAGGTGGTGGGGGGTTGAGGCACCAGCCTTCCCTGCCACGGAAAATCCATGTATAACCTGTAGTTGACCCTCTGGTACGCTCAGTTCCTCTGTGTTCACCGTTCCGCATCCATGAGTTTTTTTTATCTGGCCCTGGATAGTGTAGTATTTACCAGTCATAGAAATCTGTGTGTAAGGGGACCCAAGCAGTTCAAACCCATCAACTGTATAAGAGCTGGAAGGTATCGGGAGCGGTTACTCACCAAAACCAAACGGGTGTTAGTTCTTCTGTGCTGCTGCTTTCCCACCTACCACCCACCTCCATTCCTGCTCCAGGCTGCACACTTGGAGCTTCTTTCCCCCCTTGACATTCTCTCAGCTGTGATTCACAGGAAGTAAGCGTCCAGGACAAGGGAGTGAGAGTGGATCTCTGTGTGTTCTTTTCTGAGTCCTGTAACCCACACTCCCAAGTTCAGCCCAGAGCACTGAGCCCACCTGGGTCCAGCCCACCTGGACCCCCAGAAATGCCGCCAAGGTGACATTACCCCAGGCCATGCCACTGAATAATCAAGGTACATTTATTTTTGAATTACTAGTCAGAATCATGACAGAACTCTTATGTGATAGAAACAGTAGTAAAATACAGTACACAGCAATGTCATTTGAATGATATCAAAGACAAATGGTACACCAGCACATGAAAAATAGTCACTTTAACTACAAAGATGAAGAAATTTAATAGGAAATTTTGTTACTAAGAAAAATATATGTCCCATATCTTTATTACATACTGTACAAAATAAAATATTGCACCTATAAGTCATATAAAAATATATACAAAGAGTATTGTACAAATGCTCTCTCTTTTAACTCAAAACCTCCAGCAATCAAGTGTGATTGGTGATGAACAGCTCAGGGGCTGGCGTGTCCTCGTCACCTCCCTGTACCCACTCCCCACCGCCACACCCTCCAGTACAGTAGCGCTCATCCTGGTGTCGGTGAGGCTGCAGTGACAACAAGAGCTGCGGTGCTCGGGATACGGCAGGGACTCAGCACTCTTGTCTAGACACAGCCAAAGCCAGAGCCCACTGTTCACTTACGTGTGACCAGGGACTAGGGCCAGCACACCTGCCTCAGCAGACTCTGCTGCCACGGGCCGCAGGCAGCTGTGACCCCAAAGAAAGACGTCTGACCACTTATTTGGGGCTGGGTGCCAACTCATGCCGTAACTGGTAAGATGGAAGGAAAGAGCCCCAGCTTTAGAACATATAACATTCACTCCAAACTTCATCTTCACCCCGACACCATCACTGACCCCAAACCCAAACCCAAACCAACTCTGACCTAACCCTAATCCATAAAGTCAACTCCAGCCTCAACCCCAACTTAACTTCCATTCTCAACTAACCCAACCGTGAAACTAAAACCAATCCTAAACTTACTCACCAAACCCCAACTCTAACCCCTCATCCTAACTGTACATTACAGCTCAACCCTAATTCACTTTGGATTCACTGAAAAATCAGTTCAAACTAAAACAGTTATTTACTATAAATGACTCTGGTCAGCTATCATGTTTCATAGTTACATTACTTTCTTACAGTTTTTCCAAAATAAAAATCCTTAGGAATATTACTTTCTGCATAAATTAGGCCTTATAAGACTTTGATTTTCTGTTTGTGTGCAAGAGAATAGTGCTTAGAAAAGTCTCATTCACAGCTCTTAAAAGGATGCTTTGAATATACTTCAAAATCAGTAGACAAGGTGGACTTTCCCTCTCCTTTGAATTCTAAGATCCCTCATTCGCTCACACATTTCCTTCCACAGTTGTGAAACGGCAGCCACGTTTACTCTGTGTTTCCTTCCACAGGTTCTCTTAAGAGCGAGGACAAGGTGCCATTCCCCCCAGGATCTCTGGGTCAGTCAGGGTTACAAGCCTGTCCAGAGTGACTCTCTCATAGATGACACATTACAATCCATAGAAACGCCATCAGAGCCAACATCTTAACGACTAGTGGCCAGAGCTTCTAAAACGTAGATGCCTTATCAACCTGCTGCAACCCTAGAACTGAGAGAAGCCATCAGCTGCTGTGTTTGCCAAGTCTTCAGGATGTCCCACTCTGTGCTCGTCTACAAACAACAGGAAGAGGCAGCCAGTGACAGTGCACTGGTGACCTTGGGGGTCTCCCGAGGTCCCAAGTGCAAAGGCGTGCCTGCTACTTACGGGATTTTATGTTAGTCCCGGAATATATCACTTAAAAGAGTTGGAATTAAAAACCAGTCATGGGGACATGACAGCATCCAATGTTAACAGTGGTGATTTTCCATCGACTTTGGTTTGATCGTAGAATCGAGAGACTTTTAGAGAAGTATTACACATGTTTTGGATCAAGCTACATGGGGGAAAAAAGAGTTTTTACATTTTTGTTTTACCTTCACAGCAGCATAATGACCCCCACAAAGTTTTATCCTTCTTGACACGACTGACAGCACCTTCGTTTGTAGCGGTCTAGCGAACACAAATGAAGATGCTTTACAAACGTACAGTAGTGAGTTGTGTCTGTGCAGTCTCCTGAAAAATATATATATACATATCCATTTAACATGGAGCTCATTAGAGACCTAGAGTTTTATGAAAAGTAGAAACCGAGATCAGAGTGAAGCAAAGTAACTAGGCTTGGGTTAGGGTCATTGCTCTGCACTAGAGTCAGAAGTGCCCTGAGGGCTTCCCTGGTGGCTCAGTGGATAAGAATCTGCCTGACAATGCAGGAGATATGGGGTTCAATCCCTGATCCGGGAAGATCCCACATGCCATGGGGTAATTAAGCCTGTGAACCACATGGGCCTATGCTCTAGTGACTGGGAGCCGCAACCACTGAGCCCCCACACCCTAGAGCCCATGCTCTGCAACAAGAGAAGATATTTCAATGAGAAATCTGTGCACCGCAACTGGAGAGTAGGTCCCGCTCGCCACAGCTACAGAGAAAAAGCCTGTGCAGCAACGAAGACCCAGTGCAGCCAAAAATAATAGATAAATAAATAACATTTTTTTTAAAAAAGTGCCCTGGACCCACTTTTTAGCTGGGTCAGGTGGCTTCTCGCTGCCCTGTGGAGACTTCAGATCCCTCAGGCCACCTGCTCCTCTCACTAGCTTTGGGGGCATCATGGACTCTGGGAAAGACTTACCAAAGCTATGGACCTGCTTTCTAGAAAAATACGTACATGATTCCATTTCACATAGAACTTCAGGACACTGGCATGCCTGCCCAACCCCATCCAGGGAAGCCCTGGCAGAGGGGCTGAGTCTCCAGGCAGGAGGGATTCTGTGGAGAGGTGATCGGTGTCTGCTAGAAAGCTACTGGCCACCCTACTCCCTCAACTGGTTTTTCTCTAAAGAACACCGAGCCACACCCACATCAAAGCAGCTACTCCCCCAACATCCCAAGATCCCACACCCATTCAGAATGGCCCTGTGGACGGCACCCTGACAAGGCTGGCTCCCTGAGGTCAGGTTTGGACAAGGTTTGGGGGCAGCTGTGATACCTGTGAGGGGTACGTACTGTCACAGGAAGGCCCCAGGCAGTGCTGCCAGGAAGCGGGTTTCTTCCCCGGTGCACAGCGTGTCTTAATCACCGGCTTGCAGCTCCCTGGGTGGACACAGTCAACTTTCCGAGACTGGAAGCCTCGGCCACAGGCTGTGGTGCAGGGCTTCCAAGGGCCTGCACGCCAACACGCATCACAAGCTCCCAGCAAGCAGTTCTTCCGAACGATGGGTCTGTGATGAAAAACAAACAAACAAACAAAACAATGGAAAATGGGAGAAGCCTGGGATCAACTCTTTCACTGTACCATCTTTTCAATGTATGAAAGGTCTGACAGTTAGGACCTTATTCGCTGATTGGCACTGTTCCTGGCGGGCTAAGCAAAGAGGTGGAGGAATCCGGACCTTAATGAACGCAAGCAAAGCACATGTTTCCGTGAGCCTCCAACACCCACTCAAGGCCTGCGCCCCAAAAGGCCACTCTCCAGAGAGAACAAGATGGCAGAGGAATAGGTGGGCATGGAGTACATCTCCATGGATACATCAGGAATACACCTTCAGACACAAAAGTGCCTTCAGAACACCAGCTGAGAGTGGACAGGAGTACCTGACAAGAGGAAAAGAATATATCAGTTGAGTTCAGTTCAGTCGCTCAGGCGTGTCCGACTCTTTGTGACCCCATGAATCACAGCACGCCAGGCCTCCCAGTCCATCACCAACTCCTGGAGTTCACTCAGACTCATGTCCATCGAGTCAGTGGTGCCATCCAGCCATCTCATCCTCTGTCGTCCCCTTCTCCTCCTGCCCCCAATCCCTCCCAGCATCAGAGTCTTTTCCAATGAGTCAACTCTTCGCATGAGGTGGCCAAAGTACTGGAGTTTCAGCTTTAGCATCATTCCTTCCAAAGAAATCCCAGGGCTGATCTCCTTCAGAATGGACTGGTTGGATCTCCTTGCAGTCCAAGGGACTCTCAAGAGTATTCCCAACACCACAGTTCAAAAGCATCAATTCTTTGGCGCTCAGCCTTCTTCACTGTTCAACTCTCACATCCATACATGACCACAGGAAAAACCATAGCCTTGACTAGACGGACCTTTGTTGGCAAAGTAATGTCTCTGCTTTTCAATATGCTATCTAGGTTATTCATAACTTTTCTTCTGAGGAGTAAGCGTCTTTTAATTTCATGGCTGCAGTCACCATCTGAAGTGATTTTGGAGCCCCCCAAAATGAAGTCTGACACTGTTTACACTGTTTCCCCATCTATTTCCCATGAAGTGATGGGACCAGATGCCATGATCTTTGTTTTCTGAATGTTGAGTTTTAAGCCAACTTTTTCACTCTCCTCTTTCACCTTCATCAAGAGGCTTTTTAGTTCCTCTTCACTTTCTGCCATAAGGGTGGTGTCATCTGTGTATCTGAGGTTATTGATATTTCTCCCGGCAATCTTGATTCCAGCTTGTGCTTCTTCCAGCCCAGTGTTTCTCATGATGTACTCTGCATATAAGTTAAATAAACAGGGTGACAATATACAGCCTTGACGTACTCCTTTTCCTATTTGGAACCAATCTGTTGTTTCATGTCCAGTTCTAACTGTTGCTTCCTGACCTGCATACAAATTTTAGAACCAAGCAAAACTCAGTAAGATGAAGAAACTAGGGGAAAAAAACTGGAGTGTTAGTGAAGGAAAGTTGCATGGCTCAAGGTAGCCTGGAGTTAAAACTCCCCTCCAGGTCCTCCCCACCATTCTAGGCAAAACAAAGAACTCTCTCACCCAAATGAAAAATAGACATTAGGTTGATTACACCCAGCTCCAAGCTGGCCCAGCCTCTGGCTGATCTCCAGAACTCCTTGCCTCAGCTGTTTAAGAGATAACTACTCCCAGCAACCTTGGAGAAGAACAGGCCCCCTTAAAACAGTAGCTTTCTACATACATGCCTATATATGCTTACTCTTTTCTTAGATAAGTGCATGCATGCATGCTAAGTCGCTTCAGTCGTGTCCGATTCTGTGCGACCCCACAGATGGCAGCCCACCAGGCTCCTCTGTCCCTGGGATTCTCTAGGCAAGAATACTGGAGTGGGTTGCCATTTCCTTCTCCACAAGTTCTAAGCTGCTGCCGCTGCTGCCGCTGCTAAGTCACTTCAGTCGTGTCCGACTCTGTGTGACCCCATAGACGGCCTCCTACCAGGCTCCTCTGTCTCTGGGATTCTCCAGGCAAGAACACTGAAGTGGGTTGCATTTCCTTCTCCAAGGCATGAAAGTGAAAAGCGAAAGTGAAGTCGCTCAGTCTTGTCCGACTCTTAGCGACCTCATGGACTGCAGCCTACCAGACTCCTCTGTCCATGGGATTTTCCAGGCAAGAGTACTGGAGTGGCAGCAGCTCGATAATCTGACTGCTGCCCCTTCTCGCCTCATTAAAGGTATTCTGTTCCTGTAGAGTGCCAGTCTTGTTCTTTTTCTGAACCTCACCTACTCTAACTTCAGACCTTACAGTTAGTAAGACTGGACCTGCCCTTACCTGCCCTTAGCAGGTAGGGGAAATGAAGCAGGGGGCAGGGGTCCCAGCCCCACATCGGGGCAACTGTCTGAGTCAGAGGAGAAACATTTAAGGTTGTGAGTGAAACAGCTGATCTGTGGCAGCCTAAATGGAATGAGAATTAGACAGTCCTTGCCACAGCCATACATACCCCAGACAGGGATGCAGGTCCCCTAGAAGACACAGTGGCTGGAAGCTGGAGTTTAGGGATTGTGGAGCAATCCCAGGGTGAGGGCTGCTGTTGACTGTGGAGACATGGAGTGAGGGGAAGTGAGGGAGGAGATTGTGGTGGGAAATGGCTGTGGAAAAAAGCCAGGCAGCCATGGAAGCAAGGCGATACTGCTGAGTCACGCGTAGAGGATGGAACCCCATCACCATAGCCTCTCTCCCCCCAAATGCCAGCATCAGCAGCTGAATAATGGAGAGACTGGCCTGTCAAATGCCTGACACACTGAACAACAGTGTAGGACCCCAGCCAGGGTGCCCCTTTAAGTGTCTGGTGTGCCAATCTACACAGTAGGACCCCAGCTAGGGGGGTTCCTCTATGTGCCTGACCTGTTGATCAACAGAGAAGCACCCCAGGCAAGGGAGCCGTCTAAGTGCCTGAACAAGCAGAGCAACAGAGAAAGACTGGCCAAAAAGCCCTTCTGATCGCCAGCTACAAGAGGCTTGAAAAAAGATTCTGATAGGGCCATATCTTCTGTGGCAGAGGCAGTCCGTGTCCCTGCACACCTGGCACCACCAGGGTCCCCACAAGCCAAGTTGCTGCACCACCTTCACGCTCAACTCTCACTGGGGCAGAGCTGCCACAGGCAGAAAAACTCTTGTGTCTATGCACACAGGATCGCTTTGGTCATGTCCAACTCTTTGTGACCCTGTGAACTGTGGCCTGCCAGGCTACTCTGTCAGGGAGGCGGGGTTCTCCAGGCAAGAATCTAGAGCGTACTGGCCAATACTGGTTGCAATACCCTTCTAGAGCACTATATTTCCTGCTGCCCTAGCTGCCAACTCCCCTGAGTACCTGGTGCTGTCAGAACCCCTGCAACCCAAGCAGCCACACCACCTCCACACCTGGCCCTCACTGGAGCAGACCCAAGTCCTTCAGGGCAACCTCAGGAGCAAACCCCAGTGGACGACCGACATGCAGAGGTGGCAATAAAACTACCATTGAAACCCAGGGGCAGTGTGGCTAAGGAAGAAGACCCAAAACCTTCCCACCAGTTGTACAAGCTGCAGATTAAATCCACACAATCAACTAGGCAGATTCTGTGTCTATGGAATATATAAAAGATCACTGAGAGCTCCCACAAAAGAAAACGCACTAGTTCTGACAGCTGTGGACACTGGAGGCAAGAACACATAGGAGAAGAACCAGATTAGAATCTGAGCTGCCCTCACAGCAGGTCCAGAGATCGGCACAATATTGGAAGGCATCCTAGGGAGGTGAGGCGGACTATGACTCCCAGTGCGGGAAAGGACTCTGACAGCAGGGACTCAAGAAAAACTCATGTTTTGACTTGTTCTGTCAATTCTTTTGGATTTTTTCTCTTTTCATTCCCCCCGCCTCTGTTGTAGTTGTCGATTTTATTGGCACTATGAAATCTAATTAAGCTTTCGAGGGTTTTTTTTTTCTTTTTCTCAGTCACATTTTTTATAGTTGTTATAAACCTCTGCCTCTATGTTGGGCTTTTGCAGTTCTGTGGAGCTTTCCTTTTTTTTTCTTTTGCTTCTTTTCTCTTTTTTTAATTTTAATTTTTTAACCTATTATTATTTTTATACACTTATTCCTTTGCTTTTCCTACTGTTCTTTGCCCCTTGCAGTTAATCTTTAATGTATATAAATCTTCTATATCTACCTCTATTTAACTTTGCATATCTATTCTTTCTTTCTTTTCCTCTCAACATTTTGCAGAAGGATATACCTTCCTCTCAAGCGCACATGGAATATTCTCCAGGATAGACACATTTTGGGTCACAAATCAAACCTCAGTAAATTTAAGAAAACTGAAATTGTATCAAGCATCTTCTCCAACCACAACACTATGAGACTAGATATCAATTACAAGAAAACATTTTGTAAGAAACACAAACACATGGAGATTAAACAACACATTTCTAAAAACCCAACAGGTTACTGAAGAAATCAAAAGGGAAAGCAAAAAATTTCTAGAAACAAATGACAATGAAAACATGACAACTCAAAACCTATGAGATACAGCAAAAGTAGTTCTAAGAGGGAAGTTTATAGCAATAAAATCCTACCTCAAGAAACAAGAGAAACATCAAATAGACAACCTAAATTTACACCTAAAACAACCATAAAAAGAACAAAAAAAAAAAAAACCCAAAATTAGTAGAAGGAAAGAAATCATAAAGATCTGAGCAGAAATAAATGAAAAAGAAATAAACAATAGTAAAGATTAATAAAACTAAAAGATGGTTCTTTGAAAAGATAAAATTGACAAGTCTTTACCCAGATTCATCAAGAAAAAAAGAGAGGAGAATCAAATCAACAAAACTAGAAATGAAAAAGGAGAGGTTACAACAGACAATGCAAAAATACAAAGGATTATAAGAGACTATTATGAACAACTATATGGCAATAAAATAGATAACCTGGAAGAAATGGACAGATTCTTAGAAAAGTTCAATCTTCTAAGACTAAACCAGGAAGAAACAAAAATTATGAACAACCCAATTACAAGCACTGAAATTGAAGATATGATCAAAAACCTCCCAAAAAACAAAAGTCCAGGACCAGATAGATTCACAGAAGAATTCTGTCAAATATTTTTTTTTCCCCTTGGAGTTCTTTTTTATTTTTTTTAATATTTATTTTAATTGGAGGTTAATTACTTTACAATATTGTATTGGTTTTGCCATACATCAACATGAATCCGCCACAGGTATACACACGTTCCTCATCCTGAACCCCCCTCCCTCCTCCCTCCCCGTACCATCCCTCTGGGTCGTCCCTGTGCACCAGCCCCAAGCAGCCAGTATCATGCATCAAACTTGGGCTGGCGATTCGTTTCATATATATTATACATGTTTCAATGTCATTCTCCCAAACCATCCCACCCCCTCCCTATCCCACAGAGTCCAAAAGACTGTTCTATACATCTGTGTCTCTTTTGCTGTCTTGCATACAGGGTTATCGTTACCATCTTTCTAAATTCCATATATATGCGTTAGTATACTGTATTGGTGTTTTTCTTTCCGGCTTACTACACTCTGTATAATAGGCTCCAGTTTCATCCATCTCATTAGAACTGATTCAAATGTATTCTTTTTAATGACTGAGTAATACTCCATTGTGTATATGTACCAGTGCTTTCTTATCCATTCATCTGCTGATGGACATCTAGGTGGCTTCCATGTCCTGGCTATTATAAACAGTGCTGTAATGAACATTGGGGTACATGTGTCTCTTTCAATTCTGGTTTCCTTGGTGTGTATGCCCAGCAGTGGGATTGCTGGGTCATATGGCAGTTTTTTAAGGAATCTCCACACTGTTCTCCATAGTGGCTGTACTAGTTTGCATTCCCACCAACAGTGTAAGAGGGTTCCCTTTTCTCCACACCCTCTCCAGCATTTATTGCTTGTAGACTTTTGGATTGCAGCCATTCTGACTGATGTGAAATGGTATCTCATTGTGGTTTTGATTTGCATTTCTCTGATAATGAGTGATATTGAGCATCTTTTCGTGTGTTTGTTAGCCATCTGTATGTCTTCTTTGGAGAAATGTCTATTTAGTTCTTCGGCCCATTTTTTGATTGGGTCATTTATTTTTCTGGAATTGAGCTGCAGGAGTTGCTTGTATATTTTTGAGATTAGTTGTTTGTCATTTGCTTCATTTGCTATTATTTTCTCCCATTCTGAAGGCTGTCTTTTCACCTTGCTTATAGTTTCCTTTGTTGTGCAGAAGCTTTTAATTTTAATTAGGTCCTATTTGTTTATTTTTGCTTTTATTTCCAATATTCTGGGAGGTGGGTCATAGAAGATCCTGCTGTAATTTATGTTGGAGAGTGTTTTGCCTATGTTCTCCTCTAGGAGTTTTATAGTTTCTGGTCTTACGTTGAGATCTTTAATCCATTTTGAGTTTATTTTTGTGTATGGTGTTAGAAAGTGTTCTAGTTTCATTCTTTTACAAGTGGTTGACCAGTTTTCCCAGCACCACTTGTTAAAGAGATTGTCTTTTCTCCATTGTATATTCTTGCCTCCTTTGTCAAAGATAAGGTGTCCATAGGTGTGTGGATTTATTTCTGGGCTTTCTATTTTGTTCCATTGATCTATATTTCTGTCTTTGTGCCAGTACCATACTGTCTTGATGACTGTGACTTTGTAGTAGAGCCTGAAGTCAGGCAGGTTGATTCCTCCTGTTCCATTCTTCTTTTTCAAGATTGCTTTGGCTATTCGAGGGTTTTTGTATTTCCATACAAATTGTGAAATTATTTGTTCTAGTTCTGTGAAAAATACCGTTGGTAGCTTGATAGGGATTGCATTGAATCTATAGATTGCTTTGGGTAGTATACTCATTTTCACTATATTAATTCTTCTGATCCATGAACATGGTACATTTCTCCATCTATTAGTGTCCTCTTTGATTTCTTTCACCAGAGTTTTATAGTTTTCTGTATATAGGTCTTTAGTTTCTTTAGGTAGATATATTCCTAAGTATTTTATTCTTTTCATTGCAATGGTGAATGGAATTGTTTCCTTAATTTCTCTATTTTCTCATTATTAGTGTATAGGAATGCAAGGGATTTCCGTGTGTTGATTTTATGTCCTGCAACTTTACTATATTCTTTGATTAGCTCTAGTAATTTTCTGGTGGAGTCTTCAGGGTTTTCTATGTAGAGGATCATGTCATCTGCAAACAGTGAGAGTTTTACTTCTTCTTTTCCAACTTGAATTCCTTTTATTTCTTTTTCTGTTCTGATTGCTGTGGCCAAAACTTCCAAAACTATGTTGAATAGTAGTGGTGAAACTGGGCACCCTTGTCTTGTTCCTGACTTTAAGGGAAATGCTTTCAATTTTTCACCATTGAGGATAATGTTTGCTGTGGGTTTTCATGTATAGCGTTTATTATGTTGAGGTATGTTCCTTCTATTCCTGCTTTCTGGAGAGTTTTTATCATAAATGGATGCTGAATTTTGTCAAAGGCTTTCTCTGCATCTATTGAGATAATCATATGGCTTTTATTTTTCAATTTGTTAATGTGGTGTATTACATTGATTGATTTGCAGATATTGAAGAATCCTTGCATCCCTTGGATAAAGCCCACTTGGTCATGGTGTATGATCTTTTTAATGTGTTGTTGGATTAGAGAAGAGATAATGCCTAACCTTCTAAAACTCTTTCAAAAAATTGCAGAGGAAAGAATACTTCCAAACTCTTTCTATGAGGCCCCCATCACCCTATACCAAACCCAGACAAAGACAACAGAAAAAAAGAAAACTACAGGCCAATATCACTGATGATCATTGATGCAAAAATCCTCAACAAAATTTTAGCAAACAGAATTCAGCAATACATCAAAAAGCTCACACACCATGATCAAGTTAGTTTTATTCCAATAATGGAAGGATTCTTCAATATAAGCAGATCAATCAATGTGATACACCATATTACAAATTGAAAGATAAAAACCATATCATCTCAATAGATGCAGAAAAAAGCCTTTGACAAAATTCAGCACCGATTTATGACTAAAACTCTTCAAAAAATGGGCATAGAAGGAACCTACCTCAACATAGTAAAGGCCATATATGATAAGCCTACAGCAAACATTATTCTCAATGGTGAAAAACTGAAAGCATTCCCCCTAACATTAGGAGCAAGACAAAGATGTCCACTTTCACCACTATTATTCAACATAGTTCTGGAAGTCCTAGCTACAGAAATCAGAGAAGAAAAAGAAATAAAACAAATCTAGATTAGAAAAGAAGAAGTAAAGCTCTCAATGTTTGCAGATGACATGACACTGTACATAGAAGACCCAGAAAATTACTAGAGCTAATCAGTGAATTTAGCAAAGTTGCAGGATACAAAATCAATACACAGAAATCACTTGCATTTCTATATACTAACAATGAATAATCAGAAAGAGAAATTAAGGAATCAATCCCATTCACCATTGCAACAAAAACAATAAAATATCTAGGAATAAACTTACCTAAGGAGACAAAAGAACTGTACACAGAAAATTATAAGACACCAATGAAAGAAATCAAAGATGACATAAATAGATGGAGAGATATTCCATGTTCCTGGGTAGGAAGGATCAATATTGTGAAAATGACTATACTACCACAGATTCAGTGTGATCCCTATGAAATTACCAATGACAATTTTCACAGAACTAGAACAAAAAATTTCACAGTTCATATAGAAACACAAAAGACCCTAAATAGCCAAAGCAGTCTTGAGAAAGAAGAATGGAGCTGGAGGAATCAACCTTTCTGACTTCAGATTATACTACAAAGCTACAGTCATCAAGACAGTATGGTACTGGCACAAAAACAGAATTATAGACCAATGGAACAAGATAGAAAGCCCAGAAATAAACCCATGCACCTATGGGTACCTTATTTTTGACAAAGGAGGCAAGAATATACAATGGGGCAAAGACAGCCTCTTCAATAAATGGTGCTGGGAAAACTGGACAGCTACACATAAAATAATGAAATCAGAACAATTCTTAACACCATACACAAGATAAACTCAAAATGGATTAAAGACCTAAATGTAAGGCCAGAAACTATAAAACTGTTAGAGGGAAACTTAGGCAGAACACTCAATGACATAAATAAAAGCAACATCCTCTATGACCCACCTCCTAGAGTAACAGAAATAAAAACAAAAGTAAACAAGTGGAACCTGATTAAACTTAAAAGCTTTTGCACAGCAAAGGAAACTATAAGCAAGGTGAAAAGACATCCCTCAGAATGGGAGAAAATAATAGCAAATGAAACAACTGACAAAGGATTAATTTCCAAAATATACAAGCAGCTCATACACTCAATGCCAGAAAAACAAACAATCCAATCAAAAAGTGGGAAAAAGACCTAAACAAGACATTTCTCTAAAGAAGACATACATATGGCTAACAAACACATGAAAAGATGCTCAACGTCGCTCATTATTAGAGAAATGCAAAGCAAAGCTACAATGAGGCATCACTTCTCATCAGTCAGAATGGCCACTATCAAAAAGTCTGCAAACAATAAATGCTGAAGAGGGTGTGGAGAAAAGGGAACCTTCTTGCACTGTTGGTGGGAATGTAAATTGATACAGCCACTATGGAAGACAACATGGAGATTCCTTAAAAAACTAGGAATAAAACTACCATATGACCCAGCAATCCCACTTCTTGGCATATACCCTGAGGAAACCAAAATCGAAAAAGACACATGTATCCCATTGTTCATTGCAGCACTATTTACAATAGCTAGAACACAGAAGCAACCTAGATGTCCATCAACAGAAGAATGGAGAAAGAAGTTGTGGTGTATATACACAATGGAATATTACTTAGCCATAAAAGGAATGCATTTGAGTCAGTTCTGTTGAGGTGGATAAATCTAGAACCTATTATACAGAGTGAAGTAAGTCAGAAAGAGAAAGATAAATATTGTATTCTAATGCATATATACGGAATCTAGAAAAATGGTACTGAAGAACTTATTTACAGGGCAGCAATGGAGAAACAGACATAGAGAACAGACTTATGGACATGGGGAAAGGGGAGGAGAGGGTGAGACGTATGGAGAGAGTAACATGGAAACTTACATTACCATACGTAAAATAGATAGCCAAGAGGAATTTGCCTTACGGCTCAGGAAACTCAAACAGGGGCTCTGTATCAACCTAGAGGGATGAGATAAGGCAGGAGATGGGAGGGAGGTTCAAAAGGGAGGGGATATATGTATACTTATGGCTGATTCATGTTGACATTTGACAGAAAATAACAAAATTTTGTAAAGCAATTATCCTTCAATAAAAATATAAATTAAAAAAAATGACTTTGGGGAGAAAAAAAACCCACTCTCCTGAGGAGTTGGAGCAGTCGGTTCAGGTGAGGAAGAGGACAGTGATACATTTGTTAACAAACTAAGTTCTGTCTATATAAGCACTTGAAATATATTCCAGTATGAGTATGAACCTGTAGGTGAGCCCTCGTGCCCATTATGGGAAGTGCCTGCGCTTCCACTGAGGACACACCATCACTCGGACGCTGGACCAGCCCACTTCTTAGCTGGGCCAGTGGCTTCTTGCTGTCCTCGGGGAACGTCACAGTCTGGCAGGCCACCTACTCCTCTTGTGCCAACAGCAGCGCTCGCTCTGTGGGCACCATGGACCCCAGGGAACACTTACCAAAGCTATGGGTCTGCTCTCCAGAAGAAGACATATGTGATTCCACTTTGGTAGTGAGACCTTTTGGGAAGAAGGATCTGCCTCTAGTTGCCTTGCCCTTTAAAGCAGATCAGAAAGTTAATGGACCTCTGCCTTTGTTGTTGTCAGAAAGGGTCCACTGTGTGTGTATATTTATGTGTATAACCATGCGCCAGAGAACTTTCCAAATACTTTCCCACAGACTGACTCATTTATTCTTCACAACTACCCTACATAGTAGGTACTTAATTTTTTTAAATGAAGTATCAGTGATTTGCAATATTATGTCAGTTTCAAATGTACAACAAGGGCTTCCCTGGTGATTCATATAGTAAAGAATCTGCCTGCAAAGCATGAGACCTGGGTTTGAGCCCTGGGTTGGGAAGATCCCCTGGAGAAGGGAATTGCAACTCACTTCAGTATTCTTGCCTGGAGAATCCCATAGACAGAGGAGACTGGTGGGCTACAGTCCATAGGGTTGCAGAGTTGGACACAACTGAGT
This sequence comes from Bubalus kerabau, assembly GCF_029407905.1. NCBI lineage: Eukaryota > Metazoa > Chordata > Mammalia > Artiodactyla > Bovidae > Bubalus > Bubalus kerabau. The sequence goes on from NC_073642.1 coordinate 24,792,265, forward strand.
GACTAAGCACAGCACAGCATCGCATGTACCCTGTGCTGTATATCACACCCTCATATCTTGTTTATTTTATACCTAGTAGCTGACACCTCTTAAACCTCCTACTCCTATCTTGCCCTTCCTTCACCCCTTTCCCTGTTTGGTAACCACTAGCAAGTACATGGCAACCCACTCCAGTATTCTTGCCTGGAGAATCCCAGGGACGGGGGAGCCTGATGGGCTGCTGTCTATGGGGTTGCACAGAGTCGGACACGACTGACGCGACTTAGCAGCAGCAGCAGCTTGTTTCTGTGTCTATGAGACTGTTTCTGTTTTAGACATTCATGTGTTTCATTTCTTAGATTCCACATATAAGTGATATTATATGGTATCTCTCTTTCTCTGTCTGACTTGCTTTACTAAGCATATGCACACTCCAGGTCTATCCAAGATGTTACAAATGGCACAATTTCTTTTTTTATCGTAGAATACCATTTCATTGTATACCATTCATATACACACACAAACACACACCACAACTTCTCTTTATTCATTCATTTGTTGATAGCTACTTAGGTTGTTTCCACATCCTGGCTATTACAAATAATGCTGCTATGAAAATTGGGGTGCATATATTTTTTCTTTAAATTTTGAATTTTTTATTGGAGTATAGCCAATTAACAATGTTGTGATGGTTTCCGGTGAACAGCAAAGGGACTCAGCCATACATACACATATATCCATTCACCCCAAACTCCTCTCCAATCCAGGCTGCCACATAACACTGAGCAGAGTTCCCTGTGTGATACATCATCTTTTTGAATTAGTGTTTTCATTTTCTTCAGGTTTATACTCAGCATGGGAATTGCTGGATCATCTGGCAGTTGTTTTTAAGGAATCTCCATATTGTTTTCCATAGTGGCTGTACTAATTTACAACCCCACTAATAGTGTACAAGGGGTCCTTTTTTCTCATCCTCACCAACATTTATTATTTGGTGTCTTTTTGACAATAGACCTTCTGACAGGTGTGAGGTGATGTCTCATTGTGGGTTTGATATACATTTCTCTGATGATTAGTGATGTTCAGCATCTTTTCATGTGCCTGCCGAATGTCCTCTGATTACTGAAAAGATATTTACCCTAGAGAGTGAGCCACCTCAGAGGACCCATTTTGGGGTATCTGTTGTTCTCTAGGGCAGAGCTCCTAGGAACTAATGTATTTGTATCACATAAGACTATCTCCCCATCCCCAAAGATGACTGGAAGAGGGCCCTAACCTGAGCTAGTTGCCACTGTCTTTCTCCCAGGAATTTGGAAGTTGCTGGAACAAGACATATAAACATGAAGGCTGGAGTAGCAGTGGCCGTACTCTGCCATGAGGGCCAGGGAAGTAGAAAAAATAACATTCTGCAGAGATGAGAAGAGAAACAACCCTAATGACTATTCATTTCGTAGTAACAGTCCCTCCTGAGGTTTCACAGAATCATCCCTTTGGATTGGAATGTTTTTGTTCCTATAAAAGCCTGCTTATCCAAGCACATAATCTATAAGGAGTGAGAAACACCACTGGAAATGTGATAAGATGGAGAAAATTCTGATAACCTGAACTTCTCAAACAGTGTGTGTGTGCCTGCTAAATTGCAAGAGTATTACACATAGTTGGAAGCAATACTTTGATTAGCAGGTAGGGGGAAGACTCCATCAAAGGGTTTCCTTAAGCAATATTGTCACATCAAACTGATTATAAGATTTATAAGAGGAAGAGGGATAAGGGTTTCCTGTTAACTGGAGGGTTTTTGTTTTCCCCAGTGGGTATGAAACTTATGGGGCCAAAAGTTGGGTTCCTTTAGACAACAGGACAGAGATAGACCAAAGTTTCTACTAAAAAGAGTTGAACCAACATTCGAAGAATATTCAGAGAATACATTTTAAAAGATACCAAATTGTTGTATCTAAGAATGGCTGTCCTATCTTAAGAACTCTCCCATTATCTTTGTATAAATCATTCCAAGTTGACTTTTGTTGTTTCCAGCCCACAGGACCTTAATACAGCTACTTTTTCTGCTTCAATAGAAGATAGGGTCAGTGGGAAGTCAGAAGAAACTATTCAGCTTCCTAAATATACAAGATAATACAGGAACATGGAGCTGGACACCAGTGAAGATGCTGAAACCCAAGAGCCTGGTCACTTGAGAACTCAGTAAGAGAATGCAAGATTGCTCCAACAGAGAGCCTCACTTCCTCATGGCCAGGGATGGGACTGCAGATGGTGATGCCCGAGCTGGGGGCTCATAGTCTGTGTACCAACAATGAGCACACAAGTGGAGCTCATATGTTTTTCTATGTAAAACATGAAAGTAGAAATGGCAGCAGAAATCACAAAGTAACCCTGTTTCTAGTCTTTCTCAATTTCTCATTCCTCTTCAGTCCAGCTCTGCTCCTGCCTCAAATAACCCCTTTCATCATTAGCCAGATGGAACTTACTGATTCTGTAGGGCAACAGATTTCAAATCTGCCTTATTATCAGAAGTATGTGGGCAGCTTAAAAAAGATGTAGATTCAGAAAGAATTAAAAAAAAAAAAGACAAAAGAGATGTAGATTGCCAGCTTCCATTCCCTTCCAAAGATTCTAATTCATTAAGTCCCAATTGAGAGCCCAAGAATCTTTATTTTAAAGAAACTTCCCAGGGAATTCTGACTTGTGGCTGAGGTTAGGAATTACTGCTCTGGGGAACAAACTCTCTCAGTCCTCAAGCATTTCCTCAGATCCCCGTGTTGTCTTCCTATATGTGAGCTAGTTTTACGCTGATAATTCTCACTCCCTTTAAAACTCTTTCCACAATGGAAGCCACACCTCCCAAACTCTTCCCAGGGTCAATAAAAGAGGCTAGTAGACACCCCGCTCACCACTGATTCTCTACCCATGGCCACAAATAATGTTACTCCCTATTGCTGCTGCTGCTAAGTCACTTCAGTTGTGTCCGACTCTGTGTGACCCCATAGATGGCAGCCCACCAGGCTCCCCTGTCCCTGGAATTTTCCAGGCAAAAACACTGGAGTGGGTTGCCATTTCCCTCTCCAATACATGAAAATGAAAAGTGAAAGTGAAGTCACTCAGTCATGTCTGACTCTTAAGGACCCCATGGACTGCAGCCTACCAGATTAAACACCCTCTAATATTTACTGAGGCCCTACTATGGCAAGTGGGTGTCTCCCGCCTACCCACTGCATTGTAAAGTGAGATTTAATGCCTCACCTACCTTCAGCGAGCCCACCCACTCAGCAGAAGAGGTCTGTGGGGGACAGTGAGGCCAGTAAACTTCAAAAGAAATCCACCCACAGAAGCTCTCTAAACTAACCTAGTCTTGCTTCCATAAACCACCAGATATTTGGGGAAAAGTAACAGCATGAAAGAAAAGCACTAGGATTAAAGCTGAATTGCCAACCTTGGATGAAGCAGAAACAATAGAGAAAATAAAAGGCAATTTGACTCTTTTTTTTTCCTTCTCAGGTCAAGGAATTTTTCTTCTATTATTTCTTTTATTTTATTTTATTTTTTTTTTGACAATTAAAGAAACATGTATATAAGCACTGTCTCCCCTTTAAGTTCTTTTGCATATCTCTTTCTCCAAAACCCTACTTAACCGGATACCCTCTTGGTAGATCTTTCCATGCCTTGTTGTCCTCTCTATTATCATGAATATTTTTTTGCTTCCTGTTTTGGCTGCCAAAAAGTAGTTGGAAAGTGAATGGCATACTCAAGGAACTGAAAGAAGGACAGTGTGACTGGAACATGAAGAGGGAGACAGAGTGAGGTCCTGGATGAGGCTGTGTAGGGAGGTGGGACTCGACTGTGCAACATTTTATAGGCCACATAGTCAATTTTGGTCAACCTTTGTCCTAAGAGCAAGTGAAGCCTCTAAAGTGTTGTTAATCTAGCAGGGAGATGGGTGTGGTGATGGTAAGATCAGATTTGCATTTTGGAATCGATTACTGTGGCTGCAGTATGGAGCCTGGGTTAGAAGGATCATGGGTGGATGGAGGGAGATTAGTAGGATGGCTTGGCCAAACAGATTGGTGGTAAAGAAGGAAAGAAGTGGATCGGTTAGAGAAAAAACACAAAGAGCCAAAAGTCATACAAAACAGAAAAGTACAAATTACATTAAGATATAAATTTTCATCCATCAGATTGGCAAAATTTTTAAAACGTTGGAAATCTATATAAAGTTGGTAAAAAGGGGGACTCTCATATATTGTTGGTAGAGACAGTTTGATGGTAATTTAGCAGTATCCAGACGAGCATGTCTGTCGATTTAAGTCCATATCTAAAATCTATCCTGTAAGAGTATTACCCTTTATGCATAAAGATATATATTCCAGGATGTTTACTGTAGCATTTGTTTGCAATAGCAAAAAATGGAAACAATTAAATGCCCATCAGCAATGGACAAGAATGAGGTAATAGTAAATACAACAATTCAAAAGAATGAAGTGACCCTTATGTACTTAGATGGGGGAAAAGTCAATAACATATTGATCAGTAGGAAAAAAAAAACAAGTTTCATACAAAATATGTCTTGTTTATTATAAAGAAAGCACAAACCTTGTGTGTTTGTAATATAAATATATCTTTGAGCGTGCATAGTAAAACATCTGGGATGATACATATCAATCAGTGTGTGGGCTCTATCTTCTGAACAAAATTGGAAACTAGGTTTTCTGTTGAGAATCAGGGTGTCTGTTCTGAACATTTTCCATTCTAGGAGGATGGTTCTGGCTGGAATTGTGTTGGGAATAGGAAATGCAGCTGATACTACATCGACAAAACTTAGTGAAGGCTCAAAATGGAAACTGAGCCAATGGTCAGGGTCATCTCATTTTCCCCAGCAACTCACGATGTGGAGGAAGGAAGAGCCACAGAGTGGGCATTTGCTATGACTCAGGCTGCTAAGTGCTTTACACTAAACCAATTAATCAAAACCTCCCAGATACAAGACAATCTACAGAATGGGAGAAAATATTTGCAAATAATGCAACCAGTAAGGGCTTAATTTCCAAGATGTACAAAGAATTCATACAACTCAACAACAACATAAAAAAACCTATCCAAAAATAGGCAGAAGACCTAAATAGACATTTCTCCAAAAAAGAAATACAGATGGCCGATAAACACAGGAAAAGGTACTCAACATCCCTAATTACTAGAGAAATGCAAATCAAAATTACAGTGAGGAACTACCTCACACCAGTCAGAATGATCATTATTAAAGAGTCTTCAAATAAATGCTAGAGAGAGTGTGGGGAAAAGGGAACCCTCTACCCTGCTAGTGGGAATGTACGTTGGTGCAGCCACTGTGGAAAACAGTACAGAGGTTCCTCAGAAAACTGACAAGAGTTACCATATGATCCAGCAATCCCACTCCAGGGTATATAATGGACAAACTAAAAATAAAAAGGATACAAGCACCGCAATGTTCATAGCATCACTATTCACACAGCCAGATATGGAAACAACCTGTGTCCATCAACAGAGGAATGGATGAATGTAGTAGACATATATTTGGAATACTACTCAGCCACAAAAAGGATGGAAAACATGGATGCAACTAGACATTATCATACTCAGTGAAATCAGAAAAGAAAGACAAATACCATGTGATATCACTTATGAGTGGGATCTAAGCAATGACACAAATGAACCTACCTATGAAACAGAAACACAATCACTGACAGAACAGACTGGTGGTTGCCAAGGAAGGGGGGTTGGGGAGGGACTGAGTGGGAGGCTGATGTTAGCAGATGTAAGCTTCTATATACAGGATGGATAAACAAATTCCTAATGTGTAGCACAGAACTACATTCAATATCCTACGATAAACTATAATGGAGAAGAATATTAAAAAAGAATGTGTAAATATGTATAACTAAATCACTTGGCTGTAGAGCAGAAATTAACACACACTTGTGTCAATCAACTACACTTCAATTAAAAAACAACTTCCCAACCATAATTTGACACAGACAGTAATACCCCAATCTGAAGATCAAGAGCTCAGAAAGTTCAAAGTTACACCAAGAGGAGGGTGGCAGAACTCCAGATTCCACTGGTGGCCCTCTTGGCTCTTCCTCACTTCCTCTGGCTGCAGCATGTTCCTCTAGGGTGGTGGAGCCGCCAGATGGAAGGCATCTATGTCTCAGAGTGATCTCAGGGAGTGGAGCTCTTCTACCCTCTAAACCATCTGCCAGTTTAGACTTTTATACAAGACAGAAGCATTCTTCTTGTGTAAGCCCCTCAACAAGATAAAAGTTTACTTTATTCTCTGCCAACCCACTGTCCCAACGTCCTAATCAAACAGTTTCTAAACAGAGGAATAAATTTAGAATAATTGAAAACACTAGGATCCAGATTTAATCTGTAAATTAAAGGGAACTGATGAATTTTGAAAACTCAGCGTGGCCATGGGACTGGAAAAGGTCAGTTTTCAACCCAATCCCAAAGAAGGGCAATGCCAAAGAATGTTTAAACTACTGTACGATTGTGCTCATTTCACATGGTAGGAAGGTTATGCTCAAAATCCTTCAGCTAGTCTTTAGCAGTCTGTGAACTGAGAACTTCCAGATGTTCAGGCTGGGTTTCAAAAAGGCAGAGGACCAGAGATCAAATTGCCAACATTTGCTGGAACATACAGAAACCAAGGGAATTCCAGAAAAACTTCTACTTTTGCTTCCCTGGTAGCTCAGACAGTAAAGAATCTTCCTGCAATGCAAGAGACCCGGATTCGATCCCTGGGTCAGGAAGATTTCCTGGAGAAGGGAATGGCAATCCACTCCAGTATTCTTGCCTGGAAAACCCCACAGGCAGAGGAGCCTGGCAAGCTACAGGCCATGGGGTTGCAAAGAGTTGCACATGACCGAGTGACTAACACTTCTACTTCTTTGCTTTATTGACTATGCTAAAGCCTTTGATTGTGTGGATCATGTGGATCACAACAACCTGTGGGAAATTCCAAAAAGAGAAGGGAATACCAGACCACCTTACCTGTCTCCTGAGAAGCCTGTATGCAAGTCAAGCAGTAACAGAACAGGACATGGAACAACGGACTGGTTCCAAATTGGGAAAGGAGGATGTCAAGGATATATATTGTCACCCTGCTTCTTTAACTTTTACATAGAGTCCATCATCCAAAATGCCGGGCCGGATGAAGTACAAACGGGAATCAACATTGCTGGGAGACATATCAACAACCTCAGATATGCAGATGATACCACTCCACTCTAATGGCAGAAAGTGAAGAGAGACTGAAGAGCCTCCTGATAAGGATGAGAGAGCAGAGTGAAAAAGCTGGCTTGAAACTCAACATTCAAAAGCCTAATAAGATCATGGCGTCCAGTCTCTTCATGCCAAAAGAAGGGGAAAAAGTGGAAGCAGTGACAGATTTTCTTTTCCCAGGCTTCCAGACCACTGTGGATGATGACTGCAGCCATGAAATTAAAAGATGCTTGCTCCTTTGAAGGAAAGCTATGACAAACCTAGACAGCATATTAAGAAGTGGAAACATCACCTTGCCAACAAAAGTCTGTACAGTCAAAGCTATGGTTTTTCCAGTAGTCATGTACAGATGTGAGAACTGGACCATAAAGCAGGCTGAGCACCAAAGAACTGATGCTTTCTAATTGCGATACTTTCAAGAGAAGACTCTTTCGAGTCCCTTGGATAACAAGGAGATCAAACCAATCAATCCTAAAGGAAATCAAGGTGATGAGATGGTTAGAAACAATCACCGACTCAATGGACATGAATTTGAGCAAACTCTGGGAGATGCTGAAGGACAGGGTTTCCCTACAGACTGCATGCTGCAGTCCATGGAGTTGCAAAGAGTCAGACACGCCTCAGTGATGGGACAGCAACAGCATAACATATACCACTGAGGATGGTGCCATAAAAAATCATAATTGAGTATGAACTGTGCATTATGAGAGGTGGTGTACAGGAGGGATGAGCCATTCCCAGACATCATAGTGCTTATCTGAGGTGGGAGAGGTTGTGTGCTGCCCTAGGGTGGGGCCAGTACCTCTTTGTGTCATCACAGCCAGACTCAGAACTGTTGGGGTGCTGACAAATTATGTGATGCTGCTGCATCCTCACAATGCGACCCAGGCAACGTCCAGGACACTGAAACGAAAGCACAATGCAGTATAAACAACCTTGTGTAAACTTCCCTGTCGGTCTACTGATTAAGACTCTGTGCTCCCAATGCAGGGGGCTCGGGTTCAATCCCTGGGTGGGGAACTAAGATCCCGCATGCGGTGAAGCATGGCAAAAATAAATAAAGACTGATATTAAAAAATTAAAACAACCTTGTGAGCTCATGCGTGCTGTGGCGGCATTGCCAGAGACCAGCTACAGGGGTGAGCTGCCCGAAGGAAAGTTGCTGTTCAGTTGCTGAATTGTTTCCGATTCTTTGTGACCCCATGAACTGCAGCAGGCCAGACTTCCCTGTACTTCACCATGTCCCAGAGTTTGCTCAAACTCTTGTCCATTGAGTTGGTGATGCCATCCAACCATCTCATTCTCTGTTGCCCCCTTCTTCTCCTCCTGCCCTCAGTGTTTTCCAGTATCAGTGTCTTTTCCAATGAATCAGTTCTTTCCATTAGTGGCCAATGTATTGGAGCTTCAGCTTCAGCATCGGTCCTTCCAGTGAATATTCAGAGAAGGTAGGGAGGAGGGAAGCCCAGCTGTAAGGATCAGATTGCCCTCCTTCAGAGTCAGACAGCTTCCTAACTTTCCTTTCATCCTCTTTTCCTCCTCAGAAACTGAGACCACCCCTGGGGAGAAGGAGTGAAAAGCACAGGGCCAATCCCTAATTGAGCAGGTTAAGGTTCAGAAATCACTGTGCGTAAAAGCATAAGCTACAGCCAAGTTTGGGTTTTCCTGCTTAGAGCAAAAATGGAGGCTTGTGTGTAGGGATGAGCTGAATTACAGGAAAAAAATTAACATTCAGCTCTTAAGCTTTTCTGTACTAATAACACATATCAATTTTTTCTTGTCATTTCTTTTATGCTTGAAAAGGTCTTTCCCATCCTGGTAGTTCTATTCCAGTTTAATGACTACACTAAAGCATTTTAATCCAGGCAGAATTTATTCTGTTGTATGTGGTGGGTTTGGGCTCTCATTTTATTTATTTCTCTTTAATTAGTTGACCACTTTCTCTCTTATACAATTGTGTTTTATAATTTCCCAACCACATTATTGAGGTACAATTCACATAGCCTAGAAGTCACTGTTCAGTGTATACAGTTTGCAGTAAGTCCCCTACATATGAACCTTCAAGTTGAGAACTTTCAAAGATGCAAGTGTGCCCCTGGATGTCAGCTATCGTAACTGTACTACTGTAGTTTTTCAAGGTCCTGTAATGTAAGATGAAGAATGTTTTATTTTGTGTTTGCTTTTTACGCATTATTTGTGTGAAAAGTATCATAAACCTATTACAGTGCAAAACTCTATAGCCAATTGTGTTTGTTGGGTACCTAGGCTAACTTTGTTGGACTTACAAACAGGCCTAGAAACAAGTTCCTTTTCATGTATATGCTTTTTAAATATTTTTTCCCATTCTGTGGGCTGTCCACTTTCTTGGTCACATCCCTTGTAGCAACAAAACTTTAAGTTTTCATGTAGTCCCATTCATCTATTTTTGTTGTTTTTCATGTCATATCTAAGAAACCATCTCCTAATCCAAAGCATGAAGATGTATGGCTACAGAGTTACTTTCAAGGGCTTTATTGCTCTAGCTCTTAAATTTAGGTCTCTGATAAATTTTGAGTTAATGCTTTGTAATACCACTTCATGGGAAATAGATGGGGAAACAGTGGAAACAGTGTCAGACTTTATTTTTTTGGGCTCCAAAATCACTACAGATGGTGACTGCAGCCATGAAATTAAAAGACACTTACTCCTTGGAAGGAAAGTTATGACCAACCTAGATAGCATATTCAAAAGCAGAGACATTACTTTGCCAACAAAAGTTCGTCTAGTCAAAGCTATGGTTTTTCCTGTGGTCATGTATGGATGTGAGAGTTGGACTGTGAAGAAGGCTGCGTGCTGAAGAATTGATGCTTTTGAACTGTGGTGTTGGAGAAGACTCTTGAGAGTCCCTTGGACTGCAAGGAGATCCAACCAGTCCATTCTGAAGGAGATCAGCCCTGGGATTTCTTTGGAAGGAATGATGCTAAAGCTGAAACTCCAGTACTTTGGCCACCTCATGTGAAGAGTTGACTCACTGGAAAAGACTCTGATGCTGGGAGGGATTGGGGGCAGGAGGAGAAGGGGACAACAGAGGATGAGATGGCTGGATGCCATCACTGACTCAATGGACGTGAGTCTGAGTGAACTCCGGGAGTTGGTGATGGACAGGGAGGCCTGGTGTGCTGCGATTCATGGGGTCGCAGAGAGTCAGACACGACTGAAGGACTGATCTGATCTGATCTGATCTGAATACCTTATATGCTAGAAGTCCAAGTTCATTCTTTTGCATTTGCATATTCAGTTGTCCTTCACCAATGAGGAAGCAATTGTTCTTTCCTCATTGAATTGGTATTGTCACTCTTGTAGAAAATCACCTGACATAGATATATGGATTTGTCTCTAGACTTTCAATTCAATTTCATCAATCTATGTGTCTATGCTAGGTTAGCACCATGTTACTGTCCAGTCAGTAAGTCACATCCAACTCTGAGATCCCATGGACAGTGTGGACTGCAGCCTGCCCGACGCCTCTGTCCATGAGATTTCCCAGGCAAGAATACTGGAGTGACTATTTGATGCAGGGATCAAACCTGTGTCTCCTGCATTAGCAGGTGGGTCCTTTAGTGCTGAGCCACCAAGGAAGCCCATGTTAGTACTGCAGTGTCTTATTATTGTCTTGTAATAAGTTTTGAAATTGATATGTCTGAGCCCTCTAACTTTGTTCTTTCTCTAGATTGCTTTGGCTATCTTGGGTCATTTATATTTCCATATAAATTTTAGGATCAGCTTGCCAATTTCTGCAAAGAAGCTGGGATTTTGATGGAGATTATGTTGAATCTGTAGATCAATTTACTGTCACGTGAATAATATTATGTTTTTTGATCCATAAATATACAATGCCTTTTCATTTATTTAGGTCTTCTTTAACAGTCCTTAGGCTTCCCTGGTGGCTCAGACGGTAAAGCATCTACCTACAATGCAGAAGACCTGGGTTCGATGCTCAGGTCAGGAAGATTCCCTGAAGAGAATAGCTACCCACTCCAGTATTCATGCCTGGAGGATGCCATGGGTATAGGAGCCAAGCGGGCTACAGTCTATGGGGTCACAAAGTGTCGGACACAACAAAGCAATGAACACATTCTTTAATGTCCTTAAAAACACTTTCTGTAGTTTTGTGGTGTTAATTTTTTAAAAACTCTTCTTCCCTCTATGACTAACTGCTTTTGGGTTAAACTCATTTTGAATGGGTCTGCTTCTGCACTTTTCTCACACTGCACAACTTCAGTGTGTTCTGCACTGATGCGGCACTGTTTTACTTAGAGCAGTCTTGCAGGACACTCCGACATCAGGTTAGGAAAGTCTCTATCCTCCTATCGATTTGTTTTTCTAAAAATCTCTTGTCCTCACTCACTCTCCCATATGAATGTCAAAATCGTATGAGGTTCCAAGAAAAGAATTCTACAGTAATTTGAATTGGAAGTAGGTGTTCTGGTTCATTTAAGGGAATGGGCTCCTTTATAGCACTCAGAGTACCTTTACTTATCCAAATTTTCTGGTATGTGTTTCAACAATATGTTGTATTTTTCTTTATGGGTTAGGCAAGGATTAATTTTATGTGTCACTTCTCATCCGTGCCTGACGAAGTGATATTTTAATGAGGTTTTGAACTTGGAATTGTTTGAATGGTTTAAGAATTCTGAGGATGTTGATGTAAAAGAACCAAATTAGAACATTTCCTAACACCATATACAAAGATAAACTCAAAATGGATTCAAGACCTAAATGTAAGGTCAGAAACTATAAAACTCTTAGAGGAAAGCATAGGCAGAACACTCGATGACATAAATCAAAGCAACAACCTTTATGACCCACCTCCTAGAGTAATGGAAATAAAAACAAAAATAAGCAAGTGGGATCTGATTAACCTTAAAAGGTTTTGCACAGCAAAGGAAACTATAAGCAAGGTAAAAAGACAACCCTCAGAATGGGAGAAAATAATAGCAGATGAAACAACTGACAGACGATTAATTTCCAAAATATACAAGCAGCTCGTACAACTCACTACCAGAAAAACAAACAACCAAATCAAAAAGTGGGGCAAAAGACCTACACAAGACATTTCTCTAAAGAAGACATACAGATGGCTAACAAACATGTGAAAAGAGGCTCAATATTGATTATTATTAGAGAAATGCAAATCAAAACTGGTGAGACTATCACCTCACACTGGTCAGAATGGCCATTATCAAAAAGTATGCAAACAACAAATGCTGAAGAGGGTATGGAGAAAAGGGAATCCTCTTGCACTGTTGGTGGGAATGTAAATTGATACAGCCACTATGGAAGATGGTATGGAAGTTCCTTACAAACTAGGAATAAAACCACCATATGACCCAGCAATCCCACTTCTAGGCATATACCCTGAGGAAACCAAAACTGAAAAAGACACATGTTCCCCAATGTTCACTGCAGTGCTATTTACAATAGCTAGAACACGGAAGCAACCTAGATGTACATCAACAGTAGAATGGCTAAAGAAGTTGTGGTACATATACACAATGGAATATTCAGTTCAGTTCAGTTCAGTTGCTCAGTCGTGTCCGACTCTTTGGGACCCCATGAATCGCAGCACGCCAGGCCTCCCTGTCCATCACCAACTCCCGGAGTTCACTCAAACTCACGTCCATTGAGTCGGTGATGCCATCCTGCCATCTCATCCTCTGTTGTCCCTCTGTTCCCTCTGTCCCTCTGTCCCCTCTGTTCTCCTCCTTCCCCCAATCCTTCCCAGCATCAGAGTCTTTTCCAATGAGTCAACTCTTCACATGAGGTGGCCAAAGTACTGGAGTTTCAGCTTTAGCATCATTCCTTCCAAAGAACACCCAGGACTGATCTCCTTTAGTATGAACTGGTTGGATCTCCTTGCAGTCCAAGGGACTCTCAAGAGTCTTCTCCAACACCACAGTTCAAAAGCATCAATTCTTCAGCGCTCAGCTTTCTTCACAGTCCAAATCTCACATCCATACATGACTACTGGAAAAATATAGCTACTCAGCCCTAAAAGGAACACATTTGCATCCGCCCTAATGAGGTGGATAAACCTAGAGCCTATTATACAGAATGAAGTAAGTCAGAAAGAGAAAGATAAATATCATATTCTTAAGCATATATACGGAATCTAGGAAAATGGTACTGAAGAATTTATTTGCAGCACAGCAATGGAGAAACAAACATAGAGAACAGACTTATGGACATGGTGAAAGGGGAGGAGAGGCTGAGATGTATGGAGAGAGTAACATGGAAACTTATATTACTGTATGTAAAATAGATGGCCAATGGGAATTTAGTGTATGTCTCTGGGAACGCAAACAGGGGCTCTGTATCAATCTAGAGGGTTGGGATGGAGAGGGAGATGGGACAGAGGTTTAAGATGGAGGGGACATATGTATACCTATGGCTGATTCATGTTGAGGTTTGACAGAAAATAACAAAATTCTGAGAGCAATAATTAATTAATTATAATTAATTGAATTAAAAAATAAATTAATTTTTAAAAAAGAATTCTCGGGATGTTGAGATGGGGTGAGTGTATTGTGCACATGAGAAGGACCTAAATTTGGGGGAAAATGCAGAATGTTATGGACCAAACTGTATCCCTCAAAATTTATACAGTGAGGTCCTAACCACCAATGTGACCATATTTAGAGATAGGGTCCTAAGGAGGTTAGAGGTTAAATGAGGCCAAACGGTGGGGCCTTAGTCTGATAGGAAGTGGCCTTGTAAGAAGTAGAAGAGACACTCAGAACTCTCTTTTCCATGTGTGCTGAGAGAAGAGGTTATGTGAGGACAGAGACAGAGGAGCCTGCCTGGCTACAGTCCTGTCCATGGGGTTGCAAAAGAGTCAGACATGACTTAGGGACACAAGAACAATAGTGTCAGAAGGTGGTTGTCTACAAGCCAGTAACTAAAACCAACCCTAAGAACACCTTGATTTTGAACTTCTAGCCTCCTGCTGCTGCTGCTGCTGCTGCTAAGTCGCTTCAGTGAAGTCCAACTGTGCGATCCCATAGATGGCAGCCCACCAGGCTCCTCCATCCCTGGGATTCTCCAGGCAAGAACACTGGAGCGGGTTGCCATTTCCTTCTCCAATGCGTGAAAGTGAAGTTGCTCAGTCGTGTCTGACTGTTCGTGACCCCATGGACTGCAGCCTACCAGGCTCCTCTGTCCATGAGATTTTCCAGGCAAGAGTACTGGAGTAGGTTGCCATTGCCTTCGCCGATAAAATAAGAACATTAATAGCAAGCATGCTGACCCTCGACCCGACAACCAGAGCTACTTTACCCGTCTTTGGCATCATCCATGGGTCAAGTGGATAAGGAGCCACTCCAGCCACTCTGTGAAGAGGACTCAGAGGTGACAGTGCAGAAGCTTCTGGGCTCCTTAGAAAGCCAGAGCTCAGAAAGCCTGAGCTTGAATACACCCAGGGTGGGGCCCCAGTCCATCCTTGTGAAGTCCTCCCTTGCCATGAAGGACTTCACCATCCAAAAACCTCAGCCTCAAAGCCCTCAGATTTCTACCATCATACCAGCCTGGCTATTCGTGAGGGAGACCATTTGGATACCAGAGACAACCCACGATTCAGATGAGATCACTGACCCTACCACTCCCCCACCTACCCCATCTTCCTGGTGTGACCATGGGGCCACTCCCTTCATCCATGGCACCCCCGACACCCACCACACACACCGCATGCCTGACACCTGGAGCACCAGCAATATCTGCAGCACAGGTGGCACCCAACACACCAGCAATATTTGAGACATCAGCAGAATCCGAGACACCAGTGGTACCTGTGACAAGAGCAACACCTGTGACACCAGTGGCAGCCATGATACCCGAGACACCAGCGGCACCCGTGACACCCACGGCAAGAGCAGCACCCACGGCAAGAGCAGCACCCGAGACATCAGTGGCACCCGTGACACCCGAGACACCAGCGACACCCGTGACACCAGCGGCACCCGTGACACCAGCGACACCCGAGACACCAGCGGCACTCATGACACCCACGGCAAGAGCGGCACCCATCACAAGAGCGGCACCCAAGACACCAGTGGCACCCATGACATCAGTGGCACCTGTGACACCCGAGACACCAGCGGCACCCAGGACAAGAGTGGCACCCGAGATACCAGTGGCACCCATGACACCAGCGGCACTCAGGACAAAAGCAGCACCCAAGATACCAACAGCACCCAGGACAAGAGTGGCACCTGGGACACCAGCAGCACCTGGGACAAGAGTGGCACCTGGGACACCAGCAGCACCTGTGGTACCCGAGACACCAGTGGCACCTGCAACACCAGCGGCACCCGAGACACCAGTGGCACCCAAGACACCCATGGTACCTGTGACATTAGCAGCAAAGCCCCAGAGGGAACCCACTACCCCCTGAGTGTGGCCAACACCACAGGACACTCCTACCAAGCTGGGCAGTCCCACTCCACAGCCACTCCCTCTGGCCTCAGCAAGAAAAAGAGGGGCGTGGCTGGGAGAATATGGAGGTTTATAATATAACATTGCTGTTGTGGACTGCCCAGCAATACCCCCACAAGTAAAGTAGGCCCAGAACAACCCACGGATGACTGACCAAGACAAAAGCAGCCCTTCCGGGCTCCCTGAGACCCAGTCAAATGGACTTTGGGATTCAAATCCAGCACCTCCATGGCCATCAGGAGCCCTGGCCAGCTTAGAGGATGGCCTGGAATGGCCTGGGGGACCAGAAGAGGCGCCACCCTGACCCAGCTGCCCTTCCTCCGCCACTGCGTGAAACTTCACAGACTGGACTGTCCCCCGGGGCATGTCCCCCTCCCCCCACACTCTCCCCTTCCATGTTAGTGGTGGAGGGGATAGTTTTTGCCAACTCCTTGGTTCTTCATAGTTTTAATTAACTTTATTTCTCCAGAAAGATGTATCTCCCTCTGTTTTGCATCCTCTCCAGTTAGAGAAGTGTGTAGTCATGTAGGACTTGGAGTTAATGACCTAAGAATTAGCACAATCATTCTCAAGAGCAACAACTGCTGCACTGCAGAGCAGAAATGCAGAAAGAGTGTATTATTCTCCCGCACTGACAATACTGAACATTTTCTGAAGGGCTGAGGGGAACTTTTGATCTCTGCAGCCTGTGTTAATATTGACCGGGAGGTCTAGGATAGAATAGAACCAGCTGGTGTGTGGTGTGGTCAGCTCCCTGTGCAGATGAGTTTCCTGAATGTCCTGCAGGAGTCTGTGCTCTCCTCTCCCCTGTGGGGAAGGGCCCTGATGGGTGGGGTTTTGTTACAGTATTGCTTGTTTTATGTTTTGGCCTCATGGCATGTGGGATCTTAGTTCCCCGACCAGGGATGGAACCCACATCCCTTGCATTGGAAGGCAAAGTCCTAACACTGGACTGCCAGGGGAAGCCCCTTTTTGGATGTGTGGGTTTGACCACAGGGACTGGATGATTTTTAAACACTAGATTTGTCAGCATTACCTGGTTCCCTTGTTCAACGAGCCCTTGAACACAGGGGTGACTGGAACAGGGTCTTCTCCCCAGAGGCCTGTCTCTGGGGATGCACACTCTCGGTGGCAATGCCTGCACCGTTCCGTTGGCTCTTGTGCGCTTACATGTCACTTGCCGACTGCGGAATCCTTCACCACAAGACACAGAGCACTCTGACCATGCGCCTGTGAGCCACCTAAGAACAAAAACTACAGAAGCTTAGTAGGTCAGACCCTATGGGGACTGTCTTCCAAAGAGAAAGCCCATCCTAGCAGTATGACTGTTTCAGGGCTGACACATGTCTCTGGGAGTGGGCAGCAGCACAATAACTCCCAGCCGTACTCTCAGATATCCTTTCACTAAGAAGCAACAGAATCACCAGGTAGAGACAATAGCATCGGGGCAGGATAAAGTAGTCCTCAGGGATGTAAGAGCCATCAGCTGTGTGGCCTCAGAGAGCAGAGCTAGGGCAAAATTAGGTGGAAATTTTGGAAACGTGATTTTCAACTCATGGAAACCAAAGGGAAGAAAAAAGGAGGTAGCACCTGTTTGGTCACTCAGACTTGTCTGATTCTTGCGACCCCATGGGCTGTAGCACCAGGCTCCTCTGTCCATGGGATTTTCAAGCAAGAATACTGGAGAGGTTGCTATCTCCTCCCCCAGAGGATCTTCCCAACCCAGGGATCGAACCTGTTTCCTGCAGCTCCTGCATTGGCAGGCAGATTCTTTACCACTAGCGCCATCTGGGAAGATGAACTGGGAGACTGGGATTGACATATATACACTACTCTGTATAAAACAGATAACTAATGAAAACCTACTGTATCACACAGGGAACTCTACTTAGCGTTCTATGGTGACCTAAATGGGAAGGAAATCCAAAAAAGAGGGGATGTATGTATACATGTGACTGATCAACTTTGCTGTACGGTAGAAACACATCATAAAGCAACAATACTCCAATAAAAAACAAATAAAAGATGTTTCTGCTTATAGAGTGGACAAGGCACTCTAGAGAGGAGACAAAACTCAGCAGGCTCCTGACGTGGCCCTTGTGAGGAATGACAAAGACATTGGGAACAGTGGGAAACTGACAGGAATGGATGGAAGTGAGAGGAAAGGGGGGTGGGTAGCTTTGGATGTAGTCATTGTGATCTGGAACACAAACTAGGGGCAGATCAGATTTGGTGGAGATTATGAGTTTGATTTTGGATACTTTTAAAACTATTGACTTGTGTCATCTATGATATCGAAAGGTTATTAATGGCTTTACTCTAGGGGATGCAGATGATACCACTCTAATGGCAGAAAGTGAAGAGGAACTAAAGAGCCTCTTGATGAGGGTGAAGGAGCAGAGTGAAAGAGCCAGCTTAAGACTACATAGCAAAAAAACCCCCTAAGATCATGTCACCCAGCTGCATTACTGCATGGCAAATAGAAGGGGAAATGGTGGAAGTAGTGACAGATTTCTTCTTCTTGGGCTCCAAAATCACTGTGGATGGTGACTGTAGCCATGAAATCAGAAGACGATTGCTTCTTGCCAGGAAAGTGATGAGAAACCTAGACAGTATGTTGAAAAGCAGAGACATTATTACTCTGCTAACAAAGGTCCATATAGTCAAGACTGTGGTCTTCCCAGTGGGCATGTACAGCTGTGAGAGCTGGACCACAAAGAAGGCAGAACACCAAAGAAGTGATGATGCCTTTGAACTGTGGTGCTGGAGAAGACTCCTGAAAGTCCTCTGGACAGCGAGGATATCAAACCAATCAATCTTAAGGGAGATCAACCTGAATATTCGCTGGAGGGACTAATGCTGAAGCTGAAGCTCCAACATTTTGGTCACCTGAAGAGAACAGATGACTCATTGGAAAAGTCCCTGATGCTGGGAAAGATGTAGGGCAGAAGGAGAAGAGGGCATCAGAGGATGAGATGGCTAGACGGCATCACCAATGCAATGAACATGAACTTGGGCAAACTCCGAGAGATGGTGAGGGGCAGAGAGGCCTGGCGTGCTGCAGTCTATGGGGTCACAAAGAGTCAGACACGACAGGCAACTGAATAACAACACCACCTGTGGGGGTAGAGTCTAAGGAATGGTGCTTTTCACGTCTCTCTTGTGATCTGGCCTACTGCCATATCTCTGAGGTGAACCCATGAAGTCAGCTTCCCTGTGCTCTTAAGGTACATTGTGATGCAGGGAGCAGGTGAGAGTGGCAATTAACACAGAAGCTCTGAAGACTAACCCAATTTGAATTTGGCCCTCATAACTGTGTGGCCTAGGGGAGTTTTTCCAACTATATAATAGAGAATAAACAACGCTGGAGATATCCCTGGAGGTCCAGCGGCTAAGACTCTGAACTTCTGGTGCAGGGGACTCGGGTTCAATCCCTGGTTGGTTATGTGGTGTAGCATAACAAAAAAATAAAATAAATTTTTAGAAAAGAAAATGAACGATATTGACTTGATAGGTGACTGTGAAGTGATCCACATAGACTACTTAGCTGAGCACCTAGTATAGTCCACATAAAACAAATCTTAGTGGGTGAGTTATTCAGTCCAAATTACTATGCATTTTCAAACAAGTCAAACACTGGTAGCAAGGAGAGAAGAGTGACTGCACACACCTTGGGGGGCAGTCCCGGATGTTACAGGGCTGGAACGCAGCTCGTGGCTTGCGGAGCTGGTCACAGAAGGCCTCGCTCACTTCCTGCCCGTTGGCCATCAGGCACTGGGGTCTCTGAACCTGGGCTCCCAAGTGGCCGCATGTGGCAGAACAATGAGTCCAGTTGCCAAGCTCCCAGAAAGTCTCTGCAGAAAGAAAAGGAATGTCACAGATGGCCACTGGAGGAGAAGGGATGATGGGCTGGAGACGACCTGGCCAAAGACAACTATGAGCTGCTTTCTGATTAGCTGCCCGTCGGGCTCTCTGAGCAGCACACAGAGAATCTGCCATCAGGTGGGGTAAAGGGGTCCTTTAAATCTCATTTTCCCTTGACTAGCTTGTTGTCATAACTGCGGGGGGTTATTCCAGCCAGGATGGAGCCCTTGGTCCTGCAGCTGGACTGGAACCCGGTGTGTCTGATGCCAAATCTAACTCTTTCAAAATACTACCTCACATTTCACAAAGGCCCCTTGACAGTTCAAGCAAGACATACAGCCTGGGAAAGGGGTTGTCTCAGGTCAGCTAGATCTGCCAGAAAAGTCCCAGAGAAGGAGGAGAAACTGTGCAGTGGGCCGGCTTCTCAAGACTCTCCAAGCAGAGCCAAGAGGACAAGAGAGGAGGATCTCTCTGGGGGATGCCCTAATGGATTCTCTTTCTCAAAAGTGGATCAGACTGAGAGAATTGAAAGATGATTTAGCAGGGAGCAGGGATTAAGCAGACAGGTTCAAGATACATTTCAATTCCATTCTTACTTCTCTACTAATTCTTAATCTAAACTTCAGATGAGACCTGAAGCTGAATAAATAATTTGCCATAGAGCCCTCTGGAAAGGTGAAAAATGGGAGTTTCCTTTAAAAAAGCTGAAGCTGACCACTTCCAATAATCATGGTTTATTTTCCTTTCAGTCCTCGTTCCAAGCAGCCTTTCCTTTCCCTTTTGACACTGGATAAAAACATGAAGTAGGACATGACGATAACAGATTTGTGTATGATAACACAAAGTACCAGATTTTCTTGTAATAATCACAAGTAAGTAATAGCTACCAGCTGTGTCCACAGGGTACTCCACTGAGTACACCTATGCCTTTAGCTTAACTGTTTTCCAGTGTTTCCTTTTGATTTTGGAATTTTGTCCTAACTTGTATATCGTTTGCAAAGCAGAACAGTACACATTTTTAGGCACCCTACAGCTTATTTAAAACATTTTTAGAAATAGCTAAGTTTATTGAGAAGTTTCCAGGTGATAGGTACTGAGTTAAACACTTTAACATCACTTTTCCATTTAATTCTTACAACCATCTTTTGATTTAGATTATTTTTACTTGCAGAGGTAGAAATGGAAAGAAGCTATGTGACTTTTCCAAGGTCCTGTAGCTGGACTGGAACCCAGTATGTCTGATGCCATACCTAACTCTATGTCATATTTCATAAGGGCAAGACAGTTCAAGGCAAGACATATGTGCATTTCTTTAAAAAAGTACACCTCTTTTTATTGAGGTATAATTCATATAAGAAAAAATGCTCATATGTCAAACATGCAGTTCTATGAGTTTTTACAATTGTATGTACTTAGGTAACCATGATCCAGAGCAAGGTATATACATTTAATCACTCACAAAGCGTCCTCTCATCTATGAAGCAGGTTAAAGGCTAATGGAGTTTTGCCAAGAGAACACATTGGTCATAGCAAACACAGTCTTCCAACAACACAAGAGAAGACTCTACACATGGACATTACCAGATGGTCAATACCGAAATCAGAGTGATTACATTCTTTGCAGCCAAAGATAGAGAAGCTCTATACAGCCAGCAAAAACAAGAATGGGAGCTGACTGTGGCTCAGATCTTGAACTTATTATTGACAAATTCAGACTTAAATTGAAGAAGGCAGGGAAAACATTTACTTTCTGAATGGAAGACCATACCTGAATGGTATGACCTAAATCAAATCCCTTATGATTATACAGTGGAAATGACAAATAGATTCAAGGGATTAGATCTGATAGACAGAGTGCCTAAAGAACTATGGACTGAGGTCTGTGACATTGTACAAGAGGCAGTGAGCAAGACCATCCCCAAGAAAAAGAAATGCAAAAATGCAAAATGGTTGTCTGAGGAGGCCTTACAAATAGCTGAGAAAAGAAGAGAAGCTAAAGGCAAAGGAGAAAAGGGAAGATATATGCATCTGAGTGCAGAGTTCTAAAGAATAGCAAGGAGAGAGAAGAAAGCCTTCTTCAGTGACCAATGCAAAGAAATAGAGGAAAATAATAGAGTGGAAAAGACTAGAGATCTCTTCAAGAAAATTAAGAGATACCAAGGGAACATTTCATGCAAAGATGGGCACAATAAAGGGCAGAAATGGTATGGGCCTAACAGAAGCAGAAGATATTAAGAAGAGGTGGCAAGAATACACAGAAGAACTGTACAAAAAAGATCATCATGACCCAGATTACCATAATGATGTGATCACTCACCTAGAGCCAGACATCCTGGAATGTGAAGTCAAGTGGGCCTTAGGAAGCATCACTATGAACAAAGCTAGTGGAGGTGATGGAATTCCAGTTGAGTTATTTCAAATCCTAAAAAATGATGCTGTGAAAGTGCTGCACTCAATATGCAAGGAAATTTGGAAAACTCAGCAATGGCCACAGGACTGGAAAAGGTCAGTTTTCATTCCAATTCCAAAGAAAGGCAATCCCAAAGATTGTTCCAACTACTGCACAATTGTACTCATCTCACTTGCTAGCAAAGTAAGGCTCAAAATTCTCCAAGCCATGCTTCAACAGTACGTGAACCATGAACTTCCAGATGTTTAAGCTGGATTTAGAAAAGGCAGAGGAAGCAGAGATCAAATTGCCAACATCCATTGGACCATCAAAAAATCAACAGTGTTCCAGAAAACCATCTACTTCTGCCTATTGACTACACCAAAGCCTTTGGCTGTGTGGATCACAATAAACTGTGGAAAATTCCTCAAGACATGGGTATACCAGATGACCTTACCTGCCTCCTGAGAAATCTGTATGCAGGTCAAGAAGCAACAGAACTGGACATGGAACAACAGACTGGTTCCAAATTGGGAAAGGAGTACATCAAGGCTGTATAACGTCACCCTGCTTATTTAACTTATATGCAGAGCACATCATGCGAAATGCTGGGCTGGATGAAGCGCAAGCTGGAATTAAGATTGTTGGGAGAAATATCAATAACCTCAGATATGCAGATGACACCACCCTTATGGCAGAAAACGAAGAACAACTAAAGAGCCTCTTGATGAAAGTGAAAGAGGAGAGTGAAAAAGTTGGCTTAAAACTCAACATTTAGAAAACTAAGATCATGGCATCCAGTCCCATCACTTCATGGCAAATAGATGGTGAAACAATGGAAACAGTGAGAGACTTTATTTTGGGGCGCTTCAAAATCACTGCAGATGGTGACTGTAGTCATGAAATTAAAAGATGCTTTCTCCTTGGAAGAAAAGCTATGACCAACCTAGACAGCATATTCAAAAGGAGAGACATTACTTTGCCAACAAAGGTCCGTCTAAGTCAACACTATGGTTTTTCCAGTAGTCATGTACGGACGTGAAAATTGGACCATAAATAAAGCTGAGTGCTAAAGAATTGATGCTTTTAAACTGTGGTGTTGGAGAAGACTCTTGAGAGTCCCTTGGACTGCAAGGAGATCCAACCAGTCCATCCTAAAGGAGATCAGTCCTGGGTGTTCATTGGAAGGACTGATGTTGAAGCTGAAACTCCAATACTTTGGCTCCCTGATGCGAAGAACTGATTCACTGGAAAAGACCCTGATGCTGGGAATGATTGATGGTGGGAGGAGAAGAGGACAACTGAGGATGAGATGGTTTGATGGCATCACTGACTCGATGGACATGAGTTTGAGTAAACTCTGGGAGTTAGTGATGGACATGTAAGCCTGGCATGGTGCGGTCCATGGGGTCACAAAGAGTTGGACACAACTGAGCAATGAACTGAACTGCACTGCCCCTCCTCCCAGGCAACTACTTTATTTCTTTCAACATACATCAGTAGTATCTGTTCTTGGACTTCATACAATATGTACTCTTCTGTCTGGCTTCTTTTGCGTAACATAATGTTTTTAGATTCACCCATATTGTTGTATATATCAGTAACTCATTCTTTTTTTTTTTTGCTGAATACTACTCCATTGTATGAATATACCATAGTTTATCTATTCTCCTATTAATGGTCATTATGAAGTAAAGACTGCAAAGAACATGCTTGTATGTTTTTCTTTTTTTGTGAACATGTTTTCATTTTTCTTGGGTAAATACCTGTGAATGGAATTGTTGGGTCAAGGGTCGGTATGTGCTTAAGTTTATTAGAAACTGCCACATAGCTTTCCAAGGTGGTTGTCCCATTTTATCCATCTGTCTGCAGTGCATTGGGAATTTCTTTTGATGCCAAAAAGTTTACGTCATCAGTTGGTTTTCACTCTTCTGGTAGGTGTGATGCTGCATCTCATCGTGCTTTCAATTTTCATTTTCCTGATTCCATCTGTCAGTCGTTTTTTTGTGAACTTCAGGTCTTTTGCCATTGTTTTTCTCAGGGAGGGGAGAGTTCACTGTTAAACTGTAATAGTTCCTCACATATTCTGGACATAAGTTCTTAATCAGACACAGGACAGCCAATCTTTCTCCCAGTCTAAGGCTTATGTGTTCATATTCTTAATAGTGCCTTTGATTAGCACATTTTTGATGAGGTTCAATTTGATTTTTTTTCATTTTATGATGAATGATTTTTGACACAAATGAATGAAAAAAGTAGATCATTATTTCCTCCCATATAGAACTCCTCAGTGGCTTCTCATATTTTGGGAATAAAACTCCAGTCTTTACCTTGACCTTCAAAGGCTTGAACGATTTGGTCCTCAGAAGCTCTCCAGCTTCATCTCACACACCTTCTCCTTCTACCCCACCGAACCCTCACCACACGAATCTTCTTTCTGTTCCTTGACCACACACAGCCTGTGCTCACTTTAGAGTCCTCGCACTTACTGTTCCTGCTGCCAGAAATGCTCTTTCCTCAGCTCTTGGGATGGATGGCTCCACCCTATCCTTTAGGTCTGGACTCATGTATCACCTCCTCAGAAGGCTAAAGTAGTGATGTGCAATCACCACTGGGCTCACCACCCTATTTCCTTTTCTTCATAGCACTTTCCACAGAGAAATATCCTGTACACTTATTTGTTTACTGGTTTATTATCCATCTCTCTGACTGGAATGCCAAATCCTTGAGACTAGACACATTATATACTCAGCTGCTCAGCCAGTATTTGTTAAGGTGACCAATGAATTTCTTTGAAATGCTAGCCACTGAAGGCTTGGCATATCCCACAATGTACACGTGTGTGTGTGTGTATGTGGTGTGTGTGTGTGTGGTGCATGTGTGTGTGTGCAGGAGATGGTAGAACAATGTAGGTAGTTTCAATAAATCAAAGTTTTAAATATTCCAAAGATGTCACCTTTACCAGCAATTTCAGCCTCATGAGTATCCAATCTTCTAATTAACTGATTTGAAGGCATTCATTTGATTTTCATGTTCCATTCCACATGGAACTTCTCTCTGCCTTTGCACATCCTGATTTCTCTGCCTGGAACATTCTTCTTCCTCCTCCCAGAGCAACATCCTGACTTATGTGAAAACCTGGTTGGCTTCTCCAGAGAGCATTAGGGACCCCTCCTCAGAGCTACTGTGTCCTTTGGAGCTGACTCACTGGATAAGAGCCTGATGCTGGGAAAGATTGAAGGCAAAAGGCAAAGGAGGTGGCAGAGGATGAGGGATGAGATGGTTAGATAGCATCACCGACTCAATGGACATGAATTTGAGCAAACTCCAGGAGATAGTGAAGGACAGGGAAGTGTGGCATGCTGCAGTCCACAGGGTCGCAAAGTGTCAGACATGACTTAGCGGCTGAACAACAAACAACCATTACAGCGTTTGTCACTCTGCTTCAAATATCTGTTCACATGAGCATCTCCTTCTCTAGACTATGGGCTTCTCAAGGGCTAGGTCATCTACGTATTCCCAGCTCTGGCAAAAGCAAGCAAGCACTGGGCAAATATTTGTTGAACATGGCTATGTTTGTGTCTGAATGTTTGCATCTCTCTAAAATTTATGTATCACATCCTAACATCCAGGAGATGGGAGCATTGGGAAGTAATTAGGTCCCATAGGCGGAGCCCTCATGAATGATATTAGTGCCCTAATGAAAGAAGCCCCAGGGAGCCCCTTTATCCCTTTGGCCATAAGAGGACACAGCAAAAAGATGACCGTCTGTGAACCAGGAAGATGGCCCTCATCAGACATCGGATCTGGCCCTACCTTGATCTTGGATGTCCCTGCCTCCAGAACGGCAAGAAATAAATGCCTGTTGTTTATAAGCCACCCCCTCCATGCTGGTCTGTGCTGCGTTGTTATGGTAGTGCAAACAGACTAAGATGAATGTTGAATGAATGGACGAAGGTGCTTATAAGGATGGTAGCATTGTGTCTAAAAGAAGAGAAAACAGTATCATGTAAATACCCCTAATGATCTCATAAATAACATGAGCTGGCTTGTTGAATGGCAACTCAACATGATCTTCTCCTTCTATGCTCTCCCTGCATCCACATCCCTAGAATCTCTATTTGCAGAGTTACAGTCTACATGACATAACCTGAAAATGAAAGACACTAGCTAAAGATTTAAAAGATTGAAATGATGTAGCCTTTACTGTTCCTATAGAGTAGACAAAATAAAACATGAGGTCAGACAGAAACTTCTGTATGTCCTTCTGCAATTCACTCATTTTAAGCTACAAGGAGCTGAGATAAGCAGTACGGGTTCCCTGTGATTCAGGCATTTCTGATTTTCTTTTTTATCCTAAGTACCAATGATCTTTATTCTCAATAAAGAATCTGTTCAGTTCAGTTGCTCAGTCGTGTCTGACTCTTTGCGACCCCATGAATCGCAGCACACCAGGCCTCCCTGTCCATCATCAACTCCCGGAGTTCACTTAGACTCATGTCCATCGAGTCACTGATGGCATCCAGCCATCTCATCCTCTGTTGTCCCCTGCTCTTCCTGCCCCCAATCCCTCCCAGCATCAGAGTCTATTCCAATGAGTCAACTCTTCGCATGAGGTGGCCAAAGTACTGGAGTTTCAGCTTTAGCATCATTCCTTCCAAAGAACATCCAGGACCGATCTCCTTTAGAACGAATCTGTTGCTGTAGGTAATATGTCACTATTTTGAGAATAAAGGGTCCCATTATCTTCATGCTTTGCAAGTCCTCAGGCACAGAGTTAAACCTCATTCTCATAAACATTTTGATTTTCTTAACTCTGCCCCTATCTCTTGGCCTCTTAAAGAGTTTTGCAAGATATACTTCAATTAGGTTCTTGTGACTAAGCACTGATACATAACAAAGTTAATATGTGTGGGAAAACATACTTGTGAAAGAAGACCAATGAAAGAATTGATTCAACAATCCTTAGCAAATATTGCCTCTATAAACATTTACCAAGTTAGCAATCATTTTGCAACTCGAAAACCAATACCTGTGTTACCACAAATAAAGATGCATATTTGGGATATGAGCTCCCTGGGCTTCCTCAGGGGTGGATTTTTTTTTTTAAGCTTGCATATGGATGGGACAAGTTTAACAGGTTCTTAGCTACACTAACACATAGCATCTCTACATGTATTCAGGGTTTACAGCCTAACTAATAAGGTATGAAAAAATACATTCACTGGAATTCCAGAAAGGACTGGAGGAAGCAGCTGGGGCTGACAGGCTCCTCCCCTCCATACAGCTCTGGGAACAGGATAAGGGGTGATGCTTTATAGGGGACATCGCATGGTGACAGGTGCACGCTTTTAGGATGGTTGTGCAGCGTAAGTGTAAGAGCAGATGATGGTGGGGGAATGCTGTATATTGTGTGACGTCATTCTTGATTCCTCAGTCACGTGACTAGCGTCAAGCGCTGCCTGACTGCAGAGACGTGTGAAGAGAAGAGATGTGTGGGGCAGAACTGAGACACCATGCAGACCCCTGAGTGGAGGGGGGAAGAAAGGGGTAAGGCTGGGACTGACTTCTCAGGGACCTGAGGGAAGGCACTAGCATTAGACAGGCTAAGCCTACCCTATCTGTTGAAAATCTTCCATATTAAGATCCTAGAGGACCACAGAGGTCTTTGGACCTAGCATGATGCAGTCCATGGGGTCACATGAGTCAGACATGACTTAAGAGACTGAACAACAACAACAAGAGGCATACCAGGGTCTTTCTGGCCAGCATTGAGAGTCCAGGAGGGTGATATGAGGAACACTGAAAGAGACAACTATATATTTGGGCTCTAGCACACATTTTTATGAGTCTCAGGTTTCCTCATTTATATAACTGGATAAAAGATTACTGCCCCCAACACTGTGCTATTGTAAACATCAAAAGAGGTAATGAACACGAAAGTGCTTCACGCGTGACTATTTCAACTCCCCATCTATTTGTGTCTCTGTGCCTGCATGTGTGCTCGGCTGTGTCCAACTCTTTGCAACCTTATGGACGGTAGCCCGCCAGACTTCTCTGTCCACAGGATTCCCAGGCAACAACACTGGAGCGGGTTGCCATTTCCTCCTCCAGGGGATCTTTCCGATCCACGGATTGAAACTGGGTCTCCCGAATGCAGGTGGATTTTTTACTGCTGAACCATCAGGGAAACCCATTTATGTCTCTGGGTTCCTCTAACTGCCAACAAGAAAAGCCATGGAGAAAGCTCTTTCCATCATCCCCTTAGTTCAGCAGTGGATTCTATAATCTCATACCAGTTCTGCCATTGATCCACTATTTTCCATTTATGAAACACTTATTTAATACTTACACCTGTCTGAGGTGCTGGAGATACAAAGGGGGAGTAATGAATGATATCTCATGTTGGTCTAGCTGACTTCTGTGATTAACTCTCAATCGCTTCCAAACTCTGGGGGGAAAGAGGAGCATTATTTATTGAGTCTTCAAACCATCGCAACTTGAAGCTCATTCTGATGTCAAGAGTTTGCTGAGCTCCAGATATTATCCCTAAAGACAGCAGCAGAAGCATCCAAATGCCATCCTGTTCCAGGGGCTCACTGCAATGACCTTTCCCAAACTATAATACTGACTCCACTGATTAGTAATTATTGAGCACCTGCTGGGTGCCTCATACTATATTATATTCTTAGGGTACAAAAGAAACATTAGACATGGTCTCTAGCATGAAGGAACCCACAATTTAGTGGAGGAAACAACTGGAGACTAATGTGTGTCAGGACTCAGTCAGGGACCAAGCGGTGAGAAAGGAGAGGTCCAAAACAATCAGAGAAGGATTCACATAGGAGATGAGAATTCAGGTGGCTTAAAGGATGGTGAAAGAGCTAATTCTTAGGTAGGTCAATAAGAAGACCAGGACCCTCAAGAAGAGAAAGGGACAAACTTTTTTTCTACATTCCTTGTCTTAGTCATTTAAGACTTTTTAAGCTCTGAGTTGCTACAGCAACAATCTTTTTCCCCTAAGACTAACTTTCTTTAAGCCCAGAGCTAACATTACTTTGCCAACAAAGGTCCGTCTAGTCAAGGCTATGGTTTTTCCATGTATGGATGTGAGAGTCGGACTATAAAGAAATTGAGCGCCAAAGAATTGATGCTTTTGAACTGTGGTGTTGGAGAAGACTCTTAAGAGTCCCTTGGACTGCAAGGAGATCCAACCAGTCCATCCTAAAGGAGATCAGTCCTGGGTGTTTATTGGAAGGACTGATGTTGAAGCTGAAACTCCAATACTTTGGCCACCTGATGTGAAGAGCTGACTCATTGGAAAAGACCCTGATGCTGGGAATGATTGAAGGCAAGAGGAGAAGGGAACGACAGAGGATGAGATGGTTGGATGGCATCATCAACTCGATGGATATGGGTTGGGGTGGACTCCGGGAGTTGGTGATGGACAGGGAGGCCTGGCATGCTGCGGTTCATGGGGTTGCAAAGAGTCAGAGCGACTGAGTGACTAAACTGAACTAACGATTATATAACAACAATGTATCTTGCTTGAGGACATGTTTCTCCTTCTTAAGAAAAACCTTCTGACTATTCCTGTTATTTTAAGATATATGTTGTGGGAGTGGGTCTAGAAAGACCTTTAAAACCTTGAGATATTCTTTTAATCTATTGCTAGTAACCAATTGAAAAAGTATATAAAGCCACACCTGAACTGGTGAGTGGGGGCACTCTCCGCCCCCTTCTGATGTCTATGTCAGAAGCTTTCTCTGTCCCTTTTTCACTGTAATAAAACTTTGGCCATATTAAGTTCTGAGTGACTGAAACTGTGTCTTTGGTCCCGAAGCAAAATTCTCTCCTTGGGAGATCATGAATCCGGCACTCTTCACCGTAAGCTATCAATGGGAGGTACTGGGGCAACATGACTAAGGCAGTGATGGCCACTTCTTCCTGGGAGAGCAGTATGAATGGAAGCCAGATTTCCAGAGTAAGCTGCATGGTGTGTGTGTGTGGTGTTGGATCACAGTGCAGGAGAGTGTGTTGCCTAGAACAGAGTTTAGTGCTAGCTTAGAACAGAGGCTAGGGTTATAAATTAAGGAGATGTAGAGCCAGAATGTTCTTCCCAGGTGGTGCTACCGGTAAAGCACCTGCCTGCCAGTGCAGGGGATGAACGAGATGTGGGTTTGATCCCTGGGTTGGGAAGATCCCCCTGGAGGAGGACATGACAACCTATTTCAGTATGCTTGCCTGGAGAATCCTACAGTCAGAGGAGCCTGGTGGGCTACAGTCCACGGGGTCACAAAGAGTCAGACAGGACTGAAGCAACTTGGCACACAAGCACGCACATAGAGGCAGTGTATGAAGGATCTTGATTCTGGGCAGAAAGTTTATATCTCATTGTAGGTTCTTAGGCAGAGAAGCAGCAGCAAGGCAGTCACAGCCTTCTGAGAGAAGAACAGGTAAGACAGAGTATTAGATTTAGCGCCTGTCTGTAAGTGGACAGTGACAGCAATAGTTAAAACCATATAACGTCCACTTGTTTACTCCTTGACTCCAGAATCCACAAAACCGGGTCCTCCTTCGCACATATTATAGGAAGCACTTGAAGACAACAAGGACTTGGTGCTTACCCAGCAAGTGGAGGACGGATGTTGCCATTGCCTTTCCAAGAGCATTGGTGGCTGTGCAGACATAGGTTCCTTCATTTTCAAGGGAAAGGTTCTGCAACAACAGGGATCCATTGAAAAGCAAGGAAATATTGTCACTCAGAGATCCTCCTTTCTTCACCCAAGTTACATTAGGCTGAGGGACACCTTTGGAATAAAAACAGATATGACAAAGGCAAATTCCTTTAAGAACAGAGCCACAGAATCATATGACAAATACTATTTAGCATTCTGACCACAAGCCAGCAAATGGGTTTCATCACATGTAATAGGAAAAATGGCTCTTTCTATTTCTACCACTCCTCTATGGCAGGTGAGGGATGCTGCTGAAGCAAAGGGCTTTGGTCAGCTGAAGATGGGGGTAGTTTACATCTATGAGTCAAAGAATAGGAGCCAAAGAGGGTGGGCTTGCTCTGCATTGGAAAGGAAGAGTAGTCTGAAGTTGAGTAAAGGTAATACAAGACTGGTTGGAAAAGAGGAGCTGATGAAGCCAGATCAATGTGGAGGCAGAGAAACAGAAATTCCTAGCAGTGGGTTGTCGCAAAGAAGGCTTTCGGAAACAAAAATATCAAATATGGATCGTTAAGTGGCCCACTATGCACATGCAATGTGACATTCCTCCTTCAGGAAGAATACAAAACCTTTAGGAAATAGATTTTGCTCATCCCCACTTTTGTGAAAGAGGATAATATCAGGGAACACAAAGAAGGGTTGCGTTTTACATTTGGATCAGTGTGGGGTGAACAGACTGTACGTGACATCTCGGGACACAGAGAGGAAGATGAGGGATTGAAAGAATTTCTTCCCTCACATCTTGAGAAGTCTCGAAGTCTCAGCAGTTTGCTGGGCTGTGGGGTGTGAAGCTCAGAGGAATCGCATTAGGTACCTTTTTAAAAAATAAGTCCATTTGCATTTTTCTAAATTGGTGTCTTTTTATTTATTTATTTATTTTTTGGTCACACTGTGAGGCATGTGGGATCTTAGTTCTCTGACCAGGGATTGAGCCCAGGCCCCCTGCATTGGAAGCACAGAGTCCTAACCACTGGACCACCTGGGAAGTCCCTCATTTGATTCTTAAGAGCTGGAGTGACCTTGGATGATGTCTAAGATCCAGCAAGGTTATTGGTTTTGAGGATGTCTCATCTTCCTGCAGTGCTCTGCCTAGAGAGACTGGCAGACACCGCAAGGCTTTTTGACAAAAAAGAGATGTCACTGCTCTAATTATGAAATCTGCTATGCATCTCACAAAAGGCAAAACACATGCTTCATGAACCCTTAGATTCTCACAGTCTTTTTCCAACTCTGGGGAAGCAGCCATTGTTAGCTTTGTCTTACAGCTAAGGAAGCTGGTCAAGGCAAAACCAGCCCAGAACCTAAATTTCCAGAGAAGTGCTAATCACAGGTGTACTTATCTTTTGTTGTTGTTTCTTTTCAAATATAAACACAAGGAGAGGTTAAAATTCCCTAAGGACACCAGCTAGCACACCCTGGATCTGAAATTCACACCCATGCACTTTCCTCCAGAACTTACTTCTTAACCAGAGTGCAGGTAGGTCCTGTATATTTCTTGATAGATCATTAGGCATCTTATATTTTTTACTTCCATAGTAAGCAGGCTCTTTTAAAATATATTTTATAGTTGTCTATTGTTCACAATTAGGAAAGCAATAAACACTGGCATATTTATCTGGTATCTAATCATCTTACTAAAGTGTATTATTTTGAATACTTTCCAAGTAATTTTCTTCTTTTTTAATAGTAAACAATCATATCACCTCTATGTAATGACAATTTTATCATTTTTTCCTATATTTATATCTATGAAAGTGAAAGTGTTACTCGCTCAGTCATGTCTGATTCTTTGCAACCTCATAGACTGTAGCCTGCCACGCTCCTCTGTCCACAGAATTCTCTAGGCAAGAATACTGGAGTGGGTAGCCATTCCCTTCTCCAGGGGATCTTCTAGACCCAGGGATCGAACCCATGTCTCCTGCGTTGCAGGCAGATTCTTTACCATCTAAGCCACCAGGGAAGCCCTATGTATTTTTCTATTAACTATTGCATTGTATTAACTAAAGTCTCTAGAACAATGCTTAATAATAAGTTAGAGCAGGCACATTTCTCTCGCTTCCAACTCTAAAGGGAACATTACTGTTTTATCCTTAAGCAGGTGGTTTGCTTTTGTTTTCTGATAGTTGTCAAATCAAAGAAATTTCCTTGTAACTCTAACTCACATGGAAATTTCTAAAACTTGGAGTTAGTATTTGTGAAAAAGGGAAAGTGTTAGTCACTAAGTTGTGTCTGTCTGATTCTTTGCGACCCCATGGTCTGTAGCCCACCAGGCTCCTCTGTCTATGGAATTCTCCAGGCAAGAATACTAGAGTGGGTTGCCATTCCCTTCTCCAGGGGATCTTCCCAACCCAGGAATGGAACCCAGGTCTCCTGCATTGCAGGTGGATCCTTTACTGACTGAGCCACCAGAGAATTGGCTTTTAAAAAACTTAAAATATTTAAACCTATTTTCTTTTGAGTACAGCTTTGACTATATATCTTATACTTTGAAATGAAATAAATCATTACCATTATTTCATTCACTCAAAAATGTTTACAAAATCCTGCTCTGTGTGAGACTCTACGCTGGAACTAAGGACATGATGTGCACTAGGCTTCCTCATGAGACTTAATTTTAGAAGGGGGCTTTGTGGGGGAACAGATGATTGCAATAACATGACATAAGGGCTTCTGATAAACACTGGATGCCACTGGCACATAAAAACTGTATTTAATGCAGACTGGAGAGAGGGCTAAGATTTTAACATGCAGGAATAGCTAAGCTAATACATGAGGACAAGGGGGTGGGAATTGGGGGAAAATTGTTTTACATAGAGGGAACGGTGTACAAAAAGGCATAGACATGAAGGAAAATATAATGCATTGGGAGAATCATAAATTGAGTTTTTTTATGGCTGAAGTTTAAAGTACATGGAGTGGGAGTAAGGAGAGATGACTAAATAGGTAAGCAGGTGCCTATAAAATGAAAATTTATTAATATTATCCATAGTAAGGAGTTTGGTGGAATTTATCCTAAAGGAAATAGAAAATGGCTTAATTATTTGAAGCAGTGGTAAAATATCAGATTGGTGCTTTAGAAACATTGCCCTGGATGTGATGCAAATGGGGAAGAGTCAGGCAAGGGTCAGCAGGACCAGTTAGGTGGTCACGGAACCAACTGAGGTGAGACACAAAAGGGTGGGAGTAGGGGGACTAGAGAGAATAGATCAACTTGGTAAATGCTCAAGAAGAAAAACCAATAGGACTTGGTGACTGATTTGATACAGGGGAGTGAAGGAGAAAAAGGATTTAAGGAGGACATGCAGATAGCGGGTGGTACCATTAACTGAAACAGGGAAAACAAGAGGAAGAGCAGACCTGCATAGAGAATTTGATAAACTTTTTCTTTTAAAATAACTGAATTGTATTATTATTTTTTAATTGGGGTACACTGCTTTACAATGTTGTGTTAGTTTCTGCTGTATAGCAAAGTGAATCAGCTTCATGTATACCTACATCCCCTCCCTCCCAACCTGCACCCCCATCCCACCCCTCATCCCATTCCTCTAGGTCATCATGGAGCACTGAGCTGAGCTCCCTGTGTTATACAGCAATTTCCCACTAGCTGTCTATTTTACGCATGGTAGTGTATGTATGTCAATCCTAATCTCCCAGTTTATCCCACTTTTCCATTCTCCCTACCCCATGTTTATATGTCAGTCATAAAAAGGAATGAAATTGGGTCATGTGTAGTGGATGAATCTAGAGTCTGTCATACAGAGTAAAGTAAGTCAGAAAAAGAAAAATAAATATCAAATATCATATATTAACATATATATGTGGAATCTAGGAAAATGGTATAGATGAATCTATTTTGAAGGCAGGAATAGATAATATGATAAGTTGTTGTAAACATGTTGAGGCCTGAGGAGCAGGCATCTAATTTAACACACACTTGCAGGAGCCTGCTGGAACACTCCAGGGACAAGGCCCGGCGGGTGACACCGTCATACTCTCCCTTTGCCGTGCTCCGGAGCTCCAGAATCTCCCAGGAGAAAGCTTATACTCAAGTTGGCCCTGACTTTGTGGGTGCCATCTAGAGGACACCTCTGGATCACCTGACTCTGGAGGACAGGGGAACCTGTAATAAATGGAGTCACCTGGAAGAGAGCTTATACTTGTATCTGGCACCCTGATTTCTGTGACCGTGGTCAGGGGACACCTCCACATCACGTGGCTCTGGTGGCTAATGGGGCTTATATTTGTGGGTCCCACAGGATTCTGGAGAGTGGAGAAACAGTTCTTAAACTCCCCCAGGGCACAGCGAGAGGCCAGAGACCCAGGTGCCCCTTTTTCCTTGAAGGAAGCCTATTAGCTAAGCATCCTGACTATGTCTATGGGACAGGTTTCTGACAAAACCTGCATCTGGGGACTGACAGTGATCCCTTCCAAAGACTACTAAGGCTGGGAGCTGTCTTCAAGCTTACCCTCTGCCATGCTCTGTGGTGCTGGTGCTCCCTTGAAGCAAGCTTTACTGTGGGTGAAAGTATATGTCACTCAGTCATGTCCGACTCTTTGTGACCCCATGGACTGTAGCTCACCAGGTTCTTCTGTCCACGGAATTCTCCAGGCAAGAATACTGGAGTGGGTTGCCATTTTCTTCTCTAGGGGATCTTCCTGATCCAGGGATTGAACCTGGGTCTCCCATATTGCAGGCAGACTCTTTACCGACTGAGCCACCAGGGAAGACGTTACTGTTGGTACCCTGGTGTGTGTGTGTGTATATGTATGTATGTATGTATATATATATATATATATATATATATATATATATTATACTGGAGTACAGTTGATTAACAATGTTGTGTTAGTTTCCGGTGTACAGCAAAGTGATTCAGTTATACATATACATGTATCTATTCTTTTTCAAATTCTTTTCCCATTTAGGTTGTTACAGAATACTGAGCAGAGTTCCCTGTGCTGTACAGGAGGTCCTTGTTGGTTATCTATCTTAAACATAGCACTGTATATATGTTGATCCCCAACTCCCAGTCTATCCCCCTCCACCATACCCCTTTGGTAACCAAAGGTTCTCTTAGTCCGTGAGTCTGTTTTTGTCTTCATTTGTATCTTGTACCGTGGTTTTTGTAGCTGCCACCCAGGGGATGCACCTTGATCTGGTGGCTCTGGTGGCCAGGGGGCAGGGGAGCAGGGACAGGGGTGGGATGAAGCAGTGGGAGGATAGGGAGGTGTAGGGGGTGAGGGATTGCATTCCTGGGTCCCATGGGACTGTGCCAATCACAGAGATGGTTCTTGGTAGGCTACCACCTCCCGAGCACTGCCCAGGCAGTGCACTGAAACACACCCCCAGCCTTTCTGAGGACGTCTCTTTGCTTGTCCTGGAGCTTTGGTCCGAGGGCCGGCTTCAGGCCTGGCTCACATTTAGTGGCTGTGTAGCTGCTTTTAGGGAAGGTAGGCTGTCAGCTGTAGTGGCCTCTTGGCACTTGCCCTCCGCCTCACTCCATCTCACCAGCATCACTCAGAAAAGCAGCTGACATGCTCATTTGGAGCCCTAACTTCTGCAGCTGCCACTCAGGGGACACCTCCAAACCTTCTGACCCTGGTGGCCATCAGAGACCACATTTCCAGTCCCACAGGACTGTGTATGTCTGGGTATGTAGCGAAAACCTGATCCTGAGGGTCTCGCTTCCAGTCTGCCTGAATCTAGGTGATGAGAATCTCCCTGTAGGACACAGACAGGTCTTGGCACGTTCTTAGTTATGAAAAGGTGTTAAAGATACAGCAGGCTGAGGAGGGGAGGGGAGTTTGGGGGAGAAAAGACACACGTATATGCACGGCTAAGTCCCTTCACTGTTAATCCAAAACTATCACAACATTGTTAATTGGCTATACTCCAATACAAAATTAAAAGTGTTTTGTTTTTTGTTTTTTGTTTTTTTTTTAATACTGTAGGCTGTTTGACAAGCACAAATGTTAGACAGACAATTGGGAGCTGAGCTGAATGACAAATTCGTCTGCATGAGGCTGCTCCTTCAAAACTGGGACATGTGGTTGCTTCAGCTACTGTACAGAAGCCAACACAGAGACACGGAGTGGTTGAATGGATGAAAAATGAAGAGCCATCCACAAGCTGTCTACAAGAGACTCCCTTTAGATGTAAGAAGGGCAGTCCAAGAGGGAGGGGATATATGTGCATATTCGGCTGATTCATTTTGGTCTACAGCAGAAACTAACACAACATTGTAAAGCAACTACACTCTAAGAAAAAAAAAAGAAATTGTTCTTCTCTGAGTATATAACTCTGGCTGTCTTCTAAAGAGGGTGATGCTTTTCCTTTACAACACCTTGGAAGGTTTAGCTGCATGCGTGTGTAGGCAGGGGCTGTGTAAGAGGGAGAGAACTTCAAGTTCCCACGGCAATCCCAGGAGGTTAGGGGTGAGGACAGGAAGGCTGTGGGTGAGCAAGAACAGGGAGGAGTGGGGCTGAGAGGTAACTTGCCTTTGCCATGACCCCTGAATCTTTGGCTTTTCTTGAAATATTTGCCAAATGCTTGGTATTCATGGATGTCTTACTATGAACAGAAACTTGTCAAGGAAGTGAGTTGTGCATTCTTGGCTGACGGAGGGCAAAAGAGAGACCACAACAGGTCTGTGTCAGAGTGAGTGAGAAGCAGAGGGTTCAGGGCAGTGCAAGCTCCCCAAGAATGATCGGAAGTCAGTTCCAGAAGGCTTTGGAATCTCCAAACCTTGCAAATTATAGGGATCATAGATAATTCCATTTTATTTGTTGTTAATTGAAGGATAATCACTTTACAACATTATCTTGGTTTCTGCCATACATCAACATGAATCAGCCATACGTATACCTATGTCTCCTCCCTTTTGAACCTCCATCCCGCCCCTCTAGGTTGTCACAGAGCCCTGGTTTGAGTTCCCTGAGTCACACAGCAAATTCCCACTGGCTCTCTGTTTTACAAATGGTACTGTATATGTTTCCATGCTACTCTCTCCATTAACCCTCTGCTTCCTCTCTCCCCGTGTCTACACGTAGAGATAATTCCACTTTAAACCTAAAACTCAGCATGGCAAGGGGTATAGGACACTGAGTTTACACAGATTGTGATGTTCTACAGATAAGGGATTTCAGAAAATAAAGCCAGAGTTGGCAAGTTTGTAGATGTCGAAGGGGAGACAAAGGTTTCTAGCACTGAGGGAAGGAGCATCTCAATACCTAGAGCATCACCACCACACATGGGGATGTTTTCCAGGAACTGCAGAGGCTGGGAGAAACTCGGGCAGAATTCTTTATGGTTTTTCAAACCTACAAATGTTTGCTCTGTTGAAAAAGCTATAAAATATCAGAAATAGTTTAAACTTATTTATCTAACCTCAAAGACAGGCTATTTCCCTCAAGACTTACAGCTCTGAAATATTCAATGTTTTCTTTCCACAATGCTGAAATCATTTTTGGAAGGCAAATGTTATGGGAGAAAAAAGTTCAGATCTGGAGGGGCTATGAAACACGTGTTGTAAAACGTCTGCACCTCTGGGGTGCCTTTAAAATAGTCACTGTTTAAAAACACATTTCCTTCATCCTTGAAAGGCCCATGAAATATTCTACACTATAAAATCCTTTGGCCTCTTCAGACTGCTCTAAAATGCTAGATTTTTCTGTCAATGGATCACATACATTATACTTGTATGTTTTGTTCACTGGTTTGTTTCCTCCAGCTACTCAACACTCAGAAAATATTCTGTATTTTTTTTACCACATATGAAAATTGAAAGTTTAGGCTACCATTACTCACCTCCAGGGGATGTCTAGAAATCATGCTGCTGGTTTATAAGATTAGAGGTGAATCGAATACAGTGTAGGCAAGGCACAAAGGGAGTCATTACTAATAAAGAAGACAAATAAACAAGAGTCCACAGTTTCACTGTCAAAGAGAATATCTCAAAGCTACTAGCACAAAGGGTAGACACCCTTCTTCACTGCAGGGTCTCCACAGTGTAGGACATTCTGCAAAGCATTTTCTTCTTCTGAGTTAGTTGTAGACCCTTTTGTTCTTTTGGCAGTAAATACAGTAAAACTATGGTTTTTGGTTATAAAGGACCATCCATCGATGATGCCATATCCAGAGTGTGTGTGTGCACTCCATCATGTCCGACTCTTTGTGACCCCATAGGCTGCAGCCCACCAGGCTCCTCTGTCCATGGGATTCTCCAGGCAGGAATACTGGAGTGGGTTGCCATACCCTCCTCCAGGGGATCTTTCTGACCCAGGGATCAAACCTGTGTCTCCTGTGTCTCCTGCATTGGCAGGTGGATTCTTTACCACTGAGCCACCTGGGAAGCCATATCCAGAACTTCCTCCACATACAAGGCTATGGCTTTTACTATTCAAAGAATTATCTCAAATAGAGGAAGTACTTCCTCTTTGCTAGTGAAATGATGTCAACAGACTGGTGTAATCAGGTTCCCAAGTAATTTGATCTGAGGACCTTAGAGACAACCTGGGTCATCAGATCAACCTCCAGTTTCATCATCAAGAGTCCTTCCTCAAAGGTTTCTTTTTTAAATTGTGTTTATTTTTTCACCCCAGTTTGATGCTTTTTTTCTTTTTTAAAAAAATTTTTGGAAGATAATTGCTTTACAACATTGTGCTGCTTTCTGTCATATCCTCAAAGGTTTTGAAAAGGTGATTCTTGGGACTTCCCTGGTGGTCCAGTGGTTAAGAATCCACCTTGCAATGCAGGGGACTTGGGTTTGGTCCATGGATGGGGAACTAAGATCCCACAAGCCTCGAGGCAACAAAGTCTGAGCACCACAACTACTGAGCCCACTTGCTCTGAAGCCCGGGTGCCACAACCAGACAATCCAGGCGCCGCAAGGAAAGATCCCGGGTGCTGCAACTGAAAGCCAATGCAGCCAAATAAGTAAACATTACATATGAGCTTTTTCTGCCACAGAGGAAGGGTGCCAGCAAGCCCTCTTCCTAGTGTGCTCATCCTTGACCTCTCAACAGCCCTGAATGCCCACTCTGCATGGGACCAAGCAGTTCTCTTTAGTTCCGACAGTCCCATCTTGTGAGTACTATGTCATATCTCATAGTTCATGACAGACATATCCCAGTTCACTGCTGGACAGTGTCTGCCAGGGTCCCATTTATAGTCTGGAAAGGGCCTGTGAGAGTTATACTATTATCTCAAAACCAAAAACCCTCCAGTGTTCCCTGAAGAATAAGAGTCAAAGTCAAAGCTGGTGCAAATCAAGCATAGTGGTAACACACTGGAGTTAACCAGTGGTGAAAACCACTGACCCTGACACAGGGAATCCCTCAACAGCTCAAACAGGGACAATCTTGGGACATTGGAGGTCCTTTCTGGTATACTCCAATTTTGGTAATCCATCAGTATAACACTGGGACGTAAATGAACAAGTAGCTTTGATATGTCCCTTAAAAGGGACATAAACAAAAAGCTTTGATTATGTCCCTACATTAATTGTACGGCTTGTTTGGCAGTCATGCTCCATGACCTACAAGTTGATCTTCCTCCTGCCCCCACCAAATCCCACAGAACCTCATGTGGGTGGTGTCAATGGAGCTCCCGGGGTGAAACCTCAAGGCTCGGTTGACTCCCCAAGGTTCCCTTTCCTCCTCCCTCAAGGCATCAACTTTTCTCTTGTATCTCTGAGCTGCTCCACTTCCTCTGTGAAGTGGTTCCCTTCTCCTTAGGAGTGATGGGGAGTAAGATTCAGTTTCCCCAGCTCCATAGCTTTGACTCTTCTTGGAGGAGAAAAGACAAAAGCCCTTCAACATGCAGGTACTGCTGCTCACAGCAGCTCCGTCTCCAGCCTGGAGAACCTCACTGTTCTTGTGTAACTGTGTGTAATGCTAAGATTTTCTGTGTGTCTTCCCTCCCTCTTATCACTTGGAAAATTTCTACTAATTCTTAAAGCTCTGTCTTAAGGCTGCTCTTCATGACCCTCTCTGACCCTGAAGCTGAGTTCTCCTTGGCGGAACTGTGAACGTGTTGACATGCCTGATTCCACCTCCAGAACAAGCCCAGAGCATGGATCCCACCCTGCCCTTTAACCCCAGCCTCCAGTTCACTCCTTGTTCCCCACTGTTCCCTGGGGGAGAGGCTCTCATTTTGAGAACATTTGAGGTAAGTTCCAGAAGACTCTTTGGCCCCACTTACTGGCTAAAGCACTGGTTCTTAACCTTGGCTGCATATCAGAATCGTCTTGGGAGCCTTAAAAAACCCCATTCTCAGGCCATATGGCAGAGAAATTGAATCAAACTCTCTCAGAGCAGAGGGGGATGGGGTGGGAGGTGACGTCCAGGCCTGAACTGACACTGTATGTGTCAGTTGCTCAGTCACATCTGACTTTTTTTGTGACCCCACGGACTGTAGCCCATCAGGCTCCTCTGTCCATGGGATTCTCCAGGAAAGAATACTGGAGTGGGTAGCCATTGCCTCCTCCAGGGGATCTTCCAGACCCAGGGATCAAACCCAGGTCCCCTGCAT
The DNA here is from genome assembly GCF_029407905.1 of Bubalus kerabau. Lineage (NCBI taxonomy): Eukaryota > Metazoa > Chordata > Mammalia > Artiodactyla > Bovidae > Bubalus > Bubalus kerabau. The sequence goes on from NC_073642.1 coordinate 24,833,498, forward strand.
TGCACGAAGATTTTTTATTGTCTGAACCATCAGGGAAGCCTCAAACTGGCATTATTCATGATAATAAAATGACTTTTGTATATTACTTGCCAGTCATGAAAATAAGCACATGGGTGTTGAATTATCAAATACAGAACTAGGGGAAATAAAAGAATTAAAAATAAGAAAAATTAAAGGGGCTCCTAAATTGAGATCCAACCAGTCCATTCTGAAGGAGATCAGCCCTGGGATTTCTCTGGAAGGAATGATGCTAAAGCTGAAACTCCAGTACTTTGGCCACCTCATGTGAAGAGCTGACTCATTGGAAAAGAGTCTGATGCTGGGAGGAACTGGGGGCAGGAGGAGAAGGGGACGACAGAGGATGAGATGGCTGGATGGCATCACCAACTCGATGGACGTGAGTCTGAGTGAACTCCGGGAGTTGGTGATGGACAGGGAGGCCTGGTGTGCTGTGATTCATGGGGTCGCAAAGAGTTGGACATGACTGAGTGACTGAACTGAACTGAAGAAAGTCCAATTCACAAAACTGAAAAAATGTGGCAGTCTTTTAGTTAGACTGTTATGTTGGGGGAGAAAGTTGGTTTATCCACTGGTCTGCTGATGGTACATAGAAGAGAGGTAGGTAGTTATTTGCAGGGAAGAGAATAAACAGGTACAATGTGAAATGACAAGCTCAAAGGCCTGTGGGTCGGCTGTTTTCACCATGTAAAGGGCTGAAGGTTACCATGGGGCTGGATGTCTGAAGTTTTCAGGACAGACACATATTGGTGGGACTGAGGACAAGAGCAGGTGTAGATATCTGGGGATGAAAGCAGCATTGCTGATGACAGGACTGGTCCACAAGAGCTGCAGTCTGAATGCTTTAAGAGATGGCTGCTGCTGCTGCTGCTAAGTCGCTTCAGTCGTGTCTGACTCTGTGTGACCCCATAGACAGCAGCCCACCGGGCTCCCCCGTCCCTGGGATTCTCCCCGCAAGAATACTGGAGTGGGTTGCCATTTCCTTCTCCAATGCATGAAAGTGAAAAGTGAAAATGAAGTCGCTCAGTCGTGTCTGACTCTTCGCAACCCCATGGACTGCAGCCTACCAGGCTCCTCCGTCCATGGGATTTTAAGAGATGGCAGGACTCTGCAGATACAGAAGCCCAAGCACACAGCTCTTTTGCAGTAAGGATGAAATTTGCCAGGTGCTTGAACAGCCCTTTCTGTTTTTCATTCTGCACATCTAGCTCTTAATACCGTATTCCAGCATTTCTTTTTTTTAATTTATTTGGCTGCACTGGGTCTCTGCTGTAGCACACGGGATCTTTAGTCACATGGGAACTCTTAGTTGTGGCCTGTGAGATCTGGTTCCCTGACCAGTGCTTGAACCTGGCCTCCCTGCATTGGGAGCACAGGGTCTTAGCCACTGGACCACCAAGCAGTCCTCCAGCATTTCTTTCTACTTCTTGATCATATAGAGACTCATGTTTCCTCCAAATGGGGAACTGAGATAGATCAAAGATGAGAAGAAAATCATGTTTCAAGGAGCATTCAGGATAGAGCTTTAGCAGATCGTCAAAGAATAGATAATTGGTTTAAAGTGAGCTTTTTCATCCAATAGACCAATAACCCAAGTGTATCAGCCTTAGGTGAGGCAGTGGGGAGTCATTACCAGACTGGCTTGCCATGTTCCTTTCCTCCTACTGCAGACAAGGGGGGACCTCCGTCCTCCTGGGGACGGGGTGGGGCAGACCTGGTCAGACCTCTGGCCTGGTGCTGGCTGGCACCCTGAAGGCCAGCCTCTTGGTGGACTCTGCCTGGAACCTAGCCCTCCCACACCAGACGGTCTTCCAGTGAGGTTGGACTCTGGTTTTGCCCATGCCTGAGGCACTGACACCTTGTCCCCAAGCTGCAGCGCCTCCTCAGGCCCGCGTCAGACCTCAGCCTTGACACTCTCCTCTCTGGTTAGACCACCTGGATCTCCATTCTGCTGCCTCAAGCCCAGAGCCTTGTCTTCCCTCCAGTTCCTCAAGAGTCACACAGACTTGGGACTAAATCTCAGCTCACGCATCTGAGCATGTTTACTCATTAGCAATACAAAGATAGCCATGATATCCATCTCACACCCTGTTCAAGCTGACACATGTTAGGGACTCAAGTTAGGGTTAGGTTAAGGGCTATGTATTCTGAAAGTTATATGCAAAATGTTGTGGGTAAGTGTATTTTTCTGGAAAGAGAGTCTTTTGTGTGTTTGTTGCGGGGTGGGGAGCAGGGGGGCAGCCAAGGGATTTGTGACCTAAAGATGTTAAATCACCGCCATTGAGTTCCACACCATACAGTATAAACCAACACTTGATGGGGGAAAATAATTGTCAGAGAGATGAGGCTGTGCTCAGGAATTCAAGCATATCATCTTGCTGCACAGCAAAAACTGTTCTCAAAATCCTCCCCTGGCATTATTAAAGCCAGTAAAGAAAGCTAATAATTCAGTTACATATCAACAAAACTCTAGGTATATTTCACAGCATTCTAACTCTAAAAAAAACCCCAATTAAGAGAGTACCTTTAAAACTATATAATCTATTTCTTCTGAAATGGATCTCCATCTCTTATATATGAAAGGCTTTCCTTCTCTCTGCTCAACTCATGGAGTACCCCGCCCCGATGCTACCTGGTTAGAACGCTGCCTCTACCATCTGCTGTACACATGCTGTGTGCACTCAATTTTGTACCTTCTACCCACTTATCATTTGAAAAGATCCTGATGCTGGGAAAGGTTGAGGGAAGGAGGAGAAGGGGATGACAGAGGATGAGATGGTTGGATGGCATCATCGACTCAATGGACAAGGGTCTGGGTGGACTCCAGGAGTTGGTGATGGACAGGGAGGCCTGGCGGGCTGCGGTTCATGGGGTCACAAAGGGTCGGACACGACTGAGCGGCTGAACTGAACTGAACCCACTTATCTCCCACAACCCCTCCTATCAGTAGGGAGCTGAAAAACAACAAGGATGTAGGGCTTAAATCTATACCACGCTAAAGTTTATATTTTTCAGAAGGCAGTTTGCCATATTTTGCTAGTTTTTCTTTAAACAACAAAGCATTACAGCTAAAGTTCTGTTCCCAAACTTTTTTCCTTCTTTTCTCTTCTAGCAGTACCAACAATCCTAACATTGGTACATACATGTCCTTTCCATGAAAGTTTGTATATTTTTGCCATATTCTCATATGCTCACAAATAAAACATATGATTGTGCCATGGGTTTTAAAACTTAACATGCTATTATATTGTATTATGATTATGATTTTAATAAGATATAATTGAAACACTATAAAATTCACCCTCTCAAAGTCTACAATTCAGTGTTTTCTTAGTATATTCATAAAGTTGTGAAACCACCAGTCCTACATCATTTCAGAACATTTTCACCACCCCCAAAGAGACACCCGTGCCTATTAGTCATTACTCTCCACACTCCTGCATTTTCCTCTCCTTTTGGCCACTGGCAGCCTCCAATCTGTCTCTATGGACTTGCCCACTCTAGACACTTCATGGAAATGTAATCATATAATACGTGATCTTTCATGTCTGGCTTCTTTCACTTAACCCTGATTTTTAAAGATTCATCCATGTCTTACCACGTGTCAATATTTCATTCCTTTTTATGACCAAATAAAATCTCATTGTATGGATATATTACATTTTGTTTACCTATTCATTAGTTGATGGATACTTAAGTTGCTTTGACTGTTTGACTATTAAAAAGAAAGTTGCTATGAGCATTTGGGTATGAGTTTTTGTGTGAACATGTGTTTTCATTTGTCTTGGGTAGATACTTAGGAGTGGAAGTGTTGGGTCATATGCTTAACTTTTGTGGAAACTGCCAAACTGTTTTCCAAAGCATCTTCCTAGCTTAACCCCATTCCAAATCTGTGGACCAATAGAGTTTCTTAGAGACTGAAGAGGAGCCCAACACACAAGAATAGTTTAGAGCAGAGGCTCAGATCAGCCGCACTGCTAATGAGTTTAAGGGATAAGAATAACAAGGAATCCAACACAGACATCACAGAAAATTACAGGATAAATGATGTTCTTACTAAGCATTAACAGACGAAAAAATATGTAGCTATTGATATTTACTGGGCATTGTCCTCAGATGAGCTTCCCTTTCTTACCAGAAGGTGGCAGAGAGGGTGTAGTTTAAACTCCCACTTCCCTCATTTTTACAGGAAACTTTTTCTTTTTTTAAAGAATAAAACAATCACAATCTCCCAATTCATCCCACCTCCCCTTCCCCACTTTGTGTCCATACATTTGTTCTCTATGTCTGTGCCTCTATTTCTGTTTTGCAAATAAGATAATCTATACCATTTTTTCTAGATTCCACTTATATGCAATAATATATAACACTTGTTTTTCTCTTTCTGACTTATTTCACTCTATATGACATAGCTAACTAATGAAAACCTACTATATAGCTCAGGGAATCCCACTTAGTGCTCTGTGGTGACCTAAATGGGAAGGAAATTCAAAAAAAGAGGGGAAAATATACATATGTATACTGATTCACTTTGCTGTCAGTAGAAACTAACATAACATTGTAAAGCAACTACCCCCAATAAAAAATCAATTTAAAAAATAAAAATAAGACAAATAACACTTGCAACTTACAGCTTTTAACCTTAGAAATACAGATTCTCAGGTCCTATTATTTACTATCATTTATTAGAAAATCATGCAAGTGTGACTAGGGAGAATCACTATTGATATCTATACCACATGGGTTAAATAAAACATAAGCTATAAGAAAGAACCAATAAGTCTGTCTAAAAGTTATGAATAGATGCTGCTACTGCTAAGTCACTTCAGTCATGTCCGACTCTGTGTGACCCCATAGACGGCAGCCCACCAGGCTCCCCCGTCCCTGGGATTCTCCAGGCAATAACACTGGAGTGGGTTGCCATTTCCTTCTCCAATTCATGAAAATGAAAAGTGAAAGTGAAGTCGCTCAGTTGTGTCCGACCCTCAGCGACCCCATGGACTGCAGCCTTCCAGGCTCCTCCATCCATGGGATTCTCCAGGCAAGAGTACTGGAGTGGGGTGCCATTGCCTTCTCCTTATGAATAGATAAACTGACTCTAATTAGTATAAACATTTTAAGGGCAACTGAAAAATAAAAATGTATACATACCACAGATTGACAGGAATAATCACAATTTGCAACATGAAAGAAAATGTAATTTCAGAAAGCAGTATTCAAGTTTGTCAATGTTATGATCCCTCATCTATCAAATCAGAGACTGAATTAGATAATAGCCAAGGTCCCTTTTTCCACCAATACAGTCTATTTCCCATTTTAGAGAGGCGAGTAGGACAGACACGTGACTCACCTGTCGTCATACACTAGGGTCACCATCTATATCTAAAAATATGAATCTCCATGAACAACTACGTTAGTTATGGCTTCTGTCCATAAGAAAACACAGTAAGTTCACTTCAGGCTTATTTAAAATGGCACACAACTCAAAATGAGGTGTTTATTTTGAAAAGGAAAGGACTCCTGATGAGTTCCTGGGGTCTAGTCTGTAGGGGTGGCTGCCAGGTAAAGAGAGACCAAATGGGCCCATTCCTAGGAAGAGCTGAAAGTGGGGCGGGGGCGGGGGAGGGGGAGGTGAGAGGGGGGAGGCAGAAGAGGCCTGAGGGAGTGTGAACTGTACAGGGTCCAAGAGGCTGCAGAAGTCTGGAGTGGTCAGAGTCGGCCCACACACTGCTGGGCCTGGCCTGAGAGTAAACCATGACAAGTTTAATGGTGTTAGCTGCAGGCTTCCCTCCTGAAGAGTTTCCGCTGAATCCAGTCCCTGACCTGTGACTGCAAATAACACATCCCACTCCTTCCAAAGGTTCATCCCCCACCAACCCCTGCCCCCTCCCCACCCCCAAGCCTAATTGTGAACTATTATGGGGAAATAAGAAGTTTAGAAATAATGTTAAAAGTTGAGGTTTCTCTTAATAGAAGTCAGATTTATTTTGCAGAATCCTCTGCAGGTGTAGGGCCATAGAAATTCTAGACATTTGTGGCTTGGCAAACTGCACAGTTCCATTCTGCTTTTCTCCTTGCTGCAGCCAGAGAATGCTGGCCCTTCTATAATGGTGGGTGTGTTTTGCCAGAAAACTCACATATTTGTGGGTGGAGTCAGTTTGGAAGCTGGAGGGATTTTTCAAAAGTCCGGGTAGGGACTTCAAACACTGCAGGGACTTACAAAGGGTGAAAATTAATACCTTGGGGGTGAGCAAATTTCCACTGTTGGTGAAGCCGGAGGTGCAGTTCCAGAAACATGACAGGTAAGTGACCATCACAGGGAGGCAGAGCCTCAGAGCTGCAAGGCTGTGCTCTAGAATCCTGCCATCACATGCACCTTTTCTGTGGTACCCAGACCAGCAGTAAGGGCTCCTCAGGTTACCCTGGGCTCTCTGGCCTTGGCGAGATTCATCTTAAGTGGCTGCAACTACAGGTATCCTAAAAGAATGTGGAAACCAGGCAAATATAGTTCTCTACAGAGAATTTCAGAGAAGGCGATGGCACCCCACTCCAGTACTCTTGCCTGGAAAATCCCGTGGGCGGAGGAGCCTGGTAGCCTGCAGTCCATGGGGTCGGTAGGAGTCCGACACGACTGAACAACTTTACTTTCACTTTTCACTTTCATGCACTGGAGAAGGAAATGGCAACCCACTCCAGTGTTCTTGCCTGGAGAATCCCAGGGACAGGGGAGCCTGGTGGGCTGCCATCTATGGGGTTGCACGGAGTCGGACACGACTGAAGCGACTTAGCACAGAGAATTTAATCAATGCACAGTCGATAATAGGCATATGCAAGGTCACCTTAAAACAGCAGATCTTCATTTTGAGGAGTTTATGATATTGATCTCAGTTTGGGGATGCACAGGCTCAGGTTAAGTCTTAAGAATCTGTGGTTTAAAGAGATAGAATGGCCCTAGATTAAGATGAAATCGGATGAAAATGTAGTTTCTCTTAAAGACAAGATGAATCAGTTAGAACGAAGGTTTATCGGCTGTTGCAAACAGAGCAGAAAGAGCCACCGAGGCATAGAATGGTGACGCTCAGCCACGGACAGTCCAGGAGAGACAGACTAGGCCAGAGGACCCCGACAGTCCCCCTTGCTGACTTGGCCTTCTCCAGCACAGCCTTGGTCAAGCTGGAGGACACAGCTAATGATTTCCCACACAGCTCCTCGCTCTGACTCTGTACTCTCTAGGCAATCACCTGCTAGAAGTTGGCCTTTTGTGCAGACGTGCCACAGGGACGGAGAGCTGTGGTCTGGCCGGTATGAACATGCCGGCTACAGGGAACTCGTGTTCATATCCTCCTAGCCCTCACTGAGAATGAGTAAACTGTACTCTATCTTACACACGAGCCTTATGAGCTGGTGTACGTTCGCTCTTGTGAGACAGATCTTCTGTCAGGGTACTGAAAAATCAGATTTTTAAGCCCACAGGACTGTCTGAGCTACCAAAATGCTAGCTGGTGCCTCCTGGCCACCCTGGGCTGGCCTGTGCCCTTCCACTATAAATGGCCACACTCACCTTTTACAGGACACTGTATGGTCACATTTGCTTGCAGGGGTGCCTCCATGAAACCGCCAATCACGATGGAGAGATGGCCACGCTCTGGTCTGGTGATGTTTCTTCCAACAGACAAGATGACAGGGGCCTCTTAATTCAAAGGGAGCAGGAAACTCTGTTAGATTCAGGCTTTTGCTCTGAGTGACTGCACTGCATTTGGTAAGCTCTGCCAAGCTCCTGGAGAGCAGGTGCCGACTCCTGGCTCGGTCCGCATCCCCCGTGGTGCCCCACGGGGACTTGCACACTCGCAGGCTGGAGGTGCTCAATGGACGGATGCACAGCTGAGATATCTACAAAGAGATATCTACAAAGAGGCACTGCAACCACCATGTACAGACTGTGAGGATATTTTGGCTTTATAACCAAAACTGGGGATAAATTAAAGGAAAAATTAGGTGATAAATTAGAGGATAAAATCCTCTTTGATAATTTGAAAAAGAAGGAAGTCAGAAACTCATTCGGAGAAAGGCATGGCAGGGCAGGAGTGACATCTCTATGATGCATCCTTGGATGAGTAAAGGCAGGACCAAAACACACCAGGTCCTGGGACCATCTGACTCTCTTTCTGGTAGGAAAATGTGAATGAAACCTGCACCAAACTTGCATGGAAAAAAAATAATAAAAACAAGGTCATAAAGAATCAGTAACTCGTTCACAGACTTTTACTTTCCTGGATTTTAAGAACCATGTACTTTTACCAGATTCATTTATGAAGTCATTCAGGAAATATACTCTGTGCCTGGGCTGGACAATGGAAATACCAAGTTGGAACACAAACATTCCTGCCCTCAATCAATTCAGAGACTGGTGGGAGACACCACTACCATTACAGGGTAATGGGTGATGAGGTAGAGAAAGGTGCTAGTTGCCCATGGGTCTCTCAAGAGTATGTAGGGGTCTACCAATTACAGGGTAATGGGTGATGAGGTACAGAAATGCGCTGGTTACCCAGGGGCCTCTCGGGAGCATGTGGGGGTCAGGGAAGGCCACATTCCTCTACCATAGAGCTACTGCCGTGGCTGGTTTCCCTCTTCCACCTTAGCATGTAAGCGCTTGGAGAGGCCATGTCATATGTCTTTTGGTTGAGGGGGCTGTGCTGGGTCTGCACTGCAGCACACAGGCTTCTCTGATTGTGGCACACAGGCTCAGTGGTTGCAGTGCGTGGGCTTAGTTTCCAGAAGCATGTGAGATCTTGGTTCCCCAACCAGGGATTCAACCCACATCCTCTGCATGGGAAGGCAGATTCTTAACCGATGGGCCACCAGGGAAGTTCTCACATACTTCTTTACTTTTTTTTTTTTTTTTTTTTTATCACTAATGCATAGCAAGTGAAAGACTAACAACATTTAGCTGTTTGGTAACCATGTCTTCTGCAGAAGACAATTTGGGAATGATCATGTTCAGGTGACCAAATGTTCCATTTGTTCCTGGAGCGCCTGGGGCACTGAAACGGTAGGCTGGGAGTTAAAAATACAGGGGCTCTTGGGCTGAGAAAGGACTATCGTTGTCTTGTGTCCTCTGGCCCTTATGGACCTTGTACCAGCTCTCCCACGAATCTGGGCTATCCTGGGATGGACTTACGAGGAAACTTGTGAGCTGCAAGAGAGCCTTCTGTTCCTCCCAACAATCCAGAACCTCAAAACTGAGGTTTTCTGGAAAGGAGCAGATGCTCGCAGAGGAGAATCATCCAGGAGGATCAAGGTGCCGGAAATCAAGGTGTGAAGGCCCTACCTTGGGAATGCAGCCAGGAGAGGGATGGGGCACCAAGCCATGCAGATCCAAGGAGCGTTGAAAATCAATTGGTCCCACCTCCTCAGGTTATAGATGTGATGGACTGCCTACATCAATGCTTGGCTGTCTAAATGCTGGGTTCCAATCCCAGATAATTGTCTTTCTCCTCATATTATCTTAATTATTTGAGCCACAGATACCAGAAACACAGAGCAGAGAGTTGGAGGGTAACTTTCTTATTTGATTTTTGATCCCAGAACATGAGCCTGCCACAAGGAAGCATTGCTTACAACTTTGCCAGCTAAAAATGTTCCTTCATCAAAAAGCACACTTTAATATTAAAATGAGTTTGTCTACCTCCTGGGACAATTTACACTAATTTACAATGACGATTTCCTGAAAGTGTTTTTAAGGATTGAGCAGAGGAGTGCCATTGGGAGGTATACATCAACCTTTAAAAGATAATTATCTCTTTTGTTGGATGGTGGCATTTTAAAAACGAAAAGTCAGCACTATTAACACCACCAATTAAACCCCATCTTGTTAATTTCCAGTTCTTAGAAAGTGAACTCTAGAGCAGCTGTTTTCAAAGCGTGGTCCTTAGGCCAGCAGTGTCGGCATAACCGGGGAACATGTCAAAAAGGCACATTCTGGGGCTTCCCCGGTCTTCCAGTGGTTAAGACTTCTCGCTTCCAGTGCAGGGGTCATGGGTTTGATCCCAGATTGGGGAACTAAGATTCCTCTTGCCTCAAGGCCAAAAAAAGTGCACATACTCAGACTCCACGCCAAGCCTGCTGTGTCAGAACCCCTGGGGACGGGGTCTGGAGATCTCTGTTTTAACATCCCCTTCCCCGGTGATTCTGCTGTGCGAAGCATGGAAACTGCTGCTCCAGAGTTTAATGTTAAAAAACCAGACCACACCCAGGCACTCCAGGCTGCATAATGGGCATTACCTGCATACAACACAGAAGAACTCTCCACATCTGAACCGAGATGATTAGCTACAGCACATCCATATATTCCTTGGTCTTTCTTTGTAGGTTTCCGTATCTGCATTTTCCCCATTCCATCCAAAATGACTCTGTAGAACAGTTAGAAAGAGGATGTGTTCATGTGGCACACTGAACTACTTGAGAACCACAGCGACCCACAGAGAATGAAGACATTGACTTTTTTTTTTCTTTTATTTATTTTTTTTTTAAGGGAGGATTTTTATTTATTTATTTATTTTTTAAATTTTATTTTATTTTTATATTTTACATAATTGTATTAGTTTTGCCAAATATCAAAATAAATCCGCCACAGGTATACATGTGTTCCCCATCCTGAACCCTCCTCCCTCCTCCCTCCCCACACCATCCCCCTGGGTTGTCCCAGTGCACCAGCCCAAGCATCCAGTATCGTGCATCATTGACTTTAGGCTGGCAAGGATCCAGAAGATAATCTTGTCGAGCTTCCTGCTTATAAGCAGACCACTATGTAGACTGGAGCTGAAGGAGGGAATGGCAACCCACTCCAGTATTCTTGCCTGGGAAACCCCATAGACAGAGGAACGTGGCAGGCTACAGTCTATGGGGTTGCAAAGAGTCAAACACAACTTAGTGACTAAACAGCAACATATAGACTAGAGTGTGGACAAGTCACTCTTCTTGGTTGAAACTCATTGAGATGGTAGAGCTGGACTATGCTCAGAGATCCAGACTTCCTATCTCACTCTACATGAGAACAGACTCTTCTGGATGGACTCAATGCTTAATTTACCACATTTAAAAAAAGACAAACTAGTAAGTGTTAGTTTGCTGGAGGTTAAGCCCTCATTTTCTGCCCTGAGCCTTTCTAACAGACTACAGATGTGAATTTTTCAGTTCAGATTTTCACGCTGGAAGTGAGTGGACCTTTAGTTACTGCTCCCTGGCAATGGTTATTTTCTCATGGTATGAAAAGTTCAGTGGAAGTAACAAAGCTACTGCTGCATTATATTGGGTTTTGAGCATGCTGTTAAGAATCAGGGCTACACTGTGTGAACCCCTTATGGTTTCCCAATTATTTATATTCACAAACACCTGCATGTAAATACCACTTAGAAAATCAGAGCTGGTCAAGAGTATCCTCACAGGTGACATACTGATTGAAGGGATGGGAAAGAATACTTGTTTCACTTTAATTTTTTCTTATTGATTTGAAGTTGCTAATAGATTATCTGGATCAGCAGTCCATATACTATTTTTTTACCTGCCTTCTTCCCACTTTACAGGTCTTAGCAATATGGACTGTTCTGTTGTTGTTACTGTTCAGTGCCCAGTCGTGTCCAACTCTTCGCAACCCCACGGACTGCAGCACGCCAGGCCTCCCTGTCCCTCACCATCTCCCAGAGATTGCCCAAGTTCATGTTCATTGCATCAGTGATCCCGTCCAGCCATCTCATCCTCTAATGCCATCTTCTCTTTCTGCCCTCCATCTTTTCCAGCATCAGTCTTTCCAGTGAATATTCAGGTTGTTATCCCTTAAGATTGGCTGATTGATCTCTTTGCTATTCAAGGGACTTTCAGAAGTCTTCTCCAGCACCATAGTTCAAAGGCATCAATTCTTTGCTGTTCTGCTTTCTTTACTTCTGCCTTCTTTACAGTCCAGCTTTCACAACCGTACATGACCACAGGGAAGACCAAAGCCTTGACTATACAGACCTTTGTCAGCAGAGTAATAATGTCTTTGCTTTTCAGCACACTGTCTAGTTTTGTCATCACTTTCCTGCCAAAAAGCAATCGTCTTCTGATTTCACTGCAGTCACCGTCCGCAGTGATTTTGGAGCCCGAGAAGAGGAAATCTGCCACTACTTCCACCTTTTCCTTTCTATTTGCCATGCAGTAATGGGGCCAGAAGCCATGATCTTAGTTTTTTTACTATCTAGTCTAAAGCTGGCTCTTTCATTCTGCTCCTTCACCCTCATCAAGAGGCTCTTTAGTTCGTCTTCACTTTCTGCCATTAGAGTGGTATCATCCTCATATCTGGGATTGTTGATGTTTCTCCCACCTTCCAGCTTGTAACTCATCCAGCCCAGCATTTCTCATGATGTGATCGGTGTATAGGTTAAACAAACAGGGTGACAGCAGACATCGCTGTCGTACCCCTTTCTTGATCTTGAACCAATCAGTTCCATACAGGGTTTTAACTGTTGCTTCTTGACCCTCACACAGGTTTCTCAGGAGACAGGGAAGATGGTCTGGTGTTCTCATTTCTCTAAGAGCTTTCCACAGTTTGTCATGATCTACACAGTCAAAGGCTTTATCATAGTCAATGATACAGAGATAGATATTTTTCTGAAATTCCCTTGTTTTCTCTATAATCCAGCGAATCTTGGCAGTTTTATCTCTAGTTCCTCTTCCTTTTCTAAACCCAGCTTGGACATCTGGAAGTTCTTGGTTTGCCTAATGCTGAAGTCTAACATGCAAGATTTTAAGCATGACTGACTGTTTTGATCAACTGCTAAACACTCTATGTTTCTTCATGAACTGAACTGGGCCACTTCATTTCCTGTCACTTTACATTGCTTGCTTACCCTCTGCTGTAGCCATAAAGAACCTCTAACAGTTTCCAGAACATTCCATGGTCTTTCATCACCCTGAGCTTTTGCATATGTTGTTCACTCTATTTGGAATGCCCTTCCCCACTTCTGGCAACTCTGACTTACCCACTGAGTCCTGGAGCAAATGTAATTTCCCTTGTAAAGCTTTCCCCAATACTCCTAGATTTATCTTCTTCCCCCTCTGGGCTCCTTCTGGTTTGGTTCATATATTTATTTGATGAAATATCTTTTTATTCTCATGAGATTGTGATCTTTTCAAAAGCAGGGACCAGATCTTATTCACAGCTGTGCATTTTCAATGCCTAGCACAGTACCTTTTATATAGCAAGTTTTCAAAAACATTTAATGACTCAGTGTATGAATGACTAGAGTAGAACAGAATAATGGTAGAGAATGAATGTACTAGAGAATGCAAGTTCCCATGCAACCCACAAATGAAGTATACAAAGGTGGGAAGAAACCAAAACAGCTGAATTGCCCAGAACAAAAACAGGAATAAGACAGAGGTAGCTATGACCAGGGCCAGACTCTCACTGTCAAATCCCTGTTAAGGAACAGTTGATTAAGAAAAAAAGTAAAACTGACAACTCTACATGACAAATGTTTATACACGAAAATCTTTTCTTAAATTATTTCATATGTATGTTTGTATGATTTAGCAATTCTCAAAGGATTCTTTTGTTTTAGGGCCTCAGTTTTAGAGTACAGCAAAAAGTCACTGAGAAATAGCTGAGCACACATGAACCTTTCTGACAGGTGATGTCACCCAGGATCCAGGCTGGACTAGTCCCTGGGCTGGAGAATCAAAAGGTAGAGTTCTTTAAGGAATCTGATCTTGACCTCCACCACAAAATCTTATTCTTTACTTGAAGTGATAATGAAGTTGATCTCTTCACAGACGTCACCCCTAGGGAATCCACCCACAGCCTTTGCTTCCTAGCTGTGATCTCTTACTCAGCTGGTGTCTAAATGCACTCCACGCCTACACTGTTGCCTCCTATTGGAGTGGGGCGCTTGCAAACATCATTCCATTTCTGCATGACTTCAGTTGAAAAGATTTGTGAGAGTCAGAAAAATATATCTAAACTGGAGAACTTTTTTTTTTTTTTTAAACTGGAGAACTTTTCTTGCATAAAGAAATTTAAACATAAGTTGAAAAAATTAATTAGGTATATTAGAGAAAACATGGAAATAAAAATAGATCTTTTAAAAATTCCTTTGAAATATTAAAACCAAAAACTCTTACTAGCCAAGTAGAACTGCTTCAGTGTCAAATGGCTGGTTCTTAAAGTATGCAGAAACAGGTCTGAGTTAGGATGGCAGAATCTTTATGGGATCTTCAGGAGCCTCAGCCACAGAAACTAATGCAAATTCCACTTGAGCGAGTCAGATGATCACAAATCAACTCAGTTCAACAAACACTGACTCGAACTAACCACAGTCTTCCACCACATCCCTCTAGTACTTTACGGCCACAAATCAGCTGATCAGCTTTCTCAGCCTCTGTTTCCTTATAGTTTCTTTCTTTTTTTTTTTTTAAATAAACTTAATTTTGGAATGATGTTGGCATTACAGAAAAGCAACCAGGACAGTACAGAGGGTTCTTATCTCCTTCTTTCTTGGTTTTCCCTGATGTGAACATATTCAGCAAGTGATACTTTCATCAAAACTAAAGCACCAGCATTGGTCCATCACTGTTGTTAACAAAACTTCAGTCTTTATGTAGATTTCATTAGTTTTTCCACTAATGTTGTTATCCTGTTGCACAATCTCCCATTCAGGACATCATATTGTATTTAGACATTGTGTCTCCTTAGTCTCTTCTGGTCTGTGACAATTTTTCTGCCTTTCCCCCACCCCCTCCCTTTTTTTTGATGACTTTGACAGTTTTGAGGACTACTGATAATAAATAGAATGTTCCTCAATTTGGGTTTGGCTGATGTTCCTTATAATTTCTAAAGTGAAATTGTTGAGCAATCCTGAAAGGGTGGTCCTTGGATCCCAGGGATCCGTGAGGTCAAAACTATTTTCATAATAGTAAATATTGATACTATACCATTATTTGCCTTTTTCACTGTGAGTGTTGACATCTGCACTGATAGTAAAAGCAGTTGTGGATAAAACTTGGCACCAGAATGGAATCAAAGCTGTAGCAGCAAAGTGTCCCAGTAGCTACTGTATTCTGGCTACCATACACTTGCAGTAAAAACAAAATGCCAATTTCCCATAAGAATATCCTTAATGAAGCAGTAGAACTTATTATTTCACTAAATCTCTACCCCGAGTGTAAGTTTTCTAACATTTTGTACAACAAAACAGGAAATACACACCATACCTCTGCTGTCTGCCAAAGTTTGTGGGTGTGACTGTTTGAATTGCTAGCTGAACTAGCTCCTTTTTCATGGCATACTACTTTACTTGAAATAATGACTGACAGATAAGCCAGGGTTATTTGGATTTAGGTATTTGGAAGATATATTTTTTTAATGAACAAAAATGAGCTGGCCAATGCAAGGAAAACAACTGACAGTAATTGTTGCCGATGATAAAATTCAAGCTTTCGAGTGAAAATTAGAATTTCAGAAAATCTGTCATGCTCACTGTGAGTCTGACTGCTTCCCAAAGCTCAAAGACTTTTCTGAAAAGATGGGATAGTAATATTAAAGAATACGCGTATTTTTGGTATTGTATGATGGAATGTGTTAACATTTGGAAGATGTGTATAACTCAGTCAGCCAACACTTTCCAAATGACCAATGTATGATGTTATAGAATCTAGTCTAGTTAAAAGATCCATTCAAAGAACAAGATAAAGCAACAGATTTCATTGTAACAGACTACCCAAATCTCTTTAACGTGGTTTTAGATTCCACATTCCACCTAACCTTTAAGAAACTACTGCTTGGCTATTTTTAGTGTAGCATTAAAGAAGAATGGCCATAATTACCTTAAAAGATTATGAATGTATTCCTTATCCTTCCAACTAACCTGTCTATATACGTATGAAGCACAATTTTCTCCATAAACTTCAATTAAAACAACATATGGCAACAGACTGAATGTAGAAGCATTGAGGAGAAAACCCAGCTATGTTTTATTAAGCTAGACATTAAAGAGATTGGCAGAGATGTAAAACAATGTCATTATCATTAATCTTTAAAATACTGCTTTTCAAAAATTATGTTATTTACATAAACATGAATTGGGCTTACTTCTGTTACTTCTAAATGGATTAACAAACAGCTATTTAAAATGTTTCATGGTTTTAATTTCTAACAGCGTAAACATCATGAGATATGTTAACATATTAACATAAAGTTAATTCATATTAACAAAAGTTCTTTGGCTTCTCATCATTTTTTTAAGTTTGAAGGAGTCCTAAAACCAAAAGATTTGAGAACTGCTAAGTTAGTTGATCTGGAAGGTTTATTCCACTTCAAAAACTACATTATACTCTAATGTTCAGAGTTCTAGGCAAAAAAATTAAAAATTAGATTTGTTCTATCTTTCCATTCTAAGACAGTCCAGTGATAGATTATAAAAATTGAATTTTACCTAGATTTCTTTTAATGCTTCACATATTAGATGATGCAGAAAAAAAAGGCATGATAAAAATAAAACGTGCATTTTTAAAGTACCTTATGGTTTGCAAAACAATTTAACATCTATGTCTCTTAAAAATCCCTGGAGGTGGACAAGGAGCTGTTGAATGCAAATTGAAAGAAAGCAAGATGTCTACAGCTCTGTGTGTGTTAACAGCAAGATTTGGAGACAGTAGAGAAGACAAAATGAGTGAATGTTTCTGTTACTCCATTATTTTATGTAAAATGAATGAAATGCGACATTTTTTCACTGATATGGATAGTTATTACAATAAAATAAAGTGACTGAATACTGTTTCAAACATCTCAAAAAACTTCGATCCTTATCATTATTTTTTGATTTTGTGACATAAATCATTGCCTGATATTAGAAAATGACTTCAGGTAATCTTTCTACCAAAGCTATTATTTGTGTGACCCTCTAATACCCCTGGCGGGGTCCAGATGATGTGGCCCCTGCTTCTGACTGGCCATGAATTAGTCATGAGATTCTGTTCCTCAATGATCTCACTGAGAAAGTATCAACTCCTGCCCTGCCAGACTCATACGGCTGGTGTGAGTTCAAACGAGACACCACATCTCCCAGATATGGAAGATTCTTGCAGTTCCTGCATATTCTAAGAGAACTGCAAGTATGTTTTTCTAATGGCCTGATTGATTTCACTTTTTTGGAGGGATAATTTTTTAATTTTTTGGCTGCACCACATAGCATGTGGGATTTTAGTTCCCCGACCAGGGATCAAACCTGTGCTCCCTGCATTGGAAGCACAGAGTCTGAACCACTGGACCACCAGGGAAGTCCCTGATTTTATTTTTAAGTATTAAGTGACCTGAAAAGAGAGAGTCTGTAGATGCTTACATTTAATCTTATGGTATCCAGTTTAGTACTACACCTTCATGGTAGTGACTTTGATGGTACAATTTCATTTTTAGAATTCCAATGCATATGTGAATGCCATGCCCTAACATTTTGGGTTTCTTTTCCAAAGGATCCTGTTGGAAGCACATTCTTAGGAGAAGGAATTTGACAATATTTTAAGGAAAGCTGGAAGATCCATTTAGAAGGCATCTCAGAGTAAACACTGTACTCTGATTGTACTTACTTTTCTGAGGGTTGTAACAGTGCTCCATCCTTGGTCCACGTATAGGTGGCCTCACTGGGGCTGACAAGCTCACACAGTATGTTGATGACCTCCGTCCTTCTTGTAATGTAGATTGTATTTCCAATCCTTGAATTTACTGTTTTATTAAAGGAAATCAAGGTGGGTTGGCTCTGCCTCAAGAGGACAGGTCCCTTCGGCTTGAATGTCAGCTTGCCCGAGTTTTTGGAGTTCGAGCTTTGGGGCACACTCCCAGTCTCCCCACTTAGCTGAGCCATGGGAGGTGCCTCTCCAGGGATGCCCCTCCAGTGCGCATGTGCAGGCTGCGCCTTGGTTAACTCGGCCACCAGCTGATATATCACCTGGGATGCCAGGTCATCGCTGATCTCCCCCGTTTCCATGAGCTGGCTCATGTTCCTGATCAACTCATCAAACTGGGCAGTCTCCATGCTATAGGCTCCCTGTTTAACTGCTGCTTCAAACTGCTTGTTTTCAAACTCCCAGGAGTTGGCGTTTTCTGCAGAAGGGCTGCAGTGGCCCAACAGAGCTCTCAAGAGAGACTGATTGTTAATTTGGCCATTGTGCAGATAAAGCTCATTTTTGTTGTTCCACATCAGCCTCATCTTATGCCACGTGGCTCCCAAATTATTGGCCTCGTTGTTGTCCATCCCAGGATATTCCCTGGTGTGCCCTCCAAGGGCTGGGGGTGCAATGAGCCGGTTGTCCGTGCCAATGAGCTTAAGCACCACAGTCTCCTGTGCGGGGCCTGCGATGCACCGGTACTCACCAATGTCGAGGGCCGCAAGGCTGTGAATCTTCAGCGAGCCTGACTTTGTGAAGCCAAGCCGCTTGGAGTTCTGCAGACAACGGCCGTCCTTCTCCCACTGTATTCGAGATTTCTGGAATCGTCGCACTGGGCACTTAATAATCACAGATGTGTTGGGCAGCAGGTAGGCTCTGCTCCCGACGGTCAGGTTAATGCGTTTCTCTTCCCTTGTCTGGATGTAGACTCTCTGGACACCGAGGATCTGAGGACCCAGCTCCCTGACTCTGGCCTTCATCTCTGGTTTCATTTCTGTTGGAAAAATAAAGCAAAACACAAATATCTTTATAATGACATTTGTCCATACTCTTCCAAGTCTGACAGAAATCAGCAAATTCTTTTCTCTTCTAAAACATTTGAGAACTAAAAAAAAAAAAAAAAAAGATATATATATATATATATATCTCGTTATTTATGCTATATATGTATGTATATATATACACATATCCCTAGATGGGGACAAATTTCACAAATTTCACTTAGCAGCAAAGAATGCAAGTTTGAATGAATTGTATTAAATCATGTCAATTATTTTATAAAGGAGCCTTTGGTTTGGGGAGGCATGAGGTTAAATGGTTAAATGTTTCCATCAATAAGGGGACGTCTGATGTGTGGGACCTCCACCATTAGGGAGGCTCTTGAGGATCTCATATGGCTCAGCCAAGGGTACCCAAAATCTGAAGGAGGCAGTGAGTGTGGGGAGGTGAGTAAATGTATTTGAAGGATCTGAAAAGGAGGATGCAGCTGGGAACCACAGCAGATCACCCAAGCAGGCCAGTGAAACTAGCATGGGGGCCTGAATAAGCCAGTGATGGAAGAAGAAAAACTCAAACTGGCACCTGAAAGCCAGCTGAACGGTGAAAGTGAATCTCAGCACTACCATCTGAATAAGTGATCTCTCTCTGAGCCTCAGTTTTCTCACCTATAACATGCAAGTGATATTAACACCTTCACTGGAGGAATGTGAGAAGTTGGAGCATTTTTATCAAGGGCACAGTAGTGGGATGTATGAGCTCTCAGACATTATTGTCAGCTGACAAAGGCGGGTCCAGCCAGCATCAACAGGGCAAGCAGCGAGGGATCACAGATGGGCTGACTCTTCCTTGTTCCTGGGCGGAGGCCAGAGAAGATGCTCCCCAGATCCCATTCCCCAAGAGGAGCAGCTCTCCTCCCTCCCCCACTCGCCCTGTGCCACCGCCCCACCCCCACCCCGGCACTGCCACTCACTTGCAGGAAGGAAGGTCCCAATGCATCCTGGGGTATACTGAAGTGAGTAGGTAGGGGGATGTGATGTGGGTGGGAGTCTGATTCCTCTCTGAAGATGTATGTAGGTCCATGGGCTAGAGGGCAGGAAGCACCAGGGAGTGATAGAAGAGAGACTGGACTCACATCAATGATACTGTGGAATTAAGGTCATGAGACAGGAGCCTAAGAGACTCAGAGGACCCAGTTATGGTTCTTGCAATGGTTACGGCTGTAAAACTGGTAGGGGTATGTTGGGAGAAGAACTAGATTGAGACTCCATTTCTGTTTTTGTCTTTGAAACTTTTTGGCCTTGCTGCACAGCATGTGGGATCTTAGTTCCCTGACCAGGGATAGAACCTGCACCCCCTGTAATGGAAGTGTGGGGTCTTAATTGCTAGATCACCAGAGGGAAGTCCACTTAAGACGGACTTCTCAGGCCCTGGACACTAACCCAGATTGTGCTTGTTGGAATAACTCTTGACTTCTCTTGGGTGGTTCATGATCCCGTTAGGGTCTGGCTGCTGCCTGCTTGGGTGTGGGGGTGGCAGTAGGTTCAGAAAAACAACAGGGGTAGATGCACAGCTTCTGCAGTAGAGTGTGTTCTAAATGAGGGACAGGCGTAATAAGTCTGTACGCAAATTCCACTGAGATGCCATTTCTAGGCCAGGCCCCTTGTCCAAGGTTCTGCCAGGGAACTCTCCCTCCCCTCGGATCTGCTTGAAGTGGAGCCAGATGGCCTGTCGTGTGTATGTGTTCACCTGTTGGGATAGAGAGGCTTCACAGAGGACATCAAGATCTCCTCAGTCAGTTAAGACATAGAGATTTCTTTTTAGGTTGGCAACACAGAATTTTAAACTTATTGCTGTTCAACAGTGGTCAAAAGCAGGAGGAGGATTCCTGCTAAATTTGTGGTTTACCCATTATTATAGGCAGAGATGCCATCTTTTTTTTTTTTTTTTTTTTTTTAGCAAGCCCCTTGGTCACAAAGAATTTGGACATGACTGAGGTACTAACACTTTGACTTGCAAACACTGGGCTTTGCCCGTGGCTCTAGTGGTAAAGAATCTGTGTGCAATGCAGGAGACATGGGTTGATCCTTGCAGGAGATCCTTGGGTTGGAAAGATCCCCTGGAGAAGGACATGGCAACCCACTTCAGTATTCTTGCCTGGGAAATTCCACCAACAGAGGAGCCTGGTGGGCTACAGTCCATTGGGTCGCAAAGAGTAGGACACGATTTGGCAACTAAACATTTATTTATTTGGCTGCACTGGGTCTTAGTTGACGCATGTGGGATCTTCAGTTGTGGCATGTGGGATCTAGTGCCCTGACCAGGGATGGAACCCAGGCCCTCTGCATTGGGAGCATGGGGTCTTAGCCACTAGACCACCAGGGAAGTCACAGAGATGCCACTCATAACAGCAGTCTGCACAACAAGGGCTCGATCTATTGCAACAGATGGCGGTATAGCCCTGTACCAGGTCTTGTTGTAACACTGCTGCTCCGAGTGTCTTCTCTCCCGACAGTGTACATTTTGAGGAAGTTGGACCACTCCCAGCAGAAGGGTCCAAGCAGCTGGGAGACAGTCCTGGGGTTCAGGCCAAGGCTATTGATTAACCACCTGGAAGTATTTCTCTACTTTCCCAAATCATATAGACTCGCAAAGAGTCAGACAGGACTTAGCAACTGAACAACAATAACACAGACATACTGGTGTGTAGAGTTTCAGTATCAACTCTGACTAGAGGCAGTGGTTCTCAAACTTTGCTGCCAATTAGGAGAGCCTGTTGTTATTATTTTTTAATTTTACTACCCTGGGTCCCACTCTCCATGTTCTATGGGGAACAGAAGCCTGGGCATAAAAATTTGTAAAACCTCCCCAGGAGACTGAAATGTAGAGCAAAGATTGAGAACCACCACCCCAGAGATTCTCACTGGGTTAACTCAAAGATAATTTGATGGGCTGCTACTGGTGAACAGGGAAGGGAAAATAACAAACAGCCACTGTGTTTTCTGTGAGAACCCTGCCAAAATCTTTACAACATGCAGTGTCCTCTGTAGGAGGAAGCAGGAGGATGCTTTGTGGTCTTACCATCAGGAATCCTTGTATTTCCTCTGAGTAATTAATTCTTTTCCTACCCAATGAACCCTGAACTGTGTCATTGACCAGGTTGCCTTTTCCAAGACAGCACTTATGTTATCAAGTTTAGAGCTAAATTTGTGCCTGCATATGATGGAAATATAAAATTCAAGACATAATTCTATATTAGTCTTGCTTATTTCCTTTTTTATTAGCATGGGCAATTCAGAGGGGAAAGAATCTGCCTGCCATGCAGAAAGCCTGGTTTTGATCCCTGGGTCAGGAGGATCCCCTGAAGAAGGGAATGGCAAACCACTCCAGTATTCTTGCCTGAGAATCCCATGGACAGAAGAGCCTGGTGGGCTACAGTCCATGGGGTCACAAAGAGTCAGACACAACTGAGTGACTAACACTCACTAATTTTAATTAGCTGGTTGCTTTTTATGAATATTTAAAAGTGGCCTATTGTCACAATGCAGGGTGTGTAATGTATGTGTGTATATACACATACCTAGCCATAATACCTACATACATGTGTTTATATATACTGATACCTATACAGGCATCTTTTTATTACTATTTAAAAGAATTCAGTTGAACACCCTGTCTGGTCATTGTTTCCCATAATCCGGATGAATTATGGGAAAGACAGATGGTGAACGTGGATGGCTTTGAAATTCGCTCTTTAAATCAGAGTTTAAGCTGGGTCAACGTCAGAATTTTGAACTTGTGCAACTGAGGGAGGGGTGGAGAGAGACTCTCTTAGGGCTGCTACAGCTGAGACCATAGCTTGAATATTCCCGCTTTTACTGGGAAGGGGTCGAAACCCACACAGGGAAGGAAGCGCATGCCTACCTCAGGGTTCAGGCTGGAGATGATCTGAGGCTGGTATGATCCCACACAGCATCCTGTGTGAAGATGGGTTCTAGTTACCATGGAGATGGGTTCTAAGTACCTTTAGAACTGATAGCCAGATGTCCCCAGCTAAGCTTGGGGCTTAAAGTCTTAACAGATGGGGCCATGATGCCTTCAAAAGCAGGCTGGGGAGTCTGCAGGTGACAGGTGGTGTTTAGCCTTGGGAAAGGACTGGCCCATGGCTGGGTAAGCCACACAAGTAGCCCAGCCGCTCCCTCTGGCTGCATGCCCATCTGCTGGAAGGCAGACCCATTCCCAACCAGGCCTGGTTAGCCACTTCTCACACCAGGTATAGAGCAGTTTAGTGACCAGGTGTGCCTGGGCAGTGCTCTGGGACCCAGGATCTGCTAGGACTTGGGCCAGTTTCTCTCTGTGACTCCTGTCAGTTCCTTCGGAGCAGTGCCTGGAGCCTGGCATCCTCTGACACAGCTCTTGGGTAGGAATCTGTCTGGTGTGGGGTGACTGCCTCCCTCTGCATTTGTATGTGCCCCCAAACTGCGGAACCAGACAAGCCTGAGGAGACAGTGTGGACAGGAACCCATGGCATCCTACTGGGGGGCTGTGGGCAGTGTGGGGACACCAAGCCATCCCTGCATCTCTCCCATGCACCGGACATGAGAAACACCACATTGTTCAGCTTTTCTAGAAAATGAAAGGTCTTCCTTCTGAAGGTACTCTTTCTGGCTTCTGTGCCAGCCTTCCCTGCCCAGTGCCCAAGGCTGTTTACATGCTCGTGTCCTGCCATGATTCCAGTTGTATCCCTGCCATGACTCTAAGCCTTGGCGCCACACCAGGTTTCTGCCCCGAGCCATCTGTGCTGGGCGTTTACACTTGTCTCACCAGCACTTGACTCCTGCTACTCCCAGATGGGGCTTTGGCTGCAAAGCAGCCTCTAAGTTGTCTTATTCCCTGGAGTCCTGGCCCTCAGAGTCCAGCCTGCAATTCTTTAAGGCAGAAACTGGAGTCGCCTCGATTCCTCCCTGTCCATTGGTCTGCTGGCCCTTCCTTTCATTGACTCACAGGTCCATGGGATTGTTAGCGGCCATTCCCAACTCTGCAGGTAGTGACGTCACATTGGTAGCAGGAAGGCACATGATGGGAGAATCTATACCACAAAAATCAGCAAAGTTAACAAACAACAGCTCCCTCTCCCTCCTCACCACACCTGGTCCCAGAGTTGCTTGTTAAACACAAACATACCCTTCTCCTTTGAGCTCCCAGTTCTAGCTAGGCAACGGATACTTAGATGGGACACCTGAAATGTTAGAATTCATCCTCACCACTTCTGTCCTTATATTCTCTCACCTAGATATTGTCATATCCCCTTGACTAGACTCTACTTGCACATTCATATTTCCCCAATATATCTATGTGTACACCACTATTCACAATAGCCAGGACATGGAAGCAATCTAAATGTCCATCAACAGAGGAATGAATAAAGAAGATGTGGTACATATATACAGTGGAATATTACTCTGCCATAAAAAGGAATGAAACTGTGCCATTTGCAGAGATGTAGATGGACCTAGAGACTCATACAGAGTGAAATAAACCAGAAAGAGAAAAACAAAAATCATATAAATCACTTATATGTGGAATCTAGAAAAATGACACAGATGAACTTATTTGTAAAGCAGAAATAGACACAAAGGTAGAGAACAAATGTACAGACACCATGGGGGAAGGGGGTGGTTGGGATGAATTGGGAGATTGGAACTGACATGCATACACTACCATATATAAAATAGACAACTAATGAGAACCTAGTGTATATAGCACAGGGAACTCTAGTTAATACTCTGTGGTGACCTAAATGGGAAGGAAATTTAAAAAAGAGGGGTATATATGTATATGAATGGGTGATTCACTTTGCTGTACAGCTGAAACTAACACAACATGGTAAAGCAACTATACGCCAATAAAAATTAATTGAAAAATATATCTATATAGCCATCAAAGTAAATAAGACAAAATAAAATCTGACTATGTCATTTCCTTCTTTAATAAAATCTAAACTCCTCAGCATGGGTTTCAAGATGCTCTCCAGGCCATTCTCAAGCATTCTGTTTCACCATTACCCATTTTCAGCCTCTGTTCTAATTCTACTGAATTTTTTGTCAATAAAAACATTTGTTTTGCATTTTATACAGAACAACCTGGAGTCTGCATCATGACAGTTATGCAGCGGTCTACACACAGTATTATCCATTTCATCTGGGGATCAGGGATTCACATAAAAACAAGCAGGAGTTATATGGGAGGAAGCGGGGCACAGCAAGAGTATATTTTTTATTCTTAAAAAGAAAAAGCAGTAGAACCTTCTGAGTCTTGAAATTTGTGCGTATGAGGCTTCTAAAACAAACAGGGTATTGGTAGCTCTTGGGGAAGGGGCAGGATAAGAACTCTGATAAATAAAGGGATATTTGCTTGTGGCAAGGGATGAGAAGGGAGGTTGACTATTTTTCACGCCCTAAGCCCCAGCACCTGATATTCAAAGGAGACCATATCCAATCTTAAATCATTTCCCTGTTCAGAAAGAGGCACTCCTGGGATGAGGCCATGAAGACATCATGCTGGTCATTCCTAAGTCCCTGTTCTACAGCCCACAGCATATTAAAGGGGAAAAAAGGTTACAGCATAGTGGTTTGTGTGCAATTTCCAGAAATGCCCCACTCCATTTGACATCCCCCACCTTTGTCGACACTGCTCTCTTTTTTCTCGGACTGTCCTGTATCCCATGTGGGTCTAATGATGGGACACATCTTTTAGAATTCCGCTCAAAGCATCCTCCTTTATGAAACTCTCCTTCACACCCCCTAGAGGGATCAAGTACTTCTACATCCCATTATGACATCCCTGGCACTTTATTCTTCTTCTTTGTTTATGTATGTCTCTCTTCTACTGGATTATGAGTTCTTAGAGACCAGACAATGGATTCTTTTCATTTTGTATCATAACATCTAAAACACAGTAGCATCTGAAGAATGATTGTTGAAAGAACTGATAATGAAATACTACCATCTGACACTGAAAACAATATATGCCCAGGCAGAGAGATCATCTCTGTCCTTAGGGCACTGCATAGTGCCTGGTACATAGTAAACTCTTACTGTTTATTGAATGAATAACAAATAAATGACAAGCAAAAGATAAAATAAATGTATGCTGTTGGATGCTGCAGGAGGTTAACAACCAGCCCAAGAAAGGTGCTGGTGAGGCAGCCTAGGGGCTGGCTGGGTTTCCAAGGGCTGCAGCTCTGTCAGGCAGGTGGGGCTGGGTGTTCCTGGAAGCCGAGAAAGCTTAGAGGAAGAGCAGAAGAAGGGAAGATGAGAGTCTGAGAGCTGAAGAGGCTGGTACAAGGAGGACCACCAGGAGCTGGAGAGAAGTGAGAGGATTCAACTTAACCTGGGAAGGGGATAAGGCATATTTTTCTTGACATTTTGGGGCTTCCCTGGTGGCTTAGAGGGTAAAGCGTTTGCCCGCAATGCGGGAGACCCGAGTTCGATCCTGGGTCGGGAAGATCCCCTGGAGAAGGAAATGGCAACCCACTCCAGTACTCTTGCCTGGAAAAATATCATGGGTGGAGGAGCCTGGTAGGCTACAGTCTATGGGGTCACAAAGAGTCGGACATGACTGAGTGACAACACGTTTGTTTGTTTGTTTGTTCTCGACATTTCAATCATACAGGACATGTCTGGGTGCCTCCCCACCCTCAACCACTTTGATGTCAATACTTGGATTAAAAATAAGAAATCTTTACCAAAATTCAGGAACCCTTAAACCAGGAGCCATCACTGAAAAAAAAAAAATCTAAACTCAAACATTATTTTCTTCAGATGCCTGATTAGAAGCCAAGACAGATAGACATTTAATAGCAATCTGAGACTTTTAATAACAATCTGAGGCTGATCTAAGCTTGACACATTTGAAAAACATGTCTTTGAGTACAACTCATTATACATGCTTTGGGGGCCTATATATGAAAAAAATGTCCAGAGCTATTGCCTAACTACCCCATATAAACTCATATCCTAATGATCCAGAAGACACAATATTAGTTACTGTTACGTTTTACTCCATCTTAAAGCCATGACAGGAATTAAAGGAAGGTGGTAATGACATTAAAAATAACTAATATTTTTGAGCCTACAGTATGCTCCTGGCACTGTTTCTAAGCACTTTCTAGGTATTAATTCTCAGAACAATTCTATGTGGTAGGTATAATTACCATTCCCATTTATTGATGAAAAAGGCTCTGTGACGAGCCTCACAGAGATTGAGTCTGTGTCAATGTCACATGACGAGATACTGAAAGAAATGAGATTAGACTCTAGTTGGTTTAACCACAATGTCATAATACCTTTTGGAGATTAAAGAAATTTAGAAATATTATAGAGGAAGGTAGGATTTGTTCTGGTCCTTCAAGAATGGGAAGAGTGACAGTCACTAGATATGGTGAAGGGAAGAATTTACGGGAGGAAAGGTTGGAGGTGGGAAAATGCAGGGAAGGTCTGGGGAGAAGCAGGAAGGGCCCTCTAACTGGAAGGACTGTATGGGGCACCACTGGCCTCCAGGGAGCGCTCAAAACATCTTGCCCAGCCCCACCCCCCAGTCTTCACCCCATTGCACATCAAGGGGTCAAAATGAAGAGCAAGAAGACTCACTCTTCCAAAGAGGATAGTTTTCACTTAAACTCAAGGCACTGATTAGGACACATTTCTAAAAATGGAGCCTTGAAAGGGAATAAAGATCACAGCATAGTCAGGCTTGATTTTTCTTGTCTTCACACCCCTTCCATCACTGAGGGATCAGGCCTAAAAAGAAGACCATACATTTCCAGTATGGTGAGCAAAGCAGGTGGATGTGACGTGAAGGAGAAGGGACAGTTAGAAGGTCACTATGCTATGCCACAAGCCTTGACATTTGTAGTGGAATAAAAGTGAGTTCATCCATGGAGACATGAGAACTTGGGAGTTAGTACAGTGATTAGGAAATAACTGCTATGATGAATTTCTTGGGAATTCTTAGGAACAGGAAAAAAAAATCCACATATTATTGCCCAGGTAAATCAGATAGCATGCATATGAAGTATGTCTAATCAGGATGGTGACATTATTTTCTTTAGCAAATCCCAGTAGCTCAGGTCAGGGAACTAAAAAAACAAGCCAACAAAAACTACCTAAAAGTAGGTGATCACCCATCAGGGTTGAATGAGTAGGGTCGTTGAGGCAGTGGGTTAAGGAAGGGCATAGAGATCTGACTACAGCACTGGTAAGTGCGTGATGATGACATGCCAGTCAAGAGGAGTGGTTTCTAGTGCAAGAGCAGGGAGTCTCGGGACAGCAATGCAGGAAGGTCACAATGAAGCATTAACTAAAGAAGCAGACGGTGAGATGGGGGCGGGAGGAAGCCCAGAAGGTTATTTGAGTACCAAGCAATGAGGAATGAGGATGGGGGGAGTTAGGGTGTTTGTGATGGACATGTACATTCTGCTGTATTTAAAGTGGATAACCAACAAGAACCTACTTACAGCAAAGGGAACTCTGCTCAATGTTATGCAGTGGCCTAGATGGGACGGGAGTTTGGGGGAGAATGGATACATGTATATGTATGACTGAGTCCCTATGCTGTCTACCTGAAACTATCACAACGTTGTTAATAAGCCATACCCCAATACCATGGTGTGATGGTGGTTAGGGAAATTGATCACGTTGGGGATTAGGGACATTAGGGTATGAGAAAGTCATCAGCATGGGTGCAGTTTGTCCTGGATGTTGGCAAATGTCAGAAAGAAAGAATGGACCTGTAGTGGTCCTAGAGAAAGGTAGAAAGGATCCTGTGGGTCAAAGCATCTGAAGGTGAGGGCCATGTGCTTACTATGAGATGACAGAGAGAACATGGTGCAGAAGCAGCAGGGGGAGGATGTGAGTGCCAAGCTCATCCCTGGCTCATTCCTGGTGGTGGGGAGAAGAGGATGCCATTGTTTTTGCAAGCCAGGGCCACTGATTCCTGGGGATGGTGTGAGGCCAGCCTACAGCTAAAGTGGGGGCCCAGCTCGGGGTGACTTGGCTGTGCTGGGAACACAAATTCCTGTCTCTTGTCTGCTTCCATGACCTACATGTTGGCAAGCTAGAGTTTTTATCTAAGTTTTTATCACTAAAACTTAACATTTTCTCTGCTTTCTACTGTATGTCAAAATAGTTTATAATTGCATCTCATACCACACCACATGCCCTAATAACCACGATGTGTTCCCACATGTTACTCTGCTATTATTTTAGAGAAAGCTGCCAGAATTCAATTTAACTCTCCTCTAAGGTAGTTTATGGTCCAGCCGCATTGCTATGCAACCATCCACAATTAATAAAAATCAGACAGATAAGCAGCCTATACCATGACACTGCACCATATACCACATACGTTCTTAAAATCCAGGACACTATAAAACTTGGGATCTCAAAGTTATGGAATCTCAAAATTTTGAAGATTTAGTCTTAAAGAATTCCCAGGGGAAGGAAATGAATGTTGTCCAGGAATCAGCACAGAGAGGTGGCTTAAACATGGGCCCAAGAATCAGATGGACTCGTGGTCAAGGAGGCCAAGAGGCCCAACTGACAGCCATGGGTCCTTGGTCAAATCGTGGACCTTCTTTTCATTTTGAGTTCCTCATCTCTCAATGGGGATGACACCTGTCTCACAAAATTGCTGGGAACTAAATATGATGATGCAATAATGCCTGCAGGGAGGTTCACAGAGGAGATCAGATCAGATCAGATCAGTCGTTCAGTCGTGTCCGACTCTTTGCGACCCCATGAATCGCAGCACGCCAGGCCTCCCTGTCTATCACCAACTCCTGGAGTTCACTGAGACTCATGTCCATCGAGTCAGTGATGCCATCCAGCCATCTCATCCTCTGTCGTCCCCTTCTCCTCTTGCCCCCAATCCCTCCCAGCATCAGAGTCTTTTCCAATGAGTCAACTCTTCGCATGAGGTGGCCAAAGTACTGGAGTTTCAGCATCAGCATCATTCCTTCCAAAGAAATCCCAGGGCTGATCTCCTTCAGAATGGACTGGTTGGATCTCCTTGCAGTCCAAGGGACTCTCAAGAGTCTTCTCCAACATCAAAGTTCAAAAGTATCAATTCTTCGGCACTCAGCCTTCTTCACAGTCCAACTCTCACATCCATACATGACCACAGGAAAAACCATAGCCTTGACTAGACAGACCTTTGTTGGCAAAGTAATGTCTCTGCTTTTCAATATGCTATCTAGGCTGGTCATAACTTTCCTTCCAAGGAGTAAGCACCTTTTAATTTCATGGCTGCAGTCACCATCTGCAGTGATTTTGGAGCCCAGAAAAATAAAGTCTGACACTGTTTCCACTGTTTCCCCATCTATTTCCCATGAAGTGATGGGACCAGATGCCATGATCTTCGTTTTCTGAATGTTGAGCTTTATGCCAACTTTTTCACTCTCCACTTTCACTTTCATCAAGAGGCTTTTTAGTTCCTCTTCACTTTCTGCCATAAGGGTGGTGTCATCTGCATATCTGAGGTTATTGATATTTCTCCCAGCAATTTCTCAGTAAATGCTATAAGGCTATGACTTAAAAAAAAGTCATTATTGTTACTTTGTTTTGTGAGTTTCTTCAGGAACATTTTTGGTAAACTTAGTAGTGTGTGTGTGTGTGTGTGTGTGTGTGTGTGTGTGTGTGTGTGTGTGTGTACATATATTTCTTTTCCTAAGAAACATTAAAAATAATAGCTACCTTCTGATTTTTTTTCTTACCATAAGTTCAGGGGGGTACCTGAGGCAGTTAGTGTTCCTTTTTATGTGAATACTTAAAGACAGTGAGAAACAATCAGGAAAGGGACCCTATCCCGGGGTCCCCAACACCCAGGCCACAGAGCAGTAC
This sequence comes from Bubalus kerabau, assembly GCF_029407905.1. Taxonomy (NCBI): domain Eukaryota; kingdom Metazoa; phylum Chordata; class Mammalia; order Artiodactyla; family Bovidae; genus Bubalus; species Bubalus kerabau. Next base: position 24,864,109 of record NC_073642.1, read on the forward strand.
CGGTCGGTGGCCTGTTAGGAACTGGGCCACACAGGTGAGTGAGCAAAGCTCCATGTGTACTTCAGCTGCTCCCCATCACTCTCTCATCACTCCCAAATGGGACCATCTAGCTGCAGGAAAACAAGCTCTGGGCTCCCACTGAGTCTGCATTATGGTGAGCTGTATAATTATTTCATTATATATTACAAGGTAGTAATAATAGAAATAAAGTGCTCAACAAATGTAATGGGCTTAAATCATTCCCAAATCATCATTCCTCATCGGCTGAAACTGGTCCTTGTTGCCAAAAAGGCTGGGGACTGTTGCCCTACCCCATTTCTCATGACCACACTGCTGCCTGATTTCAGCTACCATGCGGGCAGCCCTCCGCTCATTTTTTATCAACCTCCTACATGAAACATGCATATGCACATGTACCTATACTAATTCATGTACACTGAAGATGGAGATGACTGCTACATGCATTTTAGCTTTGGGATATAATGAAACCGTAATATTAACTCTTTATGCTCAGCTTATTATTTATAATAAACTGAAGAAGTATCTAAACAGTCACCTTTAAAAGCCAAAGCTATTTCACATTTTCATCCTTGCTTGTTTTAGATTATTAGAGTATCCAAAAGAAGAGATACTTGAATATTTAAAAATACTTAGCTCATCTACTTTGAATAGGATGAATCCCCACATATCATTAGCAAAGTGAATCAGAAAGTACTTCACTTATGGTTGCCAGGGGGAAGGATGGAGTTTATTAGAGTATCCAAAAGAAGAGATACTTGAATATTTAAAAATACTTAGCTCATCTACTTTGAATAGGATGAATCCCCACATATCATTAGCAAAGTGAATCAGAAAGTACTTCACTTATGGTTGCCAGGGGGAAGGATGGAGTAGTTAGGGAGTTTGGGATAGACAGGAACACACTGCTATATTTAAAGTGGATAACCAACAATGTCCTACTGTATAGCACAGGGAACTCTGCTCAATGTTATGTGGCAGCCTGGATGGGAGGGGAGTTTGGGGGAGAGTGGATACATGTATATGTATGTATGGCTGAGTCCCTTTGCTGTCCACCTGAAACTATCACAACATTGTTAATCAGCTATACACCAATACAAAATAGTATTTCAGCTTAACTTCTACTAGGAACACTCCTGAGTTGTAAGTGGGGGAAATCATGATGAAGCGGAGAACACAAGGAAGTGTAAACCCAAGTGAGGAAGCCTAGGGGTGCATTTGTTAAGAGGGTGGACATTTCTTCAAGCTGACTTTTCTTAGAGTTGTACCTTGGTCATCAATATTATACCGTTTGCCACTGATAACAATGCTGAGTTCTGCTTGATTTTCTGTACTTACAGATTAGAAATGAGTTGCTCTATGGAAAATGAAACCACTGGAGGAGGAGAATAGAATGAGCAGATTCCACGAAGTGTGGACTTTCCATACTTACTCCCGCACACAGGCATCTGGCAAGATCTCACCAGAGGGGGTCCAGAAAGATGCCGGCACAGAGTCTCACTGAGGGGGACCCGACGGCCTTTGGCCGTCAGCTTCTGGCACATCTGCTGTCTCCGCTGGGTTCCAACACCACAACTGACAGAACACTGTAATGAGAACGGTGGTGACAGAGTCAAGCAGAGTGAGAGCAGACACACGTCCCCAGCAATAGCCACGTCTCCCACAGTGAAACAGGATGTACAGGTGTGCCAATAAATAGGCAGTTCCCAGGCCTGAACATCTTTCAGAATACGGAGACTTTCTCTCTCCCCACCATTCCCTTGCCCTCCCCTCTGCCTTTTCTCTTTTCCCTCCTTCCCTTCCTTCCTTCTTTCTTTGTTTTTGAAAAAAATCTATTTGTAAGGTGGGATCCCCTGATAGCTCAGTTGGTAAAGAATCCACCTGCAATGAAGGAGATGCTGGTTCAATTTCTGGGTCGGGAAGATCTGCTGGAGAAGGAATAGGCTACCCACTCCAGTATTCTTGGGCTTGTGCCTCAGCTGTTTTGTAAGGTATGAGGCCCACTGTTTTTTCCAATTTTACTGAGATATAATTGATTTACAACATTGTATTAGTTTAAGGTATACAACATAATGATTTATATATGTATATATTGCAAAATGATTACTACAATAACAGCCAGAAACTCACAGCATGAAACTGGAGCCGATTATACAGAGTGAAGTAAGCCAGAAAGAAAAACACCAATACAGTATACTAATGCATATATATGGAATTTAGAAAGATGGTAATGATAACTCTGTATGCGAGACAGCAAAAGAGACACAGATGTATAGAACAGTCTTTTGGACTCTGTGGGAGAGGGAGGCAGGGGATGATTTGGGAGAATGGCATTGAAATATGTATAATATCACATAAGAAACGAATCACCAGTCCAGGTTCGATGCAGGATATAGGATGCATGGGGCTGGTGTACTGGGATGACCCAAATGAATTTTCTGATCAGCCTGATATTGTTGCTGATATATTCTGACATTCGAGAATATCTATTGACTCGCTGCTAAGAAGAGGGACAGGCACATTCACATTTCCACATCTCTTCTCTCCAAACATTCCATTTGCTTTTGTTAAACTATTTAGCTAATGTCAAGATTTTCTGATATGTATGTTCTGTTCTGAGATGCCAATGCTGGCTGATTAGCCTTAATTCTGCCCTTAAATGAATTTATGATGCATCTTCTGTTTTTTTTCACCAGGATCTGTGTCTTTCTGGATTTTTTACTGGGAGTCATCTTGGTGTGTCTTCTTGACCCTGAAAGTCTTGATCCCATACCATAAGACAGACTTATGCATGGATGATCTGACTGCCTCTCTGTTGCCTTTCCACATGGAGAAAAAAACAAAATGAAAAGAAAAATACTTGGGTCATAGTTCCTTTCTTAAAAAATGTATTTATTTAATCTTTTGGCCACACAGCATGCGGGGACCTTAGTTCCCTGTCCAAGGATCGAACCAGTGTTTCCTGCATTGGAAGCACAGAGTCTTAACCGTTGGATGGCCAGGGAAGTCCCTTTCCTTCCCTTTTGAACTGTGGCAAGTTTCACTGTCTGCTGGCATCTAAGGCTACTGAGAAGATGTGTGAGGCCAGGCAGATTTTTGTTGTTTGTTTGACTTTTATGCTCAGAGGCCTTTTGCTCTTGTATTTTTTTTTTTTTTTACCCCTGAAGTTCAGCACCTTATTTGCTGGCTGTGTCTTAGTGGGTCTTACTTTCTTGGCACGTAGTATGCCATTCCGATCTGAAGGTTAAAACTTTTATTAGAGGAAGTTAATTCTCCTTATTATCTCTGAATATTTTTTGTTCCACTTGTTTTGTTCTTCTCACAAATACCCATTACACTCATGTTTAATCCTTATTATCTCTGAATATTTTTTGTTCCACTTGTTTTGTTCTTCTCACAAATACCCATTATACTCATGTTTAATCTCCTCTGCCTTCCATATCCATCACTGCCTCTAAAAACCAATTTTACATCTTAACTCTTTTCCATATCATCTTATACGAGTCATTCCAGCTTATATACCATAGCTCTCTGTTTTCAGTTAATTTTTTGTTGCTTGTAAAATAACTTTTATGTCTGCTATATAAATTTTTTCTTTTCAGTTTTTTCCCCTGACTATTCCAAGTTGTCTTTTCATCTCCTTCTGTTGACTTATAACCTCTTTTTGAACTCAAACCTCATTTTAGAGCCACTCTTCCCTCCACTCCCTCCACCCTCCACCCCCCTCCCCCCACCTTGAACCAAGATATCATGACTATAATTTCCTTGGGAGTACACAGACTATTTTTTGACACTTTTCTCTGGCTAATATCATTGCGATGCTGTTGTTCATGTGACTCTTGCTCCCTGTTCTTTTCCCCATGCCCTGACTTCTTTCTGATCCTTCACTTCCCCCCTTTAAGTTTTGATGCTTAGTTTTTATGCTGGAGCTTTAAATGTAGCTGGCCATTCACCTATGTGAATAACATGGGTCAGGGGATGAGCTTGGGCATTTCCATCAATTTCTTGTCTTCCACAGTCTGTCATCAAATTTTTATTTCCTCTGCCCACATCTCTCTTCAAACTTTGGCATTTGAAGGGCTAGAGTGACTCAGGGAACAGTCTCTTAAGTAACTGTAATCACCCAGCAAGCATCCTTCATGCCACTCCATCTCTGCAGCCTTCCTGGGCTACAGGGCCACCACACATGGTCTCTCCTGCAGCTCCATCTGCCCCACAGCTCTGGAGGGACATTCACGGTATTTTCAGGGGCAGCACATGGTCCCCCATACAGTGTCTATAAGCAAGAACCGCTGAGCAGACCTTTTAGGACTCTCACATTTACTCCTCTGGAAATCTACCTCCTGCTCGTGCCTGAAGAAATATTTGTCAGCCCTCAGCCTTCTCTCTTTCATTTTGGTTCAGATTTTATGGTCTTTGGCAGGTGTGTTTCATAATTTATAGTTTGGGCTTGTGGCTGTTTCATTGTTCATTGAAGACAGAGTGTTCTCTCTCTTTCATTATCTTTGTGGGGTTTTTTGCTGGGTTTCAAAGAAAGGGAATGGAATTTTTAAAATGCTTTTATTGTTCTCTTCAACAGAAAGCCCTAATTATTAATATTTTTTCAGTGCCAAGGGAAGCTTTTTGTAAGCTTTTGAACAAGATAAAAATTACCATATAGCAACTTATGATGTACATTAAATCCCTTACATAGGAAAGGGTTTGGTTCCAAGAGCACATTCATAAGTCCAACTTGTTCCTAAGTCCAACAAGGTTACCCTAGGTACCCAACTAACACAATTGGCTATGTAGTACTGTCTGTAATAGAAACAGGTTTATAATACTTTTCACACAAATAATACATTAAAAAAATAAACATTTTTTTCTTTCTTTTTTTTTATTTTATTTTGTTTTTATACTTTACAAAATTGTATTAGTTTTGCCAAATATCAAAATGAATCCACCACAGGAATACATGTGTTCCCCATCCTGAACCCTCCTCCCTCCTCCCTCCCCATACCATCCCTCTGGGTCGTCCCAGTGCACTAGCCCCAAGCATCCAGTATCGCGCATCGAACCTGGACTGGCAACTCGTTTCATACATGATACGAGTTGCCAGTGCAGGTTTGATGCACGTTTCAATGCCATTCTCCCAAATCTTCCCACCCTCTCCCTCTCCCACAGAGTCCATAAGACTGTTCTATACATCAGTGTCTCTTTTGCTGTCTCGTACACAGGGTTATTGTTACCATCTTTCTAAATTCCATATATATGCGTTAGTATACTGTATTGGTGTTTTTCTTTCCGGCTTACTACACTCTGTATAATAGGCTCCAGTTTCATCCACCTCATTAGAACTGATGCAAATGTATTCTTTTTAATGGCTGAGTAATACTCCATTGTGTATATGTACCAGTGCTTTCTTATCCATTCATCTGCTGATGGACATCTAGGTGGCTTCCATGTCCTGGCTATTATAAACGGTGCTGCGATGAACATTGGGGTACATGTGTCTCTTTCCCTTCTGGTTTCCTCAGTGTGTATGCCCAGCAGTGGGATTGCTGGATCATAAGGCAGGTCTATTTCCAGTTTTTTAAGGAATCTCCACACTGTTCTCCATAGTGGCTGTACTAGTTTGCATTCCCACCAACAGTGTAAGAGGGTTCCCTTTTCTCCACACCCTCTCCAGCATTTATTGCTTGTAGACTTTTGGATCGCAGCCATTCTGACTGGTGTGAAATGGTACCTCATAGTGGTTTTGATTTGCATTTCTCTGATAATGAGTGATGTTGAGCATCTTTTCATGTGTTTGTTAGCCATCTGTATGTCTTCTATGGAGAAATGTCTATTTAGTTCTTTGGCCCATTTTTTGATTGGGTCATTTATTTTTCTGGAGTTGAGCTGTAGGAGTTGCTTGTATATTTTTGAGATTAGTTGTTTGTCAGTTGCTTCATTTGCTATTATTCTCTCCCATTCTGAAGGCTGTCTTTTCACCTTGCTAATAGTTTCCTTTGATGTGCAGAAGCTTTTAAGCTTAATTAGGTCCCATTTGTTTATTTTTGCTTTTATTTCCAATATTCTGGGAGGTGGGTCATAGAAGATCCTGCTGTGATGTATGTCAGAGAATGTTTTGCCTATGTTCTCCTCTAGGAGTTTTATAGTTTCTGGTCTTACGTTTAGATCTTTAATCCATTTTGAGTTTATTTTTGTGTATGGTGTTAGAAAGTGTTCTAGTTTCATTCTTTTACAAGTGGTTGACCAGATTTCCCAGCACCACTTGTTAAAGAGATTGTCTTTAATCTATTGTATATTCTTGCCTCCTTTGTCAAAGATAAGGTGTCCATAGGTGCGTGGATTTATCTCTGAGCTTTCTGTTTTGTTCCATTGATCTATATTTCTCTTTGTGCCAGTACTATACTGTCTTGATGACTGTGACTTTGTAGTAGAGCCTGAAGTCAGGCAGGTTGATTCCTCCCATTCCATTCTTCTTTCTTAAGATTGCTTTGGCTATTCGAGGGTTTTTGTATTTCCATACAAATTGTGAAATTATTTGTTCTAGCTCTGTGAAGAATGCTGTTGGTAGCTTGATAGGGACTGCATTGAATCTATAGATTGCTTTGGGTAGTATACTCATTTTCACTATATTGATTCTTCAATCCATGAACATGGTATATTTCTCCATCTATTAGTGTCCTCTTTGATTTCTTTCACCAGTGTTTTATAGTTTTCTATATATAGGTCTTTAGTTTCTTTAGGTAGATATATTCCTAAGTATTTTATTCTTTCCGTTGCAATGGTGAATGGAATTGTTTCCTTAATTTCTCTTTCTGTTTTCTCATTATTAGTGTATAGGAATGCAAGGGATTTCTGTGTGTTGATTTTATATCCTGCAACTACAGTACAGTACCTTGAAAAAGTTCAGTAGTACCACCTACATCATTGCTGCTTTTTATGCTTGCTTCCAGACATCCTGGGCTTGAAATAAAGACACTGCACAACTGTATTCTACACAGGACTGTACAGGACTCTACACACAAGCACAACCAGTTGTAGGGGAGGCATGCATGAGACAATGTACCTCAGATCCATGAACTAACTTACATGATTGGACATGCAAATACACATTCTCATCTTTTAAAGTTTGCAACTTGAAGGTTTGTATGTAGGGGATTTTTCAAAAACAAGTCAAATCATCATCTAGGAGTTTTCCATATAATATAAAAACAGTAGCTAAATAATTGCCAATCACCATTCACAAGCCATTTCTAATGATCAATATTTGACTTTTTATCCCCACTATGAATGGGAGGATCAGTTGCAAACCCCTTTTCTTGATAGAGATCTTACATGATCTTGTGTTTGCTAAGTTCAAGGTTAGCATGCCACTTGCACATGTCCACAGTGGAGAGAGTGGAGATGACAGAATCAGTGGCATTAATTATAAGTTACAAAACAGCAACTTTATGCCAAAGCTTTGTGATTATTCAAAAGCAATATGGTAGACTCCTCTGGAAGAGCACAAGCAACTTTGTAACTATTTGTCTGTGACCTTCAAATTGGAACGTCTGTTGAGCAGGATATAAAATCCTTGGCTCACATTTTCTTTTTTTAAATATATTGCTCCACTGTTTTCTACTGTGATGTGGCATTGTTGAGAAGTCTGATGCTAACCTGATTTTCTTTCCCTAATGAGTGACTTTGTCCTTTTGCTGAGATACGCTTACACATTATTCTTTACCATTAAAGTCCAGTGGTTTTAGTAGAGTATGTCTCGATATGGACCATTCTGGGTTGACTTTTCCATGTATGTGGTATGCTCTTTCAATATAGCGATTTGAATTTTCTGTTTATAGTTTTGTTCTGTTGTTTTGGTTTTCTTTTCTCAGGACTCTAATAATAGATACATGATTTTCTTTCTCTGTTTTTTACAGCCATCATTTCTGCTTAAATCCTTTTTGTTTTTCTTCAGTTATTTTCCATTCTCTCCTTTCTTTTGTTTCTCTTATTACACTTTCTGCATCTGGTCATTCTTGTGTTCCTTCTAGTTTAGTCTATGTTTCTGACTTTTCCCTCCTTAGTTTTCTAATTCTTTCCTGAACCCTGTCAGCTAATTTTTCACATCCCCTGTTATTCACCTCATTTCAGAATTTTTCTATTTTTGATTTGTTTCTATAGATGTCTTAGCTTCTTTTAGTTGATTTTATAATAGTTATATTTTCAATCACCTAAAAGTCAAATTTTCATTATGTTGCTACGTTATTGATACTTTTTTATTGGGGTATCCTTCTATGGGGTTTGGTGTTGGTCTTGTTTAAACGAAACAGATTTTTCTCTGTACTTTTGAAATAGCGTAAGGGGGTATTCAAGGGAGTTATTTCACTGTAAAGGACTCCCTCCTCTGGTGCTGAAATGAAGTATTCAAGGGTTTGGCCACAGTTTTGAAATGGACTTTTCTAGACTCTTCTACTCCCAAGGAGCTGAAGGAACTGAACATCTTTCCTTTACCCCTTTGTTCCTTTTCAGCTTGGCTTAACATTCTGGCAGGTTTTGTTGTGCACTTCTTCAGTCTTAAGGATATGAATTCCGCCAGTGCTCTCCAATCTTCTTAAGGCCCTGAATGAGTTTGCATGATTTTTCTTGCTCTAAACCACACACAGGAGCCTTGAGTCTTCTCTCAGTTTCACTGATTATCTCAGACCAACATGCTAAAGGTTCTTCTATTCTGGAATAGGACTACTTTACTGTGGTGATATTTCTCTGTTCCATGGCTCTTATCCTTGTTTCTTCTCTATTTGGCAAAACTAATACAGTTATGTAAAGTTTAAAAATAAAATAAAATTAAAAAAAATAAAAATAAAAAAATACTCTAACTGCTACACTTGCTATTACATATGGTTTGCCCCCCCGCCCCTTATATCACTTCCATTAAAGTTACTATCTGTTATCTTTTCCTTTCTTTTGGCAATTCCAATTGCCCTGTTTTCTGTTTTTTTTTTGTTTTTTTTTTTAATGAGAGATTTTGGAATATTAAACAACTATGCTGCTATCATGATTTTGCTTCACTGGAAGCTTCCTAAGCATTTTTAAAGGAACTGCTATTAACAATATATTCTTTGATATCAAGGCATTCATTTTTCCATGTTCAGTTACCACTTAAATGCTGACGATTCCCAAAACTATAACTTTACTGTAGATCTTGCATGAGCTACAATTCTTTATTGATACCTTTATAGATCCTCAAACTATACCCATTTAAAAAATCAACTCATTTTCTGTCCCTTTCAAGTCACCTTCCAAGCATGTATTTCCTTCTCTAATTGTTAATATCATTTTTGTCCATTAATTACCAAAGATAGAAATCTAGGACACTCTTTTTTTTTTTTTTTTTTTTGCTCATTTTTATCAATTCAATTACCAAATTTGCCAGTTAGTTCTGCTAAATCTCACTCAAAACCACCCATGATTATTGATCCCAACTGCTCATTATCTCTCATTCTTTTTATTTCCATTTTCATCAGACAAGGTCCCTCAAACTCTAGGTTCCTTCTTCTTCTAACACATTGTTCAGAACTACTGTCTAAAAACTCTGCCTTTTTTTTTTCTCCATTCAGACACCTCCTACAATGCCCTCAGTGACTGTTAGGGATAAATCCAAAGTCCTTCACAATCTGGCTGCCACCTCTCTTTCACCTCTCACCTTCCTCCATTTCTTTAACTCATTCTATCTTAAGCCACATAAGATTGATAAGCTCACAGCCTATACCTATGTATATACTCTTGTCTCTGCCTAGGACACCCTGCTGTCTCATTTCCACACATCTGGCACTCATCATTTAACACCCAACTCTTAATCTACATCTTCTACAACACTTTCTTGGGACCCAGGGAGACTTAGATTTTCACATAGTTCTGTAGATGGGATATCTTTATTCGTCTTACATATCTTTTTCATCCGTCTGCCTTTGAAGCCTGTATTCTTGGTTGTCTCAGATTCCTGGTACCTGGGGCATTCAATCACGAAAGTGAAAGTTGCTCAGTCGAGTCTGACTCTTTGCAACCCCATGGAATTATATAGTCCATGGAATTCTCCAGGCCAGAATACTGGAGTGGGTAGCCATTCCCTTCTCCAGGGGATCTTCTCAACCCAGGGATCAAACCCAGGTCTCCCACATTGTAGGCAGATGCTTTACCAGCTAAGCCACAGGGAAGCCCAAGAATACTGGAGTGGGTAGCCTATCCCTTCTCCAGTGGATCTTTCTGACCCAGGAATCAAACTGGGGTCTCCTGCATTGCAGGTGGATTCTTTACCAACTGAGCTATCAGGGAAGCCCATAATCAATCATAGCAGTGCTCAGTAAACGACTGTGAGGATTCAAGGCTGTGGCAACAGGCATATTCAAGTCAGAAGAAGCTTCTACAAGTCTCTCTATTTAAGTCCACAAATAAGGGCATTTCCATCCTACAAACCTGCTTATCAGTAAGCTGAAACTGTCTTATCGATAAGATAGTATATGTGTATGTGTGTGTGTGTGTGTCTGGAAAACACTTTCATGCAATTGTGTGCTAGTACATATTTTACAACAGGGTTCATGGAGAAAAGGGCCCTGACTGTAACATTTGCCAATTTCTGTGGTGTAAATACTCCCATCATGGCTGATGTCAAGCTGTTATTGGAATATCACTGACTACACAGTAGGATGAGATCACAATTGGTTCTCAAAAGCCAGTACGAACTGGCTCTTAACACGTGTTGGAGTACTCCCTTCATAAGTCATAAATAAAACATCTATTGAAAACTGGAAAGCCATGTTTGGAAATTCATGTATCCTGGGCATATCTTGAGCTGTACTTTGTAAAATGTCTCATGTATAGAGACCATTTCCTTTTTATTTAGCATATGGACAGATTTCAAGTATTGAAAGAGTTGGCAGGAATAGGTAGTTGAACACAGGAGGTGAACTCAGAGATGATCACAGGTGTTGGAAAGACAGTGCTACATGGACAGAGACAGGAAGTAGGTGGGGAAGCTGGATGGGATGAGGGTGTCCCTTTGCTTGAGGATCTATCCTACTTGAAGAGCTAAGGATAAGGTATCGAAGAGAAAACCAGAAACTTGCCCAGAAACAGAAAATCACCTATAGAAGTCAGAGAAGAAGTCACATCACAGAATCATCTCTGGAGGGTAAATGTAGCGATAAAGATCAAAGGGTCAAACATTGAGCTTTTTGAAGATTTGGAAGAAGACACACCAATACAAAACATGCAGTCACGTTAAATAGGAAAAATAAAAAACACCAAGGAATATCCTGAAGGAGAATGATGAAAGTGGATGAAATGGCCAAATGCTCCATCGAAGCACAGAGAACAAAGAATGAGGAAAGGCTACTGGATTTCAGGCAGTGGGAGGGGCCACGAGACAACTTTTGGAATGACTGCCCCATAGAAGAGTCAACGCTCCTTTCTTGTAGCTACAAAAGCAGCAATAAGAGTTGGTGCTCCTTTCCATATAAAACTTGGTTCAGATCTAAGGAAATCAGGGAAAAGGAATGATACAATGAATGAACAAAGCCCAAACATGCCATGAACAGAGTGAGTGAATTACAGCTGCAGCCTGAGAGGCTTGGCATGGTGAAAAATGGAAATTCTGGCGTGGCTTTTTGGTCTTTCTGGGACCAGGGGTAGTGGCCGGTTCCAACGCGGAAGGGACACATCCAGAACCATGAAATGGATGGCTTCCCTGGAATGAGCCATCCCATGGCAGAAGGATGAGTCTGACAGAAAGCTTTAGGGAGGATGGCAATTTGGCATCAGGATCTCTGCCAAAACAAGGTAACTCAGAAATGAGAGAAAATATTAAATAGCAACAGAAAAGCTGAACCATACAGGAAAATATAAACTGCAGGGCAACACATGTGTTTGACTGGACCCAAGTCTGAACACCAGCTCTGCCCAGCTGTGACATGGGCACACCTGCTCCTCCTCCAGATGCATGTTTCCTGGATATGTGGCCTTGGCTGGGTGCAGGCAGATGTCTTTATTGGGCTTGAGCTTACCTCTTGGAGTGTGCACAAGCTTGTTCTTGCCTCCACGATGGCCACCTAGGAAACTGATCTGCCTCTGGTCTATCCCAGCTCACATGGATAACCTCCTTTGTCTCCTTTTCTTCCTCCCAACAAAATCCCTCCCAGTGAATGATTTTTCCTGTCCTGTTAGCTAGCCTGAGTTTTTTCTACAGATCATGACTCCAACACACTTTAACATGTCTCCTGTCTTTGCAAAGACACTTGAGGAAGAATGTTTACCTGCTCAGAGGTCTGCAGGGCCCAAGGACCTGTCAGCGATCTCATAGCCACTGACTGCAAGGACACTATCAGCCAGATGAGAACACCATATGGGTGCTCAGGAAGTAGATTCCCATTAAAATGCAATAAAAAAAGCTGGGTCATTATGAGTTAGAGCTGAGAAATGCTGTATGATTTTAGAGACTAGAAGACGTCAGAGAGGAGGGAAGCTCACAGCTGGGCCTGGGGGTTTGAGGGTATCAACAAGAGCAAAGACACAAGGCAAGCCTGAGTCAACAGAGTGATGGATGTTCATTTAGTGAAAGATAACCAGCAACTGCAAATTCCATCATTCACAGAGAGAAGGAACAGTAGAGGAAAGTGAGGGTGTCACCCCGTCTCTCCTTTCTAAAAGGCCAGTGGGAAGAGTTTGTTCCAGTAAACAAGATGGAACTGTGAAGGCCTCTGCTTTCTCGGAGAAAAGAAGAGATGAGGAGGGCACATCTAGATACAGGGGCCTGCTTTCCACGCCACCACTGCTCATACCTCTTCTTTCCTTTTTCCTGCCTCTTCCTCTTGAGTTAGGGCAGCATGTGCCCAAAGACATTACTTCCCAGAACAATCCCTACTGTGGACACACTGAAGGGTTCAAGAACTCTCCCAAGGAGAAGGGGCAGGTGAGGAAATGCTTCCCAAAGGGTACTGTGCCTGACAGCACCTGGGGAGTCTCATTCAAATGCAGATTCTGATTCCTTAGGTCTGTGTGGGACTTGAGATCATCATCTCTTACAAGATTCCAGCTTCCAAAGAGATCCCTGTGAGGTTGGGGTTGGCATATACACACTATTATGTATGAAACAGACAACTAATGAGAACTTACTGCATAGCATAGGGAACTCTCAGTGCTCCGTGGTGACCTACATGGGAAGGAAAACCAAAAACACAGAGAGGATATGTATACACATATGGCTGATTCACATTGCGGTATAGCAGAAACCAACACAACACTGTAAAGCAACTATACTCCAATAAAAATTTTAAAAAGAATAAGCAAGACTGGAAGAGCTGGAATAAGAAGAAAGGGGGCTGGGATGTGAGTCCCATCCGTTCAAGGAAAGCCCCACAAGGAACTGAAAGTTGATTTTTCAGGCAACAAGACCTTTAGGAGTTGACTTGATAGATGGAGTGGTGGGAGTACTATGAGGTGTTAAGATAGTTTGGAGGGGGGAAGATGGTATAGAGGCAGGGAATCAGGTGGGCAGTGTAATACATAAAAGAGAACCCTTGCAATAAGGCCAAAAGGCAAGGATTCTATTTCTACTTCACAGCCTATTTTAGCTATTTGTGTTTGATTTCTCCCTCTTGAAAAATGGGTATTGCTACTAGACTATATTAAGTCCTAAATATGCACTAAAATGTTAGTTTGGGATTCTGCTTATTGCAATTAATGTGAGCTTGAGAGGATAGAGTAAATTCAGCAGTGGTATCAATGGAATACAGAGGAAGTAAAGGTATGAAACATTTTCAGAAAGTTGAAATGACAGGGTTTAATAAAATTCTATATAAGGAGACATAAAGCAGAGAAGAACGAAACTGATTTTGAGTTAATCCTGGGATACAATGACTTTGGTTCTCTCAAAAGACAGAAGTCATGGGACTTGGTGTAGGAGAAATATGATGAGTACAGATTAAGTAATATTGAGTAAACACAGAAAATGAATCATTATGGGTGGGTCTGGAGCAGGGCACTCACACAACCCGGAGAGTAAATGTGTCCTGAAATTCTGTGTCCTGGACATTCCACTCACATCAAAGGAGCCCCAGCTCTCATCTGAGGGAGGACATACTGAAAGGCTGAAAGGGAGGAGGAACAGAAAAGAAGGGGCTGTAAAGTTGGGATGGCCCTTACCTTGGACCAGTCTCCCACAGTCCAGTGTGGAGGACAGTCTGTCCTGGCACAGGACTTACGGGATGAGGCCTTGGGTCCTTGGCACAGTTCCTCGGAGAGATTCAAGAAGCTGCCATCCGTTAAGAGCTGCCGACAGGTGACCCTGCGATTCTGCGTTCCCCCTCCGCAGGTCCTGGAACACTGGGAGGACACAAGGAAGTGAGTCCACGGGCTCAGCTCTCTTCGGTTTAGTGAAACACAGGGCTCTTATGATCATAAGCCTGGCAGCCATACCTGCTGCCACTCTTCAATATGCCAGCTAGGAGGGCAGTCAAACTGGTTGCATGCTTGTAAGGCATGGGGTTTCTCATCTCTGCATTCCTCAGGTGGGGAGGGGGACTCCCCAGGGTGCAGGCAGTATACTTCTCGAGTCTGGATGCCAACACCACAGGTAGCTGAGCAGGGTCCCCAAGAGCCCATGTGCCACCTGTACCAAAACAACAAGTGGGCAAAATTCACTGTCCAGTGGACTCAGTGGGACACCCAGAGCATGGACAACTGCACGCTGCTCTCTGGACTTCCAGCCTCCACCCTCCATATCCATAGCATCAATAAACGCAATTAGAGTGCAGAAATACAATGTTTAAAGGCAAGACATGTCAGAAAAGTGCTGAAAGATTTCACCTGTCTAGGAAAGTCTGGAGTGAAAGAGAAGCAGATTTCTCTCCATCCTAGCCTACCACCATATATCATTAATAAAATCTTGGTTTTGTTTTGAATAGAGCCCCAAAGCAAGGATGATTTATATAAGGTGTCAAAAGAAATTTTAAATGCTTAAAAGCACACTTCAGGAAATTTTTAGGGCACCTGGATTCATTATTTGGAATATCCCTAAGAAAATTCTTTTATGTTAGGATTGGATTTACAGCACATATATATACATAATGTGATTCCTTTCCAATAAGATCTCGGAAAAATCAGGTTTTCTCATGAAACATCTGCAAAAATGAAAAACCAGGGCAGTTGCTTTGGGTACATATTTCCAAGTTGCCTTCAAAAATGATTCTCTCAATTCACGCTTTCGCCAGAAGTAGAGAGAGCCTGGCTTCTACAGCCATACGACCGCTGGACCGTATCATTTGAAAAAGGCTCTGCCCATCTGATGGGTGAAAAATTGTATACAATGATTATTTTAAAACTTGTAGATATTTAATTATTAGTAACCATGAATCTTATCCCAGCTGTAAAATATTTTTCTAAGCTCCTGGCTTATCAAAAAGACAAACTTTAACAAGAATATAGAGAATTTAATAATATATTTGAAAATTTTGATGAAATAGATAAGCTATTAGGCAACTATAAAAAGTTCATCTGAAGAAAAGGACTAGATTGTGCTAATTTTGTGATTAAGTTCCTACAAGTTTATAAGAAACAAATGAATTCTTATGTTACTTAAAATGTTCCAAGGTAAAAAATTGGATTAAAATGTAAAGAAAACTTTTGATTATAATCTATGATTATATATTCTTAATTTTAAAAAGAGAGAAATAGAAATTCTAAGTAACAAGCATATTAATCAAAGGATTAAAATAATACACAGTATGAACATTCATTTGGAAGGACTGATGTTGAAGCTGAGGCTCCAATACTTTGATCACTTGATATGAAGAGTCTACTTATTGGAAAAGACCCTGATGCTGGGAAAGATTGAAGGCAAAGAAGAGGGTGACAGAGGATGAAATGGTTAGATAGTATCACCAACTCAATGGACATGAATTTGAGCAATCTCCGGGAGATAGTGAAGGACAAGGGAGCCTGGGGTGCTGCAGTCTATGGGACCGCAAAGCGTCAGACACGACTTAGTGACTGAACAACAACAGCAACACACACTGTGAACTGAACATTTGTATCCTTCTCCAAACTCCAAAGATTCCAAGAATATTTGTATTATTTTCCAAATTGTTCTTATATTTTAACATCTTCTGTAATAAATTCATCTTTCATTTGGCGAATCTGTGAACTATCTTCATTAGCATTAGATTTTTTTCATATGCTTTGGAATGTCATTTTGCAGGCTCAACTGGAAGGGGTTTTCTTTCCCTCCACCTCCCTTAATCCTTTTCTCTGTCTCTTAACCCTTTCTTGGTTTGCCTCCACCGAGCCCTCGGGGATATCCAGGCTAGAACCAGGCCCACGTGGATAATGTGGCGTAGAAGCACTATGAAGAACTGACGACCCAACCACTGAGCCAACAGGTAAGCCAGGGCTGGATCTGCTCCCAGGGCTCTATTGTGTCTGTCCTTCATCTTCACAGGTGAGCAGCTTCAGGTTGTGGTCAGCAGCAGCTTTTCTTCACAAAGAAGTAAGGAATATGGGTCCTTTTCCATGAATTAAAAGAAAGATGCTCAGTCTCTGTTACCCAGAGGATCTGAACTCTCACTGACCCCAAATGCTGTGGGGCTAAAGCCCAGAAGAACCATAGGTCCAGTTCCACTCACCACTTCCCTCTTCTGTTCCTTTCCCAGCCTATATAGTTATTTTCACTGTTTCCTGGGTGTGATGTTTCCCTTTTTTATACTGTAGCTATCACCGATCTGTATTTAGAGCAGAATGTGAAATTAAAACATGATCTGAATTTGAAGTATATTCGTTAACCTATTAATTAGACTGCTAGTATATAAAGTTCCAGTAGCTTTAGGGGTGAGGAAAATCACCAATAGTAGATACTCTGACGACAATCAGACCACACAGCTAAAAATTAGAAGGTTTTGTTGCACTATTGAAACAACTCAGCTTAACTATGTAAGTTAATAGGAGCAACTTTGGGATGGTCAGTCTTTCAAGAAAGTATATAACTACTAGAATTGATCGGTGACATAAGGGACTGGAAGGGGAACCATTCTTACAAGAAACAGGCAACAATTTCTTATTAAGAGACAATGAACACAGCATTTTTTGTTTTAATTCAAGACCTGGGTAACAAGTTGGTACAGAAACATTTTACTCTTGGCTTTTGTCTCCCCACCTCCCTGTCTAGCCATGTTGAGTCCTGTCACAGAAGAAGAAGGCTCTTCTTGGACTAGTGGAACCATTATGTAACCCTGCCCGTTTCTCTCTCCTGGAAAAAGCAAACTCCATAAATAGCAGACACTCAGCAGTTAAAGGACAGACCAAAGGGAGTAACCCCAGAAGAGCAAATAAACATACAACGCCCCACCTTGGAGAGTTCAGGCTAATACATCAAACACATTTGCCTCTGGGTAAATAAAGATCTACTGACTGTCCAACCCAATCTCACTGGTAAGTTTCACCCTGGGGTGATATTTTACTGCTATTGCCCTTGGAGTCAGTAAATATTTGTATGGAAAGTATTGTGCAACACCCTGTTCCTGTTATTCCTACACCACTGGTTTCTAGAACCTAAAACATTTTTGTAAACTTACCTTTATTTTGGCATCAACCCTTTGTCTCTGCTGGTTTTTTTCCAAAATAACTCTCAACCTTCAAAAACTTTATTAAACTTGCAACTTTGAAATGAGGAATAGTATTTCTCTTCACATAAAAACAGACCCTTAATTTTGCACAGTGGCCAAGATATATTGTGTGCTGTCTTATTCCCAGCATGAAAGCTCTGTGGGCAAGACTGCTGAGGCAGATTATGTGCAAGATCCCTGGCCGAGGCTGAGTGATGAGGAACCTGCTCGTGGGCTAGTGCAGGAATAAACCAGCACGTTCCCTTCAGGAGCATAAAGGGACAGTTTCTAGATCTGTAGTCAGATCTTGCCCCAATTTGGTGAGCAAAGGAAGGATGGCACTGCAAACCAAGCTCAGCCCTGCTTGGCCTCCTAGGCAGGTCAAGCAGAGGCTGGTAGTCTTATAACTAAAACAAACCCTGAGCATTTCAAAGGACTCATGAGTAGACATGAGGATAATTGCAAAAATACTAGGCAGAGTCCTGCAGATGTGAGCGAAAAACGCAACCTGAAGCATGACTCAACAGTGAAAGACTAGAGCTGAAAAGGACCTTGGTGATGATAAAGTCTAACACCTTTCATCAACATTCAGATGAAGAAACTGGGCCCTAAGAGCCAAGGGACATGTCTGAAGTGTCCTGATCGAGGCAGAACTGGCCTCTACTCCATGCTCCAGATCCATTCCCACTTCTCTCTGCACTGTTAAGACACATCCCTATCATGTGTCCAAGGTTAGGATCCCATTTCACACTGTTGACTTCATATACCAGGGAGCAGAGAGCCGCTGATCACTTTTATGGGAGAGTATTAGCTTATTTCATGGATAAGGGCTCCAGGCAGAGGGCCAAGACCCAGAAGGCATGAATGAGCAGGAGCATGGGTCAAAGTGAATAATTCAGTGTGGCTGCTGGGCAAGTTCAAGTTCCTCTGGGTGTGTGTGAATGAGCATGTGTGTGTGTGTGCGCACGCGTACACGTGCTGTGGTGAGGTGAGAGAAGTCATGACAGGAAATGTGGTTCAAGAACCTAAAACCAGGGTCACCAAGGACTTTATCTGCTCTCATGGGTTGAACTGCTTTCTTCAAAATGAAGCTGAAGTCCTAACCACGAGAACTCATAAATCTGAACTTATGTGGAAATAGCATCTTTGTAGATGATAGAGTTAGGCTGAGGTCATCAGATGTTGGGCTCTAATTCAATAGGAGCAGTGTATAAAAGGGGAAATTTCAATGCAGAGACCTACAGAAGGAAGATGCTATGAAAACACCCAGGGGATTTCCCTGGTGGTCCAGGAGTGTGGCTAAGACTCCACACTCCCAATGCAGAGGGCCTGGGTTCCATTCCTCATCAAGGAACTAGATCCTACCTGCCACAACTAAGACCTGGTACAGCCAAATAAATAACTAAATATTATAAAAAAGAAAACACACAGGGAATGCCATCCACAAGCTGCTGCTGCTGCTGCTGCTAAGTCACGTCAGTTGTGTCCGACTCTGTGTGACCCCATAGACGGCAGCCCACCAGGCTCCTCCGTCCCGGGGATTCTCCAGGCAAGAACACTGGAGTGGGTTGCCATTTCCTTCTCCAGTGCATGAAAGTGAAAAGTGAGAGTGAAGTTGCTCAGTCACATCCAACTCTTTGTGACCCCAGGGACTGTAGCCTACCAGGCTCCTCCGTCCATGTCCATGGGATTTTCCAGGCAAAAGTACTGGAGTGGGTTGCCATTGCCTTCTCCCATCCACAAGCTAAGGACGCTCAAGCTACCAGAAGTAAGGAGAGGTGCACAGAACAGGTTTTCCTTCTGAGCTGTCAGAAGGAACCAACCTTGACTAGGGGTTTCCAGACTCCCCATATGTGAGACAGTGAACTTTGTTTAAGCCACTCAGTTTATGGAACTTTGTTATGGAAGCCCAAGGGAACTCATACATATGGCAAAGTAAAGACTGTGGCTTTTCCACAGGGAAAAGGAAGTCATTGGAGGGTTTTTTTGTGGGAGTTTACACAGCCATTCTCCAGTTTAGAAGACAGTTTCACAGTCATAGGTGTACATATGGATCAGAGCAGGAAACACTAGAGGCAGGACTCAGATTTTATGATAAATGGTCAGGGACATATCTAATTTGGACTCAATCCAAGGATGCTTTCAGATTCACATGCAGGCAGGCTTTAAATGGGTGACACTCAGATGAATTATGGCAGGCTAGCTATTTTGGTTAAGGTAATTAATTAAAAATTTATAATTGATTTCAATATCTCTACTTTTGTTCTCCCCATCCCAGGGTTTGAACAGTCTCTTTTAAGTGTACATTTTTTTTTTTTTTGGCCATGCAGTGCAGCATGTTGGGAATCTTGGTTCCCCAACCAGGGATCAAACACACATCCCCTGCATTGGCAGCTCAGAGTCTTAATCACTGGACCACCAGGGAAGTGCCTAAATGTAAATTTGATTTATCAAATGCTCCAATGGCTTCCCAGCAACTCTCAGGATCAAGTCCAAATGCCTGCCATGGTCCTACTGTCTGGTCTCGTCTCTGGTCATCTCCTGACTTCCTTTCTGTCCAGTTTCTTGAACACACCAATTTCTTCCTTTCCTTGGGACCTTTGTATATACTGTTCCTTCTGCCTAGAACACTCCTTCCTCTACGCTTCCCCTGGCCAACTTTCACTCCTCTTTTACATATCAGCTTACGTAGAACCCTCAGGGAGGCCTCCTCTGAATGCCTGCACCCAATCCTCAGTCCAACCAATCTACATTAGGTCCTTATGCAACTCTTGTTCTTGAGACTTCTTCTGTTTCTTTATAGCATGTATTATAATTTAAGTAATATACTTACTTATGTTTAACTCTTCCTCCTACCCCATCCCAAGACTCAAGTTGAAGGAACCAAATTAAAAACCTTGTAGAGCATGATTCCAATTTCTTGGGACAATAGGTTGAGATATTAAACTATGTTTCTCACCTCCTGCATTTCCCCTTGTCCTTCACCCTGGTCAGACGGGTAGTTTCCATCTCACAGAGCCTCAGCGGAGGGATGTGGTGGGGGTGGGGGGAGGAGAACAGAAACTAGCTTCTCCAAAAATATCTAAATTATTGCTTCTGATATTAGATTAAGAAAAAACTGAGAAACATAAGATGAGTAATTTGGATTCCTAAGGTTTTCAATACTTAACATGAGTGCTATTTCCCCTGAGATAAAGGGGATGTTCCAAATGGACAGAATCTCAGCATCACCTCCCATATACTTGATGTTCTTGGAGTGCTCTGGATAGACTTGCTGATACAGTGGGCATCCTGACTCCCAGTTACATGAAACCTTCTAACACTCCTACTGTGTTGTGTCTTCTGCCATTTTCTACTAGTATTCTGGTGTGGATGACTCTGGAATTCAGTAAACCTGGGGGCAGAAGTGGGAGATCTAGGGAAGAAGATTTCCCTATGCTGCTTCTGGGCCTTGCTCACCAAAGTAACTGAGTAGGTCTTTACTGCCTAGTCTCAGTTGAGTACAGCACAATGGCTCTAACGTAAGTCAAGAAGTTCCCTGAGGACTTCCCTAGTGGTCCAGTGGTTAAGAATCCTCCTTGCAATGCAGGGGATGCAGGTTTGATCCCTGGTCAGAGAACTAAGATTTCACATGCCTCAAGCAACTAAGACCACACAGCAACCACTGGGCCCTTGCACCACAACTAAAGAGTCCATGTGCCACAGTGAAAGATCCCATGTGCTATAACTAAGACCCTACACAACCAAATAAAGATATATATATATATATATATATATATATATATATATATATTTAAAGGAGTTTTCCATATTTCCTTAGCTGACAATCTAAGTCAGAAATATAGTAATGGATATAAAATGCTATGCCTGGTTCCCTGTAGATGTGGTCTCCCCAAGGATGAAGCTGGCCTCCTCCAAGACTGAGTAGGTTAGAGACCAAGACCCACAAAGAAAGGACCCATGTGCAGGACAGAGAAGCATGGATCTCCAGGATGCCCTCACTCACTGGATCCTCACCACCAGCACCCTGAGACCACCAAGACAGGACTTTCTTCCTCACAGCCAAAACATCTCATGGAATCAAAATCAGAAAGATCAAGAGACTTCCACAAGCACAAATTATTTCCTGAATAACCATAAAAATCAATCTTTACTCCTGGATGTAACAGACATAATAAATGTCCTCAATTGCTTAGAATCCCAGACATAATTAAACTTACCTTTAGTGAATGCACGTACCTAATTAAATGGGTGATATAATTACTAAGAGGCAGAAAGAGAATCTGGCAATGAGGAAAAGAGGAGGTGACTGGGAATGAGCTTTCAACTTTTGGCTTTAAATATATCACAGAAGAGGGGTCAAGATTATACAGGTAAAGGACAGAAAAGAGAAAAAACTGGGGGCTGGATTTTGGAATGTCTTGTGAGAAACTAGTGATGCTGAGTTATAATCTTCTGGAGCTAACAATAGCCAGGGACAGAGAAATATGAGGAAAATCTATGCTTCCTTCTGATAAAAATCCCCAGCATCTTATAAGGACTTAAGAGAGGAAGCAGATTAATTTTTAAGGTCAACCTTTCAGGCCAAGGAGACCAAAAATAAGCCAACATTGCCCACTCTTTGGGGACTCTTAACAGTACATCCCTTAATCTGAGATCTCTGGCAGGTCAGTGGGAAGGGTGAGAACACACTGGGGTGATTTCTAGGTAACAAGTAGGAGATCACTCAGTTAGTCCACAAATATGGACTGAGCACCTTCTGTGTACCTGTGCTAACTTGACCTCAGAGCCTGTGTTCCCTGATGTGGCTTCAGGCAAAGAAGTACCCCTGAAGGGACAGACATGAGACAACAAAACTGCTGAGCTCATGGTGTTGCCAGCAGCACCAGTTCACATTCACTCATGTATGATGCAAACAAAAGGCTGGGTAAAGGGGATTCCCGCTTAACCTGGCAGTATTCGTGTATCTTAGTGAGAATCTGGCTGGCACATAGCTTGAACAGAGAAGGCAGAACTCTGTTCTCCTTGGGTGACTCCCCCGTCAGCCTCAATACACATGCATGATTCTCTGCAGAGAGCAGAAGACCGCACGTACCTGGGCGGGCAGGGCTCTGTGTTACAAGCCTGGCTCATCGCCGGAGGGCGGTGGACCATATCACACAAGGTGTCATTGACTGTCTGCTGGGTCTGCAGGTGTAAGCACACTGCAATGGCTTCTTGATGGCCTGGAGGTTGGAAAGAGAAAAGAAAATACGCAAATGACTTAGAATGACTCATTGTGGGGAAAAAAGAAAACAGGGTCTTTGAACCCCTCATTCTTAAGCCACTGCCCTTTTGACTGTATTGCTTGCCTGCAGGATGCATTGCAGGGTCCACATGGAGCAAATGACTGTGCCTTTCCCAAAGTCTCCCAGGCTCTATTATTTCCTCAGTCACTTTGTAAACTCCCAAATGGTCACTTTGAGATGTCAAGGACCACCCCTGAGACCCCATCCACCGTCACACTGATCTGCGTTTCAAACACACTCAAGGCCAGGAGTTCCTGCAAATGAATCATCCACACGCTCCTTCCAAACATATACAATAATTTCCCTAAGAGGAATTTTCATATCAGCTCCTAAAGAATAACACTTTCTCACATGAGTGGAATCAAACAGTATTTGTCTGCGCCTAATGTATATTGGACTGCAAAGAGATCAAACCAGTCAGTCCTAGAGGAAATCAACCCTGAACATTCATTGGAAGGACTGATGTTGAAGCTGAAGCTCCAATGCTTTGGCCACCTGATGTGAACAGCCAACTCATTAGAAAAGACCCTGATGCTGGGAAAGAGTGAAGGCAGGAGGAGGAGACGACAGAGGACAAGATGGTTGGATGGCATCACTGACTCAATGGACATGAGTTTGAGCAAGCTCCAGGAGATGGTGAAGGGCAGGGAAGCCTGGTGTGCTGCAGTCCATGGGGTTGCAGAGAGTTGGACATGACAGAGAGACTGAACAACAAATGTATATTGGGATGCATTTTTAAGGTTAACTTATAGCATGGTCAAATTCATAGGGTCAGAGAGTACTTTGGTAGATGTTAGGGGCAAGATGGGGGCGAGTAAGTGTTAAATGGGGACAGAATTTCAGTTTGTGCTCAGTCGTGTCTGACTCTGTGATCCCATGGACTGTAACATGCCAGGCTCCTCTGTCCACGGGATTTCCCAGGCAAGAATACTGAAGTGGGTTGCCATTTCCTCCTCCAAGGGATCTTACTGACCCAGGAATCGAACCCTTATCTCCTACATTTCCTGCATTAGCAGGCAGATTCTTTACCATTAAGCCACCTGGGAAGCCCCTTTTGTACCCAAAGGGTTCCAAAATGCAATACAGCCAACCAGCTTCCCTGTTCAAATACAAACTTTCACAGGCACATTTTTCCTTTGAGGCTAGACAGGTCTGTCTGACTCCAAGGCCCAGTCTCAATCATTATTTTGTTTGTTGAGACAAATTTTTTAAAAAAAGATTATTGGGAAATCAGAACTGAGCAAAATATAAATCAAATTTTGATGGAAAAAATCAAATAAAAACTGTAATAGCAACCAACTATGCTATTTGAAATATGCAAATGTATTCAGTTTCATGCAAGAATGTGTGTTCCACATTGTGGTTCTTTTTCCAAATGCCATGTTTCAATTCAACCATTTTACAATATTTCGCAGAATACAGTATGGACCAAAAGTATATATAAAATATATATTCGAGATGTTGAGTTCTTTTCCCTAAATTTTCTTTGCTTTCTTCAGTTGTAATCTTATGCTCCTGGGCATAGTAGGATGCAGTCTTAAATCTCCATGCATCTTCCAATGAATATTTTTTTAATAAACACTAACCTGAAACATGAACAGACACTGCTACAACTATAACACTGCTACAATTCTAGCTCAGGCTCCTCCCTACAAATGTTGAACTCAGTGATTTTACAGGGACACAGATGTTCATTTGCTAGCAAGTTTTATTTCTTTTTAATATGAGAAAAATGCAGTTATCTTTCACATATATTCTAATTTATAACCAGAATTATTTACAAAATACACTTGGAGACTATTTTGGAACATGAGTGGGTGGATCTGAAAGCACCAAAGTTACCTCATTTTAACCATTTTTATGGAATTTCACAATAGTTGTGACAAATTAAAGCAAGTTTACTCAAAAGAATATAAAAGTTTAATGAGAGATTTAGGATACTTATTGAGGTGGAATGTATTTTCCAAAGATGGCCATGAGACTATCTCCCGTCTCTCACACTGAACCTATGACATGACTTCACCACTTTCCACTTCAAGAGGGTTGAGCAAACCTTTATCCTCAAAAGAAAAAAGTTATAAAGATAAGTTTACTTCATCTCATTTTTAACAAAATTTGGACAGTAATCACAAATATGCATTTAGAAGATATACGATAAATCAAGTGTTGAAATTTCAATTCAATTTCTCTAATAAATCCTTTGGTAGCATGAGGCAACATTCTTCACTTCACTGTTGACTTCTGCAATGTCATAATACGAGGGTTATTTTATTTTTTGGCAAAAAATATCTAAAGCCTACATCAAGAAATGAATTAATAATTAAAGGATAAAAACACAGACGCTAAGAGGGGAAGCAGAGCCAATAAATGAGCTAATACATTCTCTTTTGTTGGTTTAAGGTTAGTTCAAGTTGGGTTTCTTGCAAATAAATCTTGACTAATTCAACATGCCAAGTAACATATCACACACACACACACACACACATTAACACACACAGAGTAAGAAATACTCAGAGCAACAACAACAAGAAAATCTACAGTCAGAACCTTTAAGGTGTTGCTGCTGCTGCTGCTAAGTCGCTTCAGTCGTGTCCGACTCTGTGCGACCCCATAGAGAGCAGCCCACCAGGCTCCCCCGTCCCTGGGATTCTTACCAGTATTTAATATAATAAATTACTTTTTAAAAGTTGGAAAATGATTTGAATAAGAAAATTATGTTTATATAATAACCAAATGGCCTTGGCCCTCAGAAATAGATGCAATATGCTTTTCTAAGCAGAGGAACATTAACAAAAATTGATCTTACATTAGTCTATAAAGAAAACTGTATTAAATTCCATAACCTAGAAATTATGTAGGCAATATTCCTTGACCATAATAGAGTCCAACTATAAATGAAAAATAAACAATTAAAACCCCCAATCCAAACATCAGAATTTAAAAATAATCATTTCTGATAAGTGGCACTAGTGGTAAAGAATCCACCTGCCAATGCAGGAGATGCAAGAGAGGTGGGTTCACCCCTGGGTGAGAAAGAGCACCTGGAGAAGGAAAGGGCAACCTGCTCCAGTATTCTTGCCTGGAGAACCCCATGGACAGATAAGACTGGTGGGCTGCAGTCCATGGGGCCACAAAGAATCAGACATGACTGAGTGACTGAGCACATACACACAAAACTCTTAGCTTAAAAACAGTAATTAAGTTACACATTATTTGACAAGAAAAAGGAGCAGAGGAGGGCTTAAAGCAACTGGATATTAGATGAACAACGCTTGATGATGCTATTAATATCATTATGAAATGCATGACTTTTTCTCAAGAAAATCTAAATTATGAAATTCACTTTAAAATTCAGTTCAGTTCAGTTCACTCACTCAGTCATGTCCAACTCTTCGCAACCCCATGGACCACAGCATTCCAGGCCTCCCTGTCTATCACCAACTCCCAGAGTCTGCTCAAATTCATCTTCATTGAGTCGGTGATGCCATCCAACCATCTCATCCTCTGTTGTCCCCTTCTCCTTCTGCCTTCAACCTTTCCCAGAATCAGGGTCTTTTCAAATGAGTCAGATCTCCACATCAGGGGGCCAAAGTATTGGCGTTTCAGCTTTAACATCAGTCCGTCCAATGAATATTCAGGACTGATCTCCTTTAGGATGGACTGGATGGATCTCCTTGCAGTTCAAGGGATTCTCAAGAGCCTTCTCCAACACCACATTTCAAAAGCATTAATTCTTTGGCACTCGGTTTTCTTTATAGTCCAACCCTCACATCCATACATGACTACTGGAAAAACCATAGCCTTGACGAGACAAAACTTTGTTGGCAAAGAAATGTCTCTGCTTTCTAATACACTGTCTAGGTTGGTCATAACTTTCTTCCAAGGAGTAAGCGTCTTTTAATTTCATGGCTGCAATCACCATCTGCAGTGATTTTTGGAGCCCCAGAAAATAAAGTCTGACACTGTTTCCACTGTTTCCATCTATTTCCCATGAAGTGATGGGACCAGATGACATGATCTTAGTTTTCTGAACGTTGAGGTTTAAACCAACTTTTTCACTCTCCTCTTTCACTTTCATCAAGAGGCTCTTTAGGTCTTCTTCACTTTCTGCCATAAGGGTGGTGTCATCTGCATATCTGAGGTTACTGATATTTCTCCTGGCTGGCAATCTTGATTTCAGCTTGTGCTTCTTCCAGCCCAGCATTTCTCATGATGTACTCCGCATATAAATTAAATAAGCAGGGTGACAATATACAGCCTTGACATACTCCTGTTCCTATTTGGAACCAGTCTGTTGTTCCATGTCCAGTTATAACTGTTGCTTCCTGACCTGCATACAGGTTTCTCAAGTGGCAGATCAGGTAGTCTGGTATTCCCATCTCTTTCAGAATTCTCCACAGTTTATTGTGATCCACATAGTCAAAGGATTTGGCATAGTCAATAAAGCAGAAATAGATGTTTATCTGGAACTCTCTTGCTTTTTCCATGATCCAGCGGATGTTGGCAATTTGATCTCTGGTTCCTCTGCCTTTTCTAAAACCAGCTTGAACATCTGGAGGTTCACATTTCACGTATTGCTGAAGCCTGGCTTGGAGAATTTTCAGCATTACTTTACTAGCACGTGAGATGAGTGCAATTGTGCGGTAGGTTGAGCATTCTTTGGCATTGCCTTTCTTTGGGATTGGAATGAAAACTGACCTTTTCCAGTCCTGTGGCCACTGCTGAGTTTTCCAAATTTGCTGACATATTGAGTGTAGCACTTTCACAGCATCATCTTTTAGAATGTGAAATAGCTCAACTGGAATTCCATCACCTCTACTAGTTTTATTTGTAGTGATGCTTCCTAAGGCCCACTTGACTTCACATTCCAGGATGTCTGGTGCTGGGTGAGTGATCACACCACTGTGATTATCTGGATCGTGAAGATCTTTTTTGTACAGTTCTTCTGTGTATTCTTGCCACCTCTTCTTAATATCTTCTGCTTCTGTTAGGTCCATACCATTTCTGTCCCTTATTGAGCCCATCTTTGCATGAAATGTTCCCTTGGTATCTCTAATTTTCTTAAAGAGATCTCGTCTTTCCCATTCTATTGTTTTCCTCTCTTTCTTTGCACTGATCACTGAGGAAGGCTTTCTTATCTCTCCTTGCCATTTTTGGAATTCTGCATTCAAATGGGTATCTCTT
Source organism: Bubalus kerabau (assembly GCF_029407905.1). NCBI lineage: Eukaryota > Metazoa > Chordata > Mammalia > Artiodactyla > Bovidae > Bubalus > Bubalus kerabau. The sequence goes on from NC_073642.1 coordinate 24,892,220, forward strand.
TCTTTTTCTCCTTTGCTTTTCATTTCTCTTCTTTTCACAACTATTCATAAGGCCTCCTCAGACAGCCATTTTGCTGTTTTGCATTTCTTTTTCTTGGGGATGGTCTAGATCCCTGTCTCCTGTAGAATGTCATGAACCTCTGCCCATAGTTCATCAGGCACTCTATCAGATCTAGTCCCTTAAATCTATTTCTTACTTCCACTGTATGTGGCTGCGCGGCACTGGAGAGGCAAGTGGCTGAGAGGAGATACTCTACATCCAAGGTCAGTAGCGGTGGCCCTGAGGAGATACCCCACGTGCAAGGTAAGGAGCAGCAGCTATACTTTGCTGGAGCAGCCGTGAAGAGATACCCCACGTCCAAGGTAAGAGAAACCCCAGTAAGACGGTAGGTGCTGAGAGAGGGAATCAGAGGGCAGACAGACTGAAACCACAATCAGAGAAAACTAACCAATCTAATCACATGGAACATAATCTTGTCTAACTCAATGAAACTAAGCCATGCCATGTAGGACCACCCAAGACGGACAGGTCTTGGTGGAGAGTCCTGACAAAATGTGGTCCATTGGAGAAGGGAATGGCAAACCACTTCAGTATGTTTACCTTGAGAACCCCATGAACAGTATGAAAAGGTAAAAAGATAGGACACTGGAAGATGAACTCCCCAGGCTGGTAGGTGCCCAATATGCTACTAGAGATCAGTGGAGAAATAACTCCAGAAAGAATGAAGAGACGGAGTCAAAGCAAAAACAACACCCAGTTGTGGGTGTGACTGGTGATGGAAGCAAGGTCTGATGCTGTAAAGAGCAATATTGCATAGGAACCTGGAATGCTAGGTCCATGAATCAAGGCAAACAGGAGATGGCAAGAGTGTACGTCGACATTTTAGGAATCAGCGAACTAAAATGGACTGGAATGGGTGAATTTAACTCAGATGACCATTATATTTACTACTGTGGACAAGAATCCCTTAGAAGGAATGGAGTAGCCATCATAGTCAACAAAAGAGTCCAAAATGCAGTACTTGGATGCAATCTCAAAAATGACAGAATGATCTCTGTTCGTTTCCAAGGCAAACCATTCAATATCATGGTAATCCAAGTCTATGCCCCAACCAGTAATGCTGAAGAAGCCAAAGTTGATCGATTCTATGAAGACCTACAAGACCTTTAAGAACTAACTCCCAAAAAAGATGTCCTTTTCATTATAGGGGCCTGGAATGCAAAAGTAGGAAGTCAAGAAACACCTGGAGTAACAGGCAGATTTGGCTTTGGAGACAGAATGAAGCAGGGCAAAGGCTAATAGAGTTATGCAAAGTGAACACACTGGCCATAGCAAACATTGCCTTCCAACAACAAAAGAGAAGTCTCTACACATAGATATGACCAGATGGCCAACACCAAAATCAGACTGATTATATTCTTTGCAGCCAAAGATGGAGAAGCTCTATACAGTCAGCAAAAACAAGATGGGGAGCTGACTGTGGCTCAGATCATGAACTCGTTATTGCCAAATTCAGATTTAAATTGAAGAAAGTAGGGAAAACCCCTAGACCATTCAGGTATGACCTAAATCACTTTAAAATTAAGAGTTATTTATCAAAAATAACTATAGCCAGTATAATTTATTAATGAATACATAATATAAAAAGTGGTAAATTGTGACATTGAAAACATAAAGTGGGGAGTAAAATGGTACAGATTTTTTATGTGATTGAAGTTAAGTTGTTTGCAGCATAACATAAACTATTATAAGGTATTTTATGTAAGTCTCATAGTATCTACAAGCAAAATTCTATAGTAGAAAAAAAAAAAAAAAGAGTTTGTATATGACAGTAAGTGGGGAGGGGACTTGAAAATGATCTTACAGATCCAGCAACAATTCCCCTCCCAATCCTGCCCCTAAAGGGAAAAATAAGAACTGAATTTATATAGTTGTAGAAACAAATTCTTTCAGACTTTTTAAAGAGATGTCATCTATGATAGGAACTATTTAAGATTATTGAAATGTATGGAAAACTTCAATTCATTAAAAAAAAAAAACTAGTATAAACCCGATGACAAAAATCTATAAAAGAGAAAAGAACAGATCTACTTAATATAGTGTTGCCTTACACAATTTTACATGACAGATGAAAGCCTAGGGCCGTATTGAAAAGGATAGTTATGTTTTCCTCTCTGCTGATTAACCAGTATGATAGAATAAATACTACTATAAACTCCCAGGTAATGAAAAAAAGGAGAAGCATAATATCCTATGGACCCAGAGGAATGCCATTTTGGTGTTAAAATGCAAATTTTACAGTACTCCAAAATAGGTGAGTTCTTTTAGGGGCCAGTTGAGGAGACAGCTGGTAAAAATTAAGGATTGTTAAAAGCCATTTGGCCTCATGAAGGGCATCATAAACATCAGTGGAGCCTGAGAGGAAGTGATCAATTATATCAAGAGTAGCTGAAAGAAACTCCAGCTCAAGGCCTGTTAAGATTTGAAGGGATTTGAAGAGAACAAAATGGTGACTGCTAATGTACCATGTCGGAAACACATCTCCATGGGGAGTATGCCCAAATGAGCCCGTGGTGGGCCAACTCAGCTTTCAGATCCCTTTCCCATTTGCAGGAAGGTATTCTTGTACTCCACCATGCTCAGTGGAGGCTACCAACTTGCATCAATATCATTCATATCTAAATGAAAAATCCTAAATTAAATATGGGGTTAGCAAAAAAGTTCATTTGCGTTTTTTCCATAACATCTTACAGAAAAATCTGAATGAACCTTTTGGCCAACCCAATAGTAGTACACTATAGTCAAGTCAAGAGTATAATAAAAAAAATACTACGTTGTGACTTCAAACCCTGGGCATTCACCAATCAAATCATTCACACACAAATATTCACACATGCTCAACCAGAAACAAACAGATAGGAACTTCCTATGATCCAGCAGATAAACTCACCGGCCCAGCCAGCAGATAAATCCATCCACCCAGGCCCTTCCCTTGCCAGTTTCCATTAGGAGATGCATCTCTAACTAGTTAAGATTGAACTCCACAAGTAGGCTTTAGATTTCACTCCCTTCCATCATAGAAGTTTGTTGACACTTTGCCTTTCCCTTTCATTCTGAAACTTTCTCATTGCCTTTTTTTTTTTTTAAGAAAATTATTGATTTGGCTGTGCTGGGTCTTTGCAAGATCTTTAGTTGCAGCATGCAGGAACTAGTTCCCTGACCAGGGCTCCCTACACTGGAAGTGTGGAGTCTTAGCCACTGGACCTCCAGGGAAGTCCCCTCTCATTGCCTTTTAAATGCACCTGGACTCTGTCATGAACTGACAGCACACACACAGCCCTCCCCTAACAAACCATGCCTTCTAGCCATCTTCCTCTCTGTGGGCCCCCTGACATCACTTGTTATCCCTTTTAATCCTTTTTTTACAATACAACTGGACTAACCTTTTTGAAATAAACATTTGATCATTAATTTCCATTTTAATGACTTGGATGGCTTCTCATTGTTCTTAGGATAAAGACCCAAATGAACATGGCCCGTAAGACCTTCACTGTCTGGCCCCTGCTTTCCTTTACAGCATCATCTCACATTAAACCCCATCTTTCTCAGTACACTAGCTGTGCCCAACTTCAGCTCCTGGAATTTCCCATGTGCCCTCTTGCCACCTAGCACCCTTCCACATGATCCTTTTCCTGCTGGAAATTCTCTTTGTACCACTGTCTCAAACTTTTGCTTAATTAATTTCTCATCTTTCAGACTTAAAGTTCAAATGTAATTGTTCTTAGGGAATCTTTCCCTGACCTCCCAAGTTAGGTCAAATTCCTCCTATTATGTGCTTTCATGGCATCATATGCTTCTTTTTAAAATTTGTTTCTAGTTATTTTTTGGTCACACCACACAGCATGTGGGATCTTAGTTCCTCGACCAGTGATTGAACCTCTGCCCCCTGTGATGAAGTGCAGATTCGTAACCACTGGACCGCTAGGCAAGTCCCAACCATATACTTTTTTGTAGCTGCAATAACCAGCTGTAAGTTTAAACATATGTGTGTGTGATTATGCGATGAACACATTTCCCCCTCTAGATCTGAGTTGCAGAGGTGGGAACTATTTGTCTCTATTACCTAGGTCAGCACCTTGCACAAAAAAGCACACAATAAATATTTGTAGGATGTTATTTTCAAATGAAACAATAAGAGAGATCCCTGCTACTGTCAAGACCAAGGCACAGTTGGCATCATCTACCTTATTTACTATTGTTCTTGCAATTCTGGACAATGCAATAAGAGAGAAAACATAAACAGGATAAACAACTATTGGAAAGAGAAAATCATCATTAATTGCAGATGATGATTTACTTGAGGAATTCAAAGAATGCACTTGGTTGGCACAGTTAGATGCATTAAGGGATTCAGCAATTTAGTCCATTTTCTTTTAAAAGGAAAAAACAATATTCTAAGATGAATAACTTCTTATATTTTAAACTATATTATAAACTTATATTATAAACTCTTATATTATCCCACCAACATTTATAACACACATGTGTCAGGCACAGTGATTAAACACTTCTCCAACATAACCTTGCTTAAGAATCACATTTAATCCTTTCATTAATCCTAATAATGTAGGTGTGGCTCTTCTCATTTCACAAAAATAAACCTCTGCAAATTTAAACAACTAGCCCAAAGGAAGGGGCAGAACTATGGTCCAAAATGAGGCCAAAGTTCACGTCTATGCTACTAGCCAGTGGTTTTAGAAAACACAAAGGGAGAAATGAAAGGTCATAAATGCAACAAATAATATAAGACACAAGAGAAAATGTTAGTGAGGAATGTTTATCGTGTGCATGTGTGTGTGTTCAGTCATTAAGTTGTATCTGACTCTTTGCGACCCCATGGACTGTAGCCTTCCAGGCTCCTCTGTCCACGGGACTCTCCAGGCAAGCTACTAGAGTGGGTTGCCATTTCCTCCTCCAGGGGATCTTCCCCACCAAGGGATCGAACCTGCATCTCTTATGTCTCCTGCATTGCAGGTGGATTCTTTAGCACTAGTGCCACCTGGGAAGCCCATGTTGATAGTGTAGTAAATTACAAAACTTTATCCGTGGGTATTTAAAAGGTAAGCATAACTTCCAGGATGTACATACACATATAACATAATGCTGTACACCATATACTTACATACACTCTGGAGACTGGAAATAGAGTATGTCTGCATTCTTTATACTTTTGGGAATTGAGAAAGAATTGTTGCCACTCCAGTATGAAAGCAGACTTGTAAAAGATTCTTAAACATCAATGATTACAACAAATTGATTTACTTTTATTTCCTGTATGATGTGAAAGCAAGTTAAGACTATACAAATATACAATATTGGGATGGGAATCAGAGGTTTATCTTTTTGAAAATATATCACTTGCCTATCTTATTTTTCTACCAGAAACAGGAATGCTGAAGAAATAACTGCATGCCTGTGGAAATTTTATTTTTCTGTGGTTTCCAGTCATTGCAGACTTACCCTCCCTGTTATTCAGGATGAGGGTTAAAATCCACATTCAAAACCACACATAAGTGGGCTTACAGAGGCTGAGCCTCTAAAACCACATTAAAATGGATTACAGAGAGGCAAGTGTCACTGCCTCTAAGTAATGCAGTAGGGACAGTAAAGCCAACATAACCAAGAGCTGTGCTCCCTCAGGACACAAGGACCATGCCTTCATTCTGTATCGTGGTACTGAGCCTGGAATCGAGTGAGAGCATAGAGTCTAGCACAGAGCAGGTGTTCAGTTTCCTGCATTTAGAGGATTTTATAACCCTCCAAGCATTTCAAGTATTCAACAGAATTGAGTTACACATTTAAAATGAAATTTTAAGCTTGAACTCAAGAAATTAAAAACATTAAGAAAATTAAACCTGAACCCAAGAAATTAAACCATTGCTTTATGCAAAGTGAAAAATCTTACTATAAGCACTTACAGATCAACCCCTCAATAAAGAAGTTGTCCACTCTCTATTTTGGACTGTGTCATACACTTTGACTCTCAGCTTCCCTAGCCATACCATTTGGGTTCATGGGCATGCAAGATTCATCTAATGACGTTATCCTGAATTACACAACACAGGATAGCCTCACAAGGCTAAGTTCTGTTTAACTGAGAGTTGAAAGATTAGCAAGCTGAGCCCTGTTAAAATTTGCAAAATGTGTTCCAGTTACATAAGAGGATGTCAGAAACAAATGGACACCATCCCATCCACCATGTGAGTGCTGAAATGCACTTCTAACATGTGCAAGGCCTTTCTCTCCTCACAGCTGGCCAAAGGCCCACAGTGCCAATAAGGATAAACTGAACTGGACAAGTCTCACAAAACTTGTATGCCTTAAACAGATCCAGAGATCATTTTACTACTCCTAACTATATACCCAAGAGAAATGAAGATGTACATCCACACAATAATGTGTACGTGAATGTTCAGAGCAGTTTTAGGCATAGTATCCAAGGCATGCAAATAAACCAAAATCTAACTGATGAATGAATAAATATGGACATATCAATACAATGGAATAGTATTCAAACCTAAAAAGAGACGAAGTGCTGACTTATGTTACAACATGGATGAACCTTGAGAGCACACTAAATAAAAGAAGGTGGTCACAAAGATTGCTCATTGCGTGATTCCACTTATATGAAACGTCCAGAAGAAATAAAAAGTAGATCAGTAGTTGTGAGAGGCTGCTGGTAGCAGGAAAATGGGGGTTTGAGAGGAAATGGGGCGGTGATTTCTTAAGGCTACAGGGTTCTTTTGGGGTCAAAGTGTTCTAAAATTGTTTTGATGGGGTCTTCCCTGGTGGTTCAGTGGTTAAGAACCCATCTTGCATTGCAAGGGACATGAGTTCGACCCCCGATTGGGCAACTAAGCCTGTGTGCTGCAATTAGAAGAGTCTGTGTGCTGCATGAAAGCTCACACATGGCACAACTAAGACCCAATGCAGCCAAATATATCAGTGTTAAAAGAAGATTGTGATGATGGGTACACAGCTTTGTGAATATACCAAAAAACACCACGTTGTATACTTCAGGTATATAAATTGTATGGTATGTGAATTATATCTTAATAAAGTTGTTACCAAAAAAACAGAAAATCATGCCAGGGGGTCCAGGCCTCCTGGCCGTCTTGGTGGGCACTGGGAAAGTAGCAGATCTGAACATTTTGGCATCAGGTTCCAAAAATGAGGTCAAATAGACTCTCTCAACTGAATCAGAATTCAGCTGGTCAATTTTCCTTGGGCAACTCTATGTGGTCTGTTAAGTTCCAAGGACCCAACATGCCACGCTTTCTCATCTGGATGGCCTTCTCGGTCAGGAAAAAACTGAAGTCAAGGATGACAGAGTACTAGATGTAAGACTAATTCTATCAATGGCAGTATTCCAAAGTCTGAGATTAATACAGTAGATTTGGAGGTATGCAAGCAATAGCCGGGGGCTTCCAGGTGGTGCTAGTGGTAAAGAAAGTGTAGTCACTCAATCGTGTCTGACTCTTTGAGATCCCATTAACAGCACCCCACCTGGCTACTCTGTCCATGGAATTCTTTAGGCAAAAATACTGAAGTGGATTGCCATTTACCTGCCTGCCAATGCAGGAGACATAAGAGACTCAGGTTCGATCCCTTGGTCTGAAAGATCCCCTGGAGAAGGGCATGGCAACCCACTCCAGTATTCTTATCTGGGGAATCCCATAGACAGAGGAACCTGGCAGGCTACAGTCCATGTGTCACAGAGTCAGACACAATTGACTGAGCAGGCATGCAAGCATGCGTGACTATCTCTGGAGGGCTTCCCCCGACTCCTCAGGAAAGTACCACTTCCCAGATTATGAAGGGCATATCAGTCTTAAGGCTTCCAAGATATAACAGAAGACATGTCCAGGACCCTGAACCCAGAGGTTTGGGCCAAAGCAGACATGAAATTGAGGAGGAAAGTGAGACTTCATTTCCTGGGAGGGAAGAGACACAGCAGACATTTAGTGTTGGGTGAAGCAGGCTAAACTCCTGGCTAGCTGAGGTGGGCTTCTAGGAAGCAGAGAGAAGCAAGCAAGAGAGGGAGAGAGAATCTGGAGGCAGATGAGAGTTCTTTTCCTAATTGCACAGGGGTACCACCATATGAAAGACAGTAGCTTAACTGAGGCCTAGGGGTAAAGCACATGCCAGTTCACCTGGGTTTACTGATGGGCTGGTGTCCAGGATAGGTGGATTTACAGATTGAACTACACAGGAAAGAGAAAGACAAATACCTCAAGTCACAGCGACTGGATGGCAAGAATGGAGAATGCACTCCACCTGCCCAGGGAAGAGGCCAGGGCACAATGACTGGCACACGAGCTCTTAAGACCTGATGGGGAGGGCCTAGTAAAGGGTGCAGGGCTGCCAGGAGGAGTGGAGCAGGCTGTTGAGCCAACTTCCCCCTAAGGCAGCAGCTTCCTTAGCTTTTGCACCACTGGCTGGCACTGAAGTCAGAGCATTTCTTTCTTTTTTTTTTTTTCCCCTTTTTTTCTTTGACCATGCCACACGGCATGTAGGATCATAGTTCCCTGACCTGGGATCAAACCCATGCCCCTTGCAGTGGAAGTGCATGGTCTTAACAACTGGACCACCAGGGAAGTCTGGTTAGAGCATTTCTAGCCCCCAGCTTCAGCCATGACAGCTGGCTGGAAGGCACAGTCAGGAGTGAGTGAGAGGATGTCAGGGCCTGGATTCCTGAGACAGGAGTCCCCTTCATGTCACTAGAGGATCATGGTTTCCCACTGATTATTTCTGTCCTTTTACTTCCAGCAGAGAGAGAATGACTATCTGGACTTCTCTGGGCTCATTCACTCCCTTTTGGAGCCTGGAATGCTTGAAGCACCTTGGGGCTAATTTCCACCCCAAGGGGGCCACCTGACAATATGATCACTTCCTAGTCCTATCAGGGTCCCTGGCTATGTGTACACACATGCACACACACATAAATCATGGTGATCAGTTTGCTCCATACTGGTTTCTGGTTCAATGTGCAGGTATGAACCTAAATTATTTTCTGAGGATAACTTCTGACCAAGAGAGCATCACATAAGGCAGTCCCAGGCTGCTTCATTCTGTAATTCTGACTTATGTACAACACTACCTAAACTAATAATTTCTTGCATTTTCCTATTTATTCTCTATCAATTGGTGACCTCTGTAACCATCTCAATTAGGCAAATGCTTAGAACACAGGATCTAGTCCCACTGTCCTTTATCTTTCTAAAATAATGATGATGAAAACTGAAAGAAAGAAAAGGCACAGTTTTCAATTATTCAAATGACTTCTTCTCCTTTGGACTTCTGCTAGTTTTTTTTTTTTTAAACTTTACAAAATTACAAACTTTTGCCAAATATCAAAATGAATCCACCACCGGTATACATGTGTTCCCCATCCTGAACCCTCCTCCCTCCTCCCTCCCCATACCATCCCTCTGGGTCGTCCCAGTGCACTAGCCCCAAGCATCCAGTATCGTGCATTGAATCTGGACTGGCAACTCGTTTCATACATGATATTATACATGCTTCAATGCTGAAGGTAAAGCGTATTACCCCTCGTCACTTGCAACTTGCTATTCGTGGAGATGAAGAATTGGACTCTCTCATCAAGGCTACAATTGCTGGTGGTGGTATGTAAATATTAACTTATAAATTTCTCTAGAGAAAAGAATTTGCTTTTAAATTTCCCTCTGGTAATTTTCAGTCTAAAAGAGGACACAGTATATTTTCATTAGATGAGGCTTTACTGATTTAGTATTACTATTTCTCAAACCACAGCAACGCCAGACACAGCTGTCCCTTAAGTAAAAGATCAAATACCTCCCAAACAGGTGGCGGTGCAGGGGGTGAAGCCAGCGTATTCCCAGTCGTAGGTCGTCTCACTGTCCTGCTCCTGCAGGGAGGCAGCCAGCTCTCGGACGGCGGGGCTCTCATCACAGGGCTGCAGGAGGCAGGGCCGCTCTGTGGGCAGCCGGGGGCCCTCACACTCTTCCTCTGGCAGCTCAGTCTCAGTTTGCGTGAAGGTCAGGAGCACGCGGCACTTCACCTCTCGCACCTGAACACCTGGCCCACATGTGGCACTGCAGGTGGACCACGGCTCTGGAACGAACCTGCAGGCAACCGGGGAGCCCCAGGAGTCGGAGCAGGGGAGGACACAGGCCATCAGTCCAAAGAGACCACAAAGGGGGAGTGACATATGAAGGAAAAATGTAACCTCATTCAGAGGGGATTCAATATGTTTCGGAGGCTGTCCTTTTTTTGGTGCCTGAAAATGTGTCATGGACAAACATTCTAACCTCATCAGCAACAGAAAGAAGCTTTTACCAGCGATCCACTGAACTTTTGCACCTATTTTATTTAATTCAAATTCTGTGCTCTGACCTTTGCATATCATCATTAAAAGGTTTTCTGTAAGATTTGGTCATAATAAATCGTGTAGAGATAATTTCTACTCTGAGTTCTTTTATAACATGGAGATGTTCACCAGTATTTATTCAAGAAATCATTTTGGTGCTTACCCTGTCTTAACAGGTAGAGTTTTATTAAACTATCTTGATATTTAGGAGCAAAACTGTAGGATAGCATGCTTTCTGCAGAGCAGTGGTGGTGGTTTAGTCACTAAGTTGTGTCCAACTCTTGCAACCCTATGGACTGTAGACCACCAGGCTCCTCTGTCCATGGGGTTCTCCAGGCAACAATTCTGGAGTGGGTTGCCATTTCCTTCTCCGTCTGCAGAGTAGATGAAGCTTTAATATTCTTTTTTATTTAATATATGGGCTTCCCTGGTGGCTCAGTGGTAAAGAATCTGCCTGCCATTGCGGGAGACACAGGTTTGATTCCTGGTCCAGGAAGAGCCCCTGGAGAAGGAAATGGCAACCCACTCCAGTATTCTTGCTTAGAGAACTCCATGAACAGAGGAGCATGGCGGGCTACAGTTTATGGGGTCCCAAAGAGTTGGACATGACTGAGCAACTAAACAACATCAACATTTTAATATATAACAACACACAAAACTTCCGAATTTTCTTGAAACTATCACAGCTGTTGCCCAATCTGACTGAATAAAGCATGTATTTCTTTTCCTGAATCTTTATCCACTAAACCACAGGGTGTCCTCCTTTGGCCTACAGGTCAAATCCCGTCCACCTATTTCTGCACAGCCTACCTGCTAAGAATGATTTTCATAGTTTTAAATAGATGGGGAGAAAAAAGAAGGATAATATTTTGTGTCATGCAAAAATGACATAAAATTCAATGTGTGTCCATAACTAAAGATTTATTGGAATACAGTCATGGTCACTTGTTCAGCCTTGTTTATGGCTGCTTTTGTGTTACGTGCCAGGTCTGAGGATTTGCAATATAGACTGTTTGGCTGGCAAAACCTAAGATATTTATTATTTGGCTCTTTATAGAAAATGTTTACTGATTCCTGCACTGAATTTAAGACACAGACTCCATTGGGACACATATTTTTAAGACAATCTGAAGCAACATTTGCATCATGAGATATTAATAAGTGATAGGCTAGAAAGAGAGCAGTGATTGAGTAAGTCTGGAAAACACTGTTTTCAATAATGTTCAATAGGTTTATTTACTGAAAAATTTCCCCCAAAACTATGATATATGAACACATACCATACATACTCAAGGGGGGTGGATATGATGTGCATGATTTCCTAAATTTAAGTGAATATAGACCTCTATTCATGGGAAAATGTTGTACTAAATAACTTCAGCAAAAATGTTGCTGAAAATGTTTGCTTCAAATACAGTTCAAAGGCTTAATGTTTAAAATCTCGGAAGTAAATCTCAGGCTGTAAAGCTCTCTCAGAATCACCTAAGCATCTCTCTCTACATGAGGCTTCACCACAGTTGTACACAAGAGCACAGCAGAATCGAAACATTATTGCTCTCCATGAGCAATAAAGAAATATCAATAACACCTTCCTTTTTTCATTTTGTTTTGTTGGAAATTATTACTGGGAAACTATTTTCTAATCCTGATTTTCCATGACTCAGCTCCTTAGGATGGAGTAGTACTGGAGCAATATTTGCATCTTTACTCTTTTCTGTGCTTGCTGCTTTCCCATGGGTAAACTGGAAAGGAGACTGATTAAATTTAAGAAGACACATCCATACAATGTATTCAATAATAGGATGAGGTCACTGAAAAGAAGGTGAATCTATGTGAATTGATACGGAATATTCTTTTGGAGGCTGTTAAATGAAATAAGTATGTGGTCTTATGAAATAAGGATCACATGCTATGATCTTTTGTCTAACTACACAAAAGGATACAGACATGCCTATATAGTGTATATATTACATATTGTTGTTGTTCAGTCGCTAAGTCATGTCCCACTCTTTGCAACCCCATGAACTCCAGTATGCCAGGCTTCCCTGTCCTTCACTAACTCCCTGACTTCGCTCAAACTCATTTCCATGGAGTCAGTGATGTCATCCAATCATCTTATCCTCTGTCACCCCCTTCTTCTCTTTCCCTCAATCTTTCCCAGCATCAGGATCTTTTCCAATGAGTTGGCTCTTTGCATCAGGTAACCAAAGTATTGGAGCTTCAGCATCAGTTCTTCCAATGAATATTCAAGGTTGATTTCCTTTAGCATTAACTGGTTTGATCTCCTTGCAGTCCAAGGGACTTTCAAGAGTCCTCTCCAGCACCACAGTTCAGAAGCATGAATTCTTCAATGCTCAGCCTTCTTTATGGCCCAACTCTCACATCCGTACATGACTACTTGAAAAACCATAGTTTTGACTATACAGACCTTTGTTGGCAAAGTGATCTCTGCTTTTTAACACAATGTCTGTCATAGCTTTTCTTTCAAGGAGCAAGTGTCTTTTAATTTCATGGCTGCAGTTACCGTCCACAGTGATTTTGGAGCTCAAGAAAATAAAATCTATCAGTTTTTCCACTTTTTCCCCATCTATTTGCCATGAAGTAATGGGATTGGATGCCATGATCTTAGTTTTTTGAATGTTGGATTTTAAGCCAGCTTTTTTACTCTCCTCTCTCTTTCATCAAGAGGCTCTATAATTCCTCTTTGCTTTCTGTTATTAGAGTAGTATCATCTGCATATCTGAGGTTGTTAATATTTCTCCCTGCACTCTTGATTCCAGCTCATGATTCATCCAGCCCTGCATTTCTCATGATGTACTCTGCATATAAGTTAAATAAGCGGGGTAACAATATACAGCCTTGACGTACTCCTTTCCCAATTTTGAACCGCTTTGTTGTTTCACATCTGGTTCTAATGGTATATATTTATAGCCTCTATGTTATCTATGCTGATTTATATATAATGTCTCTTTTCGGAAGTAATTGCAAGAGCCAGGAACTGGAGTTTATAGAAGGAGGCTTTTACTATATTTTGTTGCTGTTTTTTTAATTAATTTTTATTGGAGGATAGTTGCTTTACAATGTTGTGTTAGTTTCTACTGTACAGCACAGTGAACCAGCTATACGTATACGTGTATCCCCTCATTTTTTTTTTTATTTCCTTCCCAGTTAGGTCACCACAGAGCACTGAGTAGAGTTCCCTGTGCTATACAGTAGGCTCTCATGAGTTTTCTACTTTATATATAGTATCAATAGTGTATATACATCAATCCCAATCTCCCAATTCATCCCACCCCGTTCTTTCTGCTTTGGTGTCCGTACGGTTGTTCTCTACGTCTGTGTCTCTATTTCTCTTTTGCAAATAGGATCATCTATACCATTTTATAGATTCCATATGTATGTGTTAATGTCTGATATTTGTCTTTGTTCATTTTCATTTTGCACCTTTTAAAGGCTTGAACTTTCTAACCATATACATACTATACCTCTATGGTCATTAATTTTTTCTCTTTTCTCCTTCACAATAAAAACTAAAACTGGGGATTATGTTTTAATGGGAAGTAGATTTTTTTTCATTCAGATTGGACTCTTACGTCTCATAGATTCAGAATCCTGAGAGAAGGTGGAGTAAGTGAGAAGGCACATCTTAATTCCCAACAGGGCAAATGATGGTTACACTTGATGTTTTTCAGGTCTCCTGGATGTTTCAAGTTGGTTATCATTTTTTTTCTTAGCTTGTGGGATCTTAGTTCCCCAACCAGGGATTGAACAGTGGAAGTCTGGAGTTCTACCCACTGGACCACCAGGGAATTCTATCAAGTTGGTTTTCAAAGATCCTTGTAAGTGTCCTCTTAAAAAACAAATATCAGTTCAGTTCAGTTCAGTCACTCAGTTGTGTCCAACTCTTTGCGAACCCATGAATCGCAGCATGCCAGGCCTCCCTGTCCATCACCAACTCCCAGAGTTCACTCAGACTCACGTCCATCGAGTCAGTGATGCCATCCAGCCATCTCATCCTCTGTCGTCCCCTTCTCCTCCTGCCCCCAATCCCTCTCAGCATCAGAGTCTTGTCCAATGAGTCAACTCTTCACATGAGGTGGACAAAGTATTGGAGTTTCAGCTTTAGCATCATTCTTTCCAAAGAAATCCCAGGGCTGATCTCCTTCAGAATGGACTGGTTGGATTTCCTTGCAGTCCAAGGGACTCTCAAGAGTCTTCTCCAACACCACAGTTCAAAAGCATCAATTCTTCAGCGCTCAGCCTTCTTCACAGTCCAACTCTCACATCCATACATGACCACTGGAAAAACCATAGCCTTGACTAGATGGACCTTTGTTGGCAAAGTAATGTCTCTGCTTTTGAATATGCTATCTAGGTTGGTCATAACTTTCCTTCCAAGGAGTAACAAATATCAGAGCTGTCCAAATTATCCATGAGTGATTTGGGGGAGGCGAGATGGGGAATCATGGTAACTCAAAAATGTATGCATGATTCCACATGATTTTTTTCTACGCATTATTTTTTATTTAAACAAAGGACATTATTATGTTCATGCAGTTCTGAATCTTGCTTTGTCTTTGTTCCCCCCTACATACACACACACACACACACACACAGTAATTTTTTCTTTAAAGAAAAGAAAGTCCCACAGCTGCACACAAGCATTTGAAGAGTGATGTCTGGGCAAAACAACCAGGGAAACAGAGCATGTTCCCTGTGTCTTTGCACAGTGCATGCATGTGTGGCTCAGTTGTGTCCAACTCCACAACAGAAAAGATTTTTTTAAAAAGAGCAATTCAAGGGACTTCTCTGATGGTCCAGTGATTAAAAGACTTAGTCTTCTAATGAAAGGGTGCAGAGATCAATCCCTGGTCAGGGAATGCCACATGCCTTGAGGCCAAAAACCCAAAACATAAAAAAAAGAACAATTCACTTATAAGAGAGCCTAGGCAGGAAATGATAAAACCACAGAATAAAATGGAAAACTACAGAGCTGAAGAAACAAAACTGTGAAACATAACATCATTAGAAACTAACAATTCAGAACCAAGAGAAAAAAATAGAAGAAACATGGCTGAAGGTCAAATTAAAAACATAGAAGCAAGACTTGGAAGTGAATGCAGTGTTGAGAGAGAAAAAGAAAAGTTTTAAAGCAAATAGAGGGGTGAATGGAAGGCTGGGGTACAAAGGAAGCTTCTGGGTGATGGAAATGTTCTGTATCAAGAATGGGGCTGGGGTTCTGTGTTTTGTGTCCACCTGTCAAAACTCATTACTTTAGACAGACACAGATTTTGTATGTAAATTATATCTCTCTAAAATTGATTTTTAATGCAGTTTTTAGAGATAAAATGAGAGAGAATCCAATATTGAAGCTAGTTGGATTCTTTAAGTAGAGGCTTCAACACATGAAACAGAAAAAAAAAAAAAGTTCATAAATAAAATATGTGAAAAATGTGCCTAAAATACAGCCTGGAAAGGTTACACTGTCTTCCAGGAAAAAGTGATACAAAATGATTAACGTAAAAACCTAGAGCTTTCAGCAGAATGCCCTCCCTAAAGATACCCACACCCTAATCCCTAGAATATATGAATATGCTGTTACATGGCAAAAGGGATTCTGCAGATGTGATTAAGGTTATGGACCTCAAGATAGGGTGATTATCCCAGTGGGCCTAATCACACAAGTCCCTAAAAACAGAAAGAATTCTCTGGCTGGAGTTAGATGCAGCAGAACAAGAGGCAAGAGTGAGAGCATGAGAGGTACTCAACCCGCTGTGGCTGGCTCCAGGATGGAAGAGGCCAGGAGCCAAGGAATGCAGGAGGCCTCCAGAAGTGGGAACAGCTCCCGGCCAAGAGCCAGCAAGGAAATGGAGATTTCAGCTCTGCAACTGCATGGATCTGCACTCTGCCAACTGCCTGAATGAATCTGGAAGTGGATTCCACCCTGGGCCTCCAGAGAAGAGATCAGGCTGACAGACGTCATGATTTTAGCCTAATGGGATCTATAGAAATCAGCTAAATCTATTTGGTTTCTGACCCACCGAACTGTGAGATAATACATTTGTGCTGTCTTAAAGCACTGCTGCTGCTGCTGCTGCTAAGTCACGTCAGTCGTGTCCAATTCTGTGCGACCCCACAGACAGCAGCCCACCAGGCTCCCATCCCCGGGATTCTCCAGGCAAGAATACTGGAGTGGGTTGCCGTTTTCTTCTCCAGTGCATGAAAGTGAAAAGTGAAAGTGAAGTCGCTCAGTCATGTCCGACTCTTTGTGACCCCATGGACTGCAGCCTACCAGGCTCCTCCGTTCATGGGATTTCCCAGGCAAGAGTACTGGAGTGGGTCGCCACTGCCTTCTCCAGTCTTAAAGCACTAAGTTTATGTAAACGAATATACTTAAAAAACAAGATTTTGAGGATGAAAAATAGAATTCCATAAGCATCTAGGTACAAAAATCAAGTCCCTTATAAGAATAAAAAAGTCAGGTGGATTTCAGACTCAGCAACATTCAAAACCAGAAAAAGATGAACAAGAGATTTGAGAGAGAGAGTTGGGGTCCCAAGAATATTATGTCCAGTCAAACTGTTATTCAAATACAAAGGCAATAATTTCCTGTCATATAGCAACAGCAATAGTACCAACCTAATGGGGTTAGGTTGGGATTAAATGAGATGTCAGAGTGAAAAGTTCAATAATTACAACAAAAATGACAACAACTAACATTCATTACATTGTTATTTGTGTGAGACACTGTTCCATGTACTTCACATACGTTTTATCATTTACTCATAGCAACAACCCCATTAGGAAGTATTATTATTATTCCCATTGTATAGATGAGGAAACTGAAGATAATTTATCAAAGATAACATAGTAGCTACTGGCATTATTTTACCCTGCCTCAGCAGTATCACAGGTGAGAGATGCAATTTAAGATCATCCAAGATGACAATGAAAGGAGCCCAGGAAAATCTGACAATACTATTTTGGGGCATTTATTTTTCTGATTTCAAAAATGAATAAACAAACACCAATATCCACTTGTTAAAATAATTTTTTTGCTGTTAAAGAAGAAGAATGTAACATATATCTGTGAAAGGAAAGCATATTTTGGGAAAAAATATTATCAGAAACAGAAGGAAATGCTACAGCATCTCCTTAAAAGTTAATGACAATAAAATTCAAGGAAATGTTCTATAAAACAAAAGATAAATGAAGAGATTAAGAAAGTCAAAACATGAAATTCCCTGGCGGTCCAGTGGTTAAGAATCCATGTGCCAATGTAGGGGACTAGGGTTCGATTTCTGGTTTGGGAAGAAACCACATGCTATAGAGCAACTAAGGCCGCGTGCCACAACCACTGAAGCCTGCACCCTAGAGCCCAAGCCCTGCAACTAAAGAAGCCACCACAAGGAGAAGCCTGCACACTGCAACTAGAAAAACAGAGCACGCAGCAACAAGGACCAAGGCAGGAGAAAAATAAGCAGAACACTCAGAACGTGGCTGGGAAAAATCTCTGGCTTGGTTGAGAAAAGACTGAAAAAATACAAAAATAATGCAAAGTTTGCTCTATGACAGAAGAAAATCCAAATGAATAGTAGGAAATACATTCATGGTAAGGACAGCAAATGGTTGTTTGAAGGGCAGATGTGCATCCAAAACATAGAGGAAAAAACACAAAAAGTGCAGGAAGTATCACATGTTAAAAACAGAGATTCAATACACAGAGTTGATGAACCTTTAGAATAAATTAAAAAAACAATAGAAAAGAGGCACAAATACAACAGACGAAAACTTTCATGCACCCAAGAAAGATTTCAATCCATGTCCCCAAACTTCTGTTTACCAAAATTTGAAAAGAAAGTAATACCTGGACTGATTCTTTAAAAATCCTCTAATTTTAAGTATATGGAGAAAAATCTTACGTTTAAGTTAAAAAAAAAAAAAAAGTTCACAACACAAGTATAAAGGATAGCTTAGGCATAAAGAAGATAGTTATTAAACAAGAGTTCATACATTTGCTCATTTGAGGGTGTAAGAAAGGGACTCTTAAATGCAGAGGGTCTGAAAGATTTATGCCATCTATATAATCTCCCAGAAAAAAAAATGCACAAAGAAACACTCCCATTTAATGAGAATTTAATTTTTAAAATTACCATGGGAGAAAAACAGAAATAAGATTCAGCACTGCCTCAACACTGCAGTATCTTTTGTTTAAATTTTAAAGAGGAAATTTGATGGTAGGAATTAAATGCCTTCAATGTGTTCATCTTCTGGCCTCCTAATTCCACCCCAGCAAATGTGTCCTAAGGAGACAATTAGAGATGTAGAGAGAGGCAATTTGAGATTTGCTACAGTTTTATTTATTATAGTGAATAATTAGACACAAATTGCAGAAGGCCAGAAAGATCTTTCTAAAAATGTAATCATTGTGATTACATCACTTGTTAAAAATCCCTAAATGACTCTCACTGCCTCCAGATCAAGTCCAAATCCTTTATGAGCCATGAAAGGCCTCCAAGACTTGCCCACTTTCCAGGTTGTCATTACCACCTCCTTAGCCTCCAGCCCCCTCTCCTCACTCAGTACCTCAGTGCCCAGGTGTGGTGGCCCCCATGGATCAGTTGGCCTACATACAACCTCAATGCCTGACGTGCTGTTCTAACACCCACATACATCTTAAGACATCACTTCGTGTACCAGCTCTCCCAGGAAGCCATCCCTGAGCTTTAAGCCTC
The DNA here is from genome assembly GCF_029407905.1 of Bubalus kerabau. Taxonomy (NCBI): domain Eukaryota; kingdom Metazoa; phylum Chordata; class Mammalia; order Artiodactyla; family Bovidae; genus Bubalus; species Bubalus kerabau. The sequence continues at coordinate 24,911,366 of NC_073642.1, forward strand.
ACAACGCAGCAATCTAATCGCTAACTTCTCTGTCTGCCCTATGAGACCAACCCAAGGATGGGAGAGCCTTGAATTCAGTTCTCCTAACATAAAATTGGAGCTCTTTCTCAAATCACAGGCCAGAGCATCACCATCCACCACTTAGTAGATCTGAAATGTTGGAGACAATTCCTTAATCTAAACGTTTGCTTCTTCATCCCTAAAATGAAGCTGATAAAAATGCCTCCTCATGGGGTCATTGTGAGAATTAGATCAGAATTAATCCATACAACACTGAGGATACAGTCTGGCACAAAGTCCTCAGTATTAGTTGTTACTACTGTTGTGAGAAAAACAGAATGTCTAAAATATAACCTGATTGAATTTGAGCAAACACAAATGGAGAGGCTAAAATGGCAGTGGAAAATACACAAAGTGTTCTGAATCTGTCTCATTTCCTTGGTTCTCATACATGCTAAATGGGAGGGAGGGCAGCATGACTAAGGAAGCTCTGTGAATCCCATAGAAACTAGGAAAGCTCCGGGGAAGAACTTTTAAAGCAATGATGAACCGTATCAACTGTCAACACATTCCACAGCTGAAAGCTAACACGGTTAAAACTGCAGTTCCCCTGGCTTTGCTTTATAAGCTGTAATTTTTATTTTCCTAATTAAAAATAAAAGCCTTTTGAACATCCGTTCTCTATGTAAAGTCAGAGCTTGAGCCACGGTAAACCACAGAGACAGAAATATTTATCTTCTCCAGGCGGCTTTGGCAGGCATTCTTCAGGGATCCAAAATACAGCTATGTTCATCTTCTCGCTCACTGTCAACAGGCAAGGATCCCCAAACCACAAAAACAGGGGTAATAAAAGGATGAACTGGAAGCTGAGATATGTTGTGGTTTTGTTTGAAAATCAAGGGAATGACTAGAGTCAGAGTGGTGGGAGGAAACCATAAACTTCACACTAGACAGCGGGAACAGGGCAGAAACTGCCAGGCAGCGTGAATTATAAAGGAAAATTGCAGAGAGACCACAGAGAGAGGGAGAGGTAGCCATTCAGGCCCAGGAACAGGTGCTGGGGAGGAAGAAGCAGTCCCACAGAAGGAGAGGGCGGATCAGCTTTGCTCAGTGAATGTGAACAGGAAGAGCCACCACCAAAGTCAGGTGTGGCTGACAGCTTGAGGATGAACATGGGGCCAGACCCTGGTGCAGTGTACACAATACGGCCCTTTTCCAGTTAGGTAAAACTTCAGAAAGAGCCTGGTTTCCCTGCTGGCTCAGTCCGTAAAGAACCTGCAATGCAGGAGACATGAGTTCAATCCCTGGGTCAGGAAGATCCCCTGGAGACGGGAATGGCTACCCACTCCAGTATTCTTGCCTGAGAAATCCCATAGACAGAGGAGCCTGGCAGGCAATGGTCCATAGGGCCACAAATAGTCGGATATGACTGAGCAACTAAAACCACCACCACCAAGAGGGACCCTAGAGATTATCTGATCCGATAGTTCCCAAATTTGGATGCACCGCCCCCCTCGCCAGTCACCCAGGGTGTTTGCTAAAACATGCTGCTGACAAATCCATAGAGCTGGATGCAGAACAGAGATGACCACAGGCTGCAAGGGGATGGGGAGTCAGTGATTCCTGGGTACAGAATTTGTGGTGGGGATGATGAAACCTCCTGGAGATGGATGGTGGTGAGAGTTGCAACGTGTCAATGTACTTAATACCAGTGAACTGAACACTCAAAAAGGGTTAAGATGCTCCATTTTAAGTTATGTCTATTTTACCACAATTTTAAAAAGAACTGCTGCTGCTGCTACTGCTAAGTCGCTTCAGTCGTGTCTGACTCTGTGCAACCCCAGAGACAGCAGCCCACCAGGCTCCCCCGTCCCTGGGATTCTCCAGGCAAGAACACTGGAGTGGGTTGCCATTTCCTTCTCCAATGCATGAAAGTGAAAAAGTGAAAGTGAAGTTGCTCAGTCGTGTCTGACTCTTAGTGACCCCATGGACTGCAGCCTACCAGGCTCGTCCACCCATGGGATTTTCCAGGCAAGAGTACTGGAGTCGGATGCCATTGCCGTCTCCTTAAAAAGAACTAGCAGAGCCAAAAGAAAAAAAAAAAATATGCTCCCAGAATGCCTGACTTGGTGAAGTCCAGAAATCTGCATTTTAAATAGCATCACATGTGCTTCTAAAAGAAGCAATCTGAGGACCACACTTTTAAAAGTGGTATTGTGGGAACTTCCTTGGTGGTCCAGTGGTTAAGACTCTTGAGCTCCCAATACAGAGGGCACAGGTTCCATCCCTGGTCAAAGAACTAAGATCCCACAATGCCATGTGGCAGGGCCAAAAAAAATTTTTTACAGTGCTATTCTGATGATCAAAAACAGATCTTTCTCTTTTAAAGATACACACTTAAGTATTTATGAATGAAATGACATGCTGTCTGGGTGTACTTCAAAAATGCCCCACTGCAGGTGGAGGCAGTGGTGTGGATGAAAAAAGAGTGGCCCTGAGTTGATAACTGTTGCAGTTGAGAGACAGACTCATGGGTGGGGTTGTCATACTGTTCTCTCATCTTCCATACAGGCTTGGTATTTTCTATAACAACCAAAAAAAAAAAAAAGCTTTTTCAAAATCCAGGTGGGTGCCATTCCCAACAGAAAGGAGAACATAGTTAAAGTGAAGGAGGCAGCTCGTTACAGGCAAGGAACAGCCAACAGCAGCGAATGCTGGAGCACCCCAATCCAGTCTAAGCTGGGGGTGGGGGGTTTGTGGTCAGAGATGAAGCTGGTAGTCAGGAAGGGTGATATCTACCCCACTATGACTTGTTGGCTGGTGAACAAGCATAAGTCTTCGGGAAATGGGGAAACATTGGGATATGATGAACATTGTAAGAAAAGATTAGACTTCTGCCTTAGCCAGACTGGGTGGATCTGAGGACATCAAAAGTGAAAGTGAAAGTCGCTCAGTGACGTCTGACTCTTGGCGACCCCATGGACTGTACAGGCAAGGAATTCTCCAGGCAAGAATACTGGAGTGGGTAGCTGTTCCCTTCTCCAGGGGATTTTCCCAACCCAGGGATCGAACCCAGGTCTCCCACTTGCAGGCACTGGGAGTCTGAATCCCATTGCAGGCAGATTCTTTACCACCTGAGATCATCAAGTGGGGAGCAAATCAGAAGGCTGTTGTAGGTATCCTGGTAAGTGACTCTGAGACCTGAACAAAGGTGGTAGTAGGGATGGAGAGAAGGAGAGCTGTAATGGAGATTTTAGAAGATATGACTTCACAACTCTAGTTAATTATAGACCGGGGAAACATGAGCAAGAGGCAAGAATGACTGCAAGCTTCCAGTCTAAGGAACTGACAGCAAAGCCTTTAACCAAGAGAGAACATGCAGAAGGATTAGCAATGGTGATCTAATTGTGTTTATTTTAAATTAATTTTTATTGGAGTATAGTTGCTTTACAATGTTGTGTTAGTGTCTAGTGTATAGCAAAATGAATGAGCCACACATGGAATATTATTGTGCTGTGTTTAGTTGCTCAGTCATGTCCGACTCTTGGTGAACCCATAGACTGTAGCCCAGTAGGCTCCTCTGTCCATGAGGATTCTCCAGGCAAGAATACTGGAGTGGATTGCCACTGCTTTTTCCAGGGGATCTTCCCAACCCAGGGATTGAACCCAGATATCCTGCTTTGTAGGTGGATTCTTTACCATCTGAGCCACCAGGGAAGCCCCATGGAATATTACTCAGCCATAAAAAGGAACAATATTGGATCATCTGTAGAGGCATGGGGAATATGGACCTAGAGAATGTCATAAGCAGTGAAGTCAGAAAGAGAAAAATAAATATGATCTATTAACACATACATATGGAAGCTAGGAAATGGTATAGGTGATCTTATTTAGAAATAGAGACACAGATGTAGAGAACAAATACTAGATAACATCTAACTGTGTTCTGAGAAGAGACCCTGGCAAGATGTATCATTCAAGACTAAGAACTCCCTGACCATCCTTGTGTGACAGCTACAGACTCCCTTGCAGGCGTCCAAGTTCCTTTTCTTCTCTAGATTCCATCCCTTACAGAACCATAGGAGATCAGAGCTGGGAGAAGCTTCCAGTAGCATTTAGCCTAACACCCTCCTTGTACAACTGAGAAGTCTAGAGATGGTAACTGTCTAAAATCCTTATGACCTTTTTAATATGTTTAAGGTTGCCCTAACTTCAAATGAAAAGCAACAACAAAAATCAAATACATACCTATAACCCTTCCTTTTCATCAACTTGACTACCAGTCTTTCTTCTTGAGTAGTCAAATACCCATTGTCCCATTTCCTTGTAATTCAGAATTCATTCCTTAAAGATCTGCAGCGTTTTACTTCTCTACACTATGAAATCTATTGCCCTAAAATTAACTGAGTTTGCTCTGCCAGGAACTGTCTGATGTGGGCTCTGGTTATAAGCAAGGTGAAAAGACAGCCTTCAGAATGGGAGAGAATAATAGCAAACAAAGCAGTGGACAAAGAATTAATCTCAAAAATATATAAGCAACTCCTGCAGCTCAATTCCAGAAAAATAAAGGACCCAATCAAAAAGTGGGCCAAAGAACGAAACAGACATTTCTCCAAAGAAGACATACAGATGGTTAACAAACACATGAAAAGATGCTCAACATCACTCATTATCAGAGAAATGCAAATCAAAACCACAATGAGGTACCATTTCAAGCCAGTCAGAATGGCTGTTATCCAAAAGTCTACAAGCAATAAATGCTGGAGAGGGTGTGGAGAAAAGGGAACCCTCTTACACTGTTGGTGGGAATGCAAACTAGTACAGCCACTATGGAGAACAGTGTGGAGATTCCTTAAAAAACTGGAAATAGAACTGCCATTATGATCCAGCAATCCCACTGCTGGGCATATACACCGAGGAAACCAGAATTGAAAGAGACACATGTACCCCAGTGTTCATTGCAGCACTGTTTATAATAGCCAGGACATGGAAGCCACCTAGATGTCCATCAGCAGATGAATGGATAAGAAAGCTGTGGTACATATACACAATGGGGTATTACTCAGCCATTAAAAAGAATACATTTGCATCAGTTCTAATGAGGTGGATGAAACTGGAGCCTATTATATAGTAATCCAGAAAGAAAAACACCAATACAGCATATTAACGCATATATTTGGAATTTAGAAAGATGGTAACAATAACCCTATATGCAAGACAGCAAAAGAGACACAGACAAAAGATGGCAGAGGAATAGGATGGGGAGACCACTTTCTCCCCCACAAATTCATCAAAAGAACATTTAAAAGCCGAGTAAATTGCACAAAACAACTTCTGAATGCTGGCAGAGGACATCAGGCACCCAGAAAAGCAACCCATTGTCTTCGAATGGAGGTAGGAAAAAATATAAAAAGGCAAAAAAAGAGACAAAAGAGGGAGGGACGGAGCTCCTGCCTGAGAAGGGAGTCTTAAAAGAGAGAAGTTTCCAAACACCAGGAAACACTCTCACTGCCGAGTCTGTGCGGAGCCTTGGAAGCACAGAGGGCAACATAACAGGGAGGAAAAATAAACAATTAAACCCCACAGATTACGAGCCCAACAGTAACTCCCCCAGCGGAGAAGCAGCGCAGACGCCTGCACCCACCAGTAGCAAGCGGGGGCTGGGCAGGGAGGCGTGGGCCACATCGCTTAGAGTAAGGATCAGGCCTGAATGCCCCGAGCGCTATCTGAGCGAACTAATTTGGGCTACCAAACCAGACTGTGGGATAACTACCACGCCAAAAGCCAGCCCTAACCTAAGACACCGGCAGGCCTGCGCATGGAACAAAGGACTGAACAGAGATAACCGGCTGCAGACCATTCCCCTCCGGTGACAGGCAGCCAGAACCGGAAGGGGGCAATCGCAGCCCCAGAGAGACATTATCTACAAAACTGTAAGCAGGCTTCTTTGCTAACTAAGACTTCTTGGGGTTCTGGACAGTCAACACCTGCCGGAGAAAGTGCGCCGGTTGTACACCCAGAAAACCGAGCCGCTGGGAGGCGATAAGTCTCAGCAACCGGGCTCGCCAAACACCTCATCACTGAGCTGCTTGGACCTGGGAAGGGCACAAAACACAGGCCCAACCGAGTCTGCGCCTCTGAGGACTACCTGAGCGCCTGAACCTAAGCAGCTTAGATCTGGGAGGTGCAAGCAGCCCAGGGCTGGCCTCGGATGGTTCCCAGCGAGCAACCTAGAGCCTGAGCAGTGTGGGCAGGGAGGCTACACGTGCCGTGAGCGGGGTCAGGCCCAGTGTGGCGGCTGAGGCACTGCGAGCAAATGCCAGTGTTATTTGTTTGCAGCGTCCCTCCCTCCCCACAGCGCAACTGAACAAGTGAGCCTGAAAAAAAAAAAAGTGTCCACCACTGCCCCCTTTGTATCAGGGCGGAAATCAGACACTGAAGAGACCAGCAAACAGAAGAAGCTATAACAGAGGGAACCACCTTGGAAGCAACAGGAAATAGATTAAAACCCTGTCGTTAGTACCGACTACATAGGAAGGGGCCTATAGATCTTGAGAAATATAAGCTGGACCAAGAAACTAGCCGAAAATGAACTGACCCCACAATACCCACAACACCAGAGAAAGTTCTAGATATATTTTTACTATTTTTAACAATCATTCTTTTAATTTAAAAAAAAATTTTAAGTCCTCTAGTACTCCTTTAATTTTCACTTTTATAACCTACTATTACTTTCCAAAAAAAAAGACTCATTTTTTTTTAAAGCAAACTTCATATATATTTTATAATTTTTGTAACCTTGTTTTTTTTTCTTTTTCTCTTTTATTTTCCTCTTTTCTTTAACATTGTATTTTTGAAATTCCAACCTCTACTCTAGATTTTTAATTTTAGCTTTTTGGTATTTGTTATAAATTTTGTACCTATATTTTTTTTAATAATTTTTGTGACTTTTTTTTCCTCTCTTTCTTTCTCTTCTTCTTTTCTTTAACATTGTATTTCTGAAATTCCAAACTCTACTCTAGATTTTTAACTTTTGCTTTTTGGTATTTGTTATCAATTTTGTACCTATATTTTCTTTATAATTTTTGTGACTTTGTTTCTGTTGTTTGTTTTTTCTCTTTTTCTTCTTCTTTTCTTTAACATTGTATTTTTGAAATTCCAAACTCTAGATTTTTAACTTTTGCTTTTTGGTATTTGTTATCAATTTTGTACCTATATTTTCTTTATAATTTTTGTGACCTTTTTTTTCTCTCTTTCTTTTCCTTCTTCCTTTCTTTAACATTGTATTTTTGAAATTCCAAACTCTACTCTAGATTTTTAATTTTTGCTTTTAGGTATTTGTTACCAATTTTGTACCTTTAAGAACCCAATCTTCAGTACCCATTTTTTACTTGGGAGCAAGATTACTGGCTTGACTGCTCTCTCCCCCTTTGGACTCTCCTTTTTCTCCACCAGGTCGCCTGTGTCTCCTCCCTAACCCCTTTCTACTCTACCCAATTCTGTGAATTTCTGTGTGTTCCAGACGATGGAGAACACTTAGGGAACTGATTACTGGCTGGATCTGTCTCTCTCCTTTTCATTCCCCCATTTTATCCTTCTGGCCACCTCTGTCTCCTTCCTTCCTCTTCTCTCTCTTCCATGAACATCTCTGAGCGGTCCAGTTGTGGAGTGCACATAAGGAAGTGATTATTGGCTAGCCCACTTGCTCCTCTACTGATTCTACCTCATCTCATTCGGGTCACCTCTAACTTCCTCCTTCCTCTTCTCTTCTCCATGTAATGCTGTGAACCTCTCTGGGTGACCCTCATGGTGGAGAAACTTTTCATCTTTAACCTAGATGTTTTATCGATAGTGCTGTATAGAATGAGAAGTTTTGAGACTACTGTAAAAATAAGACCTATAATTGGAAGCAGGAGGCTTAAGTCCAAACCCTGACTCCAGGGAACTCCTGACTCCAGGGAACATTAATTGACAGGAGCTCATCCAACGCCTCCATACCTACACTGAAACCAAGCACCACACAAGGGCCAACAAGTTCCAGGGCAAGACACACCAAGCAAATTCTCCAGCAACACAGGAACACAGCTCTTAGCTCCAATATACAGGCTTCCCAAAGTTACTACAAAACCATAAACATCTCATAACTCATTACTGGACACTTCATTGCACTCCAGAGAGAAGAAATCCAGCTCCACCCACCAGAACACCGACACAAGCTTCCCTAATCAAGAAACCTTGACAAGCCACCTGTACAAACCCACACACAGTGAGGAAACACCACAATAAAGAGAACTCCACAAACTGCCAGAATACAGAAAGGACACCCCAAACTCAGCAATATAAACAAGATGAAGAGACAGAGGAATACCCAGCAGGTAAAGGAACAGGATAAAAGCCCACCAAACCAAACAAAAGAGGAAGAGATAGGGAATCTACCTGATAAAGAATTCCGAATAATGATAGTGAAATTGATCCAAAATCTTGAAATCAAAATGGAATCACAGATAAATAGCCTGGAGGCAAGGATTGAGAAGATGCAAGAAAGGTTTAACAAGGACCTAGAAGAAATAAAAAAGAGTCAATATATAATGAATAATGCAATAAGTGAGATCAAAAACACTCTGGAGGCAACAAATAGTAGAATAACAGAGGCAGAAGATAGGATTAGTGAATTAGAAGACAGAATGGTAGAAATAAATGAATCAGAGAGGAAAAAAGAAAAACGAATTAAAAGAAATGAGGACAATCTCAGAGACCTCCAGGACAATATTAAATGCTACAACATTCGAATCATAGGAGTCCCAGAAGAAGAAGACAAAAAGAAAGACCATGAGAAAATACTTGAGGAGATAATAGTTGAAAACTTCCCTAAAATGGGGAAGGAAATAACCACCCAAGTCCAAGAAACTCAGAGAGTCCCAAACAGGATAAACCCAAGGCGAAACACCCCAAGACACATATTAATCAAATTAACAAAGATCAAACACAAAGAACAAATATTAAAAGCAGCAAGAGAAAAACAACAAATAACACACAAGGGAATTCCCATAAGGATAACAGCTGATCTTTCAATAGAAACTCTTCAAGCAAGGATGGAATGGCAAGACATACTTAAAGTGATGAAAGAAAATAACCTACAGCCCAGATTATTGTACCCAGCAAGGATCTCATTCAAATACGAAGGAGAAATCAAAAGCTTTACAGACAAGCAAAAGCTGAGAGAATTCTGCACCACCAAACCAGCTCTCCAACAAATACTAAAGGATATTCTCTAGACAGGAAACACAAAAAGGGTGTATAAATTCGAGCCCAAAAGAACAGAGTAAATGGCAACAGGATCATACTTATCAATAATTACCTTAAATGTAAATAGGTTGAATGCCCCAACTAAAAGACAAAGACTGGCTGAATGGATACAAAAACAAGACCCCTACATATGTTGTCTACAAGAGACCCACCTCAAAACAGGGGACACATACAGACTGAAAGTGAAGGGCTGGAAAAAGATTTTCCATGCAAATAGAGACCAAAAGAAAGCAGGAGTAGCAATACTCATATCAGATAAAACAGACTTTAAAACAAAGGCTGTGAAAAGAGACAAAGAAGGTCACTACACATAATGATCAAAGGATCAATCCAAGAAGAAGATATAACAATTATAAATATATATGCACCCAACATAGGAGCACCGCAATATGTAAGACAAATGCTAACACGTATGAAAGGAGAAATTAACAATAACACAATAATAGTGGGAGACTTTAATACCCCACTCACACCTATGGATAGATCAACTAAACATAAAATTAACAAGGAAACACAAACTATAAACGATACAATAGACCAGTTAGACCTAACTGATACCTATAGGACATTTCATCCCAAAACAATGAATATCACCTTTTTCTCAAGCGCACACAGAACCTTCTCCAGGATAGATCACATCCTGGGCCATAAATCTAGCTTTGGTAAATTCAAAAAAACTGAAATCATTCCAAGCATCTTTTCTGACCACAATGCAGTAAGATTAGAACTCAATTATAGGAGAAATACTATTAAAAATTCCAACATATGGAGGCTGAACAACACACTGCTGAATAACCAACAAATCACAGAAGAAATCAAAAAAGAAATCAAAATTTGCATAGAAATGAATGAAAATGAAAACACAACAACCCAAAACCTATGGGACACGGTAAAAGCAGTCCTAAGGGGAAAGTTCATAGCAATACAGGCATACTTCAAGAAACAAGAAAAAAGTCAAATAAATAACCTAACTCTACACCTAAAGCAACTAGAAAAGGAAGAAATGAAGAACCCCAGGGTTAGTAGAAGGAAAGAACTCTTAAAAATTAGGGCAGAAATAAATGCAAAAGAAACAAAAGAGACCATAGCAAAAATCAACAAAGCCAAAAGCTGGTTCTTTGAAAGGATAAATAAAATTGACAAACCATTAGCCAGACTCATCAAGAAACAAAGGGAGAAAAATCAAATCAATAAAATTAGAAATGAAAATGGAGAGATCACAACAGACAACACAGAAATACAAAGGATCATAAGAGACTACTATCAGCAATTATATGCCAATAAAATGGACAACGTGGAAGAAATGGACAAATTCTTAGAAAAGTACAACTTTCCAAAACTCGACCAGGAAGAAATAGAAAATCTTAACAGACCCATCACAAGCACGGAAATTGAAACTGTAATCAGAAATCTTCCAGCAAACAAAAGCCCAGGTCCAGACGGCTTCACAGCTGAATTCTACCAAAAATTTAGAGAAGAGCTAACACCTATCCTGCTCAAACTCTTCCAGAAAATTGCAGAGGATGGTAAACTTCCAAACTCATTCTATGAGGCCACCATCACCCTAATACCAAAACCTGACAAAGATCCCACAAAAAAAGAAAACTACAGGCCAATATCACTGATGAACATAGATGCAAAAATCCTTAACAAAATTCTAGCAATCAGAATCCAACAACACATTAAAAAGATCATACACCATGACCAAGTGGGCTTTATCCCAGGGATGCAAGGATTCTTCAATATCCGCAAATCAATCAATGTAATACACCACATTAACAAATTGAAAAATAAAAACCATATGATTATCTCAATAGATGAAGAGAAAGCCTTTGACAAAATTCAACATCCATTTATGATAAAAACTCTCCATAAAGCAGGAATAGAAGGAACATACCTCAACATAATAAAAGCTATATATGACAAACCCACAGCAAACATTATCCTCAATGGTGAAAAATTGAATGCATTTCCTCTAAAGTCAGGAACAAGACAAGGGTGCCCACTTTCACCATTACTATTCAACATAGTTTTGGAAGTTTTGGCCACAGCAATCAGAGCAGAAAAAGAAATAAATGGAATCCAAATTGGAAAAGAAGAAGTAAAACTCTCACTGTTTGCAGATGACATGATCCTCTACATAGAAAACCCTAAAGACTCCACCAGAAAATTACTAGAACTAATCAATGACTATAGTAAAGTTTCAGGATATAAAATCAACACACAGAAATCCCTTGCATTCCTATACACTAATAATGAGAAAACAGAAAGAGAAATTAAGGAAACAATTCCATTCACCATTGCAACGGAAAGAATAAAATACTTAGGAATATATCTACCTAAAGAAACTAAAGACCTATATATAGAAAACTATAAACACTGGTGAAAGAAATCAAAGAGGACACTAATAGATGGAGAAATATACCATGTTCATGGATTGGAAGAATCAATATAGTGAAAATGAGTATACTACCCAAAGCAATCTATAGATTCAATGCAATCCCTATCAAGCTACCAACAGTATTCTTCACAGAACTAGAACAAATAATTTCACAATTTGTATGGAAATACAAAAACCCTCGAATAGCCAAAGCAATCTTAAGAAAGAATGGAATGGGAGGAATCAACCTGCCTGACTTCAGGCTCTACTACAAAGTCACAGTCATCAAGACAGTATGGTACTGGCACAAAGACAGAAATATAGATCAATGGAACAAAATAGAAAGCCCAGAGATAAATCCACGCACCTATGGACACCTTATCTTTGACAAAGGAGCAAGAATATAAAATGAATTAAAGACAATCTCTTTAACAAGTGGTGCTGGGGAAACTGGTCAACCACTTGTAAAAGAATGAAACTAGAACACTTTCTAACACCATACACAAAAATAAACTCAAAATGGATTAAAGATCTAAATGTAAGATCAGAAACTATAAAACTCCTAGAGGAGAACATAGGCAAAACACTCTCCGACATACATCACAGCAGGATCCTCTATGACCCACCTCCCAGAATATTGGAAATAAAAGCAAAAATAAACAAATGGGACCTATTTAAACTTAAAAGCTTCTGCACAACAAAAGAAACTATAAGCAAGGTGAAAAGACAGCCTTCAGAATGGGAGAAAACAATAGCAAATGAAGCAAATGACAAACAACTAATCTCAAAAATATACATGTAACTCCTACAGCTCAATTCCAGAAAAATAAATGACCCAATCAAAAAATGGGCCAAAGAACTAAACAGACAATTCTCCAAAGAAGACATACAGATGGCTAACGAACATATGAAAAGATGCTCAACATCACTCATTATCAGAGAAATGCAAATCAAAACCACAATGAGGTACCACTTCACGCCAGTCAGAATGGCTGCGATCCAAAAGTCTACAAGCAATAAATGCTGGAGAGGGTGTGGAGAAAAGGGAACCCTCTTACACTGTTGGTGGGAATGCAAACTAGTACAGCCACTATGGAGAACAGTGTGGAGATTCCTTAAAAAACTGGAAATAGACCTGCCTTATGATCCAGCAATCCCACTGCTGGGCATACACACTGAGGAAACCAGAAGGGAAAGAGACACGTGTACCCCAATGTTCATTGCAGCACCGTTTATAATAGCCAGGACATGGAAGCCACCTAGATGTCCATCAGCAGATGAATGGATAAGAAAGCACTGGTACATATACACAATGGAGTATTACTCAGCCATTAAAAAGAATACATTTGAATTAGTTCTAATGAGGTGGATGAAACTGGAGACTATTATACAGAATGAAGTAAGCCAGAAAGAAAAACACCAATACAGTATACTAACGCATATATATGGAATTTAGAAAGATGGTAACAATAACCCTGTGTACGAGACAGCAAAAGAGACACTGATGTATAGAACAGTCTTATGGACCCTGTGGGAGAGGGAGAGGGTGGGAAGATTTGGGAGAATGGCATTGAAACATGTAAAATATCATGTATGAAATGAGTTGCCAGTCCAGGTTCGATGCACGATACTGGATGCTTGGGGCTGGTGCACTGGGACGACCCAGAGGGATGGAATGGGGAGGGAGGAGGGAGGAGGGTTCAGGATGGGGAACACATGTATACCTGTGGCGGATTCATTTTGATATTTGGCAAATCTAATACAGTTATGTAAAGTTTAAAAATAAAATAAAATTAAAAAAAAAAAGATATGAATTGTATATCTACCATAAGAAAGCTTTGAACATTAAATGAGATAATGAATGCAAAAAAAAAAAAATAAAAAAAAAAAAAATAAAATAAAATAAAATTAAAAAAAAAAAAAAAGAAATCAAAATATAAAAAAAAATAAAATTAAAAAAAAAAAAAACAAAAAAAAAAAAACAGTCTTTTGGATTCTATGGGAGAGGGAGAGGGTGGGATGATTTGGGAGAATGGCATTGAAACATCTATAATATCATATATGAAACGAGTCGCCAGTCCAGGTTCGATGCACGATACTGAATGCTTGGGGCTGGTGCACTGGGACGACCCAGAGGGATGGTATGGGGAGGGAGGAGGGAGGAGGGTTCAGGATGGAGAACACATGTATACCTGTGGCAGATTCATTTTGATACAAGGCAAAACCAATACAATATTGTAAAGTTAAAAAAAAAAAAAAGAGAGAGACACAGACGTATAGAACAGTGTTTTGGATTCTATGGGAGAAGGCGAGGGCAGGATGATATGGGAGAATGGCATTGAAACATGTAAATTATCATATGTGAAATGAATCGCCAGTCCAGTTTTGACGCATGATACAGGGTGCTCGGGTGCTCAGGGCTGGTGCACTGGGATAACCCAGAGGGATGGGATGGGGAGGGAGGTGGGAGAGGAGTTCAGGATGGGGAACACATGTACACCCATGGCAGATTCAAGTCAATGTATGGAAAAACCAATACAATATTGTAAAGTAAAATAAATAATTAATTTAAAAAATAAAATTAAATTAACTGAGGAAGACTTTGTCAAACAAAACAGCTTTTCCTCAGTCCCCGAAGCTGTTCCTTGGTTTCCTGTGAAGTCTGAATACTACCTGCTGCACCTCTTCTTTAAGGCTTTGCTCCCTTGCTCTTTCTAACAGTGAGCCTTCCTTGGATCTATTCCTTCCTCTGTTGATGACTCCTACTCTTTCATGATCCACTTTTTTTTTTTTAACACATGATCCACTTTAAAAAAATATTTATTGATTTGGCTGCACTGGCTCTTTATTGAAGCATGGGGGATCTTCAATCTTCAATCTTACTTGTGACAGGTAGGATATTTTTAGTGTCAGCATGCAAACTCTCAGTTGTGGTATGTGGGATCTAGTTCCCCAACCAGGAATCAAACCTGGGCCTCCTGCATTGGGAGCTTGGAGTCTTAGTCACTGGACCACTAGGGCAGTTCCCGAGATTGACTTTTGACTCCACTTTTTCTCTAAACCTCCACACTTCCATCATGAGCCAAACACTCCTCTCTTCAGTCAGTTACTCTGGGGTCATTCACCTCATGGTGTTCACAATGTCTTCTGGGTTCACATCCAGATGTTCTGCACATGTCATAAGTGTGATGTGCCAGTTCTCTTGGCCCCCTTGGTCACTGGAAGCAAGGTGCCTTCTCAAAGAAAAGGAATCCATGTGCTCATGGGGCTCACTGCTGGGTTGCACCACAGTGAAAAGGGACATTGACGAATGAGAGCCTGTTCTGAGAGGAGCAACAGGGTTGGTAAGGGACTTAAAAACAATACACAAAAACTGCTGAAAAGGCTAAGAATTATGAACCTGGGAAAGATAGTACTCTAGGGATTCAGTTTTCTGCAAATTTGTGAAAACTTGTCACGTGGGATGAGGCATAGATATGTGTGTGTGTGTGTGTGTGTGTGTGTGTGTTTTCCCCCAGAAAGCAGAAATTGGAAGGAGGTTATATTTTGGCTCAAAAGGAAAAAAATACTGCAAATAACTCACGTTGTTCAATCCAAGAGAGAGCTCTCAATGCAGTGAACTGTGCCCTTGCCGAAGGTGTTGAAGAGAGAGACTGGCCACCCAGCCTCTGAGATCCACTTTCCTCTGACCCCCTGTGAATTGTTCTCCCTGTGACAGCCTGTCAGCACTGCAGGCCTCACATATCTGATGTGGAATCAGCTGTCCTGTCTAATTCCTCAAGTCTATCACTGATGCTGTTTTGCTTCTAGATTCCTGGGTGAGATTCAACGTCTTTGATTCCTTGCTCTCTTTAGGTGTCCATACCTTCACGTCCAGAATGTTTCTTGACATGCTCTTGATACTATATCTCCATGGATACCATGACAGCCCAAACTTGCCAAATCCCATGTGGACAGAAGTCATTGGATTTTTGATCTCTCTGGAGATTAAGCCTGGCCTTCTCATTTTATAAGTAAGGAAAATGAGACACAGAAAAATGAAAGACTTGTTTACGGTCACATGGTTACAAGTGGTGGTTCTAGGCTCCAAGACTCCTGGCGCCATGTTCTTCCATGCCCCATACCACAGCAGCTCTGGGAGTTCTCCTGACAATCACTCAGGCCATCATGTTACATTTCAGCTTAACTAGTTTGATAAACAGTGGCCATGTCTTATCCATGGAATGATCACTTTATTTGGTTAACACTGTGATGGTCTTTGGTCAAATCATATGTGTTAATCTAGATCTAGATATTACCCCCAATCTGGTAACTATAACAGAATACTGAGTCTGCTTTGAGTTAAAAGGCACTGTTCTTTTCTGTGCTTCTCGTAGATGCTGCCAAAGTAAGACTGCTGAATTGTGCAATAGAGGAGAATTCTAGCCAGTTCAGGCTCTCTAGAGTCTGCAAATCCAGGTCATTTGGATTTGAAACATATCATTGTACTCCAATGAGTACAAAAATGACATATATCATGTTAACTGGCTAGGCCCTGAATACTCCCATAAAAGGTCCTGGACTCACGTTGGTTCTTCTGTTGCTATTCTGGTCTCTTCTAGTTCTTGAGCTTGTTTCAGCCAAGGTAATTTAGCTTCCACTGGGCTTTTTTCTAAGGAAAAAGGAACATAAACAACAGGCTTAATTACTGTTAATCATTCAAGAGTTGGCCATGTGATTGTTATTTACTGGAGATTTCATCAATTTTTTTTTTCAAATGAACAGTGCATGAAGTGGCTTCTGGACAGAAGCAAAAATTTCTGTCATGTATTTTTTAAATTAACACATTATCAGAATGCAACCAAACAATCCCATGACACAGTTGAATACATTCTCCAAGTTAGCATAAAAACACCTTTTATCAGTACCAGTCTCTGTTGTTTGCATATTAAAGCTCTGATTTCAACCAGATCAGTTTGCTTTCTTTTGCCACACAGTTTTTGCCCACTGAGTGAAGAAATTAATAGAGACAAGCAAATAACATAGAAGGCTTAGAAAATTGCGAGGAGGAAAATCTGTGCTATGGTTTACTCAAACTTTAAAAAGTTGTAGTTGTTAAGAGAGATGATTACCAATTGGCCTGCAGGAGCAAGCTGGTGCCCTTCTCTGTCCTTTGAAGCTTCCTAAGATGTGAAGAAAGCATCTAATTATGAAGTGAGAAGGGAAATAATTTTGGACTGCTTTGGAGAAATCACAGACACTAAGAAAGTGGCTATAAAAGTACCACTGACTGCAGAAAGGAGGAGAAAAGACTTCCCTGAAGAAGTTATATAATCAGTATTTGTACCTTGCATGGAAACCAGTGATTTTTCCAGAAGACAGACATCATGAAAGAAATGAAGAATTAGTTGCTTATGAGGCTATTTGTATGAAGAATGCACCCAGAAATCATGAAGAAGAATCTTACCATCCTCTCTAATGGGCTAATAAGGACGGTTCCTTGGCACTAACACTTGGGAGTAATTCTTTTTCCATTTCCAAAAGGAAATACTTGTCACAAGGATTGGTAATACCTTACTAAAGTGCGTGTATGGAAATAATCCTGTCTAGAGGGGAACACATACATACCCAAGAGGTGGTGCCAAGGTTCGTTCACCCATGGATGCTACCCATGTCTGCTAATTCATGTGGAACAAATGGAACCACACAAAAATTTCTGAGTGCATCTATAAATCTAGACTGGAGATTTAGTCTGTAAATCTAGACTTTCAGTCTAGAAAGTTTTCTTTGTTCATGGTAGACGATAGGACGTATGATGAAGAGGACGCTGTTCCTTCCACTCTGGTGGAAGGCAGGTAGGAATCTTCCTATTCCTCTCTCTCTTCATCTTCCTCCTCCTTTTTCTTCAAAGCAGGCACTGCATCATGTAATTTTATGTCCACTTCTTTCTGGAGGTATTTCTCATCTAATCTCATCTGATCTCCAGTAGCATATTGGGTACCTACTGACCTGGGGAGTTCATCTTTCAGTGTCCTATCTTTTTGCCTTTTCATACTGTTCATGGGGTTCTCAAGCCAAGAATATTGAAGTGGTTTGCCATTCCCTTCTCCAGTGGACCACGCTTTGTCAGAACTCTCCACCATGACCCGTCCATCTTGGGTGGCCCTATATGGTATGGCTCATAGTTTCATTGAGTTAGACAAGGCTGTGGTCCATGTGTTATATCCACTAAGAAATGTTAATATAAGCCTACACAGACAGGAGCCACTGTACCTATACAGTAGTCTCCTACATACGACCCTTCAAGATGTGAACTTCCAAAGATGTGAATGTGCACCTGGTTTAGCATGGAACCAGAACTTGTGCCATAAACCTCAGGCATGAGTGACACTGCAGCCTGTCTTCCGTATCCTATTGCCAACAATCCTTCAGCTTGACCATCTCCCACCCCCTCTCCCTCCTCCAGTCAGTAACTCTTCTTGCCTGTTCAATTGATGCCAGCCCATGTTCTATACTACTGTACTTCTTAAGGTACTTACTGTAAGATTAAAAGTGTTTCCTTTGTGCCAGTACCATACTGTCTTGATGACTGGATGGGATGGGGAGAGAGGTGGGAGGGGGGTTCAGGATGGGGAACACATGTACACCCGTGCAGATTCATGTCAATGTATGGTAAAACCAATACAATATTCTAAAGTAATTAGCCTCCAATTAAAAAAAAAGTGTTTCCTTTATTTATTTTTTTAAAATGTATTGTTTGTGTGAAAAGCATGATAAACCTATTACAGTACACTACTATATAACTAATTGTGTTAGTTGGGTACCTAGGCTAACTTTGTTGGACTTACAAACAAATTGGATTTATGAATCAGCTCTCAGAATGGAACTCGTTCGTATGTAGGGGACTTACTGTACTGAATCAACAAGATCTAAGTTTCTCTTCAAGATCAATTAATGACATAGGTTTAACTTCTTTATCTAGGTGGACAGGTCAATCTGTCAGTGAACAGTTTTTGTAAGAAAGTTAGTATGTTTAAATGCAAATGCTGCAGTATTAGTAAGAGAGCTGGAAAGCACCACCTGATTTCACTTTAAAATGCACCACAAATTTACCTTTTGGTTTATAACAGGGAATGGGAATGATACATTCTTCTTTGATGTGTAACTTCAGTTGTGGGTTACAGCCGCCAACGTGCTGCCCACGGTGGTTGATGCACAGCACAACTCGATAACGTAACCCTCGGCCACAAGTCACTGTGCACTTCAGAGATGAAAAGAGAAGCCAATGAAATTCTACACGAATATTAAACACAGAAGATCATCAGATAAACATTACATAAGGAACAGGGTGGAGGCTAATTTCCCATGATTCTTATGCTTCAGGGCCCCTCCCTTGCAAGATTACTTCTAATTCTCACTTTGAAAAGTATTTCAGGTGAGGTCACAGCACAAGAAATATTGAAATGCCCTAAAATCTTTCTATACAAATATGAAAGAAACTTAATATAGGTTTTTCTCAAACTTGATTAAAAATTTACACAACATCATCCAAAACAATCTGTGAAGACAAAAGAAACCTTTTGAAATAGTTAATTAAAAAGATATCAAATTTTGCTCAACCATGCTACAGGATTACCTTTCTATTCTGTGTATAGAAACTTATCTTGCAGAAATATCATATGAAAAGCCTCTCTAAGAGTATTCAGCCAAAAATGTAGGAAAAAATACTACAGGTGTAATAATGCAGTTAAAATGAATGAAAACATTATGTTATTTTCTCTAAATTTTGTGAATTTTGTGTTGCCAGCATTTCTTTTCTTGAATAATTTGTTTATGATTTAGAAGGTACTTTTGCCTATGAATGGAATTTTCTCAAGTCATGAATATCCAGGATATCTTTGCAGTATATGTACATTATGTTGGTAAGTATATATGTATGTATGCATGTTTGTTTTTTTTTAATCAAGACTAGTTTTTAGGACTACTTAAGGTTTACAGAAAAATTGAGCAGCGATTATAGTGCAATAAAAATAAAATAAAATAATTAAAAAAGAGAAAAACTGACCAGTTAGTATAAGAGTTCCCATATGCCCCCTCTCCCTTACACACAGTGAAAGTGAAAGTGAAGTCGCTCAGTCGTGTCTGACTCTTTGCACCCCCATGGACTGTAGCCTACCAGGCTCCTCCCTCCATGGGATTCTCCAGGCAAGAGTACTGGAGTGGGTTGCCATCCCCCAATATTAATATCTTGCATTATTGTGGTACCTTTGTTACAACTGATAAACCAATACTGATACATTATTCTTAACTCAAGTCCAGAGTCACATTAGGGTCATCAGCTTTAAAACACTTGTAATTTCTTACAATTTCATTATTCTAAATAAACATTTATTTAGATACTCAATATTTGTGTTTTGTATTCTTTTTTCTTAAAAAGTCACCTCCTTGGTAGGGGAGGGATGGACTGGAAGCCTGAGATTAGCAGATGTAAACTGTTGCATATAGGATGGGTCAACAACAAGGTCCTGCTGTATAGCACAGGAAACTATATTCAATGTCCTGTGACAAATCATCCTGGAAAAGACTATGAACAAGAATGTATCTATATGTATAACTTGAGCACTTTGCTGTGCAGCAGAAATTAACACAACATTGTAAATCAACTATACTTGAACAAAATAAAATTGTTAAAAAGTCACCTCCATATTGTTTAAACTTCAGGCCCCACCAATCCTGGATCCACCCCTGGGAGAAGTCAAGAAGCCTTGGGCACATGCCACAGAACAGACAGTGCTCTGCAGACGTGATCTCACTAAGGGTTCTGATACACTGGCAGGTCAACAGCTTCATTCCTATTTAACAGATGAGCCAATCAACAACCCGCCAACTAAGGACCTTCCTCAAAGTCAAGTAGTTCCTAAGAGGCCAAGTGGAATTCCATCCCAGAGCCTCCTGCTGTCAAAATAATGACTTCACTACTGCTTCATAAAGCTTGAAGATTCTTTCCTAAGTTCACAGATGTTTCTTAAAATGTCAGAGAAGAGTTTCAGAGGATATGGAGGCCTTTTGCAGCATAGACCCATCTTCAAGAAATTCTTAAAGAGATGGGAATACCAGACCACCTTACCTGCCTCCTAAGAAACCTGTATGTAGGTCAAAAAGCAATAGTTAGAACCAGACATGGAACAATGGACTGGTTCAAAATTGGGAAAGGAGTACATCAAGGTTGTATATGGTCACCCTGCTTCCTTAACTTCTATGCAGAGTACATCATTTCAAATGCTGGGGCTGTATGAATCACAAGCTGGAATCAAGATTGCCAGGAGAAATATCAACAACCTCAGATACACAGATGATACCACCCTAATGACATAAAGTGAGGAGGAACTAAAAAGCCTCTTGACAAGGATGAAAAAGGAGAGTTAAGAAGTTGGCTTGGAACTCAACATTCAAAAAACTAAGATCATGGCATCCAGTCCCATCACTTCATGGCAAATAGAAGGGGAAAAAGTGGGAGTAGTGAGAAATTTTATTTTCTTGGGCTCCAAAATCACCAAGGATGGTGACAGCAGCCATGAAATTAAAAGATGCTCGCTCCTTGGAAGGAAAGCTTTAACAAACCTAGACATTGTATTAGAAAGCAGAAACATTACTTTGCTGACAAAGGTCCATCTAGTCAAAGCTATGGTTTTTCTAGTAGTCATGTACGGATGTGAGTTAGGCTGGGCACCAAAGAACTGATGCTTTCGAACAGTGGTGCTAGAGAAGACTCTTGAGAGTCCCCTGGACAGCAAGGATATCAAGCCACGTCAATCCTAAAGGAAATCAACCCCGAATATTCATTTGAAGGACTTATGTTGAAGCTGAAGCTCTTAGCCACCTGAGTAAAAGAACTGATTCATTGGAAAAGACCCTGATGCTGGGAAAGACTGAAGGCAAGAGGAGAAGGGGACGACAGGGGATGAAATGGTTAGACAGCATCACCAACTCAATGGACTTGAGTCTGAGTAAACACCGGGACATAGTGAAGGACAGGGGAGCCCGGGATGCTGCAGTGCACAGGGCGCCAAAGAGTCAGACACGACAGAGTGACTGAACAACGATATCTCAGTAGTTTCCAAATAGGCTGCCTGCCTCTGGGCTTTCCCAGCATCAGTCTATCTTACCTCATTTACTTAAAATATAACACGTTTACTCTCTTCAACAAAAACAGTGAAGCTTCATAGTAAACACCAGATCAAGAATACACTTCTAGGGACTCCCTTGGTGGTCCAGTGGCTAGAACTCAGCCCTCCCAATGCAGGAGGCCTAGTTTCAATCCCTGGTCAGGGAACAAGATCCCATATGCCACAACTAAAAATTCCTCATGACACAACTAAAAAGAGCCTGCATGCCACAGGAAAGATCGAAGATCCCACATGCCTCAAGTAAGATCTGGTGTAGCCAAATAAAATAAATAAATATTTTTAAAAAGAACACACTTCTAGTGTCAGTTTTAGCATCTCTGTCTTAATCTTCCAATTCTTAATAACATGAGTTCTCTCTTTAATCCAGATGAATTAGGGCCTTTTCAACCTCCAGTCATTCTGTGTCAGATTTATGCTTTACTCCACCATCCTGGCTTAGCCATACCACACAGTGATGCCTTCTCTAGGCTCCTGCATGGTTAAAGTCTGCGGATCTGAAACATGGGTTAAGCACTACAAGGGCAACAAAGACTTTCCAAATAACTCTGTTTCAATCCCTGTTCCTTTCAGATTGGTTCTCAATCATTCTTACCTGCTCTGATGCCTCCAACATTCTCCCTCACAGCATCCTTCAACTGTCTTCTCAGCTCTTCAGGAGTAGGAACCATGTTCACATACAACTTCTGCATCCGCCATGTTGCCCAGTACAGTATTGACCACAGAGCAAATAATCATTAAAGTCTGAGACTGAATTAAAAGTGGCACGTTCTCAAATCTTACCTGAGACCACTCCATGGCAATCCACTTGGGACAGTCGAACAGATTGCAGGTTTGCATCACCTTGGGTTTGGGTGCATACATGCACTTCCATTCTTCCACTTGAAGTATCTCTCCGTGCATGGACTCCTCCACACACACAAAGGTCCGTCTCTGAATCCCGCCTCCACAGGACACTGAACATGCAGTCCAAGGGTTATGTTCCCAGCTCAAAAGCAAAGAAGTGAAAACACATTATTCATTTGTTGCTTGCTTCAAGTTTGCAAAGTTGATTGCAACAAGTACAGCCATAAGACTTTAATCTTAACTACTATACACACTGTATTGTCTTAACTCCTTGGTCCTAAAGGTTATTGTCAGATGGGAGTAACACACCTGCCCCAGTGTATTATAACAACAGGGCCGTTGTGTGAAAGCATCTTCAATCTGACTCTAAAGTATAAAACACCAATGGAGAGTATTACCAGGGAATCATACAAACTCCAAGTCAGAAAGAATCATCCTAACATGTCTAGGTATAAAAGGGAATGCAAATATCTAATCAACTGGAATGTGTTAGCTTCCTCTGCAACGTGCTGTGCTTAGTCACTCAGTCATGTCTGACTCTTTGTAACACCATGGACTGCAGCCCGCCAGGCTCCTCTGTCCATGGGGATTCTCCAGGCAAGAATACTGGAGTGGGTTGCCATGCCCTCCTCCAGGGGATCTTCCCAACCCAGGGATCAAACCCAGGTCTTCCACATTGCAGGCAGATTCTTTACTGACTGAGCCACCAGGGAAGTTCCCCTCTACAATACCTAGATATAAATGCATGCTTGACACCTCCAGTGACATCTCCAGTGACATCTCAAATATTACCTTTGAGGCAACCTATTCCATCTAATTCTTAGAAAAATATTATTATGTAATTAAAGTTTTTGTTCCCTTAGCTCTATATAAAGGGTCTAGTCTCAAACATTTAAGACTACTGCCACAGATACTATGGGCTTCGCCGGTGGCTCAGACAGTAAAGAGTCTACTTGCAGTGTGGGAGACCCAGGTTCCATTCCTGGGTCGGGAAGATCCCCTGGAGAAGGAAATAACAACGCACTCCAGTATTCTTGCCTGGAAAATCCCATGGACTGAGGAGCCTGGTAGGCTACAGCCCATTGGGTTGCAGAGTTGGACACGACTGAGTGACTTCACTTTCACCTTTCACAGATACTAAAGCTTCTTAAAAACTGATTAGAGCATATTACAGAAAGGAAAAGGAAACATGTAACTCACCGAGGGAGAGGCTGGAAGTGGTCATAGGGCATGATCTCTTTAAATCCATCGCTAGAAATGAAATCGTGAGAATATAATTACTACTCCATACATTTACTCATTTGACTAGTACAGATGTCATATGACAAAATACAGAGCGCTTTCAAATTATATTGACACTTAATATGCCAACTGTTCTGAACCATTTCCCCCCAAATTCCCTTTCCCCTTGCACACTTCTGCTACCGTCTCCTTAATTTTTAGGAACATCTCTGATATACAACTTACCCAATTCTATATGAAAGTGAAGCTAGCAGTGTATACTCATTAAAGTAGTATATGTTCATCATCTCTTAATTTAGATAAATCTATTTATTCCCTTTTATCCTTTTAAATTATTGTGATAAAATATATTCATGATATTAACACACTGTCTAATTAGCAGGATCTTTAGAAAATCACTTTGTTTAACAGATTCTGTCTTTTGAAAAGGCCTCTATTTGTGATTGTGTACACCTGGGATTACAGGAAATGCACAGCTTCGTGATGAGAAATGAAATCCACTGAGCACGCTTCCCTTTCCACTTGCACACTGCCTCAGCCAGCTGGCAGAGAGCTGGGGGATTCTGGGACTTGATAGTGTGCTGTTATTTTAGGATCCTGTAGCAAAGCCAAGAAACTTCCCCAATCCAACTTCCCCAATCCAGAAGTTGGATTGCCAACTTCTGGCAATCCAAGTCACCAGGTACTAAATTATGCAGCAGGATGGTTTATGCATAGCTTTTCTACTCTGGCAGTCAAACTCTGCACTTCCTGCACTATGCATTATTTATACTGAGTTTAAGGTGAACACTTCAAAAGTCTAAATGTGGTCATCAGTAACTCAGTTTAAAAAGCTAAAATGGTGAATTATCGATATTCACAGCTGGTAGGTGGACTAGATGTACTTAAATGAAGAGACCTTTCATGTTGTATACACAAGACATGCTCAGAGAGGTTCATGACAAAAAGTGAAAGGTCACAGCACATGGACACAGAGCCCACAAGCACGAACCAGATGAGTGAGCAGATGAGCCTAATGCCTCCTGACCATGGTTATAAATGGGTTCGCAGGTACCTGCCACCAGGGTACGTTCAAGATCATGCAATGGAACTGTGTTGCTTCATAAGGATGGATCAGTCCCAGCTGCTGTTGATTTCTTTTTTTAAATTTTTAATTGGAGAATAATTGCTTTACAAAATTGTGATGGTTTCTGCCATCCATCAACATGAATCAGCCTGTGTCATACAGCAAATTCCCACCAGCTGTCTGTTTTACATATGGTAATGTATGTTTTCATGTCACTCTCTCAACTCATCCCACCCTCTCCTTTCCTCACTGCATCTACAAGTCTGTTCTCTATGTCTGTGTCTCCATTGTTGCACCACAAATAGGTTCATCAGTACCATCTTTCTAGATTTCATATATATGTGTTAATATATGATATCTGTCTTTCTCCTTCTGACTTACTTCAGTCTGTATAACAGACTCCAGATTCATACACCTCATTAGAACAGACTCAACTGCATTACTTTTAATAGCAGAGTAATATTCCATTGTATACATGTACCAAAGGGCAGTGATACAAACCTTGATGGGCAAGGATCCATGCTACATTCCTTCAGTTTGGGTTTTGGTTTCACATTTTCAGGGTAGTAATGGCAATAATGGTCAGGAACCACCCTCTTCAAGCGGATATCCACACATTCAGCAGAATTGAGCTGATACCCTAAAGCAGCAGAACAGGAGTGTCTGAGTATTGCATTCATTTGGGATTTCCTTGGCAATGTGATCGCTTGCCACACATTTTTTTCTTTCTTCTTTAGGAAACTCAACTCAGTGGTTCTCAACCCTGGTTGTATAACAAACAGAACCATGTGAGAACCTTTAACACATACCAGCACCCAGGTCCCCTCCTGGTCCAATGAAATCAGAAGCATTACAGTCAAGAAATCAGCATTCCCACAGGTCAAAGTGGGAGGAGTGGGTCCTATCTGTTCCCATGGTCACATTGCAACTGAAGAAATACGGCTGTTCCTTTATTCCCAGGCTACCTAGAAGGTAGAAGCAGCAGATGCCCACTGCTTAATTGGAAGAGGGTGTAAGGTGCTTTAGGAAAAGCATTTATGGAGAGCTAGCAATTGGACTGAATGCTGATTCCAGTTTCCCAAGCTCCTTTAGGTTTACAGTTACTGTGGGGAGCGAATAAGATCATGAGTGTCAAAGCTTTGTTAAAAATGTAAATCTTTAAACAATGGCTGGGTGATATGGTACAGCAGCAGCAGAAAAGTTATGACCAACCTAGGCACCATATTAAAAAGCAAAGACATTACTTTGCCAACAAAGGTCTGTCTAGTCAAAGCTATCGTTTTTCCAGTAGTCATGTATGGATGTGAGAGTTGGACTATAAAGAAAGCTGAGCACCAAAGAATTGACACTTTTTAACTGTGGTGCTGGAGAAGACCCTTGAGAGTCAGAAAGGAGACAGAAAGGAGATCCAACCAGTCAATCCTAAAGGAAATAAGTCCTGAATACTCATTGGAAGGACCGATGCTTAAGCTGAAACTCCAATGTTTTGGCCACCTGATGCAAAGAACTGACTCATTTGAAAAGACCCTGATGCTGGGAAAGATTGAAGGCAGGAGGAGAAGGGGATAACAGAGGATGAGATGGTTGGATGGCATCATTGACTCAATGGACATGAGTCTGAGTAAACTCTGGGAGTTGGTGATGGACAGGGAGGCCTGGTGTGTTGCAGTCCATGGAGTTGCAAACAAAAGAGTCAGATATGACTGAGCGATTGAACTGAGCTGAACTGAACTGAGCAGCAACAACAACAAAAAAAAGACTTTTTAAAAAAGACTCTCGGGTTCTTCTACGATGACTGAAATGTTTGACCAAGATTGAGAATGACTACTCGTGTTATAACTTGCATTATAACTGATTTGTGTTATACTTAGCACTTACTTTTTAAGATTTTTGTTTTGATATGGACCATTTTATTTTTAAAGCCTTTATTGAATTTGCTATAGTACTGTTTCTGTTTTCTGTTTTTGTTTTTTCTTTTTCGCCACAAGGCATGTGGGATCTTAGTTCCTCAACCAGGGATCAAACCTGTAACTCCTGAATTGGAAGGCAAAGACCACTGGACCACCAGGGAAGTCCCTGTTTTTAGCACTTATGATTAGAAAGTTATAATAGACTCCTTTGAAAATTTTTGGAGCTCATGTACAGAAGATTAGTTATTTACTGTTATATCTCTTTACTGTTGTCATGGCACTGTGCAAGGCTCTTGTTTCCTTATATTTCCCCTCCTTCCATTACAATCCCCCAGAGACATCTATTTATTGTTAATGTGTTAAATATACATCTGTCTTTTGTAATGTTGTTTCATGTGTATCTGCTTTGACTAAATGATACTGAGTCTTAAATCATCTTCTGTTTTCTACTTTTCCCACTCAACATTACATTTCTTTTTTTTTTATTTTTTTTTTAAATTTTATTTTATTTTTAAACTTTACATAACTGTATTAGTTTTGCCAAATATCAAAATGAATCCGCCACAGGTATACTGAAAAGTACCCTTGTACTGAGCTTTGTTTCATTCTTCTGTATAATATTCCATTGCTAGTACACTTGCCTGGAAAATCCCATGGACGGAGGAGCCTGGTAGGCTGCAGATCATGGGGTCGCGAAGAGTTGGACACGACTGAGCGACTTCACTTTCACTTTTCCCTTTCATGCATTGGAGAAGGAAATGGCAACCCACTCCAGTGTTCTTGCCTGGAGAATCCCAGGGACGGGGGAGCCTGGTGGGCCGCTGTCTATGGGGTCGCACAGAGTCAGACACGACTGAAGCGACTTAGCAGCAGTAGCAGCAGCAGCAGTACACTTTACTCATTTCCTGCCCTGGGGTACCTAGGTTACCTCTGACAACAATGAACTTTCTAACTGGGGAAATAGCATTTTCTATACAGGGGAACAAAACCCTCCCATCTGCATCTCCCCCTGCCTCATAAGCCTTCAAAGAAGAAGGAATGAAGATTTATTCCTGATTCTATTCAGTTTGTACAGTCTCTGAGGAAAGTGAACATTCCATATCTATGAGAGCTGTAAATTCAAAAAACAACTCACAAAATGATGCTTCTATTTCCTGAAAGATCTGATTCCAAGGTTCCTGTCACTATGTAAGTGTCATGTTAAGTTTTTAAAAAAGGTAATTTTTCAAAACCAGAATGAGCTCTTCAGAAGGAAAAAAAAAAGTCCAAAATTTAGTTCTCAGCCTTAGTCAACTGGTATAAAGTTCCAAAAATACATTTAAAGGCCCAATGGCTGAGAGCAATCTGATTTTATAAAACACTAGACAGCTTCCTACAAGTTGTGGCTTAAATGTAAGCTGAGTGTGTAGAAGGACAGACTGGTATGCATTATAAAAAGCAAGGTCAAAAACCACAGGAACGAAAATCCAAATGGCGTCAATAAAAAATGACTTGGGCGCCAATATCTGCCAGAAAGTCTGCAACATCAGATGGCAATGCCAGTCCGGGTACTTTCCCTGAACTAACCTCACGTGTCCCACACAGATGACTGCAGGCAAGACCAGGGAAGTCCACCCAAGTACTTGGAGACCAGCATACTAGTCTTTCTCATTATCCCAAACTCTGAAATGCCATTTACATAAATCATGTAGATTTGATTACTAATATAATTAGATTTTGGTAATGCTTTCCTTGTGGGTTTTATGTATGTGTATTTTCCCCAAAATAATAACAGAATGAAATTATAGCTCTTCAAGTCAAAGAAAAATTTCTTTGTTCTAAATGGAAACATATTTCTAGAAGGAGACAAAGAGCATACAGGTGTTTATAATTTGGGGGGAGAGACAATTAATTTTCCTTCTTAATTTTGTCACAGTACACAGATAACTAAAAGAGAAAGAAATAAGACAGACTGCTTTGGGGGGTTCAGGATTGGGAACACGTGTACACCTGTGGCGGATTCATGTTGATGTATGGCAAAACCAATACAATATTGTAAAGTAATTAGCCTCTAATTAAAATAAATAAATTTAAATTAAAAAAATTAAGAACAAATGTACTAAAATTCTGCCTGTATACAGAAAATGGCAGGATGTTGGGGGAAATTCCAAAAGGAGCCTAACATGTTCCTTCTGTCCTCACAGACAACGCCATCTTTGGTGACGGACTCACAGCCAGGCGATTCCCATGAAGGTTGGAATTCTGACCAGCAGGGCTGATTGTGGCTTTCCTTGGGCATCCAGATATGAGAAAACCTATTCTCCTCCCAAGAACTGAGCCAACTGAACTAAGCTGAGTCCCACTGTACCCGTCCCCCCCAGAATGGAAAGCGTCTCTTTTAACTTCGGTGTCCAAATGAAAATACATATTTAACTGCGTGTGAAAGCTAGAAAGTAAATTAAAACTAAAGACATATTTGTTGTTTTTCTCATGGATAATTAGAATCAAAAAGAATTCTTTAGGATTAGAATTTTAAAATACATAGAATTTGAAAGCCTCCCTATCTCTTTGCTCTTATTTTGGGGTCCATGAGAGACATGCAAACATGTTTCCAGTTCTTTGCTCAAAGGAAAGGGTGTTCTCTAAATCCAGTGCATGTTCATTAACCCCACTGGGTCCCAGGCCGTGGAGTAAGATGCTGTGTGATTACACGTCTCTAATTAGCACACTAACTTTAAAGTCAGCTTCAAAAACACAAACATGTCATTTTTAACTCTGAGCTCTAAATATTTAGGAACAAAGCCTGTGCCTCACCTCCTCCACATGTCACAGTGCAGGGAAAGAAGTCAGTTTGTCTCCACTGATGGCTGATGGGCTGGTAGAAGAAGAACTGGACCACACTGTCCTTAGCCACAGTGTACCTGGTCTGGACAGAGAGAACTGTGATAACATATCTGCATGCAATGAAACAGCTCCTTCCACATCTTTCAACATGCGGTGAATACAAGTCACCTAGGTAGATAAACGTGTCTATCACAACACACTCTCGTACACGAAGATTCCCAGAATGTTAAGATGTGATAGCATGTCAATTAAATTTGTCATAAACGGAAATTCAGAAGATCTTCAACCATTCTCCCTGGAGTCATTTTCCCAGGTAATTCC
Organism: Bubalus kerabau; assembly: GCF_029407905.1. Lineage (NCBI taxonomy): Eukaryota > Metazoa > Chordata > Mammalia > Artiodactyla > Bovidae > Bubalus > Bubalus kerabau. Next base: position 24,941,423 of record NC_073642.1, read on the forward strand.
ATGCTTGTGAATGAGTTCACAAAAATGTAGGCAGACTTAAAAAAAAAATTTATTGGCATATAGTTGCTTTACAATGCCATTAGTTTCTACTGTACAGCAAAGTGAATCAGCCATTTGTATACTTATATCCCCTGTTTTGGATTTCTTTCCCATTTAGATCATCACAGAGCATTTTCCCTGTGCTATATATAGTAAGTTCCTATTAGTTATCTATTTTATACATAGTGGTGTATATATGTTGGAGAAGGAAATGGCAACCCACTCCAGTGTTACTGCCTGGAGAATCCCAGGGATGGGGGAGCCTCGTGGGCTGCCGTCTATGGGGTCGCAGAGTCGGACACGACTGAAGTGACTTAGCAGTGTATATATGTCAATCCCAGTCTTCCAATTCATCCCACCTCCTCTTCCCTGCTTGGTATCTATAAGTTTGTTCTCTATGTTCATGTATTACTTCTTTGCAAATAAGTTCATCTGTACCAATTTTTTTTCAGAGTTTTTAGTTTAACATTTTTTCTGCCTGATACATATGATTTTAATTTCTATGAGAACAGGAACTGAGATGTAATCTGGGTTTGCTTACAACATGGCACATTTTAGGAATCTTACATTTTTAATAACAACATCCCTAAGCATCTTTTAGCAGAGCCTTCTGAAAGCACAATTACAGAAACTCGAAATGTACACAAATCCACAGTGTTTGCATATGAGCCTTGCTGCGTCTAGTTAACAGAGAGAAGGTGCATTGCTGAGCATGAGAAGGCAGTTACAGACAAAGATAAGTTTACTCTCAGGTTATTTTATTTCAGCAAGTCCTCTCCCTTCTTCTTTCTTTTCTTCTCTACTGATTGAACAAATGAGTGAATTGAGGGAAAGTCCTGGAATGCAACACAAAGAGAAAAATAGAGGGAAAACAAAGATTAAGCTTATGGGGAACAGAACCAGAAATGCCAGTATTACATGGAGTTAAAGAGAAAGAACAGAGGGACTTGCCTGGTAGTCTAGTGGTTAAGACTCTGTGCTTCCACTGTGAGGGGTGCAGGTTTGATCCCAGGTCAGGGAACTAAGAGCCCATGAGCTGTGCAATGTGGGAAAGACAGAAGTACTCAGTCTAAAAATAGTCATAAAGTTCTGAGCAGACATCATAAAAAAATGCAACAACAAAGACAAAGAGAAATTCTAAAAGTTATCAGAAAAAAGATGATTCCCTACAAAGGAGTGAGAATCAGAATGGCATCAGATTTCTCATAGGCAATAATGGATACAAGAAAACGAACACCTTTAAGACGATGAGGGACAATAGTTTTTAATCTAGAATTCTACAACCAAATTATTCACTACCAATCAATGATCAGTTGTCAACTTATAAACAATCTAAGATCAAATTAACAATCAGTAATCAGTGAAATAAAGTTTTCCTCAGAGACAAAATGACAGAACCTTGACCACTCAAAGACTAGAAAAAGAAACTACTTAAGGGTATACTGAAAAAGAACTAATATAAATGCACGAGAAAGTAATGAGATGCAGGAAGCAGTAATGATGAAATGATCAGTAAAGCTTATTAGTAAATATCAATAAGAACTGACTGAAAAAGCAAAGTTTCATGTACTTACTTATAAAACAGTAAAAAAGTTGTAAAATTATCAAATGAAAAATTCCGGACAGGAGATGTGTGTGGAAGAAGGGAGAGTTACAGGGATGGGATGAGGTTACAGAGTCAGAAAAGACTTCTAAGGAGTCTAAGAAGTTAAGAGTTTTTTGGATTCACGAAGCACCATGAAGCTCAAGCAGAAGAAAGTTACTAATTACATCATAGTCAAGTTGATGAAAAACCAAGAGAAAATTGTTGAAAACAGACAAATAAGATACATTACTTTCTAAGGGACAAAAATAAGTCTGACAGCTAATGTCTCAACAGAATAAATGGAAGCCAAAAGACAGTGGAGAGGTATCTTCAAGAAAGAGTTTCACAATGACAAAGAGGTCAAGTCACTACAAGAGCTAATGAGTCTAAAAGTTAGCGTACCTAACCACCAAGCTTCAAAATATGTAATTCACAAGTTGACAAGAATAGAAAAAATACAGACACCTCCACAGTCATAGTGGTAGTTTTATCAGGTCTCTTGTGGCAACAGAATACGGAGATAAAATTCAGTAAGGCTATACTTTTGAATAAAACCATTAATAAACATGACCTAATTGATATATGTAGAACACTGTGCCCAACAACAGAAGACTACATAGCATAGTCTTCCAAAATTTGCCACAAATTGTTTTCACAAATTTCAAAACATTGAAATGATATAATGTTCTCTGACTACAGTAGAATTAAGGTATAAAATGATGTGATTTCTTGAAAATTCTTACATACTTGGACACTACACTTGTAAATATACTACAAGTCAAATAATATATCACTATGAAAATTATAATACAATTTAACTGAATGATGAAGGGAAAGATTTCATATTAAGCTTTGTGGAATGAAATTTAAGGCATGCTTTGAGGGAAATTTATAGAGTTAAAATTGTATGTTATGGAAAAATTGGATGAAAAATCACTGATCTAACCATCCATTTCAAAAAGTTAGAAAAAGAAAAGCATATTGGATCCAGAGAAAGTACAGAGACGGTAATAATAAAGACAAAAGCAGACATTAATGATATGAGAATTAAATTGCATATTAGTAGCTTATAAACCCAAACAGTGTTTCTCTGAAAAGTTTAATAAAATTGAAAGCCCTCCAACATGAATGATTAAAAAAAAGAGTAGGGACAAATAATCAATGTTAGGAATGAGACTCACCACAGATTCTCTACATAATGGAAGAAATAAGACAATACTATAAAAAAAAACAACAACTATGTCAATAACTTTCAAAAGCTAGTTGAAATAGACAGGTTCCTTGAAACAAAACTGACACATAAGGAAATAAAACATCTGACTAATTAGATAACAGCAAACTTGCACAAACTGTTACAGAATAGAGGAAGTATTTCTCAATGTATTTTACAGTTTATTACAGGAAGGTAAGATCAGTTTAACATCCCCAAATACATGTAGTTCACTATATTAAAAGGAAAGAAAGAAAAAAACATAATCACTACTTCTATTGCACATTGTACTAATGTCCTAAGTAATGTAAGAAAGCTCCAATACTTGCCACCTGATGTGAAGAGCCAAATCATTGGAAAAGAACCTGATGCTGGGAAAAACTGAGGGCAGGAGGAAGAGAGGTTGGCAGAGGATAAGATGGTTAGATAGCATCACTGACTCAGTGGACATGAATCTCAGCAAACTCCAGGAAATAGGGAAGGACAGGAAAGCCTGGCATGCTGCATGCAGTCATGGGGTCTCAAAGACTAGGACATGACTTAGTGAGTGAACAATAACAACAATCCAAGAAAATTTCTTTAAAGTATACAACAATTGGGAAGGAAGAAACCAAACTCATTATTTGTGGGTGTCATAACTGTGTATGTACATAATCCAAAAGAATTCACAAACTATTAGTATTAACATGTGAATGCAGTGAGAATATAATGTCAGTATATAAAAACCAATTAGATTTTCATTCTCCAGCAGAAAACAAATAGAAAAAAATTTTAAACATTTACAATAGCATCAAAATAATAATCAAATATTTGGAAATTAATAAAAGACATGCAAAACATACGCACTGAAAATTATAACCATTATTGAGAAGAATTTCAAAAGAACTAAATAAAGGGATGAATATACCATATTTATGGGCTGGAAGACGATATTGGAAGGTGAATTTTCTCCAAACTGACCTACAGATTTCAAAGCAATTCAAATCAAAATCAGCAGAATAAAAGTTTAGAAGCATATTTCAAAGTTGACATGGAAAGGGAAGAAGGCAAGAATATCAAAGACAGTCTTTAAGAACAAACCTGAAGAAATTACACTGCCAGATATTGACTTGTTATAATGTTACAGTAATTAAATCACAATGGTATTGCTGCATATAGATGAATAGTTCAGAAGAGAGTGTAAAAATAGGGCCACACATATATAGTTTGGAATTTAAGATAGATGGAGAAAGGATTGTCTTTTCCACCTAATGGTTTTGGCTCAACTGGATAGTCATGGGGAAAAAGAAACTGATTCTACTTCATATACAAGTATCAATTCTAGTATATAGCTCTCAGTGTGAAAGGTAAAATAGTAATGTTTCTAGACAAAAATATACAAGAATATTTTTATGATCCAGAATAAAGCAAAGATTTTCTAGCCAGGATACAAATGGCTTACACATAAAGTTTAAAATTAACAACCTATAGCACAACAAAATTAAGAACTTCTGTATGGGGACTGGTAGCCATAAATACATTTAATGGAGAACAAAAGTTGAAAATGAATTAAGAATTTAACTCTAGAAATTAAAAATATAATACCAAGATAAAACCCATGTAAAGAGAAAAGAAACAAAAACTAAAATTTACATGAATAGAATTCTTTATAAACTCTGAGAGTTAACAAGACTAAAATCTAGTTCTTAGATACCTCAGAGACAAGCCTTTGGATGGTTTGAACAAACAAAAATTAGACAAGGAACCAGAGAACATGTTTAGGAATGAAAAAGATATAGGTACAGGTGAGTTTTTTTTTTGTTGCTGTTTTGTTTAGTGATAAAGGAAGGCTATGATTACATTTCAAAAGTTAAATTACAAAAATTAGATGAACTGGACACTTTTCAAGAAAATAATAAATTGCAAACGTTTCTACCTCTGTGATTCACGGCACACACTTAAAATGAGATGGAATTCTGACCGAGAGGAGTGATGAGATAGGTAACTTTTATTTTCTGTTAGACACTGAACTGTATCCCCCACAAAAAGTTATGTTGAAGTTCAAACTCACAGAACCTCAGAAATGATCTTATTTGGAAATAGGGTTTTTGCAGGTCTAGTAAAGCCAAGATGAGGTCATTAGGATGGGCCCAACCCAGTGTGACTGGTGTCCTTATGTTACCGACCAGGGTTCTTGGCCTCCTTGATCAATAGAAATTGATCAGAGGCAAGATAAAAAAATTTAGGCGAGACTTTATTGCAGCTCCTTCTGCAGTGGTGGGAGAGAGAACAAACAACAGATTCCCCTGCTCCCTGAGGGGGCGAGATGCAATCCTTAAATGGGGTGAGGGTATGGGTGTGTCTAGGGGGTCAGACTGGAGGGGTGACTTAGGTGGTTTGCCCACCCCTTAGGTAGTGACGTGTGCAGGGGGCATGCTCAGTACTCTGCCTTTGTTCCTGACACCCAGTTTTGTTCCCGACACCCAGTTTTGCTCCAGGCTCTTCAAAAGCGGCAGTTGGGCTTTTGGGTCTCTTTGGATCTTTTGTCCAGAATCTGCCCCAACTGTGCATGCACACAGTTATTTTTAGCCCCATATAATTTATTTGTATTTTGTCACATGCGAGGCGTGCTATCATTGCAGTGAAAGGTTCCAGGTCCCAGCCTGTCTCACTTATATAAAGTGAGACATTTGGGCACAGATGTGGACATGCACAGAAGCAAAGTGATGTAAAGAAAAGGTAAAAAAGCTGAGGATTCAAGAAGTGAGGAGAGAGACATAAACATATTCTCTTTCATATTCCTTTCAAGGAACCAGTCCTGCCCACATCTTGATTTTGGACTTCTAGCCTCCAAAACTGTGAGATCAATAAACAGCTATTGTTTAAGCCACCCAGTTTACTGTGCTTTGTTACTTTAGGTTCAGGAAGTGAATGAATGCACTGACTCTGAAAACTGTTCCGCTGTGTTTTGAAATACATGTGGACATAGGGATTTAGCCACCGTCTGCACCACACTGCAAGGCTAAAATCTTCTCTTTGAGAGAGAGGAAAACATCAAACCCTCTCATCCTTGGGTAAGTTAGATGAGCTGCCACAGCTCCCCAGAAAGAAAAGACAGACCTTGTAGGTAGAAAACATACACAGTATCCAGAGCTGTGGTTGGAGGAAACCAGAGACAGAGGCTTGCCCAGCTGAAAACCAACACGAATGTACTTAGTGCCACTGAGCTGTACAGTGAAATATGGTGAAATACAAACATTTTTCATTTTACCACAATAAAAAACATTAAAAAAAAAGAAATGAGAAAATATTTTTCTACAGAAATACAAAATATCCAAATAGAAAGAAGAAGATAGACAACTAACATAAAAAGGAAGATTTCAGACGAAGAGGAAAACTTTTTTTTTCCTTGAAGAGGGACATACTTTTTAAAGAGGGGAAAAGCCACCAGCAATCTTTATTAAAATAGTTAACCATGGAAACAGATACCTTTCTCAAAGCCACTTATGTTTATTTTACTAGATTATTCTCATACACATACACTGAAAGCAGATATTCACAAACATCTCCTTACAGATACTCAGTAAATTCTTACTGAAAGGATAGCACCTCAGGGTCCAACCAATAAAGCACACAGCATCAACTACAGGCTTTAGACTCTCTACTGCTACATGGTGGCCACATACACATATTGCAGAAGCAAAATAAGAATATCTTAGGGGCTCACATGCAAAATACTGTGACTCAGTAACAGAGTGACAAGAGTCATCCACTAGAAATAGATCATTCAGGAAAATAAGGATGCTTAGTGAGAAATCCACTGGGAAGAAGAAAAAGTGCACTTTTTCAAGAAAGGTCCAATCAAGAAAATACAGCTTCTGAAAAAGTAGAAAAAAAGAAATTCCATCTCATTGGTGCAGTGAGTTGCCAGATTTCAGAATCGGCACAATAGCCACAAAAGAATCCAGCAGGCCATGGATACCTTCATAGTTTACTCATCACATCAGAATATAGTTGTTTTCAACCTTCCATTTATTAAAAGTCCATGTTGTTGTTGCTGTTGTTCAGTTGCTAAGGTGAGTCCGACACTTTGCGACCCCATGGAAGCAGTGCAACAGGCTTCCCTGTCCTTCACTATCTCCTGGAGATAGCAGAGACGTCCATGAAATGAGGTCTAATCTAGGAACTGTATGCAAAGTGTGCCTTTATATTTCAGTGCACCCAGGACTGAGCAAAATTATTAACAGCACTCTGTGGGGTAGAGCTGATGGAGGTGATGGAATTCTAGCTAAGCTCTTTCAAATCCAAAAAGATGATGCAGTGAAAGTGCTACACTCAATATGCCAGCAAATTTGGAAAACTCAGCAGTGGCCACAGGACTGGAAAAGGTCAGTTTTCATTCTAATCCCAAAGAAAGGCAATGCCAAAGAATGTTCAAACTACCACACAATTGCACTCATCTCACGTGCTAGCAAAGTAATGCTCAAAATTCTCCAAGCCAGGCTTGGAGAACCAGTATGTGAATCAAGAACTTCCAGATGTTCAAGCTGGATTAGAAAAGGCAGAAGAATCAGAGATCAAATTGCCAACATCCGTTGGATCATAGGAAAAAAGCAACAGAGTTCCGGAAAACATCTGCTTTATTGACTACACCAAAGTCCTTGACTGTGTGGACCACAACAAACTGTGGAAAATTCTTAAAGAGATGGGACTACCAGACCACCTTACCTGCCTCCTGAGAAATCTGCATGCAGGTCAAGAAGCAAGAGTTACAACCGGACATGGAACAACAGACTGGTTCCCAATTGGGAAAGGGGTACATCAAGGCTGTATATTGTCACCCTGTTTATTCAACTTACATGCTAAGTACATCATGCGAAATGCTGGGCTGGATGAAGCACAAGCTGGAATCAAGATTGCCAGGAGAAATATCAATAACCTCAGATATGCAGATGACATCACCCTTATGGCAGAAAGTGAAGAGGAACTGAAGAGTTTCTTGATGAAAGTGAAAGAGGAGAGAAAAAGTTGGCTTAAAACTCATCATTCAAAAAACTAAGATCATGGCATCCAGTCCCTTCACTTCATGGCAAATACATGGAGAAACAGTGGAAACAGTAACAAACTTTTTCTTGGGCTCCAAAATCACTGCAGATGGTAACTGCAGCCATGAAATTAAAAGATGCTTGCTCCTTGGAAGAAAAGCTATGACCAACCTAGACAGCATATAAAAAGCAGACATTACTTTGCCAAGAAAGGTCCATGTATCCATGATTTATCCATTATGCATGTATGGATGTAAGAGCTGGACCATGAAGAAAGCTGAGTGCCAAAGAATTGATGCTTTTGAACTGTGGTGTTGGAGAAGACTCTTGAGAGCCCCTTGGACTGCAAGATCAAACCAGTCAATCCTAAAGGAAATCAGTCCTGAATATTCACTGGAAGGACTTGATGCTGAAGCTGAAACTCCAATACTTTGGCCACTGATGCAAAGAACGGACTCATTGGAAAAGATCCTGATGCTGGGAAAGACTGAAGGCAGGAGGAGAACGGGATGACAGAAGCTGAGGTGGTTGGATGGCATCATCGACTCGATGGACATGAGTTTGAGCAGACTCTAGGAGTTGGTGACGGACAGGGAAGCCTGGCGTGCGGTAGTTCATGCGGTCGCAAAGATTCAGACGTGACTGAGCAACTGATCTGAACTGAACTGAACTGTGGGGTAGAGCTGGTTTTCACATTCTCTCAGGTTGAAGCCAGTTCTTCCTATTTTTTTTTTTTAAAGATCAGCAGTTGTTCTTAGTTGATTGGAATGGAAAGAGATACAGTGAAATACAAGGTTGACCATCATCAGGGACCTCACACACATTCTTAACCTCCAACTCAAAGGAGAGCCATTACTTGATTGCCTCATAGGCCAAGGAGAGATGAATGGAAACAGAGTTTCCAATCTTAGTAACAACACAGGCTGGGTAGTACTACAGTGCTCTGACCAAAAAAAAAAAAAAAAAGTAACCATGGAAAAGGATATTTCCTAGAAACCCACAGAATTTGGACAATCTTGTAAGTCAGGGAAAACCATCAGAATTATTCCTGCTTCATCACAGCATCTCTGATTTGCCAAATTCTGTCCCACCAAGTATACCACATTCATGAAAGAAAATGGTTTTGGCATGGAAGTGAGGCTTTATTTATGCATGAGTCAGACAGTTGTGTGTAACACCCTCTTTGATGAATAATTTATTTTTTTTTAAAAACCTTTGTAGTCAAGAGAGATCAAAAGCTTTCCAGAAATTGAAGTTAAAACCCAGAATTGTTTATTATATCTGAGAAAACTAGAACTCAAGAGACAGGAAAATAGAAGACTGAGTACAAATTCAAACAGTGGCAACATGCTGCTAAAATGCATTCTATTAAGAGGTGAATTCATAATTTGGACATAAAGGTGTAAAGTAATTTTTGAGTGTTGTTTTTCAGTTGCTAAATTGTGTCTAACGTTTTTTGTGATCCCATGCTTTCCAGGCCCCTCTGTCCATGGGATTTCCCAGGCAAGAATACTGGAAAGGGTTGCCATTTCCTTCTCCAGGAGATCTTCCCAACCCAAGGATCGAACCCATGTCTCCTGCATTGGCAGGTGGATTTTTTTTTTTAACCACTTAGGCGACCAGGGGAAGCCCAATTTTAACTACACATATAACATATGACTGTATTTCTAAGAATTAAGTTTTAGAATATTATAAGTAAAACTAAGATCACTCCCCCCAAACACTGATACCCTCTAAAATAGCCACTATTTTCTCAGTGTTTTCAGTTTGGAATATATCCTCTCAAATCTTAAAAAAATGTATATACACACAGACATACACATATTCATATATGTACATGTGTGTGCATACAGACACACTCAAAGTAAATAGTTTATGTGTGTATGTGTGTTTATGCATGAGGTCAATAAACAATACATTTTCCATGTTAATACCTTCACCAAACAGCACCGTAAAATTTTAACCTTTGTGGCTATTTTTCTCATTCCCATCACTGTACTAATGTTTCCTACTCGGTCAGAGGTCTCTAAATTGACTTCAGAGGAATATAGATCTTCTGAGTAGGAATGAAAAGAGAATTTTTTAAGAGGGTATGTTTGTGTTTGTGTGTGTGGGTTTTACTACTTTAGCATCAAATGGAAAAACCTTACGAGAAGCAACCCAAGCCCAGAATTTATGAACAACAATGGGTGAGAGAGAATAGAAGGAAAGAGAAATAACAGTTAGGGCTTCCCCAGAAGACTTTCCCAACGCTGCTGTCAAGGAACAACGTTGGGTTGATGCTTCAAGGGTCTGACACAAAAGTCACTTCAATGTCTAGGAATGGCAAGTGATGTCCAGGAGTGGCAACTTAAACGTCTATATATATCTATACCTTCAACGTCAGGATCACACGAGGGCCCAGTGTGGACCATGGCAAGTGAGGACGTGTGCCCTGAGGAGAAGGCAGCTGTTACCCAGCTGCAGCCAATTATCACCATGGTGGAACGCAAGCTGGTGGTCAGACCTTCCCATTTTTAAAGTGAAGCAGGGAAAAAAAAGAACACTGGTATTTTAATGTTAAAATCTCTTGATTTTTTTAAAGGTTGACAATTTAAAACCCATAGTTTCAAAACAACAAATCCACCCAGACTGACACTTGGCTGGTCACACTGGAGGCTGACTTTGCAAACAGGACAGCAGTTTGCAACTCTCCTCCAACTCCAAACGTCTTTCTCTGCTGGCACAACCAATGCTTTGATGAAACTTTGACAAGTTAACATAGAACAGTTCTTTAGAAGGCACTGGGTCTTCTCACAGGTAAATATATTCCTGGCATTTGGAGCTCTTGTCTTTCCATTTTGAATGAGTTTCCCAAAAGGGATAGATAGGACAAAACCATCCACTGAAACACCCGTTTCTGCATGTCTTAGGTATTTTTGGTTGTATCAGAAGAATTTCAGATTGTGTCACCTTGGAAATACATTGGCCACTGCATTTCATGTCCTCTGAGTGAAAGACGATGCCCCCGATTTACCCAAGAGAGAGGACACAGAGCCCTGGTCACAGGAAAGAAGAGTTCTTGTGAGGGGACCTCGTGACAGGAGTCCAGACAAGTGCTCATGATGAGACATTACTGAGGAAACAGGAAAGGAAGGTAAGGGAGGGGCCTCTGTCTTCTCTGCTCTGCTTTGCAAGGAGAGCAACAGAAGAGTCGTGGTTTAAGACACGGAGCATTTAACCACGGACCATTCTCACTGAACTCCATCGAGAGGTTTTAAACTGAACACAGCAACCAGAGACTACAAATTCAAAACAATCATTCCCCTATAAACATGAAGTTTGTTTCTTAACTATTAGGGTTGAGGAACAGAACCTTGAGAGAGTAGAATGATTTTTAAGAACTGACTGTCAAGGTGAAAATATTAATGACACATGCCCTGGCTGCCAACCAAACAAACTTGTTCTTTTTCAAATTCAAGATATGCTGGGCCCCTGATGCATGACATTTTATGAAGAGACTCATCCTACCTTGAAGATGAAATCAGCCATCAGAGGTCCTGGAATCTTAAAGGTTTGCCTCTCTGAGCCCTTCTGAAATTCCACTGTTGTATTTTCTACAACAAAAACTCCAGGGCTGTTAAAGCTGTGCTCTCCTTTGCTTCCTTGAAGTGTTTTTGATTCAATAACTAAAATTTAAAAATAAAGTTTTAATGAAAGTATCTTATAAGCATTTCATTTCAAAAGATATTTTAATTTTAGTACATGTAATTGCATCTGATATCAACACAACATCAGTACATCCACTCAGTTTACAAACACTGATTCAAATTGGTGAAATAAATACATAAGCTTTTTGTGTGTACATGCTAAGTTGCTTTAGTAGTGTCTGACTCTGTGCAGCTCTATGGACTGTAGCCCACCAGGCTCCTCTGTCCATGGGATTCTCCAGGCAAGAATACTGAAGTTGGTTGCCATGCCCTCCTCCAGGGGATCTTTTTAGCTGTCTATAAAAAGGAGCAAACAAGATTGCTAGCTCCAGTAAGGTCTACTCAACTCTTTGGAGTCATAAGGGCAAAAAGAAAACTTCTCTCTATATTTTTTCATGATGTAGTTATTACTTAAAGGTATGTTACTAATTTTCTCACCCCTTCAGATCATAGGCCTGGACTTTACTAAACTACAATAAAATTTGAATTTGCTTTGAGATTTTTATATTTTGAAATAATTATAGATTCACAGGAAGTTGCAAAAGTAGTGAAGAGGTCCTGTATACCTTTCATTCAGTTTTACCCAGTGGAATGGTTACATCTTATCCAATGATAATACAATATAAAAACTAGGAAACAGACATCAGTACAATGTGTGCCTATAGTCCTGTGCTATTTTGTCACACATCACTACAACCAAAACACAGAACTATGATATCAGCACAAAGATCTCTCTCATGTGTCACCTCTTTAGCCACAGTGGCTTTTTTTCAAAATTTATTTACTTTTCCCCCCTGTCACAAGGCATGCAGGATCTTAGTTCCACGACCAGGGACGGAACCCATGCTCCCTGCAGTGGAAACACAGAATCTCAACCACTGGATCAACAAGGACATCCCTCCCATTGGCTTTTAAATGAACTAGTTCTTTCTGATCTCTAAAACAACACTGCTGATGGTTTAACCAAAATAACACTCCTACTTTATTTAAATGATTTCTTTCTTTTCATTTTATAAATGTTCCCATACTTAGTGGAGCTGATTCACCTGCATTTCTGGCTCCAGCTCTACTCCTAACTCACTGCCCTTGGCTTTTTATGGCCTATTTCTAAAATGAGGAGTCAGAGCAGACAATCTCCCAGGTCCTCTTTGAAATCTACACTTGACTCACTGGTACCCTGTGGTTCTTTAACCATCTCGAACAAAGGACACAACAGAACTACAACTCCATTCAATCTAACAAAAAGCAACAAAATGATCTGGTTTTAAGAGGCTGCAACCCACATGCTGCTGTGCTTTGGCAGTTTTGTGTTTTTTTATTTTTTTATCTTTTGCTGATTTCTCTCTGCCACTAGAGCAGCTGCAGGGATTCAAGTGCCCTGGACAGACTGTGTAACAGGCATCAGGAGACATCCCTGATTATCCCTGACAGGCAGGCTGGGAACTTTTCTGGGAAAATTCAAAGACTGGATACAGCCTCCTTGATCTGCAGGAGTCATTAGTGGTCAAAGAATAGTTCTGGCTACTTTCAGGCACACAAAACCCCAACCACTTTGGCCCTGATCTCCATGACTGCAATAGATTTTTGGAAAGTGTGAGATTAAATTCATTTCCTAGTTCCAATGAAGATATAAAACTGAATGCTATAAAGCGAGTTGTCAGTAAAAATGAGATGGGGAAACTAGAGATGGTAAGAGGGCCCTACACTGGATGAATTAGACCTTGAAATTAAAGGAGGAAAAAATCATGAGCATTCAGGTAATATCAAGACATGAAATAAAGTTGGGCAAAATCCATCACTACAAAGAAGAAGGCATACAAAACACCAAGTTTCTAGATGGAGATTGAGCCGGAAGGGACTTGATTAAATTCAAGTAGTGTCCGATGGATTCGGCGGCTGTGTTGGGGCAGTGATTGTTTTACCACTGAGCTGACCTTCTGCATCACAGCTTGCCAAGCTCCATCTGGTTGCAGAGTTATGACTGCAGCGGTGGCGGGAGGGGGGTGGGGGTCAGAATCTGGAAAGGCGATCTAGGGGGAAGGGAAGACCAACATGACATCTATCTTTTGAACCATTTCTGTTCATTTGGTTTTCATTGTTTTTAATGTTTATTTAATTATCTACTTGGGCTTCCCACGTGGTGCTAGTGGTAAAGAACCCGCTTGCCAATGCAGGAGATAAAAGAGACTTGGGTTTGATCTGATCCTTGGGTTGGGAAGATCCCCTAGAGGAGAGCATGGCAACCCACTCCAGTATTCTTGTCTGGAGAATCTGATGGACAGAGGAGCATAGGGTCACAGAGTTGGACACAACTGAAATGACTTAGCACACACACATGCAAGTATCTACTGCATTTTCTGCCTCCTTTAATTTTTTTTTTATGACATTTTGTTGTTCTTTTGTTTTCATTTATTTTTAGGCCATGCCATACAGCATATGGGACCTTAGTTCCCCAACCAGGGACTGAACCCATGGTCCCTGCATTGGTAATGCTGTCTTAACCACCAGACCACCAGGGAAGTCCCTGAGGTTTTGGTTTTTGATTCTGAGTCCATTCTATTAACTTCAATGGTGTCCAAGATCTTTAGTGATGAAGATGTGAGAATACAAGGTGCAAAACCAGTTTTAAAGTGCATATGAATTACCCAAACTACTCCTCTCCTCCACTTCTCATAAAATATCTTTATTCCAATTATTTCAAAAGGTTTCCCACTCTCTGGGTCACAAACCCTGGCTGCATACACAGGAGGTCAAAAGCAGGTGCCCTGACATCAACTGCGTGACTTGATTCAGAAATGAGTGGTCAATAAAGCTAAGGGAAGCACTCTGATGAAGCCACCTTTTGATGGTTTGTGGATCCCAACACTGCTGACACTTCGGATTAACAAGGCCACTGTGATGAATTCAGAGTGAAACAGAGGCCAGTGTTGTTCTTCAGGAGTCATCATTTTTATGGGGGATAAACTTGCTTCTACTTAGTGCCTATGCCTCTTAAAAGTAATTGGCATAAAAGGGGTTTTTGACAATGTGTTGATTCATGGATATGTTTTTTAAGTTGTTATTTTTTAATTAATTATTTGTTTATTTAAATTGGAGGATAATTACAATATTGTGATGGTTTTTGCCATATATCAACATGAATCAGCCGTAAGTAAATATGTGTCCCCCATCCTGAATCACCGCCTCCCACCTCCTCCCCACCCCATCCCTCCAGGCTGTCCCAGAGTGCCCTGGGTTCCCTGCCTCATGTATCAAATACACATTTGCCATCCATTCTACATGTGGTGCTGTACAGGTTTCAGTGCTATTTTTTCAAGTTAAGGTCCAACACCCGGTGAATGTGCTGCAGGCTTACACTGTGATGTGCAATCCACAGCTCATGAGAACTGCACTCACAGCCCTTCAATCCTCAGAGCTCTCAAGGACCCTCTGTGTTCCTATAGTAGGACAGCTAGTGCTCGGTAAAGACCCCAGGAAATGTATAAACGCTCCCACACTGCAAAAAGCAGAGGATAACAGCCTCTTTTCTTGCTGTCACTGCTGCCTCCTTTCTCCTCTTCAGGCTTAAATGACTGGGGTTGCAGACAAGAGTCAAGGAAGAGATGCTATGCATAGTCAAATAGATGAACGAGAAATATCCTATGATATCGCTTACATGAAATCTTAAAGAAAGATACAAACAAGCTTTGGCATTTGTTATCTGGCTTAACAAAGACATATATTGGAAATCCCCTTATCCTCTGCTGCTTAATCTGAAGAATGAAGTTAGTGTTGTTGTAAGAATAAATAAAATTACATACCAGGAAGAAAAAAAAGAGGATCAGAAACCAAGATGCTCTTTTATCCCCAAATCTTCACAACTCAAGTCTATAATAGTACCTTTACATATTTTGATCCATATTAGTTATTTTTAAAAGAAATGACTAGAAAGATGATGAATGCTCCTAACTGCTTCTAGCTGAAAGTCCTGCCCTGAGAAGTATAAGTCCAGGCTTCTTTCGAAAGAGACAGGGTCATGCTAATTATCCCAAGAGGTCTCAAATTCTAAGAAGACCACAAAGTATTGTTAGGTAAACATGTAATGAGCATTTAGCATGGCTGCCTTGGTTATAAATACATCAAACTTATGCTTCGAGTTGTGTTTTATAGTGTATGCACACTTTACTCAGCATCCATTTCCTTTGATGAGTCATTATGCTCATGCTTATATTTATACATCTCTATACAGTGAGTCCCCTAAATATAAACCTTCAAGTTGCAAACTTTCATAGATCAGAATGTGTGTTCACATGTCCAATCAATAAGTTAGTTCACATGTCTGGCGCACATCGTCACATGTGTGCATCCTCTACAAGTGATCATGCTGTGTGCAAGTACAGCAGTACAGTATCTTTATTTCAAGCCCAGGATGTCCAGAAGCAAGCATAAAATAGCAGTGATGTAGCTGGTGCAGTGTAGTCAATTGTGTTAGTTAGGTACCTAGGGTAACTTTGTTGGACTTACAAAACACTCTTAGGATGGACCTTGTTTGTATGTAAGGAACTTACTGTATATGGTCATCAGACAGCATTTAGAGGACCAAAAAAAAAAAAACACCAATTTTTATAATCAATAATGGAGGTTTTCAGTTTATGGCATCTTGCCTTCTCCAGTTTATTGCCAGTCAACATATTTCATGTTGAAGTTTTGCTTCAATAAAATCCCTTTTGCAATAACCCTCTTATTATTTCCATTTTTGAAATTTTAGGGAAATCTGGAGCTGTGTGCTTGATATAATACTGAGGCCAAGCTTGCAAAAGGACTGGAAATTCAGGCTCTAATCACCTTGAGGCAATATGCAAGATGGATATTCTGTAATTAAATTCCACAAGAAAGAGACTAACATTATGTTACTGAGTGTCCTCAGTTTTTAATGATGTAGCCTTTTGGAGGGTGGCACTTAATACAGATCTTAAAAAGAATGATTTATTACTGCAAAGTCAGCTTAATTTCAGGACTATATCTTTGGATTAAAATTAAGAAAACACTTGTACAAATCAAGAAAATAAAGCCACATCTATATTAAGATGTTAAGAAATGCTAACTAATTTCTTTGTAAATGAAGCCAGTTCATTCTCTTCACTGGCAGAGAAAGGCAACTTTCACACTTCTGAGCCAGTTTTGAGACTATTCAGACAGAAATACTCCAAGCAAGAGATCTTATCACCTTTGGAGAAATGGGAATATTTTTGAGCTCTGTTCTTGGGACAGTGCCAGTCTTGAGTATTAAAGTTATATTTAATATGCCAGAACAGGTATGTATGTAAATGAGTATTTTACCTCAAAGTATTCATCTTTACTAAACCTGTTTACTGCCTACTTATTCTGCTTTTTGAGCTTATTAAGCTCTCTTTAGAGATTAATTTTAAAGAACTGTCTTTAGTATCATGAGAAAATCAGGCCCAGGCTTTGCATATTTTTATTTTCTAAAATATCTTATTGATATGCTGTAAAATTCACAAGCCATAAAATTCACTCATTTAAAATATAGTTTTGCGGTTTCAGCATACTCACAGAATTGTGAAACCATCACCACAATCTAAGTTTAGGACATTTTTGTCACCACTTCTCCAAAGAAACCCCATATCCATTAACAGTCCCCAGACCTGCCACCAACCCAACTCACTCTCGCCCGACGCAAGTGCCAATCAACTTTCTGTCTCCTTAGATTTGCTTACACTGGACACTTTATATAAAGACAATCATATAGTAATAATATGTGGCCTTTTTGTGACTGACTTCTTTCACTTAGCATAATGTTTTCAAATATCGTATCTATTGTAGCAGGCTTCCCGTGGCATTAGTTGTAAAGAACTTGCCTGCCAATGCAGGAGATATAAGGGACTTGGGTTCCATTTTTAAGTAGGAAAGTTCCCCTGGAGTAGGAAATGGTAGCCCACTCCAGTATTCTTGCCTGGAGAATCCCATGCACAGAGGAGCCTGGTAGGCTACAGTCCACAGGGTCACAAAGACTTGGACATGACTGAGCACAGAGACATCTATTGTAGCACATGTCAGGGACTTCATTCTTTGTTATAGTCAAATAATATTCTACATATGCCACATTTTATTAGCCCATTCATCTGTTAATGGATATTTGGGCTGTTTTCACATCTTGGCTATTAGGAATTATACTGCTATGAATATCCAAGCCAGGCTTCAGCAATACGTGAACCGTGAACTTCCAGATGTTCAAGCTGGTTTTAGAAAAGGCAGAGGAACCAGAGATCAAATTGCCAACATCTGCCGGATCATCAAAAAAGCAAGAGAGTTCCAGAAAAACATCTATTTCTGCTTTATTGACTATGCCAAAGCCTTTGACTGTATGGATCACAATAAACTGTGGAAAATTCTGGAAGAGATGGGAATACCAGACCATCTGACCTGCCTCTTGAGAAACCTATATACAGGTCAGGAAGCAACAGTTAGAACTGGACATGGAACAACAGACTGGTTCCAAATAGGAAAAGGAGTATGTCAAGGCTGTATATTGTCACCCTGTTTATTTAACTTATATGCAGAGTACATCATGAGAAATGCTGGTCTGGAAGAAGCACAAGCTGGAATCAAGATTGCCGGGAGAAATATCAATCACCTCAGATATGCAGATGACACCACCCTTACGGCAGAAAGTGAAGAGGAACTCAAAAGCCTCTTGATGAAAGTGAAAGAGGAGAGTGAAAAAATTGGCTTAAAGCTCAACATTCAGAAAACTAAGATCATGGCATCCAGTCCCATCACTTCATGGGAAATAGATGGGGAAACAGTGGAAACAGTGTCAGACTTTATTTTTTTGGGCTCCAAAATCACTGCAGACGGTGACTGCAGCCATGAAATTAAAAGACGCTTACTCCTGGGAAGGAAAGTTATGACCAACCTAGATAGCATATTCAAAAGCAGAGACATTACTTTGCCAACAAAGGTCCGTCTAGTCAAGGCTATGGTTTTTCCTGTGGTCATGTATGGATGTGAGAGTTGGACTGTGAAGAAGGCTGAGCACCCAAGAATTGATGGTTTTGAACTGTGGTGTTGGAGAAGACTCTTGAGAGTCCCTTGGACTGCAAGGAGATCCAACCAGTCCATTCTGAAGGAGATCAGCCCTGGGATTTCTTTGGAAGGAATGATGCTAAAGCTGAAACTCCAGTACTTTGGCCACCTCATGACTCATTGGAAAAGACTCTGATGCTGGGAGGGATTGGGGGCAGGAGGAGAAGGGGACGACAGAGGATGAGATGGCTGGATGGCATCACCGACTCTATGGACATGAATTTGGGTAAACTCCGGGAGTTGGTGATGGACAGGGAGGCCTAGCGTGCTGTGATCCATGGAGTCGCAAAGAGTCGGACACGACTGAGTGACTGAACTGAACTGAATATTTAGTACTTCATAGTTTTGAACCAGAATGTTATTTTACAATGTGATCATTCAAATCATTCACAGAATTTGGATCTAAATGATTTTCCCCTGTTTTCAAACATCAAGTTGGCATTTACAAGGATGAAGATTTATTCTCATTGAGTTGTGGGCTGGGACTCCCCTGGTGGCCCAGTGGCTAAGACTCTGTGCTCCCAATGCAGGGGCCTGTGTTCCATCCCTGGTCAGAGAAC
Organism: Bubalus kerabau; assembly: GCF_029407905.1. NCBI lineage: Eukaryota > Metazoa > Chordata > Mammalia > Artiodactyla > Bovidae > Bubalus > Bubalus kerabau. Next base: position 24,960,616 of record NC_073642.1, read on the forward strand.
TAGATCCCACATGCCACAATTAAAGATCCTATGTGCCACAACTAAGACCTGCTGCTGCTGCTAAGTCGCTTCAGTCGTGTCCGACTCTGTGCGACCCCATAGATGGCAGCCCACCAGGCTCCTCTGTCCATGGGATTCTCCAGGCAAGAACACTGGAGTGGGTTGCCATTTCCTCCTCCAATGCATGAAAGTGAAAAGTCAAAGTGAAGTCGCTCAGTCGTGTCCGACTCTTAGCGACCCCATGGACTGCAGCCTACCAGGCTCCTCCGTCCATGGGATTTTCCAGGCAAGAGTACTGGAGTGGGGTGCCATTGCCTTCTCCACAACTAAGACCTAGCACAGCCAAATAAACTTTAAAAAAGAAAGAGCTCTGGTGGGCTTTAAACCATTTTAAGAAGAAGTCTTAAAAAATGTTTTGATGCATCATTCTAGAGAAAGCCTTGAGTGAACTGACAATTATATGGTTGTAAACATTTTAATATTTTAAATAGATTAGTCACACTTTTTTAGTCATAATTCATACAATAAAGTAGGGTTAAAAAAAGACTTTCCAATAATGGCTCACTCTCACTGTCCTAAACATATTCTCTTCCTTCCCTATTTAGGCCATAATGTACTATGGAATTTCTTTTTTTTTTTTTTTTTTAAGATTTTTAATCTATATCCTTGGTGACAAACACATTTTGATATAAACATTCCTCAAAGGACATTGCTGGTTAGAACATCAGTACTGAATCTAAAGTATACAAACATATACACACACATGCACATACACACTTGAAAGCTACAGAAAATGTACAACGCTGTGGCCCTGAGAAATTCTTACAACTTGAAAATCTAAGATGGTGGCTCAGGAGAAACAAAAGGGCAAACTATGCAGCATTTTAATCCCATGGACCTTGATTTGTGTGGTTTTAAAATAGCTATATTTATAAGTACTTAGTGTTTTGTACTTTTTACAGAAAGATAGAGCTGAACACAGTGAGCTTCTTCAAGGCCAGGGACCCAGTCTTGGCAGAGACTCAACTTCCCCAGAAAATGACTAAGAAAGTCCTTCGCATGGCCACAGGAAACCCTGGGAAGGAACTATACAAACTTCGGTATTCCCAGTTTCTTTGGGTCCTAAGAGACCAGAAAGGCCTTCCCTCGTAGCTCAATTGGTAAATCATCTGCCTGCAATGCAGGAGACACAGGTTTGATTCCTGGGTTGGGAAGATCCCCTGGAGAAGGAAATGGCAACCCACTCCAGTATTCCTGCCTGGAGAATCCCATGGACAGAGGAGCCTGGTGGGCTACAGTCCATGGAGTTGCAAGAGTTGGACATAACTTAACAACTAAACCACCACCGAGAGACCAGAAAAGCTAAGACAGAGGAGATGCCATGTGACTTTGATCAAAGAAACATAAATCCCAACCCTTTACTGTTTCAAACTCTTAGGATTCTGGGAAACCAGTGTTTACTTTCAGTGCCCCCTAGATCTAGGCTGTGATGTGCTGTCCACAGAGCTTGTACTTGTCAGCTGTATTCACTGATGCAGCTCTGCGTTTTAAATTTTGTTTTGCTATTTTTTAATTCCAAACTGTTGAGATCTCCAGAAGACTCCTGAATCTAAGTTTACTCTACACATAAAAAATAGTTCATTTCACATATAACTTGATTTCCTCTCCTGTGAGGGGATTAATCCCAAACTGGTATACTTCCCACTAGGACATGAGAACCAAAAAAATCAGGGTCATAGATCATTCCCTAGAGATATAGACTATTTCAGTGGGCGTGCTCAGTTGTGTCTGACTCTTTTGCGACCCCGTGGACTGTAGCCCACCAGGCTCCTCTGTCCATGGGATTTCTCTGGCAAGAATACTAGAGTGGATTGCCATTCCCTTCTCCAGAGGATATTCCTGACCCAAGGATCAAACCCACATCTCCTGAGGCTCCTGCATTGGCAGGCAGATTCTTTACCACTGATCCACCTGGGAAGACCTAGACTATTTCAAGGTGATAAGCAAAACCATTAAGATGTTGACCTCTTCATTAATACAAAGAAGTGTGTATATATATACACATACATACATTTTCTTTACTAAATAAGCTTTCAGAAAAGAAGAAAAATGTTAAGATTAAATCTTGCTTACAGAGATGTGCAGGTCCTTTCACTGTAATTCTCACGCTTCGGCTTCCCAGAGGAACAGCAATTACATTTTCTTCCCCTAGGAAAGAACACAAGACAAATGTAATAAAACTTCTACACTAAAGGCCCATTGAAATAAGCAACTCAATCAAAACTAAGGGCATGTATAAAGTGTTCTTAATTGTATTTCATTTCCATCTTCAGTCAGGAAATCTTCAGAAAACGGCTATTGTGTCTAAGGCATATTAATATATGCACATAATTTCATTTAAATATTGGGTTGGCCAAAACATTCGCTTTTTCTGTAAGATGGCTCTAGTAGTGCTTAGTTGTCTTTAACTTCATTAGAAACAATTTCTTTAGACTGTATTAAGACAGCTGTCATTTAAAAAAAAACTTACAAAACTGGTGAATTTTTGTGTAGCCATGTTAATAATAAAGATGGAAGAAAAAAAGCAATATTTTCAGCATCAGATCAGATCAGATCAGTCACTCAGTCGTGTCCGACTCTTTGCAACCCCATGAATCGCAGCACTCCAGGCCTCCCTGTCCATCACCAACTCCCGGAGTTCACTGAGACTCACGTCCATCGAGTCAGTGATGCCATCCAGCCATCTCATCCTCTGTCGTCCCCTTCTCCTCCTGCTCCCAATCCCTCCCAGCATCAGAGTCTTTTCCAATGAATCAACTCTTCGCATGAGGTGGCCAAAGTACTGGAGTTTCAGCTTTAGCATCATTCCTTCCAAAGAAATCCCAGGGCTGATCTCCTTCAGAATGGACTGGTTGGATCTCCTTGCAGTCCAAGGGACTCTCAAGAGTCTTCTCCAACACCACAGTTCAAAACCATCAATTCTTGGGTGCTCAGCCTTCTTCACAGTCCAACTCTCACATCCATACATGACCACAGGAAAAACCATAGCCTTGACTAGACGAATCTCTGTTGGCAAAGTAATGTCTCTGCTTTTGAATATGCTATCTAGGTTGGTCATAACTTTCCTTCCAAGGAGTAAGTGTCTTTTAATTTCATGGCTGCAGTCACCATCTGTAGTGATTTTGGAGCCCAGAAAAATAAAGTCTGACACTGTTTCCACTGTTTCCCCATCTATTTCCCATGAAGTGGTGGGACCGGATGCCATGATCTTAGTTTTCTGAATGTTGAGCTTTAAGCCAACTTTTTCACTCTCCTCTTTCACTTTCATCAAGAGGCTTTTGAGTTCCCTTTCACTTTCTGCCGTAAGGGTGGTGTCATCTGCATATCTGAGGTGATTGATATTTCTCCCGGCAATCTTGATTCCAGCTTGTGTTTCTTCCAGTTCAGCGTTTCTCATGATGTACTCTGCATTTCAGCATATCATGCTTTATATATTTTATTATTTCAAGAAAGATAAAAACACAACTGAGAAGCAAAAAAAAGATTTGTACAGCGTATGGAGAAGGTGCTGTGATTAATTGAATGTGTCAAGAGTGGTTTGTGAAGTTTCATGCTCAAATTTCTAGCTGGACAATGTTCCATGATCTAGTAGATCAGTTAAAGTTGATAGCAATCAAATAGAGTTATTGAGAACAATCTACGTTATACCACGAAGAGATAACCAACATGCCCAAATATCCAAATCAAGTGCTGAAAATCATTTGCACCAGCTTAGTTATGTTAATCATTTTGATGTTTGGGTTTCACATAAGTTAAGCAGAAATAATCTTCTTGACTCTGCATGTGATTCTCTTCTTAAATGTAACAAAAAGTCCCATTTTTAAAAACAAATTGTGACAGGCAATAAACAAGGGATGCTGTACAATAACGTGGAACAGAAGAGATCATGGGGCAAGGGAAAAGAACCCATCAACACCACCAAAGGCCAGTCTTCATCCAAAGAAGTTGATATTGGGTGATATGGTGGAATGGGAAGGGAGTCCTCTATAATGATCTTCTTTCAAAAAAACAAATGATTAATTCCAACAAGTAATGCTCCCATTAGACCAACTGAAGACAACACTCGATGAAAAGTGTCCTGAATTAGTCAACAGAAAACCCATAATCTTCCATCAGGATAATGTAAGAGCGCATGTTTCTTTGATGACTAAGGCAAAAACTGTTACATCTTGGCTGGGAAGTTCTGACTCATCTGCCATATTCACCAGACACTGCTGCTTCGGATGTCCCTTCAATTTGGTCCTTATGATATTAGCTTCAAGGAAAAATTTTCAATTCCCTAGAAGACTGTAAAAAGCACCTAGACCAGTTCTCTGCCCAAAGATTAAAAGTTTTGAGAATATGGTATTATGAAGTTGCCTGAAAAATGGAAGAAAGTAGTGGAACAAAATGGTGAATACATTATTCAATAAACTTCCTGGTGAAAATGAGAAATGTTTCTTTTACTTTAAAAAAAACTGAAGGAATTCTTTGACCAATCTATTTTTTTTAAATATTAAAGAAAAATTTAAATAAATGTACTGATCAACTTGAGTGAGGCCACAAACTAGGGCCCTAAGGTCATACTCATTCATTTGAGGTTGCTTGTGCCCTACAAAGGCAGAGGTGAGTAACTGTAACAAAGACAATATGGCTCACAAAGACTAATATACTTACTACATGGTTCTCTGCCAAAAAGTTTTGACAATACCTGGCCAAGAGAATTATTTAATGGAAATCAGGGGCCCCTGGCCCCTGAAAAAAAAAAAACAGAATTTTTTTTCATGCTGTTACACATTCTGAAATTAATTTTCATGACCACATAATAATCCAGGGGTATATGAACTTCTATCCCCCAGTCTCCTATTTGATCATCAAATCTATGACTAAATGATATTAGTACATCATCAACAATACGAATTACTTCAAGCAGATGTTGTGTTTTGTTTGTTTAACTTACAGAGAAGAGTTTTTGATAGCCTCTGGGTGAAGTTGTTGAATCAAAGGATGTCACTATGTTTATTGACTTGTTTATAAGTTTTATCAAATAAAAATACTTATTTACTATTAAAATTAGAAAATTCAAAAAGCATTCCAGACAAAATAAAGCTATTTCCAATCCAACTGCCCAGAGATCACTTCTAGCACTGTGATAAATATCCTTTCTGATTTTATATTTGTTTGTTTTTGACACACATACATGTAAAAAAATGAACACTATTTAAATGCTCACTATTTTGGGAGAAGTTAGATAAACAGTGACACGTCCAGGCTAAGGATCTTTCCAACCCAGGGACTGAGCCTGTGTCTTTTGCATCTCCTGCATTGACAGGTGCATTCTTTACCATTAGCATCACCTAGGAAGCCCTGAAGGAATGCTCTACAACTGATAAAAGTAACAATAGGAGGCCGCATTACTTGATGTGGAAAGACTGCTAACATATATACTGATTGATGAAAAAAGCAAGTTAATATATGTTTTTATCCAGTGTTAGATAAGTACAATCCTTTGTTTTCCTGGTAGTTGGATCACTTGTGAATGTATCCTCAAGCAGCAAATTGCTTAATTTTGCTTGTTTGGGACCTTGGTTAAAATAGAAAGAAACTACATACGTATGTCTATATTCTTATGTAATTTGCTTTTCTTTGAACAATGCTGTTTATTTGAAATCAAGTCATGTTGATGAGCCTAACTGTCCTTCATTCACTTTCACAACTGTACACAACATAATAGTTAAATTAAACATCTTTGAATCTCCTTTTCCAGGAAAAAAAAAAAGAAAAGAAAAAAGCATGTATACCTGTGGCAGATTCATTTTGATATTTGGCAAAACTAATACAATTATGTAAAGTTTAAAAATAAAATTAAAAAAAAAGAAATTCTATTTAACTTCCTTAAAAAAAAAAAAAGAAAAAAGCAAGTTAAAAAATAATTACATGGCCAACTATTTCTTGAATATAATGTCAAAACCATAGGTAACAGATGAAAAACATAAACTGGACTCCATCAAAATTAAACTTTTCCACGTCAAAGGGTACTATCAATAGAGTGAAAAGGCAAGGCATGCAGTGGGAGAAAATATCCGTAAATCATGTACCAAATAAGGGGTTAATATTCAGAACAGATACAGAGTTTCTACAACCCAACAACGATGACAACAAAAATCACCCCAATTCAAAAAGTGGGCAAAGGACTTGAATAGACATTTTTCCAAAAAGGATATGAAAATGTCAATAAGCACAAAGAAACAGGCTCAACATCACTAATCATTAGGAAAATGCAAATCAAACCCACAAAGAGATATCACTTCACACTCACTGCTGCTGCTGTCGCTTCAGTTGTGTCCGACTCTGCACAGACAGCAGCCCACCAGGCTCCCCCATCCCTGGGATTCTCCAGGCGAGAACACTGGAGTGGATTGCCATTTCCTTCTCCAATGCATGAAAGTGAAAAGTGAAAGTGAAGTCACTCAGTCTTGTTTGACTCTTTGTGACCCCATGGACTGCAGCCTACCAAGCTCCTTCATCTGCAGTGGGGTGCCATTGCCTTCTCTGTCACACTCACTAGGATGGCCATTATTAAAACAAACAAACAAAATAACAAGTGTTGGTCAGGATGTGAAGATATTAGAACCCTTGTGAACAGCTGATGGAAATATAAAATAATTTTTCAATCACTATGGAAAACAGTTAGTCAAAACATTAAATATAGAGTTACAACATGATTCAGCAATTCCACTTCTGGGTATACCCCAAAGAACTGAAATCAGGGACTCATACAGATATTTGCACATGCACATTCACAGCAGCATTATTTCAGCCAAAGATGAAATCAACCTAAGTGTCCATTCACTGATGAGTGGAAAGCTATCACATGGTAAATATATACAATGGGATATTTTTCAGCCTTAAAAAGTAAGGCAATTCTAGGACTTCTCTGGTGGTCCAGTAGTTAAGAATCTGCCTTACAATGCAGGGGACGCAGATTCAGTCCCTGGTGGGTGAACTAAGATCCCACATGCCTCAAGTCAACTAAGTTAGCACACTGCAACTACTGAGTCCATGTGCTCTAGGGCTGGTGCGCTACAACAAGAGAAACCCACATACTACATACTGCAACTAGAGAAAGCCCGCATGCTGCAACAAAGGTCTGGGGTGGCCAAAATGAAAAAAACAATTTTAAGTATTTTTTTAAAAAGTAAGACAATTCTGACACATGCTATGACACATAGATGAACCACAAAGATACTATGCTAAGTGAAATACGCCAGTCACAAAAGGATATGTATGATTCCATTTATATGAGGTATGTTAAGTTCATAGAGACAGAAAGTAGGATGGCTTTTGGCAGGGGATGGGGTAAGACATATTATCACAATCTATCTCTAGAACTTTTCTCATTTTGCAAAACTGAAAGTCTGAGCCCACTAAATAATAACTCTCCATTCTCTCTCATCAAACCATTGACAGTGGTTTCCTCCCAGGAAAGAAAAGAATCTGGGAGTGCCTGAATGGAAACATAGTTCCATATTTTTTGTTTTCTATAATAAAAATGCACCAATGAGTTACTTCTAAAATACAATTTTTTAAAAAGCTAAAAATATTATTTACAGAGGAAAAAAGAAAATAAAGGACCAGGGCCAAAATGTTTTGCTGGATGAGTTTTGCAAAACCTTAAGCAAACAAGCAGGTTGCAGATAATAGGAAACTGAAAGCTTCCCAGTTGGTGAATACCAGCTAAAATAACTGATACCCAAACCAAACACAGAGATCACATAAATAAATATGTAAACTAAAACTTAATTATCACTATGGATGTAAAAATAATAAATACAACAAGGCAAATTTCAGAACTCTATCCTAAGGATCACACATTATGACTAAATACAGTATATTATAAAAATGAATGATTGATTCAACATCAGAAAAAGTACTAATATAATTGGTTATATTAACAAATCAAGTGAGTTAAATATTATGAATATTTTAATGAATATAAAAAGGTATCTGACAAAATTCAGCATGCATTACAATAAGATTCCTTTTAAAACCAAGGACAGAAAGAAACACCCTCAGTTTAATAAAGAATCAGAAGCCATGAGCAGATTTAATGGTGAAATATTAGAATTATTTCCACCATGGTTAGGAACACAACAAAAATTATCATCATTTTCCCCCTACACTCTTATCTTTGTCAGTGTAAGTAGAAAATAAATTAGAGGGATATATATTGGAAATAAAAAAATCTAAAACCTTGGTTGTAGATAATATAACTACTTAAAATTCAAGAAGAAAAAAATTACTAAAGACCAATATTCCTAATGAATATAGATACAAGTCTCAATAAAATACTGGCAAATCAACTTCAGCAGCACTTTAAAATGATCATACACCATGATCAAGTGGGCTTTACTCCTGGGATGTAAGGAGATGGGACAGTTCACCAAATATGAATCAATCAATATAATACATCACGTTAATAGAATAAAAGAAAAATCCTATTATCATCTTGATACAGAAAAACCATTTGACAAAATTCAATAATGATAAGAATAAGAACTCAACAAATTAGGCATAGAAAGAACATATCTCAAAATAACAAAGTGTGTATATGACATACCCACAGCCAACATCATACAAAATGTGCTTTTTATGCTTTGTTCTGTATTTTCAAATTTTATATAATAAAAATGTATTTTTTCTTACAATGTTATTTTTTTAAATTATTTAGGAAATTTTCCAGTGGCTTCAGATTTTATGATGGCATCTCCAGTAATAGAGAGTGCCAAAGATCTCCAAATGGAGTCAGAAGAATAACAATTCTTAATAAGCTGAGGCTGGTTTCATATATGATATTATACATGTTTCAGTGCCATTCTCCCAAATCATCCCAGCCTCTCCCTCTCCCACATAGTCCAAAAGACTGTTCTATACATCTGTGTCTCTTTTGCTGATGGTACGGGGAGGGAGCAGGGAGGGGGGTTCAAGATGGGGAACACGTGTATACCTGTAGCGGATTCATGATGATGTATGGCAAAGCCAAAACAATATTGTAAAGTAATTAACCTCCAATTAAAATAAATAAATTTATATTAAAAAAAATAAGCTGAGGCTGGACAAAATCCAAAGGACAATAACCAAAACCCTGTATACTTCATTGTGTCATTATTTAAGGTAAAAGAGTCAATAATATTTTGTTGATGAATACACAGTACAGACAATTTAATTTTTTATTTGCTGACTTCTGTGAGAAATATCTCTATTTTAAAATGATAAAAATAAGGAAATCATAAAATAAGCTTTAAATAGGTCCACAGATACATGGCCTTCATTTTTATTTCTTCTATACTTTCAAAGTTCTCTGCAATGAAAAGGGCTTGGAAGCAAAGATTTCCCAGTGACAGTAAGTATTGCCTATGTCTTGGGCTCTAAATACCATTCCCCACTAAAAAGAATCAAGACTTTATGAAAAAAAAAAAACAAAAACAAAAAAAAAAACAGGCAATTCTAGGTCTGGAGAAGGAAAAAAAATTCAAAGTGAGCCTAGAACACCCTGTTGTTGTTTCAGAACGCAAAGCAGTGTTTAAAGTCCAAAGGAATTATGTCAAAAGGGTTCAGCTTGAACTGCTCCCACTGGCCACATTTTGGACAATATGCAGCCCAGATGAATAGTGTCTATAATATGACAAAACATTTAAAAACAAAAAATCTCTGAATTCAGAGTGAGAAATGAAAAACAGAAAAGACTGGGGAGCTTCTTTATAGAAGAACATCAGAAAGTAAATACAGAGGTAAGGAAAGAATTAGAAAATTGCCATTTGCAACCAAACCCCAGAATAAGCACTATTTCAAGCAAGGGTCAACAATAGATGCTAAACCCCATGTGAGAAACTATTGCAAAACAGAATTTTAACACTTTGAGATAACATTCTGTAGGTTTCTTACAAGGAAACATGGATCTGCATAAGATAGTGATCTGTTTCCCCACCTTAGACCACTGATCAAACTCAACACTGCTATGTCACAGACTTCCTGATGTGATGCAGCATAAAGCACTTTGTGCCATGGTTGACGTGCTCCTACCTGAATAGATGTTCAGTCCGGTTCCAATCAAGCCTTGGACCTCACTGCTCTGCTTATAGGAAATATTGAGAGAGATCCACAAATAAAGTGGCAATCAGATAAACCCAGAAGATGGGAAATTCTATAAGACAAATGGGATGAACACTTTACAAAGTAAATATTATGAAAAAATAAATGGTCTAAATAAGAGACACATCTGTTGAGAAGGAATGTTATGGAGGCTTTTTAACAGAATAGCTACACTGGCCAGGGCTTCCTTGGTGGCTCAGCAGTAAAGAATCCACCTGCCAATGCAGAAGGCCTGGGTTTGATCTCTGGGTCAGGAAGAACCCCTGGAGAAGGAAATGTCAACCCACTCCAGTACTCTTCTTTGAGAAAATCCCATGACCAGAAGAGCCTGGCGGGCTATAGTCCATGGGGTTGTAAAGAGTCAAACATGACTGAGTGACTAAACAATAACAACATCAAGAGAGACATCTATGTAACAAAAATTGTTTTGAAAATAATAAATAAGAAATCTTTCCTAAGAAATCCTCTTCGGGTAGATCAACTGGGCTCAGTAACTCTCTTAGAAAATCTTTGTGAACTTAGACTGTGGTGTCTTTGAGGAGCATTTATCCTGTGTATGTATGTGTGTGTGTGTGTACACATTCCAACTGCCATTCATTGACCATTAAACACTCAAGTGAAACTTCTCAGACTAGAAACTCTGGCACTTTATTTCAGTCAGATGGTTCACACTTGGGGGAAATACATGGCTGTGTAGAGGGAAGTGAACCCCCAGTTGCTTACAATACTACCTTGTCGGGAAACGCACATTGCAGGGCAGCTGGGCAAGGCTGGAAAGGCAGCAATCTGTAAGAGTCCTCACCTAAGGATTTAACATCCTTAGATTACAGAAAACTTATCTCCACTGTACAGTTTTAAACGCCATCTCTCCTAAACTGCAATTCCCATCTGTTTCTGTAACTTTCCATAGTATATTAATATTTGATACATCTCATGTCCTTGTGGTACTTTTACAGAGCAGCACCTCCCAGAATTACCTTGAGAACTTATTAAAACACAGATTCCTGTTCCTCCCACAGAAATCCTGTCCCACAAGCTTAGGGTGGAGCCCCAAAATGTGTCCATCCAGCAGCCTCTGTGTGATGCTGCTATGGAGCATCTGTGAGCTGTGTTTCCGACAGCAGTGAACCTGGGCAGAGTGAGGGAAAACTCCAGGTTCTTTAGGACAGGAAGCAGGGTGGTTCTACAGTCACAACTTTTTAGGATTTCTCCACCATTCTGCAGAAAAGCACAATTCTAGCTCTGACCAGAAATACAGAGAGAACCCTGATGAGGACGAGAATTTTAAAGAGGGAAGGGCCAGCAGCACTAAATGCTCTTCCACTGGGGGCTTCAAGTGCCTTTTGGATGAAGCAGTAAAAACCTTGCTAATGGGATTCATAAAGACAGTATCAACTGGCAGTAAGCACAGGAGGCTGCCATCTGAGGAATAAATGACAAAAAAAGGAGACATAGGAAATGTAAACAGTTTTTCCAAAAGTTGTCAATAAAGCTAAGTGAAAGATTAGGGTGGCAGCTGGAGATGTGGAGAGTTTAAAAGATCTATATACATATACACATATATTACATATATAATTATGTAAAATATATATGTTGTTGAGTTGCTAAGTTGTGTCCAACTCTTTTATGACCCCATGGGCTGTAGCCTGTCAGGCTCCTCTGTCCATGGGATTTCCCAGGCAAGAATACTGGAGTGGGTTGCCATTTCCTTTCCCAGGGGATTTTCCCAACCTAGGAGTTGTACCTGCATCTCCTGCATTGGCAGATGGATTCTTTACTGTTGAGCCACCAAGGAAGATATATATATCTTATCCATACACACATATATATACACACACATATACACACACACATATAATTTGCAAATTATATTTCCATTTAATATGGAAGAGATCTGGTCACATTTAACCCTGGTGGGAAAAGGAGACAGAGAAAGAGGATAAAGGAGAGAGACGATAGGTGGGGTGAGATCTCTGAGGAGGCAGAGGGGGCTGGAATCCAGGACGCAGATGGAGGGATTAATTAGCCTTGGAAAGGAAGCCGGACACTTGTTCCTCTGTAATGGGAGGGACCAAAGAATGGACGGGCGCAGCTGCAGGGCGAGGTCTCTACTAACGGTTTCTGTTTTACTGAGTTTGGGGTTTTTTTACAATCTTCTTTGGAGTCTAGCACAGAATCAGTTTTTGTAAATGGTCCATAAATGTTTGAAAAGACAGTATGTTCCCTCAAAATGCAATGCTCCATAATACCTGTTAATGTAACATGACTTAGTTCCTATTAAGAGTGTTCAAGTCTTCATAACAGTTTTATTTGCTTCAATTTCTTCTTACAGACCTATATGGCTATTGTTTTCTTTGTACATTTTTTAATATTTATTTTTGGGGCTTTCCAGGTGGTGCTGGTGGTAAAGAAAATGTCTGCCAAGCAGGAGACATGGTTTCCATCCGTGGGTTGGGAAGATACCCTAGAGAAGGAAACGCCTACCCACTCCAGTATTCTTGCCTGGCAAATCCCATGGACAGAGGAGCCTGGTGAGCTACAGTCCATGGGGTCACAAAAGAGTCAGATCTTAGTGACTGAGCATGCATGCATGCAAGATTCTACTAGCTTTGATATTAACACTGCTAACATGCTTTCTCGTCTCCCCTGTTACACTGGGATACTTAAACCCCAGACAAATGGCCTCCAGGTAAATCCCCCTCAGGTTGGAGCTAACAGGAGTAAGCTGTATCTTGTGTTTCAGGACAGGTGAAGTAGACACCACTTAAAACCTCCTCTCACAAGTTTGCTTATGAGGCCACCAATCAGGTCTTATTTTGGGGCCTCTTTAAAATATTATACCCTCTAATGGTATAGAATCCAATGGTTGAGAACACGGCAGACGGCAGAAGGTTTCTTCTCTACCCCATCTAAACAATGTTCATAACAGCAGGTCCACGACTGGGAAATCTAGATTTGGTGGTGGTGTTGGGAACTGGTTCCTATTGAACACCTTCATTGTTTGGAACTACTTCAAAACATTTCCATTGAAATTTGCGGTAAGAGATCCTTGATACTGCTACTCACTATGTCATCTTCCAGGGCTTCTTCTCAACACACTCTGCATTTTTTTCTTTTATTCTACAAACTACTGGGAGAGGAAATATGGAATCACTGCTAAGATCACAGACCACAGAGTCAGGCAACCTGGGCTGGAATGCCAGCTTCACCTCTTGCAACCACTGTGTGACTTTGGGCAAGTTTCCTACCTTCTCTGTGCCTCAGTTACATGTGTAAAATGAGGATAATAATACTTGTTTCAAGGAGTTGTTGAGAGGATTTGATAACATAATACATGCAAAGGATGTAGAAGAAAACTTAACCAGCAGTCGGGCTGGGTAAGCGCAAGTTATTAAAACCAGGCTGAACACATACAATGCCCCCAGGCACGATCCTGAGTAACTTGACAAAACTGCCTTTGTTCTAATAAAAAGCCATTCCTACAATTAAGAAAACTGAACTTTTGCAAGTTTAAGTGACTTGTCCAAGATCACAGACTTCCCAAGCAGCAGGGCTGGGGTCAGAACCAAATACTGCACTCTTAACCCTTCTACTTCTACTCAACAACTGGTTGAGACCCAGTTGTCACTGTATAAACTCCCACTCTCCCATCACAAGTACATTCATTACACTTTGATTTTACAGGCTTCACTTCTTTGATTTTGCAATCACTGGGCTGACCCAAGGATCTATTAAGTTTGCTTCCACTGACTTCCCTCCTACACATAAACGCTCAAATCCAGCTGTTCCATCATATTTTTTCTATGTCTCATTTCCTGCTGCAGAGATCACCACTTTGCTAAGTAGCAAAATGTATAGGAAATAAACTTTCCACACAATATTAACTAATCAATAAACATCAGTTTCAGCCCAGGAGGACGGCAATTTATACCAGATCATTTATTCGCACTATAAAGTCAAATTAGAACTGCACCCACCTAAATATATACATTCCAACGTAACACAAGAAAAGAGATGAACTCTTCTATTACCCTCACTTTGACAATCTCATTTCCACTTTACCATCTCTGTTTTTTTTTTTTAATTTGGTTGGGTATTTTGCTGAACAAAACTTTCGGTCATGTATATTTCATGTTATTTTTTGACCTTGCATTTTTAATTCTTCTGCTCTTTTAGGCTCAAACACACACACACACACACACACACACACACACCACCCTCCATCTTCTCTCCATTCCCAAAGAATAGAGGAGGTTTTTTTTAAAAAAAGAAGAAAAGTATCAAATAAATGTTAATGCTAATAATAATTCTATGAAAAAACTGAAAATAATACTTATCTTCCTTTAAAATGAGATGACGAATGTGAAAGCATTTTGTAAATTGAAAAACATATAAACACAAAAATGGTATTTATTAATACTCTTACACATATAACCACTTGGCATCATTTAACCTAAAACAACATTGTATAGAACAGGGGTTGACAGCTTTCCAAATTAGGGTAGTCAAGTTTTGTTCTGTCTTGTTTTACTTCTTGGTCTTGCACCATGGTATGTGGGATCTTAGTCTCCTGACCAGGGATAGAACCTGCACTTCCTGCATCAGAAGCACAGAGTCCTAACCACTGGACCACCAGGGAAGTCTGTAGGATAGTCAAGTTTGATTTAAGTTTATCTGTGCCTTTGTTGGTGTGCTGGAGGACTGGGAGACTAGGACTCTTTCGAATAGAAAGCCAGTGTGTGGCTACATGGATTCTGAAAATTGCAAGGCTGATCGTATACTTCCTTTTGACACAGAGGTGGGACAAATGACATGTGCCAAGGAACAAAGTTGGGCAAAATAAAAATCATAAATTAATAACTATCCTTTAAAAGCAGACAGGGGACTCGGCAGGGATTGGATTTGGTGAGAGAAACTGCGGCAAGCTGAAACCCAATTTCTACACCTCTGCTGTAATCACATCCCTGCCCTGAGCTGCTCATGTGCTACATCATGTATGGTGTTTATTGCTGCATCTGCAAATGAGTGTCCTTAGCTATCAGCCTTGGTATCTATGTAGAAACATCTGCTCCCAATCTGGAGGTATAGATCTTTAATGGCTTAAAATGCCTTTACCCCAAAAGAATATGTAACAGGCAGAGTGTTTAACAGTACATGTTACTGTGCTGGTTTCCAGGACTAGTTTTGAATAGCAAGTGGCAGAGGGAACTGTGGCCTTCCCTGGTGGCTCAGCAGTAAAGAACCTGCCTCCCAATGCAGGAGACACAGGTTTGATCCCTGGGTTGGGAAGATCCTCTGGAGGAGGAAATGGCAACCCACTCCAGTATCCTTGCCTGGAAAATCCCATGGACAGAGGAGCCTGGTGGGCTACAGCCCATGGGGTCTCAAAAGAGTCGGACACAACTTAGCTACTAAACAAGAGAGGGTTCTATTTTACATACAGCACCTGACAACATTGTTCTGTCCGATGTTTCCCAGAATCAGAGTATAACCCTTCTTCTCTGCCCTTTACTCTGCAGCTAAGAAATCCAGAGCCTGGTAAGGACTAAATGGCAACTTGCCTCTGACTCTGTAATGGGATACCCCCAAATATGCCATTTTGGTATACCAATTATTGGCATACAGCTGGCGGTGGCTGTGCTTCGCTGGACCAGCCTTGAGGAGATACCCCACATCCAAGGTCAGAGAAACCCCAGTAAGATGGTAGGAGGGGCAAATTCATGTTTAGAATCAAATCCCATTCCCGCCAGAGATGCTAAGAAGGCTCAAACAAACCTTGTGCGCACCAGGACCCAGGGACTCCACAGAGACTGAGATAAAACTGTGTCTGAGCATCTTCCATGGAGGTACAGGTCAGCAGTGGACTGCCACAGGGACAGGGGCTCTAGGTGCAGCAGACTTGGGTATGGCATAAACCTCTTGGAGGAGGTCGCCTTTAACCCCACCACAGAGCTGCGAGGACTTACACAGGAATTAAAAAAGACTCTTGGAGGGCTCAAACAGTACCTTGTGCACCCAGACCCAGGAGAAGGGAGCAGTGACCCCACGAGAGACTGACCCAGACTTGCCTGTGAGTGCATAAGAAGTCTCCAGCGGAGGCGTGAGTTGGTGGTGGCCTGCTGCAGGGTTGGGGGCACTGAGTGTAGCAGTACATGCATGGGACCTTCTGAAGGAGGTCACCATTATCTTCATTACCTCCACCATAGTTTGGCCCAGGTAAACAGCAGGGAGGGAACACAGCTCCATCCATCAAGAAAAAATTGGATTACAGATTTACTGAGCATGGCCCCGCCCATCAGAACAAAACCGTTTACCTCTCAGTCAGTCTCTCCCATCAGGAAGCTTCCATAAGCCTCTTATTCTTCTTCATCAGAAGGCAGACAGGCTGAAAACCGCAATCACAGAAAACTAACTAATCTAATCATGTGGACCACAGCCTTGTCTAGCTCAATGAAACTATGAGCCATGCCATGTAGGGCCACCCAAGACAGATGGGTCATGGTGGAGAGTTCTGACAAAACATGGTCCACTGGAGAAGGGAATGGCAAACCACTTCAGTATTCTTGCCTTGAGAACCCCATGAACAGTATGAAAAGGCAAAAAGATAGGACACTTAAAGATGAACTCCCCAGGTAGGTAGGTGTCCAATATGCTACTGGAGACCAGTGGAGAAATAACTCCAGAAAGAACGAAGAGACGGAGCCAAAGCAAAAACAACAGCCAGTTGTGGATGGGACTGGTGATGGAAGCAAGGTCCAATGGTGTCAAGAGCAATATTGCATAGAAACCTGGAATATTAGGTCCATGAATCAAGGCAAATTGGAAGTGGGCAAACAGGAGATAGCAAGAGTGAATGTTGACATTCTAGGAATCAGTGAACTAAAATGGACTGGAATGGGTGAATTTAACTCAGATGACCATTATATTTACTACGGTAGACAAGAATCCCTTAGAAGGAATGAAGTAGCCATCATAGTCAACAGAACAGTCTGAAATGCAGTACCTCGATGCAAACTCAAAAACAACAGAATGATCTCTGTTTGTTTCCAAGGCAAACCATTCAAGATCACAGGAATCCAAGTCCTGTGATTGCCCTGACCAGTAATGCTGAAGAAGCTGTAATGCCCTGACCAGGCTGCTGAAGAATGCTGAAGAAACTGAAGTTGAACGGTTCTATGAAGACCTACAAGATCTTTTAGAACTAACTCCCAAAAAAGATGTCCTTTTCATCATGGGGGCCTGGAATGCAAAAGTAGGAAGTCAGTAAACACCTGGAATAACAGTTAAATTTGGCCTTGGAGTACAGAATGAAGCAAGGCAAAGGCTAATAGAGTTTTGCCAAGAGAATGCACTGGTTATAGCAAACACCATCTTCCAACAACACAAGAGAAGACTCTACACATGGACATCACCAGATGGTCAACGCTGAAATCAGACTGATTATATTCTTTGCAGCCAAAGATGGAGAAGCTGTATACAGTCAGCAAAAACAAGATGGGGAGCTGACTGTGGCTCAGATCATGAATTCCTCATTGCCAAATTCAGACTTAAATTAAAGAAAGTAGGGAAAACCACTAGACCATTCAGGTATGACCTAAATCAAATCCCTTATGATTATACAGTAGAAGTGAGAAATAGATTTAAGGGACTAGATCTGATAGACAGAGTGCCTGATGAACTATGGACAGAGGTTCATGACATTGTACAGGAGACAGGGATCAAGACCATCCCCAAGAAAATGAAATGCAAAAAAGCAAAATGGCTGTCTGAGGAGGCCTTACAAATAGCTGTGAAAAGAGAAGTGAAAAGCAAAGAAGAAAAGGAAAGATATACCCATTCGAATGCAGAGTTCCAAAGAATAGCAAGGAGAGATAAGAAAGCCTTCCTCAGCAATCAATGCAAAGAAACAGAGGAAAACTATAGAATGGGAAAGACTAGAGATCTCTTCAAGAAAATTAAGAGATACCAAGGGAACATTTCATGCAAAGATGGGCTCAATAAAGGACAGAAATGATATGAACCTAACAGAAGCAGAAGATATTAAGAAGAGGTGGTAAGAATACACAGAGGAACTGTACAAAAGGGATCTTCATGATCCAGATAATCACGATGATATGAACACTCACTTAGAGCCAGACATCCTGGAATGTGAAGTCAAGAGGGCCTTAGGAAGCATCACTACAAACAAAGCTAGTGGAGGTGATGGATTTCCAGTTGAGCTATTCAAAATCCTAAAAGATGATGCTGTGAAAGTGCTACACTCAATATGTCAGCAAACTTGGAAAACTCAGCAGTGGTCACAGGACTGGAAAAGGTCAGTTTTCATTCAATCCCAAAGAAAGGCAAGGCCAAAGAACGCTCAAACTACCACACAATTGCACTCATCTCACACGCTAGTAATGCTCAAAATTCTCCAAGCCAGGCTTCAGCAATACATGAACCGTGAACTTCCAGATGTTCAAGTTGGTTTTAGAAAAGGCAGAGGAAGCAGAGATCAAATTGCCAACATCCCCTGGATCATCAAAAGAGCAAGAGAGTTCCAGAAAAGCATCTATTTCTGCTTTATTGACTATGCCAAAGCCTTTGACTGTGTGGATCACAAGAAACTGGAAAATTCTGAAAGAAATAGGAATACCAGACCACCTGACCTGCCTCCTGAGAAATCTGTATGCAGGTCAGGAAGCAACAGCTAGAAATGGACATGGAACAACAGACTGGTTCCAAATAGAAAAAGAAGTATGCCATATTGTCACCCTGCTTATTTAACTTATATGCAGAGTACATCATGAGAAACTCTGGACTGGATGAAGCACAAGCAGGAATCAAGATTGCCGGGAGAAATATCAATAACCTCAGATATGCAGATGACACCATCTTTATGGCAGAAAGTGAAGAAGAACTAAAGAGCCTCTTGATGAAAGTGAAAAGAGAGAGTGAAAAAGTTGGCTTAAAGCTCAACATTCAGAAAACTAAGATCGTGTCATCCGGTCCCATCACTTCATGGAAAATAGATGGAGAAACAGTGGAATAGTGGCAGACTTTATTTTTGGGGGCTCCAAAATCACTGCAGATGGTGACTGAAAGCATGAAATTAAAAGATGCTTGCTCCCTGGAAGGAAAGTTATGACCAGCCTAGACAGCATATTAAAAACCAGAGACATTACTTTGCCAACAAAGGTCTGTCTAGTTAAGGCTATGGTTTTTCCAGTAGTCACGTATGGATGTGAGAGTTGGACTATAAAGAAAGCTGAGCACCGAAGAATTGATATTTTTGAACTGTGTTGTTGGAGAAGACTCTTGAGAGTCCCTTGGACTGCAAGGAGATCCAACCAGTCCATCCTAAAGGAGATCAGTCCTGAGTGTTCATTGGAAGGACTGATGTCGAAGCTGAAACTCCAATACTTTGGCCACCTGATGTGAAGAACTGACTCGTTGGAAAAGACCCTGATGCTGAGAAAGATTGATGGAGGGAGAAGAAAGGGATGACAGAGGATGAGATGATTGGATAGCATCACAGACTCAATGGAGATGAGTTTGAGTAAACTCCAGGAGTTGGTGATAGACAGGGAGGCCTGGCATGCTGCAGTCCATGGGGTCGCAGAGAGTCAGACACGACTGAGGAACTGAACTGAACTGAACTGATTATTTTGAATTAAAGGTACTAAGAAACAGCCAGTGCAAGGACACTGTGTCCCTCCACTAGATGAAAGCAGGAGATAAAGCTTCCAGGGGAAGGTACCTCCCTGTACTGAGGGGTAGAAGGCATCCTTATCACCAAAGACAGGGAATTTCGAGTTGAGAAGCCCATGTAAACCAATATAAACATGTAAAATTTCCTGAGCTCTTTAGGAAGACAAGCCATCTCTGTGGAACCTTTTCATTAGAGCTTTGGAAACTTCTTCCTATGAGACCCTAGGACTAACTTCTCTGACCTGCATTCCACCTCAAGGTCTGTGCTTTTTAAAATAAGGAATAAAGTACAAACATATTTAATAGATTTTCAGAACTAAAAGATGTCTTAGACATGATCTATGCTAACACATCCAGGACACAGATGAAAAAGTCCAAGTTCCTGTGATCTTGCCTAAGATCACAGACAGTGGCCAAGAAGAGGTTATTACCCTAGTCCAAAAATTCTAGTCCCAAAATTCTGTTGCACTATATTTAGTCTAACCGAAAACATAACGGGAAGCAGAGCTATTTCCAGTGAAGAACCTGTATTCATTCGTGCAACATTTATTGAGCTCCTCTGACGTGCTCGGTACCCTACAAGCTCCAGGAATAAAATGATGAAAATGATAGATACAGAGTCCACTTTTGCAATATGACCAGCAGGAGAGATGAATCAAGCAAACAAATACAGCTCTCTCTTGAACAACACAGGGGTAAAGGGCCCTGACCCTACATGCAGTTGAAAATCTGGGTATAATTTATAGTTATCTCTCTGTATCTGTATCTAAGTTTCCACATCCGGGGATTCACCCAGCTGAGGATCATGTCGGTACTGTAGTATGTACTATTGACAAAAATTTGCATATAAGTGAACCTGTGCAGTTCAAACCCGTTACTTAAGAGTCAACTGTAAATGAAACAATTACTTCTTGCAATAAAGGCTAAGAAGGAAATAGAAAACAGAAGGGCTGACTTTAGGCAGATTGGTCAAGGAAAATATCTCTGAGGAGATGATGCTTAAGCTCAAGGTTAACAAAGAGACAGCCAAGTTAAGAGCTAGGAGAAGTGTGTTCTAGGCTCAGGGATTGGTCAGTACAAAAGCCATGGAGGAAAAGGTCCCTGAGAAGTCAAAAATCTTCCAGAAAATCGAGATTACTACAGACTAGTGAATGAGGGCAAGACAGCACACATGACATGACATAAAAGCCAAATACATAAGACTTTGAAAGTCATGAGAAGGGGTATGGATTTTAAAATAAGTGTAAATAAAAGGCAATTTACAAAGAGGTATTAAGCCAGGAATTCCTGGCCAGTGTGGCTACTCTGTGAAAAACAGACTCCATAACATTCCTTTTTTTTTTTTTTTTCATAACATTCCTTCTTAACAGAACCTACATGTCATTGTCCTCTTGTTTTTCTTTGCAGAGGACATAGAAGATGCACAAAAACATGTGGAAGAGCAAGGCAAGGGTGAAAGCAAGGGCCCTACATTTTCAATCTTGGGATCTCCTTCCATGCCATGCTCTCTCTTGTGAATTAAATATCCCATGAAAATGAATGGAGTCTGGGAATTCCCTGGTGGTCCAGTGATTAAGAATCTGCCTGCCAATGCAGGGGGCAAGGATTCTATTCCTGGTTGGGGAACTAAGATCCCCACAAGCTGTGCAGTGGGGCCAAGAATATTTTTTTAATGTAAAAAATAAAATGAACAGGGTGCTTGGTTTGAATATTCTTTTGCCAGACACAGTTCTGGCATAGAGCACTATCAATCAGAATCTCACCCTACAAAGATGAAGGCAGGGAGGCAGAAAGAGATGAGATAAAAAGGCAGGAGGAAGGGACAGCAATCTGTTTACCACCTCAGCAAGCCTGTTATAGTCAATAACAGTCTTCTTTGTCATGGAATAAGTGAAGTGTACAGATGGTTTTTGGAAATAACAGTCAAACAGAAACAAATAGCATATGAAGAGAAAAAAAAAAGTGTATGAAGAGAAAACATTATAAGAACTGCCCTGTGAGGCAGCCCCACAGTCCACCTAGCCCAGGATTCTGTATTTTCTAGGAGACCCGAGGATGGTTGGTAAGAAGGTGTGGGGTTCCAGGTCAGCCTCAGGTGTCACTGCATCAATAAGCTTAGCTGTCACCAAGGAAAAATGGACAGTTGACCCTTGGACAATGCAGGGGGTAGGGATGGCAGCAGTTAGGAGCAACAACCCCCTCCAGTCAACAATCCAAGCGTAGTATAGAGACTTTTCAGAGTGGTTAAGACTGCACTCTCAACTCAGGGGGCTGGGTCAATCCCTGGTTGGGGAACTAAGATCCCAAATGCCAGGCATCGCAGCCAAAAAAACCCCACAAAATCTGAGTATAACTGATAGTCAGCTCTCCATATACACTTTCTCTGTTATCTGTGGTTCCATGTGGGTGGGTCCAACCAACTACAGATCATTTATTCATGTAGTATTTACTGCTGAAGAAAATGGAAAACCATGCAGTTCAAACCTGTGTTGTTCAAGGGTCAACTCTACAAACAGATCAGACAAGGTGAGCTTATTTGTTTATTTGTCTCAGGGGTGCATGGTCCTTCTATGGACAAGGTCAAAACAATGGCAAAATCTGGAAATACAAGTGAGTCCCCCAGTACCAAATCCAAATGCTCCAATCAGGGGTGTATGCTTTTTTGTTGCTGTTTTTAGACTCTTCTCTCCTTAAAAAGCTGAGTGGCCTCCAGCTCTCTGTTCCAACAGCCAAAGCTATGGATGCCAGTTGTGAGTTCAGCCTCTCTCCTCCCTCCGAACAGGAAATGTGCATGTTGTATGTGGATTAATTTCTGATATTTCTCACAGTGAAGGTTTTGGCTCCAGGCTCTTCCACCTTGAATCTGCCTCCCTGCAGGATGGAAACAGGGCCCAAGAGCAGCCTCATGCACTTTCTTGCTAGCAGGGCTGTGCCAACAGCATCTCCCTGCCCTGGCCTCCTTCAGCCTGAGACTTGGGGAAGATAGGAATGACGGCTTGGCAAGGTGAGGCCCAAGGAGCCTGGTGGACTCTGCAGGCCTGGGGATGCACACTCAGGGAGAGACGTGGCTTCATTTCCCACATTTCTTTCACACAAAGCATCATTATAGGGAAGTGCTTCCATATGGCCCACGGAAAATCTCAGCCAAAAACAGCTTCAGTTGGCCAGATTCAGAGCAGTAACAGACATGAAGGGGCCATAATGAAAAGCAAGGATGAGAAGCACCAGGTTTTCACACAGGCAGGCAGGCATCTTTGCTAACTTTAGCCTCAGCCCTAGAGCAGGCAGACAGAGCTTGGACTTGCCAGCAGCATGCCCCCAGCTCTACTAGCTCCCTTTAGGGATCTGCCTCTGAGATCCAGCTGTTCTTCCTTTGCAGAAATTATTCAAAAGTATTAAATGTTTTAAACCTTTTTCTCTAGTCACTAAGCACCTTTCTGCCACAATTATTCCTAAAACTTGCATGGATATTTTGTTGTACTGAAATTGTTTTTTCTACTGTTAATCCCTTTGCCAATGCTTTACCCTAAATAAGAAGGAAGTGATGTAGAGATCATAGCTTCCAATGAAGAAAAGGATGGCTGGAGAGTAGGGTCATCTCCCTTTATCCTTCAGCCAATGTTAACTGCATGTCAGACACTTTTTCATACATAGTTTAATTTGATCCTCACAATGACCCTAAGAGCTGACTGAGCATAATTATTATCCCCAATGGTGAATCTGTTTGAGAGCCTTTACTCTCAAGCAGCTGATTCTACCTCCTAATGAACAGAGTGTAAAAAGAAAAAGAAAAAACTGTTTTGGAACACAGTTAATTTCTCACCATGTTCTCCAAGGGCACCTAGAGTTACTCAGTTCTTAACATGGTATGATTGTGTACCCCCTCCTTTAGTCCTGGGAAAATCCTTCCCTCCATTCATTCTCTCATCTTCTATTTACTTCTAAACCCACTGCAATCAGGCTTTGGTTTTAGCCAAAAATTCATTGAAACCACTCTTGCTAAGGTCACAGATTTGGCTTCAAATTGCCAATGAGAAAATTTTGGACTTTTATTCCAGTTGACCTCGAAACAGCATTTCACATGGCTGACTATTACCTCCTTTTTTGGAATTACTTATTCCTTCAGCTCCCATACTGCTTCTGCTGAGTTCTGAGCTTACCTACTCTTCTCATTATCTTTTCACTTGAATCCCCTCAAACTTTTTCCCTGGCTAAATTCTCATGCCTTCCTAATATACTGTATATACTCTCTTTGGATTAACTCAGTTAATTTATAACTAAAGGGAATTCCCTGGTGGTCCAGTGGCTAAGATTCCACGGTCCCAATGCAGGGGGCCCAGGTTTGATCCCTGGTCAGAGAACTAGATTCCACGTGCTGCAACTAAGAGTTCGAATGCCGCAGCTAAAGATCCCGTGTGTCACAATGAAGATGGAAGATCCCATGAGCTGCAACTAAGACCCGATGCAGCCATAAAAAGTTAATTACCTAAAAAATATATGTATTAAAAATGCATAACTAAAGACCATTAACAACAATGGACTGTCATATTTCAGATCAACTCTTTCACCCCAAACAAAATATAATTAACATCTGTTTGAAGGTATCAGAAAAGTAACAAAGCACTGAATACTTCTGGGGCCACATTTCTGGAAAGAAGAAAACCCAAGGAGGTGAACCCTTATTTTTGGTATGCATTTCCTCTCCATACATTCCTTCCCCAGATGGACAGAAAAGAAATCCACCCAGCTGCTCAGGCTGGGAAATCTGCATCCTGAGAATAGCTTCCTCTTCTCTCTTACAGTTTTCACTCTATGAATTAGCAAACTCTGCTGACTCTCCTAAATCTCTCTGCCCTCTCTGCTCCTTTACCTCTCCCACCTCGCTACAACCCTGACGAAGATAAATGTGGCATCCTAGTTGGACTCCTTGCTTCCAGACTCACCGCCACAAGTTGCCAGAATCACTTCATTAAAATGCAGATCTAATCAAGTCCCTCCACTGCCTAAATTGCTGTAATGACTTCACTGAACCTGAAACGTGACTCGCAACAATGAAGGCCTTTATGATTCCTTCTGAATGCCACTGTGTCTTTCCTCCCACCCTAACCAATGTGCAATCCTAGGTCACTCAAGAAAGTCCAGGCTTCACTCTAATGTCACGCCATGAACTTTGTGTTTCCTCTGCCTGGAAAACCCTCTCCACCCTCCACTCCTCCTCTAAGGTTCTCCCCATTTTGGGAGAATGAGTAAAATCCCCATTTCATAGACGTCCCTAGCAGTCCAATGGTTAGGACTCTGTGCTCCCAATGCAAGAAGCACAGGTTAAATCCCTGGTGGGAAACTATGATCCCACAAGCCAATCAGTGTGGCCAAAAAAATAAATAAACTTTTGACTTCCCTGATAGCTCAGTTGGTAAAGAATCTCTCTGCAATGCAGGAGACCCTGGTTTGATTCCTGGGTCGGGAAGATCCCCCAGAGAAGAGAAGAGCTACCAACTCCAGTATTCTGGCCTGGAGAATCCCATGGACCAATCCATGGGGTTGCAAAGAGTCAGACAGGACTGAGCGACTTTCACTTTCAGTTTCTGTTTCATAAGTTAAATCCAAATAAACTCAAAGGAATAAGATTTTAAAGTAGAAACACACATACAAAAAAGCACTGGCAGAAGGCATACGTGTATAATTTTTTTCTCTTTAAGGCAGGGGGTAGGCAAACTATACCCTGAGGGTCAAATTTAGCCTGCAGGCTAGTTTTGTAAATAAAACTTTATTGGAACACAGCTCTTCCCATTGGTTCACTGGTTGCCTGTGGCTGCTTTTCACCTGCAGCAGCAGTGCTGAGTAGCTAAGACAGAAACTATATAGGCTAAAAAGCCCTTAAATATTTCCTCTCTACCCCTTTACAGAAAAAGTTGACTGACCCCTAATTTAAAAAAAAGCAGATATTACCAAACTTAAAAGGTGGAGAATTCTGTGTATCTATAATTTAGAAACTACCGATTCTACAAACAATACTGAAAGTCAAATGACAAACTGAGAATAGTAAAAACAGTTACAACAAATAGTACATATTCATGATACAAGTGAGGAAAAGATCACCATCCAAATAGGGAAAAGAATAAATGACTTCAGCAGTTGATTGAAAGATAAAAAAGCATAAGTGGACAATAAATGCAGGACAATATTTCAATAAATACAGGATGATATTTTCTACCTTGTTAGTAATCAAAAGGGGGGCAAAGAAATAATGACTCCTGGTTTACCTTAAAAAAATCAGCAAATTAAAAAAAAATAGTTGTACTCTGTATTGGCAAAAGTTCAAAGAAATAGGTAATCTAAGAAGAGGTAATGGGAATTAAAATTTGATCTGTTACACTTTTGGGGATAAATGTGTCTTTTAGAACACCAGTCAAAAGTTCTTACTACCTGAAAACCTTAGCAATGGGAAAATGTTATTTTACTATCAGAGGGTCTAAAGCACATGCTGTTGTATGGTAATGTATTGGGTTTAAAACCTACTTTTTTCAGGAGACACGTGTGACTTTGACTGTCCCCGCACCAGCCTGCAGGTGGCGCCGTCACCAGCACAGACACCACAGTTGTCCTCCTTGGCGTTGCTCCCCAGTTGCCGGTCGCAGCCCACTGCCTGCAGACAGAAGATGGCGGTCAGGAGTGAATAGAGATATGGGCATATCAAACCTTATGTATTTCAGAAATCATACTGATGGTGTTGTCCTTCTTAAATGTATGAGTTGGCTCTCTTTGATGAGAACATAGATTTTAAAATACATAATAATAAATAAAGGGACTTCCCTGAGGATCCTGGGGTTAGGACCTCTGGATTTGCCTCCCAATGCCCAGGACGTGTGAGTTTGATTCCTGGTTAGGGAGCTAAGTTCCCACATGGCTCATGGCCAACAACAACAACAACAAAAAATCCCAAAACATAAAACAGAAGCAATATTGTAACAAATTCAATAAAGAATTTGAAAATGGTCAAATCAAAAAAAATCTTAAAAATAATAACATATATAGCTCTACAGGACTGTGTCATTTATACATAAGATTCTCATCCAAAGACCAAATAATTAAAGATGAATGGATGCTGCCCCTTGACACTCTCACCCTTAGCTTTTTTATTTATACTTCTAATTCAGCTATTTTATGTATATAAAATGAAAGGAACATTACAAATACTGCCTCTCTCCTCTTCCCCCAACCCCTTCCCTCTCTTTCTATCCTTACCCTAGCCCTGTTCTCTCATTTCTTCCCCCAGATGACCACTATTTTGAGGTTGATATATATCCTTCTGGTCCATAGTTTAATTTTTTTCTGTTTTAATCTCAATCTATACCTACATCCCTGGTCTTCAGATCATAAAGAATCTGCCTGCAATGCAGGAGACCTGGGTTCAATCCCTGGGTTGGGAAGATCCCCTGGAGAAAAGAATGGCAACCTACTCCAAGATTCTTGCCTGGAAAATCCCATGGACAGAGGAGCCTGGTGGGCTATAATCCATGGGGTCGCAAAGAGTCAGACACAACTAAGCGACTAACACACATACCTATATCTTATTCATACTGATAAATCCATCTCTCTCAATATCTTGTATCTGGATCTTTATATCTCTTTCTGTATCATTATCTATATTTATACCTATATATCTTTACTTGTATATGTATATATATGTGTGTATATAATTCTTATAAAAACTTTTATAAATAATTTTTAAAATATAAGGAGTTAACAAGAGATATATCTCAGAATATATTTATATTGACATCCTTCAGTCTCTTGTGAATTATTACTTTTTGTGAGTGAAGTGAAGTGAAGTGAAAGTCGCTCAGTCATGTCCAACTCTTTGCAACCCCATGGGCTTATTAGTCCATGGAATTCTCCAGGCCAGAATACTGGAGTGGGTAGCCTATCCCTTCTCCAGCAGATCTTCCCAACCCAGGAATTGAACCAGGGTCTCCTGCATCGCAGGCGGATTCTTTACCCACTGAGCTATGAGGGAAGCTTTTGTGAGTAGTGTGTGTATATCTGCTGAACTGTGAGCTTCCTTATATGAGAAAAAGGGCTACATCTTATATTTCTTTTTATTTTATTAAATATGACTTTTACATGACATATGCCCAGTAATATTAACACTAACTAATGAGCTTGTTTATTTCTAACTCTGCACACATTCAGTGTTATTTGTATTTATATGCCTGGTGGTTAAGTGCAGAGACCTTGGAGGCAAACAGCCCAATTACAACAACTACCCAGCCCTACCACCCCTCTCAAGATGCAGGATGTACAACAATGCAAACTACTCCAGGAGACTCATTTTCCTCAAGAGCAAAATAGGGACACTTAGACATGCTTCACACAGGGTCTGTACTAGGAACGAAATGAGAAAATACATGTAAAGCTCCTAGTACAGTGATTAGAATACTCGAAGGGCTCAACAAAAGAGAGCCCCCTGAATCACCTCTCTCTGTTTTTCATTTTGCCTGGACTCCCAGGTTGAGCCCCTACGCTTCGGCTTGGGGGAACTGCTGGATCAGAGTCTGTATCCAAGGTGTTGACGGGAATATAAAACTGGAGGAAGTTGAAACCACATCTATAGACTATTCTTTCCGAAGTGCTGCTGCTGAAGGGAAGGAACAAGATCAAATGAAAGTTTCAAGGGGAGGTGGGAAAAGTTCCAAGGAAGTTTGAGGAAAAGCCTATGATTAGAGATATTTTCAAATTCACAGAGGGATGTCGTGAAGAAAGGCTTTACATTTGTTTTGTGTATTTTCAAACGGTGAAAGCTACAGGTTTAGGTGTAATTTAGTTCAATATGAGAACGTATTTAGAGTCAGAGTTATCCAACAATAAATATTCAATCACAGGCTAGGTAGGAGACTTTGGGACAGGAAAACTGGAGAGGGGATTAAATTATTTGATGAGCAGCTGAATCCTCTGAGACCCTTTCATTCTGATTATATGAATTTTTATAAATATTATAGTGAAATAGTAATAATAATAGTTGATTTTTATTGAATGCTGGTGCTATGCCAAGCATGTAATACACATTATTCCATTTAATTTTCATGGCCACCTTTTGATACCTTTTATCTCTATTTTACAAATTAGGCATCTGACTGTTTCTGACGTTACATGACTTTCCAACATTACACAACTAGTATATTGTTTGAATATCCAGGTCCTCTGACACTAGAATCTTATCACTATGCTCTACCTTCCTCACCTTTAGTATCAGCAGATGGACAACAACAAACCCAGTTATACAGGCTATAATATTAATATTTACTAAGTACATGTGGAATAACTTAAGAGTGATTGATTTTGGAACCATACTTGCATTTTTAAGATTCGATCAATGAGTAACTTGTGTTCAAGCAACTTTCTCCAAGGGGAGTAATTCTACCATTAAATTATAGAAATACTGTTCCTGGGCCAAGCTCTGTCCTCACACATGTGAGTCCCTGAGCACTTCACATTTCATGAGAATGAGAATCGCTCTTTATCTGGTCATCCAGGAAGGGTGTGGGTTTAGGAGCTAGGATGGGCTTATTTTGAAGAGTGTTTAGAGCTTTGCAAGATCTTGGGCAATCAAATACCTCCCTGAGCACTGATATTTATTTCATAATTTTTAAAGCTATAGTTCATCCAAATCTTGCAGCCAAAAAAAGCATGTGAAAACATCACAGAAAAATAATATCTGAAAAGATCTGATTGCCTTGTGATTCATAAGAGATAAGCCAAAACTGCCCTTGAAATTGAGGGACTACTGAATATTGGCTCTCAGATCTCATCATAATCAACAATGAGCAACTTTTTAAGAATTTCCTGAAGCATTTTCAAGTTCAGTGACTTCTCCTGAAGTCAAGATTAGCTGTAATGATTTAAAAATCACTAATTGATAAACATATCAATAAACTGTATTAACACCCACACAACCAATTTGTATAGAGCCAGGCATTACAGAGTCTAAATTAATAAGATGTGATTCCTATTTTGCAGTGCAGTTGATGAGACAAGTTACACAAGACAGGGGACAATATAAATAAAAATTTAAGATATATGAGCAGTGCTTTGGGGAATAAATACTCATATATAAATCGTCACTTCAGCAAAGGATTATTTCATAGTTCCAGCCTATGATTTCTTACACTGTTCATAGAAGTCAGTGTTTAAATAAGGGTCTTTACTCCAGATGGAGCAAAGTATGAATTTCCCAGATCAGTCAAATTTAATCCTTCAAGAAGCAAATAATTTTTTGAGTCAACTCCTGTTTGAGATCTCTGAAAATTGAATTCTACATTACAAAAATTCTAACATTTCTGCCTAAAAAATCAGAGTATATGGAGCTATGGCAGTCATTCAGTTCAGTTCAGTCGCTCAGTCGTGTCCGACTCTTTGCGACCCCATGAATCGCAGCACGCCAGGCCTCCCTGTCCATCACTAACTCCTGGAGTTCACTCAGGCTCACGTCCATTGAGTCAGTGATGCCATCCAGCCATCTCATCCTCTGTCGTCCCCTTCTCCTCCTGCCCCCAATCCCTCTCAGCATCAGAGTCTTTTCCAATGAGTCAACTCTTCGCATGAGGTGGCCAAAGTACTGGAGTTTCAGCTTTAGCATCAGTCCTTCCAATGAACACACAGGACTGATCTCCTTTAGGATGGACTGGTTGGATCTCTTTGCAGTCCAAGGGATTCTCAAGAGTCTTCTCCAACACCACAGTTCAAAAGCGTCAATTCTTCGATGCTCAGCCTTCTTCACATCCATACATGACCACTGGAAAAACCATAGCCTTGACTGGATGGACCTTTGTTGGCAAAGTAATGTCTCTGCTTTTGAATATGCTATCTAGGTTGGTCATAACTTTCCTTTCAAGGAGTAAGCGTCTTTTAATTTCATGGCTGCAGTCACCATCTGCAGTGATTTTGGAGCCCAGAAAAATAAAGTCTGACACTGTTTCCACTGTTTCCCCATCTATTTGCCATGAAGTGATGGGACCAGACGCCATGATCTTTGTTTTCTGAATGTCTTCACTTTCATCAAGAAGCTTTTTAGTTCCCCTTCACTTTCTGCCATCAGGGTGGTGTCATCTGCATATCTAAGGTTATTGATATTTCTCCCGGCAATCTTGATTCCAGCTTGTGCTTCTTCCAGCCCAGCGTTTCTCTTGATGTACTCTGCATATAAGTTAAATAAGCAGGGTGACAATATACAGCCTTCACGTACTCCTTTTCCTATTTGGAACCAGTCTGTTCTTCCATGTCCAGTTCTAACTGTTGCTTCCTGACCTGCATACAAATTTCTCAAGAGGCAGGTCAGGTGGTCTGGTATTCCCATCTCTTGAAGAATTTTCCACAGTCATTAGGGATATTCATAAATAATTAGTTTCTCCCTTCAGCCCATGGAGGACTGTACTTCCCCACTCCCTTAGAAATAAGTGTGGTCACTGACTGTCTTTGGCCAATGAAATATGAGTCTAAGTGTCTGCATCACTTTGATTAGAAGCTTCAAGGGTCAGCACATGAGTCACATGTTCCTCTCCTCACTACTGTAGTTATTATGCAAAATGTGTGTGCAAATAAAGGCTCCTTCAGTCTGGGTCTCTGAGACATTCAAGGGCAGAGACCCCTACTGACAGCATATATAATAAAAGAATAAAGTCATAAACTCTGACCTTTGGGAAAATTAGTCAACAGTAAACATCAAATAAGATGGTTTATGAGTAGAAGAGAAAGGAAGAGAGATTGGTGAGGCACCAAGGAAGATTGGCTAGTCCAGTTTTGAAGTAAAAAGGTGAAAGTAGAGAGGGAAAAAAAGTGAAACGTGAGAAATTTGATAGAAGCATCAGGATAGAGGAGACATAAGCAAATACACTTGGTGACCACAGCATGAATTCAGGAAGGTGACACTGAGAATTGTGGTGTCATAAACAGAAATGAATAGATAGCAGTTTGAATAACTAGTGGATCTGGGAAGAACAATACTAGTTCATTTGAGAAGGGGTGGGGACTGGAGGAATTCCCATGGTGTATTGGAGAAATTTGTGGAATCTCCCAGAATGGACATCAAACTTGGACTAGAAAATTCAAGATTGGAGGGTGAGAGAGAAATAAAAGAGACCAAGAGATATGAACAACCTTTGCATCTGTAAGTAGATAAGACTCATTTATTCAACCAGTTTTTAACTAAGGACCTTTGATGGGGACAGACATTGTGGGAGTACTGGAGTACTGGCAGTGAGTTGAAATGTACAAGTTAAAAAGATAAAGAATGTCATGGTAGCTCAAAACACAAGATCCAACTACGTTGTCTGAAGGTAGAATTGACTCAGCAATGGATTACATGTGTAGATTGAAAGAGAAGACTCAAGAATGATTTTTTTTTAAAGGTACAGATGAACCTATCTGCAGAACAGAAATAGAGACACAGACATAGAGAACAAATGTACAGATACCAAGAGGGGAAAAGGGGGTGGGATGAACTGGGAGATTAATACTGACACATATACACTACTATGTATAAAATAGATAACGAATGAGAACCTACTGTCTAGAGAGCAACACAACACTGTAAACAACTGTACTCCAACAAAATTTTTTTAAGAAAAGGATGACTCCAAGGTGTTGTGGTGAGCAACTGGAGATTGTTTTCCAGATGGAGGGATGTAGGAAGGAGAAGCTCATGTGATAAGCAAGACCAAGGTTCCTCCAAGCATAAGAAGTCAGAGATACCTGGCAGGGCCTGACACTTAGCAGATGGTTAGGGACATTTGCTACTGTTACTGCTGTATTTGTTATGAACATAATAGGGTAGATGGAATAGTAAGCATTCCCTATGTTTACAGTTTTTTCCAGTGATCAAAAGAATGGAGTAGAATTCTATCCCTTCCCAACAATCCCCACACTGTCTCAGCAACCTGTCATAGTCCTCTGAGTCCTCACCCCTATTACAAGCCATGGCGGGTTATACCTCAGTCACATTCATCACAACTTTGCAAAGATCACTCTAAAAAGTACACTCATGCTAACTACTTAGTAAATAAGTCACTGCTCCCACAGGCCTCAAACAATGAATTACTTTTAACAAGAAAATTCAGAGAACCTATCAATACCAATAAATCAGTAGTTCTCAAAGTGGGGTCTCTGGGCTAGCAGCATCAGCACCTCCTGGGAACTTGTTAGAAAGCAAATTTTGAGGCCTTACCCTAGACCTTTTGGGTCAAAAGATCTGGAATGGGGTTCAGAATACTGTGTTTTAACAAGTCCCTCAGGTGATTCTGATGTACTTTCCAGTTGGAGAACCACTAATCTAGAAAAATCCACAAGTCATATATTATAGTCTTTTGACTCTATAAGGGCAAAATTTACACTGTTTTGAATATGTAAAATATAATCTACAGGTGAATAACACTCCTTAAAATACGTTTTACATTAAAATCCTCAAAGGCAATATTTTGTCTGCATGAACAGAAGTACAGAAGAGAAAGGTTATCTTTACTGACAGTGGTCATGACACTGGCTGGAGACAGGGGCCCGGGAAGCAGGTGTGGCTTACCTGGCAGATGCCACTGATACACATGTCCAAGGAGTCAGCAGTGCACCGAGTCCCATCCAGGACTTTGGGTGCCAGCTCCACCACCAAGTTTTGTCCCCGGGCCTGACACCTGAGTGCGCAGGGGGCGGCAGGGTCGTTGTACTGTGGAAGCCATTCATAATAACGTCCCTGATACTGAACGTCATTGTAGGCTGAACACTGCTGGGCTCGGAAGTCCTCTGCGTCCGGAGGGCAGTCCTAAAGTAGAGAAAAAGGGCCACAGGCACATCACAAGGTGAGCTGGGCCAGCACAAAGCTGAGCAAGAGTCCCATGAGAGTAGACCCCCACCTCCTTCTCTCCGGAAGTCACTTCATTCCTATGGGGAGAGTGGTGGGAGGGGGGTTCAGGATTGGGAACACGTGTACACCCGTGGTGGATTCACGTTGATGTATGGCAAAACCAATACTATATTGTAAAGTAAAAAAAAAATTTTTTTACTGTTAAAAAAAAAAAACAAAAACAGACCAAAAAAAACACCAAAAAACTTCGAATCTTCAGTGTGGAGTTCTACTGTGGAATTTTCTGATCACGGAGGGAATCACCTAATTTATTCTGATTATTTTTCCACTCAGGTAGTTTTTTTCAGATAATTAAAGCTTACCCTATGTAAATGCCAAATTCTGCTCTATTTTAAGCATACTGAATATAAATTTTCAAACATATTACATAACCTCTTTGTTTTTCAAACAAGGGAAATGGAATGTTTTTGGAGTTTTCCCAGTGACCTAAGGTCTTCCATAGGAAATATTAATCATCATCCATGCCTTCAGGAGCCATTTCAACATAAATGATTATTAGCCATTATTTTAACTGGCCCCAAATTGCTGCACTAATGTGGGAATTTGTGTTTGTTTCACTATTTTTGTCATCTAGTTCATAGCCTTTCCTCTCTTTCTCTCAGGCCCCCAGCCATCACTTTACTGGTACCCAGTGCCTGCCTTTGACTGGCTCTAGAATGGAAAGAGACAACATAGCTTTTTCAAATCTTGTCTACAACAAAAAGCAAATAAACAGCCCCAAGGAGCTCACATGTGAAAGTCGTGGCCTGTTTGCGACCCTAGTCCATGGAATTCTCTAGGCCAGAATGCTGGAGTGGGTAGCCTCTCCCTTCTCCAGGGGATCTTCCCAACCCAGGGATCAAACTCTAGTCTCCTGCATTGTAGCCAGATTCTTTACCAGCTGAGCCACAAGGGAAGCCCAAGAATACTGGAGTGGGGAGCCTATCCCTTCTCCAGCAGATCTTCCTGACCCAGGAATCGAACTGGGGTCTCCTGCATTGCAGGCAGATTCTTTACCAACTGAGCTATCAAGGAAGCCCCAAGGAGCTGTCATACTAAAGGTAAAAAGTGTCTGTACAAGTTTTGATGACTCAAGGATCTTATTAATTACTAACCGATCTCATCAGACATTTCCAAAGCAAGATGCTGAATGACAAAAACGCTACTTTACTCTTCAAAACTGAGAACAGACTTCCCAATTAACAGGAATGAATTTACTTTTTAATTAAATAAAATAGATTCAGAGAGGTGATTTTTTTTTCATATTGCAAAAGAAATAAATGTTCATTGTAAAAACTCTGGGAATAGTTTCTATTCAAAAAAAGAATAAATAACAAAGATTCTTATACATAAATCTTTGACCAAATTTTATTATTTCCCAAGGACAAACTTATGGAAATAAAATTTCTGAGAAAAAGGGTATGTTTCATGAGCATTTCAAAATATTGCCTCATTGCCCTCCAGAAAGGTCTTATTATCATCAGGATACATAAGTTCCCTTTTCTCAGTATCTCTTCTCGGTTTGGATATAATTTTCCAAAATTTTTTCTAATCATAAGTGTTAAATAGAATTTCAATATTTTTTAAATTTCAATGTTTTAATTTGCATTTCTTTTCATTATTTAGGTTTAGTATCTTTTCATGTGTATTTGCTTCTTGCATTAATTCTTCTAAAATTTGGTTTTTGTCCTTCATTTATCTATGGAATGTTTGTATTTTTATTATTTTAACAGATAAAGCTATTAAATTTCATAGGGAAGTTATCAACTCTTTGTTGTTTGTATTGAAAATATTTTTTCATTTAATTTTGTTTCTGGTGCTTTGTGAAGTCAAGAAGTTTTGAATTTTTATGTAGTCATATTCATATTTCCTTTCAAGGTTTCTTTCTTTACTAATGAGATATGCTTTTCCCACCCTGCCATGAAAAAAGATAAACACTTAAATGTATTTTTCTAGTTATTTTATAGTTTAGCAACTATGCTTAACTCTTTATTGCATTTGGAATTTATTTTGATCTATGGGGTAAGGTAGAACTCTAACTT
This sequence comes from Bubalus kerabau, assembly GCF_029407905.1. NCBI lineage: Eukaryota > Metazoa > Chordata > Mammalia > Artiodactyla > Bovidae > Bubalus > Bubalus kerabau. The sequence goes on from NC_073642.1 coordinate 24,996,427, forward strand.
TATTTTTCTGCAAATAGTTATTAACAGATTATCAGCCAGAATTTTAAAATATAATTTCTTCTATTTATCCTCTTTTCACTACTTGATTTTTATATTTTACTGTGTTTATGCTTTAGACCTTTATAAAATGCCTCAAATCCTTTGAATATAGTACTGTCCATGGAATTCTCCAGGCCAGAATACTGGATTGGGTAGCTTTTTCCTCCTCCAGGGGATCTTCCCAACCCAGGGATCGAACCAGGGTCTCCTGCATTGCAGGCAGATTCTTTACCAACTGAGCTATCAGGGAAGCCTTTTTTGAATATAGGTAGGAATTAGTTGTATTACTTTGTTGTGAATTAATCTAAAATTTTATATTGTGTCCACATTTTTCTTTGTTTTAGCAAGATTAACCCTTAACCAAGGTCACACATATGAAAAAATCAAGTTGAAGAAGATTAAGACTAGATGACATTTTTCTCTTGGAATAAGGGCTTTGTCTTCCAGCTAGCCATAGAGAAGATCATCAGTAATAAAATTATCTCAACTCCTCTTTCCTCAACCATGGCCTATTTTCCCTATATCTGACTCTTTGAAATCCAAACCAGAGAATTTAAGAGAGCAAGGTAAAAATAACTTCCCCTGCATCATGCCCACTTACCATTCTAAACGTGCTCCAGGAACTGCAAGTGCTAGCTTACTCTTGAATGTCTTAAACCCCCCAAACCAATGAAGCTTTACAAAATCAACTAATTAACTGAAAGCAGCTAGGAAGCTAGCCGAAGCTGAGCCCTTGCTGAAGGGGTGGCCAGGTTGGTCTGTGTGACCCAGTCTCCTTTGCCAAGGCTGACTGTCAGAGGCAAACAACTAGTCCATGCCGGGTCAACCTTTCCCAGGAATTTGGAATTGCAACAGAAGAGTTGAAGCTGAGAACTCACATTAGTCTGGGCTAGGCTAGTCATTTTTTTATGTGATGCATGTTGAAGGAAAGTGAGCCACTTCCCACAGCAAGGAAGAAATAATTAGACATGAAAGAAGGTCAGATCACAAACCATGGGTTTCAATTGAAGGAGTAAGTAACCCGGACTTCACTTTCTGATTCCTGGGTCCTCGAGATGTGCTTATGCCTAAATTCCACTAAACATCCACCCACCCATTCAGTGAATTCCATTTCTTTAAGCCAATCTTGCTGCTGCTGCTGCTAAGTCACTTCAGTCATGTCCGACTCTGTGCGACCCCAGAAACGGCAGCCCACCAGGCTCCCCCGTCCCTGGGATTCTCCAGGCAAGAACACTGGAGTGGGTTGCCATTTCCTTCTCCAATGCATGAAAGTAAAAGTGAAAGTGAAGTCACTCAGTCGTATCCGACTCCTAGCAACCCCATGGACTGCAGCCTACCAGGCTCCTCCGTCCATGGGATTTTCCAGGCAAGAGTACTGGAGTGGGGTGCCATTGCCTTCTCCAAGCTAATCTTACTGGGCTTCTATTCCTTACAAATGATGACCCCTGATTAAGACAGCCATATATCTGGACAGTGTTTTCTTGTTTACCAGGAAATATCACTGACATTCTCTCATCATAACCACCCTTCACATGGGGTAGGTCAGGATTATCATTAGCCTCGTTTTCATAAAGGGAGGAAACAGATCCAGAAGGTCTTCAGTTGCTAGCCCAAAGACAGACAACTAGAATATGACAGAGCCAAGACTGAGGCCAAAAGTAATGAGCATTCCATTCCATGATACTGCTTTCTAGTCATTCTGGGGGACAGTGACTACTTATATTAATGCTTTCATTCACATGGTGCTCTTCCAGTGTCAACACTAAGCCTGTCTAGTCTGCTTCAGCTGGGTCCCATGCCCTGGCTTGAGAAAATCTAGGGATCCTTGTGTCTAAAGTTTAGTTGATGTTTAGGAAGCTTGGATGCCAAACATCCTTCTGCTTCCCTTTCCCCGGGAAGTGTTTTTTCACATCAGTTAAGTTCAAGACAACACTTATTTATTAAATATATTTATGGGTTTTGCCCAGGTGACATGCTGTGAGGAACACAAAAGAAGAATATCATCCATAAGCTACCTAGTGAGCTTGTTATCTTATTGGAGGTGTAGAATCTATGTACATGGAATTCATTGAAACAGTAGGTTATCTATTGCTGTTTGTAGACTTATAGCAGGATTTTGCAATGAAAGAAATAAAATTGTTACCCAAAAATTAAATTTAAAATTGAATAAACAGAGTTGATTAGGAAAGAATCAATCTGATAAGGAGAGAATAGATCCTAATCAGGAAGACTTGACTCAGTCAGGAAGGAGTAGCCAGCCTGGGAGGCACAGAAATGGAAAAGGAGAAGGAGGAGGAGAGAGATGAAGAGGAAGATAAGGAGGGGAAGAGATGGGGGGAAGGGAAGATGGAGAGGGAGGTGGAGAGGGAATGAGATATAGCAGACAACAAACAGCACCCATTCAAGGACCATTCTAAAGACAGAGGTCTCCCTTCCTTCCTAAAGCCATGAGAATACATCAACTAGTATGGACGACTTAGGGAGAGAAGTTGAGACGGAGACTATCTGACAAACTGAGTATTTTTATGCGAGAGAGACCATTTCCTAAGAGATGATTTATATAATGCGATTGGACCAAACTTTAATTTGGATTAGATATATTCCCCTAGATAACCAGTGAGTAGGGACTCAGGAGAAATACAATTTTTGTATAAGCAAATATGAACATTTTATCTTATCTTCCTATCCATATTATAGTATGAGCTAAATTTCATGATCCTCTTACATAGCAAATGCCAAATTTCCCAGCATAAAAATAAATTACCATAAGTGGCCATTATCAGTTAGAATAAGCAAATGATGCATCATGAAGAAGTAACAGTTCAGAAAGGACCTAAAGGGTGATATGATGTGTATAGGACAAGATACGAGAGACAACATAAGCAAAAGGCAAACAGTAGAAATAAGTTCAATATCTATGAGGCACAGCCTTGTCCAGCCAGGGTGAATAAGATATAAATCTCACCAACTGCTGGAGGGCCTGAAATGCAAGTGAGGGGAATTGAAAGCAATAAAGACCTACAGTGGGGAGTGACACAGAAAAGGGACACAATACATGGCATTTTAGGAGGGCCAGGATGATAGCAAGATGGGCTGGAGTTCTGGAGACAGATATGAGAGGAAGAGGTCCTTGCCTAAAGCAGGAACAATGGGGGGGAAAAAATAGCTCTAAGAAAACACTGTCAGAAATTAGAAATTAGAAAAATTAGAAATCAGAAATTAGAAAAAATGAATATAGGATCCAGAGTATAAAGGATCTTTCAGGGGTACATCAAATGTTACCTCTTCTGGAAAATTGTCAGGGAGCCCAGGGAACCCGCTGTGCAGAATTACGCACACCTCAGTCTGTGTTCGTATAAAAATGTGTTTAGGCTACAAAAACACTCTTTCCAAATTATGATAAACTCATTTTAAAAAATATGTTCCCTTTGCTCTCTTCTAGCTTTACCTTTAATCCCATAAAGCCTGGTATAAAAACATATGAGTGAGTGAATTCAGGTGTAAGGCCTCCTTGCTGACATGCACAACTGCTCTTGGAACTTCTCCACTTCTCCATATATCCCTGATAAGGATAATTCTTCCCTAAGGCCTCAGTGGCCCAGCCCTGGCTGCAAGAGTCCATGCTGAGTGCTGATCGGAGGATCATGTCTGAGGACAGCCATTACCGGAAGCCATAGGACTGCACACAGGTATGCTCTGTTCCCTTCACCTCACAGGCCTTCCAGCCCAAAGTCTCATCTCCCCTAATCACTTTCAACTTTGTAGGGAGTATGAGGATTAAATTTACATATTCATGAAAAGGCACTCAGAACAATGCCTAGGATTTTTAGTAGTACTTAATGAGTCTGAGCCATTGTTGTTGCTATTATTATTGATTTTGGTTAGGAGTTAGAAAGCTGATACACAAGTGAAAAATTACATGGTCCTAAAGCTGAGAGCCTGAGCCTTCAAATAACCAGGAACAGAAAAGTATTAGCAACCTTGGGAACAGGACTGAATGTCAGGTCTCCAGGGCTCACCAGCAGTGGCTTCTGCTTCTCAATACAGCACACTCCCCTCCATGGCCACTGAGTGACATCCCTTGGATGGAATGGGAGGTCCTGCAGTCCCATCACATAGGGCTCTCAGGTCCCCAGCACTGTAGGTGCAGGCATCTTTGGATCACGAAGCAAGTTTCCCTTTATAAAAGAGTGCCTGACCTGGGAATCACTGAAGGCAGCTTCCTTCAGAGGAGTGGGCAACGTGCCCCATCCCCAGGGACAGGGGAGCCACTGACTATTGAACTAGTGTGGCCTATTTCAGTGAGGACATTGGAAGCACTGAGAAGCAACAGCAGGACTCATAACTCAGTTCTCCCTCCACTTGATGAGGGCTGCAGAACAGTCCCCACTCCTGCTCTCTGGACTCCTTGGAGATTTCAAAAAGGTTATTCTAAATCCCTAATTAATGAAACAGGAAGCATCTCAAGTAATTACATGTAAAAAAAGAAACCAAGATGTGACCATATTCGTACCCTGAGTTCATTCTGGTTAAATCCACTTATGGGGTTTCCCAAGGTGGTTCCAGTGGTAAAGAACCCACCTGCCCAAGCAGGAGACATGAGAGACATGGGTTCGATCCCTGGGTTAAGAAGATCCCCTGGAGGAGGGCACGGCAACCCACTCCAGTATTCTTGCCTGGAGAATCCCATGGACAGAGGAACCTGGCGGGCTACAGTCCAAGGGGTCAGAAAAGAGTTGGACACGACTGAAGCGACTCAGCATGCATGTATGCACATAGACTTACGGCATTGGACACCCTTGCAAGGTTTCTATAATCACTTCTGAAAAGGAACAGATCTTCTACAGATCATCAACCCTGCAACTAGGGCTACCTTTATCCATGTGGTCTGCAGCAGGGCTTGAGTATCATGGCTGCAGGTTGGCACATGGAGAGGGAGGGGTACCCTGAACACTACTGATATGAGAGATCTGCCACAGGGTGCCCTTCTTCCCTATAAAGAATGTTGGAAACTCTGCATTTGTAATGGCAAGTGCAGAAATTAATGTCCTATTCTAATTAAATCTCTCTAACAACCCTTGTAGGACTCCAAGTCTGAGAAACAGAAGAGGGTGACATTTACATGGCTGTCCTCTCCATTAGTTCCCACCTCCTAAGCATCTCCTTCTTACCAGCCTAGAGGTGGTGACGATTTCTGCAGATTCCTCTGAGAGGGGGCATCAGTTAGAGACCAAGGTACTCTCAAGACCCTCAGAGCCTCAAAGGCATCAGACCTTCACTCAAACCAAAGTTTGAGTTTGACCGTTGCAACCAATATGCACCAATATTAGAGATTACGTTTTATCTCTATATTGTATGGCCCAATGATCCTAGACCTTTATCACCTTTATCTTTTGTGCTGAAAAGAGCAGTCTTTTGGAATTAACTAGAACAGAGTCTCTCTCACACACACACCCTAGAATGAAATCTCAGAATGAAATATCTTGATCTGGGCATTTAAAATGAATCCCCCAGATAGCTTCAGAGAGTACTGTTTGACAGTACTGTTGTGAAATTTATTCTGGAATGACTGCAAGGAATTTGCCATACCAATTTGTCTGAGAAGACAAGCTGTCCCATGGTGTTCATCAGAATAATGCACCTTCCCCAAAGATGGTCAAAACATAATCCCTAGGACCTGTGATTAGGCTACCTTATATGGCAAAAGGGGCTTTGCCCAAAGCATCCTTTGACTATGGTTAAGGACCCTGAGGTGGGGAGATTATCCTAGATTATCTGGGTATGTGAAACTTGTTCAGTTGTCATCAAAGGCCAATGTGACTACATAAAAATGGACAGAGAGATGTAGTGTTGCTGGCTTTGAAGATGAAAAAGGGGTCCACAAGCCAAGGAATGAGGGCAGCCTCTAGAAGTTGGAAAAGACAAAGAAAATAGATCCTTCCCTGGAGACTCCAGAAGGAATGCAGACCTGCCGACACATATTAATTTTAGCCCAATAAGATAAATTTGTGTTGCTGTAAACAAGTGTGTTGTAACGCATTACAGCAGCAATTAGAAAATATAATGTACCCAGGCAAAAGGCAGCAGATCTAAAAGTCGCGTGTGTAAGTCCCCCAGGCTGCTCATGCATCCACATGCTAGACTCTGCTTATACGTAAATTCCAGCCTGTGTCTATGCTCAGGTCAACTTATCTCCCTCCTTCATCCCCTCCTGGATTCCAGCTCACTTAATTGTGTACCTAAGCACACGTGTGTTGCTCAATTCTCCAAGCTCAGTTTGTCTTAAGGACACACAAAACCTATTTGCTTTGTCTCCCAAAATCCCTTTTAGGACATAGTGGATACAAATATATCTACCTGAGGGCTGGGTGTCATTGTATTTTGAGTGCCCTAAAAATTTGTTGCTGTCATTCAGTCGCTAAGTCATGTCTCACTCTCTGCGACCCCATGGACTGCAGCACACCAGTCTCCTCTGTCCTTCAATATCTCCTGGAGTTTGCTCAAACTCATGTCCATTGAGTCGGTGATGCTGTCCAACCATCTCATCCTCTGCCCAATAAATAAGAATTTTTCCCACCCATGTTTGAGAGAGAAACATTTCTGCTTTGTCACTTATTAAAACAGACTGAAAACATGGCTTGAGTTCCACAGACAAAAAGTCTTGCTAACACTGTGTGTTCTCCACTCCCCAAGTCCAGAGCTGCCCATGGAAGAGAAGTTCTAGTCAGTAGAACAGAAATGCTTATTCAGGACTGCAGTCTCACACTGGCCCAGGACAGAGGAGGAGGAGAGAGGACAGTTCCCCAGTAAGTGAAATATTTAGAATAAATGGATTTAGATCTCCAGGGTTTCAGAATTTCCTTTGAACTCCTGTCATTTCAATTTGGGTATAAAATAGGATTTGTGTTTTCTGACATTTATTTTGCATTGCACATTTGTGTTGGAATTTTATTTTTTGTTCATTTTGATCACTGTAGGATGAGAGTAAGGTTCATAAACCCTTCCCAGGTGTGATTTTCCTGAGTCATGACCTTCAGTACTCCTTAATACATTTTGCAGGGGGCAGGACAGGTGTTTTGGAGCATGAGAAACAGCACTAGAGAAGTTCAAGTCTGTACTCTTCCCACGTGGTCTCGGAAAACAATTTCACCTCCCTCAACCCCAGGCTCCTCATTTGAAAAAACTAACCACACCTCATATGCCAACATCTCGGAGATGGTTGTGAGGGTTAGGTGAAATCCCACACATAGAGCACTTTGAACATGGAAGGCATTTATAAGTATTATGTATTGTTTCTATGAAATCAGAAATTATTAAATGCTTACCAAATAAGACCATAAAGTGACCTAAAACAGGTAGTATAAATGGAAGGTATGACAAAACCTGTCATCAATTAAGCAAATATTCAAATTTTCCACAAGGAGTACCAAGAGGCCATTAGCTTTACAATACATAATATTATTACTTAAGACATGAACATATTTTATGGGATTATATATTTTTATGACAAACTTACATGATTGCTGCATGTCTTGTATCGAATATTCTGCCCTTCGCAATTCCTGCGGGGGAAAAGAAAATATGGATTTCATGGAAGTTGCAAGCAGGGGGAAAAACAAAGGAAAACCAAGGCACTTGTAAAACTTTTATTCATGAACACTGACTCAAAGATTCAAAGTTTAAATTCTAAGAAATAACTTTTAGGAATCAGGAGGCCAAAAAGTCTCATAGAACTGTCACAATAGTGAATTCTTTAGCTGAATTCATGTAATAGTATTACTTAAGCACAGTTTTAACCCTAGGGTTCATATAACCACAGAAATTAATAGTATTATAGTATTGTGTATAGTGTGTGTGTGTGTGTATATTGTGTGCATATATGTTTTTTTTCCCCTATGAAAAGGAAAGGAAAGGTACTGGCAGAAGCATTTTGTGTAGCACCCCTCTGTGGATGAATTTCTCTTCTGTACTTGCTGAGGTCGCCAAGTTAACTGGGCCCTCTATAACCTCCCTCTCTAATCAAAACAACCATCTCACATATATGTGAAATCTAAAATATGACACAAATGAACATATCTATGAAATAGAAACTGACTCACAGACAAGGAGAATGGACTTAATGTTTGCCAAGGTAGGGCAGTTGGGAAGAGTGGACTGGGAGCTTGGGATTAGTAGATGCGAACTAGTATATATAGGATGGATAAAGAACAAGGTCGGACTATATAGCACAGGGAATTATATTCAATATCTATGATAAACCATATGGAAAAGAATATAAAAAAGAATTAAATATGCATAACTGAGTCACCATGCTGAAGGGCAGAAGTTACATTGTAAATCAACTATACCTCAATAAAGTTTAAAAAGCAAAAAATTTTTAAAAGCATAATTCCTAAAAAACAAAAAATTTCCTAATGCATTGAACAGGTATATTTAATCATATTTTCATATGTTACTACATTCACATGAACTGTTAAAATAGTCTAAAGAAATACAACTGTCTCTGCCAGGAATTAGCTTGTGGCAATGCTTATATTTTACTTCAGTCACTGGTCTTACTAAACAAACACTACAAAATAGTGTTGGGACAACTTTTTAGACTACCGATACTGTAGGGTCTGAAGTCATATCCCCATATACATATGACTTCAGACCCTACAAACCCTATAGGTTTGAGAATCCAGGATGACCACCACACACACTCCCCCTCTCCCTTCCAAGCACTTGCTCTGGGACCCCGCACTCATCTTTCAGGCAGACTTTCCTTCTGGACGTCTGGAATTCCATCTGACAGGTCCTCTCCTCGGTGTAGGGCTTGCTGCTCTATATTTTCTATATACATTAACTCCTTAAGATAACTCACCTGTAAACTTTTCCAACTTTTCCATGGAATTATGTGTTTACCCTCTATGTTTCCTTGGTCCATTCAATGGCAAATATGGAGCCAGAAATGCTAAACACAGGCTTAACTCACAATCTTGAATTAAAAGTCAACTGTCACTATGTCATTTGTTTTAGAATAATCTGGGAAGACTAGAACTGCTATAAATTGAATCCGAAGAGATTATTTTTTTTTCTTTGCTGATGTGATTTAAATATGAGCCTATATGAAATGACTGAACCAGTCTATGTCAGCAATATATAACTCACTGCATACCCTTTCTGATGATTCTATTTTTATCAACTATAAAAAGAATAAGTGAAAACTAATAATGTGCCAAGAAGTATAAAGGAGGAAAATATATCATTAAAAAAAATCCCAACATCAAGACCTTTACCCTTAATATTTTAGCATTTCATCTTCCAGTGTTTCTGCCATAATTTATTTACAGATTCATTTATAGCCAATTCGACTGTGTATTCAGTTTAATTTAATATTATAACCATATTCCTATTTTATTAATAATTCCCTGGAAAAATCGTTTAATGGCTACATAGTAAACCATTATAAATACATTACTTGTCTTGTAGTTTTGCATTTGAATTTTTTAAAATTGTGGTAAAATACACATCACATAAAATTTACAATCCTAACCAATTTTAAATATACTATGCAAGACTGTAAGTATATTCACACTGTTGTACAGACACTGGGCTTCCCTGATGGCTCAGACAGTAAAGAAACTGCCTGCAATGTAGGAGACCCGGGTTCCATCCCTGGGTGGGGAAGATCCCCTGGAGTAGGAAACGGCAACTCATGCCAGTATTCTTGCCTGGAGAATCCCATGGACAGAGGAGCCTGGCGGGCTACAGTCCATGAGATCACAGAGAGTCAGGCATGACTGAGCAACTAACACACACACAACACACACACACATTAACTTCTGTAGGCACTTGCACTGTCTCTTGTTTTTCCCTACTTTTAAAATTTATGTATAGTAAAATTCACTTTTGGGGAGGGCTCACAATTCCATGAGATTTAACAGATCCATACAGTTGTGTAAGCACTGCCACAATCAACATGTGGAACAGATCCATCATCCCATAAATGCCCTCAGGTTGCCCCCCTGTAGCCAACTTCTCTCCACCCTCAGCTCCTGGCAGCCACTGACTTGTTTTCTGCTCCCATTAACTTTACCTTATCCTGTTAATGGAAGCACACAGTATATAGTCTTTTGACTATATCCATCCATGTTGATGTGTGTACCCGTACTTCACTCCTTAACTGCTGAACAGTATTCCATTGTGTGTATCACACAATTTACCTATTCACAAGCTGGATATTTGAGTTGTTTCCAGCTTTTAGCAATTATAAACACAAATGCTGTAAACATTCACACACAAGTTTTGTGTGAACACAACTTCAGTTCTCTTGGGTAAATACTCATAAGCAAGATTACTGAGTCTCCTTATTTTACATAATAATTTTCCGCTAAATATTTTTATGCTTCCATTTTTGTTCAAATTTAGGATACATATCTAGAAATGGGTAACAAATACCAGTTGTTTCATCTTAGGACTCTTTCATGCATGCATTTTTAACTCTTGTTGGCTAAGTATTATTTGACTTGGTTGTTTCTTCAAGGGTAAATGTCTCTCACATTACTGAACTTTGTATTTCACAAAGGAAAGGTAATGCTGCAAGATCTATTACTTTTTTCATGATCCTTTCCCCTTAAAACTGTAGACATGATTTATTGACCTTTGACATTTAGACTTGCAGAAGACAAGTCTGAGTTTTATTCTATTGTACATGTATTTTATTTTTTGTGGAAGCATATAGTGTTTTGTTTCATTAGCATTTTAAGCAAAAACCACAGTTCAGTTCAGTTCAGTTCAGTCGCTCAGTCGTGTCCAACTCTTTGCGACCCCATGAATCGCAGCACGCCAGGCCTCCCTGTCCATCACCAACTCCCAGAGTTGACTCAGACTCACATCCATCGAGTCAGTGATGCCATCCAGCCATCTCATCCTCTTTTCGTCCCCTTCTCCTCCTGCCCCCTATCCCTCCCAGCATCAGAGTCTTTTCCAATGAGTCAACTCATGAGGTGGCCAAAGTACTGGAGTTTCAGCTTTAGCATCATTCCTTCCAAAGAAATCCCAGGATTGATCTCCTTTAGGATGGACTGGTTGGATCTCCTTGCAGTCCAAGGGACTCTCAAGAGTCTTCTCCAACACCACAGTTCAAAAGCATCAATTCTTCAGTGTTCAGCCTTCTTCACAGTCCAACTCTCACATCCATACAAGACCACTGGAAAAACCATACCCTTGACTAGATGGACCTACCTATTAATAGACATGTGTTTATTTTCATCTATTTTGACTAAAAATGTTTGGCCTTATTGACTGGAATATTCAAGGTCTTTATTTTCAGTGTTGTATATTATTCTCAGAATATAATTTTGATTACTCTCTTGTTCCAAGAATATTTGTAATTCTTAAGTGCTGTGCAGCTTGTGGGATCTCAGTTCCCCAAGCAGGGATTGAACCTGGGCCACGGCAGTGAACAAGAAAGACTGGAATCCTAACCACAAGGTCACCAGGGAACAATTCTGATACACTTTTTCTTTCTTTGCAATCCATCATGAACTCACCCTTCTCCATCTATATCTCAAACCATCCTCACCTTACTTTCTGTTTCAACTGCAGCTTGTATCCTAGTCTCTTCATATCTGTTTTCTGGAAGATGCAATCCCTAATGGGAGTTAGAAAACATACAGGAGAAAGACATTTTGGAGTGAAATGAAGAGCACTACAGCTGCCTCCAAAAGCATTACCTAAATGATAGTTACATTTCTGAACTGAAATACAGACCAGGTACCCAATTTTCATTTGGCTACCTCTATTTTTTTGGTCTTAATTTATTATATTTAAAAATGTATACATGTGTATATTCCCTTACACATTTTGAAGACGAACGTTATAAAACTAAACCCATAGCATTAGAGTTACAGACCTCATACTGGTTGCGAATTACCAAGCTAAGATCAAAAGAGCAGAATTCAATAATGATAAGATTCAGTTGTCCTAGAGGTGTATGCTGGTTTTAGAAAAGGCAGAGGAACCAGAGATCAAATTGCCAACATCCGTTGGATCATCAAAAAAGCAAGAGAGTTCCAGAAAAACATCTATTTCTGCTTTATTGACTATGTCAAAGCCTTTGATTGTGTGGATCACAAGAAACTGTGGAAAATTATGAAAGAGATGGGCATACCAGACCACCTGACCTGCCTCTTGAGAAACCTGTATGCAGGTCAGGAAGCAACAGCTAGAACTGGACATGGAACAACAGACTGGTTTCAAATTGGGAAAGGAGTACGTCAAGGCTGTTTATTGTCACCCTGCTTATTTAACTTATATGCAGAGCACATCATGAGAAATGCTGGGTTAGATGAAGCACAAGTTGGAATCAAGATTGCCAGAAGAAATATCAATAACCTCAGATATGCAGATGACACCACCCTTATGGCAGAAAGTGAAGAACTAAAGAGCCTCTTGATGAAAGTGAAAGAGGAGAGTGAAAATGTTGGCTTAAAGCTCAATGTTCAGAAAACTAAGATCATGGCATCCAGTCCCATCACTTTATGGCAAATAGATGGGGAAACAGTGGAAACAGTGGCTGATTTTGTTTTGGGGGGCTCCAAAATCACTGCAGATGGTGATTGCAGCCATTAAATTAAAAGACGCTTACTCCTTGAAAGAAAAGTTATGACCAACCTAGACAGCATATTAAAAAGCAGAGACATTACTTTATCAACAAAGATCTGTCTAGTCAAGGCTATGGTTTTTCCAGTAGTCACGTGTGGATGTGAGAGCTGGACTATAAAGAAAGCTGAGTGCCGAAGAATTGATGCTTTTGAACTGTGGTGTTGGAGAAGAGTCTTGAGAGTCCCTTGGACTGCAAGGAGATCCAACCAGTCCATCCTTTAGGAGATCAGTCCTGGGTGTTCATTGGAAGGACTGATGTTGAAGCTGAAACTCCAGTATTTTGGCCACCTGATGTGAAGAGCTGACTCATTTGAAAAGAGCCTGATGTCGGGAAAGATTGATGGCAGGAGGAGAAGGGGACGGCAAAGGGTGAGATGGTTAGATGGCATCACTGACTCAACAGACATGAGTTTGGGTAGACTCTGGGAGTTGGTGATGGACAGGAAGGCCTGGAGTGCTGCGGTTCATGGGGTCGCAAAGAGTCGGACACAACTGAGCAACTGAACTGAACCGAACTGAAGTATATGGAGGCAACAAATCAAACTAATTCAGCCTTTTGCTGAGTGGCACTCCTAAGAGTTATAATGTCTGTTCCAATTTTCAAACAATGAATTAGGTTATATTTTATCAGTTATACATTCATTCATTTAATCAAAACTATTTGAGTACAATATATGTATTAGGCATAGGGCTGAGTACTGGTGATACAGAAATGAATGCAAATTTTTATTGAGCTAAAAAGTAAAGATACAGCTCTAAATTGATGTGATGAGTTTAATAATAAGCTATACATGGGACCTATAGACAAGAATCCAGGTATATAGTTCTCTTGACTGTTCACTGAGAACGTCTTTCTATATTATCACAATAGATTGATCCAGTCTTAGTATTTTCTAACACTGTATATTTCCATCTTTGTGACTCATCAAAGGTATAAATTAAAATTTATTAAACTCCCAACCAGGATACATTAAATTTTAAACATTCCAGAAGCACCAAACTAGGGGTCTGGCAGGGAAAATTTATGAGAGTGGAGAACTCTCTTTCTTGGTCAAAAGGATACAGCTCCATTCTTCTGGGAAACAACAGCCAGGCCAGTGGACAAGGTCATCTACTTACATGACTCATTTCATTGTGTTTATTATGTGTGGATAAAGGGAGAAACTAAATTATAGAAAAAAGTGAAAGGGTAATTTGAACTACTCTGTTTTTTTTGGAAAGGCCCCAACTGAGGAAAGAGCTAACAGATTAGGGAGTTCAGTTCAGTCACTCAGTTGTGTCTGACTCTTTACAACCCCATGAGCTGTAGCACGCCAAGCCTCCCTGTCCATCACCAACTCCCAGAGTCTACCCAAACTCATGTCCATTGAGTCAGTGATGCCATCTAAATCTCATCCTCTGTTGTCCCCTTATTCTCCTGCCATCAATCTTTCCCAACGTCAGGCTCTTTTCAAATGAGTCAGCTCTTCACATCAGGTGGCCAAAGTATTGGAGTTTCAGTTTCAACATCAGTCCTTCCAATGAACATCCAGGACTGATCTCCTAAAGGATGGACTGGTTGGATCTCCTTGCAGTCCAAGGGACTCTCAAGAGTCTTCTCCAACACCACAGTTCAAAAGCATCAATTCTTCAGCGCTCAGCTTTCTTTATAGTCCAGCTCTCACATCCACACGTGACTACTGGAAAAACCATAGCCTTGACTAGATGGACTTTTGTTGAAAAAGTATTATCTCTGCTTTTTAATATGCTGTCTAGGTTGGTCATAACTTTTCTTTCAAGGAGTAAGCGTCTTTTAATTTCATGGCTGCAGTCACCATCTGCAATAATTTTGGAGCCCCCAAAAATAAAGTCTGACACTGTTTCCACTGTTTCCCCATCTATTTGCCATGAAGTGATGGGACTGGATGCCATGATCTTAGTTTTCTGAACATTGAGCTTTAAGCCAACATTTTCACTCTCCTCTTTCACTTTCATCAAGAGGCTCTTTAGTTCTTCACTTTCTGCCATAAGGGTGGTGTCATCTGCATATCTGAGGTTATTGATATTTCTCCTGGCAATCTTTATTCCAGCTTGTGCTTCATCCAGCCCAGCATTTCTCACGATGTACTCTGCATATAAGTTAAATAAGCAGGATGACAATATACAGCTTTGACGTACTCCTTTTCCTATTTGAAACCAGTCTGTTGTTCCATGTCCAGTTCTAACTGTTGCTTCCTGACCCACATACAGGTTTCTCAAGAGGCAGGTCAGGTGGTCTGGTATGCCCATCTCTTTCAGAATTTTCCATACACTCACAGTTTATTTAGATCAGTTTCTTGGGATCCACACAGTCAAAGGCTTTGGTATAGTCAATAGAGCAGAAAAAGATGTTCTTCTGGAACTCTCTTGCTTTTTCAATGATCCAGTGGATGTTGGCAATTTGATCTCTGGTTCCTCTGCCTTTTCTAAAACCAGCTTGAACATCTGGAAGTCATGGTTCACGTATTGCTGAAGCCTGGCTTGGAGAATTTTGAGTATTACTTTACTAGCGTGTGAGATGAGTGCAATTGTGCAGCAGTTTGAGCATTCTTTGGTATTGCCTTTCTTTGGAATTGGAATGAAAACTGACCTTTTCCAGTCCTGTGGCCACTGCTGAGTTTTCCAAATTTGCTGGCATATTGAGTATAGCACTTTCACAGTATCATCTTTTAGGATTTGAAACAGCTCAACTAGAATTCCATCACCTCCACTAGCTTTGTTCGTAGTCATGCTTCCTAAGGCCCACTTGACTTTACATTCAAGAATGTCTGGCTCTAGGTGAGTGATCACACCATCATGATCATCTGGGTCATGAAGATCTTTTATGTGTAGTTCTTCTGTGTATTCTTGCCACCTCTTAATACCTTCTGCTTGTGTTAGGTCCATACCATTTCTGTCTTTTATTGTGCCCATCTTTGCATGAAATGTTTCCTTGGTATCTCTAATTTTCTTGAAGAGATCTCTAGTCTTTCCCATTCTGTTGTTTTCCTCTATTTCTTTGCATTGATGGCTGAGGAAGGCTTTCTTATTTCTCCTTGCTATTCTTTGGAATTCTGCATTCAAATGGGTATATCTTTCCTTTTCTCCTTTGCTTTTCGCTTCTCTTCTTTTCACAACTATTTGTAAAGTGATAACCAAAATCTTCTTGTATCATGCTGACTTATAACCCTAGAATGCTTTTGATTCTAATTTCAAAATTAGGGAGGGAAATTATAAACCATGGTTTAAGACTGTATTTGAATTGATTTTAATACGGGAACAGAAAAACTGTGGAAACTTAAAAAGAGTGACTTTTTTTTTAAAAAAGTGTATTAGAACTTCAGAAATAATTTTTCAGATGCATTTTTAGTAATTGTTTCATTTTAGTGATTTAAATGAAAAACAAATCTAAATTTGAAAAACTTAACACTGAAAGGAAAGCACTTATTTGCTGGTGGCAGCTATGGTTATGTCTCATAACTACTGGTTATGACCATATGGTTCGGGTCTATACCCCAGTGCCATCTGCTATATCCTAATTGTGAGGCACTAACTGGAATCTTGAATGTTGGGCCTGAAAATCTAAACCTAAAATGTAAGTGTATCTCTACTAAAAATCCCACTACAACTGCAGCAAAGTGATATGAAAAAAGAGTGTTTTATTTCATGAATTCTCAAAATATAAAGTACCATTTTAGACACATTCCTTCTCCAGTGACTTTTTATGGTGAACCTATCATGTACTAGGATGTGGATATAAGGATACAGGAAGGTTATCTCTTGGTTCCCATAATAAGTCAGTAGTAAGGGTTTTTAAACTCAAGCATCTGGTGGACATTTTTCACATCCTACTTCACTTTGTCCAACTGAACACACGCTGAACCCACACTGTCTGGCCTCTATTGATGTGGCATGCTTTGGTTACAATTTAGCATGAAAATGAATGGCCACTTTATGAAGAGGAATAAAGTAAAATGCAAGTTATTTTAAAGCTAAGGACACTGAAGTTCTAATTCACAAAGCAGGAACCTGCCAGCTTATTCTGGAAATAATTCTTTTGGCTCAAAGCAGCTGAGCTGCAGAAATATGACTTCCAAGTTTTTAATTTCATTCTAATTATTATTTGTAAGAGCTAATGGTTATCAGGAGTATATAAAAATTCAAGAACATCATTTCACAATTATGTATTTTCTATCCATTACAACATTCATAACACCCTGAAACTGAAGATTTTTGAAGCCATAAATTTTATGAATATATAAAAAACATATGTTGATTCCACATGAGGATACAGTAAAAACATTAATAAAATTTCTCTGGAGTTTATAGCACTATAATTTATTGCGTTCATTTGCTGATATATTGACTCAAATACTAGTGTCTTAAAAACTAACAAGCATGTGTTTTGAAGAATAGAAATATATTAATTTTTTAAAACAGTAGTTAACTTAAACCTGTCTTTCCCATGGTTGGCACTTGACTAGAATATCAAATTGCAAATTTCTGCAAGCAAAAGAGACATTCTGGCTGGCATATGGTCCACAGTGCAAAAGAACTATGTGTATTTAAATGTAATCAAATTCTGAAATAACTTTATCCACAAAGAAATACATATGCAAAATAGCCACGCTCATGTCCTTTCCTAAATCATGAATTTAAAGGACACTGACAAAAAGAGAAGGCACTGAAATGCTTTCTAAAACTTTGGGATAGCTTTCTGTTGGTTTTTATGTAACCACCTCTGCATACCTCTTCCAAGAAAAGTTGACCACAAAAGCTCAATATTTATGAAGATTTAATGAGTCTCTAAGGCTGTTCAAGGATAAGGAGACCTGATAAGCTTTCCAGGGGAAGTAGATTTCTTTTTTAATAATCTCAGCGTACTTCCAAAATTACAGTGAAATGTCTCAATATGGGAGTGGGTACATAAGGTTTGGGGCTGCCTAAAAGGTACGGAGCAGGAATGACAGAATTATTCATGACCCTGCTGCCTTTCCTCTGAAATAATCTAATTTCATTTTTATGGAAAGAAATAATGTTACTGCCCCTGTTTTTTTATCAGAGTCATGGAAAGAGTGAGTATATCACAGGCCTGGCCTTGTATCAGGAGCTAAGCTGAGAACATAGATCCCCTCATCACACACTTGTCTTCCTGTAAACATCCCAGAACACACTACACTCTCATTTAACTTTTTTTTTTCTTATATTTGGTAAAGAATCTTCCCTACTTTCAAATATGTATTCAAATTGGATAAGCTCAGTTCAATTCAGTTCAGTTGCTCAGTCGTGTCCGACTCTTCAGGGAGCAAGAAAAAATTTGGAGAATCTCAGGACCAAATGTAAATTTTAAAATATAGGTTAAGATGTGTACATAAACAGACTAAAAAATACTGCATAAGTCCTAAAAAAAAAAAAACTAATTCAAGAATGGTGACTTGAAATACAATAGCAATATTTAGGATAGAACTGTTTTGGGATCTCTACAATTATTTGTGAAATATTTTAGGTCCAAAAAAATGTCAGAAGGATGCAAACTCATGTCTACACCAGTAAGCTTCATCATTTCTTAAAAGTTTTCTTCGGATTTAAGAAACGTGTCATTACAAAGTTGGTGGAAGCCCCCTGCCAAACCTCCTCAATCCAATTCCCCTGCCTCCCACCCCTTGGTGAGAAGCAACCAAGTAAATGGCATCATAGTTTACATAACCTTCCACAGCTTGATTTGTCTGAACACTATGTTTCTGAAAATATCCATGTTGATAGATGCAATTCTAACCCATCCATTTTTATGACTGTACTCTAATTTATAAATATAGCTCAAATTCATCAATCCTTTTTATTTATTGATTAATTTTCTTAAAAGTCTATGAAGGTTTATGTTGGTTCTGCAATGACCCCTCTTATACTGTCACCTAGGGTACTACATTTGCAGGCTTCCCTGGTGGCTCAGCAGTAAAGAATACACCTGCAATACAGGAGACATGGGTTCTATTCCTGGGTCAGGAAGATCCCCAAAGGAAATGGAAACCCAGTCCAGTATTCTTGCCTGGGAAATCCCAAGGACAGAGGAGCCTGGCAGGCTACAGTCCAAAGAGTCACGACGAGTCGGATACAACTGAGTGACTGAGCAACAACAACAAAGTGTACATTTGCACTAGTTTCTAAGGATACATACTCTAGTGAGACTGTTCCATTGTGGGCATTTACAGCTTCACTAGTACCAGATAATGACACACTGTCCTTTAAGGTGGGAATACCAATTTTCATTCCCATTAGCAGTGCAGAAAAGTTCTTGTTTTTACATATCAAGGCCAATACTTGGCATTTTTAAACTGAAAAGTTTCCCAGTCTGAAGAATATGGAATATCTCACTTTGTATTTTTTGCATTTTTGTTGTTAGTGAGGTTAATATTTTCATGTTTTAGACTATGCAAGTTCCCCTTCTGTGAATTTCCTGTTCATATCCTTTTCCCATTCTTCTAGTTGGCTTTTGTTTTATTGTATTTCAATATCTCATACACTAATTCCTTACTGGTTATATTCATTATCAAGATTTTCTTCCACTCTATGCTTTTCTTTCGTCTTTTTTTGGCCACAATACAGGGCATGCATGCAGGACCCTAGTTCCCTCACCAAGGATCAAACCCATCCCCCTGCAGCGGAAGTGCAGTGTCTTAACCACTGGACCACCAAAGTCCCTATAGTATATATTTTTATGATACAAAGGTGTTTTCTTAGTCTGCTTGAATTTATAAATATTTTCCTTTGTAACTTATGCCCTTTGTGTCTTAGTTAAGGACACAAAGCTCACCCAGAGATCATACAGATATTCTATATATTCTTCTTCTAAATGTTTTCAAGATTTGCTTTTCATAAGCAGATTTTAATCTACCTGGAAATTATTGTTTAATGGATTGAAATTTTCCAATATTTTCCCTTTGGATATTAATAATCATATTTGAGCCCCACGTATGGAATATTCATCCTTTCTCCACCAATTTTTAAATTGCCGTATGGCTGATATTCGGAGAAGGCAATGGCACCCCACTCCAGTACTCTTGCCTGGAAAATCCCATGGACGGAGGAGCCTAGAAGGCTGGAGTCCACGGGATCGCTGAGGGTCGGACAACGACTGAGCGACTTCACTTTCACTTTTCACTTTCATGCATTGGAGAAGGAAAGGGCACCCCACTCCAGTGTTCTCGCCTGGAGAATCCCAGGGACGGGGGAGCCTGGTGGGCTGCCGTCTATGGGGTCGCACTGAGTCGGACACGACTGAAGCGACTTAGCAGCAGCATGGTTGACATTAATTCAGTCAACACAGAACACTTCTTGTATTGAGGGATCACAAGGATCCCTTAAATTGTCTTCTATAGTCTGTACCTTCTTTCCACCCACCCCACCTCTTCTTTAATACCAGGCAATTACGGATGTGTTCTACATGTCTATAATCTTTGCATTTCAAGAATATTACATACAGTTCCGGCAGGGAGCACGGTGAGAAGCGGATGGCGGCCTTCAATCCTGCGCCCTCCAGGTCCTCTGGCCTCTGGTGGGCAGGTGAATTAGGGGTCCCCAGGCCGGAACCTCCTGAGGGCGGGCGAACCGGGGCCCCCTGGGCCGCGAACCCCGGTGGGTAGGTGAACTGGGGGCGCACTCACTGGGACAGCTTGGGCTGTGTCTTGCGGGGCCTCAGAGCTCTCACCACCGCCACCCACTGGAAGCCGCAGCAAACCTCACCCTCACCCTCTCCTCTGCAGCCTAATGGCGGCGGCCGCTCAGAGTCCGGAAGTCGCTGAGCAACCACTGGGTTTCTTGGCCCAAGGCTGCAGGGCTTAGGCCAAGCCGCTGCCAGGCACCCGCACGGATCGGGTACCTGAGGTGACCGCTCACCGCGTGGGGGCTGACAATGGCTTTAACGACCCTGAAGGTGGGCGGAGCCGCGGTGGGTGACGGGTAGAAATTAACGGTTCTGCAGTTGGTGATTCTACCAAGACCTTGACTTCGAAAGATACTAACAGAAATGATGGAATAACTTACCCCATGCAGCCAATAGTTACTGCCCATCGCCCTTTGGGAAGATTTACTGTCCATTTATAGAAAGCCTGTGTGTATAATATGAAAAACTGCTCTCAACTTCCCTCTCAACCTTTCAAAAGAAAACTGTATCTAGGCCTTCTAGATGCAAAGAGGTTGCTGAAGTATGATAAAGTCAAGTTAGAAAATCACCTATCTTGTAAATGCCCTTTAAAAAAAAAAAAAAAAACCATAGAAAAGACATGTCTTCTGGAAATGACTTTTCTAACTGGAGTTGTTTGACCACCTCTAGAAGACCAGCAGCAGCAGAAGCGACCTCAGGAGCCCCCAAGGCCCACATTTGTACAGTGGGTTAGAGGACATGGAATGGATGACATTGAGGAAGTAAAGCAGGTTCTAGGGCAGATTGGCCGTCCTTAGAAGACATTTCCATATTATAACCAATTTTTGTGTGTGCGTTTTATTCCACTACTGTATAAATATAGTTGACAATAAGTACTTTTTGGCAATATCTAGTCTTTCTAAATGTTCTGAAGTCCTGATATATGTTAAAACCAGAAGTAGTAAAAGGACATTTTGTAAACATCTTTATGTTAAAATTCCTTTGAAATACTGTTGGTGGGGGGTCATTGTGGCCAAAGCACCTCTTTGAACATTGAATTGTATCTATGCACTGGTTGAAGGTTGTGGGTGGCGGGGGAAGAAGGAAATGCAAAGAGCTCTGTGCCTGAGTGGTGTTACTGGGGCAAGACTAAGCACTGTGTTTTTTATGTTTGTGCATTTGATTTCATTTTGCTGTGTATGTAGTGTATATAAGGGACAAGTGAGTCCTAATTTACAACATTTAGTCTTTCTAGATGTTAAAGAGATTGCTAGTGTAGGACAGAAATAGAGGTAGTAAATTAATACATTTTGTACATTTTGTGTGAAAATTTCCAGGGAAGATTGTCTTCTGAAAAATTGAGCTTTATTGCCCTCTGGGTTGGTGGAGCAGGGAGAGATGGGAAGGGGGTTGGTCTTAGGCCAGAATGCCTGTATTTTGAAGATATTTTCAGATTATAACTGTTTCATGTGTGCAGTTTATTCAAGACTGCTCTGTATATAGTGGACAAATGAAGTTCTTATTTGAAACATCTAGTCCATCTAGATGTTTAGAAGTACCTGACATAGGTTAAGTGTAGAAGTCATAAAATATCATTTTGTAAATATCTTTTTGCTCAAATTCATAGGAACTATTGTCTTTGGAAGTTTTGAAATGTTAAACCACCTCCATGAGCAAGTATACTGTTGTCTGTATTTGTTCTGTGGTTTGGAGGAAGTGGGAGAGAAAGAACTGCAAAAGGTAATATGCTAGTGTGTTCGTACCTGAACATATTCAGACCAAACCATTTTCTGTATGTTATATGCATTTTGTTTGGTGTGTATATAATGGACAAATGAGTCCTAATTTTGCAACATCTAGTTTCCAGATTGAAGGCAGGAGGAGAAGGGGATGACAGAGGATGAGATGGTTGGATGGCATCACCGACTGAATGGACATGAGTTTGAGCACACTCCAGGAGGTGGTGAAGGACAGGGAAGCCTGGCGTGCTGCAGTCTATGGGGTCACAAAGAGTTGGACACTACTGGGCAACTAAACAATAACAAAGCCGCTTTTGAAAACATCTTTTTATTAAAATTCCTGTGAAATACTGTTGTTTGAGGGGGTGGTCAGACCACCTCTTTGAACACTGCATTGTATTTGCACACTGGCTGAAGGCTGGGGGTGAATGAGGTTGCCAGTGAATGCCAAAGTAGTCAGGAAAAAAGTTAACACATTTTAAGTAAAATTAGCACATTTTGTACACATTGTGTGGAAATTCATAGGCCAGCTTGTCTTTTGTAAATGACTTTTGGATATGAATTTGTTCAGTCGCCTCTAAGCATTACACATGCCTGTACTTGTCCACTTGATTGGTGGTGGAGAGAGGAAGTGAGGGAGGGAATCGTTCGAGCCAAACTGGTCATATTTAGAAGATACCCTAGATGATAAGCACTGTTTCGTGTCTTCTCTTGTGCTCATGCTCAGTCGTGTCCAACTCTTTGTGACAACTTTGGACTATAGCCAGGCTCCTCTGTCCATGGGATTTTTCAGGCAAGAAAACTGGAGTGGGTTGCCACTTTCCCCTCCAGAGGATCTTCCTGACCCAGGGATCAAACCCACATCTCCTATGTCTCCTAGATTGCAGGTGGGTTCCTTACCTGATGAACTACTGGGGAAGCCCCCAAATAATTATTATTTCTTGTCTTGTTCAAGACTTAGATGGGTGAAAGTTTATTTAGCAGTGCTGTGTACACAGTGGACAATTATCTGGTCTACTTTTACAAGTATCTAATAAAAGACAATATCTAGTCTTTTAGATATTTAGAAGTATTTAATGTGTTTAAAAGTAGTAGTAGTAGTAGAATAATGCTTCTTATAAATAGCTTTTAAAAACTGATGGGAAATACTGCCTTTGAAAATGGGATTGTTAAACCTCCTCTCTAAACAGTACACTCTGTGCTTATCCATTGGGTTGAAGAAGGTAGGAGGGAAGATTGCAAAGATGTTTTGCCAGTGTGTACTAGAAACCTTTCAACTTATCCATTGCTCTATGTGTTACATGTATCTCATTTACCTTTACTTTATATATTATGTATGTGCTGGACAGATGGGTCCCAATTTTATAATAGCTAGTCTCTAGATATTAAAGAGGTTGCCAATATATGATAAAGTGAAGTTTCTTAGTCATGTCCGACTCTTTGTGACCCCATGGACTATCCATGGAATTCTCCAGACCGGAATACTGGAGTGGGTAGCATTTTCCTTCTCCAGGGGATCTTCCCAACCCAGGGATCAAACTCAGGTCTCCCACACTGCAGGAGGATTCTTTACCAGCTGAGCCACAAGGGAAGCCCAATGTATGATTAAAGTGGAGTTAATAAATTAATATGTTTTGTATACTTTGTGTTATAATTCACTGAAAGGCTGTCTTCTGAAAAGGAAATTGTAAATCACATCTAAGTGAAACACGTGAGTGTACTCCGCCCACTGTTGGATAGATGGCAAATAGGAGGAACTGGGAGAAATGAAGGGTTCTAGGCTAGAATATTCCTTCATAGAATACACTTTAGGATATAACCATTGTTACACGTGTGTAGTTTATTCAATACTACTGTGTATACAGTGGACAAACAAATCCTTATTTGAAACATCTAGGTTTTCTAGATGTATAAAATTATACAACCTATGTTGAAAGTAGAGTTAAAGTAACACCTTTTAAGTATTTTTTCTGTTAATTCATAGGAATGATTGTATTTGGGGAGTGGAATTGTTAAACTTGAGTAAACTCTCCAAGAAAATTAAGTTCATTGGGTGGTGGGGAAGCAGGGGCAGGGAAAGAAGTACAGAAAGAAGGGTTCTGTATCCATCAGTCTTTAGACAAGTTCAGACTATATAACCATTATTCTCTTTATGCATTTTATTTAATACTGCAGTGTTTTAATCATAATTTTGCCAATATCTTTATCTAGAGACCTGTTGCCATTTTTGTACTTTCTGAAATTTTTGTTGCTAAGAAAGTCAGGATTACATTTTTTACCTTCCAGATTGAGTTGGTATAGTATATTCTTAGTTATCAAAATACTCATAGCCTTGGGACTTTGAAATGGTAAATATTCATGATGTGTGAAAAACACAATACATAACTATATGGTCATCCAGGTCATTGCATCTATCTGTGGTTCAATTCTTTTTACTGCTGTGTAGTATTCCATGGTATTGATATAGTTTGTTTACCTATTCACCCACTGAAGGGCATGTGAGTTGTTTCCTTTTTTTTTTTTTTTTTTTTGGATATTACGAGTAAAAGTTGCTAAAAACATTCAGGTTTCCATGTGAAAACAAGTCTTCATTTCTCTGGGATAAATGCCTAGGTGTACAACTGCTGGGTTGTACAGTAGTTACATGTTTAATTTTTTAAGAAACTGCCTGTGGTCCTGCTGTTTTACATTCTCACTCCTAGTATAGGAGTGATCCAATTTATCTGAATTCTTACCAGCATTTCATGTTGTCAAATTTTTTATTTTTTTAAAAGAGCTATTCTGATACATATGTAATAATGTCTGATTGTGACTTTAATTTGTGTTTCCCTAACAGCTAGAGATATTAAGGCCATTTTCATGTACCTATTTACCACGTGTGTATCCTCTTTCCTGTGGTCATGTATGGATGTGAGAGTTGGACTGTGAAGAAGGCTGAGCACCGAAGAATTGATGCTTTTGAACTGTGGTGTTGGAGAAGACTCTTAAGAGTCCCTTGGACTGCAAGGAGATCCAACCAGTCCATTCTAAAGGAGATCAGCCCTGGGTGTTCATTGGAAGGACTGATGCTAAAGCTGAAACTCCAGTACTTTGGCCACCTGATGCAAAGAGTTGACTCATTGGAAAAGACTCTGATGCTGGAGGGGATTGGGGGCAGGAGGAGAAGGGGACGACAGAGGATGAGATGGCTGGATGGCATCACTGACTCAATGGACGTGAGTCTGAGTGAACTCCGGGAGTTGGTGATGGACAGGGAGGCCTGGCGTGCTGCAATTCATGGGGTCACAAAGAGTCGGACACGACTGAGCGACTGAACTGAACTGAACTGATCCTCTTTAGTGAAATATCTGTTCAGCTCTTTTGTTCATTTTCTAGTTGGATTCTTTTTTTTTTTAATTGTTGACTGTTTTGTTCTTAATACAAATCCTGGTCCTTTATCAGCTACATGGTTTGTAAATACTTTCTCCCATTGATCTAGGTACTAATACTACAGTTTTGGCTTTGTAAGTCTTATATCAGGTGGACTGATTCCTTTTACTCTATTTTTTTTTTCAAAATTGTTTTAAGTATTCTGTGGCTTATACCTTTTGATATAAGTTTTAGAATAATCTTATTTAATTTACAAAAATAAAACTTTGTAAGAATTTTGAGTGAAATATATCTATAAATCAATTTGGGCCCAGCTTTATGCCCTACTTGTCTCCTAGAATAGTGAAATCAGAGGATCCTTGAGTGAGAAATCAGAGCAGCACAAATAAAAATACCTAAAAAACATCATCAGGCAATGAGATAGACCAGCCACATCTCCTTAAAATTAAGCTCACACCTCTTTTCCTTAAATATGAACAAGAGCCAACAAGGATCACCAGAAATCTTAGAAAAGTCTTTATGAAATATCATGACATAAACAAGACAGAAAACAGTAATTCAAAAAGAATTGAGACAATGCAAGGGAAAGAAACCTCCCCCCCCCAAACTCTATTTATATGCTGAGAGATAAAAGAGAAGATGTTGCATCTGAAAACCAGGGACAGACTGCTTTAAAAAATAATAAATTAAGGAACAAAAAATATCTCAGGAAAAAAAAAAGAGAAAGAGGAAAAATGAAACTACCTAGAGAATTGGAATGTAAGTTCAGGTAAATCTCCCAGAAAGTAGGGCAAATGGACTAAGAGAAAAACAGTTAGTCTAATATCTGAATAATACATATACAACTTTTTAAAAATTATAAATAAAAATTAAAACTTAAAAATATCTTTTTGTTAAAATTGTATAATCTCTAACATAGTTTTCAATATTCTTCACAAAATTACCCATTCTTACCTATCCCCTAGAGCCATACTATAGTCAAGAAGGCTTTTTAAAATCAGTCCGGGATTTATTAATTCATTCATCTATTCATTAATGGAATAAAATATACTAAATTTCCACTACATGCCAGTGGTAATGTGGGACACAGTACAGAGAGGAAAAATATATCTATACCACCTAAAATTTTGTTTCAATTATTTAAAATTTTTTTAAAACACAATAAAATAAACACTCTGATAAAACTATATTCACAAGATCCTATAGAAGCACAGAAGTACTGCATCTAACCTAAAAAATGGTAGAAACTGCCAACAAATGCTTTAAGGAAGAAATGGAGATTGAAAGGAGTTTCCAAAGTCAACTATGTGTTAACAACCAAAAGGAGAAAAAGGATGCTTCAGGCAGAAAGAAGAGCATTGACAAAAGAAGTGATAGGTGAGCATGCAATCACTGTTTACCCATTCAAGTAACAGTGTTTGAGTCCTAATCACATGTTAGATGTTAGACCTTAGAGTGGTAAAGTCAATGTCCCTTCCCTAAAAGGAGTCTTACCTGCCAATAATGAAAAACATAAGAGAGGAACATCAAAGTTAGACTCAGATGTCAAGATAGATTTCCTAAATGAAGATGACCATGAAGAATAAGTAAGAATTAGCCAGACATCACACTAAAAGAGACACAAAAGAATACATGACAAGATGTAGATGATTAAGACAATAGATACACAAAGAAGGACCAGGTTTAAAATGAAGGAAAGAATGTAAGGTAACAAATACACCATAGCAGTATTTTCAAACATCATTAGAAAATAAATTAGAAAAAAATTCAAGTGGCAAGGATCTTGAAAATCATTCTCAACCACACAGGAAAATAAATAGATGAAAGTGGCTGGAGTAAAAGTAGATGAACAGAAATAACTAGCATTCATGAAAAAGAGGACAGAACAAAAAGGCAAAAACCAACAGTAAATGATATAATAGAAGAAAATTTTTCCTATAATGAAAAAGGATCTAAATCTGTACAATAAAAATGGCCACCATGTGCCAAGAAAAAATAAGAGACTGATATATAGAAACAACATTGTAAAACTCTTGAGAGAAAAAATAAAGCCTTCCATAGGCAGCCAGGCAGAACAAACACGTTGTCTACCAAAGAAGAGCCAAAAAAAAAAGCCAGCCTGAGAGGTCTATGGGCAACACTGTATGCCAAACTTTGTGGATAAAAAACTTCTGAGGCTTGAGAGGGAAAATTCGTGTCTCAGGAATTTCATACCCAAATAAGCCATTCACTGTTTATGTGTGAAGTCAAGAGAGAAACATTTTCAGATACAGAAGGATTCATAAAGTATAAGACCCACAACTTTTTCCTGAAATTAAGAAAGCTATAAAGTCTTACTGCCTGAAGTGTGGTCCACAGACAAGCAGCACTGACATCACCTGGGAATTCATTAGAAATGAAAACTCCTGGGCCCCACTCCAGACCTACTGAATCAAAGTTTATATTTTAACAAGATCCCTAGGTGATTCATATGTGCATTAAAATTCCAGAAGCACAACTCAAAACATATCCCTGCCAATGAAGTGATGATTCAGAAAGAAGAACTGAAAGTACTGACAATGAACATTGAAATAATATATGTACACAAACTCAAGTTTAGATGATGGTTTGAAATATGATTATGAAAGAAAAGATAAAAAGGGGATAAATGCTGCCAATAAATTGAGTATAAGATCCCAAGTTATAATAACAAAATCCCACTGAGTGGAAATGAAGAAGAAAAGCAGAGAACATGTATTGACTTACAAATAAGAAGAGACTAGTATTTTATTACTGGCATTGATAGTTATAAAGCAATTATTAAAGTATGATTTTCAAACATCTTAAATTTAATCATCAGAAATATAAAAACAAAATGGCTCAGCAAGTAAAGAATCTGCCTGCAATGCAGGAGACACAAGAGACTTGGGTTCAGTCTCTGGGTCAGGAAGATCCCCTGGAGAATGAAATGGCACCCCACTCAAGTATACTTGCCTGAAAAATCCTATGGACAGAGGAGCCTGGTGGGCTACAAGCCAATGTGTCACAAAGAATCAGACATGACTGAGAAACTAAGCATGTGTATATATATATATAGGTATGTGTGTATATATATATAATTTTGAAATTACCAGAGGTAAAGTTCAGCAAAATGAAAGAATGAAAGATTTTAAATAGAGGTCATCCAAGCACATATATTGAACTCTCTCCCTCTCATAAATACCTAGTGAAATAACCAACAAAGCATATTAATAGGTTAACATCTCTACATCACAGCTAAAAATTCATAGAGGCTATACACAAGCCAGAAATTTCAATATATGTATGAATAAGACTGAATTAAAGGATGGTACACGAATATACTATTCACTTACACAAAAGAGAAGCTTGCAGGAGATGCAGGTTGGATCCCAGGGTCAGAAGATCCCCTGGAGGAGGAAATGGCAACTCACTCCAGTATTCTTGCCTGGAAAATCCCATAGACAGAGAAGCCTACAGTCCAGAGTCATGGGGTCACAATGAGTCAGACAAGACTGAATGACTGAGCATGTGCACACAAGCATGCGCGTACACGCGCGCGTGCACACACACACACACACACACACACACACACACACCTCTTCAAACAGTGCTTACACCCTATTCTCTATCTCACTTTTCCTTTTAGGACTCCAATTATACATGGTTTAGACCTTTTCATCTTATATCCATACCTTTTCATCCTTATTCTATGTTCGTTCATTTTCCCTGTATAATTTAGCATGGATATTTCTACAAATCTATACTCTCTTCTGCTGTTTCTAATCTGCTATTATTGCCATCTATTTAGTTCATGATTTTAGTTATCATTTGCTTCTACTCTCAAATTCCCATATAATTCCATTTTATGGATTCCAGTTCTTTGGTGAAATCCTATATCCTGCCATATATTTTTGTAAATACTTATTACAGGGGTTTTGTTTTTTAATACACAGGTCCTAGGACCTATTTCTAACTCTAGTACCTATTTCTATCATCTGATTTTCCTCTTGTTCTTGTCTCATGGTAAGACTGGTAATGTTTTATTGAATTATTGGCATAATCTATAAAAATTTGTATACTCTCTGGTTGGTGTCATCTTCCTCTAGGATGTTTTTTTAAGCTCCTTGGAGGCAGTTGAAACAGCAAAAAATTTCATTATTCAAGTTAGGGTTGAATTAATTAAGACTGGGTTTCAGTCTTTGTAATATCTAGTCTATTTAGGATTAGATTTCCCTTTCTCCTAGGGTATAGCCCTTCAAGGATACAAACTATCACCTGAAGTGTTTACCATAGCTTTGAACTCCAAATTTTTATATTCTAGGACTATGAAACTGCCAGTAAATCTGGTCAGTTTCTCAGCCTCTTAGAAGCTGGTTTCTGCTTGACTTCTCTGCCTCTTACTGCTTAAAAACTGGTAAATGCCTGGATAAAAAATATGACTCAGATAAAGTCATTTTCTGCATATCACTGCCTTCAGGGATCTGGCAGTCTCAAGTTCTAAGTCCATGATTATTTTTTACTTCTCAGTTTCTGGTTCCCAGGCTCCCCTGGTGGCTCAGCTGGTTAAGAATCTACCTGCAATGCCAGAGACCTGGGTTTGATCCCTGGGTTGGAAAGATCCCCCAGAGTAGGGAAAGGCTACCTACTCCAGTATTCTTGCCTGGAGTATTTCATGAACTGTATAGTCCATAGGGTTGCAAAGAGCTGGACACGACTGAGTAACTTTCACTTCTGGTTCCCAATTACCCATCATTAGACTCCTAATATTTGTGATAGTTTATTACATCCAAAGCATGGTCCAAAGTGAAGTGAGACAAATAAGGACAAAAAGGTAGATTTTTATAAACCTACATGAATTCAATTTAAAGGCAAGTATTCTAATCTAAGATTATGTCTACTTTTTAATGCTTAAATGCAAAAATTTTGATTGTAATTCTTTCTTGAAAAGCCTGTGATGGTGGACCATAGTTGAATTTTTGGTTTGTTTTTATTTTTGCCTTTATTTGACCAAATAAAATATTGACAACCTGTTTCAGTTCCAACTATGCTTTTTCTTTTTGGACAGTTTCCTAGTATTTGAAATCCAAAAATCTGAGATTCTTTTCCACAGTCTACTAATCTACCTCCTTCTTCAACACTGGCCCTTTCTGCTTTCTCCCTTATCTACTGTCTTTCAGGAATAAAAGCCTCTTTTCATTTCCTGCTCCAGCAACTTTACATATGCTGGCTCCAGTATCTGGATTTTATGGCCCATTAGTTATGACCATGGAGAAGGAAATGGCAACCCACTCCAGTGTTCTTGCCTGGAGAATCCCAGGGACGGGGGAGCCTGATGGGCTGCCATCTATGGGGTTGCACACGACTGAAGCAACTTAGCAGCAGCAGCAGCAGCAGTTATGACCAACCTAAATAACATATTCAAAAGCAGAGACATTACTTTGCCAACAAAGGTCCATCTAGTCAAGGCTATGGTTTTTCCTTTGGTCATGTATGGATGTGAGAGTTGGACTGTGAAGAAGGCTGAGCACCGAAGAATTGATGCTTTTGAACTGTGGTGTTGGAGAAGACTCTTGAGAGTCCCTTGGACTGCAAGGAGATCCAACCAGTCCATTCTGAAGGAGATCAGCCCTGGGATTTCTTTGGAAGGAATGATGCTGAAGCTGAAACTCCAGTACTTTGGCCACCTCATGCGAAGAGTTGACTCATTGGAAAAGACTCTGATGCTGGAGGGGATTGGGGGCAGGAGGAGAAGGGGACGACAGAGGATGAGATGGCTGGATGGCATCACTGACTCGATGGATGTGAGTCTGAGTGAACTCCAGGAGTTGGTGATGGACAGGGAGGCCTGGCGTGCTGCGATTCATGGGGTTGCAAAGAGTCGGACACGACTGAGCGACTGAACTGAACTGAACCCTCCACCTTCATATAATTCACTTCCTCTAAGCAGTCGGGTCTCAAAAAGAGACTCTCAGTACAGAGGACTTCCCTGTGTTGGCATTACCTACCCCCTTGACAAAATGTTAATTTCATATAATTTGATTACATACTTGTCTATTGTTTGTCTCTCTAGATTATAAGAACCATGAGGGCACGTTCTGTGCTAGTTTATTTTTTTAACTTATTCATTTAGCTGTGTTGGGTCTTAGTTGCGGCCTACAGGATCTTCATTGCACCATGCGGGATCTTTTGTTGCAATGCACAGACTCTCTAGTTGTGGAACTGGCTTTCCGGAGAGAGACCCAGTAGTTGTGGCATGCAGACTTAGTTGCTCCATGGCATATGGGATCTTAGTTCCCCGACCAGGGATTGAACCCACATCCCCCACTCTGCAAGGTGGACTCAACCACTAGACCACCAGGGAAGTCCCTCTGTGTTAGTTTAATTCACAATTGTTAAACTGCTTGCCCACACCAAGGTATAAAAAACATTTTGGAGCTGGAGACTTGGGTTGTATAAGGATTTCTGAAGATTTCTTTGAGAAATCTATGCTGGGAGCCTAATCCTCAGTCTGCTGTAACAGAAAGAGAAGAAACAAGGGCTTCGACCTGCTAACCCCCAGTCAAGAGGAAGAAATTTTGGGAATACCAGCTGAAGAGTTCAATAGGTGTCCCTTGCAGATGGTTGGTATCTAATTCACACTTGAGATACATAAGGGCTGAGAGCTCAGCTGCAGTGGACTGTGTAAGCAGAGAAAGTGTTGCTGTATTGGCTCCTAGAACTGGGAAGTTTCTTTAGCAAAGTTGACAGGAGGGTTTCCAATGAACCAGATGTGGGCTGCATGCAAGACAGTCAGTGTGAGTTGTCTTAGGAACAAACATACCAAGACAGCTGCTGAGGGGTGAGTATATATAAATAGGGAGAGGTTGGGACATGTCTAGGTGTCCTAGAATAGGAAAGAGCAGCATTACCAAGTTAGAGGATTGTGAATACCACATCTCAAGTGAACTGCACAAAAAGAATCCCAAGGGATTGGGTGGGGGTGCGGGGGAGGAGGAGATAACGTCTCAGAGAAATCCATCAAAGTGCTCACAGTAGATAAAAAGTAGCTTTAAATACCTCCTAACCAGATAGCATCAATACCTGCTCCCTAAATTAATGGCAGGAGCTTCCCAGGTGACTCAGTGGTAAAGAATCTTTCTGCCTATGCAGGAGATGAGGGTCAATAATTGGGCTGGGAAGATGCCCTGAAGGGAATGGCAACCCACTCCAGTATTCTTGCCTGGGAAATCCCAGGACAGAGGAGCCTGGCGGGCTACAGTCCATGGGGTCGCAGAGTCAGACACGACCAAGCAACTGAGCGCACACACACACACAAAGTCATGGCAGCACTCTACTCCTCCTCCTTCTCCTCTACTCTTGCCAAAATCTTTTTTTCTGAGTATGTACAGAGAAGGCAGAAAAAGCTGAAGAGTTTCCCTTCCTAACTTGAAGCTCTTCCAGTAGCAGCCAACCACAGTTAGGACAGAGAAGACACAAATTCACACTGAGATAGACCACTTGGAAAAAATCATATTCTAAGCAAAATAAAAGCACTTTTTAAATACAGTAATAAGCATGGAAGCATCTTGGTTGTATGACAACAAGATGAAAATGCCCATTCATGGTCCTTAATATATTCCTCTAATTCTTTTGAACAAATACAAGTACATACTATTTTTATTTTCTAATTTTACCTTTATCTCTTTTGCCAGTGGATAAGTGGAATTTATGGTGTTTAACTGATCCTTGATTTGAATAAGGACCATTTATACCAGTGATTCAAATGGAACCTTGATTAAAATTTTGAGGTTAAGTAGTCTCATCCCCTTTATTCTTCCTAGTTATTGCCTTGGCATTTATCACAGGATATATTTTTTATGGGGGCAGGGAATGAGGGATGATGCCAAGGAAATATAAAATGCTCTAATATATGGGGTTTGGCTTTTATATTCAGTTTTTGGTGATTGGGGAGGTACACACCACTTTTAAAAAGTAAAAGACAAACACAAATAAACCCCACTCTTTTCCTATCTGAAAGTGAAAGTGTCAGTCACTTCCAATTCTTTGGGACCCCACAGACAGTAGCCTGCCAGGCTCCTCTGTCCATGGAATTCTTCAGGCAGGAATACTGGAGCTGGTTGCCATTTCCTATTTTATTTTATTTTATTTTATTTTATTTTTTTCTTAGGCAGGATACATTATTGTTATATAATCCTAAGGAATGTGGAGAAAGAAAAAAAGTTTGTCCTTTCTTCCTCCTAAACTTTACATAATTGTATTAGTTTTGCCAAATATCAAAATGAACCCGCATGCCTGTTGCCATTTCCTATTCCAGGGCATCTTTCTGACCCAGGGATCGAACCCAAGTCTCCTGCATTGCAGGCAGATTCTTTACCATCTGAGCCACCAGGGAAGCCACTAAATATTTAGACATTGCAGATGTTATACCACCAGCACAGTACTTCCTAAAGCCATGAAGCCAAGTTGTCTTCCCAACACCACCCATCCAAAGGGGCTGACGTCCCACAGAGAAGAGCAGATAAAGCTGCCACTTACCTGCCAGTCAAACATCTCCGCAGAGAATATGAGGCTCCTCCCCCGCAAGTCCTGGAGCAGTCACTCCAGTCTCCCCAGGCGTCCCAGTTGCTATCTTTCTCTTCATCTGAACGAGTGTTTCTTGAGGTCTGGAAAATGGAAAGCACAATAAATTATAGACAAAATGCTAGAGATACCCAAAGGCTTTCCTAGTTTTTGCAGACTCTTAAGCTAAGCTGTTCACAAGCACTAAAGTTGCCTGAAAGTGTTTGCTTCAGAATGGTTACATTAAACACACACAATAGTTAGGGTTTTAAAAAAATATTTATTTATTTACTTGGCTGCACTGGGTCTTAACTGCTGGTACACGGGATCTTCGATCTTCACTGGGGCATGTGGACTCTTAGTTGTGGCATGCAGGACCTAGTTCCCTGACTGGGGATTGAACTGGGGTTCACTGCATTGGGAGCACAGAGTCTTAGCCACTGGGCCACCAGGGGAGTCCCACACATAAGATAGTTTTATATGGAAACTAGAGGCACATGAATACCTTTCCACTTATGAGGGTTTTATCCAGATGGCTTCCTAGCTCAGTTTTAAATGTGATATTTTATCATTTCAACATTTAAATACATTGGCTAAATATTAAAAATAATATTTATTATTATTAATTTGTTTTATAACTTACATAGCAGGGTCCTACCTTGTACCTAAGGCATTCTCACCTCTGTCTGTCATATAGACTGGTGCAAACTTTAAGGAAACCTTTGTGCATGGGGATTTGTGGAACCTCCTGAGAGAGGCTCCACCCCAAGAAGACAAAATAGATAAAGTTTCAGGGTCCAAGAAAATAGAGAAAGTTAAATTATGAATACAGTTGGTTTAATTTGTTTTCTGGATTTGCCACCATTGATTTATATCAATATAGTGTGTGTGTGTGTGTGTGTGTGTTAGTTGCTCAGTCATGTCCAACTCTTTACAACCCCATGGACTGTAGCCCACCAGGCTCCTTTGTCCATGGGATTCTCCAGACAAGAATATTGGAATGAGTTGCCATTTCCTCCTCTAGGGGATCTCTCTGACCCAGGGATCGAACCTAGGTCTTCTGCATTCAGGCAGATTCTTTACTATCTGAGCCACCAGGGAAGCCCTTATATCAAGATATGTTAGAGAAAAGAGAACTGGGAGAGTTTAAAAATTTTTAAATATATAGATGGATATAGGCTCAATGGTAAGCAATCCATCTGCCAATGCAGGAGATGTAAGAGACATGGGTTCAGTCCCTTGGTCAGGAAGATACCCTGGAGAAGGAAACGGCAACCCACTCCAGTATTCTTGCCTGGGAAATCCCATGGACACGGGCACCAGGTGGGCTACAGCCCATGGGGTTGCAAAGAGTCAGATACAACTGAGTGACTGAGCATACATACACACAGAAATGATGTGTATTACTTAAATAAAATTACGAAACTTTACAAAGAGGACTAACGCAGAGTCAAAGAAATGGAGAAACATACCATAGTCCTAAATAGCTGGACTCAATACTGCAAAATGTTAATTCTCTCCAAATTCATCTATAAATTTATAACAACTCCAATCAAAATCTCAAAAGGGGGTTTTCTGGACCTTAACAAATGATTCTAAAGTTCAACCAGTGGAGTAAATGTCTACAAGAGCCAAGAAAAAACTGTAAAAGATGGGAAATTAGAAGGATATTGCCTCAATTAAAATAGTATAGAACTGGCATAGCAATAAGCATTCATATCTATTAAGTTTTCTTAAAAAGCCCAGAAACTGACCCAAGTATAAGAACATAGTATAGAACCACAAGCCAGTGTGATGAATGGTTTAAAAGAAAACCATAGGTAACTTCTTCACAAGATACACCAAAATTAATTCAGATATATTCCAGAAATCAATATTTTAAATGTGGAAACCATAAAATAGTAAAAAAGTTATAGACCAAAAGTCACACAGACTTGATGTAACAAAGATTGTCCTAGATACATCAACCAAGGTAGAAATCCTAAAGGAAAAGACTAACATTTAATTATGTTAAAATGGAAACACACATAGCATTTTCTATCTCACCTATAGATAAAGGGATACGTATGTGAATATCCAGGTTTCCTAGGTGGCTCAGTGGTAAAGAATTCGCCTGCGTATCCAGGAGACATAAGAGACGCAGGTTCGATCCCTGGCTTAGAAATATCCCCCTGGAGTAGGAAATGGCAACTCACTCCAACAGTCTTGCCTGGCAAATCCCATAGACAGAGCCTGGCAGGCTACAGTCCATGCAGTTGCAAAGAGTCAGACATGACTTAGTGACTAAACACCACCAACAAATGTGAATATCCACATGAAAATGCAGCAATAAAAGCACAAGCATATGGGCTGGAAGAAAACCACCAAGATGCCTCTAAGGAGGGAAGGAACAAGACAAGGAGTGAAGGCTATTGGGGAAACACACAAAAGGAATACCAATGGAACATTTTATTCTCCTCCCTCTCCCCATAAAAGATCTGACACAAACATGACAAAACATTCAATTTGATGAAACCAGGTGGTACTAGAATGGATGTTAGTTTTCTCTGAACTTCTGTGGATTTGACATTTCTTTTTAAAAATTGGGGGTTAAAAGGCAATCATTGAATATCCATAGAAGTTTGGAGAAAACAAACACCCATTCTAGTACCACCTGGCTTCATCAAATTGAATGTTTTGTCATGTTTGTGTCAGATCTTTTATGGGAGGGGTGCCCAGAGAAAAGAGTCAGAGATTAATTAAAATGTTAGCAGCCGCTACCTCTAGGTGGAAGGATGCTGAGCAATTTTACTTCTTTTTTATTTGTGTCTCTGCATTTTGTAAAGTTCTTTTGTAAAGCCAACACTTTAATATTTTAATCGAAAACAAGCAAGCAAACAAACAAACCACATCCTGTTGACATACAGAAAAGCTGAAGTCAGCCAGGACTTCATAGGTGAGTCCTATGTTAGAGGCCAGGAGAGTTTATGCAGGAAACCCTGACATCTAATAAACTGTAGCAAGAGACTCCACTAGATATTACACAGATTTCCTTAAGCCTTTAGGCCAAGTTACCTCATCCAACCAAAAAATAAATAAAAAATTAAGAGCAGGATCTGCAGAAAGGACCTTCAAATGTGAAATGAAGAAATAATGACTCCTAGCAAGGAGGAGGTTTTCCAATAATTTTTACCCACGTCTCACTGGTCAGTCGGTTTCCTGGCTTCTTACCAAGTCACCTATTTATAGCACAGTAAGCAGCCCTACTAGAGGCAATATTTCAGCAAAAGTCAAGTGAAAGGAAAGAATAAATATCTGGCAACTGATCAAGTCTGTCATCGGGGATAAGGGCTAATTAAACCCATATTATTTACTGCTC
Organism: Bubalus kerabau; assembly: GCF_029407905.1. NCBI lineage: Eukaryota > Metazoa > Chordata > Mammalia > Artiodactyla > Bovidae > Bubalus > Bubalus kerabau. The sequence goes on from NC_073642.1 coordinate 25,033,775, forward strand.
TAATTAGACCACTGTTCAGTTCAATTTTCTACACCAAATGTCACCACACAGAACTGTGTCCTGTCTATAATGTAATATAAAATAAAGTTTTAATTCATAAAAAATACAATAAGCAGTTTAATACATTCATCTGGGCTTTTAGGTTGGTGAGTTCAAATCATTTTAGGTAAACATTTAAAATATACACAGCTGAAATTGATTTTTCATTTTGTCACTTGATATACTGATAGGTTGAATGTGAAAAGTTGAAAAACATCATCATATATATTTTAAAGTGAAAGTTGAGAGTTCATTGCAATATTGTTTTAATTTGTTTTTATTCCCACTGTCCCATCTGTTCAGTTTAGAGTTTCTTTCCATAACTTCTCCACCTATACTTACCAAAAAAAAGTATCTTGATTCTAAAATAACTAAAGTAGGCAAGTTATAAAGGCAGGTCTTTGGTTTCTCTGATTGAATCAATAAGACTTTTTTTTTTTTCTCCTAAGAAAACAGAAAATGACATCTCAAAGGGGTCCTCGAGTTTTTCTCCTCTCTCTGGCCATGAAGACAGTTAGATTTTGCTTTGAAATGCCACTGCTGTTTCCTACCAGCCAATCTTCCTGCCCATCTCATCTATCTTCTTTTCCCAAGAGTAGCAATGACATCCCCATTTTATACCTACTTTTCATCTCTTCCATTTGATGCCAACAGCATGATGATAATGATGATAACACAAACATTTAGAAAAACAAAACCTCTTTTGGAGCTGAACAAAGTGCCACAGGGTCATTTCTGAACATTTACATTTGTGTGTATTCTTCCTTATAGTGAAAGAGTACTTGCTTCCCTGGAACTTTTAGCCTTCTAGAGCAGTGGATGGTGAGTCTCCATCCTCTGCTACAGAAGAACTCTTCTTGAGATTTCTCAAACCAGCTGGTATCCTCAATTGTCCCAGCTGTCTCGGGAATGTTTCTCTCTGTGCACTCTGCTGTCTCCACATTTTTTATTTTAAAATGTAGCATCCAGAATATAACATTGCTATCTGAGAACAATACAGACCACACAGTGTCCCTATTCTCCAGGTTTCTTTTGATGAAATCTAAGTTTCTATCTCCCTTTATTCCCTCCCTTTCCCTTCCTCCCTTCCTTCCTCCTTCCCTCCCTTCCTTTCTTTCCCCTTTCTTCCTACCTTTTCCAGTCACATCATTTATTGGATCTCATTATGGAGGCAGTATTGCATAATGGTTAAAAGTTGTATGACTCTGGTTAAGAGTCATAGCCTTCTTAGCCTTTCTAAAACTCATTGAAAAATAGAGATAACTTTACTCCAACAGTATTTAAATAAATATCATCTATATAGACTGTATCACACAGCATCTCAGTAAAGGTAATAAGTGACTGTCTCAATATCTCTCTCACTCAATGTCACTTAGTTGTGTCCTATTCTTTGTGACCCCAAGGACTGTAGTCCGCCAGGCTCCTCTGTCCATGGGATTCTCCAGGCAAGAGTACTGGAGTGGGTAGCCATTCCCTTTTCCAGGGGATCTTCCGGACCCAGGGATCGAACTTGGGTCTCCCGCATTGCAGACAGATTCTTTACTGTCTGAACCACCAGGGAAGCCAGAATGTCTCAATAAGTATAAGCTAGCTATTGTTCTTCAAAATAATGTCTTTTTTTCTCCAAACAATGACAGGAGAGCCAGCTCTCTCCCATCTTAACTTAAGCAAGACTTAACTTTAATCGCTACTGAATTTCCTCTTGTTGGTTTTGGCCCAGAATACCAGCCTGCTGAGATCTGTTTGAACCCTGATCCTGTCACCCCATCGACAAGTCACTCTGCTCAGCTTTGCAGTTTCCATGCTCCACCCAAGTCTCTGATAAACATGCTAGACACAGCTCCCTCATCTTACAGAATTCCACATGCACATTTCTGCTTTTTTACAATAGTAAGCAGACCCTAATGCCAAGTAAGCAGCCAACTAATCAGACGTGGAATCTGTGAACACAGTTTAACATTACAATAAAAATATGAAACAAAAACCAATCACCATCATCAAGCATTAGGAGGCAGAAAGATTGGTGGGGAGGGAAAAAGCCAGCTGTCAAGAGGAATTGAATCAGAGATGCTGGGGTGGGGTCTGTATTCTTGGGCTGCATGTTGGTGGTGAGTCTCCTGAGAGAAGAGATATTTAGCAGCCCCACTTTGGTCAGCTCCAGCTCTGAAATCTAGTGACAATAAAGTATGTTTGACTGATATTAGTTCCATATTTGACCTAAGAGTCACCCTGAAGAGGCAACTTCTGATTGTAAGTTGGGTACCACTATCCCCCATTTCTTATTCTCAGACATCCCCATGAGCTGTCTGAAAAGTGATTAATTAAATTCCTTGTTATTAACATTTTATAAGGTAAGTTGTTATCTGAATCCTTTGTTGTTGTTGTTCAGTCACTAAGTTGTGTCTGACTCTTTGAGACCCCATGGAATGCAGCATGCCAGGCTTCCCTGTCTTTCACTGTCTCCCTGAGCTTGCTCAAGTTCATGTCCATTGAGCCAATGATGCCATATGCTAACCATCTCATCCTCTGCCACCCTTTTCTCCTCTTGCCTACAATCTTTCCCAGCATCAGGGTCTTTTCAAATGAGTCAGCTCTTTACATCAGGTGGCCAAAGTATTGGAGTTTCAGTTTCAGCATCAGTCCTTCCAATGAATATTCAGGGTTGATTTTCTTTAGGATTGATTGGTTTGATCTCTTCGCTGTCCAAGGGTCTCTCAAGAGTCGTCTTCTCCAGCAACAGAATCTGAAATATCAATTCTTTGGCACTCAGCCTCTTTATGGACCAACTCTCATATCCACACATGAACCCTATCCATAGACTTTATCCCTAAGTCTGAGTCAACCAACATCATGTCACTCAGCGACCCTGTTCTGGGCCAGACTCTGAAATGTGCACAAAGAAAAAGCTGAAGAATCTGGTCCTGCACAAAGCAGCTACCATGTTTGTACAGAGTGAGCATCCTTGTCATAGTTGGTGTTGCCATTTTAATTACTAAGTTGTGTCCACCTCTTTGCAACCCCATGGACTGTAGCACGCCAGGCTCCTCTGTCCATGGGATTCTCCAGGCAAGAATACTAGGGTGGGTTGCCATTTTCTTTTCCAGGGGATCTTCCCTGGTCAGGAACTGAACCCATGTCTCCCACATTCGCAGGTGAATTCTTTACCACCGAGTCACCAGGGAGGTCCATCCTTGCCAATACTTTTCCTATATTGCTTCTAACATTCTCAACAAACCCTTGAGGTGGATATTACCAATCCTCATTTTATAGATGTACAACTGCAGCTTCCAGAACCATATGCTCAAAATGTGGGGGAGCCCATGCAGAACTCCTTCCTGCCTGACCCAGATGAAGCCTGCTTCTGTTCCCAGATGCTCCTTGCCTGCCCTTCTGGACCAGGAATCCAATCAAAAGCAGCAGCAACTTATCACCACTCCCAGTCGGCATTTCACATCTTGGATCAAACAGATCTGCTGCTGCGATGCACTTGACCACAACATTCCTTCCATATCTCAATGAAGTCTTTTTGCTTTCCTCCCCCTCTCTATGTTGTAAGCCTATTAAAAAAACAGAGACATCACTTTGCAGACAAAGGTCCATATAGTCAAAGCTATGGTTTTTCTAGTAGTCCTGTATGGATGTGAGAGTTGGACCATAAAAAAGGCTGAGTGTCGAAGAATTAATGCTTTCAAATTGTGGTGCTGGAGAAGACTCTTGAGAGTCCCTTGGACTGCAAGAAAATCAGACCAGCCAACCTAAAGGAAATCAACCCTGAATATTCATTGGAAGGACTGATGCTGAAGCTGAAGCTCCAATACTTTGGCCACCTGATGCGAAGAACTGACTCACTAGAAAAGGTCCTGATGCTGGGAAAAATTGAAAGCAAAAGAAGAGGGTGACAGAGGATGAGATGGTTAGATGGCATCACTGACTTGATGGACATGAATCTGAGCAAACTGCAGGACATAGTGAAGGACAGGGAATCCTGGTGTGCTGCAGTCCACGGGGTCACAACTTAGCGACTGAACAACAACAACATGTTGCAAGCAGAGCCCCACTTACGTTTTTCCAAAATATTTGACTTTATCTAAATTATTCCATGAGGAAAGCCTGCCTTCTTTAACTTTTTATTTTGTATTGGAGTATAGCTGATTAACAATGTTGTGATAATTTAAGGTGGACAGCGAAGGGACTCAGCTATACATATACATGTATCCATTCTTCCCTGAACTCCCCTCCCATCCAGGCTGCCACATAACACTGAGCAGAGTTCCCTGTGCTATAGAGTAGGTCCTTGCTGGTTATCCATTTTAAATACAGCAGTGTGTACATGTCCATCCCAAATGCCCTAATGATCCTTTCCCCCCATTCCTCCCCCCGGCAACCATAAGTTTGTTCTCTGTGAGTCTCTTTCTGTTTTAAAGTTCATTTGTAGCATTTCTTAGGAATATTCTTGACCAATGTTCACGGCCAAGATGCATTGGTTAATTCTCGCATATGAACATATACAAAGGGCTTGCAATGTTCAAGGTTCAGTGAGGATGAGAATCAGGTCCTCAAGACAGTGAGGAGCAGGTGAGAGAACCTAAAGGATCAGAATCAGCCCTCAGTCACTGAGAGCCATAGACACAAGGGACCACAGCAAGTAGATGCTGAAACAGAAACAATTTCCACCTTCATTACTTTCCAGTTTGTTGTTCAGTCACTCAGTCATGTCTGAGTCTTTGCAGCCCCGTGGAATGTAACCTGCCAGGCTCCTCTGTCCATGGAATTTCCCAGGCAAGAATACTGCAGTGGGTTGCCATTTCCTTCTCCAGGGAATACACTAATTCTGCTGGGAGCACTGGGCTAACCCTCGAATGTCCCCATCAACTTCTCCCATGTAGTGGGATTGCAAGTGTGTTCTTATTTTTGACTCAAATCTGTTTTCTAATTGTAATGGAATTACAACACTTTCTATTTTCTTCCTTTTGCTCATTTATATCTCCCAGTTTTATACAATGAACATGTATACTTTATGCAATAAAACACCCAATAAAAGTTATTCTTCTTAAGGGGGAATAAAAACACTAAAGGGCAACCTGTGAAAACACATCCAGAGAGGCAACATATTGAGCTGTTTGGTTAAAATGATCAAGCTTCAAGATCTTTTAGGAAATCCTATTTTCCTAAGTAAAGTTTTACCTAGGGAATATTCTGGAAGAAAAATTTTTTAAAATATATTGTTTATCCATTATATAATAGGACCAGTTAAAGCCAAGAATATTGTAGGAATAAGTGTGCTTACAATCTCATAAAGGCTTGAGGACTTCTTGCCTTCCTTGCATCCCCATGCATAAATCAAATAAAAAAACATTTCCCTGACAAGTTCTTAAATCTGTGACTTATAATGAACAGTACAGTTCAACTAGTCTTACAAAAACGTTCGTAATTAAACACAGATTTCACGTATAAGGTCACTTATTGCAAATGCTACATTAACAACTCCATATTAAAAACAACTCAAAATAGGTTCCACTGGGATACAACTGCCCAGGCATCAAGTAAATGTTCATTCCAGTGTTACCACAAAGGTTATTTTAGGAGATGACAAATGGCTCAGATTTTTCTTAACAGTAAATACAGTCTTCCAGGTCAATACTACCTTAAGATCTTTAACAACAATTTCTTAATATGAATTGGGTAAATGACATATAATGTCACTCAAGCTGTCACAGTGATCCAATAATTCAGTTCAGCTAGAATACCTAAAATACCAACATATGGAAAGCTGTACGCTAGGCATATGCCTCTGTTTTCTCGGTACATTCTACACTCCACTGGGAGGTACATATATCCACAGGTCATTACCATGATGGTCACTGACCACTAGGATTTGGTCCCCCCTTTCCTAACCAACGTGTTACCTATTATTTTGTTGTTGTTCTTCAGTTGCCAAGTTGTGTCTGACTCTTTGCTACCCCATAGACTAGCTCTCCAGGCTCCTCTGTCCATGGGATTTTCCAGGCAAGAATACTGGAATGGATTGCAATCTCCTTCTCCAGGGGATCTTCCCAATTCAGGGATCAAACTCATGTCTCCTGCATTGGTAGGTGGATTCTTTACCACTGCGCCACCAGGGAAGCCCACCTACCTTCTGAAAACTGAAAACCCTTCACTGATTCCTCGGAACACCTGTTCTGTACCTCCAGACTCTCTATGACCTGCTCTTTCTCATCCTTCAGCTCTAGTTCCTGCAGATCAGACTTATACCACATCCCATATTCCAAGCACACCGTATTTCCCATGATTGCCCAAACACATTCGTCAAGTCCTGCTTACTTTTGCAAACCCCCCAAAAAACACCAAGACACTCCTCTTGGAGCAGCTCTATTTGCAGGTGGCCAGTGAGTGAAGATCTAGGACCAGCCAGTCCTCTTTCCCTAAAGCTGAGGTGGTCAGTATAGTTCGGGAGAGCTTCTGAGCAAGCCTCTTGCTTCTGGATTTTTCCTGCCATCCCATCACTACCTAGGAGGCTAGCCCCAGGTCTGGGATTCCTCACTTCACTGAGTCTCCTTCCCTAGTTATCCAGGCACAGACCGACCTGGTTATGTACTCCAGTCACTGTCACTCTCAACTTCCTGGTATAGAGGTTGATGCAGCCTATTGCTCCAGTCAATCCTAAAGGAAATCAACCCTGAATATTCATTGGAAGGAACTATGCTGAAGCTGAAGCTCCAACACTTTGGCCACCTGATGCAAAGAGCTGACTCACTGGAAAAGACCCTGATGCTGGGAGAGATGGAGGGCAAGAGAAGTGGGCGACAGAGGATGAGAAGGTTGGATGGCATCATTGACTCAATGGACATGAGTTTGAGCAAACTCTTGAGACAGTTAAGGACAGAGAAGGACAGGGAAGCCTGGCATGCTGTAGTCCATGGGGTCGAAAAGAGTAGGACACGATGGAGCGACTGAACAACAACAATTATTCTAGTAAAAGAAAAAACCTCCAAAAAATGCCATGCTGCTGCTTCTGCTGCTAAGTCGCTTCAGTCGTGTCCGACTCTGCGCGACCCCATAGACGGCAGCCCACCTGGCTCCTCCGTCCCTGGGATTCTCCAGGCAAGAATACTGGAGTGGGTTGCCATTTCCTTCTCCAACGCATGAAAGTGAAAGTGAAGTCACTCAGTCGTGTCCGACTCCTAGGGACCCCATGGACTGCAGCCTACCAGGCTCTTCCGTCCATGGGATTTTCCAGGCAAGAGTACCGGAGTGGGGTGCCATTGCCTTCTCCAAAAATGCCATGAAGAGGTCCAAAATCATGGCAACCATAGCTTCTCTCTGTCAGGATGAAGGAAAACCAACTAAACACTTTCAGACTTCTGAGAGTTGAGGCAGGCCTTTCATATACAGCAACTTAGTCCAGCATGTTAGGTGGGAGAACTAGGTCCCAGCGGGACAGAGGGCCGATTCAAATGGGGATAATTTGAGGAGTGATTTATTTTTTATACATATTTTATTTTTAAAACTGATTTATTTGGCTGCCTGGTCTTAGTTGCAGCATGTGGGATCTAGTTCCCTGTTGTTTTGTTGTTCAGTTGCTAAGCTGTGTCCAACTCTTTGTGACCCCTTAGACTGTGGCCTGCCAGGATCCTCTGTCCATGGGATTTCCCAGGCAAGAATACTGGAGCAGGTTGCCATTCCCTTCTCCAGGGGATCTTCCCGACCCAAGGATCGAACCGTGTCTCCTGCATGACCAGGGATTAAACCCGGGTCCCCTGCATCGGCAACATGGAGTTTTAGCCAGTGGACCTCCAGGGGAAGTCCCTTGAGGAGCATTTTAAAAACACACTTTGCATACAGCATAAATTAGCACAACATTATATATCAGTTGTACTCCAATCAGTAAAAGAAAAGCTTACACACACTCTACTCACATGAGACAAGGTACAGGGAAACCTCAGGGCTGGTACAGCGCCCGACAGTCCACATTATCTGCCTGGGCCGTACTTGCAAGATGGGGTAAAGGCAGGCAGGGGCTACATGTAAAGGGCTGGTGGATAGAAACTAAGGCCTTTGCTCAAGAATTACAGAGGACTTCCCTGGCAGTCCAGTGGTTGAGACTTCACCTTCCCGTGCAGGGGGATGCAGGTTCAATTCCCAGTGAGGGAACTAAGATCCCACATGCCTCACGGCCCAAAAACCAAAACATAAAACAGAAGCAATACTGTAACAAATTCAATAAAGGCTTTAAAAAAAGGTCCTCATCATAAAAAAAAAAAGTCTTGAAAAAAAAAAAAAAAAGAATTATAGCCCACAGCAACCTCATAAAGTGAGAGCTGGGCAAACAAATACACTTCTCTCCTCCCTCGAGCCACTCCTCTGCAGTGCTCGCTAATGGCCAAACCCACCCAGGAGCCAGAGGGCCTGGGGAGACCACTGATGCAGTCCGCACAGATCAGCCTCCCAGGGTGGGCGGGGTATGCAGCACAGGGTGGGGAGCAGTGAAAAGTGGATCTGGAGGACTAAGGGAAGCTTTCCAGCCCAGTAATTTATTGACTCACTGGAATATTTTTAAGCAGAGGAGTGACTTCGGTAAATTGTATTTTGGAAAAATTACTCTGGCAGGAGTGTGGGGAAGGACTGAAGGAGGAGAGCCTCACTTAAGTGCAGAGCTGGAAGGGCCACTGCATAGAGCAGACAGGAAACAAGAGCCCAGGCTAGGCACCGCCAGTGTCTGAAAGAGGAGGGCGTAGATGTGAGGGGCTTTGTTGTTGTTTGTTCCATTTTTTTCATTGAGACAGAACTGATGTGTTAACATTACATGAGTTTCAGGTGTACAACACTGTTGTCATTGTTCAGTTGCTCAGTTGTGTCTGACTCTGTGATCCCATGGACTGCAGCATGCCAGGCTCCCCTGTCCTCCACTTGCTTGCTGCAGCTTGCTTGAGTTCATATTCATTGAGTCAGTGATGCCATCTAACCATCTCACACTCTGCTGCCCCGTCTCCTTTTGCCTTCAATCTTTCCCAGCACCAGGGTCTTTTCCAATGAGTTGGCTCTTTGTATTAGGCAGACAAAGTATTGGAGCTTCAAATTTAGCATAGTACAACATCAGTTCAGTTCCGTTCAGTCACTCAGTCATGTCCGACTCTTTGTGACCCCATGAACCGCAGCATGCCAGGCCTCCTTGTCCATCACCAACTCCCGGAGTTTACGCAAACTCATGTTCATCAAGTCGGTGATGCCATTTAACCATCTCATCCTCTGTAGTCCCCTTCTCCTCCTGCCTCCAATCTTTCCAATGATTCATTATTTGCACTCATTGAGAAATGATCACCATAATAAGTCTAGTTAACATCCATAACCATACATAGTTATACTTTTTTTTCTTGTGAGAAAAACTTTTTTCTTAATTTAATTGGTTTAGTTATTTTGGGCTCCACTGGGTCTTCACTGCTGCATGTGGGCTTTCTCTAGTTGCAGAGAGAAGGCATTACTCTTCATTTCGGTGTACAGGCTTCTCTCTTGTTGTAGAGCACAGGCTCCAGGGAACATGAGCTCCAGTACTTGTGGCACATGCGTTTAGCTGCGCCACTGCACCTGAAATCTTCCTAGACCAGGAATCGAACCCAAGTGCCCTGCATTGGCAGGTGGATTCTTAACCACTGGACCATCAGAGAAGTCCAGGAATACTTTTAAGATCTATTCTCTCAGACATGAAGTTTTAGGGAGCTAGAATGGTAAAGGGGATCAAACCTGTGTCTCCTGCATTGGCAGGCAGATTCTTAACCACTGGACCATCAGGGAAGTCCAGGAAAACTTTTAAGATCTATTCTTATAGACATGAAGTTTCTTACAGATATAAAGAACTAGAACAAACAGGACCTGGTAGTTGACCAGACGCAGGGAGAAAGGAGACCCTAGGATGACTCTTGGGCTTCCAGATGAAATGACTTGTGGGAGATGCTCATCTCATTCAGCTTCGAAAGTATCGTCAATGCCATCCCTGAGGTGAGATGCTCAGTGGCCTTGGGTACTGAATTCGAGCAGTGCCTAGATTACAGCTAAGATAAAGGGAGCAAATAGGGGTCCCAGGAGGAATCTGGCCTGTGGATCTGATTCATCTAACTATAATTATGTAGCTTACCACCAAAAAAGGAATTATTTATAATGTTTAAAAATATGGAGATTTCACATAAAAATCTAGATTTCTGACTTCTCAGGAAAAGAAAAGAGAAAATCAGTACAGGACTCACATCCCAACATGGTAATAACTCAAACAAAGCATGGCCACAGAGTTTGGAAGGGGCATGTGCCCTCTAATTTGTCCCCATTCAGCCACTATGAGGGTTCACACTATGTGCCTTGTCCCCACGGTTGCAACTGGGAGTTTGCCAGTAATGAATGACTGTCAGTGTGAAGGTAATCAGTTGACATGTGTGTAACTGATGTCAGATTCTTCTTCAGTCTTGCTACAGAACATGTTTTAGTGAGTAAAAAATATACACACAAATAGCTTAAAAATGGGCTTCCCAGGTGGCGCTAGTGGTAAAGAATCCATCTGCCAATGCAGAAGACACAGGAGACACAGGTTGGATCCCCTGTCAGGAATGTCCCCTTGGAGATGGAAATGGCAACCCACTCTAGTATTCTTGCCTGGAAAATCCCATCGATAGAGGAGTCTGGTGGGCCACAGTCATGGGACCTCAAAGAGTCAGACATGATTGAGCACAACTTAAAACAAAAGAATGCTTTGTTGTCTTCACAGGAGACTGAGTCCAGCAATGTGCTCACAGAAGTAGAGTTTAAGAAGTTATTACATGGTGCTTAATGTCTAAACTCTACTCTCCTTAAATCCCTGGGCTTTGTCTCTGGGGTATTTCACTAATGTAATTTATTAGTGTATTTAAGAAGCTCAAATAAAAATTCCCAAAGGTTTTTCCAGTAGTCATGTACGGATGTGAGAGTTGGACTGTGAAGAAAGCTGAGCACAGAAGAATTGATGCTTTTGAGCTGTGGTGGTGGAGAAAACTCTTGAGAGTCCCTTGGACTGCAAGGAGATCCAACCCGTCCATTCTGAAAGAGATCAGTCCTGGGATTTCTTTGGAAGGAATGATGCTAAAGCTGAAACTCCAGTACTTTGGCCACCTCATGCGAAGAGTTGACTCATTGGAAAAGACTCTGATGCTGGGAGGGATTGGGGGCAGGAGGAGAAGGGGACGACAGAGGATGAGATGGCTGGATGGCATCACCAACACGATGGACGTGAGTTCGAGTGAACTCCGGGAGTTGGTGATGGACAGGGAGGCCTGGTGTGCTGCAATTCATGGGGTCGCAAAGAGTCAGACACAACTGAGCAACTGAACTGAACAGACAAATCACATTCTGGAATTCACCTGTGTTAGCAGTAACACAGGACATCATGGTCCCCAGAGAGCCCATACCAGGAATTACACAGACCACCTCTCCACAACACCCCTACACAATCCCATATTAAGGATGAGAATATCTAGGCTATTTTTTCCATGAGAACATGAGCAATGTTCCTGGCTACTACACAAGTTAGAAAACAATCATAATCTCCAACTGTAGCAAGAGACATAAATATAAGTGACCCCATAAATAGGGTTTGGATTAGTTTTGTCTGTATTTTTGGTTAAAAAGAAATTCCTAAATACAAAGCTACTTTATATGAAGAAAGATTTGATACATATTATTGATAATACTTTGGTAAGTTGGGGGAGAGTGGATATATGTCTATGTATGGCTGAGTCCCTTTGCTGTTCACCTGAAACTGTCACAATATTGTTAATTGGCTATACCCTAATACAAAATGTTTTCGGTGTTAAAAACAAATAAATAGAAATAAAGTAAAAAAAAAAAAAGATTCTGGAAGGGGAAAAATAGATAGCATTTTGGTTAATCATCCTGAAGCACATACAGCACAACAACAGGTAAGACTGAACAGAGAGGAAACCAAATGTTGCCAAATATAAAAGTCTGATGGAGAGTCATGGCAGGCTAGGTGACCAACTATCCCACTGAGAACAACTAGAAAAGCAAAAATATCCTCCATAAATGAAATCAAGACATTTTCAGACAAACAAAAACAGAGAGAATTCACCACTGGCAGACCAGTCCTGAAGGAAATATGAAAAGGTGTTTTAAGAGGACTTCCCTGGCAGTTAAGAATCCGCCTTTCAAGCCAGGGATGCAGGTTTGATCCCTGGTGGAGGAACTAAGATCCCACATGCTGAGGGGCCACTAAGCCCTTGCACTGCAACTGCTGAGCCTGCCAGCCACAACTACAGAGAAGCCCGCAACGAAGATCCCGCATGCCGCAACTGAGACCTGATGCAGACATCAATAAATACATTTTTAAAGGTGTTTTAGGGTTAAAGGAAACTTGGAGATGTGGAAAGAAATGTATAGCAAAAATTAAAATGGTAAAGAAGAATGTGGGTCATTCTAAATAAAGAGCAACTATATAAAACGGCAATTATTGTGGCTTCTGGCATTTAAAATATCTCTATGGCATTAACATATCTGATAACAATGTCATATGAATCAGAAGCATGATAAATGACATTAAAGTATCCTAAGACCCCTGTATTACCTAGGAAGAGGATAAAGGGGCTAATTAATACTTGACTTTGATGAATCAAGAATACATGCTTTCCCAAATGTAGAATTACCATTTGATCCAGCAATCCTACTCCCAGGCATGTACTCGCACAAAACTATAATTCAAAAAGATACATGCCGCCATATATTCAGAGCAGCACTCTTCACAACAGCCAAAACATAGAAACAATCTAGATGTCCATTGACAGATGAAAGGATAAAAAAGATGTGCTACATATATACAATGGAATATTACTTGGCCACAAAAAAGAATGAAATAATGCCATCTGCAGCAACACAGATGCAACTAGAGATTAACATACTAAGTGAAGTCAGAAAAAGACAGACAAATAACATATGGTATCATTTACATATGGAATCCAAACTATGGCACAAATGAACCCATCTATGTACAGAAACAGACTCACAGACATAGCGAACAGACTCATGGTTGCCATAGGGGGAGATGTGGGGGAGGGAAGGACTGGAAGTTTTGGATTAGCAGATGCAAACTTATATATATATACAGAAGTTAGTAGTGTTGTTGTTGTTCAGTCGCCCAGTTGTGTCCGATTCTTTGTGACCCCATGAACTACAGCACACCAGGCTTCTCTGTCCCTCACTATCTCCCTGAGTTTGCTCAAACTCAAGTCCACTGAGTCAGTGATGCCATCCAAACATCTCATCCTCCGTTATCCCCTTCTCCTCTTGTCCTCAATCTTTCCCAGCATCAGGGTCTTTTCCAGTGAGTCAGCTCTTTGCATCAGGTGGCCAATGTATTGGAGCTTCAGCTTCAGCATCAATCCTTCTAATGAACATTCAGGGTTGATTGCCTTTAGGATTCACTGGTATAAATTAGTATATATACAATAAAAATTGGAAAGCGAGTGGAGGAGACTTGCAAGGAAGTCAAATAATATTGACTAAAAATTAAACATGAAATTTTAAAACATAGTAACTCCACCCTGCCAATGTTTTTCATAATCTTTTGTCATATTCTAAGAGATATCTTTGAGGAAATAACTTATTATTATTCTGTGAAGGAACTTTCATCCCAAGTCTGGCAAATCCTTCAATTTCACATTTCCTTGGGGAGGTCTTACAAATAGCTGTGAAAAGAAGAGAAGCAAAAAGCAAAGGAGAAAAGGAAAGATATAAACATCTGAATGAAGAGTTCCAAAGAATACCAAGAAGAGATAAGAAAGCCTTCTTCAGCGATCAATGCAAAGAAATAGAGGAAAACAATAGAATGGGAAAGACTAGGGATCTCTTCAAGAAAATCAGAGATACCAAAGGAACATTTCATGCAAAGATGAGCTCAATAAAGGACAGAAATGGTATGGACCTAACAGAAGCAGAAGATATTAAGAAGAGATGGCAAGAATACACAGAAGAACTGTACAAAAAAGATCTTTACAACCCAGATAATCACAATGGTGTGATCACTGACCTAGAGCCAGACATCCTGGAATGTGAAGTCAAGTAGGCCTTAGAAAGCATCACTATGAACAAAGCTAGTGGAGGTGATGGAATTCCAGTTGAACTATTCCAAATCCTGAAAGATGATGCTGTGAAAGTGCTGCACTCAATATGCGAGCAAATTTGGAAAACTCAGCAGTGCCCACAGGACTGGAAAAGGTCAGTTTTCATTCCAATCCCAAAGAAAGGCAATGCCAAAGAATGCTCAAACTACCGCACAATTGCACTCATCTCACACGCTAGTAAAGTAATGCTCAAAATTCTCCAAGCCAGGCTTCAGCAATATGTGAACCGTGAACTTCCTGATGTTCAAGCTGGTTTTAGAAAAGGCAGAGGAACCAGAGATCAAATTGCCAACATCTGCTGGATCATGGAAAAAGCAAAAGAGTTACAGAAAAACATCTATTTCTGCTTTATTGACTGTGCCAAAGCCTTTGACTGTGTGGATCACAACAAACTGTGGAAAATTCTGAAAGAGATGGGAATACCAGACCACCTGATCTGCCTCTTGAGAAATTTGTATGCAGGTCAGGAAGCAACAGTTAGAACTGGACATGGAACAACAGACTGGTTCCAAATAGGAAAAGGAGTTCATCAAGGCTGTATATTGTCACCCTGCTTATTTAACTTCTATGCAGAGTACATCATGAGAAACACTGGACTGGAAGAAACACAAGCTGGAATCAAGATTGCTGGGAGAAATATCAATAACCTCAGATATGCAGATGACACCACCCTTATGGCAGAAAGTGAAGAGGAACTGAAAAGCCTCTTGATGAAAGTGAAAGTGGAGAGTGAAAAAGGTGGCTTAAAGCTCAACATTCAGAAAACGAAGATCATGGCATCCGGTCCTACCACTTCATGGGAAATAGATGGGGAAACAGTGGAAACAGTGTCAGACTTTATTTTTCTGGGCTCCAAAATCACTGCAGATGGTGACTGCAGCCATGAAATTAAAAGACGCTTACTCCTTGGAAGGAAAGTTATGACCAACCTAGATAGCATATTGAAAAGCAGAGACATTACTTTGCCAACAAAGGTTCGTCTAGTCAAGGCTATGGTTTTTCCTGTGGTCATGTATGGATGTGAGAGTTGGACTGTGAAGAAGGCTGAGTGCTGAAGAATTGATGCTTTTGAACTGTGGCGTTGGAGAAGACTCTTGAGAGTCCCTTGGGCTGCAAGGAGATCCAACCAGTCCATTCTGAAGGAGATCAGCCCTGGGATTTCTTTGGAAGGAATGATGCTAAAGTTGAAACTCCAGTACTTTGGAAACCTCATGCGAAGAGTTGACTCATTGGACAAGACTCTGATGCTGGGAGGGATTGGGGGCAGGAGGAGAAGGGGACGACAGAGGATGAGATGTCTGGATGGCATCACTGACTCGATGGACGTGAGTCTGAGTGAACTCCGGGAGTTGGTGATGGACAGGGAGGCCTGGCGTGCTGTGATTCATGGGGTGGCAAAGAGTCGAACACGACTGAGCGACTGATCTGATCTGAGCTGATCTATCATCTATTAAATTCACAAAATTAAATAATTTTAATATAAAATGACATGCATCATGTGATGGCACTGTTATAGAATCATGTAGATTTATTTATCCTATTCAAACTCCTATTTATACATGTGTTTGAAAATGTCTAGAAATGCTGTTTACAAAGTATGAGCCCTAGTTATTTCTAGAAAGTGGAATATAGGGTGATTTGTAATTTTCTGTACTGCCAGAGTTTAAAATAACAAAATATAATTTTAGTGTTAATTATTTTGATAAACAAATAAATCCAACCTGCATTCAAAGAAGTCATTCCACTGTGGCTTCAAACCCCAAGGCAATTCAGGATCTACCTAGGGAATGCTTGCCAAGACGCCTTCATTGGAGGCTGGCATTCCTGTGAGCAATATTTATGGAAACTGCCTCAGGGCATCTAGAGGCTGCGTGAACAAGGCGCACAGTCCAAGGCTTCCAGCCTCAAACATCTCAACATATATTCTAGAGATGAGACAGGCTGGGACCTGCGACCCTTTTGCGGCAGTGCTGCAGTGCTTGTACCTGAGCGAATGTCTCTTCAAGTAACAAAATGCAAAGAAACTATAATAGACTAAAAATAACTGGGTGTATGCACAGCTGTGGCAAATTAAGGACCACAAGATGCAAAAAGACCGAAAAACCCCTGCTGCCATTTCTGAAGAGCCTGGAGCCAAAGCAGGGTACTGGGCATGCCCCCTGCACACAGCATCACCTAAGGGGTGGGCAGATCTCCTAAGTCACCCCTCCAGCCCAACCGTGGACATACCCCTACCCTCACCGCACAAAAGGAACCAGCTTTTGGGGAAGGGAGCAAGGGAACACGTTAATTGTTTTTGCTATTTCCTACAGCTACAGGAGCCCCAACAAAGTCTTGCTTGAATTTCTTTTCTGGTTTCTAGTCAATTTCTATTGATTGGAGAAGGCCAAGAACCCTGGTCAATATCAGTTGGTATCAGAAGGATACTTCTCAATTGAGTAGTTTTGTCCCCTGGGGCATTTGGCAATGGAGATATTTTTGGTTGTTGCAACTAGAACAAGAAGGTTTCGACTAGCATCTAATGGACAAAGGCCAGGGATGCTGCTAAACACCCTCCACTGTACAGGACAGCGCCATCTCCCCTGCTCCCAGCAAAGAATTATCTGACCCAAAATGTCAACAGTGGCAAGAATGAGAAACCCATTCAAGAAGGATGCATGTCCATATGACCCAGATACTTTACTCTGATAATGACTTATGTTGGTTAAAGTGAAAAAAAATTATTTTCTAAACAAACTTAACAAGCAAGCATCATTAATACCCTCAACCTTCAGCTAAGTCTTAACAATGCAAAATGCTTACTTTCACTCCCCACACTGGAACAAAATAATACCCTGCATATGTGTAACACTTCTCACCATTTTAAAGCAGGTTCATGAAGATTATCTACTCTCTTACCCTACATGAAGAACCTCAGAATCATCATAAGAAGCTCTTAATTTCAACATACCTCAAACCATATTCAAAGCCTTCAAATTTGACAATCCACAGTCGACTTTTCTTTCCAAGGAAAAAAATAAGCATAGACTTTCATGTTTAATGATATCGAGTTTTTAAAAAATTCCTTTTTGACTTCTCTCAGTGATTTACTTCCATCCATGGTTAGCCATTGCACATAGAAAAACACAGGTTTTGTGCCAACAACTCATCAAGAATATTACCCAGACCACACTGGAGGGGCATAGGCTTGAAATAAACTCCCACAAGAAATATTATTTGACAGCCATGAAAGTAAGTAATGAAAGAAACCAGCATATTGTTTTTATCTCATGCCTCTCCTTCTGGGATCAGCTGAATATCTGCATGCTCTGGACCACCACGGTTACCCCAGGTAAAGAAAGAAAACTGAGACATTGTGCATATCTGAGACTGGTGACTCTGAGACGGGAAGAGATAACAGCAAAATCCCAATTCCTTCACTAGAACTTGTGGTCTCTGGTGGTCCAATGGTAAAAAGCCCACAGGCTCAATACCTGGGCCAGGAAGATCCCACATGTTGTGGACCAATGAAGCCCATGCTCCACAACAAGAGAAAGTACCACAAAGGTAAGACTGTGCTACAAATAGAGAGCAGCCCCTGCTCGCCACAACTGGCGAAAACTCCTAGCAGCAACAAAGATCCAGCACAGTCAAAAGTAAATAAACAAATAAATAAAAATTTTAAAAGGAAGGATTGGGAACTTCCCTGGTGGTCTAGTGGTTAAGACCCCATGACCCCAGTGCCAGGGGCTGGGTTCAATCCCTGGTCAGGGAACTAGATCCCACATGTTGCAACTAAGAGATGGCACTGTTAAGTAAATTGATTAAAAAAAAAAAAAAAAAAGAACAAGGAAGGATAACTACTCCTCAGCCTGGGAGGCCAGGAGTGTTTGCTGGGGAGGTATCACTTGACCTGAATCTTTATGGTGTGCAGGAATTTAGGAGGCCTAAAGAGTGAGCTGCTGTTGCTGCTGTGCTGTGCTCTGTCATGTCCAACTCTTTGAGATCCCATGAACGGTAGCCCACCAGGACCTTCTGTCCACAGAATTCTCCAGGCAAGAATACTGGAATCTGTTGCCATTTCCTATGCCAGGGGACCTTCCCAACCCAGGGATCAAACTTGTGGAGAAATGAGGAAATATTTGCATAAATTCTAGATGGTTGTATGTAGAGTTACCAAAGGAATACGGTAACATCTAGATGACTTTATTTTGGGGGGCTCCAAAACCACTGCAGATGGTGATTGCAGCCATGAAGTTAAAAGACACTTACTCCTTGGAAGGAAAGTTGTGACCAACCTAGACAGCATAGTAAAAAGCAGAGACATTACTTTATCAACAAAGGTCCATCTAGTCAGTTCAGTTCAGTTCAGTGGCTCAGTCCTTTCCGACTCTTTGTGACCCCATGAATCACAGCATGCCAGGCCTCCCTGTCCATCACAAACTCCCGGAGTTCACCCAGACTCACGTCCATCGAGTCAGTGATGCCATCCAGACATCTCATCCTCTGTCGTCCCCTTCTCCTCCTGCCCCCAATCCCTCCCAGCATCAGGGTCTTTTCCAAAGAGTCAACTCTTCGCATGAGGTGGCCAAAGTACTGGACTTTCAGCTTTAGCATCATTTCTTCCAAAGAAATCCCAGGGCTGATCTCCTTCAGAATAGACTGGTTGGATCTCCTTGCAGTCCAAGGGACTCTCAAGAGTCTTCTCCAACACAAGAGTTCAAACGCATCAATTCTTATTCGGCACTCAGCCTTCTTCACAGTCCAACTCTCACATCCATACATGACCACAGGAAAAACCATAGTCTTGACTAGACGAAACTTTGTTGGCAAAGTAATGTCTCTGCTTTTGAATTTGCTATCTAGGTTGGTCATAACTTTCCTTCCAAGGAGTAAGCGTCTTTTGATTTCATGGCTGCAGTCACCATCTGCAGTGATTTTGGAGCCCAGAAAAATAAAGTCTGACACTGTTTCCACTGTTTCCCCATCTATTTCCCATGAAGTGGTAGGACCGGATGCCATGATCTTCGTTTTCTGAATGTTGAGCTTTAAGCCACCTTTTTCACTCTCCACTTTCACTTTCATCAAGAGGCTTTTCAGTTCCTCTTCACTTTCTGCCATAAGGGTGGTGTCATCTGCATATCTGAGGTTATTGATATTTCTCCCGGCAACCTTGATTCTAGCTTATGTTTCTTCCAGTCCAGCGTTTCTCATGATGTACTCTGCATAGAAGTTAAATAAGCAGGGTGACAATATACAGCCTTGATGAACTCCTTTTCCTATTTGGAACCAGTCAGTTGTTCCATGTCCAGTTCTAACTGTTGCTTCCTGACCTGCATACAAATTTCTCAAGAGGCAGATCAGGTGGTCTGGGATTCCCATCTCTTTTAGAATTTTCCACAGTTTGTTGTGATCCACACAGTCAAAGGCTTTGGCACAGTCAATAAAGCAGAAATAGATGTTTTTCTGTAACTCTTTTGCTTTTTCCATGATCCAGCAGATGTTGGCAATTTGATCTCTGGTTCCTCTGCCTTTTCTAAAACCAGCTTGAACATCTGGAAGTTCACAGTTCACATATTGCTGAAGCCTGGCTTGGAGAATTTTGAGCATTACTTTACTAGTGTGTGAGATGAGTGCAATTGTGTGGTAGTTTGAGCATTCTTTGGCATTGCCTTTCTTTGGGATTGGAATGAAAACTGACCTTTTCCAGTCCTGTGGCCACTGCTGAGTTTTCCAAATGTGCTGGCATATTGAGTGCAGCAGTTTCACAGCATCATTTTTCAGGATTTGGAATAGCGCAACTGGAATGCCATCACCTCCACTAGCTTTGTTAGTAGTGATGCTTTCTAAGGCCCACTTGACTTCACATTCCAGGATGTCTGGCTCTAGGTCAGTGATCACACCATTGTGATTATCTGGGTCATGAAGATCTTTTTTGTACAGTTCTTCTGTGTATTCTTGCCATCTCTTCTTAATATCTTCTGCTTCTGTTAGGTCCATACCATTTCTGTCCTTTATTGTGCCCATCTTTGCATGAAATGTTCCCTTGGTATCTCTAATTTTCTTGAAGAGATCCCTAGTCTTTCCCATTCTGTTGTTTTCCTCTATTTCTTGGCATTGATCGCTGAGGAAGGCTTTCTTATCTCTTCTTGCTATTCTTTGGAACTCTTCATTCAGATGCTTATATCTTTCCTTTGCTCCTTTGCTTTTCGCTTCTTTTCTTTTCACAGCTATTTGTAAGGCCTTCCCAGACAGCCATTTTGCTTTTTTGCATTTCTTTTCCACAGGGATGGTCTTGATCCCTGTCTCCTGTACAATGTCACGAACCTCATTCCATAGTTCATCAGGCACTCTATCTATCAGATCTAGGCCCTTAAATCTATTTCTCACTTCCACTGTATAATCATAAGGGATTTGATTTAGGTAATACCTGTATGGTCTAGTGGTTTTCCCTACTTTCTTCAATTTAAGTCTGAATTTGGCAATAAGGAGTTCATGATCTGAGCCACAGTCGGCTCCTGGTCTTGTTTTTGCTGACTGTATAAAGCTTCTCCATCTTTGGCTGCAAAGAATATAATCAATCTGATTTCGGTGTTGACCATCTCGTGATGTCCATGTGTAGAGTCTTCTCTTGTGTTGTTGGAAGAGGGTGTTCGTTATGATCAGTGCATCTTCTTGGCAAAACTCTATTAGTCTTTGCCCTGCTTCATTCCATATTCCAAGGCCAAATTTGCCTGTTACTCCAGGTGTTTCTTGACTTCCTACTTTTGCATTCCAGTCCCCTACAATGAAAAGGACATCTTTTTTGGGTGTTAGTTCTAAAAGGTCTTGTAGGTCTTCACAGAACCATTCAACTTCAGCTTCTTCAGCGTTACTGGTTGGAGCATAGACTTGGATTACTGTGATATTCAATGGTTTGCCTTGGAAATGAACAGAGATCATTCTGTCATTTTTGAGATTGCATCCAAGTACTGCATTTTGGACTCTTTTGTTGACCATGATGGCTACTCCATTTCTTCTAAGGGATTCCTGCCCGCAGTAGTAGATATAATGGTCATCTGAGTTAAATTCACCCATTCCGGTCCATTTTAGTTCGCTGATTGCTAGAATGTTGACATTCACTCTTGCCATCTCCTGTTTGACTACTTCCAATTTGCCTTGATTCATGGACCTGATATTCCAGGTTCCTATGCAATATTGCTCTTTACAGCATCAGACCTTGCTTCTATCACCAGTCACATCCACAGCTGGGTATTGTTTTTGCTTTGGCTCCAACCCTTCATTCTTTCTGGAGTTATTTCTCCACTGATCTCCAGTAGCATATTGGGCACCTACTGACCTGGAGAATTCCTCTTTCAGTATCCTATCATTAACCCCACATCCAAGGAGCCCTGGCTGCGCAGGCGCAGGAGGGCCTAGAGGAGCTATCCCACGTTGAAGGTCAGGAAGGGTGGTGGTGAGGAGATACCCCTCATCCAAAGTAAGGAGCAGCAGCTGCGCTTTGCTGGGGTGGCCGTGAGGAGATACCCCATGCCCAAGGTAAGAGAAACCCAAGTAAGACGGTAGGTGTTGCAAGAGGGCATCAGAGGGCAGACACACTGAAACCATAATCACAGAAAACTAGTCAATCTAATCACACTAGGACCACAGCCTTGTCTAACTCAGTGAAACTGAGCCATGTCCATAGGGCAACCCAAGATGGGCAGGTCATGGTGGAGAGATCTGACAGAATGTGGTCCACTGGAGAAGGGAATGGCAAACCACTTCAGTATTCTTTCCTTGATAACCCCATGAACAGTATGAAAAGGCAAAATGATAGGAATTCTCCAGGTCAGTAGGTGCCCATCTAGTCAAGGCTATGGTTTTTCCAGTAGTCATGTATGGATGTGAGAGTTGGACTATAAAGAAAGCTGAACACCAAAGAATTGATGCTTTTGAACTGTGGTGTTGGAGAAGACTCTTCAGAGTCCCTTGGACTGCAAGGAGATCCAACCAGTCCATCCTAAAGGAGATCAGTCCTGGGTGTTCATTGGTAGGACTGATGTTGAAGCTGAGACTCCAATACTTTGGCTACTTGATGTGAGGAACTGACTCATTTGAAAAGACCCTGATGCTGGGGAAGATTGAGGGCAGGAGGAGAAGGGGATGACACAGGATGAGGTGGTTGGATGGCATCACCGACTCATGGACATGAGTTTGGGTAAACTCCCGGAGTTGGTGATGGACAGGGAGGCCTGGGGTGCTGCGGTTCATGGGGCCGCAAAGAGTCGGACACAACTGAGCGATTGAACTGAACTGAGAGATCTGTTATCATCTCAGTTGATTTTTATCTACTTCTTTAATATGACCTTATGTTTACACTAGCCTCATTTCAAGTGCTTGCTATATACACATGTGGCTACTGGCCATCACATTAGACAATGCATATAAAGAAAATTTGTCATTACAAGAAGTTCTATTAGATATCAGTGGTATAAATAATTGTTGAAAATATGGTCACAAAATTGAAAGCAAAACCAAAAACTTTTTTGGAAAAGAAAGTTTGCATGTGTGTGTATGTATACACACACATATGGATTTAAAATACAATCTTATGTTAAATAAATCTTATAAATCTTATGCTAAATATTTTATTTGATCATGAGTTTAATTAACTTTAAAAATATCCAGTGGGAATTTTTAATAATAGAACTTCAACTTTCAAAGTCATCAAAGACGATGAACTCAAGTAAAATATGATCTGTAAAGCAAAGTACCAAGAATAAAGAAACAAATCCCAAATTTTGGCTGTCCCAAAAAATATGAACATGATAAAAAAAGTAAACCAAAAGTAAGAGAAATGAGAGTAAGTATTAATAAAATTGGGCACTTGGTTTTCAGCATTTTAATTTCTTTATATTCTTTGTAATTGGTTCCGTTTCCCACAATGTCAGTTTTGCTCTTCGTTGCTTCTCGTGCTACCTAAATCCTGTTATTGCATCATCTGTTTATATTCTTTCCTTAACTCTGAAGCTCCCTTTTCATCTCATGTTGTGTTTCCATACACTCAAGTGTTTTCTTCAATTTTATCAACAGCTTAAGCAAATGTTATTTAAACTGTATTTGTTTCCTGCAATAAATTACCTTCTAAATATTCCTGCTTTAGAATATAATTTTGTGTTCTGAGGCAGAGTTTTTTTCATATTTCTCATGTTATTATTGTTGACTTTTACTCATTGTATAGGGAGAAATCTCTCATAGGCTGGTGATTGTCCCACAAAGTTATGGGGTAGATTCTTGTTGAGTGGACAGATTCTCATTTCTTACCTGGACACTACAGGCAAATTTCTTATATCTTGGCTTAGGTGATGAATGAGGAATAGGTAGTGAATCAAGACTAAAAGTGGAAGGGAGGGGGTTGGAGGGAGACTCAAGATAGAGGGGATATATGTATACTTAAGTTGATTCACTTTGTTGTACAACAGACACTAACACAACCTTGTAAAGCAATTATACTCCAATAATAAAATAATAAATAAAATAATAAAAAAATGTTTAAAACTAAAAGTAATCTCAAAGAGAGAATATCAGCTCCATAGTGTCTCCTCTACATTCACTAGAGACACTGCATCAAAGAATGATGTTTCCAGATATTGTTTCCTGTCCATACCAGTCTCCACACCACATCAAGTGAACTTCCCAGCACAGCTGCTCACCTTCTTAGAAAGGACCCAAACATGCTGGGGAAAACCCACTTCAGAGAAAGGCACAAATACCCACAGGTTTTTGTTTCATCTGGTTCCTTTTGAGCTTGATATTCCTGGACCAGGAGCTTCCAAGTATTAACTCACGACAGCCAACAAGGTTCCAGGAGCAATCACGTCCATCTCCCTGTCATCTATCTGAGACATAATTTCAAGGCCACTTTAAATATGACTCTGCTTCTAACCTACTGGATGACCCCCAGCATTTAGTTAAGTCAGTATATGTCTTTCCTTTTTCCCCATAATAATATAAAATGCCAAAATCCTCAAAGATCTTGAAATTACATTCATCAGAAATTCAAAGCTACAATCCAAGTTAACTTGCATGAGTGCCAAGTCACTTCAGTCATGTCTGATTCTTTGAGACCCTGTGAATGGTAGCCTGCCAGGCTCCTCTGTCCATGGGATTCTCCAGGCAAGAATACTGGGGTGGATTGCCATCTCCTTCAGAGGATTGTCCAACCCAGGGATTGAACCTGCATCTCTTGGGTCTCCTGGACTGGTAGGTAGATTCTTTTACCACTAGCACCACCTGGGAAGTCCTCTAATTAACTGAGCCCTTCAGTTTGCAGCTCAATTGTCACTTTCTCAGAGGAACATTACCTGACTTCAGTCTATAATTATAGAGCAAACCATGTGATTGGCTGATTAATGTCTGTCTCATCAACTAGACTGTAAGCTCCATAAAATTTGGTTTTGATCTGGTTTAATCTGCCAGTGCATCTCCAGCACTTAGCACAGTACCTGACATACAAGAGGAACTTAATGAAAGCATTTACTAAATGAATGCATGAATCAATAATTTATTTAATAAATGCATAGAGATGATAACTTTCAATCTAATGTATTTGGGGGGAAAGTCATGTTTTAAGATAATAAATCAAGGAATTAAAATTTCTCTAGTACAGAAAAATTTCTCTAGGAACAATTTTGAAAGAGAAGTGGGCCAGAGCCCTGAGCAGTGAATTTATCTCTTTTGTTTATTGACTGAAATTTGTTCTTCCCTAAAGTAGCCAAAGAATTGAAGCTTTTGAATTGTGGAGCATAGAAGACTCTTGAGAGTCTCTTAGACTGCAAGGAGATCAAACTAGTCAATCCTAAAGGAAATCAACCCTGAATATTCATTGGAAGGTCTGATACTGAAGCTACAATACTTTGGCCACCTGATGTGAAGAGCCAGCTCATCGGAAAAGACCCTGATGCTGGAAAAGACTGAGGGCAGGACGAGAGGCGGGTGACAGAGGATGAGATGGTTGGATGGCACCCCTAACTCAATGGACATGAGTTTGAGCAAACTCCAGGAGACTGAATAACTGAGAGCGCATGTGTGTGTGTGTGCGCGCGTGCACACACACACACACACACACACACACACACACACACTGGGAGATAGTGGCAGACAGATGAGATGGCACACCACAGTCCATGGAGTTGCAAAGAGTCAGACACAAGTTAGCAACTGAATGACAATAAAATAGCTGTTGATTCTGGTCATGACACCAAGCTATTCCATAGAACCCACAAGAGAGGAAAAAAAAAACCATATACTACCCAAGTTCTCAGCAAGTGTGGGCCCAAACCGGCTCATTTTTGCCACTGTTAATCCTCTTTTCATTACTATTTAAGCAGAAGCTTGCTGCTGCTGCTAAGTCACTTCAGTCGTGTCCGACTCTATGCGACCCCATAGACGGCAGCCCACCAGGCTCCCCCGTCCCTGGGATTCTCTAGGCAAGAACACTGGAGTGGGTTGCCATTTCCTTCTCCAAAGCAGAAGCTTAAGGAAAACTAATTCTGTCTTCTGTGGAGCTGGGTTGAGTTAGTGGCTATGTCGTAATTGATAAAGAACCAAAACCCTCAGGCTTGTAATAGCTGATACCTGATGCTGGTTCAGCTTGAATCCATAATCCACTGGCTTCAAAAGTTGTGTGAAAATATGGGGATTTGGAAGGTCATGAAAGTGGAAGACCCAATTAATATCTGAACATCCAAACTGAAGCCTCCAGAAGTCTGGTTTTACATTAAACAAGCCTTCCACATCTTTCCCAAGGACACAATGAAGGAACATGAATAGGGATAACTTTAATGTGGAATCACAAACCGTTAGAGCTGGAAAGGGCCCCTCAGGCTTATCATGTTTACAGATGGTGAAACAAAGGACCAAGAGGAAAAACTACACAGTCAATCTAGTGACAGAGGTCTTGGGTGAGAATCTCTGCTTGCAACTCAGGACTCTTCCTCACTAAGCACAAAGCCCACTTTCATGAATGGTTAGTCAACTGCCATCTTCCCATCTTTTCCCTTCTCCACTATTCATTCTAAACAGCTAAGCCAGATATGTCCCTTTAAAACATTGTTTCACTTTCTGACTTATTTTCTGACTGACTTCACTCTATGTGGTAGACTTTAGGTCCAACCACGTTTCAAGAAATAATCCAATTTCATTTCTTTTTATGGCTGAGCAATATTCCATTGTATATGTCTTCTTTACTCATTCTTTATCCATTTCTCTGTCAGTGGACATTTAGGTTGTTTCCATGTCCTGCCTATTGTAAATAGTGCTGCAATGAACACTGGGGAACAACAGACTGGTACAAAATTGGGAAAGGAGTGCATAGAGGTTGTATACTGTTACCCTGCTTATTTAACTTATATGCAGAGTACATCATGCAAAATTCTGGGCTGGATGAAGCACAAGCTGGATTGCAAGGAGAAATATCAATAACCTCAGATATGCAGATGACACCACCCTTATGGTAGAAAACGAAGAGGAACTGAAGAGCCTCTTGATGAAAGTGAAAGAGGAGAGCGAAAAAGCTGGCTTAAAACTCAACATTCAAAAAACGAAGATCATGGCATCCTGTCCCAGTACTTCATGGCAAATAGATGGGGAAACAATGGAAACAGTGATACTTTATTTTCTTGGGCTGCAAAATCATTGCAGATGGTAACTGCAGCCATGAAATTAACAGATGCTTGCTCCCTGGAATAAAAGCTATGACAAACCTAGACAGCATTTTAAAAAGTAGAGACATTACTTTGCCAACCAAGTTCCATCTAATCAAAGCTATGGTTTTCCCAGTAGTCATGTATGGATATGAGAGTTGGACCATAAAGCTGAGCACCGAACAATTGATGCTTTTGAACTATGATGTTAGAGAAGACTCTTGAGAGTCTCTTGGACTGCAAGGAGATCAAACAAGCCCATCCTAAAGGAAATTAGTCCTGAATATTCACTGGAAGGACTGATGTTGAAGCTTCAATACTTTGGCCACCTGATGTGAAGAACTGATTCATTGATTGAAGACAGGAGAAGGGGATGACAGAGGATGAGGTGGTTGGATGGCATCACCAACTCAATGTACATGCATTTGAGCAACTCCAGGAGTTGGTGATCCC
Organism: Bubalus kerabau; assembly: GCF_029407905.1. Taxonomy (NCBI): domain Eukaryota; kingdom Metazoa; phylum Chordata; class Mammalia; order Artiodactyla; family Bovidae; genus Bubalus; species Bubalus kerabau. Next base: position 25,061,082 of record NC_073642.1, read on the forward strand.
CAGGGAAGCCTGGTGTGCTGCAGTCCATGGGGTCACAAAGAGTGGGACGCGACTGAGCATCTGAACTGAACTGAACATTTGGGTGCATGTGTATTTTTGAATTATGGTTTTCTCAGGGTATGGTGCAGTGGTAAAGGATCTGCCTGCTAATGTAGGATATAAAAGAGATGCATGTTCAATCCCTAGATTGGGAAGATCCCCTGGAGTAGGAAATGGTAGCCAACTCCAGTATTCTTGCCTGGGAAATTCCATGGACAGAAGAGCCTGGTGGGCTACAGTTCCTGAGGTCACAAAGAGTCAGACATGACTGTGTGACTGCACACACACACACACACTCTCTCCCTCTCTCTCACACACACACACACACACACACACATCCCACAGGGTATATACCAGTAGTGGGATTGCTGGGTCATATGGTAGTTGTATTATACATTAGTGAATATATGTGGAATCAAGAAAAATGGTACTGATGAACCTATTTGCAGGGCAGGAATAGGGATCAGATAAAGAGAATGGACTTGTGGACACAATAGGGGAAGAGGAAGGGGGATGAGTTGGGAGAGCAGGATTAACACATACACACCACCATGTGTAAAACAGAGAGCTAGTGGGAAGCTTCTCTATAGCATAGGGAACTCAGCTCGGTGTTCTGTGATGACTTGGGGGGTAGGGGGAGGTCTAAGAGGGAGGGGATATATGTATACATATAGCTGATTCACTTCACTGTACAGCAGAAATTAACACATCATAAAGCCATTATACACCAATAAAAAAAATTAAAAATATCATTTCACATCTGTCATAACCACTTACTGCTCAACTATTTAGTATACTCCTACTAGCCACAAGACAAAATCCAAAGTCTTCAGCTTGTCCATCAAGACCCTCCACCTTCTACCCTCCTACCAGCATTCCCACATCACCTTTCTCTATGTACCAGCCACCACAGGCCAATTTTTCTGGTCATCACTCATCATCGCACCTGCTATGCACACATTTGCTTATGCCATTCCCCTTATGGTGACACACCAATGCATGCTTGCTAAGTTGCTTCAGTCATGTCCTACTCTTAGACCCCATGGACCGTAGCCTGCCAGTCATGGGATCCTCTGAAGACTCCTCTGTCCATAAGAGTCTCCAGGAAAGAATACTGGAGTGGGTTGCCATGCCCTCCTCCAGGGGATCTTCCCCACCCAGAGATCAAACCAGTTTGGTGCCAGGGAGTCTGCGTCCACCAGATCTGATGACCACCCCACCGCAAGCTGCCGTTACCCATCTAGGGTCAACCAGAGTCTGAAACAGGAGCCATTTCTCCATCCTTGAAACAGCCAAGCAAAACTATCCCTTTTGTTTCCTTCTCACAGAGAACAATGGATGTTTAGGAGCCATGGGTTTGCCTTAAAACAAAACAGGATCATAATAATCCTTAGGAAGTAGACAAAAAATAAACAAAAGCCCATTTTGAGCAGTTGGAGCCAAGGCTTGAATTTTGTGATATATGAGCATGTTCTGAAAAGGAAGGAGGAATCTTCTTATTCACCAGGAGAAATCCTAAAAGCTAACACTGGAGAAAGTCCTCCTGCCAAGGTCACTGCCACTACTGCTCTGGGAAGGGAAAAGCCTTCTTTCACAGCATCCAGCCTTCCCTTCCACGTGTGGACAGATCTGGCTGGGTACCTGACAGGAAATATAACACGTGGGAAATGGAAAAAGTTACTGAGACCATTTCTCCTGCCAGGGCAGAAAGAGTCCAACGTGGGGACACTACTACTGGTTTGAAGTGCCAAATAATGAAATGTTGTTTCAACACTCTTTCCAAAAGAGGGAAGAGGAAGCGAAAGATGAACAGCAGAGGAAAGCAAAACAGGAAAAGGATGCAAGGGGAGAATCAGGGAAACAGAATGACCAGAGGCAGCTCTTAGCAGACAAGAGTTTCAGATGCTTGCAGCAAGAGGGCAGCCCAATACTTCCTTAAAGAACTTCACTTCCAAATGACACCAGGACCACATTATCTGGGCAGCATCCTTTGAAACCCAATCTAAACTGTCACTTCTGCAAGCTTTGGACATTTTCTTGGTGTCCAAACACAGACAAAGTATGAGAAAATTCCAGCCCTTTAATTATCCCTCAGAAAATTCCATAACAGAGCTCTGTTTGACATTATTGAAAATTATTTATTCTGTTGGATGTTAACTAAAGAAAATTCCTATTTTACTTCACTTATTAGAAAAATGATAAACTACTTTAAACCTGAAGTGTACTAGCTTCATGTAAACACCCTTGTAAATATCATTCACATTACACAATGCCCTTCATAAAATGACCCTGGTTACTAGATAATAGTCAGAAGCAAGGGCTTAAAAGTCAAATAGACTTTAGTTGATGTACTGTCACCCAAGAGACTTTGGCTTTGGTCTAATTACTTATCCAATCTCAATCTAAACTTTACCATGAGTATAAATAATACAGGACTTGTGTCAAGACACTAAGACTCACCCCCAATATCCATGTCTTCCTCCTTTTTGAGAAAAGATTATTTAATGTGGACCATTTTTAAAGTCTTTATTGAATTTGTTACCATATTGTTTCTCTTGAAAAAATTTTTTTTGGCCCCAAGGTATGTAGGATCTTAGCTCTCCAGCCAGGGATTGAACCCATGTCCCCTGCATCGGAAGGTAGATTCTTAACCACTGGACCACCAGGGAAGCCCCAAATCTATTATTATTATATACATTAATTATTACACAACTGAAATACAGCACTTTTAATAACCTTTTAATAATCTCCTCACACAATGATTATAAAATTGTGTGTTATGTTTTAGACTAGTGTTAATTAGACTCTCGGAGAAGGCAATGGCACCCCACTCCGGTACTCTTGCCTGGGAAAATCCCATGGACAGAGGAGCCTGGTAGGCTGCAGTCCATGGAGTCACTAAGAGTCGGACATGACTGAACGACTTCACTTTCACTTTTCACTTTCATGCGTTGGAGAGGGAAATGGCAACCCACTCCAGTGTTCTTGCCTGGAGAATCCCAGGGACAGGGGAGCCTGGTGGGCTGCTGTCTATGGGGTCGCACAGAGTCAGACACAACTGAAGTGACTTAGCAGCAGCAATTAGACTCTAGTAACTCATATCTATGTTTTAATTAGTTTACCCTGCCCCAACCATAATAGGCAGAGAAATTAGATAGTTGTAAACATCAAACTCATTACAAATGTATATGCTTTTCTTTAGGGAAACAAATGAATATATCATTCAAAAGGCAAAGGAAAGCACAGTTTTTAAAAAAGGTACTAAAATCAAAAGAGGGTGATTGTTAGATTCCTGATTTCACTCATTTAAATTGAAGGCAAATGGACACAAGTGTACAAGAGATAAAAATGGAATGATGAGGGAACCAACTCTTACCCAAAGGGAGATAATATAGGTAGTTAGAATGTGAGGACAGTTACAGTACCATAGGAGAGTTAAAAACTAAGTACAAACAGCAACAAACAGAACAGAAAATATATAAATAAAAATCCCATAATCAGCAGGCAAATATTAAGGCATCTCCCAGAATGCTGATGAAAAGGATAAGGAAATTCAAACAAGGAAAGAGTAAATAATACATGTGGAGATCAAAGACTAATGTTCTAATACATGGCTTGTGTTTTTAACTGTATAGAAGGAAACTTTTCTGAGATGAAGACAGATTGCCACACAAAGATTGCAGGGGTTCATTTCAGGCAAAATCATGGAAAAGAACCACACACATAAACACATCCAGACCAATTATCTGAAGTACAAAGATTTAGAACTAATCCTACAAGCCTCTAGACAGGAGAAACATACACGATTACAAACTAAGGAAAATCCTTCTAGCTAAGAATGGCTTTATTATTTTTATGTTATCCATTTTGTTTTTCTTAATTTTGTGTTATTTCTCCTTTGTTTATTTTTTCTTTTGCTAAGACTTATCAGAGTTTTATTCATGTTATTGCTGCTTTTTTCCAAATAACTATGTTTAAATTTAGCCTTTCAAGTGCTTTTAACTATTCTAATGAACAAAATTCTGCTTTCACTTAGATTAACTTTTTTTTCTAAATTCCTTAGGTATATTTTGCTTTCCTATTGTCAGGAGTTGAATGTTTGTCCAGTTCCTTTCTACTCATGCTTTCTTATGAAATTTCCTTTAATTATACCTTAGGCTGTATATTTTAACATAAGGCATTCTTTTTATTTTTCATTTTCATTATTTTACATATAACCCACAATCATGGGTTTTATTTCACCTTAGATCTGGTAATTATTGGCTTAGCAAAGAGGGCTCTTTCATTTTGCTTATGACTGGAATTATTTCATTTCTACTTTTTTTACATATTCCATTTTATTGCATTGTGATAAAAATGTAATATGCATTCTAATATGGGTGATTTACTGACTTTTCTTTGTGAGCTAGTATATAGAAATATTTTTGACTTATGCCTGGGTTTCTTTTTTTTAAGATATGCTTTCTGTTTGGAAAGCATATGGTTGAATATACATCTATTAGAGTAACTATATTCAATATATCTCAATTTATATAACTTACTGATTTCATCTTTCACTTTCAATAGTTCTTGAGTTGATTTTCTTAAATGTTTAGATTATAATTTCTTCAAATAATTACAGTTTTGTCTCATCCTTTACAGTCGTTCAAACACTTTTCTTATGGCATTAGCTATGTATTCTCATTTAATACATAGAATTTTTATATGGTTCTACTATTCCTCCATTATTTCAATAAGATGTTTTAACTAACAATATTCACAAAGAAATTTTCCTTAAGGTATTACTGAACTGAAAAAAATTGACTGGTATTCTGGCACTGGAGTGGCTGTGAGGAGATACCCCACGTCCAAGGGCAAAGGAGAAGATCCATCAAGACGCCTTGTCTAACTCAATGAAACTATAAGCCATGCCGTGTAGGGCTCCTAAGATGGATGGGTCATGGTGGAGAGTTCTGACAAAACGTGGTCCACTGGAGAAGGGAATGGCAAACCACTTCAGTATTCTTGCCTTGAGAACCCCATGAACAGTATGAAAAGGCAAAAAGATAGGAAACTGAAAGATGAACTCCCCAGGTAGATAGATGCCCAATATGTTACTGGAGATCAGTGGAGAAATAACTCCAGAAAGAATGAAGAGACAGACCCAAAGCAAAAACAACACAAAGTTGTGGATGTGACTGGTGATAGAAGAAAAGTCTGATGCTGTAAGCTGTAAAGAGCAATACTGCATAGGAACCTGGAATGTTAGGTCCATGAATCAAGGCAAATTGAAAGTGGGCAAACAGGAGATGGCAATAGTGAACATTGACATTTTAGGAATCAGCGAACTAAAATGGACTGGAAGGGGTGAATTTAACTCAGATGACCATTATATCTACTACTGTGGGCAGGAATCCCTTAGAAGAAATGGAGTAGCCATCATAGTCAACAAAAGAGTCCGAAATGTAGTAGTTGAATGTAATCTCAAAAAGGACAGAATGACCTCTGTTCATTTCCAAGGGAAACTATTCATATCACAGGAATTCAAGTCTATGCCCCGACCAGTAATGCTGAAGAAGCTGAAGCTGAACGGTTCTATGAAGACCTACAAGATTTCTAGAACTAACACCTAAAATAGATGTCCTTTTCATTATAGGGGGCTGGAATGCAAAAGTAGAAAGTCAAGAAACACCCAGAGTAACAGGCAAATTTGGTCTTGGAGTACAGAATGAAGCAAGGCAAAGGCTAATAGAGTTTTGCCAAGAAATGCACTGGTCATAGCAAATACCCTCTTCCAACAACACAAAAGAAGATTCTACACATGGGTATCACCAGATGGCCAACGCTGAAATCAGATTGATTATATTCTTTGCAGCCAAAGACAGAGAAGCTCTATACAGTCAGCAAAAACAAGACCAGGAGCTGACTGTGGCTCAGATCATGAACTCCTTATTGCCAAATTCAGACTGAAATTGAAGAAAGTACGGAAAACCACTAGACAACTCAGGTATAACCTAAATCAAATCCCTTATGATTATACAGTGAAAGTGAGAAATAGATTTAAGCAACTAGATCTGATAGAGTTTCTGAAGAACTATGGACGGAGGTTCATGACATTATACAAGAGGAGGTGATCAAGACCATCCCCAAGAAACAGAAATGTGAAAAGGCAAAATGGTTGTCTGAGGAGGCCTTACAAATAGCTGTGAAAAGAAGAGGAGCAAAAGGCAAAGGAGGAAAGGAAAGATATACCCATTTGAATGCAGAGTTCCAAAAAATATCAAGGAGAGATAAGAAAGCCTTCATCAGTGATCAATGCAAAGAAATAGAGGAAAACAATAGAATGGGAAAGACTAGGGATCTCTTCAAGAAAATTAGAGATACCAAGAGAACATTTCATGCAAAGATGGGCTCAATAAAGGACAGAAATGGTAGGGACCTAACAGAAGCAGAAGATATTAGGAAGAGGTGGCAAGAATACACAGAAGAACTGTACAAAAAAGATCTTCACAACCCAGATAATCATTATGGTGTGATCACTCACCTAGAGCCAGACATCCTGGAATGCAAAGTCAAGTAGGCCTTAGGAAGCATCACTACGAACAAAGCTAGTGGAGGTGATGGAATTCCAGTTGAGCTATTTCAAATCCTAAAAGATGATGCTCTGAAAGTGCTGCACTCAACATACCAGCAAATTTGGAAAATTCAGCAGTGGTCACAGGACTGGAAAAGGTCAGTTTTCATTCCAATCCCAAAGAAAGGCAATGCCAAACTACCACACAATTGCACTCATCTCACATGCTAGTAAAGTAATGCTCAAAACTCTCCAGGCTTCAACCGTTACACAAACCGTGAATTTACAGATGTTCAAGCTGGTGTTAGAAAAGGCAGAGGAACCAGAGATCAAATTGCCAACATCTGATGGATCATTGAAAAAGCAAGAGAGTTCCAGAAAAACATCTATCTCTGCTTTGTTGACTATGCCAAAGCCTTTGACTGTGTGGCTCACAAGAAACTGTGGAAGATTCTTAAAGAGATGGGAATACCAGGCCACATACCTGACTCTTTAGAAATCTGTACTCAGGTCAGGAGGCAACACTTAGAACTGGACATGGAACAACAGACTGGTTCCAAACAGGGAAAGGAGTACATCAAGGCTGTATACTGTCACCCTGCTTATTTAACTTATATGCAGAGTATGTCATGAGAAATGCTGGACTGGATGAAGCACAGCTGGAATCAAGATTGCCGGGAGAAATATCAATAACCTCAGATATGCAGATGACACCACCCTTATGGCAGAAATCAAAGAACAACTGAAGTATCTCTTGATGAAAGTGAAAGAGGAGAGTGAAAAAGTTGGCTTAAAACTCAACATTCAGAAAAATAAGATTATGGCATCCAGTCCCATCACTTCACGGCAAATATACGGGGAAACAGTGAAAGACTTCATTTTGGGGGGATCCAAAACCAGTGCAGATGGTGACTGCAGCCATGAAATTAAAAGACGCTAGCTCTTTGGAAGAAAAGCTATGACCAACCTAGACAGCATATTAAAAAGCAGAGACATTACTTTGTCAACAAAGGTCCATCTAGTTAAAGCTATGGTTTTTCCAGTCATCATGTATAGATGAGAGAGTTGGACCATAAAGAAAGCTGAGCACGGAAGAATTGATGCTTTTGAACTGTGGTGTTGGAGAAGACTCTTGAGAGTCCCTGGGACCACAAGGAGATCCAACCAGTCAATCCTAAAGTAAATCAGTCCTGAATATTCATTGGAAGGACTGATGTTGAAGCTGAAACTCCAATACTCTGGCCACCTGTTGCAAAGAACTGACTCTGGAAAAGACCCTGATGCTGGCAAAGATTGAAGGCAGGAGGAGAAGGGGATAACAGAGGATGAGATGGTTGGATGGCATCACCGACTCAATGGACATGAGTTTGAGTAAACTCTGGGAGTTGGTGATGGACAGGGAGGCCTCGCATGTGGCAGTCCATGGGGCTGCAAAGAGTTGGACATGACTGAGCGACTGAACTGAACTGACTGATTCCATGTTAAATAGAGCTTCCCTGGTGGTTCAGAGGGTAAAGATTCTACCTGCAATGCAGGACTCCCAGGTTTGATCCCTGGGTCAGGAAGATCCCCTGGAGAAAAGAATGGTAACCCACTCCAGTATTCTTGCCTGGGAAATCCCATGAACAGAGGAGCCTGGCAGGTTACCGTCCATGGGGTTGTGGAGAGTCAGACTGATAGAATAAACACACAAGTTAAATATACCACATGCCTTCATGACAACTTTTGAGACAATTCTAAAGTTTTTTTTAATGACTAAATTTTCCATCTAATAATGACTGAAGTATAAACTATTTTTTCATCCCTAGGAAAACCACATTTGGTCATGATGTATTAACCTTTAAAAAAAACTTCCTGGATTTCATTGTATAATATTTAGGATTTTAGACTTTGGTTCATGAAATTGAAGTATAATTTCATTCTCTGTGCTTTCTTTGATATGTCAATATTATTCTAGTCTTTTAGAAAGCTTTCCATCTCTTTCTACACTATACAATAGTTTGTATTACATAGGAAATACATGTTCCCTTAAATGATTCTTAGAATTCATATAGAAAAATACATTGATGGCTTTCTAATCAACAGAAACTGGCTGTTTTTTCAACTTTTCCAATGGATATTGCTCTATTTATGCTTCCTTTTTTATTTTAGGAGTTTAAGTTTTATTTTACAACTATCCACTGTATTCAATTTTTCCATTTTATTATAAAATTACACATTGTAACTGCTCATAATTCATAACCCTTTCTATAGCTGTCACTCTGTTTCTGATTATTTATGTCTTATTTATTCCTTAATCAGTTCAGTTCAGTCACTCAGTCATGTCCGACTCTTTGCAATCCCATGAACCACAGCACGCCAGGCCTCCCTGTCCATCACCAACTCCCAGAGTCTACCCAAACCCATGTCCAATGAGTCGATGATGCCATCCAACCATCTCATCATCCTCTGTCGTCCCCTTCTCCTTCTGCCATCAATCTTTCCCAGCATCAGGGTCTTTTCCAATGAGTCAGCTCTTCACATCAGGTGGCCAAAGTATTGGATTTCAGTTTCAACATCAGTCCTTCCAATTAACACCCAGGACTGATCTCCTAAAGGATGGACTGGTTGGATCTCCTTGCAGTCCAAGGGACTCTCAAGAGTCTTCTCCAACACCACAGTTCAAAAGCATCAGTTCTTCGGAGCTCAGATTTCTTTATAGTCCAACTCTCACATCCATACATGACCACTGGAAAAACCATAGCCTTGACTAGATGGACCTTTGTTGACAAAGTAATGTCTCTGCTTTTCAATATGCTGTCTAGGTTGGTCACAACTTTCCTTCCAAGGAGTAAGTGTCTTTTAATTTCATGGCTTCAATCACCATCTGCAGTGATTTTGGAGCCCAGAAAAATAAAGTCAGCCACTGTTTCCACTGCTTCCCCACCTATCTGCCATGAAGTGATGGGACTGGATGACATGATCTTTGTTTTCTGAATGTTGAGCTTTAAGCCAACTTTTCCACTCTCCTCTTTCACTTTCATCAAGAGATACTTTAGTTCTTCTTCACTTTCTGCCATAAGGGTGGTATCATCTGCATATGAGGTTATTGATATTTCTTCTGGCAATCTTGATTCCAACTTGTGCTTCATCTAGCCCAGCATTTCTCATGATGTACTCTGCATATAAGTTATATAAGCAGGGTGACAATATACGGCCTTGACATACTCCTTTTCCTATTTGGAACCAGTCTGTTGTTCCGTGTCCAGTTCTAACTGTTGCTTCCTGACCTGCATACAGGTTTCTCAAGACACAGGTCAGGTGGTCTGGTATTTCCATCTCTTTCAGAATTTTCCACAGTTTCTTGTGATCCACACAGTCAAAGGCTTTGGCACAGTCAATAAAGCAGAAATAGATGTTTTTCTGGAACTCTCTTGCTTTTTCAATGATCCATCAGATGTTGGCAATTTGATCTCTGGTTCCTCTTCCTTTTCTAAAATCAGCTTCAACATCTGGAAGTTCACAGTTCACGTATTGCTGAAGCCTGGCTTGGAGAATTTTGAGCACTACTTTACTAGCATGTGAGATGAGTGCAATTGTGTGGTAGTTTGAGCATTCTTTGGCATTGCCTTTCTTTGGGATTGGAATGAAAACTGAGCTTTTCCAGTCCTATGGCCACTGCTGAGTTTTCCATATTTGCTGTCATATTGAGTGTAGCACTTTCACAGCGTCATCTTTCAGGATTTGAAATCACTCAACTGGAATCCATCACCTCCACTACCTTTGTTCATAGTGATGCTTCCTAAGGCCCACTTGACTTCACATTCCATGATGTCTGGCTCTAGGTGAGTGATCACACCATCGTGATTATCTGGGTCATGAAGATCTTTTTTGTACGGTTCTTCTGTGTATTCTTGCCACCTCTTCCTAATATCTTCTGCTTCTGTTAGGTCCCTACCATTTCTGTCCTTTATTGAGCCCATCTTTGCATGAAATGTTCCCTTGGTATCTCTGATTTTCTTGAAGAGATCTCTAGTCTTTCTCATGTTATTGTTTTCCTCTATTTCTTTGCATTGATTGCTGAGGAAGGCTTTCTTATCTCTCCTTCCTCTTCTTTGGAACTCTGCATTCAAATGGGTATATCTTTCCTGTTCTCCTTTGCTTTTCGCTTCTTTTCTTTTCACAGCTATTTGTAAGGCCTCCTCAGACAGCCATTTTGCTTTTTTGCATTTCATTTTCTTGGGGATGGTCTTGATTCCTGTCTCCTGTACAATGTCATGAACCTCATTCCATAGTTCATCAGGCACTCTTGTCTATCAGATATAGGCCCTTAAATCTATTTCTCACTTCCACTGTATAGTCATAAGGGATTTGATTTAAGTCATACATGAATGGTCTAGTGGTTTTCTCCACTTTCTTCAATTTCAGTCTGAATTTGTCAATAAGGAGTTCATGATCTGAACCACAATCAGCTCCTGGTCTTGTTTTTGCTGACTGTATAGAGCTTCTCCATCTTTGGCTGCAAAGAATATAATCAATCTTATTTTGGTGTTGACCATCTGGTGATGTCCATGTGTAGAGTCTTCTCTTGTGTTGTTGGAAGAGGGTGTTTGCTTAATCAGACTTCTCAAAAGTCAGTGTATTCAACTGGTTTTCTTAAAGGAAGCATTTTTAGCTATATTGATGAAGTATATTGTTTTTTTGATGTTACTCTTCTATTTTATCATTTTTTTGTTCTTATCTTTACTTCCTTTGTGTTACCTTGACATCACCTTTAACACTTTTTGAGTTGAGCATGTGTTATTTTTATTTTAAATCTTCCCTGCTTTTGAGACCAAAACCTTTCTTTCAGGACCACTTTTATATATGGGGTCTAATTTTTAAAATATAACTGTCTATCTGATCATTAGCTATTCTACATCTTTCATGGTACAGTTAATCCCCGGGGGGACCTCAGTGCCAGGACTAATCCAATATAATCCCAGCAGGATTGCTAAAGAATGGAAGGACTGCTTTCCCCTATTGTGGACTCTAGATTATTACACAAGATGATATGTCAGATAAACCTGAGGGAAATTTTTGAGAATACTGCTCATTTGTGCCTTAGCAGTATAAAAGGTAGTCAATTTTTTTCTTCCTGTCCTTATGATGCCTATTGTAGATCAAGTCAAAAGGGAATATTTCTCCCTTGTTCACACAATATGCATAGCTTCCCCATATCCCTTCTGCCAAGCAATTAGATCAAAGTAAAAGAGACTGAGGGCTTTCCAGTTGGCACAGTGGTAAAGAATCCACCTGCCAAGCAGGAGACAAGGGTTTGATCCTTGGGTCGGGAAGATCCCCTGGAGAAGGAAATGCCAACCCACTCCAGTACTCTTCTCTGGATAATCCATGGACAGAAGAATCTGGTGGGCTACAGTCCATGGGATTGCAAAAAGTCGGACATGACTTAGTGACTGAGCATGCCCCAAAGAAACTGAGGCACTTGCAAACCTTATTGGTAAACCTCTGTCTAGGCAAAGACTCCTTCAAATTCTACTGTATGTCTTAAAGGTGAGGATTCCTTCTTGTTGCCAGCAGATTGTGAATATCTCAAACTCAGTTAATTTAGTGAGAGTTCTTTGGTAGCTGGTTTGACAAATGCTGGGCTTCCTGGTGGCTCAGATTGTAAAGAATCTGCCTGTGATGCAGAAGATCCAGGTTCGATCCCTAGGTTGGGAAGATCCCCTGGGGAAGGAAATGGCAACCCACTCCAGTACTTTTGCCTAGGAAATCCCATGGACAGAGGAGCCTTATGGGCTACAGTCTATAAGGTCTCAAAGAGTCAGACATGACTGAAGGACTCACACTTTTCACTTTGACAGACATTGCTCAATAGCAAAATACAAACAAACAAGCATTTAGGCTACTGAGATGCAAAAATCATACATATGTTTTAGTTTATGAAAAATTTTTCATTGACCCCAGAAGTGTCTTTATAAATTTTATAAAAAGATTTTTAATGGGAGAAGCTTCTGGAACATGATCATTCATATGAATCTGGTAAGCAGGTTAAAGAATCCCAACATTGGCATGTTTCATTTTCAAAATCAAACATCTCCATCTTTGCGGACTAAAGCCTGCTTTTTAAAACAAAATCAGTAGCTTTTTCCATCTTAAAGTAAGGAATATATTTTTGCTTCTGAGAAACACTTAGGATATTATCTTATGGTCCCCACAAATTAGGTAACTGACTGGGTTTATCCTTCTAAGTTGGCTGGGTTTATGCCTCCAAATTGGCTTCTAGAAAGCTCAGATTTAAATATGTACCCCCTCCTATCCTGTAGTACACATGTAGACCTCTCTGGTGTGCATTTCTATTTTAGTCTTATTCCTGGCTATAACATATTTTATTTTAGCCTTTTTTTGGCTATAACATATGCCCCTATTCTTGTCTTGTCTTTGTCACCTACTGCTGGGTTATTTCATATTAGATTTTGTATCTCTTTATAGGCTGCCTCGTTTAAAATTAGATATAATTTAAAAAAAAATAAAAACTCTTGTTCTGCAATATTTGCATAGTGAGGCTGCCTGATACAGTTTTACTCTCTACTGCTGCTCCTGCTGCTGCTAAGTCTCGCCAGTTGTGTCGGACTCTGTGCGACCCCATAGACAGCAGCCCAGCAAGCTCCCCCGTCCCTGGGATTCTCCAGGCAAGAACAGTGGAGTGAGTTGCCATTTCCTTCTCCAATGCATAAAAGTGAAAAGTGAAAGTGAAGTCACTCAGTTGTGTCTGACTCTTAGCGACCCCATGGACTGCAGCCCACCAGGCTCCTCCGTCCACGGGATTGCCATTGCCTTCTCCTTTACCCTCCATTGCTACTGCTAAGTCATGCCAGTTGTGTCGGACTCTGTGCGACCCCATAGACAGCAGCCCACCAGGCTCCCCCGTCCCTGGGATTCTCCAGGCAAGAACAGTGGAGTGGGTTGCCATTTCTTTCTCCAATGCATGAAAGTGAAAAGTGAAAGTGAAGTCGCTCAGTCGTGTCCGACTCTTAGCGACACCATGGACTGCAGCCCACCAGGCTCCTCCGTCCACGGGATTGCCATTGCCTTCTCCATTACTCTCCACTAGATATACGGAATTATGGGTGAAGCTCAGAAAATACACATCAGAAAACTAGTGCAGGGAGTAAAGGTTCCCCACTTTCTGGAGACATTCAAAGAAAAGCTGGAGGACTTCATATCAGAGTTGCATTATCAAACGTGGCATCTCTTCCCTCCCTACCAGCAGAGGAGAAGTTGGAGAAAAGATACTTCTACCACCTGCAGCCATCATTCACTAGGTGAGATAAGAATTATCCAGTCTGCCCATGATGCTCTCTGGGATCTGAAAAGGAGAATCTTTTCTCCTTAGCTCCAACAATGATTTGTGCTTACATAGTTTGGAAGAGAAATGTTCTAACTCCTTTGTACCTTGGTGTGTCCATATCTATAAATCATGAGTCTATTTACTGAGCATCTCTTCCTCCCAGAAATGGCTACACCTATCCCTGAGCTGGCACATATAAGTGAGCAGAGGCAACTTGCCACAAAACAGGCACACAGGTGTTGGGACACTGAAGAGTTGTAGCAATTTGATCAAGGAGCTACTATATGAGCATCTCCAAGCCCAGAAAACCTGGACTCCCATCCCCAGCTTTCCTAGCTCTGATCTGGTTTTGCCCACACCAACTTAGAGACAGCTTGAGGATGAAAAATAATTTAATTAACAGAATGCTACTTTTTAGGTTATGATTCTTGCCAATGTCATTAATTACAGAATAATGTCTACAAATCCAAATTAGCATAATAGGTGACTCAGTAATTCCCTGTGTGCTCCTGCTGAGTTGCTAAGTCATGTCCAACTCTTTGGAACCCTGTGAACGGCAGCCCACCAGGCTCCTCTGTCCATGAGATTTCCCAGGCAAGAATATTGGAGTGGGTTACCAATCATTTTCTCCTCCAGGAGATCTTCCCGACCCAGGGATCGAACCTGCATCTCCTACATTGGTGTTCTTTATCACTGAGCCACCTGGGAAGCCCCAGTAAATCCTTACAATTGCTATAATCAATCAGATCACAAAAACTCAAAAGAGAATTCTTTTTTTTTTCCTGAAAACTGTAAAATATGTGTTGAAGACTTTTTCCGCTTAAAAGAACCCACACAGATGCATCATAAATTGCTGCCATTAAAAATTACTATTTGGACTTAATATTGTTTTGAGTTCATAGTCTATATTTTATAGTTACACTCTTTTAAGCTGTAAAGCATTATTATAAAACAAAAAATATTAACAATGTTTGTCTCAGAGACTCACTATTCCCTTTATGCTAGGAGGCTCACCACACTTTCCTCCGGTCTGAACACCAACCTTTAATTAAATGTATGTCTGCAATGTCTATTCCTCATATACCATTCCAGATGTCTATCCATTGAGAAGGGGTCCCTGGGCCGTCTTGCGGTTGATGTCCGAGTCACTTTCCTGCTTTTACTGGGCAGTAAGCCAAATAAATGATCTAAAGCATTCAAAGTAGACATCAAAATTAATAAATTTTATTCATATGAAATTCAGGATCATGCACCCTGTTTTATGAAGCATGAGTGCTGTCAACAAACTAGAGGAGATTTTTTTTAAAATAAAGTCATCCCCCTGTCAATTTACTCAACACCATTGTCTCCAGACAGGGAGACAGCTTCCTTCAGACAAAGCAGAGCGAGTATGGCATAATCATTTGAAAGATTTGAGCTAAAATGTAGCTTATTGCAGAGCAAGTTATTTTCCAAACCCCTAGACCCACAAACTTTCTCTGGTGAGTTAAAATGACATTAAATTCCATGCATATGTGTGCAGCCCACAAAAACACCAAAGGACAATGAACTTAGCACCAGCTCAGAATTCCAATCACACTGAGAAGCTGTGACTCACAGTTTCTTCCCATCAAGGTCAGTACCTAATGTGTAGACACCCAAGTTCCTCACCCCCAGGAAGAAAACGTTCCTCTCTAATTCTCTGCTTTCCATCAACACCTTCAGCCTAGCATCACATTAGGATCAGTTTTGACCATTCGTCTGTCCTGCTGGGCTGCAAGCTAGTTGAAAACAGAAACTGTCTTGTTACCAGTTTTATCACCAAGAGCTGCTGTATCATAGGTGATCAATTTGTTGGATTGAATAAAAGATCTAGTTCATTTTTGTTTAGGAGGGTTTAAGGAGACATTTCACATTACTTTTCCCATTACATTCTTGTGATTACACCCAGACGGTCAAATTTAATGAAATGCTGAAAATGGAAATACTGTGGCAGGTCATAATAAATGCCAGTTCAGGAATGCCTTAAAAGTGTGTTTCTCTAATACAATGCAGTATTGTGCTCTTTCCAAGGGCCATAACTTACCCAACTCATTTTGACAGACTCTAATGAACCAAATATCATGTATGACAATATCCATTACCTGTGCTCGCTGCAGTTTGACAGCAATTGCATCCAGAGAAACACTGTATCCTAAGCTGGCTGTTTCTAAAGAAACATACCCCTTTCACACAAAGAAAGATAAACAGGAATGCATGATGATCTGATGAAAATCCAATCTGATTTAAGAAGTAGAAAGATAACATAGCACAAATGAGGAAAATTCAATAAATTCCATGAAATGCCAATGGAAAAAAAATACCAGCTTTCTGGAATATGATCAACTGGTTAAAACAGAGCTGAACATTGTTTACATAGCTTCTAATATAGTTCTACAGCATTTCCTGTAATTTATACTTACTATTAAGGATAAAATCTACAACCTTGGTATATATTATTGCCCATTATTCAAACGGAACAGAGTTTTCTTAGAAAATCCATTTTTAAGGAAGAACATGGATCCCAACACGTTCCTTTAATTTCCACTTTTACACATATGTTCTGATCTGATAAAGGAAGCATCTGTTAGATGGATGAAATATACAGAGATGACTCATTATCTGACACCATTACGGAAATGAGTAATTTTCCAGATAAAGAAGGATGCCCTCCAGAGTAGCATTTTTAGCTTAACTCTTTTAAAATGGAAAGCATACATTGAAGTCTTTAAATTAGGGACCTAGAAAATAAACTTGACAACTTCTTGATGCTCAGCATCATTCCAGAGAACATGACATAGATACACTATCATGTGTAAAATAAATAGCTATGGGAACCTGCTGCATAACACAGGGAGCTCAGCTCCATGTTTTGTGATAACCTAGAGGGGTGGGATGGGAAGTGGGAGGCAGGCTCAATAGAGAGGGAATATATGTATAAACATCGCTGATTTCACTTTGTTGTACAGCAAAAACTAACACAACATTGTAAAACATTTATACTCCAATAATAAAATTTTTAAAATAAATAAATAAAAAGCTAACTGCTCCCAAGCACTAAGCTTTTGAGTCCTCAAGGATGGTTTTGGCTTTGTTGTGAAACTGAGCTATGGTCTCTCAAACCCCAATCTCCACCCCACATGCTGCCCCAATTCTTGCCCATTTGCCACACGGAGTGATCCAGCACCACTCCAAGGAGGATTCTCCAGCCTCAGTCCTCTGTTCAACACTCCAGGCTATGGATGGTATTTCAAATTCAGCTCTGCAGGCTTTATTCCTGGAGTTCCCACCTGGACAATTTATCAGTTTGGAACCTCCTTCCCACGTGACTCAGTCGTAAAGAATCTACCTGCCAACGCAGGAGATGCAAGAGATGCAGGTTCTATTTCTGGGTTGGGAAGATCCTCTGGAGAAGGAAATGCCAACCCACTCCAGTATTCTTGCCTGGAGAATCCCATGGACAGAGGAGCCTGGCGGGCTATAGTCCATAGGGTTGCAAAGAGTCGGACACAACTGAGCGACTGAACACAGCACATTTAAGACAAGAGAGGTGACCAGTACTCCTGGTCTTATCACTAGTGCCTTCTCTGGGTAATTAGTACCCATAAGTGACCTAGCACCTTCTAAAATGTTCCATATCATTTTTAAACATCAGATTTTTAATGTCAGTTTTATTGGGTTGGCTTAAGAGTTCATTCAGGTTTTTCCACAAAATGTTACAGAAAAACCCAAACAAACTTTTTGGCCAATTGAATATCCATGGTGTTATCCATCTTGTAAAGAAAAAAGTTAGGATCTACAGGTCAGCTACCACACCTCTAGATTACCTGCTCTTTGACAATTCTGTCCCTCTGAAATTAATGCAAAAAGCCTAGTCCTGGGTGGTCTTTTTCAATTTGAGATCCAGAGAAGTACAGTATTTTTGAATTTTTTATGCTGAGTTTCCATTGCTGACATAATCTGAAAAATTAATCTAAGCATGTTATGGCTCAGCTGAGGGGTGGTGGGGGTGGGGGGACATCTGACAGCCAAACGGTGCCCCTGTTCCCTTTTGTATTTATGTTGCTGATTGTTTTCAAGTTGATGGATCACCCAAAGTGATGGGTTTTACTTTCAAGGAAATCTTTCCCAAACCAGACTGCAAGTTCTCAGGTTTTGAGCATTACTGCAAGGGAACATTTCCAGAAGGTCCTCTTCCCAAGGTCAAACATGTCCAGCATCAATTTTTAATACCCTTTTCATCACAAAATTATCCTATTAAATGATTTAACATGAACAACTTTAATGAGTATTGCAAATTACTGCTTCAAACTAACACTTTATTGATAAGCATTTGTATCAATAGATAGATATTCATGTTCACGTTACAGTATGAATTTCACCCAAATGTAGGGTGAAAGGAATCAATGCGTGTGGGTTTATGTAAGGGAAATTGAACACGTGCACATAAACATCTCCCAAGGCTGAATCCTGCAGACATCTGTGCTCTATAAAGTGGAAAAAAGGAAAAGGTTTCCATAGGAAAATAAAGTTTCTCCATAAAAGACAAAAGTAAAGGTGAGGTCTTCTGCCTTATTAGTGAAGTTCTTTAAAGAAAGACAAGAAAAGAAATGACCCACAAGGCATAGAACTTGGTGGTCGCTTATTCAGTGTGAGTCTTGAATATATTCATTCCCTAATCTTTTCCATTTATTAAAACTGCCCCCACCCTTCAAAGTATTCCAGTATTGCTAGCCACTCCCCCTGAGTGACCCTTCCTCACTATTTAGAAAGAATATTTATCATGTTTTAATGATCAAAGTATTGTACAGTCATCTGTAGAAAGCCTAGAGAATATACTTAAAAGAAAATTTTAAACATCCATAATTCTGCAGTCCAAAGATAACCACTGTTAACAGCTTGGGGTATTTCTTGGTGTTTTTCTTTCTGTCCACATATGAAAAAAACTGGAGACTTCTATGATTTTGTGACCCAATCTTACAATCTATGGATATAATGTTAATGTTTCCCATGTTATTTTGAAAGTGCACATATAATAAAAAGTTTGTAATAGTCCATGTTAGAAATCCCATAATTTATTCAACCATTTCCTTATGGTTTAATATTTAAATTGTTCCTGGTTGTCACATATTATGAATAATGATGAGATCAATGTAATTTTGCATAAAACTTAAAAAAAAAACTTAAAATATTCCCTTGACTAATTCCCAGAAAAGACATAAGTTGGCTAAAAGTAAACATATTTTTAAGGCTCCGAATAAAGATTACAAAACTGCTTATCAAAAAGCACTGCACGTGTTATTATTCAATAGCATCACAGCCTAACCTTTTGTGTCACGATTGCCAGCGCAAGGTTTTCATAGTTTTCCTTTTTTAAAGTAAAGTTGGGGGGAATGTTATTTGGTCATTGCTTGGATTTACATTTTATTGATTACAAGTAAAATGGGGTTTTTCCACATGAGTTAACAGGTTTTTTGCTTTCCTTTTAGAAGAATAAATTATTTTCCTTTACTATTTTCTTTACTTTTTCTTACCAAGTATTTTACACAGCATTTTAACATAATTTGTATATTTTATTTTCCTTTAACTTTTCATTTGAATGATTTTCAGTAAATACACATTTTTAAGCCTTCCTAATAGTCAAACCTACCAATACACTCTATTTTCCATTCATTCTAAGTTTCTCCATTAGAAATTTGAGAAACATTTACTTTTACCATCTTATTATATTTTTATGGTTTAATTTTTATTTAACTCTTCAATCCATATGGAATTTATTTTGGCATATGGAAAAGACTTTAAATTAACTTTCTCTAAATAGTTAACTGACTGTTCTATACCACATGTTGAATATAATAAATGTGTACATTTACTGAAAGTATTTGAGACTATAAGTTTACCTCTCAGTATAGATTGTAGTTAATTATGATTTTTTGATACAGTATTCTCTTTTTGGTTATTTCCTACAAAGTGTGTAATTATATTTCTCATGTCCTCTTTGGCCAATAATTGCTTTAGGAGAACATTTTTAAATGTCCAAGAGTTTATACTTTTTGTCTTAAAAACATCTTGTCTTAATGTTTATTTGGATTATTTAGATTCAGAGAACTTGGGCTACATTCATCTCCATATGCTAATTTTTCTACATTTGCATTTCCTAAATTCTAATATGCTGCTTCTCACTTTTTTAAAAGATCAGAATGCAATATAATTAACACATATATTAGCGATATTTGTGAATTTTCTTCACAAAATCTTTTAGTAAATCAAAAGTGACTTATAGCATTTATTTAATTTCTTCTTCTCTTCCACTCAATCTCTTCTGTCATTTGTGAGTATATATGAATAAGTTAGCTCTCTGAGATCTGTATAACATAGCTACCATCTTCTTCTCATCAATTTTATTACCCTGTCCTTTTCCTCTGTTACTAAGTTTCTGAAATTTATTTTCATAATTTGATTTTCTGTGAAACCAGAATGCTTAATACTGACTACATCTTGATTTCTTTGAAACTGTGTGTGTGTATTTGCTCACCCACTCTTTGCGGCCCCATGGACTGTAGCCTGCCAGGCTCCTCTGTCCATGGGATTCTCCAGGCAAGAATACTGGAATGGGTGCCATTTCCTACTCAAGGAGATCTTCCCAACCCAGAGATCAAACCGACATCGATGAACAAGGATTTTGGGAGAGGGGAGGAAGCAGAGGAGGATGTTCTAAGCAACTGGGACAATTTGTGTAAAGACACAGATGGAGAAGAGCCACATGAATAGACACACAAAAGCTTCATTTAACCAGACTTAGACTTCCCTGGTGGTCCAGGGGTTAAGAATCCACCTGCCAATGCAGAGGACAGGGGTTCGATCCCTAGTCAAGGAACTAAGATCCCACCTGCCACAGGGCAACTAAGCCCATGAGCAGCAACTACTGAGCCTGAGAGATACAACTAAGACTTGACACAGCCAAATAAATAAATAATTTTTTTTTAAGTTTTGGCTTTTTTTCCCAAACTTATTTATTTTTAATCAAAGGAAAATTGCTTCACAATATGGTACTGGCCTCTGCCATACATCAACATGAGTCAGCCATAGGTATACATGTGTCCCCTCCACCTTTAACTTCCCTCCCACTTCCCACCCCTTCCCACCCATATAGGTGGTTATAGAACCCTGGTTTGAGTTCCCTGAGTCATACAGTGAATTCCCAATGGTTATCTATTTTACACATGGTATATGCTTCCATGTTACTCTCTCGAAAAACCCAGGCCTGGAAATTTATTGGAAGACAATGCCAAGAGAATGTCCAGATGGGACACCCCTAAGAGCTACACTCTTGTTCCCCACTGGCTCTTAGAATGACTCACCAAGCACAGTAGCCAGGAGCACCTCAAGCTCAGGTCCACTGATCTCAACTCCAGCCCAACAGTGCACAGAAATGTCCGGGTTGGAAAGCTGAGTGACCACCTGTCCCAGTTTGCCTGGATGATTTCAGCCCCAAGAAAACTGGGACAGTTGGTCACCCTACAAAAGTGGACGTGAGACTTATATTAAAAGTATCATAAAAGGTTAGATAGAAAATAACACTAGAGACAATTTTAAAGATATTTATGATTTCTTTATTTGGCTGTGCTGGGTCTTAGTTGTGGCATGTGGGATATTAGTTCCCTAACCAGCGATTGACCCCATGTCCCCTGCGTTGACAACATGGAGTCTTAGCTGCTGGACCACCAGGGAAATCTCTGTGGACACTTTCAAGGTACTTTTCCAACTGGTCTCGGGCATCCACGTGCCAGAACCACCCGCCTCCCACCTGAACAGCCCTCAAGAGGCCTCTGCTGCCCAAAGTGCACATCCAAGAAATACTGTCCAGAGTGACACAGTCTCAAGCATGAGCAGACAAAAGCATCCACAGAATGACCCAAACCTCCCAGAGCCTTAGCCCCACAAGAACCTCTTTGCAAGCCATGCCTGTACTTTTGTGCTGTAGGCCAGGACTTGCCCAACCAAAAACAACATTTCCAAACTCCAAATCAGCCAATCAAAACATAATGCTTAAAATCCCTCATGATAGGGTATAAATTCCACTATTGCCTGGACATCTAGCCCTTCCAAATTCAGCTTGCATAGAGTCAGCAAAGTCTTTTCTGGCCTGACATGGCTCTCTCACCCAGCCAGCGAATCCACTCACCTTTGTCTTACAGCTCTCTCCATCTCTATTCTTCCTCCCTGACAAGAGAAAGAAATAATATGCTTCCATCCAGTCTTCTACCTGCCACTTACTCCCCATCCTCATAGCAAGCCCGAAAGGCCAGCTTCCTGGCCCTAGCCTTGCCTTGGTCCAAGACAGTAGACACCACTAAAATCCACTCACATTGTTATGCCTGAGGTGGAAGAGACCACAGCAGATTGTGAACACTGACATTCATTTAAAAGAAACTTATATTTTGTAGCAGAGAAGAGGGGCCCAATGGCTTTCGCGTGCGCGCGCTTGTGTGTGTGTCCCAGTAAAGTTTTATTTACAAAAACTTAAGGCTCAGATGGTAAAGCGTCTGTCTGCAACGCAGGAGACCCGGGTTCGATCCCTGGGTTGGGAAGATCCCCCGGAGAAGGAAATGGCAGCCCACCGCGGAGCCTGGTAGGCTACCGTCCATGGGGTCGCTAAGAGTCAGACACGACTGAGCGACTTCCCTTTCAAGAGTGGGGCAGGTTTTGACCTGTAGGCAGTACTTTGTAAGCTACTGATTTAAGTGATTTATTCAAGGTCATAGGTCTGATGAGTATCAGAATTTGGATAGAATTCAGATCTCCTGATTTCCAATGTGTTTTTCCATTCCGCTATGTTGTTGCCTTTATAATTTCTTTTGCATTCATCACACACTACCTTGTTTTATTATTAATCTTATATGGCTACTTATGATCTTTTAGTAGCCCAAGAGGCAATGGACATCCAAGGATTGAGGGTGACACAGTAGAGCGATTAGAAGTAATCTAGTCTCAAAGTGCTTGAAGACCTAGTACATCCTGAGCAGGGACAGGTCAGACCTCAGACAGAAGAGAAATCTAGGCACAGGCAGCAAGGGCTGCATTGGGAACTGTTTGGAACTTCAACAGCTTGTATCTACCATTTAACTCACCTGATTAACGTAATTTAAAAAATTACCCAGTACCCCAAAAATGAGTCAAAGAAGACAGCATTAGAAGAGGAAAATGTCTGCATGGTTCAAAAGCTCCACTGACTCTCCATTAACCAATCTTTTTCTTTAATGCTTGAGAATGAGCTGATGTGCAAAAAAACTCCATGATAATAAAATTCAGAGTGCACGTATACCAAAGTGGAATCAGAGCAGCACGTATGGCTACGTGTGCAGTATTCATGTATCTGCAATGTGCCTGAATTGGGAATCAAGTACAAGTCATTCCAATTAATGTGTTCCTATCTTCTAGCATCGATCTAATGAGAAAGCAAGCTCATGGTCTAACTCTTTGGAATACTGCAGGAGCCTAACTACATTTGACCAAGATTACTCACTAACAAAGGAATGAACTATTCAAACTCAAATGGCTCGCTGCTTAAAAACATTATACACACAGGCCAGAAACAACAAAGAAAACTCTCCTATGCAGAGAACATGTGAGCTGCCCATTTAGATCCCTAGAGACACTGGCAATGTCCTATAGGTTCAAGGGTCGTGTCCATCTCCCTTCATGAGAAACTTCAGAAGCTGGTATATACTTCCCAAGTTAAAAACTATTATATTAATAACTTGGGAACATCAAGTGATATTTCTGAGGCCTGCCAACAGTTTAACCACAATGAAGCTCCTGGCCAAGATATTCATGAAAAGTTCAGAAGAAGTTACTTTGAGAAAGATGGACTCCCAGCAAACAGATTTCTTGTCCTTAGGAAGAATACATAAATCAATACTCAAACAAGCAAAATGAAAATTCAGTTTGTTCATAATCATTGAGGAAAAAAGACATTTAGAAGTTTAGAAAGAAGACTCCACCAAGAGTTCATTATTAACATGTTATTGTTACGATGCATATTAAAAATTCATTCAAACATTGCTCTCATACTTTTCCTTCCCGCAGATTAGATGTAAAAAATGTCTTAACTGAGCTGCAGGGCAAAAAACAGATACTTGGCTTTGCTACTTCTTGGCTGTGTGATCTTGGGTAAGACACTGTTCCTCTCTGGAGCTCCACTTCCTCACCTGAAAAAACAGAATCCCTAAACTTCCTTCCAACTCTGTCATTCTATAATCCCAGGGCCACACATCCTCTCTGCTGATGGAAATAGTAAAGAAAATACAAACTGAAGTAGCATTTTGCGACAAGAAATCATACAAGTAAGCAAAGAGTTAACTTGATTCCAATGATGACGTTATTCTGATTTTTGACAAACAGAGAATTTTACAATCATAGAGTTTTACAGATGTAGAATGATCCAACTCTGAATTTGACTTCAGGAAAGGAAAAGAAATTCTTGAAAATAATGCTGTCTAAGGTGAGAGGGGGTATGGAGGAAGGAGATGCTAGAAGTCAGACTTTAAGAGCTAAAAGGAGGAGGAAAAAGCAGCAGGAGAAAAGCAGAATTTGGAAATCAAGTAGTCACTGAAAGCAATGGTAGATGAGAGCATAGGTGACAGTGATTTTAACTTGAAAAAAAATCTTGAATCCACTTAAATGTGGGCAGAAAGAGACAAAATAAATACCAGATCCGTCAGTGACAGATGGTGACAGGAAAGAAGAGACGTTGGGTATAAACAGTATAAAAGGATCTCTGCAGGGGTCTTCTCTGGCTGTCCAGTGGTTAGGACTCCATGCTTCCAATGCAGGGGGTTCAGGTTCTATCCCTGGTGGGGAAGCTAAGATCCCACATGCCTTGAAGCCACAAAACCAACAAAATATAAAGGGCCTCTGCAACACAAAATCTAGGTGGTTCTCTCCCAAATATCCATAAGCTTACATTAAAACTTACCCTAGGTTAATTAAGCTTCAATACTTTGGCCACCTGATGCCAAGAGCCAAAACACTGGAAAAGACCCTGGTGCTGGGGAAAATTGTGGGCAGGAGGAGAAGGGGGCGAGAGAGGATGAGATGGTGGGGTGGCATCACCGCCTTGATGGACATGAGTCTGAGCAAACTCCAGGAGACAGTGAAGGACAGGGAAGCCTGACGTGCTGCAGTCCATGAGGTTACAAAGAGTCAGACATGACTCAGCAACTGAACAACAAATAGTTAATTCCAAATTCTCAAGGAGTTAAGAATGAGCTCATGAAGCAGCTCATGAATTTGAAATTATTCCCTTGGGTCTGCTAAGGTCTCCAAAGCCCTGTTCACTGTAATAGTGGGGGTGATTTAGCTGCTAAGTGGTGTCCAACTCTTACAACTCCATGGGCCATAGGCCACCAGGCTCCTCTGTCCATGGGATTTCCCAGGCAAGAATACTGCAGTAGGTTGTCATTTTCTTCTCCAGGGGATCTTCCCAACCCAGGGATCAAACTGAGGTCTTCTGCACTGCAGGCAAATTCTTTACTGATTGACCCACCAGGGAAGCCCACTGTAACAGTGGAATTGGGATTTTTAGGAAAAGAGATAATTTTTGACGTGATTCTTCCAAGAGAAGCAGCTGGGTGTATCTCAGAGTGGGAGAGCCTAAAGTTTAGAATATAAGTTTCAGTTTTTTTCACATAACCATCTGGGTGTCCTTGAGTAAGTCATTTGTATGTTCAGAGTGTCTGTTTCCTTGACTCTTGAAATGCGGCATTTGAGAAAAGGCTCCACCAGCTATAAAATCCTATGATTCTCTAAGTAATAGTTTACTGCATCGCTGGCATGACTGCCTTGATCATCAGCATGATCCAATTAACATTCTGCAATGTAGAATATTTCTGTAGTTTTGAAAAGTAGACTATTTAGGACAGGAAGGAGTTTGGAACATGAAATACAGTCACTGTTTTTCAAAACAAATGAGGGGGCTTCCCTGGTGGCTCAATAGTAAAGAATCCACCTGCCAATGCAGGAGACATGGGTTCCATCCCTGGTTCAGGAAGATCCCACATGCCATGGGGCAACTAAGCCCGTGCGCCACAACTGCTGAGCCAGAGCCCTAGAGCCCAGTGCTCTGCAACAAGAAGCCACCGCAATGAGAAGGCTGTGTACCGCACCTAGAGAGCAGCCCCTGCTCATGGCAACTAAAGAAAAGCCCGCACACCAACAAATACCCAGCACAGCCAAAAATATTCCTTCTTTAAAAAAATGAGGACTCTGAGGTCCAAAGATGCTGAATGACTTTGTTAAATTACAAGCCAATCAGTGGCAGAAGCAAGACAAAGGCTGCCTGACTAGTCCTGCCTGCACCAAAATGCATGGCTACCAGTTGGCTTCAGGATGGCATACTTCACTAGAAGCTGCCCCAGGCCCCTTATAACCCATAGTGCACTTTTTATGTGACTCATTAAACACAGCCTACATCACAGCTGGGCTTTACTGGCCTCGGGGTCTTAGTTTTCCAGACATCTAATCCAGGGGACATTGGAAGAGTGACCTGAAGGTCGTCATGAAAATACACCAGAATCAACTACTTTAAAAAGTCCTACAGGGTCATCGAAGACAGCAAGTATCTACACACGGTCTGCCCACTTCCCATTTTATCAAATGAGTATTCAACAGGCGGAAGCTCCTGGTGAATCCAGTCCTGATCCGCAACTTCAGGAACCAGACAGCAGCCTCCACAGCATAAGTACTTTGTCACTCTGGCTTCAGGCTGCTGGGACAGTGGGATGGCTGCCCTGAAAACCTCTGAGAGATGACCTGGGGATTTCTGTGTAGGAGCGATGCTGCCTGCATCGCAATATGCTGCCACCTGCTCCGAGATGAGACAGGTGGTTGCAGCTAGCACAAGGTACAGACGTTAAAACCTGAACTGCAGCGGATCCAGCAACCTGGTTGTATCTCTCAGATATCATAATGTGGGAAAGAAGTTGAACACAGATGAGTGTGTGCTGTATGATCCCATCAAAACTGGGTCATTTGTAGAGACATGGATGGACCTAGAGTCTGTCATACAGAGTGAAGTTATAAGTCAGAAAGAGAAAAACAAATATTGTATATTAACATATACATCTAGAAAAATGGGATGGATAAACCTCTTTGCAGGGCAAGAATAGAGACAGAGACATGGAGAACAAACAAATGGACATCAAGTAGGAAAAGAGGAGTGTGAAATAAATTGATAGATTGGGATTGACATACATATACTATTGATACTACATATAAAATAGATAACTAATGAGAACCTACTGTTTAGCACAGGGAACTGCACTCAGTGCTCTCTAGTGACCTAAATGGGAAGGAAATCCAAAAAAGAGGGAGTATACGTATATGTAGCGCTTCCCTGGTGGCTCAGTGGCCAAGAATCCACCTGCAATGCTGGAGACGCAGGAGACTCAGGTTCAATCCCTGGGTCAGGAAGCTCCCCTGGAGGAGGGCATGGCACCCCACTCCAGTATTCTTGCCTGGAGAATGCCATGGACAGAGGAGTCTGGTGGGCCACTGTCCACGGGGTTGCAAAGAGTCGGACACGACTGACACAACTGAGCATGAACGCACGTGTGTACATATGACTGATTCACTTTGCTCTACAGCGTAAACTAACAACATTGTAAGGCAATTACATCCCAATTCAAAAAAAAACAGAAAAAATAAAATAAAAACCAAAATGAATCTATAACAGTGATAGAAGTCAGACTAGTGATTACTTCCTGGGTGACAGATATTGACCAGAAGGGGTCCATGGAGCTTCCTAGGGTGGGGGAATGTTTAATTGCTGGATCTGGGTGGTAGTTACACAGGCATAAAGATATTTAAAAACTGGTCAACTTCTACACTTCAGATATGGGTGTCATTTACTATATGTATGTTATACTTTTAATAAACAATGAGTTTAACATATTGTATGCAGATCCTTGATATGAATGGAGAGTATGCTTCTTCCTTTTCTTTTCCATAAGAGTATCTGAGATTCTCCGAATTGAATCTTCACAAATAATATTACTAGCAATAACAATAGCTACATGAAGTACTTTTATGCATCAGAACCTGTGCAGACAGACATAGGAATTACCTGAATTACCTCCTTTAATTCTTAAAACATTTCCATGAGGTTGACCAACAGCATCATATATCTCACAGATGACAAAACTAAGGCATAGAGAAGTGAAGTAATTTGTCCAAAGTCACATAGCAAGTAAAATATCAGAATTGAAATTCAAACCCAAAGCAGTCTGACTCCTGAGTCTATGTTCTTAACTTTTCGTCACATTTGATGGTATGTTGCAGGAAGGGGGATGTTTTCAAACTGAGGAATATTTTATCTAACTTTTCTCTGATATTACAGGGCAGTTTTCACACTCAGCATGAAGAGGAAAGAGGATCCAGGCTTGGGCTGATAGGTTAACACTTCTCTAGTTGATTACATTCTTGAGATTCATTCAACAGATACACCTCGTTTGGTAGAAATGCCTTTTTTTTGCCTTTAATAGCAGAGGGTAGGTGCTATTATTGGCTTGTTATAGTTTGACTTTGTTCCTTCAGTGAAAAGAAACACAGGGGAAGCAACACAGAATGTTTTCACAGGCTATCCACTGGGCCCTCCAGAACACTGTGTCCTAGGACAGAATTTCCACCGCGTGCCACATGCTTTTAAGGTCTGCCTTAGGCTTTTTGGAAAGACTGAAGGGGCTTACTTTCCTCTTCAGATAGCTTTTATATTGTTATGACATTAAATATAATTTATCTGTAGGAGCTGGAGAAGGCATTAACTACTCTTTAATTAAAAAACACAAAGCTCGTGATTTTCCAGACATCCTCTTCTAGCCTTTACTGGCTCCTCGATTAGTTTCTCTGAAGCTTTCCTATGAAAACCTATTAAATCATTAATTCCTCGATTAAAAGGAGACATAAATCATAGCTGAAGCTCCAACACTTTGGCCACCTGACACGAAGAGCTGACTCACTGGGAAAGACTGAGGGCAGGAGAAGAAGGGGGTGACAGAGGATGAGATGGTTGGATGGCATCACTGACTCAGTGGACATAAGTTTCAGCAAACTCCAGGAGACAGTGAAAGACAGGGAAGCCTGGTGTGCTGCAGTCCATGGGGTTGCAAAGAGTAAGTCATGATTTAGTGACTGAACAACAACAAATCATAGAGCCTCTAAAAATCCATCCAGGAGAAAGGGCAGAAAGCAACTTGATGGTTGAGCCCCTCTTAGCAACCAGGCCCAAAGCGTTAACTGAGGTCTATATTATGAAAATGACTTCCCAGGTGGATCAGTGGTAAATAATCCGCCTGCCAATGCAGGAGACACGGGTTCAATCCCTGCGTTGGAAAGATGCCCTGGAGAAGGAAATGGCAACCCACTCCAGCGTTCTTGCCTGGGAAATCCCCATGGACAGAGGAGCCTGGGGGGCTACAGTCCGAAGGGCCACAAGAGAGTCGGACATGACTTAGCAACTAAATAACAACAACAAGGCATCAGTGTAAATTGAGAATGAGCAGGCATAGAACCGAGGGCGCGGTTTTGCTCTCTGCCTCTCAGCCAAGCTCAAGTCTTGCTCTCCAGTGGGGTTTTGTGCAGTGATTTAAACACACACCCATGTGCACACAAGCACACTCACACAGAAACAGGCATCTGTTTTACTTTCTGGAAAATGGGCTTGCAAAAGGTAAGTTTTGGTACTGGTCAAAAAAATTACATAAGAGCTCAGAGGGCAATGAAAGCAAAGCTTAATCAGAAAACAGAACTTTTAGATAATTTCAGAATTACATGATGAATTTGGCAATAGCTAAAATGAACAAATTTAAATATTTATTTTCATATTTAAATATTTCCAATGAAAATCAGAGACCGTGTCTCTCAAGCCAGTGCCACAACCAGAGCAGAAGCCACACGCTGTGCAGGAAGCTGCACGCAAGCATGGGCAGCCCAGGGTTTCAGGGTCCTTCCTGATGTCACCGGTCTATTGTACTAGTTGTGCCGAGGAGGAAATAGAAAGATTTTGAAGCTATTTTTGAGAAACTGTTTCCTGCAACTGGCAAATGGCAGAGCCAAAAATAGGCTCTCCAGTGAGGTTCTTACCTGGTCGTCATAGCGATACGTGAGGAACTGCTCCCCGGTCGTGTCCTCCAGAAAACTCCCCTGAGGGGAAAGTGCAAACTCAGGAAGGAAGTAGGCCCCAGGAGACTTCTCTGCTGTGGTCTGAAAGGCAAGATTGCTTGGTTAAAAATAAGGCTTCAGTAAGGACCTTTGGGCTCCAAAATCACTGCAGATGGTAACTGCAGCCATGAAATTAAAAGACACTTACTCCTTAGAAGGAAAGTTATGTCCAACCTAGACAGCATATTCAAAAGCAGAGACATTACTTTGCCAACAAAGGTCCATCTAGTCAAGGCTATGGTTTTCCCAGTGGTCATGTATGGATGTGAGAGTTGGACTGTGAAGAAGGCTGAGCGCCGAAGAATTGATGCTTTTGAACTGCGGTGTTGGAGAAGACTCTTGAGAGTCCCTTGGACTGCAAGTGACCAGTCCATTCTAAAGGAGATCAGTCCTGGGTGTTCTTCGGAATGAATGATGCTAAAGCTGAAACTCCAGTACTTTGGCCACCTCATGGGAAGAGTTGACTCATTGGAAAAGACCCTGGGAGGCATTGGGGGCAGGAGGAGAAGGGGACGACAGAGGATGAGATGGCTGGATGGCATCACCGACTCGATAGATGTGAGTTTGAGTGAACTCCAGGAGTTGGTGATGGAGAGGGAGGCCTGGCGTGCTGCAGTTCATGGGGTCGCAAAGAGTTGGACACGACTGAGCGACTGAACTGAACTGAACTGAAGGACCCCCAGTAGGCTTCCCTGGTGACTCGGGTAAAGAATCTGCTTTCCAATGCAGGAGATGTGGGTTAGATCCCTGGCTCAGGAAAATTCCTTGGAGAAGGAAATGGCAACCAACTCCATTATTCCTGCCTGGAAAATCCCATAGACAGAGGAGCCTGGCAGTCTATAGTCTATGGGGTTGCAAAAGGGTCAGAGACAACTTAGCAATTACACAACAACAACAAAGGACCCCCAGTAGGGAGTCTCTGAAAAGGGTGAGTCCAAAAGAATCCAACCACGAAAGGCTTCACCAAGAAAAGGGAAGTGCCTATTTACAAAACCAAGACATGGAAACAACCTACTTTCTGTTGTGATTGTTTGGTGAAGGAGTAAGAAACACACTTATTTTTTCCATCCTGTAACAGAAGTGCATATATCCTCTCTTTTTTGGAGTTCCTCCTTATTTAGATCATCACAGAGCACTGAGCAGAATTCCCTGAGCTATACAGCAGCTTCTCATTAGTTACCTGTTTAGGGCACAGAATATGTCTGCTGGACATTGTTCCTAAAGTGACCCTGGGAGGAAGAGGAAGGAATGCTAAAGCCACAGCCCCTACAAAGAAAAGAAGACCCCAACACGTGTTAGCAGTGTTCCATGGAGCTCTATGTGAAATATCAGAAAAAGTAAAAAATCTTCCTGGCATTAAAGCTTGTCATCCCTCAGTATTCATTAGTGTGGAAAAAAATAGAAGACACTTATGGCTAAACTATAGCTGATTACCTTCTGCTTTGTGAGCCACTGTTCTGGCTTTAAATTGTATTTATTAGACTTCTACAAATAAAAGCTGGAGAGGGTATGGAGAAAAGGGAACCTTCTTGTTGGTGGGAATGTAAACTGATACGTCCATTATGGAGATTCCTTAAAACCTAGGGATAAATCTTCCACATAACCCAGAAACCCCACTCCTTGGCATATACTCAGAGAAAACCATAATTCAAAAAGAAACATGCTCCCCAATGTTCATGGCAGCACTATTTACAATAGCCAGGACAAGGAAGCAACCTAGATGTCCATTGACAGAGGAATGGATAAAGAAGATGTGGTACATATACACAATGGAGTATTACTCAGCTATAAAAAGGAACAAAATTGTGCCATCCAGAGACGTGGATGGACCTAGAGACAGTCCTACAGAGTGAACTCAGAGAAAAACAAATACAGTACATTAATGCATATTTATGGAATCTAGAAAAATGGTATAGATGACCTTATTTGTAAAACAGAAATAGAGACACAGACACAGAGAACAAACTTTTGGACACCAAGAAGGGAAAGGAGGGTGGGATGACTTGGAGATTGGGGTTGACATATACACATTATTGATACCATGCATAAAATAGATAACTAATGAGAACCTACTGCATAGCACAGGGAATTCTACTCAATGCTCTTTGGTGACCTAAATGGGAAGGAAATGCAAAAAGGAGAGGATATATATATATATATATATATATATATAGCTGATTTGAGCTTCCCTAGTGGCTCAAATGGTAATGAGCCACTCAAATGAGTCTTCCTGAAATGCAGGAGACCCAGGTTCAATCCCTGGGTCAGAAAGATCCCTTGAAGAGGGAATGGCAACCCACTCCAGTATTCTTGCCTGGAGAAGTCCATGGACAGAGGTGCATGGGGGTCTATAGTCCATGGGGTCACAGCAAGTCAGACACAACTGAGCCACTAACACACACATAGCTGATTCACTGTACTATATAGTATAAGCACTATATTGTAAAACAACTAACCCCCAATTAAAATTAAATCTTTAAAAAATCACTTTGAGGACTAGATGAATTACTAGGAGTAAATTTCTCATCTAGCTTATGTTCCTTATAGTGTAGAAACTCAAACAAATATATTTTCCTCCTTCTTTTGTTCCCCTCCAATCTCCAACAACCTGTGTAGTAATTTCCAAATACTGATGTTCATCTGGTTAAGAATTCACTGAAGAAATAAGCATATAGATTTCTGGATCATATCTGGAAAAAATAATAAAAAAAAAACTGAAATGGGAATAAAATCTTGCACATGAAAATCAAAGGTGAATTTGACGGTAAAATTTATTTCTGTATTTCCTAGGAAGCTTGAGTACGTATAAAAGTATTGTTTTTCTCACCAAAATAAAAACACATCTAGGTAAACCTCAGGGCCAAAGTTTATATAACTACTAGAAAATAATGGATTCTATCTTAAGATAATTCATGGAAGCTGATAACCAAAATGCTCAGCAAAGATCAATAAATGTTACCTGCCTCTATTGGCTTCAGAGATCATAGAATCATAGTTGTAAATGCCTGAAGAGGCCTTAGAAGTCATCTAGGTCGAACTCCTAAATTTAGAAATGAGTGAACTAAGGCTCTGAGAGTTAAGATGCTTGCCAAACAGCACAGAGCAGGAGCCAGTGGTGAAACCCGTTAGCAATCATGTGCAAAGGCAGTTAGGCCATTTCACCAAAGGCTGGGGGCTGGAGCAGCCTAAGATCACCACCCAAGACTAGCTCCCTCAATACACAAAGCCTCCCTGTGTAACGGGCTTCTCAGATGCCTCAGCAGTACAGAATCCCCCTGAAGTGCAGAGGACGAAGGAAACGCGGGTTGGATCCCTGGGTTGAGGATATCTCCTGGAGAAGGAAATGGCAACCCCCTCCAGTATTCTTGCCTGGGACAAGAGGAGGGACAATCCTAAGGACAGAGGAGCCTGGTGGGCTACGGTCCATGGGGTCGCAAAAGAGTTGGACATAATTTAGCAACTAAAAAGCTACAATCCTGTATGATGCTTATCTTTAGTTGTCCATACATCCAACACATATTTATTGAGCACCTACTATATGCCTGAAACTGTTCTGAGTGATTTGGATACAATGGCATACAAGAAAGATAAGGTATCTCTTTCCCTGGAGGTTATACTCTAGTGGAAGAGATAGATTTTTTAAAAAGCAAGCAAATTTCTAAATATGAAAATTAAACCTCTAAGTGCTATAAAGTAAACAAACAGAGAGATGTGTGAATAAAGTTGGGAGAGGGTTGTTTAACTTTATGTAAGAAGTGGGGTGTTAGAGAAGGCTTTTCAGAGTCTCTTGGATGGCAAGGAGATCAAACCAGTCAATCCTAAAGGAAATCAAACCTGAATATTCATTAGAAGGACTGATGCTGATGCTGAAGCTCCAACTTTGGCCACCTGATGCAAAGACCCGACTCACTACAAAAAGACCCTGGTGCTGGGAAAGACTGAAGGCCAAAGAAGAAAGGAGGAGACAGAGGATGAGATAGTTGGATGGCATCACTGACTCATTAGATGTATGTTTGAATAAACTCCAGGAGATAGTGAAGGACAGGGAAGCCTGGTGTACTGCAGTCCATGGGGTCATAAAGAGTCGGACATGACTAAAGTGACTTAACACACAGGTACATACTAGGTCCCAGGGATGCCTGGTTCCAAGATCATCATCCATTTATCCCCATCATCTTCTCCGACCCTCCCCACCCCAGCTCCCTTCAGCTGTCCCAGCTCCAAGCTGACTCTCCTTCCTGGGCTCCTCTGAAGCTGTCCCACCACTGAAAAAAACATGCTGCCACATTTACTCCCAAGTAGCTGCTTTTTGCAGCAAGGAGGACTGTCCTAAGCCTCTGTGATCAGAGTATTTGTCTGCTGTGCTTCTTCTATACTATTAACAACAACTACAAACATTTCTTAAGCCCCCATGAGCCTTTTTTTTTTTGGCTGCTGAAATTCGATTCGGTAAAATGACGTGTTTGCCTTACATTTTCTTCACTGTATTCCTATTCCAGGCTTCTGCCTCTCCCCAAAGGCATCTCAGTGCAGCATTGCGGAGGCAGTTCCAGAAGGCTGAGGGCTGTGTCTCCATCATGCCTGCGTTCCCCATGGAGATGTCTGGTGTGATTCAGTGAGAGTCTAAGACTGATGTCTACACTACCTGAGCCATGCAGTAGGGGGAGAAATTTCCCGCCAAACCCATTCTGTGGGAATTAAGGGCTACCAGGTCCTGGACTAGGGCTTCCCTGATAGCTCAGACAGTAAAGAATCTGCCTGCAATGAGGGAGACCTGTGTTTGATCTCTGGGTCAAGAAGATCCCTTGAAGAAGGGAATGGCTACCCTCTCCCGTATTCTTGCCTGGAGAATCCATGGACAGAGGAGCCTGGCAGGCTACAGTCCATGAGGTCTTAAAGAGTCAGACATGACTGAGTAACTAACACTTTCACTTTTTCTTTTCAGTCCCTGAGCTAGACCAGATTCTCTCTAGGCTCACATCACACCCCATGTCACTGATAAACTGATTTTACATTCACCTCTCTTGATCAAAATCCTTCCTCCTGAGTCAGTTTTCAATACTGTGGGAGTTGATGCTGCAGCCTGGTGCAGTCCAAGTCCTCTCCATCTGTGGTGGTCAGCGTGGGCCACCATGCTTGTGTGAAGTCTGAAGTGCTGACCTGTAGCATTCCAGGATAATGAAAGCTCAGTGCTGGAAGGGACCTTCTTAGTCATCCAATCCAGCCTGTCCCCCTCAGCAATCCTGCCCAATGGCCTGCAGCGTCTAAGTGAATACCTTTATGACAAGGAGCTCACTCCCTCTGAAGGCAACAGGGGGTATGTCAGAATCTAGCAAACTAGGGTTGGGAGAAACTGTGAGACTGGGATTGATACAGCTTCCCTGGTGGCTCAGCAGTAAAGAATCTGCCTATGATGCAGAAGATGCAGGTTTGACCCCTGGGTCAGGAAGATCCCCTGCAGAAGGAAATGGCAACCCACTAGTTCAGTATTCTTGCCTGCAGAATGCCATTGGCAGAGGAGCCTGGTCAGCTACAGTCCGTGGGGTCACACAGAGTCAGACACAACTGAAGCAACTGAGCATGCAAAATGCACATATACTAGGTAACTAATGAGAACCTACAGTACAGCTCAGGAAACTCCACTCGGTGCCCTGTGGTGACCTGAATGGGAAGGACATCCATAGAGGAGGAGGTATATGTTAAAACAAAAAATAAAAGAAATCTCGCAAACTATTCTGAAGTGGCCCATTGCTCCCCAAGGGTGGAATGAGGTACCTTTCCACTTTCTGTCATCCTCCCCTACAGCCTTCCCCTGTCTTCCCTTCCCCTCTAGCAAATGCACATATACTAAGTTGAATTCTAAAGTCTAAACACAGCAGAATCTCGGCAGGGACTAACATTTGAGTCACAGATCTATATGATTGGAAGAAACTTTTGCTGTTGTTGTTGTGCAGCCACTAAGTTGCTGTGCAGCTGCTAAGTTATGTCCAACTCTTTGTGACCCCATGGACTGTAGCCCAGCTTCCAAGCGAAAGTTCACCCCCATCCCATCCCCCCAGCTCCCTCCATGGGGACATTCTTAGGAAAACCAGACTTTTCCTTAAGGAGAAATGGCTAAGTTCTCTTATGACTTCAGAAAGCAAGCAGCCTGGGCAGCAACAAACACACACTGACATTCTCATCGGATATGGAGCCAACTTCCTAAATGTTGGGGAGACTTGGTGGCAGGTGATGCCTCACAGGACAGGGTGACTGAGGAGGTCAGGCCCCTTAGGCAGCAACAATTGAAGGGAGGATGGGGAGGGGTGGGGGAAGGGAGGCTGGACCAGGATATGTGCAAGCTTCCCATGACACAGATCCAGAACCAAGGAGAGAAGCTGCCAAAATGCATCATCCCACCAGCCACTGTCCACAGCTGCTGAGTCACCGGACTGGGGGTCAGGAGGAATCCAGACGGCCCCTTCAGGGACCCAAGAATGCAGCTTACTCACCTCCCCCTCCAGCTGAAGGCTTTGACTTTGGCAGGAGAGAGTAAGTATGGGATGGCGATTCAAGGACAAAATTTGTGTGTCCTAGACTCCATCCATATAATCAAAACTATGGTTTTTCCAGTAGTCATGTATGGTTGTGAGAGTTGGACCATAAAGAAGGCTGAGATCCTTCTGAGATCCTTATTGGATCCTGAATAATCGATGCTTTCAGATTATAGTGTTGGATAAGACCCTTGAGAGTCCCTTAAACAGCAAGGAGATCAAACCAGTCAATCCTAAAGGAAATCAATCCTGAATATTCCTTGGAAGGACTGACGCTGAAGCTGAAGCTCCAATAACTTTGGCCACCTGATGCGAAGAGCCAGCTCATTGTAAACGATCCCGATGTTGGGAAAGATTGAGGGCAGGAGGAGAAGGGGGTGACAGAGGATAAGATGGCTAGATGGCATCATCGACTCAATGGACATCAGTTTGAGCAAACTCTGGGAGATGGCCAAGGAGTGAGAAGCCTGGTGTGCTGCACTCCATGCAGTCGCAAGGAGTTGGACATAATTGAGCTACTGAACAACAACAAGCCTCTATCAACACCCTGGGTAGGATAGAGAATGTCTCTCAAGACTTGGCAAAATGTTTGGCTGATGTGATGGAAGGAAAGACAAGTGGAGGAGAAGTGGGTGTTTCTACACAAAAGAATGGGAACCCAATATGCCTCAAAAGTCAAGTGGTCACCATTGACATTATACAGTGGGATTTCCGCTGAATTTCAACAAGTCAGTTTAAACCCTTCTCCCAAGCTTGGTCTGAGCACTACAGGTGGATGTCCACCTCTCTTCAGAGTATGAACACAGCCAAGCACCACACCACTGACCTCTACAGAACTGTGGTCAATAAAAGTCAGTAAGGTTATTTCCTGGGCTTCCCTGGTGGCTCAGACAGTAAAGAATCTGCCTGCAATGCAGGAGACCCAGGTTTGACTCTTGGGTTGTGAAGATCCCCTGGAGAAGGGAATGTATTCCCACTCCAATATTCTTCCCTGGAGAATCCCATGGACAGAGAAGTCTGGCAGGCTACAGTCCACGGGGCTGCAAAGAGTCGGACATGACTGATGACTAACACTGACTTTTCCCTTTCACCTTTCAAGGCTTTTTCTTACCTGTCACTGTGAAGTCATGTCTGTACTGGAGAGCTGGACTGTACTATCCCTGATCATCCAGGCTCTCTTTGGATCTGACCCATCACCCCAGCCTGCCAAGGCTCTTTTTGGATCCTGACTCCATTTATCAAGGTTTGCATCGCTCTCTCCCCACTTCGTGTCAGCCCGAATTTGAGCATGCCCTCTGCCTCCTTGTTTCAGCCACAAACACTTCGCCGGGACAAGACTGACAATGAGGCTCTTCTCCAGGCCGACAGGGACTTTACCAGCTTTGAGTCTCCTCATTTCAGAATCCCCACTTTGGTCACTAGAGAGTCAACAAACAGACTGTCAGATTCTGTAGTGACACAGACAACTCATGGAAGTAAGACACTAGTTCCAAGAACTGAGACTCCAGCTGGGTTTTATAGGTCAGGACAAAAGCCAAAGGATACAAAGGCATTAACCCTGAGTCACTATTTTTTAGATTTTTTTTTATGTTAACCATTTTTAAAGTCTTCGTTGAATGTGTTACATTATTGTTTCTGTTTTATTGGGGTTTTTTATTTTTGGTTTTTGTCATGAGGCATGCGGGAGCTTAGCTCCCCATCGAACCCATACCCCCCCTGCATTAAAAGATGAAGACTTAATCACTGGACCGCCAGGGAAGTCCCCTAAGCTACTACAGCACAATTCCCTGTGAAACCAGGGTTTAATAGAGGCCAATTAAAGTCACCATCAGGAATTTGAATGCATAAGAAGTCAGTCTCAATTAACAGCAGCTAAGGTCTACAGGGGAGAGTTCAGCTCCAGGATGGAAGGTGCAGACCACTCCTACAGGTGAAAAGGTCCCTTTATATTTTTTTCCTTTTTTTGGCTGTGCTGTGTGGCATGTTGAATCTTAGTTCCCTGACCAGGGATCGAACTTCTACCTGCTGAATCCAGAGCACAGAGTCTTAACCACTGGACAGCCAGGGAAGGGAGTTCAGCTCAGTTCAGCTCAGTCATGTCCAATTCTTTGCAACTCCATGGACTGCAGCACGCCAGGCTTCCCTGTCCATCACCAACTCCTGGAGCTTGCTCAAACTCATGTCCATCGAGTAAGTGATGCCATCCAACCATCTCATCCTCTGCCGTCCCCTTCTCCTCCTGCCTTCAATCCTTCCCAGCATCAGGGTCTTTTCCAATGAGTCCTCTTAAATGATAATATTTGTTGAGTCTTAAAGTGTATGTTTTAGACAGAATCCCCAGACTCTGGGTCAGCCTGCAAGGAATACATTCCCTGGAGGGTCTCTGGGTGTTATTCCTCGCATCCTGGATTACACACGGGATTTTACAGTTTCTACCTTCCAAGGTCCATGAGGGAATAATCAAGTTAACCAACATTATTTAAATTCAGGATACCAAGTGCATTTTTGTTCCAAGATGCATGATGTGCATCTTGTTACCTGAACCTGAAATGAAGGATCCAGAAACTTTCTGGATCATTTTGGTTTTTCAAGTAGGATGTCATCATCCCAAGATGTTTTACTTCATAATTAAATATGAAATGTATTTACTTTGCCAAGGTCGACAGGATCAGCTGAAAGAAAATGAGTTTTCACAATTATTTGAGTCTTTAAAAAAAATGATACTAGAAATTTAAGGTTTCTCTTCTCTATTTACCATCAACAGATGAATACATTGGGCTTCCCTGATGACTCAGTGGGTAAAGAAGCCACCTGCAATGCAGAAGGCACAGCAGATGCACGTTCAATCCCTCGTTCAGGAAGATCCCTGGGAGGAGGAAAATGGCAATCCACTCCAGTATTCTTGACTGGGAAATCCCATGGACAGAGGAACCTGGCAGCCTACAGTCCACAGGGTCATAAAAAGTCAGATATGACTGAGCAAATACATTCTCTCTATCTTACTGGCTTGAAAGGCCTATCACTTGAATAAATGCCTGAGTATGAGTACATCTCAGCTAAAATATTGGATTGGTCAAAAAGTTTGTTCGAGGCTTTCCATACCATGTTACAGAAACACCAACACCAAGTTGTTGCAAACTTCACCTTCACTCTGAGTCACATTTTCCAAAGAAACATGAGTGGCGACCCTTCTGGGTCCCTCCTAGTGCTGAGAGGAGGGTGATGCCTCGTCGGTGTGCATAATCAGAACGAACTGTTCCGCGGAGAAGGTCTTTCCTTGAGTTTAAATTTATCCTATCAAGACTCTCTTTCACAAACTGGAATGTGGATCTTATCAATGTCATTCATAGCACCACTCTTCCACCTGCCACTTAAACACATGATGTAGTGGTGTTTAGTTGCTGAGTTGTGTCCCACTCTTTTGTGACCCCATGGACTGCAGCTCACCAGGCTCCTCTGTCCATGGGATTTTCCAGGCAAGGATACTGGAGTGGGTTGCCATCCCCTTCTCCAGGGGATCTTTCGGATTCCTGCATTGGCAGGCAGATTCTTTACCACTGAGCCACCAAGGAAGCCCCACTAAACACATAGTCTCTCTCAAATTTCCCTCTCTTTCTCTCTCCTTCCATCTCCTTCCCCTACACACACACACACACACACACACACACACACACACACACACCCCTTTAATCAGCCCTGGCAAGCAGGGCCAAAAGTAATCTGTGAAAAGATCTTGCTGGAACAGACTTCGCCTTGTATTAACAGTTCCTTGAAAGGAGAAAACCTGAACATGCAATCACAATACTTCTTTATATATACGAACCCTCTTCAGTCCTCGGCAATAGGCTTGGTGCATACAAGAAAGTCAATAATTAATTGTCTTTCCTAGAAAAACCAACATAGGTTGCCCTTCCACCCCCACGGAGAGCCCGGCATGACTGATGTTTGAATATTCTTTCTGCCACAGAAAGACTAGAATGCTCTGGCTGAAGACCACGCTGGCACTTCACAAGGGGTTATTTAAAAACTAGACTATTACTCTAAACGGACAGAGGAAAGAAAGCCTGCCTGTGCCAATATACACAATATAGATCCTCTTTCCCCGGAGCCCACCCCTCCCACAAAACTGTACTTAAGAGCCCATTTTTCAAGGACTTGAAGTAAGCTCACCCATTGGAAAGAGCCTCAATCACCAAAATGTCACGTGGAAATAATTCTAAAACACCTCAGGGGAAAGAAGTGGAAAATTGTATTCCTTGAACAGCACTCCACAGGTAAAGAAAAAAGCTAGATTGATGATCATCACAAATCTTCATCAGTTGTAAACTTCCTACCCAACTCTTTGCTTCTCCCAATCCCTCCCCTCTTCCTGGTCCAGTCATACTGGTGATCATCAGCATAGAGAAGGAAGTGATCATTTATTTGGGGAAAGTGAGCAAAACTGTGGTTGCTGAGAAGTGCTACATGTGAGAATGATCCAGAAGGGAAAAGTGCCATGGAGAAGGAAGGTGTTTCCTGGGAGAATCTCTGTAGCTCCCTCCCCAGCATCATCATGTCCACCCTATCAGGGGTACAAGGCTAAGGGAGGACCAGTCTCGGGGGGATCCAGTCTGGGAAGTGGAATCTACCCTTTGATCTCAAAATGAAATATGTATTTTTCCCACAGCCCCTTCCCCATTGACACTCATGATTACCTCCCTGGCAGAGAAAAGGCATCTTTACTTTTTAAATCGAGTACAAATCACTATTTTACTTTACCCCAAATGGCAGGAGGAGGGGACTCCCCAAAAGATTGCTGTCCAGATACTTCTTGATGGTATGACCAGGGTCAATATTACTGTTTGTTGAGCACCTACTAGGCACTGAGTCTGCATTAGACACAGAGAATTCATCAGTCAACAAAACAGACAGAAATCACTTTTCTCAAGAAGTTCATATTCTAACTAGGGGAAACAGAAAATGAACATAATATATAAGTTGTATAATGTCACATGACTTCCCAGGTGGCATAGTGGTAAGGAATCCACCTGCCAATGCAGAAGATACAAGAGATGTGGGTTTGATCCTTTGGTCGGGAAGAGCCCCTGGAGAAGAAAAGGGCAAGCTACTCCAGTATTCTTGCCTGGGAAATCCCATGGACAGAAAAACCTGGTGGGCTACAGTCCATGGGGTCACCAAGAGTTGGACGTGACTGACCACACACGCATGGCATGGCATGGCATAGCATAATATCATACAGGAAAAAGAAGTTGGAAGTGCTGGGGGGTGGGTATAAATTGCAATGGCTTTTTGTTTTATTTAAGGTTTTTTTTTCCATGTGGATCATTTTAAAGTTTTTATTGGATTGATTTGTTATTAATACAGTATTGCTTCTGTTTTTTATGTTTTGGCTCTATGGTGGCAGGGCACATGGGATCTTAGCCCCCCAATTAGGGATCAAACCCGCCCTCCCCTGCATTTAAAGGCGAAGTCTCGACCACTGGACCCACTGGACCACCAGGGAAGTCCCTGAAGTTTTAAATAGAGTGGTCAGGATAAGGGGGGGAAAGGTAGGGGAGGGTTTCTTAGGGAAACACTTCTTATTTTCCACTTTTCCAAACACACGAGTTGGAGCCTGCCCTTTTTCTTGCAGGCATCACAGCGTTGACTCTCTCTAGGAACCTGGCTGGGATCTGCCAGGCTCTGGAGTCATTTGCTTCTACCTACAGCAGCGCTGTGACGCTTTGCTCCTTGGCCCCAAGTGCCTGTCTGCCTCCACAGCTCTCCGACTCCAGCCAGGCCAGGCCCCAGCCCTCCTCTCTGGCTATTCCAATGTCTCCTGCTCCCAATGAGCCACAGCCCACTCCGCCCAGGCCCCAAGAACACAAGTGCAAGCCTAAGTAGGCAGAAAACACCGTTACTGGACAACAGATCGATTACATGGGCACAGTGTCTTTGTTGCCAATATCAGAGTCCAACACTAAGCATAATGCAAATCAGTGTATATCCCAATACATGAACTTGTATAAGCTCATCAGTGAGAGAGGAAAAGGAAGGAGGGGATGGAGGGAGGGGGGAGAGAGAGGGAGAGAAAGGGAAGAACAGAAGGAAGGAAGGAAAAGAGGGAGGGAGTGGAAAAGAGAGAGCAAGAGACAGGGAAGGAGGGAGAGAGGAAGGGAGGGAGAAAGAGAAAAATGGAAGGAAGGACGGAGGAAGGGAGAGGGGACGAGAAAGACAAGGAGGGAGGGAGGAAGGGAGGGAAGAAAGGGAGAGAGGAGGAAGGAAGAGAGGGATGGAGAAAGAGAGAAAGAAAGAAGGAAGAAAAAAGGAGGAAAGAGAAAGAAAAGGAGGAAAGGGAAAAATGTTACCAGCGCTTCCTCATTTGGCAATGAGACATCACCCAACCTGACAGAGTCCAGAAACACATCGGGGACACAGGCATGTTTATTCAAGGTCTTTCTCACCCTCACGGCTTTCTTTCTTTCAGGAAACAGCTCGTCTATGCGGCTGAAATCCTACAGGCTTTCAAAACGCAGGCTTCCAAGAGAAGAAAAAGACAGAAATGTGCTGTTTGCATATACTCCCAAAAACATTTATATTCATCCTAAGCCAGTTTGTTTTTCTAAGCTCAGCAGGGCAGGAAGTCTTCAGTGCTAACACGTCAGCAGAGCTGCCAGATTTGCCTTTTGGATGCTCCTGCCTTTCAGAATTCTTAAACAAGCAAGGCGATAGGAAGATGGTGATTTATAGTCAGGATGTCTTTGCTCCCTGTGTAGAAAATGGCATCACTCGAATTCCCATAAACTATCCAAAAATACTAGGGGTTTAGCATCAAATGGTAAAGACTCCTTGAAAACCCAAAGTGATGCTTTTATAAAATTAAGATGCTAACATTAATCCCAACAATTCAATGGTTAACAAAGCTATACTGGAGGCATAAATCAGAAGAAATTGTAACAAACAGATTATCTTCTGTTCTTTTTTAAAAGGAGAAAGGCAAACTATAGTGTTTGTTCCAAGCAGGACATCGAGTGAGACAAAGGTTTGGGGATTTAAGTTGGTAT
This sequence comes from Bubalus kerabau, assembly GCF_029407905.1. Lineage (NCBI taxonomy): Eukaryota > Metazoa > Chordata > Mammalia > Artiodactyla > Bovidae > Bubalus > Bubalus kerabau. Next base: position 25,104,816 of record NC_073642.1, read on the forward strand.
ATTTTTAAGGTATAGTTTTAATTTTTTAATGATGTATGGAATGATAGTAATTTTCTTTTGCAGGCTTAAAAACACAACCCCATCGTTCCACATTTGTTTGACATGAAAATGTCACTGAGGTTTAAATCCTGAATAAACATAGGATTAGTTTTACGAACAGTACCAGACACATGGAAAATCACACTCCTAAGCCAAACTTGGAGATGCTGGACACCTGTTAAAAGTGGTGATGGATAGTCACATCTAGAAAGGGGTCCAGATTTGTGGTGGGGAATCCAGGGGTCCAGCCCACCTCCCCATAAACTCCATGGGCCCTGCCATGTTCTTTCACATCTCTAGTTCTTGTTGTTTTGTTCTTGTTGTTTGTTGTTTAGTCACTAAGTCAAGTCCAACTCTTTTCGACCCCATGGACTGTAGTTCACCAAGCTCCTCTGTCCATGGGATTTCCCAGGCAAGAATACTGGAGTGGGTTGCCATTTCCTTCTCCAGGGGATCTTCCCAACCCAGGGATCAAACCCACATCTCCTGCATTGCAGGTGAATTCTTTACTGCTGAGCCACCAGGGAAGACTGGTAATGTAATTGCAATTACTCAATTAATCACTTAATTTGTAAGAAGCTGTACCAATGAATGCCATGATGATTCATGTCATCACAAAGTTCCCAAAACAGTGGATATGTGTATATGTATGGCTGATTCACTTTGCCATACAGCATAAATTAATGCAACATTGTAAATAAACTATACTCCAATTTAAAAATTAATTTTAAAAAAGAAGTATGAAATCCATTGATGACTATCGAAATTTCTCAGTGTAACTTTCCATTTTAATCTAACTTGCACAATATCTGTTACAATCCCTCTATATTTCAAATGACTTCTTAAACTTCTTCTAACAAACATGAATTTTCTTTGACAAAAAAAAAAGTTCCCCAAACAAGTTTTTGATGTCAGCAGTAATATAAGAATGTATTGAGTATCACCTTAATGGGAGTGTTGAGCTAGTCATCAGAGACTGAACAGGATACAGTCCATGTTCTCAGGGAGCTCACTGTCTAGGGCTGGGAGTGGACTGAGACGAGATCAGCAAGTAGATCATTCAAAGTCAGGTGAGAGGGTCATCCAGGAGAGGAAGGGACAGGATGCTGCAGGGGCACATGAGAGGGACATGGCCGAGGCAGCAGAGGTAATGGGCATAATGAACAACAGAGCAAGCTGGATGAGCAGTGTGTGCACGTGGAGTGAGAGCGGAGAGGAGAGGGTCAGAGGGGCAGACTCAGGCTGGATCTTGACATGGGTCTGGTGAGGCAGGTCGAAAGGTCAGTGTCTATTCCTAGGAAGCATCCAAGGGATATTATGTAGAAAAGTGAAACTATTCTAATGGAGAATGAATTGGAGGGGAGTGAGCAGAAGGTAGGCTCCTGTAATACTCCAGGAGGAAGAAGGCAAGAACGATAGGATACAGAGAAGAATATGAGCCATAACAAATTAATGTATCTCAGAACTTAGGGGGACAATGTGCACCTGTGGCTGATTCATGTCAATGTATGGCAAAAACCTGAAAGTGAAAGTGAAGTTGCTCAGTCATATCCGACTCTTTGTGACCCCATAGACTGTAGCCTACCAGGCTCCTCCGTCCATGGGATTTTCCAGGCAAGAGTACTGGAGTGGGTTGCCGTTTCCTTCTCCAGATGATCTTCCTGACCCAGGGATCAAACCCGGGTCTCCTGCATTGTAGGCAGACGCTTTACCATCTGAGCCACCAGGGAAGCCTATGAGAACCTACTATGGCAAAAACCACCACAGTATTGTAAAGTAATTATCCTCCAATTAAAATAAATTAATTAATTAAAAAAAAACAAAACAATTATGCCAGTATATTTGAAATACCAGTATATTCAAAATTTTAAAGCTTTAGAAAAAAATTCTAAATAAGCAAAACTGACTAAAATAAAACCAAACAAACAGAAAGGGACTCCCCTGGTGGTCCAGTGGTTAAGACTCTGCACTTCCACCACAGGGGATGCGGGTTCAATCCCTGTTTAGGGAACTATGATCACATATGCAGTGCAGCTAAAAATAAAGAAAACAGAAAAATTAAATAAATAAATAAAATAAAATATTAAATAAAATAATAAAATAAATAAATAAATAAAATTAAATAAAACAGAAAAACCTCAATGGTCCTTTAACTATTACAGAAACAGAATCAGTATTTAATATTCTTCCCATGAATAAAACAAAAGATCCAAATGGTTTTAAGGTGAGCTCTACAAAACATTCAAAGTGTAAAGAATTCCAATCTTAAAAAAAAAATCTCTTTCAAAGAACAGAAAACAAGGAACATCCAATAATTCATTTTTATGAGATTATACACTTGATAACAAAACCAAACAAGAAAAAAATTACATATCAATCTCACTCATGAAATGAATATAAAACTCAAGTAGATATAAGCAAAATAAATCTACCATCATATAAAAAGAGACCATCAACAGCAGAATACATCAATAAATTTTGGTCTGTTTATACCCTGGGACACAATGGAGCAATGAAAATGAATGATCTCAGCTCTACATATCGAGAGAGATGACATTTTAAACCATAACACTGAGCAGAATAGACAACAGTATGATTTCATTCATATAAAACTCAGAAAAGGCTAACCTCCCATAGTGCATTATTTGCGGATAGGCACTCAAGTGGCTAAAATAAAATTCACCTTGTTGTAGTGATGTCTGAGCAGAGAGGAGGATGCAGAAGGGAAGGAACACACAAGAGGCTGCAGGGGGATTGATAGCACCCATTTCATAAGCGCCATGGTGGGTACACAGGTGTTCATTACACTATCATGGCTGCCACCTCATATATAGCTGTGCAAGCTGGGTATTACACTCAGTACATGGCCATCTCCCCTAAAGCACCGTGTTATATAAGGAACATTATCTGTGTATGCAAAATAATCATCAAAATAAATGTTATAAAAATTAAAATATATATGCAAAATAATCAAATGATTTATGATAAATTAATAGTAATATAATAAGAAGATAAGCTTTAAGTCAAACCTGTAAGTATATGAATGTTTATACTTAACACAAAATGATCATAGCCTTTTATTTATTTTATAAACATACCCTTTTATATCAATGGGAAAGTGGTAGATTAGTCAATAAGTTCTTTGAGACAATAGGTAAATTAGGAGGAAAATGGGCAAACTCAGATCCCTTCTTCAATCAATGCATCAAAATCAATTTCATATGGATAAAAAATGTAAATGTTAATATATGTGTGTGTGTGCCTGAATGTGTGTGCATATACACACTCAATATATTCCAGAAAGTGGTGGAATTTTGCAAGATCAAGAACTGTGAAAAAAAAAAGTCTGATATCTGTCTGATTGTTTACCCATTGTAAGTTACTTTATCTTTCATCTGAAAGTTTTGAACATATTTATAATATAATTACAATATAATTATAAATGTTATAATTACAATATTTCTAATTTAAAGTATTTGTAGTGACAGACAACAACTAGACTTAATCATGGTGATCACCTTGAAATGTTTAGAAATATTTAAATATTATGTTGTACACTAGGAACTAATATGGTACCATAGGTCAATTATACTTGGAAAACTAAGAAACGAACAAACTCAAAGAAAAAGAGGTCAGAGATGTGGGAGCATTGGATGAGACAGTTAAAATTTTCAGCTATAAGATAAATTACTAGGGATGTAATATACAAGATGTTAAATACAATTAACACTGCTGTACATTATATATGAAAGTTAAGAGAGTAAATCCTAAAAGTTCTCATCACAAGGGAAAAAAAATTTTCTATTTCTTTAATGTTGTATCTATAGGAGATGACTGATATTCACTAAACCTATTGTGATAATCATTTTATGATATATTGGGTTGACCAAAAAGTTCATTTGGAGTTTTCCATTACATCTTATGGAAAACCCCGAATAAGCTTTTTGGCCAACCTAACATGTAAGTCAAATCTTTATGCCATACACCTTAAATGTATACAGCATTGTATGTTAATTATGGGACTTCCCACGTGACTCAAGTGGTAAAGAATTCGCCTGCAATGCAGGAGACCCTGGAGATGAGGGTTGGATCCCTGGGTTGGAAAGATCCCCTGGAGAAGGAAATCGCAACCTACCCCAGTATTCTTGCCCGGGAAATCCCATGCACAGAGGAGCCTGGTGGGCTATGGTCCATAGGGTCACAGGGAGTTGGACATGACTGAGCTATTGAGCACATACACACACACACATACACGTTAATTATATATTAATAAAATGGGAAGCAAACATAAAATTTAACCATCCAAAAAGAAAAAAAAATAGTTTAAGAATTCTAGGGAATTCCCTGGTGGCATATTGGTTAGGACTCTGCACTTTCATGGCTGAGGACCCAGGTTCAGTCCTTGGCGGGGGAACTAAGATCCCACAAGCCATGAAGCATGGCCAAAAAAAAGAAAAAGAAAAAAGTTTAACACTTGGCTTCCTAAAACATTTCTACTAACTGTGTTCTTTTCCTGTGTGTGAGCCACACTTTCCTGTGTCTTTGTGTGTCAAATTTTTCTTGAAAATTGGACATTTTAAATAATATAAGGTGGCAGCTTTTAACCATCACCCTTCGAAGTCATAAATTTTACCAGAATATGTGCATATTTTTCTTTGTGTCTTTTTATATCCATCCTGACGGTCCAGCGAGTCCTTTTAGACGCCAGTCTTTTCTTCTTTCCCTTCTCTTCATTCAAAGAAACATTCTGCCAATAGTAGTTTCACTGCAGTCTCTTTTCCATCCACGGCTTTTCCTCCTTCTGCTGCTTCCACGGTTTGAATATCAGGTCTCCAAAATCTGTTCTCCAAGTCCCTCAGCTTTTCCCTCATGATTTACACTCTGTGGTTTTCCACTGTTGTAGATGGTATTTCCTCCACTTGGACATCCTTCAACTCATCCCCTGGATTTTTTACTTTGAAAATTTCACTTGTTTTTTGTTGGGGAAAACCATTTGGGGCTGTAGTGGAATCTCCTTACATACTCTCAGTTTGTGGTTTTCCAGTTTCTTTCTGTTTCCTCCAGGGCAGTTCTATTTCTACACAAGAGGAAAACTCCATATAAGAGTTCTGTATTAGAGATGTCTCTTCTGAGTGGGCTGCTTGTTATTCCTTTTTCTGGGTGCTGAGTCCCCTTCAATGCTGCAGCTTTTAAACTCTTTTGTGTATAAATATTGGTGCTCAGATATGGTAGAACAAAGTGGCTACCCTCCCACCATGCCAGGGAGGAGGCACAGTCAATGTCCCTGAGGGACCTCAGAGAACCAGCTGGCCAGGTAGCAGTCTCCTATCAAGACACCAACAGAAAAACTCTCTCGGGACTTCCCTGGCAGTCCAGTGGTTAAGACCTCACCCTCCAATGCAGGAGGTGCAGGTTCAATCCCTGGTCTGGGAGCGAAGTGCCATATGCCTTACAGTCAAAACACCAAAACATAAAAGAAGCAATATGGTAGCAAATTCAATAAATACTTTTTAAATGGTCCACATAAAAAAAAAAATTCAAAAGAAAAAAAAAGAGAGAGAGAAAACATCTCTGCCCCCAAGTCCTATTCTCTTCCCAGAGGGAGAAAAGCTCAAAGCCACCATTAAGCCTGCATTAGGACCAGCCTGCCTGCCAGCCCCAGAACCTACCCATGGCCAGAGGGGCAGCTGGCATCAGATGACTACAAGATTAAATGATCCTGAATTACTCTGATATACCAACTACAGAATGAAATATATTTATATGCATATCAGATCTTGATACGGGGAAAATCTTTAGAAGTGCAACATCAAAGGCAGAAACCATACAAATATTTATACAGCTAATATTAAATTTGAAAAGTGAAAAATCAAACATGAAAATACTTGAAACACACATAAAAAAAAAGATTGTTAATGCCAACGTATAAAAATAGCCCTTAAAAACAAATAAGAAGATGAGGAACAGATTAATTTTAAAAATGGGCAAAAGACATGAATAGGAAACTCACAAAAGAAGAAAGGCCAACAACCAAGAAAGGTATGATATCAGTAGCAATAAGAACAAAAGTTAAAGCATTTACCAGACTGGCAAAGATTTTAAAGAATATACTACTCACGGCCAGCAAGGATCAGGTTTGAAACACATTTCAGCAAGTTGGACTTTCAAATGTTTAAATGCAAATGAAGAACAAACCGCAATCTTAACTTTCTAAATGTACACAAAAATTGCTACACTCCAAATAAAATCTCAGAACAAATTCGTGTTTAAAAGCTTAGACAGCTAAAATCATAATATGGTTATGAAGCACTCTTGGTCTTAGCATATTCATTCACTCATTCATTCTGTATTTTTGAGCACCTGCTCCATGCCAGGCCACAGTACTAAGGATGACAGTGGTAATGGAGACAGATGCAGTTCTACCCTCAAGGAGTTTAAATTCTAAAGAAACTATTATGAGAGCATTTCAGGCAAATTTTGCTAATTTTAAAATATGCTAATTATATGATTGCTTAAGCTCCCAATCTAAAAACTAATATTGAGGGACATGTTGAAACATTACTCAAAACACATTTAAATCATAAGTAGCTTATCAGTACAGTAAAGGGAAGAAAGACAGAGCTTTACTTACTCCAGCCTTTGTAAAGATTCAACTCCAGGGACTTCCCTGGTGGTCCAGTAGCTAAGACTCTGTGCTCCCAATGCAGGGGGCCTGGTTCAATCCCTGGTCAGGGAACCAGAGCCCACATGCCGCAATTAATGATCCCGAGTGCCACAACTAAGACCTGGCACTGCCAAATAAATAAACAAAAATAAACATTCCAAAAATAGAACTTCCCTGGTGCATGCTAAATCACTTCAGTCATGTCTGACTCTTTGCTATGGATTATATCCCACCAGCCTCCTCTATCCATGGCATTCTCCAGGCAAGAATACTGGAGTGGGTCACCATGCCATCCTCCAGGGGATCTGCCCGACCCAAGGCTCAAGCTCGTGTCTCCTGCAGTGCCAGGAAATTTCTTTACCACTAGCGCCACCTGGGAAGCCCTCTCTGGTGTTCCAGTGGTAAAGAATCTACCTGCCAATAGAGAGGACACAGGTTCGATCCCTGGTTCAGGAAGATTCCACAAGCCACTGGGCGGCTGAGTGGAGCTCTAGAGCCCATGAGCTGCCAAGCAGAGAAGCCACCACAATCAGATGCCCACTCACCACAACCAGAGCAGCCTGTGTGCAGCAACAAAGACCTAGTACAGCCAAAGATATAAATAAATGAATAAGTAATTTAAAAAATAAATTTAAAAAATGATAATAATTCAGCATGACTACATCTAATACTTATATTTAGTTGATGGCTGACCATTACTACGAATCTGTTGGTGCCCCCTCCACAGCAAGTTAATGCCAACAGTAAAGAACAGACTGATGTCGTTGGCTGTATTTAGGAATAACTGAAATGCAAATGGATCACAAACCTTCCTTGTGAGGAAGGCAGCCTATATCCTTGTTTGAAAAGCAGTTCTGTTCTGATGAAAAGTGTCTTTAAGCGTTCAGAAGAAAAAATGGTGTAGCGGCTCAAAGGCTTGCCTGCATCTACTCAGGGATTTGTGACAGGCTATAAAAGAAAGGCGTTTGCTACTTGGCATAGTGCAGAAACCCAGGCTGCGGAGATGAGGCCAGACCAGGAGGAAGGCAGAGGGAGGATGAGCTAGCTGCCAGAAAGAAGCTGGAAAGGGCCCATCATGGGTTTCTCCTTGTCCACGGGGAAGTCGCTCGCATGGGGAGGCGGTTTCATATTCCTAGAACTTTGCCACCCTCAGTTAGGAGACAAGAGAAGGAAGAAACAGCTACAGTATTGAATGGCTTATTATGTGCCAGGCATATATTACATGCTTGACAGTTTATCTAAATTAATCTCACATCAACCCTGCAAGGCAGTTCATATCACCACCACTTCTTTAAATAAGGGGATATATTGAAATTCCTTTCTCTTTTTTTTTTTTTTTGGCTGCACTGGGTCTTAGTTTTAGCATGCAGGATCTAGTTCCCTGACCAAGGATTAAACCCAAGCCCGTAGAGTCTTAACCACTGGACCACGAGCAAAGTCTCAAAATTGAGGTTCTTGAGGTAGAGAGAGCTGTTGAGTATCACAGTTAGTGAATGGTCAAGCCTGTTGGAAACTCATTTATTTCTTCTTCACAAAGCCATACAGGATATAAAATAACTTCCTTGGGCAAAAAAAATATATGAGGTTAAACATTTAGAAGAAAATATAAGAAGATATCTGTGTGGCATCAAGTCAAGAAGGGATTTCTTTAAAAAGACATACAAGGCCAACTATAAATGATAAGATGAAAAAACAGCTATCCATTCATTCAAGAAATACTCTTGAACATCTACCAGAGACTGCTTGAGGAACTTGGGATCCATCATTGAAAAAAAAGACCAAAATCTCTACCAAAAGAAGATCAGTATCCAGCATATATAAACGATGTCTACAAGTGAGAAGACAAAAAAGAAACTCATGGGTAAAAGGTATGACAAACAGTTTACAGAAGTAAAAACCCACATGCCAGTAAACATAAAAAAAAATGGGTATTTAACTAGCCATCAGGAAAATACAAATTATAAACATCAAAGAGATACATGTAACAAATACAAAACTGGAAAAAATTAAAAAGCTGGAAAATACTGAGTATCATTGGAGATGATATGGTACAAGGAGTCCTAGATTTTTTGTTAGACTATAAATCGGTTTCCATGACCTCAGATAATAATTTGTGCAATAATAGCTAGTAAAGTTGAAGATGGTGTACTATTTCTTTCAGCAATTTCTTCCCTAGGCACAGACTGTAAAGAAATTAACATATAAAAGAACATGTAATAAAATTGTCCATAAAAACAAAACTGGAAACACTTCAATTAGATGTGCAACAGGAGGGTAAAAAAATATGTGTTCTGATGTCTTCATACAATGGACCATTACTCGGCAGCAAAAATAAATGAGTGAAATAAGTGGATGAATCTCACTAACATAATGTTGAGCAAAAAAAATATGAAGTTGCAGACTATTCACAGTATAATTTCATTTACATAAAGTTTTAAAAGTAGAAAACCACAGTACAGGAACTTCCCTGGGGATCCAGTGGCTAAAATCCTGCACTCCCAGTGCAGAGGGCCTAAGTTTGATCCTTGGTCAGGGAACTAGGTCCTACATGCTGCAACTAAGAGTTCTCACATCACAACTAAAGATCTCACACGCTGCAACTGAAAGACTCAACATGCCACAACAAAGATGGAAGATTGTGCCTCAACTAAGACCTTGCACAGCCAAATAAATAAAATAAATATTTAAATAATAAAAGTAAATGAAACAACACTACATATTTTGTTTAGGAATATGCAGTAAAATTATAAAGAAAAGTAAGGGAATTTTAAACTCTAAATTCAGAGTAGTTATTACATCTGGAAAAGAGGAAAATGTACCTACTTGTTTGTACTGAAAGTGTTTCATTGCTTAAGCTGGGAGGATGTACATGAATAGGTACTATATCACTATTTGTGCATGTGTGCTCAGTAATATCTGACTCTTTGTGACCCATGGACTGTAACCCACCAGGCCCCTCTGTCCATGGAATTCTCCAGGCAGGAATACTGGAGTAGAGTGCCATTTCCTACTCCAGCAGATCTTCCCGACCCAGGGATTGAACCCAGGTCTCTCATGTCTCCTGCATTGGCAGGTGGATTCTTTACTATTAGCACCACCTAGGAAGCCCTATATTACTATTTAACCTGATCTAACTCTTAATGATTACATAACAATAAATTTAGAAAAATAAGTATAAATCTATAAAAATAGACCTTGCTTATGAGAAATAAGCAAGGACTCCTCAAATATAAATTAATGCTGTTCTCTGTAAGTTGTAAACAGCTAATCTTTGCTTTGGGTTTCGAATCTACCGGGAAACCCTGACTTGGAGAATCAGCACAAAATGTGCAGCCAGGGACATAAAGTACTGAAAACAGTGAAGGAGACGTCTTAACAGCTTTTCCTAAAAGCACAATGAGAAAACAAAGACAAAAAGTCAGATTAATGGTGTCAGGTTGTCAAAGGCTACCTTGGAGATATCTCAGGGCAAAGGCTGTAAAGTACAAGAGGCCCAGGTTTTTAAAACATGGGCAACTGTGGGAAAGACCCAGAATGGTCTGGGGAATGGGGCACTCCTGAACTTCAAGACTGAGGGTATGGGAAGAGCAGAGGGTTCATTACTAGAAGGATTCGGGGCATGTCTGGATCAGAGACCCAGCAAAGCTACAACAGGAACCATTCTGTGCTTCTCATGCTGTTTACTGGGTTGGCCAAAAAGTTCATTCAGGTTTGTCCATCACGTCCTACAGAAAAAGCCAAATGACCATTTGGTCAACCCAATACTGGCCTCCCCAACTCAGTATGAACTTCTTCCAAGGCAGAGAGGAGGTCGTCAAACGAGTTCTCACATGTCCAGGGATCTGTGCTACACTGGGAGGGGCCCAAAGGTAAAGCAGACAAAGACCTCAAGGAGTGAGAGAGCAGGGTCAAAGGTGAAGTCCAACGGAGGAGAAAGACATGTAGAGAATGAACTCAAAGTCAAACACGATGAGAGGGGAGATGAACGGTGGTGAGAGGACTGGGAAAGACTTTGCCAACATCTTGAATCTTGACAGAGATAGGACTAGGAACAGAGGGGCAAGTGGAGAAAGGCTCGAGAGGAGGGGAGAATAAGCAGAGGAAAGCAAGAGGCAACAACAGTTCTATATGACTATAGCATGGAGACACAACCAAACACACCACCATTGGAAGGAAACAGTAACCACATCCAAGGGCAGAGTAAGAACTCAGTGACGCCTGTCTCAGTCACCAAGAAATTCTGACCAAGTGAAGTTTGCCCTCTGCATCCACAGGTTCCACATCTGCAGACAGAAAATATTCAGGATGGGATTTCCCTGGTTGTTCAGTGGTTAACACTCTGCCTTCCAATGCAGGAGGTGCGGGTTCAATTCCTAGTCAGAGAACTAGTATCCTCCATACTGCAGGTTGCAGCCAAAAATTTCAAAAAGCAAATAAGCAAACACAACATTATAAATCAACTATACTTCAAATTTAAAATGTTTTTTAAAAAGAAATGAAAATATTTAGGACAAATTTTTCCCAGAAGTTCTGAAACAAAACTTGAATTTGTAATGCACCATCGACTACTTCCACAGCATTTACATTGTATTGATAGCTATTTCCAAAGCATTTACATTGTATTAAGTAGTATAAGTCAGAGAAGGCAATGGCTCCCCACTCCAGTACTCTTGCCTGGAAAATCCCATGGATGGAGGAGCCTGGTAGGCTGCAGTCCATGGGGTCGCTAAGAGTCGGACATGACTGAGCGACTTCACTTTCACTTTTCACTTTTCATGCATTGGAGAAGGAAATGGCAACCTACTCCAGTGTTCTTGCCTGGAGAATCCCAGGGACAGGGGAGCCTGGTGGGCTGCCGTCTATGGGGTCACACAGAGTCGGACACAACTGAAGCAACTTAGCAGCAGCAGCAGCAGCAAGTAGTATAAGTAATCTAGAGATGATTTAAAGTCTACAGAGGATGTGCTTAAGTTACATGAACATACTTGAGCATCCTTGGATTTTGGTATCTGCAGAAAGTTCTGGAACCAATTTCCCTACAGACAACAAGTGATGATGCACCTACTTCCTTTCATTCTCCCCACTAATGCTAGTTACATCTTGACTCAAAGGAATGACCTGTTTTATTGAGCCAATACCTTAACCTGAATTTGTGGCCAAAATTCAAATATTTTGAAGTGAATTCTCATAAACTTCTATACCTCTGATAAAGACTGTGCAAGCTTAGGAAGCCTGCATGGGATGTCTTCCTCAACCAGTATTATAATAAAGGCAGTTTGTTCCAGCTGACATTGGGCTGGGTAATGAAATGTGCTTGGGAAGCAAATCAGAATAGATTCAAATTTCTTTACTAGTTATAAACAACACATTTTTGTAACCAGAGAAATAAACAGAGCTCACTTCGAAGAAAGCAAACACTTGTAGGAAAGTCACTAGATGACATCTGCTCTCTGATGGAAAATTTACGGAAAACAGCATGATCCAGGCCAAGCCAAGGGAAAGACCAATTAGTATTATTTAGACTACATCACTATTACACTTCCTTGTACAATAAACAATCACCTACCCTTTCACCTATGAATCTCTCTACCCTTTAACACCAATGTTTTCCAACTAGACACTAAATGCTTCCTTCTTTCAATAGTGAGTAATCCATTCAGCACTCAGTGCCAACAGCAAGGATGAACATTACTGGTAGGCTCCTTTGACTGACCTAACATATACTAGGAAAGAAGGGTGAAAAGAGGTGGAAGGGAAGAAAGAGTGAGAAAAGAAGTAAAATTAGTAAAGGAAGACGCGCCTAAGACTGTGATAGGTAGAGTCCCTCAACTCAGTCACTGCTGCTGCTGCTGCTAAGTCGCTTCAGTCATGTCCAACTCTGTGCGACCCCATAGACGGCAGCCCACCAGGCTCCCCCGTCCCTGGGATTCTCCAGGCAAGAACACTGGAGTGGGTTGCCATTTCCTTCTCCAATGCATGAAAGTGAAAAGTGAAAGTGAAGTCACTCAGTCGTGTCCGACTCTTAGCGACCCCATGGACTGCAGCCCACCAGGCTTCTCCGTCCATGGGATTTTCCAGGCAAGAGTACTGGAGTGGGGTGCCATTGCCTTCTCCGACTCAGTCACTAGCCACTTGCATTGATGCTATACATTGAGAAAGACATTGAGTGAATTAGAGAAGTGAGTTTATCTTAGCTCTGACTCTCACTGGTTCTGAACCTTGGTTAGATCTTTTTGGGGATCCATGATCTCTGAGGCACTTTTTATCCTGTCCTTGAGTTTTCATATACAACTGGTCTACCACATACCATGCCACAGAGGATACAGAGAAGCCTGCTACAAGGAGTCCACCTACAAAGTGACACAGTCAAGATGTCAGCATTCATGTAACTATGGTAACCAAGTCCCCCTACCCAGAAACTGTCCCAGATGACCATAGGAAAATAGAACACAGGAATATCAATAGTTTTGAATAACTATTTTGAAATAATGTCAACCATATGATAAAAATTTTAAGGATTTTTAAAATACAGTATTTCTTTATTTGGCTGCATCAGGTCTTAGTGGTGGCATGTGAGAGCTTGGTTGCATCATGCAGATCTTTGGTAGTGGCACACAGACTCTGTAGTTGTGGTGTGTTGGCTCAGTAGTTGTGGCATGCAATCTTAGTTGCTCTATGGCATGTGAGATCTTAGTTCCCCGACCAGGGATCAAACCCACATCCCCTGCATTGCAAGGTGGATTTTTAACCCCTGGACCACCAGGGAAGTCCCTTAAGGATTTTTTTTTTTTTTTTTTTGGTGTTAAGTCAAGTATAGGCAGGATCCAATAAAGAACAAGTCACCAAGGGCAGATTTTTAAATATTCATTCTTAAGAAAGTGATACAGCTGGAGACCATGACAAAGCACAGAAAGAGCTTCACTTGAAGTCACTCTCTTACCAGGGACCAATAGCAGTCAAAGGCAGTTGGGAGAGGAGCCACATTAAAATAAGTATGCAGACAGAGCTATGACCCCCAGCTCCCACAATTAGTCCTTTAGGATGCTAGATGAATCAAGTTGCAATAAAAAAAACTATATGATAAAAAATGATATTTTTTTAAGATTCTTTTGATGTTGACCATTTTTAAAGTCTGTATTGAATTTGCTACAATATTGTTTCTGTTGTGTTTTGCTGCTGCAAGGCATGTGGGATCTTAGCTCCTCAACCAACACCCCCTGCATTGGAAGGTGAAGTCTTCTCCATTGGAACCACTGGACCACCAGTCAAGTCCCAAGAATTATATCTGAAGTATTTAATGATTGTTAAAGCACAGATACCAACCAATCAGATGGTAGCCATAATTACTGATTTGGCCAGGTAGGTAGGTATGGCTGGTAGGTACTTGCTTAACTAATCCCAGATCCATTCCTAACCATCTTAAAGACAGATTTCTAGGGTATACAAACTAACCATCAAGGAGCCTGTGGTAGCCATTACTGCTGTTCACTACATGTTTCCAGTTCTCCTCTTGGGCCCATGGTACGAGTGCATGACCCCAACCCTTTGAAGTTAGGCATGGCCACGTCACTTGCTTTGGCTAACAAAGCAACAAACACGTAACAAAATGTGAGTGGTATGTGTCACTTCTATCCAGAAAATTTAGAGAACCAGCACTCAACTTGTCACATTTCCTATTCTCTGCAGAAATGGCAATCAGCAATGTTTTAGATGGCAACAGCACTGAGAAGAAATGTGATAGATGTACAAATGAGTGAGAAAAAGCCCTCTGTGTATTATGCTGCTGAGATTTTTTTGAAGGTTACTGCAGAAGATCTAGCCTATCCTGACTGATGCCAGGAAAAATCTGCCCACTAGTTTTGGGAATAATCAAAAGGTGATGGGGCCATTGCAAACACCCATTCAAGGACATGTGAACAGATTAAAACCAACTTGGAAACTACAAGCATCTGCAGCCTTAAACAACAGTAACAGAACATGCAAGAGGTAATATTTTGGAAACAAAGTTTTACTCTAGGAATCTAAACTTTAGGTAGCATTTGCTATGAAATACAAAACAAAAGTGATCTTGGACCTTGAGAAACAAGATATAAAAGATGAGTTGATAAGACAATAGTTTTAAATGAAAGGGAAGCTGGCATTAATAAAAAAAAAAAAACAAGGAAATTATCTTAATGCATTACAAGGAGTAAAGAACAGAAATTACAGAAAATAAAATGGATGTAGTTTTTTAGAATACTAAGGTGAGAGATCAGTAAAAATGAAAAAGAGCAAGAGAAACTATTTAATCTAAACAACAGAGAGAAAATATTTTGAAGATAAAATTAATAGAGCATCAAGGACCTATTGTATAATAACAAAAGATATAAAGTTTATGTTATCAGAGTATAAAAAGGAAAAAAGAAATAGCATAGGGTTAAAAAATATATTTGAAGAAACAATGGCTGAAATTCTCCCAATTCGGGGAAAACCATAAAACCGAAGATTCAGGAGGCTGAATCCTTAAAAAGAATAACATCAAAGAAACATACACACACAAAATACCATAATCAAACATCTGAAATCAACAGACAAATAAACACTGCCTATAGGGGAACAGCAATTAAAATGGATAGTGGATTTCTCATCTTAAACCAAAGAAGCCAGAAAGAAGTAGCAGACATTTCAAGTGCTGAAATTAAAAAAAAATAATAACATTTGGACCAGAACTCTATGCCCAGCAAAAATACCCTTCAGGAATAAAGGGGAAATCCAGACATTCTCAGAGGAAGGAAGACTAAGAATTGTCACCAGAAGACCTACCTTTAAAGAAATGATAAAAGAAGTACTCTAAAAAAAAAGGCAAGACTTCTTGGATGGTACAGTGGATAAGAATCCACCTGCCAATGCAGGGAACACAGGTTCGATCCCTGGTCCAGGAACATCCCATATGCCATGCAGCATCTAAGCCCGTGCATCGCAACTACTGAGCCTGCACTCTACAACCCATATGCCATGCATCACAACTACTGAGCCCATGTGCTGCAACCACTGAAGCACCCTAGAGCCTGTGCTCTGCAACAAGAGAAGCCACCGCAATGAGAAGTCCACGTGCCATAACAAAGAGTGGCCCTGTTTGTCACAATTAGAGAAAGTCCATGATCAACAATGAAGACCCAGTGCAGCCAAAATTATTTTTATTATATTCTTTTTAAAATTATTCTTTTAAATTTAAATTGAATTAATTTAAAAATCAATTAAATTATTTTTTAAAAGATATTTGAAAGAAGGTAAGTTGTAACAGAAGATCTGAAACTCCAAGAAGGAAGAAAGAACAATGTAATGGGTAAAAAAGGGTAAATATTTTAGAATGCCCTTGTCTTCATGAACTTATAAAAAAAATTTTCTATTTATTATTTTTGGCTGCACTGGGTCTTCATTGCTGTGCACAAGCTTTCTCTACTTGCAGACAGCAGAGACTACTCTTCGTTGCAGTGAGCAGGCTTCTCATTGTGGAGCACAGGCTCTAGAGTGCAGGCTCAGTAACTGTGGCACAGGGGCCTAGTTGCCCTGGGGCTTGTGGGATCTTCCCACACCAGAGATCAAACCCATGACCCCTGCACTGGCAGGCAAACTCAACCACTGAACCACCAGGAAAGTCCTTCATGAGCTTTATTAAAAACTACGTTTGATAGTTGAAACAAAAAATTATATCATCTGATGTGGTGCTCAATGTATGAAAAGAACACAATTAAGATAATTACCATATTAAAAGCAGGAAAAGGTAAAACCTAAATTAAGGTAAAGTTTCGACACCTCACACAATGTCTGTGATAAGATAGCACCACCATAAGAGGGTTAGGGAAAAGAGAAAGATTCAAAACCTTTACAGCTAAATCAACATGTAATTCTAAAAAAATTTTCAAGAAGACCACAGGAAGGCAATAAAAGGGAACCACAGGAATAAGAGACAGAGAAACAAAACATAAAATGGCAAGCTAAAACGCTAAAATAGGGACTTCCCTGGTGGTCCAGTAGCTAAGACTTGGCACTCCCAATGTAGGGGGCCTGGGTTTGATCCCTGGTCAGGAAACTATATCCCACAGGTCACAACTAAGAGTCCACATGCCACAGCTAAAGATCCTGCATGCCACACACACACACACACACAAAAAAAGATCCCACATGCTGCAACTAATGCCAGGTTCAATAAAATAAACAAACATTTTTAAATAAAAAATAAATAAACCCTACAAATATAACAAACAGTTATAACTGCAATAATATGTATTTATATAACATATGATTAAAACATATCAATAGTTATTTTAAATGGTTGAAATACACTGTATACCAGATAGAGACTGGCTGAGTGGATTAAAAAAAGTACACACAACTCAATTATATGCTCGCTATAAGAAATCACTGCAGATATAATTGTATAGACAGGTTGAACATAAAAAAATATTAAAGTAAAAGAAAAATGTATTATGCTAATAGCATATTTAATAGTTATTTCTTTAAAGGAGTGGCTACATTAAAAGAGATAAACTTCAGAGCAAAGAAAATTTCCACAGAGGAACATTCCACCAAGGAAATATAGGCACACTAAATGTGTATGAACCAAACAATAGAGCTCTAAAATACTTAAAGCAAACACTGACAAAATTGAAAGGAAAATATGCAAATTTACAATTAGAGTTGGAACACCCCATGTCAGCAATTGATTGATAACTAGATAGAAAGGCAACAAGGCTACAAAAAGACTAGACACACTGTCAATCAGCAAAATTTAATCGACCTTTAAAGAACACTTTACCCAACAATAGCAGAATATACATTCTTTTCAAGTGCCCATGGAACATTCACTAAAATAGACCATATTTTTGGACATGAAACAAACCTCAACAAATTTAAAATAATTGGAATCATACAGTGTGTTCTCTGGCCATAATGGAATTGAGCTAGAAATCAGTAACAAAAAGGTAACAGGAAATTCTCCAAATAGAAACTAAATAACATATTTCTAAATAATTCATGGGTCAGAGAGAACTGCTCAAAGGAAACAGAAAAATTCAAAAAATGAATTAAATTAAAACATATCAAATTTTGTGGAATATGGCAAAACAAGTTACAGAAAGAAAAATTTATAGCACTAAATGCTTACTTAAAAAAAAAGAAAAGATCTCAAATTAATGATCTAATTCCACTCCAAGAAAATAAAAAACAAAAAGGGAAAAATCCAAGGCAACCAGAAGAAAGAAAATAATAACGAGCACAAACCACGGAAACAGAAAACAGAAAAGCAGCAGAAGAAATCAGTGAAAGAAAAACCTGACAATTTGAAAAGGTCAACAATATGCATCAACAAAACAATAAATAGACAAAGAAAATAATCAAGACTGATGAAGAATAAAGAGATGATACAAACGACCAATGGGCTTCCCTTGTGGCTCAGCTGGTAAAGCATCCGCCTGGCAATGCAGGAGACCTGGGTTCGATCCCTGGTTCAGGAAGATCTCCTAGAGAAGGGGATCTTCCTGATCCTTCTAGTCACCCTTTAGTGCCTTTGACTGTGTGGATCACAATAAACTGTGGGAAATTCTGAAAGAGATGGGAATACCAGGCCACCTGACCTGCCTCTTGAGAAACCTATATGCAGGTCAGGAAGAAACAGTTAGAACTGGACATGGAACAACAGACTGGTTCCAAATAGGAAAAGGAGTACATCAAGGCTGTATATTGTCACCCTGCTTATTTAACTTCTATGCAGAGTACATCATGAGAAACGCTGGGCTGGAGGAAGCACAAGCTGGAATCAAGATTGCCGGGAGAAATATCAATAACCTCAGATATGCAGATGACACCACCCTTATGGCAGAAAGTGAAGAGGAACTAAAAAGCCTCTTGATGAAAGTGAAAGAGGAGAGTGAAAAAGTTGGCTTAAAGCTCAACATTCAGAAAACTAAGATCATGGATGGCATCTGGTCCCACTTCATGGCAAATAGATGGGGAAACAGTGGAAACAATGTCAGACTTTATTTTGGGGCTCCAAAATCACTGCAGATGGTGACTGCAGCCATGAAATGAAAAGACGCTTACTCCTTGGAAGGAAAGTTATGACCAACCTAGACAGCATATGAAAAAGCAGAGACATTACTTTGCCAACAAAGGTTCGTCTAGTCAAGGCTATGGTTTTTCCTGTGGTCATGTATGGATGTGAAAGTTGGACTGTGAAGAAGGCTGAGCGCCAAAGAAGAATTGATGCTTTTGAACTGTGGTGTTGGAGAAGACTCTTGAGAGTCCCTTGGACTGCAAGGAGATCCAACCAATCCATCCTAAAGGAGATCAATCCTGGGATTTCTTTGGAAGGGATGATGCTAAAGCTGAAACTCCAGTACTTTGGCCACCTCATGTGAAGCGTTGACTCATTGGAAAAGACTCTGATGCTGGGAGGCATTGGGGGCAGAAGGAAAAAGGGATGACAGAGGATGAGATGGCTGGATGGCATCACCGACTTGATGGATGTAAGTTTGAATGAACTCTGGGAGTTGGTGATGGACAGGGAGGCCTGGCGTGCTACGATCTGTGGGGTCGCAAAGAGTCGGACACAACTGAGTGACTGAACTGAACTGAACTGAACAAACTACCAAATCAGGAATGAAACAGGGTATCACTACAGATACCACAGTTATTAGAAGGATAATTAGGGAAAACAACAAACAACTCCACATGCATAAATTCAACAATTTTGATGAAATAGGCCAATTCCTTGAAAAACAGAAACAACCAAAATTCACCCAACATAAAAAAGATAATCTAAAGAGTGCTATAACTACTAAGGAAATTGAGTTCATAGTTTAAACCTTGTCCAATACAAAAGCTCCAGAATCACATGGTTTCGTTCACTGGAGAATTGTACCACACATTTAAAGAATTAACACCAATCCTACACAATCTGTTCCAGAAAAGAGAAGAGGAAGAAACACTCCACAACTCATTTTATGAAGACAGCATTACCTTGATATCAAATTCAGATAAAGACAGTACAAAAAAAAGAAAGTACAGGTGACTAACTCTCATGAAGTTAGATGCAAAAATCCTCAAACAAAATATGAACAAATAAAATTCAGCAGTATACAACAAATGATACACCATGACCAACTGTGGTTTATTCTAAGAATGCAATGCTGTTTTTATTTGAAAATCAAACAGTATAATGTATCAAATCAAGAGGGTAAAAAAGATGAGTCACAAGATCTTATCAACTGATAAAGAAAAAGGCATTTGACAAAATTAAGCACTTATTCATGATAAAAATTCTTAGTAAACCAGAAATAGAGAACTTCCTCAGCTTAATAAAGAGCAATAATCTACAGACAATGTCATACTTACTGATGAAAGACTAAATGTTTTCTCCCTGATATCAGGAATAAGGTAGAATGTCCACTCTCAGCACTCTTATTCATAGAACTGGAAATGATAGCCAGTGTAATAAGGCAAGAAAAGAAAACAAAGGCATACAGATTGAAATGGAAGAAATAAAACCTTATTTATAGATGATGTGATTGTCTGTTTCAGAGAAGGCAATGGCATCCCACTCCAGTACTCTTGCCTAGAAAATCCCATGGATGAAGGAGCCTGGTGGGCTGCAGTCTATGGGGTCGCTGAGAGTTGGACACGACTCAGTGACTTCCCTTTCACTTTTCACTTTCATGCACTGGAGCAGGAAATGGCAACCCACTGCAGTGTTCTTGCCTGGAGAATTCCAGGGACAGGGAAGCCTGGTGGGCTGCCGTCTATGGGGTCGCACAGAGTCGGACACGACTGAAGCAACTTAGCAGCAGCAGCAGCAGCAGTCACCTTATTCATGACGAAGGGATTCCCACCTTTTTGTTAAAGGAATGGCCAAATACATGACACATGACATTAGACAGATGAGACAGACAGCAGTTTATTAATCACATATACTCAAAGTCCAAGCGAAGAGCAGATACAACATCCCATGCCTGCGTGCTTGCATGCTAAGTTGCTTCAGTTGTGTCTGACTCTTTGCTACACTATGGACTATAACCCACCAGGCTCCTCTGTCCATGGAATTCTCCAGGCAAGAAATATTGCAGTGGGTTGCCATGCCCTCCTCCAGGTGATCTTCCCTACTCAGGGATCTAACCCCTGTCTCACAGCTCCTGCTCTGGCAGGCAGGTTCTTTATCACTAGTACCACCTGGGAAGATCACCACATGCCATACAGGACCCCATCGTGGTCTCACTCAGGACAAAGTAAACAAGCAGGGACAAGGGACAGGCTTTGTAGTATCCAGAGTGTGAGGTGACCTCTGGCTCTCTCAGGAGGATATGACTGGCTTGTTTGAGTAATTCTGTAGGCTGCAGGGAACAGAAACCCACTACTCCGTTATAAGCAGGAACTTTGCCTTGATACTTAGATAAGGAAGGTTGTATGCCTAGGAGACCATATCCATGGGAACAGAGTGAGGAGGGGAACCGTCAGAGTGTGTACTCAAGGCCCTCGTGGGTTCACCAGATATCAAGGCAGCACATAATACTGGGCCTTAATTTTAGGCCATATTGTCTACATTTAAAATCCCAAGGAACCTACCAAAAAACTCCTAAAACTAATATTGTGGCTCAGCTGGTAAACAATCCGTCTGCAACGTGGGAGACCTGGGTTTGATCTCTGGGTTGGGAAGATCCCCTGAAGAAGGGAATGGCTACCCATGCCAGTATTCTGGCCTGGAGAATTCCATGGACTGTATAGTCCATGGGGTCACAAAGTCGGACATGACTGAGAGACTTCCACTTTCACTTTAGAATGGCTGCAGGTTACAAAGTAAAAGAAAGTGAAAGTTGCTCAGTTGTGTCCGACTCTTTGCAACCTGATGGACTATACAGTCCATGGAATTCCTAGGCCAGAATGCTGGAGTGGGTAGCCTTTCCCTTCTCCAGGGGCTCTTCCCAACCCAGGTCTCCTGCACTGCAGCCAGATTCTTTACCAGCTGAGCCACAAGGGAAGCCCAAGAATACCGGAGTGGGTAGCCTATCCCTTCTCCAGCTGATCTTCCTAAACCAGGAATCAAACCTCGGTCTCCTGCATTGCAGGCAGATTCTTTACCAAACTGAACTATCAGGGAAGCCCAAAGCAACACCCAGAGTTCTACTGTATTTCTGTGTTTTAGCAAATAACATGTGGATAATAAAATGAAAAGCCCAACACCATTTACAATCACTCCAAAAAATGAAATATTTAGGTACACATACAAAATACATTGTTCAGAATTTTACAAAACGCTTATGAAAGAAGCCAATAGATCTAAATACTAAAGAAACAGACTGTGTTCATGTTCATTGGAAGACTCAGCTTAGTAAAGATGTTAATCCTCCCCAAACCAACCAATAGGTTTAACACAATTCCTATCAAAATTCCAGCAAGATTTTCTGTATAATATTGTCAAGCTTATTCAATAGTTTATATGAAAATGCAAAAAAATAGCAAAAATAATTTTGATAAAGAAGAGTAAAGTGAGAGGAATGATTATATACAATTTTAATACTTACCATATAGATAAAATAATAAAGATGGCATGGTATTGGAGGAGCGATAAACACATAAATCAATAGAACAAAATAAAGAGTCTCATAACTTCCCTGATGGCCCAATGGTCAAAGGCTGCCTGCCAATGCACGGGAATTAGAGCTACCAAGGGAACATTTCATGCAAAGACGGGCTCAGTACAGGACAGAAATTGTATGGACCTAACAGAAACAGAAGATATTAAGAAGAGGTGGCAAGAATACACAGAAGAACTGTACAAAAAAGATCTTCATGACCCAAATAACCATGATG
Source organism: Bubalus kerabau (assembly GCF_029407905.1). Lineage (NCBI taxonomy): Eukaryota > Metazoa > Chordata > Mammalia > Artiodactyla > Bovidae > Bubalus > Bubalus kerabau. The sequence goes on from NC_073642.1 coordinate 25,127,362, forward strand.
GTGTGATCACCCACCTAGAACCAGACATCCTGGAGTGTGAAGTCAAGAGGGCCTTAGGAACTATCATTATGAACAAAGCTAGTGGAGGTGATGGAATTCCAGTTGAGCTATTTCAAATTCTAAAAGATGATGCTGTGAAAGTGCTGTACTCAACATGCCAGCAAATTTGGAAAATTCAGCAGTGGCCACAGGACTGGAAAAGGTCAGTTTTCATTCCAATCCCAAAGAAAGGCAATGCCAAAGAATGCTCAAACTACCGCACAGTTGCTCTCATCTCACACGCTACTAAAGTAATGCTCAAAATCCTCCAAGCCCAGCTTCAACAGGACCTGAATCATGAAATTCCAGATGTCTAAGCTGAATTTAGAAAAGGCAAAGGAACCAGAGATCAAATTGCCAACATCCGTTGGATCATCGAAAAAGCAAGAGAATTCCAGAAAACATCTATTTCTGCTTTATTGACTATACCAAAGCCTTTGAATGTGTGGATCACAACAAACTGAGGAAAATTCTGAAAGAGATGGGAATACCAGACCACCTGACCTGCCTCCTGAGAAATCTGTATGCAGATCAAGAAGTAACAGTTGGAACTGGGCATGGAACAACAGACTGGTTCCAAACAGAGAAAGGAGTACGTCAAGGCTATATACTGTCACCCTGCTTATTTAACTTATATGCAGAGTACATCATATGAAATGCCAGGCAGATTGAAGCACAAGCTGGAACCATGATTGCCGGGAAAAATATCAATAACCTCAGATACACAGATGATACCACCCTTATGGCAGAAAGTGAAGAAGAACTAAAGAGTCTCTTGATGAAAGTGAAAGAGGAAAATGAAATAGTCGGCTTAAAACTCAGCATTCTGAAAACTAAGATCATGGCATCCGGTCCCATCACTTCATGGGAAATAGATGGGGAAACAATGGAAACAGTGACAGACTTTATTTTCTTGGGCTCCAAAGTCATTGCAGATGATGACTTCAGCCATGAAATTAAAAGACACTTGCTCCTTGGAAGGAAAGCTATGATCGACCTAGATAGCATATTAAAAAGCAAAGACATTACTTTGCCAACAAAGGTCCATCTAGTAAAAACTATGGTTTTCCCAGTAGTCACGTATGAATATGAGTGTTGGACTATAAAGAAAACTGAGTGTTGAAGAATTGATGCTTTTGAACTGTGGTGTTGAAGAAGACTCTTAAGAGCCCCTTGGACTGCAAGGAGATCAAACCAGTCAATCCTAAAGGAAATCAGTCCTGAATATTCACTGGAAGAACTGAAGCTGACGCTGAAACTCCAATACTTTGGCCACCTGATCTGAAGAACTGACTCATTGGAAAATACCCTGATGCTAGGAAAGATTGAGGGCAGGAGGAGAAGGGGATGAAGAGAAGTACAGAGGATGAAATGGTTGGATAGCATCACCGACTGGATGGACATGAGTTTGAGAAAGCTCCAGGAGTTGGTGATGGACAGGGAAGCCTGGAGTGGTGCAGTCCATGGGGTCGCAAGGAGTTGGACACAACTGAGTGACTGAACTGAATGCAGGGGATATAGGTTCAATACTTTGTCCAGGAACTAAGATCCTAGACTAACTAACATGCCAAGGGGCAACTAAACCCATATAAGACAACTCTGAGCCCTTGCTCTAAAGCACGTGAGTCACAACTACTAAACTGATCCACCTAGAGTCCATGCTCCACAACAAGAGAAGCAACCACTATGAGAAGCCCACACACTGCAACTAGAGAGTAGCCCCTGCTTGCCACAACTAGAGAAAACCTGTGGGCCACAATGAAGATCCGGGGCAGCAAAATAAATAAAATATCTTACATTTTTTCCTTAAATAATAGATTCTAGAAATAGACCCACAGAAATACTCCCAGTTAATTTTTGACAAAGGAACAGAAGTAATTCAGTGGAAGAAGGACAGTCTCACTCTAATCCTGAAACAACTGGACATCCACAGGCAAAAGTGAGCCTTGACCTTAACCTTTCACCTTATACAATAAAAACAATTCAAAATGGATCAAAAACTTAACTGTAAAACTATAAAACTTTCAGAAGAAAATATAGGAGGAAATTTTCAGGACCTAGCATAGAGTTCTTAGCCATGACACCCAACACCAACATCCACAAATGAAAAAAATGATAAGCTGGGCTTTATCAAAATTTAAAACTTTTGTTCTGCAAAAGACTATAAGAAGGGGTTAAAAAACCTAGGGACTACCCTGGTGGTACAGTGGTTACAAATCCTGCTTGTAATGTAGGGGATGTGGGTTTGATCCCTGGTGAGGGAACTAAGATCCCATATGTCATGGAAATACCAAGCCTGCAAGCAGCAACTACTGAGCCATTGGGCTCCAGAGCCCTCAGACCACAACCAGGGAACACCATGAACTGCAACAAAGACCCAGTACAGCCCAAAAAAAAAAAAAAAATCAAGCTATAGACCAGAAGAAAAGCATTGGTGAAACACATAGCCCATAAAAGTAATTCTAACATACCAAAATTGAAGAAAGTAGGGAAAACCACTAGACCATTCAGGTTCGACCTAAATCAAATCCCTTATGATTATACAGTGGAAGTGAGAAATAGATTTAAGGGACTAGATCTGATAGATAGAGTGCCTGATGAACTATGGACAGAGGTTCGTGACATTGTATAGGAGACAGGGATTAAGACCATCCCCATGGAAAAGAAATGCAAAAAAAGCAAAATGGCTGTCTGGGGAGGCCTTACAAATAGCTGTGAAAAGAAGAGAAGCAAAAACCAAAGGAGAAAAGGAAAGATATTCCCATCTGAATGCAGAGTTCCAAAGAATAGCAAAGAGAGATAAGAAAGCCTTCCCCATCGATCAATGCAAAGAAATAGAGGAAAACAACATAATGGGAAAGACTAGAGATCTCTTCAAGAAAATTAGAGATACCAAGGGAACATTTCATGCAAAGATGGGCTCAATAAAGGACAGAAATGGTATGGACCTAACAGAAGCAGAAGATATTAAGAAGAGGTGGTAAGAATACACAGAAGACCTGTACAAAAAAGATCTTCATGACGCAGATAATCACAATGGTGTGATCACTCATGTAGAGCCAGACATCCTGGAATGTGAAGTCAAGTGGGCCTTAGAAAGCATCACTACGAACAAAGCTAGTGGAGGTGATGGCATTCCAGTTGAGCTACTTCAAATCCTGAAAGATGATACTCTGAAAGTGCTACATTCAATATGACAGCAAATTTGGAAAACTCAGCAGTGGCCACAGGACTGGAAAAGGTCAGTTTTCATACCAATTCCAAAGAAAGGCAATGCCAAAGAATGCTTGAACTACTGCACAATTGCACTCATCTCACACGCTAGTAAAGTAATGCTCAATATTCTCCAAGCCAAGCTTCAGCAATACCTGTATGCAGGTCAGGAAGCAACAGTTAGAACTGGACATGGAACAACAGACTGGTTCCAAATAGGAAAAGGAGTACATCAAGGCTGTATATTGTCACCCTGCTTATTTAACTTATAGCAGAGTACATCATGAGAAACGCTGGACTGGAAGAAGCACAAGCTGGAATCAAGATTGCCAGGAGAAATATCAATAACCCCAGATATGCAGATGACACCACCCTTATGGCAAAAATCAAAGAGGAACTAAAAAGCCTCCTGATGAAAGTGAAAGTGGAGAGTGAAAAAGTTGGCTTAAAGCTCAACATTCAGAAAACTAAGATCATGGCATCTGGTCCCATCACTTCATGGGAAATAGATGGGGAAACAGTGGAAACAGTGTCAGACTTTATTTTGGGGGGCTCCAAAATCATTGCAGATAGTGATTGCAGCCATAAAATTAAAAGACACTTACTCCTTGGAAGGAAAGCTATGACCAACCTAGACAGCATATGAAAAAGCAGAGACATTACTTTGTCAACAAAGGTCCATCTAGTCGAGGCTATGGTTTTTCCAGTGGTCATGTATGGATGTGAGAGTTGGACCATGAAGAAAGCTGAGCACCAAAGAATTGATGCTTTTGAACTGTGGTGTTGGAGAAGACTCTTGAGAGTCTTCTTGGACTGCAAGGAGATCCAACCAGTCCATTCTGAAGGAGATCAGCCCTGGGATTTCTTTGGAAGGAATGATGCTAAAGCTGAAACTCCAACATTTTAGCCACCTCATACGAAGACTTGACTCATTGGAAAATACCCTAATGCTGGGAGGGATTGGGGGCAGGAGGAGAAGGGGACGACAGAGGATGAGATGGCTGGATGGCATCACCAGCTCGACGGACAGGGGTTTGGGTGGACCCTGGGAGTTGGTGATGGACAGGGAGGCCTGGCGTGCTGCCATTCATGGGGTTGGAAAGAGTCGGACACGACTGAGTGACTGAACTGAACTTAAATGAAGTAAAACTCCTTTACATAAATTCACCTTGCGTGTGTGTGTATGCTAAGTCACTTCAGTAGTGTCCTGCTGTTTGTGACCCTATGGATCATAGCTCACCAGGCTCCTCTGTCCTTGGGATTCTCCAGGCAAGAATACTGGAGTGGGTTGCTGTGCCCTCCTCCAGGGGATATTCCCGACCCAGGGATTGAACCCATGTCTCTTTTGTCTCTTGCATCAGCAGGTGTGTTCTTTACCACTAGCACCACTTGGGAAGCAAAATTCACCTTACTATCAATGAATAAAGAAGAATCTATGAATTATAAATACTGAACACACATTAGGGCTCCATTTTCACTTTCACTGTCAACTCTAGTCCTATACTGATGCTGCTGCTAAGACACTTCAGTCATGTCTGACTCTGTGCGACCCCATAGACGGCAGCCCACCAGGATCCCCTGTCCCTGGGATCCTCCAGGCAAGAATACTGGAGTGGGTTGCCATTTCCCTCTCTGATGCATGAAAGTGAAAAGTGAAAGTGAAGTCACTCAGTTGTGTCTGACTCCTAGCAACCCCATGGACTGCAGCCCACCAGGCTCCTCTGTCCATGGGATTTGCCAGGCAAGAGTACTGGAGTGGGGTGCCATCGCCTTCTCCGAGTCTTATACTAGTTTTTCATTAAGATGACTTTCTCTCTTGACCTCAGGGATTGTCAGTCAATGGATTCATTCATTGAATCTCAGAATTATGTGCTAATTTCACAATCTTAAATTACAAACAAAGCTCTGAGCTCAGTAAGTATTTCCACATGACAATTTAAAAAAGCTTCCCAGGTGGCATTAGTGGTAGAGAACCTACCTGCCAATGCAGGAGACATAGGTTGGACCCCTGGGTCGGAGAGATCCCCTGGAGGAGGGCACAGCAATGCATTCCAGTATTCTTGCCTAGAAAATTTCATGGACAGAGGAACCTAGTGGGCTGTGGACTATGGGGTTACAAATAGTTGTACACGATTGAATCATCTTAGCATGGGCACATGTCCTGTGTACCATGGGTCTGTTTTTTAACATTTATTTATTTATGTGCCTGTGCTGGGTCTTAGTTGCAGCTCGCAGGATCTTTAGTTGTGGCATGCAGGATCTAGTTCCATGACCAGGGATCAAATCCAGGCCCCCTGCAGTGGGTTAGGGTTAGCCATTTTAGGGTCCAGTTTTAGCCGCTGGACCAGCAGGGAGGTTCCTCCATGTGTCTTTTGAAAGACAAGCTTCCTTTGCTAACTGCCAGACATCCTGGAATGTGAAGTCAAGTGGGCCTTAGAAAGCATCACTACAAACAAAGCTAGTGGAGGTGATGGAATTCCAGTTGAGCTATTCCAAATCCTGAAAGATGATGCTGTGAAAGTGCTGCACTCAATATGACAGCAAATTTGGAAAACTCAGCAGTGGCCACAGGACTGGAAAAGCTCAGTTTTCATTCCAATCCCAAAGAAAGGCAATGCCAAAGAATGCTCAAACTACTGCACAATTGCACTCATCTCACATGCTAGTAAAGTAATGCTCAAAATTCTCCAAGCCAGGCTTCAACAACATGTGAACCATGAACTTCCTGATGTTCAAGCTGGTTTTAGAAATGGCAGAGGAACCAGAGATCAAATTGCCAACATCCGCTGGATCATAGAAAAAGCAAGAGAGTTCCAGAAAAACATCTATTTCTGCATTATTGACTATGCCAAAGCTTTTGACTGTGTGGATCAAAAGAAACTGGAAAATTCTGAAAGAGATGGGAATACCAGACCACCTGATCTGCCTCTTGAGAAATTTGTATGCAGAACAGGAAGCAACAGTTAGAACTGTACATGGAACAACAGACTGGTTCCAAATAGGAAAAGGAGCTCGTCAAGGCTGTATATTGTCACCCTGTTTATTTAACTTATATGCAGAGTACATCATGAGAAACGCTGGACTGGAAGAAACACAAGTTGGAATCAAGATTGCCGGGAGAAATATCAATAACCTCCACATGCAACCATATGCAGATGACACCACCCTTATGGCAGAAATCAAAGAGGAACTAAAAAGCCTCTTGATGAAAGTGAAAGTGGAGAGTGAAAAAGTTGGCTTAAAGCTCAACATTCAGAAAACGAAGATCATGGCATCTGGTCCTACCACTTCATGGGAAATAGATGGGGAAACAGTGGAAACAGTGTCAGACTTTATTTTTCTGGGCTCCAAAATCACTACAGATGGTGACTGCAGCCATGAAATTAAAAGACGCTTGCTCCTTGGAAGGAAAGTTATGACCAACCTAGATAGCATATTCAAAAGCAGAGACATTACTTTGCCAACAAAGGTTCGTCTAGTCAAGGCTATGGTTTTTCCTGTGGTCATGTGTGGATGTGAGAGTTGGACTGTGAAGAAGGCTGAGCGCCAAAGAAGAATTGATGCTTTTGAACTGTGGTGTTAGAGAAGACTCTTGAGAGTCCCTTGGACTGCAAGGAGATCCAACCAGTCCATTCTGAAGGAGATCAGCCCTGGGATTTCTTTGGAAGGAATGATGCTGAAGCTGAAACTCCAGTACTTTGGCCACCTCATGCGAAGAGTTGACTCATTGGAAAAGACTCTGATGCTGGGAGGGATTGGGGGCAGGAGGAGAAGGGGACGACAGAGGATGAGATGGCTGGATGGCATCACTGACTCGATGGACGTGAGTCTGGGTGAACTCTGGGAGTTGGTGATGGACAGGGAGGCCTGGAGTGCTGCGATTCATGGGGTTGCAAAGAGTCAGACATGACTGAGCGACTGATCTCAAGTGGAAAAAAACTCAACATCTGTCTGTGCTGGCAAGGAAGAACCTTGGGAGCCAAAGCTCCCTTGCTACACCTTGTGTCCTGCGGTGGGCATCAAAGAAGATCAACTGACAATACAGGAACAAATCAGCAGTGAGGCCAAAAAAGACAGAGACATGTGGCCTGTCACACTTGAGGAATTCACCAAAGTCCCACTGTAGAAAGATGAAGGGTTATATCAGCATATAATATATTGTTCTGTCTGTTTACATATACGTGTATGTGCCTATCTATTAGACATTTTAATCAAATAACTACAAAATAAAGTGAGGCTAGTTCACTCCCTAGCATGAATTGGGCTGTTTCCCAACCCTCGTCCCCAATCTTTCAGTTGTCTTTCAGAGTGTCCGGTTGCTCCTAAATGTCCATCAACAAAGGAATGGTAAAGAAGATGTGGTACCTATATGCAATGGAATATTATTCAGTCATAAAAAGGAACGACATAGTGCCATTTGCAGGGATGTGGATGGACCTAGAGCCTGTCATACAGAGTGAAGTAAGTCAGAAAGAGAAAAACAAATATTGTATATTAATGCATATATGTGGAATCTAGAAAAATGGTACAAATGACCTTATTTGCAAAGCAGAAATAGAGTCACAAATATAGAGAACAAACTTATGGATATCAAGGGGGATGAACTGGGAGATTGGGATTGACATATATATACACTACTATGTATAAAATAGATAATTAATGAGAACCTGCAGTACAGCACAGGGACCTCTACTCAACACTCTGTGGTGACCTAAGTGTAAAGGAAATCTAAAAAAAAAAAACCAAAGTGGATATAGGTAAACGTATCACTGATTCATTTTGCTGTACAGCAGACACTAACACAACATTGCAAAGAAACTATATTCCAATAAAAATTTTCATAAATAAAAACAAACTAGAAAACTAGCAGCAAAAAATAAAAAAGTGTCTGGGGAAATTCCCTGGAGGTCAAGTGGTTAAGACTTGGAGCTTCCACTGTACGGGAGTTCGATCCCTGGTTGGGGAAATAAGAGCCCAAATGCCGAAAAGCGCAGCCCAAAAAAATTAAAAAATAAAAATATTTTTAAAGTGTCTGGTTGCTAAGAACCTCCTAAGGATCCACAAGGAATCAGCCAGATGCAGAGTGGGCATCACCCAGACAAATGGCCTCCCTGTATCAGGGGCTGCACAGAGCCTGTCAGAGCACAGCCCCCGGCCACTCCATGCGTTCCTTCCCTGCTCAGTGCACCAAATGCTTTCCTGGCTCTGATGAGGGGAGCTGCTAACACATCCCAGAAAGTGTTTACAGAGTGAGCAGCCCGGTGCCCCTCCTCCCAGAGCTGTGACCACAGATGCCTGCCACATGCTGGACCTCCCCGGGACCGGGTGGAGGGCCTGCAGGTCAGTCCAGAGCCCCTAGGCTCCCTCCAAGATGTCAGGCCACCAAGCCTGTCCTGAGGAGGGAGGCAAAGGACTGGCTGGGGTCCTGGGAGGGCCTGCCGCCCTCAGAGAGCCACAGAGGTAGGAAGTAAGCATATTCCATATGTACGCTGGTATCCTACCAACCACCACTGCATGGAAAGAAAGCTCCGCGTTCTCAGTATGAAGTGTTTGCACTGAAAGGAATTTCACTTTAACAGCTTCAGGGCATTGGACCCACTTCCCTCTGCCCATTCCAGCAATTCCTGCTTCTCTTCCGTTTCAGCATCAGTGAAGGGTGACTACAATAATCGCCAGCAAATGAACAACCCTTTTTCCAGAAGGGTGGTCATGCCCACATGCATCCAGTCTGGCTCCTCCCCACCTCTGGCTTCCACCTTCCATCCCAGCAAGGGGACGGTCATCCCCTAGGCATCCCCAGAGAACCAAACCAAGCAGGAAGAGGGTTTTCGCAGTCCCTGCCTGTACCCTAGGACTTTCTCCTTTCCAAACTGTCCTAGAGTCTTGTCCCCTAGATTTCACTGAGCACCAAGTCTTGCTTATAGTTTTATCCTCCTCCCTGACTGGCACCATATTTGGGGGACTGTAATATGTATGGGTCTCTCTTTTCATAATTTATAGTTGTTGTTCAGTCCTTAAGTCATGTCCGACTCTTTGTGACCCCATGGACTGCAGCACACCAGGCTCCTCTGTCCTCCACTATCTCCTGGAGTTTGCTCAAATTCATGTCCATTGAGTCGACGATGCTATCTAACCATCTCATCCTCTGCCACCCTCTTCTCCTCCTGCCCTCAATCTTTCCCAGCATCAGGGTCTTTTCTAACGAGTCAGCTCTTCAAAGCAGGTGGCCAAAGTATTGGAGCTTCACCTTCAGCAATAGTTCTTCCAATGACTATTCAGGGTTGATTTCCTTTAGGATTGACTGGTTTGACCTCCTTATAGACTAATTTCTTATTCACTTTATAACATAGCTAACACGTACCTTTAAATGAGCACACCACCACTCAGAATTCCCTGCTCTCATAACCAAGGTGGCCATTTCCATCTAGATTTAAGGGTGACAGTTCTTTATTTTATTGGAGCATAATTGCTTTATGATGTTGAGTTAGTTTCTGCTGTACAATGAAGTGAATCAGCTATAGGTACACACACATCACCTCTGTCTTGGACCTCCTTCCCACCCCCCCACCCCACCCCTCTAGGTTATTAACATAGAGCACCCAGCTGAGTTCCCTGTGCTATCCAGCAGCTTCCCACTAGCTATCTATTTTACACATGGTAGTTTCACTTTCATGCATTGGAGAAGGAAATGGCAACCCATTCCAGTGTTCTTGCCTGGAGAATCCCAGTGACAGAGGAGCCTGGTGGGCTGCAGTCTATGGGGTCACACAGAGTCGGACACAACTGACTTGACTTAGCAGCAGCAGAGCATATATGTTAATGGTGATGGAGTTTAAAATGTCTGGACTGCTACTAAACTGACAACATTTTTTAGGAATATCAAATGCTGGTGGCTATACAGTGAGAGCAGCTTCTTCGGTAGCTCAGGTATTAAAGATTATCCACCTGCAATGCAGGAGACTTGGGTTCGATCCCTGGATAGGGAAGATCCCCTGGAGAAGGGAATGGCAATCCATTCCATTAGTCTTGCCTGGGAAATCCCATGGACAGAGGAGCCTGGTGGGCTACAGCCCATGGGGTTGCAAAGAGTCAGACGAACACACACACACAGTGAGAAGGGCACTCTCCTAAGTCACAAGTGGGAGTGTGAACAGGCACAACTTGGTAATTAAGAAAAATATTTGTGAATAAACATGTTGAAGATTTTATTATTTACCCTAATAAACTAAAAAGCTACCAAGAGGCAAGATCAGAAAATAGGGAAGCAGGGTTCAATCTTAGCTGACACCTGGACCCATTATTCCTCTTCAGGAAAGAATGAGCTCTGTGAACAAAAACAGCTAGACAAGGAGTTGGTGAGTTCCTGAAGACAAAGATCAGTAAAAGCAAAGGGGGTAAAAATAAAGAGATAGACCATTCCCCTCTAGAACTAAACAGGAATTAGTGTGGGGAGTGAGGAGACAGAAAGAATCAATGAAGAAAGAAAAGGGATACAGGAGAACAACACTACTTAATGCAGAGAATAAAATTCACTGTCCAGTATTCACAGAAGTTTAGAAAAAACGAATTGTTAAATATGCTTGCCACATTCATAAAATGGAGCACTTCGAAACTGAGCATTTAAAAACTTAAAACTTTACAGGCTGCATACTCTGGGAGGAAGAAAAGATCAGAAATTAAAGCAAAATAATTTACAAATTTGTTTGAAAAATGACAAAATACTTCCTTTTCCTCTGTCCTATAAAATTTCTAACTTAAAAAATATATATATGTATTAATTTATTTATTTGGCTGTGCTAGGTCTTAGCTTGCAGCATGTAGGATTTTTAGTTGCAGCATGCCAAATTTTAGCTATGGCATAAAGGACCTAGTTCCCTGACCAGGGATTGAACCCAAGCCCCTTTCATTGGAAGCACAAAGTCTTAGCCCCTGAACCATCAGGGAAGTCCAAAAAATTTTTGACTTTTGTTTATATGGAAGGCTTCCAGGAAAAGGTAAATTACCAAAATGGATTAAAGAAGCAGGAGAAAACCTGAATAATCCAATAATCACAGAAAAATGTTTAAAAAGTTGTCAAAGAACTACTCCTCCCAAAAGGTCCTGGGTCGCATTTACTATCAAGGTAAAACTACCATTTATTTTGCTTTCAAACCTTCCAAGAATAGGTTATTCCTGTGCTATATAAACTGATCCAGAAAAGGAAATAATGATGGAAAATGTTCCAATCCACTTTACAAAGTTAACAAAAATTTTGATATTAAAAACCTGGGAAATATAGCACCAACCAACATTACTTATGAACACAGATGTAGTACTTTTCAACAAAATATTTGCAAACCAAATCCAGCTGAATATTAAAAAGGCAGTATGTCATGGCCAAGTACAGTTAATGCCGGGAACACAAGGAGGATTCAGTATTAGAAAACCTATTAATATGATTCATCATGGTAGAAGGTCAGAGGAGGAGAAGAATATGATCATCTAGATAGCTCTGAAGAACCTTAATAACCAATTGTGTTGGAAATTGTAGCTTTAAATGAAAACCACTGGCAATAGTTGGTTCAGTGAGGGGACATAGCACCCCAGGAAAGCAGGCTACACTAGGTGACGGCCAACCAGAATTTAAAAGCTGTGCTAGGAGCCTCATTTTTCAACCCCCTCCTTCCAGCCAAATATCAGAGGAGAAGACCAACATGCACAAAAGTAACCCTAGAATGGGGACTCTGAACTAAGGCACTGTTTGTTTTTTTCAAACTGTAAACACAGCGCATTAATCAGCGGTGAAATTCACTGGGTCTTAGCCAGCCATTTTTTCATAGAATCACTTGGAATGGAATGGATATAAAAGATAAATACCATAGTGAACCACTCATGGAAAGAATTAGCATGGTTTTCTGAAACTTTTGTTCCAGAAATATGAATGCATAGATATATACATCAATTGAGTCATGATGTTAAAATGCACTTTGACAGACATAGAGAACAAATGTATGGACACTAAGGAGGAAGAGGAGGCGGGATGGAGTGGGAGACTGGGACTGACATACACTACTATATATAAAATAAATAACTAATGAGAACTACTGTACAGAAAAAGGAACTCTACTCAGTGCTCTGTGGTGACCTAAATGGGAAGGAAATCCAAAAAAAGAGGAGATATATGTATGCATATGGCTGATTCACTTTGCTGTACAGTAGAAACCAATACAACACTGTAAAGCAACTATATTCCAATGAAAAAAAAAACTTTCAAAAATAAAAAGTTTTTTTAAATAAAATGCACTTCCTCCTGTGGGCTACAATTAAAAAGCTGAAGTAACACTGAACTAGGGGATTAAGAGGAATCATTTTTTAAATTTCTACTTGCTACAGACTAAAGTTTAGGGCTAGAGTTAAAATTATGAGTGAGACAGAGAAGGCTGAGCACTGAAGAATTGATGCTTTTGAAATGTGGTGCTGGAGAAGACCCTTGAGAGTCCCTTGGATTGCAAGGAGATCAAACTAGTCAACCCTAAAGGAAATCAGTCCTGAATATTCATTGCAAGGACTGATGCTGAAGCTCCAATATTCTGGCCACCTGATGCAAAGAGCTGACTCACTGGAAAAGACTCTGATGCTGGGAAAGACTGAAGGCAGGAGGAGAAGGGGACGACAGAGCATGAAATGATTAGATAGCATCACTAACTCAATGGACATGAATCTGAGCAAACTCCAGGAGATAGTGGAGGACAGAGGAGCCTGGTGTGCTGTGGTCCACAGGGGCTCAAAAAGTCAGACACGACGTAGCAACTAAACAACAATGACAAGACAGGGAGGAAGGTGTCATAACCTCCCACTCTAACACGCACACCTACCTCATGACGTAAAGCCACTCGCTTCATGTCATGAGGTGAGACCTGGCTACAGTTCTCATTACTGAGACTCTTCCCAATTCAGGAATATTAGTTTGTGATGGTGGTGTCAGTGTAGCTACTGAAGCTTACTCTCTGGCACTATCTTATCTCAAGGCAAAACCTGGCTTTACCAGATTAGGATAGACTACTCAAAAATATTCACTCCCACGCCTTACTCCACACATACAGACAATCTCTAAGGGAGGAGCATACTTGCCCACTCTAATAATTTTGTTGGGATTTTTGGGGGGGAAGGCTTATAATTTAGGCAGCTTTATCTTTCTAAATTAATTTTTATTGGAGTATAGTTGTTTTACAATGTTGTTCCTGATGCACAGCAAAGTGAATCAGCTACACATATACATATATCCCCTCTTTTTTGGATTTCTTTTCCATTTAGGTCACCACGGAGCATTAAGTAGAGTTTCCAGTGGTATCCAGTAGGTTCTCATTAGTTATCTACTTTATACACAGTAGCGTATATATGTCAATCACAACCTCCCCATTCATCCCACCCCCAGCTCCCCTTCTGGTGTCGATACATTCTCTATGCTGTCTATGTCTGTGTGTTCTCTATGTCTGTGTCTCTATTTATGCTTTGCAAATAAGTTCATCTGTACCATTTTTCTAGATTTCATATATAAGCAGTATTATACAATATTTGTTTTTCTCTTTCTGACCTACTTCACTCTGTATGAAACTCTCTAGGTCCACCCACATTTCTCAAAATGGCACTACGTCATCCTTCTTGTGGCTGAGTAATATTCCATTGTATTCCATTGTATATATATACATATACCAATCTTCTTTATCTAGCCCACTCCAATAATTTTGGGCCTGGCCATATAACCTGCTCTGTCCTTCACTCTGACAGTCTTCTACATGAGTTGCTTTGGCCAGTGGGATTTTACAGAAATGACATAAGCAGAATGCATAAGGAAAACCCTTGTACTCTTGGACTTGGTTTCATGTGTCTCTTTCATCACCAGGAAAAGAACATGCTCTTCTTAGCCTGCTAGTCTGATGAGAAAGATGACAGACATGTGGGGCAAAGCCTCATTAAAAGAGAATCCCTGTTGGAACAGAACCCTCACAAGATTGATGCATACAAGTTTTAAAAATAGAAACAAATATAAGAAAAATGCAATCAACGAACATGTATCACTAGATAAATTACTCCAAAGAAATTATAAAGAATCTGATCTTGCTTTTAAAAAGTTCAAGAAGTAATACAAGAGTTAAAAAAAAATTTTTTTTTCTATCACAACATTGTAAAGCAATTATACTCTGATTTTAAAAAATAAATACAAGTAAACATTTTAAGATGAAAGAAGAAGTGAGTTTAGCAAAAAAAAAATGGCAAAAATAAAAACATTACAGATTTGAAGAGCACACTAAAATAAAAAAACCTTTCTGGAAACACTTGTACATGCTTATGAAGGTTAAAAATTATCTACATCATGTCCAGATGAAAATATGGACCTCAGGATAAGGACGAAATCATGTACATATCATGGCAGAAAAGTGAGACACAAACAAAGGTTAAAAATCAGATTGGCCCCAAGTTCTCTTCAGTAAAACTCTAATCAGTGCCCAAAACTGCAGCAGCAAGATTTACAAAGACCTGAAGAAAAAGAGTGAGAACAGTTTGATTTGATTATGTTGTTGAATTTTTTCTGTTCTTATTGAGAAATATTAACTATACGTTTGTTAGATGTCCTTTGTTACCATTTATTTTAATCATGTGTGTTTTCTAGTTCATCTCCGAGAGTACTCATTCTGTACCCAAAGCATGTCCCCAGTTGCTTATTGCACTGCATTCACTTATTTCTGTCCTAGGATCGACTGTTTGCTGAAGAACCACCGAAGGACATGAGGTGTGAGACAGGGAATGAACCAGACTAGTCAACAGCTTCCATACCGCATTGTTGCCTGACTCTGTCTCTTATTAAAGATGCTCTTTCCTTTTCTCTAGAGTCACATCTTCCTTTTATTTTCAACATTCAACAGTTGTGAGATTCTCAAGAAACCCCCTGGGACTTCCTTGGTGGTCCAGTGGTTAAGAATTGGCCTTGCCATGACGGGGACACAGGTTTGATCCCTGGTCGGGGGACTAAGACCCCACATGACTTGAGGCAATGAGCAGCGAGGAAGAACCTGCGAGCCACAGCTGTCTCCACGCAGCCAAATAAATAAATAAATATTTTAAAAACAGAAAGAGACTTCTAGAGTAGGTAACTTGAAAATTTTAAATGTCAGTTCATCAAAAAAACATAAATAAAATGAAAATATTAATGATACAACAGAGAAATCATTTGCAATATATTAGGGACAAAAGACTAATATTCTTTATCTATAAAAGGCACACACAGGTTAATGAGAAATTCTTAGTTGAAAAATGGGCAAAAATATGAAAATAAAATCTTTTATTCTATTTCTAATGCCTCAAAGAGACCATACACAAAAGCAGTAATACAAATGGCCCTAAAATATTTTTAAGAATCTCTCACTACTAAGATTTCCTTGAATTTTATACTGCCAACTACTGCGAAGATGACATTTTTATAGATACTTTCTAAAAGGCCATTTAAAAAAAATTATTTATTCATTTGGCTGTGCCGAGTCTTGGTTGTGACACAAGCTGTCTGCAGTCTTCATTGTGACGCAGTATATTTAGTTGTGGCATTTGGGATCTATTTCCCCGACCAGGGATCAAACATGGGCCCCTGCATTGGGAGCTTACAGTCTTAGCCACTGAACCACCAGGGAAGTCCCATGAAAAGCAATTTGATAGCATAAATCGAAGGTCTTACAACTGCACCTGGTTTTTGACCCCAAGATTTTGCTTCAACAAACACATTTTCCTAGAAATGTATTCAAAGAAAATAATCACAAATATGAGCAAAGAGGATCTGCAAATATATTTTCATAGCAGCATTATTTGCAACTTCAAAAAAACTAATGAACTTAAATGTTCAGCAGTAAAGAATTACTTAATAAAATATAGCACACCAAATGATGCAACATTATGAAGACATTAAATATTATTATAATGTGATAATAAATATAAAAATATCAAATACATAGAAATATGCCTTATATTGTTAAATCTTTACAAAGTTATCCAAATACAGTGTAATCACTTTTTAAAAGATACATATATATGCTACTACTAAGAATATTGGAAATATATACAACAAAATCCTAACAGCTGCCAGAATGAAAGGTGATTTTATTCATCTTTGTCCTTTCCTGTATTTTCCACATTTTTTTATGAGTATGTTTTGTGCTTTTAAATCAGGAGAAAAAAATGGAAATTTCAAAAGAGAGAGTGAAGGGAATTCAGAGTCCTTTAATACTAATGAGTTTTTATTAATAAAATACTTATTCTTCCTTTTTAAAAAAGTTTTTTTTCAACATAACATGCTATTATATTTATAAATGAAGGCTTAGGGAACAAATGCATTTCTGAGTATTTGACCACAATAATTTATAGCATACATTGGCTGGAGCTGTTCAGTGCTGACAAATTCCAGAAAGTAATTGCATAAAATACTTGGAGAGGAAATTGCTTTATGCTTCCATGCTATTTATGGAAATTAGCATCTTTGTAAAAATAAACTGAGAGCAATCACAATCATAGACCTTGAAATGTGGTTTCCATAAGATGTTAGCTTTGCTGCTTTAAGACCCATTAGCAATGTGGAAGGGAAACACTGCCTGCTTTTTTTTTTTTTTTTTTTCCTGTTATGAAACTGTTGCATATAATTGGTTTTTTCCTCTTGGATCCTTAATCCCTCCCTTTCTCCTGACTGCTTCCCTTTGGAATGCATATGGACTGAAGTATTCACTTTGCTCCTTAAAACCTTTCCAATGATCCTGTTCCCTTCTCAAAGAGTATTACCTATTTTCTTTATTCAGTGCCTCATCTTTTGCAATTTACAGCTTGCCCCAAAACAACTCCTTCAAACATAACTGACAATTTCCCAAGATTGGGGTGAATTTTCACCTCGCTGTATTCCTAAAGCAAGCTCAAAACCTAAAGGAATCTTCCATACTTCCTTTGTTCTCTCTCAATCCCACATAATCACTAGCCAAATTCTATCCCTTCAGGCTCTAAAATGGTGCCTAGAATCACACCCTCTGGTCAAAGACTAACTCCCCCGCCCCTCTCCCCACTTAAGTCCCATCTCCCACCCCATGTACTCTTGTGAACAGTTAAAGTTCTCATCATTACCAACCTGCACTGGTACCAGCAACGTCCCAAGTATCTCTGACTTGGATGTGCTCCTAGTGGTCCAATGGAGTCATTCTAAAATTTTTTAAGTATTTATTTATTTAGTTCTTTGGCTGTGCCAGGTCTTATTTGCAGCACACGGGATCTGGGATATTTAGTTGCAGCATGCGAACTCTTCGTCGTGGTATGCGAGGTCCAGTTCCCCAACCATGGATTGAATCCGGACCCCCTGCATTGGGAGTGTGGAGTCTTAGCCACTGAACCAGCAGGGAAGTCCCTCCAACAGAGTCTTAAGAGCGTCTTTCCCATCACCTCCTGATCAACGCCCAAGGCTTCTGTACTGCCCATTGAGCCAAGCCCTCTTTATCATTTATTTATTTAGCATGCTCGGCAAGGTCCTCTCCAGTTAGCCACAGACTAACATCCTACTTCATACTCCATGCTGTCAAATATCTTACTCTTCAAATTTAGTGTCAGTGGAAACCAAGAGGACAAAACCGAATGAAGAACCATTTCTGAGATGGAAAAAGGGAAGTTGAGGGGTATGGGGCAGGGGCAACAGAGAAGGTCTCCAGAGAGATCCCGGGAGTCTGGGTCAAATGAGCAGAACACGGAGAATCCGGGCACTGAGACACAGCTGGGTGGGTGGGGAAGACTTCTGTTTAGGAAGTACTTCCATCTAGTCAAGGCTATGGTTTTTCCTGTGGTCATGTATGGATGTGAGAGTTGGACTGTGAAGAAGGCTGAGCGCCGAAGAATTGATGCTTTTGAACTGTGGTGTTGGAGAAGACTCTTGAGAGTCCCTTGGACTGCAGGGAGATCCAACCAGTCCATTTTGAAGGAGATCAGCCCTGGGATTTCTTTGGAAGGAATGATGCTAAAGCTGAAACTCCAGTACTTTGGCCACCTCATGCGAAGAGTTGACTCATTGGAAAAGACTCTGATGCTGGGAGGGATTGGGGGCAAGAGGAAAAGGGGATGACAGAGGATGAGATGGCTGGATGGCATCACTGACTCGATGGACGTGAGTCTGGGTGAACTCTGGGAGTTGGTGATGGACAGGGAGGCCTGGAGTGCTGTGATTCATGGGGTTGCAAAGAGTCGGACACGACTGAGCGACTGATTTGATCTGATCTGAGGCCTCCAAGGGATATCCTGGTGGAAGCATGCAGCAGTTCATGGATATATTAATCTGCAGCTCATGGAAGAGGCAGGCGGAAACCTCTCAGAGATACTGGGCCTCTTCCATTTTAGTGAGGTCACCAAGAAGAAAGGAAGAAAGAGAGAGAGAGAGAAGAAGGGAGGGAGGGAGGAAGAAAGAAAGGGAGAGAGAGAAAAAAAATGAGAGAGGGAGGGAGGGATGGAGGAAAGGAGGAAGGAAGGAAGAGAGAGAGAACAAGAGAGAGAGGAAAAAAGAGAAAGAAAGAAAGGAAGAAGGAAGGAAGGGAGAAAGAGAAAAGGAGGGAGGGAGGAGAGGGGGAAGGAAGTTATCAAAATTGTGTTTTATTTCCAATGTTTACATTTAACAGTTGATGTAAAAATACACACTTTTTTATCTTTTCGATGTATATATAATCCTATTTGAAGAGAATATTAAAAGCCTGTCTTTGAAAGCCTGAATCACTATGAGACCTGGCTCCTCAGATGATAACCCCAGGCAGGAGCCTCTGGAGAGAAAAACCAGCAGTGATTGAGGCTGCCCGGGGAGAGCATGTGGACAGACAGAGAACAGGGCAAATAGCAGAACTCTGAACTAAGTAGCTTTTAGAAAGAGTCAGAAACAAGCCAATGGCTCAGATGGTAAAGAATCTGCCTGCCAGTGCAGGAGACGCTGGTTCAGTCCTCGAGTCAGGAATATCGCCTGGAGGAGGGAATAGCAACCCACTCCAGTATTCTTGCCTGGGAAATCCCACGGACAGAGGAGCCTGGTGGGCTATAGTCCATATGGTTGCAAAGAATCAGAAAGCCACGCATTCAAATAAGTGATCAAAAATGTTCACTTGCTGTTGCTGTTGTTTAGTTGCCAAGTCATGTCTGACTCTTTGTGACCCCGTGGGCTGTAGCTTGCAAGGCTCCTCTGTCCACGGAATTCTCCAGGCAAGAATACTGGAGTGGGTTGCCATGCTCTCCTCCAGGGCATCTTCCCGACGACCCAGGGATCGAACCTGTGTCTCTTGCATTGGCAGGCAGATTCTTTACCACTGCAGCACCTGGGAAGTCCCAGCCCTAGGACTAGAACCAATTAAAATCAGTTCTATCAATTAAAACGGGTATCTATCAAAATAGTCACAGGGACCTTTCTCAATGCCAAAACACTGGAATTTAGGAAGCAGAGCAGATGACAAAGAGGATCTAAGTATCCACATTCTACAGGGAACTACCAGGCTTTCCCTGGGGGGTCCAGTGGTTAAGATTTGCCTTCCACTGCAGGGGGCGCAGGGTCAATCCCTCATCAGGAAGCTAAGGGCCCACATGCCTTGTGGCCAAAAAACCAAAACATAAAACAGAAGCAATATTATAACAAATTCAATAAAGACTTTTTAAAAAATGGTCCACAAAAAAAAAAAATCTTTTAAAAAAAGTATAAGAAAAAATAAAGAGAACTACCAACATAAGGTGGATCTCACCCTTAGAGTTCCTTAAGAAGGACACCAGCCACCACCCTACTCCTTCCCCTCTAAGACGGAGAACTGAGATGCACTGAAGGAAAAAAAAGAATCATTCATAGAGATTGGGGATCCCTGCAAGGAGGGACTGTCAGTCCACTCTCCAGGTGGGCATCAGCTTAGACTGGATCCACTGATCTGTCCTGGCAGAGACAGACTGGAGAACTGAAGGGAGCTGGCCAGACAGGGAGGAGGCAGCGCTGGAACAGCCCCTACCCCCAGCATCTGCACAGAACAGATGTGAACACTGTAGCCCTCCAGGCACATCTGTCATGGAATTCTCCAGGCAAGAATACTGGAATGGGTTCCCATTTCATTCTTCAGAGGATCTTCCCAACCCAGGGATCGAACCTGAGTCTCCTGTGTCTCCTGCATTGGCAGGCAGATACTTTACCACTGAACCACCAGGGAAGCCCATGGATCAAGTGGTCAACACCAAAGGATCTGGATTCAAACCATTCTGCCAGCATCCACTCAACTGGGCTGACTGGAAGAGGATCCCAGCAGTATGAGACAAGCCGGAGCTGGGCCTCCTGCTTCAGAAAAGGCAGGCGCTGCAGAACCCTCTGAAGAACTCACACGTGCCACCCAGAGGGGGCAGAGAGTCATTGAGAGCCGGACAGATGATGACAAGGACCACAGAGTGGCATCCAGTTGAGTTAAGAGCTGTTTGCCCTTCTCCCCATCCCCTGTCCTTGCTTCCAACTTCAGGAAAGCTGGACCCAGAATAACTAAAAGGAAGAAAGATCTCCAAACCAGTCCTCACCACTGGTTGAGGTGAGAGGAGAATGGATCCCAGTACAACCCCACTTCAGTTACCTGGAGCCCTGTGTTAAGGCTAGACTAGACAGAAGGGAGATGAGATTTAAATAAAGTGGGGAATTGAAATTTTAAATTGTACTGGACTTTTAATAAATGCAGGGTTTTTCTGGTGATCCAGTGGTTGAGAATCCCCTTGCCAATGCAGGGGACACAGGTTCAATCCCCAGTCCAGGAAGATCCCACATGCTGTAGAGCAACTAAATCCGTGTGCCACAACTACTGAGTCTATTCTCTAGAGCCTGGGAGCAGCAACAACTGAAGCCCATGGACCCTAAAGCCTGTGCTCCACAAGAGAAGCCACTGAAATGAGAAGCCCGCACACCACAACTAGAGAGTAGCCCCCACCCGCCACAACGAGAGAAAGCCTGTGTACAGCAACAGAGACCCAGCACAGCCAAAAGCCTGAAAAATAAATAAATAAAAATAAAAAAAATAATAATGCAAGTGAATTTACCCAAGAGTGCACAGAGGCATGGAAACAGATTGGATTTGGCCAAGCATAGCTGAAGCCCGTGACTGGCTTTGTGTTTATATCTGCCTGACCTGAGACTTCTCAATGAAGAAGGCTGGAAGAGGGTTGGAACAGCAGCAGCTGTCTTCTCAGGGAAGATCTGG
Organism: Bubalus kerabau; assembly: GCF_029407905.1. Taxonomy (NCBI): domain Eukaryota; kingdom Metazoa; phylum Chordata; class Mammalia; order Artiodactyla; family Bovidae; genus Bubalus; species Bubalus kerabau. Next base: position 25,148,847 of record NC_073642.1, read on the forward strand.
GTCCCTGAGGAGAAGGCCCGGAGCAACAGGAAGCATCCAGGGCCAGGGCATGACAGGAAGAGGGGAGGCCTCTCCAGCTGCCTGACTGAAGGGAACAGCGAGCTCCTCCAGAAATGGTCAAGAGCGAGTTAGGAAAACACAAGGCTGCGGACCTCATGGCTTGCTCTGCAATCTATCACGATTATTGTGGTCAGTGATTATAAAGGCTTCAGTTTTAGCTGATTCAATAAAGATAATCTAGTTTTTATTAAGTGAATTGGCACATCCCTTCCTCCTTGCATCTCAGCCTCACAGGGCTGTTAACTCTCCATCAGCCAACTGCAGCAAAGCCCACGTGCAGCAAAGAAGACCCAATGCAGCCCAAAAAAAAAAAAAAAACACCCAGAATGATTCATTCAGTTCAGTTCAGTCGCTCAGTCGTGTTTGACTCTTTGCTACCCCATAAGCTGCAGCACGCCAGGCTTCCCTGTCCTTCACTATCTCCTGGAATTTGCTCAGATTCATGTCTATTGAGTCTGTGATGCCATCCAACCATCTCGTCCTCTGTCATACCCTTCTCCTCCTGCCCTCAGTCTTTCCCAGCATCGGGGTGTTTTCCAGTGAGTCAGCTGTTCATATCAAGTGGCCAAAGTACTGGAGCTTCAGTTTCAGCATGGAGGTGGCAGCACTTATAAGGAAAAGTGAAAGTGAAGTCGCTCAGTCGTGTCTGCCAACTCTTTGCAACCCCATGGACTGTAGCCTACCAGGCTCCTCCCTCCATGGGATTTTCCATGCAAGAGTACTGGAGTGGGTTGCCATTTCCTCCTCCAGGGGATCTTCCCAACCCAGGGATCGAACCCAGGTCTCCCACATTGTAGGCAGACGCTTTTACCGTCTGAGAGAGACTAAAGACAGCCCCAAGGGGACTTCCCTGGCTGTCCAGTGATTAATTAAGACTCTGTGCTTCCAATGCAGGCGGCATGGGTTCAATCCCTGGTCAAGGAACTAAGATCTTACATGCCATGTGGTGTGGCCCCCCCAAAAAAATTTTTTTTATTTTTAAAAGAAGACTCCAAGGGTCCCCCAAACAACCAAATCCTCAGAGGAGGGGCAGCTTTGAAACAAATCCAGGCTGATACTAAAGAGATAACCAAGTATCCAACCCTCAGACAGGAGCAGAAACTGATCTAGCCTTCACTGTAACATTCACCCAGGCCCTGTGATGGGACCACCCACAGCTGCAGGAACCTTCCCTGAGAAAGTCAAGTCCCACCTCCAGGCCTCTGCAGCATTCTCCTTTCTCAGCTGATGCCTCTTGGGTGCCCCCTCCAGTTCCCCAACAGAAATTACAGGCACTTTGCTTGTTTGAAGGACATCAAATCAGTCGATCCTAAAGAAAATCAACCCTGAATATCCACTGGAAGGACTAATGCTGAAGCTGAAGCTCCAATACTTTGGTCACTTGAGGCGAAGAGCCAACTCATCGGGAAAGACCCTGATGCTGGGAAAGATTGAGGGCAGGAGGAGAAGGGGACAACAGAGGATGAGATGGATGGATGGCATCACCAACCCAATGGACACAAGTTTGAGCAAACTCTGGGAGACAGTGAAGGACAGGGAAGCCTAGCATGCTGCACTCCATGGAGTCGCAGAGTCAGACACGACTCAGCGACTGAACGACAACAACATTTGTTTTATAAGGTTAATATATCAAGGGCATTTACTACATGTTGTTGTTTAGTCACTCAGTCAGTCATGTCTGACTCTCTGTGACCCCATGGACTGTAGTCCACCAGGCTTCTCTGTCCATGGGATTCTCCAGGCAAGAATACTGGAGTGGGTTGCCATCTCCTTCTCCAGGGGATCTTCCTGACCCAGGGATCAGACCCACATCTCCTATATTGGCAGGCGGATTCTTTACCTTTGAGCCACCTGGGAAGTCATGCCAGACAGATTTTTTTCCGTTCACAATGGATTAACTCCTCCAGAAAAGTCTGTGAGGTAGGCACCCCCTCTCTACAAATGTGGACACTGAGATGCAGAGATGTTTGTATAACAGGCCTTGAAGTGGTGTAGCTGGGATTCCAACAGCCGATGCTGCAAATGATAAAGATAACTAGCCTGAAATCTCCGTTTACAACCTCCTGTGCACACACTGCCCCATACTTGGAATCAACACTGCCAAGCCACACAGATATGGAAAAATCCAAGAGTTCAGTGAGTGATTCAAGCTGGGAAGACACTGCCCTTGGCCAAAGGTCAACAGACTGCCTCAAAGCTCATTTTAATTTTATAGGGTCGAAGAAAACAAAACTAAACCCTGTGCCATGAAGCCTCAGCCCCATTTGACCAGGAACAAATCTCTGTTTCAGATCTGATGAGATGGAAAAGAAAGTCTCCACCCACCATGCCCCAACCCTACACCTCGCTGACCACAGAAATCCTAAGATTACCCTGAAAAGATTTACATCTGTTCTAATAAAAGCAATCTATTAAAATGTGGATGGGGTAGCATCAATAAAGTGAATAATGGGGGAGAAGCTGTACCTCACTAACCAGTTCTGTATGAGTCACAGAAATCATGGGACACTGGAGCTGACAGAGGCCTTAGAAACACTAAATCCAAGAGTAAAATGTGAGGCAGAGAGGTCTGATTAATCTCTCTCAGGGTGTATCTCTTTATTTATGTGCACAAGCCTATCTAAGAGATGTTAGAGCCTTATTAAGCATCAGGTCCTTTGCCAGACCCTGAGAGTACAGAGGCCACTAAGCCAGTGATGACAAGTTACATGATCAGGGAGGGGCTGCCTTGTTCTAATTCACACTAGATACTGAATGGACCAGCATGTTCTAATTCACACAGGGTGCAGTATGGGTTCGCAGCAGCTCTCAGGACAAAATACTTAGATGTGCTCTGCACTTCATTACTTTTTAAAGGTTTTATTGACGTGGACCATTTTTAAAGTCATCATTGAATTTGTTACAAAACTGCTTCTGTTTTATGTTTTGGTCTTTCAGTCACAGGGCATGTGGGATCCTAGCTCCCCTACCAGAGATCAGATCCACACCCCCTGCATTGGAAGGCGAAGTCCCAACCACTGGACAGCCAGGAAATCTTGCTCTGCATTTTCCCTGGTGGCTCAGTCAGTAAAGAATCCACATACAATCCACATGCAATGCAGCAGACTGCCTGCAATGCAGGAGACTCAGGTTCGATGCCTGGGCTGGGATGATTCCCTGGAGAAGGGAATGACAACCCACTCCAGTATTCTTGCCTGAGAAATCCCATGAACAGAGGAGCCTGACGGGCTACAGTCCATGGGGTCGCAAAGAGTCGGACACGAGTTAGCGCCTAAATCAACAAACTGCTTGGCTGAATCCAGTCTACAAATATGTTTGTCTGGCTTGCAACCCTTTAAAAACTGGGAGATCGCATAGGAGGTCTGGATAACCAGCTATCTTGAGCAACAATATGATCCAGCAATCCTGAGTTTGCACTCTCATTTGGCAATGATGGCTGGAATTGAGTAGAGGCTGCCCTTAAGAGATGGAGAAGGTACCATCAACTTTGCCACAGTCTCAGCTATTCTCAATTACCTCTCAGGCAAGGCAAGCTTCCTTCCTTTGTTGGCGTCTGCCCAGAAAGTATATGATGATACAGTGCTAGAGCTGTGCCTCCCAGACTGGTGGGAAAGACAAGAGACTAAAGAAAGGCTGCATACAGCAGGCATACTGGCGGCCTCCACTCCATCTTCCGGAGCCCGTGGGAGCTGGGCCGGGCCGGTTGCTGGCACAACCACTAGTACAGTGGGCAGCTTTGCACTTGGCCTGGTGCTGGCACCCTCATCTGGATGTGGGGGCTGTGAGCCATGGGCCACTGCTGCCCCGCCAACCAGGTGCACCGGCCTCCTCACTGGACGCTGGGCTTCTCCAACAAGCACCTCGTGCCCTTCCCCTCCAGCAATCCGAAAACCCAGATGGCCTCTACAGGACCCACCTGCTCGCCATGCCGCCCAGCCCCACCAGCCAAGTGGTCACCACTGACCCCAAGCTGCCTGTGGAGGTGGCGGCTGAGAACTGTGCCAAGAAGCTGAGACTGGCCTTCCTAAGGGATTCCATTCCAGTTTTCAATCTGTTGATTCTGGGTGTAGATCCCAATGGCAGCCCTCTGCTCACCCTTCCCAGACCCCAATCTCCTGCATGATCAGGAGTCACCCCCATTGGCGATTCCCCCAGCCACCTCAGCAGCACGGGACCCTCACACTTCCCTGCTGAACGCAGCTAGAACTGTCATCTTCGTGGCCAGTGGAGCAGGCAAGACAGCCATTCTAAAGCACATTTGGGAGGATGAGGAAAACCAGTCTCCACCACCCTGGTCCAGCTTTGCACCGGAGAGGAAGAGGCAGCATCCCAACTCCTGACCTTGCCTCTCAAGAAGTATTCCACTTTGTAACCAGCACCAAGAGATGCTACAGCTGAGACTATGCACAGCCCGAGTAAGCAGAGGCCTTCCGGGGCTGGGACCCGCTGCCAGCTCACTACAGACTTTATTTTAGAAAAGCAGTGTTGTGCCAGTGGAAGCTGAAAGGGTGAGGCCACCAGTGCTGCCAGGGGGCTCAGGCTATGTGCCGTGACTCTGGGTGACTCAGTTATTAGAAAGAGTATTTGTGTGTATAAAGAAAGAAAGAGGGAGGGAAAGGGAAAAAAAGGAAGACAGGGAGAAAGAAAGAGCAAAAAGAACTACAAAACAGTATGTGTTGATGGATGTACACACAGAATACTTATTTAGTGGCTGAACTAAGGCCAGAACCTGGGCTCTGCCTATTCATCATGCCCTGGCCTCCAGCAGCCATGTGCCTCTCCAGGGCACATGCAGACAGCCATTCCAGACTGAAACAGACAGGATCCATCGCAGCCCCAAGTCACCCCTTGTATATAGTATCCACTGTGGTATTAGGACTCAGAGAGGATGCAAGGGATTGAATTATTCTTACAGCTAAGGCAATGAGAAATACCATTTGCTGGAGGTAAGAAACAAAACTAGATTCTCTTTGGTATGCGATTAACATCAGTCATACTACATCTTAGGTGATTTAGAATAATACTCCTAAGTAAACTGAGTAGCCCACCATTCCTCTTCCCCATCTTATTACCTGCAGGAGGGCAGAGTGCATGAAGACCAGCCACATTAGCAGCCCCCAGAGGCTCTTCCAGGAAGCCATGGAGTCTGGTCTCCTGGGCGTGTCTCACTTGTAGCCTAAAGAGGAGAAAAGATTTGGTTTCCATTCAGCTCCAGACCCAGCAGTGGCAACACTCATGACTACCAGATCAACAGAGGGAGTAACCCTGAGCCCCACATACCGTCTTGGAAAGCTTTGTGTTGGCCCTGGATGGAGGTACCTACAGTAGAGTACAGGCTGTCTGGGGCTCTCTTTAGGAGGAGTCCATATCAAAGTCAGGAGGGCAGCTAGACCCGCCTGCACGGTGCAGCCCATACCTCCAGCCCTCCAAAAGCCAAGCCATCTCTGCACCAACCACTTCCCAGCCCATTTGTCAGCAGCAGGGTGTGGCTGTTGGCATCCAACTCAGGGAAGCCAGCGTGGAGCCAAGGGTTAGGGCACCTGCCAGCTTCTGCTACTTCAGGCACAAATAAGTCTAAGCCCTACTAAGCCAACCCAGAGAGGGGAAGGAACCTGCCTAAGATCACACCGCAAGACAGTGACCATTCTAGGACTGGTATGCAGGTCTTCTGCTAGTTCGAGGCTTTCCCCACCAGAAGACACCGTTCATCGTCCTCGGAGCCCCCGCCCTGCAGCCAAAGAGCTGAGTGAGGAGGGGTTCAGAGGGTACAGCCTTGGAGAAGCCAAAGAGCACAATCTCCTAAAAGTAGGTTAGGGCAAACCATCGGGAGGCTGGAGGGCAGCGGGGGCTTTCCTCAGAGTCCTCCTGACGGTTTGCAGGGAAATCAGGATGGGTCGAGCCTGGAAAAGCCGAAAAGCCGAGGTCACCCTCACCTCTCGCTTCGCCTCGCGGGCGCCTTGGCGAGCTGGTGTCCGGGGGCGGGTCGGTGGCTTCTCTCCATCTGGAGAAAGCATTAAGGGCCTGGCCTAATGCGATCCGCAAATGTGCTGCTGTTTCCGACCTGAGGCGGCGACTCTGGGCCGAAGGGAGGCGGCCAGTGCGGGGTCCTGGGACTGTGCGCCCGCCTCGCTCGCTCTCACCAGCCGTCCCCAGCGCGCACTCCTCCTCCGAGTATCCGCCGCCTGGAGGTCCCCGCACCCTCGCTGCGTCCCCGTCCCGCACGCCCACTGGCCGCGGCGGGCGCGTCGCGCAGCCCTTGGCGCTCTAGACGCTCGCAACCCGCTTGCCAAGCGGCCGGACCTTCCGACGCCCGAGCCCACTAGCTGCTGTCAGCCCGTTTTCTACCTAGAAAGCCCCCAATGCGACGATTCCCCAAGTCGGTGGAGTTCCCTCACGCTCAAGCGTCCCCGAATGTCTCTCCCCTAAACCACTGGAACCCACGGAGCCTGCCCGGCCAGAGGTCTCCGAGCCTCGCCGAGCGCCCGGGTCCTGAAGTTCCCGGGAACCGAGTCGTGCCCTGCCGCTCGGAGCCCCTCAACCCCACTGCGCCGTCTTGCTCCCCAACACACCCGCGGTGGAAGAGCCTTCCCGCCCCCGGGCGACAAGCTCCGAGCACCCACCTGGCGCCACAGAAGCGTCCGGGACGTGCAGCCGGGCGGCGCGGGCTCGGCGCGCGCTGGGGAGAGGCTGACGGGAGCAGCCCGGTCCACACCTCGTGCGGGATCCGGGACCCGTACCTTCCCCGACGCCGGCCTCCAGCCCGCGGCGCCGCAGTCGCCGCCGCCGCCGCCGAGAAGTTAAATGGGGCTGGGACGGGGGCCGCCCCGCCTCTACCGCCCCCTCCGGGCGTGCGGAGCGCGGCGCTGGCTCCGGCCCAGAAGCGGAGGGCGCGCGCCGCCACCTGCACCGCCCGGCAAGTGCACTGCGCGCCCGGGCGCCCGCCCGCCCTCGTGTCGACCCCGCGCCCTCCGCCCGTGCTGGGGACGCCGCGGGCTCGAAGGGAGCGTGTGAGAGGCGGGAGCCGGGCGGCTCGGAGCGCGCGGGGCTGCGGCGACGGCGAGACTCCGCTGGAACGCTCCTCCGCCCGCTTCCTGGAAGCCACTCCTCGCCCTGGGCCGGCCGCCAGGCGTGGTGCCAAGAGCCGGGACTGCCGACGCCGCCACCGCCGCCGCCGGCAGGCGCGCAGGGAAAGGCGGCCGCTGAGCTGCGAGCCAGCCGGGACGCCCCGCCTCAGCCGGAGCCGGGAGCGGGGATGCCATCGCCACCCCCCACCCCCAACCTCCCCAAGCCTCCGCCCGCCCCGCCCGGGCCCGGGCGCCGACTCTGCTAAGTCAGGCCCAGCGGCCACACGGAGGTTTGCCCGGAACCGCTGGCTCGTGCCTGCGAGCCTCCGGCGCTCCCGGCCAGGCATGACCAAAGTCAGAGACCAGTGGCCCCTCCCGGCCTGCCCGCCTTCACCTCCAGCGGCGCCCAGAGCGCACTCCGGGCCTGGGCCAGTGGACTCCGGTGAGCTCGCTCCTCACTCGGACCCTTGGCTACCAGGGACCACCAGCGACCTGGTGCCTCTTGCTATGAGCCGAGCTTGGGTAACAGAGCTGCGTAACTGCCCAAACCCTGGGGTACCCAGGCCTGCGATTTGGGGTGGCGGTGTCAGGGACCTGGAGTGGGGTGAATTTCCTCTTGGAGGTGGTGAGAAGTAGGTGGGCTGCTTGTCCCTAGCCTTGACCTAATCTCAGAGGTATGAATCCAAGGGCCTCGGGATGGCTTGAAAAGTCTCATTATGCCTGGGGCTAAGTCTTCACAGTCCCCATTTCCTTGGGTGCCTAGTGTGTGCCAGCCACATGCCAAGCTCTTCATGTGCAGCTCGTCTTCACAAGGGCCCCATGGTGTTAGTAGCAGTCTTCCCATTTCATGGATGGGGATGCTGAGACCCAAGGGACACATAACTTGTAGGCAGTGAGTTGCAAAGTCAGGGCTGGAGCCCGCATCTCCTTTCTCTAAAGGCTCCACTGTTCAGCCCTGAAGGTTGTCTTCTGCCTGTTCTGTGTTTGGTACCTTACAGGTGGTGGCAGAGCTTTACCCAGAGGAGCTGGTGCTGCCTGTCTACCTCCCTCATCTTCTCTTCCTTACTGTGGGACTTCCTCTGGCCCAGAGGAGGACCTCCAAGACTGTCTCTGTCTCTCCACTCCAGGTAAAATGACTGGAATCTTTCGGGAAGTGAGCAGCAGACATTCAGTGTGAAGGGGGCAGAGGAGAGACTGGTCACTAAGTGCAGGGGAGGCTGGGCTAAATCAGAAAGAATGCAGCCATGTACAATTGATTCTCCTTATTTGCCATGTGAGTTTTGTTCTCATAAAGTCAAAGGAACTTTAAAATGAATTTGGGAATACCAAACCACTGCTCCTGGGGAAAGCACAGGATTCGATTCCTGCCAGCCTCTGAGCTAAACTAATACAGTTATGTAAAGTTTAAAAATAAAATAAAATTTAAAAAAAATGCAGAAAGAAAAAAAAGGAAAGGAAAACTGATTTTTAAATAATAAAAAATACCAACCCTCTTATTAAAGTTATACACAAAATTCAAAAAAAATAAAAAAATAAAAAGCTACCTGGTGGCTTAGATGGTAACGCGTCCACTTGCAATGCGGAGACCTGGGTTCGATCTCTGGGGCAGGAAGAGCCCCGGAGAAGGAAACGGCAACCCACTCCAGTATTCTTGCCTGGGAAATTCCATGGATGGAGGAGCCTGGTGGGCTACAACAGTCCATGGGGCCACCAAGAGTCAGACACGACTGAGCCTCTGAGCTACATTCTTGTCAATTGATCAATACATAACATTAATTTATGTATGTTTCCCCTTAAAGACATATTTGTTGTTATTCTTGTTGTTTAATCCCTAAGTCATGTCCGACTCTTCTGTGTCCCCATGGACTGTAGCCCACCAGGCTCCTCTGTCCATGGGATTCTCTAGGCAAGAATACTGGAGTGGGTAGCCATTCCCTTCTCCAGGGGATCTTCCTCACCCAGGGATGAAACCCACGTCTCCTGCACCGCAGGAGGATTCTTTACCACTGGAGCCACCAGGGAAGCTCTAAAGACTTCTTACTTAACATATATTATTCATTCATTAACGCTGAACCCACAATTTGTGCCCAAATAAATTTATCTCACAGGTATCTCTAACACAAGGGTTTTCCCCACAGGGCACATCACAGGGTTCCTCTACTTAGGGGCATGAAACAGCAAATCAGCACTGCTCTTGAGAGCCATTTTAAACAACAGAATCACCAACGGAAAAAAAAAAAAAAAAGAATAAAAGTGGCACTGAATAGGCCATCAGAGAATGCTTGTTTACAGTATGAGAGCTGAAACAAGGTGGAACATGGGGCCTGGATGAACTTGAGCTAGGAACATGTGTATCAGGCAACTCAAAATTTCACCCCTCATCAGAGAACCGTGCTGCTGCTAAGTCGCTTCAGTCGTGTCCGACTCTTTGCGACCCCATAAACGGCAGCCCACCAGGCTCCTCTGTCCCTGGGATTCTCCAGGCAAGAATACTGGAGTGGGTTGCCATTTCCTTCTCCAATGCATGAAAGTGAAAAGTGAAAGTGAAGTCGCTCAGTCGTGTCCGACTCTTAGCAACCCCATGGACTGCAGCCTATCAGGCTCCTCCACCCATGGGATTTTCCAGGCAAGATTACTGGAGTGGGTTGCCATTGCCTTCTCTGAGAGAACCATGAACGTGCTGCAAATCTTGATTTGGGGGACTGCAAATACATTTTAGCAAGTAGGCAAGTTCGCAGATACGGAATCTGCAAATAATGAGGATTGACTGTGTGTGCTTCTCCTGTCAAGGTGTAAACTCAAAGCCTGAGCTGAGCATAACATGCCTGCATGATCAATTGCTCAGTCAGGTCCGACTCTTTGCGACCCCATGGACTGTAGCCTGCCAGGCTCCTCTGTCCATGGGGATTCTCCAGGCAAGAATACTGGAGTGGGTTGCCATTTTCTTCTCCAAGGAATCTTCCAGAACCTAGGATCAAACCCGTGTCTCCTGCATGGTAGGCAGATTCTTTACCAATGAGCCACCTGGGATGCCCCTGTCAAGGTATGGTCGAGGAATAATGATTCCAAACACAATATCCCAGACTCTGTTCCAGGTACTTCGCTGATATTAATTCTGTCCTTACACCAGCCCCTGGTAGCTCAACTAGTAAAGAATCCACCTGCAATGCAGAAGCTCCGGGTTCAATTCCTGGGTCAGGAAGATCTGCTGGAGAAGGGATAGGGTGCCCACCCCAGTATTCTTGGACTTCCCTGGTAGCTCAGCTGGTAAAGAATCCACCTGCAATGTGGGAGACCTAGGTTTAATCCCTGGGTTGGGAAGATCCCCTGAAGAAGGGAATGGCTACCCACTCCAGTATTCTGGCCAAGAGAATTCCATGGACTATATAGTCCATGGGGTCACAAAGACTGAGTAAAAGACTGAGTGACTTTCACTTTCATACCAGCCTATGGGGTAAGTATCATGTTTATTTCACTTCACAAACTAGGAGACTGATGTAGAGAAAGGCTTAGACACCACATGTTCTTAGCAACTAGACAATACCGCATCTCATGTCATTCACACTCCAAAATAAAACAAAAATCACTTGAATATTCCAAATGAAATGGAGAATTCAAAGAGAGATTATGCTTGTGCAGTGGCAGCTGGGCACTCACTCTGACTCAGGAAGGCACCAAGAAGGCTCCTGCAGTGGAGGCGGGTGGGGTTGTTGGAAGCATTTGAGCTGCTGGGCTCTCAGGTATGAATGGCTCAGTGGGGACTTCCTGTCTCATGTTCCTTGGCACACTCTTGACTATGGAGTCAGCCTTCAGGGACTGCTCACACCAAGGAGGAGGCCAGGGATGAGCCTTTCTCTCCCACAAGTGCTAGGGAACATCAGGCCAGCCCCCTCAAGGAACAGCTGGGAGAACATCAGGGAACTGGTGAAAAGCAGAAGGCGAAGCATCACCAGTTCCCTGATGGAAGTTCCCCTTCCTGCTCACCCTGGCGGGTTGAGTCGTCAGTCCTGTGAGTGCCCTTAAGGCACTGTGAGTTAGTGCTACCCATCCAAGCTCTGTCTGCTCGCCGCACAGCAGGCCAATGATCAGGAGACCAGGTGTTGAGGCAAGGAATAGTGACTTTATTCAGAAAGCCAGGCATCCGAGAAGATGGAGGACTAAAGTTCTAGAGTGCCATCTTATGGGGTCTGGACACCAGTCTCTTATAGAACAGAGAGAGGGAAGAGATGAGGAAGTAAAGTAAAAAGGCCATGGGTCTTACAGAATATCTCCTGGCTTGGCCAGTGCTGGGGAGCTAGGAGAAGATGTATTAATTTCTTCAGGGGTCAGGGTGTCTCCCTGGGAGATGAACAAAGGTACTTTAGTTTAACATCAGGCAGAGGGGCAGGGTTCCCTGAGGCAGGCCATTATGTGTGCTTACAGCCATAGACAGCATCCTTTTAGTGATGAGAGTACCAAAAGCAACAGAAAGCAAAGCTTAAAAGAAACAGATCCAACATGGAGTCAGGCATGCTCTTTCCTGTTACATTAGGATAGCAAACTGCCCAAGTCTGGGAGGGTGGGCTGAACCTCACAGGTCCTGTCCCCAGATTCACCATCTAATCACCCCCAGAGAGCTCTCCTCCATCACTCTGCTGCTGCTGCTGCTAAGTCACTTCAGTCGTGTCCGACTCTGTGTGACCCCGTAGATGGCAGCCCACCAGGCTCCGCCGTCCCTGGGATTCTCCAGGCAAGAATACTGGAGTGGGTTGCCATTGCCTTCTCCCCTCCATCACTCTACCCAAGTATAAATACAGAGCCATCCTTCAGTCCCTGTACCTACTCCCCCCTGCCACCCACTCCCCTCTCCCCGGAAACCTGCCACGGTGTTTAAACAAGACATTGCCAAAGACATGGAGGTGGGGAAGATTGGGGAATGGTAAGAACAAAAGGGAATGAACCCCCTAAAAGCTATATCTGTCTGATCAGGCTACAGGGTGGGACTGCAGAACCAATCTCTCTCTGGTGGGTGGGGGAGGGGAGGTGAGGTGGGTGGGATTCAGACCCCTCACTGCCTAGCTCCTGGACTCTCCCCTCATGAGAACCCCCACCACCTGGGGACAAAGGCAATGCCTTTCAATTTAGAGAGGTCTAAGAAACCAAATTCTATTTCCTCCCTAAAATCCATCCTCTTGCATTCCCAGTCTCCCTTATCCATCTCGTTTCCTAACCATGCTCCCAGCATCACCTACTGACCACAACCAGACAAACACAACAATGCAACATTTGTATCAGAGATATATAGAGAGGTAGAAAAAGAAATGGAAACCCACTCCTGTATTCCTGTCTGGGAAATCCCATGGACAGAGGAGCCTGGTGGGCTACTGTCCATGGGGTCACAAAGAGTCGGTCACAACTTAGTGGCTAAACAACAACAACATACAGAGAGGACCAGGAAGTTCCTACCAGTGATGCTGCTCTTGAGGTATGTGTGGATTTTACCCTGAGAAGTGATGTCACGTCAGGGCTTTGGCCTGAATTTGTTCCTGATAACAGAATTACTGTTTCTGGTTGCGGGTCTTGTAGATGGGCTTGGGAAGCACGCTCAAGACTGTGTTGGAGGCTTGGCGAACAGGAGCCCTTGGAGACAAATCCTAGAGAAGTTATAGTTGACTGCAGAAGGCACGGAGGATCCAATGGGGAAACATTAGGTGAGCATGGTGTCTTCCAGGTGCGAGATTGCCCGGGGAGTGCTTTCACAGGAAAGACCTGGAAGGGAGCAAGGGACACAAATAGGGGTGGGTGGAGTGCAGAGACAGCCTGTGCACAAGGGTACGTGTGGATAGACACACAGACAGGCTCAGAGACTGAGAGTCATGCCCTCATGGTAGTTTGAGTCACTTTTATGGAGCAGTTCTTCTGGGTTTCCTTTGGCCAGTCGTCTTGCTTTGCCTGGTTCTAAGTCTGTATATAGTACATCTCAGGACCCTCCCGGGTTGACCCACTCTCTTAACCAAGATGGATTCTAGTGAAAAGGCCTATGGGTGGGTTGACATCAGCTACTATGGGGTGGTGCCCCCTCCCTTTTTCACCTTTGAGCAGCCTTTCTGCACATGTGTAGTTGGGAAGATTTCCTAGACCTTGAGAATGAGGAATATGTGGTCTTTTATCTCTTATCTGGGCAGGACTCAAGCTCCTCTCTCCCTCCTGCTATTCTGGGGCATCTGTCCACCATGGGAGGAACTCCAGCAGCTCAGCCTAGGGCCCATCTCTCTCCTGCCTCACTCTTATAAGTCAAAGAGGATGCTTCAGAGAAGGTCCTGGCTTTAAGCCCCTGACTGCCACACTCACATAAATGGGAGATGGGTGTATGTTCCTATGACGAGGGTTTGAACAGAGCATCTGCCCCAACAGCATCTAGCATACCTGGCTTCTCAGGTGCTCCCCACCCCACATGGAAAACAAGCTCAGCTAGAGGTGATAGTTTTCTGTCTGTCCAGAGCCCGTCTTTGGAACAGAAATTTGCTTCGTAAAAAGTGTTCAAGTCTCCTGCCTCATAAGCAGAAAAAAAAAAAGCCCTTGGGAAGAGGTGTGACAAGAGTGAAGGTTCTACTTGGCGAGGGGCTCTGTGTGCATTGGCACACCCTCGTTCTTGGTTCTGCTCTTGTCCTGCACCTAGATCCCCAGGGAGCCCCTTGGGTAGCCGGATCCATGATTTCAGGACTTCTTAGACGTACTAGACCCATCATGTCAAGGCAGGAGGCTTGGGCTTTCATATTGCTGTAGCACTGAAGGTCTGAGCCAGTCAGAATCTCTGTCAGGAGAGTGAGGAGGTGTTGGACAGACTTTCTAGAAAGCTCCAAACCTTTGGGATTGGGCAGGGTAGAGCTTTAGTCCCCCAAAGTGTTGCAAAGGAATGGAGTTGGATTTTGGTGACCCGTCTCAGGGCCAGCAAACTCTCCAGGCCCCAGACCCAAAGCTAACTTCATGTGGCCTCTAGGGCTAGGAAGGGGTTGACCTGACTGTTTTACGTGCATCTTATACTCTGATTGTATGTGTAAGTGTGTGTTTTGTGCTCAGTCATTTCCAAGTCTTCACGACCCCATGAACTATATAGCCCACCAGGCTCCTCTGTCCATGGGGTTTCCCAGGCAGGAATACTGGAGTGGGTTGCCATTTCCTTCTCCAGGGGATCTTCCTCACCCAGGGATGAAACCCACGTCTCCTGCACCGCAGGAGGATTCTTTACCACTGAGCCAGGGGAAAGCCCATAAGCTTATTGAAAGTGAAAGTGAAAGTGAAAGTGAAGTCACTCAGTCGTGCCCGACTCTTTGCGACCCCATGGATAATAGCCTGCACCAAGCTCCTCCGTCCATGGGATTTTCAAGGCAAGAGTACTGGAGTGGGTTGCCATTTCCTTCTCCAGGGAATCTTCCCAACCCAGGGATTGAACCCAGGTCTCTCACATTATAGACAGACACTTTACCATCTGAGCCACCCTTATTGCATACAAGCAAATACTTAGGCCTCATTCAAGACTATGGCTTCTTTCTTTGCACATAATTCTAACAGGTTTGTTCATCTAGTTTTCAAGACTAAATTAGAGGCTCTGAGTTAGAAAGGGACAGAATCCCTACTCAGAAAAGGGATACTGGCAGCCTAAAGGTGCTACAGAAAGAAGTAAAAGACACCATAAGTCTGGTACAGTTTTGTTGACACTGGTAGGGCCTGAGAGGATCACAGGGTCACTGCAAGGGCTTTGTTCATGCTCGTGAACCCAGGTTATCTACAAATACACTTGTTCATCACATTAAGTTTATGGATGTATGGAAGTACAGGCTACATTTCAGAAAAACAGTCACTCATCAAAGGGCTAAACTGTAAGAAAAAGAAAACAAAGGCAGGCACCATCTATTCCTTTAACAAGTCACCTTTAACTTCCTGAAAAGTTCACACCTGTCGTGAACAGTCCTGCAGTGAACATTGGGGTACATGTGTCTTTTTTGATTATGGTTCTCTCAGGGTATATGTCCAGTAGTGGGACTGCAACAAACGTCCATCTAGTCAAGGCTATGGTTTTTCCAGTGGTCATGTATGGATGTTGGGCTATAAAGAAAGCTGAGTGCCGAAGAATTGATGCTTTTGAACTGTGGTGTTGGAGAAGACTCTTGAGAGTCCCTGGGACTGCAAGGAGATCAAACCAGTCCATCCTAAAGGAAATCAGTCCTGAGTGTTCATTGGAAGGACTGATGTTGAAGCTGAAACTCCAATACTTTGGCCACCAGATGTGAAGAGCTGACTCATTTGAAAAGACCCTGATGCTGGGAAAGATTGAGGGCAGGAGGAGAAGGGGACGACAGAGGATGAGATGGTTGGATGGCATCACCAACTTGATGCAAATGGGTTTGGATGGACTCCGGGAGTTGGTGATGGACAGGGAGGCCTGGCGTACTGCGGTTCATGAGGTCACAAAGAGTTGGACATGACTGAGCAACTGAACTGAACTGAACTGATGGTACTTTTATTCCTAGTTTGTTCAGGAATCTTCGAACTGTTCTACATAGTGGCTGTACTGATTTACATAACATGTGTAAAATAGATAACTAGTGGGTGGGGCAGCGGGAAGCTGCTGTATAGCACAGGGAGCCCAGCCTGGACACACAGGAGACATGGGTTCTACCCCTAAGTCGGGAAGATTCCCTGGAGGCAGACGCATGGCAACACACTCCAGTATTCTTGCCTAGAGAATTCCATGGACAGAGAAGCCTGGCAGGCAACAGTCCACAGGGTCACAAAGAGTCAGACACGACTGAGCGACTAACACTTTCTTACTTACATATATATACATATATATATGTGTGTGTGTGTATCTATATATGCATGCTAAGTTACTTCAGTCGTGTCCGACTCTTTGCGACCCCATGGACTGCAGCCCACCAGGCTCCTCTGTCCATGAGATTCTCCAGGCAAAGTGTGTATATATATATCTATATATAACTAATTCACATTGATGTATGGCAGAGACCATGACAACACTGTAAAGCAATTATCCTTCAATAAAAAAAGTTCACACCTAGCACATCATCTCTGACAATTTCAGGAGACCAGGCTTTTTTTCCAGAATTGATTCATTTGAGCAAAAAGAACAGAGTGCAAAGTACTCTGTACACTTCACTGTTTAAAAATGTGATACCAGTTTTCTTACAAGTTGTCAAGAAGAGTTGTGCCCCAAAGCATTTTCTCCCATGCTGCTGTGCACATCACTCACCCCGCACTGCAGAATGAGACCCGCCTGTTTAGTCTGCTTCCTTACGTGTTCCTTACTCTGTCCGCTTGGCAATATTTGGGTTGGAAACACCACAAAGAAATACTTGAAAAGTCTTTTTTCAAATATAAGTTCAATAAAAACATTTCTATGTATTACATTTTGCAAAACACACTTAACTTCAGGAGAGTTTAGATAGCCAATTAAGCATTCTTACCCCTTCTTTACCAAGGCTTGGGCAAAAATCTTCTATGGATGAGTATGAAGAACTAAATTCCTTCAGATGCAACCATTCACATCTGGTCAGTTTTAGGCTTAAAGAACAATTCAGTTCAATGTAGCAAAGTGCAATATTTATATTTTTTGCAATATATATTAAATTTTTGCCAGGTATGTCTAGGTCCTGGGAATACAGTGGTATGATAAGATTACTGCCCTGCCTGGAGGAGTAAATGAGATACAGTGTGAAAAATGATTTCAGAGATATAAGCACAAGGAGCTAGAAAAGTTTTGCATAGGATGGCAACTAATTCAGTCATGGGGCTTTTAAAGATGTCTTAGGAGAAGTGATATTTCAGCTATGAACTAAACTTGCAATTTTTTTTTTTTTTAAGAATCTCCATACTGTTTTCTATAGTGGTTGCACCAGCTTACATTCCCACCAACAATGTAGGAGGGTTTCTTCTTTTTCCCCACACCCTGTCCAGCATTTGTTATTTGTAGAGGTGGCTCAGATGGAAAAGAATCTGCCTACAATGCAGAACAGGGTTTGATCCCTGGATCAGGAAAATCCCCTGAAGAAGGAAATGGCTATCCACCCCAGTATTCCTGCCTGGGATATCCCATGGACAGAGGAATCTGGTGGGCTAGAGTCCATGGGATCTCAGAGTCAGACACAACTAAGCAACTAACACTTTCAAACTTTCATTCTGCCTGGTGTGAGGTGGTACCTCATTGTAGTTTTGGTTTGCATTTCTCTGATAATTAGCAATGTTGAGCATCTTTTCATGTGCCTGTTGGCCATCTGTGTGTCTTCTGTAGAGAAATGTCTATTTAGATCTTCTGCCCATTTTTCCATAGGATTGTTTAGTTTTTTGTTGTTGATTTGTGTGAGCTGTTTGTTTATTTTGGAAATTAAGTCCTTGTCGGTCCCATCATTTGTAACTGTTTTCTCCTAGTCTGTAGATTGTCTTTTCTTTTTGTTTATGGTTTTCTTTGCTGTGCAAAAGCTTGTAAGTTTGATTAGGTCCCATTTGTTTACTTTTGTTTTTATTTCTGTTGCCTTGGGAGACTGATATTGGTATGATTTATGTCAAAGAATGTTTTGTCTGGCTGTATTTTTAATAATTCAAGCAAGAGCTCATGATGGCCTAAGCTGGTACAAGTGGTAGTGAAAACAGAAGAAAATAGAAAGATTTGAGACAGTTATTAAATAATTTTTAAGACTTGGTGAATTACTTAAAAGACTAGAGAGAGACAGTCAAGGTTGATACCCTGATTCCTGCCATGGGCCATGGGTGATGGCAGAGTCATTTGTGGAGATTGGAAGTGTAAGAGGAAGAGGAGTGTATTGGGTGGAAAGAGAGAGAGTGAGAGATGATGACTTAACTTGGAACATTCTGAGCTGGAAATCTCTCTGGGTCTAGAATCAGGATGACAACCTGAGCTGGAGATTTAGCTTCATGACTCATCAGCATGTGGTTGATACTTGAAGCCATGGAAGTAGACAGTGTGGATGAAAACAGCCAGCTCATCCACCATCTATCCATACATTCATTCATCAGAAAAGGAATTTCTGTGTATTCTCCAGTGTGCATGCAGTATACGTGTGAAAGTTTGAAAGTTTAGTCTCTCAGTCGTGTCCGACTCTTTGCGACCCCATGGACTGTAGCCCACCAGGCTCCTCTGTCCACGGGATTTTCCAGGCAAGAGTACTGGAGTGGGTTGCCATTTCCTTCTCCAGAGGATCTTCCTGACCCAGGGATCAAACCCACGTCTCCCACATTATAGGCAGACACTTTACTGTCTGCGCCACCAGGGAAGTCCCTATATGTATAATTTCTCCTAAACAGTGAAAATATCACACGTTTCTTTTTCTCAAAAAAAAAAAAAAAACAAAAAACAAACAAAAAAAAACCCACTGAGGAGCCATCATCGTGAGGCACTTTTGATTTCTATCTTCACCACTTGCTCATAGGGTTGAGTGGCTCTGGCCAAAAGGATGTTTCCTCAGCTCTGTTCTTTTGCTCTTTTATTGTGAACTTCAATCTGAGAGACACACCACCCCTGAATCCTCCAAGGCGAAGTTTGACATTCAATCCTAGCCTGGGGCTCTGGTTTACCATCAAAGCGTGAGTGGGTCTTATTCAGCCTTTCCCATGAAATTGCTAAACGCTGTTTCATTAAATGTGTGCCAGAGAAGTATATTTTTCTTATTGTTTTTTAAAAACCAAGAAAGAAACCAAAAAACAATGTGAAACAAGTATCCCCAAATTCATGTATGGTGTCAGGAAGACTGAGAACAAAATGACTAGTGTTCTACAAGCATAAACAAGAAAAATGGAAAAGAATTTTTTCTTTAAAAAAGGAAGTCCCTAGGTATACCTAAGGCTAATTCATGTTGATGTACAGCAGAAAACAAAGCAATATTATAATGCAATTATCCTTCAATTAAAAATAAATAATTTTTTTAAAACCCTGATATTGATATGAACTGTCAGATCAGGTAGAGACTTCAGATCAAAGATGATTTGAACTCAAATGTTGTATTCAAACTACCCACGCCCCACTGAAACCACTAAATGGATACTATATCAAATTCTCTATGAATGCTGGAAGTGGAGGAAGGGAATTGCCCCCATAACTGCGACTCACAGGGTTGATGCGATACACCAGTAGCCATTGCTCTGATGACAGTGGCCCTTGTGACAGAGGAAGAGAGCTGGGCGCTCTGAATGTCATCTTATGACGCTGCCAGGAAGCTAAGGCAACTATGGTTATCCTGTGGGAGAGTCAACATCACCTGTTCTTTTCTAGTTTATTTTTATTTATTTATTTATTTATTTTTGACTGTGCCGCACAGCATGCAGGATCTTAGTTCCCCGACCAGGGATCACACCCACGCCCCTACAATGGAAGCATGGATTCCCAACCACAGGACTGCCAGGGTTAGTCCCAACATCACCTGATTCTGGCCTGTGAGCTCACAGGGATGGTCCCTCGGAGGGGCATCTCCCTGTGTGGTATGCCCCTGGGCTGCCTCCTGGAATGTATGCAAACCACAGACCGTGCTTTTCACAATGATCAGTTTAAGGTGACCAAAGTGTGTCACCCTTCTGGTGAAGGTTCTGAGGAGCAGCAGCCCTTCCATCCTTGGAATCTCAAGAGTCACAGGAGCCTTTGAAGAGCGATCATCTGAGTTGCATCTAGATGCACTGGGAGAGTCAAGAGGCAGAGGTGGTGACAGCTGAGAGCAACACAGCCTCGTGTCCTCCCGTTATGGGTGCTCAGTTATTACCATGCCTGTGGCATCACATGGACAGTTATTAACATGTACATAAGGATTGAATAGGCTTCCCAGGTGCCACTAGCGGTAAAGAACCCACCTGCCAATGCAGGATGGCATGGCAACCCACTCCAGTTTTCTTGTCTGGAGAATCCCACAAACAGAGGAGCCTGGCAGGCTATAGTCCATGGGGTCACAAAGAGCTGGACACGACTGAGTGACTGACACAATGCTGCATCAGTTTCCTAAGGCTGTTCTAACAAATGACTGTGGCTAGGTGACTCCAAACAACGGAAACTAATTATCCCACCCTTCTGGAGGCCAGATGTCCAAAGTCAATGTGTCAGCAAGTCCGTGCAGCACCTGAAGGTTCTGAGGAGAATCCTTTCTCGCCTCTTCCTTGGCTTCTGGGAGCACCACTCCAATCTTTGTCTTCACATGCTCCCCCTGTGGCCTGCTCCCCTATGTCTGGTTCTGTGACAAATCCCCCTCTCCTTTCTCTTTGGGTACCAGTCACTGGGTTCAGAGCATGTGTTTGGTCACTCAGTCATGTCTGACTCTTGCAACCCCAAGGACTGCAGCCCACCAGGCTCCTCTGTCCATGGGATTTTCCAGGCGAGAATACTAGAATGGGTTTCCATTTCCTCTTCCAGGAGATCATCCCGACCCAGGGATTGAGCCCGTATCTCCTGTGTCTCCTGCACTGCAGGTGGATTCTTTACTCGCTGAGCCATTGGGGAAGCCCCGTTGGATTCAGGGCCCACCCTAAATCCAGGATGATCTCACCTTAAGACCTTTAACTTGACTCCATCTGCAAAGACCTTATTTCCAAACTCACATTTTGAGGTACTGGAGATGATGACTCAGACATTTCTTTTTGGAGGCCGTTAATCAACCCACTCCAGCCACCAATACTAAAGATTACCCTACATTCTGTCCCACTTGAAATGATGCCCAACAAAGTTGTCCAACATAGCTTATCAGAGGTTCTAAGACTGAGACCAAACGACATTAAGGCACTCTAATAATAACATACTAATATAAATGTAGACACAGAATGTAGAAAGAATTCTCACAGGTCAATAATAAACAATTTAAAATGGTCAAAAGATTTGAAGAGGCACTCACAAAAGCTACACATATGCCCAATGAGCATATGAAAAGATGCTCCACATCATCATTCATCATCAGAGATTGGTCCATGGGAGGCACAAAGGGGCTTAGAATTATAGTACTGTAAATTAAATAAGAGACTTTCTATACTAAGTCCCCTACATACGAATGAGTTCCATTCCAAGACTGTGTCCATAAGTCCAGTTGCTCATCAATCCAACAAAGTTAGCCTAGGTACCCAACTAACACAATAGGCTATATAGTACTGCAGTGTCATAGGTTTATAATACACACAAATATTACATTAAAAAAATAAACATTTTTAATCTTACAGTACAGTACCTTGAAAAGTACAGTAGTGCCAGCTACATCACTGCTGCTTTTACGTGGTATAGGGGAGTGCAGGTTCAATTCCAGGTCAGGAAGCTAAGAACCCACATGCCTTGCAGCCAAAGAATCAAAACAAAATGGAAGCAATAGTAACAAATTCAATACGGACTTTAAAAATGGTCCAGATTTTTAAAAAATTAAGAAAGCAAACAACAACAACAAAAGAATATCTAGTAGCTATTTATATTTAGAATTGTGGTGGGTTAGTGTCTGCTTCCTTACCTTCGTGCACAGGTCTGGAGGTTGGCTAGAGTCACTCAGTTCTGGCTCATGCATCTCCCTGCAGTCAGCTAGCTTGGGCATGTTCTCGTGATGGAGATGCACAGGTGCAGAGTACAGGTGGAAAGACTTGAGTATTTTTCAAGTCTCCATTGGTATCCAGCCTGCTACCATCCCACAGGCCAAACAAGTCACCAGCCTGCACCCCAGGTCAGGGTGGTCACAGGAGGAATTCGCAGCTGTAAGACTGCACTTCGGAATCGAGTCAACATTAAGAATGACCGAGGCCTTTTGCCAACACAGTGCGTCATGTTTATTGGGTGATTCACAGGTCAGCAAAACACACGAAGGGGAAAGACCGGAGGCCATCAGTCATGTCAGGAAACAAACTATTTAGCAGTTCTTAGCTTCAAGTGTTGTCTTCCATCACAGCTTGAGGAAGATGGACCAGTCCCTGACAGAGCGGTAGCAGGTGCTATTTATTTTTAGCAACAAGAAGCACATACATTTATTTAACCAGTGACTTTTAGGACAATCAGCAAAAGAAGAAAACTGTATTTCCATGGAGCCAAGACAAGAAAATCATTTATACAAATTAAACTGATACAAAATACATTATAAAGAGAACCACACATACAAAAGTCATTAAGTTGGTCAAAGAGCAAGAATGCCACAGAACAACCACGCTGAGAACACTGGTGTGAATTCATTTCGGTTATGAAACTTATGTCCGAGAGAGTCTGAGTTATCACATTTACTGAGGTAAAGGCACAATCACTTCCACATAGTTAATGGGGAAGAAGCCAGATTCCCCATGCAGAATTCCTTCATACCAGTTTTCATCTATTTGATTGGTTAATGTAATGATGTCCCCTTCTTTAAATCCTAGTTCTCCTTGGTTTTCAGGCTCAAAGTCATAGAGACCACGACAGCAGGGCTGGTCCATGGGAACGTTAGAACCTGTCCGCATCGTGTGGAGACAAAAAGCACATGGTTAACATGACGGAGCATCTGTGGGGCGCTGCAGAGACCAGGAACAGCAGGCCCCTGCCTGCCTTTCTAGGACAAGGCTGGCTCAGCACCCACTGTGGGCCCTGCACTTGTGGCCTCTGCTCCCCTCAGCTCTCCCTCCTCCCCTAGCTGACCTCCTGAGCCCATGGCTTTTCTCATCAGTTCTCCTAGCCAGAAAAATTCAGGCCCATCCCCTGTTCTTTAAGCAGCTGTTCAGCTCTGCCTGAAGCCCAAGGGAGGTGCAGAATTTTACAAGGCCTAACCCCTGCCCTCAGGGAGCTCACAGTTCCTTTCTGGAGAGTGGACAACACATGAGAAACATCTGAAGAACAAAGATGAGGGACTTCCCTGGTGGTCCAGTGGTTCAGACTCCATGCTTCCAACGCAGGGGACGCAGGTTCAATCCCTGATCAGGGAACTAAGATCCCCGCGTGCCACACAGTGTGGCCAAAAAATGAAATAAATTGATAAGAAACCAGGGCTAAAACAACAACAACAACAAAACAACAAAGACAAGGTAGTGTATCACCTATAACTCAGAGAAGAAGGAAGCAGAAAAGGCCTGGATGGTCAGGGCCATATTCCTAGAGCTGGTAACCAGGGGGTGGAACGTGGCAGGGTGTGAGACTAGACAGACAAGAGCAGAATCTCTACAGACCAGCCTGCAGCCTTGGGATTGTTGTACCAAGCCGGTAGTTCTCAGGACAACATTTTTAACATAATTATTTTTCCATTTCAAAACCAAAACTAAACACGGTAAAAACAGAAAGACAAAAAGAGAGTAAATACATGCAAAATTGAGACAATAAATACATGCTAATGAAGAGGTGCATGTGTGTGTGCTAAGTCATTTCAGTTCTGTCTGAATCTGTGTGACCCCGTGGACTGTAGCCCGCCAGGTTCCTCTGTCCACGGGATTCTCCAGGCAAGAATACTGGAATGGGTTGCCATACCCACCTCCAGGGGATCTTCTGGACCCAGGGATCAAACCCACATCTCTTACAACTCCTGCATTGACAGGCAGGTTCTTTACCACTAGTGCCACCTGGGAAGCCCCAATGAAGAGGTCACCCGTGTTAAATCAACGTGACGGCATAGAAGCTTCCAGATAACTTTATGAATACATTTGTGTATATATTTAACATATAATTATTTTCATAAAAGAATATTCCTATTATATTACTATGAACATTTTCCAGGTTACTTTTAATTACTGAACAGTTGTCAACTATATCAGGATAACATAATTTCTTTATTGTTGTTTTGGCCGTGTGGTGTGGCACGTGGGATATTAATTCCCTGACCAAGGATCAAACCCCTGTTCCCGGAATTGGGAGCTCAGAGTCTTAACCACTGGACCACAGGGAAGTCCCTAACATAATTCCTTTAACTGATACCCTCTCATAGGATATTTAAAGGTCTTCCTTTCCTTCCTTCCTCTTTCTCTCTCTTCCCTTCTATATTCCTTCCTTTTCATTTTCCCATTTGTTTCCTCTTGGCATTCATTGGTAACTCTTTGAAAAATTTCATACTATATGTGTATTTACAAATATGTACATTTAATTCCTGAGGGTAAACTTCTAGAAGGAAATTTGCTCTTCATAGACATAACTTTTTCTAAGACTTTTAAAATTTACTACCAGTATATTTTTCTATTTTCTTTGTCTTAAAAGTATTAGGTGCCCCTAATATTTATGGACTTTTATACTATAAATATTAACCTCGTATCTGTCATGTTTGATATATACACTATTTCCAGCTTATTATCTGTATTTTTTTCCCTTCCATTTTGTTTTTGGAGTGTGTACTGGTGGTGGGGCAGGGATGGGGGTTTCTGTTTTATTTTGCCGTCCATGCAGAAATTTTAAACCACATAAGCAAAGTGATGAAACTTTTCATTCATGGTTTCCCTTCCACAGTTATATATAAATATTCAACTAAATTTATCCCAGTAATTTTTTAAAATTAATTTTTAATGTGAAGATGCTCTCCTTAAATCCATTTAGATTTTTGCAAATAAAGATATTATATATTTTTAATAATGTTTAAGCAGCTATCTGAACACAATTTATTAAATAGTAATAATCCATTATTCTCAACTGATTTCAATACTACTTTTGTCTTATGTGCACTTGGATCTATTTTAGCACTTTCTACTTTCCCCACTGATGTATTTCAGTAACTGTACCACACCATTTTAAATAGTCTAGCTTTAAAGTAAATGTCCCTTAGACTGCAAGGAGATCAAACCAGTCATTCCTAAAGGAAATCAACACTGAATATGCATGGGAAGGACTGATGCTAAAGCTGAATCTCCAACACTTTGGCCACCTGATACGAAGATCCAACTCATTGGAAAAGACCCTGATGCTGGGAAAGATTGAAGGCAAAAGAAGGGGCAGCAGATGAGATGGTTAGATTAGCATCACTGACTCACTGGACATAAATTTGAGCAAACTCTGGGAGATAGTGGAGGACAGGGGAGCCTGGCATGCTACAGACCATGGGATTACAAAGAGTCTGATACGACTTAGCAACTAAACAACAACAAAAAGTAAAAGTAATTAGTAAAGCAAGTTCCTCTCTATTACTCTTCTATAGGCGTCCCTTAGAGATATTGCAGATTTGGTTCCAGACCATTGCAATAAAGCAAATATCTCAATAAAGCAAGTCACACACATTTTTTGGTTTCCCAATGCATATAATGCTATTTACACCCTCCTGTAAATAGCATTGTGTCTAAAAAAACAATGTATACACCTTAATTTTAAAATACTTTATTGCTGAAAAATGCTAACCATCACTTGAGCCTTCAACAAGTCAATCATTTCTGCTGGTGGAGAGTCTTGCCTTGGTGCTGATGGCTGCTGACTTATCAGGGTGGTGGTTGCTGAAGGTTGGGAGGCTGTGGCAACTTCTTAAAATAAGACAAGAGTGAAGTCTGCCTCATGGAGTGACTCTTCCTTTCACAAACGATTTCTCTGAGGCAGGCAATGCTGTTGGATAGCATTTTACCCACAGTAGAACTTTTTTCAAAATTAGAGTCAGTCCTCTCGAACCCTGCTGTTGCTTTATCAACTAGGTTTATGTAATACTGTAAATCCTTTGTTGTCATTTCAACAGTCTTCATAGCATCATCAGTAGATTCCATCTCAAGAAACCTCTTTCTTTGCTCATTTATCAGAAGCAGCTCCTCATCTGTTCAAGTTTTATCATGAGGTTGCAGCAGTTCAGTCACATCTTCAGGCTCCACTTTGAATTCTATTCATTCTCTGGCTCTTTCCACTACATCTGCAGTTATTTCTTCCACTGGAGTCTTGAACCCCGCAAAGTTCATGCGTGGGGAATGAAAGCCACTTCTGATAATGTTGATATTTTGACCTCTCCCCATGAATTACAAACATTCTTAATGGCAAGCAGAATCCCTTCCAGAAGGTTTTCCATTTACTTTGCCCAGATTCATTAGATGGATCACTATATGTGGTAGCTATGTTGTTGTTCAGTCACTCAGTCATGTCTGACTCTGCGACTCCATGGACTGCAGCCCGCCAGGCTCCTCTGTTCATGGAATTCTCCAGGCAAGAATACTTAAGTGGGTCCCCATGGACTGCAGCCCGCCAGGCTCCTCTGTTCATGGAATTCTCCAGGCAAGAATACTTAAGTGGGTCCCCATTTCCTTCTCCAGGGGATCTTCCCGACCCAGGGACCAAACCCATGTCTCCTGCATTGGCAGGCAGATTCTTTACCACTGAGGCACCAGGGAAGCCCCACATAGGCAGAGTAGATTTAGCATAATTCTTAAATGCCTTAAGATCTTCAGAATGGAAAATAAGCATTGGCTTCTACTTAAAGTCACCTGTTGCAATAGCCCCTAACAAGAGAGATACTCTGACCTTTAAAACTTTGAAGCCAGGCACTGACTTTTCTTCTCTAGCTATCAAAGTCCTAGATGGCACCTTCTTTCAATAGAAAGCTGTTTCATTTACACTGAAGATCTCTTCTTTAGTGTAGCCACCTTCATGAATTATCTTAGCTAGATCTTCCTGATAACTTGCTGCAGCTTCTACATCACTTGCTGCAGCTTCTACATCAGCACGTGCTACTTGACCTTGCAGTGGTTAAAAATCCACCTGCCAATGCAGGGAACATGGGTTGAATCCCTGGTCCCAGAAGATCCCACACGTAGCAGAGCAACTAGGCCTGTGTACCACAACCAGTGAGCCTGTGCTCTACAGTCTGTGCTCTGAAACAAGAGTTCCTCTGCCATCCTGCATTTTCCATTTCAATTTCCTCTTTCTATTATTATGAAACATTCTTAATTCTCTCCCCATCCAGACTTTAAGAGTTGAAACAAGTTCTGCTAGAGACTGTGTTCCTTCCTCAACAAGTCTTTTCCAGCCAAGTAAAGAGAGAAGATAAATTTGGGGCTGGTCAAATGAGAAGCTGCTTTGTCCAGGGGAGGGGACAGGAAGTGGCAGAAAATTCAGCCAGCAGCACCTATTCTCTGGGGGCGGGCCTCCCTCAGTGCCACCCTCAGTACCACCCCCACTGCTAACCTTCCACCCCACGTGAGAGTGAGAGCCAAGCCCCACCCTGGCACCTCGCTTAGGGAGCATCTGTCAGTGAAGTTCCCCAGTTGGACTGAGATGGTCCCCTCTTGCCTTCCTGCTGCAGTGGTTCTCAATCTGGAGGCATGATAAACACCCTCTGCCTGGGCTGACCCCAGACCAATTAAATCAGAAGCTCTGGCAATGGGACCCAGACACTGGAGTTTAAAAAATTTCTCAGGTGTTTCCAATTTCCAAGAGAGGTTGTGAACCACCAGCCCCATGGCCCTCTTTCGCTCCAAGTCCTTTGACAAGAGGCTGGGAGTGTCTGGAAGCTAGCGGGGAAAGAGGGGTGGGGAGTGATGACGGGGGAGGGGAGGCTGTTCTTCCTCTTCAGGTGGGAAGCTCCTTCCCAGGTGTGACTTCCAGGTAGGTCAGCATTTTAAAATCTGGGCCCCCTGCCTCATTATTTCTAAAATCTTCCTGATGCTTCCAGCATGTAGACGGCTCCTTCCAATGACAGAACCCTATCCCACCCAAGTTTGTATATTCCTTTTGTCGTAATGACAGGAATTGGGGATTGTTTAGTCGCTCAGTAATGTCCGACTCTTGGCAACCCCATGAACTGTATGTAGCCCGCCAGGTTCCTGTCTATAGGATTTCCCAGGCAAGAATACTGGAGCAAGTTGCCATTTCCTTCTCTAAGGGATCTCCCTGGACCAGAGATCAATCCTGTCCCTCTTGCATTGGCAAGTGAATTCTTTACCACTGAGCCACCAGGAAGCAGGAGGATTTAAATAAGGGGCCCGGTTCATGATCTTGAATGTGAACAGAATAACCTTCACTGATTTCAAAGCATTAGGGAATTCTGTGTTTCCAGGCCAGACTTTCCATTTTCCTTTGGAAATACAGCTCAGATGTAGGTGGGCTGGGGGGCTGTGGGAGCTGGTCACTGAAATCCTGTAGGAAGTCAAGCTGTTGAGTCAAAGTCAATTCTACTAGTGAATAACTGTTCCAGAGTGGTCTATTAAAACGATCAGTATTCTTTTGTCATTTCTTCCACTACCAGTTTTTGACACAGGGGGAGTCAACTGCCAAGCCCCATGATGGTTTTGGGAGGCATTTTCTGGAACACAAAACGCCCATGCTAAAAGGGTCTTTGGTGGTCTTCCACAAGCTTTCTTTTTGAAGAAGAGGCAGTACGTGCCCCTGAGAGGTCACAACAGCCTGGCCCCAGAGCTAATGGCAAAGCCAGAAAGATACCAGGGCTCCGCCCGTGACCGCCTCTCCTGATGTCACCTCCTACATGCTCTATGCCGCTAAGTCTTGCCAAGAAACTTCATAGGCTATCACACTGACTACAGGGCTGTGTGTGTGTGTGTGTGTGTGTGTGTGTATACATATGTTAGGTTGGCCAAAAAGTTAGTTCTGGTTTTTTCATAACATAGCATGGGAAGACCCGAATGAACTTTTTGGCCACTCTATTTTTCCTCCCATTCACTTTGTAAGCTACCTGTGATGACTGAAATAAATACTAAATGGCAGACATGCACTTATCCCAGCCCCCGCCTATGCATGCAGACATGTGCCCTCGCTGCACACACGCTCTGAACCAGTGGAGGGACAGACACGTCCCTCCCGTATCACTTCATTTACTCCAGGTGAGGGACCACTGCCACACTTCCCACTTCTGTCTCCTAAGAGCTGGAACTCGACCAGCACTCACATCACACTCCATCAGCAAATCAACCCCAAACGTGGTGTCTCTCCCAAGACCCAGGAGTGGAGAGCCCTTGGGCAAGAGTTCCTCAACTCCAGGGAGGCGTGAGTGCTGGGTTCTTCCCAGCCTCTGCACTGTCCCCCCACCCCCAACATCCACCCACTGAACACAGTTCTTAACAACAGTGCAGGCACCAGGTAGGTCCACCCCCAGCAGAGCTCGGCCCACTGTTCTGAACTGTACATACAGCAAGATGATATTGGGAAGTATCATCCGATGCCTTTGTCATGCTGGGTCATCTTGGCCATCTGGGGCCCCTAACCCAGACAGCCATGGCCTCCTGTACTTTAGGGAGAGGGTGGAACCCACACATGAGGGAGCGATATTTAACTGGTAAGTTCCAAAATAATGCCATTTCAGTTGTGAGATGGTGTGGATGCTGAGGCTTTCGGGCTTTCATGCCTGAGCCAGGTGGGCTTTTATGAGATTTGAAGTTGGGGTGGGGAGAGACTTCTAGGTTCCAAGGAACCAGAGGTTGAAGAACTCGGAGCACAGAGATTTGTCTTACAAGCGTGGGGAGGGAGGGACTGTTTCTTGCCACCAGAAGAGAGACAAGAGCACTTCCTGGAGTCAGGGAAGAGGTGGAAGAAGAGGGCAGTTTGAAAAGGCTGAGATGCTTCCTGATCCCACCCTGGGGTGGGGGTCTTGGCCCCACTTCCCACTGGAACTGTAGGAGAAAGTAGGCTTCAAAGAGCTCTAGACTTGGGGGTGCTGAGCACAGTGGAAATGGTGGGTTGTGTAATTAAACAGGGGCTTCCCCTGTGACTCAGCGGTAAAGAATCTGCCTGCAATGCAGGAGACCCAGGTTCGATCCCTGAGTCCAGAAGATCCCTTAGAGGAGGGCATGGCAACCCACTCCAGTATTCTTGCCTGGAGAATCCCCATGGACAGAGGAGCCTGGAAGGATACAGTCAACAGGGTCGCAAAGAGTCAGACACAAGTGAAGCCACTGAGCACCCTCACATGTAATTAAACAGAGAGGGTGCCTGAGGGGGTCACCTGGGCCCCATGCACTGTGAACACATCTCCTCAAGACCAGGCAGGAAGTGAGGAAGTGCTGAGGGGGCATCTGGACCAGAGATGGCCTGGGGGTGGGTGCACAGGCTCCCAGTGCAGAGGTCCAGTAACCCAAGGGCAAAGCCTTGGGCCCCTAACCTGGGCCCAGACCTGGTGTGATAAATCTCCTCTGTGGAAGCAGTTAAGACCCTGACAAGCTTCCCCACCCATCACCATGATGTTCCCTAAACACCCCCTGTACCCAGGCAACATCTTGAGGGTACAGAAGGAGGTAGGAGAGAGCCTTGGAGGAAAAACCAATAGCCCTGGCAGGAAATTTTAGCTGAACTGACCAGGTTTAAATCCTGAATCAAGCAAGCAATAAATGGACAGTCTGCACTTTCTATTGGAAGAGACCGAGTTACCTTGAAATGGCCAGATTACGTTTTTTTCCACCATTAGAAGAAATGGAAAAAAGATTAATTTTTTTTTTCTTTTGGCCAACAGTAGAAATGGAAAAAAGATTAAGTTGTTTCCGCCATCGGTCTGAAGGGAGGCTCACGAGCAAGTTTGGTTAAAGAGGAATCAAGTTTGTGCTCGCTCCGTGACAGTGTGTGAACTTTCCCTCTGCACAAAAGACAGGGCAGCGTCACCACAGATGGAACGCTGGAAGTGAAGGCAGAAGAGGTGACATGTGCTCAGTGGGATCTTTTCAAACCGGCCGTGCTTGGCGCAGACGTGTGCAAGGAGCCTGAGCGCCTGGCGCCCGAGGATAAGCTGCACCTCTACCCAGATCTTCCCCGAAGAAAGGAGGGGTCCCACCCAGCGCCGCATCTTTGCTGAACACCCACTCCCCTTTCCCCTGGGACCTTCCACCACCACCTCCATGTACAAGCTGTCTCATGCATGGTACTTGGCACCCGAACCCGCTGAGAATCTGTGCACGTGAGCTCCTGGCAGCCGAAGCCCCAGCCCCGGGCCATCCAGGGAGGAGGCTGCCTCCTCCTACCCTGGCCGGGGAGCCTGTGTTTATTTTCTCTCACTCCTGAGGCCTGGCTTCACGTAATGTGAGAGCAGAGGTGGGGAAAGCACAGTCTCTTCCTTGTTAAGGCACTGAAACAAAGATTATTTTAACAGAGAGAAGGGAGTGTCCCTATTGAATATTTATTATTCAAGCTCTGTTCCACACCATTAGGGAGTAAAAAAAGAGACCCAACCACAAGAATTTTAAGGAAGGTGGTCGGTCAGTCAGTACTGCATCGGCAACATGCAACAGGTCGGGAAATCGTGTTCTCTCTAAAAAAATTTCACTCCCTTCTGGGCAATAATGTGGACCGGCTTCTGATAATATTTGGTCCCCTCTTGTTTTAACAGAAGGAAGATTCCCTGGAGGCTCTTCTCTGACTCCAGCTTTTATCTCTCCAAGTCCCTGCTGCAAAGGGCTACTCACGTGAACAGAACTGCCAGGCACATTTTATTCTGGTAGCCACAGTCCCACAATGAATACCACAGTCCTGGTCAGCTAGAGAGATAGAAGACTAACCCTCAGTTTTCAGTATTTACCATGTGCCAGGAAAACATTCTAAGTGCCTACAAGCAAACTTAATTCTCAGAGGAACCCTTTGATGAGGCACCATTTGTCATTGTTGTTGTTCGGTAACTCAGTCGTGTCTGACTCTTTGTGACCCTGTGGACTGTAGCCCACCAGGTTCTTCTATGGATTTCCCAGGCAAGAATATTGGAGTGGGTTGCCATTCCTCCTCCAGGGGATCTTCCCAACCCAGGGGTTGAACCTGCATCTCCCACAATGGCAGGCAGATTCTTTACTACTGAGTCACCTGGGAAGCCTGAGGTTCTATTATTTCCCCCAATGTGATGTAGAGAGAAATTGGGGTTCCAAGCATTTAAGCATCAGTGCTGAGATCTGACCTCCATCTAGGTCCAGAGTCTGAGCTCTTGATCACCATGGCATGCACCCACTCTGAATATTGTTGGATGCTGAGTTTATGCCCACTAGGTTTCTGAGCCAACCGCAGTCAACAGGGTGGTCCATCAGCTGGGTTAGAAAGAGCCATGGGTCCTCAGCAGGGCAGGCTCCTGGAGCTCCCAGGCCTGGGATGCTCTTCAAGAGTGCTCTCCACCTTAATCCTTCTCTGATCCTAGAAGGTCTGCCCACATCCCACCCGCCCTGCCAGTCACTGGAGGGATGCCCTTCAGGGCCTTATTCCCTGTGCAGCTTCAAAGTGAGCAGCTCAGGCTTCAATCAAAAATACCATTAAGTCCCTATACATACGAATGAGTTCCATTCCGAGAGTGCATTTTTAAGTCCAGTCTGTTCGTAAGTCCAACAAAGTTAGCCTAGCTAACCAACTAACTAATCGGCTATATACTGCTGCTTTTACGCTTGCTTCTGGACATTCTGGGCTTGAAATAGACACTGTACTACTGTCCTCTACACAGGACTGCACGGTAAAGTGCACACAAGCACAGCCACTTGTGGAGGATGCGTGCACGTGACAGTGTGCGCCAGACATGAGAAGTAACTTGTGATAGCTCTGACTGGAAATGCGGACATTCACATCTTGGAAAGTTCCCGACTTGAAGCTTCATATGTATCAGACTTAGTGTAACAAGCAAACAAAATGGGCGTCTATTCCGGGTGGTGGGTTAGACCCCAGCGTAGAGGTGGTGTGCTGGCGTCTCTGCAGCCCTGCCACCTCATGTGCTCCCTCCCTCTCTCTCTGCCACCAGCCAGGACCTGGGAGCCTGTTGTCAAAAATATATTTCTCACCCTGACTTTGAAGAAGATCAAGGAGGGAGCAGACGTGGTAAGAGGGGCAGGGAAATCCTTCTCTCCGTGACACTAAAAGTCACAGCTCTTTCATTGTCCTTGAACTTGCCATATTTTCAGATCACCCAAGGAACCCACTGCACTCTTGTCTCCTCTGGTGGCCCTGACTTCGGAGATTTCATTACCTGGAAGCATCTGGTCAGAGCATCACAATCGAAAGGCAAGCGACAACCCCCACTCCTACTTTGTGGTGAGCGGGGAAGGGGATGGAGAGAGAAGTAAAATTCACACACCTGCTGTCAACATGCGTGCCTATCAACGTACAAGATACAGAGTCTACAGAAGCTACTGACCTGAGGAGCGTTCTTTGTCTTTTAGTAAATGCCCCAAACTGCTGTGCCTTTTAGAGATTTTGTTCCTG
The DNA here is from genome assembly GCF_029407905.1 of Bubalus kerabau. Lineage (NCBI taxonomy): Eukaryota > Metazoa > Chordata > Mammalia > Artiodactyla > Bovidae > Bubalus > Bubalus kerabau. Next base: position 25,181,988 of record NC_073642.1, read on the forward strand.
CTCTTTATAGTGTTTCTCTTGCCTCCCTTGTCATCAGGCTGCGACCTGTCACTTTTTCCTGCCGACATTGGGCCTTCCCGGAGCAGTCCCCCAGGCCTTTCTAATCTGCTCCTTCCAGTCTGCTGTAGGCTGGGAAATCAGATAACCAGTTATGAAACGTTAACAACTGCTGTGTCCTGGGCGCTTACACTATGTAGCGAGTACCTTGTGTGCCCAGTACCTCTTATTGACAGGATCTGATATAAGCCTCAGAATAACCCTCTGCAGGTAAGGTGAGAATTCCTATTCTTTTGATGACAGAATTCTGACTGAGAGGGATGGAGCGAAAGTCAGGACTTGGGCCTTCCTCTGAAAGGCAGGTGACACCTGTCCTGGCTGGGTAAGCCTGTGTTCTGCTCACTTCCTGGTCTCAAGTCGGGAATGCAGAGGTGTCTGCATATGACTTCTGCTACCCATGGGGAGAGAGGAAGGTACCTGACAGCAGGTGGAATGGGTAGCCAGTTAGGAGGAGTATGGTCAGCTACCCAGAGACTCACTACACCCATACCATTTAACTAGAGAGTTCATCTCTTAATGGGTTGGGCCAAAAGAGGACTTGGAACTTTCAAGTCTATTTCCGCTTCAGACTCAAACACTGAGTGTGTACCCTGGGCCAGGCATCATCTCTCTTGAATTAGAACCAGCATATCTGGTTCAAGCTCCCTTCAAAACTTGTCATTTTTTTATTGATCAAAAATCTCAAGCTCTAGCAGCAAACATTTTTTTGAAGCTAACACTTTTGCTTGAGCTGACCCAGATACAGCATTGGTATATAACTCTGATGAATACTACAGAACCCATTTTTGTTCAACATCTGTAAAGGACTATTTTCGTTCATTTGGTAAGACCATATGAGACAGACAATTTGGATCCCTGGGTTCTAGCTCTGGGTGCGGTCACCTCTGGACCCTGGTTTCCTTACCTGCGAATTTTACGTATAGATCTACGGCTAATGCCATGGACAGAATGTCTGTGTGGCCCAATATTCAGATGTTGAAGTCCTAATCTCCAAAGTGGTGGTATTAGCAGGTGGGGATGTTGGGGGATGACAAGGTCATGAGGGTAGAGCCCTCGTAAATGGCATTAGTGCTACCAGGGACAGACGACGAGAAGACAGCCATCTGCAAACCAGGAAGGGGTCCCTCACCCGACAACGAATCTGCCGGCACCTTGATCTTGAACTTCCCAGACTCTGAAACTGTGAGAAATAAATGTTGGTTGTTTTAAGCCACTTGATCTAGTATTTGTTATAGCAGCTTGAGCTAAGACAGTTAAGTCGTAAACTAGTGAGTACGGTCTAGTAAAGGTTTATGAACAATCTAGAAATAAGAACTCTGTATTTATCCATAGGAGATGTGATTTGTTAAAATAACTTGTCAGTGGAACTCAAGCTTAATTATTATAATCTATAAAAATAAGCACCTGTAATTTGTTTTTACCTTAATACCAATCCTCTACCACTCACAGATTACAGGAGATGGATTTAATTAGTGATGTTTGTGCCCTCCTCCACTCACTAACAAAGCTTTCCCTTGTGTACCAAGATGACTTGCACAGACTTCTTGGAAGCTGTGGCCCATTATTTAGCAAAGTTTCCTGGGAGGTGAGCCCTCTGCTACAACCGGGTCCAGGGCGTGTGGGTTGCCTTTGCCACTCTGAGTTAAGGGAAAGGAGAAGACGAACAGCAGCCTTAATCAGAGGTGGCTTCCTGGCCACTGGCAGGGGGATCAGTTTGCAGACGGTGTTTTGCTTGGCCGGCTCCTTGCTTTGTACAGTGTGGATTAGTTGCCAGTATTTAAAAATCAGGAGATTGCACATAAATATGTGATTTCTGGCTTCTCTTGGAAAAATCCTAAGGGCTGGCTATCCTTGGTCCACATTCTCGGGCAACAAGCGGCTGCAGTTTGGACAGGGTGAGCATTTACTCTATCCACTACAGACTCCTCTGCCTGCGGTGCTCCTGCCTTGGAGGCCTGCAGTCAGACATCACTGGCCTCGCTGTTTTCTCATTGTTGCTGTTGTTTAGTTGCTTAGTGGCATCTGACTCTTTGTGACCCCATGGACTGTAGCCCACTAGGCTCCTCTTTTTCCCAGGCAAGAATACTGGAGTGGGTTGCCATTCCCTTCTCCAGAGGATCTTCCTGACCCAGGGATTGAACCCATGTCTCCTGTGTTGGCAGGCAAATCCTTTACCACTGAGCCACCTGGGAAGACTTTCCCACAATCTGGCATCAGGATTTGCACCTGAGGCCACACCCACTCAACAACTCCAGAGGGGGTGTCACCCATGTGGATTCAAACACAAGGTCCACTGGAACTGTGCTCCATGGCCGCCCTGTTTGTAATCCTTGGAGACTGACTTCACTTGACTATTTTTTTTTTAAACATAAGTACATAAATGAATATTTAGATAACATTATTTTAAGTTTTAGCTTAAAGACCAAGCATATCATTGTAGAATATATGCTAAGATTTTAAAATATGCATTGAGATAATAGAACCATTTCAGCCAAGGAGTATTAAAATTTTGACAACTAAATTGGAAATTATGTCCAACAGGCTTTTCAAAAACTCTTTTTACAGACTATTTAGCAGAGTTACAGGAAACCATCTCCTGCAGCAAGAAAACCTTTCCCTCTGAAGCTTTCTTGAGATAAAGAATAAAAAAAGGACCCTTCCCCCTTTCTCACATCAATGTCTATTGATCAAGAATAATAATCAGAGCTCACACTTTAATTTTTAATAGTATTTTTTAAAATACAGAAAATATAAAAACGTTCAGTCTGTGCACTTTGCAAGTTTTTAAGAATGCTGAGTACTCATAAAAGATAAATTTTGAAGCCACAGAATTTAGAGCTGGAAAACAAACCTGGAATGTATTGAGTCCAATCACTTCATTTAGGAACAAGTATAAATCAGTCCAGAGATGTTAAGAAACTCTCCCAAAGTCACACAGCAAATAAGTGCCAGAATTCTGAATTCCAACAAGAGACTCCCATTTTTTGCTTATATCTCTGTCTATAACTCTGACTCTGAACTATTACTGATAATATACAGACATGGAGATTGCAGACAGGCTGATGGCAAGGGAAAAAAAGACAAAGGAAAGAGTGGGAAGGACAGGAGAGAAAGAGTAAAAAAGGACCTGCTGACCAAGCAATCACTGTTGTCACTGCTGTGTGAAATTTTAATTTCCTCTTTGGAAATTCGGGTTAAAAATACATCCATTTCTATTTGCAGAGTGCTCGTCTTCTTTAAGTTTCACACTTCACACTTTACTTCTGAATAAATGTTTATTTTCTAATGTAATCCTAGAGATTTCACTCCAATGAGGGGAAGGACTTAAGCCCTAGACATTACATCCGAGCCCCCTAAGAAGTGTCAAGGAATTTATAAAAAGTCTCTTTATACCCAAAGGGAGTTAGAATGTCTTAATATACATCATTTGAGAGATTTATTTCACCTCGCTCTGAAATGCCTGGAGCACATGTTTGAAACCCACACTTGTTCACTCATCTTTGCCTTCCACATTAACGTCAGTCTCAGTTTGGTCCATATTAACCCTCAGTAGTGATTATACAAAGTGGCACCCTCTATAAGAACCGCAGTGCAAAAGAAAACCTCCGTAGGGACTTCCCTGGTGGCACAGTGGATAAGAACTCACCTGCCAGTGCAGGGGACACAGGTTCAATCCCTGATCCAGGAAGATCCCACATGCCCGCCGGGCAACTAAGCCCATGCACCATGACTACTGAGCCTGTGCTCTAGAGCCCAGGAGCCGCAACTACTGAAGCCCTCACACCTAGAGCCCATGCTCCGCAACAAGAGAAGCCATCGCAATGAAAAGTCCACATACCGCAACTAAAGAAAGCCCGCTTGCAGCAATGAAGATCCAGCACAGCCAAAAATAAAAACATAAATAAAATTAGAAAAAAGAAGGCCTTCATAAGTGAGTTAATTAAAAAATGTACAATGGCCTCTGTTCTCTAGTCTTTACATTTAGAATTCAGCAAGTGACGACTTACCCAAGGTAGGGAAGATGCCTAAGCATAAGTCACAAGTTCCTTTACTATTTTCCTGAAAACCAAGGGTTTTCTGGGAACGACCCAGGCACACATTTTAGCGCGAAGACTTTTCTTGGCCTCCCTTTCTCTTTGGGGACAAAGAGGCAGCATACTCCGATGAAGCCTCATGACCCCACACTCGGGGGCTTGGACAGGCAGCGGTTTCTCCTCGCCAGAGCCTAAACTTGGATTTTGTCTGCAATCCATCATTTCAAGATGTGATTTCCACCACCACCCCCCTCTCCCTTTTTTGGCTCACTTTATTCATTCTCTTAAGTACCTAGAAACCATATTATCAAAGATTCCATCTCAGTCCCACCATGGATTCAGCCTAATTGATCTACGTCCTTTCATCTCCCCCCACCTCTGTTTTTTTTTTTTTTCTTTAGAAAGAAGAAATGATGAAGAAAATGTTCTTGGAATTCATTTCTGGCAGAGTCCTAGGAGCTTTGCTTTAAATTGTTAGTGAAATGCTTGACATTTTTCCTTTACTTTATAAACATTATGTGCAAATCATTCAGAATCCTAATGGAAAGTAATTTCCCATTAATGCCGGCTATAAAATGCCATTTTCTTTTGAAACTGTGCCTTAGAAACAAACAGTACGGGACGCCTTCACACTCGCAAATTCTACCCACGAATCAACGAGGAAGCCCAGGGCTGGGGTTGGGGACTAAAGTAGAGGCAGATGTTACACGGTGGCATGGCATGCAGTGTGCTATAATGGAGAATCCAGTTGTGGACACTGAGCCTTCCTGAAAGCCATCTTCTACACATCTGTGATCTCTGGCTGACCATCACCCAGCTAACAACTTAATCTGTCTGGGGACTGAGCTACTGGCCAAGAAGGAGGGGACAGAATACTACACACACAGTCTGGATGACAACGCCAAGGAACGGACTGTCCTATCTCCACTTTCTTCTTCCAAGTCAGATGCGTACAACAGACTCCCTTTGCAACCACTTGCTGGCCCGATTCCCTCCGATCAAGAATCTTGGAAAGAAATCTTTCCTGATGCTCTTGAACGTTTGCTGACATTCCCCAGTATTATTTCTTAACAAGATAAAATGAAAAATCTGTAAGATATAGAACTACCATATGACTCAGCAACCACACTCATGGGCATATCCCCAGAAAGAACCATAATCCCAAAAGACACACACACCCCAGTGTTCACTGAAGCACTATGTACAATAGCCAGGACATGGAAGCAACCTGGATGTCCATTAACAGATGAATGGATAAAGAAGTTGGGGTATGAATAGACAATGGAATATCACTTGGCCATAAAAAGGAACAAAACTGTGCCATTTGCAGAGACACGGATGGACCCAGAGAATGTCATACAGAGTGAAGTAAGTCAGAAAAAGAGAAGAACAGATATTGTATATTAATGCGTATATGTGGAATTTAGAAAAATGTTAGAGATGAACCTATTTGCAAAGCAGACATAGAGACACATAGAGAACAATGTACAGACACCAAGGGAGGAAGGCAGGAGTGGGATGAATTGGGAGATTGGGACTGACATATACACACTACTATGCAATGGCACCCCACTCCAGTACTCTTGCCTGGAAAATCCCATGGACGGAGGAGGCTGGTGGGCTGCAGTCCATGGGGTCGCTAAGAGTCGGACACGACTGAGCGACTTCACTTTCACTTTTCACTTTCATGTATTGGAGAAGGAAATTGCAACCACTCCAGTGTTCTTGCCTGGAGAATGCCAGGGGGACAGGGAGCCTGGTGGGCTGCCTTCTATGGGGTCGCACAGAGTCGGACACGACTGAAGGGACTTAGCAGCTTAGCAGCATGTATAAAATAGATAATTAATGAGAACATACTGTATGGCACTGGGAACTCTACTTAATGTTCTGTGGTGACCTAAATGGGAAGGAAATCTAAAAAAAGGTTGGCTGGGGGGTGGGGGGGACATTTGTAAACGTGTGGTTGATCCACTTTGCTGTACAACAGAAACTAACACAACATTGTAAAAACAACTCTACTCAGTTGTGTCCAACTCTTTGTGACCCCATAGACTGTAGCCTCTGTCCATGGGATTTCCCAGGCAAGAATACTGGAGTGAGTTGCTATTCCCTTCTCCAGGGGATCTTCCTGACCCAGGGATCGAACCTGCATCTCCAGTGTCTCCTGCATTGATAGATGAATTCTTTACCACTGAGCCATCTGAGAGGCCCTTCTGGGGTCCTAGGGTCTGCTGATTCCAATTCATTCAGATATAATACAGGGAGGAAGGCAGGCTGGGGTTGGACTTGCTTTCAACATATTTAGTTATATTTATAACCAGCTTCTTTCTAACAGAAATTTTGAAATGGCTCACAATAACATATGTATTCAGAAGAGAGGTTTCACAGACCAGAAAGAGAAAAGTAAAGCCATAAAAAGTAAGGAAACAATGTATTTTCATACAAACAATAGAACTTGTGAGTAAAGGTGGGAGCGGAGTACTAAAAATGGTATCAGAGGGACTTCCCTGTTGGTCCAGTGGTTAAGAATCCACCTGCCAATGCAGGGGACACAGGTTCCATCCCTGGTCCTGAAGATCTCACATGCTGCTAGGTAACTAAGCCTGCACAGCACAACTGCTGAAGTCCACGTGCCTAGAGGCCGTGCTCTGCAATAAGAGACGCCACCGCAATGAGGAGCCCGCACACCACAACTAGAGAGCAGCCCCCCGACTGCAACTAGAGAAAGCCTGCGCATAGCAACAAAGACCCAGTGAAGCCAAAACTAAATAAAGACATTTTTTCAAAAATTATACTGGAGCAACAGACATATGCTGGGACTGTCCCAAGCAAACTAGGATGCATGGTCACCCTCATCAAAGGGGAGGACGTGCACATGGACCAGCTCTGGCCATTTTATAATGATTGCTGTGCTTGAACTTTGCATCTGGCACTAAGCTTCCTGGGGGTGGGGAGAACAGGGAATACAGTGGGTACACAGTTTTCTTTAAAGAAGGAAGTATACCTATTCTTCAAAAGTCATTGACTTTTCCATTATTAAATACAAGATTGTTTATTCAAATACACTTATTGAAATACAATTTAAAGAATATCTTTTTAAAAAGGAAAATATTGCCCAGAATCCTACCATTTAGCCTGGCCTACATGCACAAATTGATTTACAAGGTTGTAATCACACTACACTGATAACTCTGTGTCTTTCTTTTCAATTTCATATCAAACCATAAACATTCGAATGTTTCAACATAATTTCCATGTCAGTGAGTTTGAAGAGCTGCACAATATCCCATTTGATATACCATCATCTACTTAACAATTATCCTAATGTTGACAAATATATATAAATAAATATTGGCCATTAGCCTGTTCCCATTTATAACTCGTTCTTCCTCTGTATAGTGCTGTAATAGGTACAGGAATATGCTTTTGCTTAAATTATTTCTCTAAGATACATTTCCAGCAATGAAGCCACTGAGAGTATGCAAGCATTTTTATTAATTTTGACTGATATTGTTGAGTTGATTTCCCAATGAGTCACCCCAGGGCTGGCAAACTCTGGCCTGTGGGCCAAGTAACATCTGAATGGGATACAGCCATGCTCATCCATTTCCATACGGTCAGTGGCTGCTTTCACATCAGAACAGAGTTGAGGGGTTGCAATCAAGACCAGATAACTGACAAAGTGTAAACTTTTTATGACCTGTCCCTCTACAAAAAAAGCCTGCCAACTCCTAGGTTATCCTTAATGTACGTTCCCATACCACCCTGCATGTGGTACCACGTTCTAATGGAAACAAATTGTGTGGGGTCTGATGTGTTCTTCCACAACATATGTGTAGTAGATAGATGTGTGTGGTAGAAACTGCAAGCTGGCCACCAACACTCTCTCTCTCCTCTTTATGGTGATATAGTGGTGGGATGTGGCTCTTCAGCTAAACCCACTCCCCTAACCTCTGCAGCTAGTTGTGGTCCTGTGACTAGGTCCATCCCAGGGGGATGGGAGTGGAAGTAACATCAACCACCTTTGGTTTACTTCCCTAAAAGGAAACCTCTAGACCTGGACTTCCAGTCTTAATTTCTATCTCATTTGAACCATTGCTTTCTTGAGTCTCTGTACAACAGTAACTATTCTTACCCTAACTCATGCAAAAACTGGTACCAGAAGTGGGATTTTGTCATGATAAGAGCTAAAATTAGTGGCCAAGCCATGATGAAGAAGAAACAGATATAACTGGCATGAAAGTCGGTGATCCTAGTTAGGGTGTGGAAAAACACTTGGTAAAACTTTTGCCTGTGGTAACTTTCAAAGCATCCCGCGTATCAGGAGCCTAAAGGAAGAAATTGGGGAAAACAGAATGTGACTGGATGGTAACTGCTCCTTGGTACATCTAGCTACTTATTGTAAGAAAGGGAAGAATTGCCCGGTTTGCAAGCAAAAAGGGAAGAGACAGGAATCAGAGATTGGGTCCCAGAGCATTAGATAAGCTTCTGTACCACCAAAGAACGGACAATGGGCAGGCTGTGCTCCAAGTCATTCTCAGAAACTTCTGTAAACTGAATGAATGGACCTCATTCCACAGCAAAGATTTATCTAGAGGTATTGCCTTCCCACTCTTCTGCTATTCCAGATGGCCTCAAGGTAGCCTCCATAAGTTAAGAAAGGTTAGCTGGGACTTCCCTGGTGGTCCAATGGTTAAGAATCTGCCTTGCAACACAGAGGACACAGGTTCGCTCCCTGGTCAGGGAACTAAGATCCCACATGCTGCGGGACAACTAAGCCCACATGCCTCAACTAGAGAGTCTCTGGGCCACGACGAAGAGCCTGCATGATGCAAAGAAGATTCCACGTGCCACAGCTAAGACCCAAGAGAGCCAAATATAGAAATATTTAGAAAAAGAAAGGAAAGGTTAGGCAAGAAAGGAAAGAAGTAAGGCGGTCTTAAGAGCTATATCTAAGAAAGAAACTTGGATGTGATTACTGGCATATGGGAGTGCTTGGGAGACACAGATCAGAAGCTATTACATTTTTAGAGGCCTTGAATTGGGAAAAGGAAGTGCTGGTCTAACCTGAAAACATCTGCATCTATTGAACCTTGAAGAACCCTCAAGACACCTAAGCAGCAGTAAGCACAACTGTCAGAGGAAGTGGCTTCCCAAAGGCCACTTCAGATGTGAAGATGTGGAAGCTATGAAAGACATCTGAGAAGACAAATCTAGGGACCTGCAGGATAAAGGACAAGAGCTAGACTTCTCACACCTTCCAGGGAGTAGAACCAGGGTCTAATCTTCTTTCATTGACTCAACAGGGGGTCCCGCAGAATCCATCATTTCTTTGGACAAGTGTGTGCATGCTCAGTCACTAAGTCATGTCCGACTCTTTGCGACCCCATGGACTGTAGCCCTCCAGGCTCTTCAGTCCATGGGGATTCTCCAGGCAAGAATACTGGAGTGGGTTGTCATTTCCTTCTCCAGGGGATCTTCCAAACCCAGGGATCAAACCTGCGTCTCCTGCATTGGCAGGTGGTTCTTTACCACTGAGCCACCAGGAAATCCCAGCCAATCACTAAAGATTATAAAATAGGTATGTCTTCCAAGGGGGAAGAAGCAGGATGGGGAGAATTAGGAGATAGGGATTGATACACATACACTATTGATACTATGTATAAAATAGATAACTAATAAGAACATACTGTATAGCAAAGGGAACTCTAATTCACTGTGGTGACCTGAATGGGAAGAAAGTTCAAAAGGAAGGGGATATATGTATATGTATGGCTGATTCACTTTGCTATACTGTAGAAACTAATATAACATTGTAAAGCAACTATCAGATCAGATCAGATCAGATCAGTCGCTCAGTCGTGCCCGACTCTTTGTGACCCCATGAATCGCAGCACGCCAGGCCTCCCTGTCTATCACCAACTCCCAGAGTTCACCCAGACTCACATCCATCGAGTCAGTGATGCCATCCAGCCATCTCATCCTCTGCCATCCCCTTCTCCTCCTGCCCCCAATCCTTCCCAGCATCAGAGTCTTTTCCAATGAGTCAACTCTTTGCATGAGGTGGCCAAAGTACTGGAGTTTCAGCTTTAGCATCATTCCTTCCAAAGAAATCCCAGGGCTGATCTCCTTCAGAATGGACTGGTTGGATCTCCTTGAAGTCTAAGGGACTCTCAAGAGTCTTCTCCAACACCACAGTTCAAAAGCATCAATTCTTCGGCGCTCAGCCTTCTTCACAGTCCAACTCTCACATCCATACATGACCACAGGAAAAACCATAGCCTTAGCAACTATACTTTAGTAAAATCAATTTTAAAAATTAAAAAATAAAATAGGTGTGTTTTTAATTCCAAATAATGTTGGAAAACAAGAAGGACCATAAATTATGAAAACTATAAGGAATATCTGAAAGATGGGAATCAAGCAGCTGGAGAAAATGAAGCTCAAAATGGTCCCCAAAGAGAGATGCAACAAAAGTGGGTTTGGAGGGTGCCCCAAACTCAGAGTAAGTAGTTCTGGGAGCTGGAGGACTAGTTGGCATTCTGGGAAAAGAGCAGCCTGATGACTCCTCCCACCCTGGCCTTGTACCAAGTACCTGAGAGACCAGGCGTCTGCCTCCAGGAGGAGTACTGAGTGCAGGGACCTGAAATGGTGCCATGAGGGAGGCAGCCAGCCAGAAAACTAGAAACCACTGCACCTCACTCAGCAAAGCATCCGTAATCCCTCAAAACCACGGGAAGTGGGCAGCAGTAACAGACACAGCACCACAGGCAAATTGACATGGAATCTCAAATGAGAAGTTGCACACAGAGCAAAGAATTGTTTTTTATCCATTAGTACTTGGCAAAAACTGAAGTCTAATGACACAGGCAAGGGGAAGCAGGTATTGCTATATTAATAGTAGTGTACCTGTTTTAGCAGGTAATTTGGCAGTATCAATGGTCTCTTAAATGCATTCACTCTAACTCAGCAATTTCATTTCCAAGAAGGACTTGCCCATCAGCATGTAGAGGCAGATAAAGGACATTCCTTTTATAAAATAACTGGAAGCACCTTAATGTCTATTAATAGGGGAAATGGTATATATAATGGAAAACTATGAAGCCATTGAAAAATAATAGGATAACACATATAAAATGGAATATCACGCAGCCATAAAAAGAACAAAATAATGGCATTTGCAGCAACATGGATGGACCTAGATTGTCATACTCAGTGAAGTAAATCAGACAGAGAAAGACAAAGTCAGACATATATATATATATACACACACACATAAATGATAAAAGTAATATCACTTACATGTGGATTATAGAAATATGGTAGAAATGAACTTATTTACAAAATAGAATCACAGATATAGAAAACAAATTTGTGGTTACCAGGGAAGAAGGGGGAGGAGGGCTCAACTGGGAGACTGGCATTGACATTTACACACTACTATATATAAAGTAGATAACTAATAAGGACCTATTGTATAGCACAGGGAACTCTACTCAACAATCTGTAATGACCTATATGGGAAAAGAATCTAAAAAAAGAGTGAATGCATGCATATGTGTAACTAATTCACTTTGCTGTACACCTAAAACTAACACATTTTAAATCAACTATACTGCAATAAAATTAAAAAAAAAAATAGTGGGATAGATCCATATGCATGATGTGGAAATAACTCCAAGAAACAATGGTACATTTACAAAAGCTAAGTGTAGCACAATACCTCTAGTACAAAATCTTGTATTTGAAAACCAGTGAAGGGTTTAAAGCAGTAAGTATACAGTATATCTATGCACATAAATAGATATGACAGTGTTCATACCAAATTTTTAACACTGGCAACATCTAGGAAGGGGCCTGGGGTAGAGTGGGTGATCACAAGAAACTTAAGTATGACTTACACCATTTTAATGTTATTTTTCTCAGTTCAACCATTTTCTTTAGGCATATATTTGTGCCATTTGTCTAATTAAAAAATAATGGTGCAACACATATGAGGGTGCCTACCACATAGCAGATGCTCAGCCAATGCTGATTCAAAATTTTTTTAAAATTAGGAAAATATTTTACAAAAGTTAAAAATTTAAATGTAGAGGATAATGCAGCATGATGTTTCTATGGCCAAGGTTTGACACACGAGAAGGCCATCGGTATAGATCTGATAGACAGTGCCTGATGAACTATGGACAGAGGTTCATGACATTGTACAGGAGACAGGGATCAAGACCATCCCCAAGAAAAAGAAATGCAAAAAAGCAAAATGGCTGTCTGAGAAGCCCTTACAAATAGCTGTGAACAGAAGAGAAGCGAAAAGCAAAGGAGAAAAGGAAAGATATACCCATCTGAATGCAGAGTTCCAAAGAATAGCAAGGAGAGAAAAGAAAGCCTTCTTTAGCGATCAATGCAAAGAAATAGAGGAAAACAATAGAATGGGAAAGGCTAGAGATCTCTTCAAGAAAATTAGAGATACCAAGGGAACATTTCATGCAAAGATGGACTCAATAAAGGACAGAATTGGTATAGACCTAACAGAAGCAGAAGATATTAAGAAGAGGTGGCAAGAATACACAAAAGAACTGTACAAAAAAAATCTTCATGACCCAGATAATCATGATTGTGTGATCACTCACCTTGGGCCAGACATCCTGGAATGTGAAGTCAAGTGGCCTTAGGAAGCAATACTATGAACAAAGCTAGTGGAGGTGATGGAATTCCAGTTGAGCTATTTCAAATCCTGAAAGATGATGCTGTGAAAGTGCTGCACTCAATATGTCAGCAAATTTGGAAAACTCAGCAGTGGCCACAGGACTGGAAAAGGTCAGTTTTCATTCCAATCCCAAAGAAAGGCAATGCCAAAGAATGCTCAAACTATCACACAATTGCACTCATCTCACACGCTAATAGTGTAATGCTCAAAATTCTCCAAGCCAGGCTTCAGCAATATGTGAACCATGAGCTTCCAGATGTTCAAGCTGGTTTTAGAAAAGGCAGAGGAACCAGAGATCAAATTGCCAACATCCGCTGGATCATCAAAAAAGCAAGAGAGTTCCAGAAAAACATCTATTTCTGCTTTATTGACTATGCCAAAGCCTTTGACTGTATGGATCACAAGAAACTGTGGAAAATTCTTCAAGAGATGGGAATACTAGAGCACCTGACCTGCCTCTTGAGAAACCTATATGCAGGTCAGGAAGCAGTTAGAACTGTCCATGGAACAACAGACTGGTTCCAAATAGGAAAAGGAGTGTGTCAAGGCTGTATATTGTCACCCTGCTTATTTAACTTCTATGCAGAGTACATCATGAGAAATGCTGGGCTGGAAGAAGCACAAGCTGGAATCAAGATTGCTGGGAGAAATATTAACAATCTCAGATATGCAGATGACCCCACCCTTATGGCAAAAAGTGAAGAAGAACTAAAAAGCCTCTTGATGAAAGTGAAAAAGGAGAGTGAAAAAGTTGGCTTAAAGCTCAACATTCAGAAAACTAAGATCATGGCATCCAGTCCCATCACTTCATGGCAAATAGATGGGTAAGCAGTGGAAACAATGGCTGACTTTATTTTGGGGGGCTCCAAAATCACTGCAGATGCTGACTGCAGCCATGAAATTAAAGGACGCTTACTCCTTGGAAGGAAAGTTATGACCAACCTAGACAGCATATTGGAGAAGGCAATGGCAACCCACTCCAGTACTCTTGCCTGGAAAATCCCACAGGCAGAGGAGCCTGGTAGGCTGCAGTCCATGGGGTTGCTAAGAGTTGGACATGACTGAGCAACTTCACTTTCATTTTTCACTTTCATGCATTGGAGAAGGAAATGGTAACCCACTCCAGTGTTCTTGCCTGGAGAATCCCAGGGATGGGGGAGCCTGGTGGGCTGCCGTCTATGGGGTCCCACAGAGTCGGACACGACTGAAGCGACTTAGCAGCAGCAGCAGCAGCAGACAGCATATTAAAAAGAAGAGACATTACTTGGTCAACAAAGGTCCATCTCATCAAGGCTATGGTTTTTCCAGTGGTCATGTATGGATTTGAGAGTTGGACTATAGAGAAAGCTGAGCGCCAAAGAATTGATGCTTTTGAACTGTGGTGTTGGAGAAGACTCTTGAGAGTCCCTTGGACTGCAAGGAGATCCAACCAGTCCATCCTAAAGGAGATCAGTCCTGGGTGTTCATTGGAAGGACTGATGTTGAAGCTGAAACTCCAATACTTTGGCTACCTGATGCGAAGAGCTGAGTCATTTGAAAAGACCGGGAAAGATTGAGGGCAGGAGGAGAGGGGGTCAACAGAGGATGAGATGGTTGGATAGCATCACTGACTCAATGGACATGGGTTTGGGTAAATTCGGGGAGATGGTGATGGACAGGGAGTGCTTCGGTTCATGGAGTTGGACATGACTGAGCGACTGAACTGAACGTGGTGGAATTCATCCTTGATGTAAGTACTCAATACAAGGAAGCAGGAAAGGGTGCATTACTAAGGGGGAAAGGGAATTTACCAAATAACCTAAGAGAGAAATTCAGGATCTCAGTGTAGCCACACAGAATACAGCAATGAGCAGTGAGCAAACACTTTCAGGAGAGCCTTGCAGAAGGGCATGTGGTACCCACAGAACGGTCAGCTCACCTGTTGTCTTTGCTGAGGAGGCAGTGGACACCCCATTGAGCTCGCTGGGACTCCTTTTTATGGGCCGTGGCTTGTATTCTCGCTTGGGGACGTTGGATGCAGCCAATATCCTGTGACACACATTTTAAGATCAGTCAGACATTTGATGAAAAATTCAAAGCCTCCAAACCTACATTTTTTCTGCCTTGTGGACCTACACATTTAGGTCCTAAGGTGATGGTCATGAAGGGGGTGATTTTTACACATTGACCCTTGAGTAGCCCAAAGTGATGGCTTTGATATCCCAAATGTAGTTTTTTAACTATATGCAGACATACCTCATTTTATTGCACTTTGCAGATATCTGCTTTAAAAAAAAAAAAAAACAACTGAAGGTTTGTGGCAACTCTTTGTACAGCAAGTCTCTGGGTGCCATTTTTCCAAGAGCATTTTCTCACTTTGCATCCCTGTATCCCATTTGATAATTCCCCAAATATTTCAAACTTTTTCATAGTTATCCTATCTGTTGTGGTGATCTGTGATTAGAGATCTTTGATGTTTACTGTTGTAATTAATATGGGCCCCAGAAACAGTGGCATGTGAGCTGGCAAGCTTAACTGATAAATGTGTGTTCTGACTGTTCTACCTACCACCTCCAGCTGTTCACCCATCTCTCTCCTTCTCCTCAGGCCTCCCTATTCCCTGAGACACAACAATATTGAAATTAGGCCAACTGATAACCCTATAATGACCTCTAGTCTTCAAGTGAAAGTCTCATATCACTCATTTTAAATCAAAAGCTAGTAGTAAGGAAGGCACACTAAAAGCCAGGAGAAGTCAAAACCTAAGCTTCTTGTACCACACAGCCAAGTTGTGGATGCAAAGGAAAAATTCTTGAAGGAAATGAAAAGTGCTTCTCCAGTGAACACACAAATGATAAGAAAGCCAAACAGCTTTATTGCTGCTATGGGGAGAGTTGTAGGGGTCTGGATGTAGCTCATGGATGACTTTGGGGGGTTCAAGACTTCAGTGAAGGAGGTCACTGCAGATGTGGTGGAAAGAGTAAGAGAACTAGAAGTGGAGCCTGAAGATGTGACTGAATTGCTGCAATCCTCTGATAAAACTTGAATGGATGAGGAGATGCTTCCTACAGATGAGGAAAGAAAGTGGCTTCTTGAGATGGAATCTATTCCTGGTGAAGATGCTGTGAAGACTGTTGGAATGGCAACAGAGATTCAGAATATGACATGACTTAGTTGATAAAGCAGCAGCTGAGTTTGAGAGGGTTGACTTCAGTTATGAAAGAGGTTCTGCTGTGGGTAAAATGCATCCAACAGCACTACCTGCTGCAGAGAACTCGTCTGTAAAAGGCAGAGTCAACTGATGCTGCAAACTTCATTGTCTTACTTTATGAAATTGTCACAGTTGCCCCAACTTTCAGCAACAACCACCCTGATTATTGAACAGCCATCGACATTAAGGCAAGATGCTTCACCAGCAAAAAAGATTAGGACTTGCTGAAGGCTCAGGTGATGGTTAGCATTTTTAACAATAAATATTTTAAAATTAGAGCATATATTGGGCTAGCCAAAACATTCATTTGGGTTTTTTCCATAAGGTGTTACAGAAAAACCCCAAAACAAACGTTTGGGCCAACCCAATACATAGTGGGGTTTTTTTTTTTCTTAGACATAATGCTATTTCACACTTAAAAGACTACAGTTTAGCATAAACATAACTTTTATATGCACTGGAAAGCCAAAATATTCATATGACTCACTTTACTGCAATATTCACTTTACGTGGTAGTCTGGAACCAAATTCTCAGTATCTCCAAGGTATGTCCGTATTTGTAAAGTACTTTCTCTCATAAAGTCTCTGAGGCATCTAACAAGTACCAGGGATGAACTGGGCACTCAACAATGTTCACTTCCTTCTCTTTTTCCTCTTATAAAGATAGAATTATGAAAAGACACACATGTGAGCAGGAGATGAACTACCTGCCTTAGAAAGTGGATGATTCAGAGACTGGACACGTCTTGTGTCTTCCTTTTATAATTATTGCATTGATTTAAGCCAAAATCCCTCCAAATTTACTCATTATGATAATCCCATGTAAAACAATTATCTGTTCTCAAATTTGGTCAAAAGATAGGGTAGTATTTCAACCCAGTATTTCAATTAATAGGGTTGCAATGCATGATACCTATATCACTGATTTTCAGAAAAGTCAACAATACACTCATCAGTAAAGTCATAAGGAACACAGCAATCTTTCTTTGACCACTGGGAGGCATTTTTGGCTCTTTCAGTATCAGAGTCAATATTATAAACATGCCCTGATATTTGTGCTGGGAAAGTAAAAATACATCTTGTTCGAGATAATTACATATTATCTGGTGGGCTTCCCCAGTGGCTCAGTGGTAAAGAATCCGCCTGCCAATGCAGGAGATGCAGTTTGACCCCTAGGTCAGGAAGATCCCTTGGAGTAGGAAATGGCAACCAACTCCAGTATTCTTGCTGAGAAAATCCCACGGACAGAGGAGCCTGGCAGGCTACACTCCATGGGGTCACAAAGAATCAGATATGACTAAGTGACTGAGCACACACACTCAAGAACCTACTGTATGGCACAGGGAACTCTACTCAATACTCTGTAATGGCCTATACAAGAAAATAATCTAAAAAACGAGTGAAAAGTACCCAGCTCTTTGCAACCCCATGGACTGTAGCCCACCAGGCTCCTCTGTCCATGGGATTCTCCAGGCAAGAATACTGGAGTCGGTAGCCATTCCCTTCTCCAGGGGATCTTCCCAACCAAGAGATGTATGTATATGTATAACTGATTCACTTTGCTATACAGCTGAAACTATTAATAATACACACTGTCTGAAGACCATCTCACTCCTCCCCACATCCCCAGATGTTGGGGAGTGGCCCTATGCCATCCCACCTTCAGCTAAATTCTCATCATGTCAGCAAGGAAGACAGGACCTCTCTGAAAGGGCTGAACTCCAAGGCAAGTGTGCAACCTGGGTTGCCCTAAACACAGGTCACAGAATAAGGGACTTGAGCAAAACGAGAAGAGAAAAGCTGCCAGACGTCCTTTCCAGGTTCTGTCCTACTGGACAAAGTCATACGCTTATTATTTCAGCACAATCCGCACCCAACCATGAAAGCCAGTGGAAGAAAATTCAACACAGAAAGGGGCAGTGAAAAGGGGGAACTGGAGAGAGAGAGATGGATTTCTACTGACTTCAACTCGGCAGCCCTTGTCTGGTAGTCAATGGGGAGGCACTTACCTCATCTGTAGCTTGCTCTGCAGCTCCTGCAGAATCTCTGTGGACTGTCGGTGATAATCTAAAGCGGCCTCGACAAACACAGCCAGCTGGCTGACTTGTTCTACCTGCGGCACAAGTGGAAAATGACTCCGTGGAGGCCAGCGCCTGGCTCATGTGCAGAATGAGGAGAGACTGGCGACCCAGACCCAGCTTTTCAAGGAAGACCCCCACCCCACCACCACCACCAACCCTGTCTGCCTGGGTTCTGGTCGATTTCGTTTCATTTCATTGCAAAGTAATAATCACACGGGTCATAGTAGAGAGCTAGACATGCTGGAGAAACATGTTCAAATCTAGTTTTGATTATGAAGCTGCTTTAGCTCAATAAAAAAAGTCTGTTTTTCCAATTAGATGATATTCTTGGGAGATGTGTATGCTATAAAGCTCATGAACCTGAAAAAGGAGAGATAAAGCTTTTCCAATGACAACTCAAGCCAATATTTAGTAAATGAATTTGCTTTCTTAGTGAAGTGTCTCTACGGGCAATTTTGAGCTAAGTCACATAAAGAAAGTAAGTAAATTAAGCTGTTTTCAGGCTTCCCAGGTGGCGCAGTGGTAAAGAATCCGCCTGTCAATGCAGGAGACACAGGAGATGCAGGTTCAATCCCTGGGTTAGGAAGATCTTCCAGAGGAGGAAATGGCAACCCACTCCAGTATTCTTGCCTGGAGAATCCCCATGGACAGAGGAGTCTGGTGGGCTATAGTCCATGGGGTCGCAAAGAGTCAGACACGGCAAGCAACTGAGCAGCACACAAGCTGTTTTCAGATAAGAAAAGAAGCCAGGGAGCAGGTCGTGCCCCAGGGCAAAGATATGCCAGCCCCCTATATGTATTTATTGCCATCAGCACAAAATAATTTCCCTGAAATAAACAACCCAAAGGAATGAACCAGGAAGACTCTGGCATGTCTCTTTCCCATGAACCAAGACATTCATGAAATGTGAGACCAAATTACAGTGGATGAAAAAAAATAAAATCAAAAAGTTATGTTATATGGAGAGCCCCAAAGACCTGGGCATGCAAAATTTGAGGAAGAGATATCTCTCGCGGGGTATCAGAGCTCTGCCCCCAGCTTCCCTATATGTCTGAGGGGCTGCAACAGAAAGGAGGGATGAATGGAGCTGATTTCCACAAGCCTCAGAGGAGGGACCACTGGGTGGAGGTGATGGGGAGGCAAGGGGTTCCAAGAGTGAATGCCATGAACGCCAGAACCAGACAAAGCACAAACCAAAATCAATCCCCCTCTTTCCTAAACTTCCCCAAAGTGTATACCTCATCTCCTTACTTCATTTCTAAGTAACTTAGGGGAAAGTCTGCCTTCTTAGTCCCTCCTACACATTCACCCTGCAAAACCAATCATGGGCTCCTTTGCCTTCAAAGACCTAAGCTATTTTCATTTTCTATTATTGACTGTGCTTTATCTGTCTACACTTTAATTCTCCCTGCCCACGCACACCATTTTAAACACAGGCTCACTGTTCACATAAGATCTACATGGACTTCCGCTTGGGTCATTCTGTGATCCGCATCTGCACAATGAAATCCCATCATATCACATTTACATAACCACACTCAGTGGCTGGAAAAGCAACAAGTCTAAGCCTGAAATTTCCAAAAGCCCAATAAACAAAACAAAGACAGCCTGGCCCCTGCAAAATTCTAAGGATTTAAGTTTCACCTCTTTGGCTTTTACACACACTTTTAAACAAGTCCAGAACCATGGTCTAACAGGATCACAGCAGAATCTGCTTCAGATTCCTTACAGTGTAAGAGCTGTGGCTGGTTAACAACTGCACTACACTCCTCTGTCTTTAGTAAGGTTAATTTATATATATACATATTTTAAAAATAATTTTATTTATTTACTTTTGGCTGTGCTGGGTCTTCATTGCTGCACAGGCTCTTCTCTAGCTGTGGCAAGTAAGGGCTACTCTCTAGTTGAGGTACATAGCCTTCTCATTGTGGTGGTTTCTCTGGTTGTGGAGCATGGGCTCAGTTGCTCCACGACATGTGAGAGCTTCACGGATCAGGGGTTGAACCCATGTCTCCTGCATTGACAGGTGGATTCTTTACCACTGAGCCACCAGAGAAGCCCAACTTTTTTTTTTTAAGAGTGTATTTTTTTTAATATGAACCATGTTTAAAATCTTTATTGATAAAAAAAATCTTTATTGAATTTGTTAAAATATTGCTTCTGTTTTATGGGTCTTTTTGTTTGTTTGTTTTGTAGCCACAAGGCATATAGGATCCCAGTTCCCTGACCAGGGATTGAACCTGCACCATCTGCATTGGAAGGTAAAGTCTTAACCACTGGACCACCAGGGAAGTCCCAAAAGTCACTTTCTAGGGGCATGTGACTAAGCAGACGCAAAACCAAGACCATATAACAGGTCTTTCACTCTTTGTTGGATGTGCTTTCTTTCTACTAGGGCAAAACTTCCTAGACGTCTTCTTCCATATATCACAGGTCCCTTGATATGTCAATAAAATAACAGTTATAAATTCCCTAATGGCTTAGCAGGTAAAGAAACCGCCTGCCATACATGAGACACAGGAGACTCAAGGGACTCAGGTTCGATTCCTGAGTCAGGAAGATCCCCTGGAGGAGGAAATGTCAACCCACCTCAGTATTCTTGCGTGGAAAATCCCATGGATAGAGGAGCCTTGCAGGAAAGGGTCGCAAAAAGCCAGACACGACTGAGCACACACTCATTCATTCAACAGTAATAATAGTGGTATGGAAGAGTTCTATGATCAAATAACTTTGAGAAACTGCCTTGTGTATTCTCTCTTAGGACTCTCTTAGAGATTAATTTTTCATATATTCATATAATGAGTCTGAAAAGCCTCGTGATAAAGAAAACCTGTTTAGTTTTGGTTAACCCAGGGTTTCCCAAACTTATTTGACCATGGAGACATTATTGACAAAACACAAACTACATCCTGTGGAATAAATTTTGGGAAACTCCACTCTAGATCAAAGCACCCAGGAATCTGGAATCTAGTCAGTCCACTTGTCCTGGGAGCCCATGGACAGAGGGAGGGTTCCCAGGCTGGGCGTTTGTATCAAGAGAGCATAGAGAATGCTGCAGATGCCTGCCTTCATGGAGCTGGGGAAATGGCATCTTCTGTGTGGTATTTCTGCCTCTTGCCAAAGTCAAAGACCTACATTCCATTATGTCAAGTCATGAGGAATAAACCTCTCTGCAAAGACAGAAGAGGAGCATGTTAACAGGTCTTGGGGTGATTCAGCATTCCCAAGAAAATGGCAGGGGGGGGACTTCCCTGGTGGTCCAGTGGCTAAGACTCCCCACTCCCAGTGCAGGGGCCTGGGTTCCATCCCCGGCCGGGGAACTAGATCCCACGTACCACAACTAAGAGTTCACATGCCTCCACTAAACACTCTGAGCGCCATAACTAAGACCCGGTGCAGCCAAATACATAAAAATAATTGAAAAAAAAGTGGCAGTGGAGACTGGGAACCAACTTCTGAATACCCTGTACCCCCAGCCTCAGAGCTCGCTGCCAGGGGTGCAAGGGCCCTTCTCCTAGGGGGCGCTGCTCTGGGTGCCTCTGAGGGCACTGGCAGTCCCAGTCTGACCCAGCAAAGGAACCATCCTAGACCTGCCCCTCTGGGCTCCTGCGAAAGCTCGGGGCCCCAAACGCCTCCCGCTTGCACCTGCGTGTAGAATAAGGAAGCTGCTCGGCCCCCAGCCAGAGGTGAAGTAATGCTTGAGGCCTCCGGCCCCACTCTTACTGACAAGTCCCCCAGGGACAACAGTGGGGGGCCAAAGGGGACTCTTCTCTGATTCTCACATTCCCAACTCTGCCCCCAATAGGCAGGAAAACAGATGCCACCCTTAGGAGTGTTGGTGTGAACCACTCAGGTCCTTCTCACCACCCCTTCCTTCCTTCCACACCAGAGGAGGAGGAGGAGGAGGAGGAGGAGGAGGAGGAGGAGGAGGTCTGTTTGATTGATGAGATCAGGGCAAATGGACCCTGCACTGGAAAGGCAAGAGGGTCTTGGCCCAGGAGGTCTGTTTTCTTGAAGAGAGTGGGTTTGTGAAGTGACTTTTCTGCTCGGCCCACCCACTCCCCGAGGGTGGCTCTACAGGCTAGACCAGGCCTGGGGGAGGCAGCTGGAGCCCCACGTGGGCACAGGCTCAAGCTGCCCCCATGATTTTCCAGACGGTCCTGTCCTCCAGGCAAGGGGCTGGTTTGCCGTCCTTGTATGCCTGCCCCCTGCCTCTCAGTGGGGAAAATGTAGATGGAGAAGACAGATAAGCAACCTCACCTGGAAACCCCTACAAATGGCCCGTTGGCCAGAGACTCAAAGGGAACTGGAGAATATTTTCCAGGCCTTTCCTCCTCAACAAGACTGCCAGACCACCTGGATGTGGCCAGACACTGTCGTGGAAAAAGACAAGGCTGTCCCTTTCTGGGTCTAACTGCGGTTGCCACAAGAAGAGGATGAAGGCAGTCTTCCGGAGCTTCCACAATAACTTGTGAGTCTTCTCAACTCTAAACCTGGGAGGGGCAAAGTTAAGAGCAGCCTCCCTCTCATGAGTCACTTCGTAAATGGAAGCTCTCGTCACTGTCACCAGCGCCATCAGTCTCCTTAGCACTGTCATTATCTCGAGAATCAGCAACCACAGCACAGATGGGTAAGGACCACTGTGGCTAAAAACAGCACAAGGAAAGGTGGGACGAGAAAGAGAAGGAATCTAGTACCAAGGAAGCCTGCAAAGGCCTTCACCCTTTCCTTATTTTGATCTCTTGCCATCTCAATGGTCAATTTCCATGGCGATGTCAAGGTGTCGTTCCTAAAACGAGGGAGCAGACCATGCTCCTCAGAGCTGAAAGAAACCACCCCACCTTTACCTGCTAAAGGAAACTTTAGGGGGAACCCTGAAATTCATGCCTCTGTGAGGCCTGAGTTACAAACTAGCCTTCTCCCAGAGTAGCATGGAAAGGGGTCAACTCATTTGAGACAAGCAGAATAGTGTCCCTGTCAACAAATGGACAAATGACTGAGCTTTTATAAGGAAGGGATTATTTCTGATTTTGATTGATACTAGAAGGAAAACTGAGGTCTCTTGGGTCAACCACCATGGGTAGAGAAACTGATTCAGGCCTCCCTAATGGAGTACCTTGCAATAGCTTCACAGATCGTGAATGAAGGTCACGACAAAGCACGTGGGTTAGATAGCATGTTTGCCTCAGAGTTTAAATCCATCTCTAAAGGGCACAGGGCAGGAGGGGCAATCTTTACTGCAGCTCAATAAGGAATACATGTATCTGATGCCTCTCAAAACACTCTCTAAATACTTCATTTTTGAATCAATATGGCAACCCAAGACAAAACTAAACCAAATGGCCTATGGTTTGGGGATAATTTCAAGGAAATTTGTATTTTTAAGGGAAAACAAACAACAAGGGAAAACTGTTATACCGCTTCTAATTTTTTATAAAGTGTAAAAAAGAAAACAAATCTGATAAAATATTTAAAAGGAGAAACATAATAGAATGTGTTTCTCGGCACTGGGGTCTAATGGACATGGGAATTTCAAATTGTTTCCTCCAAGATTAATGTCTTGTCAACATTGAACATAATCTTCCCTTGACATCACCATGGCAGATAAAAGGTGCTCAGGACACCTGGCTTGACTTGACTCAAAAGATACAAGACTTCAATGTACCTTTTAATAAAGTATTGTAAGTATAACATAGTTTTGCAGATATATAAATCCTCTGACTTGTTCCAACAGGTTGGAGTGTTCAACAAATAGGTCCAAAGCAATGCTGGGCTGAGGTGGCTCATGGCCTCACCAAGGCCAGGCTTGGGCAGGAACTCCAGAGGGAGGCAGGTGGCCAAGTGTTCTTGAAAAATGCCAAATGACCTCTCATTGCCAAGGCAAAGAAGAGTGGCTCTCAACCTTCGTGGTGTCCACTTGGGGGTTACCACCTGTTTAGTTTCATTTCTACCTGGGCTTCCCAGGTGGAAAAGTATGTGCCTGCAATGCAGGAGACACAGGAGACGTGGGTTCGATCTCGGGGTCAGGAAGATCCCTTGGAGAAGGGAATGGCCACCCACTCCAGTATTCTTGCCCGGGAAATCCCATGGACGGAGGAGCCTGGTGGGCTACGGTCCGTGGGCGGCAAAGAGCTGCAAACGACTGAGCGACTGAGCATGCACACAAAATCTAACTTTACTTGTACAAATAAAATAAGAGCCAGTGGCAAGAATCATGGTACAAGAGAATGTTAACATTTCTGAGGAATCTGTGTCAAGACCTTCACAATCCGAAAGTTCACAGGTACTACAAGGGCACAGCTGGAAAACTCAGGCCATGCTTTTATATCCTGAAGGTTCACTGTGACAAGCAAAGGCATGGGAGAGCTGGATGATGAGTGAGGCTTCCCATGAGCCAAGGAAGCTGCTCCTCCTCAAACATCTGCCTCACAGAGCACATTTCAGTTTTAGCAAGACCGCAAATTACCATATTCTTGGGCTTTCCATTCACCTGCAAAACCACCAACAGCATAGCCTCAAATATCACAACGGCAGGTCTACCTCGCACTTCACCCAAGACAATCCCACCTTCCCAGGGCTGACCTGAGCACATCTCTGAGGTAATCCCAGGATAAACAGGACCCTCTCCAGATCTGAGATTTGAGTCAGGACTTGCTAGATGTCTGAAGCTACTTCTGAGGCAGGAGATAATGGTTACGGAAAATTCCAGAAATATGTAACAACTAAGGCTCCCGAGTTCCTCAGCATGCTGACCCTCCTCACACAGTCAACGTTTTCATTCACATTAAAGTCTCCTGTTTGGTGTAAATACTTACATCATTTTCTAAAAAATTAAACATGCTTCTTTCAGCCAACTCCTTTGACTCTTCAAATTTTTCTACTGCTTGTCTGACTTCTTCATCTGGTATCTTACCTACTCGCTTCTTTTTATAATCGTAATCCAGGCGGCGGCCTTCCAGCTTTTTCAGGTGATGCTAAGAGACAAAGGAGTCCTTCAAAGAACTGTTACACTCAAACGCAACACAAACAGACTGTTGGCATGTCTATGAAAATAGTCACTGCTTTTTCTCAGCATAAATTCTAGGGGGCAGGACCCCACTTTACACTTCTTCTGCATGCACTCAGCATCTATTAGCAGTGATTTTCACTGCTGGTCAACCAGGAATATTTGTGGAATGACTGAATGGGTAGATGGATGGATGGATGAAAGATAAACTGAATGAGTGTCTATATGGAACATAAAGATGCAGTATCAGTTTTTAGATTAATTTTCCAAGGTTCTCTATAGAACCCTTCAGTTAAGTTCCATTCATTTCCAAGTAATTTCCAACCAAATTAACTATACTCCCAAAAATGTATGTTTCTTTTGGCAACTCCTCACTAAGTAGATTATAAAGCACAAATTTCTAGTATCCTCTTGAATACTTAGGGATCTTCCATAAATTTCCCACATAATTACAAAATAAGTTGAATAAACACTATTGATGAATGTAATACACACAGAGGACTAAAAGTATGATCTCTTTAACAAAGTAAAACAATTACTAATATTAGAGGTGTCCATTCGTGGAACACAGTGCCTTCTGTGGTAGTAAGTTCCCCATTACAGTCTGTGTTTAAGCTGAGGGCTCTTATGTCAGAAATACTATAGAAGGGATCACTATACAGGTCAAGGGAGTTTACGATTATAACCCCTGGAAACAGATATTTGATACTGAAAGTGGAAGTCAAAACAGACTCTCCCACTGAAGCATGTGGGTAGCTTCACTATTCTTTTTAGTGGGAAGCACTGCTTTCTAACGTCCACAATGGGTGGGTGAAAAAAATATGAGACAAAAGTCAGAACCATCTCTCTTACATGTTCCGTGACTCTGGGCAAGTCTCTAAACCCCTCCAAACCTCCACAACTATGGTTGTAAATGGGGACAACCAGGCTTAACCTGGCTACTTATGGGTGATGAAATGTCTGTAAAAGCCCTTTAAATCCAACAAGACCTTTTATAGATATGTCAGGCATATGTTAAATGAATGGGCTTTCCACTCAGGAGGTCCAAGCATAGTTGAGACTATGAAAAGCCTACTGAATATTGGACACAAGTCTTGATCATCTATAGTATTAGGTTTGAATGTATACAGTTTCTCCATCAAACCAGAGCTGAGTAACAAGAGTTACCACTTAAAAATTATCTTTTGCATAGGGAAAACATTTAAGGCTATGTGTATTTTGAACATTTATCCCACTTTCTATTTAGGATCCACATTCATATCCAGCCACCCTACTGAACCAGGTCGAGTGGAAGAGTAATGTCATCCGGTGAAGTTCCTGTCTTTCTTCAAGGACAACAGCACAAGAAGAAACAGCATATTATGTCTTTCCACAAAGGAGGTGTTTGGTTTAAAGGTTCTGCATTTGGGAAAGATATCTTGGTGTCCCCACAGCTCATAATACCTCTTCTCTAGGATCATCTGTTCAATAATAATCTGTGAGCACAGAGGCTGTGCTAGTCATCGTGACTACAAAAGTGAACAAAACCTGACTCCTTACTCCAAAGCACTTTCTCCAAACAACAGAAACAGAGAAGCCGTGACGCTCACAGCACAAGGAGCACCTGATTAAGTCCAGCAGAGAACAAGAGCTTCCCCAAGAACAGAACATCTGAGCTGAGACCTGTGAGGTGAGATGGCTTAGCCGGGAGAAGAGGGAAAAGGAGAACAACAAAGAATAGAGAGAGAGCCCAGTGCCACGGGGACTGTACATAATTCAATGAGGCTGGGCGAAGAGTTCAAGTAGGAAGGGGCGAGCTATCAATCCCAATCAGTCAATCAACAGAGAGAAGGAGGGACTGGGAATTAGGGACTAAGGTGCTGGATCTTTACTCCCAGTGGGCAGCTCCTGGGGTGCTTGTCCCATAGGAAGACCGCTCTGGCTGCAATGTGGAGAGTGGACTGCAGGGGCCAAGCTGTGAGGCTGGGAGTCAAGGGCTGCTGTGCTGATGTGTTTAAACATTAACCAGAAGTCAACACAGAGAAAGGGGAAGAAGGGAGGTTCTAGAGAAAGGATGAAGGATGTGGCAAAGGCCCTGAGGAGATGAGGATGAAGGACTCTGGGGCCCAGTGGAGGACTGGGCTGAGGGAGCAGAACAGACACCAAATGCCCTGATATGGAAGAGAAAAAGGAGGACAGTGGGAGTAAGCTGCTGAGCGAGGTGCTGGGCATGGGGTAGCAGAAAGTTCTGGGAGTTCCTGAATGGATGCTTTCATTTTTCATTCAACCTCCCCGAGTTCAACCTCCTCTCCTCCATAGAATTCATAGTGTGAATTCTAAACGTCTACACTGGCACCCAGGATTCTCCCCTGGGAAGCTGTGGGATATGGCCCAGGAATCTGCATTTCTAACATGAGATGATGATGCTATTGCTCGTCCTGGGACCACACCAGGAGAATCACTGGGTCTGAAAAAGAAAAAGGGGGATCTCCCCAAAGTTCAGATAACTTCCAAGCTGGTCCCCAGCTACACTCAGATCACTCCTCAAGGCCCCAGGAGTTAGCTCTTCTGGGCAGCTTCTCAAGAGGGTGCCCAAAGAAGGTCTCAGTGCAGGCTGTCCCTCCAGAATAGAAGTCCCTGGTGGGGTGGAAGTCTCAAGGCTTCTTTTGCGCATCTGCCAAAACACCATGAAACAAGTGGTGTGTGATTATTTACAGGTCCCTGAAAGCTCCTAGATATGCTCTGGAGGGCCATTTTTAACATTTTCCAAACACAAAATTGGGCTTCCCTGGTGGCTCAGACGGTAAAGAATCTGCCTGCAGTGTAGAAGACTTGGGTTCAGTCCCTGGGTTGGGAAGATCTCTGGAGAAGGGAATGGCAACCCACGCCAGTATTCTTGCCTGGAGAATCCCATGGACAGAGGAGCCTGGAGGGTTACAGTCCTTGGGGTCGCAAAGAGTCAGATACAACTAAGAGACTCACACCAACACTAAACACAAAATGCTGATTCCTAGACACTGATTTCCATGAGAAGTAATGGAAAATAATGATCACTAGTGCAATGAATCAAAAGACGCAGCCTGGATGGGAGGGGAGTTTGGGCGAGAATGGATACATGCATACGTACGGCAGAGTCCCTTTGCTGTCTACTTGACACTATCACAACATTGGCTATACTTCAATATAAAATAAAACATGTTTAAAGCTGAAATAAAAAAGATTTGCGAGAGTAACACTGAAACACATACATTACCATATGTAAAACAGATAACCAGTGGGAATTTGCTGTATGACATAGGGAACCCAAAGCCAGCCAGTGCTTTGTGATAACCTAGAGGGGTGGGATGGGGAGGGAGGTGGGTCGGAGGTTCAAGAGGGAGGGGACATGTGTATACCTGTGGCCGGTTCATGCTGATGGATGGAAGAAACCATCACAATATTGTAATTATCCTCTAATTTAACATAAAAGTTAAAACAATAAATAAGTAATAGATGGTGGCATTAAAAAAAAAAGATGCAACTAGTACTGCATGATTTTGATGATCTAAAAACCAGTACAAAGTTCTGGAATCATTTTTTTATGTGAAAAATGATTATAGAAATAGGTATCTTGAGCTTGGCTTCTAGCTGGCTTCAATAAGACATAGAATAAAGGTCTAACTGTCCTGGGACTCTTTCCTGGTAAGCCAGGTTACCATAACTGAGTTATTATTTTACCATCCACAGTAAGATGATGCTTTCACTGAGTCGCTATGGAAATGTTCTAATGATTTTAAACAGGATAAACATCATATTAAGTAGCAACAGACAGATTTATAGCCTAGAAAACTTACCCCAATCTCTTTTAAATCTTTGTCTTGTAGTAACTGAAGTGGATCAATAAAAGTTTGCTTTACATTAATATCAAGAGAGTCTTTCACCTCAGCCATTAGCTTCATGGATTCACCAACTTCTATCAATGCACTGCCTTCAACAGAGAATACAAACAAAAAAGGTTCTTTAGCAGACTTTAAATCTAAGTTAACAGTGATATTTATTTAACTCTTTCCCCAAAGTTTGTGATGATCAATGATATGAAACAAGGTCCTCAGTCTGGGACCTCTGAATCTTGACCCTGAGAAAAGAAAATGTTAAAAGGAAAAAGTCTCTATTTTACACATTTTCCTCATTGCTTCTGCACTTTCCACTGCAGAGAATTAAAACCAAAGCTCAGACAGACTGAGGCACTTGCCGTATCCGCCACTAGAGGGGGTTAAAGCTCCTTGATTTTAAACTGGTGGTTTTGTGAACTGGCACCAAAGGTTCCTTAGAAACTAGAACAAAATCCCTCTTTGTAAACAATGAAAAGGATTCATTCATGGAGGCTAAGTATTAACCAATAAAGATGACAATAGAAATAAGGGAACAAATCCTCATGTCAGCTTCTGGCTTCTAGGTCTTCTTGAGGCCTTGTATTGAATACTCCTTGTATTCTTGAGACGGTTCTAAGGCTCCCGGCCCTTTCTGATCAAAGAAAGCCTGGCAGTGTCACACACACAGGGTGGGCAGGATCTGCTCCTGCAGTGAGGTGCAGGCCAGCCACACTGGGCTTGAGCAGCCACAGGCAGCTTTAGCTGGATCGAACCCTGATATTTGGCACCAGCTAACCTGCAATAGACGCAAGTAGGCATTCGGGGTGGGGGCGGGGAGGCGGTGATTCTAGGTGGCTCATGGTAAAGAATCTTCTGGCAATGAAGGAGACGCAGGAGACTCGGGTTTGATCCCTGGGTGGGGAAGATCCCCTGGAGGAGGAAATGGCCACCCACTCCAGTATTCTTGTCTGGGAAATCCCATGGATAGAGAAGCCTGGCGGGCTGCAGTCTATAGGGTCACACAGAGTCAGACATGACTGAAGCGACTGAGCATGCGTGCACACATTCTGGTAGCTGAGCACAAGGAGGGTTGTCGTGACCAAGCTGACCAAACTATCTTTGCATCGAAGCCCCTGCCCTGTCACCTGACCGGACGCACTGCAGGACTGTCCATGAATGTCAGGGCCTGCCTGGCGGCCTCTCCTGTTCCCTTCACTGGTCAGCCTTCAGAACAAGGGATAGGCCATCTTGGTCCCAATCACCCAGGAAATAAAATAAAATTCACATTATACTGCTCCAAAGGACACTGATACCCTCTGAGACTAATTAACATTTGAGGGTGTTTTTTTTTTCAAGTTTTCAAAAGACTTTCCCCCCAGTTTCCTAAATGAATTACTATGGCCTAATATCTGAATTCTCAATTGCCATCTCTTGCCTTGTTACCACTACAAGAGGAGCAAACATGCCAAATTCTCCGGGAAGACTTAACAATTCAATTCACCCACAATTTATCAATTTAAAGTAATCGCAATCAAATTTAATACGCTTTTCTGTGGAATTCCCTAGCGGTCCAGCAGTTAGAACTTGGTGCCTTCATGACCATGGGCCTCAGGTTCAATCCCTGGTTGGGGATCCTACAAGCTACACAATGTGGCAAAAAATAAAATAAAATTAATATTTTTTTGTTTTTAGTAGAGAGAACTTAAAAGGACTCTAAATTTCATCTGGAAAAATAAAATAGGTGAGTATGTCTGTGAAACTTTTATAATATCTAGGGGAAATTTTAGTTAAATATATTTTTAAATGATGATTTTTAAAACAACATGGTACTTGATCAGAGCAGGGTACAGATCCAGAAAACAGAAGAGAAAGATCAGAAACAAATTTAAAATATTATATATAAAGTTTTATAACAGAAAAGCGTTAGCTGAGAAAGGCTGAACTTTTCAATAAAGTATTAGGGCAACTAGCTATGTATTTGTCAGAACAGAAAATTAAAACTCTATTGTACAGTATTTGTCCATTGAACTCAAGAGCTTGGAAATTTAAAGGTAAGGAAAGAAAACATATGTATGAAAATGAAGTATAAATAAACATTTGCACAGTTTACTAGTGGAGGGGGAGGTGTGGAAATGTTTTTCTAAACATGATACCAAAGCCATAAACCACAAAGGAAGATCAATGAGCCCCACTAAATAAAAAGCAAAAATCTTTTTCCATTAAAATGATCTCTATCTACAACAGCAGAAGGTACATGCATACCTGGGACAAAACTTCATCCAACATATGTGACAGACAAAGAGTAAATATTCTGACCACTGAAAAAGGCTCATAGGGACTTCCCTGGTGGTGTACTGGCTAAGACTCTGTGCTCCCAATGCAGGGGGCCCGGGGTTCGGTCCCTGGTCAGGGAACTAGATCCCACAAGCCATAACTAAAGGTTCCACATGCCACAACGAAGATGGAAGATCCTACATGCTGAAACTAAGAGCCGGTGCAGCCAAATAAATATTTATAGAAAAGAAAAAGTTCACGGAACAGTAAGGAAAAAATGAACACTGTAATATAAAAATAAGCAAAAGACACAAATATAAAATTCACAAAGATGATGACAAACATGGCTAAAAAACCTGCCTCACACACAATCCAAAAAATGAGGTTAAAACAGTGCCCAGACACCAGTTGTATTTGCTAGAAATCAGATGATCAGTTATTTAAAAGGGAACTAACAGGATAACTCTCAGAGTTAGTATAACTGGGAAACATTCTCATACCCTCCTGGCAGGAGTGGCAATATGGTATAACCCTTCTGGAGGGTCATTTGAAATTATGCTTCAAAAACCTGAAAACTAAGCATCCTCTTGACTCAGCAACTTAATTACTAGGAATTTCATCTAAGAACATAATCTTGGATATTTCCAAAGCTTTATCTAGGAAAGTGGCTATCATAAACGCTGTGTAAATTTTTTTCACATTAAAAAATCTAAATATCCAGTAAATGGGGTCCATTGAACAAACTATGGATAGATGGAATATTATGCAGTCTTTAAAAAGGCCTGTGTGCAATATTACTCAGCCATGAAAAGGAATGAAACTGAGTCATTACTAGTGATGTGGATGGGCTAAGAGTCTGTCATACAGAGTAAAGTAAATCGGAAAGAGAAAAACAAATATCATATATTAAGGCATATATGTGGAATCTAGAATAATGGTCCAGATGACCCATTCCTGCAGGGCAGGAGTAGAGATCAGACGTAGAGAATGGACATGTGGGCATGTGTGGTGAGGAAGGGAGAGTGGGGTGAATCGGGAGAGCAGCACTGACACAGACACGCGACCCCATGTAAACCTGATAGCTGGTGGGAAGCTGCCGCACAGCACAGGGAGCTCGGCCTGGCGCTCTGTGACACCCTAGAGGGGTGGGGTGGGGGGAGGGGGAGGGCAGGGAGGGGATACATGTATACACATGGCTGCGTCACGCTGTTGTACGACAGAAACTAACATAACATTGTAAAGCAACTATCCCCCCCAAAACACAGTGGAAAGTACTGTGGAAGATTGTTTAACAACATGGACCGTGTTATAGTCAGTGGGAATAAGCAGATTACAAAAGGGAATTAGGGTATATGTACTATAACCCCACTTTAATATTTTTAAAACTGTATATGAGTAAATACAAGAATAAACCAAAGGTATTAATATAAAGAACAAACAACAAAGAGCGTGACCGGGCCCATCACTGGGGAGGTAACTATGGGTGATGCTGGCATCTTCTTTTATTTTACTTGCCTATGTTTTCTAAATGTCCTACGATAAACATGTATTATTTTTTAAATTTTAATTAATTTAATTTTTGACCATGCCACGTGGCATACAGGATCTTAGTTCCCTGACCAGGGATAGAACCTCGCCCCTGCGTTGGAAGTGCAGTGTCTTAACCACTAAACTGCCAGGGAAGCCCTGAACATGCATTTCTTGATAATAGGAAAAATTAATAAGGGTTATTAAAATGAAGGTTTTGTGCATTACCAAAACTCGACGAAGGCTGCATGCTCAGCTCTCCCAGTGGCATGGTGATACTCACCAAAAGTGGAGCCTTCCCCGAGCTCCTTGCCGTATTTCAGCATGCAGTCGCCCAGCAGGCCCTCTGTCTGCGGGTACCCCGTAGTTTTCACCTGGCCTCGGATCTTCGACACAGTGTTCAGCATTCCTAGCTTAGCTCTGTATGCTTAAAAACATTATCATTTGTAATTCCTTAAAGTGGCACGGCAGAGTGACAGGTACATAGCATTTAACAAATGCAGCTGCGAAATCAAGGTTGCCCTGGACTCAATGTCAGAGACCTGAGACAGGAAGGGCCCTGGGCGACCCAGTTTCTCACATGGCTTCCTAGATTATTAACTAGGATAGGTGCTAAGGGCCATGATGAGAAAAAGAAATTAGGGCACACACTGTCAACTCCCAAATAATACTATAGTAACCAGGCTATCATTACCCTACCCACAGCTAACTCACTGAGTCAAGACGCTGACACTGAGGAAGACATATTTTCCCAGGGACCGACTGCAAACCAAGAATAGAATGGCTGAGGTGGGTGTTTCAAACCAATTGGTGGTTAACACCCACCCCCACCCCCAAGAGTGTATCCAGACTGATGATCTTCAGTGTCATGGTACCAGGGCACTGCGCGGCACACTCCTATTTTAAGAAGCAGAACCAGTAGGAGACGGACACTCCCATGGTGAACAGGAGTCTGTGTTGATGGTCCCTTGGGTGCAGCTCCACTTCTGGACCCAAGGAAAATGGTGGGTGGCCACTACATCCTTTCTCTGACCTAGGCCATGAGGGTTGACTAATCCCAGCTCTGTGCGACACACCATGATAACTACTAGGACCTTAGAGAGACCTAAGACAGGGACGCCCTGGTGAACCAGTGGTTAAGACTCTGCTTCCACTGCAGGAGGCATGGGTTCAATCCCTGATCAGGGAACTAAGATCCCCCATGCCACTCAAGGTGGTCAAATCATAATTTTAAAAAAGAGAGACACCTAAGACATACTCTGCCCTCAAGGAATTCACACACAGTTCTTGGAAGGCAAAAAATCCAAGATGTCATTATACAAATAAAGTCTTATGTGGTATACAGAAAAGAAAATATAACAATACGCCGCATAAAGATGGAAAGATGCCCCCATCTCAAAAGTTCAGAAATAGTGTAAGATGCAGAAAAGGAATGCTTATGGTTTATAACCAACAGATAAAGGGTAGGCTGCTTTGACTGAAGAAGAAATTAATATAGAACAAATCAGGAAATACTTAGGGGAAAATGGTACTATGAACTGAACTCCAAGCTAAGGATCTGGGATTTTATTCTGCAGGCTAGGTGATGTTTGAGATAATTTTAGGCAGTAAAGGGATAAACTTTTATTTTCTCTGATTTTAATAATTACATATTTATTTTCATGTATTCTAGGCTAGTGCTTCCCAAACTTTTATGTGCCTGCAGAACACCCAAGGATCCTGTTAAAATGTAGAATATTTTATCCAATGTATGTTTTTAGATTTATTTCCTAGATTTTCAGATGTTTGGATGTGTGCTGATTCCTACAGCCGAGGGAATCACAGTAATTATGTACAAATAATAAATTCATACAAAGTAAAAGCAGATTTGGAAATCCACAGAATTCGAAGCTTGGACGCCCTCTGTTGGTCTCTATAATTTAGAACTTGGGAAAACTTCATCAAGGGAATCCTGCTTCAGTGCCTAGGAACGAAAGACTTCCTGTCAAGAAGCTGCAGTAACAGTGGATCTTCTCGTGTTTCTCAGGTTTATCCGATTCACTTCATCAGCATTTGAGCCACGAAGTGAAAGCAGTTTCAAAATCACTGACACCGTTAGAACAGGATGGCAGAATTAAAAAAAAAAAAAAAAAGAAACAACTGAATAAGAAAGTATTGACAAAATATTTAGTGGGTTTCCAAAGCATCTCTTTGCTTAGAAAAGTGTCTTAGGGCTTCCCAGGCACTAGTGGTAAAGAATCCATCTGCCAATTCAGGAGATGCATGTTCAATCCTTGGGTGGGGAAGATCCCCTGGAGAAGGAAATGGCAACCCACTCCAGTATTCTTGCCTGGGAAATCCCATGCACAGAGGAGCCTGGTGGGTCACAGTTCATGGGGTCGCAAAGCATCGGACATGACAGAGCACACACGGATGCTTGCAGAAGTCTCTTGCTCTAAGATCAAGACTCCATCCAAATAATGTCTCCATAGTTCACAGAAGTCTCTGCCCTGCTTGTCATCAGCTAAGAAACACTGCAACTACCTTTAGTCACTCAACTTTAAACTACTTAATTTCATTGTTTGGACACAGAGGACATTGTTTCTAGATCATGTCAACCATACACTCAGTAAATATTGGTTATTAAAATCTGTGATGCTCAGTAAAACTCGGTTATTAAAATCTGTGAATGAACAATTGAATATTTCAAGACATTTTCTAACTTTACCTGGATTTGGCTGAAGATATTCTGTGGCTTTTGAAAGAATTTCTGCAACAGCTTTATTGGTAATGTCTATTTTCTTTTAAAAAAAGAAAGAAACATAAAAATATTAGTAAATGACAAACAAATTCAACAGAAAAACAAACAGAAGAATAAATTTCATTAAGTTAGTATTTATAACAACACTGTTATAATGATTTTAAATTCAACATTTTGGGTAGAGGGAATATTTTCTTAACTTTTAGATTCTGGGACATCCTTTCAATAATTGCTCCTCCCAATGACAGTGGAGAACACTAACTTCTTTTTCAGCATTAAAATGAATATTAATGTAATATTTAGGAAACTTGGAAAAGTTATTATGCTCCACTAGATTATTGGATATACTTGAAGGTCTCTCAAAACCAAGCCAACCAATTCTGGACACTCTGGCTGTTGGTTAACCAGAAGATAAATGTGAGCATATACAGTAAAGTTAACTATGCACATTTCAATAGCTTTATTTTATACCATCAATAGTCAAAAAGAGAATGTTTTACAGTAAAAGGATATTCCACTCATGAGAACAATTTAAAAATCATCAAAATAATGAGAATAAATATTTGTTTTAGGTTTGATGTTAAGTTTGAGGGGATCCTAAGCAATTTGGGAATTTGCCTAATAAGTTTGAGGGAATCCTAAGCAATGCATTTGTATTGTAGTTTGAAAACTCTAAGGGAATTTGCCTAATTATATAATGAGTTGGTGATAAATGTGTAAGCATTTCATCTGTTAAGTGTATGACTTAATGGAACCTAAAGTGAAGTTCACTAAAAATGATCGCCATTTTTCTATACTGAAGTTGTTCTTGTTTAGTCGCTAAGTTGTGTCCAACTCTTTGCAATCCCATGGACTGTAGCCTGCCAGGCTCCTCTGTCCATGGGATTTCCCAGGCAAGAATACTGGAGTGGGTTGCCATTTCCTCCTCCAGGGGATCTTCCCGACCCAGGGATCAAACCCATGTCTCCTACATTGGCTGACAGATTCTTTACCACTGAGCCACAAGGAAAACCCAATACTGAAATTACTAAATATATGAATAAGATCCATATGTTTAGCTTAAAGCTTAAGACCTGGGTTTGAGATTTATAACTTTGTATAAATTCAATATTAATTAAAGCACAACTTGGAATGGTCATTCCATGTACACAATTCTCTTGGGACATGAAAAGTCACCAGGCATCTAAGAATCACCTCTGAAGGGTGAGGGTGAAAGGAGGTAGAGGCGAGAATATTTTTTTACTTAGACTCTTCTATTTCTTTGGGGGAAAAACGCCAAGAAACAAATGGCCCAAAACTCTGCACATACTGGCAGTGCTTCCAAGACAGCCCAGGAATCAATACAGGGAACGAATCCTTTACAAATGAGAGAGGATGCCACTAACCATGTTGGCAAATGTGGTCAATCAAGATAAACACTGAAAAAATAACTCATTGCATAAAAAACAAAAAAATTAAAAACAAAACCTTGCTTCTAGAATAAGTGGAAATACTGGGAGTAGGGTGGGTATTGGAGAAGACAATGGCACCCCACTCCAGTACTCTTGCCTGGAAAATCCCATGGATGGAGGAGCCTGGTAGGCTGCAGTCCATGGGGTCGCTAGGAGTCCGACACGACTGAGCAACTTCAGTTTCACTTTTCACTTTGATGCACTGGAGAAGGAAATGGTAACCTACTCCAGTGTTCTTGCCTGGAGGATCCCAGGGATGGGGGAGCCTGGTGGGCTGCCATCTATGGGGTCGCACAGAGTCGGACACGACTGAAGCGACTTAGCGGCAGCAACACGGTGGGTACATGTG
The DNA here is from genome assembly GCF_029407905.1 of Bubalus kerabau. Classification (NCBI taxonomy): domain Eukaryota; kingdom Metazoa; phylum Chordata; class Mammalia; order Artiodactyla; family Bovidae; genus Bubalus; species Bubalus kerabau. The sequence continues at coordinate 25,219,234 of NC_073642.1, forward strand.
TTCAAATTAAGAAAATGCAATGAAGGGATTTCCCTGATGGTCCAGTAGTTAAGACTTCACCCTCCAATGTAAGGGGTGTGGGTTCAAACCCTGGTCAGGGAGCTAAGATTCCACATGTCTTGCAGCCAAAAAATCCAAAGCTTAAAACAGAAGCAGTACTGTAACAAATTTGATGAAGACTTTTAAATTGTCTACATCAAAAAAAAGAAAAATCTTTAAAAAAAAAAAAGGAAGAAAATGCAATGTACATATCTCAGCAAACCACCAGGACATATGGGAGAAAGCAGAGAGGTGACAATTATTTTTGTAATGCCTCCCTGGGCATTTTTGGTGGCTAATTAACCCTAGAATTTCCATGTGTGTTGGTACCTACCTCTGAGGTGCCCCAAAGTCTTGGTTCCTGACACTCCCAGACCTCAGTCCTTACAGAGCTGCTGGCAGTCCTGGTTTACATACAATATTCTCTTTTTTAAAAAATTATTTAAAGAATCCACATCTGTCTTTGTATCTTTCTTATTCCCTATGTAGTTTATCTGTGTTTTCCCTTCTCCCTCTCTTGCTGATGCTTACTAGATGTGGTCTTTCAAAAAAAAGATAATTCTTGGTTTTATTGATTGATTCTACCTTTTTGCTGTTATTATTGTGTATTTGATTAATCTCTCATTTATCTGTATTGATTTCTTACTTTCACCTAGAGTGATTTGTTTTGCTGTTATTTTCCTACTTTTTGGTTTGAATGATTTATTCATTCTCTTCCAACATTTATTTTCTATTAAATGCATTTAAGACAGCTATATATCACAGGTTTTGACACATAGAGTTCTCATGACTAAGTGATCTTTAATTTTACTTTCCATTTCCTCTTGAGATAAGAATTATTTTTGCACGTTCTTCCATTTCCAAACATCCAGAATTTGGAAACTATACCCTCCTTGTAATTCTTGTGTTCCACGATTTTACTTAGGAAATTTGTTTTTTTTCCTACAGTTCAGTAAATAATTGATTACTGAAACTGTTTTGAAGGAATTTGAAGTGAATATAAATTCTCAATTTGAGAAATGAAGACTATATTTACTTACAATCAAATTTATTAGTCATATTTTATGCAAATTCCCTTTGATCCTATTATTGTCAATTTAATCTGTTATTTTATGGGAAAGCTATGCATTTTTGTCAGTTCTCTAAGTATTTCTGATTGCTTTTGCCTTCTATATTTAGATGCCATGTTATATGATGCATAATGTTATATGATGTCATAGTATTCCAATAGACCACATGATACATCTTCCTATGTTTTAAAATCTTCTTTTTCCAGTTATCATTCTTTTAGCCTCAGATTTTACTTTGACATCACTTTTATCCCTCTGTTGCGTATGGTTAGCACTTGTCATGGAATATCTTCATTTGTTGTTGTTGTTCCATCGCTAAGTCGTATCTGACTCTTTGTAACCCCATGGACTACACCAGGCCAGGCTTCTCTGTCCATGGGATTCTCTAGGCAAGAATACTGGAGTGGGTTGCCATGCCCTCCTCCAGGGAATTTTTCTAACCCAGGGATCGAACCCACATTTCTCATGTCTCCTGCATTGGCAGGCGGGTTCTTTACCACTGAACCAACATTAACTTTGTCATGTCTACGTTATGTTTCAGGTGAGTCTAATATCATCTAATTCACCTGTTGTAGAAAGTCCTTAAAGCTTCTTGTCACCTATTAGATATTTCCATGCTTTTTGATGCTGTAATAAAACAGATAATAATTTTATTTTTATATTTGTTCTGTCACTCACTTGGGTTTTGGGAGGAAAAAGAAGTAATCAAGAGAGGTTTCAGTCCATCAACTAAAACTAAAATTCCTGAAATGTGCTTTTAAATTTAACCTTTCAACTGAATCACTTTGTTAGTAATAAAGTTGCATAAAATATCTTTATTTATCAAGAAATTTTAAAGTAATTTTAGGTATGCCAATGATGTTTAAATGTTCTGTGTTTCTCATTCTTCCAAAACTGTTTCCAAAAGCAAAACAAAATAAGCTTTCTGTCAAGGCATTAGCATTTCTAGAAAATTAACTGTGCTCACCCAGAAAACAAGAAACTCCCCGGAAAACAGTGAGGCCAGGTGCAGAGCATCCTGTAGAGGGTAACCCCACACACACCCTCCATGGCACAGTCTGGGGCTGGACTCCCTTCCCCAGAATCTGCTGAAAGCCCTGCTACCTGCTACAGCCTGTATCCTCCATGTTACACCCGAGGAAGCCTTTCCTTCGAAAGCAGAGAAAGCTTTGATTTCTCTCAGCCCTCTCTCATTGGGGGTGTCTGGTTATTAACACAGGGTTATGTTTAAAGGTCCCAAAACAAAAGGGAAGGGAACTGAGGAGATTGATAAGTAGTGATGGTCCCACTTTTGCCTCCACCTAAACTATTCACGGGCTTCCCTTGTGACTTAGTGATAAAGAACATGCCTGCCAATGCAGGAGACACAGGTTCCATTCCTGGGTCAGGAAGGTCCCCTGGAGAAGGAAATGGCACCCGCTCCATTAGTCTTGCCTGGGAAATCCCATAGACAGAGGGGCCTGGCAGGATACAGCCCATGGGGTCGCAAGAGTTAGAAATGACTTTGACTAAACAACAATAGCAAAGGACTTCACACAGGTGACCCAGAAGCTTGTTCAGAGACACAGAGTCCATAATCTTCCTTTGGAATATGATAACAATCATTTCTATAGTACACTCACTGGATTTTTTAAATGCTTTCACACATATAATTTTTTTTTTGCATAATTCTTAAAACATCCATGTGAGGCAAGCAGAACACACATTATCATCCTTGTGTCACAGGTCACGAAAGTTTGAAACAGCTTATCCAAGTAGACGCAGCTACTTCCAGTGGCAGAACCAAGATAAAAATTGTTATGCAGCTGCTGTAACACATGGAAACAGAGTCCTCCACACATTAGATCAATGTTTACCTATTTGAAGAGTCTTCTCCCAATAATACATTTTGACTCTCCAAGATACTTAATCACAATTACTTCAGCTGCAACTGTTCACCAAGATGGGCCATCTTTTGAGCATTCTGACTTTGTCCAGTAGAGGGCACAAGTTAGCCATAGCCCATCTCTCAAGGGCCAGCATCTTTATTTGAACTTGGACGTAACGAAAGAACTGCCTTTTGGATTCCATAATCTACACTTTAATTCATACCTCCTAGATCCCCACTCTAATATCCTTTACGATACCAGTATATCTCATATCACAGTAAAAGTCAAATTTACAAGATAATTCACATTAAAATGTTCTCTTACCCGTTCCATGTCCAGAAATTCGTCATCTAGTTTTGTTCCTTCAACACCACTTATTTTTTCACTAAACAGCTGTAGAAATAAACACAAGTAATTGTTTGTACAATCATTCATTATCACAGTATTTGACCCAAATTATTACCAAAAAAAAAATGTTCAATTCCAAATTGTTGGATTTTTTGGACAAAGTCCTTTAAGAAAATCATTGGAGGGGATAACCATAGTTAAGAATATGGGAAAATACACACTCCTCACTCATTCAACAGACACCTATTATGCACCTAGTATATGTAAAACACCGGAGAAGGCAATGGCAACCCACTCCAGTACTCTTGCCTGGAAAATCCCATGGATGGAAGAGCCTGGTGGGCTGCAGTCCATGGGGTCGCGAAGAGTCGGACACGACTAAAGCGACTTAGCAGCAGCAGCATATGTAAAACACAAGGCAGTTTCTCTAGTAGAAACATAAATAAGATCTTTTATCTTTGTTGTGGCAAGTGGGATCTTTACTTGTGGCATGTGAGGTCTAGTTCCCTGACCAGGGATGGACCCAGGGCCCCTGCATTGGGAGTGTGGAGTCTTAACCACTGGACCACGTTATTTTGAACAAACTAAGGTTCATCTGTGTTAAGGAGGAGATGGAGAATGAATGGCGTAACTGATTTAATAAGGTATGAGAAGTATCTGCTTTATGTAATTAGTGGTAACTACTAAAAGCACCAAACAACTAATATACATATAGTACTATGAGTTATAACATAATATCCATACCAGCACATCAGTGGAAAGTCAATGTTTTCCTATCCAAAAGAAAACAAAGATAAAGGACATTCAGGAGAACATAAAAGGTGACAAGTGGAAACTACAAAATTAAGATAGTAATCACAAGTCCAAGAAGGTCAGTAATCATTATCTATGCAAATAAGTTCAACACATGAAAGGATAATTAATGGAGTCGATTTTTAAAATCCAGCTATATAGAGCTTTTAAGAGACATACCTAAAATGCAACACACAGGAGAGTGAAAATATTAATAGACAAATTATCTTCTTGTTGTTGTTTAGTTGCTAGGTCATGTCCGACTCTTTGTAGCCCGACAGGCTTCTCTGTCCATGGGATTTTCCAGGCAAGGATACTAGAGTGGGTTGCATTTCCTTCTCCAGGAGATCTTCCCAACCCAGGGATTGAACCCAGATCTCCTATATTGCAGGCAGATTCTTTAGCGTCTGCAGCCATGAAATTAAAAGACACTTGCTCCTTGGAAGAAAAGCTATGACAAACCTAGAGAGCGTATTAAAAAACAAAGACATCTCTTTGCCGACAAAGGTCCATATAGTCTAAGCTATGGTTTTTCCAGTAGTCATGTATGGATGTGAGAGTTGGACCATAAAGAAGGCTGTGCGCTAAAGAATTGATGCTTTCAAATTGTGATGCTAGAGAAAACTTGAGAGTCCCTTGGACTGCAAGGAGATCAAACTAGTCAGTCCTAAAGGAAATCAACCCTGAATATTCATGGGAAGGACTGATGCTGAAGCTGAAGCTCCAATGCTTTGGCCACCTGATGTGACGAGCCAACTCATTGGAAAAGACCCTGATGCTGGGAAAGATTAAGGGCAGGAGGAGAAGGGGAAACAGAGGATGAGATGGTTAAATAGCATCATCAACTCAATGGACAAACTCCCGGAGACACGGAAGGACAGGGAAGCCTGGCCTGCTATAGTCCATAGGGTCTCAGAGAGTCAGACACAACTTAGCGACTGAAGAACGACAACAAAATTAATAAAGAGAGACCTGATCTAATAATAAATGGAGCAATTCACCAAAATTCTGGTATAATATAATCTATCTAACAGCATAACTTAGAAAAAAAATAAAGCAAAAACTGAGAGAAATAACTGAAATAACAAATCCACAGTCATTAAGGAGATTTTAGCACAACTCTCTCAGAAAACTGGCAGATCAAACATGATTAAAAGAAAATAACTTGGAAGAGACACATATAGTTTTAATGATCAAATTAATATCCTTGATAAAATATGCACAAATATATATATCCCTCCAACTAATAAACAGATAATATATAGTCTTTGCAAGTACAGATAGAACATTAGAAACAGTGATCATTTACTAGGTCACAAATCAGTCAATACCATACAGAACACATTTTTAACCACAATTCAATTAAATTAGAAATCAACCCAATATAAATAAATATGCAGGTATAAAGTTTTAAAATTCAGTCCTAAATAACAATGAGTTTAAAAGGAAGTCCCAAGAGGAATTACCAAAAAAAAAAAAATTTAATAATGAAGATACATCAAAACCTGTGAGATGCAGCAAAATCAGTGTTTTGAAATCAATGTGTTACTTTAAATTCATTAAAAAAAAAAAAAAACCACCTCCATGTTTCAAACTGATACATGTCATTCAATCTAATTCAACAAACATCTGAAAGTCTACCAACTACGTCAATATGCTAAACGTACAAAGATCAATCAATCTGCATACATTTCAGGGCTTCCCTAGCAGCAGCAGCTGGTGGCTCAGTAGTAAAGAATCTGCTTGCCAATGCAGGGGACATGGGTTCAGTCCCTGGTCCAGGAAGATCCCATATACAGCAGAGCAACTAATCTCGTGCACCACAACTACTGAGCCTGTGCTCCAGAGCCCGGGAACCACAACTGCTGAGCCCACATGCTGAACTACTGAAGCCTGTGCTCCGCAACAAGAGAAGCCACCACAGTGAGAAGCCCGAGCACCGCAACTAGAGAGTAGCCCCTGCTCGCCACAATTAGAGAAAAGCCCATGCAGCAATGAAGACCCAGTACAGCCAAAAATAGATAAACTTCCTTAAATACATTGCAACCACTTACACGGAGAAGCAGAAGTAAATGGCCATAACACAATGAGATGCAGAATAGAGAGAAGCACAATTTGTTCTTCAAACCCAGACGGAGGAAAGCAAATTAAATGGATGAGAAGGTGCCAAGAAATTCCCAGAACTGACCAAAAGGGGGACAAGGAGATTCATTAGGAGATAAGGGACACACACACAGTGAAGAGGCAGACAGTGGAAAAGTGTCCAAATTTTAGTCTAAAACTCTATCTACCCTCTTCAGCCTTAAACACTAGTAAGCCCTCACTGATCCAGCTTCTCCATCACAAATACTGCATCTGACCTGGGTTTGCGAGATGGAAGTACCGAATCCAAAATACACATAGCTAAGGAAATGTGTCTCCTGTGATTGTCCCCTCATGAGAAAAAGGATCATGTTTCCAATTAGACCTGTTTCCAGGATGGCCTGTTGCTATAATCAGAGATGACAATCTTCATTCACCATCTACTTCTCGGCGGGCTCCAATTTAATCAATAATGGGAAAATAAAAACCGTTTTCAAAGACTACAACAGAGCAGTGATGCAAAAGACATTTATTTGGGAGACATGAAGTTTTTGCTTTTCATCTAGATGTGTTGGGGTTTTAGTGGTAAATGTTAACACAGCCTTGGACTTCTGCTCGTGCAAAAAAAAAAAATCTGTTTTCAAAGAACTCTTGGCTTCTCCAACTTCTTCCCTTTTATGAAGCAAGAAATTAGACAGCAAGAAAGCCAGAACCTAGGAGAAAATGTAAAGAAGCAGATTTTATACCGCAGGATTCCAGAACGTGTTTTGGAACAGTATTTTCCAACACATGTGCCACAAAACACCTGCTGCATGGGATACGAGTAAGAGTCGTACAAAAGAACAGCTCCTTCACCATGTCCTTGGAAACGTGGCGATAAACAAAATTAAGCAGACATCTACTAAAAGAGACTTTTCAGAGACTTTAAAGTGGAAATGGGCATTGTTGATTTCCAAGAGGGTGCATGTAAGATAGAGCATTTCCCACCCATCTCTGGTCATGGGAGATGTCTCAGCCGAGTAGTATGTGCTTTGAGAAGCCCTGAACCAAAAATTTCACCTTCTCTACTGGCTCCTTTTTTTTTTTTTTTTTCTCTCATTCAACAAGTCAGTAGTTATGTCCTGCTGTTATCAGCTTGGAAAACAAGACAATACTCAAGTATAAATCTAAATCATGAAGGTTATTTGTAAGTTGTTAACATTAGGAAATGAGCACAGGGCACTTGTGAGTTCTCTGTGCTAGTTTTGCAACTTTTCTGTAAGTCTAAAAATATTTCAAAATACAAGATGATTTTTAAAAATCTCTGAAGGCAGCAGAGAGCAACCAAGGCAATCAGGATCTCAGAGGCCCAAAATCATGAAGAAGGGAAACACACTGAGAAGAGCAATACATTCACAGCTGCTTTTTCCCTTAGGGGAAATTCCTGCCACACATGATATAAAAGCTAAACAGAAAGCCTGAGCCTAGAACCTGCAGCAGCCTTGCTGGGCTGGGAAGAGGGAAACTGAAGTGCACTCTAACCTAGGAAATCAGGCTAGAAGAGGCCAAAATTCCAGGGAAAGAAAAAAGGACATATAAAGAAGTAAACCCAATAGGCTGTATGCAATTTTCTCTCAAGGCTTTTGACAGTTCTTAAGCTGCATATGCACAAGGCAAGATGCTTGGCTACCAGCAAAAAGTGGCTGCTAGAAGGCTAAAGATCGAAGTGGAGATTTCTGCATTATCACAGTGATCAAGCGACATAATTATAGAGTTCAAGATGCCCAACAACAAGGAACCTCAGTAAACACCCTGCGTTTTTGGTTCAAACCCTGAAGGCCTAAAGGCCTAAGACTAACTGCAAGGTTGAAAGAGATGGGCCCTCACAAAGCCTGATATGCAAACTTGACTTTGTTCAGTCCCTGTTTGCATCAAGGTTATTGACCTTTACCCTCATTACGTGGCAGAATAAAACTTTCTCTCTGGAGGAAATCTTCATATACAGCATCCACCATTAAAATAAAATAAAAAATCATTTATCATGCCAAGAGACTGAACCAAACAACTGAAAATTAAGGGAAAAATAATAATCCAATAGGCAATCCCAATACTGACATCAAAAATTATCTTTAAGATAATTATGATTGGCAAACCCACAGCTAATATCATAGTTGTGAAAAAAGGAAAGCTATCCTTCTAAAATTAGGAACGAGACAAGGATGTTCACTCTCACTACTCTTATTCAACATGGTATTGGAAGGCCTCTAGTTAGGCAGAGAAGAAATAAAAGGCATCCATATTGGAAAGGAAGAAGTAAAACTGTCACAATTTTCAGATGATGTGATTTAGTATATTTAAAACCCTGAAGATTTCACTTAAAAACTATAGAGACAATAAATACAGTAAAGCTGTAGGGTATAATATCAATATGAAAAAGTCTGTTGCAGACGTAGAGAATGAACTGACCATTGTTGGCAGGAAGGATGGGGGAAAGGGGTAGTTTTATTCAATGCACATAAAATTTAAAAACAGAAAAAACTAACCCATGATGAAAGAAATAAATGTAATGGTTATCTTTAATTCAGGGTTACCAGGGAGCATTTCAAGGAGCCGGTCATGTTCTACATTGTGAATTGGTTTTGTGGACGTGTTCACGTTGTTCAAATACATCAAGCTACATATGTGTGAGCTGTCACTTCCCTGTATGTATATTTTATTTCAATTAAAAAAAATGTTTAACTCACTCTCCCATGAGCCCTGCATTCAATGCTTTCAATATTTGCAATTATCATATTTTCATCATTTATTTATCCACAAGGAAGCTTAATAAACAATACTGGTCCACTTCTTCCTCCCTTGTCTCAATAATAGAAATAAAGTTCATTGTCTGACTATTTACATCTGGAAGGGTCTGCTTCTTAGAACTGTGACTAAACCATACAGAATCGAATCACCTAGATTCAAAAGAACAAAAAGCCTGTAGGCTATTACATGGTATTGCATCCACTGTGCCCTAAATGCCGCTTTCAGTTTAATCGTTACAGCATCAGGATAAAGAAATTAACAAATGTCAACAAGAGAAAGGAGATAGATAAAATACCTACAGAAAATGTTGCAGACATTGAATCAAGATGGTGGCTTGAACACACACATCTTCCTCTTCACTGTACCAAATACCTTTAAATAAACTTTATATATATATAAAAAGAGAGGCATATGACACATACATAACAGTGCTGAAAAACAAAAAGGGTGCTAGCAGCAGATCAGAAATGGTGAGAAATTCCTAGAAGACAGAAAGCAGATGGGATCAGCAAGCTGAGGAAACGGACCAATATAGACATGGCAGAAAACCGCTCCCAAGATAAAAATTAATACAGAGAAATTCCAAGTCTGAATAAAATGAGCACAGATAGAACAGAGTGGGCTCCCAAGAACTCATCCAGAGACTTGATAAAAGAACCATATAGAAAGCTACAAGGATCAACGAAAACTGTCCAGCCTGTCCCCATTCCCACATCTGTACCTGAGGGCAGGGTCTGCAGTTACTCCATTTTTGGTTCAAACCCCTGACATACTGCTGATTAGAAAATAACTGGGAAAATTATGGAAGCTCTCTGTGCCTCCAATTCCTTATCTGCAAAATGTAGAGATATAAGCATTATTACATATATATAGTCAACATTATATATGTGAATATATATAATACATATATTATATAATCGATATACATGGGTGCATGCGTGCTAAGTCACTTCAGTTGTGTCTGACTCTGCCACCCTATAGGCTGTACCCTCCCAGGCTCCTCTGTCCATGGGATTCCCCAGGCAAGAATACTGGAGTGGGTTGCCATGCCCTCCTCCAGGGGATCTGCCCAACCCAGGAATCAAACCCATGTCTCCTGCATCTCCTGCACTGGCCGGCAGACTTTACCACTGTGCCGTCGGGGGAAGCTACAGCTATAATAACTTGCAGCCAAACTCATTCCTACTTGATAGACCTTAGTCTTGATACACCTTGAATGGTTCTATTCAACCTGCTCTCACCAATGACCTTTTAGTTTCTAAACTCCCAAAATAAATTTTTACTCTTCACTAACATGGGCTCTCTGGGTATTCTGACTCTATTGACCAACCTCTTCTTCAGAGTTCCTCTTTTCTTGGCCTGTGGAACCTAAGTCTCTTCTCTTTTGTCCCTGGATACTCCTTTATTACCACTGAAGTTATTTTTTTTTTTCTCATCCTACACACACTCCTCCCCTTCCTACCCCCAATTCATCAGCCACTAAGTCCTATCCCACATCCCAAACATCTCTTGATTCCATTGCCTTCTCTCTGCTTCCATGAACACATCCTCCGTTCAGGCCACTACTCTGAGAACCTCCCAGCTGGGCTCTTTCAGCCCCTCCTCCACACTGCTGCCAGTCAGCTCTTCGAAATGGCAACTGAATAATGTCATTCCCCACACTGATTCAGTGGCTTCCTCTTGCCTTTAAAATAAAACCCACCTCAGCTTCCCTGGTGGCTCAGAGGTAAAAAATCTGCCTGCCAATGCAGGAGACACAGGTTCGATCCCTGACACAGGAAGATCCCACATGACACGGAGCAACCGAGCCCATGCGTCACAACTACTGAGCCTGAGCTCTAGAGCCTCAGGAGCTGCAGTTACTGAGCCAGTGTGCCAAAGCCTGAGCCCTTGAACCTGAGCTACACAAGAGAAGCCACCACAATGAGAAGCCCACACACCGCAATAGAGAGCAGACCCTGTTGGCAGTAATTAAAGAAAAAAAAAAAAAAAAAAGCCCATGCAACAAAGACCCAGCACAGTCAAAAATAAATAAATAAAATTATTTTTTAAAAGAATAAAAAAAAAATAAAGCTCTTAACAATTTTTTTTTTTTTTTAAAAACCCATCTCCTTAACATGGTGGACCACGCCCTTCATGATCTGACTGCTCCAGTCACTTTCCCGCCACTCTTGATCAACACTGCACACAACTTCCTTTCTAATGCTGAGTCCCTTAGAGTATCCTGCCCTTTCCAGCCTTTGCACATGCTATTCCCAATGCCTCGGAAGGCTTTTCCCATCTGGCTAACCCCTAACGAGGCTTTAAGGCTCAGCAAGTGTCACAAGGATGACCTAGCCGGGTGCCTCTCCTGTGGTCCCCTTCACACAGTAAGTGTTAACACAGCACTTATCCCACTGCACTGTCAGCCAGCCGCATGCAGTGGCCTGTGAGATCCCTGAGAGCAGGATCCGTAACACTAGAAGAGTACATGTCACACAGTAGGCCTCCTGGCCAATAACTGCTTCCCCTCCCACTCCCCATCCATGCACTGAAGGGCACTGAGGCAATCCATGGAAACGTTAAGAATGTTGTTCGAAATTCTATTAGTGACTCTGCTCTGCTCAGTTGCTCAGCTGTGTCTGACTCTTTGCAACCCCATAGACTGTAGCCTGCCAGGCTCCTCTGTCCATGGGATTTCCCAGGCAAGTCCAGAGGATCTTCCCAACCCAGGGATTGAACTCTCGTGTCTCTTACATCTCCTGCATTGGCAGGTGGGTTCTTTACCACTAGTACCACATGGGAAGCCCTTTCTATTAATGACACTTTTCTCCAGTAAAAGTCCAGGAAAATTTGGTCCTGAATGATCGCAAGGAAATAACTATACTATGTCTAACCATGTGGTCGCCAATGAAGATAAGAAGATTCCAGTCAGTGAAATTAAGAAGGTTAAAAATAATTCTCATCATACAGTTGCTACATGACAATAACAGAAAAGCAAAGCATGATGATTAATTGAAGGAAAGCAAACCTGTTGCTTTAGTAACTTCAAGATAAGAAAAAAATGTAACTTCTGATTTTGTCTGGGTCACTTTACAAGAGCTATGTGGAATGTAATCTCAGAAACTTAGAAAAAAAATTCCTCCCACAGAGTTAAAAGTGAAAGGCATGAACCTATATGACTTCTCTTTGGAAACTGGAAGACACATTGTTCATGAGAAAACAACAAAGAATACAGTATCTAGATTCTTTTTAAGCCAATAGAGCAGCAACTTGTAAGTATTGAAGCTTTCAGAAGAAAATGCTGTTTCACCATCCTCCAAAAATAAAAAATCTCCAGGACCACAAAGGCTTAGGCTCAGATCTCCCTAACTGTGCACACACTCCACTGCCACTTCCTCTCACGCTGACCTCACCCACTCCCCAGTACTCCAAGAGGAGCCAGACTAGAGAATTCCCTGGTAGTCCAATGGTTAGGACGCAGTGATTTCACTGTCAAGAGCCCGGGGTTCAATCCCTGGTCAGGGAACTAAGAACCCACAGTCTTGCAGTTCAGGAGGAAAAAAAAAGCCAGACTTATTTGAAAATTCAAAACAGGTGGAGAAGAAATCACCTTACATAGTTTAATCTCTTTCTATGGCCTCTGTCATATCCTCTGGCCCTAGCTGTTGGGTTAAATTTAACATGCTGTACACCAAATATGACCTTCTCTATTCACTAGAAGGTTTTGGTGACGGCTGGGATAGTTGATGTTTTTGCCAACACATGGGCCTCAGGGAGGAGAATCCTCACTAATTTCACATTCAGTTGGTATCAGAAATGTGAAACCACTGAGAGATAACAGCAAAATCAAAACTAAACAAAATAACCCCACAAGTACTTGAGGTCACACCAGACGCTTAAGTTAAACTTGGGTCTGTATCTGGAGCTGAGGGCCAGATGTCATAAAAGCTCCTCAAGCTTGGCCCCAGGGAGCAAAGAAACTACTAACATGAACTCCTCCTGCAATCCTGCACGTGCGCTCAGTCGCGTCTAATTCTTTGAGACCCCATGGACTGCAGCCCACAAGGCTCCTTTATCCATGGGATTCTGCAGGCTCAAGAATACTGGAGTGGGTTGCCATTTCCTCCTCCAGGGGATCTTCCAGAGTCAGGGATTGAACCCACATCTCCCATGTCTCCTGCACTGCAGGCAGATTCTTTACCACTGGGCCACCTGGGAAGCCCACAAGATGACCTCAAACACAATTGAAAACTTGAGGTAAGAAAGCCTCAGTGCTGCTTGGAATGGCTTGGGTGCACCACCATGTCCCCCTCAACATGGCGGCCTCGTGTAAGAAAAGCCAGTCTTGGCAGGTTCCTGGGAGATGCAATTCTGGACCTCCTCTGTCTCTTCTCCGAAGAGCCTCCATTCTCCTCCAGGGCACCCACCCCGTGCTTCCTCCATAAACCCTCCCACACAGCCCTGCCCTTCCAAACTCTTCTGAGGACATTTTTAAAGTACTCGCTTGTTTCCACAGGGTGATTTGAGCTCAAGGCTAAAGGACTCAAACCAAGTGAGACGTCACTGATATTGCAGCCATGAAACTGTAACAGTACAATGTAGTTGGTCTATTTTGAGAAGCTGATAAGGGGAAAGAAGAGGTAAAAAGGAATGTTACATTCTTTTCCTTCCCATGAAAGGTTTCATGACCTTGCTCTACACTTTACAACAATACTTCCTTTCTGGCGTGTGTCCCTGAAAAAATGTGTAAATCTGTTTTTTCATAATTCAAAACGTGCTTTTAACTCACTTTAGCAGCTTGTTTACTTAAAGGCATCATCAGAGAATCCTTTAGCAAATTAAATGATGCTAATGATGTAAAGATCACCCTTATATCTATTGGTCATATAAATTCAGATTTGGGTACATCTTCTATTCTCAAAATGTGGACCATCTCTATTTGTGGAGGCAGGGGAAGATAACTATTTGAGCTTTTAAAAAATTTTTTTCTTTTTTGTTCTTTTGTTTATTTTTTAAATTGAGATATAGTTGATTTAAATTCTGGGTGGCTCCGCAGGTAAAGAATCTGCCTGCAATGCAGGAGACACAGGAGAAACAAGTTTGACCCCTGGGGTGGGAAGATTCCCCTAGGGGAGGGCATGGCAACCCTGGAGAATTCCATGGACAGAGGAGCCTGGGGGGCTACAGTCCAGAGATTCGCAAAGAGTCAGACACGACTGAGAGACGCACGCAGCCTTGATTTAACAACAACTAGTACAAATCTTTGTGCACGACACAGTAATTCAAAATTTTTATAAGATTTATACTCCATTTAATGTTATTGTAAAATAAGTGGCTTTATTCCCTGTACTGTACAATATACCTTTGAAGCTTATTTATTTTATCCAGAGTAGTAATATTTTTTTCAGTTCTACTTGCTCTTACCCATATAGGCTTTTTCCTACAGTCACACAGGAGGTTTCACTGGACACCTTAATCAGGAAAAGACCTTTCTGTGATCTCAATGCAGATTTCAGAGCCTGCATGCATTTTGCCTCTTCTTTGCCAAACTGAAACTATTGACTCAGAAAATTTAGTAATTTTTCTTTTTAAAAAGCAGCTATAATGACATAGCAAAAAAAAAGTCAATGGATCAAACTCAATTACAGAGCCAGTTTTAAGGTAGCAACATTAGTGTGACCACAAAGTGTATGCAATTCCCAAGGCAGGTACCAGAAACTTGCAGAAATGGGGACAGAAAAGGCTAGTCCGGCAGCAAAGGGACAGGAGTGTGGACTGTCTGCCCACATCGTGTTTGTAGAAGACGTCATTAGAGGAGACTATCTCCAAAAATCAACACTTTGGGATCGGAGCTTCCAACCGACATCACGGTTGTTGAAGGTATCATCTCAGTTCAGTTCAGTTCAGTTCAGTCACTCAGTCATGTCCGACTCTTTGCGACCCCATGAATGGCAGCACGCCAGGCCTCCCTGTCCATTACCAACTCCCGGAGTTCACTCAGACTCACGTCCATCGAGTCGGTGATGCCATCCAGCCATCTCATACTCTGTCGTCCCCTTCTCCTCCTGCCCCCAATCCCTCCCAGCATCACAGTCTTTTCCAATGAGTCAACTCTTCGAATGAGGTGGCCAAAGTACTGGAGTTTCAGCCTCAGCATCATTCCTTCCAAAGAACACCTTTAGGATGGACTGGTTGGATCTCCTTGCAGTCCAAGGGACTCTCAAAAGTCTTCTCCAACACCACAGTTCAAAAGCAGCAATTCTTCAGTGCTCAGCTTTCTTCACAGTCCAACTCTTACATCCATACATGACTACTGGAAAAACCATAGCCTTGACTAGACGGACCTTTGTTCTATTACAGAGCAAATAAGTAACACCTAGGATGAAAGGTGCAAGCAAATAATCAGGTCAAAAGAAGAGCTTTCTGAGACTTCCCTGGCAGTCTAGTGGTTAAGACTCCAGCTTCCGATGCAGGCGATGGGGGTTCCATCCCTGGTCGGGGAGCTAAGAGCCTACACACATTGCAGCCCCAAAACCAAAACAGAAGCAATATTGTAAAAAAATTGGTCCACATCAAAAAAAAAAAAGAAGAAGAAGAGTTTTCTATCAAAATGGTCAGTCTCTCTTGTCTCCACAGACTCCTCTTACTTTGAAAATGCTGAGAGTCCTTCAAGGTCGGGTTTCAACTCTCCCCTCAACTCTTGCATTCTCTCCTGGGAAATAACGTACACTCTCAAAATCTTCACTTACCATCAAGCACCCAGATTATTATCTTTAGCCCCAAATCACTCCCCTGAGATCCAGATTCACATATCCAGCTGCCTCCTTAATGTCTCCATTCAAATCCCGCCCGACAATGAGCTCATCCTTTCCCTCCTCCCTTGCCTACTTGCCCAGACAGCACCAACTTCCCAGGTGATAAGTGAGGAGACCACGTCAAAATCTCCGATGTTGCGACTTTCGGCTTTGACCTCGGAAGTGCATATACATCCCAAACTAATCCAACTTGACTTAGGAAAATAATCAGATGCATAACAAAGAGCAAACACAGCCCCAGAGCCTCCTTCCATAGTCAGCAACACTGGTCTCCACTAGCCTCAGCTTGGACACAGCCCCTGCTGAGGGGCCAGGACATCAGAGAGAAAGACCAGAGAGGACCACTCCACATTGACCCAGGACTGGCAATAAAATGAGCACTATAATTCTTGAACTGTTGGAGAAATCTGAACAGTTTGCTGCTGGGAGTCTGCGCTGGTTATTTGCCTATTGACCCTCAGCCCCAGCCCCACCCTCCTGCATCTACTAGGTGATGCCAAGGCTGGGACTCTGCAATCTACATTCATCAGGCTTGCATGCCGCTGGCTTCTATGAGGTTCTGATGGCAGAACGAGGGAGGAGGGGGGAAAAGGCTCTGTTTCTGCTTTCAGCCTCCGTTAGCATCCACCGAGCAGCAGCACCAGCTCCATTTCCTAGTCTTGGCTCTTGAGTACCAGCTCTGGGGTATCCCCCAGGGAATTCAAGTCCCAGCTCTCATCACTCCCTCAGGGCAGAGCCCAGCCATGACAGCCCTCCTCTGACCCCCTAGGTTTTGAGATCACAGCTCTTCCTTTTGTCCCCGCATCTGGATGTAGTAGCCGCTTCCACTTCCTGAAGTTACTCATGTCTGGATGACTTCAGAATCCACTTGTGTTCTTTCAATCTTCCAAACCTGGTACAGTCAGAAATCCCTCTTTTTTGTTGTTAATAATTACTTATTTTAATTGAAGGATAATTGCTATACAATATTGTGTTGGTTCTGCCATATAAGAACATGAATCCACCACAGGTACATATATATGTCCCCTCCCTCTTGAGCCTCCTCCCACCTCCTACCCCATTCCACCTCTATAGGTTATCACAGAGCATCGGATTTGAGCTCCCTGCGTCATACAGGAAATTCCCACTGGCTATCTAATTTTACATGTGGTAGTGTATATGCTTCCCTGCTACTCTCTCAATTCTTCCCACCCACTCCTTCCCCTCTGTGTTCACAAGTCTGTTGTTTATGTCTGCGTCTCCACTGCTGCCCTGCAAAGAGGTTCATCAGGTCCATCTTTCTAGATTCCATATATACCTTGAGGAAACCATAATTGAAAAAGACATGTACCCCAGTGTTCACTGCCACACTATTTACAATAGCTAGGACATGGAAGAAATCCCCCTTAATTGAAATACTTTGTGTGGTTTCTGTAACCTAAATGGACCCTGAGTTATGATACAAAATTTCTTTTGCTCTGTGGTTTGTTTTCTCTTGTTATAGATTTTACATTCTCTGCTCACAAAATATTACTTCCCATGGCTGAAGTCTCTACCTTTGGTTACCATTTGTTCTGCCAAGGAGACTGCTCTCCAGCGTAGAAATGGAAGAGTACACATCAGTCAGAGGAAACTGAAACCTCATGAAGGAGGTTGGCTGGACTTGCAGATAATTCTGGGCCCATGATCCACATAACTCAACTCGCAGATTCTAAATTCAATTTTGTACTGAATAGTTAATAGGTTAAGAGAAGTGTAGGCCTATTTTAAATGTTTGGGTTTTTCTCTCTGTGGACACAAATACATCCTAAGATCTGATGAAAAAGAATCTTTTTCTGATCCCTCTCCCTCTTGTGGCCCCTCTCCCAACAAGCCACCATCCTATGTAGTCCTGTCCATTCAGGCTCAAGCTGCAGGAACCCCCATCTACTTACCAGGACCTGACCCTGGACAGTCTTGCACTTGTCCAGGACATGATATTTGGATAACTGCATGGAATTAATTGTTAGCATGGAATATGACAAAGCTGACCTCCCTTCACAGACAAATTAATACTAGGTAGGTTACACAGGCGTGAGATAATTCTCGCCAGATCTCTCATGTCTCTGCATGTCTTGCAAGCAGAGGCTTTGCTCCCAGGCTATCTTTTCAAGGATGCCCACACAGTGACCAGTCTTAAAAGATATGATGTTTCTCTCCAGGGAAAAGGACAGATGTTTTGTGTGCACACATGAAGCAACTTGGCACACAGGCACTCAAACAAACCCATCTTTTTTCCTGGAAAGAAACACTAACATCATATCTTCCAAGACTGGTCGCTGTGCAAACATCCTTGAAAAGACAGTCTGGGAAAAGGGAGCAAAGCCTCTGCTTGTAAGACAGAAATAAAACAGGGTGTCTCCCTTTGGAGCAAAGGTAAGGCAGGCTAACTGCCCATAACAAAAGGTTCAGGTTCCCTAGGTTCAGGATTCCTCTCCCACAACACAATCTACTTTGTGTACAGGAGTTACGTGACCCCTCTTCACATCTGTCTTATGGGAATTTGGTCTCGGAAACTAGCACTAGAAAATTCTGCTACTCTGGCTACTACTATTTTTGTGAGTAATAAACTCATTTGTCAGGGCTTCCCAGAGGGCACTAGTCTTTAAAGGACCTGACCTGCCTGCCAATGCAGGAGACTGAGAAACTTGAGTCAATCCCTGGGTCAGGAAGATCCCCTGGAGAAGGCATGGCAACCCACTCTAGTATTCACGCCTAGAGAATCCCATGGAGAATCCCTGGCGGGCTACAGTCCATAGGTCACAAAAAGTCATACACGACTTAGTGACTTAGCGCACACACATGCAAAGTCATCTGTCTCCGACCCAGAATCCTTGTATCTTTTGCAGCATTCATGAAACGGAACAAGCTAGCTTATTAGCTTGCAAGGAGAGGAAAGCTTCAGACCCTCCACAGTTTTTAGCACACGTCAGCTAATGTGAAAACAAAAACTATCACGCTTTAGAGGATGAAGTAAAGAACTGCTTCATAATTTGGAAACTGGGAAAAATGTCTTAAACAAAATACATAAAAGGAATATCAAAGAGGGAAAAAATAGATAAATTTGACTTCACTAAAATTAAGAAATTCCATTCACCAATGGACACTATTAGGGCAGTGGAGAAGATGTTCACAATAATAAAAAAAAAAATATTGATGTACAACTGACAAAGGTAAATGCAAAACGAACATATATCCTGTAAATCAGTAAGAAAAATACAATATCCTGTAAATCAGTAAGAAAAATACAGAAAATCTGATAGAAAAAATTGGCAAAACAGTTGAGTACAACCTTCACAAAAAAGGAAATCCAAGGGCCAGTAAACAGAAAAAGGTGCCTAGCCTCATTCAAAATCAACGAAATAAAAATGAAAGCACCATGGAAAATCATTTGGGAAACCAGTTTGCCAATATCTAATGATGGGCACCACAGGACCCAGCCATTCCTAGCAGCATTATCAGTACTAGCCCCAAACTGAAAATAACTCAGAAGCCCATCAACAGGAAAATGGATAAATAAATCAGGTATTTTATACCCCCAATAAAAATAAATGAACTACAGCTACATAAAACAACATGGATGGCTCTTACAAAATAAATGTTGAGTTGAAAAGAAGTCAAACACAGAAGGGAATATATATCACACCTTGTATTTATAAGTTAAAAAAAAACAGGCAAAAATAACCCATTGTACTTAGGGATGTTTGGGTTGTACAATTATAAATAAAAGCAATATGCAATGGGCTAAAAAAGGCAGGATAGTAATTGCTTTTAGGGAGAGAGAGGGGTATATAACTCTGAGAAGCTACATGGGGACAGGTGGTGTCTGGGATGTACTGTCTTGTCCTTGATGGGATTACACCAGTATTCAGTCTACAAATAAACCAACAATCTGTATACTTATGTTTTATACCCTTCAGTTCAGTTCAGTAGCTCAGTTGTGTCCGACTCTTTGAGACCCCATGAATCGCACCATGCCAGGCCTCCCTGTCCATCACCAACTCCCGGAGTTCACTCAAACTCACGTCCATTGAGTTGGTGATGCCATCCAGCCACCTCATCCTCTGTCGTCCCCTTCTCCTCCTGCCCCCAATCCCTCCCAGCATCAGAGTCTTTTTCAATGAGTCAACTCTTCGCGTGAGGTGGCCAAAGTACTGGAGTTTCAGCTTTAGCATCATTCCTTCCAAAGAAAACCCAGGGCTGATCTCCTTCAGAATGGACTGGTTGGATCTCCTTGCAGTCCAAGGGACTCTCAAGAGTCTTCTCCAACACCACAGTTCAAAAGCATCAATTCTTCGGCACTCAGCTTTCTTCACAGTCCAACTCTTAAAAATTAGTAAATATATACCAAAAAGACTGAGGAAACAATATCCAGGTCATGAAATTGAACTCAGCCCGTAAACCAGAAGCTCACACATAGCCCTTTCCAACTCAACCCTCTCCCCTGCCTCATAGGTTATCACTATCTGACTTTTGGGCTTCCCTGGTGGCTCAGACAGTAAAGAATCTGGCTGCATTGCAGGAGACCTATGTTTGATCCCTGGGTAGGGGAGCTGCCCTGGAGAGGGAAATGGCAATCCACTCCAGGATTCTTGCTTGGAGAATTCCATGGATGGAGAAGCCTGGAGGGCTACAGTCCATGGGGTTGCAAAGAGTCGGACATGACTGAGTGACCAACTCTTTCACTCTCACTTTCGACTTTTACCCTCAAGCATACATTATCAAATACTATGGTTTACCTCGGTCTGCTTTTGATTTTTCCCTAAACAAAATTAATAAAATATTTGCATTTGAGTCTGAAAATTATCCTTGATAAATCAACTCACTCCTGTGATGCAAATGCTTCTTTGAACATAATACTTTTGTAATGAATTAAACAGTTAGGTTGAAACGGAACTTTACAAGTGTATGTGGATTCATGAGAACAGCAACCGAAATTAAGCAAGAGAACCTTATCCACGGGATTCCCTGATAGCTTAGTTGGTAAAGAATCCGCCTGCAATACAGGAGACCCTGGTTCAATTCTTGGGTCGGGAAGATACCCTGCCGAAGGGATAAGCTACCACTCTAGTATTCATGGGCTTCTCTTATGGCTCAGCTGGTAAAGAATTCATCTGCAATGCAGGAGGCCAGGGTTTGATCCCTGGGTTGGGAAGATCCCCTGGAGAAGGGAAAGGCTTCATGCGGATTCATGAGAACACCAATTGAAATTAAGCAAAAGAACTTTATCTATGACATTAACTCAGTGGTATTCATTTGAATTTTCCTGGATTAGTAGTTTTATTTGCATTTAAGTTGAAATAAGTTTGGAGTTCACGCTTAAAGCTATAAGCATAAGTTAACAGTTTCAAGTTCATCCATATTTAAGTAACAATACAATAAACTAAATTTAACTCGACACATGGAGTCCCTTATAAAAAGGGGTCCGGTGTTCACACAGATTTGAGAAACCCTGCCTAGGAATTGCCCCCGCCCCTCCACACACAATTCTTCCATCTCACTCTCCTGCCTACACCCTACTCCACCTTTACCCCAAGACAAAACCACAACTTGCTTTTTACAGCTGGGAACATTTAAGCAAAATGCTTTCCAAACCACCCATGCCACCTCTGTGAAGTATGTCAGGCACTCTGCATGTCAGCTTTGGAATTCATTCCAATTCCATTTGTCATATAGGTGATCAAAGCTGGGGACCAAAATCAGGCCTAAGCAACTAAGGGAAGTGTGAAAACAGTTTATTTGGGCCGGGTGACAAATCTTTGAAATGCTAATGACAATTACCCAGAGCTCATACTTTGGCATCGCAGCTGCTTCCTTATGAACTCAAGAGTAGAAAGCCCTCACCCAGTGCTTTTCTTGCCTACTGCCACTGTAAAAAATTACCAAAACCTTAGGGGTTTAAAACAACACAGATTGAGACTTTCCTGGTGGTCCAGTGCTTAAAACTTTGTATTCCAAGGCAGGGAGTGCGAGTTCGATCCCTGATCACAGATCTAAGATCCCACAAGTCTCTTGGCCAAAAAAACATAAAACAGAAGCAATATTGTAACAAATTCAATAAAGACTTTAAAAATGGCCCACATCGGGGGAAAAAAATATATTGAAAAAATAAAACACAGAAGTCTACAATTGGTGTTTCCAGGCTAATATCAAATCGCCGGCATGGCTGGTTTCTTTCAGAGGCTTGGGGGAGAGACCATTTCTTTGCCTCTTTGGGCTTTTAGAGGTCATATTCACCTGCATCCTTTGCCCCTGACCCCTTCCTCACAACCCTCCAATCTCTTACTTCCACCTTCACTTTGCCTTCTCCTCTGTCCTGCCTCTGTCTTATTAAGGACTCTGTGATTACATCAGACCCAACCAGGAAATTCAAGGCAATGCCCCCATCTCAAGATCCTTAACTTAATTGATACCAAGCAGGGCCTGTGAGGCTCCTGGGCAAAAGCCTTTCCGTGTCCCCCATTTCTTTGATTACAGGAAACAACCTTCATTCAGCTTCCATGAGCTTTCATGAGTTTCAATGGGCAGATTCGAGTATTTGTTCACTAGGGAAGGGAGGGTATGCGAGACCAGGGAGAAACAAGCAGCCGTGGGGCAAGGTCCTGGTTCCCCATCAAGGGATACACACAGCAGTACCTTTGAGGTGTTCTGCAGATACTGAAACCCCCTGCAGATGGGAGAAATTAATGATTAATGATGGGATACTGCCCACAAGCAGGAAGACCCCAGACCAGCTGGACCTGAAGATTGAGGATGCTGACTCCTTCTTACCTCTCCATCCACCCATCAGAAGACTGTCCACAAGCTGACGACATCCTCTTTGAAAAATTACTATAAAACTTCTCACTATCCTCTCCAAGTGGACATGTAGTTTTTCAAGGCAGGATCCTGCTGTGTCCCCATTTGCCTGGCAAAGCAATAAAGCTATCCTTTTCCTGTGTGTGCTAAGTCACTTCAGTTGTGGCGGGCTATGGCCCACAAGGCTCCTCTCTCCATGGGATTCTCCAGGCAAGAATACTTGAGTGGGTTGCCATTTCCTACTCTAGGGGATCTTCCCCACCAGGGGTTGAATTCGCGTCTCTTGCATATATCTTGCATTGGCAGGCAGATTCTTTACCACTGGCACCACCTTTTAATATGTGAGAAGCAGGAAAAAGGTTGCCGGTTGCTCCTTTATCAAGTTAATGAGGATTCTCTGAGGGTTCTCTGCAGAGTAACACCTCATCTGGAGGGAGCCTATGAGGGCAGAGAAGGAGTGAGGTGACAGCCAGGCCAAGGAGGGGAACAAAGTGCTGGTCACATTGTGTGTGTGAGAAAGAGAGAGAGAAAGATGGGGGATGGACTGATGGAAGGAGGGAGAGGAGGAAGGGGAGGAAGAAAGAGAGGAACAGGGGTGAGGGTCAGGAGATTATGCTGGTGTCTGACTACACTGTTCGGCACCTTTGGTTTCACAGAAAGACAGGAGAGCTTTCTAAGACTGAGCTGGAGGAAAAGTCTTCGGTGAGCATTTTCCATAGAAGCAGGACCAGCTTTTCAGATGCTGGTATAGGCAGAGCTCATTCCTCCACACTGTGGCTGCTGCTCAAAAGCAAATTCTTCGGAACATAAGTACCTCTAGATACTTCTGACCCTAGCAGCAGCCTTTTTAAATTTTTAATTGGAGTATAATTGCTTTACAATGTTAAGTTTCCGTTGTACAGTGAAGTGAACCAGCCATAGGGATATATAGATCCCCTCTTTCCTGAGTCTCCCTCCCACCCCACCCCATCCCACCCCTCTAGATAATCACAGAGCACCGAGCTAAGCTTCCTGTGCTACACAGGGCTTCCCACTAGCTCTCCACTTTATTCCTGAAGTGTGTATATGTCAGTGCTACTCTCTCAATTTGAAATGAAACTATTGGGACCTCAGAGAAGCCAAGGATTAGATTAATACTAAATAAAGGTACAGTTTAAGAAGATGAAGATTATTAAACATATTTTACTGGAGGTGTGTTTTTAATCAACTGAACTATGTATCTCTACCTCTTATGTTACATAGCTAGTGTGAATGTATCTGGGTTACAGAAAGGTTACCTCAGCCACAGTCCCACCAAGATGCTGGCAATAAGAGCTCCTGAAGAGCTTTTCTCTGATCCTCATTTATGGAGAGAAGCAAGGATGGGCCAAGTGCCCTGAAGAGACCAGTGACGTTTATCCCCTTTGAGAGGACCCGTCAGAGCCATCCCACACCTCTCCATGGGACCCACGTCTTTAGGCCCCTGTACCACGTGCCTCCCCATGGGGAACCTCACCACAGCGAGTCTGTCTTACCGACACTGTGGTAAGTCCCTCATGCTGAGGGACTAGGCATCCAAGGCCTGGCTCCCTTAGGTCCAGCATTTTCCCCAACGCCCCTGAGTCTAGACCCCTGTGAGCTCGCAGCTGTCCACCACTAGGGCACCAAGATAGCCTACCACCCTGTGGGGTGGGGGTGCTAGGAGAAGACCCCAGAAAGGATGCAGAAGGTCAAGCGTGGCTTCTCAGAAGCCAAGGTGAGTTGGGCAGGGGAAGGACACGCTCTCAGAACACTGGGGGAGCAAACTGGCATGTTTCACTGGGACCCTGGAGATTAAGCAGCTGGTGGGGATGCTCATAGGCCAAGAGAAGAGGAGTCTCTGGACTTTGGGATTTTACGGCAGTAAATACCAATAATGGCAGTAGTAGTAATAATAATAAAAATGCAAAACAAAATTTTTATCATTAATTGGAAATGGCTACCCACTCCAGTTTTCTTGCCAGGAAAATCCTGTGGGATGGAGGAGCCTGGCTCCTCCAGTCCTTGGGGTCACAAAGAGTCAGACACAACTGAGCACACACACACTTTTCATTATCCAATCATATTATAAAATACTTTGTATTAAACCAAAACAATAGATACGTCATAATAATAATCCTATTATCATTAAATGCAATAAATTAGTGTTTGTTATATTAAATATAATAGTGATAGTATTAATTTATTATTGTTACCATATAACAAAATGTTTTTAAGTTTTCATTTTATTAGGAAAGTACACTTCTTTTTTATTGCTGTTTCATTTGAATAAGGTCCTTTCAATACTAAAATTATATATTTGCATGTCTAAACATTTTTTTAAATTGGGGTAGAGTTGCTTTATAATGTTGCATTAGTTTCTGCTGTACAACAAAGTGAATCAGCCACATCTATATATATGTCCCCCGCTTCTTGAACCTCCCTCCCCTCACTCCCATCCCACCCCTCTAGGTCATCACAGAGCACTGAGCTGAGCTCCCTAGGAAGAAAATAATCTTTGAAATCAGGTAAATTCAGATTTGCTAGAAATTCGCTTCGTTCCCTTATTTGTCCTTATATTTTTCTCACTTTGCTAAGGAGCAGTGACCACTTCAAAAGAGGCCAGAAGTTCACATGTGGAGCTGGAGAGTCAGAGGGACTGGACACCAGACACTTCTGCCAGACCTGTTTCTACTTGTCCCGCAGGTGGCCCTGCAGAGCACATGCTTTCTATAAAGAGCAAGGCCTAAGGCTCAGACACTGGGATGCCAGGGTCCACAGCATCCCCTCATTCAATCTGCTCTTCTGATTGGCCAATTTTCTTTTGAAAGAAAGTGAAAGTGGTTCAGTCGAGTCTGACTATTTGTGACCCCATGGACTGTAGCCCACCAGGCTCCTCAATCCATGGAATTCACCAGCAAAAATACTGGAGTCAGTAGCCACTCCCATCTCCAAGGGATCTTCCCAACCCAGGAATCAAACCTGGGTCTCTCGCACTGTGGGCAGATTCTGTACCATCTGAGTCACCAGGGAAGCATCAGGGAGACAGAGGGCAAGCCTCACTCCCATACTCCTGCTTTCTGGTGAACATGCTCTAAGTGACCCTTCCCAGAGCCCCAGAGAAAGCATTAACTGGCTGCTCCCCTCTTTTCACTTTGGCTGCCAGGAAGCTCAACAACAAATGTGAGGACCAATAATAGCAAGTCCATGGACCTTCTCACATGTGTATTTACATGAACATATATTCCCATAGGGGGCTTCCCAGCTGACGTTAAGAACCTACCTGCCAGTGCAGGAGACATAAGAGACTTGGGTTTGATCCCTGGGTCAGGAAGATCCCCTGGAGGAGGGCATAGCAACCCACCCACTCCAGTGTTCTTGCCTGAAGAACCCCCACAGACAGAGGAGCCTGGTGCACTACAGTTCATAGAGGCACAAAGAGTTGGATACGACTGAAGCAACTTAGCACACATGTATATTCCCACAGACCTTCACAAGCTTTGACTTTACAACAATGTATTTATATTTTCCCTGGTCACAATTATTCTTTTTCATATTTTACTTCTAAAATTTCTTGTAAACTGTTTCAAACCCTATGTGGTACAAGAGAATATAAATACTATATGCCAAGAAAAAAAATGTTTAGGTTAAAATTATAAAAATTTGTGAAAGCAATTCACAGATGACTGAGGCAGACATGATGTCTTTTACATAATAACCAAACTGCAAAAAATCACTTAGGCCACCAGATAAGGCAGATAAGGCATCAGGGCCCAGATTTGTCTAAAGCAAAGCGATGTTTTTTCCCTGAAAGATATAATATAGTGCGTTATCAGCTTAATTTAAAATGCACACAGCTTCTAAATAATAAGAGGCACTTTTCTTTTCCATGAACAAAGACGTTTTATTCATATGTGAATAAAGCAAAGATTCTTTCTGTTCTATCTACATGAAGCAACTCTGCATTTCTATACAAAATGAGGTATTCTGCACCAGGCAGAGCCGTATTACAGAACCACTGTGCATTCTGGATGAGGTTGTCTGATTGCACATGCATTAATAACAAAAAGCACTTTGTATTACCAAATAAGAAAAAAAATACTTAAGCCCTCCACGACACTCTCTTCTATTTCTCCTTCAACACAAGCGTTGATGAGCAAACCATACATTAATGCATTCACTGCTAACCTAGCACTGGGCGTGCTGCACAAGGGTGGCGAAAGTGTGTGGGCCCAGAGTGAAAGGACCAAATAAAAGAAACATGAACCTCCATACCAACTATTTTTGAACAGCTGCTGGTTAAATTTTTTCCAAGGGTATAATTTTAAATAGGTTTTGGGAGGCTGGAGGTTGGAGGTGGGGCCCAGGGAAGAATCTCCCCGCAAATGATTGCAAACTCACTGAGACAGCAAAGGATTGTTGCTGTTCAGTCACTAACTCATATCCGACTCTTTGTGACCCCATGGACTATAGCACATTAGGCTTTCCTGTTCTTCACTCTCTGTCAGAGATTGTTCAAACTCAGGTCTATTGAGTCAGTGATGCCATCCAACCATCTCATCCTCTGTCGCCCTCTTCTCCTCCTGCACTCAATATTTCCCAGAATCAGGGGCTTTTCCAATGACTTGTCTCTTCACATCAGGTGGCCAAAGTATTGGAGTTTCAGCTTCAGCATCAGTCCTTCCAATGAATATTCGGGGTTGATTTCCTTTAGGATTGACTGGTTTGATCTTGCATTCCAAGGGACTCTCAAGAGTCTTCTCCAGTGCCACAGTTTGAAAGCATCAATTCTCAAAAGATAGTTTCTACTTATTCTAGGGTTAAATCCCTGACTTCTTCATATTTCAGGATAATTACAGAAGCATTATAAAAATAGCATATTCTTTAACGAACTTTGCTCTTTTGTCTCCAAAAGTTTAAACTATCTTCTTAAGACTGTAAATAGAGGGACTTCCATGGCAGTCCAGTGATTAAGATTCCACCTTCCAATGCAGGGGTTGGGGTTTCAATCCCTAGTCAGGGAGCTAAGATCCTACATGCCTTGCAGCCAAAAGCCAAAACATAAAACAGAAGCAATATTATAACAAATTCAATAAAGACTTTAAAAAAGGTCCACATCAAGAAATCCCTTTTTTAAAAAAGAGTATAAGTATAGTTCTTAAGTTAAAGAAGATCCAACCCTGACCAACCTATTAACAGGAACTGACACTTATCACAGCAATAAAACTGGATTTGAAATATGAAGTCTTAAAAGCAAAATTCTTCATCTCTCCCACATTTGAGCAACAAATTACCGAGAAGTCCTAATCTCCTGGGTGAATAGCTAGGAAGAAATGAGACAGCAGAAAATATAAACTAATTTAAAACTAGAATCCAGACTTCCCTGGTGGTACAATAGGTACTAATCCGCCTGCCAGTGCAGGAGACACGGGTTGGATACCTGGCCCAGGAAGATCCCATATGCCATGGACCAACTAAGCCCATGCACCAAAACTACCAAGCCCATGCTCTAGAGCCCATGTTCCACAACAAGAGAAGCCCTGGCTCTCAGTAACTAGAGAAAGTCCTCTGGTAGCAATGAAGATGCAGTGTGGCCAAAAATAAATAAATATTAAAAAAAATAAAACTAGAATCCACAATGATCATTTGGAAGCAAAACATGAATATCATCATGATAGTCCTTGCTGTCCCCCAGCCTTCGGCAGTGTGCATGGGAGGGACTTTACTCCAACAACAATATCCTTGGGTTCTGATCTTAGTAGATGCAGGGCGTGCCACCCCAATCTTCAACTCCAAAGCAGGCCAACCTATGTCATCCTGTATTCTTCACCTAAGACAAGGCTTGAGCAAAATGGCCTGCTCCATAGACAGCTCCACCACCTCACCTTTATGTCTCATCCTTTTCCAGGAAAAATTTCTTAAATGTGTGGTTCTTTTAAAAATCATACTCTCCTGCCCTGGTACTCAGACAGGCTCCTGCCCCTGGGCCTTTGCACAGGCTGTCCTCTCTGCCGAGCACACGTTTCCAGCAGATATCTGCACAGCCACCTTCCTCACCTCCAAGTATTTGCTTAAATGTCACCTTCACAATGAGATGTACACTGACCATCCTATTTAAAACTGCAATGTAAAACTGCTCAATGTATATTTTAAAATATTAATTCCATAAAGGCTCATGTGTGCATGCTAAGTTGTGTGTGACTCTGCAATCCCAAGGACTGTAGCCTGACACGCTTCCTTATGGAATTGTCCAGAACTGTCCAGGCAAGAACACTGGAGTGGGTTGCCATTTCCTGCTCCAGGGGACCTCCCTGACCCAGGAATTGAACCCACATCTCCTTCTTGGCAGGCGGATTCTCTACCATCTGAGCCACCTAGGATACACCCATAAATCCTCACCAAGTGTTTAATTCCCAGTAAGATCCTAGGGGAGGCAAATTTGTGACAGCCTATCTCCTGTTCCCACCTCTGCCCCTCTTAGGTCTATTCTCAAAGGAACAACCAGAATGATCTTGTTAAAATTTAAGTCCACCTCAGCCCCCCAATATTCCAGAACCCTGCAATGGCTTCTCTTTCCACTCAACATAAATGCCAAAGTCTTTGCAGCAAGGCCGCACAGGAATAGTCTCTCATCCTCCCTGACCATCCCTCTCTCCTTTGCTCATTCTGCTCCAGCCAGTCTCCTGCCCTGGTACTCAGACAGGTTCCTGCCCCTGGGCCTTTGCACAGGCTGTCCCCTCTGCCGAGCACACGTTTCCAGCAGATATCTGCACAGCCACCTTCTTTACCTCCAAGTATTTGCTTAAATGTCACCTTCTCAATGAGATATACATAGACCATCCTATTTAAAACTGCAACTGCCCCCATGCCTACCTGTATTGCCCCAACCCATCCCCACTTCTTAAAAAAGTTATTTATTTATTTAGCCACATTGGGTCTTAGTTTTGATGGCAGGATCTTCACTGGGTCATGCAGGATCTTTGGTTTAGATGCACAGACTCTCCAGTTGGGGCACTTGAGCTCAGTAGGTCCTCCCCAGTATATGGGATCTTAGTTCTCTTACTAGGGATCAAACCCAGGTCCTCTGCATTGCAAGGCAGATTCTTAACCACTGGACCATCAGGGAAGTCCCAATCCATCTTCCCTTTGTTCTACATTTTCTTTTTCTCCCAAGGCCTTATGACTTTTGAAACTACCACGTAATATACTTGTTGGTTTTTTATACAAACACATCCCAAGCACCTAGAAAAGTGTCTGGTACATAATATGTACTCAATAAATATGTTTCAAATGAACAAATGACTCCTTGGAAAGATCCAAGATGAATCACTGCAAATAAATTAAAACCAATGAAAGATATCAGTAAAGGTCATTAGCTAAAAATAAGTACACACAAAAATGAATTTTCAAATCTTCATAATAACCAGCTAGGAAAATTACATATTTTTAAGCAGAAGAATGGTTTATATAAATAGAACCTATGACAGTAAACAAGGAAGACAGAGCTATGATGCCCCCCCAGCTTCTCAGCCACTCCTAGAAGCCTTTGATCTCTGAAGAAGGGGTTTGAAAAGTCACACACTAAAAAACACACAGAAGAAAAGAGCCAATTCATGCCAGCAACAAAAAACATTAAGTACTTCGAGTACTTAAGAAGAATTTGTTAGACCTATATTGAAATAAAGCCTACAAAATTTTTACTGAGGGACATAAAAGAATTCAAAAGTAAAATGGCAAGACATGGTAAATTTTTAAGTGGGAGGATTCAAAAATCCCAAACAAGCTGTTTTTCCACAGGTAATTATATAACACACTCCCAACAACTCTTAACGGCAATATTTTGATAAAACTGATAAATAGATCCTAAAACTCATCTCGAAAATAAAAATGCAAAAAGAAAAAAACAGAAAGTGCCCAAATCCATAGAAAGAGCAACCATCAGAATAAAAGGTTTAGAAATAGAGCCAAATATGTAGGATCTGATTTGTGCAGATGGCAGGTGGCATTTAAGATCAATAGGAAGAGGCCATATTATTTAGTAAACTCACTAACCACATTATGGATGAGGAAATGGCAACCCACTCCAGTATTCTTGCCTGGGAAATCCCATGGACAGAGGAGTCTGGCAGGCTACAGTCCATAGGGTCACAAAGAGTTGAGCACGACTGAGCAACTAAACAGCAACAGTTAACCATATTAATGACATTGAGGGGGAAAAAGCATTGCTATAACTATGTGCTGTGCCATGCTTAATCACTCAGTTGTGTCCGACTCTTTGAGATCCCATGGAATGTAGCCTGCCAGGCTCCTCTGTCCGTGAGGATTCTCCAGGCAAGAATACTGGAGTGCGTTGCCAATACTGGAGGGATCGAACCCAGGTCTCTCACATTGCAGGCAAATTCTTTATAGCTTCACAAAAATTTTTCTGGTGAATTCACAGTTCAAGTATTTTAAAAATGGGGGACTTTATTCATGGTCCAGTGGCTAAGACTCCATGTTGCCAGTGCAGGGGGCCTGTGTTTGATCCCTGGTCAGGGAACTAGATCCTACATGCCACAATCAAGACCTGGCACAGCCAAATAAATAGATAAATATTTTAAAAATGAAACCATATAAATAAAGCCACCATAGGTAGGTGAACATTGGTGTAATCTCAGTTGGAAGCCTTTCTAAGTATGATTTCAAAATCAGAAGCTATGATAACAAGGACTAATAAAAACTCACTATCGTAAGTAAATAAGTAAATTTTATTACATTAAAGCAAACAATTTCGTTTTGTCCAAAGATACCATTCAGTCATCAGAGAGTGAAAAGACAAGGCAGAGAGCAGGAGAATACATGTGCACAACGTGTAACAGCAAAGGCCAGTACCCAGAATGTATTTTAAAACAGCCATAAATAAGAAAAAGAAAACTACTTTTATTTACTTATTTTCTTAAACAACAGAAATTTATTTTCTCACAGTTCTGGTGTCTAGAAGTCCAAGATTCAGGGGTTACCAGGTCTGATTCCTTGAAGTCCCACTCCTGGGCTCAAAGAAGATACACAGTTGGCTTTCTCTTTTCTCTTCCTCCCTCTTTCTTGAGGTCCTCCCTTCTATCCTTCCACAAATATGTATTGAGCATCACAGCTGAGTGTGGCCTTGTTGAATGTGGGACTATAACAGTGAACAAGAGGCAGTGTTCCAGAAGCTCACAGTTGGGTGTAGAGAGATGCCTTCTCACTGCCTCCTTTTAAATGGACAAAGTACCTGAACAGGCACGTTACTAAAAGGGAAATTCAAATGGTCAATGAATAAATAAAAATGTTCAGCCTCTTGGTCTCCAAGAAAACATAAAGTAAAACACCCATGTGTTATCCCTACATACATACCAAAGTATTGGCAATACCAAGTGTTGGTGAGGATGTAAACTGTATGAAGAGGTTCTTAGAAATCAATAAAACACAAACACCACGTAAGATGCGAAGCCCTATTCCTGAAAAGTAATGGGAGACAGGTGTGCTGAGAACTGGGCGCAATACGAAACTGAATCTGGAAGTAGCCGCAGGTAAGTGCAGCAGCGTGAAATGTGACAATTGGTACAGCTACCACTTACACTGTGTACCGGACCTGCTGCAGCTCTGAGGCAGCCCAAGAAAGGTGCAAAAGCTTCTATTGTGATTACCACGCCCTGGAAATGATTCACACCTTTGATCTCTATACCTACCACACCTGTGAAGAAAATGCATCCTCCCCAGGACAAGGTAATTCCTCAACACTAACTAGACCCTTCGGAGAAGGCAATGGCACCCCACTCCAGTACTCTTGCCTAGAAAATCCCATGGACGGAGGAGCCTGGTAGGCTGAAGTCCATGAGGTCGCTAATAGTCGGACACGACTGGGGGACTTCACTTTGACTTTTCACTTTCATGCATTGGAGAAGGCAATGGCAACCCACTCCAGTGTTCTTGCCTGGAGGATCCCAGGGACGGGGAAGCCTGGTGGGCTGCCGTCTATGGGGTCACACAGAGTCGGACACGACTGAAGCGACTTAGCAGCAGCAGCAGCAACTAGACCCTTGGGGCTTCCCTGGTGGCTCAGCAATAAAGAATCTGTCTGCCAAACAGGAGACTAGGGTTCAATTTCTGGGTCGGGAAGATCCCCTATAGGAGGAAATGGCAACCCACCCAGTATTCTTGTCTGGAAATCCCATGGACAGAGAAGCCTGGTGGGCTACAGTCCATGGGGTCACAAAAGTGTCAGACACAACTGAGCGGCTAAACAACAACAACAAAACTAGACCCTCAGAGAGAAGGCTGTAATTTACACATGCAGTTATCACAGTCTAAAACCAAAGCCACATCTTCAGATGCCTGTAAGTCACTCTTCAGATCAGAAGTTTGTGTTATTCCTGGAGATTAATCTGATCTCTATATAACTTGTCTGAAAATGAAACTACTGCAGTTAACATGATTTATAAAGTACCTATTTTTCTAATGAATCATCAAATTTCTTTCCTTTCCTACAAACTGTCTGAAAGGAGGCTAATAAGTCTTAAATGCAAGATAGGTTCTCATATTTAACTAACATCTTACATCCTAACAAGAAAATAATAAATCGACCTTTAAATGTCTGTTCTCCTTGTGATATCAATAACCCCAGTCTGAATTCTACATTTTCCTTTCCATTAAACAGGACCATGATAAGCAAAGTGAATTTTTTTAAAAAAATGTGTAAGTCAACAGGAGACAAAAATATTGGAGCAAAAAGTACTTTTATGATGTTCTTTACAAATCTAAAACTGAAAGATTTTTCCTTATGTTTAGACTGTACTGTAGTCTTCTAAGTAGGCAATAACATTATGTCTAAAAAAACAGTTACATAACAATTTTTAAAAAGCTTCTTGATAAAAAGTGCTCTACATCATCCAAGCCTTCAGCAAGTCATTATCTTTTTGCTGGTGGAGAGACTCAAACGGAAGAAGCAGGGAGAGAATCTCATGAGATGCTCCATGTTTGGGTTCAGTATAGAACCTTTCAAGAATTAAAGCTCTGTGCAATTGCTTTAAGGTACTCCGTGATCACAATCAGCAATGTCTGCCCCATTCACTCATTCATACATATGTAATGAGTGACTACCAGGATCCTGTTCCCTCTCTGTGCTAAGTCCCAGCAAAACAGTAAGACAATTCCAGTCCTCACGGAGATCCAAATCTACTCAAGGAAACATGCGTCACTCACTAAACAAATATTTACTGAGTGCCTAGCTGGAGTGCTAGACTCTCCTTCTGGCCTGGAGACTCCATGATTAATAGTCAATAAAATGACCACAGAATGGTAAACAATGAGAACTGTACTGATTATAACCCCGAGTAAATGACTGCATGCAAGTTCAGTCATGTCTGACTCTTTGTAACCCCATGGACTGACCCCCAGCCTCCTCTGTTCATGGGATTCTCCAGGCAAGAATACTGGAGTGGGTTGCCATTTCCTTCTCCAGGGGATCTTCCCAACCCAGGGATTGAACCCTGTGTCTCCTGCATTGGCTGGTGAGTTCTTTACCAATGAGCCACCAGGGAAGCTTGAGTAAATGATTACTAGTGTTTTAACTAGTTGTACTGGGACCTGAGTCAGGTATATGAAATCCCATCACTATATAGGGTTTTAAGAAGCAAACAAATAAAAAACCATTATGAAGCTCCAATACTTTGGCCACCTGATACGAAAAACCAACTCACTGGAAAAGACCCTGATGCTGGGAAAGAATGAAAGCAGGAGGACAAGGGGACAACAGAGGATGAGATGGTTGGATGGCATCATCGACTCAATGGACACGAGTTTGAGCAAACCTGGGAGATCATGAAGGCAGGGAACCCTGGCATGCTGTAGTCCATGGGGTCGCAAAGAGTTGGACATGACTGAGGGACTGAAAAAGAACAAATACAAAACAACAGGGCCTGGGGACCAAATGAGGAGATCTGGATAAAGTCCTGGAAAATGGAACCAGAATCCAGGAGCCTAGCAAGTCCTTGGTATTTTGCACGATGTGTTCTTTCAGGTAAAGGTGCCAGTCTGCTGGAAAACTGACCTATAAATTGGACAGGATCCCACTGAAAGGAATAAGTAGGGAAGTCCTGTTGACCACTTGATACCAGCGAGGGGGCCTCGGAACAGATGCAAGCTCACATTGCGTGATTCTGGAGGAAGGACCCACATTCTGAGTCCAGGTCCCAAACTCTAACCAGTTCCATGGAGCTTGACTACATTTTGGTTATCAGTGTTTTGCAGGGGACTACAGGTGGCCACAGTCCCTTATTTGGGGTATGGGATAAAGAAATAAGCCCCTGTATTGAATATAATTATTGTAATAAGGTATAATGACAGTAATAACTTTACAGGCATTTCTATATGCATATACTTCATCTACTTTTTAAGCCTTATGAGAATCATATATATTGAACCTGTAACTGTGAAGTATTTAAGAGAAATTAACAGAATGTATAAATGGTATTGTTTGTGAGATTTCATTGGTTAAATTTATAAAACTATTCAAAGAGCAAGTGAAATGAGTGCTTTTCATTTTCAACACCAATATTACTAGATTTACAAATGAATCTACAAGATTTCACCTATAGGTGATGCCATGCATGTGCACTCAGTCATGCGTGCTAAATCTTGTCTGACTCTTTGCAAACCCATGGGCTGTACCCTGCCAGGCTCCTCTGTCCATGAGATTTCCCAGGCAAGAATACTGGAGTAAGTTGCCATTGCCTCCTCCAAGGGATCTTCCCAACCCAGGGATCAAACCAGTGTCAATGCATTGGCAGGCAGATTTTTACCACTGAGCCACTTGGGAAGCCCTATGGGTGATGCCATGACCTTCCAATGCATCACATCAGGAAGTAAGGGCCTCTAATAATGGAAGATTTGTCTAGCTTTAAACCAGTTTTCTCCTCTTTCATTGGTTGGCTAATATTCCTTAATTCAACATATTCCCAAACAGGCTAACTTCTTCCAAACATTATGGAAGCTCAGCAAATATGAAGTAGACAAGCCAAGCTCTGTGTCATCCAAAGGTCTTGCTTGAAATTTTCAAGCAGGATTTGCTTGTGACTCAGAGTATACACCCTAAAATGTCATTTATTCTCCCACTCTTCAGAGCACATTTCAAATACCAACCTCCTTTTGAAACCAACTTCCATACCACAACAGTGCATGCACCACATGTATCTCTCTGGCTCTGAATTCGCTTACACTTTAAGCTTCAACACATTCCAAAGTGAAGAGATGTTCAGATCCTGTAAATCTTACCCACACCACTTCACAAAAGTCTGCCCTATTGCAAGAATGCATGCTCAAGAAATAGGTTAAGACTCTTGAAGAAATGCTAAAATTAAATCCAGAGAAGGTTCTAGCCCAAAGAAATGCTTCACACAATACTGACAAGTTGAAAATCTTCAGCCATTGATGTTTGGTAAAGAAGCTCATTGCCGTTTAATTATCCAAGGTCACTTCCACTTGCCTCCATCACTTTCTCCAGATCAGAGTCCCTGTCGTCAATTCAGTCAATAAAAAAAACATATGACCTGACCCTGTGAGCTCAGGAAGAGCACCAAGCTTCCTGGGAAGGAGTTCTCTTTCTCTCCCCTGTGATGCCAATTCTTTCAACGTCAACCCAGATTCACAATGTTCCAGCCTGTGTATCTTCTTACAAAAGTATCAGAGAGAAGGATCCATTTATACTCAAAACACCCTGACATCAGATGTATGGGTTTTTCTTTCCACCCAACAACCAATTCCCTAATTCTCCAATACCAACTGAGTGTCTTACAATTCAGTTCTGACACTGATTACCCAAAGCTGGCATCAGACTCCACAGGTTTCAAAACTCCATCCCACAAGACTGCCCAGACTTCAGATACCAGGCACAAGTATGGAGTCTCCAGGTTACCCACACTTCTGTCTGACTTGGCTACTGTGGACTTAAAAAATATTCACAACCTAAAAGTGAAGAGTTATGTTTTATTCAGTGGGAATTTTTAGGACTTAAGCCTGAGAGGCAGCATCTCAAATAAGCCTAAGAGAACTGCTCAAAGGAGGGGAGGGGAGGAGCCAGATTAAATAAAAGTTTTGCAACAAAGAGCAGGTAGTCAGAACATCAAAAGATTGTGCTTAACTGAATCCAGTTCTTTGTGATACCATGGACTGTAGCCTGCCAGGCTCCTCTGTCCATGGAATTTCCCAGACAAGAATACTGGAATGGGTTGTCATTTCCTTCTCCAGGAGATCTTTCAGACCCCCGGATCAAACTCACGTCTCCTGTGTCGGCAGGGAAATTCTTTACCACTGTGCCACCTGGGAAGCCTCTACGACAACAGGTACAAACTGTTCAATAGGCTTAATTCCCCTTTTTGATTTCACCTGGAAAGGACACATTGGTTCAGCCTCTTCATTTTCCATCAAAGTGGAGGCCCAGATGGGTTAAGTGATTCTCCCAAGATCACAAAGCAGAGGCAGATTGAAGTCTAAAACTGCTGTACCCCAGGGTTACTGGACCATTCAATACGAAAGGACGCTTGTGTTTCTAGTTAAATAGGAAGAAAGATACTGTTTGCAAACACATCAAGTTACACCTAGGCTGTCAGCTACTACTGGGGACTAGGGAGAAGTTCACCCCCAACACAAGAAGCAGGAAATACCCTGGAAACGCAAACCGGATGAAAGTGGAGAAAGGGATGGAGACACGGAGGTAACAGTAGTTAACCCTGTGTGCATGCACGCTCAGACGTGTCTGACTGTTTGTGACCCCATGGACTGTAGCCTGCTAGGCTCGTTCATCCATGGAATTCTCCAGGCAAGAATATTGGAGTAGATAGCCATTCCCTTCTCCGGGGCAGGGATCGAACCTGGGTCTCCTGCACTGCAGGCAGATTCTTTACCTTCTGAGCCACCAAGCGTGCCTTCACCCAAGGCTCTGCCCCTTCCTTAACCTGCAAATTGTCCTGGGTCTTGCCTTCTCAGAGACATGACCCCATCCCAATAGTTTCCGGTTAAATGGCTTGGCCCTCCCTCTCTGTTCCTCCTACGGACCCATGCATTCCCCTTGCCTCACACCCACCTTTTCTCACTGCCCCAAATACCCTCAAGAGACCTCAGTGAGCAAATCAATAGCCTTATCAAAGAAAGAACATGTCATGCTGTCTACAGTGCTTTTTGTCCTTGGAGAAGTAAATTAAATAAATCCAATAATATTCGTTCTTTAATGATCTATGCCAGTCTTCTGATATTACAGTCCTTATTTTGATGACAAGCTTCCAAGAATTTTTCAATTATGGCAATTTCAGCTGATTTCCATTCCCAAAGAACCTCCACCTAAATCTACCAAGGAGAATAGATACACCATATTTCTTTAAAATATGCATGTCTGGCAATTCAAAAGGGTACCATCTGGTTCGCATAATTTCTGCATGAAATTATGCAGTTTCTGAAAAGCCTATACAACTTATATGAGCCACTCCTGCTGCAGTAGAAGCCAAAACATTCCATGGCTATTGTACAAATCGACTCAGGTTAACTGAGGCTGAAACTGGCCATGGTCCTTATAATGATCAACACCCTGAGAAGGTGGCTCACCAATTAAAATATACATATTTAATCAATGTCATGCTAGAGAGGAAAGATAAACATGGACATGACATCATCCTTAAGAATCATTTTTGAGCCCTGGGAAAAGTAAGTAGAGAACTGGCAAGAAAAGCAATTGGGACTCTTTCAAAATGAAGCAAAGGAGAAGGCAAAATGAAGTCGGAATAATTAAAACAAGAAGGGAGCAATCATGGAGAGGAGGGAACCCGGTGAGGGGAATCGGTACTGTTTCCCTGGTGAGGAATCACAGTGAGACGCATGGCAAAACATGTACCCCATCCTAGTAAAAACATCTAGGGCATTCCTTGTCAGCAGTGTAAACTCTGGCTAGAGGAGTCCATAGGTGTGTGACAGCCGGTGACCTCGGGGTACTCAAGTCTCCCGAATTTCAAAGTAAGAATGTATTCCAGCACAGGACTCTACCCAGGTCACCAGGATGAATCAGACTTGTTAAGTGACTGGAAAGCCTCCAAAAACACACAAGCCAATTGCAGATGCAGACAAAACGTTTTCAGCACTCTGTCCAGGGCTTCAGGAATGCTCACACCAGCATATGTGAATTCCCTAGACGTACAGCTCCGAACAGAGGTTGGCAAACATTTTCTGTAAAGGACCAGGGAGTAATATTTCAGGCTTTGTGCTCTGTGTTGTCCCTTGTCACTACTATTTGATTCTGCTTTGTGCCATAGACATATGAGCATGGAAATGAGCTGGGGTGTGTATGCCAATAAAACTTTATTTACAGACCCTGAAATTTTAATCATATGTCATTATCACGTGTCATTAAAAATGTGAAAATCATTCTTAGCTCACAGGTTATACAAAAAAATAGACGATGGGCTGTCTTTGACTCATGGGCCAATTTACCAATTTCTGACTGAGAACTTCTATTCAGTAGAGGCTAAACAGACACATGGTTCAAATGAACGATAAAGACTCCCTGAATTTATGCAAAGATTGAAAACCCTGAGGAAGAGAGTGGAGGGTGGGAACAGATTTATCTCATGCAATGGTGACAAATACTGGACTGCATTTGTCTTGGAATCACAGAGGCCTGTCCTTGAGTCCTTACAAGACCACTCGCCAGCTGTGTGACCTTGAGCAAGTTTCACTTAACCTTGCCAAGCCTAATTCCCTCCCTTGTAAAAGGAGGAATATGATGAGTACTTTCTTTTTTTTCAATCATCATTTTTTAATTGAAATATAGTTCATTTACCATGTTGTGTTAGCTTCAGGTGTACAGCAAAGGTATTCAGATATATGTGTGTGAGTGTGTGTGTGTGTATATATATATACATTCTTTTTTAGATTCTTTTCCATTATAGGCTAGTACCTTCTTGATAGAGGTTATCAAGGAGATGAAATGAGATGCTGCCTCTAAAAATACTTTGCACAGTACTCAACACCTCTACCAAAAAAAAGCTAATTAGCATTATTATTATACTCATGGAATGATGAGTTGATTGACTGCAAAACTTTCTTCCTGGATATGAAGACAACATTTCCTGGATGAGAAGAATTTCAGACTCCTAATTTATGGAAGTCAAAGCTCAAAATAAGGTAGATGCCAGAGATGAACATAAAATACAAAAACAGAATATTTTAATTTGGTGCAATATCCCAGTTATTCACCTACTGGGAGCCTGTGCTGAGTCCCTGGGATTCTCCAGGCAAGAACACTGGAGTGGGTTGCCATTTCCTTCTCCAATGCATGAAAGTGAAAAGTCAAAGTGAAGTCGCTCAGTCGTGTTTGACTCTTTGTGACCCCATGGACTGTAGCCCGCCAGGCTCCTCTGCCATGGGATTTCTTAGGCAAGAATACTGGAGTGGGGTGCTATTTCCTCCTCCAGAGGATCTTCCAGACTCAGGGGTCTAACTCGCATCTCCTGCATTGGCAGGTGGATCCTTTACCACTGTACCACTTGGGAGTCTCCATTTTCTGCAAAAGTTGTGAGCCTGAATTCATGAGAAAAGAATGCAAGCATCAACAGTCATTCAGTCTCAATAGGCATTTGTAAAGACTTCCATGAGAGCCTGCCTGCCTGGTTGTATAAGAGGTAGCCACTGACCAAGCCTGCCTCCACTTCTGCTTCCTGTCTCTAACCCTGACTCCATGACAAAGATAGTGGCCAGCTGTGGATAGTCAGATAGCTTCTATCTTCCCCTGCCCAGCCCTAGCCCCAACCAGCACCAAACATACAGTGGCAGTGGCAGCAGCAGGTGACAAGGAAGATTGTGGATGGCTGCCAGCCTGTGTGGTAGACAGTGGCACAGGGCATTGCTATTAAGAAGTCAGCAAAAATGGATGAGCAAGCTCAAAGGCGGCAGATGAAATGTTTGTGGCCCAGACTTCTTTGTTGCTGATGAAGCAACAGGAAAACCTTTATATGTAAAAAAAAAAAAAAAAAAGGTGGCCAATCAGGACTTCCCTGGTGGTACAGTGGCTAAGACTCTGTGCTCCCAACGCAGGGGGCCCAAGTTCTATCCCTGGTCAGGGAACTAGACCCCACATGCTGCAACTAAAAAAAATCCCACAGGCCACAACTAAAGATCTCAAGTGAGGCAACTAAGACCTGGTATGGCCAAGTAAATAAATACGTAAAAATAAATATTTAAAAAGTGGCCAATCTGCCATGGC
Source organism: Bubalus kerabau (assembly GCF_029407905.1). Classification (NCBI taxonomy): domain Eukaryota; kingdom Metazoa; phylum Chordata; class Mammalia; order Artiodactyla; family Bovidae; genus Bubalus; species Bubalus kerabau. The sequence goes on from NC_073642.1 coordinate 25,260,089, forward strand.
ATAGTTAAAGACTGGTACTTGATGGAAAGCTTTATGGATCAAATGATCTTTAAGAGCAGAACCTGAAGACCATTTTTTTGGATTGAATCTCCACTGAATACTCCAGACAACAGGGAATACACTGCTGAAATAATGTGCTAGGCTTGTACATTTCTGGGCAGGCCATTCTCGCCTAATCTGCATACTAGACCTCAAGACAAGCAGGAGGACGGTCTGTCTATTGGTACAATACCAGACAGTGGAATCAGTATCGCTCAGGTCATCCCTGTGACTGAAGGGCATGTGATTGTCAGCTATATTAAGCACACATTCCAAACACAAGATGAAATAGAACATATGTTATTCAGCAATTGCTGGGAGATGGAGACAGAGGAATCCCTCAGAGCAATCCTGGGAAACTTCAAAGAACACTATAGCTATGCCTGCCCAGATTTAGTAAAAGAACTTAATAAGTATGAACAGATGGATCAAAGTGAATTAAACAGTATACTAGAATCAATGCTATCTCAAAGAAAGAATTTTCCATTGGTGTTGCTTTCGTTTTGTTTAACCTTTTGGATATCTCATTATACAGCAATTTTTTAATTTGTATTTTATTTATTTATTGGCTACACTGGGTCTTCATTGCTGAACAGGTTCTTTTCTCTAGTTGCAGAGAGCAGGGGCTACACTCTAGTCGTGGTGTGCAGGCTTCTCATTATGGTGGCTTCTCTTGTTGCAGAGCATGGGCTCCAGGGGAACGGGCTTCAGTAATTGTGGCACTCAAGCTTAGCTGCTCCACAGCTTATGGAATCTTCCTGGACCAGGGACCAAACCCATGTCCCCTGCATTGGTAGGCAGATTCTTAAGCGCTTGACCACTAGATAAGTCCAGGTGTTGGTTACTGAGGGAGTCTTAGGACCTAAATTTTCTTTTCATCTAGAATGTGCTAATTCAGGCTTTACTCAACTTATCTCAGAAGTTGTAGACGAAGGCACTGACAACTGTCCTACTGATGTCAGACGTCTTCTCTACAAGAAGATTGTCCTCTCTGGAGGTTCAACCGTATTCAAGGACTTTGCACATTACTTGCAAATAGATTTGAAAAGAACCATAGATGCCAGGCTGAAATTAAGGGAGGAACTGAGAGTGACAGACTGAAGCCAAAATTTATCGATGTACAAATCATTACACCCAAAACGCAGTGACAGACAGTTCGTTTGGAGGATCCATGCTGGCTTCCACATCAGAATTTTGCCACATATGTGCATCCCGTGTGTGCATGCTCACTCACGTCTGCCTCTTTGCAAACCCCTGGATTGCAGTCCACCAGGCTCCTCTGTCCATGGAATTTTTCAGGCAAGAATACTGAAAATAAATTAATTTAAAAAAAAGTGGAGGCTATATGTATACCTATGGCTGATTCATGTTGATGTATGGTAGAAACCAATGCAATAGTGTAAAGCAATTATCCTTCAATTAGAAAGAAAGAAATAAAAATAAAGACACTTTTCAACTGCTACTGCTGCTAAGTCGCTTCAGTCATGTCCGACTCTTCGTGACCCCATGGACTGCAGCCTACCAGGCTCCTCCGTCCATGGGATTTTCCAGGCAAGAGTATAGGAGTGGGTTGCCATTGCCTTCTCAGGACACTTTTCAATTATATATATATATAAAAAAAAAAGAATACTGGAGTGTATTGCTATATCCTCCTCCGGGAGATCTTCCCCACCCAGGGATCGAACCTGCGTCTCCTGTGTCTCCTGCAACTCGTGCACTGCAGGCAGATTGTTTACCATCTGTGCCACCAGGGAAGCACCATACCCACTGCTTCTCCTTCAAAATAAATCTGAGCCTCCATCCACTATTTCCCAGGAAAGAAATCCACTGCTGAAAATCAAGAGAAATAAAAGTGAATTGCTGGCCTTGAGCTTCCAAGTGTCTAAGTCTTCACTGCTGTTGCTGCTCAGTCTCTTTAGTCGGGTTTGACTCTGTGCGACCCCGTGGACTATAGCCCACCAGGCTCCTCTGTCCATGGGATTCTCTAGGCAAGGATACTGGAGTGGGTTGTCATTTCCTTTTCCAGGGGATCTTCCCAACCCAGGGAGCGAACCCAGGTCTCCTGCATTGCAAACAGATTCTTTACTGCTGAGCCACCAGGGAAGCCCCAAGTCTTTGCTATTTATGGCCAAATTAGGGCATTGTATAAGTTGTTTCACTCTGAAGTTTCTACATTACATGCTAACTGCCAACACTGCACCTGAATATCATTCCATCATACTGAGAACTCAGCTCTTGAAGAGATATGACCACAAGGTTTAGACAAAAACTCTTGTCTTTTCTTGGAAAAAGTGCTTGATCTAAGATGTCAATTTGAATAGCAGGGATCCAAGATAAATAAAATTCAAGGATATTGGTTAATTTTGTTAAACAAATTTAACAAGTTATTAGGTTGGCCAAAAACTTTGTTCAGGGACATCATACAGAAAAACTCAAATGAATTTTTTGGCTAACCCAATACATAAAATTAATCAAAATCTTTTTTTTATTTAATTTTATTTTAATCAAAATCTTAAGATACATAACTTTGACTTATGAGATGCCAAGTTTCAATGAGAACATCAGAGAAGGGGTCCTATCTGCCTTAGAGTATTCTAGAAACCATCTATTCTTACATCCTCTTCACAGATTAGTCCCAGGTAGGTCACTAAAAGCAAAGCGCTCACTCCCCCTCATTTCTTGCCAGGTTCTCACAGTCACATGAGGCTGCCCACTCACTTCACAGCCTGCCTTCTGCTGCTCTGTCTGCTCAGCACTGACGAATCCGTATGAGGACTCGACAGCACTCTGCCCTCACGTCTGATCATTCCACAGTTTCCACATCAAGCCAGCCAAGTTCCATCAAAGGGCCTAACACAACAGCACATGGCAAACACTCAGCTTGGTTCCATCCAATCTGCCTTCCAACAAGGTTTCCAGGAAACGTCCAGGACAAAAAGCCAAGAGCTGTCTCTACAGAGACCATATTCATCTCCTAAGCAAGTTCCTGGCCACACCACAAGTGACCGGGAATTATCCTTCTACTATTCAAGCTTGAGGAGAAGTTAACCTGCAGATAAACCATGTGTACCAGTCGACCATTTGGCGGTGCACCACGTTAATTCACCACACACGCTTCTTCTGGCCCCGCACAGCTCTTTTAAAATTTAAATGAATTGCCAATATTTCAAAAGTAGGAAATTTCCTTTTTTTAAAATCTGGATTTTGAACATTTCTTCCCCCTCCCCCCCAGATCAAGAGCATCCAGGCCAACAACAGGTTGGAGTTCAACAGAAGCAGGTTATCCAGGTTCCAATCCTCAAAACCTGCTGAATGTTCATTCAATATTAGCACATGGTTCCAGTAGTGTTCAAAAGACTGAGGATTCCACAAGGGACAAACTGGGCAAGAAACGACCAGTCAGACCCTCTAAGAAGGGATTTGATTTGGGTAACTCAAAGAACTTCTGCTTCAGGGAAGATGGAATAGATACACTTTCTCTATTCCTCTCACTAATTACAACCAAAATGCTTGGCGTTATATATAACACAAACCCAGGAAGGCCCAGGCAGGTGGAGAAAAGGAGGTACACTGAGTAGGCACCCCAGGGCCCAAGAGATGACACAGTAGTGAGCTTCCGTTTTCTTTTTCCTTCATAATCCAAGATTTGGAGCTGAAGAAGCGACAGTCTAGAAATACAAACAGACACAGGAAAACAGACAAATAAACTCAATAAAGGCCTGCTCTCTCTAGTCAAGGGACCAGGCAAGGGGCAATCTAGCAACACAGAAATTATTAGACAATCTCTAAACTATTAGAAATTACTAGATAATGCCCACATCCCCGATGGCTCAGCAGTAAAAGAATCCTCCTGCAATACAGGAGACACAGGAGACACGGATTTGATCCCTGGGTTGGGAAGATGCTCTGGAGAAAGAAATGAAAACCCACTCCAGTATTCTTGCCCAGGAAATCCCATGGACAGAGGAGCCTGGCAGGCTACAGTCCAAAGGGGCGCAAAGAGTTGGACATGACTGAGCAACTGAGCATGCACACACTCTACTCCAGCTTTACTCCAAACACCATAGAAAGAACTGTGACCCCATCCCCACTGGCACTGTAAAGCATGAGTGGAATGCAGGAACTTGCATCTTTGCCACATTATTACAAGATGACCCAGCACCCCCCAATTCTCTCTTTCCCTGGGTGGTGCCAGAGAAAGCCAAGTAGGGAGTCCCTGCCAGGCGATAACAAGCTCCACCCGGTTCCTCCCACCCCTTCAGTGTCAGTTGAGACCATATCAGGGAGCCTGGACCTCCACTTCCACAGCAGTACTAAGGAGCCCACTCACCCTTCTTCCGGGTGAGGCCAGAGGAGGCCTTGTAGGAAGTCAGGACTTCTACTACCACCCAGCAGTAATGAGGCCACCCCTCCCATGGGTGTGACTTCAGGCCACGTGGGAAACAGCAACAAGGCTGTTTCCATCTCAGCCAGAGGGAGATCAGCAGAAGCTTAGTGAGGTACCAGAAAGCCCACTCCCACACAGCAGTAAGGAGGCATGAACCCCAAATGCCAATAGTCTAAGTGAGAAGCCTGGACACTAACCCCCACTTGGAAGTAAAAAAGCAATGCCACCACCTTCCCCTGCCAGAGCAGTGGAAAAGAAAGCAAATAAAAACAGACAATTTAAATAAGATCTAGAGTCTCATAAAATAATACTGAAAGGCCTGAGGTTCTATTTTAAAAATCCTGCCATCATGAGGGTATGGCCAAGATGGTGGAGTAGGATGACCCTGAGGCCACCTACCTTGGGTACACCAAAATTATAACTATTTACAGAGCAACCGTGGATAAGAATGACCCAAAGACTAGCAAAAAGTTTTCCACAACAAAAGATGTAAAGAAGGAACCACAGTGGGAGAAGTAGGAGGGGCAGAGACATGGTGTAGTCAAGATCATACCCGCAGCTAGACATCCACAAATGGGAGGATAATTACAATTGCAGAGATTCTACCCTAGGAGTAATGGAAACAGTGACAGGCTTTATTTTATTAGGCCCCAAAATCACTACAAATGGTGACTTCTGCCATGAAATTAAAAGATACTTGCTGCTTGGAAGAAAAGCTATGATGAACCCCAATTCAGTTCATTTCAGTCGCTCAGTCATGTCTGACTCTTTGCAACCCCATGAATCGCAGCACGCCAGGCCTCCCTGTCCATCACCAACTCCCAGAGTTCACTCAAACTCATGTCCATCGAGTCGGTGATGCCATCCAGCCATCTCATCCTCTGTCATCCCCTTCTCCTCCTGCCCCCAATCCCTCCCAGCATCAGAGTCTTTTCCAATGAGTCAACTCTTCGCATGAGGTGGCCAAAGTACTGGAGTTTCAGCTTTAGCGTCATTCCTTCCAAAGAACACCCAGGATCTCCTTGCAGTCCAGAGGACTCTCAGGAGTCTTCTCCAACACCACAGTTCAAAAGCATCAATTCTTTGGCGCTCAGCTTTCTTCATTGTCCAACTCTCACATCCATACATAACCACAGGAAAAACCATAGTCTTGACTAGACGGACCTTTGTTGGCAAAGTAATGTCTCTGCTTTTGAATATGCTATCTAGGTTGGTCATAACTTTTCTTCCAAGAAGTAAGCATCTTTTAATTTCATGGCTGCAGTCACCATTTGCAGTGATTCTGGAGCCCAAAAAAATAAAGTCTGACACTGTTTCCACTGTTTTCCCATCTATTTCCCATGAAGTGATGGGACCAGATGCCATGATCTTAGTTTTCTGAATGTTGAGCTTTAAGCCAACTTTTTCACTCTCCTCTTTCACTTTCATCAAGAGGCTTTTTAGTTCCTCTTCACTTTCTGCCATAAGGGTGGTGTCATCTGCATATCTGAGGTTATTGATATTTCTCCCGGCAATCTTGATTCCAGCTTGTGCTTCTTCCAGCCCAGCGTGTCTCATGATGTACTCTGCATATTAGAAAGCAAAGATTTCATATTGCCAACTAAGGCCCATATAGTCAAAGCTATGATTTTTCTAGTAGTCATGTACATATATGAGAGTTGGACCATAAAGAAGGCTGAGCACTGAAGAATTGATGCTTTTGAACTGTGGTGCTGGAGAAGACTCTTGAGAGAGTCCTTTGGACTGCAAGGAGATCAAACCAGTCCATCCTAAAGGAAATCAACCCTGAATATTCACTGGAAGGACTGATGCTGAAGCTGAAGCTCCAATACTTTGGCCACCTGATGCAAAGAGCCAACTCAATGGACATGAGTTTGAGCAAACTCCGGGAGATAGTGAAGGACAGGGGGACCTGGTGTGCTGTAGTCCGTGGGGTTGCAAAGAGTTGGACATGACTGAACAACTGAGCAATGACAAAATATCCACAATAAGTAGGCAAATGTTAAAAAGATATAAATACAAGTCAAAATTATTAAATGTGAAGTGAGGGGGAGTAGAAATGCAAGATTGTTAAAATGCATTCAAGCTTAAGAGGTTATCAACTTAATCATGTATATATATGCTGTTATACATAAATTTCAGTTGGTAAAGAATCCGCCTGCAATGTGGGAGACCTGAGTTTGATCCTGGGTTGGGAAGATCCCCTGGAGAAGGGAACGGCTACCCACTCCAGTATTTTTGCCTGGAGAATTCCACGGACTACATTCCATGGACTGTATAATCTATGGAGTTGCAAAGAGTAATACACAACTGAGTGATTTTCACATCACATATATAAACCTCAGGATAACAAAATCTATAATGAACACAAACACACAAAAAAGAAAAGGGACTTCAAAATAGATTTAAAGCAGAGACTGTAAGAAGAGATAAAGAAGGGCATAACAGAATGCTAAAAGGATCAATCCAACAAGAAGATGCAACACACACACATATACATATATATATGTTCAAACATCAAATGAATAAAATACATCAAAATGAGTGAAATGCAACTAAAGCAGTGCTGAGAGGAAAATACATAGCACTCACTGCATACGTTAGAAAAAAGGTCTCCAATCAATAATCTGCTTCCCTTAAGAATCTATAAAAAGGACAAAATAAACCCAAGTAAGTAAAAGAAAGGAAATAATAAAACAAGAGCAGAAATCAATGAAATTGAAAAAGCGAAACAACGGAGAAAATAAAATAACAACCTGGTTCTCTGAAAAGATCAATATAACTGACAAACCTCTAGTAAGACTGATAGAGAAAAAGGCTGAAGGTATGGAATTACCAGTATCAAAAATCAACTCTATACACATATAATAAGGGAACTGATAATGATTAAGAGAATACTACGTATAATTCTCCACACATAAATCTGATAACCCTAAATGAAATGGATTGATTCCTTAAAAAATCACAAACTAATGAAATTCTCAAATGAGAAATCTCCAAGCCCAGAAGGTTTTACTGGAAAATTCTACTAAATGTCTAAAAAAGAATTAACATAAGTTTTATGTAATTTCTTCCAGAAAACAGAAGAGTGAGCACTTCCCAATTCATTTTATTAAAGCAGTATTACCTGATACTGAAATTAGACACAGTGCAAAAAATAAAGACCAATATTTCATATAGAAACAAAAATCCATGACAAACCTTAGCTGATTCACATCATACAGAAACCAACATAACACTGTAAAGCAATTATCCCCCAAGTTTAAATATATTTTTAAAATAAGAATACATGGGATTAGAAAGGAAAGCATCTGTACTGAATATAGTCATCAAAATATCAAAATATTTATGATACAGTTTTGTGTTTTTTTTAAGTTAAGCAACGTGGGCTTCCCCGGTGGCTCAGTGGTAAAGAATCCGCCTACCAACGCAGGAGACACAGATTCTATCCCTAATCTAGGAGGATCCCACATGCCTCCAAGCAACTAAGCCCCTGTGCCACAACTATTGAGTCAGTGCTCCAGAGCCTGGGTGCTGCAACTACTGAAGCCTGAGCACCCTAGAGCCCGTGGTCCACAAGAGAAGCCACTTCAGTGAGAAGCTCATACATCGCAGCTAGAGAGTAGCCCCGGCTCGCCGCAACTAGAGAAAAGCCCGTGCACAGCAACAAAGACCCAGCACAGCCAAAAATAAATAAATAAATCATTTAAAAAATATTTTTTAAAAGTTACGCAACGTGATAGAGAGGGCATGTGCCATTTGAATTGCATGGTCAGGAAGACGTTTCTGACAAAGTGGCCTTTAATCTGTGCTATGATCTAAACAACAATAAGGAAACACTTTGCAAAGATCTAGCGGAAAGGCATGCTAGGCTGAGGGAACAGCTCTGGCAAAGGCCCAAAGAAAAGAAGACCTTAGCACATTAAAGGAGCAAAGAGGCCGGTGTGGCTCAATGGCAGCAGGAGAAGGAAGGGAGAGGCCAGGTTATGTGAGGCTTCACAGGCCAGAGGAGGAAGCTTGGGGTTTATACTAAACACAGCTGGATGCCACTGAAGCACTGAAGACTTGTAAGCAGTCTCCATTACATTCACAGAATGACACAGTCTGAGCTACATTTTCAGAAGAGCATTCAGGTCACTGTGGGTCAATGGACTGTACCTGGTAGGAAGCTACTAGGTTCCAAAGTTCTAGAAATTGGTGAGGAGGCTCCAGCAACCATGTGGGCAAGAGGTGACAGTCAGAGAAGGATAGTAGAAGCAGAGTCAGAGAGAGATAAATGGAAGAGGGATGTATTTTGAAAATAAAACCAAGAGTTATTACCACTTTCTGATGAATTAGGGATGAGAGGAAGAAAGCAATCAAAGATGAATCTTGGTTTTGTCTTATTTTGCTTGAGCAGCTGAACACATGTTGGTACAACTGACTTAAATAGGAACCACCGATAGAAAAACAGGTTGGGGTGGAGAAAATTAAGAGTTCAGGTTTGAACATCTTAAGTCTGACAGCCTTTTAAACATCCAAGAAGTGAGGTGCTATAGGCAGTTAGACTTAGAAGTCTGTTATTGGTCTGTGATCAGGAGGAGTATCTAGGCCAGAAACATAATTTAGAGAGTAATCAATGTTTAGATCGTTTATAAATCCGTGAGGCTGGATAAAACACCTTGGCAGAGTTCAAGGTTGAGAAAAAGAGGAGCTATTCCAAGCCAGAGCCCTGGGGCACTCCAGGATTTAGGGCTCAAGGGGGACGAGAAGGAGCCATTAAAGGAGATTTGAAGCAACAGCCATTGAAGCCAGAGGAAAACCACAGAAATGTAGAAGGGCTTGTAAGCAGAGAACGGCACACTGGGTCAAAAGCTGTGGAGTGTCAGCTGGGGAGGTGACCCTCAGACTCAGCAACTTGGAGGTCACAACACCCAGACAAGGCAGTCTCTGCCCAAGAGCAAGGAGGAACACAGATTGAGATGAGGACGTACGACTCAGATATCAGGTGCATCGGTAGGGAGTACCCACGCTCTCCGGCCTGAAACATCAGCAGCTTCTGCCACTGATGGATGATTTGATCTGGCAAAGCACTCGTGATGTCAGTGCTTGAGAAAGACTTAGCCAAATGCCAGGGGGAAAGATACTACCACCCGATGAGTGACAAAGTCAGAAAGGAGGACACTGGGCTCAGGAAGGTCACTGCGGCTGGTGCTGTGATAACAAGTGAGGATGAGCCTGGGAATTGCAAGGGAAGAGCTCATAATAAAGGCATCTCACAGAAGAACTCAAACAGAATTGCAGCCATGTCTTCCCAATACCAACTGGATTCCTCCAGATTCTCTTCCCCAATTTAACACTTTCCCAGGTTTCTAGCGAAAAGTAAGGGCTTCCCTTATAGCTCAGTTGGTAAAGAATCTGCCTGCAACACAGGAGACCAAAATCTAGCTATTCTCTCTTGGCTGATGTAGAATCTCCAGAATACATTCACCTATTATTTAGTTAAATAAATAAAGTGTATCAGTCCTGTTTATTGGCAGTTTCATTTTCTGGGTAAAGTATGACAACAATAGCAACCTCCAAATACATAACATACACACACACCCCCACTTAATTTGGGGAAATATAATTTATAGTCATTTTTTTAATAAAGTTGAAAAATTCAATCTGAAACAAATAGTATATCCATACACACACAAAAAAAATTTCTGCTTTTAAATGCATTTTTAATGAAATTCTAAGAGATAGCCTAAATTACATTTACTTTAGAGAAAAGGCATCAGTGGTAAGAAATGCTTGAATTATACTGCATTCTTCAGAGATTAAAAAATTAAAACCAATTTAATTTCAGCATCTACTCTAGCATTCCAAGTTAAAAATATATGGTTAACACATAGATCCAAGGATTAATTTATCAAGCAGTCTATGTGGAAAGGAGCAAGCAAGTTTCAGCTTAACACATTTTCTGATGCACCTACATAAAACACAAAGAATCATTATGGACTTTGCAAAGTGCATTTTTATCTTTCTCTCTAATGAGAAAATGAAACAAGAGACATTCACCGCCTCCCTAGAGATTCTCATAATTTACAAAGAACATCTTTCTCTATATTTACCCATAAATGGCCAGCCTGTGCACTTAGTCATTACAGAGAGACTGTCTTGGCCCCTTAGGACCACTCATCATTTTTCTGATTCAGGCATCAAAAGGGAAAGAGGGGGAAATTACCAAAAAAAAGCTTTGTTAGGAGCTCCCCATACCCTATTGTGTTTCTCGGTCACGTGATAGAACATTGCTACGTAAGGGTAAAAACAAGGAAATTTAACATGAAGGGTCATCACCCCTCTTGTGTCCTCACTAGTTGGTTAGTTTGGGGCAAGAAGAACAAGAGGAAAGAATAAAATCAGGCTTTCATGGGATGGGGAACCAGGCTCCTAGAAGTGCAGAAAGGGAACAAATACAGCTATTAGAACAGTGTCCATGTCACGGTAAGCACAGATGTGGCCTAAGCATCCTGCAACCAAAATAAAATGCTGTCAAGAAAATTACTATGAAGTGAACATAATTAATACAAATCAATGAGTGGCGACATATAATTATTATGAGTTACATTTTTATTGGTCAGGCACACCACTTAACAAGAAACCACATGACCTTTCTAAGCTATTTGTGTATGTGTGTTAGTCACTCAGTCCGACTCTTTGCAACCCCATGGACTGTAGCCCACAAGGCTCCTCTGTCCATGTAATTCTCCAGGCAAGAATACTAGAGTGGGTTGCCATTCCCTTCTCCAGGGAATCTTCCCCACCCAGGAATCAAACCCAGGTCTCCTGCATTGCAGGCAGATTTTTTACCATCTGAGCCACCAGGGAAGCCCAAGTTGTTTTTATTTATCTCTAATAACTCAAACTGCATCCCTACCCGTAGAAGAGTAAACCTCTCTACTAAAAAAACCTTTTCAAGAGAAAATTATGATCTTGGGACACTTGGGTTATAATCCCAAATGTTGAAGGAAAGGATTAATTAAATTTTGTTATTAGCTCAACTTGCACTCTTCTCATTTTAGTTGATTTCTTCATCTTTCCTTTTAGTCTCCATGTGCTGCCAAAATGATACATAATCCCTGGGATTTAGAGTTCTTCATTCTCTGTAAAGTAAGGGGACTTTTTTTTTCCTGCAGAGATAGGTAAGGTATCAAGAAAGCCAGAGTGCTTAACCAGGAAGTTATAAGTTATTTCACCTTTTCTATCATTAAGAAAAATCATCTCAATTTGTCAAGGTCTTGGTTCCCTAATTTATAAAAGGTACACTTTATCATCTTTATCTTTCTCTGAAATACTTTAAGCGAATTACTTAACAATTTCAGAACTGAGATATATTAGATATAAAGATAGAGATATAGTTAGTTATATACTTTCTTGAGATATAATTTATATACTATACAATTCACAACTTAAAGTCTATATATAATTCAATGGGGTTTTTTTAGCATATTTACAGAGTTGTGTGATCATCACAAGAAATTTTAGAACAGGAACATAGCTTCTAAGGGTTTCCCTGGTGGCTCAGCAGTAAAAAATCAGCCTGCCAAAGCAGGAGACCTGGGTTCCATCCCTGGGTCAGGAAGATCCCCTGGAGGAGGGCATGACAACCCACTCCAGTATTCTTGCCTGGGAAATCCCATGGACAGAGGAGCCTGAGGGGCTACAGTCCAAGGGGTTGCAGAGAGTCAGACATGACTGAGCATGCACGCATACAGCTTCTAAATCGTCTAATTCACTATACAGATGGGTTAAATCATGTTTCCCAGGTCACAGATCTGGTCAGTGGCACAGCCAGGCCTGGATCCCTGGGAATTATTAAACCATTGACATCATCCCAGCCTCCCTTTCCCCAGCCCTGGGAAAGTTCTATGTGAATTAAAACCTGCTGTTAAAATGTTGCCTGGGAAGAACATCTGGCACTTTTTATGATCATGCTCCCTCTTATTATATTAAGCCTGGTCTAATTTCTCCACCAAATCTGTCCCACTGCAAGATTTCTTAGAAAGACTTTCAGAACAGATAAAAACATACCCATATCTATTACGCACTTTGACAAAATGTCATTTGCAAAGCCCAGAGAGAATCCGTGATGTCTTTCTTTTCAGATAAAGTCACAAAAAGATTTCGGTTCATACAAAAAGACTAAATTAGACCCTTTGCTCATTTCCTTTTTTAATGGACTGATGATGAGTAGTTTAACTAAACGACCTTATCTTTAGCATATTATTTACCAATGTCAATAACTTCCTGGGATTTCAACCATTCACTCTGGTTAGTGGTCAAAAACCAATTTCAATCCTCTTAGGGCTGTGTCCTGTTCATCTCTAAGGTTTGCTCCCGTGAAGTCTATTCTCAATAAAAGAATATCTTTCAAAAGAGGTTAGTACCCTGCAGAGGATGAGATGGTTGGATGGCATCACCAACTCAATGGATGTGAATTTGAGCAAACTCTGGGAGGTGGTGAAGGACAGGGAAGCCTAGCAAGCTGCACTCCATGGGGTCGCAAAGAGACAGACACGACTGAGCGACTGAGCTAAGAAAGCTCCTGTAGCAAGCCTAGCTAGCTAGTGATTAAGCTGACACTGCCCTGAACACAGAGGCAGTAGGCCTCCAGGCTGCCCACCCTTCAGTACTGAGCTCAAGGCAGATTCGCTAACTGCTCCCACCTTTTATTTTATTTTATTTTTACTTTCTGGCTGCATCGCATGTGGGATCTTAGTTCCCCTACCAGGGATCAAACCCACACCCCCTACTCTGGAAGTGCAGAGTCATAACCCTTATACCACCAGGGAAGTCCCTGCTCCCACCTTTAAATGCACCCACTTCTTAGGTTTCCATGATACTCCTCTCTCCTCCATTCTACTAGTTCTTCCCTTCCTGTGCTTCTCCACTCCCACACTTTCACTTATCCAATAAATATTTATTGAGTGGTCACTGCTTATCAAGTCCCGGCCTAAACATTGTCCCTAAATGTGGGTGCTCCCTACAGTCTATGAGTATAACTCACTGTGCATTTTTTGACTTCCATTTGCACTTATATTTTTAAATCTGCACTGAGGCTGGAAATCCCCCCAAGTCCATAGCTCCAATCTGGATCTCACCCACTGGCCCCCAGGCCAGAGTCATCTGAGTATCTCATGGATTTTTCAAAGTGCCCAAAGCCCGCCTGCAGTGACCCCACCATCTCCCTGGTCACCTAATTGGCCCCTCATCCAGGATTCCTCATTACCCCAACAGTACCACCAACCTCCCAGCATCCCCAGCTGGAAACTGCACACCACCCAGTTTCTTCATGGAAGGACTGTGAGTGAGAGAACAGGCAGCACTTTTCAACAATAGACAGACAGAAAAGAATCCTCTAATTCCAACTGCTTTTCAGGGACCCCTGTGTGAAAGAGGCAAGATAAGACCTCACCAGAAATGTGAATTCTGAATGAAATTTGTCCAACAGACCCAGCAGTGCCGGTGTAGGGTTGATTTTACAATGTGAGTTCTGCCATGGCTGGGAGACTGAAATCTTAGAATATGAATTTGCTTGTCAACAGACATCCAGACACACATACACACACCAATCACATGCCAGCTTGCCTGTCTTCCTGTTTCCTCTGTTCAGAACGCCTATCCTTTCCACCCACACCCTCCACCACAATTCCTTCTCATATTTAATTTTCAAATGACGTGGCTCTTCCTCCGGGAAGTTCTCCCTGATGCCCCATCTTACTATCTGCCATCCACTGTGCGTGGAGGTGTGTCTAACACTATATGTTTACGTGTCTGTCTCAGTGTCTTCCCACAAAACTGGCAGCTCTTAGAGAACAGGAGCCTGGTGCCCAGGCCCGGGCCGACACCGGGAAGACTATGCGGGAGGAAGGACGGCTGTAGATAGCCCAGCCCGGAGCTGCGGGCAGTCAGGCAGGCGGGGTCCATCTCCAGGCCGGGAGAGCCAAGTACACAGCATCCCCGGATCCACCGACGCCCGCGCCTGCCCCGGGGTGGCAGGACGTGCCCCGGGGTGGGGGGTCTCCCAACCAAAAGGTGGGGGACTCGAGGGAGGCCCTGCAGGCCCTGCACTCTCTGTGGTCCTCCTCCCGGCGCGGGTCCGGGAATAGAGGCACGGAGCAGAGCCTCCAGGCCTCGGGACGCCCAGTCTCTGCTCCCCCGAGCCCCTGCGACCCGCCACCTCTGGTCTCCCCTCCCGAGAACCTCTCGGAATTTCAGTGGCTGGGGATGGAGCAGGGGGGCCGGGGGCTGGCAAGAAGGAGGCGCCAAGAAGCGGAGGAGAGCCGGCGGCCCCTCTCTCCACCCCCGCGCCCGCTTAGGCGGGAAGAAATCGAGCCCTAAAGAGGCCCCTAAGGGCGCCGGAGCCTCAGAAGCCCCGGAGCCTCGAGGGGACCGCTGCTCCCCTAGCCCTCCTCCCTCCCTTCTCCGTGCGTCCCTACCTGGCTGGCTTTGTGGAACTGCTTTTTCAGCCCCGCCACCGACATCGCGACAGCGCAGCGGCCAAGGCTGCTGGTCCCTGGACTCGGCCGGGCCACGCGGCCGCGATGCGCTGGAGGCGCGGGCGCCGGGGCCGGTCCCCGCGCGGCTGGGCTCCGCCGGGCCGGCCTCCCACGGCCACGGCCACGGCCACAGCCGCTGTCACACGCGCACACACGCGCGCACGCCGATGGCAACACTGCGTTCCAAAGCCCCTACGCAGCCCATTGGCCAAGCCGCGGAGATATGCAAATAAGGCCGCTGGGGCCGCCCACGCTTCATTGTTGCGTGGAGACCCGGGAGTACTGGAGCTGCGGAGAAAATGGGCCTGCGAAGCTGGGCTGCGTGGGGATGTCCCCGGGTCCGGAGAGCAGAGCCATACAGGACTGTCTGCAGGGCGTGGGACCGGATGCATCTGCCATAGGACTGCCCTGGATGGGACAGAGGAATCACCTCTCTATGCTTCTGGGCAATATCGCCGCCCTCAGGGGCATTTTTGGTAGGTTTCTGTTTTTAAAAACGGACGCCTTCATAATACAGGCTTCTCTGGTGGTTCAGATGGTAAAGAATCTGTCTGCAATGCCGGAGCCCCGTAATACGCCTTGTTGTTCAGTCGCTCAGTTGTGTCCGGCTGAAGCACACCAGGCTTCCCTGTCCTTCACCATCTCCTGGAGCCTGCTCAAACTCATGTCCGTTAAATCGGTGATGTCATCCAACCAACTCGTCCTCTGTCGTCCCCTTCTCCTCCTGCCTTCAATCTTTCCCAGTATCAGGGTCTTTGCTAATGAGTCGGCTCTTCCTATCAGGCTGCCAAAGTATCCGTCCTTCCAATGAATATTCAGGATTGATTTCCTTTAGGATTGACTGGTTTGATCTCCTTGCCGTCCAAGTGGTCCACTGGAGAAGGGAATGGCAAACCACTGCAGCATTCTTCCCTTAAAACCCCAGGAACAGTAAAAAACTTAAGGGGAGAAAAAGGTAACAACACAGAGTCTGTAATAGGAGGAATTGGTCTGTGGGCGGCACATCTTGTTTCTTCTCAACCCCACTGGATGCTCTTTCTGGGTGCAATCCGGCACTCTAGGAGCCCAAGGGTTACTGGGTAATTTATTAAATACCATGCTGCCTCCATACAGCACTTACCCACTGTCAACTATATTAAGAGCAACTGTCTCCAAGGAGCCTTAAAGGAAGCTCTCTGTATCCAGGGGAACTCACCCCAGGAGGAGACCAGCTCCCTTGGTAAGTCTTGCCATGTCAGCTACAGGGCACCCTTTTGCATGGAGGTCAGAGCATCCATGTGCATGGAGGCCTAGCCAGGGATCTGAAGCATCCCATTGACCTTCAAGTCAGAGCTGCACACAACAGGCCAGCATCTGAGCTGGAAGCTGGCCTCCAAAGGTCCCTGAATTAGTTACTCAGTCATGTCTGACTCTTTGTGACCCCATAGACTGTAGCCCTCCAGGCTCCACCATCCATGGGAATTCTCCAGGCAAGAATACTGGAATGGGTTGTCATGCCCTCCTCCAGGGGATCTTCCCAATCCAGGGATAGAACCCAGGTCTCCCACATTGCAGGCAGATTCTTTACCATCTGAGCCCCCAGGGAAACCCCCAAATGTCCCTAGGGCCCCCAAGACCTAGAAACCACTTTTAGCAAAACCTAACACTGAAAGAAACAAGCACATTCCTCCTCCAGTCTCCACCTAAAAGAAGCTCCTCCTTCTGCACCTTCAACAGATCCCATCTGGGATGACAAGTTCAGTTCAGTTCAGTTCAGTTGCTCAGTTGTGTCCGACTCTTTGCGACCCCAGCATACCATGCTTCCCTGTCCTTCACCAACTCCCGGAACTTGCTCAAACTCATGTCCATGAAGTCGGTGATGCCATCCAACCATCTCATCCTCTGTCATCCCCTTCTCCTCCTGCCTTCCATCTTTCCCAGTATCAGCGTCTTTTCCAAGGAGTCAGTTCTTCGCATCAGGTGGCCAGGTGGTATTGGAGTTTCAGCTTCAGCATCAGTCCTTCCAATGAACGTTCAGGACTGATTTCCTTTAGGATGGACTGGTTTGATCTCCTTGCAGTCCAAGGGACTCTCAGAGCCCGGGTTTACACCTGTTCCCTGGCACCCACTCCTGATACCTGCATTTCTCCAGGATAAAAGTCACACAGCCTCTCCCTGTGTCTCCCTGTGCCTAAGTTCCCTCACTTTCCCTTTGGAGGGTGGGAATAGGAGCATTCTTCCTCGGATAGGGGAGGTAATGAAGGAACCTAGTGAAGGAGATAAAGGCAGCCATCCAGAGGGTTAAATAGCATGACTTGTGCAAGTGCTCGAATGACCTACATACAGCTGACACCAGCCACAGATAGGTAACTGAAAGGTGTGAGGGTTGTAACAGCTAGGTCCCAAGAGTATAGCAAGATGACCTGTTCATACGACAGGCTGACCGCCACTCAACAGCAGGCTCTGCTCCAGGGGAACTGCTACTAATAATGCAAGGGCAACTAGGGGCCAGGGCCACCTGGAAGAGGCTCATCCGCCTTCTTGCGCTGTGTCCAGGAGTCATTTAAATAAAACAGGTTTGAAGTAATTTCTCCTTAAGTCAGTCTCCTTACTTTCTCCTTAAGTCTCCTTAAGTCTTCCACCCTCGGGAAGTGGGGGAGAGGTTTGAATATTTTATTAATAAAACTTTTTAACCTTTTTCCCTTGGTTAACAGCACATCATGGTTAACATCATGGTGGATTGCCCTGATAGAAGAAGCTTCAGAAGCTAGGCAGCCAAAAACAATTGCCTACAAACAAAACACAAATGCCCACTAATGTTTATCTAGGGATCCCTTCATTCCTTCAGTTGAATGTGTTTTATTTATTTGTTATACTTTCTGGTTTTATAGTCGGCATATATAAAGCTATGAATTTTCCCCCTCGATATGGCTTTGGTTTCACACTTTTCATTATATAATATAGCCCTTCTGTTTGTGTTCTAAATAAATTTGTAATTGCAGTTACAAAGAGGAAATTACCGTTTGATCCAAATTTTATTCAAGACAATTTTTAAAAACCTTTTATAGGTGGTTTGATTTTTCTTATTCATGGTGTATGAAATTTGAGACTTGTGGTACTATTGTCAAACATGTCTTTAAGTTCTTTTCTTTCAACATAGTCTATTATGTTACCTTTTATAAATGTACCACAGAGGTTAGAAATAATGTGTATTCTCAGTTTCTAGGGTATAGTTTTTAAGTTCATGGGTAGCAGAAGCATGTGTTCTACTGAAGTTCCTAGCTCAGAGGGAGATTTCAAAGTCCCACGAACTGGAGTCATGTTGGCCAATTCAAGGTTTGCCTTTTACATCACCATCAACCCTCCAGGGCCCAAAGGCCCATAGCTCCTCAATCTGCTTAGGGGAAGAGAATACAGATGTCTGGGGCTATTTGACAGGGTTGTCTGCATGGAATGAAACCAATGGGAGAGTCTTGAGGCACAAACAAGCATCACCCTAATTTGGGCTCTTGATGATCTTCAAGGTCCATGACAAAGAGGGATGCTGTCATGGCACTCTGGACAGATGGCCCATGTTTTGCCAGAGGTTTGGGTGTTCTCCTGTGTTCCTTTCCTTATAGTACTTGGCTCCCTCTTCCCCTTCCCCTTTCCCTTCTCTGGTCCACAGAGAACAATGCTGGTGTGCATTCACATCTCTCTTGTCTTGTGGTCAAGCTAGCTTGTCAATTAGGCAGTCCTCATGCCTGGCCCGGTCATGAATGACACATCTGTCTGTGTGGGCAGGAGCAGAAGAGCCTTGGGCAGGGGATTGACAGGAAAGGAAGCTTACTGATTAGCGTCTCCAAATATTATTCCATTGTGCATGTTATCTGTCCCCGTCTCCCTTCAATTAGCTCCCTTGGGACTTCTCTAGTGGCCCAGTGGCTAGGACTCTGCACTCCCAATGCAGAGAGCCCAGGTTCAATCTCTGGTCAGAGAACTAGAGCCCACATGCCACAACTAAGACCAGGCACAGCCAAATAAATAACTTTAAAAAAAAAAATAGCTCCTTTTATCACTAGTATCTATTTGTTTCAAAGATTTTCTCTGCTTTTCCTTCTTTATTTTTGGAAGCTATATACTCAATTTTTGCCCACTAATGGTTACCATTGTTCTATAAAATATTTGACCTTATATTCTCTATCAGCATCAATAATTAAACATTTAGGGAAGCCATAGCATGACTAGAATGAGCAGTGGCCAGGGTACCTGGACTAGGGTCATCTTGTCACCTCCATCAACTTAAACCAGCTCACACTCTAGCCCCAGCCAGCTGAGAAGCTTCCACCAGAGACCAGAGTGAGTCCACTTTCCTTTGTCTGAAATAGAAAATGAACCAGTTTGAGACTAGGATGCAGGGTGTTGAGTTTTAAGTAAGGGAGGAAAGATGGAGAGAAGAAGACAACTTAAACAGAAATTCTAAGATAAAAGAATAATGAAATTATTTTAAATTCAAAACAAAAGTTTTCACAAGTATAGATTTTCTGTGACACAGTAACACCTACAATTTGAAGCTATCAAAAAGGAAAAAGGCAGGTAATTTCCCTTGTAGTCCAGTGGTTAAGATTTCGCCTCCCAGTGCAGGGGGTGTGGGTTTGATCCCTAGTTGGGGAGTTTGAGATCCTACATGCCTTGTGGCCAAAAGACCAAAACATAAAACAGAAACAATATTATAACTAATTCAGTAAAGACTTTAATATTGGTTCACATAAAAAATATCTTTAAAAAAAGACGGAAATTTTACCTTGGGAATCACCACTGAAGCAACTGCTCTTAATATTTTGGCATGTTTTTCTTTCACAGCCTTTTTCTATGCAAAATTTAAACAGCAGGATCGTGACTATGCATACTACTTTATTTTCTTCTTCTCTTAATTATGTGAGCATTTCTACACTGTCTAGTCTTCACACACATTATTCTTATGACAACTTAATAACCAATTATGTAGACATGTCAAATTATATTTGATCATTTTCCATTACTACTCATTTAAAGGATTTTCCCCAAAATTTTTCATCACTTAAATAATGCTACATGAAACGTCTTTTTCCATATTAGAACTTCTTTCTGTATTTAGGAATAGTTCCTTAGAACGGATCCCCAGATGTGAAGTTAGTGCATCAAAGACTTGAACAGTTCTAAATGCAAATTGCCATTTCTGGAGCATAGTTATAATTGCTCCCACTGCCCATGGTCATTAGAGAACAGTATTATAAAAAGTCAGGGAGTGTCAAAGAGACATAGATCTATGTCTACCATTTTTCTTGAATTCCATGACATGAATCCTGTGGCATGATATAAGCTTCAGACTGCAGTTCTTGGCTGTCTTTGGAGAGCTGAGTTCAAACACATCAGTCTTGAATAATCCTAAAGTGTTACTTTAACCATGGCCTCTCAATTTCCAACTTTACTCTCTTTTTTTTTTTTTCCCTGAAAAAAAAAATAAAGCTTACACCCAGACTCTGTTCTGGGGAGGCACTGTGGGTTACTCGTGCATAAAAGGGTGGAGCTCTGGCCCATGAAATAGCATTGGTACAATATGCCAAGTATTTAGATAAACTTGACCCAGAAGCATTCCTTCTCCCAGTTTAATATCTCCACATACCTGCTTGCAGCAGAAAGCTGAGAGCATGGTTATGATTTTGCTTTCCTTGTAATTCTGTAGGCCTTCACTGAGCACATGTGGGAAAGACATGTGCCTATCAATGAGGTAACAGAGCAGATATGATGAATCCCAGATGTTCACCATGGCAATTTGCCTTGAACTTGCAAGACCACAACTGGGAACAAATGTATAGATTTTCTTCACTTATTGTTTTACATGAAGCTGATGGAAAATCAATTGATCAGTTCAAGAAAAGGCCAGAGAAATCTTTCCATTTTAAAATGGAGAGGAAAAACACTGAAGCATTATTGTGTGTTTCAAAATGAGGATTGGGTGAAGGGCTACAATCAACAAACAGTGACAGTAAATATAATTAACTGGTGAATTAATCCATTTCATGGTTATACACAATACATGACTCCATTATTCTATACTCTAAAAACATTCAGTTAAGCATTCTAGGTCATCAGATCAGATTAGTCGCTCAGTCGTGTCCGACTCCTTGCGACCCCATGAATCGCACCATGCCAGGCCTCCCTGTCCATCACCAACTCCCAGAGTTCACCCAGACTCAGTCCATTGAGCCAGTGATGCCATCCAGCCATCTCATCCTCTGTCATCCCCTTCTCCTCCTGCCCCCAATCCCTCCCAGCATCAGAGTCTTTTCCAATGAGTCAACTCTTCGCATGAGGTGGCCAAAGTACTGGAGTTTCAGCTTTAGCATCATTCCTTCCAAAGAAATCCCAGGGCTGATCTCCTTCAGAATGGACTGGTTGGATCTCCTTGCAGTCCAAGGGACTCTCAAGAGTCTTCTCCAACACCACAGTTCAAAAGCATCAATTCTTCGGCGCTCAGCTTTCTTCACAGTCCAACTCTCACATCCATACATGACCACAGGAAAAACCTTAGCCTTGACTACAAACCTTTGTTGGCAAAGTAATGTCTCTGCTTTTGAATATGCTATCTAGGTTGGTCATAACTTTCCTTCCAAGGAGTAAGTGTTTTTTAATTTCATGGCTGCAGTCACCATCTGCAATGATTTTGGAGCCCAGAAAAATAAAGTCTGACACTGTTTCCACTGTTTCCCCATCTATTTCCCATGAAGTGATGGGACCAGATGCCATGATCTTCGTTTTCTGAATGTTGAGCTTTAAGCCAACTTTTTCACTCTCCACTTTCACTTTCATCAAGAGGCTTTTGAATTCCTCTTCACTTTCTGCCATAAGGGTGGTGTCATCTGCATATCTGAGGTTATTGATATTTCTCCTGGCAATCTTGATTCCAGCTTGTGTTTCTTCCAGTCCAGCGTTTCTCATGATGTACTCTGCATAGAAGTTAAATAAACAGGGTGACAACATACAGCCTTGACGTACTCCTTTTCCTATTTGGAACCAGTCTGTTGTTCCATGTCCAGTTCTAACTGTTGCTTCCTGACCTGCATACAAATTTCTCAAGAGGCAGATCAGGTGGTCTGGTATTCCCATCTCTTTCAGAATTTTCCACAGTTTCTTGTGATCCACATAGTCAAAGGCTTTGGCATAGTCAATAAAGCAGAAATAGATGTTTTTCTGGAACTCTCTTGCTTTTTCCATGATCCAGCGGATGTTGGCAATTTGATCTCTGGTTCCTCTGCCTTTTCTAAAACCAGCTTGAACATCAGGAAGTTCACGGTTTGCATATTGCTGAAGCCTGGCTTGGAGAATTTTGAGCATTATTTTACTAGCGTGTGAGATGAGTGCAATTGTGTGATAGTTTGAGCATTCTTTGGCATTGCCTTTCTTTGGGATTGGAATGAAAACTGACCTTTTCCAGTCCTGTGGCCACTGCTGAGTTTTCCAAATGTGCTGGCATATTGAGTGCAGCACTTTCACAGCATCATCTTTCAGGATTTGGAATAGCTCAACTGGAATTCCATCACCTCCACTAGCTTTGTTCTAGGTCATGGTGAAATTCTAATTAGTCTTTGTTAATTACATAGTGCAGTTTTCATTTTCACATTTTACCCCACAAGATTTATTTTGAAACAAATGCCAGAGATGAGCAATTAGTGAGCGGTGCCCTGATGGCTTTTGTGAACCACTGCTGCCACCTTGTGGTGCTTCTGAAAAGTGGGCGAGATGAACGCTGAGGAACTGTAAGTTTATCTGATGGTGGTTAGTTGTAGGTCATTTACTCATATTTCAGTTTTTTAAGAGCACACTAACACCTCTAGTCCTGTCACAGCAGCTCATCTGAATGGTGCTGAGTGAAAAAAATCTTGCTGGAGTTTGGAAACCTTGAGATTCTGGGTCACTTCTGGGACTTTGGCTAATCGAGGGTTGCTTCACAGTTCTTACTGTGTAAGAATCTCAAGAAGGGCTGCTCTGTCGCTAAGACATTATCCAGAGAGGAAGCAGAATAATAAATAGAGGATGGTGGTCATGGTATCAAAGGAGGAATTTCAAGAAAGGAAGTAGTCAGCAGAGCCGGTGGTTACTAAGCAGCCTGCAGCATCCCAGTTCCATCACTCTCTATCCCCCTTTCCTCCCTTTATTTTTTCGTCCATAGCTCTGTATTCTAGATGCCTGATACTTTAATAATATCTAATCTTTAATTTTGTATTATCCAACTCCACCACCAGAATGAATAAAAGCTCTACAGCAGGGACTTCCCTTGTGGTCCAGTGATTAAGAATCTGCCTTTGCACTGCAGGTGACACAGGTTCGAACCCCCGGGGAACTAAGATCCCACATGCCTCAGAACAACTAATAAGCCCACGCACCACAACTAGAGAGTCCATGCGCCACGACAAAGGATCCCATGAGCCAAATAAATCTTGATTTTACAAAAAGTTATTTAAATTAAAAAAAAAATTTTAAGTTCTATGGCAGTAGGACAGAACAGAAGTTCTAATAGAACTTTCCATGATGATGGAAATGTTCTCTACCTGTGCTGTCCAAATCCGAGAACCACCAGCCAACTGTGGCTATGAGTCACTTAAGTGGCCACGGTGGCTCTCAACTTCTACTTTGGCTTTAATGAATTAAGACTTAAATAGCAACATGTGACTAGTGGCTACTGTGTTATATGGAGCAGCCCCAGAAGGCTAAGAGTATTCTACTCCATTTCCTGCCATGCTCCCAACACCAGAAGACAATGTGGAGGCCTAGAGCCCCTCCATAAACATATTCATTTAGTGAATACGTGACTATAACGACTCAAAGCAATTTATTCTATTTAGTAAGAAGTTGTGGTTGAGGCTTCCCTGGTGGCTCAGACAGGAAAGAATTTCCCTGCAATGCAGGAGACTTGGGTTTGAGCCCTGGGTCAGGAAGATCCCCTGGAGAAGGGGATGGCAACCCACTGCAGTATTCTTGCCTGGAGAATCCAATGGACAAAGGAGGCTGGCGGGCTTCAGTCCATAGGGTTGCAAAGCGTCAGACAGGACTGAGCGACTACCACTTTCACTTGTGTGTTGAGGTGAAGCGATCAGGGAGGAGCTGTGTCCAGGCAGATGCAGTTAGAAAGCCAAGGAGATGTGAGGGGTCGTGTTCGTGTTGCATGTCCAAGGTGATGTGAACAAGGGTCCTGCCAGCACTGACTCCCACGGTCTTGTGGGCATCAGTTCTGTGGTCAGAGACTGAACTAACAGCCAGGAATCCTGCCAGGAGGGTCAGCGGAGGGAGGGAGCATAGGAAACTGCCTTCTCCCGTGGGCCCACCTGGGCGGGTCCACAGCAGTGCTGCCATGGGGGACAGAGAACTCCTATCTGTCTGTGGCCTTGTCCTTAAACCTGCAAGTTCCCCAGGTCCTTCCGTGGACCATGAGGTTGACAACAGTAACCTCACAGGTGTGACAGAACTCGGGGAAGAGCTTTGTTAAGTGCACAAGACAGCCTCATTAGTATCATTGCTACACATGGTTTCTTCCTCTTCTGGTCACTGCTCATGGAGTTGCAGAGAAGTCTGTGACCCTCCCTGGCCAGAGAGTCTGACCCTGGACCCCAGCAATCAAGCTTGCACGACTCCTCTGCCCGTCTGCTCCAGGCACTTACTGGGACTAATGCTCTAAGTGTGTCCCCATTCCCCCAGGGGGAATGTCAGATTCCTTTTATGATATCTGCTAAATGAAGCACTGAAGGACATTAAGACACTGATTCTCAGGACTTAGAGGTAATAATTATGGAATTATAGATCACAGGATCATTCTAAAAAGACCCCCAAAGACACAGATGTTCGATTTTAAGAAAAGAATGCTTGTCAGGCTGCTAAAAAGTGTGTTTTCCACCCATTTTCCTATGTGTGTGTGTGTTAGTCGCTCAGTCATGTCTGACTCTTTGCTACCCTGTGGGCTGTAGCCCACCAGTCTCCTCTGCCTAAGGAATTCTCTAGATAAGCATACTGCAGTGGGTTGCCATTCCCTTCTCCAGGGGATCTTCCAGACCCAGGGAAAGAACCCTGGTTTCCTGCATTGCAGGCAGATTCTTTAACATCGGAGTCACCTGGAAAGCCCCCATTTTCCTATAAGCCCCCTTATTTCAGAGGAGAAATCAATCCCCGGATTGACTTCATATTCTCCTTCCGCTGCCTTTGTGAGAAGAAATTGTGGTTTCCTTTAAGTGTAGTATTTGGTGCATTTACAAATGTTGCAGAAAGGTGCTTAGCATTTGGTATTTCAAGAATCTCCCATTAGATCTTTTTTTTTTCTTTAATTGGAGGATAATTACTTTACAATATTGTGGTGGTTTTTGCCATACATCGACATGAATCAGCCATGGGTGCACATGTGTCCCCCCCGTCCTGAACTCCACTCCCACCTCCCTCTTTACCCCATCCCTCTGGGTTGTCCCAGAGCACCAGGTATGAGTGCCCTGCTTCATGCATCGAACTTGCACTGGTCAGCTATTTCACATATGGTAATATACATGTTTCAATGCTATTCTCTCAAATCATCCCACCTTTGCCTTCTCCTGAATACTTTGGCCACCTGATGCGAAGAACTGACTCCTTGGAAGAGACCCTGATGCTGTGAAAACTTGAGGGCAGGAGGAGAAGGGGATGATAGAGAATGAGATGGTTAGATGGCATCACTGACTCAATGGACATGAGTTTGAGCAAGCTCCGAGAGTTGGTAATGGACAGGGAAGCCTGGCATGCTGCAGTCCATGGGGTCACAAAGAGTAGGACATGACTGAACGACTGAACTGAACTGAAAACTGAATATTCCATAGTGTATATGTACCACAACTTCCTTATCCATTCATCTGCCAATGGACATCTAGGTTTCTTCCATGTCCTAGCTATTGTAAACAGTGCTGCAATGAACACTGGGGTACACGTGTCTCTTTCAATTCTGGTTTACTCGGCGTGTATGCCCAGCAGTGGGATTGCTGGGTCATACGGCCATTCCATTTCCAGTTTTTTAAGGAATCTTCACACTGTTTTCCATAGTAGCCATACCAGTTTGCATCCCCACCAACAGTGTAAGAGGATTCCCTTTTCTCTACACCCATCCAGCATTTAGTGTTTGTAGACTTTTTGATAATTGCCATTCTGACTGGCATGAGATGATACCTCATTGTGGTTTTGATTTGCATTTCTCTAATAATGAGTGATGTTGAGCACCTTTTCATGTGTTTATTAGCCATCTGTATGTCTTCTTTGGAGAAATGTCTGCTTAGTTCTTTGGCCCACTTTTTGATTGGGTTGTTTTTCTGGTATTGAACTGCATGAGCTGCTGGTGTATTTTGGAGATTAATTCTTTGTCAGTTTTTTTGTCTGCTAGTATTTTCTCCCATTCTGAAGGCTGCCTTTTCACCTTGCTTATAGTTTCCTTCATTGTGCAAAAGCTTTTAAGTTTAATTCGACCTCATTTGTTTATTTTTGTTTTTATTTCCTTTACACTGGGAGGTGGGTCACAGAGGATCTTGCTGTGATTTATGTCAGAGAGTGTTCTGCCTATGTTTTCCTCTAAGAGTGAGTTTTATAGTTTCTGGCCTTACATTTAGATCTTTGATCCATTTTGAGTTTATTTTTGTGTGTAGTATTAGAAAGTATCCTAGTTTCATTCTTTTACATGTGATTGACCAGTTTTCCCAGCACCACTTGTTAAAGAGGTTGTCTTTTCTCCATTGTATATTTTTGCCTCCTTTGTCAAAGAAAAGGTGTCCATAGGTGCGTGGATTTATCTCTGGGCTTTCTATTTCGTTCCATTGATCTATATTTCTGCTGTGTGCCAGTACCAAGAATCTCCCACTTGCTCTGAATGTGCCTTTTGTAATCCTACAAGTTTACAGTGTCTGTGCTGGTGTGTATTTGGCAAAACTAATACAGTTATGTAAAGTTTAAAAATAAAATAAAATTTAAAAAAAAAAAGTGAAAAAAAAAAAAAAAAAAGTTGGTTTGCTGCTGTTACGTTGACTGTCCATAGAGGGTAGCGAGGGACCTCAAGGCAAAACAGCAGAACTTAAAATATGGTCAAATGTGATTCTGCAGCACTGTAAAGCAGTGCTTCTCAGTCTCTGGGTTTCCCTGGTGGCTCAGACAGTAAAGAATCTACCTATAATGCAGGAGATCTGGGTTTGATCCTTGGGTCAGGAAGATCCCCTGGAGAAGGGAATGGCTACCCACTCCAGTATTCTTGCCCAGAGAATTCCATGGACAGAGAGGAGCCTGGTGAGCTACAGTCCATGGGGTCGCAAAGAGTTGGACACAATGAGTGACTTTCACTCACTCACTCAATCTTTAATGTGTACACAAATCCCCTGGGTATCTGGGTAGAATGCAGGCTCTGATTCGCTGGGTCTTCCCCAAGGGCTAAGATTCCGCATTTCTGACAAGCTCCCAAGTGATGCCAGTGTGCTGGGCCAGGGACCACTCTTTGAGTAGAAGGCTGTAAGTGACAAGTCCTCAACAGTCTTAGAGAAACCCCAGGATGTAGCTTTTCTTATTTAACACATGCTCGTTCTGTGAGCAGTGGAAATGCACCGCAAACAGGATTCTTTGTGTTTAAATGACCTGGATGGGCTGAGTTCCAGGTTTGTCTTTCCCTTGCCCATGGGAGCAACATCTTCTCTCCTGTGGCACAGCTACTCTTCTGGTAAACGTCAGAAGCTGGCATTGCTTGTCATCACCTTCGCCCCAGTGGGTGTAGGATTCCGAACCTGATTTTGCCAGATCTTGTCCAAACAGTAAAATGTGTCTTTGCCCCTGAAATATACAACTGGTGGCTACTTTCTGTGACCTGGACCATCAGAGGCCCCTGGACATGCAAAGGGAAAGAAGCCACGGTGTGTATGGGACATGCCACTGTGTACTCTGACAGCAAGCCTGGGAGATACGTACAGTTCCTCATTCAATGATGAGACTGAGCTCAGAGAGAGGAAGCGGCCCCAACAAGAGGTAACTGACCCACCTCCCAAACTCTGGCCTCAGAAGTCTACCCACTGGCTTGGAGAGAATCAGGACTTTGATGTGTATGAACAGTCCTTGCTCTAAAGTACACTAGGGAGCTTCCCTCGGGGTCCATGGTTAAGATTCTACCTGCAGGGGACTCAGGTTCGAGAAGACCTATCCCGAGAAGATCCCTCATGTCACGGGATAACTAAGTCTGTGTGCCACAGCTCTGAGCCTGTACTCTGGAGTCCATGCTCCACAACTAGAGAGTAGCCCCGCTGGCTGCATCTAGAGAAAGCCCATGCACAGCAAGCAAGACCCGCATGTGTGAGTGCTAAACCACTTCTGCTAAGCTGCTTCAGTCGTGTCCGACTCTGTGCAACCCCATAGACGGCAGCCCACCAGGCTTCCCCATCCCTGGGATTCTCCAGGCAAGAACACTGGAGTGGGTTGCCATTTCCTTCTCCAATGCATGAAAGTGAAAAGTGAAAGTGAAGTCACTCAGTCGTGTCCAACTCTTAGCGACCCCATGGACTGTAGCCCACCAGGCTCCTCCATCCATGGGATTTTCCAGGCAAGAGTCCTGGAGTGGGGTGCCATTGCCTTCTCCGCTAAATCACTTCAGTCGTGTCTAACTCTTTGCGACCCCTATGGACAGTAGCCCGCCAGGCTCCTCTGTCCATGGAAATCTTCAGGCAAGAATACTAGAGTGGGTTGCCATGCCCTCCTCCAGAAGATCTTCCTGACCCAGGGATCAAACTCTCATCTCCTGCATTGCAGGCAGATTCTTTACCACTGAGCTACCAGGGAAGCCCCAAGGAAGATCTAGCACTCCAAAAATAAAAGAAAAACACCTGTTTTAAAAAAACAAAATAAACAAAAAAAAAACCTAATGAACTTTATCACCCCACAAAATCTGAGAAGTAAATGAATGACTTAAGATCTCACCTGAGGGTCTGCAGGTCATAATTGGATGGACTTTTAAGTTCATTTAGTTTTAAGCAAACCTGACCTAAGCTGTTAGAAATCAGGAACCTACTGACCCGTGGGAGGGGCAGTCAAGACTGGAAGGGGTCCCAGTGAGGCTTCTGGGGGCTGCTAATGTTCAATTTCTCAGGCTGGGTGCAGGGTACAGGAGAGGGCTCCCCTGGTGAAAATACAGTAAGCTGTACCCATAAAACATGTGCACTCCTCTAGCTGCACCAAAAAATTACCTAAGGTTCATAACTTGGAAAGATTTTGACTACAAAGAGCAGCCATTTTAAAAACAGGAATTAAATCATAATGCTTAAATCAATGACAATGAACAAATGCCCTGAATTCCCCGCTTTTGCAGATCCATCACTTTTGCTTAAAAACAAAACAAACCACCAATTACCTAATCTCGGCCACCCCCGTGCAGTGCATTGTAAGGCTAAAAACTTCAAAAACCGGCCCGTCTCCTCTCTGTTTTCCATTCTGCTTTTCCTCTCTCCCCACTGATGCTTTGGGAACGACCTCACCTGATTTTTATGTAGAAAATTGAGTCCATCTGGCAATAGCTCCCTCCTGCCCCCTCCCCCCTTGAATGTGGTCCTGGGAGCCCATGTTTTCCCACCATGCTCCCCTCTGACAGTGAGGAGAAGGAGCCCCATCTCCTCTTGGCCTCTCTGCAGTTCACACCCCACCAGTCCAGTCCTGACACACACCCCCGGGGCGAGGGGGCGGGGGGTGCAGATCCCCTCCCCACAGACAGAAGGCCAGATGTTCCAGACCTGGTCCCAGCCCGTTTCCAAGGTCTTCAGTTTCAGGAAAACAACCTGAGCCGCTGCCCCACTCCCTGAGGATGCTGGTAGAATCCTCCCTTGAGATCTGAGTTCACCTTTTACACAGTCTTGACCCCTTGACTTTTGTCTTATTTCCTGACTTCCAGGCATACATAGGGCCTAATTTTAAATGGCTTTGGAAGTTCAGACATTCAGGCTTTTGCAAATGATTTAATTGAATGGCTGGAAATGCTCAAGTTTCTCGGAATACCTAGAACCTTTTAAACTCTTTAAACTGGGTGCTTCAGCTGTGCAGTCAGAGAGCTGGAGGCCCAGGCCTGGTCTTCCTGTCCACAAGACACAGATAAAGTGTCTAGCAAGGAATTTACCAGGTGTCCCACAATCTGGGTCCCAACCTGCTGGAGGGCCCTGGAGAAGCCTGATTTTCCTAAAAGCTGAAATATCCATTGTTGTGTGCTATGCTAAGTCACTTCAGTCACATCTGACACTTTATGACCCTTTGTTCACTTTGTGAACGTGAGGCTCATCTGTCCATCAAATTTTCCAGTCAAGAATACTGGAGTGCGCTGCCATTTCCTCCTCCAGGGGATCTTCCTGTCCCAGGGATTGAACTCGCATCTCTTTTGTCTCCTGCACAGGCAGGAAGGTTCTTTACCACTAGCGCCACCTGGGAAGCCCCTTAATGATACATTTCCCCAAAGTTCATAGTTGTGTGATCCATTTAGTTCACATATGATAAAGTAGTCTCTGCTCCCATAAACCCTACAGCGTTCATGCATTCCCAGGGGCACCTAACTTGGGCAGTGGAATGCAGGTTTACTCCCTCAGCTGAACATCTTGTTCCGGACACAACCTGCACAACTGTTCATGGCACCTCTGTCCATTATTTTGGAGAAATTTTAGGTAACTTTTGATATCTTTCTGCTTCCTCTACTTTTAATTATATCAATAATTATTTTCAACCACTCCAAGGATACTTTATTTTCATGCTTATGGTACATATTTAACAAATCCCCAGAATCTTTACCCATGGTATCAGATTTATCTCTTTAAAGTGTCTTAGTTCCACTTTACTGCTTAAAAATGGATTTTTACAGAACTTGGTACACCATAGGGAATTATTTAATCAAATTACATAGCATATAGAGGGTTTATGCCAAATTAGTGAGGCCTGCCCAGACAGAATGAAAAGAGTCAAGAGCTATAACACAAGTGTATTCAGCTCCATTGCACTTTGTTTTTAAAGCTAATATATTGCAATTTGTTTTAAAACCTAATATAAATAAATAAAAGGATTGGGAAATCGCAAATGCTAATTAATACAGCCAACATATTTAAAATACATTTGTGGGTTTTCTCTCCTCCATTCTTTTCCTAGAGCCCATGGCTTGCAAGGCTAAGATAATTCAAAAGGATGCTCCTAACATAACCCAAGTCTGGGGAGAAGGCAGATACTCTTCAGAATGATAAAATACAGGAGATATGCCAACAGCACGGATAGCTGATGTATTTTAGATAATCCACCTGGAGACCAGATGACCATAATGGTCTTTTTCCATCCAACCAGCAGGATGTGAGACTCTCTCCACCCTCTCTCCAACAATGAACAAAAGAGAGAAATTCCCTGCTAAGGATTGATCCATAGATTGACAATGCACACCCAAGGCCATGACCAAAAGCAACCATTTTAGGGAGAATATGAGGAATAAAAAAAAAAAAAAAAACTAGGAGTGGGAAGTAGGAGATGGCAAGGAAGCATTCCAAAGGGAACTGTTTTTGCTCATGCACTGAGTAGTTATTACAGACTGGGGTCAAGCATGGGAGATATACTGAGAAGACAAACATGATTGTCCATAAAGGTCCCTTAAAACTCTACAGCCTACTAAGACTGGGACTGACATATATACAGTACTGTGTATAAAATAGAAAACTAATGAGAACCTATTGTATGGCACGGAGAACACTCAGTGCTCTGTGGTGACCTAAATGGGAAGGAAATTCAAAAACACATCTGTATATGTATGGCTGATTCACTTTGATGTACAGCAGAAAACTAACACAACATTGTAAAGCAACTATACCCCAATAAAAATTAAAAAAAAAAACCTCTATGGCTGACTACTCCTAAATGGTACAGGGCATGAACCTGGGTAGACTCACCCCTCCCACACCTTTTGACTGCAAACAGATTGATTCTATCACTAGAACAGAAGTTAAGAATTGATTGAAGGAGGTTTTTCAGCTAAACAAAGCAGACATAACACATGTTTATCTCCACCTCTTCCCCGATTCCCACAGAAGGACACTAAGAGAATTAGAAAGAGAGTCAGAGACGAGATGACAGACTAGAGATGTCAACCAAATTTGGGAAAATTGAAAACAGTTGAATAAATGGTGCTGCCTTCACTGAGCTCTGAGAGCAAAAATCCAACTGCCTGCAGAGGAAATGAAACTGGTTAAAAAAAAGAAAAAAATGATTCCCAGTAAAGAAGCCTGGAAAGTTTCAGAAATCAAGGCACAGACACCTTCAAAGAGAAAGAATAGGGTGGGTTTGGCAGTGCAGGGCAGAAAGGAGAGCTGGTTTAAAGCTCTAATAAGGAGGAGTTGGGCCCCCAGATTCTAAGTGCAGGCTGCAAAGCCATGGGAACGACCCTGCCTCTCTTTGTGGAAGACAGGAGACTTATTCTCCAGAAGGGCTGGACCAGAGAAACACTGGGTGAGAGTGGAGAAGTGAACTCAGTAAGGCCCTCCTTCCCCCTCCACACCCCCACTCAGTTCTGACATGTGGGCTTCAGGAGGGCTGCCTATAAGGGGAAAACATGGAACTGATAGATGAGTTGGTGTGTTTGACCCCTGTAAGAGGATTATTTTGGCTTCTTAGATGGCACTAGTGGTAAAGAACCTGCATGCCAATGCAGGAGATGAAAGAGAAGCACCAAGTTCAATCCCTGGGTTGGGAAGATCCCCTGGAGAAGGGCATGCCAACCCACTCCAGTATTCTTGCCTGGAGAATCCCATGGACAGAGGAGCCTGATGGGCTACAGTCCATAGGGTCGCAAAGAGTCAGATATGCCTGAAGTGACTTAACACACATGCACAAGAGGATTGTTCAGGTTCTTTTAGAATGTTTGGGGCTGAATCAATGATAAGTAACTGCTATGAAACTAAGTAAATAAAAAGTAAAGCAACTATTTTAAATTATATAATAAGGGAAATAAAATCATAATATAATACATGGTATACTGTGAACAATATTTGCATAATCAAAATAATGACAATACAAAATATCAATTTGACCAAAACACTATATAAATTAGGAAGATGGGGAAGGGGTATATGGTGGTTTAGGGGAAAAACAGAGGTGCAATGTTTGTGGGACATATAGTAAATTAACCTTAAAAGTGCAACCCAGGGATTTCCCTAGTGGTCCAATGGTTAAGAATCTGTCTTGCAATGCAGGGGACACTGGTTCAATCCCTGGTTAGGGAACTAAGATCCTACATGCCGTGGAGCAACTAAGTCCATGCGCCTCACGAAAGATCCTTGTGCTGCAACCAAGACTCAACCCATCCAAATAAATATTAAATATATATATAATGCATTTCAATACACAATAGGTGCAGACAAATACTGTTTGATTCTATTTATATGAGGTACTGAGAGTAGTCAAATTCATAGAGTGACAAAGTATTGTGTTGGCCGGAAAATTCATTCCAATGAAAAACCCAAACAAACTTTTCAGCCAACCTAATACATGGGTATCAATAGATGCCAAGGGCCAGGGGATTGGAGTCATAACAGTATTTCAGTAGTAGGAAGTGAATAAATGACTTCTAAAGCTTAAAAAATTATAGCTAGTAATATATACACATTATGTAGAAATAGCAATGTTTAAAAAGAAAGAAAGAGAAGGAAGGCTAAATGGTTTAAAAGCATGCATTCTGAGTGGTGGAGATGGGGGGCAAAAAGTAGGGTGCATGCAGGCTGGGGAGAAGGAGTGCTTCCTTTCCTGTAAGTTGTGGGGTATTATTTGACTTCTAAAATTGTGTGCACATATCACTTCAGTAAGAATCAAGCTACATTTTTAAAAGGAATTCTTTGGACATTCTTTAGAATTAGGTGTGCGTGTGCTCTGGATGGAGAGGGGATTAGACCACCTCTTTGCTCCCCTAATCACCAGCAGATGTGTGGATTTCTTCAGAGTCTGACAGAGGGGTTTAAGAGACCACAACACAGAGACGGCCTCACAGCTGACCAGCCAGACTGACTTGCTTTATTGGTGGCTCCGTCCTTCCTTCCCGCTGAAAGGCCATAGATGTCAGGGATGATGGAAGTGTGGTGCAGTGCCTGCTGTGCCCATTTGAATTTCATAAAACTTAGCCAAGAGGTTCCTGCCTTGGCAGCTGAACAGTGGTTTTCAGGGGTAAAATATCCCCAGAATGAATGGTAATGCTGCTTGGAGGGAGAAAGCGTCTATGTAGAAGCAACAATGATATCTGAATTAGAGTGACTGGAAGGACACCCAGTGTGGCAATGGATGTGCTAGCTGAGGACTGGGATTATACCTTATTTTGCAACATAGAAGTCACTTCCCCATTCAGGCCTCCCAGAGGAGATTCTAGGGGAGATGGTATAAAAACAAGTGTACGGCTTCATTGTGTGGTACAGTTAGAGGAATGGCAAATTTATGGGCAAAACGGAGCTGGTCTTGCACATGTGCTACAGTAACCAGGCAGGCTTTGGGGGTGCTGAATGAATGTGTGCATGGGATAGGTTTTCATCCTTTAGGTTTCACCCACGTGTATCTTTATTTTAAAACAGATTTCCTGTAGATAGCATATAGTTTTTTTTTTAATTCAATGTGATAATCTCTGACTTTTAATTGGAGTGTTTAAACCATTACATTTAATTAATCATCAATATGGTTGCATTTATAGCTACCATCTTGATATCTGTTTTCTATTTCTCCATCTGTCCTCTGTTTCCCCTTTTCCATCATAAGATATTTTAAGATATTTAAAGTGTACTATGTGATGATTTGATATATATATATATATATATAATGAAAGGATCCCTCCCCTGGGTTAATTAACACATCTATCCTTCACCTCACATATTTATCCTTTTAATGAGAACATTTAGGTTCTATTTTCTTAGCATATTTCATTTATACAATACAGCATTATCACCTATAGTGATTGGGACATATATACATTAAATCCTCAAACCTTATTCATCTTATAGATGAAAGTTTATACCCTTTTACAAACCTCTCCCTATTCCTCCCAACCCTCTGCAACCACATTTCTGCTCTATTTCCATGAGTTAAACTTTTTTTCCAGAGTCCACATACAAGTAATGCCATAAAGTATTTGTCTTTCTCTGTCTAATTTCACTCAGCAAAACGCCCTCTAAGTTCATCCATGTTGTCACAAATGACAGAATTTTCTTTTTTAAATAAATAATAGTTATATGTGTGTACACACACACACACACACACCATGAATTCTTCCAATCCAAGAGCACAGAGTATCTTTCCAATTATTTGTTCTTCAATTTCTTTCAACAGTATCTTATAATTCTCAGTGTAGGTAATTAATATTGTTTAAATGTCCATACAACCCAAAGTGCCCAAAATGTTCTATAGACTTGACTCAGTGCAATCACTATCCCAATGGCATTTTT
Source organism: Bubalus kerabau (assembly GCF_029407905.1). Lineage (NCBI taxonomy): Eukaryota > Metazoa > Chordata > Mammalia > Artiodactyla > Bovidae > Bubalus > Bubalus kerabau. The sequence goes on from NC_073642.1 coordinate 25,295,485, forward strand.
CACAGAAACAGAAAAAACAATCCTGAAATTTGTATGAACCCACAAAAGACCACAAATAGCCAATGTAATCTTTAGAAAGAAAAACTAATTAGGAGGCATCACACCTCTTGATTTTAAGCTATATTACGAAGCTATAATAATCAAAACCACATGGTATGGGGGGATAAAAACAGACACACAAATCAATGAAACAGAATAGAGAGCCGGAAATAAACCCACACCTCTGTGATCAATTATCTATGAAACAAGAGTGAAGAATATAGAATGGAGAAAGGGCAATCTCTTCAATAAATTGTTCTGGGAAAACTGGATATCCACATGCAAAAGAATGAAATTGGACCTCTCTCTATCTTACACCATCAGATCAGATCAGATCAGATCAGTCGCTCAGTCGTGTCTGACTCTTTGTGACCCCATGAATCGCAGCACGCCAGGCCTCCCTGTCCATCACCAACTCCCGGAGTTCACTCAGACTCACGTCCATCCAGTCGGTGATGCCATCCAGCCATCTCATCCTCTGTCGTCCTCTTTCTCCTGCCCCCAATCCCTCCCAGCATCAGTCTTTTCCAATGAGTCAACTCTTCACATGAGGTGGCCAAAGTACTGGAGTTTCAGCTTTAGCATCATTCCTTCCAAAGAAATTCCAGGGCTGATCTCCTTCAGAATGGATGGGTTGGATCTCCTTGCAATCCAAGGGACTCTCAAGAGTTACACCATACACAAAAATCAGCTCAAATGGATTTAAGATTTGAACGTAAGATATAAAACAATAAAACTAGAAGAAAACAGGGGTAAGATCCTTGATATCAATCTTAGCAATGATTTTTTTTTTTCTTTTTTGGACTTAATACCAAAAGCAAAGAGAAAATATTTGGAAGCGTTCCCCACTGTCCCACCCCCACCAGGGCTGAGATTCAGACCTTGATGGAGAGGGTGTATGGGTGTGGCCCATTGGATGGTGGAGCAGAGGTGTCTCGGGCCAGGTCTGACAAGCAATAAACCATGTGCCAGGGTGTGGACTATACTTCCTGAGGAGCTACCCTCTGGGATGTGAGTGGAACTTGTGAAAAGCTTCTGCAGGGAAATGCACTGGAAAGTTGCCCATCAGGCACCAGTGAGGCTTGCTGGCACTCCTCCTGCTGGGTGCCTGGGAGACTTGCCAGAAGCTGGCTGCAGTGCTAGCAGAAATCACTGGAACCACCCGCTGAGGTGGCCCTGAAACCTGCATGAGGATAAGCCCCATGGGGGTTGGCAAAAGCCCCAGAAGCAAGAAGAGAGGCAGGAAAATCCAGAAGCAGGAAACGAGAAGCATCTTTGTCACCCAGCTTTGTTTACATGGCTCACCCTAGTATGACAAAGCAGAGCAAAGGAGGGTGGGTAGGAACTGAGAGGCAATAAAGTGATAACTGGCACAATTCAGGAAAATTACTTCAATCACCATCATTCATTAATTGCTTAACACAACCCTATGATACATTTTTCCTACCCTTTCTGGGCTTCATACACTTTGAGTGTTCATATGACACTGACTTTGTGACATTGTTCTCTATCGACAGACTAGAAAAGTAATTCAGTATTTCTTCTAGCATGCTTGATGGAAATCTGTTTTTTTAGTGTTAATAATTCAGAATAGCTGCCTTCAACTTCAAAGCCTTTTGTAAATGCCCCTGAATTTGCCTGCCAATATACGAAATTCGGGTTTGATCCCTGGGTCTAGAAGATCCCCTGGAGGAGGGTATGGCAACCCACTCCAGTATTCTCGCTGGGAAATCCCATGGACAGAAGAACCTGGCATGCTAGAGTCCATAGGGTCACAGAAGAGTCAGATACTAGTGACTAAACAATAACAACCGGTTGCACTCCTGGCCTCTTCAATAGCTTGGAGTGAGGACCTGGGGTGTTACTGGTGTTGAGTAGGGCACATGGGGAGTGGTTTCCTAGCACAGAAGGAAGGAGGGACAGGACACATGTAGAGGATGGACATGCAGTCAAGCATCGTGGCCTAGCAGAGGTAGGCTGGGGTGGCTGCTTTCTCCACTTAGTCCTGGAGGGGAACCTGCTGACCCTGAGAAGGGACCCCAACAAGCTAGAGACTCTGAGACTCAAGCTTCATTAGAGGCGCTGGAAAGTTTAAGGCTATTTTTTCTAAAGGTTATTATTAGCATGGGCAAGAGGACAGGGAGGTGGATGAAGGGGGAGCATTTATCCCATAACAGGGCAGGGGTGGGGGGAATTGAGGCCCCAGAGAGGTGGTATCTGCCTGTCTTCGAAGGCTTTGGGGTGGTTTCTGAAATTCTGCTTTAGCTTCAAAAGGTGTGGACTTTATTCAAAGAACAGTGCACTTAAGAAGAGTTTTAGAAACAAGGCAGCCTCTTGGGATAAATGCCCAGACCCCTCCCATAAGGGGTCATTTTAGAAGCAGCAACAGTCACAGAAACTCCAGCTTGTTATTTTTTTTAAAGACAGAATATGATGATTACTAAGTCATATCAAATAGAGATATTTTTATCTTCTTTTATCAATTTGAGACAGGGATAGCTGTGGTCAGAATCAATATTCCCACCAAGATGAGCCTCCCTCAGAGCATAATGCATCTCCTCCAGTTGTGCACAGATCTAGCAGTCCCAGGTAGGGAGCAGGAGGGCGACTAATGATTTTCCAGTTTTATCCCCTCCACTCCCCACCAAAATCAGACCATCTGTATTCTGGGCCATACTTTCTTGGATAGAAAACTAGAAAAATTTGACATGTCAGTTCAGTTCAGTTCAGTTGCTCAGTTGTGTCTGACTCTTTGCGACCGCATGAACCGCAGCATGCCAGGCCTCCCTATCCATCACCAACTCCTGGAGTCCATCCAAACCCATGTCCATCAAGTTGGTGATGCCATCCAACCATCTCATCCTCTGTCACCCCCTTCTCCTCCCACCCTCAATTTTTCCCAGCATCAGGGTCTTTTCCGATGAGTCAGCTCTTCACATCAGGTGGCCAAAGTATTGGAGTTTCAGCTTCAACATCAGTCCTTCCAATGAACACCCAGGACAGATCTCCTTTAGGATGCACTGGTTGGATCTCCTTGCAGTCCAAGGGACTCTCAAGAGTCTTCTCCAACACCACAGTTCAAAAGCATCAATTCTTCAGTGCTCAAATTTCTTTATAGTCCAACTCTCACATCCATACATGACCAATGGAAAAGCCATAGTTAACTATATTCTTGCTCATGGTTTTTACCCCATATTTCCTATACTATGCTCCTGAGTAGAGAAAAATAGAGGCGCTGGAAAGTTTAAGGCTATTTTTTCTAAAGGTTATTATTAGCATGGGCAAGAGGATAGGGAGGTGGATGAAGGGGGAGCATTTATCCCATAACAGGGCAGGGGTGGGGGGAATTGAGGCCCCAGAGAGGTGGTATCTGCTTCAGCCATGTCTTCCCTCTATCTGGTATTTTCAGATGCCAGCTATGCCAATCTCCTTAACATTCTCTGCCATTTTATTTATATTCATCTCTATCACAAGAGAAAGCTCCAACTATCACTCAATATCCAAAAGCAATTATTTTTTAATTATGTGGCTTTTTAAATGATCAAAACAAAAAGACAAATAGGAAATATTTGCAACATATCACCAACAATGAACTTCAATACCTGATCCTAGACCCTAAAAATTCTACATACCAACATCATCCAAGTAGGAATAGACTAATATAAAAAGATACCATTTGTAGAAGCCACTGAACTTTTTGGGTGCCAGAGAAAGGCTGGGGTGTGGGAACAGGTGGTAAAAATCTATCCCCTAAATTCATATGTTGAAGTCCTAATCCCGAGTACATCAGAATGTGACTGTAGGGACTTCCCTCATGGAACAGTGGATAAAACTCAATGCAGGGGGCCTGGGTTCAGTCCCTAGTCAGGAAACTAGATCCCACATGCCACAACTAAGACCCAGCACAGCCAAATAAATGTTATTGGTTTTTTTTTAAAGAAATGTGACTGTATTTAGAGATAGGGTCTTTAAAGAGGTAATTGAGTTATAATGAAATCATTAGTGGGCCTTAGTCCATTATGATGATTTGAATAGAGTCCTAGACACTGTGGAAAGCTCTGAGAAGGAAGTGAGGAGAAAGAAACAAGTTTCACAAATTTAAAATATTTGATGGATCAGCCCCTACCTTTGAGTTCTGAGAACTCTTCATGAAAGATATAGAGTCAACATACATATGTGGACTTCTCATTAGATGATACCTAATCTCATGGCTGGATGGCATCACTGACTCAATGGACATGAGTCTGAGTGAACTCCGGGAGTTGGTGATGGACAGGGAGGCCTGGCATGCTGCGATTCATGGGGTCGCAAACAGTCGGACACGACTGAGCGACTGAACTGAACTGAATCTCTAGGACCCCCAGGGTCCTAGATTATTAAATAAAATCTACAAGTTCTTTGAAAGTATTTATCTCTCAAGGTACCACAGTTTCACTGTCCACTCCAAAAGAGAAAGTCAAAGAAACACCAAAAAATTCCAGCTTCTATGTTCCACCATCAATTAACTTTTTTTTTTCCTATTTTTTGGTTATATACAGCATGCAAGATCTTAGTTCCCTAACCAGGGATCAGACTTGTGCCTCCTGCAGTGGAAGTGTGGTATTCAAACCACTGGATGACCTTAAAATTAGGTACAAAAGCCCTGTCTTCCCTGGGTCACTGGCTTTTAGAAGTTTCTCAATGTCAAAGTCTTACTTGTAACAAGCAGCAGTCCAACCTCAGGTTGTGTAGTCATTCACTGGGATGGAGTGGTGGGAATGGACCCAGACAACAGATGGTCAAGTTCCAGGAGAGCAAATAGGACATGTGATGGTGAAGCAAGGGGTAGGGTTGGGGAGTAGGCAGGGAGTTGGACCAAAAGAACCAGGGCTAAGAATTTGAGGAACCATGAGCAGAATCTCAGAGCACAAAATCTGGATCCTAAGACTGGGCCAATGTCTAGGCAAGGGACTTGGGTGACAGGCTAGAAAAAGTCTGTTTGAGGATCCTACACAGAAGCTGATGTGCTGGTGGAGACTTCATTCCTTCTGCATATGGCCCTGAACAGGGTTGAGTGCCAATGGATTTCCTGGTGTTTGTAAAACTGTCTCCACCATCCCCTGAAAGTGTTAGTCGCTCAGTCAGGTCTGACTCTTTGTGACCCCATGGACTGTAGCCCGCCAGTCCTCTGTCCATGGGATTCTCCAGGCAAGAATACTGGAGTTGCCATTCCCTTCACCAGGGGATCTTCCTGACCCAGGGATCAAACCTAGGTTTCCTGCATTGCAGGTGGATTCATTACTGTCAGAGCCACCAGCCTCAATCCTCTATTTGCCTCTGAATCTCCTAGTTGACTTATTCAAAAATATAGATTACAGATACTCCTCATTCAGAGCTGCCTCCTCCTACCAGGCCAACCAAAGGGCCCGTACTGAAGAAAGAGCCTTTGCAGAACTCCCCACAATTATTTTTATATTTCTACATTTTTACAACTTCACTACAGTAGAGATTCCTGCCTTCAGAGAGTGGTAAAGAGATACAACCAGCTGGAAAGGTCGTCTGGATTCTAGGACAGCAGTCAGAAACACCATTTTTTCCAACTTTGTAGACCTAGGAAGTTTTACCCATGAGCCCTGGTCTCATCCCCTGACCTTGGCCCTTCCAAGCTCCTCATTCCTACTGTCCCTACTGAAAAGCTCGATCTGACTCCTGTATCTCAGAATGACAGACTTAGGTAGGAAGTTGTCAGGCTCCCTTCCCAAAATGGGTGTTGTTGTTCAGTCGTTCAGTTGTGTCTGGCTCTTTTGTGACCCCATGGACTATAGCCCACCAGGTTCCTCTTGTCCATAGGTTTTCTCAGGCAAGAATACTGGAGTGGGTAGCCATTTCCTTCTCCAGGAGATCTTCTTGACTCAGCAACCAAACCCAAATCTCCTGTGTCTCCTGCAATGGCAGTGAGATCCTTAACCACTGTGCCACCTGCAAAGCCTCCAGTGGATAGGGACTTAACGTAAGGTCACTGCTCCTGGCAGACTGGCTCAGCACAAGGAATTCCCACCAGCTTTGGCTCCACCTCCAATATGAGGTCCAGTTCACTGAGGGGGCTGCTTGGACTCCCATCTTTAGTGTGTCTCTCCTAGCACTTTGGGGGGCTGATGTCCGGCCCCAACTGCTAACTGTTGGGGTTCTTTTGGCCTGAACCATTTCTGGAGACTCTGCTTTGTGTCTGGTTGTATATCCCCTTCATACTCCATCCTAAGTGTCTGTCTAATTCCAAACCTAGCACGTAGTAGATGCTATGAGAGGTAGCAAACATCTAAGGGTTTCCCCAGTGGCTTAGTGGTAAAGAATCTGCCTGCAATGCAGGAGATGCAGGAGACTTGGGTTTGATCCCTGGGTCAGGAAGATCCCCTGGAGAAGGAAATGGCAACCCAGTCCAATATTCTTGCCTGAGAAATCCCATGGACAGAGGAATTTGGCGGGTTACAGTCCATATGGGCACAAAAGGGTTGGACACAACTTAGTGACTAACAACAAAAACAACAAACAGGACCCATATGCTATAATGAAAGAATCATCTCCTCTCTGCTTCACTTTGACCCCCCAAACATAGCCTCACTCGGAGGCTCATTAAACTATCATATTGAAACTTGAGATTCAGCCACATGAAAAAAACAATCACTCCAGTTACAAACATGAAGCATTTGAGGGAGACTGAATACGTACTTACTCGATACAGCCAGGTCTCAGCTTCCCCATCTGTAAAACAAGGCTCAGTCCCCAGATCCCTCAGGATGGACCACCGGCTCCCGATGCCAGGAAAGTGCTTCAGCAACATCAGGTGAGCTGTACAAATGAGAGGTAATTTGACAAGTCAGCCAGCATGGAGCAGCCCGTCAAGTCAATGCAGAGTGCTCTAATGCACTTAAAAGCCCAGAAGCCAGCCCGAGCTGAGTGATAATGGCCTCAACACCACCGGGGATTTCCCAAGCCTAATTTCCAGGCCTGATGGCCATAGTGTTCCATCTCCGTTGGACTAATGAAGGCACAGCGGAGACAGAATCTGACAGAGAAGCTCACCCTGGCCTTTGTCTAGATTTATGGAGAAGACAAGTTGCCAAGCAGGTAGATTAGACGTCAGCAGGGCTTCCCTCAGTGTGATGAGGTCTCAGGGGCATCATGGCTGTGAGATTTAACGTGAGTGTAGATCAGTGCTATGTGCAGAGACCGGGAGGCGTGGGAGTTACTGAAAGGTCTCTTCTACTTTTACCTACGTGGCCCCAGTGCACTTCACTATTCAAATCCTTAACTTCTTCATCTGTCAACTACAACTAACTGTTATCTATCTCCAGAGGTTGTTGAGAAAATGAAACCTATGGAAAATGGCAGTATTGGGCCTAGCACAGTACGGGTGCCCAATAAATAGTAGCTTTTTATTTTTTTTTATTTGGCTGCTCTGGGTCTTAGCTGTAGCACATGGCATCTTTGATCTTTGTTGAGGCATCCAGGTGGCTCAGCAGGTAAAGAATCCACCTGCCAGTGCAAAGGATGCAGTTCGATCCGCGAGTTGGGAAGATCCCCTGGAAGAGGAAATGACAACCCACTCCAGTGTTCTTGCCTGGGGAATCCCATGGACAGAGGAGCCTGGTGGGCTACAGTCCATGGGGGTTGCAAAGAGTCAGACACAACAGCGACTGAGCACGCCAGGCATGCAAGATCTTTATTTGCAGCATGTGAACTCTTAGCTGCAACATATAGGATCTAGTTCCCTGAACAGGGATAGAACTTGAAACCCGCCCCCCCCCAACATTGGGAGCACAGAGTCTTAGTCACTGGACCACCAGGAAAGTCCCCTACAGCCATTTTTATATTATGTTATAGTTGTCATATTTTCTGCTACAGTGATATTCACCCCAGTGACCAGACCTGAGAAGTGAAAGTCTATTTATCTTTCAGACCCAAAGACTCAGCCGAGCCCTGAATGGAACATATGTTCTTTTGGGGAAGATATATTTACATGGGATGTATCTGCTTAAGACTGCTACTTTTTCTCTCAGCTTCTTCAGATACCAGTTATTAGCCAAATGCATACAATTGATCTCTCCCCCAGAATTCCCTAATCTTAGCTCTAGATACTCCCCTTCCCATTTCTAACCACCCCTTTCCCACACTGGACCTTCATACAGGAAAGCCATAGCCTGTGCTCCCTACAAGTACAGAGAGAAGAGTCCATGCCTCTCTCTCTTATTCCTGTTTTTGGCCACACCACAGTATATGAGATATTAGTTCCCTGACCAGGAATCGAACCCATGCTCCCTGCATTGGGAGCATGAGTCTTAACAACTGGACCACCAGGGATGTCCCTCCTATTCATTCTTACCACTAACTCTTCCCAAAATCAACTTATCTTTAATACATAATCTCCCTGCTCTGAGCCAGGAAGGTAAGTGCTCACAGTTAAAGTTTTCAGCTCAGTGGAAGAACAGTAAAGCAATTTCTATTGAGTAGAGCTGACCAACATATATACATATACATATATATACATACATGCACACAGACTTTGTGAGAGAGAAATTCAAAGGGTCAAAGTCCAAACCAAAGTTCATACATTAAAAGACACATTGTCGTTAAGAGTTTATTTCTCCCCAAAATTAATCTGTAGATTAATTCCAATTGAATTTCCAAAGGACATTTTTTGTTGAAATAGATGAGTTAATTATAAGTGGCAATGCAAAGGACCTAGAGTAGTCAAAGGAATCTTAAAGAAATAACAAAGCTTAAGGACACACACAACTTGATTTCAAAATGTAATATAGGACTTCCCTGGTGGTCCAGTGGTTAAGAATCCGCCTGCCAATACAGGGGACACAGGTTTGATCCCTGGTTGGGGAAGATCCCACCTGCTTCAGGGTTACTGAAGACTGTGTGCCCTAGAAGCCCATGCTCCACAACAAGAGAAGCTACCACAAAGAGAAGTCCACACACAGCAACTAGAAAAAGCCCATGCACAGCAATGAAGAGCCAATGAATCCAACAATAAATACATTTATTCTTTAAAATGTACTGTAAAGCCAAAGTAATCAGGAGAATGTGGTATTAATGTAGGAACAGATTAATAGGTTACTGGCAGAGAATAGAGTCCAGAAATAGGCCCACACATATAAAGACAACTGATTTTCAACCAAGGCACCAAGGCAATTCAATGGAGGAAAAGAAATTTTTTTCAGTAAGTAGGAGCTGAAACAGTCAGATGAACATGTGGAAAAAAACAAATCTTGACTTCAATCACACACCACACAAAAAATTAATATGAGATGGATCATTGATTTAAACATGAAAGTTAAGACTACAAATTTTCTAGGATAAAAAACCAGGAGAATAGGCAAATATTTTTTATAAAAGACACACAGCACAAAGAAATTTTTGACAAACTGGATGACATCAAAATAAAAATATTCTGCTTATCAAAAGACACAACTGAGGGACTTCCCTGGTGGTCCAGTGGCTAGGACTCCGTGCTCCAAATGCAGGGGGCCTGAGTTCGATCTCTGGTGAGAGGCCAGAGAACTAGATCCCACGTGCCACAACCTAAGACCCAGTATGGCCTAATAAATAAATAAAAATTTTAAAAAGACATCATCAAGTAAATGAAATGGAGAACCACCTGGTGGGAGAAAAATAATCACAATACATCTATCTGAAGAAAGACCTGGCAACAGGAAGACTAGAATAAACCCTGTAGTGTTGGACTGAATAAAAAGATCGGTATGAATGCCTTATAAAGTTTTTGATTTAGAGATTGATTTTTTCCCCAGCCTTGAGAGCTGGAGGTCCTAGAAGCAATGATTCCAGTAGCAATGAACACTCCCAGGACCCACATGTGATTTCTAAATATTATTCTTCTATAATAGGATAATGGCTCCTTGGAGAAAGAGCTGATTACAGGAATGGAGCAAGGTATGGTATAATATACCATATATGGTACAATATACCATGAGATGAAACATCTCATCCCACCAGAAAACATGGATGTGTTTTTTTTTAATGGTGGGAACATATCTAAAGGACACAGGAGCCTACCTTTATCCCCACTTGGCTAAACCTCAAATAACTTGGGAATCAAATTAAATAATCATGAGAAAACAATTTGAGCATCAAATTGGATGAATTCTAACCCACAGAATAAAATAAAGAATCCACATGTCCACTCTGATATAAATAAATATGTGCTGACTGCTCTTCCTTATGCATAGAAGAAATAACAATTGGAAGAATAATTGTTTTAAAATTATCAGTGAATGCTAGAACTAGTGGGTGAAAGTTTGATACATAAAGGGGTATTTACATAATCTCAAAATATCTCCCATAATTACAAAGGGTAAAATAGAACTTTACAGAGGAAATTTGGTGGACACCATCTTAACCAAGTGATCAAAGTTAACATCACCAATATTATGACAAACTCACATGTTTATGTTATGTTATGTTATGTTCCTCCTAAGGAGATACACAGACAGTAACACAACATCACACCTGGGGCATGTCTGCCAAACATTAAAAATTTAATCAGTGGAAACACCAAATTGACCCACATCGAGGGACATCCTATTAAATACCCAACCTGTAGTCACGGGATGAGAGCCAAGGATGGAGAGGGAACCCAACAGAAGTCACAGAAGCAGGGAGAGCTCATACAACAAGACTTCAAGAGTGATCCAATTCAAATCAGGTGTGAGAATAGACTTGGAAAGATGCAAAGACACTTTTTCAGAACTTAGCAGGAAAGTGAAGATAAATCCCCTTTTAAATAGTAAGCAGGAGAACAGTATGGAGGTTCCATAAAAAACTAAAAATATGACCCAACAATCCAACCCCTGGACGCACACCCAGAGAAAACCATAATTCCAAAAGATACATGCACCCCAGTGTTCACTGCAGCAGTATTTACAATGGCCAGGACATGGACACAACCTAATGTCCATAAAAAGAGGAATGAATGAAGAAGACGTGGTACATACATATATACAATGGAAGATTACTCAGTCATAAAAAGGAATGAATTGGGTCATTTGTAGAGATGTGGATGGACCTAGAGACTGTCACACAGAGTGAAGTAAGTCAGAAAGAGAAAACAAATACTGCATATTAACACATATATGTGGAATCTGAAAAAATTGGTATAGATACTATTATTTACAAAGCAGAAATAAAGACAAAAACAGAAAGAATAAATGTGTGAATGCCAAGGGGGGAAATGGGGTGGGATGAATTTGGACATTGGGATTGACATATATACACTGTTAACACCCAAGAGGGATGGGTCACGGTGGAGAGTTCTGACAAAATGTGGTCCACTGGAGAAGGGAATGGCAAACCACTTCAGTATTCTTGCCTTGAGAATCCCATGAACAGTATGAAAAAGCAAAAAGATAGGACACTGAATGATGAACTCCCCAGGTCGGTAGGTGCCAATATGCTACTGGAGATCAGTGGAGAAAGAATGACGAGACAAAGCCAAAGCAAAAACAACACCCAGTTGTGGATGTGACTGGTGATAGAAGCAAGGTCTGATGCTGTAAAGAGCAATACTGCATAGGAACCTGGAATGTTAGGTCCATGAATCAAGGCAAATTGGAGGTGGTCAAACAGGAGATGGCAAGAGTGAACGTCAACATTTTAGGAATCAGCGAACTAAAATGGACTGGAAGGGGTGAATTTAACTCAGATGACCATTATATATACTACTGTGGGCAAGAATCCCTTAGAAGAAATGGAGTAGCCATCATAGTCAACAAAAGAGTCTGAAATGCAGTACTTGGATGCAATCTCAAAAACAACAGAATGATCTCTGTTCATTTCCAAGGCAAAGCATTCATTATCACGGTAACTTAAGTCTATGCCCCAAACAGTAATGCTGAAGAAGCTAAAGCTGAATGGTTCTATGAAGACCTACAAGACCTTCTAGAATTAACACCCAAAAACAGATGTCCTTTTCCTTATAGGGGACTGGAATGCAAAAGTAGGAAGTCAAGAAACACCTGGAGTGACAGGCAAATTTGGCCATAGAGTACAGAATGAAGCAGGGCAAAGGCTCATAGAGTTCTGCCAAGAGAATGCACTGGTCATAGCAAACACCCTCTTCCAAGAACACAAGAGAAGACTCTACACATGGACATCACCAGATGGTCAATACCAAAATCAGACTGATTATATTCATTGCAGCCAAAAATGGAGAAGCTCTATACATTCAGTAAAAACAAGACCAGGAGCTGACTGTGGCTCAAATCATGAACTCTTTATTGCCAAATTCAGACTTAAATTGAAGAAAGTACGGAAAACTACTAGACCACTCAGGTATGACCAAAATCAAATCCCTTACAATTATACAGTAAAAATGACAAATAGATTCAAGAGATTAGATCTGATAGACAGAGTGCCGGAAGAACTATGGACGGAGGTTTGTGACATTGTACAGGAGGCAGTGATCAAGCCCATCCCCAAGAAAAAGAAATGCAAAAAGGGAAAATGTCTGTCTGAGAAGGCCTTACAAATAGCTGTGAAAAGAAGAGAAACGAAAGGCAAAGGAGGAAAGGAAAGATATACCCATTTGAATGCAGAGTTCTAAAGAATAGCAAGGAGAGATAGAAAAGCCTTCCTCAGCGATCAATGCAAAGAAATAGAGGAAAACAATAGAATGGGAAAGAGTAGAGATCTCTTCAAGAAAATCAGAGATACCAAGGGAACATTTCATGCAAAGATGGGCACAATAAAGGACAGAAATGATGTGGACCTAACAGAAGCAGAAGATATTAAGAAGAGGTGGCAAGAATACACAGAAGAACTGTACAAAACAGATCTTCATGACCCAGATAATCACGATGGTGTGATCACTCACCTAGAGCCAGACATCTTGGAATTCGAAGTCAAGCGGGCCTTAGGAAGCATCACTACAAAGCTAGTGGAGGTGATGGAATTCCAGTTGAGCTATTTCAAATCCTAAAAGATGATGCTGTGAAAGTGCTGCACTCAATGTGCCAGCACATTTGGAAAACTCAGCAGTGGCCACAGGACTGGAAAAGGTCAGTTTTCATTCCAATCCCAAAGAAAGGCAATGCCAAAGAATGCTCAAACTACTGCATAATTGCACTCATCTCACACGCTAGCAAAGTAATGCTCAAAATTCTCCAAGCCAAGCTTCAACAGTACATGAACAATGAACTTCCAAATGTTCAAGCTGGATTTAGAAAAGTCAGAGGAACCAGAGATTAAATTGCCAACATCCACTGGATCATTGAGAAAGCAAGAGAGTTCCAGAAAAACATCTACTTCTGCTTTACTGACTATGCCAAAGCCTTTGACCGTGTGGATCACAACAAACTGAGGAAAATTCTGAAAGAGATGGGAATACCAGACCACCTGACCTGCCTCCTAAGAAATCTGTATGCAGATCAAGAAGCAACAGTTAGAACTGGACATGGAACAACTGACTGGTTCCAAATCAGGAAAGGAGTACGTCAAGGCTGTATATTGTCACCCTGCTTATTTAACTTATATGTGGAATACATCATGCAAAATGGCAAGCTGGATGAAGCACAAGCTGGAATCAAAATTGCTGGGAGAAATATCAATAACTTCAGATACGCAGATGACACCACCCTTATGGCAGAAAGCAAAGAAGATCTAAAGATCCTCTTGATGAAAGTGAAAGAGGAGAGTGAAAAAGTTGCTTAAAACTCAACATTCAGAACACTAAGATCATGGCTTCTGGTCCTATCATTTCATGGCAAATAGATGGAGAAACAATGGAAACAGACAAATTTTATTTGAAGGGGCTCCAAAATCACTGCAGATGGTGACTGCAGCCATGAAATAAAAAGACACTTACTCCTTGAAAGAAAAGTTATGACCAACCTAGACAGCATATTAAAAAGCAGAGACATTATTTTGCTGACAAAGGTCTGTCTAGTCAAAGCTATGGCTTTTCCAGTAGTCATGTATGGATGTGAGAGTTGGACTATAAAGAAAGCTGAGCACGGAAGAACTGATGGTTTTGAACAGTGGTGTTGGAAAAGAGTCTTGAAAGTCCCTTGGACTGCAACGAGATCCAACCAGTCCATCCTAAAGGAAATCAGTCCTGAATATTCATTGGAAGGACTGATGCTGAATCTGAAACTCCAATACTTTGGCCACCTGATGAGACTGAACTGACTCCTTGGAAAAGACCCTGATGCTGAGAAAGATTGAAGGTGGGAGAAGAAGAGGATGACAGAGGATGAGATGGTTGGATGGCATCACTGATTCAATGGACATGAGTTTGAGCAAGCTCTGGGAGTTGGTGATGGACAGGGAAGCCTGGTGTGCTGTAGTCCATGGGGTTGCAAAGAGTCAGAAGACTGAGCGACTGAACTGAACTGAACACTGTGTATGAAATAGATCACTAAAGAAAATCAACTGTATAAGACAGGGAACTTTACTCAAGGCTCTGTGGTGACCTAAATGGGAAGGAAATCCAAAAAAGAGGCCGGAGGCAGAGGGGCAGGGGGTGGCTTCCCGGTTGGCTCAGGGGTAAAGAATCCTCCTTCAGTGCAGCAGATGCAGGAGATTCGGGCTCAATCCCTGGGTCAGGAAGATCCCCTGGAGGAGGGCATGGCACTCCACTCCAGTATCTTTGCCTGGAGAATCCCAGGGACACAGGATCCTGACAGGCACACAGTCCATGGAGTCTCAAAGAGTTAGACACGACTGAAGTGACTTAGCACACATGTATAGCCGATTCACTTTGCTATACAGCAGAAACTAACATAACATTATAGAGCAACTATACTCCAATAAAAATTCATAAAAATTAAAAAAATTTTTAAATGGTAAGCAGGTAAATCAGTTTATTCATGGACATCTAAAAACCTAAGATATGTTTGAAATGAGGCAAAATTCTGCCCTGTTCCCAATCCTAGTTTATTTTATGATTCATGAACATAGATGAGTTTCTGTCATGTGCTGCAGAAGGTATGGTAAAAAATCTAGAAGTGATACTGGGAAGACACCCTGGCATTTGTTGGTGGAAATATGGGCTTGTCACAAGTTCGAGCTGGGCTCCTGATCCAAACACCAAAGAAAATGAGGCTTTCCAACATCGTGATGCTATGAAACTTGTATTGGAATCTGGATAGTGCAGTAGCCCAGCTCTTACAGTATTCCCATCTGTCTTTGAACCTGGATCCAAGAGATCTGTAGCAGCCCAAATGGGCTGATGACAACATTCTTTATGTCTCATTAATAACTTTTTTCTCAATTACTGTGTATGCAAGATTCTCAAAAGTGATTGATTTTATGAGAGCCAGCTAGCAACAAAAAGCATGACCAAGATAAACTGTGTAACTGATTATAGGGACTGCTTGCCTTCTCGTGTCTTTTCTTTCTGCTTTGTCTTGAAGCCTAGTTTTACAAGAAGAATACAGCTTCTCTCCCTCTTCCTGAGGATGTATGCTATAGAGGACACATCCCATTTACTTCTCAGGAAGGTCCAACTTCACACTCTAGGGTACACAACCTATTTCAAGGAGTTGTGGATTATTGCCCCTTCTAAAAATCTTTCATGCTGTTTGTCTCTTATGCCAGGGTTTCTCAACCTTAACACCACTGACATGTTAGACTGGATAATTCTTTGTTGTGATGGAGAGTGGAAGAGATTCTCTTCTTTACGGGAAGTTTAGCAGCATCCTTGGCTTTGACCAGAGTGTCTCCCACCAACGGCGACAAAATCTCTCTAGATAGTACCAGATATCCTTCCAGGGGCAAAATTGCCTCTGGTTAAGAACCACTGCCTTAGTGAGAAAGAGAAAAACAAATATCATATGTTAACACATATATGTGGAATCTAGAAAAATGGTATAGATGATCCTATTTGCAAAGCAGAAATAGAGACACAGATGTAGAGAACAAATATGGAAACCAAAGGGGAAAAGGGAGGGCGATAAATTGGGAAATTGGAATTGACATATATACACTGCTGATACTACGTATAAAATAGATAATGAATGAGAATCTACTATATAGCACAAGTAACTCTACTCAGTGCTCTGTGGAGACCTAAATGGGAAGAATATCCAAAAAAGAGGGGATATATATAAACATACAGCTTATTCACTTTGCTGTGCAGCAGAAACTGACAGAACATTGTAAAGCAACTACAGTCCAACAAAATTAATTAAAAAAAAGAACTACTACCTTAAACTGAAATCTTACAAAAGATTGAAACATTTTACAGCTGTTAAACTTTATAGCCAGTCTGTTTACTCCCAATTCCAGGCTTTCATAAAAACCTGGGTGAGATGTAATCCCAACATCTGACTGTCTCCCCGGGCATCTGTCCATCTCTCTCTGATTGCAAATTGAAGTACCTCATTGATCCTTCTTTTCATAGAGTCCATTATCCATTCATATGTTGACTCTAAGAGATGTTTGCTCAAATCATGTCTGCTGTGCATAATAGTCTCAGCAATTTAAAAGCTTCCTGCCAGCAGGCATTTCCCACTATTGACCATGGTCTTCTGGAAAACGTACGGTGCCTTTGCATGAGTATGGTTGGGTCTCCCACTCTATTCCATGGCTTCGAGTGTCATCTTGTCTACAAACAAATAATTGAGCATTAAGAGTTTGTGTTCATTTGCTGGTGATTTTGGTCCCGTGGAAATGCTGACTGGATAAAATCTCATGATGCTTGTACAGGACAGAAGCAGCAGCAGGCTGGCTTCACCTTTGGGGAAGAGAATGCTTCTGGACATCTGGGGCTTGACATAAAGATACTGCACTACTGTCCTCCATATAGTCCTGTGCAGTAGCGCACACACAAGCACAACCACGTGTCGAGGATGCACACACATGGCGCACATTCACATCTTTGAAAGTTCACAACTTGGAGGGTCATATGCAGGGGACTTACTGTGTTCTCCAAGAGTGTAACAGTCTTCCTTCTGGCCCCTACCCTAGGGGGTTTGATCCTTCTGCTCTTCAGGGAAGGCCCCAAAGATGTCTGAGATATGCATTTTACATCAGCTTTATTCCCAACAGGGTCTGGGTTCACCTTTTGGGCAGAGGATATCTATCCTCTCCTCTGCCTTTGAGTACTAGGACTTGCTGAGTTTTGACTGAACACTTCCCTAACTATAGTCAGCATTCCCCTGCTTTGTAGCCAGGTAGAGACTGGTATCTAAAGTCAGCCGATAGTAGTGGCAGAGCTAGGATTCAAATCTACATAAACAAAGAATATCTTTCTATTTCTCCCCTTGTTTCCCCAAAGTGAAAATGATGAAAACAAGGAGCTCGTTTGTGGGTAAAGGAGAAAATTCTTGGAGAGCAGTTGGATTGCTCTCTCCCTTATTGGAAGTGATTGTCTTTTATTGTTGTTTTTCAGTCATTCGGTCGTGTCCGATTTTTTGTGAAGTGATATGGATGGCCAAAAGGGAAGGGCTGAGAGGGGCAGGTGTCATCTGCCAGGGAAGGGGAGCTGGGAGAAGAGGCGGTGCAGGGCAGGAGAGGAGTCTGCTATGCACAGGTTCAGCAGGCAGTGCTGGGTATCGTGAGCAGGCCGGTTACGGGGTGGGTGGGGTGAGGTGGGAGGCAACCAGACCCAAACAGCCACATCCAGTGTGGCCCTTCCTTGACCACACGCAGCAGCCTCAAGCTGCAGTGAAGGAAACGGGTGGCTATCTCAGACACAGAACCTCAGACATCACAGGTTTACAAGGGAGCCTGCCGCATGTGGACACAGTGGGGAAGGGGAAGGTGAGATGAATTGGAGGGTAGCACTGACATACACAGTACCATGTGTGAAAAAGATAGCTAGTGGGAGGCTGTTGGATAACACAGGGAGCTCAGCTTGATGCTCTGTGATCTGTGATGATCTAGAGGGGTAGGGTGGGGCAGTGGGAGGGGGGTGGTGGGAGAGAGGCTTAAGAGGGAGGGGATAAGTGTGTACATATAGCTGACTCACTTTGCTGTGCAGCAGAAACTATCACAATATTGTAAAGCAATTACACTTCAAAATAAAACAACCAAAAAAAGGCCCTTGCCAGATAATGAGTCCAACCTCTGGCTCACTATCTGCATCTCATCCTAGCACTTCTTGAGCACAACCATCAGAACAGACCCTTTGCTGAGTACCTGTTCCTTTTTTGAAAGAAAAAAAAAAAATGTTACAGAATTGTTAGAAAAAAATAACACTTCTTTTCATCCCACTTTGGGCATACATCTGGCAGTATGATTTTTAAAAATTAATGTGTAGGACTTCCCTGGTGGTTCAGTTGTTAAGAATCAGTCTGCCAATGCGGGGGACTCAGGTTTGATCCCTGGAGCAGGAAGATCCCACATGCCTCGGAGCAACTAAGCCCATGCACCACAACTACTGAGGCTGAGCGCCCTGGAGCCCTGCTCCACAGCAAGAGAAGCCTCTGCAGTGAGAAGCCCGTGCACCACAATGAGAGAGTAGCCCCTGCTTGCTGCAACTAGAGAAAGCCCACATGCAGCAGTGAAGACCAAAAATAAATAAATAATAAATATACATTATTTTTAAAATTAATATGTATGGTCAGTAATGTGTTTCTCTTTATTTGCAAGGCTGATTTAAATTTCACAGATACAGACACTTCCTGGATGGTCCAGTGGTTAAGACTCCACTCTTCCAATGTAGAAATGCAGGGCACATGGGTTCAATCCCTGGTAGCAGAACTAAGATCCCACATGCCTTGTGGTGTGGCCAAAAAAAAATTTTTTTAATTAATTTTTAAATAAAAAAATAAAATTAACAGATACATATCCTCTTTGGTGTTTGAACATGAGCGTGTTTTTTCTTTAGATATTTTAAAAGGTGAGATTCTGTGGCCCAAGAATTTTCATATGTGATGCTGTCCTCCTAAAGGGATTTATGAAGTTATCTCAGGACTTCTGCTTTCCTGCTGCTGTTAAAAGCTGCTGGCTACAATGTCTGTGCCTTGTGCAAAAAAAAAAAAAAAAAAAAAAAGTGGAGCTTTATTTTAAAATTAGATCCCAGGGTTAATTTAAAGATTATGCCAAGTGTATGTTGCAAATCCACTCATTCCATCTGACCTGCAGGAACACATCTGCTCTGTGTTCGCCCCACCCGACTTCTGACGGTGGCATATGTCTGATGCCTTTGATTAAAGAGAAGGGTTTGTTGGGATGTCATGTACAGTATATCAAAGGAGATCAGGCACCCGTCTGCAAGTCAGATGACAAGAGGGGTGATCAGGACGGTAACAGGCTGAGCAGACATTGTGAAGAGTCAGCTCAGAGGAATGAGTCATAATTTGGAAGTGTTCATTACCGGTGGTTTTAGCCATAATCATGCACAAGTCCCAGGGCCTGCAGTGTCAAGTGAAGCTAAGTAATCGCCTCAGCATCCATTTGTCCGAAGCATAGAATTCCAACCAAACTGTAGAACCAGCCTGGTAAGGGAGAGTCCGCGACATTTGGCAATAATTTTCCAAACTGGGATCTGACCAGCTGTTTAGTCCACGGGTCCAGATTAAGGAAGTGCCTTACCTTTAATCAAAGCGTGGTGAAAAGCTTTTGTTCCTTCATAGCAAGCCTGGCCCAAGAACATCATTTCCTTTTTATTTGAATGGAAATATACATTGTTTTCTGGTATCTTCTCTAACTTCTAGAGTAACTGGTTTCTACACTGGACCATCACTTGCATTTTCCGTGTCTCATGAGAAATGAGATGTCCATCGTGATGCCGAGAGATGGCAACAAAGTTAATGCTTCCTGTGTGGAGCTACTTCCCAGACTGTTAAGTTCCCTTTTTTTTAATTAATTAATTTGGTTGCATGGGGTCTTAGTTGCAGCACGAGGGCTCTTCACTGTGGCACATGGGCTTAGTAGCCCTATGGCATCTTAATGCCCTGACCAGGGATTGAACCCTCATTCCCTGCATTGAAAGATCCAGATTGTTAACCACTGGACCACTGGGGAAGTCCTTGTTAAGTCCTTACTGCTGTAATGTACCCCAGCAGCACTGGCTGGTTGTGGACCATTATTAGAAATGCAGACTCCCAGGCCCCACCCCAGACCTAGTGAATCAGAACATCATGTTTCAGGTGAGTTGGACACTGCATTCTTTTCTTTTCATGGCCTGATCAGTCTTAAAAGACAAAAGGATGCTATTTATTAAAAATACAGAGCAGGTTCTTTGTAAACTGCTTTTGTGTTACTCAGTCTTCAAAACGTATTTATAAAGTGATGAGTTATGTGTCAAACCCAGTTCCAGGAGCTAAGATAAAAGGTTGAATGGAGAGACTTCTCTGATCATCCAGTGGTTACGAATCTGCCTGGCAATACAGGGAACATGGGTTCATTCCCTGGTCCAGGAAGAGCCCACCTGCCTCAGAGCAACTATGCCTGGGTGCCATAACTACATAGCCAGAGCACCACAATTACTGAAGTCCACGCACTCTAGAGCCTGTGCTCCAAAACAAGAGAAGCTGCCACAGTGAGAAGCCCATGCACCACAAAGAAAACCCAGGGCAGACAAAAATAATTAATTAAAACAGAGTGAATGGAAAAGGGCCTGTCTTTTCCTCAGACTTCACTGTCACATGTGTCTTTTAATGCTAGAGGGTTTTTTGCTTTTTGTTTTTGTTTTTTTTTTTACACAAAGCTCTGTTTTCCTGTGTTCCACCCTTTAACAAACAGTGTCTCCAGGTGGACAGTGGCCAGTGTGCCTGGGAGGCTCCATCTCCCTTTCACGCCTGAGGCTGACCTTTGTTCTGCACTGAATCGGAATCGGGGTGGGGAGGTGATCTCCATCCCAGTTCTCCAGGCAATTCAAAGAGCCCACACCCAGCACGCCCGGAAGAAGCTCCCTCCTGTGACTCTGGCTGTTGTTTCAGAGGATATGGAGGGGGAAGCAGAACACGATTCTGGATTTTAAGTCCTGTCTGTGCATGAGGCCGGGAGGTAGCCTGACGGAGAGGTTTTAGAGGTCTCCTTTTTCTCAGCCCTGGCATCCTCCGCTGATGACAAAGTCTTCCCTGCCCCGCTCCCCAGTCTCCGGTGGGCGTAGTCATTTATGTGCCAGAGGGCAAAACACCTCTAGACAGGCCAAGGTGAGTCCTGCTGGCAAAGCAATGAGTTAGGGGCTGTTGGTGTGGAGAGCAGCCAAGGCTGGGGCTCACTTGGCATTGTTTTACAGTCAAAGGCATGGAGGAATTAGCTGTTAATCCAGCCCCACGGAGCTGTATGTAGTATCTACTCCTCCTAGATTCTGACACATGTTTAATTTTAGCCAACGTTCCTGAAGCTGAGGGAGATTTGTTTTTCTATTTGCCTATCATCATGGATATTTGATGATAGATGGGAAAGGAAGACCATGTGCTTTTATTTTACTCTGTCAATTTCTACAGAAGTCAAGGAACTACATTTCAAGGAAAAAATTAAATAAATATTGATGAAAAGCACTTCTTAACACTTTAAAGAGGTGGCTACCCTGAAACAAAAGCCAAAACTGTATCAAATGCCTAGAAGCTAGTAGTCCCTCTAAGCAAAGGAACAGAGATTACCTAGTTCCTTCTTTATTTCTTTTCTGTCCCCTTTATTTTATTTTTTATTTATTTTGAATTGGAGGATACTTGCTTTACAATGTTGTGTTGGTTTCTGCCATACAACAATGTGAATCAATGTGAGTCAGCCATATTATGTATACCTATGTCCCCTCCCTTTGGAGCCCTCCTCTCACCCAACCACCCACCATCCCATCCCTCTTCATCATCACAGGGCACTGAGCTGAGCTCCCTGTGCCGAACAACAACTTCCCACTAGCTATCGATTTTACACATGGAAGTATATATATATATATATCAATGCTACTGTCTCAATTCATCCCACCTCTCCATCCTCCTCTATGTCCACAGTCTGTTCTCTATATCTGCATCTCCATTCTTCTTTTAATGTGGGTTTTTTCCAGTTTTATTGAAGTGTAATTGGCAAATAAATATTATATCTATTTACGTATACCACACTGTGCACCTTAAACTTACACAATGACGTGTCAATTATATCTCAATAAATCTGGGGGGAAATTGTGTCTACTTAGATTTCCTAACTATATTTCATTCTTTTCTTCCTCCCGCCAGTAATTACTGAGCATCTACTCAGTGGAAGTAAACGAAGCCCAAACAAGTGAAGAAAGCAAAGGCTACTTACTGAATCTGCCCAGCTAAGGGAATCAACTACTATCACAGGCATTTTGGCAGAGATTCAAAGGCAGGCAGAGAAGTGAGTAAGCTGTATGGTGGGAAAGAACAGAAGGTTTCAGGTGTGCCCTGATTGGATGCTGTTGGCAAGGGGAAGCTGGAGGTGGACTAACTAGTTGTAGGGTATCCTTTATGATGGGGTTTCCCTGGTGGCTCATCTGGTAAAGAACCTGCCTGCCAATGCAGGAGACCCAGGTTCGATCCCTGGGTCGGGAAGATCCTCTGGAGAAGGAAATGGCAACCCGTTCCAGTATTCTTACCTGGAAAATTCCATGGACAGAGCAGCCTGGTGGGCTACAGTGGTTGCAAAGAATAGGACACGACTAAGCAACTAACACTTAACTCTTTGCAAGAGGATGAAGTCAGAGCAAAGAGACAGCAAGAAACACCACCCTTAACTTCCTCACTAAGCTACTGGATCAAGCCAGCCCTCCTGCTCTACAAGTTACAAAAACCAATAAATCCCTTTACTGTTTGAGCTATTTTGAGTTGGGCTTTCTCTTTCTTGACCTTGAACTTATACAGAGGGGATTCCTCTTCTGGAAGAGAGACAGGCCCAGCTGACTTCTGAGGCTGCTTCATACCTCCAAACACTTTCCAGACAAGATAAACATCTGTATCAAAGACTACTGCTGAGCAAACAAATTACATGTTTAACTCTAAATTCAAGCTAAAATGGAAATCTAGACTCTATGGGAATCAGGAATGCTTCTCTTGAAGTAAATACATATTGCATACGGGACTGAATGGGATCTGGGGAACAGATAAAAGGAGGAAGAGGCTTGGCTATGACCTGTGATACTCCGTACTTACAGTACACTTAATGTGCCCAGTATTTGAAACTGTCATAGCAATGCCCCATTTGCTGATAAATTTGGTTTTGTTTGGCAGCAGCAGCCCTGCTGTTTCTGACACATCAGCATCCCAGCCACTAATGATGATTAAGGTCTCAGAAGGCCTATGGTCTACCTTTTCCCTACATCCCTTCAGAGGACTTCCACTTCTCCAGCAACATCCCCGCCCTGTGTATTTTATACAATAGGGTCCATGCCAGAGCCCTACAATGGATTAAAAAAAAATGTAATCTCTGGGATCCAAGATAACTCTTTTTAAAATAAATAAAGACATGACTGTCACATGGATATTTCCCCTCTGTCTTGGCTCTTTTATCTTCTCTGGCTGAGAGGATGAGCTGAATCCTAAACCTGAATTTGAACCTAAGTGAGCTTGTTAGGGTTCCAGAAACACCAGGTCATGTTTCCTCCACAGCAAGGACAGATAAGACATGGCTTGTTGTTTTTCTTACAAAAAGGAATTCATGGGACTTCCCTGGTGGTCCAGTGGTTGAGAATCCGCCTGCCACTGCAGGGAACACAGGAGACGTGGGTTCAATCCCTGGGTCAGGAAGATCCCCTGGAGAAGGAAATGGCAACCCACTCCAGTATTCTTGTCTGGGAAATGTCATGGACAGAGAAGCCTGGCAGGGGTCACAGAGGTCACAAAGAGTTGTGAGTGACTCAGCAGACACTGAACTAACTCCACTCCCAAGAAGAGAGCAAGGAGTGGGACGAGCGGTGAGTAGTGTCCCTCAGTGACACAAGTCCTTGCACCTGAAAACAAGGGACGTCCACGTTTGCCTTGTAAACTGATAGTCCTCGTCCCATAGCAGGAATCCTCAACCTTCTTGGCACCTGGGACAGGTTTCGTGGAAGACAATTATTTCACGGACCAGGGGCAGGAGGATGGTTTCGGGATGATTCAAGCGTATTGCATTTATTGGGCACTTTATTCCTATTAGTATTACTTCAGCTCCACCTCAGATCATCAGGCATTCGAGCCTGGAGGCTGGGGACCCTGCCATAGAGAACCATAATGGCTCTTTCAATAAGAGGTGTTAACACTGTGAAAAGGCAGGAGAGTCTGTGGACAAATGCTATTATTTGGCATCAGATCTGGGCACAAGTCACTGGCAGAAGAGCTGCAGTCACAACACAGCATCTAGATGGAGAGCTCACCTCCTTCCTTTCATACCTTCCAGGTCCAAGGTCATTACTCAGGGACATAGCCTGGGGCAGCCATGGGCTGAGCCTGGGTGGAGATCCTAGCAAGGCCCTGTGTCTGTGAGTGTCTGCCTAGCAACCTCTCACAACATTTCACTAAACATGCAGAGAGCCATTTGACACGTACCGCCCTCTGCCTGGATCCTGCCCGTCCCTGCCCTTTGCATAATCTACTCCTCTTCCTCCTTTGCTCTGAGCTTATTAGCTCACTGTTCACTTTTTCAGGAAGGCACTCTCCTAACACCCTCACCCCCTGCTCCTCAAGCCTTTCCTGTCCACTCTCAAAGAACTATGTTCCTTTCCTTTGAAACACCTATTTGGGATGTGTTTGTGTGTTTAAGTGTGGGTGTCATGCTTTGGTGAATTTCTTTTTTGCACCAATAGACTGTCAGCCTCAAGAGAATGGCGACTGTGTCTGGTTTTACCTCCTGCTGTATCCTCAGCAGAGTGGCTGGCACAGTGAAGCAGTTTGAGTATTTGTGGAAGAGTTGAATCAATGAAGAAATGAATGATTTTACTAACACACCAGAGAAGGAAGATTAAAACCAAGGTAATCCACCCTCCCCATCCATTAACACATGTGAGGATGAAAAGGGATCACGGTCGAGAGCTTGAACGATCAAGGCACAGCTAGGATTTGAATCCTACTTGTCAGTCATTACTGTAGCATGACCTGAAGCAAATTACATAACTTGGCATCTTTCTTTTCCTGTTATCTGAGGATAATAAGAAGACCCACCTCATACAGTTGTGAGGATGAACCACATGTAAAGTGGCTAAAAGAGTGCCCAGCACAGAATAAGCACTCAGTAAATACCAACAGTGATTGGTTCCTCAAGGAGGAAAAGTTAGTGGGTGAGTCGGAGTTGAGAAAGATCCAATAGAACATGTGTTTTCATATAGAGGGCTTCCCTGGTGGCTCAGACAGTAGAGAATCTGCCTGCAATGCAGCGGACCCAGGTTCAATTCCTGGGTTGGGAAGATACCCTGGAGGAGTACCCACTCCACTGGCTACCCACTCCAATATTCCTGCTTGGAAAACTCCATGGACAGAGGAGCCCGGCAGGCTACAGTACATGGGGTGACAAAGAGTCGGACACTACTGAGCAACTAACACACACTTTCAGATAGAAGCTGAGGTTATCTGCTGGTGATGGGGTAAAGGATAAAGCAGATGGAGCTTTGATAATGGCTATTTCAAGACTGGGCAAGGGAGTTGACGTGACTGTAAGGCAAAGTTGAGGGTCCAGCTAAGATGGAAAACTGTGGATTTAGAGCAATGGCAACCAGCAGAACTGAATAATTTCCCCAGCAGCTCTCTGCATCCAGGGAGGAGAAGCAGTAAGAGGGGAAGGCTAGAATGATGCAGGACAAGGGTTTTGTAGGATGGCAATCTCAGAATCAAAAGCAGGGCAGCGACAGGATGTTAGCAAGGAGTAAGACCTGGTGCATGCAAAAATTTATGATAAAAGTGACATTTCAAATAAGAGAGTAAAAGACTATTCAATAAACAAGAGTGGGACTGTTAGGTAACTCTTTTGAGAAAAGACAAAATTAGATTGTTGCCCAATATAACAGATTAAAATAAACTACAAATAAATTAGAGTGGATGGTGGAAGGAAGGAAGGAAAGAAGACAGAAAGCTAAATAAACTCCAGGTGACAGTTTGTGCCATCTTGACAAGGGAAAGGCTTATCCAAACCCAAGAACCAAATCAGAAACCATGAATTAAAAGATTAATATGACTAAAGAAAATGTAAAACCTCTATGCCAGAAAATTAACATTTGCAACATAGTAGCTAAAAGGAATTTGTGATTTGATATATAAAATATCCTTTCTAATCCATAAGAGATGAAGGCAGTAATAGAAAAATAGACAAAGCACATGCACAGACCATTCACCAAAAGAGAAATGTAAATGGTTAATAAATATGGTTAATATGGAAAATTAAAAAAGGATTAATCAAAACAATCATGTGTTAAATCTTTGAGGAAAAGACAGACTGTACAATCAAAGATGTTGGGAAAATTGGCCAAACATTTGAAAAAAAATGTTAGGTTTTTAACTATGTCAGACACCAGAATAAATACAAGAGGGATTAAAGAATTAAGATTGAAATGTAGTCAGAAAATAAAAAATGAATGAGAATAGACAATTATATTTTTATATTGTTGATAAGGAGAAAATATTTCCTGATATAACACCAAAGCTGACAATTTTGACTAAATAAATATTTTAAATTACTATAAGGAAAAAAAAGCTTAAAGCTATAGGAATGAAGTCTTCAAAGCATGATGAGCAAGGGGCTAATAATACTATTTTAAAAGCTCCTGAAAATTAACGAGAGACAGCTGAACACACCAAGTAGAAAACCACAATATCTGATACATAATAAAAATTCAATAAAATAAACAGATGACACAAACAGGCTATTTACATAGGAAGTTAAAAAGTGAAAAGATGCATTATTTATCCTTATTAAAAATCAAAGAAATGGTAATTTAAACAACTAAACATTATCTCTTTCTAATTTCAAATTGACAAAGATTTTTAAAGATAATACCATATTTTGGTGAGATTGTGGGGAAATAGATATTCCAATACTTTGTAGGTAGGAGTGTAAATTAAAACCACCTTTCTGAAAGACAATTTAGCAATGTGTACTAAAGCCTTAAAAATGTGCCCATTATTCGACCAGTCATTATTTTCCTAGGAATTTATCCTAAGAAACTCATATGTATATGTACAAAATTTGCTTATAGTGCTATTCATCACAGCTTTATTTTATGGCTAACAGTTGTAAGCCACCTTAATGTCCAACAGAAGAACTGGTTAAATAATTTTGAGCAGACCTACAGATATGAAGAGATTCATGATACAGTTTTAAGTTGATAAAGTAAGTTAAAAACCGTATGTATAATATACAATTATAAACAGTAGTTACCTCTGGGGATGAGCTTATGAGTCATTTTTATCTTCCTTCTGTGGTTTCTCTATATTATTGTCCAGTTTTCTTTTGTTTAAAGTACTGACCATTTTTTTTATTTATTTATTTATTTTTCTGGTCATGTCTCACATAATGCAGGATCTTAGTTCCCCTACCAGGGATTGAAACCTTGCCCCTTGCATTGGAAATGCAGAGTCTTCACCACTGGATCACCAGGGAAATCCAAGTATTGTCCAAATTTTCTTTGTAAACAAATACTGATTTGTAATCAGAAGAACAGATAGTAAATGTTATCTTGAAAGTGAAAGTCCCTCAGTCATATACAACTTTTTGCAACCCCATGGCTTCTCTGTCCATGGGATTCTCTAGGCAAGAATACTGGAGTGGGTTGCCATTCTCTTCTCCAGGGGATCTTCCTGACCCTGGGATTGAACCCAGGTCTCCTGCACAGATTCTTTACCTCTGAGGGGAGGACAAGTGAGAAACATGGGGAATACAATATTATATTCTTAAACATTCCAGCTTTGTCAGATTTCTCAAGTCTGTAGATACAAATGGGGACACATTCTCAAAAAATCATCTGGTTTCAGTGTCTCTTGACCCATCTTGAGCCATCTTCCTGGCTCCCTCAAAGCCTTGGCACGTTATTTCTCAGAGGAGGAGGGTGGTACCACAGTTCAGTACCATCTTGAACTCCATCCCCTCCTTCAGGTGTGCTGCTCTGAAGCCACTTGGGGGCGCCTGGGACTGTGACACTGTGACCAAAGGGCCAGCCCAGACAGGACACACACCCCAGGACGCTAGTGCCTGGAACTCTATGAACAGCAAGCCCCAGGGCAGCACAGGTGCCTGGTGTCCCCACATACTGAGCCCCCGTCAGAGTGAGAAGTCCCCCTCTCCCATTCTGTTCACATTTTGAAAGTGAAAGTGAAGTCGCTCAGTCGTGCCCGACTCTTTGCGACCCCATGGACTGTAGCCCACCAGGCTCCTAAGTCCATGGGATTTTCCAGGCAAGAATACTGGAGTGGGTTGCCATTTCCTTCTCCAGGGGATCTTCCCGACCCAGGGATCGAACCCCGGTCTCCGGCATTGCAGTCACACTTTACCACCTGAGACACCAGGGAAGCGAACTTGGGCCCTAATTATCCCCCAGAATCCCTCCTCCTCCACTACCACCACCACCCCGACCTCTTGAAAACACTCCGTCTACTCCTGCCTTCAGCCCTCCCCTTAATGTACCCCTCAGAGTCCTGATCCAGTCCCATAAGAGCCTGCTGTTTCTTTTTTTTTTGGAAAAAATAATTTTTAAATTTTAATTTATCAATTTTTCTGTATCAAAGATGTTGTAACCATTAGATATTCCCTACACTCTTTTTTAAAAAAAAAAATTTAATGGCATATAGTTGCTTTACAATGTTGTGTTATTAATAGCTTCTACTGTACAGCAAAGGGAATCAATTATATATATATGTATATCCACTCTTTGTTAGATTCTTTTCCCATATAGGTCATCACAGAATATTAAGTAGAGTTTCCTGTGCCATAACAGTAAGTTCTCATTATTTACCTGTTTTATATACAGTATCAATACTGTATGGGCTTTCCAGGTGGTTCAGTGGGTAAAGAATCTGCCCACAATTCAGGGGACACAGGAGATGCAGGTTCAATACCTGGGTTGGGAAGATCCCCTGGAGGAGGGTACGGCTTCCTACTCCAGTATTCTTGACTGGAGAATCCCACGGACAGAGAAGCCTGGGAGGCTGCAGTCCATGGGGTCACAAAGAGTCGGACAGAGCTGAGCACAGTATGGATTAATAGTGTATATATGTCAATCCCAGTCTCTCAATTCATCCCATCCCCCTCATTTTCCTACCCACCACCTCAAGACCCCTGCCTCCTCCCTTAGCCAGAACTGATAGAGCAAATAAGCCCTAGGAAAAGCCATAGCTTTAACAGTGGACAGAGGTTTGCTGTGTTCCTACTCTGTGCACAGCATGCTGGAAATCAGTGTGAGCACACACCCAGGTTCTCCCTCCCCCCCCAACTACATCCTAGCAGGGAGGGGTTTGTGCCACCACCATCTGACTAGGGAGAGACAGAGGTTGTGGTGAATCCCCACATTCTTAGCCTAAGATTCACCTGATAATTACATCTTCTGACGCTGTCCAGCATTTGCTACGTGCAGTCTCCTCACTTCAAGGAAGCTGTGTGCTTACTGTGGCCCCCCAAGGCACCTTGTGGCCAACAGGTCTTAGTCTCCCCGGAGACCCCTGCCAAGCACCAAAGGGTGAACCCCAGATGGGACACAGAAGGGTCAATGCTCAGGAAAGCAGGCTTGTCCGGTGCAGAGAACACCCACCAATGAACACGCTCACCCACAGGGCTTCGTTTTCTCCATCGCGGTGAGACCTGTCCCCCATCTGTGGTGCGGATGAAGCCTGGAGGGCAGGGCTGGCGCTGCCTCGTAATGAATGCCCCCAAGGTGAGTTGGGAGCCCTGGGCTGGGCGGAGGGTGGTGACGGTCTCCAGGGAGTACTGAAGTGACAGGAAATCCCTAATGGGAGGATGACCTCATGCTGACGGTGCTGGGGAGTGCCCGCCCCAGGCTCAGTCTGGGAAAGGCAGTGTCCTGGCCCAGACACCCCGCCTGAGGGGTCCTCAGAAAAGGGCACTGGGAACACAGACTCCAGAGGCTGAAGTTGGCACAGTCAGGCTGCTGCTAGACCAGCGCCTTGCTGCACCCCTCAGTACTAGATTTTTGGGGCCTTCCACAGATGCCTAGGAGAACCTGGACACCACGTGCAAGGGGGAGAAGATTCCACCCAGAGGTGGCCCTCATTAGCCCAGAGGGCAGGGCAGGCGCCTGTCTGGTGACACCTGGAGGACTCCCAACCCTCACCCCAGATGGGTCATTCTCTGTAACTCTGGAATCAGCGATCGGGACACACCCAGCATAGAAACTTCCTTTTGGAGACAAGGATGGGCCAGAGGGAGAAGGAGGGGACTGCAGGACCAGGGCCGAGAGCTGGGTTGCACACTTCAGGCAAGTGGATCTGCCTGAAACGTGCCATCAGTAGCAGATCCAGGGCTCAGGGCTCTGAAATCGTCCTGCGGAGGCTGTAGGCTCCTGAGAAAGGTGGTAGCATCTCCTGCTCTCCCTACAGGCCCCAGGTGGCTCAGGTAGGGGTGATCAGCACCCAAGGGCAGAGGCCAGCGCTTGAGCCTCTCCCTTCCCCACCCCCAGCAGAGTGGAGGAGGCTCCTGGGCACCAGGCAGCATGGTGCACTGAGGCATGTGGCAGAGCAAAGAGCCTTCCTTTCTCTCCTAGGGCTTAAGGGGGCATACACCCTCCGTAGGCTTCATGCCTTGTCTGTGATCTCTTCTGAAGTGGGTGTGCGAGAACCCCTAGTCAGACTGGGGACCGATGGATGGCTTGATGGAATCACTGTAGCAGCTGCCTCTAGACCAGATCCGGAAGCAGTTTCCCACCTCATCCAGTCCTGGAAGGGCCCAGAGGTCAAGAGCAATTTTCCATCCATAGCTTGGGGTGAGAAGAGCAATTTTCCATCCCTGGCTTGGAGTGAGGAGGGGATGGGTGAGCTCCAGCACCCAAGGTGCTCTCCGCCCAGAAGAGGGGAGCGAAGGCCCCCTGACACAATAGGACATGACTCCAAAAGCACTGTTGGGACTTCCCTGGAGGTCCAGTGGCTAAGACTTCGTGCTCCCAATCCAGGGGGCCGGGGTTCAGTCTCTGGTCAGGGAACTAGACCTCGCATGCTGCAACTAAGACCCCGCACAGCCAAACAAATAAATTTTTTTTTAAAGCACTCTTTCTCGCCCTCCCAAGGAACTCAGCTCACAATTTAATAGTCACAAAAAAATGGGAAATAGATCATGACGTATCCAGACTACAAAAGAACCCTGTGGAGGACGATACCTGTAGAGGTTTTGCGGGGAGGGGACATTTGAGCCTACACACTGTCTGTTCAGTACTTGCCCTTATCAGTGGTTCTTCAGCTGTTTGGGCTTCCGCGGTGGCTCAGTGGTAAAGAATATGCCTGCCAATGCAGGAGACACAGGAAACAAGGGTTCGATCCTTGGATCAGGAAGATCCTCTGGAGAAGGGAATAGCAACCCACTCCAGTATTCTTGCCTGGGAAATCCCATGGACAGAGGAGCCTGGTGGGCTACAGTCCATGGGGTCATGAAGAGTTGGACAAGACTGAGCGACTGAGCGCACACAGCTGTTTAGCCTGAGCAATAAGTACAGGAGATGTAACTCTTAGAAGATCTGAGAACGTTTGACAAGGAATCACCTAATAAGCACCCCAACCTTGAGGAAAAAGAGGGAAAGAACTGGGGACTGGAAATGTGGGCAAAGTGCCTGGCGAACTCATTTGCCTGCACCGCTAGAATATCAGCCTCCTGAGGGTGGGGATTTTTTTCTCTGCTTGGCTCACCCACTGTGTTTCCAGCAACTAAAATAGTGCCTGACACACAGAAGACACACAATAAACATTTATTGAATAAACGGTAAATAATGCAGGGAGGTAAATCCCATACCAGGCTTCCCTGTTGGCTCAGATGGTAAAGAATCCACCTGCAATGTGGGAGACCTGGGTTTGATCTCTGGGTTGGGAAGATTCCCTGGAGGAGGGCATGACAACCCACTCCACTCATGGGGCCGCAAAGATCTGGAAATGATGGAACAACTAAGCACAGCACAGCACAGCAAACCCCATACCTGCCACTGCTCACCTCATAGCAGACTAACCACTCTGCTGGAGACCAGTCTCTGGTACAGCCCTGTTTTCTGCTGCATCAGACCTCATCCCCTCGGTCAGTAAAACTCCACTGGTGGCCTCCATGCAACAGGAATGGCAGATGTTGGGGAGGATATTATGAATCAGATAGAGTCTCTCTCCCCTGGGTGCTCCCAGTTAGGTAGGTAAAACAGGAGACAGATGGCATTAGCAGGTGTGGGGAGAGGATGTGTGTGCACAGGGTGGATACAAATGACAGGGCTGGGGGAGCCCCAGGAGACTGCATCCCCTACTTGGAAGCAGGACTCTGAGTTCCAGGCAGATCCAGGCTTGAAACCCATCTCCACCCTCGTCTAACGCTGGGTAAATTACTTAACCTGGGCTTCCCAGGTGGCTTGGTAGTAAAGAATCCACCTGCCAATGCAGGAGACGCAGGTTCAATTCCTGGGTTGGGAAGATTCCCTGGAGTAGGAAATGGCAACCCACTCTAGTATCCTTGCTGGGAAAATTCCGGGGACAGAATTTGGGCCAGTGGGCTACAGTCCATGGTGTTGCAAAGAGTTGGACAAGACTGAGCATGAACACAAAGCAAGGCAAGTTACTGAACCTAAGTTTTCATTTCTTGTCTACCAAATGGACATGATGCCCTCCTCATAGTTTTCTGTGAGGATGAAATTGAGATAAATCCTGTTCAGTGCTCAGCCCAGGACCAGATTTTTCATACCTGTTAGTGATGGAATTATGATTATTCTTATGGTATTAAACAGGAAGCGACATTTGAGCTGGGGCTTAAACAAGGGCAGAAAAAATAAATGAGTAGCTCTAGATGAGAATGAGTGAAGTTATGGTAACTGAGTACGTTGGCAGAGGAAAGGAAAGCCAAAAGAATAGCATTCGTGGCCTCAGTTTGCCCTAGGATGGCGATATAAAATATCTGATAAGAAAGTAGGATGGGGTTTGAGTAGGAATTGGGAGACATTTGGAATAGCTGCCTTTGGGATGGGAGAGAAACCTACTAGGGAAAGTATAAGACTTAATGGGATCTGTCAAAAATTCAGTTACTAGGCTGAAAATCTTTTTTTTCACTTTTTTTGTTTGTAATTTTATTTGGCTACGCAGGGTCTTAGTTTTCGTCTGTAAGATCTTCAGTCTTCACTGTGGCATGCAGGATCTTTAGTTGTGGGATCTAGTTCCCTGACCAGGGACTGGCCAATGACTCCCGGTTCTGGCACAGAATCTACCATGTAGAAGTCATCCCATGAATATTCACTGAATTCATGAAGGAAGGAAGATGTGAAATGTCCTAGTTTAGCAAAGAAAGCAATTGAAGACAGACAGGGACACTGGTCATTGCCTGCTGCTGCTGCTACGTCGCTTTAGTCGTGTCCGACTCTGTGCGACCCCATAGATGGCAGCCCACCAGGCTTCCCGTCCCTGGGTTTCTCCAGGCAAGAACACTGGAGTGGGTTCATTGCCTGCTAAACCTATTTAACTACTGATAAAAGAATGCTGGAGAATCCCAAGGACAGAGGACCCTGGCGTGCTGCAGACTACAGGGTCACAAAGAGTCGTACAGGACTGAGTGACTGAACAACTGAATCTCAAGGTGACAGTTGAGTTAATATGGCCTAAAAGTGTAGAAAATTGTAACTCCATCCAAGTTATGCACTTCCATAAGAGAATTAGGTATGAACAAATAGTAACTGAACTGCTCACAATTAGAGATAACTCTATTGTACATAAGGAGTGTTTTATATTAACATTTGTATTTCATACTTTTATAGATATGAGAGTATTTAAATTTTCTGTCGCATTCCTTTATAGCCTTAAATCAGCAAAGCCCAGGCTTCTGCCATGACAGGAACCAAATGTTATTTTCTAAAGAAAAGAGCTGCGAGATCAGGGAAGTGTCAGGCAATTCATCAGGGGTAAGGAGGATGGGATGCCGAGACAAGCCCTTGATGCTTTAGGGCATATTAAATACTTAACCCTTTCCGTAAAATAGAAAGGCTTTTTTTTTTTTTTTAATGGAGAAAACATCTCTGAAGTCAGGCTTTCCCTTCAGTTTAAAGAGCATTTGGAGTCCTAACTTACAATTTAACAACTAGAGCTAGAACAGGTCTTTAGAGCTAATAATCTGACACTGCATCTTCCTTTGCAGATGAGCGCGAGTGACAGGTAGCCCTATGTGTGAGCGCTGTGCTTATGAGTGCTGGGCTTAGTCATTCAGTCACGTCCGACTCTTTGTGACCCTATGGACTGGGGCCCGCCTGGCTCCTCTGTGCATGGAATTCTCCGCAAGAATACTGGAGTGGGTTGCCATTTCCTCCTCCAGGGGAATCTTCCCAAACCAGGGATGGAACCCGTGTCTCCTGCTTGACAGGTGGGTTCTTTACCCCTAAGCCACTTGGGAAGCCCAGGGGGCCCTGAAACCTGGTTAGTGGCAGAGCCAGGACATTTGCCAGGCTCCCAGGTCCCTCCT
This sequence comes from Bubalus kerabau, assembly GCF_029407905.1. Lineage (NCBI taxonomy): Eukaryota > Metazoa > Chordata > Mammalia > Artiodactyla > Bovidae > Bubalus > Bubalus kerabau. The sequence continues at coordinate 25,330,027 of NC_073642.1, forward strand.
CCCGCCGTGGAGCCACCACCTGGAGCCTTCCACATGTGTGCATACTTTGAAACTAAATAAAGTAGTGCTTCTAATTCACAAGGTTTCTACTAGAGACCATCATAATTAACTTTACCATGGGCCCCAATCCTGAAATAAAATATAGATGGGACATGTTATTATGCTTGATCTAAAATTAATGCTCTTGAATCTAGAAAAAATGGTACAGATGAACCTATTTCCAAGGCAAGAATAGAGAAGCAGGTGAAGAAATTGGGCATGTGGACACAGGGCAGGGCTGGGGAGAAGGGGAGAGTGGGAAGGCCTGGGAGACTGGGATAGACATATATGCACTACCATGTGTAAAGTAGCTAGCTAGTGAGAAGCTACTATAAAGCACAAGAAGCTCAGCTCAGTGGTATGTGATGACCTAGAGGGGTGGGATAGAGGGTAGAATGAGAGAGAGGTCCAAGAGGGAGGGGATATATGTACACAATGGTTGATTTACTTCAATACATAGCAGAAACTAACACAGCATTATAAAACAGTTATCACTGTTGCTTAGTCACAAAGTCGTGTCTGATTCTTTATGACCCCATGGACTGCAGCATGCCCGGTTTCCCTGTCCCTCACCAACTCCTGGAGCTTACTCAAACTCAAGTCCATTGAGTCAGTGATGCCATCCAACCATCTCATCTTCTGTTATCCCCTTCTCCTCCTGCCCTCAATCTTTCCCAGCATCAGGGTCTTTTCCAAGGAGTCAGCTCTTTATATCAGGTGGCCAACATACTGGAGCTTTAGCTTCAGTATCAGTCCTTCCTAAGGGAAGGACTCCTTGCTGTTCAAGGGATTCTCAAGAGTCTTCTCCAGCACCTCAGTTTGAAACCATTAACTGTTTGGCACTCACCCTTCTTTATGGTCCAACTCTCACATCTGTACATGACTACTGGTAAAACCATAGCTTTGAGTATACAGGCCTTTATAAAGCATATTAAAACAATTTGTTGCTGGGTTCTGCCCCCTAGAATTTGTGACTTAATGAATCTAAGGTAAGGCCCAAGGATTTGCATTTCTAGCCAGTTCTCAGGTAATGCTAACACTGCTAGTCCAGAACAGAGACAGATGATGGAACATCCTGTGCATGCAAAAAAATCTTGGATTTTTCTCTAGCTCTTCACCTGACAGTGTGTGGCTGAGGAGCAGCAGCATCAGTATTATCTGTGAGCTTGTTCTAAAGGTCTCAGGCCACCATTTCAGATCCGTTGAATCAGAGTCTTCAGTATAACAAGATCATATGTAATTTATAAGCATATAAATTTGATAGGCACTGCTCTGTGTAGCCCACTGATTCTCTAGCCTGGCCCTAAACTGAACCACCTGGGGAAGCTTTTCAAAAATACTTATGACCAGGCCCTACCTCCAGAGACATTGATGTAATTGATTTAGGATCCAACCTGGGCATGGGTAGAGTTTAAAAGCTCCCCAGAGGAACTTTCCTGTTGGTCCAGTGGTAAAGATCTTCCTACAAATGTCAGGGACACGGGTTGGATCTCTGATACAGGAAGATCCCATATGCAGAGCAATTAAGCCCATGTACCGCAACTACTGAAGCCTGTGTGCCCTAGAGCCCATGCTCCACAACAACAGAAGTCACCCCAATGAAAAGCCCACACACAGCAACAAGAGAGCAGCCCCAGCGCTCTGCTACTAGAGAAAGGCACAGAGCAGCCAAATAAACAAACGAAAAATTTTTAAAAAGCTCCAAAGGGTCTTCTGATGTGCAGCCATGGCTGTGAATCAACACACTGGCCATAACCCTCAGGTGGGAAAAGGGTTCCTTGTCAGGGCAGCTGTTGCAAATATTCAATGATGAAAATTTGAAAGAGCAGTCAAAAAGCTGCAAAGTCATCATTAACTGCCGAGAATATAACTGGGTCGGATAGAGACAGGTTACCCCCTTTCATGGCCCCACTGCTGCTAAGTCACTTCAGTCGTGTCCGACTCTGTGCGACCCCATATACAGCTGCCCACCAGGCTCCCCCGTCCCTGGGATTCTTCAGGCAAGAACACGGGAGTGGGTTGCCATTTCCTTCTCCAATGCATGAAAGGGAAAAGTGAAAGTGAAGTCGCTCAGTCATGTCCGACTCTTCGCGACCCCATGGTCTGCAGCCTACCAGGCTCCTCTGTCCATGGGATTTTCCAAGCAAGAGTACTGGAGTGGGGCACCATTGCCTTCTCCATCATGGCCCCACAAATAACCTCAATCTCTTTTTCACTCCTCTCTTTATTTTACTCGGCTTTGACCTCCTCTTCTGTGTTACTTCCTCTTTCTTACTCCTTGAATGATATATATTAGTTAGTATAAAAAATACTTTCCCTGCGAGTATATCATTTCACTATGCAAAGTGCCTTAACATATATAATCTTATTCAGTTCAATTCAGTCACTTAGTCGTGTCCGGCTCTTTGTGATCCCATGGACTGCAGCATGCCAGGCTTCCATGTCCATCACCAATTCCTGGAGCTTACTCAGACATGTCCATTGAGTCAGTGAAGCCATCCAACCATCTCATCCTCTGTCGTCCCCTTCTCCTCCCACCTTCAATCTTTCCCAGCATCAGGGTCTCTTCCAATGAGTCCGTTCTTCGCATCAGGTGGCCAAAGTATTGGAGTTTCAGCTTCAGCATTCCAATGAATATTCAGGACTGATTTCCTTTAGAATTGATGGATTTGATCTCCTTGCAGTCCAAGGGACTCTCAAGAGTCTTCTCCAACACCACAGTTCAAAAGCATCAATTCTTCGGCACTCACCTTCCTTTATAAACTCTCACATCCATACATGACTACTAGAAAAACCATAGCTTTGACTAGACAGAACTTTGTCAGCAAAGTCATGTCTCTGCTTTTTAATATGCTGTCTAAGTTGGTCATAGCTTTTCTTCCAAGGAGCAAGTGTCTTTTAATTTCATGGTTGCAGTCACCATCTGCAGTGATTTTGGAGCCCAGGAAAATAATGTCTGTCACTGTTTCCCCATCTATTTGCCATGAAGTGATGGGACCAGATGCCATGATCTTAGTTTTCTGAATGTTGAGCTTTAAGCCAACTTTTTCACTCTCTTTGACTTTCATCAGGGGGCTCTTTAGCTCTTCTTCACTTTCTACCATAAGGATGGTGTCATATGCATATCTGAGGTTATTAATATTTCTCCCAGCAATCTTGATTCCAGCTTGTGCTTCATCCAGGCCAGCATTTCGCATGATATACTCTGCATATAAGTTAAATAAGCAGGGTGACAATATACAGCCTTGACGTACTCCTTTCCCGATTTGGAACCAGTCTGTTGTTCCATGTCCAGCTCTAACTGTTGCTTCTTGACCTGCATCCAGATTTCTCAGGAGGCAGGTAAGGTGGTCTGGTATTCCCATCTCGTTAAGAATTTTCCAGAGTTTGTTGTGATCCACACAGTCAAAGGCTTTGGCATAGTCAATAAAGCAGAAGTAGATGCTTTTCTGGAACTCTCTTGCTTTTTTGATGATCCAGCGGATATTGGCAGTTTGATCTCTGGTTTCTCTGACTTTTCTAAATCCAACTTGAACATCTGGAAGTTCATGGTTCATATACTGTTGAAGCCCGGGTTGGAGGATTTTGAGCATTACTTTGCTAGCGTGTGAGATGAGTGCAATTGTGCAGTAGTTTGAACATTTGGCACTGCCTTTCTTTGGGACCAGAATGAAAATTGACCTTTTCCAGTCCTGTGGCCACTGCTGAGTTTTCCAAATTTGTTGGCATAGAGTGCAACATTTTAACATCATCTTTTAGGATTTGAAATAGCTCGACTAGAATTCCATCAACTCCACTAGCTTTGTTCATAGTGATGCTTCCTAAGACCCATTTGACTTGGCATTCCAGGATGTCTGGCTCTAGGTGAGTGATCATACCATCGTGGTTATCTGGGTCATGAATATCTTTTTTGTATAGTTCTTCTGTGTATTCTTGCCACCTCTTCTTAATCTTATTAGATGATATGAAAAGGGGAGAGTTTTAAAGCTCCAGTTCTTAATAAAGTTATCTGGCCTTGATCGGTTATTTAAATAACTGGTGAACTGAATGGTTTGGATTTTACTCTCTCTAAAACAAAACCAATACCAACTACTAATTGAAATGCTCTGTGTTTGCACGTGGCTCATGACTGACAGCACCACGCCCCACCCTCCACCCACCACCATACCTTAGAACTTGACGCTAAACAGAGGAGTGAATCTCTCACCTTATTTCATGGGACACGTCTACACAGCATGTACTCTGAGTGCACACTTAGCATGTGCATATTAGATTCTAGTACCTGGGACAGTTTGACCATTCCAAACGGCTTTGCCATCTTATAAAAGCCATTAGCTCTGAACTTCAAAAGCATTAGGCTAAGTGAAAGAAGCCAGACATAAAAGACCACCTATTGTATAATTCCACATGCATGAAATGCCTAGGAAAGGCAATCTATAGAGACAGAAGGTAAATTAGCAGTTACCTGGGTCTGGCAGTAACTGCAAATGGGCTTTTTTTGGTGGGGGGGATGAAATAGAAATGTTCTAAAATTAGATTACAGGTACAGTTGCACAATTCTATAAATATACCCCAAAGCACTGCATGTTGTTTAGTCGCCAGGCTCCTCTGTCCATGGGATTCTCCAGGCAAGAATACTGGAGTGGGTTACCATTTCCTTCTCCAAGGGATCTTCCAGACCCAGGGATCAAATCCATGGCTTCTGCCACTCTCCCGCACTGCAGGCGGGTTTTTTACCCCTGAGCCACGGGGGAAACCCAACCACTGCATGGTCCTGGCAAAATGGATGAATTCCATGGTATGTAAATGATGCTTCAATAAAGCTACTTTTAAAAGATAACAGCAACAAAACATTAGCATTAAGTATTTCTTCACTTAAAAAAAAAGTCTTTCCACCCTCATTCTCCTCTAATACTAATCATTGAAGAGGCCAGAGCAAAATGGTTTTAATACAGACTGATTTAAGAAAAAATAAACATTTACATCAGCCATGGTTTGATGGCATTTTTATTTGCCTCTCTTGGGTTTGGCAAGGCAAGGAAAGGAGGGAAAAGACAAAAAGGAGGAACGTTTAAAAAGAGGAGAAATAAAAGCTGTGTTACGTTGTTAAATACAGCTGCCTGAGGAAGTTTCTGGTTGGCCAGGTGGAGCTGAGCTGTGGGAAAGGGTTAACCCCGCGGGGCTCCGACATCTGGCCGGAGTGAGGGCGTTGGCAGAGCCGGGTCCGCCCGTACCAGTCTGTACAGGGGAGCTGTCCCGCCCGCTGATTTATCATTCCCTAATGTCACGGGGATGGGATGTTGAAATTGCGGCTAGAATGTGAAATACGAAAAACACGAAGGTTATGATTTAGCGTCTGGGGAAGATCAGCGTTAGCCTTTGGAGAACAGCTTGTAAAGGGAGACGTCGTTGGCAATCGCCTGTGGTTTTCAAGACTCCCAATACTCAAGGAAAGCAAGCTCAGGATTTGGGCGGCCAGAAGTGTTCTGTCAGAGCAGACAGAGGCAGAGATGGAATTCCGAGCAAAACCACCTCTGTGCCTCGCACAGAGATGGCACAAACTCGGCAGGAGGACCAAAGAGAATTTTTTAATTAAACAGAGCCCTGATGTTGAAGGATAAATAAAATGATGTGGGATGTAAACAGCTTAAATCTGTGATTCAAATGACACCTGCGAGAGTCTAGACCTGAGGTGCATCCTGATTTAATTTGTAGTCTCAGAGAAGCTGAAGATGAGTAGGAGGAGGGGATCCCCAAATTTTGCTCATTAAAATAAATAATAGCTTTTATTTTTAGGAGGTGCTAAATAAGAGAACTGAGTGGGAAAATGTTTTTAACAGCTATGCAGGGAAGAAAAGGTAAGTTTGCAAAAAAAAAAAAAATACAGAACTGTGTGTGTACTTAGTTTCTCAGTTATGTCCGACTCTTTGGGACCCCATGGACCTAGCCCACCAAACTCCTTTTTCCAGGGAATCTTCCCCACCCAGGGATCAAGCCCCAGTCTCCTGCATTGGCAGGCAGATTCTTTACCGTCTGAGCCACCAGGGAAGCCCAAATACAAAACTACATGTGTGTAAATCTTGAATCAAAAATACAGAGAGTCACTACTTTCTGTGATTTCTTTCTTCCCAACTGGGTTTTACATATTGTGTTGAAGGTGAGTTGTCTTTTTTCCCCACATGTCAGCACCCCCTGGTTTACAGGGAAAAATGCAGTTTCCACATTGTTTGTTGGTTATAGAAATGCGCGTTGACAAGCATTCCCTCAATGCTTATGGTGTGTTTTAATTATTTCCTGTCATACCAAATGCATCTACAATATGGATTTTAAGAATTGGCCTCAAGACATGGGTGTGCTACATTGAAAGTTAAATAGGACAGCTTGACTACTGAATCTCAAATATTCATTCATTTGTTCATTCATTTATTCAATCATCCAGAAAAAGCACAGCTGCAGGCACTGTACAGAAACGGGCAAGTTGGACCCTGCCCTCATAAAGTACCCAGTCTGCCAGTGGAATCCCTTGGAAATCTCAGTGTGTGTTGCGGGGGTGGGGCAGGGGTACTGAATTCATTTAGCAATAATAGAAAAAAGTAAGTAACTATTTAAGGAGTTCTTTATCTGTCTGGCAATACTGGGACATAGCCTAGAAATCAGTATTTCAGATAACTGAGGATAATCACTCTTCAGAACCAATTAAAAATTATAAAAAGAATTTTTGTAGGAAGCACCCTGAAATATAAGGCTCACTCCCCTGCCTGCCTTGATCTCATTTGGTCAAGCTGACCCTAAATTACAGCTACCTTTGCTCGGGGAGCCAGGAGGCTGGGAGCATCCTCTTTGTTAATTTTATATCACAGGGTTACTTTCATTGCTGTGTGACTTGGGGCAGACTTGTTAACCTCTCTGATTGTGCTTCTTTCTCTGTAAAAGGAGGGGTGGATGTCACTAGATGCTCTTTAAAGGCTGTTTCTAGTTCTGGTGTCTTGTCCTTTATTTTGTGCTATTACAGCCAAGTCCTGGGTGACTTTGCAGTGGCAGGCAGTGTGCCCCTGTGGAAAACACCCCTAGGACGTGATGATCTGAGATTCTTGACAGGCCCAGACTGTGCTCATTAGAATTGTATCCAAAGTCCCCAAAAACAGACCCCGAGGGAGGCTCTGCCATGTTCTTGGGGGTTTCCAGGGCATGAATTGCACAGCCTGGACCTTGTGAACTTGCTAGGGTGTGCAAATGAGCATGCTCTTTATCATTTTCCTTTTTCTTTTTTTGCTTGTTTTTGTAATTAGTCATTGCCTAGAAGATTGAGATTGTTTTTGTTTTTTTTTCTCTTTTGGCTGCACTGCACAGTATGTGGGATCTCAGTTCACCGACCAGAGATCGAACCTTTGTCTCCTGTATTGAAAGCACAAAGTCTTAACCACTAAATCAGGCTGCCAGTGAAGTCCTGAGTTTGCTTCAAATCTTACCTCTAGATTAGAGTATAACTTTACATTCACACACCTACCAGTTGTGCTACTATTTCTAAGGCAGAGGGAAACTTTCCCTGGCATGCCTACCCAAATTTCTAGAACACTGGCACAAAACACATCGTACTTTGCAACAATCAAAGTTCATTTTATTCCTAAAACTGGTATCAAGGCATTCAGCAAGGCTTTGCTAAGACTAATGCCTGTTCTGTTGCTGGAAACAGAGTCAAAAAAGCCTGTCCCAGGCAGGGTGAGGTGGCCAGGATAGGAAGCTTGGCTGGGAGAATGTCAGAAGTGAGCCCTGCACAGACTGCTGGCCACAGGACACTCCTCCTGGATTTGTATGCTTTTCCTTAGATAAAGACCTAAAAATGTAGATTAAGTTCCACCATTCTCCTATGAAAACAAAAAAGAAAACAGTGTTGGTATTGCTGCAGTTCATGCTTTCTTGAGATATTTTACAGTTAAAGGTCTGCTATTGGGACTTCCCTGGTGGTCCAGTGGTTAAGACTCAATGCTCCCAGTGCCGGGGTCCCAGGTTAGATCCTTGGTTGGGGAACTAGATCCCACATGCCACACAACAACAACAACAAAAAAGGCTGCTATTGTTTTCCTATCGTAAATGTAACCCATGCCTATTATGTGTGTGGGTGCGTGCACTAAGTAGCTTCAGTCGTGTCCGACTCTTTGCAACTTTATGGACTGTAGCCCACCAGGCTCCTCTGTCCATGGGATTCTCCAGGCAAGAATACTGGAGTGGGTTGCCATGCCCTCCTCTAGGGGATTTTCCCAACCCAGGGATCCAACCCTTGTTTCTTGCATCTCCTGCATTGGCAGGCGGGGTTCTTTACTAGTGCCGTCTGGGAAGCCCCACGCTTATTATAGAAAACTAAAAAAAAAAAAAAGTAGAAAGAAAGAAAACAAATCAGCATGATTTGCCTTACTTTAGAGGCAACCACTGGCAACATTTTAACCTATTTCCTTAAAGTTTATAGTCAACAAATAGTTATTGAGACCCTGTGCCTGGCACTGTGCTGAGTGCTAAGCATGGGGCAAGAATGGCCCATTCTTCCTCACAGAACTCACAGCCTATGGAGAGAGACCCTGTGAGTATGATGACCCAGAAGTATACACTGGAGGGGCTTGACCTCTGCACTCTTCCTTAGTCAGACTCTGGGTTTAGGAAAGGGTTTTTAGAGGAAGAGACATTTGAGACCTGGAGAGTCAAAGGGAGGTGTCCAGGCAAGGGGAGGGATGGTGATGGGAGGAAGGCATGAGTGAAATGTGGGTTCAGGATAGCTGGAGGGCAGAGGGCAGGGGCCTCAGGGAGGAGGGGTGATAAGAGATGCTGCTGGGGAGGCAAGCCAGGCCCTGCCAGGCTGGGTGTATTTATCAGCCCAGTCGCTATTATTCTGTAGCTACAACACTGAGTCCTGCTTCTTTTTCTGTTTTCTTATTTTTGTTTTTAGACCTCATGCTATAGCATTATCATGTTTCACATAAACAATTTTAATGGATACATAATATTCCCCCACTGGATGAGGCATCATTCGCGTTTTTTTTGTTTTTTGTTTTTTTTAAAGAAAGCTGGTGTTTGTTTGTTTCACATTCCACTCCCTTTGTAGCTCTCCAAGGTCTCCAGATAATGACAAATAGGGAAATTCTGAGCAGGATAGATGTTCTTTTACTCTAAACCAGAATTTGAACCACCCACCACCTGTGTTGACTCCTGGCACCAGCTGTTTAGATTCCCTTCCAGAAGTGGAATCAACATAGCTTTTATTCCCTCCTCTAAACAGCCCACTCCCACATCCAGAGAAAGATCAACCCACAGAACCAGTTTCTAGGCAGCACCAAGTCCCACCTTCCTCCGTCCCTTGGGTTCTGAGCATCCTCACCTCCTCTCCCCTCCTCTGATGAAATCAAAGCTCTAAATCGGTTGACAAAATATCAACCTTTTATTAAAGAAAAAGCCTTAGAGAAAGAAAAAAGTGTCAATCAAAAATAATGTATGAAAAAACTCACTCCTTCATCTCTTTTAACCTCAAAAATACAACAAGCAGTCATTCATACATTTAATCATTCACTTTTTCAAAAAGTACTGCTTTCTTGTTTGGCTGCCCTGTGTATAGAGGCTAAAACCTATGCGGCCACTGCCGTGCAGACCTTACATTGAGAAAGAATCTGACATTCAATGAATATCAAGAAGCATTTTATGACCAACAACAGTAGGTGCTATGAAGGAAAACGTATGTGAAGGGAAAAGCAGGAAAAATCATAGCAATTTAAGAGAATGGAAGGAGGCAATATGTCCAGAACATGGGAACAGAGTCAGGGGAGGGTGTTAGATGGACAAAAGAGATTGTCTTCTTTTTACCTCTTTCTCTCTAACACAAGCATAGAATGTCTAATGGGAGATGGAACATTTCTACTGATTTAGAAAACAACAGATCAGATCAGATCAGATCAGTCGCTCAGTCGTGTCCAACTCTTTGTGACCCCATGAATCGCAGCATGCCAGGCCTCCCTGTCCATCACCAACTCCCGGAGTTCACTCAGACTCACGTCCATCGAGTCGGTGATGCCATCCAGCCATCTCATCCTCTGTTGTCCCCTTCTCCTCCTGCCCCCAATCCCTCCCAGCATCAGAGTCTTTTCCAATGAGTCAACTCTTTGCATGAGGTGGCCAAAGTACTGGAGTTTCAGCTTTAGCATCATTCCTTCCAAAGAAATCCCAGGGCTGATCTCCTTCAGAATGGACGGGTTGGATCTCCTTGCAGTCCAAGGGACTCTCTAGAGTCTTCTCCAACACCACAGTTCAAAACCATCTGGGTAGACTTGGCATCAGGGTAGAGAAACAAGTCATGTCACCTTCAATTTGTTCCATTTCTTATTTCGTTTGGTTTTTGAGACCCTGAGGGTTAAAGGTTATGAAGGTAGCCCTCAGGGCACTTAAAATGCTAAAAACACACGTGAATGAAGTTGTGTTTATGTATATGCCCTTTATGGATAGCTCATTGATTTTCCTTCTGTTGAATGTTCTTGAAAAGTATCTTAAGATAGAATGTTTTCATGAGCCAGATGTTAATATTAATGCTACATCCAGCAGCCACAGTTTCTCAGAGAAGTAAGCTTGCCTTTAGACTCTATTATTGATTTATTCTGCCCAGTCGAATCAGTTGGAAATCTTTTGGTTACAAGTGATAGAAAGCCCTGCTCAAGTTGGCTTAAGCAAAAAGGGAATTTATTGGCTGATGTTACTGGATAGTCCTGGCGTAGTGCTAAGTGTCAGGCACAACTTAATGTGGGGGCCAACCGATATTATTAGTACTCCACACAGCTCTGTTCTTCCAGAGTGTTGGTTTTGTTCTCACACAGTATCTCCCCTTGGGCTCAGAAGGCAGCCGCTAAAGCTCAGCTTGAAATCCCACTGTGAAGAGGGAGCAGAAGGGCACCAGTGCCATGCCCAAGAGCTGGAAGCAAGGAAGGAGACCCACCCAAAGTTCAGAGGCTCAGAGTGGGGGAGGTGTGCGCCCCACAGAAGAAACTGGAATTTTTTTAATAGGAGAAAGGTAAATAGATCTAAGAGCTTCACCACCCCCACCCCAAGTCACTATCAAAAAACCTAACATTTGGTAGGACCCATTTATGCTTGTCGATAGAAGAAAAACTCACAGAATGGAAGAGCTGGAAAGCAAACAAAGAAGTCATCTGGTTTGATCCTCTTTCCTTGGGTGGGATCAAATCCAGATCTTTCCAGACGGATGAAAATGCGTCAATGTTTCCAATGAAAGAACCGAGTCCTGGGCCTGGACATCTCATGATTCTCAACCTAAACACCATTCCCTGTCACCCCTCCTCCCCTCCATGCCCTCAACAGATGAAGAAACGGATTCCACGTTCATTTTCTCCAGTATAAATTCTGCTCTTTATGGCTTCTAAGGCTTCGAATTCCACCATAACATGTCAGATTCACATCATTTTATCATTATGTCATCCGGCTTCCTTCCTATTTTTTTCTTTCATCTTAATTCAGGTTTTGTGTCTTGAAAGCATTCCTGAATTTTATAGAGAGCATAAAGCGGATACTGCATAAAATGTATTTTTTGCAGTAAATATTTCTCAGAAGTGTGATCTTGCTCTCACACCTTGTGTAAGTTCCTGAACCTCTCGGAGCCTCCGTTTCCATGTTTATTAAAATGGGGGGGGGGTAGTGATAATAATGATATATATATATTATTATGTATATATATATATAAAATAATAAGCCTGATTTTTTTGGTAAGGATTAAAGCATTTAGAAGTTTGAATCTGGCATTTAGTGACTGTTCAATAAATGTTAGCTGCTGCTACTATTATTATATCATTATCCTTATTTTATGGCATCTCCTCCTCTTTGGGTATTTCATCCTTGTAGAACCAGACTTTTCTTCAGATCTGTTTCCTCATCGCCCACAAGACAAAAATCAAAACCAGACGTTCAAAGTTTCTCGATCCTCCTCCTGCCTGGCTTGGTTTTAATGCTGCTATTTGATTTGGTTTTCTCTTTGATCTTGTAACTGGGAACCATGCAGTGGCCCAGGGACCTAAGTAAATGGAGAGAGAGCAGAGATCCTGGCATCTGGATTCTCCACGCAGGGCCCTGGATTGGTGCATAAACAGCTTTCCTCTCCTGCCAACCCTCTCCTTGGACCACAACCCTGGGCCCCGCTCCCAGAAGACCTCTGGGCCACCAGGGGCCGGGGCTGAATGACGCCGCCTTTGCACCGGACCTTCCAGCACAGCAGCCTTCACATTCGCCTGATGTGCCTCCAGGGGCTGCTGGCTGGACATCTGCTCTTTCAAACGTACCCTCCCCCTACCTCCTCCCACTCGTCCAAGCCTCTGGCTTAGTGCAGCTTCTAAACCTCAAGCCCCAGCCCTGGATCTCCTCTCCTTCCCTCCAACTTTTACCCCTTCCAACTAGAAGACGTTCATGGTGTCCAGGATCTTTTCTACTCCTCCCACGAGGTTTTGCTACTTTCTGGGGCATCTGAGTGATAGCTTTCTTTCATCTTGTACCATTTATTCTCAGTCAGACAGAAATTTCTTAAAGTTTGCTGGCATTTGCTTGGCACCCTGGCACAGCTTCTAGCATGAATGCAGACTTCACCCATTTTTACGAGTTGTAAATAAGGGCCTTGTTACCCTAAAAGCTAAGTGTTCCATTTTTTTGCTTGTTCAACCATTTTTTAAAAATTAATTTATTTGTTTTTCACTGTGCTGGGTCTGTTTCGGCACACAGGCTTTCTCTAGCTGTGGCAATGTGGGGGGAGGGTGCTACTCTCTAGCTGCGGTGCACAGGTTTCTCATCGCAGAGACTTCTCTTGTGAAGCAAAGGCTCTAGAGTGTGTGGGCTTCAGTAGTTGTGGCACACAGGCTTAGTCATGCCTCGGCATGTGGGATCTTCCTGGACCACGGATCAAACCCATGGCCCCTGCATTGGCAGGTGGATTCCCAACCACTGCCACTGGGGAAACCCTATTCAACCTTCCTTAAGTGAAGAATTTCAGCTTTGAAACACAACCTCTGGTCCTGTTTGTAGTGGTGAGAGGGCAATAGTGAACTTTTTTGCAAAATGTTCCAGTCCTAGAGCCTCTGTAAAGTCCTGCTTCTAAGCACACCCAGGGGGAATGGGGAAGTAGTGATGCACAGAACTGTCCCAGGAAAAAGAGCCCCAGGGATGACATGGGAGTGCTTTCTCCCAAGGACACAGAGTCCCAGCAAGTCAGGCCTTCTGAAGAGGGTGGCTTTAAGTGCTCTGACTTGCCTGCCCTGTGGGCCCATGCCTGATTAGCCACAAGTGTACTATGAGAGACTGAAAGGGAAATTCACGGACAGAGAGGATGTCATGTGTATGTTGTTGTTTTTGTTCAGGCTCTAAGTAGCGTCCAACTCTTTTGCAACCCTATGGACTATAGCCCACCAGGCTCCTCTGTCCATGAGATTTCCTAGGCAAGAATATTGGAGTGGGTTACCATTTCTTTCTCCAGGGGATATTCGGGACAGGGGATCGAACCCATGTCTCCTGCATTGGCAGGCGGATTCTTTACCGCTGAGCCACCTGAGAAGCCCCATCATGTATATGACCACTGCTAAAAATGAGCGCCAGAATCTCCCGGTCAGGATTCTCCTCAGCCGTTCCTTGTCACAATGGTGGAGCCTGGCCGGGTGAACTGACCTGACTATCTTCCTGTGTGCACGCCCGTGGCTGGCTAGTGGGAGTATGTCCTTGCAGGGCTTCTTACGATTCCTCCTCAGCCTGAATGAGGATGCCCACTGTCACCTAACCAGGATTGCAGGCAAAGTTCCTGTCCCATGCAGACAACTTGCAGCTTCCTTGGGAGGGTTGAGGGTGTTGGAAGTGGCCCTCCCCAAACATTTTCATCTTTTATTTTTTCCCACGATGCCCATCTGGCCAATCTGCATTCCATACACTCTGAGGTCCAGAGGCTTGCAGGATAAGGTTCTAGGGAGCCCCACGGCAAGGATGGAGCCACACAGCATCACTTAGGGCTCATCACTTTGGCTTAGACTCAAAGCTGGCTGGGACCACTGAGCACACCTCACCTGCTGTCAGGCAGGCACTGAGGGGGAGGAATGCTGGCTTTTGAAATGCAGGAACTTCCAGAGGACAAGGGTGAAGCCTTGGCCCCTTTGCCAAGTAACTGGGTGGTCCTGCGTGGTTTTATTTCACTCTCCTAGTCACAGTCTCCTCAAGAGTAAAGTGGGGACTGGACAAAACAATTTCTACAGTTCTTGATGGCTCTAACATTCTGAGATAGTACTATGAAAATAAACTCAAGCGATTACCTAAAAGTTTCCCAGTTCTAAGAGAAAATGGGGACAGTTGGAACCACTGGAAGGCCTCTGTCTCCTGCTAGGGCCATAGCACAATGCCTGGAAGTGATATCAAACAAACCCTTCTCTCACCCCTGGGGGCGCTGAAAGAGTGAGCAGCTTGCTTATGGCACTGGGCAAGGCCACAGGGCTTGACGTCAGCATGGAGTCCTGGGTGCCGCTACGTATACTGACAGGAAATGCAAGGCTTACTTAAATTCAGGGACCATTCCTCACCTGCCACTGTGTGTGAGGTACCCTACGGAGGACACTGAGAAGTAGAAAATACAGTGTCCACCCTGAAGGAGATTTCGAGCTAATCTGACTTTCTTTAGTTACTCAACATGCCTCCTCTTCCTTGTTTACTTCCAGGTCTTTGCATATGTTGCACTGTCGACCCCAAACACTCTCTTTATCCCTCTGTTGCTAGGACTGCCGTCTGTAGCAATGCAGGCTGCATACTACATAATTCTAGATCTGAGTACACAGATCTGAACTGCACCCAGAAATGTGCAGTGCACAGCCTGTACAACTGTACAGCGTGGCTTTGACTGCCATCTCACCCATTTCTCCTACTGTGAGTAGCTCATAGTCATCTCAGTTCTCAGCTTAGATCATTACCTTTCCTTCTTTCTGTCCCTCTTCCTTTCCTCTCTCCTTCCCTTCCTTTCTTCCCGTCTCTCACAATTGTTAAGCAGCTACTATGTGTCAGGACCTGTGCTAGAATTTGGGTATAAAGCTGAGTATATCTTGGAACAAAACAGACAGGGTCCCTGTCCTTGGGGAACTTAGATTCTTGTGAAGTATTTTGGGCTTCCCTTGTGTGGATCAGCTGGTAAAGAATCTGCCTGCAATGCGGGAGATCTGGGTTCTATCCCTGGGTTGGGAAGATCCCCTGGAGAAGGAAAAGGCTACCCACTCCAGTATTCTGGCCTGGAGAATTCTGTGGACTGTATAGTCCATGGGGTCGCCATGAGTCAGACACAACTTAGCGACTTTCACTTTCTTTCTTTCCTCCAGGAAGCCTTCCCCAACTGCACCCATAATTGCCTCCGGTGCCTGCTGATTGATGAATGGCTCTAACTTGGGGACCTTTGGCTCTAGAACACAGTGCTTCTGGTCCGGAGAGAATCTGAGAAGAACAAGTGGAGTTAAAGAGACTAACCTGAAGCCCTGAACCCGCCTGAGCTGGAGCTCCTTCCCTTCCAGCTTCCGGTCCCTGGGAACACCCTAGGGCATCTGTGAAGCTCATTAGTGAAGCAGCGATTAATATGAAGCCCAGAGCATGGCTTTTCCCTGCCAGGGAGGCCACAAAGTTCCAGAACATCCCAGGGAGGAATGGAGCACCACCCAGGCCTGCCTCCCAGGGCTGCAAAACAATCCCTAATGAGTCCTCTCCGGGGGAGGGTGAAGTCACCTGCCAGAAGGCAGCTAAGCCTCAGGTGTTCTCCAGGAGGCTTAAAATAGCCGGGTTCCCTCTACAAACACCTTCCAACACTGTTTGGGATGGTGGATGCCAGGAAGCTAATGAATCTGAGCTTAGTGAATTAATTGTTGATGAAATAATGTGAATAGTGTGCTTCCTGTTCATCAGTCTCTACAGAAATTAATTAGCCCCGCTTGGCAGCAAGCAGGATCAAATTTTCAACTTAATTTATGAATTTGGCCAAACCGTCTATGGGAAGCCTTGCCTGGAGGACCTTCCGTGGCAGCTTCGTGTCCAGACAGGCCTTGCCTTTCATAGAAGACGTGACTGCTTTAAGAGAGTCCCAACAAGAGGAGAGGGCGGTGGGGGAGGGAAGAGGTTTGATTGGGAAACTCCAAGCTGACCCCCGCCTCTCCAGTCCTGTCTTCCTGCCTCAGCCCTCCCCGTGGACCCTGCATCTGAGGAAGGTCTGTTAGCTGAATTGAGGGGGTGATGACTCAGAGCAACGGGGCTAACTTCTCAGGCACGGTCTGACTTCACATTTAATTATCCCGTGCTGTGTGTGCTGGTTCAAATTGCAGAATGACGTGAAAGAAAAATAAATCTAATGAGAAGTGTATTTGGGGGACTATTTTTAAACAGGGAGCAAAGAAATTCTTGGGCCTGGCAAGATCAGTTTGAGCAATTGGCTGGCATGAGGCATGAATTAGAGCCTGTGTGCCCAGGAGTTGGGCACAGAACTGCTGGCTATTGGGTTTTCGGTCAGCTTTTGTCACTGTGGGAGTCAGGCAGTCTCACTGCAGCCAGTGTGAACAGGAATCCCCACCAGGTTTTCCCCGCTGAGCACTAGAATCTGATGTAAACCTATGAACAGAGTGACTTGAGTGTTGCCAGTCTCTGCAACATTTCTGAGAGTGAGTGAATAAGTGAGGATCTGTGTGTGTACTTCCTTTTTTTGTTGCTAAAACTCCAGTTTTCTCATGGAAAAGCCCACTAACCACTGAGTTAAAACAGGAGCAGAGACGATAATGGGATGCATTGCAATCTATTATAACTGAACACTTTTGGCCAGCCTCAGGAGTCAGGAGGGGAAAAGAGGCCATGTGGTCATTTCTACCACCCAGACTTATTCAGTTATTCAAGCAGTAACTAAGCAGAACTGTTGTAGGCATTGGAGAGCCAGCAGGGAACCAGATAGACACCACCATGCTTCCAGGAAGCTTATTTTCTATTAGGAGAATAGACACAAGTTCTTGGCATCTGGTTTCTGATTCTGTTCAAACGTAGACTTGTTAACTTTTTATCACAGACCACTTTACTGAACTCTGAGTTCTATATTAGTTTCTGTTTTAAAAACAAAATGCAGGGCTCCCCTCGTGGCTCAGTGGTAAAGAATCTGCCTGCCAATGCGGGAGACACGGGTTCGATCCCTGGGCCAGAAAGATCCCACATGCTGTGCAATAACCAAGACCATGCAACACAACTATTGAGCCTGTGCTTTAGAGCCCGGGAGTCGAAACTACTGAGCCCACGCACTGCAACTACTGAAGCCTGTGCCCTAGAGCCTGTGCTCTGCAGCGAGAGAAGCCACTGCAATGAGAAGACCTCACACTTCAGTGAAGAGGAGCCCCCGCTCAACACAGATAGGGAAAAGCCCGTCCAGCAACAAAGACCCAGCACAGCCAAAAATAAGTAAATAATTTGTTTTTAAAAAGCTCACTGCCTAGTAGATACATACATAGTCACCTCCTGCGCGTGCATGGTTCTTTAAATTCATATCTGTAATAGTGCCCTCACATTGAGTCCAGAAATGTTTCAATCTTCTAAAGAGAGCCAGAATCAGCAACGGTTTTAGGACCTAGTAACCCTGTGTAGGAAGTGTGTTTGTCCATGGCATTGGCTGTTTTGAGGTGATCTTGGGTCCCTGGGAGGCAGCCCCTTGTAGGTTTGGGTTGACTGAGAATTAAATCAGATCAGGTTGTGTGGAAGGACTCACTCGTGCACCGAATCTGCAGCTATCATCAGGAAAAGCATGTTAAAGGGAGAATGTTGGAACCCAAGCAAGTGCCTACCTCCTCCCTGCAGGTGTTCACAGCTGCAACCAGACTACCCTTCCCTTTAGAAATCTGTGATGTTATTACCAGCTCACTCCGTGACCTCAGGCTGTGTCTGCCCTTTGTTTACCTTTGTTCTCAAACTGCCAGGTATATAATTCCCTCTGGTAGCTTCCTGGGAGAAGGTAGATTGCATAAACAAAGGGGTGTGTAGGGACAGCTCTAGCCCGAGAGCTAGGCACAGCAGTCAGATGTGCTGGAGAACCCAAGCATGGTCTTCCTTCAGTCCAGCTCCACTGACAGTCGTGGTTCCATAACAAATGTGCTTTGCTTTCTTCTCTCAAGTCACCTGAACCACTATTCCCCCACCTTTTAGACTGAATGATTCTCAGGCCCCGCTCACACGCTAGTCCACCCTTCGAGGGCTGCCCCAATGGTGTTCTTTGGAGGGAATTTCTTCCTCTTTTCTGGCCTCTCACTGTTCTTAAAAGGCAGCTGTTTGTTTATGATCTTGCCTACAAATTTCAAAGTCTTCCAAGGAAAGCCTGTGCATTCTTAACAGGAATTGTTCATCGTAAACTGTCCCCGAGAGTCTTCACATCGAAGAGGGACTCAGTATGTGTCTGTTCTGTGTCTATTCCACCCTGGGAACGTTTGAGGACAAATTACTGTTTATAGGAAATGGTGCAATTTAATGAAAGGGGTCTTAATGTTAAGTCCAGTTGTGCTGAACATTCAAAATTTTTTCTTTACTGAGAGCAAATAAACAGAGTGATCCTCCTTGGCGTCCCACCACCCAGAAATGTGATTTAGTGAGATCTCCACCTACCCCCTCCTCCCTCATTCTTCCTGTGGTTTTTATGTTGCTCTGCCAGAGATAACAGAGACCAGGAGGTTGGCACCGAGAGCCAGAAGACCAGGGTTCAAATCCAGGCTGTGCTTCTTACTAGCTGAGGGATGCTGCAAGAGCTATTTAATTTGCCTCAGCTTCAATTTGCTCAGCTGTGAACTGGAAATAAAAATACCTGTCTTGGGACTTCCCTGGTGGTCCAGTGGTTAAGAATCTGCCTTCCAATGCAGGGGACACAAGTTGGATCCCTGGTCTGGGAACTAAGATCCCACATGCCTTGGAGCAACAAAGCCCCCGGAATACAACTAGAGAAACCCAAGGGCTGCAACGCAAGATCCCACGCACCACAACTAAGACCTCAACGCAGCCAAATACATAAAATATTTTTTTTAAATACTCACCCTGTAGAGTTCACATAAATAAACAAAATCTGTCTTGCCTACCTCCAGGGTGGCTGTGAACGTTAAACGAGATGGTATAAGGTACCAGTGCTTTAAGATGGTTTACCCCAGTGTGTTCACTGCATGCAAGTCACCAAGCGACACAGATATAACTGTGTGTGTCTATCATACTCCAGTAAAAGTACTTTATAAGGTAATACTTCATACAGACATTTCCAATTGCTATTAAACTATGTGCTGGTGAAAAAGATGAAAGAATGATTTAAGGTTGGTTGCAAGTCAATAACAGTCTTGAATAGATGTTGAGTTTATAAAGAAACTAGTCACTTCGGTTCACTGAGACAACTTCATATTTTGTTAATCAATACTTCGTAATTCTCAGTGTTTTCATTTTACCACAGTCAAATATAACAGAACCACCTTTTGGTAATCTGGAGACTTACATTTGAAGAAAAATTTAGGAGCTATCTGGGAAAAAATATATGATAGAAGGATGTGTTCTCTCACTCATGTACATTTTATCTCGAAAATAATAACTGGGATATGTGTGTATTAAGTCACTTCAGTCATGTCTCTTTGTGACCCCGTGGACTGTAGCCCTCCAGGCCCCTCCAGGCTCCTCTGTCCATGGGATTCTCCAGGCAAGAATACTGGAGTGGGTTGTCATGTTCTCCTCCAGGGAATCTTCCTGACTCAGGGATCAAACCCAAGTTGCTTACGTCTCTTGTATTGGCAGGCAGGTTCTTTACTACTAGCGCCACCTGGAAGCCCACTAACTGGGATATGCTATGAGCTATTATAATTGTTTGCTGACCACTTAATACTCAGTGCCTTGTAGAGTGCCTGACCAATTGTCCCCATTTACTTAAGGACTAGGGGGTTTGTGGGACACAGGGCTTCTAGTGCTAAAACCAAGAATGTCCAGGAAAACCTGAGATGGTTGGTCACCCTCCCAGCACAGGGAAGATGCTCTGATATTAGTGGAAGGAAGACAGGCAAGCAATTCAGGAGCAATGCAGCACTGGCGGTACAGGGGTGAGTGTAGCTGCCTTCAATTCAGGAATAAATTTTGGTGCTACAAAGCTCTCCTTTCCTTTACGCTTTCGAAAAATGTACCTTATGCGTGCATACTGTAAATGTTTTAAGATTCATATTTAAAAGCCACTACTCTGCACTTTAATACATCATTACAGGATTAAATAGGATCAGCAGTAAAGAATCTGCCAGCAATGCAGGAGACAAAGGAGATGCAGGTTCAATCCCTGGGTCAGGAAGATCCCTGGAGGAGGAAATGGCAACCCACTCCAGTATTCTTGCCGTAAAAATCACATGGACAGAGGAGCCTGGTGGGCTACAATTCATAGGGTCGCAAAAAGTCAGACATGACTGAAGCAACAAAGCGCACACACATATACTGTGGTTAATGTTTGGCATTACATTGCTCGGACCTCAGGCAGATGTAAAGATATGGCAGCTACACCACCAGACACAATGGTCCTAATTCTTTCCTCCTGACTGCAGGATTTCATTCTAAAAAAGAACCATGGAAATTTTACTGTTGCCTTTATCACTGGACAGTTAAATTCCAAATACAGGATTAAGGGTGGGTGTTGTTCTCCTGGCCAAAGACTTGTAGGGCTGGAACAGACCTCAGTTATACCTCCAACCCCTTCTATGGGAAAGTCAGGCCAGAAAACAGTTGGCAGCAGAGCCAGTCTAGGACTGTCATCCTGATTTTCTGTACATCTCACTTCCCACATTGACTTTTGCTTTTTTTTAATCTGCTTTGGGGCTCCCCTGGTGGCTCAGATGGTAAAGAATCCACTTGCAATGCAGGAGACCACAGCTCGATCCCTGGGTCGGGAAGATCCCCTGGAGAAGGGAATGGCTACCCACTCCAGTATTCTTGCCTGGAGAATCTCATGGACAGAGGAGCCTGGTGGGCTATAGCCCATGAGGGTCTCAAAGAGTCAGACACGATTGAGCAACTAAGCAGGCACACACGCATAGCTGCTTTACAGTGTTGGTTTCTGCCATACAACAACAGGAATCAGCTATATGTATACATATATCCCCTCTCTCTTGAACCTCCCTCCCTCCCCCACCCCCCACCCCACCCCTTCCTTTTACTTTCCCGCTCTTGGCCTCCTTGTCTTCATCCTATGGCATTTTTAAGAAAATTACACAATCAGATTAGAGAGTTTCCTGTGCTTCCAGGGCATGTGCACCTACCTCTAGCCCAAACCTGACTGCTCATCTGACTCTGCCCCCGAAAAATGTATATTTAATTTTCTTAATAAGAAGGAGAAGAGACACCAAAGCTCATATTCTTGCTGCCACGTGAAGGCTCCACAAGAAGGTGACTGTCTGCAAGCCAGAAAGAGAGCCCTCACCAGAAGCCAAATCCTGCCAGATCTTCAGCCTCCAGAAGTCCAAATCTCAGGTTTCAGAACTGTGAGAAAATTAATTTCTGTTCTTTAAGCCACCCAGTCTATGGTATTTTGTTATGACAGTCCAAGCAGACTACAGAAGCTACATTCACAAGATATAGTCTCCTAATAGCCTGACCTCTTGGCTCCTTAATTGCTTATCCCTAAAACCTTGACCTCCATCCTACCTAAACCACATACTCCCTGGACCAGAGACTCTCAACCTTGACTGCACATCAGACTCACTTGGGAAACCTGGACTTCACCACAGCCCATTAGAATCAGAATAGTCTGTGATGGCCTAGAGAGATAGGATTGGGGATGGGGGGTGGGAGGGAGGCTCAATAGGGAGGGGATATATTTATACATATAACTGGTTCACTTTGTTGTACAGCAGAAGCTAACACAACATTGTAAAGCAGTTATACTCCAATATAAAAAAATAAAAATATGAGAGAATATTTCTCAAGTTGAGACCTATTATTTACACATTCCCTGGGTGATTCAATGTGCAGTCACAATCAAAATCCAACTGAAATTCAAACACACTCAAATCAATAAAAAGAAAACCTTAGAAAACTGGGCAAAGCATAAAAACAAGCAAGTTACAGAAGAAATACAAATAGCTGATAAATATGTGAGGAAATGGTTAATCTTCTAATGACCAGAGAAATGTAAACATTTTTTTAAAAGATTACCCTTTTGGCAAAAATCAGAAAGATTGATAATATTCAATGTTAGTAAAGGTGAGGGACGTATTCTCAGAGAATCTTCTAACATATCCTTCAATCCAGAAATTTCATTACTGGTTATCTCTCCTATAAAAATAACCATGTATGTACACAAGTATTTACATACAATTCATAAAGCCAGTCTTTACAGCACTATTTGTAATAGAGTAGAAATCCAATAATTAGAGAATAGTTTGATAAATGATAATAGTTAGCTTCCCTGGTGGCTCAGATGGTGAAGTGTCTGCTTGCAATGCAGAAGACCCGGGTTCGATCCCTGGGTCGGGAAGATCCCCTGGAGAAGGAAATGGCAACCCACTCCAGTACTCTGGCCTGGAAAATTCCATGGACTGAGGAGCCTGTCCAGGACTGAGGCTACAGTCCAGTCCATGGGATTGCAAAGAGTCAGACACTACTGAGTGACTTCACTTTCACTTTTGATAACCAGAGTATATCCATACATGAAAAATTATTCAGCTATGAAAAAAATGGAGTAGAGTTGTAAAGTATCGACCTGAAAGGATATGAATCTATACACACATACATGTATCAATCGTATGGAAGAAATAAAGCAAATTTCAGAGTAATACATCTGGTATAATGTCATGCTTGTTAAAAAGAAAATTCTCACTATACATAGAGGGAGACACTTATGTATTTATATATACATACAAGACTGTCTTAAAAGACCTTTCAACAGTAATTACCCTTAGGCAATTGGAAAGGAGTAAGGGGACTTTTGTGTTTTACTTTATATTTTGTGGCTGTTTTTACAATAAACAAGTATGAACTACTTTTGTAACATAAATAGTCTGATATGAGTTCAAACGGAAACTTTATAATGAAAAGTCTTCTGTGCCAGATGTTGGGGCCATTTCGGGGCCATGTCTTGATCATCATTTATATCTCAAAATCTTTCAGGGAATTCTGCAGAATATTTGGGGAAATGGGCTGGGTTTTCAAGTTCTCTTCTAGAATTGTTCTCCTCAGTTTTGGGAAAGACTGCTATGCAACTCATTGCTGGTATAGAAATACCCAATATGGCTATTTTGCCATCGATGTTTCAGTTAGGTGGGTGTTAGGAGAGTCTTCCGTTGTTAAATGGTGAGGATGGACATGAGCCTATAAATGTGGTCAGCAAGTGGGGGAAAAAAAACAAACAAACATATAAACATCACAAAATTGGAGATCTGTGGTCAAGGCATAAGATTTCCAATGTCAGAAAAGAGGAAGAATGTAATAGAGATGATGCTGGGTGCTATATAAGTTTCAGTTCACAAACACATGCAATCCATTGATTGTGATGTCTGGGAGTCAGGTTGTGAAGCCCCTGAGGCCATATTGTGGCTCAACTGGAAAGTCCTCATGATCAACTAGTGATGTCTGCCATGGACATAGGAAGGGAGGTTTACGTAGCACAGTACCAATAGGAAAGAAGCAAGCAAATTATTTTTATTCCAACAAATCCATTCATTGGAAGGACTGATGCTGAAGGTGAAGTTCCAATACTTTGGCCACCTGCAGCAAAGAGCCAATATATACATATACCTGTGGCTGATTCATGTTGATGTATGGCAGAAACAAACACAATATTGTAATTATCCTCCAATTAAGAATAAATAAAATTTTAGAAAAAGATCCTGCATGCTGCAACTAAGACCCCAGCACAGTCAGGTAAATAAATATTTTTTAAAATGTTAATGTTATTTTTTAAAACATTAATGCTAACATTAATGTTAATGTTAATTTGCATTCAGCAAATGCAAGGGCCTTTCTCTGTAATCAAAGAGATTACATGGGAAATATGTGATACATTTGACTGTGTGAAAAAAAAATAATAAAAGCTTAGAAAATAAAATATCATGGATTTAGAAAGAAAACCATTTCAAAGTACTTATGATACCCTTAATTTTAAAAATAAAGACCTCTGCCAAATAAATGGATACATAGGCGATTTGCATAGGAAATAAAAGTTTTAAAACAAGTAGGTTGAAGCAAGGCAATTCAGGGTAAGCACATAAAATTAGAACTGTACAGACTGATATAATATCTTTTTGAAGTAATGTTGAATGAAAAATATATATATACATATATGTTATGACACCATAGGTAGAATTTATTCACAAAGGACACATCATGAGGGTACATCCCCCAAAATAGGATTTTTTTAAAGCAGTGTGACAGAAGAATGAGATTGTGGATAACGAACTGCTTTTCTTTATTACTTTTGGTGTATAATTAATAAAATTGGGGAGGAAGGACACAAAGTGAACCATCTCACCAAACACATCAATTAACCATGCCTGTGGCTTAAGCTTTTAATTGAACGACATAAAGAAGGTACTTCTTTCCACCTGGGGTCAGTTTCCTCTTAATTTTTTTTTTTTTTTGAATTTTATACCCATGTATGTTTTTTAAGAGCTAAAAATTCTCTGAAAAAAGATTTCTACTTCCAACAATGGCAGCCTAGCTTGTTGCCAACTGAACTTCCTGTCAAAAAGCAACTAGAGAAACTGGATAAATACTAAGGAAAATAAAACGTATTTGAAGTCATCCAAGAGCTATGCAGGCAGCTGACCTGAGGGGCCAAGATCCTACAGAGGAGGGACGCACAGAGAGGTGAGCAGCAGGAGGCACCACTTTCCCCTGGAGGCATTTGTCAATTACAAGGCAGCCCTGGAGAGACTAGGATCCCAGTGGAAAGCTGCCAAGGGGCAGTTGAGAAGTTGAACAGAGCTTTCAACGGTCTCAAAGAGCGGGGGTGAAACGAAATTTTGAAGACCATGAAAGAGGAGGTAAACACGCCAGGCTTTCCTCAGGATGCCCTGAAGGACTGTGGCTCTAGGAATTAAAGGAGAACCGGAGAGAGAGAGGTGCTCAAGAAGACTAAAGCCCGGCTTTACCTCATGGTAAGGGAATTAACATGGGGTCGCAAAGAGTCGGACATGACTGAGCTACTGAACTGAACTGAACTGAAGGGAATTAACAGGCTTCTCTGGTGGCTCAAACGGTAAAGAACCTGCCTGCAATGCAGGAGACGCAGGAGATGCAGTTTTGATCCCTGGGTCGAGAAGATCCCCTGGAGAAGGAAATGGCAACCCACTCTAGAGAATTCCATGGACAGAGGAGCCTGGTGGGCTGCAGTCCATGGGGTCACAAAGAGTCCGACATGACTGAGCTACTAATACACACACACACAAGGAATATTAACATGCTTCTCTCAGTAGTAACTGATAGAATAGTGAACAGAAGATAAGCAATGACATGGAAAGATTGGAATAAAGTTGATATAATTACACACACACATACACTTTACCTAATAAACACACTATTCTTTTTAAGTGTACATGTGATCATTTACCAAAATTGACCATATGATGCAGGGTCAAAAATTATGTCTTAAAAATTCCAAAGTTTTGAAAGTATACAGCATATGTTCCAAGATTGCAGTACAATTACCTATACATCAATAACAAAAATAACTTTTAATAAATATAATGAATATATGATATGACAATGTGTGGAGTACAGCTAATGCTAGGCGTAGAAGGAGATTTATGTCTTTAAATGCATATGTTAGAAAAACAAGATCAGTTATCTAAGTGTTTATCTTGGGAAACTGAGAAAACCCAAATAAGGGAGAATAAAGGACATAATAAAGGTAAGAGCAAAAACCAATGAAATAAAGAGTGAAAGGACAATTGAGAGGCTCTACAGAACAAAAGTTGAGTCTGTATAGACTGATAGAAGGGCTTCCCTGGTAGCTCAGACAGTGAAGGATCTGCCTGGAATGCAGGAGCCCCAGGCTCAATACCGGGTCAGGACGATCCCCTGGAGAAGGGAATGGCTACCCACTCCAGTAGCCAAATCCTTGGCAATGTTAATTAAGAAGAAATAAGGCATAAATAATCAATAACAGGAATGAAAATGATACATCACTACAGTTCTCACTGGCATAAAACTTCTCAAGAAGAGAATCTCTCAATCTAAAGCTATAAAATAATAATGTCAAATTTCAAAACATTTTATAATAGCAACTTTAAAATTGTAGATTCCACCAGCTTTCTTTCCTATTTTTAAGATGGGATTCCATACAAATAAATTTTCATTATTTCATTCATCTTGGCTTGATAAAATAATATAAACTCTCTCAATCACAGAATATCTGGTAAACCTGGAATTTCCACAGTTAAATGTTAGGGAAGATAGAAACTCTCCAGAATTATACAACTTAGAAGCCTGAGATGCTCAAGAGACTCTCTTACTCAGACCTCACCTTTAAGGTGAAATATATAAAAATATTTGAGAAGAGAAGGTCTAACCCTGAACTCCCTCAATCATCAGTTAAACTGTCCGTATAGCCTTTTAATTTTTCATACGTATTTCTGGTGACCCTAAATGGCATTAAATCTTCATGGTGCTATATGACTAATTTTGAACACCTCTGCAATTAGAACACAAGGAAGGAAACACAATGTTTAGATTTATAACCATTTTAAGAGCACTCATCATGGATTATGTTCCCAAGTTTTTATTAACCACCGTGTGACATTATGAATTACAACCTATTACTATGCTGTTAGTCTAAATGTTTACCTTGCTGGGACAGCAAAGCCCTTTAGATCAGTCATCATCCCCAGAATGTTTTAAAAACTTGCCTTTTGAGTGCAAACGGCTGGACTAGCTCCCTTCTCAGTTTTGCGTTTTCCAGAGGAGGGGCCTTGTTCCCAGGAAAGCGATCAACAGATGAAATAGGTGAGCAGTGTTGGGAGAAACATCAACCCCAGATATGCAGATGATACTCCTCTAATGGCAGAAAGCAAAGAACGAAAGAGCCTCTTGAGGAGGGTGAAAGAGGAGAGTGAAAAAACTGGCTTAAAACCCAACATTCAAAAAACTAAGATCATGCCATCACTTTGCCAACAAAGGTCCATATAGTCAAAACTATACTTTTTCCCCATAGTCATGTCTGGATGTGAAAGTTGTATCATAAAGAAGGCTGAGCGCCAAAGAACTGATGCTTTCAAATTGTGGTGCTGAATAAGACTGTTGAGAGCCCCTTGGACTGCAAGATCAAACCAGTCAATCCTAAAGGAAAGCAGTCCTGAATATTCATTGTAAGGACTGATGCTGAAGCTAAAACTAATACTTTGGCCACCTGATGTGAAGAGCTGACTCAGAAAAGACCCTGATTCTGGGGAAAATTGAGGGCAGGGGGAGAAGGGGGCAACAGAGGATGAGATGGTTGGATGGCATCACTATCTCAATGGATATGAGTTTGAGCAAGCTCCAGGAGATAGCGAAAGACAGGGAAGCCTGGCATGCTGCAGTCCATGGGGTCACTAAGATTTGGACAGGACTTAGCGATTGAACAACAACAACATGGTAAGTTCAGCTTCCCAGATGGCTTAGGGGTAAAGAATCTGCCTGCCAATGCAAGAGATGCAAGAGACTCAGGTTTGATCCCAGGGTCGGGAAGATTCCCTGGAGTAGGAAATGGCAACCCACTCCAGTGCTCTTGTCTAGAGAATCCCAATGGACAGAGGAGCCTGGTGGGCTACAGTCCATAGGGCTGCAAAGAGTCGCACACAACTGAAGCAACTTAGCACACATGCCTGTACAGTGTGATTTTGAGCCCCTCTTTCCTCTACCCACTAAGAAAGTCAAATGTGTACCTCCGTCTCATTGGTGTTCCCACCTTTCTCCCTCATAACCCAGTTCTACACCATGTCTTGTCCATGTAACTAGACCAGAAGCCTGGTAAAAATCCATATTAGCTTCATGTTGAATGTCAGCTTCATGTGGCCAGCTCCACAGAACCAAAGGCATTCCAAGCCAGTGAAATGAAAGTGAAAGTGAAGTCGCTCAGTTGTGTCCGACTCTTTGCGACCCCATGGAGTGTAGGCTACCACGCTCCTCTGTCCACAGGATTTTCCAGGCAACTGTACTGGAGTTGGTTGCCATTTCCTTCTCCAAAAGCCAGTAAGAACTACTTTCAAAGACCCTCCTTGTCGCTGGGTAACCTTGGGCACTTCATTTAAGGCCTCTGAACCTCTGGTTTCCTTATCTGTATAAGTAGAATGATAATAGTGACTGCCTCACAGACTTTCTCAGGAAGGAGCTGAGAAGTCTTTGGGAAAGCACTTTATCAAGGAATCTCAATCCACTGGGCAGATTAATAAGATTGTTTTATTTGTTGAAAGTGTGTTAGTCATGCTCTGTCAGACCCTCTTTTCCTATTGGATAGTAGCACCCTTGATGACATTTCATTCTAGTTTATAACTTCTTGGCCACATTTTGTTCATCCATTTATTTGTTATTGTTTCTTTGAAAATAGTCTTATTTCGATTCTTAAGATTTAGTTTTGTGGACTTCCCTAATGGTCCGGTGGTTAAGACTTGACTTTCCAATGCGGGGGTGTGGGTTCTATCCCTGGTCAGGGAGCTAAGATATCACATGCCTTAGGGCCAAAAAACCAAAACATAAAACAGAAGCAATAGTGTAACAAATTTAATAAAGACTTTTAAAACGATGAATGTGAACCATCCCAACAAACACACTTAAAAATATATTTTGTTGGGTTCCATGAAAGACTATAGACTCTGGATCCAGCTGTGTTGGTTGAAATCCCAACTCTACACTCACTAACTGAGAACTTTGGCAAGTTACTACACTTCTCTGTGCCCCCATTTTCCTCATCTGTAAAATGGGAATAATGATTGTACCTACCTCATAGGATTGTTGCCAGGGTTAGATGAAATGAAAGCACTAGAGGAGTGCCAGGCACACAAAATAAACACTATGTAAGTTCTGCTATTATTATACCCCACTCAGAGACGTCTTCATTTTCTCCAGGTAAGGTTAGATCTGGGGCTTTGTCTGCTGAGTTCTGTGGTCTCTCTCATCAGCCTTTCCCATCCCTCCATCTCTCCAAAATGGGACCAGTGTTGGGCCCTGGAGGAATAAGCGAAGGATAACTACTATCCCACATGCCCTAGATGGGGCGACATTCTTTCTCACACAGCAGTAATACACTACACATGGGCTTAACGACAGCACGTGGTGCCTTCAATAGGGCACCAAAGAAGGGCTCCCTCCGGGGCACCTCCCAGAGCTACTGATGACCCCCTTAGACTCTTGGATTGTGTCTTCCTGCCCCAGCTCACAGCATCCTGCTGCATACTTCTGATGCCCCATTCAGTAGTGGTCACAGCCTCCCAAACTTACCAACCCTCAAGCTTTCACTATTAAACCCATGGGCCAGGACTTCCCTGATGGTCCAGTGATTAAGAATCCACCTTCCAATGCAGGGGACACAGGTTCAATCCCAGGTCGGGGAATTAAGATCCCACATGCTGAAGGGCAACTAAGCCCTTGAGCCACAGCTAGAAAGAAGGCCCCACACCACAATGAAGAGCTCACCTGCTGCAGCCAAGTCTAGGCACAGCCAAAGAAATATTTGAAAAATAAGCAAATAAATAAACCCACGGACCTGTGCAGAATAGATTGTATGTTCAGGCTGGGACTGAAACTCCAAGACCAGGGGCCAAGGAATGGGAAGGTAGCTCCTTTCCCCTCTCTCCCACGGACCCGCCCCCCCTGCAGCTCACCCCAAGGCCCTCTCCCACACCTAGGTACTGCTGTATCAGGCTGCGTCAAGGGCTCACTGTTCCTGGTGAGCCAGGACCACATCAAACCTACATCCTATCAATCTGACAAGGGATCTCTCTGAGGCATCTATGCCTTGGCTTCAAGAGAGAAACAGCCTTTTCCTCTCCCCGACAGGCTGAGTCTGTCCTCCTCCAGTTCTCCTCCTCCAGCCAGTGTCGAGAGGCTGGGGCTGCCAGGGCGATGCCCACACTTTTTCCAGAGGTGGTTTCCCCAGCATCCCTGGGCCACAGTTCCCCAACCCCAGAATGCAGGCTCCTTGTTTCTCAGCTGGAGAATTTGGTTACCAATTCAGGCACATGATACCCACACCATCCTGTGACATCTAATTTAAAAAAAAAAAGAATTTGCACATTCTCTTAAAATATATTTGAAAGAGTAAATGAAAAATAGGCATATTACAAACCAGTATTATAAATATAATAATCAAGTTATAAACCAAGTGACAATAACTAGAGCAATAACAATAGAAACATGAAATACTATAAATGTTATTTTATAAATATTTATATTAAAACTCTTTTATATCTAAATCAGAATGAGTCATATGAAATTGTTGCTTTTCGTAGGTCAAAAGCAGTCACTTATTGGTAATTTCACAAAGATCAATCTAATGCTTAACTCTTCCTGTGGGCCAGGTATTATTCAAAAGCTTTACAAATAACCAGTTAATTCTAATGATGATCTTACAAGAAAAAAATTATTATCAAGGCCGTGTTGCAGCTGAAGAAACTGAGGCACAATTTCTTACCCAAGAAACTAGCCAAGGGGGACATCCCTGGTGGTCTGATGACTAAGGCTCTACACTCCCAATGTAGGGGACCCAGGTTTGATCCCTAATCAGGGAATTAGATCCTACACGGGGCGGCTAAGACCTGGCACAGGCAAATAAATATTAAAAAAAAAAAAAAAAGAAACAGAAATTTGCCAAGGTCACACAGCTGGTAAGTGCCATAGCCTGAATTTAAACCTGGGAAGGCTGACTCCAGAAAGCATGTCCTTCCTCGGAAATGGAGAGGCAGACATACAGAACAGACTTGTGGACACAGTGGAGGAAGGAGAGTGGGATGCATTGACAAGAGCAGCACGGAAACATATACTTTACCACATATAAAATAGATAGCCACTGGGAATTTGCTGCATGATGCAGGGAGCTCAAAATCAGTGCTCTGTGACAACTTAGAGGGGTGGGATGCGAAGGGAGGTGGGAACGAGGTTCAAGAGGGAGGGGACATATGTATATCTATGGCTGATTCATGTTGACGTGTGGCAGAAACCAGCACAACATTGCAATTATCCTTCAATTAAAAATAAATTTTAAAAAACTTTAAAAAGCATGCCCTTTTGTCCAACGTAGTATATTTTGCCATTTTTATTCTAAAATCAGGGATGGATTATGGACCTAAACCCTGCAGGGCAGAGCCTATGAGCTCAGCAGGAAACAAACACTCTCAGGCAAAAGCAACAAGGCACAGTTCTGCCTGGTCAAACACAGCTAAGCAGACAAGGCATCATGTCTTTCTCCCAGCACATTTTTTCTACCCATCTCCTCCTCGTCAGTCTTCCCATCAGGAAAATGGGCACGCATGACGTGCACTGATGGCAATAGATGCAAGAACTAATTAGCGCCTGAAACATGTGTCAGGCTCCCCCACTGTAATAAGGGCAAAAAGTACCCTCACATAAATTCCAGCGTTGCCTCCTGTGGCCCATCGTCTCTGGGCAGGAGGTGGTGTCTCGTCTTGTCGAGATCTGATTTCTAAATGCAACCATGTGTTTTCTTTCATCCAAATGACTGTGCTCATCTCAGGAGCAGCCTTTAATTTTCTTCTTGGATCCAAGGACCATCCTTACTTATAGCAACAAAAGGTCCCTAGGACGGTGAGGTAAGATTTGAATTAAGATACCTTGGCATATTCTACTTCTCAGCAATTAACGGGCAACCAGTTTTTAGCAGCACCCACTCTCTGAAGAGCAGTTACTCTTTGTCTTGAGAATCCCTGAGTATCATGTTATCACGCTGTCCTGATCAAGCAGCCCCCAGAGGCTGGCTCTCTGCAAAGTGATAAAATGAGTGGATGTCACGGTTGGGACCTCTGTCGGGTGAGGGGCCAGCCTGATGGAGAAGCCATGAGGTTATGAGGCATCCAACTGCATCACAGACACCAAACATGGCCCAGGCTGTGAGAGTCGGAAGGGGCTGGCTATCCACTTGGCCCATGACCCAGCATCTTCCTTACTCTCGCCCGCCTTTTTGGCCACTGTTGTTCATTAGCATCTCTCCCAAGAGAAGAGAAACAAGGGGAAAAGAGCCAACTTTTTGCTTGTCCGTTTGGCTCCCTGTCAACAGCTCTAGTAAGTGTGTAATCTGATGGAACCATGGTCCAAGATGAGAATTTGGACTCTTTCCCTCTCTCTGCCCCTTGCCAGGCATGTGAACTCCTGTTACGGCTTCAAGTCCCAGCCTTTTTCCCTAAGGCCCCAGGGGCAAAGTCAGAAGTTAGTCATTCCCTCCCTGGCTCATGGAGCCCCTCTCCAGGACCAGAGAACACTCCTCACATTGTGCAGTGATAATCAGGGCCCAGGTCTGTCTGACACCAGCCGGGGAGCTACTCTGAGGGTGGGGTGTGATCTTTCATCGGCTTAAGTCCCACGGGTTCCGGACCAGGACTTGGCACAGGACTGGGGTGTAAGAAACGTATACTAAATGAACAAATACACCCAGGCGGAACTTCCTTACCCTTTCCTATCAAAATCAAGAGTTAATGAGGGTTTTTGTTTGTTTGGGGGTTTTTCCCCTCTAGGTTTTGATTTGGGGAGAGGGTGCTTGTTTGTTTGTTGTTTTTAAGAAAGCAACATCCCAGGTACTTCCCTGGTGGTCCACTGGTTAAGAATCTGCCTTTCAATGCAAGGGATGCAGGTTAAATTCCTTATCAGGGAACTAAGATCCCACATGCTGCGGGGCAACTAAGCCTGCACGCCACAAAGATGAGTCCATAATGAAAGATCCCACACGCCACAGCTAAGACCCAGCACAGCTGAGAAAGAAGTAAATATTAAAGAAAGAAAGAAAGGAAGGAAAAATGACAGTCCAGAATTTCTAGAGATGGTAAGGCCTTTTAAACAGACTATTTCACCTCACTCATTCAGCAAATATTTGTTGAGCATCCCTGTTGACCAAGTGCTGTTCTGTACTTCAAGTGCTGGAGAAGCAGAACATACAAAGGGCCTTGGCCTTGGGATGCTTACATTCTAAGGATGGCATTCTTCGTGGAGTACTGACTTTCCGCTATAATTTCCCACCTTGTATTCACCTCTCTAGTCTTTTTCCCTGAAGATAAGGAACCATCTGGACAGTTTTCACCAAATAAGCAAAAATACGCAAGGTACAATTACAAAATAAACACTTGTGTAAAACAGCAGGCACCCCTTTTTTGCCCTCTCAGTGGCCCCTCAAATCCATGCTGTTAAGGAAGACGCTTTTTAGGAGCCTGGGTGTCATAGGGAGGTGGCAGCTTTGCTGCACAGAGGCAGGTGGGAGGACAGTGGGGTCTTCCCCAAGGCCAGTCACTTTCTTTGACACCGTGACCGCCAAAGACTCTTGCCCACCCGCCCCTGCCCACATCCTCACCAGGAAAGACCAAGGGCTTCCTGATGCTTTTTCTGAGCAGGGAGGGGAAAGAGTAGAGGAGACTAAACCACCTCCGGTTCTGCCTGAGTCAGGTCTTTAAGGGGAAGAACATTTAGTTTATCTAAAGTGCTGTGAATTCCCACAGCCTTCTGCAGACCCATGTTCCAACGTAAGCACAAAAACAAATACTAAAGCCAAGTAAATGACTGGTGATGAGCCCCAGGTGTGTATTATCATGACCACTGCTTTTTCCTGAGGATTCTCTCTGCCAGGGGAGGGATCCATCCCACAAATGTGAGGTTCAGCCCATTTTTGAGCAACTCCTTTTAGTGCCTGGTACAGAAAGGGTGACTGGCAGATGGACCTATGTGCACAATCTCCCAAGCCTGTACTGCCAACACCCAAAGGGACAGGAACACACCATGGATGAGGAAGTTCCTCTGGTCTTGCCATTCTGACCACTGGCTTTTAAACAACCGGAGCCATGATTACAAGGTTACCTGGTGGTCCAGTGGTTAAGACTCTGCACTTCTGCTGCAGGGGGCGTGGGTTCCATCCCTGGTCGGGGAACTAAGATCCTCACCTGCTGTGGTGTAGCCAAAAATATAAATAAAACTTTTTAAAAAGTTAGATCCTTGTGTGGACAAAAAGGCATTCGGTGTGTGTGTGTGTGTGTGTGTGTGTGTGTGTGTTGATGAGTTGAAGTGATGACTAAAGTTGTTTTGGCTCTCCTGGTGTCTGGGTGGAAAGAGAACAGGTGTGTGCCTCTGCCAAAAATGACAGCCTACGGGCTCTATCAACGCCCGGGGCACAGAGTCCTCATGCGCCATCAGTGAATTCCACAGAGGCTGGGAGGTCTGCAGATAAAAGCACGAGGGGCACGGCTCACCAAGGCCTATCTCTGTGCTGTAAGTGGGATTGACTGTTGAGAAATATTTATACTTCCGCCCAGGTATATTCGCCCATGAGAACCACATACCATGACTTCTGTCTCAGAGCAGTATTTGCTGCTGTTGGCCAACCAAGGGATTGCGTGCACTCAGGGGCTTCCTGGCTTCGTCTGGGGTTTCTCTATCCTTACCTTGTGTCCGTCTCTCCCTGAAGGACACTGTATGTATGTGCCTATTTCCTCTCACACCCGTAGAAGTGTGTGCTGGTGCCTATCGGCGAGTGTGCAGGCACATTTGTTGTTGTTCCATCACTCAGTTGTGTCCAGCTCTTTTGCAACCCCATGGACTGTAGTCTGCCAGGCTCCTCTGTCCATGGGATTTTCCAGGCAAGAACACTGGGTTGCCATTTTCCTTTTCGAGGGGATCTTCCTGACCCAGGAATCCAACCCCTGTCTCCGGCATTGGCTGGTGGATTCTTTACCACTGAGTCACCAGGGGAGTCACATTTACCCCCTCTTTAATCAGACCAGGCAGGCCTCCTGTAAAGTCTGTCTCAGAGTTTAGAACAGGGGGGCAAATCCCACACTCAGGCCATCCCACACTCCTATTAACAGGAGGGGCAGGGAGCAGGCTAGAGGCTTGCTGGGGGAAGGGAGGGGTTCTCCTGTAGGCACCCCAGGCCCCTGGAAAGCCAGATCCTGAGAGAGAACCCGGTGACTAGACAGTGT
Source organism: Bubalus kerabau (assembly GCF_029407905.1). Taxonomy (NCBI): domain Eukaryota; kingdom Metazoa; phylum Chordata; class Mammalia; order Artiodactyla; family Bovidae; genus Bubalus; species Bubalus kerabau. The sequence continues at coordinate 25,365,222 of NC_073642.1, forward strand.
TTCCCAAACAGCCTGCCATGTGGTTGCAGTTCAAGATGATTCACAGTGACACAGAGCTCAAACTCTGCACTTGGGCACCAGCAGACTGCTGGTCTGCTGGGCAAGGTCGCTGACACACCGCTGGGTGCTGGCAAGGGTGTGGCTGCCACTCCATGTGGTTCCAGTACGGATGTTCCAGGCAGGCGGTCTCAGGATCAAGCTGACACGCATCCTATAGCCTGACAGCCACGGCGCGAGGTTCTCGGGAAGGGCTGAGTGTGTGTATTAGGTCACCGGGCTCTGTTACCGTTTAACCAGCCCCAGCCTGTGCGGTGGTGACATACATCTGCTGACTGGACAGATCCGTGCATCGCGCTGTAGGCCGATGGGTGGGCCATGCTCGAAAGACTCCTGGCATGTGCCCCTGCCTGCATTTTTCACCCTTGACTGAGAGCATATGCTCTGCACAATCGGGACAGTGTTAGCACATGGGGCCAGCGCGGCTTCCTACACATCTGGCTGAGGCCGACTGAATCACTTCCCCCGGGAGGGTGGCTTCCAGCTCTGTGACATCTGGAGATGGGCAGGAAGTGTCTGGATTCATCCCAGAATGATTTTTATCTCCGAATGCTTTTCCAATTTCATCAGGACCTCCGTACCACGTTCTGAATGACATGTCCAAATTTGCTGTGGATGAGAATGACAGATGGAGAAAATCGTCTTTGACCGTTAAAAATCGGTCATGTTTTATGAGGCAAGAGCTTGAGCACTGAGAGGTATTGTAGTGAGAGCCCAGAGATGGCTTGAAATATGGAAGTCACTTACGTTGGCGCTTTGGAAATGAAAACGTCCTGCCCAAACTATGAGTTTATCAAAGCAATGAAAACAGCATTTAAATTTTTCTCTTTTTTTTATTTAAATTGAGGCATAACTTAAGAGTAAAATTGCACAAATCTTACACATCTTATGTGTACACCTTAATGACTTTAAAATTTTTACATGCACACATACTCACAAAGCCACCACCCAGAGCAAGGTTTAGAATCTTTCCAGCTCCCCAGAAAGCTCCCTCACAACCACCTCCCTGTCAATGGCCCACCCACGAAGGTCCCCACTGTTCTGGCCTTTATCACCATACAGTAGTGAAAAGGATATTTTTATTTTGGAGGTCCTGCTGGTTAATAGACATCTCACACTATACACAAACAACAGCAATTTTCTAAATTGGCACAAACTTTCAGAGAGGACCCAAGGTCAAGTTTCCAAAAAAATGATTTTGAAACACACATATATGACAGCACACCAGGCCTCCCTGGAGTTTGCCCAAGTTCATGTCCCTTGAGTTGGTGATGTCATCCAACCATCACATCCTCTGTCACCCCCTTTTCCTCCTGCCTTCAATCTTTCCCAGCATCAGGGTCTTTTCCAGTGAGTCATTTCTTCACATCAGGTGGCCAAAGTATTGGAGCTTCAGCTTCAGCATCAGTCCTTGCAATGAATATTCAGGGAGGCCTGGCATGCTGTAGTCCATGGGGTTGCAAAGAGTCGGACACACGTGGCAGCTGAACAACAGCAACATGTTACAGCATGTAGGGGTCCTCCTATACCCGGTATTTCACAACTAGGAACAACAGATTCCCAGAGGAAAGCTCCTTGTCTTTATCTTTACTGGTGAGAATTCTGGGTTTGTTCTTGTTCCAGAAGCCTACCTGTACGTTGCAGTTGAGTTCAGCCCGTGTAAATGTACAGCCACATGCCTTTAGGTCTTCCTCTCTCTGAAGGGACAGCCAGGCCTCAGGCCACGAGCCCTGGCTCTCAGACCTCATTCTGCCTCTCCCCCGGGTCTTACACCCATCCAGGAATGTGGTCCTCGTTGTAGCTTGCTCCTCTCCAGAGAAAAATGCTTAGTCAGACCTAAAGCTAGTCGCTGCAGGCCCCACACTATCCTCAGGAAATACCAAGGGCAAAGGCTGCCGGAGAGAGGATTAAACCCTCTGAGTATTCTGATATCCCCGTATGTAAGTTCTGAGGCAGCAGTCCTTAGACTGAGTGGCCATAGCTGTCCACTCTGCCGACAAGCTGCCCTGACTTAGAAATACCTGTTGCTGCAAGCACCTGACGTCAACAGGTAGAGTGGCCTCAGCAACATGGACGCCCCTTTCCTGGACACACCTTTTCTGGAGGCCTAGACTCTTTGCCTCTCTGCCTTTAGGTTTGAAAACAAGGACTTGGAAGGATTTTCATTTATGTTTAGGAGGGGAAGGGATGGCAGGTAGGGGTTCCTAACCACAGGCAAGCAGCAGTGCTAATGGAAGAAGCCTGGAAAAGGGGTCTAGAACCAGGGCTTCTTCGGCCCAAGTACAGCAACACTGACCCTCAAAGTAGGACCCAGACAGGCCACAGCCTCTCTGCCCCCAGATCCTCATCTATATAATGCAGGCCACTGTACAGAAAGACTAATTGGAGTGGTCTTGCCTAGGGTGGGGGTGGGGGAGACCTACTGGGAATGTGTCAGCTAACCGTGTGCGCTTTTTCTTTTTTGGCTACACTGGGTCTTTGTTGCTGCACTGGGCTTTCTCTACTTGCAGCAATTGAAGGCCACTCTCTAATTTCAGCTCTCATACTTCTCATTGCGATGGCTGCTCTTATGGCACAGCATGGGCTCTAGGCATGCAGGCTTAGTAACTGAGGTGCTCGGGCTTAGTTGGTCCACATGCAGCATGTGGAATCTTCCCAGACCAGGGATGGAACCCGTGTTCTCTGCATTGGCAGGTGGATTCTTAACCGCTGGACCCCCAGGGAAATCCACAGAGTGGGTTTCCAAATAAGTTTGAAGCTCTCCTTCGGGTTCTCTAACTGTAAAATGAGGGATTGAACTCCCTCACATTCCCACAAGGGCCTTTGTGTTCAGCCACACTGATGACCAGGAGGTTTTCCAGCTGTCCTAGAGTAACCACTCCTTCCAGGCGAGCTCCAAGGAAATGGTATGTCTGATGGTAATCCCTCTTGCAGCTACAGGAAGACTGGAACAAGCGGGGAACTCTGTAGGTAACTTTGAAGACCCCCAGATAGGAGGGAGAGAATGTGCTTGTTTATGCATGAAAAGGGTGGATTTTTCCTTCTGGTGGCCAAGCTCACTGTCCACACAGGCCCATTGCCAGCACAGCAACTCTGCACAGACTCGTCGTGTTTTGAGAGCAGGACTAGGACACATCCCTGGGAGAGAACATGCCTGGGTTTTCCTTGTTGCCCCATCACAGACTCTCACTATCAGACCAGAGCAGGCCATATGGGCACTCCAATGAACACAGTGGATTCTGGTCTCTGGGTGGAGGCCACCTTGCCCAGAAATCTGCTGAGAAGTTTCTTTTTTAGAACTTTAAAGGCAGGATGAAGAATTACTGCATTTGGTCTTGTTTTTTGTTTTTTGTTTTTTTTTTTATTTCCAGGTTGTATCCTCAAGGATAATTTTTATTTTGTTTGTTTTCTTTTTGGTTGTCTATTTTATTTACACTTTAAAAAGTTTCTATAATGCTGTGTTGGTTTCTGCTATACAACAATGCAAACCAGCCATAATTATACATACATCCCCTCCCTCCTTAGCCTTCCTCCCCCCACCCCATCTCATCCCTCCAGGTCATCACAGAGCATCCGTGTAGCTCCCTGTGCTACACTGCAACTTCTCACCAGCCAGCCATCTTACACTCGATAGTGCAATCCCTATCAAACCAGTGATATTTTTTCACAGAACTAGAATAAAAAATTTCATAATTTGCATGGTCTTTTATTGGAGAGGGCAGAGGGGCTTCCCTGATAGCTCAGCTGGTAAAGAATCCACCTGCAATGCAGGAGACCCCAGTTCGATTCCTGGGGTGGGAAGATCCCCTGGAGAAGGGAAAGGCTATCCACTCCAGTATTCTGGCCTGGAGAATTCAGGCCATATGGACTATACAGTCCATGGGGCAGCAAAGGGTAGGACACAACTGAGCAACTTTCACTTTCACTTCGTGGTCTTTTTAAAAAATATTTATTTATTTGGCTATGCCAGGTCTTCATTGAGGCATACAGGATCTTCAGTTGCAGCATGTAGGATCTAGTTCCCTGGCTAGGGATGGAACCCAGGCCCCGTGCACCAGGAGTACTGAGTCTTAGCCACTGGACCACCAGGGAAGTCCCTATATTTGGTCTTTTTTATCTATTGGGCTGGTCTTCTCCAGGTAACTCATATTACTAAGAATAGAATTCATCATATAATATGTAGCAGATTCCGCTTCCAGAATAATTTGAATGATACATGTGTGTATGTGTTGTTATGATGCAAACACTCTACAACACGGGGGGTTCTGTTGACCACAGCCACTTCTCCACCACTGAGACCCTCAGCCCTTTGTGAGAGAGAGAAGTGTCCTACAAGCCATTGGAATCTTCTTCTTCTGTCATTGTCTTGGAGGTACCTCACCTCCATGTCCTTTTCTGGGGCCTTTGCAATGTCATAGTCAACATGGATTGCATGGTTTCTTCCCTTGTTCATTGTTTTTATATCAATAGTGATCACCTGTCTCTCTCTCACCCACCGTTGCTCAGAGTTTGCTCTGTAAGCACGTCTTTATCAACAGTTCATTCAGCTCTAAGTAGACCTATTCCTACTGGCTACTACACAGACCTGTGCCCATTCTATGAGTTCTGGTGCACAGAATACAAAATGCCCTCTGCATGGCTCTAGCAGTACTCCATCTTCAGACCATGTTCTGCTTGCCCAAAACTCTTTCTCCACCCAGCAGTCTGCATCTCTGATCATCAACTGTAGCCATGAGGGAATTTTTACAACATTTTTATTAGTTTTATTTTGGTGAAGGGAACTATTTCCAGGCTGAGAACAACTTAAAAATGTCTCCCCCACCATGCAGATACCATCAACTTTACCAAACTTCCTGTGGCAAGCTTTCCCAGGAATTCACTCTTTAACCATTTCATAACCACTCTATGTGAGCTGCAGTAAGTTCCCTAGGAACTGGTTTGTCTCGAGCCATCCATCATTCACAGGAATACTCAGTGGTTTCAGGACGTTGACTTACATGTATTAATACAATAGGTTCAATGGATGGATAAACGAGCTTGGCATCTTTTAACTTAAGCCAGGTCTCCATTGCAGACACTGTTGTTACTGTTCAGTCACTAAGTCATATCTAACTCTTTGAGACCCCATGGACTTCAGCATAGCAGGCTTCTCTGTACTCCATTATCTCCCAGAGTTCGCTCACACTCATGTTCATTGAGTCAGTGATGCTATCTAACTATTTCATCCTCTGACACACCCTTTTCTTTTTGCTTTCAATCTTTCCAAGCATTCTAATTGCAGACATATTAATCTTTAATATAATAAAGTTTGGTTCAAAAAAAAGCTGTATCTTTTTTTTTTACTACGCTGAGTCTTTGTTGCAGCACGAGGGCTTTCTACAGTTGTGACTCGTGGGCTTCTCATTGCAGAGCATGAGATCCAGAGTGTGGGCTTCTCTAGGTTCAGTGAGTGGACTTAGTTGCCCTGTGGCATGTGAGATCTTAGTTCCCCAACCAGGGATCAAACCCTCACCCCTTGCATTGGAAGGCAGATTCTTAACCACTGGGCCACCAGAGAAATCCCAGAAAGCTGTATCTGAAGTGAAGGTTTTTTCTGGGTTTGTGGGTATGTGTGTGTGTTTACTGTAGAAAACAGTTGCCATCCTCTTTAACAATGGGGATGTCAGTAGGAGAAGCACTGGAATGAAGGTATGTTCTTCCCACTTGTGCGATCCTTCAAATCATTTTTAATTAGTTGAGTTACTTATGAAAAGTGAAAGTGAAAGTCACTCACTCATGTCTGACTCTTTGTGACCCCATGGATTATATAATCCATGGAAATCTCCAGGCCAGAATACTGGAGTGGGTAGCCTTTCCCTTCTCTAGGGGATCTTCCCAACCCAGAGATCAAACTCAGGTCTCCCACATTGCAGGCGAATTCTTTACCAGCTAAGCCACCAGGGAAGCCCAGAAATACTGTAGTGGGTAGCCTATCCCTTCTCTCCAGCAGATCTTCTGGACCCAGGTATTGAACCAGGTTCTCCTTACATTGCAGGCAGATTCTTTACCAATTGAGTTACCAGGGAAGCCCTATAAATAATGCCAATTTCTGTTACTTTTCTCCTTTTATTTCCTCCTCCTGAAACATCCTTTATTTTTTTACCCCATCCCCGACCGACTCTGAGTGTCCAAGATCCCCTCCTCCTTGATTTCTCCACACTAACTTCATTAAGGCATATCTCTGGCTCTGATTCCAGACATGTGGGTCTTTGCCCAATTCCCTTACTCCATGCTATGTAGAAAACTACTGGAAAAAAGGACTTCACTCTCCCACAACAGCAGTCAACAAATATGAAGGAATGAATGGTTCCAATGGGAGTTGCTCTGTGCTGTTTGTTCAGTCACAGAAGTGATTCAGATTAGCTCTGGGGAACACTGACCTCACCTGTTACAGTCTTCTGCTTCCTCTTTTCCATGTTTGAAAGTCAAGCCATGGAAAGTAACTTGCATACTCATTAATCTTTAGATATACATATCATAAAATTTATGTCTACATGTTCATGGTTGGATTTTATAAAATAATTTTTATTTTATTTATTTATTTTTGGCTGTGCTGGGTCTTCATTGCTGCACACATGCTTTTCTCTGGTTGCAGCAACCGAGGGCTAAGTTTAGTTGTGGCGCCCAGGCTTCTCATTGTGGTCAGTTCAGTTCAGTTCAGTCGCTCAGTCGTGTCCAACTCTTTGCGACCCCATGAACCGCAGCACGCCAGGCCTCCCTGTCCATCACCAACCCCTGGAGTTCACTCAGACTCACGTCCATCGAGTCAGTGATGCCATCCAGCCATCTCATCCTCTGTCGTCCCCTTCTCCTCCTGCCCCCAATCCCTCCCAGCATCAGAGTCTTTTCCAATGAGTCAACTCTTGGCATGAGGTGGCCAAAGTACTGGAGTTTCAGCTTTAGCATCATTCCTTCCAAAGAAATCCCAGGGCTGATCTCCTTCAGAATGGACGGGTTGGATCTCCTTGCAGTCCAAGGGACTCTCAAGAGTCTTCTCCAACACCACAGTTCAAAAGCATCAATTCTTCGGCGCTCAGCTTTCTTCACAGTCCAACTCTCACATCCATACATGGCCACTGGAAAAACCATAGCCTTGACTAAATGGACCTTTGTTGGCAAAGTAATGTCTCTGCTTTAGAATACGCTATCTAGGTTGGTCATAACTTTTCTTCCAAGGAGTATGAGTCTTTTAATTTCATGGCTGCAATCACCATCTGCAGTGATTTTGGAGCCCCCAAAAATTAAGTCTGACACTGTTTCCACTGTTTCCCCATCTATTTCCCATGAAGTAATGGGACCGGATGCCTTGATCTTCTTTTTCTGAATGTTGAGCTTTAAGCCAACTTTTTCACTCTCCTCTTTCACCTTCATCAAGAGGCTTTTTAGTTCCTCTTCACTTTCTGCCATAAGGGTGGTGTTATCTGCATATCTGAGGTTATTGATATTTCTCCCGGCAATCTTGATTCCAGCTTGTGCTTCTTCCAGCCCAGCGTTTCTCATGATGTACTCTACATATAAGTTAAATAAGCATGGTGACAATATACAGCCTTGACGTACTCCTTTTCCTGTTTGGAACCAGTCTGTTCTTCCATGTCCAGTTCTAACTGTTGCTTCCTGACCTGCATACAAATTTCTCAAGAGGCAGGTCAGGTGGTCTGGTATTCCCATCTCTTTCAGAATTTTCCACAGTTTATTGTGAGCCACATAGTCAAAGGCTTTGGCATAGTCAATAAAGCAGAAATAGCTGTTTTTCTGGAACTCTCTTGCTTTTTCCATGATCCAGCAGATGTTGGCAATTTGGTCTCTGATTCCTCTGCCTTTTCTAAAACCAGCTTGAACATCTGGAAGTTCACGGTTCACGTATTGCTGAAGCCTGGCTTGGAGACTTTTGAGCATTACTTTACTGGCGTGTGAGATGAGTGCAATTGTGCAGTATTTTGAGCATTCTTTGGCATTGCCTTTCTTTGGGATTGGAATGAAAACTGACCTTTTCCAGTCCTATGGCCACTGCTGAGTTTTCCAAATTTGCTGGCATATTGAGTGCAGCACTTTCACAGCATCATCTTTCAGGATTTGAAATAGCTCAACTGGAATTCCATCATCTCCACTAGCTTTGTTCATAGTGATGCTTCCTAAAGCCCACTTGACTTCACATTCCAGGATGTCTGACTCTAGGTCAGTGATCACACCATTGTGATTACCTGGTCGTGAAAATCTGTTTTGTACAGTTCTTCTGTGTATTCTTGCCACCTCTTCTTAACATCTTCTGCTTCTGTTAGGTCCATACCATTTCTGTCCTTTATTGTGCCCATCTTTGCATGAAATGGTCCCTTGGTATCTCTGATTTTCTTGAAGAGATCTCTACTCTTTCCCATTCTATTGTTTTCCTCTCTTTCTTTGCATTGATCGCTGAAGAAGGCTTTCTTATCTCTTCTTGCTATTCTTTGGAACTCTGCATTCAGATGCTTATATCTTTCCTTTTCTCCTTTGTTTTTCGCTTCTCTTCTTTTCACAGCTATTTGTAAGGCCTGCCCAGACAGCCATTTTGCTTTTTTGCATTTCTTTTCCATGGGGATGGTCTTGATCCCTGTCTCCTGTACAATGTCACAAACCTCATTCCATAGCTCATCAGGCACTCTTATCAGATCTAGTCCCTTAAATCTATTTCTCACTTCCATGGTATAATCATAAGGGATTTGATTTAAGTCATACCTGAATGGTCTTGTGGTTTTCCCTACTTTCTTCAATTTAAGTCTGAATTTGGCAATAAGGAGTTCATGATCTGAGCCACAGTCAGCTCCTGGTCTTGTTTTTGTTGACTGTATAGAGCTTCTCCATCTTTGGCTGCAAAGAATATAATCAATCTGATTTCAGTGTTGACCATCTGGTGACGTCCATGTGTATAGTCTTCTCTTGTGTTGTTGGAAGAGGGTGTTTGCTATGATCAGTGCATTTTCTTGGCAAAACTCTATTAGTCTTTGCCCTGCTTCATTCTGCATTTCAAGGCCAAATTTGCATGTTACTCCAGGTGTTTCTTGACTTCCTACTTTTGCATTCCAGTCCCCTATAATGAAAAGGACATCTTTTTTGGGTGTTAGTTCTAAAAGGTCTTGGAGGTCTTCATAGAACTGTTCAACTTCAGCTTCTTCAGTGTTACTGGTTGGGGCATAGACTTGGATTACTGTAATATTGAATGGTCTGCCTTGGAAACGAACAGAGATCATTCTGTCATTTCTGAGATTGCATCCAAGTACTGCATTTCGGACTCTTTTGTTGACCATGATGGCTACTCCATTTCTTCTAAGGGATTCCTGCCCTAGCGGCCGAGAGGAGCTACCCCACGTCTGAGGTCAGGGGCGGCGGCTGAGAGTGCCAGGCTGTGACAGAACAGGAGCAGCCGAGAGGAGCTACTCCACACCCGAGGCCAGGGGCAGCGGCTGGGAGGAGCAACCCCACGTCCAAGGAGCGGTGGCTGTGCAGGCGCAGGAGGGCCTAGAGGAGCTATTCCACGTTCAAGGTCAGGAGGGGCGGCGGTGAGGAGATATCCCTCGTCCAAGGTAAGGAGCAGTGGCTGCACTTTGCTGGAGCAGCCGTGAAGAGATACCCCACGTCCAAGGTAAGAGAAACCCAAGTAAGACGGTAGGTGTTGCAAGAGAGCATCAGAGGGCAGACACACTGAAACCATACTCACGGAAAACTAATCAATCTAATCACACTAGGCCCACAGCCTTGTCTAACTCAATGAAACTAAGCCATGCCCGTGGGGCCACCCAAGACAGGCGGGTCATGGTGGAGAGGTCTGACAGAATGTGGTCCACTGGAGAAGGGAATGGCAAACCACTTCAGTATTCTTGCCTTCAGAACCCCATGAACAGTATGAAAAGGCAAAATGATAGGGTACTGAAAGAGGAACCCCCAGGTCAGTAGGTGCCCAATATGCTACTGGAGAACAGTGGAGAAATAACTCCAGAAAGAATGAAGGGATGGAGCCAAAGCAAAAACAATACCCAGCTGTGGATGTGACTGGTGATAGAAGCAAGGTCCAATGCTGTAAAGGGCAATAGTGCATAGGAACCTGGACTGTCAGGTCCATGAATCAAGGCAAATTGGAAGTGGTCAAACAAGAGATGGCAAGAGAGAACATCGACATTCTAAGAATCAGCGAACTAAAATGGACTGGAATGGGTGAATTTAACTCATTACGGTCAGGCTTCAGTGTAGACTAAAGCCTAAATCAGGCTTGTGTTGTGGAGCACAGGATCTAGGGTGCATGGGCTGCAGTAGTCGTGGCTTCCGGGCTCTAGAGAACAAGCTCAACAGCTGTGGCACACGGACTCAGTTGCTCCTCAGCCTGTGGAATCTTCCCCACCAGGAATCAAACCCCTGTCTCCTGTGTTGGGGTGAATTCCTTTACCACTGAGCTACCACGAAAGCCTGGACTTTTTGTTATAGTCAAAATATGGAAACCATCCAAATGCCTATCACTAATAGAATGGATAATAAATTGTGAGATTTCACACACAGGGCAATTACAATGAGCCATTTATGACTACATTCAACAATTTGAGTACATCCCATAATGTTGAGTGAAAAAGCCACACACAAAAGAGTATAATTCCATTTATGTAAAGTACAACAGGAATTATGTTAATTATGAGTTAACAGGGCTTTCCTGGCAGCTCAATTGGTAAAGAATCCGCCTGCAATGTAGGGGAGCCCAGTTCGATTCTTGGGTCAGGAAGATCCACTGGAGAAGGGATAGGCTACCCACTCCAGTATTCTTGGGCTTCCTTTGCGGCTCAGCTGGTAAAGAATCTGCCTGCAATGCAGGAGACCTGGGTTCGATCTCTGGATTGGGAAGATCCCCTGGAGAAGGAAAAGGCTACCCACTCCAGTATTCTGGTCTGGAGAAGTCCATGAACTGTATAGTCCATGGGGTCACAAAGAGTTGGACACGACTGAGCGACTTTCACTTCACCTCACTTCAAAGTACAACAACAGGCAAAACTAATCTTTGCTGTTCGAGATGGTAACTGCCCTTGTAGGGGTAATGACTGGAAGAGAACTCAAGGGAGGTTCTAGGGTGCTGAGAGTGAACTATTGTTTTTTGTTTAATAATTCATTTGGCTCTGCCGGTCTTAGTTGTGACATATGGGGATCTGGTTTCCTGACCAGGGATTGAACTCGGGCCCCTTGTATTGGGATTGTGGAATCTTAGCCACCAGACCACCAAGGAAGTCTCAGTGAACTGTTTCTTGATTTGGATGTGATGGCACCTGTTTCCAGTTTGTAACAATCTACTGTGATTACATCTATGATACAGGTATCTCTCTCTGAGCAGATCTTTGCCACATGCACTGTCTTTGGAGAGATTTTGACCTGGATCCCTCTTTCCAGATAGACGTCAAAAATCAAAAGGTATCAGGAATCAAGCTCTCCAAGAATAATAGTGCATTGGTGGAATAATTAACAACTGCTGTATAATAAATTACCCCCCAAACATAGTGGTTTAAAAGAGCAAACATTATCTCAGAGCTTCTGTGGGTCAGGAACTCAGGAGCAGCTTAGCTGGGTAGGTCTGGCCTAGAACCTCACGGGAGGTTTCAATCAAGATGTTGGCAGGATCTTCAGTCCTCTGAAGGCTTAACCAGACCTATAGAATCCAATTCCAAGAGGACGCATTCACATGGTCACTGGAAGGAGGCCTCAGTTCCTTGCCACATGGATACCTCCACAGGGCTGCTTGCGTGTCCCTGCAACATGGCAGCTGGCTTCCGCCCAGTCAGTGAGAAGGAGTGCAAGGACAAGCCATTATGTCTTTTATCATTTATCCTCAGAAGTCACATAACAGCTTTCACACCATGTTGTGTTCATTAGAAAAAAGTCACCTAGTCCAGCCTACACACAATAGGGAGAGCATTAAGGTCCGCCTCTTGCAGGGATAATATTTTTAAACTGTGGACATGTTTTTGAAACCACTGAAGTTCATCCTCTGACCAAAAATTATTGACATTCTTCCTACATACAAAAGACACCCACCCTTCCAAGGCCACCAGAAGTCTTATCCCATTTGAGTACCAGCTCAGAACGCAGCAGCCCATCATTAAAATCAAGCTCGGGTGAAGATGAAACTCCTCAAGTGCAGCTCCTGATTGCTGTTCCTCTTGATCTGAACTAAAGATACAAGTTATCTGCACCACCCAGAGAAACACCCACTCAACGTAAGATGACGGAATAGGCATAAGATAACCACTATCAACGCTTCTGTTCAAAAAGGGGTAAAAAAGGAGTTTTCACCAACGTCACTAGTAAGTAGCAGATTTGAAACTCAGCTGGCCAAATGCTGGGAGTTCCTTGATTAGGATTCAGTCCTGTTTCTGCTCAGGAGTGATCCTCATGGCTGTTAGTTCTGTGTTTTCCTTCCTTTTCCTTGAAAAGTGACTGTTTGCTTCTCACTGACAGAATTCTGGGAATCCAAAGGCCTCTTTTCATTTTGTACTTTCTCTGTCCCTCTCTGTCCAATTGTGATTTTTTTTTTTTTTTAAACCAAAATGCCATGGAGGCAACACCCTGGCTCAAGTTCCTGAGATAAGAACCTCTCTCCTGAGACATGGGCTCTGACGTGAACGTGCCTCCATACTTCACGGCAGTGTGAGGCCACCCTGCCCCAACACATCCTCTCAGCCTGTCACTAACATAACCATGAAAATCTGGTGGGGAGGGATTTTTTTTTCAATTCATGTTGCTTAAAACTGACACCTCCTCCCCCAACCAAAAAAAAAAAAAAAAGAATCTTAGGAGGAACTGATATTAAACATAAGGCAAACAAAGCAGACATTTCTTTAAACTTCCTTTAGTTTTCAGGTCATGGAATGATCTGGCTTCACATCTCAAAACAGAGGTCAACAGAAGACAAGGAAAGGAAGATATTTATACATCATCATCAGAAAACCAGGCAGCCCACCTCTTGGGCATTCCACTACAAGACCCCTTCTTCCTGCCCCACTGCCACACCACCCGGTATAACCACCTCTACAGACCCATACAGAGAAGGGCAGCCTTGGCAGAAAGAGGTCAGGCAAAGGGTGACACGTACTGAGATACATCTCAAGATGTGGTCTCCATAAAGGAGGCAGTGGAGACAAAAAGACGCAGGGGGAGGTGCATACTGAGAATTGTAGTTTTTATGCTTTATAGTACTTCAGAGCCCAAGAAGAGGGAAATTATCATAAGCTCTAAAACCAGCTAAGGGATTTCCCTGGTGGTGGGGCTTCCCTTGTAGCTCAGTCGGTAGAGTCTGCCTGCAGTGCAGGAGACCCAGGTTTGATCCCTGGGTTGGGAAGATCCCCTGGAGAAGGGAATGGCAGCCCACTCCAGTATTCTTGCCTGGAAAATCCCATGGACAGAGGAGCCTGATGGGCTACAGTCCATGGGGTCACAAGAGTTGGACACGACTTAGTAACCAAACCCAGTGGTTAAGACTCCACCTTCTAATGCAGGATGTGTGGGTTCCATCTATGGTCAGGGAATTAAGATCCCACATGCTGCAGGGTGTGGGCAAAAAATTTTTTTAATTGTTTGCTAATTCTGTCATCTGTGTCATTTCTGACTGAAAAATAATTGGTTTTTAAAAAATAAATGAAAAATAAACCCAGCTAAAACAGGGAAACTTCTAAATGAAGTAAAGTTAAATGCAAATGTGAACATTTTCTTCTTGAAGAGAATCTACATTTTGAAAAATAATAATAATCCAGATGGAGTTTATAAATGAAAGAAAAAAAGGAGAGGAAGTTTATTGTTTTGTTTTTTCCTTTTTTCTTTTGGCCACGCTGTGCCGCATATGCGATCTCAGTTTCCCAACCAGGAATCAAACCCACACCTCCTGCATTGGACGCATGTAGTCTTAACCAGTGGACCACCAGGGAAGTCCAAGAGAAAGATTTAAACACCAGTTAACTATTGAGTCTCACAATGAAAGAATCATGAGTAAAAACTTTAGGAAGACCCTAAGAATTCACACTTTAGAAACCAAATACATGTTCCAAAACACTAGACTTCAGCCAGAGGAATTAATATACATAGAAAAAAACAAGAAAGTGTGAAAGAAGGGCAATAAGGTATAGCAGTGATTCTCAAACAAGCACTCATCAGCATCACCTGGAAAGCCTGTGAAGACAGGGAGTGCTAAACCCTACCCCAGGGGCTCTAATTCCGTAGATCGGGTGAGACCCGAAAATTGGCATTCTGAACAAGTTCCCAGGTGATGCAGAAGGTTGACCGCACTTTAAGAATCACTGAAGTATACTATTCCCTGACAGAAAATGTATCATAAAATTACAATTGATGAATGGATAAACCAAATGTATATCCATACAATGGAAACTATAAAAAGGAACAAAATATTGATTTGTCCTACAACATTGATGAACCTTGAAAACATTATGCTAAGTGAAAGAAGCCAGACACAAAAGGCCATGGAGTGCATGATTTCATTTATATGAAATATCTAGAACATGCAAATCCATAGAGACAGAAAGCAGATTAGTGGTTTTCAAGGACTGAGAGAAGGGGGAAATGAGGAGTGATGCTAATGGGTATGGGATTTCTTTGGGGGGTGATGAAATTGTTTAGGAATTAGATAGTGGTTGTAGTTGTACAACCTGGAGAATATACTGCAAACTACTGCATTTTACATTTTACAGTGATGAATTCTGGCCATCTGACATGAATGGACCAAGAGGGTATTATGCTAAGTGAAATAAGTCAAACAAGATAAACACCATTGATTTCACTTATATATAGCATCTAAAAAACAAAGAAAAGAGCAAGCACACAAAACAGAAAGACTTACAGATACAGTTAACAAACTAGTGGTTGCAAGAGGGGAAGGGGGTTAGGGGGATGGGCAAAACAGGTGAAGGGGATTCAGAGGTACAAACTTCCAGTTATAAAATAAAAAAGCTGTAAGGATGTAATGGACAGCACAGGGAGTATAATCAATAATATAATAATATTGTAATAACTCTGCACAGTGACAGATGGTAACTAAACTCACAGTGGTTATTTTATAATATATAAAAATATAAAATCAGTATGTTGCACACATAAAACTATACTTTATATACGTGTGTGTAGGTCTTAAACCAAGATGTATTTTGCCTGCTCAACTAGCAAAATAATACAAAATAATAAATTTTTAAAATAAATAATTTTTCATAGGTTAAAGTACAGACTTCTGGGAGGGGGTACAATCTGACAATGTACCTCTAAAACTTTTCAAGTTTGAGACTCTGCAATATCATTTACATGAATTTATACTAAAGAAATAGCTAAGAATATGTCCAAACAGCTATCCTCAAGTGGTTGTCCAAGCAAACTTGTTTAAAATTTTGGAAACCAGAAAGGAGCTAAATGCTAAACAATGAAGGTTATATTGAAAAATGGTCCCTCTAGCAAATGAAATACTTGTTGTTTAGTTGCTAAGTCCGTGTCCAACTCTTTGTGACTCGCCAAGCTCCTCTGTCATGGGGTTCTCCAGGCAAGAACACTGGAGGATCTCCCCAACCCAGGGAATTGACCCCGAGTCTCCTGAAAGATGTTCATTACATATTGTCAAATGAAAAATACAGATTACAAAATAATATATACATTGTGAACCAATTTTTGTTTTAAAAGCTGTATGTGATATAAAAGATCCAGTTACAGAGAGTATCTCTGGTGAGGAGAATAGCATGGATTTTTCTTCTTTTAAGCTATTTTTTTCCTGAAGGTACTATATAGTGCTTCTGTAATAAGGAAACAATTACTTTTCACTTTTTAAAGGAATTGTAAAACTGAGAGGGGCACTCCCTTCTCTGAGATGATGCTCTCAGATGTATAGGAAATGGAAACCAGGAACAATGTGGAAATTCCAGAATAAAATAGGGATGGCCTTTGGAGGCTGACCTCTTTCAGCTGTATTCCTACTATAGAAATCTTTCTGCTGTATTTCTACAATATCCTTCCCCCTGCATTCCTGCAATAATATTCTGTATGCTGTTTTCCTATGTAATAGCACCAAAGAGCTCTGCTCCTGAAAACATTTGTTTAGCAATGATAGTGATACCGACAGTGACTCAGTTGTGCCCAGCTCTCTGCAGCCCATGGACTGTAGCCCGCCAGGCTCCTCTGTCCATGGAATTCTCCAGGCAAGAATACTGGAGTGGGTAGCCATTCCCTTCTTGGGGTATCTTTGAGACCCAGGGATCGAACCCAGATCTCTTGCATTGCAGGAAGGTTCTTTACCATTTAAGCCACTTGTTTAGCAAGCATGCAAGGAAAAGATGCTTCTTGAAGAGTACCATGCATTCTTAGAGAATTTTTTTCCCTAAATATCTTATCTCAGGTAGAATTCAGAGACCCCAAATCACTGAGCAAAGGAGATGGTAATGACATCAAATTAGAGCAGCTTATTGGGCTTGTCTCCACTAACAAAAATAGGTAACATTCACTCAACACTTACTACTTTGACAGGCTCCATTCCAAGCACTTTCCATGTATTAACTCATTTTATTCCCACAACCCAATAGGTACTGCTATTATATCCATCTTAGAATGGGAAACTGAGGCACAGAGAGGTTAAGTAACTTGCCTAAGCTCACAAGATTCTGGCTGTAATCTGTTAGCTTTTTTAGAGTCTCTTCTAACAACAAATCAATACTTCTGGGTCCAAAAAACATCTTGCCATTATCATTTGGGAAAACTTTTGTCACTTTGTCACTGGGCTATGATGACTATTTCTGAGAGAGTCAGAGTGGTCCTAGAGGCATGTCCTACATCATCTTACATCCATTTGTTCCAAATCCTGGAGATGTGGGGTTCCTTGGATCGAAGGCCAGCACCTGTCCAAAATCCCAAGACATGGGCAAGAGTCTGAATTTTCAGTGTTTGTTTTTTTTCCTGAACTTTCAGGAAGTTATTATATTTGACAAATGGAACAGGAAGCATGTGAGGAGTCCTCCTGGGGTGCAGGGAATAAGGGGTGCCTTGTCTGTAGAGAATTTAAAAACAACAACGGAACTAAGAACAAGTCAATCTGCTCTTATCTCCAACAATTCTCAACAACATCAGTGATAAAACACACCAACCTGATGGACTGGACACTTACCACCAACCCCACCCATGAGCGTTGGTACACCACAGCTTTAATTCCTAGTTTCTCTTGCGTGTGTGTCTGATTCTTTGTGACCCCATGGACTATAGCCTGCCAGGCTCCTCCATCCATGGGTTCTCCAGGCAAGAATACTAGGGTGGGTTGCCATTCCCTTCTCCAGGGGATCTTCCCAACCCAGGGATCAAACCCAGATTTCCTGCACTGCAGGCAGATTCTTTACTGTCTGAGCCACCAGGGAGGCCTTTACATTCTACCATTTTATTTGTGAAGCTGACTGTCCACCCCGGATACCCTCTCTCTTCACTGGGTACCCTGAATGATGGCTGAGTTGGATGAGAGGCTTTATTTGGGAGGGAGGGAGATGGATGGCCTTAAAGTCTGTGTCTGCCTCTTCTCCCCATGAAGGTGTCTGGGAAAGAGAAGCGGGGAAGCCTGGCATGGGGTCCAACTCTGGTTTTTCCCTTGAAGGCAGATGTTGTCCCCAAACTTAGAGTCAGGCTCCTGCTGGGAAAGGGAGTGTCCTGGAGACCCAACCCTGATGTCCCAGCTTCTCTGACATGTTCTCTGTGCCCCAAGGCAGAGTTAGTCACTTCCTTCTAGTGCTCTCACAGCACCAAGTACACCCGTTTTGTTGGAGTGCTGGGCACACAGGAGCACTCTTAGATCACCCCACTCTCCAGGCAGCTCCCTGAGGGCAGCAACTTACTTGCTCATCTTTGTTCCCTTGTTCTGATGTAGCGACTGACACAGAGCAGATGCTCAAAATGTCTAGTGGGACCAAAAATGGAATCACAGCCTGTCCTCATCTTTCCCCATGAAACTTAGATGCTATGGGTCTGTGAGAAATATGGTCTAGGGTGAGGCATCATTTGTTCATTCATTTCACATATACTTGTGTATGCTTATGTCACCATCATTATGCTTAGGTGTTGTTTTTCTTTATTGTCACTGATCTCAGTAATTTCATTTGTTAAAGATATTAATTTGTTCTATTATACTTAATAAACCAAAAAGAAAAATTAGTGTCTCATACATGTTTATGTATCTGTTTTTATGATAGATTTCAATTTACCCCAAGGTAATCATTAAGAATACATTAGATGGAAGTGGTTGTAAGAAATAGTTCCTGCTTAGTAAGCAAGTGTACATGGAAATTATTTGAAAGGCCAGTGCATACATGGTACAGTTTTGGCTGACTAGAATCCATGTTACCTGGAAGAGACAAAGAAATTGTATTCATGAAAGGAAAAGCTGATACTCTGAATATTATTTTTTGATTGACTTCAGTCTCTTATCCACTGCAGAACTCACTAACTTAATACAAATTACTGATCAAGAACAAGCTTCCAGACCTAGAGGGGTAGGATGGGGGAAGTGGAAAGGAAACACAGGGAGGATATATATATATATATATATATATATATATATATATATACACACACACACACACATATATATGTCATATATATATAGTTATGTATATATAATTTATTGGTTTATCTTGTTGTACAGCAGAAACCAACATAACATTGCAAAGGAATTCAGTTCAGTCACTCAGTTGTGTCCTACTCTTTGCAAGTCCATGGACTGCAGCACACTAGGCTTCTCTGTCCATCACCAACACCCAGAGCTTGCTCAAACTCATGTCCATTGAGTTGGTGATGCCATCCAGTCATCTTGTCCTCTGTCATCCCCTGCTCCTCCTGCCCTCAATCTTTCCCAGCATCCGGGTCTTTTCTGAGTCAGCCCTACACATCAGGTGGCCAAAGTATTGGAGCTTCAGCATCAGTCTTTCCAATGAATATTCAGGATTGATTCCCTTTAGGATTGACTGATTTGATCTCCTTGCAGTCCAAGGGACTCTATCCTCTCATTAAAAAGAAATTTTAATTAAAAAAAAAAGAACCAGCTTTCAAAATATTATTTAACAAAAGGTTCAGTTCAGTTCAGTTCAGTCACTTAGTCGTGTCCGACTCTGCGACCCCATGAATCGCAGCACGCCAGACCTCCCTGTCTATCACCAACTCCCGGAGTTCACTCAAACTCATTCCATCGAGTCGGTGATGCCATCCAGCCATCTCATCCTCTGTTGTCCCCTTTTCCTCCTGCCCCCAATCCCTCCCAGCATCAGGGTCTTTTCCAATGAGTCAACTCTTCGCATGAGGTGGCCAAAGTACTGGAGTTTCAGGTTCAGCATCAGTCCTTCCAATGAACACCTAGGACTGATCTCCTTTAGGATGGACTGGTTGGACCTAACAAAAGGTACAAAGTAGCAATTCATAAATGATACTGACTGGAAAAGTAGATGTTTTATACAGAAAGAAGTTGTAGAAAAATTTTTAAATAAATTGATAAATCTTAAAAAAAATTAATTTGCAATGCTGATTGAGGAACAGCAATTTAATACAAAATGGGGAAGTTTCTGGAAGGAAATTGAGACATTTCAGGTGGGGAGCAGATGCTGTTCATTCACCCTCTGATGGTGACTCTGGGACCTGCAGTAGTGGAAGAGGAAGTGGCCTTAACCCTAACCCAAGTGGCTGTCCCACCCAAGGCCTACCTGGGGATAAAGACTGTGAGACCTCAGCTTGGTAAAGGAATTACTTACTAATAACGGGTGGGGATGAGCTGGAAGCAAAATGTGACAGGACTCGTTCAGCCTTGTCCAGGCCACACCCAGTTTAGTCAATGATTTCTGAACCCGAAGAACGTTAAAGGGACACAGCAGAGGTCGTACCTGGGGCTTCAGATTTTTTAATGTCCACCTTTTTCAATCCTCTATGAGGAAAAAAAACACCCTCATGTGGCAAGGATGGTCTTGAGAGGTAGTCTGTCCTGAAGACCATCCAGTCTTTTCTCTGAACAGACTAGTGGCTGACCCGACGTCCCTCCTCCCCCTTAAGCAGAAGAACCGAGTAGCTTGCTTCAACAAGAGCCATGTCAGCAGTAATCACTGTGAAAAAACCTCTCTGCCGAGATGAAATTCAACTTTTGTAGGTGCCTTTGCTGCGGCAGCTTTTTTAAGAATATATTTTCTAGGCACCTTAAATGTAAAAGCATGTAGAATAAATAAGAGCCAATTAACGGTAGCATCTGGGGAGACGCCGCTTAGGGGAAAGGGACTGGAATGCAGGGGAAATCCTTGGGAAGCACGCCACTGATGGCTGCAGGAGCTTCCTGAGGCCTGGCGCTAACCTACTCTGAGAATCTTCCTGGGCCTCCCAGGTGATAGGAGCGCAGACAGGGCTTCCAAACCAAAGTCCCTTGGGTGAAATCGGGTTCACAGCTGTGTTTCATTAGACCTGAACAGTGGATTCATCTTTTACAAGTTGAGAACCTGTAAACAGGACGTATGCTGTCCAGTTTACCACTGTCCTCGCCACTCTGAACTGTCTGACTTTGACTTGTCCACAGCCCAGCCTCTGTGGGCACCTCGCTCTGGGACCCCCAGGCCCTAGACTCTGGTTCTCAAACTTGGCTGCCTGTTGGAACAATCCAAGGGAGCTTTATGAAATACCCATGTCTGGGTCGTACCCACAAAGATTCTGATTTACTTCACCTGGGGCACAGCCTCGGTAATAGTTTTAAAAGCTCCCAAGGAGATTTTTTTTTTTTCCTTTATGACTAGGAAAAACTGAAAAATTTACCAAAAAAATTTTATTAAGGTAAAATTGGTATATTACACTGTGTAAGTTCCACATGTATAACATTTTAATTTGGTATCTATAAAATCTACAAAGTGGTGGTGGTCTTGAGAGGTAGTCTCAAGACCCCTAAAATTCTACTTAGCATTCATCAACATAACCCATTTGGCACACATCCCCAGTCCCCAGCTTTCTGATAATCTCCAGGTGATTCTAATGTGCCAGGGAATTTGAGAACCAATTGAGCCCTTTAAGAAGGGCTTCCCAGGTGGCACAGTGGTAAATAATCTGCCTGCCAATGCAGGAAACTCAGGTTAGATCCCTGGGTTGGGAAGATCCCCTGGAGGAGGAAATGGCAACTGATTCCAGTATTCTTGCTTGGGAAATCCCATGGACAGAGGAGCCTGACAGGATACGGTCTGTGGGGTCACAGAGTCAGACACAACAGAGCACTGGACACGCACATGCACACACACACACACACACACACTTTGTCACACCACTCCTGTTGCTAAATGCTCAACAAAGGTAATTAAAATATGGTCCTGATGCTTAAAGACCTCAAGGAAGACACAGGCACTCTGAAATACTTGCAATAGGATATACTGGACAATAGAAGAGGGTGTAAACTGAGTGTTGTAAGAGGGTCAGAAGGAAAAATGGGGACTTCCCTGGTAGTTCAGTGGTTGAGACTGCACGCTTCCACTGCAGGGGGTGGGGGTTCAATCCCTGGTCAGGGAACCAAGATCCCACATGCTTTGGGGCATGGCCAAAAAAAAAAAAAAAAGGAGGGAAGTATATCTATTTGGAAATACCAACAAAGGCATCACAGAACTAAAGACATTTAGATCTGTGTCTTAAAGGATAGAGGGTTTCCCTGGTGGCTCAGAGGTTAAAGCGTCTGCCTCCAATGCGGGAGACCCAGGTTTGATCCCTGGGTTGGGAAGATCCCCTGGAGAAGGAAATGGCAACCCACTCCAGTATTCTTGCCTGGAGAATCCCGTGGACGAAGGAGCCTGGCGGGCTACAGTTCACGGAGTCGCAAAGAGTCAGACACAACTGAGTGACTTCACTCACTCACTTAAAGGATAAGTATGAGTCTCCCAGACAGAGAGTGGGTTAGGGGTGGAGGTACTTGCAGAGCAAAGGCATGGAGGTGCCCCACTGCACAGCATGTTTGCAAAACTTGGCTTTGAGTCAGGAAGAGAATTTCAGATTGCCTTGAAAGTTAGTTTACCCTGCTTATCTATAAACCTAATGGTTCAGGATGGCCGTAATTATTTTTTCAGTATTTTGGCCCATCAAGGTGAATTGCAGATGAGTTTTCCAGCTGCAAAGACAGCAATCACTGGTGTAATCACATCCTTCATCTGTTACCCAGCACCTTTCCCTTTTCAAATAACAATCCAGAAATTTGAACATGACCCTTATCTCTAGCATAGGGTAACCTCTTTTTCTCTCATACAGTCACGGGTACCCTGGCATTGCTAATTACCTTATGTTGGCTAATTCCAACAGAAGCATTATTATAAAAATCACACAGAGAGAAATCGGGGAAAGGAGCACACAACATAGACACTAATACTTTGGAATATTTGCTTAAAATCACTTTGAGACAGTAAGAACCTAAGTCATCCCACTAATTAATTCAGACACACTAGTGTCTGTAATTCGTCTTAACCATGTCTTTTAAAATCCACACTTTGGGGACTTCCCTGTTGGTCCAGTGGTTAAGAATTCACCTTCCAATGCAGGGGGTGTGGGTTTGATCCCTGATTGGGAAGCTAGATTCCCAAATGCCTCAAGGCCAAAACACCAAAATACAAAACAGAACCAATACTGTAACCAATTCATTTAAGATTTTTAAATGGTCCACATCAAAAAAGAAATGTTTAAAAAAATCCACACTTTGTCCTCTCCTCTGGACAACTTTCTTAATGCTCTTCAATTCAGAAATTACGGATTTTTAATATTCAGACTTAGTGAGTTATCCAGAGGCTCGTCTGATCTAATTATGGTTCCACCTTCCAAAGTGCACGCATCGTCAGAAGTAGAGCATTGTCCAAGATCAGCCAAAATGTCTGTGCATACGCTGGCATTCTCCTTTTCACGTGCGTGTATCTTAGCCCAGGGCAATGTACGCGACTTTGATATTCTTCAATATTTTCAAGCTGGAAGATCTGTGCAAGTTTAATTACAAACTTAGGGGCCTCTTGCAGCTCAGCCCTTCATTATCATTAATGAACACTTCGTCTGTACTAAAAAGAGAGCTCTAATTGGGTTTATTTCTTTCCGTTGAAATACAAATATCCCTCAGAAGTTTACTTTGCCAATCGTTTGTGAAGTAAACCTTCGAATCCATACAAACCAGAGGATCCGCTGAGAATAAATAAATTTCACAATATTAGCTGGGCAGGGGAAGCCACAATGAAAATCCACTGCATCACAACATATACTTGGCTCATTAATCAGTAAGTAGAACCTGGCCTTAATTATTCATGATAATAGCCCTTAATATACTAGTTCATGGCAGTGTATTCTGTATCAGTAATGGAGGTCTCCAGTCTTCAAGAACTTATTACAACTCTCTGCTATTAAATCTTCACTGGAAGGTGGGGGTACGAGCCTGACGGGGGTTTTCATGGGAATGTCATGTTCGAAGCATAATAATCAGGCTTTACTGTTCGGGGGAGACTTTCATCCTAGGGATCTCAAAGCGCTTTATGAGCCTTCATTAGTGCCAGGAATGCCCTGAAGGCATCAGGGTTTTACTATCTTCCTTTTATAGGTAAAGAAACAAGACATGGGCTGGTAAGTGACTTGCCCAAGGTCACAGAACAAATGGGACATCTTGGAGAACACAGGCAGGTTTAGGCAGTGACTGTTTCTCTTAAGCCTTGCAAGAAATCACTTGTGTGTCTTTTAAGCTGGAGGGTCACGGCCATGACTTTCAGTGTTGGGGTGGCCCCCATCCACTCTGGCACACGCAAGGCACATAAGAGGACTTCAGTGCCTGCTGAAGGGAGGAATAAACGGTAGTTGCACTGGTGCTTTCAATTCAAAAATTCCTTATTAGCTACTCCAACTCTTTAATTTACAATTTCTCTCCCACTTGGTACAGCATATGGAAGAGTCCTGTAAGGTATGCTAAATATGCTGCTATCGTTTTCCCAGTTGCACTAAGAAGAATTGTTTGCAGGTTTTTGTCCTTTAGGAAGAGAGAGATTTCCATCTTCCATATTAAAAGATTTTAATAAAAGGTCCTTTGCTCAAGTTAGCTTCTGCTGTTATATGGGAGAGTTCTAGATAATTAAGTGGTAAGTTCTTCTTATAAATCCAGCTATTTTTTTCCCCTAAACCCTCAAGCTTCGAAAACCAAGAGAGAGCTTTTAAAATATTATTTTTTATTGCGAGTGACATCTATAATACAGGTCCCACTTTGAGGTTGGTGGGGGGATCTTTTTTGTTTGTTTTGCTTTAAATGTGTGTATTTGATCCCAGCCCGGATTTACATTTCAAGCATTTTAAAAGTGTGTGCACTCCCAGTCGTGTGGAATGCCAGGACACCGAGTTCATTCAGCAAGAAGTGAGCTTTCAGCTCTGTCCTTTGTGACGGATTGCAGAGCGTCTCTACCTTAAGGCAGGCGGGTCACCAGGCCGCTGCTGTGACCCCCCCTAACCTGTACCAGGCTGCCGGCAAGCACTCCCTGTCAGCTCTGTTTACTCTGGCAAGACTGATGGCGTCCAGGTGGACTTCTCAACCCCCGCGCCTCCCTGCTCTCCGCCCCCACTTCTCCACTCAGGCCCACGGAGATGGCTGCCTTTGCCAATGCGATTGCTAGGCAAGGAGCTGCTGTGCAAAACTGCAGCCTGTGAAAGTGGCTTTTCTCCTGAGTTAAACCAGGGCCTCCACCTGATTCCTCCGCCCTCCCCACCACCAGAGTCCCAGCCCCGAACCACATGTCCTCTGGGTTTTAGGGAAATGTGCCTTGTGCTTGTTACAGCCTCTCCATCTCCCTGGATAAAGCCACTCGCCTGGGAGGGCTGGGCGGTGAGGCAGATAATCCTGTTAGGCATCCGGAGGGCCTGGCCAGGGGATGTTCAACTCAAGAATGTCAGGATGAGATGGAATGGTGCTGGAGGTGGGCTCCCGGCCCGGGGCTGAGGGTAAACAGGCTTCTTCCCTGCTGGACGTCAGCCTCGGGCTGGCTAGCTCCCACTGGCCGCTGATAAGTTGCTGACCCTAAGGACTCATTGCCATGATGGCTGTTATGTACCGACAAGTGTTGTTTTAGCCCCTTGGATGTGGCACTAAACACTAGGGATTCATGATGAGTAAGACTCCATCCCCAGGTAATGTGTGCAGAGGTGGGGGGAGGGAGGGGGGAGGTTAAAGGTCAAGAAAGCAAACATGTGACAGAATCCAGAAAGAGAATGATCCCCAAAGAGTGGAAGGAATTGAGAGGGTGCTTGAAGGAACAAAAAGCACCAGGACATGGAGGGGGAAAGGCAGGGTGTCCTGATGGGAGAAATGACCTAAGACAAGGTGCTGAGGCAGGAACTAATAAGCTGCATTCGGGGAACAATAACCAAGGACTATGGGAATGCAAGAGTTCACCCAGGGGAGTGAGAGGAGAGGAGAGAGGATGGCTGGAGAGCCAGGGCTGGGCCAGGTGGAGGGTTATTCAGGAGGCAGAAAGAAAAAAGTTCTGAAAGGATTACCCAGGAAGGTGGGAGGGTGACATGATCCAGGTGGTATCCTAGAAAAATTAATCTGGCACCAGCGTGTACATGGAAAGAAACTGAAAGCAAGAAGCCGGTTGACTGTAGTAAACACATGCACCATTCGATAAGGGCTGGGAGATGGCTACTTAATCTATTGTAGAAGTCTAGAGCCTTCTCCAGGCCCTACCCTCTACACCTTTCCATGGCTGACTTCATTCACCCCTTAGGTCTTGGCTTAAATACCACTTCCTCCAGGGAGACCTCCCTGACCAACTCCCTATTAGGTAGGGTCCCTCTGCTGTATGTTCCCACAGAAGCCCATTTGCTTTGTCATAATTACTTCACTGTGATGTGTGTGTGTGTGTGTGTGTGTGTTAAAAATATACATATAACATAAAATTTACCATCTTAACCATTTCTAAGTATACTGTACAGTTGTTGTTGCTGTTCAGTTGCTAAGTCGTGTCCAACTCTTTGCAACCCCATGGACTGTAGCCCGGCAGGCTCCTCTGTCCTTGGGATTTCCCAGGCAAGAATACTGGAGTGTGTTGCCATTTCCTTCTCCAGGGGATCTTCCCAACCCAGGGTTAAAGCTGCATCTCCTGCGCTGGCGGACAGACCCTTACCACTGAGCCACCAGGGAAGCCCGCACAGTGCAGTGGTGTTACGTACATTCACGCTTTTGTGCAACTGTCACCATGACCCATCACCAGGACTCTTCTATTCTGCAAAGCAGGAACTCTGCACCCATGAAACAGTACCCCATTTCTTTCTCCCCTGGCAACCAACATCCTGCTTTCTGTTTCTAGGGATCTGACCACTCTCAGGTACCTCATATAACAAGTGGAATTGTACAGTATTTGTCTTTTTGTAACTGGTTATTTTATTTAGCATAACATCCTCAAGGTTCATCCATCTGGTAGCCTGTAACAGGATTTCCATCATTTTTAAGGTGAAATATACTCCGTTGTATACATACCACAATTTGTTTATCTAGTCATCTATTGATTCACATTTGCAAACTTTTTTAAAAAATACAATGAATCTGATAGAATAGACTGCTGTTTCTGCTGCTGCTGCTAAGTTGCTTCAGTCATGTCCGACTCTGTGCAACCCCAGACGGCAGCCCACCAGGCTCCCCCATCCCTGGGATTCTCCAGGCAAGAACACTGGAGTGGGTTGCCATTTCCTTCTCCAATGCATGAAAATGAAAAGTGAAAGTGAAGTCGCTCAGTCGTGTCCGACTCTTAGCAATCCCATGGACTGCAGCCCACCAGGCTCCTCCGTCCATGGGATTTTCCAGGCAAGAGTACTGGAGTGGGGTGCCATTGCCTTCTCCGGATAGAATAGACTAGAAAAGAATAAAAGTAGCAGAGTGTACTCTTGTAACAGGGATAAGTATTGAGACAGAGAGTCCCTTATCAGAACTCCAATATAGGGTCTTCCCTGGTGGTACAGTGGCTAAGATTCCATGCTTACAGTGCTGGGGGCCCAGGTTCAATCCCTAGTCAGGGAACTGGATTCCACATGCTGCAACTAAGACCGGGTGCAACCAAATGAATAGTTTTTAAAAAATAACTCCAATATGAGATTAACAACATAGGAAATAAAATTTATATCATGTGGCCAGAAGTTAGTAACATGAAACAAATCCCTTCTCTATCTTGTACATAGTACGAAACCTGTATGCAGGTCAAGAAGCAACAGTTAGAATCGGACATGGAACCACGGACTGGTTCAAAATTGGGAAAGGAGTATGTCAAGGCTGTATATTGTCACCCCTGCTTATTTAACTTCTATGCAGAGTATATCATGTGAAATGCCAGGCTGGATGAAGCACAGGCTGGAATCACGATTGCAGGGAGAAATATCAATAACCTCAGATAGGCAGATGACACCACCCTTATGGCAGAAAGCAAAGAGGAATTAAAGAGCCTCTTGATGAAGGTGAAAGAGGAGAGTAAAAAAGCTGGCTTAAAACTCAACAATCAAAAAACGAAGATCATGGCATCTGGTCCCATCACTTCACAACAAATAGAAGGGGAAACAATGGAAACAGTGAGACTATTTTGGGGGGCTCCAAAATCACTGCAGATGGTGACTGCAGCCATAAAATTAAAAGATGTTTGCTCCTTGGAAGAAAAGCTATGACAAACCTAGATAGCATATTAAAAAGCAAAGGCATTACTTTGGCGACAGAGGTTCATATAGTCAAAGCTATGGTTATTCCAGTAGTCATGTATGGATGTGAGAATTGGACCATAAAAACGGCTAAGCACTAAAGAACTGATGCCTTCAAACCATGGTGCTGGAGAAGACACTTGAGAGTCCCTTGGACTGCAAGGAGATCGAACCAGTCAATTCTAAAGGAAATCAACCCTGAATATTCATTGGAAGGACTGATGCTGAAGTTGAAGCTCCAATACTTTGGCCACATGATGCAAAGAGCTGACTTATTTGAAGAGACCCTGATGCTGGGAAAGATTGAAGGCAGGAGGAGAAGGGGACACAGAGGATGAGATGGTTGGATGGAATCCCCAACTCAAAGGACATGAATTTGAGCAAACTCCAGGAAATACAGAAGGACAGGGAAGCCTGGTGTGCTGTAGTCTGTGGGGTCACAAAGAATCAGACACGACTGAGTGACTGAACAATAACATTGAGCGAGTGTTAAGGTGGGTGCTGCTTACTTTAGGTACTCACCCTTCTCACCTTAAACCACCAAAATGAGTACATGATGGGTGATGAAGTACCAGTTCTCTTGGCCACATTTCCTCAGGCATTCTCCACTCTGTGGCATTACCCGTCCAGAACATGCACAGGCTGGGTGAATAGGACTGGTCCTTCCAGCTGCATGATCCTAGAGGCTCCCACAACTAGAATGTTGTCACCTGCTTACTGGCCACAGAAGTATGGATTCAGTTCCTAATAGGAGTTCGAGAGCCCTTTCGCTCCCAGTGCCCTTCAGTTCATTGCTCCCAGCAATTCATATTAAACCCTAGACAGCAGTCCTTCCTTTAGAGTAGGTCAATAGTGGTTTAAGACAGCTGTTTAAAAGTTTATATGATACCTTGAGATCTTAATTATGTTGAATTGGTTCCTGGTGCTTTTCAGGTCTGTCCTACTTTTCTGTAAATTTATCCTGTTAATTTTTGAGAGTTTGATATTGAAACTCCAATCAAAAAAATCTTAATTTATCTACTGAAAAAATAATTGGAATATATAATAGAACTGTATGTAACTTTGTTCTGTATTTTTCAAGTCTCCTGTAAAGTGTTATCTCTCTCTCTCTCTCTCTTTCACACTCACACACACACACACACACACACACCCTGGGGCCAAGGAAGCAAAGAAGAGAGGTAGAGAGGTTGCGAGTATTCTTTGGTGACATGAGATAGAAGGAAGAGGATGTGAGTAACTTAACACCTCAAATCCTTTCCCTAGCCATTGGGACATCACCCTCCCATCCTTCAAGTTGCCACTTTGTTCTGGCCATTACACAAATGTTTGGTGGACACAGTTAGCATGACGTAAGCGTGCACTGAGGTCGAGAGCCTCGTGGGTGCAGGAGGGGCCTCTGCTGACCTGTGTCGAGCGTGCTTGATTGCCCCCAGGCTCGGGGACTGCACTGGGCCAGGAGCAAAGTCATCAACAAACATCTCTGCCTGAGAGAACCAACCAAATGCGTAAAAACAAGAACTGTGCGCTGGAAATAACTTACACTGGTAGTTGAATAGAATGATCACATCCCTTGACATATACCCACAGTTCAAAGATTCACAAGGCATTTCAGTTTAGGTAGAAGCTGTGGTTGGGAGAATAATGTATAATAAGCTTATGCAACCTTTCAATACAGATAAAAGAAATTCAAAATTAAAGAATCATATCTAACACTTCCTTTTTATAAGTGAACTTTAAAAGTGTCCTTGGAAATCAGAACACCTATTGAAATGTAGAGACACTGAGGATATGAGATTGATATTGAACTTCTATACATTTGGAATCAGGGCTTAGTCAAAATTAAGTTCACACTTTAAGCCTCTCTCTAACCAAAAGACAGTGAAAGATAAAATGTAAAAAACAGAACACTAAAAATGTATAATGATGCTCAAATAGAAAATAAGTAGAAATACAAGCTTGCAAGCAGTGGTACTTTTGATGAGTTCAAAAGTACCCCATGATGGGGCTTTCCTGGTGGCTCAGTGGTAAAGAATCCACCTGCCAATGCAAAAGACATGGGTTTGATCCCTGGTCCAGGAAGATCCCACATGCCATGAAACAACTAAGCCCATGCACCACAACTATTGAGCCTGTGCTCTAGGGCCCAGAAGCCGCAACTATTGAAGCCCAGTGCCATAGAGCTTATGCTCTGCAACAAGAGAAGCCACAGCAATGAGAAGCCAGAGTACCAAGACTAGAGAGCAGCCCCTGTTCACTGCAACTAGAGAAAGCCTGCACAGCAACGAGGACCCAGCACAACCAAATACAAAATTATTTTTAAAAATAATAAAAAAGTACCCCATGGGAAATGGGGAACCAAAGCCAGGATCACTGCAGAACCACACAGATCCAAACACTGAGTACTGACATGGCTTTTCTCAGGTCCTGGATGCTACGTAGAGTTTCTCTCAACTCCTTAAGAATGTGGCTACTTTAAGAACCACAGGTCCAGGTGATAGCCTTAGTCTGTTTTTTACAGGCTTCTTTAATGAGTGAAGGAGTCCCACATTAATCTCAATTTTACACCAAGATACTATATCTGGTCCCCTCTTAAATCAACAATGAGAGGTCGCTTTAGTTGTGTCCAACTCTTTGCAACTCCATGGACTGTAGCCCACCAGGCTCCTCTCTCCATGGGATTTTCCAGGCAAGAATACTGGAGTGGGTTGCCATGCCCTTCTCCAGGGGATCTTTCAGACCCAGGGATCAAACCTGCATTTCTTATGTCTCCTGCATTAGCAGATGGGTTCTTTACCACTAGAACCACTTGGGAAGCCCAAATAAACAAGGAGTAGATGAATTCAATCCAGATCAAATGACAATTAAAAAGCTACCTGAAAATGATTTTAAGATGACTGTTTCAGGATCTTCAAAGAGGTAAATGAATGAGTAACATGCATAAAAGAATAAAAAAAATAAAGAATAAAAAATTATGAAACAAAATAAGTAGAAATGAAACAAGAACAGGGGAATATGAAAAACAACTTTTAATAAATCTTAAAATTGAAAAATGTATTTATTAATATAAAATATATTCTTCTATATTGAACACAAAAAGAAAAGTAGAATCTTGAGAGATAATACAGGAAATTTACTCAAAGTGAGCATAGAAAGATAAACAACAAAGATCGGTGGCTTCCCAGTGGTCCAGTGGCTAAGACCCCGCATTCTTAATGCCAGGGACCTGGGTTTGATCCCTGGTCAGGGAACCAGATCCCACATGCCACAACTAAAGATCCTGCATGCCACAATGAAGATTAAAGATCCCATGTGCTGCAGCTATGACCTGGCACAGCCAAATCAATGAATACATAATAGATGAACTATGGATGGAGGTTCGTTACATCGTACAGGAGACAGGATCAAGACCACCCCAAAGAAAAAGAAATGCAAAAAAGCAAAATGGCTGTCTGAGGAGGCATTACAAATAGCTGTGAAAAGAAGAGAAGCAAAAAGCAAAGGAGAAAAGGAAAGATACACCCATTTGAATGCAGAGTTCCAAAGAACAGCAAGGAGAGATAAGAAAGCCTTCTTCAACGATCAATGCAAAGAAACAGAGGAAAACAATAGAATGGGAAAGACTAGAGATCTCTTCAAGAAAATTAGAGATACCAAGGGACCATTTCATGCAAAGATGGGCACAATAAAGGACATAAATGATGTGGACCTAACAGAAGCAAAAGATAGTAAGAAGAGGTGGCAAGAATACACAGAAGAACTGTACAAGAGAAGATCTTCACGACCCAGATAATCACAATGATGTGATCACTGACCTAGAGCCAGACATCCTGGAATGTGAAGTCAAGTGGGCCTTAGGAAGCATCACTACGAACAAAGCTAGTGGAAGTGATGGAATTCCAGTTGAGCTATTTCAAATCCTGAAAGATGATGCTGTGAAAGTGCTGCACTCAATATGCCAGCAAATTTGGAAAACTCAGCAGTGGCCACAGGACTGGAAAAGGTCAGTTTTCATTCCAATCCCAAAGAAAGGCAATGCCAAAGAATGCTCAAACTACCGCACAATTGCACTCATCTCACACGCCAGTAAAGTAATGCTCAAAATTCTCCAAGCTAGGCTTCAGCAATACGTGAACCATGAACTTCCAGATGTTCAAGCTGGATTTAGAAAAGGCAGAGGAACCAGAGATCAAACTGCCAACATCTGCTGGATCATGGAAAAAGCAAGAGAGTTCCAGAAAAACATCTATTTCTGCCTTATTGACTATGCCAAAGCCTTTGACTGTGTGAATCACAATAAACTGTGGAAAATTCTGAAAGAGACAGGAATACCAGACCACCTGACCTGCCTCTTGAGAAACCTGTATGCAGATCAGGAAGCAACAGTTAGAACTGGACACGGAACAACAGACTGGTTCCAGATAGGAAAAGGAGTATGTCAAGGCTGTATATTGTCACCCTGTTTATTTAACTTATATGCAGAGTACATCATGAGAAACGCTGGACTGGAAGAAACACAAGCTGGAATCAAGATTGCTGGGAGAAATATCAGTAACCTCAGATATGCAGATGATACCACCCTTATGGAGGAAAGTGAAGAGGAACTCAAAAGCCTCTTGATGAAAGTGAAAGTGGAGAGTGAAAAAGTTGGCTTAAAGCTCAACATTCGGAAAACAAAGATCATGGCATCCGGTCACATCACTTCATGGGAAATAGATGGGGAAACAGTGGAAACAGTGTCAGACTTTATTTTTTTGGGCTCCAAAATCATTGCAGATGGTGACTGCAGCCATGAAATTAAAAGACGCTTACTCCTTGAAAGGAAAGTTATGACCAACCTAGATAGCATATTCAAAAGCAGAGATATTACTTTGCCAACAAAGGTCCATCTAGTCAAGGCTATGGTTTTTCCTGTGGTCAGGTACGGATGTGAGTTGGACTGTGAAGAAAGCTGAGTGACGAAGAATTGATGCTTTTGAACTGTGGTGTTGGAGAAGACTCTTGAGAGTCCCTTGGACTGCAAGGAGATCCAACCCGTCCATTCTGAAGGAGATCAGCCCTAGGATTTCTTTGGAAGGAATGATGCTAAAGCTGAAAGTCCAGTACTTTGGCCACCTCATGCCAAGAGTTGACTCATTGGAAACGACTCTGATGCTGGGAGGGATTGGGGGCAGGAGGAGAAGGGGACGACAGAGGATGAGATGGCTGGATGGCATCACTGACTCGATGGACGTGAGTCTGGGTGAACTCCGAGAGTTGGTGATGGACAGGGAGGCCTGGCGTGCTGCGGTTCATGGGGTCGCAAAGAGTCGGACACGACTGAGCGACTGAACTCAACTGAACTGAACATATATTTAATAGAATTCTGGATTAAGAGAACAAAGAAAATGAAGACAGCAATAGTTGAAGATATACTGAGAATTTTTCCTCTTATAGAAATACACATCAAATATTGAGCAGGATAACTCAAATCATGCCTTGGCAAATCTTCATGAAACTGAAAAAAATCAAGGATAGGAAGAAAAAAATTAAAGCTATGTAAGTGGCAAGATAGATTTCCTGCTACAGAATGATGTTAGATCAACAGTGAACCACACATCAACAATATCAGAAGGCAGAAGACTTCTGATGGAATTAAAAAAAAAAAAGAATCAGTTCAGAATTCTTCACACAGCTAAATGACCATTTATGAGTCAGAGCAAAATAAAGTCTTTCAGATTTACAGTCTAAGAGCATGTGCCATTCACAATGCTCACTGAAAAGACTACCAAAGGGCTTACTTCAGTAAGAAGAAAAGTGAACCCAAAGGGATGGACGGTGGTATGAACAAAATCAACCAAAATAGGGGAAAAAATGAATTGGCAGATTAACTGCTGACTGTAACTTTGGGCCAGAAGTTACCTGAGATGTATAAGATAAAGAGGAAATGTTGAAACATGAGCCAAAATAAAGAAATAATTCACCACCATTCATAAGAAAGAACTTGGTCTGCTCTAGATTCTCTTTGTTCAGCCATTCAGCAAAGGAGGAATGAGTGACCTGTATTTAATGATTGATTTACACACAAGTCTTATTCCAAGAAAGATTTAGGTTAGCTAACCTACAGCTATTCCTGGTCTATCCTTCATTTTCAGATCCAGGAACTTCCTAAGGGAGTCACTGGCAGCCTTTTGATTGAACCTTTGGCACTAGTCCCAGGGAGGGCTCTCCATGTTAAAATGAATCACGGGATGCGGTATTTTTTAAGCAATCCAGTTCCTCAAGTCTTTTAGACAAGCACAGCAAAGACTTTTTAGAAAAACTCAAAGAAAAATGGAACATGGGACTTGTAAAAAAATTCTACAGCACTAAAGAATATGTAAGACCCCAAGGGAAAATCTTCCTCAAGTAGGTAAACTTGAAGATAAAGCTGCTTAATATTTCCAATAACATAAAAGAATTTATTACGCCCATCAATGAACAATGTCAGTATAAAAAGAATGCAACAGAAGTATACTCATAACAGCAGAAATTGGGTCTTCATTTAAAGTAATAAAAGCAGAATGAAAAATACAGAGAATCTACTCATTCAAACAGATGATAATGTCAAGAATGATACACCAAACACAGAATAAATCAATATAAAATATTTTATACAAAACAAAAGAAGACAACAGATATTAAAAACAGGACACAGACCTGACAGCCAAATTGTGAATAAAACATTCCTGACAAAGAAGGAACAGCTGGTTAAGAATTAATTATCAAAGCTCTCAGAATTTGGAGGGAAAAAAACTTGACACTGGAAATCAAGAGGACCCACCAGAGGTGGGTCCAGTGGCCCAGTGGCTAAGACTCCACCCTCCCAATGCAGGGGGCCCAAGTTCAATCCCTGGTCAGGGAACTAGATCTCATGTGCCACAACCAAGAATTTGCATGCTGCAACTATTAATAAAAATCCCACTTGCCACAACTAAAATATCCCATGTGCCAGAACTAAGACCTGGTGCAGCAAAATAAATAAATATAAAAAAGAGCCAAAGGAGAAACATTATATAGTCCACTATCATGTAGATGTGACACCCAAGGATTTCATTCCTAGCCACAAGTTTTCATAAAAAAGAAAAAAAAAAAACATTCTGAGATTTGCAGAGACTCAAAAACATTAGTAAACTCAGTGCTGTTTAAGCAGAGATTCTTCAAGAGTATTCAAATCACTGTGGTCCAAATTAGTAAAAGAACTATTAATCGTAAGTGAAGTCGCTCAGTCGTGTCTGACTCTTTGTGACCCCATGGACTGCAGTGACCCCATGGACTGCAGGCTACCAGGCTTCTCTGTCCATGGGGTTTTCCAGGCAATAGTAGTGGAGTGGATTGCCATTTCCTTCTCCAGGGATCTTCCTGACCCAGGTATCATTAATCATAAACCTATAATTTAAAAATAAACAGGGGTTGTTATTGAAATTGGAGATAAGTATTAAAATCTGCATCAGGTTTTTACAAGTAACAGGAAAAGAATATTACTGATGTCTATATAACTGATACAGGGACACCCCTGGCGGCCCAGTGGTTAAGAATTTGCCTTGCAACACAGGAGACACAAGTTCGATACTTGGTCAGGGAACTAAGATCCCACATGCCTCAGAGCAACTAAGCCTGAGCGCTGTAACTAGTGAGCCCAAGGGCCACAACAAGAGAATCCTCATGCTGAAATGAAAGTTCCCACAAGACGCAACCAAGATCCCACGTGCCGTAACTAAGACCTGACAAAGCCAACTTAAAAATAATAATATGTCAATGTATGGCAACAACCACCACAATATTGTAAAGTAA
The DNA here is from genome assembly GCF_029407905.1 of Bubalus kerabau. Lineage (NCBI taxonomy): Eukaryota > Metazoa > Chordata > Mammalia > Artiodactyla > Bovidae > Bubalus > Bubalus kerabau. The sequence continues at coordinate 25,400,829 of NC_073642.1, forward strand.
TTAGCCTCCAATTCAAACAAATAAAATAATAACTGATAGAGATATTGGAACAAAAGAAAGAAAAACACTTTGAAAGAATAAAAAGAGGAAGTTTTATATTGTGGGAGACAGCTTCTAAGGGGTTTCCCACAGAGCCCTTCCTCCCAGCATTCAGGTCCTGGTGAAATTTCCTACCCAGTGTGAGCTGGACCTAGGGACACTCTTCTGGCAAAGGACAGCAGAAGGAACGGGATATCACTTCCGAGATGAGGTTACAGAACGGCTCTGACTTCCACCTAGCTCATCATCTCTTGTTCTAGCCTGCTTTCTCTGAAGGAAGTACTGCCATGATGTTGTGAGCTGCTCTATAGACGTGACAAGAAACTGATAACTCTGGCAAACAGCCAGCCAGGCCTGGCGCCTGCCAAGAGTCACATGAGTGAGCTTGGAACTAGATCTTTTGAGGGTGCCAACAGCCCCATGGGTGAGTGAGAGACAAATGCTGCCCCAGAGAAACCTTGGGATGACTGCAACCCCATCCAACACCTTGACTCAATCTTACTACAGACCCTGGGCCATAGGTCTTAGCTAAGCCACATTCTACAAGATAATAAATGTCTGTTCTTTTAAGTCACTACATTTTGGGACAATTTGTTACACAGCAATATATAACTATCATACTTACTGCCTGATTATATTTTAGAAGAATGGGAAGAGGAAGAGAAAGAAAAGGAAAGCACAGAAGAGCATAATATTTCTTTTTGCCAAAGGGAGTCAAGAAATACCAGCTTTGATTCAGTACAGAACAAAAAAAAAACGCATAAAATGTTTAAAGAAAATTATTACTATTTTAACAATATGGTTGTTGGCTTCCAAATAGTCAAAGTAAAAAGAACATATTTTGTGTGCTGAAGTAGCATGAAAAATAGCAAACAAATACTGAGAAAGCATGTAATGAAATCCCTTAAGTCAGAGCAAGTATAGCAATTAGACCAGGAACCATTTTAGAAAACAAGGAATCTCACGTTGGGTTAAAAAAGAAAACTCAAAAATATTTATTTATTTAGTATAGAAATATATTTATTGAGCCCCAACCAGGATACCTGATGAATAAGCCTGACTCAGTCTGACATTAAATACAAACAAGCAATTATGACACAGGATAGTAAGTGCAATGGTGAAGGAAAAATAGGACATAAGAAAAGTTGGTCGATGTAACTTTTTCTCCCTTAGTATTTTTAACCCCTTTTATTTTAGGCTATCCACAAATCAACACCACTTTCCAAACAGCCTTCCAAGATTCCCAAGACATAGCCCTAAGATATACACAAACAAACACAAATTATATTTGCTATAGTCTCTGATCAAAGTGTAGTAAAGTAATAAAGCATACAGTTTAAGAACAAAACAGAAGGCATTAATGACCTGGAAAGCTTTAAATAATATCTGGCTCAATGAAAAATACTGATAATATAGTAACAGATGATCCAGAAAAATAACTGGATATATTACATAAAAAAATATAGCAAATGTGGCTAATGATACACTCAGAGTTGAAATCATAGCACAAAAATTTTTTGAAAGGAATTTAGCATTCAACTTAAAGTTCTAGATATACAGCACTAAAGAAGTCCTAAGAAAAATTAGATTAAGAAAATAATGAAGATAAAAGAAACTGATGAAGGAACAAATAAAATAGACAATATAGTGAAAAATCTGATTAAGAGAAAAAAAGAAAAATTAGAATTGAGAAAATTCACATAATAACTATAATATTTTTAATTATTAAATAATGCACACAGTTTGGAGAAGGCAATGGCACCCCGCTCCAGCACTCTTGCCTGGAAAATCCCATGGACAGAGGGCCTGGTGGGCTCTAGTCCATGGGGTCGCTAAGAGTCGGACATGACTGACTGACTTCACTTTCACTTTTCACTTTCATGCATTGGAGAAGGAAATGGCAACCCACTCCAGTGCTCATGCCTGGAGAATCCCAGGGACTGGGGGGCCTCATGGGCTGTGGTCTATGGGGTCGCACAGAGTCAGACATGACTAAAGCGACTTAGCAGCAGCAATGCACACAGTTAGGTGTTACTTAATTTTAAAACAGCATTAGATTTAATTTAAAATAGCACTAGATGGACATTTCTGCCTAAAAATAAATAAAATAAGGTAGAAGAAACAGAAAACTTGAAGAGTAATAAAGGAAAATGAATAGAAAAAAACTATTTTAAAAAACCCTCTAGCCCGACCAGCAGGTTTCAGTTCAGTTCAGTTCACTCGCTCAGTGGTGTCCGACTCTTTGCCACCCCAAGAATCGCAGCACGCCAGGCCTCCCTGTCTATCACCAACTCCCGGAGCCCATCCAAGCCCATGTCCATTGAGTCGGTGATGCCATCCAGCCATCTCATCCTCTGTCATCCCCTTCTCCTCCTGCCTTCAATCTTTCCCAGCATCAGGGTCTTTTCAAATGACTCCGCTCTTCACATCAGGTGGACAAAGTATTGGAGTTTCAGCTTCAACATCAGTCCTTCCAATGAACACCCAGGACTGATCTCCTTTAGGATGGACTGGTTGGATCTTCTTGCAGTCCAAGGAACTCTCAAGAGTCTTCTCCAACACCACAGTTCAAAAGCATCCATTCAAAACAAGTTGCCAGTCCAGGTTCGATGCACGATACTGGATGCTTGGGGCTGGTGCACTGGGACGACCCAGAGGGATGGTATGGGGAGGGAGGGGGGAGGAGGGTTCAGGATGGGGAACACATGTATACCTGTGGCGGATTCATTTGGATGTTTGGCAAAACTAATACAATTATGTAAAGTTTAAAAATAAAATAAAATTAAAAAAAAAAAAAGCATCCATTCTTCGGTGCTCAGCTCTCTTTATAGTCCAACTCTCATATCCATACATGACCACTGGAAAAACCATAGCCTTGACTAGATGGACCTTTGTTGACAAAGTAATTTCTCTGCTTTTTAATATGCCGTCTAGGTTGGTCATAATTTCCTTCCAAGGAGTAAGCGTCTTTTAATTTCATGGCTACAATCACCATCTGCAGTGATTTTGGAGCCCAGAAAAATAAAGTCAGCCACTGTTTCCACTGTTTCCCCATCTATTTGCCATGAAGTTTCCCCATCTATTTGCCCATCTGTTTGCCCATCTATTTGCCAGCTATTTGACCAGCAGGTTTGAATGCTGTCAAATCTTAGAGAAATATAATTTCTATGTTAAAACAAATAATAACTTTTCCATAGCATTAGGGAGGAGAAGGTGATGGCACCCCACTCCAGTACTCTTGCCTGGAAAATCCCGTGGACGGAGGAGCCTGGTAGGCTGCAGTCCGTGGGGTCGCTAAGAGTCGGACATGACTGAGCAACTTCACTTTCACTTTTCACTTTCATGCATTGGAGAAGGAAATGGCAACCCACTCCAGTGTTCTTGCCTGGAGAATCCCAGGGACGGGGGAGCCTGGTGGGCTGCTGTCTCTGGGGTCGCACAGAGTCGGACAGGACTGAAGTGACTTAGCAGCAGCAGCAGCAGCATTGGGGAAAATGGGAAGCTACCAATTGATGTTATAAAACAAATATGTCCATGGACTCCAAATTTCTTTGACTTACATACACACAATTACAGGCCAACTTCCCTTATAAATAGAGATATGAAAACCTAAAATGGAACAGAATTCCAAAGGATATTGATGCTACAATTCAGTCTCTCAACAATCATTCATTGAACACCTATTATGGGCAAAGATGATACACCAAGCATTTTATGCTAAACCCTGGAAGATACTAAATTAGTAAGATATGGCCTTTGTCATCAAGGAGCAGAGTCTAATAGATGGAGAGGGCATGTAAGAGAACAATTTAAATGTATTACATGCAAAGGAAACCTATTCTCAGAGTATAGCAAGGAATAGGGACATCTAGCCCAGCCTGGAAAAGGAAAACAGAACTTTCAGCAAAGACTTCTTGGAGGACCATGAATGAGCTTAAACTAAGCGTAAAGGAAGAGTAGGAATTAGCCAATAGGGAGGTGGAGGAGCAATGTTCCACCTCAGCTGGTGAAGTTATTCCAGGCAAAAGAGAGAGGAGTGGAAGGAATTCCCTGGCGGTTCAGTGGTTAAGAATCCACCTTCCCATTCAGGGACATGGGTTCAATCCCGGGGAACTAACATCCCATATGCTGCCAGGCAACCAAGCCTGCATGACACAACTAGAGAGCCTGTATGCTGCAACCAAGCCCAACACAGACAGATAGAAAAATATCATTTTTAAAAGAGAGAGATAGGAGCAGAGACATGGAGGTAAGCTTGCTTAGAAAAAACTTCTATGCACAATAGTGGCCTACAGGCTTAGGACGGTGTATACTGTTTATACTCTAAGTGCAGGGTCTAAACCAAAGGAGGCAGAGTGTGAAGTACAAACAACAGATGATTGAGGACAGACCCTGAGGAACATCCAAAGTGCAGGTGATGAAAGAGGAACCCACGAAGCTCATGGAAAATGTCTGGTGAGAGAGGAACAAGGAGAACCAGGAGCACGAGATGCTGTGGAACTCAGGGAAGTTGTGGTCCATGGAGACTAATACACCAGAGGACAGTGTGAACAGGGGAAGAATGCCTGTTGGATGGGAACAAGGAAGTGAGCAACAAGTGTAGACTACCTGAAAAGCTAGGACAAGAAGAAGAGGAAAGAGTGGAGAAGGTGTGAGATCCAAAGGAATGTTCTGGTTTTTTTGTTGTTGTACAGGGTTGTTTCCGATATAATTCTAAAGGTTATGACTTAAAGATATATAATTTCTCAGGATCGTATCAATTGCTCTAGCAGCTCTCCTGCTGGTCAGCTCTCCTGTGGTCAGTCTTGGGCTATACTCAACTGGTGGGTCATGTGCTTGGGCTAGTTGGGACACCAGGCTTCTCTGTCCACGTGATCACAGATCCTCTCCCAAACTGGTCAGGCATGCTACAGGGCCTCTTCCACATGGCCACTGTCTCTAGCAGAACAGTCTGGGCTTCCTTATAACATGGTGGCTGGGCTCCAAAAGGGAATGCAGTTAAGTCTCCTACATACAAACTTTCAACTTGTGAACTTTCAAAGATGAGAACCTGCCCTATCACGTGCATTAGTTCACGTGTCTGGCGTACGTCGTCACATGCACGCATCCTCTACAAGTGGCTGTGCTTGTGCGCACTTTACTGTACAGCAGCACAGTATCTTTATTTCAAGCCCAGGATTTCCAGAAGCAAGTGGAAAAGCAACAGTGATGCAGAAGGTACTGCTAAAAAGTGCCAGCTGTTGTTCTGTACTACTGCACTTTTCAAGGTGCTGTGCTGTAAGATTAAAAATGTTCTCTTTATTTTTTGTTACATATTTTCTGTGTGAAAAGTATTATAAACCTATTATTATAATACAGTACTATACAGCGGATTGTGTTAGTTGGGTACTTAGGCTAACTTCACTGGACTTAATGAACAAATTGGACTTATGAACATACTCTTGGAATGGAGCTTGTTGGTATGTAGGGGACTTACCGTAAACTAAGAGAGAGAAGCTCAGTGTTGCCAAGCCTCTACTTGCATCACATTGGCCAATGACCCTTTACCCAAAGCAAATTACATGGTCAAACCTAGAGTCCACATGGGGGGGGGACTATGGAGCGTGTGAACACTGGGAGACTTGGAAGGAGGAGTCTATTGATACAACAGTTCACTCTAACAGTTAACTGTTTTCTTCCCCTAAAATGGGAGAGTTTAAAATATTTATAGGCCAAGACCGACAGAACTAATTGAAAGGGCGTATCTTTCAATTAGTATTCAGTGTCTGAAGATACAACAAAGAGAAAGTATTACTAATAGGTCTCAGTAGGGAAGGGAAGAGGAACACCATCCTCTGAGACTGGAGAAGATATTTAACACAGGTGTTTAGGACTTCCCTGGCAGCTCAGTGGTTAGGACTTCACACTTCCACTTCAGGGGACACGGGTTCGATCCCTGGTCAGGGAACTAATATCCTGCATGCTCCGTGGTACGGCCTGATAAAAAGAGGGAGAGAAGAAATAATTAAAAAATAAAAAAGTAAAACAGGTGTTTAAATGTTATTTTGGCTAAATCACTGAGGGGAATAAAAAGGGGAGTTTTCCATGAAAATGTGGCACTGGGGTAGAGACACCAACCCCCGCCATCATTCTGCTTCTCCATCAACAGTCAGTCTGTATGCTGAAGCTGAGGAAGCTGATTAAGGTATTGATCCAGGTTTAGAATTTGGTTGTTGGATGCTGAAGAAGGATAGTGGTGCCAGGGAATTATGGGTTATGGGAGATAATAATCTGAGTAATAGAAATGGGGTTCTTACTCCATAGGTAAGAGACAGAGGCAAGGAAGAGACTAATAGGGAAAACAGAGGAGTCAGGAAACTAGATATCTTTATAGGCCAAAATACACATATGGCAGAAAGGGAAGAGATGCTGAAGCCCGGGAGGTCCAAGAATCGTAGGGCCAGATTACTGGATAGGCAGACCACGTGAACACTGAAATCCAGGAATTAATGAAGGTCCAGGTGGGGTGGAAAATTCTAGCCAATACCCAGGGTCATCAGTGAATGACAGGTGATGACCAGGAAGTGACAGTTCTGTGGAGGGGCTGCTCATGAGGACAGAGACTTGGTCTCTTGTGGCCTCAGGCACTGGCAATGTCTGACACACACAAGGCACTCAGTATCAAAAATTATTTGTGAGAAGGAGAAATAGCATATGACATCACTTATATGAGGAATCTAAAAAGAAATACTACAAATGAACTTACAAAACACATACAGACTCACAGACTTAGAGAAGGAACTTATGCTTGCCAGGCAGAAGGACTAGGGGAAGGAAGAGTTAAGGAGCTTGGGATGGACATGTCCACACTGCTATATTTTAAATGGATAACCTACAAGGACCTACTGTATAACACAAGGAACTCTGCTCAATGTTATGTGGCAGCCTGAATGGGCGGGGAATTTGGGAGAGAATAGATACATGTATCAGAGAAGGCAATGGCACCCCACTCCAGTACTCTTGCCTGGAAAATCCCATGGACAGAGGAGCCTGGTAGGCTGAAGTCCATGGGGTCGCTAGGAATCAGACATGACTGAGTGACTTCACTTTCACTTTTCACTTTCATGCATTGGAGAAGGAAATGGCAACCCACTCCAGTGTTCTTGCCTGGAGAATCCCAGGGACGGGGGAGCCTGGTGGGCTGCCGTCTCTGGGGTCACACAGAGTCGGACACGACTGAAGCGACTTAGCAGCAGCAGCAGCAGATACATGTATATGTATGGCTGAGTCCTTTCACTGTTCACCTGAAACTATCACAACATTGTTAATCAGCTATACTCCAATATAAAATAAAATGTTCTTAAAAAATAATTATTTGTGCAACAAACAAATGACTTTACTCCACCTCCATCACTTAACACATGTAGAAAACCCAGCCTCCGAAAGCTAGTGTTCAGCTAGCCAGTGCTTACCACTTGCTTGCAAAACCACACTAAATATGGATTTCCTTCTCAACCTCCCAGAGGCAGTTCATGATTTTATTATTTTATTCTCTCAGAACTATTTAAGTGGCATTTGTCATTCCCTGGGTGCTGGGATGGAATATCCTAAAGCTGAATGAATAAAGGGAGTGGTTGAAAATCTTCCTTGAGGCCTAGAGGGACTTACTCACTTATTGGAAATAATACATCACATGCATTTTCAAGGCACATTTGGTCCTGTAACCATATCCTCACCAGTCTGCCAACATTTTATTGTCCTCTCTTCTTAAGGTGCTGTGGTCCTACCTTCTTCATTAAGACTCAGAAAATCAGGAAATCACATACACACACTATGGCTGTCCATCCACAGTCATCATAGATTTTTTTTTTTTCCATAGATTCTATAGGCTTTAAGAAATGAATTGGTCTCCAGTTGAGTAGGTCTGGGCTGTGAAAGTCTTCCTGACTCTTATATTTAAATATTAATAAAAATGAAAACATCCCCCCACAGGCTATTGACCACTGTGGAATCCAGCTGAAGAAAGAGGGTGGTGTCACACTACTCCTTCCCACTGGACCAAGATTTCAAAGCTTCAAATGTGTGGTAAATCTAACCAAAGATAAAGATTTGCAGGTGTGTTTTGCATAAAAGCAAGAAGGGCAGATGTATCCGAAACGTGCTTCTAACCAAATGGGACATCTGCAATCCATTAGGGGTGTCCTGAAGAGAGAAAGTGAGAGGAAAGGTCTGGGCAGAAAGCCTGCTCGGCAGAAACACGAGCATGAGGACGTGTGTGGACCCTTCTGCCAGGATCTGAGGACGGCGAGGTTCTAAGACAGGTCGCCTTTTCAGGGGTAAACTTACATCTCTGCCCAATAACCTGGTTCCTCTTTTTTTTTTTTTGGTTCCTTTCTATCGTGTTATCTTTGAAATGTCAGTGCCTTCTCTTTACTCAAGTACACCTACATGTTTTAGTATTTAAGACTTGGCAGCCACCTCAGATAAAGACAGCATTCCCCTCTGTGAGTCTGCAGACCTTCCTTTCTCAGCACTCGCGGAGAGTGATGGGTGTCCTGACTCGGCTTCTTACACTCCCACAGAACAAAGCAGAATTGTCACCACGGCATTACTGGCAGGTTACTCACTGGCTGTTATGTGCTCTGTTTCAGACTCCCAAGAAAACCACTAGCTTTGATTAGAAGGTGTGTAACAAAGGCTGTTGCGAAATACCCACGGCTGTGAAAATGATTTGGAGGTGTGTGACTCCTAGAACGGACGTTACGAAGGTCACTCGATTTTAATATACAGGCTCTATGCCCAGGGCTTGCTTCTGGTCTCCTTTTGAAGTCTCAGACTGAGCTTCAGTGACTGGGTCCAAGTTGAGCATAACATGTACCTGGGGTGCTCCTTCTGTAAGTTCCTTCATGAGCCAACAGGTCTGTTTCCTGTATAATGTCTCTTACTGACTTGCCTTTGGATAAACCATTAGTGCTGGGGCATTTTGTTAATTACTAAACTTCTGGTGACAGACAAAACTGGCCTGTTAAAACTTGCGTGGTAATTTGAGGATTTCAAGCCACACCTCTGAGAAATGTCGGTATCAAAACTGATTTGGTGTCGAGACAAGGTGTTAGAGGCCACAGTTTGACAAAGTGGATCCCCAAGTGCAGTCGGCAATTACATTTTTAGAAGTCTTCAATTATGCCACTTTATAAGAAGGTACTTTTAAGAAGCTACAAGTCAAGAATGTGTTTTTAAATCCCTTCATATACACATTTATAGGTTAGCCCCTATTTAAGAAGCACCAGAAGAGCCCTGTTCTAGATACAGTAAGAATCAACAGTCCCTAACTTCTGAATCTCAAAAGCCAAGTAGAAAAATCTCTTCAAAAATTAAAGTTATGTGGTCAGTGCATTTCTGGAAAATATTTTACTTAGGATCAAGGACGTAAGCATGACCAGAAAAATCGATGTGCTTTAATTAGAAGGATCTCCTCACCTGCCTAGGATTTGTGGATTTAAGGTCTGTGTTTGGAGATTCTCCTAATCTTTTATCATCTGAGAGTGAAAGATTGAACAAAGACTGTTATAACAGAGGGCACTTGGTATTTCATTTATCCTTTATCCCAGAATAATCTTCCAGTAAAACTGAATATAAGTTCTATATCAACAGAGAAGCTTTCTATTTCTATTTCTGTAAGGAGGAAAAACTCAAATTGGCTTACATGATAAAACTGGTTTAACTGTTCACAAATCTAAAAGGCTTAAGGCTTCGTGCATGGTTTGATGAAAGCTTCAGCTACAGGTAACATCAGAGATTATATGACTCCTTCATGACAATGGGGAAAGAAGAATTTGGCTTTCCATAACCATCAAGCAAAAATCCTGAGCTTTGAGCTGATTGGCCTATGATAGAACCAATCCCTCTGACCAGGAAAATACCTTGGTGTTGATTGGGGCTTCCCTGGTGGCTCAGATGGTAAAGAATCTGCCTGCAATGCAGGAGACCTTGGTTTGATCTCGGTGTCAGAAGATCCCCTGGAGAAGGGAATGGCAACCCACTCCAGTATTCTTTGGGAGGATTCCATGGAGAGTGGAGCCCTCCATGGAATCATAAAGTCGGACACAACTCGGCAACTAACACTTTTACTGTCTTTCACCTGAACCAATCACCTGTGGGGTTCAGGTTGGGTCCCTACCTAGGATAAACAGCTGCTACGTGCTTTAGAAGGAATGAAATGGAGATTGAGGAGGCAATCACATCATAGCATCTGTTGCAATCCTTTTTCATGCATAAACTGGATGATCATTTTTTTGGCTGTGCTAGTTGCAGCACATGGGATCTTCGTTGGGGCATGCAGGGTCTAGTTCCCCAATCAGGGATCGAACCTGGGCCCCCTGAATTGGGAGCTCGGACTCTTAAACACTGGACCACCAGGGAAGTCCCCTAGTTAATCTTTATTCCGTATTAGAGATGAGGGCTATAAAAAGGAATCTATTTCCTCTAAATTTGATATGAAAAATTTTAAGATGGTTCTTACTGCTTCAAAAACTTAAAATGCATAACTCTAAGTTTGTTTTTCCAACAGCTCTCTTTTCCCTTAAGAATACTCCCAAAGAAATATTTTTAGTTTGATATCAGTGGGTAATTGAGAATGATTTAAAATCCATCCTATGGTCCATCTTCCCTAACCCTTTCTTTCCCAATTTCCAAAAGCAATATGACCTAATCTTGAATTCTCAGTTATTGGAACCCAAATATTTTCTTCTTTAACTTGAATAATAGGTCATTAAATTTGCAGAAGATGCCATATTCCAAGGTATAATGAACCTTACAAGTTTTCTTTTGACACATGTTCACTTGTTTCCCTTTCCTGATAAAACCCACTCCAAATCCATCAACTTGATATGCGAAGGGCCAATCTAAAGGATTTCCAACAACTAAGTATTTTTTCTAAACTTTACTTAGAAACAGAGCTCCTTAAGTTCAGAGTTGAAATTGTAATACTACATAAAAGTGTACAGGGAGGGGTCCACTTGTAATATTTTCTTTCCACTGCCTTGGTGAAGAGAGAATGAGCTGTTCAGAAGGCAGGCCTTCTTACGACTGTCGCCAATTGTTTAAAGGCCGTGGAGGACAGATTAAATGAGAAGCTAACTTCACATATCCCAAACATATCAAAACAGTAGTAGCCAAACTCACAAAATTTTCTCCAAGCCTTACACTTGCAAGACCATCATAAGCATTCGACCTGTCTGTGTCAAAAATGAGTATTGTTTCCCAGTTGTTGCGAGTGCCAATGATGCTCACACACCGCAGTACTGGCAAACGCGATCAGGGAAGCAGCTGAGAATCAGGCCTGGGTTTGTTTGCAGTTGGGAATTTACGACAGAATTTATCACTCTTTTTCTGACATCCCCTCCTTGAGATTTAGCAGTCTTGGCTACCCAACCCACAACACAAGACCCAGCGCATTCCCCTCTGTAGAGCAGGCCCTTCAGGGTATTGTGGTTCCCTAGTCCCTGACCTTGTGTGAGAAGTGGAGAAACAGGAACAGGTCTCTGCCACCAAAACCCTGTGTCACCTCTGGGACAGCCTCATCTCCTTCCTCTCCATAGGGAGCAGCCCAGGGGCTGGAGGGAAGAAGTTGCAACACTTGGGCCAGGCCTGCAGCAGGCCGGCCTGCCCCTCAGCAGGCAGCTGGGGGCGGTGGGGTGGGGGGTGCAGTTTGGCCTGAACGCTGCTTAGTCAGGATCCACTGCTGAGCTGAGCTCCAGATGTGCCCAGACCTGCCGCCACCAGGTGTCTGTGTCTGGGCTGGGAGGTGACCGAGCCAATATGACTCTTGCCTCCTAGTGTTTCCCGACACCGTCCTCTGAAGAACGTGAAGGACTCAGGTGAGGCCACCTCAGAAGACTTCTGACAGAGCCATGGCTCTCTGCCCACCCTGCATGTCAGAAGCCTTTCCCTGTCCAGCTCCTCTGGCCTCACAGTCCTCCTGCCAACCGCCCAAGGGCAGTTCCTCCTCCAGCCACAGGTAAGATCAGAAGAGAGGGGGGCAGCCACCCACACACCATGCTGGAATACGCTGTTCCCATCAGTGGTGCCCAAAACTCCACAGAGCTAAAGCTGGAGATTTTTTCCTTTTTATAATGAGGACCCCATGGTTTAAAATACCCTTTTTTAATTAAAAAAAACAAATTTTTTTTTTCAAGTTCATTTGTTCCCACTGGAGAAAAACTTCTTGTGAGAATTAGTTTTTCAGTGAGAGGCAATTCTATATTTCATAGAACTATTATCAACTAGAGGAAGTCTCATCAGTGTATAAACACTGTAAAAGTTTACCAGCCCAGAGACTTCCCTGGTGGTCCAGTGGTTTGGAATTTGCCTTCCAATGAGGGAGTGTGCAGGTTCGATCCTTGGCTGAGGAGCTGGGATCTCATATGCCTCTTGGCCAAAAAGCCAAAACACAGAGCAAGGGCAGTGCTGTAACAAATTCAATAAAGACTTTGGGAATAGGCCACATCAAAAAATATCTTAAAAAAAAAAAAAGTTTATCAGCCCGTTAGTGAGCTCTGAATCCAGAACAAAAAGGTTGCTACTAATCTCCAGGTGGCTTTTGAGAATTCCATTTAAAGCTAAGGTAGGCATTGAGCCATTTTGCATCAGGAGTGATACTCACCCTACAAATGTTTACTGCACATCTACTATATAGTACAAACCCAGGACCCAAAGAAGACATCACTATATATAGCAGAGCATGCACATGAACAGCAAATAGGCCAGATTCAGCCCGAAAACATACTTTGTTTGACTCAAACAGTATTTATCAAAAATTTTAATGAGTTGCCAACTTTTAGATATCAGGATATTTCCAGCTTCTCTTGAAAACTCAGGAAATCTGGCATAAGTAAGCCCACATTCCCAGCTGATGACAAGCAGAATAAAAACTGATCACCTCACACAGGCACTGGCTCTCAGTTCACACAACCCCCACCTGTCTTGCCTACCCCAGCTCAAGCTGCCCCGCCTCTCAGGATACACCAACAGTTCTCAGGGTGGGCCATCATAGCATACCCTCCCAGGAAAGGCCTCATTCAAGGACAGGGCAACCCAGCCAAGCCTCTCACTTAAGAAGAGCAGCTTTGGGCTTCCCTGGTGGCTCAACAGTAAACAATCTGCTTGCCAATGCAGAAGACACAGGGTTCGATCCCTGATCCAGGAAGATCTCACATGCCATGGAGCAGCTAAGCCCACGTGCCACAATAAGAGAAGCCACCACCATAAGAAGCAAGGGCAAGGGCACAGCAACTAGAGAGTAGCCCCCACTCGCCACAACTAGAGAAAAGCCCATGCAGCAACAATGACCCAGCACAGTCATAAATAAATAAAAATATTTTTAAAAGGAATTACTTAAAAAAAAACAAAAAAAAAAAACAGAGCAGCTTTATGCCTCCTTAAGAACAGGTCACAGGGCTTTTCTTAATTTACGCCTTCTCGACTTTTACCCTTTTTAATAAAGTTTTTTTTTAATCCCTGGTATCAGTGAAGATACTGTTTTTTTATGCTCACGACAACAACAAACTGGACACAAACGAGAAATGGGCAGGCTGAAGCAAATAAGCACACAGAGGCAAAAAGGGAGAACTGTGAGAACGGGGTAGGCCCTCGGGGTACACCATTCACCAGCTGAAGAAGCTGAGGCCTGGAGACAGGAAACTCATGCCCATTACCGACCAGAAGAAGAGAAGTATGGTCTGGATGGTCCTTACCCAGCCAGTGCCACATCCTTTTCTTCATTCAGGGGTGGTTTCTCTGGCCCAGTTTCTGCTTACATGTTTCCAAGGAGAGGCAGAGAAGTCCATCAAATCTGGGAATAAATAGGAAGGCTGACGTCAGAAGTCACACTTACCAGGTAGGTATATGGTTCTCGATGAACCTGTAGAAAATAAATCAGCAATTTTCATCTAGTCCTAACTGATTCCCTATATGAGTCCAAATTGTCACATTTGGAGAAATGTATATGTGCATCCTCAGGGGTCCAGGTGGCACAGTGCTAAAGCATTCGCCTGCCAATGCAGGAGATGCAGGTTCGATCCCTGGGTCAGGAAGATACCCTGGAAGAGGGCATGGCAACCCAGTCCAATATTCTTGTTTAGGAAATCCCATGGACAGAGAAGCCTGCCGGGCTACAGTTCATAGGGTCACAAGGAGTAGGACATCCTTGAGCATGCATGCATGCATATGTGTATCCCAACGGTGCATGTTGGAACAGACAGGCTTTTTTCACATTTTCAAATTGTGTATTGCCAAAAATCCTCCTTGTCTGTAACTAGAGTTAAACAGGTTGATCCTGATTTTTGCTGCTAATGAAAGGTTTTACTAAAATATAATTAAGTTGTAAATTAATTTTACAACACAAAGATACTGACTAAAATTGTCAATGAGACAGCTGGGCCACTGTCTGGGTCTTTGACATTTCAGTGTATTTATAAGCCTATACGGCTATTCAAGAATGCTGAAATCAAGAACTTCTCTGGAAATGAATTTAAATTAATTACAAGATCAGTTTTACGAGCAGCAGAAAGGGAGTAGAATAGCATTTACAGAACAGAAACTATCTTATTTAACTCTACCTATCTAACTAGGACAGGACTTCATACCTACTTTTAAAGATGAGAACAGTGAGACCAAGAAAGCTGTCCTCCTCAACCAGTTTCCAATTGTGGGAACCAGCTACACCCAAACCATTCTAACTCCAAAACCTGGGCTTTGTCTTTTGCAGCAACTCGTAACACAGAAGTCACTAAGATGAGTAATGACCGAAGAAGTCAAGACAAGGACACATCACGACCAGGCTAGAGAATGTAATAAGCACAATAAGAGACGCAGCTGCAAGTGCCTGCGGGTCAGAAGAGGACAAAAGCAGGCGGAGTGGAGGGCTGGTGGATCAGGGAAGGCCTCTGAAAAGCAGTGACATTTGAGAAAGGTCCTGAAGGATGCATTGCATTACAACAGGCAGAGAGGAGGAGAAAGGTCAAAATGCTGGGATTGGGAAGGAGGAGGATATGAACGGAAGGTAAGCTGTTTAGGTTTGCCATTCACAAAGCAAAGCTTCATAATAAAAACATTCATGTGAGAAAATGCATCTTGCCAACACCTTGCCAAGGCAGGGCAAAGAGAGACCATCACAGGAGGTCAGGCAACCTCATACCTGCACAGAAGGGCACCACGCTGCAGACCCAGGGCACAACCAGGATGCAAAATGTGTGTGTCCAGCCTGCCAGGCACAGGCAGTAGGAGCTCTCTGGACTACTCCATGAAGCCCATATTCTCCTACTTTCCTCCACAGACACCACAGCTGCTCCTTTCTCTCCTTTTCCACTCAGAGGTCTGTGAGGTTCAGAGCCAGGACCTTCTGTCTGAATGTCTGCAACTCCCTTCTTTTCCCTTCCATTTCATATCTTTTTTCACAATGTGCAAGGTTTTTGTTTTTGTTTTTCCTTTTTCTCCTTCAAAGATCTTCACTAGCAGCAAAGTAGGTGGGATAAACTGGGGGAGACGAAGGCAGGATCCCCACTAAGTCCAGCCTTCAGAGAATTCTTTTAGGGACCTGAAAGCCTTCAGAGAATTCTTTTAGGGACCTGAAAAGGGAGAAAAGGCAAGACTCTCCTGCAGGGTCTGCGTCTGCCCCAGCGCGGGGCAGAAGAAAAGCTGGGTCCTATTTCAGCAGCCGTAGGCCATGTCTGTCTGCTCCTAGAGGTGAAGGACGCTGTGTCCCCAGGACAGAAGGCCAGGTTCCCCCCGCAGGCCGCCTCCCCTTCTCCTCATGGGGGCCTGAGTTCCTGTTAGGTTTCCCAGGACATTTCATTTTGTCCTTAACACCCCATAAAGTAGGTGAAAACTTAATCCCATTCTACAACGGAAGCAACTGAGGCTTAGAGAGCAGTCACTCGTCCTCGGGACTCGGTAAAGCGGGAACTGACTAACTCACACTACAGAAAGGAAGCGGGACTGCCCCGTTAGCGTTTGTAATAAACCTTCCTGGCGCCCTCCTTTCTCCACATCCTGGGATACGTCCCCCACCCCCACCACCACTTCCTCTGGAAATAAAGTTTTTGGTGATGAGGGTGGCACAGCCCTCTTCTTGGCCGCGGTGGGACCCCGAGTGCGCCCCGGGGTGGGCAGGGCTGCAGGATCATCGCCCGCGATGGGAGCCAGAGAGAGAACTTCAGAGCGTTTCGCCCTTCCCCGGGATAGGCAAACATCGACACGTCCGTGTCTTTCCCGACAAGTGCCTTCAAGCCCGGCGGGGGCAGACACCTCAGCGCCGGCCGCCGGCGAGGTCTCCGCTGTCTGCGGGGGCCACGGCCTCGCCTCAGCTGCATCGATTTAACGCGTTCGTGGGCCGCCCCGGCGGGAGGCTGCTTCCCGGCGGCGCAGCAGCAGCGCCTGAGCCGCGGGCGACTCGGCGGCCCGGCGGGAGGGGGAGGGGAGAGGGGGAGGGGCGCCCCCCGGGGCGCAGGGGGCGGGCGTGCGGGCACACGCGGTGCGCGGCGGGCGGGGGTGGCCACCGCGCCGCGCGGCCGGGGCGCCCGGGGAGCCGCCCACTTCGCCGCGGCGGGCCCCGACGGCCGGAGCTTGGATGAGGCGGCGCCCGCCGAGCTGGGGCGGACGCGGGGCGACCCGGGACGGGGACACGCGCCGGTAGCCCCGGCACTGCAGCGGCCGCAGGATGGCCGAGGTAAGCACGGCGCACTCCGCGGAAGCGGGGCCCTCAGCGCGCGGGGTGGGACGGCCGGGAACGCCACTTGGATCCGGGGCCGCTCTGTTCTCGGGGGCGCGCCCCGGGCCACCTCCCCGAAGGCCACCTGCGCGGTAGGGGCGGCGGCGGCGGCGCGGCCCTTCTCCGGGGCCGGGCGTGAGGGAGCGTCTCCGCGGCGGGGAGGGCCCGTGGGGGCGCCCGGACCCGACTCCGCCCGACGTCCCGGAGCCGCCCGACGCGCTCCGGGTGTGAGACCGGGATCGGCGGGCGAGGGCGGGTCCCCGGCGTCCCCGGGGCCGCGTCGAAGCGTCGAAAGTGCGGGGTCGGGACGGACCGGGCGGCCGCGTCCTCCCTTAGCGCGTTTTCCCGCCCCCTCAGCACCTCCACTGTTCGGTCCAGTACGTTGGGACTAACTGTTTCAACCGCTCTTACCGCAGAATTAATTACACAGCTGCTATTTTAAAGTGACCGTTTTTCACCTGGATTTTGTTTCTGGAGAACTGAACGTGCCTTCGGGTCCCTCAGAGAATTGCGGAGCCGGGCGAGGGGCAGTGACGGGGGCTCCTGTCGGGATGGGGTGGTTGGATGAGGATGGGAGTCTTTTGTACAAAACGACAAATGGAGACGCGGTCGGGTCTGGGGGCTTCCTGGGACAGCAGAGAGTCGAGGGTTCAGGGTCAGGTTTTTATAAACGTTCCAGCTGACCTGCCGGGTGCGCGGAACGGTTCAGCACGAGATGTTGCCGCAGCCCCGGGAATCGGGGTCGGGCTCAAGTGTTTCCACGTCCGAGCCTAACAGACGGGGCTCTGGCCCTTGGAGGGGACGGGGTGCCTGCGGGTGACCGGGCCGGACCGGGCTGCGGAGCCGGCGGCGGTGTCGAATCCCGGGCCGCCCTAGGCTTCCCGGCCTGGAGGTGCCGCGACCGCCCTCCTCCCGCGCTCCGAAGCAGGGTCCCGGCCCGCGGGGCGGTGGACCAGGGGCCCCCCGCGGGCGGGGAAGGGGGCGGCGGCCACTGCGTGGTCCCCGCTGCTCCTCGGGCCAGACCCCGAGCCCTCGCGGCCGCCCGGCTTTGCATAAGCTCCTAAGGATTTGTCAGCCAGATGTGACAAGATTGTCGAGAGCGGCGAGTGAAGGAGGAGATCTGATATTAATCAGCGCATAGCTCGGAGCCAAACTTTCTCAAATGCGGTGTAGAAACATGTTCTTCTCATTTAAGGCATCTCTTTGTGGCGGCGGGGCTGCCACCGGCCTGATTTTGACAGTTAAATGGAATGCCAACTAGCAGCCTTAATTGTATGAGTAAAGTTGTGTGTTGTTGGGGGGAGGATCAGACACGCTAAGGTTCAGTAATGTCCCCTCGTTTTTATGGCTGGGCTCACCGCAGCCCTCTGAAGACAGGGCGTTTAAATGGGGCCAGACGCCTGGTCGCAGCCAGGCCTCTGCTGTTAACACTTAAGGGGCCTAAAAGAGGCCCCGCTGATGTCCTGGGAATCCCTGTCGGGGTGTGTATGCGTGTGTGTGTGTGTGTGTGTGTGTGTGTGTGTGTGTGTGTGTGTGTGTAGGGGGAAATATGTATTCCTACAGCTTGGGATTCATAGAGCAGATTTAGCAACCATTTTTTAAAAAGCATATTCTTATCAAAGCAACAAAGATTTTGGCTTGACAGTAAGTGAACTGAAAAACAGCATTTAGCAGGTCATTTCTTTTTCTGGTGTCCTGTTCCTTATTGTTTTAATTTGCTGTTGGATTTCATGGCATCTTTTCATAAGATTTCTTAGACTCTTGGTTGCGAGTATGTGCTTATATGTTAACAGTTTTGTTCAGTGATAAATATGGCTTTTCCTTTGTCCCCAAATCTCTTGATTTATCAATATTTCATTTAAATTTAATATGTCAAAATAAAACTTTTGTGCATCATGTAAAAGAACATTACTTCAAATGTTACAGATTGTCCAAGATTTTATTTTTGCTTTATAAAAGTGTGGAAAGATAGCCACCGCTTTTGCTAAAATAAATTTTGATAAATAGCTTTATCCTTTGTGGCATACCTAAAAGAATAAGATGTGTCATTATTTGATTTCTTACCTTATAAGTTTGCTGACTTTAATTTCACCAAGGAAGTTGGTTGAACATGTTCTGTTGTAGCTAAATGCTGAGAAGAAGTGGTGGAATCTTCACTTAGCACAAGTACTGCTCATATTTTGGGAACTCATGTTCAGACATCTGCATAATTTAATTTGGAATATCATCTATGTCCATTGTTGTATTCCCTTCAGAATAGTAAGGATGCTTCTTTTTCAATCAGAGAGTGTAGTGAGTTTGAAGTGTTGATATCTACAGGAATGTGGAATGATGATCTGTTTGTTTTGGTTATAATTCACACTAGACATATTAACCCAAATGGAGTTATTGCAGTAGAAGCATAAAGTTTGCACAGAGAGTTACCTTTATATTATTTTTATTTTTCACACCTCTCCCATGCAGCAGTTAGGCCTGCGTCCTGAGCCCATGCTGGCATTCTGTACCTCAGCTTGGGAAGAAGGATGAACCAACCTATTGGGTGAGAAGAGCCATATTGGTTTCCCTGTGGAACAAATCATAACTGTCGTTTAAGAATACACTTATTATTTATGAACGCCTAGGGATAAATATAAATGGGAAGACATTTGAAAAGTTCAGTTTGCCAGTACAGTTAAACCACAGTGTACAGGGTGAGGGGTATAAGTGTCTTTTAGCTTTTGTGTATGGCTTTAGAAGTTATTTTGACAGTGACCATTAAAGAGTTGCCCTGAAGGTTCCACGAGGTAAATTACTTGCAGGAGGAGCAAGTGCTTTACCCCGGGGTGAATTTTCACCTCTACAGATGTCATTTAGAATGAGTTACTTTTGTCAGAAACAGTCCTGTTTTAAAAGAAGGAGAAATATCACAGCTAAGGTGAAATCTCAGTGCTGAGCAGCACATCTTTTTGATATCTGAGATCGAGATTTAGAGAGTCAATAGATTTTCGAAATTACTATTCTGAGCAGTCTATAGATTTTGAAATTGTATTTATTTAGATATTTTATTTTTGATGACTTTTCTGAGAGATGTTAAAGATAACTGGATCTGCACAGAAGAGGCATCTGGAAAGGGTTTGTTGTTGTTTTTTTCCTTTTACATTGGTTTCCACCTGAAAAACCTTATTTGCTCTTGTCATTCTTTGAAGCCCTTTTTCCTAATTCTGGAAATTCCAAGATTACGGTGCAGCCCCATTTCTCTACTCAGACACATGCCTATTTTATCCAGAAAGGGTGGGTCTAAACAGAGCAGACCTGGTTCGCCAGGGTCCAACTTGGGGTCTCCTCAAACTTTGCATGAATAAGCAAACCAGCTGTCGCTATTCCAGTCCACACATGGACTCCTGATTATAAACCAGCCTAACGTATTACAGGAGGATTCTGCCTAGCCGGTGGGGGCTGATAATTTCAGTTAGCTAATGTGAGAGAATAGAGAGACAGACAAATAAAATGTTGTGAAGGCCAGGTCCAAACAGCCTATGTGGAAGGAAATGGTTGTCTCAAGTAAACTTAATCCAGGCTGCTAACTTTTTTCACAGTTATATTACTTTGTCTACTCTTACAGATTCTTTGTGTGATCCTTCAGTAGGTGCTAGCGAACATCAAAGTTGTTTTCAACTCTGCATCAGCTTCCAGAAGCATTGTTCTCCTTCTGTAGCCCTCTGATTATTTCTTTCATTATTCCTTATGAGGATAAAATTTTTATACAGACAACTCTGTTTCACAATAACACCATGCTGAATGTTAAGACTGTGATCAGGATGGCATATGTAAATCTGATCTTTTCTTTTTAAAAACTTCGTTTGGGAAATCTCGGGATTTTTTTTTAGTATATTTAGTCTTTAAAATCTAGTTCTCACTAAGTCCCTGAAAGGTTTGCAGAATTTTACTTAGCAATGTTCATAATTTCATCACTATTTTGCAATAGCAGAAAGGGTGAACTAGCATTGTTTGTGTGGTTAGAATTATCCTGAAGTGTAAATGTGTTGGGGTTTTTTTTGTTTTGGTTTTTATTTCTTTTTCCCTGGGTTGACAGTTGTGTCCAGAAGTTCCCTACATGAATAACGTTTTTCCATTTTTTTGTTATCAAAGGTTTCTGAAAATCACAACTGAGGTCTCTCACACATAAAGGAGAAAAAAAATGTATCTGTATCATTTATATAACTATAGATTTTTGTTGCTGTTGTTGTTTTTTTAAAGAAGAAATATTTGGTTTGGCTTCTATGGTCTTATTTGCATATTTTTCTGCTTTTTATATTTTCTGTTTTTAGAACTAATAATTTTAAGAAAAAAAGGCACAGCTGTTAAATTAGTTTGGCACAGAGTTTATACTTTGATTTATAGAGATCAAAAGAACAAGTATTTTCCCCATCTCCCTCTTTGAACTGAGCAGCAAGAGAACACTCCACGTGTGTCACGCATGCTTTCTACTCACAGGTAGACCTGGCCCAACATCTGTTCCCTGAGTTCTACCTCCCACCTGCCCTTTTCTCTGCCAGACCCTTCTCCACCCTCTCAGTCTTCTTTGACCAGCCTCTCTTTTCATCCCCATCCTTGCAGTGAGAAACCAGATTCTGTCAGTTTTCCTTCAGTGTCATTTTTATATTGCAGATGCCACCTTCCCGGTTTCTGAGGCTTTTCACATCCCTCTTTCAACCAGGCTCACAGTAAACGTTTGTCTTCCCATTGTGAAGAACCTGATGATTCCATGAACCTAAGAGAGAGACTCGTGGCTGCCCATCTGGACAGCCCACCCCCACCCCAACCCTGTTTTGCCTTTCTGAGTCAGCTCTCATTGCCCATGACAGAAATCAGCCTCCTGGGCCTGACACACAAACTGTGGTGTTTCTTGCGTGCGCTGTTGAGAGCATGAAGACTCCTCTGGCCTCTACGTAACATTGCTCCCTCCCTCTACACCATCTTACTCAAAACTAAAATTGGGGGGAGAGGTGGAGTCTTGATTTATCTTTTTTTTCACTTTTTGTTGTTCAGAATTTTAAGCAAAATTAGATTAGTTTAAGAATGCTTGGTGATACGTGCTTGGGGATTCCACAGTGATCAACTTTGAGCCAATCCCATTTCGTCTTGTTTCTTCTTTCTACCCATTTCCCTCACCATCATCAACACTGAATTCCTTTGAAGCAAATCCTGAACATTCAAACTGTTTCATTCATAAATATTTTAATATGTAGCTCTAAAATAAAAAGCTCTTTTTAAAGAAATGCAGTATACTGACCATTTAGCACCTAAAAATTAACAATAACTTTGGAATGTCGTTAAATTTCTAAGCGTTCAGATTCCTTCAGTTGTCTCTTGAAGTTTATATTATCATTGATTTGTTCAAATCAGGATTCAAATAAGGTCCATAAATTGTGTCTGTTAATCTACAAATTTATGTTTTACTTTTTTCCTTGCAATTTACCTATTGAAAAAGCTGGGTCATTTGTCTTATGGAGTACTCCCCGGCCTGATTTGGGGTTTTGTTTTCTTGTGATGTCACACAAGGATGTCATGCAATCCCTGTGATATCTTTGTGAGGAAAGTTTAAGCATTCCTCCATCCCCTATACCAAAAGGCTTGATCTAATTCAGATTCGAACTTCCAGGGCGAGAACACCTTTGTAGTCGTATGTATCCTCCAATGCTGAGGCAAGCGACCTGGTTGTTGTCTTTTCGTTAAGAGTTGCAGAATGCTAGTATTCTAATTCTTCATTTATTTATTCACTGGAATACTCTAAAGAGAGTCCTTGCCTCATCAACCATTTGCTTGCCTTGCAGTGCATTTTGTATAAAAAAGGATGCGTGCTTGACTCTTCACTTTTTTTTAACCATTTTTTTGGTTCCATAGCATCCTCGAAAGGTGGCCAGTGAGTTTTACATTTGTTTTTACTATCTTTTGAATTTACTAGGTTCTAGTAATACTGAATGGCTCACACTAATTTTTAGCAAATCATATTCTCTGTTCAGCAATTCTTGGTCAACCAGGATGCATGGTTTTCCTTTCCCAGTGAAGCCATGTGCTTGCTCCCCTAGAGCAGACACCAGGAGTTCCTCCTCCTGTCTCCCCAAGGCTCCCCACTGTTACTTATTACCTGTACATGGTAGGTGTGTTAAAAACAAATGATGACACCCCCGCCCCCCCAACAACAACAACAAAAAAACAGTTTGTTAAGATTTTGGTTTCATTTTGTCAAACTACTGTGGAAGACGATGGCACGATGCACTTCTGGTCCATGTAGAGTTCTCCAGGTGGACCTCAGTATGGTGCTGCCAGCAGCAGATAAACTGCCTCACACAAAAGGACCACGTGGATTTTCTTCTCCCTTCACCCGAGTTGTCCTGGGACACCTGGCAAACAATCATACTACTTTTAGAATCCTAGTTGTAACTCTGTGGGTTTGCATATGTTAGAAAAACTTAATGGAAAGTGGAAGAAGTTAGAGAAAAAAGGCAGGAGGGAAAGTAGGGAACAACAGCAACAACAACAAAGCCAATTCTAGTAAGAGAAGTTAGAAGTACAAAATGCATGTAAGAGGCAAAGAGCAATGGGGTAGAGATCTCCCACCCTTGAATCAAGCATTTTTCCAAACGAGGAAGGCTAGATCTGCAGCCAGGAGAGAATGGAAATACATTGTCACTGTAAATGAAAAGAAAGAAGTCCTCTCCCCAAAAGTAAGGGTGGTCCAGCCACTTCAGAAGATGTTTTGTATTATAGATTGGCAGTTTTTGATATGCAGTGTAGATTTCCAGGACTCAAACATATGAACAGCAATTGTCTATATTCAACATTTAAAAATACAGTTTGGAACAACCTGAATCACTTTTCCTCCAAAGCTTGGTGACTTTTAAAAAGTGATTTGTGATTTAGCAGACCAGATCCTTTGATTTCAAGTTGGGAAATTATGATTCTTAGAAATGAGAATCTGGCCCAACCTTAGAATCTCACACTCAAAGAGAGGACCATAAACTCTAAACTTGGCCTCGGTGATCTCTACTATTAATAGTAGTTTTTTTGCATAATTTTTATGCTGCCTTCTCCACAGTCAATAGGAAGTTGTTGTTCAGTCACCAAGTCGTGTCCAACTCTTTGTGACCCCATGGACTGCAGCATGCCAGGCCTCCATGTCCCTCACCATCTCCAGGAGTTCGCCCAAGTTCATGTGAATTGGTGATGCCATCCAACCATCTCTGTCTTTCCCATCAGAGTCTTTTCTAGTGAGTCAGCTCTTTGCATCAGATGGCCAAAGTATTGGATCTGCAGCTTCAGCATCAGTCCTTCCAGTGACTTTAGGATTGACTAGTTTGATCTCCTTGCTGTCCAAGGGACTCTTAACAATCAATAGGAAGATCAGTGTGTAAATTAGGAATGGCACTTGGCTGCTGCTTAGTGAAAAAGCTCCTAAATAATAGTTGCCATCCTTTCTGCTCAGCCATCCTTAGGGCCTGATTTCAAGGTTGGGCTTATGTGCACCTATGAGGTCCAGGCATCATGCTCTTATTCCAAGAGGGAAGAAGGAAGAATGGCAAAAAAAAGTCCTCCAGCTGAGTCAGCTCCCATTTGTAAAGAGCTTTCTGTAAACCTCTATGCAACAACTTATACTTACACACGTCAGTCCTTAGTGATCTGGCCACCAAAATTATTAGTCGCTCATTCATGAGCAACTATCTGGACTTTGCAACCCCATGGACTGTAGCCTGCCAGGTCCTCTGTCCAGACAAGAATACTGGAGTGGGTTGCCATTACCTTCTCCAGGGGTCTTCCCCATCCAGGGATCAAACCTGGGTCTCATGCATTACAGGCAGATTCTTTACCAAGGCAGATCAGGCAAAGGATATTGGATGTGTGTCTGTGATTAATAAGCATGGTGTGGCTTTCTCATTGGTTCATTCCTTATTCTCTTAATACCAGTTGGAAAGCTTACGGAATAGCAGACCCAATGCTAGCCACGAGGTTTGGAGTTTCACTTGTCTTGTTGCCCCTTTCAGGGACGATTCATTATGGAACAACGTTTGGGGAGGTTTTTATCATAGGTATTTTTGGTAGCTCTCTCTGTGCAGAGTCAGATCACCAGAGCCCAGAGGACCTAAGATCTGTCATAGGCCTGGCAGCAACAGCAGTTTTGCTGTTCTCTTTGGTCTTTTCCACTCTCTATCTGTATATCCTCATTAATGTGCCTCATTAATTGCAGTGTCTCTCAGAGAAAGATGCTCAGTATGATGAGAAGGAGTTTAGGAAGGAGTTCAGTTTCCCCAGCTATGCATCCAGAGGTGTTACAATAGTTTCATACTTTTTTCAATGACTCACTGTTAGACTCAGGACAAAATCCATACTCCTTGGCCTTCCCCATGAGATCCTGTGCAGAGGGTTCTGTCACCTTTCTGACCGTCATTTTCTACCATGGAACTTATAACTCCACTCCAGCTGCCCTTGCCCCTTTTTGTTCCCTGAACACCTCCAGCCTCTTTTCATGCCCCAGAGCCTTTGCACTTGCTCTGCCCTCTGCCTTCGGTCTCCAGTTCTTCACTGGCCCCTTGCCATCCCTTGGAACTCAGTTCAGGTGTCTTCTCTTCAAAAGCCTTTAATGATGACCCTGTTTGAAAGGCACTACCCCACCTCCCCATGCCACCCAGGAAAATTGCTAGCAAAGTTTTCTGCATGTTTCTTTAATAGCACCTGCCTTATTCTGAAAAGGTATTGTCTGTTTACTTGTTTATTCTGTCTCCCTCCTCCTCAAGGGCAAGGACTTACCATTCTCATTCAACACTTTAGCCTCCAGAGTTTAGAAAGCCTGGCTCATAAACAATAAATATTTATTCAATGAATGGGGTTTCTTTACCATGTGAAACCTTAATGTTCTTATAGTTGCCATTGAGATTAAATAAAACCATAAATACAAATGCAGTTAGTACCAAATATTGGTATTCCAAGATATAATCTGCCCTCAATATCCAAATTTGAGACCACTTTCAAGTAGCCCATAAGTTCTTCAGTTTCCTCATCTATAAAATGGGATCACATGGTGGGGAGCATGCACAGACATCCACTGCTGGACAGTGTGGGCCTTTGATGGGATTTGAATTATTGAGCTTGAGAATAGAAAGTCCTTGGGTTTTTCCTTGATAAAGAAATAGTAAGAAATGAAATAGCTCATTGGTACTGCTTACTGCAGTCCCTCACACATGATAAATAATCACCATCACAAACTATGTGACCTTGTGCAGATTACAAATCTTCTGTAAATTTAAGTTTCCTGAGAATAATTCCTGCCCCACAGTGAGGCAGTGTGGACTGAATGAGATTACCTATTCCATACGAATGCCACCGTGTGGACAGACACATGCTGGAAGAGTAGCTCTTCTCACCATTGGACTCAGAACTGTCCAGTAGGATTTTGTGTGATGATGGAAATGTTCTTGTCTCTGCTGTCCTGTATAGTAGCCACTGGCCACCTGTGGCTCCTGAACACTTGAAATGTGACTAGAGTGACTAAAAAACTGAATTTTTATTTTAATTAATTTTAAATAGCCACACGTGGCTAGTGGCTACTATTAAGGCAGATTAACTTGATGCTACAAAGCTGTCTGGCTGGTATGCAATTCAGTTCTGTTCCTGAGCCAGATTACAAATGACTCCCCTCAGATGGTCAGTATCATGAGTCTGGAAACCCCAAAAGTCCTGTGATTTTCCCCTGCCGCATTCCATCTGGTCCCCCAAGAGTATCCCCCTGAATTTATCTTCAGTGATATGAAAATGTTTGCATGTACTAGAGATGAAAATAGCTTTGAAGTGGGTAGTTTCTATTCTCAAGCTCAATAATTCAAATCCCATCAAAGGCCCGCACTGTCCAGCAGTGGATGTCTGTGCATGCTCCCCACCATGTGCCCATTCCGGCTGCTGCTAGGAACTGCAGTCAGCCTTTCTGACAGGAGGCCCATGGCAGCATCTAGCCATGCTCAAGGTAGATGACAGGTATCCAGGAGAGGAAGTGGGGCCCTCAAATCTACCTAATATCTAGGTCATAACTTTCCAGACTTTGCAGCCCAAGACTGCAAATAACTAAAGCATCCATCCCTTGCTAGGTGTGTCAGTAATTTCTGGGTGGATGAATGAGCAAATGACAGTGACAAAAAAGCAAGCCAGAATTTTGAATGTTGATTTGTAGAGCATCAAAGTGACTAATAACAATTCAGAAATAGTCTGATTAAAATGAGTGCGTAAAAAGCATAATCATGCCTTGATGAATTCAGAATGTGGTAAACATCTGCTTTATGTTTCTGAAGAATGGAATGAGTATCAGAATTCTAAAAGAAAGGATATAAGTTTTAAGTTTTCCATTTTGATTTACATGAGTACTTTTCGTCCTGTATTTAGAATTTTTGGTTTGATTTCACTCTAGGAGTTTTAATTTGTCTTTAGATAATGGTGCTATAATTTTACTACATCGTGGAATTCTGAGATGGGTGGAAAAACCCAAGGACTTTAATATTGGAAGTTTTCTTAGACTCTGTAATCAGCTTTTTTTAGTTCATAAATAATTCCTCTGAGATGTATTTCCATAGATGTTTAATGAGCTGTATTAAGCCTTATTCAAATAAGTTCATATAGAACTACATGATTTTTTTTTTTATAAAGCAGCATTCATACACTGGAATTATAGATAAAGCTGCTTAAAATTCAGGCCCCAAACTAGAAGCTTCTGTATCTGAATAGTCAGGTTAGATCACGGAGTCTCAGCTGGGGGCATTTGGCGATGTCTGGAGGCTTTTTGGTTTTCACAGCTGGGGAAGAAGGGAGGTGTTACTGTGGGTAGATGCCATGGGTGCTTCTCTGTATCCTACAATGCACAGGACAGCCCCCATCACAGAGAATTACCCAGCTCAGAATGTCTGTGATGCTGGCAAAAACAGCATCACAGAGTTAGGTGTCAGGAGAGGCAGAAAAAATTACTTTCAACCTTAGGCTATGAAATGGGTTTGGAATTGTTCCTTCTATAGTTTTGCTGTGCTGGGTCCGAAGTAGTGAGCTTTTCAAGCACTTTTTAGTGAGTAGAGGAGGTGTGTGCTCAAGGACATCTTTCTCTGATTCAGATAGGTCCTGTTTTTTGAAATGTGAATTCACTTTGTATAGTTCAAATACCTTGTTTTTAAAAAGTGAATGCATCTTGAGGGACATTATCCAAAATAAGAACTTTTCTTCTTTTAAAAATTTCCTTGAAGACAGTCATATTTGTAGAATGTAGGTGGTGAAATATTTCAGAAGTTTAGTGCTTAGTGTGCTGGTAGCTATTGAGATCTGTGAAAAAAAAAAAAGAATATAGATGATTGGTTCACCTGTGAGCTGATGTTCAGAGAGTTGCAGAAGTTTAGAAGCTGGGCGACATAGGAATGCCACAAACTAACCTAATGATGCTCTTCTAAATTTTGACAGTGTGTAATAGAAATTAAACCTTCACTCATCTTTATCCTTTAACTTCCAGCCAAGATAACTATATAATTATGTGTATATGAGTCTAGATGTGTGTATTTATGTATGTAATACATTTGCCTATGTATATACACAAGTAGAAACTCTATAATGAAAAAGTAATATAATGTCTTTCATTAGAGCAATATTTCTCAATCTTTTTCATTATTCATCCCCACACACGTCTTCCCCACACACGTCTAAGGAGACTTTGGAAATGTTTTTCCTAACTGTGCCTCACCAACGAAATTTTAGTGTCACACCATCTACTGTATATCTGTTTATGTATGTGTATGTGTGCTTTATACATAAAAAGAATAGACCAGTTCTCACCTTTGGGGGATGGTGTGCCCCAGATGAGAATGTATGCATGATTAGAGTGGGAGGCTGTTCTGATCATCTGGAGTTCTTTGTGTTATAGTCTATGACTTAGTACAGAGCGAAGCCCTTTTCCCCTAGATATCCTGTTTTTTCATAGCCTCTTGAAGGGACTAGGTAACACTGTTGCTACCTGCTGCACACCTCAGTTATCAGCAGCCTTATTCCCTCACCTGAAAATCTCTGTCTAGTTCTTCTGTTCAGGCCCATTGTAATCCAAAAGAAACTATAGATAACAGTCAAATCATGCCAATTTTAACCTGTATTTAAGTAAGGTCACTGATTTTTTTTTTTAAAAGACTATTTTTTTTTTTTTTAGTACACTTTTAGATTCACAGAAGATTTGAAAGGAGAGTGTTGCACTGTCCAAAAACTTTGTGTTTTTTGGTAACTTCTTACCGAAAAATGGAAACAAATTTTTTGGCCAACGCAATACAAAGATTTCCCATATAACCCCTACATCCACATAAACATAGCCTGCCCTATTTTCAACATCCCTCATTGGTTGATAACAATCGATGAACCAGCATTGACACATCATAATCACCCAAAATCCATGGTTTAACCTCAGAGTTCTCGCTTGTTGTTGTACATCCTGCGGGTTTGAAAAACATGTACAACATTGTATATCTATCATTACATCATTGTACAAAGCATTTTCAATGCCCTCTTGTGTTTTACCTATTCATTCCCCAACCCCTGTCAAGCCCCTGGCAACCACTGGTCTTTTTTCTGTCTCCATCAGTTCAGTTCAGTCGCTGAGTCATGTCCGACTCTTTGTGATCCCATGGACCGCAGCACACCTGGCCTCCCTGTCCATCACCAACTCCTGGAGTTCACCCAAACTCATGTCCATTGAGTCGGTGATGCCATCCAACTATCTCCTCCTCTGTCGTCCCCTTCTCCTCCTGCCCTCAATCTTTCCCAGCATCAGGGTCTTTTCCAATGAGTCAGCTCTTCGCATCAGGTGGCCAAAGTATTGGAGTCTCAGCTTTAACATCAGTCCTTCCAATGAACACCCAGGACTGAACTCCTTTAGGATGGACTGGTTGAATCTGCTTGCAGTCCAAGGGACTCTCAAGAGTCTTCTCCAACACCACAGTTCAAAAGAATCAATTCTTTGGTGCTCAGCTTTCTTTATAGTCCAACTCTCACATCCATACATGACCACTGGAAAAACCATAGTCTTGACTAGACGGACCTGTGTTGGCAAAGTAATGTCTCTGCTTTTTAATATGCTGTCTAGGTTGGTCATAGCTTTCCTTCCAAGGAGTAAGCATCTTTTAATTTCATGGCTATAGTCACCATCTGCAGTGGTTTTGAAGCCCCAAAAAAATTAAGTCTGACACTGTTTCCCCATCTATTTCCCATAAGTGATGGGACCGAATGCGTGATCTTAGTTTTCTGAATGCTGAGCTTTAATCCAACTTTTTCTGTCTCCATAGTTCTGCCTTTTCCAGAATGTTATATAGTTGGAATCGTGCAGCATGGAGTCTTTTCAGATTGGCTTCTTTCAATTAGTAATGTACATTTACTTTTCATGGCTTAATAGTGCATGTCTTTTAATGCTGAATAATATTCTGTTGTTTGGGCATACCACAGTTTATTTATCTATTTGCCTGCTAAAGGACATCTTGGTTGCTTCTAAATCTTAGAAATTATGAATAAAGCAGCTGTAAACATCCATGTGCAGTTTTTGTGTGATAAGTTTTCAATGCCTTTTAAATACCAAGGAATGCAGTTTACTGGATTGTGTGGTAAGAGTGTGTTTAGTTTTGTAAGAAACCACCAAACTGAGTTTCAAAGTTGCTTTATGTTTTGCGTTGTCATCAAAATGAATGAGATTTCTGTTGCTGCACATCCTCACAATCACTTGATACTGTCAGTGTTCTGGATTTCAACCATTCTAATAGTGTAGTGGGCTGATTTTTAAAAATTATATTTTTATCAAAATATAATTCACATACCATAAAATTCAACTGAGTGGTTTCACTGTATTCATTGAGTTGTGCAACATCACTGCTATCTAAGAACTTTAGAACATTCCATTACCTCAAAAAGAAACTGGTCAAAATTGAAAACATCTGTGTTTCAAAGGCTATCATGCAGAAAGTGAAAGGATAATCCAAGGATTGGAGAAAGTATTTGCCACTCATATATCTGGTAAGGGACTTGTACCTAGCATATATAAAGAACTCTTATGACTCAATACTAAAAATACAACCCAATTTAAAAATGGGCAAAAGATCTGAATAGACACACAGATGGCCACTGAGCACTTGAAAAGATGCTGAACACCATTAGCCATCAGAGAAATGTAGATCAAAACACAATGAGATACCACCTCATTCCCAGTAGGATAACTACAATAGAAAAACAAACCATAACTAGTGTTGGCGAGGATGTGGAGAAATCAGAACCCTCATACCTTGGTGGGAAAATAAACCTTTAAAAATAGTTTGGGGGTTTCTCAGAAAGTTAAACATAGAGTTACTATATGATCCCTCAGTTCCACTCCTAAGAATATATCCCAAAGACATGAAAGCATATGTCTGTCATAAACTTGTTCACAGGGTTTCTTTTGGGGATGATGGAAATGTTCTAAAATTGTATTGTGATGATGGTTGTTCAACTCTGAATATTCTAAAAATCATTTGTTTACTTTAAATGGGTGTTGTATGATATGTGAACTATTAATATATTGTCAACTTAAAGCTGTCTTTAAAAACAATAAAAAACACCCCCATTTCCCATTAGCAGTCTCTCCTCATCCTACCTGCTCCCCACAACCCCAGTAACCACTAGTCCGCTTCGGGTCTCTATGGATTAGCCTGTTCTTGACGTTTCACATAAGTGGAATCATTCAGCCTGTGACCTTTTGTACTTGGTTTCTTTCATTATCATAAATGTTTCAGAGTTCACACATGTTCTAGCAGGTATCAGTACTTCATTCTTTCCTATTGTCTAGTGATATCCATTGTATGGACATACCACATTTTGTATATCTGTTCATCAATCAATATATATGGGGGTTGTTTCCACTTTGAGGCTAGTAAATAATGCTGATTTTAAAGTTCAGGTACAAGTTTTGTGTGGACATAGGTTTTCAGTTCTCTTCAGCTTAAACCTAGGAGTGGAATCAGTTGGTGGTAAGGTAACTGTTTGTGAGGATCGGTCAGACTATTTTCCAAAGTGGCTGCACCATTTTACACTCCTACCAACAACTGATTTTTAAGTGAAGACTAGTTAATATGCTCCTTAATGTGTCCTCAGCCAGATTCTCTCCTTCCCTGTCCACACACAAGGCCACACAGTCCCTTAATTGCCACATGGAGGTTAAACCCCAGTCGTCGGGCTTTCTCATGCCTGCAAACACCCGGGCACTCCCCAGCTGTCCAAGCTCTCTTGAATAGTAACGATTTCGCCCAGCGCCTCCTCCCAGAAATCTCACTGACAGAGCTCCAGTGAGAGCTTTTTCTCTTTAATAATAGATTACATTCCTCAGGCCTCTTATCCCCTTTTGAAAAATCCATCCTAAAAATATATGTGAACCTCTGTTCTTAATCCTAAAACTTTGTTGACACATACATCTGTATCTTCTATTTCAGTCGTATGTTTGCACACTCCACACCCCCAAGACACTCCCACCACCTTAACCTGCACCTGGGCACTGATGCAGGGCTTGTCCAGCCTGCGTCTGGCTGTCAGTCACACAGTCCAGTCAGGGAATGATCCTTGGTGTGGTCAGCCATTGCATGTCCCCAGGTCTGTCTTGATATTCAGCATCTACCCTGTTTGGGGGAGGGAGTAACGAAGTACACATGTGCATTACTCTCAGTTCGGATCATTTTCCTATTTACTTGTTTCAAGGCAGCCCCAGTATCCCTTTCTGGGTGGCTGTTCTGGTCTACTTATAGATTTAGTGAGAATGTGACTCTTCTTTACCCTCTCCATGCCCTTTCCATAATAAGCAGGATATCTCCTTCCTGCCTGTAATCCTTTCTTATAAAGAGCTCTAGGGTTGTAACCCATCCTTGCATGTGGAATATCTGTGTAGTATGTTGCTGTCTCCAGAGCCAGGATGAGCTGCTCCTCTTTCCAAGGGACAGTATGCATGTCTGGGCCTGGCATGCAGTGGGCACAGGTCATTTAGCCAACGCTGCTCAGTGGAGGAACGTGTTCTGTTCTGTAGATGCTGTGTGTGTTCCACACATCGCTAACATGCCAGGTGTCCCCTTGTTCCTTCCTGTAGGCTATCGGCTGTACTCTGAACTGCAGCTGCCAAAGCTTCAAACCAGGGAAGATCAACCACCGTCAGTGTGAGCAGTGCAGACATGGATGGGTGGCTCACGGTAACCATTTCCCCCTTGGCCTGTAGTGTTTCCTCTAACTAACGCACTTACTCAGGAACAGGTTTAATATCCACGAATGACAGCTAACATCTGAAGTTACTGCTCTGTGCCAGGAAACAGGCTAAGAGCTTTATGTGTTATCTCTTTGGATCTTAACTCTGAAAGTGTTTATCCACTGCCTTCTGAAGATGTAGAAAGTGGTGCTTCAGGGCTGTTCTGCAATGAAAGAAATATTCTGTGCATATACAGTAAGTAGCCTCTAGCCCAGGGTTGCTAGATGAAAAATCAGAATGCTCAGTTGAATTTGAATTTCAGTTAAACTATAATTTTTTTAGCCTAAGTATATCCCAATTAATATTTTTGGTTTAAGTATATCCCAGTTATTTGTTGTTTATCTGAAATCTATATTCAAGTTTAACAGGAACTTCCTGTGTTTTTATTTGCTAAACCTGACAACCCAGCACTACACCAGCCACATGTGGCTATGAGCCCTTGAAATGTGACTAGCAAAACGGGCGAGCTGAATTTTTAGTTTTATTTAATGTTAATTAATGTAAATCTAAATTTGAACACCTGTGTTTGAGTGGTGGCTGTTGCATTGGACAGCATGGGCTCAATTGCCGAGCCTGACAGCTGGAGGGTGGCAGACTGGGGCTCCACCCCAGTCTGAGGTGTTGGGGGAGAACCCAAGTCCAGGTTCTCCCCCAGGCCCTGTGCTTCCTGGTTTTCATCCTCTTGATTACACTCCTGCCACCTTCATTTTTACCAGTTTCCCAGGTGTGGTCCTTACCTGTGGCTGTTGTACTCCTTAGGCATGCCACAGGAAAGGGGGAAAAGAGGCCTCTCAGGGCACTCCATTTTA
Organism: Bubalus kerabau; assembly: GCF_029407905.1. Lineage (NCBI taxonomy): Eukaryota > Metazoa > Chordata > Mammalia > Artiodactyla > Bovidae > Bubalus > Bubalus kerabau. The sequence continues at coordinate 25,434,706 of NC_073642.1, forward strand.
CCTTAGAGGTTCCTGTGAATAACATGGAGCCAAATAGCCATTAAGATTATTAATTGTTTGCATATTTGTGGCTTTTCCATTGGCACAAATAACTGAGAGTTAGCCCTTAGCCGACTTCCCAAGCGGTGTTTTCCTCTTAAAGGTAGAATCTTGAAAAACAACATTTTTTCAATTTCCTTTTTCAGCTCTGAGTAAGCTGAGGATCCCTGCCATGTACCCCACAAGCCAGGTGGAGATCGTCCAGTCCAACGTGGTGTTCGACATCAGCAGCCTCATGCTCTATGGGACCCAGGCCATCCCTGTCCGCCTGAAGATCCTTCTGGACCGGCTCTTCAGTGTGCTGAAGCAAGACGAAGTCCTCCAGATCCTGCACGCCTTGGACTGGACCCTCCAGGATTACATCCGAGGATACGTGCTACAGGTATGGAGATGTGGGTGCCACTGCCTGAGAGCACGACAGGTGTAACCCAGTGCCATCAGTGCTCCAGCCGCCAGTAGTCATCCCTCCTTTTCATCGTCATTCGTCTTGGCCTCAGCCCTATCTCACATTCTGGGAGAAATCCATTGCTTTCCTTGTGGCACAGTGGTAAAGAACCAGTGCAGGAGATGTGAGTTGATCCCTGGGTTGGGAAGATCTCCTGGAGGAGGGCATGGCAACCCACTCCAGTATTCTCGTCTGGGAAATCCCATGGACAGAGCAGCCTAGCGGGCTATAGTCCATGGTGTTGCAAAGAGTCAGACATGACTGAGCACACAGGCACTGGTATCTGTTAGACTTCAGGGAGTTGGACCATTACATGTTCTCTGATTTGGGTTTCACTCGCCAGCTTGCACAGCCAACATTGCACACTCACTTGCACAGTCAGCTGTTGGCCCCATCCTTGGCACTGCCTCCATTTCTTTTATCATCCTCAGAGCATTTACTGACACATGACATCATTGGTTTCCAGTTTTACTGAGGGTGTGGGGTTGAGGAACTTAACATTGCAGAAAGGCACAGCAGACAGTTTCAATTTCATCCCATGCCTTCCTGTCCTTTAAAGCCCTCTGCCATCCACCCAGTTGCTGATCTTCCTTCCCAGGCCCCGATGACTTGTGATAGTTCTGTGGGCGTGCTCTCGCTCGTTGTCTCTCCTACCAGTTCTCTTCTAGCCTTCTTGCCTCTCCTCTGCATCACTCCATCATCCTATGCCTTTCATCCCTTCTCTCATCTCTCTCCTTTGCAGAGTGGTTTCACCTCTCTTTGTGTTCCAGGGGTCGACCTTATGCTTCCTATCCAGAGAGGCTGTCAAGGTGTTTTCACAGGCAGAGAACATGTTTCCTGGATTTCTCTGACATAGGAAACAGCTACAGCATTTTCTTCCCTGTCACTATGCTAGAAAATGTCAGCTGACTTTGGTAAAAATTTCAGTGAGATGGGCAGAGGAATGTATTTCCAAGACTCACATACATTCAGTCTAACTCAGCTAGGCCATAAACTTGAAACAAGCACAAAAAACAACCATTTACTGACTTAGTCCTTCTTTCAGTCATCTCACAAGGTAGGTCGATTATCCCCATTTTCCAGGTGGGAAAAGAGAGGCTGAATGCTTCTGGATCTTGCTGAAGTCCCTCAGTTTGCATGCAGCAGACTGGAAATGTAAACCCACTTCTCTCTGACTCTGACAACACCTGCAGGCTTCCTCTGGAACCCTGTTGGCTTACCTCGAGTGCGGGAACCCTAGCAGGCCAGAAACCACCTTTTATGTAGAGCAGCATTATGCTCTTACATTATGACATAGATCAATATTTAATGATCCTAATAATCTTGCTTTCTAGTGTTAGGATTAAAAATATGGAATCAATTACCTTGAACCTCCAGCGCATGAAAAATTTATGATGTTACATTCCTCATCATCTTCAAAACTCTTACATGCACTGTGAAAAATCTCAGTAGGCCATCAAATACATGTTCTGTGATAAAATATTTATTGTAGTTTTGGGAAAAGTTAGGTCTTTCTAGAGTTTGAAAAATCTCCAACACTCCAGTGTAATTACCGCTCTGCTTTGTGAACACAGGCAATAGATCAATACAGGTTCATTTGTATTTTGATGTTAGTTGCTTGGGAAAGATCATTCAACCTGCAGCAAATAAATACTTGAGCTATATCTAGGCCTGATTTCCCATCTATACTCTTTAGATAAAGAAGTTACTGTTGATCAAATGATACATATTTTAATTTTAGTGGGAGAAAATTATTATGCCTAATGCAAGACTACGAATTGGTTTGAAATAGGCTGGAATATAATCACCAAACTTCCCTTAGGCTTGGGAGATATAATTTTATTTCTGTTTTCTGGACCACCACTCACATTTGTGCAGTTTATTTTTCCACAGAGAGTTTCTTTCCTAGGAGAGTGGGGTGAGGGAGGACTGAACTCATCGAGCCCAGCACTCCCAGGAGTGTCTTTTTCTAATATATACAAAAGTGTTCCATGATGCTAGTGGAGGCCCTAACCAGATGGCATGGCTCCTTTCTTAGAGAAAAGGGCTGTGGTGGTTCCTGTTTAGTCGCTCAGTCATATCTGAATGTTTTGCAATCCCATGGCCTGTAGCCCACCTGGCTCCTCTGTCCATGGGATTTTCCAGGCAAGAATACTAGAGTAGATTGCCATTTCCTATGCCAGGGGATCTTCCTGACCCAGGGATCAAACCCACGTCTCCTGCACTGCAGGCAGATTCTTTACTGCTGAGCCACCTGGGAAGGGTAAGGAACAGTAAATTAACTGTCCTTTTAAATTCTGGTTTGGGTTTAGGATGCATCGGGAAAAGTGCTGGATCACTGGAGCATCATGACCAGTGAGGAGGAGGTGGCCACCTTACAGCAGTTCCTTCGTTTTGGAGAGACCAAGTCCATAGTTGAGCTCATGGCAATTCAGGAGAAAGAAGAGCAGTCTGTTGTCATCCCACCTTCCACGGCCAACGTTGACATCAGGGCTTTCATCGAGAGCTGCAGCCATCGGAGTGCCAGCCTCCCCACTCCCGTGGACAAAGGAAACCCCAGCAGCGTGCACCCCTTCGAGAACCTTATAAACAACATGACCTTCATGCTGCCTTTCCAGTTCTTCAACCCCTTGCCCCCAGCACTGATAGGGTCACTGCCCGACCCCTATGTGCTGGAGCAGAGTCAAGACCAAAGCCAGGACCCCAAACAGGAAGTCCATGGAGCCTTCCCTGACAGCAGCTTCCTCACTTCCAGTTCTACCCCATTTCAGGTTGAAAAAGATCCGTGTCTCAACTGTCCCGATGCTGTCACCAAAAAGGAAGACAGCACCCACTTCAGCGACTCCAGCTCATACAACATCGTCACGAAGCTCGAAAGGACACAGCTGTCCCCAGAGGCCAAAGTGAAACCCGAGAGGAACAGCCTGGGCACAAAGAAGGGCCGGGTGTTCTGCACAGCATGTGAGAAGACCTTCTACGACAAGGGCACGCTGAAGATCCACTACAACGCCGTCCATCTGAAGATCAAGCACAAGTGCACCATCGAAGGCTGCAACATGGTGTTCAGCTCCCTGAGGAGCCGCAACCGCCACAGCGCCAACCCCAACCCCCGGCTGCACATGCCTATGAACAGAAACAACAGGGACAAAGACCTGAGGAGCGGCCTGACACTGGCTGCCTCGGAGAGTGCCAAGCGCCCAGGCCTCGGGGTGACTCCTCCAGACTGCCGGCCTCTCCCTGGCTATGCTGGGGCAGTGGAAGACTCCCGGAGCCAGCCAACCTTCCCGAGCCTCAGCCACAACGGGGTGCTCTTCCCCAACCTGAAGACTGTCCAGCCAGTCCTGCCTTTCTACCGCAGCCCGGCCACTCCGGCCGAGCTGGCCAACACCCCAGGGATGCTGCCCTCCCTCCCTCTGCTGTCCTCATCCATCCCGGAACAGCTGGCTTCCAACGAAACGCCGTTTGACACCCTGCCCAAGAAGAAATCCCGCAAGTCCAGTATGCCCATCAAAATAGAGAAGGAGACCATGGAGACAGCAGACGAGAAGAGGCAGCCTCTGAGCTCTGACGAAGACATGCCCCTGCAGGTGGTCAGCGAAGACGAGCTGGAGACCTGCAGCCCCCGGTCAGATGGAGCCCCAGAGGAGCTGCACACGCCAGCAGGAAGCTCCGAGAGGCCTCGCCTTGAGGAAGAGAGGCCCTGCTATCTCGGGCCAGGAATTGAGTCCAGTGGAGCCATCCGCCAGACTCCTGAGCAGGCCACGCACAACTCGGAGAGGGAGACTGGGCAGAAGTCAGTGTTGAACACTGTGCCACAGGACGCAGAGGAGGATGGCCGTGAACCTCACCTCACAACCAGGGTGGAGCCCTGTGTGCCTTTTCCCGACTATATCAAACTGCAGCAGCACCTACTGGCCGGGGGGCTCTTCGGTGCCTTGTCCACCCAAGGAATGGCTTTTCCCTGTTTCGAAGATGCCAAAGAGTCGGAGCACTTGGGTCAGCTGGCATCAGTGAGGTCGAAGGAGGAAAATCGCTTCCAATGTGACATCTGCAAGAAGACCTTTAAAAACGCTTGCGGCGTGAAGATGCATCAGAAAAACATGCACTCCCGGGAGATGCACACGTGCACCGTGGAGGGCTGCGAGGCCACCTTCCAGTCCCGCAGGAGCAGGGACAGGTGAGACGCCGGGTGGCGACCTTTGCTTCCAGGGCAGCGGGTCTTAACCTTTAATGTGCACTTGAGTCACCGGGAGGGTCATTAAAGCAGACTTCGGAGCCCCACCCCTACTCTTTCTGTCACAGCAGGTCTGGGACCGGATGTGAGGGTTTGCATTGCTAAGTTCCCAGGGGACACTGAGCTATTCCAGGGGCCACGGTCTGAGGAAGAGTGTCCTATAGATCCAGGTCCCTGCGTTTTCGGCTCCAGTGTTTAAACTCATTTAGTCACAAGACCTGATGTGAAATTACATGAGGTTATCTGATCTTTTAGAGTCTCCCTTTGTGTGGGGTTTTGTACATATTCAGTACAGAAATGTTAATGGATTTCTTATGGGGACATTACCGTGATATCACAGTGTATGCATCACTCTGCCTTTCTAAAGCCTGAGGAATTCTGGATTCAGAAACACATCTGGTCCCAGTGGTTTGGGATATCAGGAACCATGAACTAGGTCACGCGTTAGAGGAGCAAGGGAGGCAGGGAGCTTTTCACGTTAGGATTGTAGCTTCCCAAAACTTGTCTGACTTTCATTTCAAACTGAAGTCCACAGAATGAAGCATTTTCTCTGATTTCTACTTAATTGCTCTATTTGAAAAGAATAATAACTGCCTGATTGAAGATGTCTGAAATATTGAGTTATCAAAGAGTAAAGGCAATTAACAGGTTATTTCCATGTCTGTGACATGTAGTTGAAAGATGAGAGGTCTGTCAGTGCTGGGTTTTCAATCAGACTGCTCGCCAACTGCCGGGGGTTAGAGTACCCCTCATCACTGTGGTCACACAGCACTGGCATTCCTGTCTTGTTTTTCTTGATGAACTTAGGTCGCAGAAACATGCTTCAGGTCGCCTACCTCCCCAGCCTGTAAAGGGAAGAAGAGGCTTACCAAAAGATGATACCAGGAGGTTTTAGGGAGAGAACCAGCCCTCTGATGAAACCAGTCCTCAGCTGCAGCATTAGAGATGCTAAATGGTTCACAGAACATTAAAATGTTACATTTGTCCAAACAAGCTTTATTTCAAGCAGCTCAACACCCCCATTGCCTTAGTCCAAATTGTAGCCCCTAATTTATTAACAGGGTGAAAAGGTATAGACTCCCATACACATTCCTAGACAGGGCTCCCAAGAACACACTCATTGTCTCGAGCAGAGGGGATAGGGCAGGAGTGATATTTGTTCAAATTCCTGTTTCCGTTGCTGGGTGTTGCACCCAGCCTCCAGGACACCTAATTAGTGAGCTGGTCCTCTTCTTCCAGCCTCCGAGAGAAGAATTTGTTCATGAATAAGCTGTTGTTATAAAGAAGGGATAGTCCTATCAGTCAGATTATCCTTGTTATTTATGATACTGTTCTGACCCACATCACCTGCTAAGTTAGGCATATTGAATTTAAAATACTATTCGTATTTATTTTTCACATATTTAATATTTTCCTGTTTTTGGATCTATCTGAGATGTGAGCCTCCTCCCCACACCACAGGAAAGCATCTCGCATGCTAAATGTAAACCACTAATTCTAGTAATCTAGAACTGGCACTGCGTTTTCCCTGGGATCTGTGATTAAAACGATACCATCTTGAACAGGACTTGGCTAGCAGTCCCAGGTCCACCACCATTTTTCTGAGTCAGAGATGAGAATTGCATTGCTGTGAGGGAAGCTGCCTTCCTGTCTTCAAGCCACAGTTACTGCCCACAGCGCTTCCTAGGACCCATCCAGGGGACTGCCACCGCACTGTGGGTACTTAGCCCGCAGGTGTTTAATCACCTTCTGTGTTGGGTGCTCTGGACACAGTCCCTGCCCACAAAGGCCAGTGGGGAGGCAGTAGTACACGGGGGATTACAACTGACTGTGGTGGCTGCTTTAACTGGGGGACACAGACTGTAATGGGCACTTGGGAGGGCATCTCACCAAATTCTTCCAGAAGTTAGGGATGGTTTCCTAGAAACCATCTTTATGTGGCATTATGTCTAAATCAACCACTTGGAAAAGTTTTCATGTCACAACCCCTTTACGAATTCTTAAAACCTCAAGAACTTATGTCTGTTTGGGTGTATATCTATCAATATTTACTGTGTTAGAAATTAAAACTGAAAAAATTAATATGTACATCACATCACTTAATAAATTAGTTTATTACAATTTTATGAAAAATTACATTTTCCGGATCAAGAACTTTAGTGAGAAGTGGCTTTGTTTTACACTTTGCTAGTATCTTTAGTAGAAGACGACTGGATTCTCATGTCAGCTTCTGCATTCAGTCTGTTGAAATATCACATGTCATGTGGCCTCTGGAATACCACTCCAGGTGGCACTAGTGGTAAAGAACCCGCCTGCCAGTGCAGGAGACTTAAGAGTCATGAGGTTTGATCCCTGGGTGGGGAAGATCCCCTGGAGTAGCAGCATGGCAGCCCACTCCAGTATTCTTGCCTGGAGAATCCTATGGACAGAGGAGCCTGGTGGACTACAGTCCATGGGGTTGCAAAGAGTCAGACCCGACTGAAGTGACTTAGCACACACACATGCATGCCAGTGAGAGAATGAGGCTGAAAGGGAAAATCATGTCTTAGTATTGTTATAAGATGAGTCTGACTTGAGGGACATCCTGAAAAGATCTCAGGGACCACTCAGGGTACCCAGATCACACTTTGAAACCCACTGGTATCAGCTAATCTACATAGTCAGGAGCAGGGGAGGGGAGAGTTGGAGTGTGAGGTTGAGGTTGAAGTGAAGAAATGCAGACCTGGGCAGGAGGCACGGTGTTAGCAAAGTCCTGGAAACAGAAAGCCCAGCACATGGTCCTGGGGTTTTGCAGATGTGGTTGTCACTGGCCTTAGGGGACATGGCACCTTGGAAAGTACATCTAACCCTCAGGATGGTTAAGAAGGAGAGAGCGCTGCCCACGTGTTAGCTTTTGGTGTTCATAGAATCCTCAGGAGTTGAGCACAGGACCCAGAGGTTCCCTCTGTTACATCACATCCCTCTGTTACATCCCTCTGTTACATCTATGTGGGGTTCCAGTAAATGTGTTTGTCTGACCTTTTTTTGACCACTTGTATATCCTGGAATCTATATGTCAATCCAGTGTCTGGTTTTTTGCCGAGACATACCTGCCCCTTCAACCCAGGACGCTGACATAATCACAGGGCAGAGTTGCAGTGGAGAAGAGCTGCTTGCAAAGTGGGTGATCTGGGAGTATAATTCTGATTATGTCCCCAAAAAAGAAAGTGTACAAGGATTAAAAAGAAGTTGAGTAACAAATTTCATGCACTTTGAGTAACATCCCTCCCCCCCACCCCCCACTGAAGACATCTTTGGAGATTTAGAAGAGAAAATCTGATTTCTTGTTATTTTGGTGAGGATATTTTTCCCAGTTTGACCCTGGCACGCATCCTGATCTGTACTGGGGGAGGTATGTTCCCTGCTCAGAATAATTCTCCAGTCACCTTTGAGACTATGCCCTATAGTAAGGGGTATTTTTGCTCGTCAGAAGTTAGGGGATCTCTGAGCAAGGCCAGCATTGATTGACAAGTTACATCCAAATGATATATTATGAGTAAAAGGCATGTGTCATAATGGATACTCATTATCTGCCCTTCAGGACTAACCATTGGGTGGGTGATTGGCAGTGTGCTCACAGTGCTGCACTTGCAAAATTCCTGTCTGGTATATAGTGAAATGTTGCAAATATGAACTAAATTTCACACACACGCACACTCACACACATATATACCACTTCTAGCCTCTCACCTGTAGAACTTCCGTGTGGTGATGTTTCATTCAGATACTCGAGTCCACGATGCAGGCCACATAGGAAATCTTAATATTTTATGGTAGCCACATTAAAAAAGTGAAAAGAAACAAGTAAATTTAGTAATGTATTTCCTATCATTCAGTCTATTCAAAATATTATCATTTCAGTATATGATATTAGCCACCTTTCAGGCGCTCAGTAGCTGCTTATGAGTAGCCGTTATTTGGGACAGTACAGCTCTAGAAGAGCATGTCTCCTGGTTTCATTGAAATCAAGTCCTCTGCTTAGTTCTTTACTGTTTGTGAAGAAAAAACTGGTCAGTTTTCTTCTGGGATCTCCTGGTTCCAGTGTACCAGTTGAATGGGCCTAACTGAAGCAGTCGAGCCATTCTCTAAAGATGAGGTACAGGAGCTTACATGTCAGTCAAACTGTGCAAGCTGAAGAGAACTACACATTCTGTCAACTCCCCTTGTCAGATGCTGACTTGGGACAAGCGATGGACGGCAGTGGGCAGTGTCTACCACACAGGCCCTGCATCCTGAGCCCCTTAGCATCACTTCCCTCACGCCACAAGCTTTCCCGGTATCTGCCTAGTGTCTCTACTCAGAACGAAGACTGTCTTTAAAACAACAAAGATGACAGCCCTACCCATTGCTAACCACCTTTTCACTCTTGTAGACACAGTTCAAACCTAAACCTCCACCAGAAAGTATTGCCCCAAGAAGTGCTGGAGAGAGGCGAAGACCCCTTCCGGGCAGCTTACCTCCTGAAAGATACAGCCCAGGAGGCATACCAGGAGGCAGCCTTCACACCGCAAGCCTCCCAGACATCTGTCATCTTCAAGGGGATGAGCCGGATGGGCAGTCTGGTGTACCCACTAGCCCAGGTCCACAGTGCCGGCCTACAGACCTATGCCTCTGGTCTGCCTAGCGAGGGCACTGTCTTGGATCTGAGCACTACCTCGAGCGTGAAGTCGGAGAGCAGCAGCCACTCCTCCTGGGACTCAGACGGGGCCAGCGAGGAGGGCGCCGTGCTCACGGAGGACTGCGACGGGACCTGTAATGGGCCAGGCCTGGTGCCCGGGGAGGACTACCCACTCTGCGTCCTGATGGGGAAAGCTGACCAGAGCCTCGCCAGCTTGCCTTCCGGGCTGCCCCTGACATGTCACCTCTGTCAGAAGACATACAGCAATAAGGGGACCTTCCGGGCCCACTACAAGACCGTGCACCTCCGCCAGCTGCACAAATGCAAGGTCCCCGGCTGCAACACCATGTTCTCATCTGTCCGTAGTCGGAACAGACACAGCCAGAACCCCAACCTGCACAGAAGCCTCACCTCCTCTCCTAGTCACCTGCGGTAACAAGACGGTAGACCACTTGGCTTGAATAAGCACTGGTCGGAATTCAGGAATAAGGTAGTCCAAAGGAAAGTTTCTCACTCTGTTTAATACCATTTGGGGCAAGCAAGGCAAAGAGTGTGTGGGTTGACTTCATAGTCTTCAAGAGCAGGATGAACAGAAGAGAGGCCTTGTGAGAAGCTGTCATAGGGCCAGTGTTTCCTGTTATCTTTCTCAGCCCAAGAAGTTTTTCACTGACAGCAAACACTTGCAGAAACGTGGTTTTCCCAGATTTGTTTACACATCACCTGGGAGAGTGCCAGGTCTGTGTCTTGACCACAGGGGCCCAGGACCCAGGGGGGAGCTGGAAGGGAGGTTGTAGTATTAAGGGTCAATGAAGTGTCCTGAGGACACAGACTGTCACCACAGGTGACACCAGGAGCCAGGCCCAAAGATCACATTTTTTGAGTTCCTGCCTTAATGAGTCTGAAATCCAAACTGAAGTTTGGGAAAATGACTGAGACTCCCTCCATTTAGATTGGAGAATTGCTTTCTTCCCCCTATAGGTCTCACGTGTTACTCCAGGGAGTTCTCAGAAAAAGAGGGTTGGCCTCTTAACATGTAGGAACACGGATGTTCCCTGGGATGTTAGTTCTTGCTCCATAACACACGTTCAGGAAGCTAGCGGTGAGTACTTCATGCACTTAAAAATAGTGGTCTTCAATTTAATTTAAAATAAGTTTGATAGTATTTAATTTGTGTTTATGTTATGTGAGTATTTGGGGTGAGTGCAGACATGTCACAGTGTGACCTTTGAGTCTCTGCTCAGAAGCAGAGAGAGTGACAGCCTAAAATTCAAAACCACTGCCTGTTTTCGCTTGGTGAACTCCGGAATCTGTTCTTTTAGAGCCCCCGTGGAACGAATGCAGGCATGATGCTGGCAGGACCATTTGTATATAATCAGCCAAAGCATTTAGAGAATGTGGTTCTGACAGTTGTTGTGTATTTTCAGTATCACTGGATCCCTCAGTCTTCACCCTTTTACAGATGTGTAAGATTAGGATGAACTTTCAAATTTACATGGTAGAAAGAAAAGTAGGACATTATTGCCATACTGTATGTCTTAATATTTAACTTATTCTGAAATATATTCTGTACCATTATACATGTTTGCTGTTGTAGAAAAGAAGCTTAACAGGTCCTGTGAAAGGAGACCATCTCCTGAAATTTGGCATTTGCCCTAAAAGCCCATGGTTGCAAAAAAGAAATTGATTTTGTATTAAACTCTCAAGTTAATCACTTTTTAAACTCATGGTTGGTTTGAGTAATGAGAATCGGGGAGTCAAAATAGATACTATTCCTCTGGCCCAAAGGTAAAAAAAGCCAATAATGTGTTAATGATTATTTCAACATTTAAAAAAAAAATAAATGTGACAACTTAAACTTTGTCTCTGCTTAAAGTGAGATGTATCTTTGAAATGTTTTGTTACACAGGTGTTTCATATTCCAGTATCCCCAAAATGGAAAAATTTGTATACAAATGAGTTTTCTATGATTTAATAAAAATATATGGCACACTTTTTGTTTAAAAAGGCAAACATTTGTCAGAGCAGTTTTGTCACACATCCTGCCTGTCATATGAGTGCATGTGGTCATCATACACACACACTGTGCATCTGACAGATCCCAGCACTCAGGGGAGGTCTAGTGGACAGGAATCAGTAACTGCTGTGACTGAAGTGACTTAGCATGCACACGCACACCACATCCACACAGGAACTGAGCGGTTCATGAGTTCCAAAGAAATTAAGTCGTTACTTCCCTGGGAGGAGGGGCTTGGTTATCAAATATCAAGGAAAATACTGGGATTTTTAAAAATACTGTGCTGTCAAAGATAAGCCTTATGGCCAATGCTCAAAATGAAATGCAATTAAAGAGCTAAGCCGCCTCTTTCTTAAATATTCAGTTTTTTAAAGTTTTTATTATCCTTCAACTTCTTCACATCTTTTTTCTACCTTTCCATTATATGTTGGCGGTGATTTAGTCACTAAGTCATGTCTGACTGTTTGCAACTCCATGGACTCTAGCCCGCCAGGCTCCTCTGTCCATGGGATTTCCCAGGCAAGAATACTGGAGTGGGTTGCCATTCCCTTCTCCAGGGGATCTTCCTGACCCAGGGATCGAACCTAGGTCTTCTGCATTGCAGGTGGATTCTTTACCGGCTGAGCCACCCAGAGAAGCCCCTCATCAGAGGGAATTCTTTTTTAATATTTATTTATTTATTTGACTGCGCTGGGTCTTAGTTGCAAGACTTGGGATCTTCTATCTTCATTGCAGCATGCAAGCTTTTTTTTAAGATTTTTTTTTTTTTTTTTGATGTGGACCATTTTCAAAGCCTTTATTGAATTCATTACAATATTGCTTCTCTTTCATGTTTTGGTGGGTTTTTGTTTGTTTGCTTTTGGCCCCAAGTCATGTTGAATCTCAGCTCCCTGACTAGGGATCGAATCCTGACCCCCTGCACTGGAAAGCAGAGTCCTAATCACTGGACTGCCAGGGAAGTCTCTACATGCAAACTCTTTGAATTGGAACACACAAACGCTTAACTGTGGGCTGCAGGATCTAGTTTCCCAACCAGGGATCAAACCGGGGTCCCCTGCTTTGGGAGCACGCAGTCTTCACCAATGGACCACCAGGAAAGTCCTTCAGCCTTCCTGATTTTACCCCTGTGTGCCTGTGGGTGGCTATGTTAGTCTGGGTCCTCCAAGAAGCAGATGCCAGTAGATCTAAATGTACACAGTAGATATACACAGATTATATTAAGAGACACTTGAGAGAAAAATAGGAAGGGAGCTGGAAAAAGCTGGAGGAGCTGGCAAACAATGCAGGTCTGACCCCAAGTGAAGGAGGGAAGGTTGGGTGAAAGTATGTGAGCCTGCCTTGTACCTGAGGAAGATTCGGCCAGGCCTGTGGCAAGTCCTTGAGCCCGGATGAACCATCTGAGCAGTCTCCTACCTCCCAAGGTGGGTTCCCTGAAAATCGGGTCCCTGTCATGCTTCATCATTGGCTGCAAGCAGCCCATGGGAAGCGCAGCAATGGACATAGATCCCGGTGGCTGGAGCCCTTGGCCAGCCCTTCCCTTTCTAAAGCTCCCAGGGCCTGTTCAAGGTAGAGTCAAACCTGTATTTTTCTCTGAACTCAAGTGTTCATTTTCTTTTTGAAGACGGATGCTCCCACCTCATCCCTCCAGCTGCCTCAAGGATGTCACTCTGTCACTCCTCTCTCCCATCGATTATCAGATTCATCTTTCTAAGGGTTCTGTCTCTAGCCTGCAACATTTGCAAATCTCTCTCATCATAATGATTAAAAGAGAGAAAAAATTACTCTCTGTCCCCTCTTCCCCAATCCCTTCTGGTGACTCTTCTTTCTTCCTCCTTGTGCAGCCAAGAACTTTGGTAAATTTTTAAAAATATTTATTTTGGCTGTGCTGGATCTTAGCTGTGGCATATGGGATCGTCAATCTTTGTTGTGTCCTGTGGTCTCTTTGAGGCATGCAAAGAATGCAGACTTTGTGGCTTGCAAACTCTTAGTTGCAGCATAAGGGATCTAGTTCCCTGACCAGGGATTGAACCCAGGCCCTCTACTTGGGAACACGGAATCTTAGCCACTGGACTGCCAGGAAAGTCCCATAATAGTGGATTTTGCTGCTCTCCTGTCACTGCACACTTGTTGCTTCCAGTGACTCCCAGATGGTCATGTTTATAGGACACATCTGGTTCCTTGCTGTACCCTGATCTGTCCCCTCACTCTCCTGCTTAGTTGGCTCCTTTATCCCCATGACTCAGACTACTTGCTCTTTGCAGGCTGATGCCTCCTTAATCAGCACCCCCAGCAGGATCCCTTTAGAGCTACCCTCTTGACTATTGGTTACCCTGGAATAATCCACAGCATCTCCAGCTCAACTTGTCCTCCACTCAGTTGTCATTTCCCCACCAACCATTTTCTTTCAATTTCCTCAAATTGAGGGAGTGGTGCCTGACCAAACCAAACTAAAACCCTGGGGGGCTGTCATGAGTGTGGTTACAAGCATAGCTCTAGTTCTGACTGACCTTGGCCAGGTAACAGCTTCCCTGGGTCTCCGTTTCCTCATCTGTATAATGGGTACAAAAATAATCCCTGCTTCAGTGGCTCGTGATGAGACTCAAATGACATGGTCACACAAAGCACTTAGCACAGTGCCTGGCGCGTACACACTCATCTAACGTTAGCCGTAAGCGCTGTCTTCATCAATAACATCATTCCTGTTTTAGACTTTTCTCTACATCTCGCTCTCAACAGCAGCACTCAGTCACCAAATCTCAACACATATACCTACAAAAAACGCTTACACTAAATGGGAAGGAAATCCAGAAAAGAGGGGAGGTATGTAACATATAGCTGATCCCCTTTGCTGTACAGCAGAAACTAACACAACATGGTAAAGCAACAGTATTCCAATATGGATGTTCCCTGGTGGTCCAGTGGTTAAAAATCTGCCTTCCGGCAACCTAAATGCCCATCAATAGATGAGTGGATGAAGAAGCTGTGGTACACATATACACAGTGGAATATTACTCAGCCATACAAGGAACACATTTGAGTCAGTTCTAATGAGGTGGATGAACCTAGAGCCTATTACACAGAGTGAAGTAAGAAAGAGAAAAACAATATTAATACATATATATGGAATCTAGAAAGATGGTACTAATGAACCTATTTGCAGGGCAGCAGTGGAGACACAGACATAGAGAACAGACTTGTGGACATGGTGGGGGAAGGAGAGGATGAGAGGAACAGAGAGAGTAGCATGAAGACCTAGACTAACGTTACCCCATGGAAAATAGGAAATCAGTGGGCATTTGCTGGGAGCAAATGCAGGGAGCTCAAACCCAGTGCTCTGTGATAACCTCAAGGAGTGGGATGGCGTGGGAGGTGGGAGGGAGGTTTAAGAGGGAAGGGACATATACCTATGACTGATTCATATCGATGGATATTGTAAAGCAATTATCCTCCAATTAAAAATAAATAAACTTTAAAAAATAAAGAATCCACCTTCCAACGCAGGGGACACAGTTTCAGTCCCTGGTGCGGGAACTAAGATCTCATGTGCCTCAGGGAAACTAAACCTGCGCACCTCAACTACTGAGCCTTTGCACCACTACGGAGACCTGGCACAGCCAAAAGTTTTTCTAAAAAATGCTCTCACATCCTCCCTGTTTTTCCTGTTCACCATCAATGTCAGTTCATCAAAGAGATCTCCACTCCCTTCTCTGAGAGTCTTTCAGCAGCCTCCTTTTATTTCTCTCTCAAGCCCATCCTCCAGACAGCAGTCCAAGATCTGACGGTGTGACCCCTCCAGGTGCTTCCCCTGGAGCCTGGCTTCAACCAGGCAGACACCCCTGCAGTTGCTTCACCATCCCCGGGCTGGTCAGGTCCCGAACGCCCTGCAACTGCTGCTTTCTTTGCAGAAACTGCCTTTCCAGTCTCTGACCCACTAACCCTTGGTCCTCCTTGGAGACTGAGCTCAGGTGTCATCACTTTCAGAAGCCCCTGGCAACCTCCCTCTGCCTCCCTCTTGGTGTTGAGTGAAGAGAGCCGGTTCTAGGCACCCATGGGTAGTAGGTTTACTCGCTGGCTTGCCTTCCCCTGCCCCCAGACCCTCACTGGGCAGTTCTGCTGTCAACATTCACTCCTCACCAAGGGCTTTATTTGTGGCCTCTGGCTCTAAATCAGCAGAGAACTCCAAATGCAATAGACATAGTCCCTGCTTTTGTGGAATTTAAAGCCCAGCAAGAAAGACAGACTGTGGAAAATTCTTAAAGAGATGGGAATACCAGACCACCTTACCTGTCTCCTGAGAAACCTGTATGCAGGTCAAGAAGCTACAGTTAGAACTATACATGGAACAACAGACTGGTTCAAAATTGGGAAAGAATATATCAAAGCTGGAATATTCTCACCCTGCTTATTTAACATACATGCAGAGTATATCATGCGAAATACTGGGCTGTGAATTCCAAGCTGGAATCAAGATTACTAGGAGAAATATCAGTACCCTCAGGTATGCAGATGATACTACCCTAATGGGCTTCCATGGTGGCTCAGATGGTAAAGCGTCTGCCTGCAGTGTGGGAGACCCAGGTTCGATCCCTGGGTCGGGAAGATCCCTTGGAGAAGGAAATGGCAACCCACTCCAGTATTCTTGCCTGAAAAATTCCATGGACAGAGGAGCCTGGTGGGCTACACAGTTCATGGGGTCGCAAAGAATCGGACACAACTGAGCGACTTCACTTTCACTTTCCACCCTTATAACAGAAAGCCAAGAGGAATTAAAGAGCCTCTTGATGAAGGTGAAAGAGGAGAGTGAAAAAACTGGCTTAAAATTCAACATTCAAAAAACTAGGATCATGGCATCTGGTCCCATCACTTCATGGCAAGTAGATGGGGAAACAATGGAAACAGTGACAGACTTTTTTTTCTTGGGCTCCAAAATCACTGTGGATGGTGACTGGAGCCATGAAATTAAAAGATGCTTGCTCCTTGGAAGAAAAGCTATGACAAACCAAGATAGCGTATTAAAAAACAGAGCCATCACTGAGCTGACAAAGGTCATGATGGTTTTTCCAGTAGTCATGTATGGATGTGAGAGTTGGACCATAAAGAAGGCTGAGTGCTGAAGAATTGATGCTTTTGAACTGTGGTGTTAGAGAAGACTCTTGAGAGTCCCTTGGACTGCATGGAGATCAAACCAGTCAATCCTAAAGGAAATCAACCCTGAATGTTCATTGGAAGAACTGATGTTGAAGCTGAAACTCCAATATTTTGGCCACATGATGCAAAGAGCTGACTCATTAGAAAAGACCCTAATGCTGGGAAAGATTGAAGGCAGGAGGATAAGGGGACGACAGAGGAGGAGATGGTTGGATGTCATCACCAATTCAGTGGACACGAGTTTGCGCAAACTCCAGGAGTTGGTGAAGGACAGGGAAGCCTGGAATGCTGCAGTCCTTGGGGTTGCAAAGAGTCAGACACAACCTAGCTGAACAACAACAAGGAAGACAGACAATAAACCAAAAAAAAAAAAAAATTATACAAGTGGAATTTCCAGAAGAGAGATCTCTGTACAACTTCTCTCCCTAGCAGCCCTCCCTGCTAGGTCCATCTGACTGAAGGCATGGGGTCATGACCTCCCCGTGACCTCCCCTTCTGGAGGTTGGGTGCTCTGTCTCCCCTCCCAGACATGTGGCTACATCAGTGTAACTTAACTGTCAATTTGCTGCACATCCCTAAACCTGCAGCTGTGTGGATCACCCTTCTGTTTATATTCACATTAAAGAAGTCCCACACTTGAAGAGAACTCATCTCTCAGCAGTCATTTTCTCCATCAGCCTTTGAATGTAAAAACAGCATGAGCTTCCCAGATTCTGCGAGCAAACTCAAATCAATACAACTTCAACTGACCGATGAAAACTAGCTTCTTTACCCTTGGTCATAGGGATCTGATCATATCTACTCCTGCAATCAAGCTTCCAAAAACCATTCACTCTCCTCTAGCAGAGGGTCAAAGACCACTGGGAGTCATAGTGAATGGACTTGTGGACACAGTAGGGGAAGAAGAGGGTGGGATGAATTGAGAGAGTAGCTTTTGACATATGTAAACTACCATGTATAAAATAGATAGCTAGTGGGAAGCTGCTGTATAACACACGCAGCTCAGCTCAGTGCTCTGTGATGGTTTAGACAGGTGGGATAGTGGGAAGGCGGGGGGGATAAATGTATACTTACAGATAAGGCAATGGCACCCCACTCCAGCACTCTTGCCTGGAAAATCCCATGGATGGAGGAGCCTGGTGGGCCACAGTCCATGGGGTCGCTAAGAGTCGGACACGACTGAGCGACTTCCCTTTCACTTTTCACTTTCATGCATTGGAGAAGGAAATGGCAACCCACTCCAGTGTTCTTGCCTGGAGAATCCCAGGGATGGGGGAGCCTGGTGGGCTGCCGTCTATGGGGTCGCACAGAGTCGAACACGACTGAAGCGACTTAGTAGTAGTAGTAGTACAGCTGATTCACGTTGTTGTGCAGCAGAAACCAACACAACATTGTAAAGCAATTGTCCTCCATTTAAAAAAGAACCCCCCCCCAAAAAATAGACCATGGGGAGGGTAAATATGACCCATCTTAGGGCTTATTCTGAATGAACTAATTCCCCTCACATGCAGATTTTCCGGACTTCTTCGACTCTATCAGGAAATTGTGTAGGTCACTGATTCTTTTTTTTTTCTTTAACTGAGATAAAATTCACATAACATAAAATTTACCATTTTAGCTATTTTAAAGGAAACAATTCAGTGGCATTTAGTATATTTACAATATTTGCAACTGCAACTTCTATCTAGTTCCAAAACATTTTCATCACCCCCAAACACAACACTGTACCCAATAACAATCACTCTCCATCGCCCCTCACACCAGCCCCTGGAAACCATTAATCTGCTTTCTATCTCTATAAATTTGCTCATTCTGGATATGTCATATAAAGGGAATCATACAATATAGTCATAAAATGTAGTCTTTTGCATCTGGCTGTTTTCACTGACTGTAATTTTTTCAAAGTTCATACATGTTGTAACATGTCCTTCCTTCTCACGGCTAAGTAATATTCCATTATATGGATATGCCATAACTATTTTAATTTGTTTTTCCACTTGTCAGTTGGTGGACAGATGGATTGTTTCCACTTTGGGGCTACTCTGAACAATGCTGCTATGAATATTCATATACCACTTTTTGTGTAAACTTTCATTTTCAGTTCACTTGGGTAGTACCTAGGAGTAGAATTGTTGGGTCATATCAAAACTATGTATTTAACTTTTTGAGGTATTATGGGGACTGTTTTCTAATATCATTGGTTCTTTTTTAATTTCTACTCTTTGTTTACTGAATTAGGATCTAAGCAAAGGCCATGCACTGTGATTGTGTAACGTGGTTTTTTTTTTTTAGTGTTTCAAACTTTAAAATTTTTATTTATAAATGTAGTTTATTATATATACATATCATTTCACATAAATGGTTTAATGGATTTCTTTGATAATTTTAAAATTCTATGGGAATTCTTAATAGGTTAAGTTTATTTTTATCTAAATATCTCCAGTCATATTTCAATTAATACCACATTTTTAATACAAAATATTTTCCTTGGAGGGGCTTCCCAGGTGGCTCAGCAGTTAAGAATCCACCTGCCAATGCAGATGTGGGTTCAATCCCTGGGTCAGTAAGATCTCCTGGAGGAGGAAATGACAATCCACTCCGGTATTTTCGCCTGGAAAATGCCATGGACAGGGGAGCCTGGCAGGCTACAGTTCAAGGGGTTGCAGAGTGAGACTCGTGACCGACTCAGCATGCACACATATTGCTTGGATTGTGTAGAGATTTCTTTTTTTTATTGGAGTAGGGTTGATCTACAATGTTGTGTTAGTTTCAGCAACATGTTTCTTAAGTGTCATAGGTTCATCCTCCATTTCTCTCTTTTTTTTAACATTATAATTGCTATAGATAAGGCCATGTGTGTGTGCTCCACCATGTCTGACTCTTTTCTCAACCCCATGAACTGTAGCCCGCCGGTTCCTCTGTCCTTGAGATTTTTCCCCCACAAGAATACTGGAGTGAGTTGCCATTTCCTCCTCCAGGGAATCTTCCGGACCCAGGAATCAAAGCTGTGTCTCCTATGTCTCCTGCATTGGCAGTCAGATTCATCACCACTGTGTCACCTGGGATTCCCATAGATAAAGCAGTGATTCTTAAATGTAGTTGCATGTTGAAATCACCTGGGCATCTTTTAACAGTACCACTTCCTAGATCAGAAAGGGAAAATGTTAGTCACTCCATCATGTCTGACTCTTTGCGACTCCATGGACTGTAGCCCAGCAGTTCCTCTGTCCATGGGATTTCCCAGGAAAGAATACTGGAGTGGGTAACCATTCTCTTCTTCAGGGGATCTTCCCAACCCAGGGATTGAACCCGGGTCTCCTGCATTACAGACAGATTCTTTACTGTCTGAGCCAACCAGGGAAGCCCATAAGAAAAATAAAATCATATATTAATGCTCATTTATGGAATCTAGAAAAACAGTACAGATGAACCTATTTGCAGGGCAGGACTAGAGACACAGAACAGACTTGTAGACACGGTGGGGGAAGGAGAGGCTGGGATGAATGGAGAGAGTTGCATGGAAACATATACACTACCATATGTAAAACAGATAGCCAGTGGGCATTCGCTGTGTGACTCGGGGAACTCAAACCAGGGCTCTGTGACAACCTAGAGGGGTGGGATGGAGGTTCAAGAGGGAGGGGACATATGTGTACTTACGGCTGATTCACATTTTTGTATGGCAGAAACCAACACAACATTGAAAAGCAATTATCCTGCAATTAAAAATAATTATTTTTTAACACCAATACAGTATACTAATGCATATATATGGAATTTAGAAAGATGGTAACGATGACCCTATATGCAAGACAGCAAAAGAGACACGATGTAAAGAACAGCCTTTTGGACTCTGTGGGAGAAGGCGAGGGTGGGATGATTTGAGAGGATAGCGTTGAAACATATATATTATCATATGTGAAGCAGATTCCTGGTCCAGGTTCGATGCATGAGACAAGGTGCTCAGGGCTGCTGCACTGGGATGACCCTGGGGGATGGGATGGGGAGGGAGGTGGGAGGGGGGTTCTGGATTGGGAACACATGTGTACCCGTGGCTGATTCATGTCAATGTATGGCAAAAACCACTACAATATTGTAAAGTAATTAGCCTCCAATTAAAATAAATTAATTAATTTTAAAAAATAATTGTTTTTTTTTTAAGTACCACTTCCTAGGTCCCATCTTCCGAGGTTCTGATGTAATCAATCTGCTTTTTGGCCTTTGCTAGGAGGATTCTGAGGCTCCCCAGATGATTCTCCTCAGCCCTGGTTGAGAACTTCCAGTATAAACAAAGAGGACTCAGAGATGACATCGCTAACTGATAACTCCTGAACCTGCTGTCAGAAGTCAGTGCTTTCAGACCTGCTTGATCATGAGAAGTTTCTGAGACACTTACTAAAAAATACTGATTCCCAGGCCCATTCTCTGGCGATGGCTTGGTTAGTGGGCCTGAGGGGGAGCCTGAGAATCTGAAGTTTCAACACACACACTTCAGGTCTCCCTCATGACCTGGCAGGTTTTGGAAGCTGTATCACAGATCCTTGCTTCTCAAAGTGTGGGGCTCGACCAGCCACATCAGCATCAGCTGGAGCTTGTAAGAAATGCAAATTCCCAGACTGCTAAACCAGAATGTGCACTTTAACAATTTCACGGGGATTGTAAGCACAGACATATCTTAGAAGCACACTTAGACTTCTAAATCTCAAGCAGGATCGCCCCTGGACAAGTGTTTCTCATACGAGACATGCATTGTCGTTTAGTTGCTCAGTCGTGTCTGACTCTGCAACCTCATGAACTATAGCCCGCCAGGCTCCTCTATCCAAGAGATTTCTCAGGCAAGAATACTGGAGTGGGTAATCATTCCCTTCTCCAGAGGATCTTCCTGACCCAGGGATCAAACCCATGTCTCCTGCACTGCAGGCAGATTCTTTACCACTGAGCCACCAGGGAAGCCCCTGACATGCATTATATCATTTCAAGGGCTCACTGAATGAAGTATGAGTGGTTCTCTGAGCTCCTGATCTAACAGGTCTGAGACACAGCCAGAGAATCTACAGTTAAGTAGGTGATGCTGACGTACTTGGACTGGGGACCACGCTTTGAGAATCCTTTGTCTCCAGACTAGGGTTTCTCAGTCTGGGCACTCTTGACATTTGGGGCCAGAGAATTCTTTATTATCTGTAGGGGGCTACCATGTGCCCTGCAGGATGTTCACCTGCTTCTCTGGTGTCTACCCACGAGGTGCCAGTGACACCCCCAAAATTTTGACGACTAAAGATTTCGCCAGGTATTGCCAAATGACCCCTGGTGGGAGTAGGTGACAAATAGTCCCCAGGTGAGAGCCACTGATCTAGACCATTCCTAAAAGGTACAGTCCTGTGAGTCGTCCCATTCTTGGGGAGAATAGACTTGACCTCTGGCTCAGGCAGCCTCTCTCAGCCTCCCCTCCCACCCACTCAGATCCTGGGAGGGGCATCTACAAAGGAGCCTGAGATGCCCTGGGGCAACATCTTTGAACCCTGATTTACTCATGAGGAAATGGCTTTGCCAGGGTGCAAGAGAAATGTCTGGGCACTTCCCTCCTGGTCCAGTGGTTGAGAGTCAGCCTTGCAACAGGGGACGCGGGTTCAATCCCTGGACAGGGAGCTAGGATCCTCCATGCCCCAGAGCGACTAGCAGCTAAGCCCAAGTGCCTCAACCAGAGAGCCTGTGCACAGCAGCAAAGGATCTCGCATGACACAGGAGGAGCCTGCGAGCCACAACTAAGACCCAACACAGCCAAGTAAATTAATTTAAAAAGGAAAAAAAAAAAAAAGAGAAGTCTCTGAATCTCTGCCTGACAAGCTGTCCAGCCCCTGTCGCCCTCCCTCCTCACCCACAACTCCTTCTTTGCAAGGTCTACTCTTGGCTATTCATTAAAACTGTATTTTTCAAGAAACTTTTAAAGTGGCTTCACATGTACACCCGTGGCTGATTCATGTCAATGTATGGCAAAAACCACAATATTGTAATTAGCCTCCCATTAAAATAAATTAATAAAAAATAAATAAAAACTAGTAGGCTTGCAAAAAAAAAGTAGCTTCAGAAAAAGTATATAAAGTACTGAATGTCTATTGGTCACCTGAGGGTTTTAAAGCTACAGCCTAGAAACCTGTGATTGATTCTTAATTGGTCTGTATTGCAGAGGGCTGGGAATACTAAGAAAAAAACAAACTTTTTTTTTTTTTAAGAGCTGTTTGGGTTGCCAATCTTTGATGCTCAGCCACCTTTCAGATTGTTGGTGAATAGTGCCCTCTGCTGGAATTTCTTGGTTTTGCACTTGGCATTGTGCGCTACTGGAGTCCTGTCTGATCTGGGAAATGTGTTTGGAAATTCCCCTCTTGTCCTCCAATGCCAGTTCAGTTCAGTTCAGTTGCTCAGTCATGTCTGACTCTTTGTGACCCCATGGACTGCAGCACACCAGGCTTCCTTGTCCATCACCAACTCCTGGAGTTTATTCAAACTCACATCCATGGAGTCGGTGATGCCATCCAACCATCTCATCCTTTGTCCTTCTCCTCATTCCCTTCTCCTCCTGCCTTCAATCTTTCCCAGCATCAGGGTTTTTTCCAATGAGTCAGTTCTTCACATCAGATCGCCAAAGTATTGGAGTTTCAGCTTCAACATCAATCCTTCCAATGAATATTCAAGACTGATTTCCTTTAGGTTGGACTGGTTGGATCTCCTTGCAGTCCAAGGGACTCTCAAGAGTCTTCTCCAACACCACAGTTCAAAAGCATCAATTTTTCGGCGCTCAGCTTTCTTTATGGTCCAATTCTCACATCCATACATGACAACTGGAAAAACCCCTTAGCTTTGACTAGATGGACCTCTATTGGCAAAGTAATACCTCTGCTTTTTAATATGCTGCCTAGGTTGGTCATAACTTTTCTTCCAGGGAGCAAGCATCTTTTAATTTCATGGCTTCAGTCACCATCTGCAGTGATTTTGGAGCCTAAAAAAAATTAAATCTGCCACTGTTTCCCCATCTATTTACCATGAAATAATAAGACCAGATGCTATAATCTTAGTTTTCTTAATATTGAGTTTTAAGTCAACTTTTTCACTCTCCTCTTTCACTTTCAACAAGAGCCTCTTTAGTTCTTCTTCGCTTTCTGCCATAAGGGTGGTGTCATCTGCATATCTAAGGTTATTGATATTTCTCCCGGCAACCTTGACTCCAGCTTGTGCTTCATCCAGCCCAGCATTTCTCATGATGTACTCTGCATATAAGTTAAATAATCAGGGTGACAATATACAGCCTTGACATACTTCTTTCCCCATTTGGAACCTGTCTGTTGTTCCATGTCCAATTCTAACTGTTGCTTCCTGACCTGCATACCTCCAATGCCAAGGCCAGCTGAAAAGAAGACATGCTTCCTGAATGTTCTTAAACCCGCTTCCTAGAGTTGAGTGCCTCCACCTAGGGCACTGGTTTCGGGGTAAAGTTCACACAGGCTTCCTTCTGTCACTCCCCAGTTTGGCACATGCCTTCCTTAGAACCTAAAGTAAAACCAAATGACTGAGACTCTGAGCTCTCAATCCAGGGGGCCCAGGTTTGATCCCTGGTCAGGGAACTAGATCCCACATGTTGCAACTAAGACTCAAATAAATAAATGATTTAAAATAAAAATATTTTTTTAAAAAGAAGGTGAAACCAGAGGCCCACCTGCTTTCCAGTCAGCCTACATGTGGAGGAATGATGTGGTGGAAATGACGTTTGGGGCCTGCAGGCTCCTGGCTTCAACTTCTACCTCTGCCCCTCCCTAACTGTGGGGGCTTAAACATCTCACGCCTGGAGGCCTCATTTCTCCGTCTATCACATGGCAGTTTCATATTGTATTTCAGAGTGCTCTAGGATCTTCAAGGGGCCCCCACAAGCCAAAGGGGGTATGAGGAGTAACCAGGTGGGCAACGACCACCAGAGGCGTTCACTCCCCTTCTCTCTGTTCTCATATACTAGATTTTAATATTTTGTTTTGTGTTCTGCTAAAAAAAAAAAAAAAGCATATATATGGGTGTGTGTATGAGAGTATGTGCTATGTACTCAATTGCTAAGTCATGTCTGACTCTTTGCAACCCCCTGGTAAAGAATCTTCCTGCCAATGCAGGAGACACAGGTTTAATCCCTGGGTCAGAAAGATCCCCTAGAGAAGGAAATGGCAACCCACCCCAGTATTCTTGCCTGGGAAATCCCGTAGACAGAGAAACCTGGCAGGCTACAGTCTGTGGGGTCACAAAAGAGTCGGACAGGCAGAAAGTTGGGCTAAACAACAACATACACACACACACACACACACACACACACACACCTTCTTTGGGGCTCCCCAGGTTGCGCTAGTGGTAAAGAACCTGCCTGCCAATGCAGGAGACATAAGAGATGTGAGTTCCATCCCTGGGTCAGGAAGATCCCCTGGAGGAGGGAACGGCAGCCCACTCCACTATTCTTGCCTAGAGAATTCCATGGGCAGAGGAGCCTGGCGGGCTACAGAGTCGAACACAACTGAAGGGACTTAGCACACACGCATGCATCTTATTAATCCACTTAGGTTGTTTCTATGTCATGGCTACTGTGAAGAATGCTACAATACACATAGGAATGCAGATATAGCCTCAAGATAGTGATTTTATTTCTTTTGGACATACACCCAGAGCAGGGATTGCTAGATCGTATGGTGGTTCTATTTTTAATTTTTTAAGAATCAATTCCAAAGAATCGTTGCCAAGACTAGCATCAGGGAGCTTCTCCCTTGTTTTCTTCTAGGAGTTTAACAATTTCAGGTGTTACTTTTAAGAATATAATCCATTCTGAGTCTTTTTTTTTTTATAGTATGAGTCTAGTTTTATTCCTTTGCATGTAGTTGTCCAGTTTTCCCGCACCATTTATTGAAGAGACTCTTCTTTCCCCCACTGTATATTATTGGTGTTTGTCAAATACTAGTTGACTGTATATGCATGGGTCTATTTCTGGGCTTTCTGTTCCACTGGTCTATGTGTCTATTTTTATGCCAGGACCATATGGTTTTGGTGATTATAGCTTTGTAACACAGTTTGAAGTGAGGAAATATGATGCCTCTAGTTTTCTTCTTCTTGCTCAAGATTACTTTAGCTATTCTGGGTCTTTTATAGTTCCATATGAATTTTAGGATTGTTTTCCTATTTCTATGAACAAATGTCATTGGAATTTTTATAGGAATGGTGTTAACTGTGTTGCCCACAGTTCAGACCCCACTTGGATCTCCCAGAGCTTCTCAGGTGAGGGCTGTGCTGGCTGCTGACAAGGATGGCTTGAGGTCAGGATCCAAGGTGGGACGTGCCCACACACCTTCCTGAAGGACAGAAGAGGAAAGCTGTTGCACAATCCTTGGGTAAAAAAATAAACATAGTCAGGACAGCATGCCTTTCTGTAAAGAAAGGGGTCTCTCAGACCTAAAATCCAAGGCACCAGAGTACAGACATGAGAATATAATAAAGTAGTTGTTGTGGTTGTTGTTGTTTAGTTGCTAAGTTGTGTCCAATTCTTTGCAACGCCATGGACTGTGGCCTGCCAGGCTCCTCTGTCCGTGGGATTTCCCAGGCAAGAATATTAGAATGGGTTGCCATTTCCTTCTCCGGGGGATCTTCCTGACCCAAGGATCGAACCCACATTTCCTGCACTGCAGGTGGTTTCTTTACCACTCTACCACTGGGAAGCCCATAATAAAGTGGTAGTGTTTCTTAAATATTGGGGGGTTTTCTGAATGCAAAATAATGAAACTCATCAGGTGCGGGATGCTGAAGGTAGATGAAAACACAGAAAAAGATACAAGTTAAAAAATCCCACCCTGCCAACATTCTTCCATCTTTTTCCTTTCTTTTGTTAAAAGAAAAATAATAACTGTTTAATCATTTACTTTTCATTTTTATCTAAGTAACATTTATTCTGGCTATTATGTTTATATTCTCATAGATATTTATATTTATTTATTTCTAATAGCTCCTTATTCCAAAGGAGTAATTTTTCTTGGGATGTGTGGCTTTCAACTGCCTATGTTCCTTTCCCACTTTGCTTTTGCTATTGCCATGCGCTGTTCTTTCTGATGACTTTTTACCTTTGAATGGGGCTGGTTACTTGCTAAAGAATAGAGTGAGGATGAGTGGCTAAGAGAAGGGAGGAAATGGAGAAACATGCTCTATGTGTGTGCATGAAATGTTCTATACTGTTAGTCTATAATGAGGTGTCTTTGTAGCACTTAGGAATGCTTTGAACCATACATGAGAAAATTCAAAAAAATCAGTGTCAAACAGACAGAATTTATTTCAAATATCAAGAAATTCAAGCTTAAGTAACTGCTGGGGGTTGTCTAGTGGCCTAGCCTGGCCAGGGCCAGCAGCAATGCAATTCTCTTGACCTTTCCTGCATTGTTCCTTCAGAGGGACAAAGAGGCTGCTCTGGCTCCAGCCTCCACACCTGAACTGAAGGTAGGAGGAAGGGGCACAGGAGTGACACAAAGTATGTTTTTCTGTGTCATCAAGAAAAACAAAAGTTTCCCCAGAAGGCCCTGGTAGATGTCTGCTTATGGATCATTGACCAGAACCATGTCATATAGCCATACTTAGCAGCAAGGGAAGCAGGGAAAGCAAATATTTAGTTCTCCTTTCTTCTATAGCCAGGCTTCCCTGGTGCCTCATAAAGAATCTGCCTGCAATGCTGGAGACCCAGGTTCAATCCCTGGGTCTTGAAGATCCCCTGGAGAAGGGAGTGGCAACCCACTCCAGTATCCATGCCTGGAGAATTCCACGGACAGAGGAGCCTGGCGGGTAATAATCCATAGGGTTACAAAGAGTCAGAACTGATCGACCTAACACTTCCACTTCCTCTATAGTCAGTAGTAAAGAATTCACCTGCCAATGTAGGAGATGTGGGTTTGATCCCTGGATAGGGAATATCCCCTGGAGAAGGAAATGACAACTCACTCCAGTATTCTCGCCTGGGAAATTCTATGAAAAGAGGAGCCTGGCAGGCTACAGTCCATGGGGTTGCAAAGAGTCTCAGACACAACTTAGCAACTAAACAAAAACATAGGGGAAGTGGCAACAAAGGAGTTTGGAACTTCCTATGGAGTTAGTCAAGTGGCAGTAGTTTCAAGAACAGACTCACAGATAGAAAACAAGCTTAGGGAAAGAGGGTAGGAGGAATAAATTAAGAACCTGGAATTAACAGATACACACCACTGTATATAAAAGAGATAAACAAGGACCTATTGTATAGCACAGGGAACTACATTGAATACTTTATAATAACCTATAATGGAAAAGAATATGAAAAAAGACAGAAAAATACAAAAATGGCCAACATAACACCCCTTTTACTATTAGAAATGAACTTTTCATCAGCCATATTCCAGAGTAAAAACAACAACCTAATCAGATATACTGAAAGAGAAAAAGCCAAATTTTATTTTAAAAAAAAGTATCTGATGCATGGATTCTTATATGAGTCAATACGTACTGTTAATAAATAAAATTAAAATGATCTGTCTTTAAATATTATTTAGTCCAATTAAATCTCATCAATTTAAATTTTCTCCTTTAATCTGTTTTATCATTCATGACCATATCAATATTTGTATATAAATCACAGGTAATAAATATGTGTTGGGGTTGCAGTGTATCTATTTTATTCTGGTAGTGGTTTCGCCATCAAAAATGTTTGGAGAAGGACTTCCCTGGTGGCCCAGTGGATAAGAATCCATTGCCAATGCAAGGGACACCAGTTCAATCCTCAATCAGGGAGAATTCCACATGCCATGGAGCAACTAAGCCCATGCCACAACTACTGAAGCTCGTGCACCTACAGCCTGTGCTCTGCAACAAGAGAAGCCACTGCAATGGGAAGCCAGTGTGCCAGAATGAAGAGTAGACCCTTCTTGCTGCAACTAGAGAAAGCCAGCTCCCAAAAACGAAGACCCAGGGCAGACAAAAGAAAAAAAAAAATGGAGAAGACTGCCCCTTGCAATGAACTTTGATGTCTCTGATACTTCTCAGATCAGTAGGTTCTTGGTCATTAACTACATAACTCATTCAAGCTATTGTACCTGGAAAAGGAATTTATCAGAAGATGTTAAGTGGCTCACAAAACCTTTAGGGGAACCAGACAGCAAGTCAGGTTTGGAGGCTCTGCAGCCAGGAGCAATGCTTGCCTATCCACACGGGTGACTCACCCAGCAGAGACCTCTCTTCTACCACTGCAGACCACATACCAGCTGGGACCTCAGTCACTGGTTCTGGATGCCCTGAAATTCTGCCACACTGCACCTAAGGCCAGGAATCCACAAAGTGCCTGCTTCCTCCCAGGTTCTCTTACGCGCTCTCTCTCTTTTTTTTAATAAGTGGATTTTCTCTTTTTTTCTGAATATTTATCTCTTTTTGACTGTGCTGGGTCTTTGCTGCTGCTCAGGCTTTCTTCTAGTTTCAGAGCACAGGGGCTACCTTCGAGCTGTGGTGCTCAGGCTTCTCACTGCAGTGGTTTCTCTGGTGCAGAGCACGTGCTCTAGGCACTTGAGCTTCAGTAGTTGTGGCACACGGGCTTAGCTGTCCTGTAGCATATGGGATCTTCCCGGCCTAGGGATCGAACCCATGTTCCCGGTTGGCAGGCGAATTCTTAACCACTGGACCACCAGGGAAGTCCTGGGCTCTCTTTTGAAACATATAAAGTGTTATGGCCGTTGCAGAGCGTAGAACGCATTCTCTTTGATGGTTGCTTTTGATGAGCTTTGAGGTGGGGAATAGGGGAAGAAAAAGAAATGCCTTTACTTTGCCAATTTTAATAGTAGTTTTCCAATTTGGGTAATTTAAACATGTATTTTCTTCCTCCTTTCTAAATCAATCCAGTCATAAATCTGTGTTATTCTTTTTCCTTCAATTTGTTTATCAATAACACTAGTTCACTTTTATACTTGTGAATATACTACTTTTATCCTTATTAATTCCTTACTCCTGGTTTTCTTCCATTTATTTTCTGTTTTCATAAGTTGAATACTCAATCATTTATTCTTACTCTAGTATAAGAATTTGCTGCTAAGAATTTAATTCTTATCATGGAGGTTTTAAAATATAATGTTATTATTACTTTCTATATAGTGTAATTTTAACTTTTATATCTTCTTTGATCCAAGATATAATAAATTCATATTGTTTTTATTTCCAAGTATTACAAGACTCTTTCTTTCTTTGTTTAACCTTGGGTTATTACTTAATGGTTTTGTCGCATCACAATAAGATTTGGTGTGACCTATTCATTTTCAGCTTTGAGGAATTAATTGAGGTTTTCTGTGTAGCCCAATACACAATTAATTTTTGTAGATGTTCCATAAACATTGGAAAAATTAGACCTAATAGAAGAGTTTTAAATTTCTAGGTGGACCATTAACAATACTTTGTAATTTCTAGTTTTATTCTAAGTTATCATAAAGTATTAGTGTAATAATATTTTCTACTTTATGAAATTTAATATTTCCTTTATGACTTTATACATGATCAGTTTTTCCTAATGATTTTATGTGTGCTTAAGAAGGTGTATTTCCTGCAGTCAGGGTGTAAAAGTTTTACACATGCATAAAATCTGCCCTATTGGTTATATTGTTCGTCTTCATTATGCCTGCTGACTGTGACCATTTGATCTGTCTTGTACTCCTGCTGCTACTGCTGCTGCTAAGTCATTTCAGTCATGTCTGACTCTGTGTGACCCCACAGACGTTAGCCCACCAGGCTCTCCCGCCCCTGGGATTCTCCAGGCAAGAACACTGGAGTGGGTTGCCATTTCCTCCTCCAATGCATGAAAGTGAAAAGTGAAAGTGAAGTCGCTCAGTCGTGTCCGACTCTTAGCGACCCCATGGACTGCAGCCCACCAGGCTCCTCCATCCATGGGATTTTCCAGGCAAGAGTACTGGAGTGGGGTGCCATTGCTTATACTCCTAGTGGTATGTTACATCCTCCTACTAGTAGTAGTGTTTTCCTATCTGTGCCTCCTTATAACTCTTGTAATTATAGGTGGTTGGAGGAGGAAATGGCAACCCACTCCAGTGTTCTTGCCTGGAGAATCCCAGGGACGGCGGGGCCTGGTGGGCTGCCGTCTATGGGGTCGCACAGAGTCGGACACGACTGAAGCGACTTAGCAGCAGCAGCAGCAGCCATGTTACTTGGTACATGTGAAATGTTAGTAGCTCAGTCATGTCAACTCTTTGCAACTCCAAAGACTGTAGTCGGCCAGGCTCCTCTGTCCATGGAATTCTCCAGGCAAGAATACTGGAGTGGGTTGCTATTTTCTCTTCCATGGGATCTTCCTGACCCACAGATCAAACCTGGACCTCCTGTATGGCAGGCAGATTCTTTACCACCTGAGCCACCAGGGAAGCCCCACTTGGTGCATACCGGTCTATAATTGTTATATCTTAATTGGGAGGTGTAGTTTATCATCTTTATCTTTTATGTGTAATGCTTTTTGACTTAAATGCTGCTTTGACTGATATCAGGACCACACCTCCAACTTTCTTTTCATTTTCATTTACCTGGTATATTTTGGCCTACTTATTTTATTGTATTTCTTTCTCTATTGGATGTATTCTCTTTGTTCTAATTTTTAAATTATCTTTTGGTATTTAGAGAAGTTTGCCAAGTCACAGAATATTTGTTTAGCTGTTATCCTTATAGTTAGACCTTTTATAATAACTTTATTTTTAATCTTTTATTTATATATTCATTTAACAATAAATATTTATTTTTATACATTGGCTTTGTTAATTATGAAAAGTATCCAGTGACTGCCACCTGTTGCCTAAACAACAATCCATGAACTTAATTCTGTCAACCCCAAAACATATTATTCTTCAACCCTTGACCCTCTTTTGCTTTAGAGCTAAAGTTACATATACAAATGAATTTGAATTTTGTAGTGTTCTCTGTCTTCTAATACTTTTTTTCCACACCAGACATCATTCAGGATCTTACTTCCCCCAACCAGGCATTGAACCTGTGTACCCTGCATAGAGGGTGCAGTGTCTTAACCACTGGACCACCAGGGAAGTTCCTTCTAGGTACAGGTTAGTGGTGGTTTCACTTGTTTTTCCTGTCAGTCTGTATCATCTTTGGAGAAAGTGTGGAAAGACACAAATTTAGGTGACCACCATCATCAGAGCTACCTGGAAGTTCTCCTGAATTTTGAGAACCCAAAACAAAATGCCTCCTCTGAATGCATGTTCTTCTGACTCAGGAGAACTTGACAAGCCACCTTTCAAGTCACCGAATAGAGCTTCTTTGTGTACACATGCGTTTATTCGGATTTGGATGCTCAGAGTTCCATCCATGCCTTGCGTTTGCCCCCAACATTCTTCTTAGATCACCTCATGCATGACTCAGGTGCTGATGGCATTCTTGCAGCATATCCTATGGTAAAGAACTTGTTGCAGTTCAGTGATCAAGCCTCTCAAAGAGAAGAGGGAGGAAGCTAGGGCTGGGGCCCAAGGTCTGTACATGGTTCCTTCTCTATGTCTGATAGAGATTCTGTGCCAGAACCAGGCCCTCACATGTCACTGATAGACCAAAAGATACTAGCTGAGTGTCACCTGTCTGTCCTGTAGCCCACTCTCAGAGTTCCCTCCCATCTTAAAAAAAAAAAAAAAAAAAAAAAAAACTAGGAATTCTTAAATTTAAGAATCCACCAGTTCAACTGCCTTCTTGGCAGTAGAATTGAAAATTAATACTTGGTATTCTTGAGGGTTTCCCAGGTGGCTCAGCAGTAAAGAACCAGCCTGCCAAAGCAGGAAACTTAAGAGACTCAGGTAGGATCCCTAGGTGGGAAGATCTCCTGGAGGAGGAAATGGCAATGCACTCCAGTATTCTTGCCTGGAGAATCCCATGGACAGAGGAGCCTGCTGGGCTACAGTCCATGGGGTTGAAAAAGAGTTAGACACAACTGAGCAACTAAACAACAACCACAAAACTCTCCTTGATCATGTTTGTGACTTTCAGAAATTAATTTTCTATCATGCGATGGTCCTCCTCTGTAGAAAAGAGCTAGGACATTTTCTAGGTGGTTTTTTTTTTTTTTTTTGCTTGTTCATTTCCATTGGGATCAAGATAAAAGGAGTAGGTTGCCTTTACTCAACTCACCATTTAGCCCTGAAATCTTATATAAAGATATCACACTTTTACAGTACCATGTAAATTCCAATGTTAAGAAAGAGTACGCCCCATCCGCCATGTTTTCAGGCCCGGTCAGCCTTGGTCTGTCCCCGTAAGGAAATGGCTGGGGAGTTTCAGGAAACCCAGGCGCCGTAGCCTCAGCGGAGCCCGGGCTGATGAGGCAGGGCAGCGGGTTAAACCGGAGCAGTTCCGTGTGGGGTGGGGAGGCCATGGCGTCCGGCAGTAACTGGCTGTCTGGCGTGAATGTCGTGCTGGTGATGGCCTACGGCAGCCTGGTGTTTGTACTGCTATTTATTTTTGTGAAGAGGCAAATCATGCGCTTTGCAATGAAATCCCGAAGGGGACCTCATGTCCCTGTGGGACACAATGCCCCCAAGGACTTAAAAGAGGAGATTGATATCCGACTGTCCAAGGTTCAGGATATCAAGTATGAACCTCAGCTTCTCGCAGATGATGATGCAAGACTGCTACAGCTGGAAACCCAGGGAAATCAAAATTGCTACAACTACCTATACAGGATGAAAGCTCTGGATGCTATCCGTGCCTCTGAGATCCCATTTCATGCTGAAGGCCGACATCCCCATTCCTTAATGGGCAAGAATTTCCGCTCCTACCTGCTAGATCTTCGAAACACTAGTACTCCTTTCAAGGGTGTGCGCAAGGCCCTTATTGATACCCTGCTGGATGGCTATGAGACAGCCCCCTATGGGACAGGGGTCTTTGGCCTGAGTGAGTACCTGCGCTATCAGGAGGCCCTGAGTGAGCTGGCCACAGTGGTCAAAGCACGAAGTGGGAGCTCTCAGCGACAACACCAGTCAGCAGCCAAAGACCTAACCCAGTCTCCTGAAGTCTCCCCAACAACCATCCAGGTGACATACCTCCCCTCCAGTCAGAAGAGTAAACGTGCCAAGCACTTCCTCGAATTGAAGAGCTTTAAGGACAACTATAACACACTGGAGAGTACTCTGTGATGGAGCTGAAGGCCTCTCACTGTTGATGGAGCCAGACAGACTGCAGTGTGCTTGCTGGGTGGCCCTCACTCAGGTCATCTGGTTCAGCCCAGCTCTGGATCAGCTGAAGCCCTGATTGTGTTCAGA
Source organism: Bubalus kerabau (assembly GCF_029407905.1). Classification (NCBI taxonomy): domain Eukaryota; kingdom Metazoa; phylum Chordata; class Mammalia; order Artiodactyla; family Bovidae; genus Bubalus; species Bubalus kerabau. The sequence goes on from NC_073642.1 coordinate 25,468,561, forward strand.
GCTCTTAAGATTTCATGCCTAGAGGATCATTCTTCCACCCACTCTTATGGCCAGTTTCAGAACATCAGTTAAGACTTTATTTTCCCTTGGTATCACTTTTCTCTGGAGTTGAATTAGATGTTTTTCTTAATATTTCTGTCAAAGCTTCCTTAAAAATCCTCACTTGGTTTTTTGATCATGGTTCATCTGTCCTTTTCCAGACTATAAATTATCCCAAGGGTGACCAGGCTTGGTGTCCTGTCTTCTGTACACAGTTGAATGGGAGCCATTTGGTTTGAGACATCTAAGAGTTGATTGGTGGAAATGGTATACAGAATGTTGCGGAAATTGGTGGAGGCCATGAGCGCTACCTAGAACAACTTACCCTGGTGCTCCACTTAAACCAGGATGTTACTGGGAACATTAACACAACTTCTCTAACATGCAAGGATCTGCCTTCCACTTTCATTGTATACTGTCATGAATAAATTGAAAAAGGAATGTTTTAACATCTGATATAATCTCATCACTCCTTATTTGTGGGATAGTGTGAAGAAATAGACCAATATCTTGATCTGACTTTATAAACCATTTAATGAACAATTAAAAAATAAAGCATATGATTTATTCCTCAAAAAAAAAAAAAAGAAAGAGTACATAGTGTCATTCTTTTTTTAATATTTATTTATTTATATATTTGGCTTCTCCAGATCTTAGCTGCAGCATGTGGGATCTAGTTCCCTGACCAAGGATGGAACCTGGGACCCCTGCATTGGGATCTGAGGGTCTTAGCCCCTGGAACACCAGGGAAGTCCACATAGTGTCATTTTTAGTAGATGTCATCAGCTCATTAACTGCCCACCCTGTGTGCTAGACTCCACAGAAGACACAGTTCCTTGAGAAACTTGCAGTCTTGTGCATCAGAAGGATGGATATGTAAGATAAATGATCAATAAATGCCTAGTACAGATACCAAAGGCATTAGCCTTTGATAGAAGTCTAAATCATAGAGGGGAGTTTTGGTGCAGGAGATGAACAGAATTGGGCCCCAAAGGGTGGGAGCACTTAACCAAACAGAAGTTGGGTAAAGGGGAAGATGAGCATAGGTAGTACCTGGGGCATATGTTGTGGTCTGTATGAGGGACTGTGATGCTTTCATCACTAGCTTATGCAAATTATCTTCTTTCTTTGATAACCTGGAAGACATTTTGGTCTTCCCAAAGCTGTGGTTACACTTATTGATTCATCACCTCTAATTTTCTTTGCCTTCTTCTTGAATGAGTAAAATGCTACATAGTGGGCTAGCCTTTAAAAAAAAATTATTATTTATTTGGCTGCACCAGCTCTTAGTTGTGGCACGCAGGATCTTTAGTTGACGCAGACGACCTCTTAGTTGTGGCTTGTAGAATCTATTCCCCTGACCAGGGATGGAATCCAGGCCCCCTGCACTGGGAGCACAGAGTCCTAGCCACTGGACCACCAGCGGAGTCCCTACCCTTTATTAAAGAGGATAGTTATTTACCACAGAAACTTTGGGCTTCTCTAATGTTTGGCTGGCTGATGAAATCTATTCTACACGTCTGAAGATAATTTGTCCTTTTCTGTTTACCCAGCTGCTTTCTTGATCTGTTCAATTCAGTCACTCAGTCATGTCCACCTCTTTGGAACCCCATAGACTGCAGCACGCCAGGCTTCCCTGTCCATCACCAACTCCCAGAGCTTGCTCAAACTCATGTGCGTTGAGTTGGTGATGCCATCCTATCATCTCGTCCTCTGTTGATCCCTTCTCCTCCTGCCTTCAGTCCTTTCCAGTATCAGGGTCTTTTCCAATGAGTCAGTTCTTCACATCAGATTGCCAAAGTATTGGAGTTTCAGATTCAGCATCAGTCCTTCCAATGAATATTCAGGACCGATTTCCTTTAGGATGGACTGGTTGGATCTCTTTGCAGTCCAAAGGACTCTCAAGAGTCTTCTCCAACACCACAGTTCAAAAGCATCAATACTTCAGCACTCAGCTTTCTTTATAGTCCAACTTTCACATCCATACATGACTACTGGAAAAACCTTAGCTTTGACTAGACAGACCTTTGTTGGCAAAGTAATGTCTCTGCTTTTTAATATGCTGTCTAGGTTGGTCATAACTTTTCTTCCAAGGAGTAAGCGTCTTTTAATTTCATGGCTGCAGTCACCATCTGCAGTGATTTTGGAGACCAAGAAAATAAAAACCTGTCACTGTTTCCATTGTTTCACCACCTATTTGCCATGAAGTGATGGGACCAGATACCATGATCTTAGTTTTCTGAATGTTGAGTTCTAAGCCAACTTTTTCACTCTCCTCTTTCACTTTCATCAAAAGGCTTTTTAGTTCCTCTTCACTTTCTGCCATAAAGGTGGTGTCATCTGCATATATGAGGTTATTGATATTTCTCCCCAAAATCCTGATTCCAGCTTGTGCTTCATCCAGCCTGGCATTTCACATGATGTACTCTGCATATCAGTTAAATAAGCAGGGTGACAATATACAGCCTTGACGTACTCCTTTCCCAGTTTGTAACCAGTCTGTTTTTCCCTATCTAGTTCTAACTGTTGCTTCCTGACCTGCATATAGGTTTCTCAAGAGGCAGGTCAGGTGGCCTGGTATTCCCATCTCTTTAAGAATTTTCCACAGTTTATTGTGATCCACACAGTCAAAGGCTTTGGCATAGTCAATAAAGCAGAAATAGATGTTTTTCTGGAATTCTCTTGCTTTTTCCATGATCCAGTGGATGTTGGCAATTTGATCTCTGGTTCCTCTGCCTTTTCTAAAACCAGCTTGATCATCTGGAAGTTCACGGTTCATGTACTGCTGAAGCCTGGCTTGGAGAATTTTGAGCATTACTTTGCTAACATGTGAGATGAGTGCAGTTGTACAGTAGTTTGAACATTCTTTGTCATTGCTTTTCTTTGGGATTGGAATGAAAACTGACCTTTTCCAGTCCTGTGGCCACTGCTCAGTTTTCCAAATTTGCTGGCATATCGAGTGCAGCACTTTCACAGCATCATCTTTCAGAATTTGAAATAGCTCAACTGGAATTCCATCACCTCCGCTAGCTTTGTTCATAGTGATGCTTCCTAAGGCCACTTGACTTCACATTCCAGTATGTCTGGCTCTAGGTGAGTGATCACACCATCATGATTATCTTGGTCGTGAAGATCTTTTTTGTACAGTTCTTCTGTGTATTCTTGCCACCTCTTCTTAATATCTTCTGCTCCTGTTAGGTCCATACCATTTCTGTCCTTTATTGAGCCCATCTTTGCATGAAATGGTCCCTTGGTATCTCTAATTTTCTTGAAGAGATCTCTAGTCTTTCCCATTCTATTGTTTTCCTCTATTTCTTTGCATTGATTGCTGAGGAAGACTTTCTTACTTTTCTGTCTTTGCTATTCTTTGGAACTCTGCATTCAAATGGGTATATCTTTCCTTTTCTCCTTTGCATTTAGCTTTTCTTTTTCCTCAGCAATTTGTAAGGTCTCCTCAGACAACCATTTTGCCTTTTTGCCTTTCTTTTTCTTGGGAATGGGCTTGATCACTGCCTCCTGTACTATGTCATGAACCTCCATCCATAGTTCTTCAGGCACTCTGTCTATCAGAGCTAATCCCTTAAATCTATTTGTCACTTCCACTGTATAATCATAAGGGATTTGATTTAGATTGTACCTGAATAGTTCAGTGGTTTTCCCTACTTTCTTCAATTTAAGTCTGAATTTGGCAATAAGGAGTTCATGATCTGAGCCACAGTCAGCTCCCGGTCTTGTTTTTGCTGACTGTATAGACCTTCTCCATCTTCAGCTTCAAAGAATATAATCAATCTGATTTCGGTATTGGCCATCTGGTGATGTCCATGTGTAGAGTCTTCTCTTGTGTTGTTGGAAGAGGGTGTTTGCTATGACCAGGGCGTTCTCTTGGCAAAACTCTGTTAGCCTTTGCCCTGCTTCATTTTGTACTCCAAAGCCAAATTTGCCTGTTACTCCAAGTATCTCTTGACTTCCTACTTTTGCATTCCAGTCCCCTATAATGAAAAGGACATCTTTTTTGGGTGTTAGTTCTAGAAGGTCTTGTAGGTCTTCATAGAACCCTTCAACTTCAGCTTCTTCAGCATTGAAAGTTGAAAGTTAAGTCGCTCAGTTGTGTCCGACTCTTTGCGACCCCGTGGACTGTAGCCCACCAGGCTCTTCCATCCATGGGATTCTCCAGGCAAGAATACTGGAGTGGGTTGCCATTTCCTTCTCCAGGGGATCTTCCTGACCCAGGGATCGAACTCAGGTCTCCCACATTGCAGGCAGACGGTTTAACCTCGGAGCCACCTTAAGGTCATTATCTTCATTACCTCAACCATAGTTTGGTCTCAGGTCAAACAATAGGGAGGGAACACAGCCCCGCCCACCAACAGAAAATTGGATTAAAGATTTACTGAGCATGGCCCTGCCCATCAGAACAAGACCCAGTTTCCCCCACAATCAGTCTCTCCCATCAGGAAGCTTCCATAATCCTCTCAGAGGGCAGACAGAATGAAAACCACAATCACAGAAAACTAATCAAACTGATCACACAGACCTTGTCTGATCACAGCCTTGTCTAACTCCATGAAATCATGATCCATGCCATGTAGGGCCACCCAAGATGGTCATGGTGGAGAATTCTGACAAAATGTGGTCCACTGGAGAAAGGAATGGCAAACCACTTCAGTATTCTTGCTTTCTTGATATCACCATTCAAAAAATACTAGTCCTGTGATGGTGAATTTTCTGTCAACTTGGCTAGGCCACAGTGTCCAATTATTTAGTCAAACATTATTCTGGATATTTCCATGAAGGTGTATTTTGGATAATATTAACATTTAAACTGGCGGACTCTGAGTCAAGCAGATAACCTCTCATAATGAAGTAAAAGTGTTAGTCGCTCAGTCGTGTCCAACTCTTTGTGATCCCATGGACTGTAGCCTACCAGGCTCTTCTGTCCAGGGGATTCTCCAGGCAAGAATACTGGAGTGGATAGCCATTCCCTTCTCAAGGGGATCTTCCTGACCCTGGGATTGAACCAGGTCTCCTGTAGTGAAGGCAGATTCTTTACTGTCTGAGCCATGAGGGAAGCCCTATAACGTGGGTGGGCCTTATTCAATCAGTTGAAAGATTTATAGAACAAAGACTGGCCTCCCCTGAGAAAGAGAAAATTCTGCCAGCCAACTGCCTTTGGACTCAAATTATAACTCTTCCCTAAGTCTCCAGTCTGCCAGCCTACCCCATCAGATACACACACACACACACACACACCCTACTGATTCTGTTTGTTTGGAGAACCCTAACAAAATACAAGTACCTAGGTAACTTCTTCATGAGAATGAATTTAAGGACTAGTACTCCTTGGAAGAAAAGTTATGACCAACCTAGACAGCATATTAAAAAGCAGAGACATTACTTTGCCAAAAAAGGTCCATCTAGTCAAGGCTATGGTTTTTCTAGTAGTCAAGTATGGATGTGAGAGTTGGACTATAAAGAAAGCGGAGCACCAAAAAATTGATGCTTTTGAACTGTGGTGTTGGAGAAGACTCTTGAGAGTCCCTTGGACTGCAAGGAGATCCAACCAGTCCAACCTAAAGGAAATCAATCAAACCTAAAGGAAATGAATGTTCATTGGAAGGGCTGATGTTGAAGCTGAAACTCCAATACTTTAGCCACCTGATGTGAAGAGCTGACTCATTTAAAAAGACCCTAATACTGGGAAAGATTGAAGGCAGGAGGATAAGGGGATGACAGAGGATGAGATGGCTGGATGGCATCACCGACTCAATGGACATGAGTTTGAGTAAACTCCAGGATTTGGTGATGGACAGGGAGGCCTGGCATGCTGCAGTCCATGGGGTTGCAAAGAGTCAAACATAACTGAGCAACTGAACTGAACTGATAATCACATCTGGGCTTCCCTGGTGGCTCAGACAGTAAATAATCCACCTGCAGCGCAGGAGACCTGGGTTTGATCCCTGTATCAGAAAGATCCCTGGAGAAGGGAATGGCAACCCATTCCAGTATTCTTGCCTGGAGAATCCCATGGATAGAGGAGCCTGGCGGTTTACAGTCCATGGGGTGGAAGAGTCAGACACAACTGAGCAACTAAGCACAGCACAGCATTATCACATCTAGGACCTTTAGAAAAGCATTCTCAAAGAACAGACTGCAGTACTCTATAATGAAGCTATATGGGAATAGAATCTAAAAATGTGGATATATGTATAACTGACTCACCTTGCTGTACCGCAGAAACTAACACAACATTGTAAATCAACTATACTCTAATAAAAAAGTTAATTTAAAAAAGAAATTAATTGAAATAGATAACCAACAAGGACCTACTATATAACTTAGGGAACTCTGCTCATTGCAGTAAGTGTCCTACCTGTGGACAACTTCTGTTCAAAGAGCACATTGCTGCTAAGTCGCTCCAGTCGTGTCTGACTCTGTGCGACCCCACAGACGGCAGCCCACCAGGCTCTGCCGTCCCTGGGGTTCTCCAGGCAAGAACACTGGAGTGGGTTGCCATTTTCTTCTCCAATGCATGAAAGTGAAAAGTGAAAGTGAAGTCGCTCAGTCATGTCCGACTCTTTGTGACCCCATGGACTGCAGCCTACCAGGCTCCTCTGTCCCTGGGATTTTAGTAAGTCCAATTTGTTTGTAAGTCCAACAAATTTAGCCTGGGTATCCAGCTAACACAATTGGCTATATAGTACTGGACTGGACTGTAATAGGTTTCCACAACCAGAATACTCAGGTTTAGGGATCAAGGGGTGGAAGTTGGAGTGTTTCTATTAACCCACTCACAAAGCATGTGCTTCCAAATGTGACAGGTTTCTTCTAGTTTAGAGGTCTCAGTTTCTAAGGGAAGAATGTTTCCACCAGGGATCTTAATTGATTAACATCCTTGAATTATAAGTTGAGACTACCATTGGCCAATTTGGACTTTAATGTGCCACTCAATTAACAGGCAAAGAAGGGGGTCAGCTGCTACATCAGCCCTGATGAGGAGGAGGTCTACATGTGGGGCCCATTGCTGCCATCATGGCCTCTTTGAATACAGAGCATTCAGTAAGCACTAAGGTGGATGGGAAAAGAGACTTATTGACCTCCTCAGATCGTGTCTTCTTATCTGCTTTATTATTTGATGGCAGGTGCCCTTTGGTGAGCACCCAAATAAATGTCCCTATACTCTGTGCCCTTTCAAGGAGGTCCATCTTCATACCTGTTCCCTAGATCTCCTTGCTGGGTGTGTACTAAGTCGTTTCAGTCGTGTCTGACTCTTTGCAACCCTGAGGGCTGTACCCTGCCAGGCTCCTCTGTCCATGGGATTTTCCAGGCAAGAATACTGAAGTGGGTTGCTATGCCCTCCTCCAGGGAATCTTCCTGACCCAGGGATTGAATTCAACTTCTCTTATTTTTCCTGCATTGGCAGGCAGATTGTTTACCACTAGCACCAACTGGGAAGCCCATAGATCTCCTTATCACTACAATATTGTTCCTTCCAAGTCCCTGACCAACTGGCCAACTTGTAAACCTCTACCAAGGGACTTCCCTGGTGGTCCTATGACTAAGGCTCCAAGCTCCCAATGCAGGGGCCCTGGGTTCGATCCCTGGTCTGGGAGCTAGATCCCACATGTTGCTCCATAGCCAAGAGTTCACATGCCATGGTTAAAGATCCCTCATGCTGCAACTAAAACCTGATGCAGCCAAATAAAGAAATATCTTAAAAATAAATGAATTAATAAACCTCTTCCAAGAGATAAATATAGATTCTCATCTCTAGGTATTACATGTTGAATGAATTGTCAGTGAAATGGACCACTTGAAGTTGTGCTAGGAGAGGGAATTTTTCTCCAATAATGTCTTTCATGAATGCTTCTAATTAAGGTTGTAATACTACCCACAGCAGGTCACTTCCTGAGGGTGTCAGGGTCTTGTGAAGTATCATTAGGCCTGAGCTTTTTCTTCCTTAGCTGATTGGTAGTAAGGAATTCACCAATAAAGTGCAAGTATATAAGGGAGAGAAGAGGAAATTAAGCAGGAGTAGTAGGCATCATATGAGTCTGAGACAACTGCTCATGTAATTAATTTATGCCTTCAGAATTTACTTAATTTTGAACTCTATTAAACAATGTCTATTTAATCATGAATTGCGGCTATGCATGCTCAGCTTTATGGCTTAACGAGCCAGATAACTCCTAGTTTATGATGAGAAACTCAAATTACATAGCCATTTGATATCCCGTGGTTAAACACTCTAGCTCTTCCAGAAACAAGTAGGAGCCAGTTCTCAGCTGGGGAATGGGTCATGACTTTGCTCCTCAAGTGAGACCTTACTTGTTATTCTCCTATAGGGCTTTCCAGGGGCCCATTCACTTTGTCCCATAGTCTTTTCAAGTACATCTGGGTCATAGGAACCAAGCAGCAAAGCAGAGACCTGCTTCAGAGCCTTTTCTCATTGGAGCCCCTCTCAAAGCTGACATGGTGCCCTATAAATGAACTGGAACACAATCAAATATAGCCTATACTTCTTCCAAGAGGAAAATCAAGCACTTCACCTCTTTAATGGTTGGCAATGCAAGATAGTGTGTGAATTCCTTTAGAAGGGATATCCCAGCATGCTTTAGACCCATGGACTTCTAAAAACCTTTTTGAGATAAACCCCTGAAACTCTCTGACTATTATCTCCCACCTTCTGGCACACATGTATCTTAATAAGACATCTAAGATACCTTCTACCTCTTGCTCAGGGCTTCCCAGATGGCATGAGTGGTAAAGAATGCGCCTGCCAATGCAGGAGATGCAAGAGACACGGGTTCAATCCCTGGGTTGGGAAGATCCCCTGGAGAAGGTAATGGCAGCCCACTCCATTATTTTTGCATGGGAAATCCCATGGACGGAGGAGTCTGGTGGGCAGTAGTCCATGGGGTCACAGAGAGTCAGACACAACTGAGCATGCACACACGCACTTCCTGCTCATCAGAACCAAGCATCGTTACATCATGAATGTAGTGAGCTATTTTCATTTTCTATCTCAAGACAACCAATATTTCAGCCAATAGATATTGGTAGAGAACAGGAGAGTTGACGTGGCCCTAAGACAAGTGAAAGTGTATTATTATTGCTGCTAGGTGGAAGCAAACGGCTTCAGGAAACCCTGCAAACTGACATAGGAAAAGAAATCGTTTGTTGCATCTATAGCTGTGTGCTAAGATTTGCTCCAGAAAAGATGTTACATCTTCAAAAGCCATTGCAATTGGCATCTTCACCTGATGAAGGATAATGAGCTGTCGGGACTTCCCTGGTGGCCCAGTGGCTAAGACTCTGAGCTCCCAATGCAGGGGGCCCAGGTTCAATCCCTGGTTGGGGAACTAGATCCCACATGTCACAATTAACATCCCACATGCTGCAGTGAAGACCCAGAATGGCCAAAAAAATAAATAAACAAATAATCAAATGTCATTCTTAAAGTTCCAGCCACCTTCTGTGCAGCCCAAACAGAAGATAAATTGACACACAATAGAATCAACGTCCTTGTATCTTTTAAATCTGTGACAGTAACAGTGACCTCTGAAAACCCTCCAGATACGCTTCTGATTTATATCCTGGCAGGGGAGAACATTTCAAAGTCTTCTATTTAACTCTTCCTATTGCAATAGCCCTCATTCAGTAGATCAAGAAGTCAGTGTAGGAATTCTTAAAGTTGCTGAATAGGTCTATTTCAGTTAAACATTCAAGAACTGTGGAAATAACCCAGTTTATTCTGCTAACCTCAGAATGTACTAATGAACAAAACCCAACTCATGAATCTAAAATAAAAAGATTCTGAAAGACTTAAAATCAAAGTATGGGCATAGACATAGACCTATGAAAACATAAAGAATGTAGTCCTTAACATCTAGGCTATGATCTAGAAATACCTTTACTCACTAAAAAGAAGCAGGGCTTCTGGGAGAAAGTACTGATTCCATATTTGGGGCAAGAAAATTAAAAAATGAAATTATGAAACCATTGATTTCAAATTTGAAAGCAGACTATAATATTGGATGATATTAGGGAGTTACTGTCAATTTTAGGAGTCCTTAACTTTTAGAGACACACATTGAAATGTTTATAGATGAAATTATATAATATCAGATATTTGTCTCAAAATAATCCAGGTTTGAGATAGTGTTCAGAGTATAAGCAAGATTGGCCATCAGTTGATAATTGTTGACACTGGACAATAGATACAATGTAGGTTCATTATACTGATTTTTTTTTTCATACTTTAGCACATGTTTGAAAATTTCCATAACAAAAGCTTTGAAGATTCAGCAAAAAGAATTATACAAGCTAATAATTTAAAATTGGGCAAGGTTAAATTAAATGAAAAAGTGGTTTACAGAACAAAGAGAGACTTTATAATGTTAAAGGGAACAATCCACAATGAAGTTATAGCAGTCGTGAATCTTTTCGCAATAAATAAAATTCATAAGACAAAAACTTCAGAAAATAAGAAATGGGCAAAAACATAATAGCATTAGGAGACTGTAATTCATTTCTCTGAGTACATGACAGTTACAATAGATAAAAAATAAGTAGGCCTATAAAGGCTCTGAATTGTATAATCAATAAGATTGGATTCTATACCCAAGCATGGTGAATACATTCTCCTCAAGTACCAATACAACCTTTATAAAAATCAATCTTTTGTAAGGCCAAAAAGAAAACCCCATAATTTCCAAAAAGTAGGATAAAATCAGACTCCATTGTGTTCTAATAATGCACTAAACCTAGAAATTTTTTTGATGTGGACCATTTTGAAAGTCTTCATTGAATTGGCTACAATATTGCTTCTATATTATGTTTTAGTTTTTTGGCCACGAGGCATGTGAGATCTTACCTCCCATCCAGGGATCAAATCAATATACCCCTTGCATTGGAAAGCAAGTCCTAAACATTGGACCATCAGGGAAGTCCCCAAACCAGAAATTAATAACACAAATAGGATCTAAAACACTCTCATGCATCACTCATGGGAATGTCAAATGGTACAGTCCTGTTACAGTATAGTTTAGCAGTTTCTTAATATGTCAAAGGTCCGTCTAATCAAGGCTATGGTTTTTCCAGTAGTCATGTATGGATGTGAGAGTTGGACTGTGAAGAAAGCTGAGCACAGAAGAATTGATGCTTTTGAACTGTGGTGTTGGAGAAGACTCTTGAGAGTCCCTTGGACTGCAAGGAGATCCAACCAGTCCATCCTAAAGGAGATCAGTCCTGGGTGTTCATTGGAAGGACTGATGATTAAGATGAAACTCCAATACTTTGGCCACCTCATGTGAAGACTTGGCCCATTGGAAAAGACCCTGATGCTGGGAGGGATTGGGGGCAGGAGGAGAAGGGGACGACAGAGGATGAGATGGCTGGATGGCATCACCGACTCGATGGACATAAATTTGAGTAAACTCCAGGAGTTGGTGATGGACAGGGAGGCCTGGTGTGCTGGGATTCATGGGGTCGCAAAGAGTTGGACACGACTGAGTGACTGAACTGAACTGAATGTGTCAAACTTACACCTATCATATGACCCAAACATCTCATTCCTAGGTACCTACCAAAGGGAAAAAAAAAAAAAAAAAAGAACACACATGTCTACATAAAAACTTGTACATAAATATTCATAGCAGCTTTATTTGTAATAGCCAAATTCTGGAAACACCCACTATTCCTCCACAGCTGGATGGATAAACAACTTATATTCATACAATGAAATGGCACTCAGAAATGAAAAAAACTGAACCATGGATACAGGGAACAACACGGATGCATCTCAAAATAATTATGCTGGATAAAAGAAGAATGGGCATCCCTGAGTTGGACCATAAAGAAAACGGAGCACGGAAGAATTGATGCTTTCAAACTGTATTGCTGGAGAAGACTCTTGAGAGTCCCTTGGACAACAAGGTGATTAACCCAATCAATCCTAAAGGAAATCGACCATGAATATTCATTGGAAGGCCTGGTGCTGAAGCTGAAGCTCCAATACTTCGGCCACCTGATGCAAAGAGCTGAGTCATTGGATGAGATGGTAGGATGGCATTATTGACTCAATGGACATGAATTTGAGGAAACTCAGGGAGATAGTGAAGGACAGGGAAGCCTGGCATGCTGCAGTCCATGGGGTTGCAAAGAGTCGGACACACCTTAGTGACTAAACACCACAACAAAAAGAAGAGTACAGTGAAAGCTGTGAAAAAAAAGAGCACAGACTGCATGATTGCATTTACATGAAATTCTAGAAAAAGCAAACTCATCTATAGTGACAGAAGGCAGATCAGTGGTAGCTTGGAAAAATGATGATCACAAAGGGTCACCAGGAAACTTCTGGGGGTATGATCATTGTCTTGACTGAATTGATGCTTTCATGATTATATACTTTTGTCAACACTTACCCAGTTGTACACCTTAAATATGCACAGTTTACTGCATACCAGTTATAACCTCAATTTATTTAAAGTCCCAGGAATAAACTTCATAAGAAACACATAGGACCTAAATGAAGAAAATCTTAAAAGTCTACCAAAAAAAACAGAAAATAGATGTGAACCTATGGAAAGACAAACTTTACTCTTCCATGGGAATGCTCAATTTCATAAATCTGGTGCAATAAAAATACCAAGGGATATTGATTCAGATAATTATTGAGGTTGAAAATGATTTCAAAATTATTATAGATAAAAGAAAATATCCAAGATATACAGAAATAGAAGAGTAACATTGGCACAGGAGCATACAAATCAACAGAAGAGAATCAAGAGTACAGAAGTACAACCCCAAAATAAGCAGGCATCTGGGATCTGATGAAGATGGTATTTTAGATCAGTGAAGAGGATGAATTAACACCTGAAATTGTATAATGACCTCTCTATTGTGGAGTTGTAATTCTCTCTCACTTTCTCTCTGTTATCACCATCCCCCCCAAAAAAATTCTGCAACAATAAAAAATTTCAATGTTAATGAGAGCTTCCCAAATGGCACAGCGGTAAAGAATCTGCCTGCCAATGCAGGAGATGGAAGAGACACAGGTTTGATCCCTGGGTCAGGAAGATCCCCTGGAGGAGGGCATGGCAACCCACTCCAGTATTCTAGCCTGGAGAATCCCATGAACAGAGGAGCCTGGGGGGCTACAGTCCATGAGGTCCCAAAGAGTTGGACATGACTGAGCACACACAATCACACAATGTAAATGAAACCATCAAGAACTGAAACCAACATGGATAAATGCTTTTATAACTGTGGAATGAGAAAACCACTAGTTAATGTGAAGCAAAATCTAAAAGGCACAATGGGAAAGATTGGTCAGTTAAGCCACAATAGAAATTTAAAACTTCTGTAATGAAAAAGTATTCCAAAAACAAACTATGAGCAATGAAAAACACACGCCATACATATGCCCAATAAAGCACTGATTTTCTGGGTTAGCCCACTATATATCAGTAAGATCAAGATAAATAACCCAATAAAAATAAACAAGAGAGCAATTCAAAGAAAAGAGAAAATAAGCCATTATGCAGACAAAAAGACGCCATATGTTGTTAAAATTAAAGACAATGTGAATTAAAGCATCCATTTAGTTATCTATTGCCGTGGGACAAATCCGTCCCCCCAAAAAAGCTTAGTGACTCAAAACAGCAATAAATGGATTTCCCTGGTGGTCCAGTGGCAAAGAGTCCAGGCTCCCAATGCAGGGGGCCTGGGATTGATCCCTGGTCAGGGAACTAGATCCCACATCCACAACTAAGAGCTGGAGCAAACAAATAAAATTTAAAAACAATAAATATCAATTATCTCTGATAGTTATTACATGTGGGAATTCAGAAGGGACCTAACTGGGAAATTCTAGCTTGAGTTCTTTCATGAGGTTACAGTCAAGATGCTCACTGGGGCTGTAGTCATCTTAGGGTGTGAATGGAACCAGAGGATCCATGTCCAAGGTGGTTTATTCACATGGCTGGCAAACTTGCCAACTTGTGTTGTCTCTTGACAAAACCTTCAGATCCTCCCCAAGCAGGTATTTCCACACCGCTGTCTGAGTGCTATTTGAGACACTTCCACAGGGCAAGCCATCCGAGATAGCAAAGCAGGAGCTACAGTGACTTGTGACCTAGCCTTGGCAGTCATGCATGTCACTTCCACCACACTCCATTGGTCACACAGGGACAGCCTTGTGGGCATGTCATCTGGGCAGTCACACAGCACCCTACATTCGGAAGAGCCCTGCTCTTGGTTTAAAGTCCTGATGTTGCCATATTGATTTTCTTGATCATTTAATCTTTGGACTTTCATAAGTGAAGTGAACAGGAACCAGGGAGTACACCTGTGAGCAGAGAAGACAGTTGCCATATGTGTGTTCACTGCTATTCCTCACCACCCCTATACCTGTAGAATTAGCATCACACAGAATTCTGGTGAGAAGTCAATGAGACCCAAAGCAAGGAAAACATCAGCATGCATTGAAAGCCTCCAGTTTTCGGAGTATTGGGAGAATGGGCACGTATTTTTCTTTTAATGTTTATTTATGTGGTTGTGCTGGCTCTTAGTTGCAGCACTTGGGATCTTGAATCATCACTGTGACATGTGAACTGTTAGTTGTAGTATGTGGGATCCAGTTCCCTGACTAGGGATGGAACGCCGGCCCCCTGCATTGGGAGCTTGGTGTCTTAGCCACCGGACCACTAGCGAAATCCCAAAATAAGTAAGTGAAATAAAGAGTTAATTTTGTGGTCACTTTCACTGTTCTGGTTAGAAAAAAAACTATGTATGTATTAGCTGTGAAATTTGAATTGTGTGATTTTGGCCATTTCTGCCTATGAGTTAAGTGCTCTTATATTTATTGTGCAAACTGGCATCGCACATATAAAGATGAACAGTAAAGTTTGTACTGATATTTCAGTTTTTCTTTAGTTAACATATTAAAAAGCAAATAAAAAGATCACGATGAGTTGGTAGACTGCCAAAGAAAAGGAAAAGCTTTGTGTATAGTACCTTTATTGGCACTTTTTCCTGCTTTTTTTAACAAGAGGTCTCAAATTTTCATTTTTCAGTGAGCCTTGCAAATTATGTAGCTGTTCACGGTCACACAGACCAGCTCTGACTCAGCATGAGACGAAACTCAGAGGTGGACATAACAGGGAGCTGTGATCATTGGAGGCCATCTCAAGGTGTGGCTACCACAAGCAATAGGCTTGTTATTTTTCTGGGCTCCAAAATCACTGCAGATGGTGACTGCAGCCCTGAAATTAAAAGACGCTTACTCCTTGGAAGGAAAGTTATGACCAACTGAGATAGCATATTCAAAAGCAGAGACATGACTTTGCCAACAAAGGTCCGTCTAGTCAAGGCTATTGTTTTTCCAGTGGTCATGTATGGATGTGAGAGTTGGACTGCGAAGAAAGCTGAGCGCCGAAGAATTGATGCTTTTGAACTGTGGTGTTGGAGAAAACTCTTGAGAGTCCTTTGGGCTGCAAGGAGATCCAACCAGTCCATCCTAAAGGAGATCAGTCCTGGGTGTTCATTGGAAGGACTGATGTTGAAGCTGAAACTCCAATACTCTGGCCACCTGATACGAAGAGCTGACTCATTTGAAAAGACCCTTGATACTGGGAAAGATTGAAGGCAGGAGGAGAAGGGGATGACAGAGGAGGAGATGGTTGGATGGCATCACCGACTCAATGGACATGGGTTTGGGTGGACTCCGGGAGTTGGTAATGGACAGGGAGGCCTGGCGTGCTGCGGTTCATGGGGTCACAAAGAGTCAGACACAACTGAGCGACTGAACTGAACTGAACTACCTTAAAAACTGGAAAAGACTTTAAAGAGGATAATTGATAAGCATGTTGAAAAATAGGTGTGTGTAGTTGTAAATGTCCACTAGTAAATTTTTGGAGGCAACATTGATGAATGCACATACCTGCAACCCAGAGAATTCGTTTTTAGAAATTTTGTTCAAAAGCTCTCACCTTCAACCATTATGGAAAAGTATACATGCAAGGATATTCACTGCAGCCTTGCAAATAGTAGAGAGAAATTGGAAACAGCCTAAAGACATCTTTATCTCCTGATGTGGAAAGATATCTGCCGTTGATTGCTAAATAAAACAAGCAAGTTATAAATGAGTATGTTTAGGAGAATACTATTCAGGATTTTTGTAAGTAGTAGATGATAATAGTGGCTGTCACTAGAGAGTGAAATTGGGTGAAGACTAGTAGAATGGGGTCGGGGTGGGGAATCTTTACTTATTTCTCTCTGTGTTATTAGTAACAAACAGATATTACTTTATATTTTTAACTAAATTTTAAAATCTCTTTTTAATTTTGTTCCAATGTGTTAATGATGCCTTCCAATTACATAATCTAATAAAGGTCATCAGATCATCCATTCACATGTCTAAATCATGTTTAGTTGCTGAGCAGAACAAAGCCAAATAAGTATCATGTATCTGTCACCAGTATTCTTGCTTGGGAAATCCCATGGACAAAGGAGCCTGGCAGGCTACAGTTCATGGGGTCACAAAGAGTCCAACATGACTTAGCAACAAAAAAACAACATATTAAAGTCTCTAAGAATCCCCATAGTAAAGATGGCTTAATTGTGCTTTAACTTAGCATTTGCCTAACTAATGGGACTACATAATTCTTTCTGCCCTACACTTATTACTGTACCAGACACAGATCCAGGCAAGAGGCATTCTTGCCCTGGGCCCTGCATATTACAAACACTGTTCAGGACCCACAGAAAAGCTTCTCAGCATTACTGTGCCTTCCTTCTCAAAACCAAAGGTGACTGGGTCAAAACACAACGAAGACTTGTGGGAGGCTCCGCTGCCAGCATGAATGATCAACACCAGATGGGACTCTGGAGAAGTTCTGAGTGGGAGAAGCTCTTGGGTGAGAGCAAAGAAAATTTAATGTGTCAAATCCTTCTCTGACGGCATGAATGCAATACATTTTTCCATAACAAAACATCTTCTCCAGGGAGGACTGTTTCCTTCTTTTCCTTTCTTTGTATTTCAATTCACTGTTTTGGTTTCAACCGACAACTGCACAAGGAGGAGAATATGTTGCAATACTAAACAATTAGAACTAATTTTAAATGTGTATACATATATATACACACATGGGCTACTCGGTGCTAGTGATAAAGAACCCGCCTGCCAATTCAAGATATGTGAGAAACACAGGTTCTATCCCTGGGTCGAGAAAATCCCCTGAAGAAGGAAATGGCAACCCATTCCAGTAATCTTGCCTGGAGAATCCCATGGACAGAGAAGCCTGGAAGGCTACAGTCCATAGGATCACAAAGACTTGGATATAAGTGAAGTGACTTGGCACGCCCACACACATATATATATGAAAGTAAGTGACAGTTGCTCAGTCGTGTCCAACTCTTTGCGACCCCATGGACTCTACAGTCTGTGGAATTCGCTAGCCCAGAATACTGAAGTGGGTAGCCTTTCCCTTCTCCGTGGGATCTTCCCAACCCAGGGATCAAACTCATGTCTCCCGCATTGCAGATGGATTCTTTACCAGCTGAGCCACAAGGGAAGCCCATATATATATATAAATATTTTCTATTTTATATAGATAAATATATATATAGATGTATCATATATTGTACAATACTGATTCTTTACCTTGGCATAAAATACCCATTTTATGCTCAAATGGCAAATGCTTTTTTTTTTATTTTCATGAAAATATTTTGTAAAGTTTAAAGTTAAAATTAAAACATTTTGGTTTTATATAAATTATGTAAGTAGTGTCAAAAATTGTTGAGGGCTATTTTTCCAAAGAAGATATACAGAGATGGCCAACAGGTATATGAAAAATATTACGTATCACTAGTCATCAAGGAAATGCAAATTAAAACCACAGTGAGATATCACCTCATACCTGTGAGAATGGCTGTTGTCAAAAAGACGAGAGATAAGAAGTGTTGGCAAGGGTGTGGGGAAAAGGAAACCTTATGCCCTGTTGGTAGGAATGTAAACTTGTGCCGCCACTATGAAAACCAGCATGAGGTTCCCTCCAAGAATTCCAACTAGAACTACCATATGATCAGTAATCCCATTTCTGGGTATTATATCTAAAGGAAATAAAGTGACTCTCATAGATGAACTCATGAATTCATTGCAGCATTATTCACAGCGGCCAAGCCCATCTATCAATGGATGGATGGACAAAGAAAATGTGGGGGGGTGTGGTGTGTAGTTGACTGAAAGAAAAATGCACAATGCAAGAGCTGTGAGTTAAGCTTGCTGAGGACGGTAGCCTGGGAGATCTGAAGAGGATTCTGAGGAGCTGTTCTGAAGAGGTGGGAGAAGGCTAGTTTATATATGACTTTATATATATATGACTTTTTTTTTTTTGCTGGAGAATATACTCAGTCAAGTATGCATCTTTGTAGAAAATTGCCACTAGCCCCAAAGAACAAATATCACAAGTTAATGATTTTAGTGCTTCTCTAGGTATGGGAAGATGAAAGAAACTGGGTTCATTAAAATTCTTCCTGACATACATCTAACTATCTAAGGGACCTGTTGTCCACAACACAAAGCACAGAGCATCCTCTTATCACCTTTAATTTCCTCTGTCTGAACCACAGGGTGCTTCATCCTGTTATCACCTTAATTTCTCCATCTGAAGCACAGAGTGCGCTGCCAGTCAGCAACTACAGTGGGTTAATCTTTGCAAATCTGATGGTGGGCAAAACATTCTGCTCTTCTTTCTTTTTTTTTTTTTTTTTTTGGCCATACTGTGAGGCTTGCAGGATCGAATTGATGCCCCCTGCAGTGGAAGTGCAGAGTCTTACCCACTGGACTGTCAAGGAATTCTCTGCTCTTCTTTTGCATATATATATATGTATGTATACATGGGATTCCCAGGTGGCACTAGTGATAAAGAACCTGCCTTCCAATGCAAGAGACTTAAGAGATGTGGGTTCGATCCCTGGGTCAGGAAGATCCCCTGGAGAAGGAAATGGCAACCCACTCCAGTATTCTCACCTGGAGAATCCCATGGACACAGGAGCCTGGCAGGCTACATACATATATGTATGGAATATAATTCAGCCATAAAAAAGAAAGAAGTTCTGCATTTGCAGTAATATGGATGAAACGTGAAGGTTTTATGCTAAGTGAAAACATGAGCTTGAACAACATGGGTCCATTTATACTCAGACTTTTTCCAGTAGTAAATACTGTGGTACTCCACAGTCTGAGTTTGGTTGAATCTGCGATTTGTAACTGTAGATATGGAGGAATTGCATATGCAAAGGGCCAGCTATAAGTTATATGCAGGGGAAGGTCAGCATTCCTAACTCCTGCATTGTTCTAGGGTCCATTGTGCTGTCTGATCTTATACATGGAAACTAGAAAAGCGGAACTTATAAAATCAGAAAGTAGATTGGTGGTCACCAGAGCATGGGGAATGGATGATGGTGATCAAAGGATACAAATTTCCAGTTATAAGATGGGTAAATTCTAGGGAACCTGATGCGCAGCTTGATGACTAAAATTAACAATACTGAATCTTCTACTTGCAAATTGCCGAGACTAAATATTTTGTAACTTCTTGTATTTATTTCTTTTTTGGCTGAACCAAGCAACATACAGGATCTTAGTTCCTTGAACAGGAATTGAACCTGTGGCTCCCTGCACTGGGAGCCTGGTGTCTTAACCACTGGATCGCCAGGAAAATCCAGAGAGTAAATCTTAAAAATTCTTACCACACAGAAAAATGGTAATCCATGAGTGATGGGTGTGTTAACCAACCTTATCATGGTAATCATTTCACTGTGTGTGTGTGTATGTGTGTGTGCGCTCAGTCACTCAGTCGTCTCCAACTGTTTGCTATCCCATGGACTATAGTCCCCCAGGATCCTCTGTCCTTGGAATTCATACTGAAGTGGGTTGCCATTTCTTTCTCCAGGAGATCTTCCAGACCCAGGAACCAAACCCAGATCTTTTGCACTGGCAGGTGGATTCTTTACCACTGAGCCACCAGGGAAACACCATTTCACTATATACATGTATACTAAATCATCACATTATGAACCTAAATATACACAATGTTATATCTCAATAAAGTTGGGGAAAAAAATCTGTCAAGGGTACTAACAGTTAATAAAGAGAAAGGTGTATAAGCCAAAATCTTGGCCCAGAAGTAGAAGTATTCTTTGTGCCAACTATAGCAGATTGTTTGAATTTAGTATTAAAAGATATGGCCTTATCTGTTCTGATAAGAGAAATAGTTCAGAGGTTATATATGATATTGTAGGAGATCAGAAGATGAGAATATGCCACCTGAATGTATGCCTCTTTGGCATAAGGATTATTTTGAGCTGAAGGCAATTAAGCTGCCAATGAAAAAAAGAAAAGCTCTTTCCCCAAAAGCAGGTCATAAGTTTTCCTTAGTGAAAGTGTTCCCCCTCCCTCTCCTATACCAGGACGAAAACAATTCTTAATACTGGAGACAGAAAGTCAGCACCAAGATGGATTTGCACAAACAAATCTTACTAAAATAACCATTATCTTCCATTAGTTTCCTCCCTTCCCACAATTTACCATCCCTAGAATCCAAAAATCACCGCAGAGGGTGACTAAGGCCATGACATTAAAAAACGCTTGCCCTTTGGAAGGAAAGTTACGGCAAACCTAGGTAACGTATTAAAAAGCAGAGACATCACTTTGCCGACAAATATCCGGACAGTCAAAGCTATGATTTTTCCAGTAGTCATATACAGATGTGAGAGCTGTACTGTAAAGGAGGCTGAGGGCCAAATAATTTATGCTTTCAAATTGTGGTGCTGGAGAAAACTCTAGAGTCCCTTGGACAGCAGGATCAAACCAGTCAATCCTAAAGGAAATCAACCCCGAATATTCATGGGAAGGACTGATGCTGAAACTGAAGATCGAATACTTTGGCTACCTGATGCGAAGAACTGACGCATTAGAAAACATCCTGATGCTAGGAAAGATTGAAGGCAGGAGGAGCAGGAGACGACAGAGGATAAGATGGTTAGATAGCATCACCGATTCAATGGACATGAATTTGAGCAAACTCTGGGAGACAGTGAAGGACAGGGAAGCCTGGCATGCTACAGTCCATGGGGTGGCAAAGAGTCAGATATGACTTAGCAACTGAACAACAACAAAACAACAGAAGCCCAAACCCCTTTTCCTTTTTGTCTTGTCATTTTTCCATATTGATCGTCCTTTGTTAAAATGTATACAAGCTCCCAGGTCTAACTGTTTGTTTGGGGTCCTAATTGCTTTTCTATGAAGGCCTCCATGCATGTAAAAATTTAAATTTGTATTAACATTACATAAAATTTGTGTGCCTTTCCTCTTGTTAATCTGTCTTTGTCAGTTTAATTCTCAGGCCCCAGTCATAGAATTTTAAAAGATAAAGAAAGTTTTTTCCTCCCCTACAATTTTTGTAGTTCTGCCCCAAGATAGAACAATATTGATGAAAATATATATAAAATAATGCCTTAGAAAGCATCACTACGAACAAAGCTAGTGGAGGTGATGGAATTCCAGTTAAGCTATTCCAAATCCTGAAAGATGATGAGGTGAAAGTGCTGCACTCAATTTACCAGCAAATTTGGAAAACTCAGCAGTGGCCACAGGACTGGAAAAGGTCAGTTTTCATTCTAATCCCAAAGAAAGGCAATGCCAAAGAATGCTCAAACTACCTCACAATTGTACTCATCTCACAAGCTAGTAAAGTAATGCTCAAAACTCTCCAAGCCAGGCTTCAGCAATACGTGAACCGTGAACTTCCTGAAATTCAAGCTGGTTTTAGAAAAGGCAGAGGAACCAGAGATCAAATTGCCAACATCCACTGGATCATAGAAAAAGCAAGAGAGTTCCAGAAAAACATCTATTTCTGCTTTATTGACTATGTCAAAGCCTTTGACTGTGTGGATCACAATCAACTGTGGAAAATTCTGAAAGAGATGGGAATACCAGACCACCTGATCTGCCTCTTGAGAAATTTGTATGCAGGTCAGGAAGCAACAGTTAGAACTGGACATGGAAGAACAGACTGGTTCCAAATAGGAAAAGGAGTTCGTCAAGGCTGTATATTGTCACCCTGCTTATTTAACTTATATGCAGAGTACATCATGAGAAACGCTGGACTGGAAAAAACACAAACTGGAATCAAGATTGCCGGGAGAAATATCAATAACCTCAGATATGCAGATGACACCACCCTTATGGCAGAAAGTGAAGAGGAACTCAAAAGCCTCTTAATGAAAGTGAAAGAGGAGAGTGAAAAAGTTGGCTTAAAGCTCAACATTCAGAAAGCAAAGATCATGGCATCCAGTCCCACCACTTCCTGGGAAATAGATGGGGAAACAGTGGAAACAGTGTCAGACTTAATTTTTGGGGGCTCCAAAATCACTGCAGATGGTGACTGCAGCCATGAAATTAAAAGACTGAGCGACTGATCTGATCTGATCTGATCTGATATAAAATAACAACCATACTAAGACACTTATTATAGTCCACCTGAATGTTGTTGAGGCTATTTGATTTATTTTAGACAGATGTGAAATGCCCAGAAAGAGTTCACTGAAACTACAGAAAATCCTCAAATGAAAAATGAATCATGGTATTTGCTGGAAAATTAAAATACTCTTGAATTTTCATTATTTGCAATTATTTGATATAAACTGTTGCTTGCTACTAAGAGTATTAGCAGAATTTTATTTTTTTTAATTCTTTCAAAATTTCAAAAAATCCTTCTTTCAAAAGGATTCATTTTTTTAATTTTAGAGAACGTGTTTTTCTAAATCTAAAGAAGCTACAAATGAAATATGCAACAAAGGTGATAGTCCAATAAAATATTAGTATACCAGAACATGGAAACAGAATAATTTGTTTGATTCTGAAGGAGAAGACTTATTTACTAATGATCCTAAAACTAATTCTATGAAGACTCTTTCCTGGTCAAATTAAATCAAGAGGTTGTTGTTTAGTCAGTAAGTTATGTCTGATTCTTTGTGACCCCATGGACTGTAGTCCGCCAGTCTCCTCTGTCCATAGGATTTCCCAGGCAAGAATACTGGAGTGAGTTACCATTTCCTTCTCCAGGGGATCTGCCTGATCCAAGGATCGAACTTGCATTTCCTGCATTGCAGCTGAGTTCTTTACCACTGAGTCACCTGGGAAGCCCAAATCAAGAGGTAGTCTCATTTAAAGAGAAATTTGCATCAATCAAGCAAGATACTGCTATTTTGGTTTTCTACAGAATATTTCAACACTGAAATAATTTGAAAATAGCTGAATAAATACTGTATGTATACAGATATTCCTTTATAAGATGATAAAAATCATGATAAATATTAACATTAAATGATGAGATTAAAATATTTTGTAATATAATAGTTTATAATAATGTGATTTCATCAGTTCAGTTCAGTTCAGTCACTCAGTCGTGTCTGACTCTTTGCGACCCCATGAATCGCAGCACGCCAGGCCTCCCTGTCCATCACCAATTCCCGGAGTTCACTCAGACTCACGTCCATCGAGTCAGTGATGCCATCCAGCCATCTCATCCTCTGTCGTCCCCTTCTCCTCCTGCCTCCAATCCCTCCCAGCATCAGAGTCTTTTCCAATGAGTCAACTCTTCGCATGAGGTGGCCAAAGTACTGGAGTTTCAGCTTCAGCATCATTCCTTCCAAAGAAATCCCAGGGCTGATCTCCTTTAGAATGGACTGGTTGGATCTCCTTGCAGTCCAAGGGACTCTCAAGAGTCTTCTCCAACACCATAGTTCAAAAGCATCAATTCTTGGGTGCTCAGCCTTCTTCACAGTCCAACTCTCACATCCATACACGACCACAGGAAAAACCATATCCTTGACTAGACGGACCTCTGTTGGCAAAGTAATGTCTGTGCTTTTGAATATGCTATCTAGGTTGGTCATAACTTTCCTTCTAAGGAGTAAGCGTCTTTTAATTTCATGGCTGCAGTCACCATCTGCAGTGATTTTGGAGCCCAGAAAAATAAAGTCTGACACTGTTTCCACTGTTTCCCCATCTATTTCCCATGAAGTGATGGGACTGGATGCCATGATCTTCGTTTTCTGAATGTTGAGCTTTAAGCCAACTTTTTCACTCTCCTCTTTCACTTTCATTAAGAGGCTTTTGAGTTCCTCTTCACTTTCTGCCATAAGGGTGGTGTCATCTGCATATCTGAGGTTATTGATATTTCTCCGGGCAATCTTGATTCCAGCTTGTGTTTCTTCCAGTCCAGCGTTTCTCATGATGTACTCTGCATATAAGTTAAATAAGCAGGGTGATAATATACAGCCTTGACGAACTCCTTTTCCTATTTGGAACCAGTCTGTTGTTCCATGTCCAGTTCTAACTGTTGCTTCCTGACCTGCATACAGATTTATGATGAAATTTTAAAATTTGTATAATTCTGTGTTAATAATCATTTTATATATGCAACCCCATTGTTGCATATCATGATATCCATGATAAATAAAATAAGTAAAATTCTTGGTTTCTTTCTGAATCTAGGTATTACTTTGAGAATATTAGCAATTACAGTTGTTACTGCTCTAGGAGAGCATCATTTTTCCAAATTGTAATAATTAAAAAAGTTTTTTAAATCATCCAAGAACTACAGTGGTATATTACACACATTATTAATGTCTAATTGACATCATTATCAATAAAATGCATGTTATAGAAATATTGATTTTGCTGAAATGAGGGCAGGAAAATGAATGTTATGTGATGCACATAAAAATAATTGATTAACCATGTGTACCTTTAATTTATTACTCACCCAAACATCACTGGACCATCAACACAACAAGGCAGACATGCACGATAATAATCACATAAAGATTCTAGCTGCTTACACGTTTTTCAGTTTTATCATTTTGAAAGAACACTTGCCAAAGTAAGTGAGCAGAACATATTTTGTCTAACAGTATGTTAGCCTTATAACTTTTAAGTACTTTTGTATGATGTTGTAGTTTAGTCACTAAGTCGTGTCCAACTCTTTGCAATCCTGTGAACTGTAGCCTGCCAGGCTCCAATGTCCATGAAATTTTCCAGGAAAGAATACTGGAGGGGTTGCCGTTTTCTCCTCCTGGGGATCTTCCTCACCCAGGGATCGAACCTGCATCTCCTGCATTGGCAGGCGGATTCTTTACCACTGAGCCATCAGGGAAGCCCATTCTTGTATGATACATGGTTTCAATATATACCATTGACCTGAGTCTCACAAGTATTAGGAAATCTGCTTATGAATATCCTAAAAAGCAGTATTTGTTTGGGAAAAGTTGATGTATAGACATCAGAGATCATAATGTTACCACAAGAGTGTGGAGTCCGGCCGCTCAAGGTTCAAAAAACCAATAAATAGTCCAGGTTGGAGGAAAGGAAAGTTTGCTTTATTTTAGATGCTGGCAGCTGGTGAGGGGGGCGGTGGTGGAAGTCTGTCCAAAGGCCAACTCCTGCCACCCGACAACCAGCGGGGCAAGAACTTTTTTATAGACAGACGTTGGGGGTTGTGGGAGCTACACGCAGAAACAGCACAGTTATCCCTGATAGTCATTTTCAAATCCGTCATTGGTGGTCTGACCAGCATCATCTTGATTGTTTTAGGTATAGTTAATCTCCAATTCCAGGGTCCATTTGTTTCCATTTCTTTGAGGCCAATTCTTAGAATTGTAGCAGTTTATGTAATGAGTATAGTCTGGTCATCATGTAGTTAACTTCTTCTGCCTGGCATAGTATATGTAAGGCAGTTCACAGGAGATGGCTCAGAATATTATCTATAGCCCTTGAGAAGAAAGGTCCTTGACTATGCTTAATGACTACATTATTATTATTTGGTCTCCTTTGACTGTTTTCCTTTGTTTCTGCATGTCTCATTTCTCTGATTAAACTTATTCTTTGACCAAAGTTTTCCACAGACAGAAGGCAGGCAGAGGACATGGGGTGGTGGGGGTGTTGGGGGGAAGGCGCATAGGGTCCTGCTCTGTTTCAATAAGTACTATTTCTGATTCCCCTTCCAGTTCCTTTGACTTACCACCATCATCCTTTACTATTATTTTTCTTTCCATCAGAACTTCCTTCACAGTAATTAGTTCTACAGATTTGAATCATTGACTTTCCTGGGCAAACAATGCTCTTAATTCAGTGCTCTGCATCACCAGCCAAGATCTCATGGTTGTGGCATCCTTAAGCCCCAAAGGACAGGTTACGTGTTGTATGTGCCATCATTTTGTTTTGTTTCATTTCTAGTTCTTGGCTGCCCTATGCAACATGCAGGATCTTAGTTCCCTGACCAAGGATTGAACCCCGTGCCCCCTGCAGTGGAAGCTTGATGTCTTAACCACTGGCCCACCAGGGAAATCCCTGTGCCACTCTTTTGTATTTAGTACGCATGGTAGACATTGCAAACTGAACACAGAATCTTTCCCACTGGTTCTGGATGCAGGTTCAAAATGCATTTTCCTATATGGTGTTCCAGGTAAAGCCATTATTGATAATTTGGAGTTGGCACAGTTAGTGAAATCTATTTGCCATCCCTGGCCTAGAGGTAGGTCAGATCTTGCAATAGGTGATGGGCATACACATGTAGATGAAATAATCCCTCCCCCTTGAGAAGTTCAAATTTTCTTGGTAAGAGGTCCTTAACTATCTAGAAAGGATTCTGTGTACTTTCTAAGAATTATCTCCCATTCCTGAAGTCACTTGGAAAGTAAGAAATCCCCTTCATCCTTTAGGGATTTGTCAAGAAAACCAAACATTTAGACACAAAAGCATGTAAATGGAGTTGATTTCAGAATTTTTAAACCATGGTACACCAACATTCATTTTTATTTTGAAATAAACTTTATTCAAGTATAACAATTATAAAGATGTGGGGAAAAAAGCATGTGTACAACATGATTATCATAAAGTGAACACATCTGTGTAAACATCCCCCAGGCACCCAAAAGTCCCCTGTGCTCATTCACAATTATTATCTCCATCTTGCTTCCTAACGATAGTCACTCTCCTGACTGCTGGAGAAGGAAAAGGCAACCCATTCCAGTATTCTTGCCTGGGAAATCCCATGGACAGAGGAGCCTGGCAAGCTACAGTCCATGGGGTCACAAAGAGTCAGCCATGACTGAGCACCAGCACCTATCCAGGACTTCTCATACTATATAGATAACTTCTGAACTTTTTGTGATGGAATCTTATAGTATTATTCTTTCATGTGCCTGGCTACTTTTGCTCAACATTTTTAGATGAATATGTATTTATTACATGTTTAGTGATAAATTATTTTCCAAATTGGTATACCAACTTATACTTCTTCCAGCTGTCTTTGAGAGTTTCAGTTACTCCACATTTCTTGCCAACACATGGGATTGTTAGTACTTTTAATTTTAGCCATTCTCTTAGGAAGGTAGTAGTATTTCATTATTAGTCTAATTTGCATTTCTCTGATAGCTAATGATTTGAGAAGCTTTTCATTAATTTTTTTTCACATGCCTAACATCTATTGTGAAGTTCTTGTTCAAGTTTCTAACCATCTTGCTTTTGGATTGTTGCTTTTACTTATTGATTTATAGGAGGTTTTTTCTTTTGGTATTAATATATTCTGAATACAAGCCCCTTGTTGATTACCTGTCTTGCAAATATTTTCTTACAGTCTATGGTTTGTCTTTTTATCCATTTTTGTACCCTATTTTCCCCCTTTTTCTTTTTTTGGCCTTGCCACACGCATAAAGGATCTTAGTTCCCCCACCAGGGATTGAACCCAAGCCCCCTGAAGTGGAAGCACAGAGTCTTAACCACTGGACCTCCAGGGAAGTCCTTCACTTCTTTAGTGCTGTCTTGGCTATTGTTGCCTCCTTGCATTTTATACAAATTTTAAAATCAGCCTGTCAATTTCTACATCCTGCCCCCCAAAAAATTGTTTGGATTTTAATTTGATTTAATTTGTTTCTAGACATCAGTTTGGGAAGGAATAACACATTTATTATATTGAGTCTTTCAATCCGTAAAAATGGTCTATCTCTTCATTTATTTAATTCTTCTATAAATTCTCTAAATAATATTTTATAGTTCCTGTGCAAAGTTCTAATGATTCTTTCATTAAATTTATTCCTAAGTAGTTGATTTTTTTGATGCTATTACAAATGATAGCATTTCTAAAATTTCATTTTCTAATTCTTCATTGCTGGTGTATGGAAATGCAACTGTTTTTCTATATTGACCTTTTTTTTGGTGATATTGTTTGAACTGTGGTATTGGATAAGACTCTTGAGAGTCCCTTGGACTGCAAGGAGATCCAACTAGTCCATTCTGAAGGAGATCAGCCCTGGGATTTCTTTGGAGGGAATGATGCTGAAGCTGAAACTCCAGGACTTTGGCCACCTCATGCAAAGAGTTGACTCATTGGAAAAGACTCTGATGCTGGGAGGGATTGGGGGCAGGAGGAGAAGGGGATGACAGAGGATGAGATGGCTGGATGGCATCACTGATTCGATGGACGTGAGTCTGAGTGAACTCCGGGAGTTTGTGACCGACAGGGAGGCCTGGCGTGCTGCAGTTCATGGGGTCGCAAAGAGTTGGACACGACTGAGTGACTGAACTGAACTGAACTGATTGTTGAATTCACTTATTAATTCTAATAGATTATTTTTAGACTCAGTACACACATAATTATGTCATCTGCAAGTAACAGTACATTTATTCTTTTCCAGTCCTCATACTTTTTTTTTACCTGAATTCATAAGCTAAAAATCTAGTATAATCTTGAATATAAATGGTTATAGCAGAAATCTTTACCTTGTTCACAATCACAGGGAAAATTTTCAGTATTTCACTATTATGTATGATGTTTGTTATAGATTTTTGTATATACCCTTCATTATGTTAAGAAAGTACCTATCCCTAGTTTTCTATTGCTTAAAAATATACTCTTTGGAAGGAAAGTTATGACCAACCTAGATAGCATGTTCAAAAGCAGAGACATGACTTTGCCAACAAAGGTCCGTCTAGTCAAGGCTATGGTTTTTCCAGTGGTCATGTATGGATGTGAGAGTTGGACTGCAAAGAAAGCTGAGCATGGAAGAATTGATGCTTTTGAACTGTGGTGTTGGAGAAGACTCTTGAGAGTCCCTTGGACTGCAAGGAGATCCAACCAGTCCATTCTAAAGGAGATTAGTCCTGGGTGTTCATTGGAAGGACAGATGCTAAAGCTGAAACTCCAATACTTTGGCCACCTCATGCGAAGAGTTGACTCATTGGAAAAGACCCTGATGCTGGGAAGGATTGGGGGCAGGAGAAGAAGCGGACGACAGAGGATGAGATGGCTGGATGGCATCACCAACTCGATGGACATGAGTTTGAGCAAACTCCGGGAGCTGGTGATGGACAGGGAGGCCTGGCATGCTGCGGTTCATGGGGTCGTAAAGAGTTGGACACGACTGAGCGACTGCACTGAAAAAAATACATATGCTGAAATAACTTTTCCTGAGTTTCTTAAAATGATCATGTGATTTTTCTCCTTTAATATATTAACATTGTGAGTGACATTAATTTTTAGTGTTAAGCAACCTGCAGTCTGGATTAGATTCAAATTTATCATGTTGTATTATTCTTTCTATGTATACCAGGATTTGGTTTGTTGATATTTTGGTTCAGTTTTTTTTTTTTAAGTTTTATTATGAAAGCCGTTGGTATATAGTTTTGCTTTTCTGTGTTATACTTGTCAAGTTTTGATATTAAGATTGTGCTGGCCTTATAAAACAACTTCCCAGTCTTCTTTCTTTTTGTATTCTCTGAAAGAGTTTGTGTGAGTTGGCACTATTTCTTCCTAAAATATTTGCTGTGATATACCAGTGAAGCCATCTGGGCCTTGAATTTTCTTTAGGAGCAGATTTCCCTTTACTGGGGCTTCCCTGGTGGCTCCAGAGAAGGCAATGGCACCCCACTCCACTACTCTTGCCTGGAAAATCCCATGGACGGAGGAGCCTGGTAGGCTGCAGTCCAGGGGGTCGCGAAGGGTCGGATGCGACTGAGCGACTTCACTTTCCCTTTTCCCTTTCATGCATTGGAGAAGGAAATGGCAACCCACTCCACTGTTCTTGCCTGGAGAATCCCAGGGACGGGGAAGCCTGGTGGGCTGCCATCTATGGGGTTGCACAGAGTCGGACACGACTGAAGCGACTTAGCAGCAGCAGCAGCCTGGTGGTTCAGACAGTAAAGAATTGACGTTCCTAGTGTGGCAGCAGAAAACAAAATGGTGTCTTAAGTGCTTAGTGTTTGATGTCATTAACAGTTTCGTAAAACTCTACAGTGTAGAAAGATTTTGATACTAAACTGTGCATTGTACATAGTTCTAATGCATTGTATTGACCACCAGTACTTCTATAATGGTAGATTGTTTGTGCATTCAGACTTTTAAGCATTAAACATAAGTAACTTCTAAAAAAAAAAAAAAAAAAAGAATCCTCCTGCAATGCAGGAGACCTGGGTTTGATCCCTGGGTGGGGAAGAGCCCCTGGAGAAGGGAATAGCTACCCACTCCAGTATGCTTGCCTGGAGAATTCCATGGACAGAGAAACCTGGGGGATGACTGTCCATGGGGTCGCAAAGAATGCAGAACTGAGTGACTAACATTTTTTCATTTTTTCACATACAGATGGAATTTCTTTCTATAGTAGATTTAGGACTATTCACATCTGTGTTTCTCCTTGTGTGAATTTTGGTAAGATATGTTTTCCTAGAATGTTGTCAGTTTCATCTAAATTGCTAAATATAACAGCATAAAGTTGTCCACAATGCCTTTTTATTATTTTAAATGTCTATAGAATTTGAAATGATGTCTCCCCTTTTCATTTCTCATATATTATTTGTTGTTTCTCTATTTCTTTTGATTAGTCTTGACAGAGGCTTATCAATTTTATTAGTCCTTTAGAAAACCAGCTTTGTTTATCCTATTTTGTATGGTTTTATTTATTTCTGCTTTTTGTTATTTCCTTTCTTCTCCTTTTCTGGGTGTAAATTTATGTTCTTTTCCTAAGTTCTTTGAAAATATTTTTATTTATTTTATCTATTTCATTTTGGCTCTGCTGGGTCTTTGCTGCTGATCGGGCTACTCTCTAGTTGCAGTGTGCAGGTTTCTCATTGCAGTGGCTTCTCATGTAGTGGAGCATGGGCTCTAGGGTGCGTGGGCTTCGGTAGCAGTGGCACATGGGCACAGTAGTTGTGGCTTCCAGATTCTAGAGCCAGGCTCAACAGTTGTGGCTCGTGGGCTTAGCTGCTCTGAGGCATGTGATATCTTTCAAGATCAGGAATTGAATCCATGTCTCCTGCATTGGCAGGTGATTCTTTACCACTGAACAATAGGGAAGCCCCTTTTCCTAAGTTTTTGATATAAATGCTTGAGATCACTGCTTTTCATCCTTTTATTCCTAATATATGCATTTAAGACTCTCTACACAGTTTTAACTTCTTCTTACAAGTTTAAATACATGATGTTTCCAATATTATTCACTTCTAAGTGTATTTTGAGTTCCATTGTAATTTCTTGACACATGGATATTAAAAACTGGACAATAAAAGTATTATTTAATCTCCAAATATTTGGGAATTTCCTAGTTTCCTTTTCGTCAGTGACTTCAGAACTTAACTCCACTATGGTCAGAGAATCAGTTCAGTTCAGTCGCTCAGTCATGTCCGACTCTTTGTGACCCCATAAACTGCAGCACTCCAGGCCTCCCTGTCCATCACCAACTCCCAGCGTCTACCCAAACCCATGTCCATCAAGTCAGTGATGCCATCCAACCATCTCATCCTCTGTCGTCCCCTTCTCCTCCTGCCCTCAATCTTTCCCAGCATCACAGTCTTTTCAAATGAGTCAGCTCTTCGCATCAGGTGGCCAAAATATTGGAGTTTCAGCTTAAGCATCAGTCCTTCCAATGAACACCCAGGACTGATCTCCTTTAGGATGGACTGGTTGGATCTCCTTGCAGTCCAAGTGACTCTCAAGAGTCTTCTCCAACACCACAGATACACCATGCCTAATTTTATCCTTTGGAAGCTGTTGAGATTAACTCTGAAAGTCAGCATATGGTCAATTTTGGTAAATGTTCCATATATTTGAAAATAATGTGTATTCTATTGATATTTGGTACTGTGTTCTAAACCTACCAATAAGATTGTATTTATTAATTGTTGTTGTTCAGTAGCTCAGTCATGTCCAACTCTTTGTGACCCCATGGACTGAAGAATGCCAGACTTTCCTGTCCTTCACTATTTCCTGGCGTTTGTTCAAATTCATGTCCATTGAATTGGTGATGCCATCCAACCATCTCATCCTCTTCTTTTCCTGCCTTCAATCTTTCCCAGAATCAGGGTCTTTTCCAGTGAGTCAGCTCTTCACATCAGGTGGCCAAAGTATTGAAGCTTCAGCTTTAGCATCAGTCCTTCCCATGAATATACAAGTTTGATTTCCTTTAGGATTGACTGCTTTGGTCTCCTTGTAGTCCAAGTGACTCTCAAGAGTCTTCTCCAACACCACAGTTCGAAGGCATCAATTCTTTGGCATTCAATCTTTTTTATTGTCTAGCTCTCACATCTGTACATGACTACTGGAAAAAACCATAGCTTTGACTATACAGACCTTTGTTGGCTTATTACTTACATTACTTAAATCACATGCTTTTTTTGTTCATTTCTTCTATCAGGAACTGATAGATCATGACATGAATCTTTAACTTATTAAAATGTAATATGTTAGTGCTTTAGCTACTTTCTATACTATCTTAGGATCTGGGGCCTTTTCATTCCATTTACCTCATCTCACTTTTTGTGAATTTTATTTTTATTTCTCCATACATATAACCCAAGTAATTCAAAGTATGTTTTAATCCACAGCTCGATAGCTTTAATCAGCTTTAGAAAATTCTTGGCCAGCATGGCTTCAAATACTGCTTCTATCCCATTTTCTCTCTTTTCTTAACACTGAGACTTCATATTAGGTTTTCTCACCTTATCTCACAGATAGAAAATATCTTAGAAATACTAACCAATAGAAAGCTTGTGTAGCTAGACTACATTCTTTTCTGTTTTTTCCTTCCATTTATATCTCTGGGCCTAAGTCTGAATATTTTTCCTTTTGACCTATCGTCCAGATCACAAGCTCTCTTTAGCTGTGTCTAATCTGCTGTGAAATCGTGATTCAGATATCTGTTGCTGCATAACAACCCATCCCATACTGGGTGGTTTTAAACAATTGCCACCATTTACTTGTCCATGATTCTGCAACTTGAGCCAGGCTCATTACAGACAGCCTGTCTCTGTGTCTGGCGAGGGTAGCTTCCTGGGGTTGGAGGACCCAAGACGGCTTTGTTCACATGTGTGGCACCTCAACTAGAAGGGTCAGAAGAGTTGGGGGCTGGCTGGGTTTCTCTCTCTGTGTGTAGTCTTTCATTCTCCAGGGCCTGTCGGCCTCCATTTTCCCCTCCCCTTTCATACCAGCAGGATATTTATAATTACTGACCCAGAGGTCAGGTCTCCAGGAGGGTGAAAATGGAAGCTGCCACTCCTCTCAATGGCTAGGTAGGCCTAGAGCTAGCAAAGCATCACTTCTCCTACATCCTTCACTCCACAGAGCAGCCCTTCAAATGGACTCTCAGAACTCCTGTAACACTACTCCATCCAACATGTTTCTGATTCCCTCACCATCCTCCTTGTTCTCCATGAGTCCTAGACCTAGAACAATGACTGACATGAAGCAGTACACAATAGATACTTGTCCAATAAATCAATGAAGAAATGGATGCTGTTGATCCAAGGCTCTCTTTAGCATCACATATGCAAATATAGGAACAATAGCAGCCAAAGTGGTAGCTAAATTTGCAAATTCTTTGTTTTTAATACTTTCTACATATTGAATCACCTCCTCTCCCAAATAGCTGGTAACTCACTGAAATTCTCCAGTTTGTTTCTCAGCCTGAGACAGGACAGTGAAGGAAGGAGAATTTATTCATTTTTACCATACCTTGAAACATGTGGGATCTCAGTTCCATGACCAGGGATCAAACCCACTTCCTGCATTGGAAGCTCAGTCTTAACCACTAGACTGCCAGGAAGTCTCCAAAACAGTCTTAATAGAAATAGCCTTTGAATTCTGATTATTAGAGAGAAAAATTCCCAGGACCTAAACACTATCCCTTTCCTTCCCCAACTAAGATCCCAGGTAACTCAAGTGTGTCTACACAGACCATTAACCTGTATCTTGGGTCATTATTGGGGAGCTCTGTGTTTCTGTACTTGTGACCTGAATGCAGTTGCTGCTGCTACCCACCCTCACTTCAGCAATACTGACCCCAACCTTTGACCCTTACCCTCTCCCATCGTGGCTCATGCTGATTATGGTGCCTTCTGCTGACTTAGAACTCCCTGGTGCTCACCACAAATAGCATATTCAGTTTAGTTCAGTTGCGCAGTCGTGTCTGACTCTTTGCGACCCCATGAATCGCAGCACGCCAGGCCTCCCAGTCCATCACCAACTCCCGGAGTTCACTCAGACTCACGTCCATCGAGTCAGTGATGCCATCCAGCCATCTCATCCTCTGTCGTCCCCTTCTCCTCCTGCCCCCCATCCCTCCCAGCATATGCAAAAGACTCTGGTCTTTTCCAATGAGTCAACTCTTCGCATGAGGTGGCCAAAATACTGGAGTTTCAGCTTCAGCATCATTCCTTCCAAAGAAATCCCAGGGCTGATCTCCTTCAGAATGGACTGGTTGGATCTCCTTGCAGTCCAAGGGACTCTCAAGAGTCTTCTCCAACACCACAGTTCAAAAGCATCACTTCTTCGGCGCTCAGCCTTCTTCACAGTCCAACTCTCACATCCATACATGACCAAAGGAAAAACCATAGCCTTGACTAGACGGACCTTTGTTGGCAAAGTAATGTCTCTGCTTTTTAATATGCTATCTAGGTTGGTCATAACTTTCCTTCCAAGGAGTAAGCGTCTTTTAACTTCATGGCTGCAGTCACCCTCTGCAGTGATTTTGGAGCCCAAAAAAATAAAGTCTGACACTGTTTCCACTGTTTCCCCATCTATTTCCCATGAAGTGATGGGACCAGATGCCATGATCTTCGTTTTCTGAATGTTGAGCTTTAAACCAACTTTTTCACTCTCCACTTTCACTTTCATCAAGAGGCTTTTGAGTTCCTCTTCACTTTCTGCCATAAGGGTGGTGTCATCTGCATATCTGAGGTTATTGATATTTCTCCGGGCAATCTTGATTCCAGCTTGTGTTTCTTCCAGTCCAGCGTTTCTCATGATGTACTCTGCATATCAGTTAAATAAGCAGGGTGACAATATACAGCCTGGACGTACTCCTTTTCCTATCTGAAACCAGTCTGTTCTTCCATGTCCAGTTCTAACTGTTGCTTCCTGACCTGCATACAGATTTCTCAAGAGGCAGGTCAGGTGGTCTGGTATTCCCATCTCTTGAAGAATTTTCCACAGTTTCTTGTGATCCACACAGTCAAAGGCTTTGGCATAGTCAATAAAGCAGAAATAGATGTTTTTCTGGAACTCTCTTGCTTTTTCCATGATCGACTGTTACCTTATGACCCTTTTTATTTCTTTTTTCTTTTAAATATTTAATTAATTAATTAGTCTGTGTGGGTGCATCTTAGTTGGGGCACACAGGATCTTTAGTTGTGGCGTGCAGAATCTAGGTCCCCAATCAGGGTTGGATCCCAGGCCCCCTGCATTGGGAGCGTGGAGTCTAAGCCACTGGCCCACCAGGGAGATCCTGACCCTTTCTCTTTCAAAGAATGTGAGAGTAGTTCTTCTGGGATTGGGTCAGAGGACATCGGAGAGATACCTCTAGTGGCAAAAGTGGTAGAAACGAACTCTGATGAAAAGTCCAAGGAGCGCAGTTCTGACATACTGAGTGTGTGTGTAACACAAAAATTTCCCAACTTGGTTTCCACAGTTATTTTCACCACACCATGTCAACAAAGACAACAATAGAAACTAAAATTTAATGAGTACTCACTATGTGCCAGGCACTGTTTCAACTGCTTTAGATATATCATCTCATATAAAACTTTGGGTGGAGGAATAGATTACAGGTAATTGAAGCAACATGGAATGGATGGATTGGTGGATACGATTTGAAGGAACTGTTAAAAGAATTTTATCAGGAAGATGAGCCAAGATATGAAAGGAGAAGGTAAAAACAGGACAGAGTTGACAAAAATGTGTGGAGGTGTGTGTGAAGATATGCTCAGATAATACCCTCAGACGCTCAGTAGTGTCCAGCTCTTTGCAACCCCATGGACTGTAGCCTGCCAGGCTCCTCTGTCCGTGGGATTTTGCAGGCAAGAATACTGGAAAGAGTTGCTATTTCCTTCTCCAGGGGATCTTCCTGATCCAGGGATCAAACCTGCTTCTCCTGCACTAGCAGGCAGATTTTTTACCACTGAGCCACCTGGGAAGCCAGGTGAGTGAAAAGAGGAGTGGCAAAAGACAGATCAGGTAGCCAAGGACAGGGAGATGCAGGAGCCCATTGGGATTTGAGGATGCTGAAATCAAGAGATCACAGGAAGCTGTGAATGGAGATCTTTCCAAGTTTCAAGTAAAATTAATATGTCTATTTTGACACAGCAAATAGACCAGCTCTTGAGGCCACACTGAGTAAAATAAAATATATCAGACTCTTTTAATGGTTTTAGTGGTTCTCTAAAGGGTTACTTATTATCTGTTAAATATTTGAATAGAGCATTGTTCTGGAATAGCCACAGGAACAATCCTTTGCAGAAAAGCGGAGGAACCAGTCTGAAAGCTCTGTCTGCAGTGAAAACCATACAGCAATGCTTCATTCCTGGCAAAACTGTGTTGACAAGGTGGTCTGCATCAAACCTGGGTGCAAAACCCCCCGGGCTCCCAGCCAAGCACATGAGGAGATTCCCAATGACCAGTCAGAGGGAGCCTATAGGGGATCCCATGTGCGTACATCATTAATCTGACTTCATAGGGCACAAGAGGCAGGCAAAAGTGTGTGCTGAGCAGCCAGGCCAAGGCTCAATTAAATAAAAATAAATAAATAAATAAATTAGTAGGAACCCCCTGCCAAAAGAAAACCCACCAATGTACCTATTATCAGCCAGCTTAAAACACATTAGAGCCTCATGTGCCCCTCCCTCTTCATACCCCTCCCCCCACTTTCAAAGGTAACCACTCTTCTGAGTTTTGGGTTAAACACTCACTTGTATATGTGTCTGCCGGTGTGTGTGCTTTAATAGTCTTACCCTACATGTATGTATCCGTTTAAATAAATTGTTTGCCTTTTTTGAACTTAAAAATATATATATATATATATGTTATCCTTTGTGATTTAACATTTAAGACATTCTATAAGAAAACGCACTGTTCCATCAATTGAGGTAAATGCAGTAATAATTCTACCTTGGATTCAGTGGCCATTTTGATTGTTGTCTCAAAAAAAGACAGCAATAAGTATATGCCTATATGTCAATCTTCAAAATCAATTAAAAAGTATTTGTTTAATGTTAAAAAAATAAAACAAAAAATACATAAAACCAAAGCCTAGACTGGGAGAAGTCTCCACGTTATTGATTTAACCAACTCCCTCCATTAAGTTTCCTTTTCTTGGATTCTGTCTTAACCACTCTACTGGCTTCTTCTAATAACAAACTCAAATTTCTCCGATCTTTAAAACCAGCCAAACAATCGCACAGAATAACTCTCCTCCATACTTTCAGCTACTCCTTCTCCACCGCTGAGAATGAGCTGTCTACACTTCTTGCCTTCACATTTTCACCTTTCACTCATATCTCAAGCCACTGCTCTCTGGTTTCTTCTTATCACCATTTCAGTGAGGCAGTTCCCAACAAGGACACCAAGTACTTAATCATCAGATTAAACGGCACCATCTCCCTCCTTATCTTGACCTCCCTGTGGCATATATCTGGACATCTCCTTCCTTCTGAAAATTCTTTAATTCTTTGGTTCCTAAGGATATGGCAACCCACTCCAGTATTCTTCTCTGGGAAATGCCATAGACAGAGGAGCCTGGCAGGCTACAGTCCATGGGGTCGCACGACTCAGCAACTAAACTACCATCTCCACCACAGGACCACACAGGATCTCCTCTTTTTCTGCCTGACCCTTAGATGTTGGTGTTACCAGGCTCCATCCTTGCCACTGCCTTTCTCATTCTGCATGGTCTTCTAGAACCCCTCTCATGGTTTCAACCACAACCTACCTATTGAAATGACTCCCATCTCTGTGTTCTACCTTGACTACTTCCCCTGAGCTATATATTCATCTCTCCACTAAAACATCTCTCTCTGGATGCCCCGTGAAATCTCAACACACAAAACCACTCATGATCTCATCCCCCAAACTGCCCATTCTTCATGGATTTCCTCATCTCAGTGAATGTCAAAATTAATCATCCCATTGCTGAAGCCAGAAACCAGAAAATAGTTTTTGACTCCTCCTTTTTCCTAGCTACTGGCCGCCCAGTGAGTCAGCAAGCCCTGTTTCAGCCCCTGTCTTCTCTGTCTTGGAGAGAGGTCCCCTCAACTGAGCTCCTGCCTCCAGGCTCTCACCCTCAAATCTACCTCCACACAGGCCAGCAGTCTAGAAATCTGTCTAAACCCAAACTATGATCGTGTCCCTCTCCTATTTAAAGTCCTCCCATGGCTTCCAACTGACAACCTTTCCCCCTCTCATTTCTCTGCCTTAGTTCCAGTCTGTGCCCACAAGGAGGGAGGACCATTTGGGGAGAGCAGCCAACAGTCAGGGCTTTGGCAGCTGGTCAGAGGGATTTGAGTTTGGCATAAGACGATATAGGAACCATTCACAGGTTCAAAGGCAGGGCATGATGACATAATGACACAATGACAGGTACACATGACAGTCCTACAATGGGATACACATGAGCAGGCTGCTGTAGACTGAATGTATCCTCCCAAAATTCATGTTAAAACCTAATGCTCAATGTATTTGGAAGTGGGACCTTTGGGAGGTGATTAGGTCATGAGGATGGTGTGTGTGTGTGTGTGTGTGTGTGTGTGTGTGTGTGTGTGTGTGCTCAGTCGTGGCTGACTCTTTTGTGACTTCATGAATTGTAGCCCGCCAGGTTCCTCTGCCCACCAGGCTCCTGTGCCCGTTGAATTTTCCAGGCAAGAATACTGGAGTGGGATCCATTTCCTACTCCAGGGATCTTCCCAATCCAGGGATCAAACCTGCATCTCTTGCATCACCTGCATTGGCAGGCAGATTCTTTACCACTACCGCCAAGTGGGAATCCCCATGAAGACGGAGGCCTCATCAATGAGATTAAGAGACCCCAGAGAGTTTCACCCTCCTCCCCTTTACCCCTCAACCCATATAGTAACACGAAGAAAAGACTATTTTTTGTGAAACAGGAAGCCGGCCCTCGGGAGACAACTGAATTGCTATGCCTTGATCTTGGACCTCCCAGCCTCCAGGACTGTGAGAAATAAATTTCTGAGGTTTGTTTGAAAGTCACCCAGCCTATAGTAATTATGATACTTTGTTATAGCAGCTCTAAGGGACTGACACAGGCAACAGAGGCAAAAGGACTTAGTCTACAGCTAGAAAAGAGGAAAATGTAGGACTACTGAGGAAGGGTAAATATTTCAAAAGGAAAAATCACCAGATACAAGGAGTAAGGGAATGCCGTTAGCAGATAAAGTCAAGCACTACTAAAGTAAACAATCCACAGGAAGTCTAGAGAATTTAACGCCCCATTATCCGAAGCCCTGGATAAAAGAACAAGAACAGGGGTTAAAACACACACACACACACACACACACACACACACGGTTCTACAGGGCGAGTGAGGAAAGCCGATGCTGGGAGAAACTGTAGGAAAGCCTGGGAGAGGGACAGACACAAGAAAGGCAAGAAGCTGAGGACCAAAGTCCGTTACACTCAGGAGCCGCGGCAGCCGACTTCTTAAAGGTGAGCTTCAGGATGAAGAAAGAAGCAGCATCATTCATTCGTTCTTTAGGCAGATTAAAAAACAAAAACTCTGTCCAAAATGTTGCCAGGATTGGAAACGAGTGACCTGCCAGAAGTCCCTTTCACAAAACTCCAGGCCTGGACGGCGGACGCACCGAAAGTCATAACCGCTGACGGACTCTGAAGTTACGGAGATCCGAGTTCGAATCCCGACTGTCCGGCTCGGCGAATTAGAAAACCTTCGGTGACTTCGGTTAAATGGCTTGCCCTGGGTGGGTCACACCGCATTGTGAAGGGCAGACCTAGGGTGAGACCCCCCTCCACAAGGTCGCTGACCCCAGACCGGTGCTTCTTCCATCAGCCTGATGCTCTGGGGGGCGGGTCCCCTCGCGCGGCCGGCCCCCGGCCTGGGGCGCCTTTGTGCCCCCCTCACCCGAGCGCACTCATAGAAGCGGCCCGCGCGGGGGGGCGGGGGAGCTGGGCGGGAGATCTGTCAGCGGGAGGTGGATGTGGGACTGGGGGGCTGGTGGGAGCGCCCCCGAGGTGGCGCGGACCTGTGGGGAGGGGGGCGGCCAGGTGGTGATTGGCTGGGCTGCGGCTGGCAGTTCCCGGCCAAGAACAAAAGAGAGCGGGCGGCGGGCGGCCTCCGGAGTAGGCGCTGCTGCCCGCCCGGCGCGGGCTTCGGTGCTGGGGGAGGACGTACCTACCACCCGCCCGCCCGCCCGCCCGCCGAGCAGCCGGGCTGGCGCGCTCGGTTTCTGCGCGAAAGCCGGCCGTGTACCTAGGAATTAACCGGCCGGCGCTAGAGGGGAGGGGTGGGGAGCGGGAAGTGGGGTGAGGGGGGGGGATGCTGAGCGCGCGCGAGAACAATAATAAGATCGTGTTTGCGGTCGCTGCCCGAGGAGGATTCGGAGGAGGCGCGAGGCCCGGTGCTCGCGCCGCGCCCGGGAGCCCGGGAAGGAGGCCGGCGGCGGCGGCGGCATGAGGCAGGCGACGCGGCGCCTGTGAGCAGCGCGCGGCGGCGGCGGGGACCTCGGCGCGGGCAAGAGCCGAGCGGCCGGGGGCTCCCCTCCCCCGCTGCCGGGCGGTGATTTGCCGGGCCTGCTGAGCCCCCCGCCCACTCCCTCGCCTCAGCCGCCGCCTCGACGCTTCCCCTCGTCGGAGCGGCCGCTAGTCCGCCCGCCCGCCCGGCTCGAGGCCCGCGGGGAGCGCGGCGCAGTCCGTCGGCCCGCGGGGGGGCGGCCTCCCGGCATCTTCGCGGCGCCCAAGGACGACCAGGAAGGGGAGCGGCAGGGATGGCGCGTCCGCGGCCCCGCGAGTACAAGGCGGGCGACCTGGTCTTCGCCAAGATGAAGGGCTACCCGCACTGGCCCGCCCGGGTGAGTACGGCGGCGGCGCGCGGGCCCGCCCGCCCACCATTTTCCCCTTCATGATGGCGCGCCCGCCCCCTTTCCCCATCGCCTCAGCCCGGAGCGCGGAGCCCGCCGCGAGCGGCCGACTGCGGCCGGGGCTGAAGGCTCGGGCGGCGCTGCGCAGAGAGAACTCGGCCGCGCCGGAGGCGAGGGTTCCCGCGGGCCGCGCCCGCACCCCGCGAGGGCGGCCATCCTTCCGCCCACTTTCGAAGGCGGCTCCGGCCCCTGCAGGCCAGCTGCTGCCTTCCTCCCGGAAAGCCGGCAGTGACTGGGAGCCCTTCGCCGGGAAGCGGGCCTGGAGCAGAGGCATCGCCCGGGGCAGGGTGGTTGGCGGACTCGGCGGTCTCGGGGCGAACGTCGGGGCACGTAGGGGAGCGTAGTGCAAATGGCTGTCCGCGAGCCGGCGGGCGCCCGCGGCGTCGATCCTGGAAAGGGGCAGTGGTCATTCCGAGCCAGCGGCAGCCTCTTGGCAGTCGTTCATCCATCTCTCAGGGCATCCTTCGCCATCCAGACTTGTTGAGTTTTCCCTGAGCGCGATTCTGGGTGCCCCGCCTGCTCTATCATTGTCCTGGGGTACGAGCATCCCTGGTACCCCTGCTTCTTTTAAACCGACACCGAATAGTTGGGAGCTGGCAGCTTGGCACTGGCTAGTGGGTCCCGGAAGCTCCTCATGCCTTTTCACCTCCATATTTGTTTTAGGTCAGATTCCAGACCTCATCCTTGGCCCCCCACCTCAGTCCACAATAGCTCTCTCTTCTCATAAGCAGGGTTGTCGCTGTGCTCTTTCTCTAGAAAGCATCTACATGTAATACATAACATTAAATTTTTTTACCAGGCCCTTTACTAGCATGTGTGCTTTGTGTTTTAAAATCAATCCCTTTTACTTTTATAATAGTTGGTAGTTAATTTCTTGACATAAGAAATGTAGTGGAAAGGAGGGTCAAGGCATGTTCAAGTCTGAATTGGCATCCTTGAGGAATAGAAGTAGACATGGGAAATAGTGGTAGCATAAATATGAATGAAAACTCTAAAAATGTTGTATTATATGCAAGTGAAGATACCCGAGACTCCTCCCCCGCCCCCCCCCCCAATACACCCATTCACAAAAAGAAGTGATATCATGGGTGGCCAGACTGAAATTTAGTGAAGTTGAAGTAATGGACGGACATAATCCTTTTTTTTTTTTTAGTTTCTCATGATTGTAAAATAGGAAGAACACTGGGTCAGGAATTGGGGGACCCTGGCATCTGGTCTGGGCTCTGTTACGGGCTGGTCATCTGAACTGTCTGAATATCCGTTTCTGCAACTATAAAATGATCATCTCTAGGATTTCTTCCAACACTAACAACCTCAGATTTCAAGGGGAAAAAAACAGTCTCATTCAGATTCTATGAGGCTGTGCAAGTAACTTTTATCCATATCTGAACTGTAGGCTGTCCTTAAATAAGGCAAAGTTCATGGTAGAATAATAGGTTATTTTTTCATATATATATATATATATATATATATATATATGGCAAGATTTGTTACTTTAAGAGTTCTTTGGAGAATCCCTTGAATATACTCTTTAAGTAAGAAATAAACAGTTAAGGGCACATATGTTTGGGCATAGTCAAAGTAAATTAAAAGTTATCATCACCAGTTGGTCATTTTCTTGTAACACAATGGCTTTCTTTAATCTTACCTTTGAAAAAGATTTCCTGAGAGTCAGAAAGAAAATAGACTTAAAATTTTATTAACATGCTGCTTGCATAGGTTGGCCACCTGTAGTGATTTTGAAACAAGTGCTGCAGAAGTGGTCCTAGTTGTATATTTAATTGTACATAAAATTCCTAGGAGTTTTAACTCCATACCAAGGGAAAATGGAAAGTAAAATGAGGGAGTAAAGTCAATTACATTGTTAGATAAGATGCAGTAAATAAAGGGGGAAAATCTGTGTCTGTTCACATTTAGCAATGAGTTCCTCAAGGAAAGGACCTAAGTCTCCCTAATTTTCTAAAATATTTTATAGTGAGTGGCATGCTGTAATTTCCAAATAAAGGTAAAGGTTAGAAAAAGAAGAAGGAGCTATTTGGGTCTCTGCTCTTCTTTAGTTACAGTTGAATGTGTCAGTGTTCTCATTTTATTTTCTTCCCAATTCTAGGAGATAGTATCCCCACTTTACATCTAGCTATAGCTTTGTAGATGATGTTATTATAAAATACTTACAGGGAAAAAATCCTAATTATTCAGATTTCAATACTATTGCTTGATATGAAGGCCAGCCCTGCTGGAATTCTGTATGGCCACAAGGAATCAAACACAGGAAGAACATGGGGGAAACAGTTTTTTTCAGGCTATGGGGAGGAGCTTTCTAATAGAGCTGATCCACGTGGAATGAAGAAGTGACTTCTCTGCTGTAGAGAAGACATTTGTTTTAGTTCTAGGAAACCCCTTATGAGGAATGTGAGCCAAGAGAATTCAGACCTCTGGTAAATTTGATCGGGTTGGTTTCAACTTTTGGCTGGGCTTCACACTGCATCCTGGCGCGTGTTTTGTAGTCTTTCCAAGTTTCTGTTTACTAGTCTGTAAAATAGGGATAATTCTCACCTCAAAGGTATAGTGTATGTAAAAACACTAAGCAGTGGTATTGAATGTTCCTTCCTTTTTTCCTTTTTGAATTTCTAACTTTTCCCCTATATCACTGCTGCTGCTGCTGCTGCTGCTAAGTCGCTTCAGTTGTGTTTGACTCTGTGCGACCCCATAGACGGCAGCCCATCAAGCTCCCTGTCCCTGGGATTCTCCAGGTAAATTTGTTTCTTGTCCAACATTTTATCATGAAAATTTTCAAATCTATGGAAAAGTTTAAAAAAATTGTACAGTGAACAGCCATAATATATCTTACCACCTAGATTTCCACACTTAACATTTTCCTATATTTGCTCTATTTGTTTATATATCCATCCCTCTAGGTGTATAGCAGTCCATCTTATTTTAATGCACCTCACAGTAAGTTGCAGCCATCATTATAATTTACTCCTACACAGTTGAGCATGTGTATCGTTAACTCAGTACAGTCAGTTCAGCCGCTCAGTCGTGTCCAACTCTGCAACCCTGTGGACTATAGCCCACCAGGCTCCTCTGTCCATGGAATTCTCCAGGCAAGAATATTGGAGTGGATTGCCATTTCCTTCTTCAGGGTATCTTCCTGACCCAGGGATCAAATCTGGGTCTCCCACATTGGGGGCAGATTCTTTACTGTCTGAGCCACCGTATATAGCTTTAAAAATTAGAAGTTCATTTATGCCCGAAGATAAACTAAATTAATACTAAAAAATAGTTGTGCTAAAATGAGTTTCTGAATCTTTTTGATTATGTACATTGGTTAAAAAAAAAATTGAGCACGGTCACCTCTAATATGTGTACATTTATTTTAAAATTATATATACATATTCTTTGCACTATTATCTACATTGTAAAATAAATGCAAAAAGAAACTAA
This sequence comes from Bubalus kerabau, assembly GCF_029407905.1. Lineage (NCBI taxonomy): Eukaryota > Metazoa > Chordata > Mammalia > Artiodactyla > Bovidae > Bubalus > Bubalus kerabau. The sequence continues at coordinate 25,513,541 of NC_073642.1, forward strand.
TAGGGATGACATGATTTAGAGGATATTTTGTGTTTTAAAATTCTTATTGGCAAAATGTCATTAATAGTACTAAATTAAGTTTATATTTTTAAAAGTTGGAATTTTTGGAATTTTTTTGCCTACTTCTTATGAAATCTGACTAGAATGTCAGAGTTTTTAATCTTCTAAAGAAATAAAGAATTGTCAGGTTGGCCATTTCCTTGCTTGCTTGTGCTTATATTATTCATGTCATCTTTGTAGGACCAGTGTAGGGGTTTCCCTTGTGGCTCAGATGGCAAAGAATCTGCCTACAGTGCAAGAGACGCAGGTTCGATTCCTGAGTTGGGATGATCCCCTGGAAAAGAGAATGGCAACACCGTACAGTATTCTTGCCTGGAGAATCCCATGGACAGAGGAACATGGTGGGCTGCAGTCCATGGTGTCGCAGAGTCATATATCACTGAGTGACTGAGAGCTTTTGCAGGACTCCTTTAGCTAGCCTGTTCATTTAGGGAGAATTCTGTTTGTAGTAGATGTCCCATAATTGTGCTCAGCCAGGCACACACAAATGACAATAAGTAAACATAACCATCTAAATAAACACACTAATGTTAATTTATATATTAAATGTTAGTAAAGTTTACTTTTTGGGCAAAAGAATAAGAAACTAGAATAGGAATTGTACTATTTTCTTCTCATACCTATTAAAATCATCTTGTGTGTTTCCTGAGGTGTGAGAAATCTGCTTATGTTACTCCCCTAAAAGAAGCAATACCAAAAAATGTCTTAAAGCTCTTTGTTTCAACTAAAGAGCTTTTTAAAATTAAACTTTATGTGAAAATTCTCAAACATTGTTAATAGAGTAAACTGATACAATCACTTTAGAAAACTGCCCTGATCTATGGCAACCTTGTGACATATGCCAACCTCGTGACCTAACAGTCTGTTCTAGGCATATATCCAAGAGAAATGAGTGTTTATGTCCACCAGAAGACTTCTACAGCAATACTCATAATAGCAGCTTTATCCATAAAAGCAGAAGGTTGAAAACAACCCAGATGCCCATCAACACAAGAACAGTTAAGCAAATTTGTAGTATATTTGTACAGTGAAGTACTACTCAGCCATAAAGAGGAACAGACTACTAATGCCCACAAAAATATGGATGAATCTCAAAAATACAAGATTGAGTGAAAACAGCCAGATAGATACAAGAGAGTACATTCTGAATGATCCCATGATATTCAAAAACAGGCAAAACTGATCAGTGGTCATCAGTCTGTGGTAGGTGGAGGTGATGGTAGGGTTACTGACTGGTTGTTGTTGTTCGGTTGCTAAGTTGTGTCCGACTCTGTGACCCCATGGATTGCAGCACACCAGGCTTTCCTGTCCTTCACTATCTCCTGGGTCTCAAACTCTTAAATGTCCATTAAGTCAGTAATGCCATCCAACCATCTCATCCTCTGTCACCGTTGACTGGGAGGAGGCACTGGAAATGTTCCATACCTTGATCTGGGTTTGTACATATGTAAAAATTTATCAAACTTGCACATTTGGGGTTTTTGCACTATTGCATATATAATGGGGCTTCTCTGGTAGCTCAGCTGGTAAAGAATCTGCCTGCAATGCAGGAGACGTGGGTTCGATCCCTGGGTTGGGAAGATCCCTTGGAGAAGAGAATGGCTACCCACTCCAGTATTCTGGCCTGGAGAATCCCATGGACTCTATGGTCCATGAGGTCGAGAAGAATTGGACACGACTCAGCAACTTTCACGTATATAATGCCTCAATTAAAAAAGAGAAAACATGCACTTTGTATGAGGTGAGGAAAAGAAAAATGTAATACTCCAAGCTTTTTCATGGATTAAATTTCGCCCTTCTTAGCTTTCAATAAGAAATGTTTTCCTTTAAGGCTTCAGTCCTACAATATTACATCTTCCTATTCCCTTTTGACTATTTGAGAAACTTCATTTATTACTTCATAACTTTCTCTTGAGGCTTCTTTTTAGTTCTGTGTTCTACGTCTGTCTTTTGTTTAACTGCACTAGAGTCTTTCTGTTCCTTTCATAGTTAATCATTCATTACTCTTCATATTTTTGATCTAGTGATCAACCTCTCACTTGTTAAAACTCAAATACAAGAATAAAGCATTTGACTTACCCATCTACAACAGTTCAAAGAGCTGTACTTTTTTTGAGCACCTACTCTATGTAAGGTGCTGTACTAGGTATATTTTTTCATTTTTATACCAACAGGTTAAACTTGCAGCAATTTAAAAATACTATAATTGAATGATTAAAGTGATATACCATGCATGCTAAGTTGCTTCCATCAGATGTCCAACTCTTTGTGACCCTATGGACTGTAGCCTACCAGGCTCCTCTGTCCATGGGATTCTCCAAGCAAGAAGACTGGAGTGGGTTGCCATATCCTACTCCAGGGGATCTTGCCTACCCAGGGATCGAACCCAGGTCTCTTAGGTCTCCTTCGCTGGCAGATGGGCTCTTTACCACTAGTGCCACCTGGGAAGTGGTACCATACCCTCTATTAATGTGCATACCGGTTGGGAATTTTCAGTTTCTAACTCAGCACTTTGCTGGTTTCTTTGTTTGTTTTTCCTTCGACAATAGACTGCTAGGTTATGAACCTAGCAGGTTTATTTCTAGAGACCAGACTACATGTTTTCAGAGAATCAGTTGAGCCTTAAATTCTTCTTAAGCTCAACATAAAGTAAGGTGTTTATAATCTTTATTACTTTTGTCCTGAGTTCATGGAGGTCCATCATTGGTTCATTCCTCATGTAGAGTGGCCAGAGGCTCATGCAGCCTTTCCCTGAGAGACTGTATTCGCATCGCCAAGGAACTGGCACACTGTCTCATTTTCTTCTGTTCAACCCTGGGAGCAGATCAATAACTTAAATTCTCACTACCAACGTTTTCCATTGCTTCCTTTTCAACCAGGTGAATCTGTTTCTGTCATATCGCCTTTGGAATGCCCTAATGACTACAGGGAGGCCTGCTGCTGCTGTTGCTGCTAAGTCGCTTCAGTCGTGTCCAACTCAATGTGACCCCATAGACTGGACTATGCAGCCCACCAGGCTCCCCGGTCCCCAGGATTCTCGTGGGTTGCCGTTTCCTTCTCCAGTACATGAAAGTGAAACGTGAAAGTGAAGTCGTTCAGTCGTGTCCAACTCTTAGCGACCCCATGGACTGCAGCACACCAGGCTCCTCCGTCCATGAGATTTTTCAGACAAGAATACTGGCGTGCTGCAATTTATGGGGTTGCAAAGTGTCGGACATGACTGAGTGACTGGACTGACTGACTGAATTGAATGACTACTTGTTGCCCCATGATTAGAAAAATATTAATTCTCTTAGCTTCATTATATGAGATAGTGTTTGATTCTTTTGGAAAATGATGGTTTAAAATGATATATGACTTTGTTGAAAATGCCTTTTAGCCTTAGAAAAACATTATAGACTTAATAAGTATAGTAGGCATAACAAAGGAAGAGCCCAAATCTTCCTATTTGTTGGAGAAAGATTTTCTATTGCAGAAGAGTCTACAGGTGTTTGATCAAAATATGGCCCACTCAATACAGTTATTTGTCCACTGCGAATAGGCTTCTTAATCATTTCAAGCAGTACTACTGAAAGCATGGTCTGTGGATTGCTATCTATCAGTGACAAGATAGGTACAGAAATTGAGAGCAAGAGTTTAGAATCTTTTTTAGCTATTTGATAAAGTAACTTTTGTTTGTGAATCTGATTTTAAAATGAGGTTTGTATTTGTATGTCTTTTATTTTATTTTTCTAATAATTCATCTTTAATGTATTTTACTAAAATGTCTGTAACTAATTAGAATTTTTTTTAAAAAATTGCTCCTTCACCACAGAATAGAAGTCCTGACTGTAGATTACCATTAAAAGTCAACAGTGTTCCTTGCACCAAAAACACTTTGCTCATACTGTAAACTGCTTAAACTATCTTTATTTAGAGAGAATGGACTGACCTTCATGTTATATATTAATTCCACCTGTGTAACAAAATTTTATTACACTAGAATGTTCATCCTAGAAAGATTAATTTCCCTAGACATACATGTAAGCATCATGAATATGTACCTATAACTGTAGGTACATAATTTTTGTAATATATACAGTTTTGCATCTTTTCCCCCACTAAACACTATATCTTTAGAAGACTTTCAGTGGCAGTGAATATGTTTCTGTAACATTATTTGTAACAGCCATCTGATAATTTATGGCATGGACTATTTTTATAAATTTTAACTACCTATTATAGGACTTTTAGTTTATTACTAGTTTTATACTATAAAAGAATACTGTGAGAAACATTCTTTTGGCTAAATCATTAGTTATTTCCTTAGGACAAGTCTCTGGAAATTATCTCTCTGAGTCGAGGGGCATATGCATATTTTAAAGCTTTGTATTATAAACTTTTCACTATCTTAACCACAACCAGAATAAGAGAACACTTGTCTTCTCACATATTCATTAAAAGTTAGATGATTCAAACTTTTGATAGCCTTTGTTAATTTAATAAGCATAATTATTTTTATTGCAATATAATGGCTTTACCACGTTGCATTAGTTTTTGCCATACAATGAAGTGAATCAACTATGTGTTTAAATACATCCTTTCGCTCTTGAACCTCCCTCCCAGCCCCATCCCACCCCTCTAGGTCATCACAGAGCACTGAGCTGAGCTCCCTGTGCTATACAGCAGGTTCCCACTAGCTAGCTATTTTACACATGCAGTGTATATATGTCAGTCCCCCAGTCTCCCAATTTAACCAATATTTGATTGAATTAATTTTGATTATTAGGCAAAATATATGTATTTATATCAATAATGTATATTGTTGGATGGACTGATGCTGAAGCTGAAACTCCAATACTTTGGCCACCTCATGTGAGGAGTTTACTCATTGGACAAGACCCTGATGCTGGGAGGGATTGGGGGCAGGAGGAGAAGGGGACAACAGAGGATGAGATGGCTGGATGGCATCACTGACTCGATGGACATGAGTTTGTGTGGACTTCGGGAGTTGGTGATGGACAGGGAGGCCTGGCATGCTGCAATTCATAGGGTCGAAAAGTCAGACACGACTGAACGACTGAACTGAACTCATCTTGTTATCAAGTTAGAATGAGTATATATAACACTACTATGAGATCGATATCCCCATTAGAGAACAAGGACTTTCACCTAAAGACACTTAAGTCTTAATTCTAGACTATTAAGAATGCCACAGAACATAAGAAAAATGATACCAGATTGGGTTAAGGACTGAAGAAGCATTTCGCATTATGTTGGGAGTTTCCCTAGTGACTCAGTGGTAAAGCATCTGCCTGCCAATGCAGAAGATGCGAGTTTGATCCCTGGGTTGGAAAGATCCCCTTGAGAAGGAAATGGCAACCTCTTCTAGTATTCTTGCCTGGGAAACTCCATGGATAGAGGAGCCTGGTGGGCCACAGTCCATAAAATGGCAAAAGAGTCAGACACGACTTGGCAGCTAAACAACATGGCCATACATACTGACACACGTGTGTTTGTAGGGCTTACGAGTTGCTATGAAGCTAGAACTCTTCAGAGATTTACTATTATAACATTTATTATATTATCTTTAGTCCATATCTCTTTGAAAGCCCTTTGACACAAGGCAGTATAAAAAGTATTAGTTGTACATTTAGAGAAAGCCGAGACTCATTAAAAATCAATTCTGAATGAATAGCATGGTGTTGACTTGGTGTAGTTTCCAAAACCTTTATGTGTGAGAGAACCTATCTGCTTTGACCATCAAGTAGGGTAGTCATGAAAGTTACCGTTGCTGCTGCTAAGTCACTTCAGTCGTGTCTGACTCTGTGCGACCCCATAGACAGCAGGGATTCTCCAGGCAAGAACACTGGAGTGGGTTGCCATCTCCTCCAATGCATGAAAGTGAAAAGTGAAAGTGAAGTCACTCAGTCGTGTCCGACCCTCAGCGACCCCATGGACTGCAGCCTACCAGGCTCCTCCATCCATGGGATTTTCCAGGCAAGAGTATTGGAGTGGGGTGCCACTGCCTTCTCCGGAAAGTTACTGTTAAGTAGAGCCTAAAAACTACATCATAAGAACTACCACTAGCTTGTGCGGCTTCTTGCCAGTTTACTGCATTCCTAGACCATATACCAGCGTTTTCCTATGCGCATTTCCTGCCGTTTGTATACATAATCTCCTTTCAGCTGATTAAAATAGAGGTAGGAATTGAGTTTTTCTTTTATCTTTCTTGATCAAAATTTGCTGTAGTCAGGTAAGTAACATCCGTTTGGTTGCAGAGAGCCACATAGAGGTAAAAAGAGTGAAATAATCTAAAGATGGGTGAGCTCAAACCTTTAGAATGACATCCTCCAGATTTCTGATCAAGACTTCCTGCCATGTATGGAAAGACAACTAGACCAGGAATTCAAAGATAAGCACTTCATTCTACCACTGTCTTGGTTTGTTAGGTTTTTCATTATAACCTCTTTGTAAAACAGGGAGAGTGCTAATTCTTACTCTCATCCTTTTCCCTAGTAATCAAATGTGAAACTATACTTGAAGGAACTGTTTGCTAATTAAGTACCTAATAATTACCTCCTAGAAACACCAGAGTAGGAGCCTAGTAAAGTCTTAGTAAGTGCTTTTGTGGTTTGGCAAGTGTTTCAGCCGTTTCCTTGTGACTATCGTGGTGGGTTGGCTCTAGGCTCTGGGAGTTGTGAGGACTTCCCATTATTACCCCTTCTTCAGTATTTCTGAGTGTGATGAGCCATCTCTAGAGATTCCACATAGCTTTAGGTTGCTGCTGCTAAGTTGCTTCAGTTGTGTCCGACTCTGTGCAGCCCACCAGGTTTAGGTTGGGGACAAACTAACCTGGACTGTATTGGCAGATAAAAAGGGTCTATGAATCAGCCACTCTTCCCAGTTGATCACTGGGACTCAAGATCTGACTGGATTCTCTAAGCTTGATTATAGTCTCTAAGTCTTCCCCAAAGTGGAGGTACCATTTCAAAACGGACTAGGTAATTCTTACTAACACAGTAGTAACTTCCTTGTTTCTATCTAGTAACGTCTAGTAACTTCTATGTTTATTAACATGAGAATTGTTGTAAGTGATAGGTTCAGTTAGGTTCAGTAGTTGTTAGCAAATATATAAATGAGTTTCACAGAAGATCAAAAAACTTTTATGTAGGGAAAAATGTCAAAAAATAAACTCAAAGCTTTAGATCTCTTTTTTCCTTTTTGTTAACTGAAGTAGAACTTTTGTTCTAATGACATCTTTAATTTTGGAGGAAATGCATATTTAGAGGGAGCAGTATTATACAATCTCAGTTCAGTTTTTTCAAAGTTAGCATATGTTAAATGGATTGAAAATTAATTCCGTTTAGACTTCTGTTTGACTTTCAAAATGAGACCAGTTATTTTCAAACAGGCATAACTGTTCTTATCTCCTTCGCTGGACTGCTTCATGAGGATTGAGTCAATAATTTTGAAAAAGTATTTAGACCTTGAAAATGAGTCATTGTTGCTGATTGATTCTGTAGCAGTCTAGTGGCTTTCAAACTTTTTGGTTATAACTGACAGTAAATATTAATTTATAATAAATATTAATAATTATTAATTTCATACACACACTCTAGAAAAAGTTTTTAGCAAATCATACTAAATGGATGCATCCTGATATTTTTATATTTCATCTTGTTTAAAATCAGGTTGTAACCCACAAAATCAGTTTCACTACCTACAGCGTAAAAAGCACTGGTCTGGTCTCTTAGGCCAAAGGGAAATTAATCTATGTGGGTGGTATATTTATATAGAACAGTAGTAGTTGAATAGCTTACAAATGGCTGTGAAAAGAAGAAAAGCAAAAAGCAAAGGAGAAAACGAAAGATATACCTATTTGAATGTAGAGTTCTAAAGAATAGCAAGAAGAGATAAGAAAGCCTTCCTCAGTGATCAGTGCAAAGAAATAGAGGAAAACAGTAGAATGGGAAAAACTAGAGATCTCTTCAAGAAAATTAGAGATACCAAGGGAACATTTCATGCAAAGATGGGCTCAATAAAGGACAGAAATGGTATGGACCTAACAGAAGCAGAAGATATTAAGAAGAGGTGGCAAGAACACACAGAAGAACTGTACAAAAAAAGATCTTCACAACCCAGATAATCACGATGGTGTGATCACTCACCTTGGGCCAGACATCCTGGAATGTGAAGTCAAGTGGGCCTTAGGAAGCATCACGAACAAAGCTAGTGGAGGTGATGGAATTCCAGTTGAGCTTTTTGAAATCCTGAAAAATGATGCTGTGAAAGTGCTGCACTCAATATGCCAAATTTGGAAAACTCAGCAGTGGCCACAGGACTGGAAAAGCAGTTTTCATTCCAATCCCAAAGAAAGGCAATGCCAAAGAATGCTCAAACTACCGCACAGACAATTGCACTCGTCTCACATGCTAGTAAAGTAATGCTCAAAATTCTACAAGCCAGGCTTCAACAGTACATGAACTGTGAACTTCCAGATGTTCAAGGTGGATTTAGAAAAGGCAGAGGAACCAGAGATCAAATTGCCAACATCCACTGGATCATTGAAAAAACAAGAGAGTTCCAGAAAAACATCTGTTTCTGCTTTATTGACTATGCCAAAGCCTTTGACTGTGTGGATCACAAGAAACTGGAAAATTCTTCAAGAGATGGGCATACCAGACCACCTGACCTGCCTCTTGAGAAACCTATATGCAGGTCAGGAAGTAACAGTTGGAACTGGACATGGAAGAACAGACTGGTTCCAAATAGGAAAAGGAATACGTCAAGGCTGAATATTGTCACCCTGCTTATTTAACTTCTATGCAGAGTACATCATGAGAAATGCTGGGCTGGAAGAAGCACAAGCTGGAGTCAAGATTGGAAGAAATATCAATAACCTCAGATATGCAGATGACACCACCCTTATGGCAGAAAGTGAAGAGGAACTCAAAAGCCTCTTGATGAAAGTGAAAGAGGAGAGTGAAAAAGTTGGCTTAAAGCTCAACATTCATAAAACTAAGATCATGGCATCCAGTCCCATCATTTCATGTCAAATAGATGGGAAAAGAGTGGAAACAGTGGCTGACTTTATTTTTTGGGGCTCCAAAATCACTGCAGAGGGTGACTGCAGCCATGAAATTAAAAGATGCTTACTCCTTGGAAGAAAAGTTATGACCAACCTAGATAGCGTATTAAAAAGCAGAGACATTACTTTGCCAACAAAGGTCCGTCTAGTCAAGGCTATGGTTTTTCCATTGGTCATGTATGGATGTGAGAGTTGGACTGTGAAGAAAGCTGAGTGCCGAAGAATTGATATTTTTGAACTGTGGTGTTGGAGAAGAGTCTTGAGAGTCCTTGGACTGCAAGGAGATCAAACCAGTCCATCCTAAAGGAAATCAGTTCTGAATATTCATTGGAAGGACTGATGTTGAAGCTGAAACTCTAGTACTTGGCCACCTGATGCGAAGAGCTGACTCACTTGAAAAGACCCTGATGTTGGGAAAGATTGAAGGCAGGAGGAGAACGACAAGAGGATGAGGTGGTTGGATGGCATCACCAACTCAATGGACATGAGTTTGGGTGAATTCCGGGAGTTGGTGATGGACAAGGAGGCCTGGCGTGCTGCAGTCCATGGGGTTGCACGAGTTGGACATAACTGAGCAACTGAACTGAACTGAACTGAGTAGTTGAATTTTTGAGATGAGTTAGTAGTCCTGAGTTTTCTGTTGTGGTGTAGCCATAGTCTGACATGAAGGTCACATGAACATAAGAAATGAAAGTTACTTTATGTTAGGTTATTTAACCATCCTGGCCAGTGTTTTCCTTGATCTCCAAAAGTATACAGGTCAAAAATTTCTAGTTTCATTTTCCTTCTAATCTTTGAAATGTAAATATACCTATAACTGTCTTGAAACTAATTGTAGTAGTTTCTTGTACTTGAAGTCTACTTCAAGTAGACTTCTTGAGGGTAATAAGCTTCATACATTTGCTAACTAGTCAATTATAAACATTGTTTGACACCTAGTGTTCCCTGGCTGATAATATTGAGGATCTAGGGTTTTCTTGGGTTTGTGAGACTAGACTGTGGAGGTATCAAGCTATCTGTGACTGGGGTTGGTGGGCTTTTCTTAATTCCAGAAGACTTATAGGTGGGGTAGGTTTATGGTACCCTCTGAGGTATATGTAAAGTCGTGGGTCTAACACATTTCTAATGATTCTGTATTTTCTTTACATCATTTTTGTCCAATCAAAAAGAGATTTGCTACTATTACATGCAGCAATCTCAGAAGAGAAATCTCATGCTGATGATAGTAAGACACTCTTCAATTTCCAAAAATGATAATTTCCAAAAAGTTATGGGAAGCAGTTTTATATCTCACATCTGGCTGATGACTCAGAAAATAAGTACTTTTCTATTGGAAAATAGCCCAACTATACTAAGTGGAAATATCTGGAAACAAAAGGGATAACATTGCATTAATCTTTGTGTTAAGCCAGGTATTTGAGAACTCTGGTGGCTGTCCGCTTAGTCTTTTGTCACTGCTGTTGTTTACTGGCCCTGCCTTGTGCCATGGGGGATCTCAGGGGCAGGACAAAGCATTTGATAGAGTTATGAAATTTGACGATCTCCGCTGTTCATTTTTACTAAGCTCCTTGTCTGGGGCAAAGATTTATTTAACTACAAGGGATCAGATAACCCAGAACAAATGTGTCCCTTGTTTTTTAGTTGTAAAAGCAAATTACAGCAGTAGGGTAGCTCAGCGAGAGTGGACGGTTAGAGAAGTTTGTTGCTGAAGGGGAGATGATGGTGACTGAAGCCTCCGCACCACTAGAATTGCTTCTCATTCAGTATTATTGTAAACTCTGAAAACTCAGCCCTTGTCCTCTCCATTTCCTTGTGGTATCACAACTACCTCCTGGCTTCACCCCTTTCTTACCAAAATTGTTCCTACGTGATTATTTCTCACCCTGTGCACATTTTCATGCACTCAACCTCCAAACTCCTACTAAGACCAGCTAGACATAATCACAAAGACATGCAGACGGTACTGCTCCAGGGTTAATTTCAGTTAGGACCTCAACTCTGCTCATCATTCCTTTTACTTGACCTGGTCAGCTCCGTGTCCATCCTCCTCAGGTGGTAGTAGATACTTCTGCTGCCCTTTTCCAGCTCAACTTCTTTCCCCCTTCTTTTCAGCAAATTATAATATTTTTCATATTTTATATGTTCATTTTCAAGGTGCCGTGGAAGAGTAGGAGCTTCTCGCACAGGTGAAGCCATGTCTGCCTCCTGTCTCTGTCCATCAACAGATGAATGACCTTGGATACCTAATCTCTTAGCTTCTATGGACTGTAAAATGGAGACAGTAATGCCTACTTTTGAGGGTTATTTCAGGAATTTTGAACATAAGGAGTCTGAAGTTTAACAAATGATCGAAAAATATTTCTCTGTCTCCCCATCACCTCTTCCCCATCCTCTTTACTAAGACCCTCCCCTTTTGCTTGACCCCACTTGTTTCCTTTCTTCATTCAACATTCAGCAAATAGTTTTGAATGCCTGCTATGTCCCAGGTGCCCTAAAGATACTAGGGATTAGAGAAGTGACCTAAACAAAGTTTTGCTCTCATAGACTTGAAGTCATTAGTCTTTTCCCCTCCACTAACTCTCTCTTTTCAGACTAGAAACAATAATCTCTTCTGTCTTTCTCTATCTGCCTTCGTTGGTGGTCCAGGCTTCTTTAAATAACTGACCTTACTGTCTCCTCTCACTCCTCAACCAGAAGTCACCATCTCCTGCCAAATAACAGAACTCCTTTAATCTTGATTGTTGCCTCTGTGGAAATTAACACTGCCTTTAAAAGACTCTCTTCCCTTGGCTTACCTTATGTGTTTTTCTTCATGAAAGATTCTTCTGCTTCTCTAACCATACCTTTATAGATCTGTCTTTGGCTTCAAGCCACCATTCTTGAGACCACTATCTTCTAAACCTTTATTTCAGGCCCATATTCACTATTGTGAGCTTCAAATCCAGACATCCGTTTACTGACTAGACAGCTCCATCTAGCTGTCCCTCAGGTACCACATGGAAGAGGAGATGGCAACCCACTCCAGTATTCTTGCCTGGAAAATCCCATGGGCGGAGAAGCCTGGCAGGCTACAGTCCATGGGGTCACAAAGAGTCGGACAGAGCTGAGCGACTCACACACACACACACACAGATACCACAAGTTCATCATCAAGACTAATCTAGCCACCCCTCCCAACCCAAGTATTCCTGTTTTAGTTAGAGATTACTATCTAATGAGTCATCCTAAAAAATAAAGACCTCAAATTATTCTCTTTTTGTTTGCCTCCATCTTATTGATCACCTAATGATATCAAGATGGGCTATACAAATGGAGGTCTGGTGGTAGTTCTAATAGAGAAAAACGGTGTGAAATTTGATTCATTATACAGCCCAGGGCAATGTAAGAGTGTTAAACACAAAAGAACCCAAGGCATATTCATGTTGTAGACAGGATGTAATTTCAGAAAAACAGTATGACATTAAATTATAAATTGGGTTTTTTGGTGTCATTTTATTTCTAGTTAATACATAAATGTCTTGGTTTTATAGTGTATCGTTACAATAGTACTGCTATTATATTTGTATACATTTCAGAACATTATGATGAAATTTGATAACAGTTTGGGATCCACATCATGTTGGCATACTGTTTTTTAATTTATTGAAGTATAATTGATTTACAATGTTGTGTTATACAGCAGTGATTCATTTATACATATATATACACACATGCTTTTCCATTATGGTTTATCACAGGATATTGGATATAGTTCCCAGTTATTAATCCATTCTATGTATGATAGTTTACATCTACTAACCCCAAACTCCCAGTCCATCCCTCCCCATTGCCTCTCCTCTTGGCAACCACAAGTCTGTTCTAGGACTCTGGAGTCTGTTTCTGTTTCATAGATAAGTTAATATGTGTTATATTTTAGATTACACATATAAGTGATACCATATGGTATTTGTCTTTCTCTTTCTGACTTAGTATGATAATCTGTAGGTCCATCCGTGTTGCTGTGTTCATGCATGCTAAGTTGCTTCAGTCGAGTCTGATTCTTTGCGATCCTGTGGACTATAGCCCAGCAGGCTCCTCTGTCCATGGGATTCTCCAGGCAAGAACACTGGAGTGGGTTGCCATGCCCTCCTCCAGGGGATCTTTCAGACCCAGGAATCAAACCCATGTTTCTTATATCTCCAGCATTGGCAGGCAGGTTCTTTACCACTAATGCTACCTGGGAGCATGTTGTTGCAAATGGCATTATTTCATTCTTTTTTATGAGTGTGTAGTATTTCATTCTATATGTACCACATCTTTATCAATTCATCTTTTGATGAGCATTTAGGTTGACTAGAGATCTCTTCAAGAAAATTAGAGACACCAAGGGAACATTTCATGCAAAGATGGGCTCGATAAAGGACAGAAAAGGTAGGGACCTAACAGAAGCAGAAGATATTAAGAAGAGGTGTCAAGAATACACAGAAGAACTGTACAAAAAAGATCTTCACAACCCAGACAATCACGATGGTGTGATCACTCACCTTGGGCCAGACATCCAGGAATGTGAAGTCAAGTGGGCCTTAGAAAGCATCACTATGAACAAAGCTAGTGGAGGTGATGAAATTCCAGTTGAGCTATTTCAAATCCTGGAAAATGATGCTGTGAAAGTGCTGCACTCAATTTGCCAGCAAATTTGGAAAACTCAGCAGTGGCCACAGGACTGGAAAAGGTCAGTTTTCATCCCAATCCCAAAGAAAGGCAATGCCAAAAAATGATCAAACTACCACACAATTGCACTCATCTCACACACTGGTTAAGTGATGCTCAAAACTCTCCAAGCCAGGCTTCAGCAATATGTGAACCGTGAACTTCCAGAAGTTCAAGCTGGTTTTAGAAAAGGCAGAGGAACCAGAGATCAAATTGCCAACATCCACTGGATCATGGAAAAAGCAAGAGAGTTCCAGAAAAACATCTATTTCTACTTTATTGACTATGTCAAAGCCTTTGACTGTGTGGATCACAAGAAACTGTCGAAAATTCTTCAAGAGATGGAAATACCAGACCACCTGACCTGCCTCTTGAGAAACCTATACGCAGGTCAGGAAGCAACAGTTAGAACTGGACAGGGAACAACAGACTGGCTCCAAAGAGGAAAAGGAGTACGTCAAGGCTGTATATTATCACCCTGCTTATTTAACTTATATGCAGAGTACATCATGAGAAACGCTGGACTGGAAGAAACACAAGCTGGAATCAAGATTGCCGGGCAAAATATCAATAACCTCAGATATGCAGATGACACCACCCTTATGGCAGAAAGTGAAGAGGAACTCAAAAGCCTCTTGATGAAAGTGAAAGAGGAGAGTGAAAAAGTTGGCTTAAAGCTCAACATTCAGAAAGCGAAGATCATGACATCCAGTCCCACCACTTCCTGGGAAATAGATGGGGAAACAGTGGAAACAGTGTCAGACTTAATTTTTGGGGGCTCCAAAATCACTGCAGATGGTGACTGCAGCCATGAAATTAAAAGACACTTACTCCTTGGAAGGAAAGTTATGACCAACCTAGATAGCATATTCAAAAGCAGAGACATTACTTGGCCAACAAAGGTCCGTCTAGTTAAGGCTATGGTTTTTCCAGTGGTCATGTATGGATGTGAGAGTTGGACTGTGAAGAAAGCTGAGCGCCGAAGAATTTATGCTTTTGAACTGTGGTGTTGGAGAAGAGTCTTGAGAGTCCTTGGACTGCAAGGAGATCCAACCAGTCCATTCTAAAGGAGATCAGTCCTGGGATTTCTTTGGAAGGACTGATGGTGAAGCTGAAACTCCAATACTTTGGCCACCTCATGGAAAGAGTTGACTCCTTGGAAAAGACTGATGCTGGGAGGGATTGGAGGCAGAAGGAGAAGGGGACGAAAGAGGATGAGATGGCTGAATGGCATCACCGACTCGATGGACATGAGTTTGGGTGAACTCTGGGAGTTGGTGATGGACAGGGAGGCCTGGCGTGCTGCGATTCCTGGGGTCGCAGAGTCAGACACGACTGAGCGACTGAACTGAACTGAGCTAGGTTGTTTCCACGTCGAGGCTGTCGTAAATAGTGCTGCAATGAACATTGGTGTGCACCTGCCTTTTTAAATTAAAGTGTTCTCCAGATATGTGCCCAGGAGTGGGATTGCAGGGTCATATGCCAACTCTGTGTTTAGTTTTTTGAGAAACTAAATTCTGTACTATTTTCCATTGATCTATTCTTTTAATTCTTGTTTTTCTAAGAATTTTTATTGGGAAGAGAAGTTAAATTTTGTCAGATTATAATCTTGTAAGTTTTCTCATTTGGTCTTTTTGTTATATACTTTAACTATTCAGTATACTTGTATACCTGAAAAACTCCTTACCTTTTCTCAGTACTGTGGTCTCCGCTTATCCACGGGGAATACATTACAGTACCCCCAGTGAATGTCTGAAATTGCAAATAATACTGAGCCCTATATATACCATGTTTTTTCCTATACCTGCATACCTATGATAGAGTTTCATTTATAAATTAGGCACAGTAAAATATTAACAACAGCTAATAATAAAATAAAAGTTTATCTCAATACACTGTAATAAATTTAAATGTCTTTATATAAATGTAATGCCTTTTCGTCTTAACAGAGCACTTATCATGCACTGTGGCCATAACTTTTGCAGTTTGGAGTGCAATAGCAAACTAGCATGCATTTCTTTTTCCTTCACAATTTCATGGATAGACAATTCATTCATACAGCAGATCTCGGCAAATGATGTTTTTTCTTTCCTTATTAAATCAAAAACTTTCACCTTTTCACTTAGTTAATGGAAGCATCACTGCTTTCCTTTATCACATGTAAATTGCCAGCATCAATACCCTTATGTTTTTGGGCCATTATTAGGTAAAATATAGACTACTTGAAAGAAACACTGCAGTACTGCAACAATTGATCTGATAACTGAGACAGCTACTAAATTGTTAACAGATAGAGTATGCTGGACAAAAGGATGATTTATGTCCTATTCTAGGACAGCTTGAGATTTCATCATGCTACTCAAAATGGCATGCAGTTTAAAACTTATGAATTGTTTACTTCTGGAATTTTCCATTAAATATTTTTAGATCATGGTTGACCACGGGGTAACCAAAACCACAGAAAGTGAAACTGCAGATAATGAGGAACTACTGTACATACATCTTTTTTTGTTGAGAAATAATTTAGGTAACATAGAATTCACCTATTTAAATTACACAATTCAGTGTTTTTTATTATATTCACAGTGTTATGCAACCATTACTAATTCTAGAATATTTTTATCACCCTCAGAGAAAACACATATCCACTAAGCAGTCAGTCCTTATTCATGGTTACCCCAATCCATGTCAATCAATAATTTATTCTGTCTCTAGGAGTTTATCTATTCTGGATATTTCATTAGAAAAATACCATAGAATATATGACCAATTATATCTGACTTCTTTAATTTAACATGTTTTCAAAGTTCATCTGTGTTGTAGCATTTACCAGTACTTTTGTTCCTTTCAATGGCTGAGTAACATTCCTTGGGTATCCCACATTTTGTTTATTTCTTCATCAATTAATGGTTATTTGGGTCACTTCCACTTTGGGCTGTTATAAATAAATAATGCTGCAATGAACATATGTGTACAGCTTTTTATGTGGATTTAATGTTTTCAGTCTCTTGAGTATATACTTTAGGAATGGAATTGATAAGTCATATGGTAGCTCTTACATCATGAGAAACGCTGGACTGGAAGAAACACAAGCTGGAATCAAGATTGCCGGGAGAAATATCAATAACCTCGGATATGCAGATGATACCACCCTTATAGCAGAAAGTGAAGAGGAACTAAAAAGCCTCTTGATGAAAGTGAAAGAGGAGAGTGCAAAAGTTGGCTTAAAGCTCAACATTCAGAAAATGAAGATCATGGCATCTGGTCCCATCACTTCATGGGAAATAGATGGGGAAACAGTGGAAACAGTGTCAGACTTTATTTTTCTGGGCTCCAAAATCAATGCAGATGGTGACTGCAGCCATGAAATTAAAAGACACTTACTCCTTGGAAGGAAAGTTATGACCAACCTAGATAGCATATTGAAAAGCAGAGACATTACTTTGCCAACAAAGGTCCTCTAGTCAAGGCTATGGTTTTTCCTTTGGTCATGTATGGATGTGAGAGTTGGACTGTGAAGAAGGCTGAGTGCCGAAGAAGTGATGCTTTTGAACTGTGGTGTTGGAGAAGACTCTTGAGAGTCCCTTGGACTGCAAGGAGATCCAACCAGTCCATTCTGAAGGAGGTCAGCCCTGGGATTTCTTTGGAGGGAATGATGCTGAAGCTGAAACTCCAGTACTTTGGCCACCTCATGCGAAGAGCTGACTCATTGGAAAAGACTCTGATGCTGGGAGGGATTGGGGGCAGGAGGAGAAGGGGACGACAGAGGATGAGATGGCTGGATGGCATCACTGACTCAATGGACGTGAGTCTGAGTGAACTCCGGGAGTTGGTGATGGACAGGGAGGCCTGGCGTGCTGTGATTCATGGGGTCGCAAAGAGTCGGACACAACTGAGCGACTGAACTGAACTGAACTGAATGGTAACTCTTGGTTTAACCCTTTGTGAAGTTTCTAGAGTTTTCACAGCCATTGTGCCATTTTACATTCCATACAGCCTAATGCTGATGGAAGTAGTCAACATGGGCATCCATTGTCTTGTTCCTGATCTCACACAGGCAACTTTCAGTTTCTTACCATTAAGTATTATGTTAGCTGTGAGTTTTTCATAGAGCCCTTTATCAGGTTGAGGGTATTTCCTTCTACTCCTAGTTTGTTGAATGTTTTTATCATGGAAGGATGTTGGATTTTGACAAATGCTTTCCCCACATCTGTTGATATAATCATGTGTTTTATCTTTTGTTTTATTAATATAGTGTATTATATTGATTGATTTCTCTATGTTAAACTTCACGTTCTTGGGATAAAATTTCTTGGTCATGGTGCATAACTCTTTTATATGTTGCTGGATCCTGTTTGCTAACACAAAACAGTAGCCCTGACACACAATGATTGAACTTAACAATTTTTGACTTCATGACAGTACAAAAGTGATACATATTCAGTAGAAATGACACTTGATTTCAACTTTGGTCTTTTCTAAGGCCAGCGGTAGGCAGGCAGGAAGATGCTTCTCGTGATGCTGGGCACCGGCAGTGAGCTGTAGCTCCCAGGCAGCCGCACTGTCATGAAGCAACCAACCAGTGCACTTAGAAACCTTCTGTGCCCATACAGCCATGCTGTATTTCACTTTCAGAATGGTATTCCATAGATTACATGATACTCAGCATTTTATTATAAAGTAGGCTTTGTGTTAAATTATTTTGCCCAACGATAGGCTAATGTTAGTGCACATTTAAAGAGGATAGGCTAAGCTATGATATTTGAAATGTTCGTTAGGTGTATTAAATGCAGTTCTGTCTTAACACTAATTTCAGTTTATGATGGGTTTATTGGGATGTAACCCCATCATAAGTTTAGAAAGGTCTATTTTTGTTGTAGAAGTTTGCATCTATAGTCATACATGCTGTTGGACTATATTTCTATTTTCTTGTAATGTTTATTTCTGGGATCTTGGTATCACGATTAACAGTCCTTAAAAAATGAACTGGGGAGTGTTCCCTCCTCTTGTTCTTTGAAAGAGTTTGAGAAGGATTAGTATTCTTTCAGTGTTGGTAGGTTTTTAACCAGTTAAGTTTTCTGGACTTGAATTTTCCTTTGTGGGTAGTGTTTTTTTGAAAACAGCTTTATTAAGGTGTTACTGACATAAAACATTGTGTAAATTTAAGGCATACAGTATTGAGTTGATTCACTTACATATTATTAAGTGATTGCCCCAATAGTGTTGATTAGCCCTTCTGTCACCTACATAATTACCATTTCTTTTTGTAGTGAGAATATTTAAGATTTCCTCTCAGCTACTTTCAAGTCTATACAGTATTGTTAACTATACTCACCATGCTGTACATTAGATCCCCAGAACTCGCTCATCTTATAGCTGGAAGTTTGTGTCCTTTGACCAACATCTACCAATTTCTCCCCCTCCAGTCCCTGGCAGCCATCATTCTACTCTTGTGTCTGTGAGTTGGGTTTTTTTAGATTCTTTGTGGTAGTTTTCTTTTTTATTATTACTTCGGGTAATGTTTTTATTACTAATTCAATCTCTTATTATAGTTCTACTCAAATTTCCTATTTCTTCTTCAGTGACTTTCAGTATTTTGTGCCTTTCTAGGATTTGTTCATTTTATGTAGGTTATCTGATTTGTTGGTATACAGTTATCCATACTATTCCCTGATAGTCTTTTTTATTTCTCTAACTGAAAACTGAAACTGAAGTTGCTCAGTCGTGTCCAACTCTTTGCAACCCTATGGACTGCAGCCCACCAGGCTCCTCTGTCCATGGGATTTTCCAGGCAAAAGTACTGGAGTGGGGTGCCATTTCCTTCTCCAGGTCTGAGCCACAAGGGAAGCCTTATTTCTTTAAGGTCAGTAGTAATGTTCTTTTTTTGTTCCTGATTTTAGTAATTTGAATCTTTTTTTTTTTTTTTAGTCAATCTTGCGTAAGGTTTATCAGTTTTATTGATCTTTTCAAAGAATAAACTTTTGGTTTTATTGATTTCCTGTATTTTTCTGTTGTCTATTTTGCTTATTTTCACTCTGGTCTTTTATTTACTTTGAGTTAGTATGCTATTCTTTTTCCAGTTTCTTAAGGTAGAAGATTAGGCTGTTGATTTGTGATCTAGATCAGCCCTGGGATTTCTTTGGAAGGAATGATGCTAAAGCTGAAACTCCAGTACTTTGGCCACCTCATGCGAAGAGTTGACTCATTAGAAAAGACTCTGATGTTGGGAGGGATTGGGGGCAGGAGGAGAAGGGGACAACAGAGGATGAGATGGCTGGATGGCATCACCGACTCGATGGACGTGAGTCTGGGTGAACTCCGGGAGTTGGTGATGGACAGGGAGGCCTGGCGTGCTGTGATTCATGGGGTCGCAAAGAGTCGGACACGACTGAGCGACTGAACTGAACTGAACTGAACACGGTTACTAATTTCTCTCTAAGCATTGCTTTCAGTGCGTCCCATAAATTTTTGTATATTTTGCTTGTGTTTTCATTTATCTACAAGTATTTTTAATTTTACTTGTGATTTGATTTTACTTTACTCTCCTTTGCCAATTGGTTATCTAGGAGCATGTTGTCTAATTTCTACATATTTGTGAATTTTCCAAATTTCATTCAAATAGTGATGTTCAATTTCACTACACTATGACTTAAGTGCTCTTAAGTTCTTTGAAGCATGTTCTATGACCTAATGTGTGTTCTATTCTGTAGAATATTCATGTACACTTGAGAAGAATGTGTATTCTGTTGCTATTGAGTGGAGTGTTCTGTAGATGTCTGTTAGGTCTAGTTGGTTTATACTGTCTTCTGTTTCCTTTTTAATCTTCTGTCGAGTTTAATTGTTCTATCCATTATTTAAAACAAAGTTTTAAAGTCTCCATCTATTATTGTTGAATTGTCTGTTCTCCTTTCCGTTCTGTTATAATAAGTCTTTTGTCTGATTTCTTTTGTAGCTTTGCTGATTTGGTAAAATGTGTGGTAAGCTCTTTAATTTTTAGATGCTCTAAAATAATTTCTATTTAGCAAGCAGTTATCAATGATTTAAAAAATCTTAAAACCACTTCAGGGCTGGAGACTTTTTGAGGATTTTTTTCGGGCATCTTTTAAATCATTTCATGGTTGTTGCTTTAGTCACATGTTCCATTCTTCTTGAGTAAATTCTAGCCGTTTTTATTTCCCTAGAATAGTGTCTATTTTCATACTATATACACACACATACTCACATACACCATCCTGTTATAATTTTTTTTTAATTTTATTTTATTTTTAAACTTTACATAATTGTATTAGTTTTGCCAAATAACAAAATGAATCTGCCACAGGTATACATGTGTTCCCCATCCTGAACCCTCCTCCCTCCTCCCTCCCCATTCCATCCCTCTGGGTCGTCCCAGTGCACCAGCCCCAAGCATCCAGTATCGTGCATCAAACCTGGATTGGCAACTCGTTTCATACATGATATTTTACATGTTTCAATGCCATTCTCCCAAATCTTCCCACCCTCTCCCTCTCTCACAGAGTCCATAAGACTGTTCTATACATCAGTGTCTCTTTTACTGTCTCGTACACAGGGTTATTGTTACCATCTTTCTAAATTCCATATATATGTTATAATTTTTAAAGTCAGTCACTATAGTTACAGCTCATTACTAATTTTATATTTTTAAAAGTTTGTATTTAATTAGATTTGTCAAAGATGTGTCAGCCTTATTGTCATTTTTTTTAACCAGAACTTGAACTCTTGGTGTTTATCCCCCCCTTATTTGGGTTAATCAGTTTTCCTATTTTTTTCCCTATATCATGAAAAATTTCATGATGGAATTTCTGATTCCATCTTCACTACCTTTCCCAAGTATATTTTCCTTTCAAATTTCATGAAATAAATTCTTATATTTTTTTGAAATTTTTTTTGAAAATGAAAATTTTAAAGCTAGGAGTTTTTCTAAGGTCAGTTTTGGCTTCAACATTTAGATTTGGATAATTGGTATTTATAATCATTTTCAGAGTAGATTTTAATTATGACTTTCTTTTTTGACCTAAGAGATGTTTTAGGAGATAATTTTAGAAATTATCATTGGTTACAAGTTTTTGTACAATGTTTAAAATTGTTTAATATAATTACCCTGTTATCAGAGTATGTAGTCTTTTAAACTATTTTTTGGTTTGAGTTTTCTTTTAATTTATGATCAACTTTTCAAAAATGTTCTTCATATTCCTAAAAAGAAGAGTTCTGTAGGAGCCAATATTTAGAGATACAGAGGTATAGCTACCATATCTACTATATTTCTACATATCTCTCATAGCATTTTTGACTATTTAATAAACTTCAGAGCCTCACTTGGCACAAAAATGTTTATGACATAACTCCAGGGTAGTGTACCTTTGTCAAAACATAAAGATCCACTCTACTATTTCATACTTTTTTTTTTTAACCTCAAAGTTATAGTACCTGTAACCTGCTTTATTTTTGGTATGTATTTGGCTGTTGTATCTTTTTATTTTGGGAGGTCGTGTGCTTCACAGATCTTAGTTCCCCAACCAAAGATACAACCCATGCACCCTGCAGTGGGCAGTGGAAATGCAGTCTTAACAACTGGACTATTAGGGAAGTTCCTGGCTGTTGTGGCTTCATCCAATTCATGCTTTCCTGCTTTAAGATGTAAATTGTGTGAACAGTATATATGTATTTTACTGTTTTTTGACCACCCCTGGGGAATTTCCCCTTATTCCTCCTCTTTGTTGGCAGTCTTCCTCAAGATTTTATCTGGGTGTTAACTCTGGGTTAGTCTCCCTGACAGACTTGATGACTTAGCTTTATGAAAAGGAGTCAGATGTAACCTTACCTTTAAAGAGCTTGAGATGGGTTAAGGAAGAGAACCATAGATTTATAAAGGAAAAGAATGAGATGTGAATAGAGAGGGATGAGAAGATTTTCCTGTCAACAAGGCAGCTAGACTAAATGAACAAGTAATAAAACTGGCCAACCCAGAAGGAACATGAAAAAGGGAATGGATGGAGACACTAGTGTTGACATTTCCTGGGTTTCAGCCCCCTTTTTCTGTCACAGGACATTGAAATGTTTTTAGAATTATTTATTCTAAATAGTTTTTATTCTAAATATTTATTGTCCTATTATTTGCAATAGAACTTAGAACAGTCTTAGAATAGAACAGTCTAACTCTTACAGAGCGAGAGAACACTGCATCTTGAATGGACCTTCCTTATCTAAAATAGATCTCTATTTTATTTACTTCTCTCCAATATATCTTGCCTCACCCCCAATCCTAGGCCAGGTTGGATGGACCTTACTTTACATTTGGTGTTATTGCTTCCTGCCTCTCTGCAGTCAGTTTTGAAATCTTTAATGAAAAGTGATAGTACCTTCTGAGATATGCAATTTAAGATGATTTCCAGTGTTGTTATTTTGAGGGATTGGATGAGAAAATTCAAATGCCTTCAAGTTTGGACCAAGTGACTTGCTCAGAGTTACAGAGCAGGTTAATAGAAAGAACTGCAGTACAGTCCATTGCCCTCTTTACTCACCCAAATAGGATGAGAGAGAGAAGTGAAAGAAAATACAGAATTCACTCTAAGCATTTTGAGAGTTATTCAGAAATCCTTATGTGATTTAGAAAATTTAAGACACCAGTAAGAAAAGGGTTTAAACCAGTCTTGGGATGAGCTGAAAGTGAAAGTGAAGTTGCTTAGTTGTGTCCAACTCTTTGTGACCCTGGGACTGTAGCCTACCAGGCTCCTCCATCCATGGGATTCTCCAGGCAAGAATACTGGAGTGGGTTGCCATTTATGTGCTAATTGTAGTTTCTTCTTTTTTAATTGTGTTAAAATACACATAACAAAATTTACTGATTTTAAGTGTACAATTCAGTGGTATTAAGTACATTCACACTGTTGTGGAACCATCACCATCATCCATCTTCAGAACTTTTAAATATTGGAAAACTGAAACTGTACCCATTAAACAGTAACTCCCCATTCTCTTCTACACCCAAACCTCTTATCAGCCACCATTTTACTTTCTGTCTTTGAATTTGACTTCTGTGTACCTCGTATAAGTGGAATCCTATAATATTTGTCTTTTTTGTGACTGGATTATTTCTCTTAGCATAATGTCCTCAGAGTTCATCCACGTTGTAGCATGTGTTAGAATTTCTTCCTTTTTGAGGCTAAATAATATTTTATTGTATGTATATTTTGTTTCTTCATTCATTCATTAATGAAAACCTGGAAAACTTTCACCTTTTAGCTATCGTGAATGATGCTGCTATAAACATGTGGGTACATGTATCTGTTGGAGACCCTGCTTTTAATTCTTTTGGGTATATACTCAAAAGTAGAATTGTTGGATCATATGATAATCCTTTTTAAAAATTTTTTTAGGAAACACCATATTGTTTTCCATAGGGAATGCACCATTTTACATTTCCACCAACAGTGCACAGGGGTTCCAGTTTCTCTGTATCTTTGCCAACACTTTATTTTCTAGGTTTTGGGGGTTTTTTGTTTTTGTTTTTTGAAAGTAGGCATCCTAATGGATATGAAGTGATATCTCATTGTGGTTTCAATTTGTATTTCTTTTAATGATTAGTCAGATTGAGAATATTTTCTTGTGCTTTATTGGCAATTTGTGTATCTTTGGAGAAATATTTCTTGCAGTCATTTGCCCATTTTTAAATTGGGTTATTTGTGGGTTTTTTGTTACCAAGTTGTAAGAGTTCTTTATATATTCTAAATATTATTTACTCCTTATCAGATACATGATTTGCAAATATTTTTTCCCATAATGTGGACTCTCTTTTCACTCTATTGATCATTGCACTTGGTGTAATTTATTTAAAAATAAAGCAAAGAAAAGGACTCTGAACAGATCGTCCTGGGACAGTGAATGTTTATAGACATCCGTATGCAGCATATTGGGGAGGACAGGAGCAGTGAAATACGAGGTCCTGGGGTCCCTGAGATCGTATCAGAAAGATGGCAAGGTGAGAATGAAGGCAGAGCACGAGTTTGCCCAGGCCAAGCCTTACATGAGGAGCTGGGTGTAACTGAAAACAAGGAAGTGAGATGTCGTATTGGGAAGATGCCTGTGACTGATTATTTAAATGTTTAAATATTTTGCATAGATGACACAGTCAGGGTGGTTTAGCTAAGCTCCCACCTTTATTTGTCAAAAACAGGCAGCACTTAAGACTATTATGTGATTTAATTTTGTTTGATGCATAGAACTACTCGAATTTTCAAGTGATGAATTTCATCCCTGAGACATAAACTAAAGGAAGGAATCTCTGAGAAAATTATCCTGTGGAATTTTTGGTGTTTTCTTCCTAGTGTCTACTTTATATTATTAAATATTTGCTTAGCAACCCTGTCAGGAACATACTCATTAAAATTTTTTAGTTTTTCTTTTTGGTAGATTGATGCTTTTGGCAGAAAGACAGAACTGATTATTTCACATCTTTATCCTTTTCATTTTGTTGTTAAAAAGAGATGAATTATAATTGGATGCATTTAGCAGATGGTTCTAAATCCTTAGAATATTATTAATACTGCTTATAGGTTAAATTTCTGGGGCACTTCATGGATTATCATACTTGTATTTTGCTTCTGTGATGTTCACCTTTTGTCTGATATCAGCAGTCTGGGGCATAGGTCCTTGTCTTCAGAGCCATTTGGGATAATTACTGCTATCCTAAATTTGAAAGTATGCAAAGAGTATTTGCTTTTTCCAGCCTTTATGCTGTTTCTTCCCTTTCTCCCTGGCTTTTTAAAAGTCCTTTTATGCTATGCTTTATGATTATCCAAAGATTTTCTTTATGGCGCTAAAACACATCTGTGTTCTTTAAACTTTTTTTTTCAGTAAAGAACATCCTGACAAGACAAGGATGTAAACATTGACTGTGTTAAATAAGAATGACCACAGTAGAGAATAAACATCTCAGATAACAAGTAGCATCCATTAATTAGTCAAATAGAAGAGAGTCTTTGAAGAGCACATCTAGAATGCAAAATAAGTGTTCAGAGACAAATGGAAGGGAAGGGATTATGATAAGCACAAGTATGTTTCAGAGAGCATCAGCTTGCCAACAACGTGAACCCTAGAAGACAGGACAGGTAGTTCAAAATTAATTATCCAAAGTATAATAAAGGAAAATTTCTAGATTTTAATTAAGAAAGACCTAACACTGAAAATAGATAAGGCTGATTGCATTTTAGATTATACTACATATTTTGGGTAAAAGTTTTATATCTTCTATTAAATTTATAATTCTGTATGCTTCCTATCAAGGAGTGAGGGGCAAAAAGTATATTAGCTTGTCATGATACACAATAAACTATGATGGGATCTTTATTGAATTTGAATTGTATTTCTGGTCTAATATGGGAAAAATCTGCATCTTATAATATTAAGGTTTCTAATACATAAATGTATTGGAGAAGGAAATGGCAACCCACTCCAGTGTTCTTGCCTGGAGAATGCCAGGGACGGCAGAGCCTGGTGGGCTGCCGTCTCTGGAGTCGCACAGAGTCGGACACGACTGAAGCGACTTAGCAGCAGCAGCAGCAGCAATACATAAATGTGGTCTATTTCTTCATTTATTTGGGCTTTCTTAAGTGTTTTAAAATTATTTTATAATTCGCTGAGGTAACTTACACTTTTTGTTGCTGTTGTAAATGAGTGTTTGTTTTTAAATTATGTTTTCATTTTGTTGTTGTCCTTTAAAATGTATGAGGAAGGGCAGATATTTCTGACAAGACAGACATTTCTGAACAGTAAAAATAAGATGGTGGAACTTGTCCTATCAAATATCAAACTGTAGATTTGCTCAAATAGTAATTAATAGTAAGTTAAGACAGTGTTTTTGCCTCAGCGAGAGCTGTATTGACTAGTAGAACAGAATGGTTACCCAGAAACTGGTCCAGATATATGGAATCATGCTGTGACAAGGGTGGCATTGCAGGTGCGGAAGGGGGAACATGGAGAGTATTTTTAAACAATGCTAGCATTAGTTATCCACATGAGGTAATTATACAGGATCCATGTGAAGTTGGGTCCCTGTTTCACACTGTGTACAAAAATCATTTCCACATAGATAGAAGTGTGAAAATGCTTTTAGAGTATATGAGAGGAATATACAGTTTTTATATCCCTGGGATAGGGAAGAATTTTCTGTGACAACATAGAAAAAACTAGCCTTGGAAGGAAAAATTGATAAATTTTAGTACATTAAAGTCAACTTCTTCTGTTCAATTCAAAAATCCTTTAATCAACTTGAAGCCGCAACCTGGAGGAAGTTGCTTGCTACACAGAGAACCAAAAAAGCTTTAGTGTACAGAATGAATCAATAAGAAAAAGACAAATAGCTGGATAGAAAAATAGGCAAAAAGACATGAATAGCTATTTCATAAAAGAAATACATATATAAGGCCTTGTAAATATCATAAAAGATGCTCAACCTTTTTACTAATTAGGCAAGATAATAATGTATGCCAAAAATTAAAGAGATTTTCCAACATCATATATTGGAGGGAGTGTGGATCAACAGGAATTCTTTTTTTTTTTTTTGGGTCATTATCTGTGTTTTATTAGACTCCATGACTTTTTTTTTTAATATATTTTTTGAAGTATAGTTGGTTTACAAAGTTGTGCCAATCTCTGCTGTGCAGCAAAGTGACTCTGTTATACACATATACATGTTCTTTTTAAAAATTCTTTTCCATATGGTTTATTCCCAGAAGATTGGATGTAGTTCCCTGTGCTATGCAGTAAGACCTTGTTTATCCCAATAGGAATTCTGATACACCACTAGAGTATAAATTTGTCAATCACTTTGGAAAACAAATTAGCTTAATGTTGTGAAGTTGAATCTTGCAACTTTCTGACTCAGTTATCTGTAACCCTACAGAAACTCACATATGTATACTAGAAGATGTGTAGAAGAATATTCACACCAGCCTGATTCATAATAGCAAAAAAACTTGGAAGTAACCCTGATGTCCTTGATAGAGAATGGAAAATTAAATTGTGGTATATTGATGTAAAAATATTAAGCATTAAAAATAAATGAACTATAGCTATATATTGGTTCCTTTCAATGTAATTAGGCTAGCTTTGTAATTATCAGTGTCAAAAATAATAAAGCAATTTTATTTTTTGGGTAAGCAACATTTACCCATTTGTGGAAAAAAAATTTTACTGAATTCCTGCTGTGTGCCAGGCAATGTTTTGGGAGCCAGGGATTTAGTAGTGAACGAGGATGGATGCGTTTTCTGTCCTCATAAAACTTACGTTTTAGATTAGAGCTGAACAGACAACGAATAAGCAAACAAGCACAGCAGTCTGTAGTTTAATGTAACTGTAAGAGATACGGAAAAAGATGAAGCAAGGAAAGAGGAGAGCATATGATGTGCTGCCGTGTGGGTGTGTGTTTCTGCACAATCAAGGAAGGGTTTTCTGAAAATGTGACATTTGAGCAGAGTCAGAATTTCTAGAGGAGGAAGTCATACAGCTCTCTGGGGGTAGAAGTTGGAATACACTTGGCATGTTCAGGGAAGAGCCAGAAGACAAATGTGGCTAATAAGGAATGAGCTAGGACCAGGGGCAAAAACGCAGGAGATGAGTTCAAGGAGGTTGACAAAATTCATACCAGGGTTCTTAGAGCTTTAGCAATGAGTTTAGAATTTTTAAAAATAGTGAAAGTCATTGGAGTGTTTTGAGCAGAATAACATGATCTGACTTATATTCAGGATCCACTGGTGGGAGCAGAGGTAGGGGGTAGGGAGGTGGATGCAAAGGGCCCAGTTAGGAGCCTTGTGTAGAAGTTTAGGCATTAGATGATAGTAGAGTAGACCAGAGGGGACAGAAGTGAATACAGGAAGAAATGGTAAGTTTGGTGATATATTTGAGGGGGTATAATGGAAAGGAATTAGTGTTTAATGAGATATATCTGAATGGGAGAGAAGTAAATCAATAATGACTTCCAGTTTCCTAAGAGGAGCAGCTGGTTGAACAGAGATGTCATTTACTTGCATTGAGCATACTGAAAGATAAATGCATTGGGCCATAAGATTAAAAGTTTGTTTTTAGACCTATTAAATTTGAAATGCCTGTGAGACACTGGAGTATGTGAGTCTGACACTCAAAAGGGAGGTCTGGAGTTTGGGGTTAGAAATATGAGACTCATCAGTGTATCAATGGCATTCATGGAGTTGGATGAAATCACCAAGGGAGTAAGTGTAGGTAGAGAAGAGGAGCTGTGAAAAGAAGTGGATGGTAAGAGAGGAAAAAAATACCAGGAGAGTGTAGTGTCCTGAGAAGAGAAGAAAGCATTTCAATAAATGTGTTCTATAATGAAGAAATATATTTGCAGTAGAAATTATAGATATCAGGTTAATATATTACAGATGAATAGTAAAAAGACAGAACCCTATAGAGAAATGCAAAAATGATATGAATAGGCAAATCACTGAAGGGCAAATCCTGATAGCTGATAAACCTATGAAAAGATGCTCAGCCTTACCATTAATCAGGGAAATGCAAATTTAAAAGAGCAATAGTACCTAATGCTGTCAAAGATTGGAAGGGAGGTCGTTTTTATATGTTGGTGGAAATGTGAATTATTATAGCCCTCTTTGAAAACAGTCTGGCAATATCTATTAAAATGAAAAATACCTCTACTATATGATCCAGCAGTCTCTTTTCTGGAAATCTGTCTCGTGGAAATAGAAGCACCGGTGCATAAAAATCTTAAGTATGTTTACTCTAGCTTTTTTTAAGGGTAGAAACACTAAAAATAAGGTAAATACCCATTCCTCAGGGAAAAGTTGGATAAATTATAGGTTATCCAATCACTGGATTATTATGCAGTCATTAAAAATAAATGAGTTAAATCAATGCCAGTTGACTTCAAGGACTTTTAATAATGCAGAGAATTTGATAAAATATTCATTTGGTGAGCATGTGTATGTGAAACATAGCAGGCCCCCCCCCAAAAAAAAACTTCTCTCTGTGTATAAAATATTTGTATATGAACATGGAGAAAGGCATACTTTGCTATGAGTAACCATGCCTCAAGAGTCTCAGGGGGATTGGTTCCAGTATACCCAAAGATACCAAAATCTGTGGACACCCAAGTCCTTTATATAAAACCCACACACACCCTCCCATACATTTTAAATCATCTCTAGCTTACTAGTAATACCTGATACAATGTAAATGTTGTATAATTACCAGCATTTTGCAAATTCAGGTTTTACTTTTTGGAATTTTCTGGATTTTTTTTTTCTCAAATAATTTTCATTCCTTGGTTGACTGAATCAGCAGATGAGGAACCATGGACATGGAGGTTCCAACTGTAATTATGACCTGGGGATAAATAGATCTGAGGTAGTTGTAGAGGTAAACTTCTTCTTACCTACCACTCAATAAACTAACATACACATACACATCTCTATTTAAAAGAAAAAAAGGATCTCCATGATAAAACAGCTTTTGTGACATATCCCATTTATGTAAAATATATGTGAAAAGTGAAAGTGTTAGTCACTCAGTCATGTCCAACTATTTGTGAACACATGGACGGTAGCCCGCCAGGCTCCTCCTGGGATTTTCCAGGCAAGAATACTGGAATGGGTAGCCATTCCCTTCTCCAGGGGATCTTCCCGACCGAGGGATCAATCCTGGGTCTGCCCTGCATTGCAGGCAGATTCTTTACCATCTGAGCCACCAGGGGAGCCCAAAATATATGTGCATGAATATAAAAGACATGAAAAGATAGTCACCAAAATGATCATCTAAAATGTAATTATTTTTTAAAAATAAAATGCTGAACTAGAATGTACTTGCCATCATTTTTTTTCCCTCTTCGATGCTGGTTCAGATGGAGAACCTTGATATTGATCAGATAAATTCAGTTTTCAGATAGAATAAACATAATTTTGAAATAAACATAAGATTATTATCACTTTGTGCTCTTCACTAAATTCTGCTTCAACATCCATATTTCTTTTGCTGTCTTAACCAACCATTTTGGGGGAATAAACTAAATAATATGATACTCAAAATTAGAACAGGTCAGTGATCAAATCCAGAAGCAGCTAGCTGTGTTCAGTTGAGGGGTAAACCTAACTGAATGTTTGAATCATGAACACTCTTGTCTACTTTTGCTACACATACTCGCTCAGTAGATATGGAGGGACTCTCATACTGTTCAGTTGTAGACAGAAAGTATTTAAATTATTATATCTGTTGATTTTTAAAATTGAAGCAGATATCATGACTCTCATTAGTAATGCAAACTTCTCAGAGCACTGTGGAGACCTGTTGGTTTGGAAACTGACATTTACAAAATGTTGGATTCTGGCCTAGCTGGTTTTCTTTTGTCTCGTCTTCATGCATTACTTAGTTCTCATCTTTTTTTCCTCTTTTTAAAATGTATTGTTTTATTTTTATTGGAGTATAATTGCTTGACACTGCAGTGTCAGTTTCTGCTGTACAGCAAAATGAATCAGCTATATATGTACATATATCTCTGCTTTTTTCATTTCCTTCCCGTTTAGGTCACCTCAGAGCACTAGTAGAGTTCCCTGTGCTATACAGGAGGTTCTCATTAGTTATCTGTTATATACATAGTAGTGTGTATATGTCAATCCCACTCTCCCGATTCATCTCACTTCCCCCCTTTCCTGCTTGGTCCATGTTTGTTCTCTATGTCTGTGTCTGTTTTTGCTATGCAGATAAGATCATCTATACCATTTTTCTACATTTATTACTCATCTTGACCTGCCCCCACTTGTTATTTCTCCCTATGATTAAGCTACTCTTCTTTTGGTCCTCATTTCACTTTTTTGAAACTGTTTTGCCTCTACTCTGTCCATACCCATTCTGTTATACTCACATTGCTCCTGTCCCTTTAGATGATCACTCTCTGCTAACGAGAAGTCCTCAAAGCAGTCCTAGTACAGAAGCAGACTAAATACAAGAATTAATGTGGTCAATTCTATATAATTATTTGAAACTTCAAACGTTATTTAAAGCCAAATTTGGCAAAACCAATACAATATTGTAAAGTTTAAAAATAAAATAAAATTAAAAAAAAATTAACAGGGCTTTTAAAGATAAAAAAAAAAAAAAAAAAAAAAGCCAAATTTTCTTCCTTCCAAAGAAGCTTGTGCCTCCTAAAGGTTGGTGTACTCTAGTAAGAGGAGGGGTCAACTAATTTTGTTGACCTTACCTAGTATATTGACTGCTTATCCAACATTCTTC
Organism: Bubalus kerabau; assembly: GCF_029407905.1. Taxonomy (NCBI): domain Eukaryota; kingdom Metazoa; phylum Chordata; class Mammalia; order Artiodactyla; family Bovidae; genus Bubalus; species Bubalus kerabau. The sequence continues at coordinate 25,545,639 of NC_073642.1, forward strand.
AGCCCTCTAGGATTGAAATGGGATAGAAGGTGATAGGACAGTTCTTATTATTATGAGCTGGTGTTGGTGCTTTCTGGCCTGGGTAACATTTTAGAGCTGATTCTTTTTGTTCATGAATTCTTTTGTGCTTTCTTCAGAGCTATTCTGTTTTACCTTTGGCTACATAACAAATTACTCAAAAACTTACTGGTTTACAACAGTGAACATTAAAGTTTCTGTGGATCAGGAATCTAGGTGTGACTTACCTGGACCCTCTGCCTCTGTATCTATCACAGTCATTAGGCTTGTCTAGGGAGTGGATTTGCTTCCAAGCTCATTCCAGTAGTTGTTGGCAGGCTTCAGTTCCTTGTGAGTTATTGGCCTTATTTCTTCATGAGCTGTTGGCCAGAGCCATCCCTAGATTCCTTGCCACATGGGCTTCTCCAGAGAGCAACTCAAGATACAGCAGCCAGCTTCCTCAGAGCAAGAAACCAAGAGGGCAAGAGTCAGCAAGCTGGAAGTGATTGACTTTTGTAACATGGTCTTGGAAATGACGTCCCATCTCTTGTGCCATGTTCCATTCATTGGAACTAAGTAACTAGATCTAGTCCACACTCAAAAAGGGGATTATACAGGGCCATGAATACCAGGAAATGGGGATTACTAGGAACTGATTTAGAAGCAGCCTACCACCAGTAATCCTGGGATTATCTCATCTTCACATCTCTTGATACAGGCAAATGTATTAATATCTCCTGTGAACAGTCACTTAGTCCAGTTCCTCCACCCTGGGTTTGTCACGGTACATTTCCACCTTCTTCTTGCTGTGGTCCCCTCACCTCCAGATGGCCCTCTTGGATAGGATTTAAGACATCTCTCATACTGTCTCTACCTAATGGTCCATGGAAGACCTGTATTCTTACCACAAGGAACTCTTGGAGTGCACACCAGTCTCAGTGCAGTCATCAACCATTTCATTCTGCCATCAGAGGGGCTCGCCAGGAAGTTCTGTAGTCTCCCTCAGTCGTTCTCAAACTTGAGTCAAACACCAGTCTCCTGTGACACCCAAGCTCTAGAAGATTTATCGTAAGATCTCCAAGGGTCTTGTTGAAACTTCTTTCCCTAGGTCAAGGCACTTGGGGTAAAAAAGCTTTTTCCAAAAATCCTCTCCTAATCTCCACCTCTTTTCTTGACTTCTCCAGCCTTTCTTTGTTTTGTTTTGTTTTGTTTTCTTACTGTGCTGAAGCTAAAGTTTACAAGGTTCTTTGCCCACATTCTTTGTGAGTCTGGCATGGTGATTACTCACCTCATTTTGAATGTATTATCTATGTCTTGCATCTTCAACTGAAACTGACACTCGGGTAGTGTATATCCTGTTTTATATGTGATTTGCCTTCTTCCTACTCCTTCATTGAAGGTGTCTGCCTTGGACAGTTACAGTCATTATAACAAGAAAAGTGATTAGCAGCTAATTTAGTAGACCAGACAGTAAAACATAATAGAGAAAAGACGGAGGAAAGATTAATAAAGATTGGGAAAGGGAAGAAGAGACAAGAGAACACTAAATACCTTTTTTTTTTTTTTTTTTTTTCAAATTAAAATAGATAAATATCATCTTAATATTATTGGTTAAATATTATTTTAATAGTGTTCTTGAAATATCAGAAGTACTTTTTAAATTAAAAATTAGGTATTTGAGTTATAATTCATGTAATAAAAGTAAACTTGAAGAGAAAAAACAGAAGCATAAAAAGCCAGACATTATATTACAAACATAAATGGTCTCCATTTGTATCAATAAAGTAATGCAATGTTTATAAGAGACCAATCTAACACAAAATAGTAGAAGACAATAATTAGCCCCAAATTGAGAAGAATCATATTTGAATAAAGCAAGAAGCGGCAGTGATTTGTATCATATAAAATAAAATTTAAGGGAGAAAAGCAGATATTATATATCATTTTGTTGACAACATAAACCTTAGTGAATTGACACCAAAAGTAAAAGATGTGCCCAAATTGGTACAGATACTGTGAATTGGATTCATAGGTATCTGTATTTAGTTTAAAATTATTTTCTTTTATTTTTTTGATGGAGAAGACAGGGTTTGGAGGATATGAGTAAAACAGGGAATCTCTCCCCATTAAAATGTTCTGTAGGAAATTTTGCTTATAATTAAGGGAACTTAGCTAGAGGAAGACCAGCTAAGATTCTGTTCTAGGGGAATGGGAAAGGAAAGGCTGAAATTCTACAATTATAGTATCCTTTGAAATTCAGACCAGGTTTAAAACTGGAGACTCACTCCAGACCACCTTTGCAGTGGGAAAGGGTGCCTCTGTATCTAATGAGAGAAAGTTCTCATTGGGGCTTCCCAGGCAGTGCTAGTGGTAAAGAACCCACCTGCCAATGCAGGAGACAAAAGAGACTCAGGTTTAATCCCTGGGTCAGGAAGATCCCCTGGAGAAGGAAATGGCAACCCACCCCAGTATTCTTGCCTGGGAAATCCTATGGACAGAGGAACCTGGTGGGCTACAGTTCATGGGGTCACAAACAGTCTGACACAACTGAACACACACACAAGATTATCATTGGTCCAGAGAGGCTGACTGTTTAAAGAAAAAGTCGTCCTCAGCAGAGTCTGAAAGTTTAATTATCCATTTGCTCTTTACCTAATAGAAATTCCATTCTGCAATTATTTTTTTTAAATCAGACTTGATCGTGCATGCTCTGAGCATCAATATTTTTATTGAATTACTCTTAAAAAATAATATTTTTGTTTATTTCTAATTACAGAAGAAATATAGTTTTATAGCACTACCATGCCTATTCCATTGAGGTAACTAGTACTGATAGTTTGGTATGCACCCTTCCTCATGTTTTACTCCACTTGTATACGCATTCACATGCATGCATGGTTTATGTAGTTACCATTTTTATTCTGCATCATGCTCCTTGCTCTTGTCCTTGATATACTGCTAGCTTTCCAAGTCAACACATATGATCTTGGCTATGGATGTGCCAGAGCCTGACTGCACCGTAACTGACTTAACCATTCCTATACTGATTGATCAGAGAAGGCAATGGCACCCCACTCCAGTACTCTTGCCTGGAAAATCCCATGGACAGAGGAGCCTGGTAGGCTGCAGTCCATGGGGTCACTAGGAGTTGGACACAACTGAGCGTCTTCACTTTCACTTTTCACTTTCATGCATTGGAGAAGGAAATGGCAACCCACTCCAGTGTTCTTGCCAGGAGAATCCCAGGGACGGGGAAGCCTGGTGGGCTGCCGTCTATGGGTGGCACAGAGTCGGACACGACTGAAGCGACTTAGCAGCAGCAGCAGCAGCATACTGATTGATGTCCTGCTAATTGTTTCTTCTTTGGCAGGAGAACCTCAGTGAACATGTTGGTTTGTTTAACTTTGTATACTCACTTGTGTTCTTATTTCTGTAGGATAGATTGGTTCCTAAAAGTGAAATTGTTAGGCCATGTGGTATGTATGTTTTCATTTTATAACATATGCAATCATATCAGCATCTTAAATGTTTGTAGCAGTTTATAGTCCTAGTACTTGTTTATGTGGGGTGGGTGTTCACTTCCCTACACTCATTGTTAGGCACATTTCTAGCTTACAAAAAAAATTCATGGAATCCTTTTGCAAAGGGTGAAGTCACAAAAGAAATATTGGAGAATTTTGGGGTAATCTTGGAATAGCAAAGACCTTTTAAGCGTAATACAAACCCATAAGCCAAAGGAAATGATTAATAGTTTTTACTATATAAAAATTAAGAATTTCTGCTAGCAAAAAAATGTTGCAGATGAAATCAAGACATATGATAAATGGGTAGAATACATGTAACAAATGGTAGGAAAAGGACTACCAGATAGATAGACAAAATGAGCTTTTAATGATCAATAACAAAAGTAGACAACAACCCAGTAGAAAAATGGGTATGAATAAGGAGTTTATAGAAATATAATACAAATAACTTTTAGCATATGAAAAGATACTGAGCATCATCTGTAATTAAGAAAGTGCAAATTAAAACCCCATTTGTCACACGGGAGATTAGATAAGATAAATAGATCTTCTCCATTATTAGTAAAGATGCAGGGATTTAGAGACACATTATTGGTGGAAGTGCAATCTCTAATTGACAATTTGGTGGTTTTTAAAACTTTTAAAAAATATTTTAATTGGAATATAGTTGATTATAGTTGATATTGTGTTAATTTCAGGTATACAGCAAAATGATTCAGATATATATACTTTCCCAAATTCTTTTCCATTATAGGTGGTTACAGGATACTATCATTCCCTGTGCTATACCAGAGATCCTTATTATTTATCCATTTTCTATATAGTAGTGCGTATCTGTTAATCGCTAATTCTAATTTATCTCTTCCCTACCTTTCTCCCTTTGGTAGGTAACCATAAATTTGTTTTCAATGTCTGTAGTCTTTTTCTGTTTTGTAAATTTTTTTAAAAAGCTCAAATTATCTTTGTTTTACAGATTCCACATATATGAGATACCATGTGATATCTTTCTCTGCCTGACTTATTTCACTTAGTATGATAATCTCTAGGTCCATCCTTGTAGCTGCAAATGGCATTATTCGATTAAAACTTCTTCTTTAAATTCAATTGTTTTTAGCTAAAGTACGTACACAGTTTTAAAACCCTTGGCATATAAGAAAGTACAGCAGTTTCCTGTCTCATACTGATTTATTGTCCAAACAATATTAGTTGATCATATTTTAAAAACAAGGTTTTAACCAACTTGTTATACCTTCATTATCCTCTCTCCTCTCTCCGCCTCTTTTTACCAAAATATTACAAAATTTTTGAAATATAAAGAAAGTTGATATAAAAAGTGGGCATCATACCCCCACCACCTGGAATCTACATTTAACATTTTATTTTATAACATTTTATTTTATTCTAAAACATTTCTATCCATCCATCACCCGTTTATCTTACTTTTATATATTTTAAATTAATTTGTGTACATTATTATGTTTTATTCCTAAATACTTTAGCATGCATGTAATTAAGTAGGATTTAATGTTTATTTACATTTTTGAGTTAAAAAGTCACTTACAGTGAAATGCATAAATCTTAAGTGTTCCATTTGATGCATTACGACAAATTTATACACCTGTAAAACCCAAACCCCTATCAAGATATGAAATACACCATCCCCCCAGAAAATTATCTTACGCCTGTTTCCATCAGTCACACCATTCCCACCTTCCCCCAGAGGTAATCACTGTTCAGGGTTTGTTTTTTTATCATAAACTAGCTTTTTCTTTTCTGAAAATTCATGTAAATGGAATCATGTAATATTCTATTTATGCTGTATTCCAGTATTATGCTTTTATGTATGTTTCTGTCATTTACCATAATGTTTTTGAGATTCATCCATGTTATTGTGTGATTAGTACTTTTTATTACAGAATAATATTCGCTTGTAAGAATATTACTACAGTTTGTTAAACCATTCTCATGTTGATGGATATCTGCGCTATTCCAGATTTTCACCATTCTGAGTAAAGCTGCCATATAGATCCTTATACAAATCTTTGTGTGAACTTGCATTGCTCTTTCTCTTTCATTTCACTTTCATTTCTCTTGGGTAAATGTGTAAAGCACTGTGACCATTTGATGTGTTAAAAGATAAATACCACTTCATATCTATCAGAATGCCTAAAATTAAAAAGGACTGGCCACACTAAATGTGGGTTAGGGTGCAGAGCAGCTGGAACTCATGTATTGTTCAAGGGGTTATAAAATAATATAACCATTTTGGGAAACAGTGTGGAAGTTTCTTAGGTTGTTAAACATACACCTATACTATTGCCCAATAATCCTTCTCCTAGGATCCAAAAAAATGAAAAGCATACATTACCCTCAAAAAGTCACAAGAATAATTATAGCAGTTTCATTCACAGTAGTCAGAACTGGAAACAGTACAAATGTCCATCATTACATTGGAGAACAGATGCTGTAGAATACTATTTGGCAATATAAAAGAATGATGTAGGAATGATATTACTAATATAATATGAATTTATCTCAAAAAGACATTGAGAAAAGAAGCCAATGACCAAAGACTTCTTGCTATTGTTTTTTTAAAACTTATAAGTTCAGAAACAAGCGAAATTGGTCTATGATGACAGAAATCAGGAAAATAGTTGTCTTGGTAGACAGAAAGTAACCGGTAGAGAAGCTGAGAAAACGTTCTGAGACAACTTAAATGTTCCATACTTGATTAGGGGCTGCTTATATGGGCATATGCATGTATCAGAATCTCATTAGATTTACATTTAGGATCAGTATATTTCACTATATATTAATTTTATTCAATGAAAGTGAAAGTAAACCCTAAAAGTGTATTTTATACCTCTTCAAAATTGAACCTATGTGGACAGTTGCTTAAAAAACTGAGGGTAGGTTGGGGGAAATGAGCCAGACATTTCATTTAAAATATGATTGCTATAATTTTTTTTAAAAAGGATCTGGTGCTACAGATAAAGATCTTATATGAAGATCATAAGCCACATCCCTCGCTCTTTATTGTTCAGCCTGAGTTCTTCCAGTTGTCCAGGTGGCTCTCTGCAGGTGCACTGTGAAATGTATTAATGCCCCATGTATGCTCCTTCAGAATCCGCAAATGTCACATACCAACATGGCACCTCAATAAGTCATCTGGCCTGCCCCCTACATAAAGCCTACAGTAAAAGCACTGCGTTCTAAGTATATTGTGACCTCTCAAAATTACTTGAAATTTTTAAAAGATGAAAATGGCAAGGTTTTTCAAAGTTTTATGGAGTGAAAAGCAAATTGTCTTTTAGTGTGAGATCACTCTGTCAACTAACAAGTAATGGTTTTATATTCTTGAAGATAATTAGGGACTGGTTTTCAACAGATTTTTTGAACTGTTATATTGCAAGTTATTTCCTTATCATGCTTGGGGTCCTTCTAAGAAAGTATTATTTTCAGATATTAAGATGATCAATTACCTGTTTGTTAATTCAAATATACTCAAATTTTTAAAATTCTCTTCCTGTCCTCTTGTACACATTTCCTTTTTCCATACTGTGCTTTCTTCCCCTACAGTGAATTTGTTGACTTGTTTGTAGACTTCTCTTTACCTGAAACCATTTTATAATAAGATCACAAGCTTTTTTTCCCCTCTGTAATTTAAACTCACTTCATAAACTTTGATAGGTAAAATGGTCTTTTTATTTCTCCACATTCTTAGTCAGCTGGCCCCCACAGTTCTTCTTACTGATATATTCAAGGAGACAAGTTGTTTGTACTCGTTTTCTTTTCTTAAGCATAGAGATTCCTTTATACTATAACCTTAAAATAGTTTTTCTTAGTAATGTTATTGAAAGTGTTCTGTGATGTACAGTTCTCTTCTCCTTCACAGTCAGGGTTACTGATTCTCTCTGTGTGCAAGTGTAGGTAGGGCTTCCTCAGATCCTGAGTGAGTAAGGAAATCTTGGTCCTCGAGGAATATTTATTATGCTCGTGGGACCACCCAGCATCAGGCGCTGCTTTAGGCAGTAGAGCTATTGTGGTGAACAAAACCAAGTTTCCCTCTCACAGAGATTATATTCTAAGGTGAAGATACAACAGATACTCGATGTCAGGGGAATTCTTATAATAAAAATAAAGCAGAATAAAAGAATAGAGAATGACAGGGTAAGAGGTACTATTTTAAGTTGGGTTGTAAGGGGGAAATCTTCTGATGCAGTGCTATGTGAGTAGACATTTGAACAAAGTAAATGCATGAATGGATCATGAGCTTTTCTGAGAGAAGAGACACTGCCAAGGGAGGGATCTTGGTATCTTTGCCTAGCCCTCTGGACCTCAAGACTTCTCATCCTCCATTCAACCCCACCCCCAACTACCATCTGGACTCCTATAGTACCTGAAACCTCTAAGGTACCACTGTGTGGAACCTCTTACTCCAGCATTCTGATGAGATTCCCCTGATGTTGGTGCCTATTTGTATTTGGATCACTTCCTATTCAATCTATTGATGACAGACAGTTCCCCACATATGTTTTTGGTAATGGCTCACACAAAACACTGGACAGGTAAGATAGCCAACTATTTATTAATTCCGTAAACTCACTCCCAGAGGAGGAAGACACTGCATGCCATGCAAGGCGACCTAAAGGTTGCCCTCAGAAGCAGCTGGGGCAATGGGAGGCAGGTTTTGTAGTATCAAGAGAGTGGGGTTCCCACAGGAGGGTGTGATTGTCTTGTTTGAAAAATTCGGAGGCTAGAAGGGAACCAAAACCTGCTACTTACGGATAGAAAGAAACTGTGCTTGGTCCCTCAGATGAGGAGGATTTTTTGACCAAGGGACCTTGTCCACAGAGCAGAATGAGGAAGAGAAGTTGTGGGTAGGCCATTCAGAACCATCCCAGTGTTACAGAATGTTGAGGCAGCACATAATATTGAATTTGCAGTCTTATACCACAGTCTGAACTAAATTATTTGTTTCCCAGTGAGTGCTATGAACTCAGTAGCATCACAGAATTATCAAACTGCATAGCTTGATTAAGACTGGAGATTAGATATCTGAGGGTAATGAATAATGACTTAGTCATAGTAACAACATAATGTTTTAAATAAAGTAGCATTGAAGATTATGACCCTCCTTTTTTTTTTTTTAAGAACTTTAACTCTTTTGCAAGGAACTTCTATTGTGTTTTTTGGTTTTTTTTTTTTTAAGCAAAATTTAAGGGTAGGAAAGAGCACAAAGTCCAGGAAGTTACTCTAGTGAGATATGACTGTCTATGCAGAGTATTCAGGAGGTAGAGAATAACCTTTTGCCATATGTTATTACAAACAGATAGAGTATTCCAAGACCAATTTGTTATTTTAACAGAGAAAACCAAATTCTGGTTTTATATTAATAAGTACATGACATTAATGGATTTATAAGCTTTTACTTTTTAATATTACAAGTAAATCCATCAAAACTGAGCCAGCTTTGGCAAAATTTTAACATTTCATTGCATATGTTTATACTATTATTTGCAGTTATTGTTGTCCAGGGCAAGTAAATTTCCCTTTTTACAAATCTACAGCTTTCAGTATCCAGATTTGTCCTCTTTCACAGTATGGTACAACCTAGATACTTAACTTCAAGTACAGGACTAACCTTTTCCCATTAATAAACAAGAGCTTATGCCATTCATTACCTTTGCATACATGGTTCTACTTCTTGTCACTGTTGCTCTTAGTATAGTCTCAATCTCCATATTATAATTTAACCAAAGTAACTCCTATTTCACAGAGAAGCTGAGAAATTTGTCACATACACGTGTTTTAACAAACCAGAAAAGCTCATGGATACACATAATACATATATCCTTTCCAGTACATTTAAAAGTTAAAAGTCATATATTTGTTAAAACTACACTTACTGAAGGCTTCCCACGTGGCACTAGAACCTGCCTGCCAATTCAGGAGACATAAGAGGTATAGGTTCGATCCCTGGGTTGGGCAGATCCCCTGAAGGAGGGCATGGCAACCCACTCCAGTATTCTTGATTGGAAAACCCCATGGACAGAGAAGCCTGGTATGCCACAGCCCATGGGGTCACAAAGTTGGACATGGCTGAGCAACTGAGCATGCAGTTGCTGGTCATACTTGCTGACCAGTCGTTTCAGCATTCTATCTTAGGAATTATTCAAAGATGCAGAGATTATCCTTTAATTAATTTAGTTATTAGTCCAAGGTCTTAAAGTTTACCATTGGAAACTGTGTTTGATCTTAACATCCCACAGAATATAATTACTGTTGATACAGGAAAGTTTGTCAGAATTGTAATTTAAGTTTACATTTTCCTTACTCCTAAACATTATATGGAAGTAATACTAGCTTATCAGTAGACTCTTTTAAGTTCAGAGGTAAATTAGTATCTTCATGAGAAACCCCAATTTTATTATTTTTTTATTTACTTATGTTACACTCTGCAATGATTAAATCCAGATAAAGACAAATAGTTGTTTTTAAACCAGAATTGTAAACCAGTCTGATTTGTTCAAAGATTCACTTTGATTACTTAAATTTGGATTCATGTATAAAAATATTCTTGTGAGAAGGGTGTTTTCCCTTAAGAGGCCACCACATTTAATATAGTGGAGAAGGAAATGGCAAACCACTCCAGTGTTCTTGCCTGGAGAATCCCAGGGACGGGGGAGCCTGGTGGGGTGTCGTCTCTGGGGTTGCATAGAGTCGGACATGACTGAAGTGACTTAGCAGCAGCAGCAGCAGCACTCCTTTAAAAGATTGAGAATTTTATGTACATTTTATACATTTTTTTAAAGTATTAGGGAAATAAATGTGCACTGATGCAATTTTGCAGTCTCAGTGCAAAACTGCTGCAGATTTAAGCAGACTTAGTTAATCATAGGAAACAAAGGTGGCTCATCTTGAGGACCCCCAGCAGGAGGGTGGAATGTCTTATCATTAACATCTGAAACAGCTAGGGAGCCCCTCTTCACTTTTGGTGGGAATATGATTTGGTGCAGCCCCTCTGGAGAACAGTATGAAGGCTCCTTAAAGGTCTAAACATAGAGCTGCCATGTGACCCTAGTCCCACTCTCGGGCATATATTCCAGAGAAAAATGTAGTCTGAAAGAACGCATGCACCCAAGTGTGCGTAGCTGGAAGTTCTTAAAACACTGATTCTTGGGCCTAACCCGCAAGGTGTCTGAGTCAGTTGGCCTGGGTTGTGGACTGAGAAGTCGCATTTCTCCTGAGTCCTCAGGTGGTATTGATGGCGAGGGCCCAGAGATGAGACTTGGAGAACAAGTTTCCTAGGAAACATGAGGCCCCCTCCCTCCAGGCCCCACCTCCTCGGGCCCAAGGGACAGTCTCAGTTTCTGCCTGACCTCCCCGAAGTGTCTCTGCAGTGAGCAGAGCAGACAAACAAAGAACAATAACAAGAAGTACTCTACGTTCACTTTTTTAATTTCTTGAGGATTGTTATGTTCCTTTATATTAGATTTTTGTAATCTTATTAGTATCTATAACTCAATAAAAACAAAACTCTTTCGTTTTAAGAAATTTATATCTAATTTGTTAATACCCTTCCTAGAAAAAGGAAAATCTTTCAAACTCATGCAAGGAAGGGTAAAGACTCTTTCGAGTATAGACACACACAGAGGCCTCAGCTTCAGGTCTACAGCTTCAGCTGCAGGTTAAAGGATGCACTAAATTCATACACTAACTGATCTGGATCTCAAAGGGCTTTCTTCTTTCCAGTCAAAGCAGGACTTATTCTTCTACAAACCAGAAGACTGTTGTACCAGATTATTTGCCCTGTCATACCCAAAAGAAACTAGATCCCCAGCCTCCTATTATGGGGGAATAACACTGGCTATGTGCAAACCAGAATCAGAACTGAACATAGCCAAGAACCAGAAATAAAAGTGAAAATAAAATTCAGGAAAGCAGAAACAGTAGAAAAACAGAAGCTCTGGTACTTTGGCCACCTAATGTGAAGAGCCAACTCATTGAGAAAAACCCTGATGCTGGGTAAGACTGAGGGCAGGAGGAGGAGGGGGTGACAGAGGACGAGATGGGTGGATGGCATCACTGACTCAATGGACATGAGTTTGAGTAAACTCCAGGAGATGGTGAAGGACAAGGAAGCCTGGCGTGCTATGTCCATGGGGTTGCAAAGAGTCAGACACAACTTAGTGACTGAACAAGAACAACTGAAGATAAAGTTCTGTTGCCACTGAGTATTCACTCTAGAAGCCAAAACAAACACAAAAACCAGTGCCTCAGAGGTGCACTCTTTAATTAGATCAAGAAGGTATATCCACTTGAACAGCTCAGTATAATTCCAAAACTGTCAATGCGTAATTTTCAGAACAAAGACTCTCAATAAAATACAGTGAGTGCATGTCAACTTTTAACACCTTTTTGAGGGAACCAGAGTGATGATAAAGCCGCTGTCTTGACACTGTTTATCACAGGAGGCATGAACTCAGATATTCAGAGGCCAAGCAAGTCATGTAAGTAAGGGAAGCAGGCATCTAAAGGATCACCTGGAGAAAGGTAGACAGGTTACACCTGAGAGAGCAGACCTTGTCTGCAGGCAGCTGTCGATCATCTTCAGCTGATTGTTGCCTTGTGGGAATCAGGCTTAGTGTTATTCAGCCCTATCTTCAGTATTTTTTCCACAGAAGCTATTAGTCTGGATTTTAATAATGAATCTTCCAGTATTAAAGTGTTGACAACTAATTCAGTATTTTTAAAACACTGTATGAGCCAAACAAAGCATTTCTTCAGGCTGGACATGGGCTTAAGAGTTTGTAGCTTCTACAGTAGATGTTAGTTATATAACATTACAGCAGAGGAAGAGTTCAATCACAAGTTATGTCTTATGTGAAAGAAAAGTTTTAAAAGATTTTTTAAAAAGATTCACTTTCAGTTTTCTCACAGGAGTGGGAAAAAACCTGATGTGATAGTGTTTTGTCAGCTAGCAATTCAGTGCCCCCACATACATAAATATATGCATTTCCATATTTCTGGTTTTTGTTCTTTAAAATATGTTCACTTTCTGGAGATCTGTATCATAGCAGTGTGAATATTCTTAACGTTACTGAACTATAAGTTTAAAAATGGGTAATATGGAAAATTTTATGCTAGGTCTTTTTTACCACAATAATATATGTGTGTGTGTATATATATAAAACTGAAAATATATTGAGTTTTATTCAGAATGAAATTATTCATTTTAAATTGTCCTTACACGGTAGTGTATTGAAATGTAACATATACAAGGTTTACACAGAAGTTGTATAGTAAGTCGGCTTCCTTAGTGGCTCAGATGGTAAAGAATCTGCCAGTGATGCAGGAGACCCAGATTCGATCCCTAGATCAGGAAAATCCCCTGGAGAAGGGAATGGCAACCTACTCCAGTATTCTTCCCTGGAGAATTCTATAGACAGAGGAGCCTGGCGGGCTACAGTCCATGGGGTCACAAAGAGTCGGACACAGTTTAGTGACCAACACTGTATAGTAGGTAACGGGCAAGCCTAAGAGACAAGGAGATAATTTGAAAGGCTGCTGTGGCCTTGTCAAAAGATCATGAGAACTTTTTTAGGGAACTAAATTTAGTAATGGGAATGGTATGCAATTTGGAGACATTTCAGGAGCCAAATTGGAGAAGTTGATGAAAAAGTGAACATAGTGCTTGAGGAAATAATAAAAAGATAAAGGTTTCTTTCTTGGTAACTGAGTGTGCCAATCCATGAGACAGGAAACAAAACAAATTCAGAGAAAATTAGTTCAGTTCTAGACAAGGCATGGGATTTCAGGACTTGAAGGAAACCTAGAGGTTACCTAGTACAACCATCTCATTTTGCAGATGTGAAAGTCTAATATTAAGTGATGTTTTCTATATCAGTTTAAGTCAGAAGCCAGACTTTATTACACATTTCCAGACTCAAAGTCCATCTTCTCTCAGTAGGCCAGAACATCTGTTCTGTGACACATGGTTCATTCAGTTCAGAGATGAAGTTGTGATATTTAGTAATCTTCAGGCTGTTGCCATATGTTAGTTAAGAAGGCCTTAGATTTCTTCAAGACACTGGATACCAGACACTTTTCCTTGCTCTATAAACTACAAGTATGTCTCTTCTCCTATTCATAGCCTTGTCTTAATTTTAAGCTGCTTGCAGGACCTATAAATAAAAATGGTTTGAAGGTATTTATAAATTCAAGCCTGGAGTTCAAAAGAAAGGTGGGGGTTGCAGATGGAGATTTAGAAGTCAAGGACCACTTCTTGAAACATTCTAGGAAATAATGGGTCTATATGTAGCATTCTAAAGAGTTTGGAAGTTCTCAAACTCAGCTGTTATGTAAGAATTGATGGATCTGGGGAAGACTGATGATCTTTACTTTTAAAAAGTCTCAGAGGTTTCAGGTGCACAGCTCTGAGAAGCTGTTAAACGATTTGACGCAATTGAATATGCTTTTAAAAACATGGTTCCAACTTCAGCTTGTGGGGAGAGTCTTGTAGTAGACTACAAGACTACTACTACTTGTAGTAGTCCAGGCAAGAGATACCTTTTAGCCACTATATAATATTTTGTTAATTTTCCATAATTCTCCTATTTTGTAATGTTTATGTTTCTAGGGAGTGTGTGTGTATGTGTAAAAATTTGCTGCTATCCCCCCAAAGTGCATCTTTTTTGTTTCTTTGTTATTCTCTTGTATTACTTCACCAGGACAGATTCCCAAGTGTAATTGTATTGAGCTGAAGGAAGTGAGTAGTTTTGGCTCCTGATTATGTGTTGCCATAATGGTTACCATCAGTTCACAGAGTTACTCTCCATATGATGTGTCAATATGACCTCTAGAATCATTTTAATAAGGTTCAGGGAAAAGAAAAATGACTGGGATTTTTATTAGAGTAATTTTATTTTGAAAATAGCAATAAATTATCATGACAGTGTTTGTTCGTGTTTATGCTATTTAACCTGATTTTATTTTTAACAGATCGATGAACTCCCAGAGGGAGCTGTGAAGCCTCCAGCCAATAAATACCCTATCTTCTTTTTTGGCACCCACGAAACGTAAGTCAACAAAACAACATAAATTTTCAACAGTTCTGATTTGATTCTGCTAGATGACATATGTTGTTAAACAATCACTGTATATTATTTTATATGCTTTTAAAATCATTATAACCACTTATATAAAATTACAAAGCTAATATATCTTTTCTTAATGTCAAGATTTTTCATTTATTTTGCTTTTGAATGTCATTTGTTTCTGCTTAAATGTTGGGCATGACCCAGAAGTTTCTTTTAGGATACTTCTCAGTCCTAGGGTGGCTTCCTTAGCATTTCCAGTCATTTCTCTTGTAGCTCGTGTATGTTTCCCTGCTAGAAACATATGTCTTCCATTCATATTTCACAGTTTCTCAGGCCTCTTCACAGTTTGTCCGTCTCTGAAGGAAACATACCACCTTTGTAAGTTTTTATAATTCTGTTGGTCACTTAGTACAGGTTAAACTGTTGAATAAAGGAAACTGAAAATACAGTGTCTCAAATAATATAGGAGTTTACTATTTTTTTTTTTTTTTTGAAACAACCAGAGAGAGGCAGATACATCAAGGTGGGTAGTCAGCTCTGTTCCAGGGACCCAGGTTTCTTCTGTTGTGTTGTTCTGCCATTCCATGGGGGTATTGGTCTTGTCTGCTTATTTTGAAAAAGGAACAAAAAAGCAAAAACTGGCTCAGCAGCGCCCATGCATCTTCCAGATAGAGGGAAGGCGGAGAGAGAAGAGGTAAGGAAATGACAGGGAAATTGAATATGTCACTTATACTTTTGTTTATTCCAGTGGCAAGAACTTGGTCAGTCATCAGGCCATATCAAGCTGTAAGGAAGCTGGAAACATGGTCTCTAGCGAGGCAGCCCTGTTGGGAAACAAATTGGGAGGAGTAATCCATTAAAAGGAAGAAGATGGCCATGGGTACTAGGGAACAGTAGGCAAACTTGACACACTGAGAACACGTATGGTTGTTTACAACAAGGACACAGATGGAATAGGAGTTGCAAATGGGAGCAAAAGCTAAAAACTGTGATGAAATCTTGTAAGTCTTCAAAGTCAGGGTCGTCCCTATGTTTATGTGAATGTTAGCAGAGCCAGGCATGAACTTCTCCTTACTTTGCTGTCTCTAGCACCCTTACATCTTCCTTATTCTCCTACGAGAGAGAGTTAGCCAGGAGAGGGCCCTTTAAGTCATAGTTCTTGCTTGTCTTCATCTGAGAAACATTTATGTTTTCTTTCAAGAGGTTAGTTTTCTTTTCTTTTCTTTTCTTTGTTTTGTTTTTATCTAATAGACACTTGTGGACAATGCAACTTAACACGTTTTTCTCCTTGAAGAGGTTGCTAGAGGCTTAGAAATAAATGTTTTACCAAAGTAATAAGTGCTCAGGGCTTTGTGATACCTATTTTTGTATTTTCCTCATTCCTAACTCTGTTTTGTGTCCATACATTATTTTGCTTTTCCTTTAGGACTTAATTCTAAGTGATCTGATTGTTATATCTAGAACAAGACAATTTAATAAGCAAGATTGTTATATTCCCACTATATACACCAAAGTCACCCATTTACTCATATTATGTGATGACTTTCATTGACTTAGTAAATATTTTCTGGGTATTCTTTGAGGCACTTGAAATACAAATTGCCCTTTAAGAGCTTGCCACCCGGTATATTGCTAATAAATGTAACAGAATCATTCCAGGGAACAGTATGAAGGGTTTTATGGAGCTCTTTCTTGTAGCATCCTTAATATAAGTCAGTGGCATAATTCCAAGTCTCAATTCAGTAAAAGCATTTCTACCAAGGAGCAGTGTGTTACAGTCCATTTGTGAATTTTCTGCTGGTTTGATCATCCAGGAGTAGATTTTAAAACATCTAGAGGACAGTGAACTTCAGAAAAATTGTTACAAGATTGTTTCAGCTGATCATTTACTAGGTATTGGGTGTCCTTGAACCTGAGATTATATGCCTGGCAAGTGCCTAATACTCAGTCTCTCTATGAAGGCAGAGATTATGTGAATGTTGCTAAGCCCTGTATACACAGTGCTGTGCACAGTGCCTGGCTTATGGCAGGTGTTTTCAAAAATAGCCATTGAATGAATTGAAATTGATTCAATGAAATAAATGCAGCGGGGGGAAAGTATGTGAAAAGCGAGGAATTTAACAAGAAAACTATCAGCAGGAGCACCCCCCAGGCAGAGCCAGAATTCTTGGAACATGGCTGTGAATCTGTTGCTCAGACAGACAGGAGATTGGAGCCCAAATTTCTTCTGCCACATATAACTCTACCCCTGTAGTTTTAGTCTGGATAATTCTTAAGGCAGCCTTTGCCAGGAAAAAAAAAATAACATTCTTAGAGCATATTACTTTGAACAATTTTATTTTCTGGTCTACCCTTTAAAATTTATAAAACATACAGCAAAGTTAACCAATTGAAAGGAGATTTGATTTGCGGAATTATCTGTAAACCAGAAAAACCCGAGATCATCTATCAAAAATAAGAATTTGTTTTAGAATAGCTCATTCAATCAATGTCCCTCTTTCTGGCAATAGCTCACATGGCCAGTTGAATCATTAACCCTGGCTCCTGTGGCATAAAGTACAGACAAGCTCTGGTTAGCATCAATAGCTGACATGAACCTCAGGCAGCTTAGCCCACAGTTAATTCCTATACCTAGAGTCAAGGACAACTGGAGAAAGGTCAAAAGCTGTAGTCTAATAATTCATGTCAAATTGCTCTGCAAGTGAAATCACCAGACCCAAAGTCACATGTCCTTCTCATGCTCAGTTTGATTAAAATGTCCAATAACCTAATAAACTATCTCTGGATGCAGTGAAATGCAATCATGCTGAACAGTTAAAGTTGAACAACCAAAGAAGATATGGTGATTGGGGTCAGAAAGCATGCTTGGGTAATTTTATCAACTTGAATTCTTGATCAGCTGGGCAGTGTAAGGAAGGGACCAGTACTAAGATCCAGTCAGAAAATGGAATTTATAAAATCAACAGTAAACTGTTAACCCATTGTCTCAAAGCTTTCAATATCACTTCTGCTGATAAATTCCAAATACACACCTCTAGCACAGACGTTTTTCCTAAATTCCAGATCACCTGCCCAGTTGCCTACTTGACATCTTCACTGGGATATCTAACTAGGTTTTCAGATTTAACATCCAGAACTGAACGTGTCACCTTCAAATCTTGTTCTCTCAAAAATCTTGCGTTTCAGTATATTAAGTCCATTCTTCTAATTTCTCAGTCTGTATCCTTGGCAGGTGTGTGTGCGTGCTCAGGCATGTCCGACTCTTTTTGAGCCCATGGACTGTAGCCCACCATGTTCCTCTGTCCCTGAGATTTCCCAGGCAAGAATACTGGACTGGGTTGCCATTTCCTTCGCCAGGAGATCTTCCCGACCCAGAGATCGACCCTGCATCTCCTGCATCACCTGCATTGGCAGGTGGATTCTTACCACTGAGCCACCTGGGAAGCCCATATCATTGGAGATAGCCTCAGTTCCACCCTCTCACATGCCATATGCGACTCATCAACAAATCACCTTGGCTCTTCCTGGAGAGTGAATTCAGAATCCAGCCACCTCTCACCAACACCCTGGTCCTAGTCACCATTGTTACTTCAGTAACCTCTAATTAGTCTCTCCACTTCTGCCCTAGTACCCAGACCTTCAGTGTGTTTTCAGCACAGCCAGAGTGACCCTTTTAAAACACAAATTGTCACACTCAGAACCGTTAATGGCTTCCCATCTGACTCAAAGCCTTTGTAGTGGCCTCAAAGCCCCAACACGATCGTGCGCCCATACTGGTACCTTTCTGACCTCGTCTCACGACTCTCTCTTCACTCATTTCACTCCAGACACACTAGGCATTCTTCCACCTCAGGGCCTTTTATACTTGCTCTTCCTTCAACTTGCTCTCCTCTTCCCCAAATAACCACATGGGTCCCTTCTTCACCCTCTTCAGTTCTTGGATGTTCCGTTTTCAGTGAGGCCTTCCCTCTTGATCTGTATTTCTAAAACTGTTAAAATCCACCCCAGTCCTTACTATCCCCTTTCTCTGCATCATCAATAGATTTATTTATTTTTAGCACATGGTACTATATTTTATTTATCTTTTCTATTGTCTAGATTCCTACTCTTGCTACTAGAATGTATGCTCTATGAGGGCAGAGATGTTCATCTTTTTGTTCCCTGAAGAACGCCGAGCACCTCTAGAACAGCTGACACTTTAGAGATGTTCAGTAAATTGTGAATAAATGAGTCTCAGTTTGAAATGCATCTCAGCCAGGCGGTGGGCCCCACTGTGTCATCTGCCAGATTAATGTCATAGACAGTAATGCTGAAGACTTTAGTTTAAATGCTCGGATCTCTAGGCCAGCCTCAGGATTTATTCTCATTTTCTTTTCATAATTATGACTAATTTAAGATTAGGTTTAAATTGGACGATTCTATCTAGTTTGCCACTTCTAATTTTTTTCTTGTCTAATGCCTCATTAAACACTAATGATTTTTTAATTTATAGAAATAATAAATATACTAATGTGGCATATAGAGTTAGAATCATTTTTTACTCCAGTGTTTATGTTTTTACACCCCTTACCTATGAAAGATTAGCATATATAAGTCTTAGTGTAAGATGATTTAAGTGGTCAAAGTAGACATCCTTAAAACTACTTGTTTAACTAAAAATCAATTTCAAAACAAAAAAAAAATTAGTAATTTAAAATCAAAGCAACACAGTCAGCGTTGCTGGCCTGTATACCTAGCTGTCCATTTTTTTCTACCTTGAATTATGTGTGCAAAACATCTTGTGATATGTGCCTAACTCAGAGAGTTTATACATACTTATAATTTATATACTAAGATATGCTCTGACACCTGAGTTGATATTAAAAATACCTTACATTTGAAGGTCAGATGTCAAATCTCTTTCTGATGTGTCTCTGCAGTGCTTTTCTAGGTCCCAAAGACCTCTTCCCTTACAAGGAATACAAAGACAAGTTTGGAAAATCAAACAAACGGAAAGGATTTAATGAAGGATTGTGGGAAATAGAAAATAACCCAGGAGTAAAGTTTACTGGATACCAGGTGACACTTGCTATATCACTTGCTGTATCTCATTTTTTAATTTTAACTCTTTTTTCAATGTTTCTTGTGTGTACTTTGTATTAACAATTACCCACCACCAATCTGAAGTCAGAATTCTGTCTTGCTCCAGTCGCACTTTGGATTAAATGTTCAGGCATATGTTGCTATGTTGTACTTCACAGACAGTGCATTTTTTACAAATCGAAGGTTTGTGGCAACCCTGCTTTGAGCAAGTCTGTTGACCTTGTTTTTCCACCAGCCCTTGCTCACCTTGTGTCTTGGCTTCGTGTTTTGGTAATTCTCTCAGTATTTCAAACTTTTTCATTATTCTTCTATTTGTTAATAGTATCCAATGATCTTTGATATTACCATAATAACTGTTTTGGGATGCCACAAACCCCACCCATATAAGACATGAACTTAATTGATGTGTATGTGTTCATGTTGTGTGTGTTCTGAGTGCTCCACTGATCAGCCGTTCCCCTGTCTCCCTCCCTCTCCTTCAGCCACCCTGTGAGACACAGTATTGAAGTTAGGCCAGTTAATGACCCTGCAGTGGCATCTAAGTATTCAGGTGAAAGGAAGAGTCAAGTCTTTCACTTTTAATCAAAAGCTAGAAATGATTCACCTTAGAAACTAAGGAAGTCATGTGGGAAACTGGCATGGGCCTAAAGCTAGGCCTCTTGGAGCCAAACAGTTAGCCAAGTTGTGAATGCAAAGAAAATGTTCTTGAAAGAAATTAAGAGTACCACTCTGGTGAATGCATGAATAATAAGAAAGTGAAACAGCCTTATTGCTGCTATGGAGAAGGTTTGAGTGGTCTGGATTGAAGATTAAACCAGTCACAAGATTCCCTTCAGCCAGAGCCTAATCCAGAGCAAGGCCTAACTCCAATTTTGTGAAGGCTGAGAGGGGTGAGGAGGCTGTAGATGAAAAGTGTGAAGCTAGTAGAGGTTGGTGCCAGAGGCTTAAGGAAAAAGCTGTTTCTATAACATAAAAGTGCAAAGTGAAGCAGCAAGAGCTGATACAGAAGCTGCAGCAGGTGATCCAGAAGCTCTGGCTAAGGTGCTTCATGAAGGTGGCTACACTAAACAACAGATTTTTTGGTGTAAATGACACAGCCTTCTATCGGAAGGTGCCCCCTAGGACTTCCATAGCTAGAGAAGAGACTTCTTCTGCTGACTTAGCTTCAAAAGATAGCCTAACTCTTGTTAGAGGCTAATTCAGCTGGTGGCTTTAAGTTGAAGCCACGGCTCATTGACCATTCTGGAAATCCTAGAGTCTTTAAAGATCGTGCTGAATCTACTCTGCCTGTGTTTTATAAATGGAACACCAAAACCTAGATGACAGCACCATGTACTAACCACATGCTTTACTGAATATTTTTAAGGCCACTCTTGAGAACTACTGCTCAGAAAAAAAGATTCCTTTGAAAATATTCCTGCTTATTGACAGTGCATCAGGCCACCCACAAGCTCTGATAGAGATGTACCATGAGATGAGTGTTGTTTTCCTGCCTGCTAACACCATATCCATCTGCAGTCCATGGATCAAGGAGGAATTTAGACTTTAAAGTCTTATTATCTAAGAAATACATCTTATAAAGCTATAGTGGCCATAGTTGGTGTCTCCTCTTACAGACATGGGGAAAAGTTGATTGAAAACCTTCTAGAAAGGATTCACCATTCTAAATGCCATTAACAACATTTATGATTCAAAGGAAGAGGTCAGACTATCAACATTAAGAGGAATCTGAAAGAAGTGGATTCCAACCCTCCTGGATGACTTAGAGGGCTTCA
This sequence comes from Bubalus kerabau, assembly GCF_029407905.1. Lineage (NCBI taxonomy): Eukaryota > Metazoa > Chordata > Mammalia > Artiodactyla > Bovidae > Bubalus > Bubalus kerabau. The sequence goes on from NC_073642.1 coordinate 25,567,119, forward strand.
AGACTTCACTGGAGGAAGTAACTGCAGATGCGGTGGCAATGGCAAGAGAATTAGAGTTAGAAGCAGAGCCTGGAGATATAATTTCACTGTTGCAATCTGCTGTTAAAACTTGAATGGATAAGGAATTGCTTCTTACGGATGAACAAAGAGTGTCGTTTCTTGAGATGAAAGCTATTCCTGGTAAAGATGTTGTGAAGGCTGTTGATGTGACAACAAAGGATTCAGAATATTACATAAACTTAGTTGATAGAGCAGTGACAAGGTTTGAGAGGACTGACTCCAGTTTTGAAAAAAATTCTGTGGTGGCTAAAATGCTGTCAAACAGCGTTGCCTGCTACAGAGAACTCATTCGTAAGAGGCAGAGTCACCTGATACTGCGATGTCGTTGTCTTACTTTAAGTTGCCAGAGCCACTCCAACCTTCAACCACCACACTGATCGGTCAGTAGCCATCTATGTGACTGACCCTCCATCAGCGAAAAGGTTAGGACCCACTGAAGGCTCAGATGATGATTAGCATTTTTTAGCAGTAAAATATCTTTAAGGTATATACATAGTTTTTTTAGACATAATGCTACTATAAACTTAATAGACTACAGTATGGTATAAGCATAATTTTTATATGCATTGAGGAACCAAAAAATTCATGTGACTTGCCTTTTTGTGATATTTGCTTTATTGTGGTGGTCTGGAACTGAACCTAAAATATCTCCCAGGTATGCCTGTAATTCTGTTACTCTAAGAGGGTTCATGTCAAGTGGTCACTGGAAAATTGAAGTTGACAGCCCTTTATTTTGAAAATCTAGAGTAAGCTGAACTTTTTCTAATTAAAATAGAATGATTGTTTTTGCAGTCTACAATCTTTGCTATTTTTCAAAATGTAATTAGCTAATATTTTATTTTTTTTCCTAGGCAATTCAGCAGCAGAGCTCTTCAGAAACCGAGGGAGAAGGCGGGAATACTGCTGATGCAAGCAGTGAGGAAGAAGGCGACAGAGTAGAGGAAGATGGAAAAGGCAAAAGAAAGAGTGAAAAAGCAGGCTCAAAGAGGAAAAAGTCATACACTTCAAAGGTTACTAAGAAACCTTTCCCCTTGTTAATACATATATAAATATATCAACTCTTTTGAGCCTCTTCCTTCAGAGACAGTAATACATCTGAAGGGAATAGGCAGGTAATCTTAGACGTGAGCGTAGCTGCTGTGGACTCTCATAAGGGCTATTTGGCCCTGAAATACCGCCTTCTCAGTTGGAGGAGGACTGTTCTTCAATCAAGGGTGTAAGAGTAGGTATCCCTCTGATAACTGTCCCCAGATGAGCTCTGAAGAATTTAAGAATGTAGGAGACTTCAGTACGATTTAGGACTATGTCTGTTACTGTTTATGGAAGCATAGAGATAGACTCAGACTCTTGTCTCTTTTCTTTAAAGACTGTATTTTGTCACTTTATTTGTTCAGTCCTATTTCCTGATCACCTGTTCTATGTCAGACACTGTACTAGGTAGATACTAGTGAGCAAATCCAACTCCAGTCCTACCCTCCTATAACTTATCATCCAGTGGGTTGGGGGTGGAAACACAGAGTAAAAACCAATAATGAATATAAATTCTGGAAGGGCTATGAAGGAAATGAATGGGAGCAGGGAATGACAAAGTACATCCATTGAGATAGAGTGGCCAGGCCTTCCTGAAAAGACTAAGTTTATGCTGAGACCTGAAAGAGTCTGGAAGGAAGAGCCGTGTGTGGCCGAGCTCTGAAGGTGGGGAGGGTTTGACATGTTCCTGAATTGCAACAAGGCAGGCATCAGGATCAGGAAGGAGAGACCAGCAAAGGCTAAACAATGGAGACTGGTATGCCATGCTGACAGCTTACTAACCAGAGATGTATTAAATATGTCTTTGATTATCTGAACGGTATTGACCAGAGACGTTTCAGTATTCACGTACATAACAAACCACTGGCCACAGGCATAGTTTCTGCCTATGGTCAATAATGTGTTAAGGAGTTTGAATTTTATTCCAAATGTAACAATGATTTATTGGAGACATGACATGATCCTTGATTTACAAATCAGAAGTTTAGGTTTTTCATACAGTAATTCAGAAATACAGTTGAAAAAACTGATATTGTGGAAGTTTGTTCACCTTATAGAAACTTTAAGCAGGATAAATGGATGTTTGAAGATAAAGATTGGTACAAGTTTTGCTGTAATTGGTCTGTCACAAAGGTGAATGAATCCTTAGAGAAATTACTTCCGTTTAGACTGTGGTATTTAGTGACTGGATATACTTAGGAAACTCCTTAAAAACAAGTATCACGGGTGTATTAGACTGTCAGCGTTTTATTTTACAGTCTATAAAACCCACCCAACTGCCATACAGGTACAATTGTATGCATACATATTACTTCCTGTACACCTCATGAAGAACATGGTATCTGCCTTAAATGAGGATAAAGTTTGCAAATGACAGCAAAATAGTTAGAAAAATAACCCCTGTGGAAGACTGGATCTCCCACAGGGATTATTTTTTAAGCTGAATTTCTTTTAGCATTTTGGACTTCACTTACACACCCAACTGAATTTATTTTATTTAATTCATGATTGTCTGCTGAGCTTCTATGAAATGTGTTGTGCTACCCTAAATTACCTAAGCTTTCTAAGGTAGCCGAGATATTTAATAGTGTGTATATGTGACTTTTAAGCATCCTTATTTCATTTCTCTTGTGAAAACCAGAAGTAATGGAACTCTGCCTGGGGTAGACTTTATAGTGTAAAGCAATGAAGAGGGAAAGGCATACTATACTTACTAAGGCTTATCTATTTTTAAATTAAAGAATCATTCCCTTTGCTTCCTTCAAGAACACAACTTTTGTAATCATTTGAGAACCATGATTTATTTTCGGTATCAGCTGTATAAGCTAGCACAATGGTTCTCAAACTTTCACATGCACCAGAATCACCTGGAAACGGGGTTGTTAAAATATATTGCCCAGCGCCACCCCACCCCAAAATTTCTATTTTAGTTGGTCTAGGGTGGGACCTTAAATATCCGTGAGCTGAGGTTGCCAGTCTGGGAACCACATACCTGGGGTAACCTCAGTGCTCTCTTTGGCTTTCCAAATATTTCCTTTTGGTTGTGTGTGGTGACTTTTTTTTTTCCCCCTACATCTTTTTATTAAAGTTGAATAATCTTCCTTTGTCACTGAAAACAAGTGGCTCACAAACTTCTCTGACTGCATCCAAGTTAGGTTGAGGGAAGAGTCCCACATCCCCTCTACCTCACCCAATTCTGTTTTTTGTGGGGAAAAAAAGTTCAGTAATCATAACGAAAAGCCATAGTAGAAGCACACTTGAGGGAGGATATGTATATATAATCACTTGAGCAGTAAGTGTATGTATGATTCATATTGAAGCCATAACAAGATACTGGAAAATTGTTAGCAAAACATACTTTGCATAGACGTTATTTACTGTAAAAAGGAGGGCTAATCAAGAGAACCTCACAACAGACTGAACTGATGCTGATAGTAAACCATTAGCAATCCTAGTTAAAAACCAAAGATAGCAATGGGTGGATACACATCCAGTTTAAGGCCACGTTGATGAAACTGGTGAAGGGTGGGTCCTTCCCCAAAATTCCAGGGATTGTGAGGATCTGCATACACCCAGTGAGAGCTTCCTAAGGTTATGACATATAGCCTGGCAGCCAGATTTCTCAGTTGAATACTGAATATGACTCATTAGCAAAACTGTAGTAACACCCTATTTCTAGTCTTAAAAAATTATAAAAACTTGAAAAACTATAAAACTTAAAAAATCACTTACAGGGTTACTTGTCTGTATCCTTTGTAGGCACTATAAATTTTAGGGAGCTGTGCCTTATTTTCCAAGAATTGCAAGTCAGGAACTGTTACTTGAGGATTACTATGTAAAGCAGTTACTCCATTTTTATAATTATACTGTATTTACTAGGAGAACAAAAGTATTTCACCTTTTATATCATCACACTTGATTTAAACTTAAACTCTAGGCACTCCACATTCAGATTATTTAATCTGCTTTCCTTCTATGAAGGAAAATGAAGTCATTTTAAAGGGACATTTGAGGCTTGGTTGGTTGTTTCAGTTAGGTAAAATAGAAGCAATGTAATTATAGATTCTGTCACATAGCTAAAAGGTATTTTCTCTTTAAAAGTTGCATTTTAAAATACGGATTGTCTGAGGAAGCTCAAATTTCCTAACTTCATTTTTGTTAAGACCAAAAGTGACTTGGCTTAATGAGTTTTCTTAGCTGTTATCTGCCATGTGCTTAAAGATTCATAAAATTTTTCAGAAAGGAAGTGTAAGTAAAATGCTACATTTTATTTTCTTAAAAGTGCACAGTGGAGCCAGCTTTTGATCATTTTAATGCTGTTCTGCAAAGCAGCTCTGGCTGTGAACTCTAATTGTATTTTCATCCTCACTGCAGAGTTCATCTTGGTTTCAGAAGCAAGATGATAAAAAAGGAGCTAGTTCACCAGTATGGCCTTCAGTTCTTAAATAATTCTCCATAATTTAAAAAATTAAAGTTAATTCAGATCACATGGTGATGTACAAGTTTTGCCAAGATCATGCCATATATGCCATTGACCTGACAGCATCCATACGTGTTCTGACATGGGTGTCCATGTATGATCCTAGAGGGTTGATCTTGCTTCTCTGGACCTTACGCTCTGCTGTGAAATGATGGGGAAGGACAGGTGACCTTTAGGGTGCCTCCTAGCTCTGTAGCCTTCCTAGAGTGGTCTCCATCAACTGTATTTATTCATTGATAGTGTTCCAGGTGTGTGACTCTTCATTTTCTGCCCTTCATATCACACTGCCGGGAAGAGCTTAAAGGTTATCTAGTCCACCTCTACTTCCTTTCCAGCTGGTTAAACTGAGGCCCAGGGAGGTGAGATGACTTGTCCAGGGTTATCTAGCTCAGTCTTAGTACCTGCATGTGGTATCATGCTGTATCCTGTATCAGGCCACACAAACTGGATATAAGCCAGCTGTTCCTACATTTCTCACTTAAATTTGTGCAATCAGGGCTCTACTTTTGACTATAATTTTTAACTTGTCTAAACCTTTAGAAATCCTCTAAACAGTCCCGGAAATCTCCAGGAGACGAAGATGACAAAGACTGCAAAGAAGAAGAAAATAAAAGCAGCTCTGAGGGTGGAGATGCCGGCAATGACACAAGAAACACAACTTCAGACTTGCAAAAAACCAGTGAAGGGGTAAGAATATGCCTGTAACGTCTCCTGCCTTCCTGTTCACCTGGAAGGCACTCTGCCTCAGAACAGGGTTCATATCTCAGTGTTGGTAAATGTGGCCTTGGTGATGGAAAACGTGCTCAGCTGGACTTATACATTCATTCTCTGTTCCTGAATTAGTGATGAGCTGCTCACAGTCTGAGAACAAAAGACAGCCAGGTGGGAATTATACCTGCCCATCAGTTTGGAACTTAAACAGGTTCATTCTCTTTTAAACTAACTTCAGCAGCTTGCGAGTTTTTGAAAAGTTAGGCATGAAGTACTGAAATGATGAAATGCCACCTCAGAATTTGACAGTTGTATTTCTTTTATTATAAAATGAATGGCATGTTCAAAATAGGGTATTTTATACTGCTTCTTTCCTAGAAGCAGTATGTAATTTAATATACCGAGGAGACTTTAAATATTTAAATATTCAAACTATATGTGAATGTAAATGTTTAAAGTAACCAAGGGGAAAAGTTGTCCACTTTGAATCTTGTTCACTAGTGTTAACCTCTGTCAATAACTTCAAGGTCACAGGCAAGTCAACATCTGTAAAAGTTTTAGTGAAGGCAGATTTGCCCCTGGTCATTTTCCATGGATCTTTATGAAGACTAACTGGACAGCGGCAAATCATTTTAAAACAGTATCCATAAAACAAGTTATTACTCTTTAGTTCTGATTTCATTTCTGGTCTGCTTTTGTCAGTGCTGTTTACCTCTCAACTGTCTCCTGCTTCCAGTAACCCATGTTTATTCCCAAGTTATGACAATTCTAACTACTCCATTGTTCCTCTTACACAGCGCAGCTTCACTCTGTCCTCTGCCTGCCTGCCTTCTCTCAACCTCTCCAGTAAATAGACCCCTCTCATTACCTACACACATAGCCCTCCCTGGGACACTGAACTGCTAACATTCACCAAAGGCTTGAGTACCTGACTTAGATTCGGTTTTCTTTTTGTCTCACCTGCTACCTTCACCCTAGGTGTCTTTAATATGCATATAGCAAAAACTCCCACCACATGTCTCCGCTTTACAACCAACTTCATGTCTGGCTTCACTTCCTGTGACAGAGAAGGAGGCAGTCTACACCCTTACTACTCCATGTGCAGCCTGCAGACCAGTAACAACATCATCTGGAGGCTTGTTAGAAATGCAGAATCCAGGCTCAGATCTAGACCTACCAAACCAGAATCTGCATGTTAACTAAACTCCCAAGTTATTCATCCACACATGACAGATTGAGAAGCACTAAGCTCTACCTTTCTATCATCAGAGTCCAGAATATCATGTCCTCCTACCTTCTCCAAGGTTACCGCCTCACCCCTATCACTTGTCCCCCCCTCTCCTGTGCCTTTCCTTCCTTTCCCACTGCTCCTTACTCTCTGCCTCTAAACGGTATTAGGTCTCCCTTACCCTTATAGGAGCTTCCCTTGTGGGTCATGGAGAAGGCAATGGCACCCCACTCCAGTACTCTTGCCTGGAAAATCCCATGGACGGAGGAGCCTGGTAGGCTGCAGTCCATGGGGTCGCGAAGAGTCGGACACGACTGAGCAACTTTACTTTCACTTTTCACTTTCATGCATTGGAGAAGGAAATGGCAGCCCACGCCAGTGTTCTTGCCTGGAGAATCCCAAGGACGGGGGAGCCTGGTGGGCTGCCGTCTATGGGGTCTCACAGATTCGGACATGACTGACGCGACTTAGCAGCAGCTTGGGGGTCAGCTGATGAAGAATCCGCCTGCAATGCAGGAGACGTGGGTTCAATCACTGGGTTGGGAAGATCCCCTGGAGAAGGGAAAGGCTACCCACTCCAATATTCTGGCCTAGAGAATTCTAGATCGCAAAGGGTCAAATAGGACTGAGCGACTTTCACTTTACCATTATAGATACCTCCCTTCTACTATATGTCCTACTCGTTCCACTTTTCTCTTCATCTCTAATTTCTTAAGTTGTTTTTTCCTCCCAGTGTCCATTGTCTCACCCACTCATGTCTTAACCCCCAACACTCTTGTTTCTCCTTTGCTATTTCATTGAAACTGCTCTTGTAAAGGTCCCTAGTGATCCTCCCATTGCCAAACCCAGTGTCTGCTTTAGTCTTAGTCTGCAGCATTTAGTACCATTGACCACTTTCTCCTTCTGACTGTGCCTCCAGTTCACTCTTCTGCTTCTCCCAGTTTCTTCTCAGTCTCTTTCTAGAGCACTTTCCTCCAGGCTGTCTTGGCACCCTTCTAGTCTGAAAGTTTCCCCTCTGTCCATCTTAGGCACTCTCATGGCTTCAACTGTCATATATGACTGATGGCTTCCCATTCTGTATCTCTTGCATTGTAGATTCATTTTTCTGTTAATGAAACCATCTCTACTTTAATATCTTGAAAGCCACTCAGAAGATAGTTGCCACTGGAAGTAGCAAGAGCAGCAGCGGTAGCGGCTGACACTTTGTGTGCTCGTACTGTGCTCAGTGCTGTCCCTGCACTTAGTCCTCACGTAGATCCCAGGAGGCAGGTGCCAGGTGCTCTGCACTTTGTAGCTGAGTAAGCTGAAGCTGAAAGGATGGGCACGGTCACACGGCTCATCAGGGCCTATAGAAGCAAGGGCCTAAGATCTTTTTATTTCTACCCTGTGTCTAATAATATAATTTTATATACAAAAGGATATATATAATATCAAGTAGTAAGCAATACCAGAGACCCTACCACTCAACCCCAAAAGTAGAATATAACAATAACTTGTATCCATGTACATGTTCTTTCCCAGCCCATCTTCGTCCTACCCAGAGATAAGCACTAGTGTTGTATTTACCATTTCCTTCCATTTTTAAAACTTAGCCCATGCGTAACATACAGGTATATACTTAAACAATCATTAAATTTTGCTCCTTTTTGAGCTTTTTTAAAAATGATGACATTTACTCACTACTGTGCTTCCAAGATTCCTTCATGGGATTATGTGTAGTTTACTCATTTCTCATTACCTTATAATACTCAATTCTATGAGTACATCACAACTTCTTTATCCAGCCTTCTGTTGACAGGCATTTTGGTAATTTCCAGCTTTTTGCAGTTAGGAACTGTGTTGCTGTGAATATTTCCATATTGTCTCCTAGTGTACGCATGCAAGGGTTTCTTTAAGGGTATGTAAACTCAGACTAGACTGGCTGAGTCACAAATATTTTTATGGTGTTTATAAGATACTGCCAAATTACGTCCCTATAAGTTGTTGGACCAACTTATATTCCACCATCCATGTATGAGTTCCCTGTGACTCACTTGTCATTGTCAGACTTTAAAATTCTTCCCAATATAGAGGGTGAAAATTCTAGTCTTAATTTGCGATTCTTTGATCAGTAATAAAGTTGAGCCTCTTTTTACCTGTTTGACCACCTGTGCTTCCTCTTTTGTGCAGTGCTTGATTTGCGAATTTTGCCCATTTTCTTATTGAATTTATTTTCCTACTGATATGTAAAGGACTCCTTTACATATTCTGGATTCTAACAAACATGGGTGGTCATGTGCATTACAGACATCTTCTCCAAGTTTCTGGCTTTTCTGTTCAATTTCTTAATGATACCTGTTAGTGAATAGACATTCTTCATTTTATTGTAGTCAGATGCATCAAAATTTTCTTGTTATGGTTATCATTTTTCTGTATTGCTTGAGAAATCCATTCCTATCCCAAAGTCAGAAAGATATTCTCCTGTATTTCATTTTAAAATTGTAAACTTTAGTTTTTAACATTTTAGTGTTTAATCCATCTAGAATTGATCTTTGTGTGGGGTACGAGATAGGATCCCACTGCATTTTCCCCACAGCATAACCATTTAACCAGCACCGTGTATTAAACAGTCTCTCTATTCCTCTCTGATATGCAGTGTCATCTGTTATGTAGCCCTGGGTCTCTCTGGGTTCTCTATTCTGTTCCTTTGGTCAGTACTACACTTTCTTAATTACAGTAGCTTTATAATGTGTCCTGATATCTTATAGGGCAAGTAGCCTGATTTGGGGGGTTTTCTAGGTGGTACAGTAGTAAAGAATCTGCCTGTCAGTGCAGAAGACACAAGAGATGGGTTCAATTCCTGGGTCGAAAGATCCCCTGGAGAAGGAAATGGCTACCCACTCCAGTATCCTTGCCTGGGAAATCCCATGGACAGAGGAGCCTGGTGGGCTACACTCCATGTTGCAAAGAGTTGGACATGACTGAGCATACACACAGGCAGCCTAATTTTTTTTCCTCAGATATTTTTTAGACACAGTCTAGGATAGAAGGTCAAGAGGGGCTTTTTTTCTTGATGGGAGAATGTACAGCACATAGGCTGATAAGACGTAGAAGGCGATGGCACCCCACTCCAGTACTCTTGCCTGGAAAATCCCATGGACGGAGGAGCCTGGTAGGCTGCAGCCCATGGGGTCGTGAAGAGTCGGACATGACTGAGCAACTTCATTTTCACTTTCATGCACTGGAAAAGGAAATGGCAACCCACTCCAATGTTCTTGCCTGGAGAATCCCAGGGACGGGGGAGCCTGGTGGGCTGCCATCTATGGGGTCACACAGAGTCGGACACGACTGAAGCAACTTAGCAGCAGCAGCAGCAGGCTGATAAGAATGATCCAAATGTGGAATGATCACAAAATAATAATGTAGGAAAGAATTGCCAAAATAGGGCTCTTCAGAAGGCAAACAGGCATAAAATCCAGTGTACATCTGGAGGGGGTGCCTTAGTTCATGCACTGAAACAGGAGGAGCTTACCTGCCTCTGCGCTCAACACTCTGTGTTTTCCTCCTGTTGGGTGCGGGGGCAGGTAAGTGGGTACCTACAGTGAGAGCTTGTAAAAGTTCTCATCTGATTGCTTCTGTCTCCTTAGGAAGGAAGGTCAACAATTGAGAGTAAGAGCAGGAAGAAGTGTTGAAATTTCAAGAGGAGGAAAAGGGATAAAATAGTTAGAATACAAAAGTGACTGGACTTTGGAACAGCAGGAAGGGCCCACTCGAGGTTAGTGGTCATTAATTTAAGACCATTCAGATGGCTGTGTGTTTTTCTCCAGGCATATTCAATTGTGCGATCACAGAAAAGTAGAGAACCGAGTTTATCCAGAATTGGAGTTTGCCCAGAGAGCAAAGTAAAGGAAGTTTGAGGCAAGGGAGTTGAGGGTGTATGTGAGGAAGAGATTAATTATAATGATGGACACATGGAATCCAAAACATGTTCAGAGGGAAACATGGATGTGAGGAAGGGACAGGATCAACAGATTTTGAGTATCAAAGAGTTCTTGGAGTTGGAGTACTAGGTAAAGGGAAGGGACTAGGAAGAGAAGTAGAAATGAAATAGTCAGATGTCTAGATGGAATTATGGAAGCAGGCGGCAGGGCAGGTGCTCTTGGTGTCTTCAGTAAGACAGGTTTTCATTGTGTGAGCCCTGTTCACATCACAGAACATCGCAGTACCCTTGGCCCCTGCTCATTAAATGCCATTGAAAACTCCAACCTACAGTGTTCCCGTGAAAAGTGAAAGTGAAGTCACTCGGGCATGTCCAACTCTTTGCAACCCTGTGGACTGTAGCCTGCCAGGCTCCTCTGTCCATGGAATTCTCCAGGCAAGAATACTGGAGTGGGTTTAAAAAAAAAAAAAAATACTGGAGTGGGTTGCCATTTCCTTCTCCAGGGGATCTTCCGAACCCAGGGATCGAACCCGGGTCTCCTGCATTGCAGGCAGATGCTTTATTCTCTGAGCCATCAGAGAAGCATAATTTCCCCCAAAAAAACAGTGACCTAGTATTTGCAAATGCTGTCAGTGGTTGAAAATTGCTTGTTTAAGAAATAACCATGGAAATGAGCAGCTAAGGTAAGGTAGCAGACAATATTTTTAGGGAAGAGGAAGTCCAGGAAATAAGAGGTTAGAGTGTTGCAAAGACAATCTCTGTGCATGTTGACATCCAGCAGTTAGGATGCTGAATGACAGTGAGCCACAGCTGACATCTTCAAGGAGTCAGGGAGAGTGACGGGGAGTTTTGGAGAAGACTGCAGTAGGGAAGGGCCGGCATCTTACAGCATTGAGACTAAAGTCCAGAAGGATTTTTTTCCTGAGGGGAAGTACAGAGAGAGGAAGAATAGCTAGAAATAGTAGTAAGGTCAAGGTCACCTTCCCCACCTCCAGGGCTTGCAGTATGAGAGCTGCGGCAGAGGAGGTTACCACCTGGGGGTTGCAGAGAAAGCAGCAGCAGGATCTCCAGGGTGAAACTAGATTGCAGTTAGAACAAATTGATGAATAAAGTATCTCGGGAATGAAGAAGGTTTGCTGATGGCTGACTGTAATTTCCAAGGGAAGCTAAAGGCAAAGGAGAAAAGGAAGGATATACCCATCTGAATGCAGAGTTCCAAAGAATAGCAAGGAGAGAAAAGAAAGCCTTCCTCAGTAATCAATGCAAAGAAATAGAGGAAAACAATAGAATGGAAAAGACTAGAGATCTCTTCAAAAAAATTAGAGATACCGAGGGAACATTTCATGCAAAGATGGGTTCAATAGAGGACAGAAATGGTATGGAACTAACAGAAGCAGAACATATTAAGAAGAGATGGCAAGAATACACAAAAGAACTATACAAAAAAGATCTTCATGACCCAGATAACCACAACAGTGAACATTACCTAAGCCAGACATCCTGGAATGCGAAGTCAAGTGGGCCTTAGGAAGCATCACTACGAACAAAGCTAGTGGAGGTGATGGAATTCCAGTTGAGCTATTTCAAATCCAAAAAGATGATGCTGTGAAAGTGCTGCACTCAATATGTCAGCAAATCTGGAAAACTCAGCAGTAGCCACAGGACTGGAAACAGTCAATTTTCATTCCAATCCCAAAAGAAGGCAGTGCCAAAGAATGTTCAAACTACTGCACAATTGCACTCATCTCACACACTAGCAAAGTATTCAAAAGTCTCCAAGCCAGGCTTCAACAGTACATGAACTGTGAAATTCCAGATGTTCAAGCTGGTTTTAGAAGAGGCAGAGGAACCAGAGATCAAATTGCCAACATTCGTTGGATCATCAAAAAAGCAAGAGAGTTCCAGAAAAGCATCTACTTCTGCTTTATTGACTGTGCCAAAGGCTTTGACAGTGTGGATCACAACAAAGTGTGGTAAATTCTTCAAGAGATGAGAATACTAGACGACCTTACTTGCCTCCTGAGAAATTATGCAGATCAAGAAGCAACAGTTGGAACTGGAAATGGAAGAACAGACTGGTTCCAAATAGGGAAAGGAGTACGTAAAAGCTATATATTGTCACCCTGCTTATTTAATTTATATGCAGAGTACATCATGAAAAATGCTGGGCTGGATGAACCACAAGCTGGAATCAAGATTGCTGGGAGAAATACCAATAACCTCAGATATGCAGATGACAGCACCCTTATGGCAGAAAGCGAAGAAGTAGTAAAGATCCTCTTGATGAAGTGAGAGGAGAGTGAAAAAGCTGGTTTAAAACTCAACATTCAGAAAACTAAGATCATGGCATCTGGTCCCATCACTTCATGGCAAATAGATGGGGAAACAGTGAGAGACTTTATTTTTCTAGGCTCCAGAATCACTGCAGATGGTGACTGCAGCCATGAAATAAAAGACACTCCTTGGAAGAAAAGCTATGGCAAATCTAGACAGCATATTAAAAAGCAGAGACATTACTTTGCCAAAAATGATCCATCTCGTCAAAGCTAAGGTTTTTCTGGTAGTCATGTATGGATGTGTGAGTTGGGACTATAAAGAAAGCTGAGCGCTGAAGAATTGATGCTTTTGAACTGTGGTGTTGGAGAAGACTCTTGAGAGTTGCTTGGACTGCAAGGAGAGCAAACCAGTCAATCCTAAAGGAAATCAGTCCTGAATATTAACTAGAAGCACTGATGCTGAAGCTGAAACTCCAATACTTTGGCCACCTGATGCAAAGAACTGAGTGGAAAGACCCTGATTCTGGGAAAGATTGAAGGCAGGAGAAGAAGGAGATGACAGAGGATAAGATGGTTGGATGGCATCACCAACTCAATGGACATGAGTTTGAGCAAGCTCTGGGAGAGGGTGATGACAGGGAAGCCTGGCATGCTGCAGTCCATCAGCATAAAGAATCAGACACAACTGAGCGACTGAACTGAACTGACTGTAATATCCAAGGGACCCAATGGAAGAGACTAAGGAATTGGGGGGCGGGGGGGAGGCTGGCATTTAAGAGATGAGGTTGTAAATGAACACAACAAAGTGTCAGGGATGAGAGTCCAGGATGTGATAGATGCTCTGGAGCCCATCTTGTGTTAGGAAGAAGGATTGATCGCTCAGGGCAGAGGGTGGTATTGGAGTGGGAGCCATTTCCTTCTCCGGGGGATCTTCCTGACCCAGGGATTGAACCTGGGTCTCCTGCATTGCAAGCGGATTCTTTACTGTCTGAGCCAGGGGAGCCCCCAAAAGGATTATTGTCTCAGGGCATAGGGTGGGATGGAAGTTACATATATTGGTGAAGGAAGAAGAGGTTCTTACAAGGAGCCCATAGAATTCCAAGACTCCCTTTATGTCTGGGTGCTCTCTGCCTTCATCCTCACTCCTCTAGCAGAAGGACGAGCAGAAAGGGGCAGGCTGCAGAGCACGTAGAGCTCCCTTCTTAACTCACCGAAGTGGAGGTGACTTTGTGGCCAGGACACCATGCAGATAATACACCTGCTGTGTTAATACCTCTTGCTGTGAACAAATAACTCCAAGACTCAGTGGCTTAAAATAGCATTTTCTATGGGTCAGGAACCAAAATAGATGTAACTTGTTGATACCTCTATCTCCACATCTCTCCAAAGCTGCAATTAATGTATTAGCAGGAGCTCAAATCATTTTTGAGTTGAGATTTGGCTTGGGGCTTGGTCCTTTTCCAGGCTCACTCAGGAAGTTGTTGGCAGGATTTGGTCACTCATAGTTATTGGATCGAGGGCTTCAGTACTTCACTGACTGTTGGCCAGAGGCCTCCCTTGGTTCCCTGCCACATGAGTCTCTCCATAAGGTGGCTTCAGCATGGCAGCTGGCTTCATTAGCAGGAGAGAGGGTGGAAGCAACATGGAAGTCAACCTTTTGTTCTCCGATCTCAGACACGATATCCCATCACTTTTGCCTCATTCAGTTCATTAGACGAATGTCACAAGATCTAGCCTACTCTAAAAGGTAGGGTGTTACACAAGGGTATGAATTTAAGGAGGCAGGTATCACTGAGATCCATGTCAGAAAGCTGCCCCACCCTGAACCAAACACTGACAACAAGGAGATAACTGGCTTAGACCAGTCAGGTTCTGCCCATCCCTGACACTGGAGTCAAGTCCCCAAATCACAAGGATGTCACATAGTTGTGGGGAGGAGCAAAGGACAGAATAAATGTGGGGCAGACAGCCGGAGGGTTCACTGTCGCCACTAACCAGTATTCATACCTTTATTCTTCTGGCTCGGGACCTGTTCTTCCTACCATCTGGTGCTGCTGGTGCCCTCCACATCAGGCCCAGTCTCCTGATTTCCGCATAAAATGGCCTTATCACTCTCACCTTAGTTTATCTTTTTAGCCTCACTTTTCACCATTCACTCTCATTTATTCCAAGCCAGTGGTTTATCAAGGTTTTTAGTCTCAGGACCCCTTTACTACTCTTAGAAGTTATTGAGGGCCCCGAAGAGTTTTTGTTATAGCTATTGATATTTACTTAATTAGAATTAAAAATAAAATTTTAAGGATATTTATTTACTTTAAAATAATAGTAAACCCATTACTTAACATAAAATAACACATTTTTGTGAAAAACAAATATTTTCCCAAAAAAAAGTTCTTGAGAAAAATTATACACTTTTTTACATTAAAAAAAATACATATCTTTAATGTCTGCTTTAATAGAAACTCTCAGGCCATATTGTCAAATCTGCTTCTGTATTCAGACTGTTGTGATATGTTATTTTGGTTGAAATATAAGAAGAAAATGTAGTCTTCCATAGACATGTAGTTGAAAATGGAGATAGGAATATTTTAATAGTCTATTCAGGTCATTGTGTGTATTCTTTGATATTACACCAATTCTGTAAGTGGTCATTTCTTGGAGGTTAGTTGCAGTGTCGAATCTGAACCTCTTATATTCTGTCTGGTTAAAATCCATTGGACCATCTGGCACTATGAATCTCTTTTCACATTTGGAAAATATTTGTTCCCTGAGTTACTTAAGTTTTCCAAATATTTCACTATGAGATCTTTTTAATCACATTTTAAATATCACTATCTTGTCCCCTAAAAAAAAAGCTTTACATTTTGGGAAGCTTTTTTAGAGAGGATTTAAGTTTTCTAGAATCCTAATCTTCACTCAAAAGCCCAAATTTTATCATTGGCAATGAATACTGTCAGTCATTTTCCATGAAGTAATAGGCTCGTTTCATTTATTTTTGACAAAATGCCAAATACCCAAGTCTGAATAACCATAGTTTATCTGCCATATTTCCAAGAAAAATTGGTGCTCCATAAAAAGACCCTATGACTTCTCCAGCCTGTAACTTCTGCTTACTATGTTCGGGTATCCTTCAGCCTGTTAGTGTACCTCACATTGAAATGCCTCAAGAGAGAACCCAGTGGATTAGCCAGCCATTGTGCAGTATGAAACTGGTGTGGCGCTGAGCATGGCAGCCAGTGCATGAAGGCACAAGTTCTAGCTGCTTATGTGGAGGAGATCTGCAGTCTAGCAAACAGAACACTGTTCAGAAGATCCACCAGTGTGAATGAGCAGTGTATTTTTTTCATATGCAGATGCAGATAGAGTGATTATGATATGAGAAGTTAAAAATTAATTTGTAATTTGACTTTATTAATATAAGCACCCATTTAATAGTACTTCCACCCAAAAAGCGTGTCCTTAAAGTTATAGTCACATTCTGCTACCACTCTCACTTTGCTGGGGGCACTAATAATATTCTGAGGCTACCATCAGACCATGTGTTTTAAAAATATTCTTCAACATGGATTGAGTAGTTGTTACTGTGAGTTTTCTACCGATGTAAGCATAGAATGTATTGCCTAACACATTAATATTAATAAAAAGACATTGTTAAAGAAGTTTCTTTGGTTGATTAACAATTTTTTGTTGTTTTAATGGGTGTTTTCCTCCTTCACAAGGGAGGAAAATCCTCTAAAGCCTGTGAGTATGATCTTATTTGTAGCGCTTTTCTTTGTTAATAAATAACGAGGAGTCACCAGGCACTGTATCTTGCAAGTTCATCGATTTTAAATGTAATGTTTTTTGTTTTTTTTTTAAGATTGGCTTTCTCATTTTGGTAAGAACAAAGAAGACTAAGAAATGTATTTCTGCTATCTTGAGGGGCTAGTAGGTTTAGAAACTTTCCTCTTTGAAGGTTCTGGAATTAGCTGTACATTATATATGGTGCAGGGTAGAGTTTAGCTACATAAGTGAAAACCATACCCATGAATGATGACATGCATCCTACAAACAAGTTCATTCACTTAGTGAAGTGAAGAGCTGAAGGAGGCTGTTTTCAGAAAAAGTATTGGGGGCCCGAGTTCCCTCTTTAATTTATACCACAAGAGCAGTACTAAGGGGGTTAATGTATTAGGGTTAATGATGAAGAAAACAAAAATAGCATCCCGGTGGGGAAATGTAACCTGACACAATTATAAGTGGGACCCAAACTAAAACACAATCCTTTTAGGAAATGGAAGTATTTTATCTTTGTCAAATGGAAGCAATCTAAACTTTACAAAAATCTAGGCTTCCTTTCTCTTTGTGTATCTTGACTTAATATTATTAACTCTTGTATTTCATTGAGCCATACTGTCACAACTAATTAAATTATAAATATTATACAGAATAATTTGCAATTCTGCAAATACTTTTAAAATTTTAAGAAATTTACCTTTCTTTGTGATACCAGAATCCTCACAAAGATGGATTATCTCCGTTTTCCCCTTAACTTTATGTATCCCAGCAATGCATTATCCTAGAGTTTTACAGAGTGCACGCTTCTTCACTGTGTCCTGCCAGACAATAGACAAAGTTTACACTAAAAATGCCCTAGTTTTTCCTTTAGCTTTTTGCACTGATTGGTATAAAGCAAACCCTCAGAGACTGTTCTTGCTGAGTATTGTTAATGCTGCAATGCAGATTGGAATCTCAAAAAATCCAGGTATATAGTATAAAGATGTGGGTAGCTTATATTGTTAATATTCAAAATCATCTAAAGGCTTGTTTTCTTTGTGTTTTTTTTTCCAGACCTAACTACCATAATGAATGCTGCATACTAAGAAAACCACAAGAAGGTTATACGTTTGGTTGTCCAATACTCTCGGATTTGATATGAACCAACACATAGTCCTTGTTGTCATTGACAGAACCCCAGTTTGTATGTACATTATTCACATTCCTCTCTGATGTGTTTGGGGGAAAAAAAGACATTTTAGCCTTTTTTAAGGTTATTGACTTAATTTCATGTTATTTGGTTGCATGAAGTTGCCCTTAACCACTAAGGATTATCAAGATTTTTGCACAAGCTCATACAAGTCTAGGATCCTTTATCAAGGCAGTTATGTTTATCACTCTTCTGCCTTTTACTCCACCATCACCAAACACTCAGTTAAATATAAATTAGCATTTTTTTAAAAGGACCACTCAACATAATGCTTAAGGGATTTCTTCTCTGTGACAAAACCCAGGAACCAATTCCTAGATACATAATGTTGGCATATTGAAGGTGAACTTAAAATTGTCCTTCAGTTTTGAGGCCATGTGTAAAGTTGAATCATATTGTAAAATACCTTTTCCGTATTAGAAATAGCTAGTTGACAACTTATACTTCTCAAAACTCATGTTGTTACGTACACAAACTCAGTTTCTATATGTGAAGTTAAGTGAGTCTTTTGTGTTACTCCAAGATAAAGGCAATGATTTATTTTCTCCCAATGCCAATACAATTTGAGCTAATCACTCAAGCTGGATACTTTACATTTTAAAGCTGAACTCAGCAGTAGCCCTATGGGAAGTAAGACAAAGCATTGACTTTTAAATATAGACTTTTAAACGATCTGTTGTTTTCTTTTGGAACTAGAATTAGAATAGTTAATACTCATCCACAAACCATTATTATGTGTACATTATTGTTGCAATTGTGATAATAGAAAATTTTATTTATTTTTATGCCAACTTATATTGTGAGAACACATTTAGTCAGTTTGGGTTTTATCAATCCTGTTATGCTTGTCCTTGGAACATCTTTCGCGTATTCGAGGTTTGTAGTTGAAAAGTTTACTGTAAAAAAAAAAATCAAAAACAAAAAAATGTATTGTTTTTACAGAATAAATTTATTGGAATGTGTACTGGGAGTAAGAGTTGAGGTTGTAAACAACTAAGTTAGTGTAATTTGGCTTCATATATGTAATGTGAGGTATTAATGTAATTCATATATTAAAGCAAAAATTGTTAACAGCAAGCTGATAAGAGAATCAAGTGCAGGTGAGGCTTTTTCTTTTCTTTTTTTAAACACTCTGGGTTTTAGGACTTGTGTTTTGTTTTTTTTTTTAACACTGGGGGGTAGGGAGAGGAACTGGCTACATGACTGCTTGCATATCTGTGTTACTTACCAGTTCAGTGGACCCCTAAATTCACACTGGACATTATCCATGCACTGATCTGGACACCATTTTCTTTTAGGTTTTCTTATTTTGGTGACGAGCTAGTAAATAGCATGAAGGAAAAAATGTGAGTAGCTCTGAAAGCGTAGGGCCATTAGTGATGATGCTGGTGATGATGGGAGTGGTGATGATGGCACCTGAGGGCATAAGAGTACAGATCCACTTACCACTCCTGGGCACTGAGGAGGCGGCTATGTCTTGGGTTTGTTTCTCTAATTTAGCAAATACTGATTTTCCTCTATTATACTCGACTCACGCTTCCACATGATGAACAGTTCATTTAAAAGACAGTAGGAATGCCAATCCAGTTCTTTGTCCTTACAAGGTACTTTTTAATTTTGAATAATTTAAAATCAAGGAAATTTAATTAATTCATCAAAAGTCCTCTTCATCGCTCACACTAAAACATAAGGAGAACGTAGATGACATTTCGAATTGGAACGTATAACTGACAGATTTTTAAAACAAAAAAGCTAAAGACCACAGAACTTTTTTGAAAAAGAAAATACACAAAATGTTTCAAATTTAATAAGATTTGTCTTCATAAAAGGCCAAAAATAATTTATTAAAAATATACACAGAAACAATAGAAATATTTCCAGTCACCAGTAAAATAAAGGTAATAATAAAGTTATAGATCCCTTCTTAACTGTTTAGACGCAATAAAAAATTTCAGTGAAAGCAGTTTTTGAAACCCCAGTGAATAGTTTACTTTCCTTGGGAAAACACTTTTCAAACAACATTTTTAAATGTTCTGATAATTTGTCTTTTATATTGAGGTTGATCATAAAGCATATACATCTTATATGCAAAAATGTTCCTCCAATCTGTATTTGCTAGTTTGAAATTTTTAATATGCATAGGCCATTTTCACTTTCGAATAGTTTCCTTTTCATGTTCATTATTATAGAAGCTAAATTGTAATTTTTCACACTTATACTTAATATATACAAACAGAATATTGAGATAGGTGGTTGTTTATTCACAAATACCCTGAAATGTATTTCTTTAAACAGACTTTCTGTATAACTTCAACTTTCCTTCAAAAAAGGATTTACCCACATAATTCCTACGATACAGAGTATAGAGCAAGAACTGATGTATTCGCAAATGTTCCTGTGCAAGAAGAGAGTGGAATGGGGCCAGATATGGGTACCAAGATAGCAAAAGTCAGTCATCTGGAGAGAAAGAACATAAAACAATGTTTTCATTCAACTTTTTCATCTGCCTTTGTTTTTATGAAGAATTCAGGTCTGTAGATACAGCGATAGGCCAGGAGCTGGGGAAGAACTCCATATGCTATGTTTAAGGCTAAAAAAATGATTTTCGCTTCTTCAGGGACTCTGTAGACATAAGCAGTTCTAGCATGAAGAGAAGCACCGATGTGAGAAAACTGAGCCTGTCATGTTAAAAAAAGGGGGGGGGGAGGGGTGAGGTAAGCATAAATTCTGTGTTCAAATGCATTCCTAATGGTCCATTCAGACCATGCACCTGTGCCCTCAAAACCAGATTTTCAAACAATCCAGAATCCTCAATATCTCATTGAACTTGGGGTCAGTCTTGATATAACCATTCAAATAAAGTAAGCCACCTTTAGCATGTCTTTATCAGGCTAACTGATTTTTAACTCATCTAGTGCCCACCCGGCCCAACTCCATACCAAACAGTAGTGGCTCAATTTACAAAAGAAAAATCTGAATAAAATCTGCCTTGTCCTGATTTGCATTCTGGAGATATCCTATATAGGAACTCAGCTGCGGCTCACACAATGTGTTCTAGTAAAAATGAAGCAAGTACAGAGATTAGACAGCTGAAATATTTTTAGCATAGCTATTTAAAGAGAAGCTCTGAAAACCTCAGCTTCATTTATATCAATTCTTTCACCTTCTCCTTGGAGCAAGAGCTCAAAGCCCTTCATTATGCATTTTGCTTGTTTTTTTTACTTGTATATTTGTTTTTCATGCAACTTAAAAAATACTAAGGGTTGTTTTGTAAGATAAAGTGGGGGTATGGATTTATTCGCTCTTTTATAAAATGGCAAATGTACACACAGGCAACTTTTTCACATCAAATTATTGAGACGTCCAGCTTGTTGGCATAAGCTGAATTTACAAAACAGAAAGGCAAGCACTTCCCACTTGTATTTAGATACCTGCTCAGAACATACATTCCAGAATGTGCCAGTTGGCCTTTTTTAATACTTTTCATAAGCACAGGTGAAAATTGTATTAGAAAAAGGCTTCTGTGAAAGTATTTCCTCAGGATCCTTGTATCATTACAAAATGCAGCCCTGGAGTCTATTTCATATCATAACTGAAACTCAAGATATACATGAATAAAGGATTGGGAATTTAAATGTAGTGAGTGGTGATTTATTAGTTTATCAGGATCAGAGCAAAGAGACAAAAGATAAAAGGACAGAAATCATGAGAATGAAAATGAAATAACTTGCTTTAAATACGTATAAGTTATCTTACATTTCCTTCCATATAAAATCAGTTTATCCTGCTAAGTGGTTAACAGAACAAAAGTGTCACTTCACACTTGACTTTATGACAAGAAAAGGACAAGTTTTTATAAAGCAGTATGTATACGGATGGTATCAGCAACGGGCATTTTAACAGGTTACATTTTTACAAAATTCCTGATACATCCTGGGGGTGTCTGGTAGTCTTGTTCTTCTCTGGAGATAGGCATTAAATTAGCATGAGTGGTGTGTTGCCAAGGACAAAGGCCAGTGCCAAGGCAGGAATCATCTGCCTGGTGATATGGGAGCCACTGAGAGGGCTTTATCC
Source organism: Bubalus kerabau (assembly GCF_029407905.1). Taxonomy (NCBI): domain Eukaryota; kingdom Metazoa; phylum Chordata; class Mammalia; order Artiodactyla; family Bovidae; genus Bubalus; species Bubalus kerabau. Next base: position 25,588,863 of record NC_073642.1, read on the forward strand.
TCAAACACACCACCCCCAGGGCCAATGCCCAAACACAACCCACCGAATGCTTATGAAAGAGTTAAGGGCCTTTGAGAGGCTGCCCTGAGGACCTGCTCTTGTGTACATTCTAAGAACCCCCAACAGGATCTTACCCTCCCCGCCCGGTCACTATTTTTTTTCCCCAGGGCCAATTTTGAATAAAAATATTTTTCTGAATATATAACCAGACTTTTCTTCTGGACTAGGTTCCAGATTTGACCCCTGATTTTCAGAAATGTGCATTTGGTATCTATCTTTTCAGACTTACATATATCTCAGAAATAAAATTTGGGGAAATGCAAACCACAGTTTAAGAGAATAATATGAATAGTCACGCCTACTTGAATAGGGAACCTGCTTAAAAAGTCTAATATCATAGGCTCTTTTCCTGCACTGAGCAGTGCAGTTAATACCTCATTTTCACAAACAGCAAACTCATGGGAACATTAAAAAATGATCATGTCCTTTAGACTGTAAGCCCATTGGGCAGGTACTGTGTCTGAATTTTTGTGTGGCACCTCTCACATTGTTAGAGCTCAATAAACGTTCAATAGTAATGGTCTTGTGACTGTCAAAATACAAAAAGCTTCTACAAGGCATTACTCTATTTTTATACCTATTTTAGTAAGCCTTTTGCTTCAGAATCATTTAATAAGGGGCAGAGGTGATGGAACCCAGGTCTCCTGTAGGCAGATCCTTTACCGTCTAAGCCACCAGGAAAGCCCAAGATGATTGCATTTCTAGTTAAAAGAGGTATATAATTGAGAAAGAAGGCCTGAGGCCGGTCTTCTGCAGTTTCTGGTACTGCTCCTAGTTCTGACGGGGTATTTAGAGTGGCCTCACCTATACCTGAGTGAGCAATCCAACCACAGCTTCCTCCCAAAGCATATGGTGTCTGGTTTCCGGAATGCTGAAGTTTCAAAAGACCCTCAGTCGCACTTGAGAAGGGTTCCCTTCGAAGTACACAGTTGAGAAGGGGCTGCACTGAGCTTCCTGGTGATGTTCCCACCAGCACACAAGACCTCCTTAGAACGGCCTGGAGAGCTCAACTGAGCATCCTGCTAGCATCTGGTGACCCAGTGACCTTATTGCTACTGAACTGACTCATGGCCAGGATCACAGGTACAAGTTACGGGTCCCAGAAATTCCTCCAGAATTCAGTGATGTGAGTTTGAGCACCTCATCATTTTTCCTAAACTTCATTCTAATCATTTTTTACCTTAAGAGATTATGATTTTTAAAGAATGAATGGTTGGGATGGAAAATGAGGCAATAAAGGCAAAAAAAGGGGGGGGGGGCTTAATTTTAATAGCTCTTGTTTTCTTACAGAGACAGCCTGGAAAGAATTTGAATAAAAATCCCAATCTTAGTTCCAGAAAAGAGAACTGAGTTTTGTGTGTCCGTGTAAATGTAGGCAAAAACCAATGTGAACGTGGGGACAACAGCCAGGCTATTTGGCTGATACGGTAGCTAATTGAGAACTGTGTTACTGTTTCTTAGGGTTTTCTGAACACCATAGTCTTGGGTTAAGAACACTGAACCTGGAAACAGACTGAAAGCTTCAAATCCCAATTCCACCCAAAACCAGCAGTGTGACCTTGTGTTAGGTATGTAACTACCTCTGGCTCCTTGCCTGAAAAGCAAGGTAATAATGGAGCCCGCCTCATAGGATTGTTATACAGGTTCAATGGCTTGATCTCTTGTCAGGTGCTTAGGACAGTGCCAAGCACATGGAGTTCTTCCACAGACAGACACAAAACCCAGCTGAAACGCTTGTTCATGAGCTGGCACCCTACTTGGTTGAAAACCCAGGCACATTGTTTTTCGATTCCCTTGCTGATCTTTTGACAATGCCAAGACTGTGTCTCCACCAAAGGATAAGAAGCTTGTAAAGACAATAAACCCAAACTCTAGTTTTAAAACTAAATGAAGATGTTTAGAGATGAATTAACATCAGAAGCTAATGATTAAAATGAGATTTGTAATTAGTATGCCAATTACTCGTGTTCTTTCTAAACCTTTAGTCTCAGATGTTTCTTAAAGGTTTCCATAAAGAAAAAAACTTCAAGAATTTGCCTCCCAGTCGAGTTGACTCTGGACAACCAAGTTACCCACAGATAAGCCTCCAGACCCTTTTGTGAGACAGTACATGGCACCTGAATAGATGGGGGGCGAGGGAGTCAACCCAGTGGGAAGGGTCATGGGTTGCCTCTGGCTGCGGCCTGCTTGCTGAATGGCACGGCAGGCTCCCAGCCACACCCACTGTGAATATGTCCCACAGCTGCTTCCAGTTTCTCTGATGTTTAGGTAACTATACACAACATACAGAGCTACAGATCACGTATCTTCTGAGAAACACAAGGCATTTCTCGAAACTTTCACTGGGGATCTTCTAACAGCAGCATTAATGACTGCAACAAAGAGGCCCACAGCTTTTGATGTGCTAGGCACTGCTCTACACCCTCTGCAGAGATTACTTCATGTAAGTAATCCTTGCAGCAACTCCATGAGGAAGGTACTATTACTTAACAGAAGAGGAAACAAAGGTTAAGTAACCAAGGTCACTGAACTAATCAGTGACAGACCGAGAGCTGAACCAGTCTGCTTCCAGAGCTCACGTTCTTAACCATATTAACTACATCTTTTCAGTGATATTTTAGAAGAAAAAAATTCTTCCACTGATAGAAATTGCTAATGAGTAGATCTAAGCAGCCTGTAATAAAGTTCATATGGGTTTCCAAAATATCTTAAAGGAAAACCCAAGCGAACTTTTTGGCCAACTCAATACTTTTCAAATTAGACTTGAAACTTTTAATTTTACATGGAAAGGGACTTGGGTTATGAATAAGTCCCCAGTGGGATTCTTTGGTGCCAAATGTGTCCTGGTTTTACTGTATTTTACTTCAGCTCTTGATTTATCTGATTTCTGAAGGCAGCAGGCTTGGCAGATTCCTAAATGGTCTGAAACGAGGGCCCTCATAACTACTAGCCATGTCTTCTGTTGACTTGTACTGACCTAGAAGCTTTTCAAAGATTTTTTTCTTAAGTCGCAGGTTCTTGGGAGTTCACTAGATCTTCCAGTAAAAGCAGATTTTTATAAACTCAGTGGGATCATGAATCCATAAAGCTTCTAAATCAGGAGTGGTAGTTTTTGCAAGCTAGGGGTGCCAGTCAAGCCTATGGAGAGTGCTTCTATGAAGAGTGTGTCAAATGTCCTCTCACAATGAGAATTCATTTCATAAACAATTATTTGCCAAGCAGAAAACAAATCACACAATGGTAATTCAGCATTCTCATTGTCTGCACTGTCTTGTTGCAGTGTGATTTCTAGGTCTTTCTTCCTGAGGCCAAATGCTCTGAATAGGTAGATCTTACAGCCCAGCTAGGAGCTACGAGTATGTCAGACACATGATTCTCAGGCTACCCCTGTTCTGCTGGTTGGGAGAAACATCCTTCTGACACCTACAGGATCCAGTCCACAGCCTCAGGCTACCTTTACAAATCCGTTGGTGAGGGATGAGCCCAAAGATTTCTGCAAGGCCTGGTGTATGGCTGAAACCACCACTGCCGCTGCCATTTGCTCTGCACTCCACACTGCCTTTCCCAGGACTTCTGCTAGAGTTGGGCTTCCCTGGTGGCTCAGTCAGTAAAGAATACGCCTGCAGTGCAGGAGACCTGGGTTTAATCCTGGGTCAGGAAGATCCCCTAGAGAAGGGAATGGCAACTCACTCCAGTATTCTTGCCTGGGAAATCCATGGACAGAGGAACCTGGTGGGCTACAGTCCATGGGTTCACAATGACTCCGACATGACTTGGTGACTAGACCACCACCACCACGTGCTAGGGTCCCAGGTGCATGTCTGCCAGTTCAGCCTAGCTAGCAGGTACAGTGTGGGGCTGGTCTTAACTGTTACAGATTGAAGCACCTGTTCACCCCAAGCTCTGTCCATCCTAAGCCTCCTGACTGCTGACCCCGTGCATGACTAGGCCTTGGCCGAGGCTTCCTGCCTAGTTCTCTGGTTGTCTCCTGAGACCTCACCATGTCCAGGACTTGGCCTCACTCCTACCAGCCTCCTGGCTGGTGACACTCAGTGTTCCTGCATCAGGGCCTGGTGTGGGGCAGACCAGGGGACACAGCATGCAGAGGAAGCCAGCCTGAGCAGGCAAAGCACACAGGCAGTGAGTAGATGCTACACCCTGAACAATCTAATCAAGGGACCAGTAAGAGCTGGGGGAGGCCCTAGGTGCCCTCTAACTGCTGCACGCTCCAGCATTTAAAGGCTTCGTCAGTCTTTTCAAATCTATTCAGCCCACAAAACCCAGGGCTCAGGTGTCACTGCCTTCTACCCCCAGCAGGTTGTCTGCCTCGTCCATGCCATGTACAAAGCCCTACTCTATGCTGTAGGACACTGGAGCTTAATTCACTGTTTGCAAGAGGAGAGGGACAGCACAGTGGGGAAGAATATGGGCTCTGGGGCCACATGGGATTCTGAATTCCTCCTCTGCCACTTAGTAATGTTGTGACCTTAGGCAAGTAACAACTAGCCTGAGTTCCACTTGCTTATCTTTAAGTGAGGCTTTTAAAAAAAAAAAAAAAAAACTTGCCGAGACAATGCTTTGTGTTCAGTACACAGTTTCTTCCTCTGAAGCACACAGGGAGACCACATTTATCAGCTTCTTTTGCAGCTGGGTCCGTGCCAGGCCTGACTTTTGAAAACATCCCACATGATCTTTGCACAAGCATAAATAAAACTTTAGTAGTTTCTCCTCCAGCAGAGCACACAACTTGCCTTTGCACAAGTAGGTGAGTAGACCACTTAGTGTGGCTTGCCTTGCATGAAGCAAGGTAATGAGAGCCCAGACTACAAGGGAGCTGTTAAAAAAAAAAAAAAGTGGCAGATTTTTGGACTTCCGTAGAAGTCAAAGTCTATGGTTAAGACTCTATGCTTCCAATGCAGGGAGCACAGGTTTGATCCCTGATCGGGGAACTAAGACCCCACATGCTGCATGGCCAAAAGAAAAAAAGTGGTGGGTTTGAGAATTACTCTGGAGTGGGAACTAACTGCTGCTGCTGCTGCTGCTGCTGCTGCTGCTGCTAAGTCGCTTCAGTCGTGTCCGACTCTGTGCGACCCCATAGACGGCAGCCCACCAGGCTCCCCCGTCCCTGGGATTCTCCAGGCAAGAACGCTGGAGTGGGTTGCCATTTCCTTCTCCAATGCATGAAAGTGAGAAGTGAAAGTGAAGTTGCTCAGTCGTGCCCAACTCTTAGCGACCCCATGGACTGCAGCCCACCAGGCTCCTCTGTCCCTGGGATTTTCCAGGCAAGAGTACTGGAGTGGGGTGCCATTGCCTTCTCCGAGGAACTAACTAGACCTAGTAATGGGCTACAGATTGAGGATGAAGGAGTGGGAAGTGTGAAGAATTACTTCAAGTGTTTAACCTGAGCTGCTAGATGCCACGAAGGACTATTTACAGAGATGGGGGAAGTGGAAGAAAAGTGGTGGGCAGGATCAGGAGTCCTGTCTTAGACATAAATCTGAGATGTCAGAGACTCAAGAATTAAATACAGGAATCAAAACAGTCTGAGCTAAAGATAGAAATTTGAAAGCCATCACCTTATAGTGCGTATTAAAAGATATGGAAATAAAGACCCAAAAACCAAGGCCTGAGAAATAGAGTAATTCAGAGGTCTGCAAGGAGGGCAAATACTAGTTCTCTTTCCTTGTGTCCTCCAAGGAAAGGACAGGAGCATGACTGGATACTGCATCAACCTATTTAAGCTGTAATTCTAATTAAGGAGCACATCAGATTGGAAAGATTGAGCCCAATGTATTAACCTATAAATGCCATTACCATTTTTAAACTCTGTAAATTCCAGTGTGTCTTTTTGCCAGCAGAATTATTATACCATGGATATCATTAACCGTATATGCTGAGAGCTTCCAGATAAACCTCATTATTAGGCCTGCTTGACCAGAGCAAGACAAAGATAATGAATCTAAAAGATGAGTTCATCTGGGGTTTTTTTATTTATGCATTCATGCCAAGTTCCTTCAGTAATGTCCAACTCTGCAACCCAATGGACTGTAGCCCTCCAGGCTCCTCTGTCCATGGGATTCTCCAAGCAAAGAATACTGGAGTGGTTTGCCATGCCCTCCTCCAGGGGATATTCCCAATCCAGAGATCAAACCAGCATCTCCTATACCTCCTGCACTGGCAAGCAGGTTCCTTACCACTAGCACCACCTGGGAAGCCCGGTTTTTTTATTTATAGTAGGAAAAAAAAGTAATTTTCTTCCTTGTTTCTAACATCAGTTGGTTTAATAGGTTACCTTATAAAACTATGCTTTGTATGATGCTTCCGTCAATAATTTCACTTCCAGCTCCATGAAGTGAGTGTTCACTGAACACCTACTCTAGGCCAGAGGCCTGGCTGAGTAGCAGAAGGGAGGAGTGGAATGACAGGCCCTGTTTTCCAGGAGCTGAACTTTGTTAAAAACCAGTTTCCCTGGGTCTGTGTAGGATAAGATAGTGGACTTCCGAAACCTTAAATTAAGACAGACATCTTAAAGATAACAGCTCTCAATTCTCTTTTAGTAACTGTGGTGCTCAGAGACTGTGAAACAGCAGTAGAAAATGGCAGTGCCACTTGCTGGGTACGTGACCTTGAACAAATCATTTAATCCTGCTCGCTCAGTTTCCTCATCTGTATGACTGGATGGCGCACCTACCAGATAGTTAATTTTGAGATTTAAATAATGCAGAAACATCTTCTAAAGAACTGTCAAGCAAAGAGGTCGACATATCTAATAACTATTTCCTTCTCTAACACACAGGGCAGAGGTATTTTTTTTTTAGATGCCCAACAATGACAGCCAACTCTCCAGTAAACAGCATATTCTCAGTACCTGAGCTAGACCTCCAGCATGTATCAGGGTTATATCAGGCATCCAGAAGCATCCAGGAACCACCAAGCCATAAAGTGCAATCACAAAGTAAGGGACGGAATAGAACAGATACGCCAGCATCTGCACAGAACAGAGAAATAATGCCATCAGTAAATGGCAGTTAGCCTAATGAAAAGCACACACACACACACACAAAATTAACACTTTCAGCTGAGAAAATGTTAACTCCTGTTTCCTACATGGTATCACATTTTCCTATTCTTAAAATTAGTTTTAGAAAAACCTTAGGCTTCACAACCACCTGACCTGGATTTTAGGATAAGCAGCAGGATCCTTTAGGTACGGCTCCTGAAATTGCGTATATAATCGGCAGAGCTCAGCTGGGCAATCCAAGGCAATCTAAGAACAAAAATGAGTTCATTATAAGAGACAGTCACATCTGGTCCTTAGGTTTGCTGATAAGGCTAAATGTGCCAAGTTTAGTCACAAGCTGCTTTCTACATAACAAAAGCTACTTCAGAAGCTCATCAGTAAAAGGGAGAGAAAATAAATACAGATTAAAGAGATCAAGTAGAGGATAACAGTGGAGAAGGAAATGGAAACTAATTCTCTGTACCTGGGGATCTTTCTCGTGTTCAGTTTAAACATCTAGGTTTGGCTAACCAAAGCACAACTTGCTTTAAATGATCAGCTTCCCTTTTCCCGGGAATAAATAGCCAAGTAGTCCCTGCAGGAAGAATAGTACATTTCTATACCAGATTCATCTTAACTATGCTGAGTCCTCTCTAACTCACCTCCCTGAGGCACCACTCCTGGTGTCCTTAGCCATAAGTATTGTCCCACCTAAGTAACACATGTGAACACGTCAGTGGCGGAGTTGATTAAAATGGATCCCAACCTTAAAGCCCCATCTTCCAAGGGTACACACTTTACCCATGTTTTTCTCGTGTGCACAGGGGCATGGAGATGGCTGTGCAAGAAAACAGTTGCAGCTCATTTTTATTGTTGCTGTTTTTTCTTCTTTTGACTTGAGGAATTACAGCAACCAACCAGATATGGTATCAGTGCTCTGGTCTGAGCAAAGCCTCTGCCCTGCTTTCTCCTTTACATCCTTTCCCCAGGCCACTCCTACCAGCTGACTGTTCCAGGAAGTTTTTGACGATCCACAGAGGGAGACAGCGCTGAGGACTACTCACCCTGACCTACCAGTCATACAGGCCCCTTACAGCCCAAGGACCCCAAAACAATGAATCAGCTGCATCAGCTTACATTTACCATTCTGCCCCCCAACTGCTGTGCAGTGCCATCAGGCTTAAACAGTAATTGTCATTGCAGCTGAGTATAATTAACCATATAATTCTGGCTGCTCCAATTTATTGCTACTGAGGATAAACCATGAAACTGGGATACTCTGAAGGACCCTTGATTAATAAAATTAGAGCAGTCACTTACTGAGTACTTTTTAGGTATAAGGCCCTCTGCAAGTGTCTGATGTGTCTTATCATTTAATCTTCAAACAATACTCTTAGGTAGGTACTCTTATTTTATAGAGGAAGAAACTGAGGATCAGAGAGGTTAAGTGATGTTTCCAAGACCACACAGGTAGGAAACAGCCAGGAGTCTGACAGTTTACTCTGATACCCTGTCTTCAATCCCATCTCCCTGCTCCTGAGAACACATGGATGCTCTGTGCCAGCTTGATTAGAGTCTTAAGTCACCACCTTAACAAAGAGATTTCAATCAGAAACATCAAACAAATGAAAAGAATGAGAGGAATGGCTAATTTTTCAGGAGCCTTAAAGATTAATTGGTGGAGAGCTTGATCTGAGGACCTCAAGAAGATGGCATGAAACAGCCCAGAAGGGACCACCCTTTGGGAGGAGAGGTTTGGGGTGAGGGTAGAAGGGTAGCAGGAAGCAGGTCCAGGCCTCTAGGCGCTAATTTGTTGATTAGTTGCTCAGTCGTGTCTGACAGTTTTGCAACCCCATGGACTGTAGCCCTTCAGGCTCCTCTGTCCATGGGATTTCCCAGGCAAGAATACTGGACTAGGTTGTCATTTTCTTCTCCACTAGGCTCTAATAGGAAGTATGTTTTGTTAGTGCCGTGGAAAATCTGATTAAAAAGTTTTTTTATGTTATTGTGGTCCCTTATGCTTACCAAGCCTCTAAACACGCAAAATCCAGTCGCCAGAAGGAGACATAAAACCAACATTAAATCAAAAGGTCTTCTCAGCAGGTCTTTTGCTTGGACCTCTTGAATGACCTAAAATAGAGTTGGTAACTGATGAGGTGCCAAAGAATAATCTGAGATCTACTGAAACAAAGATACCGTGATAAGAGAATTTCCAAGACTCAAAACCACTAAAAAGGTAATTTAGGAAAATAATTCCTCTCCCCAATAATTCCTCAGTTCCTCATCAGTGAAATGAGGAGATTGGGCCTAGTGATCTTGAAGGGCCCTTCTGGCTCTATGAGGCCATATTTTTTTAAATAGCATTTTTATGATCTTAAGTGTAAAATATACTCATCTTTAAACCAGTAACCCGACATACTACTATTAACACTTCCAGTCACAAATACATAGTTTTATGTGTGTGTGTGTATATATATATATAATACTACATGTGTAAGTATAATACATAATCTACATTTATTTTTTCACAAAGTTAGGACTTAATGTATAAACAACTTTGCATTTGTTTTTTTGCCCCTCACAACCTATCAGTGCTTAACCACATTGTTAAAAGTTCTTCTAAAACTTACTAACATATGGTAGTGCCATTGTTGGATGTTTAGGCATTTTCACTGTTTATACTTAATGCAATGATGAGCAACTTTGTACATAAATCTTTGACAGAATCTCTGATGATTTTCTTAGGATACAGCCCTCAAAGCCTCAAAGTAAAATTACTAAGGTTAAAAAGTTAAATTTGCTAATGTTGATAACATTGCCAAGTGGCTTTGCAGAGTGACTCTGAATTTGTATTCGTATCAGCACTGTATGACTGCCTATTTCTCCCTGGCCATCACTGTGTTTTAATATTTAAAAAAAAAAATTAATAGTCTAGTCTGTGTGTCTTACAACATGAACAGTACAGATATGCTAGCCTGGAGCCATCAGAGTCAGTGAAGCAAGGAGGAAGGCTATGGTTTGTTGTTGTTTAGTCACTAAGTCGTGCCTGACTCTTTGTGACCCCGTGGACTTGTAGCCCACCAGGCTCCTCTGTCCACGGGATTCTCCAGGCAAGAATACTGGAGTGGGTTGCCATTTCCTCCTCCAGGGAATTTTCCTGGCCCAAGAATCAAACCTACATCTCCTGCATTGTAGGCAGAGTCTTTGCCACTGAGCCACTGGGGAAGCCCTTAAGGATATGGTTACTGTCTGCTTGATTTTAACAACCACCTCATTCCTCAAAAGGGTATAGGGGGCACCAGTTACCAATGTGCCAAGCTGAGTTTACATAGCATGTGTCCAAACATTCACAAATGAAGTGTTTGTAAATTAAAATGTATTTTAGTGAATTCTATTGTTAAGTCTTTTTATAAAATGAAGAATCATGTTTTGATTATCTCTAGTAACTCATATTTTCATGTATCAATTTTTGCTTAAGGATCTAATACCTATGAAAGGAAGAGGAACTTAGAAAGATGTCACTAGCTTAGAACTGAAGACCTTAACAGAGTACCTGCCGGGCCAGTATTGTTTCACCTTGACCACCTTGGCTGTGACTGGAAGGGAGGTATCTCAGAAGATGTCCTGCAGCCAGTCTCCATGTGCCTGGATCTCCTGGTAATCAGACTCTCTGACTGTGTGCTACCTGGAACAGCAGTGTCTCTCCAGCCTCCCTCTGGGGCAGTAGTGCATAGATTGCTCTGAAAGAGGTGCCCAGGTGCTCAAACTCCAGGCCATTAGCACCCCCCAGATAAACCTCACACGCTGGGCAATAATGCGAAATCTAATGGGAAGAGCCAGTGTAACCTGTGACACCCGAAGTTCCAAAAAGCATGGCCCAGCCAATCAAAGCAGATCTAGTCACACAGAAGCAGACCATTCTGGCTGCCATAGTAAGGTGTGAACCACTGCTGCAGAATCAACACAGTCTCGCGGACCGACTGCACCAAAGGCTACAGTCCCTGGAGGCCTGGTCCAGTCCAATAGCTGGTGGATACAAGTGACCTCTGAGTTTGAGAACAGGTTTACATTTAAATTAATAAAATCACCTTTGAGGGATAAGTATAATTTTCTGATGGCTGATTATAGATTCTGAAACCAGCCCAGACAGGAAGACAAGTATATGGTATGCTTAAGAAAAAGGCAGGGCAAATACGTGTTCCATACTTCCCTATTTAAAAGAAAGAAAAAGAAAAAGTCAAAAGTTTACCAAAAGTATATCCACATACAAGTAACATGTAGGCTCCCTCCCCATCTCAAGTCATCGAAAATCCTGATATGGACCAGACAGTATTTTAAATGAGACCAGAAGCATAGGTTAATTTAAAACTATTAGGTATTTATTAATAGGTATGCCTTATTTATAGTACTTTAAAAGTAGACTTAATACAATATACTGATTTCTGGCACACATAAATAACTTCTATATATCAGCTTTCAAGAATCTTAATTTTCAAGTATATTTATCATGTGCCCACTGTGTGTTGAGTTATATATAATACAAAGAGATGTAAGAAATATTTTCATACTGAATGTAGTGACAAACCCAATATTTACCCTACTAGATCTTTCTAGAAGTCATGAATCACTGATATTAGTCTAGTTGTTGAGTATACACTTTTGAAAATTGCTCAACAGCATTTCTTAAAAGGAAAGTTGGAAGGGAAAAGAAGTAACTGCAAAACAGCTCTCTGGTAAACTTGGAATTTCTTGGTTCTATCACAACCAAAATAGCTTCCCTATTTAAAAATTATTCCCATTGTTTCAGAAAAGGAAAGTGAATTTTAAGATAAAGTTTCTTACCTACAATGTTTCCCGGCACAAAAACAACAATGCTCATAATAATAGATCCGACCCAATATAGGCCAATGGTTCTATAACTTTCCCTGTAATGAAAAAAAGCCTGACTTAGCACACTTGTTTTAGAATACTATTAGTATAAGATGCTCCACAATTGATCTCTGTTGTAACCAGTAAAGTACGTGAATCAAAAATATACTGAATCAAGAGTAATAAATCCAGTACAAGGAACCCTGGTGATTGATCAAATTTCATTTCCCTATGTGATGAGCTATAGAATCCTCTTTATGTCCTTTTGCATAGGAAATTATGATTGCTACACCAATCTTCTGTTCAACCACACTATGGTCATCACTTTTGAAGGAGGCCTGCATTTCACTATTATTTATGAAACTCACAGCATGAAAGGGAAAAGAAGGTTCAAAGAAGAAAATTGGATCCATTTTTAAAATCATTTTAAGTATGAGTAGTAGGATGCTAATAAATGGACTTTCCCAGGTATCACAGAATTTCAGTCAAAGTCCCAAAGATAAATACAATAAGTGACACATAACCCATGTTCGGAAGGAGCTGCTAGACACATACCTCTAATCTTAGCAGGTGATGTTGGCAAAAAGTTTCTGCAACCGATAACTGACAACCCAAGATGGTTAAATCGCATCGCGGACTCAATAGACATGAGTTTGAGCAAACTCCGGGAGATGGTGAAGGCCAAGGAAGCCTGGAGTGCTGCCGTCTGTGGCGTCACAGAGTCGGACATGACTTAGCGACCGAATAACAAGTGACAGCCCACTTCCATAAGGGACTCAGAGAAATTAAAAAAGGGATTCTGTATTGGGAAAGAGAAGTGAAGAATACTGTGTGCTTTCTGCCCTGCCCTACCCCCCAAGCCCAATGTATCAGATCCCAGGAGGCCCATTCACGGTGACTGGGACTGTCAACAGGGGTAAAATCAGAATCTTCTTCCCCAACAGGACCACAGAAATGCTGGCCCACTCCTGGCAGGAGGCAGAGCCTGAGCATTCTCGGAAACACCTGCTGTGTTCCCTGGAGCTTGGGAACATTCATGAAGAGATGGGCGAGAGCCTAGAAAAGTCCAGAAATTAGCTGGAACTGTCTTGGAGTGGACAACTGGGTGCTGGGGAGGAGCACAGGACAGTTGTTCAAGCTGAATTTCAACCTTGTGAGGAGCAAGGATGTGAGACTTTAACCTGGAGCCAGAGGGAGGCCTGGGAAGGTAGGTGGACTTGAGACATCTTTAAAGGACTCCACCCCAAGGGTATACCTTCTGGGTTATAGGGGTTCCGGCAGAAAGAAGCTGTGGGTGTACCCCATGGGCAGAAGAGTCGCACAATTTCAGTCCACAAGAGCATCGCTCACGTCAGGGATCAGGGTAGTGCAGAGGCACCTATGGTGTGTGTGTGTGTGTTAAGTCACTTCAGTCGTGTCCGACTCTTTGCAACCCTATGGACTGTACCCCGCCAGGCTCCTCTGTCCATGAGATTTCCCAGGCAAGAATACTGGAGTGGGTTGCCATGCCCTCCTCTAGGGGATCTTCCCAACCCAGGGATCGAACCCATGTCTCTTATGTCTCCTGCATTGGCAGGTGGGTTCTTTACCACTAGTGCCACCTGGGAAGCCCGGTTCCTATGGCAGGGGTCTCCCAAGACCCCACACATGCACCGCACAAGGCAGAGCCAGCATACCACCTGGCTCCCAATACCCAGAAAATAGCACCGGTCATGTAAGACTGTGCTCCTCTTCCTTAATTCCACGTACACACACACGCTCCCAGAGGAGTGAGCTGAGAAGTAATAAAAGGACTGACCGTGTACCGCAGCCTCAGTGCAGACCGCTCAGTCTCAGGGTTAAACCTGAGCTGGAGGGAAAGAGAGAGATCTGAACGGAAAGGGGTCTGAAGTTTTGAATTACAATGGGCTTTTGTTTCTGGAAACGAAAACATTAAGGGGTCTGTGGAGCTGTCCACCATGGCAAAAAAAGTGTTAGTTACTCAGTCATATCCGACTCCTTGCAACCCCACGGACTGTAGCCTACCAGGCTCCTCTGTCCATGGAATTTCCCAGGCAAGAATACTGGAGTGGGAAGCTATTCCCTCCTCCAGGGGATCTTCCTGACCCAGGGATCGAACATGGGTGTCCTGCATTGCAGGTAAATCCTTTACCATTTGAGCAACCAGGGAAGCCAGAGGGGCAGTCCAAAGGCGTATGTTCAAAAGGGAGTAAGTGATACAAAGAAAAACAGCCGTGTCTCACTTGGGTCCACAGAGCCTGTACTCATGTCCATGTGCCCCTCTCTATGTATCTGCCTCTGTACATCCCTGTTCCTTACACACTCGCCTGTCAGTTGCTAAGGTGACCCAGGCACACCCACCAGGTTAGCTGACTTACTCCCAGGCTATGGCTGCCACCATCACCAGATACATCAGATAATGAGCAGAGCCATCCCAGTAGCAGATCATATGTCCATAGGCCGTGTTCAGATACGGTTCACCCTGAGGAAAGCATAAGAAGTCCACTGTAAATAAAACTCAAACATTTCAAAGCAAAATACCAGACCAGTATTGCATGTAAACTAAAACAGCAGAACATACATGTTCGTCTGCTGAAGTGAAACTATTCAGAATCCGAGACAATTACAAAATTGGTAGGAACATGAAAATATACATGTTTTATATACATATATATGTATACAAATATACAGGACAGGGAAGCCTGGCAGGCTATAGTCCACCGGATCACAAAGAGTTGGACATGACTTAGTGACTGAACACAACCATGAAAATATACAAGTACCCTGGAGCCGCCGAAACTAGGGCCTGCCACAGCAGGTGGAATGAGTCTGTGCCTGTCTACATAGGTGTATTGTTGTTGTTCAGTCACTAAGTCATGTCTGACTCTTTGTGACCCCATGGACTGTAGCCTACCAGGCTCCTCTGTCCATGGGATTCTCCAGGCAAGGATATTGGAGTGGGTAGCCATCCCCCTCTCTAGATGTTCCTGACCCAGCGATCGAACCCACATCTCCTGCACTGACAGGTGGATTCTCTACTGCCAGCTAGGAAGCCCACACAGGTGCATACAGTGATGCAAAACAAATGGTATCACAAGCAATCCTGCCCTTGTGGCGAGCTCACCGAGGCCAAGTCCAGTCTGTGACTAAAGGTGGCCAGGGGAGACCCTGCTGACCAGTCACTTGGCTGACCTTCAAAATTCATGCTGACCCAGAGGCATGCTGGACTGTGTGTAAGGAAGGCAGGGCTTTCCCCCGCCACTATCCCCTATGCAGGCATGGACGGGCTTCACACCCTGCCCCTCATTCAACCTTCTGAGCAGCACCACGGGATAGATACAAGTGACCCCATTTTTAGATGAGCAAACAGAGGTTCCAAGAGGTTACCTGACCAGCCTAAGGTCACATGGCTAATTCCTAGAAGAAACTGTACTACCAAAAAGAGCTGTGGGCTTCCCAGGTGCCTCATGGGTAAAGAATCCACCTGCCAATGCAGGAGATACAGGTTAGATCCCTGGGTCAGGAAGATTCCCTGAGAAGGGAATGGAAATCCACTTTAGTAGTCTTGCCTAGAGAATTTCATGGACAGAGGAACCTGGTGGGCTACAGTCCATGGGAGTCACAAAAGTGTTGGATATGACTGGGCAACTAAACAACAGAAAGAAGAAGAAATATACTTCCAAGAAATTTTTCGTTTTATAAACACAGGTTATACAATTAGCCATTAATACATTTCCTTGTCCCAGGTGCTTTACGTTTGCAGGCCACTACTAGAAAGTCACTGTCGAACCTGCCTGGGTGTTTCGTGTCATTCTGGCTCCTCCCCACTCTCCTGTCTTCCCTTCTCCCACATCTGTGCTCTCCTGCCTTGTTTCAGATGTCTTCCTAAGATGCCTTAAGACCTTTCCACAACAAGGAAGAGTGCAGATCAACCAGCCCGTCAATCAGCCAACCAAGCAGGGGGGTTTCTGTGCTTCCCTGGGGCAAGGACTGCCTGTCATCTTGCCTCACGCAAATCATGTGATCATCACGGGGCAGGGGGTGGGGCAGGGGGAGGGAGGAAACAACATACAAGTCAGACTTTAATACTCAGCCCAGCCCACATCTTTTCTCTCTGACGTGCTTTGATTGAATAATACCATCCAAGGCCATGTTGTTGTTGTTGTTTTTTGGGAGGGGGGGGTTGGCCATCCCACGTGGCAAGTGGGATCTTAGTTCCCCTGCCAGGGATGGAACCTGGGCCCCTGGCAGTGAAAGCATGGAGTCTTAGCCACAGGACCGCCAGGGAAGTCCATCCAAGTTCATGGTTTTCATCATGCATGCCTACACATCTGGTTCTCTGAGCCATGCTGGCCTCACCTGTTGGCTTGCTGAGCATCTTCCACTGGATGGGTCCAGGGACTGTTCAAGCCCACCTCACCTCCTTTAACTCATCACCTTCTCCCCTCAACCAAGCCCCACTTGGCTTATGTTCATGGAGACGCCACTCAGCTCGCCCAGGTCAGAACCACAGGGTCGTTGTTCACTCCTCCTTCTCTTACGCAGTCTGCTGGCAGGTCCCATTGATCTGTCTCTATGATGTCAACCCCAAGCAGTACTCCTTCTCATCACAGCCTCATTCGCGCCCTCGGCATCCCTCACTGGACCTTTCCTACGTGGTCGTCCCACCTTTCTCCTCTCCTGCGATTCACCACACCCCTTCTCTTTGTGGTGGCTTCTCTTGCTGTGGAGCACAGGTTCTAGGGTGTGCAGGCTCAGTAGTTCGAGCACAAGGAGTCAGTAGTTATACCCCGCAGGTTCTAGAGCATGGGCTCAGTAGTGGCGCGTGGGCTTTGTTGCCCCATGGCATGTGGAATCTTCCCAGACCAGGGATCAAACCTGCATCCCCTGCATTGGTAGTCAGATTCTTGACCACTGGACTACCTGGGAAGCCCTCTTGTGTTTGTGCCTGCCCCCTCCCAGGCCACTTCAGAGGCTCCTGATCTTCTGGCCAAGGTCTCCAAAGTTCCACCCTCGGCCCTCCTCTCTACCTTCTCCTCTCTTCTCAGACCTTCAGGTGCCAACTGTCCTGAGATGGTCCCTGTATCTCTTCCCCGAGCCCAACACCTGCAAAGCCTTGCCTGCTGGGCCACCTGCCAGGATGTCCCTCACCCGCCTGAAACTCCTCACATCCCCAGATGAACTCAGCATCATCCCTGCCTGGCAATGCAGAGCCCCGTACTGTTTCTCATCTCAAAGCCTCTGCCCACACTGTCTCTTCTCCTTGGAGTCCCTCCACCCCCAAGTCTATCTGGGAAACGTGTGTCATCCACTGCCATTGCCATTTTTAAAAAAGACTAGGGCAGGGCTTCCCTCGTGGCTTAGTAGTAAAAAATAATAATAATAATAATAAGCCACCTGCCAATGCAGGAGACACAGGTTCCATCCCTGGTCCGGGAAGATCCCACATGCCAAGGGACAGCTAAGCCTGTGCACCACAACTACTGAGCCTGTGCTCTAGAGCCCGGGAGCTGCAACAACTGAAGCCCTAGAGCCCATGCTCCACAACAAGAGAAGACCCCACAATGAGATGCCCAGGCACTGCCACAACTAGAGAATAGCCCTGGCTCTCTGCAACTAGAGAAAAGCCTGTGCAGCAAAGAAGACCCAGCACAACCAAAATTAAATTAAAAAAAAATTTTTTTTTTAAGCTAGGGAAGCATCACGGAGGGCCCCCTTAAGTGCTCCCAGAGTCAGGATGGCATCTTAGCCCTTATTTTCCCCATTGCCCCCAGCTCATCCCTGAGACCTACTCATTCCAGCTGCTCAAATTTTCTGAAGTTCATCCCTCCTCTCTACTGTAGTTCATGCTTGGCCTCTATCTGGGTCACCTTCATGCCCTCACTGGCCCTGCAGGACACCTCGTGGCTGGTGTCCTAGCTCACAGCACTGACCCTTCCCCTCAAGCCCATCCTTCTCTGAGCTGATTGCATTGTCCCCTTACTTAACATCTTCCCTCATACAAGGGACAAAACCCAAACTCCCTTGGCTTGCACTCAGAGCTCCCCATTACCTGAAACATGAATGATGACTACACTG
This sequence comes from Bubalus kerabau, assembly GCF_029407905.1. Lineage (NCBI taxonomy): Eukaryota > Metazoa > Chordata > Mammalia > Artiodactyla > Bovidae > Bubalus > Bubalus kerabau. The sequence continues at coordinate 25,606,870 of NC_073642.1, forward strand.
CTCCTTATTTCCTGTGTGACCTGGAGTGTGTGACTTAACCTCTCTGGGGCTACATTTATCACAGCATCAAATCAGGAAAGAGGACCAGCTCTGCCAAGTGCCAGGTAGATTGATAATGCTGTGATGAGGGGCAGAGCACATATTCATCATCACAATCAAATGGCTTTATTAACTGACTCCGTGCTTGGCAGTTTACACATTTAAGACTGACTGACTTGGGCTTTCTTAAGGAGTAATGCATTGATAACAACAGATACACAGATACTGAATTCATTTAAAGACCTCTGCTGCTGCTGGTACTAAGTCACTTCAGTCGTGTCCGACTCTTTGCAACCTCATGGACTGTAGCTCACCAGGCTCCTCTGTCCATGGGATTCTCCAGGTAAGAATACTGGAATGGGTTGCCATTTACTCTGCCAGGGGATCTTCCCCACTCAGGCATTGAACCCTCATCTTTTACATCTTCTGCATTGGCAGCTGGGTTTTTTACCACTAGTGCCACCTGAGAAGCTTCAAAGTACCCCATTTATTTTAAACACAAGTAGAGGAGGAAGGTGGTGAGTCAGGTGTGAAGAGAGAGTTGTAAGACCCAACACTGAGGACAGCTGCCTCCCACAATCTAGTCCTAACTTTCCGCTTCACTTTCCACATAACTGAGTGTCCTGCGTCCACGGCAGTCAATGAAATATCACGCGTCGTGCCTTCTTACATGACACGAAAGGATTTCCAGCTACAGCAATGCTGTTGTGTCGCCGACCCTTCGGTACGCGTGGTGGCCAAGCGCCCCCTACCTCTCTCAGGTAGTGCGTCATGAACCCGTCGATGATCCCATCTTGTTCCAGTCCTATGATGAGGTTTACGACGCTGGTAAATCCGAACACAGCGTACACTAGAGCAGAGAAAGCAACAGTTCAGAAAGCCGCAGCTCAGGGGACAATGCCTAAGAGCTTGGCGTCCACCTGTAATGATTTCTTTTTTACTTTTAATTTTATTTATTCGGCTGTGCTAGGTCTTAGCTGAGGCATGTGGGATTCTAGTTCCCCAGCCAGGGATTGAACCCCGGGACCCCTGAAGTGGGAGCTCGGAGCGTTAGCCACTGGACCACTGGGGAAGTCCCCAGTAATGATTTCTTGTCATGTCTTCCAGAAGACTCTATAGATGCTGTCAACACGGACTCACAGAACGTACCTCCCGTGCACACAGCTGGAGCCGCCCGCCAGTGTCATGAACCTGCAACAGGACACCCACTGGGAAGAGCGCATAACAAGGTCCCAGGGGATTCTACTAGGCTGCCCGACTCCCCTCCTCCACTTCCTACACGTGGCTGCCAAGGCCACATCTGCATTCCAGCTGGGCAGCAGGAACGAAACCATTCCCCTGTGGCCCAGGGAGCACAGAGGTGACCATTGACTCAAAAGAGATCATTCACATCAATGGTTACCAGGTGGCCCGACTCATAGTGTATCCAACGTGCTTGCCTAACCCCACACTGGAGATCCTACAGACAAACAGTGACTGATGTGAAAGTAACGGTTGTTTTAGGAAGGAGCGCTAGTGATTTTTAGAAAACTGGATATGAGGTGGAACCATTGAATATTAAAGAGGGAAAGCCACAGCATCTTAGAGAATCTCACTAAGGCTGTGAGAAGTTCCTCAGTGGGCTGAAAACTACCAGCAACAACTACCAGCTGAAAACTACCAGCTAAGGAATAATACTTTTTAAACAGTGAGCGATCAAATTTACCATGTGGCGGTTTGTCAATAAAGCTCTCTGTTCAAATCATAACAAGTCAGCATCAAACTGTGTGATGGGCATGGATGGTAAAAAAATCTGCTGGTGGGACTTCCCTGGTGGTCCAGTGGTTAAGACTCTGTGCTCCCAATGCAGGAGCCATGGGTTCCATTTCTGGTGGAGGAACTAAGATCCCGCATGCTGCATGGCACACCCCAAAAGAAAGAAATTTTTTTAAAAAACTTTAATGGTGAATATAAAAACAGGTGTGAAACAAGAAAATGCCCAGGAAGGTGGGCAAGGTTAACTCACAGAGCAGGGAAGTCGGCCTTGCCCCAAGTCGGCAACCAGGAGTGCAGTGTCTACACTTTCCCTGGAAGAGCGGGAGGCCCACACGTGCCCTGCCTCCCCATGCCTCTGTGTAGGCCTTTGGTCCAGATCTCGCTGACAGTGATGAGCCATTAGGTGATCAGCCATTGCGTGTCTCCCAGAAGAGGAAGCCTTCAGCGACTGATCATTCAGCTGTTCTATCAACAATCGCTGATGCCAACAGCAGGGTCAGGCTCTGGGTCACTGATGACAAGGATAGTCCCTGCCCTCCAGTCGGGGCTGCACTGACTGACATGAGGACAGAGGGCTGAGGGAAAGGAGGGTACTCAGCCCTGAGGAGCCTGGAGAAGCACGAGTGCAGCTGAGCGAGGGCTCCATGGAGCACACAGGAAGGGGAAGGAAGCCGGCAGCAGGAGGCCAGTCTGCAAACGTGGGCAGAGGCCAGACCAGCGGCAGGGGGACTGGAGGCAGAAAGAGGACATGGATTCAGACAGGCCCAGCTCATCGGCTGACTGGCTGTCAGGGCTTAGGTAAGTTTCACTTCTCTAAGCTTCAGAATTTTTTATATGCAAACTGGGAGAAATCTGGGTCATCAATGCTGTCTCATTGGCTGTAACCTTGACCCCGTTTCTAAGCACCTCTGAGCCAGATTCTTCATGTGTGCAGGGAGGATATTGTTGTGAAAGAGAGAAAGTGAAAGTGTTAGTCGCTCAGTGTCTGACTCTTCGTGATCTCATGGACTGTATCTGCCAGGCTCCTCTGTCCATGGAATTCTCCAGGCCAGCATACTGGAGTAGGTAGCCATTCCTTTCTCCAGGGGATCTTCCCGATCCAGGGATCAAACCCAGGTCTCCTGCATTGCAGGCAGATTCTTTACCATATGAGCCACTAGGAAAGCCCTGTTTGTTGTGAGGATTAACTAAAATGATACTGCTAATGTGCTCAGAGTCATACTAGGCACACCACAGGTGCTCAATCAGTGGCGTTTTCATTGAAGATACATGTGTATTTGCCAGCCAGTGGTTCAAGTACTTTACAAACAGTATCTTATGTAATGTTTGTACCAACCCTCAACAGCAAGTACTATTATTTTCCTCATTGTACAAATGTGCATACTGAGGCACCGGACAGCTAAGCTCAAAGCCAAATGGAAGGGGCTGCAAATAGCTGGCTGAAGGCCGAAAGCCACGAAGGAGCTGGTACAAGAGCCGGGGTCAGAGGTCAGAGCATGGCTCCAGGCAGAGGCGAGGAACAGAGGGGTGTCCTGCCTGGGTCCCAGCTGGGACAGGGTGGGGTTCACTGCTAGTCAGAGTCCTTCGCTTAGAGGGAGGCAGGGCTGTGTCTTATGGAAATACTCTTGCACTTTGCATCACCTTACCAGTTGGCTCAGAGTATTCACAGCCACAATGGAAAACAGACAGAGGCTCACATGTTGTGCTCTGAGGTGGACACAAAGGGCCCCCTCCCACGGAGACATACCATAGAACAGTGGGTCCCGAGGGGGTTTTCTTTTGACCAGGACACGAGCCAGCAGGGCCACCAGGAGCAGGACAACAGCAGCAGCCCCTACAATCGTCCAGGAACTGCAATGACCAGAACAGGGAGGTGGTCACTTATCAATATAAACACACGGGTGCATGGAATTTCCTGGCTATTGAATGCATTCTCTCCCAATGCAGCTTCTGCCTACTGCCCAGGCACTGTGGTGTTCATGAAGTCTGTCTATGGAGCTTGGGCCCCTTTGGGCCACCTGTGACTTTCAGGGACCAGGACCAGAGCTACCAGGCCCTCACTCTCTGGTCATCCCACCCACCTGGGCGAATGGCGTGTCTGAGTGCCCTCTACCACTGTCCGTCTGCCATTGTCCACCTGCTCCTCCAAGCCCCGTGCCTGATGTCTGACAAGCCTAACCACTGAATCTGCCTCCTTCCACAGGGCTGGCTGGAAACCTTCACACTGAATTCCAGGGAGCATGCAGGAGTCACAACTACATCACCTTCTAAGGAAGAAGGGCCCCGGGCTGTGTGTATAATCAAAGGGACCAGAGGACCAGGCCAACCCAAGGGGAGAAGAGCTGGGGCTGGGCCCAAGGCCTGAATGAAGCCAGCACCCCCACACCCAGGAAGCCAAGGTGAGCTAGGCTGGGCATAGCCCTGGACTTCCTCCTGGGAAAAGGCATGGCCCAGGGGGACAAGGAATGAACAAAGCCGCTCCTCGACAGGACAGAACAAGGGCACAAGGCTTGCTGCAGTGAGCAGTCGAGGGACCGGGAAGCTGGTACCTACTCTGCCCCTGCCTGTGGGCCTTAGGAAAGTCATGTCATTGCATCATCTGTTTTTTAGTTAATTAAGACACATTGAGGGACTTCCCTGGTGGTTCAGTGGTTGGGACTTTGCTTTCCAATGCAAGGGGTGTTGGTTCAATCCCTGATTGGGGAGCTAAGATTCCCACATGCCTAGAGGCCAAACAATCAAAACATAAAACAGAAGCAATATTGTAACAAATTCAATAAAGTCTTTTAAAATGGTCCACATCAAAAAATCTTTAAAAGAAAACATATTAAGGAAAAATGCATTGCATATCCCTATAAGCCAGTCACTGTGGATGAAATAGAGAGACCCCTGTCTACACAGGAGGACCTATCTCAGTGGGCTAAGCTCTCTAACCCAGAGGTCACATCCAGTCCTAAGAGGTATTTTCTCTCTCATACCTCCACACCGACAGGGCATCCAGTTCTAGACGAAGCACTGCCCAGCCCATTCCCAGGGCCTGCTTACACTAGGGCCTCCTCCGTAATCCTCAAGAGCTGCTCTAGAACCACCCCTTAGCCAAGACCCTTCCACACCATCACAGAGGATGTCTGGATAACCTTTGCTGTATGTCCCCGGGACTTCTGGAATGTACCCTTCACAGCCCAACAACACCTACTAATAGCTGAAGGAAAAACTCATGCTGAAGTTCACTCCACACTCTACAGTTGGAATGGGTGCAGGCAGCAGTCAGAAATCTGCTCCTAATATCAGAGAGGGAGTGACCCATCTGTGTGCAGGTAGACGAACCCCAAGGAGAGTGGCCCCAGGCTGTATCCTGTGCACCTGGCCCCAGGCCCCACTTAAGAGTTGAGGAGTGGTTTCTGGGAATCAGCAGCACCCAGACTTTCAAATGCCACCTCAGACCTACAGATTCAGAATACTTCAGGTGTGGGGTATGGGAATAGGTTAATTTTTTCAAGATGCCTGGGTGAGTATGCACAGAAAGTCTGCCTGGAGACCTCTTTTAAGATTTTCAGGAACTGATGGATGAGTGAGGGAGGGAAGGAAAGGGAGAGAAAGAAAGGAAGGAGAAATGCATGGATGATGGATGAACGGATGTTTGGATGGATAGATGGATGGACAGATGGATGGATGACATGATGGATAGTGGATGAATGGACAGATGAATGGATAGATGATGGATGATGAATGATGGATGGATAGATGGATGGATGACAGATGATTGATGGTGGATGAATGGATGGATGACAGATGGATGGTTAGGTAATGGATAGTGGAAGATGAATGAATGGATTATGGATGGATGGATGGTGAATGATGGATGGATGGGTGGAGGAATGAATGGATGTTTGGATGGATAGATGCATGCATGACAGATGATTGGTGGTGGATGGTGAATTAACGGATGGATGAAGAATGACAGATGAATGGATGACAGATGGATGGTTAGATAATGGATAGTGGATAGTGAATACATGGATTGTGGGTAGATGAATAGAAGGATGCATGGTGAATGGAGGAGGACATAGTTCTATGATAAAAATGAAGATGACCATGTCGGTGTCCTCCTATTTCAGAGACTGAAATAGGAGGTTTCTAGTGCCACACATCAGTGGATGCTGCAGGCTCCTCCTGTAGGATAAGCCAAAGGAGCAGACGATGAAAGAGGGAACTAATATGAGTCAGGAACACACTGCTGGGCAGAAGCATCCTGTGAACAGAGAAGAGGTTAAGGTGCTGTGTAGGCTGAAGGGTCAGGAAGATCCCCTGGAAAAGGGAATGGCTACTCATTGCAGTATTCTTGCCTGAGAATTCCTTGGACAGAGGCCCTGACAGGCTACAATCCATGGGGTCACAAAGAGTCGAACACTAGTGAAGCAACTTAGCACACACGCACACCCGCACGTGTAGGCTAACAGAAGTTTTCATCACAGCCTGACTGTGGCAGGGGCCAGGAGACAACTCCCATCCCTGTTCCCATCAAGGACACGGCTCACAACCAGCACCATCACACAGCTGGTGCTCTTCTGGACTAGAGAACAGTATAAACTGCTTCATGGTGTCTGCTCCCACTCTCCACCTCTAGGGGAGGAGCAAAGGATGAAAAGTAACTGGGGCAACAGAGCATCTGCATCTCCCAGTGACAGCCAAGTGCAGGACCTGCTCAGAACAGGGAGAAATGGGTCCAGCAGGGACCTGGAGGTGGGGGGAAGGGTAAGGGCTGCCACTAATATGAGGGTGGAAAAGCTGTTAGTATTGTAATGTGTGTGTTTGGGGATGAGGCTAGGGAGCAAGGGGAGAGTTTCTGATGCCCTTACATGAATAGATGGCTACTGAAAGGGATCATGTGTGGGTGAGTATGAGTTGTGTATGTATGTATGTGTCTATGAGATACAGAGAGAGAACTCAACTCTTTTTCTGATGCCTCGACTTAAGTGGCTTTTTCTATTCTTCAGGCTTTTGTAAAAGGTCTGGTGGGAAAGAAGCTTCAGCTAATTCAACTAATGCAAACTGAATGGGATGCCTGCTAGGCACAAGCCCCCCACCCCCACCCCTCTCCGCCCTGCACTGGGCAGGACAATGCTAAGGGGAGCCATGGCCTGAGAAGGTAAATTCTGACCACAGAGAAGTACCTCTTGTGGAAAAAGCACAACCAACCCAACAGGGGTTCAGAGGAGGGAAAGACGGAACAGAGACTCCCTTGCTTGGGGGGGAGTCTGGAAGAGGTGGAGGTGGCATTTTACTCCAGGTTATAAAGTCCAGGTGTGGCTTCAACCATCAGCGACAGGAAGGAAGGCGTCCCAGTCCCAGTGAACAGTGTGAGCAGCAGCAAGGAGGTGGGGGATTAAGGAGTATCCGGGGCACAGAACCAGGTGGCGCTAGTGGTAAAGAACCCACCTGCCAATGCAGTGAGACTCCGTTTGATCTCTGGGTCAGGAAGATCACCTGGAGGAGGGCACAGCAACCCACTGCAGTATTCTTGCCTGGAATATCCCATGGACAGAGGACCCTGGCTGGCTACAGTCCATGGGGTCTCAAAGAGTCAGACACGACTGAAGGGACTTAGCGCAGGGGCACAGAACAGTCCAGTGCGGCTGAAGAACCAGCACGGCTGACTGGGCTGGGCTGGGCTGGAGGGCTGAGGCGGACACGCACAGGGCAGTGGAGAAGGAAACTCCCTGGGAGGCTTTGCGAGAGAGGGCCAGTACCGCTGGTGGGGTGGGGGGAACAGGAAAGAGGAAACAGATGGTAGCCCAGCCTCAGGACTGATGGGGAAGGAGGGTGGGAGGGTGGGACGGAAGGAGTGGAGGAAGAAGAGGGAGGAGTCAAAGGCTACTGGGATTTTAATCTGCAGGACAGGAAGAATTTTAATCTGCTGGAACCAGTTTTTCAGAACCCCCACAGGGCTCAGCAATGTGCTCAACAACACACAGCAGCACATAGTTCAGGATGTGCCCAGTAAACGCAATCACCCCCTTCCCAGGAGCTTAGATCAAAATCTCAGAGTCACCCTCAGATCCTCTCCATGCCACATGATCCTTCCATAAGCTGCATGACCCTCCCTCCCAAAGATCCCCTCCCCAAGCCACGTCCCTCTCCCTATACTGCTCCCTGGTCCCCTACCTGGAAGGCTCTGTCCCTAGATCTTCCTGGAGCCATCTCCTGCAGCTCATGTCACCTCCTCCAAGAAGGCTTCCCTGATCCCCAGTCTCCCCAGTCACTCTCTCAAATCGCCCCATTTTATGTGTTGATTCCTGTCTCAACAACAACCTCCCAGATGTCTTGTGGTTTCTTGATAGCTAGTTCCCCAGCACCTGGAACTGTGCCAAGCATACAGTGTGTCCTCAATAAATTTTTGTTGAGCTGCCCATAATGCCATTTCAGGAGGGCAGAGTCCCCCATGCACTGTATTGACAGATCTGTGACATCCCCTGCCCAGAGATGCTTCTTCCAGGAGTCGTGCCCCAAGACTGGGTCAGACCAAAGGCAGTCACTCCCCATGCCCAGAGAGCACCCCCGTAGATGGGTGCAGTCTGGATAAGGCCCTCAGCCCCCGGAACGAGTGAGGAGGAAGTCACCGCCCCGTGGGCAGACACTTCTCCGCAGCTTGAAGGTCTGGAGAGGGGGTGCAGCATACACACTGATGCAATTTCCTTAGCACCAGCTGCTGTGGGAAACAGCGCAGGTTACTTCCTCCTCTCGGCTGACAACAGGAACATCGGCAGGCTCAGAGGCCTGGCGCCTTTCCCGCCGCTGGAGCAGGCCGGCGGCTGCCGGCTACTTGGCCAGAGAGCCCTCACAGGAGAGACAGGGCTTTGAACCAAGTCCATCTGTGGCCTCCTTCAGCCCCACCCATTTCTCTAGCATGGAACTGCCCTGCTGCTCGCCCGGCTCCCCATCCTATACTCCACGGGCGCCCTTATTGCATCCTGACAATAGGATGCAAATACAGGCCATTTGACAGACCGGAAAACTGAGGCCAGGCCTAGTGCCAAAACCAGGCCTAGAACCCAGGCCTTTGCCTGTTCATTCCGCGCTATTTCTGCTAGTCATTCACAACAGTTTCTAAAATTAATATGAAAAGTGTGTGTGTGTCCATACATGGAAACGTTCCTGTGAAATGCGAAAGGAACGAGGCGCGGCCGGGCTCCTAGCTGTTGGTGTGTGGACAGCCCCACCCCTGTCCCTGGGCTCTTCAAGGGCAGGGGCATTGCCTTAATGACCCCTGTAACCCTGGACACCTGGCTGGGATACCAGCAGCGCGATACCTGGAATGACACCCAGCACTCGACCCCAGAACTGCGCCCGAGTGTCAAAGATGCCAGCCCGAGCGAGGACCCCAGCCCGCGGGACTCCGGGAGCCTCCCCTCCTCCGGCCGGCCGCGGGGAGCCCTGGCGGCCGGCGAGCCTCTGCCCTGCCCGGCGGTTCAGCCCCCTCCGAAAAGTTGCTAGGGCGCCCGCCGCGCCGACCCCCGCCGCTTGCGCGCGCCCACTCACTCGTGTTGGGCAGCCAGGTGGTTGAAGACGTAGGTAACTGGGATGGCCGAGAGGGACAGCACGAAGACCCCCGTGGCCGCCGAGGCACTCATCGCCGCTGCAGCGCCGCTCGCCCTTCACCGCATCCCGCGCGGGCGCCCCGCCCCAGCTTCCGGCTGCGCCCGCGCCCCTCGCGGGTGCCCTTCCAGGCGCCCCGCGCCGCGCCGCGCCCGCCCCGCCCGCGCGCCCCCCCCGTGCCGCGCCCTCAGCAGCGCCCCCTCTGCGCGCCCGCCCGCAGCCGCCCGGTGCTCAGGGCCGAGGCGCAATCCCGGGAGGCGCCCTGCCGTCCTCCCGCCCAGCGGCGCTGGGGCTCCACCGCGAGCGCGGGGCGGCGCCGAGCAGTGGCCAAAGCCCCCTGCCCGGGGACAGGTGTCCCTCGAGGCGCGCGCTCCGCGGGAAGGTGGCGGCCCGGGAGGCGGGCTCGGGGCGCCGCCGGGAGCTTGTCATCGACGACCCGGAGCGGTTCTGGGCCGAGCTGTGGGCCAGCGTAGGGTGGAGCCACACCCGGGGGTGTCGGAGCTGGAAGAGCCCGCGAGATCGTCCACGTGGAGAACCCTCGGGCCGGGATAGGAAGGGATAAATGATCCCGAAACCTTGGAACCTCTCCACCGGCACCCGGCAGCGAGTCCCATTTGAACCCCCAGTCTGAATCCAGGTTTAAACCCCGGCTACGCACTCCCTGGCTGTTGACCTTGATCAAGTAACTTAACCTCTGTCTTTCCCCTTCTCTACCAAACGGAGGTCACCCGCGTCAATGTGATTGTGGGATTCACGGAGTTAATGGACACAAAGTGCTTGCCCAGTACCCCTCAGTCCACTGCTATCACCTGCAATGCCCATTTTTAAATTGGAACTGAGACTCAGAGGAATACGATGATTGAAGAGACTAGAAGGCCTATTTATTTCTATTCCAGGTCGCGTTCCTGGAAGCCAGCTTACCACCAGCCAGCGTGCACAACTGGCTTCCGCACAGACGCCCACCATAGAGAATACCTTGTGCCTAGTCTGCCCTGGCTGCTTGACTGTGTTAGGGGACGGCCTCAGAAAGCACCCCCTGGGACGGAGCCTGGATTCCTCTGCTACCGGAAATGGAAGGTAAGTGTGGTTCAGAGAACAGCTCAGGCAGCCAAGGGAGGCACCTGTACTTAGTGACCTTATAACAACCGCAGTGTGTGGAAGAGGCTCACTTTAAAGAGGAGAGAAGAGAGTGGCAAAGAGGCTCAGAGCCAGGGCCACTCAACTTTCCAAAAGCCACCTCTCCCTATCCCCTCGTCCACTGCTTCTTGGAGGCCTTCTCAAACTCTGAGGTCATCGTGATAAAGCCTTGGCCCAAACTGTAACATATCCAGAGCTTCCCCAAGCGATGTCCTTACCTGTGACCTGGACATCACCATCTTCCACAATAACTCCTTTACCAGCTGTTTAGCCTCCTTCCTCCTCCCCGACACCAAATATCTCCTCTGAGACCCCTTCTTTCCTCCAGCCAGTCTCCCAGGCCAGCCCAGCCCCTCCATCACCACCCAAACCTTGCCGAATCAGTCTTGCCTTCTCTCTTATACCGTGAACCCCTCTAGCTACCCTGGGTCCTCCCCCTGCATTCATGTATGAGTCAGTTTAGAAAGTGCTCCCTCGGTGACAGGCTACGACCTGGGACCCTCTGCTACTACAGTGCTTGCACCTGGACACACCTCTCTTCCAGCAACAAAATATAGGGAAACCGTATGGGACTAAAAATAACTGTGACCATGAGCAGTTGGAGCAAATTCTGGACCCAAAAGATACAAAGTCTGAAAAGCCCATCTGCCACTTTTGAAGAGCCTGGAACAAAAACAGGGTGTCAGGAGCAAAATAGAATACTGTGCATGCCCCTTTCACATACACCACCTAAGGGGTGGGCAAAACACCCAAGCCGCAGCTCTGGCCCAAGCCATGGACACACTGCTACCCTTACCCATAGAAGAAACAAGCTCAGCCCCCCACCTCAGGGATCAAGAAGGGGAACCCGTGTTTGTTTCCACTCCTCCTAGCTGCAGAGAGATCCCAGTGAATGTTTGGCCTCTTGTTGGTGTGTTGTTAGTCGCTCAGTCGTGTCTGACTCTTTGCAACCCAGTGGACTATAGCGTGTCAGGCTCCTCTGTCCAAGGAATTCTCCAGGCAAGAATACTGGAATGTCTGGCCTCTAGTCAATTTCTATTGAATAGGCAAGGCGAAGAACCCTGGTCGGTAAAACCTGGACCTGTATGTCGTCTTCATTCGCCATCTTCTCTCTTTCCTTTCCCATCCGTGCTGGGTTTTAACGACTGTGTGGTAGTAGATCCTAAATGATCATTCCTAGTACTGACATCTCCCCTCAGCACTGCCCTCTGGCCTTCCACAGGCACCTCATGCTCAACATGGCCAAACTGGAATTCCCCATCTGCCTCAAGTCCACTCCAGCCTTATCTCATCCGGTGGTGCCACCATTCACCTGGCCATCCAGAATCCTGGGAATCCACATCTGCTCTGCTGCTGCTGCTGCTGCTGCTGCTAAGTCACTTCAGTCGTGTCCGACTCTGTGCGACCCCATGGACGGCAGCCCACCAGGCTCCACCATCCCTGGGATTCTCCAGGCAAGAACACTGGAGTGGGTTGCCATTTCCTTCTCCAATGCATGAAAGGGAAAAGTGAAAGTGAAGTCGCTCAGTCGTGTCCGACTCTTCGCGACCCCATGGACTGCAGCCCGCCAGGCTCCTCCATCCATGGGAGTTTCCAGGCAAGAGTACCAATCCAAAATATCCATGCTTACCGCAGTCCTCCTAATGTTACTTTCCAAATATCTCTCAAGTCTGTTTGCACCTCCCTGTACTCCAGTGTTCTTGCCTGGAGAATCCCAGGGACGGGGGAGCCTGGTGGGCTGCCGTCTATGGGGTCGCACAGAGTCGGACACGACTGAAGTGACTTAGCATACATGCCATTTCTGTCGCATTGCAGGTCTCTACCATCATCCAGGTTCCAGCCTCCTGCCTCATCTCCCTCCTCTGTCCTTACCTGCTCTGAAAGACCGCCCTCCCACCCTCTTTGCTTTCTTCATAGTGCTTTATTTATGCCATCCAAAACCATCTTGTTTACACATCTGCCTCCTGTTCTGTGTCCCTCTCTCCATGATGATGTAAGCGCCCTGTGGTTAGGAACGTTATCTACTTTCTTTACTATTCTGTTCCCATCACTTGGACTAACAGCTGTCTGGAGCTGGTGCTCAAGAGATATTTGTTCACAGAATGAACATTCTGGAACATCATTTTCTGACAGAACTATAACACAAGCCACAAATGTGAACCTTATGTGTAGTTTTAAATTTTCTAGTAGCCACATTAGAAAAGTAAAAGACAGAGGTGAAATTAGTTCTAATAACATATTTTATCTAACATGATACATCCAAAAGATTATTGTTTAAATGGTCATCAATGTAAAAAATATCAATGGGAAATTTTACATTCCTTTTTTTTAACAAGAACTTAAAAATTATGTATTTATTTATTTTTGGCTGCGTTGGATCTTTGGCTGCCTGTGGGCTTTCTCTAGTTACAGTACACAGGCTTCTCATTGCAATGGCTTCTCTTGTTGCAGAGCACAGGCTCTAGAGCTTGGGATCTGTAGTTGTGGTGCATAGGTTTAGTTGCCCTGCCACATGTGGGATCTTCTCAGACCAGAGACTGAACCAAACTTGTGCCCCCTGCATTGGCAGGGAGATTCTTAGCCAATGGGGCACCACTACATTCTTTTTTTAATACTAAGTCTTTGAAATTGTGTATGTATTTTGTACTTAGAATATATCTCATTTCAGGCTAGTCACATTTCAAGTGTTCAATAGCCACATGTGGCCAGTGTTTCTGTATTGAACTTCATAGCTCTAGACTTGTTCCTCCTATCAGATCAAGCTGACTTCAATTATGCTCTCTATTTCTTTAAGAATAGATATGAAAAGGAGGTGGGAGGAGGGGTTCAGGATGGGGAACACGTATATACCCATGGTGGATTCATGTTGATGTATGGCAAAACCAATACAATATTTAAAGTAATTAGCCTCCAATTAAAATAAATAAATTTATATTAAAAAAGAATAGATATGAAAATTAAATCCCTAATAAACTTATTCAAGCATCTTCAGAGAGTCTACCATGTTTCCAGCATTATTGTAAGAAATGGTCACACAAAGATGAATTATAAATACATCTTGCCCAAGAAGACCTTAGTCTAGTGTGAAAAAAGCACATGTAAACAAGTAGCACACAAAAGATTCATATACAAATTGCTGTAGGCATCACCAGTCTCTCTAGAGGAGTTAAGCAGAGCTCCTAAAGCCTCTAAAGCTCTAAAGCCTCACCTCCTTTAGACCAGCCTTGCTAAACAAGTAGAAGCTGGCCAATCTGACGAGGAATAATGGGGTTTTCCAGGAAAGGGAAATAACACACGTTAAAGGCAGAAATGTATGAGAGACCATGTCACTCAATGAGCTTCAGGCTGTTTGCTCTGGTGGGAGGTACTCATGCATGAGATGGGGCTGGTAGGAAGTGAAGATGGAGAGCTGATCAGAGGCTCAGTCTTAGAAAACCTTAAGGACAGGGAGCATGTAAGATTTATGACTGGGTCCTGAATGCTGCAACTAAACATCCCAAAAATGTGCAGCTCAGACCCAGCACAGAGATATGGCAGAAACCAATGCAATATTGTAAAGCAATTATCCTCCAATTAAAAATAAAGTTAAAAAAAAATTTAAAGACCCAACACCACCAAATAAATAAATATTAAAAAAAAAAAAAAAAAGATTTGAGTAGGAGGAGAGGCTGACTTCATCAGAGTAACTTACTTTTTTTTCCACCTGGGGCCAAGACAGTGAAAGTACAGAGTCCTAACCACTGGACATCCTGGAAATCTCCCAGAGTAACATCTTTAAAGCTCTGCCTGGCAGCTGATGTGGAACAGGGTTTAGAAAGAGGAGACGTAGGAGGCAGGAAGTCCACCTAAGAGGCTTATTCTAGCAAGAGATGCTGAAGATCTGAACCAAAGTGTTGGCAATGAGAGGGAAGAACGAAGAGTAGCACCTGCTCGCTGTAGCTAGAGAAAGCCAGAGAGCAGCAAAAAGACCCAGTGCAGTCAAAAGTAAATAAATAAAAATTTAAAAATAAAGCAAATATTTAAAAATTAAGCAAATATCATACAAATAAATACAATATTGTTTTCATGCAGATGTCTTTTTTAACAACTTGTTTATTTATTCATTTTTAAATTGTTGGCTGCGCCCTGTGGCATGTGGGATCTTGGTTCCCAGACCAAGTATGGGGCCCACACTCTCTGCATAGGAAGGTGGAATCTTAACCACTGGACCACCACGAAGTAGCCCTTCTCTTGAAAAACGGTTGGATATGACTTAAAAGACATTCAAACATTAAAGTTGTTTAGTTTTTGATATTCAGTTTGTTTGGTTTTTTTTTAGGACCATCCATCTTGCAAGCCATGAAGGCTGATATTGTAGCCGTGAAATTGGACTCCAAGCTTTCTGCAAGCAAAAATAGACACACTAAGGTCTGTCCTCTGCCCATTCCCTGATGAGAAAGACAGTTTTTTGTGTGTTGATTCAAAATAATTGACTAATCAGGAATGACACTGAAGAGCCCCTGACCATGCCTGCTTCTGCCGTGGAGGAAAGTGAGAGCAGCACATTAGAGGACTTGGTCACATAAGGAGAAACGAGGGAGAAAGCTGCTGGCCGGGGACCGAGGGAGCAAAGAGTCAGCCCTGTGTCCATGCTTTAGCTCCCAGTCCCAGCGCCTCTTCCCCTTGTTCAGTGTTCCACTTTTTTCTTCCTTTCTTCCTTTTCTTTTTTTTTCTTATTGATGTATATTTGATTTAAATACAACATCGTGTTACTTTCAGGTGTACAGCATAGGGATTCAATACTTTCTGCAGATTATATGCCATTATAGGTTATTATAAGGTGCTGGGTATAATTTCCTGTGCTATACAGTGTACCCTTGTTGCTTATCTATTTTATATGGCAGTTTTATCTATTAATGCCATACCTCTAATTTGTTCCTCCCATTCTTCCTATTCCCTTTTCTTTCATTTTTTATCCTTCTTTTTTTCATTTTTTATCCTTCTGATAAAAGTTATGACTGTGATCTTTGGAAAGCCTGAACACTCTAGATGAATGTGCAAGGGGCAATCAAACAGATTGCTCTGTGGGTTATATAGAGACAGAATAAAATGACCTGAGAGTCCACTCAAACAAACATTAAAATGATCCTCAACACTGAGTTGGGATGGGCTTCCCAGGTGGTTCACTGGTAAAGAATCCACCTGCCAATGCAGGAGACATGGGTTCAATCCCTGGATCAGGAAGATCCCCTGGAAGAGGAAATGGCAACCCACTCCAGTATTCTTGCCTCGGAGATTCCATGAACAAAGGAGCCTGGCAGGCTACAGTCCATGGGGTCACAAAGAGTTGGACATGGCTTAGTGACTAAACAACAACAGCAACAACAAGCCCTTAAGTCACCTTAAACCTTGTGTTTGTCTTCAGCCTTAAGTGCTCTCATGATTTCTTTAATATGCTACAGTGATTAACATTGATATATTTAAAAATTTTTTTATTTATTATTTATTTGACTCCATGGGTCTTAGCTGCAGCATGGAAACTCTTAGTTGCATGTGGGATCTAGTTCCCCAACCAGGGGTTAAACCTCCTGACCTCTGCATGGGGAGTGCATAGTCTTAAGCCACTGTACCACCAGAGAAGTCCCTATGTGGATATTTTGGGGCCCTAACAGGCGTAAAGCAGGTGCTGAATAAATACTAACTGAAGGGAGAGGTAAAGTTGGTATGTAAAATGTTTGTCCAAAAGTCTCCTGCTAGATGAGATCTGCACCATTGCCCTGAGTTTCCTAGCAACCAAAGCAAAGAAAGAAACCTTATAACATTCACAGTGCCCATAAGGTAAAAACAGATCACTTGTTCCAAAGAACTCTCGCATAGCTCCTCTTAAAGGAAACAGCATGTTAAATAGTATGCCCTCAGCAGCATTCCTGCAATAAATATAGAATCTAATTCCACGCAGTTGTCTCTCAGTACATCTTCAGTGCAGGTGGCTGGCATACTGCCAAGAGCCACTCACTGCGAAGGAGCCAAAAATCGTTCCTTGCAGATAAGCAACTCTCAGAAGGCTTGGCTTGGTTCAGTGATACATTTTACAGTATGTGGGGGCAGGAGTGGAAATACCTTCCTGGCAAGCACACTGTCCCTTCCAGTTTAAGCCCAGAGCCGGTATCATCAGTGATCACTGAAACTCTCTCCTGTGGAGACTGGATATCACCAATAGGCTTCTTCTCTCCTGCCAGTTGAAATCAATCTGCCAGCTCTGATCAAACGGTATTCATGATTATCCTTCAGGCAATGTTCTGTGAGTATTAATTCCATGTAACAACATTTTCATACAAATGAGTTAATGGAGAGTTTGAAATTATAGTGACTGGCGAGAGAGGAAGCATTCTAAGTGGATTAGTAAGGACAGAGCATTATGGTTTGACAGGCAAGCACATGGAGGGTAGTTTGACATTTTTTCATGAGAAGGATGAGCATGGGACAATCAAACCCAAGATTGCTGCCTTGTTCAGACTGCCTCCCAGGTATAACAGAAGACCTCACATGTCAGGTGTAGGTCAGAAAGAGCTAATTGGAAAGAAGATTAAGGGACTTCCTTGACATTTACTTTTCCTCTCAAGATACCTTGCCATCCTCTGACTAAAGAATTAACATAAAAATAATTAACATAGGGACTTTTCTGGTGGTTCAGTGACTACAACTCTGTTCTTCCATTGCAGAAGGCATGGGTTCAGTCCCTGGTCAGGGACCTAAGATACCTCATGCCAAATTGCACAGTGAAAAAAAAAAACCTTTTTTTTCTATTTTCAAGACAACTGTAGGCAAAATGTGGAAAACAGAGTTACAAAACAAAATGTAAATATTATAAACACATACCCTGTAAGGATCATAACTGCAAAAATTAAGGGGTATTAACAGAGAAGAAAGTGTTTCAAATTCTTTTTTTCAAAGAAAATTGAAATTGAAATCCCCTCCTCAATCCCATTCCTCTCCCTTTGTCTCTAGAAGCAATCACTACCTTGAAATTGGGGGCATACCCAGTCCACATTTATATACATTTATATACATATAAACAAAATATGGGACTTCCCTAGTCACTCAGCAGTAAAGAATTTGCCTGCCAATGCAGGAGACAAGCCCCTGGTCTGGGAATGGCAACCACTCTAATATTCTTGCCTGGAAATCCCCATGGATGGAGGAGCCTGGAAGACTATAGTCCACAGGGTTGCAAAAAGAGTTGGACACGACTTAGCAACTGGACAACAACAACAAGAAACAATATGTAGTTATTTCATAAAATTTACATAAATTATAATATCCTCATATATTTTTTCACTTAACCTGGACTTTTTGAAATCCACTGATTTCTATACACTTATTCATTCATTTTCACTGCTAGAGCATTCTACCATATGACCATACTACGATTTATTTTTCATTCCTCTACTAATAGATCTCAGAGTTGGTTTTAACTTTTCACTTCTATAAACAGCGTTGTAGTGAACATCCTATAATTCTCTCCTGTGCACACGACAAGTTTCTCCAGGTGACAGTGTCTGAACACAGAATAGCAGGCAAGTTGTGCACGTTGTTTGGTGCTTTACATTTGTTCAGGCCAGGCCAGCTTCCTGCAAGTTTCTTCACTCACCTGATGAGCTTTAAAAGCAGAGTCCTTCCTAAGAGTCAGTTAGCTCGGCTTAATCAAGAAGTTCTCAAAGGTGTCTCCAGTCTACCTTCTGAGAACCACGGTCCTAATCCATGGCTGGAGACAGATATAATCTTCAAGCCTATATCACACATCAGGAAAAGATGCAGTTGATCCTAAGAAGAATCAGATGGGGAAGGTTATGCTGGTAGCAGAAATTCACATTTCAGACAATGATTTCAGGCTACAGTTTTCAGATTCAGATTCAGCCTTATTCAGATTTCAGGCTACAGTTTTACAAGGGAGAGTTCCTCCCCTACTCTGAGCTCAGAACATGACATATGATCTTTGTTTTTAGCTCCTTGTGCAGTGGGAAATTTTTTTTTTCTTTGCTAGTTTGCCCTTTTATCACCGGTGTGTGTCTCCTTGCAAGGCCCCAACCGTCTGCAGAATGTCAGTTTCAATGTTCTGCATCCAGCGAACTCAAAGCCAGGTCTCCTAGCCTAATGTAGACATAAAAACCAAGTTTCCAACTTACTGAAACAACAGCCTCCCCGGAGCTGTGGGCACTGCATTGCTCACAAACTCCAGGCGCCAGTCTTTAGTTTTAGCCTCTGGGAATTTCACTTAACTTTATTGCAGTCTAGGCTATGTATTTAAGTGATCCTGTTATCTTGTACTCAGCATTTAGTTATTTGAAGCGGTAGAGTTTTCAGATTATCTAGTCCAGGTTTTCAGGACTTTAACGCAAAAAAATGAAGCTCTATGTGAGAGGTGAAAGTAAAAGGGCATTTTCAGAAATGCACGGTCTCAAAAAATCTACCTCCCTTGAGCCTTTTCTCAGGAAGCTACTGGAGGACATGCTCCACCAAAACAAGGCAGTATACAATGTCGAAGGTGATGTGGGATTTGGGAAACATGACCTCCAGTCCGTGAACACGACTGAGAGGTCCCCCAGGAGAATAAGGGGACAGCTTTTCAGGAGCCAGTCTGGAGAACAAGAAATCCAGCTTAGGGCAAGAGAGAGGCAACCCCAGGAGAACTGTCTCTAGAAAAAGATGTAATTGCTAGGTTACCTAGTATGTTTGAAGGTATCAAGATATGAAAAATTCCAGAGACCCTGAGGCTAAATAGTGAGAGGAAATAGAAAACTAAGCAAATGGCCTCCTCTTCTATAGTAGAAAATTAATAGATAACATCCTGAAAAAAGTCAAGAAATCCAATATAAACATGTTATTTAGAAATACAGCGCCAAAGCAGGCAATAGGAGACACTTCTTTCCGGGGGAGAATTCAGGGATGGGGAAAAGTAGAACAAAGGATTCTAGTTTTTATTTCAGCCATAGAAATCTTCTTTTATTAAATAGATGTATGCTGCTGCTGCTGCTAAGTCACTTCAGTCATGTCCGACTCTGTGTGACCCTATAGACGGCAGCCCACCAGGCTTCCCCGTCCCTGGGATTCTCCAGGCAAGAACACTGGAGTGGGTTGCCATTTCCTTCTCCAATGCATGAAAGTGAAAAGTGAAAGTGAAGTCGCTCAGTCGTGTCTGACTCTTCGCGACCCCACGGACTGTAGCCTACCAGGCTCCTCCGTCCATGGGATTTACCAAGCAAGAGTACTGCAGTGGGGTGCCATTGCCTTCTCCAATAGATGTATAACTTGAATAAAAATAAATAAGTTAATAAAATAAGGATGATGGCATAATACACAACATTCGTATCATTTTTTAGTTTCGCAGCAAGATCCAAGACAGGTGTCTTTGCATAAGTATTCAAGCAATTAGTCAGTTTTTTAAAGGCAGTTCTTAATCCTTTGATGTACAAACCACTGTCTTTGAAGCACTTATCACATTTTAATCCCTATTGCTTATCTTCTTCATTTATGAACTGGTTTCATAATCAAATTTTCATTTCTGAATAAGCCATTCTCCAACATCAAGTTAACTAACCTCAAGTTGAAATTCTGTGATTCCACAATCCTGAAGAGACCGACTGACTAATCCAAAAATGTCATTTACTCAATTGCAGAGGTGAACTGTGGCTGATCCAGTGGGGACTGATTTTGTAACAGACTGGTTTGTTACTGAACACGTTGGAGGGTTGTTGACTTCTGCTACTTTACATAAACTCCAATTATGGGATTTTTTTTTTTGAACTTTTTTTCATTGTTTTCTTTTTTAAATATGAAAGTATGATAACATTTATAGGAAACTTGGATAATACAGAACAAAGATACATATAGTTCTACCGTGCTAAGTTGCCTCAGTTGTGTCTGACTCTTTGCGACCCCATGGACTATAGCCTGCCAGGCTCCTTTGTCCATGGGATTCTCCAGACAAGAATACTGGAGTGGGTTGACGTGCCCTCCTCCAGGGGATCTTCCTGACCCAGAGAGAGAGCCTGCTTCTCTTAACATCTCCTGCATTGGCAGGTGGGTTCTTTACCACAAGCGACACCTGGGAAGCTCACACATAGTTCCACTATATATTACAATTTTTTTAAGTAGAAAAATTAAGGGTTTTAGCTGGAGTTTCAATATCAAACTCTCCAAAATTAATAGAATGAATAGAAAGATAGAAGGATATATAGTAGACCTGAAAAGCCCAATGAGCCAATAAAACAAGGTGCAAAAATTTCATGGTCTAAAGATACTGAAATCATACATAGTCTGTTCTCTTATCATGGTGGAATGGTGTTAGAAATCAATATCACAAGATATTTGAAAATAACCCACATATTTTGAAGTGCAGTGTGACATTTACCAAGAGAGATCTTTTGGCCCTGTCGTGAGGCATGCAGGATCTTAGTTCCCCAACCAAATTGGCGTGGTGGCAGCATGGTATCTTAACCCCTGGACCACCAGGGAAGTCCCAAACTGTGGGGTCTTGACTAATAAATATTCAGACAGTAAGAATTTTGTTTATGGTAAAACTAACTGTCTGTCCCAACCGCTACATTCACTTCTCACTCAATGGTTCCTCACCTGCTAGATGTCTGGTGCAGAAGGGAAATGGCATAAAGGCA
This sequence comes from Bubalus kerabau, assembly GCF_029407905.1. Lineage (NCBI taxonomy): Eukaryota > Metazoa > Chordata > Mammalia > Artiodactyla > Bovidae > Bubalus > Bubalus kerabau. The sequence continues at coordinate 25,628,049 of NC_073642.1, forward strand.
GGAAGCAGAAAGGAGAAGTGGGAAGGAGATGCAGAATGAGGACTCAGTACACAATATACTTTATAACCAGCCTCTGGGTGCTGGAGTGCTCACTGAATTACTGTCTAAACAATCACATTTAAAACATTCATTCACTACACGTTTATTTATTGAGTGTGCCACAATATGCCACATGCTCAACTAGGCACTGTGGTTATAAAAAAGGAAAGTGTGAAAAAGTGACCAACCCCTTCACAATCTGCAGAGGACTCAGATCTATAAAAACAAAGATGAGAGGTGTACTTGAGAAGGACAATAATCATACAGATTAAAGGTACCCAGGGAGGGAATGGTTTTTTTAAATATTTATTTATTTGGCTGCACTGAGTCTTAGCTGAAGTATGCAGGATCTTTAGTTGTGGCTTTTGAATTCTTAGTTGCAGCATGTGGGAGCTAGTTCCCCAACCAGAGATAGAACGTGTGCCCCCTTACATTCAAAGAGTGAAATCTTAGCCACTGCACCACCAGGGTCCCAGGGGAGAGAATGATTAATTCAGCCAGCACTTCTCAGAGGAAGTAACCCCTGAAGGACTAACCCAGAGAGGGCATTTCAGAAAGAAGTTATCTACAACGTATGGAATGAAGTGTCAGTTGCTCAGTCGTGTCCAACTCTGTGACTCCATGGACTGTACCCTGCCAGGCTCCTCTGTTCATAGGATTTTCTAGGCAAGAATACTGGAGTGAGTAGCCATTCCTTTCTCCAGGGGATCTTCCCGACCCAGGGATCAAATTCGGGTCTCCTGGATTGCAGGCAGATTCTTTAACCATCTGAGCCACCAGAATGAAATGGAAGCGGAAATGCCATAGCACAGTCTGGGAACTGCCAGCCAACACTGGGGTAGAGGAACTAGTGAAATTTTAAAAATGGAGAGGGGCACTTTTAGGTTGACCATTATAGATTATTTTAGTAGGTGGGCTGACTTTGAGGTGAAAGGGAATGAGACAGGAGGCAAAAGGTTGAGAGGAGCAGTAATCCAAGCAAGAAGAATGAAGGCATCTTACACCAGGGCAGCTTCAGTGAGGGTAGAAAGGAGACGCTACTTAGGAATAGAATATACAGATCTTGGTGATTAATTGGATGTGAGAGGCATGAAGAACTTAGTAGTGGCAGCTTTCTGGGGAGAAGGAAAGAGAACCAAGGGGACAAAGATACACTGAAATTTATGTAAACCTATTGTGATCTTTCATTTTAATATTTCTTTATTTGGCTGCACCAGGTCTTCACTGCAACATGTGAACTTTTAGTTGGGATCTAGTTCTCTGACCAAGAAACAAACCCTGGTCCCCTGCATTGGAAGCTCGGAGTCTTAGCCTCTGAACCACCAGGGAAGTCCCCAAACTGTGGTTTTTCTCAGAACTCTGGAGACAGAGCTTCTTTCCTTGTGCTTGTGGCTGCCCAAATAAAATCAACTTTTATAAACTAGTGAAGACTGAACATGATTGTGTTGCATACTTTTTGTGATCTGTTGAAACCAGAGGCTGAAATCAGAGAGCAAGACATTCTTTCCATCTGAGTGCCAGGATCTCAGCTAGGTTTTTTTAAGGTAGCAGCAATTTACCTCATAAGGAGCTGAAGGAGCTTCCAGGAAAGATGTCAACTCAGCTTGATGTGTTTGTGGAGCTCCAGGAAGATTGCTTGTAGGTGTTTGGATATCTGTTAATAAAGCAAGTATCATAGGACTTCCCTGGTGGTCCAGTGGTTAAGAATCTGCCTTCCAACACTGGGGACACAAGTTCAATCCCTGGCTGGGGAATTAAGATCCCACATATTTCAGGTCAACTAAGCCCACATGCCACAACTAAAGAGCTCATGCACCAAAGAAAACCCAGAGCAGCCAAAATAAAATAAATACATAAATAAAAATAAAAAAGTAAAAACAAGTATTGTGCTCATAAGAATGATCAGAGATGAAAATACAGATTTGGGAATCACCAGCTTTAGCTGAAATCATGGGAATAGAAGAGATCACACAGAAAAACGTGGTAGAAGGGGAAAAAACAAGGGCACCAAGGATGGAATCCTGAGTAAACCAACGGGTAAGGCTGGGAACAGACGAGGAGCTTGTCGTGTAGGAAACGGATAACAAAAAGTAAGAGACGTGGGGCTTCCCAGGTGGTCTGGTGGTTAAGGCTCTGTGCTGTCCAATGCAGGGGCTTGTGCTCAATCTCTGATTGGGGAACCAAGATTCCACATGCCACTTGGCAAAAAAAAAAAAAAGTTAAAAAGCCATGAAAAATTATAAAAACTTATCATAAACCCAGGCAAGGAGAGTAAATGTAATCATAGAGTCAAAGAGTAAGTAGTCAACCATCACACCCAATGAAAATGAAATGACAGCTTTGCTGGTTAGGAGACCCCCAGCAGCCTTCGAGGTGCTCATCGAGCCAGAGCCATCCTGTCATTGCTTGAGGGCTGGCAGGAGATGAGGATGCAGAGTGAATACTGTGATAGGAAAGAAGATGAAAAAGGGGACACTTTGAGGCTGACACAGGGTTGAGGAACGTTTTCCTGTTAGGGGAAATAGTTACATATTGGGTTGGTCAAAAAGTTTGTTCAGGTTTTTCCATAACATCTTCTTGAATATTTGTGAATACCAGGAAAAGATGCCAGTGGAAAAAAGGAGAGTTTGAAGTCACCAGGAAGAAAAGCAAGAGACAGAGCAGCAAGATGGTAAGGGAATGAAATGAAGATAGAAGGTGGAAAACTTAGTCTTGGAAAGAAAGGAAATAAGTATCTGAGGCAGACGGGACGACGTACTTATCACCAGGTTGATCCAGTTGCTGTTGAAATGAAGTGGGAAATCAATAGAGACAGGCAAAGTTAAATGCAATGTGCTCACATAATCAGCCTGGTCTATATTTACTTTGCTGTAACCAGAGGGGCAACATGTCCTAATGATGTGGACTCTGAAACCCAGCCTGCGGCTTTGAATTTCACTGCTGGCCGTGACACGCCTTTTCGTGGAAGGTCATATTTATATCACTGCGGCAGAATCACAGCAGCTCTGCTTGGTCTCTGTGGCTCATTTCAAAGATTCAAAATATGTGGGACAGATAATTCCAGCTCTTAAATGCCCTTGGAGCCCTAATATTATTTTTATGAGCATGACAACAGCCTTGATAATATGGTGTAAACTAGACTAATTTTAGTTATTTATTTTATACATGATTGCATCAGTACAATGAGATTTGAAATAGATTGAAAAAGGGAAAAGTCACAGCTGTGACAAAAATGTGAAAACTATTCAGCTTCCACAGTAGTTACTGAAATGTAAATTTGAAAAATGAGGCACCAGGTATTCATGATCAAAAGCAAAGTCAAATTATTAAATCTATGTGGGGTAGACTTTAGAAAAATAGAGACTGCCAGTGAGCACTGAAATTGGTTCAGTCCTTTGAATAGCTGCCAACATTTATTGATCATGTACTCCACATCAGACACTGTTTTAATGTTACCTTTTTAAAATATTTTAATTAAAAAATCTACAGATATTTAATTAAAAAATAATACAATATTTTACTAAAAATTTGTTCATATTTTTAATTTTAAAACATTTTCATATTTTTAGCTTAAAAACATTTTCAAGTTTTAATTTAAATATCTCTAATATTTTTATTTAAAATATTTAATATTTTACAAATATATTAATATTTTAACCTTTATTTTCTAATAATCTCAAAAATATTTATCTATTTATTTGGCTGCACCCAGTCTTAGTTGGGTGCACAGGTTCTTGGTTGCAATATGTAGGATCTAGTTCCCTGACCAGGGTTTGAACCAGGGCGCCCTACATAGGAAGCACAGAGTCTTAGCCACTGGACCACTGGGGAAGTCCCTAAATATTTAATTTTATGTCATATGAGTTTTACCTCAACTTTTAAAATTTATTCATAAAAAAAAGCACTGAGGACCCCAAGAGCTTTTGTTTATGTGGGTTTATTTATCAACATTTCTTGTGTTAAAAATTTATCTTTATTCACCTAAAAATAACAATGAAAAAATATATAGAGAGATAAATATTAAAAATTTAAAATGATGACAAAAAACATATTTTTATTAAAAAATTACCGTATTTTCCACAACAGAAAATAGAAGAATAGTATTGTTTTATATTTTTTTAAAATCTCTTTAATATCTGGCTTATTAGAAGACAGCTGAATTTCCTGCTTCTGAATTAAACCTGTTACAATATCACACTGTCGGGTAGCCTTGGGAAAAAGTCACTGTACATGCCTAAGAGAATGAAAGAGGCAAATACTGTCTTCATTGTTATTATGAAAATAGTTTTGACCTCACAGACCCCCTGAAAGGGTCTCCAAGAACCCCAGGGGCCCCAGGCGTATTTATAAAACTGTGGCTGAAAACAGAGAGGGGCAGCTTTGTGGACACAGGACCATGTAGGCACACAGAACCCTGTGCTCTGACAAGCCTCATGTTTGCGGTTTAATGCTCTGTAGTCCCCATCTTAAAATTCTTAAGAATCTAATAATTACAAAGTAAGGTGGCTTAGACAGTAAAGAATCTGCCTGTGATGCAGGAGACGAGGGTTCAATCCCTGGGTTGGGAAGATTCCCCTGGAGAGAGGAAAGGCAACCCACTCCAGTATTCTTGCCTAGAGAATCCCATGGACGGAGGAGCCTGGCAAGCTACAGTCCATAGGGTTGCAAAGAGTCAGACATTACTGAGGGACTAACACTTTCACACTTTCACTTTGTCAGTGAAGTCCAGTGGGACAATGGAGCAGGCACCCAGGGCCTGGAGCCTTGGCTTATGCACTGTCCCCCACTTCTGCTGCTTCCCTGCCTCCCAGGGACCAGCTTAAGCCACCCACCCCACCCAGGGTAGCCTGAGCCTCCACCTGGCCTGCCTTCCTGCCCAGCACACACTGGCACCCTCATTCCTGGTGGGTGCCTTGGCTGGGGTAGGGGAAGGATCAGAGTTTAGCACCATTCGTTCGGTGGTGACTCAGGCAGCTGATTTCACTCCAGAGTAGAAATACCCTGACCTCAGGGCAAATCTAGATACTTACCACGTCCTGCCACAAAGGTTGTGATACCTTTGAGGTTTACCCATTCCCATGAGTCGGAGCAACTGGCCTATGGGAGGAGGACAGCTCTGGTCTGGCCAGAGAAGGGAACCCAGCAGCTATTGAGCCCAGTGCTTGCCTGACACCAGGGGACTGACCCCTAAGGGGGCCTGTGAGTCTGCACTCAGCCTGCCAGCATCTCTGTACTCAGGGGAATTTGACATTGCTATTTAATAATAGCAAATAAGAAACACCAGGACAGGTGGAGGGGGAGGAGTAGAGAGGGAGAGAAAGTGAAAAAAGAAAAAAGCTTTTTATTTTAGTATCTTAGTGGAATTTGTTTACTGCTGTTTGAACCAGGGTCCCCATGTTCATTTTAAGTAGTTGGTCAGGAAATAATTAAGACTGTATACAGACTTAGGGAATAATCAAGACACTTGAGTGAGATTTCCCTCGTGGTCCATTGGTTAAGAAATCTGCCTTGCAACTCAGGGAACATCCGTTTGATCCCTGGTCCAGGAAGATCCCACTTACCGTGGTGCAACTAAGCCCACCCACCGCAAATAGTGAAGCCCACTCGCTCTAGAGTCTGTGCTCTGTAACGACAGAAGCCACCGCAATGAGAAGCCTGAGCACAGCTAGAGAGTAGCGCTCGCTCACTGCATGGCAACGAAGACCCAGTGCAGCCAAAATGAAAATTTTGTATCTATATATATTCTAAAAAAAAAAAAAAAGACACTTGAGTGTTCCTGCCCTTGTCCTAATGTAATAAACCAACAAGGGTAATTTATCCTAAATGAATGGATTCAAAAAGGGGGGGGAAGACCTAAAAGCGGCGGAAAAAAAACTAAAAATAAAAGTACTTGGATTTATGTATTTACAATCAAAAATAATCTATAACTCATAATAGAAAAATGAGAAACATGTCTTCCTTCATCCTCTAAAATCTATTCGTCCCCTAATATCCTTTCTCTCATCTCTGTCCATTGAAAAGAACTAGAAATCATGACCAAGCCAGAAGAAATGAGCTTCATTAGAGGCCACATTTTGGTTTCTAAATATATTTCCTATTAAAGAGAATTGAGGCTCCTTAGAGAAATGGCTAATTCCAGGTCTAGGACAGCAGACATACAGCTTGACATACTACAGAGCAAGGGAACTCTTAAAGATTATTGCCATCAGGTCGTAAGGCTCAGAAACCCAGTACTCTTAGCAAAACTTGGCAGTTAATATGCCTAGACACGAAAAGTGAAAGCAAACCTCTGTGGATGTTTGGAAAGGTGAAGCTAGAACAGTGTTGGTTATCTGTTCATCGTCTGTATTCAAAACTTTTCATTTACTTAGTTTTTTTGACCATGCCCCATGGCATGTGGGATCCTTTATCCCAACCAGGGATTGAACTCTCGCCCCCTGCATTGGAAGCACAGAGTCTTAACTGCTGGACTTCCAGGGAAGTCTCAGTGTCAAGGACTGTCATCAAACCTTCTAGCTCAATTCCTGGCACATGACTCCAAAGAGATGGTTACTGTTTGAGTGGGTAGATAGATAGTTGGATGATGAACAGAATGGAAAAGTTAGAGAAACTATAAAACTATAAAATTGTTTTACTCATAAAGGGATGATTGTGGACAGTAGCGATGCCAGGAGCTTTCTATTCAGAAAAATTCCTAAAATGAACAGTTTTCAGCAACAAAAGTTTACAAGTTGGTAAAATCAAGGAAAAATAAACCAAAGAAAGATAGCTGCAAAGTTAGTTACACTATACGCCTGATAGTTCAGTTGGTAAAGAATCCCCCTGCCAGTGCAGGAGATGTGGGTTTGATCCCTGAGTTGGGAAGATCCCTGGAGAAGGTAATGCTAACCCACTCCAGTATTCTTGCCTGGAGAATCCCATGGATGGAGGAGCCTGGTGGGCTACAGCACAATCTGACCTTACTGGGCCCTACTGATTAGGTGACATGGAAACATGTATTTTAATCCATTTGATTACAGTTAATCCAAGTAAGGAATGAGACCAGTCCCTTTTAGTAAGGTTGCTTCAGGGGCAAAATGACTCAGTCTGTCCGATTCCACTTTCTTCCTCCAGCTTATCTCCAAGGTAAGCATTTGGGTACAGGAAAGGGACCCTGGTGACCTCAAGATACCCTGGTCTCATGCTGGTCCTCTGCTCTGTGGGAGCTGGTGACCACTGAGACTCAGCTTGTCTTGGCCTGGCTTCTAGTGTCCACAGCTGACCCTGCAGCTGCTCTAACCTGCAACCCAGTTTTGTCTTGGTCAGAGCTTGCGGACTGTGCTCCAGCTGGCATGTCCTCACTGTAGCTTGCAGTGATCCTTGGGCTCCACTGAATAGCTACCACATTGTCAATCTGCCCCTGAACAGGAGGTCCAGGCAGTGGGTTTGCCTCACTCCCCACCAGCAGATCATGATTCTCAATTCTACTTTCCTAGGGGCTAAAAGGGGCTTCCCTGGTGGCTCAGACAGTAAAGAACCCGTCTACAGTGCAGGAGACCTGGGTTTGATCCATAGGTTGGGGAGATTGCCTGGAGAAGGAAACCACTACCCACTCCAGTGTTCTTGCCTGGAGAATTCCATGGATAGGGGAGCCTGGCGGGCTACAGTCCATGGGGTCGAAAAAGAGTCGAACACAACTGAGCAACTAACTGTGTGTGAGGGGTGGGGAGGCAAAAAAAGGCTCAGGAATGAACACTTCATCTTTTCCCTGGCCACCCTAATTTTAGACCAATCCCCTTGAGAAGGAGGCCAAAAATTCACTCTTTCCTCTTCTAGGAAGATAAGCCTCCTGTCTTAGGGAAGGCTGCATAGGAACAGTTCTTAAGAAGGAAATAAAATACATCTGTTTATTGTGTGCAAAAATATTGTCACCAATACTTAAAGCAAGCAAAAAGTAATCTAAGGATGATGATAGTAAAACGCAATAATAGCTTAAGGAAAACTTCTCTACTAAATCATCCAGAAGAAATGTAAGAATTTGGAGAAAAAATCTTCAACATTTTTATGGCAATTCTAATATAAGTCTAACACACACCCCAAAAGGTGCACAAATCCTAAGAGTATTCAGTTCAGTTCAGTTGCTCAGTCGTGTCTGACTCTTTGTGACCCCATAAACCGCAGCACGCCAGGCCTCCCTGTCCATCACCAACTCCCAGAGTCCACCCAAACCCATGTCCATTGAGTCGGTGATGCCATCCAACCATTTCATTCTCTGTTGTCCCCTTCTCCTCCTGCCCCCAATCCCTCCCAGCATCAGGGTCTTTTCCAATGAGTCAGTTCTTCGCATCAGATGGCCAAAGTATTGGAGTTTCAGCTTCAACATCAGTCCTTCCAATGAACACCCAGGACTGATCTCCTATAGGATGGACTGGCTGGATCTCCTTGCAGTTCAAGGGACTCTCAAGAGTCTTCTCCAACACCACAGTTCAAAAGCATCAAATCTTCGGTGCTCAGCCTTCTTTATAGTCCAACTCTCACATCCATACATGACCACTGGAAAAACCATAGCCTTGACTAGACAGACCTCTGTTGGCAAAGTAATGTCTCTACTTTTTAATATGCTATCTAGGTTGGTCATAACTTTCCTTCCAAGGAGTAAGCGTTCTTTAATCTCATGGCTGCAATCACCATCTGCAGTGATTTTGGAGCCCAGAAAAATAGTCAGCCACTGTTTCCCCATCTATTTACCATGAAGTGATAGGACCAGACGTCATGATCTAAGTTTTCTGAATGTTGAGCTTTAGGCCAATTTTTTCACTCTCCTCTTTCACCTTCATCAAGAGGCTCTTTAGTTCTTCTTCACTTTCTGCCATACGGGTAGTGTCATCTGCATATCTGAGGTTATTGATATTTCTCCTGGCAATCTTGGTTCCAGCTTGTGCTTCCTCCAGCCCAGCATTTCTCATGATGTACTCTGCATATAAGTTAAATAATCAGGGTGACAATATGCAGCCTTGACGTACTCCTTTTCCTTTTTGGAACCAGTCTGTTGTTCCATGTCCAGTTCTAACTGTTGCTTCCTGACCTATATACAGGTTTCTCAAGAGGCAGGTCAGGTGGTCTGGTATGCCCATCTCTTTCAGAATTTTTCAGTTTCTTGTGATCCACACAGTCAAAGGCTTTGGCATAGTCAATAAAGCAGAAATAGATGTTTTTCTAGAACTCTCTCGCTTTTTCCATGATCCAGCAGATGTTGGCAATTTCATCTCTGGTTCCTTTGCCTTTTCTAAAACCAGCTTGAACATCTGGAAGTTCAAGGTTCACGTATTGCTGAAGCCTGGCTTGGAGAATGTTGAGCATTACTTTACTAGCATGTGAGATGAGTGCAATTGTGCGGTAGTTTGAGCATTTTTTGGCATTGCCTTTCTTTGGGATTGGAATGAAAACTGACCTTTTTCAGTCCTGTGGCCACTGCTGAGTTTTCCAAATGTGCTGGCATATTGAGTGCAGCACTTTCACAGCATCATCTTTCAGGATTTGAAATAGCCCAACTGGAATTCCATCCACTAGCTTTGTTCGTAGTGATGCTTTCTAAGGCCCACTTGACTTCACATTCCAGGATGTCTGGCTCTAGGTGAGTGATCACACCATCGTGATTATCTTGGTCGTGAAGATCTTTTTTGTACAGTTCTTCTGTGTGTTCTTGCCACCTCTTCTTAATATCTTCTGCTTCTGTTAGGTCCATACCATTTCTGTCCTTTATTGAGCCCATCTTTGCATGAAATGTTCCGTTGGTATCTCTAATTTTCTTGAAGAGATCTCTAGCCTTTCCCATTCTGTTGTTTTCCTCTATTTCTTTGCATTGATTGCTGAAGAAGGCTTTCTTATCTCTTCAGTGAATTTTCAGAAGTCAGTCTACACTTCTACAGCACACAGATCTAGAAACAGAACATTAACGGCACCCAGAAGCATGCCTCTTGTCATTTCCACGTCTTGACATGGCACCGCAGATTGGTTTCTTGTTTTTGAACTTTACATAAGCAGAATCACATACTCTCGGGTCAGACTCCTTTTATTCAATATTAGGTTGGAGAATGATTCATGTATGCTATTATATCAGTTCATTTTGTGTAGATTTCCACTGTGATAATATGAGACAATTTACATCTCTATCTGGTAAAGATCAGCACTTGGGTACTTTCTGTTGTTGTTGTTATTGTTCAGTCGCTAAGTCGCGCCCAACTCTTTGTGACCCCATGGACTGCAGCATAACAGGCTTCCCTGTCTTTCACCATCTCCTGGAGTTTGCTCAAACTCATGTCCATTGAGTCAATGATGCCATCCAACCATCTCATCCTCTGCCTCCCTCTTCTCCTCCTGCCCTCAATTGTTCCAAGCATCAAGGTCTTTTCCAGTGAGCTGGCTCTTCACATCAGGTGGCCAAATCATTGGAGCTTCAGCATCAGTCCTTCTAATGAATATTCAGGGTTGATTTCTGGTAGGAGTGACTGGTTTGGTCTCCATGCAGTCCAAGGGGCTCTCAAGAATACTCTCCAACACCACAGTTCAAAAACATCAGTTCTTTGGCACTCAGCCTTCTTTATGGTCCAACTCTCGCATCCATGCATGACTGCTGGAAAAAATATAGCTTTGACTATACAGACCTTCATCAGCAAAGTGGTATCTCTGCTTTTAAAAATCTTAGTAATCAAATGCTTATAGTGCCTAATTTGCTGAAAGACATATATTTGTTTTAAAACACTTAAATATAGCTCTTACCACATGTCAGGCAATATTCTATCATGTCAGGCTTTATTACATTATGTTCATGGCAACGCTGTAGACATCATGATCCCCAGTTTATAGATAAGGAGACTGAGGCATATAGACGGTAAGCAACTTACCACAGGTTGAACAACCTGTGAGGGGCAGAACCAGAGCTCAAACCCAGGCAGTGTGGCTCTAGACTGTGTGCTCTACACTTTGACCTAGTGTAGTGTCAGTCACTCAGTTGTGTCTGACTCTTTGTGACCCCATGGACTGTAGCCCCCCAGGCTCCTTCATCCATGGGGTTCTCCAGGCAAGAATATTGGAGTGGGTTGCCATTCCCTTCTCCAGGGGATCTTCCTGACCCAGGGATCAAACCTGGGTCTCACACACTGCAGGCAGATTCTTTACCATATGACACTTTGTGCTGCTGCTGCTGCTAAGTCACTTCAGTCGTGTCCAATTCTGTGCAACCCCATAGACAGCAGCCCACGAGGCTCCCCCGTCCCTGGGATTCTCCAGGCAAGAACACTGGAGTGGGTTGCCATTTCCTTCTCCAATGCATGAAAGTGAAAAATGAAAGTGAAGATGCTCAGTCGTGTCCCACTCTTAGCGATCCCATGGACTGCAGCCTACCAGGCTCCTCCGTCCATGGGATTTTCCAGGCAAGAGTACCGGAGTGGGGTGCGATTGCCTTCTCTGATACTTTGTGCTATTCAACTTCAAATTATTGGGTGCAACCAGGGTGAATTAGAAATGGAATTTTTGAATAAGAAAGTTGTTAAAAATAAGTGATGAGATGGTGTTTTGTACTGACCAGGATTCTTGGCTTTCCCCAATCAACAGAAGTTGATCAGAGGCCAGACATGAGATTCGGGCAAGGCTTTATTGGGGTCCCTGCTGCAGTATCAGGGAGCAAGAACAAGCAACATGTTCCCTTACTTGCTCCCCAGGGAAGGGGGGCAAGCTTGCTCCTTATTTGGGGTGGGTTTACGAGTGTGCAGAGACATTACTTGGCCAACAAAGTTATCTCTAGTCAAAGCTATGGTTTTTCCAGTAGTCATGTATGGATGTGAGCGTTGGACTATAAAGAAAGCTGAGCGCCAAAGAATTGGTGCTTTTCAACTGTGGTGTTGGAGAAGACTCTTGGGAGTCCCTTGGATTGCAAGAAGATCCAACCAGTCCATCCTAAAGGAAATCAGTCCTGAATATTCATTGAAAGGACTGATGCTGAAGCTGAAACTCCAATACTTTGGCCACCCAATGTAAAGAACTGACTCACTGAAAAAGACCCTGATGCTGGGAAAGATTGAAGGCGGGAGGAGAAGGGACTGACAGAGAATGAGATGGTTGGATGGCATCACCGACTCAATGGACATGAGTTTCAGTAAGCTCTGGGAGTTGGTGATGGACAGGGAAGCCTGGCATGCTGCAGTCCATGGGGTCGCAAAGAGTCAGACAAGACTGAGCAGCTGAACTGAACTGAACGGATGTGTCCAGGGGTCAGGCTGGAGGGATGGCTTAGGTGGTTTGCCCACCCCTAGGTGGTGCTGTGTGCACGGGACATGCACAATTGTCTCTCAAACCCCTGTTTTTGCTCCAAGCTCTTCAGAAGTGGCAGTTGGATTTTGGGGTCTCTTTTTATCTTTTGGGTCCAGAATTTGCCCCAACTACTGCATGTATGCACTTATTTTTAGTCCCATACAGTTTCTTCATATTTTGTTGCTCATGGAGAGGTGAGTCCGGGTGCAAGCATTGCAGCAGAAGATCCCATGTCGCAGACCTAAATCTCAGTGTCAGAAGAAGGAGAGGGAGGGAAGAAGGAGAAAAGTGATTACCAAAAACAATAACAGGCTTATTGGTATCGCTGTGGCATCTGAGTAAACTATCCTCAGAGTGCCCTGACTTCTACTTGATTGACAAGTCTAGTCTCTCTACACACTCCTCTTTATGTAAATTTAATTAACTAAAAACCCAACATTTGTGTCAGTTGTCCTGGCCCATGACAATGTGTGCTCTTATGCGATCAGAGAAAGGAGATGTATTTTAAAAATTATTTATTTTGCTGAGCTAGGTCTTAGTTGCAGCATGTGGGATCTAGTTCGCTGAACAGGAATAGAACCTGGGTTCCCTGTACTGAGAGTGTGGAGTCTTAGCCACTGGACCAACAGGGAAACCCCAGGAGGTGAAATTTTGACAGAAGATGACAGATTCTGGGAATCCGTGAGAATTTTATGGTATCTGGTATTTGGAAGAAAAATAGTGAGAAGGCAATAAACCACACATAGGGCCCCAGGGCCTGCCAGTGGACAAGTGTTTGGGTTAAGAAACCAGGGCTATTTGAAATTACAAACCTCGACTTTCCCTTATTCATCTCCCAGAAAGCTAGATCAGAAGGCATGTTATTGCCTGAGGGAACTTAAGAAATAGAGCTCAAAAGATAAAGGACACAGACAATAAACACCTCCTCTTCCCACGCACAAGTCCCAGCACCTCAGAAAAAAGATGCCATGAATCTCTTTGGGATGGGTAGACATGTCCCCCCATCCCTCAGGTGGGTCGCAGACTAAAATTGTGTTTCAGCCATTACATTCTCATTAAAGTCAGTAAGAGTGGCTCCTGGGTGAAACCAGAAAAGAGATATTCTTCATGGAGATGAGGCATGTCCGTCTCTCTCAGAGCTGGGGACTTAGCTTGAGCTGACTTGGTAAAATAAAAAGCCATCCTCTCCCTTGTTTTTTTTTTAACTTTTTATTTTTTATTGGGGTATAGCCAATTAACAATGTTGTGGTAGCTTCAAGTGGACAGCAGAGCACCCAGCCATACATAAACATGTATCCATTCTCCCCCAAACTCCCTTCCCATCCAGGCTGCCACATAATATTGAGCAGAGTTACCTCTGCTAGACAGTAGGTCCTTGTTGGTTATCCATTTTAAATATAGAAGTGTGTACCTGTCCATCCCAAACTCCCTAACTCTCCCATTCCCCCATCCTTCCCCCTGGCAACCATAAGTTCCTTCTCTAAGTCTGTGAGTCTGTATCTGTTTTATAAATAAGCTTATTTATATCATTTCTTTTTAGATTCTGCATATTAAGGATGTCATAGGATGTTTCTCTTTCTCTGTCTGACTTACTTCACTCAGTAAGACCTGGCCCAAAAGGATACATGTACCCCAATGTTTATTGCAGCAGTACTGACAAGAGCCAGGACATGGAAGCAACCTAAATGTCCACTGACAGAGGAATGGATAAAGAAGATGTGGTACATACATACAGTGGAATATTTCTCAGCCATTAAAAAGAATGAAGTAATGGTATTTGCAGCATAATGGATGAAACTAGATTGTCTCCCTGCTCTTGAAGAGCCTCAAGGGATGGGAGTCAAGTGAAGAGAAAAGACCTCTCAGAGAAGGACCAAGAAGAGGCAGCTGATTCACTAAGCATCCAGGTTATCCACCACCACTCAGCAGAGACCCTGGCAACCATTCACAGTGGAGCACAGTGGTAGAGCTCTTGGTGAACGAGTCCAGCTTGGGCAGCTGGGACAAGAGCCCAAGAAAAGGGAGGGGACAGTCAAGGCAGGAGGAGGTGGGGAAATGTTCAGGGAAACATGCCCTACAAGAGCCTGAGCAGTCATGAAAGCTGACAGAACACTAGAGAAGGATGGAAGCTGAGCTGTTCTGTCTGGAGCAGGAAAGCAGAAAGTGGAATTCTGACATCAAGGAGGTCAGTAGGGAGACGGAGAGATGGTGGGAAATCAAGCTGCTTCAGACTAGCGTGACCCTTCACCTGCTTGCTTTTAAATTCCTGGGGCCATGCCTCTAGGAAAGCCTTCTCAGAAACTCTTGACCCTAAAGAGGAAGGAGATGATGGTTTTTAGGGCTAACTTCTGCTGCATATTTCCAAAAAGTGTTTATGCTCACTTGTAAACAGGTGAAGTGTGGATAGAAAATTACTCTATAGGCTCAGAGGTCTTAGGAATAAGCCTCTGCTGTGTATTAATATTATCGTAGTGAAGTCTGGTGAAGACTTGGAGTGGTTTAAATGATTTATAAGGACAATCTTGGGCCATTCTGACTTTCACCCCTCCCCTCTTCCCTGGAGCTCAAACTCAGGTCACAGGCATAATTGCAGCCTTATGAGTCAAGGATATTATTTCACATGCTTATCAGTTTCTGCTGGACACGTGAGTCTTTTTCTGCCTTTAGCTTCTTGACCTTAGTTTCTATTTATACCCACAATACTCATCCTTTCAATAGCAGCTACTTTTTCACATGCTCCTGAAACATAAAAATCCTAAAGACAGAAGCAGTCAGCTCTTCACTGCAGCAGTATCGTAATCACCAAAGCTGGAAGCAGCGGAAATTTCCAGCAACAAAGAAATACATTAAGGTTTTGTACACTTGATGCAGTGTGAGAATGCAATCATGAGAATGACAATTACAAAACTGTGTAGTGACCTTGGAAAAATTTTAGTATATAATGATAAATGTTAAAAGCAGGATACAAAAATTGCATATAGATTACAAAATATAAATACAACCTTGTTAAAATACACAGGAAAACATCATAATGGAAAGCATAAAAGTTATTAATGTGGTGAAATTATGGATAAATTCATGATGCTATTGCCCCAACTTAACTGTATTGTTATATTATCTTTCTGTAAAAATTTAATTTTGCTGCAAATGAATTATAGGTTTATTGTTTTTTTAAAAAACCTAAGTACAAACTTGAATTAAGTTAAAAAAAAAGAGAGAAAAATCATAAGGACATAGTAAGTGCATTTTATATTTTTCAAATGTCTTTTCTTTCTTTAGCATTAATTTCCAAAATAGATGTTTTCCTCATTCTCCTGACTGCCTTTTCTAGAGTTTTACTAGATGTTTTTTCTGCCAATAGGTCTTTTGCTTATAAATCCTCACATTTGTTCTAATTATAAACTAGCACACATGGTGACATATATTACTTTCCTAGGCTGAATTCCAGAAAGCGATGACAAGCAGAGAAAGAAGAGCTCCATAAGTAAGCTGAATTTAGAGGATGGCAAATTGCCTTTGCTGCTGGTTTGTTTTTTTTTTTTTAATCCAAAAAGAAATTTTATTTCTAGCTGAAGCTGGTCCCAGCGGGTTTCCCCCCCTACTAAATCATTAGGTTCTTTGAGGAAAGTAGTATCGGAGAAGGCAATGGCACCCTACTCCAGTACTCTTGCCTGGAAAATCCCGTGGACGGATGAGCCTGGAAGGCTGCAGTCCATGGGGTCGCTAAGAGTCGGACACAACTGAGCGACTTCACTTTCATGCATTGGAGAAGGAAATGGCAACCCACTCCAGTGTTCTTGCCTGGAGAATCCCAAGGACGGGGGAGCCTCGTGGGCTGCTGTCTTTGGGGTCGCACAGAGTCGGACACGACTGAGGTGACTTAGCAGCAGCAGCAGCAGCAGTATGTTCTAGTCATCTTTGTAATGTCATCTCCAGTGTCTTGCACTAGGAGTAGGAAATGAGTGTTGAACGGAATTAAATTGTATTTTGTGAAATGAGAGGTGATACCTCACAGCATTTCAGGGGAAGACAAAGGAATAAACCACATCTTATGACAGACATGCAGGTGTCCTTGCTTACTTACCAGTTAGCCAATTCAATTATTGTATTGTAGTCAGTTGTAGTCAAATCTCACAATATTTTTACATTTTTATTTTTTAATATAATTTTTTAAAAGGTTGTTTTGATGTGGGCCATTTTTAAAGTCTTTATTGAATTTGTTACAATATTTCTTCATCTTTTTTTTTTTACATTTTGGTATTATGGCTGTGATGCATGTGGGATCTTAACTGCCCAACCAGGGATCAAACCTGCACTCCCTGCATTGGAAGGTAAGTCTTAACCATTGGACCACCAGGGAAGTCCCCTACCTCTTAACCTCAAATGACAAGAGTACTATAAAGTGACTGCAATCACTCACAATCCCATCATCCTGCAATATAGCAAATTAACAACAGTGGTTATAAACTTCATCTTTTTTATACATATAATATAGACATTTAAAACAAAATGGTGTCCTCTTGAGTCTGTAGGAAAGAATGGTATGCTCTATATTTTGTTCTGTAGCCTCCTCTTTCACTCAGCTTTATGAGTTGAGAACACGTTCTTATACCAATAAACATTCCTCAGTAGGTATTTATTGTTCTGGCATATGATTGGTTGTACCATAATTTACCTAACCAATCATCTGTCTAGGCTGTTTCCATTTTTTAAACTTATTATCATGCTTTGATATCCGTGGTGGTGGTGGTTTTATTCTATGCATGCTAAATCGCTTCAGTCATGTCCAACTCTTTGCAACCCTATGGCCTTAGCCAGCAGGCTCCTCTGTCCATGGGATTTCCCAAGCAAGAATACTGGAGTGCATTGCATTTCCTTCTCCAATTTTATTCTATACTTTGATCTTCTTTTCTCAGGATAAATTACCATAGGTTGAATTGCTGGGAGAAAAGATACATACATTTTTAACTGTGGGACACACATTTCTGAGTCAGTCTTCAGAAAGGTTATACTTCTATGCATTCCCTGTTCATGTCCTGTGTCCATGTAAAAAGGGTGTAAGTGGGTATTTATCTTACTGATTTGCAAGGGCTCTTTACATATTAAGGATGTTGTTCTTTTGTCATAAAAGATACACAAACATTTTTTTCTAGTTTGTCTCTTTACTTTTTAAACAATATTTATTTTTATTTACTTATTCATTTGCCTGCACCAGGTCTTGGTTGCAACACATGGGAACTGCAGGCTTCATTGTGGCATGTGGGATCTTTAGTTGCAGCATGCAGGATCTAGTTCCCTGACCAGGAATCAAGCCCAGGCCCCCAGAAATGGGAGCACAGAGTTTTAGCCCCTGGACAACCAGAGAAGTCCCTGTCTCTTAACTTTTAACATTAATATACTTTATTTGTAGATGGACAAAAGTTAACATTTTTTGTTGTCAAATCTGCTAGTATTTTTATTTTATGGATTTAATCTTAGTGTTATGTTTAGAAAGAAATTCCCCACCTCAAAACCAGATCATTTCACTTGCACTTTGTTTTGGTTCTTTTGTCTTCTTATTGTTCTTCTTTTCTTCTTTGTTATCATTGTCTTCTTTACTACACAGATTTATTGTGTCAGGTATATATTTTGGAGAGTGCAATATAATCTACCTCCAATAAATAAATGTATATATGTAATTGAGTCACTTTCTAGATTGGCTAGTCTGCTGTATTTATCTATTTCCATATCAGTAATGTATAATAAATATATTTATTGAGCACTTAATGGGGCTATTCTAAATGCTTCCATATATTAATTTAGTTAAGCCTTACAGCAACTCTATGCAGCAGCAAAATTATCATGAAACTAATGAAGTTTAAGCTTCAGGGTCCCTCACTTGCACAGACTTCATCCAAGAGTCTGGGAGGGGCCCTAGTTAGTCACATTATGTTATGTTTTGGTAAAATTTGCAAAACAAAGTATTTTAATGATGGTTGGTTAAGACTAGAAGTTCTGATGAATCTTCCATCACAATTTCCTATGTCACTGGGAGGCACTGGAATGGCCTCTGGCCTTAAGGAGAAGCTGAGTCAGGGATATATTTGGTTAGGTTTAGTAGGATAGCCTTATGTGGTCATCAGTCACTTTTGCTGGATGCCCCCTGTAGGAACAGCTTCCAGGAATACTTCTTCTGCCTTTGTGGCAACTTACCTGGCATCATGACACAAAGGTACAAGCCAGCACTCTTATTACAACATAAATGGATCCTCGGGGACCCAGCCCCAGTGGTATGTGGCCAGTGGAAAAAAACAAGGTTAAAAATAAATAACAACAGATTTCTATGGGAAATTGTTCCAGCTATCAAAATGTAAAATTGTAAATGGAGGAAGGTTTGCTTTTTATCAACATCTGGTCAAAAAAGAAGTCCTCTCTTTGGTAGGGGGAATATTCTTGATAATTCACTGGTTACAATGATAGTTAATCATAGCCTTTTGTGACAGGAATCACACAAAATAGAGTTTATCAGAATTCCCGTTTGTTGGGCACAGACCTCACTGACTCCAGTGTTCTTGCCTGGAGAATCCCAGGGACGGGGGAGCCTGGTGGGATCGCACAGAGTCAGAAACGACTGAAGCGACTTAGCAGCAGCAGCAGCAACAGGGCACAGACCTCTAGCAGTACTGTAAATGTCTATTACACTTCAGACAGAAGGGAAACATTAGAGATAGGCTCCAAGGTGTCACAATAGTGCTTAAAATAGGCATGTTATTAGCAACAAGTTCTGAAAATGCAAAATCTTGTCTAAACAGGCCTCTTGAGAAACCTGTATGCAGGTCAGAAAGCAACAGTTAGAACTGAACATGGAACAACAGACTGGTTCCAAATAGGAAAAGGAGTACATCAAGGCTGTTTATTGTCACCCTGCTTATTTAACTTATATGCAGAGTACATCAAGAGAAACGCTGGGCTGGCAGAAGCACAAGCAAGAATCAAGACTGCCGGGAGAAATATCAATAACCTCAGATATGCAGATGACACCACCCTTATGGCAGAAAGTGAAGAGGAACTCAAAAGCCTCTTGATGAAAGTGAAAGAGGAGAGTGAAAAAGTTGGCTTAAAGCTCAACATTCAGAAAACTAAGATCATCGCATCTGCTCCCATCACTTCATGGCAAATACATGGGGAAACAGTGGAAACAGTGACTGACTTTATTTTTGGGGGCTCCAAAATCACTGCAGATGGTGACTGCAGTCATAAAATTAAAAGACGCTTACTCCTTGGAAGGAAAGTTATGATCAACCTAGATAGCATATTGAAAAGCAGAGACATTACTTTGCCAACAAAGGTCCATCTAGTCAAGGCTGTGGTTTTTCCAGTGGTCATGTATGGATGTGAGAGTTGGACTGAGAAGAAAGCTGAGCGTGGAAGAATTGATGCTTTTGAACTGTGGTGTTGGAGAAGACTCTTGAGAGTCCCTTGGACTGCAAGGAGATCCAACCAGTCCATTTTAAAGGAGATCAGTCCTGGGTGTTCATTGGAAGGACTAATGTTGAAGCTGAAACTCCAGTATTTTGGCCACATGATGCGAAGAGCTGACTCATTTGAAAAGACCCTGATGCTGGGAAAGATTGAGGGCAGGAGGAGAAGGGGACAACAGAGGATGAGATGGTTGTATGGAATCACCAACTCGATGGACATGGGTTTGGGTGAACTCCTGGAGTTGGTGATGGACAGGGAGGCCTGGCTACTGGAGATCAGTGGAGAAATAACTCCAGAAAGAATGAAAGGATGGAGCCAAAGCAAAAACAATACCCAGTTGTGGATGTGACTGGTGATATAAGAAAGGTCCGATGCAGTAAAGAGCAATATTGCATAGGAACCTGGAATGTTAGGTCCATGAATCAAGGCAAATTAGAAGTGGTCAAACAGGAGATGGCAAGGGTGAACATCAATATTCTCGGAATCAGCAAACTAAAATGGACTGGAATGGGTGAATTTAACTCAGATGACCATTATATCTACTACTGTGAGTAGGAATCCCTTAGAAGAAATGGAGTGGCCATCATGGTCAACAGAAGAGTCCGTAATGCAGTACTTGGATGCAGTCTCAAAAACGACAGAATGATCTCTGTTCATTTCCAAGGCAAACCATTCAATATCACGGTATTCCAAGCCTATGCCCCAACCAGTAACGCTGAAGAAGCTGAAGTTGAATGGTTCTATGAAGACCTACAAGACCTTTTAGAACTAACACCCCAAAAATATGGATGTTCTTTTCATTATAGGGGACTGGAATGCAAAAGTAGGAAGTCAAGAAACACCTGGAGTAACAGGCAAATTTGGCCTTGGAGTATGGAATGAAGCAGGGCAAAGGCTAATAGAGTTTTGCCAAGAGAACACACTGGTCATAGCAAACACCCTCTTCCAACAACACAAGAGAAGACTCTACACATGGACATCACCAGATGGTTAATACCGAAATCAGATTGATTATATTTTTTGCAGCCAAAGATGGAGAAGCTCTATACAGTCAGCAAAAACAAGACTGGGAGCTGACTGTGGCTCAGATCATGAACTCCTTACTGCCAAATTCAGACTTAAATTGAAGAAAGTGGGGAAAACCACTAGACCATTCAGGTATGACCTAAATCAAATCCCTTATGACTATACAGTGGAAGTGAGAAATAGATTTAAGGGACTAGATCTGATAGACAGAGTGCCTGATGAACTATGGACGGAGGTTCGTGACATTGTACAGGAGACAGAGATCAAGACCATCCCCAAGAAAAAGAAATGCAAAAAAGCAAAATGGCTGTCTGAGGAGGCCTTACAAATAGCTGTGAAAAGAAGAGAAGCGAAAAGCAAAGGAGAAAAAGAAAGATATAAGCATCTGAATGAAGAGTTCCAAAGAATAGCAAGGAGAGATAAGAAAGCCTTCCTCAGTGATCAATGCAAATAAATAGAGGAAAACAACAGAATGGGAAAGACTAGAGATCTCTTCAAGAAAATTAGAGATACCAACGGAACATTTCATGCAAAGATGGGCTCAATAAAGGACAGAAATGGTATGGACCTAACAGAAGCAGAAGATATTAAGAAGAGGTGGCAAGAATACACAGAACTGTACAAAAAAGATCTTCATGACCCAGATAATCACGATGGTGTGATCACTCACCTAGAGCCAGACATCCTGGAATGTGAAGTCAAGTGGGCCTTAGGAAGCATCACCATGAACAAAGCTAGTGGAGGTGATGGCATTCCAGTTGAGCTATTTCAAATCCTGAAAGATGATGCTGTGAAAGTGCTGCACTTGATATGCCAGCACATTTGGAAAACTCAGCAGTGGCCACAGGACTGAAAAAGGTCCGTTTTCATTCCAATCCCAAAGAAAGGCAATGCTAAAGAATGCTCAAACTACCGCACAATTGCACTCGTCTCACACACTAGTAAAGTAATGCTCAAAATTCTCCAAGCCAGGCTTCATCAATACCTGAACCGTGAACTTCCTGATGTTCAAGCTGGTTTTAGAAAAGGCAGAGGAAACAGAGATGAAATTGCCAACATCTGCTGGATCATGGAAAAAGCAAGAGAGTTCCAGAAAAACATCTATTTCTGCTTTATTGACTATGCCAAAGCCTTTGTGTGGATCACAAAAAACTGTGAAAAATTCTGAAAGAGATGGGCATACCAGACCACCTGACCTGCCTCTTGAGAAACCTGTATACAGGTCAGGAAGCAACAGTTAGAACTGGACATGGAACAACAAACTGGTTCCAAATAGGAAAAGGAGTACGTCAAGGCTGTATATTGTCACCCTGCTTATTTAACTTAAATGCAGAGTACATCATGAGAAATGCTGGGCTGGAGGAAGCACAAGCTGGAATCAAGATTGCCAGGAGAAATATCAATAACCTCAGATATGCAGATGACACTACCTTTATGGCAGAAAGTGAAGAGAAACTAAAGAGCCTCTTGATAAAGGTCAAAGAGGAGAGTGAAAAAGTTGGCTTAAAGCTCAACATTCAGAAAACTAAGATCATCACATCTGGTCCCATCACTTCATGGCAAATAGATGGGGAAACAGTGGAAACAGTGTCAGACTTCATTTTTTGGGGCTCCAAAATCACTGCAGATGGTGACTGCAGCCATGAAATTAAAAGACGCTTACTCCTCGGAAGGAAAGTTATCACCAACCTAGATAGCATATTCAAAAGCAGAAACATTACTTTGCCAACAAAGGTCCATCTAGTCAAGGCTATGGTTTTTCCAGTGGTCATGTATGGATGTGAGAGTTGGACTGAGAAGAAAGCTGAGCGTGGAAGAATTGATGCTTTTGAACTGCGGTGTTGGAGAAGACTCTTGAGAGTCCCTTGGACTGCAAGGAGATCCAACCAGTCCATTTTAAAGGAGATCAGTCCTGGGTGTTCATTGGAAGAACTGATGCTAAAGCTGAAACTCCAATACTTTGGCCACTTCATGCAAAGAGTGACTCATTGGAAAAGACCCTGATGCTGGGAGCGATTGGGAGCAGAAGGAGAAGGGACGACAGAGGATGTGATGGCTGGATGGCATCACCGACTGAATGGACATGAGTTTGAGTAAACGCCAGGAGTTGGTGATGGACAGGGAGGCCTGGGGTGCTGTGATTCATGAGGTTGCAAAGAGTCAGATACGACTGAGCAACTGAACTAAACTGAACTGAAAGGAGACTAAAGTAGAAAGAGGTCAAGGCCAACAGTTGGACAATACACTGTCACATTGTCTTATTGCTATATACTATAGTGCCTACTAGATTTTGTATTATTTCATCTTCATAACTCATTTTTTAAAAAATGTTATTTGTTTTTAAAATTTGGAGGCTGTGCTGGCTCTTCATTGCTGCGTGGGCTTTTCTCTGGTTGAGGTACACAGGCTTCTCATTGCGGTGGCTCCTCTTGTTGAAGAGCGTGGGCTTTAGGGCACACAGGCTTCAGTAGTTGCAGCATATGGGCTCAGTCGTTGTGGCTTCCAGGCTCTAGAGCAGAGGATCCATAGTTGTGACACATGGGCTTAGTTGCTCCATGGCATATGGGATCTTCCCAGACAAGGGATCAAACTCTTGTCTCCTGCATTGGCAGGTAGATTCTTTACCACTGAGTCACCAGGGAAGACCCCAGTAATTGTTGTTTTAAGCCACTAGGTTTTGGACAGGTTTGTTACACAGTAATAAAGAGCCAGAACAACACCCATGTAACTACCACTATATACATAACATTTCTGTTACCCTAGAAGGTTCTCTCATGCACCCTTCCATTCAACAACCCCCCAAAAGCTAAGTGCTATTCTGACTGGTAGCACCAAGTTAGTTTTGCTATGATGAAGTTTGATATAAATTGAGTCATGATATATTCTTTGTGTCTGGCTTCTTCTGCTCAGCATGAAATTAATTCATATTATTTCAGTATTTGGGTTTGTTTTTTTTCATCCATTGTAGAAATATACCACCATTTATCCATTCTAGTAGTGATCATCATTTGTTCATTTATTTTTATTTTATTTAACTTTACAATATTGTATTGGTTTTGCCATAGATCAAAATGAATCTGCCACAGGTATACATGTGTTCCCCATCCTGAACCCTCTTCCCTCTTCCCTCCCCATACCATCCCTCTGGGTCGTCCCAGTGCACCAGCCCCAAGCATCCAGTATTGTGCATCAAACCTGGACTGGTGACTCGTTTCATATATGATATTATACATATTTCAATGCCATTCTCCCAAATCATCCCACACTCTCCCTCTCCCACAGAGTCCAAAAGACTGTTCTATACATCAGTGTCTCTCTTGCTGTCTATGCACATCCATGTACTTCTTTTGGTAGGCATAAGTACTAGTTTCTGTTGGATATACACCTAGGAGTGGAATGGCTAAGTCACAGGATATAGGTATGTTTAGTTTTAGTAGGGTGGTGGTTTTATTTTTTTTTTAATTGAAGTGTAATTGCTTTACAACGTGGTGATAGTTTCTGCTGTACAGCAGTGTGAATCAGCTATAAGTATACATATAGCCCCTCCCCCTTGAGTCCCCTACCCCGTCCCCCCATCCCACCCCTCTAGGTCATCACAGAGCACCAAGCTGAGCTCCGTGTGCTATGCAGCAGCTTCTCAGTGTGCTCAGTCATGTCCGACTCTTTGCAGCTCCAGGGACTGTAGCCCAGCAGGCTCCTCTGTCCATGGAATTTTCCAGGTAAGAATAGTGGAGTGGGGTGCCGCTTCCTGCTCCAAGGGATCGAACTTGCATCTCTTGCGTCTCCTGCATTGGCAGACAGATTGTTAGCCATTGAGCCGCCCAGGAAGCCCCAGTACACATAGTTGTGGGTATATGTCAATGCTAGTCTCTCAGTTTGTCCCACCCTCTCCTTCCCCTGCTGTGTCCACATGTCCATTCCCTATGTTTGCATCACTATTCCTGCCCTACAGATAGGTCCATTAGTAGGGTGGTGGTTTTAAAATATGCCCATGAATTCTTTGATACTACTCCATGAAGGAAAGGTATGTGTGCCCCCTCCTTGAATTTGGACTGGTTGTAGTGACTCATTTGTAATCAGTTGAATATAATGGATATGGCCCTGCATTTGCATGACTTTTGAGGCTAGGTCTAAAAAAATTATGCATCTCCACCTGGTTTTCTTGGGACAGTACCTCTGGAAAATTTCCAGCCAGAATTTCTCTAAATACTGTTCTGCCTCATTCTCATTCTCCTTGTAATAGTCCATTTTTTCATTCTGTCTCAGATGATTAATAGACACATACTCTTTTCTGTATCTTCTATCCTTTTTTCCCTGTGTTTCAATTTGTACATCTTCTACTGACTTGCCTTCTAGTTATACTAGTCATCTGTTTTCTGTGTCTAATTTGCTGTTAAACACAATTTGTTATAGTGCTTTTCCGGTCAAGAATCTCTGACTCTTTTTTCATGGATTCTAACTTTCTGGTGAAATTCTTCTCCATCCTCTGTTTTCCTCATCATATTAATCATAGCTATTTCACAGTCCTTGTCTGATAAATCCAATAGAACTGATTGGATTTATCCATAGAACTGATTCTGTTGTCCATAGAACTTAATCATCCATAAAACTGATTTCTATTGTCTTTTCTTTCTCCTTCTCTCTCTCTCTTTTTTAACATGCCTCATAATTTTCATTTTTTTTCCTGACAACATTGTAGAAAAAAAAATGTTGAGTCTCTGGATGGTATCAGATCCTGGATGGTATATCTTTCTTCAAATAGGATTGAACTTCCTTGTAGCAGCTCCTACATATCACCTTGACCCTGTCAAAAGACTGATTTTACACTAGCTAATTTTTTTCATTTTACTAGCATGTAACCCTTTCTTCTAGGGCATGTCCTTATGAGATCTCAATCTAATTACTAAGACTCTTTTATACTGTAGCACATGTGAAGTCTCTACTTATCTCTATTCTCTCAGCTGCTATTGTTTCTCTTTGTACATGCACAACTTAGAAATTATCCAATAGCATGAAGTTAATTTATATGACGATTTTGGGGTTTCCTTTTAGGAAGGGAAAATGTTCATAGTTCCCTCTTTTTGAGGACTCTGCTCCAACCTTGGCAGTTTCATAGTCTGTCTCTTGAATTCTTTCTGCTTAAGAAAGTGAAAGTGTTAGTTGCTCAGTGTGTCTAACTCTTTGCAACGCCATGGACTGTAGCCCTCCAGGCTCCTCTGGCCATGGAATTCTCCAGGCAAGAATACTGGAGTGGGTTGCCATTTCCTTCTCCAGGAAATCTTTTGGATCCAGGGATTGAACCTGGGTCTTCAACATTGCAGGCAGATTCTTTACCGTCTGAGTCACTGGGAAA
This sequence comes from Bubalus kerabau, assembly GCF_029407905.1. NCBI lineage: Eukaryota > Metazoa > Chordata > Mammalia > Artiodactyla > Bovidae > Bubalus > Bubalus kerabau. Next base: position 25,654,216 of record NC_073642.1, read on the forward strand.
GATGTTTCTGCTTAAGAAACAAGCAATAAATTAGAAAATACCCTCAGGGAAAAAGCAGGAGTAAATCTCATGTGCTTCCCTTCTTTTTAGGACCCTAGTGCCTCAAGTCTTATCTGCAATATTTATTATTTACTGCTGACAAAGTCTCCTTGATCAAACTCAGTCAGGCTCCTCTGAGCCTTCTTCTCAACTATGCCTCAGCTGTGGTCCCAGGCCTGTCTTTCGCCTGCCACACTCAGTCTTAGCAAGAATTCTCTAAGTTATAAATAACTTAATAAGAATGTCTGGGACTTCCCTGGTGGTCCAGTGGCAAAGACTCTGAACTCCCAATGCAAGGGGCCTGGGTTTGATTCCTGGTCAGGTAACTAGATCCCGAATGCTGCAACTAAGACCCTGTGCAGCCAAGTAAATTTAAAAAATAAAAATAAATATTTTAAAAGTATGTTGCTTAATTTCCACAATTTTATGAATTTCCCAGTTTTCCCTTTGTTTTTAACTTCTAACTGCATCTCTCTGTGGTCAGAGAAGACATAGTCCACGTGCACCCGGGAAGATTGTGTGTGCTGCTGTTGTTGAATGAAGTGTTCTGTATATGTCTGTCAGATCTAGTCGGTTTATTATGTTAAGTCCTCTATTTCCTTACTTATCTTCTGTCTGGTTGCTCTGTCCATTATTGTGAGTGGGATATTGATGGCTCCAACTATTACTGTAAAGCCATCTATTTCTCCCTTCAATTCTGTCAGTTTTTGCTTCATAAGTTTTCAGCCATTATTTCTTCAAGTGTTCTCTCTGCCCCTTTTGCTCTCTTGTCTCCCTTTAGGATTCCTACAACACTGTTTAATGAGGAGCCATGAAAGTGAAAGTGAAGTCATTCAGTCGTGTCTGACTCTTTTTGTGATCCCATGGACTGTAGCCTACCAGGCTCTTCAGTCCATGGAATTTTCCAGGCAAAGTACTGGAGTCAGTTGCCATTTCCTTCTCCAGGGGATCTTCCCAACCCAGGGATTGAACCCGGGTCTCCTGCACTGTAGGCAGACGCTTTACCGTCTGAGCCACCAGGGAAGTCAATGAGGGGCCATAGTTCTCTTAAAGTGAAAGTGTTAGTCGTTCAGTGGTGTCTGACTTTTTGGGACCCCATGGACTGTAGCCCTCCAGGCTCCTCTGTCCATGGCTCTCTCCAGGAAAGGATACTGGAGTGGGTTGCCATTTCCTTCTCCAGGGGATCTTCCCAACCCAGGGATCGAACCAAGGTGTCCTGCATTGCAGGCAGATTCTTTACCATCTGAGCTGCCAGGCAAGTCCCTAGTTCCCTTAGGCTGTTTGCTTTTCTTTTCTCTGCTTTTCTTCAAGCTTTTTGCTTTCTGTTCTCTGCTTGATAATTTCTATTGTCTTATCTTGAAGTTTGCTGATTTTTTTTTTCTGCTTGGTCAAATGTACCTTTAAATTCTTTTACAGAATTTTTCATTTGAGTTGTACTTTTCTGCTCTGGAATTTCTTTTTGGTTTCTTTTAAGGTTTCATATCTCTTTATTGATACTTCCATTTTGTTCACACATCATTTTCTTGATTTTATCCATATTTTCTTAAGTTCTTTGACCATCTTTAAAATAGTTCTTTTAACGTCTTTCTAGTATATTTGCCATTAGGTCTTCTGTAGAAGTGGTTTCTTTCTACTAATGTATTTGTTTGTTTGTTTGCATGGGTCAGACAAACATTTATTTCTTTGTATGACTTGTGATTTTGTTGTTGTTGAACATTGGACATTTGAGTCTAGTAATATGGTAACTTTGGAAATCAGATTCTCCTTTTCCCCAGGGTTTTCTATTTTTTAAAGTAATTTTTTATTAATTTGATTGATTGATTTTATTTTTGCCTGCACTGGGTCTTTTCTTGTTGCTGCAAGCAGTCTTTCTCTAGCTGAGACAAGTGGGGGCTACTCTCTAGTTGCGGTGCGCAGGTTTGCTTCTCATTGCCGTGGTTTCTATTGTGGAGCCTGGGCTCTAGATACTTGGGCTTCAGCAGTTGTCACACCTGGGCCTAACTTCCCTGCGGCATGTGGAATCTTTTCGGAGCAGGGATCAAACTTGTGTCGCTTGCATTGATTGTTTTAAAATCTATCTCTTTGCCAAGGACCTGCCTGAAGTGTAAACTTAAGGTCTTCTCGGGCATTTTCTCCGGAGAAGGCAATGGCACCCCACTCCAGTACTCTTGCCTGGAAAATCCCATGGATGGAGGAGCCTGGAAGGCTGCAGTCCATGGGGTCGGTGAGGGTCGGACACGATTGAGCGACTTCCCTTTCACTTTTCACTTTCATGCATTGGAGAAGGAAATGGCAACCCACTCCAGTGTTCTTGCCTGGAGAATCCCAGGGACAGGGGAGCCTGGTGGGCTGCTGTCTATGGGGTCGCACAGAGTCGGACACGACTGAAGTGACTTATCAGTAGCAGGCATTTTCTCTGCCGTTACCTGGGCATGTATGGTCACTCTAATTTTTCCCATGTGTACAGTTGCTTTTTAATACACTAGTCTTTAATACCTGGTTCCACAAAAGGGAAAAAGTGAAAATGAAGGAGGGGTAGGGAAGGGTGCTGGTTCTTTAAAACCCCTGGAAGTCACTTCAGCTAAAGCATCCTGCAGCAGTAGAGAGAGGTACCCCAACAACACTAGCTCCCCCTCTTTGTCTGTGCCTTTGTGTTCAGAAGCAGAAATCCTCTTGAGTACAGATCCCCAATATTTGGAGGATAGGTAACTTTTTGCGCTCCCTGGCTCCTACAAGCTGTCGACTGAAAAAAAAAAACCCACAGTGTGAGAGTTGTGAGTTGTTTTATTTGGGGCAAAATGAGGGCTACAGCCCGGGAGAAAGCATTTCAGAGAGCTTTGAGAAACTGCTCCAAAGAGGCATGGTGGGGGGTGGGGGGGGCGGTGGAGGGACTGTCAATATAGATGTGATTTTGGTGAAGGGAGAAATACACGCAATCAAGGACATTTTTTTGCAGAAGGTTACTGTTAGTCACGAAGAGCAGACGTCACCATGAAGGATTTTAGTGGTTTTCTAGATACAAGGAAAGGCAAGGATTGGGCTCATAAAATCATCTCCTGAAAATATCTATCGGAAGACCTGTTCGGCCAGTTTCTCCCAGAGCACAGAGGGCCTCTTTCCTGATCTCCACCCCGAAGTCCTTCCAGGGGGTACTGAACATCAGCAGCTGCAGTGGCTCATAATTTGATCCTTGCAGAGGTAGATGGCAAGTGCCATTTGCAGGCGACAGAGCTGTGTACTACCATGCGGCTGGTGGTGGAGGACGTGTAGCTGCTACTGTGCAAAGGGCTGAAGATCAAAATCAACAGCAATTTGCTGTCCAAGTCTTCCCCTAGAATTTACCAGCCTTCAACAGAGTCTATCGTTCTAAAATAAATACAGCAAACAGATTCTGCTAGTGAAATTGTTTACGTGGGAAGACAGACTCCTGGTGATCCAAACTCTGCTATCTTCCCAGAATCCTTGAATTCACTTATTTTTATTTTCAGTTTGGCCAAGAAGTGCTTTTTTTTTTTTGGCTATTCTTTGCACTCAATTTTTATCACATTCCACAGGCTTTGATAATGCAATGCAGTGTCTTCATTTTTTCTATTATGATTTTATTGTCCCTTACCAGATACAAGTGTTAGTTGCTCAGTCCTGACTCTTTGCGACCCCGTGGACTGCAGCCCTGCCAGACGCCTCTGTCCATGGCATTTCCCAGGCGAGAAGACTTGCATTCCCGTCTTCAAGGGATCTTCCCGACCCAGGGATCGAACCTGGGTCTCCTGGATTGCAGATTCTTTACCACGAGCCACCAGTTCAGTTCAGTTCAGTCGCTCAGTCGTGTCTGACTCTTTGCGACCCCATGAATCGTAGCACACCAGGCCTCCCTGTCCATCACCAACTCCCGGAGTTCACCCAGACTCATGTCCATCGAGTCAGTGATGCCATCCAGCCATCTCATCCTCTGTCGTCCCCTTCTCCTCCTGCCCCCAATCCCTCCCAGCATCAGAGTCTTTTCCAATGAGTCAACTCTTCGCATGAGGTGGCCAAAGTACTGGAGTTTCAGCTTTAGCATCATTCCTTCCAAAGAAATCCCAGGACTGCCCTAATTTACTTTGGTACCTTTGAGGGGTTTTGTTTGTTTGTTTTTTTTTTTGAGATTTAGAATACGGTCAATTTTTGGTAATTCAAACACATTTTAAAAAGAAGAAGAAAAGGAAAGAAAAAAGAATCCCTGATCTATATAGATACCAAAAATAGAGGCAGAAGAGGGAGGAGGAAAGGGGGAGGCTGTTAGACGTAGAAGGGCTCCACGCTTGCTCCCAGTATTACCACATGGAACAGTGCCCCTCTGGAGGGGTGACTTCGAGGATTCCTAGAGGAGGGGGCCACGTGAAATCACTTTCTCCCCTCTTACGACTTTTCTTGGCCATGCCCTCCACCCCCTCCTCTTCCAGACGTGTAACTCGCAGAAGGAGAGCCTAGGAACTCGTCCTGGATACGAGTGGGAGGCGCTGCAGTTGGTGAGGAGGGGCCTAAGGGAAGGAAGGGGCCAGCCTTTCAGCCCCGGTAGAACTCCCATCTCCTGGAGCGCTGGGCACCTCGCAAAGGGTACCGCCCGCGCCAGGCCTAGCTGGGGCGGCTCCGCGGCGGGGACGCGCCTCCGCCTCCCAGCCCTGCGGCGGGGACGCGCGCCGGACAGCTCGGGGAGGGGCCGGCGGAGGCACGCGGCCTCCGGAAGCGCCTTTCCCGGAAGGTAGGGAGGCGGCGCCGGCCTCGGCGATGGCGGTTGGGCGGCGGCACCGCTCTCTCTAGCCTGCGGAGCCGCGCCGCTGGAGGATGGCCTCGCTCGGACCAGCAGTTACGGGCGAGCAGGTCCCGGGGGCTGAAGCGGAGCCGGGCGCCGCGGGGCCGCCGCCGCCGTCGTCGACTTCCTCTCTGGGGCCCCTGCTCCCCCTGAAGCGGGAGCCGCTGTACAACTGGCAGGCGACCAAGGCGTCGCTGAAGGAGCGTTTCGCCTTCCTCTTCAACTCGGAGCTCCTGAGCGATGTGCGCTTCGTGCTGGGCAAGGGCCGCGGCGGCGGCGGCGCTGCCGGGGGCCCGCAGCGCATCCCAGCCCACCGCTTCGTACTGGCCGCCGGCAGCGCCGTCTTCGACGCCATGTTCAACGGCGGTATGGCCACGACGTCGGCCGAGATCGAGCTGCCCGACGTGGAGCCCGCTGCTTTCCTGGCGCTGCTGAGGTGAGGACGGCCGCCGAGCTGTGACTTTGGGCGAGGCTCTGCTTACCCCCCGGCCTCGGTTTCTTCCCGCGTCGGTGACGCTCGGGGAGGTCGAAACACATTCGTCAGCCGGGACGGCTGCCCGCCTTGTCGTTAGGGTCAATACTAGTGTCTGGGGCCCAGGAGCGTGCGTTTTCCCGTTTCCAGTAGCGGGGTTTTTAGGGAATTAGGGACGTGATGAGAACAGAGTTTGGGTCAAGTCGCCCTGATGGCCTGTTTGCGATGTTTTAGGTTTTTGTTGGGGGAGACGGGTAGTTGCAGAGTCTTGGAAGACCGATGACCTTTTAATTTTATTTTTTTTTAATTCTTACTCCTTTTTCATTAATATTGGTTGTCATGATTCAGGAAAGTGAACACCTAAACAAGTAAGGATGGTTCTAGCTAGCTTGCATTCCTGCAGACAAGATTATGTTTGCTAAAAAAAAAAAATCTTCCTATCAGTGTTAGAATTCGCTTTTTGATTATGTGAGGATAGAAGATTGACTTCTGATTAATATTATTTAATGGAGGGAGCTAATAGTCTGGCATTATTAGCTGTTATTCACAAAAGTCCATTTAGGAAGGTGTAAGTATTGTGAAGAAAGCTGAGCGCCGAAGAATTGATGCTTTTGAACTGTGGTGTTGGAGAAGACTCTTGAGAGTCCCTTGGACTGCAAGGAGATCCAGCCAGTCCATTCTAAAGGAGATCAGTCCTGGGTGTTCCTTGGAAGGACTGATGCTGAAGCTGAAACTCCAATACTTTGGCCACCTCATGCGAAGAGTTGACTCATTGGAAAAGACTCTGATGCTGGGAGGGATTGGGGGCAGGAGGAGAAGGGGACGACAGAGGATGAGATGGCTGGATGGCATCACCGACTCGATGGACATGAGTTTGGGTGAACTCCGGGAGTTGGTGATGGACAGGGAAGCCTGGCGTGCTGTGATTCATGAGGTCGCAAAGAGCTACTGAGCGACTGAACTGAACTGAACTGAAGTATTGTTTTATACAGTTTTACTAATGAGACTGAGCCCCAAAGAAGTCAAGTAACTTGACGGAGGTAACAGAGCCAGCCCATACCAGAGACCATGTGTGTTTCATTATGAGATGGTTTTAGCTGCCTGAATAGAATGTATTGTTAAAACAACAGGCTTGGATGGTACTGAGGCATAACAGGTAGGTCAGGGAACAGATAGTTCTCCACAAAGGCTCACAGCTCACTCAGGAAGATCAGTAGGAAATGGAATACAAAGTTAACACAGGTAGAAAGTAATACCAAAATCCCATTAAAAAATGAATAAAGGACAGGATAGATCATTTAGGGGAAAAAAATACAATTAGCAGCCAGTGTTTAACCTCATTAACAATTAAAGAAGTGCAAATTAAAAGTATAGTACTTTTCCTCTTCTTACAAACCCTCCAGGTTTTTTGTGTTTTGTGTGTGTGTGTGAAGATAACATCTGGCAAGACCTTTCCGACAAAGGTGGTAGGAAAACAGTTTGGCATTGTAGATTATTTTCCCCACAGGTAGGAAGTAGTCAAGTACTGAAAATGTTCCACACAAAAATATTTAAGCAGGACTATTTATAGTAGTGAGGAAGTAGTGTAGCAGAGGGAATGGTTTTAGGTCCATCTGATGGCATGTGGTGCAGCTGCTAAGCAGGGCACCAAAACCCACTCCAGTATTCTTGCCTGGAGAATCCCATGGACAGAGGAGTTTGGCGGGCTGTGGTCCATAGGGTTGCAGAGAGTTGACTGAAGTGACTTAGCAGGAATGCATCTACTAAGTATGATAGTCATGAAGACTAGATAATAACATTATTGTGAAAAAAAAATGTGTATAATTAGCATTTGAAACAGTGCTCACAGTAATTAAAAACTGAGAAAAGAAACAGCAAAGATATACTTAGAGAAAGGGAGAGAGGAACTATACCGAAATGCTAACCAAAGTTGTGTTGGAGTGGCAAGATGGTGTTGACTTGTTTTTCATTTGTTTCTCATATGTTTTGTAATTTAGTTCAGTTACATTTATAAAAGGAAAAACAACAACAGCTCAAAAGCTAATATCTAGATCATTTTGGGATTTGGTTTGAAGTTGACTGGGAGCATTGGTTCTTCTTCTTTAGATTTTCTAAATTGGAAGTACTTTTTAATGAATTGTTGGTTCACCTTCATTGTAATCACCTGTTAAATTCTTAATTCGCTTCCTCCCTCCTTACAATATTGTAATGTTTGCCAGTGGGACCTTGAGAGCATACTTAATACTCTCCCTGAATCTGATATTGGCTATGTTTGAGAGCCACTGATCTAAATATTGTTGGGTAGGTTTTTCTTTTAAAAAATACAGAGATTGCTATGATACGAATGTAGAGAGAAAATGCTGGTTTCATATTTTCACTGAAACTGTTAATCAGTCCGTTGTTTCCCACGAATAGAAAATAAGTGAATTCATCTGAGTCCTTGAAATTTTTCTAGTTTCAGTGTGGTCATGGGTACTTATACTTCTTCAGGCTCTAGTCATTGTTTTATTCTGAAAGTGATCTCTGGACTGATTTTTAAACTTAGGTTATTGGCTGGTTGTGAAGCAGAGATGCTGTACTTACGTATTATTGTGTGACAAAAAAATGTCTCATGGTACTTACTGAAGTTGAAAAGCAGGTTAGCTTGGGCATACTTTTATGTTTACAACTTGAATTAAACATTACTTAAAGGCTTTTGAACTTGAGTTTGAAGCACTTTAAGAAACTGCTCGTTTTGATCTGCCAGACCTTTAAGTAATGTTCTTAGTTGTTCATTTGAAAAACACTGCCTTCCTTGTACTGCTTTAGATATTGGATACAGCAGTGAACAATAGGAAGTCCCTGCCCTCACAGAGTTAATCATCTAGTAGGGAGAAACAAAGACAAAATGTCAAGTACAAAAAAGTGTTTTAAGGAAAGATGGTCAACCTGTGGGAGAAGGACCATTCATCGCAAGGAAAAACGTATTTAAGCCCCAAAATTGCTCCTGTTAGACAGACTACAAGAGTAAACCAGTGTGATCTGAACAGATAGAATAAGGGGGAAAATGGTAGAAGATGAGGTCAACAAGATAGGCTGGCCAGGATTATGCACAGCTGTAGAGCCCATGGAAGGACTTGGATTCCCCCTGTCTATGGTGGGAATCCTTTGAAAGGTTTTGAACAGGGAGTTGATAGGAAACATGAAAGTGTTAGTCACCCAGTAGTGTCCCATTCTTTGTGGCCCCACCAGGACTGCATAGCCCGCCAGGCTTGTCTGTCCGTGGAATCAGGGGCTGCTGTGATCTGGTTTAAAAACTCCTAGCAGTTGTTTGGAGATTAGACTGGAAGGAGTGAAAGGAGCAGGTGACAGCTGTTCCACAGGTTCTGTCCTTAGCTGCTGTCTTCCTTTCCCCCATTAACCTATGGCGCTACATACTACCCCGGCGGTACTGTGAACCTTTACTCAACCCAACCCGAGTTTCCAACTGGACAGTCACAAATGAGTGTCTATTTAGTACACATGCAGATGGACTGTCAACAATAAAAATATCTTAACACTTAATGAGTGCTTGCCATGTTCTGCTTACTGTTGTTCCTGAGCACCTTGTGTGAACCCAAATTTCAGAACAGTCTTTGAGGCAGGCATACTTCATATGTCCTGTCTCAGGCAGCTTTTGTCATAATAATGCTATAAAGCACTGCAAAAATCAGGGGCTTAGAAAAACAATCGTGTATTCTTCCTCTGAATATTCTTGTTATGTGGGTCAGTTGAGGATGTCTCAGGTGGGCTTGGCTCCAGGCTGTAGTTTGGTTCCATTATGTTCGATTTGTTTCTCATCCTGTTTGGACCAATCTTGAAGGTTCTACTCAATTCTTTCAATTTTTTTTTTGGCATTGCTTCAAACAGATCACACTGCCTTTAGACTCAGCTCACTTCATTCTTCACGCTGTTAACAAAGTTATCTCTCTGATATCTAGACATTATCACAGTACTCCCCTGAATCTCTTAATGACTTCTTTTTGCGTATGGGATGCATTTAAACATTTTAGCCGATATGCAAGACCTTTATGATTTGATATCTCTTCCTCTTCCTCTCCGTCTACTGAGTACCCCAGTACTGCTGATGGTCTTTTTCTTATTTTAATACTTGCCTTCTAATGCCTCCTTGCCTTTGTACTTCTTTGTCTGCCTAGAAGGTTTACACACTTAATTATTACCCTTCAGATATACTTGAGGCTTTATCTCTTTATGAAACGTCGCTGCTGGCAGATTTGCGCTCTGCCTCATGTAATGTCTTGTATCAAGTTTTTTATCTGTTGCTGTAGAACAAGCCACTCCAACACTTAGTGGCTTAAACATAGTCTTATTATCTTTCACAGCTGTGTGAGAGGTTCTTCTAGCATATTCTTCAGGTCTCCCACGCAGTCAGAGTCTGATAGCAGTTGGGGCAAGGGTCATCTGGAGGTTTGATTCACATTATGGTTTGGCTGAGCCTTTCTGTCTCTCCAAGGCTCCTGCAGCTGATCTTTGCAAGGTTATTAGCCTGACTTCCTGGCGAGCAGCAGGCCATGGCTCCTGAAAGCACAAAAGTAGGAGCTTCTGCATCCTCAGAGTTTAGGCCCCAGGCTGGCATAGTGTTACTTGTGCCACGTTCTGTTGATTAAAGGGAATCAATCAGGATGAGCCCAGAATAATTATGGGACAGCTCTGTGTAAAGGTCTGGATCACAGAAAGCATGATTTATCGGGGCCATCTTTAGAGATTATTTATCAAATCATGCCTAATGTATAATGCTGTTATAATTATGACATTACTTTTTAATCATTTTATTACCAAACCATGAGCTTTTTGTGGGCAGTGTTGTCTGTTTGTATTTCTAGGACCTATTATTATATAGTCCTCAGTAAATGTTTTTGAGTAAAATGAATGAATCAGTAGTGACACAGTTTCTTGTACATAATCTTACGATTTTTCTATTTTACAATGAAGTTTGTACCTTAGTCGTTTAATTTTTAAATTGGATTAAATGTAACCTAAGTTTTAAATTTTGGAAAGCCATTCATCTTCAGGAAAAAATCAGAAATAGTTTGATGACCTGTAATTATTTCTCTGTGCTCTTGTTCTTAGAGGTAGTGTATTAGGAATGTTAATTTTAAAATGCAAAGTACTGTGGTAATATTATGTTTAATTTTAAGTTATAATTTGTAAATATTGGCTTACAGAGTTTTTTTGAATTGCAGCAGTGTTAGTAATTAAATAAAATGTGAGGAAAACATGTATGTAAAATATGAATCAGGGTGATTCTTGGATTTTTAAGTAGCTTTTTTTCTTACTAGAAATGAAAATGGTTTCCCTATCAATAGCTAGAAACTTGTACTGAGCTGTGTAGTTGGCTAACGTGTATTTATTAAATCTTTGCCAGGTGCCAAAACTGAGCCTGGTGCTGTAGGAAAGATATGGGAAAAAACATAAGAAACACAGAGTTCCCTTTCTTACACTTTATAGTCTTGTATTTATTTATAATTTGCATTGCTCCAAAAACAATTTAAAATGTCTAACAAGAAACACAGAGGTAAGAAATAAAGCAGTCAAGATGCTGCTAATATAAAAATACATGCTACACACACTCTACAGACTTAATTTTGATCATTTTAGCAACTATTACGAAAAGGGAAAGCTGGCCAGTCAGTTACAGTTCACAGTGTTTGTCAGATTAAAAACAGGCCAACTGCTTAAGAGATGCACAACTCTTATCTGATAATAGATCAGATTAGATCAGTCGCTCAGTCATGTCCGACTCTTTGGGACCCCATGAATCGCAGCACACCAGGCCTCCCTGTCCATCACCAACTCCCGGAGTTCACTCAGACTCACGTCCATCGAGTCAGTGATGCCATCCAGCCATCTCATCCTCTGTCGTCCCCTTCTCCTCCTGCCCCCAATCCCTCCCAGCATCAGAGTCTTTTCCAATGAGTCAACTCTTCGCATGAGGTGGTCAAAGTACTGGAGTTTCAGCTTCAGCATCATTCCTTCCAAAGAAATACCAGGGCTGATCTCCTTCAGAATGGACTAGCTTGATCTCCTTGCAGTCCAAGGGACTCTCAAGAGTCTTCTCCAACACCACAGTTCAAAAGCATCAATTCTTCGGCGCTCAGCCTTCTTCACAGTCCAACTCTCACATCCATACGTGACCACAGGAAAAACCATAGCCTTGACTAGATGGACCTTTGTTGGCAAAGTAATGTTTCTGCTTTTGAATATGCTATCTAGGTTGGTCATAACTTTCCTTCCGAGGAGTAAGCGTCTTTTAATTTCATGGCTGCAGTCACCATCTGCAGTGATTTTGAAGCCCAGAAAAATAAAGTCTGACACAGTTTCCACTGTTTCCCCATCTATTTCCCAGGAAGTGGTGGGACTGGATGCCATGATCTTCGTTTTCTGAATGTTGAGCTTTAAGCCAACTTTTTCACTCTCCACTTTCACTTTCATCAAGAGGCTTTTGAGTTCCTCTTCACTTTCTGCCATAAGGGTGGTGTCATCTGCATATCTGAGGTTATTGATATTTCTCCAGGCAATTTTGATTCCAGCTTGTGTTTCTTCCAGTCCAGTGTTTCTCATGATGTACTCTGCATGTAAATTAAATAAACAGGATGACAATATACAGCCTTGATGTACTCCTTTTCCTATTTGGAACCAGTCTGTTGTTCCATGTCCAGTTGTTGCTTCCTGACCTGCATACAGATTTCTCAAGAGGCAGATCAGGTGGTCTGGTATTCCCATCTCTTTCAGAATTTTCCACACTTTATTGTGATCCACCCAGTCAAAGGCTTTGGCATAGTCAATAAAGCAGAAATAGATGTTTTTCTGGAATTCTCTTGCTTTTTCCATGATCCAGTGGATGTTGGCAATTTGATCTCTGGTTCCTCTGCCTTTTCTAAAACCAGCTTGACCATCTGGAAGTTCACGGTTCATGTATTGCTGAAGCCTGGCTTGGAGAATTTTGAGCATTACTTTACTAGCATGTGAGATGAGTGCAGTTGTACAGTAGTTTGAACATTCTTTGGCATTGCCTTTCTTTAGGACTGGAATGAAAACTGACCTTTTCCAGTCCTGTGGCCACTGCTGAGTTTTCCAAATTTGCTGGCATATCGAGTGCAGCACTTTCACAGCATCATCTTTCAGAATTTGAAATAGCTCAACTGGAATTCCATCACCTCCGCTAGCTTTGTTCATAGTGATGCTTCCTAAGGCCCACTTGACTTTGCATTCCAGGATGTCTGCCTTTAGATGAGTGATCATACCATTGTGGTTATCTGGGTCATGAAAGGCAACTTGAATGGAGTTGTGGGCCATATGTTAGTGACTCAGTCGTGTCTGACTCTGTGCGACCCTGTGGGCTGCAGCCCACCAGGTTCCTCTGTCTATTGGATTTTCCAGGCAAGAATACTGAAGTGCCTTGCCATTCCCTTCTCCAGGAAATCTTCCCGACCTCCGGATCAAACCCACATCTCCTGCATTGCAGGCAGGTTCTTTACCACTGAGCCACCAGGGAAGCCCTGTGGGCCATATAGTATAGTCTAAAAACACAATTCTTTGGTTCCTGGAATGTTCTTCCTACCCTCTTTTCATGTTTTGGATCTCAAGTAGGAGTTCTTGTGGGAACCTTTTCCAGCTCTTTTTGTCAGTGACCCCAATTATAGATTGTTACAGAACCATGTACTTCAATTTTGTGGAACTGGTTTCCTTGAGCTTGAATCTATTCAAACAATGGTAATAAAGGCCCTGCATCTCAGCTCTATAGTTTATAACTCTAGCAATTTTTCCTGAAAACAAACTAAGACAAATATGAAGACTTCTTCCTATCTGTCCCTTAAAAACTTAATCGGTTTCTCATTTAAGAAGGGAATTGAGCATGTTGTTAGCCTTCTGTCTGTTCCAGTTAAAATGACTATATAGAGAAATACAAAAGAAATAAACCCATTACAGTGAAGACAAAAAAGGGAGAGAGGTTGGAAGCCAATGTAGAAAAGGGACAAGGCAGTTGGAAGTGTGTTGATAATGAAGTGGAGTGGCTGGAGCCCAGAATCCAGAGAAGGAAGAGCTGTGGTGGAGGTGGGGGCTGTCTTTCCTGGCTGAGCCCCAGCATGGCTCTAGGTTGAGAGCTGTGTGGTGAGCAAGGTGAAATGAGAAGGTCATCCCCTCAACCAGCTCTTGTATGCTAACCATTGCACGCCACCCCCACCCCCCACCCCCGCCCCCCTCCGCAATAGCTGACAGTCTCCTCTTGACAGAAACTAGACAAACCACCTGGGGAGAAGGAGGATGCTGGCTTATTTTAGGGAATTCAGGGTGATGGCATTGAAAGGGGGTGGAGGAGGTGTGGTAACTGACCTAAAGGCTGCTTTCCCACTCTCAGGTAAGGTGTCAGACGAGCCTCCCACATACACAGCTGCCCACCCACCTCTCCATCTTGGAGAAGGTTTTAGCTGGAAAGCAGTCCTGCTTACACAACAGCAAAGAAAACACACCAGCTACTGGAATGGTCACTGGAGATAATCATTAAACTTTTGACGTATAAGGACAATCAGAATATGAATGAATGATAAAGACCAAGAACAGCTGGTCCTCGAGGAAACAGGTAATTTAGGGAACAGAAAGGAACTTTTAAAACTTGGAGACTGAGAACATTTTTCACATCCATAAAAATGAGACATGGTACTGTAGAGTTAAAAAAAAAATACTCAAGAGGCAAGAATGCTTAGAAATTTAACTGTATGATTGCTGGGGGAAAAATAGAAGGGCTGGAACACTTGAAATCTTGTGAAATATAGAGGAAAATAGTAGAGATAAAAAATGAAGCAGTATAAAAAATAAATAGCTAATGTTTATTAAGTATTTGTGTGTATTTTAACTGATACTAATCCTCACCAGAGCATTATGAAGAAGATACTGTTGTACAAATCTCTTTAACGGAGAGGAGCACAGTGATAACTTATTTAAAGTCATGTAGCTAGGAAGGGATAGATTCAAACTCAAGCAATCTCTTCTTGAGTCCAGGCAAATTAAGAGGGCTCCCACCTGACTGGCCTGAGAGTCTAACACTGAAAGCAGTCAGAGCCCAGAGACGGTGTGTTATGGTAGACAGCTCTTGTGTTTCCTCAGCCTGTTAACCCATCTTTAAAATGCAGGTAGCAGCACCTCCCTTCTTTGTGAGAGGATTAAACGAATTGGCATCTGTCACATGATAGAGACTCAACAAATGCTAATTTTCCCTCCTCTTTTTATTCATCCCCCTACCCCTAACTATAAGAGACTTAAGGTTTTTTTTAATTCCGTGCAAGGTTTTTTTTAATTCCGTGCACTCATCACTAAATGACACATGTCATTAAGTGAGTATTATGAGGGTGATACAGATGGATGGCTTGAAAGGTTTTGGAAAAATGTTTGAAAACAATGTAATCTTGAAAAACAGCAACCTTACTTTTGTACCTGAGTTGTAAGGGAGTCACTCAATTGTGTCCGACTCTTTGTGAGCCGATGGACTGCAGCCCACCAGGCTCCTCTGTTCATGGGATTCTCCAGGCAAGAATACTGGAGTGGGTAGCCATACCCTTCTCCAGGGGATCTTCCCTACCCAGGGATCAAACCCGGGTCTCCTGCATTGCAGGGAGATTCTTTACCATCTGAGCCACCAGGGAAGGATGGGCGTGAACAGCTTCCACTGGAAGTAGTTGTAAGGATAATGATCTTATTGGAGGGATGTCAGCATTTGGTTAAAGTGGGAAGTTGGGGGATGTAACCAGCTAGAATTTGATCTTGGGCAGTGATTCTGGCCACCAGAATAGAGAAATTGAAAAGCAGAGAGAAGGGACGTGAACTAGAACCTCCTTTCCTCACTCACTCTACTGTATAGTGTTCTGAAAGATATTTATGGCCTTTCAAGTGTTCTAAGTCTTAATTCATATTGCTAAAATAAAATACTTGTTCTCAATGTCTTATTTCTCCAGCACCCTCAGCTGCTCTGAGTGTAACTGAGAATTGGGCAGTAAGCTCAAGGGTCTCTGAGGAACCGCAGAAGAACTAAAATGAATATGCAGTAGCTTCAGTATAATTCAGCAGAAACTGCCCAGGCCTTCTCTGAGATTCTTATCCTCTATGTGCAGTTCTAGGAATCTGATTTATCTAGTAACAGGTAGAATCAGCTCCTGAGGCAGTGGGTAAGGTGGTATTGGTTTGGTAGTATTTCAAGAGAAAATTAGACTTATATACCCAAAAGCACATAGCAGTATGGGGTCATTTAAGATATCATTAAACTGTTTTATTCTTCTGAACCCCCATACTCTAGTCTTTGGTCATAATGCTAATTCTGGGATAATAAGGAAAGGTTAAAAGATGCCCAGAATAAGAAGATACCATCATCAGGAAATAAATGGATGTTTTGACATTTAGAGATGTGAACTTAAGCTGTCTCTAAGTTTGTTTAAGTGAACATTTTTTGATGAAGAAGAGAGAAAGCTGCTATGGAGTGCTAAAAGGCCTTTAAAATTTTGGCTTGAAGACTTAACTTTAGTCTCTATAAATGGAGACTGCCTACCTCTCAGGATTGAGTCAGAATAAAATGAGGTGATGTATGTGCAAATAACCCTGGAAAGTCTGATGTGCTTTTCAAGTTATTTTTCACTTTGCTCATTATCTTTTCAAATATTCCTCAGAGACTTAACTCCAATGGATTGCTTGTCTAAAACCCTCTTGACTGTCTATGCAATTTCCACTTGCTTCCCAGATTTCTGTATTCAGATGAAGTTCAAATCGGCCCAGAAACAGTTATGACGACTCTTTATACAGCTAAGAAGTACGCAGTCCCAGCCTTGGAAGCGCATTGTGTGGAATTTCTCACCAAACATCTCAGGGCAGATAATGCCTTCATGTTACTTACGCAGGTAAGTTGATGTAGCTAAGGTATGTATCTTTTAACTTTAAAAATTGTGTTTAACTGTATATGAATGTTTAATTTCCTGGAGAATTAGTCTGAGATCATCATTTTTAAAGCATATGAAGTCTTCTGATTTCATTGAGGGAAATATATCAGGTTCATATGATTTTAGAATAGAAAAACAAAGTAGAGTTAATGTATCATATAGGTGAAGAAACTGAAGAAAGTGTTAGTCACTCAGTTGTGTCCAACTCTTTGAGACCCCACAGACTGTAGCCCATCAGGCTCATCTGTCCGTGGAATTCTCCAGGCAAGGATACTGGAGTGGGTTGCCATTCCCTTCTGCAGGGGATCTTCCTGACCCAAGAATCAAACCCAGGTTTCCTGCATAGCAGGCATCGCAGGCAGGTTCTTTACCATCTGAGCCAAGCCTTAATGTAAATAGGGTGTTTCATCTCTCTAAAGTTACATAGCTATTTAGGGTTGGAGTTGAGAATAGTGACCAGCGTTATTTCTGCTGTGATTGAAAGTATGAGAGTATGAAGCTTTCTGGACCTTAGTGCTCTATTTTTGTTGGGTCTGAAATTAACATTGAGTATTTCAAGTCCAGAGCAGTTGTAAGATTTACTGTATTCTGTCAGCTTGGTGACCCACTTCTCGAGGGTTTAGAATTTATTTTTATTTTTGAACACCAAAAACATTTTGTATTGGGGTATAGCCAATTAACAATGTTGGGATACTTTCAGTTGAGCAGTGAAGGGCTCAGCCGTAGATATACATGTATCCATCCTCCCTCAAACTCCCCTCCCATCCACACTGGCACAAAACATTGAGCAGAGTTCCATGTGCTATATAATAGGTTTTTGTTGGTTATCCATTTTTAATATAGCAATGTGTACATGAC
This sequence comes from Bubalus kerabau, assembly GCF_029407905.1. Classification (NCBI taxonomy): domain Eukaryota; kingdom Metazoa; phylum Chordata; class Mammalia; order Artiodactyla; family Bovidae; genus Bubalus; species Bubalus kerabau. The sequence goes on from NC_073642.1 coordinate 25,671,338, forward strand.
TTTTCCAGAGTCCTTAACTGTACCTTCCCCCTGGCAACCATGAGTTCATTTTCTAAATCTTTCTGTGAGTCTCTTTCTGTTTTGAAAGTAAGTTCATTTGTATCATTTCTTTTTTCATTCTACATGTAAGGGATGTCATATGATATTTTGGAGAAGTTAAAATTTAAGAATATTCTTTCTTTGACACTTACGAAAATTTTCAACGAGTATACTTTAAATACAGAAAAGGGCACACATCATGATACGTGTATAGTCTGAATATTTACATACTGAACACATTTATGGAGCCATTAACCAGTCTTCAACATACACTAGCTAGCACTTGTTAAATGCCTATAATCTGAGCTTCATACTTGAGATATAAGTAAATCGATTTTTTTCTTCTTAGACAGTGTAATGATACCCTTTTACGAATTGTTTACAAAAATCCTAAGCTAGTCTGTAACTCAGTGCCGGGGGTGAATTGTGTCCTCAGAATTCACGTTTTGAATTTTAATCCCCAGGACCCTCAGAATGTGACCTTACTTGGAGATAGGGTCTTTACAGAGGTGAGAGAGTTAAAATGAGGGGGGTGGGGGGGATGTCTAAGTTGATAATATGTAATCCTGCTGAATACTAGTAGTGGAAATAATCGCGGATATTCCTTAGCTTAACCCTCTCATTTTCCAAATGAAAAAACTAAAACCTGACTAGTTAACTACCTGCCCAGAGTCTCACAACAGGCTGGGTGGAGTCAGACTTGTTTCCCATTGTGCATGCATTCTGTCACATCACAGATGATGATACTTTTTGTAAATCTTTGGTCATTGAGTATTTATAGTTACAGAAGAAAGAACATGCCGATGTCACCTCTTCTTGGACATAATCACAGAACTCCATGTCTGTGTGTATTGTACACCAGACACAGGCTATTCCATTTGTATATATTACCACATTTACTCCTTCTTTAAGCTGTGATGTTATTTATTATTATTATTATCCCCCTTTCAAAGATGAAATAGAAACTTAAAGAGGTAAATATCTAACGTAAGGTAAGATAGCAAGTGGTAAAAGGTCTCAACCTTAAACCAGTAGAGTATGGTGATATTGATAATAACTGCAAGATATATTGAGTGACTTAGTGTGCCAGGTCCCATTCTAAATACTTTGTATGCATTAATTCATTTAATCTTTTCAATAACTTTAGGAGTTGTAGCTATCCTCGGTGAAGATTTTCTAATCATCCCCTTTTTATATAGAAGCACAGAGAGGTGAAATAACTCAATAAAGATTATATAACTAACAAGTGATATCTGTTGTTCAGTTGCTAAGTCTCATCCGACTCTTTTGCGACCGACCCCATGGAGTGAAGCCCGCCAGGCTCCTCTGTCCATGGGATTTCCCAGGCAAAAATACTGGAGTGGGTTGCCATTTCCTTCTCCAGGGCATCTTCCTGACCGGGGAATCAAACTTGCATCTCTTGCATTGGCAGGTGGATTCTTTACCACTTGCATTTTTTTTTTCCTTTTCTGAACTTGTGATGAAAATCTAATGAAGAACTTGATCATCATGATTCTTTGTTGTCTGAAGAATTTTATTGTGTGTGAAGAGGGTCACTTAACTACTTTCATTTTTTTTAATTCAGTCATAAAATTTAGAAACCAGTAGGACTTTCCTAGCTGTCCAGTGGTTAAGGCTCCGAGCTTCCACTGCAGGGGGCTTGGGTCAGATCGATCCCTGGCTGGGAAACTAGGATCCCATGTGCTACACGATGTGGCCAAAAAAAGAAAAATTAGAAGCCAATAAATTAAACTTTGACAATGAAAATCCACTTTCTAGTTCAGTAAGCCAAAGTCAGCTATATCTTACTTTCTCAACATGTATCTTATTTTCTTTTGCTTACCATTAAGTTTCTGGGATTCATTCCTGTTGTTGTAGATCTACACACAGCAATATGGGCCTGAAAGTCTGCATTTCTAATAGACTTTCAGATGATGCTGGTGCTTCTGAACCACATTTTGAGTAGCAAGGCTTAACATATGTCACTGAGGAAAAAAGGAACTTTTCAGTGCTTTGTTGGTCTTAGAACTCAACATTACTCCAGATTTTTCTTTGGTGGGGTCATGTGAATTAGCCCATGAATTGTCATGTGAATGTCTTGTTCCTGCCAAGTGAATCATTTGAACTGAGCATGTTCATTTACTTGAGAGGACCTATGCCAGCGTCCCTCTAAAACAAAGAACCAGTGTGCTGCCCCAGCGTGGATTACATAGGGAAAACACTCTGGGGCAATACAGTCATTAAAAATAGTGCCACACTCAAGTTTAGAGAAAACTAGTTTTACTCCTAAGTAGCAGCAGTAGATTCCCAGGCAAATATGACATCGTATTGAATGACTGAAAATATTGCTACTCTGAATAAAATAACTTTTACCAAAAATTATTTTTCCTAAAAGTAAAATAATCCATTTTTCTGCATAAATACTAACTCAGCTATAAACACTGAGTTGGCCAGCTAGAATATCTGCCAACATTAGAATTTTACTTACTTTTAAACTTGTTTTTTTGAATTATAATGTACATCCAGGTAAAGCACATATTATAAGTTTGACTTCTGACTTCTTAAAGCTCAGCTTTGCAGAAATCATATAGCAGTTGACTCTTGACTAACATGGCCTTGAACTTAGTGGTAAAAAATTACACATGTAAATTTTACCACTAAGTGGTAAAAACTAGTAAATAGTGCATGATTTGTGGTTGATTGAATTCACGGATATGGAAGAACCTCAGATGCAAAGGTCCAACTGTAAGTTCTGTGTGGATTTTCAACTACACAGAGGTCAGTGCCCCCAACCTGCAAGTTGTTCAAGGGTCAGCTGTATACTTTTTTGCTCAACATATACAGTACTTCGTTATGCTTACCATTAAGTTTGTGGGATTTGTTCCTATTGCTGTGTGTAGTTGTAGATCGTTCATTCTCATTGTATAATATTGTATCATGTAAATTTACTTACTTGCTTTGCTGTTTGTTAGGCCTGGTTTTTGCTTAGGTTCCCAGAACTTTAATGCTCTAAAATTTTTGTACTTTATTCTCTTCCCCCCAATCAAACAGGAAATGGTGGAAAAAATCTGTTTGTACTGGTATGCTTGACAATTGATGTTATCATTTAGTGAAAAGATCCTAAGACTGGGCTTTAAGGGCTGGCTTCTCCTGTGGCTCAGCTGGTTAAGAATCCGCCTGCAATCCAGGTGACCTGGATTCAATTCCTGGGTTGGGAAGATACCCTGGAGAAGGGAAAGGCTACCCACTCCAGTATTCTGGCCTGGAGAATTCCATGGACTGTATAGTCCATGGGTCATAAAGAGTCAGGCGCAACTGAGCGATTTTCACTTTCACTTTGGAACATGGCTGGCTAGAGTCAGTCCACCTCTCTGAGCCTCTCTTTTCTCATGTGTATAATGGGAAGATGTCTGCCTTATCTACCCTAGAGTGTTTCATTAAGGATCAAAATATATAATATATAAGTGCATATATATACATATAAAAATAAAAATAACAGTTGTTAATGGTAATTGAATTAATTGTTATCTTTTGGACATTTGTGCTTTTCACTTTTATTTCTGATTTTGAAATGAAAAGTTTTAAGCATATTATAATTGTATTTTAAGTATGAGTTTTTATATAATTGGCAGTTATAACTGTTTACAGTATTACCATTGAATATGGACAGTCTGAAGTTAGAATAACTGTGAAAATAACTATCTTTTTATATGTTTAGGCTCGTTTATTTGATGAACCTCAGCTTGCTAGTCTTTGTCTAGACACAATAGACAAAAACACAATGGATGCAATAAGTGCAGAAGGGTTTACTGATATTGACATAGGTAAGTTCACTGTGAATTAAAATGTTAACCTCTTAAGTACAGTAATGTGTTACTAGTGAGCCTTGTTGGCAGAGGAGCTGTTTTTAAATCAGTGGTTTTTCCAAGTGATTTTAAGTTAGCCTCTTTAAGAGTTTTGCTTTCTTTATTTTGCTGAAATAGTCCTAAAAGTCTTAACTACCTCATTGCCTTTTAAAAGATATCAGATCAAACAAATTTTCATGCTCACCATGTGCATAGCATTGTATCAGGGCCCTATAAGAAATACAAAGATGGGTAAGATTTTTATTTTTTTTTCTTTAGGAAACTCATCTATTTGGAGAATCAGGGAAGAAATATGTGAAAATTAAGATTAAGACATTACATGGAAAAGATGACATATGGCAAAATGTCTTTTCGCCTTTTCGGAACTAGATACATAGAAAATAATTACTATGCAAATCCAAAATGTGAAGAGAGCTCCTCATAATGGGATGTTAGAAGAATCTTGGCACAGGAAGTTCTGACATGGGCCTTAGGGAATAGATAATATTTGGGTAATGAAGAGGGGAGGGCATTAGAGGCAGGTAGAACCACATGAAGAAAGCGTGTGTAGAGGATGGGCAGTGCAGGGCAAGTGAAATCCAAGATGTGGGGGCCATGTAGTCACAGGCCCAGGAGTTTGAATTTTGTCATGTAGGGTAGCAGAAAGAGCAGATCCAGCCTGTAACTCTAAAGATCATCGTCATCTAATGAGCTCAAAATATCTTATATCTTATTCTGGGCTCCGAATTTGTGTAGCCAACTATTTACTTGACATCTTCATTTAGAGCTCTTATAGGCATTTCCAATAGCACAGCTAAAAGAAAGCCATTGATTGTCCCATACTCCCTGTTGTCTTTTCTGTTCCTTTCCAGTGTTGTTTTTTTTGTTTGTTTGTTTTTTTTAACTCTTCCTTAATGGCACCACCATGCATAACTAAAAACCTAGAAGTTATTTTTAACTACTCTCTTTCATACCCCACATGCAGTTTATCAGCACATGTTCTCTGCTCTCCAGTCAAAATGTATGCTGAGGAAATTCCTGGTGATCCAGTGGCTAGGAGTTAGTGCTTTCATTGCTGGGCCCAGGTTCAGTCCCTGGTTGGAGAACTAAAATATGACAAGCTGTATGGTGCAGCCCACATCCCACCCCCCTAAAAAATAGTATCCTGAGTTCTGACTATGTCTTACTTTGTCTGTTGCTCCCACCTGGTCTAAGTCACTGTTCTCATTCACCTGGATAAGCTCTGTGCTCTCCTGTTGTCTCCCTGCTGCCACTCACTCTTTTTTTTACTTTATTTTTATTTTTTATTGGAGTATAATTGCTTTACAACGTTGTATTGGTTTCTACCATATGACATTGTGAATTAGCTATCAGTGTGTGTGTGTACCCTCCCTCATGTGCCTCCCTCCCACCCCTTAGGTCATCACAGAGCACCTAGCTGTGCTCCCTGTGCAATACAGCATCTTCCCACTGGCTATCTGTTTTGCATATGATGAGGTGTATGTTTCAATGCTACTCTTTCAACCCATCCCACCCTCTCCTTCCCCTATTGTGTCCACAATTCCCTTCTCTACATCTGTCTCTATTCCCGCCCTGCAGATAGATTCATCAATACCATTTTTCTAGAGTCCGTATATATACATTAATGTATGAATATTTATTTTTCTCTTTCTGGCATTTCACTCTGTATAACAGACTCTAGGTTCATCCACCTCAGATCAACTGACTCAAGTTTCTTCCTTTTTATGGCTGAGCAATATTCCATTGTATATGTGTACTGCAACTTCTTTATCCATTCATCTGTCGGTGGACATCTACGTTGCATCCTTGTCCTGGCTATTATAAATAGTGCTGCAGTGAACATTGGGGTACAGGAGTATTTCTGAATTATGGTTTTCTTACGGTATATGCCCAGTAGTGGGATTGCTGGGTCAAGTTGTTCAGTCACTCAGTTGTGTCCAACTGTGACCCCATGAACTGCAGCACACTAGGCTTCCTGTCCTTCTCTGTCTCTTGGAGTTTGCTCAGACTCATGTCCTTTGAGTCAGTGATGCCATCCAACCATCTCATCCTCTGTCACCCCCTTTTCCTCCTGCCCTCAGTCTCTCCCAGCATCAGGGTCTTTTCCAGTGAGTTGGCTCCTCACATCAAGTGGCCAAAGTATTGGAGCTTCAGCATCAGTTCTTCCAGGGTTGAATATTCAGGGTTGATTTTCTTTAGGATTGACTGGTTTGATCTCCTTGCTATTCAAGGGACTTACAGAGTCTTCTCCAGCTGGGTCATATGGTAGTTTTATTCCTAGTTTTTAAAGGAATCTCCATACTGTTCTCCATAGTGGCTGTATCAATTTACATTCCCACCAACAATGCAGAAGTGTTCCCTTTTCTCCACACCCTCTCTAGCATTTATTGTTTGTAGATTTTTTGATGATGGTCATTCTGACTGGTGTGAGATGATACCTCTTTGTGGTTTTGATTTGCATTTGTCTAATAACAGCAATGTTGAGCATCTTTTTGTGTGTTTTTTGGCCATCTGTATGTCTTCTTTGGAGAAATGTCTATTGAGGTCTTCTGCCCATTTTTTGATTGGGTTGTTTGTGTTTCTGATATTGAGCTGCAAGAGCTGCTTAAATTTTGGGGACTAATCCTCTGTTGCTTCATTTGCAGTTATTTTCTCCCATCCTGAGGGTTGTCTTCTCATCTTGTCCACTCACTCCTGCTTTCATCCTGTCCATTCTCTACACAGCAGCAAATTATATCACCTCCTTAGCTTCCAGTGTCTTCCCACTGCAATTAGAGTAAGATTCAAATCACTTAAAAAACTTACAAGATCCTACATGGTTAGGCCTTTTATTAGGGTAGGCCACGCTTGGGCATGGTGTTGATAACAGATATACCCCAAAATGCAAGCTTAACACATTTGCACAGATAAACCCCCCAAACGCATACTGACTCCAACACAAAGAAATTGATTTCACACTCACACAGCAGTCCGAGGCAGTATCCCTGGACGGTGATTAGCTTTCTGCTACTTCCTGTGGCTGAGTTATTATCTGTACCTTGCCGACAGATGGGAAAACACCCATGTTTTATGAGCTTTGGCCTTGAAATGGCACCCTCGTTTTGGCTCTTACTGCACTGGACAGAATTTAGTCACCAGACCTCTCCTGACTTCAGGGGAGGTGAGGAGATGCACATGATTCACATCCCAGGAAGAAGAGAAAACAGAAGTTTTGTAAAGAGCTGGCAGTCATTACTTAACCTCTCTCTCTCTCACCTGTCCCCTGCCATTCTGTTCCTCATTCGCTGTGTTCCATATACACTGGCCACAGTTATTTTTATTTTTTGAGCCTTTGTAATTGCTATTCCTTTTGATTGGAATCCTTTTCCCCACTCTAAATCTTTGTATTATTGTTGTTCAGTCACTCAGTCGTGTCTTACTCTGCAACCCCATGGACTGCAGCATGCTGGGCTTCCCTGTCCTTCACTATTTCCCAAAGTTTGCTCAGACTCATGTCCACTGAGTAAGTGATGCCATCCAACCATCTCATCCTCTGTTGCTCCCTTCTCCTCATGCCCTCAATTTTTCCCAGCATTAGGGTCTTTCCCAATGAGTTGGCTCTTTGCATCAGATGACCAAAGTATTGGAACTTCTTTGTATGGCTACCTCTTTCTAATCGTTCAGATCTTAGGTTAAAGGAGACCTGAAATGTGCCATCTCACACCTACTTAAAGTAGATACCACATTCCCCTAAACAATCCCTGTTCCATTATTCAGATTTATTTTTCTCTTAATATGTATCACTCTCTGAATATCTTGTCTGGGTCTTTGTTTATGTATATGTTGATTGTCGACCTTCCCCTTTTAGATTGTAAACTTCTTAAACTCTAAACTCCTTTGTCTTGTTTACCACTGTACCTCCAACACTGAAAGCAATAGAACACAATACGTGTTCAGTTAATATTTGTTAGACTGATTGGCTGTGTCTAGAATGTTGCCTTTCCTTCCCATCTTGGCTGGTTCTTACTCAGTCTTCATGTCTTGGCTCAGATTATAACCCTGCAGAGACTCCTTTCTTAAAAGCTGCAACCCTCTCCCTTCCATGAAATTTAATATATTCCTGTTTACAGTAACATCTCTGTCTTGGTTTGCCTGTCTATTGCGTATTATCATGGGAAGGATTTATACTCTTCCTACGTTATCCTGAAGGGCAGGCACTACATTAGGTTCCGCCCCAGCACCTGCACATTGTGTGCTCTTTGAGTTTTTGTTGATCTACTGGATGTTTGAGAGCCCTGAACACTCCACCTGTTGGCAAGGAAGCATGACTCAGTCCCAATTTCTTTCCTTTGAAGGGGCGTCAGGTGCTCCACTTCAGTCCACTCTCACGTGAAATAACGCTGCCGGCATCAGGGTGACTCACTCCAAGAAGCTGTTTTGTAAAAAGCTTCTACATTAGTCATGCCATTGGGTCCTGGAAGTCTTGAAGGATGAAAACCCCATAAATATTTGTTGATTGAATTTGACTCGCAGTGGTTTTATATTAAACCCAGTATTGTATTATGTACATAAATATAATCTTATGTGCTTTCATGATCTTTATTAGGCTCTCAGCTGTCATTTCTTATTATAACACATCCGTCAATAGAAGACCTGTGTGTTCTCACCTCATAGTCTAGTTTGTCTCAAGTGTACTTGTTAAGACTTGGGAATGAAAGAGCAGTCTAGGAGCTGAGAGGAAGCAAGCCCTGGCTTCAGGAGCTTTTTTTCAATAGCTTTTTTACATTCTAGGGGTGCTTTTTCTCCCGTGGCGTTTGAATACGTGCTCTAGAGGGATATGCTTACCTTTTTACAAGTAGTGAGATACTGTTTCTTTCGCAGCATTCTGTCAAAGGAAAAAGATAATATATCCTTTGATAGAACAGAATCAATTTATATTATGCCAGGGGCAGTATAATGTGCCTTTTTTTTTTTTTAAGTCTTTAAGTTTCTGTGTTTATCTTTTCTGCAGTTAGTTACTAGCATACAAGGTAGCATACAATGTAAGTTGGAAGTTGTCTATTTTTCTATTGAATGATTAAATATTATGGTAATGATGTTTTCCTAATTCTACAACTATTGAGGTATACTGATTTACATTCATTTTCTGGGTTTTCCTAGGGCCTTAGTTTATACACATCTACTCAGCTGTTAGAGAAGAAAAAAGCTTGAGTTTATAAAAAATCAAAGGGTTATGTTTAACCTTTTCATTTTTAACATACTGTTGAGCCCCTTCTGTGTTCTAGGGACTGTGACATCTTTGCTGGAATGATACCTGTGTTTGTTATTAAATCTATATTTGGTTCTGGTATGAATGTGTAGCCACTGCAGAATAAAATTTTGTTTTTAACAAATTTTTCTGAAGTGTGTGTTTCTGGGCAATTTAACTGTATTTTAATGTTTTCATTGATTTCTACAATATGCATCCTCATTTTTATGTAAACTTAAAATACAATTGTTAGATATTTTGTAATAGTGCCTACTATATTGAGGGTCTTTAGAAAATCTTGAACAATCTTTTTTTTTTTTTTTTTTTTAAAGAAACAAAGCTTTCATTTTGGCCATTTGAGAAAGATACCTAAAAAATGTTTTACTTTGCTTGTCCTTATTAAACAATACATATTGACTATAATTTAAGATTCTTCTGGTTATTAGAAGTCATTATTATCAGTATCAGTTATTGTAAACTGAAGCCGTCAGGTCTCTGAAGTTCTTTTAACATCTCTTTCTCTGTGTAGAAGACTCCACACTGTCCTTTTCAAGTACTTCTGTCTACTTTTCAGAGTTTTCCTCTCTTCTTGTCCCTGTTAGATTGCAGCATGTCATCTCATGTTAATGAGTTAGCCTCTAAAGCCCTTTTCTCTGAACTTGCTGCTTCTGGTCTACTGTAGCTTAAAAATAACTCAGCCTATTTTAATTTTGCCCGTGATAAGAGGAAAAGGATTCTGAGTGAGGGCCTGAGTTACGGTCATGACATTTATACTCAGATGTCAAATAGGACTTCAAACTTAGTATGTCCAAAATTAAACGTCAGCCTCTCCCCACTTCCTCTCCCCACCCCACTTCTGCATAGTTGCTCTCATCTCAATTGGTGCCACTGTCAGCCCACCATTGCTTACCGTTAACCTGAGAGTTACCCTGGACTTAGGCTTCCTGTCACCCCTTTAGAAAGTCTCCTGTCAGAAAGTCTCCTGTCTCCTTTCAGAATATACCGTGAATCCTGTCATTTTTCACCACTTGTGTCTGGTCCAAGCCACCATCACCTCTCACCTGGAACCCCACAAGAAGCTCCCTACTGATAGTGTTTCCACTTTTGCCTCTGTTACCATCTCTTCTCATCACAGCTTCCAGAGTGGTCCTTGTAGAACATAAAATGTCACAGCCCAATACCCTCCAGAGGTTCCCTTTTCCACTCAAAAGCCAGATGATCTGCAGGATGCCTTATGAATGCCTTCTGCTTCCCCCGTGTTCTAGCTTCCTCACCTCCTACTTTCCCCTCTTGCTCGCTCACTTCCCACCACACTGGCCTCCTGGTTCTTCCTCAGACACGCCAGGCACACCCTCATAAGAGACCCTTAGCACTGGCTGGTCCTGGAGTGCCTTCTCTCGAGATGTCTATTGGCCTACCAACCCTCACCCAAAGCCTCCTTCAGATCTTAGCTCAAATGAGGCCAATCCAAACCATCCTGTTTTAAGCTCCATTTCTGATTATTCCACTTACCCTGCTATTTTTTCCTACATTTATTATGTGACACATTATAACTTACTTATGTTTATTTAATGTTTCTCCCATTAGAATGTAAGCTCCATGAAGGAAAGAATTTTTAAGCCTTTTTGTTTAATGATGTATCCTTGGTGTCTAAAATAGTACCTGACACATTGTGAGTGGTTAATCAGAAATATTTGCTGAATGAATGAATGAACTGTAATCTGTAGACTCTATGAATTTGTTCATTACTGATTGGGAGCCTTTTTCTCTTGACTTATTATTCTTATCCTGGATATTTAAGTATGCTTGTAAATGGCATGAAATATATAAGGAGATACTGTATATAGGCTTTCATATATGATAATAAGTTCAATATTAACCTTCTGGTAATTTTTTAAAGAATTCTTTGCAGTTCCTTTAATTCTTTAATATTTTTAAATGTAGAATCTATAGCTTTAAGTAACCTATTTTTTATTGAGAGTTGAAATTTTAATTAAGCATATTTGTCAGTATTTTGTTAAATAGCAAAATATTCCTAATTTGACTTATTTTTGTAAATTACCTGTAGACACACTCTGTGCAGTTCTAGAAAGAGACACTCTTAGTATTAGAGAATGTCGACTTTTTGGAGCTGTTGTACGATGGGCAGAAGCAGAATGTCAAAGACAACAATTGCCTATGACCTTTGGAAACAAGCAGAAAGTTCTGGGGAAAGCACTGTCCTTGATCCGCTTCCCATTGATGACCATTGAGGAGTTTGCGGCAGGTAAGGCTGTAACTTGTCCAAAATCTACTTGAAACTATTGCAGTGGGCAGTCGGTCTCCCTATGCGAGAGAGAAAAAGAAGCTATTCGTGTATATACATTTGTGTGTGTAATGTCCTCCAGTTCTCCTGATAGCCTTTGAAGATACATTGTAGGTTATATATCTTTTAAAAATATGAATACATAGAAGTTACACGGTATCTTATAGGTTTAAGAATGGCACCTGGGAGGGGTTAAGCACCTTACCCAGAGTTACAATGACAGATCTTTCTGACCCTTAGGGTTGATGCTTCTTAGTTCTATGACCAGTTCTTATTTCCCATACCAACACTGAGAATATTCTGCTTCTAAGTCATGGCCAGATTGATTTAAAAGGAAAAAATCTCATAACTGTTTACAATTATACTTCTTTATGTTTATTGGCCATTTGTATTTTTTTCTTAACATTCATGACTTTTATTCTATTGAGGTATTCAGATTTTTCTTACTATGTTCCAATATTCTCCCAAGTTGTTTTTGCTGGTTGGAATCATTTTTTTTTTCTTTCTGTAAATTGTTTATAACATCTACCTAGTAAAGTGGATAAATACTGTGAACACACCTATGTAACCACACATACCACTTTATAGTGCATTATATCCCTCCAGTCTCCGTCATGCATTTCTCTCCTAGTCTTTTATCTCCCTCCCAAAGGTGACTACTTTCTGGCTTCTATAAATGAATTTTGTCTGGTTTTAAACTTATTATAAAGGAAGCCATGCATTCAGCATGTATTCTTTTGTGTGTGGCTTCTTTCTCTTGACATTATGTCTGTTAAGATTCATCTACGTGGCTGTGTGTGGCACAACCACACACGTTTTCATTGCTGCATAATCTGTATGGATGAACCATGATTTACTGTTGGACGTTTGTGTTGTTTCTATATGGGACCATTGAGAACATTCTTATACCTGTGGCTTGGTATCTATATGTGAACATTTCTATGAGTGGGAGCAGTACAATTGCAAAGCTGCAGAGTGTACATATGTTAGCATTGGTAGATCCTACCAGTGGCCCAAAGTAGTTGTAACAGTTCACAGCCAAATACCAAACTTAGTCAAGTGTTCATTCCAGTTGCCTCATATCCTCTCCATTCAGTTCAGGTCAGTTCAGTCACTCAGTTGTGTCTGACTCTTTGCGACCCCATGAATCGCAGCACGCCAGGCCTCCCTGTCTATCACCAACTCCCAGAGTTCACCTAAATTCATGTGCATCGAGTCGGTGATGCCATCCAGCCGTCTCATCCTCTGTCGTCCCCTTCTCCTCCTGCCCCCAATCCCTCCCAGCATCAGGGTGTTTTCCAAAGAGTCAACTCTTCGCATGAGGTGGCCAAAATATTGGAGTTTCAGCCTCAGTATCAGTCCTTCCAATGAACACCAAGGACTGATCTTCTTTAGGATGAACTAGTTAGATCTCCTTGCAGTCCAAGGGACTCTCAAGAGTCTTCTCCAACACCACAGTTCAAAAGCATCAATTCTTCAGCGCTCAGCTTTCTTCGCAGTCCAATTCTCACATCCATACATGACCACTGGAAAGACCATAGCCTTGACTAGACGGACCTTTGTTGGCAAAGTAATATCTCTGCTTTTTAATATGCTATCTAGGTTGGTCATAACTTTCCTTCCAAGGAGTAAGCATCTTTTAATTTCATGGCTGCAGTCACCATCTGCAGTGATTTTAGAGCCCCCAAAAATAAAGTCTGGCACTGTTTCCACTGTTTCCCCATCTATTTCCCATGAAATGATGGGACCAGATGCGATGATCTTCGTTTTCTGAATGTTGAGCTTTAAGCCAACTTTTTCACTCTCCTCTTTCACTTTCATCAAGAGGCTTTTTAGTTCCTCTTCACTTTTCTGCCATAAGGGTGGTGTCATCTGCATATCTGAGGTTATTGATATTTCTCCCGGCAATCTTGATTCTTGCTTGTGCTTCTTCCAGCCCAGCGTTTCTCATGATGTACTCTGCATATAAGTTAAATAATCAGGGTGACAATATACAGCCTTGACGTACTCCTTTTCCTATTTGGAACCAGTCTGTTCTTCCATGTCCAGTTCTAACTGTTGCTTCCTGACCTGCATATAGGTTTCTCAAGAGGCAAGTCAGGTGGTCTGGTATGCCCATCTCTTTCAGAATTTTCCACAGTTTCTTGTGATCCACACAGTCAAAGGCTTTGGCATAGTCAATAAAGCAGAAATAGATGTTCTTCTGGAACTCTTGCTTTTTCCATGATCCAGCGGATGTTGGCAATTTGATCTCTGGTTCCTCTGCCTTTTCTAAAACCAGCTTTAACATCTGGAAGTTCAAGGTTCACGTATTGCTGAAGCCTGGCTTGGAAAATTTTGAGCATTATTTTACTAGCGTGTGAGATGAGTACAATTGTGTGGTAGTTTGAGCATTCTTTGGCATTGCCTTTCTTTGGGATTAGAATGAAAACTGACCTTTTCCAGTCCTGTGGCCACTGCTCAGTTTTCCAAATTTGCTGGCATATTGAGTGCAGCACTTTCACAGCATCATCGTTCAGGATTTGAAATAGCTCAACTGGAATTCCATCACCTCCACTAGCTTTATTCAGTGTATATAATCTGACAGAAGACTTGTATCCAGAATATGTTAGACACATATATAATGTGTGTATATACAGCTAATACCCCCAGTCTGTGAATTGTCTTTTCATTATCTTAATGCTGTCTTTTTATAAATAGAAGATCTTAATTTTAATGAATGAATTTATCAATCTTTTTGTTTAAGGTGAAGGCTTTTTTTGTCTTCCTTAAGAAATTTTACCTGCCTCAAGGTGATAAAAGATATTCTCTTAGGTTTTCTTCTAGGAAGTTTATTGTTTTTCATTTAACTTTTCAGTCTAATCCAATTGGGTTTTTGTTTTTCATGGTTTTTTTCCCCATACATATGTGTGGTGTGAGGTTAGGGGTCAAGATTCATTTTTTCCCCATGTGACTATGTATTAAAAACTACTCTTGCCTCCATGCCCAGCAGTGCTAAAGTGACTCTTTGCAACCCCATGGACTTTAGCCCTCCAGGTTCCTCTATCCATGGAATTTTCCAGGCAAGAATACTGGAGTGGGTTGCCATTTCCTCCTCCAGGGGATCTTCCTGACCCAGGGATCGAACCTACGACCCCCACATTGCAGGCTGCTTCTTTGCTGTCTGAGCCAGCAACAAAGATAGTGAAAGTGAAACTTGCTCAGTGTCGGACTCTTTGTGACCCCATGGACTAATTCTCCAGGCCAGAATACTGGACTGGGCAGCCTTTCCCTTCTCCAGGGGATCTTCCCAAACCAGAGATCAAACCCAGGTCTCCTGCATTGCAGATGGATTCTTTACCAGCTCGACCACAAGGGAAGCCCAAGAATACTGGAGTGGGTAGCCTATCCCTTCTCCAGCGGATATTCCCTACCCAGGAATCAATCCGGGGTCTCCTGCATTGCAAGCGGATTCTTTACCAACTGAGCTACAGCAGTGCTAACTTTCGTAAATGAACTCACTATATATGAATGAATCTATTTCTGTAATGTTTATTCGACTCTGCTGTTGTATTATTTATACTTGAACCAATCTGTGGAGTTTTCATTTCTGTAGTTTTAAAGTGAATCTTGAAATCTGATAGTGAAAATCCTCTAGCTTTGTTCTTCTGTATTATCGTGGCTATTCTTGGTCTTAAGTATTTTGATATAAACGGTTTAAGCAGCTTGTTAGTTTCCACCCAAAAAAAAGTCATGGGTTTCTGATTGGAATTGCATAGAATCCATTGATTGGTGTGGGGATAATTGATATTTTTATGATACTCTGTTTTCTAATCCATAAACTTTGATATAAGTCTTTAAAAATTTCTCTTAGTAGTATTAATATTTGAGTTTTCTGGTAGCCGTCTTGCATATTTTTTGGTAGGTTTATTCTGTACATATTTGGCTTGCAAAATGTTATTACAGTGATTGTTTTTTTAATTTTCATGTCCTAACTAATTGTTTGCCAGTAGAAGTGCAGTTGGTTTTCCTGTATTGACTTTGTATCTAGTGACCTTGCTAAAATCACAAATTCTAATAATTCATTTGGAGTTCATTATGCATAGCCTACATGTACAGTTATGTGATCTGCAAACAATGATAATTCTGTTCTTCCCTTCTGATCCTTAAGACATTTCTTTTTCTTGCCTTACTGTATGACTTAGAAGCTTGAGCATTCTAAGAGGTACGGATAAGTGGATATCTTGTATTATTTCATCTTAGGCAGAAAGTTTTCAGTATTTCCCAACAGAGGAATTTATGCTTGCTGTTAATTTTTTGTAGATAGCCTTTATTGGATTAAGAAAGTTTCCTTCTATTACTACTCTGCTAAGAGTTTTATTGTGAATTTTATCAAATGTTTCTCCTCTCTTGAGATAGTGATGCAGTTTTCCCCTTTAATTTTCTTAATATGCATTGTTTGATTGTCCAAGTTAAACTTAAACCTTTGGATTCCTTACATAAACCAGACTTGGTTGTCATGCATTATTCTTTTTATATATTACTATATATACTATATCCTCTTTATATACTATTTATATATTACTATATCCTCTTTACCAAATTTAAAAAATATTTTTAGGACTGCTTCATGAGTGAAATTAGTCTACAATTTTTCTTTCATTAGTCTATAATTTTTCTTAATTTATCAGATTTTTTATTATCAAGTTTATGCTGGACTCATACAAAACTAAGGAATATTTATTTTTTCAGTATTCAAGAGTTTATATAAAATTGGTGCTATTTTTCCTTAAATGTTTAAGGCAACTCATCAGTGAAGCTATCTGAATCTAGTGTTTTCTTTGTGGAAGTATTTTAATTAGAGATACAATTTCTTAAATAGAGTAGGACTTTTCAGGTTTCCTCTTTTGTAACAGTTTCATCTAGACCTTTAATTTATTAATGTGAATTTCATAATATCCTTTTATTATCTCTGTGAAATCTAAATTATGTCCCCTATTTCATTTCTGACAGTGATTTATTGTGCCTTTAATCAGCCTTGCCTAGGAGTTTATCCATTTTGTTAGTTTTTTCCAAGAACTGACTTCTGGCTTTATTAATTTCTTTATATATGTTTTCCATTTTACTGATTTCTGCTTTTTTCTTTATTATTTCCTGTAATTTTAATTTGCTGAGGATTATTTACTTAGTCATTATGACTTTTTGAGATATACCTAAAACAGTGGCTTTCAACTTTATTCTTTTCATGTCTAGTTTTCTGTATAACATCCATTTTTCCCCCAGAAATTTTGATATGTTGTATTTTCATTGCCATTCAATACAAATTATTTTCATGGTAATTTTTTTTTGATCCAAGGGCTATAAATACATAACTTAATTTTCAAATATTTGGGCATTTTTCTTCCCAACATTAAGACAGAAATTTCTCTTTAACTGTTTATCTCTTAGCAGCTCCTTTCTGCTTGGTTTCTTGGTGTCATGGTTTTCTCTTTCTTGTGCATAGCTTAGGAATTGACCAATACTTCAAGGAGAAGTGATGCACAAGATGTTGATCTTGTTTGTCTATTAAGTATTCTCTTCCAGATCATTGTCTGGCTGCCTTGGTGGCTTTTTGTCTCTTCATTTGAGTGAGGACTACTATAGTTTCTAGATTGCCGTTTCTGTGTGACATTAAAGCTCTGTGAAGCAGATCAGCAAGTATTCCAAGGAGAAAGTGATGACAAATATACGGCTTAATCTCAGTACACTTCGCTTCTGAAACACTGTCTCAGTTGTTCACTGTTAATGTGAAATAACTGTTTTATGTACTGTTTCATCTATGATTCTCCAGGCAAGAATACTGGAGTGGGTAGCCATTCCCTTCTCCAGGGGATCTTCCTGACCCAGGGATTGAACCTGGGTCTCCTGCAGTGCAGTCGGATTCTTTACCATCTGAGCCACTAGGGAAGCCCATAGTTGTTCTCCAACGTAGGCTGTTCCATCCCACAGACTTCTTAATATTTTTATGTAGTCAAATAACATTTCTTCTTTTGCTGTTGTGCATGCTGTTTTCTGTTGTGCATATTATTCTGTATTATATTTTTCAAAAATGTTTTGGGGAGAATTCCCTTTATATTCTCTATTTTGCTACTGTGTGTGTTTAACACTTTTTTTTCCTTCTAGAGATTAGGAAATAATAAATTTGCATTTAATTTTTTCCCTTTCAATTTTCTTAATTCTCCATTTCATAATAAAACAGTATTTATTGGCCTTTCTATTTCAGATATGAATGTTAGTATGGTGTTTCATCCTTTCACCTTTTGACTACTTTAGGTAGATTGTACACCCACACAACATGCTACAAAAATACAACTCTCTTGGACTTAACTATAGGTTGTATTGGTTTTAGTGCTCATCCCGAGTGTATTCCTGATTACTTTCTTTAGATAGGTATATGGTATGTATCTGAAAGTGTTTTTCATGATATGAAGACTTTTTTTCAACTAAGAAAATTTTATTATACAGGCATTCCTTGGAGATAATGTGGGTTAGATTCCAGACCACCACAATAAATTGAATATCACAGTAGAGTGAGTCACACAAATTGTATGGTTTCCCAGTGCATATAAAAGTTATATTTACACTATACTGTTGTCTATTAAGTGTGCAGTAGTATTATGTCTTAAAAAAACAAAGTGCATAACTACATTTAAAAAGACTATTGCTAAAGAACGCTAGAGCCTTTAGCAAGTCATAATTTTTTTGCTGGTGGAGGATCTTGCCTTGATGTTAATGGATGCTTACTAATCAGGGTGGTGGTTGCTGAAGATCAAGGTGGCCTTGGCAATTTCTTAAAATAAGACAGCAGTGAAATCTGCCACATTGATTCCTTTCACAAATTGTTTCCTTTCACAAGTGATTTCTCTGTGGTAGGCAATGCTGTTGAATAGCATTTTACCCACAGTAGAACTTTCAAAATTGGAGACAACCCTCTTACACTCTGCCATTGCTTTATCAACCACGTTTATGTAATACTGTAAATCCTTTGTTGTCATGTCAACAGTCTTCATAGCATATTTACCAGGAGGAGATTCCGTCTCAAGAAACTTCTTTTCTCATCTGTAGAAGCAGCTCTTTATGTGTTCAAGTTTTACCATGAAGTGTAGCAGTTTAGTCACATTTTCAGGCTCCACTTCTAATTCTAGTTGTCTTCCTGTTTGTACCACATCTGCAGTTACTTTCTCCACTGAAGTCTTTGAACCTCTCAATGTTACACATGAGGGGTGCAATTTACTTCCTCCAAACTTTATTTGGTTTTGATATTTTGACCTCTTCCCATGAATCATAAATGTTCTTAGTGGCATTTAAAATGGTGACTCCTTTCCAGATTTTCAGTTTACTTTGCCCAGATGCATCAGAGGAATCTGTAACTTTACAAAATGTACTTCTTAAATAATAAGGCAACTCTACACTCTTTGATCCAGATTTAGCATAATTCTTAAGGACCCTAGGATTTTCAGATTGGTGAATGAGCCTTGAGTTCAGCTGAATGTCACCAGCTGTATTAATCCCTAGCAAGAGAGTCAACCTGTCCTTTGAAGGCAGGCATTGACTTCTCCTCTCTAGCTGTCAAAGTCCTAGATGACATCTTCTTCCAATGGAAGGCTGTTTGTCTACATTGAAAATCTGTTGTTTTGTGTAGTCACCTTCATTAATTATCTTAATTAGATCTTCTAAATAACTCATTTCATCTTCTATATCAGCTACTTCACCTTGCCCTTCTATGTCAGGGGGCAACTTCTTTCCTTACACCTCCTGAACTAACCTCTGCTGGCTTCAGATGTTTCTTCTGCAGCCTCCTCACTCCTCTCAGCCTTCACAGAATTGAAGAGAGTTAGGCCTTGCTCTGGATTAGACTCTGGCTTAAGGGACTGTTGTGGCTGGTTTGATCTTCTATCCAAACCACTCAGACTTCCTCCACATCAGCTTTAAGGCTATATCGCTTTCTTATTATTTATGTGTTCAATGGAGAAGCACCTGATTTTCTTCAAGAATTTTTCCTTTGCATCCACAGCCTGGCTAATGTTTGGTGCCAGAGATCTAGCTTTTGACGTGCCTTCCTCATTCAGCTTAATCATTTCTAGCTTTTGATTTAAAGGAGACATGTGTGACTGTTGCTTTTTCTTGAAACACAGGAGGACACTGTAGGGTTGTTAATTGGCCTTATTTCATTATTGTTGTATCTCAGGAGGAAATGGGAATGGCTGATCAATGGAGCAGTCAGAACACACACATTTATCCATCAAGTTCACAGTCTTATTATGGGTGTGGTTCAAAACTATTACAGTAGTAACATCAAAGGTAACTGATCACAGATCATCATAACAAATACAATGAAAAAGTTTGAAGTGTTGTAAGAATTACCAAAATGTGACACAGAGGCACAAAGTGAACAAACGCTGTTGGAAAAATGACGGCAATAGACTTGTTTGGTGCCACAAACCTTTAATTTGTGGAAAAAAATAAAAATGTATCTGCGAAACATAATAAAGCGAGATGTACCAGTACCTTGAATTACTGCATCATCCTATTTTTGTTAGTTCTTAGGAATGCTAGTTACTGTATGTTGAACTCTGCTTTTTAGCATCCATTTTAATAACGTTTAACATTTTAATTCTTTTGTCTTACCTCTTGTTATTCTCAGAAAGTTACATGAGTTTTCACCTCCATCTCTCTTCTGATCTTATGTAGTTCCAGTTCTATTGTTTTTTTGCCCCTCTAAAATGCATGTTTTAAGTTTGTAATTGTACTTTTTCTTCTTTACAGTCTCTATTCAGACTATTCTCTATCCAGAGATTCCAAATGAACCATAGGGCTAGGTCTGGCAGGTTGATATATTTTGTGTGTGATATTTTAAAATATTTTATTAAAAATTAGGGTGTTTTCTGTTAAAATCTGATTTATAGCTTCCTAAACCAAATCTCACTGCAGATGGTGATTGTAGCCATGAAATTAAAAGACGCTTACTCCTTGGAAGGAAAGTTATGACCAACCTAGATAGCATATTCAAAAGCAGAGACATTACTTTGCCAACAAAGGTGTGTCTGGTGAAGGCTATGGTCTTTCCAGTGGTCATGTATGGATGTGAGAGTTGGACTGTGAAGAAAGCTGAGTGCCAAAGAATTGATGCTTTTGAACTGTGGTGTTAGAGAAGACTCTTGAGCATCCCTTGGACTGCAAGGAGATCCATCCAGTCCATTTTAAAGGAGATCAGTCCTGAGTGTTCATTGGAAGGACTGATGCTGAAGCTGAAACTCCAGTACTTTGGCCATCTCATGTGAAGAGTTAACTCATCGGAAAAGACCCTGATGCTGGGAGGGATTGAGGGCAGGAGGAGAAGGGGACGACAGAGGATGAAATGGCTGGATGGCATCACCGACTCGATGCACATGAGATTGGGTAAATTCTGGGAATTGGTGATGGACAGGGAGGCCTGGCGTGCTGCAGTTCATGGGGTCTCAAAGAGTCGGATGCAACTGAACTGAACCCAAATTTATAGTGTATTGCAATCTCTTATTTAAATTGTTTTTCCAGCCTTGGAAGAGATCTCCTGGCATCTTTTATGAGGAATAGCATTTATTCCTGGGTAAATTTAAGCAGTTTGGAGTTTTCTTAGAAGCAGTGAGTGAGAGAAGTTAGCATGTGATATGCTGCTTTCACAACTCTTCAAGTCTTAACTCCTGCCCTCTGCTAATTTCAAAATCTCACAGTGAAAGAGCACTGTGCCATCTATTTCCACCTGTATATATTCCATTGTTCAATTATAGCCTCAGACAGGTGAGGAATGGAAAGGTCAGAATAACTCTTGTCTACCACTATAAGCATTTCTTCACTTTTCCTTTCTGATAAACAGAATCCTCAGAGAGGGTGAATGGATAGCAAAGTCCAGAGATCTTTCTCTGAGCTCAAGGTTTCACCTAAGCTTTGATTTATCAGTGATTTGCACACTTGTATATTAGGTTAACCTCAGATGAATTTAGTAAAAGTTTTAAATATATGCTCAAATTACATATTATATTATGTAATTACAAAATTACATATTGAGCAAGTTCCGGGAGTTGGTGATGGACAGGGAAGCTTGGTGTGCTGCAGTCCATGGGGTCTCAAGAGTTGGGCACGACTGAGCAACAGAACTGAACTGAACATATGCTAAGATTTTTTACCTCATTTTTGCTTTACATCTTTCCCATTTGAATTCACCTTATTATGTAGACTATTACACAGTTAGGAATTGTAGTGAAGTTAGTTTTATTGAGGTTTATGCTTTTATTTCTACAGGTCCTGCTCAGTCTGGAATTCTATCAGATCGGGAGGTGGTCAATCTCTTTCTTCATTTCACTGTCAATCCTAAACCCCGTGTTGAATACATTGATCGACCGAGATGCTGCCTCAGAGGAAAGGAGTGCTGCATCAATAGGTTCCAGCAAGTAGAGAGCCGGTGGGGCTACAGTGGCACGAGTGACCGGATCAGGTATCTGCCATATTGGAGTCTCAGGAGTGGGCAGGGCAGTGGTTAGCCTTTGACTCTCTGTTCATATCCTGGGAGATGATTAACCACATTTTATTTTATACTTTGTTTAATACATGTCTAACTTGATACAGCAACAAGGGAGGCTTACTGGTCTCCTTACTGAATTATGAGCGAGGGAACCTTTCAGGAAACAGGTAAAGTAAGGAAGGATTGAATGGGGCTATGAGTTTTGTAAGGATTGTCACTGGTGGGGAGCTGAAGTCTAGACCTTAATTGATCAAACACTGTTTTAACAGTCTTAGGGCTACAGTGTAATACATTGAACATTAACTCAGTTTAGTGTAAGTTTTCTCTTTGCATAGATGTTACATGGAAAATACCTCAGTATACATTTATAACAATTTTGAATGGGAAAAAATTTTTTAATCTTAAAAGATGTATGCATATAATCCTTTTGGAATTTATATTTGCCCTACCGTGTTTCTTAGTCTAAATGTGAAAATAGGATATGCATCTGTTTTCGTAAAACCTACCTTTTGGATTTTTCACTTATTGAATGTTAATAGCACTTTGGTGTAAAACTAGAAACTAACAGCAAGTTTTTTTAAAACGAGAACTCCCAAGGGGGAAAGGACTCCTATAATTATTGGGTTAAAATAGAAATAAGAATGCATTTGTGGCCTATTTAGTAGTAATTCACACAGTGAGAATACTATATATGAAAACGTAGGGGATGAGGCCAAAGCATCACAGAGAGAATTAGCAATAATTAACTACTTTTACTAAATAGAGTAGGAATAAATGATTTAACCATTTCACCCATGAAGCTAGAAAATGAACAGCAAAAAACCATATGAAAAGAGAAAAGAAATAGATAAACATAGAAATTAATGAATTAAAAATAGTAGAATTGCTAAATCCATAAGCTGGTTCCTGAAAAAGACCAATAAAGTAAATCTCTAGCAAAGGTAATAAACTACATCTACAAATAATGGAATATAATCATATACTGAGGACGTTTTTATTTTAATTCTGGGTTTACTCTGTGCTAATAAATTGAACATCTTCATGGAATGGATCATTTTATAGGCAAATATAAATAATCAAAATTGACTGAAGAAGAAAGCCTGACTAGACCAGTTACCATGGAAGAAATTAAAAGTTATCAAAGAACTGTCCCTTCACAAGGTGGTTTTGACAGGTGAGTTTGATCAGACCTTCAGGGAACAAATTGTTTCCTTGAACATTCAAAGAAGAAAATACTTCTTGGTTAATTATTGAAGGAAGCCCAACCCTTATACAGAAATCTAACAAGCTCACTGATATAGAAAAGACATCCTACCGAAAATAGCTTATTGAATCTAGCAGTACCTCACAAGGATAATACTATAAAAGCAAGTAGGTGTAAGTCAGAAATAGGTGTACATCAACTATACTCCAATTTAAAAAAAGATAAATCAGAGTTGGAAAAATACATCCAGTGGAGATAAATATGCAGGATCCAAGTTCTGACATCTTAAGTTTGGTTCTGAAGTTGTAAAGTTACAGAAATTGAAGTGTTTATAACATGAAAGGCACACATATTGCTCAGGAGAAGGGTGGCCATTTCAGATACAGAGACTTAAGTTCCTCCTGTGGTTTCTTAGAAAGAGGACACTGAGTGATGCATTGAACATCTTTTAAAGTAGCATCCATCCAACAGTGAGTTTTGTAGGACTATTCCTAATAAAGTCCATCAATAGAAAAGGAGTGCAAAGAAACCATAAAAGGGAAAGTTTGGAGTTTGAAAGAATGGCTCAATACTAGTGTTACTTTAACTCACTATGGTAGCAGATCAAAGGAAAATAAACAGTGTATTTGGAGAGATGTCAAAAACTTTAGATAAAATTTCATCCTTAATCCAGGTATAACCATTAATAGGCTAGATCTAGAGGAATACTTATTTTAATACAATAGACTATTGAACCCTCAAGATAGGGGTGCCTGGTAACCTTGCTGATTTCAGCAGTATTCTTTTAACACTGATTGATGTAGGCATAAAGGATAAAGAAACATAGTAATTAGCACAGCATTGTAAATCAAGTATACTTCAATATAAATAAATATTGGAAAGGAAGAGTCTTTTTCATTTTTTGCAAATAACATCTATGTTAGTAGTTCTGTACTCCATCAGATCTAGGTCTCCCTCTTTTATAATAAATATTTTGTATTCCCCCCTTTAGTAACCTGAAATGAAATTTATAATGTGTTTCTTTTTCTTTTTTTCTTTTAAGAGTAACTTTTTCTTGTATAATTATTTAGTTTTAGCTTTTTCTCTAGTTGCATAGAGCAGGAGCTGTTCTCTAGGTGCAGTGCCTGGGCTTATTGCGGTGGCTTCTCTTGTTGCAGAGCACAGGCTCTGGAGCGCTGGCTCAGTAGTTGTGGTGCACGGCCTTAGTTGCTCTGCACATGTGAGATCTTCCTGGATGAGGGATTGAACACCTGTCCCCTGCGGATTCTTTATCACTGAGCCACCAGGGAAGCCTGTGTTTCTTTTTTTTTTAAGTGGTATAATGGCTTAGTTGTAATGTAAAGGAAAATAAATGTAACTGATAGTAAAATAAAATGCATACCTCAACATGTAGGCACTTGGGCAGCAACAAAAGACAAGAAGCAATCAGACATAGTACCTGTGCACACCAGCACTCTGAGACAGCTGCAGGTGCAGAGAACAGGGTGTGGAGTGCTGCTGCCAATTTTGTCGTTTTCTTTAAAGGTTTTCAAGCAAAGCACATTACAGTCCGTCCTATTTTTCCATATTTGAGAACTCATCTACTCACTAGAATTTATTTGTGACCCCCAAATCAACACCAGTAGCGCGTTCTCATTCATTTCCAGGAAACATCTGAATCATTCTTAGAATTTAAGATTATACTCCACGTAAGTCGGGTGTGTGTGTTGTTGTTTAGTCGCGAAGTCATGTCTGACTCTTTTGCGACCCCATGGACCGTGGCCCTCCATGCTTCTTTCTTTGTCCGTGGGATTTCCCAGATAAGAATACAAGAGTGGGTTGCCATTTCCTTCTCCAGAGGGTGTTCTCAACCGGGGATTGAACCCTCATTTCCTGCATTGGCAGGAGCCTCCAGGGAAGCCTGGGGTGTGCATACATATTCCCCCAAGAGCAGTGGTTTAGTATTTGCTGATTCTGTGTTTGTGAAAACTATAAAATATAACTACCATAAACAATGAGAATTGACCAAAATTCTACTTCCTTGATTTGAATTGTAATCACCTCTTGTAAAAGTCAGTGAATATTAAAATTGCCGTAAAAATCTTTGGTCTATAAATAAGTTTTAATTAGGTTCAAGGCTCATAGTTAAAAACAGGTGTTTTATCTGCATGAATTCTGACCGGACACTTGAACTGATAGGGGTTCTTTGTTTTGGGAGCCTGTCCCAAGCATTGCAGCAAACCTGGTGCCCCTGGCTGCCTGCTAGTAGTGCTTCATAATCCTCGTGAAAACAGCATACCTCCTTGGGGTAGAAAGCCTTTTGAGAACAAGTATTCAACCCAGACAGCTTCAGGATCAGTAAAAATCTGTTAGAACCAATAGAAAAGAATAGTAGTCAGTTACAAAATGTATTTGCAAAAGCCAGTGATGTTCTCATGTCATTAAAATTCCATTACAGGGATGGATGGTGCTGGTGGTTAGCAGCAGTCTGAATGTGCTTAATACCACTGAACTAGAGACTTTAAAATACTTAAGATTGTACATTTTGTTATATATTTTGCCACAATAAAAATTTTTAGGGAATTCCTGGCAGTCCAGTGGTTAGAACTTAGCACTTTCACTGCAGAGGCCCAAGTTCAGTCCTCGATCAGGGAAACTAAGATCCTGCCAGCCACACGGCACAGCCAAAAAGAAAAAAATTTAATGTTTGAATTTTCATTTATAATAGTAAAAACAGACCCACCTGCAATAGTAACAAATAACAAAGTAGCAGAATTAAATCCTATAGGAAATGTACAGTGTGGTATACCACCTAAAGAACTGGAGAACTTTGACTGAAATCAAACAGTATCTTTCCAAACTAACCTCTGTGTTATGCAGTTCCTTATAGAGGTCGCATGTTTTTGGTAGGGAGGGGTGGGATGGAAAAACTATTCCAAAATTAATCTGCAAAAATAAATACTTCTTTTAAGAGAGTGGTATTAATAAGAAAAATACCGTAAAGCTATAATAAGATAGTGTATATAAAGAGTTCGGAAACCAATCTAATGTAAATGAACATTCAGAATGTGAGGCAAGAATTAACCACTGGGAAAATAAAGTTCAGTCTTTACTGATGCCATCTTCCAGCATTTGCATAAATTAAAATTTTAACATTAAAAAAATGAAACTTAGAAAGTGTTGGAACAGAATGTTTATTATAAGGATGAGATAGGCCTTTCTAAACTTGGCATAGATCATAACTGGACTACAAATAAGTCAGAATGTTTACGTCCAGAACCACCATAAAATTGAAAGATAAATGACAAATGAAACTTTCTGAAATGGATATTATTGACAAAGCATGAGCTTTCAAATCCACATGAAAAAGACACTCCTCAGCTGAGAAATAGGGGAAAGAACATGGGTGGGATTTTCATTAAAAGAGAAAATCCAGTAGACAGTATGCATATAGGCAAATGTGCTGACTCATTAATGGTGGTGGTGGTGGTTTAGTCACTAAGTCGTGTCCAGCTGTTGCGACACCATGGACTGTGGCCTACCAGGTTCCTCTGTCCATGGGATTCTCTAGGCAAGAGTACTAGAGTGTTAGCCATTTCCTTCTCCAGGGGATCTTCCTGATCCAGGAATCAAACCCAGGTCTCCTGCATTGCAGACAGATTCTCTGCTGACTGAGCTAAGAGGGAAGCCCAAACTCATTAATAATCAAATATAAATAGAATTTGTCAGTCATCAGTTTCTCAACAGTAAAAAGATGATACTTGTGTTGAGAGTGAGATAGCAGTGATTTTCATTCCTTCTTGGGTGTAAAGTTTTATAATCTGCCCAGAGAGCAGTTTGATAAAGTTAAGAATATACCTTTTATTTTCCCCAGAAAATCTCCTTACAGGAATTTATTCTAGGAAATAGTCAAGGCACTGTGAAATGATTTAGCTGTAAGATTGTTCATCATGGCATTGTTATATAACAAAAATTGCAAACAACCTAGATTATCTAACATATAGGAATTAAATAAATGAATCGGTAATAATCTTTCACCTTTTTATATGAAGTTATAAAAATACATACTGACATGGTTTTTTAAATAGCACATGTATATTCACAGAAAAAAGTCTATTTTTCTGTTCTTTAAAAATAGAAGTAAAAGTCTGAAAGGGAAATGCACCAAATTAAAAATGAAGTTATCTCTAGATATATAGAGATGCTTTAAATTTTTCCTCTTATTTGTTTAGCTACATTTTCTAACTTTTTAGAATAGTATATTGCTTTTTTATAAAACTATATTATAAATATTTTAAATTTTAAGGAGAGTCTCATACTGGGAGTTTTAGCATGATGTTTAAGAGCATGACCTTTTGATTCATGCAGCCCTGGGGTTGTGTCCCAGCTCAGGTATGCAGTTTTAATCCAGGCAGGTTGATTTCTCCAAACCTCAGTTTCTTCAACTATAAAAACTGAGGATGATAAAAATAATACTGTTACTTAGTGTATAGAACTATTATGACTAAAGGAAATATTTCATATAAAGAACTGGGCTCAGTGCCTAACACAGGATGTGCTCATAAAGTGGTCATGGTGTGGTAGTAGTAATAGTAAAATTAAACTTGTGACTTCAACGCTTGAAACATGAAATGTTGAGAATGACTCCTTTATGTTATAGATTCTTTCTTATTATACAGTCATTTGTGCCATTTGTGCTTAATGCTAGTTTTCATACGTTTATAAATGGAGTAAGGTGAGTCTGTTTCTTAACTATAGTGACCAGACTGGACGTGCTTGTTGTTCTAGTGTGGAATCCCATTCTGATCCACCGGTGTAACTCAGGTCCTATGCCCAAGTCCTCCACCACCTATGCTCTTAGAGCAGCCTGCTTCCTTCACAATTCTTAGCACAGTTTATAATTAATGATTTAACTCTTTGTTTACTTATCTATAATCAGTGTCCTCGACATAAGTGCAATAGGGCCAGAGACTGTCTTGTTGACCATTATTTCCGCAGGGCCAGGCGCAGTGCCTCCGTCTAATAGGCCCTCAGTAGACCAACCTAGATAGCATATTCAAAAGCAGAGACATTACTTTGCCACAAAGGTCTGTCTAGTCAAGGCTATGGTTTTTCCAGTGGTCGATGTGAGAGTTGGATTGTGAAGAAAGCTGAGCGCCGAAGAATTGATGCTTTTGAACTGTGGTGTTGGAGAAGACTCTTGAGAGTCCCTTGGACTGCAAGGAGATCCAACCCGTCCATTCTAAAGGAGATCAGTCCTGGGTGTTCATTGGAAGGACTGATGCTAAAGCTGAAACTCCAATACTTTGGCCACCTCATGCGAAGAGTTGACTCGTTGGAAAAGACTGATGCTGGGAGGGATTGGGGGCAGGAGGAGAAGGGGACGACAGAGGATGAGATGGCTGGATGGCATCACTGACTCGATGGACGTGAGTTTGAGTGAACTCTGGGAGTTGGTGATGAACAGGGAGGCCTGGCATGCTGCTATACATGGGGTCGCAAAGAGTCGGACACGACTGAGCGACTGAAATGAACTGAACTGAAGTAGTCATCCAGCTGAGGAATTGTCAGTTTGGGATGCTGCTGGTTGACACATCTGTGTTCAGGAAGGAGGTGTGCAGGCAGATGTGGACTAAAATGATCACAACAGAAGTGGGCATGTAGGCTGAAATGCTTGACTCAAAGGTGTACAGTACAGGCAACAGATGCTAGTTAAATTCCCATTAAGTTACTCTAGCTAGAGGTTTTGGGTAAGCAGAAGATATTTCTCAGGATGTTTAATTTTTTATAGTTTTCTTTATTATGAGCAAAGTTAGAGTAACACTTAAAAAATGTATAAGCCTTTAGAACATGAATGCTTACTGAATTTTGTATGTTATTTGATATTTGGCCTCATTCCCTTAGGTTCACAGTTAACAGAAGAATCTCTATAGTTGGATTTGGTTTATATGGCTCTATTCATGGTCCCACGGATTATCAAGTGAATATACAGGTACACTTTTTTCACCCACTCTATACCATCTGAAATATATAACAAGTGTAATTTTGCAGTAAGGTATTGTTTTGATGAAATCCAAGTTTCAGTATAATTATCAAAGGCATCAGAAAGCCTACTAGTAGCATTTTAAGCCTAGAGGGTTCCTTTTTACAATTGATGTAAAGTGTGTGGTTTCAGAAAATTGGGGTCCTGGGGCTCTTAACAGAAGCATTCACTATAAGGAGCTCTCCTTTGTCCAGGAAGCCCTTCTGTTAGCCCTTCCTATCTGCACTGGCTATCTGCAAACACCCACCTGCTTTCTTCCTGATACTTGAACTCTAGAGCTTGAAACTGCCGAATTTCCTATAACTCCTGGTGACATCTCTGATCTCTGATGGTCTGACTGTGCCCTGCCCCATTCTTAGGTCTGCTCCACCTCAGTTTTTTCAGATAAGGCATGATCACTTACCCTTGAAGAAAGTGAAGCTCCTCTCTCCTTCCCTCCCAGTCCACCAGTGTTCTCCACACTTTCCATTGCATGCCCTAGTTAGTAAAATTATTTTTGAAACACATCTACATTGTACTTTTATCTACTATACACATACACCTATGCAATACTATACTAACTTTATACATAAATAAAAACACAAAGGAAAAAAGGAAGTAAACAATATTTCAGACTTCCATCAACAGAAAAAACTGCCCTCCAAAATGTTATTAATATTCTATTTTTAATAGTGAAAACATGAGTGAACTTTGTGATCAAAATGCATCATTAGTCTTTAGGACCACACGACAATTCAAAGACCTTGTCTGATAACACCCAGAAAAGATACTTCACTTCTTCACAAAGACTCGCAAAGTAGCCCAGTCATGTCCAACTCTTTGTGAACCTATGGACTATACAGTCTGTGGAATTCTCCAGGCCAGGATACTGGAATGGGTAGCCTTTCTCTTCTCCAGGGGATCTTCCCAACCCAGGGATCAAACCCAGGGATCAAACCCAGGTCTCCTGCATTGCAGGCAGATTCTTTACCAGCTGGGCCACAGGGGAAGCCCAAGAATACTGGAGTGGGTAGCCTGTCCCTTCTCCAGCGGATCTTCCCCACCCAGGAATCAATCCGGGGTCTTCTGCATTGCAGGCAGATTCTTTACCAACTCAGCTATCAGGGAAGCCCCCTCACAAAGACACCTCATTCCAAATGGAAGAATTGCTTTATTGGCTGGGCTAATGAAATCATGTTCATTTTTAAATCCTGTCCACTAAAATCTAGTGAAATTCAGCTATAAATTTATATCATTCATATCAATTCATTGCTCTTATAAATCAGAAAGTTACAGTTTTAATATTTTTAACAAATAGGTTCAAAAGCCACTGAAATTTGTTTATCTGAGAGATTTTAATGGTTAGAAAATAAAAAAATCACAGAAGACCTCTGAGAGGTATAAAGATTTTCATGATCACTCCCAGTTTTACTGTATATATTGTTGAGATCCTATCTTATAGGATCTTAAACCCACTTAGGCAGGCTGTGTAATCTGCAGGCTTTGGGGAGCGAGGGCCCCATGATCATTCTCTATGGCTGAAGAGCCCTCTCTTCTTCAGTGCCTGTCACGTGTTACATGAAACTCCAAAGCCCTTGTTGACAAACTGAGGGAGGGCATCAGGGTTATAGGTGTACTTAGCTGATAAAATAGAAAACGAATAGAAATAGGACTTCTCTTTATGTTCTTCCACTGAGTGACTGGTCTTATGCACCCTCTAGATACATTACCAGATAGATCTCCCAGGGTTTGAATTTCAACTCAGCTACCTCCACTGTGTGACTGTGGGCAGATTATGTGACCCCTGTAAGCCTCAGTTTCCTTGTTTACTTTGATAGGCATAGTACCTCCATTATAATGTTCTGAGGACCAGTTGAGACAATGCCTGTAAAGTGTTAACAGAGTCTGTTGCTGTCATTGTTGCTCTAGTTTTATAATTTGATTCTCACAATAGCCTTAGGAAGAAGGCAAACAAATTTTTTCCCAAATTAAAAGGTAAAACTGAGGTTCAGAGAAGTGAAGTGGCTTGCTCTAGGTTGCATTGCCACAGCCAAATCTTGTGTCTCCGCTACTTTATTCCCGAGTGCCAGCATGTCTTTTGTTTCTTTTAAATTTTTTACTGAGCTGTGGTCCCTCCGTATCCTCGAGGGGTTGGTTCCAGGACCCCATGTGGTTACGAGAATCCATAGATACTCAAGCCCCTTATATAAAAGGATGTCATACAGTAAGCCCTCCACGTCCACAGGGGCCAATTGTATATACAGAAAAGTACACATAGTTATAAGTGTATGACTTCTTTTCATATACTGTGGACTCGCTTGTGTAACCAGCGGCCTGATGAAGGAACAGTGCATTACAGCACCCCAGGCATCCCGCGAGATTTTTTCTGGTCTCTCCCCACAAGGTAGCCACTGTCCCAATCTTCCACTGCATGTACTGGTTCAGCCTGTGTTCCTATTACTCTTTTTATCTGAAATATGCAAAAAGATGGCTTTGTGAGCCTTGGCTTCCACACATAACTGCCTTTGCATGAAGACTTTTCTCTTATAACCTGGACGTCTGGCTTGAGCTTTTAAAACTCTTCTGTGGAGCCTCACCACTTCCTGATAAAATCAGTGTTTCCTGTCCTCCTCCACTTCATCTCAAGCACAACTCTCCTACTGCAGGTGCTGTTCTGAATTGTCCCTGTTTACTTGTCTTCTCATGACTAGAAGCTCCTTGAGCGTGTCTCAGTGCCTGGCACAGGTTATGGGACAGACAGAATTATCATATTTTAAATATCCACATAGGATGTTACAGGAATTTCCCAGCAATAAGACAGAGGCTGCTGCTGCTGCTAAGTCACTTCAGTCATGTCCAACTCTGTGTGACCCCATAGACGTCAGCCCACCAGGCTCCGCCGTCCCTGGGATTCTCTAGGCAAGAACACTGGAGTGGGTTGTCATTTCTTTCTCCAAAGCATTAAAGTGAAAAGTGAAAGTGAAATCGATCAGTTGTGCCCAACTCTTAGCGACCCCATGGACTGCAGCCCACCAGGCTTCTCCGTCCATGGGATTTTCCAGGCAAGAGTACTGGAGTGGGGTGCCATTGCCTTCTCCAAAGACAGAGGCTAGCAAGGAGTAAAGGCTCATTTCCCTCAGGTTTCTAAAATCCACACATTCTTTAACACCAGTTCCCAAGTCATGTGTCCTTTTTAGAAGCTCCTCTTCTACAGCCACGGCCCAGTTGTCTGACATCCTCTCATCCTCACTGTGGTGAATGCATTTTCTGACAGCGTGTTCCAAGCCATCTTTGGTGGTTAGAGATGGCAGAGAAAAATGACAACAGAAAGAAGTAGAAGCCTGCTGTGCTCTTCCTAAGGGCTTCATATTCTTTTCTAGGAATCTGTGTTTCAGTTGATGTAACTTAAATTTAACTTTTCTTTTAAAAATTACAGATCATTGAATATGAAAAAAAACAAACACTGGGACAGAACGATACTGGATTCAGTTGTGACGGAACTGCTAACACATTCAGGGTCATGTTCAAAGAACCCATAGAGATCCTGCCCAACTTGTGCTACATGGCATGCGCAACACTCAAAGTAAGAGTCTTCCTGAATGTTCTACCTGGTGAGCTGCAGGGCCTGGGGTTTTCTCCCGCATGTTGCAGAGCATGTGTTTCAGTAGCAGCTGAGAATCACTCACAATAAATCCTTGGCGGAAGCAGGGAAGGCAGGAAGATGGGAGCTAAATTGTACCACAGCTTTGAGAAAAGCAGTGCCTCTCAGCACAGCTCTGCTCAGGAAGAAATGGTTAGTTCTCCACAAGAATCTAGTAGCTCTTTGTTTGAGCAGGAGATTGCAAGTTTAATAGAAAGATAAAACAGTTTTGTTTTGTTTTGTTTTTTAAACCATTTCACTGTTCTCTAATATCCAAGCTCTGCGTTCAGTATTTTTAGTCATTAATTAGCTTGTAGCAGAAACTACATTTTTCAGTAAATGACTTGGCATAAATTTTTATAGAAGAGCTATAAAGAAATAAAGTAGATCGTTAATCTAATTGAAATGCCATGTCCAGTTGAGTGCTTATTAAATGAAAATTACTAATGAACCATTTGCTCTCATTTAGGGTCCAGATTCCCACTATGGCACAAAAGGACTGAAGAAAGTGGTGCATGAAACACCTACTGCTAGCAAGACTGTCTTTTTCTTTTTTAGTTCTCCTGGCAATAATAATGGCACTTCAATAGAAGATGGGCAAATACCAGAAATAATATTTTATACGTAATTCAGCTTTATAACATCCAGCTGAACAATACCTAATTCAGCATTGTAATACACCCCGGCTAAGCAGTACCATGCAGTCTAGTCTCAACGGCATAAAGAACTGGTCACAAAAAAAGTTTGCGTGTTATGAATATTTATAACTGTAAGATAAGAGACATTTTGGTTTCTTAGGTAAATAAATGTTGACTTAAATCTCTGCATGATTTAATGAGTGATTTCCATTTTCTTGTAACCTTAAGGGAAAAAAGAATGGGTTTAATTGTTTTTAAAAAAAACAGCTCTTTCAGCTTTATCTTGTATAATTTCTTAGATCAGCTGACTCATGATATTTCAGCAGTTTTATAATTGAAAGATTCTTGTTTTATGTAGCATGTTTGTGTTTTTTGTTTGTTTGTTTCTGTTTGAACTATTTTGAAGGTTACATAAGATGAAGTAGGTCAGTATTTCCACAGAATTCCTACTAATGCAAGTTAATTTTCAGAAAATGAAGCTGACTTCATCCTTGGAGTTTTGAAATATCTGGTTGTTAGCATTTGGCATATTGCTAGAAATAGGCTTAACAAATGCCTCAGAAAATTTTGAGTGCATTTATAGGAAAAATATTTCATAATAATCTAGTAATATATTACATGGTACAGTTTTAAACGATAAATTGAATTTGTACAAATTCACAGTAATCTGTTATGAACAGAGGATCTGAAGGTGTACTTTAAGACTGGATTCTTTATCACGTAATCTTTATCACTTAAAGTTTATAGTATATATAAACTATACCCATCTCTCTGAATGAGGCATGCCGTTGAGAATTCCCAAAATTGAAGTGATGGTGGTGGTGGTGGTGGTGCCTGGCTAAACAGACATCATCAACTCAACATTTGCTGATAATCTTACAGAGGAAGAAATAGAATGAAATACTAACATCTCTAACAACTGCTTTGATATCCAACAGAATCACACCTGCTGGAAAATAGACTTTGTGAACACCTACACAGTTCTATCCAAGAAATAAGATTTAATATTTACGACCTCACTGTCACAGGTGCAGCTGCCTTAGGAGGGGATGGAAGGTATATTGGCAGGATGATATTTATACACTTTTATAAAGCAAAAATTTTATATAAATACCTTTCTTTTTCTTTCCCTTGAAAATGATTATCTCATTTAAAATGTATAATTAAGCTCTATCAAATAGTTGTGGAAGATGTGCAGAAATCACAATTCTCTTTAGTATCAACTTAAAAAGAATTTTTTCTGAATGGTAATTAGGATAAAAAAATTTCCATCTAAAGTAGTATTTCACTTGATATTTTCATGAAGATAGGGAGGTATGTTGGTGGCAGAGGTCTCTTTAAATGGCTAGAGGAAAAGGGAAATTTTTCCCTCTCTAGTAATATGATCTTAAGACTGTAAACCTCAGTTAACTGGAATAACTCTGAAATGTGTGGTCTGGTAAACTGAAGATTAACCAGCAAACACTCTTTAGTTTTGCTGGAAAATACAACTGCAGAAAATACTTCTGCCTTAAAAAATACAGTATGTCAGAGGTAAGTTAATGTTTTTTGACACTTGAAGTATTTCAGTTGCTTCAAATGTGTTACACTGAATGATTGTAACTGAAAGTAGTCATAGAAGGGACAAGAAATGGAACAGTTTACTGATATGGGACATCCCCTGGAATTATAAATAAATAAATATTATCCTTTTATTTTTGTTACTTGTCTTTTTTTTTCTAAAAGTGTTTGCTGCTCAGTTGTGTCTGAGTCTTTGTGACCCCATGGACTGTGGCCCACCAGGCTCCTCTGTCCAAGCGATTCTCCAGGCAAGAATACTGGAATGGGTTGCCAAAGGCACTGTTTTGAATAAAAGTTCTAGTTAATTGAGGTTTAACATTATTTTTGTTGATGTGTGTGTATGTGTGCTCAGTTGCTCAGTCAGTATCTGACTCCTTGCAGACCCATAGACTGGAGCCCACCAGGCTCCTGTGTCCACAGGATTCTCCAGGCAAGAAGACTGCAGTGGCTTATCGACTCATCCTCCCCGCCGCAGCCTGGTCAGCTCATTGCAGAACAGGCCAAATTTGAGAATTCCTTGGCCTTGATAATAGGTTGGAGTGAGGGGACAGAGCACAAAGGCTGTGGATATTTAAATTTTTAAAACACTGGTGCCAAAGAATTTCTGCCCAAAGGGAAAAAAGAACAGGAGAGAGTCAACCAAGCTTTCAGAATAAACAAATCTGGATTTAACAAGAGAAACTTTTTTTTTTCCCCAGCATGTCTGTGGACTGCCATCTCTCTTTGATGGCCATTTGGAGATCATTTCAAGTCCATTCCATAATTGTTTTCTTGCTAAGCTTCCTTTTTGCAGAAAAATGATAATACAGTTAGGATGCTTTCAAAAGTCCCCAGGGAAATTAATTTGTTTACAGGATTGTGTATCGTACAGTTAAACCAACAAGGAGGAACAGAGGCTTTCTCTATGCTGCACTAAAACCACTGCCCCGCGAGGTCACAGGCAGGCAATACTCTCAGGGCCCCAGTGAGCTCAACAGGTGCTTTGTTTTTTGTTTCTTTCACAGTTTTAAAAATTAATTTTTATTGGAGCACAGTTGCTTTACAGTGTTGGACTAGTTTCTGTTGTACAACAAAATGAATCACCTATACCTATACATACGTGAAAGTGTTAGTGGCTCATTCGTGTCCGACTCTGCGACCCCATGGACATCAGGCTCCTTCGTTCATGTGATTCTCCAGGCAAGAATACTTGAGTGGGTTGCCATTCCCTTCTCCAGGGCATCTTCCCAATCCAGGGATCAAACCTCAGTCTCCCGAATTGCAGGCAGACTCTTTACTGTCTGAGCCACCAGGGAAGCCCATATATGTATATGTGTATGTATGTGTATATATATATATATATATATATGCCCTTTTTGTGAATTTCCTTAACATTTAGTTCACTACAGAGCATTGAGTAGAGTTCCCTGAGCTGTACAGCAGGTTATCTCATTTGTTACCTATTTTATATGGTGTTCAGTCGCTTTAGTTGTGTCCAACTCTTGCAACTCAATGTATTATAGCCCACCAGGCTCCTCTGTTCATGGGGTTTCCCAGGCAAGAATGTGGAGTGGATTGCCATTTCCTTCTCCAGGAGATTTTCCTGACCCAGAGATGGAACCTGGGTCTCCTGCATTGCAGGCAGATTCTTTCCCAGCTGAGCCACCCTCTATTTTATACATAGTAGTGTGTAGGTACTTAAACCCTGGCCATCCAGATGCACCCTGCTGCTGCTGCTGCTGCTAAGTCGCTGCAGTCATGTCCGACTCTGTGCGACCCCATAGACGTCCCTGGGATTCTCCAGGCAAGAACACTGGAGTGGGTTGCCATTTCCTTCTCCAAGATGCACCCTAGAGCCATGCTTCTGAGAGTTGCTTCCACATCATCCCCACAGGGGAACTCTGAGTTTCACCAGCTCAGCTCTCTGCTCTGCAATTTTGGTCATCTTCCCAAGACTGATGTGTGCAGCACAGACTGACACCCCTTCTGTAAGCCACCCCTGCTGCATCCTTGCTTGTACCCTCATGAACCTCTCTCCATCTTAAAACCACTCAGATGCTTTGTGGCACATGAGTATTATTCCTTCAGCCTGAGGTGAACCTTGGTAACACTGAAGCAGATGGCACTAGGAGTCAAAAATAAGTGCATAGGGACTTCCCTGGTGGTCCAGTGGTTAAGACTTCAGCTTCCACTACAGGAGGTTCAGGCTTGATCCCTGTTCAGGGAGCTAAGATCCCACATGTCTCATGGCCAAAAAGTCAAAACACAAAGCAGAAGCAGTGTTGTAACAAATCTAATGAAGACTTTAAAAACGGTGCTTGTCCCTTTTAGTTGATAAGTTGTATCCTGACTCTTGCGACCCCTTGATCTGTAGCCCGCCAGACTCCTCTGTCCATGGAATTTCCCAGCCAAGAATACTGGAGTAGGTTGCAATTCTCTTCTCCAGGGGTTCTTCCCAACCCAGGGATTGAACCCAAGTCTTCTGCATTGGCAGATGGATTCTTTACCAATGAGCCATACCAAAAAAAGAAAATCTAAAAACTAAGTGCACAAAATTGAGAGATGATAAACTTACATAAGGGGCTTTCCTGGTAGCTTAGTGGTAAAGGATTCTTGACTGGGAAGTCCCATGGGCAGAGGAGCCTGGCAGATTACAGTCCATGGGGTTGCAAAAGAGTCAGATACAATTTAGCAACTAAACAATAAACATGTAAATGATTGGTCTGTATCATCCAACGGTGCACTGTTAATAGAAAATTTCCACTTGACAGCACTGAATCATATATCTTAATTGTCTTTCACATACACCAAGTCTGCATTATCACAGTTTCCAAATTTGCAGGGCAGAAATTTAATAAGAGTGATCATAATTAGCTCTAGTTTGTCTTGTTAAATCTCAAGAAAAATAGGGCTAACATTTAATCCTTCTTTTGATCAGGCTGGGACCATGCATTCAATCACACAGTGCGGTCTCCCTCAGCAGTCAGCCTACTTCCCAGGGAGCTCCAATAAAAATGAAAACAAAAAAATTAGTGACTGTGTATGTTGAGTTTAACACAGTGCCTGGAACATTGTGGAAACCTGAAAAGCGGCAAGCTCACCATGGACGCATGGCTAGAAAGGTTGGAGTTTAGCAGTTATATATGAACTATTTTTATGACCATCATCACCATTACTAACATTTCAACTTCAGCCTAACAGCTTGATTAGAATGGTTTTGAAATTATTCATTTTTCAAGACCTGACCTGATTCACATAGAAAATCTGTAAAGAAAGTATATTGCTTCCCTATGTTTCTGGACCTTGCAGGCTGCTTCTCTCATCCATGGCTGACTCCAATAAATGCAAACACCCAGAGTTAAATTCTACACTGTTGATTGAAACCGTGGCATGTTAATTAGATTTGTACGCTTTTTAGAAAGAGGAGGCATTTCCACAATTTTATTTGTATTTGTAGCCAGATTAAAGAGCACACGTTGCGTATCTGTTAGATAATTCTGTTATATAATTAGTAAGCAAATTTGCAATATACTTTCTTTACAAATAATGCTAAACTCCTACCTTTCTAGCCGTGCTTCCATGGTGAGGTTTAAATAATACCATTAGAGACACAACAATAAAACAGTTGTCGGTTTTTAGGTTTCCACTATGCTCCAGGTGGGCTTCCCTGGTGGCTCAGATGGTGAGAACTGCCTGCAATGAGGGAGACCAGGGTTTTATTCCTGGATCAGGAAGACCCCCTGGAGAAGAAAATGGCAACACACTCCAGTATTCTTGCCTGGAGAATTCCATGGACAGAGGAGCCTGGCATGCTACAGTCCATAGGGTCACAAAGAGTCAGACAGGACTGTGACTAACATGCTCCAGGCTCTGTGCTAAACTCAACATACATGCTATTACTAAATCTTTTTTTTTTTTTTTACTTTTTATTGAAGTACAGTTGCTTCTACAGAGTTGCGTTAGTTTCTGCTGTACAACAACGTGAATCAGCTACATGTATACATAATATCCCCTCTTTTTTGGAATTCCTTCCCATTTAGGTCACCAAAGAGCCTTGAGTAGAGTTCCCTGTGCCATACAGTAGGTTCTCATTAGTTGTCTCTTG
This sequence comes from Bubalus kerabau, assembly GCF_029407905.1. Lineage (NCBI taxonomy): Eukaryota > Metazoa > Chordata > Mammalia > Artiodactyla > Bovidae > Bubalus > Bubalus kerabau. The sequence continues at coordinate 25,710,418 of NC_073642.1, forward strand.
TATACATACTTATGTATACATGTCAATCTTAATATCCCAATCCATGCCACACCCCCTTTCACCTTGACGACAACTTTACAAGGTGATTTCCACTTTACAGGTAAGAAAAGAAAGGCTCAAGGATAACCAGTGACTGTTAATGTTGAGAATTCTCTCATAGGCTTCTAACTTTTGAATAAAGATTTGGAGGAAGAAAGCAGGAATTCCACCCAGTAGAAGCAGATATATGTTTTGTTTTGTTTTGTTTTTTTAATTAGGGGAAATCTACAGGAGCACTAGGAACTGAGAAAGAGAGCCTTCCAGACACTAAATGCTTCAAGAAGTTTCTAGAAGATAAGGTAAAATGGAAGAAGATTAAGGAATTCTCTGATGACAACTTTAAAACTTGTTCATAGGAAAGTGGAAGCGCATTCAACAGAAGCTTGCTGGAGCCCACTGTTCTTCAGTCGAAAAATTGTGTCCAACTCTTTGCAACCCCATGGATTGCAGCACACCAGGCTGCCCTGTCCTCTGCTATCTCCCAGAGTTTGCTCAGATTCATGTCTACTGAGTCAGTACTGCTATCTAACCATCTCATCCTCCATTGCCCCTTTCTCCTTTTGCCTTCAGTATTTCCCTGAATCAGGGTCTTTTCTAGTGAGTCAGCTGTTCACATAAGATGGCCAAAGTATTGGAGCTTCAGCTTCAGCCTCGTACACAAATTTATCAAATTTACTAGATTGATTCACGAATGTCCTTAGAGTTTATGTGTTCTAATCAAGACCCAAACAAGGTTCACTTATTACAAATGGTGGTTAATCTCTTTAGGTTCTTTTAAAAAATATATTATTAATATTAATGTTTTACTATTAATAGTATGGTACCTATGTCACAGTAAATGAGCCAAATTGATACTCTATTATTAACTAAAACATACTTTATTCAGGTTTTCTTAGTTTCTGCCCTGGATCCCATCCAGCTACTACACTAGGTTTAGTTACCTTGTCTCCTGAGGCTGTTCTCGACTGTGATGGTTTCTTGGCATTGCTTGTTTGGAATGGCCTTGATATGTTTGAGGATTACTAGTCAGTTTTTTTGTAGAATGTCCCTCAGCTGAGATTTGTCTGCGATTTTTCTCATGATTATACTAAGGTTATTGCTTTTTATATACACTCCCTCCATCGCATCACATTTCCTCCTCCTTATGTTACTGTGAAGCCATTTCTAGACCTTATGTAATTTCATCTATAGTTTAGTTGTATGTGTTTATTGCATTTTTTATATATTTATACAAAATCATAATGGCTCCTAAGACACAATTAATGGTAATCCTCTAATATCATGAAATATCTAATAGATACTAAAATTTGTTCTATAGTTTTTATAGTGTCTTTGTTTGAATTAAAATCCCAATAATGGGCACATATTGCCATTGGTTGCTATGTCTCCTTTGGGTATTTTGTTGTCATTTAGTTATGTGTGTGGGGTGGGAGGGGTATAAGCAGGGGTCTTTTTTTCCATGATATTACTTATCTGGGAAACTCAAAATATCTCACCAATTATACTCATGGATTCCATATGACCTCAAGAAAATTAATCACTGTGCATCAGACTCTACATCTTTAAAGTGACAATAATTAGACACCAGTCCAATTAGTAATCATTTATTATATCCCCATAAGAACAATGACATTATTTAAATATTTTTAAAAATAAAGTTTTAAAGGCATTTTACTATTATACAGAGCATACGATTAAGCATATTGAAGATGGCCTTGAGATCAGGTACACATATGAACAACATGAAGTGATACACAAAGGTTTGGTTGGGCCAGTTCAACCTATCCAGTAGTCATGTATGGATGTGAGAGTTGGACCGTAAAGAAGGCTGAGTGCCAAAGAATTGATGCTTTCGAATTGTACTGCAAGGAGATCAAACCAGTCCATCCTAAAGGACATCAATCCTGAATATTCATTGGAAGGACTGATGCTAAAGCTGGAGCTCCAGTACTTTGGCCACCTGATGCAAAGAGCCAACTCATTGGCAAAGACCCTGATGCTGGGAAAGATTGAGGACAGGAGGAGAAGGGGGCGACAGAGGATGAGATGGTTGGATGGCATCATCAATTCAGTGGACATGAGCTTGAGCAAATTCCAGGAGATAATGAAGGACAGGGAAGCCTGGCATGCTGCAGCCTGTGGAGTCGCAAAGAGTCAGACACGACTGAGCGACAGAACGACAAGTTCACGCTATATTTTATCATCAGCAACTGGGAAAATGTTTGCTTTATAGTTATTTTCTTTTTTTATTGGAATGTAATTGCTTTACAATGCTATATTAATCTCTGCTATACAACAATGTGAATCAGCTGTATGCATACATACATACATGAGCCTCTTGAGCCTCCCTCTCACCCTCCACACCCATCCCACCCCTCTAGATCATCACAGAGCACCAAGCTGAGTTCCTTGTGTTATACAGCAGCTTAGCACTGCCCGTTTATTTTACACATGGTAGTGTATGGAGAAGGCAATGGCACCCCACTCCAGTACTCTTGCCTGGAAAATCCCATGCATGGAGGAGCCTGGAAGGCTGCAGTCCATGGGGTTGCTGAGGGTCAGACACGACTGAGGACTTCACTTTCACCTTTCACTTTCATGCATTGGAGAAGGAAATGGCAACCCACTCCAGTGTTCTTGCCTGGAGATGCCCCAGGGATGGGGCATCCTGGTGGGCTGCCGTCTATGGGGTCGCACAGAGTCGGACACGACTGAAGTGACTCAGCAGCAGCAGCAGTGTATATATGTCAATGCTACTTTCTCAGTTCGTCCCACCCTCGCCTCCCCCAACTGTGTCCACAAGCCCATTCTCTACGTCTGGGCCTCTGTTCCTGCCTTGCAAAGCTCTTAAGATAGTCTTTATATTGTTGATGTTACTCAGTTTTTCTATTACATGTATCAGTATTGGTTTATCTTAATCCTGCTTCATTCTCAAATGTACTTTTAATTTGAGAACTCATATTTCTCTTCAATTATGTAAGATTATCAGATATCTCTTCAAATATTTCTACTCTTACTCCCGGTGGTCTCTTTTTCTTTAGCTCAGGTTCGTTAGAATATCTGAAGCTGTCCTCCATATCTCTTAATTTCACTCTAGTATATTTATATCTGTCTCTGCCAATCCCTGCTGTGTGCATGTGGCTTCAGATGCCAGTGGAGTGTTTTCTACTGCTGCTGCTGCTGCTAAGTCGCTTCAGTTGTGTCCGACTCTGCGTGACCCCATAGACGGCCTCCTACCAGGCTCCTCTGTCCCTGGGATTCTCCAGGCAAGAACACTGGAGTGGGTTGCCATTTCCTTCTCCAATGCATGAAAGTGAAAAGTGAAAGTGAAGTCGCTCAGTCATGCCCGACTCTTCATGACCCCATGGACTGCAGCCTACCAGGCTTCTCCATCCATGGGATTTTCCAGGCAAGAGTACTGGAGTGGGTTGCCATTGCCTTCTCCGGTGTTTTCTACAAACTCACACAAAACTCTTGTTCATCAGGCAACACCAGGGAAGCATAGTTTATCACTGAACCATTGAGAAGAGCACACTTTCCTTCTTATAATCCAAATGTTTATTACTATGGGGATAATTAGTTCACCTTTTTTATTTCTATGAAATAATTATTTAAGGTACTATGTACTAGGTTAAAAGTTGTTGACTTCTATTTACTGACATGGAAAAATTGCTAAGACATCTTAAAAAAGCAAATAAAATAATGCATACAGCAGACATCATGTGCACCTATACACACCCACAATATATGTGTATGTGTATATATACATATGTGGAGGAGGGCATGACAACCCACTGCAGTACTCTTGCCTGGAGAATCCCATGGACTGAGGAGCCTGGCAGGCTATAGTCCCTAGAGTCACAAAGAGTCAGACACAACTGAAGTGTCTTAACATGCATGCATATATTTATATATAAACTTTAACTGATATACCTATCAGACTGCAAAGTTTAAAGCCAGTCATCACCGAAGAATTGATGCTTTCAAATTGTGGTGCTGGAGAAGACTCTTAAGATTCTGTTGGGCTGAAACGAGATCAAACCAGTCAATCTTAAAGGAAATCAACTCGGAATATTCACTGGAATGACTGATGCGGAGGGTGAAGCTCCAATACTTTGACCACCTGATGTGAAGAGCCAGCACATTGGAAAAAGACCCGGATGCTGGGAAAGATTGAAGGCAGGAGGAAAAGAGGGCAACAGGATGAAATGTTTGGATGAAATCATCAACCCAATGGACATGAGTTTGAGCAAACTCTGGGAGATAGTGAAGGACAGGGAAGCGGCATGCTGCAGCCCATAGGGTCACAAAGAGTCAGACACGACTCAGTGACTAAGCACAACAAAGCACAAACACACCCTCATGCTCAGTAACTCCCTAGAAATGCTCACAGTTCCTTGGTCGGAGAACTAAGACCCCACATGCCGCACCAAATGGCCAAAATAAAAGTAATAACCAGAGAGTTTAGCAGAAGGGAGGTTTGGAGATCAGGGAAGCACTCGTATTTGTTGAGTACCTTCTGTAAACTGTGTTAAGAGCTTCTTATCTGTTATCTCATTTTGATCTCTTGGCCATTTACATGGCAGACCTCATCTCCCTCTTATAAAGGAGGAACCCAAGGCTCTTAGGAAGAATAATTTGTGAACAATCATCAATAGTGCTGCCACAAGAACATGCTAGGAAGTGGAGCAGACATCATTTAGGTCCTAAGGGAAAATGTTTACTAATGGAGAAAATTCTTAAGCATGTGGTTCTTCACCTAGGAAAATTTAGCAACCTCTTTTTTGATCTCTAGAAGTACTAAGCTGATTTTTGTGGTGGTTAAAGAATGGTTCTGCACAAAGGCAGAAGAGTTAGACACATGAGTTCGCAAAGTTTCTTCAAAGACGTATGATACTATAATTTGGTATTTTTATGATCTTAGATGTGTCTTGCTTATTTCCTTTTGTCAAGGTGGATAATATAAATGCAGCTGTGATGGATTTGAAAGAAAAGATTCATATTCTGAGTGAAGAGGCCAAAATAGGAGCACATGGAAAACCAGTGATATTTCTCCTCCTAGGGACTATGGTGGAGTCCTTGTGGAATTGGAACAAGCCTGATGAATAATTCACAAGAAAATTTTTATTTGCTTATTTTGGGCTGTGCAGGGTCTTCATTGCAGCGGGTGGGCTTCTCATGCAGTGGCTTCTGTTGCTGCGGAGCACAGGCTCTAGCGCACGTGAGCTTCAGGAGTTGCAGGGCATGGGCTGTGTACTTGAGTCTCGCAGGCTCTAGAGTACAAGCTCAGTAGTTGTGGCACACAGGCTTAGTTGTTCCATAGCATGTGGGATCTTCCCTGCATCTTTTATTCTTTAACTCTGGAGACTTCTTGAGATTGTCACTTAGAGCCCAGCAATTTTTGTGACTATTAAGTACTCAGAAGCAAAACCTTTAAGGCTGCTGTTGTGGGGAATTGCCACAAGGCATCCTCATGCCCAAAAGTGGTGGCCCTGCCAATGAAAGTTTCAGATAGTTTTAATTTGGGTCTGTACAATATTCTGGGCTTCCTTGGTGGCTCAGATGTAAAGAATCTGCCTGCAATATAGGAGACCTGGGCTTGATCCCTGGGTTGGGACGATCCCCTGGAGAAGGGAATGGTCACCCACTACAGTATTCTTGCCTGGAGAATCCCAGGGACGGGGGAGCCTGGTGGGCTGCCATCTATGGGGTCGCACAGAGTCGGACACGACTGAAGTGACTTAGCAGCAGTAGCAGCAGCATAAGAGCATTCCACTTCCTCGAACCCCTGTTAAAGTGGTATGATATTTCAAAACTCAAAAACAGCTATATCTTGATATAATAATTTTTTTTTTCAGTTGGAACAGAGAAGCAAAAAAACCAGGAGCCCTATTTGTTTGGTTTCTTCAAGGAGAAAAATGAAACTCTTAGAAAACAAAATACATGCACCTTATGGGCTCTTTGAGTCACTATTGTTTGCAGGAAAATTTTTATTTTTTTTTCAAATATGACCTTTCATTCATATAACAACAAAACACAGAATTAGAAGAAACTAATTTGAAATGATGGCTTATTTCTACCCAGAAAATCTGAATACAAAGGAACCAATGGGAAACACAATGATCAGAGTGCCAAGATTTTAAGAATATTTTAGGTTTGCAAATAATAACTAGAATGCTTGCAATTTCAACAACATATTTCTATTCTGATAAAGAATGTACTTTTCTAGAAGGCTTCCAGTGTGGCCGCCTCCTGCTAGAGGCCTGGGATGCTGGAATCAGGCCACTTCCAGTGTATCTTTATAGGAGACTGGGCTGCACTCTAAGAAATTCCTGGGTCTCCCCTCCATCCTGATGATCATGTGGCCAGAGAAATTGATAACACTGTTGTTTTGCCTGCTGAAATGTGTAATGACACAGATCCTTTCAGTTTCCTGATGTGGGTGAAGTGTGGAGCCCAGTGATGATTTCTTCTTCCAGAAATGTACATCCTAGTTCCCACACAAGGGTGAGCCCCCGTCCAACGGTGAGAGACCCTGCATGTGTGTGACCTGTGCCTGCTGGGACACCAGCCCTAAACTAGTTTGAACCTGACCAAGTTCTGTCTACATGGTAGGTTTAGACCTCTCCAAGTCCTGTCTACACTGATGATGTTGAGACGAGACCGTGCGCTTTCTGCAGTGAGGACATTTAGGCCTGACCTTGTACTCTGTGCGCTGGGACGTGGGGACCCGGGTGCGGGCCTGGCCTGGCCTCTGTCTGGGAAACTCCGTGCCTGCGTCTGAGCGTCAGTGCTCAGATGCCTGGGCTCTGGGGCTGGGTAGGCTTCTCTGGGAACCGTGCTCTCCTCTGAGTGGGCTTCCATGGCCCTCCCAGGGGTCAGTGCTGCGGTTGGGCTCCTAGTCTGTCCCCCGCCAGGTTCACCTCCCTGGGGCTTCTGGAGACCCCTCAGGTGGGCTACCTGGTAATCATTCCAATTTTCCAGCACATTCAGGTTGAGTAGGGAGGCAGGTTCACCTGGTGAATTGATTTCAGGGCACAGGGATCAGGCAAAAAGTCAATGGGCAGCAGGTGAGGTTGCTGCTGCGCTCTCCTTCCACTCGACTCTCTCCTTGGAAGGGAACAGAGCTGCCCCTTGTCTTTCAGCCCAGCTCTCCTGTTTTCTCCGGAGAAGGCAATGGCACCCCACTCCAGTACTCTTGCCTGGAAAATTCCATGGATGGAGGAGCCTGGTAGGCTGTAGTCCATGGGGTCGCTAGGAGTCAAGACACGACTGAGTGACTTCACTTTCACTTTTCACTTTCATGCATTGGAGAAGGAAATGGCAACCCACTCCAGTGTTCTTACCTTGAGAATCCCAGGGACAGGGGAGCCTGGTGGGCTGCCATCTATGGGGTCGCACAGGGTCGGACACGACTGAAGCAACTTAGCAGCAGCAGCAGCAGCAGCTCCTGTTTTCTCAGCACCTCAGCGGGACAAGAAAGACAGAGCCTGCCAGAACCAAGGTACAGTATTCACCTCTAGAATGAACTTTCAAAGCAGCAAAAATTACACAGAACCAAAGTGAAAACAGGAGGGGCCTGACTTCTCAGGGACAATTGTGGGGAGAGAAGACTGACCCTAGACTTCTTTCTAGGGTCCCTGGAGGTCCCAGGGACCTGGCTTGTTTACACGTTGGGAACCCGCCAACCACAGCCATGATGTCCCTGTCCTGACAGAGGGGATGTGTGACCCCAGGTAGGGGGTCTGGGTACTGTGTGAGTCTCACACGATCTGCATGGGTCAGGATCATGTGTACAGAGAGACCACACACAGACAACTAGGAAAAAGGGAAAAATACAGGTGCACTTCACTTGGGTTTAGAAATTAATGCTTTACGGTATTCACTTTTTACAGGCCTGTGCCTGTCTGCCTCTTTACCCCAGAGAGGTTCACCCTCCCTGGGGCTCCTGGGGACTCGTCAGGTGTCTACCTGGTGATTATTCCAATTCACCAGCACAAGCATGGTGGGAAGGGAGGCAGGTTCACCTGGTGAGTTGATTGCAGGACACATGGATCAGACAAAAGGCCAATGGGCAGCAGGTGAGGTCGCTGCTGTGGTCTCCTTCTGGTTGACCATCCCTCCTCAGGAGAGACCAGACCTGGCCCTCGTCTCCCAGCCCTGCGTCTGGTGTGTGTTTTGTCAACACCTCAGTGGAACAAGAAAGGACCGAGCCTGCCAGAACCAAGATAGTGTGTTCAACATTATCATGACAGCTGTAGAAACAGTTAATATCACACAGAACCAAAGGGAAGAGAGGAGGACTTCTCTGGGACAGTGTGGGGAGAGGAGATTGACCTTACACTTCTTTCTACCATCCCAGGGGGTTATAGGAACCCACTTGCTTACACTTTAGGGGCCCACTTGGCAGAGACCTGGTGACCTAACCAAGGGCCATGGGATTCTGTGGGCTCACCCCCACGCGCATGGGTCAGGTTCCTGTACCCGGCGACCCCCATATCTGCTCTTTACCTGCAGTGTGTCCTGTCTCCTCAGAGATTCCCAATTTCTGAATTGAGGGTGTTGCTCTGATTAACCTGTGGTCCTTTTTCTTCTCTTCACCTTGTCGCATTCACATGAGGTCAGGCACCTTTGAGTGGCTTGCTGCTCTGTGTTCTGCCGAGTGAAAACCTTTGGAGGTGTCATATTAATATCATAGCATATCACATGTCTAATTCATAGGTCACCACTGTCTGGTTTCCCCTTCACCAAGCTCAGGCAATTTAATTTTTATTTTACAGTGGAGTAGAGTTGATTTCCACTGTCTTGTTGGTACAGGAACTTGATTTGATTCTACATAGAAGTATATCTATTCTTTTTCCAGTTTTTTCCTTATATAGGTTATTACAGTTTTTTCAGTAGAGTTCCCTGTTCTATTCAGTAGGGCCTATTTGATTATCAATTTGATAAATACTAGTGTTTATAGCAAACACACACACGGAAAAGGCAATGGCAACCCATTCCAGTACTCTTGCCTGGAAAATCCTATGGATGGAGGAGCCTGGTGGGCTGCAGTCCATGGGATCGCTAAGAGTCGGGCACAACTGAGCGACTTCACTTTCACTTTTCACTTTAATGCATTGGAGAAGGAAATGGCAACCCACTCCAGTATTCTTGCCTGGAGACTCCCAGGGACTGGGGAGCCTGGTGGGCTGCCGTCTCTGGAGTCGCACAGAGTCGGACACGACTGAAGCGACTTAGCAGCAGCAGAAGCAGTGTTTATATATTAATCAAAACTCTTAATTTATCCCTCCCTTTTAACTATCTTTTGATAATCAGAATTTGGTTTTCTCAGTCCTGTGAATCCATTTTTGTTTTGTACATTAGTTCATTGGGATGAATTTATAGATTCCACCTGTATGTGATATCTTAGGATATTTGTCTTTTTCTCTTTGACTTGCTTCACTTGGGATGAAAATTTCTCAGTCCATCAGCTGCCAATGTCTTATTTCATTCTCTTTAATGGCTGAGTAGTATTCCAGTGTATAGATATACCACATAGTCTTCATTTTTCTGTCAGTGGACATTTTGGTGGATTCTACATCTTTGGTATAGTAAATAGTGCTAGCCTGAAAACAGGGGTGAACGTGTCATTTCGCTGAATGAATGTCAGTGATGAATTTCTCCAGATCTAAACCTAGGAGTGGGATTGTAGCATCATGTGATACCTGTATGTTTAGTGTTCAAGGAAACTGCATGCTGTTTCCAATAGTGGCTTCACCAGTTACATTCCCGCAAAGATTGTGGGAAGATTCCCTTTTCTGTACATCCTCTGTGGTATTTATTCTTTGTAGAGCTTTTTTTTTCATTTCATTTTTTTTTGAAATTCTAAATATAAATTTATTTATTTTAATTGGAGGTTAATTACTTTACAATATTGTATTGGTTTTGCCATACATCAACATGAATCCACCACAGGTATACACGTGTTCCCAATCCTGAACCCCACTCCCACCTCCCTCCACGTACCACCATCCCTCTGGGTCATCCCAGTGCACCAGCCCCAAGCATCCAGTATCATGCATTGAACCTGGACTGGCGATTCATTTCATATATGATATTATACATGTTTCAATGCCATTCTCCCAAATCATCCCACCCTTTCCCTCTCCCACAGAGTCCAAAAGACTGTTCTATACATCTATGTCTCTTTTGCTGTCTCGCATACAGGGTTATCATTACCATCTTTCTAAATTCCATATATATGCATTAGTATACTGTATTGGTGTTTTTCTTTCTGGCTTCACTCTGTATAATCAGCTCCAGTTTCATCCACCTCATTAGAACTGATTCAAATGTATTCTATTTAATGGCCGAGTAATACTCCATTGTGTATATGTACCACAGCTTTCTTATCCCTTCATCTGCTGTTGGACATCTAGGTTTCTTCCATGTCCTGGCTATTATAAACAGTGCTGCGATGAACATCGGGGTACACGTGTCTCTCTCGATTCTGGTTTCCTCGGTGTGTATGCCCAGCAGTGGGATTGCTGGGTCATAAGGCAGTTCTATTTCCAGTTTCTTAAGGAATCTCCACGCTGTTCTCCATAGTGGCTGTACTTTTGTAGAGCTTTTTGATGATGGCAGTTGTGACCAGCGTGAGGTGATACTTCATTGTAGTTTTGATTGGCATTGATTTAATAACTGCTGATGTGGAGTATCTTTCCATGTGCTTTTGTTATTTTACACCTTGTATGTAAAATTTACCTCTTAAATCTGCTTTCCTGAAAGTTGGCCCTGTATGGAATTCTTTTCCAATGATTTATCCCAGGACATTTCTTGAGGGCAGATGTCATTTACAGCCCTGTCAGACTTGTGACTGTTAAGAACCCTTCAGCACATTTTTTATGGTATATATATTAATCTTAACCAGCTAATGGCTCTCTGCCCCCTGAAACTTTCTTCTTTGGTAACCATAAGTTTCTTTTTTAAGTCTCTGAGGTTGATTCTCTTTTGTAAAAAGTTCATTTGTATCCATTTTCAGGTTCCACCTGAAATGATATCCTATGATACCTGTCTTTCCCTGTCTCAATTAGTATGATCATCTCTAGTTTCTTCCCTGTAACTGGAAATGGCATTATTTCATCCCTCTTTATTTCTAAGTAATATTGTATTATGTATATATACCACATCTTCTGTATCCATTCATCTGTCCTTGTACACTTAAGTTGCTTCCCTGTCTTTGCTATTGTACCCAGTACTGCCATGATCATTGGGGTGCAAGTGTCTTTTAAAAGTTTGGGTTTCACTGGATCTGTGCCTAGGTATAGAATTGCTGGGTCAATTGGTACCTCTGTGTTTAGTGTTTTAAAGAACCTCCATAATGTTCTCCCTAGTGGATGTAGCCGTTTACATTCCTATCCACAGTGGGAGAGTTTTCTTCTCTCCACATCTTCTGCAGAATTTATTGCTGTAGATTTTTGAGAGATAGTGATTCTGATTGATGTGAGGTAATACCTAATGGGACAACTGACTTACCTTTCGGGTAAGTACCTAGTGATATAAGAATCTTTTCTTGTACTTTATGGCCATCTCCATGCCTTCTGTGGAGAAATGTACATTTAGATCTTTGGCCAATTTTTTATTGGATTGTTTGTTTTTGATACTGAGCTGTATGAATTGTTTGTACATGTAAAGTCCCTGTGTCTATCTTCATTTACACAAATTGTGTCCATTCTTGGTTGTCTTTTTTTCTCTCACTGATGGTTTCCTTTGTTATACAAATGTTTTTAACCTCTGTTAGGTCCCATTTGTTTGTTTTTGTTTTATATGTCCTGATTCTTAGACGTGGATCAAAAAAGATCTTACTGTATTTTATGTCAGAGTGTGTTCTGCTTTTTTCCCTCAAGAGTTCCATAGAATCTGTCCATTTATTTAGACCTTTAATTTTTTTGCAGTTTATTTTTGTGTATGGTGTTAGGTTGTAGTCTAATTTCACTCTCATTTTTATGCTAAGGAACCTGCCTGGTGTCCTCCACGGTGGCTGCTCCCAATTTCCATTCCCAGCATCAGTGTGGGAGGGTTCCCTTTGCTCTATACCCTCTCCAGCATTTATTGTTTACAGAGTTTCTGCCTCTGGCCATTGTGACCTGTGTGAGGTGATAACCTCGATGAAGTTTTGATTTGCCGTTCTCTCGTATTTAGTGATCTTGACATCTTTTCATGTGATTTTTTAAAACAGTGTGTTAAACTTACTTATTCAAATTGGCTTGTTGAATGACTTCCCTGTTTTGAATGTTTTTCTGATGACCTCCCCTAGGATATTTCTTGAGGGCAGGTGTTTTTTTAACCTAAGCCCCTCAAGCCTTGGGAATATTAAGTGCCCATGAGCATTGGTTTTACAGTTGTTGTTATGGGAAATGGCCACAAGGTGGCAGCATGTCTTTATGCCCAACTCTGGTTACTGGGGGAACCAGAGCCTTGGGGAAAGCACTGTTCCTGGATTGTTAGAGTAGAATGTGCCAGAACAAACACCCAAGGCTTGTGTCCCATTCCTTCTTCCTTCCTTACCCCTGTCTCCTGGACACATCCCAGTTCCTGCAACACCACTTTGTGGAGCACGCTTTCACCCATAGCTTGGGCAACCCTAAGGAAGGAGACTGGAGGTGGAACTCCACCACCAGGAGACAGAAGCCCACGGGGCTTTTCAAAGCTCTTTCAGCCCAGAGGCTCCACATCCTTTGGGTGCAGTAGGCATAGTTTCACTGTAGGAGGGTCCTCCTGGATTTGGAGGTTGTGGGCCCATGCAGAAAACAGGCTCACCAGGTCCATGGGGCAGGGCTCATTGGCTGGCACATCCTCCCCAGCTCCGTCAGCCCCGTGACAGTCCATCCTTGGAAACAAGCCTGCCCAGGCTTCAGGGATGTGACAGCAGCCCAGGTCACCAAGGCGAAATAGAGATGACATTCATTCTTTGTAATTTGTATTGGTGTATAGGTGACTTACAGTGTTGTAGGGTCTGTTTGTTTGTTTTTGTTTTAGGTGGACAGCAACATGATCCGCTTATGCATAGATGTGTACATGTCCTTTTTTGGGTTCTCTTCCCATATAGTTGGAGAAGGAAATGGCAACCCACTCCAGTATTCTTGCCTGGAGAATCCCATGGATGGAGGAGCCTGGGGGGCTACAGTCCACGGGGTCGCAGAGAGTCGGACACGACTGAGCGACTTCACTCACTCACTCATTCACTCCCATATAGTTTATTATGCAGTGTTGATTTGGGGTCCTCCTTGGTTTTTTATAAAGAGTAATGTGTATACAATCATCAATACCTTCTCATTTCTTACCACCCACCACCTTTCCCTTTTGGTAAACATAAGGTGCTTTGCTATGTTGCAAGGCCTTTTCTGTTTGGTAAAGTTCATTTGTATCCATTTTTAGAATTCAGCACTAAGTGATATCGTATGATACTTGTCTTTCTTTCTCTCATTTCACTTCCTATGATCCCCTTATTGCTGGACATGGCATGATGTCACGCTTTTATGGCTGAGTACCATGGCACTTGTTTACCCATTCGTCTGTCCTTATCCATTAAGGTTGCTTCCAGCTCTCAGCTATTGTACATGGTGCTGCCATGAACGTAGTATGCACCTGTCTTTAAAATTACGATTTTCTCTGAATTTACGCCCAAGAATGGGATTGCCGGGTCCTATGGTACTTCTCTGTTTAGTTTTTAATGAGCCTTTGTTTTGTTCTCCTTCATAGATTTACTGACTTTCATTCCCACCAACAGGGAGTTCTTTTTCCTGCATACCCTCTCCAGCATTTATTTTTGTAGATTTTTTAATGCTGACCATTCTGACCCATGTTGCCGGGGTCCAGCCCTGGCTGATCCAGGGTATTCGAAGCGGGGATGGCGTCGGCGAGGATAAGGATACAATAGCTTCAATTAGATATTAATTAAAGATATAAAGAGTAATAGAATGAGTATAGCTCAGTAGGAAAATTCAGTGGAGAAAAGAGGCTGAGTAGCTTGGTTTACACGGGAGACCAATAAAACTTCAAGACAAGAAGTTTGCACCACTTACGTAGGCCGCAGGCGTCCTTCCGTTCTCCCGAAGGAGAGGAGACACTGAGGCCTCCCTGGTCGGATCTTAGAAGCCCAGGCATAATTAGCAAGCATGGCGGGTTCCACACTCCAGATGGAGACTCAGCCAGAATTTGAGAGAGAGCGACATGGGGAGACCAAGTTTCAGTGAACAAGGCCCTCACTTTATTTTCCAAAGTAGTTTTTATACCTCAAGTTGTGCATAAAGGATAATGGGGGAAGGGGTGGAGTCATGCAAGGACAGCAGTTCCTGGTCCTAATCGAAGCCAGGCTTTCAAACTTATCATATGCAAAAGTTCAGGTGAATTACATCATCTTCTGGCCAGGAGGCCTGTTAACATTTTAAGAAACTTATCTTTCTCTAAAGGTGATTATTCCAAAGTCAGGCACCAGCCTCCAAAAAAGCATTGGACAAAGCTGTATTCCTATAGGGCAAAGGTGAGGTGGGCTCAATCAAGAAAATAATTAACTCAAGGGTCCAATGTTACAAACATTGAGGCTACTACTTACATTTCTATACACCCATTATATCAATACACTGCCAAGGACACAGTAGGTAAGGAGTATGGAGACTTAGCAGCAAACATTGGCTCAATAAGTGAAAAACCCTTCACCAATACAATTTCTAATCAATCTTTTAACTACTCAAAAGAATCTGTGTTTAGACAGTTTAGAACATCTCCTGCCTCTCACAGTTGGGAGGCTCTGAACAATCACATGTGGCCAGAAGAACCTATTCAGGCAGGCTAGAGGACTTCCAAAGGAGTTTGTAGGTTGAAACACTGTCACACCCAGGAATTATTAACTGGAGCTGTAAGCTAACTTTTTTCAGAGAGAGGTAGTGGAGGACAGCCCCCGTAAAGTCAGAGGTGTAGGTGAGAGCACAAAGCCGAAAGTAGGCAGACTCTGGTTTGGGGGTAGATGCTCGAGAATTTCCAGGGGGACTCCTGAGGCTCGATCCCGCCTTTGCGTGTGCCGAGCCTCCTTCCTCATGACCTTTGCCATTGGCGGAGTGCCTCACGCTGGCTCCCAGCAGTGATAGAATTCTAGTTGAGCTATTCCAGATCCTGAAAGATGGTGTTGTGGAAAGTGCTGCACTCAATATGCAATATGCACTCAATATGCAATATGCCGGCTCCCGGCACCATGTGAGGTGATAACACATTGTATTTCTGATCCACAGTTCTCTAATACTTACAGATGGTGAGCATCTTTTCATGTGCTTCCTGGCCACCTCTGTGTCTTCTTTGGAGAAATGTCCATTTAAATCTTGTGCCCCTGTTTGATTGGGTTGTTTCTTTGATATTGAGGTGCATAAGCTGTTTGTACATTTGGGAGAAAATTCCTTGTGAGTGTCTTTGCAAATATTAGTTTAATTATGAGGATCGTCTTTTTGTTATGTTTCTGTTTCCTTTGCTGTTACAACGCTTTTAAGGGTAGTTAGGTCCCATCAATTTATTTTTGTTTTATTCTTCATGATTCTAAGACGTGGGTCAGAAAAGGACTTGCTGCATTTTATGTCAAAGTATGTTCTGCTCCTTTCCTCAAGAGTTTCATTATATCTATCCTTTTATTTAGGTCTTTACTCTATTTGGAGTTTATTTTTATGTATGCATCAGGTGGTATTCTAATTGCATTCTCATTCTCATTTCTTTAAAAACCTGCACACCATTCTCCATAGTCTATTACTAATTTAATTACATTTTCACTAACAGTGTAGGAGGGTTTCCTTTTTTCCACACTTTTTCTAGCATTTATTGTTTGTCGACTTTTGGGCAATGGCAATTGTGAATCATATGAGGAAATACCTCATTAGAGTTTTGATTTGCATTTCTCTAATATTTAGCGATGGTGACATATTTTAATGTGATTTTTTTAAGGGTGTGAGTTAAACTTACCACCTGAAACTGGCCACTTGAACACCTGCTTTGTGTTGAATTCTTTTTGGATGTCCACTCCTAAGACCTCAAGTGTATGTGTTTTTTCCTTACAGAACTTGAATCCTTGTGAATATTAAATGCCCAACGGCCTAACTTTTCATCAAGTAATCACAGAAAATGGCCACAAGGTGGCAGCACTTCCTCCTGCCACACTTTTTTTTAACCTGTAATTTCGTTGCTATTTTATATTGGAATAGAGTCAATTTCTGATGTGGTATTTGTTTCCGGTGTACAAGAATTCAATTTAGTAATATATGGATATTTATTCATTCTCTTTAAAGTTCTTTTTGCATATAGGCGATTACAGTGTGTTCAATAAACTTCCCTCTGCTTTTCAGCAGTTAATTTTTGATCATCTTTTTGATTACGTATTAATATGTATATGTTAACTCCAAACTCCTAATTTCTCACGCACTTATCTGGAGGGCAAAGGCACTCCAGGTTCTTTGTGGAGGCACACTGCCTGCCGCATGCTCCCAGTTCCCTCGGCCCCAGGACACTCCAGCCTTGGGACCCAAGCCAGTCAGGCTCCAGGGATGTGACAACAGCCTAGGTCACTATGGCCTGAGGGGAGTAAAGTCAGCATTTCTTTTTATTTTTCTTTTTAATGTTGTTATCCTATAATTTGAACTGGAGTAAATGGATGAATTACAATCGTGTGGGTCGTTTTTTTTCTTTTTCTTTTTCCTTTTCAATCTAGGATAACTTGATTCACTTCTACATAGATGTATATACATTATTTTTCAGTTTTTCTATGTGTAGGTAATCACATAGTTTGTGTATGTTTTCTTTGTGTTACATAGTAGGTCCTGGTGACTTTATAAATAGTAGTGTGCACATATTAGTCTGAAGCAGCTCATTTCTCCCTCACCCATAGCTTTCTATGTTGGAGAGCAGTTGTTTCTTTTCTAAGTCTGTGAGGCTGTCTCTGTTTAAAAAAGAAGTTCATTTTCATCCATTTTTCTATTACACTTAGAAGTGATATCATATGATGCTTGTCTGTCCCTGTTTCCCTTACTTCACTTTGAATGATCATCTCTAATTTCTTTTCTGTGACTGGACTTGGCATTATTTCCTACCTCTTTATAGTTGAGAAATATTGCATTGTGTATATGTACCCTATTGTCTGTATCCATTCATCTGAAATTTCTGCAATTAGCTTGCTTCCCAGACTTGGCTGTTGCATCTTTGGCCATGATTGCAGGAGAGTCTTTTACATTTTTTTATTTTCTCTGGATTTATGCCCATGCATGGGATTCCTGGGTCCTAAAGTACTTCTGTGTTCTTTTTCAAATGAACCTCCATACTGTTCTCCCTACTGGATGAACCTATGTACATTGCGATCAACAGTGCAGGAGGGTTTCCTTGTCTCTACACCCTCTCCAGCATTTATTCTTTTCTAAATAATTTTACTTATTCATTTGTCTTTGGTTGCACTGGGCCTTGGTTGCAGAAATCCAGCTCTCTCTATCTGTAGTGAGCGGGGGCTACGCTCTAGTTTCACTGTCAGAATGAGGCTTCTCATTGTGGTGGGTTCTGGTTGCAGAACGCGGGCTCTAGAGCACCAGGCTCCAGGAGCTGCTGTGGGAGGCCTCAGTAGTTGTAGTTCAGGGGCTCTAGAGCGCAGGCTCAGCAGTTGTGGCATATGTGGGCTTAGTGGCCCCACTGATGTGGAATCTTCTGAGACCATGATTCCAAGCTGTGTCTCCTGCATTGGCAGGCACATTCTTAACACTGCACCACCAGGCAAGTCCTAGAATTTATTCTTTAAGATGTTTTAAGATGACCATTCTGACCAATGTGAGTGCTTAGCTCCTTGGATTTTGATTTGTGTTTTCCTAATAATGAGTGATGCTGAGCACATTTTCATGTGCTGGGAGGGATTGGGGGCAGGAGGAGAAGGGGAAGACAGAGGATGAGATGGCAGGATGGCATCACTGACTCGATGGACGTGAGTCTCAGTGAACTCCGGGAGTTGGTGATGGACAGGGAGGCCTGGCGTGCTGCGATTCATGGGGTCGCAAAGAGTCAGACATGACTGAGCGACTGATCTGATCTGATCTGAAGTGCAATCTATAGACATTCCTGAGAGAATTAACCATTTTAATCTTTGGCCCATTTTGTTCTTGGTTATATGTATTGTTGATATGAAGCTGTACAAGTTGTTTGTATGTTTTGGAGATGAATCCCTTGTGGATATCTCCTTTGCCAAATATTTTTTCCTATTCTGAGGATTGTCCTTGTCTTTCCTTGAGGGATTCCTTTAGGCATGCAAATGCTTTTAAGGTTAATTCAGTCCCACTCTCTGATTTGTGGTTTATTTTTCATTGTTCTAAGAGGTGGACCCATAAAGAATTTGCTGCATTTTATGTCAGATTGTGTCCTGTTTATATTTTTCTCAATAATTTCATAGTATCCATCATTACATTTAGATATTTATGCTCTCTGGGGTTTGTGTTTGGTGTTAGGATGTTTTCTAACTTCATTCTCATTTTCATGGTTGAAGGAATCCTCACGGTGTCCTCCAGAGTGGCTGTTCCCCATTTACATCCCAAGCATCAGTGGAAGAGGTTTCCCTTATCTGCACATCTTCTCCAGCACTGTTTGCAGAGTGTTTGACAATGGCCATTCCTCCTGGTGTGATGTGATACCTCATTGTAGTTTAGAATTGCATTTCTCTAATGCTAGTGATGTTGACATCTTTTCATGTGATTTTTTTTAGAGTGTGACTTAAACTTACATCTTGAAATTGGCTTCTTTAATGCCTGCCTTGTTTTGGATTCTTTTTCGATGACAACCCCAAGGACAGTCCTGGAGTACGAGCGTTTTTTACTTACAGCCCCTGGATCCTTGTGAATATTAAATTTCTGGGGCACAGCTCTTAGTGGTGTTATTACATAGAATAGCCACAAGGCGGCAGCACTACCTCATGCCACATTTTTTTATCCTCTCTAAATTCCTTGTTATTTTCTATGGGCTTAGAGTGGATTTCTGATGTTGTGTTTGTTTTAGGTGTGCAGGAACTCGATTCAGTTATACGTAGACGTTTATCTATTCTCTTTAGGGTTCTTTTTCTCATATAGATGATTACAGTTTCAGTAAACTTTCCTAAGCTATTCAGTAGGTACTTTTTATCATCTATTTGATATATACTAATATGTATATGTTAATTCCAATCTCTTAATTTCTCCTGCCTGTATCTGGAGTCTGGGGGTTCTCCAGAGGCAACAGGCACTCCAGGTGCATTTTGGAGACACACTGCCTGCTACATGCTCCCAGCTCCCTCAGCCCCAGGACACTCCAGCCTTGGGACACAAACCAGTCAGGCTCCGTGGATATGGCACCAGCCCAGCTCAGTATGTCCTAAGGAGAATAGAATCAGAATTTCTTTTTTGACTTTTCTGTTTTTATTCCATCATTTGAACTGGAGTATACAGTGAATTGCAATCTTGTGGGTGTATTGTTTTTTCCTTTTCTTTCTACCCCAAATTGTTTCACTTTTACATAGGTGTATATATGATTTGTTGGGGTTTTTCTTTACAGGTTAACACAGAGTGTGGTAAGTTTCCTTGTGTTACACAGTGGGTCCTGGTCACTTATTTTATCAATAGTAGTGTGCATATCTTAGTCTGAAGCCGCTCATTTCTCCATGCCCCACATCTTTATATCTTGGTGACCAGAAGTTTCTTTTCTGAGTTTGTAAACCTGTGTCTCCAGGCAATAGGTTCATCTGTATCCATCTTTGGTTTATAGCTAGAAGTAATATCATATGATACTTGTCTTTCCTTGTCTCCCTCATTTCACTTGGAATGATCATCTATACTTTCTTTCCTGAGTCTGGACTTGGCATTATTTCCTACTTCTTTATGATTGAGAAATATTCCATTGTGTATGTGGACCCCATTGTCTGTATCCATTTGTCTGTGCCTCTATAATTAGATTGCTTTCCCGTCTTGGCTGTTTTACCTAGTGGGGCCGAAATTGCAGGTTACGTGTCTCTATTAAAATTTTGGTCGTCTCAACCCAGCTGCCTTGACTCCAGCCCAGTCCAGACATGAGACTCAAGCCTGCTCAGGCTCCAGGAATGGGAGAGCAGCCCAACTCAGGGAGGTCGTGGGGGATAAACTAGGCACTGCTTTTCTATTCCTTTTCCTTAGTCTCATGCCTGTGCTGTCTTGGAGTATAGTCAATTTGCAGTTTGGGGCTTGTCTTCAGCTGATTCACTTATGACATATACATACAGCTTATCTGATCTTTTTTGGATTCTATTGCCATAGAGGTTATTGCAGAAGGTTGAACAAAGTACCCTGTGCTGACCATCAGGTCCTTCCTGAGTATCTATTAGAGATACAGATTTCTGTGCATATTTGGCAGGAAGGAAGGAAGGAAAGAGATAATCCTTCTGAATTATATATTACAGATACAGATTACTGTGAATATGTTAGCTCTGACGTCTTGACATCACTTTTTCTTGGAAACTTCATATTATGTCGAATTCTCAGAGTCACTTTTTGTGTTGTAAATTTGTTCCTTTGTATCTCTTTTTTTATTTTGCCTACAAGGGACATCATATGCTGTTGTCTTTCTCCATCTGACTGATTTTGCTTAGTCTATCATCCTCCAAGGTCGATCCTTGTGGCAATTAGTGGTATAATTTCAGTGGCCATTTTCATGACTGAGTAATCCATTGTATGTATGTACAATCTTCTTTAGCCTTTAATCCATCGGGTGACATCTGGCTGCTTCTGTGTCTTGGCTCTGGGAAGCAGTGCTGTAGTGAGTGATGGGGTGCCTGTGCCTTTTTCACTGACGGTTTTCTCAGGATACAGGCCCAGGTGTGGGTATGTCAGACCATGGGCTGAGCTCTTTTTAGATTTTAGCTTCTGGCCTGAGGAGACTGTCCTTTCTAGGGGCTGTTCCCAGTGTGCATTCACACTGACCGTGTAGGGGGGTTTCCTCTCCGCCCGGCTCTCTCCCCTGTTTATTGTTTGTGGACTTGTGAGGATGACCATTCTGACAGGTGGGAATTGACTTCTTGTTGTCTTTTAGATTAGCATTCCTTCTGGAATAATTAGGAATGTTGAGCATCTTGTCCTGTGGCCGTTTGGGGATTTTTCTTTTCTGTAAAGGATGTGAGGAAAGTTTACCTGTTGCAATTGACTTCTTGAAAGTTGGTTGTGTTTGGAATTTATTTCTGCAATAACCATCCCAGGGCCTTTCCTGAGGGCAGCTGTCATTAACAGCCCACATATCTTGTGAACTGGAGGGCTAATAAGTGCCAGTGTTTAAGTTGTAGTTACAAGAAATGTCCACAAGGAAGCAACACTTTTTCATGTCCACTCTGGTTCCACCTGCAACCAGAGCCTTAGGGAAAGTTGGCTTCCTGTGTTGTGAATTAAAGTGGAATATGCCTGAGCAAACACCAAACAGCTCGTATCTCACTATTTCTTTTCTCTGAAGCTTCACCCCTCCCCTCTAGCCTCATACCAACCTGGGGCACTGCTCTCTGCTGAGGTGCCCAGGAGGCTGCTCTCTCAGGAAGGAGTCTTAAGCTGGGGACCCCAGCACCAGGAGACCTGGGGTCTGGGTGATTTTCCATGTTCCTCCAAGCCAGAGCATTGGTCCATTAGGATTTGGGTTCACTAGGGATTCTGGCCCCAGCCAGGGCAAACCAGGCAGTACAGGTTTAAGAGGAGTATCTAAAATGGGCACCCTGCTCAGCTGTCTCGACCCCACCCCAGTCCAGCTTGGGTGCCTACTCAGGTGCCAGGATTCAGATAGCATCCTAAGTCAAGCAGGTCGCAGGGAATAAACGAGGCATTACTTTACTCTCCTTTAATTTCATGCCAATGCTATGTTGAAGTCTAGTTGGTTTGCAGTTTTGTCCTTGTCTGCAGTCTACAATGGACTGATTCTGTATATATCCAGGACATATACATACAGGATTTAGTATTTTTATTTATTCTTTTGCCATAGAGGTTACTGAATAAGGTTGAGTAAACTTCTCTGTGCTGAACATCAAATCCCTGTGGGACATTTATTAGAGGTACAGTTTTTTTTTGTACATGTGCAAGGAACAAAGGAAGGAGACAGTTCTTGTGGATTATCTATTACAGCTATAGATATCTTTGCATATGCTAAAAATAAATATTTCTCTGAATACATGCTTGGAAGGAAGAAATGAAGGAAGGACAGAAGGTGGAAGATAATCCTTGTGGATTAGCTAATACAGATACATATTTCTGTGGTTATGTTAGAGATCCTGGAGAAGGAAATGGCAACCCACTCCAGTATACTTGCCTGGGAGATACCATGGGCAGAGGAGCCTGGGGAGCTACAGTCCATGGGGTTTGCGAAGTGTCATACACAACCTAGCGAACATACAGCAACAACGTTAGACATACACATTTCAGTACGTATGTGGAAGGGAGGAGATAATCCTTGTGGATTATCTATTACAGATATAGATTTCTATGTTTAGGGTAGTAGCAACCTCCTAATTCATTCCTAGCACTTTCCTTTTTTTTTTTTTTTTTGGTGGGGATTCTTTGTGTTTGAATCTCAAAGTCTCTTTTTATGTTGTAAATTACTGCCTCTGTATCTCTCTTCAATTTCACTCTCAAGGGATACCATCTGCTATTTTCTTCCTCTGTTTTTGACTTCACTTAGTGTATTTTCCTCCAAGATCCGTCCTTTGGGGACCGTTGGCCTAATTTCATTTCAGTGGTGGTTTTTCATGTCTGAGTAAATTCCATTGTATATATGTACCACATTTCTTTAAGATTTAATCTGTCAAGGGACATTTTCTTGGGTCTGTGTCTTGGCTATTGGAATTAGCACTGCAGTGGATGTTGGGTGCGTGTGTCATTTTGAATGATGGGTTTTTGTAATATAGGCCCAGGTGTCAGTATTAAAATCCTAGGCTTAGCTCTCTTGAAATTCTCTTTCTGGCCTTTGGAGGCTGTCTTTTCTAGGGGCTGTTGCCAATGTCTATTCCTAGAGTATTTGTAGGGGGGTTCTGTCATCTCCCTGCTCTCTCCACCATTTACTGTTTGCAGACAGTCAGGATGACCATTACGTCAGATGGGATTTGATTTCTTGTTTTTGTTTTGATTGACATTCTTCTTGTAATAATTAGGGATGTTTGAGTATCTTGTCTTGTGGCCGTTTTTTTATTTTTTTCCCTTGAAGGATATGAAGGAAAATTTGCCTGTTTCAATTGATTTCTTGTAAATCGGTGGTGTTTAGAATTTATTTCTGTAATACCTGTAGCAGGACCCTGAGGGCAGCTGCCATTAAGAACCCCATAGGCCTTGTGAATTGGAGGTGCCAGTAAGCACTGGTGGGCAATTTGTAGTTACAGGAAATTTTCACAAGGTGGCAGCACTTCTTCATGCCCAACTCTGGTGCTGCTGCTGCTGCTGCTGCTAAGTCGCTTCAGTCGTGTCCGACTCTGTGCGACCCCACTGACGGCAGCCCACCAGGCTCCCCCGACCCTGGGATTCTCCAGGCAAGAACACTGGAGTGGGTTGCCATTTCCTTCTCCAATGCATGAAAGTGAAAAGTGAAAGTGAAGACGCTCAGTCGTGTCCGACTCTTTGCAACCCCATGGACTGCAGCCCACCAGGCTCCTGCATCCATGGGATTTTCCAGGCAAGAGTACTGGAGTGGGGTGCCATTGCCTTCTCCAAACTCTGGTTCTACCTGCAACCAAGCCTTAGGGAAAGTTGGCTTCCTGGGCTGTGAAGTGGAGTGGAATGTGTCTGAGCAAACTCCCAAGGGCTTGTGTCTCACTACTTCTTTCCTCTGAAGCTTCACCCCTCCTCGCTAGGCTATTCAGTACCTGGGGCATCACTCCCTGCTGAGGACCTATGAGGCTGCACTCTCAGGAAAGAGTCTTGAGCTGGACCCCAGCACCAGGGGCCCTGGATACTTGGTGACTTCACCTCTTGTCCTCGAGGCCAGAGGGTTGGGCCACCATCGTTTGGGTGCACTAGGAGTTCTGGTCCTAGTCAGGGCAAATCAGACAGTACAGGATTGAGACAGATCTCAATGAAGGGCACCCTGTCGTGCTGTGTTGACCCCACCCAGTCCAGCCCTGGGACTCAAACCTAATCATGTTCCCAGGATCAAATAGCATCCTGAGTCCAGCAGGTGGGTGGGAATAAACTATGCATTACTTTTCTTTCCTTTTCTTTAATCTCCTGCCAACGCTGTGTTGAAGTCTAGTTGATCTGCTGTTTTGTGCTTGTCTTCAGTGTGTTGCTGGCCAAAAGCTTGGCCTCTCTGCCCACCGAAGCTGAATGAAAAATATGGAGACAGAGTTTGGAGGAAATAGAAAGGTGGCTTTAATTCTCATCCGGCAGAGAGCGGAACACAGTAGTCTCATGCCTCAAGAACTGTGCCCCCACTCCATGAGGAGTCCAGGGGCTTACATAAGATGAGGGACAAAGGTATTAGGATCTTGATTTCTTCCTCGTGCATTGTTTTGTCGACTAAAAAATATAGTCACAACCTGAAAATAGAGTTATTTTATTTGGTGCGAATGTTTAGGACTTCAAACCCAGGAGACAGCATCTCAGTATCTCTGAGAAAACTGCTCCAAGGAGGCAGAGGGTAAGTCAGGCTATATACAAGTTTGCAACACAGGGAGCAGGCAGTCTGCACATCAAAGATCAGGTTTCAGGTTAAGGAATTCAGCATTCTGTGTGTGGGGAGGTGCAGCCTCGGGCTCACTGAGTTCACTCGTTTCCGGCTACCTCAGCCATCGGGGCCAGTCCCGTCTCCTTGCTCACCTTGCTTCCTGCACCCCCAGCCCCTCAGCAGTCACCGGGGTCGGGCGGGGGCAACATGCCCTGGATCACAATTTGGGGAGCCTTCATTCACATTTGCAGAAGGCAATGGCACCCCACTCCAGTACTCTCGCCTGGAAAATCCCATGGGCAGAGGAGCCTGGTAGGCTGCAGTCCATGGGGTCGCTTAGAGCCAGACACAACTGAGCGACTTCACTTTCACTTTTCCCTTTCATGCTTTGGAGAAGGAAATGGCAACCCACTCCAGTGTTCTTGCCTGGAGAATCCCAGGGACGGGGGAGCCTGGTGGGCTGCTGTCTATGGGGTCGCACAAAGTTGGACACGACTGAAGCGACTTAGCAGCAGCAGTAGCATTCACATTTGGGGGCCAGAAATCACTGATGGCGGTAACATTTCTTGTTCATTAATATGGCAGAATGCTTTTGAACTGTGGTGTTGGAGAGAACTCGTGAGAGTCCCTTGGACTGCAAGGAATTCAAACCAGTCAATCCTTAAGAAGATCAGCCCTGAATATTCATTGGAAGGACTGATGTTGAAGCTGAAACTCCAATACTTTGGCCACCTGATGTGAAGAACTGACTCAGTTGACAAGACCCTGATGCTGGGAAAGATTGAAGGCGGGAGGAGAAGGGGATGACAAAGGATGAGATGTTTGGATGGCATCACCAACGTGATAGACATGAGTTTGAGTAAGCTCCGGGAGTTGATGATGGACAGGGAAGCCTGGCGTGCTCCAGTTCATGGGATGGCAAAGAGTCCGACATGACTGAGCAACTGAACTGACTGATTTTCATTTAACAGTTTCAAAGACAGTCACAGGCTGGCATCAGTACCTCAGTAATTGAGTCTGGCCATTCAGTGGCTCTGTGGCCTTCTTTCTGATGTGTAACTACAAGGGGAAGGGTGTTGTAAGCAGATAAGGGTTGTGTTTAGCATAGAGTCTAAAGAAAAATGTGAATTGTAGCTCCTGCAGAGTTAAGGGGCAGAAAAGCAAACTTAGTTACAGACATGCAGAGTTAGGAGCAGCCAAAGTAAAAAAGATGCTTTTGAGCTGTGGTGTTGGAGAAGACTCTTGAGAGTCCCTTGGACTGCAAGGAGATCCAACCAGTCCATTCTGAAGGAGATCAGCCCTGGGATTTCTTTGGAAGGAATGATGCTAAAGCTGAAACTCCAGTACTTTGGCCACCTCATGCGAAGAGTTGACTCATTGGAAAAGACTCTGATGCTGGGAGGGATTGGGGGCAGGAAGAGAAGGGGACGACAGAGGATAAGATGGCTGGATGGCATCACCAACTCGATGGACGTGAGTATGAGTGAACTCTGGGAGATGGTGATGGACAGGGAGGCCTGGAGTGCTGCGATTCATGGGGTCGCAAAGAGTCGGACACAACTGAACTGAAAGTAAAAAAAAACTAGGAATGTTCAGGCCTGCTCACTGTTCTTTCTCTTTATCATCTTTGTTCTCAGGAAAGGGAAAGAGAAAAACTCATTCTTCTTTTTTTTTCCTTTCACTACAGTAAGTGTACAACAGACTGATTCAATTATGACATAATCATACAGCATATTTGTACTTTTTATTGATTCTTTTGCCATAGAGGTTATAGAACAAGGTGGAGCAAAGTTCTCTGTGGTGAACATCGGGTCCCTGTGGAGTAACTATTAGAGATACAATTTTTTTTATATGTGCAGGGAATGAAGGAAGGAAATATTCTTTATGGATTATCTATTACAGTGATAGGTATTTATTTATATGTTAGAGATAAGTATTTCTATGTATACGTAAATGGAAGAAAGGCAAAAAGGAGGGAAGGAAGGCAGGAGATAATCCTTGTGGATTAGCTAATTACAGATACAGATTTCTGTGGGTATGTTAGAGATACAGATTTCAGTGCCTAGGCAGAAGGAAGGAAGGAGACAGTCCTAGTGGATTATCCATCACAGATACAGATTTCTGCGCATACATTAGTACCGACCTCCTAATTCATCCTTACCCCCTTTCCTTTTTTTTCTGGATTCTTTTTTCGTGTTTTAATCTCTGAGTCTCCTTTGGTGTTGTAAATTACTTGCAGTGTATCTCTTTGTTTAACTTCGCCTAGAAGGGGCATCATCTGCTATTTTCTTCCTCTGTTGCTGACTCCACTTAGTGTTTGATCCTCCAGGGTTCAACCTTGTGGTTGCCAGTGGCACAATTTCATAGTTTTAGTGGCGGTTTTCACGTGTGAGTAATGGCCCATTGTATATGCATACCATATTTCTTTAATCTATCTAAGTAGTGGTGCAATGAAAGTGGGGTGCATGTGCATTTTTGAATGATGGTTTTCTCAGGACATTGACTCAGGTGTGGGAATGTCAGATCCTAGGGTTAGCTGTCAAGGGGCTGTCTCTACCCAACCCTAGTTCTTCCTTCCTTCCTTATTTACTATGTTTATCTTTTCCCCCCAGGTTTGTGTTTCAATCCTTGCCAAATTTTAATGGAGCTGTTTCATATAATCTGAGTACAGATTCTTTATCTGATGTGTGTTTTGGAAATAGTCTGTTTCAGTTTGTCATTCATTATTTGATTTTCTGAATAAGGTATTTCATAGAGTAAAAGGTTTCAATTTTATAAATAATTTTATAATTTTTAGTTTTCTGAGGAAGTTTTTAGTCATATGAAAACGAATAATTGTATGGAAGTGAGTAATATGAATATTATTAACTATGTGAAATTTATTAATTTTATAGAAGTTATTCAATTTATGCCAGTTATTCAGTTTATGAAAGTTATTTTTATGGAAGTTTTAATTTTATGGAATATCTATTTATACCTACTGAGAGATATAAATATCTATCTACCTAGAGATGTTAACATCTACACAGAGATATAAAAAATTATATCCTGATAAAAAATATCTAAGTCTTCCTTGGTGGATCAGAAGGTAAAGCGTCTGCCTGCAATGCGGGAGACCTGGGTTCAATCCCTGGGTTGGGAAGATCCCCTGGAGAAGGAAATGGCAACCCACCCCAGTACTCTTGCCTGGAAAATGCCATGGATGGAAGAGCCTGGTAGTCTACTGTCCATATGATCCCAAAGAGTCAGCCATGACTGAGTGACTTCTCTTTCTTTCACTTCAAAAAATATCTGTGTACATATCTCTTTATATTCTTGGTGAGGTGTGTTTTTCAGTCTTTACCAAATGTAAATGGGGCTGTTTGGTCTAATTTGAGTACAGATCCTTTATTCAATATGTGTTTTGGAAATGACTTCTTCCAGTCTATGATTCATCTTTTGGTTTTCTATTCTAAATAAGGTGTTTCATGGAGTAGAAATTTTTAATTTTCTAAATAATTTTATAATTTTAATATTAGGAAGTTTTTAATTTGATGAAGTAGGTTTTAAAAATCATGAAGTTTTAAATTTTCAGAAACTTCATTTTATGAAACCTTTCCATTTTATGAATGTTTTTAATTCTTTGTTGTTCAGATTCTAAGTTGTGTCCAACCTTTGTGACCCATGGACTGCAGCACACAAGTCTTCCCTGTCCTGCACTCTTTCCAGGAGTTGGCTCAAACTCATGTCCATTGAGTCAGTGATGCCATCCAACCATCTCATCCTCTGTTGCCCTCTTCTCCTCCTGCCCTCAATCTTTCCTAGCATCAGGGTCTTTTCAAATGAGTTGGCTCTTCGCATGAGGTGGGCAAAGCATTGGAGCTTCAAGTTCAGCATCAGTCCTTCCAATGAATATTCAGGGTTGACTTCCTTTAGGATTGACTGGTTTAATCTCCTTGCTGTCCAAGGAACTCTCAAGAGTTTTCTCTAGCGCCGCAGTTTGAAAGCATCTGTTCTTCGGTGCTCACCCTTCTTTATGGACCAATTCTCACATCCATACATGACTACTGCAAAAATTATAGTTTTGACTACACAGACCTTTGTCGGCAAAGTGATATCTCTGATCTTTAATATGCTGTCCAGGTTTGTCATAGCTTTTCTTCAAAGGAGCAAATGTCTTTTATTGCATGCTTCAGTCATGCAATAATTTGAAAGCCCAGTGATTTTGGAGCCCAAGAGAAAATCGGCCACTGTTTCCATTTTTTCCCTATCTATTTGCCATAATGTGATAGGACTGGATGCCATAATTTTAAGTTGTTTTAAGCCAGTTTTTTACTCTCCTCTCCCAACCCTCATCAAGAGGCTCTCCAGTTCTTCTTCACTTTCTGCCATTAGAGTGATATCATCTGCATACCTGAGGTTGTTAATATTTCTCCCAGCAATCTTGATTCCAGCTTGTGATTCATTTAGCCAGGCATTTAGCAAGATGTACTCTGCATATGGCCTTTTATACAGTTCATGAGGTTCTCACGACAAGTATACTGGCGTGGTTTGCCATTCCCTCCTCTAGTGGATCATGTTATGTCACAACTCTCTGCTATGGCCCGTTCATCTTGGGTGGCCCTGCATGGCATGGCTCATAGCTTCATTGAGTTATGCAAGCCCCTTCGCCATGACAAGGCAGTGTTCCATGAAGGGGATCCTTCATGTTATTGACCCTTTTTCAACAACCCAAGTGATGACTTTACACATGGACCTCACCAAATGGTCATTACTGAAATTAAAGTGATTACATTCTTTGTAGCTGAAGATGGAGAAGCTGTATACAGTCAGCAAAAACAAGACCTGGGGATGACTGTGGCTCAGATCATCAGGTTCTCACAGCAAAATTCAGGCTTAAACTAAAAAAAACCTGGGAAGAACACCAGGCCAGCCAGGTATGACTGAAATAAAATTCCATATGGATTCACAGTAGAGGTAATGAATAGATTCAAGGGACTAGATCTAGTTATGAGTGTTCCTGAAAAACTATGGACAGAGGTCTGTAATATTGTACAGGAGGTGGCAAACAAAACCATCCCAAAGAAAAAGAAAAGCAAGAAGGCAAAGTGGTTATCCGAGGAGGCTTTACAAATAGCAGAAGAACAAAGAGAAGTGAAAAGCAAAGGAGAGAGGGAAAGGTACATCTAATTAAATGCAGAGTTCCAAAGAACAGCTAGGAGAGACAAGAAGGCCTTCTTCAATGAACAGTGCTGAATTAGAAGGAAACAAACAAACAAACGGGAAAAGACTAGAGATCTCTTCAGGAAAATTGGAAACATCAAGGGAGTATTCCGCCCAAAGATGGGCACAATAAAGGATAAAAAATGGTAGTAGTAGACCTAGTAGACACTGAAGAGATCAAGGAGAGATGGAAAGAATACACAGAAGAACTGTGTAAAAAAGATCTTGATGAACTGGATTACTACGATGGTGTGGTTAGTCACCCAGAGCCAGACATTCTGGAGTGTGAAGTCAAGTAGGCCTTAAGAAGCACTGCTGTTGATGAAGCTAGTGGATGCAATGAAATTCCAGCAAAATTATTCAAATTACTAAAGGATGACGCCTTCAAAGTTTTGCATTCATTATGTCGGCAAGTCTGGAAAATCCAGCAGTGGCCACAGGACTGAAAAAGGTTAATCCTCATCCCATTTCCCAAGGGTGGTACCAAAGAATGTGCTAACCATCGGACATTTGCACTCATCTCCCATGCTAGAAAGATCATGCTTAAAATCTTACTTGCTCGGCTTCAGCATTGTTTGATCCAAGAACTTCGAGATGTACAAGCTGGGTTTAGAAATGAAGAGAAACTAAAGATCAAATTGCCAACATTTGCTGGATTGTAGAGAAAGCAAGGGAATTTCAGGGAAACATCTATCTCTGTTTCATTGACTACGTTAAAGCCTTTGTGTGGACCATGACAAACTGTGGAAAACTCTTAAAGAGACGGGAACACCAGACCACCTTCCCTGTCTCCCAAGAAACCTGTGTGCAGGTCAGATGGGAACACCAGACCACCTTCCCTGTCTCCCGAGAAACCTGTGTGCAGGTCAGATGGGAACACCAGACCACCTTCCCTGTCTCCCGAGAAACCTGTGTGCAGGTCAAGAAGCAACACTTAGAACCCCATATGGAATGACTGACTGGAGTACAACAACGCTGTCTGCTGTCACCATGTTTGCTTAACCTATACTCTGAGCACATCATGAGAAAGGCCGGGCTGGATGAGTTACAAGCTGGCATTGAGATAGGCGGGAGAAACATCAACAACCACAGATGTGTGGATGATACCACTCTAATGGCAGAAAGTGAAGAAGACCTAAGGAGCTTCTTGATGAGAGTGAAGGAGGAAAGTGAAAGAGCCGGCTTAAGACTAAATATTAAAAAACTAAGATCGTGGCTCCTGGCCCTGTTACTGCATGGCAAATAGAAGGGAAAATGTGGAAGTTGTGACAGATTTCCACTTCTTGGGCTCCAAAATCACTGTGGATGGCGACTGCAGCCATGAAATCAGAAGATGATTGCTTTGGCAGGAAAATGATGACTAACCTAGACAGTGTGTTGAAAAGTAGAGACATTAACTCTGCCGACAAAGGTCCATATAGTCAAGGCTATGGTCTTCCCAGAGGTCACATGTGGTTGTGAGAGCTGGACTATAAAAAAGGCAGAATGCCAAAGAATTGATGCCTTTGAACTGTGGTGTTAGAGAAGACTCTTGAAAGCTCCTTAGACAGCAAAGAGATCAAACTAGTCAATCTTAAAGAAGATCAACCCTGAATATTCACTGGAAGGGCTGATGCTGAAGCTGAAGCTCCAGGATTTTGGTTATTTGATACAAACAGATGACTCATTGGAAAAGTCCCTAATGCTGGGAAAGACTGAGGGTAGAAGGAGAAGAGGGCATCAGAGGATGAGACAGCTGGATGGCATCACTGATGCAATGAACATGAACTTGGGCAAACTCTGGGAGATGGTGAGGGACAGGGAGGCCTGGTGTGCTGCAGTCCATGGGGTTGCAAAGAGACAGGGCTGGGCAACTGAACAACAACACTGCATATAAGTTAAATAAGCAGGGTGACGATAAGCAGCCTTGACGTCCTCCTTTCCCAATTGGAACCACTCCATTGTTCAGTTCTAACTGTTGCTTCCTGACTTGCATCCAGGGTTCTCAGGAGGCAGGTTAAGGTGGTCTAGTATTCCCATCTCTTTAAGAATTTTCCACAGTGTGTTTTGAGCCACACAATGAAAGGCTTTCATTGTTTGAAAATGTTTATGGGTTTTAAATTTTATGACAGTTTAAAATTTTATGGTACAAAAATATGTACCTCTATTTTCATATATGAGATATGTACCTATATTGTCATATAAGAGATATATACCTCTATTTTCATGTATGAAATATATATAGAATATTACTCAGCAAAATAAAGGTGGGAGATTTTTTAAAATAGAAGATTCCATTAGGAAACTAATTTTGATGAGAATTTTTAAAAATCACATAAAGTAGTTTTCCCCTTAATTTTTTTTACAAAGAATTATTCAGTCAAATGAATCTAATTACAGGACAATTTATTTGTAAACTTAAGTTCCTCTCTCAATGTTCTTTGACAATATATTTTATTTTTATTATTTTTGATGCCTACATATTGATTTCAGTTTGTAGTGCCCTATAAATGGAAATCACTTAGCAATCTTCTAATTTCAAATTAAGACTTTTGTATGTATTAAGATGTAAGACAGTATACTTGAATTAGAAGTGTTATCTTCAGTCTCTAAAAGCATTACTCAAAAGACACGGTGATTTTCATTATGGTCCCCGGACTGGTATTTGAAAATCTACTAAATCAGAAGGTCTGAAACTGCAATTTGACAATTTGGGTTCATAAACCCTCCAGGTGATTCTGAAGCACACCAAAGTTTGAGAACTGTAGAAGTCCCAGTGAAACACATTTTACCGAGCCCAAGTTGTAAGAATTAGTATTGTTATAAGTTATAGTAAAATTTAAATTCCTTTGGTTAAAGAACAATAGCAAAGGATTCTACTCTTCAAATATATATACTTATATTTTCATATAGGAAATATATACCTGGCTTTCCTAGTTTTTCATATATTAAATATATACACCTAGGTTTTCATATGTGAGATACATACTGAATACTACTCAGCTATAAAAAAGATTAAAATAATGGGTTTTCAGCAATATAACCCTAGACATTATGATAGTAAGTGATGTAAGTCAGAAAGACAAAGAGAAATACCGTGTGTTATCACTTCTATGTGAAATCTAAAACATGACACCAGTGAACTTATCCATGAAACAGAAACAG
This sequence comes from Bubalus kerabau, assembly GCF_029407905.1. Classification (NCBI taxonomy): domain Eukaryota; kingdom Metazoa; phylum Chordata; class Mammalia; order Artiodactyla; family Bovidae; genus Bubalus; species Bubalus kerabau. The sequence goes on from NC_073642.1 coordinate 25,743,472, forward strand.
ACTCACAGATACAGAGAACTAGAGGTTGCCAGTGGGGAGAGGGAGGTGGGAGGGGCAAGACCGGTGTCAGGGACAGAGACAGAAACTGCTAGGTATAAAGTCAGTAAGCTACAGGGATATATTCTACAGCACAAGGAAATACAGACTCTATTTGTAGTAACTTTAAATGGAGTATAATCCATAAAAATAGTGATTCACTCTGTTGTACACCCCAAACTAATATAGTGTTGTAAATAAACTGTACTTCAACTTAAAAAAAATCGTTGATGGCTATCTGCACAAAATAATCAAAAAAATTAGTAAAATAAAAATGGGAAATTTTTAAAAATAGAGATTCCATCAAGAAACTAATTTTGATGAGAAACTCCCTTAGGCTCATGGTGTAACCCCATGTCCTGGTGTAACTTGAAAACATATATTTTACTGTTAGGGGGCTGTTAATCCTGCAGAATCCTAAAATGTCATTAACAACTCACCTAGTCATACAGAAAGAGGTCAAGCTGTATCACCAGGGCAAACTGTTACACCTCAAATGGAATGGTCAGTCTGAGGCCTGAGATGTGGGAAATGTCAGCTGACATGGTGGTCTCACCATGTGCCCCCTGGTCAGTGACTGAATTTGCTCAAGGAACAGCATTTATTGGGAAGCAGACCTTGGTCCCAACACAAGACTTCCCTTTATGGGGAGCATGCAGGTCTCTAAAACTGCTCAAAGATGCACGTGTGTGTGTGTTAGTCACTCAGTTGTGTCCAACTCTTTGCAACCCCATGGACTGTAGCACGCCAGGCTTCCCTGTTCATCACCAACTTCTGGAACTTGCTCAAACTCATGTCCATTGAGTTGGTGATGCCATCCAACCATCTCATCCTCTGTCATCCCCTTCTCCTCCTGCCCTCAATCTTTCCAGGGTCAGGACCTTTTCCAATGAGTCAGTTCTTCACATCAGGTGGCCAAAGTATTGGAGTTTCAGCTTCAGCATCAGTCCTTCCAATATATATTCAGGACCTATCTTCTTTAGGATGGACTGGTTGGATCTCCTTGAAGTCCAAGGGACTCTCAAGAGTCTTTTTTAACACTTCAGTTTAAAAGCATCAATTCTTCAGTGCTCAGCTTTCTTCATGGTCCAACTCTCACATCTATACAGGACTACTGGAAAAACCATAGCTTTGACTAGACGGACAGACCGTTGCCAGCAAAGTAATGTCTCTGCTTTTTAATATGCTGTCTAGGTTTGTCATAGCTTTTCTTCCAAGGAGCAAGTGTCTTTTAATTTCATGGCTGCAGTCACCATATGATCCAGCAATCCTACTCCAAAGCATACATCCAGACAAAGCTTTAATTTGAAAAGATACATGCAATATTCTAAAAGAATTTGTCCATACAAGTTGCATATCTGACAGGAAACCTTTACCCTCACATCTGAGATATCAAATTTGTCTTCACATATTGCCTGCTATATGTAGACCCTTGGTTCACACTCTGTGTAACCACATACTGTCATGAAAGTGAAGTCGCTCAGTCGTGTCCAACTCTTTGCGACCCCATGGACTGCAGACTCGCTGACTCCTCTGTCCATGGGATTTTCCAGGCAAGAGTACTGGAATGGGTTGCCACTGCCTTCTCCAGGGGATCTTCCCAACTCAGGGATTGAACCCAGGTCTCACACATTGCAGGCGGACGCTTTACTCTCTAAGCCACCAGGGAAGCCCATAATTAAGTCCAATTTTAATTTTAGCTTTATTTTTAGGATGTTTTTTCCCCTCCAGCAGCTTAGGTGTATATTCCCTTTTCTCCAGGTCCTGTTTCCCTGGTATGACATTTCAAACTTCAAAAATGTTACCTCTTGATATGAATATCAATTTCAATCTAGCTCAGTTTGAACAGAGAAGCGAAAAATCAGGGAGCCTATGTTTTCTGTACTAATAAAGAATGTATTTTTCCAGAAGATATCCACTGTGGTCACTTTCTGCTGGAAGCCTGGGATGCTGGAATCAGGCCACTTCCTGTCTGTCTTTACAGGACACTGGGCTGCACTCGGAGAAGTTCCTGAATCTCTCCTGGATGCTAACCATCATGTGACCAGAGAAATTGGTAACGTTGTATTGCCTGTTGAGATATTTAATGACACAGATCCTTTCAGTTTCCTGATGTGGGTGAAGTGTGGAGCCCAGCCATGATTTATTCAAGAAATGTACATCCTGACTCCCACACAAGGGTGAGCCCCCTGTTCAACAGTGAGACCCCCTGCATGTGGGTGACCTGTGCCTCCTGGGAAACCAGCCTTAAACTTGTCTGAACCTGACCAAGTTCTGTCTACATGGTAGATTTAGACCTCTCCAAGTCTTGTCTACACTGATGCTGTTTAGACGGGACCGTGCACTTTCTGCAATGAGAACATTTAGATCTGACCTTGTACTCTCTGCACTGGGACATGGAGACCCGGGTGGAGGCCTGGCCTGGCCTCTGTCCTGGAAAACTCCACCCCTGCGTCTGAGCGTCAGTGCTCAGATGTCAGGGGTCTGGAACTGAGGTGGGCTTCTCTGGGTAACCGTGCTCTTCTCTGAGTGGGGTTCCATGGCTCTCCTGGGATTGGGGGGGGGGGGTCAGTGCTGCGGTAGGGTTTGTAGTCTTTCTCCCTGCCAGGTTCACCTTCCCTGGGGTCCTTGAGACTCCTCAGGTGGGCTAATTAGTATTTATTCCAATTTTCCAGCACATTCAGGTTTAATAGAGAGGCAGGTTCACCTGGTGAATTGGTTCCAGGGCAAAGGGGTTGGGCAAAAAGTCAATGGGCAGCAGGTGAGGTTGCTGCTGTGATCTCCTTCCAGTCCACTCTCTCCTCCAAACAGAACAGAGCTGCCCCTCGTCTTTCAGCCCAGCTCTCCTGTTTTCTTGGAGAAGGCAATGGCAACCCACTCCAGTAGTCTTGCCTGGAAAATCCCATGGATGGAGGAGCCTGGTAGGCTGCAGTCCATGGGGTCGCTAAGAGTCGGACACGACTGAGCGACTTCACTTTCACTTTTCACTTTCATGCATTGGAGAAGGAAATGGCAACCCACTCCAGTGTTCTTGCCTGGAGAATCCCAGGGACGGCGGGGCCTAGTGGGCTGCCATCTATGGGGTCGCACAGAGTCGGACACGACTGAAGCGACTTAGCAGCAGCAGCAGCAGCTCCTGTTTTCTCAGCACCTCAGCGGGACAAGAAAGACAGAGCCCACCAGAACCAAGGTAGTGTGTTCACCTCTAGCATGAGCTTTCAAACCAGAAAAAAATCACACAGAACCAAAATGAAAACAGGAGGGGCCTGACTTCTCAGGGACAATTGAGGGGAGAGGAGATGGACCCTACACTTCTTTCCAGGGTCCTAAAGGTCCCAGGGACCTGGCTTGGTTACACATTGGGGGCCCACCGACCACAGCCACGGTGTCCTGACCAAGGGGATTTGTGACCCCAGGTGGGGGGTCAGGAGACTGTGCGAGTCTCACCTCATCTCCATGGGTCAGGATCATGTGTGTGGGGAGACCATACACACAAAGCTAAGAAAAAGGGGAGAATACATGTGTGCTTCACTTGTGTTTAGGAATTAATGCTTTACAGTGTTCACTTTATACAGGCCTGGGCCTGTTTTCTTCTTACCCTCTCGAGGTTCACCCTCCCCGGGGCTCCTGGAGACTCCTCAGGTGTCTACCTGGTAATTATTCCAATTCACCAGCACAAGCATGGCGAGAAGGGAGGCAGGTTCACTTGGTGAGTTGATTGCAGGGCACATGGATCAGGCAAAAAGCCAAAGGGCAGGAGGTGATGTTGCTGCTGTGATCTCCTTCCAGTCAACCGTCCCTCCTCAGCAGAGACCAGACCTCCCCCTCGTCTCCCAGCCCTGCGTCTGGCATGTTTTCTCAACACCTCAGTGGAACAATAAAGGACCGAGCCTGCCAGAACCAAGGTAGTGTGTTCAACATTATCATGACAGCTGTAGAAACAGTTAATATCACACAGACCCAAAGGGAGGAGACGAGGACTTCTTGGGACAAGTGTTGGGAGAGGAGACCAACCCTGCATTTCTTTCTATCATGCCAAGAGTTTACAAGAACCCACTTGTTTCCATCTTAGGGACCCAACCAGCAGAGACATGGTATCCTAACCAAGGGTCGTGGGATCCCAGGTGCAGGGTCTGGGGATTGTGTGGGTCTCATCCCATCCACATGGGTCAGGATCCTGTGTACACAGAGACCACACATCTGCTCTTCACCTGCTGTATGTCCTGTCTTCTCAGAGATTCCCAATGTCTGAATTGAGGGTGTTGCCCTGATTAACCTGTGGTCCTTTTTCTCTTTTCATCTTGTCGCATTCACATGAGGTCAGGCACCTTTGGGTGGGTTGCTGCTCTGTGTTCTGCTGAGTGAAAATCTTTGGAGGTGTCATATGAATATCACAGCATATCACATATCCAATTCATAGGGTCATGACTGTGTGGTTTCCCCTAGACCGAGCTCAGGTCTAGTTTGTAATTGAATTGTTATTTTATATTGGGGGTAGAGTTGATTTCCGACGTTTAGTTTACGTGTACATGAGCTTGATTCAATTATACATGGATGTATATATATTGTTTTCTGTTTTTTTCTCATATAGGTTATTATAGTTTGTTCAGGAGACTTTCATATTCTATTCAGTAGGTCCTTTTTCATTATCAACTTGATATTTATTCATGTGTATATTTTCATCCCAAACCCTTAATTTATCCCTTCTAACTTTTTTTTTGATAATCAGAACTTAGTTTTCTCAGGCTCTTTCTGTTATGTACATTAGTTCATTGGTATGAATTTATAGATCCCACCTGTATGTGATATCTTAGAATGTTTGTCTTTTTGTCTTTGACTTACCTCACATAGAATTATAATTTTTTGGGTCATCCATGCTGCTGCCAATATGATTATTTCATTCTGTCTTGTGGCTGAGTAGTATTTTAGTGTATAGATGTATAATGTAGTCTTCATATTTGTGTCAATGGACATTTTGGTGGATTTTTATGTCTTGGCTATTATAAATAGTGCTGCCCTGAAAATCGAGGTACACGTGTCATTTTGAATGATGATTTTCTTTGGATCTAAGCCCAGGAATGGGATTGCAGGATCATATGATACCTCTGTGTTTAATGTTTCAAGGAATGTCCATGCTGCTTTTCATCGTGGCTTCAGCAGTGACAGTCCCACCAAGACTGTAGGAAGATTCCATTTTTTTGTATGTTCTCTATAGTATTCATTCTTTGTAGATCTTTTCAATGATGGCCATTGTGACTAGCATAAGGTGATAGCTTATTGAAGTTTTGATTGGCATTGATTTAATAATTATTGATGTGGAGTATCTTCCCATGTGCTTTTATTATTTTATACCTTGCGAATACAATTTACATCTTGAAACTGGCTTCTTGAAACTTGGCCCTGTTTGGAATTCTTTTGCAATGATTTTTCCCAGGACATTTCTTGAAGGTAGGTGTCATTTAAAGCCCTGTTAGACTTGAGACTATTAAGAGCCGTTCATCACCTGTTTTATGACTTCCCTGCTGGTTCAGTGGTAAAGAATCCACCTGCAGTGCAGGAAAGTTGCAGGAGACATGGGTTCAATCCCTGGGTCAGGAAGATCCCCTGGTGGAGGAAATGGAAACCCACTCCAGTATTCTTGCCTGGGAAATCCCATGGACAGAGGAGCCTGATGGGCTACAGTCCATGGGGCCACACAGAGTCAGACATGATTGAGTGGCTAAACAACAATAGCACCTGTTTTAATGTGTATATATTAATCTGAACCAGCTAATTATTCCCTGACCCCCCCCACACACATATCTTTTTTGGTAACCATAAGTTTCTTTTCTAAGTCTGTGAATCTGTTTCTCTTATGTAAAGAAGTTCATTTGCATCCATTTTTAGATTACACCTAGAGTGATATCATATGGTACTTGTCCATCCCTGTCTCGCTTCCTTCACTTGGAATGATCACCTTGACTTTCTTTTCTGTGGCTGGACTTGGAATTATTTCCTATTTCTTTGTGGTTGAGAAATATTGCATTGTGTATATGTACTCAGTTGTGTATTCATTTCTGTGTAATTTCGTCAATTAGCTTGCTTCCCAGACTTGGCTATTGTCCTATGTGGAGCTGAGATTCCTGGGGTTCCCATATCGTTAAAATTTTTTATTTTCTCCAGATTTAAGCCCAGACATGGGATTGCTGATTTCTAAAATACTTCTGTTATTTTTTAAATGAACCTCCATGTTTCTCCCTACTGGATGAACCTATGTACATTGTGATCAATAGTTCAGGAGGGTTCCCTTGTCTCCACAGTCTCTCTAGCATTTATTCTGTTTAAAATAATTTTATTTATTCATTTATCTTTGGTTGCACTGAGTCTTGGTTGCTGAGTGTAGGCTTTCTCTATCTGCAGCAAGCGGGGGCTACTCTCTAGTTTCACTGTGCAGCTTCTCGTTGCGGGAGCTTCTGGTTGCAGAATATGGGCTCCAGAGTGCCAGGCTTCAGTAGCTGCATCACGAGGGCTCAGTAGTTCAAAAGCGCAGGCTCAACAGTTTCAGCCCATAGGCTTAGTTGTTTCACGTGTGTGGAATCTTCCCAGACCAGGGATCGAACCCTCGTCTCCTGCATTTGCAGGCTGATTCTTAACCACTACACCACCAGGGAAATCCTAGCATTTATTCTTTAAGATGTTTTGAAATGGCCATTCTGACCAATGTGAGTGCTTAGCTCTTTGGACTTTTGATTTGCATCTTTCTGATAATTAGCCATGCTGAGCATCTTTTCATGTGCCTAACTGCAATCTGTAGGCCTCCCTTGGAGAAATATCCATTTCAGTCTTGGTTCACTTTGTTCTTGGATTATATTTATTTTTAATATTGTGTTGTACAATCTGCTTGTACATTTTGGAGATGAATTCCCTGTGGGTATCCTCATTGCAAATCGTTCTCCCTATTCTGAGGGCTGAGATTGTCTCACAGTTAGGGTTTCCTTTGGTAGACAAATGGTTTTAAGTTTAATGAGGTCCCATTTTCTGATTTGTGGCTTATTTTTCATTATTCTGAGAGGTAGATGCACAACAAACTTGCTGCATTCTATGTCAAATCATGTCCTGTTTATATTTTTCTCAAGAATTTCATAGTATCCATCATTACCTTTAGATATTTATACTATTTGGAGTTTATTTTGTGTATGGTGTTAGGAAGTTTTCTAATTTCATTTTCATGTCTGAAGGAACCCTCACTGTGTCCTCCATAGTGGCTGTTACCAATTTCCATCCCAAGCATCAGTGGAGAAGGGCTCCCTTGTCTGCACATCCTCTCCAGCACTTGTTGTTTGTCAATGGCTATTCTGACCAGTGTGATGCGATGCCTTGTTGTAGTTTAGATTTGCACTTCTCTAATGTTTAGTGATGTTGACATCATTTCGTGTGATTTTGTTTTTAAGGGTGAGTTAAGCTTACATTTTGAAATTGGCTTCTTTAATATCTGCCTTGTTTTGAATTCTTTGTCCATGACTACCCCTAGGACATTTCTCGAGAGCATGTGTTTTGTTTTTTTACAGCCCCTAGATCCTCATGAATATTAAATATCCAGCAGCACAGCTCTTCCTGATGTTATTATAGAAAATGGCCACAAGGAAGCAGCACTGTTCCATGTCCAACTCTGGTTCTTCAGGCAATCTGAGCCTGTGGGAAAGCTGGCTTCCAGGGTTGGGAATTAGAGTGCAGTATGCCCCAGGACCTCGTGTCTCACTACTTCTCCCCCTTAAGTCGTCACCCCTCCCTTTCAGCACAGGGACCTTCCTCAACCTTGTTCAATAATCTTTATGGCAAAAAAATTGAAAAAAGAACAGATATGCTGTGTGTATATGTCATAACTGAATCAGGAGCCTGTACACTGACAACAAGCACAAAACTGCAAAACAAATATAGGTCAACATTGTGTCAGCATGAGATTACAGAAGAGAGAAGACTATTGCCTATTTTATCCTCTCCAGTTTCCCTGACTTAGGCTGCTTTCCAATCCCTGGAACCTGACCAGGCTTGAGTCCCATGACTGGACTGGAGAGGGGTTGAGACAGTCAGGGTGGGTGCCCTCAATCCCAGCCTGGGACAGTGCTCTCTGCTGAGACACCAGGGAGGCTGCACTTTCACAAAGAGGTTTCAGCAGGGGACCTCAGCAACAAGAGACCTGGAGGTTAGGTGAGTTCCAAGGTCCTAGTGGCCAGAGGGTCAGGCCACCATCCTTTGGGTGCATTAGGATCTGTGGTGCCAGCCAGGGCAAACCACCAAATAGTCTGGTTTAAGAGGGGCTCAGTTAAGGGCAGCTGCCCCAACTGTCTTACCCCCTCTCCAGCCCAGCCAAGGGACCCAAGCCTGGTCAGGTTCCAGAGATTGGAAAGCAGCCTAAATCGGGGAGATTGGAGGGGATAACATAGGCAATAGTCCTCTCTTCTGTACTCTCATGCTGACACAATGTTGACCTATATTTGTTTTGCAGTTTTGTGCTTGTTGTCAGTGTACAGGCTCCTGATTCAGTTATGACATATACACACAGCATATCTGTTCTTTTTTCAATTTTTTTTGCCATAAAGATTATTGAACAAGGTTGAGTAAGTTCACTGTGTTGAACATCATATCCTTCTGAAATATCTATTCTGACTGTATGTGACACCAAGGACTGTAACTCTCTAGGTTTCTCTTTCCATGGATTATCCAGGCACGGATACTGGAGTGGATAGCCATTCCCTTCTCCTGGGGATCTTTTGGACCAGGGGTTGGTTGCAGGCTCCCATATTATTAACCCTTTGACCACCAAGGAAGCTCTAAGTATCTATTAGAGATACAGATTTTTTATATATGTGGAGGGAAGGATAAAGGAGATAATCCTTTGTATTATCTTTTATGGATACAGATTTCTGTGTATATGTTAGACGTACGGATTTGTGTGTATATGTTAGACATACAGTTTTCTGTGTACATGTGGAAGCAAGGAAGGAAGAAGATAATCCTTGTGGATTATCTATTACAGATACAGATTTCAGTGTATATGTTTGAGACACAGGTTTTTGTGTATATGTAGTCCCGAATTCCTAATTAATCCTTGGCCCTTTATTGTTTCTTTTCTTTGAAATTCCTTGTGTTTGAATTTTCAGACTCTTTCTGTATTGTGAATTAGTTTCTTTGTATCTTTTTTTATTTGACTGGAAAGAACATCATATGCTACTTTGTTCCTCTGTCTCCTGAATACACTTAGTGTGTGACCCTCCAACGTCCATCCTTGTGGCCACCAGCGGCATAACTTCATAATTTCAGTGCTGCTTTTCCATGGCTAATAGTCCAGTGTATTTATCACATTGTCTTTAAGCTTTAATCTGTCAGAGGATATTGTGTTGTTCTGTATCTTGACTATTATAAGTAGTACAACAGTGACTATTGGGAGGCATGTGTCTTTTTGAAGGATGGATTTCTGGGGCTACAGGCCCAGGTGTGGATGTCAGACACTACAATTAGCTCTCTTGAAATGTTTATATTCTGGCATGTGGAGGCTGTCGGCAATGTCCATTCCCACCAACCTTGTATTGGGGTTCAATCAGCTCCTGGCTCTCTCCCACATTTACTGTTTGTAGACTTTTGTGGATGTCAATTTTGACTGGTGGGATTTGGTTTCGTGCTATCATTTCGATTGTCTTTCCTCCTGTAGTAATTAGGGATGCTGAACATCATCTCCAGTACCTTTTTTTTTTTTCATAAAGGATTTCAGGAAATTCACCTGTCACAGTTGGCTCCTTGAGTCGGTTGTGTTTGGAATCCATCTCTGCAATACCCTCCCCAGGACCTTTCCTGAGGGCAGCTGTCATTAGCAGCCCCACAGGCCTTGTGAACCCCATGGACGGAGGAGCCTGGTGGGCTGCAGTCCATGGGGTCTCTAGGAGTCGGACACAACTGAGCGACTTCACTTTGACTTTTCACTTTCATGCATCGGACAAGGAAATGGCAACCCACTCCAGTATTCTTGCCTAGAGAATCCCAGGGATGGGGGAGCCTCGTGGGCTGCCATCTATGGGGTCACACAGAGTCGGACACGACTGAAGCGACTTAGCAGCAGCAGGCCTTATGAATGGAGGTACCAGTAAGCACAGGCGTACAAGTTGTAGTTACAGGAAATGTCCACAAGAGGCAGCACTTCTTCATCCCCAACTCTGGTCCTCCTGCAACCAGAACCTTAAGGAGCGCTGGCCTCTTGGGCTGTGAATTAGAGTGGAAAGTGCCTGAGCAAACACTCAAGGGCTTGTGTCTCACTACTTCTAAGCTTCTTCCCTGCAGACTCATCCCAACCTTGGCCACAATCCCAGGTAGGGGCCTGCCTAGGAGGCTGGACTCCCGAGGAGGGGCCTTGAATTGGAGACCCCAGCACCAGGAGACCTGGAGGTTACGTGACTTTTCCCAGGCCTTCGAGCTCAGAGGGTCGTGCCACCATTCCCTGGGTGCTCTAGGGCTTGTGGTCCCAGCCGGAGGATACCAGACAGTACAGGAGTCTAAATTAAGGCACACTTCCTGATGTCATGACCCCACCCCAGTCCAGCCATAGGGACCAAGCCTCCACAGGCTCCAGGGATGGTATAGGAGCCCACGTCATGGAGGCAAGAGGCAATGAAACAGATACTTCTTTTATTTCCTTTTCTTTTCTGTAATCTCATGCCTTTGCCATGTTGGAATATAGTTGATTTGCAGTTTTGTGCTTGTCAGTGTACAGCTGTGTTTTTCAGTTATGATGTATACATACAGCATATCTGTGCTCTTTCTTGGATTCTGTCTCCATAACGGTTATTTCAGAAGGTAGAGGAAAGTTCCATTTACTGAATATCAGATCCTTGTGCAGTATGTATTACAGATACAGATTTTGGTTTATATGTTGGACTAACAGATTTCTGTGTGTATGTTAGTCCCAACCTCCTCCGAATTCATCCTGGCCACTTAAATTTTTCATTCTTTTTTTGTGTTTGAATTCTCAGAGGATCCTTTTGCGTTGTAATTAATTGCTTTTTTTTATCTGTTTTTATGTTCCCTAGAAGGTCTTCATCTGCTATTTTCTTCCTTTGTCCTGCAAATTTCACTTAGTGTATGATCCTTCAAGGTCCACCCTTGTGGTGACCACTGGCCTAATATCACAATTTCAGTGGTGCTTTTTTATGGCTGAGTGATAGTCCATGGTAAATATGTACCACATCTTGTTTAAGCTTTAAGCTGTGGGTGGAAATTTTGTGTTTCTGTGTCTTGTCTATTGTAAGTAATGCTGCAGTGAGCATTGGGCTGCATGTGTCTTTTTGAATGATGGTTTTCTCGGGATAGCTCATGTGTGGGAATGTCAGACCTTAGTTTAACTATCTTGGAACTTTAACTTCTGACATGCAGAGACTGTCTTTTCTAGTGTCTGTAGCCAAATGTGCATTTCCACCAAACGTGTATGGGGGTTCCCTCACCTGCTGGCTCTCTCCTACATTTGTTGCTTGTAGACTTGTGTGGATGGCCATTCTGACTGGTGTGTGATATTTGTTGCCATTTTGTCATTCTTCCTGTAATAATTAGGAATGCTGTGCATCTTGTCCTTTGGATATTTGGGGTTTTTTTTCCCTTTAAGGGTGTAAGGAAAATTTACCTGTTGCAGTTGGCTTCTTGAAAGTCGGCTGTGTTTGGAATTTATATCTGCAACACTCACCCCAGGACCTTTTCTGAAGACCCCTGTCATTAACAGACCCCCAGACCTGTGAATTACACCTGCAATTAAGCACTGTTGGTCAAAGTGTAGTTATAGGAAATACCCACAAGGCAACACAGCAGCTCTTCATGCCCAACCCTGCTTCATTGGGCAATGAGATCCTTAGGGAAAACCAGCTTCCTGGGCTGTGAATTAGGGTGGAAAGTGCCTGAGCAAACACTCGAGGACTTGTGTCTTACTGCTTCTTCCCCCTAAAGCTTCACCCTCCCCTCTATACTCCTCCCACCCTGGGCCACATCACCTTGCTGAGGTGCCCAGAAGGCTGCACTCTCAGGAAGGAAGCTTGAACTGGGGACCCTAGCACCCAGAGACCTGGAGGCTAGGTTACTTTTCCAAGGTCCTGGTGGTCAGATGGTTGGGCCACCATCTTTTGGGTGCACTGGGGACTTTGTTCACAAGCAAACCAGCCAAGAAAACCAGACCATACAGGTTTAAGTGGGGCCTCAATTAAGGGCACCCTGTCCAGCTGTCCATTTCTACCCCATCCAGTCCAGCAGTAGGACCCAAGCCTGCTCAGGTTCCAGCAGTGGGATAGTATCCCACATCAGGGAGGTTGGAGGTAACAAAATAGACATCCCTTTTCTTCTTTTACTTTTCTTTACTCTCCAGTTTTGTGCTTCTTGTCAGTGGGCAGCCGCCTGATTCAATTATGACATACACATACAGCATATCTCTTGTTTGGGGGATTCATTTACCACAGAGCTTATTTCAGAAGGCCGAGGAAAGTATCATCTGCTGAAAATCATGTCCATCAGGATTACCTTTAGAGATGCAGATGTTTTGTATTTGTGAAAGGAAGGAAGGGAGGAGATAATCCTTGTGAATTATCTATTACAGATATCATTTTCTGTGTATATGTTGATATGCAGATTTCTGTGTAATTTGGAAAGATGAAAGAAAGGAAAAATATAATCCTTGTGGATTACCTATTACAGATACAGATTCCCGTGTATATGTTAGTTGTGACCCTTTGAATTTATCCCTGCCCCTTTACTGTTACTTTTTGGGGATTGTTAGTTTGTGTTTGAATTCTCAGGGATTTTTTTTGAGTTTTAGATGATTTTCCCTCATATATTTAAAAATTTTTGCCTGTAGAGATATCATCTTCTTTTGTCTTTCTCGGTCTCACTAACTTCACTTAGTGTATGATTTTCCAAGGTTCATCCTTGTAGTGACCGATGGCATAATTTCAGTGGTGGCTTTTCAAGGATGAGTAATAGTCCATTGTATACATGTACCACTTTTTCTTTAATCTGTCAGTGGACATTTGCTTGGATCTGTTTCTTGGCTCCTGTAAGTAGTGCTGAAATGACTGTGGGGGTGCATGTGTCTTTTTGAGATATATGGGCAGATGTGGGTATGTCAGATCCTAGGATTAGCTCCTTCGAATCCCCCCCACCCCCGCATGCAGATACTCTCCTTTCAGTGGCTGTTGCCAACGTCCGTCTCACTGACTGTCAGGTAGGGGAGGCAGGTGTCACATCTCTTTCCAGCTGTCTACTGCATTTACTGTCTATGGACTTCTTAGAATGGCCATTCTGACTAGTGTGATTTGATTTACTATTTTGATTGACTTTCCTCCTGTAATAATTAGAGATGCTGAGCATCTTGTCCTGCGGCCATTTGGGAATTGTTTTTCTTCCTTAAATTGTGTGAAGAAAATGTCCTTGTTGCAATTGGCTTCTTAAAAGTCAGTTATGTTTGGATTTTTTTCTACGATACCCGTCCCAGGACCTTTCCTGAGGGCAGCCGTCATTAGCAACCTCACAGAACTTGTCAGTTGGAGTTGTCAGTAAGCAAGATGTTTAAGTTGTAGTTATAGGAAAAGGCAGCAGCACTGTTTCATGTCCAACTCTGGTTCTTCAGGCAAACTGAGCCTTTGGGAAAGGTGGCTTCCTGGGCTGAGAATTAGAGTGGAACTCGCCTGAGCAAACACTCAATGCCTGTGTCTCACTACTTCTTCCCCTTAAGGCTTCACTCCTCCCTTTCAGACTCATCCCAACCTGGGGCACTGCTCCCTGCTGAAATGCCTAGGAGGCTGCACTCTCAGAAAAGAAGCTTCAGCTAGAGACCCCATCACCAGGGGACCTGGAGGCCAGGTGACTTTTCAAAAGTTCTCGTGGTCAGAGGCTCAGGCTGCCATTTTTGATGCACGAGGGTCTCTAGTCCAAGCCAGGACAAACCAGATAGCACAGGTTTAAGAGGGGGCTCAATTAAGGATACTTGGCCCTGCTGTGTCAGCCCCTCTCCAATCCAGTCATGGGACCCAAGCCTGCTCAGGTTCCAGGTATGGCAAACAGCACATGTTGGGGACATCAGAGGGAATAAAATAGGCATCACTATTTTCTGTTCTTTAATCTCATGCTGATACAATGTAGCCCTATATTTGATTTGCAGTTTTGTTCTTATTGTCACTATGCAGGCTCCTTATTCTGTTATGCCATATACATACCGCATATCTGTTCTTTTTTCAATCATTTGCCAGGGAGGTTATTAAACAAGGTCCAATAAGCTCCCTGTGCTGAACATTGTGTCCTTCTGAAGAATCGATTCTGACTCTATGGGACCCCAAGGTCTGAAGCCTGCTGGGATCCTCTTTCCATGAATTCTCCAGGCAAGAATAGGCCTCTAGGTAAACCCTCAGCTCGTGTGTGACTATGAGGCCTTGAGGCAGACTTTCAGCTCCTTGTGTCTATGACACCTCCAGGCAGACGCTCAGTTTGTGTCTCTCTAGAGGCCTCTAAGCAGATGCTCAGCTTGTGTTTGACTATAAGGCTTGTACGAAGACTCTCAGTTCGTGTCTTCTAGAGGGCTCAAGGCTGAGGCTCCTCTTGTGTGTGTCTATGAGGTGGATGCTCAGTTCCTGTCTCTCTAGAGGCCTCAAGGCTGATGCTCAGCTCGTGTGAGACTAGGGGCATCTAGAAAGGCTCTCAGCTCTTACCTCCATCTTGTCCTATGGCTCTTTAGATTCTTTTTATCTCTTTTCTTTTTCTTAAAGGATGTGAGGAAAATTGACCTCTGAAATTGGCTTCTTGAAAGTCAGTTGTGTTTGGAATTCATTTCTGCAATACCTGTGACAGGACCTTTTCCGATAGCAGCTGTCCTTAACTGCCCCACCCGCCTTTTGGATTGGAGGTGCCAGTAAGCGCAGATGCGAAAGTTGTAGATTCGGGAAATGTCCACAAGGTGGCAGCACCTCTTCATGCCCAACTCTGGTTCCACCTGCAACCAGAGCCTTAGGGAACGTAGGCTTCCTGGGCTGTGAATTAGGGTGGAATGTGGGCAATGGCACCCCACTCCAGTACTCTTGCCTGGAAAATCCCATGGACGGAGGAACCTGGTAGGCTGCAGTCCATGGGGTCGCTTAGAGTCAGACACGACTGAGCAAGTTCACTTTCACTCTTCACTTTCATGCATTGGAGAAGGAAATGGCAACCCACTCCAGTGTTCTTGCCTGGAGAATCCCAGGGACCAGGGAGCCTGATGGGGTGCCGTCTATGGGTTGCACAGAGTCGGACACGACTGAAGCGACTTAGCAGCAGTAGCAGCAGCAGTGCCTGAATAAACACCCAGGGGCTTGTATCTCAGGACTCCTTCCCTGTGAGGCTTCACCCCTCCCCTCGAGCCTCCGGCCTACCTGAGGCACCGCTCCCTGCTGAGGTGCCTAGGAGCCTACACTCTCAGGAAGGAGTCTTGAACTGGGGACCCCAGCACCATGGCGCTGGGGTCTGGGTGATTTTCTGTGTTCCTCCAAGTCAGAGGGTCAGGCCATTAGGATTTGGGTTCACTAGGATTCTGGCCCCAGCCAGGGCAAACCAGACAGTACAGGTTTAAGAGGGGTATCTAAGATGGGCACCCTGCTCAGCTGTCTCGACCCCCACCCCAGTCCAGCCCTGGAACTCAAGCCAACTAAGGTTCCACGATTCGGATAGTCAAGCAGGTTTCACGGAACAAACTAGGCATTACTTTCCTTTCCTTTAACTTCATGCCGATGCTATGTTGAAGTCTAGCTGGTTTGCAGTTTTGTCCTCGTCTACTCCTGTATACCTCTGAGGGCTCTCAGCAGGTGCTTAGCTCCTGTGTGTCTATAAAGGTTCCAGCAGATGCTCAGCTCGTGTGTGTCTATGAGCCCTCTAGGCCATGCACACAGCTCGTGTGTGTCTATGTGGCCTCTTGACAGATGCTCAGCTCGTGTGTCCAAAATCAAGCCCATCGGCTGTAACACAAAAAGGACACACAAAACATCGTACTGGCTGAACCAGCTCTTGAATTGCATATACTTACCCTACAAACAAAATTGAGTCCCTCGACTCTAGAAGATTGTCGGTTCCTTGTCCCAACTGCCAAGTGCTAGGGGGGAAAGCAGAGGTGGATTCTAGAAATGGATCCAAATGAACTTCTTTACAAACAGAAACAGCTTTACAACATAGCAAAGCACCTTATAGTTACCAAAAGGTAAAGGTGGTGGACAGTGAGAAACGAGCTGTGCAGATGAACATACACACACTACTCTTTGAAATAATCAGTAAGGACACCTAGTCACATCGCATAATAAACTATGTGGGAAGAGAACCCAAAAAAGGATGAAACAAATTCACTCAGAAGAACAATGCAGATAATGGAGTACAGTTTATTACACTGGCGGGCCCAAGGCAGAGTCTCCTCTTACCCAAGGACCCAGACCACTTTTTGTGAAAACCTTATATACCCTAAGTGTACATGCCCAAACCCACCTCCCCAAATTCCCCAAAACTAGTCTGAACAAAGGAAAAAGAAAGATACAATCAAAGTTAACCTGTGATTCATATGCCTTAAGCCTAGGTAGTTAACAGTGGACAATTATCAATAGGCCTGTGGTCATACCAATAAAGCATAATGCAATGTATGATTCTATTCGTTACACAGATAATTATTCTTTTAGGAGATGGAGAGCCCTGGGCTCTTCCTTCTGGGGGCCTGGTTTTCCAGTTGGTATGTCGTTTCCATAGCTACTGGGCATATAGCTCAGAGTCCACAGTCCGGCCCAAGATGGAGTCCTGCTTTCAAGATAGAGCCTGTTCTGTTTCTTCCTTCATCCCCCCCCTTGATGCTCTTAACTCATAGTATGAGTATCATTCATAAGGATATATTGCACCCTGGCTCTCCGACCGCCAATTCGGGAGAACGACACCAACCTTCGGGTTACAAAGTTCATAATACATTGTAAAATGCAGGGTCCACAGAGCAGAACTATCAAGGCAACTATAACAATGGTAAATATAGTTTTTCACCAATCACCCTTCACCCAAGATGATAGTACCGAAGTCCAGAAAGGAATGTTTTCATTTGACATTGCTTTTACCTGGTTTTTCATGATATTGAAAGCAGCTGATACATTGCCAGATAAATCAGGAATACATACACAGCATTCAACCTTAACTATATAGCACAGGTCCCTCCTTGAGCACCTGTGAGCAAGTCCAAAACCATTTTAATTTGAATTACTGCTTCTGTTACTTTTATGAAACTGGTGTTTACATAATATGTAACCCCATGACCCGAGTCTATTGACTGTAGGTCTGGCTTACATCAAGAAAGCAGGGAGAAATTATGATTGACAAGAGAAAGGAAAGTCTTTTTTGTCCCAGAAAAAGCAGAATGGTTTAAAATTTCCTTGGCAGAGTGGTGACACCCACCAGGGAACTCCATCCATCACAGACAAAGGCATAGCCCCACACACCCAACAGTTGGAAGTATTGTGGAAGTCCACGTAGGAATGTGCACGTTGATGAGACCAAGCAGCAGGAGTTGATTATGTGGCTTCATCCTCAAGGGGCTCGTCCGGGATCTTCTTTTCCTTCTTCTTCTTAAGGATGATCTTGGTCTCTCGATGGTCAGTGGGGTCCGTCTGTGCAGTCCACTCAGCGTTTTCTGGGTCTGCGTGGTAAGCTTTCTTCACCCTCATATGATGGCTCCAAGGGGCAATACCTGCAACTTTTAACTGCAGTAGGGGTAGTTAGAGTAACAGTATAGGCACTTCCACCGAGGGGCTAGTGAATCATGTTTCCAATCTTTGACCCATACTTGGCCACAAGGCGTCAACTCATGAATCTGTTCCCCAAGGGGAAACGGCACCCTTTCTTGTACAAACTTAGTTACCTGATTTATTACTTTACCCAGTTCCATCTGTTGTGAAATCCTATCCCCCCTTACCTGAGGCAAATTTGTTGACACCTCTATTATGGGAGGGGCCTCCCATACACAATTTCGTCTGGAGAATCGCCTTGGGACCGCGGGGTCATCCTGAGTCTGAGCAGAGCCATCGGAAGCAAGTCCACCCAGGAGCAGTCAGTCTCTATGATCCACTTGGAGAGTCTCTTTAAGTGTCTGGTTGGTCCGTTCCACCATCTCAGAATTCTGGGCCTATATGCAGTGTGCAGTTTCCATTTGATGTTAAAAGTTTTGCTTACTTGTACTAAATCAACTACGAAATCCAGGCCATTGTCTGATCCAATTCTGGTAGGAAATCCAAATCCGGGAACTATTTCCCCTAAGCAGGCACGGGGCTACTTCTGATGCTCTTTCAGTCTAGGTAGGAAAAGCTTCTACCCATCCCAAGAACGTACATACCATGACCAGCAGGTAACAGTAGTGTTGGTGAGGTTTCATTTCAGTCAAGTCCACTTCCAGGTGTTCAAAGGGCAGCGTGCCTTTCGGCTGAATCCCCGGAGGCTTCTGTCTGTGCCGAGAGGCATCACTGACCTGTGAGCAGGCAGTGCAGCTCTGAGATTCTTTCCCACATAGGGAAGAGAGGTGGGGAACCAAATATTTTCGAATGAGCTCTTCCAGTTTATCATGGCCTAGGTGGGTCGCTTGGTGTGTTTTGCTTACCAGAGTGGGTGCCAGCGCCTCTGGTACCAATAATTTGCCACTTGGCAATTCCCACCATCCCTTTTCAGTCTTGATGGCCCCTTCTGCTTTGGCTAGTTTTAGGCTTCGCTGTATTTTGGAGACTCCAGCGTTAGCTCAGGCAGCTCTGCCAATACAAGAACTTTAATAGGGGACTCACTTGTCACCCCCAAGCCCTCGGCTGCTTGTTTAGTGGTCTTATCTGCCAGTCTGTTTCCCTGAGCCTGGGGGGTATCCTTTTTTTGATGTCCTCGGCAGTGTATGACTGATGTCGACAGCCATTTATGTGGGTCCTCTCGCAGGAGAGTGTTGACCTAATGCGGGACTTTTATGATAAAATCTTAGCCCAAATTCAGCTTGATTGCCTCCCAGACCAGTAAGTCAACCACAGCAATTGCCTGTAAGCATCCTGGCCACCCAGTGGCAACACTGTCCAGCCATTTTGGGAGATAAGCCATGGGTCTGTCCCACATCCCCATAGTCTAGGACAACATTCCCATAGCCACCTGGTCCTTTTCAGTCACGTAAAGAGGAAACGGCTTAGCAAGGTCTGGCAGGCCCAAAGTGGGTGCTGACGTAATTGTACCAGGTTTGAGTTCTGTTACTACTGGGACTTGTTTTGCAAGCCTGCGGGGAGTTGGGTTGTCTTCTGCCCAGACCTCAGAGAATATGTTAACTCTCTGTCTACACCGTTCAGCCCATCCGGTTTCCCTTCCGGGAGATTGTGCAACCTCCATTCATCTTGAGGGATTACCGAGAGAAAGAGTAAATAGGTGGTTAAGCCCACTTGAAGAATAGCTCTTTTGTTGGGGGGAAAGGCCACTTCTGCCCCCAATTTACACAGCAACCCTCTTCCCAACAAAGGTACTGGGCATTCAGGGATGTATAAAAATTCATGAATCACTTGGTAACCCCCCATCTGACATTTTTGGGGTAGGCTTGAGGCACAAAGGCTGCATTTAATCACCATCTGAGACCCAGCAGCCTCTGTTTGATTCCGGTGTCTCCTTTCCCCTTCCCGTCAGTACTCACGGGAGAGGCGGGTATAGCTTGGGTGGTTCGGCTGAGCCGGATCCTGGAAGTGTTGGCCAGAGGCTTCTGCCACCGGGATTGGAGCCTGCGGAGGTGGCGGCTCTACGACCTCTGGGAGAGCTGGCAGAGGAGCTGCGGCTGCTGCAGGAACTTCACCTGGCCTTGGATCGGGCATTAAGGCGGCCTCCGGTCCTGGTGGAGCACTGGGCCGGTGGGGGCGTCGTCATCCAGTATGGGGGAGAGGCAGGTCATCCTCGTCCAAATCCTGCCAGATCCCAGAGAGAGAAGGGGGATCAGCATGTCTTTACCTGCCAGTCAGCACGGCCGAACCAGAACACCATGTGGTCCAAGACTGTTTCTCCCTTAAAGTCCGTTCTGCCTTGGTGGGCTTGATCAGGTGCGGATGAAAACACAGATGGGTTAAATATCCCACATCCCAAACCGCCTCTGGAAAAGCCAATTCATACTCACTTATGTAGCTCCCTCCTTCTAGCCTGACAATTCCGAGGGAGGGTCACCTCCTGGGGGAGAGCAGAATACGAACATGCGAGGACCAGTTTCTTTTCCTAAAAATCCCCTGGTGATCACTTGATAAAAATTTTCCCCAAGACGGCACACCTCCTAAATGACCTTCACAAATTGCCTTCCTAAGCCCTAACACACTCGTTGACCTGTGTACCAAGCAATCACTGCCACCTGCCTATTCCAGGCTTCTGTGGGTCTGTGCCCCCTTCTAGTCCCTCCCAGGGGGGTGATCAGGCCCCCTCTTCCACGCTGCTGGGTGGGTTCCTCCTCACCTGAGCGCTCAGTTCCCCTGCTACCGTCCACTACCTGCTAACGTGAAAGGTCTGGGCGTTGAGAAGCAGAATCCTTCCAGAAGGGCGAGGCGCCTTCCCCCCTCTAGAAGATTCAAGCCTCAAGGCCTCGGAGTAGTCCCAAATGGGACTTGTCTCCTCAAAGTGAGGAGTTTCCCGGCCAATGCACCAAATGTAGCCATGCGTTCCGGGAAACAAACTCACTCAGAAGGACAATGCAGATAGTGGAGTGAAGTTTATTACACCAGTGGGCCCAAGGCAGAGTCTCCTCTTAGCCAAGGACCCCGACCAGTTTTTGTGAAAACCTTATATACCCTAAGCGTACATGCCCCCTCCCCCAAATTCCCTGAAACTAGTCTGAACAAAGGAAAAAGATACAATCAAAATTAACCCATGATTCATATGCCTTAAATCTAGGTAGTTAACAGTGGACATACCCCAATAAGCATAATAGAATGTATGATTCTATTCGTTATACAGATAACTAGGGTATTCTTTTAGGTGATGGAGAGCCTGGTTTTCCACTTGGTATGTCGTTTCCATAGATACTGGGCATATAGCTCAAAGTCCACAGTCCGGCCCAAGATGGAGTCCTGCTTTCAAGATGCAGCCTGTTCTGTTTCTTCCTTCAACCCTACAACATTGTAAGTCACCTATACACCAATACAAAATACAAATTATAAAAGAATTTTTATTCTATTCCCCTCAGGCCTTGGTGACCTGGGCTGCTGTCACATCCCTGAAGCCTGGGCAGGCTGGTTTCCCAAGGATGGACTGTCATGGGGCTGACAGAGCCGGGGAGGATATGCCAGCCAATGAGCCCTGTCCCGTGGACCTGGCATGCCTGCTCCCCTCTGCATCAGCCCACAACCTCCAGATCCAGGAGGGTCCTCCTGCAGTGAAACTACCCCTACTGCACCCAAAGGATGTGGAGCCTCTGGGCTGGAAGAGCTTTGAAAAGCCCGTGGGCTCCATGTCTCCTGGTGGTGGGGTTCCCACCTCCAGCCTCCTTCCTTAGGGTCACCCCACCTATGGAGGAAAGCACCTTCCCCAGAGTGGTGGTGCAAGAACTGGGATGTGTCCAGGGGATGGGGTAAGGAAGGAAGAAGGGATGGGATACAAGCCTTGGGTGTTTCTTCTGGCACATTCCTCTCTAACTGGCAGTCCAGGAACAGGACTTTCCCCAAGGCTCTG
This sequence comes from Bubalus kerabau, assembly GCF_029407905.1. Lineage (NCBI taxonomy): Eukaryota > Metazoa > Chordata > Mammalia > Artiodactyla > Bovidae > Bubalus > Bubalus kerabau. The sequence goes on from NC_073642.1 coordinate 25,765,201, forward strand.
GTTCCTGTAGGAACCAGAGTTGGGCATAAAGACATGCTCCCATCCTGTGGCTATTTTGCAGAGCAACAACTTTAAAACCAAAGCTCAAGAGCACTTAATATTCACAAGGCCTGAGGGGCTGTAAGTAAAAAAATCACCTGCCCTAAAGAAATATTCTAGGCAAGTCATCAGAAAATGGAAAACTATTAAATATAGGTCAGGGTTCAAGAGGTCAATTTCAGTAAGTTTAACACATTGTTTTAAAAAATCACATGAAAAGATGTCAGCATCATTAATATGAGAAAATGTAAATTAAAACTTCAATGAGGTATCACCTCACACAGGTGAGTGTGGCCATAGGCAGAAACTCTACAAACAAGAAATGCTGGAGAGGGTATAGAGCCAAGGGAACCCTCTCATACTGATGGTGGTAATGGAAATTGGGAGCAGCCACTGTGGAGGACACGGGGCAGGTTCCTTAGCATGAAGATGAGAATGAAATTAAATGACTCCCTAACACCATACACAAAAATAAACTACAAATAGATTTAAAAGGTCTAAATAAAAGGACAGATACAATGGAACTCCTAAGGAAACAAGTAGAATGCACTTTGACATGAAGTGCAGCAAGTTCTGTTTTGATTCACCACTTAGGACAAATAAAAATAAACAAATGGGACCTAACAGACCTTAAAAACATTTGCATGGCAAAGGAAACCAGGGAATTTATCTCCACACATACAAACTCATAAAGCTCAATATAAAAAACCAATCCAATAAAAAATTTCTAAACATCTAAATACACATTTCTCCAGAGAAGGCATAGAGATGGCCATAAACTACAAGAAAAGATTGTCAGCATAATTAAGTTCTTCAGTTCAGTCACTCAGTCATGTCCAACTCTTTGTGACCCCACGGACTGCAGCACACCAGGCTTCCCTGTCCAATACCAACTCCCAGAGCTTACTCAAACTCATGTCCATTGAGTCAGTGATGCCATCCAACTATCTCATCCTTTGTCATCCCCTTCTCCTCCCACCTTCAATTTTCCCAGTATCAGGGTCTTTTCAAATGAGTCAGGTCTTCACATCAGGTGGCCAAAGTATTGGAGTTTCAGCTTCAGCATCAGTCCTTCCAATGAATATTCAGGACTGATTTCCTTCAGAATGGACTGGTTGGATCTCTTTGCAGTCCAAGGGACTCTCAAGAGTCTTCTCCAACACCACAGTTCAAAAGCATCAATTCTTCGGTGCTCAGCCTTCTTCACAGTCCAACTCTCACATCCACACATGACCACTGGAAAAACCATAGCCTTGACTAGACGGACCTTTGTTGGCAAAGGAATGTCTCTGCTTTTGAATATGCTATCTAGGTTAGTCATAACTTTCCTTCCAGGGAGTAAGCGTCTTTTAATTTCATGGCTGCAGTCACCATCTGTAGTGATTTTGGAGCCCAGAAAAATGAAGTCTGACACTGTTTCCCCATCTATTTCCCATGAAGTGATGGGACCGGATGCCATGAACTTCGTTTTCTGAATGTTGAGCTTTAAGCCAACTTTTTCACTCTCCACTTTCACTTTCATCAAGAGGCTTTTGAGTTCCTCTTCACTTTCTGCCATAAGGGTGGTGTCATCTGCATATCTGAGGTGATTGATATTGCTCCCGGCAATCTTGATTCCAGCTTGTGTTTCTTCCAGTCCAGTGTTTCTCATGATGTACTCTGCATAGAAGTTAAATAAACAGGGTGACAATATACAGCCTTGATGAACTCCTTTTCCTATTTGGAACCAGTCTGTTGTTCCATGTCCAGTTCTAACTGTTGCTTCCTGACCTGCATACAAATTTCTCAAGTCCAACAGGGCTGTAAATGACACCTGCCCTCAAGAAATGTCCTGGGGTAAATCATCAGAAAAGAATTTCAAACAGGGCCCAGTTTCAGCAAGCCAGATTCAAGAGGTAAATTTTACTTACAAGGTGTAAAATAATAAAAGCACATGGAAAGATATTCCACATTAGGAATTATTAAATCAATGCAAATCAAAATTACAATGAAGTATCACCTCAGACCGGTCACAGTGGCCATCATCAAAAAGCTCTAAAAAGAATAAATACTGCAGAGGATGTACAGAAAAGGGAATCCTCCTACAACCTTGGTGGGAATATAAATTGTGAAGCCACTATGGAAAAACCATGGAGGTTCCTTGAAACACTAAACACAGAGGTATCCTATGATCCTGCAATCCCACTCGCAAGCTTAGATCTGGAGAAATTCATCAATTGAAATGACATGTGCTCCTCGATTTTCAGGCTAGCACTATTTACAGTAGCCAAGACATAGAACCCACCAAAATGTCCATTGACAGAAAAATGAAGACCACATGATGCATCAATACAGTGGAACACTACTTAGCCGTAAAACAGGAAAAATAATCATATTGGCAGCAGCATGGATGGACTGAGAATTTTCATACTAAATGAGGTAAGTCAGAGAGAAAAAGGTAGTATTGTAAGACACCATAGACAATTAGAGTCTATAAATTCATACCACTGAACTCATTTACAAAACAGAAATGGACTCGCAGATTGAGAAAACCAAATTATGATTATCAAAAGAAAGTTGGAGGGATAAATTAAGAGTTTCAGATTAAAATATACACACAATAGCTATCAAACTGATAATCAGATAGAATCTACTGAATAGAACAGTGAACTCTACTGAACAATTGGTAACAACCTATATGAGAAAGAAAATGAAAAAATAGATATATGTCTATGTAACATCGAATCAAATTCCTGTACACCTAAAACCAAAACAATGGAAATCAACTCTAACCCACTATAAAATCAAAATTAAATTACAAATTAAATTACCTGAGCTTGGTGAAGGGGAAACCAGACAGTGGTGACCTATGAATTAGACATGTGATGGACTGGAAGAAACACAAGCTGGAATCAAGATTGCCGGGAGAAATATCAATCACCTCAGATATGCAGATGACACGACCCTTATGGCAGAAAGTGAAGAGGAACTCAAAAGCCTCTTAATGAAAGTGAAAGAGGAGAGTGAAAAAGTTGGTTTAAAGCTCAACATTCAGAAAACGAAGATCATGGCATCCGGTCCCATCACTTCATGGGAAATAGATGGGGAAACAGTGTCAGACTTCATTTTTCTGGGCTCCAAAATCACTACAGATGGTGACTGCAGCCATGAAATTAAAAGACGCTTACTCCCTGGAAGGAAAGTTATGACCAACCTAGATAGCATATTCAAAAGCAGAGACATTCCTTTGCCAACAAAGGTCCGTCTAGTCAAGGCTATGGTTTTTCCAGTGGTCATGTGTGGATGTGAGAGTTGGACTGTGAAGAAGGCTGAGCACCGAAGAATTGATGCTTTTGAACTGTGGTGTTGGAGAAGACTCTTGAGAGTCCCTTGGACTGCAAAGAGATCCAACCAGTCCATTCTGAAGGAGATCAGCTCTGGGATTTCTTTGGAAGGAATAATGCTAAAGCTGAAACTCCAGTACTTTGGCCACCTCATGTGAAGAGTTGACTCATTGGAAAAGACTCTGATGCTGGGAGGGACTGGGGGCAAGAGGAGAAGGGGACAACAGAGGATGAGATGGCTGGATGGCATCACTGACTCAATGGATGTGAGTCTCAGTGAACTCCGGGAGTTGGTGATGGACAGGGAGGCCTGGTGTGCTGTGATTCATGGGATCGCAAAGTGTCGGACACGACTGAGCGACTGATCTGATCTGATGCTACGATATTAATGCGATACCTCTAAAGGTTTTCATTCTCCAGAACACAGAGCAGCAACCCACTCAAAGGTGCCTGACCTCATGTGAATGCGACAAGGTGAAGAGAAGAAAAGGGACCACAGGTTAATCAGGGCAACACTCCCAATTCAGATGTTGGATATTTCAGAGAGAACAAGACACACTGCAGGTAAAGAGCAGATATGGGGTTTCCAGGTAAAGATTCCTGACCCTTGTGGATGGGGTGAGACCCACACAATCCCAAGTCCCAGCACCAGGGGTTGCATGACCCTTGGTTAGGACCCCAGGTCTCTGCTGCTTGGGCCCCTAAAGTGAAAACAAGTGGGTTCCTGTAACCTCCTGGGATGGTAGAAAGAAGTGTAGGGTCGGTTTCCTCTCCCCACACTTGTTCCAGAGAAGTCCTCATCTCCTCCCTTTGGTTCTGTGTGATATTAACTGTTTTTACAGCTGTCTTGATAATGTTGAACACACTACCTTGGTTCTGGCAGGCTCGGTCCTTTCTTGTCCTACTGAGGTGTTGAGAAAACACTCCAGACGCAGGGCTGGGAGATGAGAGGGAGGTCTGGTCTCTGCTGAGGAGGGACGTCAACTGGAAGGAGATCACAGCAGCAACCTCACCTGCTGCCCATTGGCTTTTTGCCTGATCCGTGTGCCCTGCAATCAACTCACCAGGTGAACCTGCCTCCCTTCCAGCAATGATCCTGCTGCTGAATTGGAATAATTACCAGGTAGAGACACCTGAGGAGTCTTCAGGAGCCCCAGGGAGGGTGAACCTCGTGGGGGTAAAAAGGCAGACAGGCACAGGCCTGTATAAAGTGAATACTGTAAAGCGTGAATTCCTAAACACAAGAGAACCTCTCATGTATTCTTCCCTTTTTCTTAGCTTTGTGTGTATGTCGTCTCCCTGTACACATGCTGCTGACCCATGCAGATGGGGTGAGACTCACACAGTCCCCAGAACCCCCACCTGGGGTCACACATCCCCTCAGTCAGGACAAGGAGACCATCGCTGTGGTCTGTGGACCCCCCAGTGTGTAAACAAGCCCGCTCCCTGAGTCTTCCGGGGACCCTGGAAAGAAGTGTAGGGTCCATCTCCTCTCCCCTCAATTGTCCCTGAGAAGTCAGGCCCCTCCTGTTTTCATTTTGGTTCTGTGTGATTTTTTGCTGGTTTGAAAGCTCATACTAGAGGTGAACACATTACCTCGGTTCTGGCAGGCTCTGTCTTTCTTGTCCCATGGAGGATGTTGAGAAAACACAAGAGAGCCAGGCTGAAAGACGAGGGGCAGTTCTGTTCTCTTTGGAAGACAGAGTCGACTGGAAGTTCACAGAAGCAAGCTTACCTGCTGCCCATTGACTTTTTGCCCGATCCCTGTGTCCTGGAATCAATTCACCAGGTGAACCTGCCTCCCTGCTCAACCTGAATGTGCTGGAAAATTGGAACAATTACCAGGTAGCCCATCTGAGGGGTGTCCAGGAGCCCCAGGGAAGGTGAATCTGGCAGGAGACAGACTAGGAGCCCAACCACAGCACTGACCCCCAGGAGGGCCAGGGAAGCCCACGCAGAGGAGAGCACGGTTCCCAGAGAAGCCCACCCCAGCCCCAGAGCCCAGACATTTGAGCACTGATGCTCAGATGCAGGCATGGAGTTTCCCAGACAGAGGCCAGGCCAGGCCTGCACCCGGGTCTCCATGTCCCAGTGCAGAGAGTACAAGGTCAGGTCTAAATGTTCTCATTGTAGAAAGCACACGGTCTCATCTAAACATAATCAGTGCAGATAGGATTTGGAGTCTAAATCTACCATGTAGACAGAACTTGGTCAGGTTCAAACTAGTCTAGTCTAGTTTGGTCTCCCAGGAGGCACAGGTCACACACATGCAGGGTCTCTCACCGTTGGATGTCGGACGGGGGCTCACCCTCGTGTGGGAACTAGGATGTACATTTCTTGAAGAAGAAATCATCACTTGGCTCCACACTTCACCCACCATCAGGAAACTGAAAGGATCTGTGTCATTAAACTTTCAACAGACAAAACAACGTTACCAATTTCTGTGGTCACATGATGGTCAGAATCCAGGGGAGATCCAGGAACTTCTTAAGAGTGCAGCCCAGTGTCATGTCGAGACAGACAGCAAGTGGCCTGATTCCAGCATCCCAGGCTTCCAGCAGGAGGTGGCCACACTGGAAGCCTTTTGAAAAAGTACATTCTTTATCAGAATAAAAATATACCATTTTAATTCCAAGCATCCTAGTTATTTGCAAACCTAAAATATTCTTAAAAGCTTCAAACCATGATTTTATAGTTTCCATTGGTTCCTTTGGCTCAGATTTTCTAGGTAGAAGCAAGCCATTATTTCAAATTATTTTCTTCTAATTCTGTTATTTGTTATTATATGAATGAAGGATCACACTTGAAAATAAAATTCCTGCAAAAGATTAGTGACTCAAAGAGCACATGAGCTGCAGGTAATTTGTCTTCCAAAAGTTGCATTTTTCTCCATGAAGAAAACAGAAAACATGATTTTTTTTGCTTCTCCGTTCAAACTGAGCTAGAATTAAATTGATATTCGTATCAACAAGTGACAGTTTTTGAGGTTTGAAATGTCACACCAGAGAAACAGGACCTGGAGAAAAGGGAATGTTCCTAAGCTGCTGGAGAGAAACCACATCCTAAAAATAAGGCTAAAATTCAAATTGGATTTAATTATGACAGTATGTGGTTACATGGAGTATGAACCAAGAGTCTAAATATAGCAGACAATATATGAAAACAAATTTGACATCTCAGATGTAAGAGTAAGGTTTCTTGTGAGATCTGTAGCTGGTATGCACATACTTCATGTATCTTTTCAAATTATAGCTTCGAATGGATGTATGGCTGGGGATGGGATTGCTGGATCATATGCTATTTTTGTGTGCGTGTGTGAAACTGCCACACTGTTCTCTACAGCGACTGCACCAATTTACATTCCCAGCAGCAGTGCAGGAGGGCTCCCTTTCTCCACACCCTCTGCAACACTTGCTATTTGGACATTTTTAAATGATGGCCTTTCTGACCCGTTTGAGGTGGTGTCTCACTGAAGTTTTGATTTGCATTTCTCTGACAATTAACAATGAGGCGCATTCAGGATGAATCTTTAATTTTCAGACGTGTAAAATAAACTAGGTTTGACATCTCAACTTGACAATTTTTTCACAGATAAGAATTTATGAAATATTTAGTTATTTCCTTTCTTCTTAGTCTAATTATAGGGACATGCATTATCATGTTAATCAAGGCGATGGGCTCAGTTTTGCATCTTTGAGCTGTTTTAAAGATGTGCACTGCTTCCTTCAAAGGGAAGGCTTGTGGTGGGACCAAGTTCCACCACCCAATACAAGCTGTTCCTTGAGCGAATACAGTTACTACCGAGGGGGCACATGGTGAGACCACCATGTCTATTGACCCTTCCCACATCTCAGGCCTCAGTGTGACCATTCCATTTGAGGTTTAATAGTTTGCTCTGGTGATACAGCTTAACCTCTTTCTGTATGACTAGGTGAGTTGTTAAGGACTTTTTAGGACTGTACTGAAGCTTCCGAGGGTGGTCAAGAACTGCCTGCCAGTGCAGGAGACAAAAGACTCTGGTTTGAACCCTGGGTCAGGAATATCCCTTGGAGGAGGGCACGGCAACCTATTCCAGTATTCTTGCCTGGACAATCCCATGGACAGAGTAGCCTGGTGGGCTATGTTTCATAGCGTCAGAGAGTCGGACGTGACTGAAGGACTTAGCACGCAGACACACTCACCCTCAGGAAAGGCCCTGCAGCAGACACTGCAGAAATAAACTGCAAACACAGCCAACTTTCAAGAAGCCAATGGCAAAAGGTAAACTTCCCTCACACCCTTACTTAAGGAAAAAAAAACCCAACTGCCACAAGACAATATGCCCAGCATCCCTAATTATTACAGGAGAAATGCCAATCAAAATGACAACAAGAAATCAAATCCAACCTATCAGAATGGCCATCCTCACAAGTCTGCAACAATACATGTGGGGGAGAGCTGGGTAGTGATGGAACCTACCCGACACTATCAGTGGGAATGGAGATTGCCAACAGCCCTAGAAAGTGCAGCCTCCACATGCTAGAAAAAGATCTTCAGAAAAACTAAGCCTAGAATCTGACATACCCCCATGTGGGCTTATATCTAAAAAACCACCATTCAAAAAGACACGTGCACCCCAACGTTCACTGCAGCCCTACTTACAACAGCAAAACACGGACCCAGGAAAATGTCCACTGACCGATTAAAGCTTAAAGATGCAGTACATGGATAAAATGGACTATGAAAAACTGCCACTGAAATTATGAAACTATGCTCCTGGGATGAACTATTGCCACAGGATGGACCTTGAAGAATTTTACACGAACCAAGTCAACCAGTCAAGGAAAGACAATAATATCCTATCTCCCTTCTGTGCTAAATGAGAAAGAGAGTTGCAAAGGAACTAATTTACAACACAAAAAGAGACTCTGAGAACTCAAACACAAAGACCCCCTCTGCAAAAAAGAGTGAAGGCCAGGGATGAATTAGAAATTTGGGACTAACATATATACAGGAAGGACTTCCCTGGTGGCTCAGACGGTAAAGCGTCTGTCTACAATGAGGGAGACCTGGGTTCGAGCCCTGGATTGGGACGATCCCCTGGAGAAGGAAATGGCAATCCACTCCAGTACTATTGCCTGGAAAATCCCATGGACAGAGGAGCCTGGTAGGCTACAGTCTATGGGGTTGCAAAGAGTCAGACATGACTGAGCGACTTCACTTATATACAGGATATGTACCTTTAATAGATAATCCATAAGGACTATCTCCTACCTTCCCTCCTTCCTTCCACATATACAAAGAAATCCGTGTCTCTAACTTATATACAGAAATCTGTAATAGAAAATCCACAAGGATTATTTTCTTTCTTCCTCATATACACAGAAACCAGTATCTCCAATAAATAATCCATAAGGAGTATCTCCTCCCTCCCACATAAACACAAAATCAGCAACTCTAACATATACACAGAAATCTATATCCGTAATAGACAATTTACAAGGATTATCCCCTTCCTTCATTCTTGCCACATTTGCTCAGAAATGTGTATATCTAACAGATACTCCACAAACACCTGATGGTCAGCACAGGGAACTTTGCTTGAAATTCTGCAATAACCTCTAGCGTAAAACAACCCAAAAAAGAACAGATATGCTGTATATACTCACATGTCATAATAGAATCAGGTGGTTGAATACTGATGACAAGCAAAAATGGCAAATCAACTATATTCCCATATAGTATTATCATTAGATTAAAGAAAAGGAAAGAAAATCAATGCCTAGTTAATTTCCTCCCACCTCCCTGACTTGTGCTGCTATCCCATCCGTGAAGTCTGAGCAGCCTTGGAACCTTGACTGCCCTGGAGTGGTGTCAGACAGCTGGGCAGGGTGTCCTTAACTGAATACTGTCTGGTTTGCTCTGACTGGGACCAGAGTCCCTAGTACACCCAAAGTACGGTTGACCATCTGGCCTCAAACCCTGGAAAAGTAACCTAGACTCCAGGTCTATTGGTCCTGTGGTCCCCAGTTCAAGCCTCCTTCCTGAGAGTGCAGTCTCCTAGGCAGCTCAGCAGGGAGGTGGTGCCCCAGGTAAGCATGAGTCTAGAGGGAAGGGGTGAAGATTCAGGGGGAAGAAGTAGTGAGACACAGGCCCTTGGGTGTTCATGCGCTTCACTTCACTTCAGTCGCTCAGTCGTGTCCGACTCTGCGACCCCATGAACCGCAGCACGCCAGGCCTCCCTGTCCATCACCAACTCCCGGAGTCAGGGACATTCCACTCTAATTCACCGTCCAGGAAGCCCTCTTTCCCTAAGACTGGTTGCACATGGAACCAGAGTTGGACATGAAGAAGTACTGCCACCTTGTGGACACTTTCTACAACTACAACTTGACCACTGGCACCTCCAATTCACAAGACGCAAGGGGCTGTTAATGATAGCTGCTGCCAGAAAAGGTCCTATGGTAGGTATTGCAGACATAAATTCCAAACACAACTGACTTTCAAGAAGCCAATTGTTACAGGTAAATTTTCCTCACACCCATTAAATAAAAAAAAGGAAAAAACACCAAATGGTCACGGGACAAGATACTCAACATCCCTATTTATTACAGGAGGAATACCAATCAAAATGACAACAAGCAGTCAAATTCCATCTTAAAGAATGGTTATCCTAACTGTATGCAAACTGTAAATGAGGGAGAGAGCTGAGAGATGATAGAATCCCCCTTCACGCTGCATGGGAGTGGATATTGGCAATAGGCTCTAGAAAGGACAGCCTCCACAGGCAACAATGAAAAATTTCAAGAAAGCTAAGCCTAGGACCTTAATATCCACACCTTGGCCTGTATTACAAAATCCATCATTCAAATGACACACGCACCCCAACATTCACTGCAGGGCTACTTCCAATAGCCAAGACACAAACCAAAGAAACGTTCCATCAACAGATTAAATCTTGAAGAAATATGGTACATATATACAGTGGGCTATTACTCAGATTTGAAAAAACCCCATGAAATTATCCCAGTGGTTCCCACAAGGAGGAACCTTGGAGGATCATAAACTAAGAAAGTCAACAACAGAGGAAGAAAATAGCAGATGCTGTCCCTTATAGGCAAAAAAAAAAAGAGAGAGAGAGAGAGAGAGAGAGATCCACAGGAAGTATTTTACAATATAAAAAGAGACTCTGAGATTCAAACACAAAGAATTAAAAAAAAAAAAAAAAGGCCAGGGATGAATCAGGAGGTCAGTACTAACATACAGACAGAAATCTGTAGTTGTAATAGATAATCTGGAAAGATTATCTCCTTCCTTCTTTCCTTCTACATAGGCACTAAATTCTGTATCTCTAACATACCCACACAGGGAGGCCTGGCGTGCTTCAATTCATGGGGTCGCAAAGAGTCGGACACGACTGGGCGACTGAACTGAACTGAACATACCCACAGAAATATGTACTGTACTAGGTAATCTACAAGGTTTATATCCTGCCTTCTTTCCATCCTACCATACACATATAGGCAGAAACATTTATATCTAACATATACATAGAAATCTGTAGCTGTAATAGATAATCCACAAGGACTCTTTCCTTCCTTGTTTCCTTACACATGTACAAAACATCTATGCCTCTAATAAATGTCCCACAGGGATCTGATGTTCAGCACTGAGAACTTTACTCGACCTTGTTCAATAACCTCTATGGCAAAAGAATCCAAAAAAGTACAAATATGCTGTATGTATATGTCATAACTGAATCAGTCCGTTGTACACTAAGGACAAGCACAAAAGGCAAATCAACTATACTTCAAAATAACATCGGCATGAGAGTAAAGAAAACAACAGGAATGAAAAGCTAAGTCTAGTTTACGCCCACTGACCTCCATAATTTGGGATAGTATCCGATCCCTGGAATCTGGGTGGTGTTGAGTCCCATGGCTGGACTGGGGCCAGCAGAATGCCCTTCATGAGACATCTTTTAAACCTGTTTTGCCTGGTTTTCCCTGGCTGTGACCAGAATCCAGACTGCACCCAAAAGATGGTGGCCTGACCCTCAGGCCTAGGGGACCAAGGTGAAGTCACCAAGTATTCAGGTCCCCTGGTGCTGGCACCCCCAGAAGAAGCCTCCTTCCTGAGAGCGCAGACTCCTTGGCCCCGCAGCAGGGAGTCATGCCCCAGGCTGGGATGAGTCTGGAGGGGGTGGGTGGAGCTTTTGGGGAAGAAATAGTGAGACTTAGGCCCTTGGGAGTTTGCTCAGGCACAGCCCACTCTAATTCAGAGCCCAGGAAGCTGTCTCTCCGCAAGGCTCTGGTTGCGTGTGGAATCTCAGTTGAGCACAAATAAGTGCTGCCTCCTTGTGGACAGTTCCTATAATTACATGTTGGCCATGACTGCTTCCCAGCACCTCCAATTCACAAGACCTGTGGGGCTCTCAATGACAGATGCCCTCAGGAAAAGCCCTGAGGCCAGTATTGTAGAAATAAATTCCAAACACAACTGACTGTCAAGAACAGATAAAATGTGCCTCACACCCTTTAAGGAAAAAAATATAAAATAAAAGACCCAAATCGTCCAGGACAAGATGCTCAACCTATGATTACCATAGGAATCCCAATCATAAATGACAACAAATGATCAATTACCATCTGACAGAATGGCCACCCTGACTGTATGCAAACAGTAAATGGGGGAGAGAGCCGGGAGACGATGGAACACCCTGATATGTTCCGCAGGAATGGAACATATCAGGGTTCCATTGGAACCCTGGAACTGTTGCCAATGGAACTGGCAACAGCCCCTAGAAAAGACAGCCTCCACAAGCAACAATGAAAAATTTCAAAAGCACTAAGTCTAGGATTTCAATACCCACACTTGAGCCTATATTACAAAAAAAACCATCATTCAAATGACACATGCACCCCAACGTTTACTGCAGTGCTACTTCCAATAGCCAAGACAGACCAAAGAAACGTTCCACTGAAAGATTAAATCTTAAAGAAATGTGGTACTTATATACCTTAGGCTCTTCCTCAGACATGAAAAACTGTCATGAAATTATGAAATTATGCCACCGATCCAAACAAAGTTGGATGTTAGAGGATCATATATTTAGTGTACTCAGCAACATAGAAAAAACATAGCAGATGACGTCCCTTCTCCACAAAAATAAGACATACAGGGGAAGCAATTTACCACACAACAGGAGACCCTAAGATTCAAACACAAAGCTTTTGGGGGGGAAAAAAAAAAGGGAAGAGCCAGGTAAGTACTAATGTGTACACAGAAGTCAGTATCTGTAATATACAATCCACAAGAGTTCTCTTTCCTTCCTTCCTTCCACATGTGCACTGAAACTTATCTATAACATACCCACAGAAATCTTTACTAGGTAATTCACAAGGATTATCTCCTGTCTTCCTCCTTTTTATTTCTTCTTTCCCTCCAAGCACATATACAAAGAAATACTTATCTCTAACATATACATAGAAATCTGTAGCTGTAATAGATAATCCAAAAGGACTATCTCCTTCGTTTCTTGCATATATACAAAATAAATCTGTATCTCTAATAAATACTCCACAAAGATTTGGCCACTGAGAAATTTACTCCACCTTGTTCAATAACTTCTATGGCAAAAAAAAAATGTTAAGTACAAATATGCTACATGTATATGTCATAACTAGTCCATTGTACACAGCAGACAAGCACAAAACTGCAAATCAACTGTACTTCAACATACCATTGGCTTGAGATTAAAGGAAAGAAAAGTAATGCCTAGTTTATTCCCTCCAACCTCCCTGACTTGGGATGCTATCTGACCCCTGGAACCTGAAGTAGGCTTGAGTCCCAGAGCTGGACTAGGGTGCGGCTGACACAGTCAGGCAGGGTGCCCTGCATTGAGACCTCTCTTAAACCTCTCTGTCTGCTTTTCTCTGGCTGGGACCAGAATCCCTAGTGCACCCCAACGATGGTGGCCTGATCCTCTGGTCTCAAGGGACAAGGTAAAGTCACCAAGTGTCCAGGGCCCTGGTGCTGGGAGTCCAGCTGAAGCCTCCTTCCTGAGAGTGCAGCCTCCTAGGCACCTCAGCAGGGAGCGGTGCCCCAGGTAGACACGAGTCTGGAGGGGAGAAGTAAAGCTTTAGGGGGAAGAAGTAGTGACATTTAAGCCCTTGGGTGTTTGCTCAGGCACATTCCACTCTAATTCACAGCCCAGGAAGCCAACTACTCCTAAAACGCTCGTTGTTTCTACCTGAGTTGTGTATGAAGAAGTGCTGCCGCCTTGTGGTCATTTCCTGTAACTGCAACTTGACCGCTGGTGCAGACTGGCATCTCCACTCCAATTCACAAGACCTGGAGGGCTGTTAACGACAACTGCCCTCAGGAAAGGTCCTGCAGCAAGTTTTGTAGAAATAAATTCCAGAAATAGCAAACTTTCAAGAAGCCAACGGCAACAGGTAAATTTTCCTCACATCCTTTAAGGGAAAAAAAATGCAAATGGCCACAGTACAAGTTGCTCAGCATCCATAATTATTACAGGAGAAATGCCAATCAAAATAACTAGAAGAAATCATACCCCCTCTAACAGAATCGCTATCCAGTCTGCAAGCAGTTAATGGGGGAGAGAGCCGGGAGATGATGGATTACCCCTACAGGCTTCCTTGGGAATAGACATTGGAAACAGCCCCTTGAAGGGACAGCCTCCACAGGCCAGAACAAAAAATTTCAAGAGAGTTAAACCTAAGATTTTAACACCAACACCTGGCCTATATTATGAAAAAACATCATTCAAAATGACACACATACGTACCCCAACCTTCACTGCAGTGCTACTTCCAATACTCAAGATACAGACCCAAGAAGTCCATCAACAGGTTAAATCTTAAAGAAATGTGATACATATATACAATGGACTATTACTCAGACATAAAAAACCACTGAAATTATAAAATTATGCCAATTTTTCCCACAAGGATGGACCTTCAAGGATCATACGCTAAGTGAAGTCAGCAGCAGCAAAGAAAATAGCAGGTGATGGGGAGGTAATTTACAGCACAAAGAGAGACTCCGAGATTCAAATACAAATGTATATCTGATTTAGATAATCCACAAGGATTATCTTCTGACTTCCTTCCATGCACAGAGTCACAGAAATATTTTTCTCTAATACCATGGAAATCTGCCGCTGTAATAGATATTCCACAAGGACCTGATGTTCAGCAGGGAGAACTTTACTCAACCTTGTTCAATATACTATGTCAAAAGAGTAAAAAAGAGTACAAGTGTGCCTTAAGTATATTTCATAACTTAATCAGTTGGCTGGACACGGAGAAGCACAAAACTGAAAGTTGGCTATACTTCAAAAGAGCATTGGCACGAGATTAAAGAAAAGAAAGGGAAAGAAAAGTAATGGCTATTTTATTCCCTCCGACCTCCCTGACTTGGGTTGTTCTCCCATTCCTGGAGCCTGAGCAGGCTTGTGTCTGATGTCTGAACTGGGCTGGGGTCCAAGCACCCAGTTATGACAATGAAAATTTTAATAGAGATGGGTAACCATATGATTTTCGTCCCACGAGGTACAATAGCCAACACAGGGAGGCAAGCTAATTATGAATGGAAACAGAGGATGGGGCACATGTACATAATGCAGTATTTCCAACTATGAATAAGTAAGAAATAATGCCAAGTCCAGCTTCAGGAAAGAAAGAAGAGATAATTATCCCAAGTGAAGTAAGGGAGACAAGGACAGGCAAGTATCCTATGATATCACTTCCAGGTATAAACTAAAGATGGATACAAATGAGCTTATTGCCTGAGACACAGCCTTGCAGACTTAGAAAGGAAACTTCTGGTCAGCAAGATATAAAGATGTGGGGCATGGAGAAATGAGCTGCTTCAGACTAATATATGCATACTACTATTGATAAAATAAGTGACCAGGACCCACTGTGTAACACAAGGAAACTTACTCCATACTCTGCAATAACCTATAAAGAAAACATCCCAACAAATCATATCTACATCTATGTGGAAGTGGAACAAGTTGTAGTAGAAGGAAACGGAAAAAACAAACCACCCACAAGATTGTAATTCACTGTATACTCAGTTCAAACGATGGGATGAAAACAGAAAGAACAAAAAAGACATTCTGACTCTGTTCTTCTCAGGACATACTGAGCTGGGCTGGTGTCACATCCCTGGAGCCTGGCTGGTTTGGTTCCCAAGGCTGGAGCGTCCTGGGGCTGAGAAAGTTGGGAGCACGTAGCTGGCAGTGTGCCTCCAAAAAGGACCTTCTAAAAGGACCTAGTTGGGGACCACCTGGAGAGCCCCCAACCTCCAGGTACATTCGGGATAAATTAAGAGACTTGAATTAACATATACACATTAATATATATCAAAGAGTTGATAAAAAGTACCTACTGAATAGCATAGAGAAGTTTATTGAACACACTGTAATCACCCATATGCAGAAAAGGCTAGACTGAATAAATGTCTATGTATAGCTAAATCGAGTTTCTATACACCTGAAACATACACAATATCAGAAATCCATTCTATTCCAATAGGAAATAACAAGGAAATTACATTGGGTGAGGGGAAGAGTGTGGCATGAAGAAGTGCTGCCACCATGTGGCCATTTTCGGTAACAACACTATGAAGAGGTATGAAGAGTTGTTCAAGTCAAAGTCGCTCAGTCCGTCTTTGCAACCTCACAGACTATACAGTCCATGGAATTCTCCAGGCCAGAATACTGGAGTGGATTGCCTTTCCCTTCTCCAAGGGATCTTCCCAACCAAGGCATCGAACCCAGGTGTCCCACACTGCAGGCAAATTCTTTACCCAGCTGGGCCACAAGGGAAGCCCAAGACTACTGTAGTGGGTGGCCTATCCCTTCCAGCAAATCTTCCCAACCCAGGAAATCGAACCCGGGTCTCCTGCATAGCAGGCGGATTCTTTACCAACTGAGCTATGAGGGAAGCCCATGAAGAGTTGTGCTGCTGCTGCTGCTAAGTCGCTTCAGTCGTGTCTGACTCTTAGCGACCCCATGGACTGCAGCCTACCAGGCTCCTCCGTCCATGGGATTTTCCAGGCAAGAGTACTGGAATGGCTTGCCATTTCCTTCTCCATTAGAGTTGTGCTGCTGGGCACTTAATATTCACAAGGATCCAGGTGGGTAGTAAAAAACAGTTGCCCTCAGGAAATGTCCTAGGGGTTATCATTGAAAAAAAATCCAAAACAAGGCAGGTATTAAAAAAGCCTATTTTAAGATGTAAGTTTAACTCACACCCTTTAAAAAAAAATCTTACGAAACAATGTCAACATCGCTAAACATTAAAGAAAAGCAAATATAAACTACACCCAGATATCACATCACACTGGTCAGAATAACTATTGCCAAAATCTGCACAAATGAGAAGTGCTGTAGAGGGTGTGGAGACAAAGGGAACACTCTTCCACCTGTGCTTGAGATGTAGATTGGTTAATAGCCATTAAGCCATTAAGAAGGCTCTGTGAGGGTTCCTTCAACCATGGGAAGGAGAATGAAATTAGAAAACTCCTTAACACTCTACACAAAATAAACCCCCAATAGTATAAATACCTAAATGCAAAGACGGATACTATGAAATTATTGAGGAAAAAATATAAACAGAATATGATTTGACATACATGCAGCAAACTCTTTGTGGCTCCACCTCTTAAAATAGTGGAAAATAAAACACAAATCAGAAAATGGGACCAAATTAACCATAAAAGCATTTGTGTACCAAAAAAAACACTAAACAAGAGAGAAGGACAACCCTCAAAATAGGAAGAAATATTTGGAAAGAAAGATACCCACAAGGGATTCCTCTCTAAAACACAGAAACAGCTCAAGCAACTCAATATCAAAAATAAGTACAATCCAAGAAAGAAATGGACTAAAGATCAAAAAGGATATTTATCCAAGGAAGGCCTACAGATTGCACTTGGGCACATGAAAATGTGCTCAGCATCACTAATTATTAGAAAAATGCAAATCAAAGTCCAATGAGCTAAGCACTCACATTGGTCAGAACGGCCATCTCAAACCATCTTAAGGAATAAAGGCTGGGCCTTCGCTGGTGGTCCAGTGAATGAGCCTGCCGATGCTGGGGACACTAACTGGATCCCTGGTCTGGGAAGATTCCACATACATGGGGCAAGTAACCCCGTGTGCCACAACTGTTGAGCCTATGCCCTAGAGCCCTTGAACCACAACTACTGACCCCCTGCGATGCAACTCCTGAAGCTGGGAGCTCTAGAGCCCACGTTCTGCACTGAGAAGCCTGCCCAGTGAAACTAGAGAGCAGCCCCCGCTTGCTGCAGACAGAGAAAGCCTGAGCTCAGCAACCAAAGAGAAATGAGTAAAATCATTTTTTAAAAAAGAATAAATGCTAGAAAAGATGTGGAAACAAGAGAACCCCCCTGCACTGTTGATCACAATGTACCTAGGTACATACAGTAGGGATAACGTATGAAGTTTCATTTAAAAAATAACATAGAAGCCCTTTCAGTACAGTTCAGTTCAGTTGCTCAGTTGTGTCCGACTCCTTGCGACCCCATGAATCACAGCATGCCAGGCCTCCCTGTCCATCACCAACTCCCAGAGTTCACTCAGACTTATGTCCATCAAGTCGGTGATGCCATCCGGCCATCTCATCCTCTGTCGTCCCCTTCTCCTCCTGCCCCCAATCCCTCCCAGCATCAGAGTCTTTTCCACTGAGTCAACTCTTCGCATGAGGTGGCCAAAGTACCGGAGTTTCAGCTTTAGCATCATTCCTTCCAAAGAAATCCCAGGGCTGATCTCCTTCAGAATGCACTGGTTGGATCTCCTTGCAGTCCAGGGGACTCTCAAGAGTCTTCTCCAACACCACAGCTCAAAAGCATCAATTCTTCGGTGCTCAGCCTTCTTCACAGTCCAACTCTCACATCCATACATGACCACTGGAAAAACCATAGCCTTGACTAGATGGACCTTTAGGACCCAGCAATCCCATGCCTGGACATACTTCTGGAGTAATTCCCAAATCTGAAAGACAGGGGCACCCCTGCAATCTTGGCCCCACAAGGTACAATAGCCAAGTCTGGGAAGCAAGCTAATTGTAGAAAATACAGATGAATGGATACAGTTGGGGTACATTTACAAAATGCAGTATTTCTCAACCATAAAGAAGTAGGAAATAATGCCAAGTCCAGCCATAGAAAAGAAAGTAGAGATGGTCATTCCAAATGAAGTAAAGGAGACAGGGAGAAGCAGTATCATAGAATATCACTTCTAGGGGTAATCTAAAAATGGACACAAATGAACTTCTTTCCCAAAGAGACACAACCTCTCAGACTTTGGAAAGAAACTTCTATTAAGCAAGAAAGAACGATGTGGGTCAGGGAGAAATGAGTTGCTTCAGATCAACATATGCACGCTGCTACTTGTAAAATAAGTCACCATGACCCACTGTGTAACACAAGGAAACTTATGCAACTCTGTAATAACCCACATGGGAAAATACCCCCTCCCCAAACAACATATATACATCTATGGAGAACTGGATCAAGTTGCATTAGATTGAAAAAGAAAAAACAAAGGTCCCATAAGAATGTAACTCACCAATATAATGCAAGTCAAATTATAGGATAAAAACATTTTAAAAAAATGACTACTCCCCTCAGGCCATAATGACATGGACTGGTGTCACATCCCTGGAGCCTAATTGCCTTGGGTTCCTGGGCTGGAGTGTCCTGGGGCTGAGGGAGCTGGGAGCATGTAGCAGGCAGTGTGCCTACAAAATGGACCTGGAGTGCCTCTTGCCCCTTGCAGAGACGCCAACCTCCAGATATGTAGGCCGGATAAATTAAGAGTTTGGAATTAACATGCACATGTTGATACATATAAAGAAGATGATCCACAGCAACTACTAAAACGAAGAGGGAGGTTTATTGAACAAACTGCAATCACCTAACGGAGAAGGCAATGGCACCCCACTCCAGTACTCTTGCCTGGAAAATCCCATGGAAGGAGGAGCCTGGTGGGCTGCAGTCCATGGGGTCGCTAGGAGTCAAGACACGACTGAGCGACTTCACTTTCACTTTTCACTTTCACGCATTGGAGAAGGAAATGGCAACCCACTCCAGTGTTCTTGCCTGGAGAATCCCAGGGACGGGGGAGCCTGGTGGGCTGCCGTCTATGGGGTCGCACAGAGTCAGACACGACTGAAGCGACTTAGCAGCAGCAGCAATCACCTAAATGCGAAAAGAACCCAAAAGATAATAGATAAATGTCTATGTATAACTGAATAGAGATCCTGTACACCTGAAACAAACAAAAGATCAGAAATCCACTTTATTCCAATGTAAAGTAACAAGGAAATTATAGGAAAAAAATAAAATGAAGTGTGTGGTATGAAGAAGTGCTGCAACCTTGTGGCCATTGTCTGTAACAACACCATAAACAACTGTGCGGCTGGATATTTAATATTCACAAGAATCCAGGGGCTGGAAGCATAAAACATATGCCCTCGAAGATGCCTTAGGAGTGGTCATCGAAAAAGAATTCAAAATCAGCCAGGCATTTATGAAGTCAATTTCAAGGGTAAGTTTAATTCACACTCTTTAAAAAATCACAAGGAAAAAAAAAAATCACAAGGAAAGATGTCAACATCATAGAAGTAACCTTAGGACCCAGCAAGCCAATACCTGGGAAAAAATTCAGAGAAAATCTAAAATTTAAAAGACAAGGGTAACCCTAGCTCTTGGTCCCACTAGCCAAGACAAAGAAGCAAGCTAATTGAAGTAGTGGAGGAGGAAAGGCTCTATCTTGAAAGCAGGACTCCATCTTGGGCCGGACTGTGGACTCTGAGCGATATGCCCAGTATCTATAGAAACGACATACCAACTGGAAAACCAGGCCCCTGGAAGGAAGAGCCCCAGGGCTCTCCATCGCCTAAAAGAATACACTAATTATCTGTGTAACCTAATAGAATCATACATTCTGTTTATTGGTATGACCACAAGCCTATTGATAATTGTCTACTGTTAACTACCTAGGCGTAAGGCTTATGAATCACGGTTAACTTTGATTGTATCTTTCTTTTTCCTTTGTTCAGACTAGTTTCAGGGAATTTTGGGGAGGTGGATTTGGGCACGTACGCTTAGGGTATATAAGGTTTTCACAAAAACTGGTCTGGGTCCTTGGCTAAAAGGAGACTCTGCCTTGGGCCGGCCGGTGTAATAAACTGCACTCCGCTATCTGCACTGTCCTTCTGAGTGAGTTTGTTTCCCGGAATGCGTGGCTACAGCAGTAGGGCAGATGAAAGGATACAGAAGATGGGGAATTCTGCAACTATCTTCCAACATAAAATATCAGGAAATTAAGGGGGAAAAAAGAAGAGTGAGGCATAAAGAAGTGCTGCTCCTCTGTGGCCTTTTTCTGTAACAAACCATGGAAAGCAGTGGTGCTTGGCATTTAATGTTTAGAAGGATCAAGGGGGCTGTAAGTAAAAAAAAAACTCATGTCCTCAAGGAGTGTCCTAGGAGTTAGGACAATTCTTTTTCATCGAAAAAGAATTCAAAACAAGGCAGGAGTTTAAGTGGTCAATTTCGGGTGGTGGTTTAACTCACACCCTTTTAAAAAATCACATGAAAAGATGTCAGTTCACTAAATATTAGAAAAATGCAAATCAAAATTATAATGAGGTATTTCTTCACATGGTTCACAATCATCATTGTCCAAAAGTCAACAATAAATTCTAGAGAAAGTGTGGGGGAAAGGGAACCATCCTCCACTTTTCATGAAAAGGTAAATTAGTAAAAGCAACTGTGGAGAATGGTGTGCAGGTTTTATAAGAAGCGATAGTGAGACTGCAGCTACAATACTCCCTGATGCACACACAAAAGTAAACTCCAAATAGATTAAAGACCTAAAGAAAAAGATGGATACAGTGAAACTCTTGAGGAAAAGAGCAGAACACATTTTGACATAAAACGCAGCAAGTCCTTTTTTGACCCACCTCTTAGAATCATGAAAAGTAAAACCAAAATAAATAAATGGGACCTAATTCTCCTTAAAAGTATTGGCACAACAGAGGAAACCAGAAACACAACAGACAGACAAACTTCATAATGGAAATAATATTTGCAAACAAAGACACGAACAAAGAATTTACCTACAAGACGTACAACCAATTGATGCACCTCAACATCAATGAACAAACCCAATGAAATAGGGGCACAAGATTTAAGTGGACATTTTCCCAAAGAAAACATAGAGGTGGCCTGAAGCACATGAAAAGATGCTCAGCATCCATAAGTATTAGAGAACTGTCGATCAGAGGTACAATGTGGTATCGCCTCACAAGGGTCAGAATGGTCAGCATCAAAAAATCTACAACAATAAATGCTGGAGAGGGTATGGAAGAAAAAGAACCCTCCTCCCTGTTGGTGGGAATGAAAGCCAGTAAATCCACGAAGGAGAAAAGAAGAAAGGTTCATTAAAAACTAAGGAGAGAAGTACCACAGGACCCAGCAATCCATTCCTGGGCATAGATTCAGAGAAAACCATTATTTTAAAAGACAGCTGCATGCGACATTCATGGCAGCACCATGTGCAACAGCCAAGACATGGAAGCAACCTAAGTGGATAGGGACAGACGAATGGGTAAACAAGATGGGGTACCTGCACACAGCGCGTTATTACTCAGCCATAAAAGCCTCCAGCCTGTCCCACCTCCATGGCATGTCCAAAAACAAGGAAGGAAGTAGAGACGATCATACTAAGTGACGTGAGGCAAAGACAAATATCATATATCATCACTTAGTGCTGAATTCTAACAATGGATACAAATGAATTTCTTTAACAAACAGAAACGCCTCACAACATAGCAAAGCACCTTATAGTTACCAAAAGGGAAAGGGGGTGGGCAGAGAGAAATGAGCTGGTGGAGATGAACATACACACATACACACACTGCTGCTGCTAAGTCGCTTCAGTCGTGTCCGACTCTGTGCGACCCCATAGACGGCAGCCCACCAGGCTTCCCCGTCCCTGGGATTCTCCAGGCAAGAACACTGGAGTGGGTTGCCATTTCTTTCTCCAATGCGTGAAAGTGAAAAGTGAAAGTGATGTCGCTCAGTCGTGTCCGACCCTCAGTGACCCCATGGACTGCAGCCTACCAGGCTCCTCCGTCCATGGGATTTTCCAAGCAAGAGTACTAGAGTCGGGTGCCATTGCCTTCTCCGCATACACACACTACTCTTTATAAATAATCAACGAGGACCCCTACTCAACACTGCATAATAAACCATGTGGGAAGAGAACCCGGAAAAGCACATGTGCCCGCCTATGCACAAGTGAATCATGTTGTTGTCCACCTAAAACAAAAATAAACAGACCCTACAACGTCCATCTAGTCAAGGCTATGGTTTTTCCTGTGGTCATGTATGGGTTTGAGAGTTGGACTGTGAAGAAGGCTGAGCGCCGAAGAATGGATGCTTTTGAACTGTGGTGTTGAAGACTCTTGGGAGTCCCTTGGACTGCAAGGAGATCCAACCAGTGCATTCTGAAGGAGATCAGCCCTGGGATTTCTTTGGAAGGAATGATGCTAAAGCTGAAACTCCGGTACTTTGGCCACCTCATGTGAAGAGCTGACTCATTGGAAAAGACTCTGATGCTGGGAGGGATTGGGGGCAGGAGGAGAAGGGGACGACAGAGGATGAGATGGCCGGATGGCATCACCGACTTGATGGACGTGAGTCTGAGTGAACTCCAGGAATTGGTGATGGACAAGGAGGCCTGGCGTGCTGCGATTCATGGGGTCGCAAAGAGTTGGACATGACTGAGCAACTGAACTGAACTGACAATACTGTAAGTCACCTACGTACCAATACAATATACGAATTACAAAGAGTGAATGCCAACTCTATTCCCCTCGAGCCTCGCTGACCTGGGCAGCTGCCGCATCCCTGAAGCCCGGGTAGGCTTGTTTCCCAAGGATGGACTGTCACGGGGCTGACGGAGCTGGGGAGGGTGTGCCAGCCAATGAGCCCTGCCCCATGGACCTGGCATGCCTGCTCCCCTCTACAAGGACCCACAACCTCCAGATGCAGTGAAACTACTCCTACTGCACCCAAAGGATGTGGAGCCTCTGGGCTGGAAGAGTTTTGAGAAGACATGGGTTCCATGTCTCCTGGTGTTGGGGTTCCCACCTCCAGCCTCCTTCCTTAGAGTCACCCCACCTATGGACAAAAGCACCCTCCCTAGAGTGGTGTTGCAGCAACTGGGATGTGTCCAGGGGACAGGGATAAGGAAGGACGAAGGAATGGGACACAAGCCTTGGATGTTTCTTTTGGCACTTTCCACCCTAACTGACAATCTAGGAACAGGACTTTCCCCAAGGCTCTGTTTCCCTCAGTGAACAGAGTTGGGCATAAAGACATGCTGCCACCTTGTGGCCATTTCTCTTAACAACAACTTTGAAACCATTGCTCACGGGGACTTAATATTCAAAAGGTCTGCGGGACTATAAGACACCCCCGTCAAGAAATGTCCTAGGCAAGGCCATAGGAAAATATCCAAAATACTGAAGGCACTCAAGAAGCAAGTTTCAGTAAGTCTAACTGACACTATTAAAAAAAAACACACACATGAAAAGATGTCAACATCACCAAATGTGAGAGAAATGCAAATCAAAACTTCAATGAGGTATCACCTCACACAAGTCAGAATGTCCATAAGCAGAAACTCTACAAACAATAAACGCTGGGTGTAGAGGGTGTAGAGCAAAGGGAACCCTCCCACACAGATCGAGGGATTGGAAATTGGAAGCAGCCACTGTGGAGGACATTGGGCAGATTCCTTTGCAATGAAAATGAGAATGCAATTAGATGGCTCCCTAACATACACAAAAATAAACTGCAAATAGATTATATGTCTAAATAAAAGGACAGATACTATGAAACTCTTAAGGAAAAAAGCAGAATACACTTTGACATAAAATGCAGCAAGTTTTTTTTTTCATCTACCTCTTAGAATCAGGAAAAATAAACAAAAATAAACAAATGGGACCTAATAAATGTTAAAAGCATTTGCACAGCACATGATACCACCAGTGATAGAAAAAGACAATCCTCAGAATGGAAAAAATTCTAGCAAACGAAGATCAGTCAGTTCAGTCACTCAGTCGTGTCCAGCTCTTTGCGACCCCATGGACTGCAGCATGCCAGGCTTCCCTGTCCTTCACCAACTCCTGGAGCTTGCTCAAACTCATATCCATTGAGCCGGTGATGCTATCCAATCACCTCATCCTCTGTCATCCCCTTCTACTCCTGCCTTCAATCTTTACCAGTATCAGGGTTTTTTCCAATGAGTCAGTTCTTTGCATCAGGTGGCCAAAGTATTGGAGTTTCAGCTTCAGCATCAGTCCTTCCAATGAATATTCAGGACTGATTTTCTTTAGGATGGACTGGTTGGATCTCCTTGCAGTCTAAGACTCTTCTCCAACACCACAGTTCAAAAGCATCAATTCTTCAGCCCTCAGCTTTCTTTACAGTCCAACTCTCACATCCATACATGACTACCATAGCTTTGCTAGCAAATTAGACAGACCTTTGCTAGCAAATTAATGTCTCTGCTTTTTAATACTCTGTCTAGGTTGGTCATAGCTTTTCTTCCAAGGAGCAAGCATCTTTTAATTTCATGGCTGCAGTCACCATCTGCAGTGATTTTGGAGCCCCCAAAAATAAAGTCTGTCACCGTTTCCATTGTTTCCCCATCTATTTGCCACAAAGTGATGGAACTGGATGCCATGATCTTAGTTTTCTGAATATTGAGTTTTAAGCCAACTTTTTCACTCTCCTCTTTCATCAAGAGGCTCTTTAGTTCTACTTTGATTTCTGCCATAAGGGTGGTGCCATCTGCATATCTGAGGTTATTGATATTTCTCCCAGCAGTCTTGATTCCAGCTTGTGCTTCATCCAGCCCAGCATTTCACATGATGTACTCTGCACAGAAGTTAAATAAGCAGGGTGACAATATAAAGCCTTGACGTACTCCTTTTCTGATTTGGAACCAGTCTGTAGTTCCATGTCCAGTTCTAACTGTTGCTTCTTGACCTGCATACAGATTTCTCAGGAGGCAGGCAAAGTGGTCTGGTATTCCCATCTCTTTAAGAATTTTCCAAAGTTTGTTGTGACCCACACAGTCAAAGGCTTTGGCATAGTCAACGAAGCAGAAGTAAATGTTTTTCTGCAAACGAAGATACCCACAGGGAATTTATCTCCAATACATACAAAGAACTTGTGCATCACAGTGTCAAAAACCAAACAATCCAATAAAAAATTGCCAAAGATCTAAATGCACATTTCTCCAAAGAAGACACAGAGATGGCCGTAAAGCACAAGAAAAAATGCTCAGCCTCACTAGTTCTTAGAGAAAGGCAATTCAGTTGTCCAATGAGGTATCACTTCACATCAATCAGAATAACCATCTCAAGAAATCTACAATAAAATTTGCAGATGGCGTGGAGAGAAGAAAACCCTCCCAATGTGGCAGGGAAATGTAAGTGGGTACATCCACTAGGGAGAACCTTATGGAGGTTCTTTAAAAAACAAAACATAGAAGTATGAAGTGACCCAGCAATCCCATGCCTAGATGTAGATCTGGAAAAAACCAAAATTTTTAAAAATAACTGCAACCGAATGATCATGGCAGCACTAGGTACATTAACCAAGACAGGGAAGCAACTTAAGTGTGGAAGGACAGATGGATGGGTGCAGAAAGTGTGGAAGGACAGATGGATGGGTGCAGAAAGTGTGGAAGGACAGATGGATGGGTGCAGAAAGTGTGGAAGGACAGATGGATGGGTGCAGAAAGTGTGGAAGGACAGATGGATGGGTGCAGAAAGTGTGGAAGGACAGATGGATGGGTGAAGAAAGTGTGGAAGGACAGATGGATGGGTGAAGAAAGTGTGGAAGGACAGATGGATGGGTGAAGAAAGTGTGGAAGGACAGATGGATAGGTGCAGAAAGTGTGGAAGGACAGATGGATGGGTGCAGAAAGTGTGGAAGGACAGATGGATGGGTGCAGAAAGTGTGGAAGGACAGATGGATGGGTGCAGAAGACGGGGTGCATATACACAATGTGATATTACTCAGAAGTTAATAGGATGAAATAATGCCACTTTAGGGAAGAACACTTGAGGTGATCATACTAAGTGAAGTGAGTGAAACAGGAAAGACAGTCATCGTAGGATATAATTTTGGGGGGATAAAAATGAACTTTTTATAAAAGAGAAACAGCCTCACAGACTTAGAAAAGAATCTCACGGGTACCAAAAAAGAAAGTTGAGAGGAGGCAGGGAGCAATTAGCTGGCTCAGATTAATAGACACACCATGAAACAGGTGCTGAGGATCTCTTAATAGTCAGAAGTCCAACAGGGCTGTAAATGACTCCTGACTCAAGAAATGTCCTGCGGTAAATCATTGGAGAGGAATTCCAAACAGAGCCACCTTTCAAGAAGCCAGTTTCAAGAGGTAAACTGTACTCATCAGGTGTGAAATAACACAAGCACATGGAAAGATACTCCACACCAACAATTATCAGATCAATGCCAATCAAAACTGCAGTGAGGTATCACCACACACTGGTCACAACGGCCATCACTGAAAAGCTCTATAAAGAATAAATACTGCAGAGCATGTACAGAAAAGGGAATCCTCCTGCAGTCTTGGTGGGAATGTAAATGGTGAACCACTGTGGAGAACAGCATGGGGGTTCCCAGAAACACTAAACAGAGCGGTATCATATGACCCTGCAATCCCACTCCAAGGCTTAGATCTGCAGAAATTCATCATTCGAAATGACATGTGCCCCTCGATTTTCAGAGTAGTACTATTTACAATAGCTGAGACATAGAATCCACCAAAACGTCCACTGAAGAAAAATGAAGACTGCATGATACAACCATACAACTGAACACTACTCAGCCATAATAGAGAAAAAATGATGACATTTGCGGCAGCATGGATGGTCTGAAGAATTTTCATACTGAGGTAAGTCAGAGACAAAAAGACAAATAGCATATCATATACAAGTGGGATCTGTAAATTCATACAGATGAACTGAGGTACAAAACAGAAACAGACTCTCAGACTGAGAAAACCAAATTATGATCAAGAGAAAGCTAAGAGGGAGGGGTAAATTAAGAGTTTCAGATGAATATATACACAC
Organism: Bubalus kerabau; assembly: GCF_029407905.1. Classification (NCBI taxonomy): domain Eukaryota; kingdom Metazoa; phylum Chordata; class Mammalia; order Artiodactyla; family Bovidae; genus Bubalus; species Bubalus kerabau. The sequence goes on from NC_073642.1 coordinate 25,792,781, forward strand.
TAATATTTATCAAATTGATAATCACATAGGACTTACTGAATACAATCAGGAACTCAACTGAAAAAAAACTGTAATAACCTATACGAGAAAAAAATGGAAAAAGAGTAGGTATACCTCTCCTGTCCTGCTGATCCTGCTCACGGTGCCAACAGTTTCACTGTATCTCTGCTTGTTGAATGCCATTCGTTGAACCCATGGTAGGCAAGGCATGAGAGGGGAGCTGCAAGAAGACACAAGGAGCTGTAGAAACTGCAGACACATTTATTCTCTCCTGGCTGGCGCAGCAGCCATAACATAACCTAGTATAACTGCAAGGGCTTTCCAGATGGAGTTATACATGCTTACAGAACAAAAGTAGCCCATGACCAAGCGAGTACCTCGTGACACACATGCCCAGCGTTATAAGTGATCTCAGCTGTTGCATAATCGTTATTTACAAAACGTGGAGCCCAGAGCAAGAGGCTGTGGGGTGAGAGAGCCTGAGCACACCATCTTAGCTAATTTGCTCTCTCCCTTTCCCTAGAAAGAAAGTCGCTTAGTTGTGTCCGACTCTTTGCGACCCCATGGACTGTAAGCCACCAGGCTCCTCTGTTCATGGGATTTTCCAGGCAAGAATACTGGAGTGGGTTGCCATTTCCTTCTCCATACGTATATGTAAAATTGAACCAAGTTCCTATACATATAAAATCAACAAAACAATGGAAATCAACTCTACTCCAATATAAAATAAAAATTAAATCACAAATTAAACTACCTGAGCTTGGTGGAGGGGAAACCAGACAGTGGTATCTCTATGAATTAGCTATGGGATATGCTATGATATTAATATGACACCACCAAAGGTTTATACTCAGAACGCAGAGCAGCAACCCACTCAAAGGTGCCTGACCTCATGCGAATGTGACAAAGTGAAGAGAAGGAAAAGGACCACAGGTTAATCAGGGCAACACCCTCAATTCAGACGTTGGGAATCCCTGACGGACACACAGCAGGTAAAGAGCAGATATGTGACCCACGTGGATGGGGTGAGACGCACACAATCCCCAGACTCTGCACCTGGGGCACACTTCCACTCTCCAAGGTGACACCACCTCCCCAGACCCAGGACCTGGTGTCCAACGACCCTTGGTTAGGACCCCAGGTCTCTGCTGGTTGGGCTTCTAAGGTGGAAATGAGTGGGTTCCTGTAACCCCCTGTGATGGTAGAAAGAAATATAGGGTCGGTCTCCTCTCCCCACACTTGTCCCACAGAAGTCCTTCTCTCTTCCCTTTGGTTCTGTGTGATAATAACTGTTTTTACAGCTGTCATGATAATGTTGAACACACTACCTTGGTTCTGGCAGGCTCGTTCCTTTCTTGGTCCACTGATGTGTTGAGAAAACACACCAGGCGCAGGGCTGGGAGACGAGGGGCAGGTCTGGTCTCTGCTGAGGAGGGACGGTCGACTGGAAGGAGACCACAGCAGCAGCCTCACCTGCTGCCCTTTGGCTTTTTGCCTGATCCGTGTGCCCTGCAATCAACTCACCAGGTGAACCTGCCTCCCTTCCCGCCATGCTCGTGCTGGAAAATGGAATAATCACGAGGCAGACACCTGAGGAGTCTCCAGGAGCCCCAGGGAGGGTGAACCTCACAGGGGTAAAGAGGCAAACAGGCACAGGCCGGTATAAAGTGAACACTGTGAAATATTAATTCCTGAACATAAGCGAAGCTCTCATTATTCGTCCCTTTTTCTTAGCTTTGTTTGTGGTCTCCCCGCACACATGATCCTGACCCATGCAGATGGGGTGAGACTCACACAGTGCCCAGGCCCCCCACCTGGGGTCACACGTCCCCTCGGTCAGGACACCATGGCTGTGGTCAGCCGGCCCCCAGTGTGTGAACAAGCCAGGATGTTGGGACCTCTGGGGATCCTAGAATGAAATGTAGAATCGATCTCCTATCCCCACAATTGTCCCTGAGAAGTCAGGCCCCTCCTATTTTCACTCTGGTTCTGTGTGATTTTTTGCTGGGTTGAAAGCTCATGCTAGAGGTGAACACACTACCTTGGTTCTGGCAGGCTCTGTCCCGCTGGGGTGCTGAGAAAACAGGAGAGCTGGGCTGAAAGACGCGGGGCAGCTCTGTTCTGTTCGGAGGAGAGAGTCCACGGGAAGGAGGTCACAGCCGCAACCTCACCTGCTGCCCATTGACTTTTTGCCCGACCCCTGTGCCCTGCAATCAATTCACCAGGTGAACCTGCCTCCCTACTCAACCTGAATTGCTGGGAAATTGGGATGATTACCAGGTAGCCACCTGAGGGGTCTCCATGAGCCCCAGGGAGGTGAACCTGGCAGGGGACAGACTAGGAGCCCGACCGCAGCACTGACCCCTGGGAGGGCCAGGGAAGCCCACGCAGGGGAGAGCACGGTTCCCAGAGAAGCCCACCCCAGCCCCAGAGCCCAGACATCTGAGTGCTGACGCTCAGACGCAGGCACGGAGTTTCCCAGACAGAGGCCAGGCCAGGCCTGCACCCGGGTCCCCACATCCCAGCGCACACAGAACAGTCAGGGCTAAATGTCCTCACTGCAGAAAGTGCACGGTCTCGTCTAAACATCATCAGTGTAGACAGGACTTAGAGAGGTCTAAACCTACCATGTAGACAGAACTTGGTCAGGTTCAAACTAGTTTAGGGCTGGTCTCCCAGCAGGCACAGGTCACACATATGCAGGGTCTCTCATCGTTGTACGGGGGCTCACCCTCGTGTGGGAACTAGGATGTACGTTTCTTGAAGAAGAAATCATCACTGGGCTCCACACTTCACCCACATCAGGAAAGTGAAAGGATCTGTGTCATTAAACATTTCAACAGGCAAAACAATAACATTACCAATTTCTCTGGGCACATGATGGTTGGGATCCAGGGGAGATCCAGAATTTCTTAGAGTGCAGCCCAGTGTCCTGTAAAGACAGACAGGAAATGACCTGATTCCAGCATCCCAGGCTTCCAGCAGGAGGCGACCACACTGGAAGCCTTCTGGAAAAGTATATTTTTTATCAGAATAAAAATATATTGTTGAAATTGCAAGCATACTAGTCATTATTTGCAAACTTAAAATATTCTTAAAAGCTTGGCACTTTGATCTTTGTGATTTCCATTTCCATTGTTTCCTTTGATTTTCTAGGTAGGAGCAAGGATCACTTCAAACTACTTTCTTCTAATTCTGTTATTTGTTATTACACGAATAAAAGGTCACACTTAAAAAAAAATAAAAGAAAATTCCTGCAAACAGTGACTCAACGAGCACACGAGCTGCAGGTACTTTTTATTCTAACAGTTTTTCTCCATGAAGAAAACAGAAAACATAGGCCCCCCGATTCTTTGCTTCTCTATTCAAACTGAGCTAGATTGAAATTGATATTCATATCAACAAGTAACAGTTTTTGAGGTTTGAAATGTCACACCAGGGAAACAGGACCTGGAAAAAGGAGAATGCTCCTAGGCTGCTGGAGGGAAAGCACATCTGAAAAATAAAGCTAACATTCAATTTGGATTTAATTATGACAATATGTCCTTACATGGAGTATGAACCAAGAGTCTAAATATAGCAGACAATCTGTGAAATCAAATTTGAGATCTCAGCTGCAAGAGTAAAGGTTTCCTGTCAGATCCACAGCTGGTATGCACAGATTCTTTTAGAATACAGCATGTATCTTTTCGAATTATAGCCTTGTTTAGGTGTATGGCTAGAAGTGGGATTGCTGGATCATACGGTAACTCTATTTTCAGTTTTTTTGAGGAATTGACATACTGTTCTCTACAGTGACGGCACAAATTTACAGTCCCAGCAACTGTGTAGGAGGGCTCCCTTTTCTTCACACCCTGTGCAACACTTGTTATTTGGAGAGTTTTAAATGATGGCCATTATGACCAGATTGAGATGGTACCTCATTGAAGTTTTGATTTGCATTTCTTAAATAATGAACAATGAGGAGCATTCAGGATGAATCTTTAATTTTCAGATGTGTAAAATAAACTAGGTTTGACATCTCAACAATTTTTTCACAGATAAGGATTTATTACATAGTTATTTCCTTTCTTCTTAGTCTAACTATAGGGACATGCATTATCATGTTACTCAAGGTGATGAGCTCGGTTATGCATCTTTAAGCGGTTATAAAGACATGCATTTTGTGTATCGGTGTTCTAAATTGACTTAAACTTCTAATATTTGTATCAATGATACGTGGACTCTTTTTTTTCTATCAAAACTGGTGCATTTTAATGAATAAGAGTCATTTCATGTTGCTGTGTTAGTTCCAGGTGTATACCCAAGGGATTCAGTTAGATAAATTACATGTGTATTGTACATAATATACATTATATTTATTATATAAAAACATATATATGTAACACACCTACATACATGCTCTCAGATTATTAGGCTAATACAAATATTGAATATAGTTCCCTGTGCTATACAGGAGGGCCCTGTTTATTGATTTTGTATATAGTAGTGTGTACCTGTTAATACCAAGTTCCTAATTAATCCCCCATCCCTTTCCCCTTTGGTTACCTTATGCTTGTTTTCTCTGAGACTGTTTCCGTTTTGTCAAGAAGTTCACGTGCATCACAGTTTAGAGTCCACTCATAAGTGATATCATATGATGTCTGTGTTGTGTCTTCACTTAATGAGCTAATCTCCACCTCCATCCATGCTACTGAAATGGCATTGTCATTTTTTATGAATAAGTAATATTCCATTTATTCTATGATATGTGGACTCTTGATTCAGACCTTACAGATGTTACAGACAGACCTGTTACTATGAACATACTCTCATGGTGAAGGCTTAACCATGATTCCCCAGAAGAAACTTAACTGATGGTTTGGGCCTCCCGGAAGAATTCATCTGACATGGAGCGCTCGCTGGTCACCATAACAGAACATCACACTGCCCCTTCCACCTGCCCAGATGGACTGCTCCAAATGAGCCACTTTCCAGCTCCTTCAACACAGTAATCTCTTCACTTTGCAGTTCCCAAATTCCTAATAATGCAAGACAGGCGCACTTTAAGGGGAGAATAGAAGGCTTTGGGGCAAACAGCTTCACAAGTAACTTTTTCTCCATGAGAATTTAGCATTGACAAGATGAAGTACAGCACAACTCTTTTTTAAGTTGCTCATTCAAAACGAAAACCCTTGTTTTGAAGGGCAGAGGGAGGGGGGGTTTTGATAAAGCTTTTTCATGAAAACTAAAAGAAAAAAAAAAAACGCTCAGTAATGTGGTCTTAGGACCTGTTGGACCACATGATATTGCTACCAGAACAATGTTGTTCCTGAAATAGCTACAATTAGTGACAAGAAGGGGCTTCCCCTGTGGTTCAGCTGGTAAAGAATCCGCCTGCAATGCGGGAGACCTGGGTTCGATCCCTGAGTTTGGAAGATCCTCTGGAGGAGGGAAGGGCTACCCACTCCAGTATTCTGGCCTGGAGAATTCCGTGGGCTGTAAATAATCCATGGGGTTGCAAAGAGTCGGACATAATCGAGCAACTTTCACTTTCAGTGACAAGAGAAGTTAAAGTTTAAGAAACCTTTGCCAACCAGAGTCATCCTGGAAAATCTTGGTGACAAAATTTGCTTAGCGCCCTTAGCTGGGCAAGGTTTGGTGTTAGGTAGATTAATTGGCTTGTCTTGACTAAGAAATTCTTGGAAAGCAAAAAGTATAAGAGTGAAGCTACTTTATGTGATTCTCAAAATTCTCATCTAAATCCATTATTTGACAGAATCATCTATTTTTAAAAATCTCCCATTTTTATTTCACTTATTTTTTATTCCTTATTGTTTTTGTAGATAGCCATCAACAACTTTTAAGTTGAAGTATAGTTTATTTACAATATTATTTTTGGATATACATATCCGTTTAAAAGTATTACAAATAAAGGCTATATTTTTTTGTGCTGTATAATATATCCTTATGGCTTATTGATTTTATTAATCCCCTACATCTATCTTGCCCCTCCTACCATCCTCTCCCCACTGGCAGTTCTCTATATCTGTGAGTCTGTTTCCATTTCATAGATAAGTTCACTGGTGTCATACTCTAGATCACATGTAAGTGATATTATATGGTATTGCTCTTTGTCTTTCTGACTTACATCACTGACTGTGATAATCTCTAGGATTATATTGTTGAAAATGCCATTATGTTAATTGCCTTTATAGCTAATTAGGTATATATTTCACATATGAAAACCTAGGTATGTATTTTAAATATGAAATCCTAGTTATATATTTCATGTATGAAAACCTAGGTATATATTTATGAAAACACAAGTATATATTTCATATATCAAAATATACATATGTTTGCAGAGTACACTCATTTGCAATTGTTCTGTAACCAAAAGAATGAAAATTTTACTATAACTCATAATTATATAAAAATTTAACTATAACTCATAATTCATACAACTTGGGCTTGGTAAAATATGAGTTTTGCCAGGACTTCCAGGGCAATAGTTCTCAAACTTCAGCTGGCTTCAGTGCCTCAGATTCACCTGGAGGGCTTATTAACTAAAATTGTCAGTTGGCAGTTCCAGAACTTCTGATTTAGAAGTTTTGCAAATACCAGACCAGGGACCATAATGAAAATCATTACTGTGCCTTTTGAGTAATGCTTTTCGAGACTTAAGATAACCCTTCTAACTGAAGTACACTCTCTTACATCTTAATACTTAAGAAAGACTTAATTTTAAACTAGACAATTCCTGCTGCTGCTGATGCTAAGTCGCTTCAGTCGTGTCCAACTCTGTGCGACCCCGTAGATGGCAGCCCACCAGGCTCCCCTGTCCCTGGGATTCTCCAGGCAAGAACACTGGAGGGGGCTGCCGTGTCCTCCTCCAAGAAGATTGCTAAATGACTTCTGTTTATAGAGCACTGAGAACTGAAATCACTATGCAGGCATCAAACTAATGAAAATGAAACGTTTTGTCAGAGAACATTGACAGAGGCATCTTAAATTAAAAAAACTATCTTATATTTAGATTAATTGTCTTGACTTCACTGATAAATTATTTGTAAAGCATAAGAGTGAAACCACTAAATGTGATTTTTAAAAATCTCATTAAAATCAGTATCTTGATGGAATCTTGTATTTTTAAAAATTTCCCATTTTCATTTTGCTATTTTGCTGAGTAGTATTCAATATATATTTCATATATAAAGATAGATGTATATATTTCATATATGGCAATATAGGTACATGTATTATGTGAAAATATTAGTATATATCCCTTATATGACAATATAGGTATATATCTCATATATAAAAATAAAGGTATATATGTCACACATGAAATAAGGTATATCTTTTTACATCATAAAATTTAAAACTTTCAAATAATTAAAGCCTTTAATTGTGTGGATCACAACAAACTGAAGAAAATTCTTAAAGAGAGAAGAATACTAGATCACCTTACCTGCCTCCAGAGAAGCTTGTATGTAGGTCAAGAAACAACAGTTAGAACCAGACAGGCACAATGGACTAGTTCAAAATTGGGAAAGGGGTACATCAAGACTATATATTGTGATTCCACTTACTTAACTTACATGCAGAGTACATCAAGTGAAATGCCAGGTGGATGAAATACAAGCTGGAATCAAGATGCTGGGAGAAATATCTACAACCTCCGATGTGCAGATGACACCACCTAATGGCAGAAAGCAAATAGTCTATGCTGCAAGGTAGTATTGGCCAAATGTTAAAGAAAAGGGAAAGAAAGCATTGCCTACTGTATTATGTGCAACCTCCCTGAAGTGGGATGCTTTCCCATCCCTGGAGCCCAAGTAGGCTTGGGTCCCACTGCTGAACTCAGGTGGGGTCTACACAGCCTGGCAGGGTACCCTTCATTGAACACTTTTGAAAGGTCTACGTGTGCTCTGTCTGGGTAGGACAAGAGTCCCGCCTGGCATCAGGCCCCAGGGAATTTCAAGACAAAATTCAGCCTCAACCTCCCCTGGTGCGGGGGGATCCGAGTCCAGGCCTCCTTCCTGAGCGCAGCCTCCTAGTACCTAAGCACCCTCAGCAGTGTACTGTGGACCCTGAAGGGGTTAGTCTGGACGTGGTGTTTGTGTGATGCTTTAGGGGGAAAAAGTAGTGAAACTCAAGCCCTTTGAGTTTGCTCAGGCACATTCCACTCCATCTCACAGCCCAGAAAGCAAACTGGCCCAAAGGCTCTGGTTGCCCTCAGGCACCAAGCTGAGCCTGAAAAGTGCTGCCGCCTTGTGGACATTTCCTGAAACTACAACTTGATCATTCTTGCTCACAGGCACCTCAGTTCACAAGGCCTGGGGTTCTGTGAATGACAGCCGCTGTCAGGGAACGTCCTGCGGCAGGCGCTGGAGAAATAAATTTCAAACACAGCCGACTTTCAGGAAGCCAATTCCCAAAGCTAAATTGTCCTTACACTCTTTAAGGAAAAAAAAAAAAGAAAACACAAACCCAAACCTCCCCCACCAAACAAGATGCTCAGCATTCCTAACTGCTGCAGAAATGCCAATCGAAAAGATGATGGAAAATCAAATCCCACCACTCACAATGGCCAACGTCACAAATTTGCAACAATAAATATGGGATGGAGTCTGGGGACAAAGAATTGCCCTAAGCTCTAGGTTCATTGAAGGGCCTGGAATGAATTAGGAGGTAGGAGCCTACATAGACAAGAAATATGTATTTGTAATAGATAATCCACAAGGATTATCCTCTTCCTTCCTACTTTCCTTCCTTCCACATATACACAGAAATACGTATCTCTAACCCATACAAAGAAATCGTTATCTCTAAGAGAGAATTCACAAAAATGATCTACTACCTTCCTTCTTGGTATTACAGAAGTGTATCTGAGATATTCCACAAGGACCTGGTGCTCAGCACGTCACTTGAACTTCTATGGTAAAGGTCCCAAAAAAAAATAGAGCTACCTCATAGATACGTAATACTGAATCAGGCAGCTGTACACTGACAACAATCACAGCGCTGAAAATCAACTATTCTACAAAGAAGCATCGGCAAGAGGTTAAAGAAAAGGAAAGGAAAGGAAAGGAAATGCGTGCCTGCTCTCTTATCTATCTCCCTGACTTGGGACACAAATCCCATCCTGGAAGGTTGAGCGGGCTGGGGTCCCACTGCTAGACTGGGGAGGGCTTGACACAGCCTGGCACAGTGCCTTTCATTGAACGCTTTTTAAAGGACTATTACCTGCTACGTTCTGGAGAAAGAAATGGCAGCCTACTCCAGTATTCTTGCCGGGAGAATCCCACGGACAGAAGCCTGGCAGGCTACAGTCCATGAGGTTGCAAAGAGTTGGACACGACTAAAGTGACCTAGCACATCTGCTATGTTCTGGGGGTGGGGGAGGGGGGATCAGAGTCCCACATGGCATGAAGGCCTGCAGGAATTTGAAGGCAAAATTCAGCTAGTGTCCACCTCTCCTAGCACTGGGGTTCCCAGCACAAGCCTCTTTCCAGAGAGGGCAGCCTCCTAGGCACCTAAGCACCCTCAGCAGTGTGCTCTGGACCCGGAAGGCATTAGTCTGGACAGGATGCTTGTGTGAGGCTTTAGGGGGGAAAAAGTATTGAGTCTCAAGCCCTTTCCTGCTTGCTCAGGCACATTCCACTCTATTTCACACCCCAGGAAGCCAACTGGCCCTAAGGATCTGGCTGCCCCAGGAACCAACGTTGGGCACGCAAAAGTGCTGCCGTCTTGTGGAAATTTTCTATAACTACAACTTGATCACCAGTGCACACAGACACCTCAATTCACAAGGGCTGTGTGTAGTTCAGTAAATTGGCAGATGCCCTCAGGAAATGCCGTGGGGCAGGTACTGGAGAAATATATTTCAAAACCAGCCAACTCTCAGGAAGCCAACTGCCAAAGGTAAATTGTCCTCACACCCTTTAAAAAAAAAAAAAACCTGAAAAAACAAAATCAAATGTCCGCCACAAGACAAGATGCTCAGCATCCCTAATGGCTGCAAGAATGCTGATCAAAATGACAATGGGAAATCAAATCCCACCAATCACAATGGCTGTTGTCAAAATTCGACAAACTGTAAATACGGGAGACAGAATGGAAGGAAAGGAATCCCTTAAGCTGTTGGCGGAAAGATACATTGGCTACAGTCAGTATATGGACAGACTCCGCATGTTCAAAAAAAAAGCTTTCAAGAAGGGCTAAGGTGGAAAAATAATGCTATCAAGAAGGGTGTGTGCGATGCTTTAAGAGGAAAAAGCAGTGAGTCACAAGCCCTTTAGTGGTTGCTCAGGCACATTCCAAGGCAACGGCAACCCACTCCAGTACTCTTGCCTGGAAAATCCCATGGACGGAGGAGCCTGGTGGGCTGCCGTCTATGGGGTCGCACAGAGTCGGACACGACTGAAGCGACTTAGCTGCAGCAGCAGGCACATTCCACTGTTTCACCACCGACTTTCCTGAATCTTCAGCTTACCCCAAGAACCAGAAGTGGGCATCAAAAAAAAGTGCTGCCACCTTGTGGACATTTCCTGTAGCTACAACTGACCACCAATGCTTACCGGCACCTCTAATTTACAAGGGCTGGGCGACTGCTCGTGACAGCTGCCCTCAGGAATTTTGTCCTGTGGCGGGTACTGCATGATAAATTTCAAACACAAACAACTTTCAGGAAGCCAACTGTCACAGGTCTATCTTCCTCACACCCTTAAAGGGTAAAAAACCCCCAACAACCCCATACCTCCACCTAGGACAGGATGCTCAGCATCCCTAATCATTACAGGAGGAATGCCAATCAAAATGACAATGAGAAATCAAATCCCACCAGTCAGAATGGCCGTACTCAAGTCTACAAACAATAAATGCAGGAGTGAGTTTGGAGTAAGAGGAAGCCTCCTACACTGTTGGTGGCAATGTGCGTTACCAACAACCACAATAAAGGACAACGTCTGCTGAATAAAAGCTATAAAGACCCTAAGCCTAGGATCTGACATTATCATAGCTGGGCTTATATTATCCTACTTGAAGTGTAGAAAATTCTATTTTCATATATGAAATATTCAGCTGCATTTTCAATTATGATTTTCATATATAAAATTTGCACCTAACTTTTCATTTATGAAATATATAAAATTCTCTTTCACATATGAAATATGCACCTATATTTTCACCTATGAGATATATAAAATTCTCTATTCATATATGAAATATGTACTTATATTTACATCTGTGAACTATAGAAAATTCTTTCATATATAAAATGTGTACATGTATTTTCATCCGTGAAATACAGAAAATTCTCTTTTGATATATGAAATACACACATACATTTTTCTCTGAAATGTGAAAAAATGTTTTCATTTATGAAATATGCATCTATATTTTCATCTATGAAATATAGAAAATTCTATTTCTATGTATGACATGTACCCATATTTTCATATGAGAAATATGGAAAAATTTATGTTCATGTATGAATATGTACCCATGTCATATACGAAATATCAAAAATTCTATTTTCATATGAAATACATACCCATAGCTTCATATAAGAAACACCAAAAAATTCTATTTTCATATATGAAATATGCACCCATTTTAATATATGTAATGTAGAAAATTCTATATTCATCCATAAAAGATACATCCATGTTTTCATATATGAAATATTAAAAATTCCATTTTCATCCATGAAATATACACTCATGTTTATATATATGACATATAGAAAGCTCTATTTCCATCCTTGAAATATGCACCCATGATTTATATATAAAATACAGAAAATTCTATTTTCATATATGAATATACAGCCATGATTTATATGAAATATAGAAAATTCTATTTTCATACACAAAATATACACCCATGTTTTCATATATAAAATCTTGAAAATTTCATTTTGATCCATGAAATATGTACCCATGGTTTCATATATAAATTATAGAAAATTATATTTTCATTCATAAAATATGCACCCATTTCATATATGAAATATTGAAAATTCTATTTTTCATCCATGAAATATGTACGTCTTTTTATACATGTAAATTCATGCATACTTTCATATAATAAAGAAAACTATTTTTATACATGAAATATGCACATGTTTTCATACATGAAATATAGAAAATTGTATTTTCATTCATTAAATTTACACTCATGTGTTCATATAGGATATATTGTTTTTCAGTTGCTCAGTCATGTCTGACTCTAAAATCCCATGGACTGCAGCACACTAGGCTTCCCTGTCCTTCACCATCTGCAGGAGCTTGCTCAAACTCATGTCTGTTGAGTCCGTAATGCCATTCGTCCTCTATATGAATATTGTGAATATTAGATGCAGCCAACAATCTCGTCCTCAGATACGAAACATTCACCTGATTGGGGCTTCCATCCCATTCCTGGAGCCTCAGCAGGCTGTTTCCATGGCTGGACTGTGGTGGGATTGTAGCCTATCAGGCTCCTCTGTCCATGGGATTCTCCAGGCAAGAATACTGGAGTGGGTAGCCATTTCCTTCTCCAGGGGATCTTCCAGACCCAGGGATTGAACCTGGGTTTCCCACACTGCAAGTAGACTCTACCATCTGAGCCACCAGGAAAGCTCTTGCTCTTCATTCAGATCAGATCAGTGGCTCAGTCGTGTCCGACTCTTTGCAACCCCATGAATCGCAGCACGCCAGGCCTCCCTGTCCATCACCAACTCCTGGAGTTCACTCAGACTCCCATCCATCGAGTCAGCGATGCCATCCAGCCATCTCATCCTCTGTCGTCCCCTTCTCCTCCTGCCCCCAATCCCTCCCAGCATCAGAGTCTTTTCCAATGAGTCAACTCTTCGCATGAGGCGGCCAAAGTTCTGCAGTTTCAGCTTTAGCATTATTCCTTCCAAAGAAATCCCAGGGCTGATCTTCAGAATGGACTGTTTGGATCCCCTTGCAGTCCAAGGGACTCTCAAGAGTCTTCTCCAACACAGTTCAAAAGCATCAAGTCTTCGGCGCTCAGCCTTCTTCACAGTCCAACTCTCACACCCATACATGACCACAGGAAAAACCATAGCCTTGACTAGACGAATCTTGGTTGGCAAAGTAATGTCTCTGCTTTTGAATATGCTATCTAGGTTGGTCATAACTTTCCTTCCAAGGAGTAAGCATCTTTTAATTTCATGGCTGCAGTCACCATCTGTAGTGATTTTGGGGCCCAGAAAAATAAAGTCTGACTCTGTTTCCACTGTTTCCCCATCTATTTCCCATGAAGTGGTGGGACCGGATGCCATGATCTTCGTTTTCTGAATGTTGAGCTTTAAACCAACTTTTTCACTCTCCACTTTCACTTTCATCAAGAGGCTTTTGAGTTCCTCTTCACTTTCTGCCATAAGGGTGGTGTCATCTGCATATCTGAGGTTATTGATATTTCTCCTGGCAACCTTGATTCCAGCTTGTGTTTCTTCCAGTCCAGCGTTTCTCATGATGTACTCTGCATATAAGTTAAATAAACAGGGTGACAATATACAGCCTTGACGAACTCCTTTTCCTATTTGGAAGCAGTCTGTTGTTTCATGTCCAGTTCCCTCTTAAATCTGTACTTTCTGGTTTGATCTGGCAGGGACCACAGTCCCCAGGACACACCATCGATGGTGTCCTGACACTTTTGGCCTCAATGACCTTGGAGAAGTCACCTAGCTTCCACATCTTCTGGTGCTGGGGTCCCCAGCTCAAGCCTCCTTCCTGAGAGTGCAGCCTCCTAGGCACCTCATCAGGGTGCTGTGGTCCAGGCTGAGATTAGTCTGCAGGAAAAGGGTGAAGCTTTAGGGGGAAGAAGTATTGAGACTTAAGCCCTCGGATGTTTGCTCAGGCACTTTGCACTTTAATTCACAGCCTGGGAAGCCAGCTCTTCCTTAGGCTCTGGTTGCCTGAAGAATGATTTGGGTGTGGAAAAGTGCTGCCGCCTTGTGGACATTTTCTATAACTACAACTTGACCCCCTACGCTTACCGGTACCTCCAATTCAACAGACTTCAGGGGCTGTTAACGACAGCTGCCTTCAGGAAACGTCCAGAGAAGAATACTGCAGACAAAAATATAAACACAACTGACTTTCAAAAAATCAACTAAACTTGTAAATTTTCCTCACAACCATGAAGGAGAAAAAAACAAAAACTCACAGGACAGGATGCTGAACATCCCTAATTATTACAGGAGGAATGCCAACCAAAATGACAACGAGAATATCAAATCTTACCAGACTGGCCATCCTTACAAGTCTACAAACAATAAATGCAAGCTAAACCTACCATCTGACATTCCCACACCTGGGCCTGTATCCCAGGAAAACCATCTTTCAAGAAGCCCCGTGCACCCCAATGTTCACTTCAGCACCAGTTAAAGCAGCTGAACACAGACCCAGCAAAATGTCCACCTTCAGATTAAAGCTTAAAAACAATGTAGTACATACAGAAAATGAACTATTACTCAGGCATGAAATACTACTACTGAAATCATGAAATTATGCCCCTGGGAGTCACAGGGATAGACCTTGGAGGATCAAACACTAAGTGAAGTCAGCCAGACAGAGGAAGACTAGCATGCGATGTCCCTTCTAGGTAAAAGAAAAAAAAAGGGATACAAAGGAATTCAATTACAACATAAAAAGAGACTCAGAGAATTCAAACACAAAGAATTCCAATAAATAAATAAATCAAACCAAAGGGCCAGGGATGAATTAGGAAATCAGGACTAACATATACCCAAAAACATGTATGTTAGTAGATAATCCACAAGGATTATCCCCTTCCTTTCTTTGTTCCTTCCACAGCAATCTGTATCTCTATCATATCCACAGAAATCTGTACCTCTACTATATCCACAGAAATCTGTATATGTTAACAGATCCTCTGCAAGGACGCGATGTTCAGCCCAGGGAACTTTGCTCCACTTTCTGCAATAACTTCTTCTGCAATAAGCAGATGAATCTGAAAAAGAAACATATGCTTTACATACATGTCATAGCTCAATCAGGTGGCTGGATACTGACAACAGGCGCAACACTGCACACCGACTATACTGCAGCATGCCACAGGCATGAAATGAAAGAATACAGAAGAAAAGCCTTGCCTAGTTCATTCCTGCTGACTCTCCTGACCCAGGCTGCTATCCCATCACCGCAGCCTGAACAGGCTTTGGTCCAAAGGCTGGACTGGGGTGGGGTTGAAACCATCAGACAGGGTGCCCTTAATTGAGCCCCCTCTTAAACTTACACCTTCTGGTTTGCTCTGACAAGGACCATAGTCCCTAGTGCACCAAAGGATGTTGTGACGACCATCTGGCCTCAAGGACCTTGGAAATGCCACCTAGCTTTCAGTTCTCCTGGTGCTGGGGTTCACAGCTTAAGCCTCCTGGAGAGTGCAGCCTCCTAGCACCTCAGCAGGGTGCTGTGGCCCCGGTTGGGATAAGGAAAGTCTGAGGAAAGGGGTGAAGCTTTAGGGGGAACGAGTAGTGAGACACAGGCCCTTGGGTGTTTGCTCAGGCACATTCCACTCCAGTTCACAGCCTAGGAAGCCAACTCTTCCTTAGGTTCTGGTTGCCCCAAGAACCCGAGTTGGGAATGAAAACGGCTGCCACCATGTGGACATTTTCTGTAACTACAACTTGATAACCTGTGCTTACCTGCCAGGCTCCTCTGATCATGGAATTTCCCAGGCAAGAACATTGGAGTGGGTTGCCATTCCCCTCTTCAGGAGATCTTCCTGACCCAGGGATCAAACCTGGGTCTCCTTCATTTCAGGCAGATTCTTTACCATCTGAGCTACCAGGGAAGCCTGAACTGTGCTTACTGGCGCCTCCAATTCACAAGACCTTGGGGCCGTTAATGACAGTTACCCTCAGGAAAAGTCCTAGGGAGAATACTCCAGAAACAAATTAAAAATACAACCCACTATCAAAGAGTTAACTGCAACAGGTATATTTTCTTTGCAACCATGAAAGAGGGAAAAAAAGAAAAAGAAAAAACCATACCTTCACAGGACACGATGCTCAGCATCCCGAATTATTACAGGAGGAATGCCAATCAAAACAACAAGAAATCAAATTTACCAGTTAGAATGACCACCCTCACAAGTCTACAAACAGTAAAGGGGGGAGAGGGCCAGGAGGAGAGGGAACTCCCTACACGGTTGGTGGGAAGGGACACTGGCAACAGCCACTAGAAAAGACAGTCTTCACATGCCCCCAAAAAAACTTTCAAGGGAACTATGCCTAGGATCTGACATTCCCACACCTAGGCCTGGTATCCTGATAAAACCATCATTCAAAATGACACACACACCCCAATGTTCACTGAAGCACTACTTACAAAAGCCGAGACAAACACCTGACCAAAATGCCCACTGACAGGTCAAAGCTGTAAGGAGACATGCGGTACATACAGGCATGTGGAGCCTTGCTCACCCTTCTGCAGTAAATTCTATGGGAAAAGAATCTAAAGAAGAACAGACATCCTGTATGTATATGTCAATACTGAATCAAGTGTTGTACGCTGACAGTAAGCACAAAACTACAAATTGACCATACTCCAACGTGGGATCGGCATGAGGAAAAGAAAAGGAAAAAAAAAAAATCAGTGCCTAGTTTATTCCTTGCAACCTCCCTCTCTTTGGCTGCTATCCCATCCCTGGAGCCTGAGCAGGCTGTGTCTCATATCTGAACTGGGATGGGGTCAAGAAAGCTAGGTGAAGACAACCAAAATTTTAAAAGAGATGGGTCACCCTGCGATTTTGGCCCCAGTATATACCACAGCCAAGACAGTGAATAAGATTACTTGCAGAAGAACAGATGAATGGATACAGACAATGGGGTACATACATAATACAATATTTCTCAATAAGAAAGAAGTAGGAAATAAAGCCATGTTCAGCCACGGGAAAGAAAGGAGAGATGATCATTCCAAGTGAATTAAGGCAGACAGGGAGAGACAAGTATCATATGATGTCACTCCTAGGTGGAATCTAAAGATGCATAAAAATGAATTTCTTACCTGGAGACACTGCCTCACAGACTTAGAAATTTCCAGTCACCAAGATATAAACATGTGGGGCATGGAGAAATGAGCGACTTCAGACTAATATATGCCCAATACTATTTATAAAATAAATGACCAGGACCCACTGTATAACACAAGGAACCTTACTCCACACTCTGTAATAACCTATATGAAAAAAAAAAACCAAAATATATACACATTTATGTGTTAGATATATACACATTTGAAACAAGTTGTGGTACAAGGAAAAGGAACAAAAAACACCCACAAGATAGTAATTCAGCTACATACTCCAGTTCAAATGGTGGAAAAAAACAGAAATAACAAAAAAGAAATGCTGTCTCTGATCAGAGACATCAATGTAAAGAACAGACTTTTGGACTCAGTTGGGAGAAAGGTGAGGGTGGGATGGTTTGAGAGAGAGAATAGCAATGAAACATGTATATTACCGTATGTAAAATAGATGACCAGAGCAAATTCAATGAAGCAGGGCACCCAAAGCTGGCACTCTGGGACAACTCAGAGGGATAGGATGGGGAAGGAGGTGAGGGGTGTTCAGAATGTGGAGGACACATGTATACCTGTGCCAATTCATGTTGATGTATGGCAAAAACCATCACAATATTGTAAAGTACTTATTCTCCAACTAAAATGAAATTAATTAAAAAATAAACATTTTTAAAAAGCAAAAAAAAAAAAAAGACTTTAAGTAGGAAAGGGTCAAAAAAAAAAGGCTGGTGTCACATCCCTGGAGCCCGATTGGCTTGGGTCCCAAGGCTGCAGTGTCCTGGGGCTGAGAGAGCTGGGAGCATGTGGCAGGCTGTGTGCCTCCACAATGGATCTGGAGTGCCTGTGGTCCTCCTGATGCAGGCGGGATAATTTAAGGGATTGGAATTAACATATATACATTAATGTACATCAAATAGATGATCAACAAGTACCTATTGAATAGCATAGGGAAGTTTATTGAACACACTCTAATCACCTATATGAAAAAAGAACCCAGATGAGAATAGATGAATATTATGTATTAATATTAACTGTGGAAAAGTCTGAAAGAGATGGGAATACCAGACCACCTGACCTGCTTCTTGAGAAATCTGTATGCAGGTCAGGAAGCAACAGTTAGAACTGGACATGGAACAACAGACTGATTCCAAATAGAAAAAGGAGTACATCAAGGCTGTATATTGTCACCCTGCTTATTTAACTTATATGCAGAGTACATCATGAGAAACGCTGGACTGGAAGAAGCACAAGCTGGAATCAAGATTGCCGGGAGAAATATCAATAACCTCAGATATGCAGATGACACCACCCTTATGGCAGAAAGTGAAGAACTAAAGAGCCTCTTGATGAAAGTGAAAGAGGAGAGTGAAAAAGTTGGTTTAAAGCTCAACATTCAGAAAACTAAGATCATAACATCTAGTCCCATCACTTCATGGCAAATAGATGGGGAAACAATGGTTGACTTTATTTTTGGGGGGTTCCAAAATCACTACAGATGGTGACTGCAGTCATGAAATTAAAAGACGCTTACTCCTTGGAAGGAAAGTTATGACCAACCTAGACAGCATATTAAAAAGCAGAGACAGAGGTTCTCTTAAATCGACCGCCTAAGAGTCGCACTGTAAGAAGTAACAACCTCTTCTCCTCTCTGCCATCTGCTTGGCAGCTGCAAAACAGCAACTATGTGTGAGTGCATCTCCATCCACGTTGGCCAGGCTGGTGTCCAGATCGGCAATGCCTGCTGGGACCTCTACTGCCTGGAACATGGCATTCAGCCTGATGGCCAGATGCCAAGTGACAAGACTATTGGGGGAGGAGACGACTCCTTCAACACCTTCTTCAGTGAGACAGGGGCTGGCAAGCATGTACCCAGGGCAATGTTTGTAGACCTGGAACCCACAGTCATTGATGAGGTTTGCACTGGCACCTACCGCCAGCTCTTCCACCCTGAACAGCTCATCACAGGCAAAGAAGATGCCGCCAATAACTATGTCCGAGGTCACTACACCATTGGCAAGGAGATCACTGACCTCGTCTTGGACCGAATTCGGAAACTGGCTGACCAGTGCACAGGTCTTCAGGGCTTCTTGGTTTTCCATAACTTTGGTGGGGGAACTGGTTCTGGGTTCACCTCCCTGCTGATGGAATGTCTTTCAGTCAATTATGGCAAGAAGTCCAAGCTGGAGTTCTCCATTTACCCAGCCCCCCAGGTTTCCACAGCTGTCGTTGAGCCCTACAACTCCATCCTCACCACCCACACCACCCTGGAGCACTCTGATTGTGCCTTCATGGTAGACAATGAGGCCATCTATGACATCTGTCATAGAAACCTCAACATTGAGCGCCCGACATATACTAACCTGAATAGGTTGATAGGTCAAATTGTGTCCTCCATCACTGCTTCCCTGAGGTTTGATGGCACCCTGAATGTGGATCTGACAGAGTTCCAGACCAACCTGGTGCCCTATCCCCACATCCACTTCCCTCTGGCCGCATACGCCCCTGTCATCTCTGCTGAGAAAGCCTACCATGAACAGCTTTCTGTAGCAGAGATCACCAATGCTTGCTTTGGGCCAGCCAACCAGATGGTGAAATGTGACCCTTGCCATGGTAAATACATGGCCTGCTGCCTGTTGTACCATGGTGACGTGGTTCCCAAAGATGTCAATGCTGCCATTGCCACCATCAAGACCAAGTGTACCATCCAGTTTGTAGACTGGTGCCCCACTGGCTTCAAGGTTGGCATTAACTACCAGCCTCCCACTGTGGTACCTGGTGGAGACCTCGCCAAAGTACAGCGAGCTATGTGCATGCTAAGCAACACCACAGCCATTTCTGAGGCCTGGGCTCGCCTGGACCACAAGTTTGACCTGATGTATGCCAACCGTGCCTTTGTTCACTGGTACGTGGGTGAGGGCATGGAGGAAGGAGAGTTTTCTGAGGCCCTTGAGGACATGGCTGCCCTTGAGAAGGATTATGAGGAAGTTAGTGTGGATTCTGTGGAAGGAGAAGGAGAGGAAGAAGGAGAGGAATACTAAAGTTAAAATGTCACAAAGGTTCTGCTTTTACAGGGAAGCTTATTCTGTTTCAAACATTGAAAAGTTGTGGTCTGATCAGTTAATTTGTATGTTGCAGTGTATACGCTCATATACAATTACTGACCTATGCTTTAAAACATGATGCTTTGTTACAGACCCAAGCTATCCATTTCTCTGATGGGTTTGAATAAAGTATTCCCTGTCTTAAATGAAAAAATAAATAAATAAATAAAAAATAAAAAGCAGAGACATTACTTTGCCAACAAAGATCTGTCTAGTCAAGGCTATGGTTTTTCTAGTAGTCACGAATGGATGTGAGAGTTGGACTGTAAAGAAAGCTGAGCGCTGAAGAATTGATGCTTTTGAACTGCGGTGTTGGAGAAGACTCTTGAGAGTCCCTTGGACTGCAAGGAGATCCAACCAGTCCATCCTAAAGGAGATCAGTCCTAGGTGTTCATTGGAAGGACTGATGTTGAAGCTGAAACTCCAATACTTTGGCCACCTGATGCGAAGAACTGACTCATTTGAAAAGACCCTGATGCTGGGAAAGATTGAGGGCAGGAGGAGAAGGGGACGACAGAGGATGAAATGGTTGGATGGCATCACTGATACAATGGACATGAGTTTGGGTAGACTCCGGAGTTGGTGATGGATGGTGGGCCTGGAGTGCTGCAGTCCATGGGGTCGCAAAGAGTCGGACACAACTGAATGACTGAACTGAAGTATTAATATAACTGAACCAAGTTCCTGTACACTTGAAACAAACAAATACAAATCACTAGTACAGCTAAATATGAACAACAACAAAAAAAAACTCAATAAAAAATCGCTCAAAGATCTAAATGCACATTTCTCCAGAGAGGTCATAAAGATGGCCATAAAGCACATAAAAAGATTCTCAGCATCATGAGGTCTTAGAGTAAAACAATCAAATATTTAATGAGATGTCACTTCACACTGATCAGAATGGCCCCATCAAAAAACCTACAGCAATGAATCCTGCAGAGGGTGTGAAGAGAAGGCAACCCTCCTACAGGAGGGTTGATAAGAATACAAAATGGTACACTCACTAGGGAATACACCATGGAGGGTCTGAAAAAACTAAACACAAAAGTACCAAGTGATGCAGCAATTTCATACCGAGCCTTAGATCTAGAGAAAACCAAAATTTAAAAACACACCTGTACCCCAAAGATCATTGCAGCACAGGGTACAATAGCCAAGACAAGGAAGCAACTCCAGTATACTAGGACAGATGGACTGATACAGGAAACGGGGTACATATACCCAGTGCAGTATCACTCAGACATACATAAGGATGAAACAATGCCGTTTTCCAGTTACAGGGAAGAAACCAGAGGTGATCATACTACATGAAGTGAGTAAGACGGGGAAAGACAGATAATCATGGAATATCCCTTCTGGTGGAATCTAAAAATGGATGCAAATGAACTTCATTACAAAAGAGAAACAGATTCACAGGCTTAGGAAAGAAAGTTATTGTTGCCAAAATGGAAAGGAGGGAGCAGGGAATAATTAGCTGGTTCAAATCAATACATAAACCTTAAAACAGGTACTGTTGCTGTTTAGTCGCTCAGTTGTGTCCGACTCTTTGTGACTCCATGTTCTGCAGCCCGTCAGGTGCCTCTGTCCATGGAATTCTCCAGGCAAGAATACTGGGGTGAATTGCCATTTCCTTCTCCAAGGGATCTTCGCAACCCAGGGATCGAATCCATGTCTCCTGTAAGTCTATATACCTAAAACAAACAAAACAGCAGAAATCAACTCTGCTCCAATATAAAATAACAAATTAAATTACCTGAGTTCAGTCTACTGGACAGCAAACAGTGGTTATCCCTCTGATTAGATATGGGATAGGCTATGATACTAATATGACACCATCAAAGATTTTCACTCAGCATAATACAGAGAAGCAACCCACCCAAAGGTGCCTGACCCCATATGAATGCAACAAGGTGAAGGGAAGAAAAAGGAACACAGGTTAATCAGGGCAATACCCTCAATTCAGACGTTGGGAATCTCCAAGGAGACAAGACACACTGCAGGTAAGAGCAGATATGGGGTCTCCGGGTTCAGGATCCTGACCCATGTGGATGGAGTGAGACCCACACAATCCCCAGACCTGGGATCACACAACCCTTGGTTAGGACAACAGGTCTCTGCTGCTTGGGCAGCTAAAGTGGAAGCGAGTGGGTTCTTGTAACCCCCTGTGATGGTAGAAAGAAGTGTAGGGCTGGTCTCCTCTCCCCACATTGTCCCAGAGAAGTCTTCCTCTCCTCCCTTTGGTTCTGTGTGATATTAACTGTTTTTACAGCTGTCATGATAATGTTGAACACACTACCTTGATTCTGGCAGGCTCGTTCCTTTCTTGGTCCACTGATGTGTTGAGAAAACACACCAGACGCAGGGCTGGGAGATGAGGGACAGGTCTGGTCTCCGCTGAGTAGGGATGGTCGACTGGAATAAGATCACAGCAGCGACCTCACCTGCTGCCCATTGGCCTTTTGCCTGATCCATGTGCCCTGCAATCAACTAACCAGGTGAACCTGCCTCCCTTCTCACCATGCTTGTCCTGGTAAACTGGAATAATTACCAGGTAGCTACCGGAGAAGTCCCCAGGAGCCCCAGGGAGGGTGAACCTCCCAGGGGTAAAGAGGCAAACAGGCACAGGCCTTTATAAAGTGAACACCACAAAGTATTAATTCCTAAACACAGGTGAAGCTCTCATGTATTCTTCCTTTTTTCTTATTTTTATGTGTGTGTTCTCCCCGCACACATAATCCTGACCCATGCAGATGGGGTAAGACTCACAAAGTCCCCAGAGCCCCCACCTGGGGTCACATGTCCCTTCAGTCAGGACACCATGGCTGTGGTCAGAGGGCCACCAATGTGTAAACAAGCCAGGTCTCTGGGACCCCCTGGGATCCTAAAAAGAAGTGTAGGGACCATCTCCTCTCCCCTCAATTGTCCCTGAGAAGTCAGGCCCCTCCTATTTTCACTTTGATTCTCTGTGATTTTTTTACTGGTTTGAAACTCATGCTAGAGTTAAACACACTACCTTGGTTCTGGCAGGCTCTGTCTTTCTTGTCCCGCTGAGGTGCTGAGAAAACAGGAGAGCTGGGCTGAAAGACGAGGGGCAGCTCTGTTCTCTTCCGAGGAGAGAGTTGACTGGAAGAGATCACAGCAGCAACCTCACCTGCTGCCCATTGACTTTTTGCCTGATCCCTGTGCCCTGGAATCAATTCACCAGGTGAACCTGCTTCCCTACTCAACCTGAATGTGCTGGAAAATTGCAATAATTACCAGGTAGCTCACCTGAGGAGTCTTCAGGAGCCCAGGAAGGTGAACCTAGCAGGGAGAAAAGGCTAAGAGCTCTACCGTAGCATTGACCCTTGAGAGGGCCATGGAACCCCACTCAGAGAAGAGCACGGTTCCCCAGAGAAGCCCACCTCAGCCCCAGACCCCAGACATCTGAGCACTGACAGTCAGATGCAGGCATGGAGTTTTCCAGACAGAGGCCAGGCCAGGCCTGCACCCGGGTCTCCATGTTTTAGTGCACACGGAACACGGTCAGGTCTAAATGTTATTGAAGAAAGCACACGGTCTCGTTAAACATAATCAGTGTACAGAGAACTTGAAAAGTGAAATGAAAGTGTTATCATATCTGACACTTGTGACCCTGTGGACGGTAGCCTGCCAGGCTCCTCTATGCATGGAATTCCCCAGGCAACAATATTGGTAGTGGGTAGCCATTCACTTCTCCAGGAGATCCTCCCAACCCAGGGATTGAACCAAGGTCTCCTGCATTGCAGTCAGATTCTTTACCATCTAAGCCACAAGGGAACCCCTAGACAGGACTCGGAGAGGTGTAAATCCACCATGTAGACAGAACTTGGTCAGGTTTAAACTAGCTGAAAAATGCTGTCCTAGGAGGTACAGGCCACACACATGCAGGGTCTGTCATTGCTGGACAGAGGAATCACCCTTATGTGGGAACTTAAATCATCACTGGGCTCCACACTTCAGCCACATCAGGAATTGAAAGAACCTTTGTCATTAAACATTTCAACAGGAAAAACAAAACTGGTACCAATTTCTGTGGCCCCTTGATGGTCCAGATCCTGCGGAGAGCCAAGATATTCTTAGAGTGCAGCCCAGTGTCTTGTAAAGACAGACATGAAGTGGCCTGATTCCAGCATCCCAGGCCTCCAGCAGGAGGTGGACACTGGAAGCCTTCTGGAAAAGCTTGTTATTTATCAGAGTAAAAATATACTCTTGGAAAAACAAGCATACTAGTTATTATTTGCAAACCTAAAATATTCTTAAAAGCTTGGCATCCTGATCTTTGCGGTTCACATTGGTTCCTTTGTGTTCAGATTTTCTGAGTAGAAGCAAGCCATCTTTTCAAATTAGTTTCTTCAAATTCTGTTATTTGTTATTATATGAATGAAAGATCACACTTGAAAAAAAGACAAGAAAATTCCTGCAAACAATGAGTGACTCAAAGAGCCCACAAGCTGCATGTACTTTGTCTTCTAACAGATTCCTTTCTCTCCTTAAAGAAACCTGAAAAACTTGGCCCCCTCATTTTTTTTTTGCTTCTCTGTTCGAATTGAACTAAAATGAAATTGATAATCATAACAACAAGTAAGAGTTTCTGAATTTTGAGATGTCATACCAAAGTAACAGGAGCTAGAGAAAATGGAACATTCCTATGCTGCTGGTAGGCAAACCACATCCTTAAAATAAAACTTTGTTTCTAATAGTATTTAATTACCACACTACATGGTTACATGGAGTATGAACCAAGAGTCTAAAAATAGCAGAAAATGTGTGAAGACAAATTTGATATCCCATATGTGAGAGTAAAAGCCACTTGTTTTTCCAGCAGTCATATATGGATGTGAGAGTTGGACCAAAAAGAAGGTTGAGCAGTGAAGAATTGATGCTTTCTAATTGTGGTGCTAGAAAAGACTCTTGAGTCCTTTAGACTGCAAAGAGATCAAACCAGTCAATATTAAAGGAAATCAACCCTGTATATTTATTGGAAGGTCTGATGCTGAAAATAAAGCTCCAATATTTTGGCCACCTGATGCAAGAGCTGACTCAATGGAAAAGACCCTGATGCTGGGAAAGACTGAGGGCAAGAGGAGAAGGGGACAACAGAGGATTAGATGGTTGGATGGCATCACTGACTCAATGGACATGAGTTTGAGCAAACTGGGAGATGGTAAAGGAAAGGAAAGCCTGGCGTGCTGCAGTCCATGAGTTTACAAAGAGTCAGACATGACTGAACGGCTGAAGAAACGTTTGTCATAGCTTGTCTTCCAAGGAGCAAGTGTCTTTTAATTTTATGGCTGCAGTCATCATCTGCAGTGATTTTGGAGTCCAAGAAAATAAAGTCTGTCACTGTTTCCATTTTTTCCCCATTTATTTGCCATAAAGTTATGGGACCAGATGCCATGATTTTAGCTTTCTGAATGTTGAGTTTTAAGCCAACTTTTTCACTCTCCTCATTTACCCTCATCAGGAAGCTCTTTAGTTCCTCTTCACTTTCTGCCATTAGAGTGGTATCATCTGCATATCTGAGGTTGTTGATATTTCTCCTGGCTATCTTGATTCCAGCTTGTGATTCATCCAGCCCGGCCTTTCTCATGATGTACTCTGCACGTAAGTTAAATAAAGCAGAGTGACAATAAACAGCCTTGACGTACTCATTTCCCAATTTGTGAACCAGTCCATTGTTCCAAGTCCAGTTCTAACTGTTGCTTTTGACCTGCATACAGGCTTCTTAGGAGGTGTAAGTAAGGTCGTCTGGTATTCCCATTTATTTAAGAATTTTTCACAATTTGTTTTGATCCACACAGTCAAAGGCTTTAGTGCTGTCAATGAAGCTTAAGTAGATGTTCTTCTGGAATTCCCTTGTTTTCTCTATGATCCAACGAAAGTTGGCAATCACTAGTTCCTCTGCCTTTTCTAAATCCAGCTTGTACATCTGGAATTTCTTGATTCGCATACTGCTGAAGCCTAGCCTGAAGGATTCTGGGCATTACACTGCTAGTATGTGAGATGAGTGCAATCGTGCAGGAGTTTGAACTTTCTTTGGCACTGTCTTTCTTTCAAATTGGAATGAAAATAGACATGTTCCACTCCTGCGGCCACTGCTGAGATTTCCAAATTTACTGGTATATTGAGTGCAACATTTTAACAGCATTATCTTTTAGAATTCGAAATGGCTTAGCTGGAATTCCATCACCTCCACTAGTTTTGTTCATAATAATCCTTCCTAAGGCCCACCTGAGTTCACACTCCAGGATGTCTGGCACTCAGTTCAGTTCAGTTCAGTCGCTCAGTTGTGTCCGACTCTTTGCGACCCCATGAATCACAGCACGCCAGGCCTCCCTGTCCATCACCAGCTCCCGGAGTTCACTCAGACTCACGTCCATCGAGTCAGTGATGCCATCCAGCCATCTCATCCTCTGTCGTCCCCTTCTCCTCCTGCCCCCAATCCCTCCCCAGCATCAGAGTCTTAGGTGAGTGACAATACCATCATAGTTATCCACGTCATTAAGACCTTTTTTGTTTAGTTCTGTGTATTCTTGCCACCTCTTCTTAATATCTTCTGCTTCTGTTAGGTCCTTGACATTTCTTTCCTTTATTGTGCCTATCTTTGCATAGAATGTTCCCTTGGCATCTCCAATTTTCTGAAAGAGATATTTAGTCTTTCCCATTCTTTTGTTTTCCTCTATTCCTTTGTATTGTTCACTAATAAAGACCTTCTTATCTCTCCTTGCTATTCCCTGGAACTCTGCATTCAGTTAAGTGTATCTTACCCTTTCTCCTTTGCCTTTCGCTTCTCTTCTTTTCTCAGCTATTTGTAAGGCCTCCTCAGACAACCATGTTGATCTGTTGCATTTCTTTTTCCTTGAGGATGGTTTTGATCCCGGCCTCCTATACAGTGTTACAAACCTCCATGCATAGTTCTTCAGGCACTCTATCAGCTCCAATCCCTTGCATCTATTTGTCACTTCCACTGTATAACCATAAGGGATTTGATTTAGGTCATACCTGAATTGTCTAGTGGTTTTCCCTACTTTCTACAATTTAAGTCTGATTTTGGCAATAAGGAGCTCATGGTCTTGCTTTTGTTGACTATATAGAGCTTCTCCATCTTCAGCTGCAAAGAATATAATTAATCTGATTCAATATTGACCATCTGGTGATGTCCATGTGTAGAGTTGTCTCTTGTGTTGTTGGAAGAGGATGTTTGCTACGACCAGTGTGTTCTCTTAACAAAACTTTGTTAGCCTTTGCCCTGCTTCATTTTGTACTTCAAGGTCAAACTTACTTGTTACTCCAGGTATTTCTTGACTTTTGACTTTTTCATTCCAACCCCCTATGATGAAAAGGACCTCTTTTTTCTGCTGTTGGTTCTAGAAAGTCTTGTAGGTCTTTATAGAACCATTCAACTTAGCTGCTTTGGCATCAGTGGTTGGGACATAGACTTGGATTACTGTGATGCTGAATGGTTTGCCTTGAAAATGAAATGAGATCATTCTGTCATTTTTCACAGAATATCAAATTTTTGACCCTTTAAAAAGAATCTCATGAAAAGATGTCAACATTGTTAAATACTAAATATCACCTCACACCAGTAAGAGTGGCCATTCTCAAGAAACTCTGCAAAAAATAACCGCCGGTGAAGGTGTGGAGAAAAGGGAATATCCTCCCCTGATGCTGGGAATATAAATTGCTAACAGACACTTTGAAGGATGGTGTGATGGGTATTGAGGCAAAAAAAATGAGATTAGAATACTCCCTAACACCATACACAAAATAAACTCCAAAGACTATAAAGATCTAAATGTGAGGACGGATATTGTGAAAGCTTAAGGAAAACATAGGCAGGACACATATAGACATAAATCACAGTGAGGTCTTTATGGATACACTTCTTAGATGAATGAAAAATAAACTAAAAGTAAGAAAATGGGACCTAATTAACCATAAAACATTTGTACAGCAAAGGAAACCCTAAAGGAAAGACAATCACAACCCAGAATGGGAAGAAACATTTGCAAACGAAGATACGCACAAGGAATTCATCTCTGAAACATACAGACAGCTCATATAACTCAATATCGAAAACACAAACAACCCAAGACACATATGGGCCAAACACAGAAATGGGTATTTCTTAGAGAAAGACATACAGACTGTGATTAGGCACCTGAGAACATGCTCAGCATCACTAATTCTTCACTTCAGTTCAGTCACTCAGTCATGTCCAACTCTTCGAGACCCCATGAATCGCAGCACGCCAGGCCTCCCTGTCCATCACCAACTCCCAGAGTTCACTCAGACTCACGTCCATCGAGTCAGTGATGCCATCCAGCCATCTCATCCTCTGTCATCCCATTCTCCTCCTGCCCCCAATCCCTCCCGGCATCAGAGTCTTAACCAATGAGTCAACTCTTTGCATGAGGTGGCCAAAGTACTGGAGTTTCAGCTTTAGCATCATTCCTTCCAAAGAAATCCCAGGGCTGATCTCTCAGAATGGACTGTTTGGATCCCCTTGCAGTCCAAGGGACTCTGATGGGTCTTCTCCACACCACAGTTCAAAAGCATCAATTCTTTGGCACTCAGCCTTCTTCACAGTCCAACTCTCACATCCATACACGACCACAGGAAAAACCATAGCCTTGACTAGACGGACCTTTGTTGGCAAAGGAATGTCTCTGCTTTTGAATATGCTATCTAGGTTGGTCATAACTTTCCTTCCAAGGAGTAAGCATCTTTTAATTTCATGGCTGCAGTCACCATCTGCAGTGATTTTGGAGCCCAGAAAAATAAAGTCTGACACTGTTTCCCCATCTATTTCCCATGAAGTGATGGGACTGGATGCCATGATCTTCGTTTTCTGAATGTTGAGCTTTAAGCCAACTTTTTCACTCTCCACTTTCACTTTCATCAAGAGGCTTTTGAATTTCTCTTCACTTTCTGCCATAAGGATGGTGTCATCTGCATATCTGAGGTTATTGATATTTCTCCCGGCAATCTTGATTCCAGCTTGTGCTTCCTCCAGTCCAGCGTTTCTCATGATGTACTCTGCATATAAGTTAAATAAGCAGGGTGACAATATACAGCCTTGACGTACTCCTTTTCCTATTTGGAACCAGTCTGTTGTTCCATGTCCAGTTCTAACTGTTGCTTCCTGACCTGCATACAGATTTCTCAAGAGGCAGGTCAGGTGGTCTGGTATTGCCATCTCTTTCAGAATTTTTGACAGTTTCTTGTGATCCACACAGTCAAAGGCTTTGGCATAGTCAATAAAGCAGAAATAGATGTTTTTCTGGAACTCTCTTGCTTTTTCCATGATCCAGCAGATGTTGGCAATTTGATCTCTGGTTCCTCTGCCTTTTCTAAAACCAGCTTGAACATCTGGAAGTTCACAGTTCATGTATTGCTGAAGCCTGGCTTGGAGAATTTTGAGCATTACTTTACTAGCATGTGAGGTGAGTGCAATTGTGCGGTAGTTTGAGCATTCTTTGGCATTGCCTTTCTTTGGGATCGGAATGAAAACTGACCTTTTCCAGTCCTGTGGCCACTGCTGAGTTTTCCAAATTTGCTGGCAGATTGAGTGCAGCACTTTTCACAGCACCATCTTTCAGGATTTGAAATAGCTCAACTGGAATTCCATCACCTCCACTAGCTTTGTTTGTAGTGATGCCTTCTAAGGCCCACTTGACTTCACATTCCAGGGAGAACAGTATGGAGGTTCTTAAAAAACAAAATGGAGAAGTACCTTCAGACCTAGCAATCCTATGACTGGGCAAAGACACGGAGCAACCTAGGTGCAGAAGGACAGATGAACAGACAAGGCAGATGGGGTACAGAGACACGAAGCAACGTCACTCAGCCATGAAGAAGCAGAGCGTAATGCTATGTCCAGCCTCAGAGAAGAAAGTAGAGATGACCATACTAACTGAAGTGAGGGACACAGGGAGACATATTAGCATATATTACTTCTAGCTGAAATCTAAAAATGGATACAAATGAACTTCTTTACCAAAGAGAATCAGTCTCACAGACTTAGAAAAGAAACTATGGTCCCCAGAAAATAAAGGTGTGGATCAGGGAGAAAAGAGCTGTTTTAGTCTAACATAGGGAGGCTAATATTATAAAATGAAGCCACCAGGAACCACTGTCTAACACAGGAATCCTATTCAACACTCTGTAATATCCTGTACCGAACAAGAGCACAGAAAAGAACATATGTACATCTATGTGTAAGTGAATCTAGTTGCTGTAGATCCAAAATGGAAGAAAAAAAACACCCACAACCTTGTCATTCAGCTATATATTCCATTTCAAATTAGAGAATAAAAACACAAAAAAGAAAAGAAATAAAGAATGCTGACTCTTGCCCTCACACCATATGACCTGGCCTGGTGTCACATTCCTGGAGCCTGAGCAGGCTTTGGTTTCAAAACTGGAGGGTCTCGGGGCGGACAGAGCTGGGAGCATGTGGCAGGAAATGTGCTCCCTATGATGGACCTGGAGGGTGTCTTGCTATCTGCATGCGCACCCAATCTACAGATTCAGGTGGGCTCAGCTGCAGAGAAACCACGCCTACTTCACCCCAAAAATGGTGGAGCCTCTGGGCTGGAAAAGCTGTGCACGGTCCCCTGGGCACCATGTGTCCCCTATTTCCCAACTCCAGCCTCCGTCCTTAGGGCTGCCCCACTGACAGATGATAGCACCCTCTGCAGAGTGGTGTTGCAAAAATTGGTGTGTTCTGGGGATAAAGGATAAGGGGGAAGAGAAAAGAAACCCAAGCCTTGGGTATTTCTTCTGGCACATTCTCCTTAGTGGATGATCCAGGAGCAGAGTTTTCCATAAGACTCACTGCCTGAGGACCAGAGTTGTGCAGAAAGTAATACTGTTTCCTCAGGACCACTTTTTGGACAACTTTAAAATTGGTGCTTTTAGGCTCTTAATATTCACAAGGCCTGGAGGTCTGTAAATGACACCTGCCCTTCAGTTATGTCTTGGGATAAATCATCGTAAAGGAATTCAAACAGGGCCAAATTTCAAGAAGAGAATTTCAAGAGGCAAACTGTACTCATGCTGTACAAGATCAAAAAACACCAGGAAAGGTACTCTGCTCACTAACTACTAAGCCCAGGCAAATTAAAACTACCATGAGAAGTCCCCTCACACAGGTCAGAATGGCCACCATCTAAAACATCTAGAGAGAATCCGACTGGCAGAGTCTGGGCAAAAGGGAATACTCCTACACTCTTGGTGTGGATGTAAACGGGTGCAGGAACGATAAAAACCAGCAAAGAGGTTTCTTATAAACTAAACGTCCAGAAACCATATGGTCTGACAATCCCACATCTGGGCTTAGACCCAGAGGAGATCAGAATTCACAATGACCCGCGCACCCTTCTTTTCAGGGCAGCACGGTTGACAATAGCCAAGAACGAGAATTGCTGCTGGCCAAAATCTTGGCTTTCTCTGCCAGGTGAAGCCAAATAAAAAATATGGAGACAGAGTTTGGAGGAAATAGAAAGTGACTTTAATTCTCAGTTGGCAAAGAGGGGAATATAGTAGGCTCAAGCTTCAAGAACTGTGCCCCCCATGAGGAGTTTAGGGGCTTATATAAGAGGAGGGCTCACAGTCAGGAGTCAGTGATGGGGAACAAAGGTGACAGGATCTTGATTTCTTCCTCTTGCATTGTTTCAAAGACAGTCATAAACTGGTGTCAGTAACTCACTGATTGAGTCTGGCAGTTGGGTGGCCTTCTTTCTGATGTGTAACTACAAGGGGAAGGGTGTTGTAAGAGTAAACACCAGATAGGGGATGTATTTGGTGTAGATCAGAGGCTGTACAGACAAACGGGTGGGGGGAACAAAGCAAGATGATTGGCCTGAGGGAAGGCAAAGACCGTGAGAACTACCCCCTTAGAAAGGATTTAAACTTTCAAAGGCTTGCCTCTTTCTCTGAGCTTACTCGTGCACCTTTCTGTCCGTAGCTTTCTTTTCAATAAACTTTTTACTTTACTTTTTACCTTCTGGCATAGAGCTGCTTAGGATGCAGATTAAAATCAGCTGAGGGCAGAGGTCAAGCGCAAGGTCAGGGGTCCCTCTGGTGTGGACACGCAGAAGTCCAAGCTTGCTTTGCTCCCTGCATGACATGAGGTGTGGAGGCAAGGAATAGGACTGCATTCTGAGGGCTGGCTGACAAAGAAGATGGCCAATTAATGTCTCCAAATAACCATTTTGTCAGGGTCTGGATGCCAGGTTCTTTCATGAATTAAAGATGGAGGAGGTGAGGAAACAAACTAAAAAGGACATTAATCGTATCTTATAGAACAACAGCAAGCCTCAGGCAGAGGATGTGTTAATTTCTCCTGAACAAAGGCACTTAATTTTAACAGTCAAGCAGAGGGGCAGGATTCTCTGAGGCAGGCCATTATGTGAGATTATAGTAACAAAATTAACAGAGAGCAAGTCAAAGAAACAGTTCCAACATGGAATCAGAACTGGCTTATTCCTGAACATCCTAAAATGCAGGGTTTATTGAGGCCCTCCCATCGCCCTTCCCCTCCCCCAGTGCCTAGCACCACTCACCCACCTCTCTGGGTTTGCCTGTTCTGGATGTTTCTTGTAAATGGAATCATATAGTTTGTGGTTATTCTGGGCTGAATGTTGGTGTCCCTTCAAAATTCACATGGTGAAACCTAACCTCCAAGGTGATGGTGGGAGGAGGGGGGGGCCTTGAGGAGGTGATGAGGTCATAAGAGTACAGACCCCATGAATGTGATTAATGCTCTTATAAAAGAGACTCCCAAGGAGCCCCCTCAGCCCTTCCTCCATGTGAGGATGCAGTGAAGACCCCGGCCCCCACCAAGAACAGAACTTCACCAGAACCTGACCATCCAGACACTCTCATCTCAGACGTTTGGCCTCCAGAGCTGTAGGAAACTCATTTCTGTTGCTGAAGCCCCAGCCTTCTATTTCGCTGAGGCTGCCCAATCAGACTAAGACAGTGTGTCCTGTTGTGTCTGCTTCTCTCACTAAGCATTGTGTGTTCAAAGAGCATCCACATTGTAGCCTGTGTCAGAGTTTCACTCCTTTTCATGGCTGTGTCATATTCCACTGTGAGCATGGACCACACATTCTGCTTATCCATTTTTCCACCCATCCCATCTCAGCCTCAGCCTCCCCTCTCTCACTCTCATCTCGTCTCTCCCCTCCACCTCGTATTTTGTAGAAGAAGAAACATAGACCAGCACCGTGGAGGTGACTTACAATAGAGAGTCAAGTTCCAAAGGAACTTCCTCCAAAGATTACACATAGAATTACCATGTGATCAGTAATTCCGTTTCTGGACAGACACCCAAAGGAACTGAAAGCAGGGAATCGACTGGATATCCATACACCACATTCAGAGCAACAGGATTCACAGGAGTCAAAGGTGGAGGCAGGGAACTTCCCTGGTGGTCCAGCGGCTAAGACTACGTACTGCCAACACAGGGAGCCAGGGTTTGACTCCTGGTCAGAAACATGCCAGAAACAAAGATGGAAGATCCTGCGTTTCTTGACTAAGACCTGGAACAGCCAGATAGGTGGTGGTGGTTTTACTTGCTCAGTTGTGCCCGACTCATTGGGATCCCGTGGAATGTAGCTCACCAGACTTCTCTATCCATGAGATTCTCCAAGCAAGAATACTGGAGTGGATTGCCATTTCCTTCTCCAGCGGATCTTCCTGATGCAGGGATCAAATCCAGGTTTCCCACATTGCAGGCAGATTCTTTACCGCTGAGCCACCAGGGAAGCCCCTGGTGCAGCCAAATAAATAAATATTAAAAAAGTACAATGGTGGTGGCCAGGGGCAGAGGGGGAATAAGGAGTTGTTTAATGGGTGATGGTGGTGGTGGTTTTAGTCCCTCAGTCCTGTCCAACTCTTTTTGACCCCATGGACTGTAGCCTCCCAGACTCCTCTGTCCATGGGATTCTCCAGGCAATAATCCTGGAGTGAGTTGCCATTTCCTTCTCCAGGGGATCTTCCTGACTCAGGGATGGAACCTGGGTCTCCTACATTGCAGGCAGATTCTTTACTACTGAGCCACCAAGGGAGCCCTGTTTAATGGGTACAGAGTTCTAATTTGGGAAGATGAAATAGTTCTGGAGTTGAGCTGGAAGGTGGTGATGGTTGCACAACAATGTGAATGTACTAATGCCCCTGAACTATGCACTTAAAAATAGTTAAAATGGTAAATTTTGTTTTATTTTACCATAATTTTACAAAGGAAACACATAGACAATACAGAACAGTATCTGATCCAAGATCACCTATTGCATCTGATTATTATGGCCACTCTCTTTTAACTTAGAAGATAGTTTTAGAAAATACAGTACTTACTTGTTGAAGACACCTGGTTGGTTGTCCTGCAGAATTTCCCACTTTCTGATTTTTGTTCTGTTGTTCATTTGGTTTCTCATCTCTCTTTATTTCCTATAACTGGAATTAATATCTAATGGTTGATGGATCCACATAAAACATTTTTTGGCTAGCATAAATAATTACCATTGAGCTTGTGTACTTTGTTATATCACCACTAAAGACACACAATCTCATTGAAGATTAGCAAACCATTGGCAAAACTCTAATTCCTCAGTATGGTGGTGACAGCCTGATCTCTCCATTGTACAGTTAGAGTGACTCCTTGCTCCTAGGATAGTGACCCTAACCTTTTTGGCACCAGGGACTGGTTTTGTGGAAGATAACTTTTCCATGGTCAGGGGTCAAGGGGATGGTTTTGGGATGATTCAAGTGCATTAACGTTTACTATGCACTTTATTTCTATCCTCATCGCATCAGCTCAGCTCAGATCATCTGGCATGAGATCCTGGAGGTTGGGGACCCTGGTCTAGGAAGTGACCTGTGTAGTGTTGCTTTGACCCTGCGTGAACCTTATCGACTAATTACCAATTAGTTTAACCTCAATGGATAATCCTGGGATTTGCCAATTTATGCTTTTTCTAATCCTACATTCCCCCCACCCTATAAAGTAGACCACTCCCTCATCAACTGGGTCTGTTTGATTACTGGAAACTACAGTTCCTACTGAAAAAGCAGAATAAATGTCTAATTTTTTTCATTTTAGTGGAGAGAGGTTTGGAGTAATGGTCCCTTCCCACACAGAGGTGTTCGCATACTATAGGATAAATGACTTTACCTTTTATTAATAGCTCTATGTGTGAGCAACCATCATAATTAATTCAATTTATTTCTGAGATTGCATTAGCTTTTTTTTTTTTTTTTAATGTTTGGTACTTCTGTTTGTTTTCCCCTAAATACTGGATTATAGCAATGCCTTTTTTAAAAATTAATTTTTATTGGAGTATAGTTGCTATACAATGTTGTGTTAGTTTCTGCTGTACAGCAGAGTGAATCAGCTATACGTATATACGAGGTGGTTTTAGTCACTAAGTCCTGTCCAACTCTTTGCGACCCCTTGGACTGTAGCTGTCAGGCTCCTCTGTCCATGGGATTTTCCAGGCAAGAATACTGGAATGGGTTGCCATTTCCTCTTCCAGGAGATCTTCCAACCCAGGAACCCACATTTCCTGCATTGGCAGACAGGTTCCTTACCACTGAGCCACCAAGCAAGCCCCCATATGCATCCATGTATCTTCTCTTTTTTAGAGTTCTCCTCTCTCCCATTTAAGTAACCATAGAACATTGAATAGAGCTGTCTGTGCTGTGCAATAGGTCTTCATTAGTTGTGTATTTTATATATAGTAGTGTATACATGTCAATCACAGTCTCCCAGTTTATCATTTTTAATAATCTTCTTATATATGAACAATGAGGCATAGCTTCCTGTGACAGAAAAATTCCAGAAATCACAAAGCCACTCAGGGCCTAGAGAGGCCAGCCCGCTCTGCAGCTGTGTTTTGTATTCTGATCTTTTCTAGAAAGTAGAAAAGATCAGTTCTCCTGGCAGTAGTTCAGAATTGCCTGCATCAGCCGGCTTCACCGCTGACCACTAGAGGCCTGCTTACATACTTTATTAAACAATAAAAGTTTATGTGCACAGAATCAGAAATGAAACACAATTCTGAGAGTAGTAAAAGCTTTACCAAAAAAATTATGAGAAAAAAAAGTTAAATGGAAAATATAAGTCTTGGAACAAGTTAAACTGATCTTATTACTTAGAGAAGACATAGAAAAAGGACCATTTTTAGCTCCTTGGCTAGCTCAGTCAGTAGAGTGTTGAACTCGTAATCCCATGGTTGAGGGTTTGAGTCCCACTTTGGGTGGTTGTTCTCCCAAACTTTTCAAATTCACTATTGATTCTCATCATTCATAATAATTGATCTCAATCCAGGGGATCTTATTTTCAAACAACTCAACATATAACTGACTTCAGTCCAGAGTTTTTTATTTTCACACAATTCAGTGCATTAAAAACTACTACAACTGAACAAGTTAAAACAGGGAAAAATGAAGCTAGTAAACAATTTTATATGATAAATACACAGTTAAAGATTATCTGTGTAGGAAAATATTTGTTATGGAGTGGCCTATTCCAAGGGCAGCGGAATGCCAAAGATTAGGAGACAGAAGACATGAAAGATTAATGAAATTGAAAGGGTTCATAAATATTTCTGAAGTGATTTTTGTCAAAATGTTTGAAACGCATAATTTTAACTTTATGATCTCAATACTGAAAATTAATCCAGAGATCAACTCTAATTCACAGGGTTTATACTGTGCATATTTATTTCATATCCTTGAATTCCTCTAAGTAAATCAATTTACTTTATGCCTTTGGGAAGGGATAGTGACTATTATAGGCTGTTTAAATCACTGTGAGATTATTTCATTGTTTCAGTGATTAATCAGGGAGTTATTAAGAACAGACACAGGACATTCTTAATTCTTTTTTTTTTTCCCTAAGTTTTTAACCCAAACTGAACATATTTCCAGCAGCAGTACTGGAGTCTCAAAGCATATCTCATTCAATATCCTGTGATGAACCATAATGGAAAAGAGCATAAGAAAGAATGTATATATATATGTATAACTGAATTGCTGTAGAGAAGAAATTAATACATTATAAATCAACTAGGCAAATAGATGGGGAAACAGTGAGAGACTTTATTTTTTGGGGCTCCAAAATCACCGCAGATGGTGACTGCAGCCATGAAATTAAAAGACGCTTACTCCTTGGAAGGAAAGTTATGACCGACCTAGATAGCATATTCAAAAGCAGAGACATTACTTTGCCAACAAAGTCTGTCTAGTCAAGGCTATAGTTTTTCCTGTGGTCATGTATGGTTGTGAGAGTTGGACTGTGAAGAAAGCTGAGCACCGAAGAATTGATGCTTTTGAACTGTGGTGTTGGAGAAGACTCTTGAGGGTCCTTTGGACTGCAAGGAGATCCAACCAGTCCATCCTAAAGGAGATCAGTCCTGGGTGTTCATTGGAAGGACTGATGTTGAAGCTGAAACTACAATACTTTGGTCACCTGATGCAAAGAGCTGACTCATCTGAAAAGACCCTGATGCTAGGAAAGACTGAGGGCAGGAGGAGAAGGGGACGACAGAGGATGAGATGGTTGGATGGCATCACCAACTCAATGGACATGAGTTTGGGTGAACTCCAGGAGTTGGTGTTGGACAGGGAGGGCTGCTGCTGCTGCTGCTGCTAAGTCGCTTCAGTCATGTCCGACTCCATACGACCCCACAGACGGCAGCCCACCAGGCTCCCCCGACCTCGGGATTCTCCAGGCAAGAACACTGGAGTGGGTTGCCATTTCCTTCTCCAATGCATGACAGTGAAAGTGAAGTTGCTCAGCTGTGTCCGACTCTTAGCCACCCCATGGACTGCAGCTGACCAGGCTCCTCTGTCCATGGGATTTTCCAGGCAAGAATCCTGGAGTGGGGTGCCATTGCCTTCTCCAGCCTGGCCTGCTGCGATTCATGGGGTTGCAAAGAGTCAGACACAACTGAGCAACTGAACTGAACTGAACTGACTGAGACTTCAATTAAAATAAAAAAAACATATCTCAAAACATGCTTCCCAGGTGTCTCAGTGGTAAAGAATCTGTCTGCCAATGCAAGAGACCCAAGAGACTTGGGTATTACTCCTGCTTTTATGTTCAGAACTATAAATTCTTTTCTTATCTGAAATATTTTCTGTCATTCCCAGTAATTATCAAACATTGTCCAAAATTATCATGTTATTATCAGCAGTTCAAGATACAATTTCAGACTTTGAAAGAAACACATGGAAAAATTTGCAATTGAAAATGAAGATCCCTAAGTACTTCTATTATTACAAAAGAATCCTTCGTCTTTAGGTGATGCGAAGTAAGGTACAATTTTTCAAAAGGCAAACTCTGTCAGAGAAAAAGCAAACTGGTAAACTGATGAGAAGTCAATGAAGATAATATATTACTTTTAAATATACATCTATTTTAAATTGAAGATCAGTGATATGGGTTGAATTTGTGTTCTCCTGATATTCATTCATTGAAGTCCTAACCCCTAATATTTCAGAATGTGACCTCATTTGGCAATAGAGTTGTTGCAGATGTAATAAGATGAAGACATATCAGAATAGAATGTACACTTAATCCAATATGACTAGTGTCTTTATAAAAAAGGGAAATGACACAGGCATGCCCCTAGAAATGCACATTTGGACACATAGGAGAGCGCCATATGAAATGAAGGCAGAGATCAGGGTGATGAGTTTATAAACCAAGACATGATAATGATTGCTAGCAAAAAAACACAAAAGCTGGAACTTCCCTGGTGGCCCAGTAGCTAAGACTCCGAGTTCCCAATGCAGGGGGCCCAGGGTTCCATTCCTGGCTGGGGAACTAAATGCCAAATGCTGCAACTAAGGATTCTTCATGCCACAACCAAGATCCAGCACAACAAAAATAACTAAATAAATATTTTTTAAAAATAAAAAAGCTGAGGGAAAATGCTGGAACAGATTCTCCCTCAAGGCCTCCTGAAAGAAGCAACCCTACCAACACCTGGCTCTTGAACTTCTATCCTCCAGAACTATGAGACAATACATGTGTTGTTTAAGCCATCCAGCATGTGGTATTCTGTTATGGTAGCCCCAGGAAGCAAATGCAGTCAGTGTTCTACTGGGGAGGTGATTTTTATTTTAAATTTATTTTAGGATACCTTACATTAAGTAGTTGTCATTAATTTCAGCTTCCCAGGTGGCTCAGTGATAAAGAATTCGCCTGCCAAGCAGGAGACTCTGGTTCCATCCCTGGGTCGGGAAGATCCCCTGGAAGAGGAAATGGCAACCCACTCCAGTATTCTTGCCTGTGAAATTGCGTGGATAGAGGAACCTGGAGGGCTATAGGGGTTGAAAAGAGTTGAACAGAACTCAGCATGCACAGGCAAGATCTAATAACTTTAGTAATTTCAAAACAATGATGACTGTAAATAATATCTCTGAGATATATGCAAGAACTAAAGTGATAATGAAAAAACCTATTTTTATTGTGATAAAAACACAGGTGCTGCTGATTTTATCATGGTTTGTTACCTTTATTTATAATGAAAGGAAATGCTAAATTTCACCTTGAATTTGATGACAATAAAATGTAATTTTTTTTCCCATCCAAGTTCATGGACCTTTTGATGGTATCCATGGACTCCTACATTAAGAACTTTCTGTCTAGATTAAAAGATTTAAGAAATTTAACAGCCAAATGCAATACATTGTCATTTAATAGATCCTGTTTTGAAAAAAACAAAGCAACAAGCAAAGAAACATAAAAATTTTTAGGAACAGGTGAGGAAATGTGAAACAGGAATTACCTAATTTTAGGGAATTATGGTTAATTGGGTTGGGTGTGATAATGGTATTGTGGTATGCAGGAGAATGCCTTTCTATTTCAGAAGTACACACCGAAGAAATCAGGCATAATAGGCCCTGATGTCTTTATACACACACACAACACACACACACATATATAAAGCAAATATGGGAAAATATGCACAGTTGTTGAATTAAAATGATATGTAATATCTTGTTCTATTTTTCTGTACGTTTGACATTTTTATAATAAAATCTAAAGGTGATTTTTTAAGGTATTTT
Source organism: Bubalus kerabau (assembly GCF_029407905.1). Taxonomy (NCBI): domain Eukaryota; kingdom Metazoa; phylum Chordata; class Mammalia; order Artiodactyla; family Bovidae; genus Bubalus; species Bubalus kerabau. The sequence continues at coordinate 25,833,039 of NC_073642.1, forward strand.
TATAGTATGATATAGGTGTGGTTTTCCTCTATTTCTTTGCATTGATCGCTGAGGAAGGCTTTCTTATCTCTCCTTGCTATTCTTTGTATCTCTGCATTCAGATGCTTATATCTTTCCTTTTCTCCTTTGCTTTTCACTTGTCTTCTTTTCACAGCTATTTGTAAGGCCTCCTCAGACAGCCATTTTGCTTTTTTGCATTTCTTTTTCTTGGGGATGCTCTTGATTCCTGTCTCCTGTACAATGTCACAAACCTCCGTCCATAGTTCATTAGGCACTCTGTCTATCAGATCTAGTCCCTTAAATCTATTTCTCACTTCCACTGTATAGTCATAAGCTATTTGATTTAGGTCATACCTGAATGGTCTAGTGGTTTTCCCCACTTTCTTCAATTTAAGTCTGAATTTGGCAATAAGGAGTTCATGATCTGAGCCACAGTCAGCTTTCGGTCTTGTTTTTGCTGACTGTGTAGAGCTTCTCCATCTTTGGCTGCAAAGAATATAATCAATCTGATTTTGGTGTTGACCATCAGGTGATGTCCATGTGTAGAGTCTTCTCTTGTGTTGTTGGAAGAGGGTGTTTGCTATGACCAGTGCTTTCTCTTGGCAGAACTCTATGAGCCTTTGCCCTGCTTCATTCTGTATTCCAAGGCCAAATTTGCCTGTTACTCCAGGTGTTTCTTGACTTCCTACTTTTGCATTCCAGTCCCTTATAACGAAAAGGACATCTTTTTTGGGTGTTAGTTCTAGAAGGTCTTGTAGGTCTTCATAGAACCGTTCAACTTCAGCTTCTTCACCATTACTGGTTGGGGCATAGACTTAGATTACTGTGATATTGAATAGTTTGCCTTGGAAATGAACAGAGATCATCTGTCGTTTTTGAGATTGCATCCAAGTACTGCATTTCAGACTCTTGTTGACTACAATGGCTACTCCATTTCTTCTAAGGGATTCCTGCCTGCAGTAGTAGATATAATAGTCATCTGAGTTAAATTCACCCATTCCAGTCCATTTTAGTTCACTGATTCCTAGAATGTCGACGTTCACTCTTGCCATCTCCTGTTTGACCCCTTCCAATTTACCTTGATTCATGGACCTAACATTCCAGGTTCCTATGCAAAGCAATATTGCTCTTTAAAACACTGAACCTTGCTTCTATCACCAGTCCTATCCACAACTGGCTTTGGCCCCATCCCTTCATTCTTTCTGGAGTTATTTCTCCACTGATCTCCAGTAGCATATTGGGCACCTACTGACCTGGGGAGTTCATCTTTCAGTGTCCTATCTTTTTGCCTTCTCATACAGTTCATGGGGTTCTCAAGGCAAGAATACTGAAGTGGTTTGCCATTCCCTTCTCCAGTGGACAACATTATGTCACATACCAAGGGAACATTTCATGCAAAAATGGGCTCGATAAAGGACAGAAATGGTATGGACCTAACAGAAGCAGAAGATATTAAGAAGAGGTGGCAAGAATACACAGAAGAACTGTACAGAAAAGATCGTCACAACCCAGATAATCATGATGGTGTGATCACTCACACTGCCCTAGAGCCAGACATCCTGGAATGTGAAGTCAAGTGGGCCTTAGAAAGCATCACTACAAACAAAGCTATTGGAGGTGATGGAATTCCAGTTGAGCTATTTCAAATCCTGAAAGATGATGCTGTGAAAGTGCTGCACTCAATCTGCCAGCAAATTTGGAAAACTCAGCAGTGGCCACAGGACTGGAAAAGGTCAGTTTTCATTCCGATCCCAAAGAAAGGCAATGCCAAAGAATGCTCAAACTACCGCACAATTGCACTCACCTCACATGCTAGTAAAGTAATGCTCAAAATTCTCCAAGCCAGGCTTCAGCAATACATGAACCGTGAACTTCCAGATGTTCAAGCTGGTTTTAGAAAAGGCAGAGGAACCAGAGATCAAATTGCCAACATCCGCTGGATCATGGAAAAAGCAAGAGAGTTCCAGAAAAACATCTATTTCTGCTTTATTGACTATGCCAAAGCCTTTGACTGTGTGGATCACAAGAAACTGTGAAAAATTCTGAAAGAGATGGGAGTACCAGACCACTTGACCTGCCTCTTGAGAAACCTGTATACAGGTCAGGAAGCAACAGTTAGAACTGGACATGGAGCAACAGACTGGTTCCAAATAGGAAAAGGAGTACGTCAAGGCTGTATATTGTCACCCTGCTTATTTAACTTATATGCAGAGTACATCATGAGAAACGCTGGACTGGAGGAAGCACAAGCTGGAATCAAGATTGCCGGGAGAAATATCAATAACCTCAGATATGCAGATGACACCATCCTTATGGCAGAAAGTGAAGAAGAACTCAAAAGCCTCTTGATGAATGTGAAAGAGAAAAAAGAAAAAAAGAAAGTGAAAGAGGAGAGTAAAACAGTTGGCTTAAAGCTTAACATTCAGAAAACTAAGATCATGGCATCCGGTCCTATCACTTCATGGCAAATAGATGCGGAAACAGTGGAAACAGTGGCTGGCTTTATTTTGGGGGGCTCCAAAATCACTACAGATGGTGATTGCAGCCCTGAAATTAAAAGATGCTTACTCCTTGGAAGGAAAGTTATGACCAACCTAGACAGCATATTAAAAAGCAGAGACATTACTTTGTCAACAAAGGTCCGTCTTGTCAAGGCTACGGTTTTTCCAGTGGTCATGTATGGATGTGAGAGTTGGACCATAAAGAAAGCTGAGCATTGAAGAATCGATGCTTTTGAACTGTGGTGTTGGAAAAGACTCTTGAGAGTCCCTTGGACTGCAAGGAGATCCAACCAGTCCATCCTAAAGGAGATCAGTCCTGGGTATTCATTGGAAGGACTGATGTTGAAGCTGAAACTCCAATACTTTGGCCACCTGATGTGAAGAGCTAACTCATTTGAAAAGACCCTGATGCTGGGAAAGAGTGAGGGCAGAAGGAGAAGGGGATGACAGAGGATGAGATGGTTGGATGGCATCACCGACTCAATGGACATGGGTTTGGGTGAACTCCGGGAGTTGGTGATGGACAGGGAGGCCTAGCGTACTGCGGTTCATGGGGTCGCAAAGAGTCCGACACGACTGAGCGACTGAAGTGAACCGATAGGTGTCGTACTAAAGCGCATTACTAGTGAGTGTACAACTTGAAAAATTTTACACGTGTAAACACCCATGGAACCACACCAGATTAAGGTCATAGAACATTTCTAGCACCCTGAAGTTCCCTAATGCTCCTTTCTAGTCAGTTCCCCTTCCAACCCAGCTAACCACTATCCAGAGTTCTAACACCATCATTGAAGTATATTGTCTTTGATGTCTGGCTTCCTGTGCACATGACTTCCTCTTATATTAAAACACATTTTGAGAGACAGATAATACCATGTTTGGCAAGGATGTGGGGATCAGGTCCTCTCTTAAATTGTTGTTTGAAATGCAAGTTGATGAAGACTTTGACAAGTTTAAATTTATTTTTTATTATTTATTCATTAAATGTAAGTTTAGGACCCTACATCTAGGGTCCTGAAAGTGTAAAAACAACAGGCACAAAGATTTAGGTTGAAAGGCATACATTTCTAACAAGTGAAAAAGCTAAAAGCAACAGAACCAAGGTTGGATAAATATGGTCTACTTATACTATATCACAATCAAAGATGTGAGACCGACACATGTAATTTCAGTAACTTCCTAGCCATATTATGAAGTTAAAAAAGAAGACAGAGAACAATATATACAGTCCATTTATGGTAAGGAGAAAAAAACAATTAGAGAGAAAAATGTCCCTGCAAAATGATGGGGAGGAAAATGAGGAAAAATAAAAGGTTCCTCAAATTTTGCCCTGTATTTTATGTCTCTAAATTGTTGCATTGTGGGAGACTCAAATAGTAAATATTACTTTTATAATTAAAACATAAAGGCAAAAAAATTAACTTTAAAAAATTTGGAGAAAGAAGGCAATGAGGCTGCTAGGATACTAAACAACTTTTAATAGCTTTACCTTTGTTGGAGGTAGGAACAGATGAGGGACTGAGGTGGGAAAGGGTCTTTTTTCTATCTTCACTTTATTTTTTTTAAAGCTTCAAGCATAGTACCTGATTTTTAAGCCAACGAGGTATATTTTGCAGATAAGTAAAGAACATAGGGCTTCCCTGGTGGCTCAGATGGTAAAGAATCTACCTGTAGTACAGGAGACTTCAGTTCAATCCCTCCAAGAGGCAGATCCCTTGGAGCACGGAAGGGCAACCCACTCCAGTATTCCTACCTGGAGAATTCCATGAACAGAAGAGCCTAGAGCCTAGAGCAATAGCTGACTAGTCCAAAGCCTTGTTTTGTTTTTCTGCTTTTTGTTTGCTTGTTTTTTGGTTACCTAGGGTGGCCTGCAGGATCTTATTTCCTTGACTAGAGATTCAGCCTGGGTCCCTTGCCCTGGAAGCACAGACCCAGGACAAGTCTCATTGTCCTCATTTTTATATTAAACGTGTTTTGAATTATTGAATAATTTAAAAATATTTTGTATTCAAAACGTTAAAACAAGACGTGTACTTCAGAGTTTTGGTGTGGTGGTGGCGTCGGCAGGAGGCCCCTACCCCTTTCTTCGGTATTTTCAGGAGTAGTGCAGAGCAGATGTTATACAGACAAATGGAGTGAGGGTTCTTTGTGGGTTTCTGCGGTTAGAGAAGGGGCTGTGTTAAGGGAAGGTTGAAGGAGAAACTGGAGTCAGATAAATGGAGAGGGGTCTGGAACTCATGGGGTGCACCGTCTGTTCACGGGGGTGGGGGGGGGGCAGAATTTAGAAAGGCATGGGGACAAGTATAAAGTCTGGAGGGACGGTTGGGGGCTATTTGTGCAAGGACTTCAAATGCCAAGGTAAGGACTTTGGGATGTATCCTCCTTAACTGTGTGTTGAGCACCAGTTCACCATTCAGCCTGTGCAATTCTCACAGGGAACCCATGGGAAGGTGGTCTTATTCTCCCCATTTTGCAGCTAAGCACACGACAGACTTTTTGAACAGGTGAACCACGGGAGAAAATTCCTTTAAATCCTGTGTATATTCAATAGTTAGTGCTCAGTCTCTCAGTCTTTGGGACCCCATGGTCTGGAGCCCACCAGGCTCCTCTGTCCGTGGAATTCTCCAGGCAAGAATACTGGGGTGGGTTGCTATTTCCTTCTCCATGGGATCTTCCCGACTCAGGGATCGAATCTGCGCCCTCCGCGTCTCCTGCATTGCAGGCGGACTCGTGTATATTCAGTAACAGCAACTAACTGTGCCCTAATAACAACTAGGTGACAAAAAATTGCACAAGTAGGGCAGGTGCAGAACCCCGACGTCGGTACGGTGTAGGTGTAGTGTTATTCACGGTCGCCTCTTTCGGCAGCAAGCCGAGCTCCAGCATCTATAAAAGTCAGAGGTCGACCCCTCAGCCTGCCCAGTGTCGCCCGCTTCGTCCCATTTCCGCAGGTCTTGGGTGGGGAAGGGGAGGCCCAGGACCCCACAGATGGCCGTCAGCCCCACCAAACAAACTGTTAGTGAGCTTGCTGAACGAAGAAACATCCAGACGCAGACTCCATGACCTACCCCGTTTCTGGCCAAGATTGCTGGCCCTGAAGCTTCCCTGTGCAGAAACTGCTCAAGATGCTACTGAAAAGGGGCTTCAGAGGCCGCCATTTCTTTCTGGCCATTCCCAAGCCCATATCGTTGCGGCCCTATATTGCCCATGGACCTCCGCAACTGAGCCTTTCCCAACTTTTGTGTGGGTTAGGCAAAGCCTTGCTGTCCCTCGCTAAGACAAGAACTTAAAATCAAATCTAGGAAAAAAAAAACACGCCGCCGCCCCTGGGGATGGGGGTGGGGCAGGGCGTTAAGGGTGGGGGAGGGGAGGAGGCCACCGCCCCGCCCCCGCCCCTCGGCGCCTCCAACGCCTCGGAACTACCAATCCCGGCGTGCCCCGGGGCGGCGCGGGCGCAGGGGCGCGTGCGCGGCGGGCAGCCGTTGGCTGGAGCGGCAGTTGCGCCGGTCGCGGTGCTGGGCGGTCTGTGGGCGCTGGCAAATCGGGCCCAGGATGTAGAGTTGGCGGTGCCTGACGGCGCGTCTGACGCGGAGCTGGGTGGGGTAGAGAGTAGGGGGCGGTAGTCAGGGGTGGTGGGAGAAGGAGGAGGCGGCGGCAGCGGCGGTGGTAAATCTTTTATAAATGGCGCCGAAGCAGGACCCGAAGCCTAAATTCCAGGAGGGTGAGTTTGATCCCCTGGGGACAAAGCATGTAACGGCCCGGAGAGGGAGGCGGTCTCGGGACGGTTGAGATTTGGGGACCGGGGATGGCGAGGGCCGTGCCTTGAGGCGGCGGCGGGCAGGACTTTGTGCGGAGGAAGCGCATTGCGGCGAGGTTTTTCTGTGCTTCGTGAGGATAAAAACACTTTGGGAGGCGAAAGCGTTAGGCAGGCGTTAGAGTGCGAGAGGGAGCCGTTGCCTCGTGGTACAGCCTTAGCGCTGTGTTTGTTGTCGTTGAGAGGAAGAGGGCGCGGAGAAAGTAGCCTATTGTAGGGAGGCGGCGGGCGCGCCATGGCGGCCGTTAGGGGAAGTGATGTGGCGTGGGGGAGGGGAGGCGGCGGCGCCGTTTCGGGCTCCCCCGTCTGTCTGGGCGTCCGAGGGTTGGCGCTCCTGGGCGACCTCGAGCCGCGAGCGCGTAGCTCGCGGTGGAGCCGCGGAGCCGCGGCAGGAGGGGTTGGCTTCGCGTCTCAGGGCGGGAGAACTGCGTTGTAAGATGGCCGCTGCAAGATGGCGGGCCCATCATGGCCGCCGGCGCCCGGATTCCCGGCTCGCGGCCGCAGACGCCGCTTTAGGGCAGAGGAGCGCCCCCTTTTCCCCCCGCCGCTGATCGGGAACCGGTTTTTCGGCGCTGGCCCCGGGGAGGTGGGTGGGGACAAGAGGAAAAAGCGCTAGCGTCCAGGTCGGCTTTGTGTCGCCCGAAGGCTTCCCTTTGCTCTCGAAAAAGCGGAGTGTCGGTGTCCTATGGGAACGTGAACGCGCTTTGGCTGCGCCGTGGCTTTTAAAGCAATAATTAAAAACTGCCTTAATGCGGTGTTACGTCCTCATTTATGTGAAGTCCCGTTGCCTTGATGTCAGCCTTTTAAGTACGGCAGTGGTTTGATTAATTGCAATAATTGATTAACAGTGATTTGAAAGTTGAATTTTTATTGTCTCGGATCAACGTGAAGGCTTACTGTAGAGAGCCTGATTTCCAGAGGAAGACAGCTCTGTAATTTTCACAATTACTGTATCTATTAATTTATATAGTGGAGGTTTAACAGTAAACTAGAGTGGACATAAAATTATGTAAGGCAAGCAAGAACACTTTAAAATCCTCATTCACATTATTGTGGTTGTACGTGTTAGATACCACGGATGTCCAGACGTCTGCAAAAAATTGTAGGGATGTTCAAACTGATGTGCGTTAGAATTACTTTGAGTCATACAAAACCCAAGCGTATTGTAACAGTATGGAATATTTAAAAGATTGCCGCGGGTGTTTTCCCTGTAACTGGCTCTTAATACCTGCTTTCTCTCTGAGAAGCTACGTGACGACTACTGTGGATTGCTTTTTTTAAACCAGATGTTTTAGAGCAAGGGTTCTTGATCTGGGGTGTTTATAATTCAGAACACCCCTTGTACTTGGACAGGAAAAAGTTTTTTCTATTTTCTAACTAAAATTAAACCTACAGTTATGACTATAGATTTCCTCCCCCACAGAAAAGCAAAACAAGATCCTCCCACAGTAGTATTAGCTGTATGTTTTCACATCCCAGCATTAAAGTTGTAGAAGATACATTCAGATGTAATGTACGCTTTTCGTTGTTTCAGAATTGTGGTAGTTCCCTGGATCAGCAGCTAAATGTTGATTGTATCAATTAAGGAGCTCTTATAATACCATAACATGATGTTTTAAATGTTTTTATAACTGTCTGAATATAGTTCGTTTCTTTTGTAGTACGGTTTTACATGTTTGTAGAAACGTTCTGAGAAAAGGCCCAAAGACTTAACCAGACTGAAGGGTCCATTGCACAAAAAAATTAATCCTCACTGTAGGACATCAAAGGAAAATGACACAGACTTGAAACAGTTAAGCATGGCTTTCTGGAGGAAGTGCTTTAGTTCTGAACTGGATGGGATGGTAGAGTGAGGGAGAATCCATATGCTGCTGTAGCAGTGAATTGGAGAAGAGGGCGGCCGAGGATGAGTTGGTTAGGTAGCATCACAGACTTAAGTGGACATGAATTTGCGCAAACTGTGGGAGATAGTGAAGAACAGGGAAGCCTGACGGTGCTGCAGTCCATGGGGTCGCAAAGAGTCGGACACGACCTAGCGACTGAACAACAAAAGGAGCCAATGTAGCTCTATGGTTTTGAAAGCTACCTAAGAGTCTTTGCACTTTGCAGACATGTTTTCTACTTCTGTGTCAAAGTTGGGTTGTATAACCATCTTTTAAGACATTATTATTATTTTGGGGCTTCCCAGGTGACCCTAGTGATAGAGAATCCATCTGCCAGTGCAGGAGACGGGGAGAGCTGAGGGTTCTCTGCGTGGGTAGAGACGCTCCCCTGGAGAAGGAAAGGCTCCACTCCAGTGTTCTTGTCTGTGGAAAATCTCCATGGACAGAGGAGCCTGGTGGGCTACAGTCCATGGGATTGCAAAGAGTTGGACAGGACTGAGTTATTTAGAAGAGAATATCTTGTAAGGAGAAAGGAATATTCTGTTGGAACTAGCAGAATTATATTAAAACACTGCAGAAAAATTGAGCTTCTGTAATGGTAAAAATACGAATGATGGGAAAGTTTTTTTTTCCTGATTCTCTTTTAAACTTGAAAATTTCTCTTGTTAAATAATGGTGCAACATATGTTACAAGCATTTTTTCAGCACAGTGGCTGTTCTGCACTGCACTTGGTCTTCCACTTGAAATGTTAAAGCAAAAAGTAAAGAAAACTACTGGGCATCTAACCCGTGTGGTGGGGGCAGGGGAGGGGAAGGGAAGACCTTTTGGCTTGTCAGGAGGGTGGCTGATGCTGGAATTTGAGTAGTGTTCCTAGTAAGAAAACCAATGAGAGGATGATGAATTGGAATCTCATCACCGTTGAATTTGAGAGCATTGGGAAAATTAGCTTTGCATTTTGAATACTATTAAGGATTAAGGATAGAAAAGTTCAAAAAAAGTGAGACAGTGGTTTGCTCCTTCCCCAATTAACAGTCTTTCCACTTCCAGAAGAAATTAAGCACTTGTTTTGCTGGGTCATATTCCTCAACTTACTGTATATTTTTTTCAGCGGGATATTAGGGATAGGTAGCTAGAATGGAGGTCAAAGGGCCTTAGCCTCAGTGTGGTTGTCTTTGGTGGCAGCAACCAAAAGGAGGGAGACACTGGTAAGGCTATTTTCAGGGTGCCTTTAAAGAAAGACTAAAATTAGGCACACAGGTCTCCCATCTTTGGTGCTTCGGAGTAGGCTCTATACCTTCCTCTGTCCTTGTGGTCTCATTCTTGTCCACAGTATTCAGCAGTGGCTCCAGCCCAGCTTTCTCTTCATATGTGTACTCATCTGCTTACTAGATGGCTCCAGTTTGGGTGTCCTGTAGCTACTGTAACTTATTCCAGAATTGATCTGAAACCCCCTCTCCCATTTCCTTTTCTGGATAATACTTCCACCATGCTGGAAGTCAAGTTTAAACTGTTTCTACTTTGGCTTAGTTGTCCTTCTCACTGCCTTTGATTCATACCTATTTCTGTTATTATTCCTGACTTTGAGAGAAGTCACTGGTTTCCCTGTTTCTTGTCTCCACTTAAGTTCGGCATAGACTTAGCGTCAGGCAGTGGTTCCTCAAAGTGGACCACTGCACAGTTGTTTTCCTCAGCTTGGGCCCTTGAAAAATAAATCAACCCTGCCAGTAGATAGCTATAGTAGATTTTATTTGCTTAGCAGGTGATAGATGATTTGATGATTTAAATAGATTGATATCTTAATTGTTTTTGTTTCCATCAAATGCTGAGGTGTTTTTTTGTCTTGAAATTTGATCTAAAGTGTTGATGTGTACGTTCCCTTATCCACTCGCTTATTAGTTTTTTGAGGAACACCAGAGTACAAAGGTGATGGCTCTCCTAGATGTCAATATTCTTATATATGAAGAGAAATCACAACTAACAGTGCTTTTCCCCCGTTTTTTCCTTTTACAGGTGAGAGAGTGCTGTGCTTTCATGGGCCTCTTCTTTATGAAGCAAAGGTACAAAACCCGTTTTCTTTTAAGAAGTTAGTTGAAACTACTGGTTTGATAATTAGATTTCAGTGGTGGGTAGCTTTAGTGAGAGCTACCTTTTTCGTAGATTTTCAGGTTCATAGTTCCTCATCTCTTTTATCGTTGTCTCACTGCTTGCTCAGTGGTTCACATAAAGCATCCTGCCATTCGTGTTTCCCATCTGCTAAAGGCAAGTAGTTGGAAAATGTTTGAATGGAAAGGTAGAGGTTTGACTATGGAAGCAAAATAGCATTATTAGTTAATGACTTATGAGAAAATACTGCCAAAGTCAATTTTATTGGCAAATATAATATGCAGAGTAAGCACTGGGTAAAATTACGTTGAGGGTAAAGCTAACATTTCAAATGAGTACATTTAACTTTTATTTGTTAGATTGGCAAAGTTTGAATCCTGGGGCATTTCTTTTCTGTGTATCAGTGTTGCGCGGAGGTTATAAAAACTGATTTTACATTTAACCAAAGGTAAATTGGATGATGCATTAATGTTTTTAGTGTTTTGTTTCTGTTAACTTTTAGCATAAATATTTAAGCTGTGTCAACTATTTTTGACAATTGTTTTTAAGAAAATAAACGGTAAAGGCAATTTCTATGTATGTTCTTGGTGAATAGTTATCTGTGAAAAAGTCTTAACAGTTGTAAAGTGTCAGTGTTGCTAACCATTTTACTTATTTTGAATACATAATAGGTGTATGTTTTTAAAGTTCTAAAATGACTGAAATTGGATTTATGGGATGGTCAAGAACTTCATGTATGTGTACATAGATCTTAATGGTATAATACCAATACAGTTTATAAATGCATTTTAAGTCCCAGTGATCATTTCTGTCGTTGAATCTTGTTTCTGTTGTTAACTAGCTTCTAGCAGGCTCTTCTAAACTGGCAGCTTTTTCTGCTGAAACTGGCAGCTTTTTTCAGCAGAAACACACCAGGGAACAATTTTAAATGGCAATTGGAGTAACTTAAACTATTGTGGTTCTCTTGGTTTGCCTCTGATAAAAATTTTTAAAATCCAAAACCAGATAGTCATCGCTTTTTCATGGTTAATGACTTCCACTAATCAGTTTTAATTTGTTTGGCTGCTTTTAAGAAGAACACGGGGCTTCCCAGGTACCACTAGTAGTAAAGAAGCTGCCTGCCAATACAGGACAGATAAGGTTTGATCCCTGGGTTGAGAAGACCCGCTGGAGAAGGGCATGACAACCCACTCCAGTATTCCTCCATGGAGAATCCCATAGACAGAGAAGCCTGGTGGGCTGTGATCCCCAGGGTTGGGAAGAGTTGGACATGACTGAAGCAGCTTAGCACACAAGATGACAAGATGTTTTTCATCTGTCACTTTGTTGCTGATAATCAGCAGAATAGCTTATTGCCTTGTGTAAACTAGTGAGCTTTTAACATAATGTGGTGTAAATATTTTTCTTGAGCTGAATTTGTTTTTCCAAATGTAGCTTTTGACTAGCTGGACTTTGAGAAAGCACAACTACAACTTTCATTAGCTGTTCTTAGATAGCCTATCTAGCCCACTGATTTAAGGTTTAGGGTAACCTCCAGTGCTTATGGTTCTTTAGATTTGTTGGACTAACTCCCAACAAATGACACTATGACTGTTTGGCAGTATAACTTTGAATACTAGTCTAAAGGCTTAAATAGTGTTCTTTTCAAGAGTCTCATTAGGTTTATTTTGGCCACCAAAGAGTTTCAGTGTTGGATAGTTCAAAATTAACCAGGTAGTCTTTTTTTTTTTTTCTCCATTATTTCTGAATAAATTTTTTTCTTTTTTATTTCAGTGTGTAAAAGTTGCCATAAAGGATAAACAAGTCAAATACTTCATCCATTACAGTGGTTGGAATAAAAAGTGAGTATTAGATTTTTTTAAAGCAACTTTTATTTATAATTAACAAATTGGCTTTGTGTCATAAACTGATAGAAGCCTGTGCTTTTTAATTCTTGTACAGTTTTACTGTAAGTACATACTGGGGCAGAGGTGAACTTTGTAGTATGTTGAAATATAACAGAAATTAGGGTTTAACTGTCATTTTGTTTTACATTCTGTGGCCTATTTCTTGTGTTCTGGTATAACGTCTAATAGTCATTAGCCCGATTATTTTCTAGTTTTGGTACATTTTAGGACAGCTTGAGTTTTTTTCTTATTAACAGACTTAGCGACTACAAATGATATTTCAAGCAGTTACACTCAAAACTAGTTGGGTTTTTCTACTAAGGAAGGGGAAAAAGATTTAAAAATTGTTTTATTTGGTTGGATGTATTGACCAAATCATGTTTTGAACTTTGAAAGCATAATTAATAACTGAATTCATGTGGTTCACTTTTAGCATATGGTTTATAACACAGGTACAGAAATATAATTACAGAACCTAGTTTTCCACTCTGAAGAGCTATTTACAAAAAAAAAACAGTGATGTATTGATGTTGCTGGGAATGGACAGTGGTTGTAGACTGAACACATTCTAGAATATTCAGCTTGTGGCGCTCTGTCAGTGACGGGTCTTTCTTGGATCTCACAAATACCACATCTGACAATTGACTCGTTTTTGGTGCTTGTAATTGAATAGCTTGTAATATTTACTCTGAGAGGTTTTGTATTTTACTAATGGTGTTTTGTCCTTCAAAGATAGCACTGCCAAAAAGAGTAGTTCTTGAGGGTTTTTTTTTTAAAAGCTTTATGTCAGCTCAGCCATGCCATCTGATTTGATGTATACTTTTGTTTTGGAAGGTTTTTTTTTGACATTTACTGATCTGTTTCTGTGGTCTTTCACACAGTCCCTTAGCCAGTGACCAACTCAGTTAGTTTTATTAGTTAGAAGATTTTTTCACAAGATAGTTCTAGCTAAGAAATAGTACCAGTTTCTTCCATTAGTATAATTGTAGAAAAGTGGAAATCTGAAATGTATAGAAGCACATTCAATAAGTTGCTTTTTCTTCCAGTTAATAATTAAAATATTCCTAGTAATGACAGTAATATAGTAACTCAAAGTGACCCTGTGAGCTTTTAATCCCTTTGGTCTTACAGAAGTAAACTTGTCTCTGATTTTAAATGGGATTTCAGGATTAATACTAAATTGATTGAAATATCCAGGAACGTTTATCATTTTACAGCTTTCCCTTCCCCTTTAAAAAAAATGTTGAAACTGTGTCTTTCATTCGGAGAAGGCAGTGGCACCCCACTCCAGTACTCTGCCTGGAAAATCCTATGGACAGAGGAGCCTGGTAGGCTGCAGTCCATGGGGTCACTAGGAGTCAGACACGACTGAGCGACTTCACTTTCACTTTTCACTTTCATGCATTGGAGAAGGAAATGGCAACCCACTCCAGTGTTCTTGTTGGAGAATCCCAGGGACCGGGGAGCCTGGTGGGCTGCCGTCTGTGGGGTTGCACAGAGTCGGACACGACTGAAGCGACTTAGCAGCAGTGTCTTTCATTACACTTACGTTTTATATAAAAATACTCTGGTAAAGTTGAGAGTGTATTAGATATCATGAAAATCTTAATTCTGTATAGGAAAGCAAATATTTATGCATATCATGAATGGGAACTTTAAAGGAAATAAAAGAAAAACAAATAGCAGATTCATGGACTAGGTCTGTGCCCCATATCCAGGTACACTTTAAAATAATTTAGGATTACATCTTAATAGCTGTGAACACAACTTTTGTGCTTTCATGTATAGTATTTTCTGTTAAATTCCATGTAGATGTGTACAACTTCAAGACTGGGTTTTAAGTGACATTTCCAACTTAAATGGTGGAAATACATAAAAAGTTTATATTTTTTGATAGTATTGCCTGAAAATGTTTTTTCCCTTTGTTACAGTATCTAGTAACACAAATAAATGATAGGCTGCATAGTTTTTTGTTATCTTTGTAGAGGATGTGTTTTTTGTAGTTGTCTTGGTATGTAGATAAATATATGTAATTTGTAATATTGATCTTGAATAACTATTTAGAGGGGCCTTTAAATTTGTACAGAATGTTTTTTATTTAGTGCCGTGTAAGTTAATGCCATAGATCATTGTGACTTTGGGAATTAATGACAAGCTACCTTTAGAAAGTTCTGAAATTCTTTTGTTTGAGCTGTATGGAAAAATTTCTGGATGTTTGGCCTTTAGATACTATCCCAATAGTGATGTTCCTCAGAGCAAAAGACATCGTTTCATTTTCCTGTGGGTCAGCAACTGTTTTCAGTGCCTGGCATTTAAAAGAAACTCTGTTTTTAGATCAGTGTCCTTATTTAGATGCATTTTTTATGAGAGGAAAAGGAATTTTCAAGGTTCTCATATGGAACTTTCTAGTAAATTAAAGTTTGCTAACTCCCTTTAGAGAGAATTGGAACAGATATAAGTAGCAGTAGGAATAAGATCCTCATTTTGCAAATGGTTTATAAGATACCATACTTTTAGAAAAGACTACAATGGAAGCCCAATCTCCAAATTGGAATTTTCTTAAACTTCAGTAAATATATACTTATTCAAAAGCACAGTAGATACTCGATTTGTTGACACAGACATTTAAATATTCCATTTGTAAATCTTAATAAAGCGTAAGCAGAATTCTACACCTAGTTACTGAGATTACTTTGTACTATGCTGTCTGTATCAGAAGTGCTGTGAGGCCCAGGCGCTCTGAAAAAACTTTGAAGACACGTGAGGATATTGTAGCCCTTTTTCCTGTTCCTGAAGGAGCTCCCTCAGTACACCACCCCTTCCTGACCTCTAGGTAAATGCATGTTTTAAAGTTTTCTCTAGGAAATCATGTTGAGGGTTGCTTTTTATTATTTATTATTCTTTTGGCTACCTTATATAAGAGGTCAAAGGTGGGAAGTCATTAAATAAAAGACTTTGAGGATACAGTCTAATTGTGTCACTAAAGGAGCTCCATCAGCAGGAGGAAAAAAAAACTTTGCACAAAAAGTTCAGCACTGCCTAGGAAATATTCTTTTTCTCTTTGGGGAAAAAAGCCACATCAGAAGTCTTGTTTTGAACAAGATCCTACTGTATAGCACAGGGAACTATATTCAATATCTCATGATAAACCATAATGGAAAAGATTATGAAAGGAGTGTGTGTATAATCTATTACAGAATCAGTTTGCTATATCGTAATTAACACAATATAGGTCAGTTTCATATCAAAATAATTTTTTTTTGAAATCTTGTTTTGAAGCTTTTCTGAGTGCCAACTAGATATTTTTAAGAGAGTGGTTGGTTCTACCTTTTGATGTTTAGAAAGCCAAGAGGATTTTGCCTGGGAAATTGGTTAATTCATTTGTGAATGAGTGATAACCTTTGTAACACTTTAGTCTTAAGTGAGTTGATGTAGGTGGTATTGAGTTTTGTAGACCTCCTAGTATGTTTCTCATGGAGCTTGAGTGTTTATCTTCTATGCATCAAAACTCTCAAGTGTTTTATATCTATTATTTAATTCTCTTAACAGTCCTGTGAGATAGATAATGTTTATCCCATTATACAGGTGAAACTATAGCACAGTGAGTTCTGAAATTTTGTATCGGAGATAACCAGCTGGTTTTAGTTCTTTAAGAAGTCATTATGGATTCCTGTGTGTGTGTGTGTGTTTTTTTTTTGTTTTTTTTTTTTTTTTTTAAGTTTTTCAGGTGCCTTTATTCTGCAAGGATAATTACTTAGGGGCTCTTAGGTTATGTGCTGTTACATGCTGTACTCTTATGCCATTTTAAACAAATGATTTGGATAATCTTTTGGACTCTGGCACTTTGGATTTGGGGTATTGTTTCTGAGAATGTTTATATTACCATTTTATAGTACAGATTTTCTCTAGACTTTTAGTCTAGTTGAGAATGGATTTGTAATGCCAGTTCATCGCCTTAGTTTAGAGAAGTCCAAACTCTTGCCTCTTGGATTTAAAAGAAAAAATTGTAGAACAGAGTCTGAATACTAATGAAATATTTTTGAATGATATTTTAACTTTTCTCTTTTTCAGTTGGGATGAATGGGTTCCAGAAAGCAGAGTACTCAAGTATGTGGATACCAATTTACAAAAACAAAGGGAGCTTCAGAAAGCCAATCAGTAAGTTTGTTTGCAACATGAATAGGAGAAATGCCTGTAAGTTAATTTATGGAAATGGAATCCACAGCAGAAATCATGTTGGCTGCCTGCTTTTAAAATGATTCATGATATCTGTCAGCTGCTGTTACGATTTTGATCTCAAGTGATCAGAGAGGACTTTTGTAGCCTTTTTACTCTTCCTTTCTTGAATTGATTTTTGTAAATGTGTTCTCTCTTTGTCCAACTTGTTAATAAAAATTTTGTACCAGAATATGTATAGCCTTGGAACTTCAATTTGAATATAAATTTCAAAATGGAATCAAGCTATCAATTCTATATAAATATTTTATGATATATCATTGAAATTATTTTTGAAGGGAGCAGTATGCAGAGGGGAAGATGCGAGGGGCTGCCCCTGGAAAGAAGACTGCTGGGCTGCAGCAGAAAAATCTTGACGTGTAAGAAGCTCTTTGTTTTAATTTTATACACTGTGAAATTCAAGCTTGATACACTTAGAATTTGTTGAAAGTGGAAACTGGAACATTGTTGTGATTTGAAAAATGCCAATGAGAACCTCATTGGCATTGGGTTATTGAAACTACATACTGATTACATATTACATATTGATTCCTTAATTTTCCTTAGCAATTTTTTTTTTTTTTTTTTTTTTTTTTTGCCACTTAACTCATTTTTAAGTGTACAGCTGGGTGGCGTTAAGTACATACACAACCCCTCCTTTGTTTAATCTTTACTTTTTTGGCCGTACTGGGTGGCATGTGGGATCTTAGTTCCCTGACCAGGTATCAAACTCTTGCCCTGTACAGTTGAAGTGCTGAGTCTTAACAACTGAACCACCAGGGTTAGAACAAACATGTGTGCACATAATGTGTTTTTCTTTTACAAGCATTAGCATTGGATTCTCAAGGCACAAGTTTCGAGATTTGAGGGGTAGATTTGCTTTTTCAGTATCTTTTTCCTTGAGATTAGATTCGATTGCTTTTAGACCTTAACTAGTGTGACTTTACTACCTAAAAATTAAAGATAGTATTGAAGATAACTATGCATTTTGAAATGTTTGCAGTTTTATTTTTGGAGGTAAGATAATTAGGCAAGGATTAATGGATTTGGTAAGATAATTGATTTGGTTAAGATGATTGATTTGGCAAGGATTACTATTTGAGATTGATTCATAGATTTATTTGTTAATAAGTGGTAACATATTTCCATGATCTGGATCTTTGGAAAACTTAGAGTAAACACAGGTAATTAACATTTATAAATACTAAAAGTAGAAAAGCAAACACATTCAGATGTAATATGATGGTCCCTCCAGGCATAATCTATAATCATGGCTTTATAAACTTTTTTCCTTGTGCTCCAGAAATAATTAGATATTATGTCAGGATTAGTAATTAAGTGTCGGTGCATATATAAATAGCCATGAGATAAATTACTATTAGACATAATAGTCTAGACACAGGCTTTGTTCTGTGGATGAGCAGAGTGTTTAGTGTTGTAAAGAAAGGAATGTAGTTTCGAGAAGAAATAAAGTGAAACAGTTTGACCAGTGAGAGTGTGAAACATAAGTCTAATGTCAAATTATGCTGGTTCCAAAGTAATTGGGGAAAATATTTTAATCTTTGGAGCTTTTTTGTGTTTGTTGATCTAATAGTTTTATGAAGCAGGTTCTTTTTAATATAATTTACATGCTATAAACTTATTAATAGACAAATAATAAAACCCTGGGACAAGATCTCATGGTTTTGATTTTTCTGCTATCTAGAGGGAGATGTGGATTGAGCCAACTATCAGTAAAAAAGTCCTTGAGTCTTGAGTAGTAAATAAGAATATGCAGGAAAAAAGATCAGGCAAAGATCTCTGATCTTGCCATCAAGGCAGTATTTCTCTGTGGACTCAGTCTAGTAGAAGGGAATTTAAACCAGACACGATAGTGATAATTAGCTTTTTTCTTTTTTCCTTTCAGGAAGACAAAAAAGAACAAACAGAAGAGTAAGTATATTAACTGTTTGAATTAATTAATTTGCCTTTATAACATTTGCATTTTGAATTCATTGTTAAATTTTAAGTTACAAAGTTTTAGAGTAAGCATATGTTGATGGTCTCATGAGTCACAGCAGTGTTACAGAGTTAGGTACATAGCCATAGAGAACTGACATTCTTTCTACTGTAGAGAAACATAAGCATTTATTGTATTTGTTTTCTTTAATGACTGACCCTGAGATAACTATATTTTAAAAATAGATGGTAATATTAAATATTGCTTTGTACTAGATGTTTGGTAGAGCTGTTCATGAGAGGTATATTTTTGGTAGGAATACGATTCTTCAATGTAGATTTAAGTAATCTATATAATGGAAGGGTCAAGGAGTAAAGAGTTACTCATTAAGCTAACAATCTCCCTTCCTTACCCCCAAATTTTTACAGCACCTGGAAATGGAGATGGTGGCAGCACCAGTGAGACACCTCAGCCTCCTCGCAAGAAAAGGGCTCGAGTAGATCCTACTGTTGAAAATGTGAGTCTTTCTTAAATTTATGTTAATAATAACATGTTAGAATTTTTAGTCTGTCCTGTTACAGTACGGATAAAATAATCATAGAACTTTTGACTCTCTCAGAAGCATTGCTATAGCATGCTTTAATTACTGAAGTGAAAATATTCTCCTTTTTTAGATAAAGGATATATTTGTATACATCTTTATCTCATGTGTTGCACTAGATGTATTCCTTCAGGTTTTATCCCTAACTCATCACATGTTTGTTTTAAGCCCTGTGTTCTTATACAAGACTAAATAGTTCTTTGGTATTAAGATTGAATTGACTTACTAGGTCACGTTAAATTGATATACTGATTTAATAAACCCACAGAAAAATGCCAAGAAAGCCTATCAGTTACACATGTATGTGTGTAGGTATAATAGTTCAGGATTTTTACATAAGTGAATTAAATGTCTATAATTTATTATAATCTCCAGAGTTACGAATTTGAAAAGAGAGGTTTTAAAAGTGTAACTGACCGTTTACATTTCTGAAGCTGAGGTTAAAACACCGGTATGTTCTGAAAATTAGACATTTTTAGGCAGTTACTGACAGATTAGAAGATATATTTAATCTTATACATTAAAGATGTAACTTTAAGATAGTCATGTTTGGGCTTCATCATTGAAGATGTGGCTATTCGAAATTAATAAGTTTTGAAAATACTAAGTTAAAATGCATCAAGTTGGAGAGGTCATTTATAGAAGAAGGGAAATTTGCTTTTTAAAAAAAAAGCCTTCACATTAAAAGCATCAAGTAGACTATCAAGATTTTTTTCTCCCAGGAGTTAGCGGTATGATCTTAATTCATTTCACTATTTCCAAGTCACAGTTCCAGCTGTCCGTTTGAGTAAGAATTTATCCCAAGTGCCTCTAAAGGTTCAGAAAAGCTTTTAGAAAACTCTTAGAGCTGCTCTTCAGCTAGAAAGAACAGTGTTTAGTACTATTCCTTTTTGTTTAGGAAGAGACATTCATGAGCAGGGTTGAAGTAAAAGTCAAGATTCCTGAAGAACTGAAGCCATGGCTTGTTGATGACTGGGACTTAATTACCCGGCAAAAACAGGTAACTTGGTGTTACATAGATTGTAATCTATTATGATAATGGTCTTGCTAGTGTAAAATTTTTTTTCTAAAGGAAAAGGCTGTAGACTTGGACATTGAAGGTATGACTGATGGGAATTTTAATTCAGGGACTAGACTGAGCACTTTTATTATCAGAAAGGATTGGGAGAGGTAAGCAAGGTACCTGTACAAAAGACCATGCATTTACAGTTACTTGTACAAAGGTTTAGATAACTGTTGGCAGTGGCTAGGACACGAATACATCATTCTGAAAATTGATTAAAAAAAAAAGAACCGTATTATTTCTTGTTTAATATCATTGAAAGTGGGGCATCGTCACATACAGTGCTGCTAATGGAAAGTAGAAGTAGGAAGCACACACTACTTCCTGCAGGTATTTGTGATTTCCAAAAGAACCTGAAGCTGATCAAGCTCCTAGGACAGAAGAATCAATTTCTTAAAATAGCACAACCAGGGGTAGGGGAGAAAGGGGGACTGTGTGGGATAGGCATCAGTCATAGGCTGTGCAGTAAGTGGACTTTGAGTCTTGATCTGTCTCTGAAGCTAAATGGCTAGGTTTAGCTCCCTTCTCCCACTTACTGTGTTTGGCAGCTTTTTGTGTTTTAGTTTTTACGTTTAATGGAACACTGGGTCCCAACCTTGATGTGAAGATAAAGAGTGTATTAAGCTAAGTGTTACAGGCAGAATGATACGTAGTGACTTGATAACACGTCAGAGGTGAATTTATGTGCAGGTGTACTCCACATGTAGTGAGAGTGTATCTGTCCAGTGTGGCAGCCACTAGCTACATTTGGCTGTTGAATTAAATTTTTAGTTCCTCAGCCATGATCCATGTTTTAAGTGCTGAACAGTGCCCTTTTCTTTTTGGTAATACTATTAGGTGATCTTTTATTGCATTAAAACTTTTCCAGTGTACTTTTTCTTTGAAAAAGAATGTTAGTATTCAAGTGTATTTTTGTTTTCAAAGCTCTTCTATCTTCCTGCCAAGAAGAACGTGGATTCCATTCTAGAGGATTATGCAAATTACAAGAAATCTCGAGGAAACACAGATAATAAGTAAGAAAATACATACATCTTTGAAGTATACCAAAGACATTTTAAACATTATTTCTGAATAAATTATCTGAAACATGTACTTTAAAACAATACCATCAGAAGCTAGCAAAATAGAATTTCATTGGTTACAGATAAGGTTTAGCTGGTAAACATTTATTAAAGGGCCAAGTCAGTAAATGTTCCAGGTGACATTGAAGAAGCTAATCTATATAACTATGTGTATAACCATTTAAAATACAACTGTAAATGTGAAAACTAAAATCCATCCCTAACTTGTGTGTTGTAGTGTGCTCACCAGTAGTTTGTTTTTTCGAATTGATTTCTTACCTCTTATTAAATCTCTCTGTTTAGCAGAGGTTCATTGTCATTGGTTTAGCATTTAATTTCTTACCCTCATGTTGGTTGACTGAATCTTCATCTCTTAATTCATTTAGTGACCTGCTCTGAAGGTAGATACTTTTGTTCCCTTGTCAGGGAGTATGCAGTCAATGAGGTTGTGGCCGGGATAAAGGAGTACTTCAATGTGATGCTGGGTACTCAACTGCTCTACAAATTTGAGAGGCCGCAGTACGCTGAGATCCTTGCGGACCACCCTGATGCACCCATGTCCCAGGTGTACGGGGCGCCGCATCTCCTGAGACTGTTCGGTAATGATCCCTTTTAGAAAATAGTTTTACTTTTTAGCCTAGGGCCTTTGATATTTTTGTCTTTCCTGATTTATATTAAGAGGTAACATAAAATAACATTCTAAAAGACTTTAATTCCAATTTGAACTTCTATTTCATATGTATTAAAATCTAAAGTCAGTTTCTAAAATCATATGCCTTAAGGAAATTAGTGATGGTTGCATTTGCTCACATAATTAAAGTATATTCTCATAATGCTATCTTTGATGTAACTTTGACTTCATTCTTCTTAAATAGTACGAATTGGAGCAATGTTGGCCTATACACCTCTGGATGAGAAGAGTCTTGCTTTATTACTGAATTATCTTCATGATTTCCTAAAGTAAGTCTAAAAATTAATGCTTGAAATTAAAAACATGAATTTATTTAGTGTACTGCAAATTACTCTTGATAGATTAGCACTGTAGATACTATAATAGAACTAAAATAAAACAATATACGTTTAGCATAGTTAAAATGTCTCTTGTTATTTTGGGGATGAACTAGGGATGGCTTATATTTTTGGGAAAATGGAAAGTGCAATCCTGATTTTTACAGTTTTCTGGAGGGCACTTTGGTAATATATATAAACATTTTAAATGACCGGCAGTTAGGCTTCTGGGAACTTGTCCTATAGAAATACTTTATATGCACAAGGATCTCCAAGCATGTTTATTAAATTGCTATTCATGGATAAGGTAGGTTTACATATACTGATCAAGAAAGATGTCCAAGGTGTGTCAATTTAAAAAAATTAGATTGCAATAGAGTTTGGTGTGACTATTGTAGAGAAACATTTTTAGTCTTTGGAAAAGATTTGGAAAAATATGTATCATACTTAACAGTGAGTTATTTCATAGACATAGTATTGGGAGAAGAGTTTTCTGTTTTTACTTTATATATAGTTCTGTATTTTAATTTTCTTAAAATGGCGCCATGTATTGTATATTAATTTTAAAATCAATGTGAACTTGGAAATTAACTAGCTTTTATAGTCTTCTACCAGTAATGAATATTCTCTCCGTCCAATTTCTTTATGAAATAAAAGTGCTCTACTACTTGACATTTTAGGGCCCTTTGATTTTTATGGTGTTACTTTCAAGTTGAGATTTACTTGTCAACTTCTGAATCTATAATATGATGGATTTCAAAGAGCTAAAGAAGACACCCTAGCTGTTAACTCTTTCAGGGTAATGGCACCTGTTAAGGGTGGTCCAAGCACTCAGGTTGGTATTCTAGTGACTCCTGTTTTTTGCTTCTTTGAAATAAGGGGAGTAACTCGAGACTTTCATTTTTTTTATGCATTGTTGTCTGGTATGTAACCCTGTTTGAGTTAATTAAATGGTTGCGATATGTATTTTAAAGTGCTTTGTGTGGCTTCTGTATGTAATTGATAAGAGATCAGGATCAAAATACAATTCTTCTTCATACTTGTAATGAATAACATTTCATTTTTAGATACCTGGCAAAGAACTCTGCAACTTTGTTTAGTGCCAGTGATTATGAAGTGGCTCCCCCTGAGTACCATCGGAAAGCTGTGTGAGGCGTGTGTACCCACCCATGTTTGATCTCTGTAAACACCTTTTTGTTTCTTAGTCCTTCTCTTGTACAAACAATGTACTTTGGAAATGTTCGTGTATAACAAAATTGATGTTTGTTTTCTGTTTGATTTTAAACAGAGAAAATAAAAGGAGTTACAGCTCCTTTTTTCTTTCCTTTTTTTCATTTCAAAGTTGCTACCAGTGTATTCAGTGATGGACAACAGAGAGACATACTGTAGAGTGTTTTACTGCTTAGTTGACAAAGCTGCTTTTGAACGCTGGTGGTTTCTATTCCTTTGACACTACGCACTTTTATAATATGTGTTAATGCTATATGACAGAATGCTCTGATTACTAGTGCCAAAGGTTCAATTCAGTGTATATAACTGAACACTCATACATTTGTGCCCCCCCCCCCCCTTTTTTTTTATGGTGCTTAAAGTAAAGAGCCCATCCTTTGCGAGTCATCCATCCATGTTGTTCCTTAGGCATTTTATCTTTGCTCAGATTGTTGAAGAACGGTGGCTTGTTTCATGGTTTTTGTATTTGTGTCTAATGCACGTTTTAACATGATAGACGCAATGCATTGTGTAGCTACAGTTTTCTGGAAAAGTTAATCTTTTAGAAATTGTTTTTCAGATCTTCAATAAATTTTTTCTTTAAATTTCAAGGAGCAGTGTACTTGTGTGGATGCATTACAGAACCTTTGTGTATTGTGTGTGTCTTCTCGTGTTCAGACAGTGATTTTTCTTTGAGGTGAGTGAATGTCTTGTTTTCTGTGGGATGAGAAGTTTGGCTTCCTGATCTGTCTTCAGTATCTACCTTCATCTGCCAGAGCAGCTTTGGTTGTCTGCTCTCTTGAATTCTGGCTGAAAAGTCAAGAGTTTGTATGACTATTTCTCTACTTTTCATGGAATGTAAATTTTGAGCATTGAGGGAGTTTTTAGCTGTGTGACAGCTAGCCTTTTGCTAATTGTGTGAGGTGTTTACCAACATTATTCACAGTGCCTAAAATTTGAGCTCCTTCCCCCAACTTAAATACAGACCTCCTTGAGAGGGTTTGACGTGTGTTTCCTTGACCTCCCTCACCTTTGTTTTGTGGAAGTTCTTGAAGTCTCATCTCTGCTTCTAGGAGCATCCCATGATTTCCTTTCTGTTCCCCTGTACAGTTCATCCTGCCCCAGTGCCCAGGTATTCTTGGGAATGGTTACAAACCATAGAATCTACTGGCCAGAAGCTGGGCTTAAGCAGAGAGCTAGGCTCAGAGCTGTTTTTGTTCTTCCCCAGCTGTGTGACCGTCACTCACTGTCTGAGGCTTAGTCTGTTTTTGTCTGAGAGATGAGGTTAACCCAACATACCAGATGGTGGTTATGTACTGTTGACAGGTGAGTTGTCATTGTGACGAAGGAGCATGCTGTACTGAGTTGATCAGGCATGTTTGACTCGGTGACCTCATGGACTGTAGCCTGCCAAACTCCTCTGTCCATGGATTCTCCATACAGGAACACTGGAGAGGGCTGCCATGCTCTCCTTGATGAAGAATAGCTCTCATTTTACCCTGGTTGTCCTGGGACAGAATCAGTCAGCTCGGGGATCTTTTTCCCTCTTTGTGGCTTGGCAAAAAGATGGCTCAGCAGATGTGACTTTGCTCAAAGGAAGAACAGGCTGAGACTGGAGGCTGAATTGCAGAGGTTCCCCCACTGCTGACAAGGCCACCTTGTCAGCCTGGAAGCACCACCGTCGGCACAGACGCCTCGAGGTTCCCTGCGCCGCCCCATCTGCATGGAGCCTCTCGGTGCTCACCCTCAGCGTCCCCTGGTGAGTCAGGAAACCTTAGAAGGTTGGCACCTTTGCTGGTTCGAGGTTTTCCTGTCACCTACGCAGGTTAGAGGTGTGTGTGGGTGTCCAGAATGCCTCTGCATGTGAGCTTTCAACTGTCACTTGCACAGTAACCTCACGTGTTCTTTTACTCTTCGGAGACTTCATTGTCCAGGGGAGCGGTGAGGTTCTCTGCCCGCAGGCTCAGCATGGGGTTTACACTTCTGTCTTCAAAGTTTTCGCAACTTCTTCAAATTCAATCCCACAAGAAAGTTCCCAGAGTAGTAGATGAGTACTTCCTTGTGTGCTCTTCACCTCTCAGATTTACCTCTTGTGTCTTTGTCACATTTTTGTGCACACATGCACTCTCCACAGAAAATCACTTTTATTTCTCTGAATCATTTGAAAGTAAAAATAATTGCATTTTTAAGTCTCCGTGCAAGATCCTGTGTGAGAAAAGCTGGACTAGAGAGTTCATTATACACTAATTTATTGGAGGAGCAGGAGATGGAGAGGGTTAACAATATTCTCTGTCCAGAAGCAGGGCACTGTTACTTTTGAAAAGGGTAGGCCAGGTCAAGTTCACACTGATCTAGGAGCCAAATATTAAGCTAATTGGTTGAACTCAAGAGGGTTTTAAATGGCTTATGTGCAGTGAAGAGTATTGGGGAGCCTCCCTTCTCTATTTCTCTGGCAAACCCTCAGAATAAGGAGAGGGGAGCAGGACCTCTTCAGGGGGCTCACAGGAGGGCGACAGATACACAGGTCATGTAGACTTCCTAAACAGCTTTGGGGGAAAAACACAACTCCTTAAATACAATTCTAAGGGGAAGCTTCTTTATCCATAGAACAGTAAGAGGTGTTGCTAACTGGTATGACCCACTTGGGCAGTTTTGGGAAGAAGAGCTGTGCCTCCCTCACCCCTCAATCCCCTGTGAGACATGATCACGTCTTTCATGTTTGTCTTGATTTGTCCAAAAGTGGCAAGAAGGTCATTATTCCAGCTGGCTCTGGCCCTCTCTTAAACCCCTCCATCATGCTCAGATAGCTCTGAAGTCCACTATGTGCCTTGACCTCTCGCACCCCTGCGTTTGTAGTGCAGCCTGGGGGGAAGGCAGGTGGGTAAAGTGCCCCCTTGGCTGTGAGGTATAGCAATAAAGCAGATACTGTATCTTAGTCCCTACAATGCCTTTGCTTATTTCTTAGCTCAACACTGGAATTGGAGAGGGATGCAATTAACAGCCCCAGGACTTTAGTTACAAAGATGTATGTGCCTTGCTGAAGGAAAATCGACCCAGATTGACAGTTTTGATGATTCTTCACAACCATTCCAAGTTAAATGCTGTTAGCCATGTGGTGCAGGTCCTCCTGTATCTTTTCCTGTGTACAGACAGACACGACTTGAGTTTCACTGGGGCCAGGGCCAAGGGGACAGATGAGCCTCGAGGGGCCCTGCCGTCCTGTGGTCTCGATAAGCCAGTTGTCGGATGGCCATGCAGAGGGGGTTGCCAGGCTGGGCTGGTCCCAGCACCCTCAGGAGAATCTGGTTTGGGAAAGGTGCAAAAAAACCAAACTGAAATAGGCTTAAGTATTGCTTTATTCATGTTGCAACACTTAAATGTTGAGAATAAAGAGAAAAGTAGGAATTGAAAATGAGGAAGAAGAAATGAAAGATGGGTGGATGGTCTCAGAAGAACAGATGGATGTGCTTTGTCATGCAGTCTTGGGGGAGACTGGAGGGCAGCTAAGCCTGGGGGGATGTCTCCTGCCGCTGGGAGGGGTTGGGGTGGAGGTGGGCCTCAGGGTGTTGTGTCTGGGAGTGATGGAGGTTAGACAAACCTGAGGGCTTGGTGTGTCCTTTATCTGGTGTTCTCTAGCATGTAGTTAACCATGGGCAGAACCGTAGCTCTGAACTGAGCTTGTCGTCCTGTGGGTCTGGCAGTGGTGGCATTGACGTCCCCACCCCGTCCCACCCCTTTTGTGAGCATACACAGGAAAGACCACATGCTTTCCACCATGTGCATGGGTAGGAGACTGCTCTGTGGTTTTATTCAGGAACCAGATCATCCTACCTTTCCTGGTGCCAGAGCTGGAGACACAAAGATGCCCCTGTGGGCGTGTTGGTCTGGGACCCCAGAGGTTCCTGGTAGGACCTGTGTCACTAGCTTGGGACATGCTCTTTCATCTTTACTTTTCCAGTGATGCTCAGGCCTTTATGTCCATAAGTGATGAATCTTACATCAGTGCCTTCCTCTGATCACCCATCCCCTAAATGTCAAGAGAATTCCAAAGGTCAGTTTTTCTCAAGCTGGACTGGGACCCCACACTAATTGTGGTGATCACAGTGTTGCTGACGAAAGTCCGTTGGCCTGCCTGCGCTCTGGGGACACAGGCATAGGGCTGTGGGGCCACCCCACTCGGCCCTGGAACTGCTCCCCTTGGCTGTCACTTGTTAAGCCTTCCTTCCCTGGAGCAGGACATCTGCCAGGATCCTTGCAGCCTTCTGTCAGCTGTTCCCTTGAACCTTTTGATTCTAATCTGGGCCAGCCACCAGGGTCTCTCTGCCCTTCTGCAGGGGGCGGGGTGGTGTCCCCTTCAGGGTCTTTCCTGCCATGTGCCTGCTTCAGGGCCATCCCAGACTACCCCCATGGCTGTCCCCAGTTTCATCCTCTGGTTTCCTGTGCAGACTGGTCCACCCTGCCCCCTGGTATCCAGAGAGAGGCAGTCTTTGCTGAACCTCACAGTCTCTGCTAAAGCTCACACAGTAAACCCCTTTCCCCACCTGGAATAGCTTGCTGCTCTTAATCTCACATAGTCATAGCCAAGGGTTTCTCCTGTAATAGTGAACATCCGTTCTCTGTCTCTAGCTTAGACTCAAATTCTCTATCACTTCATGTTAGAATAGTTACTTTAATATGTTAAAAATATATATATACCAAGAATCATAGAAAGTAGATGGTGCTACCCTTCAGATACCCCCTTGTATTAATACCAGCCAGCATCCCTGCATGAGAAAAGGGCCACTCCGTGGGGTAGTTGGAGGAGAGTTTACGAAAGGCTTGTCTGCCAAGGAGGGAGGAACTCAGTGGAGTTGGGTGACTGAAGCCCCAGCACGGAGCCTGGCCTGCAGCAGGTGCTTAATAATCACGAGGTGATCTGCACAGGTGGAACCTTCACAACAGTTGCACGTGAGACCTGGCGGGGTGGTTCTTGGCTATCTTCAGAGAGGCGAAAAGATGACTTGGTTGGAAGCCTGTGGGCTTGTGAATGTAGCTCCCAGACCTGACTTGCACGCTTGGGAATATGAGCGGAGATAACCCTCTTCTGAGCACTAAGGGCCAGATGTGACACTCGATCCTACAAATGCCACCTGAGTTATCTCACTCATCAACAGGCCTGTTCTTGGAGGGAGAGGCCTTGTTTACTTAATGTTGATGGTGGCAAGCGTGGGCCCTGGTGTTCCACAGTTCACGTGTCTTGACCTTTCTAGGTCTTGAGTACACGCAGCTATATTTGTCTGAACGTAGCCTACTGCATTCATCAGGGTGGTTTTAGTTGGAAATGATAGTTGTAACTCAGAACTAGCTCAGAGTTCATTGGCTTATGTAACTGAGAACTCTGTGGAAGGCATTGATTCAGATGCTTAAACTGTGTTCTCTGGAATATTTCATCTCTTGACCCTGCTTTCCTCTATTTTTGGCTTCATTTTCAATTTTGGCATTTTCACATTTCAGCAGAGTGGCCAAACAGGAGGCTGTAAGTTATGTCTTAGTAACTTGGTCACCCAGGGAAGATGCCCCACTCTGCCCTGCCCCCCTTTTTTGGCTTAAGGCGCCACACACACATTCATTATTGACAGTTTGGGAGGTCACTCTCACGGAAACTAAAATCAGTTTTCAGCAGGCTGCATTCATTCTGGCAGCTCTAGGGAAGAATCCATTTCTAAACCCTCTTGTTTTTTAACTTAAAGTATAACTGACCTGTATTAGACTAACACTGTGTTAGTTCCAGATGTATAGCAGGCTGCTGTAATATTTTTATATGTTACAAAGTGATCACCCAGAAGAGCCTTTCTGATGCTTCCCACAAAATCCCACGTTCACTGCTTCTGACTGACCCATCTTGAGCCCTGTGCTGATCCCTGGACCAGTCACCATGGCTGGGAGGGTGAAGCGTGTCATCCACAGGCCTAGGTCACATGGTCCTGGGGAGGGGGCGTGGGTGAACATAAGTATCCTTCCAGTAAAACCTCAGGGACTCATAGGGGTACAGGAGGATGTACAGGAGCCTGTCACACTCTGGGTTTTCCAGATTCACTGGTGTGGTGCTTCCCTCCTCTTACTTCCCAGACTTGACTCCCTGCCACATACAGGCCTCCACACAGAGCTGCCCCGCCATGCTCTCTGCCTCTCCTGAGCTCTTGACATCTTCTGCCCTTTACATGGAATGCCTTCACTGTTCCTCATTAAATAAGCCCATTCAGCTCAGTGCAGAACTCTCATCTCGGAAGGGCCTGGTTTCTTGGGTGCAGAGCCAGTGCCTAGCTACATGGGTAGCCTCCCATGGAAATACCACACAACACACAACCCTAGACAGGCTTTTCTTAAGAAGAAACAATTCAGGGACTTCCTTGGTGGTCCAGTGGTTAGAACTCTGCACTTCTACTGCAGGGGGCACTGGTTTAATCCCTGGTTGGGGAACTAAGATCCCACATTCCACTTGGTGCAGCCAAAAAAAAAAATTCACATACCGTAAAATTCACCCTGTAAAAGTATAAATCTCAGTGCATTTAAGTATATTCATTGGGTTGTGCAAGCCACCACTGTCAATAACTGCAGAATATTTTCAAGGCCCCCAAAAGCAAGCCCAGACCCATAAGCAGTGTCTCCATCCTCCTCCCCAGCTGTTGGCAGTCACCAGTCTGCCTTCTGATTCTGTGGATTTACCAGCTTTGGACATCGTAGGTGGATGGAATCACACAACCTGTGTTCTCTCACTGACACACTGTAGTGTTTCTGAAGTTTATCCCTGTGATAGCCTATATCAGAACTTCCTTCCCTTTTATGTCTGAACAACATTCCGTCATATGCATAGACCACATTTTCTTCATTTCTGTCATATGATGAATGTGGTTATTTCCACATTTGGGTAATTATGAATACAGCTGCTGTAAATGACATGAAAGCTTTTTTCTTTTGCTCTCCAGGCAGCATGGGGGATCTTTGTTCCCCGACCAGGGCTTGAACCCACGACCCTGCATTGGGAGTGCAGTCTTATCCACTGAACTGCCAGGGAAGTCTGGAAAGCTTTTCTTGTTAGGAAAGTGTGTCCTATAGGACAGACAGCACCAACTCATGCTGCAGACCCTGCTCCCCAGGGGCCAGAGGCTCCACAGACACACGTTGGGATAGTGGATGTGGCAGGAGGGTCAGGGGAAGGAAGGGGCTGGTAAGGGAGACATAGGGGCCATCCCAAGGGGTGGGACAGGTGAGCCGGGAGCAGGAAGCTGAGCATGGGGAAGCCATGAGGAGAGAAAGGCTTCTTAACCGATCCTGTGGGTTGAGGTCACTCTCTGCCAGAGCCTGGTGTATTTCCTCCTCCCTCCCCACATGCTCAAAACATCAAGCAAATCTGCTCTTTCATCCAGGGTCCCCCACCTGGGAGATAGCTGCACCAGCACCCTTGCATGCCATCCTTCCAGCCAGAGAGCCAGCCACCCCCGGGTGCCTCCCTCTTAGGAGATGGCCTGGAGACAGACCCAGACCCCAGCCCACAGCACAGACCTGGCTCAGGAGGTGCCCACTGCAGGTTTATTAAAAGACCACAGAGGAGACAGTGGAGCTTCTCCCCAATGTGAAATGCAGCCCTTCTGGGAAGAAAGAATATTCCTTGTCCACAAGGGATTGATGAATGAGAAACCACGTGTAAGGCACGCGGCTGGTGGTGACTTCTGTAGCAGAAGACGTGGGCAGGCTTGTTGCTCCGTGGGATTCACCTACCAGTTTTCTCTGGGTTTCCAGGCAGAGTGCAGGGCCACGGGTTAGGGGTGGTCTCCCAACACATCCTCCAGGGCAGGATCTTGGGCCCCCGACTGCCTGGTCCTCGCTTTCTCCACTGACCCGTCATTGCCGCCGGGGCTCACACCAGGGGGATAGGGAAGGAGGCGCAGGCCGCAAGGCCGCACATGTTCTTCCCGCGCTCAATGAGGAAGTACCTGGGCAGAGGGAGGGGCTGAGGCCTGGCCAAGATCTGACTCCAGGGGCTAGGCCCTCCCATTTATTCACAAAAGAGTAGCGCTGGGTTTACTGGTCTCCAGGAAACCTGACTTGGCCACCGCATGAACTCTCTCCCATTATTCTGTCCCTGCTTCACTTCTCTCCAGAATCTCCTGAGGGCCCCCTTCTCAGCCTCGCCTAGTTGGCCTCATGTTGGGGAGCCCTCCTCAGATGAGGACATCAAGTCTGAGACTTGGAGAGACACAAAGTCACATTGAGATATGTCCCCAGGCCACCTGACTACAGCCCCTTCTAGAAGGAGGGGCTGTCCACCATCGGTAAACTTGTTCCTTTGGTTTCTCTCCCTCAGGGCCTCCCAGACATGGCTTGAGTCCCAGCTGGGCCCTGTGTTGTGGACTGTCTCCTAGCGGTGGTCACAGAACCCACTGAACCAAACGGCCTCCTGTGCCTGGATACACAGTCATTATAATCTGGGGTCTGGGATGGGAGAGGGGCTGCTGGAGGGTTCTTGAGGGGTGTGAAGGTTACATCCTCAAATTCCCCTCTTTCTGGCCTGGGCTAAGGCTGTTGAGCAGCCCCTTCTCGGAAGCCACATTGAGGCGGAGGAGACAGACACACTCCCTCCCACCGAGGGCCCCCCAGACCTGGGCAATCACGCCACCCTCTCAGTACATGGGACCTAGAAGCTGCTTACCCCTTCATTCCCCAGTGAGGGCCCCAAGAGTTCTTCACGATCCAGTAGGGTATCCCTTTCTCTTCTCCGTACCCAACAGCCAGCACTGCGTGGTTTACTTTATCTGGAGTCTTATGACAGGAAGTACTGGAAAAGGAAAATAAAAGCTTGAAAATATGGAAAGGGTGGGATTTCTCTGGTAGTCCAGTGGTTGAGATGCTGTGCTTCCAGTGCAAGGGGTGTGGGTTTGATCCCTGATCGGGAACCTAAGATCCCACATGCCACGTGGCCAAAAAAAAGATGAAAGGATAAAATATGATTCAGTCACACCCAGCAAGTGATTTAGAGCATTGTTTTCCAGAGTGGGGACTGGGAGGCACTGCAGGTGGTGAGTTAACGTTGGTTTAGTCACAAGGCAAGAGAAGTGTTCAAGCGGACGAGCTGCAGTGGCCATGGAATCATTCAACCAGTGTGTAACTGAGCTGTTGACACGTGTCAGGCCTGGTGAAGGCAAAGTGTGGGACACCAGCAGCATGCCCAACTGTGCTCCTGGATCTAGGAAGCTCCCTTTGGCAGGGAGCGGGCAGGCAAAGAGGCTGGTTCTATACAGTGACAACTGGGGGGCTGACAAGAGCCCAAGGGAAGCGGACCCAATCAAGTGGGAACAGAATGGGCAGGGTGTGGGGGCAAGGAAGGCTTCCCTGGGAAGGTGGGTGCTCAGTGGAGTAGAAAAGGACACCCTGCTCTGGTATTCTTGCCTGGGAAATTCCATGGGCAGAGGAGCAGGGTGGAACAGGGAGGACGTGGGTGTCTTTGATGGGATTTGAACTTGGAGAAAGGACAGATGATAGAGGCTCCCTGAGCCAAGCTAAGACATGGGACCATGGGGGTGTGTGTGTGTGTGTGTGTGTGTGTGTGTGTGTGTGTGTGTGCAGAAGTGGTGTGGCGAGAAGGGTGTTCAGAAGCTGACTGGCTCAGGGTGGAGGATGGACCATTAGTGGGGGCACAGGAACAAAGCAGTAAGGAGGCGATGGTGAGAGATGCAGGGGGAGAGAGGACAACACGTTTCTGAGCAGCGATCATGGGGCAGCATCTGATAAGGGGGAGGAGACAGGCAGGATCTGAGGTCCCTGCGGGCTGTCCAGCTTCATGTGGTAGGGAGGCCCTTGCCTCTCAGGGTCTAATGCTCAAGAGGCCCGCTGGCAGAAGGGGGCTTGGAGACTCAGCAAACAGTTGGCCATGGAGTTCAAGGCATATGTGAGAAGAGGGCAGAGGAGAAAGTCCTGGAACACGCTTGCATTTAGGACTGGCCAGACTGCAATCGAGGCCATTGAGGAGATGCCGGGCAGCAACCGGAAGTGGCTGCACTCACTCATTGTAAAATAGGCAAGAGGAATGGATGAGAGGAAGCCCACACTAGAGAACTCCTCGATGACCCTTCAGCACGGGATTCTGCATCTGGGAGCAGCTGGTTTCCCTTCCCTGTTTCATATCTTCACAGCTTTGACCATGGGTGTTTATCACCAGAGGCAGCTCTTTGGCTGAGCGACGGGGAGCTCTGGGCTCAAACAGGGGCCCCGGACCTGCTGTGTGACTCCTCTCCTCCCCAACTCGGGGACCGAGGATCCTGACTCTCAGGGCTGCAGGGCGATGTTATAGGCCAGCAAACGTGGCATGGGTGGAGAAACAGTCAGACCCGGAGTGAGTCCCGGGCCCGGCCATGGGGAGCCCACCTGCCCCTCCTCCCCTGAGGATGCTGGGGTCCTGCTCACCTGGAGTAGATGCCCTTTCTGTACATCATAAAGTCAGCAGTCACCTCGAAGGCGAAGCTCACGGGGTTGTGTAGGGCCACGGCCTCTACCATCGCCTCCTCGTCGTTCTGTGGACAGAGGGGCAGACAGGTGGACACACTGGCCCCTGCCACTTCCCCACCCCACGGGAGAAATGTGGTCCTTTGCTCCAAAGTAGGTAACAGGCACAGAGGAGGGAAGAGAAGGGTGTTTTAGACCAAAAAGCTGCCACCAAAGGGGAACTGCCCTTCCTTATAAGCAGAGCCTGCCCTGGACACTGGGAGCTGGTGTGGGTCCCCTGCCAGGTGATGCAGTGGTAGAAAACCTGCCTGCCAATGCAGGAGATGAAAGAAACATGGGTTTGATCTGAGTTGGGAAGATTCACTGGAGGAGGAATTGGCAACCCACACCAGTACTCTTGTACTTGGACAGAGGAGCCTGGTAGGCTATAGTCCATATGGTTGCAAAGAGTCAGACACGACAATGATTAAGCACAGCACAGCCCTCTTGTGAGAGAATGGCCAGGATCCTTTGTGTTTTCTATTTGCTTATGGCCCCTCCCCTGAAACCCTGCCTCCCTTATGACCTCCCTGGACCTTGCTGGGCCTCCCTGCTTCGCTCCAAGAGAATCCTGCACCCTTTGGGTTTGAGCACAGGGTGCAGTGGGGACTCATTCACTCTCTCACAACCACATGCCACAGCCCTCCCGTGAGCTCCCAGAGGTGCAGAGGTGAGTGGGACTCCCCTGTTCCCATCCCCAGGACCCCTGCACCCACAAATCTAGTCTAAGGAGCTTTCATTGCTGTTTTTGGTAGAACACTGGGGTTAGAAGTCTGTGAGCAGACAAGGCTCAGATGGCGGTAGAAACAAGAAGACCTGGCAAAGGACTGTGTGCCTGAGAAGGACTCAGCCCCGCCAGCTTGGGGTCGGGGTGGGGCAGTGGGAAGAAGTCCGGGGCTTCCTAGGGGCAGACAGCAGCAGTTGGAACCAGCTGTGCTTGTGCTCAGTCTCAGTCGCATCGGACTCTTTGCAACCCCATGGACTGTAACCCATGCTGGTGTGGGTAACCATTTCTTCCTCCAGGGGATCTTCCTGACCCAAGGATCGAAACCGAGTCTCCCGCACTGGCAGGCAAATTCTTTGCCACTGCACCACCTGGGAAGCCCCTAGAATTACCTGGGGGGCTTTAAAAAAAATCCCAATGCCCAAGCTGCACCCCAGTCAATAATGTTAGCATCTCTGGGGTGGGTCCAAGGCAGGATTTCTTAAAGCATCTGTGCTGGGAACCACTGGGTTACCATGAGCTGAGGAGGCCATTCCCCTGGCTAGAGACCTTGGGGAGTTGAAATAAGGAAGAGCTGAGGCCAGGGCTCTGCTGAAGGAGGGGCAGGCTGAAGAGGTCAGGGCACCAGCCTTCCTCAGTCCTCTCTCCCTGGAGAAGGGGCAGAGACCTGGCTGCAAAGGGCAAATGACTGCCTGGAAAGCAAGCTGCTTCCTTCCTTGTGCTCAGCAAAGGCCTTGTCAGGGCTGGTGAGACCAGGAAGGCCTGCCCACCAAGAGGTGGTGGGTGTCATGGGGCTGGCCATTCTCATGGCCAAGGAGGGCTGGAGCCCATGCTGGCCTGCTCCTCAGGGCCTGCATGTGTCACAGACAAGCTTCTCTTGGGCACCAGGCAAAAGGGATTGGATTGACCCCCAATCCACCTCTTAATGGGCTTCAAATGGGCCAGAGTGGGTCAGCCCCTGGTGAGTGTGTCTAAGAGAAACCAGCTGTTTTCTCAAGATAAATGTATCACAGTCAGAAACATCCCAATTAAAGGTTCTGGAATGCCATGATCTCTGTTTCAGTCCAGCTTACACTTCTAGTTCTGCAGCCCTGGTCAATTAACCACTCTGAACCTTTCTTCATCTATAAAATGAAGGCAATAATGACCCTTATCTCCTAAGGTTGTCTTGAGTCTAAAGGAGATAACACAAGTTAAGTGGTTAGTACACTCCTTATGGCAGAAAGCAAAGAGGAACTAAAGAGCATCTTGATGAAAGTGAAAGAGGAGACTGAAAAAGCTGGCTTAAAACTCAACATTCAAAAAATGAATATCATGGCATCTGGTCCTATCACTTCATGGCAAATAGATGGGGAAACAATGGAAACAGTGACAGGCTTTATTTTCTTGGACTCCAAAGTCACTGCAGATGGTGACTACAGCCATGAAATTAAAAGACACTTGCTCCTTGGAAAAAAAGCTATGGCCAATTTGGACAGCATATTCAAAACCAGAGACATAATTTGTCAACAAAGGTCCATCTAGTCAAAGCTATGGTTTTTCCAGTAGTCATGTAGGCATGTGAGAGTTGGACTATAAAGAAAGCTGATCGCTGAAGAATTGATGCTTTTGAACTGTGGTGTTGGAGAAGACTCTTGAGAGTCCCTTGGACTGCAAGGAGATCCAACCAGTCAATCCTAAAGGAAATCAACTCTGAATATCCATTGGAAGGACTGATGCTGAGGCTGAAACTCCAATACTTTGGCCACCTGATGCGAAGAATTGACTCATTGGCAAAGACCCTGATGCTTGGAAAGATTGAGGGCAGGAGGAGAAGGGAACAACAGAGGATGAGATGGCTGGATGGCATCACTGGTTCGAAGGACATGAGTTTAAGCAAGCTCCAGGAGTTGGTGATGGACAGGGAAGCCTGGCATGCTGTAGTCCGTGGGGTCACAGAGTCGGACACGACTAAGTGACTGAACTGAACTGAACACTCCATAAACTCTTGCTACTAGTGCCAAGTGCATGCACGTACTTCGATTAGATGGAAGCTACTGTTGGGACTTCCCTAGTGGCCCAGTGGTTAATCCACCTGCCAATGCAGGGGACATGGGTTCAATCCCTGGTTCAGGAAGATACCACATGTGATGGAGCAATTAAGCCCAATGCACCACAACTACTGAGTTTGTGTTCTGCAACTGCTGAAGCTCGTGCACCTAGAGCCTGTGCTGCGTAACAAGAGAAGCCACTGCAGTGAGAAGCCTGTGCACCACAACAAAGAGTAGCCCCCGGTCGCTGAAACTGGAGAAAGCCCGCGCACAGCAATGAAGACGCAGCGCAGCCAAACAAGTGAATTTGAAAAAAAAGTGAACCAAACTCATAGCCACAGATTCATATATATCATTTCACTGTTAAGTACATGTAATCTTTGAGAGACTGTAATTTAAAGTATTTAATATTGGGACTTCCTTGGTCATCCAGTAGTTAAAAATCTGCCTAATAACACAGGGGATACAAGTCCAATCCATGGTCCCACGTGCCATGGAGCAACGAAAACTAAGCCCGAGCACCACAACTGCTGAGCCCACATTGCAACGACTGAAGCCCATGCTCTGCAATAAGAGAAGCCGCTGCAATGAGAATCCCACACACTGCAACTGGAGAAAGCCAGTGCAGCAGTGAAGACCCAGTGCAGCCAAAAATTAAAGATAAGAAAGAATGAAGACTTGTGCAGACGGGCCAGGACCAGAGCATCTGACCGCCGACTCCTGCTCTATCCCTTCTGTCTTACACCCTGCGGCCATCACGGTGACTGACATTCACTGATAATCAAAAACTTTTCAATCAAAGGGATGTGCTGCCCAGAAAGGCTGCCATGCTATGCCCCTTGGCCATCCGACGCCAGTGGAGGCTGCCTCCTGATCAGAACGTGTTCCCCATCGCAAGGAAGGGTTGGTACTCACCAGTGTGATGTTGGCTACGTCCTTGACAAAAGCAATGGCCTTACTGGGCTGGTACTTGCAGTCACCATCCTGTTCAGGGGGCAAAGGTCATGGGATACAGGTTGGGGATGCTTACCCCGCCCTCGCCACCCTGTGCAATTTGATAACATTGACAAAGCAAAAGCTGCAGGTACCAGGACTTGGGTGAGGGGGATCACTTAGGAGAGAATCAGAGGCATCCTTGTCCCTGAGGATGTTACAGTCCAGTGGGAGGAGACCATGCTGGCTTTGGCAGAGGTGCGAGCACGAGGAAGGGGCCTGACCCAGTCCAAGGAGGCTTGCTAAGAAAAGGAACCCAGTAAGAGCCTGCACGGCAGGGGAGGGAGGCCCAGTGCCAGTCCAGGGAAGATGACCAACAAGAGGCAGGACACGTGCAGGGAAGAGCAAGCCCCTCTGAGACGGAGAGACAGGCAGGATGACAACGCAGGACCTGAAGTTTAGGTAGCAGCAAGCGGCTGGGCGGGAGCGGAAGGTTTCCAAGGAGAGAGTGAAGTAAAGACAAGACTGGGCAGACAGATTCAGGCAGAGGGACTTGGAAGGCAGGCTGGAGAGTCTGGAGTTTATCTTGCAGGCCCTGGGAAGCCTTTGAAGAGTTCTGAACTGAGTGTACCCAGAGCTTGGTCTGAGAGGCCTCTCTGGCAGCCCCTGGGGGAGAGTGGCCCCAGGACAGACCACCCTTGGGGATCCAGGATGAAGGGGGACCAAGGGCTGAGTGGGGGAAGGGACATAGGACAGACCAAGGAGCAGAAGCAAGAAGGTCTCTGGCGGGGGGAGGGTCTGGGCAGGGGGACTGCCCTGAGAAAGGGACACAGGTAGCCAAGAGGTTTTCGGGAAAGGTGGTGCCTCCCATTTCTAGGAGGGGCAACACCGGAGGAGAGTCCTGGGTTTGGGGGAAAGTCAAGGTGCCCGGCCATGCACAGGCGGGGCTGAGGTGAGAGGGGAGGCCCTAGGCCCAGGAGCACTGTCTACATGGATACGGAGTGTAGAAGCCCATAGATGGCATTCTCGTGCACCCTCGGCAGGAGGTGCGGGCCAGGCCATGAGCAGAGATGGTGCTGCCATGGACAGGGCGAAGAGGCCCCAGGACAGCTGAGCACCAGGGCTCAGATAAACAGAGGAGGCGAAGGAGTGAACATGAAGAGACAACACAGAATTCAGGAGGGAGTAGGAGTCCTCAAGAGGGTGCAGGGGAGGGGTGTGTCCTGAGGCTGGGAGAAGAACAGAAATGGGGGCCCTGCAGACTAAGAAGATGGAGCCCAGGCTAGGAGAACAAAGATGGGGGGAGCCCAGGGGGGCCCTGCAGACCAAGAAGATGGAGCCCAGGCGGGGAGAACAGAGATGTGGCACCCTGCAGACCAGGAAGACAGAGCCCAGGCTGGGAGAATAGAGATGGAGCGCCCTGCAGACCAAGAAGATGGAACCCAGGTTGGGAGAAAAGAGATAGGGGGCTCTGGGGGGCCCTGCAGACCAAGAAGACGGAGACCAGGCTGCCCGAGTTACCTGGCCCCTGTAGGGGTAGGTGTCTTCACCCATGATGCCCTTGTTGTACCGGATGTACTCGAAGGCCTGGCTGGGGAGACCCCTGCAAGAAGCGCACACAGCTGTGCCCACCTGGGACCGGCCCCGATAGAGGCAGGGCCTGCCGAGGCTGGGGCGTGCCAGACGTCTGCCCTGGCGGGGCTGGGGGCCGTGACTTCAGCCCTGAGTCTCAGGACGAGCCTGAGCGTGGTTCCCTGCAGGAGACTCCTGTGCTGGCTGCTGCTGAAGCAGGACTTGCCTGGGAGAGGGCTGGGCCGCTGGGAGGGGGCGGGAGGCAAGGCTGGGAGCCTGCTCTGGGGGAACACGAGAGGCCTGGCTTTATACCTGTGTGCACAGGAAAGGTCTTAGAGCACTGCATGTGAGGAGGAGATGAGGGCTGGAGACACTGGGAACCATGAGTCAATCCCTAATAACCCGTTTGAAGAATAGGCCATTAGGTAGGTAGACAGACTGGGAGTTTGGGGTTAGCAGATGCAAACTGGTATATCTAGAATGGATAAACAACAAGGTCCTACTGTATATTCAATATCCTGTGATAAACCATAATGGAAAAGAATATGGAAAAGAATGTATGTATGTGTATATAACTGTTGCTGTTCAGTCGCTAAGTCATATTTGACTCTCTGTGACCCCATGGACTGCAGCACGCTAGGCTTCCCTGTCCTTCACTATTTCTGGGAGTTTGTTCAAACTCATGTCCATCGAGTCAATGAAGCTATCCAACCATCTCATCCTCTGCTGCCCTCTTCTCCTCCTGCCTTCCGTTTTTTCCAGCATCAGTGTTTTTTCCAATGAATCAGCTCTTCGCATCAGGTGGCCAGAGTATTGGAGTTTCAGCTTTAGCATCAGTCCTTCCAATGAGTATTTCGGGTTGATTTCCTTTAGGATTGACTGCTTTGATCTCCTTGCTGTCCAAGGGACTCTCAAGAGGCTTCCCCAGCACCACAGTTCAAAGGCATCAATTCTTTGGTGCTAAGCCTTCTTTATGGTCCAACTCTCACATTGGTACATGACTACTGGAAAAACCATAGCTTTGGCTATACGGACCTTTGTCAGCAAAGTGATGTCTCTGCTTTTCAATATGTGTATAACTATGGGGTTGCAAAGAGTCGGACACGACTTACTGACTGAACAACAATGATATGTATAATTGAGTCACTTTGCTGTATGGCAGTA
This sequence comes from Bubalus kerabau, assembly GCF_029407905.1. Taxonomy (NCBI): domain Eukaryota; kingdom Metazoa; phylum Chordata; class Mammalia; order Artiodactyla; family Bovidae; genus Bubalus; species Bubalus kerabau. The sequence goes on from NC_073642.1 coordinate 25,873,264, forward strand.
ATTAACACAACACTGTAGTTAAACTAGACCTCAATAAATAAATAAAGGGGCCAAGAGAGCAGGCCTGGCAAAATACAGTGTTTCTGCCTGAACATGGCACCTCATCTATAGAAAAGCTCCTTCACACAGCCTGCAGAGCTGGGGCAGCCAGAGCTTTAGAGCAGGGGACCCCAGTCTCCCGGCCGCGGACCGGTACCTCCTGTCATCATCAACATTAGATTAGAATAAAAGCACAATAAATGTACTGTACTTGAATCATTCTGAAACCATCCCCACTCCATCTCCCTCCCCATACCCCCAGTCCATGGGAAAATCATCTTCCATGAAACCAGCCCCTGGTGCCAAAAAGGTTGGGGACTGCTGCCCTAGAGAATTCGCAGACAGCCGACCAGACACCCATGTGTGGATCTTGCTTCTGCAGGACAACGTGCTTCTCATTCTGTGAATTGTTTTGGCCACTCACACAGAGGCCCGGGTGGTGGATGAGGCCAAATGTGCTGAGGGGTGACAGCCAGTGACAACAGGGAAAGAGGACAGATTCTGGGAGCAGACAGGCCCGGGCCTGGCTTATAGCTCTGCCCACTCCAGCTGATGGACCTCGGGTATGTGGGGTGACCATCCTCCTCTTTAAGCGGGGCCAATTTTGCTTCCACCCAGGACAGAGTCTCGGCCCATCCTAGACCCAACAGAAGTAACCCCGGGAAATGAGAAGGGGCTCCAGGCCTCCCCACCCTGGTCTGGGACGTACCCTCGGCAGCCGTGGTTGTTGAAGTTCTGGGCGCAGTCCACCAGCTGCTGCTCAGCCTGGAGAAGGAACATGTACCCAGTGAGCTAGGTGTTCACTGGGAGAGCCCCCAGCTCAGGGCCCCCTGAGCCGACCACACCCGTGGCCCCGCCAGCTCTGGGTCAGGAGGATCAGGTTATACTCCCCCAGGGCGAGGTCCATCTCTGTGTCCAAGGGGCCAGCCCAGAGCCAGCGCCTTTTGGGGAAGAGCTCAGTGATGACCTGGCAGCCAAGCCGGCATGTGAGAGGGTGAGGAGGGGCCTGAAGGGTGCACATAGGTGGGCCCCCATGGTGGCATGTGGGAGGGAGGGGACAGGCCTTCTCTACTCCCCAGCCCTGGTGGCCCTCGCCAGTCTAGCCCCCTCTTCCCCTGCTTCCCTATGCAGGACGCTGTGGTCCGACAGTCACCCCTTGCTCTGGGGGCTCCGGAGGTGAATACACAGGTCCTAGCTCTCCCCTGCAGGAAGACGACCAGCCTGGGAGGGGGTGCAGCTCCTACAGGGCTGCCTCCCAGGCAGGCTCTGCTCTCTGAAGGCCCTGGGTTCCCAGACCGAGGAACACCCAGACCCACTCAGGAATGAGCCTCAGTGCTTCCAAACCGTCAGGGGAGGTTTGCATGCCAAATATCCATGAGACTGGGACACAAAGTCCAGCTGACATGGCCACTCTCATCTAATGCCCTGAAGAAGCCTGAAGGCCTGGCCTGCCCCACCAAGTCAGGGCTCAGAGCCAAGCTGTGACCCCTGCAGGAGGAGACCCTGATCCCACACTCCCCACATCCCACCCCGCCCCACGGCTGGTCACTCACCAGGAAGGGCAACTTCCCCGTTGCTATGGCGACAGCTGACTCCAGGGCCCCGGTGGTGGAGAAGGTCCAGCAACTGCCGCAGCTGCCCTGGAGGCCAGAGTGGAGAAAGGGAGTCAGAACCTGGGCCCCTCAAGCTCCCAAGAACCTCAGTGGACCACGCCCCAACTCACATCTGTCCATGCTGATCCTCACAAGCCCCAAGTGGCTGGCATCCTTCTCCGCATGTTACAGATGAGAAAACTGAGGCTTGTAAAAGGGCAGCAGCAGCTGTGCACTCCCCCATCTGGCCCCTCGCTGACCAACCCCCACTGTCCTGCAAGGGCCAGAGTTCCTCCCGACTCCATTCTGTGCTGTTCTACATGTCATTCTACTTTTTTTCTTTCCTTGCTGCACCACGAGGCACAAGGGATCTTAATTCCCCAACCAGGCATCGACCCACGCCCTCTGCAGTGGAAGTTCAGAGTCTTAACCACTGGACTGCCTGGGAAGTCTCTCTGCTTCTGAATCTCCTGCTGGCTTCTCTTCTTTCCACTGCTCCCAACAGAAGGACTCACCAAAGTCCTGTTTCCAGAACCTTCTCTCTCACCTTTCCCCCTCCAATCTCACCCACAGTCCTTTTAAACTAACAACTTCCCAGACCCCACTTCAGCTCTGACCTCTGCCCAGACCCAGACCACCTGTCTCCCAGAGGACCCCACCAGTATACACCCCAGACACCATAGACCCTGTGTGTCCTGCCCAGCCATCCATCTCCCTGTCCTCTACCATGATCACGGCCACTGACCAGTCTCCTGACACCTCATTGGGGCCAGGTGTCGCCTACTTCAGATCACAGTCCTGCCCCCACCCACTATGTGAGCTGGGCAAGGGGTGTCTCCCCATCCCCCAGTTTCATCACTTGTAAAACGGGAACCACCATGCTTGCCCCACAGAACTGTCAGAAGTGCAGATAAGATCTTGCCAGTCATGCAGTTACCCCACGGGCTCAGTAACACCAGCTGCTGTCAGCATCTTTCTCTTATCCCCATCTTTGTCCCTTTTCTGCCCTTCACTGGCTCAACCGTCCATAGACTACTTCTGAAACATCTCCTAAGATCCTTTCCTCACTGTTCTTGTCCACTCCTCCTTGCTTGTCTCCTGGAAAGAGCCTTCACCCTCCCCCCATCCCCAGTCTCTTCCTCTCAAATCCTTCCCTTGGCAGCGGGAGGGGAGGGCCTGATCTCTGGTCAAGGAGGTGGGCTTGGCCACTGAGGAAAGAGACAGAGCAGGCCTTGAGCGGAGACCCACTTGCTTTGCACCTTCAGCCTCCCTTGAGGCTACTGAGCTAATGTCAGATCCTGTCTTCACACCTGTAACCATATTGTGGCTATAGTGAGAGCCCATACACACCCACAGGGGTGACCACCTTGTTCCGGCCCCTCTGCTCAGGGGTCTCTCTCCTGCCTGATAGCTAGCTAGCGAGAGGACCCAGAACATCCTTGGCAGACCTCTGCTTCTTCCTTGCCCAGAGGGTGAGGGGGTTCAGGCTTCCACATTGAATACCTGTTGGGCTTTGAACTGTCCCGGGATTCTCAGATGGTTAAAAGCCACCCTGGGGTCTTGGGGGAGGGGACTGACTTCATCCTACCCCTCTGCTGAAGTGGAGGCTCGTTTTGGCTTCTGGGTTCTCGTTGAACCGTCTAGCTCACTAGGCAGGCTCTGGGAATTCAGTGAGCCTGGGGGCATCATGGCTGCGTCACGTGGATTTCAGGAAAAGGAGAAAATGTTTCTCATGGCGAGTTTCAGTGGAAAGCCAAGTGCTACCAGGAAGGCAACCTTCACCCTGTGTTTCCTGGGAGCAAGAGGTGGGAATGCTTCTGAAGATGGCCACTGCACCGTCGCTTCCGGGGACAGCAGGGCCCAGACTCTCCAGGACCCAGCAGTGTGCGGGACCCTCAGCCCTCAGTGCAGGAACGTGCCACCACTTGCCTTGCCTGGCACGCTGTGTCGTGCAGGAGGCGCTCTTCAGAGCACGTCTGCAATGCGGGGTTCCATGCTGTTCGTTGACCACCTGCAGCTCCCTTGAGGGAGGCAGAGGGCGAGGGAGGGGCTGGACCTGGTGCCTTGTGGAGTGGATGGAGGACAGGAAGAAAAGATGTGTAGGAATGGGGTCCCGTATCCAGTTACAGAAGGGCACAGATGTTTAGGGTGACTAGAAGAGACCCAGGGCCAGCGGGGAGCTTTAGACAGGGCAGTGGAGCAGGAGGGAAGGGGTACACTTCAGCCCAAAGAGGAACTACATCCATAAAAACAATGACCTCCTGGCCTTTTGGAGGAAGGTAGCTAGAGAGATAATGAAAAAATAATGGAGTTGGGGATATTACTCTTTGTGTTTTGGGATTCTCTTGAGTTTTTCTTCCTGGCATACTGTCTGAAAATGTGGCTGTTTAGGAGGAAAAACTGGGGACCATCATGCATACCTGATTTTTCACTGGTGTGACAAAATTTCCTTTTTTTCGCCAGTCCATGAAGGGTGGGTAGGGACCAGTACCTCGAAGGTAGTTACTTTTGGTGGCTGAGCAATTCTGAAATGACAAATTACAATTTTATTGTACAATTAAATTTTCAGGGGGGGAAAACCCATTTCTGATGGAAAAGTATGTAATTAAAATAGTCACCACAAGAGAATGAGAAAGATTATGGTTGTCAGAACCATCTTATCGCACCCTATTAGTTCAAAATGCTAAATGACAGGTCCTTTGGGGGACTCAAGTTGGGGCAGTTAGGACAGGGAGGGCAGATTTAGCAAATAAGAATACAGTTCACCCAGTTAAAGTTGAATTTTAGATCAATGATGAAAAAGTTGTAGTGTACATCCCATGCAATACTTTGGATATTACTTATGCTAAAATATTATTAGTTGGGACTTCTCTGGTGGTCCAGCGGTCAAGAATCTGCCTGCCAATGCAGGGGACCCGGGTTTGATCCCTCTTCCAGGAAGATCCCACATGCTCCGGAGCAACTAAGCCCAAGCGCCACAACTACTGAAGCCCACGCACCTTAGAGTCTGCAACAAGAGAAGCTACTGCAAGAAGGCTGTGAACCACAACCAGAGAGTAGCACCCACTCACTGCAACTTAAGAAAGTCCTCTCAGCAAACGAAGACCCAGCGCAGCGGGAAAAAAAAAGCCAAGCAGAAAAGACTCAGATTTGGTCCCAGTGAGTAATACCCACCTGAGGCTCTGACCAAAGATACTTGCGTTTTAATTCATCAAAGCTCATGTCTGAAAATTGATTCAGTCCCACTGAAAAAAGAGAAGGCAGAACAGTAAACAATCAAACAAAAAACAAAACAGAGGTGTTCAGTAGATCACTAATAAAGAAACAAAAAAATAATGAAATCTCACGGTCCCTCGTGTCCTATTTACAGGCCCTCAACTTGGCTTCTTTAAATTTTTAAACGGAATGGACGCAGTTGAACTGTTTTAAAACAAATTTTTAAATTTATTTTTTTATTGAGGTATAGTTGATTTTACAGTTGACCCTTGAACAACATGGTTTGAACTAGGCAGATCCACTTATACATGGATTTTTTTCCAATAGTAAATACTACAGGGCAACATGATCCTGGGTTGGTGTAATCATGGGATGCAGAACCGTGGATACAGAGAAAGTGCACATATGGAGGAAATGCATATATGGAGGGCAGACAATCAGTTATACTCAGACTCTCAACTGTGTAGACAGTCGGTGCCTCTAACCCCACACTGTTCAAGGGTCAACTGTAATTTACTACACCAAGGTCAGCCTGACTGTGCTTCGGAATTCCCTGGGGCAGTACCAGTGTCTGGGCTGCACCCCAGAGATGCGGACGTAGTGGGCCTGGGGTGGGGCCTGGGCACCCATTTTTTAGATGCCCCGTTAGTAGGTCTGGTGGACGTCCGGGTACTGAACCACCACACCTGCACCAAGTGCCTGCCACCTGTTACCTCCTTCCGTCTTCATAGCCTGGCGGGGGGAGCCTTACGATCTCCACTTAACAGTCCAGTGAAACTTCAGAGCTATCAATGCCCCCCAGGGTTGACACAGCCAATACTGGGCAGAAATGAGGTTCAAACTGAGGTTTCCTTCCACTTCACGCTTCTGCCCATGTTACTCACTCAGTTGACAGTGCCATCACTTCTGAGTCCTCAGTGTATGTAGCGTGTTTCTAGTGAAACGAACCCAGACTGAAGGCAGATGTCCTAAGGAGCTGCTCGTGAGTCCAGAAGCACTGCTCCCCTCGGCAGCCCAGGGGCTCAGCATCTGGGCTGGACCCTCAGAAAGCAGAAACACCACAACCCTTTGGAGGGACACCCTAAAGTTACAACCCCTTGAATCTCAGAGAACAATAGCAGAGCTGGAATGTGAGGTCGGCCCCAGCTTCAGAGCCTGGGTGGCTGCTCTCCTCCTGCCCCACTCCCCAGCCCAGTGGACCCTGTAATCATTCATTTCTTTCCAGATCTGAGCTGCTCTCTCCTCCCAGGGATGAGCGGCCTGGAGGCAAGGTGTCCCCACGTACTTTTAAATGTGTGGTTCCTGGCGTTGTGGGCGTTGATCTCCCTCAAGTTGCTGGCAAACACCTGCAGCCTGTGGTGGTACTCCTCTGAGCTGTATTTCTTTTGATGCTGAAACACATTAGCAAGCAATACGTCATGGAAACAGGACGCTGCTTACCAGAGGGTAACGGTCTTGTCTTCTAAGAGGAGAAATGGAGGTTTTCTTCCTGCCATAATTCTCAGGCCAAAACTGTATTAGAGGTGGGACACTGCCCTGGGTTTATATAGGAACCCCTCTGCCTCCAGGGGCCTGTGGCCAGAATGAAGCCTATGCAGCTGCCGTAGAGTCAGTTAAGAGATCGAGAAGGCCAGGTGAATGACCTGTCACATTTAGATCAGCCCTGGAGGCCACAACTGGCACTAGGTCAAGTTCATGGCAGAAATCACCATTTTTCAAAAATATGCACACCAGTGTTTTTCGATTGATTTTGCAGCCAGCTACACAATGTGATTTGAATACAAAAAATGTAAATAAATCTGAAGATTTCCAAGGCTGCTAGCCAACTTCACTACTGGGGACCAGACCACTGTTTGGAAGGAACTCACTTAACGAAATCTTTTTGCAGCGTTTGACTCATCCCCATGTGGAAAAGACCCAGGGGATGGGGCCTGGAAATTCCTCCTTCATCGTCTCAAATCTAGGACGGTCTGTTCTGATAACAGGAAACAGTGAAATGAGAAACTTCAGAAAGAAGAAGTTGGACACTGACCTGCACCATCCATGATTGAAAGTGAAACTTCTCTGCAAAAAGGAGAAAAAAAAAATTAGGTCTGGGTGCCTTGTGATCATGTCTATAGCCAAGTGGGGCACAAGAGAACTGATTTGTATTTTAATAAACTGGGTTAAACTTAAAGCACCAAAAATGGTGGTATATAATGCAGAATTTGAAAAGGAACTAAATTCTTACTGCTTTTGTGCTCCAAATTAATTCTAAAAAGTACATGCCATTAACCTATAGTATTAAAAATCAGGATAATGGTAATACTTAGGAGTCAAAGGGGGCTTGTGGGGTTCTGGTAATGTTCTGTGGCTTCATCTGGGTGCCAAGTTTCACGAGTGTGTTTAGATGATGAGAATTCACTGAAATGCATATTTAATGATTTGTGTTCTCTTCTGTGTCATATTTTAAGAAGTTAATTTAAAAACCTATATGCCAGGACTTCCCTATTGATCCAGTGGTTAACACTGTAGTTCCAATGCAGGGGGTTTGATCCCTGATTGGGGAACTAATCCCACATGCTGCATGGCGAGGCCAAAAATAAATACATAAAATAAAAAAAAGTTTTGAATTTAACAGAGAGCTTGTTATTCATGATAACACAAATAAATACTTTAAAAACCCTTATATACCCTGTGTCAGTAATTTTTAAAAAGGGACAGATGGTAAATATCCTAGACTTTGCAATCTCTACAGTCTGTTACAACTACTCAACTCTACCCTCGTGTGTGAAAATGAAGGGGTATGACTGTTTCAGTAAAACTTTATTTACAAAAACGGGCTGCCTAGTTGTTTGTAGACTCTTACTATATCCACCCTTGTACATTTTTAAATGTAAAATTGCATTTCAAATTTAAATAGCTGCAAAGGATGTACACCAGTTTATTGCAATTAATGACGTTTAAAAATACGACTGTTCCATCGTATTCAAAGAATGCCAGCCAAAGAATTCCATATAACATCAGGATGTGATATTCACCATCAATAACATGAACAAGCCCTTCTATAAGAGCTGAATAGTTCATACAGTTTCTTTTTCTCCTTGAACGCCCATCTCCATCCACATCTCACACAATTTTATCCTAAGGGAGCATGTGTTTAATTTATTTTGGGGGGCTACATTGCAGGGCATGTAGGACCTAGTTCCTTGACCAGGGATCAAACCCATGCCCCCTGCATTGGAAGTGCAGAGTCTTAACCACTAGACCACAATGGAAGTCCCAGGGAGTATCTGTTTATACTTCATTGCTCTAGTATCCTTTTATGCAATGACAAGCACGGAAAGTATATATTTAAATTACTGTTACTCCTGGTGACCCATATACCTCTGGATATTATAAAAGTTCATTCTGGATTAAGTCATCATCATTATTAAGACTCCAACTGATTAAAAACATGTCAAATATATTATACCTAATGAAAAGTAATTGTTAAACATAAAAAGTAAACTTGCATTGGAGAGGCATCTCTTAATGAGGTAAATTAAACTTAATTAATGCCCTCCTCATGGATTTATATATTCATGAGTGATTATTACCTGTTTTTCTGAATGGGTTAGCATTAATTCTGATCTTTGTCTCAGCCCCTTGAAAGGGCTGAGAAATTCTGCTCAGATAAGCAGGATTGCTTATTGCTTCTGGGAACAGAAGGCAAGTTTTAGAGCAAAGTCACGCAATTCCTCATACTCCTTTCTACACCCCCACATCACATGGCACTCTATTACTAAACATTATATCTAGGACCCCAGCAGCTGACACTTGGAAGTAAAGGGTGTGGAAATGGATTTACTGTCTGTACTGTATCACTTGGTACTTTTCCGTGTTCCTCCACTGGTCTTCCCAGGTGGTGCAGTGGTAAAGAATCTGTCTGCCAATGCAGGAGACACAGGCTTGATCCCTGGGTCAGAAAGATCCCTTGGAGGAGGAAATGGCAGCCCATCCGGTATTCTTGCCTGGAGAATCCCATGGACAGAGGAGCCAGGTGGGCTGTCATCCATGGGGTCACGAAGAATTGGACACAACTGAGCACACACATGTGTGCCACCAATCCACACCCTAAAGCTGGAAGATCACAGTTCTGTGGAATTTAGCTCTCTCCTTGTGGGTCATAGATCTGTTCCAGAAACCAAGTGACAGCCATTTTTCCTGAGAAAGAAATGCACATTTCTCCAGGATATGCCCTGTGTGGGGTTTAGAGGACTGCAAATCTTGGTTAGCCATTATAGCTGATGGCTTCAGAAGAGAAAAAGTGAAGTGAAAGTTGCTCAGTTGTGTCTGACTCTTTGCGACCTCATGCAGAGCACCCTGCCAGGCTCCTGTGTCCATGGATTTCCCAGGCAAGAATACTGGAGTAGGTTGCCATTCCCTTCTCCAGGGGATCTTCCCAACCCAGGGATCAAATCCAGGTCTCTTGTATTGGCAAGCAGACACTTTACCATCTGAGCCACCAGGGAAGCCTGATGGCTTTAGAAGACCAGGGCTTGAGGCAGATGGAGTTTAGGACAACTGACCAATGTTTGCCTGCAGAGGTTTCAAAAGCTACAAGCAGGCGTGAAAATCCAGCACTACTTCTCCTTCGTTCGAGGTCAGAGGGAGAAAAAGCCAGAGGTGATCTTGGGGTGGGGCCAGAAGGATATCTGGTGACCCTTGCACACTACTCTTAGACCCACTGCAGTCCATTGTGACTTTTGGAAGAAAGCATACATCCTTTCTTTGTGTGCTGCTTCGGGGAGCACATGGTACTATCTAGAACAGGGGTTAGCAAACTCCGACCTGCCACTTGTTTTTGTATGGCCCACGAGCTAAGAATGTTCACGTTTAAAAATGTTTTTTTGAAAACCACATTGTGTAGCACTTTAAAATCATCTGAATTCAAACTTCAATGTGTCTAAATAAAAGTTTCTGGGAGCACAACTGGTTCATTCATTTACATACCGCCTTTGGCTACTTTCAGCACAGAATTAAGTAGCTGATACAGAGACTGTGTGGTCCACAAAAAGCCTTAAATATTTACTATCTGGCTATTCACAGGAGAAGCATGCCAAACCCTACTCTGGAAGAACGGCTTCCAGCATCAGCCCTCCTCCTCCACGCAGGCCACACGGCCCTGGCTTGCGGGCAGCTGGGTTTCTTTAGGCTGGGACTGAGCTGAGCTGGGCGTCCTCCTAGGTCTGCAAGACTGGGGGGCTTCCTTGTATCTTTGGGTCAGGAGGAATGAGGCAAGATTCTAGTGGAAAAGATTCAGCCTCAGGGATCTTTGTCCTATCCCCAGGCTGCTCTTTGGAGAAGGCAATGGCATCTCACTCCAGTACTCTTGCCTGGAAAATCCCATGGACGGAGGAGCCTGGTGGGCTGCAGTCCATAGAGTCGCTGAGGGTCGCTGAGGGTCGGACATGACTGAGCGACTTCACTTTCACTTTTCACTTTCTCACGTTGGAGAAGGAAATGGCAACCCACTCCAGTGTTCTTGCCTGGAGAATTCCAGGGACGGGGGAGCCTGGTGGGCTGCCGTCTCTGGGGTCGCAAAGAGTCGGACACGACTGAAGCGACTTAGCAGCAGCAGCAGGCTGCACTTTGGCTACAATTCTTTGTCCTCAGGGTGAGGAGGCAGGTGGTCTTGAGGTCAGAGCCTGTGGGCGGTGGGTTGAGGCTGAGGGTGGTGGGCAAGGGGCAAGGCAGGAGGGCCTTCGGGAGAGCCTTTAGCTTGGGAAGGTGGTTGGATTTGCAGCAACAGAACTAGGGTAAGAGCAGCCAGAAGCTGGACCACTCAGCTTCCTGAGTGGAAGCCCTGGGGCCGTACAGGGGAGCCCTGGGGCTTGACCTTACACCCTGGGTCCTTGGAACAAACAGCCTCAGTTTTCAGGGGGTAAATCTGCTATGGCTCCTTGAAAGGTCAGGTCCAACCCATTCACAGGCTCTCAAGGCACCCCTGGGGACGTCCCCTGTGCCCAGTCTCTGGGAGCTGCCAGAAAAGGCTGGGAAGTCCCTGCTAGCCTCTGGCTGGGGCGTTTCCTGTCAGCGCCCCTGAGCAAGGGGGACCCCCGGGCACCTATCCATCCGCTCCTCGGGTCCCGCAAGACGCTCACCCTCCAAACCTCCCCCTTCTCTAGCCCACACTCCCCACGCATCACACAGGCCACCCTTCCAGAACTCCGGTCCCGACCCGCAGAGCCCCAGGGCCTCGGGCCTGCGACGTGCGCTGCCCGGCTCCTCCCAAGCGCGGAGTCCGGACCCGCCCAAGTTCTCCAGAGTCTCCGGCCTGCCGGCTCCTCTCCGGGGGCGCCCCGTCCCCGTCCCCGGAGTCCCCGTACCTAAAGAGTTCACGGCCAGCTCGGCGGCGCCGCAAGCCGGGGCGCCCAGGAGCCAGGCTCCCGCGCAGAGCAGCGGCAGGACGGCCCACATCGCGGCGGCTGTGACTGCTCGGCCGGCGCACTGGCTTGGAGGGCTGCGGGGCAGGAGGCCAAAATGCGCTCGGGACAGTGGGAGGGGCGGGCCGGGCGGCGGGCGGGGCGGGAGGAGAGGGAGGGAGGGCGATGGGCGGAGGGGAGGAAGCGGGGGAAGAGGAGGGGGAAGAGGTGGAGGGTGCAAAACAGCCCGGGAAGCCCTTGCTCCTGAGAGATGGTGGCCTTCGACTTCCCTCGGTCTCAGTCGCCTCCTTCTTACCCTCTTCTCATCTTTCACCTCTCCTCCGGGGACATCACTCTTCTCCTCTAAGAGGAAAGGCAAGTTGGACCACTCGGTCTGCAGGGGTCCTGCCCATCTGCTTATCTGCCAGATCTGGCCGGATGGGCCAGGGTGGTGCCTGTCCTCAGCCCAGATTCCCCATATCCCGACCTCTCCTCACGCCAGGGCTCCCATCTCCCACCCTCATTATTCACCTTACCCTGATGGGCCCTTCAGACTTGGGATGAACTCAAACTAGAGCAGTTAGATCGCTGTTTTTATGACTATGTTCCATCCCTGCAAGCCCCTTCCCCAAGGAGTTTTAGTCTTTCTGTCGAGAAAGTCATATTAGCAGCTGTAGGGCCATTTTCTCTATTTGCAAATCTGAAAAAAAAGAATAGGATGTGTAAGAGTCCGGGTGTGAGATAAATAGAACAGGGAACATTTCCAACTAGGGCAGTGTGCTCAGGGATTGCTTCAAGGGAGAGGAGAGGGCAGTTAGACCTGCCTGCAACAACCTGTCAAGCACCCAGTGGGGCCGGGTTGTTCACTTATATCATCACTTTGCCAAGGGGCAGGTTGTTGCCCTTCCATTTTACAGATGGGGAAACTGAGGCTCCAAGTATTGATGCTAACGTTCCCAGTAAGTGTGCTTCCCAGTACCACGATTGCTCACTCTGCTCTTCTGGAGTCCTAGGCATTTGCTGTGTCAGAGCCTGTTGGCACTGGCCCATCAGACCTGAGCCCTCTCCCTTCCTCAGACAGGAGGAAACCTCCATCTCTGCCTGACTCTGCCTGTGCGGAGCCCCCGGGGGAGCAGATTCCTGGATTTGACCTGTATGGGTATAGCTTGTGAATTTGTACTTACAGGGCCTCACGGTGGTTGCTCAGTGCCGCTGGGTGGACATTGAATCTGCATGAAGATTAGCAGTGCCATAGGACACTGTCTTGGAGAAGGCAATGGCACCCCACTCCAGTACTCTTGCCTGGAAAATCCCATGGATGGAGGAGCCTGGTAGGCTGCAGTCCATGGGGTCGCTAAGAGTCTGGACACTACTGAGTGACTTCACTTTCACTTTTCACTTTCACGCATTGGAGAAGGAAATGGCAACCCACTCCAGTGTTCTTGCCTGGAGAATACCAGGGACTGGGGAGCCTGGTGGGCCGCTGTCTATGGGGTCGCACAGAGTTGGACATGACTGAAGCGACTTAGCAGCAGCAGCAGGACACTGTCTTTTCAGATAAAGAAGATCTTTATCAATTTATAAATCAGCCCTTGTCTGGATGCCCCTTGGGTACGCTTTGAGGCAAATGTCTGGGGAATGACCCTACGTGGTTGCTGCTACTTGCAAATTTAAGCCCCTGGCCTTAGGATAAATCTGGCCAGCCTCTGCAATGTTCTATCCTTCAGGTGTGCAGGAAATGCTCCTCTTTCTGCCCATCCAAGCCACCCAGCGAGTGGCAGGACTGAGAGCCTTAACATTAGACCTCAGACCCCAAACTTGTTCTCTGTGCTGGGTCCCCAGTGACCCTCCTTGGTGGATCATTCAGGAAGGCCCGAAACACGAACGGCACTGGCCTGATCAGTTTTAGAGTAATGTTTGGTTCTAGTCCTGTCACACATTCACTGTATGACATAAGCTGGTAGTTCTCTCACATGGGGTTTCAGATTCCTCATCTGTGAAATGGGGGTAGGTGCACTGCCTTCCACAGTGGTTAAATACAGGTTTACACTTTGTGTGTGTGTTAAGTCACTAAGTCATGTCTAATTCTTTGCAACCCCATGGACTGCAGCATACCAGGCTTCCCTGTCCTTCACTCCTCCTGGAGTTTGCTGAAACTCCTGTCCATTGAATAGGTGATGCCATCTAACCATCTCATCCTCTGTTGCCCCCTTCTCCTCCTGCCCTCAGTCTTTCCCAACATCAGGGTCTTTTCCAATGAGTTGGCTCTTTGCATCAGGTAGCCAAAGTTTTGGAGTTTCAGCTTCAGCATCAGTCCTTCCAGTGAATATCAGGGTTGATTTCCTTTAGGATTGACTGGTTTGATTGCTTTGCTGTCCAAGGGATTCTCAAGAGTCTTCTCTAGCACCACAGTTTGAAAGCATCAATTCTTCAGCGCTCAGCCTTTTTATGGACCAACTGTCACATCCATACACTTTAGTTATAGGTGAAACACTGGCCCCAAGTGTGGCACTGTAATAGTGATTCTCCCAGATGTGGGCTCAGTTTTGGGTTCTGTCTCTGTCCTTCTCTGACTGCACCCGATTGCATGGTGAGTTCATCGGCTCCTCTGGCTCCAGCTGGGCATCACTTCTGAGAGGGCTTCTCTGCAGTCCTGGTCCTCTGTGCTCCTACAGAGGGTGGTTGAGGACTGGTGCTGGCAACAGAGCCCTGAGCCAGGGGTGCAGGCAGAATTCTAGTTTCCATGCTTTGGTTATTTGATCAAACATGATCTACCCAGAGCTGGGAAGGGACTTTGCAGGTGGAATGAAGGCTTCCAATCAGCTAACTTTGAAAGATTATCCTGGATTAGCTGAACAGCCCTGATGTAATCACGGGGGTCCTTCCAAGCAGCAGAAGAAAGCAGAAGGGTCAGAGGAAGGAGGCATGGGGAGGTCAGAGAACTTCAAACCGTGAAAAAGACTCTACTGTGACAAGCTAGAGGAGTGGGAAGGGGTGGGAGGTGGGAGAGAGGTTCAAGATGGAGGGGACATACGCATACCTATGACTAATTCATGTTGATGTATGGCAGAAGCCAACACAATATTGTAAAGCAATTATCCTTGCATTAAAAATAAATAAATTTAAATTAAATTATAAAAAAAAGAAAGAAAGAAAGACTGTCCCTGCCATTGCTGACTTTGATGGGGGCCATGAGCCAATGAAGGTGATTGGCCTCTAGGAGCTGAGAATGACCCCAATGCACAACCAGTAAGGAAATGGAGACCTTGGTCCAGCAATCACGTGGACCTGAATTCTGCCAATGACCTGAATAAACTTGGAAGCAGATCCATCTCCACCACCTCCACTGGAAAAGAAGGCAGCCTCACTGACCTGTTGCTTTTGGCTGTGTGAGACCTGGAGAGGAACTGGCCAAAGTCACGTGGTTGACTTTAAAAAAAAAGCGCAATATGAGAATTGTGAGTTAAGTTTAATTGGGGTCTGGGAGTCAGCACCTCAGATAGCTCTGAGAAACTGCTCCAAAGAGGCAGCGGGGGGAAGGTCAGTATAGACATGATTTTGGGGAAGGGGGAGTATGTGCAATCAAGCATATATTTTTTTGCAGAAGTTTCTGCTAGTCATGGGGAGCAGATATCACCATGAAGGAATTTACTGCTTTTCTAGATATGAGGAGACACATGAATTGAGCTTATCAAAATGGCTCCTGGAAATATTTAAGTATCTAAAGACCTGTCCTGCCAGTTTCCACCCTCCATCCCCAAGTACAATGTACCTCATTTCTGCTCTCCACCCTGAATGCCTTTCCAGGGGTGTGGAAGGTCAGCAGCTGCAGAAACACATGATTTAATCCTTGTAGAGGTGGATGGCAAGTGCCAATTTGTAGTTGACAATGTGGACTTCTCCACATGTGAGGTCATAAATTTGCATTAAGTGCCTACATTTGTGGTGATCTCGTGCGCAGCAACCGGAAGCTAGTAGAGCAGGTGACATGCCCGGGCTGACTGGTGCCTCTGGGGACAGAGGGCTGGGCGTGTGTGGTCTCAGGCTCTGGTGCCAACTTGCTGTATTTCTGGAGTCTAGGCAGGCTGAGAGGGGACAGCAGGTCTCATCCGCCACACCCAGGAGTCATTACCTTGAGAAATGAACTATTTCTTGCCTTATCAGTAAACAAAGGATATCACAGTCTGGTGTAAGCTGGTGAGCCTTGGGGAACTCAGGAAGGAAAGAACATGTGCCATCTCGAAGCCAACAGACTGCAGCCCTGGGAAACTTAGGATGTTCAAACACAGGGTACGGGCCCGAGACAGCTGAGGTGCACATCAAAGGATGATTTCAGTGAGCCCAGACTCTTGCATCCCCCCATACATGGAAAACTGCTTAATTCCTTAACTTGGGATATCTGGTTTTTCTTTCCTTTTGACTTCTGATTATCTGCCCTTTGTTGCAAAACTTCTGTATAACCTGGCTCCCTCCCTGCCTCCTTGGAGCAGTTTCTCGGAGCTCTAAGGCTCTCTCAGGCTGCAGTCCTCATTTTTACCCAAATAAAGCTTAACTTCCAACTCTCGTGTCACATAAATTTTTTTCAACAACCTCCTGTAGGGATGTGTTAGACTCAGTGTGTGTACTCTACATGAATAAACTTTCTTAATTCTCTGTTTCCCCTCCTAAGATAGAGATGAGGTGACAGAGGCACCTAAGTAGCTATGGCCCCACAGCTAATACCTGAGAGTGCTGGGGTTTGAACTCCTGGCCAGCTGAGTCCAGAGTTCTCCACAAAGTGGGCATCTGGGGCTTCCCAGGTGGCTCAGTGGTAAAGAATCTGCCTGCCATGGCAGGGGACATGGGTTCAATCCCTAATCAGGGGACTAAGATCCCGCATGTTGCATGGTGGAGCCAAAAAAAAAAAAAGATTTCCTCCTGCTTACAGTTCTAGGGATCACTGCTCAGCTCATCTTCATTTGTCCTTTTTCTTTAAACCAAATCTGCTGGTCACTCCTCTCATCCCCTCAGAATTTTATCCCTTCCGCAATTGTTGCTTATGGCTTTAACTGGTTTTCCAGATCACTTGTCAGAGTGAACATCTTGGCTGGAAAACTGGGCCCCTCACCAGATTTCTTTCTTTCTGTCTCTAGCATCTTACAATAATAATAATTTCCATAATAATATAATAACTACCATGTACATAGATCTTGTTCTTTCATGCTCACAACAACACTTTGAAGGTTCTTTGAGAAGACACACACCCACTTGCTAGATGAAGAAATTAGATTTGAAGAGTTAAGTAGGTGTGCTGGTAAGTGATGAGGCTCTTTTCACACCCACATGCTGATTTTGCATAGTAGGTAAGCAGAGGGTTGATTAAGTGGTTTGGGTGGATGATGGTCTATGCTGCTGCTGCTGCTGCTAAGTCGCTTCAGTCGTGTCCGACTCTGTGCGACCCCATAGATGGCAGCCCACCAGGCTCCCCCATCCCTGGGATTCTCCAGGCAAGAACACTGGAGTGGGTTGCCATTTCCGTCTCCAATGCATGAAAGTGAAAAGTGAAAGTGAAGTAGCTCAGTCTATAGGGATGCATAAATGGATGAAAGGATAGATGGATGGATATATAGGGAAATGGCTTTATGGTTGAATGACTAAATGGATGCTTGGTTAGAAACAAGGATGAATGGATGGATGGGTGGATGAATGGATGGATGGGTGGGTAGATGGATGGAGGAGTGGAAGGATGGATCAGTGGACATAGAGATGAGTGACCAGAGAATTTGTAGAGTGAGAAAGGTAATGAATGCAGGAAGTGTATAACTCTGCATCAAAGAGCAACTTCAATTGGATTGTAATATGAACTTGCACCTCTTGCTAGTTCCATTGTTTTTTTTTTTATTTTTATTGAATGTAGATAGTTGATTTACAATATGGCGTTAATTTCTGCAGTACAGCAAAGTGATTCACTTAATGAAAGTGAAAGTCATTCAGTCGTGTCTGACTCTTTGTGACCCCATGGACTACACAGTCCATGGAATTCTCCAGGCCAGAATACTAGAGTGGGTAGCCTTTCTCTTCTCTAGGGGATCTTCCGAACCCAGGGATCAAACCCAGGTCTCCTGCGTTGCAGGCAGATTCTTTACCAACTGAGCCACAAGGGAAGCCCAAGAATACTGGACTGGGTAGCCTATCCCTTCTCAAGTGGCTCTTCCCCATTGGGGAATCGAACCAGGGTCTCCTGCACTGCAGGCGGATTCTTTACCAACTGAGCTATCAGGGAAGGCCAAGTGATTCACTTACACACGCTTATACACATATGCATTCTTTTTCATGTTTTTTTCCATTATGGCTTATCACAGGGTATTGAATATGATTCCCTGTGCTCTAGAGTAGGACCTTGTTGTTTATCCATCCTACATATAATAGTTTGCCTCTATATTTTTATTTATTTTTTAAAAATTAATCTTTATTGGAGTATAGTTGTTTTACAATGTTGTTAGTTTCTACTGTGTAGCAAAGAGAATTAGCTATACACACACACACACACACACACACATATATATATGTGTGTATATATATATATATATATATATATATATATCCCTGGGCTTCCCTGGTAGCTCAGATGGTAAAGAATCTGCCTGCAATGGTGGAGACCTGGGTTCAATCTCTGGAGAAGGGCATGGCAACCCATTCCAGTATTCTTTTCTGGAGAAGCCCATGGACAGAGGAGCCTGGCCAGCTACAGTCCATGGGGTCATAAAGAGTCAGACATGACTGAACAAGACTGAGCACTTTCACTTTCACACAAACATATATCCCAAGTTCTGTTGTTGACAAGGAGACTTCCTGTTTAACCATCTTGGTTATTTCCCTTGCCCTGAGTCAGAGAAGTGGGCCTGAAAATGTCCTCCAGCTGCTTGAGAAGGCATTGTTTGTCCCCTAAGAAGTCAGGGAACACGGGAACCACCACTGGCTTGGTGAAGTCCTAAAGATGCTGCATTCACATCCAAGAAAGTGTGAGGGCTGGTAGAGAAGTCCCGAAGCTGTATGTCATTATGGCCAGGATTTGGGAGAATACAGTAAGGCTATGCTGAACGAGCACAGGGTTTGATCCTGTCATTGTTTTCTTTATTAACATGTGATGTTACTCATCTAAGATTTTTGCATTAATTTCTGTTATTTTATAATATTGTATTAAAATATTATGTATCTTGATGACTGAGTTTTCTGACATTCCCTTAAAATTTGTGGGTTTCCCTGCTTGTTCAGTGGAAAAGAATCTGCCTGCCAATGCAGGAGATGCAGGTTCAATCCTTGGGTCGGGAAGATCCCCTGGAGGAGGAAATGGCTACCCACTCCAGTATTCTTGCCTGGAGAATCCCATGGACAGAGGAGCCTGGTAGGCTACAGTCCATGGGATTGTAAGAATCGGACAAGACTTAATGACTGAGCATGCATATCCTAAATTTTGCATCTGGGGTGTATGTCTCACTTCTTTCACCCTTGTCCTGGCCCTGTGAGGGAGTACCAGTTTCTGGACTTTTCTGTAAGCCACTCCTGTGTGGTGGATGCTCATCCTTGTTCAGTTGGTTTCACTCCTGCCCCTGGCACTTGGGGGCTGGAGCCCAGAGCATGTCACATTGTCACGGTCTGCACTCCTTTGTTTTCCCTTAAGACCTTCTTTGATATATCCCTATTCTGCTTATAGTGTCCAGCTCCACTGCATTCCTCACACCAGTTCATAGCTGAGCTCCTTGTCCTGGCTCAGCCCAACCTCCAACCCCTTCCTCCCGCCTCCGCATGAACTTTCTCTTCCCCAACTCCTGAATTCATCATCTGTATCCACAATGTGATGCTTTAGCCTGTACGACTTTGGAGGGTGCCCTGCAGAACTGGTTGATTTTCAGCCAGTTTGCATCCTCTTGGCCGTTAGTCTTGGTGGTCAGTACTCATGCCATAACTCATGGCAGTTAAATATTTTGAAAATCAGGTTTCCTGTGTCTTGTCCTCCCCTGTGAAATGGAGGTTAAAAACACCCGGGAGTTCTTGCTCAGAAACAGAGCTGGACACGCTGCAGGCTGGACAAAGATGGTAGCAGAAGTAGTCATTGTTATTTATTCTGAGTCAGATGATAAAATGCTGGTGGCATTAATGGTGGTGTTTGAGGGGCTTCAAGTCCTGACTGAGAGAGGCTTGGAGGTTCTATGCTCCTCTCCTGATGAGGCTTCCAGCGGCCGTGAGAGACGTTGTTGTTCAGTCTCTCAGTCGTGTCCGACTCCCTGTGACCCCATGGACTGCAGCACGCCAGGCTTCTCAGTCCTTCACTATCTCCCAGAGTTTGCTTAAACTCATGTCCATTGAGTTGGTAATGCCATCCAACCATTTCATCCTCTGTCGCCCCCTTCTCTTCCTGCCTTTAATCTTTCTCAGCATTGGGTCTTCTCCAGTGAATCGGCTCTTTGCATCAGGAGGCCAAAGTACTGGAGCTTCAGCTTCAACATCAGTCCTTCCAATGAATATTCAGGGTTGATTTCCATTAGGATTGTTGCGTAAGACCCCTGGGGAGTAACAAGAATGGGTGTAGGGAGTTTATGGGTGGGCACGAAGCTTGGAGGGGCCGCTGGGAGATTCTAGATGTGGAAGAGGAGCAGCCGGTTTGCCTGGACCCTGACCTGTGCAAGCAGGATTTACTTCCCCTCCCAGCAATGAGAAGTGGACCCTGGCTGTTCCTGGGCTGGGAGTCACTTGATCTGAGTGTGGGCAATAATTGCACAGTAAACATACGTTACGGCATATGTGTGATAAGTGCTGATAAGGGGCTGATGGACTGAAAATAGAATCAGGCTGGGCCACTTCACCATCAGGCCCTGCATGACTCCCCGGCCAGCTGCTCAGGGACCCTGGCAGGCACCCCACCTGCCCCCTGCCCTCTCCCTGGGCATCTCACCAGACCGGTTCAGCCATCACTCAGGCTGTCCCTCATCAGAGACACTCAGTCCCCCCTCTTCTCTCAGCCAGAAAACTTGGGGTTTCTAGTTCTTCAAGGCCCAGTTTGGGACACTTGGGAGAAGTGAGAAGCTCTCTCTGACCAGCCCTGTTCCCTGTTTTATTTCTTACTGTTTTTTTTCAAATGAAATGAAATCTATGTAGTATCTATAATTCACCATTTTAAAGCATACAATTCAGAGTTCTCCCATTACCTGATATAATTTCTGATATAATAACTGATATGATTTCACATCAGGAGTACTTTCTAACGAGCACTGAACTTGGGCAAATTCTGGGAGATGGTGAAGGGCAGGGAGGCCTGGTGTGCTGGAGTCCACGGAGTCACAGAGTCGGACACGACAGGGAAACTGAACAACTACAGTCAGTTCTTCCTCTCTCTCTTTTTGAGGTAAATTTCATATAACATGAATTGACTTTTATTTATTTTTATTTTTTGGTTGCACTGCACAGCATGTGGGATCTTAGTTCTATGAACAGGGATCGAACCCATGCTCCATGCAGTGGAAGCATGGAGTTTTAATCATGAGATGGCCAGGAAAGTCCCATGAGTTAACCATTTTAAAGTATAGAATCCAGCGGTATTTAGTGCCTTCACAGCATTGTGCAAGCACTACCTCTCTCTAGTTTCAAAACTTTAAAAAACCCTCTGTGAAAGAACAGCCCATGTCCTTTAAGTAACCACACTCCTTCCCTCCATCCCCAACCCCTTGGCAACCATTAGTCACTTCCTGTCTTTATGAATTTGCCTGTTCTGAACATTTTATATGTAACAAATCATGCACTTTGTGATCATTTGTGTCTGGATTCTATAATGTAGCATAATGTTTTCAAGGTTCATCCAACTTATGGAATGCATCAGCGTTTTGCTCCTTTTAAAAGCTGAATAATATTCCATGGTATGCGTACTGTGTTTTGTTTATCCATTTAGTTGTTGATGGGTATTCGGGTTGTTTTTACCTTTTGGTTATTTTGAACAATGCTGCTGTAAACATTCATGTACAAGTTTCTGAGTGAACACATGTTTTTATTTCTCTTGGGTATACACTAGGAGTGGAATTAGTGGATTATATTGTAATTCTATGTTTAACTTTTTGAGGAAATGCCAGACTGTTTTCCACAGTGACTGAGTGGCTGCACCATTTTACATCCCACCAACAATGTATGAAGATTCCTATTTCTCTCTTGGAGAATTGTTATTTTCTGTTTTGTCTTTGTCTTTTGTCATCACCATCTTAGTGGGTGTGAAATAGTATCTCATTGTGGTTTGTATTGGCATCTCTTTAATGACCAATGTGGGGTTCCCTTGTGGCTCAGCTGGTAAAGAATCCACCTGCAATGTGGGAGACCTGGGTTTGATCCCTGGGTTGGGAATATCCCCTGGAGAAGGGAAAGGCTACCCACTTCAATATTCTGGCCTGGTGAATTCTATGGACTATATAGTCCGATGCCGGGAGCCGGCATATTGCATATTGAGTGCATATTGCATATTGAGTGCAGCACTTTCCACAGCATCATCTTTCAGGATCTGGAATAGCTCAACTGGAATTCTATCACTGCCGGGAGCCAGCGTGAGGAACTCCGCCCATGACAAAGGTCATGAGGAAGGAGGCTCGGCATATGCAAAGGCGGGATCGAGCCTCAGGAGTCCCCCTGGAAATTCTCGAGCATCTACCCCCAAAACCAGAGTCTGCCTACTTTCTGCTTTGTGCTTTCACCTACACCTCTGACTTTACGGGGTGCTGTCCCCCACTACCTCTCTCTGAAAAAAGAGTTAGCTTACAGCTCCAGTTAATAATTCCTGGGTGTGACAGTGTTTAACCTACAAACTCCTTTGGAAATCCTCTAGCCTGCCTGAATAGGTTTTTCCAGCCACATGTGATTGTTCAGAGCCTCCCAACTGTGAGAGGCAGGAGATGTTCTAAACTGCCTAAACACAGATTCCTTTGAGTAGTTAAAAGATTGATTAGAAATTGTATTGGTGAAGGGTTTTTCACTTGTTGGGCCAATGTTTGCTGCTAAGTCTCCATACTCCTTACCTACTGTGTCCTTGGCAGTGTATTGATTGATATAATGGGTGTATAGAAATGTAAAATGCAGCTTTGTCCAATGCTTTTTGGGAGGCTGGTGCCTGACTTTGGAATAATCACCTTTAGAGAAAAATAAGTTTCTTAAAATGTTAACAGGCCTCCGGGCCAGAAGATGATGTCAATCACCTGAACTTTTGCATATGATAAGTTTGAAAGCCTGGCTTAGATTAGAACCAGGAACTGCTGTCCTTGCATGACTCCACCCCTTCCCCCATTATCCTCTATGCATACCTTAAGGTATAAAAACTACTTTGGAAAATAAAGTGCGGGCCTTGTTCACTGAAACTTATTCTCCCCATGTCACTCTCTCTCCCAAATTCCAGCTGAGTCTCCATCTGGAGCGCGGAGCCCACCATGCTTGCTAATTATGCCTGGGCTTCTAAGATCCGACCGGGGAGGCCTCAGTGTCTCCTCTCCTTCGGGAGAACGGAAGGACGCCTGCGGCCTACGTAAGTGGTGCAAACTTCTTGTCTTGAAGTTTTATTGGTCTCCCGCATAAACCAAGCTACTCAGCCTCTTTTCTCCACTGAATTTTCCTACTGAGCTATCCTTATTTCAGCCGCTTTTCTCCACTGAATTTCCTCACTGAGCTATCCTTATTCTATTACTCTTTGTATCCTTAATTAAAGTGTAATTAAGCAGTTGTTTCCTGACCCTCGCCTATGCCGTCTCTCCTTCGAATACCCTGGATCAGCTGGGGCTGGACCCCGGCAGTCCATGGTGTCGCAAAGAGTCGGACACAACTGAGCGACTTTCACTCACTCACTCAATGACCAATGTATATCTTTCCTTTTCTCCTTTGCCTTTAGCATTTCTTCTTTTTTCAGCTATTTGTAAGGCCTCCTCAGACAACCATTTTGCCTTTTTGCATTTCTTTTTCTTGGGGATGCTCTTGTACAATGTCATGAACCTCCATCTATAGTTCTTCAAGTACTCTGTGTATCAGATCTAATCCCTTGAATCTATTTGTCACTTCCACTGTATAATCATAAGGGATTTGATTTAGGTCATACCTGAATGGTCTAGTGGATTTTCCTGCTTTTTTTCAATTTAAGTCTGAATTTGGCAATAAGGAGTTTGTGATCTAAGCCATAGTCAGCTCCCAGACTTGTTTTTGCTGACTGTATAGAGCTTCTTCATCTTTGGCTGCAGAGAATATAATCAATCTGATTTCGGTATTGACCATCTGGTGATGTCCATGTGTAGAGTCTTCTCTTGTCTTGTTGGAAGAGGGTGTTTGCTATGACCAGTGCATTCTCTTAGGAAAACTCTGTTAGCCTTTGCCCTACTTCAATTTGTACTCCAAGGCCAAATACTTCAGGTATCTCCTGACTTCCTACTTTTGCATTCCAGTCCCCTGTGGTGAAAAGGACATATTTTTTGGTTGTTAGTTCTAGAAGGTCTCCTAGGTCTTCATAGAACTGTTCAACTTCAGCTTCTTCAGCATTACAGGTCAGGGCATAGACTTGGATTACTGTCAAATTGAATGGTTTGCCTTGGAAACAGAGACCATTCTGTTGTTTTTGAGATTGCATCCATGTACTCATTTGAATGCAGAGTTTCAAAGAATAGCAAGGAGAGACAAGAAAGCCTTCCTAAGTGATCAATGCAAAGGAACAGAGGAAAACAATAGGATGGAAATGACTAGAGATCTCTTCAAGAAAATTAGAGATACCAAGGGAATATTTCATGCAAAGATGGACACAATAAAGGCAGAAATGGTATAGACCTAACAGAAATAGAAGCTATTAAGAAAAGGTGGCAAAAATACACAGAAGAACTATACAAAAAAAAGATCTTCATGACCCAGATAACCACGATGGTGTGATCATTCACTTAGAGCCAGACATCCTGGAATGCGAAGTCAAGTGGGCCTTAGAAAGCATCACTATGAACAAAGCTAGTGGGGGTGATGGAATTTCATTTGAGCTACTTCAAATCCTAAAAGATGATGTTGTTAAAATGCTGCACTCAATATGCCAGTAAATTTGGAAAACTCAGCAGTGGCCACAGGACTAGAAAAGGTCAGTTTTCATTCCAATCCCAAAGAACGCTCAAACTACCACACAATTGCATTCATTTCACATGCTAGCAAAGTAATGCTCAAAATCCTCCAAGCCAGGTTTCAACAGTACATGAACCGTGAACTTCCTGATGTTTAAGCTAGATTTAGAAAAGGAAGAGGAACCAGAGATCAAATTGCCAACATCTGCTGGATCATCAAAAAAGCAAGAGAGTTCCAGAAAAACATCTACTTCTGCTTTATTGACTACCCCTTCTGCTTTATTGACTCTGACTGTGTGGATCACAGCAAACTGTGGAAAATTCTTAAAGAAATGGGAACAATAGACCACCTGATCTGCCCCCTGAGAAATCTGTATGCAGGTCAAGAAGCAACAGTTAGAATTGGACATGGAACAACAGACTGGTTCTAAATCGGAAAAGGAGTGCTTCAAGGCTGTATATTGTCACCCTGCTTATTTAACTTATACGCAGAGTACATCATGAGAAATGCTGAAGCACAAGCTAGAATCAAGATTTCTGGGAGAAATATCAATAAACTCAGATATGCAGATGACACCACCCTTACAGCAGAAAGCAAAGAAGAACTAAAGAGCCTCTTGATGAAAGTGAAAGAGGAGAGTGAAAGAGTTGGCTTAAAACTCAGCATTCAGAAAACCAAGATCATGGCATCTGGTCCTATCACTTCATGGCAAATAGATGGGGAAACAATGGAAACAGTGACAGACTTTATTTTTGCAGGGCTCCAAAATCACTGCAAATGGTGACTACAGCCATGAAATTAAGATTCTTGCTCCTTGGAAGAAAAGCTATGACCAACCTAGACAGCATATTAAATAGCAGAGACATTAC
The DNA here is from genome assembly GCF_029407905.1 of Bubalus kerabau. NCBI lineage: Eukaryota > Metazoa > Chordata > Mammalia > Artiodactyla > Bovidae > Bubalus > Bubalus kerabau. The sequence goes on from NC_073642.1 coordinate 25,898,452, forward strand.
TTTGCCAGCAAAGGTCCATCTAGTCAAAGCTATGGTTTTTCCAGGAGTCATGCATGGATGTGAGAGTTGGACTATAAAGAAACTAATCATTGAAGAATTGGTGCTTTTGAACTGTGGTGTTGGAGAAGACTCTTGAGAGTCCCTTGGACTGCAAAGAGATCCAACCAGTCCATCCTAAAGGAAATCAGTCCTGAGTAGAGTACTCATTGGAAGGACTGATGCTGAAGCTTCAATACTTTGGCCACCTGATGCGAACTGACTCAATGGAAAAGACTCTATGCTGAGAAAAAATTAAAGGCAGGAGAAGGGGATGACAGAGGATGAGATGGTTGGATGGCATCACCTACTTGATGGACATGAATTTGAGTAAACTCTGGGAATTGTGATGGATAGGGAAGCCTGGTGTACTGCAGTCCATGGGGTCTCATAGAGTTGGACATGACTGAGGGACTGAACTGAACTGAACTGAAAGACCAATATTGTCTAACATCTTTTCATGTGCCTATAGGCCATTTGCATATCTTCTTTGGAGAAATGTCTATGCAAGTTCTTTGTCCACTCAAAACAAAAAACAAAACCCCCCACCTATTTATCTATTTGGTTGGGCCAGGTCTTAGTTACAGCATGTGGGATCTAGTGTCCTGACCAGGGATCAAACCTGGGCCACCTGCATTAGGAGTCTTAGCCACTGGACCCCAGGGAAGTCCCATCTTTGACCATTTTTTAAATTGGCTTGTCGTCTTTTTGCTTTTGAGTTGTTAGAGTTCTTTATATACTCTGGATACTAAACTCTTATCCAATATATAATTTGCAGAAAGATTCTCTTTCATTCTGTAGGTGGTCTTTTAACTTTCTTGAGAATGTTCTTCGATGTGGAACAGTTTTTAATTTTGATGAGGTTTACTTTATTTTTCCTTTCACTCCCTTTTCTTGGCAGTCCCACTCTGAATCAGACCTGACAAGAGCATCTCTCACGGGCTAGGTGTGGTACTGGGAGCCGCAGGAGTCAGACCACCCAGACCATGTGGAATCTCACAGGAGGGAAGTGACACAGGTCCTTGACATGAGGCAGAGATCAACCTGAGATGGGTACAGATGAAGCCCCTGATTGGAGAAAATCGGTAAAGGCTTCCGAGAAGGACATTTAAAGAAAAGTGGAAGTGACTGACATAAAAATAAAAAATTGAGAGCAGTCAGTAGTTTGGTCTAACTGGCAGAGAGGGTGGTGCAATTGGAGAGGTAGTGTATGGACATATCCAGGGGCTGAAATGATGTGTGCTTGGTCAAATACAGTGATTCTAAAATGGTCACGTGCTCATATATCACTTGGAGAGCTTGTTCAGATTCAGGTTCAAGAAGTCTGAGGTGGGGCGATCCTGCTTTTCTACCAGATTCCCAGGCAATGCTAGTGTTGCTGGTTCAGGGTTCACAATATGAAGAGTGAAGATGTGGTTTATTCATTCAACAAACATTCTGTGTAGAATGTCATGACATCCCAGGCTTGGTGCTGAGCAGAAGTGGATGAATGAGCCGTGTTTTTGCCTTTGTGCAATTTAAAATTTGATAAATGATTTTTTTAAAGCAAACATGAAAATTCTGTTAATTTATAATTTATTAAAGTGTTATTGCTATAATTGAAAATGTTACAGAGACTTTTACATTCAGTCTTGTGTAGAAAGAAATGTGTTAAGGAAAATTATGTGAATAAATATTCCCACGAAATACATCTGAATGGTTAAAAAATACTGGAAGAGAGCTATCAGATAGTGAATGTCTGTTTTAAAGATTAAAAATTTCAACAACAACAAAATGCTAGTAAGCACCATTCTATTTTCTGTTTCTATGAATTTGACTGCTCTAGGGACAAGGCAATGGCACTCCACTCCAGTACTCTTGCCTGGGAAATCCCATGGTCGGAGGAGCCTGGTGGGCTACAGTCCATGGGGTCGCTAAGAGTCGGACACAACTGAGCGACTTCACTTTCATTTTTCACTTTCATGCATTGGAGAAGGAAATGGCAACCCACTCCAGTGTTCTTGCCTGGAGAATCCCAGGGACAGAGGAGCCTGGTAGGAGGCCATCTATGGGGTCGCACAGAGTCAGACGTGACTGAAGCAACTTAGCAGCAGCAGCAGCAGGGACATAATACAAGTGGAATTGTACAATGTTTACCTTTCTGTGATTGGTTTATTTCACTTAGCATAATGTCTTCATTATATCTTGAATGTGACATAATGTGACAAGCTTTATGACCTTCATAAAGCTTGAATGTCTTCAAGCTTTATCCAAGTGGTAGTGTTGGGGTCCAGCCTACCATGCTCCTCCGTCCATGGGATTTTCCAGGCAAGAGTACTGGAGTGGGTTGCCATTGCTTTCTCCGTGAACCCTGTTAACCATTGTTAAAGAAAAACCAGGAAACCCCCTTCTCACAGGTGGCAAACAACGATTGGAAGTAAGAGTCAGGTTGTCTCAGATTAACGATAGCATCTGCACCTGTGTGTTGTAATTGTTAATTCTTCCATGCCTGCATGTTGTAAAACTAATTACTAATGTGTAACCAGTCATGTAGCGGAGGGTATAAAACCGAGTCCCCCGAAATCATCATAGGCCTTGTTGGGAACCGATTCCCCTTGGACCTGCTGGTGTAATAAACTGTTCTCCATTGTCTTGAGTGTCCTCTGAGGTGTGTTTTTGAGTCCAGATTCTACAACAATAGTTTGTGCCCTTTTATTCATTTTTAATTTTATTTTTGGAAGGGCACATGGTGCGGCATGTGGGATCTTATTTCCCTAACCAGGGATTGAACTAACTGAGCCCCCTGCATTGCAAGCTCAGAGTCTTAACCACTGGACCACCAGGGAAGTCCTAGAATTTCTTTCCTTGTAAAGGTTGAATCCCATTCTGTTGTTTGTTTACCACTGGTTGTTTATTGATCTGTTTATACACTTGGATTGATTATACCTTTCGGTTATTGTGAATAAGTTACTATGAAAATGAGTGTACAATTATGTCTTTGAGACCTTGTTTTTTCAGTTCTTTTGGGCAAATACCCACAAATGGGATTGCTGGTGTTACTGCTATTTTTAAATGAATTAATAAATAATTATTTAAAAACTTTCCTGATGTTTTTCAAATAAAATAACCAGTAGTACAATTATACCTACTGATGTAACCCACTTATATGGTCTTTTTCTGGGAGGGGTCCTTGATAGTTTTTGCGAGTATAGAGGGGTCCATTAGATTAAAGAAACTGGGAACTGCTCATCCAAGGTAGTGGCAGAGGTGACGAAGAGCTGTGGAGAGGTAGTTAGGGGTTAACAGTGCCCGGATCAGGTGACCCTTTAAAGTGAGAGTCAGGGTGACCTCTGGGTTTCTAGCTCGTACCACAGGGAGGGGTGTTAAGGAGACCCGGGGCAGTGGGGGAGTTGATGAGGTCAGGTTGGTCCAGTAGAGTGAAGGGGCCGTAGGGCACCAGGTGGTGGCAGTTTCTGTGTAGTTTGTTTGTTTATTTATTTGGCTGCACTGAGTCTTTGTTGCTGCGAGCGGTGGCTATTCTCCAGCTGTGATGCACGGGCTTCTCATTGCAGTGGCTTCTCTTGTTGCAGAGCACAGGCTCTAGGGAGCGCGGGCTTCAGGAGGTGCAGCTACCAGTCTTGACAGGACAGGTAGTTGTGGCGCACGGGCTTAGTTGCCCCATGGCATGTGGGGTGTTCCCAGATCAGGGATCGAACCCGTGTCTCCTGTACTGGCAGGCAAATTCTTCACCACTGAGCCACCTGGGAAGCCCTCTAGGTGTTTTGTTTTGAGGAGCCTGGAGGAGATGTGAGCTGCAGTTAGGAACGTGAGGGTAATTTGCTTTGTGTTTCTTCTCTTCAGCCAGGCCATGAGCTCTAGGAGGTCAGGATCAGGGCTGGCTTATAGTTACCAAGGTATGCATGCCCAGAGGCTAGATATAAATTCTTGGGGGGTGGTGGGTGCGTCTGGGTGGTATGGCCATACTCCTGAGACAACTGCAACCCACCTCTCCAGACACTGCTTCCCCAGCAGCCGATGCAGGGGGTGCAGGTTCCATCCCTGGTCAGGGAACTAAGATCCCCACCTCACAAGGGACCCCAAGCAAGGACCACCAGCTGGACCCAGACAACCCATAGAATTGTGCAAAACTGTTTTCAGCTATTAAGTTTTGGAGCTATTTTTTTCCTGCTACAATAGAAAACTGCAACAGTCTCCCTCATCAGACTATGTTGTCGTTGTTCAGTAGCTTAGTTGTGTTTGACTCTTTGCAACCCCATGGATTGTAGCACACCAGGCTCCTCTTGTCTTCCCCCAGAGTGTGCTCGAATTCATGCTCTTAGACATCAGTCTATGAGTTCCCCCAGAAAGCAGGAGTGGGTGCCCTGACCACTCCAGACTTCTGGTCTGAGTCCAGAGCCCGAGAAGGACCAAGTGTTCATCAAAACACTCCTTGAATGAATAAATGAAACCCATCCAAATTCTACCGTTCACCCTGAGATAGAATAGATTTATTAGCAAGAGGTAATCAGGAAACATATATTTTTACAAAAATGGAAATTGTTTTCCAAACAAGCTGTAAGTTGAAATATTATAGGACTTGAAATAGAATTCTCATACCACTAGGTATTGCTTACAGCAAAAAGTTGTCTGTTTGTCGGAGTGGAGCATGCCTGCCACTTCAGAGTTGACCTGTGTTTTCTATACTGTACAATGTAAAAAATAGATGGTAGTATTCACAGAATAAGCACTACAGTACTATATTCCTGCTAGAAGGCATTTAGACAGGACTACAGTATATGCAATAAAAACACTTGGTTATTGAGTTCCTAAATCTACAGTGTGGTACTATTTTTCACAAGGCATACAGACTGGGAGCATCTCAACGTAAGCTTTGTAGTGACCATTAGGCAGCTCAAAGAGGAAAAGTGACATTTTTCTCATGTTCTCGACTTGCAGTGGATGCTGGCCGCCTTTGGCAAAGTCGACACGACTTGGTGTTGTGATTCTGTTTTCCTCGGGAAGTTCTGGGGCCTTGTCCAGGGCTACGGAGACCTATGGTCATGCCCCCTGGTGCTATTTCCAGAGCCGGGAGCGGCATGGCACTGAGGTGGCGGCCTCGAGGGCTGTCGCGGGGCGTGGTTCTCAGCGGACAGGACCCTCTTCCCTCTGGGTCACTGGGAGGTGCGGAGTTTGGAGACCTGCGATTTGGGCTGGAAAAGCTACTCTGGAAATCGGCGTCACCATCAGCAGGAAGATTTGTCGATGACCAGACTCTGGGGTATGGTTCCCCCTCCCGCCTCCCCCCACCCCCCACCCAGTTATCACAACTACATGGAACATGCCGGAGGATGTTGCCTGGCTGACTCAGCCCAGAGGCCTGGGTTGGGGACGGACAGAAGCAGGACGGGCGCCTAAGGGTCGTGTATGCGCGGGGTCTGTTTTCCCTTCGGAGAAGAGTAAGGGGCCAGAAAGGACAGACTGAGAGGACAGTTGATGAAAAGAACCAGGCACTGCAGGAGACGAGGGGTGGGGTGGGCAGACCAAGTCTTAAACGGTGCAGAAATTCGTATTCTGGTTCTATGGGAATCTAAGAACAAGAACGGATTTGTATTCTTGGAGAAGCACATACTAAAGAAGAAAACCCAGAGAAACCAAACGACTATGTACAGTATCATAGAGCATGTGTCCATGGGAGCGGCTGGATCTGGGCTGGGTACCGGCTTCAGGTGGGGAGTTTTGGTTCTATTCGGAGAGAAGACTCGTAGAGGCTTTCTTCATCCATTACAAAAGATTGGTCCAGTAAATACTGGGTTACCTGAGAAAAGGAAAAGAGAAGAAGGAATGCGAGGTGATGCGACCTCCACAATATACTAGGTGGTCACTGACTGTCTCCCAGGAATCAGGCAGCATCACGGGGAGAGGGGCATCAGGCTTGCACATGAGGCAAAGATGCATTAAAAACAATGTGTCTTTTTTAAAATGTTTATGATTTTGCTTCTTTATTATTATTATTTTTTGGCCGCACTGCAAGGCATGTGGGATCTTAATTCATCAACCAGGATTGAACCCGTGTCCCCTGCATTGGAAGGCGGACTCTTAACCACTGGACCACCATTGAAGTCCCTGTTGTGTCTTAATACTATTTTTTAGTATTGTCTTAATTTTTTGTCTTCATAGTAATAGAAAATCACATATGGTTAAAATTACTCTTGACCACCATTCCTATGTGTTAGAAGACATATTTTAGGCTCATATCAAAAAATCGTCTATATCTATGGGACTTGCCTAGTGGTCCAGTGGCTAAGACTTCACACCCCCTGTGCAAGGGGCCGGGGTTCCATCCCGGTTGGGGAACTAGATCCCTACATGCTGCAACTAAGAGTCCAAGTGCTGCTGCTAAAGACCCTTCATGGTGCAACAAAGACCCAGTGCAGCCAAATAAGTAGATACTTCAAAATATAATCATCTCTATCTATGGGCTTCCCTGGTGGTTCAGCTGGTAAAGAATCCGCCTGCAATGTGGGAGACCTGGGAAGATCCCCTGGAGAAGGGAACAGCTACCCACTCCAGTATTCTGGCCTGGAGAATTCCATGGACTGTATGGGCTCTCAAAGAGTTGGACACAAATGAGCAACTTTCACATTCACATGTATATCTCTATATCTAAAATGTCAACTCTAGCATCTAGGTTGTGGATGTATGGGTGTTAACAGTTCTTTCCTGCGTGTGTGCTCAGTTGCTTCAGTTGTGTCTGACTCTTTGTGACCCTATGGACTGTAGTCCGCCAGGCTCCTCTGTCCATGGGATTCTGTAGGCAAGAATACTGGAGTGGGTTACCATTTCCTACTCCAGAGACAGTTCTTTCAGTGTTTCCATATGTTGGAAAAATGTTCCTAAACATCGGGATTATGTAGCATGAGAGAATCCCCCAGGAGCCGACCGTGGAAGCTGAGGCTGTGTAAGAAAGGAGACTCCCTGTTCTTCCCCTCACGAGGCTCACTCCAGGGCAAAATCTCAGAGTGGAAAATCAGGAAGAGTCACCACATGGATTAAACTATTCTCCTTCCTCCACGTGCCCCACTTCATCCAGCTCCCGAGTGCTTTGCTGGACTCCTGTGTGTTAAATGTACGATGAGAGATCAGAGCCCACATCTCACAGTCAGACCCCCACCCTTCATAAAGAATCTCTCCAAGGCTCAGATGATAAAGAATCTGTCTGCAACATGGGAGATCTGGGTTCCATCCCTGGGTCAGAAAGATCCCCTGGAGAAGAGAATGGCAATCCACTCCAGTATTCTTGCCTGGAGAATTCCATGGACAGAGTAGCCTGGCAGGCTACAGTCCATGGGGCCACAAAGAGTCGGACAGGACTGAGCAACTAAACACTTTCAAGTGTTTCCAAGGTTCAGTGACTTGTCAGTTGTTTGGAGCTAAAGGTTCATGTTTTTCCACAGACACTTAGATCAGGAGGAAGAAAACAATTACATTTCTTAGTATGTAATCGGGAACCTTCTGATAGCTGCTGGAGAAAAATCAAGTCCTTGTGAACTTCTTTGCTAGTTGACCCTCTGCTACTGTGAGGGACAGACCCGGCTGTCTAGGATGCTGACCATTAGTCACCGATGAAAAGGTTACTGTGTCTGACTAATGACTCTCAACCAGCACCTCCAGGAAGATGACCTCAGATTTCACGTCTAGACGAACTCTGATAAAGACATGGCAATCTTAAACAGCTATGGGAAACAGACCAGACTTATTTTTTTCTGTCTTTTAAAAAATTACTTATTTTTATTTCTTGGCCATGCCATGTAGCATGTGGGATCTTAGTAGCCCAACCAGGGATCGAACCCATGCCTCCTGAAGTAGAAGGGTCCAGTCTTAACCACTGGACCACCAGGGAAGTCCCAGGACCAGACTTTTATATCTAGCTAGTAGCTTCATACGAACAGTTCTTTGTAGAGCACAAAATCTCAACCCTCCAAACACTCTGGAAATCATCAGACTGGTCAGTTTTCTCCATCATGAGCATTTGTTTCCCTAAGAGTGTTGCTTCTGTTGAGACTGGCAGCAAACACCACCACTGCAAAGCTGTTAACAGAAGGAGCCTGAAGGGCATGCTTAAGATTTTGCGACCCATAGATTGTAGCCCGTCAGGCTCTTCTGTCCATGGGATTTCTCAGGCAAGAATACTGGAGTGGGCTATCATTTCCTTCTCCAAGTCTAAAGGGCAGTGACATTTATTTGTATTGTACCTTGGAGTTCAAGAGCAAGTTTAAGAAGGGGGCAAAGGCCTAATACGGTGCCTGGTACCTGGTGTATGTTCAATAAGCACTTGCCAAATGAAAGAATGAGTGAATGACAAGGAAAAAACGGCATACTTGATTAAGGCTTCTCTTCCCCCTGTGGCTATCAGTTAAAGACAGAGTGAGTTCATGGAACCTGGCAGGAGACAGGGCAAGTCTATCACAAAGGAGTGCGTGCGTATTCAGTCGTGTCCGACTCTTTGTGACCTCATGGACTGTAGCCCACCAGACTCCTCTGTCCATGGGATTTCCCAGGCAAGAAAACTGAACTGGGTTGCCATTTCCTCCTCCAGGGGATCTTCCCAACCCAGGGATTGAACCCAAATCTCTTACGTCTCCTGCATTGGCCAGCAGATTCTTTACCACTGAGCCGTGTGGGAAGCCCCAAAGGAATATGTGCGTGTGTATGGTCTGCTAACAGAATAAAAAAAAAAAGTTTTGCTGTGCTTGCAAACACACACAAAGAATGAGTGATGCAATTGGCCTTGGGAGGGGAACTTACTTGGAAGCTGGGGGACTTTCTGCTGGGTGCTCTTTCTAGCTGTGACTTTTGAAACTGGTGAGCATTTCGAAAAGATGTGATAAACACGGCCTCTCCTGGCTCCGAGGAGACCAGGCGTGATTCTAAGCCATCCTGTGGCAGGTAAAGATCAGACGGGAGCTATGGGATGACCACAAGCTCTGTCTGAAGGAAGGGGAACTTGTGGCAGGTCAGGGGACAGGACACAGGGAGGAGGGCTTCCTGGAAGAGTGGGGCCCAGGGAATTCAAGGCAGAAAATGCTTGGGTTTGGAGGGGGAGGGGAAGAGGCAGGAAGAACGGGGGTGCCGCCACAGCACTCGTGAGAAATCAGAAGTGACTGCAAATGCTGCCAGCTTACCTTTGCTTGGTGCTCGATCTTGTAGGCAGTTTGTTGAAACTGGCGGATCTCTCGGATGATATGGGATATCTGTGGGAAGGAAGGAGGGTTTTAAATATTTATTTTAACTTATATTGTTATTTATTTGACTGTGACATGTCTTAGTTGCCACATGTGGGATCTAGTTCCCTGACCAGGTTTCAAACCTGTGTCTCTTGCATTGGGAGCATGAAGTCTTAGCCACTGGGCCACGAAAGAAGTTCCAGGAAGGTGAGTTTTAGAAACAATTTGCTCTTAGTATCACCCCCCGCCCCCCGACCCCTGCAGAACAGAAGGGACATCAATAGCCATCAACTCAGCCTTTTAATTTACCTCCTGGGAGATGCTACTGAAGCATCATGATTTTCCTTATACCAGCAACCTGCCTCAAAGGCTGATCCTTGGTAAGAATCTATAAATCTATAGGTTATAAGGGGTAACACAGACTATCTGTCCTTCTCTGAATTATTTCACCAAGCACAATATCCTTGAGGTCCATCCACGTTGCTGCAAATGGCAGAACCTCACTCAATTTGTTTATTTATTGAAGTATAGGTGATGCACATTATTATATGTTACAGGTGGACAATACAGTGATTTACAATTTTAAAGGTTATACTCCATTTGTAGCTATTATAAAATACTGGTTACATTCCCTGTGTTGTACAATATATCCTTATAGCTTATTTTATACATAACATTTTGTACCTCTTAGAACTTCATTCATTTTTAGGGCTGAATAATATTTCAGTGTGTGTGTGTGCACGTGTGTATATATACATATACACACCACATCTTCTCTTGGAAAAGGAAATGGCAGCCCACTCCAGAATTCTTGAAAATTCGATGGACAGAGGAGCCTGGTGGGCTACAGTCCATGGGGTTGTAAGAGGCAGAAACAACTTAGCGATTAAACCACCACCACCACCACCACATCTTCTTTATCCATTCATAAAATCTATAAAAAACACTGAATCATTATCTCATGTACCTGAAACTGTCACAGTATTGTAAATCAACTATACTTCAATAAAAAGATGCATATTCTGAAATGTAAAACATATATTTAGTCAGAGTACACTAAAGATGATGAAAATTATTTTAAAGACTCACAGATAATATAGTAAGAGAAAATTACCAATAATTTTCTTTGAGTAGTGAAAATAAATGAGTGATTTTGTTGCTAAAAAAAAAAAAATCCTGATGACCCTGATGCTCGGAAAGATTGAGGGCAGGAAGAGAAGGGGGTGGCAGAGGATGAGATGGTTAGATAGCACCACTGACTAATGGACTTGAGTTTGAGTGAACTCCGGGAGATGGTGAAGGACAGGGAAGCCTGGTGTGCTGCAGTCCATGGGGTCAGAAAGAGTCAGACGTGACTTAAGGACTGAAAAACAACAAAAATTACAGTATGTGATTGAGAGAGAAACACATCACCTGATCAGTGGTGCCAGCTTATCCAATATCCTAAAACAGCTCCCCTCAACTCCAGCAACAGCTAAAGGCCACTTTCCATGTGCCACGGTGTGCAAGACCACACAAAGTCTCCCTGTCCCGCCACTAGGGCAGTGCTGCCAACTTGCCCTTGACAGAGAAATCTTACCAATTAAACAAAACCTTAGGAGGAAGCCCATGATACAGAACCAATACAAATAGAGGCTCCCTGGCTGGAGACAACAGGGGAGAAGCATGGGTATAAACAAGGCTCTCTGCTGGAAGGGGTCTTCATCTCCCCTCCCAGGTCCTAGATTTCTCTGGGGAAATTGGAAACCTACTTGCTTAGAAATGATTCGGCTGTGGCCACATAAAGCAAGGGCTTTTCTAGGACTTCCCTCATGGTCTCAGTGGTTAAGAATCGGCCTGTCAATGCAGGGGACACAGGTTTGATCCCTGGTCTGGAAAGATCCCACATGCCTCAGGACAAATATGCCCATGTACCACAACTACTGAGCCTGTGCTTAGAACCTGTGAGTTGCAACTACTGAAGCCCGTGTGCCTGAGAACCTGTGCTCTGCGACAAGAGAAGCCACTGAGATGACACTGCACCCATGCGTAGCAATGAAGACCCAGCACAGTCAAAAATAAAGAAAATAAAGTTAAAAAAAACAAGCAAGTGCTTATCTGAACAACACTGGATGGGCTTGGAATAAAGATACACCTTTGAGGTCAGACAGAGCCCCAGACCCGGCTCTGCCGTTTACTCAGGGGTGATCTTGGGCTGGTCCTGGATCTCTCCCAGCCTCAGCTTGCTCCCCTGTAAGGTGGACAACACCCACTCCTCAGCCTGTAGGCGTTAGAGGAGGGAATGGAGGTACAACTGGCTCAGGGCAGGTCAATGCTAATCGCCACTTAAGGGGGTTACTGTTCTTACAGGAGGAGCTGGGCTCAGGCTCCCCCAAGTCGGCCAGGCCCAGGAGCCAGAGCTCCGGTGGGCCCGGGCTCGGGTTTTGATGACCCCTACCCCTCCCCGCTCTGCTGCAGGGAACTCACCATTCTCATCTTGGAGAAGTTGACCAGGCCGTCCTCCGTGTAGTTGGGCGTACCCTCTTCGATGAAGGCCAGGTCAGTGAGGTACATCCCCAGGTAAGGGACACAGGGCGGGTCGCAACTTTGAAGCAAACGGCATTGACAGAGGTTTTTCACTTAAAACGCTGGCGCCTCTCCCAAGAAGAGACACACCCCTGTGGGTCACTCGCTTTGCTGAATGGAAAGGGGTTTCTATTTGCCAAGAGTTAACAGTAGCGCTTGGGGCGTAATTGCCTGCTGGGCAAGAGGGTCAGTCCTCTGGATGTTGGGGGTGACATGATGCCAGCTGAGGCTTCTCAGTGGACCATCCCCTCCCACCCCAAGCCGGAAGGTCCCCCTCTACCTGTCTGCTCGTCCTCCCAGATAGAGTCCTGGGGGCTTGGCCGCCAGCCCCCGCCGGGCTCTCCTTTCCTTTCCATCTCTCCCCTGAAACTTTCCATCGCAATCTCATCCCAGAATCATGTCCTGGGGGTGCCTTGTAGTGCCACCCCCATTCCCGCCAGTCACCCCCAGACACTGTCTCCCTGAGATGTCTCTGCCTTTGTTTCTCGCCCCACTGGGACCTCTGCCCACCCAGGCACTGAGCTACCAGCACAGAAAGCCGTGCTCTCTGAGACCACCATCCTGGATGTGGTCTGGGCGGGGGTTGATGGCCTTTGTGGGGGATGGGCCAGGCCTCTCTGATCTGTGGCTCTGAAGCAGGGGTTCCAGTCACGGGTCCTTCACGCCCCGTCTGGTGCCTCTTATGGGGTGCTGGGTAAGGGGGTGATGCTGTGATGGCTCTGGTGGTCACTCTGCCCCGGCAGAGCTCCTGACAGCTCCCTCGAGGGACTCCCCACACAGTGCTCTACGGACTCCTCTCAGCTCAGCACACAGCCGCAGCGATCCTGCTTTCTGCCACCTGTCTCCTGGTGGCAACTCTGCCTCTCCAGAGGGGGTCAAGACAGGGAGGATGGTAGAGCAAGGATAGAAACCTGTCTCAGTCCTCTGTCTGCTTGCTGTGTGACCCTGGGCCATATCTTTCCCTCTGGTCCTCAGGCTCCCCTTGTACAACAGCGCTCATGTTAGCTGAGACAATTCTAGGTGATATGAGAGTTGATTTTAGGTGATGCTCAGACACTGTTTAAATAAATCGATTCATATGATGATAAACATTTGATTTTCACCCCCACCACCCAGCATCATGAGTGTCAGCATCATGGTTTTGACACTTCCTAACACTTGCCATTTCCTTCACTCTTTTTTTCTTTTTTGAACAAACAGTAACAGGACTCACTAAGGATCAGAGCCTTGGCATACATCAGGATCTGATAAGAATTTAATAACATTGTTTTGTTTTTACTGTATTTATTTTTTATGGTAACTATATATATTTATGGCAAATATGCTGGTTTCCCATTTGCTATCATGATGGTTTTTCTTCTTTAAATAAATAAAATAAATTTTAATATTTATTTCTGGGAAATAGTTAATTTAAAGGAGACTATTAAGTACATGCAAATACAGCTGACACGTGGGTATGACAAAGTCTTAAAGGAGGTGGATTTTTGGAGTTTGAGAAATAGTGGAGAGGAGAAATATTATTTGAACTGTCAGTCTTGACTCCTTCATGGGTGATAAAATCAATTTGGTGAATGTTGATCAGATTTTTAAAAAAGTTTTAAAAAAGAGAGACTAGGGAAATATCTGAGTTCATTGCATGGTCTAAAATTGCTTTGAGACATTTTTGTCCCTTTTAGGCATATATGTGTTTGTATACAGGGTAACACTGTCAAATATAATTTTATTTTTTTCTTTACTGCAGGTTGTGGAAAAAAAAAAAAAAGAAGTAAGACTCATGCTGTCACTGGCAGACCTCTCTGAGTCCTTCCGGCCATTAATAGTTCATGATTGTTATCGAGTGGGCCAAAAAGTTCGTTCTGGTTTTTAACATCTTATGGAAAAACCAGAATCATCTTTTTGGCCAACCCAATACATGCCTGGTTTTCCATCAACCTCCAAATCTGAAGCACAGGCTGGTGGATCTGATGGAGAAAAGAGTTCAAAGGTCTTAGAAGCCACTCTGGGGCTGGAGGGCTGGTTGGTGGCTTCTGGGGGTGCCCCACTCCTCCTGCCCTTGGTGGGCACCAGACAGCCTGGAGAGCTTGGAGGACCTCTTATCTCGGACAGAGGCAGAGGGAAGGCTGAGTGACTGCTCGCTGACTGTGAATGACTGAAGGAAGCAGGATGTTTCTGAATGCCTCACGGGGTCCTGACCACCCAGACCAGTGAAAGAATAGCTGAGGTCCTCAGGCCACTCGGTGACTTCCCTGAATGATTTACTGGGGGTTATGACCCAGGTGTGGAAAGATGATGGGTGGGCAATTTAGTCACTTGCATGTGGCACCACCAGTCCCGGACTCTATTCTTGTTCATCACCTACATAGTGAGGGGCTTTAGGGAACAGCACACTTCATTCAGTCATGTACACACACACACCCCAGAGTCCAGAGCCATGTGGGAAATATATGGTGTTGTCAGAGTGGCTAGAGTAAGGGACAGTGGGGGCAGAGAAGGCTGGAGAGGGCCCCCAAAGGGCAGTACTGTGTGGACACAGACCGTGCTGAGCATCTGAGTGTACAGGGAAGCACAGTGGGGGCTTTGTGTGGGCAAAATACCCAATGTGCGGCTAGCTCTGAACTCTCCACGTGGCCATCTGACCTGTTGGGTGGGGTCCAGCCTTGCCTTGCATCAGGGCCTGGCCAACAAGGCTGTTATGGACGGAGGCAGAGCCCTCACATGCCTGTACCTGACGTTCTAGGGAGCAGAAAGAAAGTGCCCACCCCCCCAGTCTAAAAGCTGCTTCTGGTTTCCCAGGCACCACCTAGACATGCTTGCCAACACCTGGTGACTCCTGGCACCTGGATCTTATCTGTGATCATTTGGGGCCCCCAAGCCTGATGTTTCTGCCAAGAAATTCCTGATGATGTCAAAGGGGATGAAAGAAATGAGCTGGCATCAGTGACTGAAAGCAAGATGCAGCTGCCTGATGGGGTTCTCCACTGAACCCCAGGAAAGGGGAGGTGACAAGCAGGGGTCACCCTCTGCTCCTCCCCCCCAACCCCCACCCCTGGCTGTGAGCTGGACTGCCCTCTCTTACAAGCTTCTGGTCTGGGATCTCCTCTCTTTCTCAGGGAGAGGATGAGGGCTACCAGGGGCTGGACTAGAATCCCTGGGGTCAGGACCAACAGTGATGGTATGTGGTGCAGGGAAATCAGGTCCTCAGATTTTGTGGAAATTTTTTTTTGGTAATGGATTGGGAGTGGGGTGGGGCTCAGAATCCTTTTTGCCACCTGGATTCTACCTGCTCTGCAGTTTCATGAGCAAGAGACTAGGCTTCGTTCTGTGGCCACAGGCTGAAAATAAAGATGCAAACAGATATTTGCTCCTGTTGGAGCCCCTGAAACTCCAGGACTGTGGATCCATCACATCCACGTACATAGATGGATGTCCACACCATCAGGAGGTCGTATGGGGTGGCCTGCTGCTTGGCCAGCAGACTTGCTCCCCTACAGCTGTCCCCATCCTCCACTTAGGGGAATAGGGGGGAAGGGCTGTGACAGGAGCAGCGAGAGCCTGGCTCCTGTGTGCCCTCCATGGGCATCCTATTCAAACTAAAGATAGACGTGCCAATGAGCAAGCATCTGCTGGGTTAAGATTACACAGATGGGCAAAGCTGGAACTGGCCCCTCAAGAGCTTGTGACCAAATTTTACAGCAAAATGTTGTCGAGTGGAGTTGTGGGCAGCTTCTGGTCACTCAGTGGATGATAGGAGGGGACAGTCTTGTGGGTTTCACCAGGGTGTGGTTTGAGGAAGGAGAAGGGGGAGATCACGTCCATGTGGGGGCATCAGGGCAGTGGACTGACGGGGTGCACACAGCAAGCCTTGTAGGTGGCCCAGGAGATATTTAAGAGAGTAGCTGGGGACAGGAGGTAGGATTTGGGGGTGCAGTCTTGGCTGGTAAAGCTAAAAGGCCATGTGCTAGCCTGGGTGCTGCACAAGGCTGAATATTATGATGACAGACTAAAAAGGACACCCGGGACATCAGAACAGGTCTGAGGACCCATGGACCCACACAGTGAGGCCCATCATGAGCTCCTTGTGTGGGCGACTCACCAACTGTGCCCACCCACCACCTCATACCCTCTGATCTCGGCCCCTTGCCTGTTGAGATGACCCCCAAGTCTTCACATACTGCTGCTTTATGCGTAAATCTTGGTGCTTCCAGAGTAAAGGGGGATAAACACGTCCCAATCTGTCCTTCCCCTGCCTGGCCTGGTCTGCATCTCTGTAAGGCAGGAACCTGGTTTGCATAAAGGTCTCAGTGGCCACCTGTGCCCTGCATGGCTGGGTGAAGAGGTGTCTAGGAGAGGCACTTACACAAGCCCACAGGGAACCTGAAAGAGGGGAGACAGTCAGGATGGGGACGCAGACAGAATGGGGACCATGGAGGCGGTGAGGCCGTGGCGGCGCTGGGCGAGGAAGCCATGTGAAGGAGGCAGATGGAGCAGCACCTGGGGGCGGACGGACGGACGGACGGACAGGTTGGTGAATGTGGGGGCAGCTCCCCACAAGCACAGTTCACGGGGGCTCGCAGAGCCCGGGCGGAGGAGACACGGCCGGACAGCACAGATGGGTGGAACATCTGTCTGAGGACACAAACAAAGTGGAGATGATGGTCAAGGCAATGGGACGCAGAGCCAGCACGAGGAGCACACCAGGGATGATGGGAGAGAAATGAGAAAGGTGGACGGGGCTGGCGGGAAGGGGGTGTGGGGTGTTGAAGTCACTGGAGGGGCTGGAGGTGTGAAGGGTTCCGTCCCCAGGTGCTGGGGGCTTTAGCGGGCCTGGTGTGGGCAGTGGTCATGGGGTCCCTCTTGGAAAGGAGGAGAGGCACTCCCGGGCTCCATTGGAGCCAGGGCCCCGGGGTCTCCCAGGCACTGGGAGGTCCAGCAAGTGGCCACCTAGGAACGGAGAGCAAGGGCGAGGGCCAGCCCAATAGGCCACGTGCTCGAGTGCCCGAGAGGAACATGGAGGCAGAGACTAGTGGAGGAACCCCAAGGGAGCATCTAACGAGAGTGACAGCAAACCCATGTTTCAGGTGAGTGTGCAGCCTCGGAACGTGACAAGGGGCTGAGTCACTGCTGCCCGAGGAGAGCTGGCGTGGCCTCTCAGGCAAACCACAGGGCACTGGCTTGGGTCACGGCCTGGCTCCATCATCATTTCCCCCAATCCTTTGGCCAGCCACTAGCCCCTCAGTGTCCTCCTTTGGAGAAACATCATGGCAGATCTTGTCTTACAATGTGGTTCTCAGTGGGGGCAATTGTGCCTCCCTGAGGGTATCTGGCCATGTCTGGAGACCTTCCTGGTCCTCATAACTCAGCGGGGGCGGGGGGGACGGGGGCACTGGTCCCATGCATAGAGGCCAGGGATGTTTGCATTCTTTCATGCACAGGACAGCCCTCACCACAAAAACTATCCTGGTCTAGGGACTTCCTTGGTGGTCGAGTGGTTAAGACTCCACACTTCCACTGCAGGTGGTGTGGGTTTGATCCCTGGTCAGGGAACTAATATTCCATATGCCCCAAGACTGGGGAAAAAAAAGTAAAAGATCCAATGCAGGAGATACGGGTTTAGTACCTGGGTCGGGAAGATCCCCTGGAGAAGGAAATGGAAACCCAGTATTGCCTGGGAAATCTCATGAACAGAGGAGACTAGTGGGCTACAGTCCACGGGGTCAAAAAGAGTCAGACATGTCTGAGCGACTTAAAAACAAAAGGACAAGAGGACCGAGGTTGAGAAGGTTCACCTCCTGGACAGGTTTAACGGGGACAGGGAAGTCACAAACTTTGAAAACTGTGAAGTGTCAATTACTGGTAAAATCGTATTTGTTTGATTCCAAGATGCCGTTTGCCTGTAAAATGCACTCTTGTTTTGATGACTAATTATCAAGTACAAAAAGGAAATGCAATCATATGAAATAAACACATTGACTATGAGATGTAGCCTGACATCAGAAATAGTAAAATATAAAATAAAATGTGCATTTTGGAATCAAGGAATCCGGCACATCTATAATTGCTATCACACCTACCACCCTTCTCAAGACTATTCCTGTGTCTCTCTCTGGAAATGCCCCAACACCATGAATTTTCTTTGGGAGATGATGGAGGACAAAGCTGACCTGCCCTGGGGTCTGGGGATGTGTAGGGATTGGTCTTGTGGGCAGACAGATGGACAGACAGACAGACAGGCCTCCTGCTCTGGCCAGGTGAGGCACATGAGTGCCTCTGCAATGCAGTTCCATGATTTAAAAAAGAATGGGGACAAAATGACACACAACTTACTTTTTCAGAGCTTCTCTCAGATTCTTAAATCTGCCCTCTGAAGACACAAGCTTTTGGAGCTTGTCAATCAAAGCTTTAGTCTGGAAGGAATTAGAAGCATTTACTAGCACACAGCACAGGTCAAAGCCCGCGGCTCTGGCCCACACTCCAGGGCCCTGTCCCACCTTGAGATGGGGCAGGTGGGTTCGGGGACTTCCTGGGTTTAGCAACTTGACCCTGAACCCGTGAGGAGGTGGACAAGGATCTTTG
The DNA here is from genome assembly GCF_029407905.1 of Bubalus kerabau. Taxonomy (NCBI): domain Eukaryota; kingdom Metazoa; phylum Chordata; class Mammalia; order Artiodactyla; family Bovidae; genus Bubalus; species Bubalus kerabau. The sequence continues at coordinate 25,916,829 of NC_073642.1, forward strand.
CTTTGTGTGCCCATGCTCATACATCTTTCAGAAACTGTGGGTGGGGCCAGGAGGGTCCAAGTGCTGGGGTCCTGAGATCTGCGCTGTTGGGAACAACGCGATGGGTAACTCCAGAGAGCTGGACCCAGAACAGGGCATCACTGATGTTTCACCATCATGACCTTTCTCATCACTGTACCCAAAGGATGCGACCATCTCCTCACACCTTCACTTTTTTTTTTTTTTTTTTTACACCTTCACTTTTATATATCAGGCAGTGAAATGAAGTGAAGTCGCTCAGTTGGGTCTGACTCTTTGTGACCCCATGGACTGTAGCCTATCAGGCTCCTCCATCCATGGGATTTTCCAAGCAAGAGTGCTGGAGTGGATTGCCATTTCCTTCTCCAGGGGATCTTCCCGACCCAGGGATCAAACCCGGGTCTCCCGCATTGCAGGCAGACACTTAACCGTCTGAGCCACAGGGGCACCACCCAAATTTAACGGGCTTCCCAGGTGGCACTAGTGGTAAAGAACCTGCCTGCCAATGCAGGAGACATAAGAAACTTGGGTTCGATCCCCGGGTAGGGAAGATCCTCTGGAGAAGGGCATGGCAACCCACTCCAGTATTCTTGCCTGGAGAATCCTATGGACAGAGGAGCCTGGTGGGCTACAGTCTATAGGGTTGCAAAGAGTCAGACGAGTGAAACGACTTAGCACGTAAATTTAAGAATCAAGAAAAAAAAAAGATGGTGAATAAACTTATCATCAAAGAAGAGAATACCTTGATGGAAAAGAGTAAAGTCTGCAGCAGAGGGTCCTCTCTGCCAAACGACCAAGGCAGGCCCCACCCACACATTAGGTGGAGCCACTCAGGTGGCTGGTTTTTGTCTTAAGGGTCCAGGTGGGTGCTGCGGAGTGTGCCCTGGGTTGAGCCTGGGTTTGTGCTTCTTCCCCCCGCATGACCTGGGGAAAGTCCCTCACTTTGGAGCTCCTCAGCGCCCTCATTTATAAAATGATGAGATGAGTAGTGATTTCCTTTCCAGCACCAAGCCTCAAGATTCAGAACATGGTTGAGAAATCAGGCCAGAGACCTGCCATGCACCATAGGATTAATTTTTATATGAGAAACCTACCCACAGAAAACAACAAGCCAAGTCTTCATTCGGATGGAAGAAGAGATCAGTGTGTGCTCTTCAAGGAGAGAGAATGGCAAAACACAGCCCCTCCATGCTGGTCCCTCCATGTCAATTAGAAATGTGGTCGCCTGGTTTGGACCAACCCTGCTCAAAGCAAAAATGTATTCTGGGTCTAATGAAAGAGACACATGCTTCCTAGCATAGGAAGAAGCCCCACCAGGCCAAGGGTGGATGATTCTACTTTCGAGATGGCTGCTCTCAGATGCCCAGGCCAACCTCCACCCCAGGCTCCCAGCCACCCTCCTGCACTTGGCCTCTTTCCAGAGCTGTGCCCTCGCTTCCTCTTCTTTCCCCTCCACCTGCAGAGAAATGAGATGCTGCAGCTGAGGCCAGATGTGGGGACTGAGGGTCAGAGCCCTTGGTGGGCTCTGTTGCCTCCATACTCTATACATCCATAGGCAAGTTCACGCTCAACGCACATCCAGAAAATGGAAGGGTGGGTCCAGATGTTCCTGAAGGGCAATGCTCAGATAGTCCAGAATTGTGGGTGACACAGCAGTTACACACTCACATAGCTCCAGGTGAGGCATCATCATGCTCGTTTTCATTCTTTTTCAGTTGTTAAGTTGTGTCTGGCTCTTTGCAGCCCCATGGACTGCAGCATGCCAGGCTCCTGTGTCCTCCACTATCTCCTGGAGTTTCTCATGTCCATTGGGTCATTGATGCTACCTAACCATCTCATCCTCTGCTGCCCCCTTCTCCTGCCCTCAATCTCTCCCAGCATCTGAGGCTTCTCCAATAAGTGAGCTCTTCACATCAGATGGCCAAAGTATTGGAACTTCAGCTTCAGCATCAGTCCTTCCAATGAATATTCAGGGTTGATTTCCTTTAGGATTGACTGGTTTGATCTCTTTGCTGTCCAAGGGACTCTCAAGAGTCTTCTCCAGCACCACAATTTGAAAGCATCAATTTTATGGTGCTCAGCCTTTTTTTTTGGTGCTAGTGGTAAAGAATGCACCTGCCAATGCAGGGGATGTAAGAGATGCAGGTTTGATCTCTGGGTTGGGAAGATCCCTTGGAGAAGGGCATGGCAACACGCTCCAGAATTCTTGCCTGAAGAATTTCATGGACATAGGAGCCTGGTGGGCTACAGTCCATGGGTCTCAAAGAGTCGGACACGATTGAGCACATACACACACTGGCTGGCCCTAGGTCTTGAATGACATCCTGGAGGCAGGCCAGATCACACACTTTGCCCTCTGACTAACCTCAAGTTGCACTGTCCTAAGAGAATGGAAGACTTCAGGATGGTGTAGGCAATTCCCTCCCAACTCTATGACAAGGGTGATGTAGAGAATGAAACCAAAAAAATCCCAAACCCCCAGTGGGATGGGAAAACAAAGCCTGGTCAGAGGGCCTCTGGAAAAGATGATATCATTCTGATGGAACAGGGAAGAAGAAGAAAGACGCTGACCTGAAATGGGTCACTCGGACTCTGCCCATAGCCATGTTTGAACCTCGACAGACTGAACAGCCTAGGTGACCTGGAGGTTCTACAGCAGCCTCGCTCAACCTCAGACTCCAAGAGCTCATGAGGTCGTGTGCCACATGTGGGCAGATGTGGCGTGCTGCCCTGAGCTCCTGCACTGCCAGCCCCTGTTCTTCCACTTGCAAGAGAGGCATCTTCCAGCTTTTGTCCTGAGCCCGGCATCCCTGTGTGCTAAGAAGCAAGTGGCCCAGGCTCACTGGGTGCAGTGCGGATGGTAGGGGTGCTCTGCAGTCCTGCTGTCATCTGGAGCTGGAGTGACTGGTTGGCAGTGGAAGGGCAGCAGAGATGTCCCAGGATGCCCTGAGTCTGGCTGTTTATCCAAAGAGGAGGGATTTATGGACCTGCCGCCTCCCTGGGGCATGGAATCATGAGCTGTCACTGGCATGAGAAGAGTAGTGAGGAGCAGGTGATGAACAGAACCATGAGGGGACACAGTATGCCAGTTCAGAATGGCCCAGATGAAGCAGGCTCCTTGGAGACCCTGGGCCCCACACAGCTCACCTGGCTGTAAGACCAGACAGTATATTACTGATGCCTTTGGAGGCATCCCCTGACCCCTGGCGGCCCCTGTCCAGCTTTCAGGGACATCCAGTAGTACACCCAGGAGGTGGCCCAAATGCCTCCTCTCAGGAGAGCTGTCTCCTGATGACCCCAGGGCATAGAGCTTTATTTCTGAGGAAGACTCTGTCTTATGGTTTTTCAGAATCAGGTTCTGAGTGAATAACCATTAAGTTCATATATAATATCAGCAACTGTCTAATGGGTAACAGGGACAAGTTAACTCTCTGGGGGCCAGAAGGGCTGTGAAATCAAAGCCTGAGGAGAGGACTTGCAGGATCATCTGATCACCATCTTGGTAACCTGCAGGTTTGGACTGAGATCCCCCAAAAGTCACCACTCCTTTGTCCCAACTCAAGGAGAAGAGTGTTGGGAGCAACAATTACTGTCGTATGTCCCAGCCTGAGGGACTGACTATTCAAGTGGGAATTAAAGTCCCACAGCGTGCTAATGCCACACTGTGGGCCTGATATCTGGTCTCAGGTGAAACAGGAGAAGAGGTTGTCTAGTTTACCTGAAGTGTTGGCCCTCACCCTGTCCTTCATCCACCTACAGATGGTGGCCCTCTGGTCTCCCTGCCCCAGCCCAGCCCAGCTTCCTGCTGGTACCTGCTTAGAGACTTTGAGCCACGTCTTTTTCAGCCGGAAGATTGCGCTCCGGTTCATGGACGAGGTGATCTCCAAAACAGCATTGTAGTTGTGTAAGCATCGGCATATGTCGGCCACGGCCACCCACTTCTCAATGGTGCTCACCCTCGCGTTGATGTCCTCGTTGCGGACGATTTCTGAAGCGATCAAGTTACTGATCTTTAAGTCCATGCAATAGGACAAGAAAAAAAAGTAAAGGGAATAAGTACTGTAAAGATGATAAATCACCATTATTTGCAGACGAAATGATTGTTTGAAAATTCCCAGAAGAATGAATTGGAAAACTGCTGGAATAACCAACAGAGCTCATCAGGGTAGCTGATTAAAGATTCAGTATACAAAAATGACCTTTAAAAATATAGTAGCAATACCAAATTGGGCTCCAAAATCACTGCAGATGGTGACTGCAGTCATGAGATTAACAGATGCTTGCTCCTTGTAAATAAAGCTATGACAAACCTAGACAGCATATTAAAAAGCAGAGATATCACTTTGCGGACTAAGGTCTGTATAGTCAAAGCTATGGTTTTTCCAGTAGTCATGTACATATATGAGAACTGGACCATAAAGAAGGCTGAGTGCTGAAGAAATGATGATTTCAAATTGTGCTGGAGAAGACTCTTTAGAGTCCCTTGGACAGCAAGGAGATCAAACCAGTCAATCCCAAAGAAAATCAACCCTGACATTGGAAGGACTGATGCTGAAGCTGAAATTCCAGTACTTTGGCCACCTTATGTGAAGAACTGACTTACTGGAAAAGACCCTGATGTGGGGAAAAGATTGACAGCAGAAGGAGAAGGGGCCAGCAGAGGATGAGATGTTTGGATGGTATCACTGACTCAATGGACATGAGTTTGAGCAAACTCTGGGAGAGTGCAGGTCAGGGAAGCCTGACATGCAGCAGTCCTTGGAGTCGCAAAGAGTCGAACACCACTGAGTGACTGAACAACAGCACCAATTAGAAAATACAGTGAAAAAGATATCACCTTCAAAATACCAGTGGGAATCTGTAAATTACCTGGAAACTTTAATGAGAACTATGTAGGATGCTCCATGAAAAATAAAGTTGCCAAAGGTAATAAGAGGATTGATTAAGGAAGAAACGGATTATAATTCAAAATGGGAATGTAAATGTCTTTTTTCAAAACTAACAAGCACATTCAATGCAATCCAATAAAACATGCAATGGGAGTTATCTGAAAGTCTGACAAAGTGATTCTAAAGTTTATCTGGAAGAACAGTTAAGAAGAGTGAAGGTTTGAGGGAATCTCCCACCATACAACTGAAGCTTGGAGAAGACACACACTTTGCAGCAACCCTTGCCTTGTTCACATATCCAAGGACTCCTCTACCCTGCCTACAAAGCAAATAATCACATATACACAAAGAAACTAAATGCGGGCTGGACTTGGAGCAGCCAGGGGTTGGGGAGGTGGTGGAAGCTGGAGCTCAAACATCAGAGAACTAGAACTGCAAGGAACTGGGGCAGCAAGAAATATTGGCCTTGCCTGTATGTTTCTTTGCATTTCCTTTGAGTCTACAATCGTTTCAAAATAAAAAGAACGAAAAACACGACTTGTTATTAAAAAATAAAGATAAGAGGACACTTACAGATGAGTATAAATTATAGGGCTTTACCACCCAGAATGGTCTTCTTTAGAAAAATTTCTAGAGGATGTACATAAAGAAGAATGAGTTTAAAATGATGTAAGAATGGAAAACTACTGAAGTGAATCAGGAAGGAATGATAGCACAAAATAGCACACATATTATAAGCCTTAATTAAATGGAAATTTTTTTTCCATAAAGAAAATACTGAATTCAAAACAGTTTTACACGTTATATAATTTTTTTAAAAAAGGAATAGATTAGTCAAATTTTCCAGAGAGGAGAGAATGAAGGAATACTTGCTAGTTTATTCTATGAAGCTAGTATAATCTTGATACCAACACCAGATACAGATAACCTTAGAAGAAGGAAAAAGTACACATCCTTTTGTTTAATATAACATGAATATGTTAGATTTGTCCATGGAATGCAAGGATGTTGACTATTAGAGAAAAATCTATAACTGTCATTCATCACATCGACAGATTTAAAGGAGAAAAGCCATATGTCCATCTCAATAGATGCAGAAGACAGTTGATAAAATGCAATACTTATTTATGGTAAAAACCATTATTGGCAAACAAGGAATAAGAGAAAGAATTTCCTTAACTTGATAAACAAACAAATTCTATCCTAAGTGGAGAAATATTAGAAGCACTCTTTAAGGTGGTTCAGACAGTAAAGAATCTGTCTTCGATGTGGCAGACCCGGGTTCAATCCCTGGGTCAGGAAGATCCCCTGGAGAAGGGAATGGCTGCACACTCCAGTATTCTTGCCTGGAGAATACCATGGACAGAGGAGCCTGGCGGGCTACAGTCCATGGGGTGGCAAAGAGTTGGACATGACTGAATGACTAACACTGATAGAGATTAAAACCAAGAACAAGATTCACTATCACCATTTCTGTTGAACACTGTGGTCTGGGGGTCTAGAGGCACCCAGAGTGCAAGTGCATGCACCTGAACGTGAGAAGTTCCTTAAATTTGTCCCTGAGCACTTCACACCAGTTTCAGCCCTGATCCTGGAGATCCCAGCCAGTACAATTCAATAAGACCAAGACAACTTCCCTGGTGGTCCAGTGGTTGAGAATCTGCCTGCCAATGCAGGGGACACAGGTTCGATCTCTGGTCTGGAAAGAGCCCACATGCCACCGGGCAAAGAAGGCCACGCGCCACAACTACTGAGTCCAAGCTCTAGAGCCGGTACTCTGCAACAAGAGAAGCCTGCGCACCGCTACAAAGAGTAGCCCTCATTCTCACCGTGACTAGAGAAAGCCAGGGTGCAGCAACCAAGACCCAATGAGGCCAAAATAAATCAATCAATTAAAATTTAAAAATTTTAAAAGAAAATTTGTTTTAAAAGGTAAGACAAAGAATTAAAGCCAATAGGGCTGGAACCCAGCAAAGACAAAACCAAACCAAACCCTGTGTCAGGGAGAGATTAAGAAACAGTTTCAGGCTATGATTATCACCATCAAAGGGGCGCCCATTCTGTGCACCTGAAAAAAAGGTGAATTTTTAACAGAGATGGCCACACGCCAGGTAGTGATGAGGGCAGTCCTCCGGAGGTGGATTGTGTGGGTTCAAAGTAGGCTCTCCTGCTGATGACTGGGGATGTAATTTAACCTCCTCAAGCCTTAGTTTCTTCATCCATAACAGAGAATAAGGAGATGAGGCTGATGAAACCCTGAGCACAGTGCCTGGCACGTGGTCAACATGTAATGAATGCTCACGCCATAGTCTCATCCTTTACTTACTTGAGTCCTGGGCACACAGTGGGGGAGGGTGGCCGGGGGGAAGAGGGACTTTTTTGCTGCCTCCTGCTGTGGTTAGAGTTGTGGGTCAGGTGTGGTCAGACTCAGGCCTCGTGTGTGTTTCCTGAGGGCCCTGCCCACTTCATCACGTCCTCTCTCCCGCTGCACAGGCTGCTCTCCACTCTGCAGCCGTATTCGCGACAGGGCTCCTTCTCTGAGCTCCAAAGCCTGGATTGTTTGTGTTTCCTCCCGGGATGAGGGTCCGCCCCAGGCTGTGGTTGGTGTCATGTGGCTTTGACCAGGCCGTCAGGACAAGTGGGATCATGTGCTCCCACTTCCAGCCATCAAAGGCTCTTGTGTTGATGATTAAATGCAAAGGAATTAAGATGCTAAGTGCAAACGCCCTTGAGGTTGTCACGAGGCCAGGAGTGGATGGGTCCCTGTGGTTGCAAGTGCTGGAATTAGCGCAGATGTGGGGAAATCAGGAAGGAATATTTTCCCCAGGACTGGGGCTTTGCAGTGGAGGAAGGCCATGAGCTACCAGACATGGGTCAGAGACCTCAGGCATTTGCCCCTTAGAGTCTTGGTGTCTTCGTATTTAAAGTGCGATGACAGCCCCATCTTTTAGGATGAGTGTGAACTTTGAAAGAAATTATTTTGCATATAATTCACAGGCCCAAAGAGGACCCAGGTGCTATGGATCTAGCAGGTGTACAGCCTGTTCTGAGGGTCCCACCAAAGAGAAACCTGCAGAAAAAGGCACTGCACCCCCCACCCCTACTCACATCATTGAAATGCTTAGTGGTTTTCATGATATAAGGGGTCCTCTCATTCTTTTCCAGTTTCATCCACCCTTGTCCGAAGAACTCCCTGTAGAAAGTAAGGGAGAAACCCAGAGTGGGTGGGGTTAGGTTTGTTCTTACTGATTTCTATTCTGAGTTCTCTGCTTTTTGAAGTGGTCATTACTGGGGAGTAATTTTCTGCAGAGGAGGGGACCCTGGGGTCAGGTCTAGCTGTGTCCCGTACCAGCTGTGTGGCTTTGGGTAAGCCTTGGGGCCTCAGTTTCCTCACCTGTGAAATGGGAATAATGACAATACTCTTCTTACAGGGTCATGGAGAGGCCGGACTGAGATTTGGTGCTGAGAGCACATCAGGTCTGGTTTTGGATCTTGCTTCTGACAGGGAGAACCCTCCATTTTAAAGTCACATTGCAGAAGTTGGTCTGCAGAACAGGAAGGACAGAAGGCCACAGAAAGGGCCAGACAGTTGGATAAAGGTGCCTGCAAGCCATGCCACAGCGTGTTCTGGGAATGGCAACCTCACAGGACCACAGGCTGTCCAGGCCTCCAGGACAAGCTCCTTATTTGACAGTGACCGTGACAGAGTTCCATGGGCAAGAGTGAGCAGTAACTACTGCCCAGAATAACCACTGTCTCTACGCCTGGGAGATGTGGCAGATGTATAAAGGCTGACACTCCACAATCAGCGGGGGCAGCACCCGTGTCAGTGGGGGCCTCTGTGTGTGTCCCGTGGGGCTATCTTTCTAGAAGGCAGAGATCCGGAGTCCTGTGATGATTTATGACCTCAGAATCGGTGACTCCAATTTCAGGAAAGTATTCTAGGACACTTGTCAGAAACCCAGAGATATATTTAGTTATGAGGAGGCTTTTTGACCCCCACCTGTAAGTATAAAAGTGAAATCTGAAAACAGCCTCATGGCTTGGTGCACTGCTAGGGAATACAGTGTAGTTATTAAAAATGGTGTTCACAGATACCATTTTGGCATAGGGTCAGATGAAGAAAAGGTGATACAAATTATGTAGGTGGTACAGTTACGACTACCTGGGGGTGACTGACTATAGGCCAGAGGAGGTATTGATCAGGCCTTGGGGCTTCTTCAAAGGCCAGAGCTGTCCCCAGAGTCCATTCCTGCACATGCATACACAGAGACACATACACATGCGTGTGCACACATTTGCTCACATGTACATATGTGCACATATGTGAACACATACTCTTTCTAGACCTCCAGAAAAGGAGCACAGAGCTAGATGCTTCTGGAAAACTGTGTGTGCATGTATCCGTGTGTGTGTGTGTGTGTGCGTGTGTGTGTGCATGCACAAGTGCAGCTGGTGGGGAAGGAGGGAGCCTGGGGACAGGAAGGGACAGGAATCCTTCATCATCCCTGCCGGCACATGCATTTATGCTTCTCTCTGTGGAGCATCAACCATGCAGCTCTGGAAATCTGGTGCACATGCTTCAGGAGGGGGACTCAGCTGTGATGGTGCCTGAGGAAGAAGGCGAGGGCTGGAACCCATGCCCACTCACTCATAAGGGATCTTCTTGAAGACGAGGTGATCCAGTAGGGTCAGTTGCTCCGCAATCTCCAGGGCTGAGTGGTTTTCAAAGGGCTCGGCCTTCACGCCTTCAGCCTGAGAGGAGCAAGGTCCAAGTCAGGCCCGCGAGGGGCCCCTTCTGGCTTTGGGGCCCCTTCCTAGAGGGAACATCCATCTTGATTCTGGTAAGTGGGAGGGTGAGGCGTGACTGGGGAGGCCCCCCCTCTACCCCGGGACACTGGCCAGCAGGGGACGGTGGGAGCTGGGAGCCATCATCTGCTGTGCACCATGTATGTGTGTGTGTGTGTGTGTGTGTGTCTGTCTGTCTGTCTGCAGGCCTGTGCTGCACTTCAGTCACTCATGAGGTCATCCTTACGCCAACACACAGGTGAGACCACAGAGGTGCCTGGAGGTTAATGACTAGCCCAAGGCGCTCAGCCAGGTTGATGGGGACAAAGCCTGGGCCGTCTGATTCAGGCTGGAACCTCTTTTTTCCTTCAGGTCCTGTCTGTCCACACCTGCTTCATAGAACTTCCTTTTAAATTTCTTTAGGGGAGGACTCACAGGTGCAATGACCTCCCGTACCTCTGAACCGTGTCCACAACACAGTTGTTTGCCTTCGTCCTGGGTACAGTCCCTGCCCCAAGGGCCACCCTGGACACCACGTTTAAAGGTGACCACTCCCCAGGCCCTCAACCAGGGAAATCTTCAGGAAGCACTCTAGGGAAGCAATGTCCCCATGGCTGGGATCAGACAAGAGGAGGCCTGCAGCCCAGAGGCCTCTGGGAAAGCCTGGTGGATCCGGAAAGGGTAACTGGGCACTCACGGGAGGAGAGTCAGGAACACGGATGCCCCTGCTCCCCTCCTGGGTGCTGACTGGGCTGTATAGGAGGAGACAGCTAGCTACCCCGCCCAGAGGGCCCAGCCAGTTCACTAATGACAAGGAAAGTGGGGGTGACCCCGTGTCAGGGGAACAAGCCTCCATCCTGGACGGAGTCTTCCTGCTTACTTCTCAGCAAACAGTCATTGAGAACCGCCCAGGCAGATCCTTGTGAGATGAAAAGATCAGAAAACACAGTCCTGGCTTCAGGAGCTCCAGGCACAGAGCAGGGACAGTGTGTGGGCAAGTGGAGGAAACAGCTCCTACTGCAGCCTGTGTGTGGTGTGTGTCATGTTGTGTGTGTATGTGTGTGGTGTGTACATGTGTGTGAGGTACGCATGGTGTGTGTGTGGTGTGTATGCGTGTGTGCATGGTGTGTGTAGAATGTACATGGTGTGGTGTGTAGAATGTACATGGTGTGGTGTGTACACGTGTGTGATGTGTGCGTATGTGTGTGCTGTGTACATGTGTGTGGTGTGTATGTGTACATATGTGTGTGGGGTGTGTGTGTGGGTGGTGGGCATCCATGTACTCCCCCCAATAGAGTCGCCCTGGGCCAGGCACGGTCTGTGCAGAAGTCCAGATTCAGGAGCTTGAGTGTGGGGACACGATGCTATCAGGAATGACAGTTCTCAGGAAGGCAGTGGAGACGTGGGGATGAAAGTGGCATGGGCCACCTGGGATGCTCAGGACCCTCACGAGGAGGAGCCCCCAGCCTCTGAAGCAGGGGCGACAGGCAACCAGCACAGCCCACCCTGAAGGCCCAGGCCTGTCCTGGGGTGAGGCCGTGAGCTGGGGTGGGTGCCCAGGGCATGGACACCTGAGGAAGGGGCCTGGCCCGGAGGTGCACTGCCTAGGAGGAGCTGGCCGGCCCCGGGGAGTGGCAGGGCCTGGAGCAGAGGCCTGTGAGCGTCGTCACAAGAAGCCCCTCTGCTCTCTGTAGGGCCCTGGGGCTTCTTCCAGACTGGACGTGCCCGACGCAGGCCCTCAGATTCTGGGAACCACGTCAGGGTTGGGCAGGGAGCTGGGGGTGCAGCCGGGTGGGCGGGCGGCCCTTTGTTCTAGAAGAGACTTGGCTACACATGAAGTTGGAACGAGGGCCCTCAGGCTCTTGATGGGTGAACGTTCTGGTCAGGCCCCTGTTGGGAAACATGAGCAGTGTGGCTGCTGCCCTGAGTGGCCTGGCCAGGGTCCCTGGGCGGGTGCCTGGGGCACAACCCTGCAGCACTGCTCTTGGGGTTGGGGTGCAGGCAGGGCGCCAGCTGCCCCACGGATGGCTGCCCCCACCCCCAGGGCCAGGAGAACCCGCTCTAAGAGTCAGGAGCGGGGACGGGAGGGAAGCAGTGAGTGCAGGACTCAGAGGCCTGAGTCTTCCCATTGGCTACTCTGAACAGGCTGGATATCACTCAGTCTGATGTGTGGGCCTCCACCTCTGGGGAGGTCAAAGGCGGCCCTGAGCTTCCTTGGTCACAGTGATGGGCAAAAGATGCCCAGAGAGGGCCCAGCCAGGCCCCAGAAGCACACAGACCATCATCCTTTCCACTGCAAGGAACCCTGCCTTGAGCTCTGCCTGGAGTCCCCTCACTGCCAGGCAGGTGGCCACCTACCATGACCCAGCTTAGGTCACCCCACCTCCCCCTGCCTCAGTTGCCTCATCTGGAAGATGGGGATAAAGATACAGATCCACAGCACTGTTGAGAAGAGTCCTTAAGACTCTAGCACGCAGTGGGGAGCCTGTCCACACCAGGCCTGACTTCTTACCCTCCTCCTTCCAGGGACAGTGTGAGCAGAGACAGTGTGGGCTGGTTAGGGGAGAGATGAAAGCAGAAGATGAAGAAAACACAAGACTTGGTGTTATCAGTTGAATCTCCCTCCCCAAAAGATATGGTAAGTCCCCTACATTTGAACCTTCAAGCTGTGAACTTTCAAAGAGGTGAACATGTGTTCGCATGTCCAGTCGTGTGGGTCAGTTCCCGTGTCTGGCGTACACTGTCACGTGCGTGCATCCTCCACAGAGGTTGTGCTGTGTGTATTTACTGTACAGTCCTATACAGAGGATAACAGTACAGCGTCTATTTCAAGTCCAGGACGTCCAGAAGCAACCGAAAAAGCAGAGGTGAGGAAGCTGGTACCCCTGTACTCTTCAAGGTACTGTACTCTAAGATTAAAATGGTTTTCTTTAATTCTGTATTTGTTTCTCACGTATCATTTGTGTGAAAAGTATAAAGCTACAACAGTACAGTACTATATAGCTGACTGTGTTAGTTGGGTACCTAGGTTGACTTCGTTGGATTCACGAACAAGTTGGACTTACGAGCATGCTCACAGAACTCGTTTGTATGTAGGGGACATACTGTATGCTGAAGTCCTCAACCTTGGGACCTGTGACTGTGAACTTATTGGATATAAGGCCTTCAGAGATGTACTCAGGTAAGGTGGGGTCACTAGAGCGGGCCCTCATCCAGTATGTTGTTATTGCTGTCGTTCAGTTGCTCAGTCATGTCTGACTCTTTAAGACCCCATGAACTGTAGCACACCAGGCTTCCCAGTCCGCCACTATCTCTCTGAGTTTGCTCAAGTTCATGTCCATTGCGTTGGTGATGCTATCTAACCATCTCAGTGTCTTTCTAAGAAGGGGAAATTTGGACATAGGGCCAACACACACAGAGGGAAGAGGACATGGAGACAGCCGGGGAGGAGATGGCCATGTGACAACCGAGGCAGAGACTGGAGATCCTCTGTTATGAGCCAGGGAATGCCCAGGGCCACCAGACATGGAAGAGGCCCAGGAAGACCCTCCCCTGGAACCTCTGGACGGAGCATGGGCCCAGCAACACTTCAATTCCAGACTTCCGGCCTCCAGAACTATGCAAGATTAAAATTCTGCTGTTTTAAGTGCCCCATTCTGGGGCTCTTTGTTGGGGGAGCTCCAGGAATCAATAGAGGGGATGACTGAGCTCCTCTGGCAAGTCTTGGGGATAGGATCCTGGGAGCCAGGTGGCCAGGGAAGGACAGACTTGGCCAGCGAGTGAGAGAGAGGGCAAGCCCGGCTCACCATCTGTGTGATCTCCTCGAGTGTGATCTGGTTGTCGCCTGGGTCATCCTGGGTCAGAGTCCTGGGGGGTGAGAGGGAATGATGAGCCCTGAGCAGCTGGTGACACCCCTTGCCTTTGGGCAGTCCCCTCCCCCACCAAACCTGCCTTGTTTTCTGTCTCTGCTCTGCCATTTCCGGGGCCAGGAGCCCCCTTTCCCTTTTCATGTCATTGATGTCTTCAATGATTCAGCTCCCTGACCCTCCTGGCTGGGTAAGGCCCCCTTCTGGGGCTCCCTCAGCCCCTAGGCTTCCTGTAGTCTCAGCCCCAGGCTCCCCAGCTGGGAACAGCCATGTCTGTGCCTGGTCCTCTCCTCCAGATCTGCCAGGAGCCTCTGAAAGCAGGCTGATGTCCCTGGGGCTGGGCTTGGCATGTGGCCAACGCACCGGCCGGTGGGGTGATAGGACAAATGAGTGGAAGGAGCTTCAGGCTGGAGCATCAGAGAGGCCAGAGGTGCTGGGGAGCCTTCCAGATGGGGCAGGGGGAACAGGGGAAAGCAGCAAGGTGGTGGTCAAAGGCCCAGAGGTGGGAGGCCGTTCACAGCAACTGAGTAGTGGGTCCTGAGCAGTGGTGGGGATGAGGGCAGAGCTCCTGCATCAGGCCAAAATGCTGAGCCCTCATCTGACAGTGATTATGAGTCCTGGGGATGGGGCCAAAGAGCCAGGCCAGGGCTGGGGGACAGTCTGGAGGCCATAGGGCCCGCCTGAGCCACCCACACTCTTCCTCCAAGGAAGCAGACCCACAACTAGGGCTCTCTCGGTCCACCATCCACACCAGGGCCCGCTTGATTCCCTACATCCAGCAGCAGTCCGAACAAGCTCCCTGTCCGAGGGTCACTTGACCTGACTTGACCCATAGGCCTAAGGTCCTGGCACAGTCCTGCACGTCTCCTGGGACGAGGAGGAAGGGCATGGAGGACCTGGGAGCTGACTGTGTGTGCGCACGTGTGTCTAGGCAGTGAGTACGGCAGGGAGGGTGGTCTGGAAGCGATGCTAGGATGTGGAGCCTGCAGGAATTATGGGCCTGTAGCCCAGGCCTCAGGAAAGCAAATTGGATGATCTGGCTGGAGGAAGCCTGGAGACTGGGTTGTCAGCCAGAAAGTAGATGCAAGTCTGGGTCAGAGTCTGTGACCACGGGGCAGGGAGGGAAAGCTGAAGCCGGACAGGAAGTGAGGTTGGGAGGCCTGACCCTGAGTCCAGGCACCTGGGCAGGGCCAGAGGGCAGCCTGCGTCAGCAGGGGTGAGCAGTGGATGGACCAGGGCCTGCATCTGACACCCCTGAGACCTGCAGAGGTGATCTCACCGCAGCCTCACCACCGGCCTGGGAGTAGGTGTTGTTCACCCATTTTACAGAGGAGGAAAACAAGGTTCACAGACAGGACTTGCCTGAGGTCACACAGCGCATCACTCAGCCAGCAGGGCTCTTGGATATGTGCTGCCTGACCTCTGGCCTCTGCCAGGAGAGGCCCAGTCTGGCACAGGAGGAAAAAGGATAGATTTGGGGACAATTTAATTCAATTCGACCATATTCCCTGGAGCACCTGGAGACAGGCTCGCCAGTGCAATTGGACAAAGCCCTCCTCCATGACAGTAATGTTCTTTTTAAAAAAATTTGTATTTTAGATTATTTTTTATTTTAAAATTTTTATCGGATACAGTTGTGTTACTTTCTACTGTACAACAAAGTGGATCTGCTATATGCATACATATATCCCCCCTTTTTTGGATTTACTTCCCATTTAGTGGAATCCAGAATGTTCTTTAAGCTGCCCCCTGTGGAGGCACCAGCTCCCTGTGGCTCGTGTGACTCAGGAACTAGAGTTTAAATTGTATTTAATCTTAAATACTTATTTTTATTTGGCTGTGCCAGGTCTTAGTTGAGGCACGTGGGATCTTTAGTTTTGGCATGTGGGATCTTGTTCCCCAACGAGGGATCAAACTTGGGCCCCCTGCATTGGCCAAGCCCCCAGTCTTAGCCACTGGACCACCATGGAAGTCCCTATTTAATTAATTTAGATTTAACACCCATACGTCACTAGTGGCTATCACACAGGTCGGTGTGGAGTAAATGGGTATCAGCAGTGGGTGTGGATGGGGAAGCAGGCACCCTTTTTGTCTCCAGGTCTGAGGTGGGCAGGTGGAGGGAAGGACACACATGAGCAAGCCCCTCCAGATCCTGGTTGCAGGGGTGTTGACCAGCCCCCAGGCTGCCCAGGGCTCCGAGATCCTCCCAGAGCAACCGCCTGAGGCGGTCCTCTGGTCTGGGGAGGGCCCTCCTCCCTCTTGCCCCCTGCCTCTGGCTGGCCGTCCGCAGGCAGAGGGCAGGGCCCCTGTCCAGCAGGCCTTCCCCAGCCCCCACCTGATGATGTTGGCCGCAGCCTTCCGCTCCTGGGTCAGGAGCTCTGGGTCATGCATGACCTCCTCCAGGAAGCTGATGACCTTGCATTTGAGCTCATCATTGGTCTCAAAGTCCTGCAGGGAAGACAGGAGGGTGGCTCTGGCTGTTGTTCCAGCTGCCCTGAGGTGGTCCCTGCCTGGCCAGGGCAGGAAGATGCAGGCTCTGCCCACTCAGGCTTCCTGCCTCATCTCCCTCTTCCCCAGCTGCCTGCCAGGCACCAGTGGAGCTGACTGACCTGGAGGTAAAAGGTGCTGCAAGGTCAAGGAGCATCCCTTGATTGCTGCAGCCCTAGGCCAGGCCCTGGGAGGTAGCCTTGATGTAGACAGAGGTGGAGAGCAGAGGCCCCTTGTCCCCTGGAATGTGCTAGGTCCCCTTGCAGGGGATCTGAGCAGGCCCTCCTGAGAATATCAGGGCAGCTGGTTCCTGGGTCAGTGATCTTGGGTGCCCAGCAGCTCACCTGGATTGTGGGGCGTCCCTGGGGGTCCCACCTACCTGAGAATGCTTGGACACCCAGTGTCGGAGCACGTTCAGGACGCGGTTGGTGGCTGCTCTGCGAATCACAAATTCCTTGTCTCCGTTCCTCTGGTCGGGGGGAAAGCCTGGCACGCAGGTGACAGAGAGGGGAGAGGGTAGTGAGGATAAGAAACCCCAGATCTGGGGGAGCCGGGGGAAGGACGGGGGTGCTCTGGGTGGGGGATGAGAAAATATCTGACAACCAGCCCAGGTTCTGACCAAGGAGTCCAGATGGCTCAACTTCCCGTGGACACAGTCCTCACAGGCCCGCTTCTCCCGGACCTCTGCAGCTTTCAGGGGCTGCTGGAGGATTCTGGTGGCCTCTACTCCACCATGAAAGTGGGAGGCAGAGCGGGTGGCCGAGCATCCGTCAGGCAGTGGGCTTGACTCCAAGCAGAGGTTTGCCAAGTTGCAGAACGGGTGGGTGGGGATAAAGGGGCCCCCAGGCAGGAGGCTCAGCCCTGCCAGGGCCTGGGGCAGCAGGCACTCCATATCAGAAGGGGGACAAGCCCCTGGGGTGGTGCTGTCATCAAGGCGGTGAGCCAACTCTGTACCTGCACTGGCCAAGGACATCCTCCGGTACTTCTCCTTGTTTGGGGTGCCCTCGTTGGCACCCGCAGTTGCTATCGCGAAGGCAGAGGCTGCTGATAGGGCGCTGCGGTTACTATCCAGCTCGCGACAGGAGGTCATGACCACTCCATTATTGTAGGAGAAGAGGGGGAACTCTGTGGGGAGCAGGGGATCAAGCCTCAGACTTGGTCCAGCTCAGGAAACCATGGGTCTCAAGGCTAGAAAGGGTCTCTGGACAGGCAGGCTGTGTTCACTGCAACCAGGGCTGGTCAGGCGGCGGGCATGGGGTCTGGTCTCCTGCTGCAGTCCCCAGGGAGGGACACACCCATGCCACCCTGTGTCACCCCAAGGCTGCCTCAGGGCAGAGAAAGCCCCTGTCTGCCTCCTTCTGCTTCTCCTGCTGAGAAGGTCCCAGAAGCCCTCCTGCTTTTGGAGAAAGTCCAGCCACCCTTTGCATCTCTTTGCAGCCCCAAACCTTTTACCTTGTAGGCCCAGCTGGGCCCAGCACTACTCAGGGACAGCCTCATGTATTTTCTCATCCTTTCCGTCTATTTGGAATGAACACATAACCTGTGCAGAGTCTGACGTGGATAATTCACACTGACAGGCTCCCTGGCATCATGGTGGGCGTGGAAAGAGCACCGCAGTCCAAATCCTCACCCCACTTACTAGCTGTGTGGCCTTGGGCAAATTACCCAACCTCTCTAAGTCTCTGTAATCTCGGGATAATACCTGCTTCAAAAGGTGGATAAGATTAAAGGAGTTAACACAGATGAAAGTATTTAGTATTGTGTGAAAAGATATATATATATATATATATATATATATATATATATATATATATGAAAAGATATTTATATATGTGAAAAGATATATAAATATGTGAAAAAAAAATATATGCCCATGGACTTCCCTGGTGGCTCAGTGGTAAAAAATCTGCCTGCCAATGCAGGAGACGCAAGTTTGATCCCTGGGTCAGGAAGATGTCCTGGAGGAGGAAATTGCCTGGGAAATCCCAGGGACAGAGGAGCCCAGTGGGCTACAGTCCATGGGTTGCAAAGAGTCGGGCAAGGCTTAGTGACTGAACAACAACACATATATGCCATGGAATATCAATGTAATTAATAATCATTATTTTTTTTAGCAGTAATATTAGTAGAATCTCACTCCAGAAACCTTTAGCTTCTTCTTGGAGAAATCTCTGGCGAGCAATCCATTCTTAGGACAAAGTACTAGTCCTTATGCATTGAGGAGCAAATAATTGATTTTAAAACTCAAGGCTTATTTCTGGAACTTGGCTGTCTGTGAGTTCTGCTTCTGTGTGATGCCCTGGCAGTCTCTCTCTGCTGGTGGGTGACCCTGTGACATACTGGGTCTCCTGAGAAATTGGGGAGTTTGGGGTTCAGGCTGTGCTTTACATGTGCGAGCAGGGGCTCGAGGAGACAGCTGGAGACACAAGGGGCTTCTTTGAGCTCATGCCTCATCTCTGGGTTCCTCAGAGCACCCCCCCCTCCCCCACCCCTCATGTGTGGGGAGGTGCTTTAAGGGAACCAGAGACCCAGATGGCCCCCTGAGAGCCCTCCTGGATCTTGAGTCTGAGACTTGGGCCCAGCATCATCACAACCTCCCAGAGACTCTTCCCTTAGATGAAAAACAGGAAGGACCTGGCCCCATTGCCAGGTGTCACATGATTAAAGAGCCAACACAGAGCCTGACATGTAGCAGCAGCTCAAGAAACACCTTCTGGGTCTTCCCTGGTGGTCCAGTTGGTTAGGACTTCACCGTCCAGTCCAGGGGGTGCTGTTTTGATCCTTGATCAGAGAGCTAAGATCCCACATGCCTCAGGGCCAAAAAAACCAAAACATAGAAGATATATTGCAACAAATTCAATGAGGGAGTGAGTGAAAGTTGCTCAGTCGTGTCTGACTCTTTAAGACCCGGTGGACTGCAACCTGTCAGGCTCCTCTGTCCATGGAATTCTCTCTAGGCGAGAATACTGGAGGGGGTAGCCATTCCCTTCTCCAGAGGATCTTCCTGACCCAGGGATTGAACCCAGGTCTCTTGCATTGCAGGAGGATTCTTTACCATCTTGAGTCACCAGAGAAACCAGGATCTTCCATAAATGAAGCCAAAAGACAGGCCTTCCTGCCCCCCTGGGCGGGGTGGGTTACACAGCCTTTTCTGAGGTCGGTGGAGGGACTGCCGAGAGGAAGAGCACGATTTCCCAGCCAGCGCTGCAGCCCCCGGAGTCGCCCAGCCAGGTTCCTGCACTGGAGTCACTCATAAAACACAAGGCGTGACACCCACTGGTCTCCCTCAGCCTCACCTGCCGCCCTCCCCAACCTGCATCTCACACAACGTCTGGAATCTATTTGCAGTTCTGGGTTGGTGAGCCGCACCTGAGGAGTTTTTGCTTTTGACCGATTTTGGTGTCGTTGGAGATTTGGTGGGGGATGTCTCAGTGTCGCCATCATCACTCTGGTTTTGATCATTGTCTGACTCTTCCCTCATGGAGACTTCTGAGCCTGGAAGGAAAGACGGAAGCAATTTGAGATTTCTCAAATAATCACTGACTTTTTCAAAAAGATTTTAATATTTTTGGCCTCACCATGTGGCACTCGAGGTCCTTGTTTCCCACCCAGGGATCAAAACCAGGTCCTCTGCATTGGAAGCAGAGAGTCTTAACCCCCAGACCTCTATGGAAGTCCCTAGTCACTTTATTTTCAGCTAAAGTCCATGCTTTATTCAGATTTCTTTTGTTTCTACCCAATGTCCTCTTTGTATTCTAGGATTCCACCTCGGAAACCAAATGACATTTACTTGCCATGTTTCCTGGCTAGGATTCTGCCCTTTGCTCCTGCAGGATGGCCTCTGGGGCTCTCTGGTAGGCTGTCACTTTGGTAACTGACTTTCAGCTGTGTGCATCCCGTTTACTGCACGTGCCACAGTAAATGTCACCTGGTATGGAGGTCCTGGGGGCTTCACCCCTTCCCAGCCATGCCCTCTGTTGGAGGTTCCCCTGTCTTCCCCCTTCTCAACTCAGAGGAGAGAAATTCCAACCGTGTTAAGTTTTTTCCCAAGGCTTGCTCCTTGAAGGCTGGGGCTTCTGCCCAGCCCAGGGTTGAATATGTGTGCGTGTGTGCATGTGCATGCATATGTATGCTAACCACTGCAAGGCTGGTGTCACGCAGGATGTGGGCTGACCTAACCCCAGACAGAGCCAGACAACCCTCCAAAGGGACACCGTCCTGGCATGGTCGGGTTTCTGAGAGCAGGGAGGGCCCAGCCTGGCCGCCATCACCTGTAGCCATTGTCTCCACACCCAGCGTCGCAGGTGTGCTGTGCTTCACGCTGTTCCCTGAGCACATGACACCCTCGCCCCTTAGTCTCTCCCACTCCATTCCACTGGTCTAGAATGTTATCCCTTCCTCTATATGTGACACATCTAGATCTGACAGGCCCTCCAGGAAGCCGCCTCTGACTCTCCCCAGTCTCTTGAGCATCCCTCCAACACAACACATATCAGGAGTCCTGTTTCCATGTCTAGCCTTGCTTCTCAGCCACACTGTGAATCCTAGGGTCAGGAGCTAGGTCTGCTGCCCTCTTCTCTCGCAGGCCCTGACCGAGGCCCGGCCCAGGGCATGTCTGCTGCAGAGGTGGACAGATACAAGGATGCAGGAGGAAGCAGTTACCAGGGCAACGGGACACCTGACGATGGGGGGAACAGTCAGCCACCTTCCTGGGTGCCTCTGCCTGCCTCTCCCCCACCCAGCCTCTGCATGGCCACCATAATCTGGCTGGACCCCCTCAGCCTACCCCTCCTGCCCCTAGGGAGCCTGGTGGGGCTGGCCAGCACTGCCCTGGCTGGGCATCCACTCACTCTGCTTGCTGAGGGCAGAGGGCTCTTCGGACTTCTCGGTGGCAGCGTCACCCTCGTCTGGGATCTTGTTGGCAAAGCTGCTGGACACGTAGAGCTTGCTGGTGTCCAGTGTGGCTTTGCCGAAGGGCGACATGGCCGAGTACATGCTGGTGTAGCCGTTGGAGCTGCAGCTGAGCGCGGCCAGGTCCAGGGCCTTGCCGCCTGTGATGATGGGGATGTTCAGGGACAGCTTCCGCCGGCGGCTGGGCGATGACGTCTTGGTGATGGACAGGGGTGGCGGCGAGGAGAACTTGCGGGTGGCACGTGGGGACTTGGGTGGGTCCCCGTACAGGAGCTTGTTGTTCTGGCCACTGGCAAACAAGAGCTCCAGTGACCTGCGGGGGTGGGGTGGGGTGGGGGATGAAAACAGACGGTCAGCTCAGTGGAGCCTGAGTGCCTGCCCAGGCCGTGGGAGTCCGCTGTCTCTGGTGGGGCTCAACAGGGCAGTGGTGGCTCCTTCATCTTCATGATCCTTGATCCTGGGCGGGTCCTCTGCGCAGGAAGGTCTGAGAGGAGCCCACACCAGAGGGGCCATGTGGTTCACTGACCAGTGGCCAGGTTTCTATGGGCCCAAGTGTCCCGCTCTGGGGGTGGGGCATGAGCTTTGGTGGGGCAGCGGGTCTGCCTGAAGCTCCCTCTTCACCTCCCTCTGGTCAGTAGCAGCGGCTGATCTGACATCCTGTGGATCCCCCTGACCTGTAGGCTTCTAAGAAAGCTCCCTTTGTCCCCCGCACGGGCCTGGTGTCACCTACACGCTTTGACCTCACCCAGGTCCACACAGTTTATGGACAAGGAAGCTGGGGCTCAGAGACGGGAAATGACTCCTCTGATGTCTCCTGACTCTAAACCCAGTGTCCTTTCCATCCACTTGGGTGCTTGCCCTCTAAAGGCGGAACCACCCCAAGTGTGCAAAAAGGGGCTACGGCCTCTCTTTACAGCAAGATGCTGTAGGTCTAAGCAGAAAAGGGAAAAGATTCTGCCTCTCTCGGACTTTCCTCCCACCCTCCCCTCTTCTTTCCTTGAGTCCACCCTTTGTTTTTTTTCCTTTCTTCAGTGGGGAAGGCGGGGAGAAGGGTGGGCCCTAGGGTTCAAGGAGGTGGCCAAAGGGTGAGGTTAGGGAGGATTCAACATGGTGACTCCCAAACTCTGCCCCACCCCTGGAGCTCAGAGGCAGGAGGAGAAAGCTGGGGCCGAGCAGCAGCGTCAGGCAGGCCAGCCCTCTCCCATGTCTTTGCAGAGGGCAGGCTCATTCCTGGGACAGTGCTCACATCCGCCCCTCAGGTTCCAGCCTGAGGCTGAGCTCAGTTTCCCTCCGGGGCCCAGGAGGTCTGTGGATCAGCCCGAGGTGGGGGCGGGTCAGGTGAGGGGGGTGGAGGAGCCTGCCCACCTGGCGGGGATGGCACTGATGGGCTTCCTGTAGATGGTGATGAGCTTGTCCAGGACCACAACGGCAGTGGTGAAGACGCGGTAAGAGTGCAGGAAGGTGTTGAGGAAGTCGATGCTCAGGAAGCGCAGATCAGTCAGTCGCTCCAGTAGGCGCTCCACACTGGCGTACCGGATCTGCAGCACTTTGCAGGAGTTCATGGTTTTGCTGAAGCGAATGTCCACGTCGTCGCAATACAAGGAAGCGTCAGACCTGAGGAGGGAGGGATGGAGGAGGGATTTGGGTCTGAAGGTGCCTGAGTCCATGGCTATCTCCCCAGCCAGAATGCACACTCCCTGAGGGCTGGACCATGGCCCACCCATTGCTGTCTCCCCAACACACCAATAATCAAGGATGCAGTGGCTTATGATGGGAACAAGGAAAGCTTTGGAAGACTGAAGTTGTGAAAGAATGGGCTACAACTTCTTTTTCCCAATCATGCCTGATGACCTGACATTATAAAACTCCTAGAAGCACTAGATAAAATATAACAAACTTAAAAATAATATACTGTTTGCACTTCCCTGGCGGTCCAGTGGTTAAGGATCTGCGTGCCAATGCAGGGGACACGGGTTTGATCCCTGGTCCAGGAAGATCCCCCATGCCATGGGGCAACTAAGCCTGTGTACCACAACTGCTGACCCCACGAGTACCTATAGTCTGTGCTTTGCAACAAGAGAAGCCATCGCAATGAGATGCCTGCACACCACAACTAGAGAGTAGCCCCTGCTTGCTGCAACTAGAAAAGGCCCGAGGGCAGTAGTGAAGGCCCAGTGTTCAGTTCAGTTCAGTTCAGTCACTCAGTCGTGTCCGACTCTTTGTGACCCCATGAACTGCAGCACGTCAGGCCTCCCTGTCCGTCACCAACTCCCGGAGTCCACCCAAACCCATGTCCATTGAGTCAGTGATGAAATACAACCATCTCATCCTCTGTCGTCCCCTTCTCCTCCTGCCCTCAATCTTTCCCAGCATCAGGGTCTTTTCAAATGAGTCAGCTCTTCACATCAGGTGGCCAAAGTATTGGAGTTTCAGCTTTAACATCAGTCCTACCAATGAACACCCAGGACTGATCTTCTTTAGGATGGACTGGTTGGATCTCCTTGCAGTCCAAGGGACTCTCAAGAGTCTTCTCCAACACCACAGTTCAAAAGCATCAATTCTTTGGTGCTCAGCTTTCTTTATAGTCCAACTCTCACATCCATACATGACCACTGGAAAAACCATAGCCTTGACTAGATGGACCTTTGTTGACAAAATAATGTCTCTGCTTTTTAATATGCTATCTAGGTTGGTCATAGGACCACCTGATCTGCCTCTTGAGAAACCTGTATGCAGGTCAGGAAGCAACAGTTAGAACTGGACATGGAACAACAGACTGGTTCCAAATAGGAAAAGGAGTACGTCAAGGCTGTATATTGTCACCCTGCTTATTCAACTTCTATGCAGAGTACATCATGAGAAACACTGGGCTGGAAGAAGCACAAGCTGGAATCGAGATTGCCGGGAGAAATATCAATAACCTCAGATATGCAGATGACACCACCCTTATGGCAGAAAGTGAAGAAGAACTAAAGAGCCTCTTGATGGAAGTGAAAGAGGAGAGTGAAAAAGTTGGCTTAAAGCTCAACATTCAGAAAACCAAGATCATGGCATCTGGTCCCATCACTTCATGGCAAATAGATGGGGAAACAGTGGAAACAGTGGCGGACTTTATTTTTCTGGGCTCCAAAATCACTGCAGATGGAGATTGCAGCCATGAAATTAAAAGACACTTACTCCTTGGAAGGCCCAGTGTAGCCCAAACTAAATATAAATAAATAAATTAATGAATAATGTGCTGCCGAGTTCACAAGCTATGAAGAAAATCTGTTCACAAAGCATATTTGGAACCGGATATTCAGAGCAACGTTATTCATCATTGTGGAAAAGAGGAAACAACCCAAATGTCCATCAACTGATGAAAGGATACATAGAATGTGGTTTGTCCATACAATGGAATATTATTCAGCCATAAAAAGGAATGAAATGCTGATATACACTGCAACACGGATGACTTCTGAAAACATGGCAGGTGAAAGAACCCTGTCACAAAAGTCCACGTGTTGCAAGATTTCATTTCTATGAACTTTCCAGAACAGCCAAATCTACAGACACAGAAAGTAGGTTAGTGGTTGCCAGGGGATAGAAACAGGGTGGAACTGGAATGACTACTAATACACATGGGGTTTCTTTTGGGGGTGATGGGAATATTCTGGAATTAGCTGTGATGGTAGTGTGACACTGTGAATACACTGAAACCCACTGGGGTGGGGAGAACTCCTCATAAAGTCATCCAGATGCTTAGAACACCTGGTGTACACCACACTGCCTCGGCTAGCCCCCAGCTGCTGGCGCGCTCGCTCCATCAGGCCTGCCGTGGAAACCGGGTATGTGGGGGGCCCTTCCACACACTTGCTCCACAGTGGTCTGCAGTTCCAGAGTGTGTACTTCAACAGGCAAAGAGGCAGTGGGTCCCCGATGTTTGCTTTGGGCAGGACAATGTCCCCGGGGTGGGTCAGCTGGCTCCTGGTGTCTGTAAGATGGACAGAGCAGGCTGGGGATTCAGAGGTTCAGATGGAGGTGAGAGGGCCAGCAGGCCACCCGTGGTGGGGCGAGCCATGCGGGGGTCAGGTGAGCGGACGCTGGAGGATAAGCAGGCCTGGTGCAGGTCAGGGCTGCACTGCCCAGCGGGGCTCAGGAAGCCGAGTTCAGCAGGAGGACACCCCCTCGTCCCTCCTCCCTGGGGTGCTCAAACCAAAGAAAAAATAGCCATTTAAAAAATAGGGAACTTGATGTATGGCAGAAGCCAACACAATATTGTGAAGCAATTTTCCTTCAATTAAAAAATAAAGAAGTTTGGGGGAAAAATTAAAATGACAAAAAAATAAGGACTTCCTTCGTGGTCCTGTGGCTAAGACTCTTCACTTCCAATGCAGGGGGCCTGGGTTCAATCCCTAATCAGGGAACTAAATTCCACATGCCACAAGTAAGACCCGGTGCAGCCAAATAAACAAAAAATAATTAAAGAAAAAAGCCATCTCCTAAAAAAACAAAAAAAGAATACATAAAGTGTAATTCCTGATATTCTATTTCTAACAGCCTAATTGAATGTGAGAATTGGACTATAAAGAAGGCTGAGTACGAAAGAATTCATATTTTTGAACTGTGGTGCTAGAGAAGACTCTTGAGAGTCCCTTGGACTGCAAGGAGATCAAACCAGTCAATCAGAAAGGAAATCAACCCTAAATATTCATTGGAAGGACTGATGCTGAAGCTGCAATACTTTGGCCAAGTGATGTGAAGAACCGACTCATTAGAAAAGACCCTGATGCTGGGAAGGATTGAAGGCAGGAGGAGAAGAGGGTGACAGAGGATCAGATAGTTGGATGGCATTGCCAACATGAGTTTTAGCAAACTTGGGGAGATGGTGAAGGACAGGGAAGCCTGGTGTGCTGCGGTCCATAAGGGTTGCAAAGAGTCGGATGACTGAACAATACAAAAATACACATTTTCAAGACAAAAACAACTACAAAAACTAGACCAAAGCCATCAACCAAATAGATGTAAACTCAGAACAAATACATGCCTAGAGCACCCCAGAGGTGCCACTCAGCATCTCCCGAGCCCCCTGAGGTCACCGTGTGACCTTCGGTCTCTGGAGCTCGGCCCAGACCACGTGGGGCTTGGGCACTTACTTGATCATCTGTGGCACCGTGACCTTGGAGTTCTCCTCAAAGGCGTTCATCATCAGCCCGTTGCACCGGATGTTATCCACACACTGGAGTCAGAGAGAGGACTCCCGGTCAGAGCCTCAGTCTCTGTGCTGAGACCCAGGCCTGGCAGGGGCTCTGCTCAGTGAGGGTTCACATGCCCCCACCTGACACAGGGTCGAAGGGCACCATCCAGGCAAGGGCAAGGTCAACACAGAGCATCCTGTGGATTCTGGCCAGAAGTCAAGTCCCCAGCTCAGTGACCTTTTGGGACTTTACTTGACCTACTTGGGCCTTAGTCTTCCTATCTACAAAATGGGTATAATGATTTCTACACCCACTCCCCCGGGGTGTTTGTGAAAGTGAAAGTGTCTCACTCTGGCCATTCTCGGGGTGACCTCTGAGGTCCAACATCAAGGATAGGATCAGATCACAGTGATCTGGGTTCTCTCTCCCTGAAGGCCAGCTCAGTGGGGCCTCCAGCCTCCTCTGTCCTCTGCCCACTGCAGGGCTAATGTGTAGGTTCCAGGCCTCGTACCAGAGATGTGAATGTAATAAATGCAGGGGACCACAGGGAGCCCAGGAACCTGGGGTCTCAAACCTGCCCTCTGGATGTTCTGGATGCAAGGGGCCCCCTCACCGACAGGAGGCCTAGGGGCCTCTGGGGAGAAGACAGCTAGCGGGGCTCAGCCTTGGATGGGGCTGTCCCTGTTGATACCTGTCTTTCCCATTAGGACCCTGCAGCTGCCCCTTCCTCCAAACAGCGCAGGCATGAAAGAAGGGGACTACCTGCCCTCAGGGAGAGGTGATACCGCTCACCTGGCTGATGTCACTAGTCCATGCCGCCTTCTCCTGTCTGGACGAGGCCACGAGGATGACCGTGAAGGGTGGTGAATCCTTTGGCTCCACCCCAATCTTGAAATCCAAGTGGTCTACATCTTGGCCGGACCCTTTGGCTTCCAGTTGCAAAACACGGAGTTGGCAGGATGAGTGCGGGTCTTTTTTGAGTTGGAAAACAACTGCATGATGCCTGCCTCACCTGGTGGTGAAGGCATGGCATCGCTAGGGCATCGGGCCTCTTGCTAGCTTCAGAACTATATTTTTGTCTTTTCTGGATTCATGCCTTGGTGTATTTTAATTTTTTCCCAAACTTCAAGCTTTTTATTTTGTATTGGAGTATAGCCGATGAACAATATTGTGGTAGTTTCAGGTAAATAGCAAAGGGACTCAGCCATCCATATACACATGTCCATTCTCCCTCAAACTCCCCTCCCATCCAGGCTGCCACATAAATTAAGCAGAGTTCCTTGCGCTATACAGGAAGTCCTTGTTGGTTATTCATTTTAAATATAACAGTGTGTACAAAACCTTCCCAAAGTCCCTAACAATCCTGTTCCTCCCAGAAA
Source organism: Bubalus kerabau (assembly GCF_029407905.1). Classification (NCBI taxonomy): domain Eukaryota; kingdom Metazoa; phylum Chordata; class Mammalia; order Artiodactyla; family Bovidae; genus Bubalus; species Bubalus kerabau. The sequence continues at coordinate 25,944,344 of NC_073642.1, forward strand.
CCGTAAGTTCATATTCTAAGTCAGAACTTTTTGTTCTTTTTGAAGGTGAGGAATCCCCATTTCAAATATGGAAAGACTGAGGCCTAGAGTACAGAGTAGCTTCCAGCCACATAGGGACAGCTCTGATTCCGTGTCGGAATAGCTTTTAGGATTCCCCAGTTGACTCTGCTCTCCTAACCCCAGTGAGGGGCTGAGGTCCCTAGGGAGGATTTTCGTAAGACATTCCCACCCCCGTGCTGGGCAGGGGTTAAGCCAGGCCCTTCTGCTCTGCATCCTGGGCTTCCCTTGTGGCTCAGCTGGTAAAGAATCTGTCTGCAAAGCGGGAGACCTGGGTTCCATCCCTGGGTTAGGAAGATCCCCTGGAGAAGGGAAAGGCTACCCACTCCAGTATTCTGGCCTGGAGAATTCCATGGACTGTATAGTCCATGGGGTCGCAAAGAGTTGGACACGACTGAGTGATTTTCACTTCACTTCACTTTCTGCTCTGCCAAGGTGATCCAGGGGCCAGGTGGAGAACCTTAGATCTTGAGTTGTTAGGGACTGGGCTGGGCATTTATCTCAGCTGAGAGGTCCCCAAAGCCAAAGTAAATCCTGGGTATTTTTATTTCTGCTCTTAACCTGTAGGGCTCCTTGAGCTCTCTTTATTTGGAAAGACTAAGATCATAGTTCAGGGACTCCTTCCAATGCCTCCTCATTCACTGGTCTGAGTGTTGCGGAGGGCCTGCTACAGCTCTGGGCTCTACTTGCCATTTGTGTGGTGACCCGGAGATGCGATGGTTTCAGCTGCTCGGAAGTGGGGTGTCTGCATGTCAAGTGGGGATGCTTGGGGCTGTGTCTCTACCTTTCCTGGACTTGGGGACTGATATTTCCACTGGGGTCTGGACCGGCTATGGCCAAGACTGAAGACGATCATGCTGGTAAGAGCCTCGGGTGAACTGCTACAGGTTTATTCTTGCCTTGCGGGGCTGCTTGGCTCCCCTGGGTGGAGGGTCATGAAGGGTGCAGAGCTCAGCTCCATGGGGCTGACCAGGGCGTGCGTGTGTATGTGTGTGGATGAGGCTCCCAGCTCTCAGCAAACCCTGAGCCGAGACCAAGCGGGGACTAGAATCTGAGGTCCTCAGACACAGCCCCCACCATGGAGCCCCGATCTAGAGAAGGGCAGAGATGGCCCATCCAGCTGGTGTACCCCCAGGGCAGGGATCCGGAGCCTCGTTGGGGAGTCATGAAGCAGGGAGATGAGGAGCAACTTGGGTCCAATTGAGAGAAAGCAGTGACCCCACCCCTTAACCCTAAATAACAGGTCCATCCCCCAATTCTGATTCTCCAGGAGACAGAAATCCACAGACAGCCCCATGCCAAGGCTTTCCAGGCACTTGGGCCCCCCGTACCTGGCCCTTCTGGTGTGCTGAGGTCCCCCTCACAGGCTCCCTTCTCCCTGAGTCTTGTTTCCCGTCCTGGGTCCTGGTCCGTCCAGCCTCACTGCAGGGGATGGTCCCCTACGCTCCCTCTGGTGGGAGCACGTGTGTCCCTGAATACCCCACCAGTTTGCACTGGAGGACAGAGCTGGGCCTGGAACATCCCTGGCATCTTCCTGGCTGTCCAGTGAGCAACGGTTCATGCAGCATATGGATGCATTAATGAGGGGTGCTCTCTGACCTGCGGGACCCCCAAACCCAAGGGCACCGAGTCCAGGGACCCAAGGAGCTTGGAAGGAACCAGGAAGGGGGTGGAGGTGGTCACCCATTGGGCCAGGGAGCTCCTTCTCTAAAGACCCAGACTGGCCCCTCCAGATCCAGGACAATGACCTCCGAACTTCAGCACCCTCCTCTCCTCCCAAAGCCTGGGCTCCAGCTCTCGGGGTGAGAGTGTGTGATTTGTGTGAGGGCACACTGGCCTGCAGGCGGCCTTGCACTCACCTTCTTCCTCCGTGCTCTCCGGCTCCTCCAGCAAGGTGCAGTCAATGAGGGATATGACTCCGTTCTGAAAAAGAGTGGGGCTACCTTGAACTGGGGGGGAGATGCTCTAGGTTCGGAGTTCCAGAATGTCAGTGCGAGGAGGGACTCTAAAAGTGACAGCCACGCACGTGTATGTGCACATCATAGCCAAGTGGGTATTCTGGTTTTTAAGTTGAAGAATTTTATCTTCATATAAGGAGCCTAGGGACTTCTCTGGTGGTCCAGTGGTTAAGACTTCACCTTCCAATGCAAGAGGTATGGGTTCAATCCCTGGTTGGAGAGCTAAGATCCCACATGTCTCTTGGCCAAAAAACCAAAACACAGGTGGCGCTAGTGGTAAAGAACCCGCCTGCCAATGCAGGAGACGTAAGAGACCCGGGTTCAAACCCTGGGTTGGGAAGATCCCTTGGAGAAGGAAGTGGCAACCCACTCCAGTATTCTTGCCTGGAGAATCCCCACGAACAGAGGAACCTGGCAGGCTACAGTTCATGGGGTCATAAACAGTCGGACATAACTGAAGTGACTTAGCACACAACAGAAGCAATACTGTAACGAATTCAGTAAAGATTTTAAAAAATGGTCCACATTAAAAAAAATCTTAAAAGAAAATTAAATATTAAAAAGAAGCCCAATGAAGTAGCTCAGTCGGGACTGGCTCAGAGATGCCGTCCCTGAAGAAGGCTAAAGGTTGGGCTGGGGATGGACAGCTCGCATGTTTGCTTCTTGTCTCACAGCAGCTCCGAGGTATGACCTGGTAGCCCCAAGTCTGCAGAAGTTTGAAATCCCTCATCCTAGGCTAACAAAGGCCCAACTTGTCAAAACTATGGTTTTTCCAGTAGTCATGCAGGGATGTGAGAGTTGGACAGGAAGAAGGCTGAGAGCCAAAGAACTGATGCTTTCAAACTGTGGTGCTGGAGAAGACTCTTGAGAGTCCCTTGGACAGCAAGGAGATCAAACAAGTTAATCCTAAAGGAAATCAACTCTGACTATTCATTTGAAGGACATATGCTGAAGCTGAAGTTTCAATATTTTGGCCACCTGATGCGAAGAGCCAACTCATTGGAAAAGACCCCGATGTTGGGAAAGACTGAGGGCAGGAGGCGAAGGGAGCAACAGAGGATGAGATGGTTGGATGGCATCACCAACTCAATGGACAGGAGTTTGAGCAAACTCTAGGAGATAGTGAAGGACAGGGAAGCCTGGTATGCTGCAGTCCATGGGGTTGCAAAGAATTAGACATTAGTGACTGAGTATGCATGCAAACTGGGGCTTAGTAAGGTCACTCACAGGTAAGTAGCAGGGCTAGAATTTGAGTAGTGCTCAGATTCCACCTTTACCAGTATGCTAAGAGACTTTTAAAACTCAAACAAATAAACAACTCCCCAAACCAAAATAAGATAAAATGAACAAACACAAAGGCATGCGCTTTCAGATTGAAAAGCTGCCTTCAAGTCTCCGGTCCAAACCACCCCTACTGACTCCCACCTGCTCGAGGAACCATTCCTCCAGTCTGGACAGAGATCTTCCTAAAAGAAACTCCAGAGCTAATAAATAATGAATGCTTTCCTTGACACACAATTTGGTTGAAACTGGAGTATTCCATGTTTGTAAATTAATTTCCCCCTGTGCAGCCGACCAACTAATTTGTCGACATGTTAACATAAGCAGTAGGTTCCCCGAAGCCATTGCTTGATCTATTAGCGCTGCAGGAGGCTATGGGCTAGGCGTCCAGGGTCTGGAAGAATGGTTTCCCTGATGTTCTACTTTAATTAAGGGCTCCTTCTGGCCCTCTCCAGGCCACAGCATGTTCAGACTTGAAATCTGCTGAAGCGAGCCTTCATGGGGATGAACACAGTTTGGGGAGGCTGTCGCTACAGAGGCAGGGGCATCACAGCTCTCAGAGCAGGTCTATGGGCACCTCCCTGCATCTGTGCATGCCTCTGGTGAGGACAGCCACCTTTATTTCAAAGCAGATGAGAAAGTGAGGTGCGGACCAGCGTGGGAAGTGTCCCGGCTCACACAGTGTAAGAGACAGGAGTGGGATCAAATCCTGAGCTCTCAGCAGAGGGATAAGCCATGTGCCATGTTGGGGAGTGGTAGCTTCTGCCTGGGGTGCTGGGGGGGTGGTGAGTGCCCAAAGGCGTTAGGAACGGATGCTGTCTGAACTCCTTTTTGGTTGGAAATGAGAAAAAGGCTCTGGGTGCTGCTCTGCCTCAGCCAGATGTGACCATCCTCCACTGGCCCCTCACATACACCCACAGGACTTTTAAGGGCTTATCTGGGGACTTTCCTGGTAGTCCAGTGGTAAAGAATCCTGCCTGCCAATGAAGGAGACACGGGTCCAATCCCCGGTCCAGGAAGATCGTACATGCTTCGGAGCAACAAAGCCCGTGCACCACAGCTACTAAGCCTGTGCTTTAGACCCCAGGACTCACAACTGCAGAGCCCATATGCTGCAATTACTGAAGCCTGCGGGCCCTGGAGTCTGTGCTCTGCAGCAAGAGAAGCCACTGCAATGAGAAGGCCAGGCACTGCAACCAGAGAGCAGCCCCCACTTGCCAAAACTAAGAAAAGCCCATTCTCAACAACAAAGACCCAGCACAGCCAAAAATAAAGAAATTAAAAATAAATAAATAAAAATTTAAGAAAGAGCTTCTCTGAACCCTCTGGCTCCTCTGTCCCAGCTCCCAGCTGTGGGGGCGCCTTTGGGCATCTTCGAACTCACTTTCCCATTTCCCATGACTTCTACAGTAGAAAACCCATGAATGGTTCGCTTATTCCAAGCTTCCAGTTGGACCAGTCAGCGTGTGTGTGTGTGTACATTCGAGCGTGTCTGACATCCCTGCCCACTGTCTGGGCCCTGGTTGGGGTCGGTCAGGACCCCCAGGTCAGTGTAGTGTCCGATCTCCAGCCCCAGCAGCTCCCCAGCCCCGGCCATCCTTACCTTAGTCAGGTGAAGCTTTCCACCAGAGCCTCTGGTGCAGATGATCAGGTGCTTAGAAAACAGGAAGCACTGCCTCTCGCCCTCCTTCTTCAGGGAAAGGGACCCCAGGCGCCCCCTGGTGATCTTGCCCTTCTCGGACATGGGCACCTGGATGAGGGACCCTGTGGATGGAGGAGAGACCCTGAGTCCATCTCCCAGGACAACCTGTGCCTCTGAGCCAGCTTTGAAGCTGCATGTGGGTGGCGATGCCAGTGGCCATGGCAGTGGGACAAGGTGACCCTGGCTCCTGGTAGCAGACAGGTGACTCAGACAACCCCTCCAGCCCCTCCTTGGGGCCACATGGTGGGGTTCGGGGGGGTGGGTAATAACGAGAGAAACTCCATGCCAGAACTTTGACCCACCCAGCCAGGGCCAGGGCCTTAGAAAGCAAAGGAACCCTGAAGGACATGGCCCCTAGGGTGAGAATGCAGGACTAGGCTGGGGCCTGGGGGTGGCAGGAGACTGAAGAAGTAGGGAGCTGGCTGTGGCCTAGAGAGATTGATAAGACACACTAAGCCCCTGCTGCCACATGCAGCCACTGTAGACATGACCAACTGATCACAGTGTGTTCTGCTGCAGAGTCCAATGCCACTTCCCCGGGAAGCCCTCCCTGATTCCCCCTAGTCCCGCTCTGGGCCACCACTCTGCCTCCTGCCCACATTCATCACTGCACGGACCCCCTTCCCTGTATCCTGAGCCCCTTTCCCTTGCACATTCAGCTCTGGAGGGAGGGGCAGATTCTCTGGGCATCCCTGGAGACCTGAGCTGGACTGGCATGAATAGGGCAGACATCCATGGGGGTTGTGAGACAGAATAAATGAGAAAGGGCTTGTTGGGCTCCCTGTCTGATCTCCAGGTCCAGCCCAGCCCCTCAGTTTGTGCACAGCACAGCTCAGGGGAGTGGGTCACAGGCTAGGCTGGCTCTGGGGTCAGCAGGTCCCAGGGTGGACCCAGGGGACGGACACAGGGGCTCAGAACAAGCTCCCAGTAGAGGGGGTTCAGGCCAAGAGCAGCGGGGACCAGTGACAGCTGCTCAGGCCAGCCTTTCATGTAGTCAGAAACCTCCAGGCCAAGATGGAAGGCTGAGGCCCATCTTGAGGCATCACCTCTGGGGCACGAGAGCAGACACTGAATTTCCCACAGGCCGTCGAATCTGAACCAGCTGACCTTAAAGGCATTGTGGCTCTAACATCCCCAAGTTGGAAGTCAGTCCCTTGGGCCCCAGAGCGCTTCACCCACCCTTCTCAATAGGGCTGAGCCTCTCAACAGTGTCCCCAAGGTCAGCTGAAGCCCAAGAGTAAGGGGACCGCACCCAGAACCACTGTGATCACGGCCTCCCCAAGAGGCCAAGGAGGCCAAGCACAGGACAGAGGGACTGACCCTCGCCAACGCCACCTCGACACTGCAACTGCTTGTGACTCACGGGGCCAGTCAGAGCCTGGCCTCATGCTCCACCCTGTATTCTCTCCCTCAAAGGACATGTCGGTGTTTACGATGGTATATAGTAGACAAACCAAGGCCATCTGGGAAGAATTGTGTTTACATCTGGAGACAAGGAAACTGTGAAAACTGACAATATCAGCATCTATATGTATAGACACCGCCGTCTACATATAGCTGTCACATTTCCCCCGGCAGGCCCGGAACATGCCGCAGTCATGCCGGCAGGCTTTAGCACGTGGCAGCTGAGCCAACTGATGGCGTTCCCGAGTGTGGCCTGCCTCCTGCTTCCGGGGCCCACCTGGCCGGGGATGGATGGGGGATGCAGGGTACAGAGGCCATACCTTGTCTCACAAAGGTCTGGCTGGTGTCCAGGAGGATCTCACAGCCTTCAATGATCATGCGTTCAATGGCCAGGTTTTTCCGGATGTTCTCGGTCTCACTGACTTCATCGTGCATTATCCTGTGAGGATGAACAGTCAGAGACCAGCGGCCCCCACCTCCCAGGGAAGATGCAATGCTGGGTCTCTGGCTAGACCTGGGAAGACAGCCTGGATTCTTGGGTAGCATCTGTGATCACCAAAGGTGAGAGAGCCTACTCACACGGAGAGCCCGCTGTGTGTGTGCACTTTATAGGCGCGGGCTGTCTAATTCTCCGACAGCTCTGGGAGGCTGAGAAGATGGTCTCTGACCCACATGGAGGAGAGACAGCAGAGCTGGGAGGAAGATGGGCGTATAGCAGACATCCTTTCTTCATTGCTTGCCTCTTACCCCACCACTGGTCTCATTTCCATCCAGAGAAAAAACCAAGCTCTTTCCTGCCTCGGGGAAATGTGCTTGTTTCTCCCCTCTGCACGTTCTTTTAAAAAGATTAATTAAAATTTGAAATTGGAGTACGGTCGCTTTGCTGCTGCTAAGTTGCTTCAGTTGTGTCCGACTCTGTGCAACTCCATAGGCGGCAGCCCACCAGGCTCCCCCGTCCCTGGGATGCTCCAGGCAAGAACACAGGAGTGGGTTGCCATTTCCTTCTCCAATGCATGAAAGTGAAAAGTGAAAGTGAAGTTGCTCAGTCGTGTCCGACTCTTCACGACCCCATGGACTGCAGCCTACCAGGCTGCTCTGCCCGTGGGATTTTCCAGGCAAGAGTACTGGAGTGGGTTGCCATTGCCTTCTCCGACAGTCGCTTTAGTGATATAATAATCTGAATCAGCTATTTGTTGTTGTTGTTCAGTCGCTCAGTTGTATGAGACTCTTTGTGACCCCATGGACTGCAGAACACCAGGCTTCCCTGTCCTCCTCTATCTCCCAGAGTTTGCTCAAACTCATGTTCATCAAGTCGATGATGCCATCCAACTGTCTCATCCTCTGTTGCCCCCTTCTTCTCCTGCCCTCAATCTTTTCAGCATCAGGGTCTTTTCCAATGAGTCATGCCAAATAGAAGGGGGAAAATGTGGAAACAGTGACAGACTATTTTCTTGTGCTCCAAAATCACTGCAGACAGTGACTGCGGCCATGAAATTAAAAGACACTTGCTCCTTGTAAGGAAAGCTATGGCCAACCTAAACAGCGTATGAAAAAGCAAAGACATCACTTTGCTGACAAAGGTCTGTATAGGCAAAGCTATGGTTTTTCCAGTAGTAATATTCGGATGAGTCAGCTATACACATACATATATGTCCCTTCCCTCTAGATCCTCCCTCCCACTGCCCCAACCCACCCTACAGATTATCACAGAGCACTGAGCTAAGCTCCTGTGCTATGCAGCAGCTTCCCACTAGCTATTTTACATGTGCTAGTGTGTATATGTCAATGCTACTATCTCAATTTGTCACACCTCCTTCTCCCTCCTTGCACACTCTTTATATAGTGGTTTCCTTAATGTTTGGGTTCCAGAATGCCTTATTTTTGGATTGCCAACTTGGCAATCCAGTTGGCTCAAGGAAAGACTGACTGCCGTTTATTTCTATAGGCTCCAGCACGACTAGGAGGTTTAAGCAAGACACAGTTTGCCCCTTCATCTAATAACACTTGCAACTTTCTGTTCTGGTTCTGACTGCTGCAACACTGCTCCTCTCCACAAGGTGGCAGTACTTAACTGCTTTTTAAAAATAGCATTGGTGGGAAAAGGTAGGAGTGAGTTAACAACTTTGCTAAGACCATGTGTTTCCAGGAGTCTTAGGAAAGTAGTGAATATATATATATTTTTTGGAAGGAGGTCTGGAAAAAGTACCCCACCTATTCTAAGGAAAGCACAAAGCCTCCTCTTTGTTTGTTGATGCCTGAAATTCCACAAGTAAGATACCACTCAGAGAGCTGATGAGTATTCAGTGGTTAACAGAGTTCTCTCGTAGACATGATGCAATTCAAACCCCGTAACAATAAGAGATAACATGGGTGGCGCTGGAGCTGTGAACAGGGGAATCAGTGTGATTGATGCTAAACACATTACTCAACCCCTCAAATACTTAGCTTCCCATTTGTAACTGTTGGGGTGAGGATGGAAAATAATGTATTGCATGGGCTGACCTCATGCAGTGACAGGTGCTTGAATAAAAGGTGGTGACCATTGCCCTTATCACTGCAAAATGTTATTGTAAAAAAAAGGTGATACATGATAACTTGTCATTTTTGCCGGCTATCAGACTGGGGCATCGAGATGAGGTCTCTGCTTTAGAAGCTTTGGTTTTCTACCCATCCCACCCCCACCTTCCCAGGAACGCTCTTCTCTTTCCAGGCCTTAGCCTTCTTCAGGAAAACACATGGGCACGGGCCAGGGAGGGACCTTTCAGGTAGTTCTGTGGATGGAAGTAGCCATCCTTCCTCCAGCCTTCAGAAGTATTTCACTTTTGGAAGCAGCCCAAGGCAATCATAACCCTCTCTCTTGCAGAGAGTGAGGGATTGGCTGAAGAGGCTAGAGGTGCTCAAAATGAGGGGGTGGACTTCCTGGCGGTCCTGTGGCTGAAACTTCACAATCCAATTCAGGAAATGCAGGTTTGATCCCTGGTCAGGGAGCTAAGATCCCAGGTGCCATCAAACTCAGCATAAAAAACCCGAACATAAAACAGAAGCAATAGTGTAACAAATTCAATACAGACTTTAAAAAATGCTCCACGTAAAAAAAAAAAAAAAATCTTTGTTGTTTAGTCGCCAAGTCATGTCTGACTCTTTGGGACCCTGTGAGCTATAGCCAGCCAGCCTCCTGTGTCCATGAGATTCTCCAGGCAAGAATACTGGAGGGGGTTGCCATTTTCTCCTCCAAGGGGTCTTCCAGACCCAGGGATCGAACTCGGGTCTCCTACGTCTCTGCCCCTGGCAGGTGGGCTCTTTACCCCTGAGCCACCTGGGGATGGCTGTTAGACGTGTATAAACTGCAGCGGCTCAGGGTAAACAGCAGACCCAGGCTGCAGTCTGTGATGGGGAGCCTAGGTTAGGGAAGCTGGGGGCGACTCTGGGAAGGCGGCCTGGGGTTTCCAGGGCCTGAGGCTCCTGGGGGAACTGGAAGTGATGACCTGGGTTATCCTGGAGCCTAGGAGTGAGGAGTTCAGGACAGGAAGTGGGACAAAGGCCCCCAGAGGTGAGGGGTGCAGGGCTCTGAGGCTGGCGAGGGAGGGGCTGGTTATCTTCTGGCTTCTAGTCAGGCTGCAGCTTTCCTCAGGCCCCAGGGAAGGTGGGAGGAGGATGAAAGGGCTGCTATCACATGGGAAAACCCTCTTCTGTGCTTCTCAGGCTGGGCTCAGGACCAGGTGCAGGTGATGGGCGGGGGGACAAAGGAAGAGCAGTCAGTACACCCAGCACCAGGGGGGAGAGGGGACTGGGGTCTTGGGCCAAGTTCCCTGGCACCCACTTGCCTCCTGTACCCCTGCCTGCACTGGGACAGGGCATCCCACAGGGTCCAGGAACTCACAGTGGGAGTCCGCATCTTCTCCCCGGGGAAGAGTACACTGTACTGACTCCCTGGGGCCCGAGAGAACTGGGGTCCACACCCCACAACGGTTCTGTTAGTCTGCAGTCACATCCTGCTTACACCTTCTCCCGAATTCTTCACTGTGGGGTCTGTGCCCTGCCCCAGTCCAGATTGGTCCTCCCTCTGCCCAGCTGCCCAACAAGTTCCACTTGTTGAACTCGGGAAGCTGTTTAGGGCTCTGGGTGGTGGGCGGGGCTCCAGCGGGGCTGGTGGTTGAGCCCCACCCCCTGCAGACCCATCCAGTCTCTGACCATAAGGCCCTTCCTCACCTCTTGGCCTCCACTGGTGGATGCCCCAGGGCTCAGCCTTTGGTTCATACCTCATTCCTGCTTAAACTCACTCCCTTGGTGATCTCATCAATCTTATGATTTTTTAAAAAAAATTTTGGCTGCACTACGTGGTATGCAGGATCTTAGTTCCCTGCCTAGGGATCGAACCCACACCTCCTGCAGTGCAAGTGCAGAGTCTTAATCTCTGGACTGCCAGGGAAGTCCCAGCTGGTGACTTTAAATACCATGTCTGAGCTGATGACCTGTTCCATCTCGCCTCCCTAAACTCCAGACTCAAACACAGACTCTCTCTCCTTGTCATATCCACTGCTGTCGTCCATCTCAGGCCCAACACATCCCCAATAAAGCTCCCATGAAGTGACGCAGACCCCTTCAACCTGCCCCTCCAGCAGCTTCTACACCTTGCATCGTGGCAGTGCCATCCTTCAGGCTGCTCAGGCTCAGACTCCCTTTCGACTCCCAGGTTCTCTCTCTGTCCTCTTACCTCATCCATCAGAAACTCTAGTGGGTTCCCTCTTCAGGAAACACTAGAGTCTGAAGCTCCTCCCCTCCACACCGCCCCGCCCCCACAGATGGAGAATCCCTCCCCCACCGCCTGGCTGTGGCATCCCTCCTCCCTGGTCCCTCTGCTCCTGCCTGGGCAGAGACTGCGCCCCAGGGACTGACGGAGAGCAGGGGAGGCCCTGACTATGGGGCTTCAGCTTCTGACAATGGCCCAACTATCGTCTGTCCACCCACAGACACTGCCTGCTGCTGAACAGAGCCTGGGATACACGAAGGCCCAACACTCGGGACCCCATGGAGCTCCTACAGCCACAAGCATTGATTGACACATCGACACTGGAGAACCAAGGAAATGGGCAGACAGTGTCTGCGAGTCCCGGGGATGGGCCCACTGACTGCCCAGGCCCTTGCTGGGCCCCACCTGTGCCAGGAACAGCAAGCCACCCATCCCATCTCGCCAGTGCCCACCTGGACTGGAGCCGTAAACTCCTCAGACTGCTCCTGGGGATTTTGCCTCCAGGTGGGACAGGCTATGGGTCCCCACCCCTCGAAATCTTAAGCAGAAACATGAGTTTTGGCCATTTGGGCTCAGCAAACTCCCGGTGGGGGCACCCTCAAGCCTGGGCCTGCCCCGTGATGTGGGTTCTCTGGTGTGGGGACCCGCTGTAGGGTTTACCTGGACAGCTCCTCCAGTTTGGACTTGGCATAGTCCAGGCTGTTGCGCTCCACGTGCTCATGAGGGGTGTGTGCCAGGAGCTCGTGCAGCGTCAGGATGTACCTGGGGATCTGTGGGGGCGGGGAGGTGAGGCAGGAGAGAGGTGGCGATGAAATGAGAGACAGGGGAGAGACAGATCCCCGGAGAGGGATAGGGCCACAGAGACAGGGGTTCTCAGCACCAAGGACCTCCATTGCACTTCCGATCTCAGACTCTTTCGATCTCAGACTCTTCCGATCTCAGACTTGGAGCCAGGGTCTTGGGTGGGACGACCCCCACCCCTGGGCTGTCCCGCAGGCCTGTCTCTCCGCCGGTCGCACCCCTCCTGACCCCACCGCCCAGCCACCCAAGTGCGCATGCGCCCTGGCAGGGCGGCAGGCGGGGCGGCGCACCTGGAACATGGGGTAGGTGAGGAAGGTCTCCAGCGTCCTCTCCTCGCAGTCGGGCTTGGCCTCGTAGTGCTTGAGCAGCTTGTCAAAGTCGCGGTTCTGCTTGCAGTGCGCCAGGATCTGCAGGCTGTACTGGTGGTTGCGCACGAACTCCTGGTAGATGTTGAGCATGGGCAGCAGGATGTCGAACAGGTCGGCTGCAAGGAGGCGGGGCTCAGTGGGCAGCGGGGGCGCCCTCCATGTGCGGTGAGGGGCTGACGCCCTCCCCCAGGCCCTCGGCCTCCCCAGCCCCGCCTGGGAGGTCCCAGAGAAACCCCTGCCTTTGGAGTCGACCCTGGCCCCACCGCCCTCTCCTAGGAGAGACAGGGAGGCCCCAGACACTGGGATCAATCACATCAGAACCATAGGGTTTGGAGCCCTATCTAGTCTGACACCTAGAGGGCCAGAGAAAGCAGGTGTGGAGGGTGCTGTGGGGTGCCCCCTGGGCACCTTTTAGGACACAGGTGCTTCTTCCCTGGCTGTCACCAGTCCCAATGGCTGTCAGCTGGGTCCTCCCTGCGTGGGAACTGCTCTCCGCTGAAGGACGCTGCCCTGCACAAGCTGGGCCCATGACAGTACGGGAGGGGGGTGTGAAGGCCGGCCCCTGCCTTGACTGGGGACCTCTCTGAGGGGCCACCTGGGTCCCAGAGCGCCTGTGGGGTTGCCCTTGGCCTCTGTTGTAATTACATCCCCCCAGTGCCCTCCTCCCTCCAGGGGGCCTCCCTCCCAGAGTGTCCCATCTGTGACTGGGACCTGTCAGAGGCCACAGGGTGAGTCAGCAGCTGGCTTGGAACCAGGTTTCCCGACTCCCTTGTTCCAGGGCTTTCCACCCCATGACATGCTTTCCTGAGTCTCTGTCCCCTCACCTGTGGGTCCCCTGTCCTTGCCCTCCCAGCTCTGCAGCCCCTGCTGGCCCGTCGGTCTCAACCTCCTGGGTGTCTAGCATCCTGTCCTTCCAGCTCTCGAAAGCCCAAGCCTGCCCTTCAACACTTGGTGGGATGGGATGGAGCCTTTAAAACAGAGGTCCCCCAACCTCCCGGCCAGTACCTCCTGTCAGATCAGCAGCAGTGTTAGATTAGAAATAAAATGCACAATAAACGTACTGTGCTCGAAACATCTTGAAGTCATCCCCCCAGTCCTGGTCCGTGGAAAAACTGTCTTCTATGAAATCAGTCCCTGGTACCCAAAAGGTTGGGGACCATTGCTTTAAAACATCAGCTTACTAACCCCATTAAAGAGAAAGACCATGCAGCTAGTGATGATTATACTAAGTGAAGTAAGTCAGACAGAGAAAGACAAACTCCATATGATATCACTCATATGTGGAATCTAAATATGACACGAACTTATATACAAAACAGAAACAGACTCACAGACTTAGGGAACAGATTTGTGGTTGCCAAGGGGGAGGGGGATGGGGGATGGATGGAGTGGGAGCTTGGGTTTAGCATTTGTAAGTTTTTACATATAGAACGGATAAATGAGAAGGTCCTACTGTATAGCACAGGGCTTCCCTGGTGGCTCAGTGGTAAACAAGCTGCCCGCCAAGGCAGGAGACACAGGAGACTCAGGTTTGATCCCTGAGTAGGGAAGATCCCCTGGAGGAGGAAATGGGTACCCACTCCAGTATTCTTCTCGGGAAAATCCCATGGACACAGGAGCCTGGAGGGCTACAGTCCATGGGGTTGCAAAGAGTCTGAGCAACCATACATCCAGTGTATAGCACGAGGAACTATATTTAATAACCCGTAATAACCATAATGGAAAAGAATATTACAAAAAGAACATATATATAGGTATAACTGAATCACTTTGCTGTACAGCTGAAATGAAGACAACATTGTAAGTCAACTACACTTCAATAAAAGGAAAAAATTTCCTTGTAACAAACTCTAAGTGGGAGCTCTCATGCAAGGCATCCACCTATCCAGTGGATCACCTCATGAATCCTGTGGAGGACAGAAAATACAGCCTTTTTCTTCTTTCTAGTGTATGTGTGTGTGTTTGCTCAGTTGTTAAGTCGTGTCCAACTCTTTGTGACCCTATGGGCTGTAGCCTGCCAGGCTCCTCTGTCCATGGAGTTTTTCAGGTAAGAATATAGGAGCAGGTTGCCATTTCCTCTTCCAGGGGATCTTTCTGACCCAAGGATCAAACCATGGCTCTTGTGTCTCCTGCATTGGCAGGCCTGTTCTTTACCACTGAGTCACCTGCTTCTTCTTTTGACCTTGGAGAAAATGGGTCTCTTTGACCTGAGAAAAATAGAAATAGCACTCACTCCTGGCCTGTGGGCAGGGGAGCCTCTCCTCTCTCAGCAGTCCCTTCACCTTCCTGAGCCTTTTCCCTTGACTCCACAGCAGAAGTGACACAACACTTACCTTTCCTGTTGAATTAGGTGGAAGGAAGATGCTACCCAGGGTTGGAGAGACAAGATGTGAGAGGCACTCCTATACATCACTCTCAGGAGTGAGGACTTGGAGAGAAATGTGACGGTGGGTACAGAGCGGGGAGTCCACCGCCCTTGTTTCAGCCATTCAGCCTCTGGACACCTATCTCAGAGAACTGCTCTCTAATATGGAGACCACCTCACACATAGACACTATTGTTTCTAGTAACAGCAAAAAGGCAGAGCATCTTTAAGAGCCAAGAAGGGGGAGATGTCTGCATAGACAGTGGCAGATTCACAGGGCCCTGGAGCACTACACAGTCATCAAAAAGCATGCTTCAGCTTGAGAAAATGCTTATGCAATAATGTTAAGTAAAAAAAAAAAAAACCCACAGTAAGATTCAAATTCTATATTCAGTATGTTTGCAATTATGTAAAATGTGAAAAAAACCCACCAAGATCTATGCATAGAAAAAAGAATTGGAAGGAAACAAACCCAAGTGTTTACAGTAGTTATCTTTGGGAAGCAGAACTATGGCTGATATTTTTAACCATTTCCTTCTTTTCTGGATTCTCGAATTTTCTCAAATGGGTACATATATTTTATTTTTAAAAAGGAAAAACAGATAAACTAAAAATATATCACTTCCTCCCAGAAATGTAGCTTTTGCCAATTTGTTTTTCCTCTTCTGAGCCCTCTGAGTGTTCCTGGGAGTTTTTAAAGGGCCACTGTGGTACATTCTGCAAGGACAAAAGTGTTGCCAGCTGGGGTTGGGGGGGGAGGGGGTGGCCACTGTAGAGGGACTTCCCAGGTCGGGGTGGGGATGGAGGGGCAGAGGACCCCTGCCAGGGCTGCTACTCACCCAGGACCAGCGTGGGCCAGCTGGAGATGCGGGCCTTCAGGCCTTGGTAAAAGATCTGGTGCAAAAACATGATGGTCTCGCTGCAAGAGAAAGCACAGGGTTAAGCTCAGGCCAGGACATCCTGTCCCTCCAAGCATCCCCTCCCACAAGTTAAGGAAATCCTCTCAGGTGACACTTAACCTGAAAACCAGTTCAGTGGGATGGACTATGTAATTTGTGGGGCCTAATGTAAAACAAACAAGCGAGCCCCTTGTTAACAAAATGGTTAAAAATTTCAGGATGGGGTTTCCCTGGCCGTCCAGTGCAATGCAAGGGACACCAGCTGGATCCCAGGTCGGGGAAGATCCCACATGCCATGGAGCAACTAAGCCCGTGCACCACGACTGCTGAGCCTGTGCTCTAGAGCCCGTGAGTCGCAACTACTGAAGCCTGCATGCCACAGAGCTGTGCTGCACAAGAGAAGCCACTGCAATGAGAAGCCCGTGACCCTCAATGAAGAGTAGCCCTCACTCATCGCAACTAGAGAAAGCCTGTGTACAGCAACGAAGACCCACCACAGCTGAAAAAACAAAAAATTAATTAAGAAAAAAATGGTCTCCAAAAAAATAAAGTGTATTTCAGGATGGTGACGGCAGAGTGTACAATTCAGAAGGGCTCTTCTCAGCATGCAGTCAAATGCTGGTCAAGCTGGCCGAGAAGGGTAGTGCTCTGGCTGCTGGCTTCCCTAGCTCCCTCAAGTCCCTGCTGGCTGGGGGTGCCCCTGAGGGATCCTGGAGGAAGCTAGGGCTCTGAAGAACTCAGAGGAAAAGCCACTCAGAGGAAAAGTCTTCATGTCATGAGGACATGACAGGATCTAGGGCTTGAGACCCACACAGATGGAGGCTCGATCTGTTGCCTTTTGCCCCTTCCCACCTGTGTGACCCTGAGCAAGATGCCTAACATCTCTGAACCACAGGTCTTTCCATGGAAAACACAGAGGTGAAATGTGGTTCTTCTGAAAGTATTGTGCATCTACTGGAGCAGAGTGATGCTCAGCAAATGCTAGCTCTCCACCAGCCCCTTTTGGAATAAACGTTAGAAAATGGGAAAAAAAAAAAAAAAAAGGAAAGGACAGAAACCCAGAGTCTCTAAAGTGCCTGCTTTGTCATCACCTGGAATGCTGGGGGTGCACATAGTCTCATTAGGCCTCAGAGCATTCCCCAGACAGCCACATTTGCCGTGGCCCCACTCCCATACCCCCTTCTCTGCCCACTGCTCCCCAAGCGGCTGGTTCCAGAGAACAGCCAATCTGTGAGAACACAGAGAACCCAAGAGACGGGCCAATTCTGCTCCATCCTGCAGGGCCCCCCTCCTCCTGTTCTTTCCTTGTTCCTGCTCATCCCCCTGGCTCCTACACTCTGAAGACCTGGGGGTCTCCTCAGCATGTCTGGGCTTGCCTTGAATCACAGGGGAAGCCAAAAGAACCAAATATGCCAAAGTATGGGGACTTGTCCCTGGTGGTCCAGTGGTTAAGATTCCATACTTCCAAAGCAGGCACAGGGTTCAATCCTGGGTCAGGGAACTAGATCCCACCTGTGGCGCAGCTGAAAAAAATTCTTTTTTTTTAACGTGCGCTCCACTCATGGAAAGGGAAAATGAGTCCCAGAGAGGAAGAGTGAGCTCCCAGGAGCTGGGGCTCTGGGCCCTGTCTTCCCCCTCCCTGGAACATTCTCTGTCTTTCTCTGCCGTATCACCACCCCTCCATGGCTACACTCTCTGCTCCCTCCCCAGGCTCTCCCAGCGCCCTGGGTGGTCGCTGAGGCCCTGGTGTTTTCCAGCTTGGGGTGCTATCACTGGGTGCTGTCCCTTCTCTCAGCAGTTTGTACCCTGAAGGCAAACCCCCACCACTGTGAGGTCTCATTCTCAGGACAAGAGCAGAGGATGGAAGGCGCTGGGTGGGCGCTCCTGGGCTGCGAGGCACAGGAGGCCAGTAAGGGGCCTGGACCTCACGTGCACGGAAGTCCTGAGAGGCACGGGGCTCCTGGACCCTGGATGGGTTTGGAATTCCCTGAGCACCCCCACTCTGCAGAGAAAACACACTGTGTGAAGAGAGAAAGAAAAGAGGGAAAGACTGCAAGAGAAGAAGGGGTGAGGGAGCTGAGAGGTGGGGGTGGTGGTAAGAGAACAGAACACAGCGTCTGGCCTCTGCAGAGCAAAGTCTGTACTGGTCACACCCCCAGGACGTTCAGAAGGGAAGGCTGGGGCCAGGGGTGCCTTTAGCAGGTACCATTGGAAAAGATCCTAATGCTGGGGAAGACTGAAGGCAAAAGTAGAAGTGGATGATAGAGGATGAGATGGTTGGATGGTATCACTGACTCAGTGGACATGAGTTTGAGCAAGTTCCTGGAGATAGTAGAGGGTAGGGAAGCCTGGCATGCTGCAGTACATGGGGGTCGCAAAGAGTCGGACACAACCGAGCTACTGAACAACAAAGTAGTGGAAACATTCCGAGTTCTCATTCCTGAGTATGGAGCAGTCATTACCGTGAATTAACTATCATTTCCCTGAAGTCCCAAGAGAACAGGCCCCCAGGGGTGGTGACACGGTGATTTCTGGACTGGGGGCCCCATTTGATGGCTGAAGTCATCTTCAGTTTTCAGGCAGAGAGTCTGCAACAGATGTACCTGTGACCAGGCTAATTCTGCCTGTCCATGGCCCCTGAACTAGTCATTGAACAGATAAACAGGCACCGTGCCCATCTGAAGAGCTTTAGTTTTCCACATGGGAAGAGCCTTTGGAAAATTCAAATGAGATGGATCCAGGGTGCATGGCAGTGCACAGAGGGGTGAATGTGGGCACTGAAGTGGGGGAGGGTGGAGGTAGAAAGACTATTGGGGGTTCCTGAGGAGCCAGGAGGTAATGAATGACCCCAAGCACTGACAGCAAAACTCAGGGCCCCACTCCCAGGAAACGGTTTCCTACGGCTGCAGGAAACACCAGGGAGGAAACCCACCCTATTAGATTCCAACAGGGCACGGACTGGTAGAGTAGCACAGTAGGAACATGATAAGCTGGGACTATAAAAATACAGTTGATGAAGGCTCCCTTTTCCCTTTGTATTGGCCATTTGAACATCTTTTGAGAACTGCCAAGTCCTATTTACTATTTTCAGTTTTATCAATTTAAACTAACTCTTCATGTTAAGTGTATAATGGAACATTTACATTGCAGACTTTTTTTTTTCTCAGCTATTTTCCACTGATTTTGTGTTTACTGTCTTTTAAAGTTTTTCTACTTTGCCGTGAGGTGTACCATTTTCTTTTTTTTTTTTTTTTCCTGTTTTGAGCATGTCTTTTCGCACTCCTAGACTGCATACACACTCATCTGTATTTTATTTTTTACATATAAATACTTAACTAGGGGACTTCCTTTGTGGTCCAGTGGTTAAGAATCTGCCTGCCATGCAGGGGACACAGGTTAGATCTTTGGTCTGGAAGATTCCACATGCTTCAGAGCAACTAAGCCCATGTGCCACAACTACTGAGCCTGTGCTCTAGAGCCCAGGGGCCTCAACAAGAGAAGCCACCACGAGAGAAGCCTGAGCACCACAACTAGAGAAAGCCCAGCCAGCAACGAAGACCTGGTGCAGCCAAAATAAATAAGTAATTGTAAAAATACTTAACTCCAGTTTACTTTGGTATAGCCTGTGAATAAAAGATATAAATGTAATCTTTCTCTCAGTTTGGTTAGCCAACTGCCCCATTTTATTTATCCAATACTCCAGCTGTTTCCCCTGCTTGCCAAAGCTGACTTTATTGTTACTAAATTCTCAAACATGTGTAAGTCTGTTTCTGAACTTTCTGTTTTACTTTGATGGTCTATTGGCCTGTTCTGGAAATAGTGTCAGGCTGTTTTTGTTACTTTTAATATATTTATAAGCCTATAATATATTTGAATTAATGTAGGAAATGTTAATTTCATTGTTCTTTTTTCAGAACATGATTATCGATTTACATGTATTTATTCCTTCAGATGGACTTTAAAATCACTCTGCTAGGCTGAACTTCAATTGCAATTATATTAACTTTATAGCATGTTTTGGGTGAAATGACATATTTATGACATGGAATCTTGCCATCCAGAATGCTGGCCCACTTTCTGTTTTTGACAGCCTGCACGTTTAGAAGGACTTTTATAATTTTAAATGGTTGAAAAAAATCAAAAGTGTATTTTATGGTAAGTAAAAATTATATAGAATTACCATTTTAGCATCCATCAGTAAAGGTTTACTGTAACATAGCTGCACCCATTCAACCAATCATTAGGATTGCCTAAGTCCACCTGCTTCTGACAGAGACCCTCTGGCCCTCAAGATCTAAAATATTTACCATCTGGCCCTTGACAGAAGAACTCTGCTGAGACCTAGTTTATGTGAATGCTGTCCCTGAATTGTGCAGTGCACAGCGAGGGCAACTGTATTCTGCGGCCCTATCCCTCCCCACAGCTGACTTAGAGTGCAGCAGGGAATCTAACACAAAAGAAATCATTATTTAAGTGTGATGAATGCTACAAAAGAGGGCCCTGGAAGCACACAACCAGGGAAGAGAAGCCAATGGCGACAAGGGGAGTGGGGTGGTCAGAGACATCCAAGAAAAACATGAAGGAAGAGCAGGAGAGAGCTGTTGTAAGGAAAACAGGGAGGACAGTAGGGTGGGGAGAATTCGAGGGAGAGGAAGCGAGCGACCTGTCTACTTGGGAAGCATTCATTTTTCCTGGTTCCCTTCTTGAGCCCAGAAAGGAGTGTGACTCACCCAAGCCATTCTCAGATCCACAGGGCTGGGCTGGAAGAGGAGGGCAGAACCAGGCCTCTTCACTCTTGCCCTGCCCTCTACCCATCCCTCCTCACCCCCTAGCCCATGCAGACATGACGAATGGATGGCAGCACACTCCCCCACAGAGCCTCACCATCCTTCTCAGCCCAGGACTCCCAGCCACCGCTGATCAATCAGAGCGGCATCAAGGTACCAACCATCTGTCACCTGGGCGGGATGTTCTCATCACGGGGCCATGCCTGTGGTTCCCAGCACATGTTGCCGGGCAATGTTTTTATTAAAGGGAAACAGTCCAAGTCTCTGCGCTCATTGTCTTGGGTAAACAAAACCTGCTGCAGGTGTTTACTTCAAAGATCGCTCCTCCCTTCCCCTCCACCCTCCACTATTGTAGAAACACACAATTAACCCCCTCCCCAGCTCTGTAGCACCCTCCAGGAATCTGCCAGCCTGGAGAGAGGCCTCTTTCTTCTCAAGGACTTCTTTTAAGGAGCTCCGGCAAATGAAATCACCAAAGTAGCATCAGGTTTCTAGTGTGGCTGAATCACTGAATTCATTTTGGCCTAAAAGCAAACCCAGGGGGAAGTCACGTGTAGAAATGCCTTCTAGTGAGTGGGCTGGCAGCCTCTGCCCTTGGCCTGTGGCACACACGGACCTCTGTGCTGTGGTCCAAGGCAGGGAGACCCCAGAGATTCACAGCACTTACCCAGCAAAAGGGGAGGCACTTACCCAGCAAGAGGGGAGGCTGGGTTCACACGCAATAGAAAGTTCTCAATAGCGCAGAAGTGGGTGGGGGCAGTGCGTGCCAAGACCTGGGTTGTGATGAGCACGTGTTGGGGAAAAGGAGGATGGGGTAAGTGAAGATCCAGCCCATCATTTAATAGGGCAGCAGGGGCAAGCAGAGGCCTTGATGTAAAATGGAACTGAATTAAAGTCACAGCCCACTGGAACCCTGAGAACGTCCCATCCATCACCTCTCTGAGCTCTGATGCCAGCCTGATGGGGCATCTCCCAGGACTGGAAATCACTCAGGCCAAGTGCTCAGAGAGCCTGGCATGAAGCCGGCCCTGCAAAGCTTAATGTGGTGAGGGCAGTCCAGAACATTCAGTCATGCACAGAAGCTGTGCAGTGCTGCTATTTTTTAATGAAAAAATCAATTAAGCTGGTCTCTGCTCACAAAAAGCAAAGTGGCTAAGACAGTGACGCTTATACTGTCCTATGCACACAGTGGATCATGCGCTGAGGTATGAACGATAAGAAGGCAGTCATGTTCAGGACTTCCCAACTGGTCCAGTGGCTAAGACTCTGCGCTCCCAATTCAGGGGCCTGGGTTCGATCCCTGGTCGGGAAACTAGAGCCCACATGCTGCAGCTAGGAGCCTGAATGTCACAAGGAAGATCCCACATACTGCAACTAAGACCTGGCACAGCCAAATAAATACATTAAAATAAAGCAACTTTGTAAGGCCCAGTGATTCAGTTTCTACAAGGTTTTCTGAGGCTAGAAGCCACTCCCCTCCTTCTGCTCCCACCTCCACTGCGTCCCTGTACCCTGACATCTCCTCCACATCCATGAGGTCAGCCTGGTCCTTCTCCCAGCCACCTTCAGCATCTCAGCTCAACCTCTCAGAATCAGACCCGCGTCCACTGGCTCCCCCATCACCTCCCAGGTGACACATAAGTCCTTAAACTTGCTACAGCACCCTGGCAGGTAAAGGGGCAGAGCAGGGCCCAGGGGAGGTGACCCCGGGTCCCAAACTTCTCTGCATAATACCTGGATGAGGCAGTTGGAACTAGTGAAGTGACTGAACGATGACTATGCTAAAGGAAGTGCAGCTGAACGAATAACCTGGAGCACATATGATTTACGTTAATTCCTAGATGAGAATCATTTGTAAATAGCGCTCTGTTGATGTTTTTATGTTTGTTGCTTTTACCTAGTTTACTCCAGTTTATTGGCTACCACAAAGCTCCTTTAAGCCACTTCCTAAGACTGCCCTTTTCAAAAGAGGTGGACAGCAGAAGGGCAACCATCAGCTCAGCCTTTTGAGGCACTTCCAACCCCACACGAACACCCAGGGTCACCTTTTGGGAAAAGTGACCACTTTCATATGGCATGTGGGTAACGTGGTACAGAGCTGAACTCTAACTAGCCTGAGAATTCTAAAAATTTAGACCTGTTTCTTGATCATTATGACAGTGCTATTAAGGTAGAGGAAAGGAACATGCTTGGTTTTTTGTAGCTTAATTTGTAACTTGTAAACATTTAGTTCAACTCCTGTCCCACGTGGTGCCAGTGGCAATGAACCCGCCTCTCAATACAGGAAACATTTAATCCAGGGTTCCTCAACCTTGGCTTGATTATTTTTATTGATTGATTTTTTTCTGGTGCATAGGATCTTAGCTCCCTGACCGGGGATCAAATCTGCACCCCTTGCAGTGGGAGCTCCGTGTCTTAACCACTGGACCACCAGGGTATTGGCACGATTATTTCTGGTGGAATAATTCTTTGCTGGGGCGGGGGGTACTGCTCTGTGCACTGTAGGATGTTGAGCATCATCTCTGACCTCTACCCACTAGATGCTACTTGCAAACTCTCCCCCGAATCCCCTCACCAAGTTCTGACAATCAAAAACGTCTTCCGACATTGCCCCAGCGGAACCCCTGAGTTTAGACATCTACTCTGTGGGCCTCTATCCGTATCCTGCCCATAAGGGTCAGAACACTGGCTTCTAGGCCCGGGACCTCAGGAGGGCTCCTTCCTCTCTGGGCTCAGTTTCCTCCTCAGCACTTGGTGGGAACTAGAGGAGGGCTTGCGCTCAAGTTCAGTGCTGGCCAGGCTCCCTCCTCCCGCCTTGGCCAAGCACTTCAAGGCAGTGGTGGTGGTGGTGGTGGGGTGCAGGCAGGGACCGAGGTTCAGGTGCTCACCTGTTCAGGAAGATGCTGCTGACGTCGTCGTGCGTGATGGGGGGCTTCTTGGAGCTGGCAGCCATCCGCAGTGGGCGCAGGAAGTTGTTCACCAGGATATGCAGCTGCTGCACGTACTCGGCCTCGGCCTCCAGCATGCTGAACACTACCTGGTTCCTCTTGCGCATGCTGTCTGCGTGCGGCGACCGGATGTAGTCCTGGATGATGGTCTTCCACTTGCGCCGGCATAGCCAGCCCCGCAGGAAGCTCTGCACCTGGGCGCCAAGACCGGGGGAGAGCCGCCCATCAGCCTCTGCTGCCCGGGTCCTTCCAGGACCGAGGCTCTGTCGTCCCCTGCGCTTAGGGAAAGAGCTCAGGCGGAAAGAGCTCAGGCAAAGGTAGGCCTGGTGCCCCTGCCTGCGTGGTGCTGGGCGCGACCTCGAGGCCCTCTAAGTCCACTTTCCATCTGTGCCCTGAGACTAAGGAGATGATGGCCAGACTCAAGTGTGTGGTTCCCGGACAGGCAGCTTCAGCATCTCCTGAGATTCTGTTAGAAATGCCAACCCCAGGCCATCCCAGACCTATGTGTTCAAACCAGGTCCCCCAGGTTTCTCTGGTAGCATCGCCAGACGGAGGGAAAATGTGGCTCCAAGTCCCCAC
Source organism: Bubalus kerabau (assembly GCF_029407905.1). Lineage (NCBI taxonomy): Eukaryota > Metazoa > Chordata > Mammalia > Artiodactyla > Bovidae > Bubalus > Bubalus kerabau. Next base: position 25,968,243 of record NC_073642.1, read on the forward strand.
CATGGGAGGGGACTTGAGAAGAGAGAGCTGCCAGGCTGTGCCAGGTGGAGCTCACACTTCTCATCTAATGACTGGCCTGAGAGCCCTGAAGTTTCAATTTAAGCTTGTCTGGACAGAGGGCGATTATCACATTGAACTGAATACGGCAGATGAGTTCATCTCATGCTTGGACCTCATCAGCAGGCGCCAGAGGCTCTCCTCTGCCTCCACGGGGAGAAATGAACACGGTGACTTGAGTCGGGCTACTTGGCTTGGCCTTGTTTTGGCGAGAACTTGGGAAGGGCCTTGATTCCCAGACTCAGAGGACTGTGTGAAGATCTGCATGCTTCCAATCAAGACTCCTCACCATTCCTGCTGCTGAGTTGTGGGCAAGCTCAGGGGCTGCACGGGGAGGGCCCAGGGTCCCAGGAACAAAGGTGCTGCGTGGTGCTGGGTTGGAGTGGGGATTCTGGGGATCCAGGGGCTGCCTGTTGAGGTGCTCATCAAAATACTATCAGCTGAAAAGGGCACTGGCCATGAACAGCAAGTGTGGCCTTCCGAGTGCAGACCTGTGGCCAGGGCCATCCGCCCTGGGGAGGAGCGGCTTGACTTCGTCACAACAGCTCTCTCTGAAGATAAGAAGCCTCTCTGGATAAAGTGTGAGGGGCTTGCTCAGAGGCCCCAGAAGGGTGACAATAAAAGGAGGACGGTGCATTTCAGCTGGATTTAACAAAATGTTCCCACTAGAATGGCTATCAAAATGGGCCGGGAAGTCCAGTGGGGCCATGGAAGAGAAGGCAGGCCAGCACATCCCTGTGTGGGTAGGGCTTGGTTCAGACCCCTGGTGGCACTGGTGGCAAGTCCCAATGTCCATGGGGTACCAGGGGGCCCTATGGATCATAGGTGGGCAGGCAGCTGACCTAGGGCCAGCAGACACTGTGGGCAGGAGGCAGGCCCGGGGCTGCGAGACCTCCTGCTTTTCTAAGAGATGGTGTGTCCCAGTGACCGAAGATGTGGGCTCTGGAGCTCAGCGGCCGGGGTTGAAATGTCGCTTTGCCAATACCTGCCTGTGTGACCTAAGCAAGTCACTTTGCCCTTATGGGCTTCTGTACCCTCATCTGTGAAATGCAGACAATAATCAAACTCCAGAGGGCTCTCACTTTGGAAGAGATTAATCTGCATACATCTCCTAGAATAGTGTCTGGCACATAGAAAGTGCATAAGGGATGTTAGCTCTTTCTATTTCTGAGTAACCAGAAATACAGACTTTTTTTTTTTAATGTGAAATGTTTAGTGTTTATAGCACCGGCAACACATTAAAAAGGGGGGGAAAAAACACCGTATGGGCTAAAAACCCCAAACACGCTGGGAGGCTGAACTTGGCCTGTGGGAAGCCAGTTTGCAGCTTCTGGTCTGTATGGTGCTGGGGTCCTTTTATGCTCTTGACAAGGAGGGTTTTCTGGTTTCACTTGTTTTTCTTAGGGTGAGTCAGGCTCCCCTGCTTCAAGTCTGGCCAGCTGCAAACACAGACCATGTTCTTCCCCTGCACAGGGTGGCCCATGGTGCTGGTCAGTATCCCCGCCACTGGGCAGCTTTCTGGTACCTCCTGTGATGTCCACCCATCCTGGACTCCAACAGAGTAAAACCAGCTGGACCAACCCTGGTGCGTCACAGAGGTCGGTTCCCATGCTGACCTCTGCTGGGGACCGAAGGGTACAGTTGGGAGAGGCAGTGTTTGCAGGACAGTGGCTGGGGTGAGGCGGGGCAGGCAGGCACGCAAGGTTTGGAGGATGGAAGAGTGGCCTGGGGTCTCGCTGAATCTGCCCAGGGTCGTGAGGAAAGCTCTCAGCTACGAGTCTCACAGCCTGGGTTCCTGCCCTGGCTCAATCCACTCTTTCACCTTTTGGGGCCTGGGTTTTCCTATCTATCAAATGGGCTGAACCACCCTACCTCACAGAAACAGCCGGAAGAAATGGCTCGAGGAGGAGCCGGTAGGAGATGAGGGCTATTGGTTCTGCCTTTGGAGTGGAAGTGGAAGGCCACATTGGGAGCAGGGGGGCAGCAGGTGGACTCTGTGGACACAGGGCTGGGCTGGGGGTGGGGCTCTCTAAAGAGGACCCGGGCAGCTTCGCCAGCCCTGAGGGACCGTACAGACCTTCTTGATTTTTTTGATGTCACTGTCTTCGTCATTGGGGGTGACGGTCTGGGTGGACTGGATGCGCTCATTGTCCTTGAGCAGAGATGCGATCTGCAACAGAAACATGGGTCAGCTGCTGGGGGTGGGGGGGGCTGCGGCAGCGGGCGGAAGTCCCACCCCTCCAGGCACCACCAGGCGCAGCGTGGTGGGCAAGCGCTCTCCCACGCACTCTGTGAGGCCAGGGGTACTGCAGCTCCTGTCCGCCTGAGGTTACAAGCCGGACATCTGTGAGTGAGCACTGGACCTGGTGCCCGTCCAGCCGGGTCCAGGGCAGCTGGGATCTGACTCTGAGTGACCCTGGGCGGGGCACCCTCAGGGCTGCAGGCAATCCCTTTGTAATCTGGGAGCTTTGGTCCAAATCTGTGATCATCTTCCTTACTTCCTAAACCTTCAGTCTCTTTATCTTCGAATTTCTATTGTGGTAAAATAGACATAACATAAAATTTACTGTTTTAACCGGTTTTAAGTGCACAGCTCAGTAGCATCAAGTTCATTCGCACTGCTGTGCAACCATCTGCACCATCTGTCTCCAGAACTTTCTCATCCTCCCCAACTCTGTCCCCATTTAAACACTAACTCCCCAGCTCCTGGCACCCACCATTCTATTTTCTGTGAATCTGGTCTCTAGGTACCTTGCCTAAGTGGAATCAGACAGTATTTGTCTACCTGTGTCTGCCTTATTTCACCAGCATAAGGTTCACCTATGTCATACCAGATGTCAGACTTCCCTTCCTTTGTAAGGTTGACTAATATCTACTGTATTGTTGTTTTGTTGGTCAGTAGTGTCTAACTCTTTGCAACTCCATGGACTGTAGTCTGCCAGGCTCCTCTGTCCATGGGATTTTCTAGGGAAGAATACTGGAGTGGGTTGCCATTTCCTTCTCCAGGGGATCTTTCTGACCCAGGGATCAAACTGTTCTCAAGCACTGGCAGGCGGATTCTTTACTGCTGAGCCACCAGGGAAGACATCCATTGTATATACAAACCCTATTTTGCGATCCATTCATCCATCAGTGGACACTTGGGTAGTCCCTTTGTATTTTCAAACAAAACTGTCCTGGAACCCCAGCAGGACTTTAGCTGGAAGTGCTGCTGGCTTGGCTGTCCCCTCCCAGGACAACCCTGAAGGACTTCTCTGACTTGGAGCTCTCTTTGGAACACAGCCTGGGAACTGCTGGCCTAGAAAAATGGAACAGCCCTTTAAACGAGCGTTGGAGCTGATCTAAGAATCTATATTTGCCAGATTTGGGATCAGACAGGTCTGCCCAGCTGCAAGAATAAAGCCAACACGGTGTCGCCCAGAAGAGGCGCCTTAAGCCACACTGTGGCCAGGGGCCTCAGGCAATCCTCAGGTGGACAGGCCACTGGTGCAGCCTCCCTGGTGGGGCTCCATCACGCCACCCCAGAGTCCGCAAGTTTCTGCTGGGGATCCCTCACCAGGGCTCCCAGGGCTTCGAACTTTCTCGTGAAAATGCTGACATGCATGCATACTAAGTCACTTCAGTCATGTCTGACTCTTTGCAACTCTATGGACTGTAGTGTGCCAAGCTCCTCTGTCAATGGGATTCTCCAGGCAAGAATACTGGAGTGGGTTGCCATTTCCCTCTCCAGGGAATCTTCCCGACCCAGGGATTGAACACGTGTCTCTTGGTCTCCTGCAGTGGCAAGCGGATTCTTTACCACTAGTGCCGCCTGGGAAGCCTGAAAATGCTGATACTGCCTGTGTATTCCATCACGACTATGGTATCTATGGGGGAAGGACCATACCGTTTCATTCATTCATGGGTTCCGGGTGCCTAGTGTGGGGCTGGTGCCTGACAGATATTCATTGGCTACAGAAATAAGTCAATTAGAGAAGGGTTAGAACCACAGCAGTGACAAAAACCTCAACCACAGGAAAACGCCACAGTCACTGAGCCCCACACAGCCCAGGGGACTCCACAAACACCACCACAAAGCCTCCGCTCCTCTTCAGAGCACGTGGCTCTGTCCCCTCAAGGCCACTTGCTGAACTGCAGAATGAATGGGCTCTCACAATTGAGCGAATTGAGCACTCTGAAAGCAAAATGGAACAGTTACCCGCTCTCCACTCGCGGTTTGCTAAAATTACCCCAGCCTATGCTTGAAGAGCGGCTGAAAATATCTAACTGAGACATATTCAGTGCCGACACAGGCTTTTCTTCTTTCTCCCCCACCCCCCACCTTTTCTTTCGATTCTCTGGGAACATCTGCACAGTGAAATAAAGGCTGGTTCTTTGATCTGTATTTTAAAGGGCTGAGGAATACATGCGAACACACACACGCACAGGCAGGCTCTTAGAGAGCTGAGAGATGCAGGAATGCCCAGTCAATGCCCACATTTGACCTGATTATTATCACCTTCTGCTTTCTTTGCTACTTTTGAGCTTTGCACGTGGAACCATTTTTTTTTTCTTTAGCATGGTGGGTTGTGTGTGTGCATGTGCTGTGTGTGTGTGTGTGTGTCCATCCTGTATTTAAACCTGGCACTTGTCTCAGAAAGAGGCATTCTAGGACATCCACTCAGCAGGGACCAGGGCAAAAAATAGATGCAATTAGGTCAGGCACTATGCTGCATGCACAGTAGCACTGGCAGCCTTGGAGCCTCTGTTTAAGGATCATCAGGTCTGGGGTGGGGGGCAAAGCTCTAGTGAGGGTGTTGCAAGCCTGGGACCCCACACAAGTCCTGGGCTATGGCCCATCTCTGCCTGGAGCGAGGGTCAGGTGAGCCCATGGAGGCAGCCTTTCTCCGACCCTGGCAGGTCTCTTCTGGATGGCTCTGCTTTGGACCTCGGTTTGCTTGCTAGATATCCAGGGTCTGCTCAGTTGACCCTTGTCGATGAAAGCCACGCAGGGTGGGGACTTTGGCTCACGCCAAAGTCACTGGCTAGAGTCTAGCTTCGGCTGCCTGACCAGGCTCAAAGCCAGGTGTCTCTGCTGGACCCTGCCCACTTGCCACTGGTGGTCTGGCTTCCTTGATCCATCAGAGGAAAACCCCGCTTGCCACCCCAACTTTGAGACAGGGTGCATCAGTACCTGCCCCATCCTGCTCCCTCTCAAGAGGCAGTGTCTTTAGTCCAGAATGCATTTAGTCAGAGCAGTCATTCACGGTGGAATTAACCCAGGTGTCTTCCTCTTTGTTAACCACCAATGTTTTACTAAGACCTTTGTAATTCTTGTTTTTCAGATAGCTGCCACACAGCTCAGTTCTTCCTCCCTTTTTTTTTTCCCTTAAGGTTTTTGATCTTGTCTAGTGACATGTGGGATATAGTTCCCTGTGCATGTGTGCCTAGTCACTCAGTCTTGTCCAACTCCATGGGACCCTATGGACTGTAGCCTACAAAGGTCCGTGTAGTCAAAGCTATGATTTTTTCCAGTAGTCATGTATGGATGTGAGAGCTGGACAATAAAAAAGGCTGAGTACTGAAGAATTGATGCTGCTGCATTTTGGGGGGCTTCCCTGATGGCTCAGATGGTAATGAATCTGCCCACAACGTGGGAGACTGGGGTTTGATCCCTGGGTCAGGAGGCTACCCTGGAGAAGGGAATGGCAACCCACTCCAGTATTCTTGCCCAGAGAATCCCATGGACAGAGGAGCCTGGTGGGCTACAGTCCATGGGGGTCACAAAGAGTCACACATGACTGAGCAATTAACACACACATTGTGACCTCCTGGTGAGATGAGGCCATGAGAGGCGATCAGATCATCATGTGGAGGTGTGAACAGCTGGCGAGGGCTATCTATGGGCTGAGAGTCAGCATCTCTCAGGTAAATGAGAATTGCTGGGATGCTGTTAAAGTGCAGGTTCTGACTCGGGATATCTGGGTGGGACCCCAGGTTCTGCATTTCTGATGGGCCATATCACACTTTGAGTAGTGAAGGTCTAGAAGACTTAACCTAGCAAGACTAGAAGACTAGTTCTAGAAGTTTTAGAAGACTTAATCAGCCTCCAGACGGCCATGGCAGGCAGAAGGAAGGGATCGTCTTGGAGCTGAGCCTGAGCCCACACTCTGAGGACTTACCAGCCATGCTCTGGCCCCACACCCGCCCCCTTAGTCCATGTGGTTGTCAGAAGACTAACAAGGAGCTTGCCAATCAGTGACCTCAGTTGATCTTCACAACCTTGTCAGCTAGTGATAAAAAGCCTATTCTTCAGAAAGAAGGTTGAGCACCAAAGAATTGATGCTTTCGAACTGTGGTGCTATAGAAGACTCTTGAGAGTCTCTTGGGCAGCAAGGAGATCAAACCAGTCAATCCTAAAGGAAATCAACCCTGAATATCCATTGGAAGGACTGATGCTGGAGCTGAAACTCCAATACTTTGGCCACCTGATGTAAAGAGCTGACTCATTAGAAAAGACCCTGATGCTCGGAAAGATTGAAGGCAGGAGGAGAAGTAGACGACAGAGGATGAGATGGTTGGATGGCAACATCAACTCAAAGGACGTGAGTTTGAGCAAACTCTGGGAGATAGTGAAGGATATGGAAGCCCGGTATACTGCAGTCCATGGGGTTGCAGAGTTGGGCACAACTGAGTGACTAAACAACAACATAGACAGAGGTGCAGAGGGACTGGGGGACTTGCTTCAGGTTGCAGCTGTTAAGAGGCAGAGGTCGGCTTTGAACCCAGATCTGACCACCCGACCTTTCCACTGGGCCAGCATCACTGATTTTAAGTTTGGGGCTGGCATAGCTGTGGCTGGGAGCGGGTCCCTCCTGCCCACCCTGTGCCTCCCTGAACCTGGGGAGCCCGGGTGTGAGGTTGGAGGCCGGGATCCCTGGCCAGCCTCCTCTGCTCCCAGGGTTGCGGTCACCTCTGCCTTCAGTCGCTCGATCTCCACCTCCCCGTCCTCGATCTGCTGCCGCAGCTGCTTGGCCACCGTCTTCTCGGTCTCCACGATCTGCAGCAGGTGCAGGTATTTTTGCATCAGCGCCTCGTGCTCCGTGGCCAGTGTCCGGTAGCTGCGGACAGAGGGAGAGGGCAAGTAGGACACGGCACCCACAGGAGCCGGCTGCCTCTCTGGGGTCACCAATGACCTCCCACTTAAATTGAGGGTACACTGTTCAGTCTGGAATCTACTGACATGACCTTCCAGGTTCCCTGGATGTAGCTGGTAAGTGGTGTGACAGCTTAGAGACAGTGGCTTTTGTTTCAAACTCAGAAGCTACTTCACACAAGTTCTTTAAGCCCCTGAGAACTTATGGGGGAGACCCTCATGGCAAAATGGGACAATAATTGCCTCCCTACAAGCCCCCAGGATGGAGATGAGGATCCCAGAAGGCTGAGGGCAGGGAAACAGCTTTGCTCTAGGAGAGGGACTATGTGACAGAGGCGGTCCCTGTCAGTGGAGACCGGTCCCTTGATGGTGTCAGAGAAGGAGGCTCTGCCCAGCGGTGCTCTGAAGGGGCGGGGAGGGGTGGCGGGAAGAGCTGGCAGCTCTCCTCGGGGGGTGGCAGGGGCAGAGGGTGGGCAGAGGACCTGGAGCCCGTGCCTGGAGGAAAACACCTGATCCTCAAATCAAAGCTCCATGCTTGCTCCCCCATCCTCTTCTAGAGGTAAACGACAAGCTACAAGAGAGAACTCTTTGGTTAAAATAAGGCTTTGGTACATCTCTTATAATGAATTTAAACTAGAATATCAGGTGTTAATGTTTTCCCAACTTCCCAAGAGGCTTAATTATCTTGACTTGCAAAGGAAATGCAGTCGAGAACAGGAAGGACTCCGTTTTCACACCGATGGTCTCTCCTCCTTGCTCCACCAGTGTGAAAATTCAGAGCCTTCAGCAGTTTGTTCTTAGTGGTGCTTCAAAACTGGGATCTGGAGTCTTATTGGCAGGACGGTTTGGTCTGTTTTTGCCTCCCTTTCTTCCCTTCCCCTGTCTTCGCTGCCTGCCTCCCTTGCCTCCTCCTCCCCAGTTTTCTGTTTTAAAAAAATGTTTTATTGGAGTATAACTGCTTTACCGTGTTGTGTTAGTTTCTGCTGTACAGCAAAGTGCTTCATCGATATGTATACATATATCCCCTCTTTTTTGGAGTTCCTTCCCTTTTAGGTCACCGCAGAGCACTGAGTCAAGTTCCCTGTGCTGTCCAGCAGGTTCTCGTTAGTCATCTGTTTGATACATAGTAGTGTATACATGTCTATCCCAATCGCCCAGTTCCTCCCCCTGCTCCTGCCCCTTTGGTGTCCATAAATTTGTTCTCTATATCTGTGACTCTATTTCTGCTTTGCAAATAAGTTCATCTGTACCATTTTTCCAGATTCCACATACAAGTGATATTATATGAAATTTGTTTTTCTCTTTCTGACTTGCTTGACTCTGTATGACACACTCTAGGTCCATCTGCACCTCTGTGCAGCGCCGTCTTTATAGACTCACAGATTCTCAGAGCTGGGAGGAAACTCAGGAATCACGAAAGGCCAACTGTCTAATTTTATAAACAAAGAAACTGAGGCCCAGAGAGGGGAAGTGACTTGCCTCCCTGAATGACAGTCAGTCACCGAGCGTCGAAGCTGGAGCTGGAATCGCACCACAGTTCCTGAGGAGTCAGGTCTGTGCTCTCCACGTGGCCGTCCGGTTTCCATCTAGTTCTTCTTACTGAGCTCCAGACCACAAGCCACACTTGGTGTTACATTTTATACATTGCTGTACAGTCACATAGCCCAGAGGCATCCCATAATCTAGACTACTATGCATACAGTGGCAGAGTGCATTGTGTCTGTACCTGTTCCTATACCATGTGCTTATTTTTGTACATACCTTGTTTCTACTATGTTGTGTCAAAGTGAAAGTGTTAGTCGCTCAGTGGTCTCCGACTTTTTTGTGGTCTCACGGACTGTAGCCCGCCAGGCCACCATGGAAGCCCTAGGGGCAGCCAACCTGGTCCACAAATTAAAGATGCCTCTGAAAACGCATCTAGACCTGCACGCTTGGTGCCAGACTGGACCCTGCTGGCTTCTCTCAGCCCTTCAGTCTGTGCTATGGTTGTCCATCCGCATAGCATCTGACTTGAAGAGCTTCTGGGTGGCCGTGGCTTCTGGGTCGGCAGCAGCCAGGGACACCTCACTGTCTCTCTGCAGGTATCTCATGGGCCAAAATGACCACATCTCTTAGAGAACCTAACTGTAGCCTCAGCAGCTAGTTTTTGTCTTCCCCTTAAATGTCCTGGCCCAGAGCAAAAAAACCTGTGTCCGAGTCCAGTGTGGCCTTGGCAAGAGTTGAGGAGTCAGAATTGGTTTGGGACTTCTGGTCCCTCCTTTTTCTTCTTCCAACATCTCTTCCCATTCTCTTTGAAAATAAAACTTTCCCTCAGAAAAGGATCAGACGATGTTCCTCTGTGAATGTGTTACTCACTCAGTCATGTCCGACCCTTTGCAATGTCATGGACTATAGCCTGCCAGGCTCCTCTGTCCATGGGATTCTCCAGGCAAGAATACTGGAGTGGGTTGCCATTTCTTTCTCCAGGGGATCTTCCTGACCCAGGGATCTAACCCATGCCTCCTGTACTGAGAGCCAGATTCTTTACCAGTGAGTCACCTGGGACACCCACTCATTGGCATAGCTGACCTTAAGATAGGGAGATTCTCTAGGTGGGCCTTACCTAATCACATGAGGCTTTATTTTACTTATTCATCTAATTTATACAATTTTATTTGGCTGCACTGGGTCTTAGTTGCAGCCCCATGGCTTGTCAGATCTTAGCTCCCCGACCAGGAATCACACCCACATGCCTTGCATTGGAAGGCGGTGTCTTAACCACTGGACTACTGGAGAAGGCCCCACATGAACTTCTTAAAATGGAGAGCTTTCTCTGGCTGGTCACAGAAGGAGTGGTCAGAAATTTGGGGCTGGAGAACGATTTGGTGAATCACTGTTGGCTCAAGGAGGGAAGGGACCACGTGGCACGGAATGCCAGGCTGCTGTGCTACAGGATGGGGCTGAGAGCCTTCCCTGACCTCCAGCCAGCAGGGATGCGCTCCTATAAGAAACTGACTCTTGCCAATAATAGGAGTGAGCTTGGAAGCAGAGACATCTCCAGAACTTCAAGGTCAGAAGTTTGACTCCTTGATTTTAGCCCATGACCTCTGTGCAGAGATCACAGCCAAGTCTCAGTCCAGACTTCTGACCACAGAACTGAGAGAAATGGGTTTGGTTTTGAGCTGCTAAGTTTGTGATCATTTGTTCTGCAGCTGTAGAGAACTAAAACACGCTAATAGACATAATTTGTTTTACAAATTTGAGGGGAATTTGGGAATGGGAAGCACAGACCGTAAATGTACAGTTTGATTGAGGTGGATAAATGCATATGCCCTGATTGAGATAAAGAAAATCCTCAACACCCCAGAATTCCCCTGTGCCCCTCCTTATCAATCCACACCCCAGAAGTAGCTACTTTTGGATTTCTGTCACCACAGTTTAGTTCTGCCTGTGTTATTAGAATTTCAGATAACAGGATTCAGACAGCATGTACTGTCTTATGTCTGGCTCTTTTACTCCGCATCCTGGCTATCTGTTTTGTTACACATATTTGCAGTGGGTTCCTTTTTATTGTTGAGCGGTATTCCATTGCAAGGATGTATCAAGGTTCTTTCCTACATCTGCCTGTTGATAGACACCTCAGCTATTTCTAGTTTGGGGGCTATTGTGCATAAAGCTGCTAAGGAAATTTGCATGCAAGACTTTCTGTGGATGTTTTTTATTTCTCTCGAGATAAATACTAGGAAGTGGAACTGCCGGGTCACAGAGTAGGTATATGTTTCACTTTTAAAGGAACTGCCTAACGATTTTTCAAAGTGGTTGAACCACTTTATGTTCCCACCAGCATTGTGTGATTTATAGTTACCCCACCCCCTCTCCAACATCTGCTACTGTCAGTCTTTTTTTTTTTAAATTTCTTTGGCTGCATCAGGTCTTAGTTGTGGCAGGAGGAATCTTTGTTGGGTCATTCGGGGTCTTTCACTGTGGCACAGACTCTCTAGTTTGGCTCACAGGCTTAGTTGCCCCTCTGTGTGTGAGATCTTAGTTCCCCAACTGGGGATTGAACCCATGTCCCCTGCATTTCAAGGTAGATTCTTAACCACCGAACCACCAGGGAAGTCCCCTTTATGTATACTTCCAACACTTATCTGGGCTTCCCTGGTGGCTCAGCTGGTAAAGAATCCGCCTGCAATGTGGGAGACCTGGGTTCGTTCCCTGGGTTGGGAAGATCCCCTGGAGAAGGGAACAGCTACCCACTGTAGTATTCTGGCCTGGAGAATTCCATGGGGTTGCAAAGAGTCGGACACGACTTTATGAAAGTAAAAGTGAGTGACTTTCACTTTCACCACTTATCCATCTTTCATTTATTATTCATTTATCCACTTATCCATCATTTACCGCCCACACATACACTCAACATCCAACTTCTGTCCATCCATCCTTGCATTCTTGCACTCGACATTTGCTGAACTCTTGTCTATATAAGGCCTTTGGTCCCTGCTCCCAAGAGCTTACATTTTGTAGACAAGTAGACACAGAAACACACTGTTATCCTCTCAGCCAGAAAGGTCTGCTGCTTGAAGGGGTGAGTCTGGGTGTCCAATCTCCCTGAGAGTACTCAGCCCTGCTGAGGATTGTTAGCTCTGGGGCCACACCCTAGCCCCCAAGCCCATCATTTCCCTCAAACCTAGGAAGGCTCCATTCAGTTTGAAGCCCCTGTTTTCTCTGTTGCATACACTTTCCTTCTGCTCTTCTCCCCACCTGGCCCAGTGAGTCCCTCCAGAGAGGGGCACACATGGATGGGAAGGAGGGAAAGAGCCAGCTAAGAATCTGCACATCCAAGCACAGAGAATTTCAGTCTATAGAGAAGACCAAGGCCCAGAGAAAAGACAGGACCAGCACATTCCTGCAGCATCCGGTTTAGAACTCAGGTGGTCTTAGCTTTTGGTGACCATAAAACCTTGTGCGTAGTCACTCAGTTGTGTCTGACTCTTTGTGACCCCATGGTCTATAGCCCACCGGGCTTCTCTGTCCATGGAATTCTCCAGGCAAGAATATTGGAGTGGGTAGCCATTCCTTTCTCCAGGGGATCTACCCGAACCAGGGATCGAACCCGGGTCTCCAGCACTGTGGGTGGCTTCTTTACCATCTGAGCCACCTGGGAAGTCCTGTAATAAAACCCTATAATCCAATCAAATTGGACTCAGTTCTCCTGGGATAATAAAAGAAGCTCATCTGGTTGGAGGCAGGAGGGCACCCTGCTGTTCCTCGGGGGCGCTTGGTTCCTTGTGCATCCCAGAGAGGCACATCAGAGCCCCGGGTCTCTAAGAGTGGACCCGTCAAGATGCCCTTCTTACAGCTTCATGTCCCCTCCATGTGCTCCCTTTCCATGTCTTCCCCTCCCGGGGTTTGAGTTTGCCCAGGACGGGGCCCAGTCTCCTGCCTGGACCTTGGGGTGGCCGAGGCGTACCTGGCGTGAGCGATGGCCGCCACCCACTCGTCGCAGTCCTTGGCGTCCTCTGTCCTCAGCTCCAAGGCTTTCTGGTTCTCGTGGCTGAAGTTAACCGTGAAATAGTGCTGCCCAAAGAAAAAGAAGACAGCCCCGATTACTAGGGTGATGGGCAGGGAACCAGCAGCGTCTCCTGTCATCCATCTGGCTGCTTTGCAAAACACTCTGCTGCCACATCTGCTAGGCACGCACTCATTATCTATGATCATCTGAATGCCATTCTATTTAGCAGTTTCAAACTCTGATTAAGGCAGGCTTTGTACAATGTAACAGAGCCTATGCTTAGGTTATTCTAAGAAGGAAGCAAAACCCACAAAGCCCTCTTTGCCAACAGACTGCACAAAAGCCAGTTTTAAACCATCAGGTATGCTGGGAGAAAGGCAGAGGAAACACACCAAGAGAGCATCCCCTCTGGCAACTGGGTACCCACTCAGTGCAGCATTCATTTCATTCACTCCACAGAAACATTCTGTGTATTCTACTATGTCCTGGCCTTAGAGCAAGAACCAGACAGACCCTAGCAGAGCTCACCAGAAGCCAGCTGTATGCTGGGAGCTGGTGGCCAACTTAGAGCTGGGTCACACGGGGGGCCTGCTCTCCAAGCTGCCAGGGCAGCAAGGACGCCAACAATAGACACACAAATGTAATATCATTCTATGAAGGAATACCTGTAAAGCTGTTAGAATGCTGGAAATCTAGTAAGCCCACATGTTTGATATCATTAATGCAGTGCAATGATCATTACCCTCATGGAGGTAAGAAAAAAGTCCAGGGAAAGTCACCCGCTGATTCAGCCCAGGAAAAGCAGGAGGCCTTCCCAGAGGACAAGGTGTTTGTCCAGGTTTTACTTCAGTTGAAGGAAGAACATGGAGGGAGCACGGACCATCTAGAGTGCACGGCATGTTCCAGGGGTGGGAATAAGGCATGCCAGAGCTGAGGCTGGGTGGGAGGAGGGGCCTGCATGGTGGAACTGAGTGGAAGGACACTCCCAGGTCTCTGGCTCGAGCACCTTAGGAGGGTGGGATGCCAGAGACTGGAGGGGGCATCGGCAGGATAAAGGGCAGGTGTCAGGGAGTCAAGGGTGGGAGTGGACATGCAGACTGTGTGTGCCTGGAGGACCATGTCTTTTTGGCTGCAGACAGGAGTCTAGGGTGCCAGCTTCAGGGTGGAGAGGGAAGCTGGGAGCAGACTCGGTCAGAGAGAAGGTGCACAAGCAACGAATCGGGACCCCACCTGCGGAGGCCACCTGGGTCTGGCCTTGGAGGAGAGAGGCTGCGAGGTGCAGAAGGGGCCCCTCCAAACCTGCCTGTTCAGAAGTTGCCCCACAGGCCATGATGTGGTCTTGCGTCAAGGAGTGCTGGCCCGTCCCTCCCTCCCTTGCAGCCCGGGCAGCAGGGAGCAACAGCACAAGGGCATAAACTTATTTTTTCACTTCCGCTGACATTACTGTCTTTCTGTTCATTGTCATTCTTGGTGGCAGCCAGGGGTGTGTGTGTGTGCATGTGCGTGTGCGCTGCACAGTCAATGTCTCTCACTTGTTTCCTAGGAAACAGATCTGGCTGTAGAATGAAATGTCAGCTGCAGCCGCACATAACTGAATTGGGAAGGCTCCGGTGGGCGTTGCCCCCTCCCTGGAGAAGGGAGCAGTGACATATGCAGCTGCAGGCGACAAGCCAGCACGTGCCCATATCCCCAGGGCTGGAGAGCTCACACACACCTGATGTAACTTCACTCTGTATAATAGGCTCCAGGTTCAGAGATCTGGCTATATGATGAAATGCCAATGGAGGGGGTGGAAGGGGCTGGGGAAGGGGCCTCTGGGAACCCTGTGATCCTGTGTATTCCCAAATGCACCAAGTAGAACAGGTCTTGTGATCTGTTGACCACAGACGAATGTGAGGTGCAGAAAAGTCAGGCCACTTGCCCAAGGTCCCATAGCTGGAAAGGAAAGGAGCCAGAATAACACCTTCCCCGGGCACCTACTGTCCACACAGATCTTGGGCTTGATGCGGGGGTGAAGGATGGAAAAGGCAAGGTCCCTACCTGAAGGCACTTCTGGCCAGGGGAGGCTCAGGGTCCTAACTCAGAAACAAGGCCCTCTCAGCTCCACATGGGCTCAGCAGGGCTGCCGGGTCCCCAGAGAATCCCCAGGAGCACTCAGCATGGTCAGAGCTGGCTGGACTCATCTGTGGCCCTGGCCAATTCCCAGGGCAGGCGTAGTTTCCTTCCCCACCGGAGCTGTGGGGGGACCCGGAGCTGCTTGCCCTGGGGAGGAGACAGCTGGACTTGGTGGAGGCCCCCGAGTCTGGCTACTCAGAGCTGCAGCAGGTGGTGGGCTTGGCTGAGGCCCCTCCCTCCCAGCAGAAGCTTCTTTCTAGTTGTGGTACATGTACACAAGGGAATATCACTCAGCCATAAAAAGGAACACACACGAGTCAGTTCTACTGAGGTGAATGAACCTAGAGTCTGTTATACAGAGTGAAGACAGAAAGTGGAAAACAAATATCGTATGTTAATGCATATATATGGGATCTAGAAAGATGGTGCTGATGAACCTCTCTGCAGGTCAGCAGTGGAGACGCACACCTGGAGAACAGACTGTGGACATAAGGAGGGAAAGGAGAGGGTGGGAAAGTTTGAGAGAGTAGCACTGAAACATATGCATCACCGTACGTAGAATAGATGGTGGAAATTTGCTGTATGACACAGGAAGCTCAAAACTGGTGCTCTGTGACAAGCTAGAGGGCTGGGATGGGGTGGGAGGGGCATGCAAGAGGGAGGGGACATGTGTATACCTGTGGCTGATTCATGTTGATGTATGGCAGAAACCAACACAATACTGTAAAGCAATTATCCTCCACATAATAATAAATCCTTTTAAAAAGAACCTTCTTTCTAAGCAGTCTTGCTTCACGGATAAGCAGATGGCTACCTGCCAGCCTGTGTACTGTAAGCCCCTGCCACCTCACCTCGGCTGGACAGCTGACCATGAGGAAGGAAGCCGGGAAGGCCGCCTCCCTTCTCCTCCCCAGCCCCAGCTTGAGTCTGGCCTTCAGAAACATCTGGCTTTGTTTTTCTTTTTTTTTTTTTAACATCTAAAATTTTATTTATTATTGGAATATAGTTGCTTTACAATGTTGTGTTAGTTTCTGTTGTACAATAAAATGAGTCGGCTATATGTACACATATACCCCCTCCCTCTTGGACCTCCCTCTCACCCCGCCCCATCTCACCCCTCTGGGTCATCACAGAGCACAGAGCTGAGCTCCCTGTGCTATGCAGTGGCTTCCCACTAGCTGCCTGTTTTACACATGTGGTGTATACATGTCAGGGCTACTCTCTCAATTCATTCCAACCTGTCCGTCCCCTCCTGTGTCCATAAGCCCATTCTCTGCCTCTGGCTTTCTATTTCTGCCCTGCAAATAGCTTCACTAGTACCATTTTTCTAGATTCTGCATATATGCGTTAAGATACGATATTTATTTTTCTCTTCCTGACTTACTCCACTCCATAGGACAGTCTCTAGGAGAGTCCTCTGGCTTTCGATAGCTGCTGATACTCAATTCTCAGTCCCTCAGACCAGAGACAGGGCTCCCAGAGGCCCCTTCCCCAGCCCCTTGCACCCCCTCCACCGCAAGCTGCCAGTTCACCCTTCTGTCCGTCCCACTACTGTGTGGCCTGGCATCTGTCCCCATTGCTGCTGTTCTAGTTCAGGTCCTGGGACCGTTCTCCCACAAGCATCCTGCATCTCTCTTCCTTAGAGAGAGCACCTAGACCCTGAATAACCGACCGGCTAGAGATACAGGTGAAGTGGCCCACTGGCTGGAGGGACATGCATACGGCCATAACAGCAGGCAAGACCCACTGCATCTCCTAGGAAGCTGGCTATGGATGGCACGGTGAGTTCTGGAGAACTTGCAGAGCACCTTCAGGGTGGAAACCAAAGGGCCTGCAGCGCTGGCAGCTGGGGGTGGTGGTGGCGCTTGGCCGTAGACAAAGGGGAAATCGCAGGCCCTGGGCATCAGGCCAGGTTCTCAGCACACATTATCACCTCAACCCCAGGTGTGAAATGGATCGCCTCCACTTAACCGAGGAAGTGGAGGCAAGCACCGTGGTTTGCCCAAGGTCATCAGCCAGGAGATACCTCAGCTGAGCCAGGACTGGGGGCTGCCCTGGGCTGGAATGTAAGTGCTTCAGATGACTGGAGCATTCCCTCTGTGCTTGTAAACCTCCCCACTGACAGCTGGCCGGTACAACCACGTTGCCTGACTGACTAGTAGAAAGTGTTCACTAAGGGAAAGTAAAACTTCCACCTGGCAATTCTGAGTCATCACCCCACCTGACTTCAGGCAGCCAAATAAATGAGACTTCACTCGACTTGGGAGATGAGGGAAGAGGGACTACATTCAGAAATGGAGACAAAGGACAAAGGAAAGCTGGAGGGAAGCACAGACAGAGAGAGACAGAAGGAAAAGCACACAGGGACACAGAGTCTGAGAGGAAGTGCAATTCGCTGTGAAAGAACAAAACCCACACAGGGAGAGAATGGGTGAGCCAGGGGCTCCAGGAAGATGCTAAGAAAGAAGGATGTTTTAGATGCTTTGTTGTGTCCAGCTCTTTGTAAGCCATGGACTGTAGTTTACTGTAGCCCCCCAGGCACCTCTGTTCATGGGATTCTCCAGGCAAGAATACTGAAGTGGGTTGCCATTCCCTTCTCCAGGGGGATCTTCCCGATCCAGTGATCGAACCTAGGTCTCCTCCATTGTAGGCAGACTCTTTATCATCTGAGCAACCAGAGAAGGCCAGATACTAAAAAATTTATCTATTTGACTGTGCCAAATCTTCCTTATGGCACACAGTGTCTTTTTTTTTTTTTTTTCCAGCTGTGGCATGTGGGATCTAGTTCCCTGAATGAGGGATGGAACTCAGGCCCCTTGCATTGAGAGCGTGGAGTCTTAACCACTGGACCACCAAGGGAGTTCCCAAAATAGGTGACTTCTTGGCCTGTATGGGTTGCTGTGGACTTGGGAGCAAAAGTGTGATGACTGTCTAGCCCTGAGCCACTTCAGCAGCTCAGGGCAACATCAAAGGAACAACTGCCCATCTTGTGGGTAGATGCACTGCCGCATAGCAAGAAACAGGCTGGTCCCTTCCCAAAGGATGCTCAGGACTGACCTCCCATCCTCTGCTTGTTGCCATCACCCCACCCCATCCCCATCCCTGGATGCCAACGCTTGGGCTGGGCTGCCCACGGGTGTGCATGAGAGACAGGATGCCTGGTTGAGAGCGGCTGGCCTGGTATAGCTGAGCCTGAAGCTCTGCCCTGATGATGGCCCTCAGGACCCAGGGTGAGGCTGTTTCCCATCACTGCATCCTCAATGGGGAGTGGGGCTGCCTCTGGCTTGGCTGCTCTGAGGAGCTTACCTCTTGGTTCTTGAAGCAGGAAAAATACCATCTCCCCTTCTCTCTGGTTCTTTGATCTTGTTCTTTTTTTTTTTTCAGCTGCACTATGGCTCAGTGATAAAGAACCTGCCTGCCAATGCCAGAGATGCAGGAGACTCTGGTTCAATCCCTGGGTCAGGAAAATCCCATGGAGGAGGAAATGGCAACCCACTCCAGTATTCTTGTCTGGGAAATCCCATGGACAGAGGAGCCTAGGGGGCTACAGTCCATGAGGTCACAAGAGTCAGACATCTAAACCATCATGAGGCATGTAGGATCTTAATTCCCTAACCAGGGATGGAATCCGTGCCCTCTACATTGGAGGGCAAAGTCTTAACCACTGGACCACCAAGGAAGTCACCTAATCTTGTTATTTCCATTGTTCTCTGTCTCTTGTCTCCTTTTGAACCTCCACACCTCTCTGTCCCTTTCTCCCTGTGTCTCTCTTGCTGCCCCTCTCCTCTCTACCCCTCCAAGTCCCTCTGTCCCTTCTCCCAGCCTCTGTCCACATGGCAAGTGAGATCACTTGGCCACAGCTGCACCACCAGCCACAGAAACCAGCCCACATATAGGGCCCCTGTCTTCCCTGAGTTGCTCAGGCTGGTGACTGGCTGCTTCCAGGGTTAGGGGCTCCTCTTTCTTTCTATACCCTGCCCGGGAAGCCCAGACATACATCCTCGGGCCCTGACACACTCTCCCCTCCCTAAACTCCTTTCTGCTTGGTTTGGGTGTTTGGGGACAGACTTTCTTGATGCCAGAGAATTATGCCCTGTGACAAGGGCCTGGGCTTAGGCAGGAATGGGGGATCCACTGGCCTGCTTTGGTTCCAGATCCTGGGATCAAGGCCTCGTTTTGGCCAGCCCAGCTCCCTGGAGCTCTGTAACCACCATAGAGAACCAGAGAGTGCTCCACCGCCAGCGACTGCCTGAGGATCTCACAGGCTTGTAGTCCAGAAGGCAGATGGGGTGTCTCTGGGCATTCTGGGTAAATGTTATCAATATCCATCTTTTCTAGGGATGACCAGCGACCCTGGTTCTGCTTAGCCTTCGCCTCGCCTCCTGCCTATCCCAACTGGCTGGGAGGGCTTCTGCACCTCCACAGGATGTAGAACATGGGGAAACCACTGACAGGTGCAGTGACCAAACATCCCAGTTGACCTGGGACTGTAGATCACAACAAACTGTGGAAAATTCTCCAAGCGATGGGAATACCAGACCACCTTACCAGGCTCCTGAGAAATCTGTATGCAGGTCAAGAAGCAACAGTTAGAACTGAACAGGGAACAACAGACGGGTTCCAAACTGGGAAGAGTACGTCAAGGCTGTATACTTAACGGCTGTATACTTGTCACCCTGCTTACTTAACTTATATACAGAGTACATCATGCGAAATGCTGGGCTGGATGAAGCACAAGCTGGAATCAGGATTGCTGGGAGAAATATCAATAACTTCAGATACGCAGATGACACCACTCTTACGGCTGAAAGTGAAGAGGAACTAAAGAGCCTCTTGATGAAAGTGAAAGAAGAGAGTGAAGAAATTGGCTTAAAACTCAACATTAAAAAAACTAAGATCATGGCATCCGGTCCCATCACTTCACAGCAAATACAGTGGGAAACAATAGAAACAGTGACAGACTTTACTTTCTTGGGTTCTAAAATCACTGCAGATGGTGACTGCAGCCATGAAATTAAAAGACACTTGCTCTTTGAAAGAAAAGCTATGACCAACCTAGACAGCATACTAAAAAGCAGAGATATTACTTTGCCAACAAAGGCCCGTCTAGTCAAAGCTATGGTTTTTCCAGTGGTCATGTATGGATGTGAGAGTTGGACTATAAAGAAAGCTGAGCGCCGAAGAATTGATGCTTTTGAACTGCAGTGTTAGAGAAGACTCTTGAGAATCCCTTGGACTGTAAGGAGATCAAACCAGTCCATCCTAAAGGAGATTAGTCCTGAATATTTGTTGGAAGGACTGATGCTGAAGCTGAAACTCCAATACTTTGGCCACCTGATGAGAAGAACTGACTCATTGGAAAAGAATCTGATGCTGGGAAAGCTTGAAAGCAGGAGGGGAAGGGGACAATAGAGGATGAGTTGGTTGGATGGCATCACTGACTCAATGGATATGAATTTGAGCAAGCTCTGGGAGTTGCTGATGGACAGGGAAGTCTGGTGTGCTGCAGTCCATGGGGTCACAGAGAGTTGGACACGACTGAGTGACTGAACTGAACTGAACTGAGGCGCTTCTGCAAGCAGCGGACTCTGGAGCTAAAACCAAGACAGTCCTGAGCACACCAGGACCCCTGGTCATCCTACAAAAGGTGGAGCAGGTGGAAGTCTCAACAGTGGGGTCCATGCTTGGCTGTGTGGCTCAGAACCAGGGACTCTGGGCAGCCTCTGCCTCTCCCCCTGGTAAGTGGAAAGTGAAAGTGTTAGTTGCTCAGTCGTGTCCAACTCTGTGACCCCATGGACCGTAGGCCTGCCAGGTTCCTTTACCCATGGGATTCTCCAGGCAAGAATACTGGAGTGGGTTGCCGTTCCCTTGTCCAGGGAATCTTCCTGACCCAGGGATTGAACCTGGGTCTCCTGCATTGCAGGCGGATTCTTTACCATCTGAGCCAGCTGGGAAGCTTCCTGGCAAGTGGGCATGACACTGACACCTGCTTTGGTCAACTATCATGAGTGGTCTCAATCATGCAAAATCAAGGTCTCTCCACCTTTAACTCTCTACCTGAGTGATTTCTCATTTGTGAATTCAGGCTATATTTTTTGTCCACACAGTAAGCCCAGACACTGTCCATCTCATGGTAGTAATCAGTGACAAACATGGAAGCCCGCGATGCCTAGTGCTTTCTGCAAGGCATGGGCACTTCTCACACTCAGGTCTTAACGGATCTCTTTCCTGCTCCCTCTGGACTGTCAGGTGTGCCAGCCCCTGCTGCTGCTGCTGCTGCTGCTAAGTCACTTCAGTCGTGTCCGCCCCTAAGCTTCTCCATCAAAGCCATTATCCTCTTGTAATGACTTTTTATTGTCTTTCCTATCACAGTAAATCCCCTACATACAAACAAGTCCTGTTCCAAGAGCACGATCGTAAGTTCAATTTGTTGCTGAGTCCAAAAAAATTACTCTAAGTACCCAACTAACATGATCGGCTACATAGTACTGTACTATAATAGGTGTAGAATACTTTTCTCACAAGCAATACATAAAAAGCAAACACAAAAATTAAAGAAAACAGTTTTAGTCTTAACAATGCAGTACCTTGAAAAGCACAGTAGTACCAGCTACATCACCGCTGCTTTTACGCTTGCTTCCGGACATCCTGGGCTTGCAGAAAAGACACTGCGCTATTGTACTCTACATTGTACTGGACAGTAAAGTGCACACAAGCACAACCGTTTGGAGAGGATGCATGCACGTGACAAGGTACGCCAGACATGTGAACTAACTCATTGACTGGACATGTGAACACACGTTTACATCTTTGAAAGTTCAGAACTTGACAGTTGGTATGTAGGGGACTTGCTGTACAGCACAGAGTCCTGATCTGGGCCTCCCAATAGAGATACCTGAGAACCTAAGCCGACACGGATGCTTGAGCCCTGTTTTTAGGCACATTAAACCAGAACGTGGGAGCAGGGAACAGGGAAGGCATAGGTTTCAGGCACTGATATTTTTCAAAGCTCTCCTGTTGGTCCCAGTGTTCACCCAGTGCTGCAAACCCCTAAGAGGGAGCAGTGTGTGCAGAAGAAGCACCTCTTTCCCCTACTCTTCCCCCACGTTCTCCTGGAGCCCCTTGTCCTGGAGCAGCCATAGAGACATGCCATCCATCCAGGAATTTTCAGTTATTTGGAACAGTGACAGGGAGAGACCAAATTAATGAGCAGTGTGTGTTGAACTCAAAGTACCAGCAACAAAGGAGGAGGCAGATATGTCTCAGAGAGAAGTGGAGATGGGAGATCATGGAACTAGAGTCGGGGGTTGGGGAGGACAGGGCAGAGAGAGATGGTTCTGGTCCAGGCCTTGGAGACCCGGACACAGGTTTGCTCCGTGGGTTCCGTTAATCACCACAGTAGCCATTCCAAGAGCAGTCCTTTTTGCTTAAGCTGCTTTGAATGGGCTCCTGCTCCTTTCAAACAAATGACTCCTGACCAAGAATGTCCCCAGAGCCTGGCACCGTGCCTCTGCCTGGGTTTGGAATGGTTTGGAATGGCCTTCGTTTGCTGAATGGGTGGCTGAATTTGTGTCACCGTGGCACGGGAGCCCAGATCATTAATTAATTGATGCACAGCAAACGTCACAAAGCAGGTGGCATTGTATTTACTTCTCAGGTGGGTGAGTTGTCTGGAAGGGTGTGGGCCATGGCTTTCCATTAATGAGGCTTATGTCTCTTTAGGGAGAGGAGGCCCGCTCACTTCATAAAGGCACTGAGCAGTCGTACAATGAAGGGACTTCTTCTCTTAAATATGTTTAATGATGCATGTTGTTTAAAAATATTTACTTATTTGGCTGCATCAGTTCTTAGTTGTGGCATGCAGGATAGAGTTCCCTGACCAGGGATTGAAATCCAGGCTCCTGCATTGGAAGTGCAGCATCTTAGCCACTGGAGCACCAGGGAAGTCCCTGAAGTAACTTCTTCCAGAACTTATCCCACCATGGAACACTTTTCATTTTTTGGAAGATCTATCAACATTCCATGAAACTAGTGTTCCGGGACTCCGGGAACTGTGGCACATGCTAGGCTTTGGAGTCACTTGGGTTTAAATTTATTATATATTATTTAGCCTTGGTGTCTTCAATATATCTCTTCATTTCTGTGGACCTGTTTTCTCTTTCACAAAAAGGGGAGGATATCACAAATCTCACAGGGTTGTGCAAAACATATGATGCTGTGAAAGCTCCTGGTTCATAGAAGTGCTTGATAATGGTTTTTAAACCACTCAAATCATTTGCCAGGTCCAAGTGATGGGTCTAAACAACCTGTGTGCTCAGTCACTCAGTCATGTCTGACTCTTTCTGACCCCATGGACAGTAGCCCACCAGGCTCCTCTGTCCATGGGATTTCTCTTGCCATTTTCTCCTCCAGGGGATCTCCCCAACCTATGGAAGAGTTTCCTGCATTGGCAGGAGGAATTTTTACCACTGAGCCACCTGAGAAGCCCCATCAAAACAACTAGTTAGTAGCCAATTACTAGAAAAACCACACACTTGTGCATATACATGCTGGGTACAAATTGTGCCCTCCTAACATTCATGTCCATCATGAATCTGTGAATCTGTGACTAAGAACTTATTTGCAAATATGTGTTATGTAAAAAAAAATGGTACAAAGGAACTGATTGACAAAACAGAAATAGAGTCACAGATGTAGAAAACAAACTTATGGTTACAACAGGGAAAGGTGAGGAAGGGAAATATTGGGAGTTTGGGATTGATATATACTCACTACTCTGTCTAAAATAGATGACTATTGAGAACCTGCTGTACAGCACAGGGAACTCTGCTCAATACTCTGTAATGGCCTATATGGGAAAAGAATCTAAAAAGGGGGATATATGTATATGTACAGCTGATTTACTTTGCTGTACATCTGAAACAAACATAACATTGTAAATCAACTCTACTCCAATAAAATTTTTTTTAAAAGACCTTATTTGAAAATAGGATCTTTACAGATGTAAGCAAGGGAAGATGAAGTCATACTGGATAACAATAAGAGGCTTTAATAAAAAGAGAGAAATCTGGACAGACACACAGGGAAGGAAGTCATGTGAAGAGGGAGGCAGAGACTGGAGAGACGAATCTACACATCAAGGACCACCAAGGATTGCTGGCAGCCATCAGGAGCCAGCAGAAGAAAGGAAAGGCTCTTCCCAAGATCGCAGAGGGACCATGGCCCGTCTGCAGGCATCTTGGTCTCAGGCATCTTGGTCTCAGTCCTCTAGCCTCTGGAGCTATGAGGGAATACAATACTGTTGTTGTAAACTAACCCTCCTCAAGTAAACAAGGCATATGCACACGTACACACACAAGAGGCATGGGAGAGGCTTAGAAACTGAAGCGTCAGAGCTGACTAAGATCAAAGGATTACTCTCAATCAGCCATTTGGGGCGTTGTTTCCAACACCTTCAGCTCCTGCTTCTTCCTCATTTCTGATATTCAGTGGGTCACCAAGTTCTCTGCTTTGGATATCTCTGGCACTGTGCATTCTCCCATCCTCACCGCTGCGCCTGCTTCCAAGGTTCCTCATCTCCCAGCTGGGTAAACCATTCCCTCTGGTCTCCCTGCCCCTGGTCTTATCCCCTCTGAGTCATGCTCCTTGACCAGAAACCAGACCCATTGTCCTGTCTGGGCCTCTGCTCGCTGTCTCCTCCAAGAGGGAGGTGGGCTGGGGTCAGCGGCAGGATGGAGGCCATCACTCTTGGTCAGCCCCGCCTCTTCCTCTTGGTAGGTCCACTCCAGTGGTCTAGCTAGGCATTGTCAGCTTCTCCCCCATGGGCCCTGGCCCCTCCCTCCTGGTCCATCTTTGGGACCATGGTCCCAGTTGGCCCTGTGCCTCAGTCAGCCCTCTCTCCTGGATGCTGCGGAGGTCCCAGGGCAAACAGGACTGTGCTAGAGTGGACTTGAAGGGGCCTCATCAGCATGTGTGTGTGTGTGTGTGTGTGTGTGTGCAGTGCTCTGCCTGAAGTTCATCTCTCCTTCAATAAGGGGCCACCCACTCAGGCTCCCCATCATCTGAGGTCCCTTTCCACCTCTCACTGTTGAGATCCCAGGGGAAGTCCGTCTGCTCTCTGGCTTTCACAGAAGAGGTCCTGCTGACTCAGGCCAGGCCCCCTCAGGGCCTGCACACTGCCCTGTCTCACCGTGTCTGTAGCACAGTGAATGGCTCTTCAGGCTGCTTCCTCCCTGCCCTGGCTGTACCACCCTTGTGTCTGGGGCATACAAACGGGTGTCCCTGGGTACACTGTGTTCCAAATGGTCCTACTCAATAGAAGTACTGGCCTCGACCAGCCCCACTGGTACTCTCACACCAACCCAGAAAGGACCCTGCCTACTCACACCCTCCACCTCACTTGACATGACTCCACTTGGAGGCTGGAAGCCACTTTATGACCTTCTCCCTACCTGTCCTCCCACCTACCCTGCTCTGAGTGGCCTCATTTCACTGACCTCTGCCTCTGAGTTCTCAAGTCATGGTCCTCCTAGGGCCTGGTTACCACACCAGAAAGATTATATATACAAAGATATATAGATACATGACCATATATATGCATGTCTGTATAATTATACAAAGGGTAACATACTGCAAACACTATTCTACATGTGTTTTTCTGACTATATTGTGGAGACAATTCTCTATAAGTATATTTACTGTCCTCACCTTTTTATTAGCTGCATAGTATTCCACTGTGTGGATGTGCTGCAGTTTATTTAGCTAATCTTCTCTTGAGGGACATTTCAATAATTTATAGTCTTTTTTTCTTACAAACAGACCTGAAATTAGTAAACACCCTTGTGCACAGGTCATTTCTAACTGGGTTTTTGACAGAAGGTGAAAGACAGACCTATCCAGACTAGAGTTTTTTCCTTCTTTCAGCAAAGCAAAAATTCTTTCTTTGCAGCTGTAAAAAAGGATGAAAATGATCAATATAGAGAACTATCTCCACAATATACTGAGAAAAATGTGTAGAACAGCGCTTGCAGTATGTTGCCATTTGTATAGTTATACAGATATGCATATATATGGCCATACATCTATATACCTTTGCATATATTTGCATGTATAATCTCTCTGGAAGAATGTATAAGCAACCGGTAACATTAAAATCCTCTGTGGAGGAGAACTGGATTGCCAGGGTCAGCAGTGGGAAGCAGCATTTTCACTGTTTACGTCTTTGTAACTTCTGAATGTCAAACAATGGGAATATATTACCAATTCTAAAATTTTAAAAGTCAGTGGCTGTTTGAGAGTGCCTAACTGACCATCCACTTCCCAGGTTCTCCAAGCTGCCCCCTGCATTGTCCAGTCACCAGGACACTATCTTTTGGACCTGAGCATTGTAGCCTCATGGAGTGTGATCTTCAGTGAGCATGCTCAGCCTGCCCTGAGAGCCAGTGGGAGCCACTGATGGAGGGGTGAACCTCTGTTTATGCAGTGATTCTGCCCCTGAGGTCCTCATCACTCCCTAGTAGTCTCCCGTATGTAAGTCCCTGGGGTACACAAGTGCTCCTACTGGATGAATTGCACTGTGACTTTCTGGGAGGCAATGGGTGTTCCATAATTGGCTGGTTTCCCTTTGTGCCCAGGCTACCAGGAAGCTCTCAGATGTAATTACACGCCTGCCTCTCCTCACCTGTGCCCACACTGTATGGGCTCTCCATCCAGAACACCAGTCCTTCCCCCAAGCTCCCCAAAGCCTGTGGATCTGTCAGAGAGGTGAGGGGAGTCCAGGCGACAACCAGTGTAGCTGGAGGGCAGGGAAGACCCACTGTGGAGAAAGTGCAGATGGGCAGCAGCAGGCTAGGGGTAAGGTTAACGGGCACACAGAGAGTGCTGCATGATTGACTAGTGCTTCCAAGCTATTTCACTAACTCCTTGAGTTTGGCTAAGAGTCTAAGAGGCAATTCCACAAAGCTGGTTATATTTCACTCATATATTCTGACAGAGGAAAAGTCAATCAAGTCTGTCTGAATTTCCAGACGTGTTTTTGGAATGCCAGCTACAGCGGCTAAAAATTCATTCATTCACACTTCTAAAATTAATTTCATTTTAAGGTCTCAGTTAGATTTTTCAATTTGAAAAATAAATCAAAATTCAACTGGGAATTATCTTCTTGAAAATAATTCTCTCTCTTTTTCAGGGGAAAGGAACTGCATTACCCTTGCTCGTTTAGTAAGACGTGGTCTTTAACTATAAATTGCTGAATTTAACAACAGAGGCCTGGATGTCCTCTGATCTTAACAACCCAGAACCAGGAGGCCTGACATTTATTAACAGCGAGGGCTCGGGGTCTTGCACGACACAGACACTCAGGTGTTTGTGGAGAGATGAGCTCCATCTATCTGAGTTTCATCCGAGCAAGGATGAGCTCTTCTCCATGTAAAACTGCAGGAACAGCAGGGTTACCTTGGTGTTGCATGAAACGCTAGGCATGGAAAGGACTTTGTAAGCCGTCAGCTGCAAAGGTGCTCTATCTGAGCGGTGGCTGGAGGAGAAGGTTCGGAGACCACCTGGAGCTTTCACGGGCTCACTACCAAGCCTGGGAGGTAGGAAGATCCAGAGGTTGTGCAGTCCAGGGCATGTGGGAACCAGGGATGGTTTCAGGGGCACAGTGCAGGGTGACGCATAATAGAGAGGGTGGAGTCTTTAGTGCTCTCACACTCCCCAAATTCAGGCCTTTGTGACCGCTCCGTTCGACAGCCTTCTCCAACCTGATCTCCTGCCTTCCCATGGGTTTTCCTCCTGTCTCTCCTCCCCCTGCCTCGATCTCTCCAGCCTGGAGCTGACAGCAGTCCATTCTGGCATTGAGACCTGTGCCAGCTCCTCACTGTGCTCTGTAACCTGCACATGGGCTTTAGGGGCCAGCTCTGCCTCCCCTGCAAGCCGCATTCACCGTCCTACTGGCCCCTTCCTGGGTGGAGTCTTCCCAATGCCCCCAGGCTGGGAAGAGATGCCCCTGTAGGTGTGAGCACACATTGCTGGGCACAATCTCTGCTTCCTGTCATTACACCCGTCACGATGGCACTTCTGCTTTCCTCTCAGCTACTCATGTGTGTGTGTGTGTGTGTGTGTGTGACGACTAGATCTGCATTTTGGAAAGTGCTCTGGCTGCAGAGAGGCACATAAGTGCCAGGATGCAGTGAATGTACGGAGATGGTTCTCCCAACACCTCTAGAGCCCTGCTTTCATGGTAGGTCTGCACGTCCCTACTGCTTCTGAACTGAAGCCATGTGACCTGCCTTGTCACCCTGAACTGTGGCCAGAGCGGTCCACTTCTGGGTGTGGGGGGAAGCTTTAAGAGCCAGGGAGAGACTGGCCACATACCCGCCCTTGGTGGAGGTGACCATGGAGGCAGGTGTCAGGATGAATCTATGTCAGGCTGTGTCCCTGAGCGGTCACAGTGAGCAGTGCCCTCCTGCCAAAGCCTGAGCAGGAAATAAACCTCTGTTGTGTTCCTGGAAATTGGGGGCTTGTTTGTTACTGCAGTATGACGTCACCCGTGCTGACTAGTACACTCGTTAGGAGGCCTGCACCTAAGTCCAGACAGGATGATGGTGGCCTGGACTAGAGCCTTGGAGGAAGAGAGCGACCAGAGAGGATGGTCTGGGAGAGACTTAGGAGGTGAAATCCACAGGGCTGGGTGATGGCGTGGCCACCATGGATGAAGGAAGCTCCTGCAGCCACTTTCCCTCTTTCGGGGGCATGCTCACTCAGACCTTCTCAGAAACCCATAGGTTCTCTGAGTTAAAATTTACCATCCTATTTTTATATCCAGGGTCAAGGGTCTGTGTTGGCTCACTTCAAACCTTCCGGAGATGCAGGGGATCTGGGTCCTTGCTTTGTGGAGGAAGTGCCTGTCATAACCATGAAAGGTGAAGCCACAATGAAAGCAAAAGTATTAGATGCTCAGTCGTGACTGACTCGTTGTGACCCCATGGACTGTAGCCTGCCAGGCTCCTCTGTCCATGGGATTCTCCAGGCAGGAATACTGGAGTGGGTTGCCATTTCTTTCTGCAAGGGGATCTTCCCAACCCAGGGGTTGAACCTGGGTCTCCTATGTTGTAGGCAGATTCTTTACGGTCTGAGCCACCAGGGAAGCCACAATAGTTATAATGTATTGATTGGACCTACTGTGCTATTGTGAGGGGGGATCTTCTCAGTGACTCAGTGGTAAGGAATCCATCTGCAATGCAGGAGACCCGGGTTCAATCCTTGGATAAGGAAGATCCCCTGCAGAAGGAAATGGCAACCCACTCCAGCATCCTTGTCTGAAAAATCCCATGGACAGAGGAGCCTGGTGGGCTACAGTCCATGGGGCTGCAAAGAGTCAGACATGATAGAGCAACTAAACAACAGCAACTGTACTTTGCGAGGGCTTTAAAAACAGCACCCACTATGACACTCAGAACAAGTGGCGGGGCAGGCTGAGTTACAGACTCCATCTCACGGATGGGGACGCTGAGGCTCGGAGAGCTGGCAGACCTTCCCAAGCTGGGAGCTGGCAGAGCCAGAATCCAAAGTCAGTCCATGTGGCTTTTACCCAATTCCACATCACTGCTGGGGGTGGACAAACCCCTCAGTGAATGAGCCGGGAGTTGAAGCCATGTGCTTGGGGGCTGCGCCTTCCTCTCCAAGCTGGGGAGGGGATGGGCAGCGGGGGTGTCCGAGGCTCGCAGCTGCTCCCAGCACGACAGGTGCCCTCCCGGAGGCGTCTAGGCGTTGGCAGTGTTCTGGGCCCCCCTCAAGTGCACGCGTCACCGACTCTCCTGCATAAACACCAGGGGGCTGAGTCCTGTTCTTGGCTCCGTGCATGCAGGCGCTGGCTCCAGGCTCCCACAGATGCCAGAGAGCCCGTGGAGTATGGATGCCTGCCTTGGGGGGCTTATCCCCAACTCCTGGGACTTGAGGTGCAAGTCTCCCACCCAAGCAGAAACAAAAGCTGCTTCCCAGATGTCACCAGAAAGACAGCACCATCCTTTTGCTTGCTGTTAACTCTCTCTCTCTTTCATTCTTTCTTTCTCTTGGCAGAGGATACTAAACTCAAGCAGTCCCTCAGCCCCAGTCTCTGTGCTGTGCTTGTGGTTGGGAAGCGCAGGTTTTAGAGTCACATGGACCTGCGTTCGGGCTTCCCCGGTGGCTCAGCTGTAAAGAATCCACCTGCAATGCAGGAGACTTGGGTTCAATTCCTGATCGGCAAGATCCCTTGGAAGAGGGCGTGGCAACCCACTTTAGTATTCTTGCCTGAGAAATCCAATGGACAGAGGAACCTGGCGGGCGACAGTGCATGGGGTCACAAAGAATGGGACACAACTGCACACATGCACAGACTTGGGTTCACAGGCTAGCTTTGCCAAGTATGTGCTCTGTAATCTTGGACAAGTTACTGACCATCTCTGAGCCTCAGTTTTGACACCTCAAAAAAGGTTATCAGGGTTAACCTCATGGGGCTGTCAGGACGATGAGGGGAAGGGACTGGATGTAAGACGTGCCCTCCAGCCTTTACATTCTACAGGGAGAAGGAAGACCCTTCACAAACCACCAGCTAAATACATCAAGTAAGCCTAGCCTGATAAGCCATGTGGATGATGGACAGAGGGCTGTGCAAGCCTGCGATGGGGGACCTGGGGCTCCTCTATCTCCCACAGGGTGGGGGTGGGGGGCTCAGGAGATGACTTTTAGGCTAAGACCTAAAAGGAGGTCTTTGAAGGAGGAGAAGTTGGTCACTAAACCTGGGGGCAGAGGGGGCGGATCATTCCAGGCATAGGGAGCAGCTTCTGCAGAGGCCTTGAGATGGGCAATAGGAGGCAGGGTTAGGTGAGGAAGGAGGGGCAGGGGAGGGTGGGGCAGGGTTGGCAGGGCAGGTAGAGGCTGGAGGCTGCTGGGTGCTCTGGGTGATGCTGGAGAACCTGCGTTTTTTCCCAAAGGCGATGGAAGACAGTGACACGCTCAGGGACCTAGAACATGGTCAGGTTTACCCTCTAGAAGCTCAGTTCCAAGGATTGCCATGTGGCCAGGGACTGGTGTGGGGCAAGGAGGGACCATGTGAGCGAGTCCAACATATCAAGTCTGACACTGTGAGCTCCTGACCCAGGCAGGGGTGGGAAGAGAGTCTGGACTCCTGAGTACGGAGAATTCTGGCACTTGGCGTTTATGGAGCGCTCTACTCCATGGTGAGCTTTAAAGACAGGGAATCAATTCCATTTTTTTCTGTATCCACAGGACCGGGTATTGGCCTGACACCGAGAGCCAAATTGTGTACTGCACAAATAAATGTCCCAACTACAGTGTCACTAGGGCTTCCCCACTGGCTAAACTCATAAAGAACCCGCCTGCTAGTGCCGGAGGTGCAGGAGACTCAGCTTCGATCCCTGGGTCAGGAAGATTCCTGGAGGAGGAAATGGCAACTCACTCCAGATTCTTGCCTGGTAAATCTCATGGACAGAGAAGCCTGGTGGGCTGTAATCCATGGGGTTGCAAAGAGTTGGACACAACTGAATGCACACACACACACACACACACACACACAAGTTGTAATTATTGAGGCTCTTCAACCTCGTGTCAGTGCTAGAAATATTTGGGAGCTAGGGTGGGGACATGAGTCCCCTCCACAGTGAACTCTGGGGCCCCACATCTCCTGGCCTGGCCCTGGTCTGAAACCGGAGAAGGGGAGAGCCCTGTTGGTCCTTCCAGAGGTGCAAGTATGGCAGGCTGAGCTGCTGGCCCCACATGTGTGTGTGTGTGTGTGTGTGTGTGTGTGCATGGGTAACATCCCTGTGTCTGAGGGGTGTTGCTTTTAGAATAAGCTTATTTCTCTGCATCCAGGTTTCTGCTTTTCTGATTGGCCAAGAGGCAGGATGAGCTACAGCAACTGGAGGGCAGGCTTTGTGGTGAAGACAGCGCCGCTGCAGAGAAAGCCAGAGAGCATTTCAGCCACTACCTTGCTCAGTGGTGCGGATGAGATTGTTTCCTCATCTGCAAAGTGGGAATGCTCATGGACTTTCGGCTGTCTTTAACATGGAGACACCAGGCCACCCAGAAATGAGGACCAGGAGAGGGCCTTCATCTGGTCTCCAGGGAAAGGCACCCATGGGTGGACAACAGGCACTGTGGGCCCCCAGCTTCTGGACCCTCTGCCTACATCAGTGCTGAGGTTCTGGATGAAGGGATCAGGAAGAGCCTGGGGTCTACATTTTGACCCTCCCTGGTTGGGTGATAAGGGAGTCCTGGGGTTGGTTTGGTCAAGTCCACGCCTGAGAAGTTGGGGTTGGAAGCTCTGTTTCAGAGAGCTGGGAATGACAGTAGAAAAAGACAGTGTGGGGTGACTCCATGCCAAAGCAGAGCAACAACACCCAGGGTTGGGACTTCCCTGGTGGCCCAGTGGTTAAGACTTCACCTTCCAATGCAAAGAATATGGGTTCGATCCCTGGTTGGGGAACTAAGATTCCCACATGCCTTGTGGCCATAAGACCAAAACATAAAACAGAAGCAGTATTGGAACAAATTCAATGAAGACTTTAAAAATGGTCCACATAAAAAAAACCTTAAAAAAAGAACACTCAGGGTCAATTTCTGAACCCAAATTTTACTCCCAAGGAGTGCTTGCAACTGCCGGTTGGCAGGGGAGCATGGCTGAGCCCCTGTGACTTTATGAGGCTTTGGGATCCCAAGTCAGGGCTCCAAGATGTTAGGGCTGCACCAGAGGCAGTCAGACCAGTGCAGAAGCAGCCAGAGGACAGTGCATCATGTTAGGGTGGCCTGGACTCCCAAAGCCCCTGCATATCCTATTGGAGCATCTTCACAGACTATACAGCTCTAACACATCTTTATCTGTGTTCATCTTCCTGGGGGGTTGGGGACTATGACATCCAAGCTTCCTGGGCCTACAGCACAGCTCAGGGCCTGGACTGCTGTACAGTCAGTCTCGAAGACATGGAGTGTGGAATTAACAAGGATACATCAATAAGTTCAGCTTCATAAGTACCTTCTGAGCACCTACTGTGTGTTTCATTCCTCACGCATCCCTGCCACTGGGGTAGTTTCCAGCCAAGACTTGGTTTTTATTTCTAGAGAAACTAACCCTGATTCTCCCAGGTGGACGTGCTGCCTGCTTGCTGCTGCTGCTGCTAAGTCGTGACTGACTCTGTGCGACACCATAGACGGCAGCCCACCAGGCTCCTCTGTCCCTGAGATTCTCCAGGCAAGAATACTGGAGTGGGTTGCCAATTCCTGCTCCAATGCATGAAAGTGAAAAGTGAAAGTGAAGTCGCTTAGTCGTGTCCGACTCTTCGGGATGCCATGGACTGTAGCCTACTAGGCCCCTCCGTCCATGGCATTTTCCAGGCAAGAGTACTGGAGTGGGTTGCCATGTTCTTCTCCGCTGCCTGCTTAGACCTGGATAAAAATGACATTCTGCTAAAATCGAGTCTTCACTAGATACTGGCCAGTCCAGTCAAACTGATAGCCTTTTTGTGGTCCCTCACATGTGGGTTCTCTGCCACATCCCCAGCTGGTTTTGAATTAAGGTTTCCTGTGGTTTGCAATTAATCTAGTCACAGAATGGCTTGGAGCTGGGCCTCTCATGCTGGGGCACTGTAGGTGCCTCAGGGACTACAATTCAAGGAGAAACACTGATTTGCTGCTGGCACGATCAATTTTACTCAAAGATTTAGAAAACAAAAAGCTATAAATTTTTATAGACACATGCAGTGCAAAGGAGCAGCCAAACTTGGCCTGGAGTCAAATGGACCATCTATAGAAGTGTATAAGACAAAGCACACGTCTTTAACAGAAATCTGCACCTGAGCTGGACAGTACCAGATGGCCACCTACTATTCTCAACCCTCTTCTGGTTCTCCTGTGCCAGGAAGGCTACTCTCACGACCATACTGGAGGATCTCTTGACCATTGCTCTTCTGGGAAAATGGCTTGGACCACGTGAGGACACCACCAATTGGCTTTGCACTCCTATCCCTCCCATAATCCACTGCTGCTGCTGCTGCTAAGTCGCTTCAGTCGTGTCCGACTCTGTGCGACCCCATAGACGGCAGCCCACTAGGCTCCTCTGTCCCTGGGATTCTCCAGGCAAGAATACTGGAGTGGGTTGCTAGCACGATTCAACACCTGAGCCCAAAGGTGAATGATTCAGAATCAATGTAAGAGGGCATTTTTAGGAATTCTTAGACACTGGATGAATTCTAGGTCTTAATTCTGCCACTGAATCTGAATCAGGTAGTAATTCTCTTCCCAATCTGCTCTCCAGGTTTCCCTGTCTGTAAAATGGGAGGAGTGGGTCGTAGGATCTCTCCGAGGTTCTTTTCAGCTTCAACATTTTATGTTAGGCCTCTACTCCCTGGTCAGGTGGGTATCGTTCAGATTCACACTAAAACATCAAACTAAAATGGACCGTGAACATCCTTGCATACACATTATACGTGTTCTCAAAACCCCAGAAAGATAGGTGTTATTACCTCCACTTTGTAGATTACAAAAGAGAGGCTCAGAGAAGTTTAGTGTGTTAACTGAGGTCACACAGGAAGTTGCAGAGCTGTGAATCATCTCAGGCCTGTTTCTGGTCCAGGGGGCTGAGAACAGACACTGTGAGCCCAATAGCAGCCCAGTTTCCTCCAGCCCTTTCTCCCTGCCTGCCTGGGAGCTCAGCTTTGTGCTCTGGTATAAGAGGTTGAGGATGGGCGCCAGCTGGGGCTCCAGGCCATGGGTGGACTTTGGCCGGCAAGTGTTGGTACTGTTCTGGAAGGCCAGCAAAGAGCAGGTTGTCAAGGGCTGAGAGAGCATCTCTGGCCCAGGCTGAGTTTGCCTCTCCCAGGGGAGTCTTCCAGGCCCCATTTTTGCCTTGAGCTTAAGGAGCTGCCCGTTCTTTGCATCACTTTGCAATCTGAGGGCCTCTACCTACCAAGTGGCACATCATTCTCAGAGATCCATCCTCAAATATTCCTGTCCACCTTTCCCAGCCTCCCAATTCATCTCCCAACACCTATGGGCTGTGGGCAGGAGCGGAAGAGACATGCTGCAGGGTCTGAGCTCAGATCTCTATCTTGGACCATCAGGAGGGCGACTTCAAGGATGCTTTTATTTAATTCAATTCAATCACTGCCAGTTTGCTTGCAGTAATGGCTTTCGAGCCCTTAGTTCTCTTCTCAGAACCTTAAGGTGGCCTTAACTCCTGAGATGACACTGGGCAAGCAAATTTCTCTCTTTTGGCCTCCGGTCTTCATCCAGGCAGTAACCAGCTGCTTAGGTCCCGTCGGATCGCAGGTCCCTCGCAGCGGTGACATTTTAGCATCCGTTATCTTTGACTTTACCTTCCCAGAGGCATCGGGATGGATGCCTTTGGAGAGCGCAGCAAGCATAAAAATCGCTCTTTGGCTGTCTGCGGCTCTCACTTGGCGACCGCAGGTCCTACTCCATCCCCCCACACCAAAGGCTCACCTCCACGGCTCCCCGATCCCTGGTCCATCCAGGCCTGGGCTTTCAGCCTCGCAACTCCGGAAACCCCAGGGCAGCGCTAGAGGCGCGACTGCGGCGGCGGCGGAGGAGGCGCAGGGGGCGGGGGTGAGAGATGCGCCCACTTGTCCCGCGGCCTCCGCAGCGGCCCCGGCCCCAGATCCGGCCCCAGCGCGTCAGAAGGGTCCCCGGAACCCTTCGGTTTGTTGCTTGGGCGTGGAGACGGCTGGGAGTTCACCACCGGTCGATGGCGCGGAATCGACCCCGGCGCGCAGTCCCTAACTTGGCTCGTCTTCGCTCCCGCCGCGATGAGGTAGGGGCCGCGGCGCTCGGACGCCTCGGTCTCACCCTTTCCGTGCCTAAGCGCGGGGAAATTCAGCTACCTGGTCCGGGGCTCTCCGGGGTGGTGGGCGCACCATTTTTGGCTGGATGTGCTTCTACATTCATTGTTTCTGTCTGTCCTGAGGCACCCCATCTCTCTCCAAACCGCGTCTCCCTCCGCATCTCCGCGTCTCGCCCGCTCTGTGCCCGCCTCCTGCCGAGCTCGCCGGGTGCAGGACAGCCGCAGCCCACACCCGCTCCCTGCCTGCAGTCTCGGGCCCCTCTGGCCACCGCGGGTTACAGCCCGCTTAGGCCAACCCTCCCATCTCTCCGACGGCGCCGAAAGTAGAGGGACTAAAGTTCGGGCGCCTTCGGCCGGGGGAAGGCCCGGAGCCCCAAGGGCCGCGGCCCCGGCGCTGGCCTCACCTGTTTCTCCAGCGGCTCCTTGGCCGAGAGCGTAGGCTTGGGGGAGGGCGCGCGGTCGCAGACGCAGCCCTCCAGCAGGTAGAGCCCCGAGGGCCGCGAGCTCGAGTCGCTCTCGAAGTAGAAGAGCAGGTTCTGCAGCAGCGCGAACCACTTGGTTTGCCATTTTGTGTTGTCCGAACTCCTCTTGCTCAGGTAGCCTTTGCGCGTTCCGTCCTTGCGCGCCAGCAGCCCCAGGGACGCGACGTGGCCATCGTTCAGCCGGATCCCCTTCTGCATGGTGCTCGGAGGCCAGCTCGACTCCACGCGCTTACATCTTCTCCGCGCGGAACCCGGCAGCCGCGGTCCGTGCGCGCTGCGCGCTGCCTCTCTCTGGCGCTCGCTCCTTCGCGCTCTCCCCTCCCCCCACACCAAATCTCTACAGTCCAGGATCTGGCGCCGAGCCGCGGCTGCTGGAATCCAGATGTACCATTCCCCTCCAGAACCTTTTCTCAACTCCGCAGAGCCTCCGGGCCCTGGAGATGCCTCCCGACCCTCCCCAGGCGCCGGGCAAACGGAGGGACTGGCGAGCTGCGCTCTGGCGAGGGGCAGGCGGAGTCATGTGACGCTGATCCCTCGAAGAGCCCGTTTCAGCAGCGCGGACAGGGACACACGCACGCAGCCCGCCGAGGCGCAGAGCCGCGCGCAGGCTGCACCTTGGCACCTCCTCCTTCTCCCCGGACACACGCGCACACGCACAAACACAAATCCTGTCCTCCCTCCCCCGATCTCCTCTTCTCCTCTTTGGGTGTTAACAAATCAGATCAATTTTCGTTTAACCCAAGGAACACCAGAGGCTCGCCATCCTGGGAGCTGGCGTCTTTGCGCCCCGCCGCAGCGCACTGTAGACCTGGGGTTAAGTACCATTTGTCATTTTCTCCTCCAGAGGCTTCCTCCTGGTACTTTATTTTTCTTTTCCGAGGTGGATGGAGGAAGGTGGATGGCGAAATGGATCTGAAAGAGCTTTCAGTTCTAATATTTGCGTAACCGACCAGGTCACATCATTTCAGCATCCAACCCTACTTCTGGTGGCTTCCCCAGCGACCTGAGGACAATACAGGCGGAGATATGGAGGGGGGACGTGAGCATTTCATTTATTTTGAGTGTTGCCATAATTACCGGCGCCACCCCTGCGCCCCGAGGTCTGGCTAGCGAGCCGCTGCTGGCAGTTTTCTGCAAATACCCTCCAAAGCCTGAAGGCGGGCTTCAAACGCAGGCGCCAGGGACCATGGGAGCCTTCAAATAGCTGCGCTGGCGCAATGATACCTTAATGATAGATTTTCCGTTCTTATTTTTAGCTCGCATTCGCCTACACAGTTACACGGCATTTATCCGGGAACGTCACAGCGCCCGCCTGCTGCACCGGGAGGGCGCGCCGGCCGCGGGGCAGCCGGCGCGCTGGAGCTGGAATCGCTCACCGTCGTCTGCCGCAGAGGGTACTGGCCGGGCTAAGGCCGGGAGCGGCGCCCCCCAGCCCGGCCTGGCCTGTTTGCAGCGGGGACAGGCAGGAGCGCAGCCTTCGGGAGGAAGGAAGGAAGGGCACCATTTTTCAGTACTGAGCCTGCTGGCACCCCACCTCCCTCCCTCGCACGCGCAACACACAGACACATCCACATACCACACACACACCCCCCCCCACACCCACTCACCCCCCACACCCACTCACCCTCTCACCCTGGTCTGGAGCGAGGGAAGGGCCTGGGAATAAGCTCTGGGAAGGCCCCGGGAAATCCACGGAGAGACACCCGACCGTGCCTAAATTGGAACAGCCCCGGTCCTGGGCACAATGGCGAAAGCCTGCCTTTTTAAGATGGGGACCATTCCGAGGGAGGAACTGACCGAGTTAGCCTTACTCTTGCCTCTCAGTTCCCACGCTCGGGCTTGGGAACTCTTAAGGACTTTTCTTCACGAATAATGAAAGCAAAGAAGGATGATGGCTAAAACTCTTCATTTAGTCTCGATTTTTCCAAGAGGGTCCCTGCACTGAGACCACCTTTACTTCTCTTCTGCCTTCTTTGTGAAAGCAGAGTTTCCAGAAGTGAGTTTCTTAATCCAGTCCCTCTTCCTCTAAACTCTTCTCTTAGGAAGCCTGATACAGAGGCCAAGGAAACTTCAGGGAAGGGGCACTGTTCTAAGTGCTTCAGGTTGACTAAGCCATTTAATTGTCATACAGCTCTAGGAGTAGTGTCCATCCCCTTCCCTCTCCCCTCATCAGCTCCATGGTACAGAATGGGGAAATGGAGGCCTGGGGTGGCTGAGTGACTTGTTCAGAGTCACTCAGCTGGAAAGTGGCAGGGGCAGGATTTGAACTTGGTGGTCTCTCCCCACTGGCTATGTAGAATTGAATGACTGGTTGCTGTGTTGCAGAGGGTTTGGCCTTTATCCTAAAAGGGGGCCTCTCTCATGTGGGCCAGAGCCAAGACTAGGTCTGCTTAACATGTGGAGACAGTGGGGGAAGGGGAGGGAGGATTAACTGGGAGATTGGAATTGACATATAAACACTGCTGTGTGTAAAACAGATAGCTAGAGGGAAGCTGCTGTATAGCACAGGGAACTCAGCTTGGTGCTCTGTGATGATCAAGAGGGGTGGGATGGGAAGGAGATAGAAAAGAGATTCAAGGAGGAGGGGATATATGTATACCTATACCTATGACTGATTCACTTTGTGGTACAGCCACAAAGTGAAACTAACGTTGAAACTTTGAACTAACACAACATTCAAAAGCAACTATACTCTGATTAAAAAAAAAAAAAGATTGGGTCTGCTTAGAGGCTGCTGTGGCCAGAGAGACCTATGGTACCTGAGTTCCAAACCTGGACAGCACACTGGAAGGTTGGATGTGGCTCAAAGTATTCATGTGGGAGAGAGGAGGTGACAGCAGCCCTCGCACTTTAATTAAGTCCATCTGAGCTGCAAACACACTGCTTTCTCTCCAATCTCCATTGGCAGAAACCTGAGCAGAGCCTGTGAAGGGGCCCTCTGGTCATCCCCCTGGTCTCCAGCCAGAGTTTAGGACCATTGGAAGGCACTCAGGGGAGTTGCTTAAGGAGACATCAGCTGCAGTTTGGGTTGGGGTGGGGGTGCCAGGGAGCAGGTAGGCATGTCCTGCCATAGCAGGCAGAGATGGGCATGTCTAGCTATGGTGTGTGCTGTCTACCAGGCCAGAGACCAACTCTTCCCCATAGGTGGAAAAGATGCCCACAAGACCTCACAAGTGCATCTGGGCTTTGCCTTGTTTCATTCCATCCTCTCCATAAGGCTTTTAGACAAGGGTTAATAACCCTGTTTCACAGATGGAGAAACTGAGGCTGGAGAGTGGAAGCAACATTTGCAGAGAATCTCGTAGGGCGACGCTATGATGGGGATCCTGATTGCTCAACTACAGCTCATCGCAGAGGACTTGCTCTCTGGGTCTCCCAACTTCCAGCTCTCTGGGCTGAGGTCTCTGCAGATAAGGAAACAATAAGGAGGATTAAGGAGTATTTTGGTGGGTTTGAGATCTGCATTTAGAAATGATTAGCTAGTGACATGGACATTGCTTAGTCCAAAATCCTAGTAAGTCTTCATGGGGAGATTTCTGTGGGGCTTCAGAAGAGTGCTCAGCTTGGGCATTTGTTGACCTGGGAGTTGTGTGGGTCTGACCTGCCTTTAGGCCCTGGGAAGAGGGAGTTTTTGGGGTGTGTGTGTGTGTAAGTGTGATGTGATGTACACATGAGAGGTGTGTGTGTGGTGTAGGTGTAACATTTAGAGAAACCTTGGTCTTTTGGCAACATACTCCGAAAGAAAAATGTACTTTTCACATCACCTAAAAAAATGAAGAATTTAATATGTTGAGTCAGAGGAGTTTTGGAAACAGGCTTTGCCAATGGGGATTCATTCCTCCAACTTTGGGCTCGGTTGTTAGCTTTGCTCCAGGATCCACATGTAGATGTGAGGGGTTTATACCTTTACTTTCTGGCCAGTGCGAATAGCCTTATTATACCGTTGGACTATAAATGTAATGCAGGCATTTTGTAAAGTATTAAGGCAATATAGAAAATAAAGAGATTACTCCTCCATTGATTTTCTTTTCTATTTAATGTCCTTGACTTTCCTCGTTGCTAACATATTTACCAAAATGGGATTCTGAAACACACACTATTTTATCATCTCTCTTTACTTAACAGCATGTGAGGACATATTTTCATATCATTATGGACTAGGGTTCTTGGCCTTCTTGATCAATAGAAATTGTTCAGAGGCCAGACAAGCTATTCAGGCGAGGCTTTATCGAGGTCCCTGCTGCAGTGGGAGAGAGCGGGGTGAGAACAAACAACAGGTTCCCTTGCTTGCTCCCTGGCAGGGGTTGGGGGACAGGCTGGTTCCTTATATGGGGTGAGGGTAGGGCTGTGTCCAGGACTGGGCTAGAGGGGTGGCTTAGGTGGTTTGCCCACCCCTTAGGTGGTGCTGTGTGCAGGGGGCATGTGCAGTATCCTGCTTTTGCTCCAGGCTCCTCAAAAGTGGCAGTTGGGGGTTTTGGTCTCTTTTGGTCCAGAATTTGCCCCAACTACACATGGATGCAGTTATTTTTAGTTCCATACAGTTTCTTTGTATTTTGTTGCTGGAGGAGAGGTGTGTCCAGGTGCAAGCACTGCAGCAAAGGGTTCCAGGTTTGTCTCAATATTACTGCAAATTTTAATCAAATATTACTACAGATTTTAATCAACAGATTCTTTATGATTTGGCATTTGGGTTGTCTTCAAGTCAAAGCTTTTGGAATGCCGTGCCGTGCCGTGCCGTTCTGTGCCAAGTCACTTCAGTTGTGTCTGACTCTTTTGCGATCCCATGGACTGTAACCCTCCAGGCTCCTCTATCCATGGGATTCTCCAGGCAAGAATACTGGAGTGGATTGCCATGCCCTTCTCTAAGCTTTTGGAATAATGATGTAATTAGTATCTTTGTATATACATTTCCCTCCCTTAAGCTAAAAACTGAAATTTCTAGG
Organism: Bubalus kerabau; assembly: GCF_029407905.1. Lineage (NCBI taxonomy): Eukaryota > Metazoa > Chordata > Mammalia > Artiodactyla > Bovidae > Bubalus > Bubalus kerabau. Next base: position 26,009,317 of record NC_073642.1, read on the forward strand.
TTAATGAAACATCCATTTGAAATATTAATACCTATTAATAGATTTCCAAAGAGAGCTTTTATTCTTGACATGGCTGTCCACAGAGATGACAGTATCCATTTCTCCATCTATTTGTCAGTCCTGGCTATTGATACTAACCATCAGTTTTAATCTGTGTTGCAAATAATCTCCACAGTTTGTTGCTTGTCTTTAATGCTATGTATCTATATATTGTAGGGATTTCCCCAGTAGCTCAGTGGTAAGAATCTGCCTGCAATGCAGGAGATGTGGGTTTGATCCCTGGGTCTGGAAGATCCCCTGGAGGAGAGCATGGCGACACACTCCAGTATTCTTGCCTGGAGAATCCTATGGACAGAGGAGCCTGGGGGTTATAGTCCATGGGGTCACAAAGATTCAGACACAACTGAAGTGACTGAGTATGCATTCACAACTATATATTTTATATGTCTTTATTTGGGTTGTAAGAACTTTTAAAACTTGGGTGCAGATAAATATATCTTTTTCTTTATGGTTTCTTATTTTAGATCTCCTGCCCTCTTGTGCCAGTTCCTTCAAGATTGAAACATATGTGCCCATATTTTCTCCTTCATTTTTTCAATTTTACCTTTTCTATTTATGCTTTTAATTCATTAAGAGTGAGGTTGGGGTCTTGCTTATTATTAATTTTTCCCAAAGAGCTGGCAAGTTGTGCCAATACCCTTGATTGAATAATCTAAATTCTACCACTGATGAGGAGTAGCATCTTTATCAGGGATCAAATTCTTGTCAATACTTAGGACTATTTCAAGATTCTGCTTTTTGTCCTATTGTTCTGTCTGTTGTTATTTTTTTTTTTTAATTGTGATATAGTTGCTTTACAATATAGTATTAGTTTCTGCTGTACAGCAAAGTGAATCAGTTGTATAGTATGTATGTCCCCTCCTTTTTGGACATCCTTTCCTTACCTCCTATCCCACCCCTCTAGGTCATCACAGAGTGCAGAGCTGAGCTCCTTGTGCTATACAGCAGCTTCCCACTAACCATCTATTTTACACATGGTAGTGTATGTGTGTCATTGGTACCTCTCAATTCATTCCACCCTCCCCTGTCTGTTCTTATCCCAGTGATTTCTGTTTCTTACTGCTTTACCAACTATTTTGAAATCTGGCCTCATCATCATGCCCTGCATGTGGTCAATTTAGTGATGGTTCTGAGGCTTCTGGGAAAGAAGATACATGCTTTGTTCATAGCATATGGAGTTTGACAAATATCTAGCAACTCGATAAATTTTGTGACATACAGAGGGCTAGGATTTACTCATGACCATAGCAGAATAGGAAAGTGTGAGAAAGTAATGTGAAAGTGCTGTTTGCTCAGTCGTGTCCCACTCTTTGAGACCCCATGGACTGTATCCTGCCAAGTGTCTCTATCCAGGAAATTCTCTAGGCAAGAATACTGGAGTGGGTAGCCATTCCCTTCTAATATTCCACAGGGGATATTCCCAGCCCCAAAATCGAACCCAAGTCTCCTGCATTGCATGCAGTTTCTTTACTGTCTGAGCTACCAGGTCAGGAAGATACCCTGGAGAAGGGAATGGTGGACCCACTCCAGCATTCTTGCCTGGAGAATTCCATGGACAGTGGAGGAATAGGAACAGTAAGTCAAAGATTTCCCACCCCCTTCATTGGAATTAGGCCCAGCTAATCTGATCTTTTGAATCATTTTAGGGGAGTGGGAGGGGAAGAGGCATATGTGCTCTGCTTCTCATTTTGATTCCATTTTCCTTCAGTATTCTTTTTTTCAAATCTGAATTTTCTACTTTTTGTAATAAAAAAGTTACTCTACTAAAGAAATAAGACAGGGACATGCAAAGAAGTTTGAGAGATGGCTTCAGTCAAAACCATGTGGTGCTTAAAAAAGGAGACAAATCTTCAGCAACTTAGAAAGTTTATCTATTTGTGTGGCACAGTTCTAGAATGTTCTGGAGGAGAGATTATACTGAGTTATTGGATGAAGAATTGTTGTCCCAAGGTTCCATATAGATTTTGTGGGGGGGGTCTCTTTGTGCAGAGTCCAAAATAAGAGAGGATTTTAAGACATGGAATTCAGATGGATCTAAAAATCAATCTAGTATCATCAGACTCTTCTGTATTTTAAATAAAGAAAGAAAAACCAAGGAGGGAATTTCTCATTGTAGCTGAGGCGACCAAATTGGGTAATCATCTGATAACTTTTTAGGATGTCTCCACCCTTCCAAATCTTACACTTTTAAGAAATATTTTTTAAATTAATTTTTATTGGAGTATAGTTGCTTCACAATGTTGCATTAGTTTATGCTGCACCGCAAAGTGAATCAGCTGTACATATACATATATCCCCTCTCTTTTGGACTTCCTTCCTATTTAGGTCGCCCCAGTGCACTGGGTAGTACATTGGGCATTCCCTGTGCTCTACAGTAGGCTCTTATTAGTCATCTGTTTTTTTTTTAAAATATTTATTTTGACTGCATTAAGTCTTAGTTGCAGCATGCAGGATCTTTTACTTGTGGCACGTGGGATCAGCAACACAGAGTCTTAGCCACTGGACCACCAGGGAAGTCCCAAGTTATCTGTTTTATACATAGTAGTGTATATATCAAACCTTACACTTTGTACAATTCCTGGAATACACGGGCAAGAAGGAGGAGCCTTTTTTCATGGCCCAGAGGCTGAAAATGAATCCCCAGGTCAGCTTCAAAGTCTAAGTCAGTATAGACTGAGCTCTATCACAAATGAATCTAAAAGATTATGGCTAGAACACAGTAGACATTTGTCTTCCATTTCCAGAGTTGTTTCAGTACCAGGGATGTGAACAGAATGGCTTTGCCTTCTGTATGTGGTATATGTGGCTCAAACTGGAGCCATCCCTGGGGACTTCCCTAGTGGTCCAGCAGCTAAGACTCCAAGCTCCCAATGCAGGGGGCCTGGGTTCAACTCCTGGTTAGGGAACTAGATCCTGCATGCCTCGACTAAGATATGGAACAGCCAAATAAATAAATTTTAAAAATTAGAAATAAGTATTAAAAAAGCTGAACCATCCCTTGTTTAAGATGCAGGCTTTCTTGGAGATCCCTCTTCCTGCCAACCTTACTCGACAGGAAAGAAATGAGGGCTCAGAAAGGGGAACTGACTGCCTGGAATGACATGCCAGTGTGTGGCAGGTCACATCCAAACACAGCAACTTCAGGATTTCCACAGAGTTTCTGCGGCAGGTGCTGATTGCTACCCTGCTATGTCCCTCCCTCACATCCAGTGGGTGTGACATATTGTGAAAAAAACACTCTTGGTCCCTGGGATGGGATTTCTGAGGCTCACAGAGAGATGCTCTGTCTGCCCTGGATGGCAGATATGACAGAGGTACACAAAAGGCCATTTTGTGCATGAACCTGAGGGCAGAACCCAGAGTCATATCACAACAAAGTCTGAGCTTTGGGGCCATTCATATATTTTTCTGGGTCACTGGTTGCTATCTGCCATCTGTCAGGGAAGAAGGTTGAATCTGCTAGGGGTTTTTTCTTAGCCATGGTGGGTTGATGTTTGCCTATGACTTGGGACCTCTCAGTCTTCAACCAGCTAGTTCATCGGTCGCAGGTCCATGTGGGATATAAGAGACTTTTGCTTCAAACTGTCCAAACCCTTCCAATTCTATTGATGTTTCCTGGTGTGGATTTTGGTACATGGCTTCCTAAATAAAAGCATGGACTTTCTCTTGCAGGAGACTGAATTACAGCAATTCTGAGCACGGAGGAGCAGAGGGGAGCTTTGTGCTCCTTCTTGGAACCAACACTTTCCTCCAAGCTTTATGGACACCGGGACTCAAGTCCAAAATGGCACTGGGTTCTTATGTCCAGAATGTAAGGATCTTGCCACTGCCCATCTTGTCTTTAGCAGAGCATATACCCTTCCCCATGGTCACCTAAGTGGGTCAAAGGATTCTGACATCTCAAAATCAAAGTCTCTGGGTTTCTTTATTGACCATTCTCCAATAGGTGGGCGAGTCATAAAGGCAAATATACATTAAAATGAGTGCTTTTTGTGTATTGGCTGATAATAAAATGTGAATTGTTAATGATTTTTCTCCTTAGCATGTTAATATGATGGATTATTGATATGATAGGTTGTTAATATGGTTGATTGACTTTCAAATATTGAACCTACCTTGCATCACTAGAAGAAACCCTTTATTATTTTTATATATTGGCCAAGAGGCATGTGGGATCTTAGCTCCCCAACCAGGGATCAAACCTGCACCCCCTGCATTGGAAGATGAAGTCGTAACCACTGGACCACCAGGGAAGTGGCAGAACTGGCAGTAATTCTTATTTGAACAATTCAACATACTACTGGAAGTCCTACATAGCTCAAAGGCAAGAAAAGGAAATAGAATGGATATAGGTCAGAAAGGTAAAAATAAAACTATACCTATTTGCAGATGACTTGATGGTCTCATGGACTATCCCAAGGAATCTACAAAGAGAAAAAAATCTTAGAACTAATAAATGAGTACATCAAGGTTACAGGTTACAAGATCAATATACAAAAATCAATTACATTTCTATAAAACTGCAGTAAATACATGAAAAACATGATTAAAAATAGTGTCATTTACTAGTGTGAAAAAAAGAGAGAGAGAGAGAGAAAGGCTCAGTGTATTAGTCTGGAGAACCAAGAAAGCTGGTGGTAGAATTTAGTCTGAATTCAAACCCTGAGAACCAGAGGAGCCAACAGTGTAAGACCCTGTCTGATTCTGAAGGCCTAAGAACCAATATGCAAGAGCAGAGAAGATAGATGTCCAAGCTCAGACAGAGGGAAAATTCATCTTTCCTCTACCTTTCTGTTCTATTCATGACCTCCACAGATGGATGATACCCACCAGCATTTCTGAGGGCAGTCTATGCTCTTTGCTCAGTCTACTGATTCAAATGCTAATCTCTTCCAGAAACACCATCACAGACACACCCAGGCCATCTGAGCATCCCTTAGCCCAGTTGAGTAGACAGGTCACACTTAGGTGTATGTATGTATATATATATGTGTGTATATATATATATATATATATATATACACACACACATACATATATATACACACACAGACACACACCCCTCTGTGCTCAGTTGTGTCCGACTCTTTGCGACACTTTGGACTGAAGCCTGCCAAGCTCCTCTGTCATGGGATTTTCCAGGCAAGAATCCTGGATTGGGTTGCCATTTCCTGCTCCAGGGGAATCTTCCCGGCCCAGGGGTCAAACCTGCATCTCCTGCGTTGCTGACAGATTCTTTACCCACTGAGCCATCAGGGAGGCCCATACACTTAGGTATAAGTCTAACAAAATATGTTGTTGTTGTTCAGTCACTCAGTCGTGTCCGACTCTTTGAAACCCCATGGACAATAGCACACCAGGCTTCCCTGTCCTTCACTATCTCCCAGAGTCTGCTAAAACTCATATGCATTGAGTCGGTGATACCATCCAACCATCTTATCCTCTGTTGACCCCTTCCCCTCCTACCCTCAATCTTTCCCAGCATCAGGGTCTTTTCCAATGAGTCAGCTCTTCGCATAAGGTGGCCAAAGTATTAGAGCTTCAGCCTCAGCCATCAGTCTTTCCAATGAGTATTAAGGATTGATTTCCTTTAGGATTGACTGGTTTGATCTCCCTGCTGTCCAAGGGACTCTCAAGAATCTTCTCTAACATCACAGTTTGAAAGCATTAATTCTTTGGTGCTCAGCCTCCTTTATGCTCCAACTCTCACATCTGTACATGCCCAGAGCCTAGTCTTGAAAAATTAAAAGCCTCTCCCCATTGCCCTAGGGCAGACCTCAAAGACAGCCCTGCTGGCTCTTGGGAGAGGAGAAAGGGGAGATTCCTCTCATACTGCTTTATGAGGCTTTCTCTTTCAAATGAATCTGCAGTATCATGGTGCTCAGTCACTTTAGTTGTATCTGACTCTGCGACCCTTTGGACTGTGGTCGGCCAGGGTCCTCTGTCCACGGGTTTCTCCAGGCAAGAATACTAGGGTGGATTGCTATTCCCTTCTCCAGGGAATCTTCCCAACCCAGGTGTTGAACCTGCATTGTAGGTGGATTCTTTACCTTCTGAGTCACCAGGGAAGCCCTGCAGTATCATAAAGTACCACTGATTTGCTCATTTTTGAAATCCTGCCACATTCAAAGTCCCCTCCCCCCTCCCCCCTTCTCCTTGCAGTGCCTGGCACTGTGCTCTGACCTCAGAAGGGTTACAGGACAGTGCATGGAAGGAAGTTCAGCACTCACCACTCACAGTCAACTGGGTCATGCCCTCAACCCCTTCCACCCCACCCCCTGTGATGCTCACTCCTCTGGGGGCCCAGCACCCACCCCCCGACACACACACCATCCCCACCTCACTGCATCTCCGCCCTGACCTCTCGACTTCTGTGGCTCTTTATGTAACCCAAGTACCAAATGTTCCATCTGGGAGGCTGGCTCCAAGGAATTTCTTGTTTTCAGACATTTATGCCTTAAACCGAAGACCAAATACTGCTGGTTCCTGCCTCCTGTCTCTTCGCAGCATCATTAGTCGTTTTCAAGAGCTGCATTCTGTAAGTGAATCTGCCAGCTTGTCACTGGTGAGTTCTAAGTTACTGATGACACTTGAAGAAATGCCCAGAATAACCTCAGCCAGTCAGCAATGCAGAACCAGGGAGACAGAAGCTCCAACACATGAGTTGATGGAGAACAGTGGGGATCTCATCTATAAAATCCCAGTAATAGCTTGGATCCTTCTCCAAGGAGATAAGAAAACTGTTGTTACTTCCAACCATCTCCTCAGCACTCCTGTCAGGAGGACAGAAGCAGAAGTTGGTGCTTCCCTGTTGCATGGGTACCCTGATATGGAGAATGTTATTAAAACTTATAGAAAGTTAACTAAGATATAGATGAGAGTTGCCTAAGTGAATATATAAAAGGGAAGTAGTGAAGTTGGGAGAGTGAATCGTTTATTTATCCACTCATTTTTTTTTCATGCATTCATTAATTCAGCAAGCTTCCATGAGCCCCTGTGTGCCAGGCTTTTTGCCAAGAGGGGGAACAATACAAAGATTAATGAAACAGAATTCCCCTCTTAAGCCCTCATTCTGGTAAAAGAAAGAGACTCTTAAGCAAATAACTTCAGTGTTCCATGTGCAGGACTGCCGTGTACAGTTGTTCAGGTGCTTCACTGCACAAATATGCTCAGCTGAAAGGGCAAGCAGGACCTGAAATCTGGTCTTTGGTCTGCTTGCTGGGCCTTTGCCTTGCGAGGAGCTAGGTCTGCCTGAAGAAGGGGTACTTTTTTTAGGTGGTGAAAAACCTATCTAGGTGAGTCCCAGTCTGGCCATAGTGCTCTAGCCCCACATTTTTATAGCATTAGCTTCTGTAAACCATTCCAGTTGCTAATCACAAATAGATGTCCTGATAATCGATAGCTGCCACCTGATTTGGGTTCTAGATTTTACTCTGGGTCAAGGAGACCCTGTGCTTCTTCCCCTTTCTGGGCCTAGGTCTCCTCTTTGCAGTGTAGGAGTGGGCAAGATGGGTAAAGACCATTCTTCCATCAGTAATCTAGGTGAGTATCATTTCTTGCAGAGCAATGCTTCCTGCCTTTATATTTGGAGGCTGGATATCGACAGAGAAACATCAGTAAAGGCAGGATACTCTCAAGGGAACTTCTGGTAACAGAATTCTGGGACTTTAAACAAGACAGAAGGGCTGCCTGAGCTCCAGGGTCCAAACAGTGGAGTAGCCCATGCCCCAGTGCTGGACACCATCCTTGTGGCAGGATGATTGGAAGCACAGGCCAGTTAGAAGGCTTGAGGGATGGTGACTGGCTGATGGAGATCAACAGGTGGCCTGGGGAAGACTCTGCTTGTATGTCCCAGATGCTTTCTGATTTTTTTTTAGCAGGGCAAAGGTCAGACTAAGAAGTAGGCATCAAGGTGAGGACTCAGTCAGCACAGACACAGGGGCCCCTGGGAACACTTGGCAAATTGTTCCCTGAGTCTGTTTAACAACGATGAGTCTCAAAGGGGTCAGGGCTTCCCTGGTAGCTCAGCTGGTAAAGAATCTGCCTGTAATGCAGGAGCCCCGATTCAATTCCTGGGTCGGGAAGATCCCCTGGAGAAGGGATAGGCTACCCACTCCAGTGTTCTTGGGCTTTCCTGGTGGTTCAGATGGTAAACAATCTGCCTGCAATGCAGAAGATGCTGGTTTGATCTTTTGGTTGGGAAGATCCCCTGGAAAAGGAATGGCAGTGGAAAGAACACTCCAGTATTCTTGCCTGGAGAATTCCATAGACAGAGGAGCCTGGTAGGCTACAGTCCATGGGGTCGCAAAGAGTTGGACATGACTGAGTGAATTTCACTTTAACCAGCTGTGCCTGTCAGAACCCAGGGAGGCCAGGGACAGGAGGCAGGGGTGGGAACTGTCCATGACTGAGGTGGAGACAGTATGGTGTTGTGAGCAGAGCTTGGGGCGGGCACTCTGCAGCTGAGTGCCTTTGGACAAACTATTAACCCTCTCTGCAGCTTCCATTTCCTCATCCATAAAAGGGACACAACAATCTTGGCTTCGCAGAGTGGCTTCGAGCACTGGCAGTGTTGGATGTGCTGTCCTAGCACTTTTTAAAATATATTTATTTCCTTGGCTGCATCAGGTCCTAGTTGAAGGGTCTTCGTTGTGGTGCTTCTAGAACGTGTGGACTCAGTAGTTGCAGTGAGTGGGCCTAGTTGCCCTGCCCCTTGTAGGATCTTAGTTCCCTGACCAGGGATTGAACCCATGTCCCCTGCACTGGAAGGTGGACTCCCAAGCACTGGACCACCAGGAAAGTCCCTGAGTATATTTTTCTTAAATGATGGCTCCCATTAATCTGAGCAAAATATACTGGAGTGCAGTACAGATATGACTAGCAAACAGCTTTCTGTATGGCAAAGGGGGGCATTCCACCCATCCCCCAGTCTATTATCATGCCTCCTTCTGCCACCACACACCTGGATGAAGTGATTCAACATCTAGCTTCTGAGACTCCTTCCTTTACTAGAGAGAATTTGAAGCGAGCCCATCACTATGTGTGTCTTCTAAAGACAGTGACAAGCTGTATCCAGGGTAGCTGGATTGGAGTTTCTATTTTGGTTGTCGACAGGATCAAACAGATAACTCTCACTGGTCTGCCAGATCAGAATTGAACAGAGAGGACAAGAGAGCCAAGCTTAGGCAGGAATCTCATAGCACTGTGAGGTGCACGTTCTAAACACTGGTGCCCACCAGTGTGTCCATGGGGCAATGAAACAGTCAGGCTTTGGGACTTCCAGGAAGATAGGGACTGTAATGACGAGAGAGAGCCCGAGGCTATCATGGTGAAGGAACCATCGAAGGAACGGAGCACAGCCTCCTACCCTGGACCGTGTAAAAAGCCTCTCGCATTTGACTATCTTGCCAACCCTGTGGGAGAGGTGTTGCCCCCATTCTGCAGACAGACAAACTGAAGCTCAGAGAGGATGATGATAGACAAGTCAGGGCAGTACAGTGAGGAAGGGGTGACACCAAAACCGGAACCCACACCTGTTCTGCAGTGAGTATTCAACCTGGCAGGCAGATTTTGGCAGTAGCACACCCAGGGGGGACTCTGACCCTCTGGATTGACACAGGTGGCTGAGTGCACAGGGGAGGCCTCCAGGGAAGCCGCCCCTGGAGGTGGGAAAGAAGCCTAGGGCTGCCTCACTAGGGTGACTAGAAGTAACAAACAACACACCCTCGTATTATACATCCAGAAGTAAAAGAGCTTTCAGGCTAATGTTGTTTTTCATTGTTCAGTTGCTAAGTTGTGTCTTACTCTTTGCAACCCCATGGACTGCAGCACGCCATGCTTCCTTGTCCTTCACTATCTTCTGGAGTTTGCTCAAACTCATGTCCATTGAGCTGGTGATGCCATCCAACCATCTCATCCTCTGTCGCCCCTTCTCCTCCTGCCTTCAATCTTTCCCAGTATCAGGGTCTTTAGCAGTGAGTTGGTTCCTTGCATCAGGTGGCCAATGTGTTGGAGTTTCAGCTTCAGCATCAGTCCTTTCAATGAATATTCAGGGTTGATTTCCTTCAGGATTGACTGATTGGATCTCCTTGCTGTCCAAGGGACTCTCAAGAGCCTTCTCCAGTACTACAGTTCAAAAGCATCAATTCTTCGGTGCTCAGCCTTCTTTTATGGTACAACTCTCACATGCATACATGACTACTGGAAAAATCATAGCTTTGCTATACACACCTTTGTCGACAAAGTGGTGGCTTTGCTATTTAATATGCTGCCTAGGTTTGTCATAGCTTTCCTTCCAAGGAGAAAGTGTTTTTTAATTTTATGGTTGCAGTCACCATCTGCGGTTATTCAAGAGCCTAACAAAAGAAAATCTGTCACCATTTCCACTATTTCCCCATCTATTTGCCATGACGTGATGGGACTGGATGCCATGGTCTTAGTTTTTTGAATGTTGAGTTATAAGCCAGCCTTTTCATTCTCCTCTTTCACCCTCATCAAAGGCTCTTTAGTTCCTCTTTGCTTTCTGCCCTTAAGTGGTATCATCTGCATATCTGAGGTTGTTGATATTTCTCCTGGCAAAAGTTAAATAAGCAGGGTGACAATGTACACCCTTGATGTACTTCTTTCCCAATTTTTAACCAGTCCATTGTGGCAAATAGATGGGGAAATAATGGAAACAGCGAGAGACTATTTTTTGGGGCTCTAAAATCACTGCAGATGGTGACTGCAGCCATGAAATTACTACTTGGAAGAAAAGCTATGATCAACCTAGACAGCATATTAAAAAGCAGAGACATTACTTTGCCAACAAAAGTCCCCCTCTAGTCAAAGCTATGGTTTTTCCAGTAGTCATGTATGGATGTGAGAGTTGAACTATGAAGAAAGCTGAGTGCAGAAGAATACATGCTTTTGAACTGTGGTGTTGGTGAAGACTCTTGAGAGTCCCTTGGACTGCAAGGATATCCAGCCAGTCTATCCTAAAGGAAATCAGTCCTTAATATTCATTGGAAGGACAGATGCTGGAGCTGAAACCCCAATACTTTGGTCACCTGATGAGAAGAACTGACTCACTGGAAAAGGCCCTGATGCTGGGAAACATTGAAGGTGGGAGAAGGTGACAACAGAGTGTGAGATGGTTGGATGACATCACCAACTCAATGGACATGAATTTGAGCAAGTTTTGGGAGTTGGTGATGGACAGGGAAGCCTGGCATGCTGCAGTCCATGGGGTCGCAAAGAGTTGGACACGACTTGTGACAGAACTGAACTGAACTGATTGGTGACGCCAGTGGTAAAGAACTTGCCTGCCAATGCAGGAGACATAAGAGACAGGCTCCATCCCTGGGTTGGGAGAAGGGCATGGCAACCCACTCCAGTATCCTTGCATGGAGAACCCCATGGACAGAGGAGCCTGGTGGGCTCCGAGTCCATAGGGCTGCAAAGAGTTGGACATGACTGAAGCGACTTAGCATTGTTCCATGTCTGGTTTTAAGTGTTGCTTCTTGACCTGAGTATAGGTTTCTCAGGAGGCAGGTAAGGTCTTTCACTTCCAGGTTAATTGGACTCAGTAATATAATCATATTATCAAGATTCCTCCTATCTCTCTGGCTCAGCTTCCTCTAGTCATTGTTGACCCTCATAATTCCAAGATGCTGGCAGCAAGAAGCTCCACAAAAAAGCCAGGCCCACCAGCCGTCATTAGTAGAGATAAGCCAAAGCTTTCAGGGTCTCCTTTCCAGAAGGAGCAAAGAATCCTTGCCCAGAACCTCCTGAGCAGACCTGCCCTTATATCTCATTGGCCAGAATTGAGTCACATGCTCACTCTTACACCAATCACTAGCAAGAGACCTGGAACTCTATGACTGGCTTAGATTCACCACTTCTGGTTGTCTACTGGGCCCGGTGGTGTGATGAAGCAGAGGACGCTAAGCCACGGAGCATAGTGACCCAAGCTCCAGACCTTGAGGTGGGGGGATGTTTATGCAAGGTTGAGCAGCAACCCCTCCATGGGGCTTGGGGAAGGGCATCCTCCAGGAGAGCCATGGTCGCATTAGAGGAGAAGCTAGCACCGGGATGGTTCCAAAGGCTTCCCGTGCTGGTCCCAAGTGTTACATTAGCTGCTGGCAGAGGGAGGTCCTGGTGGTGCTGGAGGCTTCATGGTTTCGCAGTCTGGGCATCGCGGGGGCAGGTGTGGCTGAGGCCTGGTCTGTAGGAGGGAGGCCGCGAGGGCACAGGAAACTGCACAGCCTGTTTCAAACACTCAGCCCACACACCACACACGCGCATACCCTTACACGCATACAGCCTTGCCCATTTACAATTGTGAGCTCTTCCGATGGCACAACGCAGCTTTTAAGCCAAAGTGCCAGGCAAGGCCCTGGTTCTTCTTTAGAGAACTACAGAAGTGTTAATTATATCTTACTGTCCTTTTGACATTTTCAACTGGACGTCTCAGAAGCTCCCAGTACCCACCCCCTGGAAATAACTGGGAACTGGCTGGGCCCCCCTTTCTCCATGCCAGTTTTTCCAGCGGGGTGGCAGGGCTTTTACATGACAGCTGTCTTCCAAAAGGGCAAAAGAGTAGAAGCTACAGGCTTTTTAAGGTCTGGGCTCGGAGGTCCTGGAATATCACTTTTTCCCCCCCAGGTCAAAGCAAGTCATAGGGCCAGCCTAGAATCAAGGAGAGGAGAAACAGACTTCATCTCTTGAGGAGAGGAATGGTGTGGGGACACAGTGATGAGAAGCCTTATTGGTGGCCATCTTAGAGAAGGAAAGCTCTCTATACAGAATTGGTGAGCAGGGGTGCGGGGGCTCACGCCCATGCCTGGCTGATACCAAGTCCACACCTCTACCTCACTGATCACATCGCGGGGTTTTCCAGCTGGAAATGAGATCACACAGTGGTCCACAACCTTCAGTGTCTTAACCTGGAATTCCCAAGAAGCAGATCCTGAGGCCCCACTGGAACATCAGTGGCTTATTTGGGTGGAAGCCCTGATAGATAAGTGGAGAAGCAAAACAAGATGGGAACTATTAAATGAACAGATGACATTGTGGGAACCAGAGCTCAGTCTTGCCAGGGACTTCTGGGAGGTCACGTGGTGCTCTCCTGAAGGGGCCAGGAAGCTCGTATATTCATCCTCCCATTTCCTACTCTCCTGCCTAGATCCCATCCCAGACTCATGGAACTGGCGATTGAGTTCCTTTGGGGGCTTGTTCAGGACAACTTCATTGACTCCCAGTTCTAGAGGCTTCTTATTGGCTAGAGAGGCCTTACTGCTGGTTACCCTGGAGCCACATGCTACAACCTGGGTGAGCTCTTTAGCAGCTGATAGAACTCTAGACTTTTCTAGAACGACAAACAGTACCCTCTTCTTGTACCCGTAGGTTGTCCTGCCTGGCTGTAAGAGCTGTAATTAGAACTTGTGGTAGACTGGTGCTTTGGTGACTGCCAAAGATCTATGCCTCTTAGTATAGTAAGTCCCCTAAATATCAAAGAGTTTCCAGTCCTAGAGCATGTTCACAAGTCCAATTTGTTCCTAAGTCCAACAAAGTTAATCTGGGTGCCCAACTAACACAATTGGCTATATAGTACTGTACTGTAATAGGTTTATAATATTTTTCACATATTGTTCAGTCACTAAGTCATGTCTGACTGCAACCCCATGGACTACAGCATGCCAGGCTCCTCTGTCCTCTAGTATCTCTAGGAGTTTGCTCAAACTCAGGTCCATTGAGTTGGTGATGCCATCCAACCATCTCATCCTCTCTTGCTCACTTCACCTTTTGCCTTCAATCTTTCCTAGCATCAAGGTCTTTTCCAGTGAGTTGGCTCTTCATACCAGATGGCCAAAGTATTGGAGTTTCAGCTTCAGCATCAGTCAGTCCTTCAAATGAATATTCAGGGATTATTTTCTTTAGGGTTGACTGGTTTGATCTCCTTGCATTTTTCACATAAATAATACATAAAAATCAAACACAGAAAATAAAGAAAACATTTTTAATCTTATAGTACAACCTTGAAAAGTAAAGTAGCATAGTATAACAGCTGGCACACAGGGGATGGCATCAAGTGAACAGGCAAGAAGAGTTACTGATGGAGGAGGTGGGAGTTGGTAGAGCTGAAGGATCATCAGCAATAGAAGACAGAGGACAAGTTGAGGTGTCACTCATGCCTGATGTTGATGGCACAGGTTCTGGTTCCTTATTGGAGACAATTCTCTCTACCCTCTTGAAAAAATGATTCAGTGATGTCTGGGTGGTAGCTTTTTTTTTTTTTTTCTCATCATAGATGACACGGTAGTGCTGGATTGCATTCTGAACAGCCGCTGCAACCTTCATGTACCGTTCCACATTTGGGTCTTGTGTCTCAAAAGCTAACAGTGCCTCCTCAAGTAAAGAAAACCCCCCCTGCCATTTCCTGTGTCGTGAATCTCTTCGGTTCTTCAGCTACTTCTTCCTCTTGTCTCTCTTTGTCCTTTCTCTGGGTGCATTTGCATCCTTGAAAGCCTGCAACTTGAAGGTTCCTATGTAGGGGACTTACTGTACTCATACCCTGGTGTGGTCTCTTCCCACATTGATTCTGAGCTTGGTTCTGTGACTTGCTTTAGCCAATGGGACACTAGCAAGCATGATGCAAACAGAGGCTTGATAAGTAAATGCTTTTGTCTCCCGCTTTTTCTTACCCAGTTGCAGTGCCATACGGAAGTCTACGCCATACTCTGGAGAGAGATCAGATGAAGAAACCAACACATGGAGAGGGAGACAAACCACCTGGATGGGTGAGTGAGGCCTTTTTGGACCTTCCTATTCAGCCCAGTCACCCATGCCAGGATGGTCCCTGAGCAGAAGGACTTGTGCTCTGTCTGAATTCCTGACCCTCAGATCCTCAAGCAAATGAAAATGGTTGTCATTTGAAGCCACTAAGTTTTGGGGAGTCACACCTCAATAGGTAACTGAACTAGCACTTCAGACCTTGCACACTCACTTGCCATATGCATCTTTGCAGCTCCTGAAATGTACTGACTCTGTAAGTCGAGGGGGTGCTTACCTAGAGATACTCAGCTGCTAGTCGGAGGAAGTAGGGCATTAGGGCAGCCACCACTGCCTGTCTGAGAAGTAAGTGCATCCCCTCTGGAAGGGCGTCCTCCTGCTGAAAGGCCCCCCAGGCCTTCTAGCAGCAGGTCTGATGGTGTGGCCTTGCAGCACTGCCCAGAGATGCCACAGAAGGTCTCAGCAAGCCCTGTGGTCATTATCCACCAGGGTTCTTGGCCTTCCCCAATCAATAGAGATTGATAGAGGTCAGACAAAAGATTCAGGAGAGGAGACTTTACTGGGGTCCCTGCTGCACCAGAGGGACGTGAGAACAAACAGTAGGTTCCTTTGCTCGCTCCCTGAGGGGCCGGTGAGCATGTTCCTTACATGGGGTGAGGGTAAGGGTGGGTCCATGGGTTGGGCCAAAGGGATGGCTTAGGTGCTTTGCCCACCCTGCTTTTGCTCCAGGCTCTTCAATTGCTGGGTTTAGAAGATCCCCTGGAGGAGGGCATGGCAATCCATTCCAGTATTCTTGCCTGGAGAATCCTATGGACAGAGGAGTCTGGCGGGCTACACTCCATGGTGTCACAAAGAGTTGGACACAACTGAAGTGACTTTATACATGCTTTAAAAGTAGCAGTTGGGTCTTTTGGTCTCTTTGTATCTTTAGGTCCAGAGTCTGCCCCAATTGCTCATGTACACAGTTATTTTTAGTCCAATATAGTTTCTTTGTGTTTACAAGCATTGCAGTGAAGGGTCCCAGGTCCCAGCCTGTCTCATGGTGAATTCCCTGCCTCACTCTACTGTGACTACTGACCTCTCACCAGAGAGCAAGAATGGAATGCCCAATTCTGAGGGCCTGGCCTAAAGAGACCACAGGGAGCCCTGCATCATAGGCCAGCTCAAGATCTTTCCCCAAACCCATCTGAGCTAGAGGCCTCACCTCTTCAGGAGGCTCAGCTGAACCCAGGTGCTGCTCACAATCTTGTCTTAGACCCAGCTCAGAAAAGAAACAGAGGCTGCTGAAATCGCAGGGCCAATACCAAGAGAAACAGAAAACAATATTAGAGCTCATTGTTCTGTAGGATTGCTCCATGGGTTCCATTGCTGTGAAAGTGAAAGTGTTAGTCTCTCAGTCATGTCCAACTCTTAGCGACCCCATGGACTGTAGCTCGCCAGGCTCCTCTGTCCATGGAATTCTCCAGGCAAGAATTCTGGAGTGGATTGCCATTCCCTTCTCCAGGGGATCTTCCCAATCCAGGGATCGAACCCGGGTCTCCTGCATTGCAAGTGGATTCTTTATGGTCTGAGCCACCAGGGAAATTCGGGTTCCATTGCTACTGGCATGCAAAAATCACCACCAAACACAAATATCATGTCTGAGCAACAGATCTTGCATCCAGTGGTGAAAGCATACCCACCAGTACACGGAAAAAAAACTTAATTCCCTTAAAAGTGAGCAAAGTTACTAATGAAAATCTTTCCCCATCCAAATTAAGATCATCAACTAAATAAATCCCCCTAACTGATGAATGTACCCAGTTCATATTTTATTAATAAAACCTGTTTTCCCAGTTTTATGGATTAAATTCCCCAGTTATTTATTCCCACCACCTTTTCTTCTTGAATCACAAAATAAATGTCAATTTCAAAAGTTAGATGGTGAATATTCATCTCTCTCCCTAGAATAGTGTGGGTGGGAAGCTTTTTTCCTGATTTAGAAGGGGGAAAAGCACAATTTAAATGTGAAGTACACATAAAGGAAAAAGAAATGGGAAAATTATTATAAAATAGTCTTTTTTTCCTTTTACCCCCTTTTTATCCCCATTCTCCACTCTCATTACCTTCTTCCCCACAGGAGATCATTCTAATATATTTAATGTGTATTGGTTTATATGTTTGTGTTCCTGTAAATGTGCACTGTTTGGTAGATATGCTTTTTTAAACCAGATACAGAACAACTTTTTAAAATATTTATGTATTTGGCTGCACTGGGTCTTAGTTGCAATATGAGAGATCTCTTGAGGGCTTCTCTAGTTGCTCCATGGAATATGGAGTCTTAGTTCCCCAACTAGGGATTGAACCTGCATCCCCTGCATTGGAAGCCAGATTCTTAACCACTGGACCACCAAGGAAGTCCCAGTAGATATGTATTTTTAAGTGTTATTGGTGTTATGTTGTAAATCCCATTGTTTCTTGCTTATTTTCACTCGGCACTATGTTTCTAAGATCTCTTTGTGTAGTTATACGAACCACTGATCTTTTGATTGTAACTGCTACAGAACATTCCATGATGTTCATTTGCCCCTACCACCTTTTAATTCTGCCAGGGATGGATGCCTTGATGCTCTCCAACCCCTGGTCACTTGAAACAACACTGTATTAAACATTTGGGGTTTCCTTGGTGGCTCAGAAGGTAAAGAATCTGCCTGTTAATGCAGGAGATGCTGGTTGGATCCCTAGGTTAGGAAGATTCCCTGAAGAAGGAAATGGCAACCCACTCCAATATTCTTGTCTGATAAACTCCATGGACAGAGGAGCCTGGCAGGCTACAGTCCTTGGGGGTCAAAAAGAGTCAGACATGACTGAGCAAAGAGCATGCACACACATACTAAACATCTTTGTTCATGTCCCCTAAAGACTTGATAAAACAAATGTCCATGCATTTTATTCACAAATTGAAGTATGTGTTCACATGCCTTTAATTTAGGTACAAAAAGAATCCAGTAAACACACACATCTATAAAGCTAAATTTTGATTTCTTAAAATCTTTATTTTATAATGGAAATGTTCAAAAAGCCATTAACATTGTGACTTTGAAAGCACAAAGAATCTATTTATTTATTTAAAAAATTTTTTGCTCATGCCATACGGCTTGTGGAATCTTAGTTTCATGACCAAGGACTGATCCCTCACCCAAGCAGTGAAAAATGCTGAGTCCTAACCACTGGACCACCAGGGAATTCCCACAAAGAATCACTTTAAAAACAAATTATTTCCTAATCAGTAATATCCTGTGAATAATATATATGTGTGTGTGTATATATATATATATATATATATATAAATCAAATCTGTTGTATTCATTTTAAGCAAGCACAAACACAATAAAATCTTGCAAGCTACTTTGATATCCTGTCAGAGTTCTACAGATGGTGGCAGAAGACACAAATCTCCTGGGTCAGAGAAAGGACTTGGGGACTCATGGTATTAGCAATAGCCAAGAGAGACAGTGGGGGCTTTTGTTTCTTGGTTTTGGGTTTTTTTTGTTTGTTTGTTTCCACAGGATGATGTAAAAAGTTCAAGGTGACAGAAAGTAACACCTGCATTTACAGACAGGAACCCCGAACTTTAGGGAGCCTGAGCATCTTTTAATGGTCAGTAAACATGCCTGCCCTTTGCTCCAGACAGAAACACAGTCTCTATCTTCTAAGGCTGTTCACTTTGTAGACATCATTGAAAAACAACCATCTGGAATAAGCAGAGAGGTCTTAGCTTGTAAGACAGCCAGAAATGTCAAAGTCCCACAGAAAACTATCTGCCAACAACAAACTAGCACTAATTTCCCTGGCTTCAGGGTCATCGCTCTGTGTAACGATACTGAGAACATCCCTGTGCAGAGGCAGGTCAGGGTAAACTATGATAAAGCCTCAAAGTGGATGGCAGCACCTTGCCGCAGGGCTGGGGAGGAGTTTGGGAAGATATTGAGGTTTTAAATATTAATTAACTTATTTATTTGGCTGTGCCAGGTCTTAGTTGTGGCACATGGGATCTTTCAGTTGCAGCATGCGAATTCTTAGTTGCAGCACATGGAATCTAGTTCCCTGACCAGGGATCAAACCCAGGCCCCCTGCATTGGGAGCTCAGAGTCTTAGCCACTGGAGCACGTGGCAAGTCCCAAGATACTGAGTTTTGGTGTTGTAACCATTCATCAATCAGATTCTTATGAATAAAAGGAAGGAACATAGAAGTGACTTATAATGTAAGCTTAATTTCATAAATGCATCAGAAGTATCTTAGTATCTTAAGTATCTTAGCCTGGATTCCTCCCAAAGCTTGCATGAAGATGATCTATTTGGATAAATCTTGGGCAGTCCTTCACAGCTCTTATTATGTGAGATTTTAGTCTTCACTGAGACCCTAAATCCACATGGTTAAACTCCTATCGTGTTCTTCCTCAGCCTTTAGTTGTTGCAAGAATTCCTTTAGTGTTCATTCAGCCACTTTTTATTGAAGATCTTCTGTGTGCCCAGCCCTCCTCTAACACCAGTAGTAAATGAAACCAACAAAGTCCCCGTCCTCGTGAAGCACCCACATATGCCATTGGCTTTCTCCCTTTTTTTCATCCATCTCTTTCTCTCTCTAGATAGCGTGAACCTAAAATCACCAACAATACTGATTCTATTCTTTCTCCTAACTTTGAAATCAGCCACTCCCTCCTCCAGGGAAACAAGTTTCTTCTCTGAAGTTCCTCTCACATCAGTATGCCAGCTCCTCCCATTTTGAGAGCAAGAGCCTGGATTCTGTTCCTCACTCAGCTACCAACTCTGTGACCTTGGACCTGCCTCTTTCGCCTTCATAAACCCTTATGTCCTCAGGGAAAATGGGCACAATGCTGAGTCATTGGAGGGATTGGAATGATTGTTGCAGAAAGGGGGACCCCTTCCAGGGCCCAAGAATGGGCTCTTGCCTTTCATTCAGAAATGAATTGTCCAAGGACTTGAATTCCTGACACTTGTTGACAAAGCAAGAGACTTTACTGGGAAGGGGCGCCCGGGTGGAGAGCAGCAGGTAAGGGAACCCAGGAGGACTGCTCTGCCATGTGGCTCAAAGTCTTGGGTTTTATGGTAATGGGGTGAGTTTCTGGGTTGTCTCTGGCCAGTCACTCTGACTCAGGGTCCTTCCTGGTGGCACATGCATCGCTCAGCCAAAATGGCTCCCAGCGAGGAGGATTCTAGGAGGACATATGGACTGGTGTCTCCTTTCTCCTTTTGGTCTTTCCCAAATTCTTCCAGTTGGTGGTAGCTTGTCAATTCCTCATTTGTTACCAGGACCTCCTGTTGTAAGATAACTCGTGCAAGTGCTTACTATGGTGCCTGGCTGGGGTGGGCAGTTTCAGTCAGTGGTACCCCTAACACAATTACTACATTTCTGTGTAGGCATCACTCTCCCCATCCCAACCCAAGTCCAGTCCTTAGCAAGGGCTGGCTGGAGAGACGGAAACCAAGGCCTTCTGCTTTCCAAGGCCTCTTTCATTTCTGACTCAGGGCTGCTCAGATCTCATGTTATGTCTGCTCCAGTTTCCACCCTGCCATACTGTCCGCTCAGCCTATTCCTGCCCATCAGATGGTGCAAAAACTAACAACTCCACACACAGAACATGGCTTCCTGCACTGAGAAGCAGCTCCAGACAATTCATCATCAAGTAGATGAGAATAACACTAACTTTTGCTGCCATGGCAACTGCTGTTGTGCCATCACTGACTTTCGAAGTTGCTTAAAAATGCGCAAACCATTCCGCATAAAGTGACTTAACACCACCAAGAGTGTGGCTTTCCTTTCCCCTTGAGATTCTTCTTTAAGAAATTAAGATTTTCCCCCCTTAGAAACATTTCATAATTTAGTTTTAAAAGAATCATTTGAAAAATGTTGTCAGGGTATAATTGATTTATAATGTTATGTTAGTTTCAGGTTTTCAACCAAGTCAATCAGTTACACACATACATATATCCATTCTTTTCTTAGCTTCTTTTTCCGTATAGGTCAGTACAGAATATTTTTTCTTTTTTTAAAGCATATTTTAAAAGTCTTTTTTTGAATGTAGTACAACATTGCTTCTGTTTTATGTTGTTGTTATTTTTTTTTTTTTTTTTTGGCTGTGAGGCATGTGGGATCTCAGCATCCTGACCAGGGATCGAACCCACACCCCCTGCATTGGAAGGCAAAGTTTTAGCCATTGTTCTGCCAGGGAAATCCCATTGGAGAGTGATGAGTAGCGTTCCCTGTGCTATACTGTAAGTCCTTATTAGTTATCTATTTTATATATAGTACTGTGTATATGTCAATCCCAATCTTCCAGTTTATCCTCCCTCCCTTAATGCCCCCTCCATAACCATAAGTTTATTTGTTACATCTATAACTCTATTTCTGTTTTGTGGATAAATTCCTTTGTACCTTTTTTTTTTTTTAAGATTCCACATATGGAGACATAAAAGAACCATTTTAAACCAAAGATTTGCCAGCTGCTTCCTTCTGTGCTTGTAAAGGCAAATACAAATGAAAAATAAGAGGCTTACTCCTTTCTGTTGAAAACAAGAGGAGACTTCCCCTTCTCTTTGCTTAGGGCACTGACTTCGTCAACATGTAATTGTCAGTTGTTCCTCTGTCTCTTTGAAATGTATCTAAATCTTTTTAAAAGCTAAATAAGCCTCTTGCCAGCTTTATGACCAGGAGTGTCTTTCTCAAGGACCCTGGAATCATCTCTTTGAATCATCAGCCTTGAGAAAGATGGAGCCTTTATCTACCTGTTTCTCTGGGAGGACAGGAGCCTCTAAGCTGCAAAACTACCTCCAGTCCTAAAGGTATGAGAAGTTGATTTTTCCTTTGGATGAAGCCAGTTAACTAACACGAGTGGTTATCCCAACTACCAAGTGAATGTGTCTTAAATTAAGATGAATTATGTGTGACCAACGGTTCTTCTGAGACTTTTTACTTGTGGGTTAGTCATGGTTTACCTTGAGATCATCTATGTAATTGGTTGTATCTTTTCTGCTGTGTAAAAGCAGGAGATGCCTTTCTGCCTTTACCATCTCCTAGTGGATTGCCTGAGAGGCGCATCACATTCTGGTTTCATGCTTATTCAATAATAAAATTGTTTCCTTTCTTTGCTACCTTGGTGGAGAGGTTTTCTGGGTTGGGAGATTTGTTTTTAATTGTATTTCCCCAACGCCCACCAGAACCAAACAGTTTTAAACCACACTCATGGATGATATTATTATGAAGTTTTGATAAAAGCTCTGGAGGATGGTGCTGGGGAATTATAGAAGGAGGAGGAAACCGTATCTGGCTTTTTCCCTTCATTTACTCTGCCCAGGGAGGATGAGGCGTCTGCTTAGAGCCAACCCTGGAAGTGGTCCTCCAACATCAGCCTCAGGAGAAGCTGGCATTCTGGGCCAAATGATAACGGAGGGTCTTTTCTTGTGCCTTTTCAGAAAAATGATGCACACTTTTATTCTGGTTGCACCGGGTCTTCGTTGTGGTGCACAGGCTTCTCTAGTTGTGCGGAGCATGAGCTCTAGAGCACACAGGCTCAATACTTGCCACGCAGCGGAGACTTAGTTACCCTGAGGCATGTGGAAATCTTAGTTCCCTGACCAGGGATTGAACTCACGTCCCCTGTATTGAAAGGTGGACTTTTCACCACTGGGCCATCATGGAAGTCCCTCTTTTACCTTTTTAGGGAAACAAAGAATCCACTAGTATTTCTGGCTCCACCTAGACCTGAGATGCTATTCCTGCAACACATTACTTGAGTTAGGGAACATTTGGTACCTGTCACAACTCCAGGGAGTGCTGTTCACATTGTTGCCTGTGACACCCGCGGCATTCTGCAGCACCAACCTGCATCTCTGTGTATTGTGGCTGAGTCCCTTAAAGAGGTTACTTCAGAAAACCTGTGTTCAGTTCACCTACAGCAGCCTACTGCTTGAGACAGATCCCGGGATAAGTCCAGGCAGAAAGCTTTCAGACATCCCAAGAATCCATTCTGCTTCTTTTATCACCAACTGATATTTCCCTTCTCTTCTTTCCTTCCTTTCTGTTCCTAACCTCTCTCTATTGGAATACAAGGTCTTTAAGAGCAGCAGCTTCATCTTCTGGTTTGCTCCTGGACCCCCAGCAGTGCTTGGGACATGGTAGACTCTTCACAAGGGAGACCAGTGCATGTGTTTGCTTGTTTCCTTGGTCACCATTTAGCACTACCTTCTCAATATTTTCAAAGTGTGTATGTATGCTCAGTCACTCAGTCGTGTCCAACTCTCTGTGACCCCATGAACTGTAGCCCACCAGGCTCCTCTGTCCGTGGGATTCTCCAGGTGAGAATGCTGGAGTGGGTTGCCATTTCCTCTTCCAGGGGATCTTCCAGACTCAGGGATTGAACCCATGTCTCCTGTGTCTCCTGTACTGGTAGGTGGATTCTTTACCATGGAGCCACCTGGGAAGCCCAAAGTTTTCAAAGAGACTTCTGTATTCCTGAGCTCAAGCTTCCTGCCTAGGCTCTAAGCCCCTCACGTATTTCAGCTAGAGTCTTTGCATATTGAGCTGTTGGTCCATTCTGACTTTTATAAGTACTGAATAGAATTACATTAAATCTTTGAACAAAATCGAATCTAACATAATCTCAGGTTTCAGGGTTTCAGATTTCTCAAGTTGCCAGCTTTCCAGAGGTCTCCTGGTGGGAGCATCTTTTCTGAGGCTTTGGGAAACTTGGTGTCCTGTGACATGGGACCAGGAACTTAAGCCAATGAGGCTTTTCTAAGGGAGGTATTGAGAACTGAGTTGCCCTGAAAGGAAAAGTGTTAGTTGCTTAGTGGTGTCTGACTCTGCAACCCAACTGTAGCCTGCCAGTCTCCTCTATCCATGGGATTCTCCAGGCAAGAACACTGGAGTGGGTAGCTATTCCCTTCTCCAGGGGATCTTCCTGACTCAGGGATTGAACCCAGGTCTCCTGCATGGCAGGCAGATTCTTTATTGTCTGAGAGCCACCAGGAGCTTCCCTGAGATGTTGGCATTTAGACAAAAAGCAGAGAAGGAATGGCAAGGAGTTTCAGAAGCTGGGTTGTGAAATGAACTAATGTCAGATCATGGCCCAGACCCCAAGTCACAGGCCTGCCCAGAGACTGGAGAGAGCAGGTTGAAATGTTCTGAACATAAAGGATTGCATTCCAAATGTATCCTGAAGTAGGAGAAGTAAGTTGCCAGAAGCTCATGTTAAGAAGCAAGGAGCTTCAAAGAGCTATAATACTGTGGGGGAATTTTAAACAGTCACATTTCCTGAGCTAGTCTTTCTTCTGAGAAATGTCTTGTCTTTCAGAACCATATGGCAGTAGCACACTCGATGTATAATAAAATCCTTGGTTTTGGTAATTATGATGAAGCTGTTGCCGTGTTAAATGATGCCACCTGATGGATTGTGAGCACACAAGTGCCACACTCAGCATAGCTGGGAGTTTATTATTTTTAACAATCTCTGAAGGCCCGAGAGGGAATGAAGCAAGTGCCAACAGTTGCTCTTGGCCAGCTTATGGCTCAGAGAAGAAAGAGGGAATGAGGAGGAGGACGAGGAGGAGGAGGAACAGGATAAAGAGAAGAAAATGAGATGGAGAGGGGGCAGAATAGAATCTATTTTTTTCTTTTGATAAAAGTCATTATACCGTCAACAGAAGCTACTTTAAGTAGAGACTCGATTTTTCATGGAGCAGAGACAATCTGCATGAAGACGGTCAGCTGTTAAGAGTGCCACCTCCTGGTATCATCTCTTTTCAGAGCTGAGGTGTCAACACCGAGCTCACGGGGAGCAGAGGAGGAGCAGGGGTGTGGAGGGGAGGATGAGGCTTCAGTGGGTGAACATCTTTGTTTACAGAAACTGATCCTCCTTTTCCCACCCCCAGACTGTATACACACACCCAGGAGTCTGTCCTTCAGGGGAAAAGAAATACACCAGAGGGGCCGACCCCTTCTTTTGTCTCACCCACTTCTCTTTTGCAGTGTATCTGATACATTTCGCTTTCTACCCTTCCTTCTGACTCGGCAAATTCTTTTACCGCTTGCATTGCCAGCCCCATTGCCACACTCCAGGGCATTTTTGGTGGCACATCTCTCTCCTCTCTCTTCCCTTTCTGATCCGTCTTCCAACACAGAGCACAAAGCCCTTCTCTGCTCCCCCCACCATTTCTTGGATTACAGGGAACAGCCCTCATTCAGCCTCCATGACCTTCCCTGAGTTCCACGGGGCAGATTCAAGCAGCTGTTAATCAGGGAAGGGAGGGGATGCAAACCAGGGAGAAACAAACAGTGAAGAGAAACAGTAGTGCAACCTTGGGGCAAGGTCCTGGTTTCCCATCAAAGGATACACACAACAATATCTTTGAGCTGTTTTGCAGATACTGAAACCCCTCCAGGTGGGAGAAGTTAACAATTAGTGATGGTATGCTGCCCACAAGAATGTAGACCCCAGACCTGAAGGTTGATGATTCTGACTCCTTCTTACCTCACCACCAACCCATCGGAAGAATGTCCACAAGCCAATTTTGCCCTCTTTGGACAATTACTATAAAACTTCTCACTATCTTCTCCAAGCTGGGACACATAGTTTCTTGAGGCAGGAGTCCACTGTGTCCCCCTTTGTCTGGCAGAGTAATAAAGCTATTCTTTTTTACTTCACCCAAAGCTATTCTTCTCTATTTCTATCTCTGAGATTCGATTCTGTACGGATGCACAGAGAAGCTGAGATTTTGGTATCAATTGGCCTGCAGACTCAGGGCAATTAAAGGTCCCTGGTCGAGGCTACTCTTCAGCGGGACCCAGAGGCCTCTGGGATGGGACTCAACTCACTGGCCCTAACGTGCATTGTGGAGATGATCTTTCCTCATCTTCAACACTGCCGATGGTCTGAGGTCCCTGGAGATGGGGATTGTACACCCTGGCAGAGGTGACTTTTGGCAGATCTGAAACCTGGTTGAACACTGACTGACCATCCCTGACTGATCAGGTGGCTGTGTCCTTTGGCCCTAACCTTGGGGCTGCTCACTTCCACGCCTGGTGCAGTCAGCAGCGGCAATGTATCCTGGATGATTCCAGGCGTGCCGTGAGATCCCTTTTCCCTTTCCATTCTCCCTTGAGGACAGTCCACCCAGATCTGCCAACATCTCCAGCTACTTTAAATGAATTGCCACAAAACTGACTTTATTCCATCAAGCTATGAATGATGACAAAACAAGGATTCCAACCTCTGGAACCAATATACTCTTGACCAGGCCTCCTAAAATTTCTATTCACACACACTCCCTTAGTCCTATTGTTGATTAGCAAACTGGGATCCCACACCACCCTTTCTCAGCAGAAGGGAGCCCAACGTGATGTCCTCATGAGATGTCGATGATTTGACTTTGCTGATCTCTCAGGGGAGAAATGTGGAATGTAACAATAGAACAGCCATCTTAGGCTGGGGAGGTCCTTTCAAGATAAGACAATCACACCCTTCCCTAATGGAAAATTACCAGCAGTCAGAAGTAGTCAGCATTCCCGGAAGATTAAACAGCAACACACCCAGCCCTAACCACCATATGGATGGAATATTAACCCAAGCATGACCAAAATGGGCCATTAAAGAAGCCTAGTTTCTCTCCCCTGAGAGCAGAACCCCTCTTGGTCTCTCCCACTGCTCCCTTGCAGTGTACTCAATAAATCTCACTTTCTACCATAAAAAAAGAAAATACACCGGAGGACTCTCTCTAAAGAAACTGGCCCTTAGCCAAGAACATCCCATCTGGCATGTAGGAGTCACAGTTGTAGATCACCAGCTGGTTCCCTGCTTGTTACCCTAAGCTAACAAGGCCACCAGAATGCACAGAGAACTCTCTCTCTCTCAGCTTTCTTACTATTTCATCTTTGCACATGAAGGAAAAACAGGTACCATCATGCATTTGAAGAAATCATCCAGCATGAAAGAGAGACCAAATAAACAGAAAAAATTATGCTGGAAAAAATAGATTAATTTGCAGGGGCGGGGGGTGGGGTGGGCAAAAGAGAACTTAAAAAAAAAAAAAAAAACCCACACACCTGGAATTAGAATCTGTAGAGACTCTAGAAGATATATTCATTAACCAAGAACAGGATCCCATGAAAAAGTAATGGTTAGGGAAAAAGAAAGCACTTAGAAATTAAGAATGATATTGCCAAAATAAAGTTCAAAAGAAGAGATGGAAGATAAATATGAAGAAATACTTTAGGAAGTTGAATAAAAAGACAAATAGAAAAAAGATGAGAGAATTGATTGAGGAGGGTCATTATCTGAAATATTGAAATTCTGGAAAGCTAGAACAGAGAAAAGAGACATAAATAATAAAAAGTAATGCAGAATTATTTCCCTGAGCTGAGGGCACAAATATTTCGATTAGGAGAGAACAGCA
Source organism: Bubalus kerabau (assembly GCF_029407905.1). Lineage (NCBI taxonomy): Eukaryota > Metazoa > Chordata > Mammalia > Artiodactyla > Bovidae > Bubalus > Bubalus kerabau. The sequence continues at coordinate 26,036,599 of NC_073642.1, forward strand.
AGTGGTAAGAACAAGGGAAAAAGGCCACTAGCTAGCCACACTGTCTTGACACATCAGGCCACTAAGAAGAGCTTAAAACCTCTGGAAATAATGCATGTTATCTCAAGAAAAACAAGAGTTAGATTCACAGTGGCTTTCTCATTTGTAGCACTGGTTTCTGGACAAATGGAACACTGCCTTCCAAGTTTTGAGGGGAAATTATTTTAAATGTATTTAAATTTTTTTAAATGTATTAATCCATTTAAGGATAAAGAAGATATTGTACATATATATACAATGAAATATTACTCAGCCATAAAAAGGAATGAAACTAGGACATTTGTAGAGATGTGGATGGACCTAGAGTTTGTCACACAGAGTGAAGTAAGTCAGAGAAAAACAAATATCATATATTAATGCATTTATGTGGAATCTGGAAAGATGGTACTGATGAATGTATTTGCAGGGCAGGAACAGAGACACAGATACAGAGAATGGATGTGTGGACACAGGAGGAAGGAGAGGGCGGGATGAACTGAGAGCGTAGCATTGACATATGTACACTACCGTGAATAAAATAGCTAGCTAGTGGGAAGCTGCACTGTAACACAGGGAGCTCAGCTCGGTGCTCTGTCTTGATCTAGAGGGTGGGATGGGGGCTGAAGTGGGAGGGGGGCTCAAGAGGGAGGGGATATAGATATACATACAGCTGATTCACTTTGGGTTGTACAGCAGAAACTAACACAACATTGTACAGCAATTACACACCAATAAAGATGTATTAATCCATTTAAAATAATAAACCCATTATATGTTAACAGAAATAACATTTTAATAAAAAATAACATTTTGGGAAATCTTTATAAGGACTAGTTTGGTAGAAGATAGCTGGAGCCTCATATGAGCTTCTGCATTCAGCCTGTGATTTCTTGTTTTGGCTGAGGGAAAAAAAATTAACCTAAAATTGTATAGCCAGCCAAACTGAAATTAGAATATAGGATTAAGATATTTTCAGACAATCAGGGACCCTGAACTGTTACTGTGAGGTAGGTAGAATAGGGAAAAGGAGTCCAAAATGGCAGTGGCTAAAAGACAAGGAAGGGCAAAGGAAGGTCCGAGGACCAGAGTGAAGACTTCAGGCAGAACAAACAGCACTCCTGGCTAAGCCCAATTTGCATAGGGCAGCCCCAGGTGGAGGAAAAAGCATATAAAAGGAAGAGCCAAAGCACTTTCTCGTGGACTCTGTCTCTCTCCCGCCTGTGTGTGCTCTTTCTCTCTCTCTCTCTCTCTCCCCACCTCCCCCGCGTGCTCCTCCACTCTCTTCTCTTTGAGTCTTGGATTCTCCTGCTATCTTCTAAATAAAATGGAGCTATAACACTGATTTGCCTAAGAGCTGTAGCATGTTTGTCCAAGACCCGAGAGCTGTGATGCGCCGAGGGCTTTAATGTCTGTTACTCCAAATCTTTGTTGTGACGAGACAAAGAACCGAGGAACATACACTCGCGTGACAGTTACCTTCTACACCACTTTTTTGGGGGGAAAGCTATTTGAGAATGTGGAGTAAACCAAAGAAAGCAAAAGCCTAGGGTTCAGGAAACTTAGGAAATCAACCCAGAAAAGCAGTGAAGAAAAAGCCAGGGGGTGGTTGTGCAGACTGTTCTGCGAATGAGGTTCCTGGGGAAAAGGGTGGCTTAATAGGTGATATTATGGAGCTTGTGGGGGAAAAATGGAAATACTGGTAATAGAGAATAGAGCATAATATAAACATAAACTTCAGGAGAAGCAAATAGATGTGAAAGAGTGAACAGTAATTCTCACTCAGCAGTGAATGATTGTCCCAGAATCACAAGCATATAAACACTGCTTACTGAATGTCAGTGTTTAGTTGCATCTTACAGACAAGCAAAGACAACTTAATTTTTGTTTCTAAACTGGATGCTCCAGAAAACAGTATTAAAATGAAAATAGAAATATAGAGGGAGGGGGAAATAGCCGAAGGCAAGCAAGGGTTACTGTGCCTCTCCTCTTGGAAAGGGAAAAGGACTTGATGGAATAGGAAATACAGCATTAATTTGTTGCTTACATTTACAAAAGTAACCAAAAGAGGAGCTGTTGGGGTAGGAAATGGCAACCCACTCCAGTATACTTGCTGGGATAATTTCATAGACAGAGGAGCCTGGCAGGTTGCAGTTCATGAGGTCACAAAGAATCGGACACAACTGAGTGCGACCGCACAGAACTAGTGCGATGATTATCTTAGGATGTTGGGGGAAGGTGAAGGGAAGGGAGAGGTTTCAGACAGCCACATCCTCATCTAATATAGCAAAGATTGAACCATGCAATAAACTGATCAATGAAGAAATAGTGGTGAAAATCTATTATGTTGTAACATGGAGGTAAACACCAGATCAGCTAAAAATATGGAGATGAAAAGAGGAAAGACAGGAGACAGCAGTCTTTGTTAATAGTGTTTTCAAATTAGGGTGGGATGAATTGAGGGCTTCCCTGGTGGCTCAGGTGGTAAAGAATCTGCCTGCAATGCAGGAAACCCAGGTTTAAACCCTGGGTTGGGAAGATTCCCTGGAGAAGGAAAATGGCAACCCACTCCAGTATTCTTGCCTGGGAAATCCCATGGACAGAGACCCTGGCAGGCTACAGTCCATCCGGTCACAAGAATTGGACACAACTTAGCAACTAAACCACCACCACATATGTATATGTATAACTGATTCACTTTGCTGCACAGCAGGAACTAACACTGTAAATAAAGCAATTGTACTCCAAAAAGAATTAATTTAAAAAATAAAAGTAATTTAAGGGCAAAAGAAAAATAAGTAGATTGTGTGGCCCAGGTCCGATCTACATGATCAAGTGTACGACTTCGTTCATCCTCATCTTGTGTTTGCAATATTGAGGTAGGGCAAGGTAGAAATTAGAATCTGGTCTGTTCTCGCTCAACCTACTTATCAAATTTGGATCAGAATGCTCCAGAAGAACCTTTAGGGCTCATGGTATGCAAATGAAGACCCACTCTTTTCCAAATCACATCGTTTTTTCATATTGAATACTGTCTCTGTAGGAGGATTGACAGATGTTCCCTATTATCAACCTAACTTAATCTACTTTCAGGGGAGGGCTGTGGAGGTGCCAGTAGTCAGGGGTGGGATGGGGTAAAAGACAGTGTTCCCTCTTACAGTGGCTTCTGTTGTGACCGTGACTCCCAAGGAGAGAAGTCTTGATCTGTCACCTGCCACCATCCTGGTGAATGTATTGAAAGACCTGTCCATACGCTGAAGAAAAGCCAGTTCATTAAATGAAGTTCTGGAATCAAAATTGAGATTTAGCTGCAGCTCCTGGTTTTCATAAGGGGTGGGGGAAGGCACAAAGAAAGCAGCCTTTAAGGGACCCCCGTCTAACCAGAAGAGGTCGATCCTAAGTCAGGTGACCAACCACATTAAGAATAACCAACCTGGATTTCCCTGGTTGTCCAGTGCTTAAGAATGTGCCTTGCAATGCAGGGGACGTGGGTTCTGTCCCTGGCAGTGGAACCAAGATCCCACATGCTGCAGAGCAACTAAGCCCTCGTGCTTTAACTACTGAGCCATGCACCACACTGGAGAAGATTCACTTCTGTGCACCACAGTGAAGATTCTGTGTGCCACAACAAGACCTGATGCAGCCAAATTAATTAGTTAAAAAAACAACCAACCTGGTGCACCAAATGTAAATGGAGGCCTGAATGCCAAGAATGTCTCAAATTCTCTGCCTGGAAGAGATGTCTCATTGTCTTTTAAACAAAACCTGTTCATTGTGGAGTCTATTCAATAGTGGTTTATTCGCAGTCAACTTAAAAGATTTGGGGGAAGAAGGAAGAGGGATTTCTTGGTCTCAATTTGTTTTATCCATGAGATACCCTATAGGCCTCTTCGAGTTGATCTCTATAGCTCTTGTTGTTGTTCAGTTGCTAAGTTGTATGCAACTCTTTGTGACCCCATGGACAGCAGCCTGTCCCTCACTATCTCCCAGAGTTTGCCCAAGTTCATGTCCATTGAATCAGTGATGCCACCCAACCATCTCATCCTCTGTCTCCATATACTCCTTTTGAGTTGAGTCTTTCCCAGCATCAGGGCCTTTTCCATGACTGTTAGCATCAGGTGGCCAAAGTATTGAAACTTCAGCATCAGCATCAGTCCTTTCTATAGATACAGAATTTTGGCAGCTATCCATTTAAATTTCCAGATGTGTTTATCTTGGCTAAAAAGGCATTTGGATGATTGTAGTGGGCATTGACCATATTCTATGATTCTATGGATGCTTCCAACCTTCTGAGCCATTTTGCTACATTCAGAGAATTTCCAGGCTTACAGGTCCCATCTTCTTCCCTAAAGGAGAACATTGAAAACTCATTTCCCTGGCTTGCTTGCTGTCTGGCACACACACATGACCTCATATATATTAATCAGGCTCATCTGCATGTGTGTGTACTACGTTGCTTCACTGTAGCCTGCCAGGCTCCTCTGTCCATGGGATTCTCCAGGCAAGAATACCAGAGTGGGTTGTCATGCCCTTTTGCAGGGGATCTTCCCAAATCCAGGGATTGAACCTGCGTCTCCTGCGTCTTCTGCATTGGCAGGCGGATTCTTTACCACTAGTGCCACCTGGGAAGCCCTATCAGGCTCATCTACTTGAGGCTTTAATTCGAAAGAGAGGAAGATGAGGAAGAGGCTCTGGGTGGAAGCCGTTTTGGTGCAGGTGCTGCTGTCTGGCTTTTGGAGTTGGGGCGACTGCAAAGTGGAGTGCCCACCTGGGACAGTGGAGGTGGCAGCCATGAGGGAGGCTTCATCAACAGGACAGTTGTGTGGTGTGGTTTTCATCCCTGGTCTAGGATTCTTTGACTCTGGGCTCAGCTTTCCCTACAGTGCAGAGAGCAATGCTTTGTTCACTTTGATGAACTTTTTTGCTGTTTCATCAGCTACACACAGTCTGTGCTTGCAGCCAGGAACCCTGATCAATATGGCTATCTGTGCTGATCAAAACAACCAGATAACTGCCAGACCACTCTGTCAAATGACAGTAGATCCACCCAACAGAAAGATGGTTAATTTAGGTACTCATGAACATGTTTGTTTTGGACAGACACCCAAATGTGATTAAGGGTGGGTGGGGAAATTGGTCTCTCTCTTTTTAAGATTTTATTTATTTTTTGGCTATGCTGGGCTTTGTTGCTGTGCAGGCTCTTTTCTAGTTGCACTCTATAGCAGCGATGCACAAACTTCTCATTGCAGTGGCTTCTCTTGTTGCAGAGCATGGGCTCTAGGGTGCACAGGCTTCAGTAGTTGCAGCACGTGGGCTCTAGAACACAGGCTCAGTAGTTGTGGCGCACGGGCTCAGTTGCTGTAGGGCATGTGGGATCTTCCCAGATCAGGGATGGAACCCGAGTCTCCTGCAATGGCAGTCTTTCCCACTGAGCCACTAGTGAAGCCTGGAAATTGGTCTCTTATACTCATGAGTGAAGTTTGAACTCCATTTTTACAGAGTACCCCAAAGTTTAATATGATGACATTTTATTTGGTTTTCAAACGGAGTGCCAGCTAACTTTGAATTATTATGGCAGGAATGGCTGACAGTATAATTATGGTTGTGCCTCTCAGTCATCTTATATTGTACAAAAAGTAGATCTTTATTCTCCATTGAACTTCTGGAGAGTGGGTGGGTTTTTCTGCTTCCATGTGATTATGACGGAATTAAGGTTTGGATATCTCAGAAAATGTTTTCATTGTGTTATTTCCAAGTATACTTAAATCAAGTTGTTCTTTAAAAATTTCAGGAGAAATTCAGATTCAACATGAGAATGCAACAAAAGTCTACTTACCAAAAATTGTATCGGTCCAGATTTTCTGGAAAGATTATTTTTAAGTGGCAGATGTGAAAAGAGAGGGATTCAGATTAAAAGACCACAGCTTGGCAGGATTTCTATTGTGGGAATTCCAGCTCGAAGGAGACTCCAGGAAACAATTTTTTTCTGGCAGAAGATCAGAATTTTAAAGACATTTGTATGATTTAATACCCCCACACTGGTGGAGTGGATCTATCATGGCTTAAACCCAAAGGAACCTCCTAGGACCCCTTAGTCATTCAGCAGGAAGTAGGCTTCTAGGGCTATGTATTCTTCAGAAGGGAAATCTCTCTCCAGCCCCTGATGTCATAAGAATAATAGACAGGAGAGATTTTCTCAGTGTGCAAAATTTGGGGCACATAGTGAGAGACCAAGAAACTCACCCCATGGCCAGACATCAGAGCCCTTGTAATCCTCTATAGAGGTTGTGGCTGGCCCTATTGATTAGAGACTGAGCTTCTTCTTTTTTAATTAATTAATTTTTGGGGGCTCTACTGGGTCTTCATTGCTGCGCACAGGCTTTCTCTAGTTGCGGTGAGCAGGGGCTACTCTCTGGTTGCAGTGCTCAGGCTTCTCATTGCGGTGGCTTCTCTTGCTGTGGAGCACAGGCTTTAGTAGCTACAGCACGTGGGCTCAGTGAGTGTGGCTCACAGGCTCTAGATCATGGGCTTTAGTAGCTGTGGCACATGCTTAGTTACCCTGGGGCAGGTTGGATCTTCCTGGACCAAGGATTGAACCTGTGTCCCCTGCATTGGTAGGTGAATTCTTTACTACTGATCCACCAAGGACCGTGCTTCTTGTTTTTCCTTTTCTCAACAGGTAGGGGTGTGTGTGTGTGTGTGTGTGTGTGTACCACTATTCCTCCACCACTGTATACTGTGTTTAGGGTGGTTCCCTGTATCATTTGACTGTAGGTTGTGTGACCATTAGGAGCCACATCCATGTGTGACTGAGAGAAATGCACATGTGTTTATATATATTTGATGTATGTAGGATAGTTGCGTTGTATTAGGGAGGCATTTAAAGATTACATGCCTGGGAAGACATGTGTGTATATGTGCACATATATGTGTACACATGCTGGGCATTCCAGGGTGGAATGTAATAGACTGCTTGAGTTTCTGATGACTCAGCATAGTTTTCCACATTCTTTTTCTCCTAAAGGGCTTCCTTGGTGGCTTAGAGGTAAAGAATCTGCCTTCAATCCAGGAGACTCAGGTACAATCCCCGGGTCAGGAAGGTGCCCTGGAGAAAGGAATGGCCACCCACTCCAGTATTCTTGCCTGGAGAATTCCATGGACAGAGGAGCCTGGTGGGCTTCCCTGGTAGCTCAGGTGATAAAGAATCTGCCTGCAATGCAGGAAACCCTGGTTCAATTCCTGGGTCAGGAATATCCATTGGAGAAAGGTTAGGCTACGCACTCCAGTATTCTTGGGCTTCCCTGGTGGCTCAGCTGCTAAAGAATCCGCCTGCAATGTGGAAGACCTGGGTTCGATCCCTGGGTTGGGAAGATCCCCTGGAGAAGGGAACGGCTACCCACTTCAGTATCCTGGCCTGGAGAATTCCGTGGGCTATATAGTCCATGGGGTCGCAAAGAGTTGGACATGACTGAGTGACTTTCACTTTCTTTTCTGTCAAAAGTAATCTGTTTTTTTTTTTTTTTTTTGAAGCTATCTCTGCCTCAAACTCTGCTCTTTTTATGGGATTTGCTACTGTTTATTTGTTTTTGGCTGAGCTGCATGGCTTGTGGAATTCTAGTTCCTTGACCAGGTATTGAACCCGGGCCAAGGCAGTGAGAGTGTGGAGTCCTAACCACTGGGCAACCAGAAAAATCCCTGATGAGATTGTTAATCATGGTGACTAATGTTATTTTGACTGCAGAATCGGGGCACATGACTCAGACCTGTACAATCTAGAGCAACCATTCTTTGGACCACAGTGATTGTTTTAAAGATGAACATTTGACCCAGATTGGGCCAGCAGAGTCCCAGCTGAGATTTTACAGCTAACGGAGAAGCCTGTCTCTTTTCTATCAGGCTTGGATGATAGGAGCCTGCAGCTGCCAGTGGTCAAACAGCCCGCCACACGGAGAGATGATTCGATCGTACAACAGCTGGTATTTGGTGAGTGCGTACTATGGTGCTGTGCTAAGTGTAGGATGTGCCTTATCTCATTTAATTCATGCAACGATGCTATGAACTAGGTTTTGTTACGTCCTCATTTGAGAAATGAGCACATTGAGATGGAGACATAAAGAGGTGAAGCAATGTATCACTTTATTTTTAAATTTCTAATTGCTTTTCTTTTTTAAGTCTTTATTGAATTTGTTACAGTAGAGCATTCTCCAAGCCAGGCTTCAGCAATACATGAACCGTGAACTTCCAGATGTTCAAGCTGGTTTTAGAAAAGGCAGAGGAACCTGAGATCAAATTGCCAACATCCGCTGGATCATCGAAAAAGCAAGAGAGCTCCAGAAAAACATCTATTTCTGCTTTATTGACTATGCTAAAGCCTTTGACTGTGAGGATCACAATAAACTGTGGAAAATTCTGAAAGAGATGGGAATACCAGACCACCTGACCTGCCTCTTGAGAAACCTGTGTGCAGGTCAGGAAGCAACAGTTAGAACTAGACATGGAACAACAGACTGGTTCCAAATAGGAAAAGGAGTACGTCAAGGCTGTATATTGTCACCCTGCTTATTTAACTCATATGCAGAGTACATCATGAGAAACGCTGGACTAGAAGAAGCACAAGCTGGAATCAAGATTGCCAGGAGAAATATCAATAACCTCAGATATGCAGATGACACCACCCTTATGGCAGAAAGTGAAGAACTAAAGAGCCTCTTGATGAAAGTGAAAGAGGAGAGTGAAAAAGTTGGCTTAAAGCTTAACATTCAGAAAACTAAGATCATGGCATCTGGTCCCATCACTTCATGGCAAATAGATGGGAAAACAGTGGAAACAGTGACAGACTTTATTTTTTGGGCTCCAAAATCACTGCAGATGGTGATTGCAGCCCTGAAATTAAAAGATACTTACTCCTTGGGAGGAAAGTTATGACCAACCTAGACAGCATATTTAAAAGCAGAGACATTACTTTGTCAATAAAGGTCCATCTAATCAAGGCTATGGTTTTTCTGGTGGTGATGTATGCATGTGAGAGTTGGACTACAAAGAAATCTGAGGGCTGAAGAATTGATGCTTTTGAACTGTGGTGTTGGAGAAGACTCTTGAGAGTCCCTTGGACTCCAAGGAGATCCAACCAGTCCATCCTAAAGGAGATCAGCCCTAGGTGTTCATTGGAAGGACTGATGCTGAAGCTGAAACTCCAGTACTTTGGCCACCTGATGAGAAGAGCTGACTCATTTGAAGAGACCCTGATGCTGGGAAAGATTGAGGGCAGAAGGAGAAGGGGATGACAGAGGATGAGATGGTTGGATGGCATCACTGACTCAATGGACATGAGTTTGGGTGATCTCTGGGAGTTGGTGATGGACAGGGAGGACTGGCTTGCTGTGGTTCATTGGGTTGCAAAGAGTCGGACATGACTGAGCGACTGAACTGAACTGAACTGAAGAGTAGTGCATGAATTTGTTACAGTAGTGTGTCTGTTTTATATATATATATATATATATATATATATATATATAATTTTTTTTTTTAGGCCCTGAGGCATGTAGGATCTTAGCTCCCCAGGCAGGAATCAAACCCACATCCCCTGCATTAGAAGGCAAAGTCTTAACCACTGGACCACCAAGAAAGTCCCAAGAGGTTCATTAATGTGTCACTTACATTCATGGTGGAACAAGGGTTCATGTTCAAGAATTCTGACTTTGTAGCTTGAGCCTTTAGCTGCTACACTATTAATACATTGGTATGCTATATTTCATGGCTAAGATGAGCAGAGAAACACTGAACAGACAGAAAGAGAAGTGGGAGAGGGAGAAGGCAGAAAAACCCTGATGATATAATTTGAGGAAGCCAGGACAAAGAGAACGAAAAAAATGGAGAGAAATGAAGCAGTAAATCCAGCTGTGTTGAAGCCAGCTATACTTCAGGACTATGCAGGTACCGAGCTCATGTTTTCTCTTTAGGGCTATCCATGAGTGTGAGTTGGGTTTTTGTCACTTGCAACTGGAGGTGTTTGAACCTGTACAAGTATATATTACATTCTACAGCCTTGGTGTCCAGTAGAAGGAATTGTTTTATATCTGGGGTATCTGATACATGAGCCACTAGCCACTTGTGGCTACTGAACCATTAAAATATGCCTCATGCACTGGGAACTGAAGTTTTCCTTTTATTTCATCTTAACGAATTACAATTTAAATAGCTATTAAGTAGTGCATTGAACAGCGTTGATCTGGAGGCTACAGCTACAGTTGTTCTCAGGGCGTGTGTGCATGTGTGCTAAGTCATTTTAGTCGTGTCCAACCCTGTGCAACCCTATGGACTGTAGCCTGCCAGGCTCCTCCATCCATAGGATTCTCCAGGCAAGAATACTGGAATGGGTTGCCATTTCCTACTCCAGGGGATCTTCCCAACCCAGGGATCGAACCTGAGTCTGTTATGTCTCCTGCATTGGGTGGATTCATTACCTCTATCTGGGGAGCCGATTCTCAGGGTACTCCATTCTAAACATAAAAACGTGAGACTTAGTTATTACAACCTAAGAAGTTGGAAAAATAATGAAAAAACAAATGTACGGAAAAGAAATGAAAGACTTGTAATAATGAAGACTAATTATTGGCTCAGAAAATAGTACACTAGAACATAAATCCAAGAGCTTGAAAAATTGAAATATAAAAAATATACATATAATGAAATAGGGAGATTACTAGCATATCTACACAAGACAAAAAAGGAGAAAGCACCAATATATAAATTTAGAAATAAGAATGGAAAAGTAATCATAGATATGGAAGAAATTAAATAAATTGTAAGAAAATGCTTTGCTTATATTTATGTAAGCAAATGTGCAAAAAACTGGATTATTTTCTAGGAAAGTGAAAATTTCCAAAATTGATTTTATTGGGTTGGCCAAAAAGTTCATTCAGGTTTTTCTAAAATAGTTTATGGTCAACCCAATAAAATCAATTTTGGAAATTGTCCACCTTTTTGGTCAACTCAGTATTATAAATGGAACTGAAGCCAACCAATGGATTGTCGGGGAACAAGGTGAGAAACTTGCCAAAATGGGCCTTCCCCTCCCCAGTCTGCCCAGCTGAGACAAATAGCCTCATGGCGTTATAGACAAAGAAATTTAAGCATTCTCCATTTCTGGACATTTATGATTTGTAAAAAGTCTTTTTCAAGCAAAGTTTGAGGACTACAAAAGAAACAGTCCAGATTTTTATTTAAACCAGAATGATACAGATTTCAAATCCCAAGAAGCATAAAAAGAATAATAGAGATGAACTTAACTTATGAAGAATGATAGAAAATCCTAATCAAATAATAGCAAATGGAAACAATGAAAAGAAAGACATTTCCTTTAATAGCATGTTAAAAGAAAGATAGAACCACAAGCAAATGGGGCTCACTCCAAGAGTTAAAAGATAATTCAATATTTCAGTGTTTTCTTGTGCTTCATTTATTGTCATTCTGATTTTTAAAAAATATTTAATGAAATAGGAATTGGGGAAACTGTTAACAATGCAGATATTTCCTTAATAAAACAAAAAATATATCTCATACCAAAGTTAGCATTATTCTTAATGATGGAAACCCATTTTTTTTTTTTTTTTTTAGTTTGGCCACATTGCACAGCATGTAGGATCTTAATTCCCTAGCTAGGGATCAAACCTGGACTCTGGTAGTGAAAACAGAGTCTTAACTACTGGACTCCCAGGGAATTCCCTGATGGAAACACACTAAAAGGATTAAAGTCAGGCTGCCCACTCTCAGTACAGTTTTCTGGTAGTTTCTCCAGCTTATGAACCAATAAGAAAAGAAAGAATAGTATAAAAATTGTAAGGGAAGAGACAAAATTGTTATAATTCTCAAATGCTATGGTAATGTAACTGGAAAAGCCAAGAAATCAATCGGAAAAAAAAAAAAAACTGGAAGCAGTAAGCAGATTCAGTGAGGTTGCTGATTCCCAAATCAATATACAAAAATCATTAACTTTCCTAAATAAAACAACACTTTACTAGTTAATATAATTGCATGGAAAATGCGAAAATATGTACAATCTCATTCCTATTTTTTTTTAACTTTTTATGTTGTATTGGATATAACTGATCAATAACATTGTGATAATTTTACATGAACAGTGAAGTGACTCAGCCATACATATACATGTATCCATTCTCCCCCAAACTTCCCTCACATCCAGGTGGCCACATAATACTGAACAGAGTTCCATGTGTTGAAATCAAATGAAAACAAGAACTTTTTCACTTATCAGATTCATAAGGTTATTAATAAAAAGGGATAGTATTTAAAAGTATAGGGAATTAGACATTCTTGTAAAATGTTGGTGAGAGTGTAAAATTCGTACAGCTTATTTGATAGGCAATTAAACATTACCTAGCATCCTAAAAAATAGATGCACCCTTTGACCCAGATATTCCACATCTAAGAATTTATCCAACAGATAACATTCATATATGCATTTGCACAAATACATATATACAAGGGTGTCTATTGTAGCATGGGTTGAGATGCCAAAAGATTTGTCATGTCAGACATTTCCAGCAACAGGGCGGTGTTTAAATATATTTGGAATAGAATACTATATGGATGTTTAAAAGAATAAAGTAAATTTATATGTATGGATGGGCTTCCCTAGTGGCTCAGCAGTAAAGAATCTGCCTGCAATGCAGGAGCTGCAGGAGATTCAGGTTTGATCCCTGGGTCAGGAAGATCCCCTGGAGGAGGGCATGGCAACCCACTCCAGTATTCTTGCCTGGAGAATCCCGTGGACAGAGAAGCCTGGCAGTTTGCAGCCAATGGGGTCGCAAAAAGTCGGACATGACTGAAGCGACATGCATATGTACAAATATGGAACGATCTCTAATACATATTTTAAGATAAAAAATTCCATGAGATATTGTGTGGTGCTGGCCCGTAGTATCCTCCCACTTGTGTCAAGAAAAAATAATATATATATTAACAGTAATTTCTCGGAGGATAAAATAAAATAAGTAAAGTCTTATGAACAGGTGACCAGAAGCTTGGACATGAAGGAAGATTTGCTTTTTCATAAGGTTTAATGTTTTGCCATGGGTACTGAGCGACTTCACTTTCACTTTTCACTTTCATGCATTGGAGAAGGAAATGGCAACCCACTCCAGTGTTCTTGCCTGGAGAATCCCAGGGATGGGGAAGCCTGGTAGGCTGCCATCTATGGGGTCGCACAGAGTCGGACACAACTGAAGCGACTTAGCAGCAGCAGCAGCAGCATGGGTTATTTTATTTTATTTTTTAAAGTTTTTTTTTTATGTGGACCATTTTTATGTCTTTATTGAATTTGTTACAATATTGCTGCTGTTTTATGTTTTGGGGTTTTTTGGCCAAGAGGTGTATGTAATCTTAGCTCCCCAACCAGGGATTGAACCTGCACTCCCTGCCTTGGAAGGTGGAGTCTTAACCACTGGACCACCAGGAAAGTCCCTTACTTTTCAATTAAGATGGTCAGTATCAAAATGTGAATGAATCCAATGTTCATCTCTTCATCCATCTGTTCATTCATAGAGCGTGTACTGAGCCTTCTGCTCCTTCCCCTTCCTACTTGGGTACCAGGTACCAAGCTAGATCCAGAGGGAAGAGACAGCAAGGGACAAGGCATGCTTGTTCTGGTTTCCTCCTTTGTAAAGGTTTAATCGTCTTGACCAGGGTTTTGCTACTCAAAGTGTGGTCCGTGGACCAAGAGCATTGGCATCATCTGGGAGCTCGTTAGAAATGCAGCATCTTGGAGCATATCCCAGACCCGCCTTTGAGTCAGACTCAGCATTTTAACACAGTCCCCAGGGGATGCTTAATATGGTTTGAAAGCGCTGTTCTAGGGATCATCCCCAAATCCTGTATCCTCACTTGGCAGTATATGATTTCTGGACTAGAAGAGAGAGGGCATAGTGACAGCTGCTGGGAATATGCTGACTATACTCGTAGGAGTTGGGGTTGGGGGGGAGAGGTTGAATACCCACAGTCCAAATTGTACTATAACTACATTAATGTTGGTCCTTCCTTTTCTCTCAGGAGTTAACAACAAAATAGCTTTGCTGTGCTGTTGCTATGGCAACATGGTCTAATAGCGCTAGTATTTTTTCCCACAGCAGTAGCCTCCTGGCTCCTCTCTCTGCCTCCAACCAAGCCTGTTTTCTGTTAATCAAAGTTGAAATCAAGCACGTGGCACTGGGGACAATCGCAGTCCCTGTGTGACATGGCAGGTGCAGTTACTGCCTGATTCTGCATTAATTTAGGACCTTTCAGGATCATGCTCAGCCTCCCCTTCCCACAGAGACAAAAAGAGCTTCTTTGCCAATCATGCATTTTCCATTTTTAAATTTCTATAGTATTTTTTTCTATAGATAATAAAAAATTAGAAAATGCAGATGAGTAAAGAAATACACAATCTCTCCAAATTCATACACGTATCTCCTTGTTAGTGACTGTGCATCACTCCATGGTGGGGTAAAATGAAAGGTGTGTGTGAAGCACTTGGTGCTCAGCCTGGTACATAGTGAGCCTATGAATCGTGGGTATTTTCATCCTTTCCCCCCGGGTGATGAGGCAGGTTCAGGGTACACACCTTCCCTTGTGGGTCTAATGCCTTCCTTCATCTCTAGCATTAGAGCCTTTTCGAAGAGCTTTCCTAGGCATTTCTGGTGTAGACACACAGACTCACAATTGTCCTTGTCTGAAGGACAGGGCCTGAGAAGGCAAGCATCCTCTGAAGGAAGCACTGACTCTGTGGCCTGGATCACACCTCAATTCTTAAAAAACCTTCTCTGTAGCTGCCTCTTTTTTCTTGTCTGTTTTGAAACAAATATCTAGGGAACTAGGGGACAAGGAGGCCAAGTGGACCAGTTCCCGGATCTCTACCAAGGCTTACCTATTTCATGAATGTGGTAACTGTGGTCCAAAGAAATAACATGATGTCGTATACTCAGCTGATGGCAGAGGAGCACTAGATAGCTTTTCTGGTTCTTCCATCACATTAGAAAAATCTCAATGTTTTATTGGATGATAGCTTATTTCAGTAAAGTGTCTGCATCTTACATGCACATCTCAGTGATGTTTCTCATATGTGCCCACCACCTCCATCACAACATAGAACATGGTACCCCAGGAAGCTCCCTCAGGCTCCTCTCAATTGGTACCCCACCAAAGAGAAATGCTATCAGCCCAGATGAGTTTTACTTACAACTTGTGGTTCTGGGGGTCAGAGAAGCAGGTGTTTTCACCACCATTTTATGTCCCAGAACTTTGTGATCCACCTTAAGTAACAACCTGATGGCTCAGAGAAAAGAATCTACTTGTAATATAGGAGACCAGAGTTCGATCCCTGCATGGGGAAGATGCCCTGGAGAAAGAAATGGCTACCCACTTCAGTATTCCTTCCTGGAGACTTCCATGGACAGAGGAGCCTGGTGGGCTGCAATCCATAGGGTTGCAAAGAGTGGGACACAACTGAGTGACTAACACTTTCACTTTAAGTGACAACAATGACTAATATGTACTGACTGCTTCCTCTGTGCCAGGCACTGGGTGTATGAAAATCTCATTTAATGCTCACAACTCTGTGAGGCAAACACAGTTGCCACCTGGCATCTGTTGACATTCATCTGTTTACCTGTCTCTCTCTATATCTATCCATCTATCTAGCTATTATCTATCAACTATATCTTTTATCCATCCATCATCTATCATCTATGTATCTATTATCTGCCCATGCATGCATCCATCTATCTATGTTACACTGCTGCCCTTTGCTGGTTAAGCAGTCTTTTAAGGCTGTTTATTTGCATTGGATGCGGGACTGGCTGGATCCTCTAAGCACAAACTGGAACAAGGTGACCAAGTCCCTGTTTTTCTGGGACTGAGAGGGTTCCCAAGAGGTGAGACTTGTACTTTGTAAATTGGGAAAGTCCCAGGCAAGCCAGGAGGAGGTGGTCACTCTCACTGGAAGCTAGGGGACAGATTTAAAACTGTGTCTCTTCTTGCTACCTCCAAACCTTAATGCATGGGTGTCCCAGAGAAGAAGAAAGTACCCTCTTCTGCGGCTGGATACAGAGACCTGACCTGGAAGTTACAGGAGCTGAGGGGAGGGGGGCCAAGGGGAAGGTAGGACACTTGCAGGCCCCACAGCAAAGAAATGAGCAGACAGATTAGCAAGCAGAAACTGATGAGAGGTTGGGATTGACAAACACTACTATGTATAAAATAGGTAACTAAAGAGAACAGTAGTCACGTACGGATGTGAGAGTTGGACTATAAAGAAGGCTGCGTGCTGAAAAATTGATGCTTTTGAATTGTGGTGCTGGAGAAGACTCTTGAGAGTCCCTTGGACAGCAAGGAGATCAAACCAGTCAATCCTAAAGGAAATCAACCCTGAATATTCATTGGAAGGATTGATGCTGAAGCTGAAGTTCCGATATTTTGGCCACCTGATGTGAACAGCCAACTCATTGGAAATGACCCTGATGCTGGGTAAGATTGAGAACAAGAGGAGAAGTGGGTGACAGAGGATGACATCACCTACTCAATGGACATGAGTTTGAGCAAACGCCAGGAGATAGTGAAGGACAGGGAAGCCTCGAGTGCTGCAGTCCATGGGGGTCACAAAGAGTCAGACATGTCTGAGTGACTGAACAACAGCAATGAGAACATGCTGGACAGCACAGGGAACTCTACTTAGTGCTCTGTGGTGACCTGAATGGGAAGGAAATCCAAAAAAAGGGGATATATGTATATATATAGCTGATTCACTTTGCTGTGCAGCAGAAACTAACACAATGGCTGCCAGCTTCATGCTCACCTCTAAAGCTCACCCTGGACCTTGTCCTGTGGGCACCAACCAGAAGGACACAGGGAAGAGAGCCCTGGGAGATGCAATTCAGCCTGGCCAAGCTGGCTTACCAGAGAACTGCCCTCTCTTACACATGGGAAGTGAGCCTCAGAGAGGCTGGTTCACATGCCCAGGCCCACACGGCCAGTAAGGCTCACTCAGTGTGGCTCCTGAGCCTGGTCCTAACCCAGGCTCTGGCTTGCTGGCTGTGGGGACTCAGCTATAACAAGAGCTGGGCAGAGCTCCAGCTTCAGCACCTGGGACTCAGGGAATGTCCCTGTGCAGAGAAACATGTGGTGTGGAGGAGAAGCCCTTCAGAGTGGGGGTCTTCAGTTCTTCCCTGCAGGTCCAGTGGTTAAGATGCCATGCTTCCAACGCAGGGGATGCAGGTTTGATCCCTGATCAGGGAACTTAGATCCCACATGTCACATGGCCCCCCCATCCCCCCAAAAAAAGAGAGAGTGGGAGTCTGGTATTGTCCTGACCGACTTGTATAGTATCAAATAAGTTAATTAACCACGACAAACCTCAGTTTTCCAACTTGCAAAATGGGTTCCTCATAGTACCACCCTCCCAGGGTTTGGGAAAGGATTAAAGGAGATGATCCAAGGATTTGGGAGGCCAGTTATAATCTGTTATTCAGGAGCCATGCACACATGTAGGCTTCTGCATTGTAGGTAAAGTTTTGGGGCTGAATCGTAGGGTAGGAGTCACCCTTTCTCAGCCTCAGGACCTCCCCCCAGTCCCAGAAAGACTGAGATGGAGGCAGGTGGATGCCCCATCTTACACAGGGCCAGTGGGGATTAGGCTCAACTCAGACCCTGGGGTGGTGGTATTAGGGGCCCTGCAGGGTCAAGACAGTGTGGGACTATGGAGGAGGGGTACCTGTCAGGCCTTGGAAATGAGCTCCTGAAGGATCTTACCTGCCCCCACTTCCCTTCCCCAGCAGAACAGCAGGCTTTCTGAGGAGGGTCTTTGAGGCACAATCTGCCCCTCTGGCAGCCCATGGTGAGTCCTGGGTCTCAGGACAGCCCAGCTGGAGAGGGAGAAAAGGAGCAACACCCTCCCAGCCCCCCATGCCGCGGGCAGCGGAGGCCAGCTCACCAGGTGCTCAGAGTTTGGTGCTAAATTTAGAATCCAACTTCTTAGCAAGCTCAGTCTTTGTTTAGTCGGAGGTGAAATTCAGGGCTGATGAAACTCACCTGCCTGTCACTGCTTGACTGGCAGGTGCCACCGCCCTGGGAGGAGGCACAGAATGCTGATCAATCCCGTCGTCCCTGGCCACTGCCTGGCCACTTCCTGTCTGTCCCCAGACCTCAGCTGTTCAACCACCACAGCAGGTCTGTGACCCTAGGTGTGTGGCCCGGGAGCCTGATACGGCACTGCTGCCTCGAGCCCACTCTGTGTCCTCTGGGGTGAGGGTGAGTTCAGCTTTTCATCCAGGAGCTTCTGCTGTTTTATGGATTTAATACCAGGAAGGTTGGGCTCAGCACTGGGGCTGTTGGGTCCCAGGGACCCTGTCTACTGGTTTCAAGGATCAGTTTTTTCCCAAGGCCAGCTCAGAGCACTGACTTAGTGGAAGTCAGGCTGGGAGCTGATGGAGCACCTACTTCCCACGTGGCTCTGTGGTAAAGAATCTGCCTGCCAATGCAGGAGACATGGGTTTGATCCCTGGGTCAGGAAGATTCCCTGGAGAAAGGAATGGCTACCCACTTCAGTATTCTTGCCTGGAGAATTCCATGGACAAAGGAGCCTGGCAAGCTACAGTCCATGGGGTCACAAAGAGTCAGACACGACTAAGCAACTAACACACACGAATGCAGAGCTGATGCATGCTCAGGGCACTGCATGAGATGCTCAATAGATGTGGGAGCTATTTACAGAGTTATAAGTGCTGAGAGAGATCCAGAGAGGTGTAAGGGGGTGACTCTTGCGGGGTTGGTAGAGGCTTTGCGGAAGAGATAATAACAAAACAGAAATGAGAAGCTGAATAGAGCAAGGGAAGGACAGTGCAGGGAAAGACAGTCTGGGGTAGAGACCATCATCTCCCAAGATGGGACACCAAAGCATATTTTCTGGGAGCAGCGAGGATTGTCTGGATGGCTGCAGTGTAGACTCCTAGCTGGGCTGTGGCAGGAGATGAGCCTGCATGGTGATGTGGGGCCCTTTGAGTGATGGTCCCAGAATTTTGAACTGGGGAGGATGAGTGCCTTCCTGTGGGCACAGGGACCCACCCGGGGGGAGGGATGTGAGCAGATTGGCCTTGAGACTTAGCTCCTCATTCTGAGACGCTTTTTTCCATGATTAGTTTTTCTAAAAATCTCTCTTCTTACAATTCCCTAGTGGTCCAATGGTTAAGAATCTGCCTGCTGATGCAGGGTACATGGGTTTGATCCCTGATGTGGGAAGATCCTGCATACCTTGGGGCAATTAAGCCCGTGTGCTGAAAGTACTGAGCCTGTGCTCTAGTGTTTGGGAGCTCCAACAAAGAGCCCATGTGCCACCAACTACGGAAGCCCACGAGCCCTAGAGCCCATCCTCTGCAGTAAGAAAAGCCACCCTAATGAGAAGGCTGTGGACCTCAATTAGAGAGTAGTCCCTGCTTACAGCAACTAGAGACAGCCCGCATGCAGCAACAGAAACACAGTGCAGCCAGTAAATAAATAAAATTATATAAAAATCTTTCTTCTAGAATCTTAGCGTACCCTCAAGCCAACAGCCAGCAAAAAGCCAGGGCACCCAGTCATACAGCTGCAAAGAAATGGATTCTGCTAATAATCAGCATGAACTTGGAATTGGATTCTTCCCCAGTCAAGCCTCCAGATGAGAAGGCAGCCCAGTCAGCACCTTGATCACAGCCTCGTGAGACCATGAGCTGAAGACCCAGCTAAGCTTTGCCTGGACTCCTGACCCACTGAACCATGAGGTGATAAATTGTGTTGTTCAAGCTGCTATATTGGTGGTCACTGGTTATATACCATAGAAAACCAGTAGAATATCCGTTCCTACACTCTAAGCCACTAGATACTAATCAAAGTTTTTATCTTTTCAGTGTATTTTTTATTCCAATTTTTTAAAAGTTTTATTTATTTTATTTTTAAAAAAATGTTTGGCCATGTGGATCTTGGTTGCTGTGCAGGCTTTTCTCTAGTTGTGGTGAGCAGGGGCTATTCTCTAGTTGTGGTGAGTGGGCTTCTCATGGCAGTGGCTTCTCTTTTTGCAGAGCAGAGGCTCTAGGTAAGTGGGCTTCAGTTGTTGTGGTGCCTGGGCTTAGTTGCTGAGGCACATGGGATCTTCCCGCACCAGCGATGGAACCTGTGTCTCCTATATTGGCAGGCAGATTCTTTACCACTGGACCACCAGGGGAGTCCACAGTTTTGTTTTATATCCAATGTATTAATAGATAGTAAATTAACATGGTAAATTGTAAACCTATAAAAGAGCTTATAGCAAATGGTCTTCTCTTGCTTCCCTGTTCCCAATTACTCTGTCTCCTTCCCCAGGGACAGTCTGTGTTATCAGTTTCTTGTTCATTCTTCAAGGGAAGTTCTGCATATCTATGTGCCAATACCACTACATGCATATTTGTATTTTGCATGAATGGCATTCTACCATATATGCTGTTTTGCTCCTTGTTTTTCAGTTAATATGTCTTGGAGATTATTCTGTATCATCACAATCAAAGTTCTTTCTTTTTACATAGATGTATCGTCACTCATACAGCATATTAAACCTAGACAGCTTGTTAAAAAGCAGAGACATCACTTTGCCAACAAAGGTCCATCTAGTTAAAGCTATGGTTTTTCCAGTAGTCATGTATGAATGTGAGAGTTGGATCACAAAGAACGCTTAGTGGTGAAGAATTGATGCCTTTGAACTGTGGTGTTAGAGAAGACTCTTGAGAGTCCCTTGGACAGCAACGAGATCCAACCAGTCAATCCTAAAGGAAATCAGTTCTGAAGATTCATTGAAATGACCGATGCTGAAGCTGAAGCTCCAGTACTTTGGCCACCTGATTCAAACAGCCAACTCACTGGTAAAAACCCTGATGCAGGGAAAGATTGAGGGCAAAAGGAGAAGAGGATGGCAGAGGATGAGATGGTTAGATAGCATCACTGACTCAAGGGACATGAGTTTGAGCAAACTCCATGAAATAGTGAAGGACAGGGAAGCCTGACGTGCTGCAGCCCATGGGGTTGCAAAGAGTCAGAGACAACTTAGTGACTAAACAACAAATCAGCACTTAATAACTTATTTATAAAGCAGAAATAGAGTCACAGATGTAGGAAAAAACTTATGGTTACTGGGGGTGGGGGGGGGAGAGGTGGGGAAGGGATGAATTGGGAGACTGGGATTGACATATACACACACATATACATAAAATAGATAACTAATAAGAACCTGCTGATAGCACAAGGAACTCCTCAATACTCTGTAATGGCCTATATGGGAAAATAATCTAAAAAAGGGTGGATATATGTGTTTGTCTAACTGCTTTACATCTGAAACTAACACAACATTGTAAATAACTGTACATCAATAAAATTTTTTTTAAAAACCAGTCTCTAATTGGTGGACTTCTAGGAAGCATTCCATCTTTTGTTCTTACAAACAATACTGTAACACGACTTTGTACATTTGTAATTTGATGTATGTGTAAGTATCTCTGCAGGAGAAATTTCTAGAAGTGGAAGTTTAGGGTGAAATTGTGTATAGCTTTATACCAGTGATGAATATTGCTTCTCTTCTAGAATCCATTACAATTCATTCTTCTGCCGACAATTTATGACAGCTCATGTTTCTCTTACCCTCTCCAAGACAGTATCAATCATTTTGCTCCTTGGCAAACCATCTCTCTGGTTAAAAAAATACTTTATCTTGTACATTTAATTTGAGGTTTAGTATATTTTTATAGGTTCAAGAAGCATGTGTGTTTTCTTTTCTGAAATCTGTTTATATCCTTTGTCCACTTTCTTCTTTGTTTGCTGGTCCTTTTTAAATCCCAGGTTGATTTGTGGAACTCTTTATCCATTAGGATAATTAGCCTTTTGTGTGTGATATGAATTGCAAATACTGTGTTTTCCCTAGATTGCATTTTGATTTTGCTTATGGTGGTTTTTGCAATGATTGCTTCAACAGAGTCCAATTTATTAGACTTTCCATCCCTGGCTTTCCCTTCCCTCCCTCCTCCTCTCCTTCCCAGCTTCTGAGTTTATTATACTTGGGAAGTGCTTCCCCATTCTGAGACAAAAACAAAAACCGCCCATTATTGTGCTTCAGAAATGGCAGGTTCATATGGCACAAGGAAGTCAGTTTCTCTGAAACTGACCAATAAAAGGACCTCTGGTATGAACAACAGAGATAAGAGAAATTTCAGTCTTTAAAGCTGGAACATGGAGGCAGGTGCAGTCTGGGCAAAGACTGATCGCATCAGTCCAGGAGATCCCAGCCCAGGTTAGCCTGACTCCCCCAGTTCGGGTACTCAGATTTTGTCCCAATTTTAGGCTCTGTCACCCTGGGAACCTGAGGTCTATGTTGCCAACAAGTGCCAGCATCTTTACCTGTAAAATAGGAAAGGCATTACCTGTCCCACCTTGCCTGCCTTGCTGGGTGGCTGTGAGGAACAAGTGACACCAGTGAGTTGAAAAGGCCTTCATGACTACCCAGTCTGGGGCTTCCCTGGTTATTCAGTGGTTAAGACTCCACCCTTCCAATGTAGGGGGTATGGATTCGATCCCCGGTTGGGGAACAAAAATCCCACGTGACTCGAGGTTTGACCAAAAAATAATTTTTTTTTAAATAAATAAAACTGTCCAGTCCTTTGTGCAAGCACAGTGACCTCCTTAGTTATCTGGCATACAAACATCCAGCTGAATCAACACCCATGGCTCCACCATCCTCAGAAGCATCTGGCTAGAGAACTCCAGGTTTTCTTGCCCTTTCTTTTCCCCACATCCAAGGAGTTGCCCAGACTCATTGCTTCTAATCGCTAAAAATTCTCTTGCCTGTGTCTTCTCTTGTCTACTTTAACCATCATCGCCATTGTTCTGCATTCATGATTTCATGGTTGAACCATTGCAATAATGGTTCTCAGTGTCTGCTGGTCACTGATCCTTTTATCTCTCCCACGCTTCTGCTCCCAGAATTGGGCCCTGGCTTGTCCTTGGAGGGGCACAGGCCACACCTGGTTGGAGTCAATTAAATGTGAATATAGAGGCAGATCAGGGGATTGTGTCCCAGCAGCCGCCCCCTGTTCACCTGCCCACAGACACCAGTTGAGTGCAGTAGCAGGTGAACAGGGCTCTGCTGCACCCCAGGGGTGTGCCTCTTTGCTAGTTTAAGCTAATCATGGTGATGATGATTCCACACCCTTTGTCAGCGATTGGCTTAGGAATGGTGTGGGACACAATTCTGGCCAATGAGATGTGATGGAAAGACTGCCAGGGGAATTCTGGGAAAGGTTTTCTTGCTCTGAAAAGGTGAGAGCTAAGAAGTCCTGTTCTGCAGCTGCTTGTTGATGGCCGCTGTGCAATGCCTGGAGCCGAGACAGAGGTTTGGAGACCCTGACAAGAGGGAGATGAGCCACCTCAAGCTGTCAATGGCAGAAAGGAAAGAGAAAACAAATCTGGGTGCATAACAATGTTGAACTGCTGAAGTCATCACAGTTCAATCACCTTGCCTCTGGGCTTCTTCTGTGAGATAGTAGCTGTTTGCACTGTTCTGTACTGGATTTCTGTGACTTGTAGCCATGAGTGGTCTCACTGCTAAAAAAAACACCACGATGACATCTATTGCTATATCAGGTGGCCTGGCTGGGACAGAGCTGCCATGTGGCTACCCTGTCCCTGAGAATACCTTTTCCACCAGGGGTCTGTTTGCTGGGGTTTGTATGTGTGGGGCTTGTGGGCTTAGAATAAGAGGGAGGGTTTGGGTACGAGCAGTGGTGGTAGAGATGGGGAGATGAGGAGGATGGGGACATAGTGATTGTCCTCTTTCTTCCCTCCCCCCACCGCTTGCCCTGGGGCTGCTCTAGGAATCAGCTCTGTGCCTTGTTAGAGAGAGTATGGGGCCAGGACATGAATGTCATGCTCAGGAAGGGTGTTGGGAGACCCTGAGCCCAAGCTGCTTCAGAGCCCAGCAGGCAGGAATAAGTGGTTACTAGGGCTGGGTTAGGAAGCTCTGCAGGAGTTCAGTTGGGGAGCAGAAATAGGCCTGGCCCAGGACGGTGGCCAGGGGGTGAGGAGGAGAGAAGAGCCCACCCAGGGCTTCTTGGGTGGATGACTGCAGAGCCTGGACCCTACACCCGGCAAGCTGGGAGTGACGCATCCTGACACGCCCTTTGGCTTCTTGGAGATGTCACGGTGCTGGGGCCAGAGTGGGTCACAGGAGATTTTACATGGGGAGATGTCCTGGGGAGCAGGAAAGAGCCCTGACTCCCTCCCTTGGTTTGGAGGTGGACGTGGGAACAAGTCACAGATCTGGGCAATGGGCCTCAGGTCTATGGCAGGTGGTGTCTGGCAGAAGCAGGGGTGATGGCAGGTGGTGGGTGGAGCCTGGCAGTAAGTATCTTGCCTGCATTTTTAAAAACATTTTATTTTGTACTGGAGTATACCAGTTATTAATAACAATGTTGTGATAGTTTCAGGTGAACAGCTAAGGGACTCATCCATAAATATAAGTGTTTTCATTCTCCTCAAGGCTCAGATGGTAAAGAGTCTGCCTGCAATGCAGGAGACCCCGGTTCGATCCCTGGGTCAAGAAGATCCCTTGGAGAAGGGAATGGCTACCTACTCTAGTATTCTTGCCTGGAGAGTCCCATGCACAGAGGGGCCTGGTGGGGATACAGTCCACGGGGTCACAAAGAGTTGGACACGACTGACGCGACTTAGCAGTAGCAGCAGCAGAGCAACTAACACACTTTTCATTTGTTTTTCCCCAAACTCCCCTCCCATCCAGGCTGACACATAACACTGAGCAGAGTTACCTGTGCTATATAGTAGGTCCTTGTTGGTTACCCATGTTAAATATAGCCATGTGTACTTGCATTTTGAACCCACCAGTGCAGGTTGGTACAGGAGTGAGGGTACCACCTTGTGTTCACAGAGGCCCCCTGCCACCAGGAGAGGGCAGCATTGCAGTTTTGTGCAGGGGCCTGGGTGTCTAGCAGGGCAGGTCCACAGATCTGCAGCCTGGACTTGCTTCCTGACTGCCACCTGGATTTTCCTAAGACTACACAAGGCCTTTCCATATTTGTTCCCTCCTTCCCCACTCTGACAGGCATGCTCAGATGCAGTGCAAGTCTGGCCCTCATGTTGGTGACAGGTGGGCACCTGTAGCTGGATTCAGTTGCCATAGCGACCAAGTAGGGAAAACTGCCCCAAACCCCAGACTGATGAGAGCCCAGAGCCAGCCCACTTTGCTACATCATTGCATTTTCCCAGGCACTATTGCGTGAATGTGTGCAGGATGATACAAAGGATTTTCTGAGAGGAAATTTATGTGGATGCGGTATTAGAGGTTTGACCAAAAAATATCATCTCCCTTCCCTTCCTCATATATAGCTGCCATGACCAGCCACAATATGCAACTTCCTGTCTGCTTGTCAACTGGCAGCCAGCACCAGAAAACACCCCCACTTCTGGCTGACACACAGGGTTATGGAGGATAAGGTATTCCTGTTTCAGAGCATTATTCAGAGTGGTCCGAAAAATTTATGGATGCTCCCCCATGTGACCTGGCATTGGGCTGGGGAATGTCTTAGTCATCTCAGGCTGTCAGAACAAAATACTGCACCACAGACTGGGTGGCTTAAGAAATAAATGTTTCCTTCTCTGGAGACTGGGAAGTCCAAACTTGAGGTGTCGACTGACTCAGTGTCTTGCAAGGACTCTGTTTCTGGCTTGTCGATGCCCGCCTTCTTGCTGTGTGCACACCTGGCCTTTCCTCGGTGTGTGTGCAGAGAGAGAAAGAGCAAGCTGGCTGGTGTCTCTCCTTTTTAGAGTGCTAGTCCCGCCATGAGGGTTCTATCATCATGATCTCCACTAACTCAAATTACCTTCCAGTGGCCACAGCTGCAAATGTTGATACTATCACGTTTGGGTTTAGAGCTCCAACACATGAATTTGGGTGGATAAGCATTCAGTCTGTAACATGGGCTTGCACAGATTGAAAGTGACCCTACAAAAGCTATCAGGAGGGACTTCCCTGGTGGTACAGTGGATAAGATTCTGTCTGCCAATGCAGGGGACACGAGTTTGATCCCTGATCCAGAAAGATACCTCCTGCCGCGGAGCAACTAAGCCTGTGGGCTGCAACTCTTGAGCCCATGAGCCCAACTACTGAAGCCCGCACACCCTAGAGCCCGTTCTCCCCAGTGAGAAGCCTGTGCACTGCAGCTAGAGAGTGGCCCCCATTCATCACAACTAAAGAAAAGACCAGGCAGCAACAAAGACCCAGCACAGCCAAAAATAAACAAATAATTTTAAAAAACCTATCAGGAAAGATTTATTCTTTCATTCATCCATCCATCTGTTCATTCATTCATTCAATAATTCTATTGAGTGCCAGACAGTGTTCAGTGTCCTAGGGATACAGCCGTGAACAAAACAGAGAAAAATTCCTGTGCTATGAAGCTTACCTTTTAGAGGCAAAAGGTGGGAAAATTAATAAGTAAGCAAGTAATTATAGAATCAGTGGGTAACAAGTGCAATCAAAGAAGCCTAAGGGGTAGGGGAGAATTGTGGGGATTATAGAGGGAGATTTGCTCTTTTTACGGAGTGATCAGGCAGACCTGGTGGAAAGAGGCATTGAAACAGGTTTAATGGCAGCTATAGAATAAGTCTTGCAGATTTTCTACTACAGAGAACATTCCTGACTGAGGGCCACAGTTAACCAAGCTTTAAAATCCACTGCTGCATTCGTATGAAGCTTACATCTTCCACAGCTGCTTCCTGTCAATGACTGACCTCTCCTGGGAGCCTGGGACCCTTCATCAACAAACTGGCTCAGAGATTTTGCTGAAACTTCCTGAGACAACACCATACTCTAGGGCCCTTCCATTCTGCCTTTTTTCTTCTTTTCTTCCCTTGGGGTCAGACTTGTGTCACTGCCAGGCCTCAACCCCCTGCTCCATCCTTATTTCCTGTCATAAAGGCATTTCTCTCCATAAAACCTGGCATGATTAACCCCATCTCAGCATCTGCTTCTTAGAGGACCAGGAGTCACACAGGCTTGAAGGAAGTTAGAGAGAAAGCCATATGATGGTTAAGGGAAGAGTGTTCCAAGCTGAAGGAACATGCTTGTGTGCACACTCTCACAGCTCAGCAGTAAAGGACCCACCTGCCAATGCAGGAGACACAGGTTTGACCCCTGGGTTGGGAAGATCCCCTCAAGGAGGAAATGGCAGCCCACTTCAGTATTCTTGCCTGGGAAATCCCATGGACAGAGGAGCCTGGCGGGCTACAGTCCATGGGGCCGCAGAGTCAGTGACACACATGCATGCACATGCTCCTAACTTAATGCTCATAAGTTCAGCGATGCTATCAGAAGGCACCTGGGTCAGAGACAAAGGACTATAGTACTTTGTCTAAAGTACTAAACCAGCAACACATTCCATTGGTTGAGACTGGCCAATAGGACAGTCCAGATTCAAAGGGAGGGGACAGGGACTCCTCCTCCTGATGGGAGGAGCTGCAAAATCAGTTAAAAGAGGCCTGGGTACCAGGAGGGGAATAACTGCAGCCAGTTTTGCAGACAGCTGCCATAGTGATGAGAGGAAGTAGGTAACTCAGGAGGTTGAGGTCAAAAATTCCCTAAGGAATCAATCCAGGCCTCCCGGGAGTCCTTAGTCTTTAACCTTGCCTACGTCTCACTCAGACCTGACGACCCACCCTGCCAAGGCAAGGGCCAGCTGCTGCCCCGCTGTGGGTCTTGGAGAGAACATAGCCTCAACCTTCCCTGCAGGCCTGCGGTGTGTGTGCTCAGTAGATTAGTCCTGTCTGACTGTCTGCAATCCCATGGACTATAAGCCTGCCAGGCTTCTGTGTCCATGGGATTTTCCAGGCAAGAATACTGAGTGGGTTGCCTTTTTCTTCTCTGGTACATTATTATGGTAGTATATATACGACTTAACAACTGAACAACAACATTAGCAATATACACTATGGTGCATGTGTGCATGTTCAGTCACTAAGTTGTGTCTGACTTTGCGAACCCATGAACTGTAGCTCTCAAGGCTCCACTGTCCATGGGATTTCTTAAATACTGGAGTGGGTTTCCATGCCCTCCTCCAGGGGATCTTCCTGTCCAGGGGAAAGCAGAGCTGAAACAGATCACGTGAGCCTGTGGTTTTTCACATGCTGTTTGGGTGATGGAGGGAGGGAGTTGGGTGGGGACAGCTGGGAACAACATGCCCTGCCCACTCTGATCCCCCGCTGTAATTACTCTCCCCTCACCCCCAACACTTGCCATGCCGCCGGGGTCCAGCTCACAGCTGAATTAGGAAAGCAATTTGTTCGTGCGGAATGTATCTCTGTTGGAGGTTTCTCTCTCATCATTAACTAATTTGCTGTGCTTCGCCTTGGCCCTTGTTATCTATAACCATGGCAACAATGCATAGAGCTCTACACAAATTTATTTTGGACTCTGGGAGTTTAACGATAGTCTATTTCTGGCTCTTGGCTTTGGAGAGGCTGGGTGGGTCTGAAGGCCTGGGGCTGGGGTCAGGGGTCCAACCCTTGATCCTGTGCAGGTCACTGTGTGACCTCTAGCCCAAACTCCTCCTCTGGGGTTTCAGCTTCTCTGTCTGTGAATGTGTGGGGGTTGGAGTCAGGGGGTCTCTGAGCATCCTGTGTGCATTTGGGGTCTAGAGGGAGAGTTCCCCAGCCCACCTGGGAGGCTGTGGACTGACGACGAGTGTGGGGATGTAGGCAGTGGTGTGTGGCTGCCGCAGCTGATGCTCTCCTCTCTCTCTGCTAATTTTATGTCCTCACTATGTAATTATACTGTGAAATTCCCTGACTGAAGACAACTTCTAAAATATCCTTCCCCGACTCCCACCACTCACTGTCCAGATTCGTGAATGGGGAAAGTGGGTGTTTGTAGCTTTTGGCGGAAAACAAGAGATGTTATGCAACCTGCCCATCCTTCTCTGAATTTCCCCAGTGCCGCCCCCACACTGGGATTCAGAAGAGGGGAACGGGGCTTTTCAGGATGGGAAGGTGTGGATCTTAACCTCGCTGGGCCCCAGTTTTCTCATCTGTCAAGTGGGGAGAAAAGTATCTTCCTATAGGGTGATGTGCAAAGACTGTGCCTTCTGGCCACAGAGACTGTGATGGGAATGTGGGCTGAACCCACAGGGAGAGGCTGGGACCTGGGACCCTACGCTGCAGTGCTTGCACCTGGACTCACCTCTCCTCCAGCAACAAAACACAAAGAAACTGTACGGGATTAAAAATAACTGCATGCATGTGCAGTTGGGGAAAATTCTGGACCAAAAGATACAAAGAGATCGAAAAATCCAATTGCCACTTTTGAGGAGCCTGAAGCAAAAGCAGGGCACTGCGCATGTCCCCTGCATACAGCACCACCTAAGGGATGAGGAAACCACCTAAGCCACCCCTCCAGCCCCAGCCCAGACATACCCCTACCCTCACTCCATATAAGGAGCAAGCTCACCCGCACCTCAGGGAGCGAGCAGCAGGGGAATCGTTTATTCCCATTCCCCTTTGTGCTGCAACAGAGACCTCAATAAAGCCCCTCCTGAATTTCTTGTCTGGCCTCTAGTCAACTGATTAAGGAGGCCAAGAACCCACATCTGTGATACCTTTTCATTCGACCTTAGGCTGGTGACTTCGCTCCTCTGACCCTCAGTTTTCCCATCTCTAAATGGGAGCAATCTTACAGGATGGGGGTTGTGAGGGTTAAAAGAAATCCTGCCTCAAAATGCCTGGCGTGGAGTCCACGCTTAGCCGCTCATATTTACGGTGATTGTCAGCATAGGTACGATGTCCTCTTACGCCCTGCAGGATCCTCGCAGACCCGGGGGTGTCTTCCCACTCGCTGGCTGTGGGCTGGGTCGCCAGCCTGGAAGACGTGGCCGGGGCCAGCCCCTAATGGACCTGTCAGCTTGATTCCCAGCACATCTTGGAGCTCCCCGCAGGCGGGTGCCGGTGCCACATCGATGAGCCATGTTGCTCTGATGCGCGCCTGACATTTCCTGCCTGCCTGCTTCCCCGGCCCGCCTGGGTCAGCGGTCAGACTGAGTCACCGCCACTCCCGGCAGGTCCTAGGCGCCCACTGCCCCGGGGCACAGGGCGGGAGGAAGCTGGACAGTCAATCTGCTGATAGGCGGCTCTTTCTCTATATTTATATTCTATTTTTTTAAATTAAAATATAGTTGCTTTACGAGATCTGTTTTATAGATCTGTTAGTTTCTGCTGTACAATAAAGTAAATCAGCTCTATGTATACATATATACCCTCCCTTGGCTGCCTCCCTCCTGCCCCCATCCCACCCCTCTAGGTCATCACAGGGCACTGAGCTGAGCTCTCTGTGCCATACAGAAGCTTCCCACTAGCTAGCTATTTTACACATGGTAGTGTATGTGTGGAGTTTCCCAGGTGGCTCAAGTGGTAAAGAATTCACCTCTAATGCAGGAGACCTGGATTCGATCCCTGCATGGAGCAGATCCCCTGGAAAAGGAAATGGCAACCCACTCTAGTATTCTCAGGGTTGGACACGACTGAAGTGACTTAGCAGCTAGTATTCTCACCTGGAGAGTCCTGTGGACAGAGGAGCCTGGCAAGCTAGAGTCTGTGGGTTCGCAAAGAGTTGGACATGACGGAAGTGGCTTAGCACACTCGCATGCAGTGTATGTATGTCTATGTCAATGCTATTCTCCCAGTTTGTCCTCCCCTCCCCTGTTATAGTTATACTCTGAAGCTTTAGAATATGTTTTGTTTTTAACATGCATGCTTCTTGTTATTCTAATAGACAACAGATACTTAGAATGGTTTGTCCATGACTGATCTATGGCACACGTCAACACATGTTGATTTAAACATAGAAGGAGGTCTGAAAAGAACCAGCAGAAATGTAAGCATTGTGACCTCTGGGGCAGTGACTGGAGGTGGCCTTCATAGACAGAAGGAAGGGGTGGGGCTAGCAGAGATGTTAACTACCATGGTTTGAGTGAGTGCTCTTTTGTCTATCTTATGTTTAAAATTTTTAATTTATAAGATTGAAAACATAAAATGATATGGAGAATTTTGTATCAAAAATTTGAAAACTTAGAATAAAAAGGAAAAATTTCCAGAAAAATATAATTTCCCAAAACTTGCTCAAGAGGAATTAAAAATATGAGACCATACCCATTAAAAATCATTTAAAAAAATCTTCCCACACAAATAAAGCAGGCTGTAAAAGTTTTTTTCAAATGGTAAAAGAAAAAATAATTAGATATATATGCAAACTTGTCTAGTCCACAGAAAAGAGGGACATTCCCTAAATCAGTTTATTGGGCTAGCACAATCTGGTGAGTTCAAATTAACAATGACAATATAAAAAAAATAATATGATGGAGCCAGTCTCCTTCATGAATTAGTTCCAAGAAATCCTAAATAAAATACGGGCAGGGCTGCCCCTGTGGCTCAGTGGTAAAGAATCCACCTGCCAATGCAGCAGACACAGTTTCAATCCCTGGGTCAGGAAGATCCCCTGGAGAAGGAAATGGCAACCCACTTCAGTATTCTTCACTGGGAAACCCCATGGACACAGAAGCCTGGTGGACTAACAGTCCATGGGGTCGCAAAGAGTCAGACATTATTGGAGTGGGTTTCTATGTCCTCCTCCAAGGGCTCTTCCCCACCCCTCATTATTACAGGGCAGGGGGCAGGGTGTTGTGGCTTCTGACACTCTAACTCTGCCACTTACCTGCTGGATGACCTGGGGTGGGTTGCTTGCCCTCTCTGGGCTCCAGAGCTGAGCATCTCCATGGAAGTTGCCTACATCCACTGTGTTTTGAGGTATTTCTTTCCATGCCCATCTCTATGGACCCTTCTTTCCTTGTGCAGGAGGGCTGTTGTGTCTGAGTTGGTGGGAGGGTGCAGGACTCACCTGTCTCTCCCCAGCTTCCTTGCCTCCAGCCTGCTGCGTTTCGGAGCTGACCCAGCAAAAGACAGCCCTTGGCCCGCTGCCCTGCCTGTGGCCGCCCCAGACCTGAGATGTTCCTGGGCTCACACTGGCTTCAGAATCCCAGGCCCCATGTGAACCAGCTCGCAAGGCCTGGGGCTTGGCTCTCAGCTCCCTGTTTCAGTTTGGGTCCATCACTCTGCCTGGCTCTTCTGGGATTTTACCGTTCTCTGAACCCAAGCTCCCCACCCACTTCTGCCATCCAGCTGCCCCATGGGTTCCTGAGGACACTAGCTGTCTCTTCTGAGGATGGGCACACATGATTGTGCTTCCCTGGACACAGTGCTGGGCTGGAGGTGATCCCCCCTCCTGGGATCACCTTGGAGGGGGTCACTGCTCCTTTTCTGAAGATCAGTCTCCACTGCCCCTCCTTTCCATCCCTGGTCTCTGGCTGGGGGTTGCTGTGGGCATTCCAAGCACTTCTCAGCATTTGAGAAGCCCTCAACTCGGGGTGAATTCCACACTCCCTTGATTCAGATGGGTTAGAAATAATGGCAACTGGGACTCCACACAGGGTCCCAGATTAGATGGTCTCATTCAAGGCCATCACTGATCCTACCTGTCCTGTGATCAGACCCGATTGTTTCAGTACCCCCCACCCTCAAGTTGGAGAGGCACCTCCTGGCTGATCACCCAAGTGTGACTCCCCCTCCCCAATCCAGGGAAATTAATCTTCAATTACCAGGAAATTTGTTGTGAATAACCCTCTTCCTACACCTTCCCATGGGGCAGGGATAGAAGCTCCTGTGCTGAGCATGTCTGATTTCATGGCTCAGAGAGCAGGAGATTGCATTTCCTGAAGGACACGCCAGCCCTCTCCCCGGCGGCTCTCATGCTGGGAGTTTTCTCCAGGGGTCCCGCTAGAGATGAATCATGTATCTTTGCCCCTAAGCCTCAGATTACTTGGAATATGTGGGCCAAATGGTCTCAATGTACATGACTGCTGTCCACCATTTAATTCTTTCTCTCTCTTTTTTAAAGATTTTATTTTATTTTTATAATTTTGCTTATTTATTGGCTGTTCTGGGTCTTTGTTGCTTCGTGGGCTTTTCTCTAGTTGTGTTGCATGGGCTTCTCATTGCGTAGGCATCTCTTGTAGCAGAGCACGGGCTCTAGGGCTCGAGGGCTTCAGTAGTTGCAGCACATGGGCTCAGTCGTTGTGACACATGGGCTCTGTTGCTTCGTGGTACATGGAATCTCCTCGGTTCAGGGATGGAACCCATGTCTCCTGCATTGGCAGGTGGGATTCTTTACCACTGAGCTACAGGGAAGCCCCACCAACCGTTTCTTTAATGCTGGTAACTTACTCCTTATGTGACCACAGTGGTTTCTAGTAGGCGACACCTTCCTGGGTTTAGCAGAAAGCCAGGGGTCAGGATATTTTTGTTGATGGAGACTGCACAGTGTTCTGAGAGGGCCCTGTGACCTGAAGGTGGAGAGCACTAGGGGTGGGGGTGGGGGATGGGAAGGACATGGTTAACGGTGACCCCAGAGGGTGGGTGATGCCCATCACCTCCCATAACAGTCCCAAGGCAAGTGGTCCCATGACAACTCACAGGACTGTCTAGACGGCGCTGGGCCCAGCGCTTATCACCCAGGAGGATGACTCATGGTGTCTGGGCCTTGTTAACCTGTTCACATGAGTCATCTGAGCCCCCACGGGCCTCGGATCCCTCAGCTGTAAAATAGGAATGATGGCAATCACCCTGGCTGCCTCCCAGGGATGTGAGGGCTGAATCTGAGAGCCAAAGGTGGACGGTACAGCACCCGCCCCCGGTACCACTGTGTCGCTTTGTGCAGCCAACAGGTTCTCTGCCTCCTGATGGTGGAGCCATTGCCCTTGAGAACAGCACTGCCCACGTTGGGGTCGCTCACAGTGCCTAAACTGGAAATCCCTGGGAACAATTCTAAAATCCTGCTGTCAAACAGCGGCTATCCAGACACTAGCCTGGTAGTCCATTGGGGGTTTAAGACTCCATGCTTTCAGTCTGGGGGGGTGCAGGTTCTATCCCTGGTCAGGGAACTAAGATCCTGTATGCTGCTCATCACAACCATAAAGTTAAAATTTAAAAAAGAGTGGTTAACTTCAAGTCCTCCTGTCCGTGGCATTAGAGGAGCCACCTGATACATTCCCATCAGGATGGGTCTCCCAGCTCTGCACTCTAGTTGGGCTGCTGAGGGGGCTGGCACAATGGCCAGGGAGAAATTCCTGAAAGCCTCCTACTCCGTGGCAGCCCACAGTGACTTCACATCAGATCGACAGTGAACCTCACTAGCACAAGCTAAATGGACCCCCAACTCAAATTCTCCTTGGTTTGAACCCCAAAATGTGTGCTTCAGTCCTTCCAAGGTGGGCTTGGGGTGTTCTGAGGAATCTAGACATATTTTTTAAGATTTGGAAGAGGAACTCAAACACTGAGACAAGATGCAAAAGTTTATTGAAAAAGTTGAGAAAGCTCAAATATACCATTTTAACTGTAGTTTGAAAAGACATTTTGGAATGTTTCCATAAAACAAATAAGACATCACAGACTCCCGATTTGGACATATATGAAGGTATCCTTTTATTGACATCTTTCAGTTAGTTAATTAAGAAACTGATTTATTTTATTCAAATAAAAATATACAGACCAAAAGCTCTAAAGATGAGCAACAGAATTAACAGAAATTATTCTGCTAACACTGACTCAATGGACATGAGTTTGAGCAAACTCAGGGAGATATGAAGGACAGGGAGGTCTGGCATACTGCAGTCCATGGGTTTGCAAAGAGTCAGACACGACTTAGAGACTTAACAACAGCAACAATTGAGGAGTGAATTAAAGCATATAATTCATTAAAAGGAAGAGATAAATTTTCAACACAGGCAATCAATTCATTCTTGGATGGTTTGATCATCCAATCAATGGAGAGGAGGAATCATATGAACATATTTAGAAAAGAAGATTTCTTGCTGATTTGGAGTAAATACTGACATTGACAAAGATAACGTGAACTTTATAACATGCACTACCAATATCTATCAGTAACAAACGGCCATCAATTTAAAGAGAATTTAAGATAAACCTTTGCAAAAGAAAACTGAAATGCCTTGAAATATTACAGTTTATATGTGAACTATCCTTGATAGAACTTTTCCCAAATAGGTAACAATCCTAAAAATTTATTTGACTTTGCAAACAATAAATTGTGACATTATCAAAACAATAAAATTTTTTCTTCTTATCCACCATGCCAGAGGAAAGGCTGATTTATTTTTATATTCTCTCTAGCAAAAACAATTGATCTCACCCACTTCTATCATATGCAGAGGCTATCAGAAATTATGCAGACAAAAGTATTTGAGAGATGTCAGGCATTCTTTTAACAAAATATTATGTTCTATTTATTTACAAAACAGAAACAGACTCACAAACTTAAAGAATGTTTAAGGGGAAGGATGAAGGGAAGGGATAGTTAGGGAATTGGGGATAGACATGCACACATTGCTCTATTTAAAATGAATAACCAACAAGGACCTCCTGTATAGCATAGGAAGTTCTGCTCAATGTTATGTGGCAGGCAGCCTGGACAGGAGGGGAGTTTGAGGGAAAATTGATACATGGATATGTATGACTGAGTTCCTGAGACTATCACAACATTGTTAATCAGCTATACTCCAATATAAAATAAAAAGTTAAAAAAGAATAAAATAAAAAAACTGCAAAAATTACAAAAACATGTAATATAAGTAACACTTCACTAAAAAGATAGAATGTAGTAAAATATTTTATGTTACACTTAACCATTAGAAGAAATGGAGTGGCCATCAGGGTCAACAAAAGAGTCTGAAATGCAGTACTTGGATGCAATCTCAAAAATGACAGATGATCTCTGTTCATTTCCAAGGCAAACCATTCAATATCACAGTAATCCAAGTCTATGCCCCAACCAGTAATGCTGAAGAAGCTGAAGTTGAATGGTTCTATGAAGACCTACAAGACCTTTTAGAACTAACACCCCAAAAAGATGTCCTTTTCATTATAGGGGACTGCAATGCAAAAGTAGGAAGTCAAGAAACACCTGGAGTAACAGGCAAATTTGGCCTTGGAATACAGAATGAAGCAGGGCAAAGACTGATAGAGTTTTGCCAAGAAAATGCACTGGTCATAACAACCACCTTCTTCCAACAACACAAGAGAAGACTCTATACATGGACATCACCAGATGGTCAACACCGAAATCAGATTGATTATATTCTTTGCAGCCAAAGATGGAGAAGCTCTATCAGTCAGCAAAAACAAGACCAGGAGCTGACTGTGGCTCAGACCATGAACTCCTTATTGCCAAATTCAGACTTAAATTGAAGAAAGTAGGGAAAACCACTAGACCATTCAGGTATGACCTAAATCAAATCCCTTGTGATTATACAGTGGAAGTGAGAAATAGATTTTTAAGGGCCTAGATCTGATAGATAGAGTACCTGATGAACTATGGAATGAGGTTCGTGACATTGTACAGGAGACAGGGATCAAGACCATTCCCATAGAAAGAAATGCAAAAAAGCAAAATGGCTGTCTGGGGAGGCCTTACAAATAGCTGTGAAAGAAGAGAAGCGAAAAGCAAAGGAGAAAAGGAAAAATATAAACATCTGAATGCAGAGTTCCAAAGAATAGCAAGAAGAGATAAGAAAGACTTCTTCAGCGATCAATGCAAAGAAATAGAGGAAAACAACAGAATGGGAAAGACTAGGGATCTCTTCAAGAAAATCAGAGATACCAAAGGAACATTTCATGCAAAGATGAGCTCGATAAAGGACAGAAATGGTATGGACCTAGCAGAAGCAGAAGATATTAAGAAGAGATGGCAAGAATACATAGAAGAACTGTACAAAAAAGAGCTTCACGACCCAGATAATCACGATGGTGTGATCACTCACCTAGAGCCAGACATCCTGGAATGTGAAGTCAAGTGGGCCTTAGAAAGCATCACTACGAACAAAGCTAGTAGAGGTGATAGAATTCCAGTTGAGCTATTCCAAATCCTGAAAGATGATGCTGTAAAAGAGCTGCACTCAATATGCCAGCACATTTGGAAAACTCAGCAGTGGCCACAGGACTGGAAAAGGTCAGTTTTCATTCCAATCCTAAAGAAAGGCAATGCCAAAGAATGCTCAAACTACCACACAATTGCACTCATCTCACATGCTAGTAAAGTAATGCTCAAAATTCTCCAAGCCAGGCTTCAGCAATATGTGAACCGTGAACTTCCTGATGTTCAAGCTGGTTTTAGAAAAGGCAGAGGAACCAGAGACCAAATTGCCAACATCTGCTGGATCATCAAAAAAGCAAGAGAGTTCCAGGAAAACATCTATTTCTGCTTTATTGACTATGCCAAAGCCTTTGACTGTGTGGATCACAATAAACTGTGGAAAATTCTGAAAGAGTTGGGAATATCAGAACACCTGATCTGCCTCTTGAGAAATCCGTATGCAGGTCAGGAAGCAACAGTTAGAACCGGACATGGAACAACAGACTGGTTCCAAATAGGAAAAGGAGTTTGTCAAGGCTGTATATTGTCACCCTGTTTATTTAACTCATATGCAGAGTACATCATGAGAAACACTGGACTGGAAGAAACACAAGCTGGAATCAAGATTGCTGGGAGAAATATCAATAACCTCAGATATGCAAATGACATCACTCTTATGGCAGAAAGTGAAGAGGAACTCAAAAGCCATTGGATGAAAGTGAAAGTGGAGAGTGAAAAAGTTGGCTTAAAGCTCAACATTCAGAAAAGGAAGATCATGGCATCCGGTCCCATCACTTCATGGGAAATAGATGGGGAAACAGTGGAAACAGTGTCAGACTTTATTTTTCTGGGCTCCAAAATCACTACAGATGGTGACTGTAGCCATGAAATTAAAAGACGCTTACTCCTTGGAAGGAAAGTTATGACCAACCTAGATAGCATATTCAAAAGCAGAGACATTACTTTGCCAACAAAGGTTCATCTAGTCAAGGCTATGGTTTTTCCAGTGGTCATGTATGGATGTGAGAGTTGGACTGTGAAGAAGGCTGAGCGCTGAAGAATTGATGCTTTTGAACTGTGGTGTTGGAGAAGACTCTTGAGAGTCCCTTGGACTGCAAGGAGATCCAACCAGTCCATTCTGAAGGAGATCAGCCCTGGGATTTCTTCAGAAGGAATGATGCTAAAACTGAAACTCCAGTACTTTGGCCACCTCATTCGAAGAGTTGACTCATTGTTAAAGACTCTGATGTTGGGAGGGATTGGGGGCAGGAGGAGAAGGGGACGACAGAGGATGAGATGGCTGGATGGCATCACTGACTCGATGGACGTGAGTCTGAGTGAACTCCGGGAGTTGGTGATGGACAGGGAGGCCTGGCGTGCTGCGATTCATGGGGTCGCAAAGAGTCGGACAGGACTGAGCGACTGATCTGATCTGATCTGATTATATATATAATTATTATTGTATGGTATAATAACTAGAGATTTAAATTAGGTTTTTAGTGGTGAAAACCTAAAAAAGCCTAAATTAGGTTTGTAGTGGTGACGACTTAAAAAAAATATGTTCTGATTTTTTGTGAAACTGGTAAGATTTTCCAGCTTTAAAAATATCATACTTTGTTGTGATTTCTTTTCGCATTCTAAATCAATATTATATTTTGTATTCAAATTTGGTTTTGTATTCTACTTAAGAGGCTTACCACTCCCGCCCACTCACCCCACCGGCCAGGAACACACACACACACACACACACACACAACCCTATGATCTTCCCGTGAAAATCAGAAGCACCTAAACTAATCTTTCCTGAACCTGGGCCAATTTCGGCCAGCCTCTCGGCCTTTCCCGAGTCCCCAGGAGAGGAAAAGACCTCTGCTCTGGGTCCCCATGGGACCACAGAGGCCCCTCTATCACTGCCTGTCACCTGGTGTAGTATTTATATGCTCCTGCCTTCCCCAAGGGCAACAGAGGCGTCTTACAGCGTTTCTAGCCCCACCCAGCCCAGGGCCTGGCCCTGAACAGAGCCTCTGTACTCATGCCCCTTCAGCAGGGACCCCTCTGACCTTCCAGGGACTTTGGTATCATTTTGCTCTTCTCATCTTGTTCCCTGGAAAAGATTGGCTACTCATTCACTCCAGGATTCTACTATCTGACATTTTACTTTAGATTAAAGCGTGTGCCGTTCCAGCGATTTTAGCCCCAAGGTTGGACACTCTTGGTGGTAACCTTGCAGGCATGGTGAGTTGGGGAGGGGTTTGGGGTCTTAGTAGCTTTCTTAGTAGCTTTCCCAGTACCTAAATACCTGATTCAGGTATTTAGCTTCTGGGAGTCTGTGTCTGTTGACTGATGTCAGAAAGAGCACGGCTGCGGATGGCCAGGTAGGAGGGAGGGAAGGAAGAACTGAGCCTGTGTGGAGGGGTGGAGGGACATCCCCAAGGGGCAGGGCAGTGACTGGATCACAGGTGTAAGCCTGGGGGTGGGGGGTGGTTTGGAAGTACCTCTGCTGCTTTTGCCTTTCATATCAAGTTTCTCCAGAGAAACTGGGAGTCCTTGAGTATAGCTGGCTTATTTTTTCTCTCTTAAACAGATCATCTGAGCCTCAGTTTTCTCATCTGTAAAATGGGGTGGTAACTCTTACAATGCTGAACACTCGGAGAAGAGGATTAAACAACAAAAGTGACCACGTGACCACAGTGACAAGCCCTGGGGCAAAGCAGGTGCTCGCCTAACATGTGATGCTGATGCTGTTGACCCAGCACTGGCCTGAGGTCAGGACACCTGTCTGGTTTGAGTTCCAGCTCTGGCCCTGCTGTCTGGGGGCCTCCCCAGAATTTCTCCAGGTTGTCAAAGGACTATGTGCTTTCGCCAG
This sequence comes from Bubalus kerabau, assembly GCF_029407905.1. NCBI lineage: Eukaryota > Metazoa > Chordata > Mammalia > Artiodactyla > Bovidae > Bubalus > Bubalus kerabau. Next base: position 26,076,558 of record NC_073642.1, read on the forward strand.
TTTGGAAATTATGAAGGGTCTGATGCTGCAAAGATTCTTTTTTTATATATTATTTATTTATTGGTTGCTCTGGGTCTTCGTTGCTGTGCATGGGCTTTCTCTTGTTGCAAAGCACAGTCTCTAGGCTCACGGGCTTCGGATGCAGATCAAGATGGGTAGGTCTTTGGAGCACCGTTAATTTTCCAGGATGTTTGTTAACTTCATCCTAACACATGGTGCAGGTGCCACCTAGTGGTGAGAAAGGGCTGTGGCAGTGGAGAGATGCTCAGCTATTAGTGTTTCCCCAGGTGTAGGAGACAGAATGGGAAAGACTAGATATCTCTTCAAGAAAATTAAGAGATACCAAGGGAACATTTAATGCAAAAATGGGCTCGATAAAGGACAGAAATGGTATGGACCTAACAGGAAAAAGAAGATATTAAGAAGAGATGGCAAGAATACACAGAAGAACTGTACAAAAAAGATCTTCATGACTAAGATAATCACGATGGTGTGATCACTCACCTAGAGCCAGACATCCTGGGATGTGAAGTCAAGTGGGCCTTAGAAAGCATCACTACGAACAAAGCTAGGGGAGGTGATGGAATTCCAGTTGAGCTATTCCAAATCCTGAAAGACGATGCTATGAAAGTGCTGCACTCAATAGGCCAGCAAATTTGGAAAACTCAGCAGGACTGGAAAAGGTCAGTTTCATTCCAACCCCAAAGAAAGGCAATGCCAAAGAATGCTCAAACTACCACACAATTGCACTCATCTCACACGCTAGTAAAGTAATGCTCAACATTCTCCAAGCCAGGCTTCAGCAATATGTGAACTGTGAACTTCCAGATGTTCAAGCTGGTTTTAGAAAAGGCAGAGGAACCAGAGACCAAATTGCCAACATCTGCTGGATCATCAAAAAAGCAAGAGAGTTCCAGAAAAACATTTATTTCTGCTTTATTGACTATGCCAAAGCCTTTGACTGTGTGGATCACAATAAACTGTGGAAAATTCTGAAAGAGATGGGAATATCAGAACACCTGATCTGCCTCTTGAGAAACCTGTATGCAGGTCAGGAAGCAACAGTTAGAACCGGACATGGAACAACAGACTGGTTCCAAATAGGAAAAGGAGTACGTCAAGGCTGTATATTGTCACCCTGCTTATTTAACTCATATGCAGAGTACATCATGAGAAACACTGGACTGGAAGAAACACAAGCTGGAATCAAGATTGCTGGGAGAAATATCAATAACCTCAGATATGCAGATGACACCACTCTTATGGCAGAAAGTGAAGAGGAACTCAAAAGCCATTGGATGAAAGTGAAAGTGGAGAGTGAAAAAGTTGGCTTAAAGCTCAACATTCAGAAAAGGAAGATCATGGCATCCGGTCCCATCACTTCATGGGAAATAGATGGGGAAACAGTAGAAACAGTCGCAGACTTTATTTTTCTGTGCTCCAAAATCACTGCAGACGGTGACTACAGCCATGAAATTAAAAGACACTTACTCCTTGGAAGAAAAGTTATGACCAACCTAGATAACATATTGAAAAGCAGAGACATTACTTTGCCAACAAAGGTCCATTTAGTCAAGGCTATGGTTTTTCCTGTGGTCATGTATGGATGTGAGAGTTGGACGGTGAAGAAAGCTGAGTACCGAAGAATTGATGCTTTTGAACTGTGGTGTTGGAGAAGACTCTTGAGAGTCCCTTGGACTGCAAGGAGGTCCAACCAGTCCATTCTAAAGATCAGCCCTGGGTGTTCTTTGATGCTAAAGCTGAAACTCCAGTACTTTGTCCACCTCATGCGAAGAGTTGACTCATTGGAAAAGACTCTGATGCTGGGAGGGATTGGGGGCAGGAGGAAAAGGGGACAACAGAGGGTAAGATGGCTGGATGGCATCACTAACTCGATGGACATGAGTTCGAATGAACTCCGGGAGATGGTGATGGACAGGGAGACCTGGTGTGCTGCGATTCATGGGGTTGCAAAGAGTCGGACAAGACTGAGCAACTGAACTGAACTGAACTGAGGAGGCAAAGGTGAGGCTGTATGCAGGTGACCCCACCTTTTGGCCAGGATGACAAGTCTCTGAATACAGGTATTAAGAGGCATGGGGAGAAATACGCCCCTTGGTTCTGCCAGTGTACACTGTGTGACCTTGGCCCAGTACCTTTCCCTCTCTGGGTCTCAGCTTCCCCATCTGCAACCTGAGGGAGTTGAATGAATGTGGGGACTGTGGATCTGTGGTGGGGGATTTTGTGAAGTCCCTGAAATTTAAAGAAAAGTTTGTATGTATGTGTGAGTGAGGGTCTAGTTCTTTAATCGCTTAATTTTTTTTTTGGCCATGCATCATGGCATATGGGATCTTAGTTCCCCAACCAGGGATTAAATTTGCACTCCCTGCACTGGAAGGGTAGAGTCTTAACCACTGGACCAGCGGGGAAAGTCCCAATGTTTTTTTTTTTTTTTAAATTTAAATAAAGCAGCAGGTGGAATGGCTTTATTTTATTCATTTATTTATTTTGGCTGCACTGCACGGCATGCAAAAATTTTAGTTCCCCCACTGACTGGGGATCGAACCTGTGCTGTCTGCAGTGAAAGTGTGGATTCCTAATCACTGGACTGCCAGGAAAGTTCTGGCTGGGGTCTTAATCACATCCTGGAGTCAGCATAGGCTGGGCTTTTAGAACTGATAGGGAGGGGAGTTCCTGAAGGTGGCTCAGGCCTCACTCAGAGCCAGGTTGCTGCTGGTGCTGAGGAGCAGTGAGATTGAGGCCCTGGCTCAGCTCCCAAGCCAGCCTTCTTGCCAACCCATCAGCCTAAAACTTCCCGCTGACTCTGCTGGGAGGGGTCATTTCCTGGGGTGGGGATGGTGACTCAGGATCTGACCCAGAAATCCCGCAGACCGCACCCTGTTCTGCTCGGTTGCTGGTTTGAGAGTCCATCTGCCCAGAAGTTCACACCTCCTCTTTGCTCCTCCAGGGCCTCAGACTGCCCCTGCCTGCATCAGGGCACACCCGCCTGCCATCTGCCCTCTCTGTGCTCCCAATCCCACGGGCAGTGACAGCCACCACCACTCGCCTGGCTCACTCTCCCAAGCCAGCCTTCTGCACCTGCCAGTTTCCTGGACACTACAGAAAACCGTCAAACTTTCAGACATCCTGCTTCTCTTTAGAGACAAAGCCTGAGGGACCCAGTGGCATGTGGACACCCAGCTTTCCTGTCTAGAACAGGGCCTCCCTGTAGGCCTTCCACCCCTTCAACAAAAACTGTCTGTCTCCGCCCCGACTTCCCCCTCCCACCTATTGATTTAGTGAGGAAGAGACTCATTTAGTGATGGTTGGAGCCCAAGCAATTTGCCCAAGATAACCAGCTGGTCAGTGGCGCAGCTGGGAGTTGATCCCAAGGAGATTCAGTTCAGAGACCTCTGTGCTCAATCATAGAAAGACTGGATTATAGGTTCCAAGTGATGTCTGCTTGGACTTCCTGAAAGCTCAGTCAGTAAAGAATCTGCCTGCAATGCAGGAGACCCCGGTTCAATTCCTGGGTCGGGAAGATCCCCTGGAGAAGGTAAATGCTACCCACTCCAGTATTCTGGCCTGGAGAATTCCATGGACTTTATAGTCCATGGAGTTGTGAAGAGTCAGACATGACTGAATGTGCTTGTCATCAATAGTCAAATTGGTTTCCAGCCCACCTGGAAGAATCTACATCACATGTGTGTTGGCTGTGGGGGTATCTGTGTGGGGTACCTGATTGATGTGTCAAGGGCTACAAAAGTCACAGGATAAACATTATGCAGTCCTAAAGCATCAGTATAATTTGAGTATCTGGGAAAACATTTTATACCAAAATAAGGATATAGTGTGTGTGTGTGTGGGGGGGGGTGCACGTGCACGCACGCTCAATCGTGTCCAACTCTTTGTGACCCCATGAACTGCAGCCAGCCATGCTCCTCTATCCATGGGATTTCCCAGGCAATAAAACTGGACTGGGTTGCCAGTTCCTCCTCCAGGGGATCTTCTCAACCCAAGGACTGAACCTGCTTCTCTTGCATCTCCTGCTTTGGCAGGTGGATTCTTTACCACTGTGCCACCTGGGAAGCTCTCCAAACATGCACAAATATTTAAAATAACAGATTTCAATATAAATATTCTCCAGGGAGGTTGAGGCTCTTCTGAATATCTCTCTTAGATCCCCTGGAGAGTACAAATTCTTTTCCTCCCCATATGCTTCCAGTGGAAAAGTCTGGAGCCACTGTGTGCACTCAAAAATGTTATTACACAGTCACTCCTCACTGTCCCCAGGATAAATATGAACAACAACACTGGTGTCCAGAGCCCTGGTTTACTTCATATGAGCCTGTACATTCATGCTAAGTCGCTTCAGTCGTGTCCAGTTCTTTGTGACCCCATGGGCTATAGCCTGCCTGCCAGGCTTCTCTGTCCATGGGATTCTCCAGGCTGGAATACTGGAGTGGGTTGCTGTGTCTTCCTCCAGGGGATCTTCCTGACCCAGGGATTGAAACTGTGTATCCTACATCTCCTGCATTGGCAGGTGGGTTCTTTACCACTAGCACCACCCTGGAAGCCCTTATAAGCCTGTGCTGTTGTCCAAGTCAGAGGCTCACAGATCCTGACTTCACTGTCCAGCTTGTTCAGAACTGCACCCAGCTTCATGGTGTTTGCAGATTACATCGGAGTGCCTTCCACCTCCTCCCCAAGTCATGGCTGAAGTCTGGTGAGTGGCTCTGACCGCCTTCCAAATGACATCTGTCTGTCATCATTAGTTTTTGGTTAGAGTAATCAAACTGGTTTCCAGCCCACCTGGAAGGATCTACATCACCCCTAATATCTTGGTAAGGTTGTTGCATTACGTGTCTCCCTGAATTTTGGATGAAAAGCATCTCCAGCAAATTTCCAACTAATCTATGAAGCCTATGAAATAAAGGAAAGAAATCAAGACTGGAATAATCTCTTTCTGGTAAGATCCTTTTCCTCCTTGGAATTTTCTCCTGGCTTCCAGTTCACTTGCTCCACGCTCCATGTTCCTCCCATGGATTTTAGCTGGTGGGCTACAGTCTATGGGGTTGTAAAGAGTGGGAAAGCAAGAACAACAGCAACAACTCTTCTTGCTCTAACTATATGAAGTTGGGTGGGATATGGTGAGGCCAGATGCAGAACAAAGAAACCAGAAACAGGTTTACAACTATATAATTTTATACTCAATTCCCTGGGGAGAACGCCCCAAGCCAAGCAGGACTGCCCAGAGGAGGCATGGGTTTGTTCACAAGGCAAAGGGAGAGACAGGAGCCGAGGCCAAGCACCCTGATCCTGGTCTCCTTGGGAAGGAGCAAGTGGGCAAGCCAGGGTGAGTGAACTTGGGGTTGGCTCTGCTTGAAAATGGTGCCCCCGAGAAGTTCATGCTTGCTGTGGGGGTTGGGGCCCATGTGTAAAATAGATAGCTAGTGGGAAGCTGCTGCATAGCACAGGAGCTCAGCTCGGTGCTCTGTGATGACCCCGAGAGTGGGATGGGGGGTGGGGAGAGGTCCAGGAGGGAGGAGGTATGTGTGTACATATAGATGATTTACTCATTAAACAGCAGAAACTAACACAACCTTGTAAAGCAACTACTCCCTCAATTTAAAAAATAAATTAAAAAAAGAAAAGAGAAAGTCTCCAGGTATTTAGGGTGAACCAGGGTTTACTTAGGGGACACCTTGTGGCCACTTTATAGATGTTAAAGATCAATTTACAGAGACTGAAAGTCTAGTTCACACACCCTTCAACGCTGGGAACCTGCCAAGATAAAGCCCAAATCTCATGTTCTTCCTTTTGAGTCATCTGGGATTTGGTCCTTCCTATGTGATGATCAGGGAAGAGATGGTCTTCAACCAGGACTAGGAATTCAAACACATTTGTGTTGATTCTACTGGCTCACCAGACCACGGGGCTGGGGGGAAGTTGGGGTGGAGGCCTCCTCCTTTGAGGTGGGACTGCTCCTTCCCACGGCCAGGCTCTGAGCTACCTGTCCACTGAGGAGATGTGGACCGAGCCCTGGTTTCCTAATGGTGTTGGCAGCACACATTTGTGAATTAGGATGGGGCATGGGGATGGGTAGAACCCTGATTCCTAACTCAGTCCCTTGATCACAGAGGTGAGGGCTGCTGCTGCTGCTAAGTTACTTCAGTCATGTCCGACTCTGTGTGACCCCATAGACGGCAGCCCAACAGGCTCCCCCATCCCTGGGATTCTCCAGGCAAAAACACTGGAGTGGGTTGCCATTTCCTTCTCCAATGCATGAAAGTGAAAAGTGAAAGGGAAGTTGGTCAGTCATGTCCGACTCTTCGCGACCCCATGGACTGCAGCCTACCAGGCTCCTCTGTCCATGGGATTTTCCAGGCAAGAGTACTGGAGTGGGGTGCCATTGCCTTCTCTGAGGTGAGGGCTAATGTTTACCAAATGCATCAGAGTTCCCTCTGGCAGGAAGCAAGAGGGGGGCCTGCATGGGTGATGACAGAGCAGGTGATCTGCATTTTGATCATCATTTAAAGACTCGGGGAGGGCATAGCTTTCTGCGAGTAATGTGTTCTGAAGGGAGAAGCCGCTTTGAAGCTGCTGCTGAGAATGGGCAGTGATTATGAAAAGCAGCGGTGGGCTAAACCAGTGCGTTTGATGTTAATTTGCTCTTCGTTAGGACAGGGGCCCTGACCTCCGGGAGCTGGGAGATGAGGGACTGAGTCTCCCTGGCAACGGTACCCTGATTGGAAGGCAGGATCCTGGGGCAGATGGAGAAGGCAAAGCTGTGGATCTTTCTCCATCTTTCCCACCCTGAGCCTGGGGCGGGAAGCCTGTGGTGTGATGTCACAAAGCCCACCTGGGAGGGCTCTGAGCAATCCCCCCTTATCAGTGTCCTCCTGCCATTGGCTGGTGGAGTTCTAGCATCCCCAGGACAGAGTCCCTGTAGCCTTGAAGACTGGACATCAGAGAAACACAGTCCAAGATGGCTCTGGCTCTAGGAAGAGAGTTAAAGTAAGTTTTCCAACCCAGCTTGAGTACGGTATGAAAAAGTGAAAGTGTCAGTTGCTCAGTCATGTCCGACTCTTTGTGACCCCATGAACTGTAGTCTACCAGGCTCCTCTGTCCACGGGATTCTCCAGGCAAGAATGCTGGAGTGGGTTGCCATTTCCTGTTCCAGGGAATCTTCCTGACCCATGGATTAAATCTGGGGCTCCTGAATTGCAGGCAGATTCTTTACCATTTGAGCTACCAGGAAAGCCCTAACTAGGTGTAGTAACCCCTGAAGTTAGTCCATTTGACTCCCACAATAACTAGGTATTTCCAGTCCCTTATTTTTAAATTTCAGGTGACTCTATTTGCATTTCTTTCTGTGAATAGAAACATATACTCTATAAGTTTAATGGCAATTTAATCATTCTGGGAGAAAAAACAAATTTGAGCATGCTTTGTCTCTACTTGGGGTCAACATACTTTTTCTGCAAAGGGCTGGATGGTAAATATTTTAGGCTTTGTGGGTTGTAGAATCTCCGTTGCAACTGAACTCTGCCTTTGCAGTGTGGAATCAGCCCTAGATGGAGCTTACATGAGTGGGCCTGGTGAGTCTGGCTGGCACCAGCATGTTCTTGGAATCACAGCACGTGTCAGGTGGCCATTACCAAGAGTGACCAGCAGAAGTCACTGCTTGGATCTCTGGCCCAGGATGGGAGGGTGGCAGGTGCAGGCTATGTGTCTGCAGATCTGGGGGGGCAGCCGTGGCTGAGGGAGACCGGGAGAGATTATGAAGAACATAGGCTTCAAGGCTGTAGAGTGTGGGGAGCAGGAGAGGAGGCATGTTTATGATAATGTGCACCCCTAATTTCCCAGATGGTGCGGAAATCCATCTGTACCTTCTGATGAGACTTTACTAGACATTCGGGATCAAGTTACACTTACGGAGAGTTGGGATTTCATAGAACAGGCACCCCCAACCCATCTCTCAGCCTGCCTCATGCAGTGGGGCCCCCTTAGGTCTCTCTGAGAGGGTTATGAGCCTGCCTGCACTCCCAGGAACCAGGTCCCAGGCTGATGACAGCAGAAATGTTCACTCTCAGGAGGTGGAATGAATTGGGAGACTGGGATTGACATATATATATTGCTGCTGCTACTGCTAAGTCGCTTCAGTTGTGTCCAACTCTGTGTGACCCCATAGACGGCAGCCCACCAGACTCCCCAGTCCCTGGGATTCTCCAGGCAAGAACACTGGAGTGGGTTGCCATTTCCTTCTCCAATGCATGAAAGTGAAAAGTGAAAGTGAAGTCGCTCAGTCATGTCCGACTCTTAGAGACCCCATGGACTGCAGCCTATAAGGCTCCTCCATCCATGGGGTTTTCCAGGCAAGAGTACTGGAGTGGGGTGCCATCGCCCTCTATGTATAAAATAGATAATTAATGAGAACTAGTGTACAGCACAGGGAACTCTACTCAGTGCTCTGTGGTCACCTAAGAGGGAAGGAAATCCAAAACAGAGGGGATATATGTATACATATAGCTGATTCACTTTGCTGTACAGCAGAAACTAACCCAACATTGTAGTGTAAATCAACTACACTCCAATAAAAATTAATTTAAAATAAAAAGAAAGGAAGAAAGAACAAAAGAATCTTACCATCTAGGGATATCTGCTGTCATTGGGTTAGCATGTTTCTTTTCCTCTTTTTGCATTATGTTAAAAAAAATGCAGTCCCAATTATATGCCTAATTTGTATCATTTTGGGGCTAAATTTAGTATCTTCCATATATTAAAAGTTCTTTGTGAACAGCATTTTTCCAGAAGAAAATAAAAGTATATGGAGATACACTGTATATAAAAAAAGAGAGCAATTTTCACTCCCTGCATCAGAAACCCCACCCAGTCTCAGCTTCTCTCAACGCCTCTCCTGACCCCAATAGGCAGATGACATCAGAACACAGCAGTGCCGGGTCCCCACACTTCCATACCCTGCGAGGGTCTTAGTTCTGAATAGTTTTCTAAGCAGAATGCTCAGCTGAACACTCCAGCTTGAATTTCCCCACATAGGACCTACTTGCCTATTTATAGAGGTGTCTCTAACACGGGGCAAAGGTGCTGTTTTCCACTGCATTTCAGCCTCAGAACTCCTGATACCCAATCTTCACAGACACACACACACACACACACACACACACAGCTTCTCAAGAATCGGCAACTGCATGCAAGCTCAGGGCAATAGAAATCCATGGCCAAAAACAGGCTCATGGGAAGAACCACGTGTGCAGAACAGATGCTGACCCAACCATGAACCCACCTGCAGTCTTCTCTTACAGAATGCTCGGCTGCTTCACTGAAAGCAGTGGTTTTCCACTGGGGCTGCGCCATACACTCACCTGGGGAACTCTACAAACTATGGTTGCCTGTGAGCTGCTGTGCAGATCAATATAGTCAGAGGCTCTCAGAAGGCCCTGGGAGCTCACTTTTCTCCCGAGTTCCCAGGTGATTATTATTATTATTTTAAGATGTTTTTTGTTTTTTTGGATGTGGACCATTTTTAAAGTCTTTATTGAATTTGTTACAATATTGCTTCTGTTTTATGTTTTGTTTTTTTGGCCTCAAGGCATGTAGCATCTTAACTTCCTGACCAGGGATTGACTACCCACCTGCTGCATTGGAAGGCAAAGTCTCAACCACTGTGTCACCAGGGAGGTCCCCCACTCCCCAGATTATTCTAACGTGTAGAATTAGAGAATTCTAATGTGAGAACCATCACTTTGAAATGCTGACATCTCCTTATCCCTCCAGGAGACGCTGGGTCATCCTACAGTAAGTGATGAATCCCAGTATTTTAGTGGCTTATCGTGACAAAGTTTGGTTTTTTAATCACACTGCATGTCCAGTAAGGGTTGGTGGGGGACTCTTCCCCCATGCAGGAGAGAAGTAGGTGGAGGCACCCTGATTTGCAAGGACACGATCTTAAATAGTTGTTTTCCTTGGTTGCCCTGGCAACTGAGAGGTTGTGGGGTGGAGCTCTTCTCTGGGACTGGAAATAGCATGTCATTTCCTCTCAAAGCCCATTGGCCAGAGTTGGTCTCATGATCCCACAGCAGCAAGGACCCTGGAGGAGGGGCCACAGAGCTAGGGGATGTTTGATGAGCAGCTTGTTGGAATCTTTTTTTTTTTTTTTTAATTCCACCCTCCAACACTGACTTGGTTCTTGCTTTACTGAGGGATCATTCAAGAAGCTATACCAGAAGGAAATAAACAAGCAGCCCTAAAACAGTGGTCAGTTTCATGTCTCCATCACCTGGAGACATAAAGCTGCATATGTCATTTGGGGAGTTTTCTGGCTTCCACAAGTCCCACTGAAGTTTAATAGAAAATCATAGTTTTACTTTGGTCACTTGTATGTACACTCAGCCATTTCAGAACTTCCCATGGGTTTGTCATTTCTTGCAGCTGTGGTACACTGTATTAAATATTGAAGCTTTGCAGGGGATACTGACACTTTGCAGGATCAGTTCTGTCTCCCTGCTTTCCTTTTTCAGAATTATCTCATTTTTTCCCCATGTGTTTATTGTTTCAGAAAGTTTTTAAATAAAAAACTTTTATAAAATTTGTTTACGATTTTTATTGGGACTGAATATCTTTATAAATGTTATCCCTGCTTCCCAGGTGGCTGAGGGTACAGAATCTGCCTGCCAATGCAGGAGATGCAGGTTCAATTCCTGGGTCACAAAGATCCCACGGAGGAGGATATGGGAACTCACTCTGGTATTCTTGCCTGGAAAATCCCGTGGACAGAGGAGCCTGAGGGGCTATAGTCCATGGGGTCGCAAAGAGTGGGACACGACTGAAGTGACTGAGCATGCACACATTCACTGCCTCAAGAAAATGCTCTGTAATTCTGTTAGTCTTCTATATGCTTCTCAATGAATGTTAGCTCTTTTTCTCATAGGTCTTATATATTTCTTATTAAGTTCCTTTTCTAATATACATACATCTACCTGCATATATATGTATATGTTATATATCAATTCATTTAGAATGTGTAGAGGATCTTTTCCCCATCATATTTTCTAACCGTAGTATTTCTCTATTAAGGTTAATATTGATTGGTATTTTGGGATAGATATTTTATTATATTAAGAAAGTATTTTAGGACTTTCCTGGTGGTTCAGTGGCTAAAACTCCATGCTCCCAATGCAGAGGGCCCAGGTTTGATCCCTGGTCAGGGAACTAGATCCCACATGCCACAACTAAGAGTTTGCATGCTGTAACTAAAGATCTTTTGTGCCACAACTAAGACCTGGTGCAGCCAAATATATATATTTAGTTATTTATATATATAGGGGTGACAGAGGATGGGATGGTTGGATGGCATCACTGACTCCATGGACATGAGTTTGAGCAAATTCTGGGAGACGGTGAAGGACAGGGAAACCTGGCGTGCTGCAGTCCATGGGGTCGCAAAAAGTTGGACACAACTTAGCGACTGAACAACAACAATATATGTATGTATATGTATATGTATATATATATATTTATATATACATGTATATATAATATATTAGCCATGATTGTTGGTTGAATTAATGAATGTCATGGCTTCATTTTTTTTTTAAATAAGAGGAGCTCTCCTTAACCTCCTTCTCAGAGCACACACCCTCTGCGGCTTTGCTGGTGGCCACTGGCCATGTTGCTCAGCCATCTGGCACCAGGAGTCATGGGCCCTGAGAGCGGTGGGGACAGGACCCTGGAGGGGATGCCTGCAGGAAGCCCACTGCTTCAGGACCACTGGGAAATGCACAATGTGGGCTTGGTTCCTGCCAAAGATGAGAGGGAAAGTGTGGAAGGCAGGCCCTTCCACAGAACAGAAAGGACAAGAGGAAGGGGCAGGTAGGAGGAGGGAGGAGCAGACCGGCCCCCCTGCCCTCACAGGGCTGTTTCGAGGGTGTTAACTTCTTGGCTATTTGGGGAAGCTTTGCCAGCAGATTCACTATCTCAACCGTCTGGGGCCTCAGCGGCCTGTGACTGTAAAACAAGGTCACACGCCTCTTCACTGCTCAGATTAAAATAGGATTGAGACCCCCAGCCTTTGGTGTCAGGACAAACCCCCTGAAGGAGTCCAGGGGCCCTATTTCTGAGAGCTCCCTGCTGTGCCAAGGGCAGGGTTGGTCAAGGCCCAGTCCCCTCTTTCCTCTGCCCTTTGCTGCCTCTGACGCCTGTGACCTTGGGTGGTCTCCCTCCTTCAGGGCTCGGTCATTCCAGTCAGTGATTCTCCTCTTCCAGTGCCCTGCTCTTAGGGTACAGGGCCTTGACTTCCCCTTGGCTCCTCAGGCCCTTCCCTCAGTTTTCTACGACACAGTGGACCCTTGGCCCTAGTCTTTAATGAAGCTTTACTGAGAGTTGAGAGTGAATGAATGAGAAGCCCAGACCAGTAGGAGCTTGCAAAGATGCCTCTCTTTAGGGTCCTTCCTTTTTTTAAAAGATATTTTTTATGTGGACCATTTTAAAAGTCTTTATTGAACTTGTTACAATATTGCTTGTGTTTATGGTTTGGTTTTTATGTTTTGGGGGTTTTTGGCTGCAGGGCAAATAAGATCTTTGCTCCCCAACCAGGGATTGAACTGTCACCCCCTGCATTGGAAGGCATAGTCTCAACCACTGGACAACCAGGCACATCCCTGTGTGACTTTTTCTACCCAGCCTGGATCTCTTCCACCTCATTTTCTTCCTTGAGGAAGCCAGGATCACCGCCCTGCCCACTCACCACCCCCCACCCCAGGGGCGGGCCATGGACTCTACTGCTTGGTTGGGGCAAATGTCAGAGAATTTGAGGACTTGTTTTAGAACCATGACACTCTCCAGCCAATTGGACTGATAATACCATTTCATATAAAATGGACGCACCCTAGTTTATTTAACCAAACTTTTCTCAATGGTTATTTTGATTATTCTGTATTTTTTCTGGCTGCGATCTGCATCTCTGTGCATGTTGTTGGTGTTGTTTAGTCATTCAGTTGTGTTCGAGTCTTTGGAACCCTATGGACTATATAGTCTACCAGGCTCCTCTGTCCATGGAATTCTCCAGGCAAGAATACTGGAGTAGGTTGACATTTCCTTCTTGAGGGGATCTTCCCCACCCAGCGATTGAACCAGAGTCTTCTGCATTGGCAGGAAGATTCTTTACCACAGCCATCTGGGAAGCCCATCTCTGTGCATCGTCTACACTATTTTCTGGGAGGAGAGGTGCCAAGAAGGGAGCTTGAAGGATCCAATGGTAGGGACATTTTAATCCACTGGAATTTTTCACTTTAAAATGTGTTGTTTATAGAAATCATATGATAAAAATTAAAATAGCTTGTCTACAATATATTTGAAGACATCCTGAGAAGCAAGGAAAACAAAAATATATTGTCTTAATAGAATACGTTGTTTTGTTTTTAAAGCTCTTTGAAGACATGAGAAGATTCCCACTTTCCACACCTGGGTCGTATGTGTGTGTGTCTATGGGCCGGGGAATATTTTGGGATTTCTTTACACTCCACCTTCATGATGCATAACACAGACACTTTTGCTGAAATGCTGATAGCTTCGCAGCTCTGAAAACAGCTCTAGCACTCTGCAGGAGAAGGCCACCCCTGTGAAAGCCTGATGTGCCCTCACCAGTGTGGCCAGGACAAAGCAGACAGCACAGGAGGTGACCCAGCTAAACTGATAATTTTGGAAATTAGAGATCCAAACTCACTCTGAGTAGTGTTTCGCTGTCTTTTAGAAACATAAGCCCATGTCCCCATGCCAGTCTTTCTTTCTCTGTTTTTAAAAAATATTTTAAAATTTATTTGGCTGATTCCAGGTCTTAGTTGTGGCATGTGGGATCTAGTTCCCTGACCAGGGATCAAATCCAGGCCACCTGCTTTGGCAGTGCTGAGTGTTAGCCACTGTACCACTGGGGAAGTCCCCACCATGCCAGTCTTCCTTAATGATCTTCTGGATGTCCCAGCAGCTTCATTATCTTGTGCAGTATATTGTGGAAAATGTATAAGCATTTGAATAAGATATTTTTGAGCTCCATCTTTTCCTTCTTAAGAAGCAGACAGTTCAACTGGAGGTTGAGACTGTGTGTTCTCCACTAATAAGCCCTGGGTCTCCTTGAGCAAGACCAAGAAGAGGTCTGGAGATCTGGCTATTTTTGAATTATTGTCATTAGAACAAACTGTTGCTGGGCCTACACAGTGTCTAGATCATTGCTTCTACAGCTGACTTCGCTTTGCCATGTAGACCTGTGTACTTGGAAAGGGCTAGGTACTTTCTCTTTTAAGTTTTTGCAAGGTTCATGAGAGAAGAGTAGGAATGTCAGAACTTATTTTTCTTCAGCTGTGAACTTAGCCAGTGACCTGGGAGGGACTTACCACTTGGTTAAATCTTTTCACAGCAACATGGCTTAGCAGACCCAGCCCTCAACTTGAGAGTTGCAAGACCTGAGTCTAGGTTTCAGTTCTGTCCTTAATATGGTGGGTGACTTCAGGCAATTTGTGTCTCCTTGGAGGTCAGGAGTGCTCTTTGATGGCCCACTTGAGCAGTAGGGAGCTTAACTTGGCCAATTCCTCTAGACATCACAGTTTTAAAATATGATGATGTGTGACTGCCGTCCCTGAGGGTCCTACTTTGTTTTAGATTTTTTTTCATCTTTCTTCTCCTGGTTTCTGGGTAGAAATGAAGGTTTGGGCTTGGAAGAGAAGCACTTATTATATTCTTGGCAGAAGGGGTTTAAAAGGAGATGGTCTCAGGCTGGGATCTTCCAAAGCACACTCTTAGACAAAGACTTGAGTGTTAAGTGGTTTATTTAGGAGGCTGAGTGGGGAGTGGTGAGACTAGAAAGGGAAGGAGACCAACTGAGAGTGTGTGAGCGGGCTACCACCATGGACAATTGGAGAGATGTATGCGTCATGCAAGAAGTCCCGCTGGAGACCCCTGGGAGAATGTATCTCAGAGTGGTCCAGCAGAGGGCAGGATCACTGGGCTATCTTCCCCCCAGAGGTGTTAACTACCAGAATGTCCAGCTGGCCCCTGGCACAAACCAAGAAACATGCCTCAGATAGAGCATGGAGGATGTTTGAAGCTACAGGCAGGTAACAGGAACGGCTAAGCCAAGAGGATACCGGTGGTGTGTTGACCACATCTGCTCCTGCTGATGCTGCCTGGAACTTTCCTCTGATTTTTCTTGGCTGTTCATTGTATTCAAGCACATAAGAACTATATCTTGTGAGGGATTCTGTATGTAGTTACCCAAGTTTTGGAGCTTTTTTTTTTTGGCTGGACCACCCAGCATGTTGAATCCTTGTTCCTGACCCCTTCAGGGGAAATGCAGAGGCTTAACCATTGGACAATCAGAGAGGTCTCAAGTTTTGGAGCCTTCTGATGTTCCATTGTGTTTGGTAGACAGAGACTGCATTGAACTAGAAGGAAATGTCTCATTTGATAAGAAGCTGGAGACATGGGCTTAACACATGTGGGTATGACTGTGTGGAGATCACGTGATGTTGGTTGAACTTCTGGAATGTGGGAGGAGCTTGTGGGCAGAACAATGATTGAGACCACACAAGGAAGAAGTTCAAGGGTGGAAATAAGGACACACATGGAACTTAGATGCCCAAGAGTATGGTGTAAAGGAGGATGACATGATGGGTATTCACGGACAAGCTCCCAGACAGTGCCAATTAATTGAAGGTTCATGAATTCACTTTTCTCCCTCATTCTGTCTGTACCATTGCTGTGGGGAAGGAAATCTGAGAAGGTGCAACACTATCCACTTTGATATGCTTTTGCGAGCATCCACTTTGGCAGACAGGACACTCAACATCCAGGGCAAGTCAAGAGAAGATACAGCGAGTGGGAGCAAGAGGCAGGGAAATAAAGACCAGGAGAGAAGAATTTCCTTGGTGGGCCAGTGGCTAAGAGTCTGCACTCCCAATGCAGGGGGCATGGGTTCGATCCCTGGTAGGGAAGTGGATCCCACATACCACAACTAAGAGTTTGCATGCTGCCACTAAATATCCCACATACCACAAATAAGACCCAGTGAAGCCAAATAAATAAATAAAACCAAGGAGAGAGATGAGAATGCTTGGCTGGACCAGAACAGAGCAGAGGGTCTTCTTCCCAACTGTCAGGACCAGGCAGGCCTCTCAGAGGCATCTGGGCTTTCAATTTAGGTAGAAAAGGCAACGTGCATGAAGAAAACCATGATGGACAAAGGTGTGAAAAAGGGCAGGTTGAGAACATGTTTGTGTTTCACTGGCTGGTCTGATGTGGCTGAGACATAGACTTCACGCAAGAAAATCTTGGACAAATATCATGGTGGGGGCCAGTGTGCACAGAGACCTGAATGCCAGGCAGAAGAGACAGGAGCTGGCTGTGTGGGCAATGGCAGCTGCTGAGGCTATCCAAGGTGGGGTGTGTCTCCATGGTCTTTATAGAACAAGTGTATGAGTGTTACCCACAACTGAGAAGCACCCAGTTGAAAAAGAAGTGTGTAGAAGCTTGTTGAGGGTGGTTCATGGGCCAGCAGTGACATGGCCTCTTGAGCAAGGAGGTTTCTGAAAAGCAGGCTCTACTTTTAGTTTTCATCCTAAAGGACATCAACCCTGAATATTCACTGGTAGGACTGATGCTGAAGCTGAAGCTCCAACACTTTGGCCACCTGATACGAAGAGCTGACTCACTGAAAAAGACTCTGATGCTGGGAAAAGATTGAAGGCAAAAGGAAAAGAGGAAATTGTTGGATGGCATCACTGAGTCAATGTACATGAATTTGAGCAAACTCCAGGAGATGGTGAAGGGAAGCCTGGTGTGCTGCAGTCCATGGGGTTGCAAAGAGTCGGACACGACTGAATGACTGAACAACAACTCCCATAGAGCAAGACACAGATCTGGGACTTGAACCCTAGTCCTCTAACAGCCCCAACAACTGCCTCCCTCCAAATGTGTTTTTTACAAAGCACATTTGTTTTGTAAAAAAGGGTGTTGGCCCCAGATCTAGTATTATTAAAAATTTAGTATTATTACTAAATTCCTCAATAGTCCCTCTCCCAGGAAATCATTTTTCTGTGCATTGATTTATTCCCCAAACATTTAATTAAGCATCTACTATCTGCCAGACTGTTCTAGGCACGGTGGAAGCAGCAAGGAACAAAATAGAAAAATTGCCCTGTCTTCCTGGTGGTTATGTTTGAGTCAGGGAGAGAGAGACTAAACAAAGGAATGAACAGGTGTGTGAGATGCAATTTCACATCCTCTCTCAGCGACTCACACCTTCCAGTCAGAGGCCATTCTCCTTTGCTTGACCTTCTGGACACTTCCTGATCTGTGCCAGGCCACTTTGCCAACCACCTGCACCCACCCTCCGAGATCCAGCTCACGTGCTCTGTCCACCTCCACCTCCACCTGGACACAATTTCCTTCCCTGGATCTGAGTTTTTTTCCACTATAAAGCTGACAACTGCGAACGTCCCTGGTGGCCCAGTGGCTAAGACTCTGACCTCCCAATGCAGGGGCCCTGGGTTCAATCCCTGGTCAGGGAACTAGATCCCACTTGCAGTAACTAAGAGTTTGCTGCAACTAAAGGTCCCATATGCCGCAACTAAGACCTGGGTAACCAAATAAATAAATATAAAAAAGTTGACAACCCAAGTTTTCTGGAACCATTCCAAAATCAAATTTCTTTCTTGTCTTATATACTTAAGACCCAAGTTGGGACAAAATTGTAAGCAGATCCCAAATCTAATTTGGTAGTGTTGGCCCCATTTCCACACCCATTTATCTCTTAGGTCACATCTGCCCAACCCCCAGGCTGGAAGCTCAGGTTCAGCTGCGGCCCAGGACCCGGTTTCAGAGCCCAGCACACAGTCAGTGCTTCTAGACCAGCCTTCAGACCCCACGTGGGCTTCAGAGAGCAGATGCTCCTGGGGCTGCAGAGCCCACAGTAGTCAGGGAGGAAAAGAACCGACAGCGGAGCTGGAAGGGACTTCAAAGCCCTGTGCCTCCTCTGGCTCCCATGGTGGGGCCCGTGCCATCTCTGCAGGCCAGGCTGGATGGATGTTTACTATGCTTCACGACATATTAAACGCAGGTGCTGAGCCCTGTTCTGGGCGTCAGTCGCTTTTTGCCGATGGACGTTCTCTGAAGACTGGGTGGAGCAAGCCTGCGGGCGGATGAGCAGAGCCTGGGGCACGTTTCGGCTCAAAGGGGCCAAAGCAAACATGGGTGTCTCAACCGAGCACATTCCTGAGCGCATTAAACTGGGTGCAGTGAGCCCAACCGGATGGATGGAGTCGGGGAGGGGACAGGTCGTAGCCCTGCACGCAGCTGGGCGGGGCAGTCGGCTCTCTCGAAGGGGACCAGCGCTCAGCCTTCTCCTTCCCTCCGTCTGCCCCTTCCATGGGGTGTTAGAATCCCCCCAACCACGGGGCAAGTGTGTCCGTCCAGGCTTGCGGGGAGGGGGTTGGCTGATTGAGGGTCCCCATCAGCACTGCCCATAAGGAACGTACTAACGGACGGGCAGACAGGCTGCGGTGGAGCCAGCCAGCCGGCAGGAAAGGATTATGTGAGACGCAAAACGATTGTGACAGACTGCCCGGCCGCAGACCTGGGGGATGGGGGTTTCGTAAGTCGACGCAGGCCCAGAGGAGTTACAGGAAGCACCAGGTGGGATCTCTAGGGGAACGTTTTGGACTCGGTGCCCGTGAAAGACGGTTAGGGTGCGGTCCATCACCTCAGCAATTATTCCGCTTCATCTTCAAGCCTGCCTCCTTGACTAGGACTGGCCTTCAGTTTCTGGCCTAATGAACAGTAACTTGTTTTGAAAGGCATGCTTGACTTGGGATGTTTGTGAGAAGGGTTGACGGTGATGCCCACTCACTTGTTTGTGCACTTAGAAAGGGAGGGTGATGTAGGAGGGGCCTACAGAGACAGAAATATCCGGGATTTAATTCTGACAAGCTGTGAGGCCTCGGACAAGTTGCTTAACCTTGCTGAATCTGTTTTTTATTCTATAAAAAGAAAATGGCGGTGCTTTGAGTAGAACTAATCCCTAAGAAAATGTCTTGTATCGGAGGTGGCAAAACTCGAATCAAATACATACGTAAAAGTATATTTTAGAGGTTATATATTTAGATGGCTCATGATATTTCCAGAAGTGGTTTCAGTATGTGTTTTGGTAAAAAGTCATAAAAAGACAACCAAAGGAGGAGAGGGAGCCTGGAGAGTGTGTTTTGGTTCTGGGATCATAGAGTGAGCGAGCCAGGGGCCAACCTGTGCTTGACCGTGTGGGACAGAGGGTTCAGCGGTGATGACACTGTGCAGGCAGTCCCACCAGATCGTCAGGCTATGGGCCCCCCTCCACGTGTTGATGCATTTTAGTAATGAATACCATGGAGAAGGAAATGGCAAACCACTCCAGTATTCTTGCCGGGAAAACCCATGGACAGAAGAGCTTGTAGGATACAGTCTGTAGGGTCACAAAGAGTCGGATATGACTGAAGTGACTGACCACACATACACACACACCATGTGCTGATAAAGTCCTAATCGAGGTGGAGCAGTACATGGTGTTGTGACTGAGTCAGGGAAGATGGACTGGAGTGAGTTCTTGGAGTGGAGGGGACTAGATTGATGGAGGAGAGCTTGGGTGGACAGTCAAAGGTCTGCACTGAGCTTGCAGCCTGTCCTATCCTGTCCTGCAAATGGCACATGCCTGGGGTTCCACCTTCCGGCATGAATAATCCAAGGGGGACTTCCTTGGTGGTTCAGTGGTTAAGAGTCTGCTTGGCAATTCTGGAGACATGGGTTCAATCCCTGGTCAGGGAGCTAAGTTCCCACATGACTTGGAGCCACTAAGTCTGGGTGCTGCAATTATAGTCCATGCACCACAATGAAAGATCCTACATGATACAACAAAGATCGCTTGTGCCACAACTAAGACCAGAGGCAGCCAGGTAAGTAAATAAGTATATGTTCTAAAATAATAATCACCCTTGGATGATTATTATTCAAGGGTTGTCCTGAATTCCCAGATGGCTCATTGGTAAAGAATCTGTCTGCAGTACAGGAGACTTGGGTTCAATCCCTGGGTTGAAAAAATCCCCTGGAGGAGGAAATGGCAACCCACTCCAGTATTCTTACCTGGAGAATTTCATAGACAGAGGAAGCCTAGTGGACTACAGTCCATGGGGTCTCAAAGAGTCAGACACACTGAGCGCTCACGCACAAGGGTTGTCCTGTGATTGTCTCCTCTTTTCCATTTGGTGGCCTTGCAATCCGGAAGGGACCCTGGGATAGAGTTCATTCTCCTGGGAGGGTTTTCGGTGTTTGACATTCTGTTGCCTCGATCTCTTCCTGTGACCCTTGCTGACCCCAGGAAGGGCTGAGCGCACCCCAGGTACATGCTGTTCAGGGTTGTTGAGGATGAAATAAAATACTACATGAAGATGAGCTGAGCCCAGCAGCACCTGCATACTGCAGATGTTATCCAAATATAAGCATCATTCTTTGCATGATTTAGTTATTTAAAGAATGTGTTAAGTTTAAAATTAAAGGGCACCATCTTGACCGCCACTGCATTAATGCAAACTTGGACTGCTTCTCAGCCACATGAAGCAGCTGCTGCCTGGTTGGCTCCTCTGCAGTTCTTCTCTTTCCAAATCTTTTGCCCTTATTTCCTTGAATCAGGTGTGACTGTCCTCAGAACTCCAGAACTAGCTGGCCAGGGAGAACCCAAACTAATAAACCTGACATTCCGGGTGTTGTGGTTGACTCTGATCTTACACCTCCAGCCTCATTTTACACCATCACTTCACAGCAGTTTCTAAAGCCCTTCTCTATAGTACACAGTTGGAACCAAAGCTCACCCACAGGTCTTGACTGGCCTGACCCTGGAGAAAATATTCAAGTGGCTCAAGCAATGCATCTTTTGGACATCAGTTGGAATGGCTGCCACCTGGTGGGCATCTCCTGTGTCAAGGTCACTGTCAGTGCTCCTGTTATCTTGTTAATGCTATCAGCTGCACTGCTGTTGACATCTCTGTGCTTAGAGCTTTTTATAGCTCACCTCACTTCACCTTTACTGCAGCCCTGGGAGGTAGGATTGTCAGATTGTCACAGGCATCTTGCAGATGTGGACAGTGACGCTCTGAGAGGCTGAGTGACTTACACAGAGCCAGTGACTGATAAAATCAGGATTTAAATCCAGGCCATTTAACTACAAAGGCCATGCTCTTAACCTTGTATTGCATGTCTGTTATAATCCTCAGAACAACCCTTTGAGGTAGCTATTAGATTCCTCACTTTGCAAAAGAAGAAGCTAAAATTTAGAGAGTTTAAGAGACCTGCTGAAACCTATGTAATCAGGAATCACCTGACCTGGGTGTGGAACCTAGGTTTAAGCATAAGCATTTTCCATCCCTTTTCTTATTTAATTCTCACAGTAGCCCTGGGAGTTAGGTAGTACCATCTGCTATCTGCTTTTCAATTGTGGTGCTGGAGAAGACTCCTGAGAGTCCCTTGGACAACAAGGAGATCAAACCAGTCAATCCTAAAGGAAATCAACCCTGAATATTCATTGGACAGACTGATGCTGAAGCTGAAGCTCCAATACTTTGGCCACTTGATGAGAAGAGCTGACTCATTGGAAAAGACCCTGATTCTGGGAAAGATTGAGGGCAAGAGGACAAGAGGGTGACAGAGGATGAGATGGTTGATGGCCTCACCAACTCGATGGACATGAGTTTGAGCAAGCTCCAGGAGTTGGTGATGGACGGGGAAGACTGGCATGCTGTAGTTGATGGTATCAAAAGGAGTTGGACTTGACTTAGCAACTGAACAACAATGATAACAACAAATCTGTTTTATAGATCAGGTTCCAAGGCTCAGAGATTCAGCCATTTGCTCAAGATCACAGACCCAGGAAGTGAGTGGCAGGCTGATGGGAGGTGAGACCCACACTGATGAACTTTGCCCAGTACGATGCTTCCTATGGCATACTACTCTGTAGAAACCCATTCCTGACAGTTGGCTGTCATTCTCCATTTCATCCTGACCTAGAGAGACATTTTAACGTCTCCACAATTGAAGCCATGTCAGTAGTGTTGGTTTTCAAAGACTGTGTGTATAGATCAGTGTGGATGGCCAACTGTCCAGAGGGAAGACCCTAACATGATAGCACAGTGAGCTAGGATGCAGGAGAACTCATCTTTAGCACCGGGCTCCACCCCAGCCCAATCCCACCAGGGCCACACGGCACAGTGGATATACACATCCAGCTCGAGCAGATCTGCAGCTGATGGGTCCTGGCCTGGGGCCAGCACCTCTGGAGGACCAATCCCTGCAGGAGGAGGAGACTCGGGGTAGGGACTTTATGAATGGCATGTGGGTGTGGACTTAGCCACAGAACCCGGGAGGAGGAGAACGCACGGATGTCCTGCCTCAGAACTGTGGGATCTGTTGGGTAAAGACTTTGCTAACTTTGGTTTATTTATTCATTTTGAAATTTAAATTCATTGTAACATTTAATTAATTTTTTTTTTAATGTAAAGAATCCATGACTTTCTATAATGATCCAGGGCTGTATATCTCAATTTGTGTATGCAGAAAGGGAGAAGATTTGCCAGATGTCAGAAGGAGAGACTTGGAGAGAAGCTGGAGCAGAGCAGGAGGGCAGGGAGAAGGTTTGGGGGCACAGGGGGGCGTCCCAGAGAAGGTCATGTGGACGTTTTGACCTGAAAATCAAATGTCAGTTTTCCTCTTGTCCCTCAAATCTTCATCAAAAACATCGTCGCTGGCCAGTCACATCCCCTTATCACTTTTCCAGCCAGCTTTGTGACTCTAACTGTTGGACGGAGAACTGATAAGGGTAGGTGATTGACACTCACAGCTTCTGGAAGCCCTGAGGGTCACCTGTGTTTGTGTGTGTCTGGGGGGAAACCCGGTGCTCCTGCTTGGATGCCTGAGGATGGCAGGAGACCTGAGAAGGAGGATCATGTGGGCTTGGCGGGGGAGGGCAAAGGGGAGCCCTGGGCTGTGCTCCCTGCTGAGGACACTGGAGCAGCCCTGGGGTTTTGTGCTCAGGGAGGTCTTCCCTTGGCTTATTCAAAATGTACTTCCTGTGACTGTGTTGAGAGTTTTCCCCATGAGAACAGTGGATGAGTGTTTGGGGCGCTTCTTCCCAAAGTTTCTTCATAATAGTTGGGAGGCAATAAAGAGGGTGAAAGGCTTCAGAATTTTAGACAATCTTAAAAAAAAAAACAAAACAGGAGCAGGAATTTCCATCTGATAGTGTGAAAGTCCCATCCCAGACATTTTTCTCAGCCAAGGACAAATACTCAGTAAACTCAATTTATAAGGACCATATGTCAAGACAGGACATTTCATGGCAAAAATGTTTTTTTTTTATTATGTTGTTGATTCAGAATGATCCTTTAAACTTTGCTGATACTAAAGCAAACAGTAAATTTCTGTTGAACTGGAAAATTATTTAATGCAGTGACACACAAGCAAGTCTAACGACATCTACTTGAAGGACAAAATGCAGATTAATAGTCCCATAACTTCAAGCACTCCTATTTCCTGGACTGTGAAAACAGAAGCACATGCATCGGATTGCATCTCAATGAAACAGGTACTCATTTTGGTTGCAGTTAAGTATTATGATTTTCCTTAAAGAGTAGATAGAGTTTTAAACTTAAATGGAGACATTACATTAAAGGGCTTCTCAAGTGGCTCAGTGGTAAAGAATTCACCTGCCAATGCAGGAGAGGTAGGTTCGATCCCTGGATAGGGAAGATCCCCTGGAGGAGGAAATGGCAACCCACTCCAGTATTCTTGCCTGGAACATTCCATGGACTGAGGAGCCTGATGCGCTACAGTCCATGAGGTCACAAAGAGGCAGCATGCATGTGCGCTACATTAAAACAGTGGTTTTCAAACTTAGCTGCATGTTGGAATCACCTGGGAGTTTTGAATGATCCTAGCAAGCTACCAGTTACATCAGAATCCCCAGCACACAGTTTGGGCGTGAGTACATGGTGGACCATGGCCCTTAGTGTTCACGTGGGGGTCTCCCAGCTCTGTTGCAGTGATGTACAGTCTTGGATGCTAAACACTGAAGCCTGAGTCCCACCTCCAAAGATGCTGATGTAACCAGTCTAGGCATGGCATCGTGGCTGTGCCCAGGTGACCCCAATGCAGAGCTGTAACCTGGGCATCTGATAGCCTGTCTTCTAGCCCTGAGTCCTCAACTCCTGTTATGACTAGCTTCATCTGTAACCTTTAGTATGTCTCAGTTTCCTTTTAAGCTCAATAGAACCTGGGTCAGTGTCAGAGTGAACGTCTCCTTCTGGCCCTTCCTGATTTAAGATGTGGCCAAGGCCCCCTCTTCTTTCACTGAAGGTGACTCAGCACCTAGAGTTCCCTGTGTCCAGGAGGTTGTGGGGTGGATGGGCAGAAGTTGCTGAGAGGAGCAGAGAGCACAGCTCAGAGACTCAAAGACTTCCTTTGGACAGAAAGAGGCCAGTGAGGGGCTGGCCAGCCAGTGAAGGGGCCCTGTGCAGAAGGGGCTGAGACCCCCCCTGCTCCTGCCTGGCATGTGATGCCGGAAGCACCTGCTGGTCATCTGGAGAGACACCCTTGAGCGCAGAATGACAACATGAACTGAGCATTGAGCTTTGCTGTCGATTCTCCAAAGGTTTTGGGTTGTTTCCACAGTTCCTCATAATTGTCTGTCCTTGTGTAGTGTGAGAACTTCCAAATTTTTTTTTTTTTCTTTTTTGGACTTGGCTAAAGACATACATGTGGAAAGATAGAAAAATACCTCAGGTTTCTTAGCCTTTAGATGATAAGAATATTAATGATCAAAAGTATAGCTGCCATTTCTTTAGGGCTGACTGGGAACAGGTCTGTGCAAAGCCCTTCACTTTCACATTTTGATTGCTTTTAAATTGACCTCTGAATTATATCATTGATTTATCACAGCCACAGTCTGAGTTAGGTACTGCTGTTAGTGTTAACAGTTGGGAATACGGGGGTCCCTGGAGGCTAAGTACCACTGGGCAGGTCACACAGCAAGTGACAGCATCAGATTTAGACTCCAGTACTGTCAGACCCTGAGGGCGGCCCGCACGTACTGCCAGGAGTAGGCTTGGAAGTCCAGCAGTCAGACCTCAATTTACAGAAGCGGCAACATGTGAGAGATCTTTTCCCTTATAGAATATCAGTTGATCCCTCCAAAGAGTCCTGAGAGGCAGGTTTTAGGGTCATACACAGTTTACAGACGAGGACACTGCTGTCTAAATAGATCACCTGCCTGAAGACGCACAGTGCCATTAAGTGTAAGGGGTGGGGGCGAGTCCGTCTCCTCCAGATCTGAAGCCCACTGTCTTTTACCCCTTGTGCTACTGAACTGGTGGCCTTTTTGACCCTACTCCCCCTGAATCCCAGCATCAGGCTTGCATGAAACCCAGCATACAGCTGAGCTCGCAATAAATCTTTTGCTGAAGAAAAGCCTCCCAGACCTGCCATGCAGAGGCAACATCCACCCACACAGCCCCCGCCCTCCCCTCAACGCAACCTTTAGCAATTCAAACTTGTGCATCACTTCCCTGAGCAGAGGAGCAGATGGCCTTTGGTGGACGTGTTCCCACCTTTGGACGCACTCTCTTGAGTGTGTTCACCTTCTGCACCCAGATACTGAGTCAGGGACCACATGACACATAGATCCTGGCAAGTACCAAAGACACGCTCAGCCACAAGATGGTGGGCGGGGGGGCTGGTTGGGGGAGGGGGGGTCCTCCCAGTGGTGATTTGGGAAATCTGTCCAGGGTCCAGAGTCCTGGGTCCTGGGTCCTGGCCAGCCTCAGTTTCCTCTTTTCAGATGCAGATGGATTTTCTGCCTGGGTGCCTCCCACTAGGGCTCATCTCCTGGGGTCAGGGAGAGGGGAGGCCCCTTGCATTAAACTGTCTGCAGAGACCCGGTGGGGCGTAGGGCATGCGGCCCTCCTCCCTTCTCTGCTCCAGGCTGCTGCCTGATTGCCCATGAAAAGAAGGCTTACTTGTGGCTGGAAAGCCCTGAGGCAGCGGATTTTGGAGTGAGTAAGCGATTCCGGAGGCATTAAAGGGAATGCGGTCCTGTCTGGAGCCCACAAAGCCGCCAGGGTTAGATTCAAAAGGAGGAGGAAGCCTGGGCTTTCTCAGCGGCCAGGCATGCAGCCTCGAAATTAAATCCCTGCAAAGGAATGTCTTCATCTTTATGGATGCAGGAAGAGTCCAGTGCTTCATAAAAGGAACGAGGACAGCAAAGCCAGCTTCAGGAAATTCCCTTCATCCTGGATGCAGATCTAAACAGCTCAGATCCCGGCCCCTCCTGGCTGGAGCCCTCACCCCTGCCGCAACCTCTAGGTGAACTCGCATGATTTGAATTTGGGTGGAGGAGCCCCTCCCGGGTCTGTCATCATTGATATGTGGCTGGGAAAGAGTAGAGCAGGAAGCAACATCTATTTACCAGTCGCACATTGCTTGCATGTTATTTTGCTTAATTCAGTCTTTAAAGTCTTTACAGATGAGGAAACTAAAGCTTACGGAGGTCTCAGTTCCTGGCCCAGATCACACAGCTAGTGAGAGGTACAGCCAGCCCCCAGTTAAATATGAAGACCCTGCTAGGAAACCTCTTGCCTTACTACATCTCCTCTGTGCTTGCATGCTAAGTCGCTTCAGTTTCGCTTCAGTTGTGTCTGACTCTTTGTGACCTCACGGACTATAGCCCTCCAGGCTCCTCTGTCCATGGGATTCTCCAGGCAAGAATATTGAAGTGGGTAACCATTCCCTTCTCCAGAGGATCTTTCTGTCCTAGGGATTGAACCTGAGTCTCCTGCATTGCAGGCAGATTCTTTACAGTCTGAGCCACCAGGGAAGCCCATGGTTAGAGGCATTGGCGGGTGAGTTCTTTACCTCTAGCACCACCTACATCTCCTGCAACTAACCCTAACTCCCCTCTCGCCTGTATTATCAGGTGTTATCTGTCTGCCATAAATAGGAGAAAGTGAGCTTCTGTGGTCCGGGCCTCTAGCTTACCTCCATGTAGACTTGAAAAAGTCACGACCTAAAAGTTGAGGGTTTCGTTTTATTCAGAGGAAATTTTTAGGACTTAAGCCCAGGAGGCATCATCTCAAGTAACCCTGAGAGAACTAAATGCTCCAAGGAGGTGAGGAAGGAGCCAGGTTATATAAAAGTTTTGCAACAAAGGGCAGGTGGTCTGAAGCCAAAAGATTATTGTTAACTAAAGAACACCAAATTTCCCAGGTTAAGGAATTTAGTCTTCTCTATGTGTGGGGAGATGCAAGAGTCTGGGCTTGCTGAAATCATTCCTTTCATAGGCATCTCAGCTATCTGGGGCCGGTATCCTGTGCTTTCACATCCTGAGTTTCCTCGGGGCTCACTGTACAGAGTGGATGCAGTCTGATGGCTGCTAGACAGCAGATATTCTTCTTCTTCCTGAGTGTCCTCAGGGCTCACTGGCTCACTTTGGAGGGCTGCAATTGCTGATGACTGTGACATCCTTTGTTTACTGGTATGGCAGGAAATATTCTGTTTCTCCTCCATATATTTGGCTTTTAGTACAAAGCCAGCCACAGGGCAGGCTAACAGTTAATGTCACTGGATGGATTCTGATCTCTTTCTGTGTCTCCACGAGTCAGGGATTCTGATGACCAGAAGAAGAATCACCATGACAGCAGCCAACATTTGTATCTCGCTTATCAGCATGTTGGCACCAGAGGCACATTTGATTCTTACAGCAACACAAATGCCGAAATCATCATGTCTATTAAGTGGCCGGAAGACCAAGCTCAGGGAGATCACAGGGTCTGCTTTGGCTCCTCAGTGAAAAAAGCTGGAGCAAACTTGCCCCCCAACTCTTCCAATTCCAAACCCTACAGGACTACAGACAGTGCTTTATTTTATCTCATGCTCAGTCGCTCAGTTGAGTCTGACTCTTTGCGACTCCATGGACCATAGCCCACCAGGCTCCTCTGTCCATGGGGTTCTCCAGGCAAGAATACTGGAGTGGGTAGCCTATCCCTTCTCCAGGGGATCTTCCTGACCCAGGGATCAAATCCGAGTCTCCTGCATTGGCAGGCGGATTCTTTACCACTGAGTCACCTAGGAAGCCCTTGTAAACAGAGTGGCAAACATTAACTTATTTAATCCTTAAAAATGACACAGCGAGGAATGTACTCTTAGAATAGTCTCCATTTAACCTCTGAAGAGACTGAGGCAGAGAGATGTTTGGGAACGTGGCTTACGCTGTACAGCTGGTAAGGGGCCGAACTGGGATGTTTCAGGCAGTCTGAGCCCTCACCACTTGGCTACACTGCCTCTCCCTCGAAGTGACTGTTCATAAGCCTCTTTTCTGTGCCAGGTACTGGGTCTCACTTCCTTTAATCCTTATGGCTGTGCCTGGAGCAACTCTAGGCATCCCCAGCTGAGACTCACAGTGATGTAGATGGTGAGTGAGGGAGAGGCTTTGGAACCAGGCCTATTTTATTCCAGAGCCTGGGATAAGCTGGCTTCTTGCTCATTTTGCTGTGATCCAGGAGGCTGTGTGCACAACCACACCCTTGACTATGACTCAGATGTGCTGTGGTGAAGATGGGGTTGGGGGCTGGAATCTCTGTGAAGTTAAAGTTTCTAAATTAGTAGAATTAAAGTAGAATTAAAACAGACTGACTCCTAGGACTTCCCTGGGGGTCCGGTGGCTAAGACTTCACCTTCTAATGTGGGGGGCGTGGGTTCCGTTCCTGGTCAGAGAGCTAAGATCCCACATGCCTCGCGGCCAAAAAACCAAAACATAAAACACAAGCAATACTGTGAGTGCATGCTCAGTCGCTTCAGTCTTGTCCAACTCTTTGCGACCCCATGGACTGTGGCCCAATAAGCTCCCCTGTCCATGGAATTCTCCAGGCAAGAATACTGGAGTGGGTTGCCATGCCCTCCTCCAGGGACTCTTCCTCACCCAGGAATCAAACCTGGGTCTCCTGCATTGCAAGTGGATTCTTTACCCCTGAGCCCCTGGGGAAGCTCAAGCAATGCTGTAACAGATTCAATACAAACCTTTTAAAATGGTCCATATTTAAAAAACAAAAAGAAAGGATGTTAAAAAAAAAAAAAGCAGAGCCCCTAATTTGGGGTCACAGCTTGGGGCTTTGGGAGTGGCTGGGGTCAATGGCTGCAGTCAGGGCTCTAGTGCCAGGAGGTTGGGAGCACTCCATTTGAGTGGGGGTGAAACTTAAGTGGAGGCACTATTTCCCTGAGCCCATAACCCTTAGGAGGAGGGCTGGCTCCACAGCCCTGCCCTAAGAACGGCCCCATGCTTCATTAAGCCCTCTGCTCCCCCAACTTGACATTCTTAAGTATTAACAAGGAGCCCTGCATTTTCATTTTTTTCTGGGCCCTGCAATTTACACAGCCAGTGTCTCCTCCAAGGGAAGCCTGTCACCGGCTCTGTCTTATGTTTGGGTTCCTGGCATCAAGCACACTTGTTGCACCCAGGTGGGCTGCACTTGGTGGAGAAACCCGGAGGGTGGTGGGTGAGAGTGCTGCGGGGAGGTCTTGGAGCCCATGAGAGGGGAAGGTGGGGAAGGAACTGGGGCTTCAGCTCTAAGCCACCTCTGAGGCCCTGTAGCCAAGCCCTGCAGGGAACTGGTGGTGGAAAAGCCACATGGCACATGTGCAGGAAACAGTATGAACAGGGACTTCCTCCTGCCAGAAGTTGGCTGCTTTCAAAATGCATCTTATTGCCACGACCTTGTCCCTGGATCTTTCCTCTTGTCACCTGAAGCTGCTTGTTTGCCATTCCCAGGACTCAGCTTCCCCATCTTTAACTGGCCCTGCAGACCTAGATGAAAATACTGCTGAGTGTTCACTGGCTAACAGTGGGACAGAGCTGCCCAGGGATGAGCGTTAAGCCCAGTTCATAAAGGAAAACGAAAACCACAGTCTGATCACACAGACATTCTACAACTGAGCACTGAGAAAAAGAACGACACAAATGAACCTACTTACAAAACAGAAAGAGATTCACAGACTTAGGAAACAAACTAATGGTTGTTGTGTGGAAGGGACAAATAGGGAGTTTGGGATGGACATGTACACATGGATACATGTGTACATGGTTAAAATGGATACATGGATAACCAGCAAGGACCTGCTGTACAGCACAGGGAACTCTGCTCAATATTATGTGGTAGCCTGGATGGGAGGGGAGTTTGGGGGAGACTGAATACATGTACATGTATGGCTGAGTCCCTTCTCTGTTCGCCTGAAACTATCACAACATTGTTAACTGGCTAGACCCCAGCACAAAATAAAAAGTTTAAAACAACAACAACAACAAACAGTCTTGCATTGATAAGAGAATGGGTTATTGTACAAATTGTATTTGTACAATATTTTCTGGAAGAAAATAAAGCCAGACGAACAACCTCATCCTGTGTGTAAGTAAGTTCTTTGCAGGCTAAAGATCTCAATGAGAAAAAGTATAAAAATATGAGAAGTAAAAAATGGAAGTTAAACAAAAATAAACTTGGGAGAGAGTTCGTTGGTTCTCTTAAGCATTTAGTAGCCATAAAGATGGAGAAGACAGTGGCACCCCACTCCAGTACTCTTGCCTGGAAAATCCCATGGATGGAGGAGCCTGGTAGGCTGCAGTCCATGGGGTCGCTAAGAGTTGAACACGACTGAGCGACTTCACTTTCACTTTTCACTTTCATGCATGGGAGAAGAAAATGGCAACCCACTCCAGTGTTCTTGCCTGGAGAATCCCAGGGACAGAGGAGCCTGGTGGGCTGCCGTCTATGGGGTCTCACAGAGTCAGACACGACTGAAGTGACTTAGCAGCAGCCATAAAGTAAACATTGCCAGATTTAGTTCTATTAAAATGTCAAACTAGGTATGGCCAGAGACAACCTAGAATAGATGAAAGACAAATGATACACTGGTTCTACCAGTGCTGCCCATGGAACTTTCTCTGGGGATGGAAATATCCATCCTGCACTGTCCAATCCAGTAGTCACTCACCACACACAGCAGCTGGGCCCTTGAAATGAAGCTACTGCGATTGAGGAAATGAATTTAAACTTAAGTTAAATTAAAACTGGTCCCTTAAGGACTTTCCTGGTGTTCCAGTGGTTGAGACTCCTGGCTTCCACTGCAGAGGGCATGGGTTCCACCCCTGGCCAGGGAATTAAGATCCCACATACCACATGCCGAGGCACCCCCCCCCCACACCCCCCCCCCCCCCGCCCAAAAATTGGTTTAAATATATATAGCCACAGATGGTTGGTAACTGCCAGTGAAGGCCTGAGATCAAATGCCTAAAACTTTTTATGACAAATCCCTAAAAATCAACCTCCTACAAAATAATAAGAAAAAAATAAATAATTCAGAAGGAGAAAAAAAAACAACAAAAACTAAAGGACATAGAGAAGACATTCCTGAAAGAAGAAATGTTAATGGAACATAGACATTTATTCAAGTTCACTGGTCATCAGGGAAATGCAAATTGAGACACAACGAAATATCAACATGTATCCATCACAGCTGTTGCTGGCCAAAATCTTGGCTTTTTCTTTCCACTGAAGTCAAATAAAAAAGACATAGACAGAGTTTGGGGGAAATAGAAAGGTGGCTTTCTCAGCCAGCAGAGAGTCGTGCACCCCCTCCTGTGAGGAGTCTTTTTGTTGTTCAGTTGCTAAGTAAAACATAAAATTTTGACCGCACACTAATTAGGAGGAATATGAAAGTAAATGGCTGAAGTCAGAAATGGCTCTCCCCAAAGTTGGAAGATCATCTTAAACCATCCACCCTTTAGAGGGAAGGAATTCCACTAATTGACAGTATCTTGGCTGCCAGCAAATGCTAAGTTTACTGTGTCTCTGCCTCAAATATAACACTGGAAATTGAGCCACCTCATTTTTATTAGCATCACTGGTTTATTGCGCAACTGCACTCATCCGGGTATGCATGGGACATGAGTTGCTCTGTTCTTCAGGTAACAGCTTTGGCTGTGTCATGGTGAAGGCCTTTCCCTCTGGGTAGCAGCTCTACCAGTGAAGGCTTAGCCTACTTCCAGAAAGTTCTGTCACTTGCAATTAGGAAGAACCCAGTTCTGCTTGTTTTAGATCTTACCTCTATTTCAAGCTCTACTCTTCTCTCCCAGAGCAGGTGAGACTGGGTTCGTGAAGGGTTTAGGATCAGGGCTGGAGGCTGGGTTGTGGGGAGGGGCAGGGTGTTATCTGCTCTCACTGGCCCCTGCCTTCATCATGTGGGCATGTCCCCTCAGACTGGATCAGGGAGGAGAGAGAGGAAGACAGGCTTTCTTCACATCCCCCGGCAGTTGCCCCTTTGCCTGGCTGGTACCGACAAACCACCAGCTACAAATAGGCAGGATCCATTTTCCATCCTCTTAGGGATCAGAGGGGAAGACCTTGGCCTGTCTTACTGCCTGTGGCCCCTGGACACCCTCTCTCTCCAGAGAGTGTCCCCCATCCCCCCAAGCCCAGGTCACACACATAGGGGAAGTCTGGAGATCAAGCAGGGGTCTAACCAGGGAAGCCTAGCAGAACCTCCATGTCAAGTTCAGGAGATGTTGTTTCTGACCCAGGGCTGGGAGCCTCAGCTGTTCTCCTGACTCTCCAGAAGGCAAATCTTTCTAAACTAAGGCAGATTACTTTTGCTTATTCTTCTTGAATAAAGAAGGTTGAGAGCTGAAGAATTGATGCTTTTGAACTGTGGTGCTGGAGAAGACTCTTGAGAGTCCCTTGAACTGCAAGGAGATCAAACCAGTCGATCCTAAAGGAAATCAACCCTGAATATTCACTGGAAGGACTGATGCTGAAGCTCCAGTACTTTGGCCACCTTATGTGAAAAGCTGACTCTCTGGAAAAGACCCTGATGCTGGGAAAGATTGAGGGCAGGAGAAGGGGATGACAGAGGATGAGATGGTTGGATGGCATCACCGACTCAATGGACATGAGTTTGAGCAAACTCTGGGAGATAGTGAAGGACAGGGAAGCATGGTGTGCTGCAGTCCATGGGGCTGCAGAGTCAGGCACAACTTAGTGACTGAACAACAAACAATTTTTCTTAACAAAATGTTCCACTGATTATTATGGGATGTGAGCTGTTTACAGTGATGGGAAAGGACCTCAGTTGGGAAGAGTGGTATATAAGGCTCTGGAAAAGCTCTGCCTCTGAGGTAAGTTCAAAGTCTATCTCTGTTTCTGCCTATGATGCTGGGAATGATTGGATATAAAGAAAAGTCTTGAGGATCTTCGAGCGAGAAAACAGCCTCTGATTTCCATGGATTTACCTGGGGACCCCGGGCAGAGATGGCTCTCCTCCCTGACCCCTTCCTTGTCTTTATCCCTCCCCTTTTCCACTGCCTTCCCAGCCCTCACCCTACTCTTGGTTTCCCTTTGCCTGTTGTGTGGTTGCAGCTCAGGATGTTTTGCTGTGCCCAGATGTGGGACTTGCTAAAGTGAAAGTGAAAGTCGCTCAGCCTTGTCCGACTCTTTGCGACCTCATGGACTATATAGTCCCTGGAATTCTCTAAGCCAGAATACTGGAGTGGGTAGCCTTTCCCTTCTACAGGGGATCTTCCCAACCCAGGGATCGACCCTAGGTTTCCCACATTACAGACAGATTCTTTACCAGCTGAGCCACAAGGGAAGCCCAGATGTGGGACTTGCTAAGAGAGTCCATAATCAGCCCCACACAAGGACTATTTTCTTTTAATAAAGATTTTATTTATTTATTTTTGCTTGCGTTAAGTCTTCATTGCTATGTGAGGGCTTTTCTCTAGTTTCAGTGCTTGGGCTTCTTGTTGTGCTTGGCTTGTCTTATTACAGAGTATGGGCTCTAGCGTGTGGGCTCAGTAGTTGCGGCACATGGGCTTGGTTGCTCCGAAGCGTGTGGGATCTTCTTGGACCAGGGATCAAACCCATGACCCCTGTACTGGCGGGTGGATTCTTAGCCGCTGGACCATCAGGGACATCCAAGGAGCATTTCCTTGACTCCTGCAGACATTCCCAATCCCGGAGAGTTCACTAATTTCCGAGTGTGTGGCCCACAGCCATCACTCCCAGTCTATTTCCTGCTAGATCAGGGAATTTTGACAACCTCTGCCTTTCTGACTGGTCTTCTGTCCGCCCCTCTTTCCCATCCTCCATGGCCTGTGGTTCCTGCCTGCCCTGAGACCTGCAGGAGCCCTGCCAGCCCTGAATGCATCTCTTTAATGACTGGCAGGATTGCCATGGCAATGAGAGATGATTTTAACCCATAGAGTGGTGTCTCCATGACGCTCCCTTTGGAAACTGTTTGAGCTGGAGCCTCCAAGTGGCATCTTCAGGCAAGTCCTATAATATCAAAGAGCCTCTCTGGGTAAAACTATAAATGGAAAAGACTCTTCAGAGCCTCTGAAGATAACTGTCTGGACAGAGGGTCTGGATATTTTTTTCCTTTGCGGGAGGGAAATCTGGAACCCTTCTGTTCTCCTAGCAGCTACTCTAGGCTGCATTTCACAGCTCTACATACAGTAGGTGCTCTGTTGATGCTGGTTGACTTGAGTGGACTGGCTGACCTTGAATCCCAGACTGCTTATTGGCTTTCCATAGGTAACAGGGGTTCTCCTTATGGGGATTGACCCCTGACTTTATTACTCAGCCAGCCAGGTGCCGGTAACCATGTGAGGCACTAAACCATGGCCCTTGATGAAACAGTCAGGAATCCTACCCTCTCGGGGCTTGGGGTGGCGGGGAGAGCCCCCTTGAGGAAGGCACACAGATGTGAGGTGATATCTCACAAACACTGTGGTTTTGATTTGCATTTTCTTGACAATGAGTGATGTTGAGCATCTTTTCATTTTTGTGCTGCTGCTGCTAAGTTGCTTCAGTTGTGTCCAACTCTGTGTGACCCCATAGACGGCAGCCCACCAGGCTCCTCTGTCCCTAGGATTCTCCAGGCAAGAATACTGGAGTGGGTTGCCATTTCCTTCTCCAATGCATGCATGCATGCTAAGTCTCTTCAGTCTTGTCCGACTCTGTGCGACCCCATGGACAGCAGCCCACCAGGCTCCTCTGTCCACGGGATTCTCTAGGCAAGAATACTGGAGTGGGTTGCCATTTCCTTTATATGTCTCCTTTGGAGAAATGTCTATTTGAGTCACTGTCCATTTTTTATTTTTGTATGTATTTATTTTGCTATTGAGTTATAGGAGCTTCTTATATTCATGTTCATATGTTATTGCTGCCCACGTTGAAGTATCCTTTCAACCCCTAGAGGAAGTGAGGGGTGGTGAGGGCCACGTCACATGACCAGCAGCAAGGGGTGGGGGCTCTGGATCCTTCCTCTCAAAGTCCAGGACAGCTTGAGCAAACCTATCCATCCAGTGGGCAAGCTGAGAAACACAAAGGGCGGTCACAAGGTGAAGCAGGCAGGGCAAGGCTGTCCTGGTTCCATGGAAATCACTGTGCTTATGCTCAGAGGCGGTGGGTTTTGTGTGTTTAGGGGCAGGTGCATTCACCCTAGGCTGAGATGCTGGAAGCTTTACAGGAAGAGGGCAGCAGCTGTGGAGGAGGGATGGCAGAGAAACTGTGATGACACCTTCTATTCCTTGAAAATAAATGCCTATGTAAGAGGGACGTGTGAGATTCTCAGAGGAGCGTATGTCTGGAGGTTGGGCAGCAGCACTGGGGGTTATGAGGCTGGAACTGGCATCTGTGGCCATTGGTGCAGGAAGCTTTCTGGTATGCTGTGATGGTTCCCTTCTCTGTACTGGAAGAGACAGCTCTCCATCCAGCCTGGGGTACCGTGTACCTGAAACACTACCATGTAGGCAGTCTTTTGGTATAAGGCTAACATCTCAGGATGGGCAAACCCAAAAATCAGTAAGGAACTCTTTCATGACATGGACTTAATCAGAAGGCTTTCTGAGGATGGGTTTTGGGAAAAGGAGCAAGGAAGAGATAGCATCTAAAGAAGGCTGATGGGGCACTATTTATAATAGCAAGGACATGGAAGCAACCTAGACGCCACACTGATAGATGATATATACAATGGAATGTTACTCAGCCATAAAAAGGAATGAAATTGAACCATTTGTAGAGATGCAGATGGATCTGTGTAGACCGCCATACAGAGTGAAGTAAGTCAGAGAACAAATATTGTATATTAATGTGTATATATATATATATATAATCTAGAAAAATGATACTGGTGAACCTATTTGCAGGGCAGCAATGGAGATGCAGACGTAGGGAACAGACTTGTGGACACAGTGGGGGATGGAGAGGGTGGGACGAATTTACCCTGTGTAAAATAGATAGCTGGTGGGAAGTTGCTGTGTAGCACAAGGAGCTCAGCTCAGTGCTCTGTGATCACCTAGAGGGGTGGGATGGGGGGGGGTGGAGTGGGAGGGAAGCTCAAGAGGGAGGGGACATATGTATACTTATGGCTGATCTGTGTTGTTGTATGGCAGAAACCAACACAACACTGTAAAGCAATTATCCTCCAATTAAAAATAAAAATTAAGAACAAAGATAATGCATATAAAATTTTTAGCAGTGTGCCTGACCCCGAGGAGGGGACCCCATGCTGTTACCTGTCATCTTTATTAGGGTTAATATTTGTTGATCACTGATAGCAGTTCAGTAATCTCACTTGTAAAGTTTATTTTCAATTCCATTCAAAAGTCTTCTCTTTGTGACAGGCACTGTCCGGCATATAACAAATGGCAGGAAAAGCTTCCTGTTCCAAGAGATTGCAGTGTACAGTAGAGGCAACCAGATAAGTAAACATCTTGACTTCCAGGAAGATGGTGGTAAATGTTAAGGAACAGAGGAATAAGCAGAGATCAAGGGTTCAGGGAGGAAGCCCTAGCCCCACTCTGGGGGTGGGGGTTGCTGACAGAGCCAGTCTACCTGCCTGGCTGTCTTATTTCTGAGTTTCTGCTGATCCAGCTGACGTGGAGCCAACCTGCAGCTCCCCAGTTTGGCTGGGTTATTTTTGGACCGATTCTGTAATAGTCTTGCCTTCATGAGTGCAGGGAAAGCTTAACAAAATGTCTTTTCTAACCTACAGTAGGCCTCCCGTTGTTCCCAGAGGCACTAATTGGATGCCAAGTGCTCGCCTTCCTGCCGAAGGAAATGTCAGGTTCTAATAATATTCCATTATTAGGCCCACATAATTTCCTGCCCGGACAATTCTAACAGCCTCATCCCTGATCTTACTGCTTTAAATATTTTCCTTTATGATCTAGCTTCAATGTTGCTGCTTTGGAATTGCCATTTCTCTGCTTGGTGGTGGTTTAGTTGCTCAGTTGTGTCTGATTCTTTTGTGACCCCATGGACTGCAGCCCTCCTAGCTCCTCTGTCCATGGAGTTCACCAGGCAAGAATACTGGAGTGGGTTGCCATTTCCTTCTTCAGGGAATCTTCCTGACCCAGGAATTGAACCTGTGTCTCCTGCACTGGCAGGCAGATTCTTTACTGCTGAGCCACTGGGAAGCCCTTATATAGTTTATTCAAATCTCTCCATCGATTTAGGAATCCCATTATAAATCTCTCTGTTAGGCTCTCATCTGCATTTATCCTTTTTATCTAAAATGATAAATACACAAAAGCTCTTTGCAGGCCATCAGCTACCCAATGAATTGAAGGGATGCTGGCAAGCTCAGGATTAGGGAATGGCCCCTGCTGGTCACCTCTGGGCTAAGGGCTGAGTCTCTTTCCACAGGGACGCTCCTGGCAGTCAGGAGACCCACAGGCTCCTTCCTCATTCCTGTTACAGGAACATTTACGTTCAGTCTCTCTCACTCTTCCCACCCACACCTTTAAAACCTCTGCTTTGGAACAGCAGACTTCGCCTCCCACACCAGACAGGTTTCTGTGCTCATCTTAATTTGGGCATAATCACTACAAATTGGATTTCTATTCAGCACCTCCCACATCTCTCTATTAATTCCCGTACGTTAACAAATACCAAAATATTCATGTAAAAATATTTCTCCCTTTAGAGAACATTGTTCCTCATTCCGTGTTCCTCTGTTTAATGCCATCTGATCAGAGTTGACTATAGATTTAATTATAATTTTCCTGAAACCTGACATCTCTCTATCAGGTGTGCAGGGAAGAGAGCACAGATCAGGGACTAGAGAGGAGACAACTGTGGAAGATGGTAGAGTACAGACAAACATGTAACCTCCTTCTCCGACACTTAATAAGAAACAGAAAGAGGAGACACACCGGCAGGGGATCAAATGGTCATGTTCACTTAAGGGAAGGACTGAAGCCTCTGACTGCTAATGTGAAAGGCATCATCAGAGATGGAAGTTTCTAGATTCAGAAGAGGGCTTTTTCTACTGTTTAGAAGCAGCTTCCCTGGAGAAGGAAATGGCACCCCACTCCAGTATCCTTGCCTGGAGAATCCCATGGACAGAGGAGCCTGGCAGCCATGGGATCACAAAAGAGTCGGACAAGACTGAGCAACTAAACAACAGCAACAAGAAGCAGCTTGTCTGCCACACACCTCACTCTGAACCCTCTACTTGGAGGGAACAGGTGGGGATGGGTAGGTGGCAAGCACAGGAGAAAGGTATGGAGTGACCCTTCTAGATCAGTGATTCTAAATGGGGGGAGATTTTACCTTTAAGCCAATGCTTGGCAATGTTTGGAGACACTTCTGGTTGTCTACAACCAGGGCTGGGGATGGGGGAAAGCTACTGGAACTTAGTGGGTAGAAGCCAAGGATGCTGTTAAATATCCCACAGTACACAGCACACCCCCACGGCGAGGCATCATACAGCCTCAGATGCCAATAATGCCAAGGCTGAGACCCTGCTACAGATGTAGAAGCTCTTGTCTTTCTTTTTGGAATACATTGTATTTCCTGGGAGTGGAGGACCTATTTTGTTTTTCTCTAACTATATTCTTTGTGTTTACTGATTACTTGGACAGCATATATCAGCTCAGTGAAAACCCAGCTATAAGCTGTTTACAAAAAAACTCATCTCAAAAAGCAATTCCTATAGTAAAATGCAAACACCAGAAAAATGCATACAGATACATATCAGGAAAATGCAAACAAAAGCAGAAGTATGTTGTGTGTGTGCTCACTCAGTTGTGTCCAGCTGTTTGCGACCCTGTTAACTATAGCCCACCAGGCTTCTCTGTCCATGGGATTCTGCAGGCAAGAATACTGGAGTGGGTTGCCATATCCTCCTCCTGGGAATCTTCCCAACCCAGGGATCGAACCTGCGTCTCCTGCATTGGCAAGTGGATTCTTTACCTCTGAGCCACCTGGGAAGCTCAGAAGTATGTTAATATATTTAAAAAAATCAAAAACAAAAAGAAAGACAAAAGGGTGGATTTTATAAAAATAAAATTTCCGGTTTCCAATGAAATCCTTATATACTGAATAAAATAACATCAATGTAAATTGTTTAGAAGGTGTAAAAAAACAGTAAATGAATAGATACAAAATAATAAGAGAAGATGTTAAGTTAGTTCATGGTGGTTTTAGGGTAGATATAGATTTATATCACTCGGTTCTTGGTAGACCTCCCCAAACAAAATAGACAAGAACAATGAAGTGAATTCTACATCCTAAAAATAGTTCATCTATTTGCAAGGAGTTATGGAACTTTATTTAAAATCATATTAAAAAAATATGATTGATACTAATATGACATACATCAGCCAGTTTCCAAAAATGGAAAATATATTTTCTCTTTAAAAACCTAATACACCATGCTCCCTGATCCCAGTATAATCAAACTGTAAAGACAAAACATAAATGAAAAGCCTGACTCTGCTTACGTCTGAATCTCATCCTTAAACAACTCTGTCTACAAGGAAACTGAAGCTGAGATTCTGAAGCAGAGCTGCTCCCTAAGGTAACAAGTGGCCCCACATAGCTATTGAAACACGGCACTTGATAAGAGGCTAGTCTGAGTGGCTGTGAGTGTGAACTCACTGGATTTCCAATACTTAACATGAAAAAAAAAATGTAATATATCTCGTTAATGTATTTTTATTGATAACATGTTTAAATGATAATGTTTGGGATATACTGGGTTAAATGAGATATCATTAAAATAATATCACCTGTTTCTTCTGTCTGCTTTTTAAATGTGGATACCAGACACTGTAAAATGACAGATGATATCATATTGTATTTCTATTGGTAGTTCTGCTCTAGAATATTCATAAAAATAAAATAAGAAGATGCAATAAATGCTACATATCAATATCTATAGAATGTGGCTAAAGCCGTGTTTGGTAAAAGTTCCTAGCTTACTTATTTATACTACTAAATAAGAAAAAAATGAAGTGAACTAAAATTAAGCAATTAATTTAAGAATTTAGAAAACACACAATTAAACTAACCTAAGGAAAGCAGGGGCTAAATAATAGCCCTGCTGGCTAAATAGTAAGAAATCTGGCTGCCAATGCAGGAGACATAGGACACTCCGGAGTTTGATCCCTGGGTTGGGAAGATCCCCTGGAGGAGGAAATGGCAATCCACTCCAGTATTCTTGCCTGGGAAATCCCATGGACAAAGGAGCCTGGGGGGCTACAGTCCATGGAGTGGCAGTCGCACACGACTGAGCACGCACATACTGCATTATTTCCGTTTTTTTTTTAATTAACAAAATAAATACTGATGGATATTTCCTTAATATTATAAAATATTATAATCCTCCATCCAAAAAGCTAGCACAGTATAATGTGAAAAGCCAGAAACAATCCCATTAAAGTCAGAAACAACTCCCACTATCATA
This sequence comes from Bubalus kerabau, assembly GCF_029407905.1. Lineage (NCBI taxonomy): Eukaryota > Metazoa > Chordata > Mammalia > Artiodactyla > Bovidae > Bubalus > Bubalus kerabau. The sequence goes on from NC_073642.1 coordinate 26,117,433, forward strand.
TACGAGAAAGAATAAAAGGTATAAAACTTGGAAAGGATGAGGCATTTGTTTATAAAATTTATGCCTCAAATCAAACCTTTACTATATTACAAATAATTACCGGTTAGAAAAAGAAGAAAAGATGCCTTTTATAACATACACATAAAAATATTTAAGGACAAATGCAGTAAATATTATTACAGTCCTGACCTTATATAGTACAGTCCTAACCTTATATATACATAGGGTAATTGTAACCCTATGCAAAAAATTTTAAATTCCTGTTAAAAGCTACACCAAGTATTTTAGTAAGTGAGAAAGTTTTTCTTTGGAAGACTATTCAGTAAGATAGTTTAGATTCCTAAGTTAATCTCTAAATTCATTCTGTTCCCAATCTAGTTACCAATAGAATTTTGTTTGGGATTTGAACATTTAAAGCTAAAGTCCATCTCATAGAATAAGCACATGATTGGATGCAGAAAAAGATGTGAAAAAGAATAACAAATATGACTATGATACTATCGGGGATATCAAAACATTGTTTAAGGCCACAGATATTTTAGAGTAGGATTAGACCAGGAGATCAAAGTAAGAGACCAGAAAGTGAAAAAATAAATTCAAGCAACTACGGGAATTGAGTATTTGATTAAAATGGCATCGTTAGGATTTCCCTGGTGGTCCGCTGGTTAAGAATCCACCTGCCCATGCAGAGGATGAGGGTTCGATCCCAGGTCTGGGGGGATCCCACATGCAGAGGGACAGCCAAGCCTAAACACAACTACTGAGCCAGTGTGGCTAGAGCCTGGGAGCCACAGGAGAAGCCATTGCGATGAGAACCCCTTACACCGCAACTAGAGAGTAGCCCCCACTTGCCACAACTAAAAAAAAGCCCACATGGCAATGAAGATCCAGCCCAGCAAAAAATAAAATAATAAATATTGATAAATACATAAAATGGAAATTAAAAAAAATTTAATGGCATCATTGAATTTATCAGCAAGGATGAGGCATTCAATAAACTGCTGGGAAAACAGGTTAGCTATCTGAAGGAAAAAAAATCAATGTATTACCTTCACATGTGAGTAAATTCCATATGGATCCAAGAATTATATATAAAAATGGAAGCATAAAAGCCAAATTTAAAGAAAGATTACAGAGTTTTATGTATAACTGTATGCAAACAAATTTTAAAACTTGAATTAAAACAAAGGTTAAAAACTCCAAAAACCCAAAGGAGAATTTACCAGGTGAATCCCAAAAGCCAGGTGGGAAGTGTGTTCCAGGACAAGTCTGACCCCAAATGCCCTTCCTTCCACAGTCTTTAGTCAAATCTGTCTGCTGCTCCAGCTGGCCTCTAAAGCAGAAATACAAATAATAAACATTAGGCTCAGATTAGGCAGTACATGGAGAAAGCAATGGCACCCCACTCCAGTACTCTTGCCTGGCAAATCCCATGGTTGGAGGAGCCTGGTAGGTTGCAGTCCATGGGGTTGCTAAGAGTTGGACATGACTGAGCGACTTCAATTTCACTTTTCACTTTCATTCATTGGAGAAGGAAATGGCAACCCACTCCAGTGTTCTTGCCTGGAGAATCCCAGGGACGGGGGAGCCTGGTGGGTTGCCATCTATGGGGGTCGCACAGAGTCGGACACGACTGAAGCGACTTAGCAGCAGCAGGCAGTATTAGTATTCAAAAGACACCTTGAAAAAGACAAACCAGCTGTTGAAAAGGACTAGAAAGAAAGAGGTCAGAAAAGTGAGAGATCACCAATGAATTCTCAGGATACTAGATGAACACCAGGCATCCTCAGTTAGAAAATGCACAGCAGGGACTTTCCTGGCAGTCCAGTGGTCAAGACTTTGCCTTCCAACACGGAAGACACAGGTTTAAACCCTGGTGGGGGAACTGAGATTCCACACTGTGGGGGAACTGAGATTCCACACTGTAGGGCAACCTCGCACCACAGCTACAGAGTCTTCTAGCCAAAACTAAGACCGGCACAGCCAAATAAATAAATAAGTATATATATTTTAAAGTGTTAGCCCTCACCTCCTCTGTGCAGGCCAGCAAATCTTCATTGAAAGTGCTGAAACTTCTCTTGGAAACCGACAAGAGTATGGTTGGAAGAATAAATGGCCAGGAAAAATACATAATTCAGGTTGGGGTGGAAGAGCAGGAAGTGAAGTGAAGTGAAAGTCGCTCAGTCGTGTGTGACTTTTTTCGACCCCATGGACTATCCATGGACAGTCCATGGAATTCTCCAGGCCAGAATACTGGAGTGGGTAGCCTTTCCCATCTGCAGGGGATCTCCCCAACCTGACCCACGGATCGAACCCAGGGATCCCACATTGTAGGTAGATTCTTTACCAGCTAGCTGAGCCACAAAGTAAGGTCCAGAGAACAGGAGTGGGGAAGAATTATCTGCCTGGTTATAAAAACCTATTTTAGATCAATAATGATTAAAAAAAACCCAAACAACAACTGGAGTACAGATCCAAAGAGAAAACTACATATAAATTATGCAGAAGAGGACCAAGCTTGAGATCAAATTATATGAGAGACTGTACTACGTGATGAGTAAGCAACATGGAAAGACAAGCTTATTTAATAAATCTCATCAGAATACTGAAGATTGAATCTGAAAAGGAAATTAGATTTGTATCTTACCCTACTCTCCAAAATGAAAGTTCAATATTTAAAAATAAGACACCATAGAGGAGAAAGCAGTGCCGTTAGAATTTACCATTTGCCATACTTTGAAGTATGTGGGGGCGGGGGTGGGGCAGTGGGAAGCGAAGGAAATAGCACTTGCTGATTGCCAGTTGAATGAACATGTAGTTCCTTATTAAGACTCATAGCAACCCTGGGAGACAGGTATTACCCTCAACTTTTAGATAAGGAAACAGGCATAAAGGACCCTTTGTCAACTTTTGAAAAAGCACGATGTGAGGGTTGCAAGTTAAGTTTTATTTGGGGCAAAATGAGGACTGCAACCCGGGAGAGAACACTTCAGATAGCTCTAAGAAACTGCCTCAAAGAGGCAGGGGGGATAGGACAGTGTAGATGTGATTCTGGTGAAGGGAGAGTACATGCAATCTGCATATATTTTTTGCAGAAGGTTTCTGCTAATCACAAGGAGCAGTTGTCACCCTGAAGGATTTTAGTTCTTTTCTAGATCTGAGTAGATACAAGAATTGGGCTTATAAAAATGACTCCCGAGAATATCTGACTACGTGAAGACCTGTCCTGCCAGTTTCCCCCCCACACCCCCCAAAATCACAGATGCCTCATTCCTGCTCTCCACCTTGAACTCCTTTCAGGGGGGTGTTGAAAGCCAGCAGCACATGATTTAATTCTTGTAGAGGTAGATGACAAGTACCCATGGGAAGTGCCAATTTGTAGCTGACACCTGTTACTCTCTTGAAGTCAAGTGGGGAGCCATCAGAAGGAACTCACTCTGTCTGACTCCATGTCCTGTCTTGCCCAGCTACTGCCCACCAGCCCAAGGTCCCCAGGGGAGATGGGGCTGCCAAGTTCAGTGGCAGACCAGTCCTAGACATGCCTGGGATGGTAGAAAGTGAAACAAGTTAGAGCCGAGGCTGAGGACAAGGCAGCTGCCCTGTGGTACAGAGTCAATGAGTCTGGCCAGGAGATGGGAAGTACCCCCAATTGACATTTATTGAATAAGTGAATTTACTTATGTGTTCAATATGTGTATTTATTCGTTAGCTCAAAAGAAAACTTGAAGCCTGGGGAAAAGAGATTTATCTAGCTTGTTCTGCTAGGAAGACAAGAACTTCACATTTTTCACCAGTTGTAGTTGAAACATTCCATTTTGGGAAACTGGGTCAAGCCACATCACCGTGTGTTAATTATAAGTTGTGATTCTAGCAACCTGTGTAAAGATGAGAGAAAGGGCCAGCACTTGCGTTTCCAACAGCAACAAACGTGCCTTTGATGGCACTTCCAATTGCATACATCTTGGCGGCTTATAAAGAAGTGTTCACACCCACGGTTAGAGAAACCCGCCTCCAAGGAAGGTCATGTTATTATCCCAGTCTGTGGATGAGGAAATGAAGGCTCTAGGAGGTGCAAGGACCGGCTCAGTGGTTGGCAGCAGAGCAGAAACTGGAATCCCCGGATGTGCACGAACTGATCATCACTATGGCATAGGCTTGGTTACCTTGGTTACCCGGCTTAAAAGGATAATGCTGGAGAATGTCTTGCCTGCTTTCATCTGCCTCTGTCTCCCCTGGGGTGCTCATGTGGATCTGAGGTTCTGGGGGGAGGGTCCCATCTATACATTGCACCTCATCCCCATCCAAAGCCAGTTTGGAAGGAGAAATAAGGAGTGCAGCAGCCTCAACCCTGAAGACTTATGAGGCCCCAGGAACTGATTGCATCCCAGGATCTGGAAGCACAGCCTGGATGCTGGAACCCACCCTGGAGCTGCAAAGAGCTGGCCAGAGAACCTGGGTCAAGTTCAGCCTCAGACTAGGAGTGATGACCTGCAGTGATGGGCTGCTGCACAGGTGAGGGAGAACCTGCTATTTATGAATCGCCTCTACATGATAGGTTCACACATTATCAATAATTCCCACAGCATCTCCTGATACTCTTCCTATTATTCTTGTGGTGCTGATGATGGAGCAGTACCTTGGAGAGTGACATCCGATGCTGCCTCTTGAAGCTGATTGTTGATAGTCCTGCATATGTGCAGGAGGGAGGACCATTAGGCAGAACCAAGCTGCAGCCTGGAGCACCAGTCACTATAAAGACCTCTTGAGGACCCAGCACCTGGTACCTCCAGAAACAGGGAACTATGGTCTCCTTGATCCCTGAAGGTTTTCCAAGCATGCCTCTTACTCTTCCTCCCAGGAGCAAAATGGAGCATCTGATACAAGCAACGAGATTAGAGAAAGAACCTAAGATTGTGCCTACCAGCCTCTGCCAAGTGTTCTCCCCTTTGACACCCGTGCATGCAAGCACCTGTTTTCCCCCAGTCCACGCCCCCATGCTGCTGACTGTGGCAGGCTCTGTCTTGGTTGGACATGGCTGTAGTTTGAGGTGGGTAAACCCACGGGCTTCTCTGGTGGTTCAGATGGTAAAGAATCTGCCTGTAGTACAGGAGACCCAGGTTCGACCCCTGGGTCAGGAAGATCCCCTGGAGAAGGGAATGACTACCCACTCTAGTATTCTTACCTGGAGAATCTCATGGACAGAAGAATCTTGTGGGCTACAGTCCATGGGGTTGCAAAGAGTTGGACACAACTGAGTGTTTACTACTAAGCTCAGTTTAAAGTACTGAGAAACCAGATTGTGGCTGCAGAGTCAAGATGCTTTACCCAGCTATTTTACCATTCCAAGTTGCTTCATCCAGATATTGATCTGGCTCTATGTTTTAAAAAAATATTTTGACCCCAACACATGGCATATGGGATCTTAGTTCCCCAAACAGGGACCAAACCCATGCTCCCTGCATTGAGATCATGGAGTCTTAGCCACTGCACCACAAGGGAAGTCCCTAACCTGGCTCACTGGTGACTCCTTTGTCATAGGATCCATGGGGGAAAGGGCTGGATTGATCTTCATCTTTGCGGTTAGCGATAAGCCCTGAGATTCTATTGTGGGAAAGTGTGAGGAGGAGAGCAGGAACCAGAGGTGGCACAGAGGCAAACATTCACATCCTGCATTAGTTTGCGCCCCTGAGATATGGGGTAGCTGCTCCTCTGCTCCCAAACTCCTCACTGTTTCACCAACTGAATCCATGGGAGTCTGATAGTCCCCATCTGAGCTCCGTCCACGCCTCCTGCTCTGACCCACTTGGTCAGCACCATCACTACATTCAGAACATCCCCACTCAGTTCCTACATTTGTGGCTCACTCCCTGCTGGCAATGTCAAGGTTGAATAATAGAATCTGAAAGGAGTTTCAGAGGTCACCTGGCTCAGCCCTTCTTCTGGAGAAGGACCCATCTAAACTTGGCTTTTGTGTCTTGCAGCTTGGAGCAACCTCTCCTGTAACTCGGCATCTCTGTTTCTTCTAAAATGTGTTTTTTTAGACAAGAAACCTACTTTCCTGATACTTATGTCTGGTACAGGTGCCTTCTGTGCCCTACACACATTCCAGGCAGCCCTCCCCCACTCCCAGGGAACACCAACCCTCTGATCCCTTGGGCCATAGGAGTCAGATGGTATTTTATCATTGGGCAGATAGGCAGAGCACAAAAGATTTGATGCTTTTGAACTGTGGTGTGGGAGGAGATGCTTGAGAGTCTCTGGGAATGCAAGATCAAACCAGTCAATCCTAAAGGAAATCAACCCTGAATATTCACTGGCAGGACTGATTCAGAAGCTGGAGCTTCAATACTTCGCCACCTGATTCAAAGAGCTGACTCATTGGAAAAGACCCTGATGCTGGGAAAGATTGTGGGCAAGTGGAGAAGGAGATGACAGAGGATGAGATAGTTGGATGGCATCACTAACTCAATGGACATGAGTTTGAGCAAACTGGGAGATAGTGAAGGACAGGAAAGCCTGGCGTGCATGTCCATGGGGTCACAAAGAGTTGGACATGACTTGGTGACTGAACAACAACAACTTATCGTTGAGCAAGCATGTAACAAGCATTGCTATTTTCTTGGATGCCATAGAATACATGGTTTTAAAGCTCCTTGAGGCTGAGGCTGTACTTGAGCCTGGCACCCAAGAAAACATGAGCTGTCTGTGCCCAGCAGATGTTTCAGAGGAGACTGCAGGGTGTGCTGGGCACAGAGTTTTGTTTGTTGATCGCCCACTGAGTGTCTTCGATGGGCCAGCCCAGCCCTGAACTTGCTTATTGCCCAAAGATGGAAATAGGCATGCAAACAGAAAACCACAATACAGCATGACCCCTGCTAGGGAGGAGGCGTATCAGGGATGCTGAAGGCATGTGGGAGGCAATGGTCAGCAGACCAGTCCTGGGATGAGCTGAGCCCCATAGGATGAGCAGAACAGCCAGTTGTGCAGGGCAGGCAGGGCGAGTGGCAGGGAGCAAGAGCTGGTGAGCTTGTTACCAAGTTGCTGCACGACAGGTCAATGAATTGTAGACAAGGTGTTGAGGCAAGAAATTCAACTTTATTCAGAAAGCCAGCAGACTGAGAAGATGGCAGACTAGTGTCCCCAAAACACCAACTTATTAGGGTCTTGGGGCCAGTGTCATTTATAGAATAGAGATGGGGAGGAGGTGAGGAAGTAAAGTAAAAAGTCCATGAGTCTTGCAAAACAACTCCTTGGCCCACCTTGGGGAGGGGATGTGTTCATTTCTTCTTTTCTGCAGCCACTCACAGGTGGGCAGGGTTACAATGTCTCTCTGGACAGAAAAGCTTGGTGGGCTACAGTCCATGGGGTCACAAAAGAGTCAGACACAATTGAGTGACTAAACAACAACAACTGGAAGCTGAACAAAGGTTATTTGAGTTTAACAGTCAGGCGGAGGGGCAGGGTTCCCCCTGGCAGGCTGTTGTGTATGCTTACAGTTACAGACAATGACTATAATAACAAAAGCAATGAGAAGCAAAGGTTAAAGTAAAAGAAACAGATCTAACGTGGAGTCAAAATTTGCTCTTTCCTGTTACAGAAGGGCTGACGGGTTGACTGGCTTGACCAGGTAGCACCTTGGCTGGTGTCTTCAGCGTGCCTGAGCACAGTCAATCCCCAGGAAGCATCTGGAAAGCCTGTCTTTCTGGTGTGACCCAGTTCTGGATAAGATGACACTAATAATACCCATTCACTTCTCAAGACTGCGAGCAGTCAGGAGCTAATGTATGCACGGGGCTCATTATGCAAATAATCTGTCCTTTGGCGTCACAGACCGGACTGCCAGAGCCTTCCCTCCTTCCTGTCCACTCCCAGGATTCTGGAATGGTCTGCAGCTGCCAACACACAGCCCTGCCTTCTTCCTCCAGGCATCCGAAAGCTTGTACCTGAGCACCTCTTACAAACAACTGTCTTCATTGCCAGAATTGTCTTAAAGCGATTCTAGTTCTGAAAATGCTCAAAGTCAATTATGATTTCTCCATAAGAAATGCTAGAAAAAAAGAAAGCATTGCATGTTAGGGAGGTGGCTCAGAAGATAGAGGCATGCCAACTAAGGACCCTCTGAATTTCTGTAAAATGCAGATGTTGAGCTGGACAAGACCAGCCCAGCCATGCTAGGTATTGTGATTCTAGGCAGCCTATATCAATCAGGGCCTTCTAGTACATAAGTCAGAAATAATAAAACATGGCTCAAAGTAAGGAGTTGAAAATGGTCATTTTCAAGGTCTTGTGCATTTATTCAATAAATATGTAGGGATACCCGCTGAAGGTCAGGCACTATGCTAGCTGCAGGTGAGGTAATAGGGAGCAAAGGTGCTCCATGGGTCCCCATAAGAATCTAGTGGGAGGGATGCAACTGGGGCAGTAGTTGCACAAGGTGAGGGGTGCATGGAGGGAGAGGAAGGCAGGGTGGTATCAGAGGGAGGCAGGGAGGTTGAAGGAGGAGGCTGTCCCCATAGTCTGGGCCCCCTCTGCCAGCTGACAACCTTCCCACAGGATGCACCAGGCCCATCTCTATCTCCATCTGGAAATCTCTGCAGCACCAGTGGATGTGGAGCACTCCTCACTCAGTAAGGAGCACCCCATCCTGGGAGGGGATATGCTCCCTATTATGGGCTCCAGGCCAGCGGGAGCATTCCCAGTGTCAGCGCACATTGACGCCTTGACCTGAGCCTGCACTATTTTAAACTGGCTGTCGCCATGGCAGCACAAGAACCGCTGGGAAAGACATGGCCTTTCTGACAGCATTCAAGATGTTCGCTGCCCTCTCCTCTCAGTTAATCCCCTGTGCGCCAGAACCCAGATCATCTATATTAAATCCCCGCCTTCTCCTGGCAGAGCTGGAGCCCAGACACCTCTCTGCGCTTCCTTGTCTGTAAAGTGGGCATTTTAATAAAACAAAAACAAACAGAACACTTCCCTTCGTGGGTGTGTGTTGGGAATCAAGTTAGGTTGTTAATGTGCTGTTAATGTGCTCTTCATGGCCCACATTAGTTTCTGTTGTCCATCTTTCTCTTTTTTAAAAGTTTTATTCTTATTGTCTGAAATTCTCCGGTGATTCCATGTTACGTTTTCTCTTTGGGACTATTAGTTTTCATGGTTTAGATAGAGATCAATAATTAATTAGAAATTGGCATCTTTGGAGAAGAAATATGTTGTGTCCCTGTTTATAGAATGGATGATCTCTGATTAAGAAATGGTGTTTTTTCATTCTCGTTCATGGGTATGTTCATCAATAGTTGTTGGTTAGTCGCTAAGTCATGTCCAACTCTTTTATGACCCTATGATCTGTAGCCCGCTAGGCTCTTCTGTCCATGGGATTTTCCAGGCAAGAATACTGGAATAAGTTGCCGTTTCCTTCTCCAGGGGATCTGCCCAACCCAGGGATTGAACCCAAGTCTCGGGATTGCAGGCAGATTCTTTACCACTGAGCCATCAGGGAAGCTCTCATCGAGAGTACACTAAGCATTATTTTATTCTGTTGTGAATATTCTGACAGTCTCTCCTAGAAGCTTATGTATCACTGAGTTTTCTTTCCTCTACTTTCATGTTTGATCTCTGTCGTGACTTTACTTAAAAGGCCCTGACATGAGAAAGAATGAGAAGACGTGAGAAGACATTTTGTCTGTTGCCCATGCCTTAATGACAGCACTTAATCCCCTACCCCCCACTTCTGCCCTTCACTTTATGGACTGATGCTTGTTAGCCTTCTACAGGTTTCCCTGTGGCAGGAAGTGATATCTTTCTTGAGAAAGGCTTCCATGGAGGCAGAGGAAAAGATCCTGGGAACATGAGGCTGGGATGGAATGGCCACCTGCATGGTGTCACGGAGTGCCTGCTGGCCGGGAAGCCTGAGCTCAGGGCCCTGAGGCTGGGAAGGCTTTTGATCTGGTCTTGGTTCTGCAAAGAGCCTAAGAGCCTTTAGTAGAGGAAAGGAGCACATCTGGAGGGCATACATCTTGATTATTCCTTTGGGGACATGTGGGGAAAACTGGAAGGATCTTCTTTTTTAAATTAATTTTTACTGGAGTATAGTTGCTTTCCAGTAGTCAGGTATGGTTGTGAGAGTTAGACCATAAAGAAGGCTGAGCCCTGGAGAATTAATGCTTTCGAACTGTCATGCTGGAGAAGATACTTGAGAGTCCTTTGGACTGCAAAGAGATCAAACCAGTCAATCCTAAAGGAAATCAACCCTGAATATTCATTGGAAGGACTGATGCTGAAGCTCCAATACTTTGGCCACCTGATATGAAGAGCTGACTCTTTGGAAAATACCCTGATGTTGGGAAAGATTGAGGGCAGAAGGAGAAGGGGGTGTCAGAGGATGAGATGGTTAGACAGCATCAGCAACTCAATGGACATGAATCTGAGCAAACTCTGGGAGATGGTGAAGGTCAGGGAAGCCAGGTGTGCTGTAGTCCAGGGGGGTCGCAAAGAGCTGGACATGACTTAGCGACCGAATGGCACACTTTGCTTTACGATGCTGTGTTAGTTTCTGCTGCACAGCAAAGTGAATCAGCTATACATATACATATAGCCCCTCTTTTTTCTTCCCATTTAGATCACCACAGAGCATTGGGTAGAGTTCCCTGTGCTATAGGGAACACTAGGTTATCATTGGTTATATATTTTATCCATAGTATCAATACTGTATGTATGTCAATCCCAATCTCCCAGTTTATCCCATCTCCTCCCTGAGGGACCTTCTAATGGGAGAGGAAAAGACCCTGTGTTAGAGTTTCCTTAGGTTACAACACTTTGGCTTGAGATAAGAGATAGCAATCCCCAGGGAAAATGCTCTGGACTTTTGCAAAAGCTAAGTAGTAGTTGGAACTTTCAGGAGACATTCTGAGGGTTCTGTGTGGCTGAGGGACTGACTCACCCATTCATCCTGTGCCCTCTCTCCCTTCCCCCAAGTTATCCATGAAGGCTGGACTTGAACCACGGAGGTCTGATCTGTGTCGTCATCCTAGTCTCTTCCCCGGGCTTGTTTTTAAAAATCACTTATACTTTTTTCTTATAACACAATAATTGACACTTTATAGGAGATTTAGAAATGTAGAAAAGAACAAAGGAAAAAAAAAAACCTCTAATCCAATTGCTCAGAGATAATCATTCTTTGTATCATGGTATCTAGTATTTTATGCATGAATACATATTATACATGCACACACATATGTGTATGCACATTTATAACAAGTGTTTATTTATGGAAATGCATATTTATGCAATGTGTAATTATTTTTAGAAGAAAGGTGTCATACCATGTTTGAGAGCTCGAACTCTGGAGCCAGGCTGTGAGGGTGTGTGCTCAGTTGCTCAGTCCTGTCTGACTCCTTGGGACCCAATGAACTGTGGCCCACCAGGCTCCTCTGTGCACCATGCACAGGCTCTCCAGGCAAGAATACTGGAGCGGGTAGCCATGCCTTCCTCCAGGTGAATCTTCCTGACCGAAGGAGTGAACTTGTGGTTCCTGTGTCTCTTGCATGGCAGGCAGGTTCTTTACTGCTGGAGGTAGGCTGCGGAGGTTCTAATCCTGACTCCGTTATGTGCTGCCTGGGTGATCTTGATGGTAACTTTTCTGTGCCTCAGTTCCTTTATCTGTAAACAGCCAAATTGGTTGATGAAAAATAGTGTATCATTGTTGCCTGAATTTGAAGTTTTTGAGTGAGGGTCCTGTGTGTCCTTGCCATCTTCCTGTCTGGGGCGTTGAACCCCATCCAGTCTGCCTTCTTAGTCTCTGATGATCCACCATCTCTGCTGTCTCTTCAACATCTCCCGCTGTGTTGGCTCCTTTCTACCAATTAATACAATCAATTAAAATGCTGATTTCAATAATACATTCTGTAAAGGGTTTGGAGAAAAAGAAACCCTCCTGTTCTGTTGGTGGGAATGTAAATTGATGCAGCCATTATGGAGAACAATAGAAAGGTTCCTTATTAAAAAAAAAAACAAAACTGAAAATAGAGCTACCATATGACCCAGCAATCCCACTCCTGGGCATATATCCAGAGGAAACTAATTCAAAAAGACAAATGTACCCCAATGTTCACTGCAGCACTGTTTACAATAGGCCAAATGTGGAAGCAATCTAAATGTTCAACAGAGGAATGGATAAAAAAGATGTGGTAGATGGAATACTACTCAGCCATAAAAAGGATGAAATAATGTCATTTGTAGCAACATGGACAGACCCAGAGATTATCATATTGAGTGAAGTAAATTGGCTAGAGAAAGACAAATATCATATGATATCACTCATACATGGAATCTAAAATATGATAGAGATGAACTTATTTACAAAACAGAAACAGACTCACAGACATAGAAAATAAACTTATAGTTACCAAAGGGGAAAGTGGGTAGGTAGGAATAAGTTAGAATTTGGGGGATTATTAGCTCAAAGCAATGGCACCCCACTCCAGTACTCTTGCCTGGAAAATCCCATGGATGGAGGAGCCTGGAAGGCTGTAGTCCATGGGGTCGCTGAGGGTCGGACACAACTGAGCAACTTCACTTTCACTTTTCACTTTCGTGCATTGGAGAAGGAAATGGCAACCCATTCCAGTGTTCTTACCTGGAGAATCCCAGGGACGGGGGAGCCTGGTGGGCTGCCGTCTATGGGGTCACACAGAGTTGGACACAACTGAAGTGACTTAGCAACAGCAACTCTACATAAAATAAGGACCTACTGTACAGCACAGGGAATCATATTCAATACCTTGTAATAACCTATAATGGAAAAGAATCCAACAAAGAATATGTATGTATATGTGAATCACTCTGCTGTATACATGAAACTAACACAACATTGTAAATCAACTATACTTTAAAATAAAACAAAATAAAAAAGTATCAATTTTTAAAACATGTTCAAGTCTCTCCCATTTTAAACACACAAGCAAGAAACCTTGCTGAAAGCATGACCTCCTTCCTTTGCTAGCCACACTTCCTAAGGGTTGTCTATATGCATTATCTAACTTCATCTCCCTGTCTCAATCTCAGTCTGTTTGCTCTCCCACCACCCCACCGAGATTGCTTGGGACCTGGTTCCCAGTGGCGTCCTTGTCGCCTTATTCACAAGGCACTTCTGTCTTCATTCTCCCAGGGCCGCTTGCACTTGGCACCACTGCCTGCTCCCCCTTTCCCTTGTCCTCTTGGATCACACTCTCTGCTTCCCACTTCTTTCTCATGCTCCCTGGGCCCCCTCCCATCTCGCCTCTGCTCATCCTTTGCTGGTCCTCTTTGTGAGTGTCTCTCCATGGATGTGCTTTTCCTCAGCCTTCCCTCCTTGTTTTTTCTCCTCTCTGAGACTCTGGCTAAACGCACCCATATTCTTCATTATTTCGTAAATAGGGACAATTCTCAACTCTCTGTCTCTTATTTAAATTTGTTTATTTATTTGGCTGTGCCAGGTCTTAGTTGTTGCACAAGCGATCTTTGATCTTTGTTGTAGCACGTGGGATCTAATTCCCTGACCCAGGATGGAAACCCAGACCCTCTGCATTGGGAGTGTGGAGCCTTTAGCCATTGGGCCGCCAGGGAAATCCCTCAAATCTCTCTCTCTTTATTCAAGCTGCTCTCCTGAGCTCCTGATCCATATGCCCACCTGGACACTTCCATTAAGACATCCCCCAGGGACTTCTCTGGCAGTCCAGTGGTTAAGACTCTGAGCTTCCAATGCAGGGGCCTGGGTTCAATTCCTGGTCCAGGAATTAAGATCCCACATGTCACAGGGCTAGGCCCAGGAAAAATAAAAAACAAAAAGAGACATCCCTTAGAGTCATAAAATCAATGTGTCTCAGATAAAATTAAACATCTTCCCTGGCGATGCAGCCCTCCCCTTTGGTTTCTATCTTTGGAAAGGGTCAGACTCATCTCCCTGTTAAAGTGACAGTGACTCGTCTTGAAAGAAATCAAAGCAGTGTTACATTAGTGGTTGAATTTTTGGAATAAGAAGATGGAAGCGGGCAGGGGCATCCGGACTTTCTGATGTCATGAAAATCACAGGTACTGTTGTGTTTTGTATTCTTGTCCTGTGTGAGGCAGACCGTGATGCTTGAGAGATCATCAACACTTATAATTACTAAGTGGATGGAAACTCATGGGGCTGAGAGGAATTGCTTTTCACAAAGTTGCTTTAGCTGGAAGAGAAAGCCCATGTGGTCTACCTGCAGCCCAGACAGGAGTCTGTGGTCTTCAGCACATTTCTAGTGGTACAGAGAAGCCACCCCAGACCCTCCCCTCTTCCCAGTTCGATCTCCATGGGGGACCCCTAGGCACAGCCATCAAAGATGCCCCTGTCATGAACTGGGAATCTGGGGCCCAGGTAAAAGGGCATTTGACCTGACATTGTTTTTCTTCACGTTCCAGGTCCCCATCCTTAGGCATCCTTGGAAAGGAGTGGGAGTTCCATGTTGCTTACAGAGGACTGTCTTACCTCTGGCTGCGATCCCAGGCCCTGAAGACACAGGAAAGCGTGGGTGGATGTAGTTATCAATATCCTAGGCAGGGAACTGCTCTCTTTAAAAACATAATTTATTACAGAAAAATTGAAGTGTACTAAGAGAGAGACAAGGCAAAAGAATCTCCATGTATCCAATCCCCAACTTCAACTCAATCCTGTCACAGATAAGTCTCCTTCCCTCCAGCGCTGTTTTTGTTTGTTGGTTTGGGTTTGCTGCACTATCATTTTTTAATTGTTGCAGTCATTCTTTTTTAAAATTTGTTTTAAAAATTAATTTTGGCCACACTGTTTAGCTTGCAGGATCTTTGTTCCCTGACCAAGGACTGAACTCATGCTCCTTGCAGAGGAAGTGTGGAGACTTAACCACTGGACCACCAGTGGAAGTCTCAGTCATTCTTTTCTTTAAGAAGATTTTATTTTTCTTTATTTATTATCTACTTATTTATTTATTGAAGTATAGTTGATTTACAATATCATGTTTGTTTCAGGTCTACAGTACAGTGATCCCACTTTATATATATATAAAACTTTTAAGATTCTCTTCCCTTCTAGGTTATTATAAAATATTGAGCAGAGTTTCCTGTGCTATATCAAGATCATTTGAAAGCAGGGTTTCTCAAACTTTTTGGTATCAGGACTCCCCTGCACTTTATAAAAACATGAAGGACCCCCCAAAAATTTTGGTTTATGTGAGTTACATTTTTGATACTTAGATATTAAAACTGAGAAACTTTAAAATATTTACTTATTAATATATTTAAACATAACACACTTCTTTCTTGTTAACATAAATGATATGCTTTTTAGTGAAAAATAACTATACATAACTAATAAGAAGAGTGACATTATTTTAAAGTTTTACAAGTCTCTCCATTGTCTGGTTAACAGAAGATAATTGGATTTTCACTAGCATATAGCTGAGTTCTTGTGTTTGCTTCTGCATTCAATTGCTTGCAATATGTTTTTTGGTTGAGACACAAGAAGAAAATCTGACCATGCCCAGGTATGCAGTTAGAAAACAAGGGCATATTTTCATAGGCTTTTCAGATATTTGTGGGTATTTGTCTTTGATATTATACCTGATAAGCACTAGTTTCTTAAATTTGTTAGTTGCACTGTGGAATTTGAAATTATATCAGTGAGCTTTTTGTAAGTTGATAACATTAAAACCCATTGTTCTCTCCTGCCCTTTGATTTGTTTTTTTACTCAGACATGATTTTTTGTCTCATCATGACTTGAAAGTGAAGTGAAAGTGATAGTCTCTCAGTTGTGTCCGACTCTTTTTGACCCTATGGACTGTAGCCTGTCAGGTTCCTCTGTCCATGGGATTCTCCAGGCAAGAATACTGGAGTAAGTAGCCATTCCTTTCTCTAGGGGATTGAATCTGGGTCTCCTGCATTGAAGGAGGATTCTTTACTGTCTGAGCCACCAGGGAAGTCCCAGTGGGTTATCATGCCTTAGTTATTTGAAAAATATTAGTTGACTAAGTTATGTAGATTTTTCAAATGTTTAATGACATATTACACAATATCAAAAACTTATATTTGTTAATATCATCACCAATTTCATCTGAATGTCTACATTCTGGCCAGTTGGCAGACATGTTACTTATATTTGAATTTTCACTTGGAAGTTTGTGATTGGCATCAAATTTTGTCCATTCGTTAACTTGAAGTGACACCTGACTGTTCATTTTGGGGACAAAGTCTGCCAGACAGACCCAGAATTGACTGTAATTCATCTGTTAGTCAGTTTTGCAAGTAAACATCAATCTCCACGGAAACAGCAGCTAGTTCAGCTCAAAACTCAAAATCACAAGTATGTTTCCATGAGACAGCTCTCATCCTTTAAGATGCAGCACAAGTGTTTTATGGATACTTCATATTTTGTCACATGGAATCTTAAAAAGATGTACACTAAGGACTTCCCTGGCAGTCCAGAGGTTAAGACTTCTTGCTTTCAAAGCAGGGAGTGAGGGTTCCATCGTTGCTTAAGGAACCAAGATCCCATGTGCTGTGTGTCTTGGCAAAAAAAAAAAAAAAAAAAAAAAAAAAAATACACAAAACAAAGAAATATGTACACTAAAAGATCAAGATTTAATAGATTCAACAGCTTTTATTGCTTCATATGGTTCATTCTTGAGTGAAATTGGCCTTTTAACAAATGGTCACTGTATTGCAGTAAAGAATACAATGACTAGGCCAGTTTGGTGTCTCTTGGTTTGTGCTTTAGCACTACTTTTGCGTAATCAGTGCAAATCTCAAAGCAATGCAAAAGAAAAATAATATTTTAATATTATTCAAAAAAAGCTTGATTCTGCACACCCCTGAATGAGTCTCAGGGATTCCCCTTAAAGGTCTGTAGACCTCACTTTGAGACCTGTTGTTTTTAAGCAAATTCCAGACATCATAACATTTGTTGTTGTTGTTTAGTTGCTAAGTCATGCCTGACTCTTTTGCAGTTCCACAAACTGTAGCTCACCAGGCTCCTTTTTCCATGGGGTTTCCTAGGCAAGAATACTGGAGTGGGTTGACATTTCCTTCTCCAGGGGATCTTCCTGACCCAGGGATGGAACCTGTGTCTCCTGCATTGGCAGGCAGGTTCTTTACCATTTACCTGTAAATAATTAATATGTATTCCTAACAAACATAGAATTTAAAAAATAACCTCAACACTAATATCACATGTAACACAGTTAATAACTTGTTCTTAATATCATCTAATATCCAGTCTGTGTCCAAATTTTCCTTAACGTCTCAAAATATTTTTTTACAACTGCTTTGTCTGAATCAAGAGGCAAATGATGTCCACACATTGTAGTTTTTGATATGTCTCTTAAAAATAACTATTTTAGTGTTCCTTTCTGTTTCCATTTTTTATTCCACTTTTTTGGTTGAAGTCATGGGATCATTTGTGCTGTAAAATTTCTAGCATTCTGGATTTGGCTGATAGCATCTGTGCAGCATCATTTAATGTGGCGTTTGGTCTCCCACATTTCGGTAAGCAGCTTAGCTCTAGAGCAGGGTTTCTCAGCCCTACACTGTTGATATTTTGGAGCAATTCTTGATTGTGGGGAGCTTCCTATGCACAGTGGGATGGCTATTTAGTAGCACCTCAGGCCTTTCACACTGGACGCAATTAGCATTTCCCCACTCCCAAGCCGTGACAACAAAAATCATCTCCAGACACTGTCAAATGTTCCTTGGGTGAGGGTGAATCACCCCCAGTTGAGAACCATTGATGTAGAGGCTCTAGAAGTATGACTAGAGGATGGTTTTTATAATAATAAGAATAAGTCATCAGCAGCTCAGAGTATTATTACATCTTATCAGGAGGCACATAATGTCTGATTGTCCCACTTTTAATGATGTTAAGACTGATCTATGAATTCAGGGCTTGTCAATCTAATCATCAACTCAAAAGCTCTCCAACCACCCTCCTAAAAAGGTTAGCATCTACTGATGACTGCAGCCTTGATCCACTATTTCAATAGAGATAATAAAGTAGTGATTTTTTTCTAATTCAATCACTTGCTTCTGTCTTTACTAGCTGGAATACTTCTTGAAAGATGAATTTTCCCCAATTAACTACTTGTTGTTGCGGTTCAGTTGCTAAGTCCTGTCCAACTCTGCGCCCCCATGGACTGCAGCACACCAGGCTTATTTGTCCTTCACTATCTCCTGGGGGTTGCTCAAACTCGTGTCCATTGGGTCGGTGATGCCATTCAACCATCTCATCCTCAATCCCCTTCTCCTCCTGCCCTCAATCTTTCCAAGTATCAGGGTCTTTTTTAATGAGTCAGCTCTTCACATCAGGTGGCCAAAGTATTGGAGCTTCAGCTTCAGCATCAGTCCTTCCAGTGAATATTCAGGGTTGATTTCCTTTAGGATTGACTGACTTGATCTCCTTGCAGTCCAAGGGACTCTCAGGTGTCTTCTCCAGCACCACAATTAACTACTTGGTTACCCTGAAGTACTGTCCATACAAACTAAAGCAAGAGCTGTGTCTGATTTTTTTCTTTATTTGATAATATATTTTTGATTATATATACACACACACACACACACACACACACACACACACACACACATTTGTCCTTTATCACAGGTTCTTGAGTGATAGGAGTGTTTTTTTGTCCATAACAATCTCTTCTGATCACACTGGAGTTTATACTAATTAGTTGACTTAGGGTGGGCCCCCTTCGAAGTCTCAGGATGGGGCTGATCCCCAGAAAGACCAAGTGATCAGAAGGGGGAACTTTCAGCCCTGCCCTCCAACCTGAGGGGCTGGAGAGTGAGCTCTGTAAAAACCTTCAAACAATGAGATTCAAAGTGTTTCTGGGTTGGTGAACACATGGAAGTGCTGGGAGGTGGGGCATGGAAGCCCTGCCCTCTCCCATACCTTACCTCTCCCACTTGGCTCTTCCTGAGCTGCATCTTTTACAACAAACATAAAGAAGGTTGGTTCCAGAGTTTGGTGAGTCATTCTGGCCAATTATCAAACGTGAGAAGAACTTTCTGGCAAACTCCCCATTTTCCACTGATTGGTCAGAAGTCCCGGTGGCGATGGACTGGTAACAGGCATCTGAAATTGTGGTGTCATCTTATGAGACTGAGCCCGAAACCTGTAAAGTCTATGCTGACTCTGGGAGTGAGCCTCAGAATGGAATGTGATCTTCTGACATCCAGTTGGTGTCTGGAGAATCAGAGAATGAATTGCTAATACTGGGGAAAATAACCCACAATGTGCATTCATTTTCGTTCTTTCTTCTTCTAGTTCAGTTGCTAAGTCGTGTTCGACTCTTTGTGACCCTATGGACTGCAGCATATCAGGCTTCCCTGCCCTTCACTATCTCCTGGGGTTTGGTCAAACTCATTTCTGTTGAGTTGGTGATGCTATGTAACCACTTCATCCTCTGCTGCCCCCTTCTCCTTTTGTCTTCAGTCTTTCCCAGCATCAGGGTCTTTTCTATGAGTTGGTTCTTTGCATCAGGTGGCCAAAGTATTGGAGAGCTTTAGGATCAATTCTTTCAATGAATATTCAGAGTTGATGTCCTCTAGGATTGACTGGTTTGATCTCCTAATATCTAGCTAAATAAAAATGCATATATCCTCTGTCTCAGAAATAATTTCACTCCTAAATATACACTTTATATCATTGCACATTTAAATGAAATATATCAAAGGTCATTATGTATTTTAACACAGATTGTAATAGCAAAAGATTGGAAACAAAAACTTAAATGTCTATCAACAAGGGAATTGTTAAAAATAATATTGCATATGTTACATGTATTCAAACAAGGGAAAGCTATGAAAATTATGCAACCATATGAAGACTGACAG
This sequence comes from Bubalus kerabau, assembly GCF_029407905.1. Lineage (NCBI taxonomy): Eukaryota > Metazoa > Chordata > Mammalia > Artiodactyla > Bovidae > Bubalus > Bubalus kerabau. The sequence continues at coordinate 26,137,303 of NC_073642.1, forward strand.
TGTTCTTTCCTTTAATAAGGAAATAAATTAAATATTAAATATAATATTAATATATGAAAATATTACAAGACATCTGGTTAAATGAAAAAGACATGGTAGAAAATTGTGTACATATCATGCTAAAATTTTATGGGGGAGAAAAAAAAAACATAAAAGTATAGGGACTTCCCTGGTGGTCCAGTAGTTAAGATTCTGTGCTTCCACTGCAGCAAGCATGGGTTGGATCCTTGGTTGGGGAAACTAAGATTCCATACGCTATGTGATGCAGCCAGGAAAAAAAATTGTAGATGGCTTCTGGAAGGATATATGAACAACTTGTAAAACAGGATGGATTTGGGGAGAAGGATTTGGGCAGCTAGGAGGAGGAAAGGGGAATAGACTTAATTTTCATTCTATACCCTCTTGTAATTTCTTTACATTTATAATAAAGCATTACCTCTTTTAAATTTAGATTTTCTAAGAATATTTAATGACATGGGGAAGCATTTTTCTCAACACCATCCCTGATTCTTCCACTTGAATAGCTCAGAACAATCCAAAACTCAATATGTCAAAATCTACACTCCAGATTCTTCCCAGAATCTGCTACAGCCACTGTCTGCCTCACGTCAGTTGACGGCAACTCTATTCCTGAAGCTGTTCAGGCTGGAAGTCACAGATTTATCTATGGCTTCTCTCTCTCACATCCTGCATCAGATTCTGGCCACACTGATTTCTTGCTAGTTCTAGGAAATGCCAAGCACCATCCAGTCTTTGGGCTGTTGTCCTGGCTGTGCTGCCCACCCTGGAACAGTCCTCCCTGAAACTTGCATGCTTCACCCCATCTCTTTGCTCAAGTCTGTGTCCATAAATCCATAAATGTGTGTTCCTCCCCGAGAAGGAACTAGATCTCTACCCAGCACTCCTGATCCCCTTTGCATAAAAAAAAATTACATGGGGAAATCCCTGGTGGTCTAGTACTTACGACTCTGTGCTTTTACTGCTGAGGGCCTGAGTTCCAACTTTGATTGAGGGACTAAGATCCTGCCAAACACGTGGTGTGGCCAAAAAATTTTAAAAAGCTGGTTTTAAGACAAAAAAATACAGGGTATCCATGACTTTTTAGCATAATGTCAAACTTCCTTTTTATATTTGTTGTCTATCTCTTCCTACCTGACTAAGCTTCTTGAGGGCATTAACTTTGGCTCATTTTGTTCATTGATGTTGCCTTCATGACAATGTCTAGCATATAATAAGCCCACAATACTCTTTGGCTGAATGAATGAATTTATTAATCTAAAGTTTACAGAGCACAATATAAATTGCACCTATAGTATCATAAGAGTTTTGTAACAAAAATATATTTAAAATATTTAAAGTTTTTTTTTAAAAGATGTTGCATTGTGGATATTTGCATATTTTGCAGGATATTTTCCTCTTTTTGCCCATGAAAGACTATTCTGTCATTGATAGCTCAGCTTCTTCTCCTTCTCCAACTTCTCAGGGAAAGAATGTATCTGCTTAGTTCAGATTTTTCCAGGAAGAACTGGGAAATGGGCAAAAAGAAAAGATGAACTGAAGGAAGTAAAACAAGTCTAATTAATTTAACACTGTGGGGACTTCCTTGGTGGTCCAGTGGTTAAGACCTCACCTTCCAATGCAGGGGGTGTGGGTTCGACCCTTGATCAGGGAGCTACGATCTCACATGTCCATGGCCAAAACCCCAAAATGGAAAATAGTAGGAATACTGTAACAAATTCAATAAAGACTTTAAAAATGGTCCACATAAAAAAAACTTTTAAAAAATTAATATTGAGAATGGAAGCAGAGTCTCTGAGAGGAAGAAGAGAAACTTGAAAAAGGTGAGGAAGAGAAAGAGGGAAGAGAAACACCTTGACATTGGGCTTTACAAGAGATTTTTGGTGGTAGTTCGGTGGTAGTTTTGGTGGAGAGATTTTCATGGTAGAAGTTTTGGGGAAGTTGTAGGGAGTGGAAGGTGATGAGAGGATAGGAATGGGAAAGAAAATTTTAAGCAGTCTTTTTTACTGATTATAAATGAGATTCCCCTTTGATTTTCTTTAAGAATCTCTGGTGAAGTTCTCAATGGCTTTTGATTACTCACTGGACTGGACCAAATGAATTCTTGGTATTTTTAGGGAGAACAAAATGTATGGCAATATTACAAATGGCTTGTTCAGGGTGATGAGTTTCTGTGTTACTTTAATTGCTTTCTTTTTTAAATTTAAATTTTATTTTCACTATTGGCTATACCATGCGGCATGCAGGATGGTAGTTCCTCGATCAGGGATGGAACCCTTGTATTTGGAGCACAGTCTTAACCATTGTGGACCTCCAGGGAAGTCCACCAATTGTCTCCTTTATAGGTGTCTGTACTTTTCACATTTTTCTCCATTATGAATGCATTCCTTTTATAGTAAGGAAGGACATGCTTTAACATTTTCCTTTACCCTTCACCCTTCAAAGCATCTCTGTGAAGCAGTCAGTAGCTGCCTGAGGCACCTGTCCTTTGCCTGCCTATTTTAGGCAGCCTCCTGGACCAGGAAAGTGAGCCTGGAGTGCTGCGGCCCAGGTCTTCTGACCACTGCTCGGGATCTCTTCCCTCAGACTCTCACTCTGGCTGGCTCTGCTCTGTGCTCACCTCAACTCCCAGCTTCCTCAGCAGCTGGCTGCTTGGGGCAGAGTCCCTTGTTTCACCTCAGCCCTTTGGACTGGAAACCAAAGTTGATCTACCTTGGTGCGTGCGTACTAAGTCGCTTCAGTGGTGTCCAACTCTTTGCGACCCTGTGGACTATAGCCCACCAGGCTTCTCTGTCCATCCAAGGCAGGAATACTGGAGTGGGTTGCCATGCTCTCCTCCAGGGTATCTTCCTGACCCGGAGATCAGACTCACGTCTCTTATGTCTCCTGCATTTTCAGGCGGGTTCTTTACCACCAGCACCACCTGGGAAGCCCAATCTACCTTCATCTCCCCCTAAAATGGGGGTTTGGTGAATAGCTATACCCATCTGACTCTTGTACATGAAATCTTTATTTTTTAAAATTTAATTTTTTCCATGTATGTGTGTTTATTGACTTCTGTAGAGAGCTTTTTCTACAATACACAATCACTTTAAAAATATTATTCTTTATGGTTAAACACCCAGAAGATTTTTGTTTCATATGAAATGGAAAACAAAACAAAACCTCAATGTTACTGGGCATTATTACCATGCTTTAAAATCTTTACTCTTACTTAATACTAAATAACTCATAACTAATCCCTTTGTGGAAAAGAGCAAGTTTTGAAATGCTTACTTAAATTTTGTTGAGAAGATTGTTTTTATGTTATGGAAATATATTTTTATTCAGTGGTTGGTTCAAGCTAAAATTTAATATTTCTGCTGTATAGAGACAGATAACTATCATGAATATAACATTGACAAGAGTCTTGATAACAGACTATAAATCAGGATAGTTTGAATTTTATTTTTTTATTGTTCTAAATATAATTTTATTTATTTATTTACGACTGCGCTGGGTCTTCATTGCTGCATTAAGGCTTTCTCTAGTTTCAGCAATTGGGGGATTACTCTCTAGCTGTGGTGTGAGGGCTTCTCAATGTGGTGTTTTCCCTTATTATGGAGCCCAGGCTCTGGAGCACAAGCTCATTAGTTGTGGTGCATGGGCTTGGTTGCCTGGTGGCATGCGGGATCTTCCTGGACCAGAGATTGAAACCGTGTCCCCTGCATTGCCAGGTGGATTCTCAACCACTGTACCACCAGGGAAGACCTGTCCTATGTATAACTTCAAATTTTATAAAATTTCATCATGATACCCAGCAGGGGTTACTGCTCCAAATCCTAAGAGTGGTGGCTTTGGGCTGCTACCCAGGGTCACCAGTTGTTCTGTTTGCCTAGGACTGAGTGGGTTCTTGGGACGTTGGTCTTTTTAGGGCTGAAACCAGGCAAGTCCTGGACAAATCAGGATAAGCTGGTCACTCCCGTCATCACAGGCACCAATAAGCTTTATGGCCACTGTCTTAGTCAAATTTTGAGTTTAGCCATGTCCTCCCTCTGACATAAGTATGTTCTATCCATAACAGGTGATGAGCACACCCACTTCTCTCCTCAGTCATTGCAGGAATCAGATTAAAATGCAGGAACTCTCTTCCACATCTGATGCTCTAAAGGGACTGACAAAGATATCAGAGCAGGTAGTGCCCACACCACCAGCAGAGAAACACAGCCCAAAGGAAACATAATGGAGGAGATCCAAAGGGTCTTCTGCTTCTGGTACAAACCATACAGTGCTATCCTAGGGGTCTGCAAACAAGAGCAGTATCTCCACAAACAGGTCAGCTCCACGCTCCCAGTTCTTGGAAATTTGCATATCAAGAATCTCCTTTGAGAGATGAAAAGGGTTTTTAGACAAAATTATTTTAAAAACACAAGGCTCTCACAGGACCCAAAAGCACAAGCTCACAGCTTCTAACTAGGTTAGCTAAACAAGGACACTCCTTGGAGGGAACTGCTAGCACGGACTCTATTTTGGGCATTTCAGAGGAACACTGGTGATCATGACTTATACTGGATAGAGTGGCTATTTGGGGACATTTATTTTTGCTAAAATATTTGCTTGAGTGTTTTTATAAAGTACCTCAAATCTGAAAAGATAAAAACAATTTCCATAGGAGCCTTTAGAAGAGGGTGGGAAAGAAGACAGTGATCATGATACTGTAGCATTTACGTTGCCACGACACTTTCTGATACATTCAATACCATCTCTTTAGAGAGAAGTTATAAAAGAACTGAAGCAGAGATAACAGCATACATTTGGCGTGAAACAAACATTGTGAGCTGGTTGCCCCCGCTGGTTTCACCACAACTTTCATTTCCCCAAAAGGACAGGATAATAACTAAAGAAGTTTCGTGGGGGCAATGACTCTTTCTATAGGGAGGAACAGAGAACTTCCAGATGTTCAAGCTGGATTTAGAAAAGGCAGAGGAACCAGAGATCAAATAGCCAACATCCGTTGGGTCATTGAAAAAGCAAGAGAGTTCCAGAAAAACATCTACTTCTGCTTTATTGAACATGCCAAAGCCTTTGACAGTGTGGATCACAACAAACTGTTGAAAATTATTAGAGATGGGAATACCAGACCACCTTGCCTGCCTCCTGAGAAATCTGTATGCAGGTCAAGAAGCAACAGTTAGAACCGGACATGGAACAACGGACTGGTTCAAATTGGGAAAGGAGTATGTCAAGGCTGTATATAGTCACTCTGCTTATTTAACTTACATGCAGAGTACATCTTGTGAAATGCCAGGCTGGATGAAGGACAAGCTGGAATCAAGATCGCTGGGAGAAATATTAATAACCTCAGATATACAGACAGCACCACCCTTCTGGCAGAAAGTGAAGAGGAACTGAAGAGCCTCTTGATAAAAGTGAAAGAAGAGAGTGAAAAAGCTGGTTTAAAACTCAACATTCAAAAAAAAACAAAAAAAAACCTCAACATTCAAAAAACTAAAATCATGGCATCTGGTCACATCATTTCATGGCAAATAGATGTGGAAACCATGGAAACAGTGACAGACTTTATTTTCTTGGGCTCCAAAATCACTGCAGATGGTGAGTGCAGCCATAAAATTAAAAGACGCTTGCTCCTTGGAAGAAAAGCTATGGCTAACCTCGACAGCATATTAAAAAGCAGAGACATTACTTTGCTGACAAAGGTCTGTCTATTTAAAGCTATGATTTTTCCAGTGGTCATATATGGACATGAGAGTTGGACCATAAAGAAATCTGAGTGCTAAAGAACTGATGCTTTTGAACTGTGGTGTTGGAGAAGACTCTTGAGAGTCCCTTGGACTGCAAAGAGATCAAACCAGTCAATCCTGAAGGAAATCAACCTTGGATATTCACTGGAAGGACTGATGGTGAAGCTGAAGCTCCAATACTTTGGCCAACTGCCTCAATGGAAAAGACCCTGATGCTGGGAAAGATTGAAGGCAGAAGGAGAAAGGGACAACAGAGGATGAGATGGTTGGATGGCATCACTGACTCAATGGACATGAGTTTGAGCAAGCTCTGGGAGTTGGTGATAGACAAGGAATCCTGGCGTGCTGCAGTCCATGGGGTCACAAAGAGTCAGGCACTACTTAGCTACTGAACTAAACTGAGCTGACTGGGAGGAAAAGGGTGTTTGGGAATTGCGGATGCATTCAGGTTTGCAGGCAGCTTGCTGGGGGCAGGTTCCAGCCACCCTAACCATTGTCACTGTGCCACCCCTGGGTGCAGTCACTTTCACCCCTGCTTCTCAGAAACAGTAGGTCTCAGCAGCATTGGGCATCGACAGGGACATCCTGATTAGGGAGTCTGGGACAAAATAAGGTACATCTGAGAGCCTTGGCCCTGCCTCCACATTACTATCTTTTGGAGATCTTCCAAAATCATCCATGCATTGGATCTCCTCCATTCAAGGAGAATCAGCTACTTTTTTTTTTTTTTAATATACCAAGTAATTTCTAATGGACTGTCTGCATCAGAATCGCTGCTGAAATTCAATGATATTCAAACTTTGATGAAATAATCACAAGATAAGTAGGTGGACAGATTGAATGAGAAATAGTTGGATAGATAGGAGATGAAAGAGGGAGAGAGAGAAATAAATAGATAACCCATATGAAAAATAATGAACAATAGTGATTACTATGAAGTGAAGTCGCTCAGTCGTGTCCGACTCTTTGCGACCCCATGGGCAGTAGCCTGCACCAGGCTCCTCCATCCATGGGATTTTCTAGGCAAGAGTACTGGAGTGGGTTGCCATTTCCTTCTCCCAGGAATCTTCCCGACCCAAGGATCGAACCCAGGTCTCCCGCATTGTAGACAGATGCTTTACCATCTGAGCCACTGGGGAAGTCCTGTGATTATCCATGGATCAGGAAATTATGAACAATTTTATTTACTTTATGCCTATTTTCTAATCAACTCTGAATCACCGGCACCAACAGAAAAGTGATTAGAAGATATAATCAGTAATTATACAGAAAGATAGGCAATAAACATTAAAAAAATCAACCTGACTATGGGACTTCCCTGGCGGTCCAATGGTTAAGACTCTGTACTTCCAATGCAGGAGTTTGATCCCTGGTTGAGGAAGATCTCAGATGCCACATGGCATAGCCAAAAAAAAAAAAAAAAAAATCAACCTGACTAGTAATACAAAAAAAATACAAATTGAAACAATGACCTGATACATTTTTAAAAGATCATATTGGTGCATTTCTTTAATAATGAGGTCCAGTGTGGTTGAGGATGCGTTTTATAATGAGCCAGGGGTAATGAAAACTGGTACAATCTTTCTGGAAGACACATTTAAAATCTGTATCAAAAATGTTAAAATTTTGCATACTCTTTTGTCTAAAATCTCAAATATTTTGCTCTAAGGGAATAATTCTGAAATCTGAAAAAGACTAACTAAAAGATCTTTCTTGCAATGTTATTTACAATAGAGAAAAACTACGTAAAACCTTCACATCCTTAGCAGAATTGTGTAAAGAAATTATGGTTCATGTCTGCACTAAAATACAATGTAACCATTGACAATGAGGTAGAAAAATAGCATGCAATTATGTGAAGATAAGCTCTCAGAGTAAAAAAAAATACATAATTTAAATTGATAGCTTTATAGCCTGAATTTTGAGGAAGAAAAGAAAGGACACAGTATAAATACAATATACTCAATTGTTGAACTCTCATTTTGTAAAATTATATTACATATTTAAATGTATATGGCCTCTTTTTCCTGCTCACCTGCATTTTGCGAGTTTTCAGTGACAAACACTGTGGTAGTCACATTATGCATTTCCTATTTATTTTCTTGGTAACAGAATTCTGTTTTCACTGCGGTAGCATTAAACCAAACCAAGGAAAGGAGTCATTTCTTGCTCTAATACAAACCATAACAATCTTGCTTTCTGTATCCCCAACATCTCTTGCATATGACTGATATCTTCTAAAATTTATTTTAATTTATTTTTATTTTTGACTGAGCTGGGTCTTTGTTGCTGTGCGAGGGCTTTCTCTAGTTGTAACAAGTGGGGGCAATTCTCTAGTTTCGGTGCATGGGCTTTTCATTGCCGTGGTTTCTCTTGCTGTGGGGCACGGGTTCTACAGTGTGTGGGCTCAGTAGTTGTGGCATATGGACTTGGTTGCCCCACCGCATGTGGGATCTTTCTGGACCAGGGACTGAACCCATTTCCCTTGCATCAGCAGGTGGATTCCCAACCACAGGGAATTCCTGCATATGACTGATTTCTAACGCAAAGTATCAAGGCGAAGTCAGCTGTGAGATGTACTACTGGGGAAGGTGTGTTCTTCTGATAAAAGGGACGCATGTGTCCGGCTCTACGACATTGCAGTTTTCCTGTCTGGAATGTGCATGTTCTGCAGCTATATAATGAGCAAGGGATAATGAACACTGGTACAATCTTTCTGGAGGACACATTTAAAATCTGCATTAAATTTCTTTTCTTTCTCAAAATTCAGGCGATAAAGCTACTGATTTAAATTATGTATTTTTTCCTGTCTGGAATGTAAATGTCCTGTCTGGAGCTGCCAGCGGCCTTCTAGTGCACTGCTGGTCCTGAAAGTTTTGAGCCTCTGAAACAACAGTAGCAACTGCCCATCTTCAGACATTTTGTTATATAAGAAAACAAGTCCCTCTGTTTAGATGGAGCTTTCTATCACTTGCATCAAAAAGCATCTCTCGCTGATTTAAGGGTGCCATAAAAACACTTGAAACTTTTTTTTTTTTTTTTTAGAATTAAGAGATGTAACAAAAGGACTAGGAGAACAAGTCTGTATCTTATCTAGAATATACCTGCAACACATTTGTAATGTAATGTATTTTATGTGTACATTATATTTGTGTACATGTGTTACAATTTACTATAACACAACCCAGTAAAAGCTATTTCAAATTTTATAACAGTCTAGAACACATCCAGTCTGCCAGTACTGGTCTCCTAAGACCTGGTAGTCCCGGTGTTAATTTGCTGTACGATCTTGGGAAAGCACCTCATCATTCTATAACTCAGATTCCCAAATGGTATAAGACACTGAATCAAATGATTCTTAAGGCTCCTTGCTAAGAGCTCCAGCTAAAGAGCTCTGTGCTCATCTCTGAGTCTGTTATTCTCTTCCCTGTGGACAATGACTTGACCAAAAAGATACTCTGTGTATGAAACGAGTTTCCAGTCCAGGTTCGATGCACGATACTGGATGCTTGGGGCTGGTGCACTGGGACGATCCAGAGGGATGGAATGGGGAGGGAGGGGGGAGGGGGGGTTCGGGATGGGGAACACATGTATACCTGTGGTGGATTCATTTTGATATTTGGCAAAACTAATACAGTTATGTAAAGTCTAAAAATAAAATAAAATTAAAAAAAAAAAAGATACTCTGTGTAGGGAAACTTCTCAAGAATGGGAAATAAATACTGTTGTTCCTTGACTTAAAAACAGAGGCATACTCATGGATACAGAGACCAGACTGGTGGTTGCCAGAGGCGGGGAGGTCATCGGGGTCGGTGAAATGGGAGAAGGGGGTTAAAAAGTCCAAACTCTCAGGTATAAAATAAATAAGTCCTGGAGATGTAATGTACAGCATGGAGATTATAGTTAATAATACTAGGGACTTCCCTGGTGGCCCAGGGGCTAAGGCTCCTTGCTCCCAATACAGGGGATCTGAGTTCAGTCCCTGGTCAGGGAACTAGATCCCACATGCTACATCTAAGAGTTGGCATGCTGGAACTAAAAAATAAAAAATGAAAAAAAAGAAAGAAAAAGATCCCATATGCTGCCAAGAGATCTTAGTTGGGCATCCTGAGTGCCCCCAACTAAGATCCTGGTGCAGGCAAATAAATAATTTAAATAATACCAATACCATGCTGTATACTTGAAAGCTGCTAAGAAAGTAAATCTTAAAAGTTTTCACCACATATACAGAAAATTTTGTAACTATGTATGGTGATGATGTTAACCAGATTTATTATGGTGATTATTTCACAATTTAAACAAATATTGAACCATTATGTTATAAACTTGAAACTAATATAATGCTATATGTCAATTATATCTCAATAAAAAAAAAAACCAACAAACATAGAGGGCATAGGGAGCCAAGACACCAAGGATCACTTTGTAATTTTCTTTGTGGTGTCAGAATACCATCTAATGTGATTTTCTTCTGTTAAGAACAGGGTGAACTCTCCCCAAATCTCCCAACCAAGTCAAAATCCTAGAACATATTCTTTCTAACACCTTTCTACTGAGATGCTCCATGCTTCCCCATGGTGTGCATGGCCCCTTGCTGCACAAGTAATAAATCCAACATATTCAACTATAGGTGTGTTCCTGGAGGACTTTGACTAGAGGACATTGACAATAGTAAGCATTCAAAAATGTTTGTTGCTACTATTAGCAATGATTATTTTTAAAAATAATTATTGTTGCTATTAAACAAGTGGCTCCAACATAAAAGATGCATCTCTGGGGAAGCAGCTGATATTCTACCCAGAAGGCAGATTTGGGATAGTTGCAAAAGGCTTTTGTCTCATATTCTCTTGTATGAAACAGAGAGCAGCCGCTGAAACACACACATGCAAACACACACACACGCACACACACACACACATACACACACAAATGCTGACAAATCTTAATCTTCAGAAAGTTCCTCCACAAAGGGAGAAAACATGTCTTTCTTGATCACAGCTGAATCTCTAGCAATAAAGGAACGCAGATCACATCACATAGCCCCAGTTCAGGAAGTTTTTTCTGAATGAATGAATTTGAGCATACTGGGAGACTTTAACAAGTTTAATTTAAACATTAACAGATCAGGTACACAAATGTGGTGAAGACATATATACTTACACCCTACCAGAAACTGCACTAAACATTTAACATGGATTAACTCAGCTGCCTCTGATCGCCAGCCTATTAAGTAGATCCTATTATGAACTCAGTTTTATGGAGGTGGAAACTGAAGCACAGGGTGGTTTAGTGCTTCACCAGGGATCCCATGGCTGGTAGGTGGCTGAGTTAGGATTTAAATCCAGGTAGTCTGACTTCAAAATCTGTGCTCTTAACCAATATTCTCCACTGACTTGCAGTACAAAATAAAGTTCTAAAGAGTGATAGTGTGCAACCAACTTTACAGGCAGATTTGCCATGACCAACCTGCTGCTGCTGCTGCTGCTAAGTCGCTTCAGTCGTGTCCGACTCTGTGCGACCCCATAGACTGCAGCCCACCAGGCTCCCCCATCTCTGGGATTCTCCAGGCAAGAACACTGGAGTGGGTTGCCATTTCCTTCTCCAATGCATGAAAGGGAAAAGTGAAAGAGAAGTCGCTCAGTCATGTCCGACTCCCAGTGACCCCATGGACTGCAGCCTACCAGGCTCCTCTGTCCATGGGATTTTCCAGGCAAGAGTACTGGAGTGGGGTGCCATTGCCTTCTCCATATGACCAACCTAGACAGCATATTAAGAAGCAGAGATATTACTTTGCCAACAAAGCTCTGTCTAGTCAAACTATGATTTTTCCAGTAGTCATGTATGGATATGAGAGTTGGACTATAAAGAAAGCTGAACACTGAAGAATTGATGCTTTTGAACTGTGGTGTTGGAGAAGACCCTTGAGAGTCCCTTGGACTGCAAGGAGATCCAACCAGTCCATCCTAAAGGAAATCAGTCCTGAATATTCATTTGAAGGACTGATGCTGAAGCTGAAGCTCCAATATTTTGGCCACCTGATGCAAAGAGCTGACTATTTTGAAAAGACCCTGATGCTGGGAAAGACTGAAGGTGGGAGGAGAAGGGGATGGCAGAGGATGAGATGGTTGGATGGGATCACAAACTCAATGGATATCAGTTTGAGTAAACCCCAGGAGTAGGTGATAGACAGGTAGGCCTGGCGTGCTGCAGTCCATGGGGTCGAAAAGAGTTGGACATGACTGAGGAACTGAACTGAACGTGTGTTGTTTGTATCAAAAAACACGGAAAGTAGATTATTTTCTCCATTGAGGAAAAATGCTCTTTGAGTATTTTTAAATTGGTCATTTAATAAGCCACAAAGTGGAAATTACATAGATCCTACAATTTGACCACAGCAAAATAATATTCGCTAGAGACACCAAGGATAATAGGGGGAAAGCAGGGATGAAATATCAGGAATGAAAAAAGGAATATAAGTACAGATTCAGGGACTTTCCTGGTAGTCCAGTTGTTAGGACTTTGCCTTCCAATGCAGGGGGTGCAGGTTTGAACCCTGGTTGGGGATAAGATCCCACATGCCTTGAGGCCAAAACACCAAAACATAAAACCAAAGCAATATTGTAACAAACAATAAGGACTTCAAAAATGGTCCACATCAAAAGAATTTTTAATCAAAAATAAATAAATGTTGATACTTTAAAGAAGAACAGATTCAGAAGAGATGAAAAATTCTGAGGTTATCTATTAGTTCATGCCAATAAATTTGAAAATGTAAATGAGATGGACTTTTCTAAGCAAATATAAATCACCCAAAATTGACTCAAGAGGAATCAGAAAATGAATACTCTATTACTTACCAATAACTTTGGAAAGAATAATTAAAGATCTACCCTTCCAAAATCCATCAAGCCCAGCTTGATTTATAGATGCATTCTTTAAATCAGCAATGAGCAGATAGATACATTATAATTTAAAAACACCAATGTGTAGGAAAAACCAGTATGCTTTCAAAATCATCCTAGAAAGTTAGCATAATCTAGTGTCAAATCTGATGAGAACCCCACCATTGCCTGAAAAGGAAAAAATAATTTTATTTATCAGTATAGATGCCCCATAAAAGCCCTAAGAAAAATTAGTAATTTTAATTCAACTGTATTTTTATAAAAGAACATATATCGACCAGATAAATTTGTTGGGGGAATATATGCATGGTATAAATAAGGATGGCATTTTGAATCAGTAAGCAGAGGATGGACTAATCAGGTTTGGTGTTACGACAGTTGACTTCCAGCCTTCATCAAATCCTTGTCCTACCCTATATATAGGTACAATTTCCAGATGAAGAGATAACCTAAGGAACAACATCATCATCATCAACAACAACAATAACAGCAAAGTTCTAAGCTGCTAGAACTCTTAAGTAATTTCTCTTGTGATTCTGGGTCTCCTTAAGCTAGACAGGACATCTAGAAGCCATGAAAGATAAGACTTACAGATTTGAGGTCACACAATCTTGAAATGGCTTTGCAGACAACCCAGCCAAATATTATTCAGTGCTTAACAAATAATGGGTGCCACATGAAAACATTTCCAATAGTAACACCATGAAAATACTAAGTGATAAAGGCAAATGACAGAATAGTTATATTTTTGAGATCAATAAAATTGATAACCCTTTGGCAAGTTTGATTAAAAAAAAAAACGGCACAGGAGGGAGAAGACACACATAAGCAATATTAAGAATGAAAAGGGGGTATAGTTTCAGAGAAAAGCAAACACTATAAGGTAATACTAGTTGTAACTTCGTGCCTGTGAACTTGAAATTGAAAAGGAGATGGACAATTTTCTAGGAAAATGTAAACGACTAAAACTGACCCAAGAAGATGTGGGACTTTTTTTTAAAGGAAAAATAGAACTCTGGATGTGTTAAAAGATATAGATCCACAGATAGATTGATATAGATAGATAGATGATGGATAGATATAGATAAGTGATAGATAAATAGATGATATATATCAGTAGGTTTGTGGTTTAAAAATGCAGGTTACCTCTGGGAAATGGGACTAACAGAGGCAAAGCTAGGTGGAGTGGGGCAGCCGCTTTCTAAATACAAGCTGTGTGCTTTGTATCCTGTAAAAGTCACGAATTACTTCTGTGATAAAGGAAGCAAAAATTGTTGGTGAGTGGCTCTCCGGAAAGTCCCAGGAACAAGCCAGAGGTGGGCTAAAGGATGGAGCTGGAATGGAATCCAACCGCTCCTCTGTGATAATCAGATTCTCCCCAGTCTCACCGTCACACCTGCCCCCTCCTCTCTCCCTCTCCTTCCCACTCTGTGGACAGACATCCTGAGATTGGAAGGCGTTGATGAAACAAGGCAGAGCCGCGGAAAGAGGAAAGAAGAGTTCAAATCCCTCCTCCAGTCTGGGGTTTGCAGTGTCAGACTTTGGGGAGAGTACCTTCACTTTCTCCAGATCCAAGGGTCGTCGCGCCCCATCCGCACCCACCACCCTGTGGGGTTCCTAGAGACTCAAGCTAAATTGTTGAGCGAGTCTAATCCTGCAAGAGCTGGCGATGAGGGGTTGGGGTGGACGGCGCCTCCGCCCGAGGCTGCAGGTAGGAGCATCTCCGCCCCCGCTGCCCCCTCCTTCCCCCTGCCTCCCTAGCACACACACCCACACAAGCCGCGCGCCTCCCGGCTAGAGAGATGCTCTGAGGAGCCAGCGGGCAGCGGCTCCTCCTTAGCCAGCCTAACCGAAGAAGCAGCTGAAGGGCTGGGGTTGCGCCGGAGACCTACAAGCCAGAACTGGGGACAATTCTTATCTTTCTTTCACGCTTCTTTCTTTCGCTCAAAAAACAAACAAACAAACAAACCAAAAACTCCCTTGTTCCCACTGCAACTTGGAGGAGCATGGAGTGATTGGAAGGAACTGACGCAGAAGCTTTATTTATAAACCCTAAAGAAGTTCTGGGCAAGTCACTCCACGGGACCCGCGAGGCCCCAGGTAACCCCAGCTCCAGGCGCCGGTTTAGTATGGCGAGCCAGCCCACAGCCTCAGGCAGGGGTGCGGGGCGCTCCCTGACTTTGCTTCTGGAGCAATGACACTCCCCGTGGCCCGGACCCAGGTGGCCTCGCTTGGTGAGCGTCCCCACCAGGTAAGCGCACCCCGGGGGGTCTCCACTGGTCACCTGAATGGGACCTTCAGCTCCTAAGAAGTAAGTCCACACAGTTTAGCCACAGGCATGAGTGGGAGGTTTGTAAGAAAGAGTCTGTTTTTATCACAGGAAATTGTGGGAGATAGAAGTGGAAGATGGTTTTAAATATTTTATTTTTGTATTGACGCGTGGGGATGAGATGCGTAGGGGGATGAATATTTGTCGGAAATGCTTGTGGATCGGGCCTGGAGATAGGCACCTGAATTTGTGCGTGGACTGAAGGGGGAGCGAAGCCCTCAGATTTTGCAGAAACCTGTGATGAACGGGAGGTGAGAGGTGATGATCCTGAAAATGTGCCAGATATTGTGTAGAGTATGAATCTAAGCATTTTAGAGAAATGATGGGAGAAGCACTTACCGCCCTGGCTTCACCTGACCCCCACACTCGGTCATCTCCACGAAGATGCTCACATGTACTGGCAACAATGGACACCCGCGCTCACTGCCTGCACGCCCCGAGCCCGCGGCGTTCAGTACCTCGGACAGAGCCCGCGGGGGCAGCGCGCGGCGCCCGGAGAACACCCGGCATCCCGTATCCGCCCCAGGCACCGAGGCTCCTGGCTGAGGGCGACTACCCAACGCCGCCCCCGAGAGAGGATTCTCGAATCGCAAAGGCAAACGTGGAACTCAATGTCTGATCTGCTTCTAACTGCTTCCCGTGACTGCGGAAGGAAGAGGTGGAGTATAAACACATACCCCCTAGCTTCCGCAAATACTACAGCTGAAAGGCGTGGCCTCCTGGATTTTGAAAGGTGGACCCAACCTTCTTCAAATTTTAACAATTACTGAGAGCTTTCTATGTGCCAAGCGCTGTGCAGAGCGCTCTCTACATGAGTTACTGTATTGTTAGAGCCCGCCACAAATGGGTCTATGATCCCCATTTTACAGATGAGAACATTGAGGCAAGAGAACTTGAGTAACTTGCCCCAGTTTATACAAACACCAAACGGCAGAGCAGCGTTCTTAAACTCCAATCTGGGCTGCAATAGTCGGGAGATATGTCAGGCAGAATTCTGTCAAAGAGCTTTGAACTTGAGATCAGAGGAACAGTTTAAATCAAAGCTGTACTACTTACAGACATGTGCTCTTGGGCAAGATTACCTAATGCGTCTGGACTTCAGGCTCTATCTGTAAAGTTAGGATAATAAAGCTTCCCCTGCAGAAGTACTAGGGGAGGAAGTGTCTGAGAGATCTTGTATGTGGCAAGATTCAGGTAACTTTGAATTGTGGTTGCATGGTAGTGGGGGAAGAAAGGAGGGAGCAGGTGATTCAAAGAGGAAGAGGATTGGCAAGGAACCCTAGTGGCCTTCTACAGGGTGCTGGGCACAACTGAGGGCAGGGCTTAATCAGTCTTAAAACATTCCCATTAAAAAATGTTAAAGCACTGTTCCAGTCAAGCAATACAGAACTGTGCACCACATTTAGTCCCCAGCCCAGTACTATGCAACCTTGTTCTACACTAATCAGGCTAAAGGTCTGGGAACACCTGGCAGTGAAAGAGCCTAGATTCAGCGAGATTAAAGACTCAATCTCTGTCTTTAAACTTCCCACTTATAAATGGGGAAAGGTTGAACAAGATGGCTCATCTCAGCTTCAAAAGTCTAAGACTTCCATAGTTTGTGGATAATGAAATAATCCAAGGGTTTCTGGGCTTCCCCATTCACTCAGATGGTAAAGATTCTGTCTACAATACAGGAGACCTGAGTTTGATCCCGGGGTTGGGAAGATCCCCTGGAGAAGGGAATCACTACCCACTCCAGTACTCTTGCCAAGAGAATCCCTTGGACAGAGGAGCCGGGCTACAGTCCATAGGGTCGCAGAGTTGGACACAACTGAGCGACTAACACTTCTGGACAAAAAAGGCAAAAAATTCCACCCATTCATCTCCTCCATCAAAAAGATATTTTGAGTGTGTTTGTTAGTGATGTTTTAGTTTTCAGCATTTCTTTTACACTCCATGTGCCTTTGAAATTATGTTAGTCACCATTATAGTGGAGTTTAGTTAAACACAAAACAGCCCTGCTTCAAAGAAGGCAGTTGATATCAGCCTGGGGCAAAAACATGCAGACGCTTTACTGTCTGAGCCACCAGGGAAGTCTATACATATGAGCACTTTATGGTAAGTCCCTACATATGAGCCTCAAGTTTTGAACTTTTGAAGACGCAAATGTGCATTCACCTGTCCAATCATGTAAGTCAGTTCACATATCTGGCATATATTGTCATGTGGGTGCATCCTCTACATGTGGTTGTGCTTTTGTATACAGTGCTATTTTTTGATATTTGTTTTTATGCATTATCTGTGTGAAAAGTATTATAAGTCTATTACAGTACAGTCGTTGTTTAGTCTCTCAGTCATGTTCGACTTTTTACCACCCCATGGACTGTAGCACACCAGGCTTCCCTGTCCTTCACCATCTACTGGAGTTTGCTCAAACTCATGTCCATCGAGTTGGTGATGCCATCCAGTCATCTCATCCTCTGTCACCCACTTCTCCTCTTGCCTTCAGTCTTTCCCAGCATCAGGGTCTTTTCCAATGAGTCGGCTCTTCAAATCAGGTGGCCAAAGTATTGGAGCTTCAGCTTCAGCATCAGTCCTTCCAATGAATATTCAGGGTTAATTTGGTCCAGGATTGACTGGTTTAATCTCAGTACATTACAGTAAAGTATTATAGAGCAAATATGTTAGTTGGGTGCCTATGCTAACTTTGTTGGACTTACAAATGCACTCTTGGAATGAAACTCATCCATATGCATACTGTATTGGGTTATAAAACCTTGGGAAGTAGGAATAAGGGAAATGAAACACAAGGCAAGGAAAGAGGAAAAGTAAATACATTATTGAGCTCTTCATGGCTTGGCAACCAGTGCAGTGATTACTCAGTCTTTTGGAAATTGTATAATCCACTGGATCTCACCCAGACCCAAACTAGGCTATTAGAAGAAAGGGGAAAGAATTTACCTGACATCTACCACCCATCTCCCATCAGTCAACATTTGTCCTACAAAAGGCCAATCCTCACCACCAACTTCTGAGCAGACTAACTTGATCTCTCCAGGCAGCTGATGGAGAAACAGTTTCTCCAACAGTCAGTTTCTCCTGGTCAGTGGCACCCAGGTGTGGGGCTCAGCCATCTGTAGCAGTGACAGCAAGGGTGACCTGACTCTAAGACCAAGGTATAGACCTTTCAAAGGCCACTGGGGCAAGAGAGCAAGGTGAGCAGCCAACACCCAGAGAGGAGAGGCGGACATACATCTGGGATGATACATAAAGCGAGTTTGGCATCATCTGCAAGGCTCTTGTCAATGAGCCATGTGACCTGCAATCTCTTCAACCCACTTTTCTTGATGTGAAAAGTGTAAGGTGGATGCAGCACACCAACAGTTAACGTTAAGGCAGCACACTTTATCTGGGCTACAGGGATGAGGTAAGGATCTGATTCAGTCCTTACACGGAGCTCCTGCATTTTCATAATTTAAGGAATTTAAGTGGGGAGGACCACAGTGAAAAAAATGGCTAGAGACAGCCTGAAAAGTAGCTCACTGGGGATAGAGAAAGTTCCCTCTATTGATGGGCTAGACAACCCAGACCTCAGAGAGCAACTGGGATGTTGAGCCTCCATCTTGCTCTCTCCTTAGGGGCCGGGTGAAGAGTAGATGGGGGACAAGCCTGAGCTCAGGGGAGGAGGTAGCCACTGATGCAAAGTGAAGGGAGAGATGCACCTCCCAGATATTCTATTTTCTCCCTCCTTTTCTTTCTTCTTTTTCTCCCTACCTGCCTTCTTCCACCCCAGTCTTCGAGGTTGTCCAGAGCTATGTGACTGGCACTACACACAACACAGAGAGAGACCACCCAATTGTCCACCCATATCCCCTTTCCATCTTCCTTTCCTTATTGTCTTCCTCCCTTCCTCCATCTTTCCCTTTATCCAACTTTCAAATTATTGCACAGCTGATGAGGGACAAAAGACAGTTTCCCTGCCTCGAAGGGCTCAGAGATACAGGGAGGAGGCTGACCCAGATGGTTAACCAGATCAATACTCCAAGTGAGGAAGGCGACCCCAGGGAATGCAGTACCCACATTTTTTCTTTTGTGTAGGTTGTGTATGTTGTGTGTTTGAGAGACAGAGAATGCAAAGATGATGTATAGTATTCCAGTGTATGAATACACTACCATTTCTTTATTTTCTTTTTTAAAAATATTTTTATTTAGTTATGTATTTATTTATTTGGCTGTGCCTGGTCTTAGCTGTGGCATGAGTGATCTTCAGTTGTGGCATGTGGGATCTAGTTCCTTGATCAGGGATAGAACCTGGGCCACCTGCATTGGAAGCCCAGTGTCTTAGCCACTGGAACACCAGGGAAGTCCCTCTATTTTCATCTTGAGGGATTGTTTCTAGTTTTGGCTTTTTTAATGAATAGGGCTCCTGGGATCATTTTTGCACGTGTTTTGCTACACATATTTATCAGTAATCTATTCCCGAGAACAAAACATCCTCAAAATGAGTGGCTTAAGTGAAGGATCACTTCTTTGCCAATAGTTCTGGAATTGGAACATCTGCTGGCCTCCCCCGAGCTCCCTTATGCAGTTGCCATCTTCTGGGGCTTTGGCTGCTCTGAGATGGCCTCATGGACACTCCAGTGTTCGCTGAGGCTGTCAGCTGAAATGCCTTGTGTCCTTTCTGGCAGGATACTCCGGCTTCTGTCCATGGCAGTCAAATTCCAAGACAGCAAATCCTGAAGCTACAAGGTCCCCTGAGGCCTTGCCTTGAAAGCCACACAAAGTTAGTTCTGCTGCATCTTATTGGGTGGCTCAGAGAGTAAAGTGTCTGCCTGCAATGCGGGAGACCTGGGTTTGATCCCTGGGTCGGGAAGATCCCCTGGAGAAGGAAATGGCAACCCACTCCGGTACTCTTGCCTGGAAAATCCCATGGACAGAGAAGCCTGGTAGGCTATAGTCCATGGGGTTGCAAAGAGTCGGACATGACTGAGCAACTTCACTTTCATTGGTCAAAGCAAATCCCATGCTGACTCCTCCTTTCCATGGGAGGAGAGGGAAGACGTCATCGCAGGTGGTGTGCACACAGGGAGGGGAAGACTTTGTGGTCATGCTTTTCAGTCCACCACACACCTAAACCCAGGCATGGAATTACTGGGTCAGAGCATAGGCATTGGCTCAGTGGAACCAACTGATGCTCCACCAATGTGTGCCTCTTGCTTCCATCTTCCTGCATCCTTGATGCTGTCGGTCTAATTTTAGCCTCGCTGGAGGGGGTAGTGCTATGGCTACACGGTGCTGTAATTTGATTTTCCTTGATTACTAACAAGGCTGAGCACCGTTTTCTGTGCTTATTGGCCATTTGTGTATCCTCTTTTGGAGGAAGTGATTTGTAGGTGTTCTTTATATAGTCTGGATATGAGTCAGTTGTAATTTTATTCCACTCTCTCCCTTCCATCTTGAGTGATTTTTCTCTTGATTAAAAAGGAAGTAATATTGGAGCTGAGATTTGAGAGATGATGAATAATTAAAGAAGAGCAGGGCGGGCTTACAGTTAGAAACATGAACAGGGCTAGAAGGAAGAAAAGGAAAAAGTGGGGCGGTTGAGCAACGGTTGGCTTTCAAGATAGATGGAGCATAAAGAGAACAGGAGTAGCAGGCAGGTGCTGAAGATGGGTGGCCAGGAGATGAAGGCCCCTTGGATGGAATGGAAGACAGCTTGTTTTCACTGCACGTTGCCTTTTCTTCCTTTGTGTGTTAGTGGCTCAGTCATGTCCAACTCTTTGTGATCCCATGGACTGTAGCCCACCAGGTTCTTCCATCCAGGAAATTCTCCAGACAAGAATACTGGAGTGGGTTGCCATTCCCTTCTTCATTTCTTCCTTTAGCTCTTGAAAATTCTGCTTTAAATGCCCAGAGTTTAGGGATTAACAAGCTTATCAACTCATGGAACTGTAGTAAAATGATCATATGTAGGACCACAGGAGAGTTAAAACAACAGAATCAGAAGAGAAAGAAAGGCCACATCAGGGAGAGGAGGGAGAGAGAAAGAATCAGTAGGAGAGGACTTCCCTGGTGGCCCAGTGGTTGGGTGTCCACCTGCCAATGCAGGGAACATGGGTTCAATCCCTGGTCCTGTAAGATTCCATATGCCTTAGGGCAACTAAACCCTGGGCACTACAACCGCTGAGCCTGTGCTCCACAACAAGAGAAGCCACTGCAATGAGAAGTCCTCCCACAACTAGAGAAAGCCTGCACAGTAAGGAAGACCCAGCACAGTCAAAAAATAAATAAATCAACAAACAGAATTGGTAGGAGACTGAAGAAAGAAGCATAGAGTTGAAGAGACAGAAACAGAGACTTCTTGTGGATACACTTAATAACATATGGTATCTTTGGATGGTAGTAATTTTACAGAAAAATCTCATAGGAACACATAGACACAATTGCGACAAGATCAGACTGAGATGGAGTTGTTAGAACAGAGCATTGGGAAGAAGCAGAAAATCATCTGAAGCAGAAAGATACATCCTAGACTGTAAATCAAAGTTACTTCTGAAGGGAAAGAGGAGCTTTGAGGAGGGTTGGGAGGGGGTGTAAAGGGTTCCTCTTCTTTATATACTTAAGTATGAATTGGACTTTTTTCCCAAAAAAGAAACAAGTATCTATTCATATAGTGAATGTTTTAAAAGGCTATATATCCATCTCTCAACTTGAGCCAAGAAAAGCTGTCTTCCTACTTAATTTTTGTGTGCATGTGTTCTCAGTCATGTCCAACTCTTTGCCACCTTAGCTGCTGCTAAGTCGCTTCAGCCATGTCCGACTCTTTGTGACCCTACTTTTAGGGTCTTTAGCCAACTTTTTCACTCTCCTCTTTCACTTTCATTAAGAGGCTTTTTAGTTCCTCTTCACTTTCTGCCATAAGGGTGGTGTCATCTGCATATCTGAGGTTATTGATATTTCTCCCAGCAGTCTTGATTCCAGCTTGTGCTTCTTCCAGCCCAGCATTTCTCATGATGTACTCTGCATAGATGTTAAATAAGCAAGATGACAATATACAGCCTTGACGTACTCCTTTTCCTATTTGGAACCAGTCTGTTATTCCATGTCCAGTTCTAACTGTTGCTTCCTGACCTGCATATAGGTTTCTCAAGAGGCAGGTCAGGTGGTCTGGTATTCCCATCTCTTTCAGAATTTTCCACAGTTTCTTGTGATCCACACAGTCAAAGGCTTTGGCATAGTCAATAAAGCAGAAATAGATGTTTTTCTGGAACTCTCCTCCTTTTTCGATGATCCAGTGGATGTTGGCAATTTGATCTCTGGTTCCTCTGCCTTTTCTAAAACCACCTTAAACATCTGGAAGTTCACGGTTCACGTATTGCTGAAGCCTGGCTTGGAGAATTTTGAGCATTACTTTAATAGATGGGGAAACAGTGGAAACAGTGTCAAACTTTATTTTTCTGGGCTCCAAAGTCACTGCAGATGGTGATTGCAGCCATGAAATTAAAAGACATTTACTCCTTGGAAAGAAAGTTATGACCAACTTAGATAGCATATTCAAAAGCAGAGACATTACTTTGCCAACAAAGGTTCGTCTAGTCAAGGCTATGGTTTTTCCAGTGGTCATGTATGGATGTGAGAGTTGGACTGTGAAGAAGGCTGAGTGCTGAAGAATGGATGCTTTTGAACTGTGGTGTTGGAGAAGACTCTTGAGAGTCCCTTGGACTGCAAGGAGATCCAACCAGTCCATTCTAAAGGAGATCAGTCCTGGGTGCTCTTTGGAAGGATTGATGCTAAAGCTGAAATTCCAATACTTTGGCCACCTCATGTGAAGAGTTGACTCATTGGAAAAGACTCTGATGCTGGGAGGGATTGGGGGCAGAAGGAGACAGGGACGACAGAGGATGAGATGGCTGGATGGCATCACCGACTCAATGGACATGAGTTTGGGAACTTTAGGAGTTGATGAACTCTAGGAGTTGGTGATGGACAGGGAGGCCTGGTGTGCTGCAATTCATGGGGTCAGAAAGAGTCGGACACAACTGAGTGACTGAACTGAACTGAACTGAAACGTTAGCCCACCAGGTTCCTCTGTCCATGGGATTTCCCAGGTGAGAATGCTAGAGTGGGTTGCCATTTCCTTCTCCAGGAGATCTTTCTGACCCTGAGATCGAACCTGTGGCTCCTGCCATGTCTCATGCATTGCAGGTGGATTCTTTACCACTGAGCCACTGGGGAAGCCCTTTTATACAATAGAGGAATGGAAATTGATCAATAATTGCTCAGAGGAGTGGGGCAAGAGGAAGGATGGTGTGCATGAGAGGAGAAGGAAAGCTCAGGCATTGTTACACCTGCTCGGCTGAGCCCAAAGGACAAAAAGTCCACCTGGAGGGGCCTTGTGGGCAGAGTGCAGCCATGAGAGGTCCAGGGCTGGCAGGCATCAATTCTGGGAGGCCACGTCTCCTTATTCCTGGAAGACCTCTCAATCAACACCCACTTTGGAGGCTCTAAGTCCAGGAATTAGGTAATCGACATGAGGAAAACCAACGCAGGAAACCCAGGTTTGACAAACTTCAACGGGGGTAGCTCTGGTATGAGCTTTATTTCCTAACACTGGTGAGCAAAGATGCAATCCCTTGTCCATCCTCTGCCTCTGGTCTGCTCAACCAGAGATGAGGGTGTGGCAGTGCATCATTCCAGTGGGTCTGCGAGTCTGATTGTCAAGGATGAGAACTCTGACATCTGCTGGAGAAGTGGGAATTACAGCCTGGAAAGGGATGGCTGGACTGTTCTTGTTTTTATAATCTTTTCCCCCTGTGATGACTGTGATACGTGTTTGGTTTGGGAAGTACAACAAAAAGAACATGAAAACTATTCACAATCCCATCTCCATTGTAGTGCATTTTATTCTGGTCTTTTGGATACACACCTAGAGCAACAGTGCATTAAATCATTATTGACGAGGTAACCTATGACTTACACTATGAAGTGTAAGTCATTGCTAAGGGCTGAGGCTACAGCAGTGAACAAGATAGATACAACCCTTCCTTTGACAACTTAGATCTTAGTGATGCCAACAGACAAAAAACAAAGGTTCTTAAACTGCAGTGTGATAAATATGTGCATTCAATGCAGCAAGAGCTTGCGTGTTTTCTTGCTTACTCTCTCCTAGACATTACGCCAGCTATTTTACATGTGGTTACTTGTTTAATTAATATATACAGTATCTCATTTAATATTCACAATGACTTTACGGGGTAGCCTGCTACTATCACCACCCCCACCCCTGCCAGGCTACAGTTGAAGAAGCAAATTCAGAAAAGTTGAATAACCAAGCTAGAGATTTCCCTGGTCGTCCAGTGGCTAAGACTCCGAGCTCCCAATGCAGGGGATCTGGGTTCGATCCCTGGTTGGGGAACTAAAACCCCACATGCAGCAACTAAAGATCCCATGTGTTGCAACTAAGACCCAACATAGCCAATAAATAAACAAAACAAAACCAGGCAAGGTGGCATCACTTGGGATCAGGCTGGGACATGACTGTATACAGACTCTGTAACAGCCGTGCTGCTCAGATCGGCTATAGAATGTGTGCGTGCATGCTCAGTTGTATCTGACGTAGCCCGCCAGGCTCCTCTGTCTGTGGGATTTTCCACGCAAGGATACAGGAGTGGGCTTCACTTCTTTCTCCAAAGCTACAGAATATACGACACTTTTCTCTCTTCTTCCCTTGCTAGGTCTGACCATTGCTGTGGCTCAGAGACCCTAAGCTGTAGCCAGGATGATGGATGATGACACGGAACTGAGGACGGATGGAAACTCACTTTTAAAGGCTGTGTGGCTCGGGAGGCTCAGGCTGACAAGGCTCCTCCTGGAAGGGGGCGCATACATCAACGAAAGCAATGACAAGGGGGAGACGGCTCTCATGGTGGCGTGCATCACCAAGCATGTGGACCAGCAGAGCATCAGTAAGTCCAAGATGGTCAAGTACCTGCTGGACAACAGGGCAGACCCCAACATCCAGGATAAGTCTGGCAAGACCGCCCTCATCCATGCCTGCATCCGAAGAGCTGGGGGGGACGTGGTCTCCCTGCTGCTGGAGAATGGAGCAGACCCCAGCCTTGAGGACCGCACTGGGGCTTCAGCTCTGGTTTATGCCATAAATGCAGATGACAAGGATGCGTTGAGACATCTTCTGGATGCCTGCAAGGCCAAAGGCAAGGAGGTAATTATCATAACGACAGACAAGTCGTCTTCGGGCACCAAAACCACCAAACAGTATCTGAATGTACCCCCTTCACCCAAAGAGGAAGACAGACAGTCGCCTCCCCCCTGTGCTTCTCCATCTGAGGTTGAACTTAAGGCTCCAGGCCTGGGCTCTCCACCCAGCGAGAAGGAAGATGACTTCTTTAGCCTCCAATCAGAGCATCCAAGTAGTTGCAACACTGCCAAGGCTCTTAATGAACCCGGGTCACCTGCTCGGAAAGTTGGGAATCTCAAAAGGGCCCGCCTGCCTCAGCTGAAGAGGCTCCAGTCTGAGCCCTGGGGCCTGACTGCACCCTCCGTGTTGGCCGCCTCCTGCGTGCGTCAGGACGAGACCCACGGCGTGGGCATGGACAGCGAGGTCAAGAGCATCGGTGATGTATCCTTCCCCAGAAGGGGCCCCCTCTCCAGAACCAGCAGCATTGATGGCAAAGATGCCAGCCTCGTCCACACTGTCACGGAACAGGTTGTGAAGATCCCGGTCTCTTCGGCATCGGCCTCATGGAAGGCAGCCTACGAGAAGACTCAGGCTCCCCACCCACGTCTGGCCAGAAGAGGCACTCTCCCTATCGACCAAGAGAAGGTGGGCATCTGCCCAGTGGGTCCCTCTGCTCTCAAAGACACCATGACCCTCAAACGGCTGGAGAATGACCTCTATGATTTAGAATTACAGCCTGGGGCCGACCTGCCCAACCCTATCTCCCTAGAATCAGGCAAAGGACCACTGGATCGCAAGAAGCTCAACAGCTCCCACCTGTCTCTCTTCCAGGGCTCCAGGGAGTCCCTGGACGCTGTGTCCAGCACGTCACCCAACTCAGCCCGCCGCAGGCCACCCCATCTTCTAGAAAGACGAGGTTCTGGAACCTTGCTCCTGGATCGAATTTCTCAGACCAGGCCCGGCTTCCTCCCACCTTTAAATGTAAATCTGAACCCACCTATCCCGGATATTAGAGTGAGCAGCAAACCTTCCTCTCCACTTGCTGGTGGCTTAAAATCCATGGTTCCTGTCGCCCCAAGCTCACCAAAGAGAGTTGACTTGAGAAGTAAAAAGAAACTCCTCCGGAGGCATTCTATGCAAGTTGAGCAGATGAAGCAACTGTCTGACTTTGAGGAAACCATGACCTAGACTAAGCTTCTAGGGAGGTTTTTTTGGGTTTTGTTTTGTTTTAAATCTATGTAGTTTATGACTAGTACTGTAATCTAGACCAACATAGCCATTCAGGCTCTCTGTATCCTGATCATTCCTTAATGCTGGTGTGTGGCTGCTTCAAAAGAGATGGAAACAGACTGCCGCTTCCCTTCTGAAAGGACATCTGGGGTTTTATAGGGCTCCTTGGAAAGAGCTCAGGATAACTGGGTTTTACAGTTGAAATTGCCAAAAAAAATCTATATCTATATCTATATCTATATCTATATATCTATCTCCCAAAGAAGAAAACCTTTGGAATTTCAAATTCGCACAGCAGGTACCATGATCTGAGCTGCTGACACCTGTTATTTTATACAAGACAAACAAAAATTTAAATCACAAGGTGGTATTTGGAGTATGTCATGTGTCATAAATTTATAAAGTGCCTAAGAGAAAAACAAGAGGCTTTAACATGTGTTAGAATGGGCAGAGGCTCAACACCAACCTCCAGGCTAAGAAATTTGGGGATGTGTGTTACATCCGGGGAAACAGAAGCTGCATTCTCCCATTAGGGAGGTTCTGGTATCCACTTCCTACCTTGAACCATTTCAGGGGGCACTGGCTGGTATAGCAGAGTGGAGCTCTTCCAGAACTTCAGCAACAGATTTTATCCACTAATTTGGGTGTCCTTTGGGCTTCTTCAGTGTTTCGGAGGGTAAAGAATCTGCCTGCAATGCAGGAGACTTGGGTTTAATTCCTGGGTCAGGAAGATCCCCTGGAGAAGGAAATGGCAACCCACTTCAGTATTCCAGCCTGGAGAATCCCATGGACAGAGGAGCTTGGCGGGCTACAGTCTATGGGGTCGCAAAGAGTCAGATGCAACAGAGTGACAAACACTTTTGGGTTCCCAAATATCATATCTACATGTCCCCCAAATTCTGTAATGTAATAGTAGCTGGTACCTCAAAGATGAATCGTGTCCAGAAATGAAACTCACATTGGCCTCCTGATCTGACTCAGGTTCTGTGTTGAAATCTCATGGAAAAAAAAAAAGTCAGGGCTATTAGCTACTTTGGAGCTGAATACAACTCATAGAATACACCCATAAGAAGTATTTCCTTATTATTCTTTAAAAAAAAAAACTGGGTGAGACCTTGCCAAACTAGAATAATGTGTGATGCTGACAGACACTTATATTACAAGGTAGAGCTGATGGGTGGTTCTCAGGTCAGAGGCGGGGGACAGGGGAGACAGTTGGAGCCTGAAAATTTTAAGGGATGCACACTGTCATTTCCCCTTCACTTTTATAGGAAATTCAAGAACATCTGATTTCTTCTTTGCCTGAATTATCTATGTGATGGGAAATTTGTAGAAATAACCTGTACAACCTTTTAAAGCCACTCTGTTTGAACCCAAGAAGGGAAGCAGATATTTATCACTTTTGGTGTCATGTAGCCACCTTTGAGATGAAGCTATTTCTGGTTATTTCCCATGTATTTTTCCTTTCGTGCTTCTTAGATAGGTTTTCTCTATGGTTAAAAAAAAATTCAGTAGTCCCTTGGAGGTAGCATCACATTCTATAAAGAGGAAAGACTTTGAGATTTGGGTATGTGTCTCTCTTTCATCATTTACCAGCTGCAAGACTTAAAGGAAGTAGCTTTACTTCTCCAAGCCTCCACTCCCTCATCTGTAAAATGGGGTTAGTAATGCCTCACCTAGCAAGTTTGTGGTGAGAATTAAATGAGATAATATATGAAAGTGCGTGTAACTGTGCCTAGCACAGGGAGGAGTAATTGGATAAGATGAAGCTGATTTTGTTTTAATGTTGTTTAGTACTTTATTATGAAGTTAAACCTACACCACTGTATGATCTAGTAACTCCACTCTAGGCATTTACCCAAAAGAAATAAAAATTGAAGTTCATACAGAAACTTTTATACATATGCTCATAGAAGCTTTTACTAAATAGTAAAAAAAAAAAAAAAAGAGAGAGACAACCCAAATGTTCATCAACAGGAGAATATTTTTACATAGGTGGATAAATCTCTAAAACATTATGCTGAATTAAGGAGCCAGACACAAAAGAGTACAAACCAAAGGATTCCACTTATATAAAGTCCCAGAACAAACAAAACTAACTTGTGGTGGAAAAAAAAATCAGAAAGTAGCCACCTTTTTGACTGGGACTGAATGGGAAGGCACACAAGGAGAGTTTCTGAGATGGTGAAAAAGTGTTATATCTCACTCTCGGTGGTACATAGGTGAAATTCCATTGATCTGATTATATTTCAGTTTTTATAAAGTTTAAATGCTGTGATATAAAACCCAAAATTAACTTGTATAACAATGAAAATAAGAGGTAGCTGATTTTAAATACTCCTTCAGACCTCTGAAGTCTAAAAATCTCAAATAATACCAAATACCCTACACAGAAGTGAAGCAGACTGTGGCTGAAATATTCAAAGACCCCTTGAGATTCTCATGGGTTCTATAAATACTGAGTCCCAGACTCATTTGTAAAGTGAAAAAATTCTGCCATAGAAGCTATGCAGATCAGACCATTTCTACAAGGATATTCTCTAGAAATGTATCTGAATATCCCAATCAAAAGTGCTAATGATGGTTATAAATACTCCAAGTTTTTGTTTTTCAGTAATTCCATTAGGGCAGGCACATACCCAACCTTGGCACTGTTGACCTTTTGGGCTGGGTAATTCTTTTCTGTGGGAGACTGTGTGTGTACTACATGTTGCTGAGCAGCATTCCTGGCCTCTACCCACTAGATAACAGCAACGTCCCCCCATACTGTGACAACCCACAGTGCTTTCAGACATGGCCGGACATCTCCTGGAGGCAATACCGCCTCAGATGATCAGCACTGCTCTAGGAGAATGATTGCATACGTGGTAGGAGTATGTCAAGAACAACCGAACTGCACAGGGGTGAGGGGCTGGCTGGCCGGCGAGGCTGTCCCACTAACTGAAAGGCAGGAAGGTGACTAACATACAATGTGGGCCTGTAGGATTTTTGACATGAGTGCCAATGGCCTCTTGTGCTTTGCAGCAAGGAAAGAAAATGAGAAGCATTGCACATAAGCTAGTGAAACCCAGGGCTCACGAACTTGGTTGAATGTGGACATCCCATAGGCTTCTCAGCACCATTTAGATAGGAATGTTGTTGTTTAGTTGCTAAATTGTATCTGACTCTTTGAGATCCTGTGGAATGTAGTCTTCCAGGCTCCTCTGTCCATGGGATTTTCCAGGCAAGAACACTGAAGTAGGTAGCCATTTCCTTCTCCAGAGAATCCTTCCAACCCAGGGATTGAATCTGCATCTCCTGCATTGGCAGGCAGATTCTTTTACCTCTGAGCCACCTGGGAAATCCTCAGATGAGAATAGTTCTTACCAAGTGGACATGATTACAGGCAAAGCAACACTACTCTGATACATTAAAGAGAGAACCAGACAGACAACCATTGATCTTAGCAGCTCATTAAAGATACACACACACACACACACTGCACACTTTAAGTACTTTTCTAGCAGTTGTTAGTGTCAGTTAAAACTAACCTCTGCCAGTAATATCTAACTGTGGGGATAGCGAGACTGCATAAGGGAATTTTTCTAAACCTTTAGCTGAGACTTGAAAGCCTAGTTTATCCAAAATAGTGGCTGTGGCACATTCATAGCAATTAGCTTAGGCAAAACACTACCCACAATGAGTTGCCCATTCGGAATAGCCTGTCCATTGCACAGGTGGGTAATAGCAGGTATGCTCATGCCACTTACTGCCTGCATCCATCAGGCGGGACTTTCCCATTAGCCTTTAGACAGTCATTACAATAGTACTGTTTATCACTATCTGATGACGCGGTAGTTGAATTAGACTGTTCCAAACTAGTACAACCCCTGCAATACTTGATTATGGTTAATGCATAAATGGGCAGTTTTTTTTGTGTTAACAAACCTCACAGGAATGCTTTTTAAAAGCATATTTAGATTCAAACATGCTTTCTAGATCAGAGATTTGGGGGAACCTAGATCACTACAGAAGTTAGTTGCAAACTGTAGTTTCAATAACTCGCCTATGTAAGACTCTCTGAAATGTTTATCAAAATATATCATAGAATGTGAGTCTAAAGTCTCATGTCTGGGGTTTGCATTCAATTCTAAACGTTCCAAAGCATTTGTTTGTTGGTTTAAGTCCATCATCCATTCTCTTAGAATTTCATCAAGTAAATGCAGGTGTTGTCTGACCTTCTTCTTTGATGTGTCTTGGTACTTCAGACATACCATTCTGAACTGGTTCTCTACAATGTTTTATCCTAGTCTCAAGCTGACAATGTGCTCAAGGATGTACCAAAATCCATGTAATGGAACTATTTAGATACTTCCGATATGTCAATAAAAGATAAATTGCAATCCTTCAGTAGTGTTTCCCATTTTTCTTAGTGAGATCTCAATCATAAATATTACCTTTTCTTTAAGATGGGCTTGACATGACTGCCTGGTAACACTGAACTGAGCAAACACTGTTTTATGTATGCATGATTTAAAAAATTTATTTTTAAAGATTTTTTTGATGTGTACCATTTTCAAAGTCTTTATTGAATGTGTTACAATGTTGCTTCTGCTGTTTATGTTCTGGTTTTTGGCGGGCATGTGGGATCTTAGCTCCCTGACCAGGGATCGAACCAGCCACCCCTGCACTGGAAGATGAAGTCCTAACCACTGAACCTCTGGGAAAGTCCCCCCAAATTAATTTTTAATTACACAAGGATTATGGTTTCTATTCTGGTTACAAAAAAGGCTAAGAATTAGAAGGCATGGTCTCGAGGGAAGTGAGTTCCTTCATGAAGGCTCTGCTGCTTGGTTCCCCCACAGGGATGCACCTGCCATCTGCTACTGGCAGGGACTTAAAGGTTCCTGGACAGCCCTCCTTGGGCTAGATTTCTAATCCTGATGATCATTAATAGAAGCTGATTTCTCCTAGCTCTTACTTGGGTAGTAAGATAGGTAGGTAGTAGGTAGTAAGTATCAAATGAACCAGCTGGATGTTCTCTCTTATCTCTTATACTCCAGCATTCCGTGATTCAGATTTCACCCAGACTTCCTGATTCCCTGGAGAGTTCCAAACCTTACCCAGAGGTTCTTCCCTAGATGGTTGAAATAAACTCTATTGTTTCATGCCCATCTCAGCCTAAACCAATGTTATGACAAGACCAGCCCTTGTGGTTCTCATTGTGGCTGCAAGAAGTCATCTACAATAATCATTAGGAAACTTTGGGGGAAAAGAAGTTTGCTGCTTTTTTTGAAAAGGTTCTGAAAATTACATGGCATACCTGGAGTCATACAGTGAGGCTGTGGGTAGTCAGAGGGCCCAGGCCTTGAGGTCTGCTTTTATTGGGGTCCAAGCTGAGGACGTAAGGTTTCGCAGGCTCGCTCTTTATTAGTGAATTTGAAACGTAAGAGTGAGGGACTCCCGTGGCTGCCCAGTGGTTAAGACTCTGAGCTTCCACTGCAGGAGGCACGGGTTCAATCCCTGGTTGAGGAACTAAGATCCCATATGCTGAAAAGCACAGCCGAAAAAACCTCCAACACCCCCCCCCCCCAAGTAATCCTCCCGCACCTACTCCAAAAAACAAACAAACAAAAGACTTGTAACAGCAGGAATTTAAAGTGTGAAAAGAGAGAGAAAAAAAAAAAAGGGAGGCCCATATAGTCAGTCAACAAAGATCTCTAAAACAAAGTTGGGGGGAGCATGACCAGGTCCTTTATTCAGTCCTGTGTGGCTGGCAATGTATCTAGGGAGAAAGCCATGTTTGAGATGGAGGCCCTCAACCATCAAAAACAAAGTCAGGCACTTGCATTACAGAAGAAAAGCCAGCTGTCAGGCTTACACTACAGTTAACCAAAAAAGGGGGGCTTCCCTGGGGGTCCAGTGGTTAAGACTCTGCCTTCTAATGCAGGAGGTGTGGGGGTGATCCCTGGTCAGGAAGCTAAGATCCCACATGCTTCACAGCCAAAAAACCAAAACATAAAAAATACTGTAACAAATTCAATAGACTTTAAAAATGGTCCTCATTTTTAAATTTTAAAAATCTTAAAATTTTTAAGAAAAAAAAATCTTGAAGAAAAGGACTCTTTTCAGCATGTCTTTTAAAGGGAAGCCAATATTGTTTCCAGCTCCTTCAAGAAGAGATTAGGAGGGATCTCCATGGTGGAGAAGAAAAAGAAGTGGTGAGGGAGGGGGGCGTGATGAGGGAGAAGGCCTGCCTTGAGGGAGGGAGTGCATTCCCAGGATTGATAGGGGACTCAGAAGGTTGGAGTCCCTCAAGTGGAATTTGCAAGAGCTTAGTTTCTGGCACATTGGCTCTCTAGTTGTGGAGTGTGGGCTTAGCTGCCCCTCAGCACGTGGGATCTTAGTTCTCCAACCAGGGATCAAACCCATGTCCCCTGCATTGGAAGGTGGATTCTTAACCATTGGCCCACCAGGGATGTCCCTGTTTCTTCTGTTTTACAAAGTTTTATACCTTTTTGTTTTAAATTTAGGTATACGATTCAATTATTTTGGTATTTGGTATGAAATATGGATCTAAGTTCTTTAAAACAAGTATTTTTTTTTTGCATATGAATATCCAATTTTTCCAGCATCATTTGTTGGAAAACCTGTCATTTCTCCACTACATTGCCTTTGTACCTTTGTAAAAAATCAGCTGCCCATGTATATGGTTAAAGCTAACTTCTGCAGACATTTTTATAGAAATTAAAAAACTGATTCTAAAATTCAGTTGGAGGGGCTACCTAACAGTCCAGTGGTTAAGACTCAGCTTCCACTGCGGTGGCCCAGGTTTGATCCCTGCTCTGGGAACTAAGCTCTCACATGCTGCTCGGCAAAAAAAAAGGTCAGTTGATAAGTACCTATACTTCTATTGGCAACTGTAATGATTCTTTGCACTGTAACAAAATATAAAAAATAAAACAAAATTCACTTGGAAATGCAAAGGACCTCCAAGAGCCAATACAACTTTGAAAAAGAACAACAGAGTTGGAGAGAACCAATTAGAGAGATCAGAAATAAACCCTTGGATATGTGGACTAGAATACTTCTCAGTAATAAAGAGGAATGAACTACTGACATACATTGCTTCCCTGGAAGCTCAGTGGTAAAGAATCCGCCTGCCAATTCAGGAGACACTGGAGAATCCCTGGGTGGGGAAGATCCCATGGAGAAGGCAATGGCAATCCACTCCAGTATTCTTGCCTGAGAAATCCCATGGACAGAGAAGCCTGGTGGGCTATATAGGAGTTCATGGGGTCACAAGAGACATGACTTATCGACTAAATAACTGACATACACAACAGCATGAATGCATCCTAAGATAACTGTGCTGAGTTTGAGAAGCTCCACTAAAAACAGTGCTTTTATATGATTTCAGCTGTATAAAATTCTAGAATATGCTAATGAATGTAGAGACAGAAAGCAAATCAGTGGTTATGGGAATGAATGGGAAGGTTGGGGAGGCATGGAGGGAGGGATCACAAAGGGAAGGAGGCAACTATGGGGGAGGTGGATTCACTGTTGTGATTATGTCGATTTCACAGGCGTGTACATGTGAAAACTCATCAAACTGTACACTTTAAACAGATGTGGGTTGTCATATATCAATTACACCTCAATTTTTAGCCAAGACCCATAAGGCGCTCCCCTGATACAGGAGAATTAAAGAATGATTATATAAAGTGAGACAGTAAGACAACACAGACTGTAAGAGGAGTGATTAGTTGGGTTCTTCAGAGGAGAACCAATAGGATATTATACACACATACACATGGAATTATATATACTATATATAGTATACAGGTATGGAATAAATAGGATATATATGATGTGTGTGTGTGTGCTCAGTCGTGTCGGACTCTTTGCGACCCCTTAGACTCTGCGACTTTGCGACCCTGCCAGGCTCCTCTGTCCATGGGATTCCCCAGGCAAGAATACTGAAGTGAGCTGCTATCTCCTTCTCCAGGGGATCTTCCCAACCCAGGGATTCTCCAGTGTCTCCTGCACTGGTAGGAAGATTCTTTACCACTGTGCCACCTGGGAGGCCCATACATGATATACATGAAGTATGTATATGAACTGTCTCTCTATCTATCTATCTAAAGCTTTATCATAAGGAATTGAATTGTGAAAGCTTGGGTCAAGTCCAAAACCTGCAGTGTGGGCTGGCAGGCTGGACAAACAGCAGAGCTGATGCTCCAATTCACGTCCTAGAGCAATCTGATGGAAAATGCCTCTCATGCAGGGGAAGGTCAGCCATTTGGTCTATTCAGGCCTTTGACTGACTCAACGAGGTCGACTCACATTCTGGAAGGCAACTGGCTCTATTCAAACTGCAGCGACCTCAGCGTTAATTTCATCCAAACACCTGCTACAGAAATACCTGGAATGATGTCTGACCAAATAGCTGGGCACCTTGTGGCTCAGCCACATGAACTCATCATAAGATGGTAGATGTTTTGTGGATGGTGTGAGCAGCAAGGTCCCTAAAGGGAGCTGGCAGAGCCTCCCAGGCATATGAACAACACAAGCAAAGTCAGAATGGGAAATGACTGTCAGAGCACGTGGGCTCCAAATAGAGACTAGAACAGAGGTGATGTACAGGACCCACTGGGATAATCAGGATCAAGAGGGACTGTGGTATTTCTGTGAAGCCAACTGCATGTGGTTGGTGTGGGTAATACCCTGCAGTTTCTAAGCTAGAAAGTGACATCATGTGCCCCCAACACCCTCCTTCAGGCTCTGTTTTCTGTCCACTCTCCCTATGTGACTGTAAATATTCAAATTAAACATTTTCAGAACTGGCAAAGGCCCTCATGGGAAAAGCAGCATTTGGGAACACTTCCCTCTCCAATGGGCTGTTGTCCCTTGATAATTCTTTCCAATTTTGTCAGTTCTTTGATGCTTTCTAGAAAACATTTAAAGCTGTTGTCTTCAGGGGGGACTTAAGTTCAAATGATCTAACCCACCTTAACTAGAAACTGTAAGTCTTTGTTGTGGTTTTTATTATTATTATTATTATTATTATTATTATTGACTGTAATGCAACAGCTATGAATAGTATTCACCTATATTCAGTCCTCCTCTCCTTCTGGACACATGGGGGACATATCTTCCCATTCACTTTGTCATTGGGTAGGGCCATGATATTAACTGAGGGAAACGAGCTGGGAGTGGGATCAGTGTATGTGTCTCTTCTGTACTATAAACACAAAGAAATTTGACAAAAGCTATTTCAAAGCATTCTCCTGATTCTGTTTCCACAGCACATAATTTCAGAGTGGTCTATTGATAATCATACAGAGATTATTTTACTGTAAGTGTTTCCTTCATAAGTACTTTGTAGAATTTCCCTTTCCCATTCCTCTTTTTTATAAAAAGATTATTTATTTTCGACTGCGCCAGGTCTGTTTTGTTACTTGCTGGCTTTCTCTAGCTGTGGCAAGAGGGTGGGCTTCTCGTTGCAGTGGCTTTTATTGTCATGCAACTAAACCAAATTGCTGTGCAACTAAACTAAACGTCATTCAGTTGCAGCATGTGGGCTCAGCTGTTGCAGCTCCCCAGCTCTAGAGCACAGGCTCAGTAGTTGTGGTGAACAGGCTTAGTTACCCCATGGCATGTGGCATCTTCACTAACCAGGGATCGAACCCGTGTCCCCTGAATTGGCAGACGGATTCTTAACCACAGGACCATCAGGAAAGTCCCCTTCCTATTCTGTCTTGACCTTTTAGTTGAATCCTATAGCTTTCTAGCTGCCCAAAGGTAATGAAAAATCCGGTCCCATTCCACTTTAGTTTAAAAATCTCAAACTCTATAGAAACAATGAGAAGAGTGGAAATTGACTCACAAAAGGGGTTAAGACTTAAGAAAGGCTAAGTGGCCAAATGCACCACCAAAATCATGCCATGGTAAGCTTCCTCTCAGGGTGAACTTCTGCTCCTGGGCACTTGCTCTCACTCCCCAGGAGTCTCCATCCTACCACTGCCATCAA
Source organism: Bubalus kerabau (assembly GCF_029407905.1). Lineage (NCBI taxonomy): Eukaryota > Metazoa > Chordata > Mammalia > Artiodactyla > Bovidae > Bubalus > Bubalus kerabau. Next base: position 26,173,715 of record NC_073642.1, read on the forward strand.
TAACCTTTGCCGTCCTCATGCCTTTAGACACCCCCTCAAATCGGATGCAAGACTGGTTGGCAGAGCCTGGGTCACATGCCCACATGTCTTGGGACCTACAAGCAGAAAGAGGGGGAATATCCAGCCCTCCGGGTGCTGTGATGGGAGGCAGGCTGGCCTCTCACAGAGGGCAGTGTGTGTCACCTTCTCTGGTTTGTCTGGGGAAAGCCTGGTATGGTCACAGCTCCATGGCAGCGCATGTGGTTTGCAAACTTTCTATTTGCCTCAGTCAGTCCATAGCGACTATATTGTTTTCTTTCCTCACCATCAATTACATGTATGAGGCATGGATAAAAACTGATTTTCTTTCAAAATCCTAAGAGCAAGTTGTGGAGTGTGCACCTGTGGCATGGAACAAATAAAAATCCTGCTTCAGACATAGGGAAGAGACCTGTGGACACAGCGGGGAAGGAGAAGGTGGGATGAATTGAGAGTAGCATTGAAATATATAAATCACCATGTGTAAAACAGATAACTAGTGAGAAGCTGCTGTATAAAACAGGGAGCCTAACCTGATGCTCTGTGACAGTCTGGAGGGTGGAATGGGACGGAGGGTGGGAGGAAGGTTCAAGAGGGAGGGGACATACATATACTTATGGCTGATTGACTTTAGTGTACAGCAGAAAGCAACACAACATTGTAAAGCAACTATCCTCCAATTAAAAACAAAATAAAAAGCCTGCTTCAGGGCACAGACGGATTCACTTTATAAAGCCTGTATCTTTATAGGACACTTTTAAAACCTTTTAAATTGTGAAATAAAATACACGTACAGAACACAAGTGTGCAATTCAACAAAGAGTCACAATGGTAACATTCCCGAGTTCCCCTCGGATGCCCCTCATATTCTGACTTTCATATTTCCTATTCTGATCCTTTTATATCCTTATCTTGCCTTATTTTACTGTCAAGAATTTCGGGAACAATATTGAATAGCAGTGGTGATAGTTTATGTTTTATTGCCAGTTTCAAAGGGAAAGATTTTAATGTTTACTTGTTAACCATGAGGTGGGCTCTCATTTTTTAATAGACATTTTATGACATTGAGGAATTATCAATTATTTTTGATCTGCTGTGCTGTTCTTAGTCACTCAGTTGTGTCTGACTCTTTGTGACCCCATGGACTATAGCCCCCAGGTTCCTCTGTCCATGCGGATTCTCCAGGCAAGAATACTGGAGTGGGTTGCCATGCCCTCCTCCAGGGGATCTTCCCAATCCAGGGATCGAACCCAGGTCTCCCACATTGCAGGCGGATTCTTCACCATCTGAGCCACCAGGGAAGCCCCAAAATACTGGAGTGGGTAGACTATCACTTCTCCAGGGGAACTTCCTTCCCGACCCAGGAATCGAATTGGGGTCTCCTGTGTTGCAGGTGGATTCTTTACCAGCTGAGCTACCAGGGCTCTTTTTTTTTTTTTTTTTTTTATCATGAATGGACACTGCACTTTATCATGCTTTTTCTGAGTATTAAGATACCCATTTTTAACTTTCTCTTTTTAGGGGCCTTTAGAGAAGTCAGCTGTGAAAGTGGACAGGTAATAGTTTTGCTTTTGTTTCCCAAGTTATCCTATTTTGGAACCTTCTACCACACATCATGGAACACAAACACTGAAAGAGGCTTGGAGGTCCTCAGCCACTACACTCCATAACTCAGTTCATGAATCTTCTCTACAACATCCCAGGCTATTTATACAGTCTCTGCTTGAATATTTTAAGCAATGAAAAAAATCCATTATCTCTACTCATCAATTTATGGAAAGCTCTAGTTGTCAGGAAGTCATTTCTTATATTGAGTTGAAATATACCTCAATGTCAGATTGATCGTTTGCCCAAGTTACAGCAGATGCAACATGCAGGACAGATGTACCCCAAGGAATGGGTAGAGTTGTGTGTGTGTGTTTGTGTGGTGAAAAGCATGTGGCCTTTAGAATCAGACAGACCTAGTTTCAATTACTGGCTTAGCCATTAACAAGTTGAGTGAATTTGAGTACTATGGTAGATTGTGTCATGACCACAGATTCCTGCCAACCTAGTATGCTCCTCCTTTGAATGTGACTCTGCAGCTCCTCCAATCCAGAGACAGATGGAGTTGAGAAATGGAACATTTCCTGCAGTATCAGTAAACAAGGATGTCATAGTCACCAGCCAATGCAGCCACCACCAATGGTGAGCTGGTCAGCCCTGAGGGGACTTAAGAAGGAGAGAATACCTGCCATATAGCAGCCATCAGACTGCAGCCATGCCCCATGATGAGCCCTGAGGAAGCTCATGATGAGAAAACACAGGATACTGGCTCTAGATAGCTAAGGTACACACAAACGAATGATTTCAGTGAGCCCAGATTCCTGCATCTTCTCATACACAGAAAAGCACTAAACTCCTTCCCTTGGAATATCTGATCTTTCTTTCCTCGGATGTTCTGAGTACCTTCCCTTTGTTGCAAATCTTCTGTATAACCTGGCACCCCACCTGGTCTCCTTGGAGCTGTTCTCTCAGAATTTCTTGCAATGCTGCCTCCAGGCTTGAGGTCCTAAAAATTCCCACCAAATAAAACACAGCTCGAATATTCTTTTTAAGTCTACAGAGACCATTTCTTCACCTTGAATCTGGGCTGGCCCTAGGACTTGCTTTGATTACCAGAATGTGTTAAAAGTGATATTGGGCAAATTCTGGAATGTAGTGGGGGTGGGTGGGGATGGCAGAGGGAGAAGGGCCAAGTTGTCTCTGACTTGACTCTCTTGGGAGGCTGCCCTGAGCCTGCCATATCATCTAGGAAATCATCAAGCCTACAGGGGGCTTCCTCCGTGCTTCAGTGGTAAAGAACCCACCTGCCAATGCAGGAGATGTGGGTTTGATCCCTGGGTTGGGAAGATCCCCTGGAGGAGGAAATGGCAACCCATTCCAGTACTCTTGCTAGAGGAGCCTGGTGGGCTACAGTCCATGGAATCAAAAAAGAGTTGGACGCAACTTAGTGACCAAACAAACAACACAGTATATGGGCTCTTAGTTTCCTGACCGTGGGATTGAACCCATGCCCCCTGCAGCGTGGAATCTTAAACACTGGACTGCTATTATGCAAACTTTTAAAGCTAATACTCTTTTCCTTCTTACTTTCTACTCTTCTAGGTTAAAGCCTGTTTCCTTTGATTTTACCTTATTTGAGAAGCGTTCCCAGCAATTTATTATACTGCTTCCCTCCTAATTACTTTCTATACTCCCTATTTTATTAATGTCCCTCTTAGAACAATAGCTATGATCTGATCATTGCCTGTTACAGCCCAGGCAGTTCCTTTCAGTAATAGTAACTTCCACACAATAGGTGCTAAAACAATGCTGTTCTTTTAGTCACCCAGCCCAAGTCAGGGATTCTTTTTTAGTTCTTGTTTCCATTGTCTTATATTCAGCTAACTGTTGATTATCTGTCTTCACATACCCTGACTTGAGCTACTACCAAGCCAAGTTTCTTGCTCCTGAGACTGTGCAGGTGTTTTCTTGGAATTAATTTAGGATTTAACATTTAACCTGGTGAGATTTCTTTTTGTTAGTCTTGGCTGAACACTCTGAGCTGGCCAAGGTAATCTTGGTCTTATATTTGTCATGTTTCTCCACTTGGTGCCTCTAAATTTGATGATTACTACGTCCACATTTTCTACCAGTTACTAAAAAATAATGTTTAACAGGACAGGACAGGAGCCTCAAAGCACACTATACACTTTGCCAAGTCCAGTACAGAGCCAGTAAATATTAACAATTACATCATGCATGCACATTATTTCAGTCAACAGACTGCTTTCACATATTGATATGTTAGCATCCTAAAAAGTAGTGTTAGTCACTTAGTCATGTCTGACTCTTTGCAACCTCATGCACTATAGCCTGCCAGACTCCTCTGTCCATAGGAATTTCCCAGGTAAGAATAATGGAGTGGATAGCCATTCCCTTCTCCAGGGGATCTTCCCAACCCAGGGATCAAACTCATGTCTCCATCACTGCAGGCAGATTCTTTACTGTCTGAGCCACCAGGGAAGTCCAAATATGTCCAGTGACAGGACAGCTGGTCTTATCTACGTGGAGACCTATATGGGCAGTAAAAGTCTTTGCTAAAATTAAGATACAGGTCAACCAACAATCTTCTGAAAAAAAATTCTTTACTGAGTGTGTACTCAGTTGCTTTAGTCGTATCCAACTCTTTTTGACCCTATGGACTGTAGCCTGCCAGGCCCTTCTGTCCATGGGATTCTCTAGGCAAGAATGCTGGAATGGGTTGACATGACCTCCTCCGGAGAATCTTCCTGACCCAGGGATCAAACCCGAGTCTTCTGCATTACAGGCGGATTCTTTACCACGGAGCCACCTGGGAAGCCCCCTTTACTGAGTAGTAAAACTAAAATCAGTGGGTTTTCTCTTTGTCTTACCTGATTATACCGAGTATACTATAAAACGCTATAGTGATGATTATACAAAATAGCTTCTCAGGTCAATGGTAATAGATAAGGCAGTAAATTAATTTAACTGCTTCCAGCGCTTTTGAGAAGTCAAAAGGAAAGAAAACAATGATTGTTTTGTCCCAGAAGAACCTTCCACTTATCCTGACAACCAAAGTGAACCTGAAACCCCTGAGCAAGAGACTTGTATTCCCATGTTCACGAAGCTTCGTGAAGCTTTGAGTATGAGCACGCCTGTCGGTTTTCCCCGGAGTAGATGTAATTGTGGGGTTTCTACTTGCTCTCACCATCCATCTCCTGACCCATGGCACACTTTTTCACCTTGGGAAGAGGGTGGGAATGAAAAAGAGGGGTGTTAATTGGGTTCTCAGGAAATGGCAGCCCACTCCAGTATTCTTGCCTGGAGAATCCCAGGGACGGGGGAGCCTGGTGGGCTGCCGTCTCTGGGATTGCACAGAGTCGGACACGACTGAAGCGACTTAGCAGAGTTTCCATCTCTTCTTTCATCTAGCCTTCCTAACTACTGCGTTATAGCAAGTTTGGGTACACCCATTTGTAGACCAGGAGACTTTCTCCAGAACCAGTCAAAACCTGAGTGTACCCTGTGAAACCTCACGGGCTTCGTGCTCCTGCAGCCAGACAGTATGGACTGCGTGCACCTGGACCGACTCCGGGAAACACTCAACCCTGCAGGACCCAGAGGGTGCAGAACCATGCCTACTGGGGATGCAAGTACAGTGCGCTTTGAGGAGATGCGCGCTGGCGGTGGGGACCTCGCCTCCCCTTCGCGGAGACGCTCCAGCAGGAAAGCGGGGCGAGGCAGCGAAGGGGGAGTGTCCCCTTCCCCAGCCCAGCCAGCGCGCAGGCGCAGCGGTGCTCCCTGGCTCGCGTCCCGGGCCCACCCCCGAGCGCGCGGCTGCGCTCTGAACCTCGGGCCCGGAAGCGCGGCGCCGGCTCGCGCCACGTCTGTGCTGCACCTTCTCTGGGTCCCGCAGCTGCCGCCCCGCCCGTGCGGAGCGTAGCCCGAGCCGCGGCCTGCCGGACTGGTCCGGGAGCATCATGGGTGGCGTGGTCCCGCGCTCCGTCTCCGCGCTGCCGCTGCTGCTACTGCTGTTGCTCCAGGCGGAGCGGCCGCGGGGCGCCGAGCTCACCTTCGAGCTGCCGGACAACGCCAAGCAGTGCTTCCACGAGGAGGTGGAGCAGGGCGTGAAGTTCTCCCTAGACTACCAGGTGAGACCTGGCGCCTCCTCTCTCTCCCGCTTCCAGGTCTTCAGTGGTCACTTGTGCGACCCTGGCTGTAGTGGCTGGAATTAGCCAAAGGGGCTGCAGAGGGAGGCGGGAATGACCAGAGACAAGGAAGTCAGAGCCCACCCGAGACGGACCGACTAGCCAGGGAGGTAGCACCGCAGGTGCATGCCCAGGATGGGGATGCCCGGGCGGCTCCGACTTCCTGGGGAGTTGATCTGAATAACCTGAGAGCGCGTTGACTCTACAGAACTCCATCTATGGCACCAGGCTGTCCGTCCTAACGTTTTTTGGACAGCTTTGTGCCCGCCTGTACTGGAAAATGGCAGCGAGAGGAAATGGGTTCGTGGTTTTATTTTTCCGCCTCTCTCCAGCGTTTGAAGTCATAGTTAGGGGGAGCGAGGGTGCTTTGGAAAGGAGTCCGCGCAGGCTTTCAGCCTGACAGTTTTTACAAGGAGTGGTGTTGTGGCTACTGCCATATGGCTCAGAAAAGCTCCAAGCTCCTGCACTCTTGGCTGCTGTGAGAGTTCTCATGGCTCGCTGTTGGGGTGTGGCGGGGGATGGGGGGGGGGGCGGTAGGGAGCAGGTAGGTCTTGAGTGAGAGAGCTGCAGATCTGAGTTTAGGCAATCCTACCCAGATATCCAGACAGGCGTCTGATCGTGGACACATACTGGCAGGCATTACAGAAGGGAAGTGGCACGGGTAGCAAAAGGGAGGGTAGGCAGTGTGATGGGCCCTCTCTGACCAAAACCACTAAAAGAGGCTGTGCATGGGGACAGCATCATGTGTCCTGGCCTCTGAGTCATTCATCTCGTTACTTTCACATTTGTGGACAGTGTGCAAACTGCAGCTGGGGTAAACAGGGGTCACCCAGATACAGTCGTCAAAAAAAAATGATCCTTGTGGGACTTCCCTGGTGGTCCAGGGGTTAAGAATCTGCCTTGCAGTGTAGGGGACATGGGTTCAATCCCTGGTCAGGAAAGTAAGATCCTACATGCCACAGAACAACTAATCCTATGTGCCACAACGAAAGATCCTGTGGGATGCAATGAAGACACAATGCAGTGCAATAAATAAATACATAAATAAGTATTTGAAAACAGAAAGATTGTTGTGAGGCTGGAGGGCCCTGAGAGGTCATCAGGTCCGTGCTAGGTCAGATACTGCTGTTATGGGCTCAGCATAAGTCTACATGTCCAGCATTAGGAATCTCACTGATCACAAAGCAATTTCTTCCATCTGTACAAAAGGAAATAGTAACATCTGGAAGCAGATGGAGGCCTTTGATCGTGTTCTTTGATGGACCTTAGTTCTAGTCATTGGCCATCTCTGTGATTCTGCCCTTAGCAGATCTTATCTTTCCTATGGTGCAGTTTGAACAAATGACTTCCCTGGTAGTCACTGATTCTGTGAAGGCTTCAATCTGTATTCGCCTTCCTCTTGCATTTCATCTGCAATAATATAAACCTCCAGAGCCTCAAGTTTCCAAGTTTCCTCTTCTGTAAAGTGGAGAGGATTAAGCTCTTTGCACCCTCTTTTTCTTTTAAGATTTTTTTTTTTTTATGTGGATCATTTTTAAAGTCTATTGAATTTGTTACAATGTTGCTTCTATTTTGTGTTTTGGTTGTTTGGCTGTTAGGCATGTGGTATCTTAGCTCCCTCACCATGGATAGAACCTGCACTCCCTGCATTGGAAAACAAAGTCTTTTTTTAAAAAAACTTTTTATTTTATATTAGAGTATAGCCAATTAACAATGTTGTGGTAGTTTCAGGTGAACAGTGAAGGGACTCAGCTATACATATACATGTATCCAGGAAGGCAAAATCTTAACCACTGGACCACCAGGGAAATCCCATGGCTCTTTGCACTCTTGCAGAGCAAAACTTTTGGAGTCAGTCAGACATGGATCCAAGTCTTAACCTTGTTACTTTCACGCTGTGTTACGTGAACAGTTCACTTCAACTCTCTCAGCCTCAGACTCATCCTCTGTGAATTGGGGAGTGTCATGGCACCTGCTTTAGAAGGTTGTGAAGACTAAATGAAAACAATGTCTGTGACATCTAATCACAGTGCCCAGTTGGCATTTGGTAAGTGGTGGTTGCCCCCTGGTAAAAAACGGCCTGTGGGTCTCTTTTATGGTTGTCAGGTCATCACTGGAGGCCACTACGATGTCGACTGCTTTGTGAAAGACCCTCTGGGGAACACCATCTACAGTGAAACCAAGAAACAGTATGACAGCTTCACTCACAAGGCCGAGGTCAAGGGCGTGTATCAGTTTTGCTTCAGCAATGAGTTTTCCACCTTCTCTCACAAAACTGTCTACTTTGACTTTCAAGTGGGCGACGAGCCCCCCATTCTCCCAGACATGGGGAACAGAGTCACAGCTCTCACCCAGGTGAGTGGACATCAGCACCAAGAGTCTGAGATGAACCCCCTCCTCCACCCTGCCCCCCCAAGCCTATTCCTCCCGGTCTTGGCTGATGAACAGTCACCAGCCACCCACCTCCCAGTCTGAAGTCACAGTATTTGCTCTGCCTGTGTGTTCATAGCTAGTCCTAGAAGACCTTACGGTTCTTTCTGGTTCCCCTTCTGGTCTTCCTCTCCATTCTTTAACTGTGTCCCTGCAGTACTTTCTTCTGGTATTCCCACGTTCCCATTTAGTCTGACACAGCACCGCTCTCAAAGCACACACAATACATGCCTCTCTGCTCCTTCAATGCATCTGCGTCAGAAAGACAAAGTCCTGCTTTCTGTGGTGTATCAGTTAAGGTAACACAAGCTGCTATCACAAGTAAATCCCAAATATCAATGGCTTAACACAATGGGAATTTTGATTCTCACTCAAATAAAAATCTGGAGAGTGGGGGTGTGGGTGGAGGACTCCCCTCCATAGAGTGACTTGGGAAACCAGGCTCCTTCATCTTTCCACTGTCCCTTAGGGCTTCAGAGTCCTCTGTTTCTTGCCACCAAAAAATGGAGAGAATGAGAAAGCCCCGCATGTTTCTTAAAAGCCCTGGCTCAGAAGTGACACCATTACCCCTGTTCATATCTCTTTGTTGAGAAATAGTCGTGTGGACAGGCTGGGTGGATGGAAGGAAGGCTGGCATATACAGTCCTGTTAGGCAGTTGACCCCTAGTGACTGCTCCACATCCTGACAGAGAAATAGTGACACTTTTGGAGGACAGATAGTCATCTGTGTCACCCATGGCTCACGGTTAACTGTAATTCAACCTCAGCCTCCTCCATCAGTCTCTCCTCCTGCTGTTCAAGCTCCTCCCTCCCAGACACAGACTCAGGCTGGAATTGTTGTGTTATTTACCCCTGGGCCCTCAGCACCCCGGTGCATGGAGTGTGGCACAGAATAGGGGCTCACCAAATATTTGTCGAGCGACTGAGTGGCAGGACCCAGGAAAGGCCCCAAGACGGGAATGACCATCTGTGGCCGCACCTGTCCCAGAACTGAAGGCAGAGCATCTGAGTGTCTGGTGAGACCAGGTCACCTTCTGGGCTGCCCTCCAAAGTGACCACAGGCTCCATTCCTCTGTGGCTTTGATGAGGTTTATTCTCTGAGCAGCTGGAGGTTAGTACTGCACTGTGCAGTCAGTAACACTATCTGCTTAGGGCTATTGACATATTAATATTAAAATTAAAATTCACTTCCTTGTTTGCTCTGTAGCAACACATCTGTCTAGTGCTCAGTAGTCCCAAGTGGCTGGTGCCCACGCGTGGAGAGTTCTGCTGGACATCATTGTGTTTGAACTTGGCAACATGAGTGCTGATAGACAGTCCAGCCCAGGGTGTGTCTTTATGTGTAAGAGCTTTCACAACGTGTCCTCTCAAGAGTTCTGTTGGTCGTTGATGAAATAGCTTCTGTACTGAAGATTTTGTAAGTTTCCAGGAGCTGTGTGTGTGCTCAGTTGCTCAGTCGTGTCCAACTCTTTGCCACCACATGGACTGTAGCCCACTAGGCTCTGTCCATGGGATGCTCCAGGGAAGAATACTGGAGCAGGTTGCCAATTCCTCCTCCAGGGAATCTTTCCAACCCAGGATCAAACCCACGTCTCCTCCTTTGACTACACTGGCAGGTAGATTCTTCATCACTGTCACCGCCTGAGCTGAGAGATTTGCCTCTTGAAACAGTGAAAAAGAAACCAGTAGAGAAAAGGCTTTGTGGGTTAGTGCAGTTATTCAGTTGCTTAGTCGTGTCTGACTCTTTGCAACCCCATAGACTGCATATGCCAGGCTTCCCTGTCCTTCACCACCTCCCAGAGTTTGCTCAAACTCATGTCCATTGAGTTAGTGGTGCATCCAACCATCTCATCATCTGTTGCCCCTTTCTCCTCCTGCCCTCAGTCTTTCCCAGCATCAGGGTCTTTTCCTGTGAGTTGGCTCTTTGCCTCAAGTGGCTAAAGGATTGGAGCTTCAGCTTTAGCATCAGTCCTTCCAATGAATATTCAGGGTTGATTTCCTTTAGGGTTGACTGAGCACAAGCTGTCCAAGGGACTCTCAAGAGTCTTCTCCAGCACCACAATTTGAAAGCATCAATTCTTTGGCGCTCAGCCTTCTTTATGATCCAACTCTCACCACTATTGGAAGAACCATAGCTTTGACTGTATGGCCCTTTAGTCAGTAGAGAATAGGCTTTGTGGGTTAGGGCAGTAGAGACATTCTTTCCTGGAGCCTCAGGGTTGCGTTTTGTTGCAGGAGAGATTGCACTTGCTGCTTCTGCATCTGGGGACCTCATCCTTCTGCCCAGACGCAGAAGAGACATTTCCTTCTATTTCTGTACCTCTGTCCCCTCTCCCTGATTGAGCGGGGTTCTATCTGTGTCTGCCTCCGACAAAGCTCACTTGCTAATGCTGGGCATGTGCTCTGTCTGCACTTGTGCCCAGAGGATGCTGTGATCAGAGCTGTGTGTTTTCTTTTTAATAATTCTGTTTATTTGTTTATTTTTGGTTGTGCTGCATCTTACTTGCTGCTCGGTCTTTTCTCTAGCTGTGGCAAGCAGGAGGCTACTCTCTAAGTGCAGTACACAAGCTTCTCAATGCAGTGGCTTCTCTTGTTGCAGAACCTGGGCTCTAGGGCAAGTGGGCTTCAGTAGTCGCAGCTCCCGGGCTCTAGAGCACAAGCTCAATAGTTGTGGTGCACAGGCTTAGTTTGCCCCGTGGCATGTGGGATCTTCCCAGACTAGGGATTGAACCCGCATCTCCTGCATTGGCAGGCGGCTTCTTTATCACTAAGCCACAAGGGAAGTCCCAGAGCTGTGATTTAAGGGTGAGTGTTCTCAGGGAAGGAACCAATTGACTCTTCCAGGAGGTTTGGGAAAGTCTTCACAGGGAGAGTCTTAGCTCACAGGTGACAGTGTGAGTGCTTGTTCAGGAGCATGTCTGGCATGGGAGGAGGGAGGGCCTCCCAGGTGGCGAGAACAGCAGATGCAGGTATCAGGGCATCACTTTCCTCCTGGGCCCTGCTCTTAACTTTGCTCTCACTTTGCTCGGCACAGATCCCCTCTCTGCCTGCAGCTGTCGTGTCTCTTCCCATGAGGCTTCGTCCAGGTCAGCACTGTGCCAGAGGCCGTGTGCTGTGGGACTAGTATCAGCCTCAGGGGGAAAGACCAGGATTCAGAGTGACCGAGTCCCAGGCCGGAGGGACTGTCTTCACCCTCAGTTCCAGAACGACCGGGCTCCTAGCAGAGGACATGGGCCAGGGTTCTGGCTTGAAGCACTCCCAGCATCCCGAGAGTCTGGGCAGGTCCTAGGGGAGGCTGGAGGCTTCTGACAGAGATCCAAGGTCCGGGGCTGCCTTGGTGGTGGGTGAGGGAAGATTAAAGTTTCCCTGACTCTACTCTGAGGTCAGCTCACACGACACTCCCTTTGAGTTCTTCAAGAATTTAAAGAGCCAAGTACAATTAGTCTCCTATGTACGAACAAGTTTTGTTCCAAGAGTGCATTCATAAGTCCAGTTTGTTCCTAAGTCCAACGAAGTATCCAACTAAGACAGTCATCTATATAGGTTTATAATACTCTTCACACAAATAATACATAAAACACAAACACAAAAAATAAAGGAAACATTTTTAATCCTACAGTACAGTACCTTGAAAAGTACAGGAGTACAGTACAGCAGCTGGCACACAGGGGCTGGCATCGAGTCAACAGGCAAGAAGAGTCACTGACTGGAGGAGGGAGAGGAGGTGGGAGATGGTAGAGCTGAAGGGTCATCAGCGTAGGAGATGGAGGGTAAGCTGCACTGTCGTGCCTGATGTTGATGGCATGAACATTTACACCTTTGAAAGTTTGCAACTTGAAGGATCATACGTAGGGAACTTGCTTTTATTTGTGGAGGCCCTGAAGAGGTGAGGCTGAGTGAATTTCCTGACAGTTACAGAGTGAAGACCTGGGCACCAGCAGGTGGTGGAGATAGGATGGGAGTGGGCATGGGATGCAGGAAAGGGATGGTCCTGGGGGCAGAAGGATTGGTCAGTGTCTCCAGAGACCACCTGTCAGGATGGAGTAGTGCCCGCCATCCCCGTGAGGCTCCAGGACACTGGGAACTAGCAGGGCTGGAGGTCTCAGCAGGGTGAAAGTCAGGCTTTGGGAGAGCTGGGGACCCCTGGCCCTGGGCAAACAGAGCTGTTTGCAAAAAAAAAAGGGCCTCTGCTGGCTTCCTGCTGGGCAGGAAGCAGGCTGCCCAACTGAAACTTTGTGGAAACAAGCGGAATTGGTGACTTAGGCAAACGGCAACGGCAGGTCCCTGAGAAAGGGGAGGAGGGATGTTTCTCTGGTAAGGGGCTGCTCCCAGTCTCTGTGGATCTTGGTGTCATGTTGCTCTTGGTCTCTGGGGGCCCATGCTAAGTTTCTGAAGGGGTTTGCTGGTTCCAGATGCCAGGAAGACTGTAGAGCACCACCTCTTGCTCTGTTAACCTCTGAGGACTGACCTCCTTCCCATCACTGATTGGTTCTGAGGTTGTTGCTGTAAAGGTCTCGGGCCTTCTTCAGAGACTCTCAGTGCTGGTCTCTGGCCGGGGACATGCGAGCCAAGCCTCTGAAACGATGCCTTCCACGGCAATGTGACATGTCTTCTGCCCGGGGTGTCTGCACCTGTGATTTCTGTGTCCTCCTCGGCCTCTCTTCCTCCCTGCCAACCCCGACCTCACTCCTTCTCCAGTGACCCTGGACTCTGGGAGGAGGGTGGAGGTATCAACCTGTACTGCTGAATGCTCAGGCCAGGCCCAGGGGTCCTAGGAGCACCCAGTTCAAGTGAATGAAATGTATACCTTGAGTTTCTGAATGAGTGTGCGGTGGAGGTAAACACAGGATGGAACTCCAGCCTGGAAAGCCAAGGAGCCCTTCCCTTGTATTTAAAAAGCAAAGTGTGGATTTGTACATATTGAACGTGTGTGTACATATATGTACACATGCATATGCATGCATATACACACGGCCATTCATATGCAGGTATACACATATATGTATATCTCTGTCCATCCCACTGATTTCATCCCACTGATTTTTAGAGACCTGTTACCAAGTCTCTAAATGGCTCCCAGATCCACTCGTCTTAAAAAAAAAAAAAAAATTATTTCTTCGACTGCACTGGTTCTTAGTTACAGCAAATAGGATCTTTAGTTTCAGTCTGTGGGATCTAGTTCCCTGACCAGGGATAGAATCCAGGCCCCCTGCGTTGTAAGCGCAAAGTCTTAACCACTGGACCACCAGGGAAGCCCTAGCTTCTAGCTTCTTACATTGAACTTTATGAACGGTTCACCTTTCCAGTATGGGAAGCAGTTGTCTGTCTGATGCTTATGAACTTCGTAGTGCAGGAACCCATTGTCCATAGAGTTTTCTAGGTTTTGAATGTTTTAGAGGTTGCCAGTGAGTAAGGACATGTTCTTTCACAGGCATAATGTCTTAGTTTTCCATTGCTGAGTCAGTAATTACTACAAATGGCTGAAAATAATAACAATTTATTATCTCACAGTTCTAGAGGCTTTGCTTAAGTTCTCGGGGCTGAAATCAAGATCCTGGTGGGGTCAGGCTGTCCTCTGGAGGCTCTGGGGCGTCTCACACTCACTCAGGTCCTTGGCAGAATTGAGTTCCTTGCAGTTGGCGGTCATGCTCTCTGCTCTTAGAGTTCTTTCTCTGCTCCTTGCATGTGACTTTCTCCATCTTCAGAGCCAGCAGCAGCGTGCTGAATCCTCCTGTGTCCAGCCTCTCTGACTTCTCCTTCCGCTGTCAGGTCGAGAAAGCTCCCTGTTTTGAGGGGCTCTCAGGCTCCCTGGACAGTCTCAGGTGTGACATATAATCGTCATAGTCACAGCTTGTTGTATTCACAGCTTCCTGGGGTTGGTAGTGGTGGGACCTTGGTAGTGGTGGTGGGGACATAGTCAAAGTTCTGCCTGCTATGCATGGTAGTTTAGCAAGTAAAGGAAGTTGTGAAGTAGCACGTGTTACATGTGAGTATATGCATGTGTATGTGCTGACAGGCACACGTGTCTGTGTCTTTGCCCTTGTTTGTATGCTGGTGTGGGTCTATGTACATGAGAAATGTATGTTTTCATGTATTTGTATGTATGCCTAGAAGTGTAGGCAGCAGTTTTGTAATAGAATGAGCAGTAGATTCAGAAATAAAGTGAAGGTGTCAGTCTCCCAATCATGTACGACTCTTTTGTGACTCCATGGCCTATAGCCTGCCAGGCTCCTCTGTCCAAGGCAAGAATAGTGGAGTGGGTAGCCATTCCCTTCTTCAGGGGATCTTCCTGACCCAGGAATTGAACCCTAGTCTTCTGCATTGCAGGCAGATTCTTTACCATCTGGGCCACCAGGGTAGATTCAGAGTCTAGTGCAGTTGGAATTTACGCCACGCCCTGCCATTAATTTGCTGTGTGACCTTGGGCAAGTCACATAGCCTCTCTAAGACTCAATTTCCTCTTTAATATATGCAGTAAGCAATCAGTCAGCCCTCCTTAGCACCGGGGGTAATGATCCTTGCCTGTCAGGGATATGTTAAGTATTAAATAAGACCTCAGGGAAAAAAAAAAAACACAGGGCAGTGTTTGAAAGCATAGCCTCAGGACTCGGACAGTTGAGTTTAAATATTATTTATTTATTTATTTGCCTGCGCCAGATCTTAGTTGTGGCATGTGGGACCTAGTTCCCTGACCAGAGATTCAGCCCAGGTCCTCTGCATTGGGAGCAGCCCTGACAGTTGAGTTTACATCCGGCTTCCCTGGTGGCTCAGATGATAAAGAATCTGCCTACAATGCAGAAGACCCATGTTTGATCCCTGGGTTGGGAAGATCACCAGGAGAAGAAAATGGCAACCCACTCCAGTATTCTTGCCTGGAGAATCCCATGGACAGAGAAGCCTGGAGGGCCACAGTCCATGGGTTGCAAAGAGTCGGACACAACAGAGATGCGACTAACACTTCCACACTTCTGCCATCTCCTAGCTCTGTGACTCTGGACAAGTTACGTGACCTTTCTAAACCTCAGTTAGGCTTATTATGAATAAAACCGTGTCAGACCCTTAGCTCAGAAACATTGTTAGCACTTAGTAGTACCTAGGATGTTGATGACAGAGTTTGCTTTGTGTGTGCCAGTTTCCATTCTTTTCTGAGGGTCAGCAGCGACTACTTTTATCTTCCCACCCAGATGGAGTCCGCCTGTGTGACCATCCATGAGGCTCTGAAGACGGTGATCGACTCGCAGAAGCATTACCGGCTCCGGGAGGCACAGGACCGGGCCCGTGCAGAAGACCTCAACAGCCGAGTCTCTTACTGGTCCATCGGCGAGACCATCGCCCTGTTTGTGGTCAGCTTCAGCCAGGTGCTGCTGCTAAAAAGCTTCTTCACAGAGAAACGGCCCATCGGCAGGACGGTCCACTCCTAGTTGGGGTGCTCTGCTCCCAAGCCCCTTGCACCCTGGGACAGAGCAGCTCCCTTGGGCCTCAGGCTCCTGTGGGCTGGTGGGTGTACCCCAGGGTGGATTCCCTGTCACCTCACCTTCTAATCAGATGCTTGGTCCTTGTCCTCCAGCAGCTGGAGCTCATAGAGCCCAGTTAGCAGGAGACATTGAGCTGCCTTATATGTGCAACAGTGAACGCAGAAAGGGTCTGACCAGGCAGGGACTGCCTGCTGTGGGGGGCAGGCAGGCCGCCATCCAGTGGCCTGGCCAGCAGGAGGAACCCCAAGTGCTCCTGCCTCCAGGGCACAGCTCAGGGCTCTCTCTCTTTGCTCCATGACACACAGCTCATTTGGCTTCTGTGTCCTCTCCCCTGTGGAGAAGACTGGGCCCTGAGTCTGGGCTTCCCTCCCTTGAGCTCTCTGTACCTGTGGAAACCAGGCCCTGAAGCGGCTTTGCAGAAATCCCACCCCAGGGAAGCCCTGGAATTGGCCCTGAAAGCAAGAAGAGGATGGTAGCTGGGTGCCTTGGCTGGTTGTGTATCTCCTCGGAGGTGGGACTCCGGCTAATAAAATCTGAGGGTGAGCACCATAGAGACTTGCGTCTTTCTTTTTTTATTTTTTAATTAATTTTTTAGGTGGTGTTGTTCAGTTATTAAGTCGTCTCCGACTCTTTGTGACCCCATGAACTGTAGCCTACCAGGCTCCTCTGTCCCGCACTATCTCCTGGAGTTTGCTCAAACTCATGTCCATTGAGTCAGTGATGCCATCCAAACATCTCATGCTCTGCCTCACCCTTCTCCTTTTGCCCTAAGTCCTTCCCAGCACCAGAGCCTTTTCCCAGCATCAGGGTCTTTTTTTAGGTGTAATACTTTATTATTTTTAATTGGAGGATAATTGTTTTACAATGTTGTATTGGTTTCTGCTGTACAACAACGTGAATCAGCTGTAAAGTGTACATATATCCCGACCTTCTTGGACCTCCCTTCCCCGCCATCCCACCCCTCTAGGTGATCACAGAGCACTGAACTGAGCTCCTTGTCTACACAGCAGCTTCCCATCAGCTGCCTGTTTTACCCATGGCAGCGTATATGTATCAGTGCTACTCTCCCAGTCTGTCCCATCCTCTCCTTTCCCTGCTGTGTCCACAAGTCTCTTCTCTAAGTCTACTTCTCTGTTCCTGCCCTGCAAACAGGTTCACTGGTACCATTTTTCTAGATTCCACATATATGTGTTAATATATAATACTCGCTTTTCTCTTTCTGACTTCACTCTGTGTAACAGGCTCTAAGGTCATTTTTTTAAATTCATTTTTTATTGGTGTATAATTGCTTTACAACATTGTGTTAGTTCCTCCTGTGCAGCAAAGTGAATCAGTTGTACATATACATATATCCACTCTTTGTGTGCCTAGAGGAGCTCACAGCTTAGTGGGGGAACACTGGTGTGCATATAAATAATTGGAGTGTGACAGAGCAAGTGATGCTTCAGAGATGGGTCTGTGTAGATGTTTGTGGAGGGAGCAGTAAGTTACTGTCCTCTCAGCTGAATGAAAACAGTGAAGTAGGGAGCTGGAGACTTTGTGGTCTCAGACTCTAGTGGTTACTCTGAATGACTGAGTCATCATATCATTTAAATATAGGGGCTCAGAACAGAAAATGCAAAGACTGAGCAGTACTGAGTGGCTGTCTCAGGGTCATGGCCGCAGCAGCCACAGTGGTCTCCTTAAAATGTAAGTCAGATCCTTCACTTCTGGTCAGAACCTTCCCCATGTCGTGCATGTTGCTCTCAGTTCACGGCTAAGTCCCCACCGTGGTGGTGAAGTCCTGAAGCTCCTGGTGCCTCAGCCTCTGGCCCTGGGAAGCCCCTACCCTATGCCATCCACTCTCTCCTTTCATGTCCTCCTGGCTTGCTATTCCCATCACACCAGGCCATGCCCCTACCCCAGGACCTTTGCACAGGCTGTTTCCTCCACAAGAACACCCTCTCCCTGTTGCCTGCATGAGCTCCTGACCAGTGTCATGTTAGCTGTGAGGTCTCCCCTAATGACTTTATTTAACATGGCATCATCTCACCTGGCCCTGGCTGCGCATGTCTGTCTTGGCTTTACTTCTCTGTTATATCATGTATTGCCACCCACAGATGTGTTTACTTGTCTGGTTATTTTCCTGCTTACCTCATAAAGATGGAAACTCCATGAAGGCAGGGCCTTTGTTTACTGCTGTATTCCTAGTGTGTAGAATAATGCCTGATAGATGCTAAGCTCTTAATATGTGTTAGTTGTTAGATGAACAGCCTTTCCCATTAGTAAGAAGCAAATGCATACTGATCAAATATCTAAATAGTAGGTCTTGAGGGCAGATATCATGTCTTTCATTAAAAAAAAACAAAAACCCACAAATCTGAAATCCTAAGTTGTTTTAAGTGTTATTAGTGCCCTGTGCTACTGCTAAGTCACTATGTCGCTTCAGTTGTGTCCGACTCTGTGCGACCCCAGAGACTGCAGCCCACCAGGCTCCCCCGTCCCTGGGATTCTCCAGGCAAGAACACTGGAGTGGGTTGCCATTTCCTTCTCCAATGCATGAAAGTGAAAAGTGAAAGTGAAGTCGCTCAGTCGTTCCTGACTCTTAGTGACCCCATGGACTGCAGCCTACCAGGCTCCTCCATCCATGGGATTTTCCAGGCAAGAGTACTGGAGTGGGGTGCCATTGCCTTCTCCGAATAGTGCCCTGTAGGGAACAAAATAAACAGTCCCCCAGAAAGAAACTCTGTAAGCCTTACTTAGCTTGCTGCTGCTGCTGCTGCTAAGTTGCTTCAGTCATGTCCGACCAACTCTGTGCGATCCTATAGATGGCAGCCCACCAGGCTCCCCTGTCCCTGGGATTCTCCAGGCAAGAACACTGGAGTGGGTTGCCATTTCCTCCTCCAGGGCATCTTCCCGACCCAGGGATCAAACCTGTGTCTCCTGCACTGACAGGTGGATTCTTTACCACTGAACCGCCATGGACTTTCCCCATGTTTGGAGTATAGTGATAAACAGTTGTAACACATCCTATGTTCCACTACCTGGATTAACCAATATAATGTGACTGGTTCCTCTTAGAAGCTCCCTAATGCTCTGTGCCCACCTCTCCTGCATTTTGCCTTGAGGCTCCCATGCTCCCCACCCGCCCTTTAACATGATTTCAGTGGCAGCAGCCAGGCCACAGGGGCTTTGTGTAGGGCACGATCAGGGCAGATCGGAGGCCCTGCCTCAGAATGCGGAGTGATGGTTGACCAGCTGCCCTAGGGCACCTCCTCTTCCCTGTCCTCCCCTCCTAAGACCTCTGGGTGATGGATTAGAAACTAAGGCTGCTCACATCCCCAGACTGTTCTTTCTGAGAGTTTAAAGTGAACATTGAAGGCTTCCCTGCAGGTCCAGTGGTTAAGAATCTGCCTGCCAATGCAGAGGACACAGGTTCTGTCTCTGGCCCAGGAAGATCCCTGTGCTGTGGGAGAGCTAAGCCCATGCTCCACAACAGGAGCAGCGAGCACAATGAAACGCCCATGCACTGCAACTAGAGAGTAGCTGCCCCCATTCGCCATAACGCTGAAAGCTCGAATTCAGCAACAAAGACCCAGTGCAGCCGAAAATAAATTTTAAATAGAAGTGAACAGTGAACAAGCTGCCAAGTATTGGGTTGGCCAAAAATTCATTTGGACTTTTCCGTAAGATGTTTTGAAAACTCAAAAAGACTTTTTGGCCAACCCAGTATCAGTGATGAGGGTTACTCATTGTGATACTCCATCCTGGGGAATATCCTTCCCCCAACACCTCCTTAACTTCTCTAGGGAGACACCAACCAGAGCCTGGTCTTTAGCACTTGCTCATAAAACATCCTAGACCCCAGCAGAACATGCATACCCCGGCAGAAACAACCAGACTCCCAAGATGAACAAAGAAGAAACACAGCCCCTTGAGCACCATCCAAACTATTGTTTGAAGCAAAATTGTTGGAACATGTGGAACATTGGAATTTTTTTTTTTACACATTTTTCTTATGATTATACCTTTTCCTGTTTTAATTTATTTATTTTTAATTAGAGGATAATTACAATATTGTGATGGTTTCTGCCATACATCAACATGAATCAGCCATAAGTATACACATGTCCCCTCCATCTTGAACCTCCCTCCTACCTCCCACCCCATCCCACCCCTCTAGGTTGTCACAGAGCTCCATTTTAAGTAACATAGTAAATATACTCTAAAAGAGAAAGTGTTAGTCACTCAGTTGTATCCAACTCTTTGCGACCCCATGGATTGTAGCCTGTTAGGCTCCTCAGTCCGTAGGATTCTCCAGGCAAGAATACTGGAGTGGGTTGCCATTTCCTCCTCCAGGAGATCTTCCCAATGAAGAGGAAAATTTAAAATTTTACATAACCTCCTTCTCCTTCTGCCTCTGTAACTCAGCTTGCCCCTTGCAAAGTCTAGATCACGTAGATCACATAGTCTCAAAAAGTGGGGATTTGCAATACTACGAACTAAATTTTATCTCACTCACCCTTGTCCTGCTTTTTGCAATTGCCCAGCCCCTGAAAACCTGCTTAATCATGCCTGCCCAGGTCAGGCATCCCCCTCCGCATTTTGACCACTGTTACTGCGCGCATGAAACCCCTTAGTTTAAACCAGCCTGTTAACAGCTAGTATTGCCCACTACAGTCTGTCTATAAAAATTCTGCTATCCCTTGTTCGGGGCTCAGAGCTTGGAGTGTTAACTCCTCTGGGCCCACTGGCGTAATAAACTTGAGTTCTCCAACTCTCTGAGTGTGGGGTGCTTGGTTTCTCAAGTACTGGTTTCTGCAACGCTAACCCAGGAATCAAACCCAAGTCTCCTGCACTGCAGGCAGACTCTTTACTGTCTGATCCACCAGGGAAGCAACCTAAAAGAGAAAATGTTGGTAATGTTCAGCTGCAGCACGAAGTTGTAATAAAGAACAAGTGGAAATGTTATAGATGAGAAATAAAAAGTAGAAGCAAAGGCCACCCTCAGAGAGGACAAAAGCATGAAATAGAGCTGATTTGTATGAAAACCCTCCTAGAAGGCAAAAAGAAGGGGGGAAAAAAGCCAAGAGATATGAAAAGTAAAAATGGTAGGAGATGGATAAGAGGTGAACCTAAGCAGAAAAAATATACTAGAAGAAATAATAAAAATATGTTATCAGAATTAAAGAAAGATGAAGGATCTCAGAGCAAAAGGCTCATGGAGTGACATGACAAACAGGGTTGAGGACTGAGAAGGTGAACCCCCACATGGACATGGACATGTAAGAATTCCAAAGGCAAAGAGGAGATTCTGAATGCCTCCAGAGAGAAAGAACAACTCCTCCATCAATCAGAGTGAAATTAGATTTCACAATAGCAACAACGCATGCAAGAAGAAGATGAGGTCATATTTTTAAAATAGAAAAGGCAAGAACAAATAACACCTGAATTTGGACACTGATGTCTAACCAAATTGTAAACATGAAATTCCACTGAAGATCTCAGGCACGTGGGACCGCATCAGAGAAGAGAACTAAACCTCAGAGACAGCTGTAACGTGTATGAGAACTGATGTTAATTGTTGTATAAAAATCTAGGGCAAGGACTTCCCTGCTGGTCCAGTGGTTAAGGCTCCACACTTTCACTGCCAAAAAAGGCCAATCTGTAGATAGAGAAAAGAGGAAAGAAAATACACACATGCCAACCAAGTTCTACCATTTTGAGCAAGGTTGGAAAAGTTTAAAATGCATGCGGAGAGACAGAAGAGCATGAGGATGGTGAGTTTAAGAAATCAATAGACATAAGTAGATATAAGTTTGGGCCTTAAGTTAAAAGCAAGCAGCCACCATAAAAACAAAATTGGAAAAAATAATTTTGGAATCAGTGAAAGAAAACTTGATCTATCCGAGGAAAAATGGAAAGGAGGCAGAAAAAAATAGCATCAGTCAGTCAGTCAGTTCAGTCGCTCAGTCGTGTCCGACTCTTTGAGACCCCATGAATCGAAGCACGCCAGGCCTCCTGTCCATCACCAACTCCCGGGGTTCACCCAGACTCATGTCCATCGAGTCAGTGATGCCATCCAGCCATCTTATCCTCTGTCGTCCCCTTCTCCTCCTGCCCCCAATCTCTCCCAGTATCAGAGTCTTTTCCAATGAGTCAACTCTTCACATGAGGTGGCCAAAGTACTGGAGTTTCAGCTTTAGCATCATTCCTTCCAAAGAACACCCAGGGCTGATCTCCTTCAGAATGGACTGGTTGGATCTCCTTGCAGTCCAAGGGACTCTCAAGAGTCTTCTCCAACACCACAGATCAAAAGCATCAATTCTTTGGCGCTCAGCTTTCTTCACAGTCCAACTCTCACATCCATACATGACCACTGGAAAAACCATAGCCTTGACTAGACAGACCTTTGTTGGCAAAGTAATGTCTCTGCTTTTGAATATGCTATCTAGGTTGGTCATAACTTTCCTTCCAAGGAGTAAGCATCTTTTAATTTCATGGCTGCAATGCTCAAAATTCTCCAAGCCAGGCTTCAGCAATACGTGATCTGTGAACTTCCAGATGTTCAAGCTGGTTTTAGAAAAGGCAGAGGAACCAGAGATCAAATTGCCAACATCCGCTGGATCATGGAAAAAACAAGAGAGTTCCAGAAAAACATCTATTTCTGCTTTATTGACTATGCCAAAGCCTTTGACTGTGTGGATCACAATAAACTATGGGAAAAAAATAGCATAGTAAGTGAAAATAGGAAAAAAAAGAAGTACCTTTGTATATTTCTAATGAAAGAATGATTATAATAAATGTAGTTAATTAAATGGGAAGCTGTGATTAGATAAAAATATAAGATCCAATAATATGTTTTGAGACATGCATTAAAAGACACAGGAATGTTAAAAATAAAACGATGAAGACTTGCCAGGAAAACAACTAAATTAAATCAAGGTAATTATCTTAGTATCTAACAGAACAGAATTGAAGGCCAGTTATTGTAAGAATGATTATTATTGTAAGAATGCAGGTAGAACCTGCCTGACCAAACTCACAACCGAGTGCAGGCTAACACAGTTGAATGATTGCTCCTGGAACAAGGTTTGGGGAGAACCTGTTTTTCCAGCTCTTGTGGCAGTAGCAGGCTGTAGTTAGAAACTTCCTGGATGTGTGTGCTAAGTCGCTAAGTTGTGTCCAACTCTTAGCAACCCCATGGATGGTAGCCCGCCAGGCTCCTCTGTCCATGGGATCATCTGGGCAAGAATACTGGAGTGGGCTGCCATTCCCTTCTCCAAGGATCTTCCTAACCCAGGGATTGAAACTGTCCCCATGTTTGGGCTTTTCTTAAAGAAGGAATATTGTATTGAATGGTCCAGCAGCAGCGCTTGGGATGGTGGCACCTCAGAGCCATGTAGAGTGGCAGGGGTGACTCCCACTCTCTTGCCCATCTCAGCGTGGTCGGGGAGGGGGTTGGAGTGGAAGCTTGTCAGACAGATGGAAAGGAGATGTGACAAGTGGATGAGGGGTATGGGGGACAGTCAGCTTTGTGATCCTGATGACACCAGATCTTACCCCCAACAGGCCTGCGGCTGGCGGGGTATTGCTAAAAACTGCTGTCTGCTTGATCACCTAGAAGGCTGCTGAGCAGAAGCCTGTTCCCAGCATGTGCCCAAGAAAACTGATGGAAAAGCTTTTGGAGATGCCTTGCTCCAAGCTCCCCACTGTCCCGAATCCTGCAAATCAGTGACCTGGAAGACGAAAGGAGGGGCAACAAACAGGACCAGAAATAACAGCACAGTAACAATTAGAAGAGTGCATTTCAGGAGAATTACTCCAGGAAGCAGAACAATGCAAACATAGTTTTCCCCCAATTCTTTATATTTTTTTGTTAATAATTTTAAAATTAATTTTTATTGGAGTATATAGTTCCTTTGCAATGTTGTGATATTTTCTGCTGTATAGTAAAATGAATCAGCCATATACACACATATGTCTCCTCCCTTTTGAACTTTCTTCCCATCCAGGTCACCACAGAGCCTGAAGTAGAGTTCCTTGTGGTATACAATACGTTCTCATTAGTTACCTACTTTATACATAGTAGCAATAGTGTATGTAACAAATCTGTACATTTGTTCTCTACATCTGCCTCTCTATTTCTGTTTTGCGAATAAGATCATCTGTATCATTTTTCTAGATTCCATATATATACTTTAATATTTGTTTTTCTCTTTCTGACTTACTTCCCTCATATTTTTTTTTAAAAGGCACTAAGACTTCAGAAAAAGGTTACAACAATTATAGAAGAGGTCATAATACAGCAGAAGAGATGAAAAAGAATTGTCAAATCTCAGGGAAGATGTGGAAGAAGAAAAAAAATGTTATGAAATGACTGTCAGTTTGAAGATGCCAAAAAGAGACAGATACAACTGAAATCACAGGTACGAACACTAAAGAAAGGCGTGGGAAAACTATCCAAATAAAATGGAAAAAGAACAAAGAACCCGAGGTTATCAGGGAAAAGCTGAGAGATTTTTACAACAAAGGATATTCATCATGCCGATAATTGGTGCCACTGAAGAAGAAAACAAAACCACCACAACAAATCTAAAGGCATAAAAAAGAGAAAGCTTTAATAAAAAATAAAGGAAGACCCAAATCCTCAGTTTTAAAGGGTACCTTGCAGTTCAGGAAAGATTGAAGCAGAATAGTCAACACAGACATATCCTAGTGAAGCTACTGAGTTTCAAAAAAAAAAAAGAAGCCATCAGCATCTACGTTACATTAAAAACAAAGACAAAAAAGCAAGGTATCTGCAAGAAGAAATCATATGATCTCCAACTTTTCTATGACATTTACTGTGAGAAAGATAGCAAAGTAATGTCTCTAAGGAACTTAGGTAAAGGGAGTACAGACCAAAGAAGATTATAAACTGTGAGCTTGTCATTCAAATACAAAGGCAGGAGATGACCACTCTAAAGCTGGAAGGAACTCGGGTCAGAGCACTCACGAACCATTACTGAACACAGTTAAGTCCCCTACATATGAATTCCAAGTTTCAAACTTCCAAAGATATGAACAATTGAATCTAGCAAGGAACCAGAACCCATGCCATCAACATCAGGCATGAGTGACAGCTCAGCTTGTCCTCCATCTCCTATCGCTGATGACCCTTCGGCTCTACCATCTCCCACCTCTTCTCCTTCCTCCAGTCAACAACTCTTGCCTGTTCGCTCGATGCCAGCCTGGTGTGCCTGCCGTTGTACTGTACTAGTGTATTTCTCAAGGTACTGTGCTGTAAGATTAAAAATGTTTTATTTGGGGGGTTTTTATGTATTATTGTGTGAAAAGTATTATAAATATAGCCGATTGTGTTAGTTGAGTACCTAGGATAACTTTGTTGGACTTAGGAACAAATTGGACTTACAGACATGCTCTCAGAATGGAACTCGTTCGTGTGTAGGGGGCTTACTCTAAGCTACCTCCAGAAAGACCTCTAGAGAGCAAGGAAAGAGAGAAGCCATCATATTAATAAAAAAGGCAGAAGTATTTCATCCACTAAGGTATACACCTGAGATGAACCACTATGGAAACTCTAGCTAGAATAAATTTCATAAACTCTAATGATTTAAATATAACAATACAATAAATGAGGAAGATAGGAGAAAGTGTAAGTTCTAATGTCTAATTGTCTTCTGGGCTTTTCTAAAAGAAAAGTCTCCAGTATATACGACAAAATATTAGCATTTGTTAATTCTGGGTGGCACATATGCGGATGTGTGTTATATTACCTTTTGCACTTTTCTGTATTAAAATTTTCAAGAGCAAAGTAAATACAAGGATGGCAATAGTACTTACTTCAATTCTTAAGACTGTTGCAAGGTTTCAATGAGTATTTGTGAACGTTCTTTGCAAAATGAAAAGCTCTGGACAAACATTAGGTTTTATAGCTAATCTGCTCCGTTTGCTGTTGATTCTGTTAACTTCCATTTCAAAAGTCCACGTGATCTGACTGCTTCCACCTTTGGGTGGTGTTGGCAGCGGTGGTGCTGGGCATGATGCAGATGACAGAGATGGTGGTGAGGGTGGTGGTGAGGGTGGTGCGCATAAGGAGTGAAGTCAGACCTGTGATCCAGCTCTGTGACAGTACGTGCTGCTACAGAATACACTTCTGGGCTGAGTGTCTTACTTCTAAAGAAAGAGTGAACTCCGCAGAGAAGAATGGCATGAAGGTGTATCTCCCACTGGGCTTTCCAGGTGGCGCTTCTGGTAAAGAACCCGCCTGCCAATGCAGGAGATGCAAGAGACATGGGTTGGATCCCTGGGTTGGGAAGATTCCCCTGGAGAAGGAAATGGTAACCTACTCCAGTAGTCCTGCCTGGAGAATTCCCATGGACAGAGGAGCTTGGTGGGCTACAGTCTATAGGGTCAAAGAGTCAGACACAACTAAAGTGACTTAGCACACACGCACATATCTCCCACTGTAGTGAAGTGAAGTGTTAGTTGCTCAGTCCTACCCGACTCTGCAATCCCATGGACTGCAGCCCACCAGGTTCCAAGAAGAGTGGAGTGGGCTGCCATCTTCTTCTCCAGGGGATATTCCCAACCTAGGGATCGAACCCGGGTCTCCTGCACTGCAAACAGATTCTTTACCGACTGAGCTACAAGGGAAGCCCCTACTCCTAGTAAACCCCGTTTAAAGTAATTAACACAACAAGAGATGGCAAGAGTGAATGTCGACATTCTAGGAATCAGCGAACTGAAATGGACTGGAATGGGTGAATTTAACTCAGATGACCATTATATCTACTACTGCGGGCAGGAATCCCTCAGAAGAAATGGAGTGGCCATCATGGTCAACAAAAGAGTCTGAAATGCAGTACTTGGATGCAATCTCAAAAACGACAGAATGATCTCTGTTCGTTTCCAAGGCAAACCATTCAATATCACAGTAATCCAAGTCTATGCCCCAACCAGTAACGCTGAAGAAGCTGAAGTTGAACAGTTCCATGAAGACCTACAAGACCTTTTAGAACTAACACCCAAAAAAGATGTCCTTTTCATTATAGGGGACTGGAATGCAAAAGTAGGAAGTCAAGAAACACCTGGAGTAACAGGCAAATTTGGCCTTGGAATACGGAATGAAGCAGGGTAAAGACTAATAGAGTTTTGCCAAGAAAATGCACTGGTCCTAACAAACACCCTCTTCCAACAACACAAGAGAAGACTCTATACATGGACATCACCAGATGGTCAACACCAAAATCAGATGGATTATATTCTTTGCAGCCAAAGATGGAGAAGCTGTATACAGTCAGCAAAAACAAGACCAGGAGCTGACTTGTAGCTCAGACCATGAACTCCTTATTGCCAAATTCAGACTTAAATTAAAGAAAGTAGGGAAAACCACTAGACCATTCAAGTATGACCTAAATAAAATCCCTTATGATTATACAGTGGAAGTGAGAAATAGATTTAAGGGCCTAGTTCTGATAGATAGAGTGCCTGATGAACTATGGAATGAGGTTCGTGACATTGTACAGGAGACAGGGATCAAGACCATCCCCATGGAAAAGAAATGCAAAAAAGCAAAATGGCTGTATGGGGAGGCCTTACAAATAGCTGTGAAAAGAAGAGAAGTGAAAAGCAAAGGAGAAAAGGAAAGATAAAAACATCTGAATGCAGAGCTCCAAAGAATAGCAAGAAGAGATAAGAAAGCCTTCTTTAGCGATCAATGCAAAGAAATAGAGGAAAACAACAGAATGAGAAAGACTAGGGATCTCTTCAAGAAAATCAGAGATACCAAAGGAACATTTCATGCAAAGATGGGCTCGATAAAGGACAGAAATGGTATGGACCTAACAGAAGCAGAAGATATTAAGAAGAGATGGCAAGAATACACAGAAGAACTGTACAAAAAAGATCTTCACGACCCAGATAATCACGATGGTGTGATCACTGACCTAGAGCCAGACATCCTGGAATGTGAAGTCAAGTGGGCCTTAGAAAGCATCACTACAAACAAAGCTAGTGGAGGTGATGGAATTCCAGTTGCGCTATTCCAAATCCTGAAAGATGATGCCGTGAAAGTGCTGCACTCAATATGCCAGCAAATTTGGAAAACTCAGCAGTGGCCACAGGACTGGAAAAGGTCAGTTTTCATTCCAATCCCAAAGAAAGGCAATGCCAAAGAATGCTCAAACTACTGCACAATTGCACTCATCTCACATGCTAGTAAAGTAATGCTCAAAATTCTCCAAGCCAGGCTTCAGCAATACGTGAAACTTGAACTTCCTGATGTTCAAGCTGGTTTTAGAAAAGACAGAGGAACCAGAGATCAAATTGCCAACATCCGCTGGATCATGGAAAAAACAAGAGAGTTCCAGAAAAACATCTATGTCTACTTTATTGACTATGCCAAAGCCTTTGACTGTGTGGATCAAAATAAACTGTGGGAAATTCTGAAAGAGATGGGAATACCAGACCACCTGATCTGCCTCTTGAGAAATTTGTATGCAGGTCAGGAAACAACAGTTAGAACTGGACATGGAACAACAGACTGGTTCCAAATAGGAAAAGCAGTTAGTCAAGGCTGTATATTGTCACCCTGTTTATTTAACTTATATGCAGAGTACATCATGAGAAACGCTGGACTGGAAGAAGCACAAGCTGGAATCAAGATTGCCGGGAGAAATATCAGTAACCTCAGATATGCAGATGACGCCACCCTTATGGCAGAAAGTGAAGAAGAACTCAAAAGCCTCTTGATGAAAGTGAAAGAGGAGAGTGAAAAAGTTGGCTTAAAGCTCAACATTCAGAAAACAAAGATCATGGCATCTGGTCCCATCACTTCATGGGAAATAGATGGGGAAACAGTGGAAACAGTATCAGACTTTATTTTTCTGGGCTCCAAAATCACTACAGATGGTGACCACAGCCATGAAATTAAAAGACGCTTACTCCTTGGAAGGAAAGTTATGACCAACCTAGATAGCATATTGAAAAGCAGAGACATTACTTTGCCAACAAAGGTTCGTCTAGTCAAGGCTATGGTTTTTCCTGTGGTCATGTATGGATGTGAGAGTTGGACTGTGAAGAAGGCTGAATGCCAAAGAATTGATACTTTTGAACTGTGGTGTTGGAGAAGACCCTTGAGAGTCCCTCGGACTGCAAGGAGATCCAACCGGTCCATTCTGAAGAAGATCAGCCCTGGGATTTCTTTGGAAGGAATGATGCTAAAGCTGAAACTCCAGTACTTTGGCCACCTCATGCGAAGAGTTGACTCATTAAGACTCTGATGCTGGGAGGGATTGGGGGCAGGAGGAGAAGGGGACGACAGAGGATGAGATGGCTGGATGGCATCACTGACTCGATGGACGTGAGTCTGAGTGAAGTCCGGGAGTTGGTGATGGACAGAGAGGCCTGGTGTGCTGCGATTCATGGGGTCACAAAGAGTCGGACAGGACTGAGCGACTGATCTGATCTGATCTGATAAATACCCAATGAATTCCTTCTTAGAACTGCAGCAATATGGGGAATGACCACAAGAGGACAGTAGAGGAACATCAATAAAGCTTACTTTTTGCCTGCAGGGTTGGGCTAGTCATTGCTTGTGAGCAGAGAAAACAGTCCTGCAGGGGCTCTCAGGTTGGGAATTAATTATTCAGGGCTATTCAACGCACCATAGAATGTCATGGAATTTAAAAATTGTTGAGAACCACCTAGTTCAACATTCTCAGCTCAGCCAACATCTTGCCTACAACTTGATCAGACTCATCCAGGGAGATGAGGAGCTGTAGGCAGGTAGATAATGTTTTAAAAGGGTTTTGCTTTAGGGCTTTGTTGTGTTTGCGCTGTAACCAGATGGAGAAGTGGGGTGGATTGTTTTTAAAGAGGGTGGGTAGTGCAACACCATGGAAAAGCTCCAGTAGAGGGAGAAAAGGAGGAGATATTAAAGAGAGAGTGGGACTTCCCAGTGGTTGGGACTTTGGCTTTCAATGCAGGGGGTGTGGGTTTGATCCCTGGTCTGGCAGTTAAGATTCCACCTGCCTCTTGGCCAAAAAACAGAAACACAAAATAGAAGCAATATTTTAACAGTTTCAATTAAGACTTCAAAATAGTCTACACCAAAAGAAGAAAAAAATAGAGCTACAAATCAAGAAGAAAACACTACCAACTCCATAGGAAAAAATGGGTCAAGTGTCCAGAAAAAAAATTTAAATACTAGTGCTTCAAAATAGACTCCTCCACTCTTTCTGAATAAAATACTTCATAAAATTAAATGGGGAAATCAGGCTTTAAAAATCCTCTTTGACACACATTCATGTGGCACAGACCACTGGTTCCATTTCTGGACAATTAATAGCCATTCCCTTGACCCAGTCTCACCCCACGGTCAGCTCTCCAGAAAGCACAGGTCAGCATTCCCATTAGCTCTGGTGCCTGGTGAACGTTCAAGGCACTACGCTAACCTGTCACAAGACTAGGGTCATTTTTTGGAGACAAACTCTGCTCAGTCCCAGAATGTAGGGTATCCTGTGGTCAACCCCGAACAGGGCTGTTGATTTGATCTCATTTACAGCAAGACAGAGGAATGCTTATGATGTGTATTTATGTGCCATGTTCCTTTGAGAATTGAGTTTTCTTTATGTGCTTAGGCCTTCAAAATATAATAAAAGTCATAATTTACAAATAACCTTTATTTGTAGCCAAGATGGTTCTAACTGTAGGAATCTCAAGGTAATTAACTAAAAATCTGTTGGGACTAACAAGGGTAGAGTAAGAAGGCTGGTTAAAAATATATACAAAATCAATATTTTCTTGCAAACCAAGAGCTGGTTAGAAAATTTAATGGAAAAAAGATCCCATTTGCTGTAATGGCAAAATTATATATATTTTACTGCTAGCGGAAAGAGCTTTCTTAAATGTGCAGGAATTTTATTAAGAAAATAACTTCCTTGAGTTATAAAACATTATCTGTAGTATGGCCCCAGTGGGAGTTAAAATATGCAAATACACACACACACACACACACACAACACGCACACACATTTTTGCTTTGATTAAACCCCCAGAAAGAATACTGTAAAAATTTCACCATGTATTTTTTTCTTAATGGCACATCAAGTGTGATATGTAGATTTTGGGGTTTTTTTTAATACTTAAATTTTACCGAAATGTAGTTGATTTACAATATTGTGTTAGTTTTGGGTGTACAACAAAGTAATTCAGCTATACATATACACATATTCATGCTTTTTAAGATTCTTTTCTCATATAGTTTTAAACAGAATATTGAGCAAAGTTCTCTGTGCTATACAGTTGGTCATTGTTGATTATCTATCTTATATATAGTGGTGTATGTATGTTAATCTCAAGTTCCTGATTTATCCCCGCTCCGTGTTTCTCTTTCCAGTGTTCTTGCCTGGAGAATCCCAGGGACGGCGGAGCCTGGTGAGCTGCCGTCTATGGGGTCGCACAGAGTCGGACACGACTAAAGCAACTTAGCAGCAGCAGCAGCAGCATGTTTCTCCTTTGGAAACAATAAGTTTGTTTTTGACATTTATAGATCTGCTATTTTTTTTTGTAAATAAGCTTATTTGTATCTTTTTTTAAAAATTATATTCTATATATAAGTGATATCATATGATACTTGTCTTTCTCTGTGTGACTTACTTCACTTGGTATGATTATCTCTAGTTGCATCCTTGTTACTGCAGATGGCATTATTTCATTCTTTTTTTTATAGCTGAGTAATATTCTGTTGTATATATGGACCAAATCTTTATCCATTCATCTGTCAGTGGATGTTTAGAACTGCTTCCATACCTTGGCTGTTGTAAATAGTGCTGCAATGTGATATGTAGATTTTGTTTTGGTTTTTGCCTATCCCTGTTTTCTTCTTTAAAAAAAAATATATATATATATATATATATATAAAATATATTCTATAATAAAACATCTAAAAATGAAAGAAATAAGCCACACTGCCTTCAGCAAAATGGTACTATTCTTTCCTTTTTACCTGTCCTCAAATACACACGTTGATCCTTCCCATTGCTGACCTCTTGTTGAGGTATGAGTGACCCCAGCTTTCCCATCAAGAGAGTCCTGGAGGTGGCTGGAGTTTCAAACCAGACCTCCAGCATAGCCAGTTATCTGACATGGCTGGACCACTCTCAGCATCCTTGCCTGGCTTGTGGCACACATTGTGCCTCCCCCCAAAGGGACAGCAGCAGATCAGACAGTGGGAGGAGAACAGGCTTCAGTCTTGGCCCCTCGTTCAGGCTTGGCTCAGTGTCTGGGGGACATGCTGGCAGATACGAACCTCCAAGAAATCCAACTTCAAGAAGTCAGCCTTGACCTTCCCTTGCCTGGCTGGTCCTCTTTCTCTGAGCCCAACGTCTTCCTTTTCCAGTGGTGATTTTCTGGGCATCATTGGCTGTCCACTTTTATAGCTATTTTTTTTAATGGATTAACTGATGAAATGTTCAAGAAAATTCAGTTTACTTCTAAAGTTTTAAGTGAGAAGGTTTCATTTGAAATGTTTTGGCCCAAGCGAACATCCTTGTTTGAAATTAAATGTCAGAGACATCAGTAAAATAACAGTCTTCTCGTCCAGCGCTTTGTCATTATTGGGTGATCCAGCCCTACTGGAACACTCTGCTGATCAGTATGCTAACCCCCCAGCACATGTCTGGTAGGCATGTACACGGGAAGAGACCACCTCTGGACCCAGAATCAATGTGGGTCTGTTTCATGCTTTCCTGCAGGGATGCAGCAATTCAACAGAGGCGAGGAAAAACAGCCTCCTTTGAAGACTTCAAAGTGTCCTCCAGCTCCACAAACTCCCCAACTAAAACAAGCCCTGCATTTGTTGAATATAGGGTGGGATTTTTGTCCACTTTCTGTTTTTAAATTTAATTAACTTATTTAAAGTTATTTGTTTATCTTGGTTGAGCCGGGTCTTTGTTCCTTCTTGCGGGCTTTCTCTAGTTGCAGCAGAGGGGGCTTCTCTCTGGCTGTGGTGCTAAGGCTTCTCATTGCTGTGGCGTCCCATGCTGTGGAGCACAGGCTCTAGGACGCAAAGACTTCAGGAGCTGCGGCACATGGGCTTCATAGTTGTGCTTCCCAGGCTCTAGGGAGTGGGTTCAGGAGTTGTGGTGCACGGGCTTAGTTGCCCCATGGCATGTGGAATCTTCCCAGACCAGGGAAGACACAGGGACCGAACCTGTGTCCCCTGCATTGACAGGTAGATTCTTAACCACCAGACCACCAGGGAAGTCCGTGTCCACTTTCATTAGTGATGTATTCCCAGTGCTTAGAACAGTGTTGGCATGTAATAGGTGCTCAATATACATTTATGAAGGAATGAAGGGACAAATGAATAAAAAATTATCTAACACCTATTATGTGCTAGACACTCTCTAGGATCTGAGAGCACCAGTGAACAGCTGCAGCTGTGGACAGACAGGCAAAGCCCTCTGGTCATGAGTTTACAGAAGGGAAGATGAAAGATAAACAAATATACACCATCTCAGACAGTGACGAGTGCTGTGCAGAACAAAAAAGCAAAGTGAAGGTGTTATAGCCAAGTGCTCTGGGAAACAAACTCATTCAGAAGGACAGCGTGGATAGTGGAGTGCAGTTTATTACACTGGCGTGTCCGAAGCAGAGTATCCTCTTTAGGAACCCCGACCTGGAACCCCGACCGAGTTTTGTGAAAGCTTTATAAACCTTAAGTGCACGTGCTCAAGCCCACATCCCCAAATTCCTTAAACCTAGCCTGGAAAATGTTAAAGGGAGACACAATCAGGTTACAGCCATGATTCATAATCAGAAGGGTCAGCTGGTTATACATTGTAACCTATACCAATGAGTGGCATAAAGATTACAAAGGTGATTGACTATATAGGGGATTATTACATTCTTTCTGGTGAAGGGAAATCTTGGTATGGAATCTGGTGTCTATCAGTCCGGGAGGCCTGTTCAGCAGTAGGTATGTGATCTCCCTGGCTACCAGGCACATAGTTCAAAGTTCACTGGGAATGTAAAATGGAGTTTCCTTCTTTTTCAAGATGGAGTCAGCTCGGCCTGTCCCTTTCCTCCTTCAAAGGGATGGAGAAGGTCAACAGATGGTGACAGGGTGGAAAGGAAATCAGGAGAGGCCACTCTAAAACACACAGCCTAACTGCTCATCCCCCATCTCTTGCATTTCTGCTTTTAGGAATTTATCTCACAGATTCTCAGCAGTGCACAAAGATCTGTAAGGAGATTCTGACTGCAGCAATTATTTATAACATCCTTAAACTAGGAACAATGCAAAGATCCATCAGTAAGTTAAATAAGTTACAATAGAGCAACACTATGAGTTACTACTAGGCAGACATTCAAAAAGAGGGGCATTTGTATGTCTTGACATAGACAAAATGTACTGAATATATTATGTGAAATGGAAACGAAAATCTCAGAACAGAATGCATAATATGAGCTTTCTTTTATGAAAAAAATACATGTATTTTTGACTTAAATATACAACGTAAGAGTTGCAAGTTAAGTTTTATTTGGGGCAAAATGAGGACTATCGCCCAGGAGACAGCACCTCAGGGAGTTTTGAGAAACTGCTTCAGAGAGATGTGGGGAGGGGGAGGTCAGTTTAGCTGTGATTTTGGTGAAGGGGGAATACATGCTATCCAGCGCATATTCTTCCAGAAGGTTTCTGCTAGTCACAAGAAATTGTCATCATGAAGGTTTTAGTGCTTTTCTAGATATGAGGAGATACAAGAAGTGGGCTCAAAAAAAATCAGCTCCTGAAAATATCCAACTATCTGAAGACCTGTTCTGCCAGGTTCTCCCGGAGCACAGAGTGCCTCGTTTCTGCTCTCCACCCTGAACTCCTTTCCCAGGGTGTGAAGGTCAACAGCTGCAGCAGCACATGATTTCATCCTTGCAGAGGTGCATGGCAAGTGCCAATTTGTAATTGACAGCACATGTATTGACATTTGTACATAAATATACAAGCGTATACAAATATCTGTGTTTATTTATGGATAAAAATGTTTGGAAGGATACACCAGCTTGATAGCAAGTGCCTCTGAGGAAGGGAAATCTATTTTCCATGTTATACTCTTCTTTATTAAAAAAAAAAAAAGAGTTCATTAATTTTAGAAGTTAAAGAGTTTTTTAAAAAAACAAAGAACACATCTTCTTGAACTGATGTTTTACCTACTTCTGCTTAGGCTCTGGCTGTGGATGTATTTTCAGTTCCCACCCCCCACCTCCGGGGCATTCAGAACCCCGTATGAATTCAGTTGATATCTGAGGCAGGAAGGGGAGACCAGGTAGGTGAGGAGGCTTATGGAGCCAGAAGGGGGAAAAAAGCAATTGAAAACAAAAGTAGACTGTATTTGCATCTTCGTTCTTAGAAGTGGCATAATTTATGTAAAGGAGATGGATCCTTCCCCAGAAAAATCACCTAATGGACCTCTGAGTTGAAAAAGAAGGTTTTCCCCTGGGCATGAGGGCATAAAAAGGAATAAACTGCTCCCCTAACAAATGATACAGAATTTGGAGATGTTTCCTGGCAGCTGGAGAGATTGACAGACTTCCCTGGAGGAGGGCATGGGAACCCGCTCCAGTATGCTTGCCTGGGAAATCCTATGGACCTGTCCATAGGACAGAGGAGCCTAGCGGACTACAGTCCATGGGGTTGCAAATAGTTGGACATGACAAAGCAACTAAACAGCAACAACAAAACTCACAAAAGGGAGAGGAGGGGAGAGGAGAAGAGATGTGTATCAAAAGGTGACAATCAAATGATCATACCAGAAAGAGAAATACTTGAGTACATATGTGTAAAAACCTTATTATAATACACAGATTGCCAGGATCCCTCAGGAGTGGCTGTTACACCCCTTTAGGTCCACACAGAGCAGGTCTCTTCCTTATGATTCAGGCATGACCATCAGAGGAATATTTCATACATTTTTAGGATGTTAAAGTCTAGCATTAAATTTAACCTGGTGTCTTGACTTTACTGTGATGTAATCTCCTTCCACTACTCCAAATCTTTAGCAAAATCTGGTCAAGGCAACCAGTGATGGTTGGTGAGAATGGAGTTAAGAGCTGGGATCAGTGTAGGGGGCAGCAATGGAGGACAGAGGAAGGCAGCCCCTAAGAACAACTGGAACATTGCAAATGCGTGGGACTGTTGGGGTTCGAATGCATGGACCTTAGGAAGCATCACTACGAACAAAGCTAGGTGATGGAATTCCAGTTGAGCTATTTCAAAACCTAAAAGATGATGCTGTTAAAGTGCTGCACTCAATATGCCAGCAAATTTGGAAAGCTCAGCAGTGGAAAGCTGAAGTCCTGGAAAGCTCACAGGACTGGAAAAGGTCAGTTTTCATTCCAATCCCAAAGAAAGGCAATGCTAAAGAATGTTCAAACTACTGCACAATTGCACTCATCTCACATGTTAGCAAAGTAATGCTCAAAATTCTTCAAGCCAGGCTTCAACAGTACGTGAACCGTGAACTTCTAGATGTTCAAGCTGCATTTAGAAAAGCCAGAGGAACTAGAGATCAAATTGCCAACATCTGTCGGCATAAAAGCAAGACAGTTCCAGAAAAACATCTACTTCTGCTTTATCGACTATGCTAAAGCCTTTGACTCTGTGGATCACAACAAACTGAAAAATTCTTCAAGAGATGGGAATATCAGACCACCTTATCTGTCTCCTGAGAAACCTGTGTGCAGGTCAAGAAGCAGACATGCGACCAGACATGGAACAACAGACTGGTTCCAAATCGGGAAAGAGTATGTCAAGGCTGTATATTGTCACCCTGCTTACTTAACTTATATGCAGAGTACATCATGTGAAATGTCAGGCTGGATGAAGCACAAGCTGGAATCAAGATTGCCAGGGGACAGAATATCGGAAATAAAAGCAAAAATAAACAAATGGGACATAATTAAAATTAAAAGCTTTTGCACAACAAAGGAAACTATAAGCAAGGTGAAAAGACAGCCTTCAGAATGGGAGAAAATAACAGCAAACGAAGCAACTGACAAAGAATTAATCTCAAAAATATACAAGCAACTCCTGCAGGTCAATTTCAGAAAAATAAATGACCCAATCAAAAAATGGGCCAAAGAACTAAAGAGACATTTCTCCATAGAAGACATACAGATGGCTAACAAACACATGAAAAGATGCTCAACATCACTCACTATCAGGGAAATGCAAATCAAAACCACAATGACGTACCATTTCGCGCCAGTCAGAATGGCTGCTATCCAAAAGTCTACAAGCAATAAATGCTGGAGAGGGTGTGGAGAAAAGGGAACCCTCTTACACTGTTGGTGGGAATGCAAACTAGTACAGCCACTATGGAGAACAGTGTGGAGATTCCTTAAAAAACTGGAAATAGAACTGCCTTATGAACAAGCAATCCCACTGCTGGGTATACACACTGAGGAAATCAGAATTGAAAGAGACACGTGTACCCCAATGTTCATCGCAGCACTGTTTATAATAGCCAGGACATGGAAGCAACCTAGATGTCCATCAGCAGACGAATGGATAAGAAAGCTGTGGTACATATACACAATGGAATATTACTCAGCCATTAAAAAGAATACATTTGAATCAGTTCTAATGAGGTGGATGAAACTGGAGCCTATTATACAGAGTGAATAAGTCAGAAGGAAAAACACCAATACAGTATACTAACGCATATATATGGAATTTAGAATATATATGGTAACAATAACCCTGTATACGAGACAGCAAAAGAGACACAGATGTATAGAACAGTCTTTTGGACTCTGTGGGAGAGGGCGAGGGTGGGATGATATGGGAAAATGGCACTGAAGCATGTATATTATCATATGTGAAATGGATCACCAGTCCAGGTTGGGTGCATGATACAGGGTGCTTGGGGCTGGTGCACTGGAATGACCCAGAGGGATGGGATGGGGAGGGAGGTGGAAGGGGGGTTCAGGATGGGGAACACATGTACACATGTGGCAGATTCATGTCAATGTATGACAAAACCAATACAATATTGCATAGTAATTAGCCTCCAAAAAAAAAAAAGTGGAAAAAAAAAAGATTGCCAGGAGAAGTATCAATAACCTTAGATACACAGATGACACAACGTTTATGGCAGAAAGCAAAGAACTAAAGAACCTCTTGATGAAAGTGAAAAAGGAATTGGCTTAAAACTCAATATTCAGAAAACTAAGATCATGGCATCCAACCCCATCACTTCATGGCAAATAGATGGGAAACAATGGAAACAGTGAGAGACTTTATTTTGGAGGGCTCCAAAATCACTGCAGATGATGACTGCAGCCATGAAATTAAAAGATGCTTGCTCCTTGGAAGAAAAGCTATGACCAACCTAGACAGCATATTAAAAAGCAGAGACTTTACTTTGCCAACAAAGGTCCATCTAGTCAAAGCTATGGTTTTCCCAGTAGTCACGTATGGATGTGAGAGTTGGACTATAAAGAAAGTTGAGCGCCGAAGAATTGATGCTTTTGAACTGTGATGTTGAAGAAGACTCTTGAGAGTCTCTTGGACTACAAGGAGATCAAACCAGTCAATCCTAAAGGAAATCAGTCCTGAGTAGAGTATTCATTGGAAGAACTGATGCTGAAGCTGAAGCTCCAACACTTTGGCCACTGACTCGAAGAACTGACTCATTAGAAAAGACCCTGATGCTCAAAAGATTGACGGCAGGAGGAGAAGGGGACGACAGAGAATGAGATGGTTGGATGGCATCACCCACTCAATGGACATGCGTTTGAGCAAGCTCCAGAAGTTGGTGATGGACAGGGAAGCCTGGCATGTTGCAGTCCATGGGGTTGCAAAGAGTCGGATACGACTGAGCAACTGAACTGAACTGAACCGTTGGGGTGGGATCCACACACAACATGTGATGGAATTTGAGGCATCTTATACACATGCTGAATTTGAGGGTCCAATATTTAAAGTACTGTTTTTATTGTTGTTCTTGAATCGCTCAGTCAAGTCGACTCTTTGCAACCCTATGGACCATAGCCCACCAGGCTCCTCTTTCCATGGGATTCTCCAGGCAAGAATTTTGGAGTGAGGTGCCATTTTCTCCTCCAGGGCATCTTTTTTAAAGTATAACTGTTTTAGTGATTTTATGTTTAAAATTTTATGTCATCTTTTTTGTTGGAATATAATTGCTTTACAATGTTGTCCTGGTTTCTACTGTGTAACAGTGTGAATCAGCTATGTGTTTACATGTATCCTTTCCCTCTTGATTCTTCCTTCCACCCACCCCATTCCACCACTCTAGGTCATCACAGGGCACCGAGATGAGCTCTCAGTGCTATACTGCTTCCTCCTTGCTATCTGTTTTACATGTGGAAATGTATATATGTCAATCTTACTCTCTCAACTTGTCCCGACTCTTCACAACCCTATGGACTGTAGCATGCACATTT
This sequence comes from Bubalus kerabau, assembly GCF_029407905.1. Lineage (NCBI taxonomy): Eukaryota > Metazoa > Chordata > Mammalia > Artiodactyla > Bovidae > Bubalus > Bubalus kerabau. The sequence continues at coordinate 26,212,839 of NC_073642.1, forward strand.
TCTACCTATAAGTCAGGAAGAGATCCTTTTGTATTTCCACTAAAAGCTTTGTAAATTTTCATTCTATAGTTAAGTCTATGACCTAACTTTGTTGCTTTTTATATATTTTATAAGGGTCCAATGTTATTTGATTTCTCCCTACTTGTCCTGGTTCCATTCATTGAAAAGACCACCCTTGTCCTGGGTTCTGCTGTACCATCTCTGTAATCAATCAAACCTCCATGTGTGTGTGGATCTGTTTCCCCTGGCTCTGGTTGTGTCTCTGGCTAGGAAGGCCCAGAGCTGGATTCACCTTACATTGGCAACTGGAGATTTCCTAGAAAAATACTCAGGGGGAGGGAAGTTTGCAAACAGATTTTGCTTCATGAAGCCTGGCTGTGATGGCGCAGCAGCTCTTAGACGCACAGGCTGGGACTCAAGCCTGGCTTCTGCTTCCCATTGTGAGATGCCTGTGGAAGAAGTTCTCTACCATTCACAGCACGTTTGGGCACCAGCCTCCCTTGGACATGAAGGTGGGGCTGCACATGGAGAAGGGCTTCTTGTACTGCTTGTCCCACTAGATTTATTTGGTGACTCAGTGGTAAAGAATCCGCCTGCCAAGCAGGAGATGTGGGTTCCCTCCTTGGGCCAGAAAGATCCCTTGGTGGAGGAAATGGCAACCCACTCCAATATTCTTGCCTGGGAAAGCCTATAGACAGAGGAGCCTGGTGGACTACAGTCTATGGGGTTGCAAAGAGTCAGACATGACTGAGTGACTAAACAACAATATTTCAAGCACACAGCAAAGCACAGAGAATGATAAGACGTGTGTACTTAATACCACATAACACAGTGCCTATTTCATTGAACTTTTTACGTCAAACCAGATATTTTTATTTTAAGTCAAACTCTTCTATGTCTACAAATAAATAAATGACACATATGATTTCAGATAACTTTCTATATATAATAAATCTATGATCAATGTTCCAGAATTGGCTGGTATAAGATCTTAATGCAAACCAGCCAAGAATGATATTTTCCTTCTTAGTGGTTCTGGAGTATGTACCACCTGTATCACCTATCACATAATGTTTGCAGTCATTCTTTATATGGTTATCTATTTTTAAATTAATTTTTATTGGGGTATAGTTGCTTTACGATGTTGTGTTAGTTTCTGCTTATAGCAAAGTGAATCAGTTATACATATATATATACATCCCTTCTTCTTTGGATTTCCTTCCCATTCAGGTCACCACAGTGCATTAAGTAGTCACTGAGCTTTGTTGAAAGAAATCAAATTGTTCAAAGAAATTGAGGGGCCCTGCTTACACGTACCAAAGGCCAGTATCCTCTTCTTCCCCAGAAGTAAACACTGGGATAAATCTGAGTATCATTCCCGTGCATGGACTTGTGCACTTTCACTACACATTTGTGCCCTCATAAATATTATAAAGCACTTATTAGAGGCTTGCTGGCTATATAAATGGAATAGTGTTACTGATACAATTGCATTTATTAATTTTTAAAAATTTTTATCGGAGTATAGTTGCTTTACAATGTTGTGTTAGTTTCTGCTGTATAGCAAAGTGAATCAGCTATATGTATACATATATCCCCTCTTTTTTGCATTTCCTTCCCATTTAGGTCACCACAGTGGAGTTCCTTGTGCTATATAGTAGGTTCTCATTAGTTATGTGTGTTATGTGCAGTGCTGTGCTTAGTTGCTCAGGAGTGTCCAACTCTTTGCGACCCTTTGGACTGTAGCCCACCAGGCTCCTTTGTCCATGGCATTTCCCAGGCCAGAATACTGAAGTGGGTTTCCATTCCTGCTTCAGGGGATCTTCCTGATCCAGGGATCAAACCAATGTTTTCTGTGTCTCCTGCATTGCAGGCAATTCTTTACCACTGAGCCATCGGGGAAGCCCATTGCATGAGTCCAAAAAAGCAAGGAAGAGGAGGAGGAGGGAAGAGCAGAGAAGTGGAGGTGTGGAGCCTATATAACGTATTCAGGAGACCCAGGCGTTCAAGATTTGGGAGAGCAGTGGTGTGGCAGATTTGGGAGTGGTGGCAGGTAAGAGCAGGAATGGATGCAGGGCCACATCTCAAAGGGCCTTGAATTTAATGCCAGGCAATGTGTCCTTTACTCAGTATGTAATGAAGGGTTTTAAGCCAGGCAGAGATACAACATGATTTGCATTTTAGAAAGGTCTCCAACATGCCTCCCTATATTGGGCAGAGCACTCCTGGTATTCATTACTCAAATGCCAACCTAAATGGGCTCTGGAAAGGCTAAATAAAAATTGCATCTGTGGGAATTGTCAGACGTAATCCTTCTCTTATCTGCAGTGACAGCTGAGATCAGGGAGTGTGGATTCACGCCAGCTGAGCTGGTACATACTTCAGGATGCTTCCGGACACTTCAGTCCCTGTGGGACAGGGCCTCCTCCACCCCTTGAGCTCTTGTTACAGCCAGTGACCCCTCTCTGCCTAGGGCCTCAGGTGATTTATGAGGTACACCAGATCAGGAACCTGCTTCCTCTCCCCCCACCCCACACCAATGCCTTTCCATTTTCCACTGCACCCGGGATCAAATCGGAATACCTAACCCCATGTCAAAGCCTTGCATGGCTCCTGCCTTTCTCTCTAGCCCGTCTCACTGAACTCCAGTCACAGGAGCCTCAATTCTCCATCAAACATGCCATCCTCCAGCCTCAGGACCTCGGCACCTGCTCTTTCTGTTGTGGGAACATTTTGCTCTGACTCCTCACAGCACTAGTACCTTCTAATTCTTCAGGTCTCAGCTTGGACATCACTCCCACAAAGAGACCATTCTTCACCACCTCATCCAAGTAAGTCACTCTGTGATTCTTTTTTAAAAATTCATTCTTTTTTAAAAAATTATTTTTAGTTATTTATTTTTTGGCCACACTGCATGGCATTCAAGATCTTAGTTCCCTGACCAGGGATTGAACCCATGTCCCCTGCAGTGGAAGCATAGAGTACCAACCACTGGGCTGCCAGGGAAGCACAGTCACTCTGCCATTCTTTTTCATAGCATCTGCGTTTCCCCCCCCAGCTTCTCTGACAATCTGTGGTCATCTCTCCTATTACCATATTTTGTTATTTCTTGTCCATCTCTCCTACTAAATTAAAGGTACCACCAAGGCAGGGATATGAGCTATCTTGTTCACCACCAAGTTTCCAACACTTAGAACATTTCCTGGCACATAAGGCATTTGGTAAATATCTGGTGATTAAATAAGGTATGCACAAATCATGTCCAGGGTCTAGAACTGATGCGAACTATGTAATTATCATTACTGCTAGAATGTCCATCACTAGGCGTAATCAAGGCTGGTGCTTGCTACATCTACCTTTTGACCAATTATCCCTAGGTGAAAAGCACCCAGACTATCCCAAAGAGACCCCAAAGATTCCTTACAGACGCCTTTCAGACCCTATTGTGCAGCAGCAACCCTAGTTTCTAGTGTTAATCAGAGACAATGATTCTACCCATGTGGTAGCTCTTTTCCTTGTCTGTGGGCTTACCAAAGAAGCCCCACATGACCTGCTGGTAGTCACAGCTTCCAGGACATAGAACTTTACTGTTTTCCTGGTGGAAGTCCTCCCTTGCTGGGAATCACAACCCACGATCCAGCAGAATTTAGTGTTATGGGGACAGAAGTGTAGGTTTTGTAAGAAAGTCACTGGGAAGGATGCTAAGAGAGGCCCCTGGTATTTCTGCCTTTTGGTTGGTTCCTGAACATACTCATTCCATCTACTGGGGACACAGCACCAGAATGGCCCTTGCTTCATTGCATATATTCCCCTCTAGGGAGAAGAGCACTAATTCTGCAGATGTTGCCCCCAATTTGGCATTTACTCTAAGCCTTTAATAGGAGTTTCATTGTTCTCTTCAGCTGGCATCTTCCAGGTGACACAGTATGTGTTATACATGTGTCCATGCACTTCCTTTGTCATGAAATGTGCCTCTTGGTTTAAAGCAATATGGTTCAACCATTTGCAAAGCAAAAATAGAGACACAGACATAAAGAACAAATGTATGGACACCAACAGGTGGAAAGGGTGAGGATAGGATAAACTGAGAGATTGGGATTGCCATATATACACTGTTATGTATAAAAGAGATAACTAATGAGAACCTGCTGCAGAGCACAGGGGTAGGGGGCAGAGAAGGTACAATCTGTTTGCAGGACATATAGTAAGTTAACCTTAAAAATGCACTTCAATGCACATTAGGTGCAGACAAATAGTGTTGGATTCCACCCATATGGAATACCTAGAATAGTCAAATTCATAGAGTCAGAAACCATAGAGTCAGCTACCAGGGGTTGAGGGGAAAGGGAAAGGGGAGTTCGTGTTTAATGGGGACAGAGTTTCAGTTCAGGAAGGTGGAAAATTCGGGAGATGGATGCTGATGAGAGTTGTACAAGTAAGTGTATTTAGTGCCGCCGAGTTCTACAGTTAAATATGGTTACAACACTATGTTTTATATTATGTGACTTTTACCATAATGAAACAAAAATAAAGCAATATGGTTCAAGAGTCTATGCCAGTCATAGTGGCATTCTGTCAGTCCTTGTACGGAGGAGGTAGAAGAGGCACACTGGAGGGTAAGTCAGAGCCCCAGACAGACGAGGTGATGATTCTAGTCAGGTGAGTCAGCTCACCCTGCAAGGGCTCCGTGGCTGGCAGATCTCTGTGGGCTCTACTGCGACAGGCAGGAAGGTCATCACAGCCCTTGAGCGAGGTGTTGAGTGTGTCTTCTCCTCCTTTCTACGTAAAGGTGAGCTAGTTTTTATCCCCTTTACTGATGGGGTTTGAACGGAACATATCTGCCAGATCGATAACCACATTCCTAGTGCCCAAGGCCATTCCGGTAAAAATAACACAGTCAGCACTGAGGCTGCAATTGCGGTGATCATTTGACTTGGTTTATAGTCGTCCACCAGCACCTCCTAAATTCTTCTAGTTTTTGCAGAAGACATGCTAATGAACTGAATAACAGAGACAAGATGACAGCCGCCACCCTTGCATCCTTGAAATCGTTGAAGGTGGTTCTAGTATTTGCTGATTCGTCCATGAGGTGGTATGGCTTCTAGCTCACTATTTGGTTGGAGTGAAGGCCTGTTGCAGGGCCTTCTGCTTGCTTTTCCTATTTTCTCTCTTCCTCCACAGGTCAGAGAGTGAATGAGAATTCTGCCAACCATGCAGCATAATTACACACTTGCAACCAGGAAAGTAAACAAGGCTGAGCCCTGAAGAATTGATTTCACATTTTGATGCTGGAGAAGACTCTTGAGTGTCCCTTGGACAGAAAGAAGATCAAATCAATCAATCCTAAAGGACATCAACCCTGAATATTCATTGGAAGGACTGATGCTGAAGCTGAAGCTCCAATACTTTGGTCACCTGATGAGAAGAGCTGACTCATTGGATAAGACTGTGATGCTGGGAGGAGAAGGTGATGGCACCCCACTCCAGTACTCTTGCCTGGAAAATCCCATGGACAGAGGAGCCTGATGGGCTGCAGTCCATGGGGTCGCGAAGAGTCGGACACGACTGGGCAACTTCACTTTCACTTTTCATGCATTGAAGAAGGAAATGGCAACCCACTCCAGTGTTCTTGCCTGGAGAATCCCAGGGATGGGGGAGCCTGGTGGGCTGCCGTCTATGGGGTCTCACAGAGTCGGACACGATTGAAGCGACTTAGCAGTAGCAGCAGCAGTGATGCTGGGAAAGATTGAAGACAGGAGGAGAAGGGGATGACAGAGGATGAGATGGTTGGATGGCATCACCGACTCTATGGATATGAGTTTGAGCAAGCTCCAGGAGTTGGTGATGGACAGCGGAGCCTGGCGTGCTGCAATTCATGGGATCACAAAGAGTCAGACATGAATTAATGACCGAACAACAACAACAATCAGGAAGGTAACTGGAGGGTAGACCTCTGGATACAAGGGATCCCCCTTGAGAAGACTTGGGCTCCAACTAATCTATGTCCCTCACTGGGAAGGTAGGGACCCTTGATACATTTTGAGTTCCTTGGCATCTTTGTTAGCCCAGATGTCATTAAAAAGTGCATACACCAAGTTACTCTGGTAAACAAGCACAGGTTCCTTGGAGAAGGACAAGAGGAGACACTCATCTCACCCCTGACCACATGGTCCTTGCTATGTCACAGTTCTGTCACCTCCATTTACTATGACCGCCACCAAGCTTCCCAGGCAGCTCAGTGGTAAAGAATCCACCTGCTAATGCAGGAGACACAGGTTTGATTCCTGGATTGGGAAGATCCCCCGGAGGAGGGCATGGTAACCGACTCCAGTATTCTTGCCTGGAGAACTCCATAGACAAAGTTACCTGGTGGGCTATCGTCCAGGGGGTTGCAAAGAGCTGGACGTGACTGAGTGACTAAACAGCAGCAATGATGCCCATAGCCTTTGTTGTCTAGTTCTAAGGCAGAGTTAAAAAAAAATTTTTTTTTGGCCATACCTAGTGGCATGTGGGATCTTAGTTCCGTGACCAGGGATCGAACCCTCACCCTCTGCACTGGAAGCAGAAAGTCTTAACCAATGGACCACCAGGGAAGTCCCTATGGCAGAAATTTATACCATCAATCCAGGCTAAGAGATCACAGTGACCACTGATCATCTCAAAGATGCTTCTGCCATCAATGGATTTTTGTTGCCTTCTGCACCTTTTGGGGCTTCCCTGGTGGCTCAAGTGGTAAAGAATCTGCCTGCCAATGCAGAAGGCGCAGGTTCGATCCCTGGGTTTTGTTGCCCGGGGAGAGGTGTGTCCAGGTGCAAGTATTGCAGCAAAGGGTCCTGGCTGCAGCCTGTGTCAAAGTGTCGATCTCAGGACCACCACCCCCTTTCCGTCCCCTTGCCACCTTGTTCAGGTTTGGAAAGTGAAAGTGAAGGTCAGAGGCCCTAATCGCAGGGCTGGAGACTTAGGTCTTCTGCCATACTGAGTCTCACCTTCTGCAGGCTCCCACCTGAATGTGAACCCCAGAATCTTCACAGAAACCCACAGAATCTATGATAGGGGTGCAGAGGAGGGGTTTGAGTTTCAGATACTGACTTGAGGTGGTGGTAGTGATAGGGCCTTTGCAAAGAGGTGCTGTTGGAAATTTTAAGAGGAAAATTGGAAATTGTAAACAAAAACATAAGGAGGAGAGGAAAGAGAAGTGTGCCTAGGAGAAAAACTTCAAGGATGCTTAAATTTCAGTGAGCATAAGGAGGAAAAGATTGAACCAAGAAGCTAGAGAAGGAGTGAAAAGGGAAATTGGAGGTGGAGGTGGTGTTCAGAAAGAATGGCACCTGAAAGCCAGAAACCCTGCGCTTCATCCTGGGATTGTCATTTATTTGCTGTGTTACTTTGGCTAAGTCACTTGACCTCTCTGGGCTTTGGTTTTTCTCAGCTTTAAAATGGAAGTTGTGGCAATTCCTGCCTCTCAGGTTTATTGTGAGATTCAAAAGAGAAAGGATCGTAAAAAAAAAAAAAAAAAAGCACCTAGGAGCGTTTTTAAATGCTTAGTGTCTTCCCCAGGGCAGGGGAGGAGGGTCTGGCTTCACTGTATTTATGTTTTCATCTTGCTCTCAGTATCCCTTAATTTACACTGTCTTAATGCAATCTAAATTAAAAAGATAAGAGAAAACTTCTCTCTCTCAAGCTTGATTCTGTGATTTTTTTTTTTTTAACTCTGAAGCCTATAACTTACATTACCAAGAAGGCAACAAGCTGTCATGAATGCTTAGCAATCCATTTGTGACCACATGGTGCATCTTATAATAAGACTGGGTCAAGGAGTTCCAGTCTGCGGGTGCAGAAAAGGTTTTTCTGAAGGAGCAAAGGTTTATTTGTTCACAACTGGGAGGCAGGGCATTGGAACAGTTCAAGGTTTTCAGCTATTCAATGCCAAGTCTTCTGGCCAAAAGATGTCCTCACAAGTTTCTATAGATAAAACCATTATAGGAAATCAATGTGCTCCTGCATTTTCCAATAGAACTCAGACATAATGCCACTGAAACAGCCAGGGGAACCCAGAGCTAATGATTTGGGGCTGGGATGAAGGGAACTCAGGCTGCATTTGCAAAATCGAGAACACCACTAAGAGTTCATGAAAATAAGCCCATTCAACATTTATTTGATGGACAATCATTTCCCTTTCTGAGCCTCAGTTTCTTCCTCTGGCTACTGAAGCCACTAGAATAGAGACATAGGTGTAGAGAACACACATGAGAACACGGGGCAGGAGTGGGGAAGGGGCAGGTGGGATGAACTGGGAGAATGGAATTGACGTATATACACTACATGTGTGAAACAGATAACTAGTGGAAGCTGCTGTATAGCACAGGGAGCTTAGCTTGGAGCTCCGTGATGACCTAGAGGGGTGGGATAAGGGGTGGGAGAGAAGTCCAAGAGGGAGGGGAGATATATGTATATATATATACATATATACATATACATTTCCATATGGCTAACACTGTTGTACAGCAGAACCTAACACATGATTGTAAAGCGACTATGCAAAGTGAAAGTGTTGGTTGCTCAGTTATGTCCGACTCTTTGTGACCCCATGAACTACAGCCTGCCAGGTTCCTCTGTCCATGGGATTGTCCATGTAAGAATACTGGAGTGGGTAGCCATTCCCTTCTCCAGGGCATCTTCCCAACCCAGGGATCGAATCCAAGTCTCCTGCATTGCAGGCAGATTCTTTACCATCTGAGACACCAGGGAAGCCCCAGAAAGCAACTATACTCCAATTAAAAAAAAAAAAAGAATAGATTTCCTACACTTCTCTTTCAGAATGAATATCTTGAGCCTTTATTGAATGTTCAGCCAAATAAAAACACTTTGAATGACATTAGAAGGTTCTGGTTTGCCTGTTAAGAAAAGAATGGGCACTTCCCTGGTGTGCCAGTGATTAAGGGTCCACCTTCCCATTCAAGGAACACAGGTTCAATCCCTGATCCGGGAAGATCCCACATGCCACGAAACAACCAAACCTGTGCCCCACAACTACTGAAGCCGAAGCCGTAGAGCCCATGCTCCTCAGCAAGAGAAGCCCAGCGATGAGAAACCTGCTCACCACAGCTAGAGGGCAGCCCCAGACCCCACTCACTGCAACTAAGAGAAAAGCCCTCATGTAGCAACGGAGACCCAGCAGAACCAAAGCTACATGAGTAAATAAATAAAATTTTTAAAAAAGAAAGGAATGTCTTTGGTTTGCCTCAGGCTTGCTGACAGCTACATACGCTGGCACATGTGCTCTAGAGGAGAAAGGCCAGTTCAGGCTGCAGCAAGTAACACCCTGTGTGACTTTAGACAGAGCATTTTCACTGTTCTGAGCCTTGCTTTCCTCCACTGTAAAATAAGCCATAGAATGCACGGGAAATTGGGAACCTTAGTTGCCCCTAGAGAAGTTAACTGATGAGCTGGGGATTAGTTTTAGGAAACTGTGGGCTGAATTTGGAGAAGAGCCATAGGCAGTTGGATAGGAACTTATTACTATACCCTGTGTACCTTTGGTCCCTATGAATTTTAGACTCTGATTTATACCACCTATTCATTAAACGAAAACATGTTTAAAATGAAATAAATCCACAACCAACAAGGCCCTACTATATAGCACAGGGAACTCTTGCTCAATGTCATGTGGCAGCCTGTATGGGAGGGGAATCGGGGGAGAGTGGATACATGTGTACGTATGGCTGAGTCCCTTGCTGTTCACCCGAAACTATTGCAATGTTGTTAATCAGCTCTACCCTAATATAAAATAAAAAGTTTTAAAATAAATAGGTCCATAGACCTAGGGAGTTGGTGTATTTCCTCCTGGAAACAGAACATCCTATTGTATTTCTTGCCCTTGATGCTGTCTGCTGAGAATGGTATATAATGTTCTCTTCATTTATCACCTCATGATTTTATAAGCAAGACATTAAACATGATAGCTCTACAGCAAACCAAGTCAAATGACAAAGAACGCATCCTGTTCTAATTCAGGTTATTAATAAGTGTGAAAAAGCCTAGTTCTGTCTGTGAGAATAAAGTCTCTGTTCTCCTTTGCTAATAGCGGAGCCGAGGACAAAGCTGTCATTACATTGCATCTTCTTTTGTTATTGTTTTGGCTGTTCCACATAGCATGCAGGATCTTAGTTTCCCCACCAGGGATCAAACTCCCGCCCCCTGCAATGGAACTGTTGAATCTTTACGACTGGATCACCAGGGAAGTCCTGAATTGCTTCTTCTTAATTGGCAGGAACCCTTGCAGGGGTGACCGTGATGTGGTCAGACAAGTCCTGCCACCACCCCCAAGACAGAATTTTCACTGTGATTGCAAGAAAATTGGTTTAGTTAACATAATAAATTTCATCATCACTTAATTTAACAGGAAATGCCTGCTGTTTGGGGCCCATAAAATAATTCCTGATCCCTCAGGTGTTGAAGCTTCAAATTAGGGGGAAAAATATAAGATAGATGTGTGACATATATATATTCTTACAAATGTATATGTATGAATGAGTGAACCTGGGATAAAGGAGAAATACAATTATGAAAGTTGGCAGCAACATCTCAGATGCAATGATTTGCAAGGGATTCAATCTAAATTATAATTTCCCAAGTCGATCACAATAAATTTCCAGAAACAAGTCTTGCCTTTCGAATGCAGAGTGTGTTGACAGGAAGATCATGTCTTTACCATGACGTATTTCATGTAGGTCTTGTTGACCTGTGACCTTGAAGAATCCTCTGTGTATTTGTCTTTCGGATTTGAAACTTGAGTGCTGGAAACATGCTGGTTGTTCACACTTGGTAATAGCAAAGGGATTTGCAGGACTTCAGGCCGGAAAACTGTTTAATTACCTAATGTATGCAGAAAAAAACAGTCTCAGAGAGGTTGGGTAACTCACCTAAAGGGCACACAGCCAACAAGGACAAAGCAACCTGGAACCTGTTCAGATACATTTGATGGTTCCCAAGAGCCACTGTGAGGGTATGACCTTCCTGGGTTGGGAAAGATAACTTGAGTCACCAATAAAGTAAATTATTCCCCAAAGAGACTGGGTAACCAAGAGAAATACAGCCTACAATGATGTGCATGCTCAGTCTTGTCCGATTTTGTGACCCCATGAATTGTAGCCTGACAGGCTCCTCTGTCCATGGGACTCAAGGCAAGAATACTGAAGAGGGTTGCCATTTCTTCTTCCAGGGGATCTTCCCGACCTAGGGATTGATCCTGCATCTTGGCAGGTGGGTTCTTTACCACTGCACCACTTGGGAAGCCACAATATGCAAGTAGAAGATTTTATCCTGGGCCATTCATGGCTCTGAATTTGGTCATCTGAATCCTTTTATCCTTTTTAACAATCATCAGATTCAGAGAAGGGCTGGTGTTGTAGACTCAGCTTCCCCAATGCACTAGTATCTCAATCACTTTTCAGCTGCACTTAGAGCTCCATGATTCATCCCACTGTTGACCCATCAAAGAGCATGACACATGCCAGCTGCTTTGCGGAACCCAGTGGAGAAAACCACTCCTCCATGGAAACAACCAGAAAGTTTTGATTCATTCTTTCAATGAACTTCTTGCTGGGAGTAGTCTTCTCAAAACAGACAGAGGATGAGGTTGGAAGATGGGAAACTGCCACCCTGGTAAGCAACATTCATTTTGTCCCAGTTCAGCTGTGCCAAAGGCATGTGTTTTTTTTTGTTTTTTTGTTTTAGTGTATCATTTGATTTTTTTTATTTCAGTGGTCATGTTAATTGAGCACAGATTGTGTGCAGGATGCTGGAAGGACTCGGGAATGAACTTTATGCAGTTCCTGTTCTAGTAGGAACTGTACTATCTAGTTGGGAGAAAGAGGGAGATGCTAGCTTTGGGCAGTGCCTGCCCCAGTCCCATGCAGGGGTAAGGATGACTTGACATTTAACATTTTCTTTTCTTTCTTTAGTTTGGAAGCATATTTCTTTAAGCAACCCCACAAAAATTAGCAGGGTTGTATTCTAGAGTAAGAGTTTGTTTTCTGTGCATCCCTCTCCTCCTGTCCTCTCTGATGATTCCCCAGGGCTGGGGGAGAGACAGAAAGTAACTCAGAACCATGGATCTATGGGAGATGGTTAAGACGGATGCTTGCTTGAAAAGTCTATTTTTGCCTATTTGTTTGTTTGTTTTTGTCTCACCATGGGGCTTCCCTAGTGGTTCAGTTGGTAAAGAATCCACCTGCAATGCTGGAGACTTGGGTTTGATCCCTTGGTTAGGAAGATCCCCTGGATGAGGGCATGACAACCCATTCCAGTATTCTTACCTGGACAATCTCCATGGACAGAGGAGTCTGGTGGTACAGCCTATAGGGTCACAAAGAGTTGGACACGACTGAGCGACTAAGCACAGCACAAGGCACGTAGGATCTTAGCTCCCTGACCAGGAGATTGAACTGATACCCTCTGCAGTGAAGGCACAGAGTCTTAACCACTGGATCGCCAGGGAATTCCCAACATTAGTCTCAGCATGACTGTCATAAGTGGCCGAAATCTTCAGTATCCATGCCACCTTCTGTTGAAAACTCCAGCCAGCTTTTTACTTCTGTGCCACTGGATACTGTCCTGGGGGTTTATTTGCTTAGCGCTTGCCCTTCCCTCGTTGAGAAAGAATTCTTGCAAAGCTATTTATACACTCCCTCTTTGAAGGTGAATTATAAGGGGAGAAACAAAGAATTGAAAAAGTGGGGGTCCCTTCATTAGTGATGCTGGACACTTGTATGGTCCTTGGTGATCGTCCAGTCTGTCTTTCTCTCCTTTAGGCAACCTCACAGACTTCTCCCCAAATTCTCTTTTCATTTAATCTAACCAGATTCAGATCCCATGACTGCATGCAAAGAACCCTCACAAATATATTGATTCCATTGTGTTGAATCTGTGCCTAACAAACAGCTTCTACTTATACACATGCCTTTGATCTTTCTACCTCCACTCATCTGACACATGATAGATGCTTTGTAATTTTTGTTGAATAAACAATAAGTGTAGAGAAGTGATGGCACGTCAAGATACGGGATGCAATCAGGACCTAAATTGCAAGGGTGGAGTGAAGAGGAGAGAAGGCTGTGAGGGGTGAGAGGTAGACCAGGAGGTGCTAAAGAGAAAGCATTTGAGCTGAGTTTTGATGGTTAGATCTGGGTTGGAGACGGGTGAACATAACACTGGGTTTCCCAAGTGGCAATAGTTGTGAAGAACTTGACTGCCATTGCAGGAGATGTAACAGATGCAAGTTCGATTCCTGGGTTGGGAAGATCCCCTGCAGAGGGCATGGCAACCCACTCTAGTATTCTTGCCTGAAGAATCCCTTGGATAGAGGAGCCTGGTGGGTCAGTCCATGAGGTCTCACTGAAGCAACTTAGCACTCATGCACTGGTTCTTCCTGGATAGTTCAGTTGTTAAAGAATCTGCCTGCAATGCAGGAGACCCTGGTTTAATTCCTGGGTTGGGAAGATCTGCTGGAGAAGGGATAGGCTACCCACTCCAGTGTTCTTGGGCTTTTCTTGTGGCTTAGCTGGTAAAGAACCCACCTGCAATGCAGGAGACTTGAGTTTGATCCCTGGGTTGGGAAGATCCCCTGGAGAAGGTAAAGGATACCCACTCCAGGGGTTGCAAAGTCAGACCCCACTGAAAGACTTTTACTTCACTTCACCTTGTTATTAGCAATTTCCTGATCACGTGTGTCATTATGATTTGGGGGTGGATTTATTGCTGACTGTTTTTCTATCCATGGTGGCTGAATTCTTCTGAAGTCACAAATTGAAATCAATGGCCGTTGTGGAAACCCAATGCAGGCATGGCCACACCAGGTCACTTGGGATGGGCCGATCTTTCCTCTGTGTTATTCTAGGGTCTGATGTCTGAGAATCTCAAAGCCATATAAAAAGTAGTGCTCCCAGCAAGGTCAAGAAACACATAACAAATTTTAATTACAGGCCTTATGCTGAGAACATAGAGACCAGGAAACAACTCAGGGAATTTAATAAACAAAGGCATCATGGTGTGACGGGAAAACTTTTTTTTTTTTTTTGGTAGTAAGGTAACACTTTTAGTGAAAATTTTATAGAAAAATACCAGCAACTCTTATTTTCCTTCCTACTCCATACCTCTCAAACCTTGTCCACGTGCAGAAGTATTTTCTTTGTTGTGACAGTAATATGTATAATTCCCATTGTAGTTTTAAATTTTTTTTATTTTTTGGCTGTGCCACATGACATATGGGATCTTAGTTCCCCGACCAGGGATCAAACCTGTGCCCCCTGGATTGAAAGTACAGAGTGTTAACCACTGGACCACCAGGGAAGTCTCCTTTAGCATATTATAAACTTGTTTCTTTTTCAGATACCACATTACTTTGATTTTAGTGATCAAAAGTGAAAGTGTTAGTTGCTCAGATGTGTCCGACTCTTTTTGACTTCATGGACTGTAGCCCACCAGGCTCCTCTGTCCCTGGAATTCTCTAGGCAGGAATACTGGAGTGGGTTGTCATTTCCTTTTTCAGGGGATCTTCCCGGCCCAGGGATTGAACCCACGTCTCCTGTATTGCAAGCAGATTCTTTACTGTCTGAGGCACTAGGGAAACCCAGTGACTTAAGAACATGCCATCTAAGACAGTGTATCACACTTTTCAGAACCCTTCTCTTAACATTGGAAATGTTTTTGTACCATAGATAAAGCGGCCGCTGGCATCATGGTGGACAGCTTTGTCACTCTTGGCTCCCTGCTCTGCCTTTTTATAAATCAGACCAAAAATTTCAGTTTGGCCCATCATTGGGCAGCTGGTACTGAAATTTCAAGCATCTGGCAAGTTTCTGGCCTAGAACATCTGGGAAGGAGGGTCTGATTTGTGATAGAACAGACTTATTGGCCCCGAATCCTGGCAAGTCAGGATCAGCTACCTATGATCAGAAATTCCTAGCTTCTCAGCTCTATGATCTCTTTCCAGGGACTTTATTTATTTTTTTTAAATATATATAAATTTATTTACTTTAATTGGAGGGTAATTACCTTACAATATTTTATTGGTTTTGCCATACATCAACATGCATCCACCATGGGTGTACATGTGTTCCCCATCCTTTTCAGGGACTTTAATCTCACGTCACCAGGAAAAACTCACTTCCCTGATGATAGTGGTGTTCTCTGATGAGGTTGTCTCCTTCAGATTCATGGGACAGTAAAGGGATCACCAAGCAGCTGGCAAAATATGATCTTTAAGGCAAGTCTGAAGGAGGAGGTGGGGAGGTTAGAGGATGGGGAAGGGAGAACCACCATGGAAATAACTTGAGGCACTGAAGGAAGTTACAATAAAAAATGGGAAAAGTGAGAATAAATCTAACAATATACTCCTGGCTGTTTTAACAGTAGGACTGACTGGGGACATGGTGGCTGGCTAATTTGGATACTATGGGTCTACCTTCTCAGCTCACAAGTCTGCTCAGTCTAGTGGGGTGCCATTGCCTTCTCCGAAGGATGTTGTCACTGTTGTTCAGTTTCTCGGTCGTGTCCACTCTTTGTGCCTCCACAGACTGTAGCATGCCAGGATTCCCCATCCTTCACCATCTCCTGGAGGCTACTCAAATTCATGTCCATTGAGTGAGTGATGCCATCCAACCATCTTATCCTCTGCTGCCCACTTCTCCTTTTGCCTTCGGTCTTTCCCAGCATTCAGGGTCTTTTTCAATGAGTCGGCTCTTCATATCAGGTGGCCAAAGTATTGGAGCTTCAGCTTCAGCATTAGCCCTTCCAATGAATATTCAGGGTTGATTTCCTTTAGGATTGAGTGGTTTGATTTCCTTGCTGTCCAAGGGACTCTCAAGAGTCTTCTCTAGCACCACAATTCAAAAGCATCAGTTCTTTGATGCTCAGTCTTCTATATGGTCCAACTGTCACATCCGTACATGACTACTGGAAAAATCATAGCTTTGACTATACTTTGAACTTTGTTGGCAAAATGATGTCTTTGCTTTTTAATACACTGTCTAGGATTGTCATGGCTTTTCTTCCAAGGAGCAAGAGTTTTTCAAATTTCACGGCTGCAGTTACTGTCTGCAGTGATTTTGGAGCCCAAGAAAATCTAAGGATGTCCTCCCCCCAAACTCATACAGGAAGAGATGCCAAATGTCCAATGTGATCTCCCTCCACTTGGCATCCTTATCGTCACTATTCCCCATCCCCTGGTTCAGGATGACTTGTGATGCTAACTCACCATGAGTTCTTCCTCAAAAGGAATGTGGAAAATTTCCATCTTCCCAGGAAATTGTGCAAAGTTTCCTTTTAGGTGAACAGCTTGCCGGGCACCACATACACAGCACAGGTAAACTGGAATCAGCTCACCTGGCCTTGTCCTCCTGTCGGGAGGGCTGGCATGCTCCAAAAAAAGATGGAGGCTCCGTCCAAGTTCAGTTCTTGGCAGGGGGCTTCTTTGATCTTCCCTGTCCACTCCAGACATAAGGATCTGGGTTGCAAATACTATTTGAGTCCATACAGCTCAGCTATATCTTATTAACAATTGTCAGAATGTAAATGACACTGTTTAGGGAATTATTAACTTAAGCCTCTGTGTATTAAATTCCAGATAAGTTCCAGGCATCACAGCAGGGTGAGTTTTATTAACCAGCAGTTAATAATACCTTCTTATCAGGGTCATATTTCTCAACTAGAGGTGGGCTTAGACATCACCTATAGTGCTTTGTAAATTATACAGATCCTTAAGACAAGACTCCTCATCAAAACTTCTGTGGCAGTGACTGGCCAGTGTCTAACAGTGATAGCGAATGCCACCCGGACGGGCTTCTCCCTCATTAATCAGAGATTCCTTCTTTGTCGACTGTACATACACATTCCATTAGACTGCAGCAGCTGCAGTTAGAAATTCTCTATCTGCTTCTGCAGAACCAAAGAGTCTCCGTTTGACTATTTCATTTCCACTGCGATATGGGTGACTCCCTCTTTTATGAGGCACAGAATTTTTTCCATTTTCAAAACTATGAGCACAGTGTAGAGCCAATGGGAAAGAAGCCAGGCTTAGAGAAGACAAGAGTCCTGACCATCAGGCGATTTGGTTTGATGCTCTGGCTTATAAGCTGGTGCTGGGTAGATAGAAATGCATATGTTGAAAATGCTTGCAGGGGCTTGAAAAACAGCTTTTTCTTAAGGATTTTGAATACTGGTTTGGCAGTGCTACTGATACCATTTATCTGCACTTGCCACAAAGTCACGTTTTCCTAAACAGAGATGCAGTTTGGTCCAGTTATAGAATTATTGTAGATTCTAAATTAGCATCATCCAAGTTAATGAGTTTCACTGTAATATGCCAAGTGCAAAAGCAGGGACTGGGGAGGGGTAGAATTAATCATGTGATTCTCCTTGGAGATAAAGAATGGGAAAGCTATGAATTGTTTATAGGAATCTGGAGGTGGGAAGCCTGAGTTGCATTGGTCACACGCAGCTGCCTTTAAAATATGAATACAGAAATTCTGATAGAGAGAAGCTTAAGATCATTTTGTCCACACCCTTTATTTTACTGGTGAAAAAATGCAATTAAGTAGGTAAAATGATTTATCCTAAGTCACACAATAAAGCTAGTAAGGGGCCTAAACAGATGTTATTTAAATAAGACATTTGGGTTTAAACCGGCTTTCAAAAACACCTCTGTGAAGACTGATTTTAGCAACTTCAACACAGCATTCCTTTGTTCCAACCCTGTTTCCATCCTGCCCATTGAGAGACTCCATAGAAATTATAAAAAAGATTAAAAAATGAAAGTAGTCACCCTTGTAAACAACATTGGATACTCTCAGCCTCAAATCTTTGAAGGGCCCCAGAACAATCAAATATGGTCCGGATGTATACACACTGATGCTGCTGCTGCTAAGTCACTTCAGTCGTGTTTGACTCTGTGCGATCCCAAGGACTGCAGCCTACCAGGCTCCTCCATCCATGGGATTTTCCAGGCAAGAGTACTGGAGTGGGGTGCCATTGCCTTCTCCGATATACATATTACTACGTATAAAATAGGAAACCTTTTGTACAGCACAGGGAACTACTCAGTGTTCTGTCATGACCTACATGGGAAGGAAATCCAAAAGAAGAGAGAATGCATGTGTACCTATGGCTGATTCACTTGTCTGTAAAGTAGAAACTAATATAACATTGTAAAGCAACTATACTCCAATACAAATTACGAAGCAAAGGCAAAAGCAAAGCCGGTCAGGAAGCCAGCAAAGCAAGCCCGTGATAGCAGAAGAGATGGCTCAGAACACCAGGGGTGAGAGAGTGTCAACCCAGAAAGGTGGGGAGAGTGCTGAGGCTGCTTTTTGTCCAGAGGTGAGAGAAGATGGGGGCGGGGAGGAGGGTAGCTCACAGCCCTGATTGGCTGGGTTGATTCAGGGAGAGCAACCGGAGGGTTGACCCCATACAAACACTCTCTCCTTTCCCTAAGCAGCAAAAATTGTGTTTTCCTCCAGTGGGAAGAATGATCACAGGCAGGTGGACTGGAAAGGACAGCAGAGCCCTGGGAGAATTGGGGACACGCACACCTAGATGGCCAAATTGCCCTGGGAGCTGGGCCAGCATGCCCAACTCCACCGAGCACAGTGCAGACTGCAGGAAGGCTTCCCTGCCCCCACCCCCTCCTGGGCCAGCAGCAGATCAACTAACTGGGAGTCTCAGCGAATAAGATGAGAATCAGCAAACATTTGGGGAGAGTCCTGCAATTTCAGCAAAAGATAAAAAACATTAAAAAACAAAAAAAAAAGGTAGAATTTAATCCCAAAGTGACAAATGCTGCCACGCTGTGACTCTGGATATAAAGTGACTGGCATGCATACACTATTGATAGTATATATAAAATAGCTAACTAATGAGAACACACTCTTCAGCACAGGAAACTCTACTCAGTGCTCTGTGGTGACCTGAATGGGAAGGAAGTCCAAAAGAGAGGGATACATGTATATGCTGGAGTAGGAAATGGCAACCCACTTCAGTATTCTTGTCTGGGAAATCCCATGGACTGAGGATCCTGGAGGGCTACAGTCCATGGGGTCACAAAAGAGCGACTGACACACAACCGAGTGACTGAGCAGAAATGTGTATGTATGGCTGATTCATTTTGCTACATGGCAGAAACTACAATAGATAAAGGAGAAAGGGATAGGATAAAGGAAATATTCAAAGATATGAAGGATAAATCCAGAGATTCAAAAATCCTTCTAATAGTTTTAGAAGGAGAGAATAGAGAGAATATAGGTGGGGGGAATACAAGATTTGAAAAAGAAAAAAAAAAGCTAAGAATTTTCTACAACTGTAGAAAGACATTCATCTTCAGATTGACAGGGTCTACTGTTTATTGAGTAGGATGAATTTATAAAAACACAGATAGCACCTGGACAAATAATAGTGAAATTTCAAAACTTCATGGATAAGTAAGGAAAATTCTAGAAACCTCCAGGAAATAAAGATAGAACAGTTATGCAAGAATGAGAATCAAATTTACCTCAACAACACTGGATGAAAAGAAAATCAAGGGAAATCTTTAAGGTGCCAAAGGAGAGGAAGAAAGTCTTTTCATTCTAGAATGGTCTATTCAGTAGATTATCATTCTACAGGGAGAATAAAATATAGGCATTTTTCTAAGGGCTCAGATAAACTTACAACCCATAGACACTCCTTAAAGAATAGCTTTAGGATCTATTCCAGCAGGAATAAAGAAAAGTCTAGTAGAAAAAAATCAGTTATGAATGGAGACAACATTCATGCCTTACTTGTGTAATTTTTTAAGGTATCTTTTAAAAATTATTTTGAATTACATGGTAACGACAACTCTATATGCAAGACAGCAAAAGAGACACAGATGTATAGAACAGTCTTTTGGACTCTGTGGGAGAGGGAGAGGAGGATGATTTGGGAGAATGGCATTAAAACATGTATAATATCATATAAGAAATGAATCGCCAGTCCAGGTTCAATGCAGGATACAGGAAGCTTGGGGCTGGTGCACTGGGATGACCCAGAGGGATGGTATGGGGAGGGAGGTGTGAGGG
Source organism: Bubalus kerabau (assembly GCF_029407905.1). NCBI lineage: Eukaryota > Metazoa > Chordata > Mammalia > Artiodactyla > Bovidae > Bubalus > Bubalus kerabau. The sequence continues at coordinate 26,232,929 of NC_073642.1, forward strand.
GGGTTCAGGATGGGGAACATGTGTACACCTGTGGCGGGTGCATGTTGATGTATGGCAAAACTAATACAATATTGTAAAGTAAATAATAATAATAATAATAGAGTTTTAATTAAACTGAAAATGCTAAGTATATTATCATGGAAAAGGAAACAACCATATATTCAATGTTTAAAGTCTAGGCAGTATATTTACAACACACAGTCATTTCAGAAAATATCTCAACCAATTTTAAGACTTTCAGTTCCCAAGGAACTCAGACAAAGATGGTACATTGACCATAGGAAGCTATCACCGATTCCTTAGGAAATCCCCAAAAATGATGCTAAGGGAATTAAAAAAGACACAATTTCAAAGAACAGGGTGAGTTTGAGGGGGGAAATCAGCTTAAAAACCACTTTTCTTATTGGAAAAAAGGAAATGGGGGAGTGGTAAGTGATCTAACCCGGAGAAGACACTGCTGCTGCTGCTGCTAAGCCGCTTCAGTTGTGTCCGACTCTGTGAGACCCCATAGACGGCAGCCCACCAGGCTTCCCCGTCCCTGGGATTCTCCAGGCAAGAACACTGGAGCAGGTTGCCATTTCCTTCTCCAATGCAGGAAAGTGAAAAATGAAAGTGAAGTTGCTCAGTCGTGTCCAACTCTTAGCAACCCCATGGATTGTAGCCTACCAGGCTCCTCTGCCCATGGGATTTTCCAGGCAGGAGTACTGGAGTGGGGTGCCATTGCCTTCTCCACTACTCTCTTTTAAATATTTATTTTTATTTGTTTAATTTGGCTGCACCAGGTCTTGGTTGTAGCATGTGGGATCTTTTAGATCTTTGATCTTTGTTGCAGCATGTGGGATCTTTCATTGTCGCATGTGGGATCTAGTTCCCCCTGCATTGGGAGCCCGGAGTCTTAGCCACTGGACCACCAGGGAAGTACCAAAAATGCTCTGTTAAGATGGGTGCTAAGGTGAGAGCCAGTTTACCCAACAAAACCTGGAAAGTCTGACACTCAGAGACGTAAGAGAGGATGAGGAGGGCTGAAAAGATTGAAATGGGGGAAGACTCAGACTGCAGACGAGACATTCCTCCCCACCCTCTTTCCTGTTACTGAGTCCAAATTTGCTCTGCTTTCCACAAGATAAGTCAATGAATCTGAGAGAGTCAATTCCTAGGCAGACTGATAAGAAGTCCAGGATCCCCAAGGAGGAGAAAGGGGTCTGGGGCTCTCGAAGTGGAGATAGGGGTTTTGCTTGGAATTCTCAAGGAGGAAAGGACAAAATTTTTGTGTACACTCCTTAGTCAATTACACAACTCAGTTTAAACTCTGTACTAGGGATTATACAACAGTGTATCCTGCTTGAGGACAGTTGCTCCTTCCTGAAAACCTTCTGACTAATCCTGATATCTTAGAATGTATATTATGGGAGTGGGTCTGGTAGGATCTTTCTATTGTTAAATTCTAATCTTGTTATCCTAAGATGTAAATTGTAGGAGTGGGTCTGGTAAAATTTTCACAAACTTGAGACATTCTTTTGATTCATTGTAATAACTAATTGGAGAGTATAGAACTCCATTGCTAACACTAGCAAGGGGGTACTCTTTCTGCCCCCTTCTGATGTCTATCTATGTCAGAAGCTTTCTCTTCACCTTTTATACTTTAATAAAACTCTATTATACAAAAGCTCTGAGTGATCAAGCCTCGTCTCTGGCCCTGGATTGAATTCTTCTCCGGAGGCCAAGAATCCCAGCATCTTCTATGGTTCAGCTACAACCTTTCAAATCCAAGGTAAGTCAATGAATCTGAGATGAGGTGTTGGGATCAGGAAGGTGTAAGGTGAGTGCAGAGAAAAAGAGAGAGAGCCAGGCAGTCAGGCAAGAAAAAGAAATTTATTAGAGGGAAACGAGAGGGTGACTGGCCCTTAAGGAGAACCAGCATCCTCCCTTTCTGATGGGGTCTTTCTTATATCCCCCTGGGAGAAATATCAATAATCTCAGGTATGCAGATGACACCACCCTTATGGCAGAAAGTGAGGAAGAACTAAAGAGCCTCTTGATGAAAGTGAAAAAGTTGGCTTAAAGCTCAACATTCAGAAAACGAAGATCATGGCATCCAGTCCCATCACTTCATGGCAAATAGATGTGGAAACAATGGAAACAGTGAGAAACTTTATTGTGGGGGCCTCCAAAATCACTGCAGATGGTGATTGCAGCCATGAAATTAAAAGACACTTACTCTTTGGAAGGAAAGTTATGACCAATCTAGACAGCATATTAAAAAGCAGAGACATTACTTTGTCAACAAAGGTCCATGTAGTCAAGGCTATGGTTTTTCCAGGAGTCATGTATGGATGTGAGAGTTGGGCTATAAAGAAAGATGAGCACTGAAGAATTGATGCTTTTGAACTGTGATGTTGGAGAAGACTCTTGAGAGTCCCTTGGACTGCAAGGAGATACAACCAGTCCATCCTAAAGGAGATCAGTCCTGGGTGTTCATTGGAAGGACTGATGCTGAAGCTGAAACTCCAATACTTTGGCCACCTGATGAGAAGAGCTGACTCATTAGAAAAAACCCTGATGCTAGGGAAGATTGAGGGCAGGAAGAGAAGGGGATGACAGAGGATGAGATGGTTGGATGGCATCACTGACTCAATGGACATGGTTTGGGTAGACTCCGGGAGTTGGGGATGAACAGTGAGGCCTGGTGTGCTGTGGTTCATGGGGTCACAAATAGTCGGACACAACTGAGCGACTGAACTGAATTGAATGAAAAATTCTCTGAAGGTGTTAGGGAAAGCACCTGATTGAAACTGTCCACCCTGGCCCAACACCATAGTAACCATTTACATGAGTTGTTTTATGACAGGAGGTACTGGTAAAGAACACGGAACTAATGAGCCTCCACCAACTGAAAGAGTTCAGGAAAGGTCAAAATGAGACATCACATGTCCGACCATTTCCCAGAATCCTTCTCTGTCATTCATCTTGGCTGAACAAGGCGTGCACCACCAGGAAGGACTCTAGAGTAAGAATGATTGGCTTAAGACAACCCAGAAACTAATCCCATTACCATAAAACCCGAGACTGCAAGCCATGTGACAGAGCTGTTCTCCTGGGTTCCCTTATGCTGTTGTTCTCCGCCCGAGTGTTCTTTCCCAATAAAATCTCTTGCTTTGTCAGCACATGTGTCTCCTTGGACAATTCATTTCCGAGTGTTAGACAAAAGCCCAGTTTCGGGCTCTGGAAGGAGTCCTCCTTCCTGTAACAAAAGGATGTTTAAATTTTAGCCTGTAGCTGAGTCCTGGAGTCATGTAGGTCATGTAGCCAGAGGTCTGGAATCTGGTGGTGTTGTAGCCTTGAGAAGGTAGGCGCCAGTAAGAAAAGAGAATGTTATTTGGGCAATATGGTCAGTCTCAAGGGTCACTGTGATTTGATTGTGTGATTTTGTTTGCGAGGTCAACATAACGAGCCATTTTAACAATGAGCCCCCATGTAGGCTCTAACAGAAGAGACTTTATTTGGGAGCCTGCTGCCCGAGAAGACGGCAGACTAGGACCTCAAAACAACTATCTTGTCAGGGTCTGGTTGCCAGGTTCTTTTATGCATTAGAGATGGGGTGCGGGGAGGCGAGGAAACAAAGTAAAATCACTATTCAATCCTTGCAAATGTCCCCTAGAATGGAAAGCCTCAGGCAGGGGGAGGTGTTAGTCTCACTTCTTTACAGTCCTTCACAGGTGGGTAGCTCAGATTATCTCCCTGAGACAGGCCATTATGTATGTTTATAAGAACAAAAAAGGGTTAACAGAGGCAGCCAGGTCACCCCCTAGGACAACACAGGGAACAATCACTGGAGAAACTTGAGACTTGAGACTCCTGGAAGGCTGCTCACACCCATCCTGGTGTGGACATTCATCCCCATTGGTACTGCAGGACAGGCTTTGATTCCCAGACTCTCAAAGGTGAGTCTCCTTCACTGCATGACACAGGGTAAGGCCAGCTATTACACATACTTCTGACCTGTGGGCAGTGTGTCTACCTCTGTTCACAGGTGGAACATCCTCTCTGGGCTCCTGGTTCTCTCCTGGGAACTCACATACAGACTCCAGCTGGGCTGGGGCCCTCAACAGAGACCATGCCCTTGACGGTACCAGTAGATTGTAAGGCTGGGTCCTCGGACTTTTTTCTGTAAGGGGTTAAGTGGTAAACATTTTAGGCTTTTTGGACCAGGAAACAAAATTAAGGACAGCCTGCTGCTGCTGCTGCTGCTAAATCACTTCAGTTGTGTCTGACTCTGTGCGATCCCATAGATGGCAGCCCACCAGGCTCCACCGTCCCTGGGATTCTCCAAGCAAGAACACTGGAGTGGGTTGCCATTTCCTTCTCCAATGCATGAAAGTGAAAAGTGAAAGTGAAGTCACTCAGTCGTGTCCGACTCTTCGCGACCCCAAAGACTGCAGCCTACCAGGCTCCTCCGTCCATGGGATTTTCCAGGCAAGAACACTAGAGTGGGGTGCCATCGCCTTCTCCAAAGGATAGCCTGGAGGTACTTATATAGCCATTTAAGTTGTATATTGCTCATTATTAGAGAAATGCAAACTAAATCTACAGTGAGATACCTCACACTGGTCAGAATGGCCACTATCAAAACATCTACAAACAATAAGTGCTGAAGAGGGTGTGAGAAATGGAAACCCTCTTGCACAGTTGGTGGGAATGTAAATGGATACAACCACTGTGGAGAACAGTATGGAGATTCCTTAAACAACTAGGAGTAAAGCTACTACATCACCCAGCAATCTCTGCTACGCATATACTCTGAGAAAATCATAATTGAAAAAGACATATGCACCTCAATGTTCATTGCAAAACTATTTACAATAGGTAGGACATGGAAGCAACCTAAATGTCCATCCACAGATGAATGGATAAAGAAGTTGTTGTTCATATACACAATGGAATATTTGTGGCTGTTGTTCAGTCACTCAGTCATGTCCGTCTCTGTAAGCCCATGGACTGCAGCATGCCAGCCTTTCCTGTCCTTCACAATCTCCTGGAGTGTGCTCCAACTCAGGTCCCATTGAGTCTGTGATGCCATGCAAACATCTCATCCTCTGCTGTCCCCTTCTTCTCCTGCCCGCAATCTTTCCCAACATCAGGGCCTTTACCAATGAGTTATCATAAAAAAAAAAAAAATGCATTTGACACTGTTCTAATGAGGTGGATGAACCTGGAGTCTGTTATACAGAGTGAAGTAAATCAGACAGAGAAAGACAAATATCATATATTAATGCATACATATGGAATCTAGAATGATGGTACTGATGAACCTATTTGCAGGGCAGCAATGGAGATGCAGACATGTGGAGAACAGAACTGTGGACACAGTGGGGGAAGGAGAGGGTGGGACAAGTTGAGAGAGTAGCATGAAAATATATACATTACCGTACGTAAAATAAATAGCAAATGGGAATTTCCTATTTGACACAGGAAGCTAAAACCTGTGCTCTGTGACAACCTAGAGGGATGGGATGAGGTGGAAGATAGGGAGATTCAAGAGGGAGGGGACATACGTATAACTATGGCTGACTCATGCTGATATATTGCAGAATCCAGCACAGTATTGTAAAACAATTATCCTCCAATTAAAAATAAATAAATGTAAAAAATGTAAAATTTCCTACCTCCCAAACTGTATAGGGGCAGGCAGTGGGTTGAATTTGCCCCCCTGGGCCATGGTTTGCCATCCTCTGCTCTAAGGCATATATATTTAAGCCAGACTCCTTGGCAGACAATTTGCCTTACTCCAGCACATCATTTTCAGCTCTCAGGTTCTTTTTCATTTCCAGTTGCTGGTGTTGCTTTTCCTTTTTGATCTTGAACTTGGCTTTATATTTCAAGAAAATTTTATTGTTATATTTTATGAAATATTTGTATGTCTTTGGAGCAAGAGGTGGGTCTTTCCACCTAAGCTTATTTTGCCATTCAGACAGAAGTCCAGGAACCATTTCCATAAGGAGATCAAGGTGATGAAAGTTTTTAGAGTGTTTTTGAACACGTAAGCATGGAATGGAACTAAACAATGTTAGAGCTGCTCTCCAATGGACTAGCTACTCCCTTACCCCATCCATCTATCCTGTGGGTAAGTCATTGCTTCTTAGCATCTGGAGTAACTGAACAAAGAGAGAAGAGGTGAAGTTCAAGTCAGAGTGGTCTCCAAACAACCTGGCCTACTCCGTGGGTTTGGCTATGTAGATCAAAGCAGAGAGTAGACAGAAAAGCGCTTTCAAAACAGAAAGTCCTTGATGCAGGGAGGTCATTTCACTATCAAAGGTCAGTTCTGATACTTGAAAGGAGTTTTGGTAAAAATATTCAGTTGAATTTTTTTGCTCTACAAGTTTAAGTAAAGAAAGAGTCTCTATCCCAACTAAAATGTGTTTTATTCATTTTCCATGACAGATATTGTCAAATCTGGTTGTATTAGCAGGTAAACTATGCATTTGTCAAAACCGATAACTTGGGACTTGCCTGGTGGTTCAGTGGTTAGGAGTCTGCCTTCCAGTGTAGGGGATGTGGGTTAGATCGCTGGTTGGAAACTAGATCCCACAGAACAACTAGAGAAGCCTGTGCAGAACAACAAGAGAAAGCCCACATGCCTCAGAAGACCCACCATGGCCAAGATAAGCAAACAATAAAACTCAAAACTTTACATCACAGAGAGTGAACCTCAATGTATGAAAATCTAGAAAATCATTTAGGACTTTGGGGAATGCTAGGATGGAATGCTGAATGGGACCAAAGAATCTAACTTGGTAACAAACACATAAAATAATCTCATTGCAAGGAGGTAGGAGAAAAAAGCATTAACCTAAATAACTTTGGAATTGAATGAGAAGGTAAGACTGAGGGCCCAGGGAACTGAATATAAACACTGTTCTCTACTTGATGAGGTGTTTCCTAGGGGTATAGGTTAATGGTTCTGAAACCACTGCATAGACATGCTGGAATAGAACAACTAAGGCCATGGATGGTGGGTAGCGGGAAACTCAATTCTCAATGTTGAAATGAGGGGGGTACAGGCAAACAAGGGGAATGCTGAAATGATCTATGGCTAGTGGATGAGAGTTGGAAGTACCAGTATGAGCTCATGTTTATCTTACTATAGATACAAATGCTTAGATAGAGAAATATTTATAGATACATGTATCTACACTCATTAGTATGCATGGATATATTTTGTTGCTCTGTTATCTTCCCCTACCAATATTCTGTGTGTTTGGCCCTTCAGAGCTGAGGACAAGTGTGTGAGCAGCCTGCAACTGACCTTCTGTGGGCCAATTGCCTTACAGGGTCAGGGTTGAACAGCCTTAGAAAAGGGAACTTGTGGGGACTTCCCTCGTAGTCCAGTGGTTAGGACTCTGCCTTTTGATGTAGGGGATGCAGGATCAATCCCTGGTCTTGGAACTAAGATCCCATATGCTAGCAGGGGAGTGGGGTGCTGCCAATTTTTTTTTTTTTTTAAAGGAATTTGCTTTTGAGGTTTGAGAATCCCATCACTGAATTGGCAGTCACGGAAGCTCCTCGATTCACCAGGCACTTCTGATATGAAACTATAGATTCATGAGCCAAACAAAATAGTGAAGACAATAATATTAAAACAACACCCTACCTTGTATTGTGTTTTATGTTTTCAATGTTTTAATTTTCGCATTTGACCTTCCTAATCAGCCTCTGATGCAGGATGGGTTAGAAGTCACTTTGTTTTAGGAGTTTCCAGGTGTCTCCTGGGAAAATCGATGGTCGAATTTTGCATGGTGCTTGCGTGTGTGCTAAGTCACTCTAGTTGTGTCTGACTCTGTGTGACCCCATGGACCATAACCCACCAGCCTCCTCTGTCCATGGGATTCTCCAGGCAAGAATACTGGAGTGGGTTGCCATGCCCTCCTCCAGGGGATCTTCCTGATCGAGATAACCCAACCTTTAATAAGTGAGTTTAAGATACTCACAAAGATGAAGATGACATAAGTTTTAGTTTTGATTCAGTTGTCATATTTTATGTCATGCTTCCTATTATTAGAGTTTCTTTCACTGTATGATGTATTTTCTTATTTGGGGAGAAGCGACACTTGAAAACTCCTAAAACAAGGTGACTCCAAAAGTTGAAAATTAAAGGCTGCACAAACACATGCTGAGAAAATAGACACAAACCAACAAAAAGAGCAAAGGTTGCCATCTTAATTTCAAACAAGGTGGAATATCTCCACACTAAATAATGTGAAAGAGACACTCATAGAGCAAAAACTACAGAAACTGAACAGGAAAATAGACAAAAACATATTATTACTAAAAAAGCTTTCTTCAGTCAACAACAGAGCAAGGGAGCAAAAAATGAACCATTACAGAAAATCTCAATACACATCTGAAGGTATAAATCAATATAGGTTGAAGTCTATGTTCAACAAACAGAAATTCACAAAATTTGACCATTAATCTGGCTGTGAAGAAAATGTCAAATTTCCCCCCAAATTGAAATCATGCAGATAAGTTTTTCTATTCTGTTGGGACTGTGTATTGCTATAACCTTAATGAAGGGTAAATTTTTAATATTGTAAGTTAAATTACATCTACTCTTTGACTTACTGGTTCTACTTTTAAGGATTTATGCCCCAGGTGTTTACTCTTAAAGGTGTGAAATGATGTGACCAAGTATACTAATTGCATCAATCTTTTAATAGAAATATGGAAATTACCTACATATTCATTCATAGAGGCTCATTAAATAAGTTATGGTAATCTGTGACTGTGTGGATCACAATAAACTGTGGAAAATTCTGAAAGAGATGAGAACACCAGACCACCTGACTTGCCTCTTGAGAAACCTGTATGCAGGTCAAGAAGTAACAGTTAGAATTGGACATGGAACAACACACTGGTTCCAAATAGGAAAAGGAGTGCGTCAAAGCTGTATATTGTCACCCTGCTTATTTAACTTATATGCAGAGTACATTATGAGAAACGCTGGGCTGAATGAAGCATAAGCTGAAATCAAGATTGCTGGGAAAAATATCAATAACCTCAGATATGCAGATGACACCACCCTTATAGCAGAAAGAGAAGGACTAAAGAGCTTCTTGATGAAAGTGAAAGAGGAGAGTGAAAAAGTTGGCTTAAAATTCAACATTCAGAAAACTAAGATCATGGCATTCAGTCCCATCACTTCATGGCAAATAGATGGGGAAACAATGGAAACAGTGTCAGACTTTATTTTGGGGGGCTCCAAAATCACTGCAGATGGTGATTGCAGCCATGAAATTAAAAGACACTTACTCTTTGGAACAGAAGTTATGACCAACCTAGATAGCATATTAAAAAGCAGAGACATTACTTGGCCAAAAAAGGTCTGTCTAATCAAGGCTATGGTTTTTCCAGTAGTCGTGTATGAATGTGAGAGTAGGACTATAAAGAAAGCTGAGCGCCGAAGAATGGATGCTTTTGAACTGTGGTGTTGGAGAAGACTCTTGAGAGTCCCTTGGACTGCAAGGAGATCCAACCAACCAGTCCATCCTAAAGGAGATCAGTCCTGAGTGTTCTTTAGAAGGACTGATATTGAAGCTGAAACTCCAATATTTTGGCCACCTGATGCGAAGAGCTGACTCATTTGAAAAGACCCTGATGCTTGGAAAGATTGAGGGCAGGAGGAGAAGGGGTCGACAGAGGATGAGATGGTTGGATGGCATCACCTACTCAATGGACATGAGTTTGAGCAAGCTCCGGGAATTGGTGATGGACAGGGAGGCCTGGCATGCTGCGATTCATGTGGTCGCAAAGAGTCGGACACGACTGAGCGACTAACCTGAACTGAACTGAAATCTGCACAGTGGAATATTATGCAACCATAAAATAGAATAAGAGGACTGTATGCAAATCAACATGTATCTCAAAATAAAAGGTTTGCTTTTAAGAAAGAAGGCAGATTTATAGATGGTGATATAGACTGATCCCCCAAATATCTTTTTCATGATGAAAAAAATTAATGTATAAAGTAACATGTATAGAATATTCAGTTCAGTTCAGTCACTCAGTCGTGTCTGACTCTTTGCAACCCCATGGGCTACAGCATGCCAGGCTTCCCTGTCCATCACCAACTCCCAGAGCTTGCTCAAAGTCATGTCCATCGAGTTGATGATGCCACCTATGCCTTCATTCTTTCCCAGCATCAGGGTCTTTTCCAGTGTGTCAGTTCTTTGCATCAGGTGGCCAAAGTATTGGAGTTTCAGCTTCAACATCAGTTCTTCCAATGAATATTCAGGATTTCCTTTAGGATTGGCTGGTTTAATCTCCTTGCAGTCCAAGGGACTCTCAAGAGTGTTCTCAAACACTGCAGTTCAAAAGCATCAATTCTTCGGTGCCCAGCTTTCTTTATAGTCCAACTCTCACATCCATACATGACTACTGGAAAAACCATAGCTTTGACTAGACAGACCTTTGTTGGCAAAGTAATGTCTCTACTTTTTAATATGCTGTCTAGGTTGGTCATAGTTTTTCTTCTAAGGAGCAAGCGTCTTTTAATTTCATGGCCTCAGTCACCATCTGTAGTGATTTTGGAGCCCAAGAAAATAGTCTGTCACTGTTTCCATTGTTTCCCATCTATTTGCCATGAAGTCATGGGACTGGTTGCCATGATTTTAGTTTTTTGAATTTTGAGCTTTGAGCCAGCATTTTCACTATCCTCTTTCACTTCCATCAAGAGACTCTTCAGTTCCTCTTCACTTTCTGCTATAAGGGTGGTGTCATCTGCATATCTAAGGTTATTGATATTTCTCCTGGCAATCTTGATTCCAGCTTGTGCTTCATCCAGCCTGGCATTTCGCATGATGTACTCTGCATATAAGTTAAACAAGCAAGGTGACAATATACAGCCTTGACGAACTCCTTTTCCAATTTGGAACCAGTCTGTTGTTCCATGTCCAGTTCTAACTATTGCTTCTTGACCTGCATACAGATTTCTCAGGAGGCAGGTAAGGTGGTCTGGTATTTCCATCTATTGAAGAATTTTCCAGTTTGTTGTGATCTATACAGTCAAAGGCTTTGGCATAGTCAATAAAGCAGAAGTAGATGTTTTTCTGGAATTCTCTTGCTTTTTCTATGATTCAATGGATGTTGGCAATTTGATTTCTGGTTCCTCTGGCTTTTCTAAAACCAGCTTGAACATCTGGAAGTTCATGGTTCATGTACTATTGAAGCCGGCTTGGAGAATTTTGAGCATTACTTTGCTAGCATGTGAGATGAGTGCAATTGTGTGGTAGTTTGAACATTCTTTGGCATTGCCCTTCTTTGGGATTGAAATGAAAACTGACCTTTTCCAGTCCTGTGACCACTGCTGAGCTTTCCAAATTTGCTGGCATATTGAGTGCAGCACTTTCACAGCACTATCTTTTAGGATTTGAAATAGCTCAACTGGAATTCCATCACCATAGATACTGATATAGACTGATCCCCCAAATATCTTGTTGATGATGAAAAGAATTAACATATAAAGTAACATGTATAGAATGTTACTATTGTGTAAAAAAACAAAAGAGGGCACTACTTTTATTTTCATAGTCTATCTTTGAAGGGACAAGTAAGAAACTAGTGAGACAGCAATCTCCAGACAGGTAACCGGTTGGTATACTGTATATTTTGAATATTGCATAATTTTTCCCTGTTGTGTGTATTACTTATTTAAAACAATAATTAAGCAATTTATTTACCAATAAACGAAGTACCACTCCCATGACTGCTTGATTGCCTTGCCACCTTGGTGTTCCCATGCCATTTTGCACTCACTGATCACTCTGAGCTGTAAGGACTTCTTGGCATCTGCCTCTCCCAGTGGACAGTGAGACTTCTGAGGGCCAGATGTCACTCGTGTGTGCTCAGTCACTCAGTAGTGTCTGACTCTTTGTGACCGCATGGACTGTAGCCCTCCACGTTCCTCTGTCCATGGGATTGTCCAGGCAAGAATACTGGAGTGGGTTACCATTTCCTCCTTCAGGAGGTCTTCCTGACCCAGGGATTGAACCTCGTCTTCTTCATCTCTTGCATTGGCAGGCAGATTCTTTACCCACTGAACCATTTGGGAAGCCCATATATTACTCATCTCAGTATAAATAATCAAAACATAGGTTCTAGAGTTAGACTGCCTGGGCTCACATTCCTGGTCCAACTCTGTGACCTTAGGGAAGGAACTGAACCTCTATGTGCCTCAATTTTCCATCTTTAAAATGCAAATAATAGTATTAGCCATCTTATAGGATTCTGGTAAGGATTATGTAAGGTAAGTCTCAGAACTGATCCTTGGCATGTAACAAGCTCTAACTGACTGACAGGTCTTGGTGACATCTCTGCATTCAGGTGCCACTAACAGAGGTCCTGGCACATGGTAGCACTCAGCATTTTCAAGTACTAAATAGATGCATATCCACTCGCCACCCTACCATGACCCAGTGCTAACAAAGCTGTCTTTCTTTTCACTTAGCCGGTAGATAATTCTGGATGATTCAACTTGTCCAGCAATCTGACATCCCTGACATGATAAAGGAGATGGTTATTTCAGTAGAACTTGGATGCATGCCCATTTGTGCCAACCCTAAAAATATTTTTGTTTATCTCAGGGATCCAGATAACTCCAGGAAAATAATGGAATCTCAGAATGAGGCTTAGTTACCAGACTTTCAGTTAGAGAGGCCAGGCTTTATCTGCTTACAAAATAGCATCTGAAACACCAGCAACCCAAGTCTAGCATAAATGGATTTTTCTTAAGTACTCTTCTCCATCGAGTTTCCCTTCATTGAACTCCTCTTTGTCAGGAAATATTATTTGGGTTTGCTGAATTGAAATCCAATTTCTTTTTGAAGTTCAGTCTAGTGGAGAAAATGTTAGGTCAGCATTAGAGAATTCCTCCTCTCTGGATGACCTCGGTGAAGTCATTTCATTCATTCATAGTGCTGTGGCTTTGTTCTCCTGTCTGTTGAGTCATGATAAGACAATAAACATATAAACCAAACCCATGCTCCCTGAAATCATGAGAATATTGGGAGGTTAACGTCAAGCTCGGGCTGGGAGCTGCCTGGATAAAACATGGTGGAAATACAGAGCTGATTTTACAAATAGGCTGAGCACCTACTTGGGCTTGGATCTAGGGGTTTAAAAATGAAGGAGATTCATGTTAAATAAGTTTTTCAAGAACACCTAAATCATTTGACAAATATTTACTGAGCCCCAAGCTATGTATCAGACTTCTCAGGGGGCTCAGTGGTAAAGAACCCATCTGGCAATGCAGGAGATTCAGAAGACATGGGTTCGATCCCTGGTTCAGGAAGATCCCCTGGAAAAGGAAATGGCAACCCATGCCAGTATTCTTGTCTTGAGAATCCCAAGGACAGAGGAACCTGGCAGGCTACAGTCCATAGGGTCCCAAAAAGTCGGACACAGCTGAGTAACTAAGCAACAACAACAACAAAACTATATTTCAGGCACTGTTTTAGTGCTTGGGATACATCCGTGATCAGAATCCACAAAAATGCATTCTTCTGCTTTCCAAGACACTTGGATGCTGTTGAATACTTGGGTGCTGTTGAAATAGAAAAAAGGCCTAGTTCTTTCTCTCTGGGAGGATTCGTGTTTCAATTCTCATCTTCTAACTTAAGCAATAACATCTATGGATTGTCTAAATTTTATTGTGTAATTGCAATCTCAGAAAAGAGTCATGCTTTTCCTGTAACAATGCATGTGGCTATTATGTATCTTGTTCCTGCAAATCAATAGGCAATTAGGAGGCTCTGTGTCCCCTAGACTTCCATGCCCAAAAGTTATTGATTTTCCCATTCACCTTTGTACCAGGGTACCTTGTCTCTCCCCTCTCCCATATCACACATGAACTGAAAAAAAAAAAAAAGAAAAGAGCAAATCTCCTTTTCCCTTCACACCACCTTCCTCCCTTGGTCCTGGAAGCCTCACTCATCAGGAGGTTGCTGCTAGTAGCTAGGATGGTGCTCAGGGACTCCCCTCAGTGCACCCCAGCATCTTTGCAAGCGTCTCATGGACCAGCTGAGGAAACCAAGGCTCAGAGACTGCAAGTGCCTTTGTGTTAAAACTATATCATTTGTGTATCCAGCTTCATGACTCATCTCATCCATCTCGGGGCTTGCACATCTATAATCACATGAATCAATTCCTTATACTAAATCTCATTATGGTTCAGTGGTAAAGAATCCACCTGCCAATGAAGGAGACTCAGGAGATGCAGGTTTGATCCCTGGGTCAGGAAGATCCCCTGGAGAAGGAAATGGTAACCCACGCCAGTATTCTTGCCTGGAAAATTCTATGGATAGAGGAGCCTGGTGGGTGACAGTCCATGGGGTCACAAAGAGTCAGGCACGACTGAGCACATACCACGACCAATACTGTATACATCCTATTGGTCTATTTCTCTAGAGAACACTGACTAATTTCCAACCAGGCTTGGAAAATGCCCTGAGGGAAATCAGGGGTGGGGTGAATTTGGAGTCCGTCAGGGGCCCTGCTATTCCCAGTACTGGACTCAGGCCATTGCACCCTAGATGTCACAACCCCGAAGGGTGGCACTATTTAAAGACTGTCACCAGCTTCTTTTCACCATTGCTGGCTTCAGTTTCACAGCTTCAGGCAAGAGCGCTGGGCTGGCCAAGCTTTGACCCTATCTGCAGGGGGTCCGCAAGGAAAGAGGGTATTGAAGTTTCACGAAGTATTGATTTCCTCCAAGATAGGAAGAGAATTCAGGATCTGAGCAGACAAGAAAACAAACAAATGTCCTTTGTGCCTTGTGGGCTTCCCTGGTGGCTCAGACAGTGGGGAAGGGCCCCTGGAGGAGGAAACGGTAACCCACTCTAGTATTCTTGCCTGGAGATTCCCATGGACAGTGGAGTGTGGCAGGCTACAGTCCATGCGGTTGCAAAGAATCAGGCATGAATGAAGGAATAATACACACACTTTGTGCCTGGCAAACATCCCACTGCAACAGCTTCTGCTTGGAAAAGGCCAAATGCAAAGCTAAAGAGTGGAACCCGAGGGTTCATATCTGATTGGGGTGTGTCCAGCCAAGGGCCCAGCCATCAGAAGATGACCTTGGTGCTGATAGACTCACCTTGGTCTAAACAGGCCCCTGGTCTGCAGGATATTTGAGTAGCAACCCAGGGACGGGGGAGCCTGGTGGGCTGCCGTCTATGGGGTCGCAAAGTCGGACACTAATGAAGCGACTTAGCAGCAGCAGCAGCAGCCACTGTGAGGATCCGGGGAGAATTCATAAGACCTCAGTCCCCGTTTCAGATGTGTTTCTGATTCACATCTCCTTCCAGGCCTCATTTCATGACTGGCAAGCTGCTGACCCCAGTTTCTACCCATGTAACTCACAGGAAAGGAATTGGGGTTCGGAGTTGCTCTGTACCCCACTCCCACCTCCAATTTGTATTATAAACCTATGACTGTACCTGAAACCCCTGCCACTGCTGGAAGTTCACTGGGAAGAGATATTGTCAGAAAGAGAAAAACAAATGTCATATATTAACTTATATATGTGGAATCTAGAAAAATGGTACAAATGAACCTATTTTCAGGGTAGAAATTGAGACACAGTCTATGGCCACACCTGAACACTCTCAATCTCATCTGATCTCGAATGCTAAGCAGGGTCGGGCCTAGTTAGTACTTAGATGAGAGAAAGAGAGACACAGATGCAGAGAACAAATGTATGGATACTAAGGTGAGGAAGAAGGGAAGTGGGATGTATTGGGAGATTGGGATTGACATATATATGCTATTGATTCTGTGTATAATAATGAGAACCTGTGTATAACTAATGAGAACCTACTGTACAGCACAGGGAACTCTACTCAATGCTCTGTGGTGACCTGAGTGGGAAGAAAGTCCAAAAAAGAGGGGATATATGTATATATATGGCTGATCCACTTTATTGTACAGCAGAAACTAACACAACATTATAAAGCAACTATGCAAGTGAAAGTGTTAGTTGCTCAGTTGTGTCTGACTCTTTGTGACCCCATGGACTGTAGCCCACCAGGCTCCTCTGTCCAAGCGATTCTCCAGGTAAGAATACTGGACTGGGTTGCCATATCCTCCTCCAGGGGATCTTGCCCACCCAGGAAGTGAACCTGTGTCTCCTGCACTGGCAGGCTGATTCTAAAGAATTCTAATTCTAAAGAAACGGAAGCCCACTCCAATATTTTTTCTGGGAAATCCCACGGACAGAGGAGCCAGGCAGGCTACAAGTCCATGGGGTGACAGTAGTCAGATACAACTTAGCAACTAAATCATATATATACAACAATGTTGTGTTAGTTTCTGCTGTACAACAAAGTGAATCAGCCATATGTATACATTTATCCCCTCTTTTTTGGACTTTCTTCCCATTCAGGTCACCACAGAGAGGTGTGCTATACAGTAGGTTCTCATTGGTTATCTATATATATGTACATATTTTTGCTTAAGTCTCAAATAATTATCCTTTGAACTCTAGGGTCACTGAGGATTCTGGGAGGCTCAGGGTCACTTAAGCTATCACTGAACTTCTTAGTCGACACCCTTTACACTAAGGAACAAGTGGATGATAAAACTCGGGCAGGTAGGAGCTCTGAGAACACCAAGCAGTCAACAGTTACCATCCCGATCAGGCATTATTTAAAGTATCCATTTATTAGCAGGTTCACTTTTAGAGCTCTGTCACCAATTGCATCCAGGCAGCGCGTGAAGGAAGGCTGAGTCGGCTCCGGGTGAAGGAAGGCTGAGTCGGCTCCTCGTTGCCCCCGGGGCCGGCGCTCAGACCACAGGTAGCAGACGCCTGAGGTGGTACCCTGGCTGCGCTCCGGGAAAAGCCGCCCGCCGACTGCAGCCCTAGGAGGGGGCTCTGTCCCTACCGAGGCGCGCTCCGCAGCAGTTCTGTTCCGCGACTCGGTAGGGAGCTTGGCTTTCCTTCTGCAATGGGATCCGTTGATTCTGAAACTACACTCTCTCTGCGCTATTCTGGCCGAGCGTACCGAAAGTGTGTTCGTGGGCGCTTCCCCACCGCAGGGCCAGGATCTGTAGAGATGGTGGCACCAGAGCCAGCTGCAGCGCTTCAGCCCCACCGCAGCGCGCGGGGGGAACTCGCGACAGGCCTCCAGTTCTGAAGGCTGTATCCAATTTGACTTTTGGAAACCCACCCTGGCTGGTCTCACTGGGCTTGGCGTTTGTGTGTGTGTGTGTTTGGGGAAGGGGTGGTCACGTGATCGCCAGTCGCTCCAATCTGGGTACCAATTAAGCCCAGACCAGCCAAGAGGGAAAATCAATGAGCGAAGTGACCACTCTGCCCTGGTCTTGCAAAGGATTGCGGAACCGGAGGCCGGGGAAGGGCGAGCCGAGTGCACCCGGGGAAGAGGCGAGGCGAGGACGCCGTTCGCCGCCCCGGCTCGGCCGCTGGGGGCTGCAGTCACCTTCAGCATAGGGGAGCGGGGAGACGCGAATCCCGGCGGTGCCTCC
The DNA here is from genome assembly GCF_029407905.1 of Bubalus kerabau. Lineage (NCBI taxonomy): Eukaryota > Metazoa > Chordata > Mammalia > Artiodactyla > Bovidae > Bubalus > Bubalus kerabau. The sequence continues at coordinate 26,250,461 of NC_073642.1, forward strand.
GGCCGCCGGGCTCCCTCCAGCGCGCAGCCTCTGCTCGCTCTTCCCCAGCGCTGCAGCTGCGACCCGGGACTGAGCGGACGTCGCCTTCTCCGAGCTCTGCTGGGGCCCCCATCCTGCCCTCCGCGGTCGCAGCTTCCAGCCAGGCAGCCCCTAGGCGCGTCCGCCGCGCCCCTCGCGGGCCCGCCCCCTCCGTCCCCCGGGTGCGCGCAGTCGCCGCCAGTGCGCCCTGCCTGCCAGCGCGCCCCGGGCGGGCGATGATGGGGAAGCCGAGCCCAGCTCTTTGCCGCCTAGGGCTTCACGGCCAGCGCAGCTCACCGCCCGCCAGCCCGTGACGCGGCGCCGCCGGCCGAGACACAAAGACCGCGGCTGGGGCCGCCCGGGGGGCGAGGCCGCGTCCCGGAGCCGCAGCCAGCCCGAGCGCCATGAGAGCCGGTGCCGGCCGCCGGCTGCCCGGGAAAAGCCCGAGCGGCCGCCTCCCCCGCGGTGCGCCGGCCCCGGCTGCAGCCCTGTGGGCGCAGCGCAGGTGAGGGCAGAGCCCGACCCGGGGCGCCGAGGCCACGGCCGCCCCAGACCCCGGGGTGCCGCCGCGAGTGCGGACCCCGGGGTGCCCGAAAGGAGGCGGGGACCGGCGGGCTCCGGAGCCTTCCCCGGGCGCGGCGATTGAGATCTGGCGGACCACGGCGGGAAAGAAGTGGGAGCCTGCAGGGCCGCGTGGGCCCGGCGCCGGTGGAGCCTCGGAGGTAACTTCGGAGAGCCGGCGACGGGCGGGGGGCTGGAGCGCACGCGTGCTCGTGTGTACCGGTGCGAGGTGTGTGCGCCGTGTGCTCGTGGCTCGCCGCACACGCGCGCGGGATGTGAAGTCCCGGGCCGCGGGCACCCCTCCCCGCCTCCCCTCGGCTGCCTGCGGGGTGCCGCGCTGGGGGCTGTGATGGGAAAGGTGCATCTGTGGTGTTGGGCTTGACCAGACCTGGTGGAGGGATCAGGGGTTCAGGAAGAGAGTCGACGCGAGAGGACCATGCGGTTTGGGTCAAGTTTTCATGGCTGAAAATTGAATCTGGTATCTTGAGGGTTAAATAGGCCAGCACTAATGTACAAAAAGCCCGACACATCAGAGGCTCCAGGTACCCACCCGAGCCGGACCGACCAGTGGATCCAATTCTTAAATTGAGATTTCCGGTCACGTCGACGTGGGATGGGATCGTTGGTTTTCCCGAGGAGATAAGATTGTTCAACTTCACCTGCCAGACGACACAGAAGCCAGGCCTCGCGGGCTGGGAGCGCGCTCTCACACGCGGCCGCCGCCGTCTAACTCGTATGCCTGCAGCATTCCTTGCCTGTTGGTCCTCTGAACGCGAGCGTTCCTCCGGGCTGACACATCCAGCCAGAGTGATCGTTAGTCCACTCTCCTGAGGGTGTCGGGAGCTCCCTGTGTTTGAGCAGCTTCACTGTCAACAGTGCCCACTCCAGCACCGTTGTGCTGGAAGACTGTAGCAATGTTCGACTGTTGTGTGCACGCTAGGAAGATGGTTGGTTCAGGCGAGCTTTTCAGGGGAAATTAAGGATCCTGTGGGGAAGACCTGAGCTGGGGGATCAAGAGTCTCTGCGATAAACAATAAAGATTTATCTCAGAGGCTTCCAACCCATTTCTCTTGAGGAAGTGGTGGTTTCCAGAGAGAGAGCAGAGTCCATGCTTCTGCCCTCATGGCTGTGATGGGGACGGGCGGGTCCATAAGCTGCTCTCAGACAACTGGCAACTCTTGATGCCATGCATAAGACCTCAAGCTGTCACCACCGCCTCGCCCAGATGGAGATGTTTGGTTAATGACCCTTTTTTCCCAGTCCTGTGACCACCAGCATCCCTGATCGGGATGCTCTGCAGGTAGAAACTGGCAGGCTGCTGTGACCACAGTATATCTGTAGGAATGGCACCCTCACAGCAGTATTTTGAGGACAGTTGAGATAAGAGAAGGACGTTAAAGAGAGTGGGGTGCCTGATGCTCTGATGCTGTAGGGAGAGTTGGACACTCCCCTTTTAGGGGCATCAGAGGAAGGAGGTGCAAGAGAGAGAAGGAGGGACCTTGCAGAATGAACAGATTGAGAGATTTTCTTAACTGGAAGGAAAACCTTGACTGTCTAGTAAAAAAAGTCTGATTTTTACTGTACTTGTCTGAGAGGCTTGTATAATTCTGAGACTATGTGCAAATAAATTGCCAGGCAAATAATAGATCAAACAGTGTATTTGCATTTCTGATGAGTTTGGTGAGGAAGTGTTGTATAGCACTTAATACTTGGAAGACAGACAGAGGTTTCTTTGTCAGTGATGTGTTCTTTTTGAATTTTACAAATATAATATTCTACACCACCCCCCACCCGCCACTCCAGCCAATGCTAGAGGCAAAATTGATGTGGTTTTCCAGCTTCCAAAAGCCTTTGCCACTTATTAACTCTCTGATACTCTCTCTGGAACATTCAGTCGCTCCTGCGAGGTTAAGATGTCTGTCCTCTCTGTCCACTGCACACAGAACGGGTCTCAGGCCAGCGGTTCTCATTCAGGAGCCCCCAGATAAGTCCTTTCTTAGATCCTGAAAAATGTGAAGCAGACAGCAGTGTTGCAGCTATGGCTTGGTGCCTGCTGAGCTGGGACTTGATGACCAGGAGAAGAAAGGGGAAGGCCCTACTATCTGCTTCTGCCAAGTGGTGATGTGTGTTCTCAAAGTAGCCGGGAAAGATTCCAGGTTCCCCTGTGTCTGTGCCACTAAAGCCCACTGATTAGCTTTCCCCATTGACATGGGGAACTTAGCTGCAGACTTGGTATAAATTGAAAAATAAGGGGGTGGGGGTGGGTATGGAGTTTAGAGACAGGCAGAGGCAGTTGGCAGGCAGCCTCTGGTATGCATCTAACTCATGATATGACCTCAGTAAGTTACTTAAGTTTTCTGCGTGTTTCTATAAAATGAGAGAGTATCAGACTGGACCATCTATTTTTCTTTTGGACTGTGCTGGGTCTTCACTGCTGCGCTGGCTTTCTTTAGTTGTGGTGAGCAAGGACTGCTCTTCGGTGCAGTACACAGGCTCCTCATTGCAGTGGCTTCTCTTATTGTGGAGCAAGGGCTCTAGGGTGAGTGGGCTTCAATATGTGCTGCACATGATCTCAGTAGTTGCGGCTCCTGGGCTCTGGAGCACAGGCTCAGTAGTTGTGACACATGGCCTTAGTTGCTCTGCAGCATATGTGATCTTCCCAGATCAGGGATCAAGCTCGCTTCTCCTGCATTAGCAGGTGGATTCTTTACCACTGAGCCACCAGGGAAGCCCCAGAAGGCAGGTTCTTAACCACTGGACCACCAGTGGCTAATGGTCCCATAGACCATTAGTTTTTTTCCCCTCTTCTAAGAGTAGAACTCTTTAAGTTGAATCTTATATGAAAGTTAAGTACATGAAACAGATTATAGATGAAAGACTGACATGACAGCCTGTTCACTTCCCAAGGTAATTTCTAAAGCACTCTCTTGGAACCCCTAACAGCTCCAAGAATACAGTTTGAGAACCCCTAGAAGGCTTCTTTCTAGAATGTGCATATCCCCCCTCTGAGTGTCGGAAATGAAATACTGTGGTTCCCTGTTGTTGTTGTCGTTCAGTCGCTCAGTCATGTCCAACTTTTTGCGACCCTATGAACTGCAACACGCCAGGTTTCCTTGTCCTTCACCATCGGAGTTTGCTCAAGTTCATGTCCACTGAGTCAGTGATGCTATCTAACCATCTCATCCTCTGTTGCCCCATTCTCCTTTTGTTTTCAATCTTTCCCAGCATCAGGGTCTTTTCCAGTGAGTTGGCTCTTCGCATCAGGTGACCAAATATTGGAGCTTAAGATGCTTTTGAACTGTGGTATTGGAGAAGACTCTTGAGAGTCCCTTGGACGGCAAGGAGATCCAACCAGTCCATTCTGAAGGAGATCAGCCCTGGGATTTCTTTGGAAGGAATGATGCTAAAGCTGAAACTCCAGTACTTTGGCCACCTCATGCAAAGAGTTGACTCATTGGAAAAGACTCTGATGCTGGGAGGGATTGGGGGCAGGAGAAGAAGGGGACAACAGAGGATGAGATGGCTGGATGGCATCACTGACTTGATGGACGTGAGTCTGAGTGAACTCCGGGAGTTGGTGATGGACAGGGAGGCCTGGTGTGCTGCGATTCATGGGGTCACAAAGAGTCAGACATGACTGAGCGACTGATCTGATCTGATCTGATCTGAAGCTTTACCATCAGTCCTTTCAATGAATATTCAAGGTTGATTTCCTTTAGGATTGACTGGTTTGATTTCCTTGCTGTCCAAGGGATCCTCAAGAATCTTCTACAGCACCCCAATTTGAAAGCATCAGTTCTTTGGTCTCAGCCTTCTTTATAGTCCAACTCTCACATCTGTACATGACTACTGGAAAACTGGAGCTTTGACCATACAGACCTTTGTCAGTAAAGTGATGTCTTTGCTTTTTAATATGCTCTCTAGGTTTGTCATAGTTTTCCTTCCAAGGAGCAAGCATCTTTTAATTTCACAGCTGCAGTCACTGTCCACAGTGATTTTGGAGACAAGAAAATAAAATCTGTCACCTTTTCCACTTTTTCCCCATCTATTTGCCATGTAGTGATGGGACTGGTTGTCATTTTAGTTTTTTCAGTGTTGAATTTTAAGCTAGATTTTTCACTTTCCTCTTTTATCCTCATCTAGAGTCTCTTTAATTGCTCTTTGCTTTTTGCCATGAGAGTGGTATCATCTCCATATCTGAGGTTCATATTCCTCCCATCAATCTTGATTCCAGCTTGTGACTCATCCAGCCTAGTATTTCATATGAGGTAGTTGCATAGAAGTAAGCAGGGAGACAATATACATCCTTGATGTACTCCTTTCCCAATTTGGAACCAGTCCATAGTTCCATGACCAGTTCTACCTGTTGCTTCTTGACCTACATACAGGTTTCTCAGGAAGCAGGTAAGGTGGTGTGGTATTCCCGTCTTTTTGAGAATTTTCCGCAGTTTGTTGTGATCCACACAGTCAAAGGCTTTCTTGTAGTCAATGAAGCAGAAGTAGATGTTTTTCTGGAATTCCTTTGCTTTCTCCATGATCCAGTGAATGTTGGCAATTTGATCTCTGGTTCCTCTGCCTTTTCTAAGCCCAGCTTCTGGCCTCCTAATTCCATGTCATTGACATGTCACCCACCTTTCCTGATCCTGGTAGCTGATCCTCCTTGATGTCTAGTTAACCCCCTACAATATGGACTCCCGAAAGACCATGTCCTCTTCAGCCTGAAAGCTCCTGAAATCTAGCTCTGTACCTGGCAAGGAATTAGGTACTCAGTAAATGCTTACTGAGTGGATGAGACAACAAAGGAGTAAAGTTATTTTGACTCAACAGGAGCTAATGGATGGAACCACTACAGTGTAAGTTGTAGGACAGGGACTTTGGTTTATTTGTTGTTGTTGTTTAATCACTAAATCCTGTCCAACTCTTTTGTGACTCCACGGTTGGTAGCCTACTAGGCTCCACTGTCCATGGGATTTTCCAGGCAAGAGTACTAGAGTGGGTTGCCATTTCTTTCTCCAGGGAAATGTGGTTGTATATCAGTGCCTAGAACATGGCCTGGCACAGGCAGATTTTGGCTCATTGCAAGAAAAACCTTTAAATTAGTTAAAGTTGGGAAATGATTGCTCCAAGAGGTCATCAGCAACCATGTGTGTGATGGTTATTCTTCTGCTAATAAAGATTCTCACTCTCCCTCCTTCTGGGAAAGTGGTGGATTGCAGTTCCCTGAAATTATTATTTATTTTATTTTTTAAATTAATTTTTTATTGGGGTGTAGTTGCTTTACAATGTCATGTTAGTTTCTGCTGTACAGCAAAATGAATCAGCTATACATACACATATATATAAGGAAGTCCCTTTTGGACTTCGTTCCCATTCAGATTCCATGCATGTGTGTGCTCAGTCGTGTCTGACTCTTTGTGACCCCTGGACTGTAGCCTGCTAGACTCCTCTGTCCATGGAATTCTCCAGGTGAGAATATTGGAGTGGGTTACCATTTCCTCCTCCCCTGTCACCACGGTCTTATGCCTTGTTTGGCTGGGAGCTTTCAGAGTTTCGGCAGGTGCCTTACTTTTTGTTCTTCCTTTTCTTCTGCTCCAGTGACAAAGCTCCTTGGGAGTTCCCTGGAAGTCCAGTGGTTAGGACTTGGAGTTCTCACTGCTGTGGCCCTGGATTCTACCCCTGGTCAAGGAACTAGGATCCTGCAAACATTTCAGGGCCTGCCCCTCAGCCTGGGTCCTAGGCTGAAGGTGGCGAGGAGCAGAACCCCTGGCTGACTCACATTGGTCACATCCATGGATAAGAGATAAACCATTGGGGTTTTAAGCTCTTGGAATCCAGGGACAGTCTTGCTACAGCATAACCTAGTCTGTCCTGACGGATGCAGCACATAAAAGAGCTTAAGACAACACTGGTGTGTGATCAGAGCACATTGGGATCGAGTGTTATCCTCAAAGGCCAGAGGTTGCTGAGACAGAGCTTCATAAAGATTTGAACCTTGGTGTGGTTCCCACATTGAGGTGTGTAGCTGCCATTTTTGCTAGTTGGAGTGTTCCTTTGCTGATATACCCAGGCCAGTCTTTCAGAGAAGGACCCATGGTTAACCAAGGTTTCCCGGGTGGCTCAGTGGTAAAGAACCCACCTGCCAATGCAGGAGACCTGAGTTCAATCCCTGGGTCAGAAAGATCCCTGCAGGAGGAAATGGAAATCCACTCCAGTATTCTGGCATGCTCAGTCAGTGGGGTCCCAGAGAGCTGGACACAACTGAGCACACATGCAAAAGCATGATAACCAGAGGCCTAATGCATAACACACAAAGTGCTGGCTTAATAGTTTAGTGCGAATAAAGTGAATCTGATAAATGTGCTCACTGATCAGGGAGAAATGCCCATTAGAAGCTATTCTGTGAGCTTGGAGTGAAATGTAGGGGAGTCGGTGGAATGGCTGGTGTCCTATGGCTGGGACACGCAGGGATCCTCCCAGACGAGGGATTGAAACCGTGTCTCCTGCATTGGCAGGCGGATTCTTCACCACTGAGCCACCAGGGAAGCCCTGATGTTTCCTTCTTTATCCAAGTTTGAGAACTACTTGCTGAATGCACTCCATACACAAAGACACACAGATACCCTCCCCCCCGCACCCCCCCCCCCCGCCATTTAATATCATCCTTAGCACGTGACTTGTCCAGCACGAATACTGTGTGATTTTTCTGGGGCTCTGTTGCCCATGTTCTCAAGTGGGAACTTTCCTGGCAGCCTTTTTGACTGGCTTGGCCTGTGAGAACAGAGCACTACGGACGCTCCCAGCCTGCAGCCCTCCGCCTCCCTTCTGCTATGCATGTCTTCCTTGGTGTTCCTCTGTCTGCTGTGATCTTTCTTCCTGCCTCTCCCCTCCGGTCCTGGAGAGCAGTTCTGACTCCCAGAGGCTGATGTGCTGTGATGACCACGTTGTGGCCTCTGCAACGTCACTGGGATTTTGAGAAAGAAAAATTTTAAGCAGGATGCTAAACATGCCTGTTTTATGGTTACTTAAGGAGACTTCAAGTAAACAGCTGAGAAAACAAACCAAAAGTCAGTAGGGATTCATGGGAATGTGAAGGGCTCTGGACCCTCCTGGAAGCCTGGAGAGTTGACAGCAGCCGTGAGAGGCCAGCTGAGACTCAGCAATGCGGCCTGTTTCTGGAGCTGGGGTTGAAGAGAATGCAGAGTCGTTTATCATTGTGGGTGCAGGATGGAGAGCAGGTATTGAGTGGGTGGGAGTGAATGGGGAGGGTAGTGAGTGGATGGGGGTGGGGTGGGTAGTGAGTGAGCAGGAGTGCATGGGGGTGGGTAGTGAGTGGGGATGGACAGTGAGCACCCTGGGTGGTGGGCTCTCTCCCACTCTGTCCGACAGCCGTGGGCGCACTCTCTGCGCTGTGCTGTGATAGACCAGTGCTAGTCTGCGCTTCCCTCTGATCCCTGAGCCCAGAAGGAGCGGGACAGTATCTTGTTCCCGTCTTGGCCATGGCCGGCAAGGAGCTGGCACGGAGCTGGGCAGTGCAGCAGCGCTGTTGTGTGAAGCAGGGACTGGGTGTCACTTCGGATGATTCAGAAGGCTCTCTGTGGGGCCGGGAAAGCCTGGCTCCAGAGCTGCTGCATGAGGGAAGAGTGGAATGATTCAGTGTCCCATCACCTTCATGTGAGTCAACACTACGGTGTGGCCACCAGAAAGAGGCTCAGCTTAAGGACGGCATGGGGAAGGAGGAGGGGACTTCCGCTGTTTTCTGTACTTCAGTGGAAGGAGGCTTAGCTGGAGGAGCTCATGAGCAGATTGAAGATTATTAAAAGTATCAGGGTCATCACTGCTAGGATACATCTAGTCCAGCATTCCCAAGCCACTGTCAGTGCCTCGAGGGTACCAGAGGCTCTTGGGGATCTTTATACAAGTAAATTTCAGGTTTTGCCCCACTCTGCCCAATCAGAATGTCTGGGCTTGAGGCCTGGGCTCCAGTTTATTCTCTACATTTACAAGTGCTGTTTGGAGTTGCTAGAGGAAGGGGAAGATCCGAGTCAGAGACCACATCCCCATCCACAGGAAGAATTCCGGGAGTCGCAGCCAGGTCCCGGATGGCTGAAGGACCTGGGCTGGACCAGTTCTTTGTCTCGGGTGCCCAGGTAGGCATGGGTCAGGGTTGCTGTGAGCTCAAAAAATGCAGGGTAGGGACATGACAGTGTGGCCTTCCACGTGTCCAGGATTTTAGGATAAATTCCAGGATTACAGTACAAGAGAGTCCTTATCAACATCAGCAGTTATCTTTATCCTCAGCTGCCGGTCAACAGAGGGTTCTACCTGATAGGCTGGGCAAACCAGATCTTGTTTTATCAACTAGAGCAAAGCATTTGTCTTCCAAGAAGGACTGCCAGCTGTGTCTACTCTAAATATGAGAAAGTGAAGAGGACAGACCATCCTTCTTACTGCATGTGCACTGGTTGTCAGGGGTTCAGGCCCTTTGCTAAAGAGGTTAGCCTTCACCCCACCCCCTGGATGGCCATGTCCTAATACCCAGGAACCTGTGAATATATGACCTGTCCTTTGCAGATGTGATTAAGTTCAGATCTTGAGATGGGGAGATTATGCTGGATGATCGAGGGGTTCAGAGCAAACACAAGAGCCTACAGATGGGGAAGAGGATTCAGAAGAGTTAGTGAAGGAGGCGTGGCCACTGGAGTAGAGCTCAAAATGATGTAATTGCTGGCTTTGAAGATGGACGCAGGGGCCATGAGTCAGGGACTGTGGGCAGCTTCCCGGAGCTGAAAAATGCAAGGAAACAGATTGTCCCCTAGAGGAGCCTCTGGAAGGAATTCAGCCCTTGCTAATACCTGGATTAAAAAGTCCATTTGGACTTTAAGACTGTAAATCTGTATGGTTTTAAGCCACTATATTTATAGTATTTGTTATAGCAGCGATAAGAAGATCCCATATACGGGACTTCCCAGGTGGTGCTAGTGGTAAAGAATCCACCTGCAATCGATTGCAGGAGACGTAAAAGACATGGGTTTGATCCCTGGGTTGGGAAGATCCACTGGAGAAGACAATGGCCCCCTGCTCTAGTCTTCTTGCCTGGAGAATCCATGGACAGAGGAGCCTGATGGGCTAAAGTCCATAGGGTCGCAAAGAGTCAGATATGACTGAAGCGATTTAGCACATAGGACAGCAATAAGAAACTATTAATAATACAGCACAACCTCTGAGATGATGAGTATTTGCCACCTAAGTGTCGAGAGGCAACAGAATTTTGCAGACCCAGAGGCATAACTTTGACTTCTTCCGGTGGCAGTGGACTTTCTGGGCAATCTGATCAGACCTACACCTTGGTCAGTGTTTCTTGAATCCTAAAACTCTTCCCTCTTGGGATTTCCCTGGTGGTCCAGTGGCTAAGACTCTGTGCTCCCAAAGCAAGAGGCCTGGGTTCAATCCCTGGTCAGGGACCTAGATCCCATGTGTTCCAACTAAGACCTGGTACAGCCAAATAAACAAATAAATATTTAAAAAAAAAAACCTCTATCCTCTCTAAAATGAATCCATGAAATCCAAAGTTTCCTCTAAGACTGCAGTTTTGGAAACACAGTGATAAAATTTCAACATTGTCCCCACAGTGCGTATAGTCCCTGAGACCACATAGCTATACCCAGTTATGAGGTGACCACATGCAGGATCTAGAATATGCATTTACATTTATCACTGAAATGAAAACAAACAGTTAAATTAAAACAAAGCAGAAAAATGACATACCATTCCCCTCCCCACCCCCCACCCCACCGCAAATGTTATATATAGGAAAATACATGCAAAGAGGTTTGGAGAAAGTTTCCTAAATGAGAAATGAACCAGAAGAGTTGTTTGTTTGTTTGTTTTTAATTTTTGGCTATACTGGGTCTTCATTGCTGTGCTCTGGCTTTCTCTAATTGCACCGAGTAGGGTTTACTCTCTAGTTGTGGTGTTTGGGCTTCTCACTCTGGTAGCTTACGGGCTTTAGAGCATGAGGGCTTTAGTAGTTGTGCATGCCTTTAGTCCGGAGAAGGCAATGGCACCCCACTCCAGTACTCTTGCCTGGAAAATCCCATGGACAGAGGAGCCTGGTAGGCTGCAGTCCATGGGGTCGCTAGGAGTCGGATACGACTGAGTGACTTCACTTTCACTTTTACTTTCATGCATTGGAGAAGGAAATGGCAACCCACTCCAGTATTCTTGCCTGGAGAATCCCAGGGACGGGGGAGCCTGGTGGGCTGCCGTCTATGGGGTTGCACAGAGTCGGACACGACTGAAGTGACTTAGCAGCAGCAGCAGCAGCAGCATGCCTTTAGTCACCCTGAGGCATGTGGAATCTTCCCAAACCAGGGATTGAACCCATGTACCCTGCATTGGCAGGCAGATGCTTCACCACTGGACCACAGGGAAGCCCAAACCAGAGGGTTCTTATCCTGTTTCCTGTCAGGAAACATTTTTATTTCCCCTCAGTGATATTTGTCTGTCCCTCTCCATCCCAACAGTCATCATCTGGTCTAGGGCCTCATCTCTTCCTAGGAAGTCAAAGGTTAGGAGGGAGGCTGACAGAGGGATGATTTTAGGTGGAGAGAGGAGAAATTGAGGGAGCTCCCAGGTCTCATTATTATTTCACTCTAAAATGGAATGTGAGAGGTGTCTGCGCTATTTTGGGGGGACATTTTGATAAAGATCATAGTCACCTTAGAGATAGATATTGTATCATTGACAGTAAAGTAGTAAATAGTGTTTATTTGCACATCATAATGTATAAAATGCCTTCCTGGCCAACCAAACACACCAGTCATGCTTCAACCTCAGGACCTTTGCACTCACTATTTGCTCTGCCTGGGACGCTTGACTTCCTCTTCATGAAAGGCAGCTAGGCATGTGGTTGGCTCTGTTACCTATTTGGGGACTCCATTTAGATGTAATCTTTCCCCTGAGGACCTCTCTGAACATCTTTTTAACAATTGCAGTCCCTACCCCTGCTCCCCTACTTTCTAAAGTGAAGTGAAGTCGCTCAGTTGTGTCTGACTCTTTGTGACCCCATGGACTGTAGCCTACCAGGCTTCTCCGTCCATGGGATTCTCCAGGCAAGAATACTGGAGTGGGTTACCATTTCCTTCTCCAGAGATCTTCCCAACCCAGGGATCGAACCCGGATCTCCGGCATTGGAGGCAGACGCTTTAACCTCTGAGCCACCAGGGAAGCCCCTACTTTCTAAACCCTCCTCTATTTTCCTCCATAGCATTTTCCACCATCTAATATACTATTCATTTTATTTGTCTATTTTGCTTATTATATGTCTCCTCACTAGCATATAAGCTCATGAGGGTAGTTTGATTTGTTTTTTTTTTAATCTGCTTGAATAGCCTGCTATATTTCCAGTAGTTATAGAAATAAAACCATGCCTGACACATGCCACTTACAAGATTTTTGAATGAAATCATGAATGTCTCCTTTGACCGTGTTAGAAATCCCAGGAAGAGGAATTGATATGTTCCTTTTCTAGGTGAGAACACCAAAGATTGGAGGTAATAATTTACTTCCCCAGGTTCCCCTTGCTGGGATTTCCTGCAAATCCTTGTTTCATTATTTTTTTATTAGAAAATCACATATTCAAAGCATTTAAGTAATACACACCTAAAACAAAGGGAAGAAAAAAGCACCAAGGGATAATTTTTAATAACATTTTGGTATATAAGGTGTGCATATAGACAATTTTATATCATATTACAGTATGCCATTTACTGGCACACTTTTTAGCTTAAGAATACATCATTAAAAATTAAACATATCAATATGTTTATTTTTTCAACATGGCTTATAGTGGCTGCATGATATTTCATCATGTTGAAGCACTACAGTTTTATATAACCAATCGTTAGCTACAAAGGTTATTGCTGATATTTCTCTTATTATAAGCAACATTAAAGAGAATGTATTTGTAGCACTTTCTTTTTTACACGTATTTGACTGTTGCCTTGAGATAAGTACTTAGAAGTGTGGATTTGATTTATTTAAAGGATATGTGTGCTTCAGGTTTTATGCAGATTACTTCCTGTAATGATCACACAAATTTCCTATCTCTCTTTCTTTCATAATGCCTAGGAGTGCTCACTTTTCCACATTCTCCCCAACAGTGGTATGAGTCTTCTTAACCCATACCAGTTCAGCAGGCAAAACAAAACAAAAAAAGCCATAGTGTTTTGGTGCTTCTCCACCTTAGAAAGAAAACCCATGTGGTTTTAGTTTGCTTTCTTTGATTATCATGAAGTGAAAGTCGCTTGGTGTGTCCAACTCTTTGTGACCCTGTAGACTATAGAGTCCCTGGAATTCTCTAGGCCAGAATACTGGAGAGGCTAGCCTTTCCCTTCTTCAGGGGATCTTCCCAACCCAGGGATAGAACTCAGGTCTCCCACATTGCAGGAGGATTCTTTACCAGCTGAGCCACAAAGAATTTGTTTATTATAATTCTTTATATATTTATATAATATATAAATTATATATAATTTATATTTACATAAATTATATATATAAATTATGTAATAAATTATATAATTGTTTCTTATAATGTTGCCCATTTTTTCCTTTGCCTTTCTCTCTTTGAATATTGTCTCTGGGACAGTTCATTCTTTCTTACTGATATTTAGAGTTTTCTATGATATGCAAAAAATTTTTACACTCTATTTTTTTTTTAATTTCTGTGATGTTTATTGACATGGTAAGTCATTTTCATTTATCCACATTGATCAATCTTTTTTAACATGGTTTTGGAATGTTGTGTGAAAATATCTTTTCCAAACCTCACCTGAGTCCTGACTCAGATTTTATTCTTTTCATTTAATCTGTTATTTATTTTTGTATATGGCAAGGAATGAATGCTAACTTAACTTTTTACAGTTGGTTAACCAATGTTTTTAGTAATACTTAACTATTGACACGTTTTACTGAATAAACCATTATTTTCTCACTGACTTAAAATGCCACCTTCATCATGGAATGAATCCTTAGCTACATTTGTGTATGCCTCTTGTCGGGAAGATCCCCTGGAGAAGGAAATGGCAACCCATTCCAGTACTCTTGCCTGGAGAATCCCATGGACCAAGGAGCCTGGTGGGCTACAGTCCATGGGGTTGCAAAGAGTTGGACACGACTGAGCAACTTCCCTTTGTTTCTTTCTTGTCTTTTTATCTTGCTCCATTGATTTATCTGTCAAATCTGGTTATAGGAGCTTTATAGGAAACTTTAGAATTTGTCTATCCAAATAGATCCAGAATTCTTAATTAATTAAAATAAAGCAAGTAACTATGCAGTGTTCCTTTTAAGACACAGACTTCTCACTGTAAAAATGCAAAAACAGCAAAACATAGTAACAAAAACTGGTTAATTAGTAGTTACCTTTTACAGCCTTATTTATGAAATTTTCTGCTCCATTTTGACAGGAGGTCTAAGTGGGAACTTATTTTTCCAGTTTTTAAAATTGACTTTCTTTTTAAATTAGTACCTGTTTTTAAAAATGCAGAAACGTACAGACAGTAACCCAAGAGACATCCATGTACCATTGAGATTAAATAGGCATTAACATTTTGTCATCTTTGCTTGTGTGCTAGTTTTTTTTAAAGAATATGTGGTAGTTCAAGATCTACTTGTTCATCCTTTTGTTTCATCGCCAGCTATTCACCCCACTGGAGAAGGCGGATTCCCTCCCTAGGGTTATGGATATGGTCACCTGACATCTGACTCTGGACAGAGAAGATTGACAGCAGTTTATTTTTTTATTTTTTGTATTTATTTATTTTTGGCCACACTTCACACATGTGGGATCTTAGTTCCCCTAGGAGGGATTGAATCCATGCCTTTTGCATTAGAAGCACAGAGTCTTAATCCTGTGCTTTCATGATCCCATGAAAGTTCTGACAGCAGCTTAATTTTTTTCTTTAAATTTATTTTTAATTGAAGGATAATTGCTTTACAATATTGTTTGGTTTCTGAGTCACCCATAGGTACACATATGTCCCCTCCCTCTTGAACCTCCCTCCTACCTCCCACCCCTTCCCACCCCTCTGTGCTTAGTTACTCAGTTGTGTCCAACTCTTTGTGACCCTGTGGACTGTAGCCCACCGGCTCATCTGTCCATGGGATTCTCTAGGCAAGAATACTGGAGTGGGTAGCCATTCCCTTCTCCAGGGGATCTTCCTGATCCAGGGATCAAACCTGGGTCTCCTGCATTGTAGGCAGATTCTTTACCATCTGAGCCACCAGGGAAGCCCTTTACGTATGGCAGTGTATATATTTCCATTCTACTCTCTCCATTCATCCCACCCTTTCCTTCCTTACCCAACCCACGTCCATAAGTCTGTTCTCTACCAACAGCAGCTCATTAACCACATAGTTCATAGTCTAGGGGGAGGATGCAGCACATCATTCTGGGCCACACAGGGATTGACTCAGGAGCAGAGTGAACTCGCATGGTCTGTTGAGGGCAGGCTTCATAGTAACAAAGGGGTGAGGGGACCCCTGGTTTCCATGGGAGGCTGTGATTGGCTTATTTGAATATCCCTGGGCTTGCAGGGTACCAACACTTGCTGCTTGGGGAAAAGTAGAAACTGCTAAATCCCCTTGACGAGGAGAGTTGTCTCGCTCCAGGATCCTATCTGGGAGCAGAGTGGGGAGAAGAACTTGTGACTAGATCCTTACAGACCCTCCAGGCATCACCAGATGTCAGGACAGCTCTTAACATTGAGATTTAATTTTAGACCTTAAACTGCATTTTTCCTTCCCCTTCTTTCTCTCCAAAGGAAACCCTCTGCTAAACATGGTATGAATCATTTCCATATACGTTTGTGTACCTTCCTTTTTATATAAAATGTTAGTTGCTCTGTCATGTCCTTCTCTTTAGGGACCCCATTGACTGTAGCCCACCAGGCTCCTCTGTCCATGGGATTCTCCAGGCAAGAATACTGGAGTGGGTTGCCATTCCTTCCTCCATGGGATCTTCCTGGACCAGGAATTAAACCCAGGTCTCCTGCATTGCAGGCAGATTCTTTACCGTCTGAGCCACTAGGGAATCCCTTGTTTAACTTGAACCTTACCACTATTGCCAAATTGCTTAATGTTCATCAGACACTAATACATATAACCTCTTGATGAAAGTGAAAGAGGAGAGTGAAAAATTTGGCTTAAAGCTCAACATTCAGAAAACAAAGATCATGGCATCTGGTCCCATCACTTCATGGGAAATAGATGGGGAAACGGTGGAAACAGTGTCAGACTTTATTTTTGGGGGCTCCAAAATCACTGCAGATGGTGACTGCAGCCGTGAAATTAAAACATGCTTACTCCTTGGAAGGAAAGTTATGACCAACCTAGATAGCATATTGAAAAGCAGAGACGTTACTTTGCCAAAAAAAGTCCATCTAGTCAAGGCTATAGTTTTTCCTGTGGTCATGTATGGATGTGAGAGTTGGACTGTGAAGAAAGCTGAGGGCCAAAGAATTGATGCTTTTGAACTGTGGTGTTGGAGAAGACTCTTGAGAGTCCCTTGGACTGCAAGGAGATCCAACCAGTCCATTCTGAAGGAGATCAGCCCTGGGATTTCTTTGGAAGGAATGATGCTAAAGCTGAAACTCCAGTACTTTGGCCACCTCATGCGAAGAGTTGACTCATTGGAAAAGACTCTGATGCTGGGAGGGATTGGGGGCAGGAGGAGAAGGGGACGACAGAGGATGAGATGGCTGGATGGCATCACTGACTCGATGGACGTGAGTCTGAGTGAACTCCGGGAGTTGGTGATGGACAGGGAGGCCTGGCGTGCTGCGATTCATGGGCTCGCAAAGAGTCGGACACGACTGAGCAACTGAACTGAACTGAATTGAACTGAATACATATAACAAGAGGTAGATACTATTCAGATCAGATACTATTATCATTCCCCTTTTATAGCCGAGGAAACTGAGACAAAGAGAATTTGTTCAAGTCACACAGAAGTGGAAGAGCTTTAATTTGAACTTGAGCAATTGAGCTCCAGAGCCTATGACATTTAACTATTATGCCAATCTGCCCGTAAAAGCTACCAACTATATCCTGATTTGGTTTTGACCGATATTTTCTTATCCCATTGGCATACTTCCATCCTTCCTGTGACAGCATTTAGGTATGCCTGTAGGTATACCTTATAGGTAGCATTTGACTGCAGTTTTTTTTTTTTTAATTTTTAAAAATCCACTTTGAGAGTCACAGTCTTTTGACCAGTAAATTTTCATACTGTTCATACTGTTCACAGGGTTCTCAAGGCAAGAATACTGAAGTGGTTTGCCATCCCCTTATCCAGTGGACCACTTTTTTGTCAGGAAAAGGACCACGTTTCACTGGGAAAGATTGAGGGCAGGAGGAGAAGGGGAAAACAGAGGATGAGATGGTTAGGTGGCATTACTGACTTAGTGAAAATGAGTTTGAGCAAATTCTGGGAGATGGTGAAGGACAGGGAATATTGGCATTTTGCAGTCCCTAGGGTCACAAAGCAACCTAGTGACTTAGCAACTGAACAACAACAACAAAACCAGTAAATTTAGCATGTTTACATTTATTCTGTATGATGTATTTGGAAACATTTCTGTCATCTTATTTGTAATTTTTACTTGCCCTCTTTAGCAGTTTTGTGGAGGAAAACTGCCATGAAGGGAGAAAGGGGCCTCCTTTCAGTTAGAAATTTATTGCAGGTGACACAAGGGAGGTAGAAATTCCCATCCATAAATTTTAGATTCCTAGATGAATGCCTTCTTTTAATAGTTTCATTAAATCCAGAGTTTCACTGAATCACAGTAGCATCCATCATCCTGGGGAAAAAAAACACCAAATCCAAAACAACAAGCCAGGCCAATACCCAGATGCTGCAGAGAAATTCTCTTTGTCGTGCTTTTCATGAGCGTAAAGTGAGGACACTGTGCCCACACTGCATCTTGGCACACTATTTCAGTGTTAGAAAGATCAATATATCATTGCATCTGGGAAAACATAAATAAGAACACCTTATAACCAAGTTTCACTCATCCAGCTCAAGGTTTGTATCATTTGTCCTCATCAGATTTTTGGAGTGGTTGGCAAAAGGGAAGATGAAAGCTTTAAGGGAGTTGGTGGAGATGAAATTCAGAGAGCTTGTCTTCTGTCCAAAGATTCATGCGGCTGTTCTGCAAGTTATAGTCCTAAATCATGTCCTTTTCTTCTTCTCCGTTTTGATCAACATCTGATGTCAACACTTTGAGCAGTTACAAATGCATAAGGTTATGAAAAGGTGGACATTCATTTGAGCCTGGTAGACTGGACAGCTGCATTAGTCAAGCTGGAGCACAACATGAGAATCACACATGGCATCATGAGGGAGTGGGGAAAAGTCCAGAATCTGGTTTCAGCCCTTCCCGAAGCTGTAGATGTGCAGTGGAAATAGCCATGTGTCTGGAGGTGGAAAAGCCTGGAGTTCTTCTCCTGGCTGTGTGTATATAGGAGGAGTTGCAGACAAGAGAATGTGGGCCCCAGTCTGTACATCCCGTGGGCAAATGCTCATCTGAGCTGCAGGTCCGGCCCTCCTGGCACTGTTGCTGCTCCCAGCTTCCAGTGCCCGCAAAATCAAGTCCAGACACCTAGCCCAGATTGAGCACCCTGCCTTCTCTGGATGCTCCCCTGCTTATCCTGACCACATAGACAGGCTCTACCACGTCACCCCTTCATGCCTCTGCCCTCTGCCTTGGAATCTTCCCTCTGTCTCCTTCCTCCAGACCATCACACACCCTCCCCTCTCCAGTCTTCAAGGCCATTGCCGATGGTGCCTCCTTGGCAAAACGCCTTTCCCAGTGGCTGGGACTCATCTCACTCTCCCGAGGTCCCCAGCCTCTGGTTTCTGCTTCTCTGAGGCCTGACGGTTTCTACACAGACACTTGTGAAAATGGCAAGGTGTCAGGAGCCCTGTGACCTGGGGCTGATTATGCCACTAGCTCTCCATGTAGTTTTGAAAAATGGTTTTGCTAAGTCGCTTCAGTCGTGTCCGACTCTGTGCGACCCCATAGACGGCAGCCCACCAGGCTCCCCCGTCCCTGGGATTCTCCAGGCAAGAGTACTGGAGTGGGGTGCCATTGCCTTCTCCAGAAAAATGATGGTGCTCAGCCCTATTTTCCAGTCTGTAAGGGGGAGGGGCTTGGCCTGGGGCTCACGGTGGTCCCTTGCTCAGTGTACATACTATTACTCAGATGACTTGTATGTATGAATGTGTGTGAATGTATGAGTGTGTCTCTGTGTGTGTCTCTGGGTGTGAACATGTGTGAGTATGTGAGTGTGTCTGTGAGTATATGTCTCTATGTGAATGTGAGTGTATGAGTGTGTCTCTGTGTGTGAACATGTATGATTGTATGAGTGTATCTGTATGAATGTGTGTTGAGTGTCTTGAGTGTGTGTCTCTGTGTGAATGTGTGTGAGTATATGGGTGTGTCTGTGTGAATGTGTGTCTATGAGCATATGTCTCTGTGTGTGAACATGTATGAGAGTGTCTGTATGAATGTGTGTGAGTGTATGAATGTGTCTGTGTATCTCTGTGTGTGAACATGTATGAGTATGTGTGTGGGTGTATGAGTGTGTCTGTGTGTGTCTCTATGTGTAACTGTGTGTATGTCTCCGTGTGCACACACATGTGCACCTGTGCACCTTCCACGGCAGATTCGCTTAGCCCCCAGAGATCTCGGGCTGATATTTCCTCCTTGCTCTGTCATCGCTAAGAGAAGCATCCAAGATCCAGCATTCAGCAAATTTGGCTTCAGACCTGGCATTTCCTTCTCCCTCTGGCCTCATTTCCCTCATCCTCCCGCACAGGTGTCTGAGTGGTGGTGCTGTGCTCTCCAGGCTGCTGTGGACATCCTGTGTGAAGCCCCGGCACATAGTAGGTGGTCTGGCTGCAGTACCCGTCCTGCTCAGCACCCCACCACCACCAATTCACTTCTGTCCCTTGGCAGTGATGCTTTCCCTCCTCCTGGCACAAGACAGAGCCTGCTACTCTGCCCACAGCATCCTCAGCCCAGGCTGTGGTCCATTTGGGCCCCAGGCAGCTCACATTCCCTCCCCTCTCTTGAGTTTCCTCATCTGCTAAATGGGAGCACTCTTTCCACACTGCAGAGGTGTTTTGTGACCTGAGGAGGTAGCTGCCAGGGACTGTGTGCTGCAGGCCAGATCCTATTGCACCGTCACAGAGCCTAGAAATTGTTTTTCCATTGGCCTCTCTTTTGCTCCTTATTCCTCTCTGGCATTCATTGGCACATTGTAGAAAATCTACATGGGTTTCTCTGTGGTGATTAATCGTCTTAAGCACACAGCAGGCATGTGTCCATTGGCACAGGGGCACCTGCCTACCCTGCCAGCCGTTCATAATCCCCTAAATTTCAGTCTTAATAGAAAACAACTCAGGTTTAGACAGATCCCACTTATGTTGCCTTTATTCACTTCAGGAGATGCTGGGGCTTGATTTTCCAAGTTCTTATTTGACCTGGGATTAGTAGAATTTTCACCACAGAAAGTAGAATAGAAAGTTGAGACAGTCTCGCAGGAAAGTGGGGTCTTGAGTTTGGGGGAGGTCCATGGGGTTGGACTGCAAGTCCAGCTCTGAGGATCCTTGCTCCCGCTTGCTACTTGTAGGGCTCTGAACTTGTTTGCTGGTCTGTCAGAAACTGATAGTGAAAGAAGCCTCCTAAGATTGTTACAAGAATTCTAGAAATCTTTGAAATAATTCTAGAATTTCTGAAAGTGCTTTGTGTCCCCTGTATATAAAATCTGATGTGCCTGAGTTGTAATTGCTCTTCCCTCAGTATTTATATTCATTTGTCCTCTGCTCAGGTTTCTGTGCCTGTTTTCTTTAAGATTGAGCTTGGCAGGTTGTTCCCACCTGGAACAAACCAGAACATCCTGACACGCAGCACTCTCATCAGACGAAGTGGGCAGATGGGGCAGGGAAGAAGAGCTGTGTGGGAAGATGGGGGTTTCCCTGTGACTTGTTCTGGGCAGGAGCAGAGCCTCTCAGGGCTCAACTGCCTTTTCCATACAAGAAAATCCAGGCCACTCATCTCTGCATGTCCCTGCAGACGTTCATGGAGAGAGGGTATAGATTCTCATTGGGAGCACTGCCTTCAGGATGGAGAGAGAACCCGTGGTCCAGAGCAGCTGAAAGTTAACCCCTAAAAAAACCACTGTTCCCCTAGAAAACAGGCTCTGTGTGTGTGCTCTCAGTTGTGTCCCACTCTTTGTGGCCCCGTGGACTGTAACCCATCAGGCTCCTCTGTCCATGGGATTTCCCAGGCAAGAATACTGGAGTGGGTTGCCATTTCCTTCTCCAGGGAATCTTCCTGACCCAGGGATTGAATCCACGTCTCTTGCCCCTCCTGCACTGGCAGGTGGGTTCTTTATCACTAGCGCCACTTGGGAAGCTCCGTGGCTGTGTATGGGCCAAGTCAACCTGACAATCTATAAGTCAGTCGTCAAAATGCCCTTGCTAAGTAGTGACTGGCAAGGTTCCCATGTGTAATTTGATATTTCCTTATAAATCTCAGAAATTGGGTCCATATTTATCCATGAGAAGTTCAGTTTCTCTTGTAATGCTTTGTTAAGCTTTTGGCTTGATGTTTTTCATTTTTCCATCCGAGTTTATTAATGGAGATTTTTCTTTCCACTTCAAAATAAGATTAATTATTGTTTGTATGCGTGTGTCCTAAATTGCTTCAGCCATGTCTGACTCTTTGCAACCCTATGGACTGTAGCTCTCCAGGCTCCTCTGTCCATGGGATTTTCCAGGCAAGAATACTGGGGTGGGTTGCCATGCCCTCGTATAGGGAATCTTCCTGACCCAGGGATCGAACCCGCGTCTCTTAACGTCTCCTGTGTTGATTTGGTGATAGCAAAAGATAATGTGTGGTCATGGTAGGGATTTTGGAACAGAAGGAAAATTATGAAGAAAATATTAATGTTACCTATAAAAAATAAGAACTGTCATTGAATGGGAAGGGATATGAGGGACTTCGGGGGCAATGAGAACATTCTAGATCTTACAGAGGTTTTGCTTTTAACACGGGCACACACATTTGTTACAACTTCAGCAAATACACACAAATTTTGTACACTTCATTGTATGTAAATCTTATTAATAAAAGAGAAACTGTAAACAATTATTGGACTTAGGTTAATTATAGGCACAGTGAAATCTTTAGGAGGAGGTGCACAAATGTTTGCAATTTGTTTTGAAGTGCATTTAAAAAAATAAGATGGCTTCATGAAGGGTAGATGGATAGATACATGATAAAGCAAATATAGTAAAATGTTAATGGTGGAATCCAGATGGTGGTTATATGAGTGTTCACTTGTAAAATTCTTTCAACTTCCCTGTATGTTTGAAAATTTGCATAATAAAATATTGAGAAACAAAGATGACTAATTCAGAATGAAAATCTATATTTGCAATCCAAAGGTAACAGCCATTAACATTTTAGTGTATATTATTTTCTTTCAGTTTCATTTCCAAGAAGATATAATTTTATATAATTAAGACCTTACTATAGATACAGATTCATTTTTACATTTTCACTCAGAATGTCATTCCTCAGTTTTCTTTTGTCATCAAAAGTCTCCAATGTGTAATTTTATAATTAAGATATAATTTACATAAGTAAAATTCACACGTTTTAGCACACAGTTCTGTGAGTTTTGACAAATGCAGAGAGACATGTAACCACCACTCCAATCGAGATGTGAAAGAGCTCCATCATCCAGAATGGAGTTTTGTCTACACCTTGCCATTTTGCTTACACCTTGCTTCACATCCAGTGTCTGGCAACCACAGATCTGTTTTTCAGAATATAATAAAAATGGAACCGTATAATAAGAGGGGCTTCCCTGGTGGCTCAATCGGTAAAGAATCTGCCTGTAGTGAAGGAGGTTCGGGTTCAATCCCTGAGTCAGGAAGATCCCCTGGAGGAGGAGATGGCAACCCACTCCAGTATCCTTGCCTGGGAAATCCCATGGACAGAGGAGCCTGGCAGGCTACAGACCATGGAATCACAAGAGTTGAACATGACTTAGCGACAAAATCACCATATGCTGGGTAGCCTTTTGAGTCTGGCTTCTTTCATTCAAGCACTATACATTTCAGATTCATTCATGTCATTTACTACATGTATTGGTAATTTGTACCTTTTTATTGATGAGTTCACGTTCACTTTTCACTTTCATGCATTGGAGAAGGACATGGCAACCCACTCCAGTGTTCTTGCCTGGAGAATCCCAGGGACAGGGGAGCCTGGTGGGCTGATGTCTATGGGGTCGCACAGAGTCGGACACGACTGAAGCGACTTAGCAGCAGTAGCAGCAGCAGTATTCCATTGTAAGGATATACATGAATGTAATTTATTTACTTTGGAGCTGCCCTGGGTCATTGTTGCTGTGCACAGGCTTTCTCTAGTTGCAGTGAGCAGAGTCTATTCTGCATTGTGGTGCGCTGGCTTCTCATGGCAGTAATGTCTCTTGTTGCTGAGCACAGTCTCTAGGGCATGGGAGCTCACTAGTTGTGGTGTGTGGGCTTAGTTGCTCCACAGCATGTGGAATCTTCCTGTACCAGGGATCTAACCCGTATCCCCTGCATTGATAGGAGGATTCTTATCCACTATACCACCAGGGAAGTCCTACATTAATGTAATTTTAATGTTTGTAAGAAATCACTGTATATCATAACCTGCTTTATTTATGCATTACCCTAATATTCAGATATTTAAGATGTTTTATTTTTCACTATTATTACCATTATAATGAGCATCTTTTTATGATTGTAACTATTTAAAAGAATATTTTATTAGGGCATAGTTGATTTGCAATGTTGTGTTTCAGGTGTACAGCAAAGTGAATCAGTTGCACATATACACGGTGAACATTTTTATGCAAAATCAAAGTCATTCTTAATTTCTTTAGGTAGATTCCTTTAGTCATTCATAATTTATTTAGGTAGTTCCCCAGAAAGTTGAAAGCCTTTGCCCAGCATCTAAGTGCTAATCAATAGGTTAAGATGAAAATCTAGATTTCCCAGTTTCCAGGTCCAATGTTCCTTGGAAGGGAATTATGATGTGGTATTTTATAAATATTTTTAAAGCATTTACAACATTTCTAAGTACTAAAAAGTCTTTCCTTGCATTTCTTTATGTGGTTCAGGACCAGCTTGACTTAAAACTCCACTGATGTTTCTAATCCTCTTTTCCCCTCCCTACTATTTTTCCATATTATCAGTCCTGTAGAACTGACTCAAAGTTTTCAGTGTCGCCAGCTAGCCTGTAAAATTCTAAGCCATGGAGACCAACCAGGAAACGTCCCTCTTCTTGGTGAAGATCTTGGAGGAATTAGACAGCAAGCAAAATACCGTCTCCTACCAGGACCTCTGCAAATCCCTGTGTGCCCGCTTTGATCTGTCCCAGCTCGCCAAACTGAGAAGCGTGCTCTTCTATACGGCCTGTCTTGACCCCAACTTCCCAGCCACGTTATTCAAAGACAAGATGAAATGTGCTGTAAACAACCAGCAGTCCAAGAAAATCATGGTGGCCGCGGACATCGTGACCATATTCAACCTGATCCAGATGAATGGGGGCGCCGCCAAGGAGAAGCTGCCTGGAGGCCGGCAGAAGATGCGCAAGAAAGATGCCTCTTTTGACTCGTGCCGCTCCGACACAGAGATCTGCAGTGCGGCCGAGTGCGAGCCCCTCAACTGTGAGCTGAGTGACCGGCCTTTCAGCCGGGGCTACCCCACCCGCCAGTCATCCAAGTGCAGAAAGGTGGACTGCAAGGACTGTCCGCAGTTCATTCCTGCCTCTGAACCCGACTTCCTGCTGGGGGTCAGCAAAGATGTGAAAAACCGGGCAGCTTCCCTGGACAGGCTGCAGGCTCTGGCCCCATACTCCGTGCCCAGCCCTCAGCCCTGTGAGATGCAGAGAACCTACTTCCCCATGAACCTCGAAAGTGAGTCCATGTCTGATCAGGACTCCCTGCTTCTCCCCCAGGGCATCAAGCAGACCTTCATCTCCAACGACGAGCCCTTCATGGTCCAGTCCTGTGTCCAGAAAAGGAACATCTTCAAAGAGGACTTTCACAATCTGATGGCTGTGTCCCCTGGGTTGGCCAGCCCGGCCAACAAGGCTGAGGGTGAGCACAGGAAATCCCAGGGCCGCAAGGAGTCCCACAAGACACCCTTCCCCCATCACAGCTTTGAGATGCCCTACAGCAGCCAGTACCTGAACCCCGAGTACTCCCCGGTTCCTGACAAGAGGCGGGCAAAGCACGAGAGCTTAGATGACCTTCAAGCCTCCACGTATTTTGGACCCACTCCAGTGATGGGGCCCCAGGAGGCCCGGCGCTGTCCTGGCAAAACAGGCAAGCAGACCCCCTGGCCGGCCAAAAGCTGGAGCCTCAACACCGAAGAAGTTCCTGACTTTGAACGGTCCTTTTTCAACAGAAACCCCTCTGAGGAGAAGCTCCGTTATCCAAATTCCAACAGTCAGACACCCAACTTCCCAACCCCGGACAGATGCCCCGCTTACCTGACACCACAGGATCAACAGCCCATCCTCCCAGTCGGCTACTCAGCAAAGCCCAATGGGCTCAAATCTAAAGAGATCCCATCCCCTGTGGACCTGGAGAAGCATGAACCAGTCAAAAAGTTTAAAGACAAGAGCATCAGCTGCACCAGTGGGCAGCTGAGCTCAGACACCAGCAGCGTGGGCACCCAGACTGACCTGCACGTTCTGGAGCCCAAAAAAGGCAAGGACCTGTGCACTCCTGGGCAGGGCAAGTACAGTGACCGGCATGCAGTGAAGCATTCCGATGATGACTCGGAGGTGGTCAGTGACGACATCAGCGACATCTTCCGGTTTCTTGACGACATGAGCATCAGTGGCTCAACGGGGGTCATGCAGTCATCCTGCTACAACAGCACAGGGTCCCTATCTCAGCTTCACAAGTCAGACTGTGACAGTTCGCCAGAGCACCACCTCACCAGAATCGCCAATGGGCTCCCCAGCAGCCAAGGGGAGAAGGGCAGCCGGCCAGAAAACAGCCACCACTCAGAAGAGGAGCTGAAGACCAGCGTGTGCAAGCTGGTGCTCAGGATCGGGGAGATTGAACGGAAGCTCGAGTCACTGTCGGGTGTGCGTGAGGAGATCTCCCAGGTCCTGGGCAAGCTCAATAAACTAGACCAGAAGATGCAGCAGCCCGAGAAGGTGAGCGTGCAGATCGACCTCAATTCTCTGACCAGTGAGGCTCCATCTGACGAGAGCACCTCGCCCCAGATGTTCCGTGCCCACAAGGGTGCCCATGGGCCCAAGCTGGAGAACACGGCTGACTGGTGCTGCTCAGATGCCAGTGGGAGCAACAGCGAAAGCCTTCGTGTCCAGGCCTTAAAAAAAAGCCTCTTCACCAGGCCGTCTTCCAGGTCCCTGACAGAGGAGAACAGTGCCACAGAATCCAAGATTGCCAGCATCTCCAACTCACCCAGGGACTGGCGCACCATCACTTACTCCAACCGCATGGGCATCAGCGAGGAGGAGATCAAAGAGCGAGGTCCTGGAGATAGTAAAGACTGGCATCGGAAGTCTAAAGAGGTAATGCCCACTTAAGGTCACGTAACTGGGTGCCAGCTTTGTTGTTTTTGTCAGTGTTTAGTTGCTCAGTCATGTCTGATTCTATTTGGTTCCATGGACTGTAGCCTGCCAGGCTCTTCTGTCTATAGGATTCTCCAGACAAGAATACTGGAGTGGGTTGCCATTCCTTTCTCCAGGGAATCTTCCCGGCCCAGGGATTGAACCTGGGTCTCCGGCATTGCAGGTAGATTCTTTACCTCTATGCCACCAGGGAAGCCCCGACACTGGAAAAGATTGAAGACAAAAAGATAATGGGGTGGCAGAGGATGAGATGGTTGGCTAGCCCCCAGAATTAAGGCCTCTTAATTCAAAAGCCTCTGAAAGCTTCCCAGGGGCTTCTTGCTGGTCTCTGATTTCCCTCCTTTAGTCATCTTTGTGCAGAGTAGATACCAGCTTTTATTTTTAAACTATCTTAGGTATACATATGAACTGCCAGATAAGAACACAATTGGTAGGAGCAGTGGGGGCAAGTGTGGGCAGTGGGTAACTTTCCAGGTCAGAAAGCTTGCTTGCATTATGTGCTCAGTTGTGTCCAACTCTTTGCAACCCTCTGGACTGTAGCCCACCAGGCTCCTCTGTCATGGGATTCTCCAGGCAAGAATATTGGACTGGGTACCTATTCCCTTCTCCAGGGAATCTTCCCAACCCAGGGATTGAACCCATATTTCTTACATCTCCTGCATTGGCAGGCAGGTTCTTTGCCACTGGCACCACCTGGGAAACCCCATAGTGTTTGAATCCATCCCTTTCATAAAGCTTGGAGCACCTTCTCCTTAGTGGTGTGATTTAGTGATCAGGATAGTCCTCTGCCCTTGAGGAACTCACAGTCCAGTGGAGGAGACAGTCAGACAGACAGACAGGCCATTATAGTTCAGTGGGACAGTGCTGGCTGTGAGCTCCGTACACAGCCTGAAGGGGTCTCATAGGTGGGCACTGACCTGGTCTTGGTGGGTCAGGGAGTGCTTCCTGGAGGAAGTGACATGTGTGCAGAGATCTGAGGGCCTGAAGTTAGAAGGTATCAGAAGACCTGGGTTATAACAGGGTTCATGGAGAGCAGAGCCCTGGGTTCATAACTAGGGACTGAGAGCATCTGTGATGCCAGTGGTATCAGGCAGGTTCCTGCCTCCACACTGGGATCCAGACCGTTCCCTGTCCTGAAGGCTGAGCAGATATTCCTGAAAACCAGTGGAGGCTCTCACCATGTCCTTCCCGACTTGGCTTCCTCCATCCAAAGAAGCAGTGTGTCATCTGTGGTTTTGGCCCGTTCCTTGGGGAAAATACCCATATCTTTTACTCCTTAGGACCAGGTAGAAATTGGTAATAGAAAGAGGGGGCAGGGACTTCCCTGGTGGTCCACTGGTTAAGACTGCACTTCCAATGCAAGTGGCATGGGTTCGATCCCTGGTTGGGGAGCTAAGATTTTGTCATACCACATAGTGTGGCAGAAATAAGAAAGAAAGAAGGGAAGAAAGAGGGGGTGGCACTGTGCAGTGGTTAAGCAAGGCTTTTCTGAAGCCAGATGCTAAATTTAAATTCCAGCTCCCTGCCATTAGCAGCTGTGTTCCCTGGGGTAAATTACTGAGTCTTTCTGGTCTCCTTTTCCTTACAAGAATAATGTGTGTTAATAGTAGTAGTCATGGCATGAAGATTAGATAAAATCATCTCCTCTGGCACAGAAATGTTGGGTCGTATGAGTAGTATTAATGTCATAAGCTTTTCCTAAGTAAATGTCCCCCAGTACAGGCAATCCTATTTGCTCATGAATAACTGCATGTTGCTACCTGAGCAGCACTTAGTGATGAAAAGCTGGGGTCTGCCCAGTGTGACATCTGACCACATCTGTGTGGCCTCCCGGACTTCTCTGTGCCCCTCTGCAGGCAGACAGGCAGTACGACATCCCCCCGCAGCACCGCCTGCCCAAGCAGCCCAAGGACGGCTTCCTGGTGGAGCAGGTGTTCAGCCCTCACCCCTACCCCGCCTCTCTCAAGGCCCACATGAAGAGCAACCCTCTGTACACGGACATGCGGCTCACGGAGCTGGCAGAGGTGAAGCGGGGCCAGCCTTCCTGGACCATCGAGGAGTATGCACGCAATTCGGGTGACAAGGGCAAGCTGACAGCCCTGGACCTGCAGGTGAGCCTCTCTGCCCAGGGTGGGGTGAGGTAGGGGAAACCTGGCCACACCCCGGTGGATGCAGAAATGGATGAAGGATGCCCTAGCCACTCACTCCCTCCCCTTCAGCCCCCTTGGTCCCCACCATGGAACACTGAACATGAATACATCATAAGGCAGAGATGTGTAACCAGGGGATTGCTATGTTGCTTATTGGCTTGTAAACATTTAGCAACAGGAATGCTTCACTGGTGGATTGACCTTGGCCATCAATTTGCTAACATTGCATTTAAGACTCCATACCAAGTGCAGATTCTCATGCTTGCTCCTAAGACCTGATCCCAACTGGTTAATGGAACACAAGCCTGATTTCTCCTTCCACATGTAGCCCGTGGGATAAGCATGTTTGTGGGAGCCAAGCTATGGATTATGTTTCCGTATGGAGCAGCCCCAGGTAAGCGCCACCCCTGGAAACTCTGTGAATGCAGTTGTGGCTAGAGGGTGTGTTTGCTGTTCCACCACAGGCAGGGCTGGGTTTCGGTCACGCTTGCATCTTGGTGGTTCCATCCACGCTGCGTCTATCTGTGTGTCTGCATCATCTTGGGAGCAGGGAAGCACCTTGCCTTCACCTGCTGGTTAGATCTGTGGGCAGCGAGGTTCACTGTCTTATTGCTGCCAGTCACGTATGTCCAGGTCCCTGAATGTCCCCACCACTTAAAGGGCAGCTGGGGAGATGCTGGTGGAGGCTGGTATGGCAAGGTATCCCTTGACATTGCCTTTCTCTGAAGCCAAGAGTCTGCAGGAGGGGCAGTACGGTGGTGAGAAAAGGAATGTGTTTTCCCACAGTGGAGGTTCTCATCCACTTTGCTGTGCAGCCTGGAACATTCACCTGTTTGAGCTGTGGTCCCCTCACCTGTTAACTCTCCATGATAATCTCTTATTTGTGGTGGTGTTGTGAGACATGAGAAGAATGTATTTCAAATACCTGGCATTAATCAGGGACTGAAAAGGTATTTAGGCTGATGAAAGGATGCTGAAATCAATCAACTCCATATGGTGTTTTTTTTTTAATTATTTATAATATATATAATTATTTATAAATATATTTTTTGGCTGTGCTGGGTCCTTGTTGCTGCACAGGCTTTTCTTCAGTTGTGGTGAGCGGGGTTTACTCTCTAGTTGTGGTGTACAGGCTTCTCATTGTGGTGGCTTTTCTTGTTGTAGAACCTCAAGTCTAGGGTTTGCGGGTTTCAGTAGTTGAGATGCGTGGGCTTTAGAGCACAGGCTCAATAGTTGTGGCACACAGGCTCAGTTGCTCTGCACATATGGGATCTTCCCGAACCAGGGATTGAACCCACTTCTCCTGCATTAGCAGGTGGAATTCCTTGCCACTGAGACACCAGGGAAGCCCCTGTGTGGTGCTTTTTTACCACAGTCTCTCAGTGGCCTGCAGGCAGGAGTGATGATGTTCATCTCAAGCAGGTAAATGAGGAAATCCAGGCCCGAGAAACTCGAGAACTTGCTGCAGGTCCGACAAGTCTGAATTCCTGTCGGACTCTCCAGCAGTAAGACTTCTGTTCTTTCATCTTATGTTGCCTCGTCACCATTTCATTTTTCTGGTGATGAGAGTATAGTGGGGCTTCGTGTCACTAAAGTGACCACAATGACATTGGTTTATGTTGGTCCCTAACTGACAGCAGTTATGGGGAGGAGCATCTCTGGCCAAATCCTGAGAGTCAGGTGGGTGGTGCTATCAGGATGACCCTGGAGATATCGTGGGCCCTGTCCCCTCCTGCACCTTATGTCCACATGCCTGCTGCTTATCATTTGACCCTTCAGGCCACGTCCTCTCCTGTCACAATCCTGCTGGCAAGCAGACTATATAGGATTCTTTTCTCCTGGAGGTGGTCCTAACACTTTGCTGTGGGTACCACACTGTGCTCTGTGAGTATTAGGATGCCACGAATCAGGGAAGACTTGGAGGTATGAATGGCTCACCTGGAGGAATAATCAGTGTCTCACTAGTATCATGGGATGACCTTGACATGGTCAGATTAACTGAATGAATCATAGATTGAGAAACATCTTTTTAACGTCTGGAAGGCTGAGTCTGAGAGAATTGCTCTTACAGATATATGTGATTTTGAAGTGCCAATATTTATAAGCACTAACGGTGAAATTATAAAAAGTTGAAGATCTTTAGAGAGCTTCAGGTGACATCACTTAAAAAAGCAGAGGATAATGTATCTAATCTCACAAAATATAAGACAGCAAGGAGGTTCATAGCCTTTCGAGGGTGTTTGCAGCAAAGTAGAATAGGTATCGGGAACTTGGTAAAAGCAGAAAGGCACCACCCTCCTTGTTTCCATCACTTTGCAGAGACCCAGGTACCGTCTTAGGGCAGCCTCAGCATCTGGACCATCTTCTTGCTGTCGCTTGGCTTCGAGATATAAATTCACCAGCAATGGCACCTTGAGGATACATCAAAGATACCATTTCCATTTCCAGTGTTCAGCAGCTGTAATTGTCAATCAAAAATGCTCCCTAGGTCCCGTGAAAGCTTGGCATCACCTCTCTGCTACTGGGTGTCATGAGAGCTTGCAGTTATTGAAAAAACTGATTACAAATAGTTTATTTCACTGACTGAATCGCAGTGCATAAAGCATATCTATCCAGGAAGGGGCTTCCCGGTTGGCTCAATGATAAAGAATCTGCCTGCCAATGCAGGAGACATGGGTTCTATCCCTGGGTTGGGAAAATCCTGTGAAAGAGGAAATGGCAACCTACTCCAGTATTCTTGCCTGGGAAATCCCATGGATAGAGGAGCCTGGCAGGCTACAGTCCATGGGGTCACAAAAGAATGGGACATGAATAGACTAGAACAAAGGTTGGCAAACTCTCCTCTAAAGGGCCAGAGAGTAACTACCTTAAGACCCAGAAGTCCTTACAATCTCCATCATCACAACTACTCAGTTCAGTTCAGTCTCTTAGTCGTGTCCGACTCTTTGCGACCCCATGGACTGCAGCACCCTAGGCTTCAACTGCTCAGCTCTGCCCATATAGTCTTGAGCAGCCATGGACAATTTGTGTTAAATAAATGACTGGACATGGTTGTGTTTTGATAAAACATTCTCTTTTGACGCTGAGATTTGAATTTCCTATGATTTTCACATATCCCTGACTGTTGTTTTTCTTTTCTTTTTTTTTTTTTCAGTGATTAAAAAATGTGAGGACCATTCTTAACTTGTACGCTGTACAGAGGCAGGTGTTGGGCTGAATTTAGCTCCTGGGCTGGTGTCTGCTGGCTCCAGTACTAGAAGGCCATTAGCAGCAGGAGAGCAATAGAGATGCCAGAGGGGTCCACGGCATATGGACTGTCAGCATCCATCAGGAAGCAGCTGGCGGACTCATGGAAGGATGGGAATGGGAGGAGGGGGCTGTTGGCATCAGTGTAGGTGGGGTTTAAAGCCCAGCAAGCACCCAGGGACCAGCATGAGTGAGAGGCTGATGCTGCCCTTGGATCTGAAGGCCCAAAGATGGGAGCTATTTATGAAACCCACCAGGACCCACAGCTGTGAAAGCAGGTGCCAGATAGAAATGTAGTCCATCAGAGATGGAGCCTGAGGACTGGTGCTCCACCAACCGAACTCACCAGTGTGTGTGTTAGTCACTCAGTCATGTTGGACTCTTTGTGGCCCCATGGACTGTAGCCTGCCAGGCTCCTGTGTCCATGGGATTCTCCAGGCAAGAATACTGGAGTGGGTAGCCATTTCCTTCTCTGGGGATCTTCCTGGCCTAGGGATCAAACCCACATCTCCTGCATTGCAGGCAGATTCTTTACCATCTGAGCCACCGGGGACCCACCAGGGATGCGTCCATATGGACCAAGACCTGGGGGGACCAGAGCAAGGTGGAGAAGAACAGAGAACTGCTCTGGAAGGACAGGTGGAGAATGACTAACATGGATGAGAAAATCATCAATATTCCAATAACCTGGAACCACTGAGGTTTTCTTTTTTTTTTTTTTAAGTTTTGGAAGCATTTGTTTTGTAATCCTCTGTGTGTGTGTGTACATAATTTGTAACACACCCATCTTTATCAGCATTGACCAATCTGAGAACATCTTCAAAATGGATATTTTGCTTGTGCTTCAGAGATTTAGGAGACCTCAACTTGGAATCGCAATGTGTTGCCGCTTTTATGTGCCACTCACATTATTAAATGCTTGCTGTAAAATGAGAACACTGCTTTTCTTTATGGAAATAGATTATAGCCATCCACGGAGAACAGGATTCATGGGCAACACAGGTTAAATACAATATTTCTCTCACAGACAATCGTTAATCTCAGGAGGCCAGGAGACAAAATGTCAGGGAGGGGCCTCCCACTGGGGATGCCGCACCTGGCCTGGGGGTGGTCTGCCGCCAGTCTGTAGACCTGGCCTTTGAGCAGTGGCCTGACCTGCTCATACAGATGTTTGAGATGGAAATATTTTATGTTTTGTTTGAGCTGCTTCTGTGGGAGGTGCCTTTGATTTTTCAGTAGAGGCTTTTTCTGAAGAACTGGGAAGTGAATCAGAGTAATAGAACAGCCTTGCTTCACACAGCTTTGTTCTTAGGGACTGTAAGTGGAGAATATCTGTCAGTGACCCTCCCTGCTTCCCCGACAGTGAGGCCAGCCTGTTCTTGGCTGTGCGCCCTTGAAGTGTAGACTCTCGCTTGTCTTGGCCCTGTTTTGCTTGTCCCCAGAAAACCTCTGGGTTTTCCTGTGTTGAGACCATCATGACCTTTGTAGTAAGAGGGGGCAGGTGCAATCTGGGGTGTGCAGGACACTGAGTCCTTGGTGGTCCATCTCAGGAGGAGCTGGTGGGCAGCTTGGACACCACTGCCAACTGCAGACAGCTTCAAGGTGCTTCAAGCACCAGCTGAGATGCTTCAAGGGTGATGAACCTGTTTACAAATATTCACCATCGTTCTAACATCTTCTCTTCACTTTTAGACTCAAGAATCTTTAAATCCAAACAACTTAGAGTACTGGATGGAAGACATTTATACTCCAGGCTACGACTCGTTGCTAAAACGGAAAGAAGCCGAATTCAGACGAGCCAAGGTCTGCAAGATAGCGGCTCTGATAGCTGCGGCTGCATGCACAGTCATTCTGGTGATCGTCGTGCCCATCTGCACGATGAAATCATGAGCTGCTGGAGGTGATGTTGCCAATGGCTTGTGACCTCTGACATCTTTCCCTGTAGTCTAAAATCACGTGGCAGGTCAGGCACCACTTGTTGAAACAGGAATCATGGAGGCTTTTCTGCAAATGCTGATGATGGTCTTCAGAAAATATTCATTCTAGAAAGATGTCTATCTACCTATTAGCTTTGACTTAATGACACAGATGAATTTTAAGAAGTGCAATATCTTTTCCTACCGAAAGAATGTAATGGACGACCAGTAGATACAAACTGAATTCCAGGCAAAAAAAAAAAAGAAGAGGAAGATTAATTGGTTGGATTCTTTCCATTTCATGGTGGAGAATATACTATAGAGGAGATGGTTAATACATACTTCTTTAAAGGAAAGCTATGAGAGAGCAAGATGAGAAAGAAAAGCCTGGGTTCTCTCTTCTTTAATGTTCCTAGACCATTGCAGGTGAAGTAACAGGGTATGTTTCCATAGGGGGTTACTGTTTACTTCTCTGCTGACTGTAATCAAGGGCTACTGACTTTTCATACTTGCCCTTCTGTCATCATGATGCTCTTTGTTGCAGATCTTCATGGAAACATTCCGGACCTTCTTCCTGGTGCCCAGGGTAGGAAGGTACTGGACTGCCAAGTCAGCCATGGCATGAAGTGACCTCTCTGCTTAATAGGCCAAGGTCTTCAGGCTAGGAGACCTTCCAGTGGCCACCCCAAGCCATGGGAGGGCTGCTCACTAGTGATGTATGCTCAACATCTGAAAGTCAAGGTATCCCAAAGGACCTCCCATCCTTGCCCTGAAAGTCAAGGTATCCCAAAGGACCTCCCATCCTTGCCTTGGGGTGTGGGTCATCTCCTCCATCTTCTATCTCCTGGTAGTACGGATACTCTACCTTTTACCATGAGTTGATTTTGGAACTTGTCCTTGTGCCTTGAAGAGTAGAGACAATGGCAGAACTTTGACCTTCCAACTATAAACCGTGGTTTCTGTGCACCAATAATACCAGCCATTTCTAATGGCTTTAAAAAGATTTTGAAAGCTTGTCGATAATATGATAAAGGCTCTGAGGTGTTCTCAACTACTCCAGCATCTACTCCATAGTTTCAAATATTTGTCAGCAGTGCAAAAAAATAATGATCTATTTAACCGTTTATCTATCTATCTATATGTCTATCTAAATACCTGATTTTGGTTTATTGTCTTCTCTGTTAATTAACTTGAGAGCAAGATTTCTCCCGTGTAAGGAAGCCGTTGTAATTCATGAGAATTTGATCTCAGTTTCCACCTGTTGAATGGTGCTTTGACATAAATGGACAGAAAGAATCCTTTTCAGCGTCAGATCCTAATGTCTTGTTAGAGGTTAAAGAAAAACAATGGACAAAAACTAGCTACCTTAATTCTTCCGAAAACAAAGTGGAATATAAATAAATGTTGGTAGTAAGAATCCTGTCACTCCAGTGAAAGAAAAGTGAAATTGTTTGTCACTCAGCTACATCCAACTCTGGGATCCCATAGACTCTAGCCCGCCAGGCTCCTCTGTCCATGGAATTCTCCAGGCAAGAATACTGGAGTGGGTGGCCATTCCTTCTCCAGGGGATCTTCCTGACCCAGGGATTGAACCCAGGTCTCCCGCATTGCAGGCAGATTCTTTACTGTCTGAGCCTCCAGGGAAGCCCGATGATAGAATAAATTCCTAAAAGGGAGTTTTGGGAAGCATCTCAGATTTTAAAGCAATAGAAATTCAGCATCCATCCTAAAATCTTCCAAATACTGCTTAGCTTGCTGTGTCTAATTCCCTTGTTCCCCCAGAGGGGAGTCAGAACATTTTGTGTTGTTAATAAGTATAGGATGGATGCTCTCATCTGTAGTAAACCTTCATTTTTAGAGGTCTTCATGTTCTCTATTTACAGTCTCATGTTTATGTATAGATTTTCAGCTAGGTGACTGAAATTTAAGCCTTAGTATGGAAACCTGAGGATTTATAATTGAAAATGAAAAATATATTAATATATATTACTGTCTATTGTCAGAATTTAGTCTTTTGGTGCTCTGTTTTGGGTTGGGCACATTAAATAAGGTTGTTTCTTTCAGCCCAAAGGGGATTCTAGATTAATACCCTCTGGAGTTGTGGGTTCCCAAGTCTCCTCCCAATCTATACCACTCTAGAAAACACCCTAGCCCTGACGCT
Source organism: Bubalus kerabau (assembly GCF_029407905.1). Lineage (NCBI taxonomy): Eukaryota > Metazoa > Chordata > Mammalia > Artiodactyla > Bovidae > Bubalus > Bubalus kerabau. The sequence goes on from NC_073642.1 coordinate 26,286,249, forward strand.
GTCCCCTGTATCACAGGTTAAGCCATGAGAACAGCAGAGGTAGGTAGGTTGCCAACCTCTTGCCCTGTGATTTGCAGAGAAGTGGAGATGCAGTCACCCAGGCTAAGAAAAATTTGTCAAATCCCATTCGGACTCCTCCATTTGCCAGGTAGGATCATGCTGGATTGACCAAACCACTATGGCCACTGCCCTTGGGTGAGTTTCTTCTTAAAGGGCCCTCTTTGGGCCACGTGCCTAGCTCCCTGGGGAGGGCATGAGTATAAGCACCCTCCCAACGCATAGAAGTGAAGAATTTTCTCCTACACTTTTCATATCTGGGGAGGTAGTCAAAGAAATTTAGTCTTGCTCTAAGTCCAGCATAGCTTTAAAATTCAGCTCCACTCATTGCTGCATCATGGAAACATCCAGACCTGGTCACCTCCCTGGGAGACCACACAACGATGACCCCCAGGCAAGGGGGTTTCCTCTAGAAAGCGATCGTCCTTAGCTTGGTAGCTCTGAGTCTGGTGTCAAGTTATGCACTTTTGCCATGGCGTGAAGCCTGATGGATGCTTGGAGTCTTGGGGTCTAGAGAATGTGAAGTTCATAGTTGGCTTCTTTCTCTCCATTGATCCCAAGCTTGTTACACTTTCTTTCTCTGGACCTCTAGACTCACTCCAGCTCCTCCATCCCTCTGTTTGCAGAAAGGGTCAAGACCAGAGTCTGGATGGGAATGAAGCATCTACCCATTCCTTTAAAATTTGCCTCTCATCTCCTGCTGCTATGAGCTCCCTGTGGGCGACCTAGGGTCAGGCCTGACTTCTGTAGTAGGCAACAGCCTCTACCATCATATCTGGCATATTCTGATGAAGTACCATTTCTTGTGCCTAAACTGAAGATCATTATATTATCAAAATTCACTTTGGTTCTCTTGCATTTTAAAAAAATGAACCGTCGGACATTATCAAGGGATTATTTTAAAATTAGATCTCTTTATCCAAATAAAGTCATAATCATCACATCCTCATTTTCAGTCTGAATTTGCTCTGAACACAGCCTTGCAGAGAAGCAAAGAGTATTTCCCAGCTCACAGTTTTCAGATATTTTACGCCAGTACCTTCTTTAAATGGAAAATACAGTCAAGTAAATCATACTTGTATCACCCATTACTAGCTGATCATAAATTGTTAGTATTTTAGGGCATGCAGCTATGTGGTTTGTATCTGCAAGGCTGGCTTAATAGATGTGCTGAAAGTCACTGTGTGGAACCTGCATAAGCTCTGATACCCTTATTGTAATCAAGGCAGTGCTGTCTTTGTTTATAGTTTATCAGTTTAAGAGCACGGCACCTCCTTTTTCTTAACAAAAAAAGCTCTGCCAAGAATACACAATTCTGTTAAGTGGTATAAAAATGTGTGAACGTTGAAATCCAACCTGTTTCATATTATAACCAGCCTGCAAGAAGATTGTGCTCAATTGTGTGAATACCAAATCAGAGTATACTGTATATTGTACCTTGGAAATTTGTATTTAAAGGCAACAATGTTAATAATAGTTGGTATAACAGGGGAAAAGGGTATTCGATATTTATTAATAAGGAGAAATGCAACAAACTTCCTTATTTATGCCTTATGAATAAAGGGGTATGAAATATTAGGTGAAGTTTTATGTGCACGACTCTGAACTTTAGAGTCTAAAGGAGTGGGGATCCTCGAAGGCAGGGACTGTCTTTTCTATGTTTGTTCTGTAAAGCTCTCAGCGCACTCTTGGTGCTTGATCAATGTTATATAATACCAATAACTAAGCACATTTTTAGATCTTTTTTCAAATGGCTTGTGTAAAATTTGGTTAACGTATAATGGTTGGTTTGAAGCTATCATGTAAAATCTGCCTCTCCAAATATAATCGAGAATAAACTGGAAATGATGAAGTAGCATGCTGTGGGGTTTTGTTATATGCATGAATTATAAGCAGTTAATTTCATGCACAAATCATACGTGACTGGCTGGATGCTTTTTCACAAATGGAACACATTCATGTAATTAGCATCCTGATTAAAAAAAAACAGGGCATACCAGCACCCCAGAAACCTCCCTCAAGCCCCCTTCCAGTAAAAATCTCACAAAGAAGAATGACTATCCTGACTGTTTAAAATTACTTTTTATTGGCTATATAGTTGCTTTACAATGTTGTGTTAGTTCTACTGTACAGCAGTGACTCAGCTATCCATGTGTGCATGCAGGCCAAGCCGAGTCAGTCGTGTCAGACTCCTTGTGACATGAAGAATACAGTGGGTTGCATGCCCTCCTCCCAGGGCATCTTCACAACCCAGGGATTGAACCCGTGTCTCTTATATATCCTGCATTGGCAGGTGGTTCTTTACCACTAGTGCCACCTGGGAAGCCCATATGTATGCATGTACCCCTCTTATTTGCATTTCCTTCCCATTTAGGTCATCACAGAGCATTGAGTAGAGTTCCCTGTGCTAAACAGTAGATTCTCATTGGTTATCTATTTTATACATAACGTCGGTATTGTATGTGTGTCAATCCCAGTCTCCTAATTCCTCCCACTACCCATGTTCCCCTTAATACTCATATATTTGTTCTCTATGTCTGTGTCTCTATTTCTGCTTTGCAAATAAGGTCATCTATACTATTTACCAGGTAGCTTAGTGGTAAAGAGTATGCCTGCCAGTGCAAGAGATATGGGTTCAATCCCTGAGTGGGGAGATCCTCGGAAGTGGAAATGGCCATCCACTCCAGTATTCTTGCCTGGGAAATCCAATGGACAGAGAAACCAGGTAGACTACAGTCCATGGGGTTGCAAAGAGTTGGATATGACTGAGCACTCATTTACACATACACACACACACACACACACTCTTTTTCCAGGGCATATATTAGTTTGTCTTGTTTTCAAGCTTTGTGTGAATGCATTCATGCAGTATGTACTCTTGTGTCACTCAACATAATATTGTAAAAAAACATCCACGCTATGGTGTGTGTTTGTAGTTTTCTCCTTCTCATTGCACTAACTGATTGCAAACATAGCACAACTTATTTATTCATTCTGGACTTCCCAGGTGGCGCTAGTAATAACACACTTGTCAATGCAGAACACGTAAGAGATGCAGGTTCAGTCCCTGCGGTCGAGAAGATCCACTAGAGGTGGGCATGGAAACCCACTGCAGTATTCTTGCCTGGAGAATCCCATAGATGGAGAAGCTTTGCAGGCTATAGTCCATTGAGTCACAAAGATTTGGACACAACTGAAGCGACTTAGTTCTCATAATGTTCATTTACTCATGCTACTGTTGATGGACATTTGGGTAGCTTCCAGTTTGTGGCTATGAATATGCTTGTATGTGTCTTTTGGTGAGTGCTCTTGTTCAGTCGCCAAGTCATGTCCAACTCTTCCAGACCCCATGGACTGCAGCACGCCAGGCTTCCCTGTCCATCACCAACTCCCAGAGTTTACTCACACATGTCCATTGAGTCAGTGATGCCATCCAACCAACTCATCCTCTGTCACCCCCTTCTCCTCCTGCCTTCAATCTTTCCCAGCATCAGGGTCTTTTCAAATGAATCAGTTCTTCGCATCAGGTGGCCAAAGTATTGGAGTTTCAGCTTCAGCATCAGTCCTTCCAATGAATATTCAGGACTGATTTCCTTTAGGATGGACTGGTTGGATCTTCTTGCAGTCCAAAGGACTCTCAAGAATCTTCTCCAACACCACAGTTCAAAAGCATCAATTCTTCGGCACTCAGTTTTCTTTGTAGTCCAACTTGCACATCCATACATGACTACTGGAAAAACTATAGCCTTGACTAGGCAGACCTTTGTTGACAAAGTAATGTCTCTGCTTTTTAATATGCTATCTAAGTAGGTCATAACTTTTCTTCCAAGGAGTAAGCGTCTTTTAATTTCATAGTGGCCATCACCATCTTCAGTGATTTTGGAGCCCAATAAAATAAAGTCAGCCACTGTTTCCACTGTTTCCCCATCTATTTCCCATGAAGTGATGGGACTGGCTGCCATGATCTTAGTTTTCTGAATGTTAAGCTTTAAGCCAACTTTTTCACTCTCCTCTTTCACTTTCATCAAGAGGCTCTTTAGTTCTTCACTTTCTGCCATAAGGGTGGTGTCATCTGCATATCTGAGGTTATTGATATTTCTCCTGCAATCTTGATTCCAACTTGTGCTTCATCCAGCCCAGCATTTCTCATGATGTACTCTACATATAAGTTAAATAAGCAGAGTGACAATATACAGCCTTGAGGTACTCCTTTCCCGATTTGGAACCAGTCTGTTGTTCCATGTCAATTTCTAACTGTTGCTTCCTGATCTGCGTACAGATTTCTCAAGAGGCAGGTCAGGTGGTCTGGTATACCAAGGAGTAAAATTGCTGAATCATGAGATGTTCTTGTGCTCTGCCAAACACTGCCAGACACTGCCAAAAAGTTTTCCAACACAGTTCTACCAACCTACAGCCCCATCAGCAGTATATGTATAGGAGTTCCAGTTACTTTACATCCTACTGAAAATGGATATTTTCTGTCTCTCATTTGAGCCGTTCTGTTCTGTGTGTAGTGGTATCACATTGTGTATTTAGTTTGTGTTTTCATGGTCACTAATAAGACTTGCTATCTTTTTGTGTGTTTATTGACCATTTGGATCTCATATTTTGGAGTGCCTGTCCATATTTTTGCCAGTTTTTGCTCTACTTTTGTCTTTTTTCTTACCAATTTGTAGACATTCTCTGCAAATTCTGGAAATGAGTCATTTGTCATATATACATCACAAATATGATTTTCCATTCTGTGAGCTGCATTTTCTACTCTCTTAATGGTGTCTTTTTGATCAATAGAAGTTCTTTATTTTAATATAGAAATGTATCATTTTCTTCTGTTATGATTGGCAATTTGAGTTCTGTTTGAGAAATCTTTACAGACTCCAATGTCATGAATATGATGTATGCTTTCTTTAAGAAATTTTATTGTTTCATATTTCATTGTCATATCTGTACTCCTTTTTAAAAATTTTTTATTTTATATTGGATTATAGTTGTTTTAACAATAATTTGATAGTTTCAGGTGTAGAGCAAAGTGATTCAGTTATACATATACATCTATCTATTGTTTTTCAAATTCTTTTCCCATTTAGGTTGTTACAGAATATTGAGCAGAATTCCCTGTGCTATGCAATAGGTGTTTCTTGGTCATTTAATATAGCAGTGTGTACATGTTCATCCCAAACTCCCTAACTATCCCTTCCTTGTGATAACAATGAGTTTGTTCTCTAAGCCTATGAGTCTGTTTCTGTTTTGTAAAATAAGTTCATTGCAATATCATACAATATTTCTCTTTCTCTGTCTCACTTAATTCACTCAGTATGACAATCTCTAGGTCCATCCATAGTGCTGCAAATGGTATTATTAATAATGTATTCCCTTTGGAATTGATATTCATACCTGATATGAGGTCAAAAGTTAAGTTTTTTCCTCCCCATTTGTATATCTATTGATTGATGCCACTTATTAGAAAGATTGTCTTTCCCCTTTGATATTAGTCCATTGAAAGCACATATGGTTTTCTGGACCTTCTATTCTGCTTCATTCATCTAGTCATCTGTTCTTGTGTAACAACATCAACATCATTTTTTTCATCCTGGAAACATTAGGCATTCCTGGCCATGAAGTAAATGAATAATAGCTTACTTTGGCAGAAGTCTGAGCTTGCCAAATCATATAATATCATTGAGAATGGTGAAGAGATAATTCACCTAGCTTCTTTCATCTCCTTCAGCCACTCACAGATGTCACTGAGTTCCCTGCTTGAGTCATTAAAGAAAACTGATTAAACCTGGGTCACAGCACATTGGAAGAAGCAATTAATATCTTGACACCTAAACACCAAAAGAGGTCTCTGATGAAATCTTGGAGAATATTAGAGTAATTATACCATGCTGGGTATAAGTGCTTTTTTAGTTTTACAATAAAATATGAATTAAGATCCACAAATCCAAAGTTTGCATATAGACAGACTGGACCTGGATTGAATTTTGCTAAGTGTTCTAAAAAAGTGAATTAAGAAAATAATAGAAGTAATCTTGTAGGGGGAAATGTTTACCCTCCCTAAGAGGACAAATCAATTGTAATACGCTGTTGTAAGTCTTTTTAATCTGACATTCATTTAGAGTCTTCCCCAGCAAGTACTAGCAGAAGTCAATACTTAGTTAACTTACTTTACACTATCAAATGTATCTTTTTAAAAAGCAGGCACTGTTCTTTTTTTGTCTTTTTAAAATGTTTTAAATTAATTAATTGATTTTAATTGGAGGCTAATTAAAATATTATGGTGGCTTTTGCCATACATCAACATGAATCAGCCACGGGTGCACATGTGTGCCCCCATCCTGAACCCCCCTCGTACCTCCCTCGCTACTCCATCCCTTTGGGTTGTCCCAGAGCACCGGCTTTGAGTGCCCTGTAAAAAGCAGACACTACTTTTGGTGACTGCTGTTGTTGTTCAGTCGCCAAGTCACCAGTATCTGAAAGTCTTAGAACTCAGGTTTTGCAACAGGGTCCCACTGGCTTTCTCCATCATGAGCCTGAATTACTGAGATCTTGCTCTATCTGGGATTAGTTTTATGTCCTCACTAGTTTTTGTAATGAAAAGAAGGGAGAGAAGGTACATATGACTTCACATAGAAGTGATAATAAAGGGAGACTTCCCTGGTGGTCCAGTGGTTAAAGATCTACATTCCATTGCAAGGGGACATGGGTTCAATCCCTGGCCTGGGAACAAAGATACCACATGCCACAGGGCAACTTATCCTGCCTGCCTCAACTACTGAGCCTGCACACCCCCACGAAGATCCAGTGCAGCCAAAATAAAATTAAGAAAAGAAGTGATAGTATGTTATGTGAAAAATTACCAGTATCTGAAAGCAGAAAAACATTGGAGTTTCTGGCTGGAACCAGCCACTATGTTTCAACCCATGCAAACACAGTTGCTTTGCTGTCTCAAAATTGACTTCAGCTTGTTGCAGTCTGAAATTCCTGAAAGATTCATTAAATCCTGGACACAAAATTATTGTTAGAAATCAGCAGTGCAAGTGTGGTTAATTACAATACAGTTTCCTTTCATTTGTCAGGGAAAGCACTTAATAAATTATTCCTAATAAGTTACTGAGTGGTTATCCTGCTAATAGAAGAACTGTGGATGGTATTTTCATGCTGGTTACTCACAGTCATGTTCTACATTTTAATGATTTTTGTATAATTTCAGAAATCCCAAAGAGGTAGCCTTTCCCAGTTCACTTTCTCTGGGACCAATGCTGTTTGATCTGGGATGTCTCAGTCAGTCTAAATTAGCATTTTGTTGCTTTATTATTAAAGTTCAGTTTTCTCATTAGCAATGTATATGTGACCTATATACCTCTTTCTTATTCAATTTTTTTTCTACCCTTTGGTTTATTCTTTTATTTCTTTAGTCAACTGATATCTATTAAGAAACTTGCATGTTCAAGGTAGTGGCTTATGGCTGAAACATGGGCTTTCCTGGTGGCTCAGCAGTAGAGAATCTGCCTGCAATTCAGGAGATGTAGGAGACACAGGTTTGATCCTTGGGTTGGGAAGATCCCCTGGAGGAGGGCATGGCAACCCACTCTAGTATTCTTGCCTGGGAAATCCCACAGACAGAGAAACCTGGCAGGCTACCGTCTGTGGGGTCAAAAAGAGTTGGACACAACTGAAGCAGCTTAGCATACATAGCACAGCACATGGTTCCAAGAAGCAACAGTATTTTGTATGTATTATTTTCATGCTTAAGAAGTAATTGTTGAGTCAATGAGTGAACACATGAGTGCATGAAAGTTTTAGATCTGATGTCATGGAACTTCCATTCTAATGAATATGTAGATAGCAATCAAGTGAGCAAATAAAATAATTTCCAACAGCTATAGGCATAATGAAGAACGAATTTTCAACTCAGAGAGGAACAGAGGTGCTGCTTGAGTTAGAGTAGCCAGGGAAGGGTTCCTGAGGATGTGGTGAGTGGAGAACTTAGGATGAACATTTCTGATAAAGGGAACATGCAGTGCAGGGGAAAGCCAGGGTGGCTTGAACTTGGTGAAATAGACTAGGGAATTCTGTCCAAGTAGAGATCAGTGAAATAGGCAGAGGCTAGATTGTGGAGGGATTATTGGCCACAGTAAGGACTTTTGGCTTTTATCGTCGGTATAATGGGGAGTGTGGAAAGGTTGCAAGCAGAGAGATGACCTAATCCATAATCTGACCGATATACTTTTATTTTGTTTAATTAGAGAATAATTAGTTTACAATATTGTGATGGTTTATGCCATATATCAGCCTGAATCAGCCATTGGTATACATAGGTCCCCTCCTTCTTGAACCTACCTCCCACCTCCCACCCTATCCACCCCTCTAGGTTGTCACAGAGCACTGGCTTCGGGTTCCCTGCATCATACAGCAAATTCCCATTGGCTATATGTTTCACAAATAGCAATGTATATTCTAAAGGAAATCAACCCCAAATATTCACTGGAAGGACTGATGCTGAAGCTCTGATACTTCGGCCACCTGATGCAAACAGCTGACACATTGGAAAAGACCCTGAACATGGGAAAGGTTGAAGGCAGAAAGAGAAGAAGGCAATAGAAGAAGAGACAGTTGGATGGCATCACTGACTCAGTGGACATGAGTTTGAACAAACTCCAGGAGATAGTGAAGGACAGGGAGGCCTGGTGTGCTGCAGTTCATGGGGTCTCAAAGAGTCAGACACGGTTTAGCAACTGAACAACAACAACAATGTATATTCTGATTGATATTTTTTTAAGAGCTCACTCTGGCTGCAAGATAAAGACTGGACCACAGAGAAGCAAGGCTGGAAACAAGGACACTGGTCAGGAGATGCTGTTGCTCTAGGGTGAAGAAGTGGAGGTGGAAAGGACTGAGCTTATGTCTGTAGATGCAGCTGACCAGACTTGCTGATAAGGGGGTGAGAGAATGACACAAGTGGATCCGGGACGACTGCTGAATTTTCGGCTCCTGGAGCAGGGTAAGTGATAGTGCTGTTGAATTGATTGGAGAAGACTTTAGGAAGAACAGTTTGGGGGTAGGGGATGGTACCTAAGGCTCTGTGTGCGGCATATTCCGTTTGAGATTTTCTCCATCTAGTCCCTACAGGGTGAAATTTGACACTTGAGATTCAATGGCTTGATACCTGCTTACCTCCTCCTCCATTTTCTTTCTTTTTTTGAAGATTTTTTAATGTGGACCATTGTTAAAGTCCTTATTGAATTTGTTACAATAGTGCTTCTGTTTCTTTCTTTCTTTATGTTTTGGTTTTTGTGCCATGAGTTATGTGGGATCTTAGCTCCTCAACCAGGGATCAAGCTGACAGTCCCTGCATTGGGTGGCTAAGTCTTAACCTCTGGTCCACTAGGGAATTCCCTTGAGAACTGTGTTTTATATAAGATCAAGGGCTTCAAGATCTAAATTCTTGGAAGTCACTGTCTACACCCATCACTTATCTCAGTTCATTAGAACTTGTCATTGTTGTTGTTTAGTCACTAAGTCACATCTGACTCTGTGCGACCCTATGGACTGTAGCCCACCAGGCTCCTCTATCCATGGGATTTCCCAGGCAAGAATACTGGAGTGGGTTGCCATTTCCTCCTCCAGGGATCTTTTGGACCCAGTGATCGAATGTCTCTTGTGTCTCTGCATTAATTGGCAGGTGGATTCTTTACCACTAAGTGACCTGGAAAGCTAGAGCTTGCTATTATGCATACAATTAATTAATACTAGAATGAAATCTCCAAAACACTGTAGTTTAAGCACCCAAAACAGTCAGTGCTAAGCCCAGAAATATTCAGAATAAGCCAGAATATTCAGTGAATATTTCTGGAAAGAATGAATGGATGATTTCTTCACATTTGCATTAAAAATGAAAAATCATACAAATTGCCTTTTTAAAAAGAAAGGAATCCACTATGAAAAGGATGTTACTAATGTGGGGTTGGAATGCTCAGTGAACTTACAAAATCCTGAGGCTAGACTTCTGTAAATTAGCTGGAACATCCTCTATTTGTAATAGAAATGAGCATAAGATAAGATTTTTTAAAATGATACATGCAGTAATTATAATGGTCCTTTCCATAAACACAGCATGACAAAATCTACAAACAGTTTCACTCTGTTGTTAACAGTTTTCTCTGTATTTCAAGGCGGAGATTTTAGTTTCAAGAAAGTGTCTTGTGTTAGGCTCACAGGAAACAGACAAGGGGACAGAGATTTGTTTGCAGGGTTGACTGGGAAGTGCCTGTAGAGTCAGCAGCCTGGAGGAGGGGGAACTGATCAGGAGGAGGATGCGGACCATGGGTCAGCTGCAGCAGAGGCCAGTCAAGGGAGACTCTGAAGGTGGTGTCCTACTTTGAAGCAAGGGGCTGGTCTCTGCCTCTGCTGGATGGAGTTCAGAGATGTTGCCTTTGGGGAGGCTTCCCAGGTGACTCAGTGGTAAAGAATACTCCTGCCAATGCAGGAGACTGAGGAGACATGGGTTCGATCCCTGGGTGGGGAAGATCTCCTGGAGGAGGGTGTGGCTACCCACTCCAGTATTCTTGCCTGGAGAATCCCATGGAGAGAGGAGCCTGGTGGGCTGCAGTCCGTGGGCTCTCACTGAGCAGGCATGAATGCCTCTTGGGAAATAGTTTGTCTTTGGAAGAGAAGCCTTTCATCACTTGAAAGTGACTCCAAGAGAGCGGCTCACCTGGAAGCCTCAGACACTGATGCTCTAGCACCCAGAGTGGGGGCTGCGGTTTCTCTGCTGGTCTAGGGCAACACAGCCCAGCACCCGCCACTGACTGTTTCAGCCTCACCTGAGAATCTGTGAGATACACACAACCTGAGATGCCACCTCAGGCCAACTCTAAATTATAACAAGCCCGCTCAAACAATGCCGGTGCACGTGTCATCTGGAAAACCACTCGGCTGGAGAGGCAGCCAAGGGCTTTGGTCCCTTTAGAGGACACGAAGTTCCACTCACTTCTCATTCTGTATGATGCCATTTGAAAGCCGATGACTTTCCTTTCAGGGGACCTGAATGTGACACTAGCTTGGCTCTCAAGGGCCTAAACCACACTTGGGGTCAGTTTGTAACGGAAATTAAAACAGAAAAAAAAGAATTGATTTTCCTGGTATTGCACAGTTTTCAAAGACAGAAAGAAAGCAAGAAAATCAAAGGAAGAGATATGAATGTGTGTATGTGTAGGAAATGGATTTCCTGAGGTGTAGATGAGCAAAGAATAAATCATTGGGGAAGAAATAAGAAGCAGAGACATCACTTTGCTGACAAAGGTCCATATAGTCAAAGCTATGGTTTTTCCAGTAGTCATGTACGGATGTGAGAGTTGGACCATAAAGAAGCTGAGCCCCAAAGAATTGATGCTTTTGAACTGTGGTGCTGGAGAAGACTCATGAGAGTCCCTTGGACAGCAAGGAGATCGAACCAGTCAATCCTAAAGGAAATCAAGCCTGAATATTCACTGGAAGGACTGATGCTGCAGCGGAAGCTCCAATACTTTGGACACCTGATGGCAAAGAGCTGAGTCATTGGAAAAGACCTTGATGCTGGGAAAGATTGAAGGCAGGAGGAGAAGAGGACCACAGAGGATGAGATGGTTGGATGGCATCACCAACTTGATGGACATGAGTTTGAGAAAACTCTGGGAGTTGTTGACGGACAGGGAAGCCTGGCATGCTGCAGTCCATAGGGTTGCAAAGAGTTGGACATGACTTAGCAACTGAACAATAATAGATAGAATGCTGTCTTGATTTTTGGTGCAATGCACCATCTCTTTCAGTTCAGTTCAGATGCTCAGTCATGTCCAACTCTTTGCGACCCCATGGACTGCAGCACACCAGGCCTCCCTGAGCTTACTCAGACTCATGTCCCTCAAGTTGGTGATGCCAGCTAACCATCTCATCATAACTCCTTGCCTTTGTGCATCACTTGCAAGTTTTAACACTCATATTAAGTGAAGAAAGCTGAGTGCAAAAATAGTGTCTAGCATGCAACTATTTATATAAAAACAAAGGTGCAAAAATGAATATGTCAGTGTATTGTTATATGTATACATAAGGCATCTTTAGGAGGGTAACTAATCACAGTGATTACCCTTTGCAGAGGGATGGGATTTGGAGATGGGAAATAGAGTGGAAGGAAGAGTTTTCATTACATATCCTTTGTACTTTTTGAAGTTCTAACCATGTGAATATATTGTTCTTGTTCAGTCGATAAGTCATGTCTGAGTCTTTGCAACCCCATGGACTGCAGCACACCAGGCTTCCCTGTCCTTCACCATCCCTGGAGTTTGTTCAAATTTATGTCCATTGAGTCAGTGATGCTATCTAACCATCTCATTCTTTACCATCCCCTTCTTTTGCCTTCATTCAAAAAAAATTTTTTTTTTAAATTTTGAGTGTTTTCCTGTAGCCTCAGGATCCACGAGAAATAGATATTGCAGTTTCTTATTTTACAAAGAGTTGCATACCTAGGAGAGATGGAACTTTAACTATGGGCTTCTCATTTCTGTAATGGTGTTCTTTCTGCAAACTATTTTGTCCCCAGTTTCACCTAAATCTGAAATTGCTGGGTGCACTGTCATATCTTGGCAGCCACTTGTGCTGGGTTTCCTCAGATGTAAACCCAGGCTCACTGAATCAGCAGTTGCATTTTTACACTATTTTTATGGATCTGGAAGTCTGTTTCTTCAAAGAAAGTCCAAGCAAAATCTGTTTCATGAGCAAAGGAAAATTTCCTTGAAATTATCTCATACTATCTGTGGAAGATTGCAGTAAAGCGTGGAATTCACTAGGTTATGAAATATAATTCTGCTTTCTTGGTTTGAAGCATTCTTGTAATTGGCCTAAAAGGAATACAGTCTAGAAGTCTAGGTTTCTCCTTAAGGATGAGTTTATTCCCAAATAAGGAATACTGGAGGAGGGCATGGCAACCCACTCCAGTATTCTTGCCTGGAGAATCCCATGGACAGAGGGGTCTGGTAGGCTATAGTCCATGGGGTTGCAAAGAGTCAGACATGACTGAAGTGACATAGTGCTAGCACATTCCCAAATTAAAAGTTGAAATGATTAAAAAAAATAAAAAAGACATGATGTGAAGGACTAGGAGAGGCTGGAGATTCAAGGTTCTGGAGTGAAGATTTGAAGGGTCAGAATAAGAAGAACGACTGAGAGAAGGGAGGCTCAAGAGTAAGGGGAGAATACTGGAGTGGGTTGCCATTTCCTTCTCCAGGGGATATTCCCAACCTAGGGATCAAACGGCACAAATAAATAAAAAGAGATAATGATGATTGAGAACTTATTACTTGGCAAACATCTAGCACATATCACCTTGTATAGCTCTCACAGCCACTGCCCAGTACAGCAGGTGTTCCTTGAGGCCCTATTTTACAGATAGTGAAACTGAGGTTTGGAAAGTAAGTGTGCATGACCCAAGGCAGAATGGCTGGTGAGGGGCTGAGCTGGGCTTGGAAGTCAGGCCTCTGCTCCGGCCACCCCCCACTCCACCCCACCCTCAACTGAAGGGAGCACACTGGAACCGGAACCAGGAGGCTGGAAGCGGGTGCAACTGACTTGGGTATGAAAGACCCCACAAGAGCCATGAGCAAGTGTCATTTAAAGAGGCAGGAGGATTTGCCTGGTGGTCCATTGGCTAAGACTGTTCTCCCAATGTAGGGGGCCCAGGTTCCATCCCTGGTCTGGGGGACCAAATCCCACATGCTGTAACTAAGACTGGTGTGACTAAATAAATATTAAAAAACAAAGAGACTGGAGGTGGAGTAGGTGCAAGTTCACTGTGATTTATGGGAGAGGAAGAAGCAGATGAAGGGCAGTATTGTAAGTATCGTATTAATAATGTAAATGAAGAGAAGGGCTGGGCGATGGAGGGGTATCGTCAAGAGGGATTTCTTTAGAAAACAAGAGACTCTTGCATGGTGACAGATCCAGGGGGCAGAATCCCAAGGAGAGCGAAGGGTTCATGGTTTTTTTCCTTTCCTGCTTTTTTCATCTCAGAAGTTTATTTTTTCCAAATTTTAAAATTCCTGCCCATATCCACATATACTTTATAGTCTTAGCCAGAGTTCATAAAATTTCAATTTTTCAAAGTTATTTACTGATAGTATTCCAAAATATTTTTAATTATCATAGTTATTGGTGGCACCTGTGTGTGTGCTCCTTTGCTCAGTCATGTCCGACTCTTTGCAACCCTATGCTCTGTAGCCCGCTAGGCTCCTCTGTCCATGGAATTCTCCAGGCAAGAATACTGAGGTGGGTTGCCATGCCCTTCTCCAGGGGCTCTTCCCAACCCAAGTATCGAACCGGGTCTCCTGCATTGCAGGCAGATTCTTTACTGCTGAGCCACTGGGGAAGCCCATTGGTGGCATGCTGCTACTGCTAGGTCACTTCAGTCGTGTCCAACTCTATGCAACCCCATAGACGGCAGCCCACCAGGTTCCCCTATCCCTGGGATTCTCCAGGCAAAAACACTGGAGTGGGTTGCCATTTCCTTCTCCAATGCATGAGAGTGAAAAGTGAAAGTGAAGTCTCTCAGTCGTGTCTGACTCTTAGCAACCCCATGGACTGCAGCCCACCAGGCTCCTCCGTCCATGGGATTTTCCAGGCAAGAGTACTGGAATGGGGTGCCATTGCCTTCTCTGATTGGTGGCATGACATGTCTTCAAATTTGTATACGTGGTGTACCTTGTAGGAGAGAAACCCAGGCCAGGTGGAGGCTCACCTGGGGAAGAGAGAGCACAGTGAAGCAGTGGACAGGGCTGGAGTACCACTCCCTGCCCTCCGGCTCTCCTGCTCAGTTACTTACTGATTCCAGATCCCAGGGATCTTGTGCTTTCAGCATCAGGACAGGCTAAGGGACCCACCCCAATCTGTACAGACAGTAAGTGAGCAGGCGGAAGCCAGACTTGTCTCTGTGGACAACTCTGAAGCCTCTGTGTATGCCTCCTTCCTTCAGGTACTGCTTTGCTTATCCATATTCTGCTGAGACCAGAGAGGTGGAAGACCCGGGGTCGGGTGGTACTGGGAGTCTCTCATCTGCTGGGGAAGAGGAAAGGGGTGAGGAGGAAGGTCAGAAGGGGCTGCCATGGGGACTTCTGCTGGCAGAGACTGGGGAGGCCTGGCCATGATGCCCAAAGCCGGACTGACCTGGTCAACACTGGAGACTGCCTAATCGAAAAGGCCCCAGGCAGGACCTGGGGGCCCCACGTGCAAGGGTGGGGTGAAAATCAGGACACTGCTGTGTGTTTTCTCTTCTCTCTCTTTAGTCAGGACAATCACATGTGACTGTGAGTATATGTGTGGTTGTGTAAAGTGTACACAAGTTGTGGGTAGGTTTCCGTGTGCGGACATATGTGTGTGTGGGTGGGTGTAAGCGCATGGGAGTGGAGGTGTGCACGCATGTGCTTGGCCAGTGGAGAGGAGCCATCTTCCTGGCTGTGCGGCTGGAATGCAAACACAGCCTCTGAAATTAATCACTGTCTGCAGCCCTGGCTGTGTGACTCGGGCTGGCTGCGCGCTACGTGCCAGGCTTCCTGAGCTCGGGCTCCGACTGCTCACAGCTGACTCTCCATCTCCCCCCAGGGTGACCTCTGGGCACCAGGACATTCTGTGCAGGTCTGGGGGGCACCTTCAGATGGGCCCCAACCGTGGGTAGGGTCTCTAGATGCTTCCGTTCCCAGCTGGGCTCTTCAGCGGGCATCCTGGCCTAAGTGTACCCACCTCCTGCAGATCTGCGTCTACATGGGAAACCCCAGGGGAATGGGTTACACCTTCAGCTTTTATTGCTGAGATGCAAGTGGCAAGGATTGAATTAGAGACAGAGGCTGAGAAAGACAAAGAAGCACATTTGTGGCACAGCCATGTTGTATGTTCAACCAAACATATTGCGTGTTCATAGATTTTCCTTGTTTGCCTATGAAACTGATGCACTTCATTCCTTCTTTCTTTCCTCCCTCTCCTTCTTCCTTTCTCTCTTCCCTCCTCCCTCCCTTCCTTCTACAGATTGTTTCTTGAAGCTATCTGATGCACCTAGGATGATGCCAATGGCTGGGCCTAGAGCAGGGAAGAGTCAGACCTCAGCCTGAGCCTCTTGACCTGTCCGGAGACACACATGGAGCAAGTCACCACCCCCGTGGCATGAGCATGTGGGAGAACATGTCCTAGAATCTGGTAATAAAAGGCTCTGACTTAGCCCTGGGGATGGCGTGGTGTTCTCAGTGACAAAAGCTTTTAAAGAAGCACTCCCTAGGAGCAAGAATTCTTTTTGTGCCCACCGTGGTGCTCACTTTGGCCTGACACCTTGTGCCTTCAAGGAGGCCTTGTCCACAGGGAAGTTTCCTCCCCCAGGCCCACCACGGCAATGGACCTGAAGTGGGCCTCTGTCCCAGGGTGTAACATGCAGGCCTGACACCCCCCAGGCCAGGTCTCAGATCTCGTCACTCTGGTTGGCAGTGACCTTTAGACCTCTATCTGGCAAGACCCCTGGGACTTGATGATTCCAGTTGTGTATTAGCCCTTCCTTGTGCCAGCTGACTCCATCCCTAGGCAGCTAAGAACAGTGGACTCCTACACTGAGCCAAGCATCACATCCAGGTTTACCACCACTCTTTAAAGTGGGTACTGCTGTAATTGCCAGACCAATTTTCACTTGAGACAGAGGCACAGAGCGGTCAAGTAACTTGCCTGAGGTTGGATGATGGGGAACTTGGAATTTCAACTTAGGTGTTCTGGAATCAGGGTTCACTTTCTTATTGACTCTACTATGCTTCCTTTCAAAGTCAAATCTAAATTGGCCTCTCAAATCTCAATACAAATATTCCTTTACTCATTCACCGAATTTTTGAAGGCCACTGTACCTTGAGATCTCACTGTATAATGATAGATACTGTGCTAAATGCTTTGTTCATCCAATCAATTTTAATAAAGTGTGATCTCTGTGCCGGACAGAGTCCTAGGTACTGAGAATACAGGGGTGAACAAAACATACCATATCCCTACTCTAATTATAATTGAGCGGGGATACACAAAAGAGGCCAAAGATTATATAATGTTGGATGGCAATTAATGACATTTGTCTCACTTAATATTTACCTCATCTTTAGAAGCAGGTATTGGGACTTCCCTGGTGGTCCAGTGGCTAAGACTCCATGCCTCCAAAACTGGGGGCCTGGGATTCCATCCCTGGTTGGGGAACTAGATCCCATATGCCACAACTAATATCCAGCACAGCCAAATAGATAAATACATATTTTTTTTCTAAAAGAAGCAGATACTGTTGTGCCCATTTTATTGATGTAGAAATAAATCTAAGGCTCAGAGCTATTCGTCAGTAGATGTAAAGTCACACAGTTATCAATTTTGAACTTGAACTTGATTTTGGATTCGAATCCAGATTTCTTCAACTTTGAAGATAAAGTTCTCAGCCATCACACACTCGAAGCATTGTCAAAGGATAAAACATAATACTACTTTTGCTTATCTTTGCTTCTCTCTTTCCATCATCTCTGCTAAAAAAAAAGGAGGAGGGGACAGAATCTGAGGGCTGGAGGGACGAACTCAGGAGTCACCTCCCGAGGTCACCTGGCTATTTTGTCCTAGGGAAGGGGTCTCCTGAGAGTCTATCTTGTCTTGTTCTAAACGAGAAAGTCATGCAGAACCGAATCCATAAGAGATCTCTTTGACATTAGAACTTCTTTTGTTTATTTTCCTCTCCTCCTCTTGTGCTGACAGATGTGTTCATGTAAAGACAGGGGGAAAAAGCCAAGCCATTTGTCACAGTGATATCTTCCCTCCTGGCCTTCATAATGAATTGTAGCAGTTCTAGTTAATCAGTCATTCCCATAACTGCGCCTATGGATGCTTCTCTTTTAAAGGGCCCCCAGACTGCATGCTTGAATGGAGTGTTCCCAAAGACTTTACATGCACACATGTAAACCCAAGTGTTCCTTGAGGGGACTAGGCATTCATGTCAGGCACCAAGCTGACTGCTGTGGACACATTGCCCCATCTTCTCCCAGCAAAACTCCCATATCCTGGGAGGTTGGATATTCCTCCCTTTTACAGGTGGTCTTATAGGGAAGCAATCAGGTGTGTTCTGTAGGTTCAGGGTCACAGATTGTGAGAATCAGAGCTGCAGTATGAACCTAAGTTTATGTCTAATTAACAGGTTAACCTTGCCTACTAAAGATGCATTCCATGTCCTTACCAGATGTTCACAAGTTCATTCTCAAAGGTATAAGCATGTTTGTTTTGCTGTTCTCTGAATCCCCCCAATCCTAATTTCTCATCTGGCTTTGCCCATATGCATGGGAATCCAACAACTCATCTTATCATGCAAGGCATTAGAATCATAGGTTCCATAGGCTCAGAGCCTGCCCCAAGCTCCCCTGAGTCCTCATACTGCAAAGCTTCACGTGTTCCCCCAAGTAGGAGATAGTGAGAAAATGTAAAGACTTGAAAAAATTCTACCGTGTGACATACATTCATCGACTGTGATGCTGCTGCTGTGGGGGAGATATTGAGTAGCTGCACCATGAAACCAGCCAGTGTTTGAAAGAACTGATGGAAGTATTTGTGTTGAGCATGTTCATTACTTGTTCTCAATCACACAGTTGCCAAAGTGGTTTGAAGAGGACTTGGCCATTGTTCTCGCGTATTTATTCATGTTCAACAAGGTTAAATACTGCCCTTGTGTCCACTCCTGATTTGTACAGGAAGCCAGAACAAAGGAACCCAAATGAATTGTCACACCTCACTTAACGTGGTTTTAATTCCGAGACAAATAGGATCACAGTGAACTTCAATGAACTGTCCAAATTTTTTTTATGTGAGTTTGCACTGATGATGGGTGTGTGAAATTAGAGGGCTGTGGCCCGATGTTCAGCAATTGTTTCATTAGGCGAAAATTCTGGTTGTCATAGTGCTTAGAGCAGAGTCTGAATTGCATGTCACATACTCTACACTAATGAAGAACAGAGCAGCACCCATAGATGCCAGCCAGAGACGGGTTGCAGGTTTCCTTGGAGCCTGTGGTTTTTAAATCTCCATCTCTATACCACATCTAATATTTAGCAGAAGTAACATCATCTTATTTTCTCATGATACCCCCATGCCTAGGGACTCTTACTTGGCTTCATGAAATCAATTGTAAGAATATCTTAGATTATAGCTAAGAGACTGGACTCCTTAATCTTTGAGGTTCTTTAGGTTCCAAAAAATCTGGGTTCATTTAAGATCTCAGTGATTCAGTTAGATAGGAAGACATGGCCCAATTATCGGCATAAATCCAGAACTACCTAAACTTATCTATTCAACCATTAGATACTATTTTCTCACTCTGGGTTAGAGACTGAAGATACGGAGAAGAAACTTAGATGGTCCCTGCCCTTCATCCCTCTGTCTAGTGAAAGAGATGATCATGTGACTCCAGTAGGCTGTCTTATCATCACCTTGACTTTTCTGTATTGTCTGCTAGAATATAAACCTCCTTCAAGGCAAGATTACCTCCTATT
This sequence comes from Bubalus kerabau, assembly GCF_029407905.1. Taxonomy (NCBI): domain Eukaryota; kingdom Metazoa; phylum Chordata; class Mammalia; order Artiodactyla; family Bovidae; genus Bubalus; species Bubalus kerabau. The sequence goes on from NC_073642.1 coordinate 26,305,862, forward strand.
AATAGATCTGTCCTCCAAACCCAGAATAGGGCTCACCACTTAGAAGACATTCAAACAAAATCAATCAGATAAATAAATGGATGAATAGCATTAAGGAAATATGATTAAAGTACATTAGAGAGAGTAGATTTTCTTTTTTATTGGAATATAGTTGCTTTCCAATGTTGTGTTGATTTATGTTGTACAGCAAAGTGAATCAGCCTTATGTATACATATCTCCCCTCCCTCCTGAGCCTCGTCCCCCCACCTCCATCCCACTCCTCTAGCTCATCACAGAGACCAAGCTGAGCTCCCTGTGCTATACAGCAGCTTCCCACCAGCTATCTGTTTTATCTGGTAGTATATGGTAGTATACACTCCACATGGTAGTGTATATGCAATCCCAATCTCCCAATTCCTCCCAACCTCCCTTTCCCCTGCTGTGTTCACATGCCCATTTTCTAAGTCTGCATTTCTATTCCCACCCTGCAAACAGGTTCATCTGTACCATTTTTCTAAATTCTACATATATGCATTAATACATGATGCTTGTTTTTCTCTTTCTGACTTCACGTAGTATGACACTCTCTAGGTTCATCCATGTCACTACAAATGACCCAATTTCATTCCCTTTTCATAGCCAAGTAATATTTCATTGTAGATACACACCATAACTTCTTTGGTTAGGACTTGGGTTGGAGATGACTTCCTTTCTTCTTTTGAACTGTGTCTCTTTTAAACACAGCTGCAATGGGACCTCACACAGTCATGTAAAATTGGTCTTTAATCCTCATTTTCCCATGAGGAAACTCATAAAGGGGCAGGAATTTGCTGAAGGTCACACAGCTAAGTAAATGACCCAGATGAAAAGCTAAATATCCAATACTTAAATGGAACTTGATTTCAAGCTTATTTGCTTCTACAGGACCCTTCACCATAACTTGCTTTAACCATTTAATGAAAATCTGAAACAGTAGGTCCTTTAAATAAGTCACCATACTTGATTCCTAAAGGAACCTGCATAGTGGCTTTTGATCCTCTTCCTGTCCTCATCGCTTTTCTTCAACTTACTAAGGATTGACAATGTCCTTGTAATTACTGACATTCTATAGATGAGAAAACCAAAGGTGATCAGTGAGTAAATGTCAGGTTATGTCAGTAAATGTCAGAACATTGGTCTCTCTCTTTTCGCACACACTCCACTGCACTTCCACACCATGAGGGTGCCTTCAGAATCCAATCATTTGTTTACCTGTTAAATGTCCCGATAGCGCCTGAAGGAGATCAGCCCTGGGTGTTCTTTGAAAGGAATGATGCTAAAGCTGAAACTTCAGTACTTTGGCCACCTCATGCGAAGAGTTGACTCATTGGAAAAGACTCTGATGCTGGGAGGGATTGGGGGCAGGAGGAGAAGGGGACGACAGAGGATGAGATGGCTGGATGGCATCACTGACTCGATGGATGTAAGTCTGAGTGAACTCTGGGAGTTGGTGATGGACAGGGAGGCCTGGCGTGCTGTGATTCATGGGGCCATGGGGAGTTGGAGACGACTGAGCAACTGATCTGATATGATCTGATTCTTTTTAAAATTCTTTTCCCAGTTAGGTTCTTACAAGATATTGAGCAGAGTTCCCTGTAGTACACAATAGGATCTTGTGTGTTATCCATTTTAAATATAGTAGTGTGTACATATAAATCCCAAACTCCCTAGTTATCCTTTCCCTTGGATCACCGTAAGTTCTTTCTCTAAATCTATGAGTCTGTTTCTGTTTTGTAAATAAGTTCATTTGTATTTTTTTTTTCAGATTCCACATATAAGCCATATCATAAGGTATTTCTTTCTCTATCTGACTTACTTCACTCAGTAGGACATTCTAGGTCCATCCGTGGTGCTACAAATGGCATTATTTCATTCTTTTTAATGGCTGAGTAATATTCTATTGTCTATATGTATCACATCTTCTTTATCCATTCTTCTATTGATGGACACTTAGGTTGCTTCCATATCTTGGCTGTTGTAAACAGTGCTGCAATGAACGCTGGGGTGCATATATCTTTTCAGATCATGTTTTTTCTCCTACAAGGAGTTGGATTGCATGATCATATGATAGTGTATGGGCTTTCCTGGTGGCTCATATGGTAAAGAATCTGCCAGCAATGTGGGAGACCTGAGTTCGATCCCTGGGTTGAGAAGATCTCCTGGAGGAGGGCATGGTGTGGCATGGCAACCCACTCCAGTATTCTTGACTTAGGAATCCCCATGGACAGAGGAGCCTGGCAGGCTACAGTCCACAGAGTTGCAAAGAGTCAGATATGGCTGTGCAACTAAGCACAGCACATGAGAATGTATATTTACCTTTTTGGATCTGGCTATAGGGCTTCTTTGTTTTTTATGGTAAGGTGGAACATATCAGACTTGAACCAGCTCCTACAGTTTGGTCATCAGCACACTTTGTCCTGCAGAATGAGGAGTACAGCAGCCAAGCTCAAGTACACGAGAACTGAAGAGCATCAGTTCCTCACTCTGAGTCTCCCTGGCTCCTTGGTGAGGTGGAGGAGCAAGTTTCTGAATGACTGGGGAAAATTGTAGAAATGATTGATGACCAGAAAAATACAACTTGTATTTTTATCATCGACAATGAAGATAATGCCTTATCTTGGCGGTTTTCCTGGGTTCACCTGTCCTCAGCCCTTCCTGATGCAGGTCACCAATACTGGCAATCTAGACCCTCCCCCAGCCCCCGTTCGCCTAAGCAGGCAATGTCCATGGGAGAAATGCCTACTGTAACTGGACTATGTCACAGCGTATGGCCCATGAGGCAGATACAACAAAGAAAACAGGAAGCTTCCTCTCCTCCATCATTCACTCATCTAATTTACAAAACAGAGCATGTACGTAAGGCCACACACTTGCCATGGTCATGCTATAAGAGATGATCAGGGATAGGACCTGCCCTCAACTGTGCCCAGACGTTTTGGGACCTTGAGATTTCACCTCCTTCCTCTGGGCCTCAGCTTCTCCATTAAAAACAACAAACAAACATACAAAGAAGCACCAACAAGATCCTCAAGATGACTTAACTTGATCTCCCACTTTGTCCCCCCGTCCCCTTCCCTCTCTGTGTCCACGTGTCTGTATGTTCTCTATGTCTGGAAACCTGCTATATAGCACAGGAAGCTCAGCTGGGTGCTGTGTGATGACCTAGAGGGATGGGTTGGGAGGGGATGAAGGAGGGAGGAGCAAGAGTGAGGGGGTGTATGTACACATATGGCTGATTCACTTGGTTGTAAGCAGAAAGGAATACCACAATGTTAAGCACTTAAACTACACTTTAAAAAAAAAGATGATTTAACTTGATAATCATCAAGTTCTTTCTAAATTTTTATATTCCATGAGAATATTGAATATGTCTATGTTAGAATTTTCCAGGAAATTTGAAGTCCATCATGAATTATACAGGGTGTCACATCCATTCTTGGGGAGATGGTGGTCCCATGGGAGACTCACACTTTCTAGTCAACAGACTTGGGAAGAGAAATATCATTATTGCACAGTGTACCCAAAGAACAGAGCTGCTGAAATGTGCAACTGTGCAGACTGCCCCCAGTGACACCCATGAAGTTTCTCACCCATTTCCTCACAGGGTTAAGACAAGAGGTTCCTGTGCACACATTTGAATAAGGAAAAGGCAAACACCTGAGCTGCTTAAATTCAGAAGCACTTTTCTTTTGTCCTCACTTGAATTTAATTTCCAAATCACAATATTACAGATTGAAAGAGAAGGTCCATAGGTGCCAGGGCAGAGTAAAAATAGAAGCCAGAATGACAGAGGGGACAGTCCTCCAGGAAGTGGTAGCTGATTTATTAACAGAAAAGAAAATTGATGTATAAATGATCTTGGCAAGGTAGACTGCTGCCTACATTTTTAAATTAATGTGTGATTATATATGAAATTCTTAATTACATTTGTAATCCGTAATTACACAAGCAGTATAGGAATACATTTTTTCTTTGCAAAAATTAAAACACTCCAGATAAAACTGACGTCCCCTCTGAGCAAACCTCATTCTCTCTCCATCCTGAGTTTCTGTTTGATGCAGATCCTTTCAGCTCATCTTCCTTGATTTTACATGATTTTGATATATATTGATAGATCCATAAAATCATATTATATCATTTAGTAGTACGATCATTGGGCTTCCCCAGTGGCTCAGTGGTAAAGAAATCTGTCTGCCAATGCAGGAGACTCAAGTTTGATCCCTGGTCCAGGAAGATCCCCTGGAGAAGGAGATGGAAACCCACTCCAGTATTTTTGCCTGGAGAATTCTATGGACAGAGAAGCCTGGTGGGCTACAGTCTGTAGGGCTGGAAAGAGTCAGGTTCGACTGAGCTCAAACACACATGCCCGCGCACACACACACATTCAGCAAAGTTTCTTGTGGTCAAAAATCTGATGCTAAAATCATAACAGCCTTGTCTAGTGGAATCCCCTTCAAGCATCCTCCTTTGTCCTTTTGACATACCCGCATCATTAAATTAATTTATTTTTTGAGCCTTTCATGACATTCTGGCACAAGATATTTCAGGCTTATATTGGACCTTCTCTTCCCCAGCTCAGAAGCAGTCATTTCTCCAAGAAACCAGCTCCTTTAAATGAAGAATAATATTGAGGGAAGTGAGTGGGAAATTCAAGAGGGCGGGGATATATGTATACATATAGCTCATTCACTTTGCTGTCCAGCACAAACTAAGGCAACATTGTAAAGCAATTACACTTCAATTTTAAAATAAAAATAAACATAAAATAAAGGCTAATAGTTTAACTAATACGTGTCTTGGAGTTGATCATTCCAGGTGAATTTTCCAAAGTATACAGTCATCCTTCTCAATATGTAGATTTGAGTTCTCTCTCAGATCCACAAAATTTTCTTAGATTATAGTTTTGAATTTTAATTCTGTTTCATTGTTTTGCTTTGTTTCTTCCAGGACAGAAATCATAGGTATATTGTATTAACTTCCATTTTAATCACTTTCTCTTTGACCCTTTTGTATGTATTTCTATAACTCAATTTTATTCTCTTGGCTATTTTTCTGCCTGTCTTCAATGTCCCCTATTAAAATTTCATTGGACTTTATTACTTTTTGACTTTGTTCTCCCCTAGGCATTTTATGATTTATTTTTTATTTTTGAGAAGATCTTGTCTTTTTATTCTATTTCCCCCCGAGTTCTCACTGCCTATCTTTCTCTCGCTCTTACATTTCTGCTGTTAGTCTTTGAGTTTCTATGTGTTTTTCATTACCTCCAAATGCTAGTTTGAGGATATTTGATTTAGTCTAAACTGAACTCTGTTGCATTGCAGTTTTACTTGGCTTCATGGTTTTTTGAGGAGACTGATCATCAGCTAAAATGTTATGACTTATTTTTTGTCTTCTTGTTGTAGCTTTGTATAGGGTTGGTTTGATTTTTTTTTTAATAACTAGATATTTCAAGGAGAAGTGGCATAGTTCAAGAGAGCTTCGTCTTCTGTCAATATAGGAAAATGTGACTTTAACCAACTATATTAATATGGGGAGAGGGATAGATGGGGCTGATTGGAATTATTCCTTCTTCATTCCTTTAGAATCTTTGATGTGGACCATTTTTAAAGTTTTTGTTGAATTTGTTGCAATATTGCTTCCGTCTTGGTTTTGGTTTTGGGGGCTGCAAGGCATCTGGGATCTTAGTTCCTGGACCAGGGATCAAACCTACACCCTCTGCATCAGAAGGTGCAGTCTTAACCACTGGACCACCAGGGAAATTCCTCCTTTAGAACCTTTGCATCTTCTTCATTAGTTCCTTCTTCCCTTGTCCTGCCACATCTCCTTCTCTGTATAGTTATAAGCATCCAGAATCAATGTTTCTGCAAGCCTACCCCTTATGGTCCTGCTCACTTTAAGCTCTGTCTCTGTAGCCTGTGTATGAGCCAGTAAGTCCCATTACTGTGCTCACTGCTTTAGCATTTAGGGCTGGGCTTTCTCTTTCTCAAGTGGATGATCTTTATACTTTATCTCTGTCCTTCATTCACTTCTCCTTCTTTCACAGTCTCTTCAGTTCAGTTCAGTCACTCAGTCGTGTCCGACTCTTTGCGACCCCATGAATCGCAGCACATCAGACCTCCCTGTCCATCACCAACTCCCAGAGTTTATTCAAAGTCATGTCTATCGAGTCGGTGATGCTATCCAGCCATCTCATCCTCTGTCATCCCCTTCTCCTCCTGCCCCCAATCCCTCCCAGCATCAGAGTCTTTTCCAATGAGTCAACTCTTTGCATGAGGTGGCCAAAGTATTGGAGTTTCAGCCTCAACATCAGTCCTTCCAATGAACACCCAGGACTGATCTCCTTTAGAATGGACTGGTTGGATCTCCTTGCAGTCCAAGGGACTCTCAATAGTCTTCTCCAACACCACAGTTCAAAAGCATCAATTCTTCTGCACTCAGCTTTCTTCACAGTCCAACTCTCACATCCATACATGACCACTGGAAAAACCATAGCCTTGACTAGACAGACCTTTGTTGGCAAAGTAATGTCTCTGCTTTTTAATATGCTGTCTAGGTTGTCATATGCTGTCATATGCTGTCATAACTTTCCTTCCAAGGAGTAAGCATCTTTTAATTTCATGGCTGCAATCACCATCTGCAGTGATTTTGGAGCCCTCAAAAATAAAGTCTGACACTGTTTCCACTGTTTCCCCATCTATTTCCCATGAAGTGATGAGACCAGATGCCATGATCTTAATTTTCTGAATGTTGAGCTTTCGGCCAACTTTGTCACTCTCCTCTTTCACTTTCATCAAGAGGCTCTTTAGTTCTTCTTCACTTTCTGCCATAAGGGTGGTGTCATCTGCATATGAAGTTATTGATATTTCTCCTGGCAATCTTGATTTCAGCTTGTGCTTCTTCCAGCCCAGCGTTTCTCACGATGTACTCTTAACTCTCCCCAAACCTGCTGGCCACATTCTCAGCTTTGCAGGGGTGATGGAGGGCTCCATTGGAATGGTTCAGATGGTAAAGAATCTGACTGCAGTGCAGGAGATCTGGGCTCAATCCCTGGATTGGGAAGATCCCCTGGAGAAAGAAATGGCAATCCACTCCAGTTTTCTTGCCTTGGAAATCCCATAGACAGAGAAGCCTGGCAGGCTCCAGTCATGGGGTCACAAGAGTTGGACATGACTTAGCCCCTAAACCTATCGACCTAATTCATTATTAGCTATTTTCAATAGTGTTTTATGTTAATCTAATGTACCATTACTTTCACAAGGAAACTGGAACATTAAAGGAAAAATGACACTTGAGAGATGAGGTGGTAAATGTTTTGGATGCCACGCCCTGCTTCACATCCTAATTCCCTCTTCCAGGCCCTGATAGATTCTGCTGTGTCCAGGCCTCCTGATCAGGTTAGGAAAATGAGTAGCAGCCTTGACAAGAAACAGTGCTGTGATTGATTAGCAATGTCTGGTTTGGGTGCAAGATGGTGTGGAGGTGGTATATAGAACACAGATTCTACCTACTCTGATGTAGCCTTGTATTTCCACTCTGTCCTTACACCTAATTTCCTTTTTTTTTTTTAAATTTTCCATTGGAGTATAGCTACTTTACAATATTGTGTTAGTTTCTGCTGTACAGCAAAGTAAATCACTTATATGTATACATATATCCCCTCTTTTTTTTAGATTTCCTCCTCATTTAGGTCACCACACAGCACTGAGTAGAGTTCCCTGTGCTATTCTCATTCGGTATATGAGTCAGTGACTCAGTCAGTTCTCATTAGTTATCTCTTTACACCTAATTTCTTATCAGAATTCATACCAATATTAAATTGGAGCTCCCAACGCCTATGCCTTTAAAAAAAAAAATCAGCTTCTAGATTCTACATCTTCTTACCTACTGCCCAAGCTCCTTGACAAACATTCTTATTTGAGTTTACCAGACTGTTGCAGTCTTCTACATTTTCTAGTTTCTTTCATTTTTCTCTTTCTAATATTCTGTCACCATGAAGTAGACATTTCTAGGAATGCAGGAAAAGAAAATATCATTTTCCTGGACTGTATAGCCCTCACATTCATCTACCCTGGAGGGTGTTTCAACCAGAGGAGCAGAATCATAGTGTTAGTCGCTCAGTCATGTCCAACTCTCTGCGACCTCATGGACTGTAGCCCTCCAGGCTCCTCTGTTGATGGGATTCTTCAGGCAAGAACATGGAGTCGGCTGCCATTTCCTCCTCCAGGGGTATCTTCCTGACCCAGGGATGGAAACTGGGTCTCCTACATTACAAGCAGATTCTTTACCATCTAAGCCAGCAGGGAAGCAGAATAACAGGATACATGTAAAAAGAGAGTCCATCACTGACTCAATGGACATGAACTTGGGCAAACCATGGGAGATAGTGAGGGACAAGGAAGCCTGGCATGCTGCAGTCCATGGGGTCTCAAAGAATCGGACACAACTTGGCGACTGAGCAAGAACAATGTAAAGAGAGAGAGACAGAGAAACAGAGAGAAGGAGAGACTGAGATTTCCTGCAGCGAATTTGCTTTCAGAAATCAGGGAGTTAGTTAAGAGTATTTTTCTGCATATCCCGTGCTCAAGCTGCACACCCACAGGGCACGCAATCCGGAAGTGTGATGTTGTGATACAATGAGAAAGAAACATTTGGTCTTCATCCCAGTGGTTGGCACAGAGCTTTTCTAAGACCCTTGGAATTTCTGGAGCTTTGTTTTCTATGCTAATGAAGGGAATCTCAGAGGGTGCAGGCCACCTGCCAGAGGAGTGAAAATACGGGAGTTGGAGCCATTGGAGGGCTGGAATTTTTAGTCTCTCCACCTCCATCTTCCCAACCTCCAGGGAGGGAGTGAGGTTGGGGTTAATTCCCAAGTGTCACTGATATCATCAAGTATGCCTATGTGATGGAACTGCCATGAAAACACTGAATAATGGGGTTCAGAAAGCTTTCAAGCTGTGACTGCTTGGAGGTGCTGGAGAGCTGGTGCTCAGAGGGAGCATGGAAGCTCCACCCCTCCCCACATATCTTATCTGTGCATCTCTTCCATTATCTGTTTCTGAGTTGTTTCGTTTATTGTCGTTGTTCAGTTGCTAAGTCGTGTCCGACTCTTTGTGACCCTGTGGATGGTAGACCACCAGACTCCTCTCCGTAGGATTTTCCAGGCAAGAACACTTCAGTGGGCTGCCATTTCCTCCTCCGGGGATCTTCCCAACCCACGGACTGAACTCACATCTCCTACATTAGCAGGCAGATTATTTACCACTGTGCCACCTGGGAAGCCTTTGTATCCTTTATAATAAACTGCTAAAAGCAAGTAAGGGCTTCCCAAGTTCTGTAAGTCATTTTAGAAAATTATCAAACCTGAGGAAGGGGTCCTGAGAACCCCTGGTTTGTAGCCAGTTGGTCAAAAGTATTGGAAGCCCAGGCTTAGGACTGGCATTTTAAGTGAAAGGCAGTCTTCTGGGACTGAGCTCTGAATCTGTGGGCTCTATACTAACTCTAGGAAGTCAGTGTCAGAATCGTTTCGTGCAGAAAACCCACACACTTGGTGTTAGGAGTGCTGAGAGGAGAGAGACGAAGTTTTTCCTTTAGGGAAGGGAGAGTCTTGAGTAGGTTGGAACCCAAGAGCATGAGTTGAAAGTCACGAGGACAGACTAGAATCATCTCTAATTTTCAGGATGTAGGTGCCCTGCAGAAGTTGGGGCCCTTAGTCACAGAGCTCAACACACATACCTGATCCAGGAATCGAAGAAGCTGAAGGGAGAACCTGGGAGACATTAGAGCAACTGTCTCTCCACATCACTATGGCAACACCTAGAACAAGCAAAGCAGTGTGGAAGTGAAGGATCTGTCTTATGGGAGTGCCCCAAATCCCTAGTTGGCAAATACTCTGTGAGATGATGTTCAATAGGTCACCTATCACACCACCATTCATTACTCTATTTAATTTACAATGTGTTTTCCTTCCTAGTAGGGGGAGGGAGCGCCATTGCCAGGGCAACTTGAAGTAATATAAGCCAATCTCAGTCTTTACCAAAATCTTAACTCTACTTGGTCAAACATCCATTGTCCCTTTCTCCTGAGGTCCAGAGAGCAAAAACTTTCTTTAGTCCTGCCTGTGTTCTCTCTAGGGATCCCATCAACTTCTATATGATTTTCTAAAGTTAATATTTTAATGTAAGGATATATTGTACAACATAAAGAATATACCAAATATTTTAAAATATTAATAACTATAAATGTACATAATCTTTAAATTGTGAATCACTGTTTTGTACACATGTAACATGTAATATTGTACATCAACTACACTTCAATAAGCAATAAAAGCAGGGGCTTCCCTGATGGTGCAGTGGATAGGAATCCACTTGCCAATGCAAGGTACGTGGGTTTGATCCTTGTCCAGGAAGTTTCCACATGCCACAGAACAATTAAGACCATGTGCCACAACTACTGAGCCCAAACTCTACGGCTTGGGAGATGCAACTACTGAAGCCTGTGTGCCTAGAGCCCGTGCTTCCAAACAAGAGAAGCTACTACCATGAGAAGCTCATGAATGCAACTAGAGAGTAGATGCCACTCACCACAACCAGAAAAAGCCTGAGTGCAGCAATGAAGACACAGTGCAGCCAAATAAATGAATAAAATAGTGAAAACAAACAAAAGTAATATGTTAATTCATTTCATTAGTATTAAGTAACCTTGATACTTTTCTTGCCTCTAGTACAATAGATTCACCCTCTGATCAATACTGTTACTCAAGAACAAACATTCAATAATTACTTGCTGAATAAATAAACCTCAGTCTATCATCAGTTCATCATTTGTACCTACCTTGGCTTTGGCCATCTGGAAAACAAGGTCCATTTCCTGTTTCCCATTATGACACAGATAAATTAGTCCAGACAAGTGGCAGATTGTGAAATTATGAGAATGAATAAATCATCTGGGCAACAATAAATCACATTAAGGTATAGAATTGCAAAGCTTTATTTCAATCAGCCCTAAGGCTCTCGACTCTCCCTGCATCAGCCTGGTCTAATAATTACCACTGCTTGCAAAACAAAGCAAGCAAACAAACCCATAGGATTAATTGTCTTGGATGGTTAATCTACATTCATATGCTGGATGTCCCCAGCTAAAAGAGAAGTCTTCCTTTCCTAAACGCCTGTATTTCTAATTTTTTATTGATTTGAGTCAGAATTTCTTCTTTTCTTCTTTTAAGCTGAAACATGTCTCTACTAGACACAGGGAAGCAGAGTACCAGGGGCAGTTATTGATTAGTAGCCAGGGATGGCTCTCTGAGGAGAGATGGGAGAAGGTAGCTACAAGTCCCCTGGGGATGAGCATTTTGGGAAGGGAGAAGGACAAATTCCAAGGACCTTGTCATGGCTGACACAAGGAAAGGGGGACAGTTTGGAAAACCAAATAAAAGAAATAGAAACCAATGAACAGTCTCCCTCCTCAAACATAACCAATTATCTTTCCTTTCTACATAGTTTTTCCAATCAAAACTCTGGCTAGGCTTTTTCTTAACCCTGGCCAGTATTTACCGTTGGCCACAAGTAGATGCGCCATCGGTCTTCCCCGGTGGGCCAATGCAGGAGACACAGGTTGGATCCCTGGGTCGGGAAAATCCCCTGGAGGAGGAAATAGCAAGTGTTCTTGCCTGGGAAATCCCATGGCCAGAGGAGCCTGGAGGGATACAGTCCATAGGGTCACAAAGAGTCGGGCCCAACTGAGTACACACATACACACAGATACACTATCATCACTTAAACATTCTCTTACTGTTGGACACACCCACACCATAAAATGTGGTGGGATCTCCCCAAGCTCTTCTTCTCTGCATCCTCCAAAACAAGTCCTCAGCCCCTCTCTTTGCAGAATTCCATTGAGAAATAAGACAGTGTCCAAGAGGCCTCATGGGAAGACTAAGATCCCAGCTTTACATGAAGTCCTCAAGATCTCTGCTCCTGAGATCTCTGGGTCCTCAGGCCCACACACTCCCTGTGATTCTCATGCTAACCTCCTCCCCCAGTAAGTCTGCCTCGATGTAAAGTCAAGATAGAGACATATAAGCCAGGCAGCCTTCTGTTTGAGATCTGGTCAACTTCACCTACCCCGCCCCTGCCCCAAGGCCTCTCCAGCAATCTGACTCTCCACATCCAGGCACAGAGCCAGGAATGATCGCTGGGCATAAGTGTTTCTGCTTTCCAAGAGTATTCTGGTCTCCTCGCTCACTTGCTCTAGGAGGAAACCTCACCCTAGGGTGCTAACTCACCCACATCACCTCTCCTGGAGGAGAACGGCCAGAGGAGGTGAAGAGTGGGGTGCAGGCTAGCCTTCTGGCCATAACTATGAAAAGAAGCTACCAAAGTGGGCACAGCCCTTACCTCCTATTGCCTGGGAGGAAGCAAGAAGCTCTTCCAGTCTGGCAGGTGTTATTTGCACTTCCTATAACGTGTGAGGTAGGAGTGTAGAAACAGTAGTAGACGACTCCCAAGAATAGGGAACTGAGGCCTGTGACAAACATGTGTACTATTTATGTGAAACCTGATGCCTCTGCTAAAAATAGAGCCCCCCACCAAAAGCTCCATCCTGATACAGCACGGGTTATGCTCAGTCACTCAGTCATAGTCGACTCTTTGCGAACCCATGGACTGTGGCCCGCCAGACTTCTCTGTCTATGGGATTCTCCCGGCAGAAATGCTGGAGTGGGTTGCCATTTCCTACTCCAGGAGTGCTTCCCAATGTAGGAAACAAACCTGCATCTCCTGCATTGGCAGGTGGATTCTTTACCACTGAGCCACCAGGGAAGCCCAATACTAACACTACGAAGATAATAAAGTTATTGTACATCTAACTTTTGTCCAGGCTGCTGCCCTATGTTTTTGTCATCTAACAGCATCTTCATTTTCCTGGGGCAAATTTCAGCGTAATATCTCAGAAGTAGCACACAGTCCAAGCCCCAGCTCCTCTGCCGGCTAATTGTTCCAGATTGATGTTATTGGTAAAATGAAAGTGGAGGTCTATTCGTTTGAAAGTGGAGGTCTTCCTTGATGGCTCAGTGGGTAAAGACTCTTCCCTCAGCACAGGAGACACAGGAGACATGGGTTCGATTTTTGGGTTGGAAAGATCCCCTGGAGAAGGGCACGGGAACCCACTCCAGTATTCTTGCCTGGAGAATCCCATGGACAAAGGAACCTGGCAGGCTACAGCCCATTGGGTTGCAGAGTCAGACACAACTGAGCAACTACACAGAAGGGGATAAGATGGAGTTTAAGACTAGCTTCCAGTTCCATACTTTATGAATCTAAGAAATCATTTGTGTGGTTGAAGTCTTGATAGGAATGTGGCACTTTCACTTCCAGGAATTGCTTGGAATTTCTTGTAAGAAGTCATGTAATCCATGTCAAATGAATGGCTTTATGCACCCAGCCATTTAACTTGAATTTCTGAAATTATGAAATTTTACCCACACAGTCTCAGTTCAACAAACCCAACCAGATGCAGGGAAAAAATCCTCATGACTGTGAATAAACATCAACACTTACCTGCAAGTGAAGAAACCTAACTAGAGTGAGCAAATAAGAGAAAACAAGGGTTTACAAAAATTTATATGATTTAAATGTATAAAGTGCTTTTCCCCAAACTCCCACCAGGTTGTTTCTCTCTCAAGGTGACTGGTGGGATTCAGAGCAGGGAACAGGGGGAAGAAACTGGCAGCTGGAAGTTCCATATCCACATCTTTATAGACCCAGGTCTTTAAAAGAAAAGAGGCTACTCTTCTGTCAGCTCCAATTTGAAAATTCTCAGGGGAGGACTGTGATTGGCTTGCTTTGGACCACAGGCCTTCCAATTGGTCCAGCTATTTGTTCAAGGAGTGAGGGATATGATTGGCTGAGCTTGGGTCATGTGCCTGCCCCTGAGGGGAATGGACTGAGACTTTGTTACTATAGGAAGTGGAGAAGTGGAGTACCACTCATATGGCCATTGAGGGGATTTGTAACTGAACAGGGAGGAATTGAAACACACATGGCTCTTATGTGGCCTCTATTTAGAGTCAGAGTAGGAACATGTCACAAAGTGGATCTGAGAGTTGTAATAATCTGAGTGTCTGAAGATGTTTAAAAAAGCAGAATCTCTTCAGAACAATCCTGCCCACTTTTTGGCAGGTGCAAGAAGGAACTGATATTTTGGGGGAGATGTAATTTTTAAGGGAGCAAAAAGGATTTCTCTTTAAGAAAATGATTTTACCTGTTGTAAAAATTCACTAGATCCCACAATATTTACTAAAAAAAGGTGTAATGAGACTTGTCTTTTAACTTCATACAGAGAAAAAAAAGGAGCTCCTTGTAGATAAGGTGAAGTGTCAGGACTAAAATAAGTAGTTACCAAGACTTGAGGATAGGGCTTTAAAAGAACCACAGGCAAATTAAGACAATTCTTTACCCTTTAACACCTATTAAATTCTGGGAAGTTTTTTTTTTTTTTTAATTATACCCACTTTTGGTAAGGTTCCAGTGAAACAGGTACAATTAATTGCTCATTGCTAGAGGACTATGAATTGGAAAGTGACTTGAAAATATACACTTATAGCCATTAAAGTGCTTGGTGTTTTGATCCAGTAATCTCTCTTCAAGGAATTTCTCCTTAGGAATTAAACTAAATGAAGGTAAAATAAAGAAGCTCCCTGAGTTTTAACTTTTACTGAAGCATAGTGAAGACCAACGGAGAAGGCACTGGAGACCCATTCCAGTACTCTTGCCTGGAAAATCCCATGGACTGAGAAGCCTGGTAGGCTGCAGTCCACGGGATTGCTAAGAGTTGGACATGACTGAGTGACTTCACTTTCACTTTTCACTTTTATGCATTGGAGAAGGACATGGCAACCCACTCCAGTGTTCTTGCCTGGAGAATCCCAGGGATGGAGGATCCTGATGGGCTGCCATCTATGGGGTCACACAGAGTCAGACACGAATGATGCGACTTAGCAGCAGCAGCAGCGGTGAAGACCAAGGTCATGTTTTATTTATTCTTTGTGTCTCCAACACAATCTCCAACAGGTATGACACTGAGTTGGCACTTTCAAGTTTATTAAAATAAGAAAATACGATGTTCACAGAAGGATATTTCCAAAGTGAAAGCTTTAAGATCATTTCAATGTGAGAGGATGCTGCCATTAAAATTAAGTATGAAAACAACATTGTAGTTGGGGAGAGAGCTTATCTTACAGATCTGGGAGGTATGGTGGAGAAACTAGAGTATATATAGCATTTCTGTGTGTGCTCAGTCATGTCCGACTCTTTGCAACCCCATGGACTGCCCGTCCTGATTACCAGTGTGTAAATTTTACCTATGAATCTGGACATGGAGTCAACAGGAAGCAGAAGAAAGCAAACAATAGCTAGTTGGGGTGAATTCTTTATTATATGACCTCTCAATTTAGATTAACTGATAATGTTTGTGAAGTGTAACTCTGGTGGCAGAATGGCCAGCAAGACCTATCTGGATGCAACAAAGCCCTCATGAGCCTGCCAAAAAGGAATTCTCTGCTCTGGTCCTCACCCTGTGTCTTGGTGGACCTTAGAAATGGAATCTCCCAAAGCAATCATGGGAATCCCTGTTGGCTCAGAAAGACCCTTGTAGAGCAAGGGGATCAAAAAAGTCAATCCTATAGGAAATCAATCCTGAATATTCATTGGAAGGACTGTTGCTGAAGCTCCAATACTTTGGCCACCTGATGCAAAGAGCTGACTCATTGGAAAAGACCTTGATGCTGGAAAGATTGAGGGAAGGAGAAGGGGGTGACAGAGGATGAGAGGTTGGATAGCATTACTGATTCAATGGACAGGAGTTTGAGCAAAGTTTGGGAGACGGTGAAGGACAGAAGAGCCTGGTCTGGGGTCAAAAAGAATTGGACACAACTTAGTGACTGAATAACAACAACAAAAGCATTCACAAATATATTCACAAATATATAGACTTGATGCTTGACAGGCATGTAGAAGTATTCCATAGACTATCAATCAAAGGTAGACATTTTCTTATTGTGATATCATGGTTTATGTTAAGAAATATGTAATTGTAACCAAGCAGGACCCCATGGGGCCTTATCCCATATCCTCTGCTTTAGTCCCTCTCTGAAGTACCTAGATAATAGTATTTGATTCATATTTCCTGAGTTGCTTTCTTTCTTTCTCCAACAAATAGAAAATGTTAACTACTTGGTAACCAGGAGCTCATATCCCCAGGCCTTTTGCGGCCTAAGGACTGATAACGTTAACTTCTGTGACACCACCTGTTAACTCATCATCAGCCAATCAGAGAGCTGTGCACAAGCTGATCAAAGACTCTGTGCCCCCTCTGCTGCTCGCCACTCACCACCGTAGGCTTTTAAAAGTGTTTTGCAAAACCCCTTCAGGGAGCTTGGGGTTTTTTAGTGCAAAACTCTGCCAAGAATAAGTCAATAGCCGTGAAATCAGCCCTGGTTTCATGTATTTGTGAATTTGGGCTCTAATGTCAATTTTCTCTCTCACTAGAGGTGCTGTGTGTGTGCTCAGTCATGTCTGATTCTTTGGGACTCCATGGACTGTAGCCCCTCAGGCTTCCTGGCCCATGGAACTTTCCAGGCAAAAATACTGGAGTGAGGAGTCATTCCCTTCTCCAGGGGATCTTCCCGACCCAGGGATCAAACTCAGGTCTCTTATGTCTTCTGCATTGGCGGGCAGATTCCTTAAAGGTAGGGCAACCTGGGAGTCCCTGTCAGAACTGCAACCTTGAGCAGATGCATCATTCACTCTCTCTGTGCACCCCCACCATCTCTGCTGCTCTGGGCAGGATTTGATCCTACGGTCAGTCTTCTCCTCCGTCTCTGACTCAGCACCCCTCCTACCAGCTGCAGCACCTGCTGTTTCAGTGGGTTTCGTGACACCATGAAAGGCTCGGCTCTTTCGAACACGATGTCCCACCTCGGGGAAACATTTCTTACAATTACCCACCTTCAGATTCAGCTTGATGCACCTTCACCCTAACTTCTCAGAAAAACACCATAAAAAATTAAAAGGAGAAAATTCACAACAGCAGGGACATGATGGATAACCACTGACCGTATGGCAGCATCCAGGGGAGCGAAGAGGGTGCCATGTCTACTGGGCCACAGGGAGAACAGCAGCCATGGCTGCCGCTAAACCCCTCCAGCGAGGCCCGGGGCTCTACATCCATCCACAGCTTTGGGCATTCAGATTGCAGAGTCTACCAGGAACGTGTGTACTGTCAGCTTGGGCTCTGCCTCTCCCCAAAAGCCACGAGTTCATTTCTTCTACCTCCTTCCCAGGCCCTCCACATCTGCCCCCTTGACATTGGAGAGTGAGTATGACTGATCCTTTTGGAAATTTTGTAGTTCAGTTTATTCTTCTGTGTGTGGGCTTAGTCATGTCTGACTCTTTGCAACCCCATGGACTATAGCCCATCAGGCTCCTCTGTCCATGTGATTTCCCAGGCAAGAAAACTGGAGTAGGCTGCCATTACCTTCTCCAGGGTATCTTCCCCTCCCAGGGATTGAACCTGTGTCTCCTGCATTGGCCGATGGATTCTTCACCACTAAGCCCTAATTTTTCTAGCCTACTCCATATCCCTCATATCCTTAATCACTATCTTAATGTCGTCACCCTCACTCTGTCTCCTCCTGTGCCCTCATCCTCAGGCTGCTCTGAACTACCTCTCCCTGACTCAGTTTGCCAATGTTTTCCTGTGCCCTTTAGAATTCCATTCCCTTAATTGCAAAGAAAAATAGAGACACAGATGTAGAGAACAAACTTAAGGACACCAAGGGGGGAAGGAGAGCGGGATGCATTGGGAGACTGAGATTGACATATATACACTCTGTTCAGTCCAGTTCAGTCACTCAGTCATGTCCGACTCTTTGCGACCCCATGGACTGCAGCACACCAGGCTTCCCTGTCCATCACCAACTCCCAGAGCTTGCTCAAACTCATGTCCATCGAGTCAGTGATGCCATCCAAACATCTCAATCTCTGTCATCCCCTTTTCCTCTTGCTTTCAATCTTCTCCAGCCTCAGAGTCTTTTCCAATGACTCGTCTCTTCGCATCAGGTGGCCAAAGTATTGGAGTTTCAGCTTCAACGTCAGTCCTTCCAATGAATATTCAGGACTGATTTCCTTTAGGATTGACTGATTGGATCTCCTTGCTGTCCAGTTCAGTTCAGTTGCTCAGTCGTGTCTGACTCTTTGCAACCCCATGAACCACAGCACACCAGGCCTCCCTGTCCATCACCAACTCCCGGAGTCCACCAAACCCATGTTCACTGAGTCGGTAGTGCCATCCAATCATCTCATCCTTGGTCGTCCCCTTCTCCTCCTGCCCTCTATCTTTCTCAGCATCAGGGTCTTTTCCAATGAGTCAGCTATTCACATCAGGTGTCCAAAGTATTGGAGATTCAGCTTCAACATCAGTCCTTGCAATGAACACCCAGGACTGATCTCCTTTAGAATGGACTGGTTGGATCTCCTTGCAGTCTGAGAGACTCTCAAGAGTCTTCTCCAACACCACAGTTCAAAAGCATAAATTCTTCTGCACTCAGCTTTCTTTATAGTCCAATTCTCACATCCAAACATGACCAATGGAAAAACCATAGCCTCAACTAGACAGACCTTTCTTGGCAAAGTAATGTCTCTGCTTTTTAATACACTGTCTAGGTTGGTCATAACTTTCCTTCCAAGGAGTAAGTGTCTTTTAATTTCATTGCTGCAATCACCATCTGCAGCGACTTTGGAGCCCAGAAAAATAAAGTCAGCCACTGTTTCCACTGTTTCCCCATCTATTTGCCTTGAAATGATGGGACCAGATGCCATGATCTTCGTTTTCTGAATGTTGAGTTTTAAGCCAACGTTTTCACTCTCCTCTTTCACTTTCATCAAGAGGCTCTTTAGTTCTTCTTCACTTTCTGCCATAAGGATGGTGTCATCTGCGTATCTGAGGTTATTGATATTTCTCCCAGCAATCTTGATTCCAGCTTGTGCTTCCTCCAGCCCAGCATTTCTCATGCTGTCCAAGGGACTCTCAAAAGTCTTCTCCAACACCACAGTTCAAAAGCATCAGTTCTTCTGCGCTCAGCTTTCTTTATAGTCCAACTTGCACATCCATTCATGACTACTGGAAAAACCATTGCTTTGACTAGATGAACTTTTGTCAGCAAAGTAATGTCTCTGCTTTTTAATATGCTGTCTAGGTTGGCCATAGCTTTTCTTCCAAGGAGCAAGCGTCTTAGTACTATATATAAAATAGATAACTAATGGGAACCTACTGTATAGCACAGGGAACTCTATTCAGTGCTCTGTGGTGACCTGAATGGGGAAGAAATCCAAAAAAGAAGGGATATATGTATACATGTAGCTTATTCACCTTAAATATACAGAGGAAACTAACACAGCATTGTACAGCAAAAACACTCCTGTAAAGATTAATTTAAAAAGAATTCCACACTCTTTTTTTTTCCTTTAAAAAATTTTTTTATTGAAGTTGAGTTGATTTTGGAGAAGGAAACAGCAACCCACTCCAGTATTCTTTCCTGGAGAATCCCATGGACAGAGGAGTCTGGCAGGCTACAGTCCATGGGGTCAAAAAGAGTCAAACATGACTTATCAACTGAGCAACAGAGTGACCCTTTTTTTTTTTTTTTTTCAGAGTGACCCTTAAAAGAAGTAGCATCTGGGAGAGGCCAGGGGAGTCTGGGTATCCTGGCATTTCCCACTGCCTCCTTCATTCCTTCAAAAGAAAATGTGTGGATGAAGGAGTAATACCCAAAGACTGAACTTGGAGAAGAGAGGTCCAACAGCATGTTAGAACTCATTGCCAGAGAGACTTCCTTGTCTCCTTTAAGGGAAAAAGAATTTGGAGGACCACAGGAGGCAGAGGCCTCTTTGGGTGTGTGGGGGGAAAAGAATGTGTGCATGTGTGTTCACACATGCATGTATGTGTGTATGGTGGGCAGTCAAGGGGAAGAAGGTAGTAAACACTATTGCTTGATTCACTCACCTCTTATTTTCCTGGAAAAGAATTTTGTGCTCTTCCAGTTATATGGAGAAGAAGAAGCCATGTTTATACAACGTTGTCCTGGCTTTCTAACTCTATTGGATTCAAGCTGAATTAAAGTCCTTTCTCACAAATTTCAAATTAAGATATCGAATTAAGGCCTTCTCTGATGGCTCATTGGTGAAGAATCTGCCTGCCAGTGCAGGAGACACAGCTTCAGTCCCTGGTCCAGGAAGATCCTACATGCTGGGAACAACTAAGCCCATGTGCCACAACTATTGAGCCCATGCTCTAGAGCCTGCAAGCAACAACTGCTGAGCCACGTGCTGCAACTGCTGAAGCCCAAGAGCCATAGAACCCGTGCTCCGAACCTGTACACAACAACTAGAGAGTAGTCCCCTCTCTCGGCAACTAGAGAAAAAGCCTGTGCAGCAACGAAGACCCAGCACAGCCAAAAATGAAATAAATTTTCTAAAAATATTGAATTAAGATACTGAAACATTGGCCTGTCCACTCTCTGAGTCTGGATGGCACATCCTGGAGCCATCACCAATGACCGAATTCTTTCTTATGAACTGGAAAAAGCAAACTGAATGGCAGTGGTGGAACACTATCAAAACGTGTGCAAAGCAGAATGCACAAGACAGATCTGCCAGAGTCTCTAATGTCGCCCCAGTCTGTCTACATCCTCACCTCTATATAGGACTTCCTCCATTTGCATGGTTCTCCTAAATTCTTAGTATAACACCCTTAGTCCTCACCCTTTGGCTTAAGCTGGCTTAAGGTTTCTATTTCTATCAACCAAGAGAATCCTAATATCCATTACTATCTATAGAATTTATTTTTTTAACATTATCTTACATATATCACTTTTTTCAAGTTTCAACTTTTTTTCTGAATTTTAAAAAATTTTAATTTTTAAATTAGTTTTATTGGAGTATAGTTGTTTTATAATGTTGTGTTAGTTTCTTCTGTACAGTGAATGAATCAGCCATACATGCACATATATCCCCTCTTTTTTGGATTTCCTTCCCATTTAGGGCTTTCCTTGTGGCTCAGCAGTAAAGAATCCACTTCCAATGCAGGAGATATGAGTTTGATCCCTGGTTTGGGAAGATCCTCTGGAGAAGGAATGGCAACCCACACCAGTACTCTTGCCTGGAAATCCCATGGACAGAGGAGCTGGGCAGACTACAGTCCTTGGGGTCACAAAGAGCCGGACATAACTTAGCGACTAAACCACCACATTAGGTCACCATAGAGCATTATCAACAACTTTAAGAAACTTTCATCACAGCTCTTATGACAGTGAACAGTAATTATTTTGCACACAGGCCACCACTACACTATGAATTCATTAAGAGTCAGGGTGGTGTCTTTCTTATTCATCTCTTGATCCCCAGACCCATCAATCAAGGGCTAAGCTGTCTCATTGAGCAGGTAATAGCAGCCGTGGGCACAGTGTCTGCAGTGGGAAATGGTACCTCCTGCCTTGGCTGCAAAAAGTAAAATGGCTGTCTGGGGAGACCTTACAAATAACTGTGAAAAGAAGAGAAGCAAAAAGCAAAGGAGAAAAGGAAAGATATAAGCATCTGAATGCAGAGTTCCAAAGAATAGCAAGAAGAGATAAGAAAGCCTTCTTCAGCAATCAATGCAAAGAAATAGAGGAAAACAACAGAATGGGAAAGAGTAGGGATCTCTTCAAGAAAATCAGAGATACCAAAGGAACATTTCATGCAAAGATGGGCTCGATAAAGGACAGAAATGGTATGGACCTAACAGAAGCAGAAGATATTAAGAAGAGATGGCAAGAATACATAGAAGAACTGTACAAAAAAGATCTTCACGACCCAGATAATCACGATGGTGTGATCACTGACCTAGAGCCAGACATCCTGGAATGTGAAGTCAAGTGGGCCTTAGAAAGCATCACTATGAACAAAGCTAGTGGAGGTGATGGAATTCCAGTTGAGCTATTCCAAATCCTGAAAGATGATGCTGTGAAAGTGCTGCACTCAATATGCCAGCAAATATGGAAAACTCAGCAGTGGCCACAGGACTGGAAAAGATCAGTTTTCATTCCAATCCCAAAGAAAGACAATGCCAAAGAATGCTCAAACTACCGCACAATTGCACTCATCTCACACACTAGTATGGAGAAGGCAATGGCACCCCATTCCAGTACTCTTGCCTGGAAAATCCCATGGACAGAGGAGCCTGGTAGGCTGCAGACCATGGGGTCACGACTAAGTGACTTCACTTTCACTTTTCACTTTCATGCATTGGAGAAGGAAATGGCAACCCACTCCAGTGTTCTTGCCTGGAGAATCCCAGGGACGGGGGAGCCTGGTGGGCCACCATCTATGGGGTCGCACAGAGTCGGACACAACTGAAGCGACTTAGCAGCAGCAGCAGCAGCACACGCTAGTAAAGTAATGCTCAAAATTCTCCAAGCCAGGCTTCAGCAATATGTGAACCGTGAACTTCCTGATGTTCAAGCTGGTTTTAGAAAAAGCAGAGGAACCAGAGATCAAATTGCCAACATCCGCTGGATCATGGAAAAAGCAAGAGAGTTCCAGAAAAGCATCTATTTCTGCTTTATTGACTATGCCAAAGCCTTTGACTGTGTGGATCACAATAAACTACGGAAAATTCTGAAAGAGATGGGAATACCAGACCACCTGATCTGCCTCTTCTGAGAAATCTGTATGCAGGTCAGGAAGCAACAGTTAGAACTGGACATGGAACAACAGACTGGTTCCAAATAAGAAAAGGAGTTCATCAAGGCTGTATATTGTCACCCTGTTTATTTAACTTCTATGCAGAGTACATCATGAGAAATGCTGGACTGGAAGAAACACAAGCTAGAATCAGGATTGCCAGGAGAAATATCAATAACCTCAGATATACAGATGACACCATCCTTATGGCAGAAAGTGAAGAGGAACTCAAAAGCCTCTTGATGAAAGTGAAAGTGGAGAGTGAAAAAGTTGGCTTAAAGCTCAACATTCAGAAAACGAAGATCATGGCATCCGGTCCCATCATTTCATGGGAAATAGATGGGGAAACAGTGGAAACAGGGTCAGACTTTATTTTTCTGGGCTCCAAAATCACTGCAGATGGTGACTGCAGCCATGAAATTAAAAGACGCTTACTCCTTGGAAGGAAAGTTATGACCAACCTAGATAGTATATTCAAAAGCAGAGACATTACTTTGCCAACAGAGGTCCGTCTAGTCAAGGCTATGGTTTTTCCTGTGGTCATGTATGGATGTGAGAGTTGGACTGTGAAGAAGGCTGAGGGCCAAAGAATTGATGCTTTTGAACTGTGGTGTTGGAGAAGACTCTTGAGAGTCCCTTGGACTGCAAGGAGATCCAACCAGTCCATTCTGAAGGAGAACAGCCCTGGGATTTCTTTGGAAGGAATGATGCTAAAGCTGAAACTCCAGTACTTTGGCCACCTCATGCGAAGAGTTGACTCATTGGAAAAGACTCTGATGCTGGGAGGGATTGGGGGCAAGGGGAGAAGGGGACAACAGAGGATGAGATGGCTGGATGGCATCACTGACTCGATGGATGTGAGTCGCAGTGAACTCCGGGAGTTGGTGATGGACAGGGAGGCCTGGCGTGCTGGGATTCATGGGGTTGCAAAGAGTCGGACATGACTGAGCAACTGATCTGATCTGCCTTGGCTGCTGTTTCAGAAAGTAGCTCCTGACTTACCAGCTGCCTTTACACCTGAGAGTCACGATGCATCCTTGTCATCCCAGCACAAGAAGCCTAGAAGATTGTGTTAATGCTGACAAGTGGGCAGGTTCTAGGAGAATCACAAGCTCCAGCACATCTAGGGCTGTGCAATCCAGCATCCCAGAACCAGTCTCAAGTGGCTCATGGAACACTTGATATATGGCCAGTTCCGAAGTGCGATACACTGTTGGCATAACGTGCACACTGGCTTGTGAAGACACAGAAGGAGAAATACAATGTAAAGTGTCCTGTTAATAGTATTTATTTTGGGGGCTTTTCTGGTGGCTCAGTGATGAAGAATCTGCCTGCTAATGCAGGACACACAAGTTCGATCCCTGGTCTGAGAATATCCCACATTACTCATAACAACTAAACCCGTGTGCCACAACTATTGAGTCTGTGCTCTGGAGCCCAGGAGCTTCAACTGCTGCTACTGCTGCTGCTGCATTGCTTTAGTCGTGTCCGACTCTTTGCGACCCCATGGACTGCAGCACACCAGGCTTCCCTGTCCATCACCAACTCCCAGAGCTTGCTCAAACTCATGTCCATCGAGTCAGTGATGCCATCCAAACATCTCAATCTCTGTCATCCCCTTTTCCTCTTGCTTTCAATCTTCTCCAGCCTCAGAGTCTTTTCCAATGACTCGTCTCTTCGCATCAGGTGGCCAAAGTATTGGAGTTTCAGCTTCAACGTCAGTCCTTCCAATGAATATTCAGGACTGATTTCCTTTAGGATTGACTGATTGGATCTCCTTGCTGTCCAGTTCAGTTCAGTTGCTCAGTCGTGTCTGACTCTTTGCAACCCCATGAACCACAGCACACCAGGCCTCCCTGTCCATCACCAACTCCCAGAGTCCACCAAACCCATGTTCACTGAGTCGGTAGTGCCATCCAACCATCTCATCCTTGGTCGTCCCCTTCTCCTCCTGCCCTCGATCTTTCTCAGCATCAGGGTCTTTTCCAATGAGTCAGCTATTCACATCAGGTGTCCAAAGTATTG
The DNA here is from genome assembly GCF_029407905.1 of Bubalus kerabau. Lineage (NCBI taxonomy): Eukaryota > Metazoa > Chordata > Mammalia > Artiodactyla > Bovidae > Bubalus > Bubalus kerabau. The sequence goes on from NC_073642.1 coordinate 26,330,681, forward strand.
GAGATTCAGCTTCAACATCAGTCCTTGCAATGAACACCCAGGACTGATCTCCTTTAGAATGGACTGGTTGGATCTCCTTGCAGTCCGAGGGACTCTCAAGAGTCTTCTCCAACACCACAGTTCAAAAGCATAAATTCTTCTGCACTCAGCTTTCTTTATAGTCCAATTCTCACATCCAAACATGACCAATGGAAAAACCATAGCCTCAACTAGACAGACCTTTCTTGGCAAAGTAATGTCTCTGCTTTTTAATACACTGTCTAGGTTGGTCATAACTTTCCTTCCAAGGAGTAAGTGTCTTTTAATTTCATTGCTGCAATCACCATCTGCAGCGATTTTGGAGCCCAGAAAAATAAAGTCTGACACTGTTTCCACTGTTTCCCCATCTATTTGCCTTGAAATGATGGGACCAGATGCCATGATCTTCGTTTTCTGAATGTTGAGTTTTAAGCCAACGTTTTCACTCTCCACTTTCACTTTCATCAAGAGGCTCTTTAGTTCTTCTTCACTTTCTGCCATAAGGATGGTGTCATCTGCATATCTGAGGTTATTGATATTTCTCCCAGCAATCTTGATTCCAGCTTGTGCTTCCTCCAGCCCAGCATTTCTCATGCTGTCCAAGGGACTCTCAAAAGTCTTCTCCAACACCACAGTTCAAAAGCATCAGTTCTTCTGCGCTCAGCTTTCTTTATAGTCCAACTTGCACATCCATTCATGACTACTGGAAAAACCATTGCTTTGACTAGATGAACCTTTGTCAGCAAAGTAATGTCTCTGCTTTTTAATATGCTGTCTAGGTTGGTCATAGCTTTTCTTCCAAGGAGCAAGCGTCTTAGTACTATATATAAAATAGATAACTAATGGGAACCTACTGTATAGCACAGGGAACTCTATTCAGTGCTCTGTGGTGACCTGAATGGGGAAGAAATCCAAAAAAGAAGGGATATATGTATACATGTAGCTTATTCACCTTAAATATACAGAGGAAACTAACACAGCATTGTACAGCAAAAACACTCCTGTAAAGATTAATTTAAAAAGAATTCCACACTCTTTTTTTTTCCTTTAAAAAATTTTTTTATTGAAGTTGAGTTGATTTTGGAGAAGGAAACAGCAACCCACTCCAGTATTCTTTCCTGGAGAATCCCAGGGACGGGGGAGCCTGGTGGGCCACCATCTATGGGGTCGCACAGAGTCGGACACAACTGAAGCGACTTAGCAGCAGCAGCAGCAGCACACGCTAGTAAAGTAATGCTCAAAATTCTCCAAGCCAGGCTTCAGCAATATGTGAACCGTGAACTTCCTGATGTTTAAGCTGGTTTTAGAAAAAGCAGAGGAACCAGAGATCAAATTGCCAACATCCGCTGGATCATGGAAAAAGCAAGAGAGTTCCAGAAAAGCATCTATTTCTGCTTTATTGACTATGCCAAAGCCTTTGACTGTGTGGATCACAATCAACTGTGGAAAATTCTGAAAGAGATGGGAATACCAGACCACCTGACCTGCCTCTTGAGAAATCTGTATGCAGGTCAGGAAGCAACAGTTAGAACTGGACATGGAACAACAGACTGGTTCCAAATAGGAAAAGGAGTTCATCAAGGCTGTATATTGTCACCCTGTTTATTTAACTTCTATGCAGAGTACATCATGAGAAATGCTGGGCTGAAAGAAACACAAGCTGGAATCAAGACTGCCAGGAGAAATATCAATAACCTCAGATATACAGATGACACCACCCTTATGGCAGAAAGTGAAGAGGAACTCAAAAGCCTCTTGATGAAAGTGAAAGTGGAGAGTGAAAAAGTTGGCTTAAAGCTCAACATTCAGAAAACGAAGATCATGGCATCCGGTCCCATCATTTCATGGGAAATAGATGGGGAAACAGTGGAAACAGGGTCAGACTTTATTTTTCTGGGCTCCAAAATCACTGCAGATGGTGACTGCAGCCATGAAATTAAAAGACACTTACTCCTTGAAAGGAAAGTTATGACCAACCTAGATAGCATATTCAAAAGCAGAGACATTACTTTGCCAACAGAGGTCCGTCTAGTCAAGGCTATGGTTTTTCCTGTGGTCATGTATGGATGTGAGAGTTGGACTGTGAAGGAGGCTGAGCGCCGAAGAACTGATGCTTTTGAATTGTGGTGTTGGAGAAGACTCTTGAGAGTCCCTTGGACTGCAAGGAGATCCAACCAGTCCATTGTGAAGGAGATCAGCCCTGGGCTTTCTTTGGAAGGAATGATGCTAAAGCTGAAACTCCAGTACTTTGGCCACCTCATGCAAAGAGTTGACTCATTGGAAAAGACTCTGATGCTGGGAGGGATTGGGGACAAGAGCAGAAGGGGACAACAGAGGATGAGATGGCTGGATGGCATCACTGACTCGATGGACGTGAGTCTCAGTGAACTCCGGGAGTTGGTGATGGACAGGGAGGCCTGGCGTGCTGAGATTCATGGGGTTGCAAAGAGTTGGACACGACTGAGCAACTGATCTGATCTGCCTTGGCTGCTGTTTCAGAAAGTAGCTCCTGACTTACCAGCTGCCTTTACACCTGAGAGTCACGATGCATCCTTGTCATCCCAGCACAAGAAGCCTAGAAGATTGTGTTAATGCTGACAAGTGGGCAGGTTCTAGGAGAATCACAAGCTCCAGCACATCTAGGGCTGTGCAATCCAGCATCCCAGAACCAGTCTCAAGTGGCTCATGGAACACTTGATATATGGCCAGTTCCGAAGTGAGATACACTGTTGGCATAACGTGCACACTGGCTTGTGAAGACACAGAAGGAGAAATACAATGTAAAGTGTCCTGTTAATAGTATTTATTTTGGGGGCTTTTCTGGTGGCTCAGTGATGAAGAATCTGCCTGCTAATGCAGGACACACAGGTTCGATCCCTGGTCTGAGAATATCCCACATTACTCATAACAACTAAACCCGTGTGCCACAACTATTGAGTCTGTGCTCTGGAGCCCAGGAGCTTCAACTGCTGCTACTGCTGCTGCTGCATTGCTTTAGTCGTGTCCGACTCTGTGCGACCCCATAGACGGCAGCCCACCAGGCTTCCGGTCTCTGAGATTCTCCAGGCAAGAACACTGGAGTGGGTTGCTATTTCCTTCTCCAATGCATGAAAGTGAAAAGTGAAAGTGAAGTCACTCAGTCGTGTCCGACTCTTCGAGACCCCATGGACTACAGCCTACCAGGCTCCTTCATCTATGGGATTTTCCAGGCAAGAGTACTGGAGTAGGGTGTCATTGCCTTCTCCAGAGCCTCAACTACTGAAGTCCAAGTATACTAGAGCCTGTGCTCCACAACAAGAGAAGACACCACAAGAATAAACCTGAGCATTGAAAACTTGAGAGTAGCCCCTGCTCACCACAACTAGAGAAAAGCCCCAGCAGGAAGGAAGATGCAGGGAACTACCCTGGTGGTCCAGTGGCTGAGTTTTCGCTATCAATGCAGGGCACCCAGGTTCGATCCCTAGTCAGGGAACTAGATCCTACATGCTGCAACTAGTAGTGTGTTGCAACCAAATAAATAAAAATAAACATTTAAAACAAGGAATGAAGACTCAGCATAGTCACAAATAAATAAATAATTTTAAAATGTTTACATTGGTTACATGATCTACACTATATTGCTTTATAGAAAATATGTTATTAAAATTAATTTGACCTATTTATACCATATTTTTCCAAATTCTTTTTTCTAATTAAGGCATAATTGACACATGGCATTATGTTCATTTTAGGTATATTACTTGATGATTCATTATTTCCAAGTAATACAAAATGATCACCAAGGTAAGTCAAGTTAGCATCCATTGCCATACATAGTCATAATTTTTTTTCTTGTGATAAGAATTGTTGACATCTAGTCTCTGAAACAACTTTCAAATATGCAATACAGTATCATTAACTATAGTCACCACATCATTTCTTTTAAAAAAAAAAAAGTATAGTTGCTTTACAATGTTGTGCTGATGTAGTGAACCAGCCATATGAATACATGTATCCACTCCCTCTTAAACCTCCCTCCCACCCCCATCCCACCCATCTAGGTCATCACAGAGTACCAAGCTGAGCTCCCTGAGCTACGCAGCAGCTTCCCACTAGCCATCTATTTTACACGTGGTAGTGTGTATATGTCAGTCCTTATCTCCCAGTCCATCCCACCCTCCACTACCTTCCTGTGTCCACATGCCCATTCTCTACATCTGCGTCTCTATTTCTGCACTGCAGGTAGGTTTACCTGTACCATTTTCCTAGACCCCACATAAATGCATTAATATATGATATTTGTTTTTGTGCTTTTTAAACATAGCTACCAGAAAACAAAATGATGCGTGTGTCTCTCCCTGTCTTTCTCCTGGATAGTGCTGCAGACTCTCTCTGCCTGAGGACAAAGAACAGGGAAGAAGGAGATGGAGAAAGAGGCAGATGAAGGAAGAGAAACTGTCTTTTTCCTGAGGAATTTGGCTGTAAAATTAGCATTCTTTGGACATGTAATATGTAACATTTCACATGTAATATTTCATTTAATCTTCAAAACAACCCTATAAAGTTTCTGTGACTAGGATTCTCATGTTAGTGATGAGGAAACTTGGGAAACTGTGAGTAACTGGCCAAAGGTCCTATAGACAGTTAAATGGTTCTGCTGGTGTGTGCACAGAAGTCACATCCACCCTCTCATTCTTTATTCTCCATCCCCTAGCCACTGGGTAGCACAAGCTAGAAGCTCTGTGTACATTCTCACTGACTTCTCTCAGAATCTCTCGACCAAACCTGCCTTGTGTCACTTTTTTTTTTTTTAGTATAATAGAGTTCACTGTGTGCTCCTTGAGCAAACATAAAAGGAGTCTTGGTGGGTTCAGTGGTTCTGGATATTAGAGCTAAAACCCAGCCTCCCCAGAACCATCCCCACACCACACCTCTTTGGATAGAGCTTGAAGAAGCCCAGTACTCTGCAACCCTTGCTCAAGAAAATTGGACGGGACCTAATCAGCTGAAAAAAAACAAGGCTGCAAATTGATCTTGACGTGGGAAGTCATCAAGAATCTGCAATGAAATTTCCAAGCTGTCAAAACAGTTCAATATGCATTCACTTAGAGCATGGGGGATTAAGAATTCCAATTCTCTGCCAGACACCAATGACGAGTAGAGAAAATGAATGGGCCATTATGAATTTAATCTTCTGATGCTAATTGTCCCTGGAACATCGCAGGACACAAACACCATCCTCCCTGGCAGCCGCCTTGAGAGTGCAACTGGATTTCCACCTGGGTCTTCCAAGGATCCCATTCCTTGGAAGATGAGCTGCCAGCCTTACTTAGCACAGCAGGGGGCCAGTCGTGTATGAGGCCATGCACTCGTTAGCCTCTCTTGGCACCAGACAGCAATGCCGGGTCCCTTTGAGTCAGGCAGTGACACCAGGGCTCCCTGGAGTTTCTCAGCCCAGGCCTGAAAGCAGGATGCACACCCCAGGAGCTCTGGTGTATCCGTGTCTTAGGGCTGTCAGAACAAAGCACCACAGACTGAGTGGCTTAAACAACAGAGATGTACTGTGTTGTCATAGTTCTGGAAGCTAAAAACCCCAAATCAAGGTCTTGTCAGAATTGATTCCTTTTCTAAAAATTTATTTTACTTTTACTATGCTGGGTCTTCATTGCTGCACAGGCTTTTCTCTAGTTTCGTTGAGTGGGAGCTACTCTTTAGCTGCAGTGCGTGGGCTTCTCACTGTGGTAGCCTCACTTGTTGCAGAACACCGGCTCTTGGGTGCATGGGCTTCAGTGGTTGTGGCACACGTGCTTAGTTGCCCCGAGGCATGTGGAATCTTCTTCGACCAGGGATCGAACCCCTGTTCCCTGCATTGGCAGTCAGACTCTCAACCACTGTCCCACCAGGGAAGTCCAGGATGGGTTTCTTTTGAGGGCTGTGATGGAGAATCTGTCCCACACCTCTCTTCCAGCTTCTTCTGGTTTGTTGACAATCTTTGGGGCTCCTTGGCTTATACAAGCATCACCCCATCTCTGCTCTCAAGTTCACACAGTATACACCTTGTTGTAAGAGTTGGTCTCTGTGTCCAAATTTCTTCTTTTCTTACAAATACAGCCATACTGGATCAGGGTCCACCCTGACAACCTCATCTTTACTGGAAGGTCTGCAAAGACCTCATTTCCAAATAAAGTCACATTACCGGTCCTGGGGTTAGAACTTTAGCATCTCTTTTGTTTGTTTGTTTGTTTTTAGAATATTTATTTTAATTGGAGATTAATTACTTTACAATATTGTAGCAGTTTTTTCCATACACTGACATGAATCAGCCATGGGTGTACATGTGTACATGTGTTCCCCATCCTGAACCCCCTCCCACCTCCCTCCCCATCCCATCCCTCAGGATCATCCCAGTGCTGATAGCCCTGAGCACCCTGTCTCATGCATTGAACCTGGACTGGCGATCTGTTTCACATATGATAATATACATGTTTCAATGCTATTATTTCAAATCATTCCACCCTCACCTCCCACAGAGTCCAGAAGTATGTTCTTTACATCTGTGTCTCTTTTGCTGTCTTGCATATAGGGTCATCATTACACCATCTTTCTAAATTCCATATATATGTGTTAATATACTGTATTGGTGTTTTTCTTTCTGACTTACTTAACTCTGTCAATAGGCTCCAGTTTCATCCACCTCATTAGAACTGATTCAAATGCATTCTTTTTAATGGCTGAGTAATATTCCATTGTGTATATATACCACAGCTTTCTTATCCATTCGTCTGCTGATGGACATCTAGGTTGCTTCCGTGTCCTGGCCGCTGTAAACAGTGAGTACTTCAGCATCTCTTGAGGAAACACAGTTCAGTCCAGAGCACCCAGAGTGGCTAGTGTCCCCAAGAAGGACAAGTCTGTCCCTAAACAACTGTCCAGCCTGGGGGCAGAGTCATCAGTTCCATTGATATTCCTTGCCACAGATTCAATTCTTCCCAGGGGCCCCCACTTTGGGTGCTGGGAGCAGGCCGTACCCTGCTCTCTCTTGAGCCCTTGGGAGAAGAAGTTATAGAGCCATGACTGTCTTACTCTGTCTTGCTTCAGGCACCCAGGGGTGGGGTGGGTGGGGCAGGGTGTATGCTGTCTCTGGCCTTATTCCTCACCTGCACCTGGAACAGTCAAGGCATCATCTGGATCCACAGTCAGGTCTGTGCTCTGCCATTTACTGGCCGAGTGACCTTGGCATGTTCTTTGACCTCATTCAGCCTTATCCTTTGCATCTGTCAGTGGGGACCGGGATGCTTGCTTCCTTCCACCTGTTGTGGGGTGGGAGTAGAGGAGGCGGTTCCGGTGAGGCAAGAAGCAAGAATTTGGTGCAGAGTTGGTGGATAATAAACAGTAGCTTCGGAGCTTCCTTGGTGGCTCAGTAGTAAAGAATCCACCTGTCAACTCAGGAGACTCAGGTTTCATCCCTGATCCTGCTCAATCCCACATGCTGCAGGGCAACTAAGCCTGTGTGCCACAACTACTGAGCCTGTGCTCTAGAGCCCAGGAGCCACAACTACTGAAGTCTTCATGTCCTAGAGCCTGTGCTCCACAACAAGAGAAGCCGCCGCAATGAGAAGCCTGCGCATCACAGCCAGAGAGTAGCCCCTGCTCGCCACAACTAGAGAAAGCCTGTGCAGCAACGAAAACCCAGCACAGCCAAGCATAAATTTAAAAAGTAAATAAACCGTAGCTTCCAACTCTGAGCTTAGTCAGAGCCTGACCTGGGGGAGAGCACTCTTACCCTCTGAGAGGCCATTCAGCAGACGCCACTCTGAGGACTGAGAACGAGCTTTTCCAGGCTGACCATTTCCTCTGACTAATGACGTGCTTGCCTGGCTTTCCACACCCTCAGAGATCCTCACTGTACATCCCTGTTGGCATTAAATTCCAGAGACAAATGCAGGGCTTGGCAGCCTGGGAGTCAGGAGCAGGTGTGCAGAAAGGGAACGGAAATGCATATTAATGAAGGAAATTGGAAGGCTAATAAAGAATTCCATTCGTGAGGATCTACCTGAAACACAAAGCACCCTTTGACCAATCTCCCAGGGCCCAATTAGACCACCACTCTAGTGACCTTGATTCTGAGATGCAAGTATGCTTTCCTCCGAGGCTTAGAGAAGAAAGGAGAGAAAGAGGGAGGAAGGGGGGAAAAGAAGAGAGGAAGAGATGGGGAAGTGGATGGGAGGAGAGGGGAGGGGAGGAGAAGGGAGAGGCACAGAGAAGGGAAGAAGAGCAGATGGGAAAATCCATGCTTCTCTGCCCAGAAGACACATTCATTGTTTCTGGTGAACTACCTCAAAAGGCTGATTGTTGTCCTATTAAGGTAATTACCTGTTATATCCTATGGAAATGAAGGGTTTGGGTGGGAGGGCTCATTCCTTTCTATACATTCCCCACCAGTGGTCAGTAGACATCTTTGTTAGTTCTCGCCACCACTCTCCAGGGGACAAGCCCGTTGCCTTCAAGCGAAGAAGCCATTAGAGATGGGGAACTGTGGTTCTTAGAAAATTTCCCTATCACCTATGGTTGGTTCTGGAAGGATAAGCCCCTGTAGGAAACATGAGGTCCCCTAAGCCCACCTACATCTGGTCAGGCCAGCCATCAGCAGCAACCTGGTGACCCATTGGAGAGCCCTGGGGTCAGTGGCCCTGGCCTTGGAAACCAAGAGGAGAAGCCTCAAGGCTGTAAGAGACTTGGTTCCAGGAAGCACTGCAGAAACAAACAAATAAAACAAGATTGATTCATGAGTGAATCAATTCCCTCTGGTGCCCGAGATGGGTCAGCTAAAGGCTCATCACCTCCATGATGCTCCCTACGTCTCCTTGCAAGTCCGTGCCATTCTTGTCTCTACATGTGTCTGCCTCCTCCACTGCCCGGGGACCTCCCGGGTGGCAAAGACCCTGCCTTATTCACTTTGGAGTCCCAGGCAAACAGTAGGTGATCAAAAGTTTTGTAGGACAAGTCAATGCGCTCCCATGGGCACATGAGACGTGTCTAATACCATGTACACATAGGGAGGAAAATAACCATCTTCAAAGATTCCACTCCCCCAAATCCTCTATGCCAGCCTGCATCTTGTCAACAGCCATGATTCAATTCAGGCCTGGAGTCCTGGGAGGGGATCTCCTTCCAGCTGGCTTCTCGCCCTGAGGTAGATGGGCCAGGCTGGTGGGAGGGAGGGCTCTCCTTCTGGGAGGGGTGGTGTGCTCTGCTGAAGAGACAGTGCATGAATGCAATCACCCCCTTGTCCCTCTCTGGGACTCAGTGCTCCCTTCTCCAAGATAGGAGTGAGTGGACCAGACCATATCTAGGTGTCCTTTCACCATCGGCTGGTCTCTGTACCAACCAGGGCCACCATGTTCACTGATGAAGGTCACACTGGGTACAAAAGTTACCCAACTGAGGAAGCAGGTCACTCTTGGAAATCAGCATACACTCCATCTCCTTCCCTGGTGGGTCAGAGGTAAAGAATACACCTGCCAATGTAGGGGACATGGGTTCTATCCCTGGGTCAGGAAGATCCCGTGGAGCAGCTAAGCCCTCATATCACAACTATGGAGCCTACGTGCCACAAGTACTGAAGCCTGCGTGCTCTGCAACAAGAGAAGCCACCACAATAAAGAGCAGCTCTCACTCACTGCAACCAGAGAAAGCCCAAGTGCAGCAACAAAGACCCATCACAGCCTTAAATAAATAAATAAACTAAGGGAAAACAGCCTGGCAGGAGAAGGCAGAACCATGCCTGAGAGTCTCTGGGAAGTTCCTGGAGGGGAGACGTTGCATCTACTGTTTTTTGTTTTCTTTTGTTTTGTCTGTGCCCCACATCATGTGGGATCTTAGTTCCCCAACCAGGGATCAAACTCATGCCCCCTGCAGTGGAAGCTCAGAGTCTTAACCGCTGGACAGCCAGGGAAGTCCTGAGACATTGTATCTAATTGGCCTCAAGAGCTCCAGGACCTAGTATAGGCCTTGATACAAATGAACAAACCTCTGCTCAGCCTAAAGCCAGAACAGTGCCTGGAGGAAAATTCCACCTGCAGGACCTGCAGGATGCAGAGAAGAAACTGCAGGAGCAGGCAGGCATCTGGGAGGTTGGAATGGGCACCGGACTGGGGCTTCTCAGTTTATAAAAAGTACTTTTTCTGTCCCCCTCACCCCTGCTCTTCCTGCAGCCAGAGGATCAGGGGTATGCATGTCTCAATTGTAATTTATTAGAGAGGAGCTCAGGGAAGTCTGTGGACTTGTGCACCCAGTCAGAATCAGAGCTGGAACTTGGACCACCTCCTTCTGGATCCCAAACCCTGTGGAGGGGGGCAGGTCCCAAGAAAGGAACTGGGGTGTTGTTGAAGAGATGCCTTCTGCCTGTCATCATAACAAATCAGCTTGGGGCAGAACTAGATGAAAGCTACCTCCAGGCCAATTATTTTTCCCACCGAAGAGAAACAGCTCCCCACAGATATAGTCTCGTGCCCCTATTCTCGTCCCTCTCAATTCCCAAGCAGAAGGAGACACGAACAACTCAGCTCAGACCATCCTCGCTCTGTGTCGTGCCTTCCTGCAGCTGAAAGTGTCATCTTTGTGCATCAGCTTGTATCAGGGTTGCAAATTTAGCAGTCACACTCAGAAATGCAAAGAAAACATATTTATTTTCCACAATTGATGTAAGGAAATTCAATCTGATCTAATAATGTATAACAGTCGCTTTAGAGAATTCAGTCTCTTTTGGATAAATGCTTTGTATTTTTCCCCTAGTTTTTGGCTGCGCTGTTTGGCAAGCAGGATCTTTGTTCCCGGAGAAGGGATCAAACCCATTTCCCCTGCAGTGGCAGTGCAGAGTCTTAACCACTGGACTGCCAGGAAAGTCCCATAAATGTTTTGTATTTTTAAATTCTTTTTAATCCCTCTTCACCTTGCTTGGCTTCCCTGGTGGCTCTGAAGGTAAAGAATCTGCCTCCATTGTAAGAGACCCTGGCTCAATCCCTGGGTCAGGAAGATCCCCTGGAGAAGGAAATGGCAACCCACTCCAGTATTCTTACCTGGAAAATCCCATGGACAGAAGAGCTTGGCAGGCTACAGTCCATGGGATCACGGAGTTGGACACAACTGAGCGACTTTCACTTCCTTCACCTTGCTTATCTCCAGGATGGCATCTAGCTATATGAGAGAGCTCGTTTGTGTGACCGTGATGCTGCCACGGTCCATTCCAGCTCTACTGATCTCTATGAGGATGCCCCTGTCCACCTGATTGCCAGGAGCCCAGATGGCACCTGAGGCTGATTTGTATCCTCTTGGGTTCTGTCTGGGCTCAGTAGTCCTGCTGCCTTGATTCCAGCTCAACCTTCTCCAGGATTGCATGTCCAGGAGGTCTAGCTGTGATGTCTGGCGAGTGCTTTATTTATTTGGCTGTGCCAGATCCTAATTGCAGCACGTGGGATCTGGTTCCTGACCAGGGATTAAACCCTAGGCCCCCTGCATTGGGAGCATGAGTCCTAACCCCTGGAACAGCAGGAAGTCGTACCTAGCCAGCTCTTGGTCAGGATGGCCTGCCCTCCAGCCCGCAGCTCTAGCACTCCCTCACCACAACGCATCAATATCTTTCTCCCCAGGTAAACCTCCCAGCCAACTCCATCCATCTCTGATCTTTTAGGGGCACCAGGAAACAATGGACAGTGTTCCTGCCCCCTACCCAGCAGCTGAGGAAGCCTCTGGAGTCTTAGCTAGGAGGGTTCCCACTTCAACTGGGAAAGTTAGAACACACCTCTTTCTCTACTGACTTCCTGCTTCCGACCCTCTCCTTCCTCCCACAGTTCTTTGTGGCCAGAAGGGGCGACTTCTCCTTTCCTCTTCCTTTGATGGAGACACCACTTATTCTGTATTTCTACAGGAGGCACTTGCCCTCCCCTCTCCTGTATGCTTTGATGGAGGAATGGCTGCCAGTACACGTGGTGTCTGGGTGAGAGAGATGAAAAACACATCAGTCTGGTACTTCTGGAAGATGACCTCACTGCACAAGAACACCAGCTCCTTGGGCCAAGCTTCCAGACCCGGCAGAAGACCTCTCTTCCGGCCACAGATGCTCTTAACATCACAGAGATAGGTGAGCAGAGGGAAATGGAAATCTCTTAGACCCAAAAGAGAATTGATGTTTTATAGCAAAGTGAATATTTGTTCTAATGCAGAGCAAAAAGCAAACTTTCAAGTTTGGTCAAGGGAGCCTTGTGGCTGAAATCTGAACCTCGAGCCCTTAAAGACACAGACTGACCTTGAAAAATGTTCCTTTTCCAGGAACATTTTGCTGGCAGCATTTGGGGCAAAATGCTCAATACCTGGCAATATCTGAGGTGTCCAGCCTGAGTGTTTGACATAGCAGGCTCATCTGCCAAGGTTGAGCCTTTGGTTTCCATATGGAATGAGAGCAATCTGGTTCCAAGACCACAGGCTGGCTCCCAGGGGTGGGCGAGTTGGAGCAGGAGTCTGAGCTTTTGGTGTCAATGGAAAACAATATGAGTGAGTGTGGCTGACTCAGCACTGTAACTTATCTCTTTGGGAAAAACAAAAATGTATCTTAAAGCTCACATTTTACCAGTGTAAGGACTATGGTTCATAAACCTCCTGAATCTGCCAACACATCAACAAAATGTGTGTGTGAGAGAGAGAGAGAGTGAGGGATGGAGGGGTGTCATTGCTTTTTTTGTTTTGTTTTCCAAACACTCAAAGAAATATTTGACTTGTATCAGCATACGATGGAATGAATTTAGCGCAGGGATGTGGTGATGCTAGTGAATATGAACAGGAGGAAATAGCTAATAATAGGAATTAATGAAATAGATGCCAAAATCTGTAATAGAATCAACAAAGCAAAATAGTGGTTCTTTGCAAGCTCTAATGAAATTGCTATCTTTCTATATATGCATGCATGCATGTTAAGTTGCTTCAGTTGTGTCCAACTCTTTGTGATCCCATGGATTGTATAGCCTGCCAGGCTCCTCTGTCCATGGGATTTTGTCTATCCACTCCAGAATGTCATTTCCTTCTTCAGGGGATCTTCCTGATGCAGGGACTGAACCTGCACCTTTTATGGCTCCTGCTTTGGCAAGTGGGTTCTGTACCACTAGTGCCACCTGGGAAACCCCGTCTTTCTGTACGAAAGTGAAAATGTTAGTCACTCAGTCATGTCCAACTCTGCGACCCCATGAACTGTAGCCTGCCAGGCTCCTCTGTCCATGGGATTCTCCAGGCAAGAATACTGAAGTACCCTGGGTCTCCTTCATTGCAGGCAGATTCTTAACTGTCTGAGCCACCAAGGAAACCCATCTTTCTGTATATGTGTCCACAAATTTTTTTTTTATCTTAACTCCCCAATCAGGGATTGAACCAGTGCTGGTAATAATTTAAAAATTAAGAAAAGAAAAATTCTTAGAAGAACAAAATTCACCCAAATTGAACCAAAAGAAATGGAAGACCTACATAAAGAAAATTCCAAACCCAGTTCCAAAGAATTCCATCTCAGTTTACGAGGCCAGTAAACCTGTGATAGAAATCAGAGAACAACGTTACAAGAAAAATCAAATATAAGCCAGACTCTTTATGAATGTAGATGTAAAATTCCTAAATAAAATAAAGTAGTTCAAATCCAGTGACACATGATAAGAATTTTTTTAACTTTAGTAATGCATGGTTGCTTTAACACTCAAAAATCAATTGTCATTATTATTATTTTTCAAAAAAGAGAATGTAAATTTTTAATTCAGAATACAGTTGCAAAACCAGTGATTTAATTCTGAACCTGTGGAAAATATTAAAAGTCTCAAAGAAAAAATGAAGTTATAGGAGAGAGGTCATATGATCATTTCAAGTATGTGCAGGAAAAGTATTTGATGAAATGCAATATCTGTTTATGTTAAAAACCTTTATAAAGATAGGAATGAAAGAAGACTTCCTTAATCTGATCAAAGTTATCTATGAAAAGTCTGTCGCAGTCATTACAATTACAGAGCTCTCCCCTGATATTGATAGCATCAGAGTTTCTTGCTACCTTCAGTTGACTCAACACTTCACAGGAGATTCTCAATAAGAAGATAAAGGAATTAGAAAGGAAAGAAAAAAATTATGCTTAGTCATAGATGGCCTGATCATGTAAGACGAATCCAGAGAAAACAGCTCTTTTCCTTGACTTAGTAAGTACGCTTGGCCCCATCCAATCTCCCTTGTCTGGCCCCTGGGCCCAGGCTTCCAGATCAGTTGCTTTCTGGAATGCCATCACGGTGAGGAAAAGGAGGTGATGAACCATGCTCTGACTTGGAAATCTTTTGCATGATGTAACCTGCATCACCTGCAGTCACATGTCTTTGGACAAAGCTTGTGACACAGCCACTCCTCGGTTCAACAGGGTAGGGTATGTCATCCTCCTGCAGGGAAGGGCATGGCAGAGGGGGACTGATGATGTTGCCTGTCTTAAGAGTGAAAGGCAAATGAGTGGAGGACAGAGAAAGAAGCTGGGAGAGGTACAGGTGTGGTGGCAGGTTACAAGAAACCAGGATTGCAGAAGAAAAGAAGCAAGTGAAAGCTTCCAGTGCAGAGTTCCCAAAAGAGCAGGTAGGTCTCATCTTCATCTTTATAGTATTTGTTTGCTTTGCTATAACCTACTCCTAATTCTGGAACATCTAAGTCCAACACATACTTAAATGCTTTGTGTGTTTTTGCAGGAAATCAGGAAAAGGAGATGAATTTCCTACTTGAGTGCACAACGCAGGGAAGCGACCAGCCATGGGAGGAAGAAACCCATGAGAACAGAAGTTGAGCAAAAGCAGAAAACTAGAGAAGGACATGACTGAGAATTTATGCCCCTGGGAGTTCTCAGAAATCTAGAGAGGGGCATTGGAATTCCCATGGATATGGAATTAGAGGCCTGAACTAATTTCTCTACATCTCAGCCTTCTTGGCTAAGATCCAGGCTACATCTATGACAAGTGTGCATTTCTTAAATTGTAAACTAATTAGCAAACATTATGGTTGTTATAAGAACTCCAGGCATGGCCGTCAGGTGTGAGACAGCTAAAGCCAGGCAGGTACATGGAGGAATGGTGTTCTGCTGAGTTTTTCTTAGTGTTGCCACAAAGTTACTCAGGAGATCATTAAATATTTTTAACCCCTGTGTATTGCAAAGAGTTGGATTTTTTTTTTAGCTAATAAAGGCAATAGAATTAATAAATATCACCCAAAATTTTACTTCAAATCTCAGAGACATAATTTTTGATGTTAAATATAAGCAATTCTCTAAGAAAAAAAAAAAAAGGCTCAAGATAAAGATTTAACTCAGAGGCAACATCACTGTAGGGTATCACCCCCAAACAGGGACTTCAATCAGTTCCACGACATCAGCAAGAACTGTATACCAATGCATACACTGAAATGAGAGCATTTAAAATGCGTTGACACATAAACCAATGCAAATGAGAACGCACAAGTCTACACAAAGTCTTTGCCATCTAGAGATGATGCAGATGGTGACTGATGCCACAAAATTAAAAGATGTTCACTCCTTGGAAAGAACGTTATGATAAACCTAGACAGCGTAGCTGGAGAAGGCAATGGCACCCCACTCCAGTGCTCTTGCCTGGAACATACCATGGATGGAGGAGCCTGGTGGGCTGCAATCCATGGGGTCGCTAAGAGTCAGACACAACTTCACTTTCACTTTTCACTTTCATGCGTTGGAGAAGGAAATGGCAACCCACTCCAGTGTTCTTGCTTGGAGAATCCCAGGGATGGGGGAGCCTGGTGGGCTGCCGTCTATGGGGTCACACAGAGTCGGACACGACTGAAGCGACTTAGCAGCAGCAGCAGCAGACAGCATAGTAAAAACCAGAGACATCACTTTGCTGACAAAGGTCTGTATAGTCAAAGCTATGGTTTTCCCAGTAGTCGTGTACGGATGTGAGAGTTGGACCAAAAAGAAGGCTGAGTGCCACAGAATTGATGCTTTTGAGTTGTGGTGCTAGAGAAAATTTTTAAGAGACCCTTGGACACAAGGAGATCAAACCAGTCAATCCTAAAGGAAATCAACCCTAAACATTAATTGGAAAGACTGATGCTGAAGCTCCAATACTTTGGCCACCTGATGGGAAGAACTGACCCACTGGAAAAGACCCTGATGATGGGAAAGATTGAACACAGGTGAAGGGGGTGACAGAGGATGAAATTGTTGGATGGCATCACCGACTCAATGGACATGAGTTTGGGCAAACTCAGGGAGGTAGTGGAGGACAGGAAAGCCTGGTGTGCTGCAGTACATGGGGTCTCAAAGAGTCAAACCTGACTTAGTGACTGGACCATAAGTGAGAAATCAAGCCAACAAGTCTCAAAAAGAAATGTGAGGAAATTAAATTTTGCATGGGGCCACCAAGAGACCCCTCCTCTAAATTTGGAAGTTCAACATGTGCCATGTGCCAATGATGCATTTGACATTGCATATCTGTGTGCACCCTTCTGTCAACATACAGACACAGCCTTAGAGCAGGTAAATACTACGTCCTCATGTGTTAGTATTCAGTCAGTGGTTTCAGTTCAGTTCAGTTCAGTTCAGTCACTCAGTCATGTCCAACTCTTTGCAACCCTATGAACTGCAGCACGCCAGGCCTCCCTGTCCATCACCAACTCCTGGAGTTTACCCAAACTCATGTCCGTTGAGTTGGTGATGCCATCTAACCATCTCATCCTCTGTTGTCCCCTTCTCCTGCCTTCAATCTTTCCTAGCATCAGGGTCTTTTCAAATGAGTCAGCTCTTCGCATCAGGTGGCCAAAGTATTGGAGTTTCAGCTTCATCATCAGTCCTTCCAATGAACACCCAGGACTGATTTCCTTTAGGATGGACTGGTTGGATCTCCTTGCAGTCCCGGGGACTCTCAAGAGTCTTCTCCAACACCACAGTTCAAAAGCACCAATTCTTCTGCACTCAGCTGTCTTTATAGTCCAACTCTCACATCCATACATGACTACTGGAAAAACCATAGCCTTGACCTTTGTTGACAAAGTAATGTCTCTGCTTTTTAATATGCTATCTAGGTTGGTCATAACTTTCCTTCCAAGGAGTAAGCGTCTTTTAATTTCATGGCTGCAATCACCATCTTCAGTGATTTTGGAACCCCAAAAAATAAAGTCAGCCACTGTTTCCCCATCTATTTGCCATGAAGTGCTGGGACCAGGTGCTATGATCTTCATTTTCTGAATGTTGAGTTTTAAGCCAACTTTTTCACTTTCCTCTTTTACTTTCATCAAGAGGCTCTTTAATTCTTCACTTTCTGCCATACGGGTGGTGTCATCTGCATACCTGAGGTTATTGATATTTCTCCCAGCAATCTTGATTCCAGCTGGTGCTTCTTCCAATCCAGCGTTTCTCATGATGTACTCTGCATATAAGTTAAATAAGCAGGGTGACAATATACAGCCTTGACGTACTCCTTTTCCTATTTGGAACCAGTCTGTTGTTCCATGTCCAGTTCTAACTGTTGCTTCCTGACCTGCATTCAATGGTTTGGGTTTCCTCAAAGATAAACTTTATTGATACATTGAGGATTTGAGAATAGATGATTTACTTAGGAGGTGATTCCAATATGCATTCATATGAGGGAGGACGTGAGATGGGAGAGAAAAAGTAGCCAATATGCAGTGTGTTAGAAAGCAAAAAAAACTCTACTGAGATAAGGAGATAGTTGGAGCATAATCCTAACCCAGAAACACAGAACTGATGTAGAATACTTGTGTCAAGAGTATAAGCAGAAGGGGCAAGGGAGCTGGGGTATTGCTACCCCAACTGCCTTCGACCATTCATTACATGTTCCTGGAGGCAGAGGACTAATTTTCCAGTACTTCCTCCTTGCCGCAGGCTCTGCCACCTCCAAAGCCCTCAGGCAGAGAGATGCAGAGACTGGCATATATCAGCCATGGTGGACCATAATGTCCTGAACAAAAGAGACACAGTTGGGGTGCTGACAGCCACCTCTGCTTCCACTGCATCTCTTGTCTTCCAAACAGTCTGTTTGTCTGGTCCTTTATGTTCTAGTATGTCTTGCTGACTTTTATGCAGATTTTGACAAGGGCTAGGAAGCCACAATGGTGGGGTCTTGTTCCCCCAGCTTATGTCTTTCATCCTCTGCTCTGCACTGTCTTGTTTCAAGAACTGACATCAGGTGCCTACCAACCAATAGGGTCTGAAGCAGGTGCCACAGAATAACCAAGACAGAAGCTGTAAGTGATCAAAGTGTTTTCCCTCCTGATCCACAAGGAGGAAGATGCCGCTGTAATTAGCCCCACGGTGGAACAACTGTCAGCCAGCCAGCTGCTTCATTCTGCCAACGTCGTCTCCACCCTTATTCTGAGATGCTCACTCCCTGCAGAAGAGCCCCATCTGCTCTCTAGAAAACCCTCATCAGAGACCTTCAGATGTAAATAAAGCCTTGGCTGAAGCAAGCCCCACTCAGAATAGCAAGTATCAAAGAAGCAGATCTACGTGGCTCTGTCTTATCAGCAAGTAAACTGCTGCTACAGCGCCCACCACACCAGCCCTTAGTTATCTCAGGGCAGCACAGAAGCCAGAAAGCCCCAGTCATGAACTTTTATGGTGGATGTTTTCCAAGTGGCTGACCATGCCCCACCCCACTCTTAAGAGGTGGCAAGTGATACACCCAGAATTTGCAAAGGGTTTGAAAAGTGGAAGGTGGCCACAATTCATCTAAGACAGTGATTCTCAACCAGGGGTGTTTTTGCTCCTCCCTGGGGCTTCCCAGGTGTCACAGTGGTAAAAAATCCATCTGCCAATGCAGGAGATTTGGGTTGAAACCATGGGTCAGGAAGATCCCCTGGAGGAGGAAATGGCAATGCACTCCAGTATTCTTGCCTGGAAATCCCATGGACAGAGGAGCCTGGCGGGCTACAGTCCAGGGGGTTGCAGAGAGTAAGACATGACTGAGTGACTGGGAACACGGGCACCCACCAGGAGACACTTGGAAATGGAGACGCCTGGAGAAACAGATGATAGTGGCATCTAGCAGGCAGAAGCCAGGAAAGCTGCTGAGTGTTCCCCAAAGACCTTCTCTCCACACAGCAGACATCTGAGGGTCTGGCTAAGAAGATTCTGGGACTTGGGTTCTCTGTTCCCTGACACTGACAGCTGGAGCGCCATTGCTGGTGTCCCGGCCACCTGGCAATGGTGAGATGGAGGCTTCTCTGTTTGCTGGCTGACATGGCAGACAAGCTCCATGTCAGAGTACCACTTCCCCACAGCAGGGTCATCTCTATGCTTGGGGTTAGAATGAACAATCTGAAAGTTTGGGCACTGAAATCTGGGGATGGTTGACTTGGGACTGTCCTGGTTTTCTTTTTTATGTTTTTTTTTTTTTTAATTGGAGGATAATTGCTTTACAACATTGTGCTGGTTTCTGCTATACAGCAATGTGTAAATCAGTTGTGTGTGTGTGTGTGTGTGTGTGTGTGTATGTGCTCAATCACTCAGTCATGTCCAACTCTTTGCAGCACCATGGACTGTAGCCCACCAGGCTTCTCTGTCCATGGAATTTTTCAGGCACAAATACAGAAGTGGGTTGCCATTTCCTCCTCCAAGGGATCTTCCTGACCCAAGAATTGAAATTGCATCTCTTTCATCTCTTGCTTTGGCAGACAGGTTCTTTACCACTAGCACCACCTGATAATCAGGTATATGTATACATAGATCCCCTCCCTCTCGAGCCTCCCTCCCACCACCACCCCACCTCTGTAGGTTGTCCTAGTTTTAAAAATGAAAGTCCTGCACCCTAGGAACACCCCAAAGAGGGTGTCCCACCTACCTGGGTGAGCGAGGTGGAAGCAGCTGGAGAGAGGAGGGCAGAGCGGAGTTGCTGTCTCTGCTCTTTACTCTGGTTCACTCAGGACAGCCTGTTTCTTCCTAAGAGGGAGAGTTGCTTCTTGGGTTTGGGTCTGGAAGTCCATCCAGGAAACTCAGACTCGATAGTTTCATGCCACATTCTTAGGTTCAACAGGCCTCCTCAGAGCATTGCAACATACATCCCATTCCTGGCCAGGGGTACAGAAGACACTAGACCACAGCTCCTCACCGGAGGACCTCTGGGTCTGGTGATGTGCGAAAATACAGAGACAGTGCCATACAGCAAGAGTTTTGACAGAGGCCTGGGCTGCGAAGGAGATGGAAGAGGCAGTCAGGAAAGGTTTCCTGGAGTTGGTGCCTGAGAATGTGGGTTTAAGGGACAGAGAAATTTGCCAGATAGAAAGGGAGGTTTAAGGAAATATTTTCCTGCTGACGAAACAAGAAGATAAAAACATTGAGAAGCCTTGGCGATGCTTAAGAGTAGAGAGAAGTGTGATTCTCTTTGGCCATGAAATGAAAGTACATCTGTATATTTAGAATGTGGGCTTACAAGTTTTTCAGATGGATCTTCAGCTACTGCCCCATTTTTCTTTTTCATAACCTCCGCTTTAGGGTAGCAATACAGAGATTATTATTCCAGTTCACATTTGGGGGAGCTGGCCCCACAGATTTAAGCAATGTGTGCAGCTCACATGTCTGGTTAAAGTCTCCAGGGCTTTTTTTTTTTTTTTTAGTTTTGATAATCTTATAAATGATTTTAATTTTACCATAAGCATGCATTTCTTTTGTAAAACTAAATAAGGCAAATAAACAGCAATGTGAAATCTGGAAAAAATGGTATAGACGATCTTTCCTGCAAAGCAGAAATAGAGACTCAGACGTAGAGAACAAACATATGGACACTAAGTGGGAAGAGAGGGCTGGGATGAATTAGGAGTTTGGGATTGACATGTACACTACTATGTAAAAAATATATATAACTAATGAGAACCTACTGTATAGCTCAGGGAACTCTACTCCATGCTCTGTCGTGACCTGAATGGGAAGGAAATCCAAAATAGAGGGGATGTATGTATACATATAGCTGCTTCACTTTGCTGCACAGACGGTCTCCAAGTTTTGACCTTGAGGGAGGCTGCTGAGGGCAATGAGGATCTCCTGGACTTTGGAACTAGAAAGACCTTGCAGGATTTCTTGACTTATTAACTCCATGAACTAAAGCAAAATTCTGAGTCACAGTTCTCTCTTGGAAATCCAAAACAGAGGGGACATATGTATACATATGGCTGATTCACTTAGCTGCACAGCAGAAACTAACACAACATTGTAAAGCAACTATACTCCAATAAAAAGAGAGAGAGAAAAAACAAAAAAACATGATCTCTATAAGTTTGAGTTCTTAATTATGAATTTCAAAGGATAAGTTTGTTGTCAGACTGAAGTTTTCCACTGTTAAGATCTTTTTTTGTGGTTTTGCTTGCTTGTGTTTCTACAACTTGATTCTCAGTGTGCTCAAACTAATTAAACAACCTTTCTTCAAGGATGAGAAAGCCGACATGCTTTTGAGGGGATGCTAATTACACTTGATATCTCCTTTAATAATATGAGATTAAAAAGAACTGAAAGTAAGGTCTTTAAGTGCACAAGACAACCATGGCATTGACACACCGATCTAGACTGGATCTGTAGACTTGTTTACTTGGATCCTATCTTTGTGGGGTGTTTATATATATATATATATATATATATATATATATATATATTGAAACCAAGGAGCAGAAGATGTTATCAGTGACGAGCCATTTCAAATTGGATCATGTTTTTCTACAGGTATATTGGGCTGGGGTTTTCTTATGTGCCCTGCAGTGTTCCACTCCTATGCCATCTCATCTGCACCAGATTCTTGCCCTAAAATTTTCCATTTTAGTCTCAATCTGTATTCATGCTTTGCTCCAAATACAAACTGAATTCTAGGCCTTTCTTTTGAAAGCCCTGGAGTAGTATGTATTCTCTATAACTGGACAATTTTTTGCAGCTGTGTTCCACTGTATTTTGTCCTGAGGGGTGGTTGCCTTCCGCTGTCCACGATCATTTATGGACCAACCGTTAGCTGAACGTCTCAGCCCTTTTTGTCTACAGCACCTGGACCTGTCGAACTCTGTGATCGATGTGTCTACCCTGCAAGGCCTTCTGTCTCACTGCTCCAAGTTGCAGAATCTCAGCCTGGAAGGCCTCCGACTTTCAGATCCCATTGTTGATAATCTTGCTCAGAACACACATTTACTACAACTAAACATTTCTGAGTGTTCTGGATTCTCTGAATCTGCCCTGAAGACTTCGCTGAGCAGTTCTTCCAGATTGGATGAACTGAACCTCTATGATTTCACTGAAAAGCATGTACAGGTAGCTGTTGCACATGTATCAGAGACCATCACCCAGCTGAATCTCAGTGAGTACCGAAAGAATCTGCAGAGATCAGATGTCTCTACCTTAGTTGGAAGATGTCCCAATCTTGTCCACCTAGACTTAAGCGATAGTGTCATGCTGAAAAATGACTGCTTTCCAGAATTTTACCTACTCAACTACCTCCAACACCTATCACTCAGTCGATGCTATGACATAACACCTGAAACTTAACTTGAACTTGGAGAAATTCCCACATTAAAAACACTACAAGTCTTTGGAATTGTGGCAGATGGTACCCTTCAACTGTTAAAGGAAGCCCTCCCTCATCTACAGATTAATTGCTCCCATTTCACCACCATCACCAGGCCGACCATTGGCAACAAGAAGAACCAAGAGATATGGGGCATCAAATGCCGACTGTCACTGGAGAAGCCCAGTTGTCTATGAAGCCTCTATTGCAAGATGGTGTCTCTTCTTTTCTTTGAACAGGGAAAGTAAGCAGGAAGCCCAGTTGTGGAGAGCTCAGCTATTTTTATTCTTGGTTTTCTGTTGCCTTCCTTCTACAAGTATATTAGAGAACCATTGGAGACAGAAAACTATGAAGTGTTGCTTTTTAGACATGACTATGAAAGCTTTTATCACTGCTATACCCTTAAGAGCCTAAGCTCTATGCTTTTTGAAATTTTAGGGAGAGTGAGCCTATGATTTCAGGATACCTTAAATAGCAAAATTTGAACCATGTCTTCCAAGTGCCATTCTTCATAATCTATTTAGAATCAAGCTTAAAAATCACCACCAGCAAATCATTTTCGTAGCCTATATGGCAACTGAACATTCTTCTATTTAATGTTTCAGTACTGCTTTATTATAAGACATAGGTTGCAAAAAATAATAAGCTATTTGTATTGTAAGCTGAAAAGAATGAGAATCATAGAGTAGATCTGTAGCAATCTCTTCTGAGGATGGCAAGAAAAATAGACATTTCAACTGCACCTTTAGATTCGCAATCAGGTTGATGGAAACAAATAGCCCCAGGTCATTCACCTTAAAATCTAAATAAAGAAACAAACAATCAGCCAACCAGAGGTGTAGAATTGGTATAGAATTTAAAGGCTCAAGAGACAGTTTTCTATGACAGTTAACCTGGGGTATCCTCTAATGCACATTAATGAAGTCTCCTTTATGTACAGTTGGGAAGGTCCCCTGGAGGAGGAAATGGCAACCCACTCCAGTATTTTTGCCTAGAGAATCCCATGGACAGAGGAGCCTGGAGGGCTACTGTCCATGGGGTCACAAAAAGTCAGACACGACTGAGCGACTAATACTTAATACTTCCTCCGTATTAATACCCATCTGGACCCATGAGGGAGAATTTATAGCCCTTGTGAGGAAAAAAATCTCTTCTTACTTCTGGTCAGTTCTAAAAACTTGATCCCTTAGTTGCTCAATCCCAGGCCTGCCTGGGAACACTGTTAACCAGTCTTTCGGCCAGTATGGTCAGAACAGGAAGGTATAATCATTCATGCCCATGGCTTTTGTGTTACCATAGCAACCATTTTGTATGTCAATCATCTGTCAACATCTCTCTCCCCTAGAGGTTGTATACTCTTAAGAACACCAGTGAGGTATTCCATTTTTTCATTCCTAGCACCAACACAGAGACCAACACAGAATAGACACTTGGAGTTTGTTGAGTGAATGAGGAAAGGCATTTGTGTTCAAGAAGATGTACATCATGAAGATGTACCATGTTATTCATCTCTGCATCTTATTGACTAGCATAGCACCTGGCTGGGATACAAACATGAATGCCTTCTGAACCAGGAAGATGGTTAAAATGAATGAAGACCATTTTAGAGTGGTGGGATGTTCAGAGCAGGAGGCCACCTGCCCTTCTAAAAAGGAGAAAGAAGGCATTCTCTGGTGGTCTACTGGCTCAGATTCCTTGCTCCAGGAGGCCCAGGTTTGATCCTTGGTCAGGGAACTTGATCCTGCATGCCTCAACTAAGAGTTCAAAAGCCACAACTAAAAAATCCTGCAAGCTGCATCTAGGACCCTGCACAGTCAAATAAAT
This sequence comes from Bubalus kerabau, assembly GCF_029407905.1. NCBI lineage: Eukaryota > Metazoa > Chordata > Mammalia > Artiodactyla > Bovidae > Bubalus > Bubalus kerabau. The sequence continues at coordinate 26,355,079 of NC_073642.1, forward strand.
AAATACTTTTTTAAAAAATAAAGAGAAAAATGGCCCTCAGCTCCTGCTGATTGTTGGCCCCTAAAAACACAGGTCCACTGTGGCCAAATCATCTTTTTCTTTTTCAAGAAAATAAAGAAATTTCCCTGTACACACACATCCTATCGACTGGTCTGCTCTGTGCCTCCAGCAGCTGATCCACAGTTCAGGTCAGTTCAGTTCAGTCACTCAGTCATGTCCGACTCTTCGTGACCCCATGGACCACAGCACACCAGGCCTCCCTGTCCATCACCAACTCCCAGAGTTTACTCAAACTCATCTCCATTGAGTTGGTGATGCCATCCAACCATCTCATCCTCTGCCTTTCCCTTCTCCTCCTGCCTTCAATCTTTCCCAGCATCAAGGTCTTTTCAAATGAGTCAGTTCTTCACAGCAGGTGGCCAAAGTATTGGAGTTTCAGCTTCAACATCAGTACTTCCAATGGATACTCCGGACTGATCTCCTTTAGGATAGGCTCGTTGGATCTCCTTGTCATCCAAGGAACTCTCAAGAGTCCTCTCCAACACCACAGTTCAAAAGCATCAATTCTTCTGCTCTCAGCTTTCTTTATAGTCCAACTCTCACATCCATACATGACTACTGGAAAAACCATAGCCTTGACTAGATAGACCTTTGTTGGCAAAGTAATGTCTCTGCTTTTGAATATGCTATCTAGGTTGATCATAATTTTCCTTCCAAGGAGTAAGTGTCTTTTAATTTCATGGCTGCAGTCACCATCTGCAGTGATTTTGGAGCCCTCAAAAATAAAGTCAGCCACTGTTTCCACTGTTTCCCCATCTATTTGCCATGAAGTGATGGGACCAGATGCCATGATCTTAGTTTTTGAGTGTTGAGTTTTAAGCCAATGTTTTCACTCTCCTCTTTCACTTTCATCAAGAGGCTCTTTAGTTCTTCACTTTCTGCCATAAGGGTGGTGTTATCTGCATATCTGAGGTTATTGGTATTTCTCCCGGCAATCTTGATTCCAGCTTGTGCTTCATCCAGCCCAGCATTTCTCATGATGTACTCTGCATATAAGTTAAATAAACAAGGTGACAATATACAGCCTTGACATATTCCTTTCCTGATTTGGAACCAGTCTGTTGTTCCATGTCCAGTTCTAACTGTTGCTTCCTGACCTGCATACAGATATCTCAAGAGGCAGGTCAGATGGTCTGGTGTTCCCATCTCCTGAAGATTTTTCCACAGTTTATTGTGATCCACACAGTCAAAGGCTTTGGCATAGTCAATAAAGCAGAAGTAAATGTTTTTCTGGTACTCTCTTGCTTTTTTGATGATCCAGCAGATGTTGGCAATTTGATCTCTGGTTCCGCTGCCTTTTCTAAAACCAGCTTGAACATCTGGAAGTTCACGGTTCATGTATTGCTGAAGCCTGGCTTGGAGAATTTTGAGTATTACTTTACTAGCATGTGAGATGAGTGCAATTGAGCGGTAGTTTGAGCATTCTTTGGCATTGCTTTTCTTTAGGATTGGAATGAAAACTGACATTTTCAAGTCCTGTGGCCACTGCTGAGTTTTCCAAATTTGCTGGCATATTGAGTGCAGCACTTTCACAGCATCATCTTTTAGGATTTGAAATAGCTCAACTGGAATTCCATCACCTCCACTAGCTTTGTTCATAGTGATGCTTCCTAAGGCCCACTTGACTTCACATTCCAGGATGTCTGGCTCTAGGTGAGTGATTACACCATCGTGATTATCTGGGTCGTGAAGATCTTTTTTTGTACAGATTTTCTGTGTATTCTTGCCACCTCTTTTTAATATCTTCTGCTTCTGTTAGGTCCATACCATTTCTGTCCTTTATTGAGCCCATCTTTGCATGAAGTGTTCCCTTGGTATCTCTAGTCTTTCCCCATTCTGTTGTTTTCCTCTATTTCTCTGCACTGATCACTGAGGAAGGCTTTCTTATCTCTCCATCCACAATTGGCTAATGACTAAGAGGCAAGGATCCCAGGTGCTATGTCATCCCAGCTTAAACGGTGACTTGGTCCTGGGACCACCCCTCCAACCCCTTCCCTGAGCTGCCTGCATTTCCATAGAGTTTGCCCTGGCTCCAGAAGCGTGGACTCCAGGGGATTCCCATCTCTCTTCCCCTCTCTCAGAGTCTATGAGTAGTTTACATCATTGTTCTAATCCAGGGCATAACACCCGGGCTTCTAGTCCCTTAAGACCAGCTGCAGCTTTATAAGCTAGCAGGCTATATTTCAAAGCTGGTTCCTGAAGTTAAAGTGTATCTTCTGCATCAGAACATATGTCTACTGTATCCATTTGTGAAGCCCTCATTCCAGTGGATGGACCCTTGCTGGATATCCACCAACAGCCTTGTTTGTGGTGGTGGTTGTTGTTCAGTTACTAAGTCATGTCTGACTTTTTGTACCACATGGACTGCAGCATACATACCAGGCCTTCCTATTCCTCACTGTCTCCAGGAGTTTGCCCAAGTTCATGTCCATTGAGTTGGCGATGCCATCCTACCATCTCATCCTTTGCTACCCTCGTCTCCTGCCCTCAGTCTTTCCCAACATCAGGGTCTTTTCCAATGAGATGGCCGTTTGCATCAGGTGGCCAAAGTATTGGGGCTTCAGGTTCAGCACCACTCCTTTTAATGAATATTGAGGGTTTATCTGTGTGTTAGGTGGGCCCAGTTGTAAGATGAATGTGTGTGTTCACTGTTGGCAAGTTGATGCCTCAAAGACCCCCTTGTGCTCTGAGACACAAAATCTCTCTCTTATTAAAGCCGAGGGCAGACCTCTTCATGTCACAAGCATTCCCAAGGAATCAGAAGCTACTGATGTGTATCAGCAATTTAAATGGTTTTGTCTATAGGCATTAAGTTGCAATTATCTGCATTAAATTCATTAACTATTGTACCACCTAATTATCCCAGTTTGCAAAGGTTTGAAACTTCACAGTCTTTCCCTTCCTAAGCAAAATCATTTTGCACTGGCCATGTATCTGTCTCCATGCCTCGCCAGTGCTTCCAGGTGACAGGCATGCAGGGTCATGGCAGAATGGCCTTGGAAGCTCAGGAACTGACTCAACCTGAACAGGGGAGAAACAATTAAAGGAAGGCAGCCTGGGGTCCAGAGACACCAGAGGGGCTGTACCATCCTGGCTCTTGCCTTCAGATCAAGCCCAGCTTCCCTCTTCCCTGGACTCTTGATACATTTAAGCCTGGCTACCACCCCAGCAGTCCCATGTGCTGTGAGGACCTTCACATCAGAAGTAAAGACCTATGAGTAACCTTCACAGGATATGGAAAAATGATTGGGAAAGTCTATATGCCCAGCTGTTCATTTTTTAAAAAAATCATTAATGGCAGTAAGGATGTCTACAATATAGTAATAACAGAACTGGAGAAAATAGAACTGACTGTTGAAAATTAATTTAACTTGAATAAATTTGTAGTCCACAAATAAGCTACAGATAACTAAAACTGGGGGAGGGGGAGGGAAGGTGAAGTAAAATAAAGTAGCATCAAAACCCAGATTTTTACCAATGAAGAAAGGGCTGAGAAAGGACAAAGAGAAAGAAGCCAAACCTGTAAAAATCTTTCATCAGCTCTGAAGGGGAGTTAAAAGTTGTGCTTGTTTAGAAAGATTAAAAAAGATGATTGTAGCTTTAAGAAGGTTCATGGAATGTCTCATTCATTGATTGTAAATGAGTTTTTAAGAATCAGAGAGTTACTTTTTAAAATTCTATAAGACAGAAAATGAAGTATAAAACAATTATTCATCAAAACACACATCAAAACTCAAAAGGAGGACAAGTAGACATAAAGTGGGATGACAGATGGTAAACACAGTGTGGTGTTTATAAAAATGAATGTAAGTAGAGACTTCCCTGGTGGTCCAGTGATTAGCCATGCTTCCAATGTAGGGGGCATGGGTTCAATCCCTAATTGGGGAACTAAGATTCTACATGTGTTGTGGCATGGCAAAAAAAAAGTAAGTGGCCTATCAAGCTATTTAAGTGTTTTTCCCCCGCCTCTTTTTGGCCCTGCTACTTGGCTTGTGGGACCTTAATCCCCTGATCAGCAACTGAACCTAGGCCACGGCAGAGTGCAGGGTCCTAACCACAGGACTGCCAGAGAATTCTCTGCTGCTGCTAAGTCGCTTCAGTCGTGTCTGACTCTGTGCGACCCCAGAGATGGCAGCCCACCAGGCTCCCCCGTCCCTGGGATTCTCCAGGCAAGAACACTGGAGTGGCTTGCCATTTCCTTCTCCAATGCATAAAAGTGAAAAGTGAAAGTGAAGTCGCTCAGGTTGTCTACTTGAAAGTTACACAGCCGTGTCTGACTCCTAGTGACCCCATGGACTGCAGTCTACCAGGCTCCTCCGTCCATGGGATTTTCCAGGCAAGAGTACTGGAGTGGGGTGCCATTGCCTTCTCCAGGGAATTCTCTAAAGGTTGTATTTGTTTAAAAGTTTCTGTTAAGTTGCCCATAAGATATGTTTCTTCAGCAGATAAAGATTCTAGAAGTTAAAAATGAATTCATGGACCAGAATACACCTGTCAAATTCAAACCAAGAAATAGCCAGATTAATTCTGGATAGCACAGTGTTAAGTAGAAGTTTTATCTAGGACTTGCAAGCACATAAAGCAAAAAGCTATAAAAATACACAAGAAATGAAACAAAGACAAGCTTTTTTGTTTTTGTTGAGAAGAAGAAAGTAATTTAGCATTATCAGTCTATTACAGATCCAAGTAGACAGAGATTAAATAAGGATGTAGAAAAAAATGAGACACAATAAATGCAGTCCATCTAACAGACTTAAACTAAATTTCATAATCCACAAATATGGATTACTTTTTCTTTTGAAGTATATATACCTGGTCTATAAGCAAAAAAAAAAATCACATACTAAATCATATCTATAAACACAAGAGCAGAAGTTTTAGAGAGAATACTTTAAGATCACAATGCAGTAAGTTAAAAAATTCAAATAGATATTAAAAAGAAAAAAATACTCAAATATCTAGAAACTAAGAAAAATGATTTACTCATTGCTTGGATGCAGAGAAAGTTGAAACCAGGAAAGAGAGAGAGAAAGAGATAGTGAAAAATGGGAGAATGAAAAGTGAGAAAGAACTTAGCACTTTTGGAACAGAAAATCACAACAAGAGAAAAATAAAAGAAATAAAACAATACCAGAAAAATTTGAAAGAAAGAAGAAGTGGAATGAGAAGAAAAAAACAAACAAACAAACAAACAAAAAAAAAGAAAAGCAGTTAACTGTAGGGTATAAAGCATTCCAACACTGAAGTCAAGTGAACCTGGCTTACTTATCTTCCCTCCAACATAGACAGCTCTGTAATCTTGGAACATTTTGTTAATTTCTCCGTGACCCATTTTCCCATGTTTCTCATCTGTAAAATATGGGTAACAGTGCCATTTTTATAGGGTTGTTGTAAAAATTAATTTCTATAATGTCTGATAAAGCTTAAAGCACAATGTCTGGTGAAATACTGATATAGGCTGAATGAATATTAAGTGGTTAAAGTGGTAGTTACCATTTATGTAAGAATGGTAGCAGTAATAGCAGTGTTATTGATACTAAAAGCTATGACTTTGAAAGGCAAACAGGACAATCAAACAAAGTCCCTGGTCAACCTCTTAACAATATAAGAAATACAAAATAGATCATTAAAGATGAGAATGAGAATCTAGTAACTGACAGTAAAAGAAAAATTTTAAGTTATGACACTATTACATGTAGTTGTAAGATATAAATTTATCATCCTTTTCTCCACATCCTCACTAACATTTGTTATTTCTGGCCTTTTTTATAATAACCATTCTGACAAGTGTGAGGTGATAGCTCATTGTAGTTTTGGTTTGCATTTCCCTAACCTAGATAGCATATTGAAAAGCAGAGACATTACTTTGCCAACAAAGGTCCGTCTAGTCAAGGCTATGGTTTTTCCAGTAGTCATGTATCCATATGAGAGTTGGACTGTGAAGAAAGCTGAGTGCCGAAGAATTGATGCTTTTGAAGTGTGGTGTTGGAGAGGACTCTTGAGAGTCCCTTGGACTGCAAGGAGATCCAACCAGTCCATTCTGAAGGAGATCAGCCCTGGGATTTCTTTGGAAGGAATGATGCTAAAGCTGAAACTTCAGTACTTTGGCCACCTCATGTGAAGAGTTGACTCATTGGAAAAGACTCTGATGCTGGGAGGGATTGGGGGCAGGAGGAGAAGGGGATGACAGAGGATGAGATGGCTGGATGGCATCACTGACTCGATGGACGTGAGTCTCAGTGAACTCCGGGAGTTGGTGATGGACAGGGAGGCCTGGCGTGCTGCGATTCATGGGGTCACAAAGAGTCGGACATGACTGAGCAACTGAACTGAACTGAACTGAACTGAATAGTGATGTTGGACATCTTTTCACACACCTGCTGGCCATCTTAATGTCTTCTTTGGGGAAATGTCTATGCAGGTCTTCTGCCCATTTTTAACCAAGTTGTTTGGTTTTTTGCTATTGAGTTTTATGAACTAGTTACATATTTTGAATATTAACCCTTTATCTGTCACATCACTTGCAAATATTTTCTCTCATTTCATAGGTTGAATTTTTGTTTTGCTGATGGTTTCCTTTGCTATGCAAAGGCTTATAAGTTTGATTAGGTTCCATTTGTTTATTTTTGCTTTTATTTCCTTTGCTTTAGGAGACAGAGCCACAAAAACAGTCCTATGATTTATGTCAAAGGGTGTTCTGCCTACGTTTTCTTCTAGGAGCCTTACATTTAGGTTTTGGTTTTGGTCTTACCTTTAGGTCTTTAATCCATTTTGAGTTTATTTTATATGATATTAGAGAATGTTCTGAAAATGACCATTTTTGGTACGGTAAAAATGCAATGAAGTTAAATTAAAAAATTAGAAAATATATGTGTGACACTTCTAAAGACAAAGAATTAACTTCCAAAATACTTAAAGAGCCTCTACAAATTAGTAAAGAAAAGAAAAAGAGAAGGAAAGAAAAGAGAATGAGCAAAGATAACAACTGGGCAATTCTGAGATATATAATGTACAACATAAAAAAGTAGAAATATCTCTATGCTCTCTAAAAACAGAGAAATTTTTTTCACAGCAGAACCAAGGAAAATATTCTAGAAGTATCCATATCAGTTATTTCTCAATGAAGTGATATTTTGGTTTTGACTCTCTCTCTCCACCCAATCTCTGCACTGTATCAGGAAATGGAATACGCCTATATCTGTATGTGCTGAGTTGTGTGTGACTTTTGGGATCCCATGGACTGCAGGCCACCAGGCTCCTCTGTCCATGGGATTCTCCAGGCAAGAAAACTAGAGTGGATTGCCATTTCCTTCCCCAGGGGATCTTCCCAACCCAGAGATCGAACCCTCGTCTGCTTTGTCTCCTGCATTGCAAGGGGATTCTTTACCCGCTAAGCCATATCTGTGTATCTTAACACTAAATGTTCTGAGCACATAGGGCCACAGTAAATGCGGAACTGCTGAACTGAATTACAAATTATACTAGGGGCATGAGTAAAAGTGGTTATTTACAAGAGAGGAAATCCAGCTAGAAAACTGACATATGGAAAAATATCTGGTCTCCCCAGCGATCAAAAACACTGCAAATTAAAACAGCCGGGCATTGCCATCTTTCACCTACTTCATTAGCAAGAAGTCAAACAAGATCACAGCCTGGTGGCCTCAAGCAACAGGGCAGCTAGGTTGTGACCACTCTCGCCCCTTCATTGGAGCAGAAGTTGCTGAAGATTTACTGTGATGGTTTCAGCACTGCTGTTCCTTTGATTTGCTTACAAAAAGGTGCAGTGAAAACGAGACGTAAGCATCTTGGCTGCCGGAGACCCTGAATGCCCCATCTTTCTCTCCTGCAGTTACCCAAAAACCTCAAAAGGCAGCTTTAATTTCCTCTTGCTGTTCATCTGAGATCTGGTTTCCCAGGCAGCCGAGGCGCTGGGGGAACGCAGGAAAACCCATCCATCAATTTTGTGGCTGCCATAGCATGGCGATTTCGAATCTTGCAATAAAACAAGATTAATGGGCTTGACTTCAGTTGCTCTGACATTTCAGCAATGAGGGCTGTGTTTGCCGGGTTTCTACACCACGTTCCTTCTTGTCTCCGAGCCATTTTGTCATCACCAGCCGGGTCTCTCCCACTCCCTCGGATTCCTGAAGAGAATTGTGGAAAAGGAGCATGTATCGAGAGCTGGGAGGAGGCAAATAGCTCCCCTTTTTGCTCATCTTCAAAGGCCAACAGGGATTTCAGTGGGAGATGGACCCTCAGAGCCATGGTTATGGGACCAAGTATTAATTATTTCATTGGTTGAATGATCATTTCATCTAACAAAATACACCTACCGTGTATCCAGCACCACGCAGACCCTGGGAGAAGCAGGAGGGGATATACAAAGAATTCCAAGGTGTCTTCTCTCAAGGAGTCTGAGGGTTGCTGGCATAGTTAGAGCTTGGGGACATGGTTCTAAATAAAAGTACAAGGACATAGAGAACAAATGTATGGACACCAAAGGGCAAGTAGGGGAAGGAATTGGGAGATTGGGATAGACATATATGTATATACTACTATGTATAAAATAGATAACTAATGAGAACCTACAGTACAGTATGGGCTTCCCTGGTGGCTCAGATGGTAAAGCATCTGCCTGTAATGAGGGAGACCTGGGTTCGATCCCTGGGTCGGGAAGATCCTCTGGAGAAGGAAATGGTAACCCATTCCAGTACTCTTGTCTGGAAAATCTCATGGACAGAGGAGCCTGGTAGGCTATAGCCCATGGGGTCACAAAGAGTCAGACATGACTGAGCGACTTCACTTTCTTCTTTCTTTACAGTGCAGTACAGGGAACTCTACTCAATGCTCCTTGGTGACCTAAATGGGAAGGAAGTCCTAAAGGGAGGGGATGTATTATAGGTATGGCTGATTCATTTTCTTATACAGAGGAAAGTACCAAAATGCTGTAAAGCATCTCCAATAAAAATTAATTATAAAAAAAAGTACAAGGAAAGAGCACATGAGTTAGAGAATTTGAGACATGTTTCCTGGGAAAAGTGGGGCTTGAGCTAGACTTTATTTTTTTATTTTCTTGGCTGTGCCACAAGGTATGTAGGATCTTAGTTCCCTGACCAGCGATTGAACCTGTGCCCTCTGCATTGGAAGCACAGTGTCTTAACCACTGGGCCACCACGGAAGTCCCTTGAGCTGGACTTTAAAAGAAGTTGAGGGGACGTTCTACAGGGAGGTAAACAGCATGAGGAGTTGCTCGGAAGTGGAAGGCAAGACACAGGCATGATGGGCCTGGAAATGCCTCTATGCCTTTTCATGTCCTGTGTCCTGATCTGTAAATTTAGTTCAGATACTGAGTCCAGCATCCATCAGGAACTCTGCTCTTCCTCCGGAGCCTGTCCTTCTCGGCTCTCCCTTTTCTCTTCTTCTTTCTCCCTCTTCCCCACCTGACTTATGTTGATGTGGTTCTAGTTGTTACACTGCTTTATAGCATTTTTTAAAAATTATTTTATATTCATAGTAAATTACTATTCATACTGCCTTATCATTCTTAAATTGAAATATCTATCTCCTGCAATAGTTATTGAGCAGCATGTATCTGGAACATAGATATTGCTGTTGTTCAGTCCCTAAGTCGTGTCTGACTCTTTGTAACACCATGGACTACAGCACGCCAGGCTTTTCTGTACTTCACTATCTCATAGGGTTTGCTCAAACTCAAGTCGATTAAGACAGTGATGCCATCCAGCCACCTCATCCTCTGCTGCCCCCTTCTCCTTTTGCCCTCAATCTTTTCCAGCATCAGGGTCTTTTCCAATGAGTCAGCTCTTCGCATCAGGTAGCCAAAGTGTTGTAGCTTCAGCATCAGTCCTTCCAATGAATATTCAATTTTTCCAATGAATATATATACTATTAACACAGACATACACATTTGTATATGTACATCTAATCTGGATATTCATGCAATATCCCAGGAAAGATATAGAAGATGTCAGTGTTGGTAGTTGCCTCTAGAGAGGGGCAGTGAGTGACTGGGGGCAGAGGAAGGAGGGATCCTTTCTTTTAACTGTGATCCCTTTGGTACATTTTAAATTTTTTAGATAAGTGTATACTGCCCACTTAAAAGTAAACAGGGAGGGACTTCCCTGGCGGTCCAGGTTAGGATTCTGTACTGACAATACAGGGGGCATGGATTCCATCCTTGGGAGCTAAGATCCCACAGGCCATGCTGCACAACCAGAAGATTTTTAAAAAAGAAAAGAACTGTTTTTTAAAAATGCAAATGGAAAATTCCTGAAAAGTAGGTCAGAAACTATTTCCTCTAAAACAACTACAAAAAACTATTACAAACAAAAAGCAAACACTCTAAAGAAGAAGTTGATTGCGCAAAAGACAAGATGGAACAATTAACAAGAGAAGAATGGTCAGTCTACAACTAATTGTTCAGTCTCACAAAGAAACAGCCCTTCCCAAACCCAGTTCCTCAACTGAAACTGCAGGCTGGGCAATGATGTGCTTAGATTCTCTAGCATGGACCCCCAGTGGGAGGAGGTAAAGAGGAAGGGAGGCAGTCAGGAGAGATGGAGGGATGGAAGGGGGTATGTCTGATCTGGCCCTTAGGTGGGAGCACTACATCGGAGACTGGGATGGTTTTCTTCCTTGAGCAGGAAACAGGATCCCAGGCTACATGTTCAGTTTCCCAATCTAAGGCTTATCATCCTTCACAGTGTTTATCATCACAGCCCCATGCAAATTTCTGTGAATTTTCTTCCCCTTCCCTGTTTTAAAGTAAAGATCTTAATGAGTCAAAGTACAGAGCCTGAGGAAGAGACTCTGAATGAGCTAACTGCCTCATTCAAAAGTTAACTGTTTCTAGAACAGTTGTAATGGCAATAGAAACCACCCAAATGTTCAACAATTACAAGCTGTTGTTTGCTCTCCTTGACTTTTAATATCTCACCTCATTTAATTCCCCCAATAGCCCTATAAGTTAGAGTTTATTTCCACTTTGTAGGTGACGTCATGGAGGCTCGGAGCATTTAAATAACTTTCTGAACATCTCACATGCCAAAGGTGGGGTGGCCAGGACTTAAAACCAGGCTGCACAGTCCTCTTACATGATGTCCAGATGGAGACCATTTTCTCTCATCCTCACAAGGCCGAGAATAGTGTGGACAAGATGGTCAACTTTATAATCAGGAATGGGTAGGTCTCACCTCACCTGTCACCCTCTGGACCCCCAGACATGGATGGAGTGAGGAGAAGGAGCCAGGAAAGTTCACTTGTTGACGTGAGCACAGAGATGATTATGGAAACCATCCACCTAAAGTGATACCAAAGAGTTCCTGGATGGATGAAGGACCTTCTGAAATTGTAATAACCAGCTTGAAGGAAGGCAAACTGTCAGGCTATAAGTGGAAGAATCCCCTTGTTCAACCCTTTTTTAAACACCACTTGACCAGGCAACAAAGTGGACAAGAAACTCTTGCAGCCAAAAAACTTTTATTGATTAATAAGGAATTTCAGAAAAGTGAAGTTGGATGAGTCACTAGTGCTTGTCCATAACTATCCAGAAGTGAGACCTATCTGAAAAGCATCACCCCAGACAATTAATGGCATCTCTCTTCCATCAGTCCTTATCTCACTGCTTGATCACTACTTGATCACACCGGCCTTCCTGTCTTCCTTTCTTGCCACTCTGCATCACTGTCTCAGTGTCCTCACCTGGGATATCTTCTCTGAACACCCCAATTGTTTGTCTGTCTTCTACCTTCTCTAGTGACCAAGCAGCTTGTCCAATCCTCACCCCACTTTGAGTAACTATAACCCTCTCCATCCAAGCTCAAATCACCTCCCTCTCCTCCACTTCCACCTCCTCCTTCAATGCCTTTCTTGGGTCAAGAGACCATGAACCCTCCAAGTACCTTAAGAAACAGACTCAACCATTCCTTTCATTCACCTCCAGGGTTTAATCAGTAATCATTTTTTAATTGATCTGCTTTCTCAATATCTCATAAATTTAGCTTCTCTTTTCCATCTCCTTTTATACTACCTTGATGTGGGGTCCCCATATCTTGAACTTAAAAAAAAAAAAAACTTTATTGGAGTTTAGTTGCTTTACAATGTTGTGTTAGTTTCTGCTGTACAGCAAAGTGAATCAGCTATGTGCACGCATGATCAGTCACTTCAGTCATGTCAACTCTGTGCGATCTTATGAGCTGTAGCCTGCCAGTCTCCTCTGTACATGGGATTCTCCAGACAAGAATATTAGAGTGGCTTGCCATGTCCTCCTCCAGGGGTTCTTCCTGATCTAGAGCTCAAATCCACCTCTCTTACATCTCCTGCATTGGCAGGCAGGTTCTTTACTACTAGCACTACCTGGGAAACCCTTCCCATTCAGGTCAACTGTGCTATACAGGAGGTTCTTATTAGTAATCCTTTTTTTTTTTTTTAGTCAATAGTGTAAATGTGTCAGTCCCAATCTCCCAACTCATCCCATCCTCTCTTCCTGTCTTGGTTTGTTCTCTACTTCTGTGTCTCTATTTCTGCTTTGCAAATAAGATAATCTATACCATTTTTCTAGATTCCATGCTGGCTCTGATCCCCCTACCCATAGAGGTTAAGCTTTCCCTGACTTCCTGGAAAGCACTCTCTCTCCTCAGCTATGTGTTCATAACTCTTTTTTTCATCAAAAAGAAGACGAGGGATAAAAGTAACAGTAGCCAGCATTTACTGGGTGCTCCTGAGTCATACACTGGGCTCATAACTACTCTGGTGCATTATTTCAGTGAATCCTCACCATAGTCCTCTGAGCTAACCTACTTTAAAGGCAAAGAAGCCATCATCAACACGTTTATTCTGTATTGCCTGGTTTTTTGTTTTGTGTAGACTTTTTTTCACGTGGATCATTTTTTTAAAGTCTTTATTGAATTCTGTCTCTCAAACCATCTTCACCAGAATAGATGAGCAATGCACTAAGACTTGACTTTTCCTTTATTTCAGTTTCCCTCCCATCTAGCCATTTCTTGGAGCCTAAGTTTGATGTCATGTTCAGATCTATGTATGTCATGTTGACAGGTGGGCTGGCTCAACAAACCAAGTCTTTCTTGCATTAAGGCAAAAAAGGTCCTTCCCTGGCAGTCCAGTGGATAAGATACTGCCCTTCCACTGCAGAGGGCATGGTTTCCATCCCAGGTCAGGAAATTAAGATCCCACGTTCCATGAGGTACAGCCAAAAAATAGGAAAGGAAAGAAAGGAAACAACAAAGAAACTGGCTTATGATTAACAAGGAAATGACTACATGGGAGAAATTTTCCAGACTGCCATCCAACAATTTATATATGGGCAGACGAGGGTACTGTTTAGATGGCCACACCACAATATTGACTTCCTGAGATGAAATATCAGAGCTAGACGCAGGACTTAAAGAGATCAATCTCACTGAGCCTGGCTGCACAGAACTGTTTTGTAGTGTGATTCAGCCCCAAAAGCTCGGTTACTTCTTTAATGCATCTGAGTCTGTGCTTCGTTTTTCATTAAATCTGTCATTTGACAAATGCAGGCTTCAACGTGGCCAGCCACGGAGGCGGCTGGCTGAGAGAAGGCCTGTCTGGAATGGCCATTTTTGGAATCTGAGGGAAAAGAAAGTATACCAAGGCCATAAAAGATGCCCTGTGCAGCCTGGACCTGGGGTAGGGATACAGGGTCAGGCTTGGTCATTGTCCCACATCAGGGGATCCTGTTCAAGTGTCCATGACCAGACCAAGAACACAGAGGAGTAAGATCTATTCCAGTCCCTGCCTTTAGCTGATGTGGTTGCTTTTCTCCAAGGAAACGAAAGGGGTAAAGATTCAGCACTTATTAAGCACTGACTGTGTGCCAGCCAATGAGCATTGTACTCTGTATTTTCTTCTCTTCAGTTGCTAAGTCATGTCTGTACATGACCACTGGAAAAATCATAGCTTTGACTATACAGGTCAATGCTAATCTCTCAATTAACTTAAAAGCTTTTGTACAGCAAAGGAACCCATAAGTAAGATGAAAAGATAACCCTCAGAATGGGAGATAACATTTGCAAATGAAGCAATGGACAAAGGATTAACCTCCAAAATATACAAACAGCTCAATATCAGAAAAACAATCCAATCAAAAAATGGACAGAAGATCTAAAAGGCTGTCTCTCCAAAGAAGACATAAAAAAGGGCCAAGAGGCATGTGCAAAGGTGCTCAACATATATGTATGGATGTGGGAGTTGGACCGTAAAGAAGGCTAAGCACTGAAGAATTGATGCTTTTGAACTGTGGTACTGGAGAAGACTCTTGAGAGCCCCTTGGACTGCAAGAAGATCAAACCAGTTGATTCTAAAGGACATCAACCCTGACTATTCATTCGAAGGACTGTTGCTGAAGCTGAAGCCCTGATACTTTGGCCACCTGATACAAAGAGCTGACTCATTGGAAAAGACCCTGATGCTGGGAAAGTGTGAGGGCAGGAGGAGAAGGAGATGACAGAGGATGAGATGATTGGATGGCATCACTGACTCAATGGACATGAGTTTGAGCAAACTCTGGGAGATAAAGAAGGTCAGGGAAACCCGGTGTGCTGCACTCCATGTGAAGTGAAGTCACTTAGTCGTGTCCGACTCTTTGCAACCCCATGGACTGTAGCCTATCAGGCTTCTCAGTCCATGGGATTTTCCAGGCAAGAGTACTGGGGTGGGTTGCCATTGCCTTCTCCAGGGGATCTTCCCAACCCAGGGATCGAACCCGGGTCTCCCGCATTGTAGGCAGACGCTTTACCCTCTGAGCCACCAGGGAAGCTGCACTCCATAGGGGTTGCAAAAAGTTGGACATGACTGAGCGACTGAACAACAACCAAAAGCACTGACATATACATTACCATGTGTAAAATAGGTAGCTAGATGGAAGCTGCTGTATAGCACAGGGAGCTCAGCTTCATGCTCTGAGATGACCTGGTGGGGCGGGGCAGGGAGGGAGCCTCAAGAGGGACAGGATATATGTATACATATAGTTTATTCAATCTGTTGTACAGCAGAAACCAACACAGTGTTGTAAAGCAACTATAATAAAAAATAAAAATAATTTTCAAAAAGAGGAAGAGGAGAAAAAGGATTCTACCAGAGAGGAGTCAGGAGGTGACAAAGACTTTCTGCTTCACCAAACTTGAGTCAGGCTCCTCTGAGTCCTCATTCTAACCTTGAGCTCAGTTCCTGGCCTGCTTATTCCAATTTTAGCAAGAATCTTGCCAGCTTAGTTTAAAGAAAATCCCCCATCCTTGATCCTATCTGATCAAATTCCTTATTTTTCACCCTTGAGAGCTTATTGTCCTGGCCTGCCCTCAGTAAATATCCTGTCAAGTTGGTTTAGACAGGGTCCTCCTTAATTCTGCTATTTCGTCTTAGTAATTTTCCATCTACAGCCCTTACCTGCTCTTTGGTTATAAATCTCCACTTGCCCTTATTATATTCATAGATGAGCCCAGTCTTCCTCCCCTGCAAAAGCTGTTGTAGCAGGGTTTCCTTCATGGTCCAGTGGTTAAGACCCTGCCTTCCAATTCAGGAAATGAGGGTTCAATCCCTGGCCAGGGAACTAAGATTCCACATGCCACAGGGCAACAAAAGCCGAGAACCAAAGTGAAGACCCAGTGTAGCCTAAATAAAATAAATAAACTCTTTAAAAAATTGCAGTAATCCTACCTTGAGTAAAGTCTTCCTTACCATTTTTAATAAGTACCATAAATTATTTTTCTCTTTGAGGAGGCAGCCAGTTCCCAGAAACAGAATGGATATAAAGTGCATCTAAGTAGATGAAGAGCCGACTCATTGGAAAAGACCCTGATGCTGGGAAAGATTGAAGGTAAAAGGAAAAGAGGGCAAAAGAGGGTGAGATGGTTAGATAGCAACACTGACTCAATTAACATGAATCTGAGCAAACTCCAGGGAGATAGTGAAAGACAGAAGAGCCTGGCATGCTGCAGTTCATGGGGTTGCAAAGAGTTGGACTCAACTTAGCAACTGAACAACAACAGTAAAGTAGATGAAACCTTATCTAGCCTCCTAAAGACATCCTTGGCAACTTCCCCACACCTCCACAAGCACACACCTGTGGACAGAAAGAGTGGAAATGTCCCCAATCCCCCAAGTATGACATGGAAACAGCTTAGCAAGGGATCATTTGGACAGAAATAAAAGATGACTCTGCTCTTGCCTGCATAAGTGCTAAGTCACATCAGTTGTGTCCGACTCTCTGTGACCCTATGAACCATAGACCGCCAGGCTCTTCTGTCCATGGGATTCTCCAGGCAAGAATACGGGAATGGGTTGCCATGTCCTTCTCCAGGGGATCTTCCCAACCTGTGTTAAGGATCGAACCTGTGTCTCTTAAGTCTTCTGCATTAGTAGGTGGGTTCTTTACCACTAGCAGTACCTGGGTGTGGACTCACTATCAAAACTCTTCACCCCAGCACCTACCAACATGCAAAACTCTTGACACTACCCTTGACTGAGGTCAAGTTTCCTTGGCTCTCCCATGACGTGAGCCAAAACAGAATTAAGTTGCATTATGGACAGCCAGGAATGTTTCTTGCATGCAGCAGAAGATGTATTGCCTTTCTATGCCCCTTACTAGCTAGACTGGGATACTTAACAGAGGTGTCCATGTCTTATTCACTTTCATGTCTCTAGTGTCTCTTACGGAATTGCACTTCTATAAGCACTCAATAGATGTGTATGAAATAACGGTTTAGAATTTTAAAAAATTGTTCTCAATTATCTTAACATATTGAGTTGACATTCTTGATTGCCCCTCTGACTTCTCCATCGGATGAGGAAGTCCTCAAAGGCAAGCACCATGTTTAACTCAAGCCTGGGAACGTAGAAGACAGACACCCAGAGATGGTGGCCAATCAAAGCAATGGGTGAACGAGTATATAAATGCTGGTAGGAGACAGAGAAAAGGAAAGCTGCCTCTTTCTGAAACGTACTGATCTCTTCAAAGATAACAATATCTATCACACAGGCATGTTTTGAAGATGAAGTTAAAGGTGACAGTATTTGCGAAAAGACTGCATTGCAAAGTATGCAAGAAACCTCTTAAAAATGTGAAAAACAATCAAAATTCACACTCATTGATTACATACAGATATGCCATTTGAAATAATTCATTTCTCCTCCCAGATCCAAAACAAGATAGTAGTTACTGATTCTGTGGAATGGTATCTGCTTGGAATTCCTTATATGTGCACAGATTTAAATTGCAATTTGGGTTAAAAAAAGGAAATAAAACAGAAGAAATTCCCCAAAGAATAGCATTATTTAAAAAAATGAAACCTCGAGTCAACCTCTAAAATGTTTATTTAGAAAATTGGAAATGTTGAGCCCTATCACAAATATATTATCATTTTAATTATCTGACATTATGATTAATAAAATGTTAAAACCAGGCTGCTCGAGTACATGCTATAAATCATCTTCCAGACACCACGATGGGTACTGCTTCTGACAGGTGCTTCCAGATCTAGGAGTGTTGTCCAAATGGGTGGGCACATCACCTAGGAAGCTCTGACTCATAGATTCAAGCTCTGAATCCTGAGAGATTCAGTCATTAGGAGCAGTTCTGGGTGGGTCAGTGGTAAAGAATCTGCCTGCCAATGCAGGAGATGCAGGTTTGATCCTTGGGTTGGGAAGATCCCCTGGAGGAGGAAATGGCAACCCACTCCAGTATTCTCGCCTGGGAAATCCCATGGACAGAGGAGCCTGGGGGGCTACAGTCTATGGGGTCACAAGGAGTTGGACACGAATGAGCAACTAAACAGCAGCAGCATTAAAGCTACAGAATGGCAGTGCAAGGGTCCCCTTGGAGAACTTCTCAATGCTCCCAGCAAGGGGTGAAGTGTATTCTATGGCATCTCAGGTCACATTGCTGAGGTCAGGGAGCAGAGCCTCCCAACCAGCATGCTTCCTTTTCTGCACCATAGCCTCCAGTGGGGATTGATTACTTTGTTCAGAAGGCAGAATCAGCAGATGTTACTGATATGGGACTGGAATGTCTGCACTGCGGCTACCACACAAAGCTTTCTTTCTTTCTTTCAAGCCAAAGCAGCATTAGTAAAGGCTCAGACATAAAAAGGAATGAAGTTGGGTCATTTGCAGAGATGTGAATGGACCTAGAGTCTGCCACACAGAGTAAATTAAGTCATAAAGAGATTTAATATTGTACATTAACTCATGTATATATGGAATCTAGAAAAATGGTACAGATGAACCTATTTGCAGGGCAAGAATAGAGACATGGACATGAAGAATGGACTTGTGGATACAGGGAGGAAGGGAGTGTGGGACAAATTGAGAGAGTAGCATTGACATATATATACCACTGAGTGTAAAATAGATAGCTAGGGGGAAGCTGCTGTATAGCACAGGGAGCTCAGCTCAGTGCTCTGTGATGACCTAGAGGGGTAGGATGGACAGTGGGAGGGAGACTCAAGAGAGAGGAGATATATATATGTGTGTGAACTAAGTTACTCAGTTGTGTCTGATTCTGTGACCCCATGGACTTTAGACCACCAGGTTCCTCTGTCCATGGAATTCTCCAGGCAAGAATACTGGAGTGGGTTCCCATTTCCTCCTCCAGGATATATGTATACATATAGCCGATTCATATTGTTGCACAGAAGAAACATAATGTACAACATTGTACATTACAACATAATGTTGTAAAGCAACAATTCCCCAATAAATAAATAAACTTTAATAAAAGAAATAAGCTTTCCTGTTTTAATAGATTCAGTGTTGGGTCATATGCAAGATCTGCTATTTAAGATGTGCATTTACAGGCCACTGTTGAAAATAGCTGCTTTTAAAATTCCTTGGGCTGCAGACTTGCTACACGCAGCAAGACTCTGCCATCAGAGTTGTCATTTTTACCAGCATCTGTCTGCCCTGCTCTGGTGGAGATGCAGGCATCTCTACTAGGGCATCAGTTCAATTCAGTTCAGTCACTCAGTCATGTACAACTCCTTGTGACCCCATGGACTACAGCACGCCAGGCTTCCCTGTCCATCACCAACTCCCAGAGCTTGCTCAAATTCATGTCCTTCGAGTCGGTGATGCCATCAACCATCTCATCCTCTGTCATCCCCTGCCTTCAATCTTTCCCAGCATCAGGGTCTTTTCCAATGACTCAGCTCTTCACATCAGGTGGCCAGAGTATTGGAGCTTCAGCAGCGGTCCTTCCAATGAATATTCAGGACTGATCTCCTTTAGGATTGACTGGTTTGCTCTCCTTGCAGTCCAAGGGACTCTCAGTAGTCTCCTCCAACACCACAGTTCAAAAGCATCAATTCTTCAGCGCTCAGTTTTCTTTACGGTCCAACTCTCACATCCATACATGACTACTGGAAAAAAACATAGCTTTGACTAGACAGACCTTTGTCAGCAAAGTAATGTCTCTGCTTTTTAACATGCTGTCTAGGTTGATCATAGCTTTTCTTCCAAGGAGCTTTTAATTTCACGCCTGCAGTCACCGTCTGCAGTGATTTTGAAGCCCGAGAAAATAAAGTCTATCACTGTTTCCATTGTTTCCCCATCTATTTGCCATGAAGTGATGGGACTGCGTGCCATGATCTTTGTTTTTTGAATGCTGAGTTTTAAGCCAGTTTTTTCACTCTCCTCTTTCACTTTCATCAAGAGACTCTTTAGTTCCTCTTTGCTTTCTGTCATAAGGGTGGTGTCACCTACCTATCTGAGATTATTTCTGATATTTCTCCCAACAATCTTGATTCCAGCTTGTGCTTTCCAGCCTGGTATTTTACATGATGTACTCTGCATATAAGTTAAATAAGCAGAGTGACAATATACAGCCTTGATGTACTTCTTTCCAATTTGGAACCAGTCTGTTGTTCCATGTGTGTTTCTAACTGCTGCTTCTTGACCTTGACCCTATGAGCGCATAACATACAACATTTGCCCCCCCTTTTGTCTGCAACAACAAATGAGAGAGCAAGGACACTGGGCACTGGTGAATGAGAGTGAAACGATCTAAAAAGAAATAGAATTTAAACAAACCTCTTTCCCTGAACACTCTGCTCCTAAGAGAATGTTCCAGTCATGCAACCTTGTCTTTGAATCCTCAGTTTTTCTTTCCAAGCCCTACCCATGTGTCATCTTGAGCTCCCCCTAGAGGCTGGAGCACATTAGGATCAGGAATAGCAGCTCCACCTTGAGAGGACTGGACCTAACTCTCTCTCTTTTTTTTAAGTGTGTGTGAGTGTTCGGTTGCTCAGTCCTATCGGACTCTTTGAAACCCCATGGACTGTAGTCTAGTAGGCTCTTCTGTCCATGGGATTTCCCAAGCAAGAATACTAGAGTGAGTTGCCACTTCCTCCTCCAGGGGATCTTCCCAACCCAGGGATTGAACCCGAGTCTCCTGCATTTCCTGCATTGCAGGCAGATTCTTTACCCCATGAGGCCCTGGGGAAGCCCCATCAAATATATGAGAAACTATATATTTACTTTCCTTTCTCTTTTTTTAACCTTAAACAATATCTATAATTGGCTTCCCTTTTGGCTCAGACAGTAAAGAATCTGCCTGTAACATGGGAGACCTGGGTTCTATCCCTGGATCAGGAAGATCCCCTGGAGGAGAAATGGCAACCCACTCCAGTATTCTTGCTTGGGAAACCCCATGGACAGAGGAGCCTGGCAGGCTATAATAGGGTCGCAAAGAGTCAGACACCACTGAGCAACTAACACATACACACCCCTAATAAACCATCTGCCATCTAGGTTCCTCTTGCAGGTCCCCCAGTCCTCAGGCTCACATTAATGTGGTGATCATGTGCAGTGTTGGCTGGGTTTGTGGACATCCACCGTGAACCTCAGGAGTTAAGCCAGTCTGTCTCCTCCATCATCAGAGCTGGTCACTCAGAGCTATGTCTGCAGAAACCTATGGTCCATGAACAGATGGGAGTTTCCTCTGTGAACTCCTTCCACACCACTTGGCAGCCTCTTTTCTCATCCAGACCCTGAGGGTCAATTTGGAGGCAAATGATGCCCATATGGACAATGTTTGAATGGAAAGTGTGTGCAGCTGTTGGGGCTGCCAAGACCAGATGTTTAGCTGATTATCTTCTCAGGCTCAAGATGAACTTGTCTGAAGTGGTGTTCACAGGAGACTGCCTGCTGAGAAACTACTGCTCTACCTTAGAAAATGGTTGTCTTTCAGCGAGTCTAAAATAGCCTGAAATTCGAGGAACTTGGTAAGAGAGACAGGCAAAGGTTTTGTAAAGCAGAGGTCCCCCACTGGTAGGTGTGTGGTTTGCAGCTATTGCTGTGTTTGGCCTCCCAGACTTTTTAAAAAATTAATTGCCATGATCTTATGAATTGCTCACATAGGTACCACCTCCAACATTGCACACCTGGCTTGCTTTCCTATTTCACTACACCTGCCTGGCTAGAGCATGCCGCTCAGTTCTGTTTTTCCCAGTTTTACGACTCTGAGGCACGGCAGGATTCAGGGCTTCTCCTGAGTTGCTGTTCTTGGCTGAGTGTTGAAGAGTAGCTCATAGAGTAATCGTGTCTTGTCTTTGTTTCTCTAAAGTGGGGGAAATTAGTTTTTAGCTCCCTCTTGAAGAATACAATGATACTTTTTACTGAAAGGAGTTTTGAAGCTCTCACCCACTGCTGGAACGGGCCAAGAACACAGCCATGTCAGAGATCCTAGAGGCCCACGGGCTGCTCAGATAAGGGATCCTGAGGTCTGAGACCTCAGCATGACCAGCATCAGATGATGTCACCAGATGACCCCATCTGTCGAAGGGAACAGAAGTTTCATAGTCTCCACTGATGTAACCGAGTCCGTCGAGATGGTTCTTGGAGTAAGGGCATGCTGCAGACTTTCCTATTCCACTTTCTTATCTTTCTAGGGGTTCAGAGGCCACAACTGCCAGCCTCTTTTACACATTGGCGGGGCATGTGGCTGAGTTCTAGCCAGCTGAGCGGAAGCAAGGTGTTTCACATGCTCAGAGCTTCATCATCTCTCCCTTTCCATGGGTGGCATGGGAGGAGCTTTGATGTTCAACAGAGCCACAAAACAGAAGAAGGATCCTGGGTTCCTGAGTCACCGCTACCTCCCACTGAAATTTTTCTTCCTTTCCCTCTTCTGCTGCTCTTCTCCCTCATCCCCTGCTTTGAATCTCAGTGTTCTCCAGGATGGAATACAGAGAAAACCCTAAAGACGGCACACACACACACAAACCCCTTAGAACAAATCGATGAATTCAATAAAGCTAAGCTTCAGGATACAAAATGAATATACAGAAATCTGTTGCATTTCTATATACTAATAGTGAACTATCAGAGAGACAAATTAAGAAAACAATCCCATTTACAATTTCAACAGAGAATAAAATATCTAGGAATAAATTTAATCAAGGAGGTGAAAGATCTGTACACTGAAAACCATAAGACACTGATGAAAGAAGTTGAAGAAGACACACATATATGGAAAGGTATTTCATTCTCATGAATTGGAAGAATTAGTATTGTTAAAAGATCCTTGCACAAATTCAAAGCAATCCATGTAAAATTTCCATGGCATATTTCACAGAATTATAACAAATAATTCTAAAATTTGTACGGAACCACATCAGTTGTGTTAACATACTCAAACCTATCAGGTAGATTTCCTTTAAGCCATATCCTTCTCATTCTTTTAAAAATTTTTAAAATAATTTTATCTATTTATTTTTGGCTGCACTGGGTCTTCGTTGCTGTCCTCAGGCTTTCTCTAGTTGCAGCCAGTGGAGGCTACTCTCTAGCTGTGGTGCTCAGGCTTCTCACTGCAGTGGCTTCTCTTGTTGCAGGGCATGGGCTGTAGGGTGCACGGGATTCAGTAGTTGTGTCACATGGGCTTATTTGCCCCAAGGCATGTGGGATCTTCCCGGACCAGGGATGAAACCCATGTCCCCTTCATTAGCAGACAGATTCTTAACTACTGGACCACCGGGGAAATCCCTAAATCCTTGCTTTAATTAAGTGATTTGGTGCCTGGCTAATGATCAAACACCAAAAACTGGTTTTATCCAATAAAGATCATCTTCAAAATATGCTGCTCCAAAGTTAAAAAATATATATACCTACCTAACACCCCATTACCTGCAACACCAATCTGGAGTTCACAGATAGGACTCACAAGCCCCCGAGTCTCTATGGAGATTCATCAAATTCTACATCAGCCTACCTGGCCAGTCATGTTTGCCAACTTTTCACATATTTCTTCATCTTCAAAATGGAAACAAGGCTATTTCTCAGCTGGAGATATTGAGAAGAATAAATAATAAGCAAGTGTTTATAAAGCAGTTGACACCAGCTAAAGGGCTTGCTGACCAATAAAAAGTGAAAGAACTCATAAATCCCATTAGCATCATCCTATCTGTCTCGACCTCTCCCTGTCCACTTACTTACCATCATTCATTTTTAATCAGAAAATAAGTTACCTTAGTACAGAGGAATTTTTAAAGAGCACACAGAAAATACAACTGAAAGAGATAAGGTGCAGGTTTTGAAAAACTGGCATTGACTGCCAGCAAACACAGAGAAGGCAATGACACCCCACTCCAGTACTTTTGCCTAGAAAATCCCATGGATGGAGGAGCCTGGTGGGCTGCAGTCCATGGGGTCGCTAGAGTCGGACACGACTGAGCGACTTCACTTTCACTTTTCACTTTCATGCATTGGAGAAGGAAATGGCAACCCATTCCAGTGTTCTTGCCTGGAGAATCCCAGGAACAGGGGAGCCTGGTGGGCTGCCGTCTATGGGGTCGCACAGAGTCGGACACGACTGAAGCGACTTAGCAGTAGCAGCAGCAGCCAGCAAACAAGTGATCCACATTACTCAAGCTCAAGCTAGTTGCACGTACCCTTGGCTCCTGCTACCTGTATTCAATTAAGGCACTTGAGAGCAAATGGATGATATGCTTTCCTGTCAAGGCCCTGTATGCGGTTTCAGTCAGCACCTTGAGCCAGAGAAAAAAGATAGAGAAGAAAATCAAGAGCGAAATGAAAAGAGAGAACACATAAGCCTGAGAGTACGGGTGTCCATGTGTGACCAATACATATGACTTTTCAAATGTTTATTACTATCTAATTGACCTACTGTGGACATGCCAGAGAATGGCTGATACGCTCACATATCTAGGTAGGTGTCTGGTGTTGAGCATGCATTCAGTAAATCATTGTCATACATGGAATTTGCTTCAAATGAAGCAGCAGTTAAAACTAGATCTTTTTTTAAGTTCTTCAAAGTTTTATCATATTTGATAGCAACTTTTTAATTGGTTACAAAGCCTTAGCCCATATATAAAATTAGGAACACACTTAGAAGCCTCTTTTAAAGAACACTTTGTTCAGTTGCTAAGTCGTGTCTGACTCTGTGTGACCCCATGGACTGCAGCACGCCAGGCTTCCCTGTCTTCCACTACCTCCCAGAGTTTGCTCAAACTCATGTCCATTGAGTCGGTGATGCTATCCAACCATCTCATCCTCTGTCACCCACTTCTCCTCCTGATCTCAATCTTTCCCAGCATCAGGGTCATTAAAATGCCTTACTCTTTTTTTTAACTGAGTTTTTAAAAAATAAAAACAATGCAATATTTCAACACTGCTTTGAAAACTTAAATGTGCAGCCATAGGATGTCAGCTCGTTGCTCTGTGATGACCTAGAAGGGTGGGATGGCAACAGGGTGGAGGGTGGGAGGGAGGCTCAGGAGGGAGGGGATATACATATACATATACCTGGTTCACTTTGTTGGCACGATGAGGGAAACAGTAGACAAATTCATTTCTGTGTAACAACAATGCAAATCAAAACTCTGTAGTGTCCCCCTAGCATAAAATTTAACTTCTGCTTTGAGTCAAGGACACAATCTTAAATGTTATCACATGCCAGAGAAAACCCAAACACACAGGTGAGAGGACCAAATTGTGGCTGGACATTCAACATCATGCACTAGTCCCACGCAGACCTGATGGAGGTGTTCAGGGGCTGGTAGCTTAGTTCATCTGGGCCAAAGGACAGGAGCAAGACTATGAACAAATGTTCTGGTTTTCTCTCCCTTACCTAATACGGACTTCCATGACAGCAGTGAAGACTGAGGTTCAAATATTCTCCCACTTTTTAAATTAATAATTTGTGTTTTTCTTTTTTCTTTTTTTCTTTTTGAGCCATGCTGTGCAGCCTGTTGGATCTTAGTTTCCTGACTAGGGATCAAACCCGTAACTGATGGATTGGAAATTTGGAGTCCTAACCACTGGACTGCCCAGGCAATTCCTAAATATTCTTCCACTTAAAAGTGCTAATAAACTATGGAAAACACTCTTTCTGTGTATCTTTACATACATATAACTGAAACCACTGATGTAAAATTCATGTGTTGGGGTGGTCCTAAGATGGCAGAGGAATAGGACAGGGAGACCAATTTCTCCCCAACAAATTCATCAAAAGATCTCGACTTCTACAAAACAACGCCTGAATGCTGGCAGAAGACACCAGGCACCCAGAAAGGCAGCCCATTCTCTTCGAAAGGAGGTAGGACAAAATCTAAAAGACAAAAAGAGAGACTAAAGAGTTAGGGACAGAGACCCATCCTTTGGAGGGAATTGTGAAGGAGGAGAAGTTTCCAAACAGTAGGAAACCCTCTCACAGGTGGGTCTGTGGGGAATTTTGGAATCTCAGAGGGCAACATAATCAGGAGGAGAAGAAAAAAAAAACAAAAACAGAATACACGCCTAACTGCAACTGCCAGCGGAGAAGTAGCCCAGATGCTTGTGTTGGCCACCAGCGAGCAGGGGCTGGACAGGGAGGCGTGGGCTGCATAATCAGTGCTTAGGGTAAGGACCTGGACTGAATGCCCTGAGGACAATCCGAGGGAGCAAATATGAGACAGCAATCTAAACTGTGGGATCGCCAGAGAGGAAAAAAAAAAGACAGAGAGAGAGAACTTTCCCGCGAAAGGCTCTAACGTGCAGACTGGCCTGCTCACACAACAAAGGATTGAGCGAATACCAAATAGGCTGCTCCCGCCGCAAAAGGCATAGAGGCAGGTGTGCGACAGCCAGAGCCAGAAGGCAAGGGGCTGCTGCAATCTCAGTCACAGAGACGGGCATCCTCCGCCAAAATGTGAGCAGGCTCCCAGTTGCAAACCACGTCTTCCTGGGATCCTGGATGGTTGACATCCGCCAGGAGGGTCGCACTCAGAGATCAGCTCCCCAGAGGAGACACATGGCACACCTGAGACGGTGCTCTTGCGGTGCACCCGGGAAACCGAGTGGCTCAGACTGGGGAGGTGATTAAGATACACGGCCCACGTGGGACAGTGCACTTGCCAAACACCTGGTTGTCTGAGCTGCTCAGACCTGGGAAGGGCACAAAACGCATGCCCAACCGAGTCTGTGCCCTTGCAGGGTACCCAAGAACCTGAGCGGCTTAGACCTGGAAGGTGCACGAAATGCAGGGTCCTCTTTGGACAGTGCCCCTGCAGAGAACCCTGGAGACTGAGCAGTGTAGACCCAGGAAGCACATCCTGCCTTGAGCTGGGGCAAACCCAATCCATACATGTGAGTACTCCCCACACACACCAGCGATATTTGTTTGAGGTGTTCCTTCCTCCCCACAACACAACTGAACAAGTGAGTCTGACCCTTGTGTCAGGGCAGAAATTAGACAATGAAGAGACTTGCAAACAGGAAGCCAAAATAAACAAAGAAGGGAGAATCACTCTGGAAGTGACTGGTGCAACAGATTAAAACCCTGTAGTTAACATTGAATAAGCATGGAAGGGGCCTATAGACCTCGAGAACAAGTACAAGCTGGAACAAGGAACTATCTGAAACTGAACTGACCCCACACTGCCCACAACAGCTCCAGAGAAATTCCTAGATATATTTTTACTATTATCACTTTTTAATTTTTTAATTTAACTTCTTTATTACTCTTTTAATTTTCATTTTTATAACCTACATTATCTTGCAAAAAAGACTTTATTTTAAAGTAAATTTCATATATATATTTATAACTTTTGTGATTTTTTTTTGTATTTTTAATATTTTTTTTTTGAGAGTCTAACCTCTACTCTAATATCCATTTTGGATACTGAAGATTAGGTTCTTAAAAGTACAAAATTGATAACAAATACCAAAAAGCAAAGATTACTGGCTTAATTTCTCTCTCCCCTTTTGACTCTCCCTTTTCTCCCCCAGGTCAACTCTAGCTCCTCCCTCCCCCTTCTCTTCTCTACTTAACTCTGTGAATCTGTCTGGGTGTTCCAGGCTGTGGAGTACACTTAGGGAACTGATTACTGGCTAGATTGGTCTCTCCCCTTTTAACTCCCCCTCTTCTCCTCCTGGTCATCCCTCTCTCCCTCCCCCCTCTTCTCTTCTCTATGTAACTCTGTGACTCTCTCTGGGTGTTCCAGACTGTGGAGAGCACTTAGGGAATTGATGACTGGCTATATTGCTCTTTCCCCTTTTGACTCCCCCTCTTCTCCTCCTGGTCACCTCTATCTCCCTTCTGCCTCTTCTCTTCTCCATATAACTCTGTGAACCTCTCTGGGTGTCCCTCACTGTGGAGAATTTTCACCATTAACCTAGATGTTTTATCATCTGTGCTGTATGGATGGAGAAGTCTTTGAGGCTACTGTAAGAATAAGACTGAAAGCCAGAGGCAGGAGGCTTAATTCCAAACCTAGAGAATATCAGAGAACTTCTTATTCCAGGGAATATTAATAGACAAGAGCTCACACAAAAGCCTCCATACCTACACTGAAACCAAGCTCCACCCAAGAACCAACAAGTTCCAGAGCAAGACATACCACACTAATTCTACAGCAAAGCAGGAACACAGCCCTAAGCATTAAAAGACAGGCTTCCCAAAGCCATGCCAAACCCATAGACACCCCAAAACTCACTACTGGACACTTCATTGCACTCCAGAGAGAAGAGATCCAACTCCATCCACCAGAACACAGACGCAGGCTCCCCTAACTAGGAAACCTTGACAAGTCACTAGTCCAACCCCACCCACAGGGAGCAGGCTCCACAATAAAGAGGAACCATGAACTTCCAGCCTACAGAAAGGACACTCCAAACACAGCAATCTAAACAAAATGAAAAGGCAGAGAAATATTCAGCAGATAAAGGAACATGATAAATGCCCACCAAACCAAACAGAAGAAGAGGAGATAGGGAGTCTACTTGAAAAAGAATTCAGAATAATGATAGTACAGATGATCTGAAATCTTGAAAACAAAATGGAGTTACAGATAAATAGGCCAGAGACAAGGACTGAGAAGATGCAAGAAATGTTTAACGAGGACCCAGAAGAAATAAAGAAGAGTCACTCAATAATGAATAATGTGATAACTGAGATCAAAAGCACTGTGGAGGGAACCAACATTAGAATAACTGAGGCAGAATGTAGGATAAGTGAGGTAGAAGATAGAATGGTGGAAATAAATGAAGCAGAGAGGAAAAAAGAAAAAAGAATTAAAGGAAATGAGGACAACCTCAGAGAAATCTGGGACAATGTTAAATGCCCCAATATTTGAATCATAGGAGTTCCAGAAGAAGAAGACAAAAAGAAAGACCCTGAGAAAATACTTGAGGAGATAATAGTTGAAAACTTCCCTAAAATGAGGAAGGAAACAGCCACCCAATTCTAAGAAACCCAGAGAATACCAAACAGGATAAACCCAAGGCAAAACACCCCAAGACACATATTAATCAAACTAAGATCAAACACAAATATTTGTAAATATTTGTAAATATTAAATAAATGTAAATATTAAAAGCAGCAAGGGAAAAGCAACAAATAACACACAAGGGGATCCCCATAAGCATAACAGCTGATCTTTCAACAGAAACTCTTTAGGCCAGAAGGGAATGGCAGGACATACTTAAAGTGATGAAAGAGAAAAACCTACAACCCAGATTACTATATCCAGCAAGGATCTCATTCAAATATGAAGGAGAAATCAAAAGCTTTACAGACAAGCAAAAGCTGAGAGAGTTCAGCTCCACCAAACCAGCTTTTCAACAAATGCTAAAGGATCTTCTCTAGACAGGAAACACAGAAAAGGTTTATAAACTCAAACCCAAAACAGCAAAGTAAATGGCAACAGGATCATACTTATCAATAACTGCCTTAAATGTAAATGGGTTGAATGCCCCAACCAAAAGACAAAGACTGGCTGAATGGATACAAAAACAAGACCCCTATATATGCTGTCTACAAGAGACCCACCTCAAACCAAGGGACACATACAGATTGAAAGTGATGGCCTGGAAAAAGATATTTCATGCAAATGGAGACCAAAAGAAAGCAGGAGTAGCAATACTCATATCAGATAAAACAGACTTTGAAATAAAGAGCATGAAAAGAGACAAAGAAGGACACTACATAATGTTCAAAGGATCAATCCAAGAAGAAGATATAACAATTATAAATATATATAAACCCAACATAGAAGCACCTCAATATGTAAGGCAAATGCTAACAAATATGAAAGAGAAAATTAACAGTAACACAATAATAGTGGGAAACTTTAATACCCCACTCACACCTATGGATAGATCAACAAAACAGAAAATTAGCAAGGAAACACAAACTTTAAATGATACAATGGAACAGTTAGACCTAATTGATATCTATAGGACATTTCACCCCAAAGCAATGAATTTCACCTTTTTGTCAAGTGCACATGGAACAGAACATTCTCCAGGATAGACCACATCTTAGGCCATAAATCTATCCTTGGTAAATTAAAAAAAAAAATTGAAATCATTTCAAGCATCTATTCTGATCACAATGTAGATTAGATGTCAACTACAGGAAAAAAACCATTAAAAATACAAACATATGGAGGCTAAACAACATGCTTCTGAATAACCAACAAATCACAGAAGAAATAAAAAAAGGAAATCAAAATATGCATAGAAACAAATGAAAATGAAAACATGACAACCCAAAACCTATGGGATTCAGTAAAAGCAGTGCTAAAGGGAAGGTTCATAGCAATACAAATTTACCTCAAGAAACAAGAGAAAAATCAAATAAATAACTTAAATTTACACCTAAATCAACTAGAAATAGAAGAAATTAAGAACTCCAGGGTTATTAGAAGGAAAGCAATCATAAAAGTTAGAGCAGAAATAAGTGAAAAAGAAACAAAGGAGACTATAGCAAAAATCAACAAAACTAAAAGCTGGTTCTTTGAGAAGATAAATAAAATAGAGAAACATTAGCCAGACTTATCAAGAAAAAAGGGGAGAAGGATAAAATCAACAAAATTAGAAATGAAAATAGAGATATCACAACAGACAACACAGAAATACAAAGAATCATAAGAGACTACTATCAGCAACCATATGCCAATAAAATGGACAATTTGGAAGAAATGGACGAATTCTTAGAAAAGTATAACCTTCCAAAACTGAACCAGTAAGAAATAAAAAATCTTAACAGACCCATCACAAGCATGGAAATTGAAACTGTAATAAAAAATCTTCCAACAAACAAAAGCCCAAGACCAGATGGCTTCACAGGTGAATTCCATCAAAAATTTAAAGAAGAGCTAACATCTATCCTCCTCAAACTCCTCCAGAAAATTGCAGAGGACGGTAAACTCCCAAACTAATTCTATGAGACCGCCATCACCCTAATACCAAAACCAGACAAAGAAGCCACACCAAAAAAAACAAAAGAAAGAAAGAAAGAAAACTACAGGCCAATATCACTGATGAACATAGATGCAAAATCCTCAACAAAATTCTAGCAAACAGAATCCAACAACATATTAAAAAGATCATACATCATGACCAAGTGGGCTTAATCCCAGGGATGCAAGGATTCTTCAATATTTGCAAATCAATCAATGTGATACACCACATTAACAAATTGAAAGATAAAAACCATATGATTATCTCAATAGATTCAGAGAAAGCCTTTGACAAAATTCAACACCTATTTATGATAAAAAACTCTCCAGGAAGTAGGCATAGAAGGAACATACCTCAACATAATAAAAGCCATATATGATAAACCCACAGCAAACATTATCCTCAATGGTGAAAAACTGAAAGCATCTCCCCTAAAGTCAGGAACAAGACAAGGGTTCCCACTCTCACCACTACTATTCAACATAGTTTTGGAAGTTTTGGCCACAGCAATCAAAGAAGAGAAAGAAATAAAAGGAATCCAGATTCAAAAAGAAGTAAAACTCTCACTGTTTGCAGATGACATGATTCTCTACATAGAAAACCCTAAAGACTCCACCAGAAAATAACTAGAGCTAATCAATGAATATAGTAAAGTTGCAGGATATAAAATTAATACACAGAAATCCCTTGCATTCCTATACACTAACAATGAGAAAACAGAAATTAAGGAAACAATTCCATTCACCATTGCAACAAAAAGAATAAAATACTTAGGAATAAATTTACCTAAAGAAACAAAAGACCTATACATAGAAAACTATAAAACGCTGATGAAAGAAATCAAAAATGACACAAATAGATGGAGAAATATACCATATTCATGGATCAGAAGAATCAATATAGTGAAAATGAGTATACTACCCAAAGCAATCTGCATTCAATGTAATCCCTATCAAGCTACCTGGTATTTTTCACAGAACTAGAACAAATAATTTCACAGTTTGTATGGAATACAGAAAAACCTCACATAGCCAAAGCAAACTTGAGAAAGAAAACTGGAACTGGAGGAATCAACCTGCCTGACTTCAGACTATATTACAAAGTTACAGTCATCAAGACAGTATGGTACTGGCACAAAGACAGAAATGTAGATCAGTGGAACAAAATAGAAAGCCCAGAGATAAATCCATGCACCTTATGGGTAGCTTATCTTTGAGAAAGGAGGCAAAAATATACAATGGATAAAATATAATCTCTTTAACAAGTGGTGCTGGGAAAACTGGTCAACCATTTGTAAAAGAATGAAACTAGAACACTTTCTAACACCATGCACAAAAATAAACTCAAAATGGATTAAAGATCTAAATATAAGACTAGAAACTATAAAACTCCTAGAGGAAAACACAGGCAAAACACTCTCTAACATAAATCACAGCAAGATCCTCTATGACCCAGCTCCCAGCATAATGGAAATAAAAGCAAAAATAAACAAATGGGACCTAATTAAACTTAAAAGCTTTTGCACAATGAAGGAAACTATAAGCAAGGTGAAAAGACAGCCTTCAGAATGGGAGAAAATAACAGCAAATGAAGCAACTGACAAAGAATTAATTTCCAAAATGTACAAGCAGCTCATGCAGCTCAATACCAGAAAAATAAATGACCCATTCAAAAAATGGGCCAAAGAACTAAACAGACATTTCTCCAAGGAAGACATACAGATGACTAACAAACACATTAAAAGATGCTCAATATCTCTCATTATCAGAGAAATGCAAATAAAAACCACAATGAGGTACCATCTCACGTTGGTCAGAATGGCTGCTATCAAAAGTCTACAAACTATAAACGCTGGAGAAGGTATGGATAAAAGGGAACCCTCTTACACTGTTGGTGGGAATGCAAACTAGTACAGCCACTATGGAGAACAGTGTGGAGATTCCTTAAGTGAAGTGAAGTGAAGTGAAGTGAAGTGAAGTGAAGTCGTTCAGTCGTGTCCAGTGCTTTGTGACCCCATGGACTATAGCCCACCAGGCTCCTCCATCCATGGAATTTTATAGGCAAGAGTACTGGAGTGGGTTGCCATTTCCTTCTCCAGGGGATCTTTCCAACCCAGGGATCAAACCTGGGTTTCCCTTATTTTGGGCAGATGCTTTACCGTCTGAGCCACCAGGGAAGCTCCAGAGATTCCTTAAAAAACTGGAAATAGAACTGCCATATGACCCAGCTGGGCATACACACCAAGGAAACCAGAATTGAAAGAGGCACGTTTTCCCCCCGTGTTCATTGCAGCACTGTTTCCAATAGCTAGGACATGGAAGCAACCTAGATGTCCATCAGCAGATGAATGGATAAGAAAGCTGTGGTACATATACACAGTGGAGTATTACTCAGCCATTAAAAAGAATACATTTGAATCAGTTCTAATGAGGTGGATGAAATTAAATAAAATTTATTTAAATAAATAAAATTTTATTTATTTCATTAAATTTATTTCATTAAATAAAATATTGCTCAGCTATTAAAAAGAACACATTTGAAACAGTTATAATGAGGTGGATGGAACTGGAGCCTATTATACAGAGTGAAAGAAGTCAAAGAAAAACACCCATATAGTACATTGACACATATACATGGAATTTAGAAAGATGGTAATGATAACCCTATACGTGAGACAGCAAAAGAGACACAGACATAAAGAACAGAATTTTGGACTCTGTGGGAGAAGGCAAGGGAGGGATGATTTGAGAGAATACCATTGAAACATGTATATTACCATATGTGAAATAGATGACCAGTCCAAGTTCGATGCATGAAACAGGGCACTCAAAGCCAGTGCACTGGGACAACCCTGAGGGATGGGATGGGGAGGGAGGTGGGAGGGGGATTCAGGATGGGAGACACATGTACACCCGTGGCTGATTCATGTCAATGTATGGCAAAAACCACCACAATATTGTAAAGTAATTAGCCTGCAATTAAAATAATTAATTTTAAAATTAAAAAACTAGATGTCCATCAGCAGATGAATGGATAAGAAAGCTGTGGTACATATACACAATGGAGTATTACTCAGCCATTAAAAAGAATACATTTGAAACAGTTATAATGAGGTGGATGGAACTGGAGCCGATTATATGGAGTGAAGTAAGCCAGAAAGAAAAACACCAATACAGTATACTAATGCATATATGGAATTTAGAAAGATGGTAACGATAACCCTGTATGTGAGACAGCAAAAGAGACACAGTCTTTTGGACTCTGTTGTGGGGGGGGGGGGGATGATTTGGGAGAATGGCATTGAAACATGTATAATATCATATAAGAAATGAATCGCCAGTCCAGGTTCGATGTAGATGACTGAAAAGGGTTGCCATTCACTTCTCCAGGGGAATTTCCAGACCCAGGGATAGAATCCGGGTCTCCCCCATTGCAGGCAGATTCTTTACCATATGAGCCACAGGGAAGCCTTAAAATTCATAGATAGCACTGAGCTCTACCTACTTCACTAGTTTAAATGAATGCAACTTACCTTTAGCATTATATTCAGAAAAAATACATAAGTTTCAAGTCCCCAGTAATCAAAAGTACTAAACTAGATAACCACTGGAAAGATTCTTTTACCAGAGGTAATGCAGTGCATAAAAAGAGGATTTCCATAACTTGCTGTTAGAACCTAAGCACACACGGACCACACTGACATCAGCCACTCTTCATGACAGTTTGCTCTGCCAACAGTCCATCAGTCAACTCTACTAGCCTGAGTCCAGCAGGAAAGTTCATGGTGCACCAGAGTCACCAGCTCTTAAGCTGTTACTGTTTTCTCTTCTTTACTGAAAGGCTGTCCTTAGCTAGGATTTACCCATTACAGGCCAAGATGGACACTTTTATTATGCTGTTCTTCAGGCTTTGTCTGAGTCAGCATCTTCTCTCTAGCTTCAGCATGTACAGAAGGATTCCACAGAGAAAAGCTAATTATGTAGGGGTCTTCTATTTTAGGTTGGCCAAACAAATGAGCAATGCATGCCTTAACACTGCCAACCACTTTACTTTTCAAAAGCTAAATAGATTTTACACCCAGTATTGCAGTCTCTGGGTTTGGGGGACTTGTTGGATCAATCTTGTAGAAAACTCACCTTGCACACATCAATACTTGCCAAATACTATTATTATTCCGCCTCCACTTTGCAATGGAGAAGGAAATGGCAACCCATTCCAGTGTTCTTGCCTGGAGAATCACAGGGACAGAGGAGCCTGGTGGGCTGCCATCTATGGTGTCACACAGAGTTGGACACCACTGAAGCGACTTAGCAGCAGCAGCAGCCACTTTGCAAATACTCTCTTCACATCCAGTTCACCTTTTTGTGTTCTCATTGTGTGCTCAGTCACTCATTCATGTCCAGCTCTTTGCAACCCCATGGACTGTAGCCCTCTAGGCTCCTCTGTCCATGGGATTCTTCAGCCAAGAATACTGGAATGGGTAGCCATTTCCTTCTCCAGGGGATCTTCCCAACCCAGGGATTGAACCCATGTCTCCTGCATTGATAGGCAGGTTCTCTACCACTGAGTCACCTGGGAAGCCCCCAGTTCACATGAGATGGGATCAACTAGCGGGTGAAAGATGGGAATATCAAACACCAAATGTGGACAGTCACCATCTGGGTAGTTATCAGGGATGTAAACTTAAATACACCACATTGATAGAGTCCGTGCCCTACAAACATGACTCCAAACCGCAGTAATGCAGATTGATAGGAAGGCAGCACATAGACACCTGGTGACTTCTGCTTCATAATCAAGGCAAAATCTGCAAGAAGGAAGTATTCCAAGTAGAAAGGTCCATAAGAAGCATAGATGCCATTTGTGTTGCTGGAGCAGGAGATGTAGGTTTAATTATGGGCAGAGCATTTTGTGGGGAAGAGAAGGCAGCTGTTTATTTGGAGCAGTGTGTGGAGGACTGGTTTTCACATCCCATCACTGTCTGCTCTTCACCATCAGATTGTTTGCATACAGAACTTGTAAATGTGCTTGGTTTACAAGCAAGCTTCGGGAGTTGGTGATGGACAGGGAAGCTTGGCATGCTGCAGTCCAGGGGTCGCAAAGAGTCGGACACAACTGAACTGAAATGAATTGAAACATGCTCCAGAAAGGGTGATAACTTGTACTCCAAACAAAGAAATTCAGTGCTCTGTGTCATCAAACTCTTTCATGTTCAGAATTCACTTTACATTGGTGTTTTCAAGGCAGTGCTCCCGGCTGCCCAACCAGCCGGCACTGCCACAGCCCGACAGCATCTCTGGTTGTCTGGCCCCTGCAAGCGGGATCTTAGTTCCCCGATCAGGGATGGAACCCTGGAGCAGAAGTATGGAGTTTCAGCCACTGGGCCACCAGGGGAAGTCCCAGACCCACTCTGAACTTTACTTGGCTTCTTCAAGAGCTAAAAAGATGTAAACACCTGGCATTCTGTTCAAAATGGAACACGGTAATAGTCACCACTCGTGAAAGACAGGGAAGGCCCTGAATGACATTGTTTGGAACACAATCCCCAACCCCATCTCCCCCCTACCCCTACCCTCCATAGGAAACCCACCCCATTACGGAGATAGGAAACTGGGGTGTGGATTCCACAAACCTGAGTTGGCAGCCCTGTGGGATTCTCAGTAAGGGCACTAGGGAGGAACTAGAGAACCAAGGAAAGAATAAGTTGTATTCTTATGAACAAGTGCCAGCCCAGTGAGACTCATCTAGAAACCTGGGGCCCAGCAGGTTCATTGTGGGTAATAAACAGGGGGGCTCGCTGCCATAGTGCCTCCCAGATCACTAAGCAGGTTCATAAACAGAAGAAGCCTGGAGGCAGAAAGCAGCTGGGCTTGGCTTCCCCCATGCCCTCTATGAGGGCTCTGGTCTAGGCCAGTCTGCACAGCTTGCTGATGACTGCTCTCCTGACCCTTCCAAGCATCCAGGAATTGGATGACCCAGAAGAGAGAGTGAATAATAATCAGAATTTTACACAGAGGCTCAGAGAGGTTGTATAAGTTACCCAGAGTCACACAGCCCACTAGTAAAAGACTGGGGTTTCAATGTTAGATGTCTGCTCTTCGAAATACCCCAGCTTCCTGAGACAGCAGCACTTAGACCTACTCCATCACCCGACATGCTGATCCATTTGGCATTTGGGTATCAACAGGTGTGGAAGGAAGACGCCTGTCAGAAGCCACCAGAGTCTGTGCCCTGGATTTTACAGTAAAATGAAGCCAGGTGGGTTGGAGAAAGGAAGCAGCATGTTTGGTAAGGTATTACACAGGGTGGGGCGGCAGAGGGGCACACCGATGGAGCAGTCATTAAGTTGTCTCCCAGGAGACTTGAAGCTCTAAAGAGAGCAGCTCCAAGTGCTTTCTAGGAAAGGAGAATTTTTGAAGGACTTGAGGCTACATTTCTCCCTTCCCCTCTTGTCAAACATCTTTTGCTAAACTCTGATTTTTAGCAAAAGCAGGAGTTTTATACTCAGCATCCCTTCTCACATTAAATATAGCCCTGATTCTTATCTTTCTAGCCCTGGAAGAATTTGACATGTTATTGATATTAGGGAAATCAGTTGAGGAGACAATGTCAGAGACAGATAGTCTGGGCTGAAAGCTTGAAGAAGTTATTTTCAAACAAAACAGCAGCCATAAAAGGGAAATGGGAAGCTGTGTGTGAGGAAGCCAGGGAAAGGAAGAGACCATCTCAGCCCCT
The DNA here is from genome assembly GCF_029407905.1 of Bubalus kerabau. Taxonomy (NCBI): domain Eukaryota; kingdom Metazoa; phylum Chordata; class Mammalia; order Artiodactyla; family Bovidae; genus Bubalus; species Bubalus kerabau. The sequence continues at coordinate 26,392,600 of NC_073642.1, forward strand.
CCACCCCTTGCCCAGCAACAGGGGGCAAATACATCACAAGGAGGTGTCAGACAGTCTACACAGAAGGATTCTGAGCTTCAGACCATCACCTGCTTCCAGACATCAAATGAAATCATAGAGCACTTTGAAGACATAAAGTATTCAGGGGCCACAAGTGTCATAATTATTGTTACCCTTGTTGCTTAATCAGTGGAACTGGGTGTCTGTCTTGGGGAGGATACTTTCAGACCCAGGTGAATGAGAAATGTCTTTAGTACACATTCAGGCTGTCTTCTCTATATCTGTCAGCTCCCACGTAAGAGTCAGACTATAAACAGAGAACAACAGAAGGATGCTGCTGTGTATTCATAATAGCCATCCATCAGGTGTGCACAGCTACTCACAGCCTGCACAGCATTTCCATTCCCATCAGCTCACACGTCCCCAGCACCATCCCCTAGTCATGGAGTTGGGACTTGAGTCCTCTTCCCAAGGTCAAGGACAGGACTCGGCCTTTCTGCCTTTGCCTCTGTGACATAAGAACTCTGCCCTCCATATACCCTAAAGTGAAAGTGAAGTCGCCCAGTCATGTCCAACTCCTTGCAACCCCATGGACTGTAGCCCACCAGGCTCCTCCATCCATAGGATTCTCCAGGCAAGAATACTGGAGTGGGTTGCCAGTTCCCACTCCACCGTATACCCTAAGGAAACCATAATAGAAAAAGAGACATGTACTCCAACGTTCACTGCCACAGTATTTACAATAGCTAGGACATGGAAGCAACCAAGATGTCGATTGACAGAGGAATGGATAAAGAAGATGTGGTATATACATATATAGAATGGAATATTAGTCATAAGAAGAAACACATTTGAATCAATTCTAATGAGGTGGATGAACCTAGAGCCTATTATACAGAGTAAGTCAAGAAGAGAAAAACAAATATCATGTATTAACGCATATATGTGGAATCTAGGAAGATGGTACCGATGAAACTATTTGCAGGGCAGCAATAGAGATGCAGACAGAGAGAACAGACATATGGACACTACCCACAAGGGGAAGCAGCCGAAGATCCAGCCACCCACTCACTGGGGTGGGCAAAGGAAAGACAGAGACAGTGTGTCCTTGATGACCATCCTGGGACCCTGAATCAGCCAACCCCAGAGCCTGTGCTAAGTTCAGCTTCTCAAGACATGAGATGATAGATGTCTTTATTGCATAAGCTGCTGTGGGTCAAGTGTTCTGCTTCTTGCCGAGAGCATCCTGATTAATTCAGCTCCTGGCAGGCAGCAGCTGGACATATCTGAGCTGTCCACTCAAGCAGCCGAAATTCAAACTAATAAAAGCAGTTAACGCAGACTGCGCTCACTATGCCAGGCTCTCTGCCAAATGGTTTATATAGATTATTTCTATCATTCCTCATAGCCATCCTATCAGATGGTTACTTATGGGGAGGACTCATTTACAGATGTGGAAACTGAGGAAGAGACTGTTTAAAAAACTCCTTCAAAGATAGTGACAGAACCAGAATATGAATCCAGGAATCTGACCCCAACATTTACGGTATCAAAGTCACACTGAGATGCTGCGTGTTGAAGACTTGTTGTTGTTCAGTCGCTGAGTTGTGTCTCACTCTTTTCGACCCCATGGACTACAGCATGCCAGACTTCCCTGTCCTTCACCATCTCCTGGAGTTTGCTTAAACTCATTGAGTCCATTGAGTCAATGATGCCATCCAACCATCTCATCCTCTGTTGTCCCCCTTCTCCTCCTGTCCTCGATCTTTCCCAGCATCAGGGGCTTTTCCAATGAATCAGCTCTTGGCACCAGATGGCCAAAGTATTGGAGTGTGTTGAACCCTGCTGGTGTTCAAACAGGCCCTCCTCCTTCAAGAAGGGTGGGGCTGAATTTGGTCAATAGGATTTTACCATCCAGGACAATGTGTTCATATCCACCAACCAAGGTACTAACCCATCCTGAAAACATCTGCCAAGAAAGAAATGCCAACTTCCCACTGGAGGATCAGTGGTAGGGCTGGCAGCCTCAGGTGGGGCTTTTGGTCAGCCTCAGAGATCTTGAATATGTCCTATTCTCAGAGGGAGGTGGGGCCCAAGGAAGGAGCAGTTGGTTATCTTTTCTGTTCAGATTCTCCTGCCCTGTGAACTATACTGCAGTAACCCCAGCTGCAAATCAGGACCCATCTGCTCATTTTAAATTCACCTGGACAAGAGCAGGGGATTTAAATGGCAACTCCTCATGTTCCAGTCACTTTACAGGGCTCATCTCTACTTCTTTTAGTTCTTGAAATGCAGAAATTCTGCATAGATTTTACAGAGGACTGTGTTTTAAAAATTGAACAGATATAAAATATCAGCCTCCATACATACAATACATAGATTTTGTCCAGATGAATTCCAAACTCCAGGGCCATAATATAAAGTCAATTCAATCAGTTAATGAAAGAAGAAAAAAAATATCAGCCAGATTTTGTTGTTTTTTTGTTTTAACTTGTATCGATAACTAGTCTGTAGATTTTACTTTTATTTTCCTTTTTAAAAAATTTTTATTGAACTATAGTTGACTTCTAATGTTGTGTTAGCTTCAGGTGTACAGCAAAGTGACTCAGTTATGTATGTATGTATATATATATATATATATATATATATATATAGTTCTTCCTTCTTTACATTCTCTTCCATTTTAGGTTATTAACAAGATATTTAGTAGAGTTCCCTGGGCTATACAGTAGGTCCTTGTTGGTTAGCGATTTTACATATAGTGTTGTTGTTTTTCAGTCGCTTAGTCATGTGCATATTTAATTTATTTATTTACATAACTTTTACTTTTCAGCTTCCTATTCTAGCTAGGGGTTTCCCTGGCTGCTCACATGGTAAAGAATCTGTCTGTAATATGGGAGACCCGGGTTCAATCCTGGGGTTGGGAAGATCCCCTGGAGAAGGGAATGGCTACCCACTCCAGTATTCTTGCCTAGAGAATCCCATGGACAGAGGAACCTGGTGAGCTATAGTCCATGGGGCTGCAAAGAGTTGGACATGACTGAGTGACTAACACACACACATTCTAGCAAGTAGGTAAAAGCATGGTAACATGTCTATTTATTAAAATATGTGTGTGTATATATATATATATATATGTATGTATAGACACACAGCCACATCTACTACTAATATGCTCATAAATGTTTTACAGTCTCAAAATCTTTGTGACATTTTCCTTGATCCCAGAATATGTATGCTTTTGACAAATACTGAATGAGATTCTGTGTTAGCTGGGGCCTGTGTTAGGCATCAAGACTCTGCCACCGTGGGCGGGGTCCCCAGGCCAGCAGTTTCAGCATCACCTGAAAACTCTCTAGAAACACAGCATCTCAGCCCTACCCCAGCCCTGCTGACTCAGACTCTGGTGGCTCCACTTCATTGCTCTAGAGGATAAGATGACAGATGAGACCCGGTCCATGTCCTCAATGAGTTCAGACACTAGAGGAAGAGAGGAACATGAAACTGGAGACTTGCAATCTGCAGTGCTAACTGCCATGAGGGAATCAAGCTCAGCAGGTTCCGAACGTCCAGAGGAGGGATGTGCTGGCTCTGAGACATCAGGCAAGGCTCCTGGCAGGAAGTGAACCCGAGCTGGCCACAGTGGAGTGGGTGGTGCCCTCCTGAGAAGATATGGGCAATGGTTCACAAGAAGAGGAGCCCCTGGGACTTCCCTAGTGGTCCAGTGCCTAAGACTCTGTGCTCCCAATACAAGGAACCCAGGTTCAATCCTTGGTCGGGGAACTAAGATCCTGCATGCTGCATTGCAGGGCCAAAAAAAGTCTCTGGAGGCTCCTGGATGCTCATCTCTGACAATACAAACAACAGTCCCTAGAGAAAGGCCAGACATGGTGGGGTGCAAGGAAAATGGCTTGGCTACCCCATGCACAAGAAACTTCCACAAAGGGACCCTGTTACAACTTCTCCAGCGGCCCAGTGGCTAGGACTCCATGCTCCCAGTGTAGGGGGTCTGAGTTCCATCCCTGGTCAGAGAACTAGGTCCCACATGCTACAGCTGAGAGTTCATATACTGCAACTAAGACCTGGCATGGTCAAATAAATAAGTAAAGATAATCTTTTTTTTTTTTAAGAAGAGGGTCCCCCATTGAAAGAGTGATGCTATCTAGGACATTTTCCACATTCAAAGCCTTGGTGGTAAACACTAGCGATGATACTCTTTAGGCAACAATGGCCTTTGCATACCACAGATAGAGAGGGGACTTCATTTGTATCTCTGAACCTGGATGAGTAGCGGTGGAAGATAAGGCTGTGTGTACCCCAATAGAGATGTGGTCCCTGTGATTGGCCCTAATGTTTTCATTTTCACTAATAATCATGTAGTTTGCACATGCTCCTTGGGTAATCCTTCATCGCACCTTAGTAGGATGCAGGCACATCTGAGTTCCCTATAGAAGAAGCAAATGAGATAAAAATGCCTCTCTTTTGACCCATTGCATGGAAGAGGTCACTGACACCAAGTAATATCATTTCTGGTACCTTCCAGGAAGGCACACTGGCATAGGACTGACATCAATGGACTCAGCCTGAGACTGAACAGGCTCTGTGAGCAGCCTGGAGGTGATCCGTCACAAACTGTAATATGGGAGGTAGATGAAGATGACATTGCGGGGGTGGGGGGAGGGGTGTAGGGTGAGGAGGTCTGCTGTATGCCTAGGGCTGTGCTAGGTGCCTTTCTTTTTTAAAACTTATCTTTTTATGGCTGTGCGGAATCTTCATTGCTGCACATGGACTTTCTCTAGTTGTGGCGAGCAGGAGCTACTCTAGTTGTGGTGTGTGGGCTTCTCATTGCAATGGCTTCTATTGTTGCAGAGTACAGGCTCTAGAGCACATGGGCTTCAGTAGGTGGGCTCAGTAGTTGCAGCTCCCAGGATCTATAGTACAGACTCAATAGTTGTGGCACATGGGCATAGTTGCTCCACAGCACAGGGAATTTTCCTGGACCAGGGATTGAATCCATGTCTCCTGCATTGGCAGATAGATTCTTAACCATTGGACCACCAGGAAAGTACTGCTAGTTGCCTTTCTTTCTGTGATCCTCACAGCATCCCTGGGTGTCACTTCCCCTCATGACAAATAACAAAGCAGAGGTGAGGAAGCCCTCTGTTGGTGCCTGAATCAGACTCCAAACTTCTCCTTCTCCACTCCTGACTATTTCTCACCAAAGGTACTCCTTCCCCCAAAGATTTATTTTTCCTTCTGCATCCATTCGCATCTCTGTTCCTCCCCTTCTCTCTCTCAGCTTCCCTCTCCCGGCCCCCAGACTCTGCATTTCAGGCTTTCAATAACAGTACTCATCACCATGGTGCCCGTGGGTCCTGCAGACATCCCATTAGTGCATGCTTCAAGATGCATTTAAATCTACAATTCTACTGCTGGTTATTTTCTGCCTTTTAAAAGCCTTGATCTTGATCTGCACATCAGGTCTTTTCTGTCTTGCAACCCTCTTTCTGAGAGACACTGTGGGGCTTTTACCTCTAACATCCTGTATCTTACTTTCTAGCAAATCCAACTTAGTTTTCAGTTTCCCCCTCAAGGACACACGGGAAGACTTACGGGACCCTAATACTGGGAGGGTAGCAATGCTGAAGCAGGGCCGGGGTGGAAGTGAAGCAGGCAGGGGGCTGAAACCATGTGGCCTGGGGGAGAAAAGCTAGTGAGAGCTTAAATGGTGGTGAAGGAGGACACCGAGGTGGTTCATAGAAAGACCATGCCCAACGTCCAATACAAGAGCAAAGTTTCAACACAAATGAGACAAACGAGTTACTTGAGGCAAGTTATTCCAGAGTTATCCTTTTATGCAGTGCCACGGACAGTTTCTGCAAGTGGAACTTGAAGGAACCTGCAGATCTGATTACATATGGCTTCAAAAGCTCTTTCCCCAGGTATGGAAAGCTGGATGGCCCACCCATAGGCAACACTGCCTATGGTTTGAAACATAATTTTTCTGTCTAATCCTCCTTGGATGGTTTAATCAAAACAACAAAGGCAGAATGCTGCTCTGCTTCTTCTAAGAGCCCTGGTAACCATTTTCTGAAACTTCTTTGGGTGCATCTGTTTTTGTATTTTGTGGATTAAAGGGAAACATATTCAGACTTCACAGCAGGGTGGACTATTTTCACCTACAAACTAAGGAAGAATGATCTTCTCCCTACATATACCCCTACACTGATGACTAAGCAGCTACTGTCAAGTCAGTGGCAAGAGAGAGAAGTAGTCTAGAACAGGGTCACAAACCTTCTGTAAAGGTCAGAGAGTAAGTAGTTGAGGCTACAGACACATGGTCTTGATCACAATTACTCAATCCCACAGCTGCAAGAAAGCAACCATAGATAAACTGTAATTGAATGAGCGTAGCTGGGTTTCAGGAGAAGGCAATGGCACCCCATTCCAGTACTGTTGCCCAGAAAATCCCATGGATGGAGGAGCCTGGTAGGCTGCAGTCCATGGGGTCGCTAAGAGTCGGACATGACTGAGCGACTTCACTTTCACTTTTCACTTTCATGCATTGGAGAAGGAAATGGCAACCCACTCCAGTGTTCTTGCCTGGAGAATGCCAGGGACAGAGGAGCCTGGTGGGCTGCCGTCTATGGGGTCGCACAGAGTCGGACACGACTGAAGCGACTTAGCAGCAGCAGCAGCAGCATCTGGGTTTCACCCACTCCAGTGTTCTTGCCTGGAGAATCCCAGGGACGGGGGAGCCTGGTGGGCTGCTGTCTATGGGGTCGCACAGAGTCGGACATGATTGAAGCGACTTAGCAGCAGCAGCAGCAGCAGCAGCTGGGTTTCAATATTTGAATTTCATATAATTTTCACATATCATAAAATATTATTCTCCCTTTGCTTTTTTGCTGTTTAGTCTCTAAGTCATGTCTGATTCTTTTGTGACCCCGTGGACTGTAGCCCACCAGGCTCCTCAGTCCACAGGATTTTCCAGGTAAGAATACAGAAGTGGGTTGCCATGCCCTTCTCCAAGGGATCTTCCCAACCCAGAGATTGAATCCCTATCTCCTGCATTGGCAGATGGCTTTTACCACAGAGCCACCGGGGAAGTTTTTGGTTTTTTTTTTTATTTTTTTTATTTTTAAACTTTACAATATTGTATTGGTTTTGCCAAATTTTAACTGTTTCAAAATGTAAAGTACAGTCCTAGCTCATAGGCCAACAAAAGCAGGCAGCAGGATGGATTTAGACTTTGGGCCATAGTTTGGCAAACCCTGACTTAGTCCCACCCCTCTGATGACCTAGAAGGGTAGGATGGAGGGGTGGGAGGAAGATTCAAGAGGGAGAGGATGTATGTATTTGTATACATATAGCTGATTCACTTTGCTGTACAGCAGAAACTAATTCAACACTGTTAAGCAAGTATACTCTGATTTTAAAAACTAATTTACTTTCCAGGATATTAGATGTTCTCCTACTATCAGTGGTTCATAATCCTATAGGCAAATCAGAATCACCTATGGTTCTTTTATTTAAAATAAAAAATTATAAGGGCCACAGCTTTTCAAACCTACCTAACTAGAGTCTCAAATTAGAGGATTATTCTCTGGAATTATGATCTTATAATTTAGTGATAATATTTAGAAATAATATTTATATTTCTTAATAGTATTTAGAAATACTATAAATTATTGAATCCCTTACTGATGGACATTTAGGTTGGTTCCAGCTCTTTGCTATGATTGTAAAAAACTGTAGCAAACATCACTGTACATGTATTATCCAATTGTGTCCTTAGGATAAATTCCTAGATTTTTAATTGCTGAGCCAAAGAGTATAAAAATTTCCAAGTTTCAGCTGTAGCAAATGATGTTGTGAATTTGCATTGTAAGACACAAAACACAATCCTCTGCTCCAAACTAAAGCTCCATCTTAAACCTTGGTGTATTTAAAAAAAAAAAAAAAAAGTGATAAGGGACTTTCCTCATGATTCGGTGGCTAAAACTCCAAGATCCCAATGCAGAGGTCCCAGGTTCCATGCCCGGTCGGGGAACTAGAGCCCGCATGCCACAACTAAAAGGTCCTACACATAGCAGATAAGACTTGGTGCAGCCAAATAAATAATTTTTTAAAGCTTTTAAAAAAGTGATAAGCATCTTGATGGAAGAAAATGAGAGATTAATACATAACCTTAGGCAGGACTAGAGCTGTGGACCTTCTGGGCTCCAAGGACATTAATACAAGTAGCCCATATTCAGCTTCAATAGTGGGCTGATGTGAGGCCTGTGAAATCAGGAGCTGGAATAGAATGAGGTAGGGCTCCCTCACTCAAGAACAAATGTTGAAAGAAGCTGGCCCAGCTTCCTGGCTGTATTCAACATTAAGCTGCTGCCCAAGGTAGCAGCGTTGGTAAAGAATTCGCCAGCAATGCAGGAGATGCAGGTTCGATCCCTGCGTCAGGAAGATCTCCTGGAGGAAAACTGGCAACTTGCTCCAGTACTCTTGCCTGTAGAACCCCATGGACAGAGGAGCCTGGTGGGCTACAGTCTACGGGGTCTCAAAGAGTCAGACACAACTAAGTGACAAAGCGTGGTATGGCATGGCAAGGTAGCAGAAGGAATCAGACATTTATGCAGGCAGAACTTGGCCACACTACCCATCGGCTCCAGAACTGACTCTGAAGCATCCCTGTGAGACAGGAGCCCCAAACTTCTATCAGAAGTCCTAGTTTTGAGTTGTGAAGCCTAGTTCAGTATAAAACTTCTAGACATAAAAAAAGTGAGTAGGGGAAAAAGAGCAAAAAAGGCCAAGAATGGCTCCTCCGCATGAACCATACACTACAATTGTGAGTCATATGAGGACAACTGATGTCATAAAAGACAGACACTGAACACACCTTGGAGATCATTCAGTTCAGAGAAATTTAAGATAATAAAGCAATTTCCTTAAAAAAAAAAAAAGCTACTAAGGAATGTATGGTTAATATTATCAAAAAGACAATAGAAGTTATAGTTGCATATTTTAAACATTGAGATAAAGATCAATTTTGGATATAAGTTAAAATTTTAAAGAAAAAGAAACTCAAGGTATAATTTACACATTAGCAGAAGTGAGAGAAAGAAAGAGAGAGATGGAGGACAAAGAAAACTTTACCAATCCAAGAGAAGACAGGAAAGGAGAAACTAATAAATATACCACACTATAGAAAATAAGGTAGAAGAAGTAAATATATGTCACCCCCAAAAACAGAGAAAATGTAAACTCATTGGACCCATATATTTAAATCAGAGACTATCAATTGGACTTTTTACTTCAATTTTGTTCTGATGAAAACAGACATTTACAATCTAACACAACAGATTTCCCTGATGGTCCAGTGGTTAAGAATCCTCCTGCCAATGAAGGGGACACAGGTTCGATCCCTGGTCCAGGAAGATTCCACATGCCTCGGGACAGCTAAGCCCGCATGCCAGTAGACTAATGAATCGTTAAGAGATTTTAAAGGGTCATTGGAGATCTCTCCTGTTAACAAGATTCAGCTTAAATGTAGATTTCCCCCCAGTCCCTCTATAAAAAAAAAAAAAAAAAAAAAAAAAAACAAAAGAAAAACCCATAGACAACATCTTATAAAAACTAGCTGATAACAGGAATCCCCAGGAGGTCCAGTGGTTAGGACTCTGCACTTTCACTGCTGTAGGCCTGAATTCAATCCCTGGTTGTAGAACTATGATCCCACAAGCCTCAGTGCAGCCAGAAAAAAGAAAACAAAACAACAACAAAAAAAAACTAGCTGATAACAATTCCAAGAACTTCAGAATAAGGGCAGGTGGGGGCAGTCAACAAGAGTCTTATGGCTGTGTATGAGCAGCCCAGGGGAACATGAATGGACTAAGAAATGAGAAATCTAGAAATGACCTACCTGTGCTCACTTCTAAATGGAAGGAACCCTCAAATGAGGACTCAGCTAGCCAATATGAGGAAACGATCAACAGGAGTGGCCGTTTTCAGGTTCTAATGTGTGAGTGAGTTGTCCAAAGATGATGACAGAAGTTCTAGAGTGATGGGTCAGGCAGAAATCTCAAGGAAAGGAGACAGCCCTGCACCAAGGACATTCTGCTAGGAATGAAACACAAATGGATCAGGACAGGACTGTGTAGGCTGAAGGAGAAGGAAAGTTCAGATATTACCAGGGGAGGGATCTAGAGAGATAGACCTCAGAAAGGAGAATTCAATATGAGAAAGCCATTTACACAATCATAATATTAATAGAATGGATTTAAAGATCATCAGTATAGATTCTGAAAAGAAAATTTAATACCCAGCTTAAAAACTCTCAATAAAATAAAAACTGAGGGATATTTCCTGAAAATGATATACAGAGCTCAACCTAAAACTGCTATCTCACTTACACAGAAATTACTAGCAAGAATTCTGAATCATATTTATTAATCTATGTGTTAGTTGGGTAAAATCATAACCCTTTTACTTTCACTAACCAACAGAAATTTAGTTTTTCCTTCAATTATGAATGTAGGTAATAAACCACAGTGGTATTAGAATTACCTATGGCTTTGTCACTAACAGAAATCATAGGTATTTTCATGTCATAGTACAGTGGTTGCAGGAACATCAAAATAGTATTTATGCCTCTCATTGCTTTGAAATCATGGTATTTATTAGACCTGCCACTATATCTTATACTTAGTGCAGTAATAATATTTCAATAACTACTTCATCAGTTTCCTTTGCATCCTATGTATTTGATTTTATGCATTTAAACTCTGATTCAGAGAAGGGTGTTCACAAACTTCACTTGACCGCCAGACAGGTTCAATACACAAAAGAAGAGTTACGAAAGTCCTGCGTTTGTCACTTCCTAATAAAATTAGCAACAAAACACCAATGTCCACCATCTCCAGGGGTGCAAAGGATTCTCAGGCCAGTGATCTGGCAAATTTGCAAATAATAATCAAGCCCAGCATCATCGGATCATCCCCTGTACACACACACACAGATACTCAATTGTTATTTCTTGCAAAATGAAAAACTAGGGCAGGGAGATGAAGACTGAGAAAGGGATGGAGCTTCCCTAGTGGCTCAGGGTGAAGAATCTTCCTGCCAATACAGGGGACATGGTTCAATCCCTGATCTGGGAAGATACCACATGCCGGGCAGCAACTAAGCCCGTGCACCACAACTACTGAGCCTAGGCCCTAGAGCCTGGGAACTGCAACTACTGAGTGCTGAGGTTCACATACCCTAAAGCCTGTGCTCCACAACAAGAGAAGCCACCACAACGAGAAGCCCACACACTACAACTAGAGAGTAGCCCCCACTTGCCACAACTAGAGAAACGCCCATGCAGCAATGAAGACCCAGCACAGCCAAAATAAATAAATACAAATTTTTTTTAAAAAGGAAGGGGAGAATTCATCCCCAGAAGGAAGCAATCCTTCTGCCCCAACACTGGCAGATTCCTCAACGGAGGGCTGCAAGATGCTCCAAGAGAATCCCGACCAGGCCTAGCAGGAGCTGCAGGTGGGATCTGGGAACAAGGCTGTTACCCCCATCCAGTGCCCAGTGCATGTCGGGATCTAGCTGAGGACCTCACAAAGAGGTACCAGCATCCACTCCTCTTCTACTTCTCCTCTGGCTCTGCTTGCTTCCTTGGACTCCTGAACATGCTCTGGTGCCCTGGCAGACATGGCAGCCTGACCTTGAACTTCTGTCCTTCTGTCTGGAACCCCGAATCCTTATCTGGCTTCAATGAACCCTATCCCCCAAAAATGGGAAGAGAAGGGGTCGGGGTCTGTCCTGGGCTACCAGGGGCTCACTGGAACCAGAGGTCATGATGTTGAAATCAACCTACCAATGAAGATGACCATTGCTTAGTGAAGTGTTGTAAACCTCAAGTTTTCAGAATATCAAGCAGCTATAAACAATATATTTAGGGAGTTATGAAGACAGGAGCTGAGGTGGAACAAATATCTTCACCTGAAGGCATTTAAGTAATATATAAAAATACATGCACTCAAGTCAGAGAAGGAGAAATATTGTATGACATCCCTTATAGGTGGAATCTAAAATGAAATGATACAAATGAACTTACATACAAAACAGAAAGTGACACAAAAACTTAGAGAATAAACTTATGGTTGCCAGGGGAAAGGGATAGTTAGAAAGTTTGGGATGGACGTATCCATACTGCTATATTTAAAATGGATAACCAGTAAGGACTTATTGTGTAGTACAGGAAACTCTGCTCAAGGTTTTGTGGCACCCTGGATGGGAGGGGAGTGTGGGGGAGAATGGATACTTGTATACGTATATATGGCTGAGTTGCTCTGCTGTGCACCTGAAACTATCACAACATTGTGAATCAGCTATACTCCGGTACAAAATTAAAAGATTTTTAAAAATATGTGTGCTTCGCAAAGTCAAACCAAGTGAATCTGCAGTTTTTATTCAGCCGTGAGGGCCATCAGTATGCAACCTACACCAATATGTGCTGCAAATTACTCAGTTCAGTTCAGTCGCTCAGTTGTGTCCGACTCCTTGCAACCCCATGAATCACAGCATGCCAGGCCCCCCTGTCCATCACCAACTCCCAGAGTCCACCCAAACTCATGTGCATTGAGTTGGTGTTGCCATCCAGCCATCTCATCCTCTGTCGTCCCCTTCTCCTCCTGTCCCCAATCGCTCCCAGCATCAGGCTCTTTTCCAATGAGTCAACTCTTCGCATGAGATGGCCAAAGTATTGGAGTTTCGGCCTCAACATTAGTCCTTCCAATGAACACCCAGGACTGGTCTCCTTTAGGATGGACTGGTTGGATCTCCTTGCAGTCCAAGGGACTCTCAAGAGTCTTCTCCAACACCACAGTTCTAAAGCATCAATTCTTTGGCGCTCAGCTTTCTTCACCATCCAACTCTCACATCCATACATGACCACTGGAAAAACCATAGCCTTGACTAGACAAACCTTTGTTGGCAAAGTAATGTCTCTGCTTTTGAATATGCTATCTAGGTTGGTCATAACTTTCCTTCCAAGGAGTAAGCATCTTTTAATTTCATGGCTGCAATCACCATCTGCCGTGACTTTGGAGCCCCAAAAAATAAAGTCTGACACTGTTTCCACTGTTTCTCCATCTATTCCCAGGAAGTGATGGGACCAGAAGCTATGATCTTCATTTTCTGAATGTTAAGCTTTAAGCCAACTTTATCACTCTCCTCGTTCACTTTCATCAAGAGGCTTTCTAGCTCCTCTTCACTTTCTTCCATAAGGGTGGTATCATCTGCATATCTGAGGTTATTGATATTTCTCCCGGCAATCTTGATTCCAGCTGGTGCTTCTTCCAGCCCAGCGTTTCTCATGATGTACTCTGCATAGAAGTTAAATAAGCAGGGTGACAATATACAGCCTTGACGTACTCCTTTTCCTATTTGGAACCAGTCTGTTGCTCCATGTCCAGTTCTAACTGTTGCTTCCTGACCTGCATACAGATTTCTCAAGAGGCACGTCAGGTGGTCTGGTATTCCCATCTCTTTCAGAATTTTCCATAGTTTATTGTGATCCACACAGTCAAAGGCTTTGGCATAGTCAATAAAGCAGAAATAGATGTTTTTCTGGAACTCTCTTGCTTTTTCCATGATCCAGCGGATGTTGGCAATTTGATCTCTGGTTCCTCTGCCTTTCCCAAAACTTGCTTGAACATCTGGAAGTTCACGGTTCACATATTGCTGAAGCCTGGCTTGGAGAATTTTGAGCATTACTTTACTAGCGTGTGAGATGAGTGCAATTGTGTGGTAGTTTGAGCATTCTTTGGCATTGCCTTTATTACTCAGTCCTGAGCAAACAAGCTGTGCCCCAAACTATGCCTACATACACGGCAGTCTCTGTACACCATAATCTGGACTATTTGTTCCCTGCCAGCCCCGGGGAAGCCTGGGGGCTGCCCACTGCCATCTTAGATACCTTGTTTCTTGTAGTCACCAGCTCAGCTGCTAAGCAGCCTCACAGCTGGGGTCTGGGTAATGACCCAGGTCACCACATCCTCCTCAGAGTCCTCAGGGCCCCTCTTCTCAAAGGCATTCATAATACCACTGCTATCACCAAAGAGAATATCTGGCCAAAGAAGGTGGCATGGAGAATCTAAATATAGTTATCAGACACATGCAATTTCTCCATTGAATAGAGAATATAGCATCTGGAAATTTCTAAACTCTTGGCATAGAATATATGATTGTGGGCTTCATTCATGAACCAATTCTTTTACATAATTCATGCTTATTTAAAAATATCCTTGTCACCTGACAGCCTACAGAAAGGTAGGTTGAGTAGAAAATTATTAATAGCATTAGCACTGCCTGCAAATTGCAGGTTTTAATAGCTCTAGTCACAGCCTCAGAAATAACCAGAGAAGATCATATTAAGGAACTGGAGCAACCCTAAAGGATGAACAGAAAGGGAGACATGGCTGCTGATGCTGCTAAGTCTCTTCAATCGTGTCCAACTCTGTGCGACCCCATAGACGGCAGCCCACCAGGCTCTACCATCCCTGGGATTCTCTAAGCAAGAACACTGGAGTGGGTTGCCATTTCCTTCTCTGGGAGACATGGCAGTGCTTACCATTTACATGGGCTTCCCAGGTGGCAGTAGTGGTGAAGAATCAGCCTGCCAGTTCAGAAGGCATAAGAGACCAGATTCGATCCCTGCGTCAGGAAGATCCCCTGAAGGAGGAAATGGCAACCCACTTCAATATTCTTGCCTGGAGAATCCCATGGACAGAGGAGCCTAGCGGGCTACAGTCCATGGGGTCCAAGAGTCAGACATGATTAAGCAACTGAGCTGCATGCACCATTTCCACAACAGTCTGCTGTTTGCAAAGGGCTTCCATGCACATTGTCCACCATGATGCTGCTCACAGGCGATGTGTGGAGGACTTATTATCCCAGACCCAGAGGTGAAGAAACCCAGGTCTGCCGTGGTTCTCTCAACACCCCAACTGCTAAGTTCCAAAGCCAGGAGTTGAAGCTGGATGTGTTGGCTCCACCTTCAATGGCTCAGCAAACTTTTCCTATAAAAGACCAGACAGTACATATCTTTTAGGCTTTGAGGTCATGGGTCTTTTTTTGAAACAAACTGACAGGTCCTCCTGCCTTTTTGTTACAATCCTCCTGCATTGGTAGGTGGATTCTTCACCACGAGTGCCACCTGGGAGGCCCATGTAAATGGTAAGCACTGCCTTGTCTCCCTTTCTGTTCAGCCTTTAGGGTTGCTTCAGTTCCTTAATTTGATCTTCTCTGGTTATTTCTGTGACTGTGACTAGAGCTGTGTCTGGTTAGAAAGAGACTCACAGCCTTGGAGAATGAACTTATGGTAGGCGGGGAAGGGGGGGACAGGATATTTAGGAAGTTTGGGATGGACATGTACACTCTGCTATATTTAAAATGGATAACCAACAAGGACCTATTGTATAGCATAGGGAACTCTTTTCAATGTTAATGTGGCAACCTGGGTGGGAGGGGAAGCTTGGGGGAGAATGGGTACTTGTATATGAATGGTTGAGTCCCTTCCTTGTTCACCTGAAACTGTCACAACATTGTTTGTTAATCAGCTATACTCCAATACAAAATAAAAAGTTTAAAGAAAAATCATGTTACATCTTCCAAAACTGTCAAAGACACTGTGTAAACAAATAGGTGTGACTGTGTGTCAGTTCAGTTCAGTTCAGTCGCTCAGTCGTGTCCGACTCTGCAACCCCATGAATCGCAGCACGCCAGGCCTCCCTGTCCATCACCAACTCCCGGAGTTCACTCAGACTCACGTCCATTGACTCGGTGATGCCATCCAGCCATCTCATCCTCTGTCGTCCCCTTCTCCTCCTGCCCCCAATCCCTCCCAGCATCAGAGTCTTTTCCAATGAGTCAACTCTTCACATGAAGTGGCCAAAGTACTGGAGTTTCAGCTTTAGCATCATTCCTTCCAAAGAAACCCCAGGGCTGATCTCCTTTAGAATGGACTGGTTGGATCTCCTTGCAGTCCAAGGGACTCTCAAGAGTCTTCTCCAACACCACCGTTCAAAAGCATCAATTCTTCGGCGCTCAGCCTTCTTCACAGTCCAACTCTCACATCCATGCATGACCACAGGAAAAACCATAGCCTTGACTAGATGGACCTTTGTTAGCAAAGTGTGTCAGTTAAGCTTTATTTACAAAAACAGGCAGAGGGCTGCATTTGGCCCCGACTATAGTTTGATAGGGGCTTCCCTGTTGGCACAGAGGTAAAGAATCCACCTGCCAATACAGGAGACATGGGTTCGATCCCTGGGTCGGGAAGATCCCCTGGAGGAGGAAATGGCAACCCAATCCAGTATTTTTGCCCAAGAAATCCTATGAACAGAGAAGCATGGTGGGCTCCAGCCCATGGGGTTGCAAAGAGTTGGACACACTTAACAACTAAACAACAACAGTAGTTTGGTAGAGATTCCTGCTCTACCATCTTCAAGCAGCCATTCTTCTTTCTAGTTTCATGAATCAGCGCACAGTTGAACTGGCAGAGAAGTAGGAACAGTGCTGAAAAAACAGGAAGCAGAAAGGAAACTGCTGTGATAAGAGAGTCCGAAGAAATGACATTATTTACAAAAGAGTTTGCTCAGGGTCCTGGGTGTTTGAATGTTAGGGAAGAGGTAGGAGAGACAACCCGATGTTCATTGCCATAGCCAATTTGCCCATCAACAGATGCATAGAGAAGACATAGTGGGTCATTGCCTGGCACACAGTGGAAGCCACTCTTAGTTCTCTGCACAACAGGTACTCTCTGTAGCTTCCCAGTTTTGTTTGGAACAATAGTTTCCCAGCCCTTGTGATAAATGGTGACGGGACCTAATCCTATGGTTTTACTCCCACTCCATTTGTCAAACACACGACTTCCTAGGATGCTTAAAGGGAGGAAGCTTCTGTGTCTCCTAGCTCCGGACAATGCAACTTTGGAATCTGCCAGAAGTGCTTAAGAAAGATTTGGTTTTCCTGATTAACAGGGTAGATGATGCAGATAATCCTATTCATCCACGTAGCTTCCCATCTTGAACATAGCCATGAAGCCTGGGGTCTGGGGTTTTTGTTGTTCAGTCACTAAGTCGTGTCTGACTCTTTGTGACCCCATGGACTGCAGCATGCCAGCCTCCTCTGTCCTCTACTATCTCCTGGTGTTTGTTCAGATTCATGTCTATTGAGCTGGTGATGATATCTAACCATCTTATCCTTTGCCTCCCCCTTATCCTTTTGCCTTCAATCTTTCCCATCATCAGGGTCTTTTCCAATGAGTCAGCTCTTTGCATCAGGTGGCCAAAGTATTGGAGCTTCACCTTCAGAATTGTGCATGTTCTGTCGCTCAGTCATGTCTGACTCTTTGTGACCCTATGGACTGTAGCCTGCCAGGCTCCTCTGTCTGTGGGGTTTCCCAGGCAAGAATACTGGAGTGGGTTGCCATTTCCTTCTCCAGGGGATTTTTCCCAATCCAGGGATCACACCTGGGTCTCCTGCATTGCAGGCGGATTCTTTACCATCTGAGCCACCTCAGCATCAGTCCTTCCAATGAATACTCAGGGTTGATTTCCTTTAGGATTGACTAATTTGATCTCCTTGCTGTCCAAGGGACTCTCACGAGTCTTTTCCAGCTACAGTAGCCATCTGGTAGCCATACAGGAAAGAGCTTTTGTATTAAAGGCAGCAGTGCAATCAGAGAGCAGGAACAGAGGCAAGGTATTGCTTCATAAAATCGTGGAGCCCTGCACCATCCTTGGACCGCCTCTCTTTGGACTCCTCTTTATGGGAAAGAATTAAAAAACTTTATGATGTCTGGTACTGTTACTCTTCTGCTGTTTGTTCCTGAAAAAAAATTTCCTCCTCTTTCTTACCTTTTCTCTGTATGTGCAAATTCATTTCGTTGTATCAAAGATAATTTATGTATTTCACCTAGAATAATGTCTGGCTCATAGTAGGCACTCTGTAAGTCACTGCTCTTCCTGATTCTGCCATTTCTGGTCCTTAAGACTCAGATCCTAATTCTCTTGTACCTTCATAGTTTCAATTATCTGAGTCAATGCTTTAATAATGAACCACATAAGGTGAAAGTGCAAGTCGTTCAGTGGTGTCCGACTCTTCGCAACCCCATGGACTATACAGTCCATGGAATTCTCCAGGCCAGAATACAGGAGTGGGTAGCCTTTTCCTTCTACAGGGGATCTTCCCAACCCAGGAATTGAACCCAGGTCTCTCTCATTGCAGGTGGATTCTTTACCAGTTGAGCCACCAGGGAGGCCCAATGAACTGCACAAGGTTGCCTAGAATGCATGTTGAAATATCTCTTTTTTTCTGAATATCTTTTCTTCTTTACTATATTATAAACTCTTGAGAGGATGAAATCTATCAGAGTTTTCCCGCAACAATATTGTATTTGGCCAAATATGGACTGCAAGGAGATCCAACCAGTCCATTCTAAAGGAGATCAGTCCTGGGTGTTCTTTGGAAGGAATGATGCTAAAGCTAAAACTCCAGTACTTTGGCCACCTCATGCGAAGAGTTGACTCATTGGAAAAGACTCTGATGCTGGGAGGGATTGGGGGCAGGAGGAAAAGGGGACAACAGAGGATGAGATGGCTGGATGGCATCATCGACTCAATGGACGTGAGTTTGAGTGAACTCCAGGAGTTGGTGATGGACAGGGAGGCCTGGCGTGCTGCAATTCATAGGGTCACAAAGAGTCGGACACAACTGAGTGACTGAACTGAACTGAACTGAAGGTGTCATTTACAAGAAAATAAATGAGTAAAAAAAGTCTATATTGAATTTGTTACAATATTGCTTCTGTTTTATATTTTGTTATTTGCTTTTTTTTTCACTGTGAGGCACATAGGATCTTAGCTCCCCAACCAGGGATCAACTCTGCAACCCCACATTGGAAGGTAAAGTCCTGACCTCTGGACCACCAAGGAAGTCGCTGTCACTTTTAAATGCACCATTATTTTATGAACCAGAAAGAAAAGAAAAATACTATGTCAATTTAATTATGCCTTGTTGTAAAATATAAGTCATAACCTAATTTCAGATATGTTAAAATATAGGAGGAAAATATGCCTTTCAGAATGGAGAGACTGAGTGTATAAATGATGGCCGGACTATATAACAAAATAACCATAACTCACCACTTGTTGCAACCAATCCAGAAAATTGCACCAGTCTGTCACTGTGTCTGTCAGCCCCAGACACTCAAGGTTTGAGCAGTAACTGACAGCTTCCCTGATTCTTGTCCCTGCTCCCAACTTAGTACCAATCAGGAAACCTATGACTGATCACAGAAGATGCCACACTCTGGTTAGCCTGCCTCCAGCATCCCCATGGCAACAACCTCCACTCAGGCACACCAGAAGCCTTCCCCTTTTGCCCACTGTATAGGTATCCACTCCTTTTCCTGCCTTTGAATCTCTTCCAAATACCAGGGAAGTGACTGGCTCCCTTACTGCAGCAAGTTCAGAAGTCCCACTCAGGGAGTCTGTGTTATTTCCACAGAATCAGTGATTTTCCATAGTAGTAGTTCTCATGGTAGTGTTCATTTGTTCAGCAAGCATTGCTCTTCTGGATTATAGGAAAGGTGCACAATTTGGGGTGAGGGGATATTTAAAAAGAGGGCTTGAGAAGGGAACCACTGATTGTAATAGTTTAGCAGTGGAGTATTCAAGCCTGAATTGAAGGGGCAGCTGTGAAGAGACAGAGGCACTGTCGGTTTTTAAAAAATGCACCACATGAAAGTTTTGAGTTAAGTTTTATTTGGAGCAAAATGAGGACTATAGGCCAGGAGACAGTACCTCAGAGAGCTCTGAGAAACTGCTCCAAAGAGACAGGGGTGGGAGGAAGTTTATTTTGGTGAAGGGGGAGTACGTGCAATCAAGAACTTTTTTTTTTTTTTTGCAGAAAGTTTCTGCTAGTCATGGGGAGCAGATGTCACCATGAAGGAATTTAGTGCTTTCCTAGATATGAGGAGATACAAGAAGTGGGCTTATCAAAACGGCTCCTGAAAATATCGAACTATCTGAAGACCTGTCCTGCCACTATTTCCCTGATTACAGATGCCTCATTCCTGCACTCCACCCAGAACTCCTTTCAGGGGGTGTTTCAGGTTAACACCCAAAACAGCATATGATTTAATCCTTGTAGAGACAGATGGCAAGTGCCAATCTGTAGTTGACAGAGCATGGATTTAGGTACAGTCTAAAGAAAAGAGATGACACATTTGAGGTGGGAATCAAAGCAGAAGTAGAGGCCACCAGGCTATGAATGGGGGAGAAATCCAAGGGGACCCTGAGAAGTCGATACCAAGCAGGGACCTGTGTGGCTCTGGGGCACAAAGCCTTTCTGTGTCCCCCATTTCTCTGATTACAGGAAAAAGCCTTCATTCAGTCTCCACAAACTTCCCTGAGTTCCACTGGTTCAAGACTCAAGCAGTTGCTAATTAATGAAGGGAGGGAGTGGGAAACCAGGGAAAACAGTCAAGAGGAACAATAGTGCAGGCTTGGGCAAGGTCCTGGTTCCCCATCAAGAGATAAATGCAACAGTATCTTTGAGCTGTTTTCTTGATACTGAAACCCCCTCCAGGTGGGAGAAGTTAAGATTTATCCATAGTAAGCTGCCCACAAGCATGTAGACCCCAGACCAGTTGAACCTGAAAGTTGATGATGCTGACTCCTTCTCACCTCACCACCCACCCATCAGAAAAATGTCCACGAGCAGACCATGCCCTCTTTGAACTTTTACAGTAAAACTTCTCACTGTCCTCTCCAAGTTGGGACACATGGTTTTGAGGACATGAGTCCGCTGTGGCCCCATTTACCTGGCAAAGCAATAAAGCTATTCTTTTTTTGTGTTCAGACGTTCAGTCATATCCTACTCTCTGTGACCCCGTGGACTATAACCTGCCATGCTCCTCTGTTCATGGGGTTCTCCAGGCAAGAACATTGGAGTGGGTTGCCATTTCCTCCTCCAGGGGATGGAGTGATCCAGTGATTGAATCCCTGTCTCTTGCATTGGCAGGCAGATTCTTTACCATTAGCACCACCTTCACCCAAAATTCTGTCTTCAAGATTTAATTCAGTGTCCAGGTACAAAGGCCGGATTCACCTTCAATGTGAAGCTCTGTTAAAGCTAGAGTCTCCGAGGAGATGGCTGTAACTCCTGGAGGTCAGGACAGGGAGCAGGTTCTGGAGAGGAAAGCTAAAGTACAGGATGCTGAAAGAACATCCTTGTCACCATGAGGAGGGAGGGGAACAGGTGTAGTGTGTGACACTATCACATGTGTGTTCTTTAAAGAGAAAAAGATGAGACACAGGGCCACCAATGGATATGGCTGCACGTGGCTCCCCCTGGAAGGCATCATTGCTACTAGGCTGCATTTGTTTAACCTGTGTTCTACTGGGACTTCCCAGGTAGCTCAGTGGTAAAGAATTGGTCGGCAATGCAGGAGATGCAGGAGCCACAGGTTCAATCCCTGGGGTGGGAAGACCACCTGGAGAAGAAAATGGCAACTCACTCCAGTATTCTTGCCTGTGAAATCCCAAGGACAGAGAAGCCTGGCGGGCTACAGTCCATGGGGTCGCAAACAGTATGGACCTCAGTGATGAGGTTTCACTGAATTACATTTAGTAATCATATAATGAGCTCATCCTGAGGCTGGAACCACAGAATAAAAGCCTTTTGTCAGGACTTCTTCCTAGAAGTCCTCTCATTTGGAATTATTAATGTCTGGAAAATGATTGGGTGTGCCCCGTCCGAGGAGGGAAGCTCTTGGTCACAAGAGAGCAGAAGACTGAAGAATTCATTCATTGAGTCCGTGCCATTGAATTCACCCCTTTGAAAACCTCAGGGGGCTGAGTATAATTAAACAACATTAATTAAAATACTGAAGAATAGAAAAGGGCAATCGGCAGGAGGGACAATGGAACAACATCAAAGAGACAGAAAATAACAAAAATAGCAGCAATCACTATGCATTAAAGCCCAGGAGGTTGACAGCTCAGCTGGAGTGCATTCAGAGAAAAGTTTCATGGCCAACAGCCCTGAGTGTGAGAGGAAACATGGCGGCAGGAAGGAAGGGACCCAGGGGTGCACCCAGGGGCTCCTTTTCCTTTCCACAGATACCCAAGAGGCTCAGACCTGTGTAGGTCATAATTAGACACTGAAACAAGATTGTCTTAGAAGTTTCTATGAACACAGAATGTACCACTGTCTTTGTGGTTTAATATGTCACTGCAGTCTCAGTGTTTTAGGTTGTATTTCAAAAGAAGAATTCTAGCATCTTGCTAAATTACAGAATGATTCTCACACATGAATTTCTTCAGCTCAACCTCTGTTAGATATAAAAATAAAGCAGCTGAATCCACCATCAGTAGCGGTGTGGTTCCGGTGCAAGGTCTGAATAGTTGCTCAGCTGAGCATGACTCTGCAACACGATGGGCAGCAGTCCGTCAGTCTCTTCTATCCATGGGATTCTCCAGGCAAGAATACTGGAGTGGATTGCCATTTCCTCCTCTGGGGGATCTTCCTGACCCAGGGATCGAACCTGCATCTCTTGCATCTCCTGTATTGGCAGGCAGATTCTTTGGCACTGAGACACCTGGGAAGTCCCTTCTATTTTCTCAAAGGTGGCCTATTTGTAAAGATGTTTTTGGTCAAGGTACTTTCATTTCTGGATATGTTCTCCCTACCATCTGAGAATAAAAATCAATCTTTTGAAATCAGACCTTAGAAACTAATTTTGTTATGAGTAAAATGAATAAACAACAACAACAAACAAAAGGAAATGCTTCTAGTATTTACATTTTAAACAAGTTTCTTCCTCTAGAAGACTGCTCAGAGGAGATATTTTTAAATGTTTTTTAAAAATAACTTTTACAGTGTTTTTTTCCAATTGCTAAGTTGAGACCTGATTCACACTTCTGATTCTGCTCATTGGATGGGAGAAGGGGGAGTAGAAATGATGGCTAATTGCAGAAGAGCCACTTCCGAGAAGCCACAGTGGGCAGACTGGGGAGCAGGGAGGGGAAGCAGATGCCTCTGATTCACACCGAAGGGGAGATTTGCTCCTCCTTCTTCTCTGGCTTGTGCCTTTGGTTTGTGTAATTTTCACTCCCAACCAGGATGTGTTTTCATACTTACTTTGTGTTTGGAAAAGGACATATTCAAAGGGACAAAGCTGCCCTTGACATTAATAAAACTGATGAAAATTTTAAAAAGAGAAATGTAGGTACATCAGACACCACTTTGCCAACAAAGTCTGTATAGTCAAAGCTATGGTTTTTCCAGTAGTCATGTATGGATGTGAGAGGTAGACCATAAAGAAGGTTGAGCACCAAAGAATTGATACTTTTGAATTGTGGTGCTGGAGAAGACTCTTGAGAGTCCCTTGGGCAGTAAGGAGATCAAATCATTCAACCCTAAAGGACATCAACCCTGAATATTCACTTGGAAGGACTAATGCTGAAACTGAAACTCCAATACTTTGGCCACCTGATGCAAAGAGCCAACTTATTGGAAAAGACCCTGATTCTGGAAAAGACAGGGCAGGAGGAGAAGATGGCGGCAGAGGATAAGATGGTTGGATGGCATCACCAATTCAATGGACATGAATTTGAGCAAACTCTGGGAGTTAGTGGAGGACAGAGGAGCCTGGAGGGCTATAGTCCATGAGGTCACAAAGAGTTGGACCTAGTGACTGAACAACAGTAACAGACTAATGGTTTCAACTCCAGTGACTTCTTGCATCACTAAGCCATATCTGTTTCCTGAGCTCCAAATGCTGACTCAACTTCTTCATCTGGAGGGTCTCAGAGTCAGCATGACATGGATCAAACTCAGCTTGCACCAGACTCACAGTCACCAAATGTCTCCAAGGATCTCACCTTTTTTCAGTGTTGTGACCACTAATGTAGCCCAGGAACTGGGGAATCTCCTTCCTCTTTATTCAATCCACTCAAGTAAGAGATCAAAGCGACTCTACCTCTGAAAGATCTCTCAGGGACATCCTTGTCCATCACTACTGTTCCTGCTAAGCTTGAGCATGCAGATCTCTTGTCTGAAAGACTGCAACAGCCCAACTAGTCTCTGCGGTAAGTGATGTTTACCAGGGTAGCTGCATCAAGGTCTTCCACCCCATATCCTCACATGCATGCAAGCAACAGTCTTGACTCTTCTGCATGAGGGCGGGTACAAGAGGAGCCTACTCTCTGCCCCCTAAATCTGAGCTGGCATCGTGACTTGTCTCAATCCATGGATGCAGCAAAAGTCACTCCCCTCACTGGGCTTCAGGGATCCACATTTCTGCCCTTTGCTACTTGGAATGCTCCCTCGGGAAGGCATTCTTCTGAAATCACTGTCTTCTGCAGAATTCTGAAGTAGCACCTCCCCACTGGAGAGAGAAGGGCCACACAGAGGAGTGCTGAAGGGCCAGGTCCCTTGTAGACAAGTTCAACCACCAGCTGAAGTGCAAACAGTGCCAGTGGAGCGGATCTTTCCAACCCAGCCCTGTCTGGATCCCCGACTCTCAGCAACAGGAGGGAATGAAGGGACTTGGGTTCATCTAGGAGGTTTGGGGTAATCTGTTATATAGAAATAGATGATAAAGACAGTTCGGGTAGCTCTAGTCCCTCTACTCTAGACCCTTGGCCACCAGCACTGTGCTCCTGAAGTCAGAGAGTGATCCCATCCCTGCCTTTCCTACAGAACCAAAGCCAACCATATTCAGCCCTTTACTGAATAAACTTCTCAGGCAACTGCTTCTCCCTGGCCCAGTTTCAGCTCTTATCACTCCTTCCTTCACATGCCCAGTTTACTGAATACCCCAGACATTCATGTCCTTGTGCATCTTATCACGTGATCCTGCATCCTGCTGATGCTCTTCCTTCATCAAAATGCTACTGGATGGAAAGTTCAGTTCCTCTGTGAAGCCTCGGAGGGAGGGCCCTTAGCTCCTCCCTTACCCAGCCCCTTCAATAGCTCTGCCTGTTCCGGGCCTCCTCTCAGACCTGAATGTACATTGGAATCACCAGACTGGAAATCTGTTGCAAACTTTTTTTTCCTTGTGACCTGTCATATCCCTCTCTTAATGGTGTCTTCTGTAGAAGAGAAACGCTTCATTTTAGTGTAGTATATATTGGGTTGGGCTTCCCAGGTGGCACTAGTGGTAAAGAACCCACTTTTGAATGCAGGAGACATAAGACATGGGTTCAATCCCTGGGTCGGGAAGATCCCCTGGAGGAGGGCATGGCTACTCACTCCAGTATTCTTGCCTGAAAAATCCCATGGACAGAGGAGCCTGGCAGGCTACAGTCCATAAGGTCGCAAAGCATCAGACATGACTGAAATGACTTAGCACAGTAGAGCACATATATTGGGTTGTTAATTAGCTTTTAGTGGTGTTTAGCTTTCTCTCTCTTCTAACACATAAGGAAAAAGTGTGGTCATGCTGTCTCATAAAATCGGTGGAGCTATTTCTCATCTTTATATTTGACTCAATTATTTTTCAAAGTGGAAAACCAATGTTTGATACGCATACACATTTGCCAGATTTATTTTATAAATGTCCTTTTCCATACATATAACACTGCCATATCACAAATTCAGTAAAGAGAAACTGCATTTTGATTTATGATCTTGTTTTTATAATATTATAAAATGGATACATTAATTACATTAGTTCTGCATCATTTCAATCCTGATTTGACTGCTTTTATTATCTGTCCTGCAAGATGGGTTCTATAATTTTTTCCCTGCTGGTATTTTAAGAGTCCTTGAAATTCTTATTAGCATGTTTGATTGAACTGAAAAAAAAATCAGATGTTATCTTAACAGACAGTAAGAACTACCTGACTGATTGGTTTTACAGTGAGGATTAGCTTTGCTAAGTAGTTGATATGGCAGACATTTTATATATATTTAATAAAACAAACTTATAGTTTCAAGGTTTGATGAAACTATATTCAAACATGTGATAATAAAAAAGCACTATATCAGAAAAGATTGTTTCAGCAAAAGTGGAAGGCCATTAACATACAATATGTTGTTATTCCCAACAATTTTTAAACTATTTCTGATTAAACAACATGGATTCTTAATAATTTATAATATTATAAATGTCTTTTCTGTATACTTTCCAGTAACTGAAAAAGTGAATTACTCTAAGTGGATAAGAATTCCATTTCCAAGCCAGGAGGTTCCTAATACTTTATTTTTAATAAAATTGAAAGTCATCTTGATGATAAATCAGTGTGAATTTTGGGAAATAAGTCAAAAGGCATTCTAAGTATTAAGCAACAGTGATGTAACAAAGTTCTATATCTGTGTAATTTTTTATATGAAGTTTTCTCAGTGTTTCCATCTATTTAAAAAAAAAAAGAGTAGAAACAAAATAGATGCCTGACTCCATTTCTCTGCCTACAAAAATCACATTCACACAGAGATATAAGAAATAATTGGGAAAACCTAATTCTTCTCATTAATAAGTACATTTCCAATAAAAATTGCTTATATTTAATTATCATTAGTAAACAAAAAAAGGTACATTAGTAGATGCCAGGGGCAAGGGGGAATGGGAATAGGGAGGAGAGATGGGGTGTTAGTGTTTAATAGGGACAGAGTTTCAGTTTAAGAAGGAGAAAAATTCAGGAAATGGATGCTGGTGAGAGTTGCAGAGCAATTGGGTGTACTTAGTGCCACTGAACTGCACAGTTAAATATGGTTAAAATATTATGTTTTATATTATGTGACTTTAACCACAAAAAAATTTTTTTTAATCTGTGGAAGAAGTAAAATAAAAATATGGATCATGGATAAAAGAAAAACATGAAATTTTAAAATGTTGAGAAACGGAGTTCATGTATTTCATGGATTTCTGTAAGTGAATGAAGGGGGTTTTCATATTTTCTTGGCACAATTACAGTCCAAATTTTATGGCTTATGCCCTTACATTGAAAAGGAGATAAACACACTTGGAATTTTTATGTCAAAAATAATAGAAAAACAAAAACAAAACTTTGTCACAAGGCATTTGATTCAAGTTAAACTGAGTATGACATTTTGGGATAATAGTTTTTGGTTATTTTATTTAAAACATTTATGTTCATCAAAGAGAAATGCCAAGAATAAAAAATGGTACCACTCAAATACATTTTTCTTGCTGACATTTTAAAAATAAAAGTAATATGTTTAAAAGGATGGAAAGACAAGCTATAAACTGGGAGAAAACATTTGTAAATTACAATCTGACAAAAGATTTCCATCCAAAGTATACAAAGAACTCTCAAAACTCAACACTAAGAAATCTAAAGTCTGCAGATTGGTTAGTCATAATGTATGAATGCTGATTTCTTATGTTCTGAGAAATATATCAAGGTTATGAAATATGTTAACAAAAGAAGAAACTGGGTGAGATTTATAAGGTGACTTTCTGTACTATTTCTGCAACTTTTTTGTAAATCTAAGTTTTTTTTTCCAAAATAAAGGTTAAGAAAACTCAACAAAAAGGAAATACACAACTGAATTTAAAAATTGGCAAAAGACTTAAATAGACACTTTGCCAAAGAAGATATTTAGGGAATAAATATGCATATCAAAAGGAATTAAGAACATCAGTGAAAATAATAGAAAAACTAAGGACTTTGAAAATTCTCTCCTCCATTTCTCCATTAAGGTAACAAGAACACAGGCAAAACTTGCCTAAGTCAACTTTTAAAAAACTCTAATTTCAACTAGAAGTTTGCAACAATCTAAAGAATATTTATTTCTTTAATTTATTTTTTAGAAAGAGCTGGATTTCAGTAAGAATAGCAAATTTTGTGACATTTAACTTGCCCATTTAACTCACACCTCCCTATTCCTCCACTTCAGTTCAAAGTGCCCTTGAAAACCAGTAACCTGCAACCATCACAGTTTTAGAGACTAAATAATCCACTTTTAAATAACACATGAATCAACAAGAAGTTTCAAGAGAAATCTAAACATATTTTGACCTAAGTGAAAAGGCAACTTATAAAAATTTGCATGATACAGTAAAAGCAGTACTTGGGGCAGGGGCAGTTTATCATACTGAATGCATACACTAGAAAAGACCAAACAAAGATCTAAAATCAGTCATCTGAGTTTTTATCCTAAGACCCTATAAAGAACAGGAATTGACTATCAAGCAAGCAGAAGGAAATAAACATCAAAAATTAGAGCAGGAATCCATGGAATTAAAAACTGGAAATCAATAGAGAAAAATAATAAAATCAAAATCTGTCTCTTTGAAAGATCAGTAAAATTGATAAATCTCTAGTCACGCTGAAAAGAAAGAAGACACAAATTATTAATAATATCAGAAATGAAAGAGGGGGTCCATCACTACTGATTCCAGGGACACTGAAAGGATACTGAGGGAATACTAACCTTTTCTGCCAATGCAGGAGACATAGGACACATGGGTTCGGTCCCTGGAAGGTCCCTGGAGAAAGAAAGGATAACTCACTCCAGTATTCTTGCCTGGGAAATCCCACAGACAGAAGAGTGTGGTGGTGGGCTTCACTCCATAGGGTTGAAAAGAGTCAGACATGATTGAGCACAACCTTTCTGAACAACTTGAATACTACAGATGAAATGCAACAATTCCTTGAAATACACCAACTGCCAAAACACACACAAGGAAAAATAGAGTATGTGAACAGGTCTGGGTCTATTTTTAAAGTTGAATCGATAATTAAATTTCCAAAATAGAAAGCACCAGCCCAGATGGCATCTCTGATGAATACTGCTGAACGTTTAAGGAAGAAAAGTTACCATTTCTCAATGATCATGTCCAGAAACTAGAGGAGGAGAACATGTCCTTACTCTGTGCAGTCTGCATTAACCTAATACCAAAACTAGACAAAGACATCACAAGGAAGAAAAACTGCAGTCCAATATCTCTCATGAACACTGATGCAAAAATAACAGCAAACTGAATCGGTAATGAGATGGAGCAGGACCCTGTGGTCCTTGCCCCACATGTCCTCCACCTGCCTTTTGTCTCTGGAAAAACTTTAGCCAAAGTATAAATTTAATCAGAGTAGTGAGAAAACTCAGACGCAAAGGAAAAGAGTCTAAATAATAGTTTAGTCGTTAAGCAAAGTTAAGGACCTTTAGCTCCTCTTCAAGGGCTATAGAAAATATTCCAAGCCATATTTTGTGAGCTGTCTTACAGATACTAAACTCCCCACCAGGTGGAAGAAGTTAACTATATGATGACCAGACTGTAGCCATGACATAAGCTGCCACGATTCTGAGAAAATCCTAGAGAATAAAAAAGACTGCTAGAACTAAATGTATTCAGAAAAGTTGCAGGATATCAGAGCAACATGTGAAAGTGTTAGTTGCTTAGTCATGTCCAACTTTTTGCAACCCCATGGACTGTACTGTCCATGGAATTCTCCAGGCAAGAATAGTGGAGTAGATTCATTTCCTTCTCCAGGGGATCTTCCCAACCCAGGGATTGAACCCAGGTCTCCCATACAGTAGGCAGATTCTTTACCATCTGAGCCACCAGGGAAGTCCAGACCAGTATACAAAAACCTATTACATTTCTGTACACTTGCAACAAATGAACCAAAAATAAATTTAAGAAGATAGCTCTATTTACAATAGCGTCAAAAAGAATGAAATACTTAGGAGTGAATTTGACAGAGGAAATGAAAAATGTATACTCTAAAACAACAAAACATTGTTGAAAGAAATGAAAGGAGATCCAAAGAAATGGAAAGGCATCCCATATAACACAGGAACCAAATTGATCTCTGATTTCAAAGCAATTCCTGTCCAAATCCCAGCTGACTTCTTTATGTAAATTAACAAGCTCTTTTTGAATTTATTAGGGAATTGCAAATAACCCAGAGCAGACAAAACAATTTTTAAAAAGAACAAGGTAGGAGAACTCATACATTCAAATTTCAAAACTTACTACAAAGCAACAGTAATCAAGAAAGTGTGGGTACAAAATAGGCATACAGTTCAGTAGAATAGAACTGAGAGTCTAGATATGTTCCAGGGCTTCCTGGTTTACAGTCTATGGGAACTTGAATAGAATTTGTACTACTGCTGCATGAAAATCATATAAGTCTTAATCATGTTGAATTGATTCATGGGGCTTTTCAGGTCTGCTGTATCTTTCTTCTTTTCTAGTCATTCTATTAATTTTTGAGAGCTTGTTATTGAAACTCCAACTAAAAATCTTAATTTATCTACTTAAAAATAACTGTAATATATAGTGGAATATATAATGGATTGAAGGCAGAAGGAGAAGAGAGCAACAGAAGATGAAATGGTTGGATGGCATCACCGATTCAATGGACAGGAACTTGGGCAAAGTCTGGGAGATGGTGAGGGACAGGGAGGCCTGGCGTGCAGCAGTCCATGGGGTCACAAAGAGTCAGACACGACTTGGTGACTGAACACGCACATACATAGTAGAACTATATGTAACTTTGTTCTGTATTTTC
This sequence comes from Bubalus kerabau, assembly GCF_029407905.1. NCBI lineage: Eukaryota > Metazoa > Chordata > Mammalia > Artiodactyla > Bovidae > Bubalus > Bubalus kerabau. The sequence continues at coordinate 26,423,148 of NC_073642.1, forward strand.
CAAGTCTCCTGTAAATGTGTTATTATACTTTTGTAATTTAAAAGATAAAAAAGAAAGAAAAAAAAGAATTGAGACTCCAGAAATATCAATACATCCATATGTCTACTAATATTTGTCAAGACTGCCAGGACCATTCACTGAGGGGGGGAATCGTCCTCTAAGTAATCACCTCTAACACCTAGCATGCTGATACTAGACTTTTATTAATTAAGCCTAATAAGTGACTGAATAAGAAGCAGATGGCTTCTCACTGCAGTCTTTCTGGACAATGATTGCTTTGTTTTTGTTTTCAAAAATTAAAAAATGCACAGCAAATCTTGGAATTTTTGAAACTGGAAGGGACCTACGTTATCACATAAGAACTTATCTTTGCATTTTGCAGCTAAAGAACTCTGTGATTTGCTCAAGGACACACAAATAACTTGTAATTGGGAAAAGGACTGACTAGCCAGGTTTTCTGCCTCTCAATTCTGGGTTCTTTCCATCTAATGCGGCTGTGTCTCTAAGTTATGTCTCTTCTATGAAGATATGAAGAAAATGACTAAGGCCATATATCAGAGTGACTAACACACATACACACACACACACACACACAACACAGCTTGTTTTCTGTATTATGAGAAAGATCCTTTTCTTATTTAAAGCATGCACAAATCTGGAAAGATATTTTAAGAAGACCATTAATGGTCTTAGAAAAAAAAAGAATTGATTTATTCAAAATGTAACTCAATATTCCATTTGAATTCATGCCTCATTTGTGTAGAAGCTGCCTAGACTTGATTTTTCTGTTTGGACCACAGGTTCAGTTCTATCCATTTCTAGTTTATTCCCTCCAAGTCTTGTGCCTCATGGTGCACTTCTAAGACTAGAGTTGTGTCAAAAGCAGAGGGGAGCAGTGCCCACGCCATGGATGTTTGTAATTTTAGGCCATCAGTTTTACCCTGTATTGACAGCAGAGAGTGTTAAAAGACATCTTCCCTCCCTCCCTCTCTCTCCTCTCTCCCTCTCTCTTCTTCCTTTTTCCTTCCTTCCTTGTTTCCTTAATATACAGTGGGTCACCCCATTCTCCTTGTAAAAGGCTGAAGTAATACAAAATTACAAAGCATAAAATGTGACTATACCTTTTCAAACACTCCTACAGTCCTCCCTGGAGATAGCAACTGTTCATAGTTTGGTGGGTTGTCCTGTTCAATAGTCTTTCTCTTTATTCTTTTTCATCTATATGAATGTAAATATGAACATATTTTTATTAAAAAAGGACCACACTCTATACACTATTGATACTGTGTATAAAATAGATAACTAATGAGACCCTACTGTACAGCACAGGGAACTCTACTCAGTACTCTGTGGTCACCTCAATGGGAAGGAAATCCAGAAAAGAGGGGATATATGTACAGCTGATTCACTTAGCTATACAGAAGAAACTAGCACAACATTGTAAAGCAACTATTCTCCAGTAAAAATTAATTTTAACAACAAAAAGAAAATAAAACATAAACTCTTTAACATCACAGTAATACCGTTATACCTTAAAAATTAAAAAAATATGGATATCATCTAAAAGAAATGGAACCACACTCTACATATTGTCCTGCTTTCTTAATAATAATTTGAGATTATATGAATCATCATGCATTGGCTTCCCTCGTGGCTTAGCAGTAAAGAAACCACCTGCCAATGCAGGAGACCTGGGTCCCATCCCTAGGTCAGGAAGATTCCCTAAAGAAGGAAATAGCAACCCACTCCAACATTCTCGCCTGGGAAATCCCATGGACAGAGGAGCCTGGCAGGCTGCAGTCATCACACATTGTCATGCCTCATTCTTTTTTAAGTGACACATGATAAAGTTGCAATAGTTAAGTGCAGGTATGTAAGGATCTATTTAAAGTGCTTTTCATTATTAATTCACTTAATCCTCACACTAACCCTATGAAATAAAATCCTCATGCTTAATGTATAGATGGGGAAATGGAGGAAGTTAGGTAGTTTTCCCCAGGACACATGGTTCCTTAAGTGGAGGAGATGAGATTCAGTCTCGGGCAGTCTGGCATCAGAATGTGATGCTTTTCACTGCTAGGCAGCATTGCGCCTCCATAATGTAAATGTTCCTTAATGTATTTAAATAGTTCCTTATTAAGGAATCTGTAGATTGTTTCTAATTTTTCACCATTATAAACAATGCTGTAATTACCTCCTCGTACATGTAATCAAGTCTATCAATCTTTTCTTTCACAGCTTCTGAATTTGCATCTTGTGTGGGAAGGCCTTTTTTCCTCCCTCAGTTATAAATAATCCTTCATTTTCTTCTATAACTTTTATGGTTTGGCTTTATTCATTTAGCACTTGAGTTCCTTTGGAATTTATATTGATATATGGCATAAGTTAGAGGTCTAATCTGATTGTCTTCCATGCAGGCATGCGTACTAAGTTACTTCCGTACTGTCTGACTCTTTGCGACCCATGAACTGGGTCGCCCACCAGGCTCCTCTGTTCATGGGATTCTCCAGGCAATAAAACAGGAGTGGGTTGCCATTCCCTCTTCCAGAGGGTCTTTCCGACACGGCAGGACCCGAGTCTCTTATGTCTCCTGTTTTGGCAAGCGTGTTCTTTACCACTAGCGCCACCTGGAAATAAGCAAATGCTCTCAAACAACAGACACTCTATCACGTTAAGAATTTTGGGTGTAAGAACCAGACTGTCTTTTGGAGATACTTCAATTCATTCACACAAGAAAAATGGGAAATCCTCCCCTACTGCAGTGTTTGACAGCATTTTCTTTTATGAGACATTGTGCAAGTTCTCAGTTTGACCTTGGTTGCAAGGTACAGATTTCCAAAAGCAGATGTGAAGGTTATTGTTGATTTCTTGGTGAAAGAAAGAGAATTCAACTCCTTTTACTTCTCTTTACATGTTCAGAAACGTGAGAAGGAAAAAAAAAAAAAAAAAAAGAAACTGTTGAAAGGCAAATTATGGCTCCCTTTGTCCTATCTTCCTTCTCCATATCTGCTGTTTCCAACCTTGCTCTTTTTCAGAACTTTTACTCTGCTGCCATTCTGACAACGAGCCTCATTGCATCTCCTCCATCTTCCCTCCACTTCCTGCCACCAATGTCACCATCATTTGCACCTGTCCTTGGTCCATTCTTCTTTCCACCAGTCCCTCCCACCCCAGTACTGGTCATTTGCCTGTCTCTCTCACTGGTTGATGAGCATAGGGACCAGGTCATTGGAAAACTGTTTCCCATCAACTAATGTAATGTAGGATCAGAGTAGACACTCCAAACCCTAAAAGTGGGACTTTCTGGTGGTCCAGTGGCTAAGACTCCCGTGCTCCCAATACAGGGGGCCCAGGTTTGATCCCTGGTCAGGGAACTAGATCCCACGTGTTGCAATGAAAGATCCTGTGTCCCACTGCTAAAACCTGGACCAGCCAAATAAATAAAATTTTATTTTATTTTTTATTTTTTTCCAGAGTATTTTTTTCATTTTATTTATTTATTTTACAATATTATATTGGTATTGCCATACATTGACATGAATCCACCATGGGTGTATTTTAAAATAAATTGTAAAATTTTAAAATAACATTTTAAAAAAGCACTAAAGGAAACCAGCATATGCCACCCCAAAACATGCCTCTTTGACATAAAAATTATTTTGAGCTGAAAGTTAACATATTAAGAAGCAGTGAACATAGTTCATGGGGTCGCAAAGACTCAGACACGACTGAGTGACTAAACAACAGCAAAACACAGTAAAAGCTGAAATACTCGACACCAAATTTCTTTATATCCCAGCTGTTTTATTGGACATACTAACAAACTAGGTCATATTTTCCTGATATAATTTACCTGAACTGAAACTAAAGCTTTAATAACCCAGTATTCTACATGGAGCCCCTTTCTATGCCCATCAAGGATGAGCAATTATTCACCACAATAGCTCTCAATGCTTCCACCTACCAAGGAACAGTCTAACGAGTACAAAAATTAATATAAAAAATAGAGAGTACAAGCCATTGGTAAGACCTATATTAAGTCAATCTCAAAAATGCATTCCAATATACATGAGGTGCAGACAGATATTGTTTGATTCCCCTTATATGAGGTACCTGGGCTTCCCTGGTAGCTCAGCTGGTAAAGAATCCGCCTGCAATGCAGGAGACCCCAGTTCAGTTCCTGAGTGGTGAAGATCCCCTGGAGAATGGATAGGCTACCCACTCCAGTATTCTTGGGCTTCCCTAGTGGCTCAGATGGTAAAGAATCCACCTGCAATGAGGTAGACCTAGGTTCAATCCCTGGGTTGGGAAGATCCCCTGGAGGAGGGCATGGCAACCCACTCCAATATTCTTGTCTGGAGAATCCCACGAACAGAGGAGATTGGCGGGCTACAGTTCAGAGGGTTGCAAAGAGCTGGATATGACTGAACAACTAAGCACATACCTAGAATAGTCAAATTCATAGAGTCAGAAAGTACACTGGTAGATGCCAGGGGCCAGGGGTGGGGAGGCGGTTAGGGTGAGGAGTTCATGTTTAATGAGGACAGAGTTTTAGTTTAGGAAGGTGAACGATTAGGGAGATGGATGATGGTGAGAGTTGTGCAACAATGTGAATGTACTTAGTACCACTGAACTGTATAGTTAAATATGGTTAAAATAGTATGTTTTAAATCCTGTGACTTTCAGTTCAGTTCAGTTCAGTCGCTCTGTCCTGTCTGACTCTTTGCGACCCCATGAATAGCAGCACGCCAGGCCTCCCGGTCCATCACCAACTCCCGGAGTTCACTCAGACTCACGTCCATCGAGTCGGTGATGCCATCCAGCCATCTCATCCTCTGTCGTCCCCTTTTCCTTCTGCCCCCAATCCCTCCCAGCATCAGAGTCTTTTCCAATGAGTCAACTCTTCACATGAGGTGGCCAAAGTACTGGAGTTTCAGCTTTAGCATCATTCCTTCCAAAGAAATCCTAGGGCTGATCTCCTTCAGAATGGACTGGTTGGATCTCCTCACAGTCCAAAGGACTCTCAAGAGTCTTCTCCAATACCACAGTTCAAAAGCATCAATTCTTCAGTGCTCATCTTTCTTCACAGTCCAACTCTAGCATCCATACATGACCACTGGAAAAGCCATAGCCTTGACTAGACGGACCTTTGTTGGCAAAGTAATGTCTCTGCTTTTTATTTATTTATTTTTTTTAAATTTTATTTTATTTTTAAACTTTACATAACTGTATTAGATTTGCCAAATATCAAAATGAATCCGCCACAGGTATACATGTGTTCCCCATCCTGAACCCTCCTCCCTCCTCCCTCCCCATTCCATCCCTCTGGGTCGTCCCAGTGCACCAGCCCCAAGCATCCAGTATCGTGCATCGAACCTGGACTGGCAACTCATTTCATACATGATATTTACATGTTTCAATGCCATTCTCCCAAATCTTCCCACCCTCTCCCTCTCCCACAGAGTCCATAAGACTGTTCTATACATCAGTGTCTCTTTTGCTGTCTCGTACACAGGGTTATTGTTACCATCTTTCTAAATTCCATATATATGCGTTAGTATACTGTATTGGTGTTTTTCTTTCTGGCTTACTTCACTCTGTATAATAGGCTCCAGTTTCATCCACCTCATTAGAACTGATTCAAATGTATTCTTTTTAATGGCTGAATAATACTCCATTGTGTATATGTACCACAGCTTTCTTATCCATTCATCTGCTGATGGACATCTAGGTTGCTTCCATGTCCTGGCTATTATAAACAGTGCTGCGATGAACATTGGGGTACTCGTGTCTCTTTCCCTTCTGGTTTTCTCAGTGTGTATGCCCAGCAGTGGGATTGCTGGATCATAAGGCATGTCTATTTCCAGTTTTTTAAGGAATCTCCACACTGTTCTCCATAGTGGCTGCACTAGTTTGCATTCCCACCAACAGTGTAAGAGGGTTCCCTTTTCTCCACACCCTCTCCAGCATTTATTACTTGTAGACTTTTGGATTGCAGCCATTCTGACTGGTGTGAAATGGTACCTCATAGTGGTTTTGATTTGCATTTCTCTGATAATGAGTGATGTTGAGCATCTTTTCATGTGTTTGTTAGCCATCTTTATGTCTTCTTTGGAGAAATGTCTATTTAGTTCTTTGGCCCATTTTTTGATTGGGTCATTTATTTTTCTGGAGTTGAGCTGTAGGAGTTGCTTGTATATTCTCGAGATTAGTTGTTTGTCAGTTGCTTCATTTGCTATTATCTTCTCCCATTCTGAAGGCTGTCTTTTCACCTTGCTAATAGTTTCCTTTGATGTGCAGAAGCTTTTAAGGTTAATTAGGTCCCATTTGTTTATTTTTGCTTTTATTTCCAATATTCTGGGAGGTGGGTCATAGAGGATCCTGCTGTGATGTATGTCAGAGAGTGTTTTGCCTATGTTCTCCTCTAGGAGTTTTATAGTTTCTGGTCTTACGTTTAGATCTTTAATCCATTTTGAGTTTATTTTTGTGTATGGTGTTAGAAAGTGTTCTAGTTTCATTCTTTTACAAGTGGTTGACCAGAGTTCCCAGCACCACTTGTTAAAGAGATTGTCTTTAATCCATTGTATATTCTTGCCTCCTTTGTCGAAGATAAGGTGTCCATATAATATGCTATCTAGGGTGGTCATAACTTTCCTTCCATGTGACTTTACCACAATAGAAACAAAATTTTTTTTAAAAAGAGTTACCTTACAAACAGTGGGTCGTTACTAATTTATCTTTCTATTGCTCTCTCAAAATCACTGGAAATTTGCTTTTTACCTTGTCAAACTGCTCTGTTAAGAACTGACAGAGGCAACATTATACAGAGAACATGGAGTTGTAATCATACAGATCTGGGTTTGACCTTGGCAATTTACTTAACCTCTCCAAGATTCGGTATCTAAAAAAATAGGAAAAATATAACAACTTCATAAGGTTGATGTGAGGATATGGCATGAAGATATTACCACCAGCGATTTTGACTTAATTATCCTGAGATGGGACCTTGATAGGTATTTTCAAAGCACATTTAGGTGATTTGGATGCACAGCCAGGGTTAAAAACCACTTGGTAAATTCTTCTCAAAAGTGTTATCTCCACATTCACCCTTGAGAAACTTTAAAATGACTTTTGAATATTAAAAGTGGAATTAAGAATACAAAACAACCTCTTTTCACATGTGTTAGCAAAACTAGAATATGCTTAGGATGGAAAATGCTAACATTCATAGTAAAACTGTCCAACAACTGAGTTAAGAATGAATATACATAAAGGGCTTTTGAGAAAAGCTTTATCTTCAACAAAAATCCTACAGTTGTATATCTGAATTATTATGTCCCTCCAAAGTAGTTACTACATGAAGATCAGCTATAAAACCTATTTTAATGATGCTGCCACTCTGGAAAAATAAATGTATTAAGAGAAATTGCCCTTTGAAGCTGAAGTAGATTTATTAACTTGTTTTAAATGGTGAAAAACTTGGATCTCTGGTTGCACAGATTTAATCTCTGGAATAAACAAAATATCACTTGGAATCAAGTCAGGCGAGTTGTTTGTTAACCAAGCTGGGAGCTTTCTCTACAGGTATTACATCCAATGTCTCTGAGGGGCTCTTGTTAAATATCATACCTTCAGTAACTAGAACTCAACCTAGCACAAGGCATGGCTCAGTGATTGAACTTAAATGAAATATTCAGTACTAATACAGATCTATCACAAGTGGCCTTAAAGGTCATTCTCAAAGAAGAATTGAGAAATGGTTGAAGCAATAGTGACCTCATTAGAATAAGGATGTGGTTTTCCAGACAGGCAGCGTTCATGCCACATGCCTGCTACAAAGACCATTTCAATTCTTCCTAAGTATGTTTGGATTAATGGGAATAACCCATGACAAAACCGTGGTGGCTCTAAGAGACGATAGTGGCTATGACTTTGGAGCCATCACAGGGAAATATTCATTATAATAACAACCCAGAATGTAAGTATGACCCTGGGCTGTGCAGACTCAGAACCATAATTGCCAGTTTGTGGAGAAGGGGTCTGACGCTCAAGGCTGGACTCCCACTAACCAAGATGATGAGAAAGATGTATAACATTAGGATTCCAATTAGCGACATTACAAAGAGAAGTATAACAGTTGTAATTACAACCAGTACACTTTCTTTCAGAAAGTGGACCTGGGTGGGAAGTTAAGTCCCATCAGAAAGTGTCATGGTGAGCAGGAGCTCACGATCAGTGAATGAGTGAAGGCTTCTAATGGATCCAGTTGGGATAACCTAAGCACTAGTTCTCACATTAGGGAGAGCCCTTCAGTGGGAATGCCACTCAAGTTCAATGACCAGGATTGCTTCTTCCCCTTATTTAAGAGGCATTGGCTTAAGTTCACCCCTCCACTATCTTTTAAAGTTCATTTCCATCACTGTCCAACCCCATTTATTTTTAAAAAACATTTATTTATGTATTTGGCTGCACTGGATCTTAGTTGCAGCACTCATGATCTTTGAGCTTCATTGTGGCATGTAGGATTGCAGCAAGCGAACTCTTAGTTGTGGCACGTGGGCTCTAGTTCCCTGACCAGGGATCAGACCACTTGCATTGGGAACACAGAGTCTTAGCCACTGGACCACCAGGGAAGTCCCCTAACCTCATTTCTGACTGACATATTTTCAATCTATGCTAGTATATTCAGTCATGTTATATACACACTTATGAGCCTTTAAAACAGTGTATTCTTCCAAAAAAAAAAAAACTTTTTATTTTGTATAGCGTATAACTGATTAACAATGTTGTGATAGTTTCAGGTGAACTGCAAGGGACTCAGCCACACATACATGTATCCATTCTCCCCCAACACGCACTCCCATCCAGGCCACCACAAACATTGAGCAGAGTTGCTTGTGCTATACAGTAGGTCTTTGTTGGTTATTCATTTAAAATATAGCAGTGTGTACATGTCCATCCCAAACTCCCTAACTATCCTTTCGCCCCATCCCTCCCACTGGCTACTATAAGTTAGTTCTCTAAGTCTAAAACTGTCTTTTTAAGATGACTTTGATCTTTTGCTCTGGTCTATGTGAATTGACCTTAATGCTTGACTCTTATTTCCCTGTTTCCCAAATTTATGAAGTTCAAGAGACACCTAACTTATTATATTCTGACAATAACTTATTGTGCCAGAAGTCTCCCATGTAGAAAAAAAATTGACAAGAAAATCCATTACTCTCTCAATATCAACTGTGCCAGATTCTTTTCTAAATGCTGGCAATTCAGTGATAAACAGATAAACAAAGACCAAAACCTCATGAAGCTCACATTCTAGTTGAAAAAAAAGCAAAGAAATGAGAGAATAAATAGTTATTTAAGATATTTTCATCTGGTGATAAAGTGAAAATAAAATTAGAAATTCCTACTGAAATATTCATTGGTAAATGAAGAGAAAACTGTTACCTCTGAGAGGTTTTCAATTCTACCTTACCTGGTCCCAAGATGATAAGAAAGATCATGATCAAAGTAGAAAAATTAAAAAAGAGGGTCCCAGTTTAAAAAAAAAAAAAAAAACAGAAAAATATGAGAGCAGGGATCTTGGAAATTCACAAACCCATGATAATGAGGACAAGACCTGTGAGGTTCTGCAGTCCCAGAAATCTATGCCCACGAATTTTCTCCCCACTGGCACTGCTTGCATTTGTGACAGTTTCCTCAGGATCTATGGCCTTAAATGATGCATGGAGAAGGGGCAGAAATGGAATTCCTCCTTTGTGCCATACTGGAATGTAATGTCTTGCAGCAATGCCCCAGATTTTTACTTTGGGCCTTGCAAAAGTAATCTCTCTTCATGAGGGGTGGGCAAAAATGGCAGTAAGAAAGACCTGAGGGCCTGAAAAGAGAACCGTCATACTTAGCCGAAGAAAAACGGAAGTGGCAACCAGCAGTGATTTTGATTTTGATTGTTGTAGCATGTATCATTTATTAAGGACCCTCTATGTCTCCTGTACCAAAGAGGCATTTGCATATTTTACCCAAATAAATCCAAAGACCCAGTGTAACCCAATTTCCAGCCAAAAGCACATTCAAAGAAATGCAATCTGGTAGTCAAAAGAAATTTTAAATAGTTCCATTCATTACTTGCATTTGAAATCAACTCCTTAATATTTCCTTTCATCTCTTCTCTATTCTCATATTCCCTCTGCAGTTCAGCAGTCTCTTATCCCAGTCTTACCTTTCATTTCTGCATAGAATTCACTGAAAACCCACTACCACTGGGACAGACTCTGGTCTCTTCTTTTTCTTCCCCCCTTTTGCCCATTTTTCTGGTTCTCCATCTCTAACCGTTCTCCTGATTCTAAATCACAAACATCCAAAGAGTCAGACAAGCAAGTCAGAAATCATCTTACAAGAAGGGAAATGAGTGGGACTTCCCTGATGATCCAGTGGAAAAGACTTCACCTTCCAATGCAGGAGGTGGGGGTTCAATTCCTGGTTGGGGAGCTAAGATCCTGTATGCCTTGCAGCCAAGAAACCAAAGTATACAACAAAAGCAGTGTTGCAACAAATTCAGTAAAGACTTTAAAAATGGTCCACGTTAAAAAAAAAAAAAAGACAGGGAATGGGTGAAATAGGAAAGACAAAGACAATGTTCATTTGAGTATTCATTGGAAGGACTGGTGTTGAAGCTGAAGCTCCAGTACTTTGGCCACTTGATGCAAAGAGCCAACTCATTGGAAAAGACCCTGATGCTGGGAAAGATTGAGGGCAGGAGGAGAAGGGGGCAACATCAGGTGAGATGGTTGGATGGCATCATTGACTCAATGGACATGAGTTTAAGCAAACTCCAGGAGATAGTGATGGACAGGGGAGCCTGGAATGCTGCAGTGCATGGCGTAGCAAAGGATCGGACATGACTTAGCAACTGAACAACAACGTACATGGTTAAGGAATTGCTTGATCTGGACTTTAAAGGCATTTTAATGGCTGTCTCACAGTGGGGAGTTTTAAAGCAAAGAACTTGATTTCAACTATGTATTTTAGCAAGAAAACTCGGGCAGGCTATCAGAGTAGATTAGACCAGAGAAAAGGAGACCACCCCTGTCGATCCAACAAGTGACTGTGAACTTGAACTAAGAGTGGGGATGGCAGGAGGGTTTCAAGGGGAATATCAAGGATGGACGAGCCTGGTAATAATGACAGTGAGAGAGCTTCCAGTGTCTGGTGAGGGCGGCTGTGTAGATGGTGAGGCTGTGGGAAGCACTGGAGGGTTAAGGGTGTGTCTCATAAGGAAGTGTGAGGCCTTAATAGTTCTCGATATGTGGTCAGTGGTTGAGGAGGAGGATCTGGAATGCTAGAGGCTGAATGAGAAGCCATTGGGCTTGGAGGTTCCTATCTCCTGCAACCAGCCACCCATGGTTTCTCCTCCAGGGGCCAAAACTCTTGACAACATTGATCTGAATCTCAGTTCAGAGCACTGAGTGCTGAAACACTAGCAAAAAGGTAAAAGAGTTTTTGTCTGAATAAATAAGGAGGTGATATACAGTGGCTTACGTGGTTTACGTGGCAGTAAATAGAACCTGGTAGAAATTAAAATGTAGGGCAGTGGTTTAGAGTCACAGCCAAACAACTCAAGATAGTAGTAAATATAATAGAAGTCAAAGAAATTGGAAAACCAAGATTCCATTTTAGGATGAATTTTTTCCCATAAAATAAATTAGTTTTCCTATTTTGTGTACATGAGAAGATTCAGAAAATGGTCAAAAAAATGGAAAGAAGGAGAAACTGTAAAACATGGTTTTTATACAAAGAATGCAGATATAAACATTTTAGAATTTTTTTCCCTCCAGTCTATTTTACTATGTGTAAGTTTCTTTTATTGTATAGTTGAGAATATACATTTCTTTGTATTTTGCTTTTCTGCTTAACATTATAGCAAAAGCAATTTTTGCAAGAATATACAGGATAATTCACTCAACAGAAGAATTAGTCTTAAAATGGACCATTTCACACGGAAGACTTTATCACATTATAAAAGGAATATTAAAAAAAAACAATGGGAAAGGAAATGTTTACCAATAAATAGTGTTGGAAAATTGATTAACAATTTGAAAAAAGCATTTATTTAAGTCCCTATCTTCTCCCACTAAAACGAATTACTGGTAGATTTTTTTTAAATCAAATACAAAAACTAGAGCAAATATAATTAAATATTTATTGGACTTCTGGAGAAACAAGACTACCTCCTTTCTAAGCTAAGACTTGGTAGAATAAATCAAACATAAGCTAAGAATTAATATCCTTTCTCCTTTGAGAACTCAATCAATAAGAAAATCACTAAATCCTTAATGATAAAATGGTAAAGGCCATAAACAGACAAGAGAGTCAACTAGTCAACAAACAGAAAAAGATGTGACTCCAGTAATAATCAAAGAAATGTAAACTAAACACAATGTTACCTTATTTTTTTCATCCATTAAATTAGCAAGCTTTAAAAACTGTACTCAGGAAAGCAATCAGGAGAGGCTAGTTATACAGTAGTAACCACCACAAGAAGTGACTGAAAACCGTAATTTCCAAGTGTTTTCTGTGAATTACTGCCAAATAGTAAACATTTGGGTCTTTGTGAGCCACACAGAGTCTGTGACAACTACTCAACTCTGTCATGATAGCAAAAAAAGCAACCATCAGTTCAGTTCAGTTCAGTTCAGTCGCTCAGTCATGTCCAACTCTTTGCGACCTCATGAATTGCAGCACACCAGGCCTCCCTGTCCATCACCAACTCCCGGAGTCTACCCAAACTCATGTGCATCGAGTCGGTGATGCCATCCAGCCATCTCATCCTCTGTCATCCCCTTCTCCTCCTGCCCCCAATCCCTCCCAGCGTCAGAGTCTTTTCCAATGAGTCAACTCTTCGCATGAGGTGGCCAAACTACTGGAGTTTCAGCTTTAGCATCATTCCTTCCAAAGAACACCCAGGGCTGATCTCCTTTAGAATGGACTGGCTGGATCTCCTTGAAGTCCAAGGGACTCCCAAGAGTCTTCTCCAACACATAGATAACTCATAAATGAATGGGTGTGGCCCTGTTTACTTAAAGAACAAGAAATGGTCCAGATTTGGCCTGTGGGTCATAGATGGCCAACTCCTGGCTTAGGGTTTATGTCTCCCTGATATGGACATGTACATCACAGGTCAGCAGGGACATTCAGTTCATCACAGACACTCAGGGATGCAGGATGCTGGGGGCTCCAAATCCAGTTCTTCCTCTACAATCACATCATCAGGGAAATTCTAGAAACTCACAGATAGGAAATTACATGCCCCCACCTAGAAGTGACATTCATTTGTTGCTATTCAGTCAGTAAGTTGTGTTGAACTCTTTGTGACCTCATGGGCTGCAGCATTCCAGGCTTCCCTGTCCTTCACTATCTCCCAGAGTTTGCTGAAATTCATGTCCATTGAATTGGTGATGCCATCCAACCATCTCATCCTCTGCCGGCCTCTTCTCCTTTTGCTAAGGATGAAGGGAAGCAGGCACTGTCATGTTAGGGTGACTTTTTTTTAAATTTGTTTATTTTTTATTGAAGGATAATGGCTTTACAGAATTTTGTTGTTTTCTGTCAAACCTCAACATGAATCAGCATACGTATACATATATCCCCTCCCTTTTGGAACTCTCTCCCATCTCCCTCCCCATCCCACCCCTCTAGGTTGATACAGAGCCATACAGCAAGTTCCCATTGGCTATTTTACATATGGTAATATAAGTTTCCATGCTACTCTTTCCATACATCTCACCCTCTCTTACCCACTCCCCACATCCATAAGTCTATTCTCCATGTCTGTTTCTCCATTGCTGCCCTGTAAATAAATTCTTCAGTACCATTTTTCTAGATTCTGTATATATGCATTAGAATATGATATTTCTCTTTCTCTTTCTGACTCACTTCACTCTGTACAATAGGTTCTAGGTCCATCCACCTCATTAGGACTGACTCAAATGCATTCCTTTTTATGGTTGAGTAATATCCCATTGTGTATATGTACCATGACTTGTTTATCCATTCACCTGTCGATGGACATCTAGGTTGCTTCCATGTTCTAGCTATTGTAAATAGTGCTGCAATGAACAATGGGATACATGTGCCTTTTTTAGTTTTGGTTTCCTCAAGGTATAGGCCTAAGAGTGGGATTGCTGCGTCATATGCTGGTTTTATTCCTAGTTTTTTAAGGAATCTCCATACCATCTTCCATAGTGGATGTATCGATTTACATCCCCACAAACAGTGAAAGAGCGTTCCCTCCTTTCCACACCCTCTCCAGCATTTATTGTTTGTAGGCTTTTTGATGATGGCCATTCTGACTGGTATGAGGTGATATCTCATTATAGTTTTGATTTGAATTTCTCTAATAAATTTTATTTTATATTGGAGTATAACCAATTGACAATGTTATGATAGTTTCAGGTGAACATCCAAGGGACTCACCCATACATATACATGTATCTATTCTTCCCCAAAGTCCCCTCCCATCCAGGCTGCCACATAACAATGAACAGTGCTATACCGTAGGTTCTTGTTGATTATTTATTTTAAATATAGCAGTATGCACATGTCAGTCCCAAACTCCCTAACTCCCTTCTTTGTTTGGCTGACTTTCGATGGTCATCTGTACACAGTAGCATTGCTTGGCATAGCAAATAAAAACACAGGACACCTTGTAAACTTCAAATTTCAAATAAATAACACATAATATTTTTTGAGTAGACATATCCCACCCACTTCTTTCTTCCAACTTACATTAACTGTACTATGTCTGCCACACTGTGACCATGAGACGACAAACCATCATGCTGAGGACATGGGAGTGAAACAGTAGCAAGAGTCCAGGTTTCTAAAATGACTCATACTGAGTTCTGACTTTGTGCTGGGCACATGCATCCTGCATGAGAGCGATTGTTTTCATTTTACAGGAAACAGAGGTTAACAGAGTTCAAAGTAACTTGCACAAATCACAAATGTGGCAAATGGTGGGTCAGAGACTGCATTCTTAGTCTCCATGCTATATGGATTCCCAACTATGCTATAAAACAGAAGGTCAAAACTAAACATATAACTACCATGTGTGTGCTCAATCACTCATTCATGTCAGACTCTTTGTGACTCCACAGACTGCAGCCTGCCAGACTCCTCTGTCCATGGAATTTTTCAGGCAACAATACTGGGGGCAGGCTGCCATTTCCTACTCCAAGGGATCTTTCCAATCCATGGATTAAACCCACATCTCTCGTGTCTCCTGCATTGCCATGCAGATTCTTTGCCACTGCCCCACCTGGGAAGCCCAGTGATCCAGAAATCCCACTACTGGACATATACCCTGAGAAAACCAACATTCAAAAAGGTGCACACACCCCAGTGTTCACTGCAGCACTATTTACAATAGCCAGAACATGGAAGTACCTAAATGTCCAATGATAGATCAATGGCTAAAGAAGATGTGGTACATATATGCAATGGGATATTACTCAACCATAGAAAGAAATGAAATTGGGTCATTTGTAGAGATGTGGATGAACCTAGAGAGAGTCATGCAAAGTGACAGAAAGAGAAAGACAAATATTATATATGAACACATGCATGTGGAATTTAGAAAATGGTACAGATGAACCTATTTCCAAGGCAAGAATAGTGACAGATGTAAAGAACAGACGTCTGGATATGGGGGAGGAGGGAGGGATGAATTAAGAGAGTAGCATTGACATACATACACTGCTGCTGCTAAGTCGCTTCAGTCATGTCTGACTCTGTGCGACCCCACAGACGGCAGCCCACCAGGCTCCCCTGTCCCTGGGATTCTCCAGGCAAGAACACTGGAGTGGGTTGCCATTTCCTTCTCCGATGCATGAAAGTGAAAAGTGAAAGTGAAGTCGCTCAGTCGTGTCTGACTCCTAGCGACCCCATGGACTGAAGCCTACCGGGCTCCTCCGTCCATGGGATTTTCCAGGCAAGAGTACTGGAGTGGGGTGCCATTGTAAAATATATAGCTAGTGGGAAGCTGCTGTATAGCACAGGGAGCTCAGCTCAGTGCTCTGTGATGACCTAGAGGGGTGGGATGGGGGATGGGATGGGGGGTTGCAGGGAGGCTTAAAAAGGAGGGGATATATGTACACATATAGCTAGTCACGTTGTTGTACAGCAGAAACTAACACAGCTTTATAAAGCAACTATGCCTCAATTTTAAAAATTAAAACATTGGCTATAACAATTTGAAAAAAGACGTCTTTCAATAAAGTCTAAGAGTCATTTAGTTTTTCTAGTGGAAGTATATGTCCATGGAGCTACAACTCCTATAAGTATCAGGGCTTGGATCCTAATCAAATCTGTCTACTGCTAAAATCCTTGAGGATTCCATGAGACCAGCATCTATGGTCCCTGGGTTGGCCATATGGGACTCAATAGCCACATCACAAGTCAGCATAAATCTCCTGGTTTAAGAAGGGACCTCAGGATGCTGAAGTCAGGGTCCTAAAGCAATGTGGGCATCATCCGAACATGGAAATATCTGGTGAGAGATGGAGTATTTCCTGCCATATCAATAAACAAGGATGTCACAATCATCAGCTTTTGCAGCCCTCCAGTGTGAGCCAGTGAGACTGAAGGAACTCAGGAAGGAAAAGAACATCTGCCATCTAGCAGGCATCAGGCTGCAGCCACTCCCCACAGTGAACCCCAGGGGAAACTCAGGATGAGAATACACAGGATACTGGCCCCAGCTAGCTGAGGTGCTGTCAAAGGAATGATCTCAGTGAGCCCAGATGTTTCCATCTTCCCAAACAAAGAACTTGAGATACCTGGTTTTCTTTAATTAACAATAATTTTTTGATATTCAGATCACCTGCCCTTCCTTGCAAAACTTCTATATAACCTGACTCCTCCCCAACTCACCTCCTAGGAGCAGTTCTTTCAGGGTAATCTGAGATGCTGTCTCCCAGGCTTGCAGTCCTAAAAATTCCCACCAAGTAAAACATAACCCTCAATTTTTAGGTTGTGAGTATTTTGTAAGTCAACACTGGGAGTATCTGAGCAACAGCCTCTTGATTCCTTGAGGGCTTTTGCAATGTGTCCTTGCAAATCCTAACCACAGAGAGGGTGTCTCCTTTCAAATGCCCCTCATCCTCCTTTTCTCCTCCTCTTCCTCCTCTTTGTACATCTTTGGCTTAGAGAACCAGAAAGGCAACAGCACAGAGAGAAGAAATTTGATCTCCGAGAATCTCAGGAAAGGATGATTTTGGATGACTCACTGGGGAGTGCTTCAACTTCCCTGAGAGAAATGACCAAGTGCCAGTTTTGAACACTGACCCTGAAAGGAATCTGGGGGAAGGATCCCTAGCTTCAAAGACCAAGAAACAGCAGCATCACAGCACCCAGCCTTCTCTGTGATCCACCCAGACTTGTCCCCTTCAAAAAGACAAACTGTATAAGAAAACACCTGGGCTTTCCCCATAGCTCAGTGGTAAAGAATCTGCCTGCCAATGCAGGAGATGTGGGTTTGACCCCTGGGACTGGAAGATTCCCTGGAGGAGGAAAGGGCTACTCACTCCAGTATTCTTGACTGGGAAATCCCATGGACAGAGGAGCCTGGCAGGCTACAGTCCATGGGGTCACATAGAGTCAGACACGACTTAGTGACTAAACAAGAAGAAAACATGTGCGTTCTTAGTACATCCTCTTTTTATTCTAAGCAGGACAACTTCATCTTGAATTGGTTTCTGAGGGAAGTCAGGCACAGCCGGGGTAGGGGAGGGCAGATCGGAGGAAGGGGACCTTAACATGCCCAAGGGTTTCTTGTTGTGAGGTTGGCAATCATTTCCGAACAAAGTATGAAAAGTCACACACTGAAGATAAGTGAAAATGCATTTCATTCATAACCAAATTAAAATGCTTAGAACTCTGTGAGTAATCTCGGACTGGCCTCTCTCTTTTTATTCTCCTAATTTAACCATCTAGAATTCTTAAAAGACTGCCATCCTATTCAGCATTTAGAAATGAAGGACTTGACTTTAAATGGAAAATCTACATTTCCTTTTGAAGTGAGAACTCAAGTTCTCCTATTCTGCACAAATCACAAAATATGTATGCTTAGCAACGGTAAAGGATAACTCCAGAAAAATTCATTTCACAAATGACAGAAGACATGCAGATGTGATGAACTGACTGCAAAACCTGAAAAACACATCTCCTCTTCAGGGTCCTGCGATGCAGGAGATGTAAGAGATGTGGCTTCGATCCCTGGGTCGAGAAGATCCCCTGGAGGAGGGAATGGCAATTTGCTCTGGTATCCTTGCCTGAAGAATCTCATGGACAGAGGAGCCTCGTGGGCTACAGTCCATGGCACCGCAGAGAGTAGGACACGACTGAGCATGCACAATGCAGACAAAGAGTCAGTCCTCTAGGACCTCAGAATGCGACGTAGTCACATATCCCTTTACTGTGATAATTAAGCCAAAGTTAGGTGATTAGAGTGGACCCCCAATCCAATGACTGGTGTCCTGATAAAGAGGAGAAAGTTAGACACAGAGAGGATGCCAGGTGAAAGTAAAGGCAGAGACTGGAGCAATCCTTCACCAAGCAAAGACTACCAAAGACTGCAAATAAACCATCAGGAGCCAAGGGAGAAACATGAAAAAGATGCTCTTTTATAGCCCCCAGAAGGAAGAGACTCTGCCTAGACCTTGCTCTCAGACGTCCAGCCTTTACAATTATAAAAATCGGTTTCTGTTGTTTAAGCCCATCCTGTTTGTGGTTCTTTGCTGGGGCAGCTGTAGCTAACTAATATGATGTATGTGTAGCTGTAGCACTTCCCAGGTGGCGCTAGTGGTAAAGAAACTGCCTGCCAATGCACAGACATAAGAGACTTGGGTTTGACCCCTGGGTCGGGAAGATCCCCTGGAGGAGGGCATGGCACCCCACTCCAGTGTTCTTGCCTGGAAAATCCCATGGACGGAGGAACCTGGTGGGCTGCAGTCCATGGGGTTGCTAAGAACACGACTTAGTGACTTCACTTTCGCTTTTCACTTGCATGCATTGAAGAAGGAAATGGCAACCCACTCCAGTGTTTTTGCCTGGAGAATCCCAGGGACGGGGGAGCCTGGTGGGCTGCTGTCTATGGGGTCGCACAGAGTCGGACACGACTGAAACTCTCTCTCCCTAAGCTGCATCTGTATGCTTCTTTTCTTGATTCCTTAGGAGGAGTGTGAGTATTTGCATCTGGAAGAGATCATCATTTTTAGTCCTCTATAAATAAACTAACAAATGATTCCCTTCATCGCACTCTGCCTGGCGCTCCTTCACTCATTCATCAGCACCCACAGCTGGAGAGCAGCCCCCACCCCCACCTCTATCCCCCCCAACCTGCAGGATCTGTGTAAGCTGTGGATCTGAAGCCTCAGAGTAATCATCAGTTCTGGAGAAAATACTAGATCTCACAGGTAGCTCCCACTTGAGCCTCAGTCAATCTGCTTCAGCTTGTATTCTGGCTTGAGGCTCCGTTCCTGAGTTTTCCTTCTGTTACCTGCCCACACCCAAGCCCCCTTCTGGAGTCCTACACTTTCCTTTACAAGCTCCTCCCATCACAGTGGCTGAATCTGCCCGATTCTGAATCTGCTTAACCAACCAGCTAGACTCTCCTGCTACCAATTTATCTAGACAGTTGTCTGCCAGCATCACCCAGAATCTGCCATAACCTTGGAAATCCAGCTCTGATTCACATCTCAGGCTGGCTGCTGGAAGGAAGGATGCTCTGGACAGGAGATCTGGAAAGCACTTCGACAGGACTCGGCTGGTTAATTTTTTTTTTTTTTTTGAGACTAACAGAATGGATTTTATGTCAGCATAGTTTTCACATGAATTCTTTATACCATACAAACTGTTCTGCTTAATATCATTTTCTTTTTAAGGCTGTCTGAGTGCCCCTGGGATGATAGATTGTCTAGGACTCTGGCTTAGGAATCACTTCTCTGGGACCTGGATGGTACTAGAAGAGGGAGGGACTCACACTTAACTCAGTGCTTGGCATACATTTGAGTCAAAAGAGCCCTGGAGGAGCTCATCTCTGGCTCTGCAATGACCTAGAGAGTTGGGGAGGGAGACTCAGAAGGTATACCTACAGGCTTTGTATACCTACAGGCTTTCCTGGTGGCTCAGATGGTAAAGAATCTGCCTGCAATGCAGGGGACGTGTATTCAACCCTTGGGTTTGAAAGATCCCCTGGAGAAGGACATGGCAACCCACTCCAGTATTCTTGCCCAGAGAATCCAATGGATAAAGGAGACTGATGGGCTACAGTCCATGGGATTGCCAAAAGTTGGACATAACTGAGCAACTAACACTTAATAGCTGATTCAGTTTGTTATACAGCAGAAACGAACACATTGTTGTAAAGCAATTGTTCTCCAATTAAATTTTTTTTAATGAGGAGAATTTAAAAATTAAAAAAAAAAAAGAGCCCTGGGATTAGGTTGCTCTGGAATTGTAGCCCAAAGACATCAAATGGAAAAAGGAGGCAGGCAAATAAGTAAAGTCAGGTCTAAAAAGTTTGGGATCGGCATGCACACACTGCCATATTTAAAATGGACAACCAACAGGTTCCTACTGCATAGCACAGGGAACTCTGCTCAGTGTTAGGTGGCAGCCTGGGTGGGAGGGGAGTTTGGCAGAGAATGGATACATATATATATATGGCTGAGTCCCTTCACTGTCCACATGAAACTATCACAACATTGTTAATCGGCTATATTCCAATACAAAATAATAAGTTTAAAAAAATAAAGGATCTACCAGTGAAATCAGCAAGACAGGACAGAAACAGGAAGCAGAATCTGCAGAGATTCTTGGGGATGCAGGTTCTAGGAAAGTGGGAGGACACCTTTAATACCAGAGTCTATACATCTGCCATAGGTGGGGAGAGAAATAAAAGGGCTAACCTGGTTCAGACAAGGAATGCTAGCTAATGCTATAATACGTAGATCCTGGACCGATAGCTTCACTGGAGAAAAAACGTACAGTTTATGATACTTCAGTTATACTCCCCCCAAAACTGAATAAAAGCAAAACAAAATAAACAAAAAATCCAGTGTGCAATTCTCCATATTTTCCTTCTTCCTGCTATGGTGACCAGCAACCGACAGAAAGTGGTGAAGCCCCCGTTGGTCAGCATTCCTGAATGAGACATGGATAAAGGTTTGCCAGCCAAGTGGGATAAACTTGTAGTATAAGCAAGAAATAAACCCTTATTGTTGTAAGCAAGTGACACCGAGGCATTGTCTATTAGAGCAGTGTAACCCTAATCCATCTGATTGACAAAAATCCTGAAACGCAGCATATTATCCAAAGTCTCATTAAAAAATAAAAAGTTAACAGTCCAAAACATAATAGAATATGAAACACAATAGTATAAAATCTTCCCATTGAATTTATGAAATATAAATGATACTTCTATTTGTTCAAATGACAGAGTAATTATCAAGTTTGTTTCAAGACAAACTCTCCATGACACCCTTCATACCCATCACAGTGTATGCAGTTATTAGAGAAGAATTACAACATGATAAGGGAGGGATGGTAATTTTGCTTTCTATTCATTTATTGGCACACTGTGAAGCAAGTGGGAACTTAGTTTCCCGACCAGGGATGGAACCTGTGCCCCAAGCAGTGGGAGTGTGATGTCTTATAACCACTGGACCGCCAGGAAAGTCCCTGGATTCAATCCTGTTTTAAGACAAATCTCTAATTAGACTTCACACTGTCTCTTTCCCTAAACCACACCATTCCTTTGGGAAGTATACAGGGTATAACTCCTAAATAATAGAGCCTAGAAAAGGATATGCAATTAGAATGGCAAGATTATATGGAAAAAAATCTGCAGAAGTAGGTGTTCCTCTGGAGACATGCAATTTATGCCATGTTAGGACAACATACGTTCCTTCACCTAAGAGCACACGTTCCCTTGACACAAAAATAAAACAAGGGGTGGCGGAATTAACCTCAATTCAGTTCCAAATCTGGGTGGGATGCAGGAGAGGGCAAGGGCATGGTTGTGTCTAAGACAGACACTGATTTTTCATTTCCAAAAAATCCATTATAGACCAAAAGGCATAATTAAGACATTAACACAATAAACACAGAATGTGCTCACAATGCAGCAATATAAATATGACTGTAGTATGATAAAATTTTGTGTGGACCTGGGCAAGAGCTTGAACAAAGCATGAATTAATATAAACAGCTTGGTCTGTTGTCAGAGCATGGGTTAATTTTTATTTTCCTTTTGTTTGGTTTCCATCAATGTTGCTCATACAACAGATAATTTGTAAGAAGCCATTAAGGTGCCTTGGTGACAACTGGAAAACCAATTATAAATTCCTGCATCTCTGAAATGAGACTGAATCAATGGTGCAGAGCGACAGCGTGGAGAAGCAGAGCCCCTGCGCTTGAACTTTTTCTGTTTCAATTTTGCCTGAATAAAAAGAAGGCTTGATTTAAAGAGAAAAGACATCTTTATCTGAGTATCATTTATCCATGTTTTATTCTAAGAACATGGCCTATTTATGGAGGATTGCTCAAATGGCCTCTAAGCCTTATCCCATGAGTTTACTGCTGAGCGATTTTGTTAGGCGTTGACCTACTGTCCCAGTGCTCCGAGTTGTACCATTAGTCACTGCTTGGGGCGAGCTGTGCTTCTCCACAACACTCTTATTATTTTGTAAATAATTTTTTAAATTTGTTTTTGGCTATGCTGGGTCTTTGTTGCTAAGCAGGCTTTCTTTAGTTTCAGAGAGCAGTGGCTACTCTCTAGTTTCAGTGCTTGGGCTTCTAAATGTGGTGGCTTCTCTTGTCACAGAGTGCAGACTCTAGAGCACAGGCTCAGTAGTTGTGGTGCACAGGCTTAGTTGCCCCTCGGCGTGTGGGATCTTCCTGGATCAGCAATAGAATCCATGTCTCCTGCATCGGCAGGCAGATTCTTTACCAGCGAGACCCCGGAGAAGCCCCACAAAGCTCTTTTGCATGCACTGCTCTAATACCTGAAATCGTCATGTAATATTACCTACTCCATCATCAGCGTTTCAGCAAAGCTGGATTGATTTCTGGTCCCTGGGCAAAGTCCTCAGTGCCTGAGGTGGAAGGGCCAGGACTCAGAGCTATCGAGTGGATTCCACCCGACCTCCAACGAGTGGCAGATTGCAGGTGCATCCTAGCTCATCTCAGTCAGTCCTGGTGTTCCCATCCTCTCACCAGTGAATGGGTCAAGACCCCAGGATGTGGTAATCAGCACAAGGTTTTCTTCTGCCTTTAGGACTGACCCAACTGGGGCCAAGAAGATTCTAGAAAAGGTTGCTGGGGGTTCTTTCTTTGGGTGTCGCTGCACCCTTCGGTGGTCTAGAACTCGGTTGCTGGCCTGAGCAAAGCAGAGTCAAGGGGACTGCAGGAAAATGGAAAGTGCACCCCTGGATCAAGTCGACCTCAAGATCACCCTACCCTCAGACTTCTAGTCATACCCTCGTTGTTTCTATCTTCTGCATCATCTTAACTGACCATTAGACCTCATCTCTGAGGGGATATATGTGTGTGTATAGCTGGTTCACTTTGTTGTACAGCAAAAACTAACACAAAATTGTAAAGTAACTCTTGGTTGTTGTTCAGTTGCTAACTCATGTCTGACTTTCTGCAACCCCATGGACTGCAGCATTCCAGGCTCCCCTGTCCATCACTATCTCCCAGAGTTTGCTCAAACTCATGTCCATTGGGTCATTGATGCCATCCAACCATCTCATCCTCTGCTGCCCTCTTCTCCTCCTGCCCTCAGTCTTTTCCAGTGTCAGGGTCTTTTCCAATGAGTTGGCTCTTTGCATCAGGTAGTCAAAATATTGGAGCTTCAGCTTTAGCATCAGTCCTTTCAGTGAATATTCCAGGTTGCTTTCCTTTGGGACTGAGTGGTGTGACCTCCTTGCTGTCCAAGAGACTCTCAAGAGTCTTCTCCAGCATCACAGTTGCTGCTGCTGCTGCTAAGTCACTTCAGTTGTGTCCAACTCTGTGCAACCCCATAGACAGCAGCCCACCAGGCTCCCCCATCCCTGGGATTCTCCAGGCAAGAACACTGGAGTGGGTTGCCATTTCCTTCTCCAAGGCATGAAAGTGAAAAGTGAAAGTGAAGTCGCTCAGTCGGGTCCGACCCTCAGCGGCCCCATGGACTGCAGCCTTCCAGGCTCCTCCGTCCATGGGATTTTCCAGGCAAGAGTACTGGAGTGGGGTGCCATTGCCTTCTCCAAGCACCACAGTTAGAAAGCATCAATTCTTCAGTGCTCAGTCTTCTTTATGGTCCAACTCTCACATCCATATGTGACTATTGGAAAAACCATAGCTTCTATACCTCAATTTAAAAAAGAAGAAAGGAGGAAAGAAAGAGAGAAAATAAAGAAATACAGGGTCCTCCTAGAATCTTAGAAGGGCCCTAACAATGGTCATTCTTACTCAGGAAGGTGTCTGATATTTGGTTTCTTCTGGAAACCCTCTGATTATGACTGAACAAACTCAAAAGCAGCCACTGGAAAGAGCTGTCCAAATTCTCTCTTCAAATAGTTGTTTACTATCATAAGATAGACTCCAGACCCATCTGTGTGCTCCAGAAGTCAGCTTCCTCTTCCTGGCTTCTTCGGGCTCTGCTTAATGGCCTTCTGATTAAAGCAGTCCCAGAGTGCACCCGGCTTATATATGAGGAGAAGAAATCAGCAGGGAACACTCACCTTGTGATGCATAGAGAATGAGCTCCTCACTGAAGATGCAAATTTTGAAGGATGAAAATCTCACTTCTGAATACATAATGGTCTCTAATTAGCTCACAGGTAATTAGAGCAATTGCCAGGGGCCAGCACACTCCTAGAAGCTGTGTGTCTAGGGGTTTTCCCCTAGGGAACATAACTCAAATGGTTAAAATTCCCTTTCTGCAAAGATGACGTTTTCCCACACATTAACATTGAACCAATGTTGGTTGTATGTGGTAAAAAAACATTTCTGTTTGCGGCCTTCTTTATAACTCATTACCAGGAGGATTTCAGCTCTTCACTTGCTCTTCACGTGCAGTAATGAGTGAAGTCAGTCTGACAAAGACGAGAGACATAGAGGGGAGTAAAATTTGCCACACAAGGACTTTCCCTGGTGGTCCATTGGTTAAGAATACAACTGCCAATGCAGGGGACATGGGTTCCATTCCTGGTCGGGGAAGATTCCACATGCCTCGAGACAACTAACCCCATGGGCCACAACTACTGAATCTGTACTCTGGAGCCTGTGCTCTGCAACAAGAGAAGCCCACGCACCACAACTAGAGAGTAGTCCCGTGCCTCCATAACTAGAAAAAGCCCGTGTAACATGAAAGATCCAGCACACCCAAAAATAAATTAAAGTTTTTTTAAGTTTAAAAAAAAATAAAATGGGGACTTCCCTGGCTATCCAGTGGTTAAGACTTCAAGCTTCCACTGCAGGGGGCTTTGGTTTGATGCCTGGTGGGGAACTAAGATCCCAAGTGCCACATGGTGTTGCCAAAAAAAAAACAAAAAACAAACAAAAAAATAATTAATCAACTGGGGATTTTGGCAATTTTAGAAAGTTACTCAATTTTCCTGGATCTCTCCTATTTACACAGGTTACTGAACTTTTGTTTGATTTATTTCTTGTTGATCTATCTCATGTCAAGTTAGTTCTTAGGTCAGCCAGAATAACACAAAAGGACAGAGGGAAATTTCTTCTTACCCAACAATATTCATTGATTGGATGAGCCAAAGGTCAGGGGGTCGGGGGGGGTGGGGGCAGTAGATTTGAAGTCAATCATAAAGTTCTCAAAGCCATAGGAATATTCATATTTTTTACTTCATATGGGAACACTTTTAGACAAAGGAAATCACCCTAAATAATTAAATAGCATGATGTACAGTCTCAGCCTGGGTTGACCAGAAAGCCAGGCTGAAATTGCACACATTTATTTACTATTACTTCATTGAGAAATCTGCATGCAGGTCAAGAAGCAACAGTTAGAACTGGACATGGAACAACAGACTGGTTCCAAATAGAAAAAGGAGTACCTCAAGGCTGTATATTGCCACCCTGCTTATTTAATTCATATGCAGAGTACATCATGAGAAACTCTGGGCTGGAGGAAGCACAAGCTGGAATCAAGATTTCTGGGAGAAATATCAATAACTTCAGATATGCAGATGACACCACCCTGATGGCAGAAAGTGAAGAAGAACTAAAGAGCCTCTTGATGAAAGTGAAAGAGGAGAGTGAAAAAGTTGGCTTAAAGCTCAACATTCAGAAAACTAAGATCATGGCCTCTGGTCCCATCACTTCATGGCAAACAGATGGGGAAACAATGGAAACAGTGAGAGACTTTATTTTGGGGGGCTCCAAATCACTGCAGATGGTGATTGCAGCCATGAAATTAAAAGACACTAATTCCTAGGAAGAAAAGCTAGACAGCATATTCAAAAGCAGAGACATTACTTTGCCAAGAAAGGTCCATCTAGTTAAAGCTATGGTTTTTCTAGTAGTCATGTGTGGATGTGAGAGTTGGACTATAAAGAAAGCTAGGCACAGAAGAATTGATTCTTTTGAACTGTGGTGTTGGAGAAGACTCTTGAGAGTCCCTTGGACTGCAAGGACATCCAACCAGTCCATCCTAAAGGAGATCAGTCCTGGGTGTTCATTGCAAAGACTGATGTTGAGGCTGAAACTCCAATACTTTGGCCACCTGATGCAAAGAACTGACTCATTTGAAAAGACCCTGATGCTGGAAAAGATTGAGGGCAGGAGGAGAAGGGCATAACAGAGGATGAGATGGTTGGATGGCATCACTGTCTCAATGGACATAAGTTTGAGTAAACTCCGGGAGTTGGTGATGGACAGGAAGGTCTGGTGTGCTGCAGTGCATGGGATCGCAAAGAGTCAGACACAACTGAGCAGCTGAACTGAACTGAACTTCATTATCAGGGAAGTGTGGAGGAGAATGAAGAAGACAAGGAGAAAGAATCAACATTGGGGGAGCAGGGAGCTGCCCATTGCTTGGTATTAAGCAAAACTGATTATTTGATGTCACAAGACCACCTTGAACAAGGCCATGCAATAACCATGAATGAACACAGTCCATATACAAAGAGGAAGTGCAGAAATTATCCCCTGGTTTCCACCTCCTATTGGTCAAAGTTTGCCCCATGAGGCATTAATTCCTTCAACCTTCCAGGCTACAGAGGGGTGGATGTCCAGAGAGTCCCTCAGTGGCTCACACCTCAGATTCCACAGGAGACCCTGGGGCACCCAGAGCAGTGCAGTAGCATGGGCTGACATGAAGCTGGACAAAGTCTACACTGATGTAGTCACTATAGAGGCAATGGAGCCTGGACTACATGCTCCAAAGCCAGAGAGGCTAAGAGGATCTGAACACGACTGATACACCCACACAAATGTCCATTTCAGTGTGGATTCCAATCAAAAAGCACAGCCTTTGCAGCTAAAGCATCTTCTCTGTGAATCCTGACTCTGCTCCTCACTAGTTGTAGAACTTAGGGCAAACTAATTTCCCTGCACCTAGATTTCCACATCTGTTAAATGGAAATAATACCTACATAGGTATTTTTCCTATGTAGGAAGGTTTTGAGGTTTGAACGAAATAATCTGTGTAACATATGTGGACCAGAATACAAACTTCACTAAATTTCCCTCTCCTATAATAATATAATAGATAGAAAATAACAAATTTCCAACTAAAGAGGAATGGTTAAGTAAATCATGATGCAGTCAGTTAATGGATCTTCTCTGTGCATCTTTTAAAAAAGGATAATGGGGGATTTTCCTGGTGGTCCAGTGGCTAAGACTCAGGGCTCCCAATGCAGGGGGCTGTGGTTCAATCCCTGGTCAGGGAACTAGATCCCACATGCCATAACTAAGAGCTTGCATACCACAACTAAAGGCCCTACATGCTGCAACTAATATCTGGCATGGCCAAATAAATAAATAAATATTTTAAAATAATAAAACTTAAAACTAAAAATGATAATAAGTGGGAAATGGCCATGTATTGAGAAAAGGCACAATAAAAAATTGTGTAAGTACAATGTGGGAGGGGGGTGTCGTATGCACACAACAGTCCAGTTCAGTCACTCAGTGTCCAGCTCTTTGCAACTCCATGGACTGCATCACGCCAGGCTTCCCTGTCCATCACCAACTTCCAGAGCCTACTCAAACTCATGTCCATCACATTGGTGATGCCATCCAACTATCTCATCCTCTGTCGTCCCCTTCTCCTCCTGCCTTCAATCTTTCCCAGCATCAGGGTCTTTTCAAATGAGTCAGTTCTTCACATCAGGTGGCCAAAGTATTGGAGTTTCAGCCTCAACATCAGTCCTTCCAATGAACACCCAGAACTGATCTCCTTTAGGATGGACTGGCTGGATCTCCTTGCAGTCCAAGGGACTCTCAAGAGTCTTCTCCAACACCACAGTTCAAAAGCATCAATTCTTTGGTGCTCAGCTTTCTTTATAGTCCAACTCTCACATCCATACATGACTACTAGAAAAACCATAGCTTTAACTAGATGGACCTTTCTTGGCAAAGTAATGTCTCTGCTTTTGAATATGCTGTCTAGCTTTTCTTCCTAGGAATTAGTGTCTTTTAATTTCATGGCTGCAATCACCATCTGCAGTGATTTGGAGCCCCCCAAAATAAAGTCTCTCACTGTTTCCATTGTTTCCCCATCTGTTTGCCATGAAGTGATGGGACCAGGGGCCATGATCTTAGTTTTCTGAATGTTGAGTTTTAAGCCAACTTTTTCACTCTCCTCTTTCACTTTCATCAAGAGGCTCTTTAGTTCTTCTTCACTTTCTGCCATCAGGGTGGTGTCATCTGCATATCTGAAGTTATTGATATTTCTCCCAGAAATCTTGATTCCAGCTTGTGCTTCCTCCAGCCCAGAGTTTCTCATGATGTACTCTGCATATGAATTAAATAAGCAGGGTGGCAATATACAGCCTTGATGTACTCCTTTTTCTATTTGGAACCAGTCTGTTGTTCCATGTCCAGTTCTAACTGTTGCTTCTTGACCTGCATACAGATTTCTCAGGAGGCAGGTCAGTTGGTCTGGTATTCCCATCTCCTCAAGAATTCTCCACAGTTTGTTGTGATCCACACAGTCAAAGGCTTTGGCATAGTCAATAAAACAAAAGTAGATGTTTTTCTGGAACTCTCTTGCTTTTTCGATGACCCAGCGGATGTTGGCAATTTGATCTCGGGCTCCTCTGCCTTTTCTAAATCCAGCTTGAACATCTGGAAGTTCACAATTCATGTACTGTGGAAGCCTGACTTGGAGAATTTTGAGTATTACTTTGCTAGCGTGTGAGCACACAATATACCACGTGGAAATACTTAGTGACGTGAACACATGTGGGATTTCTTGCGGGAAGATTTGAAAACACTAATGAGTAATGCTGGTAATGACTGATGTGTTTAGAAAATACTATTGAGTAATGCTAGTCAACAATTTGCTCATTTTCCTTGTTAACTGAACTCCAAATTCGTTCAGAGTGGCAAGGTGCCCATCCCCAAATGACAAATCATGATTTGTTTCAACCAGTCTGGAAAATTCATCTCTCCAAATTCCCAACCTCCATAACAAGAGAAGACGGCCATGTGATCTGCTTCTGGGGAGAAAAATGGTCTAATGAAAAATCTGCTATGTGGAATTCAGGAGATTTTTACTAACCTGATGAAAACGAGTAATACAGCAGTCACTATCCCTTCCCCTTTCCTTCCTTGGATGTAGATGTAAAGTCTGGAGCCACAGCAACAATACTGTGAGAATGAGGTGAGCAGCATGAGATTGAGAAATTCAGCCCTGTCATTTTTGAGCCACTGAATCAAGATTGAAACTACTTCCAATCTCTGTACATTTATTTGTCTAAACCTCTATGGTCAGGTGTTCTGTTACTTGTGACCAAATCAACTGATATGACACTGTGCTAGTCAATTTACATTCCTATATCATTGATTTTTACAGGAGATGTTTAAGGTATGTTTTATAATAAATAAACTGAGAACCTAACTGACTTACCCAAGATCATCTCCCTTTTAAGTCTTAAGTTATATAAGATATAACTTCAATAGCAAACAGTTGTGTACAGAATACAAGAAAGATTGTAAGGCAGAAAAATGAATGCCAAGCCTTGAGGCTCCTAAGAGTCTAGGTTATAAATGGCATTGTGTGCCATGGGAGGAGTTTTTACTTTATTGTACTGATAGAGAACAGCAATATGTCAAGATCTACGCTTCAGCAAAAATTGCTGCCATGTTCCCAAGGCCTTGTACTTGATAGAGCTCAATAAACATTAAATCAACCAATAAATAATCAGATAAA
Source organism: Bubalus kerabau (assembly GCF_029407905.1). Taxonomy (NCBI): domain Eukaryota; kingdom Metazoa; phylum Chordata; class Mammalia; order Artiodactyla; family Bovidae; genus Bubalus; species Bubalus kerabau. Next base: position 26,453,587 of record NC_073642.1, read on the forward strand.
ATTCTCCAGGTAGACTTGGAGAATGTAGGACTTCCTTGATGGGAAGGATTAAGTGATTAAGACTCCATTCTTCTACTGCAGAGAGTCACGGGTTTGATCCCTGGTCTGGGAACTAATAATATCCCACATGCCATGCAGCATGGCTGAGAAAAAAAAAAATTCACATGGAGAATGAATCAGAATAAACAAGGTTAGAGGGAAGAAGACCATTTAGAAGATTATTGCAACATCTATTTCACATGAGAGATGTTAAGTTATGAACTATGGCAGTGTCTATAGGACAAGTGAGTGTGTGCTCAATCACTCAATCATGTCCAACTCTTTGCAACCCCATGACTGCAGCCCACGAGGCTCCTCTGTCCATGGGATTCTCCAGGCAAGAATACATAGGACAGGAGGAGGGAACAAATTCAAGAGGAATTTAGAAAACAGAATCGAAAGTGTCGTAGTTCTCACATGGCAACCAGCTTGTCTTCTGAAAAGAACATTTTTATTAGGCTACTTGGCTGACCAAAAACTTCAGAGGTTTCCCACTGCTTATAGACTACATCCTAAAGTTGCCACCTGGTGTTCATGGTCCTCCATTAGCTTCTCGCTCTAGATCTTCAGGGGTTTTCCTGGTGGCTCAGATGGTAAAAAATCTGCCTGCAATGCAGGAGACCCAGGTTCAATCCCTGGGTCAGGAAGAGCCCCTGGAGAAGGGAATGGCTACCCACTCCAGTATTCTTGCTGGAAAATCCCATGGACAGAGGAGTCTGGTGGGCTACAGTCCAGTGGGTTGCAAATAGTTGGACTTGACTGAGTGACTGACACTAGATCTTCAGGGTAACTATTCATCAAACACTTCGGAATAGAAAGATAAGCTAATTAATCATGTAATTTGCATAATATTTACAAATGACTTCATTGGCATTATTTCTTTGTTTGGATCTCCCTTCATTTACTATTTATTGTTTCCCAACAACCATGTAGGTTAAGCAGGGGCAGGATTGTGCAATTACAAATTGTATGGTCTTACAGATGAAGCGATGATTGGATGGCATCACTAACTCAGTGACGTGAGTTTGCACAAACTCCAGGAGAGAGTAAAGGACAGGGAAGCCTGGCGTGCTGCAGTCCATGGGGTCAAAGAGTCGGACATGAATTAGCGACTACACAACAACAGATGAAGAAACCAAGATTCAGAAATACCAAGTGTCAAATTAACCCTCTGGTTAGACCTTCCTCATTGGTTGCCTCTGCTCCTCAGGACCAATCTTGTACTGCAGTGAGACTCCAAGGTCATGGTCAACTGACTCAGCTTTACTGGCCCCAGAACTAAGGGCATGCCTGGTATCCACCAATTGTCCAAACCTCAAATGAACTCATGATAACAGCCCACACCCAGACAGCTTTCTCAACAAGAAAATTAAAGTCATCAATCTTAACCCAGAAATTGGTTTACACATCTTTGTCCCACACAGATGGATTATAAACTGCTCTGTTGAACACTCTGTCAAATATGAAACTTCTGAAAGCTTTTTAGTGGACAAAGATGAGGCTAAATCTTCCACTGATCTTCTCATAATGATTGTTGTTGTGAATATTTTCACTCTGGCTGGACTGTAGCTTAGTATCTATAATTTCTGACTAACCACCTTCAGACCCTGCCTGAATATACCTCTCTCCTTTAAAGTCAGTCAGTTTTCTTACATCTTCAAGACTCTGGTAGACTCAGAGAAACTTGTGAATCTGTAGGCTTTCAAATGTTGTTTTGGTCATAAGGGTAGAAATAGTTCTCTTTTCAGCTTTCTACATCGCAAATAGGAACCAGAGTTCTGGGTGTGGATTATTTTAAAATTATAAGATACTGTGCTAGGGTCCAGTGACTAAGACTACTGACCTCGTGGTCCAGTGGCTAAGACTTCATGCTCCCAATGCAGGGGGCCTGGGTTTGATCCTTGGTCAGGAAACTAGATCCCACGTGCCACGGGGATCCTGCATGCTACAACTAAAGATCTCACCCACAGCAATGAAGATCAAGATCTTGAATGCTGTGACTAAGACCCAGAGCAGCCAAATAAATAAATAGAATTTTTTTTCAAAAAATTATAAGATATTGTGCTCAACCTTATAAAGACTTTCAAAATCTCACCAAGATGTATTTATTTTTATAAATTTTGTTTTCAAGTTAAAATTATAAAATACTTTGCTACTATTATGAAATATTGGAAATAGGGGCTGCTTTTTCTAATAATCTAAACACAGTGGACATGAACTTAAACTTCTTTTTTTTCTCCAACCACTGGGACCTTTAACTCTGCCTTGTCCATTCCTCTTATTAACACCTGGATGACATTGAGGGCAAAACTTACAGCTTTCTGGTCAGTTTTTGATAATTTTTCTCTAAAGTCCAGTTCATTTCAGTTCAGTCGCTTAGTCGTATCTGACTCTTTGCAACCCCATGAATCGCAGCATGCCAGGCCTCCTTGTCCATCACCAACTCCCGGAGTTCACTCAGACTCATGTCCATCGAGTCAATGATGCCATCCAGCCATCTCATCCTCTGTCGTCCCCTTCTCCTCCTGCCCACAATCCCTCCCAGCATCAGAGTCTTTTCCAATGAGTCAACTCTTCGCATGAGGTGGCCAAAGTACTGGAGTTTCAGCTTTAGCATCATTCCTTCCAAAGAACACCCAGGGCTGATCTCCTTCAGAATGGACTGGTTGGATCTCCTTGCAGTCCAAGGGACTCTCAAGAGTCTTCTTCAATACCACAGTTTAAAAGCATCAATTCTTTGGTGCTCAGCCTTCTTCACAGTCCAACTCTCACATCCATACATGACCACAGGAAAAACCATAGCATTGACTAGACGGACCTTTGTTGACAAAGTAATGTCTCTGCTTTTGAATATGCTATCTAGGTTGGTCATAACTTTCCTTCCAAGGAGTAAGCATCTTTTAATTTCATGGCTGCAGTCACCACCTGCAGTGATTTTGGAGCCCCCAAAAATAAAGTCTGACACTGTTTCCACTGTTTCCCCATCTATTTCCCATGAAGTGATGGGACCAGATGCCATGATCTTTGTTTTCTGAATGTTGAGCTTTAAGCCAACTTTTTCACTCTCCACTTTCATTTTCATCAAGAGGCTTTTGAGTTCCTCTTCACTTTCTTCCATAAGGGTGGTGTCATCTGCATATCTGAGGTTATTGATATTTCTCCTGGCAATCTTGATTCCAGCTTGTGTTTCTTCCAGTCCAGTGTTTCTCATGATTCTGCATATGAGTTAAATAAGCAGGGTGACAATATACAGCCTTGACGTACTCCTTTTCCTATTTGGAACCAGTCTGTTGTTCCAGGTCCAGTTCTAATTGTTGCTTCTTGACCTGCATACAGATTTCTCAAGAAGCAGGTCAGGTGGTCTGGTATTCCCATCTCTTTCAGAATTTTCCAGTTTATTGTGATCCACACAGTCAAAGGCTTTGGCATAGTCAATAAAGCAGAAGTAGATGTTTTTCTGGAACTCTCTTGCTTTTTCAATGATCCAGCGGATGTTGGCAATTTGATCTCTGGCTCCTCTGCCTTTTCTAAAACCAGCTTGAACATCAGGAAGTTCATGGTTCACGTATTGCTGAAGCCTGGCTTGGAGAATTTTGAGCATTACTTTACTAGTGTGTGAGATGAGTGCAATTGTGTGGTAGTTTGAGCATTCTTTGGCATTGCCTTTCTTTGGGATTGGAGTGAAAACTGACCTTTTCCAGTCCTGTGGCCACTGCTGAGTTTTCCAAATTTGCTGACATATTGAGTGCAGCACTTTCACAGCATCATCTTTCAGGATTTGAAATAGCTCAACTGGAATTCCATCACCTCCACTAGCTTTGTTCCTAGTGATGCTTCCTAAGGCCCACTTGACTTCACATTCCAGGATGTCTGGCTCTAGGTCAGTGATCACACCATCGTGATTATCTGGGTTGTAAAGATCTTTTTTGTATAGTTCTTCTGTGTATTCTTGCCATCTCTTCTTAATATCTTCTGCTTCTGTTAGGTCCATACCATTTCTGTCCTTTATCGAGCCCATCTTTGCATGAAATGTTCCCTTGGTATCTCTAATTTTCTTGAAGAGATCTCTAGTCTTTCCCATTCTGTTTTTTCTTCTATTTCTTTGCATTGATCGCTGAAGAAGGCTTTCTTATCTCTTCTTGCTATTCTTTGGAACTCTGCATTCAGATGTTTATATCTTTCTTTTCTCCTTTGCTTTTCACTTCTCTTCTTTTCACAGCTATTTGTAAGGCCTCCCCAGACAGCCAGTTTGCTTTTTTGAGTCCTATTTAAAACTTCAAGTTCTTATCATCCTACCCATCTCTCCAGGTGTTCTCTTGGCTATACTGACAGACCATCCACATCCTCTGCAGAGCAGGCATGAGGTTGGTTCTCAGGGGAGCCTACTGTGAATTCTTCAGAAGGCATTTTCCAGGGTGTAGTTGCCCAGTTCAGGAGATAAACTGAAGATTGCCCTCTTCCAAACCGGATTCAGTGCCTGCCTTGTGGTCCTTCTCACTGCTGGGGTTCCTTCACCCTGCAAGCCGCCTTTTTGGGCAAGGAATCTGTAAACAGCCCAAGTTCAACTGCCTTCCACAGTGTTCTTTTTTCTTTTTGGCTGCATTGGGTCTTGATCACTGTGTACAGGCTTTCTCTAGTTGCAGCGAGTGGGGGATACCCTCTAGTTGAAGTGCATGGGCTTCTCATTGTGGTGGCTTTTATTGTTTCAGAGCACTGGCTCTAGGGTACTCAGGCTCCAGTAGCTGTGGCACATGAGCTTAGTTTCTCTGCAGCATGTGGAATCTTCTTGGACCAGAAATTGAACCCATGTTTCCTGCATTGTCAGGCAGATTCTTATCCACTGGGTCACCAGGGACATCCCCCCCAGTGTTCTTGACCACAGGAAATAGACTCATCCTTGTCACCCTGACTTCCCCTTCCCCTTCTCCCTCTTCTTTCTTCCTGTTGTAAAGGACACATCAGTAAGTTTATGGCACAGGTGACTGCCCAGCTGGGGAATGGTACCCTGGTATCTTCTACTCGTGGGGACAACCTGTTTCCACAGTGGAGCTATCAGGCCTCCACTCTTGGCTTAGAGGCATGGGGCTGATGAATGCTTCAGTGTTTCGTCTTCTGTTCAGTGATCAGCTGGTAAAGAATCTGCCTGCAATGTGGGAGACCTGAGTCCAATCCCTGGGTTGGGAAGATCCCCTTGAAAAGGGAAAAGCTACCCACTCCAGTATTATTGCCTGGAGATTTCCATGGACTATAGTCCATGGGGTTGTAAAGACTCGGACATGACTGAGCGACTTTCACTTTCATATAGTTGACATATCAGGTGAATCATTCTGTTAAAGCTCCCATCCTCTACAGGACAAAACTATTTTCAGGAATAAACATGAAATGAAACAAATAATAATAATCGCCAGGAAAAAAATGCCAGAGAGAAAAATGTTCATTGAACATATACACAATCATGCCTATAAAAATAAAATAAATATTAAAGCACAAAAAAGTTCAAAAGTAAGGGATTACTTCTTTTTAATTAACCTATTTTTTAAAAGAAAAACTTGTACCTACATATTGGCCTGTCACTGTCTTGAAGAATAGCACTGTGGTTTCTATGTTCAAGGCTTAATTTCTGCACATTTGTCAATGACTTCTAAAAGTTGATGTTGTTTGCATGTTCACGTTCAATAGACAGTAGAGCCAGATTTGTCATATTGCTTTGCTTGTAGTAGATAAAAGAACACTTTTTATACATTCTAACTTCAAAAAGTTTCTTTAACGTGAAGCAAGAGATAGAGAAAGAGTTGGGGAAAAGCTTAAGTTTGACAGAGATTCATTAAAAATCCCATTTCACAATAAATTCCAGAAATTAAAATAATGTCCATGTCTTTGTTTCTTTGAGATGAACTCTGGAGGCAATGAAATAGAAAATTTTCACTAAAATATCATCACCAGAAAATAAAGGTCTATTCTACATTAAAAAGTCTATGGCCTATTGCATTTGGTAAAAAAAAAAAAAAAAAAAAAAAGTCTGAAGTTTTTCTCCTGCAAAGATCAGAGAAAAATGGCTGATAATAGCAGACACTATTTGATTCAGGGCTTTAGAAAGATTGCCTGCTTTTTGGTGAGAATTACTGCCCTTTTGGCTTCTCCAGGCAGTGAGGACCAACATCTTTTGTCATTTCTCTAGAGTTTCATAGAATGATAGAATTGAAGTAACTTGGGTCCTATTTCATTGTCTTTGCAATCATTCTGCTACCTTTATAACATATTTCTAATCCACCATATAGATGTAGGGAGGTACAGTACGAGGAACAGAGATAGCAACTGTTTCTGAAAAAAGCACAGTGATTCTGAATCTTTATGAACTTATTCTCTCCAAAGGAATGCCTGTAGCTGAGTCCATGGGGTGGGGGTCGGGGATATGTACCACTAGGAGTTCTTCCAATTAAATTCCATGTAAATTACAATGTTTAATGCTGCTGCTAAGTCGCTTCAGTCGTGTCTGACTCTGTGCGACCCCATAGACGGCAGCCCACAAGGCTCCCCCGTCCCTGGGATTCTCCAGGCAAGAACATTGGAGAGGGTTGTCATTTCCTTCTCCAATGCATGAAAGTGAAAAGTGAAAGTGAAGAGGCTCAGTTGTGTCTGACTCTTAGCGACCCCACAGACTGCAGCCTACCAGGCACCTCCATCCATGGGATTTTCCAGGCAAGAGTACTGGAGTGGGTTGCCATTGCCTTCTCCACAATGTTTAATAAATAAGTGCAAATGTGAGCCTTATAGTAAGTCCCTTATACCAATAAGTTCCATTCCAAGAGCACATTTATTAAGTCCAATTTGTTCATACATCCAACAAAGTTAGCTTAGGTACCCAACTAACACACTCAGCGATATAGTACTGTACTGTCATAAGTGTTTAATACTCTTCACACAAATAATATATAGCAAACACAAAGAAAACATTTTAATGTTACAGTGCAGTACCTTGAAAAGTACAGGAGTACAGTACAATAGCTGGCATACCAGAGTTGGCAGCGAATAAACACACAAGAAGAGTTACTGACTGGAGGAGGGAGGGGAGGTGGGAGATAGTAGAGCTGAAGGGTCATCAGCAATAGGAGATGGAGGGCAAACTGAGATGTCACTCACAACTGACGTTGACGGCACAGGTTCTGGGCTTGAAATAAAGACACTGTACTACTGTACTCCATACCAGACTGTACAGTAAAGTACACACGAGCACAACTACTTGTAGAGGATGCACACACATGACAATGTACGCCAGACACGTGAACTATCTCACGTGACTGGACATGCGAACACACGTTCACATCTTTGGAAGTTCGCAACTTGAAGGTTCATATGCGAGGGACTTAACTATATTTACACACACTTTGCTAGAACTCAGTAACCACAGCAGTTGTTAGAACTTAGACTAAAACAGTTAGGTGGGGAGCACTACTTTATCACTGACATTGTTCAAAATCAGCAGTGTATAGTGATAATAAGAAGCAGACCATTTTTAGTTGGGGATACACCACAGCTGCAGGAGACACAAGAAATGTGGATTCAGTCTCTGGGTTGGGAAGACCCCCTGGAGGAAGGCATGGCAACCCACTCCAGTATTCTTGCCATGGACAGAGAAGCCTCGTGGGTTACAGTCGATTGGACCTCAAAGAGTCAGACACAGCTAAAGTGACTTAGCACACACACCACAGCTACTGCTTACATACATGGCATCAGAAATGGAGCTGGTGAGAGCCCTTGGGTGATTTCTGTGCCTTCGACTAAGACACAGTGAGATGTCTCCAGCACCCCTCTTGAGGTGGAATATTTAGGACCTATTTGAAAGTGAAAGAGGAGAGTGAAAAAGTTGGCTTAAAGCTCAACATTTGGAAAACTAAGATCTTGCATCTGGTCCCATTGCTGCATGGCAAATAAATGGGGAAACAGTGGAAACAGTGGCTGACTTTATTTTGGGGGGCTCCTAAATCACTGCAGATGGTGATTGCAGCCATGAGGTTAAAAGGCGCTTACTCCTTGGAAGGAAAGCTATGACCAACCTAGACAGTATATTAAAAAGCAGAGACATTACTTTGCCAACAAAGGTCTGTCTAGTCAAAGGTATGGTTTTTCCAGTAGTCATGTGTGGATGTGAGAGGTGACTATAAAGAAAGCTGAGCACCAAAGAATTGATGCTTTTGAACTGTGATGTTGGAGAAGACTCTTGAGAATCCCTTGGACTGCAAGGAGATCCAACCAGTCCATCATAAAGGAGATCAGTCCTGGGTATTGATTGCAAGGACTGATGTTGAAGCTGAAACTCCAATACTTTGGCCACCTGATGCGAAGAGCTGACTTATTTGAAAAGACCCTGATGATGGGAAAAATTGAGGGCAGGAGGAGAAGGGGACGACAGAGGATAAGATGGTTGAATGGCATCACCGACTCAATGGACATGAGTTTGGGTAGGCTCCTGGAGTTGGTGATGGACAGGGAGGCCTGGCGTGCTGCGATTCATGGGGTCGCAAAGAATCAGACATGCTGAGCGACTGAACTGAACTTACTTAGCATTAGGACTCTATCAGGAATTCTAAAACAACATGTAAATTCTTGCCTATTACTATTTCACACAATATTCCTCCTCTCTGATATAGCTCCTGCACTTCAAAGAGAGAAATCACATCCAATAATGTCATCTGATTATCTTTCAGTAGCTCCCCAACACTGAAAGGATGATGTTTAAACTCTTTAATAAAGGGAAATGGAAGAAGAATTAACATTTACTGAAATTCTACTATGTACTAACCACTTTACATGAGTTATTTTATTTAAACCTTACACCTCCATGAGAGGTAAGTATTATTACCCTAATTTTTCAACTGAGGGAACTAAGACACAGAGAAATTAAGTCTGTAAGACACAGAAAGATTAAGACTTAGTGGCACATAGCTTCCCCTATTGGATCAAAATCTGCCTGCAATGCAGGTTTGATTTCTGGGTTGGGAAGATCCTCTGAAGAAGGAAATGGCAACCCACTCTAGTATTCTTGCCTCGAAAATCCCTTGTACAGAGGAACTTGGTGGGCTACAGTCCATGGGGTCACAAAAGAGTCAGACATGACTTAGCGACTAACCAACAGCAACAAAGCACATAGCTCCTAGCAGATATCTGGGATTTCCACCTAATTCTAAATTGAAAATTGGACCTTGAACATTTGTCAGTTTCCAAGCCCACCTATGGGAAGCTTGACCTTGAAACCATACGAGTTGAGGTCAGGTTCCTTCACCAACCAGGTGACACACAGAGAACACAAAGTAGACCCCAGAGAGAGCTGGCCTTGCAGACTCAGTCCCTCCAAGTGGCAGCTCTTGGGGCAGCTGGTGTGCACCTGCCCTGGCCATGCCCAGGCCCAGCTGGGCCCTTCCTCGCCTGCCTGCTGGCCTGTTCCCTGGACTCTGTAGGACAGGACAATTCCTGTTGTACAGCAGAAGTGAACACAGCATTGCAAAGCAACTATAATAAATTTTTAAAATGTATTTCTTTTTTGCTGCACTGGGTCTTCATTGCTGTGTGAGCTTTTCTCTAGTTGCGGCAAGCAGGGACTACTCTCTAGTTGCTGTGCATGGACTTCTTATCGCAATGGCTGGTGGCTCAGACAGTAAAAGCATCTGCCTACGATGCGGGAGATCCAGGTTCGATCCCTGGGTCAGGAATATCCCCTGGAGAGGGAAATGGCAACCCACTCCAGTACTCTTGCCTGGAAAAGCCCATGGACAGAGGAGCCTGGTGGGCTACAGTCCATGGGGTCACAAAGAGTCAGACACGACTAAGCGACTTCGCTTTCACTTTCTCTTCTTGAGGAGCCCGGGATCCAGGCATATGGGATCTTCCCAGACCTGGGATGGAGCTTGTTTTCTCCTGCATTGGCAGGTGAATTATTATTCTCTGTACCATCAGGGAAATTATAAATTAAAAATATATATATAGAGAGAGAGAGCAAGGTAAGGGGACGTGGTACTGGGTGTGAGTAGTGACAGGTGACAGGCAGGTGTCATTAAGCTATGAGTCCAGCTGACACATATCACCGCCACACCTAGGTCATGACCTCTGGCCCCTGCTGCCCACTGGAGGCCACTAGTGCCACCGCTCCTTCAAGACAGTGGTTGTCACTACAAGGGGGATGAACTCTCTGTTCCCTGCTCCTTGGAAGGGCTAGCTCAGCTTCTCTCAGGGGTGCTACCTGCTTGGACACATCTGGGTCACAGGAGTGCATCCCGGCTCCCAGGACACAACACTGCAGGTGCCTGGTCATGTCTGCTTCTATAGCAGGAGGTAGGTTCCCTCTCCCACTAGAATGTTCCACAACATTAGATCCTAGGCAGAGAAAAAAATGGACATCCACTGAGAGGACATAAACCAAGAAATTAGGCCAGGGGGCAGAGCAGAAGAGAGGAATGGGGTAACGACATCAGAGCCCATTAGTAGGGGGCTGATGAGATGAGACCAACAGAAAAGATTCTGGTTTCAGAAACTGGCACTCTTAAGCCCATGATGTGTCTCCTTATAAACAGATCCTTAGAAAAAGAACCAACAAACTGTAAATAATTCTGTACAAACTAGATTTCCACTTCAATGAGTCTGTGTTAAGCAAAGTCTGATGAAGAAAAATCAAGCCATTTAAATTTCTGTTCCCATAACCAGTACTGAGCAGCATATTTAAATCTGTAGACACAGTGATTAGGGCACAGAGGGTCATCATTTCAAACGCAGCATTCTTCTCCTGCGTTGTATTAAACACCTCTTCTAGCTGTTTGCCTGGATGCAAAGGCTTGATTCATCCTCTAATTGTTGTCAAGATGCAGTTCAGTTGTGGAGGTTAAAAAAAAAAAAACAAAAACAGAATGTCTAAATCAGCAGAGACATGAACATTTGCTCTCCCTCCCTTTTGGTTCATCTTTTTTTTTTTTTTTTTTTTTGACTTTTTTTTTTAATTTTATTTTTAAACTTTACAATATTGTATTAGTTTTCCCAAACATCTAAATGAATCCGCCACAGGTATACCTGTGCTCCCCATTCTGAACCCTCCTCCCTCCTCCCTCCCCATACCCTCTCTCTGGGTCATCCCAGTGCACCAGCCCCAAGCATCCAGCATCGTGCATCGAACCTGGACTGGCGACTCGTTTCATACACGATATTATACATGTTTCAATGCCATTCTCCCAAATCTCCCCACCCTCTGCCTCTCCCACAGAGTCCATAAAACTGATCTATACATCAGTGTCTCTTCTGCTGTCTCGTACACAGGGTTATTGTTCCCATCTTTCTAAATTCCATATATATGCATTAGTATACTGTATTGGTGTTTTTCTTTCTGGCTTACTTCACTCTGTATAATAGGTTCCAGTTTCATCCACCTCATTAGAACTGATTCAAATGTATTCTTTTTAATGGCAGAGTAATACTCCATTGTGTATATGTACCACAGCTTTCTTATCCATTCATCTGCTGATGGGCATCTAGGTTGCTTCCATGTCCTGGCTATTATAAACAGTGCTGCGATGAACATTGGGGTACACGTGTCTCTTTCCCTTCTGGTTTCCTCAGTGTGTATGCCCAGCAGTGGGATTGCTGGATCATAAGGCAGTTCTATTTCCAGTTTTTTAAGGAATCTCCACACTGTTCTCCATAGTGGCTGTACTAGTTTGCATTCCCACCAACAGTGCAAGAGGGTTCCCTTTTCTCCACACCCTCTCCAGCATTTATTGCTTGTAGACTTTTGGATCGCAGCCATTCTGACTGGCGTGAAATGGTACCTCATAGTGGTTTTGATTTGCATTTCTCTGATAATGAGTGATGTTGAGCATCTTTTCATGTGTTTGTTAGCCATCTGTTTGTCTTCTTTGGAGAAATGTCTATTTAGTTCTTTGGCCCATTTTTTGATTGGGTCATTTATTTTTCTGGAGTTGAGCTGTAGGAGTTGCTTGTATATTCTCGAGATTAGTTGTTTGTCAGTTGCTTCATTTGCTGTTATTTTCTCCCATTCTGAAGGCTGCCTTTTCACCTTGCTAATAGTTTCCTTTGTTGTGCAGAAGCTTTTAAGTTTAATTAGGTCCCATTTGTTTATTTTTGCTTTTATTTCCAATATTCTGGGAGGTAGGTCATAGAGGATCCTGCTGTGATGTATGTCAGAGAGTGTTTTGCCCATGTTCTCCTCTAGGAGTTTTATAGTTTCTGGTCTTACGTTGAGATCTTTAATCCATTTTGAGTTTATTTTTGTGTATGGTGTTAGTCATCTTTTTAAGCCTGTTTTGTGTTTATTGTAGGCAGGATTTTCATATTGGCTGGTGGGATCACATTACCGTTCATCTAGTCCACACTGTCATAACACCTTCTCTCAGTATTCACAATTGACAGGTAGCCGTACCATAGTGGACGTTCAGTTCAGTTCAGTTCACTCAGTCATGTCCAATTCTTTGCAACCCCATGAACTGCAGCACACCAGGCTTTCCTGTCCATCACCAACTCCTGGAGCCTACTTGAACTCATATCCATTGAGTCGGTGATGCCATCCAACCATCTCATCCTCTGTCATCCCCTTCTGCCGCCTTCCTTCTTTCCCAGCTTCAGGGTATTTTCCAAAGAGTCAGTTCTTCACATCAGGTGCCCAAAATATTGGAGCTTCAGCTTCAGCATCAGTCCTTCCAATGAATATTCTACTCAGGACTGATTTCCTTTAAGATGGACTGGTTTGATCTCCTTGCAGTCCAAGGCACTCTCAAGCATCTTCTCCAACATTACAGTTCAAAAACATCAATTCTTCCATGCTCAGCTTTCTTTATAGTCCAACTCTCACATCCATACATGACTACTGAAAAAACCATAGCCTGGACTAGACAGACCTTTGTTGGCAAATAATGTTTCTGCTTTTTAATATGCTGTCTAGATTGGTTATAGCTTTTCTTCCAAGGAGCAAGCGTCTTAATTTTATGGCTGCAGTCACCATCTGCAGTGATTTTGGAGCCCTCCAAAAGAGAGTCTCTCACTGTTTACATTGTTTCCCCATCTATTTGCCATGAAGTGATGGGACCAGATGCCATGATTTTGTTTACTGAATGTTGAGTTTCACGCCAACCTTTTCTTTTTTTTTTTTTTAATTTTTTTTTAATTTCCCTTTTCATTCTCCTCTTTCACTTTCATCAAGAGGCTCTTTAGTTCCTCACTTTCTCACATAAGGGTGGTGTCATCTGCATATCTGAGGTTATTGACATTTCTCCCAGCAATCTTGATTCCAGCTTGTGCTTCATCCAGTCTGGCATTTTGCATGATGTACACTGCATATAAGTTAAATAAGCAGCATGACCATATACACCCTTGATATACTCCTTTCCCGATTTGGAACCAGTCTGTTGTTCCATGTCCAGTTCTAACTGCTGCTTCTTGACCTGCATACAGATTTCTCAAGAGGCAGGTCAGGCGGTCTGGTAGTCCCATCTCTTTAAGAATTTTCCACAGTTTGTTGTGATCCGAATAGTCAAAGGTTTTGGCATAGTCAATAAAGCAGAAGTAGATGTTTTTCTGGAACTCTCTTTCTTTTTCCATGATGCAGCTGATGTTGGCACTTTGATCTCTGGCTCCTCTGCCTTTTCTAAAACCAGCTTGAACATCTGGAAGTTCACAACTCATGTACTGTTGAAGCCTGACTTGGAGAATTTTGAGCATTACTTTGCTAGTGTGAGAAATGAGTACAACTGTGCGGTAGTTTGATCATTCTTTGGCATTGCCTTTCTTTGGGATTGGACTGAAAACTGACCTTTTCCAGTCCTGTGGCCACTGCTGAGTTTTCCAAATTTGCTGACATATTGAGTGTAGCACTTTCACAGTATCATCTTTTAGGACTTGAAATAGCTCAACTGTAAATCCATCACCTCCACTAGCTTTGTTCGTAGTGATGCTTCCTAAGGCCCACTTGACTTCGCATTCCAGGATGTCTGGCTCTAGGTGAGTAGACATTAAGTATCTTAATACCTTTTGGTCAATTGGCCCTTCTTTTTTAATAAGTTATGAAACAAGGATTTGGAAATGACCTTACAGGATATGGAACCTACTCTCATTTCACAGGAGTTAAAAAGAGATACCCAGAAAAAGAGAAAGATTTCTCCAAAGACATGCAGCAAGTCAATGCCTTTCTAGTTCCCCTTCCTGCCCAAGGGGCTTCCCTGGTGGCTCGGATGGTAAATAATCTGCCTGCAATGCAAGAGACCTGGGTTCAATCCCTGGGTTGGGAAGTTCCCCTGGAGAAGAGAATGGCTACTACTCCAGTATTCTTGCCTGAAGAATCCCATGGACAGAGGAGTCTGGCAGAACTGTAAGTCCATGGGGTCACAAAGAGGCTAATACAACTACATGACTAAGACCCACTCACTCACTTCCTGCTCCAAGATGGAAAAAGAATATAGTACTACAGTGAGTACCACCTGGAACAACTCTGTTTCAGCAGCCACATTTGTTAAAAGTTAAAAAGAGACAGATAAAATAAGTACTACTAACACACATTTTTATTTAGTGCAATATATCCAAAATACTCTCACTTTGATGTGCAATCAATAACAAAATTAATATGAGATATTTCACTTTCTTTTCTTTATCCTAAGTCCTCAAATTCCAATGAGCACTTCTATTTTTACAGCACATCTTAACTGGAAGCAGCCACATGCGGCTGCTATATTTTTTTTCTACTTTTGGCCACGCTGTGCAGCCTATGGGATCTTAGTTCCCTGACCAGGTATGGAACCAGTTTCCCCTGCAGTGGAAATTTGGAATCTCAACTATTGGACCCCCAGGGAAGTCCTATGGCTACCAAACCAGAACAGCATAGAAGCTGCCTTATTTTTGCATCTGTGAAGTTCTTCTCCAATTAGCCAATGAGTTCTCAAAGCATCTTTAAGAGCTGGCAGGATGTGAAACATTAATCAAATAATTAGAAAGTTAAAAGGAAGCATTTGGAAGAACATCACTGCCTTGTAATGTGTTTCTAGGGAAGACAAGAACATTTCTCTGGCAATTTTAAGGAACAGTCCAGCTCCACTAACAGTCTTTAAAAGCCGACTGTGCTTGGCTCTAGGGAAGCCCCATCAACAAGACAGGCTTTCCCTGCTCTCCAGGTTCTTCCCTCTCAGCAGGGGCTCAATATGTGCCAGGAGGGTTCCCAAGGGCTGAGGGTGGATGAAGGTGGATGAACCGTCTGTGGCCCTGTGGTTCTAGCATCACTTTGTGTGAAGCCTGTGGCCACAGGAAAGAAAACAGAATGAAGTGCTGGAACTGAGACACTGAGAAAGCATTGCTCTTCTGCCTTCCCATCCACATGTCTGCAAGTGGCACTACCCATTCCTTTTTGATGGCCGAGTGATATGCCATTGTATACACGTACCACATTCTATTTCCAGCTATGAATCATGCCAAGTCACACTGTCTAGAACAGGCCACTCAGAGACGAAGCAACAAATGCAAATCACCATACAGAATTTTCCCAAGACTTACGAAGCCAGTCACATAGATAATGCTAAAGTTGGAACTCTTCTGAACCCCTTCCTATTTCTTATTTCCTGAGAAAAACTGAGGTTCAAAAACTTAAGTTCCCATCCCTTGTAACTTGAAGCTCATGTAAATTCTCACAATTTTTTTCTCTTCCTGATCCCTCAGTCTGGCATTTCCAGTCATGGGGGTTTCACTCAGAGTCTGGATAAAGAGAAATTTCTTTCAGCAGCTCAAAATCTGGGTGTTCTGTTTGTGTGTGTGTGTGTGTGTGTGTGTGTGTGTTTGAGGGGTTGAAGTACTTGCAGGTTCAACATTTTAGACTGCAAGTATCCACAGGATACAGAAAATGACCATAGCACCAGCCCCCAACCACAGTCACCTTTAGACCCCCTTACCCCCAGGGGACACAGGGTGTGCAGAATGCCAAGTTCAGTGTCACCCAGACCCACATCACTATGGGCAGCAAGTGATCAAGTAGAGACACAGTGGCCTCAGGTAAACAGAAAAATCACAAGAGAAAAAGAAATCCCCCTTTATTTCAGTCCTGCCAGAATGCCAGCCCGTCTACATTGGCTGCCTGGAGTGCCCCGCCAATAAGCATTCACTCAAGCAAAAGAAACCCCTCATTTAAGGTGTAATTGTGCTCCCAAGCCCTCCTCCTCCCAGACCAGGCTGAAGACCAATGGTCTCTCAGCCCCGGGGCCTCCCCGGAACCCTGAATAGAGACAATGCCATCCTCTACCCGCTTCACCCCAAGTCTTGCCTTCTCAGCCTTTAATTTCCCACTTCTTGGTTAAGGTTCTCAATTTCTATGGGTGTATCACCATTCCTTAGGGCTTCCCAGGTGGCGTTGATGGTAAAGAACCTGCCTTTCAATACAGGAGACATAAGAGATGCCAGCTCAACCCCTGGGTCAGGAAGATTCCCTGGAGGAGGGCATGACAACCCACTCCAGTATTCTTGCTTGGAGAATCTTATGGACAGAGGAGCCTGGCAGGCAACAGTCCATGGGGTCACAAAGAGTCAGAGGCAACTGAGCACACAGCACAGACACATGCGTGCTCGCACACACACACACACACATCACCATTCCTTTGCATCAGGCTTTTCCTTGTTTCAGCAGGGTTTAATTTCTCCTGGGGTACCAGCCCCTTATCCAGAGCTAAGAAAGAGAATGAAGGCGGAAAACAAGCAAAAATACATTTACCCTCTATGGCTCAATGCCCCGCAGTACATTAATTGTAAAGGCTCTAGCACATGCACACTTGAGGCCCCAGGACTAGAGAAAAACGCCATGAAGGGTCTTACTCCTGCCCAGCAACCTAGAAGGAGGCAAAGCCCTTGCCTTCTCCGTGTGAGATACTGAAGTTCCCAGGGAGCAAAGCTGCTTTTCCAGAGGCAGTGCCCTAAAGAGTTGGACTCAACTTAGCGACTGAACAACAACACAGTTGGGTAAAATCGGACAATGGGACTTGGGCCCAAGGCCGAAGTGCTCTTTGCCCATGTCCGATGGCAAGCAGAGCATCTGAATATCTGAATCATATCCTCAGGCACCTCCCTGAATGTCCAGCTCCACAGCGCCCCAATGTGGGCAAAGCCTGACTCTGGTTGCTTATCCTGTGTGGGAGGCAGAGCGGAAGACAGAAGGCAGGTGATAGATTCTAACATTGAGCTGTGGAGGACAAGCAAGGACACACCTGTGCGGTGGCATGTTCCCAAACCTCGCCAAGTAGGCAGGTCACCCCTGCTCCCTGGAGAGGAGCAAAGGAGGAGTGGAGAGCTCTGCAGAGGCCATGGCCCAACACTCCCAGGTACAAGTTCCCCCTTGTTTTGGCTAGCAGTACGCAGGGAGACGAAATGAGCGGTTCCACCAGCAAAAATAGATGAATAATTAGCTCCGATACAAAGGTTCAGTTATTAGTAAAAGTTGGCCCCAAAAGGGCTCTTAAAACCCAAAGAAACTAATTGGCTTTTTCAAGGTGATGTGTGCTCAGTGGCTCAGTCATATCTGACTCTTTGCGACCCCATGGACTGTAGCCCACCAGGCTCCTCTGTTCAGGGGATTCTGCAGGCATTCTGCAGGGGATTCTGTTCAGGAGACTCTGGTAGATTGTTGCCTGGGTCCTTCAACATTCCTAGTTGAAGTCTAGGACTTGTCTCTTACTGCTTCTTGGTTCAGCTCCCACTTCTTTCGTTAGCCCCAGGATCCACTCCCTGTTTTTCTGGCAGACATTCCACAGACTGCAAGAATACTTTCAATATGGTTCCAAACTACATTTTCAACAAGCTCTGTCTCCATCCTCTGCCTCCACCAACCTTCCTACAGAATTCAGGATTCTCTGAATCTCCAGAGACACATAACCCACATGAGAGCTGGAGCTGCAAGCAGCTCATGCTCAGTAGTTCCGTCATGTCTGACTCTTGTGACCCCATGGACTGGAGTGAGTTGTCATTTCCTTCTCCAGGTATTCAAGGTCATACAACAAATCTAACCCCAGAGTCCAGACCTCCAAGGGCCCCAGCTTGTGCTGTATTCTGGGACTGTGTAGACTTGTTTATTTATTTCTTAAGCTAAGAAGGGAGAAGGTAATGGCACCCCACTCCAGTACTCTTGCCTGGAAAATCTCATGGATGGAGGAGCCTGGTGGGCTGCAATCCATGGGGTCACTAAGAGTCGGACACGACTGAACGACTTCACTTTCAATTTTCACTTTCATGCATTGGAGAAGGAAATGGCAACCCACTCCAGTGTTCTTGCCTGGAGAATCCCAGGGACGGCGGAGCCTGGTGGGCTGCCGTCTATGGGGTCTCACAGAGTTGGACACGACTAAAGTGACTTAGCAGCAGCAGCAGCAGCAAGCTAACAAGAGTTTCCCAGGTGGCCCAGTGGTACAGATCCCACTTGACAATGCAGGAGATTGGGTTAGATGCCTGGGTCGGGAAGATATCCCCTGGAGAAGGAAATGGCAACCCACTCCAGTATTTTTGCATGGAGAATTCCACGGACAGAAGAGCCTGGCAGTCTGCAGTCCATGGGGTCAAAAGAGTCAGACATGACGGAAAGACTAAGCATGAGCTGCTTGGAGCTCCAGTTCTGATGTGGGTTACATGTTTCTGGAGATTCAGAGAATCCTGAATTCTGTAAGAAGGCTGGTGGAGGCAGAAGATGGAGACAGAGCTTGTTGAAAATGTAGTTTGGAACCAGATTGAAAGTATTCTTGCAGTCTGTGGAATGCCTGCCAGGAAAACACAGAGAGGGGGTCCTGGGGCCAACGAAAGAAGTGGAAGGTGAACCAGGAGGCGACAGAGACAAGTCCTAGCCTGGGGGAAAAAAAAAGCAGGAAAGTTGAAGGACCCAAGCAACAATCTATCAGAATTGAAGGGCTAGGACTTCCCTGGTGGTCCAGTGATTAAGAATCCACGTGCCAATGCAGGGGACATGCGTTTGATCCCTAGTCTGGGAAGATCTCACATGCCACAGCGCCACTATGCCCTTGAACCAAAACTACCAAGCCTGTGCTCCGCAACAAGAGAAGCCACTGCAAAGAGAGGCCCTCATATCACAACCAGAGAGTAGCCTCTGCTCACCACAGTTAGAGAAAGCCCAAGCAAAGCAACGAAGACCCACCACAGCCAAAATAAACAAATTAATTAATTACTTTTAAAAAAGAACTGAAGGGCTAGAAAGCTGGTGACCAAAGTAAGGGCCTACTAGAGGTTGCTGTGTTGACCTGAAGGAGTGTGCATTTGAAGTGCTTTCCTGATCTAGGATTGATTCCGAAAAAGGCAGAGCCTCTAATTGGCATGAGACTCCTCCAGACTCTCTCATTAAGGTTACCCTGCAGTCCTGGGCAGGCTGGAAGATGAAGCCGAGTCACAAGATGTACTTGTCAAAGTCAGGCCATCTGAGTTTGAGCTGGATGGCTGTGCTTAGGTTTAATTTATTTTTAAAAATATTTATTTACTTATTTGTTTGTTTGGTGGCCCCAGGTCTTAGCTACAGCATGCAAAGCCTTTAGTTGTGGCATGTGAGCTTTTAGTTGCGGCCTGTGGGATCTAGTGCCCTGACCTGGGATCAAACCTGGGCCCTCTGCATTGGAAGTGTGGAGCCACTAGACCACCAGGGAAGTCCCCTGGGCTTATGTTTAGAAGCCTGCTTCTCTGGATTTGAGGATTTCTATCATGAGGTGGAAGAGAATGAAATGATAAAGAAAGGCAGCAGCAGTGGATAAACAAAGTGATTATTATACATCCACAGCAGCAGTAATACTGGACCTGTCTCTCTCTTTGCAGGCACAAGAAACAGGATACAAAGTAGCCAACCACAGAGGGTCATCAAATTCCCAAGGAAAAGCTGACAAGTGGGAAACCTCAGTGGGGTCTGATAGAAGACCCTGTTTTCCAACTCATACCCTCTGTTGTTACATCTTTAGATGTCCATGCAAAAGACGTAAGTGAATTTAGAGACCTGTTCCTTGGCTTGAT
The DNA here is from genome assembly GCF_029407905.1 of Bubalus kerabau. Taxonomy (NCBI): domain Eukaryota; kingdom Metazoa; phylum Chordata; class Mammalia; order Artiodactyla; family Bovidae; genus Bubalus; species Bubalus kerabau. The sequence goes on from NC_073642.1 coordinate 26,473,639, forward strand.
GGGCATTCAGGATCAAATGCTAATATAATAATTATTCTTGCCACAGATGATTTCTAAATCCAGGGTCCTGGCCAGACTTTTAAAGGGAAAATCAAATATGGATATCTGAGGTTGAATGAACATATTTTTAATTAAACCACGTCCCCAAGTATATCAAGCGTTAGAAAGATGGTTCTCTTACACTGATGTTTCTGTTATTCACTGAGAACTTAATGAGCCTCTGTCTGAAATAACATCACGGAGAATGTCTGCAAATCATGTTTGCTGAGCATAAACAGCCGAATTTTCAATACACCTCGCTTAGAGATTAGCATAGTGCCTTGAGAGTAATTAAACATCATTACTTTAAAACCAAAAATGTCCTGCACAGTGGGAAAAAATAACCGCCTATGTAATTGTCTAGACATCCCTTTAAACAAAAGAATTCCTGGTTTCAGAGGCAGATGGGTGATGGAACAGACAGACCATTATATGGGGTTTGTTTTGCTGTACAATCCTGACGACCCACCGTGGTGGTTTTCATAGTTGGAGTGTTTTGATTTCCACCAAGAATAGGACAATTTTTCATGTTGACTCAAGAGGCTCGTATTTCCTCTTTAATATGTTCATCTCTCTAACTGCAAAGCTAGTGTTCCTGGGACTACCTGCTTATTCATGTCGAAGCCCTGAAAACCCAGCCTGCCAAGACTCTTGGCCCCAGTTGCTTGCACACACATGCACACACATACAGAAACACACATACACACCAAACCTTAGAGCACCATTATTGATATTTGGGGCTGGATAATTCTTTGTGGTGGGGACTGTTTTAATTGTAAGTTGTTTAGCAGCATCACTAACTCCTACCCACTAGCTGCCTGTGAAACCCTTCCTAAGTTGTGGCAACCAAAAATGCATGCAGACATTGTAAAATGTCCCTTAGGGACACACACACAGAACCAATTCAGAAAGGTTAAAGGGTAAAAAAAAAAAGTAAGATAAAAATAAAGGAAAGCAGGTATTATGATCTTGGTGTCAAATAATCTATAATTCAAGAGTAAAAGCATTAAAAAAGACAAAGAAGGATACTTTATAATGCTAAAAGCCATAATGTATAATGAAATTGTGCATAAACTTCTATGTATGAAAGAAAATAGCAGAAATTTTAATAAAGCAGAAACTATAGAAGATAAAAGGAAAACTAGACAAATCCACATTAATAATAAGAATTCAAAATACCTCCCTTTGACCTAGACAGATTAAGGAGAAAATATCTAGAAAGAATAAAGAAAACTTAAATGAAGAGTCAATAAAGTGTATCTTGGATCACAATAAACTGTGGAAAATTCTGAAAGAGATGGGAATATCAGACCACCTGACCTGCCTCTTGAGAAACCTGTATATAGGTCAGGAAGCAACAGTTAGAACTGGACATGGAACAACAGACTGGTTCCAAATAGGAAAAGGAGTTCGTCAAGGCTGTATATTGTCACCCTGCTTATTTAACTTCTATGCAGAGTACATCATGAGAAACGCTGGACTGGAAGAAACACAAACTGGAATCAAGATTGCCGGGAGAAATATAAATAACCTCAGATATGCAGATGACACCACCCTTATGGCAGAAAGTGAAGAGGAACTCAAAAGCCTCTTGATGAAAGTGAAAGTGGAGAGTGAAAAAGTTGGCTTAAAGCTCAACATTCAGAAAACAAAGATCATGGCATCCGGTCCCACCACTTCATGGGAAATAGATGGGGAAACAGTGGAAACAGTGTCAGACTTTATTTTTCTGGGCTCCAAAATCGCTGCAGATGGTGATTGCAGCCATGAAATTAAAAGAAGCTTACTCCTTGGAAGGAAAGTTATGACCAACCTAGATAGCATATTAAAAAGCAGAGACATTACTTTGTCAACAAAGGTTCGTCTAGTCAAGGCTATGGTTTTTCCTGTGGTCATGTATGGATGTGAGAGTTGGACTGTGAAGAAGGCTGAGCACTGAAGAATTGATGCTTTTGAACTGTGGTGTTGGAGAAGACTCTCGAGAGTCCCTTGGACTGCAAGGAGATCCAACCAGTCCATTCTGAAGGAGATCAGCCCTGGGTGTTCTTTGGAAGGAATGATGCTAAAGCTGAAACTCCAGTACTTTGGCCACCTCATGCGAAGAGTTGACTCATTGGAAAAGACTCTGTTGCTGGGAGGGATTGTGGGCAGGAGGAGAAGGGGATGACAGAGGATGAGATGGCTGGATGGCATCGCTGACTCGATGGATGTGAGTCTCAGTGAACTCCGGGAGTTGGTGATGGACAGGGAGATCTGGCGTGCTGCAATTCATGGGCTCGCAAAGAGTCGGACACGACTGAGCAACTGATCTGATCTGATAGCTTATATGTCCAACCCTGTACCATTATAATACAAAATATTCCTTCTTTTCAACTACATTTAGATTATTTATGAAAACAGACCATATTTTAAGTCATAAGGAAAATCTAAATTAATTCCAAAAATGGAAACAGCATTCTGACCAGAATACATAATGGTTATGACAAGGAATCTCATGGTGGTTTTGATTTGCATTTCCCTAATAATTAATGTCAGTTGAGCATCTTTTTATGTGCTTATTGGCAATTTGTATGTTATTTAGAGAAATGTCTATTCCAGATCCTTTGCCATTTTAACTGTTTTTTTTTTTTTAAGTTTTGTTATTGAGTTGTAAGAGATCTGAATACCAGTCCTTTTTCAGATATTTAACTTTCAAATGTTTTCTTCCTTCTCATGGGTTGTCTTTTAACTTTTTTTATTTCTTTCTTTTAACTTTCTTCATAGTATCCTCTGAAACACAAAATTTTTTTAATTTTGGTAAAGTCCAATGTATCTATTTTTCTTTTGTCACATTTGCTTTTGATTTCATATCTAAGAAACCATTTCCTAATCCAAGAACTGAAGATTTACTCCTGTGTTTTTTCCTAAAAGTTTTATCATTTTAGCTCTTATATTTAGGTCTTTGATTTCTTTCAAGTTAATTTTTGTACATGCTTTGAGGAAGCTGTCCAGCTCCATTCTTTTGCATGTAGATATACAGATGTTCCAGCATTGTTTGTTGAAAAGACTACATATTCTTTCTCTTATTTGTTTTAGTACCCGTGGCAAATGTCAATTGACCATAAATGTGAGGGTTTTTTTTTCCTGGATCCTCAATTATATTCCATTGATTTGTATGTTTATCCCTATATTAATATCACAGTTGATTATCGTAGCTTTGTAGTAAGTTTTAATGTTGAAAAGTGTGAGCTCTTCAGTGATTTTAGGGGGGGCTATTTTAGGTTTCTTGCATTTTTGTATTTCTATGTGAATTTTAACAAGAATTGTACATTTTACGTCTCATTTTGCTTCATTTAGTTTCAATGATGGGATCTTGATCTCTGGACACTGATCACAGTTCACTCCACTGAGCAGGAGACTTTGCACTGTTTGCCCTTGTGATGCCAGGAGACATCTTAAAAACCTATAAACTGCACTAATAGCTGTGTTGTTTAATCATTAAGTCTTGTCAGACTCTGCGATTCCAAGGACTGTAGTCCACCAAGCTCCTCTGTCCATGGGATTCTCCAAAGAATGCTGTAATGGGTTGCCATTTCCTTCTCTGGGGGATCTTCCCAGACCCAGGAATTGAACCCATGTATCTTGCATTGGCATGTGGATTCTTTACCACTGAGCCACCCGGGAAGCCCACCCTAATAGGCAATGAGCCAAATCACAGTCTGTCTTTCCCTGTTTCACCCTGTGAACCCACAGGACACAGCTTCGAAGGGGCAGGAGGCCTGAAAGTGGTGAAAAAATACTGTCTCTTGATCCCCATTTCAAATATTCTCTGATTATTGCAATTAATGTTCTCAGGCCAGATGTGGACATTAAGTCATCCTTTTCATTAAATTTTATCAGTTTGAGTTTGCTACTCATCACACACATACGCACGCGCACACACACACACTCACACACATGCACACGCACACACTCATGCACACACACACACACACACACAACTTTCCAATTTACCCTGCAGAGACTTTTCACTCCTAGGTAAGCTCAATTATGCATGGAAAGTGATTTTTCCTTCATCTGACAATAGTGTTCAAGAGAGGCCTGGCAAAAGCTGAAAGCTCAGCTGTGGGGCTTCTTTGGAAAGAAAAATTGGCTTCTGATTGTACAGAAGTGATAATGAACAAGGAATACATATTATATTGGCCAGATTTGCATATACAAATTAGACGGGCTTCTCCTAACTTCTTCTCCAGCAAAAATATGGTGGGGGACGCCTTAGTCTGATTAAATGTAAATATTCACGTAGGCCTCAGCCACTTTTTGATGAGTCAGGAGCCAGCATACTGAACTGTATCAGGCAGAAAATTATTCTCATACTTATGTCCTAAATGTGGATGAACTTTGCATTTAAATAAATTTATTTTTCTTCTTAATGAACTTAAAATGGAGACTGAAGCTATAACAGGTCGCATAGTTGAAATCCAGGTTTGATATATACTAAATTCATTCTCTGTAAATTCATCCTTCAGGGACCTGACCTATACTTTGAATATTCTGTACATAGTAATCAGATAAACTTAGTAACACACTGCTAGCCTTGCTGCCTCTCTTCTCTACAGGTTCACTTGCAGTGCTGGAGAGCAGAGACCAACAGGGGAAAGTAAGTGAAATAAGGTGATTTACACAGATGGTGCTTAAATGTTATTTATATCTATAATAGTGGTTATTATTATCATCAGAGTAGGAATCAAGAGCCCTTTATTCTACTCTAGGGCTAAATTTTATCTATTTTAGTTTTTTGGTATCTTGAGGATTTTTGGCCAGATGCAGTAGAAATTAACCCTTTCTTGGGACTTACCTGGTGGTCCAGCGGTTAAGACTCTGAGCTCCCAATGCAGAGGGCCTGGGTTCCATCCCTAGTCAGGAAACTAGATCCCATATGCTGCAACTAAGAGCCTGCATGCTGCAACTAAGGATCCTACATGCCACAACTAAGAGCCAGCAAAGCCAAATGAAAAGAAACTAACCCTTCCTTTCATGGTGCCCAACAGGCAGAATAGGATTTCTAGCCCACGACAAAGGAATGACTGCAGCTCTTTTCATTTCTGAGTTGAACACAACAGGCCTCTAATTTGGAATTAGCCTTCAGAGCCTGACTCCAAACTCTTAGATTCTCCATCTCTTCAACCCCTGCCCTCTCCTACCCCCACGAATACCATCTACCACCACCATCACCAATAGAAAAACTGAACCTACGCATGAGGAACCCGAGCCTTGGAAATACAACCCATCAATGACATTCCCTGGTAGCTCAGCAGTTAAAGCGTCTGCCTGCAATGCAGGAGACCCAGGTTCGATCCCTGAGTCAGGAAGATCCCCTGGAGAAGGAAATGGCAACCCACTCCAGTATTCTTGCCTGGAGAATTCCATGGATGGAGGAGCCTGGCGGGCTATAGTTCACGGGGTTGCAAAGAGTTGGACACGACTGAGCGACTTCACTTTCACTTTCACGACAGATATACAGAATCTCACAAGGAGAAAGCTGAGGAGGCACTGTCTTCATGCAGCAAGATAGAAATTCTGGCTTAAGACATGGGGTAGTCCATCAACACATGAATGGATAGAGAAGATGTGGTACATATATACAGTGGAATATTACTCAGTCATTAAAAGGAATGAAATAATGCCATTTGTGGCAACATGGATGGACCTAGAGATGATCATACTAAGTGAAGGAAGCCAAACAGGGAAAGACAAATATCATATGATATTGCTTGTATGAATAATTTAAAAAACTAATACAAATGAACATATTTACAAAACAGAAACAGACTCACAGAAAACAAACTTAAGTTACTAAAAGGGAAAGGTAAGGCAGAGGGATAAGTTATGAGTTTGAGATGAACATGTACACACTGCTATATATAAAATAGGTAATCCACAATGACCTTATTATTATAGTCTGTAATAACCTAAATGGGGAAAGAATCTGAAAAAGAATAGATATATGTATATATATCTATTACATATATATACATATATTATATATATATGTATATATATAACTGGATCACTTTGCTGTTCACCTCAAACTAACACAACATAATAAATCAACTATACTCCAATATAAAATTTAAAACATTTTTAATTAAAAATTTTTTAATTGTGCTAAATTTGTGCTAAATTTGAAAAAAAATATGGTAAGATGATGAGTGAAAGTGAAAGTCACTCAGTTGCATCTGACTCCTTGCAACCCCATGGACTATAGCCTGCCAGGCTACTCTGTCCCTGGAATTCTCCAGGCAGGAATACCAGAGTGGATTGCCATTCTCTTCTCCACAGGATCTTCCTGACTCAGGAATCAAACATGGGTCTCCTGCACTGCGGACAGATTCTTTACCATCTGAGCCATCAGAGAAGCTGAGATGATGAGTGAATGGTGCTAAATGGCCTTGGTTTGGAATCAGAGAAAAATGTGCCAATGGACTACCAGGTCGGGTTCCCCAGGCCACTTTAGACATGGCCTGACTCTGTGCGGTTGCTGAGCAATGGAGGAAAAACTAAGCTCTTGCTGTGACCAACGGAGGCTGCCATGAGTGTAATCCACTAGACTCAACAAGGCCACATTAAACCAGTGCAGGTGAGGATGTCTCACACAGATGTCACCTATGCATAAAAACGGGCGGAGTCTAGTCCTGTCTCCTTGGTCCCTAGGACTCTACCACCATGACATCATCTTCTATGCAAATGACCAGTGCACAACAGCTCATATTTAGTTTCCTCCTATTCTAGACCTTGAAATGAGGCTGATGACCAGCTAGACACTGGTCCCACCCTCCCAGGGGTACCAGCACTCTTGCTGGGTGTAGGACTGGACATCAGCCCCCAGGATGAGAAGCACTTTGACTGGCCTCAGGACCCCTGCCTGCCCACACTCCACCAGAGCCACTCAGGCCTGAAGGTGAGGCTGCTGCTCCAAGAATCAGCAGTGGGGGGCATAGTCACGTGGTGGCGACAGGGACGCACCAGGCACACACGATGCTGGCATGTTGTAGAGTGTGGCCCAGTCAGGGCCGCCCTGTAGGAGCAGATTCCCCCAGGGAGCTGTGTGCTGTTGGCTCTGGCTCCCTCCCCACGCCGGGCCCTGTGGGCTGCTGCTGGGTAAGTGGGAGCTTCTCTTCTCCGCTTCTGGCTTTTCACAGTGATTTCCATTGAACTAACACTCATATTCTGTGTAATCAGCTAAATACTAAATATTCAAATTCAGCAGAGAATGGAGCAGGCACCAGAAAAGATTTTTTTAAATATGAAAATGTTTAGCCTTTTTAAAAAGTCATTCCATATATACATATGCAGTGCGAATAAATGTTAACAGTCTGCTTATTTTGGTAATCCATGTACCAAAATATAGATGTTTAACATCTCAACCCCACTCATGATTTCGACTGACTTTCATAAGCCAATTGCCTATTACTGTATATACAGAAAAGACAAATATACCAGTCCTTTATTGAACAACTGTGCTAAGCTTTGCATACTTCATTTAAACTGTGCTAGGTTTTACATAAATTATCTTTTTTAATCCTTTCAACAATCCTTAGAAAGGCATTATTATCTCCATTTTACAGATGAGAAAACTGAAACTCAGAGACTGCAGCAAGATAAACTCAGATGTTTCTTTTGACTGAAAAAAGACACAATTTACAACAAAAATACCAGATCTTATGCATCTGATTGAAGTTTTCTTCTTTCAAATAGGCTGTCAAGAGACTGCAAAATAGTCTTCCTTAGAAATAGCTTTGTGAACCTCAAGCATGAGCTTTGGAATATTCTCATCAAAGTCAAGGCTTTGTCCTGGAAGGATGAAGGTAATTTTCAACAGTCTTTCAAAGCAAAGGCTGGTTGGGCACGCTGGGGGAGGGTACAGGTGGTCCATGCCTCCACAGGCATGGCCTAGCTTCATCCCTCCATATGGGTCTTTTCTGCTTCCTGACTTCAAAGTGAGCATGTGATCCAAACCTGGCCACTCTGGCCTGGCTAGCTCATCCACCTGTTCATCATGGTTGGTCCAGAAGTGGGCATATGGACAAGGCAAATCAGACACCTTCTTTAAGATTTAGTGAATCAAATTCTAAAAGACACATGTACCCCAGTGTTCATTGCAGTACTATTTACAAAAGCCAGGACAAGGAAGCAACTTAGGTGTCCAGTGACAGATGAATGGATAAAGAAAATGTGGTATGTATATACAATGGAATATTACTCAGCCATAAAAAAGAACACATTTGAGTCAGTTCTGATGAGGCAGATTAACTTAGAGCCTGTTATACAGAGTGAAGTAAGTCTGAAAGAGAAAAACAAGCATCATACATTAATACATTATATATGGAATCTAGAAAAATGGTACTGATGAAACTATTTGCAGGGAAAGAACAGAGACTCAGACATAGAGAATGGACTTGTGGACACAGTAGGGGAGGGATGGAGGGGATGAATGGGGAAAGTAGCAGCAGCATGTATACACCATCAGGCGTAAGATGGATGGCTGCTGAGAAGCTGCAGTACAGCACAGGGAGCCCAGTCTGGCACTCTATGATGACCTGGAGGGATGGGATTGGGGGAGAGGAGTCATAGGAGGGAGGGGATATGTGTGTAGTTGTGCAGTGAAAGCCAACACAACATTGCAAAAAAAAATTTTTTTAAAGATTTCATGGATCAATATTGAAGAAAAAGTCTTCTTTTTCTGGCTGCTGTGACTAATTCCAACAAACTTGATGGTTTTAAACAATATGAATTTAGAGGCAGTCCTAAGATGGTGGAGGAATAGGACAGGGAAACCACTTTCTCCCCCACAAATTCATCAAAGGAACATTTGAACACTGAGTAAATTCCACAAAACAACTTCTGAATGCCGGCAGAGGACATCAGGCACCCAGAAAAGCAGCCCATTGTCTTCGAAAGGAGGTAGGAAAAAAATATAAAAGATAAAAAGAGAGACAAAAGAGGTAGAGACGAAGATCCATCCCAGGAAGGGAGTCTTAAAAAAGAGAGAAGTTTCCAAACACCAGGAAACACTCTCACTGCCGAGTCTGTGGCGAGCCTTGGAACCTCAGAGGGCAACATAACCGGGAGGAAAGATAAATAAATAATTAAAACCCACAGATTACGTGCCCAACTGTAACTCCCAGCAGACAAGTGGCACAAACTCCTGCATCCCCCACTAGCAAGCAGGGGCTGGGCAGGGAGGAGCGGGCTGCATTGCTTAGAGTAAGGACTGGGCCTGAATCCCCCGAGGGCAATCTGAAGGAACTAGCTTGAGATAGCAAAGCAGACTGTGGGATAGCTACCCCGCAAAAAGGCGAAAAGCCCTAACCTAAGACACCTGCTCACAGAACAGAGGACTGAACAGAGCTAGCCAGCTGTGGACCGGCCCATCCCCCGCCAGAGACAGGCAGGCGAGGGCAGCCAGAGCCAGAAGGGGGCAAAGTAATATCTCTGCTTTTTAATATGCTATCTAGGTTGGTCATAACTTTCCTTCCAAGGAGTATGCATCTTTTAATTTCATGGCTGCAATCACCATCTGCAGTGATTTTGGAGCCCCCCAAAATAAAGTCTGACACTGTTTCCCCATCTATTTGCCATGAAGTGATGGGACTGGATGCCATGATCTTCGTTTTCTGAATGTTGAGCTTTAAGCCAACTTTTTCACTCTCCTCTTTCACTTTCATCAAGAGGCTCTTTTGTTCCTCTTCACTTTCTGCCATAAGGGTGGTATCATCTGCATATCTGAGGTTATTGATATTTCTCCCGGCAATCTTGATTCCAGCTTGTGCTTCTTCCAGCCCAGTGTTTCTCATGATGTACTCTGCATAGAAGTTAAATAAGCAGGGTGACAATATACAGCCTTGACGTACTCCTTTTCCTATTTGGAACCAGTCTGTTGTTCCATGTCCAGTTCTAACTGTTGCTTCCTGACCTGCATATAGGTTTCTCAAGAGGCAGGTCAGGTGGTCTGGTATTCCCATCTCATTCAGAATTTTCCACAGTTTATTGTGATCCACACGGTCAAAGGCTTTGGCATAGTCAATAAAGCAGAAGTAGATGTTTTTCTGGAACTCTCTTGCTTTTTCCATGATCCAGCGGATGTTGGCAATTTGATCTCTGGTTCCTCTGCCTTTTCTAAAACCAGCTTGAACATCTGGAAGTTTACGGTTCATGTATTGCTGAAGCCTGGCTTGGAAAATTTTGAGCATTACTTTACTAGCATGTGAGATGAGTGCAATTGTGTGGTAGTAAATTCCTGGCCCAATAGCTATTCTTTGTTTCTATATGTTCACATTTTCTATTCATTAATTCTTTTTTTGAAAAATATTTTATTTATTTGCTTTTGGTTGTGCTGAGTCTTTGTTGCTGCTCCGGCTCTTCTCTAGTCGGTGGTGAACAGGGAGGTTATTCTCTAGATGCAGTGCACAGGCTTTTCATTGCAATGGCTCCTCTTGTTGCAGGCTTCCCTGGTGGCTCAGATGGTAAAGAATCTGCGTGCAATGTGGGAGACCTGGGTTCAATCCCTGGGTTCTGAAGATCCCCTGGAGAAGGGAATGGCTACCCTCTCCAGTATTCTTGCCTGGAGAATTCCATGGAACAGAGGAACCTGCTGGGCTAGAGTCCATGGGGTTGAAAAGAGTTGGACATGACTGAGCAGCTTTCACTTTCACTTTCTCTTGTTGCAAAGCACGGGTTCTAGAGCACAGGCTCAACAGTTGTAGCATACAGAATTAGTTGCTTCCCAGCATGTGAGATCTTCCCCACGCAGGGATCAAACCCATGTCTCCTGCATTGACAGGCAGGTTCTTTACCAGTGAGCCATCCGGGAAGCCCCCCTCCTAGGTCTTTACCCACAAAATTCTAAAACATAAGTCCACATAAAGGCAATGTATTTTATTCAGAGGTAGTTATAACCAAATATCTACCAACTGGCGAATAGATAAATTGTTGTGTAGCTGTACAATAGACTACTAATCACCAATAAAAAGGAAGCAAGAATATAAACAAGAATGTAGGTGGATTGCAAAACTGTGATACTGCAGAGTTCACACGTATAGGAACTTTTATCCAGAACAGAACTATGACAGAGATCAGAGCTTCTTGGGACCCAGGTGAGGGGAGGGGACTGTCCCAAAGGGGAATCCAGGAACTTTTGTTGTAGGGGAGGGGTGTGGATGTTCTTTATCATGATGACAGTGAGTATATTATGTAGTGTGTCTTTCTCAAAGCCCATCAAATTGTACTTATGAGATTTATAAATGTGTAAACACCATATGTAAATCATCTCAATAAAACTGACTTTAAAAAAATCCTCTTCTCACGACTTCCCTGGTGGTTCAGTGGTTAAGACTCCACGCTTCCAATGCAGGGAATGCAGGTTCAATCCCTGGTCAAGGAACTAAGATCCTGTATGCTGCTCAGCTAAAAATAAAAATAGTTTTTTTTAAAAAGCCTCCTTTAGAGAAAAAGATACACCAGCCCTTCAAAACAGCAAAGCTAGTCCTTTCCTAGCATTTTGAGAGAAGGAAAGACAAAACACCCAATTTCTCCTGCAGGTCATCCTGCCTCTCTTACACAACATCGCTCTTCATTTTAATAAGTTTACATTGATCCCTCTCACTTGCAACCAGAAGAGTGCTAAGATATTTCTTGATGGAAAGAAAATTTAATTTCTTAAGGATTCAGAAGTCCAAACTACCTAGAAACATAGTATCATAAAATCTTCTAATATCGTACTGAGATGACATTATCCCTCCTGGAATGTTCATTTTCAGCTTTCTGTCTTCCTAATTGTCACTCCACACAAAGGCAGAGCAATTCACCGCCCGACTTCCACAAAGTCCATTTGAGGACTGAACTCATCAGGCTGTAATGATTCCAGAAATTAAGATGTTCCAGCCAGAATGGTCTCAGTGTTCCTTCTTCTCACAGATTGCACAGTTTACAGTTTAATTTTCTGTGATGACTCCATCAAAGGAACAGTACATGTAGATGAAATTATTTGAGTACCGTCCTTGTTTGGACCATAATAATCAGACAGCTCTGTACGCATGCAGCAGAGGGAGAGATGTCAGGATTCTGAGATCATCTGACTCCCAAGGACTCCTGAGCTGTTGGTTCCTGCCTCCCAGTCCCAGGGCCAATGTGACAGCTCCATGGAGAACACGCCCCCCGATTATCAGCCCACATCATATGTGCAGAGAACTACAGCTTTGCTGGGTAGTGAGCATTGCACAGGGACTGCCATCTGCCCACAATGTAACAACTCACTGTGGCATTATAAACCCATCTGATGCTGGGAGCTTCGTCCAAGGAGACCAGCAGCCAAACGCTGAAGTGTTTGTATCATGACAAACATCATTATGAGACAGAAAGAGCCTATTAGTCCTACCGTGTAATTTTAAACCTCAAACTGTCAAAAAGAAAAGGCCTCATCTTCTCATTTTGAGAAGCCTGTTATCATTCCAGGGTCCTTAACAGCTCATTCAGTAGCCAGTTAAGTGCCCTTTCAGAACTGACAAAGCTTCACTCTGTGCTAGTTCTAGCGTCTGACGAGTTTAGAAGCAGGAGGCTGAGCCAGACATGAGAAAGCTCCTAGCTTTCGTAAGCTTGAGTGTGAGATGCTGGGCTGTACGTGGCTTACTGTTCTGTTTTTCCCCCAAGTTTTATTTGTTTATTTATTTTAATTTTTGGCCACACCCTGCAGATCTTTTCCCTGACCAGGGATCAAACTCTTACCCTGCATTGGAAGGCGGGGTCTTAACCACTGGACCTCTGGGGAAGTCCCCTGTCCTGTTTGTTTTTGATTAGAAAACCGAGGTTGAAAAAGAGATACAGATGTAAAGAACAGACTTTTGGACTATGTGGGAGAAGCTAAGGGTGGGATGATTTGAGAGAATAACACTGAAACATGTATATGACCATATGCAAAATAGATGACCTGTGCAAGTTCGATGCATGAAGCAGGGCACTCAAAACTGGTGCTCTGGGACAACCTAGAGGGGTGGGATAGAGTGGGGAGGAAGGTGGGAGGGGGTGTTCAGGATGCGGGGGACACATGTACACCCATAGCTGATTCACATCTATGTATGGGAAAAAACAACCACAATATTGTAAAGTAATTAGGCTCCAATTAAAATTAATTACAAAAAAAACCCCGAGGCTGATACCAAGAGATGTGCCTGTTTCTGCATATAGTTGTTGTTCAGTTACTAAGTCGCGTCTGACTCTTTGCAACCCCTTTGACTATAGCCCACCAGGCTTCTCTGTCCATGGGACTTCCCAGGCAAGAATACTGGACGGGTTGCCATTTCCTCCTCCACTGTTTGTATATGTGAGTGTAAGTGTGCACACAGTGGGATTTGAGGGTCTGCATGAGTCTCTGGGAATTTAGGAATGAATGTCTATGCCGGCTCATCTGGATACTTTTCTGTGAGTGTTGCCAGTCTTGGAGTATGAGAGTATCCTTTCCAGCCTGGGCCGTGCAGTTAGCTGCTCCGTCTCCACATGGGCATCTGCTTGGCTCCGACCCAGAGCCTAGGAGTCCTGACGATGGAAAGAAAAGTGCTCTGAGAAACAGACCCGAGCTGTAATTGATTAGATGTTCAGCAGTAGGCTGGGCTTTCCAGGTGGTGTACTGGTAAAGAATCCACCCGCCAATGCAGGAGATGCAGGAAGTGCGGGGTTCGATCCCTGAGTTGGGAAGATCCCCTGGAGGAGGAAATGGCAACCCACTCCAGTATACTTGCCTGGAGAATCCCATGAACAGAGGAGCTTGAGGGGCTTCAGTCCACGGGGTCACAAAGAGTGGGACATGACTGAGTGACTGAGCATGTCAGGGTTAGGCAGGTTTCTCTGCCTCTCTGATGTATCTCTATTTCCTTATCAGTGAAATGAAATGAAGGCTAATTCATGGGCTTCAGGAGCAGACTCCTGCTGGAGCACTTTGCCAGAGTGTGTGTTATATAATAACAATGGAAAAACATCGGGTTGTGTAGGAAAAGTTTCTTGTCTCAGTTCTGGTTCTCCCAGAGGTAGATTGTGAGACAGGGTTTGAGGTCAAGTGGTTTATTGGGGGTGTGAAGGAGAATGAGGAGACACAGGGAAGGGAAGTCAGTGAATGAAATGTGTATTATCAACCAGCTACTATTTTGGGGGACAGTGCTTTGCCCCCATAGGGTCACCCTGGGAAACAGTGCAGAATACACTCCTCGGGGTGACCCCCAGCCATGTCTGAGGGTGCTGATGGGGTCGTGCATGAGGTCATGGGCCATTGGCAAGGAGCTTCTGGGGGACAGCCAGTTTTTCTCAGCACTTGCAGCCTGACATAGACAAGGTCCAAGAGCCGCAGACCCAGCCAGTAGATTCTGGCTAGCTCCCTCTCGCTGACCCCAAGAACTGAGGTCTGAGAGCCAGGGCGGGGTGGCACCTGGTTTCAGGTGCAAGACTATGTTTCACAGCAAAGACCTAAATTATGGGCAGGCTTGGATTCCAAAACAGGAAAATAAATGGCAATTCCAGGACTTCCCTGGTGGCTCACTGGTACAGAATCTGCCCTTACTATGCAAGGGACTCGGGTTCCAGCTCTGGTCCAGGAAGATCCCACATGCCTCGGAGCAACCAAGCCGGTGCTCCACAACTACAGAAGCCCTCCCGGCTGTAGGGCCTGTGCTCTGCAAGAAGAGAAGCCACCACCAGGAGAAGACCCTGCACACTGCAACTAGAGAATAGCCCCCACTAGCCACAGCTAGAGAAAAGCCCTCGTAGCAACTAAGACCCAGCACATCCAAAAATAAATAAATATTTTTTTTTAAAAAAAAGGAGTCAGCTGAGAACCTTATCTTTCACCACACTACCCCTCCTCCATCTTTCCACTCCCACCACCTTGACTTTCCCTGTATCCTTCAAGTTTGCTTTTTCTCCCTCCAACGACAGGACCTCACACACTCTGTTCGCCAGCCTGGGACACCTTCCTGCCTCTCCTTGCACTTAATTCCAGCTCATGCCTTAGAGGGCTGCTCAGGTGTGGTCTTCCCAGGATGCCTGCTTTGAGCTCCCTGAGCATCCCATCTCCCTGCCTTGAACCCGCGCCACCTCTTCACGTCCTGCTCCTTCAGGATGCTTCCAGGGGAACGTCCACACTTGTCTGATGGATGATGTGTCGGTTCCTTCCAGTGCATCTCCCCCTTAGACTGGAATTCCAACGCAGCGGGACCACAGAGCCCCAGAGCCCAGCACCGCGTCTGGAGCATAACAGACACTCGATAATACTCGTTGCATGACTTCACACAAAGGGGTTTGAAATAACAGTGTGAACGGGAAAGAGGCTAGAAGAAGAGCCATAGCAAAGGGAGCAAGTGTAGGACCAGATGCTCTCCTTGGCTCCCCTTCATCCACCCTCTGGGCCTCTCCACCCCCATTCTGTGTCCTTCCACAGCCAGGAGACGCAGCCCATGCTGGTAGCTCCGCAGCCCATCTGGCTGCAGTGCGATCACTCTGCCCAGGGCTCTGAGGATGCACCTGGTACACTCAGTGACGAAGCGGCTCCAAATCGTACCCAGGCCCTGTGTCCACCCCTCCTCTCCCTCTCCCCGTCCTGGAGGGGAGTTTGCCACTTTCCACTGCCATCTGCTTGGGTGCAGCTCGCCAGGCTCCCCCCGGCAGGAAGCAGTGGTCCCTGGGCCTCTGTGGAACCGGCAGCCAGGGTAGGTGGGCAGAAGGCAAACATGATGGCCTGGGGTTGGGAACATGATCCCAGCTTCTGAGTCCCGCGGAGGACACGGGAGGTGAGCGGGGAATCTCCATGGAAGGCAGGAAGGGGGAACTGGACCAGCTCTGGGGAAAATGGCCAACACTGAAAACTATCACAAGCAATGAGGGATGGTGTCCTGCTGGCACGGGGGTGTCTTGAATCCAGAGGGTGAGAGCAAAGGATGCAGGGATGTCCCTGGTGATCCTGGTGGTCCAAGAGTCATTGCTTCCAATGCAGGGGACCTGGGTTCGATCCCTGCTTGGGGAACTAGATCCCACATGCCAAAACTAAAAATCCGCATGCTGCAGATAAGACCCAGAACCTCCAAATAAATATATGTTTTTTTAAAAAAGAAGGAATGAATCAAGCTAGGACAAGGTGAGGTGTCTGACTCAAAACCCCAGAGGCCAGGTTGACTAGAAAAAAGGGGACTTGTGACTTTGTTAATGTCCGTTAGCAGAACCCTGGGTGGGGTGCTGGATGGCAAGCCATGGTTCAGAGGGCAGCAAGGGAAGGTGAAACACAGAACTCTGCTCCTCCCAGCCTTCCCTGGTAGCTCAGCTGGTAAAGAATCTGCCTGTGATACAAGAGACCTAGGCTCAATCCCCGGGTTGGGAAGATCCTCTAGAGGAGGAAATGGCTACCCACTCCAGTATTCTTGCCTAGAGAATCCCATGGACAGAGGAGCCTGGCAAGCTACAGTCCATGAGTTCGCACAGAGTCGGACAAGACTGAGTGACTAACACTTCACTTACACAATATTCTGGCATGTACTTGAACCAACACCCAAAAGCTTTATTTTAAAGATGTTGTTTGCCTGCCAATAGCATAGGAGTGTTCCATTTTCTCCAGCCCCTGTTACCCTGGTATGGCATCTTAAAACTTAAA
Source organism: Bubalus kerabau (assembly GCF_029407905.1). NCBI lineage: Eukaryota > Metazoa > Chordata > Mammalia > Artiodactyla > Bovidae > Bubalus > Bubalus kerabau. The sequence goes on from NC_073642.1 coordinate 26,490,341, forward strand.
AACTGTTACTTGTTGATATGAATATCAATTTCATTTTAGCTCAATTTGAACAGAGAAGCAAAAAAATCAGGAGGCCTATTTGTTCAGGTTTCTTCAGGGAGAAAAATGAAACTATTAGAAGACAAATTGCATGCAGCTTATGGGCTCTTTGAGTCGCTATTGTTTGCAGGAATTTTATATATTTTTTCAAATATGACTTTTCATTCATTTCACAACAAATAACAGAATTATAAGAAACTAATTTGAAATGATGGCTTGTTTCTACCCCAAAAATCTGAATACAAAGGAACCAATGGGAACCACAAATATCAGAGTACAAAGCTTTTAAGAATATTTTAGGTTTGCAAATAATTACTAGTATGCTTGCAATTTCAACAATATATTATTATTCTGATCAAGAATATCCTTTTCCAGGAGGCTTCCAGTGTGCTTATCTGCTGCAAACCTGGGATTCTGGAATCAGGCCACTTCCTGTCTGTCTTTACAGGACACTGGGCTGCACTCTAAGAAACTCCTGGCTCTCCCCTGGATCCTGACCATCATGTGGCCACAGAAGTTGGTAATGTTATTGTTTTGTCTGTTGAGATGTTTGATGACACAGATCCTTTCAGTTTCCTGATGTGGGTGAAGTGTGGAGCCCAGTGATGCTTTCTTCTTCAAGAAACGTACATCCTAGTTCCCACACGAGGGTGAGCCCCCGTCCAATGATGAGAGACCCAGCATGTGGGTGACCTGTGCCTCCTGGGAGACCAGCCCTAAACTCACCTGAACCTGACCAAGTTCTGTCTATATGGTAGGTTTAGACCTCTCCAAGTCCTGTCTACACTGATGCTGTTTAGACAAGACCGTGCGCTTTTTATGAGAACATTTAGGCCTGACTGTTCTGTGTGTCCTGGTACATGGAGACCCGGATGCAGGCCTGGCCTGGCCTCTGTCTGGAAAACTCCGTGCCTTTGTCTGAGCGTCAGTGCTCAGATTTCTGGGCTCTGGAGCTGGGGTGGGCTTCTCTGGGTGACCGTGTTCTTCTCTGAGTGGGGTTCCGTGGCCCTCCTGGGGATCAGTGCTGCGGTCAGGCTCCTAGTCTTTCTCTCCCAGATTCACCTTCCCTGGGGCTCCTGGAGACCCCTCAGGTGGGCTACCTGGTAATCATTCCAATTTTCCAGCACATTCAGGTTGAGTAGGGAGGCAGGTTCATCAGGTGAATTGGTTCCAGGGCACAGGGATCGGGCAAAAAGTCAATGGGCAGCAGGTGAGGCTGCTGCTGTGCTCTCCTTCCAGTCCACTGTCTCCTCCGAAGAGAACAGAGCTGCCCCTCGTCTTTCAGCCCAGCTCTCCCATGTTTTCTCAACGCCTCAGCGGGACAAGAAAGACAGAGCCTGCCAGAAACAAGGTACTATGTTCACCTCTAGCATGAGCTTTCAAACCAGTAAAAAATCATATGGTACCAAGGTGAAAACAGGAGGGGCCTGACTTCTCAGGGACAATTGAGGGAAGACAAAACCAACCCTAGACTTCTTTCTAGGGTCCCCAGAGGTCCCAGGGACCTGACTTGTTCATACATTGGGGGCCCACTGACCACAGCCATGGTGTCCTGACTGAGGGCTCGTGTGACCCCAGGTGGGTGGTCTGGGGACTGTGTGAGTCTCACCCCATCTGCTGGGTCAGGGCCACGTGTACAGGGAGACCACACACACAAAGCTAAGAAAAAGGGAAGAATACATGAGAGCTTGTCTTGTGTTTGGACTTCCCTGATAGCTCAGTTGGTAAAAAAAAATCCACCTGCGATGCAGGAGACCCCCGTTCAATTCGTGGGTTGGGAAGATCCGCTGGAGAAGGGAAAGGCTACCCGCTCCAGTATCCTGACCTGGAGAATTCCATGCAATGTATAGTCTATGGGATCACAAAGAGTCGGACACAACTGAGTGACTTTCACTTCACTCACTTTTGTTGAGGAATTTATGCTTTACAGTATTCACTTTATACAGGCCTGTGCCTGTTTGCCTCTTTACGCCTGTGAGGTTCACCATCCCTGGGGCTCCTGGAGACTCCTCAGGTGGCTACCTAGTAACTATTCCAATTTTCCAACACGAGCATGGCAAGACGGGAGGCAGGTTTACTTGGTCAGTTGATTGCAGGGCACATGGATCAGGCAAAAGGCCAATGGGCAGCAGGTGAGGTTGCTGCTGTGATCTCCTTCCAGTCGATCATCCCTCTTCAGCAGAGAGCAGACCTCCCCCTCGTCTCCCAGCCCTGCATCTGGTGTGTTTTCTCAACACCTCAGTGGGACAAGAAAGGACCGAGCCTGACAGAACCAAGGTAGTGTGTTCAACATTATCATGACAGCTGTAAAAACTTGTTAATATCACACAGAACCAAAGGGAAGGGAGGAAGACTTTTCTGGGACAAGTGTGGGGAGAGGAGACCGACCCTGCAGTTCTTTCTGACATCCTAGGAAGTTACAGGAACCCACTTGTTTCCACCTTAGGGGCCCAAGCATCAGAGACACCATGTCCTCCCCAAGGGTCGTGGGCCCAGGTGCAGGATCTGGGGAGGTGGTGTCACCTTGGAGACTGGAAGTGTGTGCCCAGGTGCCGGGGGTTGTGTGGGTCTCAGCCCATCCACATGGGTCAGGATCCTGTGTACACAGAGACCACACATCTGCTCTTTGCCTGCAGTGTGTCTTGTCCCCTCGGAGATTCCCAGCATCTGAAGTGACGGTGTTGCCCTGATTAACCTGTGGTCCTTTTTCTTCACCTTGTGGCATTCACTTGAGTGGGTTGCTTCTGTGTGTGCTGCTGAGTGAAAACCTTTGGAGGTGTCATATTAATATAGCATATCACGTGTACATCCTCTGCAGTATTTATTCTTTGTAGATCTTTTCAATCATGGCCATTGTGACCAGTGTGAGGTGATACCTCATTGTAGTTTTGATTGGCATTGATTTAATAATTACTGATGTGGAGTATCTTTCCATGTGCTTTTATTATTTTATACCTTGTGAGTACAATTTACCTTAGGAGTTCCATTGCATTGTCCTTTTATTTAGACCTTTAATCTATCTGAAGTCTATTTTTGTGTATGGTGTTAGGTTGTAGTCTAATTTCATTCTCATTTTCATGCTAAGGAACCTGCCTGGTGCCCTCCACCGTGGCTGCTCCCAATTTCCATTCCCAGCATCAGTGTGGGAGGGTTCTGTTTCTCTACACCCGCTCCAGGATTTACTGTTTGTAGAGTTTCTGTCTATGGACATTGTGACGGGTGTGAGGTGATAAACCTCGTTGAAGTTTTGATTTGTATTTCTCTCATATTTAGTGATGTTGACATCTTTTCATGTGATTTTTTAAAACAGTGTGAGTTAAACGTACTTATTCAAATTGGCTTCTTGAGTGCCTGCCATATTTTGGATATTTTCCTATGATCTTGCCTAGGACATTTCTTGAAAAGGGTGTCTTTTACTTACAGTTCCCCCGATCTTTTGAATATTAAGTGCCCATGAGCAATGGTTTCCAAGTTGTTGTTATGAGAAGTGGCCACAAGGTGGCAGTATGTCTTTATGCCCAACTCGTTACTGGGGGAACCAGCGCCTTGGGTAAAGTCCTGTTCCTGGATTGTCAGAGTGAAAAGTGCCAGAAGCAACACTTAAGGCTTGTGTCCCATTCTTCTTCCTTCCTTACCCCTGTCCCCTGGACACATTCCAGTTCCTGCAACACCCTCTGGGGAGCGTGCTTTCATCCATAGGTGGAGCAACCCTAAGGAAGGAGGCTGGAGGTGGGAACCCCAACACCAGGAGACATGGAGCTCACGGGGCTTTTCAAAGCTCTTCCAGCTCAGAGCCTCCACATCCTTTGGGTGCAGTAGGCGTAGTTCCACTGCAGGAGGACCTGCTTGGATCTGGAGGTTGTGGGCCCGTGTAGAGGGGAGCAGGCTCACCAGGTCCATGGGGCAGGGCTCATTGGCTGGCACACCCTCCCCAGCTCCCTCAGCCCCGTGACAGTCCATCCTTGGAAACAAGCCTGCCCAGGCTTCATGGATGTGACAGCAGCCCAGGTCACCAAGGCCTGAGGGGAACAGAGTTGACATTCACTCTGTAATTTGCATCTTGTATTGGTGTCTAGGTGACTTACTATACTGTAGGGTATGTTTGTTTTTGCTTTTAGATTTAGGTGAACAGCAACATAATTACTTATGCATAGGTGTGTACACGTCCTTTTTTGGATTCTCTTCCCATATAGTTTACTATGTACTGTTGATTAGGACGGAGAAGGCGATGGCACCCCCACTCCAGTACTCTTGCCTGGAAAATCCCATGGATGGAGGAGCCTGGTGGGCTGCAGTCCATGGGGTCGTTAAGAGTCAGACACGACTGAGCGACTTCACTTTCACCTTTCATTTTCATGCATTGGAGAAGGACATGGCAACCCACTCCAGTGTTCTTGCCTAGAGAATCCCAGGGATGGCGGAGCCTGGTGGACTGCCATCTATGGGGTCGCACAGAGTCAGACACGACTGAAGCGACTCAGCAGCAGCAGCAGCAGTTGATTAGGAGTCCTCATTGATTGTTTATAAAGAGAAGGCAATGGCACCCCACTCCAGTACTCTTGCCTGGAAAATCCCATGGACGGAGAAGCCTGGTGGGCTGCGGTCCATGGGGTCAATATGAGTCGGGCACGACTGAGCAATTTCACTTTCACTTTTCACTTTCCTGCATGGGAGAAGGAAATAGCAATCCACTCCAGTGTTCTTACCTGGAGAATTCCCAGGGACGGAGGAGCCTGGTGGGCTTCCGTCTATTGGGTTGCACAGAGTTGGACACAACCGAAGCGACTTAGCAGCAGCAGCAGCAGTAGCAGCAGTACTAACAGATGCTGAGCATCTTTTATGTGCTTCACGGCCATCTCTGTCTTCTTTGCAGAAATGTCCATTTAAATCTTGTTCCACTACTTGGTTGGGTTTTTCTTTGATATTGAGGTGCATAAGCTGTTTGTGTGTTTTGGAGATAAATTCCTTGCGGGTGTCTTTGTTTGCAAATATTAGTTCCATTATGAGGGTTGTCTTTTTGTTTTGTTTATGGTTTCCTCTGCTGTTACACTTTTAAGGGTAATTAAGTCCCATTTATTTTGTTTGTTTTTTTTCATGATTCTAAGAGGTGGGTCAGAAAAGAACTTGCTGCATTTTTTGTCGAAGTGTGTTATGCTCTTTTCCTCAAGAGTTTCATTGTATCCGTCCTTTTATTTAGATCTTTAATCTATTTGGAGTTTATTTTTGTGTATGCATCAGGGAGTATTCTAATTGCATTCTCATTATCATTTCTTTGAAAACCTGCACACCATTCTCCACAGTGGCTGTTACTAATTTACCTTTTCACTAACAGTGTAGGAGGGTTCCCTTTCTTCCACACTTTTTCTAGCATTTATTGTTTGTCAACTTTTGGTTAATGGCAGTTGTGAATCATGTGAGGAAGTACCTCATTAGAGTTTTGATTTGCTTTTCTCTAACATTTGGTGATGGTGACATCTTTTAACATGATTTCTTTAAAGAGTGTGAGTTAAACTTACCACCTGAAATTGGCCACTTGGACACTGGCCTTGTTTTAAATTCTTTTTTGGTGACAACCCCTAGGACATTTCTCTGGGGCAGGTGTTTTTTTTTTACTTACAGCCCCTTGATCCTTGTGAATGTTAAACACCCAGCACCATCGCTTTACATATTGTTACAGAAAAAGGCCACAAAGGAGCAACACTTCTTTAAGCCTCACTCTTCTTAATTTTCCTGTAATTCCCTGTTATTTTATATTGGAATATAGGTGAGGAATATTGCACTGTGTATATGAACCCCGTCTCCTCTATGTATTCTTCTGTCCTTCTACAATTAGCTTGCTTTCTTGTCTTGGCTAGTGGGGCCGAGATCAAGGGCTACCCATGTCCTTTAATTTTTAGGTTTTCTCTGGATTCTTTCCTAAGTATTGGATTGTTGGGTCCTAAGGTACTTCTGTATCATTTTTCAAATGAACCTCCTTACTGTTCTCCCTATTGGATGAACCTATGTACATTGTGAAGAACGGTGCAAGAGAGTTTCCTTGTCTGCCCACCCTCTCCAGCACATCTGTTTGTAGAGTGTTTGACAATGGCTGTTCTGACCAGTGTGATGTGATACCTCACTGTAGTTTAGATTTCCTTTTCTCTAATATTTAGCAATGTTGACATCTTTTCGTGTGATTTTTTTTTTAAGGGTGTTTTTGTTTTGTTTTGTTTTGTTAAACTTACCATTTGGAATTGGCTTCATTGATGCCTGCCTTGTTTTAAATTCTTTTTCGATGACCACTCGTAAGACATTGCTCGAGCCTATGTGTTTTTTCTTACGGAGCTTGATCCCTTGTGAATATTAAATGCCCAGTAGCACAGCTCTTGGGCTTCCCTGGTGGCTCAGACAGTAAAGAACCTACCTGCAATGTGGGAGACCTGGGTTAGACCCCTGGGTTGGGAAGATCCCCTGGAGAAGGGCATGGCAATCCACTTCAGTAATCTTGCCAGCTGAATTCCACTGGCAGAGGAGCCTGGTGGGGTCACAACGAGTTGGGCACGATTGAGTGACTAAGCACAACAGCCCAACTCTTCAAGGTGTAATTACAGACAATGGCCACAAGGCGGCAGCACTTCTTCATGCCACACTTTTTTTTTTTTTTTTAATTTCCTTGTTATTTTATATTGGAATAGAGTCGATTTCTGATGTGGTATTTGTTTCTGGTGAACAGGAATTCAACTTAGTCATATATAGATGTTTATCTATTCTCTTTCGGGTTATTTTTTGCATATAGGTGATTACAGTGTGTTCAATAAACTTCCCTCTGCTTCTCAGTAGTTAATTTTTGATCATCTTTTTTTATATATATTAACGTGTATATGTTGGAGAAGGCAATGGCACCCCACTCCAGTACTCTTCCCTGGAAAATCCCATGGATGGAGGAGTCTAGTAGGCTGCACTCCATGGGGTCACTAAGAGTTGGACACGACTGAGCGACTTCACCCTCACTTTTCACTTTCATGCATTGGAGAAGGAAATGGCAACCCACTCCAGTGTTCTTGCCTGGAGAATCCCAGGGACGGGGGAGCCTGGTGGGCTGCCGTCTATGGGGTCACACAGAGTCAGACACGACTGAAGCGACTTAGCAGCAGCAGCAGCAACATATATATGTTAACTCCAAAGTCCTAATTTCTTGCTCCTTCTTTCTTGCCTCCAATTTCTTGGAGGCTCTGCAGAGGTCAAAGGCACTCTAGATTCTTTGTGGGGGCACCTGTCTGCTACATGCTCCTAGTTCCCTCAGCCCCAGGACACTCCAGCCTTGGGACCCAAGCCAGGCAGGCACCAGGGATGTGACAGCAGCCTAGGTCACTATGGTCTGAGGGGAATAGAGTCAGCATTTTTTTGTTTTTGTTTTTTTCTTTTTTGAAGTTTTTATCCTATAATTTGAACTGGAGTATATAGGTGAATTACAATCTTGTGGCTCTTTTTTTTCTTCCTTTTCAATCTAATGTAATTGATTCACTTGTACATAGATGTATACACATTATTTTGGGGGCTTTTTTTGGTATAGATAATTACACAGTGTTGTAAGTTTCCTTGTGTTACACACACAGGTCCTGGGGACTTCATAAATAGTAGTGTGTATATGTGAGTCTTAAGCAGCTCATTTCCCCCTGCTGCTGCTAAGTCGCTTCAGTCATGTCCGACTCTGTGCGACCCCATAGACGGCAGTCCACCAGGCCCCGCCGTCCCTGGGATTCTCCAGGCAAGAACACTGGAGTGGGTTGCCATTTCCTTCCCCAATGCGTGAAAGTGAAAAGTGAAAGTGAAGTCGGTCAGTCGTGTCCGACTCCTAGCGACCCCATGGACTGCGGCCCACCAGGCTCCTCCGTCCATGGGATTTTCCAGACAAGAGTGCTGGAGTGGGGTGCCATTGCCTTCTCCGCATTTCTCCTTAACCCATAGCTTTCTATATTGGTGAGCAGAAGTTTCTTTTCTAAGTCTGTGAGGCTGTGTCTCTTTAGGAAAAAAGTTCATTTTGATCCAATTTTAGATTACACCTAGAAGTGATATCATATGATGCTTGTCTGTCTCTGTCTCCCTTACTTCACTTGGAATGATCATCTCTACTTTCTTTCCTGTGGCTGAACTTGGCATCATTTCCTACTTCTTTATGGTTGAGAAATACCGCATTGTGTCCATGTACTCCATCGTCTATATCCATTCATCGGTATTTTCTACAATTAGCTTATCTCCCAGACTTGGCTGTTGTACCTTGTGGGCCAAGATTGTAGGGGTGTCTTGTGAATTTTTTTATTTTCTCTGGATTTATGCCCAAGCATGGGATTTCCAGGTCCTAAAGTACTTCTATGTTATTTTTCAAATGACCCTCCATACTGTTATCCCTACTGAATGGACCTATGTATGTTGTGATCAACAGTGCAGGAGGGTTTCCTTGTCTCTACACCCTCTCCAGCATTTATTCGTTTCTAAATAATTTTATTTAATCATTTGTCTTTGATCACACTGGGCCTTGGTTGCAGAAATCCAGCTCTCTCTATCTGTAGTGAGCAGGGGCTACTCTCTAGTTTCACTGTCAGAATGAGGCTTCTCATTGTGGTGGCTTCTGGTTGCAGAACGCGGGCTCTAGAGCACCAGGCTCCGGGAGCTGCAGTGGGAGGCCTCAGTAGTTGTAGTTCAGGGGCTCTAGAGTACAGGCTCAGCAGTTGTGGCACATGTGGGCTTAGTGGCCCCACTGATGTAGAATCTTCTGAGACCATGGTTCCAAACTGTCTCCTGCATCGGCAAGGGCATTCTTCACACTGCACCACCAGGGAAGTCCTAGCATTTAGTCTTTAAAGATGTTTTGAGACAACCATTCTGACCAATGTGACTGCTTAACTCCTTGGACTTTTGTGTTTTTCTAATAATTAATGATGCTGAGCACAGTGTTACATTCCTAAGTGTAATCTATAAGCCTTTCTCAGGGAAATAACCATTTCAACCTTTGGCCCATTTTGTTCTTGGTTGCATGTATCATTGATATTAAGTTGTGCAAGCTGTTTTTATGTTTTGGAGATGAATCCCTTGTGGATATCTTCTTTGGCAAACTTTTCCCCTATTCTGAGGATTGTCCTTGTCTTTCTTGAGGGTTTCCTTTAGGTTTGCAAATGCTTTTAATTCAGTCCCAGTATCTGATTTGTGGTTTATTTTTCATTATTCTAAGAGATGGATCCATAAAGACTTGATGCATTTTATGTAAAATTGTGTCTTGTTTGTATTTTCTCAAGGATTTCATAGTATCCATCATTACATTTAGATATTTATACTCTCTGGGGTTTATTTTGTGTTCAGTGTTAGGATGTTTTCTAATTTCATTCTCATTTTCATGGTTGAAGGAATCCTCACGGTGTCCTCCAGAATGGCTGTTACCCATTTACATCCCAAGCATCGGTGGAGGAGGGTTCCCTTGTCTGCACACCCTCTCTGCACTTATTGTTTGTAGGGTATTTGGCAATGGCCATTCTGAACAGTGTGATGTAATACTTTATTGTAGCTTAGAATTGCATTTCACTAATGTTTAGTGAGTTGGTGATGGACAGGGAGGCCTGGTGTGCTGCGATTCATGGGGTCGCAGAGAGTCGGACACGACTGAGTGACTGAACTGATCTGAATGTTTAGTGATGTTGACATCTTGTGGTTTTTTTTAAGAGGGTAAATTAAATTTACATTTTTAAATTGGCTTCTTTAACGCCTGCCTTGTTTTGGATTCTTTTTCTATGAGAACCCCAAGGACATTTCAGGAGGGCAGGTGTTTTTTTACTTACAGCCCCTGGATCCTGGTGAATGTTAAATTCTCAGAGCACAGCTCTGCATGGTGTTATTACAGAAAATGGCCACAAGGCGGCAGCACTACTTCATTGCCACATTTTTTCTTTTCCCTGTACATTCCTTGTTATTTTCTACTGGCTTAGAGTGGATTTCTGATGTTGTGTTTTTTATAGATGTACAGGAACTCGATTCAGTTACACATAGACATTTATATATTCTCTTTAGGGTTCTTTTTCCCATATAGGTGATTACAGTATGTTCAATCAACTTTCCTAAACTATTCAGTAGGTACTTTTTATCATCTATTTGATATATATTAGTAAGTGTATGTTAATTCCAATCTCTTAATTTCTCCTGCCTGTATCTGGAGTCTGGGGGCTCTCCAGAGGCAACAGGCACTCCAGGTCCATTTTGGAGACACACTGCCTGCTACATGCTCCCAGCTCCCTCAGCCCCAGGACACTCCAGCCTTGGGACCCAAACCCGTCAGGCTCCAGGGATGTGACACCAGCCCAGCTCAGTATCTGCTGAGGGGAATAGAGTCAGTATTTCTTTTTAATTTTTTCTGTTTCCATCCCATTATTTGAACTGGCGTATACAGTGAATTATAATCCAGTTGGTGTTTTGTTTTTTCCTTTTTCTTCTACCGCAGATTGTTTCACATCGACACAGGTGTATATAGATTTGTTGGGGTTTTTTTCTTTATAAGTTAATATAATGTGGAGTAAGTTTCCTTGTGATACACGGTGGGCCTTGGTCACTTACTTTATCAATAGTAGTGTACATATATTAGAATATTATCTGTCCATGCCCCCATCTTTATATCTTCATGACCAGACGTTTCTAAGTCTGTGAGCCTGTGTCTCAGGCAATAAGTTCATCTGTATTCATCTTTAGTTTATACCTAGAGGTGATATCATACCGTGAACTTCCAGATGTTCAAGCTGGATTTAGAAAAGGCAGAGGGGCCAGAGATCAAACTGCCAGCATCCACTGGATAATAGAAAAAGCAAGAGAATTCCAGAAAAACATCTACTTCTGCTTTATTGGCTATGCCAAAGCCTTTGACTATTTGGATCACAACAAACTGTGGAAAATTCTTAAAGAAATGGGAATACCAGACCACCTGACCTGCCTCCTGAGAAATCTGTGTGCAGGTCAAGAAGCAACAGTTAGAACTAGACATGGGACAACAGACTGGTTCCAAATCAGAAAGGAGTATGTCAAGGCTGTATATTGACACCCTGCTTATTTAACTTCTATGCAAAGTACATCATGAGAAATGCTGGGCTGGATGAAGCACAGGCTGGAATCAAGATTGCCGGGAGAAATATCAATAACATCAGATATGCAGATGACACCACCCTTATGGCAGAAAGCGAAGAAGAACTAAAGAGCCTCTTGATGAAAGTGAAAGAGGAGAGTGAAAAAGTTGGCTTAAAACTCAACATTCAGAAAACGAAGATCATGGAATCTGGTCCTATCACTTCATGGCAAATAGATGGGAAACAATGGAAACAGTGAGAGACTATTTTGGGGGACTCCAAAATCACTGCAGATGGTGACTGCAGCCATGAAATTAAAAGATGCTTGCTCCTTGGAAGAAATTCTATGACCAACCTAGACAGCATGTTAAAAAGCAGCGACATTACTTTGCCAACAAAGGTCCATCTAGTCAAAGCTATGGTTTTTCCAGTAGTCATGTATGGATATGAGATTTGGACTATAAAGAAAGTTGAGGGCTGAAGAATTGATGCTTTTGAACTGTGGTGTTGGAGCAGACTCTTGAGAGTCCCTTGTACTGCAAGGAGATCAAACCAGTTAATCCTAAAGGAAATCAGTCCTGAATATTCATTGGAAGGACTGATGCTGATGCTGAAACTCCAATACTTTGGCCACCTTGTATGAAGAACTGACTCATTGGAAAAGACCCTGATGGGAAAGATTGAAGGTGAGAGGAGAAGGGGACAACAGAGGATGAGATGGCTGTATGACATCACTGGATTGATGGACATGAGTTTGAGTAAACTCTGGGAGTTGGTGATGGACAGGGAAGCCTGGTGTGCTGCAGTCCATGGGGTCACAAGCTGTCGGACACGACTGAGCAACTGAACCAAACTGATATCATATGATACTTGTCTTTCCTTGTCTCCTTCACTTCACTTGGAATGATCATCTCTACTTTCTTTCCTGAAGCCGGCATTATTTCCTACTTCTTTCTGGTTGAGAAATATTCCATTGTGTACATGGACCCTATTGTCTGTATCCATTCATCTGTGCTTCTACAATTAGCTTGCTTTCCTGTCTTGGCTGTTATACCTAGTGGGGCCAAAATCACAGGACTACCCATCTCTCTTAAAATTTGGGTTGTCTCATGTCCTGACTCCAGCCCAGTCCAGTCACAAGGCACAAGCCTGCTCAGGCTCCAGAAATGGGAGAGCAGCCCAACTCAGGGAGGTCACGGGGGATAAAATAGGCAGTGCTTTCTATTCCTTTTCTTTAGTCTTATGCCTGTGCTGTCTTGGAGTATAGTCAATTTGCAGTTTTGTGCTTGTCTTCAGGGTACAGCCACCTGATTCAGTTATGACATATACAGACAGCTTATCTGTTCTTTTTTGGATTCTGTTGCCATAGAGGTTATGGCAGAAGGTGAGCAAAGTACCCTGTGCTGACACCATCAGGTCCTTCCTGACTATTCATTAGAGATACAGATTTCTATGTATATTTGCAAGGAAGGAAGGAAAGAGATAATCCTTCTGGATTACCTATTACAGATAGAGACTTCTGTGTATATTTTAGCCCTTAGTCCTAATTCATCCTTGCTCTTTCACTTTTTCTTGGAAACTTCTGATTCTGTTTGAATTCTCAGAGTCACTTTTTTTGGTTGTAAATTTGTTCCATTGTATCTCTTTTTGTATTTTTCCTACAAGGGACATCATATTCTATTGTCTTTCTCTGTGCAACTGACTTCAATTAGTCTATGATTCTCCAAGTTCGATCCTTGTGACAATTAGTGGCATAATTTCAGTGGCCATTTTTCATGACTGAGTAATAGTCCATTGTATGTATGCACCACATCTTCTTTAACCTTTAGTCTATCAGGTGACACCTGGCTGGTTCTGTGTCTTGGCTCTGGGAAGCAGTGCTGTAGTGAGTGATGGGGTGCCTGTGTCTTTTTCGTTGATGGTTTTCTCAGGATACAGGCCCAGGTGTGGGTATGTCAGACAATGGGCTGAGCCCTTTTGAGACTTTAGTTTCTGGCCTGAGGAGACTGTCCTTTCTAGGGGCTGTTTCCACTGTCCATTCATACTGACCATGTAGGGAGGTTTCCTCTCTGCCCGGCTCTCTGCTGCATTTATTATTTGTAGATTTGTGAGGATGACCATTCTGACAGGTGGGGTTTGATTTCTTGTTGTCTTTTAGATTGGCATTCCTCCTGTAATAATTAGGGATGTTGAGCATCTTGTCCTGTAGTCATTTTGGGGTTTTTCTTCCTTTTTTTCTTTTGCATGAATGATGTGGGGAAAATTTACCTGTTGCAGTTGGCTTCTTGAAAGTTGGTTGTATTTGGAATTTATTTCTGCAATACCCAACCCAGGATGTTTCCTGAGGGCAGCTGTCATTAACAGCCCCGCAGGCCTTGTGAATTAGAGGTGCCGATAAGCACCAATGATTAAGTTGTAGTTGTAGGAAATGTCTACAAGGCAGCAGGACTTCTTCATGTCCAACTCGGGTTCCTCCCAGAACCAGAACCTTTAGGGAAAAGTCTACTTCCTGGGCTGTGAATTAGAGTGGAATGTTCCTGAGCAAATACCCAAGGTCTTGCATGTCATTACTTCTTCCTCCTAAAGCTTTACCCCTCCCCTCCAGACCCATCACAGCCTGGGGCATGGCTCCCTGCTGAGGTGCCTAGGAGGCTGCACTCTCAGTAAAGAGGATTGATTTGGGAACCCAGTACCAATAGACCTGGAGTCTAGGTTACTTTTCAAAGCTCAAGGTCAGAGGGTCGGACATCCATCCTTTGGTTGAACTAGGATGTGTGGTCGCAGCCAGAGCAAGCCAGACAGCACAGGTTAAAGGGGGGCTCAATTAAGGACACCCAGCACAGCTGTCAGAGAAGGCAATGGCACCCACTCCAGTGCTCTTGCCTGGAAAATCCCATGGGTGGAGAAGCCTGGTAGGCTGCAGTCCATGGGGTCGCTAGGAGTCAGACACGACTGAGCGACTTCACTTTCACTTTTCACTTTCATGCACTGGAGAAGGAAACGGCAACCCACTGCAGTGTTCTTGCCTGAAGAATCCCAGGGACGGGGAGCCTGGTGGGCTGCCGTCTCTGGGGTCGCACAGAGTCGGACACGACTGAAGTGACTTAGCAGCAGTAGCAGCAGCACGGCTGTTCGGTCCCACTCCAGGCCAGTCATGGGATCCAAGGCTGCTCAGACTCCAGGGATGGGAGAGCAGCCCAAGTCAGGGAGTGAGTGGAAATTACTAGGCTTTGATTTCCTTTGCTTTTCTTTAATGGCAATGCTATATGGGAATATAGTTGATTTGCCGTTTGATGCTTGTCATCAGTATACAGCTTGCAAAGTTCACTGTGGTGAATGTTAGGTGTTTGTGCAGTATCTGAAATACAGATTCTGTGTAAATGTGGAAGAATGAAGGAAGGAGCTAATCCTTGTGGACTACCTATTACAGATACAGCTTTTTGGGTGTATCTTAGTATCAACCTCCCAATTCATCCCTGACTTTTCCTTTCTTTTTTTTAATTCTTTGTGTTTCAGTCCTCAGAGTCTCTTTTTGTGTTTTAAGTTACTTCCTTTTTAAAATTTTGCCTACAAGAGACACCTGCTAGTTGCTTCCTCTATTGCTGACTTCACTTAGTGTATGATCCTCCAAAGTCCATCCTAGTGGGACCATTGGCAGAATTTCATAATTTCAGTGGTGGTTTTTCATGTCTGAGTAAAGTCCATTGTATACATGTACATTTCTTTAGGATTTAATGTGTCTGTGGACCATTTCTTGGGTCTGTGCCTTGGTTATTGGAAGTAGCACTGCAGTGAACGTCGGGGTGCATGTGTCATTTTGCATGACGGTTTTTTGTAATATAGGCCCAGGTGTGCGTATTAGAATGCTAGGTTTAGCTGTCTTGAAATTTTTTCTTCTGGCCTATGGAGGCTGTCCTCTCCAGGGGCTGTTGCCTATGTCCATTCCCATGGGACTTGTATGGGGATTCCATCATCATCTGGCTCTCTTCCCCCATTTCCTGTTTGCAGACAGTTAGGATTCCAGTTCTGTCATATGGAACCTGATTTCTTATTTTCGATTAGCGTTCCTCCTGTAATAATTAGGGAGGCTGAGCATCTTACCCTGAGGCCTTTTCTTTCTTTTTTTTTTCCTTAAAGAGTGTAAGGAATATTTAACTTTGCAACTGGCTTCTTGAAAGTCAGTTGTGTTTGAAATTGAGTTCAGCAATACCCACCCCATTAACAGCCCCAGTGGCCTTGTAAATTGGAGGTGCCAGTAAGTACTGGTGGCCAAGTTGTAGTTACAGGAAATGTCCACAAAGCGGCAGAATTTCTCCATGCCCAGCTCTTGTTCCACCTGCAACCAGAGCCTTAGGGAAAGTGGGCTTCCTGGGCTATGAGTTATAGTGGAACACACCTGAGCAAACATCTAAGGGCTTGTGTCTCACACACCCTTCTTTCCCCTAAAGTTTCACCCCTCCCCGCTAGGCTTCTGTATCTGGGACTCTGCTCCCTGCTGATGTCCTAGGAGGCTGCACTCTCAGGAAGGAGGCTTCAGATGGGGACCCCAGCACCAGGGGACCTGGATACTTGGTGACTTCACCCTAGTCCTCAAGGCCAGACGGTTGGACCATCATCTTTGGTATGCACTAGGAGTTCTGGTCCTAGCCAGGGCAAATCAGACACAATAGGATTAAGATAGATCTCAATGAAGCGCACTATGCCGAGCTGTGTCGACTCCACGCCAGTCCTGCCTTGGGACTCAAGCCTACTCAGGTTCTAGGGATCAGATAGCAGCTCACATCAAGCAGGTGGGAGGGAATAAACTAAGCATTACCTTTCTTTCCTTTTCTTTAATCTCATGTCAGTGCTGTCTTGAAGTGTAGTCAATTTGTACTTCTGTGCTTCTCCTCAGAGTGTTGCTGGCCAAAAGCTTGGCGCCTCTGCCCACTGAAGCTGAACAAAAAATATGGAGACAGAGTTTGGAGGAAGTAGAAAGCTGGCTTTAATTCTCAGCCGGCAGAGAGCGGAACACAGTAGTCTCATGCCTCAAAAACTGTGCCTCCGCTCCATGAGGAGTCCAGGGGCTTACATAAGATGAGGGACAAAGGTGACAGGATCTTGATTTCTTCCTCATGCATTGTTTCAAAGACAGTCCCAGGCTGGCATCAGTAACTCAGTAATTGAGGCTGGTAGTTGAGTGGCTCTGTGGCCTTCTTTCTGATGTGTAACAATAAGGGAAGGGTGCTATAAGCAGATAGGGGCTGTACTTAGCATAGAGTCAAAAGAAAAAATGTGAATTGTAGCTCCTGCAGATTTAGGGGGAAGAAAATCAAACTTAGTTACAGACCTGCAGAGTTACGAGCAGTTAAAGTAAAAAAAAAAACTAGGAACGTTCAGGCCTGCTCATTGTTCTCAGGAAAGGGAAAGAGAAAAACTCATCCCTCTTTTTTCCCTTTCACTGCAACAAGTGTACAAGAGACTGATTTAGTTATGACTTAATCATACACCATATTCATCATCATACATACTTTTCATTGATTCTTTTGCCATAGTGGTTATTGAACAAGGTGGAGTAAAGTTCTCTGTGGTGAACATCGGGTCCCTGTTGAGTAACTATTAAAGATACAGATTTTTTTATATGTGCAAGGAATGAAGGATGGAAATACTCCTTTTGGATTATCTATTACAGCAACAGATACCTATTTATAAGTTAGATATAAGTATTTCTGTGTATATGTAAATGGAAGATAGGAAGGAAGGCAAAAAGGAAGGAAGGCAGACAGGAGTTAATCCTTGTGGATCAGCTAATACAGATACAGATACCTGTGTATACGTTAGGACTGACCTCCTAATTCATCCCTAGCTATTTCCTTTTTTTTTTTTCCTGGATTCTTTGTTTGTGTTTGAATCTCCTATTCAATATTCAATACTCAGTCTCCTATTTAGTCTCCTATTGTGTTGTAAATTACTTCCACTGTATCTCTATTTTTTTTTTTTTTAACTCTGCCTAGAAGGGAGAGTTGAATGGTTTGCCTTGGAAATGAACAGAGACCATTCTGTCATTTTTGAGATTGCATCCAAATACTGCATTTCGGACTCTCTTGTTGACCGTGATGGCTACTCCATTTCTTCTAAGGGATTCCTGCCCACAATAGTAGATATAATGGTCATCTGAGCTAAATTCACCCATTCAAGTCCATATTAGTTCTCTGATTCCTAGAACATCAACGTTCACTATTGCCATCTCCTGTCTGACCACTTCCAATTTGCCTTGATTCATGGACCTGACATTCCAGGTTCCTATGCAATATTGCTCTTTACAGCATCGGACCTTGCCTCTATCACCAGTCACATCCACAACTGGGTATTGTTTTTGCTTTGGCTCCATCCTTTCATTCTTTCTGGAGTTATTTCTCCACTGATCTCCAGTAGCATATGGGGCACCTATCGACCTGGGGAGTTCCTCTTTCAGTATCCTATCATTTTGCCTTTTCATACTGTTCATGGGGTTCTCAAGGCAAGAATACTGAAGTGGTTTGCCATTCCCTTCTCCAGTGGACCACATTCTGTCAGACCTCTCCACATGACCCACCCATCTTGGGTGGCCCCACATGGCATGGCTTAGTTTCATTGAGTTCGACAAGGCTGTGGTCCGTGTGATCAGATTGGCTAGTTTTCCGTGATTATGGTTTCAGTGTGTCTGCCCTCTGAGGCTCTCTCGCAACACCTACCGTCTAACTTGGGTTTCTCTTACCTTTGACATGGGTATCTCTTCACAGCTGCTCCAGCAAAGCGTAGCCTCTGCTCCTTACCTTGGATAAGGGGTATCTCCTCACAGCCACACTATTGAAGGCAAACCATTCAATATCATGATAATCCAAGCCTATGCCCCAACCAGTAACACTGAAGAAGCTGAAGTTGAACAGTTCTATGAAGACCTACAAGATGTTTTAGAACTAACACCCAAAAAAGATGTCCTTTTCATTATAAGGAACGGGAATGCAAAAGTAGGAACACCTGGAGTAACAGGCAAATTTGGCCTTGGAGTACAGAATGAAGCAAGGCAAAGGCTAATAGAGTTTTGCCAAGAGAGCTCGCTGGTCATAGCAAACACCCTCTTCCAACAACACAAGAGAATATTCTACACATAGGCATCACTAGATGGTCAACACCGAAATCAGATTGATTATATTCTTTGCAGCCAAAGATGGAAAAGCTCTTTATACAGTCAGCAAAAACAAGACCGGGAGCTGACTGTGGCTCAGATCATGAACTCCTTATTGCCAAATTCAGACTTAAATTGAAGAAAGTAGGGAAAACCACTAGACCATTCAGGAATGACCTAAATCAAATCTCTTATGACTACACAGTGGAAGTGAGAAATAGATTTAAGGAACTAGATCTGATAGAGTACCTGATGAACTATGGACGGAGATTCGTGACATTGTACAGGAGACAGGGATCAAGACCATCCCCATGGAAAAGAAATGCAAAAAACCAAATGGCTGTCTGAGGAGGCCTTATAAATATCTGTGAAAAGAATAGAAGCGAAAAGCAAAGGAGAAAAGGAAAGATATAAACATCTGAATGCAGACTTCCAAAGAATAGCAAGGAGAGATAAGAAAGCCTTCCTCAGCGATCAATGGAAAGAAATAGAGGAAAACAATAGAATGGGAAAGACTAGAGATTTCTTCAAGAAAATTAGAGATACCAAGGGAACATTTCATGCAAAGATGGGCACAATAAAGGACAGAAATGGTATGGACCTAACAGAAGCAGAAGAAATTAAGACGAGGTGGCAAGAATACACAGAAGAACTGTACAAAAAAGATCTTCACAACCAAGATAATCACGATGGTGTGATCACTCACCTAGAGCCAGACATCCTGGAATGTGAAGTCAAGTGGACCTTAGAAAGCATCACTATGAACAAAGCTAGTGGAGGTGATGGAATTCCAGTTGGAATTCCTGAAAGATGATGCTGTGAAAGTGCTACACTCAGTATGCCAGCAAATTTGGAAAACTCAGCAGTGGCCACAGAACTGGAAAAGGTCAGTTTTCAGTCCAATCCCAAAGAAAGGCAATGCCAAAGAATGCTCAAACTACTGCACAATTGCACTCATCTCACACATTAGTAAAGTAATGCTCAAAATTCTCCAAGCCAGACTTCAGCAATACATGAACCATGAACTTTCAGATGTTCAAGCTGGTTTTAGAAAAGGCAGAGGAACCAGAGATCAAATTGCCAACATCTGCTGGATCATGGAAAAAGCAAGAGAGTTCCAGAAAAACATCTACTTCTGCTTTATTGACTATGCCAAAGCCTTTGACTGTGTGGATCACAAGAAACTGTGGAAAATTCTGAAAGATGGGAATACCAGATCACCTGACCTGCCTCTTGAGAAACCTATATGGAGGTCAGGAAGCAACAGTTAGAACTGGACATGGAACAACAGACTTGTTCCAAATAGGAAAAGGAGTATGTCAAGGCTGTATATTGTCACCCTGCTTACTTAACTTATATGCAGAGTACATCATGAGAA
Organism: Bubalus kerabau; assembly: GCF_029407905.1. Taxonomy (NCBI): domain Eukaryota; kingdom Metazoa; phylum Chordata; class Mammalia; order Artiodactyla; family Bovidae; genus Bubalus; species Bubalus kerabau. Next base: position 26,509,983 of record NC_073642.1, read on the forward strand.
GCGCTGGGCTGAAGAAGCACAAGCTGGAATCAAGATTGCCAGGAGAAATATCAATAACCTCAGATATGCAGATGACACCACCCTTATGGAAGAGAGTGAAGAGGAACTAAAAAACCTCTTGATGAAAGTGAAAGAAGAGAGTGACAAAGTTGGCTTAAAGCTCAACATTCAGAAAACGAAGATCGTGGCATCTGGTCCCATCACTTCATGGGAAATAGATGGGGAAACAGTGGAAATAGTGTCAGATTTTATTTTGGGGGGCTCCAAAATCACTGCAGATGGTGACTGCAGCCATGAAATTAAAAGGCACTTATTCCTTGGAAGGAAAGTTATGACCAACCTAGATAGCATATTCAAAAGCAGAGACATTACTTTGCCAACAAAGGTCTGTCTAGTCAAGGCTGTGGTTTTTCCAGTGGTCATGTTTGGATGTGAGAGTTGGACTGTGAAGAAAGCTGAGCGCCAAAGAATTGATGCTTTTGAATTGTGGTGTTGGAGAAGACTCTTGAGATCCCCTTGGACTGCAAGGAGATCCAACCAGTCCATTCTGAAGGAGATTAGTCCTGGGTGTTCATTGGAAGGACTGATGCTAAAGCTGAAACTCCAATACTTTGGCCACCTCATGCAAAGAGTTGACTCATGGGAAAAGACCCTGTTGCTGGGAGGGATTGGGGGCAGGAGGAGAAGGGGATGACAGAGGATGAGATAGCTGGATGGCCTCACTGACTCAATGGACATGAGTTTGAGTGAACTCCAGGAGTTGGTGATGGACAGGGAGGCCTGGCGTGCTGCGTTTCATGGGGTCGCAAAGAGTCGGACACGACTGAGCGACTGAACTGAACTGAGAAGGAAGAGTTAATCATCTACTATTTTCTTCCTCTGTTGCTGACTCCACTTAGTGTTTAAGCCTCCAGGTTTCAACCTCATGGTAACCAGTGGCAAAATTACATAATTTCAGTGACGGTTTTCATGTCTGAGTCATAGCCCATTGTATATATGTACCACTATTCTTTAAGATTTAATCTGTCTATTGTAATTAGTGGTGCAATGAAGGTTGGGATGCACATGGATTTTTGAATGGTGGTTTTCTCAGGACACTGATCCAGGTGAGGAAATGTCAGATCCTAGCATTAGCTGTCTCAAGGGGTTGTCTCTACCCCACTCTAGTTCTTCCTTTCTTCCTTATTTACTATCTGTTTATCTTTTTTCCCCAGGTTTGTGTTTCAATCCTTGCCAAATTTTAATGGAGCTGTTTGGTATAATTTGAGTATAGATCCTTTTTCTGATATGTGTTTTGCAAATAGTCTCTTCCAATTTGTGGTTCATTTTATTTTCTGAATAAGGTGATTCATAGAGTAGACACTTTTAATTTTATAAATAATTTATAACTTTAATTTTTCTGAGGAAGCTTATAATTTTCCAAAGAAGTTTTTATTTTCTCAGGAACTTTTTAATTGTGTGAAAGTGAGTAATTGTATGGAAATGAGTAACACGAATGGTATTAACTTTCCTTCCTTCACTCTCTCTCGGAGTTTGCTCAAACTCATGTCCAGTGAATCGGGGATGCCATTCAACTATCTCATCCTCTGTCACTGTCTTCTTCTGCCCTCAATCCCTCCCAGGATCGGGGTCTTTTCCAGTGAGTTGGCTCTTCACGTGAGATGGCCAAAGTATTGGGGCTTCAGCTTTAGCATCTGTCCTTCCAATGAATATTCAGGGTTGATTTCCTTAAAGATTGACTGATTTGATCTCCTTGCAGTCCAAGGAACTCTCAAGAGTCTTCTCCAGCACCACAGTTCAAAAGCACCAATTCTTCATCGCTCAGGTTTCTTTATGGCCCAGTCCTCACATCCACATTGACTACTGGAAAAACCATAGCTTTATCTATATGGACCTTTGTTGGCAAAGTGATGTCTCTGCTTTTTAATACATTGTCTAGGTTTGTCATAGCTTTTCTTCCAAGAAGCAAGTGTCTTTTAGTTTCATGACTGAAGTCACCTTCTGCAGTGATTTTGGAGCCCAAGTAAAGAAAATTTGCCACTGTTTGCATTTCCCCCCACCTATTTGCCATGAAGCAATGGGACTGGATGCCATGATTTTAAGTTGAGTTTTAAGCCAATTGTTTCATTCTCCTCTTTCACGTTCATCAAGAGGCTCTTTAGTTTTTCTTCCCTTTCTGCCATTAGGGTGGCATCATTTGCATATCTGAGGTTATTGATATTCCTCCCAGCAATCTTGATTCCACCTTGTGCTTCATGCAGCCCAGTGTTTCTCATGATGTACTCTGCATAGAAGTTAAACAAGCAGGGTGACAATATACAGCCTTGCATACTCCTTTCCCAACTTGGAACCTGCCCGTTGTTGCATGTCCATTTCTAACTGTTGCTTCTTGACTTGCATCCAGGTTTTTGTGAGGCAGGTTAGATAGTCTGTTGTTTCCATCTCTTTAGAATTTTCCACAGTTTGTTGTAAGCCATACAATCAAAGGCTTTAATTGTTTGAAAATTTTTTATTTATGAAAATTTTAAATTTATGATATAAAAAATATACATCTATTTTCACAGATATGCACCTGTATTGTCATATAGGAGATATACCAATATTTTCATCTAAGACATACATACCTATATTGCCATAGATGAAATATAAACATCTATTTCCATATATGAAATATATATAGAATATCACTCAGCAAAATAGCAAAATAAAAATGGGAAATTTTTAAAAATAGAAGATTCCATCAGGAAACTAATTTTGATGAGAATTTTTAAAAATCACATAAAGTAGTTTTCCTCTTTTAATTTTTGCTTTACAAAGAATTTATCAGTCAAGCGTATAGCCAATGAGTCTAACTACAGGATAATGTTTTTTTTTAAACTTAAGTTCCTCTGTCAATATTCTCTGACAATATGTTTTATTTTCGTTATTTTTGATGCCTACATATTGATTTCAGTTCACACTGCCCTATAAATGGAAGTCACTTAGCAATCTTCTAGTTTCAAATTAAGACTTTTGTATGTATTGAGATGTGAGACAGTATACTTGAGTTAGAAGGGTTATCTTCAGTCTCTAAAAGCATTACTCAAAATACACAGTGATTTTCATTATAATCACCAGACTGGTATTTGCAAATCTACTAAATCAGAAGCTCTGGGACTGCAATCTGACAATTTGGGTTCATAAACCCTCCAGGTGATTCTGAAGCACACCAAAGTTTGAGAACTATTGCCCTGGAAGTCCCGACAAAACTCACATATTACCAAGCCCAAGTTGAAAGAACTAGTATCATTATAAATTATAGTAAAATGTTGATTCTTTTGGTTAAAGAAAAAAGCAAAGGATTCCTCTCTGCAAATATATATACTTATATTTCATATATGAAATATATACCTAGCTTTTCATATATGAAATATACACCTAGGTTTTCATACATGAAATATATGCTGAATACTACTCAGCTATAAAAAAGATTAAAATAATGGGTTTTGAGCAATATAACCCTAGACATTTTCATAAGTGATGTAAGTCAGAAAGACATGTACTGTATGTGAAATCTAAAGTATGACACCAATTAACTTATCCATGAAACACAAACAGACTCACAGATACAGAGAACTAGAAGTTGCCAGTGGGGAGAAGGAGGTGGGAGAGAGAAAATATGTGTAGGGGGCAGATATTGAAACTACCATGCATAAAATCAATAAGCTATAAGGATATATACAGCACAAGAAAATATCGCCTCTATTTGTAACACCTTTAAATGGAGTACAATCCATAAAAATACTAAATCACTATGTTGTATACCCCAAACTAATATAGTGTTGTAAATAAACTGTATTTCAACTTAAAAAATTGTTGGTGGCTGCTGCTGCTAATCCTAAGTCTCTTCAGTCGCGTCCAACTCTGCGACCCCATAGATGACAGCCCACCAGGCTCCTCTGTCCCTGGGATTCTCCAGGCAAGAATACTGGAGTGGGTTGCCATTTCCTTCCCCTGTTGGTGGCTATCTATACAAATAAGCCCATCACTAACAGTCCCCCAGGCCTTGTGAATTGGAGGTGCAAGTGGGCAGTACTGGCCAAGTTGTAATTAACAGGACACATCCACAGAACAATAGCAGTTCTGCATGCCCAACTCTTGTTCCCCTTGCAAGGAGGTCCTTAGGGAAAATCAGCTTCCTGGGCTGTGAATTATAGTGGAAAGTGCCTGAGGAAGCACTCAAGGGCTTGGCCTCAGTACTTCTCCCCCTAAAGCTTCACCCCTCCCTCTAGACTCCTCCCAGCCTGGGCCACAGCACCCTGCTGAGGGGCCGAGGAGGCTCCGCTGTCAGGAAGGAGGCTTGAATCGGGCAACGGAGCACCAGGAGACCTAGAGTCTAGGTGACTTTCCAAGGTCCTGGAGGTCAGAGGGTTGGGCCACCATCCTTTAGGTGCCCTGGGACTCTGTTCCCAGCCAAGCAAACCAGACAGTACAGGTTTGGTGGGAGGGCTCTATTACCAGCACCCTGCCTGCTGTCTGTACCCCATCCAGTCCAGCATGGGCACCCACGCCTGCTCAGGGGCCAGGGATGGATAGAGCCCAAGTCAGGGAGGTTGGAGGGAACAAATGGGCATTCTTTTTCTTTCTTTTACTTTTCTTTAATCTCCAGTTTTGTGCTTCTTGTCAGTATACAGCCACCTGATTCAATTATGACATACACACACAACTTCTCACTTCTTTTAGGGATTCTTTTGCTATAGAGGTTATTGCAGAAGGTTGAGCCAAGTTCCCTCTGCTGAAAATCATGTCCTTCTGGATTATATATTAGATATACATATTGCTTGTGTTTGTGGAAGGAAGGGAGGAGATAATCCTTGTGAATTATTTATTACAGAGATAGCTTTCTTTGTATATATTAGAGACACAGATTTCTGTGTATATTTGAAAGGAAAAGATCATCCTTTTGGATTATGATTGTCGTTGTTGTTCAGTTGCCCGGTCATGTCCGACTCTTTGGGACCCCATGACTGCAGCACGCCAGGCCTCTCTGTCCCTCACCATCTCCTGAAGTTTGCCCAAGTAAATGTCCATTGCATTGGTGATGCCACCCAGCCATCTCATCCTCTGACGCCCTCTTCTTCTGCTCTCAATCTTTCCCAGCATCAGGGACTTTTCCAACAAGTCGGTGGTTTGCATCAGATGACCAAAATCCTGGAGCTTCAGCATCAGTCCTTCCAATGAGTATTCAGGTTTGACTTTCCTTAAGATTGACTGGTTTGATCTCCTTGCTGTCCAAGGGACTTTTGGGAATATTCTCTAGCACCACAGTTCAAAGGCATCAATTCTTTGGCATTCTGCCTTCTTCATTGTCCAGCTCTCACAACCGAGCGTGACCACTGGGAAGCCCACAGCCTTGACTCTACGGACCTTTGTCAGCACAGTAACATCTGCTTTTCAACTCTCTAGGTCTGTCATAGTTTTCTTGCCAAGAAGCAATTGTCTTCTGATTTCATGACCATCCGCAGTGATTTTAGAGCCCAAGAAGAGGAAATCCGTCACTCCTTCCACATTTCCCCTTCTATTTGCCATTAAGTAATGGGGCTGGATGCCACAATCTTAGTATTTTTAATACCGAGTTTTAAGCCGGCTCATTCACTCTCCTCCTTCACCCTCATCAAGAGGCTCTTTAGTTCCTCTTCACTTTCTGCCATTAGAGTGGTATCATCTGCATATCTGAGACTGTTGATGTTTCTCCTGCCTATCTTGATTCCAGCTTGTAATTCATGCAGCCCAGCATTTTTAATGATGTGCTCAGTGTATAGATTAAATAAACAGGTTGACAGCAGCCAACCCTGTCGTACTCCTTTCTCGATCTTGAACCCATCAGTTGTTCCATACAGGGTTCTAACTGTTGCTTCTTGATCCACATACAGGTTTCTCAGGAGACAGGTAAGATGGTCTGGTATTCCCATCTCTTTAAGAGCTTTCCACAGTTTGTTATAACCCACACCGTCAAAGGCTTTAGTGTTGATGAAACAGAGAGAGATGTTTTCCTGAAATTCCCTTGCTTTCTCTGTAATCCAGCGAATGTTGGCAATTTGATCTCTGGTTTCTCTTCCTTTTCTAAACCCAGCTTGGACATCTGGAAGTTCTTGGTTCACATAATGCTGAGGCCTCGCATGCAAGATTTTAAGCATGATCTTACTAGCATGAGAGATGAATGCAACTGTCCGAAAGTTAGCACATCCTTTGGTACTACCCTCCTTGGGAATCGGGATGAGGATCAACCTTTTCCAGTCCTGTGGCCACTGCTGGGTCTTCCAGATTTGCTGACATATTGAATGCAACACCTTGATGGCATCATCCTTTTTGGTTTTGAATAGCTCTACTGAAATTCCATCTCATCCACTAGCTCTTTTAACAGCAGTTCATGAGTTTCTCACAGCAAGTATACTGGGGTGGTTTGCATTCTCTCCTCCAGTGGATCACGTTTTGTCAGAACTCTCCGGTATGACCCATCCATCTTGGGTGGCCCTACACGGCATGGCTCATAGCTTCATTGAGTTATGCAAGCTCCTTTACTACGACAAGGCGGTGATCCATGAAGGGGGGATTATCATTACAGATACAGATTCCTGGGTGTATGTTATTTTGGACCTCTGATTTTTATCCCTAACCAATTATTGTTACTTTTTTGAGATTGTGTTTGAATTCTCAGTGATTATTTTGTGTTTTAAATGAGTTTCTTTGTATATTTTTAAAAATTTGCCTGTAAGAGATATCATATTCTTTTGTCTTCCTCTGTCTAGCTGACTTCACTTAGTGTATGATCCTCCAAGGTCCATTCTTGTAGTGACCGATGGCATAATTTCAGTGGTGGCTTTTCATGACTGAGGAATAGTCCACTGTATATATGCACCACATTTTCTTTAAACTTTAATCTGTCGGTGAACACTTTCTTATGTCTGTGTCTTGCCTGTTGTAAGTAGTGTTGCAGTGAACGTTGGGGAGCGTGTGTCTTTTGGAATGATAGTTTTCTCGGGATATATGGCCAGCTGTAGCATGTCAGATTCTAGGCTTGACTCCCCTGAAAGTTTTTTTTTTCCCCTCGCATGGGGAGGCTGTCCTTTCTGTGGCTATTTCCAATGTCCATCCTGCTAAGCGAGTAGGGCAGGAAGTGGGGGTATTACATCTCTTGCCAGCCCTCTACTGCATTTATTGTTTGTAGACTTCTTAGTATGACCATTCTGACTAGTGTGATTAGATTTCTTGTTGTTATTTTGATTGGCATTCCTCATGTAATAATTAGGGATGCTGAGCATCTTGTCCTGTATCCCTTCGTTTTTCTTCTTTTTCCTTAAAAGTGTGTGAAGAAAATGTACCCGTTGAAGTTGCCTTTTTGAAAGTCAGTTGTGTTTGGACTTTATTTCTGCAATACCCTCCCCCAGGACCTTTCCTGAGGGCAGCTGTCATTAGCACCCCCACAGTCCTTGTGAATGGAGGTGCCAGGAATGCAAGGTGTTTAAGTTGTAGTTACAGGAAATGTCCACAAGGCGGCAGCACTATTTCATGTCCAACTCCGGTTCTTCAAGCAAACTGGGACTTCAGAAAATCAGCTTCATGGGCTGTGAATTAGGGTGTAATGTGCCTGAGAAACACCCAGAGCCTTGTGTCTCACTACTTCTTCCGCTTCAGGCTTCAACCCTCCCTTTCAGACTCATCCCAACCTGGGACAGCGGTCTCTGCTGAGGCATCAAGGAGGCTGCACTTAGAGGTTTCTTCTAGGGACGCCAGCAGTAAAGAGACCTGGAGGCTAGGTGAGTTTTCCAAGGTCCTCGTAGCCAGAGCATCAGGCCACCATCCTTTGGGTGCCCTAGGGTCTATGGTGCCAGCCAGGGCAAACCAAGTAGTCAGGTTTAAGTGGGGCTCCCACCCCTCAATTAAGGGCACCTGCCCCTACTGTCTCAACCCCTCTCCAGTCATTCATGGATCCCAAGCCTGGTCAGGTTCCAGGGATTGGAAAGCAGCCTAAGTCAGAGAGATCCGAGGGGGAAAAATAGGCAATAGTCTTCTCCTTTCTTTGATCTCACGCCGATACAATGTTGACCTATATTCGATTTGGAGTTTCGTGCTTGTTGTCAGCGTGCTGCTGCTGCTGCTGCTGCTAAGTTGCTTCAGTCGTGTCCGACTCTGTGCGACCCCATAGACGGCAGCCCACCAGGCTCCCCCGTCCCTGGGATTCTCCAGGCAAGAACACCGGAGTGGGTTGCCATTTCCTCCTCCAATGCATGAAAGCGAAAAGTCAAAGTGAAGTCGCTCAGTTGTGTCCGACTCTTAGCGACCCCATGGACTGCAGCCTACCAGGCTCCTCCGTCCATGGGATTTTCCAGGCAAGAGTGCTGAAGTGGGGTGCCATTGCCTTCTCCATCAGTGTACAGGCTCCTAATTCAGTTATGACATATACACACAGGGTATCTGGGTGTGGTTTTTTTTTTTTTCAATTTTTCTTTTGCCATAAAGATTATTGAACAAGGTTGAGTAAGCACCCTGTGCTGAACATTGCGTCCTTCTGAGGTATCTCTTCTGACTGTATGCGACATCAAGGACTGTAACCCTCTGGGTTCCTCTTTCCATGGATTCTCCAGGCATTAAAACTGGAGTGGGTAGCCATTCCCTTCTCCTGGAGGTCTTTTGGACCCAGGGGTTGAACACAGGTCTCCCACATTGCTGTCATATTATTTACCCTTTGAGCCTCCAAGGAACCACTAGTATCTATTAGAGATACAGATTTTTTGTATATGTGGAAGGAAAGAGGAAGGAGATAATCCTTTGAATTATCTATTTTTTGTCATTCAATTGTTCAGTTTTGTCCAAGTCTTTGCGACCCTATGGACTGCAGCACGTCAGGCTTCCCTGTCCTTCACCATCTATCTCCCAGAGCTTGCTCAATCTCATGTCCATTGAGTTGGTGATGCCATCCAACCACCTCGTCAGGTACAGATTTCGGTGTATATGTTAGAGATAGAAATTTCTATGTTTATGTGAGAGATACAGATTTAAGTGTATGAGGAAGGAAGAAAGAAGGAGGGAAGGGAAAGAAGGAAATAATCCTTGTGAGACATCTCTTATAGATACAGATTTCTGTGTATACATTAGTCCTGAATTCATAACTCATCGCTGGCTATTTATTGTTTCTTGTCTTGTAATTCCTTCTCTTTAAATTTTCAGTCTCTTTCTGTGTTGTAAATTACTTTGTTTGTATCTTTTTTTTTTTTTTTTTTTTTTTTGCCTAGAAGGAACACCATATGCTATTCTCTTCCTGTCTGTCTGAATACAGTTAGTGTATGATCCTCCATGGTCCATGATTTCATCATTTTAGTGCTGCTTTTGCTATGTCTGGCTAATACCAATGTATTTATGTACCACATCTTCGATAAGCTTTATTCTGTCCTCAGAGGACATCTTGTGGTTCTGTGTCTTGGCTACAGTAAGTAGTGCAGCAGTGAATGTTGATGAACCATCATCTTTTTGAATGATGGTTTTCCTGGGGATATAGGCCCAGGCGTGGATGTCAGATACTAGGCTTTGCTCTCTTCAATGGTTTATCTTCTGGCATGAGGAGGCTGTCTTCTCTAGGGGTGATGGCAACGTCCATCCCCACCAACCGTGTAGTGGAGTTCAATCATGTCCTGGCTCTCTCCCACATTTACAGTTTGTAGACCTTTGAGGGTGTCCATTCTGACTGGTGGGATTTGATTTCTTGTTATTGTTTTGATTGTCATTCCTCCTGTAATAATTAGATGCTGAACATCTTGTTCTGTGGCCATTTGGGTTTTTTTTTTTTCTTCTTCTTTCTTTTCCATAAAGGATTTGAGGAAATTTACATATCCCAATTGACTTCTTGAAAGTTGAATGTGTTTGGAAATTTTTCTGCAGTGCCCACCATAGGACATTTCCTGAGGGCAGCTCTCATTAACAGCCCCCTTGGTCTTCTGAACTGGACTTGCAGTTAAGCACTGCTGGTCGAGTTGTATTTATAGGAAATGTCCACAAGGCAGCAGCATCTCTTCACGCCCAACTGTCGTTCCTGGAGCACAGAGATCCTTAGGAAAAACCGGCTTCCTGGGCTATGAATTATAGTGGAAAGTGTGAGCAAACGCTCAGGGCTTGTGTCTCACTACTTCTCCCCCCTAAAGCTCCACCCTCCCTGTAGACACTCCCCACCTGGGCCCCAGCACCCTGCTGAGGTGCCTGGGAGGCTGCATCTCAGGAAGAAGGCTAGAACTGGGGACCCCACCATGAGGAGATCGAGAAGTGAGGTGAATTTTCCATGGTCCTGGAGGTCAGAGGACTGAGCCACCGTCTTTTGGGTGCCATGGGGACTTTGTTCCCAGCCAAGCAAACCAGACAGTATGGGTTTAAAAGGGAGGTCAATTAAGGACACCCTGCCCGGCTGTCTCATCCCCATCTAGTCCAAGCATGGGACCCAAGCCTACTCAGGCTCCAGGGGTGGGTTAGAAGCCTAAGTCAGGGAGTTCGGAGGGAACAAAATAGGCATTCCTTTTCTTTCTTTTACTTTTCTTTAATCTCCAGTTCTTTGTTTTAGGTCAGTGTACAGTCGCCTGATTCAATTATGACATACACAAATAGCATATCTCTTGTTTGGGGGATTCTTTTGCCACAGAGGTTATTGCAGAAGGTTGCACAAAGTTCCCTCTGCTGAAAATCATGTCCTTCTGGATTATCTGTTAGATATACAGATTTTTCTTTTTGTATTTGTGGAAAGAAGGAAGGGAGGAGATAATCCTTGTGAATTATCTATGACAGACAGATTTCTGTGTATATGTTAGAGGTCCAGATGTCTGTGTATATTTGGAAGGAAGAAAGGAAGAAAAACATAATCATTTTGGATTATATATTAAAATTACAGATTCCTGTGTATGTTAGTACTTACCTCCGAATTTATGCCTGCCCCTTTATTGTTTCTTTTTCTGAAATTGGTTATTTGTTTTTGAATTCTCAGGGATTTTTGTGTATTTTAAATGAGCTCTTTTGTATATTTTTAAAATTTGGCTTATCAGGGATATCATATTCTTGTCTATCTTCCTCTTGCAGGGTGACGTCACTTAGTGTATGATACTCTAAGGTCCATCCTTGTAGCAACCAATAGCATAATCTCAGTGGTGACTTTTCATGACTGAGAAAAATCCATTGTATGTATGTACCACATATTCTTTAAGCTTTAATCTATTGGTGGACATTTTCTTGGGTCTGTGTTCAGCTGCTGTTATGTAGTGTTGCCGTGAATGTTGGGCGGCATGTGTCTTTTGGAATCATGGTTTTCTTGGGATATAGGGCCAGGTATGGGTATGTAAGATCCTAGGTTTAACTCTCTTGAAAGGTTTGTTGTTGTTTTTTTTTCTGACATTCGTAGGCTGTCCTTTCAGCACTCTTGCCAATGTCCATCCCACCGACTATCTGGCAGTGGGGTAGCAGGAGTAGTTACATCTCTTGCCAGCCCTCTACTGTGTTTATTGTTTGTAGACTTCTTTCAGTAGCCATTCTTACTAGTGTGATTTAATGTCTTGTTATTTTGGTTGACTTTCCTCCTGTATAATTAGGGATGCTGAGCATCTTGTCCTGTGGCTGTTGAGGATTGCTTTTGTCCTTTTTTTCCCCTTAAAGTGTGTGAAGAAAATTTACCTGTTACAGCTGGCTTATTGAAAGTCGGTTGTGTTTGTAATTTATCTGCAATACCTGCCCCAGGAACTTTCCTGAGGGCAGCTGCCATTAGCAGCCCTATCAGTTCAGTTCAGTTGCTCAGTCATGTCGAACTCTTCGCAACCCCATGGACTGCAGCATGCCAGGCCTCCCTGTCCATCACCAACTCCCGGAGTTTACTCAAACTCATGTCCATTGAGTTGGTGATGCCATCCAACCATCTCATCCTCTGTCGTCCCCTTCTCCTCCCACCGTCAATCTTTCCCAGCATCAGGGTATTTTCCAGTCAGTTCTTTACATCAGGTGGCCAAAGCATTGGAGTTTCAGCTTCAGCATCAGTCCTTCCAATGAATATTCAGGACTGATTTCCTTTAGGATGGACTGGTTGGATCTCCTTACAGTCCAAGGGACTCTCAAGAGTCTTCTCCAACACCACAGTTCAAAAGCATCAATTCTTTGGCACTCACCTTTCTTCACAGTCCAACTCTCACATCCATACATGACTACTGGAAAAACCACAGCTTTGACTAGATGGACCTTTGTTGGCAAAGTAATATCTCGCTTTTTAATATGCTGTCTAGGTTGGTCATAGCTTTTCTTCCAAGGAATAAGCATCTTTTTATTTCATGGCTGCAGTCACCATCTGCAATGATTTTGGAGCCCCAAAAAATAGTCTGTCACTCTTTCCACTGTTTCCCCATCTATTTGCCATGAAGTGATGGGACCAGATGCCATGATCTTAGTTTTCTAAATGTTGAGTTTTAAACCAACTTTTTCACTCTCCTCTTTCACTTTCATCAAGAGGCTCTTTAATTCTTTGCTTTCTGCCATAAGGGTGGTGTCATCTGCATATCTGAGGTTATTGATATTTCTCCCAGCAGTCTTGATTCCAGCTTGTGCTTCATCCAGCCCAGCATTTCTCATGGTGTACTCTGCATATAAGTTAAATAAGCAAGGTGACAATATGCAGCCTTGACGTACTCCTTTCCCAATTTGGAACCAGTCTGTTGTTATATGTCCAGTTCTAAGTGTTACTTCCTGACCTGCATACAGATTTCTCAAGAGGCAAGTCAGGTGGTCTGGTATTCCCATCTCTTTAACAATTTTCCAGTGTTTGGTGTGTTCCACACAGTCAAAGGCTTTGGCAGTCCCATAGGCTTTGTGAATTGGAGGTGCCATAATGCACGTGTTCAAGTTGTAGTTACAGAAAATGTCCACAAGGCAGTAGCACTTCTTCATGCCCAACTCTGGTCCTCCTGCAACCAGAGCCTTAAGGAGAGCCAGCCTCCTGGGCTGTGAATTGGAGTGGGATGTGCCTGAGCAAATATTCGAGGGCTTGTGTCTCACTACTTCCCCTTAAAGCTACTCCCCTCCCCTCCAGAACTCTCCCAACCTGGGCCATAGCCCCCGCTGATGGGCCTAGGAGGCTGCACTCTTGAACTGAAGACCCCAACACCAGGAGACCTGGAGGCTACATGAATTTTCCAAGGTCTTCAAAGTCAGAGGGTCGTGCCACCATCCTTTGGGTGGCACTAGGGCATTACAGATAAAGGTATTTTTGTGGGTGAAGGAAGGAGTGAGGGAAAGAGATAATCTTCATGTATCATCTATTACAGATTTTGGTGTATATGTTGGAGTAATGGATTTCTGTGTATTTATTAGTCCCAAACGCCTATGAAAACATCCTGGCCATTTTTTTTTTTCTAATTCTTTGTGTTTGAATTCTCAGAAGCTTCTTTTGTGTTGTGAATTATGTTCTTTTTTAATCTCTCTTTATGTTGCCCAGATGGTTCTTCATCTGGGATTTTCTTCCTTTGGCTGGCTGATTTCAATTAGCATATGATCCTCTAAGGCCCACCCTTGTAGTGACCAGTGGCGTGATTTCATAATTTCAGGTGTGCTTTTTTATGGCCAAGTAATAGTCTATGGTAAGTATGTACCCTGTCTTAAGCTTTAAGCTGTGGGTGGAAATTTTGTTGTTCTGTGTCTTGGCTGTGAACATTGGGGTGCATGTGTCTTTTTGAATGATGGTTTTCTCAAGATATACTCCAAGTGTGGAAATGTCAGATCCTGTACTTGAAATTTTATTTTTCTGACACTGACATGCAGAGACTGTCTTTTCCAGTGACTGTTGCCAAGGTCCATTTCCAGTGACATGTAGGAGGGTTCCCTCACCTCCTGGCTCTCTCCTACATTTATTTCTTATAGACTTGTGTGGATGGCCTTTCTGATGGGTGTAGGGTGATATTTGTGGTCATTCTGTCTTCCTTCCTGCAATAATTAGGGGTGCTGAGCAATAAGTGAACCGTGAACTTCCAGACGTTCAAGCTGGTTTTAGAAAAGGCAAAGGAACCAGAGATCAAATTGCCAACATCCGCTGGATCATCGAAAAAGCAAGAGAGTACCAGAAAAACATCTATTTCTGCTTTATTGACTATGCCAAAGCCTTTGACTGTGTGGATCACAATAAACTGTGAAAAATTCTTCAAGAGATGGGAATACCAGACTACCTGACCTGTCTCTTGAGAAACCTATATGCAGGTCAGGAAGCAACAGTTAGAACTGGACATGGAACAACAGACTGGTTCCAAATAGGAAAAGGAGTACATCAAGGCTGTGTATTGTCACCCTGCTTATTTAACTTCTATGCAGAGTACATCATGAGAAATGCTGGGCTGGATGAAGCACAAGCTGGAATCAAGATTTCCAGGAGAAATATCAATAACCTCAGATATGCAGATGACACCATCCTTATGGCAGAAAGTGAAAAGGAACTAAAAAGCCTCTTGATGAAAGTGAAAGAGGAGAGTGAAAAAGTTGGCTTAAAGCTCAACATTCAGAAAACGAAGATCATGGCATCTGGTCCCATCACGTCATGGGAAATAGATGGGGAAACAGTGTCAGACTTTATTTTTGGGGGCTCCAAAATCACTGCAGATGGTGACTGCAGCCATGAAATTAAAAGATGCTTACTCCTTGGAAGGAAAGTTATGACCAACCTAGATAGCATATTGAAAAGCAGAGACATTACTTTGCCAACAAAGGTCCTTCTAGTCAAGGCTATGGTTTTTCCAGTGGTCATGTATGGATGTGAGAATTGGACTGTGAAGAAAGTTGAGCGCCGAAGAATTGATGCTTTTGAATTGTGGTGTTGGAGAAGACTCTTGAGAGTCCCTTGGACTGCAAGGAAATCCAACCCGTCCATTCTAAAGGAGATCAGTCCTGGGTGTTCTTTAGAAGGAATGATGCTAAAGCTGAAACTCCAGTACTTTGGCCACCTCATGCGAGGAGTTGACTCATTGGAAAAGACTCTGATGCTGGGAGGGATTAGGGGCAAGAGGAGAAGGGGACGACAGAGGATGAGATGGCTGGATGGCATCACCGACTCGATGAATGTACGTTTGAGTGAACTCTGAGAGTTGGTGATGGACAGGGAGGCCTGGCGTGCTGCGATTCATGGGGTCGCAAAGAGTCGGACTCGACTGAGCGACTGAACTGAACATCTTGTCTTGTTGCAGTTTGGGGTAGTTTTTTTTTTTTTTCCTTAAAGGGTGTGAGGAAATTTATGTGTTGCAGTTGGCTTTTTGAAAGTCGGTTGTGTTTGGAATTTATTCCTGCAATATCCACCCCAGGTCATTCCCTGAGCGCAGCTGTCATTAGAAGCCCCACAGGCTTTGTCAGTCGGAAGTGGCCTTAAGTTATCAGTGTTCAGGTTGTAGTTACAGGTAATGTGCACGAGGCGGCAGCACTGTTTCACGCCAACTCTGGTTCTACAGACGGGCAGCCTTAAGGGAAGTCGACTTTCGCAGCTGTGAATTAGAGTGGAATGTGCCTGAGCATACACCCAAGGCCTTGTGTCTCACTGCTGCTTCCCCTTAATGCTTCACCATCCATTTCAGACTCATCCCAACCTGGGGCACCACTCCCTGCTGAGGTGCCTAGGAGGCTGCACTCTCAGGAAAGAGGCTTCAGCTGGGGACCCCAGCGCCAGGAGACCTGGAGGCTAGGTGACTTTTCCAAGGTCCTTGTGGCCAGAGGCCAGGCCACCATCCTGTGCGTGCACTAGGGTCTATGGTCCCAGCCAGGCCTAACCGGACAGTACAGGTTTAAGAGGGGCTCAATTAAGGGCACCCCTCCCAACTGTTGGGGCTCCTCTCCAGTTCAGTCATGTGACCCAAGCCTGGTTGGGTCCAGGGACTGAAGAGCAGCCCAGGTCAGGGAGATCGGAGGGAATAAAACAGGCATTGCTTTCTTCTTTTCTGTAATCTCATGCAGATGCTGTGTCGGCCTATATTTGATTTGCAGTATTGCACTTGCTGTCAGTGAACAGGCTCCTAATTCGGGGATGCCATATACATTACAGCATAATCTGTTCTTTTTCCAATTGTTTGCCATAGAGATTATTGAACAAGGTCAAGTAACCTCCCTGGGCTGAATATTATGTCCTTCTGGTGTATCTATTCTGACCGTGTATCTTCTGGTGTATCTATATGCAAGCAACACCAAGGACTGTAGCCTGCTATGTTCTTCTTTTCATGGAATTCTCCAAACACAAATACTGGAGTAGGTACCATTCCCTTCTTTGGGGGATCTTTTGGACCTAGGCATTAAACCCAGGTCTGCCGCATTGCCTTCATATTATTTACCCTTTTTTTGTGTGTCACCAGAAAAGCCCATAGTATCTATTAGAGATACCAATTTTTATGTATGTGGAGGGAATAAGAAAGGAGATAATCCTTGTGAATTATCTATTACAGATACAGATTTTTGTGTGTATGTTAGACATACGAATTTGTGTGTATACGTTAGACATACAGATGTCTCTGTATATGTTGAAGGAAGGAGAGAATCCTTGCATATTATATATTACATGTAGAAATTTCTATGTATATGTTAGAGATACAGATTTCTGTGTATGTATCAGTTTTGATTTCCTAATTCACCCCTGGCCTTTACTGTTTCTTTTTTGTTATGGAATTCCTTGTTTGTGTTTGAATTTTCAGAGTCTCTTTCTCTGTTGTAAAGTAGTTCATTTGTGTCTCTTTTTTTATTTGCACAGAAGGACTGTCATATGCTATTTTCTTCCTCTGTCTAGCTGATTTCACTTAGTGTATGATCTTCCAAGGTCCATCCTTGTAGTGACAGATGGCATGATTTCATGATCTCAGTGGTGGCTTTTCAAGGCTGAGTAATAGTTGAGTGTATATATGTATCACATACTCTTAATCTTTAATTTGTTGGTGGGCGTTTTCTTGAATCTGTGTCTTGGCTGCTGCATGTGGTGCTGCAGTGAGAGTTTGGGTGCGTGTGTCTTTTGGAATGCTGGTTTTCTCAGGATGCAGTCCCATATACGTCAGACCTTAGGCTTAGCTCCTTTGAAATGTTTTTATTCTGGCACATGGAGGCTATCCTTTCGATGGCTGTTGCCAATGTCCATACCACAGACCAAGTCGGGATGGGGGGAGGGAGTGTTAGATCTCTTGCCAGCTCTCTACCGCATTTATTGTTTGTAGAATTTTTAGAATGGCCATTCTGACCGGTGTAATTAGATTTCTTGTTGTTGTTTTGATTGACTGTCCTCCTGTATAATTAGAGATGCTGAGAATCTTGTCCTGTGGTCCTTTGTGGATTGTTTCTTTTCTTTTTTCTCCTTAAAGTGTGTGTAGAAAAGTTACCAGATGCAGTTGGCTTCTTGAAAGTCCATTGTGTTTGCAGTTTATGTCTGCAATGCCCACCCCAGGACCTTTCATGAGGGCAGCTGTCAGCAGCCCCACAGGCCTTGTCAACCGGAGGTGCCAGCAAACAAGGTGTTTAAATTGTAGTTACAGGACATGTCCACCAGGCGTCAGCACTGCTTCATGTCCAACTTTGGTTCTTCAGGCAGACTGAGACTTCAGGAAAGTTGGCTTCCTGTGCTGTGAATTAGAGTGTAATGTGCCTGAGCAAACATCCAAGTGAAAGGTTGTTGCTGAGCCATGAAAGATGCCCGGATTCTTGGCCTCCGGAGGAGAGGAATTCAATTTGGGGCCAGTGATGAGGCTGGATCGCTCAGAGCTTTTGTGTAATAAAGTTTTATTAAAGTATAGAAGGGATAGAGAAAGCTTCTGACATAGACATCAGAAGGGGACAGAAAGAGTGCCCCTGCTAGTCTTTAGCTGGATGTTATATACCTATCAGCAAGCTGTTCATTAGAGAAAGCAGATGTCTCAAAACTCAGAGTGGAACCAGGCCCCTCACCCGCAACATGCATTTGGAGATAACATTGGCACAAGGTGAGCCATCCCGGGCCATAAAACGATTGACATGAATCTTAAAGAAAGACAGATTTCCAAGCAAATATATAGTTTCATTAACATAGATTAGGCGAGCAATGTATGAGTAAAACATACAGGTTTGTTGAGCCATTGTTGGTTCTGAGTCTTAACCTACTTCAAGAAAGACAGAGTCTAGGGTGAATACATAGTTCATTAACACAGCTTAAGAGAAACATTTCCATAAGAAAAACATATTGGTTAGCTCAAGATTTGAGAAAAGTTAAGTTCAGGTGGAGCCGGGTGTCATCATGGCACCACATAATTTTAAGAGAAACCTCGTTTTACTTTTGTATAGAGAGGGGGAAAAAATCTGACACTTGTTTGTTTCCTCCTGCTGCTTAAGAGAGAGACAAAAAATGTCTGACGCTTGAAGCCTATTTCCTCTGTTTGGAGACCCCTGGCCTTCCTGCCTGTTATCCTCTCACAGGGTCCTGTGTCTCACTGCTTCTTCCCCTTAAGGCTCACCCCTCCCTTTCAGATCCCAGCCTGGGGCACCACTGCCTGCTGAGCCTTCAGCTAGGGACCCCAGCATGAGGAGACACAAAAGCTAAGTGACTTTTCCAAGGTCCCTGTGGCCAGAGGGTCAGGCCACCATCCTCTGGGGGCACTAGGGTCTATGGTCCCAGCCAGGGCAAACCAGTCGGGTTTAAGAGGGGCTCAATTAAGGGCACCTGCCCCAACTGGCTCGATCGCTCTCCAGTCCAGTCATGCGACCTGAGCCTGGTCATGTTCCAGGGATTGGAAAGCAGTCCAAGTCAGGGAGATCAGTGTTTGGGCAGGGGGCGGGAAATAAGCATTGCTTTTTTCCTTTAATCTCATGCCAATACAGTGTTGCCCTATATTTGATTAGCAGCTTTGTTCTTGTCACTGTATAGGTTCCTGATTCTGTTATGGCATATACATACAGCATATATCTTCTTTTTTTCAGTTCTTTGCCATGGAGATTATTGGGCAGGGTGAAGTAAGCTCCCTGTGCCGTACATTATGTCTTTCTGGAGTATCTATTTGGACTCTGTTACCTAAAGAACAGTATACCCCAGGGTTTCTCTTTCCATGGATTCCCCAGGCACGGATAGTGGCATGGGTAGCCATTCCCTTCTCCTGGGGATCTTTTGGACCCAGGGGTTGAACCCACATCTCCCTCATTGCCGGCATATTCTTAACCCTTTGGCCACCAGGGAAGCTCTGAGTATCTATTAGAGGTACAGATTTTTTATATATGTGGAGGGAAGGAGAAAAGAGATAATCCTTTGTATGATCTTTTACCAGTACAGATTTCTGTGTATATGTTGGACATATGGATTTGTGTGTATATGTTAGACACAGTTTTCTGTGTACATGTGGAAGGAAGGAAGATAATCCTTGTGAGTTATCTGTTACAGATACAGATTTCTGTATATATTTTCGAGACACAGGTTTTTGTGTATATGTAGTCCTGAATTCCTAATTAACCCAGGCCCTTTATTGTTTCTTTTCTTTGGAATTCCTTGTTTGTGTTTGAATTTTCAGAGTCTCTTTCTGTGCTGTGAATTAGTTTCTTTGTGTCTTTTTTATTTGACTGGAAGGAACATCATATGCTACTTTCTTCCTCTGTCTCCTGAACACACTTAGTGTGTGACCCTCCAACGTCCATCCTTGTGGCCACCAGTGGCATAACTTCATAATTTCAGTGCTGCTTTTTCACGGTTGACAAATAGTCCAATGTATATATTTACCACATGTCTTTAAGCTTTAATCTGTCAGAGGACACTTTGTCATTCTGTCTTGGCTATTATAAGCAGGACAGCAGTGAATATTGGGGGGCATGTGTCTTTTCGAATGATAGATTTCTGGGAATATAGGCCCAGGTGTGGATGTCATATATACTAGGCTCAGCTCTCTTGAAATGTTTGTAGTCTGGCATACAGAGGCTGTCTTTTCTTGGAGAAGGCAATGGCACCCTACTCCAGTACTCTTGCCTGGAAAATCCCATGGACGGAGGAGCCTGGTGGGCTGCAGTCCATGAGGTTGTGAAGAGTTGGACACGACTGAGCGGCTTCACTTTCATTTTTCACTTTCATGCATTGGAGAAGGAAATGCCAACCCACTCCAGTGTTCTTGCCTGGAGAATCCCAGGGACGGGGGAGCCTGGTGGGCTGCCGTCTATGGGGTCGCACAGAGTCAGACACGACTGAAGCGCCTTAGCAGCAGCAGCAGGCTTAGCTCTCTTGAAACGTTTGTATTCTGGCATGCAGAGGCTGTCTTTTTTAAGGGTTGTTGGCAATGTCCATTCCCACCAACCTTGTATTGGGGTTCAATCAGCTCCTGGCCCTCACCCACATTTACTGTTTGTAGACCTTTGTGGATCTCCATTCTGACTGGTGGGATTTGATTTCATGTTATTGTTTGATTGTCTTTCCTCCTGTAATACTTAGGGATGCTGAACATCTTCTCCAGTACCATCTTTTTTTTCATAAAGGATTTGAGGAAATTCACCTGTTGCAATTGACTCCTCGAGTTGGTTGTGTTTGGAATCCATTTATGCAATACACTCCCCAGGACCTTTCCTGAGGGCAGCTGTCATTAGCAGCCCCATAGGCCTTGTGAATGGAGGTACCAGTAAGCACAGGTGTACAAGTTGTAGTTACAGGAAATGTCCACAAGGCGGCAGCACTTCTTCATGCCCAACTCCAACCAGAACCTTAAGGAGCGCCGGCCTCTTAGGCCGTGAATTAGAGTGGAACGTGCCTGAGCAAATAAATACTCAAGGGCTTGTGTCTCACTACTTCTAAGATTCTCCCCTCCCCTGGAGACTCATCCCAGCCTTGGCCACAACCTCAGGTGAGGGGCCCAGGAGGCTGCAGTCCCAGGAAGGGTCCTTGAATTGAGGACCGCAGCACCTGGAGACCTGGAGGCTACAGTATGACTTTCCCCAGGCCTTTGAGCTCAGAGGGTCGTGCCACCATTCTCTAGGTGCCCTGGGGCGTGTGGTCTCAGCCGGAGGATACCAGACAGTACAGGTGTCATAGGGGTCTAAATTAAGGGCACACTTCCTGATGTCATGACCCCACCCCAGTCCATAGGAAGCAAGCCTCCTCAGGCTCCAGGAATGGGATTGGAGCCCATGTCAGGGAGGCAAGAGGCAATGAAATAGATTCTTCTTTTATTTCCTTTTCTTTTCTGTAATTATGCTTTTGCCATGTTGGAATATAGTTGATTTGTGGTTTTGTGCTTGTGATCAGTGTATGGCTGCTTTTTTCAGTTATGATGTATACATACAACATATCTGTGCTTTCTTGAATTCTTTTTCCATAATGGTTATTGCAGAAGGTAGAGGAACGTTCCATTTGCTGAACATCAGATCCTTGTGCAGTTTCTATTACAGACAGAGATTTCACGGTATATGTTGGACTAACAGATTTCTGTGTATATGTTAGTCCCAACCTATTCCGAATGCATCCTGGCCACCTTTTTTTTTTTTTTTTTAATTCTTTTCTTGTGTTTGAATTCTCAGAGGATCCTTTTGTGTTGTCGTTAGTTCCTTTTTCATTTCTTCTTATGTTGCCTAGAAGGTCTTCATCTGCTATTTTCTTTCTTTGTCCTGCAAATTTCACTTAGTGTATGATCCTCCAAGGTCCACCCTTGTGGAGATCAGTGGCCTAATATCACAATTTCAGTGGTGCCTTTTTTTTTTTTTTTTTTTGCTGAGTAATAGTCTATGGTTAATATGTACAACATCTTAAGTTTTAAGCCGTGGGTGGAAATATTGTGTTTCTGTGTCTTGTCTATTGTAAGTAATGCTGCAGTTAACAATGGGGTTCATGTATCTTTTTGAATGATGGTTTTCTCAGGATATAGCCCAGGTGTGGGAATGTCAGACCTTGGTTTAACTCTCTTGAAACTTTAACTTCTGACATGCAGAGACTGTCTTTTCTAGTGACTGTAGCCAAATGTGCATTCCCACCAACTGTGTATGGGGGTTCCCTCACCTGCCGGCTCTCTCCTACATTTGTTGCTTGTAGACTTGTGTGGATGGCCATTCTGACTGGTGTAGTGTGATATTTGTTGCAATTTTGTCATTCTTCCTGTAATAATTAGGAATGCTATGCATCTTGTCCTTTGGGCATTTTGGGTTTTTTTTTTTTTTTTTTTTTTCCTTTAAGAGTGTGAGGAAAATTTACCTGTTGCAGTTGGCTTCTTGAAAGTCAGCTGTGTTTGGAATTTATATCTGCAATACCCACCCCAGGACCTTTCCTGAGGACAGCTGTCATTAATAGACCCCCAGACCTGTGAATTACACCTGCAATTAAGCACTTCAGGTCAAAGTGTAGTTATAGGAAATATCCACAAGGCAACACAGCAGCTCTTCATGCCCAACCCTGCTTCATTGGGCAATGAGATCCTTAGGGAAAACCAGCTTCCTGGGCTGTGAATTAGGGTGGAAAGTGCCTGATCAAACACCCGAGGACTTGTGTCTTACTGCTTCTTCCCCCTAAAGCTTCACCCTCCCCTCTATATCCTCCCACCCTGGGCCACAGCACCTTGCTGAGGTGCCCAGAAGGCTGCACTCTCAGGAAGGAAGCTTGAACTGGGGACCCCAGCACCCAGAGACCTGGAGGCTAGGTTACTTTTCCAAGGTCCTGGTGCTCAGATGGTTGGACCACCATCTTTGGGGTGCACTGGGGACTTTGTTCACAACCAAGCCAACCAGACCATACAGGTTTAAGTGGGGCCTCAATTAAAGGCACCCTGTCCAGCTATCTGCCCCAACCAGTCCAGCAGTGGGACCCAAGCCTGCTCAGGTTCCAGGGATGGGATAGCAGCCCGAGTCAGGGAGGTTGGAGGTAACAAAATGGACATTCCTTTTCTTTTACTTTTCTTTACTCACCAGTTTTGTGCTTCTTGTCAATGGGCAACTGTCTGATTCAATTATGACATACACATACAACATATCTCTTGTTTGGGGGATTCATTTTCCACAGAGATTATTTCAGAAGGCTTAGGAAAGTATCATCTGCTGAAAATCGTGTCCATTAGGATTACCTTTTAGAGATGCAGATGTTTTGTATTTGTGAAAGGAAGGAAGGGAGGAGATAATCTTTGTGAATTATCTATTACAGATATCATTTTCTGTGTATATTTTGATATGAAGATTTCTGTGTAATTTGGAAGGATGAAAGAAAGGAAAAATATAATCCTTGTGGATTACCTATTACAGATACAGATTCCCGTGTATGTTAGTTGTGACCCTTTGAATTTATCCCTGCCCCTTTACTGTTACTTTTGGGGAATTGTTAGTTTGTGTTTGAATCCCCAGGGAAAGTTTTTTTGAGTTTTAAATGATTTTCCTTCATATGTTTTAAAAATTTTGCCTGTAGGGATATCATATTCTTTTGTCTTCCTCTGTCTCAGTAACTTCACTTAGTGTATGATCCCCCAAGGTTCATCCTTGTAGTGACTTTCGGCATAATTTCATAATTTCAGTGGTGGCTTTTCAAGGCTAAGTAATAGTCCATTGTATACATGTACCACTTTTTATTTAGATTTTTATCTGTCAGTGGACATTTGCTTGGCTCTGTTTCCTGGCTCCTGTAAGTACTGCTGAAGTGAACGTGGGGTGCGTGGGTCTTTTTAAATGATGGTTTTCCTGAGATGTATGACCAGGTGTGGGTATATCAGATCCTAGGATTAGCTCCTTTGAAAGTCCACCCTCCCCCCCACCCCCGGCATGCAGATACTCTCCTTTCAGTGTCTGTTGCCAGTGTCCATCTCACGGACTGTGTCAGGTAGAGGAGGCAGGTGTTACATCTCCTTCTGGCTGTCTGCTGCATTTATTGTCTGTGGACTTCTTAGAATGGCCATTCTGACTAGTGTGATTTGGTTTCTTGCTATTTTGATTGATTTTCCTCCTGTAATAATTAGGGATACTGAGCATGTTGTCCTGTGGCCGTTTGGGAATTATTTTTCATCCTTAAATTGTGTGAATAAAACGTACTTGTTGCAATTGGCTTCTTGAAAGTCATGTTTGGAATTTATTTCTCCAATACCCACCCCAGGACCTTTCCTGAGGGCAGCCGTCATTAGCAACCTCACAGAACTTGTCAATTGGAGTTGTCAGTAAGCAAGATGTTTAAGTTGTAGTTATAGGAAAAGGCAGCAGCACTGTTTCATGTCCAGCTCTGGTTCTTCAGGCAAACTGAGCCTTTGGGAAAGGTGGCTTCCTGGGCTGAGAATTAGAGTGGAACTCGCCTGAGCAAACACTCAATGCCTGTGTCTCACTACTTCTTCCCCTTAAGGCTTCACCCCTCCCTTTCAGACTCATCCCAACCTGGGGAACTGCTCCCTGCTGAAATGCCTAGGAGGCTGCACTCTCAGAAAAGAGGCTTCAGCTAGAGACCCCATCACCAGGGGACCTGGAGGCCAGGTGACTTTTCAAAAGTTCTCGTGGTCAGAGGCTCAGGCTGCCATTTTCGATGCACTAGGGTCTATAATCCAAGCCAGGGCAATCCAGATAGTATAGGTTAAGGGGGGGGCTCAAAAAGGATACCTGGCCCTGCTGTGTCAGCCCCTCTCCAATCCAGTCATGGGTACCCAAGCCTGCTCAGGTTCCAGGTATGGCAAACAGCACATGTTGGGGAGATCAGAGGGAATAAAATAGGCATCACTCTTTTCTGTTCTTTAATCTCATGCTGATACAATGTAGCCCTATATTTGATTTGCAGTTTTGTTCTTATTGTCAGTATACAGGCTCCTTATTCTGTTATGCCATATACATACCGCATATCTGTTCTTTTTTCAATTATTTGCCAGGGAGGTTATTAAACAAGGTCCAATAAGCTCCCTGTGCTGAACATTATGTGCTTCTGAAGAATCTATTCTGACTCTATGGGACCCCAAGGGCTGAAGCCCGCTGGGATCCTCTTTTCATGAATTCTCCAGGCAAGAACAGGCCTCTAGGTAGACACTCGGCTCGTGTGTGACTATGAGGCCTCAGGGCAGACTTTTAGCTCCTTGTGTCTATGACACCTCCAGGCAGACGCTCAGCCCGTGTCTCTCTAGAGGCCTCAAGGCTGATGCTCAGCTCGTGTGAGACTATGGGCATCTAGAAAGACTCTCAGCTCTTATCTACATCTTGTCCTGTAGCCATTTGGGTTCTTTTTCTCTCTTCTTTTTTTCTTTGCTTAAAGGGTGTGAGGAAAGTTGACCTCTGAAATAGCCTTCTTGAAAGTCGGTTGTGTTTAGAATTCATTTCTGCAGTACCTGTGGCAGGACCTTTCCTGAGGCAGCTGTCATTAACTGCCCCACAGGCCTTTTGAATTGGAGCTGCCAGTCAGCGCTGATGCGCAAGTTGTAGTTACAAGAAATGTCCACAAGGCGGCAGCACTTCTTCACGCCCAACTCTGGCTCCACCTGGAACCAGAGCCTTAGGGAAAGTCGGCTTCCTGGGCTATGAGTTCGAGTGGAATGTGCCTGAGCAAACACCCAAGGGCTTGTATCTCTGGACTCCTTCCCCATGAAGCTTCACCCCTCCCTCCCCTCTAGCCTCATGCCTACCTGGGGCACCGCTCCCTGCTGAGGTTCCTAGGAGGCGGCACTCGAGGAGGAGTCTTGAGCTGCAGACCCCAGGACCAAGAGACCTGGGGTCTGGATGATTTTCCATGTTCCTCCAAGTCAGAGGGTCAGGCTATTAGGATTTGGGTGCACTAGGGATTCTGGGCCCAGTCAGGGCAAACCAGACAGTACAGGTTTAAGGGGGCTCATATGAAGGACACCCTGCTCGGCTGTCTCAACCCCACTCCAATCCAGCCCTGGAACTGAAGTCTACTCAGGTGCCAGGATTCAGATAGCATCCTAAGTCAAGCAGGTCTCAGGGAACAAACTAGGATCTATAGACTCTGGGCAGATACTCAGCATGACTTTCCTTTCCTTTAATTTCATGCTGATGTTATGTTGAAATCTAGTTGGTTTGCAGTTTTGTCCTTGTCCACAGGGTACAATGGACTGATTCAGCTACAGCATATACATATAGGCTATAGTATTTTTTATTGATTCTTTTGCCATCGAGGTTATTGAACAAAGTTGAGTAAAGTTCTCTGTGCTGAATATCAGATCCCTGCTGCTGCTAAGTCGCTTCAGTCGTGTCTGACTCTGTGCGACCCCATAGACGGCAGCCCACCAGACTCCCCTGTCCCTGGGATTCTCCAGGCAAGAACACTGGAGTGGGTTGGCATTTCCTTCTCCAATGCATGAAAGTGAAGTCTCACAGTCGTGCCTGACTCTTAGCGACCCCTTGGACTGCAGCCTACCAGGCTCCTCTGTCCATGGGATTTTCCAGGCAAGAGTACTGGAGTGGGGTGCCATTGCCTTCTCCAGATCCCTATGTGACATTTATTAGAGGTACAGTTTCCTTGTACATGTGCAAGGAGCAAAGAAAGGTAATAATCCTTATGGATTATCTGTTACAGCTACAGATTTCACTGTCTATGTTAGAGATAAATATTTCTCTGTATATGTGTTCAGAACAAAGGAAAGAAGAATGAATGGAAGGAAGGAAGTATAGAAGGCGAAAGATAATCCTTATATATGAGTTAATAGAGACACATATTTCTGTGGGTATGTTAGAGATATCAGAGAAGGAAAAGGCAACCCAGTCCAGTATTCTTGCCTGGGAAATGCCATGGGCAGAGGAGCCTGGTGGGCTGTAGTCCACTGGGTTTGTAACATGTGGGAGACAACTTAGAGGCCAAACAACAACGACAGAGATACATATTTCAGTACACATATAGAAGGAAGGAGAGAATCCTTGTGGATTACTATTATAGAATTTCTCTGCATAGGGTAGTAACAACCTCCTAATTCATCCCTGGCACTTTGCTTTCTTTTTTGAATTTATGTTTGAATCTCAGAGTTTCTTTTTATGTTGTAAATTACTTCCTCTGTATCTTTATTTTTTTTCTTTCAATTTTGCCCCCAAGAGACATCATCGGCTATTTTCTTCCTCTGTTGCTGACTTCACTTACTGTACTTTCCTCCAAGAGCCATCCTTGTGGGGACCACTGGCATAATTTCATTATTTCAGTGGTGATATTTCAGGTCTGAGTAAAGCCCCTTCTATATATGTACCACATTTGCTTAAGTTTAATCTGTCAGTGGACCTTTTCTTGGGTGTCTTGGCAGTACCCCTGCAGTGAAGGTTGGGGTTCATGTGTCATTTTGAATAACGGTTTTTTGTAGTGTAGGCCCAGGTGTGGGTTTTAGAATCCTAGATTTAGCTCTCTCGACTTTTTTTTGGCTGTCCCTTCAAGTGACTGTTGCCAATGTCTGTTTGCAGGGAATGTGAAGGAGGTGTCCCATCATCTCCTGGCTCTCTCCTCCATGTACTCTTTGCAGACAGTTAGGATAGCCATTCTGTTAGATGGGATTTGATTTCTTTTTGATCGGAATCAGTCCTGTAATAATTTGGGACACTGAGCATCTGGTCATTGGCCATTTGGGTTCTCTTTTTCTATTTTTTTTTTCCTTAAAGGGTATGAGGAAAATTGACCTTTGAAACTGGCTTCTTAAAAGTCCGTTGTGTTTGGAATTCATTTCTGCAATACCTGTGGCAGGACCTTGCCTGAGGGCTGTTGTGACAGGAAATGGCCTCTAGGGGGCAGCACTTCATCTTGTATGAGTCTCAGTTCAGTTCAGTCGCTCAGTCGTGTCCGACTCTTTGTGACCCCATGAATCACAGCATGCCAGGCCTCCCTGTCCATCACCAACTCCTGGAGTTCACTCAGACTCACGTCCATAGAGTCAGTGATGCCATCCAGCCATTTCATCCTCTGTCGTCCCCTTCTCCTCCTGCCCCAATGCCTCCCAGCATCACAGTCTTTCCCAATGAGTCAACTCTTCGCGTGAGGTGGCCAAAGTACTGGAATTTCAGCTTTAGCATCATTCCTTCCAAAGAAATCCCAGGGCTGATCTCCTTCAGAATGGGCTGGTTGGATCTCCTTGCAGTCCAAGGGACTCGCAAGAGTCTTCTCCAACACCACAGTTCAAAAGCATCAATTCTTCGGCGCTCAGCCTTCTTCACAGTCCAACTCTCACATCCATATATGACCACTGGAGAAACCATAGCCTTGACTAGACGGACCTTTGTTGGCAAAGTAATGTCTCTGCTTTTGAATATGCTATCTAGGTTGGTCATAACTTTTCTTCCAAGGAGTAAGCGTCTTTTAATTTCATGGCTGCAGTCACCATCTGCAGTGATTCTGGAGCCCAAAAAAATAAAGTCTGACACTGTTTCCCCATCTATTTGCCATGAAGTGATGGGACCAGATGCCATGATCTTCATTTTCTGAATGCTGAGTTTTAAGCCAAGTTTTTCACTCTCCTCTTTCACCTTCATCAAGAGGCTTTTTAGTTCCTCTTCACTTTCTGCTATAAGGATGGTGTCATCTGCATATCTGAGGTTATTGCTATTTCTCCCGTCAATCTTGATTCCAGCTTGTGCTTCTTCCAGCTCAGCATTTCTCATGATGTACTCTGCATAGAAGTTAAATAAGCAGGGTGACAATATACAGCCTTGACGTACTCCTTTTCCTATTTGGAACCAGTCTGTTGTTCCATGTCCAGTTCTAACTGTTGCTTCCTGACCTGCATACAGATTTCTCAAGAGGCAGGTCAGGTAGTCTGGTATTCCCATCTCTTTCAGAATTTTCCACAGTTTATTGTGATCCACACAGTCAAAGGCTTTGGCATGGTCAATAAAGCAGAAATAGATGTTTTTCAGGAACTCTCTTGCTTTTTCAATGATCCAGCGGATGTTTGCAATTTGGTCTCTGGTTCCTCTGTCTTTTCTAAAACCAGCTTGAACATCTGGAAGTTCACTGTTCACATATTGCTGAAGTCTGGCTTGGAGAATTTTGAACATTACTTTACTAGCGTGTGAGATGAGTGCAATTGTGCGGTAGTTTGAGCATTCTTTGGCATTGCCTTTCTTTGGGATTGGGCTGAAAACTGACCTTTTCCAGTCCTTTGGCCGCTGCTGAGTTTTCGAAATTTGCTGACATATTGAGTGCAGCACTTTCACAGCATCATCTTTCAGGATTTGAAATAGCTCAACTGGAATTCCATCACCTCCACTAGCTTTGTTCGTAGTGATGCTTTCTAAGGCCCACTTGACTTCACATTCCAGGATGTCTGGCTCTAGGTCAGTGATCACACCATCGTGATTATCTTGGTTGTGAAGATCTTTTTTGTCCAGTTCTTCTGTGTATTCTTGCCACCTCCTTAATATCTTCTGCTTCTGTTAGGTCCATGCCATTTCTGTCCTTTATCGAGCGCATCTTTGCATGACATGTTCCTTTGGTATCTCTAATTTTCTTGAGATCTCTAGTCTTTCCCATTCTGTTGTTTTCCTCTATTTCTTTGCATTGATCGCTGAGGAAGGCTTTCTTATCTCTTCTTGCTATTCTTTGGAACTCTGCATTCAGATGCTTATATCTTTCCTTTTCTCCTTTGCTTTTCACTCTTTTTTTCACAGCTATTTGTAAGGCCTCCCCAGACAGCTGTTTTGCTTTTTTGCATTTTTTTTCCATGGGGATGGTCTTGATCCCTGTCTCCTGTACAATGTCATGAACCTCCGTCCATATTTCATCAGGTAGTCTATCATCTAGTCCCTTAAATCTATTTCTCACTTCCACTGTATAATCATAAGGGATTTGATTAAGGTCATACCTGAATGGTCTAGTGGTTTTCCCTACTTTCTTCAATTTAAGTCTGAATTTGGCAATAAGGAGTTCACAATCTGAGCTACAGTCAGCTCCTGGTCTTGTTTTTGCTGACTGTATAGAGAGCTTCTCCATCTTTGGCTGCAAAGAATATAATCAGATTTTGCTGTTGACCATCTGGTGATATCCATGTGTAGAGTCTTCTCTTGTGTTGTTGGAAGAGGGTGTTTGCTATGACCAGTGCATTCTCTTGGCAAAACCCTATTAGTCTTTGCCCTGCTTCATTCCGTATTCCAAAGCCAAATTTGCCTGTTACTCCAGGTGTTTCTTGACTTCCTACTTTTGCATTCCAGTCCCCTATAATGAAAAGGACATCTTTTTTGGGTGTTAGTTCTAAAAGGTCTTGTAGGTCTTCATAGAACTATTCAGCTTCAGGTTCTTCAGCATTACTGGTTGGGGCATAGACTTGGATTCCTGTGATATTGAATGGTTTGCCTTGGAAATGAACAGAGATCATTTTGTCGTTTTTGAGATTGCATCCAAGTACTGCATTTCCGACTCTTTTGTTGACCATGATGGGTACTCCATTTCTTCTGAGGGATTCCTGCCCGCAGTAGTAGATATAATGGTCATCTGAGTTAAATTCACCCATTTTAGTCCACTGATTCTTAGAATGTCGAAATTCACTCTTGCCATCTCTTGTTTGACCACTTCCAATTTGCCTTGATTCATAGATCTGACATTCCAGGTTCCTATGCAATATTGCTCTTTACAGCATTGAACCTTGCTTCTATCACCAGTCACATCCACAACTGGGTATTGTTTTTGCTTTGGCTCCATCACTTCATTCTTTCTGGAGTTATTTCTCCACTGATCTCCAGTAGCATATGGGGCACCTACTGACCTGGGGAGTTCCTCTTTCAGTATCCTATCATTTTGCCTTTTCATACTGTTCATGGGGTTCTCAAGGCAAGAATACTGAAGTGGTTTGCCATTCCCTTCTCCAGTGGACCACATTCTGTCAGACCTCTCCACCATGACCCGCCCATCTTGGGTGGCCCCATGGGCATGGCTTAGTTTCATTGAGTTAGACAAGGCTGTGGTCCTATTTTGATTAGATTGACTAGTTTTCTGGGAGTATGGTTTCAGTGTGTGTGACTAGAGGGCCTCTATACAGAGGATCAGGTCGTTTCTCTCTCAAGGACTGTAGGCTGATGTTCAGCTCTAGTGTTTCTATGAGGCTCCTGGGCAGAAGCTTGCCTGTATCTAACTAGAGGCCTCTATGCTGATGCTCAGCTTGTGTGTGACTGACTATGAGGCCTCTAGGCAGAGGCTCAGCTCATTTCTATCTAGCAACCTCCAGGCTAATGTTCAGCTCCTGTGTGAGTATGAGGCATCCAGACAGATGCTGAGCCTGTGTGTATATAGAGGCCTCTAGGAAGACACTTTCTTCAATTTAAGTCTGAATTTGGCAATAAGGAGTTCACGATCTGAGCCACAGTCAGCTCCCGGTCTTGTTTTTGCTGACTGCAGATGACACCACCCTTATGGCAGAAAGTGAAGAAGAGAGTGAAAAAGTTGGCTTAAAGCTCAACATTCAGAAAACGAAGATCATGGCATCTGGTCCCATCACTTCATGGCAAATAGAGAGAGAAACAGTGGAAACAGTGCCAGACTTTATTTTGGGGGGCTCCGAAATCACTGCAGATGGTGATTGCAGCCATGAAATTAAAAGACACTTACTCCTGGGAAGGAAAGTTATGACCAACCTAGACAGCATATTCAAAAGCAGAGACATTACTTTGCCAACAAAGGTCCGTCTAGTCAAGACTGGTTTTTCCAGTGGTCATGTATGGATGTGAGAGTTGGACTGTGAAGAAAGCTGAGCACTGAAGAATTGATGCTTTTGAACTGTGGTGTTGGAGAAGACTCTTGAGAGTCCCTTGGACTGCAAGGAGATCCAAACACTCCATCCTAAAGGAGACCAGTCCTGGGTGTTCATTGGAAGGACTGATGCTGAGGCTGAAACTCCAATACTTTGGCCACCTCATGTGAAGAGCTGACTCATTGGAAAAGACCGTGTTGCTGGGAGGGATTGGGGGCAGGAGGAGAAGGGCATGACAGAGGATGAGATGGCTGGATGGCATCACTGACTTGATGCACATGAGTTTGTGTAGACTCCGGGAGTTGGTGATGGACAGGGAGGTCTGGCATGCTGCGATTCATGGGGTCGCAAAGAGTTGGACACGCCTGAGTGATTGAACTGAGGAATGAGGCTCTTAGTGAAATGATTACCTGATGTATGACTATGAAGTCTCTGGTCAGTTGCTCAGCTTGTGTGTGTCTATGAGGCCCCTGGGCAGATGCTCAGGTCGTATGTCTCTATGAGGCCTCTAGGCAGTGCGTCTATGAGGCCTCTGGGTAGATACTCAGCTCAGGTGTGTCTATAGACCTCTAGGCAGAGGCTTCTTTTGTGTCTATGTGGCGTCTAGGCACATACTCAACTCCTGTATATTTATGAGGCCCCTAGGCTGATGCTCAGCACGTGTGTGTCTATGAGGCCTCTAGGCAGATGCTAAGGCTGTGTCTATATACTGGCATCTCTGCTGACGCTCGGCTTGTGTGTAACTATGAGGCCTTTGGACTGATGCTCAGCCTGTGTGTGACTGAGACCTCGAGGCAGATGCTCAGCTCTTGTCTATGAGGCCTCTAGGCAGACACTGACACTCAGCTTGTGGGAATTATGAGGCCTATAGGCTGATGCTAACCTGGTCTGGATCTATGAGGCCAGATTGTTTATTTCTGAGCCATTCAGGGGCTTTGTTCTTCTGATGTTAACATATCTAATGTGCACCCCAAAGATCTTTCCTTTGTGATAGCTGAAAGTTTTCCTACTTTTATCCACTGTATAATGCCGAACCCAGAAGACCCAGACAGATTCCAACAAAACTGACACCAACAGATTCAGCATTGATGCATTCAGATGAACTGATCCCCAGATCAGGTAAAGGATTTACCCTATAAAACAAATGAACTAATTCCAACTAGGCTACCCACCCCCACAAGATTTACCTCCCAAATGAACTGGTTCCAACTGGGCCAGTTCCCAAATCAGTTAAATAAATTTACCATACAATTGAGGTAATTGTAACTATGGTGGGCATGCCCCATGAGGACTAATTCCCAATGAACCGGTTCAGGGTAGAGTCCAACACCACCTCCTCTCTGCAAATGGATACCCAACCAAATTTGCTTATTCCATAAAGGAAAAGCTCAGATTGAGGGGAAACTGTGTTCCTGTGTGCTCACCAGAGCGACTTACCCTCCAAAATCGAGCCCGTTGGCTCTTAACACAAAAAGACACACAAAACATCATACTGGATGAACCAGCTATCGAATTGCGTATACTTACCTTACAAACAAAATTGAGTCCCTTGACTCTAGAAGTTTGTTGGTTCCTTGTCTCAGCTGCCAAGTGCTACGGGTAGCTGGTGCCACTTCAAGGAATCTTGAAGGAAAGAACTTCAGGACAACAAATGGTCCCAGCAGTTGCTAGGGTCTTGCCCCAGTATTCCCTGATTGGGGCCGGCTAGCCATGAGCAGCAAAGGTCCTGGCTGGCTAAGCCAAATTGTTCCCGAGTCCAAGTTCACTCTGCTCACCGCACTATAGGCAATGAATCCGAGAGATGAGATGTTGAGGCAAGGAAGGGACTTTAATCGGGGAGTCAGCAGACTGAGAAGATGGCAGGTTAGCGTCTCAAATTAACCATCTTACTGGGGTCCGGATGCCAGGTTGTTTTATAGACCAGAGAGAAAGAACCAAGGAGGAACTAAAGTCAAAAGGCAGGAGGAGAGGGAGATTCAGTGGGGAAGTAAAGTGAGAAAGTCTTCAGTCTTGCAAAACTTTTCCAAGGAAATGAAAACCCTTCTGAAGGGGTATATTACTCTCTTCTATCTCCAGGTGGGCAGGGACAAATTATCTCTCCCTGAGCTGAACAAAGGGACTTTAGTTTACAGTCAGGGAGGGGGATAGGGACCTCCAAGCAAGCCATTGAGTATGATTATAGTAAGTAAAGTAATGAAAAGCAAGTCAAAAAAAAAAGTTTTCAACATGGAGTCAGAATTGGCTTTCTTCCTGCAACAAGATGAAGGAACCCCATTTCACATTCCCTGGGAATAGACATGGGCAATAACCCCTTGAAGGGACATCCTCCACAGGCCAGAAAAAAAAATTTCAAGGCAGTTGAACCTGGATTCTAATACCCACACAGGGGCCTATATTAAGAAAAACCATCATTCATAATGAAAAATGCACCCCACATTTACTGCAGTGGTACCTCCAATTGTCAAGACACAGACCCAAGATAAGGTCCAATGACAGATGAAATCTTAAACAAAGGTGGTTACCTATATAAAATGTGCTTTTACTCGGACTTGAAAAACCAACACTGAAATTATGAAATTAGGCCAATGGTCCCCACAGCGATGGACCTTGGAGGAAAACATGCTAAGAGAAATCAGCAACAGAGGAAGAAAATAGCAGAAGATGTCCTGGAAAAAGAGAGAGAGGAAATCATTTATAACATAGAGACTCTGAGATGTAAACACAAACCCAGAATTCTAAAGAGGGGGGCGGGAAATGTAGAGTCAGGGATGAATTGGGGGGTCAGTACTAATGTAGACACAGAAATGTGTCTGAAATAGATAATCCACAAGGATTATCTCCTCCTTCCCTCCTTCTGTCCTTCCTTTCACGTAGGCACTGAAATCTGTGCTCTGAAACCGTAGGCTCTGGTTGCAGGTGGAAAGAGTTGGACATGAAGTACTGCCGCCTTGTGGACATTCCCTGTAACTACAACATGACCCCGGATTCTAACTGCACCTCCAATTTACAAGGCCTGTGGTGCCCTTAGGGACAGTGCCCTCACGAGAGGTCCCGCAGCAGGTTTTGCAGAAATAAATTTCAAAAACAGCCAGCTTTCAAGAAGCCAATGGCAACAGGTAAATTTTCCTCACACCCTTTAAGGAAAAAAGATAAAAAC
Source organism: Bubalus kerabau (assembly GCF_029407905.1). Taxonomy (NCBI): domain Eukaryota; kingdom Metazoa; phylum Chordata; class Mammalia; order Artiodactyla; family Bovidae; genus Bubalus; species Bubalus kerabau. The sequence goes on from NC_073642.1 coordinate 26,544,732, forward strand.
ACCAAACCAAATCAGTCAGAAGGCAAGATGCTCAGCAAGCCTAATTATGACAGGAGGAATGGCAATCAAATCAACAAGAAGAAATCAAATCCCATCTGACAGAACAACCATCCTGACTGTCAGCAAACAGTAAATGGTGGAGAGAGCAGGAAGATGATGGAAACCCCCGACAAGTGCCATGGGAATGGCCATTGCCAACAGCCCCTAGAAAGGACAGCCTCTGCAGGCCAGAACTGAAAATTTCAAGAGAGCTAAGCCCGGGAATTTAATATCCACACTTGGGCCTCTATTATGAAAAACCATCACTCAGAATGACTCATGCACCCCAACGTTCACTGCAGTGGGACCTCCAGGTGCCAAGAGACAGACGTGAGAAGAGGTCCATCCACAGATGAAATCCTAAAGAAATGTGGTACAAGGAAGACAGAGGCAGAACACTCTCTGACACAAATCACAGCAAGATCCTCTATGACCCACCTCCCAGAGCAATGGAAATAAAAGCAAAAATAAATAAATGGGACCTAATTAAACGTAAAAGCTTTTGCACAACAAAGGAAACTATAAGCAAGGTGAAAAGTCAGCCCTCAAAATGGGAGAAAATAATAGCAAATGAAGCAACTGACAAAGAATTAATCTCAAAAATATACAAGCAGCTCATGGAGCTTAAGTCCAGAAAAATAAATGACCCAATCAAAAAATGGGCCAAAGAACTAAACAGACATCTCTCCAAAGAAGACATATAGATGGCTAACAAACCCATGAAAAGATGCTCAACATCACTCATTATCAGAGAAATGCTAATCAAAACCACAATGAGATACCATCTCATACCAGTCAGAATGGCTGCTATCCAAAAGTCTACAAACAATAAATGCTGGAGAGGGTGTGGAGAAAAGGGAACTCATTTAAACTGTTGGTGGGAATGCAAACTAGTACAGCCACTATGGAGAACAGTGTGGATATTCCTTAAAAAAACTGGAAATAGAACTGCCATATGACCCAGCAATCCCACTGTTGGGCATATACACCAAGAAAACCAGAATTGAAAGAGACACATGTACCCCAATTTTTAATGCAGCACTGTTTACAATAGCTAGAACATGGAAGCAACCTAGATGTCCATCAGCAGATGAATGGATAAGAAAGTTGTGGTACATATACACAATGGAATATTACTCAGCTATAAAAAAAAGAACACCTTTGAGTCAGTTCTAATGAGGTGGATGAAACTGGAGCCTATTTACAGAGTGAAGTAAGTCAGAAAGAAAAACACCAACACAGTATATTAATGCATATATATACATGGAAATTCGAACGATGGTAACCCTATATGCAAGATAGCAAAAGAAACACAGATGTTAAGAACAGACTTTTGGACTCTGTGGGAGAAGGCAAGGGTGGGATGATTGGACAGAATAGCATTGAAACATGTATATTACCATATGTGAAACAGATGACCAGTCCAAGTTCAATTCATGAAACAGGGCACTCAAAGCCAGTGCACTGGGACAACCCAGAGGGATGGGATGGGGAGGGACATGGGAGGGGGATTCAGGATGGGGCACACATGAATACCCGTGGCTGATTCATGTCAGTGTATGGCAAAAAAACACCACAATATTGAAAAGTAATTAGCCTCCAATTAAAATAAATTAAAAAAAAAGAAATGTGGTACATATATTCAATGGGCTATTACTCAGACCTGAAACACTACCACTGAAATTACGAGATCAGGCCAATGGCCCCACAGGATGGACTTTGGAGCATTCTACACTAAAGTGAAGCCGGCAGTGGAGAAAGAAAATGGCAGACAATGTCCCTTCTAGGCAAAATAACAAAGAGGTACAGGGGAAGTAGTGTAGAACACGAAAAGAGAATCTGACATTCTAACACAAATGATTCCCCAAAAAATAAATAAATGGAAACTATCAGGAATGAATTAGGAAGGAAGGCAAGTAGGCAGGCAGGCAGAGGAGAATCCTTGTGGATTAGCTAATAGAGATGCCTATTTCTCTGGGTATGTTAGAGATACTGGAGAAGGAAATGGCAACCCACTCCAGTATTCTTGCCTGGGAAATCCCATTGGCAGAGGAGCCTGTGGGCTACAATCCATGGGGTTGCAAAGTGTCAGACACGACTTACCAATTAAACGACAACAAGCATGTTAGAAATACAGATTTCAGGGCATATATGGAAGGAAGGAAGGAGACAATCCTTGTGGATTATCTATTTTGTGGATTATCTATTACTGGTACAGATTTTTGTGTATAGGTTAGTAGCAACCTTCTAATTCATCCCTGGTAAGTTCCCTTTTTAAAAAAAAAATGGAATTCTTTGTATTTGAAAGTCAAACTTTCTTTCTGTGTCTTACATTATTTCCTCGGTACCTCTTTCTTATTCTGCCTGGAAGGGATATTGTCTGCCGTTTTTGTTAATTGCTGGCTTCACTTAGTGTATGTTGCTCAAAGGTCCATCTGGGGGACACCATTGGCCTATTTTAATAATTTTAGTGCCGGTTTTTCAAGTCTGAGTAATAAGACTCATTGTATATATGCACACACTTCTGTAAGATTTAATTTGCCGATGGGCTTCATCCTGGTCTCTGTTTTGGCTGTTTTATGCATCAGTGCGGTGCATTCTGAGTGTCATTCTGAGTGATGGTTTTTCATAACAGAGGCCCACGTGTGGATATGAAAATCCTAGGCTTATCTCTCTTGAAATTTTTAGTTCTGGCCTGTAGAGGCTGTCCTTTCTAGGGTCTATTACCAATATCCACTCCCACAGCACTTATTGGGGGGGGGGGGTCCATCATCTCCCTGTTCTCTCCATCATTTACTATTTGCAGATAGTCAGGATGGCCTTTCTGTCAGATTGGATTTGATTACTTGTCATTTTGATTGCCATTCCTCCTGTCATAATTAGGGTTGCTGAACATCCTGTTTTCTTGCTGAATGGTTTTTATGTTTTTTTTTTCCTTTATTCCCTTAAAGGGTGAGAGTGAAATTTACCTGTTTCCACTGGCTTCTTGAAGGGAGATGATGGAACCCCCTCTTCACATCCCCAGGGAATAGACTTTGGCAACAACTCCTTGAATAGACAGGCTCCAGAGGTCAGAACAGTAAACTTCCAGAGAGCTAAACCAAGGGTTTCAACATCCACACCTTTGCCGTTATTATGAAAAACCATCACTCAAAATGACACATGAACCCCAATGCTCACTGCAGTGGTACTTCTAATTGCCAAGACGCAGACCCAAGACAAGGTCCACAGACTTAATCTTAAAGAAATGTGGTACATATATTTAATGGGCTATTACTCATACTTCAAAAACCGCAACTGAAATTATGAATTTATGCCAATGGTCCCCACATGGATGGACTATGGAGGAGAATTCACTATACGAAGTCAGCATCAGATGAAGAAAATAGCAGATCATGTCCCTTCTACAGAAAATGTTAAAAAAAAAAAAAAAGATACAGAGGAAGTAATTTACAATACAAAGAGACTCTGAGATTCAAGTACAGGCAAAGGATTCCAAAAAAGAAGCAAAGGTCCAGGGATGAATTAGGAGGTCGGTACTAATGTACATACAGAAATCTGTATCTCTAATAGATAATCCACAAGGATTACCTCCTCCTCTCTTTCCTTCCACGTTGACACATATATCTAAGTGGTACTCCTGATGTTCAGGCCAGGAAACTTTGCTCGAAATTCTGCAATAAGCTATATGGCAAACAATTCAAAAAAGAACAGATATTCTATATGTAAATATATACCATAACTCAATCAAATGGCTGTATACTGCCAAGAACAAAAGGGCAAATCAACTATATTCCCGCTTAGCACTGAGAAAAGGAAAGAAAATCAATGCCTAGCTTATTTCCTCTGACCTCCCAGACTTGGGCTGCTATCCCATACTTGGAGTCTGAGCAGCTTCGGAACCCACAATTGGCCAAGAATGGGGTCCAACAGCCCAGCAGAGCGCCCTTAATTGAGTCCTCTATTTAACCTGTTCTGTCTTATTTGCCCTAATGGGCACCAGAATCCCTAGTAAACCAAAAGATGATGATTCAGCCCTCTGACTTCTAGGACCTTAGAGAAGTCACCTAGCCTCCAAGTCTCCCAGTACTGGGGTCACCCAAGCCTCCTTCCTGAAAGTGCAGCCTCCTAGGCCCCTCAGCAGGAGCTGTGGCCCAGGTTGGAATGAGCCTTGAGGGGAGGGGTGAAGCTTTAGGGGGAAGAAATACTGAGATACAAGCCCTTGGGTGTTGGCTCAGGCATGTTGCACTTTAATTTACAGCTCAGGAAGCCAACATTTCCTAAGGTTCTGGCTGCCAAAGGAACCCGTGTTGGGCATGAAGAAGTTACTGCCACCTTATGGACATTTCTTGTAACTACAACTTGATCCGTAGGGCTCACTGTCACCTCCAACTACCAAGACCTAGAGGACTAAAATCCCATGGACAGAGGAGCCTGGTAGGTGCAGTCCATGGGGTTGCTAAGAGTCGGACACGACTGAACGACTTCACCTTCACTTTTCACTTTCATGCACTGGAGAAGGAAATGGCAACCCACTCCAGTGTTCTTGCCTGGAGAATCCCAGGGACGGGGGAGACTCGTGGGCTGCCATCTATGGGGTCACACAGAGTTGGACACAACTGAAGGGACTTAGCAGCAACAGCAGAGGGCTATTAATGACAGCTGCCCTGGGGAAAGTTCCTGGGGTGGGCACTTCAGAAATAAATTCCAAAAACAACTGACTCTCCAGAAGACAATTGCAACACATAAATATTCCTCACACCCTTTAAGGTAAAAAATGCAAAAAACAATCCAAATGACCACAGGACATGATGTTCAGCATCCCTAATTATTATAGAAGAAATACCAATTAAAACAAGATATCAAATCCTACCTGTCAGAATGGTCATCCTCACAATTGTACAAACAATAAATGTGGGAGAGCATCGGCAGATGACGGAATCCCCTTCCAACAAGGTCAGTGGAATGGACATTGCAAACAGCATCGAGGAAGGCCAGCCTTTGCATACTAGAGAAAGTCTTTCAAAAAGCTAAGCCTAGAATCTGATATACCCTCACCTGTGCTAATATTCCAAAAGTAAAGCCATCATTCAAAAAGACATGAACACCCCACTTTCACTCCAGCACTATTTACAACGGCCAAGTACAGACCTAGGAAAACATCCACTGAACATATGAAAGAGTAAAGAAGGTGTAGCGTATATATCAACGGACTATTACTCAGCCATTAAAAACTGCTTCTGAAATTAGGAAATTATGCCCCTGGTAGTCATAACAGTGGACCTTGGAGGATCATACACTAAATGAAGTCAGAGAGAGAGGAAGAAAATAGCAGATAATAACCATTCTACTGCACTGGTCATAGCAAACGCCCTCTTCCAACAACATAAGAGAAGACTCTACATATGGATGTCACCAGATGGTCAACAATAAAATCAGACTGATTATATTCTTTGCAGCCAAAGATGGAGAAACTCTATACAGTCAGCAAAAACAAGACCAGGAGTTGACTGTGGCTCAGATCATGAAATCCTTATTGCCAAATTCAGACTTAAATTGAAGAAAGTGGGGAAAACCACTAGAACATTCAGGTATGACCTAAATCAAATCCCTTACAACTATACAGTGAAAGTGACAATATATTCAAGGGATTAGAACTGGTAGAGTGCCTGAAGTACTACAGATGGAGGTTCATGACATTGTTCAGGAGACAGTGATCAAGACTATCCCCAAGAAAAAGAAATGCAAAAAGGCAAAACAGTTGTCTGAAGAGGCCTTATAAACAGCTATGAAAAGAGAAGTGAAAGGCAAAGGAGAAAAGGAAAGATATACCCATTTGTATACAGAGTTCCAAAAAATGGCAAGGAGAGATAAGAAAGCCTTCCTCAGTGATCAATGCAAAGAAATAGAGGAAAACAATAGAATGGGAAAGACTAGAGATCTCTTCAAGAAAATTAGAGATACCAAGGGAACTTTACATGCAAAGATGGGCACAATAAAGGACAGAAATGGTATGGACCTAACAGAAGCAGTTGATATTAAGAAGAGGTGGCAAGAATACACAGAAGAACTATACAAAAGAGATCTTCACGACCCAGATAATCATGATGGTGTGATCACTCACCTAGAGCCAGACATGCTGGAATGTGAAGTCAACTAGGACTTAGGAAGCATCACTACGAACAAAGCTAGTGGAGGTGATAAAATTCCAGTTGAACTATTTCAAATCCTAAAAGATGATGCTGTGAAAGTGCTGCACTCAATATGTCAGCAAATTTGGAAAACTCAGCAGTGGCCACAGGACTGGAAAAGGTCAGTTTTCAGCCCAATCCCAAAGAAAGGCAATGCCAAAGAATGCTTAAACTACCGCACAGTTGCACTCATCTCACACGCTAGCAAAGTAATGCTCAAAATTCTCCAAGCCAGGCTTCAACAGTACATGAACGATGAACTTCCAGATGTTCAAGCTGGATCTATAAAAAGCAGAGGAACCAGAGATCAAATTGCGAACATCCACTGGATCATGGAAAAAGCAAGAGAGTTCCAGAAAAACATCTGCTTTATTGACTATGCCAAAGCCTTTGACTGTGTGGATCTCAGCAAACTTGGAAAACTCTGAAAGAGATGGGAATACCTGACCTGCCTCCTGAGAAACCGGTATGCAGGTCAGGAACCAGTTAGAACTGGACATGGAACAACAGACTGGTTCCAAATCGGGAAAGGAGTACGTCAAGGCTGTGTGTTGTCACCCTGCTTGTTTACCTTCTATGCAGAGTACATCATGAGAAACACTGGATTGGATGAAGCACAAGCTGGAATTAAGATTGCCAGGAGAAATATCAATAACCTCAGATATGCAGATGACACCACTCTTATGGAAGAAAGCAAAGAGGAACTAATGAGTCTCTTGATGAAAGTGAAAGAGGAGAGTAAGAAGTTGGCTTAAAAGTCAACATTCAGAAAACTAAGATCATGGTACCTGATCCTATTACTTCATGGCAAATAGATGGGGAAACAGTGACAGACTTTATCATTTTGGGCTCCAAAATCACAGCAGATGGTGACTGCAGCCATGAAATTAAAGATGTTTATTCCTTGGAAGAAAAGTTATGACCAACCTAGACAGCATATTAAAAAGCAGAGACATTACTTTGCCAACAAAGGTTCATCTAGTCAAAGCTGTGGATTTTCCAGTAGTCATGTATGGATGTGAGAGTTGGACTATAAAGAAAGCTGAGCGCTGAAGAATTGATGCTTTTGAACCGTGGTGTTGGAGCAGACTCTTGAGAGTCCCTTGGACTGCAGGGAGATCCAACCTGTCCATCCTAAAGGAAATCAATCCTGAATATTCATTGGAAGGACTGATGCTGAAGCTGAAACTTCAATACTTTGGCCACCTGATGTGAAGAACTGACTCCTTGGAGAAGACCCTGATGCTAAGAAAGATTGAAGGTGAGAGGAGAAGGGGACGACAGAGGATGAGATGGCTGGATGGCATCACCAACTCGATGGACATGATTTGAGTAAACTCCGGGAGTTGGTGACGGACAAGGAGGCCTGGCGTGCTGCAGTCCAGGGGTCCCAAAGAGTCTGACACAACTGAGTGACTGAACTTAACCCTTCTACACAAAATTTAAAATAAAAGAGAGATACAGGGGAATTAATTTTACAAAAAGAGACTCTGAGAATACCAACACAGCATTAAAACATGTATAATATAAAAAATGAATCACCAGTCCAGGTTCGATGCAGGATACAGGAAGCTTGGGGATGGTGCACTGGGATGACCCAGAGGGATGGTATGGGGAGGGAGGTGGGAGGGGGGTTCAGGATGGGGAACACGTGTACACCTGTGGCAGATGCATGTTGATGTATGGCAAAACCAATACAATATTGTAAAGTAAAAAAAAATGAAAAAGAAAAAGGAAAGGGCCAGGGATGAATTAGGCATTCAGTACTAACGTACACAGAAATCTGTGTCTCCATAATCCACAAGGATTATCTCCTCCTTCCTTCCTATCTCCCTTTCACATAGGCACTGAAATCTGTATGTCTAGCATATATCCAGAAACCTGTATCTGTATAAGCTAATCTACCAGGCTTACTTCCGGCCCTCCTTCCTTGATTTCTTCCTTCCTTGCACATATACACAGAAGTATAATATACACATAGAAATCTCTAATATACACATAGAAATCTGTTGCTGGAATAGATAATCTACAAGGACTATTTCCTTCCTTGGTTCCTTGCCCATGTACAAAAAAATCTGTATCTCTAATAGATAGAGATACAGGGACCTGCTGATCAGAATAGAGAACTTAACTGGACCTTGTTCAATAAACTCCATGGAAAAAAATCAAAACAAAAACAGCTACACATATGCTGAATGCATCTGTCATAACTGAATCAGCTCGTTGTACGCTGAGGACAAGCACAAAACTGCATATTGACTAGACTTCAACAGAGCACTGGAATGAGACTAAGGAAAAGGAAAAAGTAATGCCTACTTTATTCCCTCTGACCTCCAAGACATGGGCTCTTATTCCATCCCTGGACCTGAGGAGACCTGAATCCCAGGGCTGGCCCCTGGTGGGGTCGAGATGGCCCGGCAGGGTGCCCTTCACAGAGACACCCTTCATAGTGTTAAGGTCTCTTAAACCTGTACTGTGTGGATTTTTTCTTGCTGGGACCAGAATCTCTCGTGCACCCCAACAATGGTGGCCTGACCCTCTGGCTCCGAGGATACAGGGTAGACTCACCAAGCTGAAGCCTCCTTCCTGAGAGTGCAGCCTCTATACTTTGTACTAACATAAATAAATATGAATCTGCAATAGATAAACCCAAGGATTATTTCCCTCACTCCCTTTCTTCTACATATACACAGAAATCTGTATCTCTAATATACACAGAAATTTCTGTCTCTAATAGATAAGGCCCATATAGTCAAAGCTATGATTTTTCCAGTAGTCATGTATGGATGTGAGAGTTGGCCCATAAAGAAGGCTGAACACCAAAGAACTGATGCATTTGAACTGTGGTATTAGAGAAGACTCTTGAGAGCCCCTTGGAAAGCAAGGAGATCAAACCAGTCAATCCTAAAGGAAATCAACCCTAAATATTCATTGGAATGACTATTGCTGAAGCTGAAGCTCCAATACTTTGGCCACCTGCTGTGAAGAGCTGACTCACTGGAAAAGACCCTGATGCTGGGGAAAGATTGAAGGCAGGAGGAGAAGGGGATGAGATGGCTGGATGGCATCACCAACTCAATGGACAGGGGTTTGAGCAACCTCTGGGAGATGGTGCAGGACAGGGAAGCCAGGTGTGCTGCAGTCCATAGGGTTGCAAAGAGTTGGAAACGATTGAATGTCTGAACAAAGCTGGTGGAGGTGACTGAAATCCAGCTGAGCTGTTTCAAATCCTCAAAGATGATTCTGTTAAAGTGCTACACTCAATATGACAGCAAATTTGGAAATCTCTATGATCCAATGGATGTCGGCAATTTGATCTTTGGTTCATCTGCCTTTTCTAAATCCAGCTTGTACATCTAGAATATCTCAGTTCATGTACTGTTGAAGCCTAGCTTGAATGACTTTGAGCATTACCTTGCTGGCATGTGAAAATAGTGCAATTGTGTGGTAGTTTGAACATTCTTCGGCATTGTCCTTCTTTGGGATTGGAATGAAAACTGACCTTTCCAGTCCTGTGGCCACTGCTGAGTTTTCCAAATTTGCTGTCACACTGAGTGCAGCACTTTAACAGAATCATCTTTTAGGATTTAAAATAGCTTGGCAGGATTTCAATCACCTCCACTAGCTTTGTTCATAGTAATGCTTCCTTCCAGGCTTCCCAGGTGGCTCAGTGATAAAGAATCTGCCAGCAATGTAGGAAACATGGGTTCAATCCCTGGGTCAGGAAGATCCCCTGGAGGAGGGCCCAGAAACCCACTCCAGTATTCTTGCCTGGAGAATCCCAAGGACATAGGAGCCTGGCAGGCTACAGTCCATGGGATCACAAAGAGTCAGATACTACTAAAGCGACTGAGCACACACAATGCTTCCATAGGCCCTCTTGACTTCACACTACAGGATGTCTGGCTCTAGGTGAGTGACCACACCATCATGGTTATCCAGGTCATTAAGACCTTTTTGTACCTAAGTTCTTCTGTGTATTCTTGCAACCTTTTCTTAATATCTTCTGCTTCTGTTAGGTCCATACCATTTCTGTCTTTTATCGGAACCATCTTCATATGAAATGTTCCCTTGGTTTCTCTAATTTTCTTGAAGAGATTTCTAGCCTTTCCCATTCTATTATTTTCCTCAATTTCTTGCATTTCACAAGGCCTGGAGGGCTGTTAATGATAGCTGACCTCAGGAGAGTTCCTGTAACACGTATTGCAGCAATAAATTCCAAATGCCAACAGGTAAATTTTCCTCACACTCTTTAAGAAAAAAAAAGAAAGCAGTGGACCACAGGACAAGTTGCTCGACATCCCTAATTATTACAGGAAGAATGCCAATATAAAAGACAACAAGAGTTTGTAACAGTTTTTAATAAACATAAGTGTAACCAAAAAACTAAAAGACACCAAGAAATCAAGTCACACTTATCAGAATGGCCATCCTCACAAGTCTACTAAGAACAGATGCAGGAGAGAGCTGGGCAGAGAGGAAACCCCTACACGGTCAGTGGGAATGGACATTGGCAAAATCCCCTAGCAAGGACAGCCTTCACAGGCTGTCCTGTGAATAAAATTTCAAAATAGCTCAGCCCATGACTCGACACACCCCCACCTGGCCTATATCCTGAGAAATCCATCACTGAAAAAGTCACATGCACCCCAACATCCACTGCAGTACCACTTACAGTAGCCAAGACACAGGAACAGAAAGATGTCATCTGATAGATTAAAAGTTAAAGAAGATGTGGTACATATATACAATGGAGTATTACTCAGCTATGAAAAACCACCACTGAAATTTTGAAATTATGCCACTAATTGTCACAATGATGGAGGATGGAGAATCATAGATATGTAAAGTCAGCCAAAAAGAGAAAGAAAATAGCATATGATGTCCCTCTGGGCAAAATAAAAAGTGCGATACAAAGGAACACACTTATTCAAAAAGAGACTCTGAGAATTCACACACAAACAAAGGGTTCCAAGAAAATTGAAATAGCAAGGATGAATTAGGAGGTCAGGTTTAACATAAATCTGTATCTATAATAGAGAATCCACAAGGATTCTCTCTTTTCTTCCTTCCTTCCAAATATACACAGAAATTTGTATCTCAAACATATACAGAGATATCTGTATCTGTAATAGATAATCTAAAATCATTACCTATCTTCCTTCCACACATACACAGAAACCTGTATCTCTAATAGATACTCAAGAAGGATCTGATGGTCAGCACAGGGAACTTGGTCTACCTTCTGCAATAACATCTACGGCAACAGAATCCAAAAAGAACAGATATGCTGTGAGCATATGGCATAAATGATGCAGGGGGCAGGACCCTGCAGACAAACACAAAACTCCAAACTGACTGCACTCCACCATAGCACAGACATGAGATTAAAGAAAAGGCAATGTCGAGCTTTCTCCCTCCCTCCTCCCTGACCTGGGCTTGTCTCCCATTCCTGAGCAGGCTTGCATCTTCACATCTGGACAGCGAGACATCTTCACATCAAGGCAGCCAGGTGGAGACAACCAAAATTTAACGAGACAGGCAACCATGTAGGGGCCCAGATTTCGGCCCCACTAGGTAAGACAGGAAAGCAAGCTGATTGTAGAAGCCCATGAATGGAAACATACGATGGGGAAAGTGTACACAAAGCAATGTTTCTCAACTCTAAAGAAGTTGGAAGTAATGCCAAGTCCAGCCTCAGGAAAGTGAGTAGAGATGATCATTCCAGGTAAGGGAGACAAGGACAGACAAATATTGTATGATATCACTTCTAGGTGTGATCTAAAGATGGATACAGATGAACTTATTGCCTGGAGACACAGAATCACAGACTTAGAAACTTCTCATCACCAAGATATAAAGATGTGGAGGAGGGAGAAATGAGCTTCTTCAGACTAATACATGCACAATCCTATTCATAAAATCAGTCGCCAGGACCTACTGCATAACACAAGGAAACTTACTCCACACTCTGTATTAACCTATAAAGAAAAAAACCCAACAAATCACATAGACATCTGTGTAGATGGGAAACAAGGCAGGTGTTCAAGTGGCCAATTGAAGAGGTAAGTTTAACTCACACCCTTTAGAAAATATAACATGAAAAGATGTCAACATTGCTACTTATTAGAGGAATGCAGATCAAAACTACAATGAGGCATTTCCTGACATGGTTCACAACAGCCATTGTCCAAAACTAGAGAAACAATAAATGCTGGAGAAATCGTGAGAAAAAGGGAACCCTCCTAGACTGCCAGTGAAAAGGTAAACCAGCAACAGCCACATGGAGAACAGCGCACAGGCTTTTAAGAAATGAGAATCAAATTAGAATACTCCCTAACAGCATACACAAAAATAAACTACAAATAGATTAAAGACCCAAAGGACAGATAATACGAAACTCTTGAGGAAAAAGGTAGAACGCGCTTTGACATAGAACGCAGCAAGTTCTAGTTTGACCCACCTCTTAGAATCATGAAAAATAAAACAAAAATAAATAACTGGGACCGAATGCCCCTTAAAAATGATGGCAGACATACGACCCAGCAATCCCACTGCTGGGCATACACACCGAGGAAACCAGAATTGAAAGAGACACGTGTACCCCAGTGTTCATCGCAGCACTGTTTACAATAGCCAGGACATGGAAGCAACCTAGATGTCCATCAGTAGATGAATGGATAAGAAAGCTATGGTACATATACACAATGGAATATTACTAGCCATTAAAAAGAATACATTTGAATCCGTTCTAATGAGGTGGATGAAACTGGAGCCTATTATACAGAGCAAAGTAAGTCAGAAAGAAAAACACCAATACCGTATATTAATGCATACATAGAAAATTTAGAAAGCTGGTAACGATGACACTATATGCAAGATAGCAAAAGAGACACAGATATAAAGAACAGACTGTTGGACTCGGTGGGAGAAGGCGAGGGTGGCGTGATTTGAGAGAATAGCATTGAAACATGTATATTATCATATGTGAAATAGATTGCCAGTCCAGGTTTGATGCATGAGGCAGGGTGCTCAGGGCTGGTACACTGGGATGACCCTGAGGGGTGGGATGGGGAGAGAGGTGGGAGGGAAGATCAGGATGGGGAACACATGTACACCCATGGCTGATTCATGTGAATGTATGGCAAAAAATACCACAATATTATAAAGTAATTAGCCTCCAATTAAAATTTTAAAAAATGATTCCAGAGCAGAGGAAACCATAAAGACAACAAAAAGACAACCCTCAAAATCTAATATTTGCAAAAAAAAAAAAAAAAAAAACCACCCATGAGGAATTTATCTCCAAAACACACAGTGTATGCACCTCAATATCAAAGGAAATGCAATCAAACAGAGGCACAAGATTCAAATGGACATTTCTCAAAGAAGGCATAGAGGTGGCCATGAACTACATGAAAAGATGCTCAGCGTCTGTAAGTATTAGAGAACTGCAGCTCAGAAGTACAATGTATTATGCCTCACAAAGGTCAGAATGGTCAGAACCAAAAATCTACAACAATAAATTCTGGAGAGGGTATGTAGAAAAAAGAAACCTCCTACCTGGTGGTGGGAATAAAAGTCAATACATTCATGAAGGAGAAAAGGTAATGGTTCATTAAAAACTCAACAGAGAAGTTCTATAGGACCCAGCAATCCCATTACTGGGCATAGATCCAGAGAAAACCATTATTTTAAAAGATGGGTGCACCCAATGTTCTTGGCAGCACCATGTACAATAGCCAAGACTTGGAAGCAACCTAAGTGGATAAGGACAGATGAATGGGTAAAAAGATGGGGTACACGCAGTGGATTATTACTCAGTCATAAAAGGGTGACATCATACCATGTCCAAAAACAAGGAAGGAAGTAGAGAGGATACTAAGTGAAGTGAAACAAAGGAAAGCAAGTATCATATCATCATATGGAGGTAGATTCTAAAAATGGATACAAATGAACTTCTTTACAAGCAGAAATGGCCCTATAACATAGCAAGTGAAAGTCACTCAGTCAGTGTCCAACTCTTTGCCACCCCATGGACTGTACAGTCCATGGAATTCTACAGGCCAGAATATGGAGTGGGTAGCCTTTCCCTTCTCTAGGAGATCTTCCCAACCCAGGGGTCAAACTCAGGTCTCCCACATTGCAGATTCTTTACCAGCTGAGCCACCAGGGAAGCCCACAACATAGCAAAGCACCTTATAGTTACCAAAAGGGAAATGTGTTGGGCAGTGAGAAATGAGCTGGTGGAGATGAACACACACACACTACTCTTTATGAGATAATCAGCAAGGACCCCTCACTACTGTGCACTCAACAGCACACAATAAACTATATGGGAAGAGAACCCAAAAAAGGACATGTACACGTCTATGCGTAAGTGAATCGTGTTGCTGTCCACCTAAAAAATAAACAAACCCTGCAACATTCTAAGTCACCTATACACCAATAAATACAAGTTATAAAAAGTGAATGTCATCTCTATTCCCCTCAGGCCTTGGTGACCTGGGCTGCTGTCACATCCCTGAAGCCTGGGCAGGCTTGTTTCCCAAGGACGGACTGTCACGGGGCTGACGGAGCTGGGGAGGATGTGCCAGCCAATGAGCCCTGCCCCATGGACCTGGTGAGCCTGTTTTCTGCACGGGCCCACAACCTCCAGTTCCAGGAGGACCCTCCTGCAGTGAAACTACGCCTACTGCACCCAAAGGATGTGGAGCCTCTGGGCTGGAAGAGCTTTGAAAAACCCTGTGGGCTCCATGTCTCCTGGTGTTGGGGTTCCCACCTCCAACCCCCTTCCTTAGGATCACCCCACCTATGGATGAACCTCCCCAGAGTGGTGTTGCAGGAACTTGGATGTGTCCAGGGGATGGGGTAAGGAAGGAAGAAGGAATGGGACACAAGCTCTAAGTGTTTCTTGTGGCACATTCCACTCTAATTGACAAACCAGGAACAGGACTTTCCCTAAGGTCTTGTTCCCCCCGTAACTCGAATTGGGCATTAAGCCATGCTGCCCCCTGGTGGCTATTTCCCATAACAACTGTAAAACCGACGCTCTTTGGCACTTAACATTCACAAAGCCTGAGGGGCTATAAATAAAAAACACCTGCCCTCAAGAAATGTGCTAAACGAGGTCAATATTCAAAATAGGGAAGGCATTCAGGAAGCCAATTTGAGTAAGTTTAACTCACAGTGTTTAAAAAAAAATCACATGAAAAGATGCCAGCATCGCTAAATATGAGAGAAATGCAAATCAAAACTTCAGTGAGGTACCACCTCACACCACTCACAATGGCCATAGGCTGAAACTCTATAAACAATAAAATCCTGGAGCGGATATAGAGCAAAGGGAACCCTCGCACACTAATGCCGGGAATGGAAATTGGGAGCACCCACTGTGGAGGAAACAGGCAGGTTCCTTAGCATGAAAATGAGATTGAAATTAGATGATTCCCTAACACCATACACAAAAATAAACTGCAAATAGATTAAAGGGCTAAATAAAAGGACAGATACAATGGAACTCCTAAGGAAAAAAGCAGAACACACTGTGACAGGAAGTGCAGCAAAGTTCTGTTTTGATTCACCACTTAGAATCAGGACAAATAAAAAGAAACAAATGGGGAACACATGTATACCTGTGGCGGATTCATTTTGATATTTGGCAAAACTAATACAATTATGTAAAATTTAAAAATAAAATAAAATTTGAAAAAAAAATACACAATGCCAAAAAAAAAAAAAAGAAACAAATGGGACCTAATAGACCTTAGAAGCATTTGCACAGCAAAGGAAATCATCAGTGAAAGAAAAAGACAACCTAGAATGGAAGCAATTCTAGCAAATGAAGGTACTCACAGGGAATTTCTCTCCACACATACAAACAACTCATAAAGCCCAATATCAAAAAATAAAGAATCCAGTGAAAAATTGCCGAAGATCTAAATGTGCATTTCTCCACAGATGGCCATAAAGTACAAGAAAAGATGGTCAGAATCATTAGTTCTTAGAGAAGAGCAACTCAATGGTCCAATGAGGTAACACTTCACAACGATTAGAGTGACCATCTCAAAAAATCTACAACAATAAATTCTGCAGAAGGTGTGGGGAGAAGAAAGCCCTCTGACAGTGTGGGTGGGAATGTAAACGGGTACATCCACAAGGGAGGACATTATGGAGGCTCTCTAAAAAACTAAAAATAGAAGTACCAAGTGACCCAGAAATCCCATACCTAGGCATAGATCCAGAAAAAAATATTTTTTAAAGATACCTGCACCCCAGTGATCATGGCAACACTGGGTACAATAGTAAAGACAGGAAAGCAACTTAAATGTACAAGGACAGATGAATGGATACAGAAGATGGGGTATATATGCACAATACAATAATAGTCAGAAATAAAGAAGGATGAAATAATGCCATTTCCAGTTACAGGGAAGAAATCTGAGATGATCATACTAAGTGAAATAAGACAGGGAAAGACAGCTATCATAGGACATCATTGCTGGTGGACTCTAAAGATGGATACAAATGAACTTTTTACAAAAGAGAATCAGCCTCAGAGACTTAAAAAACTTACCTTACCAAAAAATAAAGGGGCAGAGAGCAACCAGCTGGTTCAGATTAATAGATACACAGTAAAACAGGTGCTGCTATGCTCTCAAAAGTCAAAAGTCAAAAAGGGCTGTAAATGACAGCTGCCCTCAAGAAGTGTCCTAAGGTAAATTATCAGAAAAGAATTCCAAACAGGGCCAAGTTTCAGCAAGCCAGATTCAAGAGTTAAATTGTACCCACAAGGTGTAAAATGATAACAGCACATGGAAAGATACTCCACATCAAGAATTATTAAATCAATGCAAATCAAAATTACAATGAAGTATCACCTCACATTGGTCACAGTGGCCATCCTTGAAAATATCTACAAAAAATCAATACTGCACAGGATGTACAGAAAAAGGAATCCTCCTACAATGTTGGTGGGAATATAAGTGGTGAAGCCACTGTGGAAAACAGCACAGAGGTTCTGTGAAACACTAAACATAGAAGTATCATATGATCCTGCAATCCCACTCCCAGGCTTAGATCTGGAGAAATTCATCGTTCAAATTACATGTGCTCAATTTTCACCGTAGCTCTGTTTATAGTAGCCAAGACACAGAACCCACAAAAATGCCCACTGACAGAAAAATGAAGACTACGTGATGCATTTATACAGTGAGATACTGCTTACCCATAAAACAGAAAAAATAATTATATTGGCAGCAGCATGAGTGGACTGAGAAATTTTCATACTAAGGGAGGTGAGTCAGAGAGAAAAAGACAAATATTGTAAGATACTGCAGACAGTTGGAATCTATAAATTCATACCAGGGAACACTTTTACAAAACAGAAATGGACTCGCAGAATGAGAAAACCAAATTATGATTATCAAAAGAAAGTTAATTACTCAGCTATTAAAATGAACACATTGGAATCAGTTCTAATGAGGTGGATGAAACTGGAGCCTATTATAGAGAGTGAAGTAAGTCTGAAATAAAAACACCAAATACAGTATATTAATGCATATATATGGAATTTAGAAAGATGGTAACGATGACCCTATATGCAAGACAGCAAAAGAGACGTAAAGAACAGACTTTTGGACTCTGTGGGAGAAGGCGAGGGTGGGATGATTTGAGAGAATAGCACTGAAACATGTATATTACCATATGTGAAATAGATGACCAGTCCAAGTTCGATGCATGAAACAGGGCACTCAAAGCCGGTGCACTGGGACAACCCTAAGGGATGGGATGGGAAGGGAGGTGGGAGGGGGGTTCAGGATGGGGGACACATGTGCACCCGTGGCTGATTCATGTCAATGTATGGCAAAAACCGCCACAATATTGTAAAGTAATTAGCCTCTTTTTAAAATAAATTAATTTTTTAAAAAGAAAGTTAAAAGGAAGGAATAAATTAAGAGTTTCAGATGAAAATATACACACTAATAGGTATAAAACTGATACTCAAATAGAATCTACTGAATAGAACAGTGAACTCTTACTGAGCAAACTGTAATAACCTATATTAGGAACAAAAAGGAAAAGGAATAGATGTCTATGTAAAATCAAATCAAATTCCTGTACACCTAAAACCAATGAAACAATGGAAATAAACTCTACCCCACTATAAAAGTTAAATTACCTGAGCTTGGTGAAGGGGAAACTAGACAGCGGTGACCCTATGAATTAGACATGTGATGTGCTATGATATTAATATGACACCTCCAAAGGTTTTCATTCTGCAGAACAGAGCAGCAACCCACTCAAAGGTGCCTAACCTTGTGTGAATGCAACAAGGTAAAGAGAAGAAAAAGGACCACAGGTTAATCACGGCAACACCCTCAATTCATTGGTTGGGACTCTCTCAGGAGACAAGACACACTGTAGGTAAAGAACAGATATGGGGTCTCTGGGTATAGATTCCTGACCCATGTGGATGGGGTGAGACCCACACAGTGCCCAGACCTCCAAACTGGGGTCACACATCCCCTCAGTCAGGACACCATGGCTGTGGTTGGCGGGCCCCCAATGTGTGAACAAGCCAGGACCCTGGGGCCTCCTGGGACCCTAGAAAGAAGTGCAGGGTCCATCTCCTCCCCCAACAATTGTTCCTGAGAAGTCAGGCCCCTCTTGTTTTCACTTTGGTATCATATGATTTTTCCCTCGTTTGAAAGCTCATGCTAGAGGTGAATACACTACCTTGGTTCTGGCAGGCTCTGTCTTTCTTGTCCCGCTGAGATGTTGAGAAAACGGGAGAGCTGGGCTGGAAGATGAGGGGCAGCTCCGTTCTCTTTGGAGGAGAGAGTCGACTGGAAGGAGGTGGCAGCAGCAACCTCACCTGCTGCCCGCTGACTTCTTGCCCGACCCCTGTGCCCTGGAACCAATTCACCAGGTGAACCTGCCTCCCTACTCAACCTGCATGTGCTGGGAAATTGGAATGATTACCAGGTAGCCCACCTGAGGGGTCTCCAGGAGCCCCAGGGAGGTGAACCTGGCAGGGAACAGACTGGGAGCACGACCGCAGCACTGACCCCCGGGAGGGCCAGGGAAGCCCACGCAGAGGAGAGAATGGTTCCCAGAGAAGCCTACCCAGCCCCAGACCCCAGACATCTGAGCACTGATGCTCAGACGCAGGCATGAAGTTTCCCAGACAGAGGCCAGGCCAGGCCTGCAACCGGGTCCCCACGTCCCAGTCACAGAGTACAGTCAGGCCTAAATGTCCTCACTGCAGAAAGTGCACGGTCTCGTCTAAACATCATCAGTGTAGACAGGACTTGGAGAGGTCTAAACCTACCATGTAGACAGAACTTGGTCAGGTTCAGGTGAGTTTAGGGCTGGTCTCCCAGGAGGCACAGGTCACACACATGTAGGGTCTCTCATCGTTGGACAGGGGGCTCACCCTCCTGTGGGAACTAGGATGTACGTTTCTTGAAGAAGAAAGCATCACTGGGCTCCACACTTCACCCACATCAGGAAACTGAATGTTACCAATTTCTGTGGCCACATGATGGTCAGGACCCAGGGGAGATCCAGGAATTTCTTACAGTGTCTCCCCGTGTCCTGTAAAGACAGACAGGAAGTGGCCTGATTGCAGTATCGCAGGTTTTCAGCAGGAAGCAGCCACACTGGAAGTCTTCTGGAAAAGTACATTCTTTATCAGAATAAAAATATACTGGTTTAATTCCAAGCATACTAGTTATTTGCAAACCTAAAATATTCTTAAAAGTTTGGAAGCATGATTTTGCAGTTTCCATTGTTCCTTTGGTTCAGATTTTCTAGGTAGAAGCAAGCCATAATTTCAAATTACTTTCTTCTAATTCTGTTATTTGTTATCATATGAATAAAAGGTCACACTTGAAAATAAAATCAAACTCCTGCAAACAATTAGTGGCTCAAAGAGCATATGAGCTACAGGGACTTAGTCTTCTAACAGTTTCCTCTTTCTCCATGAAGAAAACAGAAAACTTAGGCCCCCTGATTTTTTGCTTCTTTGTTCAAACTGAGCTAGAATGAAATTGACATTCATATCAACAAGTAACAGATCATAGAAGGAAACAGGACCTGGAGAAAAGGGAATGCTCCTACGCTGCTGCAGGGAAACCACATCCAAAAAATAAGGTTAAAATTCAAATTGGATTTAATTATGACACTATGGGGTTACATGAAGTATGAACCAAGAGTCTAAATACAGCAGACAATATGTGAAAACAAATTCAACATCTCAGATGTGAGAGTAAGGTTTCTTGTCAGATCTGCAGCTGGTATGCACAAATACTTTTAGAATACTGCATGTATCTTTTCAAATTATGGCTTTGTCTGGATGTATGGCTAGAAGTGGGATTGCTAGATTACATGGTAACTATTTTTAGTTTTTTTGAGGAATTGCCATACTGTTCTCTACAGTGACTGCACCAATTTATCTTCCCACCAACTGTGTAGGAGGGCTCCCTTTCTCCACACCCTCTGCAACACTTGTTACTTGGAGAGTTTTAAATGATAGCCATTCTGACCAGTTTGAGGTGGTACCTCATCGAAGTTTTGATTTGCATTTCTTAAATAATTAACAATGAGGAGCATTCAGGATGAATCTTTTTAGATGTGTAAAATAAATTAGGTTTGAAATCTCAACTTGACAATCTTTTCACAGATAACAATTTATGAAATATTCAGTTATTTCCTTTCTTCTAACTACAGGGACATGCATTATCATGTTACTCAAGGCGATGGGCTCAGTTTTGGATTTTTGAGCAGTTTTAAAGATGTGCACTGCTCCCTTCACAGGAAAGGCTTCAGGTGGGACCAATAAAAGCTGCTCCTTGAGCCAATACAGTCCCTGCCAAGGAGGCACACAGTGAGACCACCATGTCTACTGACCCTTCCCACATCTCAGGCCTCAGTCTGACCATTCCATGTGAGGTTTAACAGTTTGCCCTGGTGATACAGCTTGACCTCTTTCCATATGACTAGGTGAGTTGTTAATGACTTTTTACGATTCTACTAGGGCTTCCCACGTGGCGCTAGTGGGAGAACTGCCTGCCACTGCAGGAGACATAAAGACACTGCTTTGACCCGTGGGTCAGGAAGATCCCTTGGAGGAGGGTATGGCAACCCACTCCGGTATTCTTGCCTAGAGAATCCTATGGACAGAGGAGTCTGGTGGTCTACGGTCCATAGGGTCACAAATAGTGGGACCCGACTGAAGCGACTTAGCACACAGATGCTCACCCTCAGGAAAGGCCCTGCGGTGAACACTGCAGAAATAAACTGCAAACACAGCCAACATTCAAGAAGCCAATGGCGATACGTAAATTTTCCTCACACCTGTAAGGAAAAAACCCAGACTGTCACAGGATAATATGCTCTGCGTCCCTAATATTACAGGAGAAATGCCAATCAAAATGACAACAAGAAATCAAATCCAACCTATCAGAATGGCCATCCTCACAAGTCTGCAACAATACATGTGGGAGAGAGCTGGGTAGTGATGGAACCTACTTGACAGTCAGTGGGAATGGAGATTGCCAACAGCCCTAGAAAGGACAGCCTCTGCATGCTAGAAAAAGATCTTCAGAAAAACTAAGCCTAGAATCTGACATACCCTCATGTGGGCTTATATGCGAAAAACCACCATTCAAAAAGACACGTGCACCCCAACGTTCACGGCAGCCCTACTTACAATAGCAAAACACGGACCCAGGAAAATGTCCACTGACAGATTAAAGCTAAAGATGCAGGACATGGATAAAATGGACTATGAAAAACTGCCGCTGAAATTATGAAACTATGCCCCTGGTCACCACAGGGATGGACCTTTAAGAATCTTACACTAACCAAGTCAGCCAGTCAAGGAAAGACAATAGTACACTATCTCCCTTCTATGCAAAATGAAAAAAGAGATGCAAAGGAACTAATTTACAACATAAAAAGAGACTGAGAATTCAAACACAAAGTGTCCCCCCACCAAAAAAAAGTGAACGGCTAGGGATGAATTAGAAAATCTGGACTAACATATAAATAGGAATATGAATCTTTAATAGATAATCCACAAGGAATATCTCCTACCTACCTTCCTTCATTCCTTCCACATTTACAAAGAATCTGTATCTCTAATGTATACACAGAAATCTGTATCTGTAATAGAAAATCCACAAGGATTACCTCCTTCCTTTCTCATATACACATATAAATCAGTATCTTCAGTAGATAATCCACAAGGAATATCTCCTTCCTTGCTCCTCCCACCCACATAAACACAAAATCTGCATCTCTAACATATACACAGAAATCTGTATCTGTAATAGACAATTTACAAGGATTATCTCCTTCCTTCAATCCATCCACATTTGCACAGAAATTTGTATATCTAACAGATACTCCAAAAAAACACCTGATGTTCAGCACAGGGAACTTTGCTCGAAATTCTACAATAACCTCTGCTGCTGCTGCTAAGTCACGTCAGTCGTGTCCGATTCTGTGCGACCCCATAGACGGCAGCCAACCAGCTCCTGGGATTCTCCAGGCAAGAACACTGGAGTGGGTTGCCATTTCCTTCTCCAATGCATGAAGGTGAAAAGTGAAAGTCAAGTTGCTCAGTCGTGTCCGACTCTTCGTGACCCCATGGACTGCAGCCTACCAGGTTCCTCCCCCCATGGGATTTTCCAGGCAAGAGTACTGGAGTAGGGTGCCATTGCCTTCAACAATAACCTCTAGGGCAAAACAATCCAAAAAAGAACAGATATGCTGTATATAAACATAATGCATAACAGAATCAGGCGATTGTATACTGATTACAAGCAAAAAAACAGCAAATCAACTATATTCCCATATAGCATTAGCATTAAAGAAAAGGAAAGAAAATCAATGCCTAATTTCCCCCCACCTTCCTGACTTGGGCTGCTGTCCCATCCCTGGATTCTGAGCAGCCTTGGAACCCATGACTGCCCTGTAATGGGGCCGAACAACTGGGCAGGGTGTCCTTAATTGAGTACTGTCTGGTTTGCTCTGGCTGGAACCAGAGTCCCTAGTTCAACCAAAGGATGGTCACCTGACCATCTGGCCTCAAACTCTGGAAAAGTAACCTAGACCAAGTCTAATTTGTGCTGGGGACCCCAATTCAAGCCTCCTTCCTGAGAGCGCAGCCTCCTAGGCACCTCACCAGGTGCTCTGGCCCAGGTATGGATGGGTCTGGAGGGGAGGTGTGCAGCTTTAGGGGGAAGAAATAGTGAGACACAAGCCCTTGGGGGTTTGCTCAGGCATATTCCACTCTAATTCACAGCACAGGAAGCTGACTTTCCTTAAGGATCAGACTGCCCAAGGAAGCAGAATTGGGCATGAAAAGTGCTGCCGCCTTGAGGACATTTTCTGTAACTACAACTTGATCTCTGGTGCTTATCAGCACCTCCAATTCACAAGGCCTATGGGGCTGTTAATGACAGTAACCCTCTAGAAAGGTCCTGGGGCGGGTTTTGCAGAAATAAATTCCAAACACAACTGACTTTCAAGAAGCCAACTGTAACAGGTAAATTTTCCTCACACCCTTTAAGAAAGGAAAAAAAAAAAAATGGCCACAAGACAAGATGCTCTACATCCCTAAATATGATGTCAATCAAAATGACAAGAAATCACATCCCACCTGTCAGAATGGGCATCCTCACAAGATTACAAATATTACATGCAGGAGAGAGATGGGAGAAGAGGAACTCTTTTACATGGTCGGCGGGAAAGAACATTGAAAACAGCCACTAGAAAGGACAGCCTCTGTAGGCCTGAAAATAAAATTCCAAGAGAGTTCAGCCCATGATCAGACATACCCATATCTGGGCCAATATCCGAGAAAACGATCATTCAGAAAGTCACATGCACCCCCAATGTTCACTGCCACACTAGTTATAGCAGTCAAGACACAGAACCAGCAAGATGTCTTTTGACAGATTAAAGGTTAAAGATGTGGTACATATATACAATGGACTATTATCAGCCGTGAAAAAGGGCTACTGAAATTATTAAATTATGCAACTGGCACAAGAATGGGCCCTGGAGGATTATAGACTAAGTGAGGTCAGCCAGACAGAGAAAGAAAATAGCATATGATGTCCCTTGTAGGCAAAATTTAAAAAGAGAACACAGTAAGTGACTCTGCAGTGGAAGTGAGAAATAGATTTAAGGGACTAGATCTGATAGACAGAATGCCTGATGATGGATGGAGGTTCATGACATTGTACAGGAGACAGGGATCAAGACCATCCCCCCATGGAAAAAAAATGCAGAAGAGCAAAATGGCTGTCTGGGGAGGCCTTACAAATAGCTGTGAAAATAAGAGAAGTGAAAAGCAAAGGAGAAAAGGAAAGATATAAGCATCTGAATGCAGAGTTCCAAAGAATAGCAAGAAGAGATAAGAAAGACTTCCTCAGCAATCAATGCTAAGAAATAGAGGAAAACAACAGAACGGGAAACACTAGAGATCTCTTCAAGAAAATTAGAGATACCAAGGGAACATTTCATGCAAAGATGGGCTCGATAAACGACAGAAATGGTATGGACCTAATAGAAGCAGAAGATATTAAGAAGAGGTGGCAAGAATACACAGAACTATACAAAAAAGATCTTCACGACCCAGATAATCATGATGGTGTGATCACTCACCTAGAGCCTGACATCCTGGAATGTGAAGTCAAGTGGGCCTTAGGAAGCATCACTACGAACAAAGCTAGTCGAGGTGATGGAATTCCAGTGGAGCTATTCCAAATCCTGAAAGATGATGCTGTGAAAGTGCTGCACTCAATATGCCAGCAAATTTGGAAAACTCAGCAGTGGCCACAGGACTGGAAAAGGTCAGTTTTCATTTCAATCCCAAAGAAAGGCAATACCAAAGAATGCTTGAACTACTGCACAATTGCACTCATCTCACATGCTAGTAAAGTAATGCTCAAAGTTCTCCAAGCCAGGCTTCAGCAATACATGAACCATGAACTTCCAGATGTTCAAGCTGGTTTTAGAAAAGGCAGAGGAACCAGAGATCAAATTTCCAACACCCGCTGGATCATGGAAAAGGCAAGCGAGTTCCAGAAAAACATCTGTTTCTGCTTTCTTGACTATGCCAAAGCCTTTGACTGTGTGGATCACAGCAAACTGTGGAAAATTCTGAAAGAAATGGGAATACCAGACCACCTCACCTGCCTCTTGAGAAACCCATATGCAGGTCAGGAAGCAACAGTTAGAACTGGACATGGAACAACAGACTGGTTCCAAATAGGAAAAGGAGTACATCAAGGCTGTATATTGTCACCCTGCTTATTTAACTTCTATGCAGAGTACATCATGAGAAATGCTGGGCTGGAAGAAGCACAAGCTGGAATCAAGATTGCCGGGAGAAATATCAATAACCTCAGATATGCAGATGACACCACCCTTATGGCAGAAAGTGAAGAGGAACTAAAAAGCCTCTTGATGAAAGTGAAAGAGGAGAGTGAAAAGGCTGGCCTAAAGCTCAGCCTTCCGAAAACTAAGATCATGGCATCTGGTCCCATCACTTCATGGGAAATAGATGGGGAAACAGTGGAAACAGTGTCAGACTTTATTTTGGGGGGCTCCAAAATCACTGCAGATGGTGACTGCAGCCATGAAATTAAAAGACGCTTACTCCTTGGAAGGAAAGTTATGACCAACCTAGATAGCATATTCAAAAGTAGAGACATTACTTTGCCAACAAAGGTCTGTCTAGTCAAGGCTATGGTTTTTCCAGTAGTCATGTATGGATGTGAGAGTTGGACTGTGAAGAAGGCTGAGCGCCGAAGAATTGATGCTTTTGAACTGTGGTGTTGGAGAAGACTCTTGAGAGTCCCTTGGACTGCAAGGGGATCCAACCAGTCCATCCTAAAGGAGATCAGTCTTGGGTGTTCATTGGAAGGACTGATGCTAAAGCTGAAACTCCAGTACTTTGGCCACCTCATGCGAAGAGTTGACTCATTGGAAAAGACTCTGATGCTGGGAGGGATTGGGGGCAGGAGGAGAAGGGGACGACAGAAGATGAGATGGCTGGATGGCATCACCGACTCGATGGACATGAGTTTGAGTAAGCTCCAAGAGTTGGTGATGGACAGGGAGGCCGGGCATGGTGCGATTCATGGAGTCGCAGAGTCGGACACGACTGAGCGACCGAACTGAATTGAAGTGACCCTGAGAATTCAAACACAATCAGAAGGTTCCAAGAGAAAGTGAAAGAAAAATGATGAATTAGAAGTTCAGGGCTAACATATACACAGAAATCTGTATCTGTAATAGATAATTTAGAAGGATTATCTCTTTCTTTCCTTCCAAATAAACATAGAAATTTGTATCTCTAACATATACAGAGAAATCTGTATGTGTAATAGATAATCCAAAATCATTATCTCCTTCCTTTGACATATGCACAATAATCTTTATCTCTTAACATACCCATAGAACTCAGTATCTATATTAGGGAATCCACAAAATTATCTCCTGCCTTCCTTCCTTCCATGCACATATACACAGAAATACTTATCTCTAACATATACATAGGAATCTATAGCTGTAATAGATAATCCATAAGTATAATCACAAGGATAATCTCCTTCCTTCATCCCTTGCACATGAACAGAAAAAGGTTTACCTTTAATAAATGTTCCACAGGCACCTGGTGTTCAACACAGAGAACCTTACTTGAACTTGTTCAATAACCCTTATAGCAAAAGAATTTTTTTAAAGTACAAATATGCTGTATGTGTGTGTGTGTGTATATATATATATATATAAAAACTGAATCAGTCCATTGCACATTTAGGACAAACACAACACTGCAAATCAAGTGTACTTCAACATAGCATCAGTATGAGATTACAGAAAAGAACAGTAATGCCTAGTTTATCCCCTCTGACCACCATGACTTGGGTTGCTATCCTATCACTGGAAGCTGAGTAGACTAGAGTCCTAGGGCTAGACTGGGGTGGGATCAAGACAACCCTGCAAGGTGCTCCTCATAGAGACTCCTCTTAAGCCTGTACTGGTTTCCTCTAGCTGGGACCAGAATCCCTAGTGCACCCCTACAATGGTGGCCTGACCCTCTGGTCTTGAGGACCAGGGTAACCTCACCGGGTACCAGGTCTCCTGGTGCTGGGGTCCCCAGCTGACGCCTCCTTCCTGAGAGCCTCCTAGGCGCCTCAGCAGGGAGCCGTTCCCCAGGTACTGAGTCTGGAGGGGAGGGGTGAAGCTTTAGGGGGAAGAAGTACTGAGACTCAGGCCCTTGGGTGTTTGCTCAGGCACATTCCACTCTAATTCACCATCCAGGAAGCCTACTTTCCCTAAGAATCTGGTTGCAGATGGAACCAGAGTTGGCATGAAGAAGTACTGCCACCTTGTGGACATTTCCTATGATTACAACTTGACCACAGGTGCTTACTAGCATCTCCAATTCACAAGGCCTGTGGGGAAGAACCCCTGGAAGGCATGGAAACACACTCCAGCATTCTTGTCTGGAGAATCCCGTGGTCAGAGGAGCCTCACAGGCTACAGCCCATGGGGTTGCACAAAGTGGGATACGACTAAAGCGACTTAGCGTGCACACACATATGTGGGGCAATAATGACAACTGCCTTCAGAAAAGGTCCTACAGTGGGTATTGCAGACATAAATTCCAAACACAGCCAACTTTCAAGAAGCCAGTTGTAACAGGTAAATTTTCCTCACATCCTTTAAGAAAAAGAAAGTACCAAACAGCCACAGGACAAGATGCTCAGCATCCCTAATTATTACAGGAAGAATACCATTCAAGATGACAAGTAATCAAATTCCATCCAAGAGAATGGTTATCCTGACTGTAAGCAAACAGTAAATGGAGAGAACTAGGAAATGATGGAATCCCCCTATACATGCTCCATGGGAATGGACATTGGCAACAGCCCCTAGAAAGGACAGCCTCCACAGGCAACAAAGACAATTTCAAGACAGCCAAACCTAGGACCTTAATACCCACACCTGAGCCTATAATACAAAAAACCATCATTCAAATGATACATGCACCCCAACGTTCACTGCAGTGTTACTTCCAGCCGTCAAAAGAAACAGACCAAAGAAACATTCCATTGAAAGATTAAAACGGAAAGAAATGTGGTATATATACCTTAGGCTTTTGCTCAGACATGAAAAAGCACCATGAAATTGTGCCATTGGTCCAGACAAAGATGGATGTTAAAGGATCATATATTGAGTGTAGACAGCAACATGGAAAAAAGATAGCTGATGATGTCCCTTCTTCGCAAAAAAAAAAAAATAAATAAAGACATACAGGGGAAGTAATTTACCACACAACAAGAGACACTAAGATTAAAACACAAAGCTTTCCAAAAAAGGAAAGGACCAGGTATGAATTAGGAGGTCGGTACTAATATATACACAGAAATCAGTATCTATAATACACAATCCACAAGAATTATCTCCTTCCTTCCTTCCACACATGCACTGAAATCTCTAACATACCCACAGAAATCTTTACTAGGTAATTCACAGGGATTATCTCCTACCTTCCTCCTTCCTCTTCTTTCGTCTTTCCTTCCATGTACATATACAAAGAAATATTTATCTCTAACATATACATAGAAATCTGTAGCTGTAATAGATAATCCAAAAGGACTATCTCCTTCCTTCATATCTTGCGCATATACAATAAATCTGTATCTTTAACAGATACTCCACAAGGATCTGATGTTTAGCACTGAGAAATTTACTCCACATTGTTCAATAACCTCTATGGCAAAAAAAAAATTTTTTTTAAGTACAAATATGCTGTAAGTATATGTCATAACTGAATCAGTGCTTTGTACACTGAGGATGAGCACAAAACTACAAATCAACTATACTTCAACCTACCACTGATTTGAGACTAAAGGAAAGAAAAGTAATGCCTAGTTTATTCCCTCCAACCTCCCTGACTTGGGATGCTATCTGATCCCTGGAACCTGAGTAGGCTTGAGTCCTGGAGCTGGACTAGGGTGGGGCCGACACAGCGGCACAGGGTGCCCTGCATTGAGACTCCTCTTAAACCTGCACTGTTTTTTCTGTTTGAGACCAGAATCCCAAGTGCACTCCAACGATAGTGGCCTGAACCTCTGGCCTCGAGGACCAGGGTAAAGTCACGAAGTATCCAGGGCCCTGGCGCTGGGACCCCAGCTGAGGGCTCCTTCCTGAGAGTGCAGCCTCCTAGGCACCTCAGCAGGGATCGGTGCCCCAGGTAGGCATGAGTCTGGAAAGGAGGGGTAAAGCTTTAGGCAGAAGAAGTAGTGATATTTAAACCCTTGGGTGTTTCCTCAGGCTCATCCCTCTCTAATGCACAGCCCAGGAAGCCAACTATTCCTAAAACTCTGGTTGTTTCAGTTGGTATGAAAAAGTGCTGCCGCCTTGTGGTCATTTTCTGTAACTGCAACTTGGCAGTAACAGGTGCTTACTGGCATCTCCACTTCCTATTCACAAGGCCTAGGGGGCTGTGACTGACAACTGTCCTCAGGAAAGGTCCTGTTACTGCTGCTGCTACGAAGTCACTTCAGTCGTGTCCGACTCTGTGCGACCCCATGGACGGCAGCCCACCAGGCTCCCCTGTCCCTGGGATTCTCCAGGCAAGAACACTGGAGTGGGTTGCCATTTCCTTCTCCAATGCATCAAAGTGAAAAGTGAAAGTCAAGTCGTTCAGTCGTGTCTGACCCTCAGCAACCCCATGGACTGCAGCCTACCAGGCTCCTCCGTCCATGGGATTTTCCAGGCAGGAGTACTGGAGTGGGGTGCCACTGCTTTCTCTGCCTGTTACTGGTCTTGCATAAATAAATTCCAAACACAACCAACTTTCAAGAAGCCAACTGCAACAGGTAGATTTTCCTCACACCCTTTAAGAGGAAAACAAACAAACACACGCGCACACAACCACAGGGCGAGATGCTCAGCATCCCTAATTATTACAGGAGAGATGCCAACCAAAATGACAACAGGAAATCAAATCCCACCTGACAAAATGTCCATCCTGTCTGCAAACAGTAAATGGGGAAGAGAGCCAGGAGATCATGGAACGCTCCCTACCTGCTCCATGAGAGTGGACATGGGCAACAGCTACTAGAAAGGGCAGCCTCAACAGGCAAACAAAAAATTTCAAGAGAGCTAAGCCTAAGATTTTAATACCTACACCTGGGCGTATACTATGGAAAAAACATCATTCAAAATGACACATGTACTCCAACGTTCACCGCAGTGGTACCTCCAGTACTCAAGATACAGACCCAAGAAGAAGTCCATTAACAGGTTAAATCATAAAGAAATGCAGTACATAATATACAATGGGCTACTACTCAGACATGAAAAACCATCACTGAAATTATGAAATTATTCCAATTTTTCCCATAAGGATGGACTTTCGAGGATCATACACTAAATGAAGTCAGCAACAGTGAAGAAAATAGCAAATGATGTTCCTTCTAGGTAAAATGAAAGAGATCTAGGCAAAGCAATTTACAACACAAAAAGGGATTATGAGATTCAAAAACAAATATATATATGATTTAGATAATATACAAGGATTATCTCCGGCCTTCCTTTCTTCCTCCTTTCTTCCATGCCTTATACACAGAAATATTTTTCTCCAATATGCACAGAAATCTGTAACTGTAATAGATATTCCACAACAATAGGACCCAGCAATCCCATGCCTGGGCATGCTTCTGGAGTATTCCAAAATTTAAAAGACATGGGTACCTTTGCAATCTTGGCCCCACAAGGTACAATAGCCAAGTCCAGGAAGCAAGCTAATTGTAGAAGATACAGATGATGGACACAATGCAGTATTTCTCAAACATAAAGAAGTAGGAAATAATGCCAAATTCAGCCACAGAAAAGAAAGTAGAGATGATCATTCCGAGTGAAGTAAAGGAGACGGGTACAGGCAATATAGTATGATATCACTTCCAGGTGTAATTTAAAGATGGATACAAATGAAGTTCTTTCCCAAAGAGACACAACCTCTCAGACTTTGGAAAGAAACTTCTAGTAACCAAGGAAGAATGATGTGGGTCAGGGAGAAATGAGTTGCTTCAGACCAACATGCACACTCTATCTATAAAATAAGTCACCACAACCCACTGTGTAACACAAAGAAACTTATGCAACTCTCTGTAATAACCTATATGGAAAAATAACCCCCCAAAGACCCATATATACATCTATGTAGAATCAATTTGCATTAGACTGAAAAAGGGGAAAAAAACCCACAAGAATGTAATTCACCAAAACACTTCAATTCAAATTATAGAATAAAAACATTTTTAAAATGCTGACTCTACTCCCCTCAGGCCATAGTGACATGGGTTGGTGCCACATTCCTGGAGCCTGATTGCTTGGGCTACTTATGCTGGAGTGTCCTGAGACTGAGGGAGCCTGGAGTAGGTAGCAGGTAGAGTGCCTCTTGCCCTCTGCAGAGACCCCAACCTCCAGATACAGTCCGGATAAATTAAGAGTTTTGAATTAACATATATATCTTGATATAGATGATCCATCAGTTCAGTTCAGTTCAGTCGTGTCCGACTCTTTGCGACCCCATGAATCGCAGCACACCGGGCCTCCCTGTCCATCACCAACTCCCGGAGTTCACTCAGACTCACATCCATCGAGTCAGTGATGCCATCCAGCATATCTCATCCTCTGGCGTCCCCTTCTCCTCCTGCCCCCAATCCCTCCCAGCATCAGAGTCTTTTCCAATGAGTCAACTCTTCGCATGAGGTGGCCAAAGTACTGGAGTTTCAGCTTTAGTATCATTCCTTCCAAAGAAATCCCAGGGCTGATCTCCTTCAGAATGGACTGGTTGGATCTCCTTGCAGTCCAAGGGACGCTCAAGAGTCTTCTCCAACACCACAGTTCAAAAGCATCAATTCTTCGGCGCTCAGTTTTCTTCACCGTCCAACTTTCACATCCACACATGACCACTGGAAAAACCATAGCCTTGACTAGACAGACCCTTGTTGGCAAAGTAATGTCTCTGCTTTTGAATATTCTATCTAGGTTGGTCATAACTTTCTTTCCAAGGAGTAAGCGTCCTTTAATTTCATGGCTGGAATTACCATCTGCAGTGATTTTGGAGCCCCCAAAAATAAAGTCTGACACTGTTTCCATTGTTTCCCCATCTATTTCCCATGAAGTGATGGGACCAGATGCCATGATCTTCGTTTTCTGAATATTGAGCTTTAAGCCAACCTTTTCACTCTCCTCTTTCACTTTCATCAAGAGGCTTTTTAGTTCCTCTTCACTTTCTGCCATAAGAGTGGTGTCATCTGCATATCTGAGGTTATTGCTATTTCTCCCGGCAATCTTGATTCCAGCTTGTGCTTATAAGCAGGGTGACAATATACAGCCTTGACATACTCCTTTTCCTATTTGGAATCAGTCTGTTGTTCTGTTGTTCCGTGTCCAGTTCTAACTGTTGCTTCCTGACCTGCATATGGGTTTCTCAAGAGGCAGGTCAGGTGGTCTGGTATTTCCATCTCTTTCAGAATTTTCCACAGTTTATTGTAACATTAGAGAAATGCAAATCAAAATTTGGAAACAATAAGGTATTTGCTCACACAGTTCACAGTCACCATTGTCCAAAAGTCAACAAACAGTAAATGCTAGAGAAAGTGTGGCAAAAAGGGAACCCTCCTACACTTTTCAGGAAAAGGTAAATTAGTAACGACCACTATGGAGAATGATGTGCAGTTTTTTAAAGAAATGATAATGAGAATACAATTACAATACTCCCTGACAGAATACACAAAAATAAACTCCAAATAGATTAAAGACCTAAAGAAAAGGTTGGATACAATGAAATTCTTGAGAAAAAGAGCAGAACACACTTTGACATAAAATGCAACAAGTCCTTTTTTGACCCACCTCTTATAAAAATTAAAACAAAAATAAATAAATGGGACCTAATTACCCTTAAAAGTGTTGTAACAGAAGAGGAAACCATAAACACAACAAAAAGACAAACTTCATAACGGAACTAATGTTTGCAAACAAAGACACCCACAAGGAATTTATCTCCAAAGCACGCAAACAGCTTATGCACCTCAATATCAAAGAAACAACACAATCATACAGGGGAACAAGGTTTAAGTGGACATTTCTTCAAAGAAGACATAGAGATGGCAATGAAGCACATGAAAAGATGCTCAGCATCTGTAAGTATTAGAAAACTGTGAATCAGTAGTACAATGTGGTACAATGTGACCTCACAAGGTCAGAATGGTTAGCATCAAAAAATCAATAAATGCTGGAGAGGATATGAAGGAAAAAGAACCCTCCTCCCTGTTGGTGGGAATCAAAGTCAGTTAATCCACAAAGGAGAACAGGACAAAGATTCATTATAAACTAAACAGAGAATGCTTGGGGCTGGTGCACTGGGACGATCCAGGGGGAGAGTGTGGGGAGGGGGGAGGGAGGGGGGTTCAGGATGGGGGGCACGGGTGTACCTGTGGCGGATTCATTTCGATGTTTGGCAGAGCTAATACAATATTGTAAAGTTTAAAAATAAAATAAAATTTTAAAAAAAGAAATATCAGGAAGGAAGAATACAGTAAACAAACAAAAATAAATAAAGCAACAAGCAAAAAAAATAAATAAATAAACAGAGAAGCACCATAGGACCAGCAATCCCATTCCTGGGCATAGATTCAGAGAAAACCATTATTTTAAGAGACAGGTGCACGAAATGTTCAAGGAAGCACCATGTACAACAGCCAAGACATGGAAGCAAGCTAAGTGGATAAGGACAGATGAATGGGTAAACAAGATGGGGTACCCGCACACAGCGTGTTATTACTCAGCCATAAAAGGGTGACATCATGCCATGTCCAGCAATAAGGAAGAAGAAGAGACGATCATACTAAGTGACGGGAGACAAAGAAAGACAAGTATCACGTGATGTCACTTAGTGCTGAATTCTAACAATGGATACAAATGAACTTCTTTACCAAACAGAAACCCTCACGGCATAGCAAAGCACCTTATAGTTACCAAAAGGGAAATGTGATGGGCATCGAGAAATGAGCAGGTGGAGACGAACATACACACACTACTCTTTCCAAAAAAAAAAAAAAATCAGTGAGGGCCTCTACTCAACACTGCATAATAAACTATATGGGAAGAGAACCCAAAAAGGATACGTACACATCTATGCATAAGTGAATCATGTTGCTGTCCACCTAACAAAAAACAAACAGACCCTACAACACTGTAAGTCACCAACACCAATACAAAATACTAATTATAAAGAGAATTTTGACTCTATTCCCCTCAGGCCTTGGTGACCTGGGCTGCTGTCACATCCCTGAGGCCTGGGCAGCTTGTTTCCCAAGGATGGACTGTCATGGGGCTGACGGAGCTGGGGAGGGTGTGCCAGCCAATGAGCCCTGCCCCTTGGACCTGGTGAGCCTGCTCCCCTCCGCATGGTCCCACAACCTCCAGATCCAGACAAGTCCTCCTGCAGTGAAACTACTCCTACTGCACCTAAAGGATGTGGAGCTTCTGGGCAGGAAGAGCTTTGAAAAGCCCCATGGGCTCCATGTCTCCTGGTGATGGGGTTCCCACCTCCAGCCTCCTTCCTTTGGGTCGTCCCACCTATGGATGAAAGCACCCTCCCCAGACTGGTGTTGCAGGAATTGGGATTTGTCCAGGGTATGGGGTAGGGAAGGAAGAAGAATGGGACACAAGCCTTGGGTGTTTCTTCTGGCACTTTCCACTCTAACAGACATCTAGGGAACAGGACTTTCCCCAAGGCTCTGGTTCCCCCAGTAACCAGAGTTGGGCATAAAGACATGCTGCCACCTTGTGACCATTTCCCATAACAACAACTTTGAAACCTTTGCTCATGGTCACTTAATATTCAAAATGTCTCGGGGAAATAAAAGTGAAGTCGCTCAGTCATGTCTGACTCTTTGCAACCCCATGAACTGTAGCCTACCAGGCGCCTCCATCCATGGGATTTTCCAGGCAAGAATACTGAAGTGGGTTGCTATTTCCTTCTCCAGGAGATCTTCCCAACCCAGGGGTTGAACCCTGGTCTCCCGCATTGTAGGCGGACGCTTTATAGTCTGAGCCACCTGACTGTAAGTAAAAAGCACCATCCTCAAAGTCCTAAATGAGGTCGTCAGAAAAATATTCTAAATGGGTCAGGCATTCAATAAGCCAATTTGCATAAGTAAGTTTAACTCACAGTGTTTTAAATGCATGAAAAAATGTCAATATCACTAAGTATGAGAGAAATGCAAATAAAAACTTCAATGAGGTATCACCTTACACAGGTCAGAATGGCCGTAAGCAGAAACTCTGCAAACAACAAATGCTGGAGAGGGTATAGAGCAAAGGGAACCCTCCTACAGAATCTGGGAATGGAAATTGGGAGCAGCCACCATGGAGGACACCAGACAGATTCCTTAGCAATGAAAATAAGAATGAAATTAGACTACTCCCTAACACCATACACAAAAATAAACTGCAGATAGGTTAAAGGTCTAAATAAAAGGACAGATACTATGAAACGCTTAAGGAAAAAAGCAAAAAACACACTTTGACATAAAATGCAGCAAATTCTTTTTTAATCCACGTTTTATAATCAAGACAAAAAACAAAAATAAACAAATGGGATCTAATAAATGTTTTAAAAATGTTTTAAAAAAATCAGTGAAAGAAAAAGACAACCCTCAGAATGGAAAAAATCCTTACAAAGATACCCACAGGGAATTCATCTCCAACACGTACAAACAACTTGATGGTGCAATATCAAGAAATAAACAATCCAATAAAAAAATCAGCCAAAGATTTAAATTCACATTTCTCCAAAGAAGGCATAGAGATGGCCATAAAACACAAGAAAGGATACTCAGCCTCACTAGTTCTTAGAGAAAGGCAAATCAACTGTCCAATGAGATATCACGTCACATCGACCTGAATGACCATCTTAAAAAATCTACAATAAGATCTGTAGAAAGTGTGGAGAGAAGAAAACACTCCCACTGTGGGTGGGAATGTAAATGGGCATGTCCACTCGGGAGATCATGATGCAGGTTCTTTAGAAAACTACATAGAAGTACCAAGTGACCAGCACTCCTACACCTAGACGTAGATCTGGAGAAAACCAAAATGTTTAAAAGATAACTGCTGCCCAATCATGACAGCACTAAGTACATTAACCAAGACAGGGAACCAACTTAAGTGCAGAAGGACAGATGAACGGGTACAGAAGACGGGTACATCTGCACAATGCAATATTAATCAGAAATTAACAAGGATGAAAAATGCCATTTCCGGTTACAGGGAAGAAACTCGAAATGATCATACTAAGTGAAGTGAGACAGGAAAGATGGTTATCATAGGATATCATTTCTGGTGATATAAAAAATGGATATAAATGAATTTCCTTACAAAAGAGAAATAGCCTCACAGACTTGGAAAAGAATCTCATGATTACAAAAAAAAAAAAAAAAAGTTGACAGGGAGCAGGGAGCAATTAGCTGGTTCAGATTAATAGACACCCTGTAAAACAGGTGCTGAAGGTCTCTGAATAGTCAAAAGTCCCACAGGGCTTTAAAGGACATCTGACACAAGAAATGTCCTGCACTAAATCACTGGAGAATTCCAAACAGGGCTAACTTTCAACAAGCCAGTTTCAAGAGGTAAACTGTACTCACAAAGCATAAAATAATACAAGCATATGGAAAGATACTCCACATCAAAAATTATCAAATCATTGCCAATCAAAACTACAATGAGGTATCACCACACACTGGTCACAATAGCCATCATCGAAAAGATCTACAAAAAATAAATACTGCGGAGGATGTACAGAAAAGGGAATTCTCCTACAATCTCGGTGGGAATATAAATAGTGAAGCCACTATGGAAAACAGCATGGAGGTTCCTGGAAACACTAAACATAGAGGTGTCATATGGCCCTGCAATCCCACTCCCAGGCTTAGATCTGGAGAAATTCATCGTTCAAAATGACATGTGCTCCTTGATTTTCAGGATAGCACTATTTACAATAACCAAGACATAGAATCCACCAATATGTCCACTGAATAAAAATGAAGACTACATGATACAACTATACAATTGAATACTACTCAGCCATAAAACAGAAAAAATGACATTTGCAGCAACATGGATGGCCTGAGAAATTTTCATAAAAAGTGAGGTAAGTCAGAGACAAAAAGACAAGAAGAGTTGACTCATTATAAAAGACTCTGATGCAGGGAGTGATTGGGGGCAGGAGGAGAAGGGGACGACAGAGGATGAGATGGCTGGATGGCATCACTGACTCTATGGACTTGAGTCTGAGTGAACTCCGGGAGTTGGTGATGGACAGGGAGGCCTGGCGTGCTGTGATTCATGGGGTCGCAAAGAGTTGGACACGACTGAGCGATTGATCTGATCTGATATATAAGTGGGATCTATAAATTCATACCAATGAACTAATGTACAAAACAGAAACAGACTCACAGACTGAGAAAACCAAACTATGATTTTCAAAAGAAAGTTAAAAGGGAGGGATAAGTTAATTTGGATTAATATATACACACTGCTGCTGCTGCTAAGTTGCTTCAGTCGTGTCCAACTCTGTGCGACCCCATAGACAGCAGCCCACCAGGCTCCCCTGTCCCTGGGATTCTCCAGGCAAGAACACTGGAGTGGGTTGCCACTTCCTTCTTCAATGCAGGAAAGTGAAAAGTGAAAGTGAAGTCGCTCAGTTGTGTTGGACTCTTAACGACTCCATGGACTGCAGCCTACCAGGCTCCTCGGCCCATGGGATTTTCCAGGCAAGAGTACTGGAGCGGGTTGCCACACTGCTGCTGCTGCTGCTAAGTCACTTCAGTCGTGTCCGACTCTGTGTGACCCCATAGACGGCAGCCCACCAGGCTCCCCCATCCCTGGGATTCTCCAGGCAAGAACACTGGAGTGGGTTGCCATTTCCTTCTCCAATGCATGAAAATGAAAAGTGAAAGTGAAGCCGCTCAGTCGTGTCCGACCCTCAGCGATCCCATGGACTGCAGCCTTCCAGGCTCCTTCGTCCATGGGATTTTCCAGGCAGGAGTACTGGAGTGGGGTGCCATTGCCTTCTCCGGTTGCCACACTAATATCTATCAAATTAATAATCAAATAGGACCTACTCAATAGAATCAGGAACTCTACTGAAAAAACTGTAATAACCTACATGAGGAAAAAATGGAAAATGAATAGATATGCCTCTGTTGTCCTGCTGATCCTGCTCACAGTGCCAATTGCATCAGTGTATCTCACTGTGCACGCTATTCATTGAACCCATGACAGGCACGGCGCCAGCAGGGAAGCTGGAAGAAAATGCGAGGAGCTGTAGGAGCTGCAGACACATTTATCCTCTCCTGCTGATGCAGCAGCCATAGCAGCAGTCATAACATAACCTAATAGAACCTCAAGGGCTTTCCAAGTGGAGCTTATATGTACTTACTGTACAAAAGTAGCCCATGGCCAAGCGAGTACCTTGCGATGCACATGCACAGTGCTCTTAAGTGATCTCAGCTGTTACATAATCATTATTTACAAAACGTGCGGCAAAAGCAAGACGCCATGGGGCGAGAGAGCCTGAGATCATCATCTTAGCTAATTTGTTCTTTCCCTGCATCTGTGTAAAATCAAATCAAGTTCCTGTACACCTAAAACCAACAAAACAAGGGAAATCAACTCTACCCCAATATAAAATAAAAATTAAATTACAAAACAAATTACCTGAGCTTGGTGTAGGGGGAACCAAACAGTGGTGACCCCTATGAATTAGATATGAGATATGCCATGATATTAATATGATACCACCAAAGTTTACGCTCAGCAGAGAGCAACAACCCATTCAAAGGTGCCTGACTTCACATGAATGCGACAAGATGAAGAGAAGGAAAAGGCCATGGGTTAATCAGGGCAACACCCTCAATTCAGACACTGGGAATCTCCAAGGGAACAAGACACACTGCAGGTAAAGAGCAAATATGTGGTCTCCAGGTACAGGATCCTGACCCATGTGGATGGGGTGAGACCCATACCATTCCCAGACCCTGTACCTGGGGAAACACTTCCACAGTCTCCAAGGTGACACCACCTCCCCAGACCCTGCACTTGGGGTCCCACGACCCTTGGTTAGGACACCAGGTCTCTGCTGGTTGGGCCCCTGAGGTAGGAACGAGTGGGTTCCTATAATCTCCTGGGATGGTAGGAACAGGTGTAGGGCTGGTCTCCTCCCCCCACGCTGTCCCATAGAAGTCCTCATCTTTTCCCTTTGGTTCTGTGTGATATTAACTGTTTTTACAGCTGTCATGACAATGCTGAACACACTACCTTGTTTCTGGCAGGCTTGGTCCTTTCTTGTTTCACAGAGGTGCTGAGAAAACAAACACGAAGTGCAGGGCTACAAGGCGAGGGGCAGGTCTGGTCTCTGCTGAGGAGAGAGTCGACTGGGAGATGACAGCAGCAACCTCGCCTGCTGCCCTTTGGCTTTTTGCCTGATCCACGTGCCCTGCAATCAACTCACCAGGTGAACCTGCCTCCCTTCCCGCCATGCTTGTGCTGGTGAATTGGAATAATTCCCAGGTAGCCACCTGAGGAACCTCCAGGAGCCCCAGGGAAGGTGAACCTCGCAGGGGTAAACAAGCAAACAGGCAACATGCCTGTATAAACTAAATACCATAAAGCATTAATTCCTAAACACAAGTGAAGCTCTCATGTATTCCTCACTTTTTCTTAGATTTGAGTCTGTGGTCTCCCCATACACATGCAGATGGGGTGAGTCTCACACAGTCCCCAGACTCCCAAACTGGGGTCACACATCCCCTTGGTCGGGACACCATGGCTGTGGTTGGCGGGCCCCCAATGTGTGAACAAGCCAGGACCCTGGGGCCTCCTGGGACCCTAGAAGAAGTGTAGGGACCGTCTCCTCTCCCCTCAATTGTCCCTCAGAAGTCAGGCCCCTCCTGTTTTCACTTTGGTACCATATGAGTTTTCCCTCATTTGAAAGCTCATGCTAGAGGTGAACACAGTACCTTGGTTCTGGCAGGCTCTGTCTTTCTTGTCCCGCTGAGGTGCTGAAAAAACAGCAGAGCTGGGCTGAAAGACAAGGGGCAGCTCTGTTCTCTTTGGAGCAGAGAGTCGACGGGAAGGAGGTCACAGCCGCAACCTCACCTGCTGCACATTGACTTTTTGCCCAATCCCTGTGCCCTGGAATCAATTCGCCAGGTGAACCTGCCTCCCTACTCAACCTGAATGTGCTGGAACATTGGAGTAATTACCAGGTAGCCACCTGAGGGGTCTCCAGGAGCCCCAGGGAGGTGAACCTGGCAGGGAACAGACTAGGAGCCCGACTGCAGCACTCACCCCTGGGAGGGCCAGGGAAGCCCACTCAGAGAAGAGCACGGTCACCCAGAGAAGCCCACCCCAGCCCCAGAGCCCAGACATCTGAGCACTGACTCTCAGACGCAGGCACGGAGTTTCCCAGACAGAGGCCAGGCCAGGCCTGCACCCAGGTCTCCACATCCCAGTGCACAGAGTACAGTCAGGGCTAAATGTCCTCACTGCAAAAAGCACACAGTCTTGTCTAAACATCATCAGTGTAGACAGGACTTAAAGAGGTCTAAATATACCATGTAGACAGAACTTGGTCAGGTTCAAACTAGTTTAGGGATGGTCTCCCAGGAGGCACAGGTCACACACATGCAGGGTCTCTCATCGTTGGACGGGGGCTCACCCTCCTGTGGGAACTAGGATGTACATTTCTTGAAGAAGAAATCATCACTGGGCTCCACACTTCACCCACATCAGGAAACTGAAAGGATCTGCCTCATTAAACATTTCAATAGGCAAAACAACAATGTTACCAATTTCTCTGGCCACATGATCATCAGGACCTAGGGGAGATCCAGGAATTTCTTAGAGTGCAGCCCAGTGTCCTTTAAAGACAGACAGGAAGTGGCCAGATTCCAGCATCCCAGGTTTCCAGCAGAAGGTGGCCACACTGGAAGCCTTCTGGAAAAGTATATTCTTGATCAGAATAAAAATATATTGTTGAAATTGCAAACATACTAGTTATTATTTGCAAACCTAAAATATTCTTAAAAGCTTGGCACCCTGATATTTGCGGTTCCCATTGTTTCCTTTGGTTCAGATTTTCTAGGTAGAAGCAAGCCATTATCAAACTACTTTCTTCTAATTCTGTTATTTGTTATGATATGAATAAAAGGTCACACTTGAAAAGAAACAAAAGAAAATTCCTGCAAACAATAAGTGGCTCAAAGAGCATGTGAGCTGCAGGTGGTTTTTCTTCTAACAGTTTCACTTTTCTCCATGAAGAAACAGAAAACATAGGGCCCTGACTTTTTGCTTCTCTGTTGAAAGTGAGCTAGAATGCAATTGATATTCATATGAACAAGTAACAGTTTTTGAGGTTTGAAATGTCATACCAGGGAAACAAGACCTGGAGAAAAGGGAGGGCTCCTCTGCTGCTGGAGGGAAACCACAACCTAAAACTAACGCTAAAATTCAAATTGGATTTAACTATGATACGATGCAGAGAAGGCAATGGCACCCCACTCCAGTACTCTTGCCTGGAAAATCCCATGGAAGGAGGAGCCTGGTGGGCTGCAGTCCATGGGGTCCCTAAGAGTCAGACACGGCTGAGCGACTTCACTTTCACTTTTCACTTGCATGCATTGGAGAAGGAAATGGCAACCCACTCCAGTGTTCTTGCCTGGAGAATCCCAGGGACGGGGGAGCCTGGTGGGCTGCCGTCTATGGGGTCACACAGAGTAGGACACGACTGAAGCGACTTAGCAGGAGCATGATACAATGGGGTTACAAGGAGTATGAACCAAGAGTCTAAATATAGCACACAATATATGAAAACAAATTTGGTATCTCAGATGTGAGAGTAAAGGTTTCTGTCAGATCTGCAACTGATATGCCCAAATTCTTTTAGAATACTGCATGTATCTTTTTGAATTATAGCTTTGTCTGGATGTTTGACTACAAGTGGTATTGCTGGATCATATGGTAACTAGTTTTAGTTTTTTTTGAGGAATTGCCATACTGTTCTCTACAGTTACTGCACCAATTTACATTCCCACCAACAGTGTTAGAGGGTTTCCTTTTCTCCACACCCTCTGCAACACTCATTATTTGGAGACTTTTTAATGATGGCCCTTCTGACCAGTTTGAATCGGTACCTCAGAGTAGATTTGATTTGTGTTTCTCAAATAATAAACAAGAGGAGCATTATAGGATGATTCTTTACTTTTCTGATGTGTAAAATAAAGTTTAACATGTCAACTTGACAATTTTTTCACAGATACGAACTTATTACATATTTAGTATTTCCTTTCTTCTTAGTCTAACTATAGGAACATGTGTTTTCATGTTACTCAAGGTGATGAGTTTGGTTACGCATCTTTAAGCAGTTTTAAAGACGTGCATTTTGTGTAATGGTATTCTAAATTGATTTAAACTTCAAATATTTGTATCAATGATATGTGGACTCTTTTTTTGTATTGAAAACATGTATGTTTTCAGTTGAAGGATAGTTGTTTCATGTTATTGCAGGAAGATGCCAAATGTATTCAGTTTGATATATTACATATATATAGTATATAATATACTTTATGTTTATTATATATAAACATATAATAAATACGTATATAAACACACCTGCATACATACATTCAGGTTATTAGGTGATTTCAAATATTGAATATAGTTCCCTGTGCTATATAGGAAGGCCTTCTTTATCTATTTATATATAGTACTGTATGTTGGTTAATACCAACTTCCTAATTAATCCTCCATCCCTTTCCCCTTTGAAAACCCTAAAAGTTTGTTTTCTCTGAGACTGTTTGTTTGTCAAGAAATTCATGTGCATCATAGTTCAGAGTCTACTCTTAAGTGATATATAATATTTGTCTTTCTCTGTCTTCACCTGATGTGCTAATCTCTACATCCACCCATGTTGCTGAAATGGCATTATTTCATTTTTATGACTGAGTAATATTCCATTATATATTCTATGATAGGTGGACTCTTGATTCAGGCCTTACAGATGTTTCACACAGACCTGTTAGCAAGAACGTCCTCTCATGGTGAAGGCTAAACCACGATTCCCCAGAAGAAACTTACCTGTGGTCGCCTCCTGGAAGAAATCATCTGACATGGAGCCTTCCTTGATCACCTTAACAGAACATCACACTGCCCCTTGATCCTGCCCAGATGGACTGCTCCAAACGGGCCACTTCCTAGCTCCTTCAACACAGTAATCTCTTCATTTTGCAGTTCCCAAATTCCTAATAATGCAAGACAGGAGCACTTTAGGTTGAGAATAGAAGACTTTGGAGCTAAAAGCCTCACAGGTGACTTCCTCTCCAGTGAGAATTTAACATTGATAAGATGAAGTACAGCACAGCTTTTTTTTGAATTGCTCAGTTAAAAAGAAAACCCTTGGTAATGTGGTCTTAAGACCTGTAAGATTGCATAATGATGCCACCAGAACAATATTGTTCCTGGCATAGCTACAATTAGTGACAAGAAAGGATAAAGTTAAAAAAAAAAACATTTGCCAACCAGAGGCATCTTGGAAAAACTTGGTGACAAAATGGGCTTAGTGTCCTTAGCTTGATAAGGTTTAGTGTTAGATAGATTAATTGGCTTGACTGGACTAAGAAGTTCTTGGAAAGCAAAAATTACAAGAGTAAAACTTCTTTATGTGATTTTTAAAATTCTCATCAAAATTAGTCTCTTGATGGAATCTTCTTTTTTTTAAATTTCCCCATTTTTATTTTGCTTATTTTTTCTTTTTGATTACTTTATTGTTTTTGTAGATAGTCACAACAATTTTTAAGTTGAAGTGCAGTTTATTTCGGAGAAGGCAATGGCAGCCCACTCCAGTACTCTTGCCTGGAAAATCCCATGGATGGAGGAGCCTGGTGGGCTACACAGTCCATGGGGTCGCTAAGAGTCAGACACAACTGAGCGACTTCACTTTCATTTTTCACTCTCATGCATTGGAGAAGGAAATGGCAACCCACTCCAGTGTTCTTGCCTGGAGAATGCCAGGGACAGGGGAGCCTGGTGGGCTGCCGTCTATGGAGTCGCACAGAGTCAGACACGACTGAAGTGACTTAGCAGCAGCAGCAGCAGTTTATTTACAATACTATAGAGTTTGGGGTATACAACATAGTGATTCACTATTTTTATGGATTATACTCCATTGAAAGGCATTACAAATAAAGACTATATTTCCTTGTGCTGTATAATATATCCTTATAGCTTACTGATTTTATACATAGTAGTTTCTATCTCCTAACCCCCTCCACCTATCTTGCCCCTCCCATCGCCCTATCCCCACCGGTAACCACTAGTTCTCCATATCTTTGAGTCTGTTTGTTTCATAGATAAGGTCATCGGTGTCATACTTTAGATTTCACATGTAAGTGATATTATACAGTATTTCTCTT
Source organism: Bubalus kerabau (assembly GCF_029407905.1). Classification (NCBI taxonomy): domain Eukaryota; kingdom Metazoa; phylum Chordata; class Mammalia; order Artiodactyla; family Bovidae; genus Bubalus; species Bubalus kerabau. The sequence continues at coordinate 26,589,541 of NC_073642.1, forward strand.
TGTCTTTCTGACTTACATCACTTATTATGAAATCTTTAGGATTATACTGCTAAAAATGCCATTATTTTCATCTTTTTTATAGCTGAGTAGTATTCAGTATATTCAAATATGAAAACCTAGGTATATATTTCATATATGAATATATACATATGTATTTGCAGAGAAATATATATATATATATTTCCTTTGCTATTGTTCTTTAACCAAAAGAATGAAAGTTTTACTATAACTTATAATGATACCGATTCTTACAACTTGGACTTGGTAAAATGCGTGTTTGGCCAGGACTTCCAGGGCGTTAGTCCTCAAACTTCAGTTTGCGTCAGTGCTTCAGATTTACGGGGATGGCTTATTAACTAAATTGTCAGGCGGCAACTCCAGAGCTTCTAATTTAGTAGGTTTTTAAATACCAATCCATTGACCATAATGAAAATCACTGTGCCTTTTGCGTAAAGCTTTTAGAGACTTACGATAACATTTCTAAATCAAGTACATTGTCTTACGTCTTAATATATACAAAGGTCTTAATTTGAAACTAGAAGATTGCTAAATGACTTCAATTTATAGGACATTGTGAACTGAAATTAATACGTAGGCATCAAAAATAATGAAAATAAAATGTTATGTCAGAGAAATATTGACAGAAGCAACTTAAGTTTAAAAAAAAAACAAACATTTATCCTGTAGTTAGATTAACTGGCTGACTTGACTGATAAGTTGTAAAGCAAAAATTCCTGGAGGATGGCATGGCACTCCAGTATTCTTGCCTGGAGAATCCCATGGACAGAGGAGCCTAGCAGACTACAGTCCATGGGGTCACAAAGAGTCAGACAAAACTGAAGTGACTGAGCACACACAAAGAAAAAGTTAAAGGAGTAAAACTATTTCACGTGATTTTTAAAAACCTCATCAAAACCTGTTTCTTGATGACATCATCTATTTTTAAAATTTTCCTGTTTTTATTTTGCTATTTTTCTGAGTAGTATTCCATATGTATTTCATATATGAAAATAGAGTTATGTATTTCATATATGGCAATATAGGTATATATGTCTTATGTGAAAATATCTGTATACATCTCTTATATGACAATATAGGTACATACCTCATACATAAAAATAGAGGTATATAAGTCATATATAAAATATAGGTATATATTTTTATATCATAAAATTTTAAACTTTCAAAGAATTAAATCCTTTGCTTGTGTGGATCACAACAAACTGTGGAGAATTCTTAAAGAGACTGGAATCCCAAATCACCCAACCTGCTTCTTGAGAAACCTGTTTGCAGGTCAAGAAGCAACAGTTAGAACCAGACATGGAACAATGGACTGGTTCAAAACTGGGAAAGGGTACATCAAAACTCTATATGGCCACCCTGCTTATTTAACTTCTATGCAGAGTACATCAAGCGAAATGCCACGCTGGATAAAGCCCAAGCTGGAATCAAGACTGTTGGGAGACATATTAACAATGTCAGATATGCAGATGATACCAGCAGAAAGCAAAGAGGAACTAAAGAACCTCTTGATGAAGGTGGAAAAGGAGAGTGAAAAAACTGGAATAAAACTCAATTTTTTTTTTTTAGACTGCTGAGTCTTTTATTAAAAATGAGTACGTTTGCATTCCACATTTTACATCATTCTTGACATAATTTTTTCAATTCAATGTACCATCAAGGGTCTGAAAGTTTTGAATATTGTGAGAATATTTACAGACTTGAATTACTGCAGGTAACTGGAATTTGTAAAACTCCATATTTAAAAAACTAAGATCATGGCATCTGGTCCAATCACTTTATGGCAAATCGATAGGGAAGAAATGGCAACAGTGGCAGATTTTATTTTCTTGGGCTCCAAAACACTGTGGATGGTGACTGCATCCATGACATGAAACACCTTATTCAGAAAACCAAAAGAACCACAGACTGGAAGAAACTATTTCCAAAACACATATCAGAGAAAGGATCTGTACTCAAATTATACCAAACAGCTCCTTAAAATTTGGTAAAGATTGAAAAACATACCTGGACAAAGAATATAAACAGATATGTACATAGATATTTATATCAATATATAGAGAACTTTTTATATCTCTCTGTAGATAGATGTTTACATGTCTAGGTAGATAGATATTTATATCTCTCAGTAGATAAATATTTATATCACTATACAGATATTCCATAAAATTAATAACTTCCATAAAATTGAAAATTTCCATAAAATTAATACTTTTCATAAATTGAATAACACATAAAATTATTTACTTTCCTAAAACAAATAACTTTCATACATTAATAATATTCATAGAATTACTTCCATACAATTACTCACTTTAATACAATTTAAAACTTCTTCAGGAAATTAAAACCTTCCCCAGAAAATTAAAAATTTCCTCAGAAAATTAAAAACTTCCTCAGAAAAATAAAATTATAAAATTATTTATAAAGCTTCTATTCTATGAAACACCTTATTCAGAAAAATCCAAAAATGAACCACAAGCTGGAAGAGACTATTTTCAAATCACATATCAGATAAGAGTCGGACAGGACTAAGCGACTTTCACTTTCATTTTCCCTGGATATAGGGCCACATGTGGGAACTTCAGATCCTAGGCTTAGCTCTCTAGGAAAAAAAAATGTTTTTTCTGGCAGGGGAAGCTGTCCTTTCTAGTGTCTATTGTTAATGTCCATTCCCACGTACTGTGTAGGTGGGTTCTCTTTCCTCAAATTATACCAAATTACACCAAACAACCCAATTAAGATTTGGTAAAGATTGAAGCACACACCTCAAAGCAAGAATACTGGAGTGGTTTGCCATTCCCTTCTCCAGTGGACCACATTCTGTCAGATCTCTCTACCATGACCCGCCTGTCTTGGGTTGACCCACAGGCATGGCTTAGTTTCATTGAGTTAGACAAGGCTCTGGTCCTAGTGATTAGATTGACTAGTTTCCTGTGAGTATGGTTTCAGTGTGTCTAGCCTCTGATGCCCTCTTGCAACACCTACCGTCTTACTTGGGTTTCTCTTACCTTGGGCGTGGGGTAGATCTTCACGACCCAGATAATCATGATAGTGTGATCATTCATCTAGAGCCAGACATCCTGGAATGTGAAGTCAAGTGGGCCTTAGAAAGCATCACTATGAACAAAGCTAGTGGAGGTGATGGAATTCCAGTTGAGCTATTTCAAATCCTGAAAGATGATGCTGTGAAAGTGCTGCACTCAATATCCCAGCAAATTTGGAAAACTCAGCAGTGGCCACAGGACTGGAAAAGGTCAGTTTTCATTCCAATCCCAAAGAAAGGCAATGCCAAAGAATGCTCAAACTACCGCACAATCGCACTCATCTCACATGCTAGTAAAGTAATGCTCAAAATTCTCCAAGCCAGGCTTCAGCAATACATGAACCATGAACTTCCAGATGTTCAAGCTGGTTTTAGAAAAGGCAGAGGAACCAGAGATCAAATTGCCAGCATCCGCTGGATCATGGAAAAAGCAAGGGAGTTCCAGCAAAACATCTATTTCTGCTTTATTGACCATGCCAAAGCCTTTGACTGTGTGGATCACAATAAACTGTGGAAAATTCTGAAAGAGATGGGAATACCAGACCACCTGACCTGCCTCTTGAGAAATCCGTATGCAGGTCAGGAAGCAACAGTTAGAACTGGACATGGAACAACAGACTGGTTCCAAATAGGAAAAGGAGTACGTCAAGGCTGTATATTGTCACCCTGCTTATTTAACTTCTATGCAGAGTACATCATGAGAAATGCTGGACTGGAAGAAGCACAAGCTGGAATCAAGATTGCCGGGAGAAATAGCAATAACCTCAGATATGCAGATGACACCACCCTTATGGCAGAAAGTGAAGAGGAACCAAAAAGCCTCTTGATGAAAGTGAAAGTGGAGAGTGAAAAAGTTGGCTTAAAGCTCAACATTCAGAAAACGAAGATCATGACATCTGGTCCCATCACTTCATGGGAAATAGATGGGGAAACAGTGGAAACAGTGTCAGACTTTATTTTGGGGGGCTCCAAAATCACTGCAGATGGTGACTGCAGCCATGAAATTAAAAGACGCTTACTCCTTGGAAGGAAAGTTATGACCAACCTAGATAGCATATTCAAAAGCAGAGACATTACTTTGCCAACAAAGGTCAACAAAAGTCAAGGCTATGGTTTTTCCTGTGGTCATGTATGGATGTGAGAGTTGGACTGTGAAGAAGGCTGAGCACCAAAGAATTGATGCTTTTGAACTGTGGTGTTGGAGAAGACTCTTGAGAGTCCCTTGGACTGCAAGGAGATCCAACCAGTCCATTCTGAAGGAGATCAGCCCTGGGATTTCTTTGGAAGGACTGATGCTAGAGCTGAAACTCCAGTACTTTGGCCACCTCATGCAAATAGTTGACTCATTGGAAAAGACTCTGATGCTGGGAGGGATTGGGGGCAGGAGGAAAAGGGGACAACAGAGGATGAGATGGCTGGATGGCATCACTGACTCGATGGATGTGAGTCTGAGTGAACTCCGGGAGTTGGTGATGGACAGGGAGGCCTGGCGTGCTGCGATTCATGGGGTCGCAAGGAGTCGGACACGACTGAGCAGCTGAACTGAACTGAACTGAAGCACACACCTGGCCAAAAAAGACAAACAGATAGTCAATAGGAAGAGAGGAAGAACTGGGTTGGGTAGAAACAGCCCCTTGAGCCAGTTAATCCTATGATCTGACCTTCCCACACCTGAGTCAATGTCCTGAGAAAACCAACATTCAAAAAGGCATGTGCACCCCAACCTTCACTGCAGCACTTCTTACAATAGAACCAGCAAGAAGTCCACCAACAGGCTAAAACTTAAAAAATATGTGGTACATGTAGGTAATGGACTGCTACTCACCCAAGAAACACTGCCACTGAAATTGAAATTACGCCACTTCTAGGCACAGGGATGAAACTTGGAAGATCGTACACTAAGTGAAGTCAGCCAGACAGAAAAAGACAATAGCATATGAGCCCATTTTAGGCAAAATAAAAAAGCAGATACAGGGAACTAATTTATAAGACAAAAAGAGACTTTGAGACTTCAAACCCAAAGAGAGACAAAAAAAAAAAAAGGAGATTTCATCTCCTTCCTTCCACATGTGCAGAAAATCTGTATCTCTAACAGATACTCCACAAGAACTTGATGATCATCACCCCAAACTTTACTTTGTGCAATTTCCTCTATGGAAAAAGAATTGAAAAAAAACAACAGATATGCTGTCTGTATACATCACAACCGACTCAGGTGGCTGCGCACTGCCAACAAGCACAAAGCTGAAAATCAAAATGACAATGACAAATCAAATCCCATGACTCAGAATGGCGATGCTCACACGTCACAGCAATAATGCAGGAGCAAGCCAGGAGGAAAGAGAACCCACCTACACAGTACGTGGGAATGGACATTAGCAATAGCCACTAGAAAGGACAGCCTCCCCTGCCAGAAAAAAAATTTTTTTTTTTTTCTTCTAGAGAGCTAAGCCTAGGATCTGACATTCCCACATGTGGGCCTATAGCCAGAGAAAATGAAAGTGTAAGTCGCTTAGTCGTGTTTGATTCTTTGCGACCCCATGGACTATGCAGTCCATGGAATTCTCCAGGCCAGAATACTAGAGTGGGCAGCTGTTCCGTTCTCCAGGGCATTTTCCCAATGCAGGGATGATGTTCCCACATGTAGGCCTATATCCCAAGAAAACCATCATTCAAAACCCCACATGCTCCCCAGTGTTCACTGCAGCAGTACTTCCAGTAGCCAAACACGGATCCGGGAACATGTCTACATTTAAATAATAGACACGCTCAAGCTTAAAAATGTGGTCCATATACGCCATCGACCATTTCTCAACCATGAAAAACCACTACTGAAATTAAGAAATTATTCCACTGGTCACTACAAGGATGGACCTTGGAAAATCATACACTAAATTAAGTCAGGCAGACAGAGGGAGAAAACAGCATATGATGTGAATACTAGGCAAAATTTGAAAAGAAATAGACAAATTAATTTACAAAACATAAAGAGACTGAGAATTCAAACGCAGAGGGTTCAAAAAAAAACTGAAAGAGCAAGGATGAATTAGAATGTAGTGACTAACATATACACAGAAATCTGTATCTAAAATAGATAATCCAAAAGAACTCCCTCCTTTCTTCTTTCCTTGTCCCTTCCCCCCCTCCAAATGGGTTCCCTGGTGACTCAGACAGTAAAGAATCTGCCTGCTATGCAGGGGACATGGGTTTGATCCCTGGGTCAGGAAGATCCCCTGGAGAAGGAAATGGCTACTCACTCCAGTACTCTTGCCTGGAAAATTCCATGGACAGAGGAACCTGGTAGGCTACAGACCATGGTATGGCAAAAAGTCAGACATGACAGAGTGGCTAACACTTTCACTTTTTTTTTTTTTAACTTTCCTCCCACAAATACAGAAATCTCAGAATCTCTGAGAATACACAGAAATCTGTATCACTAACACATACACAGAAATCCATATCTGTAACAGATAATCACCTTCCTTGCTTTCTTCCTCCAGATATAAACAAAAATCTGTATGTCTAACATATATACCAAAATTTGTATCTTTAACATATACACAGAAATCTGTATCTCTAATAGATACTCCACAAAGACCTGATGCTCAGCACAGGGAACTTTGCTAGATCTTCTGCAATTCCTCTATGGTAAAAGAATCCAAAAAAAGAGATATGCCATATGTGTATGTCATAACCAAATCAGGCAGCAGTATAACGATGACAATATAATAATTTCATGGGCTCCAAAATCACTGTGGATGGTGGCTGCAGCCATGGAATTAAAAGACTCTTGCTCCTTGGAAGAAAAGCTATGACAAACCTAGACAGCATAAAAAGCAGAGACATCACTTTGCTGACAAAGGTCTGTCTAGTCAAAACTATGGTTTTTCCAGTAGTCATGTACAGATGTGAGAGTTGGACCATAAAGAAGGCTGAGCACTAAAGAATGGATGCTTAGCAATTGTGATGGTAGAAAAAACTCTTGAGAGTCCCTTGGACTGCAAGGAGATCAAACCAATGAATCCTAAAGGAAATCAATCCTGAATATTCATTGAAGGACTGATGCTGATGCTGAAGCTGAAGCTCCAAGACTTTGGCAACCTGATGCGAAGAGCTGACTCACTGGAAAAGACCCTGATGCTGGGAAAGCCTGAAGGCAGGAGAGGGGGATGACAAAAGATGAGATGGTTGATGGCATCACTGACTCAATGGACATGAGTTTGAGCAAGCTCTGGGAGATGGTAAAGGACAGGGAGCCTAGTGTGCTGCAGTCCACGGGGTTGAAAAGAGTTGGACACGACTGAGCGATTGAAAACAACAAAATCAAAACTACCATGAAAAATCACCTCACACAGGTCAGAATGGCCACCATCTAAAACATCTACAGAGAACCCATGCTACAGAGGATGGAGGCCAAAGGGAATCCTCCTACAGTCTTAGTGTGGATGTAAATGGGTGCAGGAACTATAAAAGCCAGCAAGGAGGTTCCTTATAAACTAAACAGCAGAAACCACATGGTCCCACAATCCCACGTCTGGGCTTAGACCCAGAGAAAATCAGAATTCACAATAATCTAGGAATCCTTGTTTTCAGGGCTGCGCAGTTGACAATGGCCAAGAACTAAAATTGCTGCTGGACAAAACATTGGCTGTCTCTGCCCGGTGAAGCCAAATAAAAAATACGGAGACAGGGGTTGGAGGAAATAGAAAGTGGCTAATACCCAGTTGGTGAAGAGGGGAACACATTAGGTTCGAGCCTCAAGAATTGTGCCCCCCTCCATGAGGAGTTTAGGGGCTCGTGTAAGATGAGGGCTCAGTCAGGAGTCAGTGAGGAGGAACAAAGGTGATAGGATTCTGATTTCTTCGTCTTGCATGGTTTCAAGGACAGTCATAAACTGGTGTCAGTAATCCAGTAATTGAGTCTGGCAGTTCGGTGGTTCTGCAGCCTTCTTTCTGATGTGCAACTACAAGGGGGAGGGTGTTGTAAAAGTAGACACCAGGCAGGAGATGTATTTAGCCTAGAGTGGAAGAAAAATAGGTCCAGAGCATAGCTCCTGCAGAGTTAGGGGGCAGAAAAGCACACTTAGTTACAGACATGCAGAGTTAGGAGCAAAGTTTAAAAAACTAGGAACTTTCAGGACTGCTCACTGTTCTCTTTATCATCTTTGTTCTCAGGAAAGCGAAAGAAAAAACTCATTCCTCCTTTTTTTCTTTTCACTGCAACAAATTCAACCCAGAAATCCATTGACAGGAAAATGAGGATCGAGTGGTGCACCTCTACAGTGGAACACTGCTCAGCCATGAATCAGAACAGAATAACACCATTGACAGCAGCGTGGATGGACAGAGTGATTACCTTACTCAGTAAAGGAAGTCAGAAAGACAAATATCACAGGGTAACATTGACAGGTATATTCTTGAAATGAATGCAAATTTCAGATATTACACAATATAAACAGACACAAACTTAGAAAACAAGCTTATTATTATATAAACAAATCTTAGCATTGAGGGATAAATTAAGACTTTGCTAATAACATATGCTCATTAATATTTATCAGATAGTTGATCAAAATAAATCCATTGAATAGTATAGGGTAGCCTACGGAACACATTTTAATTATCTGTATGGAGAAGATAACCCCAAAAAGAACTGATAAATGTAATATCAGAAATCAACTCTACTCCAAAATAAAAGAACACTGGAGGTCCAGAAAAAGGAAAAATGAAAGTGGGACATTAAGAAATGCTGCCCCCTTGTGGACATTTTTTTTGTAACAGCTACTATAAAAGCGGCGCTGATGGGCACTTCATATTCCCAAGGTCCGTGGGGCTGGAAGTAAACGACAACTGCCCTCCAGAAGTCTCCCGGGGTGATCCACAAAAAAGAATTCAAAACTGGGCAGACGTTCAGGGAGCCGATTTCAGCAGGTACCTTTAACTCACATCCTTTAAGAAAAAAGTCACACGATGTCAACATCGCTGAGTTTTAGGGAAGTCCAGGCAACCCTGCAACGAGGTATCACTCACTCACCCTGATCAAAGCGGCCATTTTTTAACACTCCACAAACGTTAAATGCTGGAGACACTGTGGAAGAACGGGAACCCTCCTCCTCTGCTGCTTGAAATACAGATTGGTAACAGCCACTCTGGAGGACAGTGTGCTGGTCACTTCCAATTCATGCAGTGGTAAGTGACAACCATCACAACATTGGAAATTGACTATGCTGCAACATAGCAAGGCCATGATGTTAAGGAGAAGGAAAGAAAAGCAGTGCCTTCTTTATTCCCTCCAACCTCCCTGACTTGGTCTGGTGTCCCATCCCTGGACCCTGAGTGGGCTTGGGTCCCACAGCTGGACTGGGATGGAGTCAAGACAGTCTGGCATGGTGCCCTTCACTGAACTTTTTTAAGATCTACTGTCTGCTATGTTCTGGCTTGCACCAGAGTCCCAGCAGGGATCAATGTCTTGAGGAACTTGGGGGCAATAATTACCAAGCCTCCTAATCTCCTGGTGCTGGGGATTCCACTCAAGCCTCCTTCAGTGCAACCTGAGCAGGGTGCTGAGAACCCAGGAGGAATTAGTCTAGTGGGTATGTGTATGTGATGCTTTAAAACAGGAAAGTCTTAAGAAACAAGCTCTTGGATGTTTGCTCAGGCATTCCACTCTAAATTCACAGCCCAGGAAGCCGAATTTCCCTAAGGCTCTGGTTGTCCTGATAGCCAGAGGTGGGCACGGGAAAGTGCTGCCACCTTGCGGAAATTTACTATGACTACAGTTTGATCACAGGTGCCAACTGGCACCTCTAATTCACAAGACCTGGGGTTCTGTGACTGACACCTGGCTTTGTGAAATGTCATGGGGTGGGTATTGCAGAAATAAATTCCAAACACAACCGACTATCAGGAAGGTAACTTCCACCAGGAAATTTTCCTCACACCATTTACTGAAAAAAAAGAACGCAAACCTTCACCACAAGACTAGATGTTCAGCATCCCTAATTGCTGGAGGAATGCCATTAGAACAACAATTGGAAATCAAATCCCATCAGTCACAATGGTCATCCTCATATGTCTACAAACAATAAATGGAAGAGAGAACCTGGGGGAAGAAGAATCCCCCTGTGCTGTTGGTGGGAAGATAATTGGCAACAGCCCTTAAAGAGCCAAATAGATTCAAGTGATTAGATCTGATGTGTCTGAAAAACTATGGACAAAGGTTCATAACATTGTATAGGATGCGATGATCAAAACCGTCCCCAAGAAAAAGAAATGCAAAAACGCAAAACGGTTGTCTGAGGAGACCTTGCAAATAGCCAAGAAGAGAAGTGAAAGACAAAGGAGGAAAGGAAATGTATACCCATCTGAATGCAGAGTTCCAAAGAATAGCCAGGAGAGATAAGAAAGCCTCCTTAAGTGAGCAATGCAAAGAAAGAGAGAAAAACAATAGAATGGGAAAGACTTGGGATTTCTTAAAAATTAGAAATACTGAGGGAACACTTCATGCAAAGATGGGCACAGTAAAGGACAGAAACAGTATGGACCTAACAGAAGCAGAAGATACTAAGAAGCGATGGCAAGAATACACAGAACTGCACACACACACACAAAAAAAACATGTATTTTCCATGACATGCAGCCAATGCATGCTCCATAAGACACACACTTCTAGACAGGAGAACACTTGCAGAGTCAACTGAATCATCCCAATTTGCAAGAGTTCCCCTTTGTTAATGGGAAAACTGCAACAACCCATTTCAGGCAGAACTGTTAATGATCCAGGCAGTGATCATCAAAATGTAGCCCAGAGGCCAAATCTGTCTCTCCACATATTTTTGTAAATAAAGTTTTACTGTAACACAGCCACACCCATTTGTTTATATGTTGTCTGTAACTGTTTTGCAGTGACATATTTTATTTTCTTGGGCTCCAAAATCGCTGAAAATGGTGACTGCAGCCATGAAAGTAAGATACCTGCTCCTTGGAAGAAAAGCTGTGACAAATCTAGACAGTGTATTAAAAAGCAGAGACATCACTTTGCCAACAAACGTCCATCTAGTCAAAGCTATGGCTTTTCCAGTAGTCGTGTACGGACATGTGAACTGGACCATAAAGAAGGCTGAGCACCAAAGAATGGATGCTTTAAAGTTGTGATGCTGGAGAAGACTCTTGAGAGTCCCTTGGACAGCAAGAGCAAGCCAGTCACTAAAGGAAATCACCCTGAATATTCATCGGAGAGATTGGTACTAAAGCTGAAGCTCCAATACTTTGACCACCTGATGCAAAAAGCCAACTCATTGGAAAAGACCCTGATGCTGGAAATGACTGAGGCAGGAGGAGAAGAGGGTGACAGAGGATGAGATGGTTGGATGGCATCACCAACTCAATGGACATGATTTTAAGCAAACTCTGAGAGATAGCAAAGGACAGGGAAGCCCAGTGTGCTGCAGTCCATGGGATGGCAGAGTCGGATACTACTTAGCAACTGAACAACAACAAATGCCTATTTTCCATTGTAACCACAAAGTTGAGCAGTGGAGACAGAGACTCTATGACCCTCAGAGCCCAAATGTTTACTATCTGACCCTTCACAAAAAAACCTTGCAAATTCCTAGCCTAAACCCACCACCCAGGTATCTACTGTAGGCAAAGGAAATACTGAATGAGCAAGGAAATAAGGTACTTATAAATGCCATCTATGACAGGTAACCAGTCGTAGAAAAGGAGACTATCATGCTCATGACTATTTCTTATTTTGATATCAATACTGGTACAAGTAAACCAAGTACTGTTCTATCACCCCCTCAGTATCTGCATAAGTTGCATTAGCAACATTTAGCTTTATCGGTCAGTACTTAATATCTCAAAGGGAGAGTGGTAATTGGCTAAGAGAAGAGGGAACAGTACCCCAAGACCAAAAGTAAAAAAAACAAAAATAGGACTCTATATCCTCTTCTGAGAAAACGGTGAGTGCCTCTTTGACTGAATATAGGTTCGTTGTAGCATATTACACACAAGAATGACTTTGTCATTGTTTTTATTTGGAGACTGAGTATAGATTAAAATGATACGTGTGGGGGCCATCTGACAGAAGCATGGACCATAGGTTTCCTAGAAAAAGATGTGTTGTTTCAACCAGACCTTGCAGGAGAGTGGTTTGCCTTTTTTTTCCTTGTGTGTAGAATGAGTTAATCCATTTCAGTGGGATCGAGTGGGAAAAGGTCATTCTGCAAATATTCAAAAGCAATTTCATGAAACACTGGGTTCTCATCCATCTGCCGTAACAAACTGGCTGAGCCCCGTGCAGCTTTAAGCACTGTACATTCGGTGAAATTATGACTCCTGCCGGGGGTAGATCATATTTTTTTTCAAGGCTGAAATGAAAAAATCTACAGTACACTGCACACACAGAACTGTTAGACTAGGGGAAGTCTTAGAGTCATTTTGCTGTTCGTGGAAGATGGGTGATAAATCACCCTGTGTAATCTGCAGCCTACTGTTTCATTGGTTCTTTAATGTTCCTTGGATCTTTTGGAAATAAAGGAATTTCACATAAAACGAATAATTTGATGAACTTTAACCTTACTCATAATTGGATAATAAAATTGGGTTCGTGCCGTAATTAAAAAGATTGTAGTGGGAGAGTCAATCTGCAGTTTCATGCTGAGCCTTTTCCATAAACTGAGGAGTTCAGTTCAGTTGTTTTCAGAGGAAATGTACTTAAAAGATAAGCTATACCATGTCAGTGATGGCCAACATTACCACCACAGGCACCTAGAGATCAGGGGCATCAGTTTTAAAGATTAGGCTTCAACTTGTTAGTGAGCAGGAAATGAACTGCTTGATTTTCACTTAAGTGAGTTCATTTGTCCAGATTATCTGCAGATCAGTTCATCTATTACCCATGCTCCACTGCTGCTGATTTTGCATAAATGCAGACTTGCAACTTGCACACAAGTCCACCTGTATCAAAGTAATGCCTGCCAGGCTAGCTCCCAGACTCAGAAGTATTCAGTCTCTCCTCTGCCCAGATGGATCCTCCTGGTCTGGCTTCTGCTCTTTTTCGGGGGGGCTTTCAAGCCCTATATCTGGCCACCAGAACCCTGTGTTGGACCTCCAGTGAGACCATCACTGCTAGGTCAGCCCCTGCTCCTCTCTTCCTCACCACTTTCTGGTTTTTCCAACATTTCTCTTTGGCCTTCTCCAGTCCTGCCTGTGGCTTGCTACCAACCTCTCCATCCTCAACTAATAACTGACCACAGACCCAACAGTGTAGACCAATCTCCACCCAGGTCCTGCCCAGCCTCAACTCGGCTACCACATCACGCCACTCTGTGCTGTGCTTAGTCACTCATTCGTGTCTGACTCTTCGCCAACCCAATGGACTGTAGCCCACCAGGCTCCTCTGTCCAAGGGGATTCTCCAGGCAAGAATACTGGAGTGGGTTACCATACCCTCTTCCAGCAGATCTCCCCAACCCAGGAACTGAACCCAGGTCTCCCACACTGCAGGTGGATTCTTAACCGTCCATCCCTGGTCAGGGAACTAGATTCCACATGCCACAACTGAGAGTTCTCGTGCTGCAACTAAGACCTGCCACAGCCAAATAAATTTAAAACCACAAACAAAAAAAGGACCTGTAATCAGGAAAGTCCCAAACATATATGGATGCTATTACATGGAGCAAAGACCACTTCTATGTTACAGATGAGGAAACGGCCCCTCAAAGAGCCAAGGTGACCTGCTCAGGTTCTCTTAGAGCAAAGGAGGCAAATTCACACCTAGAATGGAAGCCACTCTTCCCACACAATAGTGATAAGTATTCCTACTTTCTTTCTGTCTTTTTGAATAACTCATGTCTCTGTGATTTTTGTGTATGATAAAACAAAGTGATATAGCCATATTAACATTTTAGTATATGTTTATAAAATGCAGTTGTTGTGATATATTGCTTTGTACGCTGTTTTTCTTCTCAAAGCTTAAAACTTGAACATTTCTCTTCTTTAAACATTCATCAACAATATTTTTAATGGCTCTGCAGTGTATCATTGGTATAATAATGCCAGTTCCCTGTCGTTATGTGGCTGTATTTCACCAGATAACACCAATTATCACTATGAAAACAGCCCCATGCCGAACATCCCTGTATATAACTCTGGGCAAATAGCTTACATTATTTCACTAGGATGATGGTGTTGCTGTTCAATTGCTAAGTCATGTCCGACTCTTCCTGCAAGTAAAAACACAGGGTTGAGACATCCCTGGGGTCCAGTGGTAAAGAAACCACCTTCTGATGCAGGGGACTCAGGTTCAATCCCTGGTCAGGGAATTAAGATCCCATATGAGGTGGAGCAACTAAGTCCGCACACTCTGGAGCCCACACACAGTAACTGAGCCCACACAGCCTAATTTAAAGAAACAAAAAAAATCCAACCAAAACCAACAACAAAACGCACAGGGTCAAAAGTCATAGGAAATTACAAGATTTCTGTTACATTTTGCCAAATTGCTTTCCAGAAAGACTGAAAAATTTATAATCTCACAGCAGTATATGCATATGTGCATGCTCAGTTGCTCAGTCACGTCCGACTCTGCGACCCCGTGGACTGTAGTCTGCCAGATTTCTCTGTCCGTGGAATTCTCCAGGCAAGAAAACTGGAGTGGGTTGCCAAACTCAGAGCACAAACTCACTATGATTATTCTGATTAGTTTTTTATCACTCCCATGGTTGGACTTGCAGTTCTGTGATGATATATGAAATTAACTTTTTCTCATACATTTATGGCTATTTGTGCCTTTTCCTTTATGAATTACCTATTCACATCCTTTTTTCTTTTTCCTTGGGCATATTTCATTGCTTTCTTATTGGTTGTTGTTCAGTCACTAAGTCATCTCCAACTCTTTATGACCCCATGGACTGCAGACTGCTAGACTTCTCTGTCCATGGGGTTTTCCAAGCAAGAATACTGGAGTGGGTTGCCATTTTCTTCTCCAGGGCATCTTCCTGACCCAGAGATCAAACCCAAGTCTCCTGGATCAGCAGGCACGCTCTTTACCACTAAGCCACCAAGCTGGCAAAGGGAACTTGCACTAACAGAGGGAGGAATAGAGGTGATGAGGGACTCCAAGGCCACCCAGGTACTCTGGGCTCATACCCCGATCCCAGATTTTAGGTCCCTTTCTACAGCACCACTCTGTCTTCTGTGCTAAAGCCATTGCAAATTAATGGACCTTTAAGAGGAAAATAACTTCCTCTTAGACTGAAAAGCCTGGCTGAAGACCAGTCAGTTTTCATCTCTGATTAAAATGTCTGAAGAAGAAATTGGAAATAATTCAGCAAAAGGAAGCTCCCACTCTTGAAGCTGTGGAATGCAAAGGAAATTTCAAGATGGTAGTGAAAAAGCAGCTCTCTGCCCTGCCTGTGTCTCAGAGCAACCAGGCTCTTTCTCATCCATATACATACAGCTTGCTGGTAGGTAGAGAGGGGTCACTGCGGTAACTGGAATAGCTTGGACAAGCAGAACACAAGTGGAATGTGCTTTTTGGACTCTTAGTCAAGGCTTCCCTGATGGCTCAAGAAGTAAAGAATCTGCCTGCCAATGTGGGAGACACAGGAGGCATGAATTCGATCCCTGGGTGGAAAAGATCCCCTGGAGGAGGAAACGGCAATCCACTCCAGTATTCTTGCCTGGGAAATCCCACAGACAGAGGAGCCTGCTGGACTACAGTCCATGGGGTTACAAAGAGTTGGCGATGACTAAACACACATGCGCACACGTACTTGGACCCTAGTCACGCTCAGTGTTTCCCTATTGTGCCTGTGTTAGACGTCCTTGTTGGAACTACAAATCACCAATCTTTCTCCCTGGAGCCTGTGATTCGGTATGCCTAAGGTAGGACCAGAAATAAGACTTTTAAACAAGGGCCTCAGGTGCTTCTTATGATCTATCAAGGAGTTGATTCTGTCCAGCGCGTCTCACACTAAAATCCTCTGAGAAGATCTGACAAACAATACCAAGGAGCTCCATTTCTGTGGCAGACTAATGTATACAGTCAGTCCTGAATATTCATTGGAAGGACTGATGTTGAAGCTGAAACTCCAATTCCTTGGCCACCTGATGCGAAGAACTGACTCATTTGAAAAGATCACGATGCTGGGAAAGATTGAAAGCAGGAGGAGAAGGACGACAGAGGATGAGATGGTTGGATGGCATTACTGACTCAGTGGATGTGAGTTTGAGTAAACTCCGGGAGTTGGTGATGAAACAGGGAGGCCTGGCGTGCTGCAGTCCATGGGGTTACAAAGAGTCGGACACGATTGAGCGATTGAACTGAACTGAACTGAACTGAATGTATACAGATCAACATTTTTACCACAAACAAATAAAAGCTATGAACAAAACTACATTTAAAAAAAATTCTGTTTATAAACAACAAAGAGGGGACTTCCCTAGTGATTCCGTGGTTATAATTCCGTGCTCCCAATGCAGAAGGCATGGGTTCAATCCCTGAGCAGGGAAGATTCCTGCCACATGTTGTGGCCAAAAAATAAAACAAAACAGAGTTATCAAAGATGGTAAGATCTTAAGGCACTAAGATCTCACAGAAGGAAATCACAAGAGATGAACCTGATATTTGGCACAGCTTTTTGCCTTGTGGCATTTGCTGATTCTTAAGAAAAACCTAAAAGCAGAGAGTGCTTTGTTGAAACTGATCACTGAGGAAGCCAAGAGAAGGAGAAAAAAAAATAGAAACTAGCAGCCTAGCAGATTGAAGCTAAGCAGGGTTTCTGTCATATCAGCAAACTGGGGGAGCAAAGATGGGGGTTCAGGGCAAGAAGTGGAATCCTGGTGTGCACCCCAAGATTTCAGATGGGATCTGAAGCCTAGGAATATGGACTAACCAGAAAGAGTCTTTTCTGTTTTCACAAGGACTAAAGTTCAGTTCAGTTCAGTCACTCAGCCGTGTCCGACTCTTTGGGACCCCATGGACTGCAGCACGAGAGGACTCCCTGTCCATCACCAACTCCTGGAGTTTACCCAAACTCTTGTCCATTGAGTCGGTGATGCCATGGACTAAAAACTAATTTCAAATCTGCTCAATCCTAGACTGGATCACAACGATCCGCCCCTCCTTTAACTTCCAAGAACAAAAGTAAATCCTCTTCGAGTCTCGGATTATCTCACAATTCTTCATAAACAATATCTGACACTTAATAAACAAATTATAAAGCAACCGGGGTGTGTGTGTTTGTTGTTTGCTCAGTCATGTCCGACTCTGCGACTCCATGGTCAGTAGCCTGCCAGGCTCCTCTGTCTATGGGATTCTCCAGGCAGGAATACTGGAGTGGGTAGCCATTCCACTCCTGGAGGGATCTTCCAGACCCAGGGATCAAACCCAGGTTCCTCGCACCGTGGGGAAATACTTGTACCATCTGAGCCACCAGAAAAGCCCACAAAGCGTCCTAGGAGATGTGAAAGGCCAAAGACCAAGAGAAAGAAAAGACACAAAAACAGACCCACGGAGATGTAATAGTGGAATTATCAGATGAGCTTTCAAGATAACTGCGAGTAATATGCCCAAGAAAATGAAGGACAAGATGGAGAATATTACTACTAATGAAAGATGAAAATGTGTTTTTAAAAATCAAATAAAAATTCTAGAACTGAAAATATAATAACTAAGACCTCCATCAGTTCAATTCAGTTCAGTTGCTCAGTTGTGTCTGACTGTGAGCCCATGAATCGCAGCATGCCAGGCCTCCCTGTCCATCACCAACTCCCAGAGTTCACTCAGACTCACATCCATCGAGTCAGTGATGCCATCCAGCCATCTCATCCTCTGTCATCCCCTTCTCCTCCTGCCCCCAATCCCTCCCAGCATCAGAGTCTTTTCCAATGAGTCAACTCTTTGCATGAGGTGGCCAAAGTACTGGAGTTTCAGCTCTAGCATCATTCCTTCCAAAGAACACCCAGGACTGATCTCCTTCAGAATGGACTGGTTGGATCTCCTTGCAGTCCAAGGGACTCTCAAGAGTCTTCTCCAACAACACCACAGTTCAAAAGCATCAATTCTTCAGTGCTCAGCCTTCTTCACAGTCCAATTCTCACATCCATACATGACCACTGGAAAAACCATAGCCTTGACTAGACGGACCTTTGTTGGCAAAGTAATGTCTCTGCTTTTGAATATGCTATCTAGGTTGGTCGTAACTTTCCTTCCAAGGAGTAAGCGTCTTTTAATTCCATGGCTGCAATCACCATCTGCTGTGATTTTGGAGCCCCAAAAAATAAAGTCTGACACTGTTTCCACTGTTTCCCCATCTATTTCCCATGAAGTGATGGGACCAGATGCCATGATCTTCGTTTTCTGAATGTTGAGCTTTAAGCCAACTTTTTCACTCTCCACTTTCACTTTCATCAAGAGGCTTCTTAGTTCCTCTTCAATTTCTGCCATAAGGGTGGTGTCATCTGCATATCTGAGGTTATTGATATTTCTCCTGGCAATCTTGATTCCAGCTTGTGCTTCTTCCAGCCCAGTGTTTCTCATGATGTACTCTGCATAGAAATTAAATAAGCAGGGTGACAATATACAGCCTTGACGTACTCCTTTTCCTATTTGGAACCAGTCTGTTGTTCCATGTCCAGTTCTAACTGTTGCTTCCTGACCTGCATATAGGTTTCTCAAGAGGCAGGTGATGTGGTCTGGCATTCCCATCTCTTTCAGAATTTTCCACAGTTTATTATGATCCACACAGTCAAAGGCTTGGTTTAATAGTAAATAAGGCCATGCAGCATATGGGATCTAGTTTCCTGACCAAAGGGGATCGAGGACCCCCTTTGCACTGGGAGTGCAAAGTCTTAACCACTGGACCACCAGCGAAGTTCCTCCTTATTTTTTTTAACCTTTACCACAAACCTACAAGGTAGATATTATTATCATTTCCCATTTTACAAGGAGACAAGGCTGTATATTTCCAACCCAAAGAGACGTTAAGTACCTTATACAAGGTCACACAATTCCTAAGTGGGGAACCCAGGAATTGCACTCCCAGAGCTTGATTTTAGAATCTATACTTGTAACCTCTACATTCCACAGCCTCTACCGAACTCCCATGCCCCTTTCACCTATAAATTCTTGCACATTTAACCCTGAGGCCAAAAGATGGTTCCCCTAACATCTCCCTCTAGAGTGCTTTTGGTGGTAAGGTAGCCTGATAGAGCAAAGGGCGCACGTGACTAGGACTTGGAAAATCTGGGCTACTGCCCTAGCTCTGCCACTCCATTCTGTGATTCAGTATTTATTTTTTAATTAATTAATTAATTTTAAAAAATTATTTATTTATTTGTTTTAAGCTGCACTGGGTCTTCACTGCCGGGCAAGTTTGTCTTTAGTTGCAGTGAGCAGGGTCTACTCTCTAGTTGCGACGTGTGAGCTTCTCACTATGGTGGCTTCTCTAGCTGCGGCGCACAGGCTCTAGGGCGCATGCGCTTCAGTGGTTGTAGCTCCCAGGCTCTAGAGCACAGGCTCAGTAGCTGTAGTGCACGAGCTTAGTTGCTCCTCGGCACAGGGGACCTTCCCGAATCAGGGATCGAACCTGTGTCCCCTGTACTAGCAGGCTGATTCTTAACCACTGGCCCACCAGTGAAGCCCTGTGGTCCCTCCCTCCTGTGCTCATCAGTTTTCTTCACCTAGCAAACAGGGGTAATGATAGGTATCTCAGGATTCTGATGGAGATTAAATGCCTCTAAAGACCTATCACTGCTCAAAAAGGGAGCTCTGGGGTGAGGCAAATCTGAACATCTCATTCTCTGAAATCTCCCTTCTGGTGCCAGATGTTGAGGAGATTTTTTTTAAAACTTTATCTAAATTTTAATAATAATTTTTTTTAAAAAGATGGATTTGACAGCAGAAATAAATCGCATTTACAGGCAAAAATAACACTGGCAGGACTAGTTCTGGGCAAAACTGTCAAGAGGATAAAATGAGGTGGGGAACCCCTCCCCTCTCCTTCCGTCATGTTCTTGCTCACTCAGAGGGTGGGAGGGGCAGATACCCACCTTCATTCCCACAGCAGCTGCCCCAAGCCCAGCACCTTCCAGAGAATTTCCATCATATTCAGGACTCCTTCATGAACCCTCAGCCCCGGGCAGAACATTCCCAGGGTACTGCTTTCTATTAGATAAAGGAAGAGAGGGTCTCAAACTGACTTTTGGACACAGAGGGGGAAGGGGAGGGACAAACTGAGAGAGTAGCATTAACATATATACACTGTGTGTGTGTGTGTGTGTGTGTGTGTGAGCTCAGTCATGCCCAACTCTTTGTGATTCCATGGACTGTAGCCTGCCAGGCTCCTCTATCCATGAGATTCTCCAAGGAAGAATACTGGAGCAGGTTGCCATTTCCTTCTCCAGGGATCTTCCCAACCCAGAGATCGAACCTGAATCTCTTGCATCTCCTGCACTGGCAGGCAGGTTCTTTACCACTAGCACCACCTGGAAAGCCCCCCACTACCATGTGTAAAATAGACAGCTAGCAGGAAGCTGCTGTATAGCACAGGGAGCTCAGCTTGGTGCTCTGTGATGACCTAGAAGGGTGGGATTTGGGGGTGGGAGGGAGGCTCTAGAGGGAGCAATATATGTATACATATAGCTGCTTCATGTTGCTGTACAACAGAAATTAACACAGCAGTGTAAAGTAATGATACTGTGATTAAAAATTTTTTTAATTAAAAAAAAAACATGGGGGGGTGCCTCATACTCATGTGATTGAGACCCCTCCTTTGCAGATAGCCCTGTCCTTGTAGAGTTCAAAGTGAGGGGCTTGGGGAAGAAAAGAGAGGAAGAGAGAGACACAGAGATGGGAGACAGATTTGGAGGGCGACAAAGGAAGGAGAGAAAGAACAAAAGAGAGGGGGCCAAGAAATGCAGGGTTCGGGGAAGAAGAAAGAAAGAAGGAGAAGAAAGAGAAGGGGAAGGGATGCACGTGTGTGATGGTTGGACCACATGTAGAAACTGAAAAGCAAAAAACCTCATCACGCGGTGGTGACGGAAAGGCTGATAAGGAAATCAAAAGAAAACCCAGATTTGAGGAAAGTAGCCTGCAGAAGGAGCTTCCCAGGTGGCACTAGTGGTAAAGAATCTGCCTGCCAATGCCCAAGATACACGTTTGATCCCTGATCTGGAAAGATCCCACATGCCGCAGAGCAACGAAGCCCCGGGAGCTGCAACTACTGAGCCATGTGTCACAACTACTGAAGTCCATGAGCCCTAGATCCTGTGCCCTGCAACAAGAGAAGCCGCCACAATGAGACGCCGGCGCACTGCAACTAGGGTAGCCCCCACTGTCTGCAACTAGAGAAAGCCGGAGCGCAGAATCTCCAGAACAGCCAAAAAAATAAATAAATAAAGTTAATGCTGCTACTGCTAACTGCTGCTAAGTCTCTTCAGTCGTGTCCGACCCTGTGGGACCCCATAGACGGCAGCCCACCAGGCTCCCCCGTCCCTGGGATTCTCCAGGCAAGAACACTGGAGTGGGTTGCCATTTCCTTCTCCAATGCAGAAAAGTGAAAGTGAAGTCACTCAGTTGTGTCCGACTCTTAGCGACCCCATGGACTGCAGCCTACCAGGCTCCTCCGTCCATGGGATTTTCCAGGCAAGAGTACTGGAGTGGGTTGCCACTAAAAAGGACTGGGCAGGGGGAGAAGTGGAACTGCAATGCAGGCATGCACGGGCACGTGGCCTCAGCCAGGCCCATGGCGGCTGCCCTGGGATGGCCCCTCACCAGTGGCCTGCTCTGAAGCAAAGGGGCCAGACCTTCCCACCTCTTCAGTGACCATATGCTAGTGTGGGCTGTCACCAAGAAGGGGCTCTAACCTTGGGAGAGATGCCTTTGTTTTGTTGTTGTTGTTCAGTCACTAAATCGTGTCTGACTCTTTGCAACCCCATGGACTGCAGCACACCAGGCTTCCCTGTCCTTCACCATCCCCTGGAGTTTGCTCAAACTCACGTCCATTGAGTCAGTAATGCCATCCAACCATCTCATCCTCTGTTGCCCCCTTCTCCTTCTGCCCTCAATCTTTCCCAGCATCAGGCTCTTTGCATCAGGTGGCCAAAGTACTGGAGCTGCAGCATCAGGAACAATTGTTTAGCCAGGAGCAATTCCAGGCAAGGGACTCAGCTCTGGGCCACCAGCACCTGGAGGAAAGCATAGTTTAGACCTCAAGGAGGGGTCAGGCAACTTGTCATAGCACCCACTGCTCCTTGCATCATCTTCTTCTCAGACTTAAGTTCAGTCTCTGCTTGAAGTAAAGGACCACAGCTGATTTATTCAGACACAGAGAGATCTCGGACAGTAGACTTAAATTTACCTCCTGCCTTTGGAGAGCTCTCTTCAACAACTAACTCCAGCTTTGTCTGTCCGTTGTGCATGGCCCCAGTTAAAAATGAGCACAAGAACGTGAACTTCTATCAGCAGGAAAACTTTGCAGACTGCTAACCATCATAGAGTTTTGCCTTGGCATAAGTACCTGCCTGTTGACCCTCCAGGTCCAATTACTGTGTGAAAAGGGTTGTTACACAGGGTTTTTCCTTCGTGTGGAATTTCTGGAATCTCCAAGGCAGGGAAAATGGGAGACAGGTATCTACATTTTGTTATTGTTGTTCTTGCTGCACTGGGTCTTGTGTGTGTGTTAGTCACTCAGTCATGTATGATTCTCTGTGACCCTCCTGGGCTGTAGCCCTCCAGGCCCTCTGCCATGGAATGTCCCAGGCAAGAATACTGGAGTGGGATGCCATGCCCTTCTCCAGGGGATCTTCCTGACCCAGGGATCGAACCTGGGTCTCCTGCATTGCAAGCAGGTTTCCTTACCGTCTGAGCCACCAGGGAAGTCCATATGCCGGGTCTTAGTTGCCACATATGGGTTCTAGTTCCCTGACCAGGAATCAAACCCAGACCCCCTGCATTGCAAGTGCAGAATGCACAGGGGACCACAGAACATAACTGGGATAGGTTGCACACCAGCAGAACACTGCTGACTTGAGGGGTTCACACCTCTTCCACCCTACACGACTTTGGCGTCAGAGGTCAGCCCCACCAGGTGAAACCTACTATACCTATAGACAACTGCATATACTTTTCATGGCTGGCAAAAAGGGCATTCCAGTTTAAGCTGAGCTGCTCCATTACCTATCCCCGCATTTGGAGAAGGAAATGGCATGGGATTTCTTGCCTGGGAAATCCCATGAACAGAGAAGCCTGGTGGGCTACAGTCCATGGGATCAAAAAAGAAGAGCCAGACATGACTGAGCAAGTAAACATTACATTTACCTCTAAACATCAGACTCTAGTTCTCTATAAAAGCTTTCCCATGACTTTAACGCACATAAGAACCCATAGGGGTGCTTGCTTACAATGCAAATTTCTAGGCCGATACCCCCGGAGATTCTAATTTAGTAGATGGCCTGTAAAAAACCGTTTGAAAAACAGCATTTTAGAAAACAGTGCTGTCTAATAGAACTTTCTGCAGTGATGGCCATGTTTTCTCTCAACACTATTCAGTATAGTAGGCACCTAATAGGCGGCTACTGTGACCAAGGAAGTGAATTTTAAGTTTTATTTAGTTCTGAAAAGTGAAAGTGTAATCGCTCAGTCGTTTTTGACTCTTCACCACCCCATGGACACGAAGGAGCCCAGCAGGCTCCTCTGTCCATGAAATTCTCCAGGCAAGAATACTGGAGTAGGTAGCCATTCAGTTTTAATCAATTTCAATTTAAATAGCTACATGTGACAAGGGTAACCATCTTGAACAGCACAGCTTAGGACCTTGTTGCCCAGAGTGCACAGCAAACCAATAGCAGCTCCTGGGGGTTTGTTAAAAATACAGAATTTCAGGTCCTACTCTAGACCTACTGAATCAGGATCTGCAGTCTAACAAGATGCCCAGGCAGGAGCTCCCTGGAGATTCAGTGGCTAAGACTCCAAGCTTCCACTGCAGCAAGGAGTGGGTTTGATCCCTGGTCAGGGAACTAAGATCTCACATGCCAAAAAATAATAATAATAAATAAAAATGTTAAAACGAACAAGATCACCAGGCAAACCATAAGTCAATGAAGGTTGACACTCACTTTCAAGAACATTTTGGTGCCTGACTGAGATGCCCCGCTTCTGAGCTACCTACCATCTGTTAACACCACTCTCTTGTTATAGATAAATTCTAATATCCAACTGTATTAACAGTCTAACCCCTATTTTTACCCAGAATACTGGATTCTGATGTAACTAGCATTATTGGTTTAGAAGAAATAAGAGGATGTGTGTGCGTGTTAATATAAAGAGGGAAAGAGAAAGATGAAGAGATGGTGTAGTCAAGTTAGAATGGGTCCTATTTGCTAGCCAAGGGTTTTGGCAATAGACAACCATCAAAGATGTTAAGCAGGCAGATAACATAAGTAGGGTTGTTTTCTGACAATAAGGCTCCTGACTGAGAAGGATGGGGTAGAGGAGATCGCTGGTCACACAGGAATCTCCATTGTCCATTGGGTCTTATATGAAGTATACAGGGAGAAGCATTTACTATCTAATCTTATTGCTAGATTTGAGGAACGGCAAATATTTAGGACTTACAAAACCTATCTATCCTCCAGCACCCATGTCCACAAGTATCTCAACCCAGATCTTCAGAATAATGTAGTACTCTCTTTTCTTGAGAAAAAATAACAGACGATTTTTTTACTTTAATTCCTAAGAGATAATTTCTCAGTGATAAACCAGACGTCCATCATTTCTAGTAGTGAACTATTTGGGACCCGATTCACCCCTGCAACAACTGTTTGCTTCTAAAGTATACTTTTTAAAAATTTTATTTATCTTGAATTGAACGATAATTGCTATACAATATTGGCTTCATTTCTGGCATACATCAATGTGAATTAGCCATAGGTGTAAAGTATATTTTTTTACACTTCGTTGTATAGCAGAAACTAACACAACATTACAAACCAATTATACTCAAGTAAAAATAATGTAAATATACATTTAAAAAATAAAGTGTACTTTCTATACATTTTAAGGCTAAAATATAAGGAGGATATCCACAGAACACACATAATCAAAACAATGGACTTTCCTTTAGATACCTTTCCCATTAGTATTCATGTGGTCTGTTGTCACAAACATGAAAATGAAAAATAGCTGCAACTGGGGGTGGACTGAGGGATGACATGCAAGGAAGTAAAGGACTTAAAAAGTGTTCCTCATCTTTTATCTGGGCTCAGAAGTCCTCTGATGCACCCAAAGGGTGGAGATTGGTCAGCCAGGGTCTCTGAGAGGGAAAGAACCAAGAGATAGGAATCTGCTGTTTTCTAGGCAACAGGGTTCTTTAGGCCATGCTGTTTTTCAAGAAATAACTTAGAGAAATGATTTCTCCTAGTACTCGAACTCGATGGGCAAGAGAATAGCCCAGCAGAGCACACGGAAGACAAGGAGACCAGAGAGATGAAGGGGTCACGGGAGGCCAGATACATGTGGTCAATAAGAGGCAAGGAGAGGGACTTTTCTGTTAGTCCAGTGGTTAAGGCTCCACCTGCTATGGAAGGGGACACAGGTTCAATCCCTGGACTGGGAAGGTCCTACATGCTGTGGAGCAACTAAGCCCATTCACCACAACTACTGAGCCTGTGCTCTAGAGCCGGTGCTCCAGAGCTCATGCTACACAAGAAGAGAAGCCACTGCAATGAGAAGCCTGTGCACTGCATCTAGAGAGTAGCCCCAACTCACCGCAACTAGAGAAAGCCTGCAAGCAGCAGTGAAGACCCAGCACAGCCAAAAATAATAAATCAATAAAAAAATTTTTTTAAAGAGGCAAGGAGAGAAGGGGTGGATGAAGTCAGTGCCCCAAAGCTCAGGCAAGTCTGGTAGTGGAGGGGCCAGCAAACTGAAACCTCTACCAATCCCACTAGGAGGACAAGTCCTTGGAGCAGTGGTCTCCAAACAAGGTGACAAGCACCAGGGAGTGGGCAAGATGAACCACTAGGGCTCCAGAAGCAGAAATTAGAATCTCTATTTGTACTTACTTTTTATCTTCAAAAGACAATGAATTAAGTTTTGCTAAAACTTAAAACACAGATTGGCATCTGCCCTGAACTCCACTGGCACATCAGAAGGCCCCATGTCCAGTTAGGACGAAAGCCAGAAAATAGTTGTTGGAAGTGTGAACGGAGGTGTTTAGTTCCTTTCAGCATATTGTGATGTATTGTGTTTTTTCAATATCCCCAGACATGTGGATTTATGTATTATATTATGTAGTTTTTACTAAATCCATCCTTTTAAAATGGGTCTGTGTGTTTGCGTGCTCAGTCACTCAGTCATGTCGAACTCTTTGCGACCCCATGAACTGTATCTCACCAGGCCCCTCTATCCATGGGATTTTCCCAGCAACATACTGGAGTGGGTAGCCATTCCCTTCTCCAAGGGATCTTGACACTATAGTCACTGAAATAATACCATTTTCTGAACAAACTTATGTTTGCTGGAGGGATGGGATAGTTAGGGAGTTTGGGATGGACATGTCGGTTCAGTCACTCAGTCGTATCCGACTCTTTGTGACCCCATGGACTGCAGCAAGCCAGGCCTCCCTGTCCATCACCAACTCCTGGAGCTTACTCAAACTAATGTCCATTGAGATGGTGATGCCATCCAACCATCTCATCCTCTGTCGTTCCCTTCTCCTCCTACCTTCAATCTTTCCCAGCGTCGGGGTCTTTTCAAATGAGTCAGTTCTTCGCATCAGGTGGCCAAAGGATTGGAGTTTCAGCTTCAGCATCAGTCCTTACAAGGGTTGATTTCCTTTAGAATTGACTGGTTTGATCTCTTTGCAGTCCAAGGAAGTTCAAGAGTCTTCTCCAACACTGATGTTGGAGCTGATGTTTAAATGCATCAATTCATCAGCACTCAGCTTTCTTTGTAGTCCAACTCTCACATCCATACACGACTACTGGAAAAATCATAGCTTTGACTAGATGGACCTTGTTGACAAAGTAATATCTATGCGTTTTAATATGCTGTCTAGGTTGGTAATAGCTTGTCTTCCAAGGAGCGTCTTTTAATTTCATGGCTGCAGTCACCATCTGCAGTGATTTTGGAGCCCCCCAAAATGAAGTCTGTCACTGTTTACATTGTTTCCCCATCTATTTGCAATGAAGTGAATGGGACTGGATGCCATGATCTTAGTTTTCTGAATGTTCAGTCTTAAGCCAACTTTTTCACGCTCTTTCACTTTCATCAAGAAGCTCTTCTGTTGGGGGCCAGAGTGAGGCACTCCGCCCGTGGCAAAGGTCATAAGGAAGGAGGCTCGACATACGCAAAGGCAGGATCAAGCCTCAGGAGTCCCCCTGGAAATCCTCGAGCATCTACCCCCATAACCAGAGCCTGCCTACTTTACTACTTTGTGCTCTCACCTTCACCTCTGACTTTACGGGGGGCTGTCCCCCACCACCTCTTTCAGAGAAGGAGTTAACCTAGAGCTCAAGTTAATAAAAACTCCTGGGCGTGACAAGAGTGTTTTAACCTAC
The DNA here is from genome assembly GCF_029407905.1 of Bubalus kerabau. Taxonomy (NCBI): domain Eukaryota; kingdom Metazoa; phylum Chordata; class Mammalia; order Artiodactyla; family Bovidae; genus Bubalus; species Bubalus kerabau. Next base: position 26,617,176 of record NC_073642.1, read on the forward strand.
AAACTCCTCTGAAGGTTCTCTAGCCTGCCTGACAGGCTTGTCCGGCCACATGTGATTGCTCACATCCTCCCAACCGTGAGAGGCATGAGATGCTTTAAACCTTCTAAAAACAGGTTCCTTAGAAAAGTTAGAAAACTATTAGTATAAGTATAATGGGCTGATTAGAAATTGTATTGGTGAAGGGTTTTTCATTTGTTGAGCCAATGTTTGTTGCTAAGTCTCCATATCCCCTGCCCTTACACACATTAATGAATATATAGAAGAAATAAGTATTAACCTTTGATATTAATCACGTTAGACCTTAGGCTAAGTAAATTCTTTCCTTAACTAAAACCCACTACACCCTCACTCTATAGGAATGTAACTTTATTTGGGTGGCGTCTGTTTTAAGAATAATCACCCCTGGAGAAATAAGTGTCCTGGTTGACTGACCGCTGTCACAAGGATAGGGTCATAAATTGTCAGCAGGCCCCCTGGCCAGAAGATGATGTAACACCCCTAAGACCTCTGTATACATTTGTATGAAGCACCTGACTTTGATAAAAGTCAGGACTGCTGACCCCACGTGACTTTTGTATAACACCTCAGTGTATAAAAGTAGACCATGGAAAATAAAGAATTGGGATCAGTTTCTCAAAATACTGGTCTCCCCATGTCTCTCTCTCTCTCACTCTGGCTGAGTCTCCATCTGGAGCGCGGAACCCGCCATGCTTACTAATTATGCCTGGGCTTCTAAGATCCGACCGGGGAGGCCTCAGTGTCTCCTCTCCTTCGGGACAGCGGAAGGATGCCTGCGGCCTACGTAAGTGGTGCAAGCTTCTTGTCTTGAAGTTTTATTGGTCTCCCGCGTAAACCAAGCTACTCAGCCTCTTTTCTCCACTGAATTTTCCTACTGAGCTATCCTCATTCTATTACTCTTTACATCTCTAATTAATATCTAATTGAAGCTATTGTATCCTGATCCTCGCCGATGCCGTCCCTGCTTTGAATACCCTGGATCAGCCGGGGCTGGACCCCGGCACTCTTCGCTTTCTGCCATAAGGGTGGTGTCATCTGCATATCTGAGGTTGTTGATATTTCTCCCAGAAATCTTGATTAAAGATCGTACTTCATCTAGCCTGGCATTACTCATGATGTACTCTGCATATAAGTTAAATAAGCAGGGTGACAATATACAGCCTTGATGATGTCACAAAGAGTCAAGCACAACTGAGTGACTGAACTGATCTTGCATGAAATGTCCCCTTGGTATCTCTAATTTTCTTGAGGAAATCTCTAGTCTTTCCCATTCTATTGTTTTCCTCTATTTCTTTGCATTGATCACGGAGGAAGGTTTTCTTCTCTCTCCTTGCTATTTTTTGAAATTCTGCATTCAAATGGGTATATCTTTCTTTTTCTCTTTTGCCTTTAGCTTCTCTTCTTTTCTCAGCTATTTGTAAGGCCTCCTCAGACAACCATTTTGCCTTTTTGCATTTCTTTTCCTTGGGTATGGTCTTGACTACTGCCTCCTGTACAATGTCATGAACCTCTATCCATACTTCTTCAGGCACTCTGTCTATCAGATCTAATCCCTTGAATGTATTTGTAGTTTCTACTGTATAATCATAAGGGATTTGATTTAAGTCCTACCTGAATGGTCTAGTGGTCTTCCCTACTTTCTTCAATTTAAGTCTGAATTTGGCAATAAGGAGTTCATAATATGAGCCACAGTCAGCTCCCGGTCTTATTTTTCTTGACTATATAGAGATTCTCCAACTTTGGCTGCAAAGAATATAAGCAATCTGATTTTAGTATTGACCATCTGGTGATGTCCATATGTAGAGTCTTCTCTTTTGTTGTTGGAAGAGAATGTTTGCTATGACCAGTGCATTCTCTTGGCAAAACTCTGTTAGCCTTTGCCCTGCTTCATTCTGTACTCCAAGGCCAAATTTGTCTGTTACTCCAGGTATCTCTTGACTTCCTAGTTTTGCATTCCAGTCCCCTATAATGAAAAGGACATCTTTTTGGGGTGTTAGTTCTAGGAGGTCTTGTAGGTTTTCATAGAGCAGTTCAAATTCAGCTTCTTCAGCATTACTGGTCAGGGCATAGTTTTGGATTACTGTCATATTGAATGGTTTGCTTGGAAATGAACAAAGATCATTCTGTCATTTTTGAGATTGCACCCAAATACTGCATTTCAGACTCTTTTGTTAACTACGAGGGCTACTCCATTTCTTCTAAGGGATTCTTGCTCACAGTTGTATATATAATGGTCATCTGAGTGAAATTCACCCATTCCAGTCCATTTTAGTTCACTGATTCTAAAATGTCGATGTTCACACTTGCCATCTCCTATTTGACCACTTCCAATTTACCTTGATTCATGGACCTAACATTCCAGGTTCCTATGCAATATTGTTCTTTACAGCATCAGACTTCTATCACCAGTCACATCCACAACTGAGGGTTTTTGCTTGGGCTCTGTCTCTTCATTCTTTCTGAAGTTATTTCTCCACTGATCTCCAGTAGCATATTGGGCACCTACCGACCTGGGGAGTTCATCTTTCAGTGTCCTGTCTTTCTGCCTTTTCATACGGTTCATGGGGTTCTCAAGGCAAGAATACTGAAATGGTTTGCCATTCCCTTCTCCAGTGGACTGCATTTTGTCAGAACTCTCCACCATGACCCATCTGTCTTGGGTGGCCCTACATGGCATGGTTCATGATTTCATTGAATTAAACAAGGCTGTGGTCCATGTGATCAGTTTCATTAGTTTTCTGTGATTGTGGTTTTCATTTTGTCCAGCACTCTGATGGATAAGGATAAGAGGCCAATGGAAGTTTCCCGATGGGAGAGACTGACTGAGGTCTTTTTCTGATGGGTGGGGCCATGCTCAGTAAATCTTTAATCCAATCTTCTATTGATGGGTGGGGCTGTGTTTCCTATTGTTTGACCTGAGGGCAAACTATGGTGGAGGTAATGAAGATAATGGCAACTTCCTTCAAAAGGTCCCATGCAGGCACTGCCACACTCAGTGCCCCTGACCCTGCACAGGCCACAGCCAACCATGCCTCTGCCCGACTCCTGGTCACTCACAGACAAGTCTGGGTCAGTCTCTTGTGGGGTCACTGCTCCTGGGTCCTGGTGCACACAAGGTTTTGTTTGTGCCCTCCAGGAGTCTGTTTCCCCCATCCTGTGTAACTTCTGGCAGCACTATGGGGTTAATGGCAACCTCCTCCAAGAGGGCTTATGCCATACCCAGTTCCGCTGCACTCAGAGCCCCTGTCCCTGTGGCAGGCCACTGCTGACATGTACCTCCACAGGAGACCCTCAAACACTCAAAGGCAGGTCTGGCTCAGTCTCTGTGGAGTCTCCTGGTGCGCACAAGGTTTTGTTTGAGCCCCCTGAGTGTCTCGGATGGGTATGGGGCTTGATTTTAAATGCGCTTTTGCCCCTCCTACCATCTTGCTGGGACATGTACACACTGCTATATTTAAAATGGGTAACAAAAAACTATTGTATAACACATGGAATTCTGGTCAATGTTATGTGCCAGCCTGAATGCAAGGGGGGTTTGGGGGAGAATGGATACATGTATGTGTATAGCTGAGTTCCTCCACTGTTCACTTGAAACTGTCACAACATTGTTAATTGGCTATACCCCAATACAAAATGTTTTTGGTGTTAAAGAATAAAAATAAATTTGAAAAAAAAAAAAAAGAATACTGGAGTGGGTTGTCATTTCCTTCTTCAGAGGACCTTCTTGACCCAGGGATCAAACCCACATCCCCTGCATTGGAAGACAGATTCTTAACCATGGGATCGGCAACTAAATTGACATGTAGGATGATGTGATGAGGAGAACAATGCCCAGGGCCACTTATGCAAGTGAAGGGACAGGGAAAGACTTCACAGAAGAGGAGGCAATGGAGCTGTCTTGAAGGATAAACAGGAGTCTCCCCGATGAACAAAAGAGGAAGAAGCACTGCAGTCAGAGAAAAAGCAGCCCAAGAGGCAGGAAGGGTGGAAGAAACTGGTGGTGTTTGAGGAGCTGTGTGGTCATCCACACAACTGGGACAGGGAAGAGTACAGGGAGAGCTGAGCCTGGAGGGAGATGAGTAGGGGTACTTCATGGTCAGGTTCATGTCTGATAAGATCACCTTGACTGTGATCTGAGAAATAAAGTGAAGAGAAGCAGACTGAAGGCAGGAGCCAAGGATGGGGCTCTTGCCCAGTTTAGCTTAGACACTCAGAGTCTGGACAAAAGGGACAACAGGATGAGGAGAGGAGGGAATAGGTTAAGAGAGACTTCCCAGGTGGCTTAGTGGGTAAGGAATCCATCTGCAATCCAGGAGACACAGGAGATATGAGTTTGATCCTGGGGTTAGGAAGATCCCCTGGAGAAAGTCATGGCAACCCACTCTAGTATTCTTGCCTGGAGAATCCCATAAACAGAGGAGCCTGGGGGGCTACAGTCCATAGTGTCTCAAAGAGATAATCGGACACGACTGAAGGGACTGAGCTCATATGCATGCTCAGAGGCAGAATCAATGGGACCTGGGGACAGGTACAGTGTGGGATGTGAGTGAAAGAGCAGCACCTTGGAAGCCTCCTGGGTCTCTGGCTATAACCAGACTTCCCCCATGAGACTCCTGTTCCCTGGCTGTGATGCCATCTATCAACCGTCAGCTCAAATCTCATCTCCTGAGCAGATACCACCAATCAACAGAAATAATGTCTAACTTGCAGGACACCAGATCTTTTTTAAATTTACTTATTTATTTTAATTGGAGGCTAATTACTTTATAATATTGTGGCAGTTTTTGCCATACATTGACATGAATCAGCCATGGGTGTACATGTGTCCCCCATCCTGAACCCCCTTCCCACCTCCCTCCCCATCCCATCCCTCAGGGTTGTCCCAGTGCACCGACTTCGAGTGCCCTGTTTCATGCATCGAACTTGGACTGGTCATCTATTTCACATATCATAATATACGTTTCAATGCTATTCTCTCAAATCATTCCACCCTCACCTTCTCCCACAGAATCCGAAAGTCTGTTCTTTATATCTGTGTCTCTTTTGCTGTCTCGTGTATATACTCTATTGGTGTTTTTCTGACTTACTTCACTCTGTATAATAGGCTCTAGTTTCATCCATCTCATTAGAACTGATTCAAATGCATCCTTTTAAGACAGCAGATATTAAACTCTTTGGTGACTGACACCCAGAACAGCAGAGATGGGAACACATTAGCCAGATTTAAATATTTAAATCATAAAAGGTTTCAGTCTGTTGTCCATGAAATGTTAGAAAGTGCCAGACATAATTTCCGGTTGAGTAAGTGAAGCCATGATAAAAGGGGAGAATATTCTTGGGGAACTTTGAATGTAAAGTAAACTCCAAGTCATTTAGTGATTGCTGGGTCTCTGTGTGCCTGCCAGACTGACTCAGACCCCTGACAGGACTTCATGACAGCGTCCATTCCCCATAAGTTTCCTTTCCCCTCACACTCTGAGTTGGAGCACAGCGCCTCATGAATGTTCAACTTACACTTCAAAGCAGAACCAGGGATTCCCTAACGGCTCAAGTGGTAAAAAATCTGCCTGCAACGTGATGGTAAAAAATCTGCCTGCAACGTGAGAGACCTGGGTTCGATCCCTGGGTTGAGAGGAGGTAACGGCAATCTACCCCAGTATTCTTGCCTGGAGAATCCCATAGACAGAGGAGCCTGGCAGGCTATAGTCCATGGGGTCGCCAAGAGTCAGGCTCGACTGGGCAATTAAACCACCACCACCACAGAGCAGACAGACCAACCTGGGACATTAAGGCCAGAAAGTTAAATTGAAAAGCACACGGTGATAGCCTCCATTTTAATCAATGTTCTATTACACACATGGCTATTGATTTTTAAAACTGGTTTCATGTTAGGTGTATCTTACGTTACAAACAATATAGCCCATATTCACATTAGTGTGAAATTTCCACTAATTTCTGACAAAGAGAAAATACACATATTCGACTTTTTTCTGGCCCAAAACCTTGATTATTCAGCTGAGGTCGTCAGAGCCAAAGGTGCTCAGGAGTCTTCGTAAAGCACTTCGTCTACCTTCACATCGTTCTCATTCACCGGGACCTGGAGGCAGATCTGCTCTTTGAAAGCCAAGGCCAGGGTGTAGGGTTTCACGTCCTGGGACTGCAGACAGCGCTTCAGGTAGGCGTCATAGTAGCCCTTGCCCCGTCCCAAACGGTTGCTCTGTTTGTCGAACCCGAGACCTGGCACGAAGATGAGGTCAAGTCCCCCTGTGGAAAAGAGGAGTAAATTTATAAGGAAGGTTAATATGGACAGGGACCAGGGCCACACCAGGTACCCACTGATTGGAGAGGGGGCAGCTACTGTATTTGTGATTGATGAGGCCACAGGCAATATCCATGTCACCAGAAGCCTGGGCCAGGAGGGGAAGGCACAGTACGTGCTACTGGCCCAAGCCGCGGATCAGACCACCAACTGACCCCCGGAGCCCCCATCAGAGTTCATTATCAAGATGCAAGACGTCAGTAACAACCCACCCACCTTTCTCCTCGGGCCCTACCATGGCACAATGTCCAATGTGGGCAAGAAAAAACCGATCACTTCCCAATCTGGCTTTTGTTTTGAAACGATGCCCCCTTTTTTTTTTTGGAGTACAGCTGCTTTACAATGTTGTGTTAGTTTCTGCTGTACAGCAAAGTGAATCAGCTATATGTTTACATATGTCTGCTCCCACTTGGATCTCCCACCCTCACCCATCTAGGTCATCACAGAGCACCAAGCTGAGCTCCCTGTGCTATACAGCAGCTTCCCACTAGCTCTCTATTTACACATGGTAGTGTATATAACGACTGATAAATGATGTCTATTTTTTCTATGATTTTTAATGAAATACACGATCACTGTAGAAAATCTGAAAAAACTAAAAAGACAAAGAAAGAAATAAAAATTACTCAGCAACTGGTAAGCCCATCATCCATCCTCTGGCAGTTCTTTCAAGTATGCATACTAAGTTGCTTCAGTCGTGTCTGACTCTGCAACCCCACGGACTGTAGCCTGCCAGGCTCCTCTGTCCATGGGATTCTCCAGGCAAGAATACTGGAACGGGTTGCCATGCCCTTCTCCATTTTTCATGTATACATGTACAAAAATGCCAGATTCCCAGGCCCTATCCACATCAAGTTAAAGAGAATCTCAAGACTTCCCTGGTGATCCAGTGGCTTAGAGGCTGCTATCCCTATACAGGTGCCCTGGATTCTATCTCTGGTCAGGGAACTAGATCCTACGAACCACAATTAAGAGTTCACATGGCTCAACTAAAGATCCCACATGCCACAACTAAGACCTGGCACAGCCAAGTAAATAAAATAAAAATAAATGTTAAAGAAGATAAACAGAATCTCCAGGAATAGGGCCTAAGAAGTCCTTTTTTCTCTTAATTTCTTTCTCTAAGCATACAGATGACCCTACACACACTCCTGCCAAGTTTGGGAGCCAATGTTCCAGGGCGCTGACAACTAACTGGCAGAGCGGGAGAGGGTCAGGGGGGGAAATCAGCAAGGATAGAGCTCTTGTCAAAGTTGATGAGAAGCAGTAGGGTGAGCTGTTAGGAGGCCTAAGCTGACCCTTTTCATCTCCCCTTTTACAGAAGCGGGGAGGCCAAATTGTCCTGCTTTCCTGGATTCACATGAGTGCGACCTTTGACCTATTCAAGAACATTCCGAAGGTACCAGATGGGGTCCCATGGTTGGTCCTCTGGCTGGAACTCTCCCAGGGACACAAGGACCAGAACTGGCCACCGCCTTGTCAGCACAGGGCTCAGAGAGGAAGGCAGGGTCTTCAAAGTTACAAAAAGCTGCCCACAGTTAGAGGTGTGCAGAAGGCCACAAAGGTCGTGAGGAGCTCCGTGGACTCTGTGAGGTTCAGGGAGTGACCCTCCAGCCCCTGGCGGGGAGCCGGACACACCAGTGCTGCTCACAAGCAGCAGCACACACTCAACCCAGCCATCTACCCAGTGGCCATCCTGTACTGAGCCTCAGCCTTCTGAGGGCTGTCCTGGGGGGTCTAAGTGACCTCCAACTTAGCAGGGACTGACCACGCCTGCAGCGTTGCTGGCAAAGATGTATCAGCGAGGGCTGGGAGCCATGAATTCTTTGGAATGGGCTGTTCAGGGTAGAGGTGTTCAGACTGCCAGCCAGACTGGCCCCCCACTATCAGCAGCTGTTCTGACTTCGTGCAGAACTGCGAGATGAACTCAGCTTCTCCTGGGCGCCAGGCACACCTGCCAACCCCTGCCTGCAAAACCTGGCCAAGCACACCTCCAATGACAGGCATGACCTTCTTGAGGAAACCTGCTCATCTACTCTAATCCCAACTTGCTATAGGGCTCTGGCCACTGACCGTCACCTTCCCTCCCTGTCCCTGCTCTGCTCATCTCTCTCTCTCAGGAATCACAGTGACTTCTGGCTCAGTCTCCGCCCCCTCCAAGTCCTCCTCCTGAGCTTAGAGTTCAGCACTGTCATTACGCCCAGAACACACCTGCACACATCTTTTCCTCCGTTCCTTTGCGGATCCACATCACAGAACATAAGGAAAGAGTTTCCCGTAGAAGGAAGTAGAAACAATGTCAGGAGCTGGCAAAAAGGAGAGTAAGGTGCAGACAGGACAGTATCATCCGAGTCAGCAATAAGGGAATTGGCAGGGTAAGGTTAACTTTGGGAGATGGGGCAGACACTGAGCTGTAGAATACTCATCGACACCCCCCAACCCCTGGCAAAAAAATAAAAGCCTAGGAACTAGGCCCTGAAAGAAAATGAGGAAAGAGGATTCTCTAAAGGCCTTGATTTATTCTTGAGACTGAAAATACACACTAGGCACTGAGAATTCAGTTAACCTTCACAATACATCCTTTTTACCTCTGGCCAAGGAGGCGGCAGCTGGGCCACAGACACCTCTTAGGATGCTCTGAGCTCAGACTGTCCATCCTGGATTTTGCAGGACAATATAATCAGCTTGGCCAGAGGACTCCCTTTAATACTAAAGAGAAAGCTGAAAACAGTAAGTGTGAGAGTCCGGCAGTTAAACGGAGCTTTCTAACACTCCTTTCAACACATCCTATGCATAACCTTCTCTCTCTTTCTCCTTGCTCTTCTTGCTAAGTTCAGTGTCATGGCCACATCTCCCTCAAAGTCCTCTGCAGGAACTTGATAAACTTCTCCATGTCCGCTCTGCATACTGCCAGAAACCTCATGTCAGCTTTTTGAAGACGCCATTTCTCCTGGAATTCCAACTGTCATCCCACCTCCAGGCCCTGCTGGTCCCAATCCATCCTTCACCATGACTCCCCATGCCCCAAAACTCTCTGTCAATAACAATCTCCTAAAGGTAACATCCACATCCTTAACTGGGTGCACAGCCACGACACTCTCACCCCAATCACCTCACCCATAGCATCTCCCATTATACTTGGGCGATCCTAGATAAATGGATAGATTCCTTGTCCCACATGCCTGCCCCATGACTTCCTGCTTTTGCTCTTGGGATGCTATTTTCCATGTCTGTAAATAATCTTTTTTTTTTTTTTTTAACTTTTTATTTTGTTTTGGGGTATAGTCGATTAACAATGTTGTGATAGTTTCAGGTGAACAGAGAAGGGACTCAGCCATACATATACATGTATCCATTCTCCCCCAAACTCCCCTCCCATCAAGGCTACCACATAACATTCAGCAGAGTTCCCTGTGCTGAACAGTAGGTCCTTGTTGGTTATCCATTTTAAATATAGCAGTGTGCACATGTCTAATCTTTTCATCAATTTGTCTAATTATAACAATCCTCACGGACCTCAGTGAAATGTCCATCCATCCATCCCTGCCCATGCAGTCTGATGTGACCAGCTCGTATCCTACATTTCGAGGTGCCCATGGTCCACTAAGCAGGTGGAATCCTTTCCCCTACGTCTGGGAACAGTTTTTGTGGTTCCCCAGAAAGATGCTCATCTCTGTTCTATTTACTATAAAGGGAAGAATGAGAGTAAAAGATAAAATAAGACACCTCTTGATCATATTTATCTAAGTTTCCTGACTATATTTAAGTAGCTACCTGTTCAGACCATCCTATGCAACATCTGACTCTTATCCAAAGTCCAGCTTCTAGAAGAGGAAAAGAAGCACAGAAGCTAACATTTGTGAAGTGTCTACAATGTGGCAGGCACCATTCTATACCCCAGGGACAGAAAGATGAATCACATAAGCTGATCAGTTCATCTACCTGGTGAGGCAGGAGGGCAAGTATTACTACCATCCCCTGAAGAAAGAAACATACACAGTGCTCAGAGAGGTCTAACTGCTCCTTCAAGGCATTCAGCTCACAAGAAATGAAGCTGAGGGCTTGCAGTCCAGGTGGACTCCACAGCATACACTGCTCCTGCTGCTGAAAGGCACAGGTGACCTCAGTCAAATGGACAGAGGATACAGGACAAGAGCAAGCACCTTAGAGGGGGATGCAGAGGAGCTGCGGCTGCAGGGTGCAAGATATGCTATTGTTGTTGTTTAGTCGCTCAGTTGCTCATGTTCAGCTCTTTTGTGGCTCCATGGATGGCAGCCCGCCAGGCTCCTCTGTCCATGGGATTCTCCAGGCAAGAATACTGCAATGGGTTGTCATTTCCTCCTCCAAAGGATCTTCTTGACCGACCCAGGGATCCAACCCATGTCTCCTGTGGCTCCTGCATTGCAAGCAGATTCTTTACCGAGCCACCAGCAAAGCCCATCATGGATGGATATAATATCAAATATTATATGATCTCACTTGTATGTGGAACCTAAAAAAATAATGCAATGACTCTACATACAAAATAGAAACAGACTCACAGACGCAGAAACCAAACTTATGTTTACCAAAGGGGGAAAGAGGTTTGGATAAATTAGGAGTATAGGACTAACAGACACAAATTACTATGCATAAAATAGATAAGCAACAAGGATTTACTATATAGCACAGGAAACTATGTTCAATATCTTAAAATAACTTTTAATGGACAACAATGGAAAAAATACATATATGTAATGTAAGTATGACTGAATCACTTTGCTACACACCTAAAACTAACATAATATTGTAAATCAACTATATTTCACATTTTTTAAAAATAGGGTTGGCAAACTGAAAGAGATTAAGAATGGCTGGAATTCAGATGATAAAGTAAGGGAGTAGAAAGACGTACAAAAGGAAAGAATAGCAAGGCTCAATCAGGAAGAGTCTTGGATTTTTTGTTTCATTTTTATTTTTTTGGTCACACCTTGCAGCATGTGGGACCTTAGTTCCCTCACCAGGGATCTAACCTGCACCCCTTACACTGGAAGGTGGCATCTAAACCACTGGACCTTCAGGGAAGTCCAGGAAGAACCTTGTTAAGGAATGTTTACTTCAAAGTAAGGGCAGCAGAAAGTCACTGAAAGACTTTAAACTGGGGAGAGAAAAAGTCAACTTTGCATTTCAGAAATCTTGTTGCAATGACTATATAAATTATATGACTGAGAGGGAGGACAGAATACAAGGCATGGAGAGGAAGAGTTGGGAGGCTATTATAATACCCCCGACAAGGGGGGATGGTGGCTTGGACTGCAGTGGGATAAGAGAGAAGGGACAGATTCAGTAAGTATTAATCCTCAGGGGTTTCCCTGGTGGCACAGTAGTAAAGAACCTATCTGCCCATGCAGGAGACCTGGGTTAAATCCCTGGATCAGGAAGATCTCCAGGAAAAGGAAATGGGAACCCACTCCAGTATTCTTGCCTGGGAAATCTCATGAACAGAGAAGAATGTCAGGCTGCAGTCCATGGGGTCAAAAGAGCTGGAACAACTTAGCGACTGAACAACAAGTAAAATCACCAGGAGTTGGCAATGGGCTGCTCATGGAACAGGCGAGAAAGAGAAGAGTCAAGGGTGATCTTGAGACTTCTGACATGGTCAAGTGGGTGAGTGATGGTACTAAACCCTAAGAAGAAACACAAGACAGGAGGCATGAGGGAGCACAATTCACTTTGGAACATGTTGTATGTGATATGACCATGGAATGCCCAGTAGTTGACAAGTCTGTGCTGGAGACATAAACGCTTATTGCATTAATAATAATGTACTCATTACCAGACTTCCCTGGTGGCTCAGACGGTAAAGCATCTGCCTACAGTGTGGGAGATCTGGGTTCAATCCCCGGGTTGGGAAGATCTCCTAGAGAAGGAAATGGCAATCCACTTCAGTATTCTTGCCTGGAAAATCCCATGGACAGAGGAGCCTGCAGTCCATGGGGTCGCAAAGAGTCGGACACAACTGAGCGACTTTGCTCACTCGCTTATTACCAGACAGACTGCAACTAAAACCACGGAAAATGCAGAGGTGTTTTTTTTTAATTTGGCCATGCTGGGTCTTTGCTGCAGCACAAGGGTTCTTCCTACGACTGGAGGGTTTAGTTGCCCCAAGCCATGTGGGATCTGTTTCCCAACCAGTGATTGAACCCGCATCCCCTGCATTGGAAGGCGGGTTCTTAAACACTGGACCTCCAGGAAGTCCTGGGAAACAGTATTATTTAGGAAAAATGTATTATCCAAACCAGAAGTTCAGGGCAAGAGTCTGTGGAAAAGAACAATACCTTCGTCCTACTTAGTCACTCAGTCGTGTCTGACTCTTTGTGACCCCATAGACTGCAGTCTGCCAGGCTCCTCTGTCCATGGGATTCTCCAGGCAAGAAAGGTGGAGTGGGTTGCCATTTCTTTTCCCAGCGGATCTTCCCGACCCAGGGAGCAAACCCAGGTCTCCTTGCACCGTAGATGGATTCTTTGCCAACTGAGCTACCAGGGAAGCCCCGAACAATACCTTGATACTTTATTATTACAGTTCACATGCCACAGCTTACAGAGGGCATCTCACCCTAAGTCAGGTTAGATGGGTGGCTTGGAACTTAAGTGAAATACACATTCATCCCTGTAGAAAAGTGACCCTCCCGACTCGACCACGACAAGCAGATCAGAGGTCTAACAAGCCAACACAGCAGGACAGCATCCTAAGATGGCAGTTCTAATACTGTAACGCTCACCTGTTGACAAGGCCTCCTCCAGAACCTCATCCTCACCGGGCTGCTGAATGTTCCAGGAAGTTCTGGGCAGTGAAGCGATTTCCTCTGGCGATGCTAACTTCACCATATCCATGTGATTGCTCTGCAACTGGTACCGCGGGATAAAGCAGGTTTTGCCTTGTCGGAAAATGTCCTTGATGATCTCCTCTGTCTCAATTTCATCCGGCATGCTCAGAAAGATGGACACTCTTTTGGACTTTTGATATTCATTATGGGCAAACACCTAAGGGAGAAATGATGGCAGTTAAATTTTCCCAGATGATACTTTTTAAAACAAGTGGCTCCCCTTAACAGTTTTAACACTTCCTCCCTTTTCTCTCAGCCTTCTCCAAACTTTTTAACCAAAAACACACACACAAAAAGTGGAGTGATACAATATGTCAAATGATATTGCATCCTGAAGCCTGACTTTTACTTCCGGACCCAACACTTACTTCTCTGATCCCTTAATGCCTCTCTGGCACATCTGCTCTTTGTCGTCGTTGTTGCTCAGTCTAAGTCGTGTCTGACTCAGGGACCCCATGGACTGCCACACGCCAGACTCCCCTGCCCTCCACTGTCTCCCATAGTTTGCTCAGATTCATGTCCACTGAGTCGGTGATGCTATATAACCATCTCATCCTCTGCTGGCCCATTCTCCTTTTGCCTTCAATCTTCCCAGATCTTTTCCTACTCTAGCAGATGCAAAATCTCATTAAAAGGTCACGGTGGGACCCTGCTGTCTAAAATATGGAAAATTCCAAACTTGACCCCCACCACTGGGAGGGAGGTGGGTAGTGCCAACGGGTAGAACGGGTAGTGCCCATTCTAGCAGACTTCTCTGTCTTTCCCTGAGAGTCTCTGCTTTAACTTTGAACCTTGGCTCCCACAAGCTTGTTTTTTTTCCTCTGTGGCTGTTGTTGTCATTGTTTTAATATTTATTTATTTGACTGCACCAGATCTTAGTTGCGACATGTGGGATATTTAGTTGTAGCATGTGGGATCTATTTCCCTGACCAGTGATGGAACCCAGCCTCCTATGTTGGAAGCGCATAGTCTTGGGCACTGGACCACCAGGGAAGCCACCCCCAAACCCCCAACTAGTACAAGTTTCTTTACTCCCTAGATTGTTAGCCTTCTCTCCTCTCAAATTCCACCACTTAAGCCCAATTCAAGTCCTAACTTTTCCTGACTTCTGCAGAACCCTCACTATGTGTAGAGTCACTATACAACCTAACAGCTATGTGCTATCATAAGTCAATTATTCATTGTTTTGTGTATCCTAAACACAGCATCCTAGCCAGTCTATAAACTCCCCAGGGCAGACATGCCATACAATTCTGTTGGCACTACCCACCTCCCTCCCAATTGCTAAAGCTCTTCTATTCAAATGAATGTTAAAATGTTAACAAAGACAAGGACTTCTCTGGTGGTCCAGTGGTTAAGACTTCCACCACAGAGTGCAAGGGTTGATCCCTGGTCAGGCAACTAAGATCCCACATGTCACAGTTCTTGCTGTTCAGTCGCTCAGTCGTGTCCCACTCTTTGCAACCCCATGGACTGCAGCACACGAGGCTTCCCCGTCCTTCACCATCTCCCGGAGTTTGCTCAAACTTAGGTCCATTGAGTCAGTGACGCCATCCAACCACCTCATCCTCTGTTGTCCCCCTTCTCCTCCTGTCCTCCTCAATCTTTCCCAGCATCAGGGTCTTTTCCAATGGGTCAGCTCTTCACATCAGGTGGCCAAAGTATTGGAGCATCAGCTTGGGCATTATTCCTTCCAATGAATATTTAGGGTTAGTAGGTCCACCAAAAATAATTTTTTTAATAATATAAAAAATAAAAGTGTTCACATAGATGGAAGGTGGGGGATCCTGGAGAAGCAAAGGCCCTCTAAATGAGTGCCTTGTTGTGTTAATAAGAAGGAGAACCTGGGTGAAAGCATTCTTTTGTACTCAGTTTAACAAGAAGCAGGAGCAATGGGCTGAGCTTTGCTCACTATAGAAATGTTAATAATCCCAGAACATCCCTAGTCTCTGGTTAGCCCTCAGCTCCCTTTTTCTTCCTTTTCTGTTCTTCCCTGTTCTCCAAGCTAAGAAGGAAAAGTGACTGCAAAGGTGGCTTATAAATATGAGTGCCAGAAAGACACAGGCACAGAATGTCCAGCTATTCCTAATAAAAAGGAATAACTTAACACAGAGTTAAGCAGACAAAACACACCAAAACAGTGCCAAGGAAGGAAGCTAACTCCATCTTTCTGAGCAGTTACAAAGCTGTTATCAGGCCCAAAGTGGGCAAAACAAGTGGAACTGTGAGACCTGGACACTGGGCAGACCTGAGGTTTTTAACACCCAAGTACTTTCTGGGAAAGTTAAGTGTCTATCTTGGGCTCTTTAAAGCAGAACATAGAAAATCAAAACCTGAACAAGCAGAAACAAACATCAGTTAAAATTCAGTGTGAGACTGTTAGGGGAAGCACACTGATTGAAACCGCCCACCCTGGCCAGGCACCGCAGTACCATTTACATGAGTTGCTTTATGACAGGAGATCCTGATAAAGAATATGGAACTAATAAGCCACCACCAACCAGAAGAGTTCAGGAAAGGTCTAAAAGAGACAGTGGGTGTCCGTCCACTTCCCAGAATCCCTCTCGCTAGTATCCATCTTGGCTGAGCGATGTGTGTGCCACCAGGAAAGACTGAATTAGAATGATTGACCAAAGACCACCCGGAAACTAATCCCATCACCATAAAACCCAAGACTGTGAACCACGCGGCAGAGCTGTTCTCCTGGGTTCCCTTACCCTACTGCTCTCCACCCGGGTGCCCTTTGCCAATAAAATCTCTTGCTTTGTCAGCAGATGTGTCTCCTCGGACAATTCATTTTCAAGTGTTAGACAAGAGCCCAGTTTCGGGCCCTGGAAGGGGTCTCCTTTCCTGCAACAAGACTGTGTATGCACACTTACCTTTCTTCCTCAAATCTCATTTATATGACAGTAAAGAAACACAGTAAAAAAGAAAAGCATGATAACACCAATAACAAGAGAATAGGTATTTAACTAGTTTCTGCAAGACAGTGAATGGGACAATGTGTGTGTGTGTGTGTGTGCGCGTGTGTGCACGTTAAGTGCTGGGTCCTTTCCGATTCTTTTGCAACCCCATGGACTGTAGCTCGGCAGGCTCCTCTGTTCATGGGATTTCCCAGGTAAGAATACTGGAGTGGGTTGCCATTTCCTTCTCCAGGGGATCTTTCCGATCCAAGGATGGAACTTGCATCTTCTGCATTGTCAGGTAGGTTTACCACTGAGCCACTAGAAAAGCCCTGAATAGGACAACATTTACAGATAAGAGCAACAGATTACAACACTGTGAGAACAAGGATGTAGGTCAGGCAAGAGTCCGTTCTTACCACAGAATTCCAAAGTGAATTACTAAAAGCAAAGGAAATCCCCATTTTAGTGATCACACCTTCATTCATAAATATGTACAGACAATAAAGGTTCATCGAGAAGGAAGTGGCAACCCACTCCCGTACACTTGCCTGAAAAATCCTATGGACAGAAGATCCTGGTAGGCTAGGGTCACAAAGAGTTGGACACGACTGAGTGACGTCACTTTCACTTTCAAACATTTTAGAAAGCCAAACACTAATTAGAAGGATTTTTTAAAAGGGGAGGTGAGGGGAGTGATCCAGCAGGAAACAGATAATTATAATACAGAGAACATGAGTTTTTTTTTTTTAATTCTAATTAGTCTTCTCAGACAAGTTCAAGAAGATAGATGCATCTATAGGGCAAAAAAAGGCTGCTTTGGAAAGAAAGCAGAGAATTTTTTTAAATACCTGGAAATTAAAATTAAGATTACCAAAATTAAAACAATTCAGAAGTGGGACTTCCATGCTGGTCCAGTGGCTAAGACTCTGTGTTCCCAATGCAAGGGTCCTGGGTTCCATCTCTGGTCAGGGAACTAGATCCCACCTGCTGTAACTAAGTCCCTCCTGTGTACTCAGTCACTCATTTGTGTCCAACTCTTTGTGACCCCATGGACTGCAGCCTGTCAGGCTCCTCTGTCCATGGGGATTCTCCAGTCAAGAATATTGGAGTGGGTTGCCATGCCCTCCTCCAGGGGATCTTCCCAAACCAGGGATCGAACCCAGGTCTCCCGCATTGCAGGCAGATTCTTTACCATCTGAGCCACCAGGGAAGCACTCCCAGCACAGTCAAATAATACTTTTTAAAAAAGAAAGAAATTGGCACATAGGATATAAGATAAAATGAATACTGGGCACTAATTTCCTCATCTTATTTGCTGAGGAGTCAAACTATAGCATAAAGTTTAATTTCTTTACTATATGTCATTTTCTGGTAAAATTCTAAATTATTTTTTAAAAATTTCTGTGTCAATAAGAATATGCCTACTTATCATTTAATACCTTTATCGTATTGAACACACATTATGGCAAATCACTGTTCTAGTACCAGTATGTTGATATTTGGGGCCTTGATCCATGGTTGGCCATGAAACAACAGTGAGTTATAATCAGCAAATGAAATAGAAAAAATTAGAGTTCATCATATACAGTAAGAGCTATGAAATCTTTGGTTATGAAACAGATGTCTTACATGAGTACAGCTGGGTATATGTGCTCAAGTGTATGTATTACTGAGAGTTGTGGGTCTCTCCTCAGACGCCAGTGCTCAGCTGTCAGTATACTACTACCAGCGGTCCTGTCTCTATTGGCTCCTATTCCCACCTGGAGTGCTTTGTTTCTAATGTACCATAAGACAAAGAAACCAAACTGAACTCATCTTTATTTACCCCATGCCCCTCCAAAATCCACTCCAACACCTACATTCCTTGCACCTAGTAATGTTAAAAACCCTTTATCAGGACTTCCCTGGTGGTCCAGAATTTATAAATCCACCTTGCAATCCAGAGAAAGCAGGTTCAATCCCTGGTTGGGGAGCTAAGATCCCACATGCTGGGGAGCAACTAAGCCCATGTACCTCAACTAAGACCCAATACAGCCAAATAAATATTAAAAAATAAATAAGCAAACCTTTACCTCCAGCTCTAAATTCTGAAATCATAAGTGACTCCCCTTTTCCAGTACTTTCTAATGTCATCCAGTTAATTGCCCAATCCTGCTGGGTCTCACTGCATAGTCTCCCATTCACCTGCCTTTTTCCCCTCAGCTTCACCATCCACGCCTTTTATTATCTCTCATCCAAACTATCACAACAGCCCCTTAATGCCCTCTACATATTTTTCCCTCATTCTTCCATCCCCAACCTATTTTCCAAAAGTGCTGCCAATATTCTCTCCCTACAGGACTTATCAATACATCCCTTAGCCACTTCTTTAATCCTCACAATAGGTCTTGCAAGAATGGCATTATCCCTCTTACAGATAAGGAACCAGAGGCTCAGAATGATTAAGGGATTTGTTCAAGGCCCTAGGCAGCTAATGGACAGCTTATGGACTTCCCTGGTGGTTCAGACAGTAAAGCGTCTGCCTACAATGTGGAAGACCCGGGTTCAATCCCTGGATCAGGAAGATCTCCTGGAGAAGGAAATGGTAACCCACTCCAGTATTCTTGCCTGGAAAATCCCATGGACAGAGGAACCTGGTAGGTTACAGTCCATGGGGTCACAAAGAGTCGGATACGACTGAGCGACTTCACTTTCACTAGGCAGCTAAAATGCAGTGTAGCCAGATTAAATCCAGATCTGCAGAGTTCCAAAATACATGTTCAACTGTGCCCTTCCTTCTCTTGCCAAAATATTCCTGTACATGTTCACCCATCCTACTTTCCCTTCACCTGACAAAATTCATCTTGTACTACAAAAAAAATCTCAAACATCTCCCTATAGAAGGAAAGCCTTCTGAGTCCCCCTCCCCTAAGTTATATTTCTACAATTGATGTTTACCAGATTATCTGAAAGCACTGGAATTCTTTATTCACATGTCTGTTTCTTCTTCCAGACCTTTAGAGCAACAATCCTATCTTTTTCATCCTATAACTAAGTACATGGCAAAGTATGGGCCACAGTAGGGTTCAATATGGGCTTCCCTGGTGGCTCAGAGGTAAAGACTGATGGCTCCTTCAGTGCAGGAGACATCGGTTCAATCCTTGGTCCAGGGAGATCCCCTGGAGAAGGAAATAGCAACCCACACCAGTATTTCTGCCAGAAAAATTCCATGGACAGAGGAGCCTGGCATGCTACAGTCCATGGATCACAAGAGTCAGACATCCCTTAGCGACTAAACAACAAAGGGTTTGCTGCTGCTAAGTCGCTTCAGTCATGTCCGACTCTGTGCAACCCCATAGATGGCAGCCCACCAGGCTCCGCCATCCCTGGGATTCTCCAGGCAAGAACACTGGAGTGGGTTGCCATTTCCTTCTCCAGTGCATGAAAGTGAAAAGTGAAAGTGAAGTCGCTCAGTCGTGTCCAACTCTTCGAGACCCCATGGATTGCAGCCTATCAGGCTCCTCCGTCCATGGGATTTTCCAGGCAAGAGTACTGGAGTGGGGTGCCATTGCCTTCTCCAAACAAAGGGTTTAGTATATGTGAATTAACTAAATTTTAAGCACCTAGAGAGTAAGGATAAGATGGTATGCGTCTCTACATTCACTAAAGCAACCAATGCCTTCCTCATAATTGCTAAAAAATACTGAGTTTGAATAAACTAATATCTGCATAGACACCATCTGCAGAGAACCCCCTTCATGCACACCTATATGCACAAAGAGTGGAATGAAATGCTTGTATTTGCTTTACTGTTTTAACTCATAGGAACTTTGAATTTGAGAAACTAATGGATGGTAGAATAGTGAAGGGTAATTAAGAGATTCTTATGGCACATCTAATTTCAAGACACATCAAGGAAAAGAAGCTAATTTCCAAATATAACATTGGTATATAACATCCTGATAACATCCAAATATAACATCTGGATGTTGAGGAAGACGGGTCACTAGTTTGACACAGAATCACTAATATTTAGTTATTCACAGGACACTCGTTTTTTCCCCCTCTGGTGTCCAACAAAAACCAGTCTCACAGACACCTTTGGCACATGCCTCTGGGACAGGATCTGTCGACTGTTTAACTGATAAGAGAAACTGGTATCATCACATGAACAAAGTATTAATATATAGCAAGTTAGTCTGTTAAAGTAACAAACTGGAGGCATCATAACCAAGAGACAGGAAACCCGACTCAGTTCCCTAATCTCTCCTGCTTCCTATCTTCTTGAGCAGGCTGAGTATGAGAATCAGTTCTGTCATTAATTCAAAAATGTACTTAACGTTCACCTACTGCGTGACAGAAGGATAGGCCCAAGGCCACGGAGGCAGGGCCCAGCCCTCCACAGGCTCCGAAGGGCTTCCATCCTTGAGCATCTCTGCACCCTATTTTGCACTCGCTCCTCTGAAGTAATCGTATCGTTCTCTGGTCATTTTACCGCTATGGACTCTCTTTCATAACTTTTTTTTCCCGGCCACATCACGAAGCGTGAGGGATCTTAGTTCTCCAAGACCAAACCCGCGGCCCCTGCATTGGGAGGCTGCAGTCCGAACCATCTGAAGTCCCTGTATTCTTTAAGAGTCACTGAAGGCACCGCAGATAGATGGGGAAACAGTGGAAACAGTGGCTGACTTTATTTTGGGGGGCTCCAAAATCACTGCAGATGGTGATTGCAGCCATGAAATTAAAAGACGCTTACTCCTTGGAAGAAAAGTTATGACCAACCTAAGCAGCATATTGAAAAGCAGAGATATTACTTTGCCAACAAAGGTCCGTCTAGTCAAGGCTATGGTTTTTCCAGTGGTCATGTATGGATGTGAGAGTTGGACTGTGAAGAAAGCTGAGCGCTGAAGAACTGATGCTTTTGAACTGTGGTGTTGTTGGAAAAGACTCTTGAGGGTCCCTTGGACTGCAAGGAGATCGAACCAGTCCATCCTAAAGGAGATCAGTCCTGGGTATTCATTGGAAGGACTGATGCTGAAGCTGAAACTCCAGTCCTTTGGCCACCTCATGCGAAAAGCTGACTCACTGGAAAAGACTCTGATGCTGGGAGGGACTGGGGGCAGGAGAAGGGGACGACAGAGGATGAGATGGCTGGATGGCATCACCGACTCGATGGACATGAGTTTAAGTGAACTCCGGGAGTTGGTGATGGACTGGGAGGCCTGGCGTGCTGTGATTCATGGGGTCAAAAAGAGTCGTACAAGACTGAGCGACTGAACTGAACTGAACCGAACTGAAGGCATTTTAGACCCAGGTGGTCCCGCCCTCCAGATCTGTTCTCATGCTGCTCTTGTCTCAGCACCCTGTCACCCACCTCCATCCCCTCCTTCACAAGGCTCATAATTCTCCATGTGGCGCTGATTCCCTCCACACTGTACCCAACAGTACCCTACACCCATCGTGGGACTCATGCGGGCTCACGGGGACACGGTATGCGCGCGCTCAGCGGACATGCGCGCGGCGGGCGGACGTGCGCGCGCCCAAAGGGCCGCGCCTGCGCAGATCCGCAGGTCTGGCGCTGCGGTGGCTGTCGTCGCGGGCTCTCACCTTCTGGGCCAAGAGGTGGGACTGGCGCAGCCGCTCCTCAGCGCTCAGCGCCCGCAGACGCTGCTTCAGCTTGGCCCGCAGGCTCCGCTTGGCGCCGCTCACGGCCACCGCTGCCGCCATTTCCTGGTGCGATCCGGCCCCCGTCCGCACTCCGCGAAGTCCGCCAGCCCAAGGGAGGGTCCGGGCGCGCCCCCACCCTCTCCGCTTCCGGCCCCGGGCGCACCACGCCTTCCGCCCTTGCGACCCGGCATCCTGCAGCCTTCGCGATCGATGCGCGCCCCACCCCCAGCAGACGAAGGGCAAGGGCTTCCCTGCTGTTCTCTGGCTCTGCAGCGGTGACAGCTCTACACGCCTGACCTCTCGGCCTGGGGTACTGCTGGAAGGAGTCCTGTAGGGCCCCCCTGTACACACACACACACACACACACACACACACACACACACACACACAATGCTCTCGAATCCCTGGGTGCCATGGCTCCTGCAGTACTGGGGCCTGAAAAAGCAGAGGCCGGTGGAGTTGAGCAATTCACATGACATGGCAGTCCTACTAGCTAAAGGGAAAACGACCATTTTTGTTCGTAATAACTCTGAAACTGTGTAACTCAGATCAGGACCGGAAACCATGATCTGTTAACTGAGATCTTAAACCTAGCCTCTTAAAGAAGTTCAGGTTCTTGATGTCTCATTGTGGAAAGAATTAAGAGAGAGATGAAGTGAAAAGTAAGAAGTGGATTTATCTGGAGACAGACACAGTCCACAGAGTGTGAGCCCGCTCAGAGAGCAAGAGCAGCCTCAGGGTTCGGGGGTTACCGGGTTGTCACTGTTGATAGGGGTGGGTAAGACTAATGAGTAGGAGGCCTATTCCAGCTATTTTGGGAAAGGGGTGGGGATTTCCAGAAAGTGGGCCACTGCCCACTTTTTGACCTTTGTGGTCAGCCTTGGAACTGTCTTGGTGTTGGTGGGTGTGTTATCTACTTTCTGATGTGTTGTAATGAGCCTATACTGAGGCTCAAGATCTCTTGAGATATGCCATCTTGGATCTATTTGGTTCTAATCTAATCAGTTTATGTTGTGTCCTTGGGCTGTGTCATTCTGTTCAAGATTGTGCCCTGCTTCCTTTCCCTACTGTTTCATTGCCTTCCTCTTTTTCTTTTCCAGAAGCTGGAAGGATGAGGTGGTTGGATGGCATCATTGACTCAATAGAATCTGTTGGGTGTGCTCAGTGGCTAAGTCGTACGGATTCTGCAACCCCGTGGATTGCAGCACACCAGGCTTCCCTGTCCTTCATTTTCTCCCAGAATTTGCTCAAACTCATGTCCATTGAGTCAGAGATGCTCCTAACTGTCTCATCTTCTGCCTCCCCCTTGTCCTTTTGTTTTCAGTCTTTCCCAACATCAGGGTCTTTTCCAGTGAGTCAGCTCTTTGCATCAGGTGGTCAAAGTTTTGGAGCTTTAGTTTCAGCATCAGTCCTTCCAATGAGTATTTAGTATTGATTTCTTTTACGATTGACTGGTTTGATCTTGCTGTCCAAGAGACTCTGAAGAGTCTTCTCCAGCACCACAATTCGAAAGCATCAGTTCTTTGGTGCTCAGCCTTCTTTATGGTCCAACTCTCACATCTGTCTGTGACTATTGAAAAAAACCATAGTTTTTTTATAAATATATATATATATTTATATATACACACACATATCAAAAGATAATAGATACATTATTAAGTATATATAATAAAATATAAGGCCTGGCGTGCTGCAGTTCATGGGGTTGCAAAGAGTTGGACACAACTGAGTGACTGAACTGAACTGAAGGCATATGTATTTATATTCTATAGGATCAGCTTCTCTGAAGAAAGCTGATTAATATATTTTTCTATATGCTAGCAATGAGCAATATGACATTTAAAAAAACAATTCCATTTACTATAGCATCAAAAGGGGTTTCCCTCGTAGCTCAGTTGGTAAAGAATCTGCCTGCAATGCAGGAGACCTGTGATTCCTGAGGTGGGAAGATCCCCTGGAGAAGGAAATGGCAACCCACTCCAGTATTCTTGCCTGGAGAATCCCAGGGATATAAGAGCCTGGCAGGGTACAGTCCATGGGGTCACAATAGTTGGACACAAACCACCACCACTACGGCATTAAAAAAACAAGATACTTAGTAATAAATTTAACAAAGAGGGTGTTAAACTTCTGAAAGCCAAATGCATTGTTGAAAGAAAGACCGGTATAAGCAAAAGGACAGCCCATGTTTGTAGACTGGAAGACTTAGTATTTTCAAGATAGTAATACTCCACAAATTATAGAATCGATGCAATACCTGTCAAACTTGGCCTTTTTGCAGAAACCAATAAGCCAGTCCTAAAATTCATATGTAAATGCAGGGAGCCCAGAATAACCAAAGCAATCTTGAAGAACAAAGTTGGAAAACTCACTCTTTCAAACTTTAAAAGTTGTTTCAAGGCTGCAATGATCAAGACAGTACAGTGTTTGATTAAAGGGAGATAGGAAAATGTCACAGAATTGAGAATCCAGAAATAAGCCTTTACATTTATAGTCAATTTTTTTTTTTTTTTTTTTTTTTTTGTAAACAAGAGTACCAAGATAATTCTATAGGGAAAGTATAGTCTTTTCTAACAAATGATGCTGGGACAACTGAATGTCTACATACAAAAGTTAACTCAAAATAGATTTTAAAAAGCCTAAATATAAGAGCTCAAATGAAACTTCTGGAAGAAAACATAGGCACAAATTCTCATCACCTTGGATTAGGCAATGGTTTCTTAGTTATAACACCAAAACCACAAGCAAGAAAAGTACATTGGACTTCATCAAAATTAAAAACGTTTGTGCATCAAAGGACACCATCAAGAAAATGAAAAAAACAGCCTACAGAATGGGAGAGACTATTCACAAGTCATATATCTAAAAGGGACCTGTATCTAAAATATACAAAAACTCATAAAACTCAACAATTTAAGAAAAAAATATAATCCTATTTTAAAATGAGCAAAAGACTTGAATAGACATTTCTCCACATCAAATATCCAAATAACCAATAAGCACTTAAAAAGATCATAATTAGTCATTAGAGAAATTCAAATCAAAACCACAGAGAGATACCACTTCGCACTAAAGTGTCGACAGTCAAAAAAACAGGACACAAATGTTGACAAGAGTTCGGAGAAATTGAAACTGTTACCATGTTCTACATATATATACATGCAAGCCAAGTGTGGAGAGATGTCAAAATATTAGAATACACGCAGGGACAAACAAACTGAATTGTAATGTAAATGATTAACCACAATGAAGTGGGTAGAGAAGTAAAGAACCAAGTTAAGTAACTTTGGAAAAGAGTATTTTGACTGTATACCATAAGGCCGAAGACAAAAATAACTTTATAAAATTATTGCACTCTAGTTAGTACATTTGTTTTTCACAGGGGTGAGTATTAACAATTGTGAAATGACTTTATTCTAGAATTGAACAATAACGAAAGATATTCTGGATAGTGAGAGCCAGGTTTCTTCCTGTTGGAAAAACAAGTTACAAATAAAGAGAGAATTGGGGAAAGAACCCTCTAGTGCTGGGTTGTAACTGTTTTTCTGTTATTCAGTCACTCAATTGTGTCCGACTCTTCATGACCTTATGGACTGCAGTATGCCAGGCTTCCCTGTCCTTCACCACCTCCAGGAGCTTGCTCAAATTCATGTCCATTGAGTTGGTGATGCCATCCAACCATCTCGTCCTCTATCATCCCCTTCTCCTCCTGCCTTCAATCTTTCTCAGCATCAGGGTCTTTTCTAATGAGTCAGTTCTTCCCATCAGGTGGCCAAAGTATTGGAGCTTCAGTATCAGTCCTACCAATTAATATTCAGGATTGATTTCTTTTAGGAGTGACTGGTTTGATCTCCTTGCTGCCCAAGGGACTCTCAAGAGTCTTCTCCAGTACCACAATTTGAAAGCATCCATTCTTCGGTGCTCAGCCTTCTTTATGGTCCAACTCTCATATCCGTATATGACTACTGGAAAAACCATAGCTTTGACTATACGGACCTTTGTTAGCAAAGTGATGTCTGCTTTTTAATACACTGTCTAGGTTTGTCATAACTTCTCTTCCAAGGAGCAAGAGTCTTTTAATTTCATGGCTTCAGTCACCATCTGCAGTGATTTTGGAGTCCAAGAAAATAAAGGATTGTAGTTAGAAGTCTCAGTACCAGGACTTCCCTGGCAGTCTAGTGGTTAAGGCTCTGCACTTGCAAGGAGCATAGGTTCAATACCTGGTGGGGGTATTAAGAGCCCACGTGCTGGGTGATATGGCCAAAAAAAAAAAAAAGAAGTGTCAGTATTTAAACTAACACACACAAATAGAAGTGTCAGTATGACCCATGGTTTTAAATATAGTGGGAAGGGGCGGTTATTTGGCTGCATTGTCATTCGGGCTTGTTGATCTTTGTTGAGACATGCAGGATCTTTAGTTGTGGCATTCAGGATCTAGTTCCCCAACCAGGGATCTAACCCAGGCCCCCTGCACTGGGAACTCGGAGTCTTATCCCTGGACCACCAGGGAAATACCAATTCACAATAAAAGTTTGAAAAATAAACTAGTGAAAGCATAGAATGGGAAGGCTCCTACTGTGAAATTTTAGTTGATCGAGGTGTAAATCAACAAGTATTCACTAACCATCTATTCCAGCAGGCTCCTCACGCATCTCCCAGCCAGTAAGCTCTCCTGCAGTCAGGGCACACCACCACCACCAAACCCAGCTTCCTTACAAAGAAAACATTCTGTCCATATCACTGTCTCTTTTAAAAGTTACTTTCAAAACCAGCCTCGCATCATGGGACACAAGGCTCCTCTCAGCCTGGACCCAGATGAACTGAACAGCTCCATAACTCACCACTTGGCCCACAGTGTGCAGTGCTCCTAGAGACCTCCGTGCATGGCTGATGTCACAGCTGTTACAACGTGCTGATACAGAGAAAGCTTCATTCACTGGGGTTAGAGAGTGAAAACCAGAGTACTGAAAAGATGGTCCCTAAACTGCTGTGCATAAGATGACTTTATGTTGCTTCACAAAGGAAGAGAAGGAGGGTAGTGACTCAAATTGGGAGAAAAAAAAAAGAAGGGGAGAGATTGTGGAGCTCATGAAGCTAGTTTCCACTGCGTTTGAGGGAAGAGACGTGTGGAGTCCTGCCCCAAGGCCACAGATGGGAGGCCTTGCACCAAGGCCACAGAGGTGGAGCCCAGAACCAAGGTCACCTCTGCAACTGATGGAACCCCTTTGTAACCATTGCCAAAAGCCTCCCGATCATTACCAGCAGGCTTCCTGGCCCCAGATTAGGCACAAACGCCCATCTCAGTAGTCTCCTCATAGCACCCTAACAAATCACCTAACACCAACATTCCAGCAGAAATGTTCTTTGACTTGAGGCTATAAGAATTGGCTACTCATTAAAAAGAATGAAATAATGTGATTTGCAGCAACATGAATGGACCTAGAGAGTGTCATACTGAGTGAAGTCAGAGAAGGAGAAATATTGTATGACATCCCTTATATATGCAATCTAAAAAGAAATGATACAAATGAAGTTACTTACAAAACAGAAAGATTCTCCTTGACTTAGAGAATGAATTTTTGGTTGCCGGGGGTGAGGGAAGGATGGGGGAAAGGATAGTTTGGAAGTTTGGAACGGACATGTCCACACTGCTATATTTAAAATGGATAACTAGCAAGGTCCTACTGTATACAGCACAGGGAACTCTGCTCAGTGTTAGGTGACAGCCTGGATGGGAGTGGAGATTGGAGGAGAATGGATGCATGTATCTGTATGGATGAGTTCCTTCGCTATTCACGTGAAACTATCACAACATTGTTAATCAGCTATATGCCAATACAAAAGAAAAGTTTTTTAAAAACTTGGATATTAACTCATACTGAGTTAACTTGATATGGGGGGTCAGATATGTGGAAATTCTCAGTGAAATAAAAAGTTGAGTCAATAGGAATCAAATTGTGTCAAAATAATCATGTTGCAGGTGTTTCTAAAAAATGCTTCTCATATAGACGTCCTCATGTCACAATCATCAACCTTTAATTTGAACATAGTTTCAGAGAATGTTGGTAATGGGTTTGACTCTCATGTGAGTTGATAAATCATAGCTGTAGGGTCATTCAGCTGTCTTGAAGTCCCATCTTTGGTCATGAGGCAGATGAATCAGAGAAACCCGCCAGCACCATGGGGAAATGATTTAACCCCAATGCCCAATCCCTAACTGCATCTTCCAGCAGAAATGGCCACACAGAGCAACCGATTATAAGGAAACGGTCTGTTTTATCTTTATGTTCCGTGGAATTATATTAATACAAAGCAACATTTTCCTGTCAGCAGGTTTGCAGCCTCCGAAAACAGTTTCAAGATGTAGGACTTTCCTGGAGACTCAGTGGTAAAGAATTGGCCTGCCAGTGCAGGAAACACAGATTCCAGCCCTGGTCTAGGAAGATCCCACATGTTGGGCAACAACCAAGCCCGTGCGCCACAACTACTGAAGCGCTCTCTCCTGGAACACATGCTCTGAAGACAAACCAGTGAGATGAGAAGCCGAAGCACCCCAACAGAGAGGAGCCCCAACTCGCTACAACTAGAGAAAGCACACACAGCAATAAAGACCCAGTGCAGTCATTAATTAATTAATTATTTTTTTTAAGTTTCCAGATCCAGAATCATAATAGCCAATTTGAATTGGGCTGATGCTCCAAGGAGGACATGCATAGTGGAGTGAAGATGATGAGGGGAAAGGCCAAGGACACCCACGGGATTGCTAAAGACACGCTCAGTCAGCTGGGAGCCAGCTGGCCTTCACACACAACTCCAGCTTGTGAAAAGGCTAGAGAAGGAAGTAGAGGGTCTGGGTGGCCCCAGGAGATGAGGAGGAAGTGCAGCAGAGAGAGGAACCCCAGGGCAGTGAGCCCCAGTCTGGGGCACAGGGGCCAGTGTGACACACCCATGCAACTCCAGGACCTGGGGTGAGTTTCTCACTGCCTTTATGCCTGTTTCTCCAGTTAGTAAAATGGGAGTAGGCTATTCTGGTGGCTCAGATGGTAAAGAATCTGCCTTCAATGCAGGAGATCCCAGTTTGATTCTTGGGTTGGGAAGATCCTCCGGAAAAGGAAATGGCTAGCCACTCCAGTATTCTTGCCTGGAAAATTCCATGGACAAAGGAGCTTGGCGGGCTACAGTCCATGGGATCACAAAGAGTCGGACATGACCGAGTGACTAACACACATGCATACAAAATTGGGGTAATACCTTGTTCTAGGTATTGTTGTTGAGTCTCTGGTCCTATCTGACTCTTTGCGATCCCGTGGACTGCAGCATTCCAGGCTTCCCCTGTCCTTCACCATCTCCTGGAGTTTGCTCAAACTCAGGTCCATTGAATCAATGATGCCATCCACCAGTCATCTCTTTCTCTTTCATCCCTTTCGCCTCCTGCCCTTCAATCTTTCCCAACATCAGGGTCTTTTCCAATGAGTTGGCTCTTTGCATCACGTGGCCAAAGCATTAGAGCTTCAGCTTCAGCATCTGTCCTGCCAATGAATATTCAGGATTGGTTTCTTTTAGGATCAACTTGTTTGACCTACTTCAGGGAACTGCCATGAAAATAGAAAGAGATTGAATATCTGAAGCTCCTAGCACGTGGAAGACAACCAATAAACAGCCATCACTCCCTTCTATGCACAACACTCAGCCCCACCGCAGCCTTGTGTGTGACCCGTCCCCAAACCAGTTGACGTCCATTCATTTATTTTTCTTAAGATTTTTTAAAAATGTGGACCATTTTAAAAGTCTTTATTGAGCTTGTTACAATATTGCTTCTGTTTTACATTTTTTTTTCTTTTGGCCGCAGGGCATGTAGGATCTTAGCTTTCTGACCAGGGATGGGACTTGCACCCCCTGCATTGGAAGGCGGAGTCTTAACCACTGGACTGCCAGGGAAGTCCTCACTCATTTATTTTTGAAACACATATTTATTGAACTTTCGTTTGGCTCTGAACAGGACTCTGAGAGAGAATGGTGAGTACAGAGAGCCATGGATCCTGCCCTCCTGTTGAGGAAACAGGTCTATAGATTCCAAACTCACACAAATACGAAACTGTAATTGAGACTGTAGTGTTTCCAGAGACTATAATAGGAGAGTCTAACCTAGTCAGAGGAGGCATCCCTAAGCAAATTACCTTTAAACTGAAATCCAAAGGGCAAGTCAACATGACCAGGTGCGGGGGTCAAAGATGTGTCCTGAGCAGAAGGAACAACAGATGAAAAGACCGTGGTCTCAAGGGTTATGAAAACAGACCAGCGAAGATGCAGAAAAGACAAGCCACTGGGAGGAAGCATTGGAAACAAGAGGGATGAATGAAGGGAGGGCCAGACACACACAGTGCCTAGTAGGGCATCAGCAAGTCTTTAATATCTGGCCAAGTCCTTTTGCATGACAAGGAGGTGAAAATCAAGTGCTACATGATTTTATCTGAGTGTGAATAGCATTTCACTTCAAATTAGTATTGAGAGTGCTATTTATTTCTCTCCTTGTGTATCTTTCCTTATTGTTTACATCATTTGTAATGAGTGTTCATCATTTTTTTCTCCTCACACAAGAACTTTTTTTCTAAGTCAACTTCATTGAGATATTATCTACAATAAAAGGCACCTATTTTAAGTGTGAACCTCTCTGAATTTTGGCAAATTTCTACCAGCTCAAGCAAGACAGAATGTTTTCTTCACTCCTTTCACCCACACACCAGTCCCGGGCCACTACTCAGCTGCTCTCTGTCACTATGTATTAGATTTGTCTTTTCTAGAATTTCACTTAGATGATACAGTATGATATACACTGCTTTTGTGACCAGCTGCTTCTGCTCAACATGCTTTTGAGGTTTATCCATTCCATTTATGTATCAGTTCTTCGTTCATTTTTTTCCTGTGTAATATTCCATCATGTGGATATGCTACAATTTGCTGAATGACTCACCTGTCAAATAAACATTTGGGTTGTTTCCAGGGTTTAGGTTTTTTTTTTTTTTTTCTTTTGGCCATTGTGAATAGAGTTGTGATGAATAGTACAGACATATGTTTTTATTTCTTTTGAGTAGATACCTAGGAGTAGAAAGTCTGGGTCTTACAGTAAGTATACTTTTACTTTATGAGAAATTGCCAAGCTGTTTTCCAAAACAGTTGTGGTTTTCCATTACCACCAGAAGTGGCCAAGACTTCCAGTTATTCCATATCTTCCCCAAGGATGGTATAATCAATCTTCTTCATTTTAGCCATCCTTGAGGGTGTGCAATGGTCTCATTGTGGGTTTTTATTTTTGTTTTAAGATTTTTTATATTTTGGCTGCACTGCAGGGGCTTCTCCCTAGCTGCAGCGTGTGGGCTTTCAATTGCAGTGCATGGGCTTCGTTGGTTGTGTCACACAGGCTTAGTTGCTCCACAGCATGTAGAATCTTCCCAGACCAGGGATAGAACCCATGTCTCCTGCATTGGCAGGCAGATTCTTAACCACTGGACCTTCAGGGAAGTCCTCTCATTGTGGTTTTAATTTGCATTTCCCTCATGATTAACGGTGTCCAGAATCTTCTTCATGTCTGTTGACCATCTACATTTGCTAAGTGTGTGGTCAGATTTTTTGCCAAATTTTAAATTAGATCAATGGTCATGTTTTTATCAAATTGTAAGAGTATTATTTTTTTTTCTGGAGACAAGTCCTTTGTCAGATAGTAATGTGACATATATTATCTCCCATTCTGTGACTTGCTTTGAGTTATTTTTTTAAACAGCTTTACTGAGATATAATTCACATACCCTCTTTGACTTCTCAACTGTGTCTTTTAAAAATAATTTTTAAAAGTTTGGTGATTTCTAAATTACCAATCTTTTCTTTTCCAGTTCAGGTTTTTGTGTTGTCACTAAGAAATCTACCTATTCCAAGCTTGTGAAGGTTTTCTCCAGGAGCTTTATAGTTTCAACTTAACATATATGTTTGTGATCTGTTTCACTTTCATTTTTG
Source organism: Bubalus kerabau (assembly GCF_029407905.1). Lineage (NCBI taxonomy): Eukaryota > Metazoa > Chordata > Mammalia > Artiodactyla > Bovidae > Bubalus > Bubalus kerabau. The sequence goes on from NC_073642.1 coordinate 26,648,939, forward strand.
TTTATGGCATCAGTTAGAAGTTGAGGTTCCTCAAAGCTTTTTTATTTTAAGTAAGGTGCTAAACAAAGCACGCAGCAAGCTGTAGTCTGAAAGACCAGGTCACCAGCCAAGCCAGAAACGGTCAGTGATATTTCACCGTCACTTTGTTAAATAGATTATCACAGAATATAAAAGCCAGGGTTTGTGGTTTCCTGTGCAAACCTATTCCAGGTAGCACTGCTCTGACACACACTTCCTGTTGACGTCCATTCATGACTATTCATTCCCACCTTAGTGCTGATTAATGCAAAAAGTGATTAATACTGAACACAGTTTGGTAGGGGGAGGGGTGGTGAAGGAGGAAAAGGAAAATGCTCTTCACCTGCTGCAGACACTGCCCAGGTGACCTAGGATTTGTTCAGTAGCCAGAGCTAGTTTCACTGGGAATATTTCCCTGCTAACTCACCCCAGTGTCCTAATTCCCACCGTTAAGAATCACCAGTGCTTACGTGTGGTCCAGTGGGAAAACCACTAGACCATTCAGGTATGACCTAAATCAAATCCCTTATGATTATACAGTGGAAGTGAGAAATAGATTTAAGGGACTAGATCTGATAGATAGAGTGCCTGATGAACTATGGAATGAGGTTCATGACATTGTATAGGAGACAGGGATCAAGACCACCCCCGTGGAAAAGAAATGCAAAAAAGGAAAATGGCTGTCTGGGGAGGCCTTACAAATAGCTGCGAAAAGAAGAGAAGCAAAAAGCAAAGGAGAAAAGGAAAGATATAAGCATCTGAATGCAGAGTTCCAAAGAATAGCAAGAAGAGAGAAGAAAGCCTTCTTCAGCGATCAATGCAAAGAAATAGTGGGAAAACAACAGAATGGAAAAGACTAGAGATCTCTTCAAGAAAATTAGAGATACCAAGGGAGTATTTCATGCAAAGATGGGCTCAATAAAGGACAGAAATGGTATGGACCTAACAGAAGCAGAAGATATTAAGAAGAGATGGCAAAAATACACAGAAGAATTGTACAAAAAAGATCTTCACGACCCAGATAATCACGATGGTGTGATCACTGACCTAGAGCCAGACATCCTGGAATGTGAAGTCAAGTGGGCCTTAGAAAGCATCACTACGAACAAAGCTAGTGGAGGTGATGGAATTCCAGTGGAGCTATTTCAAATCCTGAAAGATGATGCTGTGAAAGTGCTGCACTCAATATGCCAGCAAATTTGGAAAACTCAGCAGTGGCCACAGGACTGAAAAAGGTCAGTTTTCATTCCAATCCCAAAGAAAGGCAATGCCAAAGAATGCTCAAACTACCGCACAATTGCACTCATCTCACACACTAGCAAAGTAATGCTCAAAATTCTCCAAGCCAGGCTTCAGCAATATGTGAACCGTGAAATTCCTGATGTTCAAGCTGGTTTTAGAAAAGGCAGAGGAACCAGAGATCAAATTGCCAGCATCCGCTGGATCATGGAAAAAGCAAGGGAGTTCCAGAAAAACATCTATTTCTGCTTTATTGACCATGCCAAAGCCTTTGACTGTGTGGATCACAATAAACTGTGGAAAATTCTGAAACAGATGGGAATACCAGACCACCTGACCTGCCTCTTGAGAAATCCGTATGCAGGTAAGGAAGCAACAGTTAGAACTGGACATGGAACAACAGACTGGTTCCAAATAGGAAAAGGAGTACGTCAAGGCTGTATATTGTCACCCTGCTTATTTAACTTCTATACAGAGTACATCATGAGAAATGCTGAACTGGAAGAAACATAAGCTGGAATCAAGATTGCCAGGAGAAATAGCAATAACCTCAGATATGCAGATGACACCACCCTTATGGCAGAAAGTGAAGAGGAACTAAGAAGCCTCTTGATGAAAGTGAAAGTGGAGAGTAAAAAAGTTGGCTTAAAGCTCAACATTCAGAAAACGAAGATCATGGCATCCGGTCCCACCACTTCATGGGAAATAGATGGGGAAACAGTGGAAACAGTGTCAGACTTTATTTTGGGGGGCTCCAAAATCACTGCAGATGGTGACTGCAGCCATGAAATTAAAAGATGCTTACTCCTTGGAAGGAAAGTTATGACCAACCTAGATAGCATATTCAAAAGCAGAGACATTACTTTGCCAACACAGGTTCGTCTAGTCAAGGCCATGGTTTTTCCTGTGGTCATGTATGGATGTGAGAATTGGACTGTAAAGAAGGCTGAGCACCGAAGAATTGATGCTTTTGAACTGTGGTGTCGGAGAAGACTCTTGAGAGTCCCTTGGACTGCAAGGAGATCCAACCAGTCCATTCTGAAGGAGATCAGCCCTGGGATTTCTTTGGAGGGAATGATGCTAGAGCTGAAACTCCAGTACTTTGGCCACCTCATGCAAAGAGTTGACTCATTGGAAAAGACTCTGATGCTGGGAGGGATTGGGGGCAGGAGGAGAAGGGGACGACAGAGGATGAGATGGCTGGATGGCATCACTGACTCAATGGACGTGAGTCTGGGTGAACTCAGGGAGTTGGTGATGGACAGGGAGGCCTGGCGTGGTGCGATCATGGGGTCTCAAAGAGTCCGACAGGACTGAACCACTGAACTGACTGACTAACTGAGTGCTTAACACTCCAAGTTTCCAATGCAGTTGTTGCTATTAAGTCACTAAATTGTATCCAACTCTTCTTCAGCGGGCACAGATTGGATCCCTGGTCAGAGAGCTAAAAAGTGAAGGACAGGGAAGCCTGGCATGCTTCAGTCCATGGGATTGCAGAGACAGACTCGACAGCAACTGAACAACAACAGGGAGCTAGGATCCCACATGCTGCATGGCACAACTGAAAAAAAGGAAAAGAATCACCATGAGAGGTAAAACATAAATTAACTGAAATCCCCTGAAGGGCAATGGGGAAAGGAGGCTCTGGTTTCTTTACTGGATCCAAGGACAACTTCAGAGGAAGGGTAAAACAGCCTCAGAGTGGGTAGAGATTGTATTGTGGGAGGAGAGGAAGAAGGAGAAAGTCTAGAACAAGGTACTGCTGCTGCTGCTGCTAAGTCGCTTCAGTTGTGCCCGACTCTGTGTGACCCCATAGGCGGCAGCCCACCAGGCTCCCCTGAACAAGGTACAGTGCTCCCATATTGCAATCTGATGTGCTGACATAAAAATCAGAACACAGGGGCTAATAAATGACATCATTTTCCACTTTGTGAAAATTTTTTTGTATTTGTTTTTGGCTGTGTCCGATCTTAGGGTTAGGTTGTAGCAGCACACAGGCTCAGTAGCTGTAGCTCGTGGGCTTAGTTGCCCTGTGGCATGTGGGATCTTAGTTCACCAACCAAAGATTGAACCCATGTCCCCCATATTGGAAGGCAGACCCTCCAATGGACCTTCTACTGGACCACAAGGGAGTCCCTATTTTGTGAAATTTCTTAAATGGAGAGTTTAACAGTGGCTCAACGTTGAGTCATTTACCTGACTATCCTTGTTCAGATTCTCCCAAGGTATCCTCCATATCTCGCTGCCGTATTCATAAGCCTTAAAGGACACCTCTGAAGTGAGCTGAGAGGGCATCAGTGGAAAACCACATGTAACCATTCAGGGGCCCTGGGGTCTTCAGAAAACTTGGATCCCAGAGGCATGTGGGCAGCAGACCTCACCCACTATCAGTCTAGACTGTGGTGTAGTGGTTTAGTCGATAAGTTATGTCTGACTCTTTGTGACCCCCAAGGACTATAGCCCGCCAGGTTCCTTGGCCTATGCAATTTTCCAGGCAAGAATACTGGAGTGGGTTGCCATTTCCTCCTCCAGGGGATCTCCCTGACCCAGGGATCAAACCCGGGTTTCCTGCATCTCCTTCTTGGCAGCGGATTCTTTACTGACTGAGCTGCCTGGGAAGGGGCTTCCCTGCTGGCTCAGATGGTAAAGAATCTGGCTGTAATTCGACCCCTGGGTCGGGAAGATCCCCTGGAGGAGGGCATGGCAACCCACTCCAGTATTTTTGCCTGGAGAATTCCCATGGACAGAGGAGTCTGGCGGGCTACAATCCATGGGGTTGCAAACAGTCAGATACGACTGTGTGACTGAGCATAGCACCTGGGAAGTCCATCAATCTAGACTACTGACACTGGAAATGATTTGGGGGTAGTGGACACACCCTTAAGAAAATCTGCCAAAGACGTCACCTTCCGGGTCATCCTTCTCTTAGTTCAGCCCCTGTTCCCTTTATTGAGCTTTACCATTTTGTTGTTAGACTCCCAGACAGTACACATCACATATACATACAGTTTATTCACTAAAATGGGGAGAAAATTCCCATAAGTCCAGAATGTCAAGTTACATCATCAAAGTTCTCTGTTTAGAAGTAGAAGTAAGTGTTGACAGTACTTCTTGTATGAGTTTAAAAAATTAGACAAATTTCACAATGTGGAGTGTCCTTTTCAGTCAATAGTATTGCTTCAGGCGACATAATGTTTCACAGATCTTTCCTGTAACTTCCAGAAAAGTCAGCCAGCCAGATTTGGTTTCAAACTTCTTTACAAACCCATTTTCCTACAAGAGAACAAAGTTAACATTTTAAAAAATCAGTGGAGACTAAATTTGTTGGAATGAAAAGCAAATAAACTTTCATTTAATTAATGTAGGTAGTCTTCTCTATATTTTCACTGGTTTTATTCTAGTCAGCCTCATTACCATTCTCTATCTTCAATTCCAGACCACCCTAGAGCAGTACTGTCCAACAGAAATATAGTGCAAGCTACATACGTAATCTTTTTAGCCACAGGTTTGGTTTTTTTTTTTTGCTGGATCTTTCTTATTTCCCCAAGCAGGGATTGAATCTTCTCCCCTGGAATTGAAACCATAGAGTCCTAACAACTGAACCACCAGGGAATTCCCAGTAGCCACATATTTAAAAGTAAAAAGAGGCAAAATTAGTTTTAAAAATATAATCAATTTATCTAAAAATATTATGATTTTGGGACTTCCCTGGTGGTTCAGTGATTAAGACTTTGTGCTTCCAATGTGGGGGGTGTGGGTTTGATCTCTGGTGGAAAACTAGGATCCCACATGCCTTGCTGTGCATGGCCAAAAATAAATAAATACATAGATAAGCAAACAAATAAATTGTGATTTCAATATGTAAGCACGATGGAAATAAGATATTTTACTTTATTGGTACTATATCTTTACAATCCAATGTGTGTTTGAACTTACAGCATATCTCAATTCAGACCAGCCACACTGAAACTGTTCAACAGTCACCAGTGACAAGTGGCTACTGTATTGGATGGCATAGCGCTAGAGGGTAGAGAGTCTATCTTCCCCCCCTGCCCCCCACCCTCTTTTTCTTCTGAATGTTTGGGACTAAAATATGCATTTATTAAATAATTTTATTTATTGATTTGTTTTTGGCTGTGCTGTGTCTTTGTTGCTACATGCAGGCTTTCTCAGTGCTCAGGCTTCTCGTTGCAGAGGCTTCTCTTGCTGTAGAGCAAGAGCTGTAGGTGCTTAGGCTTCAGTAGTTGTAATATGTGGGCTCAGTAGTCGTGGCTTTCCAACTCTAGAGCACAGGCTCAATAGTTGTGGCACATGGGCTTAGTTGCTCCAAGGCATGTGGGATCTTCATGGATAAGGACCGAACCCATGTCTCCTGCATCGGCAGGTGGATTCTTTACCATTAAGCCACTAGGGAAACTCCTTTGTGCTGAGAGTCATGAGGATGCAACAGTAAAGTCAGATTACATTCATTCCTTTTTTAATCAGACTTTTTTTTTTTAAGAAGCATGTAAACTGGACCCCCTGGAGTAGGAAATGGCAACCCAATCTGGTATTCTTGCCCAGAAAATTCCATGAACAGAGAAGTCTGGCAGGCTATAGTCCATGGGGTTGCAAAGAGTTGGACACAACTGAGCAACTGAGAATGCTTGCACACATAAACTGGACACTGTATTTAATTAACTTTTGATATATTATAGAGCACCCTCACTGAAAAGCACCTCTGAGCTTATCCAGCCTAATGTCCTCTCTTATTTTGACAAATGAGGAAACAGAGATCCAGAAAAAAATGTTATGTAAGTAAGGTTACCTGATTTCTTAGTACCTGGACTTGTACTGAAATGAAAGCACTGCTCTTTTCAATCCATAAATTTTCAAACCACTCCCAAGAAGATTAGAAAATTGTTTAAAACAATTTTTTTAGATGTTCATCTAGTAAAGTTCCATTTCTGGGGTTACAAACGTCTTCAAGTAGTTCGTAGTTCACAGTCTAGTGTGACTAACATATTTACATAAAGTGTAAACCAAACATATTTCTTTGACTGAGAACTCAGTAATGCTGTGGAACTGTCTTTTGGAGCATCACCGACAGCGAAGACTAACACCATTCAGAAGAATTTTCCATTGAAAAGATTGCATAAGAAAGCCAACTTCCGCCTCCATGTGAAGTGTGACGTCATGCCTGGAGATGCTTGCTGTCACATGCTCACAGAAGGGACAGGCTGCTCCTGCTTTTCTTCCTCTTTCTCCTGCCTTTACACACTCAGGCATTTCCCACCCATCCCAGGTGTGGGATCCACTTCAGTGCTCCTCTTCCTAGAATTTCTATAAACCCCGTACTGTGGGGGCAACTCTACAATGATTTTTATTATTATCACAATGATCACCATTACGATCAGGCAGTTAATGGTTAATATGTCACCCTCTTATATTTATTAAAGTTCTAAAGCAACAACAAAGGAAAAAAACTGACAATTCAGCTATATGAAGATTCTTTTTTTTTTAAGCTATAAGAAACTAAAATAAGAACAACAGACCAGGATACTATTTATTACACATTTGCCATGAAAGAGTTCATTCAAACATAAGAGGAAATCATCAAGCCCTCAATAATTTAAAAGGCAAAGGCTGTTGAGAAGATAAATATCAATCATGAGCAAGTATATGGGGAAAAAACTCCACATTATCAGCTGTTAAATTCACTTTGTAATGGAATCTTACTGTTTTTTAGACTTATTAACTTGACCTTGTTAATAGAAGTCTATTAAACCCTCAAGATTATGTTTAATGGTTCCATCTAATGCTGATCAAGTTGTGAGCTTGTCCCATTGGTAGCAAAACTTTTGAAGGCAATGTGTATTCCAAAGTGTATGAGTAGTGTGATTATAGATGAACCAATCATTCTATTGTGAGAAGGTGATCATGAGGCAGCCTTCTTTTTTTTTTTTTTTTTTTTTGAGGCAAGGAATAAGACTTTATTTGGAAACCCAGCTGACTGAGAAGATGGCAGACTTTAGTCTCAAAGTAACCATCTGTTGGGCCCTGGATACCAAGTTCTTTTCTAGTGTCAGAGAGAGAAGCAGTGAGGAACTAAAGTCAAAAGGCAGAATGGAGAGGGAGGGGCAGTGAAAGGCAGTCTTCTTTTATGCTGTGGGGGTGGAAAACCATCTCCATGTTTAGTATTGAAGCATTATCTCTAAGAAGGAAAAACAGAAAACAACCCAAATGTCTAGCTGTTGGAAATTGCTTAAGTAAATTATGATGCATAAAAATGATAGGATAGTCTGTAAACATTGGAAGTGTTAACATGGAATATGTAAGGCGAGTTATTTTAAAAATTCCTCTGACGGCTCTGATCACTCTGCTATGTGGGGAACAGAGCATCGCAGGGCAAGCTTGGAAGCAGGGAAGCTGGGAGGAGCCTATTGACACAGTTAAGTGAGAGAAGACAGTTGCTCCAATGTGCTGGGTGTGCAGAATCAGAATCTGCTGATGCGTCAAGTGCAGGGTATGCACGGAACGAGTCACAGAGGACTCCCAAGGGGAGAGAGCTGAGCTGGTCAAGTGGAAAGGATACTCCATAGATACTCCCTGAAGGAGCCCTCAGGGAGACCTGAACTACATCTAACCTTTTTCTTCATTAAACAATTTTTAAATCTCAAGTTAAAATTCAAAAAGATATACAAGAAGAATCTGGCCCCCAAATCTATTTTATATATCAAAGGATATATAAAAAATTTTGAGCTTGTATTACATCATTTTGGAAATGCCTTTGCCAGGCTGAACACTTGGTTAATCATCTACATGCCTGTGTAGGTCCTTTGATTTGCCCTCAAATTCACCAGACCATTATTGAGAGCAAGATGATCATAAGAAAATAAAACCTACTTTGCATAACACTTATGACTCAGACTTCAACATGCTGGTTACATGGAAAGCACCAGTTCTGATTATACATTCCTACTTTCAAAAGGGGCTTTCTTTTGGTATTAGAGTAATTTTAAGAATTTGCATATTTAAACTTTTTGGAATTTTCCATGTAACCTTCACAGTTGTATTATATCTGACAGTTTACAAAACACTCTTACAGAAAAGTTCTTTCAACTTTTAACGGTATATATTATTGTCTTTATTATACATTATGTGAGGTGAAGTGAAAATGTTAGTCCCTCAGTTGTGTCTGACTCTTTGTGAACCCATGACTGTAGACACCCAGGTTCCTCTGTCCATGGGATTCTCCAGGCAAGCATACTGGAGTGGGCAGCCATTCCCTTCTCCAGGGGGTCTTCCCCACCCTGGGATTGAACCCGTGTCCCCTGCATTGCAGGGGAATTCTTCACTGTTTGAGCCACCAGGGAAGCCCCTATATTATGGAAAATATTATTTTATATTATATTAGGAATTTGGGTCTCAAGTGACTTCAGCAACTCACCCAAGATCACACTTCTAGTGAGTGGGAAAATCGGAATTTAGATCTCACTTTCAATGCTAGTTCATTCCATCACCCCATTAACAAATATTTGCTGACTATGTTCTATACCACAGGCCCTGGGCCAAGCATGATGTATTCAGTGTGCATGAGGTAGAGGTGATTCCTCTCATGTGAAGCTGGAGGTAGAGTATCCTTTCCACTCGACCAGTACAGGGGCAGGAGAGTGTTTTACTGAAGTGGGCAAAAGCAGGAAAGCCACCTGGCTGCAAAGGAAAGGCAGTCCCAGGCGGTCAGATGAGTGTCTTCTCAGACACATTCTACTGGTTTTTAAGAACCAGCCTTTCCTCATGAATGCCAAAGACTGCTAAAAAAATAATAATAATGGCACTGGCTCTCCTGTCAGACCTACGAGAGCCTTTTCATTTCTAGCACGTCACGCTGGCAGAGGCAGGAGGAAGTAATGGTAAATGTGGAAGAGGAATAACAAGTGACATGAGAAGCAGCAAAGAAAAGAAAGAAAGAAAGGAAGGGAGAAACAAGGGAGGGGGAAAGGAGGGAAGGAAGAAGGAAAGAAAAGCAGCTCAAGATGATAAAAATGAAAAAAGAATAAATCTCACTGGTTCCCCCCCACTCTCTTTAGGGCATCTGTTTTAGATGGTGGCTAATATCTAACTATATAGCTGGTGATATAATTTCTGGAGATTACACCTATCTATTCAGGGAAGTTGGGCTTCCCCAGGTGGTGCTAGTGGTAAAGAACCCGCCTGCCAGTGCAGGAGACATGTGAGACTCGTGTTCGATCTCTGGGTGGGGAAGATCCCCTGGAGGAGGAAATGGCAACCCACTCTAGTATTCCTACCTGGAGAATCCCATGCCCTACAGTCCATGGGGTGCAAAGAATCGGACACGACTGAGTGACTGAGCAGATATTCAGGAAACTTAGGCGATACTATGATGCTACTAATTATAACAGTAGCTCGAAACTTGTATTGAGTTTCCTGCTTAAGAAGGCTTTCTTTCTTTCCGTGCTATTCTCTAGAACTCTGCATTCAGTTGGATATATCTTTCCCTTTCTCCTTTGCCGTCTGCTTCTCTTCTTTTCTCAGCTATTTGTAAGGTCTCCTTAGACAACCACTTTGCCTTCTTGCATTTCTTTTTCTTTGGGATAGTTTTGGTTACCACCTCCTGTACAATGTTACAAACCTCCACACACCTGTACCACCCCCGAAAGATTAGTAGCCTTCTAGAATTTCTCAGAGACAATTCCATACCATCCACTAATTATGAATTCCAGGAACTTACAACATTTACTGTGAATAAGTTAAAAATTTTCAGGAACATTTCTTAATATTTTGTGTGTTACAAATACAGTGCAAGCTTATATGTTGTTTTTGTTACTGTTGTTGAGTCACTAAGGAGACATGTGAGACTCGTGTTCCATCCCTGGGTGGGGAAGATCCCCTGGAGGAGGAAATGGCAACCCACTCTAGTATTCCTAGTACTCTAGTGTCTGACTCTTTGCAACCCCATGGACTGTAGCCAGATAGGCTCCTCTGTGCATGGAATTTTCCAGGCAAGAATACTAGAGTGGGTTGCCATTTCCTCCTTCAAGGGATCTTCCTGACCCAGAGATCAAACCTGCATCTCCTGCAATGGCAGGCAGAATCTTTACCATTGAGCCCCTCATATGGAGTTTGCCAACTAGGATTTCTCTACACATAGACCTCTGTGCTAGAAACCTTCCTGCATTCATTTGAAATCTACACAGCATAATAGCTGGAATTTCCACCCATCCTTCAGTATAGCTCCCCACAGCAACCAGAAGAGAACATGACCAAATATCTTGCATGCTTTGTCCAGCCCCAAGTCAGGCTGAGTTCCAAGAAAAAAAGGTGATAGAGAAAGGAGAGTGATTGAAGGAAACCCTTTCATTATGCAGAAAGATCTCAAACAAAGTGCAAAAGACATCAAGTAAAACATTAATACGTGTGATTTCATCAACTTTTAAAACATTTATGAGCACCAAAGACATCTATAGTTTTAAAAAGCAATCAACATATTAGACGATATCCACCATATACAAGGGGCTTCCCAAGTGGTATTAGTGGTAAAGAATCTGCCTGTCAATGCAGGAGATGTAAGAGACATTCAATCCCTGGGGAAGATTTCCCTGAAGAAGAAAATGACAACCCATGCCAGTATTCTTGCCTGGCAAATCCCATGCACCGAGGAAACTGGTGGGCTACAGTCCATACGGTAGCAAAGAGTCAGACACGACTGAAGTGACTTAGCATATATAAAACATATATATATATATATATATAATAATTTGTGTCCAGAATATTCCAAGAATTTCCACAAATCAGTGAGAAAAAGACAAAAAATGGGAAAATGGACACAGGAGAAAAATAGGCAGTTCCCTGAATAAGAATTACAAATAGTCAATAAACATATGAAAAGATGCTCAATGTGAAAAGACACTAGTAATCAAGGAAACTGATTTTAAAAAGAATTAAAACAGCAAGACAGAAGACTTCCCTGGCAGTCCAGTGGTTAAGACTCTGCGCTTCCATTGCAGGGGGCATGGGACTAAGATTCCATATGCCACAGGGTGTGGACAACAACAAAAAGATAATTAGGTATGTATTTTTAAGCCAACAGAGTAGGGAAAATATGACAGACCACCATAACATCATATTAGTCAGCCGGGATGAAAGGAAATGTGGTGTATTCCATCAAGCTGTGATAGGGGGGTAACTAGGTTAGAATCATTTAGGAGGACAAGCATCTACTAAGTTTGAAAATGTGTTGACACCATGACTTAGCCATTCTATATCCCAGTATTCATCCTAGAAAAGCACACATGCACAGGGAAGACATGACTAAAGATATCCAATGAAGTATTGTTCATGAGAGCTCTGGAATAACTCGAAATAAATAACTATCCATCAGCTAGAAATGATCATTCAACAGCATTCACATACAACAGCATATATGTAGTACTCTTTTGTGTGTATGTGTGGCCATGTTAGGACTTCCCTGGTGGCTCAGACGATAAAGCATCTGCCAACAATGTGGGAGACCCGGGTTCAATCCCTGGGTCAGGAAGATATCCTGGCGAAGGACGGGATCTTAGTTCCCCAACCAGGGATTGGAACCCATCCCCTTGCAGGAATCTTAACCACTGGATCTCCGGGGAAGTCCTTGTGCTGAGCTCAGTCATGTCTGACTCTTTTGGACCCCATGGACTATAACCTGCCAGGCTTCTCTGTCCATGGGATTTTCCAGGCAAGAATAGTGGAGTGGGTTTGCCATGCTCTCCTCCAGGTGATCTTCCTGACCCACAGATCAAGCCCATGTCAAGAACTATTTACACAAACAATTTCTGAAAGGCTACCCATTCCAGTATTTTGGCCTGGAGAATTCCATGGACTGTATAGTCAATGGGGTCGCAAAGAGTTGGACACAACTGAGCAAATTTCACTTCAAATATTAGTATTAGTATTGTTAAATATTATTTAACAACTTATAATTTTTTTTACAAAGAAGTGCTATGTATATTTTCTATAGATATATCCAACAAGCATTTTTTTTTATTAATAGGGATGCTTTGCATGTAAAATAATTGATAACAGTGGACAGCTTTGAGAAGAGGGGAGGCCAGGGATTGTGGGTTGAAGAGAGGATCTATGGGAAATCAGTGCTGTAAGAAAAGTGAGCACTGAGTTTACTGGAATATCAAGAAAAGTATGTGCATTCAGCTGGGACAGGCCCCTTATCAATGAGTTGTGTGGGGTTTCCCTGGTGGCTCAGACAATAAAGAATCTGCCTGCAATGCAAGACACCCGGGTTCGATCCCTGGGTCAGGAAGAGCCCCCTGGAGGAGAGCATGACAAACTATTCCAGTATTCTTGCCTGGAGAATCCCATGGACCGGGGAGCCTGGCAAGCTGTATAGTCCATGGGGCTGCAAAGAGTCAGACACGACTAAGCATGCATGATATGCTACAATTTGAGTTGTGATCTAGGACCCCTGCATGGTCTCAGTTTTTGAGGCATTGATAATAAAGTGAATTTTTATTTGGAAAATCTTGAATAGATTCTAGCTGGTGATATAGTACATTATGTTTTTTAAATCACCAAGCTTTACTGGCCAGAATTTGGTATATTAGAAAACTGGGTGGGGCAGGGAGAGGGGGCAGGAAGCAACAAACTCGCAAAAATTTACACCTGTCTTTTGCAACATAATAAATACCTAAATATAACAGATTCTAATACCAACTCATTCTGTACTAATTCTACATTGTCATGACAACCCTGGCAAGAGCTCAGTCCTGTGGACTAGACTCTGAAGAAGCATTAGGGAGGTGCTTTATTAATCCCCCAAACTCACTTCTTCAATTTACACTGTAGGTATAAAAACTGAAACCTCAAGTGTTTCTCAGCTATAAAATTTTAAGATTCACTGGAAATCAGCTAGAAATGTCTTTTTTTATTATTTTAATTTGTTTGGCTGTGCTGGGTCTTAGTCGCACCATGTGGGATCTAGTTCCCTGACCAGGGATTCAAATCCAGGCCCTCTGAGTTAGAAGTGCAGAGTGTTATCCAGTAGACAACCAGGGAAATTCCTCTTTATTTTAAAATTTAAAAAAAAAATTAAAACAAACTACTCAAAGAAAATATAATCCTTTAGGTAAATCTCTTTTTTAAATTACCAAAGAGACTTGCTATTTCATTTCCTATTTTAAAGTAAAGAACAAAGAAGAATACTTCCATCACACATACCCAGCCTCCATTTTGCTTTATCCACTCTCCTGTGTTTTCGGTGATGAACTCCGCCACAAAGTAAGAAATGTCCTTGCACATGTCCATGTCTGAGGCAATACACTTGCCCAGAAGTTTCTTGCTAAGAATACCTTCAAAGGCGAATATGGTTACAATCCTGCCCCAGTTAACAATGCCATCTTCAAATTCCTTTTCCATCACTTGGTTGAATATTGTTCTGGCGGTGTCTACGGACACCACATCAAACTTATCCAAGCACTGCTTCAAAGTCCTTTCCACTTCGTCCTGGACAGAGGAAGCCACGTCTTGTAACACCCTGGATGTTTTGCTTGGCTTGGATCCAGGTTGCTGTATCTGCAACACATATTTCAGATAGTCCTCGGCCAGCCCGTGAACGTAGCCAAACTCAGTGTCAGTCATCTTCTCCTGGCTGGGGAGCAGAGTCTTGAGCCTGCTCACCTGCAAGTGACCGAGACAGTCTGAAGCTCAAGCTTGTGGAGCCTGGCGAAACATGACACATGATAGTATCTGGAGGCCGGTGGAATTTCTGTTTGCATCATCTAAAGCTATCCTTCCTCCTGGTCGCTTTCAGGCGTGGGCTGCAAGTGAAAGAGAAAGTATAAAATGTGAAAAAGGAAAATGTCTCAAAGACAGGACACTTCCTCATCCTGTAAGTGATTAATGTAGCTTTTGAAGCCTTAAATTCAAAGAAGTGGAGGAATCAGAACCCTCCTGCATTGCTGGTAGGATTGTAAAACAGTTTTCATGAACTTTTACTGTGAAAAATTTGGCAGTTCCTCAAAAACTTAAATATAGAGACTTTCCTGGGGGCCAGTGTTTAATTTCCACTTCCAACACAGGGGACGCAGGTTTTATCCCTGGTGGAGGAACTAAGATTCTACATGCCGAGTAGTGTGGCCAAAAACAAAGGAAAAAAGTTAAATATAGAATTTCCATATGACCCAGCAATTCCAGTTATAAGTATATGCCCAAAAGAAATGAAAATAGGGACGCACACAACTCCTGACACATGAATGTCCACAGCAGCATCATTTACAATAGCCAAAAGGTGGAGACAAACCAAATGTTCACCCACAGATGAAGGGATAAATGAATTGTGGGACGTTCTTAAGCCACAGAAAGAAATGAAGTCCCCATACACTTTACCGCATGGACAAACCTCCAAAACAGGACGCCCAGTGGAAGAAGCCAAAGGTAAGAGCTCTCCTACTGTATGATCCCATTATGTGAAATAGCCAGAATAAGTAAATCCACAGAGACAGAAAGCAAACTGGTGATTGCTGGGGGCTGAGGGGAGAAGGGAGTAACTGCTGAGTAGGTACAGGTTTCTGTCTTGTGATGAAAATGGTTTGGAACTACATCGAGGTGGTGGCTGGCTGTGAAACATTGTGAAGATGCTGCTGCTGCTGCTGCTAAGTCGCCTCAGTCGTGTCCGACTCTGTGCGACCCCACAGACGGCAGCCCACCAGGCTTCCCATCCCTGGGATTCTCCAGGCAAGAACACTGGAGTGGGTTGCCATTTCCTTCTCCAATGCATGAAAGTGAAAAGTGAAAGTGAAGTCGCTCAGTCGTGCCCGACTCTTAGTGACCTCATGGACTGGAGCCTACCAGGCTCCTCCATCCATGGGATTTTCCAGGCAAGAGTACTGGAGTGGGGTGACGTCACTAAATTGTACACTTTAAAATGGGTCATGTGGGGACTTCTCTGGTGGTCCAGTGGGCAAGACTCCGAGCTCCCAATGCAGAGGGCCCAGGTTTGATCCCTGGTTAGGGAACTAGATCTTACATGCCACAGTGAAGATCCTTCATGCCACAACTAAAACCCAGCACAGTGAAATAAATAAATATAAAAAATAAAGGGAAGAAAATAAAATGGATCATTTTTACATTATGTGAATTTAACCTCCAAAGGAAAAAAGTTCAATATAGCCCAGTGGCTAAGCTGAATTAATGAAAATTTGGAATACAGATTAACAAACGGCCAGTAAACAGGGCCTCTCAAGCACTGCTGAGGCAACACGGCGCTTGACACTTTGGTGCTCAGATAGGATGACATGGGAGGGAAGAAAAATGTATCTGCTTCATTCCTCACATCCCATTTACCCTAGAACTTTGTTTTTTTTACGCAAATATTTGTTGCATAACAGATGAACACAAATTTTTTAAAAGTACAATCAAGAATGAAAAATACGTTTCTCAAGAGCATTAAGCAATGGGTTAGGCGTTAAACACATACAAATCTAAAGACTGCAACATGAGATACTTCTAGACAAAACTAAAGGGGTTTGGGACTTCCCTGGTGGTCCAGTAGCTAAGACTCTGGGCTCCCAATGTAGGGGGCCTGGGTTGATGCCTCAGTGGGTAAGGAGTCCACCTGCCAATGCACAGGAGATGTGGGTTTAATCCCTGGGTTGGGAAGATGCCCTGGAGAGAAGGGAATGGCTACCCACTCCAGTATTCTTGCCTGGAAAATGCCATGAACAGAGGAGCCTGGTGGACTACAGTCCATGGGGTCGCAAAGAGTCGGACACGGCTGAGCGACAGAGCACACACACAGGGAACTAGATCCCACATGCCACAACTAAGACCCAGCACAGCCAAATAAACAAATAATTAAAAAAAAAAAAAAAAGACAAAATCCTGCTATAAGCCAATACCTCTATTTCCTCTTATTTAAGTCAGCCAAATTGTCCAACATGCAGATAGAATTTCGGGGCCAGAAGGAACACTAAACTTGGAGTCAGAGGACCCAAGCCTCATTCCCACCCAAATCTCTGTTCCCTTACTCAGTATGTGCCCAGGGTTTGTAAAATGCAGCCATGCGCAATGAACTCCCAGGGGTGAGGTATGCAACTGATGACCCGTGTAGCACCTGTGACCACAGCTGGCACAATGTGGGGGCTTCATCAGCCCTAATTCTCCATCAATCTTTACAGACAAATGAGAAATTCGGCTTCCCAATAAGAGCATAACTTCCTCAACGCTTAGGTTCAAGTGAATTGCAAATCTGTCATTCATTTAGCTTTGGCACCAGTTCTGGGAAACAGTTGGTGGAAACGGTGACAGTGTTGGCTAAGAAGAGCCCTGGGGAACAGATTATGTGGCAATGAGGCAGTCAGGGCACTGTATCCCTGTCTGCTGGAGAAGCCAGGGTTGCTAGTAGGCAGGAGTAGAGAGTGGGAGAAAGAGTTAACAGTGCAGGGTCCCTAGAGAGATGGGATTCACTATTTTTGTTGTTGTTGTTCTATCCACATATGGAGTAACTTTAATTCTTTGCCTCAGTGTCTCTGAAGAGTGGCAAACAGGAAAAAAAAAAAAATCCCACATACCTTGTATTTCTGAATTATCTCCAAAGGGTTAAGGAGGATGGGAGAGCTGCTGCTTAGGGTGCTGGCTGAGAAGGACTTGTGGTGGCCGTGAAAATGCACCCCTGGGGCTTCCTTGGTGGTCCAGTGGTTAAGGCTCAGCCTCCCAGTGCAGAGGGTGCAGGTCAGATCCCTGGTCAGGGAACTAAGACCCTATAGGCCACAGGGTGTGGCCAAAAGTTTAAAAATAAATTAATTAATTACTTAAAAAATAAAAAGAAGAAAGAAAACAACAATGCACTGTGAACCTTGTGCCACAGTGGTGTAATTGCTGTAACTGACCAAGGGCCCCACGGCTGGGCCCTTAATCTATCGCCCCCATGACTTTGCACAGAGGTTGTGCTGCCTGCAGGCTGTCCCTGTCAATGACTGGTCAAGGCACAAGTAGGAAGAGCCATTCCCGTAGGTCAGCCTCCTTTGAAAGGTGGCTCGATGACTCCTTATCAGCTTTGTGAAGAATGGCTGAGACTTTGTTCCAATTGAGACTCTTCCTCCTGGGTCCTCCTTCCTCCTGGTTCTTCTTCAGCCCAGGCCGGCCCACACTGTGGTCTGACAGCTCCCTCCCGCTTCTCCCTCACAGGCATTCCCCCCACTAAATCTCTCGCACATCTAACCCTCTCTTGGCATTTTCCGCCTAGAGTTATAGAACAAAGGAGCACACAGGCCTGTGGTCAAGACACTTCTCTGGGATTTCCCCTGGGGAGATTCTTCCTCCCCTCCTCCCACCACCCGGGACAATGCCTCTTGGCCCACAGGAGCAGGAAGCCAAGTACAGCCAGCTTTTTCTCCTCAAATCATCCTTGAGCACCATAAGAACCATGGCAATGATGGGAAAATTTATTATATCCTGCCACCCTCCACCCCTGCCCAATTACATTCCCATGGTGATGAGCATTTCTGGAAAAATAGTATGAGTAGGTGGTTTAGGAGTTACTGTACAGGGGACTTCCCTGGTCCAGTGGTTAAGATTTTGCCTTTCAATGAAGGGAGTGCAGGTTCGAACCCTGGTCTGGGAGTTAAGATTCCACAAGCCTCTGGGCCAAAAAACCAAGACATAAAATAGAAACAGTGTTATAACAAATTCAATAAAGACTTAAAAAAAAAAAGTCTGACTTTAAAGAGTTGCAATTCAGTCTCCTAAGGTCAGGGTCTACCTTTTTCACCCTCTCTTGCCAGTGTCCAAGCCTGGACCTAGGGAAGCCAGGGACAGATCTCTGTTGAATAAATAAAACATGACCAATGTCACACCTGGAGCCAACTACATTTAGGGCTCTGGGTTCCTTATCTGGAATTGAAAAGAAATTGTTGTAAAAAGTCTTAAATATTGTAGTCTGCTTTAGTTTATTTTGTAGTATTTCCAAATAATCACTTTTCCAGGATAGATGGAGGAAAGACAAAATCTTTTCCAGAAAGAATTATTTGTATATAAAGTATGAAAAGACTGGAATGGGGTTTGTAGGCTTAAAAAACAATCACAACCTAAAAGTTGAGTTGTTTTATTCAGTGGGAATTTTTAGGACTTCAGGCTAGGAAGTAGCATCTTAAGTAACCCTGAGAGAACTGCTCCAAGGAGGTGAGGTGGGAGCCAGTTTATAGAAGTTTTGCAACAAAGGGAAGGTCAAAAGGTTGTTGTTTGTTAAAGGAAAACCAGACATCTCAAGATAGTGCTTTTCTTTGTATAGGAAGATGCAAGAGTCTGGGCTCACTGAAATCATTCCTTTGATATGCACCCCAGGTATCTGGGACCAGTGTCCTGTGTTCTCTCATCCTGAGTTTCCTCAGGGCTTACCGGAGGGCATGGCTGCTAGATAGCAGGTGTTCTTTCCTTCTTAAGCTCCTTCAGGCTCCCTGACTCTGGAAGGTGGCACCTGCTGATGACTGTGAAATTCTTATTTACTGATAGGGCAGGAAATGTCCCATTTCTCAGGTGTGTTGGGATGGAGGGCCATGTGGGACAGAGACAAGTAGCTGATCATGAAGCAGGTATAAAGACAAAAGGACGTATCCTTTGTTAACGCCACTGTGACCTGGGTTTGCATTCACAGGCTCCAGGGCTTCCCTGGTGGCCCAGACAGTGAAGTATCTGCCTGCAACACAGGAGACGTAGTTGCATCCTTGGCTCGGGAAGATCCCCTGGAGGGGGGAATGGCAACCACACCAATATTCTTACCTGGAAAATCCCATGGACAGAGGAGCCTGGTGGGCTACAGTCCAAGGGGTCACAAAGAGTCAGACACGACTGAGCAACTAAACACACACACACACACACACACACACACGAACTACACCTTCGTGTCTATCTGTGGTGTTTATGTAAATTGCCACATCTGTATACGTATGTTATCTATTGCTTTCTAACTGCTTCCTCACAAAGGAGTTCCCCAAATTCAGTGGCTTCAAACAATAATCATGCATTTTGCTCATGAAATGAACCTTGGGCAGGGCTCAGATGGATGACTGGTCTCTCCCCCATGGTGTCTGGGGTTTAGCTGGAGTGTTTCAAACGGTGGCAGCTGGAACAGCTGGGGTTGGCTGGGCGTCTCTCTTCATGTAGTCACAGAATTTTTCTGTGTGGTCTGTCCAGCATGGCAATCTCAGATTGGTCATACTTCTCATGTGGTTGCTAAAGGTGCCAAGAGCAAGCATTCCAGTGACCAACATAGGAGTTGAATAGCTTTTTATAACCCAGGTTAGAATTCACAGAGTATCAGAACTTCTCTGGTGGTCCAGTGGTTAAGAATCCTTGCTTCCACTGCAGGAGGCACAGGTTCAAATCCCTGGTCAGAAAACTAAGATCCTACATGCTGTACAGCAAAACAAAAACAAAACCAAAAAGAACTCATACTATACTAATTTCTATACTAATCTAGTTGTACAAGTTATTACATGACTGCTCAAATTCAAGGAAAGGAAACATAGATATTTTTATTGATAAGAAGAGTGTCAAGAATTGGTAGCCATGTTTTAAAATTGCCACAGCATGCAACTCACATGCAAGGTCACTTATAGGCACAATCACGTACAATTTAACCAATGTCACTCTCCTACACGACTTAGTGACTGAACAACAACAATACCCTCCTGCCATCCTTTGGACTGGGAAAGCAGGGAGGCAGTTCAAATCTTTGAGTGATCCATGAGGTCCTTCAAAGCCACCTTGCTCACCTCTATAACCATCAAGTTACTAGAGGTCTGAGAATCCTCTGAAAAGTAGACCCTCCGAAGACAGAGGTATTCTAAGTGGCCTGAAGCACAACTGCCTGAAGATTTCATTTCATCTCCCTCCTGACCTCAGAGATCTTATTAGGTCACGAGCCCACCTCCTGCTATGACCCAGGAGGGGAGAGCAATGACTGACAGAGGTGGAGTTTTGATGGGGAATCTGAGGGGAGAACCCTGAAGCCACCCTGGCTGACGAGTGGCCAGAGGAACCCAAACTCCGGGACGGGCGGCCCATGTGCGTGACTTCAGGGAGGGGCTGCTGAGGTCACACTCTCTTTTCTCCAAATGCAGACGTTGGGAGGAAACTTGCTGCGCTTTCGGCTGCTTCAGAGGAGGTGGCCCGGGGAAACTCCCAGCCTGGCTCACTCTTCAGGTCCTCTGAGCTTATCATGAAAACTTCCTTTTTCCACGCCTCTTCTTTTTTTCACGCCAAGCAGAGAACAATGGTCTTCAGTGGGAATGCCGTCGTAACACAAAAGGGAGGGGGAAATAGAAGTCACCTGCATGCCCCCCACCCCCGCATCATCTCCCTGGGTCTGGTGGGGCCAAGCCTTGATCATCAGAAAGCACAATGGAAGCTTGTCCACACTCTGTGTCAGGAAAAACGAGTTGCTCAGTATGACAGGACTCCCAGCGGAAACTTGGTTCCTATCCGGGAGATCAATATCCAGGAAATCCTATGAGCAAAATAAGCAGGTGGGACTTCCCCCAGTTCCCCTGTCGAATTTAGAGACAAGGCTGAAAGTGGGCCCTGAAGAGAACAACCAGTTGTGAACCAAGGAAGCTGAGAGGCAGAGAGGGAAGACGGCAGGTGTCATAAATGAGGCTTGTGGGGGTGGGTTTTTGACTAACATTGTAGAGGCTACAAAGGAGATGGAGGTGAAAAGAGGAGAGGGAAAAGCCAAAGAAAGGTTGATTTTTTTTTTTTTTTGGTCTATTTTGGTGGGCTGCCGTCTATGGGGTCACACAGAGTAGGACACGACTGAAGCGACTTAGCAGCAGCAGCAGCAGCAGCAGCATGGCATGTGGGATCTTAGTTCCCCCACACTGAATATTCATTGGAAGGACTGATGCTGAAGCTGAAGCCCCTATACTTTGGCCACCTGATGCAAAGAGTCAACTCATTGAAAAAAAGACCCTGATGCTGGGTAAGATTGAGGGTGGGAGGAGAAGGGAACAACAGAGGATGAGATGGTTGGATGGCATCACCGACTCAATGGAGGTGAGTTTGAGCAAACTCTGGGAGATAGTTGAAGGAAAGGGGAGCTTGATGTGCTGCATTCCATGGGGTCGCAAAGAACTGGACAGGACTTAGCAACTGAACAACAACCAGGGATCAAACAGTTCACGTGTCCTGTGCAGTGAAAGTGCAGAATCTTAACTACTGGACCACCAGGAAAGTCCCAGCAGAGGTTAAAATTATAGATGGTCGCACATAAGGTAGAATGTCTGAGTACAACATGTCCTGATGTGTTGATTTGTGATACATCCCTTTTGCACACCTGTGTGCACAGGTTCGTGCCCAGACCCATTTTCCCTTACCCTCTCTGAATCTCACTGGAACACCCATTGCTCATTCTGCTCACCAAATGAAGGGCTTCATGTTGACTATGAAGAGGAGCCCAAATCCTGGAAGGGTCTTGGTGCTCTGATTCGACCTCCTCTTACCCCAATTCTGCCCCCTGACCTGACTCTGTGATGTGTTTTCTTGTCTCTAGGAACTTGTTCTTCCAGCTGTCTCCAATGGCAGGGGCTTTTTTCTTCCATGCATGTGTCTTCAAACCTCCTCCATCTTCCACATCCAGTGAAAATAAGCCTTTCCCACTCACCTGAGCCAGGAGAAATCTCAGTATGTGTTCCCATGGGACCCTGTGCCCGTGCACATCTCCTGGTACATCTTATACTGAAGCCGTGGTGCTGGCTGGTGCCCTTGGCTGGTGGCTCCCCAAGGAAGAGAGCTATTTATCTTTGACATGCAAGACACACATGGACTGGATTCTACTATCATCATTGCCAGTAACACCGAATATTCGACCAATTGCCCGCTTCACAATCAGATTGATCCTGGGGCAGAAGCTTTGTTACTATGTCTGTGAAGTTTTACTTGGCAAACTGAAAGTAAAATTATCTTTTCTTTCCTCAAATGTCACCTTGGGAGAAGTACAAGAGAAAAGCCTATTTGAATAAGACCTTCAAGTGATCTAGGCAGAAGGACTTGGACTTTCTTTTTTTAGAAAAATCAGTTGATCAGTTGTGCCAACTCTGCGACAACATGGACTCTAGCCCACCAGGCTCCTCTGTCCATGAGATTCTCCAGGCAAGAATACTGGAATGATTGCCATTCCCTTCTCCAGGGGATCTTCCTGATCCAGAGATTGAACCCAGGTCTCCTGCATGGCAGGCAGAATCTTTACCGTCTGAGCCACAAGGGGCTGAAGCTGTATTACTATGTCTGTGAAGTTTTACTTGGCAAAGCAAAAGTAAAATTATCTTTTCTTTCCCCAAATGTCACTTCAGGGGAAGTACAAGACAGAAGCCTATTTGAATAGGACCTTCAAGTGATCTGGGTAGAGGGCCTCGGACTTTCCACTCCCTAAATGGAATGGCCATAAGACACAAAGCAAATGCAGGAAGTGTGCTTGGTGAGAGCAAATGAAACTGGGCCCCTTAAGGGCAAGTCTCTGTTGGAAAGGCCAGAACTCAGATTTCCCCAAAGAGCAAAGCGTAAACAGCCCATAGCCATTCACTAGGCTAATTGCTCAACAAATTTTACAAAGCGCCCACCATGCACTGGCCCTGCCCTGGAGCTGGGGATGGGTATGCAAGGAGTTTGTTTCATTAATACAGGTGTAAAGGGATCTCACATAAAACCACTGGAAAATTCAAATGTAGAATAAGTGCCTTGAGACTCTGAGATGTGAAAGTTCAGCCGGAAGGAGAAAGTAAGGGCTTCCCAGAGAAGGCTTGGATGTGGCCATACTTCCTGCTTTGGGAAGGAAGTTGGTAAAAATGAATGAAGTCCATGTGCAGAAAGGAGGGGGGCTTTCTGGAGGATTGGCCTTCCAATCCTCTGTTCCAGTTGTTCCATCCCTGTTCAGGTATCTGAGACATCTCAGGGTGCTTCCTATAAAGTCTTTAAAAAAAAAAAATTATTGTTGGCTGCTCTGGGTCTTTGTTGCTACATGCAGGCTTTCCCTAGTAGCAGCGAGAGGGGGCTACTCTCTAGTTGGGTGGGGTATGTGGGCTTCTCAATGCGGTGGCTTATCTTGTTGTGGAGCACAGGCTTTAGAACATGCAGGCTTTAGTGGTTGAGGTACATGGGCTCAGTAATTGTGGCTCAAAGGCTTAGCCCCAAGGCATGTGGGATGTTCCTGGACCAGGGATTAACCTGGTGTCCTCTGTGTTGCAAGGTGGATTCTTTACCATTGGACCACCAGGGAAGCCCAATAAATTCTTTTTCTTGTCAAAGTTAGAGTTGTTTCATGGAAGGGCTTCAAACAAATGTATTTCCCCAACACAGTGCCAGCAGAAGAGCAGGCTTTGTCTCTGTTAAGAACTTTCCTGAAAAAATGGTCCAGATTAAAGTGTCCTAAGAAACACAGTTCATCATCGAGGGAGGTGAACAGTGGCTGCCATGAACTAGATGCATTTGTGCGTGTCAGGTCCAGCGTTTCTCCCTTTGCAGTGTGGAACGGTGGTCTCATGACCTCCATTATTATTATTTTTTTGGTTGCACCAGGTCTTGATTGCTGCATGTGGGATCTTCTATCCTTATTGCAGCAGCATGTGGTCAGTCTTTAGTTGTGGCATGCGGGATCTGGATTGCCCTGACCAAGGATGGAATCCAGGCCCCCTGCATTGGGAGCACAGGGCCTTAGCCCCTCCCCTGCCTTTAAGGATACCTCCCAGTGGGCAGTGAGGGAGAAGACTCACTCCAGAAAAAGCTTGTGTTCCTTCATACCCAAAGGTTTCTGGGATGTTCTTTTGCTCCGCTGCACCAGGAAGCAGGAAGATGCTCTCTTGCTTGAGGGGGAACCCCCTGCACCCTGGCCTTAGTCAGAAATCACTGTGGCATCAGCCATGAGCAGATCTCTCAAAGGAGAACAGATTCCCTCCCCTGACAAAGCCACTGACTCTGTGGGTTTTCTTCTTCAAGGAAAGGCTATAATTAGTCCTTGGAGGCCCAAGGCTCTTAGAGTTCAGAGAGCAGGGATCCAGCAGTAAAGCCCCACCCCCACCTTCCAGCAGGGACACAGCCCAGATGAGAGAATGGCCCTGGGGCCGGGAAAGATGTTCTCAGATCTGGGTGCTAGTCCTGGCTCTGCCACTCACTTCTATGGCTTAGTGGACACAGGGGAGGAAGGGGAGGGCAGGATGAATTGGGAGATTAGCACTGACATATACACACACTGTGTGCTCAGTCGTGTCCGACTCTTTGTGACCCCATTAACTGTGACCCCGTGAACCCCTCTGTCCATGGGATTCTCTAGGCAAGAATACTGGAGTGGGTAGCCATTCCCTTCTGCAGGGGATCTTCTTGACTCAGGGATCAAACCCAAGTCTCCTGAGTCTCCTGCATTGGCAGGTGGATTCTTTACACTAGTGCCACCTGGGAAGCCCCTAGAATGATAACACCTACCATTAGAGATGTTGTGGGGATCAAACTCTATAACCACATTCCATAACCAGCAGCTCCATGTCAGTGTGAGCTGCTTCTTTGTGCTCTCAGGACTCTGGGATTTGAGTGCTCCTAACATTTTCCCTCCTTCACAGTAGATTTTGCTGCAGGGGTCAGTGGCCTTTCATTGCCTGGAACCAGAAGAATCCATGCACTGGGAGTGCCCAGGCCTGGTTTCTTGGCCCATTTTCCTTATTGGGCCTCAGTTTTTGCACCTGAAACCTAAGAAAGGCTTCCCTGGTGGCTCAGTGGTAAAGAACCACCTGCTAAGGCAGGAGACATGGATTCGATCCCTGGGTCAGGAAGATCCCCTGGAGAAGGAATGGCAACCTACTCCAGTATTCTTGCCTGGAGAATCCCCATGGACAGAGGAGGCTGGTGGGCTATATAGTCCATGGGGTCACAAACAGTAGGACACAACTGAACAACTAAACAACAACCTAAGAATATTGGACCAGAACGTTTTCAGATTTCCTTCTACCTCCACAAATTCTTCAATCCTTATCTTAAATCCTTATAAGGTCTTATTAGCCTCCTAAAATAAGTCAAGTAGTGGCTACTCTAACAAAAAGGTAGGGGCAGGGAGAAGTCGGGAGAGAGATGAAACAAGTTAGGCAAAAGGCTGGAAATATGTGAAGCTGGTTGAGGAGCACTTGGGAGTTCTCTATTCTCTTTACCTTGTGTATGTTATTAACACCATTTTTCTATGTTAGGGTTTCTAATGTGGCTCAGTGGTGAAGAATCTGCCTACCAGTGCAGGAGACATGGGTTCAATTCCTGATCCAGGCAGATCCCACATGCCTTGGAGGAACTAAACCCATGCACCACAAATATTGAGCTTGTCCTCTAGAGCCTGGGAGCTGAAACTACTGAGCTCATGTGCTGCAACTACGGAAGCCTGTGTGCCTAGAGCCCGTGCTCTGCAACAAGAAAAGTCACCAAGACAAGAAGCCTGTGTATCACAACCAGAGAGTGGCCCCTCTCACTCAAACCAGACAAAGCTCGCATGCAGCAATGAAGACCCAGCACAAAAATAAATACAAATTTAAAAAAATTCTATGCTAAAAAATGTTTTTTTGTCTTTTTTTTTTTTTTAAATAAAAGTTCCATTGAATTTGAGTGTCTCTATGATCTTTATTTTCTGGCACCCTCGAGAAGTAACCATCCTAATAACAGGTACCTTCCAAAGGAAAGCCCCTCTCTTTGTCACCCTTGGCATCCACATCTCCATCCCTGGGACAGACAACCTCAGCTGCTATGCGGCTCCAGCCTTAGAAAAGCTTGGGGACTTTCCAGAATCTTCAATTCCCACTTCCCATTTCTCAAGAGATGAACTATCACATTTCTAAAGAAAAAAGTCACAAACAGGGGAAAACTCAAATCCAGGGTCAGCTAACTTAGGGGATTTAAGGAAGTCTCCCAGGGCCGCTGCTCACTGGTGAACTGGTTGCAGTTTGGGGTGAGCTGCTCAGTTCTTCCCTCAGCCTGAGAGGACTTGAGGTCACTCCCCATTGCCAACCTGGCTGGGCTGGCAAACCCAAGGGCACGTGCTGGTCTCCCCAGCCCAGGAAAAGGCTCCCAGGGAGAGGCCTGAACCTCTTCCCTCGGGGGAAAAAAGGGTTTTCAGGATTGCTGTTATTAGTCGCTAAGTCATGTCCGACTCTTTGCAACCCCTTGGACTGTAGCCCACTGGGCTCTTCTGTCCCTGCTATTTCCCAGGCAAGAATACTGGAGTGGGTTGTCATTTCCTCCTCTAGAGGATCTTCCCGACCCAGGGATTGAATCTGAGTCTCCTCCATATTGGCAGGCGTGTTCTTTACCACTGAGCCACCTGCTGGCAGGATTACTGAAACTGAAACAGAACCCCAGGACTTGATCCCATGGGCTACAACTAAGACCTGATACAGTCAAATAAATATTTAAAAAAGAAAAAAAAAACAGAACCCTAAACAGAAGGAGGGCAACCCCAGCCCACCCGCCCTCTCTGGCTCTGTGCTCTCCCTGCCCAGCAAGCAAGCCAGGGTTGTAAGGGCCACCTACTGGCTCCTGCCCACAACAGGTGAGTTTGCATCTACCTTGAGGAGTTGTGCACCTCTGCACAGCCCAGGAGGGTGGCCTTTCCAACCACGGGATTGCAGGCAGGCTGCAGACAGTGCCTGCAGCCAAATAAGCCTCCGGGGTTGCTGGCAGCATAAGTATCAGTTCAGATTTTACCAGATTTTCCCCTTTGTGTGTTTAATGCAAAAAAATAGCCATGAACCTAGACCTGAATAACATAGGTTTTTATCTGGCCCAGGAAGAGGACACTGGTGCCAGATGAGGATTTTGAGGAGAGGGAGGGGAAAAGAGTGCTGTGTTTACTTATTATCATTTCATGGAATATTTACCAAATATCCACTGTGTACCTGGTTCTGAGCTGCCTGCTGAAGTTAGAGAAAGATCAGACAAGCCCTGCCCTCAAGAAGTTCCCAGATTAGAATAAGTAGCAACAAGACAGATGATCTTGTTGAGTGGCTAAGTCATGTCTGACTCTTTATGACCCCATGGACTGTAGCCCGCCAGGCTCCTCTGTCCATGGGATTTCCCAGGCAAGAATACTGGAGTGTGTTGCCATTTTCTTCTCCTGGGGCTCTTTCTGGCCCAGGAATCGAACCCACTGTCTCCTGTTTAGCAGGCAGATTCTTTACCAATGAGCCACCTGGGGAGCCCGAGACAGATATAGAAGCTATTAAAAAAGAAAATAGATGGAGAAGGAAATGGCAACCCACTCCAGTATTCTTGCTTGGAAAAGTCCATGGACAGAGGAGCCTGGAGGGCTGTCGTCTACAGGGTTACATAACTGAGTATGCGTGCATGAGGGTGGAGGGAAATAGGTTGGTAGCAATAAACTGGTAGAACTAAAAAAAAAGAAAAGAAAATAGAAAGCGGTGAGTGTTAAGGAGGCATAGATGGTGATACAAAAATGCTTAAAAGGAAAATGAATATTTTTTGAACATCCAGCATGTGCCAGAAAGGATGCCAGAAACCTTGGAAACCTCATTTCATTCAAAGCTCATAGAAGTATCAACTCTATTCCACTGGGACGGAATCTGACCGCTAGAACCTGACAGGTCACACAGCTAGAAGCAGCAGAGCAAGGAGTGACACCGGCATGGTCTGAATCCAAAATACATAGATAAAATGCTGCCTGTAAGTTTTTCTTACATTCACATACACACATAAATGAAGATATGTAAACATTTGTTAGCTCTATTCATCATGACAAACACATGAAGTGTCAGTTTTGTTCCGGATCATCAGGGCTCCTTTGTTGCTGGACTAGGCAAGCTCCTAGTCCAGACCTACCTCCACTGGCCTCCGTAGATCGCCACCTCGTGTTTCCAAGTGGGACTGCAGTGGAGGAACAGAAGCCTTTGCCTGGGTTTTGACTGTGCCAAAGCCTTTGACTCTGTGGATCACAGCAAACTGTGGAAAATTCTGAGAGAGATGGGAATGCCAGACCACCTGACCTGCCTCTTGAGAAATCTGTATGCAGGTCAGGAAGCAACCGTTAGAACTGGACATGGAACAACAGACTGGTTCCAAATAGGAAAAGGAGTACATCAAGGCTGTATATTGTCACCCTGCTTATTTAACTTCTATGCAGAGTACATCATGAGAAACGCTGGACTGGAAGAAGCACAAGCTGGAATCAAGATTGCCGGGAGAAATAGCAATAACCTCAGATATGCAGATGACACCACCCTTATGGCAGAAAGTGAAGAGGAACTCAAAAGCTTCTTGATGAAAGTGAAAGTGGAGAGTGAAAAAGTTGGCTTAAAGCTCAACATTCAGAAAACGAAGATCATGGCATCTGGTCCCATCACTTCATGGGAAATAGATGGGGAAACAGTGGAAACAGTGTCAGACTTTATTTTGGGGGGCTCCAAAATCACTGCAGATGGTGATTGCAGCCATGGAATTAAAAGACGCTTACTCCTTGGAAGGAAAGTTATGACCAACCTAGATAGCATATTCAAAAGCAGAGACATTACTTTGCCAACAAAGGTCCGTCTAGTCAAGGCCATGGTTTTTCCTGTGGTCATGTATGGATGTGAGAGTTGGACTGTGAAGAAGGCTGAGCGCCGAAGAATTGATGCTTTTGAACTGTGGTGTTGGAGAAGACTCTTGAGAGTCCCTTGGACTGCAAGGAGATCCAACCAGTCCATTCTGAAGGAGATCAGCCCTGGGATTTCTTTGGAAGGAATGATACTAAAGCTGAAACTCCAGTACTTTGGCCACCTCATGCGAAGAGTTGACTCATTGGAAAAGACTCTGATGCTGGGAGGGATTGGGGGCAGGAGGAGAAGGGGACGACAGAGGATGAGATGGCTGGATGGCATCACTGACTTGATGGACCTGAGTCTGAGTGAACTCCGGGAGTTGGTAATGGACAGGGAGGCCTGGCATGCTGCGATTCATGGGGTCTCAAAGAGTCGGACACGACTGAGCAACTGAACTGAACTGAATTGAATATCCAGAGAGGGGGTTCCCTGGTGACTCAGATGGTAAAGAATCTGCTTGCCAATGCAGGAGTTAAACCAGTCAATCCTAAAGGAAATCAACCCTGAATATTCATTGGAAGGACTGATCCTGAAGCTGAAGCTCCAGTACTTTGGGCACCTGATGCGAAGAGTTGACTCATTTGAAAAGACCCTGATGCTGGGAAAGATTGAAGGCAGGAGGAAAAGGTGATGACAGAGGATGAGATGGTTAGATAGCATCACTGACTCAATGGACATGAGTTTGAGCAAACTCCAGGAGATAGTGAAAGACAAGAAACCCTGGCGTGCTGCAGGCCATGGGGTTGAAAAGAGATGGACATGACTAAGCGACTGAATAACACCAACAATATCATGTGGAAAGGGCTGCAGTGCCCATTACCAAAGATTTGGCTTCAGTGGGAAAAAGCCAAGCCCCTGACAAGGGCAATAGCAACCCTTCTTGGGGAAGCACCTGCAAGTCTAAGTGGCTATCTCTTTTGTTTACAATAAAGTCCTTTTTATTTTCAGAAATCCCTTGTCTGTCACAGCTGTTTGGGAGGCACCAGAGATTTGGGAGGGAAGAGGTTGTCCTTTGAGTTGTTCACAGTCTAGAAAAGAGATGGCCAAGTGCATGAGCATTGTAATCCCATGTGCCAAGTGCTCTGATAGAAGGGAACACAGGGCAGGTTGGAGAGCCTCCCCACTAGATTACCAGGGAACTGGCACTCTAGCATGTGTAGGAGTTTATCAGGCTGAGAAGGAGGCATGGAGAGATAGGGTGGGAAAGAGAATAGACGTCAGGGGCCAGCTCAATATCACCCAGTGCCCTACAAACGGAGCCTCAAAAACCAGGGGAAGAAAGGGGAGCAGTGGTCAGGGGTCCCAGTCATAGAGTCTTAAGTCATGCTAACAAGAGTAGTACTTATCCTGTGGATAGTGGGGCTTGAAGTAAGGCACTGACAAGGTCAGACTTGCATTTGAGAAAAAACATTTCAGGAACAGAGGAGACTCTGGATGGGAGAGGACTGGAAAGGATGAAGGCCGGGTAGGATGCTTTGGGGTTTTTTCTTTTCAATACTCATTTTTAATTATTTGGCTACAACAGGTCTTTATGGAGTCATGCGGGATCTAGTTCCATGCTCAAGGATAAAACCCAGGGGCCCTGCATTGGGAGTGTGGAGTCTTAGCCACTGAACCACTAGGGAAGACCTAGGATTCTTTTGTAATTTTGTAATGCTTGTGTGGGCTTCCTAGGTGGCGCTAATGGTAAAAAAACCCGCCCACCAATGTAGGAGACAGAAGAGACACCCTGGAGCGGGACATGGCAACCCACTCCAGTATTCTTGCCTGGAGAATCCCATGGACAGAGGAGCCTGGTGAACTACAGTCCATAGGGTAGCAAAGAGTCAGACACGACTGAGCATGCGCACACACAATGCTTGTAAAACTAGGAGAGAGATGCTCGGGACCCAAATAAAAGTAGAGCTCCTGAGGATGGAGAGGAAAGGATGGGGGAAAGGCATTTGTGAAGCAGACCAGCAATGACTAGCGACAGGGGGATGAGGAAGCTGGAGGTGCACAGGAGGTAAAGGACACACTCTCAGACACCCAAGAAGGAGGGCGTGTCTGGTGGAGAGGAGGAGAGCTGCCCAGGACATGCTGAAGGAATATCCAAGGGAGGCAGTCCAAAGGGTCTGCAGCTTAGGAGAGGTGAACTTGGAGCTGTGTATAAGAGAGTGTTCATAGCAACTTATTCATGATAGTAAAAAACTAAAACAACTCAGATATCCCCCAACAGAGAAGAGATAAACAGATTTAGAATAGTAGTTCTCTTAGGAAGGAGGCTAAGTGATTTGAAAAGACACTGGGAAGCCCTTCGGTTTGCTATAAGTTTCTGTCTTGATCTGAGTGGTGATTACATGGGTTTATACTCTGTAAAAATTCCTTGAGCGGTATACTTAAGCTCTCAGAGGATCATGCACGTTAAGTCACTTTAGTCATATCCAGCTCTTTGTGATCCTATGGACTGTAGCTGACCAGGTTCCTCTGTCCATGGAATTCTCCAAACAAGAATACTGAAGTGTTGTCATGCCCTCCTCCAGATATATATACATACATGTATAAAAATATGTACATTTATATACACATGCATACATATATATGTGTGTATATATTATTGTTATGTATATTATTATGGAGATATATATATACACATATGAAATATATGCATATTTACAACGTGTGTACATATATTATCAATTATTTTATTATATATATTACTATATATATATATTATCCTGGAGAGAGAGAGATATATATATATAATGAGGAAAAAAAGGATACAGAGTAAAAAAAAAATAGTGAAAGACTTGGATGACCACTTTGCAATAGAGAATACTAAAGGGCCAATGCTGCTGCTCCTGCTAAGTCACTTCAGTCGTGTCCGACTCTGTGCGACCCCATAGATGGCAGCCCACCAGGCTCCCCTGTCCCTGGGATTCTCCAGGCAAGAACACTGGAGTGGGTTGCCATTTCCTTCTCCAATGCATGAAAGTGAGAAGTGAAAGTGAAGTCGCTCAGTCGTGTCCGACTCTTCGTGACCCCATGGACTGCAGCCCACCAGGCTCCTCCGTCCATGGGATTTTCCAGGCAAGAGTACTAGAGTAGGGGGCCATCGCCTTCTCCAAAAGGGCCAATAAATAGATATAAAGGTGTTTAATTTCACTAATCATCAAAGAAATGGAAATTAAAACCGTTTACTCCCACCAGAATGGCTAAAACTTAAAAGACCAACAATACCAAGTACTGGTACAGATACAAAGCAGCCTCTACTCTCATAACCTTCTGATGGGAACATAAACTGATACAATCACTAGTGTGCTGGATTTGTTCCAGTGGATAACATGCACACTCTAAGATCCAAAAATTCCACTCTAAGGTATGTCTCCAGCAGAAACGAAGGTGTGTATAGAACAGCAGAGGTGCTAAAGAATACCCGCAGTAACGTTATTCACAATCAGCAAAAAAGGACATAATCCAAACGCCTGTCACAGTAGAATGGATAAATAATCTGTGGTGCATTTATATGAAGGAAATCTATGCCACTTTGTAAGTGAACTACCTACAGCTATGCACAACAACCTCGATGAATCTCATGAGGACACAACTGAAGCAGAGAAACAAAACATAAAAGGACATTCTGCATGATTCCATGTATACAGTGCTCGAAACAGGCAAAACTAAATGGTAGAATTTAGGGCTGCATTCCTATGTGGTAACAAGAAAAAAAGAAAAGGCAGGGACGTGGTTTACATATAAGTCAGGCTGATGGAGATAGAGGATTGTAATTAGAAAAGGCTTGGGGGAGGAAAATTGAAGCTGGAGGAGGCGATGCTGGCCGACTGAGGAGGTTCTATTTCTTGAAGTAGGTGTTGTTACTTGGATATTTGCTTTATAATAATCCACGGAGCTGTGAATTTATATTTTATGCACTTTTTTTTCTGTGTGAGTGTTACATTTCACAATATTTTTTAAGAAGAGACAAAAATTACTGGGGGAAAAATACAGTATAGAGGACTCCACCAAGCAGAGAAGAGAAAAGGGCATCAGAGAGATATAGGCCTTACAGAGCCCACGCCACGGTGGGCAGGAGGATTGTCTGATAGTCCCCCAACAAAAAAGGGAGCAATGGAGATGAAGCCAGGACAATTCCAGACCAGATTGTGCAGGACCATGAATACAGCCACTATGTGAGCCTGTGAGGCTGTGCTACACTCAGCCAAGAGGGCAAGGGGTCCACCCTGCATGTGCCGTGTCTGTTAGAGGAAGGGAGTTCTATTTTGCACAAAGTTCCACTTCCTCAGGACTTTTCTGATGGCCCAGACTTAACCCAGCAGGTGGTTAAGATTTCACCTTCCAATGCAGAGGGTGTGGGTTCGATCCCATATGTCTGGGGGTCAAAAAACCAAAGCATAAAACAGAAGCAATATCGTAATAAATTCAGTAAAGACTTTTAAAATGGTCCCCATTGGAAAAAAAGAAACTTAAAAAAAGTTCCACTTCCTGGAAGGGGCAATATCTCTTCATATTATTTTCTCCTGTAAGTCTGAAGTTTTCTTTTTTCAATATGGTTAAGACAAGGGACTTTACTCTGGAGGTATTGCCACATGATAATATGCACCAACATCAGACTCCTCAAGTCTGTGCAACACCCACTTCCCGGCCCAAGGTGAGGGCTCCTAAAGAGAGCCTTTGGCTTCTTGGCCATCCTCTGCCCCTCTGCATCTGGGAAGCATTCATCAAACATCACAGTCACCAACCCACGGGCTCTTTGCCTCCACTCAGCATCATTACTGAGGCTGGGCACAGATGGCAGAAGAATTAAGCCATTATAGTCATTAGTAGAATGTGGTGACCTCACAGGTGGGGCAGGTCCCAACTGTTCCAAAACACAGAACAAGGAAAGGCCAGGCTGTTGGCAGAGATTTTACAGGGGCAGGCTTTGTGGACAGTGGGGTCAGAGGGACCAGCGAAGAGTCTGACATGAGGTGTAAGGCCTGCAACTGTCCAGGTGAGTTTCCTCAATCCCACCTCCCACCCCACTCCATTGCACTTTAGCTTCTCACTACAAAGGCCTTGTATTGGGGAAATTCCCTGGGGGTCCAGTGGTTAAGAATCCACCTTGCAAAGCAGGGGGTGAGGTTCAACTCCTGGTCAGGGAACTAGGATTCTACATGCTTTGTTCAGTTGCTCAGTCATGTCTGCCTCTTTGTGACCCCACGGACTGTAGCCCACCAGGCTCCTCTGTCCATAGAATTCTCCAGGCAAGAATACTGTGGAAGGTTGCCGTTTCCTCCCCAACCCAGGGATCAAACCCGTGTCTCTTGCATCTCCTGCATTGGAGGTGGGTTCTTTACCACCAGTGCCACCTGAGAAGCCCTTCGTTTAGTTTACCTTCATCCTATGATTGTTTTTACTCTTGCCTCCTTCCTTCTTGAGATTTCACATACAGTAGCCAGAGAGATCTTAAGATCTGTATCAGATCATGTTAACTCTCAGCTGAAAGTATTTCAATGATACACCATTATACATGCCACGGGCAACTTAGCCCTCTTGGCACAACAAAGTAAAAAGCCAGCACAGCCTCCCACCACCCAAATAAAATAAATAAATATGACTTTTAAAAAAGGTCTGGTATTGGCTGAATATCTCCCCTTTATTAGATGGGTAAGAAAACTAAGTATAAGCAAATACCCTTCAAGTCAGCAGGAAGGTGAGCAGGAAGCCATGCTATGTTGACCATTCCTCGTGAACACATCAGCACCTGCTAGGCTCTCAGCTGTCCTCCTTTCCTCACTGTGGCTCTCTGACTCCCATTGGCCCCAGGCTCCCAGACAAGCAAGACTTAGGGGGTCCTGGAGCACTGAGGGGCTTTAGCAACAAGGCAGTTTGGCTGCCCCCTTCTCCTCCTGACCTCAATCTTTCCAAGCATCAAGGTCTTTTCCAATGAGTCGGCTCCTTGCATCAGATGGTGAAAGCATTGGAGCTTCAGCTTCAGCATCAGTCCTTCCAGTGAGTATTCAGGCTTCATTTCCTTTAGGATTGACATGATAACAGAAGAGGTGGGAGAGAGGCTTGTTACTATGCTTCATCTAGTTGGAGTTAACTGCTCCACACTTTACCTGGTGGATCAGATGGTAAAGAATCTTCCTGTAGTGCTGGAGATCTGGGTTTGATCTCTTGGAGATCAAACTGGAGAAGGGAGTGGCAACCCACTCCAGTATTCTTGCCTGGAGAATTCCATGGACAGAGGAGCCTGGTGGTCCCATATAATTGGACACGACTGAGTGCAGAAAGTGAAGAAGAACTAAAGAGCCTCTTTATGAATGTGAAAGAGGAGAGTTAAAGTTGGCTTAAAGCTCAACATTCAGAAAACTAAGACCATGGCATCCGGTCCCATCACTTCATGGCAAATAGATGGGGAAACAGTGGAAACAGTGGCTGACTGTATTTTTCTGGGCTCCAAAATCACTACAGATGGTGACTGCAGCCAAGAAATTAAAAGATGCTTACTCCTTGGAAGGAAAGTTATGACTAACCTAGATAGCATATTAAAAAGCAGAGACATTACTTTGTCAACAAAGGTCCGTCTAGTCAAGGCTATGGTTTTTCCAGTAGTCATGTATGAATGTGAGAGTTGGAGTATAAAGAAAGCTGAGTGCTGAAGAATTGATGCTTTTGAACTGTGGTGTTGGAGAAGACTCTTGAGAGTCCCTTGGACTGCAAGGAGATCCAACCAGTCCGTCTTAAAGGAGATCAGTCCTGGGTGTTCATTGGAAGGACTGATGCTGAAGCTGAAACTCCAATCCTTTGGCAAAGAGTTGACTCATTTGAAAAGACCCTGATGCTGGGAAAGATTGAGGGCAGGAGGAGAAGGGGATGACAGAGGATGAGATGGTTGGATGGCATCACCGACTCAATGGACATGGGTTTGGGTAGACTCTGGCAGTTGGTGATGGACAGGGAGGCCTGGCGTGCTGCAGTTCATGGGGTTGCAAAGAGTCGGACACGATTGAGCAACCGAACTGAACTGAACTGAACTGAGTGACTAACATCAACCACGTCACAAGAAAAGCCAGAGGTGAGGTTCAAAAGTTGGCCGTTTAATCTGATGCTCTAATACATTTTGGAGAAGGCAATGGCACCCCACTCCAGTACTCTTGCCTGGAAAATCCCATGGATGGAGGAGCCTGGTAGGCTGCAGTCCATGGGGTCACTAAGAGTCGGACACGACTGAGCGACTTCGCTTTCACTTTTCACTTTCATGCATTGGAGAAGGAAATGGCAACCCACTCCAGTGTTCTTGCCTGAAGAATCCCAGGGACGGCGGAGCCTGTCGGACTGCTGTCTATGGGGTCGCACAGAGTCGGACACGACAGGTCCTCGGTTCATGGGATTTTCCAGGCAAGAGTACTGGAGTGGGGTGCCATTGCCTTCTTCGGACTTAGCAGCAGCAGCAGCTAATACATTTTGCATGACAGTTAGGAAGATGAGGCATAAGTACCTCAAAATGAAACTCAGTCATGTATAATTACCGTGTAATGAAAAGAATATAATTTTAAATTATTAAATTTAAAAAAATATCTGCATTGAGAGTTAGTGATCTTCCATTAAGGATAAATCTTCATGAAACATATGGCTTATAGTGGCCTAGGGGTCTCGCTTAAACCTCACCAAAAGTGAGTTCAATTAGAAGTTCATCTTAGTTTCAAACTTTATCAAAGCCTTGACTTTGTTAATATTTTCAATAGCTCATCTCTCTCATTTTAAGCCCTTCAGGCTCCATTACACCTAATTGTCTCCTGGATTTGAACCTATTGAAGTCTTTTTTTTTTTTTTTAACCCAGGTCTTTAGACAGAGCAATATTTTGACTATACAGAATGCTGTAATTTTTTAGTTCCCATTTTCTAGTCTCTGTTATTGTCACCTATTCATCTGCAAATGCTTAGACACGGCTACTCTTTCCAGGATGAAGAAGCCAGAAACTACTCTGTCACTGTAATAATCTCAAACTATGCAGGTTTTTCTCATAGCTTAAAAAAAGTGTGTGTAGCGGAGAGTTGTGTTTCATAAAGTTATCTTTTGAAATATGTTTACTCTGTTTAATGTTCTCATATTTTTTAAAAATTTATTTTCTATACCTAACAGCTAATTTTAAAATTTATTTTCTATACCTAACTCTCTCTTTTTAAAATTTCTGGCCACACTCCCATGGCATGTGGGACCCTAGTTCTCTGACCAGGGATTGAACCCACATCCCCTACATTGAAAGGCAGTGTCTTAACCACTGGACCACCAGGGAAGTCCCTGTTCTTACATCTTTATAATGAGAGGCCAGCAACTCAACCTACAGAACTGGAAGCACAGAACCCACCCTACATTCTCCCAAGCCCCCCGGTCTGTGGGGGGTGTGCAGGGGACAGTGGAATTCTAAGGGAGCTCCCTCAAAACTGGGGTACAAATGGGGTCAATGGACCAAATGGTATAAAAAGGCTGGAGGTGAAGGTAGAGATGGAGATGCAAATAGAAGGGGAATATCCTGGACTGAGGGAGCCCCAGCAAGGATGGAAGTAAATTTCAGAATGTGGGAGGTGAGAGGCAAAAATCCCATGGAACATTCCAGGGGGCAGGTTGAGAAGCAGGATAGGGGACTCTGGTCTCCCTATGCTCTGGTCTCCCTACCCTCTGTTTTCCTGGGACATTAAATGTTGCTTTGTATCTGGGGCATGCATGCTAAGTCACTCAGTCGTGTCCAATTCTTTGGGACCCCATGGACTGTAGCCCACTAGGCTCTAGTCCAAGGGATTCTTCAGGTAAGAATACTGGAGTAGGTTGCCATGTCCTCCTCCTGGGGATCTTCCTGACCCAGGGATTGAACCCATGTCTCTCATGTCTCCTGCATTGGCAGGCTGGTCCTTTACCACTATCACCACCTGGGAAGACTTCTGAATCTGAGGGAACCAGAAATTTAGGTTAGCTTATGTGATGACTGAGCAGCTTGTTGATACAGAAGCCTGAATAGTATTCTGGTGAGGAGACCAGTGGACATTCAGACAGTACCCCTGAAGCAGAATTTTTCAGCCTATTTGCCTAATACCAGCTCTGTGAGCAGTCATAGCATAAGAGTTAAGAGTCAGGGGTTAATCTGTTGCTGCTGCTGCTGCTGCTGCTAAGTCGCTTCAGTCGTGTCTGACTTTGTGCGACCCCATAGACGGCAGCCCACTAGGCTCCCCCGTCCCTGGGATTCTCCAGACAAGAACACTGGAGTGGGTTGCCATTTCCTTCTCCAATGCATGAAAGTGAAAAGTGAAAGTGAGGTTGCTCAATCTGTATGGGTTCAAATCCTGACTCTGCTGCTTGTTAGCTGGATGGCCCCGAGTTACTTAATCACCTGTGACTCAGTTTCCGTATCTGTAAAATGGGGATAATAATAGTATTTCTTCTACAGGGTTGTTCTGAAGATTTCATGATTAACACACATGAAGATCCTACAACAGGGCCTGGAACATAGTAAGCATTCAATTAATACTAGCTACTATTGGTATTACTGTTTCCACTCTCTTGGTTCAAGATCCTGACATCTGAAACATCCCTCATAATTCTTCCTTCCTCCCCCAGGCTCCTCCAAATTCCTACCCACCTTTCTTTACCCCTGGACACCAAAAGTCCTTATTCACTCATTTTTTCTTACAGTAGCTGTAGAGTTCCTATCAGACAGAGCCTGATTACTTCACAAAGAAGCTATCCTATTGCCTAAACAATAAAAGAAAATAATAATACATTGGATTTCACCAATTTTCGGAAAATATTCAAAAGATATTATTAAGAAAATGAGACTGGGAGAAAAAGTGGACAGAATGCATATATCTGACCAAGGACTTGCACCCAGAATACACTAAGAACTTTTATAACTCAATAACAAGAAGATGAACAACACAACTTTGAAAAATTTGCACAAGACTTAAATAGGCATTTCACAATAGATCGACAGCTGATTAGCACATGAACAGAAGCTCAACATCATTCCTTGGGATGGAAATGCAAACTAAAACCACACTGAGAGACTTGGCAAGGATGTGAGAAACGGGAATCTTCACACACTGCTGGTGGGATGGTAAATTGGTGCAGCCTCTACAGAAAACAGTATGGAGGCTCCTCAAAAAATTAAAAATAGAACTACCATCTGATCTAGCAATCTCACTTCTGGGTATATATCCAATGAATGAAATCACTGTCTGGAAGAGACATCTGCACTCCCGTGTTCATTGTGGTATTTATTCACAATAGCCAAGTCTTGGACACAATCTAAATGTCCGTTGAGAGATGAATGGATAAAGGAGATGTGGTCTATACATACAATGGAATATTATTCAGTCATAAAAGGAAGGAAATCCTGCCTGTGCAACCACATGGATGGGGCTTGAGGGCATTATTCTAAGTAAAATAAGTCAGAGAAAAACAAATAATGCATGATCTCTCTTATATGTGAAATCTAAGAAATAAAATCAGCTTCCTAGAAACAGAGAGTAGATTGGTTGCTGCCAGGAGCTGGAGGCAATAGGAAGATGTTGCTCAAAGGGTACAAATTTTCAGGTACAACAATAATAAGTTGCAGCATGCAAACTCTTAGTTGTGGCATGTGAACTCTTAATCGGCCCAAGTGGATCTAGTTTCCTGACCAGCGATTGACCCAGGGACCCTGCATTGGGAGTGTGGAGTCTTAACCACTGGACCACCAGGGCATGCTGCAACTAAAGATCTGGCATGCCACAATGAAGACAGAAGATCCTGCATGCCACAACTAAGATGTGGTGCAGCCATATCTTAATAATAAATAAATAATTATAAATATTTTTTAAAAAGAAGTTCTGGAGATAACGTATAACATGGTGACTATAGGTAATACTACAATATTTTATACTTGCAAATTGCTGAGGGTACATTTCAAGCATTCTCACCAAAAAAAAGGGGGGGAAAGATAATTCTGTGAGGTGAGAGAGATGCTAATTAACTCGATTGTGAGAATCATTTATTTCACAGATATGCATATATCAAATTGTCACATTGTACACTTTAAGTATATATTACTCATTTGTCAACTGTACCTCAAAAATGGAAATAAAACACTTTGAGAAATTACCTCTCAATACCCTCTAACATGGCTGAATTAAAGGAAACAAAAAAGATGAAAACAAGTGTGGCAAGGACATAGAACAAGTGAGATCTCATACACTCCTGGTGGGACTGTAAAATCGTACGGTCATTTTGGAAAAGAGATTGGCAGTTTCTTATGAAGTTAAACATAAATTTATCATCAACCTCACAATTCCACTGTTTGCTATTTTACTCAAGAGAAATAAAAAGATAACCATGCAAAGAAGCATACTCCAACATTTGTAGCAGCTTCATTCATAACATCCCCAAACCTGAAACAACCCAAATGTCCATCAACAGAGGGATGGATAAAAGAAATGGTACATCCATGCAATGGGACACCGATCAGCCATAAAAACGGATTGCCAATACATGCAAATCCAGGGAGACTTTTTAACGCGTTACGCTCAGTGAAAGAAGACAAACACAAAAATTACACACCATCTGATT
Organism: Bubalus kerabau; assembly: GCF_029407905.1. NCBI lineage: Eukaryota > Metazoa > Chordata > Mammalia > Artiodactyla > Bovidae > Bubalus > Bubalus kerabau. The sequence continues at coordinate 26,689,382 of NC_073642.1, forward strand.
CTTTCATAGGAAATTCTTGTACAGGCAGAACTCATAACAGCACAGACTGCAAATCGGTGGTTTCCTGGGGCTGGAGTCCAGGAACTGACTGCACAGGGGCACGAGGGAACTGTTGGAGGTAGTGGAAATATTCTATAGCTTGCTGGCAGTTACATGGGTTTCAAAACTCGTAAAAACCCACTGAACTGAAAAGAAAACAAACAAAAAAAACACATCAGATTGTATGTCTAAAATGGGTGCATTTTATTGTATGTAAATCTTACCTCAGAAAACTTGATTTTTCTTTTTAAAAAAAGCAGCCAACCTCATTTCTTTAGCAACAGAAAAACCAGTTCTAATTAATTAATTTTTTTAAACAAGTAAACTAGATTGGATACCTCTTTGTCCCAAATACTTTGAAGACATGTCACTACTTTTAGAGAGAACTCTGACATCCTGAAGCTGTCCTTAGAAGCTTTGTACAACCTCCTCCTGCCAGCCTCTCTGCAACCATCTGATGCCTGCTTCTTTTTACTCCTGATGCTTCAGGCTACCCTAACCCTCCCTCCCTCCTCTCCTCCAATACACCCCCTTCCCTGCCTCAGGGCCTCTGCAGGTGCTGTTCCCTCTTCTTGTGTGGTCTTCTCCTCCTCTCTTCATTTGGCCTACACTCCAGGCTTTAGTTTAGAAACAACTTTCTGCTCCTTTATGTAATTTTTTCTTCATGCAATTTGTCATATTTTAAATTATACATTGATTTATGTGATTATTTGTTCCCTGTCTGTTGCCCTAAAGGGCATAAAGGGCAACAATAGTGTCTGACTGTCTCATCACTGGATGCTTGAGGCTCAGCATTGTACCTGGCACTTTAGAGGCTTAAGAAGATATTCTTTTTTAAAAAAATTAATTAATTAATTAATTAATTTGGGTGTTCTGGGTCTTAGTTGCAGCATGCAGGATCTTGGATCTTCATTGCAGCATGTGAGGTCTAGCTCCCTGACCAGGGATGGAAGCCAGGCCCCTTACACTGGGAGCTCAGAGTCCTAATCACTGCACCGGTAGGGAAGTCCAAAAGATATTCTTTAAATGTATGGATGAATGAATAGAGGAGGGTTTTTATTTTTATGTTTGTGTATCTTTTTTATCATACCAACTTATGTGTAAAGAGGTACCTTCCACTTAACATAAACAGAGTCTCATACTAGAAATTCCATGGGAAACTGAAGCCAGTCCTTACTTGCATTCTTTCAGACAGAACATATAAACTGGACAGCTTTCCTTGTGTAGGAAATGTAATATTACAAGTTGATTATGTACTGATCCCCTCGTCATAATCCCCCAATACTCTTCCAAAGTGCTGAGTTGCTTGGTTTAGCATTTCCACAGTCTTTCTTTATCTTAGCTTTTAAAAACAAAAATGTACTTAAATGAATGATTTTGCTGGCTGCTTCCATACTGCTTCATTCAAAGTCCAAGATGGAATTTAGAAAGAGAACAAATAAAATTGTATCTTAAGTGCAAAGTACATGTCTGAGTATCTGCCAAATCGATACACCCAATCCAGTGTATTTCTTCCAATTCCATGCATTCTCCATTGGACCCCTCTTGAAAGTGTCAGTAGTTTTCATGAACCACACAGAACTGTCCCTTAGTTTCTCTCCTACTCTTTTTTAAAAGTCTTTATTGAATTTGTTACAATATTGCTTCTGTTTTATGTTTTGGGATTTTTGGCCAGAAGGCATGTAGGCTCTTAGTTCCCCAACCAGGGATTGAACCTACATCCCCTGCATTGAAAGGTGAAGTCTTAACCACTGGACTCCCAGGGAAATCCCTCCCTAATACTCTTAACATAACCAACTGCCTAGAAAGTACCATTATTGTCATTCTGTTGCCAAGTCGTGTCTGACTATTTGCGACCCCATGGACTACAGCATGCCAGGCCTCCTTGTCCCTCACCATGTCCTGAAGTTTGCTCAAGTTCATGTCCATTGAACTGATACAATGCTGTTCAACCATCTCATCCTCTGCCACCCTCTTCTCCTTTTGCCTTCAATCTTTCCTAGCATCAGGGTCTTTTCCGATGAGTCTGCTCTTCGCATCATATGGCCAAAATATTGGAGCTTCAGCAGCAGTCCTTCCAATGAGTATTCAATGAAGTGTTTTTAAAATCTAGGCTTTATTACTTTTTAGGTATGGTGAAGTCAACAGATCAGGAGACAACTGCCTCTGAAAAAATAGTTACACCCACAGATCCCAAGAGAAGGGGATGTAGCAAACCATGGGTGACACACAGAGAAGCCTCAGAGTCAGTCTGGGCGGCAGAGGGAGTGAGGGGAAGTTTGGACAAGAGCCTTCACTGGGGTTTCCTCAGGAAGTGACAGGTGATGCAGGCAAAGAAGGCTGAGGATTGGCTGGTTTAAATAATCTCAGCTGATGCTGGGCATATTGGGGGCTGTCCTTAGACACTTGGGGCCTTGCTCCTGGGTGATGAGGGCAGGTAGATAACCATCTGGAGTGGAAGAACCCAGTAAAGGAAGTGGTTAGGGGTACAAGCTCTGGATTGGTCTACATTTGAAAGGTCCACTCCCAGGTGAATTGCTTACTGTCTCTAGGAACTGGCTAATCCCACGGAAGGGCAATCTCTCCAGGGCCAGCAGGGCCCCAAGATGTCAGAGTATCAAAGAACAACAAACAGAAGATGTGACTAATATAAGAAGCAAGCGGAGTGTTTGGTCTGAAGGAATTCCCCAGATTAGTCCTTCAGTTATTAACAGAGACACACACACACACACACACACACACACGCACATACAGAGGAAGCAGCTCCTGGGCCAGGGTTATTGAAACAGGTGCTCAGGACTTCCCTGGTGGGGATGTACAGGGCAGTGGGGTGGAGTACATTTCAGAGATTTTTCTAAGGCAGAATCAGTGGAATTTGTGTCTCATTACATGTTGGAGAGGGCAGGACTTGAGAAACGGATGAATCAAAATTTAAAACTTTGAAATATTGACACCATTAAGCAAGTGAAAGGACAACCCACAAGAGAAGATGATATCTGCAAATTATATACCTGATAAGGGGGTTGTATTCAGAATACGTAAAGAACTCTTACAACCAATAATGAAAGATAAATAGCTCAATTAAAAAATGGGCAAAAAGATACACTCCTGGTGGTCCAGTAGCTAAGACTCCAAGCTCCCAGATTGATCCCTGGTCAAGGAAGTAGATCCTATATGCTGCAATTAAGACCCAGCATGGGTTTCCCTGAAGGCTCAGATGGTGAAGAATCTGCCTGCAATGCAGGAGACCCAGGTTCAATCCCTGGGCCGGGAAGATGCCCTGGAGAAGGAAATGGCAACACACTCTAGTGTTCTTCCCTGGGAAATCCCATGGACAGAGGAGCCTGGCAGTCGATAGGGTTGCAAAGAGTCAGACACGACTGAGTGGCTAAAGAACAAAAACAAGACCTGGCACAGCCAAACAAATAAATATTAGGGGAAAAAAAGAAAGAGGTGCTCAAAGTATAGTTCTCTGCTTTCTTTCTAGAAGGAGAACGAACATGTCTTCCTTCTTGTTTCCTTTCAACCAGGACATTAGGAACAGCAACCACCTTTCCAACTGGAAGCTCCCAGTTATAACTCCCAGGCGACCTGGGCTTGTTTTCAGAAAAGGATCCCCATGCAGCTGGAACCAGAGCAGGGGCGCAATCCTCGTCTCAGGGGAGGGCTGCATGCAGGCCTGCTCCTCGCTCACAAAGTGCCTCTCAGAAGGCCTGTGAGTTACCAGGAAGAATCCAACCGCAGGGAGAGGCATTCCTCCCAGGGGTGGGGTGTTGATCACAGTTCTAGGTTCTAGACCACAGAATCCACTCCAGTGAGTTTGAGCAGAAAGGTATTTATGAAGCGTTTAAGGCTTCCTGGGTGGCTCAAGTGATAAAGAATCTGCCAGCTAATGCAGGAGACCTGGGCTTGATCCCTGGGTCGGGAAGATCCCCTAGAGAAAGGAATGGCAACCCACTCCAGTATTCGTGCCTGGGAAATCCCATGGACAGACGAACCTGGCATGTACAGTCCATGGGGTCACAAGGAGTCAGACATGACTGAGAACAACCCAACAACAACAACAAAAAAGAAACAAAGCAGCAAAGACAGACCACAGAATCATGGGAGGGATGAAGAAACAGACACCAGGACAGGCTCTGGGAAGAACTCCCCAAACCACAACACACAACTGGGCAGCCATGGAACCTTTGGCTCTTGCATGACCAAGAAGCTTCAGAAGCAGGAAATCTTCCACCACAGGCATCTCTGAGGAGTGGATTCCTAAATCAGGATGTCCGCAGCAGCCACCAGGTCTATACGGCTTCTCCCACAGCCCCTGGCATATTTTCCTCCCGACATAATTCAACATCACATGCGAGGTCATCTGGTTAGTAAAAAGTAATTCACACCTTGTATACTTGGGGGCAAGGAAGTCTAGAAAATGCCATTTTTAGCTCCAGCCTCTCATACAATGGATATGTGTGTGTCTATTAATCCACGTGTCCACCACACATGGTTTGGTACCTTTCACTGGGTCTAGTATATGTTTGTTTGTTTAAGATATTTTTTGATGATGTGGACCATTTTAAATTTATTGAATTTGTTACACTATTATTTCTGTGTTATATTTTGGTTTTTTGGCTGCAAGGCATGTGGGATCTCAGTTCCCTGATCAGGGATTGAACCCCCACACCCTACATTGGAAGGCGAAGTCTTAACCACTGGACTGCTAGGGAAGTCCCTAGTATATGTTTTTAAAGGACTAAGCGTGTTTACTTTTTTAAAACTGTGAACTACAGGACAAAATTCTGTCCCTGAATCTCAGTGGCTATGGCCCTACTCCCCCATGATCCAGTTTTGCAGATGCTCACAGTCCACTATCCTGGACATTTAAAGATTGCTGTTTTCTACCTCTGTTGGCGTGTACATGGCTTTTTAGAACGTAGACTCAAATATTTGCCCAAACTCCAGCTAAAGATGACAGCTGCTTATCTAGAATGTGCTCATGTTTCCCAGCTAGACAAGCCATTATTTTTTGCTGGCCAGCTCACGAGGCTTAGCAAATGCTCTTGACCGTTTCTGTTCTCCTGAAATGCATTTTAAAAAATCCCTGTAGGGTGGGAGGATGAGGGGAAGGTATAATTAGGGAGTTTGGGACGGACAGGTATACACTGCTATATTTAAAATGGATAACCAACAAGGGAACTCTGCTCAATGTTATATGGCACCCTGGATGAGAGGGGAGTTTGGGGCAGAATGAATATATGTATATGTATGGCTGAATCCCTTTGCTGTATACCTGAAACTATTACAACATAATTATTTTGGTATACTCCAATACAAAAAAAAAGTTTAAAGAAAAAATCCCTGTAATCTATAAGACACACTGGTGAGGAATACCTTATCAGTATCCTTGGGATTTATTACATCAAGATCTCTGAGTTCACATCCTCAGTCTCCCACGATTTCTATGTGTAATTTTAGATAAGTCATTTAACTTCCTGAGACAGCAATTTTTTCACCTATAAAACAGGTCTGGTAGCAACTACTTCATAAAGCTGTTAAGAAAAGGAAACAATATATATAAAAACACTGTGCAAACTGAAAAATTATTGACCTGAGCTAGCAAGTAGACTTCATCTCATGAGCCAACTCCCATGAATTTATTAGTGCTGCCTGGAGACCTGGGTTGAGAAGGATTTTGAGGCTGTATCTGAGTTCATTGGGAAACAGCACAATGGATGGGTAGAAATGCCTGTTGTGATCACCAGAGATTGCTGTCATGGGAGGGTGTCACCTATATAGACGTCACCTACATGACATTACCATTCTGGATGTGTGGGTGGTGTAATTACCATCATAATGGCAGAAGTCTTCTTTGGTGGGCTTAAGAAAACCAGCCATGAAAGAAGCAGCAGAAAATCACCTGAAAAAGAACAAGGCTTGAAAGATCAAGGGAGGGACTTCCCTGGTAGTCCAGTTGGCTAAGACTCTATACTCCCAATGCAGGGGACCTGGGTCCATCCCTGGTCAGGGAACTAGATCCCAGTTCTAAAGATCCCACAATTAAAGATCTTCAGTGCCACAACTAAGACCTGTCATAGCCAAAAAAAAAAAAAAATTAAATTTTAAAAAACAAAAAGAAAGAAAGAAAAATTAAGTGATTTATTTTGTCAGACTAGGAATCCATTTCCCAAAACAGCAAACTCTAGAAGGGCCTCGGCATGCTGGGAACAGAGCTGAACCCTTGGTTCCTTCTCACTTCCCTGGGAGCCCCTTCTCATCTGTTACCTGTCACGTCTCCAGGCCAGGCCCTCTTCCATTGCCATGACATGGACTCCCAGATCCATCTTGTCCCCTCCCATGGCTTCACACCCTTCCAAGGGTATCTCTGGCTTAGATCTCCCCAGAGTTCTCTACCTGTGTATCCAACTGTTATCCTTACAGGATAGCATGGACGAAAAAAAAAATTTAATAAAAACTTTTATTATTTTAGGCCATTGATATTGTGGAAATTTATTTTTCTTTCTTCCTTTATTTATTTATTTTGCCAACTGTGCAGCATGTGGGGTCTGAGTTCCCCAACCAGAGATCAAACTCATGCCCCTTGCAGTGAAAGCACAGAGACTTAACAATTGCACCCCCAGGGAATTCTCTGCAATTTATTTCTTAGAGCAGTTAGTATTATCCTAACTTTCACAGTGGCCAGAATTAAACATTTCCACTTCATTGTCTCAACAGGTATCTCAAATTCAAGAGAATTTAAGATAAAATCATCTTTATGCAACACCTCCAAACTTGCTCTCTTGCTTTCTGTCTGCCCTGTCCTCTGTCAGAACCCTGGTTGTCACCTTGCATTCCTCTCTCTGCTTCCCTCCTGAAATTCAACCAGAGACCAAATCCTGCAGATTCTCTCCTGTCAGTTCTCTTCTCAACTTTCCCACTTGTGCTGCCTTGGTCTATTCACCAATTCTCATCTTTCTCTTGCCCTGACAATTGGGTCAGTCTCTTAGTTGGTACCTATCTGCTTCAGCTCTAGTTCATCCATCCATCCATCCATCCAACCATCTGTCCATCCAACCATCCATCCTTCTAACCATCCATCCATCCACCATTAATCCATCCATCTAACCATGCATCCATCCAATCATCCATCCATTCATCCATCTATCCATCCACCCATCCACTCATCCATCCATCCATCTATCCATCACTCATCCATCCATCTAATCATCCACCCATCTATCCATTCAACTTGCATTTATTAAATGTATTACCCTGTGCTAAACAGTATAAATACCTGGGGAGGGAGGAGGGAGGAGGGTTCAGGATGGGGAACACAGATATACCTGTGGGGGATTCATTTCGATATTTGGCAAAACTAATACAATATTGTAAAGTTTAAAAATAAAATAAAAAAAAAATAAAGTTATTGTTGACACCATGTGAAAAAAAAATAAATAGTATAAATACTATAACAAATGAGTCTCTGACAGAGATGATTGGGAGAACCAACATTAATGAAATAGTTCCACTAATAAGTAAATAATTACAGATGCTATGAAAGAAAATGACAGGTTGTAATGAGAGTAACACACTGGGGCCTTAAACTGGTCGAGTGGCCAAGGAAGCCTTCTCCATGGAGATGACCTTCGAGCTGAGGTCTAAAAGATGGAGGAGGTGTACTGGCAAAGGTGGGGGTTGAGAGGAATAGGACTAAGATCTTCCAAACAGAGGTAACAGTGAGTGTGAAGGTTCTGAGGCAGGGAGGAGCAAGACACATTTGGAAATCTCAAGTCCAATGTGGCACAGGAAGTGTTAGTCACTCAACAGTGTCTGACTCTTTGTGACTCCATGGACTGTAGCTCGCCGGGCTCCTCTATCCATGGGCTTCTTTGGGCAAGAATGCTGAAATGGGTTGCCATGTTCTACTCCAAGGGGATCTTCCTGATCCAGGGATCAAACCTGGGTCTCCTGCATTGCAGGCAGATTCATTACAATCTGAGCCACTGGGGAAGCCCATGTGGCACTGGAACCAGTCTTTTTTATCATCATATTCCCCAGATCTAACACAGTGTCTGGCAGATCATAGGGTTTCAGCAGTTTGTGAACAAGCCAATGAATGAATGGATAAGTGAAGCGATGGGTGACAGAGGACAGATGGGCAAGGCACTAAGCTGAAATTCATGGTATACAATAGTCACGATGTACAACCAAGGATTAGAGCTTCAGCCTCGTCCTCTCCCTACTCTGGGTTCGCCCACCTCCAGCCCCTGCGCCACCCTATGTCCACAGGTGTTTATACCCTGTGTATAATTGTCCGGTGATTGCCCTCCTCCTCCTTGATGATGAGTTCCACCTGCACTCGTCTTGTTTACCAGTGTAGCCTGGCGCCCAGTCCACCGTCTGCACAGAGGAAACATTGTATATAAGCATTTAATGAGCTGGTAGGTACAGGAGGCCAACACCAAGAATCAAAGTCATGGGGGCAGGTGAGGGTGGAGTCAGCTGTGAGTAAGACATGAGTCAGCTGCCTGCGTCAGTTGGCATGAAAGAGGTTGCAAGCCAAATGGGGCACACACACATACATGTTGGTGGCACTTAAGAGTCACATCTAGAGACAAGCCCAGAGCCAGCACAGGTGAGCAAGGACGCAGGTGCAGGAAACACAGGGCAGGCCCGAGTCACCGGTGATGGCACCCTCCGGCTCTTCAAAAGGTTTGGCTTACACCTGATAGGTCACGCCATGGCTGTCAAAAGGAAACACTCACATTGGACACTTCATGGCTTCTCTACCACATCGTGGCTCTCTGTGTGTTTGGGCCGAGTTCCTCTGGGACACATGCATTCTCAGGCGAGTTCATTTTTCTATTAGATTCAGCACCCTGCTGGGCTTCCCAAGTGGCTCAGTGGTAAAGAACCTGCCTGCCAAGGCAGGAGATACAAGAGATGTGCGTTCAATCCCTGGGTCGGGAAGATCCTATGGAGGAGGAAATGGCAACCCACTACAGTATTCTTGCCTGGAGAATCCCATGGACAGAGGAGCCTGGCAGGTTATGGTCCATGGGGTTGCAAAGAGTCAGACACGAGACACGACTAAGCGACTAAGCGTGCACACACCCTACTACTGCCCACCCAGTGCCCTTGAAGTAGGATCCAGCAAGTGTGTGTTGAAGCAATGAACAGCCGGCAGAAGACCTGACAGTCAGACCAGCTGGTCGGGAGGACCCTGAACAAACGGGCCTTCTGCCAGGAAATCTAGCAACACAAGGCCCCCAGGATGACTATGAGGTTGTTGTCTGACTGCTTCCTATTTGCTGCCTTGTAACCAGACTTCCTACAGTTGTCTATTCCTGTCCTCTTGTTTTGACTTACCAGCTTTCAGAATGATCAGCTTCACCATGTCATCTTGTCCTTTTAGCTCCTAGTTTCTGCAAGAGCTAAATTGAATCTTCCTGTATTTATTCATTAAACATTTGCTTAGTGCCTATTATGTGCTAGATACTAAATTTTCAGAAGATTCTGAAGGGTCTGGTAGAAAAGCCAGCCAAAAAATAAAAATGCAGGACTTTCCTGGTGGTCCAGGGGTTAAGAATCTGCCTGCCAATGCAGGGAACACAAGTTCGATCCCTGGTCCGGGAGGATCCCATGTGCCTCAGAGCAACTAAGTCCATGTGCTACTACTACTGGGCCTGCACACCTAGAACTGGTTCTTGCTAGCAAGAGAAGCCACCACAGTGAGAAGCCCATGCACCCCAACTAGAGAGTAGCCTCTGCTCGCCACAACTAGAGAAAGCCTGCTTGAAGCAATGAAGACCCAATGTAGCCAAAAATAAATTTAAAACAATTTTTAAAAAAATTTAAAATAAACGCACAAGATGCCTCGTTAGCACAGTAGGTAGTGCGTCAGTCTCGTAAAATAAACATGCACAATCCGGGGTGATAAGACAACAAAGCACCCAGGGGCCACTGGGAACAGATACCCAAATCAAAATAATATATGTGCTTTAGTGCTTTTTCTGACTTCATTTCCTCATATATCAGAATGACTAAGGAACCAGAATTGGAAGAATCTGAGTCAGAGATGCCATTCACTAATTGATTCCCACACACCCAGCTGTGGTGTGGCCCTTCAGACTATCTGGGAACAAACACCAACCCAGAATCCTTCAGGTTTCCAAGGCTCGAGCCTAGGGAGTTTACCTCAGGGCCAGCTATTACACACTTTGTGTGTGGCCACTTCTCCTTCTCAGCTGCCTGAGGGCCTCAATCATTGGGCCTCATTGCTCTCTGCCAGAGAGACCAACTGTCCCAGTTTCCCCAGGACTGGTTCCATTTTAGCATCGTCCCAGGAAGCCCTTCAGTCCCAGGTAAACAGGAGAGTTGATCATCACCCTGCAGTCTGTACCCTTTGCCATACTTGCTGGTCTGCACATTTGGGCCAGGGCTGCAGGTCTGAGACTCACAGAGGGAGAGGCGGTCCCTGGCGCACTCGGAGGGACCTCGGTGTCAGCATCTGCCCCTCTGATGTGGCACCCTGCCAGCCCCAGCTCCCAGGCCCCAGACTGTTCCAACCTGCTGCCTGCTGACTCAGCCACACCTCAGCTGCTGAGTCAGTCCCCAGGGAGGCAGAAAGGGTAGGTCTGAGCTCCATGAGGGAGGGCGGAGACCCTGCTGCTCTCCTTCATTCCTCCATCCTCTGTCTTAACAGCTAGCAGAGTGTTCCAGGCCACAGTGGCCAAGGACAGATGCGCTCAGAGTAGCCTGGGTCTGTCCATTCAGTGGGGCTTAGGGGACGCCCTTGACCCAGGCCGCATGACCGTCTGCTCAGGTCACCTCTGTTACGACTGCACATAGGACGTCCAGACCTGAGAATCAGCCTAGAGCACCCACATTGCCTGGAATCCAGCCCCTCTCATTTTCCCACTCCATGGGGATGCTTTAGAGCTGCCCAGGCCCCCTGGCCATTATCCAACAGCCCTCTGCCCCTTCCTGCCCCAAAGTAGCCTTGCCGTGCTCCTGCCAGCTCCTTTCCACAGCTTAGAGCCAGGGCGTCCACCTCCTGGGCTCAACTCCAGGGTGCTGGCTTCCTGGTCGCCCATAGTCTGCCGTCTGGCAGCTGCCTAGACTAGGATCCTGTGTTTTACCCTGCACCTCCCCTGGGAAATCTCAATATTGAGTTTTCTGAACCTCTGAGTTGGCAGCTCCCTGGGACCATCCCACTCTACCCAGCTATCCTCTCCGGTCAGAGTCAGGCAGCTGATGAGGTGACAATGAGGCACCCAGGGAAGTGTCAACCTTCCTCTTTTCCTTCCCAATCAACACTTTCACCACCAGCTGGCGGCTGGGTCCCCTGAGAGCTGTGAGGAGGGTGTGGGAGGAGTGGGGGCTATTTCTAGACTAACCACCTCAGCGCTGAGAGGAGCCCGGCCTCCCACCTGTTCAGGGAAGCCATCTTGCTGCTTTCTGCAGAGAAGTCGCCTTTAGCCTTGGCTTAAATCTACCTGGTGGGACGTATCTAGTGTCCCATTTCTGGTGTCTAGGGACTGGTTGGGTCGTGCCCATCGTTAGGAAGGAGAAGAAGGAAACATGCTTCTCTCTTACAAGGAAAGCAGCCCCTTTGTGTACAGACGGATTCCCGGGTTGAACTTCTAGATGAGCTGAGTGGGCACCCTTGTGTTTGGGGTAAGAACTCTCCTGAAGTACATGTTGTCGTTGTTTAGTCACTCAGTCGTGTCCAACTCCTTGTGACCCCATGAACTGTCACCCACCAGACTCCTCTATCCATGTAATTTCCCAGGCAAGAATCCTGGAGTGGGTTGCCATGACCTCCTCTAGGGGATCTTCCTGACCCAGGGATCAAACCCATATCTCCTGTGTCTCCTGCATTGACAGGCAGGTTCTTTAACCAGTCTAGCCATCCAGTAGCACTGGGGCTGTACCTCCACAAGCCTGTGGGATCAAGGGAAGAAACCTGGGCAGATGGAGTCTGTCTATCAGGATGACCTGAGGCTTTTCAAACAGACTGTCCACCCCAGACTCCCAGTGCTGGGGTGGGGCCCAGGGGCAGGGGTGGGGGGTTTCAGGTTTTCTTGGACCAACTACTGGTGAGTGCAAGCTGGATCAGCAGGACCTGCAGCACAGAGAATCTGGATTTGATCAGGCTGAGTCTGGGGCTGAGAAAGAGCAAAGTTCTGAGGGCTCAGGATTCAGGCAGCTGCCGGCCTGAGCAGGAAATATGGGCAAAGTGCACAGACAGCCTGCGAGAGGCCCCGCAATGGGGAGAGTGCACGGGACCTGCTGTAACTGGGCTCTGGCCCTGGTCCAGGCCTCTGCTGCTCCCTAAGATTTCTTTCTTATTCCAGACACAGAATCCATTTCCTTGAGTAACTGATCACACCTACCTCTCCCCCACCAGGGAACTCCTTCTGTCTGGACTCTTGTGTCCCTGTCCATTCAGATGGGTCCCTGTCCTGTTCTGCTAGTTGGTCTTGCTCAGTGATGGTCTCACCTTTGGGCCTAGAGCCTTGTTCTAGGGGCCCATGCACTGATAAGCCAAGTCCGTGATCCAAACTAGTGCTTCTCAAAGTCTAAGATGCATAAAGATCCTCTGGAGATCTTTTCTTTTTTAAAAATTAATGTTTTGTCTGTGCCCAATCTTAGTTACGGCATGCAGGATCTCCGTATGGGATCTCTTAGTTGCAGCATGTGGGATCTAGTTCCCTAACCACAGATCAAACCTGGGCCACCTGCATTGGGAACTCAGAGTCTTAGCCACTGGACCACCAGAGAAGTCCCTGTGTCTGTTTTTAACATAAATATGACCTTAACATAGTACTGTTCTGTGACTTGCCTTTTCACTTAATATATTACTGAAATAGTTTCCTAAATCTTTGGTTTTATTCACTTAATTTCTACACGGAGTTTACAGACTGTCTGTAAACGGAAATATTCAACTGAATAGTTATTGAAACTCACTTAGCATTTCTTTGATGTTATTCCTGATTTTATTTTTTAAATTACACAAGCAGTATCTGAATGCATTCAAAGTGTAAAAAATTCAAAGTACAAAGAAAAAAGAAAAATCTCAGTCTCCTTCCTTCCTTCCCCACCCATATTTCCCCTGTCCAGCAACAACTGCTAGTGATTGTCTTTGGTATGCATTGACATGTATGTACATATTTATTTAGATGGAATCACACTGTATCTATTGTTATGCAACTTGCTTTGGTCATATACACACAAGTCAAAAGGGCCTTTACCAGCCTTGAATTGCCTTTACCTTTTACCAGATTTAGAAAAAGGCACTCCTTCCTCAGATAAAATATTTTTGTTAGGGTATTACTGCACAAGCTGATCAGCTCTGCCAAGGGTACAAAGAGGTCTGGTTAGCCCCAGAATCCACACTCTTATCCACATATAATCTGAACTCTCTGGACACAGGGTCCCTGGGCCTCCAAACAGCGCACCCTCCATTTCCAGATGAGGAATGGGTGTGAATCTCCAGACTCAAGAGTTGGGCAGGAGGCAGGAATTGGTGCAGCAGGTGAACAAGAAGAGACTTCAGTGGGCTCCCTTGTGCGGTGGTCAACCTGAAGATGCTTTACTGACTGAGCTACTTGGGAAGCCCCTCAAGCTGGAGATGAACTTAATCGTATTCCACAGCTGCATAGTCACCCACAGGATGGCTGTACAAAATTTAGTCAGCTGTTCCCTTATTGACATATTTAGGTGGTTTTATTTTTTTTATATTTATTTTAAAAAATTTCTTTCTTGGACTGAAAGGTGCTTTCCTGGTGGCTCAGATGGTAAAGAATCTGCCTGCAATGCAGGAGACCTAGGTTTGATCCCTGGGTCGGGAAGATCCCCTGGAGAAGGAACAGCTACCCAGTCCAGTAGTCTTGCCTGAGAAATCCCACGGACAGAGGAGCCTAGTGGGCTACAGTCCGTGGGGTCACAAAGAGTTGGACACAACTGAGCAACTAACACTCATTGGACTGTGGTGGGTCTTAGTTGCAGCACGTAGGATCTTCTATCATCCTTGTGGTATGTGAAATCTTAATTGGGGCATGGGGGATCTAGTTCCCTGACCAGGAATGGAACCTGCATTAGAAGCACTGAGTCTTAGCCACTGGACCACCAAGGAAGTCTTGCATTTTAAATTGTGAAGACTATGGTGTTCTGGTATTGTGGAGGGCCCAAACTGCATGATTGAGAGTCTTGGTTATGTCCTTTTCCAGCTTTACATATTATGAAAGCAATTTCCTAATTTTGTAGGCAAGACATAGTCTCTATTATTTGCATTTCTTCTCTTCCTGGTTAGGTTGCCTGTGTTTACAGCTTTGCTGGCCAGTTCCTTCTAGTTGCTTGCTAATTGTCTGCAGGCTACTCATTTATCTAGTGCAAGAGACCGCATAATTTTAGCCATGATTGGATTTAGATAACTAATTAGACAACATTTATAACTACTGTTTACTGAATGTTTTTGTGCCAGACACTGTGCCAAGCACTTTGCATAAACTCTTTTTACATTTAATCGATGCAGTGAAGAAAATGGAATTATCTTCACTTTGAAGATAAGGGATTGAAGCTCAGAGAATTTAACTTACCCCACATCACTCAGCTGGTATGTGAAGGAGCTACAATTCAAGCCCAGCACTGAGTGCCCAGTGTTCTAATCACTGAGCTGCTTTTTGGCCAGGGTTTCTTTTAACTTTAACACTCTGTGATTTATTGACCAATTCATTTGACAAACATATACTGAGCTTGGGGCTTACAAGGTGGCACTAGTGGTAAAGAATCTGCCTGCCCATGCATGAGACTTAAGAGACGTGGGTTTGATCCCTGGGTGGGGAATATCCTCTGGAGGAGGAAATGGCAACCCATTCCAGTAATCTTGCCTGGGAAATCCCATGGACAGAGATTACAGTCCACGGTGACACAAACAGTCAGACAAGACTGAAGCGACTTAACAAGTACAAGCACAATATTGAGGGCGCACAAAGGGGCAAACACACAACTACCTGGTATCCAAGCACCAGAGGGGTTGCCAGGGGCTACCTCTCAGGACAACACCCATAGTGCTGAGTGGAGGCTGTGCTGCAGGCAGATAAGGGATCACGGGATCCAGTGTTACTGGAACCTGGATGAGTAGCTGAATGGAAAAGGCCATGAGGACAGGAGCTGTGTAAGTTTCTGTGACCTGGCAGGACTAGGACCAAAAATGGGTAACCTAACTTCACGAACCTTCCTCCCTCCCACTTTCTGCCAGGGTTTCCCAAGGACCAACCCCAGATGGAAGCTGAAAGACAAGGATGCTCACTGAGGCCATCTAATGTGGGTCAGCTTCTCAGGGCACAGAATTGGGGGTAAATAGGAAAAAAGTGTATCCTAAGAGGCAGACAGAAAACAAAAATAAGAAAGGAAACTATCCAGCATCATCAATGGTGGGTTCTCAGCAACGGTTGGGCATCCAATTGTCTCGCCCACTGAAGAGGACGCACTGTAGAAGCGGCCAGGAGTGGGGCCTGTTGGTCCAGGGCCCGGCCAAGGCAGGTCACTGATGCGTGCAAGAAAACAGGCTCTGATGGCTGTCAGGGGGGTTACTGAGAGGTTTTTTTATATAATTGTTTTAGAATAGTTTTAATCTCTTTTTAAAGTAATTTTTGGAGTATAGTTGCTTTACAATGTTGTGTTAGAATAATTTTTAGATTTATAGAAAAGTTATAAAGATAGGATGGAACACCCAGTTTCCCCTACTATCAACTACTTACTGTACATTTGTCACAATTAATGAACCAATACTGGTACATTATTATTTACTGAGATTTCAGTGTTGTTATTTGCTAAGTCGTGCCCAAGTCTTGTGACCCTATGAACTACATGTGGCCTGCCAGGCTCCTCTGTCCACGGGATTTCCCAGGCAAGAATACTGGAGTGGGCTACCATTTCCTTCTCCAGGGGATCTTCCTGACCCAGGGATCGAACTCACATCTCCTTCATCTCCTGCACTGGCAGGTGGATTCTGTACCACTGAGCCACTTGGGAAGCCCAGTGGTTATATTCAGGTGAGAAATAACAAGGGGTTGTACAGGACAGTGGCAGTGGAGTACATTTCAGAGATATTTCTAAGGAAGAAGCAGTGAAATTTGTGACTCATTAGATGTTGGGGAAGGGAAGACTTAAGAAAAGGGTGAGTCAAAATTTAAAACTTTAAAATGTTGCCACCATTAAGCAAGTGAAAGGACAATCCATAAAGGGGAGATGATATTTGTAAATTATGTACCTGATAAGGGGTTTGTATTCAGAATATGTAAAGAACTCTCACAGCCAACATGAAAAGATCAATAACTCAGTTTAAAAATGGGCAATGGATCTGAGTAGACTCTTTTTCAAAGATGATATACAAATGACCAATAAGTACATGGAATGATGCTCAACAGCCACTAGGAAATGTAAATCAAAACCACAAGATATCACTTCATACTCACCAGGATGGTTACAATCAAGAAGATATGTGTTGTCAGGACTTCCCTGGTAGTCCAGTGGTGAGGCCTCCACACTTCCATTGTCTGGGGCTCAAGGTTGATCCCTGGTCGGGGAATTAAGACCACACACGATGCCCAGTGTGGCCAAATAATAATAACATTGTCAAGGGTGTGGAGAAAGTACAACTCACTCTTTGCTGATGGGAGTATAAAATGGTATAGCCCCTCTGAAGACAGTCTAGTACTTCTTCAAACGACTAGACAATAGAGTTACCATAATTTCACTCTTAGGTATATACTCAAGAAATAAACACATATACCTCCACAAAAACGTGTACACAAATGCTCGGAGTAGCACCAGAGTAGGCAAAAAGTAAAAACAACTCAAATATCCATGAACTGATAGATAAATAAAATAGGGTATGTCCATATAATGAAATATGATTCAGCAACAAAAAAGACTAAAGCATTGATACAACACAGATGAACCTCAAAAATACCATGCTAAGTGAAAGAAGCCAGTCATAGAAGGCCGTGTGTTGTGTGATTCCATGCTGCTGCTGCTAAGTTACTTCAGTCGTGTCCGACTCTGTGCGACCCCATAAACAGCAGCCCACCATGCTCCCCCGTCCCTGGGATTCTCCAGGCAAGAACACTGGAGTGGGTTGCCATTTCCTTCTCCAATGCATGAAAGTGAAAAGTGAAAGTGAAGTCGCTCAGTCGTGTCCGACCCTCAGTGACCCCATGGACTGCAGCCTACCAGGCTTCTCTGTCCATGGGATTTTCCAGGCAAGAGTACTGGAGTGGGGTGCCATTGCCTTCTCCGGTGTGATTCCACGAAAGTGAAAGTGAAGTTGCTCAGTTGTGTCCGACTCTTTGCGACCCTATGGACTGTAGCCCACGAGGCTCCTCCATCCATGGGATTCTCCAGGCAAGAATACTGGAGTGGGTTGCCATTTCCTTCTCCAGGGGATCTTCCCAACCCAGGGATCGAACCCAGGTCACCTGCATTGCAGGCAGACGCTTTAACCTCTGAGCCAGATTTCCATATTTATGACTAAAATAGGCAGATCTATAGAGACACAAAATAAGTGCTTATATAGGGTTGAGGGGGAGGGAAAGACAGTGACTGTTAATGGGTAGAGGGTTTTTTTGAAGGGTAATAAAATGTTCTAAAATTGATTATGGTGATATTAGTACATCTCTGTGAATACTGAAAACTACTGTATTGTACCTTTTTAAAAAACTGAACTATAGTTGGTTTACAATATTGTGTTAGGGTCAGGTGTACAGCAAACTCATTCAGTTACATATAACTGAGTGTATAATATATATAACATTTCCAATATAGATTATTACGAGGTTGAATAAAGTTCCCTGTGCTATACCGTAAATCTTTTTTATCTATTTTATATACAGTCACATTATCTGTTGATCCCATACTCCTAATTGATCTCTCCCCATCTTCCTCAATTTGCTTTCTGTATCTGGGAGTCTGTTTCTGTTTTATAAGTTCATTTGTATTATTTTTTAGATTCCACATATAAGTGATATCATATAATATTTGTCTTTCTTTAAATTGTGTCCTTTCTATGGGTGAATTCTATGGCATGTGTATTAGACCTCAATAAAGGTTTTCTTAAAAAAAATTTTATAAAGACAGGAAAAGGATGAGGTTCTAGCTTTAATTACTGAAAATGAGGTATTGCCATTGGTCAAAACTGGGACCAAAGGAGGTAAGAATGTGTTTGGGGGAAGAAAATGAACTTTGGACATATCGAATGCCTCTGATGAGCAGACACTAGATCTCGTAGTCTGGAGCACAGGAAAGAGGAAGGACTGGAGACAATAAAGCAAATTATCATTTGAAGGTGAAGGTGAAGTCGCTCAGTAGTGTCCGACTCTTTGCGACCCCGTGGACTGTAGCCTACCAGGCTTCTCCATCCATGGGATTCTCCAGGCAAGAATACTGGAGTGGGTTACCATTTCCTTCTCCAGGGGATCTTCCCGACCCAGGGATCGAACCCGGGTCTCCCGCATTGGAGGCAGACGCTTTAATCTCTGAGCCACCAGGGAAGCCTTGAGCATCTATTAGGTGCCTGTGCTATAAACACTGCTTTATGTACACCCTGCCAGTGAGTTTTATATAACCATGTCAATGAGAGGGGGGCCTTTAGCTCTCTTTCTTCCTGTTATATCCTGGTACTTAACAACACAGGTTGGCAGAAAGTCAGCATCCAATGTTCACTGGATGGATACAAATGCAGTAGCTTTTAATCCACATAACAACCCTTTGAGGTAGGTTTTTGCCTATTTTACATGATTTGCACAAGACCACAAAGCTAATCGGCCTCCCTGGTGGTTCAGATGGTAAAGAATCTGCCTGCAGTATGGGGGACCTATGTTCGATCCCTGGGTTGGAAGGATACCTTGGAAAAGGGAATGGCTACTCACTCCAGTATTCTTTGTTGGAGAATCCAATGCACAGAGGAGCCTGGCGGGCTACAGTCCATAGGGTTGCAAAGAGTTGGACACGAACACTTTCACTTTCATAAAGCTAATTAGGGGCGGCCATCTCTCTGAATTCCAAATCACTATGCAATGCTGTCATCTCTCAGTACAGACTTGGGACACCGGGGAGTGAATAGGCCACACAAACCAATTTCTGTAAATTCATAACAAACATACGTGAATACCCAACTGTGTTAGGTGCCAAGGTTAACACCAGATACACTGGGCAAGAAGTGTAATGAAATTTAAGACAAAATCCCTATGAACTTGCTCACGTCCTTGCTAGGTCACAAAGATCCTTCACAAATATTACTGTAAAAAAAGTGAAAAACTGCAAGTGTTAGTCACTCAGTCATGTCAGACTCTTTATGACCCCATGGACTGTAGCCTACCAGGCTTCTCTGTTCATGGGATTTCCCAGGCAAGAATACTGGAGTGGCTAGCCATTCCCTTCTCCAGGGGATCTTCCCAACCCAAGTCTCTTGCATTGCAGGCAGATTCTTTACTCTTTGAATGGCCAGAGAAGCCCCAGTCCTCTATATAAACACAAGTTTCATTCCAGGAGTGAGTTGGTTAAGTCCAATTTGTTTGAAAGTCCAACAAAGTTAGCCTAGGTACCCAACTAACGTAACTGGCTATATAATACTGTACTGTCATAGGTTTATAGTATTTTTCACACAAATAATACAACAAACAAACACAAAAAATAAAGAAAACATTTTGAATCTTACAGTACAATACCTTGGAAAGTTCAGTATAACAGCTGGCACATGGAGTTGGCATCACATTCACATCTTTGAAAGTTTTCAACTTAAAGGTTCGCATGTAGACTTACTGTGTTGCGTTAACTGCCCCCCCACCAAATCCCCAATAAGAAAATTTTATCACCACTCCCATTAGGTTTCTACCCTCCACCCAAACGATACTCTCCAAGGTGAATTCCATGTCGCTAAATTTAACAGTCAGTTCTCAGTCCTCTTCATACTTGAATGATCAGCAGTTTTTGACACTCCCTGTGTGACAATGTTTCATTTGGCTTCCAGGACACCAAACTCTGTTTTCCTTCATCCTCTGATTCCTCCTTCTTGGTCTCCCCAGTGAATTCCCACACTTCTCCGTGAACTCTGAGTTGTCAGAACCCCCAGGGCTCAGTCCTTGGTCTTCTGAGTACTCACTTCCTGATCCATCTCAAGGCTTTAAGTGCCATTTATGATGATGACTCCCTAACCTGTATCCCTCCGACACTCGTGCCACAAACTCCAGGGTTATACATCCAACTGCCTGCCTGATGTTTACACTAGGATGTGCAGATAGAATCTCCAGTGCAGTGTGTGTAAGAAGAATCTCCTGATCTCCTGTCAGTTACACAAGCCCCAAACCTGGATATTACCTTTACCTCTTCTCTCTCCCACCCTCCATCCCATCTATGAGGAAATTGTTGGTTCTACCTTCAGATTATACCAGAATCTGACCACTTCTCACTGCTTCCACTGTCACCTGGTCCAAGTAACCACTATCTCCCACATGGATGCTAATGTGCGTGCTTGGTTGCTTCATTCGTGTCTGACTCTGCGATCCCATGGACTGCAACCTGCCAGGCTCCTCTGTCCATGGGCTTCTCCAGGCAAGAATACTGGAGTGGGTTGCCATGCCCTTCTCCAGGGGATATTCCTGATCTAGGGACCGAATCTGCGTCTCCTGTGTTTCTTGCATTGCAGGCAGATTCTTTACCACTGAACCATGGGGGAAGCCGTGGATGCCAACACTCTGTACTAAAATATCCTGTTTTTACACTTTTTGCCATATTGGTCTACTCTCAACACGACAGGCAGAATGATCCTTTAAAATCTAAGTCAGATCATGTGACCTTTCTGTTCAAAACCTTGCATTGGCTGTACTTCCACCTTTCACTCATAGTCAAAGCCCATGGCCCCCAAGGTCCTACGTGAGCAAGTCCTCCCAACCTCTCTAACTTCCTTTCCTACTCTCCCCAGCTCACCTGGTTTCAGGGTCACTTTCCTTGCCATTCCTGCCTAGGGACCCATGTTCTAGCAGTTCTGTTACGGGGAAAACTGACTGAAACCACCTACCCTATCCAGGCACCACGGTAACCATGTGCATGAGTTATTTCATGACAGGAGGTCCTGGTAAGAAACACAGAACAAGCTACCAACAAACTAGAAGAATTCGGGAAAGGTCAAAAGGAGATGCCACATGTCCTGCCAACCTCCCAGAGTCCTCTGCTGGAATCCATCTTGGCTGAGTGATGCACCGGCCACCGGAAGGACCCTGAGTCACCAAATACGGGCCAAGCAAGATGACTGACCAGAGACAACTCGGACTCTAACTCCATCACCATAAAACCCGAGACTGTGAGCCACATAGCAGAGCTGGTCTCCTCAGTTCCCTTACCTTGCTGCTTTCTACCTGGGCACCCCTTCCCAATAGTCTTTTGCTTTGTCAGCCTGAGTGTCTTCTCCAACAATTCATTTCCGAGTGTTAAAGAGCCCACTCTAGGGCCCTGGAAGGGGGTCCCCATTCCTGCAACAGTTCTCTCAGTCTGGAATGTTCTTCTCCCAGGTTTTCACGACTATACTTTCATCTCTTACAATTCTGTTCAAACCTCACTTTCTCAGTGAAGCCCACCTTGACAATCCTGTTGAACATGGTGACCCACCCTCCCCCATCCACCACCCTGCTCTAATTTTTCTTCAAGCTATACTACTTATCATCTTCTTACTCACAGCAAAAAGACCTAATTGTGTTTTATATTTCCCCCATGAGAATGAAGAATCTATAAAGAGAGTGATCTTTGTTTGCTGAGGTTTCCCAAACTCATTAAAAAACTGAGACCCAAGGAGGTTATGAGTATTGATCAAGGTCACTGAGTGACCCATCTGATTAGGAACCTGAATCCTGACCAAAATCCTAAATTCTTTCCTATAGTTCTTCTACCTGGAGACAAGAGGGCAGTGAATAGCTGAAAGTACCCCAGGTGGCCCAGGCTGCAATTATTCCTAGTATGGGAAGAATCCACCAAATTGTTCTAATTCACCATTTGATGCTTTCCTATTTCCCACTAAGTCAACGACTCAATGTGGCTTTGAAGATCTGTCAAATAACTGACCCTAAAAGGGTCTTGTCTCCATTATAACCTGATCTCCAGGTCTGCAGTATCAGGGATGATGACCTTGGGCAAAATCCTCTTGCGCTGGGTGAGTCCATTGTTTGTATGTATGTTTTTACAATTAAATTTGAATGCCTTTTAAATCAACATTCCTGGGCAAGTCCCCCTTCTAATGCTCACACTAGGTTTAACTTTACAGGATGTTCCTTACCTTGCCCCTAAAGCATCTGTTTGTCACCTCACAACCTTTCACATTCTGTCCTTCCAATCCCACACTGCATTTTCCAGCCTCTTTAGGACAGCAAGAAAATGTTTCTCCAGGTTGCCAGCAGGCTGAGCCTTACACACTCTCCGTGCCAAAAACCAATGCCACCTCCTCCTTGAAAACTTTCTGGCCCCTATCTCTCCTCTATAATTAACCTCTTCTTATCCCAAAGGCCTATTGCAAAATACTTTAGTCAGTCACATCAATCTCTCTCTCCACACAAGTGAGATCCAACTAGGGTGAGGATAGTGAGATTTTTGAAACGGAAAATTTTAAGGGGCACCAAAAAAGTTCAATAATCAAATAATATTTTTTACTCCATTTTTTTAACATGAAAATTTCTTCCAAAATATTCCTAAGCAAAACATCAAATATAAAACCAAAAAGGACCCGCAGGACCCGGTCCAACTTCTACCTGCCAGCCCCATCTGAACCCCTCTAATCACGGCAGGACTGAATGACCTCGAACTATGAGCTTATATTTCTTGTGCTGCATCGGAGACCAAGGGTGAGAAGCTGCGGGGGAGCCATTCTGCTCAGCACCCCACGCCCCAGCGCAGTAGCTGGGAAGTCCACTCAGCTGGGAAGTGGACGTGCACTTCTGCGAAGAGTTTTGCAAAGGGGTCCGGGTGCCTGTGGGGGCGTGTGCATCCATGTATGTGTGTGTGTTGGGGAGGGGAGGACACACCTGTGCATGCTCGCTTCTACTAGTTTTCTTATCTTTCCAAGCAGTGGCTCAGGACCGGGCAGAGTAGTGCCCCAGGCCTTGGATTCTGCGCTTGCAAAAATGGGGGGTGGGGGCACAATGTTGCACGTGGGGGAAAAGCTCAGAATTCCTTCTTGCACAACTGGCAGGTGAAACGCAACTCTTTCTGGCTACTCGATCCGCCACAGGAACATGCAGCCCCCTTCGAGGTTGCAGAGGGACCTGAACCTACCGCCCCAGACTCGATGACTCTCCTCTAGACCCCAGGGAACGCCCTCCTGTTGTCGACCCCCCTACCGCCGGGAGGAAGCCCCAGCGGAGGAAGGACAGTGGAGGCGGAGAGGCCGGAGGAGCGTCTCCCCTCGCTTCGCCCCGCCTCCGAGTACGCTCCAGCCAATCGCCGCTTGCTCCGAGCCCTGGCCCCGCCCCTCTTCGCCGGCTGCGGCCTGCGGCTCCGCCCCGGCCGGTAATAATTAGGCTGCGGGCGGGGGGTTGCCGCGTCAGCGCCGGGCGCCAGCCAATCGCGGAGCTCTGCCCCGTAGTCGCGTCACAGGCCGAACAACCAAACAGAAAAGTTTAATAAACAGCGGACGGAGGGGCCGGCGGCGGCGGGGCCGGAGCAACCAGGGGTTTGGCGGCCTCACCTGTCCCCATTCACCGGCGGCGACCGGCGGCGGCAGGCAGCGCGTCAGGCGGAGGGAGCCGCCGCCAGGTGAGGAGTGGGGCCCGTGGGGCCCCGGCGACCGGCGCTTCCCCTCCCCCTCCCGCTCCCTTCCCCCACTGGCTCGGGCGACGCCAGGCCCGCCCCCGGCCCCTCCCGGCCCAGGGGAGCAGGAAGCGGAGGGCAGCCGGCGGGCGCAGCAGGTGGTGGGCCGGCCGCGGGCCCGGGCCGGGCTTTTGCTGAGGGGTGAGGGGCTTCCTGGCCCCGGGAGCAGGGGCCGAGGTGCGGCGGACTCCCCCGGACGCGCGGCGGGCCCTCGCGGTCCTGGGCTTCCCGCTGGGGGCTGGGGCGGCGCGCCGAGGTGAGACCCCCGCCTCCATTGCCCCCAGGCCTCTGGGGGGTGGGGAGCCGCCGCAGTCCTCCGATTCCGAGCAGTTGACGGGCGGGGGCTAGAGGGACCCCGGGCGCCCTCTGGCGCGTCCCTGTCACCGGCCCGGGTCAAGTTCCTCGCCTCACGCCTCCCAGCCCGAGCCCTTCTTGGAAGGGTTTTTCACCTGCCGTATTTCCAGCCACCAGCCAGGGGGAAAGTCTAGCAAGTCAGACAAGGAAAGGGGGTCGGGGGGGGTCTCTCTTTCCTCTGCTTTTGTTGGGTGGACTCAGAATTTCTCGATTTTCCTCTGGAGTAGAGTTTTCACGTTGCCGTCTAACTACGTAAACAAGGACAGAAGAATAATGCGTCTGAGATGATTTTAACTTTTATGTAGAAACTTTTGCCAAATCAACCACCCGATTAAGACGCTGCGATGATTTATCTTCACACTCAGATTAGTTGTTCAGCAGTGTGAAGAAGTTACACACAGACCATGTATAAGTTATTTGGTGGTTAAAAAACTGGTTCGTTATTAATGATTTAATGCTCCGAGCAAGAGGTTTAAAGTCCTCTGTCAAATCAGATTCGGAATTTGTTTTTTTTAATGTAAAATCCCATAGACTTTTAAGGTTAGTTACGTAATATTTATGTTACCAATTTTAGGACATTTTGCCGAATTACCCTTAGTCCAGGGCTTCAAGGGAAAATGTTTTCTTTATGCAGAATATGCACATTTATATTTCCCAAACAGATTATCTTTTAAACTTTTTTTTCTTTTACGTTTTAAAATGTATTTAAGGGAAACAGGGATTGCAGAAGTGTACAGGAGGAGAATTTCGGGGTTGTTGGCTTATTATCTCAATTGTGATAATTTAATTTCCTGTGTCAAAACAGATCACATTTTACACTTGTAAGTATATGCAGTTTATTGTATGTTAATTACAGCTTTTTAAGCAAAGTATTCAAAGTGTATTTAATATCACAAAGGTATGAACACACACAACACAGTATTAAAGTATGCTGTACACAATAAAGAGATAAAATGTAATAAAAATCCATGCTTTCCATCTCCAAACCAAAAGTTGGAATATTACCAAAACTTGCATATGTTTATGAGTTTCTTATCTGTCTTATACCTCTGCCTGTCCTTACCAAGGTAATCATTTCAGTCTAGTGTATTTTGTTTACCATCCCCTTGAGTTTCACAACGTAAAGTCTGTGGGCTCAGACTGTGTGTTTAGTTTGTTTTTCTTTTGAGCTTTTTTATAAAAAGAATATGTGGCTGTAGTTCACTCGTTTTATTGCTCTGTTAATATAAAGATTAATACTGTGTTAATCTTCCACGACTCATGGGCCTTTAGCCTATGTCTTTGATTCTGTTCTGCTGTCACTAGCTGTGTCCCATGAACAGTTCTTGTTTCCTGGCTCCTGGTACACAAGTGCAAGAATTGCTTGAGAGTGAATGCAGATTTCATTGGGACATTTTAGGTACTCAGGAGTAAAATAGATTGAAATACTGGAAATAAATGAAAAACTTTAGGATTCTCTTTTATCTTTTAATGGCAAATTCATATCCATAGTAATTGGTTCATAGTTTTTGAACATCTGCGTGAGAAACCAGGATTCCTGTCAATCTGAATGAATCTTGTCCTTGGAAATCCCATGGTAAGAAGTCAGGCACTATTTACTGTCAAATTTTTCACTGCAAAAATGTAAATATAGTAGAAAAAAACACTTGATTGGGTATAAAATAAATCAATTTTCTGGGGTTCCCTTTTCCACTTTTTAATCTCTGGCAAGTTTCTTAAAACTTCTCTTGTGCCGTAGTACACATGTGTAAAAGAAACCGGTCCTGAGTTTATCCTATCAGTCACGCAGACTTTAGTTAAGTGAAGCACCTATCAAATGACAGAGCTTTTAAGGAAAATGATTAGGGCCAAGGTATTATTCTGAAATTACATTGAGTGTGTCCTTTGAAACACTTTTGAGAAAGGTGTGTGGTGGATATTGATCAGGATATGTTAGCAACACACAATTAAGTACTTTTTATGCCACCATCCACGCCCCCCTCCCCCGCCCCCCCCCTCAGATTTGGGATTTATCGTGTGAACAGCAATGCAAAGATAAATTATGAAGCAGTATTAACTTCCTGAAAATGGTGTGTGTATAAGTAATATGAGTTTATGTATATCTTTGAATAAACTTTTTTATAGACATGAGAAGTGGTGTTTTTTGTTTTTTAAGAACAGTGCACGCAACCTGCAGACAAGTGTCAGGAGGCTTTGTTTTGATAGGACTATTTTATCTTGCTTTAAAAAAACAAAAACACACCTCAGTTTTGTATTTCATTATGAGGGCAGCTTTTTTCCCCCCTAAACCATCAGAAAAGTTAACAAAGAATGAGTAATTATTAATATTTTGGCAGGTATCCCACCAGTCTCTCTTGTTTTTGCTTTTCTTATCCTAAACAATTAAACGTTGAATTCTAAGCAGTACTAGGCTGCTTCTGTGTTCAAAACTTAAACCAAATATGATCCATCTCAACACCTTTGTTGTACATGGTGTGGTGGTGGTAGCCACCTCACTGGTATCTTTGCTTCAAGGTTCTCTCCCTTTCCTGTGCAGAACAATCGTTTCAATGTGTAAATTAGATTATCTTATTCTCAGACTCAAAACAAATCCAGATTTTTTAATACTCTTGACCAACAGTGTCCAATGAAAATACAATAGGAGCTACAAATGGGAACCACATAAATAGTTAAACATTTTCTAATAGCCACATTTACAAAGAGAAACAGGTGAAATATTTTTTAACCCAAAATACTGTGATTCAGCAAGCAGTCAGTGTAAGAAATTACTAATGGGATATATTTTACTTATCTTTTTTCAGACTATCTTCACCATTGGTTGTGTGTTTTCCATTTAAGGTACCTCTTGGGCAGGCCTTGTTTGTGGCTGATCTAGACTGTTGAGCCCATCAGCCTCACAGGCTTATCTTATGCTGCTCACCCTGACTCGTGTACCCCCAGCAGTGCTGTATGCCAAGCTTAGTTTTCTTAAAATTGTTTTCTGCCTGAACACCCAGTCGTGTTTTGCTCAAATGTCACTCCTTATGAGACGCCATCTCAGACCACTTTCCCTGTCAGCTGGCTGTATTACCTTCTTTGTGTCCTTTGAGAACCTAGCATCTGAAGTGATTAATCTGGTTATTGTCTGTATCCCCTGCTTGAAGTAAACTGCTTATGGGCAAGGATTTCCTCAGCTTTACTGTTCAGTTCAGTCGCTCAGTCGTGCCTGACTCTTTGCGACCCCATGGACTGCAGCACGCCAGGCCTCCCTGTCCATCACCAACTCCCAAAGTTTACTCAAACTCATGTCCATTGAGTCGGTGATGCCATCCAACCATCTCATCCTCTGTCGTCCCCTTCTCCTCCTGCTTTTTTTTAATCTTTCCCAGCATCAGGGTCTTTTCAAATGAATCAGTTCTTCACATCAGGTGGCCAAGGTATTGGAATTTCAGCTTCAACATCAGTCCTTCCAATGAATATTCAGGACTGATTTCCTTTAGGATGGACTGGTTGGATCTCCTTGCAGTCCAAGGGACTCTCAAGAGTCTTCTTCAACACCACACAGTTCAAAAGCATCAATTCTTTGGCGCTCAGCTTTCTTTATAGTCCCAACTCTCAAATCCATATGTGACTACTGGGAAAAACAGCTTTACTGTTAGGTCCCTATATATTGAAAATAAGATTTTTAAAAGGTACATGGCATTTCATTTTATGAAAGTACTGTTAATTTAACTAGTCACTTACTGTTTATAACTTGCTTCTTTATCCTTTTGTTCACTATTACAATGTGTGGAACTACATCTTAAGAGCTACATCTTACTATGTATTTCTTATTTCTTTAGGGTTCAGCCTGTCTTAAAATTGCTTAAAGTATATGAACATTTTTTTTACTCATGAATACTGACAACTGTTATCTTAAAAGTTGGACTAACATTGCAGTATAAGTTGACCAAACCTGTATGAAGTTCGATGAAAAATATGAGCGAGTACACATTTCCTCCCTATCTTTACCAGAAATGATATTTTTTCTTTCTTTTCATAAGATTTATAATTTATTTCTTAGATTAATGAGTTATGATAATGAATAGAGGTATAGGTTCTGGACATCTTCTGGTTTGTCTTTGGCTCATTGGAGTGGTGTTTATATTTAGGATAGCCACCCTTTGACTCATCCTACTAACATTTTCCCTTGCTCTTCATTAGCCTTTTGTTTATTTACTTTTTTAATAATTAAAAGTTTTTGTCTTTTAAGAAGTTTAGGTTAATAACATTGTTTTTACAGCTTCTACTTTCATAGTTATTGAACTCTCCTACCCAGATAACTGTTTTCTTCTAGTTCTTTGTGGTTTCATTTTTCACATCTCTCTCTCCTGTTCATCCAAGATTTATTTTGACATAATATGTGAAGTGAAAAAATTGTCCTTAGTTTTCCTTAGTAGTTAATCCGTTATTTTAGGCCCATAAAAGAAAACTTTTTCTTTTGCCTTCAAATAAAGCTGCCTTTGTCATATACTAAATCCATTTATATTTGGTTCTTTTTAGCTTTTATTCAGTACCAGTCAGTGCACATTGTTTTAGTAACTGGGAGTAATAATGTGTTTTCCTTTTGTTATTGTTAAGTTTTACCATCCTCTTCCCCCCACTCCCCCTACAATTTTTAGTTGTTGCTTTGTTAGTCCTCTAGTTTTTAGTTGATTCCTTAGGGTCTTCAGGTTGTTCTTGGTCTTGAATTTTTTAATTTAGAAAATACTGTTATTTCTACTTAATGTTTTATGTTGTATAATGAAAAAAATTTAATGCCATTAAGTTTTCCTTTGAGCCTAGTTTAGGTATTTTTTCCTTTAAATTAAACCTGTAATATCTTTATTAAAATCCCTGCTGTTGCAGTTTGCATTCAGCTGTTCCTCTATGCTACTTGGGCATTGTGCTAAGTGTTGAGGAGACAGAGATGAATGATACAGGATCTTTGCTGTCGTGGAGTTTACTGTCCGTTGGAAGAGCTAGGCTGTTAACAGACCACTGCGTAGAGTTTTCAGATGACAACCGCTGGGAAGGAGAGAAGTAGGGTGTACTGATAATCGAGATTGGAAGGTGCTAGTTGGGATGTTTGTTCTGAGAATGTAACGTTTAAAGTTAGTGATGGTGTGTGTGTTTGGGAAGTTTTCTTAACTTCCCCAGTCTGTCACAACATTAAAAAAAAAAAAAGTGACACACTGAATTAGTTCTGTAAACAATGTTTTGTAAAAATTGTCTTGCAAACAGGTTCAAGTCTCTGTCCCACCCCCTCCACGCCATATCCTCCAGTTGGATTACTGCCTCAAACCCTGTCTGGAATAGAAATTTTGGAACTGTGATTCTGACTTCTAAGATCTGAAAAATACTGGGGCAGGTTTCCCGAGTAAAGGGGACAAAAAGAACCTGGCTCAACTTAGGAGGTGACCGGAGATTGGAATGGCTGGAGTTTACTGAGTGAAGAGAGTGGGGCAGACTTTATTGCAAGACTTATTTCCAAGTGCTAAGGCTGCTTCTGCTTCACCACCTTCCTATCCTATTTATAGTCTGTGATCCAAATTGGTCACTTACAAATAAGCTGGATTATTTTGCTCCTTGGTACTTTCCTTCATTATTTCTACTGTATTTTCACTTTCCTCCCACTCAGGATCTTTGCATAGGCTGTCCGCATTTGCTAAATTGTGATTTCCTTTGATAAATTAACCCTTAATGCTGGCAAAACAGGTTAAGTTCTCTGTTGGCTATATTTATTCATTTCCCATTTCCCATTGGACATTTCTTTTGTAAATACTTGTAACAACTGCAATTCATTAAATGCATGTGATTTGTTTCAGCAGTCTTTTTCTCCTAGGGCTGTACTTTTCAATCTTGTAGTTACTAGCCACTTGTGGCTATTTAAATTAAAATTAAATAGTGTAAAAAATTCATATCCTCAGTTTTACTAGTCACATTTCAGGTGCTCAGTATCCATATGCAACTAGTGGCTATTACAGTGGACAGCAGAGATAAAGAATCTTGTGCAGTAATGAAAATTTATCTTAATTTCTGAATAATCATGTGGCTAAAAGCTACAGTATTTAAGTAGCCACATCTGGCTATTGAAATATGGCAAGTCTGAATTGAGATGTGCTATAAGTATGAAATATAAGCTTGATTTCTAGCACAAAAAAGGGAAAAGAGCTCAATTTTTAAGATATTGATTACATATTGAAGTAATGCTACTTTACATATTTCCTGTTAAAGAAAATATTTAGGACAGTTAATGTAACTTTATTGTAGTGTTTTAATGTGGCTACCAGAAAGTTGAAGATTGCATGGGACTCACATTATTTTCTAGGTGGTCAGCACTGATCTGACTCTAGATCGTAAGTTTCTACAATGGAGGGACAGTTCACTATGGCGTTCACAGCAGCCGGTGGTGCCCAGCAGATATATAGTAGGTGTTCAAAATGTTTGATGAATGAATAAGCTTTTCAGTAGGTAGAAAACATTACCTATTCAACTTTTGCTTTTTAAAATTGTTGGTTTTCTTCTGGACTGTAATTTAAAATTTTTTTCCTATAACTGTTGAGAAAAGAAGCTTTTCTTTTGATAGCTAAATAAAGAACTGTCCTTATTAAATAATTGCTGTGCATCATTCATCTTTTGGTTATGTTTTTCTGGCTTTAGGCTGCTAACCAGAGAGGGAATTTAAAGTCTGCCAATCTGTTTTCTGTCATTTTTCTTTGTGTAGCAGTTTACTTAGATGATCGATTGTGTGTTGTTTGGCACATGAAAATTCATGACTATTAAATCTAAATAATTGAGGACTATGAATGCTTTTCTTTTACTTATACTTTCGTCTCCATATTATGATCCCTGTTCCTTTTTAATTTACATTTATTGGTGACCTTGTCTGTTTCTTTAGACTTAGAACAATTTACTGTCTTACAGAAAGGTATCTCTTTTTCAGCTTGGTTTATCCTTTTTTACCTGTTTACTTCCTAAGTGTTTCCTTTGTGTTTGGTATTCTGCTGAATGGACCCTCACTGCCCCCCTCCTTCTCCCCCATACTCACTTTGTATTTTTTTCTCTTAATGAGAAGATAGTCATCAGGAGTTGCAAACTCAAATACATAACCTCACTTCTGTAGACACTGTGTATTTGTCAGGGAAATATTTCTTAAATATTTTTTTCCTCCATCAGTTGATGGTTTTCAGACTTTATCCTTAGTGACCCTAGTCATGTTTTGCTATTGTCACCAACTATTTCACCAGCTGTTGCCTTAACTACCTGTAGCACTCAGGGATATTACTGCCAAGGAATAATTTCTGTTATAGGAAGAATATTTTGAGCCATTCTCAGTCCCTGAAAATTCCGTGGAAGTTTTCCCCCTGCTCTGAACGTACCAAAGGTTATTCCTAAAAGTCTAGGTATTGCCTTTTTATATAGGGTCTTTTTAATAGTAAGTGAAATGAGACCAAGTTGTTTAGTGGCTTGGTCTCTTCTAAACTGTTTTCAGTTGATAGATTTGTGAAAACCTCTGAACTCTCAAAAAGAGTACACTCTTTGAATACTTGATGTTGGAAAAGTGATGTCACAAGCAATCAGGGAGCCTTGGGGAAGCCTTGACCCTTTTGCCGCCTCCCTGTTCCCAGGAAGCAGAGTTACTTTCAGATAACCTCAGTTGTGGTATCGCTCTCTTTTTAGTTATTTTTTCTGTTGTTTTCTTCTATTGCAGATTTAGAAGAGGAATAAAATACTCTTACTTTTAATCTGTAAGCCACCTAAAATGATATTTATCAACTTGCAGTTCTTTTAAATAGGTCCTGGAGGTCTTTGAACCATCTGGAATAGTTGAGTCTATATTTCAATCTATATTTTCTTTTGGTTATAAATGGAGAGGATTTTGGTGTTAGATTAGTGTATGTTCTACGTCTTTGTTGTACGCAAATAGTTAACTTTGATGTGAAAAATTGATGTTAGAACAAAGGTTTCATTTGGTTCCCATAGCTGAATACTAATTTTATGTTTGCCGAATTTTAAAAGTAAAATGTTTGCTGTCTCTTTTTCTATAAAATTTTGGCCATCTAAAACTTGTTTTATGATGTAACTCAAATTTGATGCTGTAACTCAAATTGTGTATTTTTTCTATTGTCTGCTCCTGTACCTCTTCCACTCCCAGGGTCTTTTTGCATGTGTCCACACAGTGGGAAGAAAACCTGAACTTGACTTGTGAAGTACTGGGCATTCAAAGCTGTGAATCCTTGCAAAGGATCTTGGGACTGGACCTCTGTGAATGGCTCTTTCAATTTGTCCACTTAAAAGGCATAATAGATTATGCAGCTGTTTGGGCTTCTGTGGGGTATTACTCCATATTCATGTCTAGTTGCAATTATGTGCATTTTCAGTTTCTTACAAAGACTTCCTGTTGTATTCAAAATAAGTTTGTTGGCTTTATGTTGTTTTAATGTATGAATTTTCTTTGAGGAAAAATGCTTGCAAGATTTTTAACTCAGAAAATATTGTTTTAATGGATGAATTTTCTTTGAGGAAAAATGCTTGCAAGATTTTTAACTCAGAAAATGAAATTTAAATGAAAAATTCTTATGTAAAGTAACTGAAAGTATATTTTAAGAAGGAGCTACTCTGATTTGTTTTAATTTTGAGTTTTTAATAAGTCAGTCAATTTTGGTAGAGGTGAATACTCTTTAAATTTGTCATTCAATCAGATAATGATGAATGTCAGAGTAATAGTTAATGGATCAATCCTAAAAACATAAACGGTTCTAATTTAAGCATACAGCAAAATTTAAAATACAGCAAATTTTGTAATGTACAAAGTGACCAAAGATCTTTGTTCAAAAGTCAGAATCTCTTTAGAATCTCTGTAGTAAAAATAACATTCAATGTAACATATTTTAAGAGGAGG
Organism: Bubalus kerabau; assembly: GCF_029407905.1. Taxonomy (NCBI): domain Eukaryota; kingdom Metazoa; phylum Chordata; class Mammalia; order Artiodactyla; family Bovidae; genus Bubalus; species Bubalus kerabau. The sequence goes on from NC_073642.1 coordinate 26,722,521, forward strand.
ATACCCTTCAGCTCTCCCTTAGGGTTACTATGCCACCTTAGAGTAATATCTCAGTAGGATGCAAAATAGTGTTCACTTTTCTTTTAAAAAAAACTAAAAAAGAAAATGACTTGAACCATCCTGAAGTTTATACTTGAACATGTTCATTAGAACAAGTTGTCTTCTCCTTGTTTTTGCAGTGGATAAGCATTAACCTTGCAAAACATGACATCAGACCTGTAAGTGTGGTGACATAGAAATATTTGCCTCATTTTTATTCAGTTTTAAATAGAAATAAAAGTCTGATGTCACTGAAAATTTTACTCTATTCTTGTGATATTGTATTTGATATCTTAGAAATTTTTGCATTCAATATTTTAGTGCTGTGTATTTTCATTTAAGATGTAGTTTTATGTTTTAAGTCGTAGAGAAAATACTACTTTGTTCTCATTAGCAAAATTTTTGCAGTGGATTTCTGTTGCTGTTTTAGAATTTTCATACCAAATGTGAACTCTATTGAAAAAGGAATCTTGTCTTTATAAAGCATAACTTCACTCTCAGGCTCTGTAAAAAAAAAAAAAAATCAAATAATTTCATTTGAAGGCATTGTATTTTAAACACTTGGTCACTGAACTGCAAATTAACACTTCTTCTGTGAGATTTTCATTGCTGTTATTTGGCTTATTTATTTTTTACCTAGACAAAAGAGTAAGCAAATAGTATATGATGGGAAAACTGAAACATTACCTACTGTTTCTTTAAGAAACCAGCTTATCCAGGGGGTTTTAGTATGTTTAACCTAACCTGCTAGCAAGGAAAAGTTCTTTAAAATAATGGATATTAGCCGTATCCAATCACAATTATCAGTTTCACTAACAGGGAGGAGATTTTACTCTTCAGCCACTAGAATTGGAGAAGGTGGAGCTTGGTATTCAGGTTTGGTTGCTTTGGAGTACAGCTTCAAGTGAAGTTAATCTGAGGTGAAGCAAACAGAAAATTGTGGAGGTTTTGTTGGTAGGATTTTTGTTCTAATCTTTTAATGATCCTTTATTTTACACTTTTGCTCCTTTGTGCTTCTGTGTATGCTAGCTTTTGTCATTGTTGGTATTTTCTGATGCAGACTGAACATTAAAATTAAGCAGGGAAGCAGAACAAAAGGGCTGTTTGGACAGGAAATAGGTGTTCAGAGAATCAAACTTGACTTTCTTTTACCATTATTTTTAGTTCAGAATTTAAGTGTCATTAAAAAATACTTGCATAAAAACCATCTCCAGTAACAGTCTTTTCTCTCGGATTGGATGTTTGAAGAGTCATTTGTCAGTTTTTATAAATGACATCTTGCGGAGGTCTGTTTATGTCATTTTCCTTAAACTTAAGATGTGAAGTTGCTAAAAGACAGATATATGTGGTAGGTTTAAATGTGTCCTTTTTAAAGAATGGAAATGCCAACCGTTAATTATTTTTTTTTTTTTTTTTTACCCCCCAGCATACATCCCCTCTTTTTAAACTTCAGTGTATTTTATATCTACCAATGTGTTGGCGCTTTTTAGTATGCTCATAATTTTAGTTTTGCTTTTTTAAAAGATCATAGATTCATTTTATATAGAACAAGGTAAAACTTTGTCCTCCTTTCAAACTTAATTTCTTTCAAGGTGGACATAAAGCAATCAACACCCTTTTGAAACAGCAAATGAATGAATTTATATTTTTAAGAAGTATAGATAGGCTGCCAAAACTTAAAAAGTGTCTATGAATCTATTGACATTTCTTACTTAAGAAATAATTGTACTATGTTTCAGTACCAGAAGTTTCTTTAGAGGCCCTTGTTTTTATATTGTTGCTCTTTGATCTCATAGAAATTAAGGTATAGAATAATTTGAATAATTGGCCCAAATGCCACCTAAGCATTTCAGTCAGTATACTTGTATTTACTATGCTGCTTCTTTCAGATCACGCAAAAGGTTTTAAATTAATGCTTTCTGCTCCATCTATTGCATAAGCAATACTATGTAATAAAATCAAGAAAAGTCACCCAAATATCCACAAGATCGTTGTGAGGTGGTCTTATTTCTTTCCCTGTTCTATTCTGTACCTTACCATATTCTTATATTTTTCCCATAATTGTGAATAAAGACAGTTTTCTATTTTTTATCAAACTGTATCATTTATTATTAAAATTGTTTTCGTTTTATTTGCTATAGAATTCTCTTAGGTTAATAGGACCTTAATCGACCAGTTTTTTGCCTGTTTTACATTTAGATTGTTCCTAATTTTTCACCATTTTAAATGGTATTGCTGAACAAACCTCTTTGTGTAAATTTTAAGATATTTTCTTCTGTATTTCTTTTGGGAAAATCCCCTAGAGTCGGCTTACCTAGATCAAAGGCTGTAAACACTTCAGTAGCCAAATTGCTTTTCAAAAAGGTTATTCCAGTTTATATTGCCACCAGAAAAATGTGCTTCAAAATCTCTCTAATGGGTAGGCCCTAAGTGTTCTCATTAAAGTGTGCCTCTGAAGGTGTCTGACTTGTTGATTAGTTTTTGCCTAAACTAATAGGCTATTTTAAATTCCGTTTTCCAAGATGTAGATGAATCTGAATCCATTTTCTGGACATTGAAATCAGCTGAAGGAAATTGGGAGAATTTTTGCCTATTTAAGTGAGCAGTTATATCTTTGTTGGTTGTATTGTGTGTGTTGCTATCAGTTAAGTACAGGGCTTAATGTTTTACATTGGAATTGTTGCTCACACAAGTTTTCCTTAGTACATGTTTCTTCTGGTAGCACATATCAGAGGATTTTCTTCTAAGAAAAACATCAGAAACATTTTTAGAGAGGGAGCTGTAATACTTAACTTTACTCTGAACAGATATGAATAGCCTTTGTCACTTTGTGCATTTCTGGTTTTTTAAGTACAATATAGAAACATAGATCTATGTTATAGATCCAGGTTTTAAAATATTAGCACTTTTCTAGTGTTCCTTAGGTTTTCAGTTGCAGGTAAGATGACTTTATATACACAGAGTGTGTCACTAGTCCTGTGTTCTTCCCATTTGTCTTTAAGAGCATTCTTTGGCAATAACTACCGCATTGTGTATATGCTTGGCAGTTAGTCTGTTAAATAGAATAGGCTAGGATTGTCAGGATGTGACCTTGTTAACTAATGTTCCAGAATAAACTTAAAAAGTTATTTTAAAGCAAAATTCTATAAGACATTAAAAAAATCTAATTTATAAATAGTAGTCAGTGATAAGTCATGGGTTAAGTTCTGATTCACTGGTGGAGCCAGTAGTTAAGCATGTATGCATAATCTTGAATTAAATAGTTCAGCTCATTTTTCAGTTTAAATAATTTACTTTCTGTAAATTTTTGCTGATAAACTTAAATCTTTGGCTTTTTGTATATTTATGGGGGAAGTTTTTTTTCATGTCTGTTTTGTTTGTTGTGGCTTAGGAGTGATTTTTTCCCCCCAGATATTTTGGTTTTCTTAACATTTGAAATGGATGAGAAAAAAATTAAAACTGATGACTTTTAATTAATGAAGCAGTTGTTGTGAAATACATTTTCTCTGTATTTAAGTTTGCTAGGTGTGTCAGGATTTTATACAGATAATCTAAATACTTGATTCATGAGTAGAACAATTGTTTCACCTAAATATTTAAAATTTATGTTGGTGCTTAAACATTTGTATCATATTTCCTTTGTTCTGAATTTAAGAAAATGTATTTAATTTTCTTCTTAACCGATTCATCTTATTGCTGCCAGATAGAGATGAAGGTAATTGTAAATATAACAGATTTAGTGAAAGTCATTTCAAATTTGGCTATAGATTATATTTTAGTGAGTAGGCAAGATAAAGATTTACCTCCTCTCCTAGTACTCTGGTAACATTAGAACGTTGGGCTTCCCTGGTGGCTCAGACAGTGCAGAATCTGCTTGCAATGCTTTTGAGAACAGATTATCTTCCATTGTTTCTCTTCTGTACCTCTACTACTGATTTCTGGTGGACAGTTTGAACTAAGGAGTATCCTTTTAGTACATTAGTTTCATTCCGAGGGTAGAGGCCAATTTTCTAGGGGGAGAAGAATCTCTAAATGACCTAATATTGAGACCAGATAACAGTAGCAATAATTCTATTTTATTCTTTTAGAGTGAAGGAAAAATGTGATCTAGAGGAAGGATATTAAATACATTCAGTGTCTGTTGTTAGTCTTCATTCAAGTAGAATGCGTTGATTTCTTTTTCTTAATGACAGGAAAAAGGTTAATGGACAGAAAGTTGGTAAAATGTGAAAGAGCCTTGAAACTGTGGCTTAGTAGTTACAATGTCTCTTTGTGTAAAAGGGGACTTTACAGTTTTGCAATGGTTTCCCTTTATGGCTTCTATATAAAAGTAGGTAAATGTTTTAGGAGTTTTTTGTTTTTGTTTTTGTAACTTGAAAATGCTTATTTATTAACTGATAATGTATATTAACCTCTTTGGCTGAATCTGATTTTCTGTGTTTTTGTATATCGTTAGAAAAAAAATGAACTCAAAACATTATGGTTAGTACTGTTTTTGTAGAAGCGAACAGATCTTTCTATCCTTATACCCATTTTTTTCCTCCACAAATAAGCATCTTGGTTACTTCCCCTACTCCCACGTTTTTTGTAGGTACGTGATTTCTTAGCAGAACTTAGTATATTGACTACGCTTTACTTCTTGAGACTCCTCCCCTAAGTTTAGTGATGTGCCTGGGCTTCCTTTTGTTTCTGATCTCTATCCTTGCTGTTTCCTCATTACAGCTTTTAAGTATTGGAATTTCGTAGGATTCTGACCTTAACACTCTTCTCACTCGATACTTCTGGGATAATCTCCAGTCCCATATCATCAGTTAACATCTTTATATATTAATGGTTCTGAGATTAGTGTCTTAAATACAGATTTTTTGTTTGCACCTAAGACTCCTGTTCACCGAACGCTCCATGAATGTTTCTTCCACACCTGTGTTAAACTCATCAAAGCTAAGGGGCTTATTTTGTCCTCCCCAGCAGTGTCCTTCAAGTCCTTTTCCCCTACTCTCAAAATAAATGTGCAGTGGTATAACCATGCATGTCAGAACCCAGGTGTCACTCTGAGCCTTCCTTCTTTTCTTCCCCAGTTAGCCACAACTTCCCATCGATTTAAAATCCATAGTAACTCTGGAATCAGTCCTTTTTTTCTTCACTGTTTTAGCACGCATGACAGTTTGGTTTCTTAGATTACTAAAACAGCACCCTGACCGATCTTCACTTTTAGTTTTGGCTCTCTATAATACGTTCTTCACTGTTCATTCACGTCTGTCTCTGCTTAAAGTTCTATAGTGATTTCTTATCACCTTTTGAATTTTTTTACCAGCTGATTCTGTCCTAAGGGTTCTCTGAGGTAGTTACCCAACAACCTTAAGAGGGGGATGTATTGTTACCTTCATTTAACAAGTGAGATGATTTAGAAACACTTCCTATTAATAATTTGTCTAGGGTTGCCTTAGCTTGTGAGTGGCTAGCATACTTTGAACTGAAGTTTGCCATATCAAAGTCCCTTTTTACCACCCAGCCATGTGACTTCTAGGCTAACCCCTGCTTACTAATGCATCTCCTGGGCCCCTTCCTCCTCCCGCCACACACCATTCTGAGCTATTAGCAGTCCTTCCTTCTAAGACAAACTCAAAACCTGTTGCCTGAGGGAATTCCCTGGTGGTCCAATGGTTAGGACTCTGTACTTCAAGGGCAGGGGGGCATGGGTTCCATCCCTGGTTAGAGAACTAAGAATCTGCATGCCATGAGGTTCAGGAAACAACAACAACAACAACAACGCCAGAGCTTAAAGACTAATGTTTTCAAAGATGTAGTTCTGACAGTTTTTTGGAACCTGCCTAAAAAGATAGAGAACATTTTAGCATCCCTAGAATGTAAGAAGATAAAAGATTGAAATATAGGAAAAATTAAGGTAGTTTTCCATGTGTGGTTAGTTTTGAACTTCATAGCTGTTGAATTCCTCACATATAATAAAAGCATGAGACCTGGTTGTATAAGAGGAAGATTAGGCAAAGTGTGAACGGACTTCATCTGAGAGATTTAAAATGCTAATAATCTCCTTAATGTTAGCCAGAACCTTGTGTTCATTTTTGCATCCAGGTTTATAAAGAATCTACCTGTGAACCCAAGTCATACAAACTTCTGAGTAAGTTACAGATAGGGAAATAGGCTACATGTATTTTATATCAAATATTGTATCATCAAAAAAGTTAAATACTTCAGCTAATCTTGTCTAGATTAGCTGGACATTCCAGTTTTAGAACATTTCTATCACTCCAAAAAGATTCTTTGAGTGTTTTTAAACAGGTCTCATTTCCATCCCAGTCCTGGGTAACCAACCAATAGCCTACTCTCTTCTCTGTAGATTTGTTCTTTCTCAGCGTTTGATATAAATGGAATCATTAAATACATGGTCTTTTGAGTTTGGCTTCTTTCACCTAGGTTGTTTTTGTGAGGTATATCCATGTAGCAATGTGTGTCATTAGCTTGGTCCTTCCCTTTCTTTTTTTTTTTTTTGCCTCTTCTTTTTTTCCCTTCTTCTTTTCTCTACCATCCTCCGCAGCCCCCCCCCCCCCCGCCTTTTTTAATCTAAGTGGAATCAAACAGTGTTTATCCTGTTGTGTCTGACCCATTTCACTTAGCATAATGTCTTCAAGGTTCATTCATCTAGTAGCATATATGAGAATTTCATTCCTTTTCAAGGCAATAGTATTGCATTGTATGTATGTTTATCACATTTTTGTTTTTTTATCCATCCACGGCCATTGGGTTGTTTCTGCTGCTGCTGCTAAGTGGAGGCAGTCGTGTCTGACTCTGTGCGACCCCATAGACGGCAGCCCACCAGGCTCCCCCGTCCCCGGGATTCTCCAGGCAAGAACACTGGAGTGTTTCTACCTTTTGGCTATTGTGTAATGCTGGTATAAACATTGTAAATATCTGTTCTAGTTCTTGCTTTCAAATATTTTGTGTTATATACCCAGAAGTGGAATTGCTGGATCATAAGTAATCCTATATTTAACTTTTTGAGAAGCTGCCAAACTTTTCCACAGAGGCTGCACCATTTTACATTCCTACCACCAATGCAGAAGAGTTCCAGTTACTCCACATCCTCAGCAAAATGTACTGATTTTTTGAGAATAGCCATCTTAATGGTATGAAGTGGTATCTCATTCTGGTTTTGATTTGCATGTCTTAATGATTAGTGATGTTGAGCATCTTTTCATGTGCTTGTTGGCCATGCTTGGGTATACCTTCTTTGGAAATAACGTCTATTCAAGTCCTTTGCCTATTTTTGGATTAAATTGTTTGTTGAGTTGTAGGAGTTCTTTATATATTCTAGATATTAAGTATTTATATCTTTTACCATGTGTTTCCTCCTAGAAGTTTTGTAGTTTTAGCTCTTTTGTTTAGGTCTTTGATCCATTTTCAGTTAATTTTTGCACGTGGTATAAGGTAAAGGGTTCAGCTTCATTATTTTGCATGGATATTCTATTTTCCTGGCACCATTTGTTGAAAAGACTGTTTTGGGTTAGTCCTTCTTTATTGCCAGATAGTAGTTATTTTCTTTATCCATTTACCAGTTAATGGACATTTGCTGCTGCTGCTAAGTCACTTCAGTCGTGTCCGACTCTGTGTGACCCCATAGACGGCAGCCCACCAGGCTCCCCCCGTCCCTGGGATTCTCCAGGCAAGAACACTGGAGTGGGTTGCCATGTCCTTCTCCAATGCATGTAAGTGAAAAGTGAAAGTGAAGATGTTTAGTTGTGTCCCACCCTTAGCGGTCCCATGGACTGCAGCCTACCAGGCTCTTCCATCCATGGGATTTTCCAGGCAAGAGTACTGGAGTGGGGTGCCATCGCCTTCTCCGAATGGACATTTGGATTGTTTCCAATTTTCAGCTAATCTGAATAATGCTGCTATGAACATTTATGTGTAAGTTTTTGTGTGGCATACATTTTTGTTTCTCTTAAGTAGAAACCTAGAACTGGAATTACTGAGTCATGTGATAACTCCATGTTTAACTTTGTAAGAAATGGTTTAACTGTAGTCCTAAGTTTCTTTTGTGTTCTATGTTCCCATCAGGAATGTGTGAGTTTTTCTCTTTAACCTTGCCAACACTTGATACAGTAGTTAAGTCTTTTTAAATTTAAGTGTTCTAGTAGACATGATGGAGAAGGCAATGGCACCCCACTCCAGTACTCTTGCCTGGAAAATCCCATGGACGGAGGAGCCTGGTAGGCTGCAGTCCATGGGGTCACGACAAGTCGGACACGACTGAGCGACTTCACTTTGACTTTTCACTTTCATGCGTTGGAGAAGGACATGGCAACCCACTCCAGTATTCTTGCCTAGAGAATCCCAGGGATGGGGGAGCCTGGTAGGCTGCCGTCTATGGGGTCGCACAGAGTCAGACACGACTGAAGCGACTTAGCAGTAGACGTGAAGTGGCATCTCTTTGTGGGGTTAATTTATGTTTCCTAAATGACAAATGTTGAATGCTACCTACTGTTCCTCTGGCTTTAGCCTCCTGTCATTCCAATTCTCACTCCCCTTTTCCCCACCACACTTAGTCTTAAGCTCTATCAAGACCTTACTTCCTCTTTCTTTTCCTTCGCTTCAGTTCCCTCTTCAATCATTTTTCTTCCTAGTATTCTTAGCTTCTAGTCTTGGAGCAGTTCTACCGTTTATATACTCTGCTTTTAAACCTAAGCCACTGAATGCAACCAGAGAAAGTCACAAAATTTTTTGTTTTGATACCACTGTGAGCTTTTCTGTAGCTTTTTACTTGGTTTTACTTGGATTTAGTTTCAAACTTACATAGAAGCTGCATGAACAGTACAAAAAGGTCCCATTCCCTCTTCATAGATTCTCAGTTAATTGTTATGCTTTTTCCCATCAGCTTTATATTGTCTCTCTCTCTTTCTCTGTGTAAAAATATAGGCATATATATATTTTATTTTCTGAGTCATTTGAGAGTAAAGCTGGAGGCTTACCCTGGTTACATAGCTATTAAGTGGTAAAGTGGAGAATTAAATTCAGATCTCTTTTTTTGGTCTCCTTTGTATCTGGCACATATTTGGTGCTCTGAGAATGCTTCTTGACTTGACCAATGACTACACCTTACATGTTAGAATCTGTATATATCTTGTCTCCTTTTGTAGTTTTAAAAGTATAGGTGCTTGGGCTTTAAAGTTAGACTCGCTGGATTTAGATCCTTGTTTTACCAGTTACTTACTAGCCGTTTGACCTGAGCAAGTTCCATAATCTCACTAAGCCTCAGTTCCCTCATTTCTGAAGTGGAGATGATAATAGTCCTAATTGTAAGGGATATTATTGTGAAGATTGGAGGAGACATTGCAGGTAAAGAATTTATCATGGACCCTCTCATTTCTGTTCTTCTCTTGTCCTACTACTTTGATTTAGCTACAAGCTTCTGGTTTGTCCTGGGCCATGATCTTTTACTGGCAGAGTTGATGAGACATCTAAGTGAATTTCTAGGCAGTTAGCAAAGAGAGACTAACTGCCTAGAAATTAGGCAGTTTCTAATTTTAGGAGAAAGGTCTGGGCTAGAGTCATGTTTTGAAGACATTTGTGCAGAGCTGCTACTTAGAGCTTTGAAACTTGAACTTTGTACATAAGAAGACAGATTGCTGGTGATGAGATACTGAGATACAGGTCCAGGACCCACACACCTTTGGACATTTCAGTTTTCAAGTATTTTTTTATTGGCTTCTCAACTTTTGAAATATTTCAGAAATACCAACTTTTTAGCATCCATAAAATGCAGGGTCACATACCTGGAAGTAGTATAGAAATTTCAGGTATTCTGGTATTTCTGCCCATTCCCTGCACCCTTTCCGAAGGTACTTTTTTTTTCAATAAAATATTCTATCTTGTTAGATCACATATCCTAGGTTTTGATTCAGAAGGTAACGGTCATCATAAGTGTGACCCCATTTAACATGGAGGGGGGAAGAGAAATCATCAAAGGAATTAATTCCAAAGTAAGATTTCATTAATGTTGTATTGTCTTTTTAGTCAGTAGGATGTCAGACACTATTCATTAGGTGATTGATTTATCAGAGAAGATGAGTAAAGGGAGATGCACCTGAAATCAGATGAAGTGTAAATGATGAGAGAAAATGTAAAAAAATCACAAGAATCTGTGATGAATCTAGATGTTTAATTGCTGATTTGTATATGATTAAACTCCAAGCCATATTTTATCCTTTTAATGATTTGATAATTTTCTCAGAATGATTATCCCTTTGAAGGAAATGGGTTGCCAGGGCAGGACCTCTTGTCTGATTCCTTTTACAGAATGAGTTCCATGTAGATAAAAATTTTAATATTATTCTTTATGGTGCTGTCTTCCTATGAAAATCAGGGGTAAAATATTCTACAAAAATAGCACAGAACCTTGCTGATTTGTCACCAATATCCTTGGTTTGGTTGTCTCTAATAAGGAACAGATTCTGGGACTTTTCCTGGTGGTTCAGTGGTTAGGACACCCACACTTGCACTGCAAGGGGCTGGGGTTCAGTCCCTGCCTGGTTAGGGAACTGAGATCGTGCATGCCTTGTGGTACAGCTAACAACAAAGAAACAGTCCCAATTACAGGTATCTCTTAATACCTCACTCTGACTGTGAGCGTTAGAATTTTACATTCTAGAATTTAAAATTTTACTGTCTGATAACAGTGAGGAAGCTTACTTCTCAAGACCAAATCAATTGCAGTGATTATTCAGTTGACATTTTGGGATGGAAGCTGTCTTATATTTTCAGTACCATAATTCTTAAAATGAGACTGCCGCATAAATTGAGGGTGTGTGTTAATAAAGAGAGAACAATATCCTGTTTTGCTGCTTGTGTTTTCTTGATTTCACATTTGTGGTCCATCTTAAGAGAAAACAGGGGCTTCCCAGGTGGTGCTGGTGGTAAAGAACCTGCCTGTCAATGCCAGAGACATAAGTGACTCTGGTTTGATCCTTGGAGCGGAAGATTCCCTGGAGGAGGAAATGGCAAACCACTCCAGTAGTCCTGCTTGGAGAATCCCATGGACGGGGAGCCTGGCAGGATACGGTCCATGGAGTCGCAAAGAGTCGGATACGACTGAAGTGACTTAGCACAAAGACAAAACAAAAAAATATATATATGAATAACACAGAAACAAATATATTTCATACTAACCAGAAATCTTGCATGTAAAATGAGTCTAAAGTGGCTGTCAGGTTTTTTTTTTTTAAGCCGAGGGGAAGGAAACTTGAGTGTTTATTAACAGGAAAAAGAATTATTTTGTATTGCAGGTAAAATATTTTTTTCATTACCTGTCATTTGTTAGACCTAGCTCCTTAAATAGTTAGAAGAGATAAAAAGGTATTAAGTAATGTTCAAAGTACATAGGTAGCAAGATAATTGTACCCCAGAGCTTCTGTAAGGTGTTAGCCACAGCTGAGCATTTTTAAATGATCGTAATCCCAGGAGGTCTAATTATTTCATAATTCACATTTGCTTAATTGGAATGTGTGTATTGAATGGACATTCCATCTTTTCAAGGGAAACCTTTATTGCATAGTTAGTTGGTTTTAGAAGTTCAGAAAAAGCAGGGAAAGAAACCACATTAACCACAGAAGTTATTCTCTGCAAAATACACCCACCTTGGAATAATACTGGCATAATGGCATAATTTATTCTATGAAATCAGACATTTGTATACCTGTTGCGTGTGTATGCTAAGTCGCTTCAGCCATGTCCGACTCCTTGAGACTGTATGGACTGTAGCCCACCAAGGCTTCTCTGTCCATGGGATTCTCCAAGCAAGAATGTTGGAATGGGTTGCCATTCCTTGTCCAGGGGGGATTGAACTCACGTCTCCTGTGTCTCCTGTATTGCAGGTGGATCCTTTACCACTGAGCCACTCACTGGGGAAGCCCCACGTCGCATATGTTACCTTTTTTATTTAAAAAACAAAACAGAGAAAAGTTCATAAAATCCTTAGTTGTTCATGAGAAATAGACATGTTGAAGGACTTGTTTTGTCTCTTCCATTAGTACAGGAGGGTAACACTGACAGTATTCTCATGTGGTTTGGTTCTCACCCTCTGGAAAGGATTGAGGCAGAGTGTGTGATACCAGGGTGCTTTTTTCTCTCTTAAATATTTGTTTTCTCATTGGGGTGCCTGTATCTTTTCGAATTAGTGTTTATATGTGTATGTATCCTATATAGAGTGGAGTTGCTGGGTCATAGGATAGTTCTATCTTTAGTTGTTTGAGAAACCACATATCTTCCACAGTGGCTGCATCAATTTACATTCCCACCAACAGTGTATGTATGAGGGTTCCCTTTTCTTCACATCCTCTCCAGCATTTGTTATTTGTGTCCTTTTTGTTTGATGACGGCCATTCCTGTTGACAGGTGTAAGTTGATAATCTCATTGTGCTTTTGATTTGTGTTTCCCTGGTGATTAGTTGCATTGAGCATTTTTTTCGTGTGCCTGTTGGCCATCTGCATTTCCTCTTTGAAAAAATATGTGTTCAAATCCTCTGCCCATTTTTTAATCTGGTTGTTTGTTTTTTTAATGTTGAGTCGTATGAACTGTTTATATCATTTGCAAATATTTTCTCCCATTCAGTACTCTGTCTTTTCATTTGGTCGATGGTTATTTTTCCTTTGCTATCCGTAAAAGCTTTTAAGTTGAATTAGGTCCCGTTTGTTTATTTTTGCTTTTATTTCCTTTGTCTTAGGGGATGGATTAAAAAAGAATTGCTAAAATTTAGGTCAGAGAGTGTTCGGACTATGAGGAAAACTCGACTTTTTAAACTTGCTTATCTCTTGAAATTTTGAATCATACTTTCCTTGGTCTTGGGTTTTCCTGGTAACTCAGAGGTAGAGAATCCACCTGTCAATGCAGGAGATGCCGGTTCAATCCCTGAGTCAGGAAGATCCTCTGGAGAAGAAAATGGTAACCCACTTCAGTATTCCTTCCTGGAAAGTACCATGGACAGAGGGGCCTGGTGGGCTACAGTCCATGGAGTTGCAAAGAGTTGGACACAGCTTAGCGACTAAACAACAAAAACAACAAATCCTTGGTCTTTGATTCTATATGACTTAAAGCCAGGTTCTTGGGACTTTTAACTTGCTGGCAGTATTTTGAGGCTAATATTGGAACTAGTTGGACTTCATCCAGCAGATGTGAAACAAATAAGTAGGTGTTATAGGGCCCATTGCTGATGAAGTAGATACAATTTCAGCTGGATGCTAAATGGCTTCAAAGAGTATGGTGCCCAGCAGTTTATTTTGTGTTTTATAACTGCACGTAGAAACAGAAGAGGAAAGTCTGATCTTGGAATGGCATGTATCCTAACAGGAACTTAAAATTATCAAAATGATCTCTATGTATTATTGAAACAAGATCCAATGCAGATTTGTGTGTTGACTTCTAAGTAGTTTTAAAGTTAATATGCTGCTATTTTTTTCTTAATTTAGGGAGACTTGAAAATTATGGGTGGTTTTTTTAGCTTTTGAAGTAGTGAAAAGATACACATAGAATATTTTAATGGTGTGGAAAAGGGACTACATTGATTTTACTTGAAAGGGAAAGTTGCTCAGTCATGTCCGACTCTTTGCAACCCTATGGACTAATACATAATACAGTCCATGGGATTCTCCAGGCCAGAATACTGGAGTGGATAGCCTTTCCCTTCTCCGGGCGATCTTCCCAATGCAGGGATCGAACCCACGTCTCCTGCATTGCAGGCAGATTCTTTACTACCTGAGCCACAAGGGAAGCCCTTCATTTTACTTATGTATAGTAATAATGTCTTTCTTAAATGACCTATCAGTTCAGTCGCTCAGTCGTGTCCGATTCTTTGTGACCCCATGAATCACAGCACGCCAGGCCTCCCTCCCTGTCCATTACCAACTCCTGGAGTTCACTCAAACTCATGTCCATCGAGTCGGTGATGCCATCCAGACATCTCATCCTCTGTCGTCCCTTCTCCTCCTGCCCCCAATCCCTCCCAGCATCAGTCTTTTCCAATGAGTCAACTCTTCGTATGAGGTGACCAAAGTATTGGAGTTTCAGCTTTAGCATCAGTCCTTCCAAAGAATACCCAGGACTGATCTCCTTTAGGATGGACTGGTTGGATGTCCTTGCAGTCCAAGGGACCCTCAAGACCCTTCTCCAACACCACAGTTCAAAAGCATCAATTCTTGGGCACTCAGCTTTCTTCACAGTCCAACTCTTGCATCCATACATGACTACTGGAAAAACCATAGCTTTGACTAGATGGACCTTTGTTGGCAAAGTAATGTCTCGGCTTTTGTGCTCTCTAGGTTGGTCATAACTTTCCTTCCAAGGAGTAAGCGTCTTTTAATTTTATGGCTGCAATCAACATCTGCAATGATTTTGGAGCCCAAAAAAATAAAGTCTGACACTGTTTCCGCTGTTTCCCCATCTATTTCCCATAAAGTGATGGGACCAGATGCCATGATCTTAGTGTTCTGAATGTTGAGCTTTAAGCCAACTTTTTCAGTCTCCACTTTCACTTTCATCAAGAGGCTTTTTAGTTCCTCTTCATTTTCTGCCATAAAGGTGGTGTCATCTGAATATCTGAGGTTATTGATATTTCTCCTGGCAATCTTGATTCCAGCTTGTGCTTCTTCCAGTCCAGCGTTTCTCATGATGTACTCTGCATATAAGTTAAATAAGCAGGGTGACAATATACAGCCTTGACGTACTCCTTTTCCTATTTGGAACCAGTCTGTTGTTCCATGTCCAGTTCTAACTGTTGCTTCCTGACCTGCATATAGGTTTCATAAGAGGCAGGTCAGGTGGTAAGATATTCCCATCTCTTAGAATTTTCCATGGTTTATTGTGATCCACACAGTCAAAGGCTTTGACATAGTCAATAAAGCAGAAATAGATGTTTTTCTGGAACTCTTTTGCTTTTTCAGTGATCCAGCGGATGTTCGCAATTTGATCTCTGGTTCCTCTGCCTTTTCTAAATCCAGCTTGAACATCTGGAAGTTCACGGTTCACATATTGCTGAAGCCTGGCTTGGAGAATTTTGAGCATTACTTTACTAGCACGTGAGATGAGTCAATTGTGCGGTAGTTTGAGCATTCTTTGGCATTGCCTTTCTTTGGGATTGGAATGAAAACTGACCTTTTCCAGTCCTGTGGCCACTGCTGAGTTTTCCAAATTTGCTGGCATATTGAGTGCAGCACTTTCACAGCATCATCTTTCAGGATTTGGAATAGCTCAACTGGAATTCCATCAATCACCTCCACTAGCTTTGTTTGTAGTGCTGCTTTCTAAGGCCCACTTAACTTCACATTCCAGGATGTCTGGCTCTAGGTGAGTGATCACACCATTGTGATTGTCTTGGTTGTGAAGATCTTTTTTGTACAGTTCTTCTGTGTATTCTTGCCACCTCTTCTTAATATCTTCTGCTTCTGTTAGGTCCATACCATTTCTGTCCTTTATTGAGACCATCTTTGCATGATTGTTCCCTTGGTATCTCTAATTTTCTTGAAGAGATCTCTGATCTCTCCCATTCTGTTGTTTCCTCTCTTTCTTTGCATTGATCGTTGAGGAAGGCTTTCTTATCTCTCCTTGCTGTTCTTTGGAACTCTGCATTCAGATGCTTATATCTTTCCTTTTCTCCTTTGCTTTTCACTTCTCTTCTTTTCACAGCTATTTGTAAGGCCTCCCCAGACAGCCATTTTGCTTTTTTGTGTTTCTTTTCCATGGGAATGGTCTTGATCCCTGTCTCCTGTACAATGTCACGAACCTCCGTCCATAGTTCATCAGGCACTCTATCAAATCTAGTCCCTTAAATCTATTTCTCACTTCCACTATGAGTTACATTAAATTCTTGAAAAGAATATCATACAAACTAGAAAGTTTTAAACACAGACTTGTCATCTGGCATACTATTTTTAGATTGTCATAGATGAATCTGGTGGTTGTTTAATGGCTTGGAAAGGGGAAAGGAACTAGTTTAAACTGGATTAGTGTGTTCTACACTGTTAAAGCATTCCCAGATTCTAAAAATTAAAAATGGAGATACTGGTAATTTGATTTTTACATGGGTGATTGGATTTCATATAATTGATATATAAGGGTTCAGGGCTTGTTTTTGTGATGTGGGTAAATGCAAGTCAAGTATTAATCCATTATATAAATATTTGAGTGCCTAGAACACCTGTTCTATGTAGGTGTGCCAAATACTAGAAATTCAGAGGTTAGCAAGACAGATGACTCCTAAAATATGTCATTATCAAAATATAGTGGGCTGAATTACATGGTCTAACTTTGACCACAAAAGTGACTTGTGTATTAACATGTCTTGGAGCCTTTTTTCATTTCTTTCTATAGCACTCCCTTTCTCTTCAAAGTTGGGACCTGTAGAACCAGAAGAATTAAGGAAATATGGCAAATACAGATAAAGGTTCATGATTTGTCGTGTCCTGTATCAGGGGTTTGCTGGAAATTCAGACGAAGACCATGTTGATCTGACTTAATAGAGCTCTGAAGTGAGCTGCATTTTCTGACTCACATGTGTATGTGTTACAGTCTCCTTGGCAGTGTAGGTTAAGAGTTGATTTAGAAGCAGGTAGGTGATACCTGAAAATTTGCTCCCTGTCCTCCAAAATACATACACAGGTATACATACAGATGCCCATGTGCACATCCCATATTTGAGCTAGGGATTTTAGGTTTAAAATTGGATTAAATTTTTAGGCTTGAGTTGGTCATATTTCATTCACAATATGAGTTGTTCTGATCCTTTTATTATAACTGTTTACCTGCAGCATTTAGGGAATTGGAGTTTTGAATTGAGATCAGAGGAAAAGTTTGTAGAGCTAGCAGATAGGTTTGGTACTGGAGAGTATTTGACACATGCTATCTGAGAAAAAGGGAGAGAAGGCAGGGTTTGGGATAAAATAATTTTGCCTGTTTTGTAGTTGGGTAGAATCCATACTAGAAGGGTTAGATCCCTGGGTGGGGAAAATCCCCTGGAGAAGGAAATGGCTGCCCACTCCAGTATTCTCACCTGGGAAGTCCCATGGACAGAGGAGCATGGTGCGCTACAGTCCCTGGGATCACAAAGAGTCAGGCGCAATTAGCGACTAAACAACAACAGTCCTACAAGTGCCTATTCAAGTGCCTTTTTTTAAAACAAGGTAGTGTTTGGTGCTATATCAAAGATTAATCTGATATAGAGCTTGTCTGAAAGAAGGCCACGGTTCAGTAACAGTGCTCCTGACTTGGAATTAGCTTAAGTACCAGTGAATATTCTACCAGTTAGGTTGCTCATACCTGACAGAGGGTGTATCCAGATTAGTATAATAGACTAAATCATCCCTTCTTTGTCCTGACCCTTGTTTTCCCTCCAGTTCCTGCCTTTGTCTCTTTTAGGCTGTGAGCAAGGTGATGTGTTTTTCTGTTCCTTTTCAAGATGAACTGTTTGTGAGATTTCCTACTAGAGAGACTACTGTTCTGGGCCTCCTGACAAGTAAAACAAAAATGATAGGCATAGGATGCAAATAATGATTGTATAGTCAAAGCTGTGCTCTTAACAGCTCTTGCCATCTTACAGAGACTGACTCTTACAGTTAGTAAAAGACAATTGAAGATAAAATGAGGGAGAGTGTGTTAAGCCGTTGGAGGGAAAGGAGAACATGAAATCAGTGAAGTGGTATGTCGCTGTCAGGATTTTCTTCTTCCTTGCCTATATTCCTTTATTTTCTCTTTTTTTTTCCTCCCCCTTTCCTTTTTTCCTCCCTCTCTTTATTTTGTGGATTTAGACCACTGAAATGTTGTATATTCATTTATACCTTGGCCTCTCAGTGATTAACATTCTCTTGTCTTTTCCAGGTGCTCTGTAGTCATTGTGGCATTATCCGCTTATTGTGGGCAGTGCAGGATTTGCTTGGGTGGGACGTTTGTTTTATTAACGGTATTTCCCTTGTAGGTTACTGATCACTGATTATCTCTTGGCTTTGGTAATGCTTTGCTACCTGGCATACCCAGAAGGTAACTTAATTTGGAGTTTTTAGCAAGGACACACCCACTACTGCATATCCAGTTGAAGAATAGCTGTGCTTTCTTGTAGAAGTTTGTTTCTAACTGCATAGAGTAACAGGGTTGAGAAGAGGCAGACATTCACTTGAATCTTTAGCTCTCATATCGATGTTTTAAATGAGAGCACTGCTTCTTATAATTGATTAAAATGGATAGTCACAAATCAGTTTAGACTGCTGTTGGGTTGGATTTGAGTGTACAGAGATGGCTATAGGAAATGATGGTTCTCTTGTTCGGTATCTGGTTGAACTCCTTGAGAACATCAGGTCCAAATATTTATTTTTCTCAAGTATAATTTTGAAATTATAGAAAATTGCATTAATAATACAAATAGTTCCCATCTACCCCCAGCAAGATTCACTCATTGTTAACATTTTGCTACATTTGGGCTATCATTTTATTTTTTTCTGAACTTTTTTGAGAAGTTGTGTGCATCCTGTCCCTTTACCATGTAGTACTTAAAGACGTATATTATCTAAGAACAGCATTCTTATAGTTTCAAGGACATTCCAGTTATCAAGGAAATTGATACAGTACACTTCTCTAACACACAGCTCACATTCAGATTTCTCTAGTTTCCTCAGTAACGTTCTTTAATAATTTTTTTCCTGTCTAGGATCCAATCTTCAATCATTTATTGACTTGTCATGTCTCTAGTTTCCTTTAATCAGAACCCTATCCTTAGCCTTTCTTTGTCTTTTGTGACACTGGCACTTCTGAAGAGTGACAGACCATTTATTTACAGAATCTCCCTCGAATGGGGTCTGTCTGATGTGTCCTTGTGATTGAATGTAGGAGGTGTCGCAGTGATTGGATGTAGGAGGTGAGCAGGAATGCTGCGTTACTGCGTGTGATTCTCAGGGCCTCTCATCAGGAGGAGTGTGTCCACTTGTACTCTTTGCAGTGATACCAGCTTTGATCTTCCCATTAGTGTGGTAAAGTTACTGTTTTCCTTTCTCCAGTAAGCAATTTCTGGGGAGATACTTTGAGATTTAATATATGCTCTTCATCATCAAACTTTCATTCTCAAAAAATTTTAACAATCTTTGGCAGTTTTGCCAGAATCTATTGTTCGTATGGTGGTTGAAGTTCACGTCTTTGATTGCACAAACCCAGTAGTATAGGAGGGAGTCTGTTCAGCTGTTGGTTTCCTTGGCTTTATAAAGTATTTTGTATTGAACTGGATTTTCTCTTCTGAGACTTTGACACATTATTTCAAATTTTGTACTTTTATGCCACTTGTGAGATAAGCCTGCTGTTTTCTTCTTTGTAACAGCCCCTCAGAATGCATTCCACTTTTGTCTTTTCTCTCAGTTACTACTCCCATTTCTAACAGTTGTTTCTTGTGAGAGAGAGCTTTCCTGAGTTTATAATCATACTCTTGGTTTCCTGCTAGCACTCATTTATCAATGTCATAGATCTAGCACTAAATCCAGATACCAGTTCCAGATATGGTTTATATCAGTTCCAGATATGGTTTATTCAATACAATAGATTGCTGTTGCTTATAATCTAGTTTGAGCATGAGGCTTTGGAGTCAGATAAATCTGGATTCAAGTCCTGTCTCTTCCACTTATTAGCTCTGTCCTCTTCAGCAAGTTCGTAACGTCTCTGAACTTGAGTTCCATAATCTGAAAAGAGTTGGTAATAATTGCAGCTACCTTTTAGGGGGGAATGAGGATTAAGTGTGCATGTAAAATTCTGGGAATGGTGTCTGTTGCACTGTAATCACTCATCAAATGTTTATTGTTATTATATAGAAAGGATGCTTCTATTTTTACACCCAAGATTGGTACAATTTATTTTTAGCTGTTGTTTTTTATTGTAGGCTCATTTAAATCTGTGGTGAAAATGAGAAAGTTTTAGTAAGTGTTACTGAAGCACAGTTAGACTCTTGAATAAATATTTTAACTTATGTGAATATTATTCTATCAGTGACAACTTTGATAAAGTTTAGAGTCATTTCTTAAATTATTTATATGTCCATTATAAGTAGATTATAAAGTAACAAACATTTGAGTTATTTTGACTGAATCCTAAAACCTTTAGCCTTTTAGTGCATAGCAAATACACAATCAGTTTTTCAGCATTAAATATTTTAAAAATTAGCCAGTGAATTTTGAGTGTTTGTATGCTATTTCTTACAGCATTTTAAAACCATGTTGTTAATATAAATAGTAACTTACTTTGTGAAATCCTAAAACTTTTCCTAAAATTTACTATGGAAACTGAGTTTATTAATACACACATGTTGGGGGAACAGTTATCCAGGTATTTTAGGACACATTGATTGAACACAATTTTATTTTCCAGATAAGCTGTCTAGAACACTTGGAGAACCTGTTTCAATAATGATAATATAGGAATTTGAGTCTGTGGGGAAATGTGCTGTAACCTTTCATTGTAATGTTAGAAGTATAGCTCCTCTTTCTGTCACAACAGGACCAAGAGTCTTACTCTCCTTAGTCAGAGGGTCCCCAGGGATATTCTTGGTACACTCAGGGCACCCCACTGACTGTCTCTTTATAAAAAAAGTTCTTTCATTGGTGATTATTTATGCCAAAGAAATAAGCTAAACTTTAGGAAAAAAAGAAAGACCTAGTTTTGCTTACTTTGGGCATAAATGATTATAAAAGGT
This sequence comes from Bubalus kerabau, assembly GCF_029407905.1. Taxonomy (NCBI): domain Eukaryota; kingdom Metazoa; phylum Chordata; class Mammalia; order Artiodactyla; family Bovidae; genus Bubalus; species Bubalus kerabau. The sequence goes on from NC_073642.1 coordinate 26,743,283, forward strand.
AGAAAAATCTATATGTTACAGTTACATATTGTTCTGTTACATACATTGGTGTCAGATAGCAAGTGAAATGTTATTCCTGATTTTACATTGCAACCCTTTTTATGTAGCTGTAAGAGTGAAAGCACTCCTTAAACTTGTAGACAATTAAAGTGTGCATAGTTAATTTGAACTGTCTCAACTCTCTTTCATGTTAAATGTGTTACAGGAATGAATCTGAAGTCTGCTGCAATAAAACACTGAAGGCTTTAAAATGTTTTCTTGCATAAAACTCAAACTTTAAGTAGCTGCTTATGAGGATAGGGAAGGGAGGAAGCTAATGTCTGTCTCAAGATACAGGACAGCTGTTTGCTCATCAACCTCAACTGTGTGAGTAGACTTAAGCCTGTAACACTGTGTACTTAGGCATAATAATAACTTACAATTTTAAAATCTAAAGGACTTAAAGATACTCTTAAGTCAGCATGATGAGGTATTTTTTAGGGTCTGTTTTTTTCTGGTGGGTAGAATGTTGAGGGTGGAGTGGGTGATAGGTTTTTATTTATAAAGTATTTTTGAGAATAAAACTTAACAACTAAGTATCATTAGTGACCATGCTCTTTTTTCATTATTCTATTATTGTGAAGCAAAAGAAGAAAATTCTGTAGATCACTCTATTTTATAGTTGATTTCATGCTTTTAAAATAAATATTTTAATCAATCATAAAATGTATTTTGGAAGTATGATGTTAGATATTAATATAGAAAATAGCTCTTGGAAATAATTTAATAACAAATTGTAATTAATAATTTTTATAATGTCTGTGTTTAATCAGAGAGAGTATGTACTTCAAAATAAAGGAACTCTAGTTTATTGAATGCAGTTAGAAGTCTTTTACACTTGCCAACTTTGTTTTTAAAATACTTAATATAAATTCCTGTGGAAAGAAGAATTCTCCTTTTTCTCTTACTAAAAGCTATCACCTTAAGAATCATTTTGGGATAGAGGGGTCTGATTTTTTTTTTCTACTTTCTTTTTTTGTTTTTGTATTGGGTTTTTTCCTCCTCCTTCATGGATTTAGGAGTAAGACTCTTTTTTTTTTTTTTTTTTTTTTTAGGAGTAAGACTCTTAATTGAATATTTCCCGCACTAGAGAAATGTATGGTTTTATAGAAAAGATAATTAAAATATAAGACATTGCCATGAGCAGTGTGATGACCGTGTAGGTTAAGATTTATCAAATCTTATTAACTATTTAGGGAACTGTGAAATAAAAGAAATGCTGTTTGCAATAAGATGAGCTTACTTTCTCTTTCACATCAGAATGTGTTGACTGAAGGAAAATAAAAATTGACTGATTTTAGAATCAGTGAGTGAGGAGGCTCTTAGAAAGCATAATGAAGAACATGTAGTGAATATGGATATTCTTATGCAAGTAGTCAAAAGAGTACATGCCAGAAATGAAGAGAGGAATATGGATACATTCAAAAGTAGTTAAAAAACTTGAAGTTTCAGTTTGGTCGATTTTTTTTTTTTTCTTTTCTGGGCTGGTCAGTAAATGGACAGTACTGTATGAATCCCCAGGGGTTACCTTAGTCCTAATTTTTCAGTAGCTCTAAAGAAATCATGTTCAATGATGACAAGTCTCACTTTAGTGAGATTTTAAGGTCTATAATATGAGGTTTAACTCTCCAGTTTACAGTCATTTGGTATTTCCCCTGTAAAGGGTGAGTTTAATTTGGTACTATTTTGTGCAATACTCTAGCACTCTATGCTCTTCTCTTTAATTAGTGTTTCTTTATTGTCGAATAAAGAAAATGTAGGTGAAGGAAGCCTTTAGTACATACTTAGTGAAAGTTTGATTTATTTATTTTTTTATTGAAGGAAAATTGCTTTACAGAATTTTGTTGTTTTCTGTCAAACCTCAACATGAATCAGCCATAGGCGAAAGTTTGATTTTTAAAGATAAAATTAGGCAGAAAGGACACACAGTAGGAAACAAGAGAAGCTTGTATATAACTATGGAGGATTTGGGGGGAAACTGTATGCCAGTAGATTGGTCCTGTTTACATTTCTCCTTCTATCGCTCTGAGGTGATTCTTCGTGTCTGTGTTATTATTCTGCTGAGCAGGTAGAGCAGAGTGCTGAGGAGCTAATTAAGTTTCCTGGGCTAGGAAGTGCTTGCAGGAGAGTGTGAGCACCATTCATAAACTCTGCTTCTGCTCTGTCCCTGGCCTGCCCTACCCTTAGCCTACCACATAGGCTTCTTGTTGATCTTGCACTCACTTCTGTGACAGAGTTTTGCCTAGATCATATGTACATTTTAACTTCTTATGTTGTTGTGTCTTGCAATATGCAGTAACATGGAGTTCCTGAGTTACACTGAAACCCATGTAACATGCATGGTTAAGGGCCCAGGGTGTACAGTCAGGCTGCCTGATTCAGATCCTAACATGATAGTGAACAAATGACTTAAACCTTTCTGTGACTCTCTTTTCTAATCTGTAAAATAGATACAGTAATAATTTGTTACCTGATATGGAGTATTGTGAGGTTTAAGTGAGTCATCGATACTCGCAAATTATTGCTTTTATTATTAATCTTTTGTTTCTTCTTTGATAGGAATAATAGTAAGTGGCCTATTCCAAGTCCTTAAAGTAATCAGTTGTAAGGCTTGAGGATGTAGAATTGGAAACTCAAAAAGGAGGGTATTTTCAGTTGGGTATCATGGAAGATCTCGCTTGACCAGTAGAATAGAGAACCTTACTCTCCTGCCTTCTGTTCTCCTTCTGCTGTATTAGCTAGCCAAGTTTCAGTTTTCAGTAGACGTATGTGGCTAAGTGTATTGGACAGTGCTGTTCTAGATGGTTGGATTTGAATCTGTAATATATTTACTTTAAACATGGCCTATCTTGATGACACGCAGCTATATTTGTCTAGAACATGAAAGATTGGTCTTGGTGTCAGATGTAACTCCACACAAGAGGAAGAAAGGAAGGAAAAATACTTACTGAAGAATATTGGTTAAAGTTAGGGATATTTTCTCTGAGTTTTAGGTCAAGTGATTTTTAGGCACTTCAGCAAAGTCAGTATCAGTTCAGTCACTCAGTCGTGTCTGACTCTGTGACCCATGGACTGCAGCACACCAGGCTTCCCTGTCCATAATCAGCTCCCGGAGCTTGCTCAAACTCATGTGCATTGAGTTGGTGATGCCATCCAACCATCTCATCCTCTGTCATCCCTTTCCCCTCCTGCCTTCAGTCTTTCCCAGTATCAGAGTCTTTTCCATTGAATCAGTTCTTGGCATCAGGGGGCCGAAGTACTGGAGCTTCAGCATCAGTCCTTCCAGTGAATATTCAGGACTGATTTCCTTTAGGATGGACTCACTGGATCTCCTTGCAGTCCAAGGGACTCTCAAGAGTCTTCTCCAACACCACAGTTCAAAAGCGTCAGTTCTTTGGCACTCAGCTTTCTTTATGGTCCAGCTGTTACATCCGTACACGACTACTGGAAAAGTCATAGCTTTTGACTAGAGTCATTATAATGATATTTTAAAATAAAGGCATGGATGGATGAACTAAGCAGTATTGAAGGTCTTGAGTTCTGTCAGTAGAGATTGCATCTTGGATTAAAGTGCTTTCTAATCTAGAAGCACTTTTGAAAGCTTGGCAATGTAATGGATGGCAAACTTAAGTCTCTCAGGAAGGACTCAGTACCAGTGTTTTATTATAAGAGAATCTTCCTCTGTTGGAGATGGTCCTGCTAAACCTTAAAGTAGTCTGGAGTCAGCACTGGTCATCACTCACTGTGTGTGTAGAAATGTGGTGTGTGTGTGTGTGTTTCTGCTGCTTCTAATAGCAAGAAGTAGAAGCATGGTTTTATGTTCTGTAAGATCTTGCTGTTTTCTGGAATCTAATCAGGGGCCAGAACACATTGGAACAGATACCCATTCTAACTGAAAAAGGGAAGTGGGAGATTATTTTAAAAGAGATGTGAAAAATCTCAAGGAATTGGCAAGAGGTTTACAGCTTTGGTACCTTTTTCTGTGTTTGGTGTTCTTCCTCTTCTCCACCACCTTTTCAGATTGGGTCATTGGGTCAGGTTTTCACCCCTCTCCACTTAACTTTTCTGGAAATACCCTGTGGTACCAGTGGGGCGATTAGAGTTAAGACCTGTAGGTTGTACATACTGTGTTAAAAGGGAGTTGAAGGAGTCAGTTGACATGCCTAACTTCAGTTTTTTAACTGATTAAAAAGAAGGGAGGAACTCGATGAAAGTAGAGTGTTTTGGGTGCATTTTATAGTTTTGTGGCTCATAGGGATTATTGAAATTAAAAGTGACATCTGTGTATATACATGAAAGTCACACATCCGTATTCCTATCCTAACACTTGCACTGATCCTTACAAGCAGAGCCGTCTGTCATAACTTTCATCTTTTATGGTACCTCGGAGAGCAGTAGGCAGCACAAGTGTATAAGCAGGGCCCCTTAAATGAGGAACTGGGATAAAAAGAAAAATCGACCTAGAATCATTTAATTTTGCTGTATCTTTTCTGATCACACTCTAAATTGCATAGTTTTGAAGGTGTTTTTTCATGTCTTATATTTGAGTGCCTCTTGTGTACCTGCCATTGCTCTGGAACAGGAATTGGCAAACTGAAGCCCATTACCACCTCTTTTTGTTAATAAAAGTTTTATTGGAACAGAGCTATGCCCATTTATTTAGTCGTTTGGAGAAGAAAAGTAAATGAAAACACATAAATATGGGAACCAATGGGAAAATTTGAGTGGGTTCCCTATTTTGCCAAAAAAAAAAAAAAAAGGAATTGTTTTGTGCAGATAATGACTATGTCAAATTCTTTAAGATATGCAATATGGAACCTGCATAAAATTGAGAACATAAAATTGACTACAACTTTCATTATAAAATAACAACATGGTGTGCCAGCTTAAGCACATTGCTAAATGAAGCCCTCTCTGAGTGAACCGAATTAGAAAAAAATATCCCGAAGCTCAAGAGAGTGAGGCTGAACATCTTTGTTCAGGGCACAAACTGTATAACATTTAGTGGTACTTGATGGCAAACCTAGATCCTGTTTTGAACAGCAAATTCAGTTTCTTTAGAAGGAGCCTATTGCAGCCTATTTGCTTTGGGGTAAATGCTTGTTTACTGCAGGTTGTAGTACAAGGCTGCTACTTTGCAACACAGTTTAATTCAATACAGTTTAATTCACGCATTCAGCAAATACTGAATATCTACCATGTGCCAAGCATTTTTGTAAGTTATCAGTGGACAAAATGGACAGAGTCGCTGCTGTTACAGAGGTAACATTTTAGTAGAGGGAAGATAGATGAAATAAGTGTAATTTAATAGTAAAGATTAAGATAAGGGCACTGAAGAAAAATAAAACTGGATAGGGTAATAAAGGATGCTGGTGGTTATTTCAAATAGGGGGATGAAGGAAACCCTCCTTCAGAAGATGACAGGTGAGCAAAGGCTTGAAGTTAGATGAGGGACTCCTGTCCTCCTAGTGACTTCTGGAAGGTAGAAGTTATAGCAGTTACAAAGGCCTTAAGACCGTAGCATACCTGGCAATGTATGTGATCCGGAGGAGTGGGAGAGAGGAGGTCAGGTAATGGGGGAACAGATTATAAAGCGCCTCTATGTCGGTCGGGAGTTTGGCTTTTACTTGGTCAGCTGGAGGATTTTGAGCAAGCATGCAGTGTGCTTTGTTTTAGATGTAACATGATCACTGGCTGCTGTATTGAAAATACACCATAGGAAGGTAGTAAGAGAAGCATGGGAGACAGATGTATCAATAACTGTATTGGTTATCAATAACCGTATAGCACATTACCCCCAAAACTTAATGGCTTCAAACAACAAACATTTATTGTCTCGCATGGTTTCTGTGAGGAATAGAGAAGCGGCTTAGCTGTGTAATTTTGACTCAGGGTCTCTCATGAGGTTGCAACTCAGATGTCAGCAGAGGTTGTAGTCATCTGAAGACTTCACCAGGACTGAAGGGTCTGCTTCCAGATTCACTCACATGCCTCGTGGCCTGAGGCCTCAGTGACTGAGCAGTTGGGTCCCTCCTACAGCACCGTAGGGCCTTCCCCAGAGCGAGCGATCCACACGAGAGAGAGCAGGGCAGCAGCCACAGCGTGCAGCGTTTGCCGTGACTAGACTCAGATACGGACCATCACGTGCACAGCATTCTGTTGTTATCCAGACCAACACCCAGAAAATGCGGGTGGGGACTACCAAGGGCCTGAATGCCAGGAATCCTGGGGCTCTCTGGGGGTCGCCTTGGAGGCTGGCACCTGGTTTACATGGTATTGTCTCAGTGTCATCACAGCAAAGCCTGCCTCTCTCCCAGCAGTACCAGTGAGATCCAGGGAGGAGGGACTGAGTCATAGGCCAGACTCGGATCACATGCCCACCTCTGAGACAGGTCTGGCTCTGAGGAGGCGGGGTTAGACCTATCTCAGCAAGTGAGAGAGAGGTTCTGCTGTCTGAAAGGGTAAGGAGGAAAATGTACCAGGCAGACAGAAACTGTCAGTTCAGGAATATGATATCTTCCTGTCCAGTTATTGAGTGCTTTTATAATTATTAAGACACCATGGATGTTATTTATATAGCCTTGGTGAATAGAAAGCAGTGTGCTAAATAGAGGACAGTTTGTACCAAGAACATTGCTGTCCTTTTTCCCATCATAGCTACAACTCTGTAAACTATACCTGCTGTTAAAGATTTGTGTGAAATATTGCCTTTCATAGTTTTTTCCCCTTATTGGGTGATGAACATATACTTAATTAAGAGATGAAGCTTAGGGAGCAAATAATACTTTAAATTTACATTGTCTGGATTAGAGAGAGTCCCACAGTTAGTAGGACCTCTGCCCCTGGGAGTCCCAGGCCCACCTAGACTCCCCACATTCTCTCCGGTGATGATTACATTAACACCATTTGATTATTTAATCCAGGAATTGGCAGACTTGTCGTTCATCACCTATTTTTGTTCAGCACATGACCCAAGAATGGCTTTTGTATATTTTAAGTGGTGAAGGTAAAAATCAAGAGGGACATTTTATAATGTGAAAATTCTAGGAAATTCAAATTTTGGTGGTCATTAAGTACAGTTCTATTGAAACATTGTTGGTGGCTGCTTTGATGCGACAACAGTGAATTGAATAATTGTAACAGAAGTTGCATGGCCTTGAAATCTAAAATATTTACTATTTGGTTATTTACAGAAAGGTTTGCTGGCCCCTGATTTACACATTTTTGGGTGCAGCAGAGTAGAGTCATCTAAGGTGGGAATGCCAGTCAGTTTTCCTGAAGCCTATCTTCTTCACCTGGAAGCACCATAGTGGCCTCAATTTGTGAGACCTGTTGTGCTGGTCAGTGAAAACTTCTTTATGTCAATAACCAGGGAAGTGAGATTTGAGTATACTAGAACTGGCTCAGAGGTCTCTTATCCTTGTATAACTTAGTGTGTTGAAACTGATGGATTAATTATTTGCTGGGAAGGAATATGTGGTATCCCACAGGATGTCATCCTCGTGTTAGCTGGACTCAAGCCATTTTGTCCTTCAGCCCACACGGCGGCAGGAAAGACAAGCTAACATAGGGACCTAGGAACTGCTCTACAGAGAGAGAGCTGCAGGGCACCCTCAGTACAGTAGGAACCCTAACTCAGAGTGAACAGGGTAACCCTAGACTATCAGAGTGAACAGCACCATCACCACATCTTCTACTCTTTGATCTGTTTGCTTTATGAATGTCCCTAGGTTTTCTATAACCTTTGCAGAGGTTCTTGACCCCCAGAACATATGTCTCTTGCCTATATGATAGCTGATGGAGCCAAATGCTGAGAACTCTGTGGGAAATTACTATATGCAATCAGGAGACATTAATCTCAAGCACCTGTGACAGAATGGGTATTCTTCTTTGATCAGTTATTATTAATAAAACAAATTATAGAAGAATGTTCAACTACTTTGCTCTTTTCTGAGATTTCCATTTGATAAAATTGCAGAGGATTAGCCAGTTTTGAGTGGTAAAGGCCAGGGGCAAAGGGAAAGCTTGTCTTTATCACTCTGTGCCTGCAGTATTAGTTCGAAGTTTAGTAGGCTTTCTTATGTAACTCAGCATGTATATTTCTTTCTTCTCCTGAAATAAATAGTAATGATTCCAAGTTGAAAAGGTTGTAGGTGTTAACCTAAGAATTAAAACTCTGATGCTTATGAGCCAGGTAACTGAAAGTGAAGGTAGCCTTGAGTTGGAGAGTATAGGCTCTCTCTGAGAAGGATCCCAGCTGATAGATTTAATTTTGGGAACATCAGTCTACTGTTGTCAGGTTTTGCTATTTTCAAGAGGAGCTGAAAATCTGAGATTTTTTATTTGACATTTCCCCAACTTTTGAAAGTTAACAACTAATTAAAAAAAATTAATATGTGCTGGCTAACCAAGCATGCCTGTGGGTCAGATTTCACTTGTTTGCCAGTTCACAACTTCTGTATTTAATTTGTCATTGTAAACCATATATCCTCCCTATTTATTTCAGGAGGAGGGAGAACAATGAAATGAAAAATTATACGTGCCTTTTATAACTGGTTTGGATTACTGATCATTCTTGCTGGGTGACTGTTTCAGTATATGAATCATGGGTACTGTGGTTGAAACATTTTTCATCAGTCTGTTTTCTCCCCCTTTCAATGGAAAATAACCGTTTTGGGGGCCCTGATGTGAATAGTCCAACAAAAATGAAATGTGTGTATTCAACAAAATACTTTGTATTATTCATATTAGGTAAAAAGGGAATTTGAAAAGGGAAATTACTTGTGTACCTGTAAAGCATTTGAATAATGGGTGAGCTTAAGTGCCCCCAAAAGGTGGTACAGAGAGTGTCTGTTGGAATACAAAACAGAGGAGGATTGAGGTGGACAGAAATGAAACCAGAAGAGGTAGAATTTAAGCTGATTCCTGAATAGGATTGTTGTAGGCAAAGTGAAGAAGCGGACGGCATTTATGAAGGAAGGAGCAGTATGAGTTAGATTTATGAAGGAAGGAGCAGTATGAGTTAGATTTTTGTTTCCAGCAATGAGCATGATTTGTTTCAAACGGATGGGAGCAAAGGAGCCTCTGCTTTTAGGCAGAGCAGAGACAGCAGTTACTGAGTTTCCACTCTGTGCCAGGTACTCTATGGATGCCTTCTGTATACATTGTATTACTTAATCTAGTTATATAAATATGAACACCCTTTTAAGGAGTTGAAACCTAGGGAAGTTTAGTAACATGTTCAAGCTCTTATAGGCAATAAAAACAGCAAAGCTGGGCTCTGACCCCAAGCCTATTCACTTTGCACTGGTTATTTACTTTGCAGGGAACTTGGACTGGTTACAGTAAATTATGTAGAGCTCAGAATCCCAGGTCTAGTACTCCTTCCTGGGGCAAATATAGAGTAACTAAACTGGAAGAAATATGATGAGAACTTGGTGTTCTAGGAGAATTTAAATAAGTGGATTTTGAGGAGAGGCAGTAGAACAGAAGGAAAAATACTATTAAAATAGCCCAGGTATGAAATGAGAATCAGAATTGGGATGAAAAGAACAGAGCATGAGATATTTCCAAATGAAAATTATTGGAACTTGGTGACTGAACTCTAGGGAATGAAGCAGAGTGAAATAAGTTTGACATGTATTTGCAGTTATAATTGAGTGTATGTTCCATTCATTCATTGCTGTTCTTTTGTCAGAATTTTAATAATTAGTAATGAACTTTCTTTGTAGTCTTAAAAGTATTTGATCTTGCATTTTTTATGCTAATGAAAATTTCTTAGGTTAAAAGACATACAGGAAAAAAGTTTCTCAAGAACTTAGTTAAGCTTATTAAAGCTGCATAATGAAAAATTTTAAAAAGCTGCATATTCAACCTTAAGGTTGAGTAAATGAATAAAATTTTAAATTATCTTTAAATGAAAAGAGTAAGAATTCGTGAATGTTCCCAAATTTGTAGGTTTGGCAGGACAGGATGGACTTTGAAAGTCATTCTCTTTTAATTTTGTTTTTGATTGGAAAAAAAAGACATTGACCTCAAAGCTTACAGATATGTGGCCTTGGGCAAGTTACTAACTTTCTTTGAATATCAGTTTTCTCATTTAAAATGAGGATATCACTAATACTGACATCATAGGGTTCTGGAGAGAATTAGTGAGGTAATATAAATAAAACAATGAAAGTGGTTTGTGGCCCATAGTAAGCTCTGAGTAAGTATCCGAGGAAGGTAGAGAAGACAGTTAGGTGTGGATTTGATTATGAATGTTGTTAAGAGTCAAATCACATTTTCTGAATTCTCTTCTAATTCGTACTTTTTTTTTCAATTCCACCGTGCTGATCCATTTTTCTCTGGTGATCTCAGTCTTTACCTCCTTGGATTTGTGATTCTATCTATAATCCCACAATACCTAGAGCAATCAAGGAATTGTTCTGCTTTCTCCTTCTCTTTCCTCTTTTCCTTCCTGAATGCCAGGTTTGTGGGCCCTTCATAGTTACCTACCAAAAAGGTACCAGAGCATGGGGACACCAGACTTTCAGTTTCTCCAGAGCCACCCCATCTTTGCCACTACACTTAAAGATAAACTAAGACACCTTTTTATGGCTCTTCGTCTTTTTTCTGAATCTTCATGGAAAGTTACATTTTGTGGCCTAACCATGAATAAATAAAACTGATTTTTTCCTTTTATTTCTCTCTTTTTTTCCTGTGAAATCCTTTGTGCTTTTTATCTGCCATGATAATAGTTTTTGAAAGCTTTTGACTTACAAAATTACTGCTAATTTGCTACTGTGCAGGGTATTTTGGCTTGGGGAAATTGTTACAACATTTTGAATTTTAGTCTTACTGTTCAAAAGCAGAGGTTGTGATACAAAAAGCTTCATGGTCATGCTGTACTTCTTACCTGTGACTCTCTGCTTGAGTTTTTATAGAAATAAGATAGTTCTCTTTTCTGCTGCTGCTAAGTCACTTCAGTTGTGTCCGACTCTGTGTGACCCCATAGACGGCAGCCCACCAGGCTACTCTGTCCCTGGGATTCTCCAGGAAAGAATACTGGAGTGGGTTACCATTTCCTTCTCCAGTCTCTTTTCTGGATGCTTGTAATTGCCAGCATATACTGAAAAATTTGTCAGTACTGGTAGGGAAAGTTTTTAATTCTTATATAATTTTAATGTCATTAATATGCAGTATAGAATAGTTGGTGATTTAGAACAGTGTTTCCTGGGAATTCCCTGGCTGTCCAGTGGTTAGAACCCGGCACTTTAACTGCCCAGGCCCAGGTTCGATCTGTGGTTTAGGGAACTAAGATCCAGCAAGCCGTGAAAATAAATAAGAACACTGTGTCTCAATCTTTTTCCTTTATAGCCCCCCACCCCACTCCCAGGAGTCTTTTGAAACAGTTTTTTCCTTATTGGCTTCCTACCTCCATAAAATTTTAATTCCACAGATGCAGTTATCTATGTATGTATTATATGTACATCTGTTTTATACATACAGAGTAAGGGGGTTTTGTATTCCCATCTCCAGGGTCAGAGTCTGTCTTCTTGAGCTGGTGCTGCTTGCCGTGCTGGTTACAGCAGCAGGTTCTCAGAATTTTTGGTTTCAGGACCTTTGAGTTCTCAAAAGTTATTGAGTACGTTGAAGACTTTTAGCCTTTGTCTGTCATATCTTGTGAAAATTTTATCATATTACAAATTAAAGTGAGAGAATCACAAATATTTATTAGTTATTAATTTATTTAAAAGTTATTGTGAAAAATAACTCCCCCTTCAAAGGGTTCAGTAAGAAACATGACATTGTTATGCATTTTTGCAAGTTCTTTAAGGTCTGGCTTAGAACAAACAGCTGGATTCTCATGGTTGCCTCCGTATTCAGTCTTTTGGTTCATGGGGTCGCAAAGAGTCAGACACGACTGAGCAACTGAACTGAACAATGTGTAAAAAAAAAAGCTGATGTCATACAGATATGTAGGAAAAGGAAGGAGTATTTTGATAACCTTTTCGGATAGTAGATGTCTCTCTTCTTTGGTATTACACCAAAATGTGACAATTTGTAGTTTCTTAAAGGGATAAGTTACAGTGTAGAATCTCATACTGTGTAAAAATGTTTTGTCCTGTTACTCTGAAACCCATGGGTCTATCTTTCCCTTTGAGTGAGTGTTTTGTTCATGAATAATTTGTACCATAGTACGTTGGTCATTTAGAAAATATTGGTTTCCTGGCTTATGCAGATCTCCCAAATGTTGATAATAGAACCAGTACTCACACGTCATTAATATCACCACTAATCAGCTTCCCTGGTGGCTCAGATGGTAAAGAATCTGCCTGCAGTTCAGGAGACACGGGCTTGATTCTTGGGTTGGGAAGATCCCCTGGAGAAGGAAATGGCAGCCCACTCTAGTATGCTTACCTGGAGAACCCCATGGACAGAGGAGCCTGGTGGGCTACAGTCCATGGGGTCACAAAGACTAGGACATGGCCGGGCGACTAACACTTTCACTTTCACTTTTTTCACTAATCATTTCAAGAGACTCTCTAAAAATTACTTGTCAAGCTTTTTTACTTTATTATTTAAATTTTGTCCTTGGCAATAAATACCATTAGTTATTTTTCTTGAAGTAACAAGCTTCATTCATTTCTGAGAAAATATCTGATATAATCAAGTCTGAATAATCAGTTTGTCAGTTCTTTGAAACAAAAAACCTGTTCTGTGAAGATGACTCAGCTTGTAACTCAAATAATTGTTCAAGTGCTTTTTCTTCGCTCACCATACCTCTGTATGCCACAGGAATGCTTTATGTGTATTTCCCAGTTTGTCACACAAAATATTAACAAGTTGTGTGTGTTCAGTCTCAGGATTTAATAAATTAAGAATTTTGCTGTGACAGTATGATGATCAAGAATGTAATGGTACTGTATGTCATGGTTTGACTCCTTGATGAGGCTCCAGGTTCTTACCACCTTTGCTGTTTACTCATCATTGGATTCTGAGATGACTTGGCTTCATAAAGTAAAAAAGATGTTTTTCAGAATCTCAGATTCTGTTCCTAGGCCCAAAGGTCTAAAGATTATCAACAGTTTTAGGTTTTTCTTTTTAAAGGTAAATGCTAAACCTAAACCTGCTTTGTTTTATAATCCAGTCAAATGCATTATTGCTCTTGGTTCTGAAATTTGCATTAAACCCACCCCATTCACCCCTCAATCCACAACAGTGTTTGCAAATAATTTAGGTGAAAAAAAAAAATCCGTTAGTGGTAAACAGTGAAGGTTTCTTTCATTGTTTATCAATTCGAGAAAACTTCAGTGGCAAAACACTGTCCTTCATTGTTAGTCTTATCATTTATGATGTTTGAACATAGACTCCTCTGTAAAGACACCTATACCCATTTTGGAGTAACCTTCATTTCATTTGGGAGGCTTTTTGTTGTTGTTGTTTTTTAAATAAGATAGAACCTGTTATTACCTTCTGTCACGTTATTCATGCCAAAGAACCGCTTGCTCTATGGGAGAAATGGCACACAGGGTTCTTCTGTCTGCTGTAATTGATTATTGCCTGTGGTTCCCAAACAATTCCTCTGCCTGTTAGTTTTTAAATTTTAAGTACTTTAAATATTCTGTCCCCAATTATATAGTAGTATCTTCATTTAAGAGGATTTTAAAAGTACAAAGAAGATACACATCAGAAAAAAAAAAATCTGTTAGCTTTCCCATCCTTAGATTTATTCTTTCTGATCCTTGTTGATGATTAATAGGTTTGTCAGCATTATAAATAAGCTGTGAATATATACATATGTACATATGTATTTATAATTTTTTTCTGATTCTACCTAAGTTATTCTGTTGAAGGAGATGATGGGTTCTTTTTTAAAAGGGCAGTCTTTCACAAGGCCCTTAAGATGAATTGTCAATGTCGCTTTCTAAAATGGCTGACTCACTTTCTCATTTTACCAGTGTTCTATTTCTCCACATCTTCACCAGCATTGATATTATGTTAAATGCTTTTTAAACAGAAAACATTATGCAAGTTAAAACAAACTTTTTTAAGCAAAAGTTAAGTGATTAGGCCTTACTAATACAACAAAGAGAAAACTGTATTTCTCATTCCTAGGTGTCCAAGCTGAACTAGACTTAAAGGATTTTTCTTAACATTCTGATGGTGTGGAGTCTTTAGATCTTTCTCTAGTTCATAACATTGTTTGAGCCAGTACAATCCTCCTTTTGTACAGTGAGGGTCGGAGATAAAAGTTCAGTTTTTGTATCCTTTCGATATTTTTTTTTTCCTCTCTCTATGCCAGACAGCTGTAGAGTGGTTTGGGGAGGAGTATATGTGCATTTTCCTTTATTGCATAAAACAGATTTGGATAATATATGATTGTAGTATGTATCAGAGTTCTCTGCTCATTCTGTGTAAATTTCAGGTGTGCAACAGAGGAACATGGCTCAAGAAACTAATCACAGCCAAGTGCCTATGCTTTGTTCCACTGGCTGCGGATTTTATGGAAACCCTCGTACGAACGGCATGTGTTCAGTGTGCTATAAAGAACATCTTCAAAGACAGAATAGTAGTAATGGTAGAATAAGCCCACCTGGTAAGTAGTTCTTACCTGGTAAGTAAAACACAGCGCTGTTCATAACTGAGATACACCTGAGTAGCACAGGATACCCAGCACCTCTTCCTGCTTCCACACTGTACTTGAATTACTACATTTTCATCAGGAAAATGTCTCATTACATATTATAATGATCAGTGGTAGGGCAAGAGAAAGAGGAGTATCTCCACTCATTGAAAAGAACTACTGTAGATCCATCTCAGTCTTACGTGCTGTGCTTGAGAACTCTTATCTTACTAATTAATAAAATAGATGCACACTCCAAGTATGTAGAGGTGTCTTGGAAAATAAGCTCTGAAGGAGTGGGGGCTGTAGGAGGACCTTGATTCTTTTCTCTAGGATGACTTCTGAGGCCAAGGTAGTTGGAGGAGAGAGTTCCAGATGGATAGCCACAGATGATTTCAGAGAAAGCCTTCCTCCATTTTGCATAGGAAGGAGAGGTGGGGGCAGTTTGACTTAGAGAAAAGGGTGTTTGTTCATCCCCAGTTCACTTGAGTTCTTTATGCGGTTTTATGTCAGAGGATTCTCCTGGAATTGATGTGGCTTTTGCTTCAGTGATTGTGTAAAAAGGGATTTTGAACATGAGCTTTACTCATCTAGGATAGTTCTCATGTAGGTTAATGCCTGAATGTAGGTTTCTGTGGTTAATGAAAGTGTAGGCTGTTACTTAGTTCATTTAAAATTGCTTGTGGAGTCTATTTCATCATTGCTTCCTGTTCAAGCCGGACTTTAAATTTTCTTGAGGCTAAAATCAAGTGAATATAAGTTACTATATTGTTTTGTAAAATCATTATCTACATTTTTGCCTTATGAAGAACAGGTAAAATAATATAACCTGAGTGCAGGTTTTAATTCTGAACTTACATTTGCCTTACTCCTGAATTCTTTTTTATTTTAAAGATCTCATTGTGCACTATTATTTGGAAGACATTTATGAATTAAAGAGTTTGTGCGATAATCCTGAAAAATAGTAGTTTAGGTCTTGACTATGTATATTTTGTATGTGGTAAAATTAGCATCCTTTTCATAGGAAAATTATTGAAAACTTTTAGCTAAAGTAATGAACTGGTATATTACATAGTAAAACAAAACCCGTATACTGTATTTCGTGGGAAACTGGTCTTGGTTTTTTTAGATAAGGTGCCGGCCCTCCCAGGGCACAGAGTCACTAACGTGCGATGTGGTCCTGTTGCAGCGCCTTCTGTCACAAGTCTGTCTGAGTCCTTACCAGTCCAGTGCACAGACGGTAGTGTCCCAGAGGCTCAGTCAGCGCTAGACTCGACAGCTTCATCTATGCAGCCAAGGTAAGAGGCCGCCTCTGAGCTGTGGCCAGAGAGCTATCAAAAAGTAAGGCATTTTTTCCGTATCTGGTCAGTTCTGTTATTTAAGGAAAACTATTTAAAGTCACTTTAGGATTAACTAGCAGAAACTTGTTATCTGTCTCATTATTATCACTGACTAGTCAAAAAAATCTTTTTATTGGTATTACATTACAGTGAGAGTAGGGAGTTGTCTTAAAATTTAATGAAAAGATTTTGTTTTTCAGACAGCTTTTTTCTTTATTTTTCTTCATAATGTATCCTGACCAACCCCTGAAGTCCTTTTGAAGCATGTTAAGTTCTTCTAGTCATAGGCCTTTGGTGGAAATACTAGTGCTTTGTATTAAAAAACGGTTTTGTCACAGGTTCTCTGTTTAATATCGTGTGATCCTGTTCTCTGTGTAATGTATCATGATGTCGTCCTGATATCTATTTGTATTGTAGTGTATTTTCTTTTTAACTGAAGTCTTTTAGAAGTTGGAAACACAGAAATACTTGTTTCATTCTTACCCTGCTGTTAGGAAACATATACTAAGTTTCTGCTCTGAAGTTCCTTTTTCCAGTTCTCCTGTGTCCATCAGTGCATCATATACAACTTTGTGTTAGGGTTCCTGAAGCATGTCTTTATCATACTAGTGTTCATTTAGTAAATTCATACACAGTGGACATGTACTATTGCTTTCAAAATCAAAAAATTTCTGGTCCAAATTGGTCTTAAGTTTCAAAATTCTGTAGTTATGTGAAAGTTATTTTTTAAAAAAAAAGCATTTCTGGTTAATTCCTGTCTTAATGATCTGCTTAGATATGTTGAACTCTTACTTATTAATCACTTAGTTTCTAGTCATGAATAGAAATCATCTTTTAAAATCTAAATATTTTTGCTTTTCTAGCCCTGTGTCAAATCAGTCACTTTTATCAGAATCTGTAGCGTCTTCGCAAGTGGACAGTACATCTGTGGACAAAGCAATACCTGAAACAGAAGACCTGCAAGGTTTGCACATGATCTAGCACATGTTTGGTCATTTATTTAATGTTTGAGTATTCCTAGCCAGTCACTGTCCTAGATGCATGTGTTTTTAAAATTACCTGCCTGATACAGATTTTTTATATTTGTTTTCTTTATGAGCAGGGTGTTTTACATTCTTAAGTATTTAATTGACTGAAATGTAGGGAGCCCTTTCCCACTTATATGTAATTAGGTCATCAGCATCAACATAGAAATTTAAAATCTGTTTTGTTTGAGCAGTATAATTAAATGAATGAGTGGTTGTGTTATACTGTTCTCTTTTACTGTTTTGTCTGTTTTAACCTAAATATTCTTCCCTCTCCCATGAACCAGGGCTGCTGGTTTAAGAGGAATCTCTTGCTTTGGACTTGGATTATCTATTTACTTCAACTGGCAGTGACCCCCCCCTTCCCCACATGTGACTTCCAGCACAACAGTCACACTCAGTTACTCTTATTTATAGCATGGCATCTCAAGTTCTTGCCCATGCTCTTCGTATCCCCATTATGTGAACCAAAGTGAAGTGGATCTAGGAAGACTGGAATATGTGTATGAAGGCTTTCTTCATGGGCAGAGCTAGTAGAGGAGGCACTTAGGATGCTGTGAAAAATCTGTGCTTGGTTAATGATATTCTACTAGTGTGTGGAAACGATGTATTAATTGAAGAGGATACTCTGGAAAGAAGCCTGAAGATGAGCTGTGTGTCACTTGACCTGTGACATGATTTAAACAGACACGATGCTGTACCTATTGAACCCTTCCACTGTACATGGTGTTCACAGGGTGACGACAGATATACCTGGCAATCTTAGCTGAAGTTTGCTAAAGTTTAGTTTAAAATTTAGTTAAGCTAGCTAATTCCCCTTCCTCTGATTTCATGCCCAACAAATGATTGGCATAATTTGCCTCCTTACACATTTTGCTGTAGAAAGAGAATGTTAACTGTTTGATCAGGATAAATATTCCATGCAATTATGAATATTGTAAATATGATTACTATAAGTGAATAACTTTTATTTTTAGTTAAATAGAAAAGTTTAAGGATGGGTGGAGACAAAGGGTATTTTTTAAAGGAGAAATAGAAAAATTCCCCAAATTTAGTTATCCATTAGACATGGGAAATAAGACAAGGGTGATGTTAAAGCTTTCAGTTGGATGACAGTTGAAAACGGCAATGATGTGTTTGTTCTCAACAGGGAGGTTGAAAGAAGTAATGGTGAGACAAGATTTTAGATAGAGCAAATTGGAAGTGGTCACATTTCAAAACTTAAAGACTCAATTGGAGGCAGTAGATGGGTAAATGGGTGTTTATATGTATGAGCAGTCTGAGGTTTGGAAGTCCTTGGCCCAGGTTGGAAGATGAGAGGCAGAATGGAGAAGAGCAGGTAGGGTACCAAGTCTGCACCAGGGAGAGGATACATTATCTGGATCCTGGTTACTTTCAGGCCCTAGATGCAGAGAATTGAGAAACAGGGGATGCTTGGCAGTCTCCAGAGAGAGCTAAGGATGGAAGAATGAAAACAGGCTGCTAACTATGAAGATGTTATTTACGTCTTAAAGTTGAACAAATTTTAGAATGTTGGTAGTGGGAAGTTACATGCTGCTTAAGAATAAAACAGCGGTTATTTTACAAGTTTGACCAAAAAAAAGATTTTAAGTTGGTAAATTATTATTATCCATATACCATAAATGGGTCTTTGTATTCAAAGACCCATTTATGGTATATGGATAATAATAACAATTTTCTTCGCCTAGTGTTGAGTACATTAATGGAAAAGATGGTCTTGATGCTATGTTAGGAGAAATTGTGCATGCTGAGTCGCTTCAGTTGTGTTCAAACTCTTTGCAACCCCATGGACTGTAGCCTGCCAGACTCCTCTGTCTATAGGATTCTCCAGGAAAGAATACTAGACTGGGTTGCCATGCTCTCCTCCAGGAGATCTTCCTGACGAGGACTTGAACCCATGTCTCTTATGTCTCCTGCATTGGCAAGCGCTTTCTGTACCACTGTTGAGGTTTTAAATAGTGGGGTTTTAAATTGTATAGACTCCTTTTTTTTTTCACATGTAATTTCAGTGACTTAAGTTAAACCAGTATTAACTTAAGTACCTTTCAAGAACTTAGCATTCATAATTTCAGCATAGCAGAATTATTGAACAATCAGGTGTAAGTTTCATTTGAGTTTGAGAGGGTTAGTTTTCCATGTGTAAAATCTCTTAGGCTAGTTTTTTTTTTTTTTTTTTTTTTTTGTAAGTCTTGCTTATACTGTTGAGTTGAAAATGTTTTATTATAAACCCACATACAACTGTGTATCTATACAGATACACACACTCATGACACACAATATACCTGTGATTTCCCTATTTGATAGGAATAAATGCAGAGAATATTTTTTCCATCTACTTAATAGATGGACAAAAAGAAAAGATGTCTTTGACTCAAGTGCCGTAGTCATTTGAGCTGGAACTGGAACCTGGGCACCTGACTCCAGGCCATTATTCTTTCCACTAGACAGCTGTGGTGCTTCCTGGAGTTGGCTCTCTGTGTGTGTGTTCCTGCTGCCAGCTCCAGCCCCTCTCAGTTCCCAGGGTAGGGTCAGCTGGTTTGGTGACTTGCCCAGGTATCTGTTCTCTCTCTTCCTTTTTGTTCCACTTGTATCCCTCAAGCAGAATTTATTGGATAGGAAAATCATCTCAGGTGGAAGAAGGCACACGAGTAGCTGCTGTGTGCCTAAACCAGAATTCCCTAACATTGTTTATTGGAGTTTTCAGAGTGGTGTCCTTGAAACAGCTCTTTTAGATATTTTGCTTCTGTAGGTATTTTGCTCATAAATCACGATATGTTGCCACCAGGTGGGTGGTACTGCTTCCATTTGGTCCTCATGACTCTGAAGAATTTTTTTCATGTTTAATTGGGGATTTACTGTGTTAAAACATCTTTCTCTTTTAATTATGCCTTGTGATTTAATAAATAGCAGTATCTCACTTATACAGTGAGGAATGTGTATCAGTTAGGAATGACAGGTTTCCAGTGACAGGTTTCCAGTTTATTAAACCCATAAGTTAGGGTGTAGGGGCAATAATTTGACCTGAATTTTGGTGCAGATGGCCTTGGGTTCACTACTTAATTTACTATCTTAATTGTAGTGTTTTAATCAATATATCTTATTACCCATATTTTAAAGGTTTTATATGAAATATTCTGAGAATTTTGAACATACTTAGTATTCCACTGAATCTTGGTTTTAGGATTTCTTTCCCTTGTACTCTTTGAAATCTACATAGTTCTGACTCAGCAATATTTAGAAGTTTGCATGTGACCATTTTCTTACACATTTTCTTGCTTTCTCCTTTAGAATACCCAAGTAGTGTTTGTGTGTTGTATGTCTTTTATGGGTCAAATACATAATTACCAGAAAATTTTGAAAATACAGCACTTTCTAGAGTTATTGTTAAAATCTCAATGTATAGTTCAGCTTTTCCGCATGTGTGTATACATATGCAGAAAATATGTACATATTTTAACATACATATATGCAAAGGGGGTCATATTATATAAACTACTTTGTAACTTTTTAAACTGTGGGCATCTTTCCATGCTAATAAATAAACACTCAATTATCTGAATAAACAGATCAGTGGGGGCAAGTTGGGGTAGCAACCACCTCACCTCAGAATCTCATTGCACAATTAAGTTTCACTGCCTTCCTATTTTTGTCAGCTTCAGTATCAGAAACGGCACAACAGGCATCTGAAGAGCAAAGCAAGTCTCTTGAAAAACCAAAACAGAAAAAGAATCGCTGTTTCATGTGCAGAAAGAAAGTGGGACTTACTGGTAAGGGCCTGAGTCACAAGGTTTAAATTAAGATTTTATTTAAGATAATGTTTGACTTACTATTAATGGCTTCAATTAAGATTATTTCTGTTTCCATGTGAGTTAATAATGGATATGCTTCACCTCCTGAATTTTCTTAAGTAAAAGTAGCTTTAATTACATACCTAATAGTGAAATGAATAGCTTTTCTTTTAAAATTCATTTTAGCTGCATTTGAGAATGTTAGACAAGTAAAGTCAGTATGCCAGGCTCTGTGAAAGGGCAGGGGTGTGTCTCCTGCCTTTAGAGAGCCAGAAATTGTTGTGTGAGAGAGGGTGTTTAAGTACTTGGTGAGCTGTGTGTAAAACGGCCAGTCATTGGTTGGTGGTGTGGGCTCACAGAGTTCATACATGTAAGGTGATAGACCTGTCCTGCCACCCAGTAAGTAATCAGTACATGCTGACTGCTGTAACAGAGCTATTAGATGGTATTAAGAGACGGGGAAATGTTCGAAATACTACTTGGCTATTTGGCAAAGCAAGTACATTTAAATGCAGTCAAGTAGATTGCTTTGGGAGTTCAGAGATGTGCGTAATTATTGATAATTCATAGGAGAGGAGCAGAGGCCCATCAAAGAATCTGGAAGGTAGGATGTTTCAGCTGGGTCCTGAAAAGTGAGTAGGACTTACAACTGATGGACATAGGAGCATTTCAGGCAGAAAAAAAGATAGCTTGAATGAAAGCTCAGAGAAAGGAAAGAATAGGGCATGTTGAGGGACCATAAATAAATAGGGAATGTAGCACAAAATATGTGCAGAAGGGTGTTTGAGACCATCAGATGAGGCTGATGATGTGTACTCTGGTTAACTGATGAGGAAGAGTGGCAGCTATAAATAGTTTCCATTTATTGTTTACTGTGTGAAGGGCATTCTGCTGAAAACTCTGCCTAAGAAACTGACTTAAGAATAGATAGGATTTTGAGCAAAATTATGTTTTAGGAGGGTTATATGACTAAGGAGTAGATATAAGAGGAAAGGAGATTTATAGTCTGATATCAAAGATGTTTTAAGACTGGCTCATGCCTTGGCGAGTGTATTTATTTAAAGAATACAAACATGAACAAATAAGGCATTTTAAAGTGGTTGTGTGTATATATATACTACCTAATATATATGTATAGTATCAAATACTATCTTTCTAAATCTCAGAAACTTAGACTTCATGAATAGAAGGCTGTGACTTAGTAACTTCTATCTTGTCCAGTCTTGTTAGTCTGGTGTTACTTTTGGCTTCATTTTTCATTCATTATTACGAAGTCACAGGAGACTTCCTGGTGGTCCAGGAGTTAGGACTGCACACTTTCACTCCTGGGTTCAATCCCTGGCTGGGGAACTAAGATCCCACAAGATATGTAGTGCAGCCAAAATAATACTAATAAAATTTAAAAAATAAAATGAAGTTACAGAATATCTTTTGGAAGTTTTAAAAAAATGTGGTAAAGGAAGTTTGCATCAAATGTCAACATTTAAAATATTGATTGCTGTGTTCTAACAATTCCATCATATAGTAAAATCCTTTTTAGGGGTGCAGGACTAGTATTATTTAAAGACTATTCACCCTGCTTATTTCTCTCTTTTGGCTTAAATTCTTGGGGCATTTCCCTAAAATAAGTAGCATTTATTGCATCTTCACTGTATGTTAGGCAGGTAATACTTCCTTGTTTAATTCTTACTATAACTGATTTCCAGAATTAGAGGTGCAGAAACTGGGGCTCAGGGAGGCTTGGTAATTTGCCTGTGTTAGTAAATAGATTCATGCTTAGGCAACCGCAACTGGATCTCATGCTCTTAGTCACTGAGCCAGATTACAGTTCATATCTCCATTAGAGATTGGCCAGGGAGAGCTGTTCTATTTGTTAACAGTTCTGTCCAAAGTTTCATCTTTCTTAACTAAATCTTAAGGTTGTCTTCTGACAGTATGCTTATTTTTTCACATTTTAGTATTTGAGAAGTGTCTTACATTTTCAGTTTATCAGTCCTGTTTTTGATAGGAAGCAGTTGTGTTTCAGGTGAAGAAACTTGAGCTCAGAGAAGTGGCTGTGACTTGGGCTGGCACAGACCTGTGTTTGTAGGTGGTAACAAGAACTGAAGCCATCAGCTGGTGAATTTGAGAGTATACTAGGTTGTGCAACTGCTAGTTTGGAATGATTCTTTAGATTGCTGCCCTACAGACATGATCTTTTTAACATTAATTATGTAGAGAGTTTAATATTTAGACCTTGCACTCAACTCATGTACGTGTATTGATCCATTTTCAGGGTTTGAATGCCGGTGTGGAAATGTTTACTGTGGTGTACACCGTTACTCAGATGTACACAATTGCTCTTACAATTACAAAGCTGATGCTGCTGAGAAAATCAGAAAAGAAAATCCAGTAGTTGTTGGTGAAAAGATCCAGAAGATTTGAACTCCTGATGGAATACAAAATCCTTTGACCATCTGCAAACTAAAAACTGACTTGAGGTTTTTTTTTTTCCTAGTCATTGGGAATGTAGAGCAATGTATCTTGCATAGACCTTTAATCATACATGTCATCAGAAGAATAGATTTTTGTTTTTGTTTTGAAAATGACTCTGAACATTTATTTCCATTGCAGTTTCTGTGGCTGAAAAAAGTAAACTTTACGAGTATTATCCTTTTAAGATCATTTAAATTTTAGTTGAGTGCAGAGGGCTTTTATAACAAACGTGGAGAAATTTTGGAGGGCTGTGATTTTTCCCAGTATTAAACATGCATGCTTTAATCTTGCAGTTTATTTTCTCATTGTGTATGTATATATAGCTTTTCTCTGCAGCACGATTTCTGTTTTGATAATGTCCTTTAGGGCACAGCTAGTTATCAGTAACTGAATGTATCTTAATCATTATGGCTGCTTCTGTTTTTCCTTAACAAAGGTTATACATATGTTAGCATATAGTTTCTTTGCACCCACTATTTATGTCTGAATCATTTGTCACAGGAGAGTGTGTGCTGATGAGATTCTAAGTTTGTGTGTTTTTAAGTTTTTTTGAGCGAAGGAAGGAAAAGCTGTACGCATTTCATTGCTGACTGCAGGTTTCTTTCAGATGATGTTCATCGGTCTGTGTGTATACAATATGAAGAATGATCTGAAGTAATTGTGCTGTATTTATGTTTATCCACCAGTCTTTGATTAAATAAAAAGGAAAACCATAACGTTCCCTTGTATTACTTTTTCTCCATTACTCTTGCTGGTAGTTCATTTTGACTTCTGGTCCTTTAGTTTTCTGCTTTACTGATTTTGTGAGATGAGCTCTCACGTCTATCTGTGACTGATACTTAACGATGATAAATTGTGATCTTACATTCCCATGAGTTGAACGTGTCATATTTTCTAGCTCTTGTTTGTTTCTCTGTTCTGAACTCTGTCACAACGAATTAGTATCTAGTAGAAGCTTCTTTTTCTAGTAGGATTAGAGAAACTGAAAGAGCACAACTCAAATACGGAGAGCTGGAGAACTGTGGAGTAGAAAGATCTCCAAAAAGCCGTTTGTTCTGTGGTTTTTAAACTTATCTGGCAGCCAGCCTTTTAAAAACTTGAAATAGTATGTAAAACAGATTAAATAGTATTTTACAATACAGATTTCTAAGGTTATATTTGTTTACTTAATACTTGTGTATTCCATCTTAGTATGTGTATTCTCCCTCCATCTGTAATGATGACTTAGCATTGGAATCTGTAAATATTAAATAAGAGAAAACCATTATGACTATCTTAGTAGATCCAATTAAAGTATATAATAGGATTTAACACCACCCAGTCATAATAAAAACTCTTGATAAATTAGGACTCGAAAGGAATTTCTTTAAGGTGGTAGCTTCTGTGTAAATCTGTAAAACAAAAAACAAGCGTCTGCCACAAAGAGGAAATTTCATACCCTTTTAAATTCAGAAACAAAGGGCTGGTTTTCCACTATGACTGGTTATGTTCAAAATTGTGTTGGAGATCCTAGTCAATAGAATAAAAAATGTTATAAGAAATAAAAAGTAGGAAACACTAATTATTTGTACATTACACGTTCTTATTTTGTAGAAAACTCAAATCTAAAGAGAAAGTACCAGAAATACCAGGGTTTCATTACAGAGGTAGGTGTAACATTAATTTTCTGAAGCCAGTTGCATTTCTTTGTATCAGTAACAATCAGAAAACTGGAGGACACATTTTACAATAGTATTAACACCAAGTACCTAGGAAATTAACAATGTATGTTGAAGACCTCTTTTAAGAAAAAATTTTCCAACATTATTAAGAGATAATAACTAAGACCTGAAAAAGTAGGGACAGAGAGAAGTTTGCGGCTAGGCAGACAATGTCAAGAAGATGTATTTTGTACCCAAATAGACCTATAGATTCAAAGCAGTCCCTCTCAGAGCCCCACCAAGTTTCCTCCTGAAACTTGTTAAGGTGGTTCTAAATTAAAAGATAAAGATGAGCCCAAGGCTAGGACATTTCAATAAAGAAAAATCAGGGAAGTGGGCATTTTTCCACTCTATGCAAGAAGCCACGTTCATTAAAATAGCATGGTATTCACTAAGGGTCGTACAGAATCCTAATAGATTAGACCAAAATACCCCAAAAAAGCCATGCACGAAATGAACTGGGTGTAAGAGATACAGCACACCACATCAGGGGAAGGAGACTGTGATCATGACAGCTAGCCCAACTGGTCGTCAGCATAGAAAAGAGGTGAAAATTGCTCCCTATCTCACACCACAAGGAAAAAATTCATGAATTAAATGTAAAACACAAAATTTTCTAACTCTCAAAAAAAAGATGATTACTGCTTCAACCTTGGATATAGAAGGACTGTTTAAGACACAGAGTATTGACTGCAAGTGTTACTGATGAATTTGTCTATTAAAATGAGGCATTTTAAACCAAAAATACCATATGGTAAAACCATCAAAGAAAGTGAAAAGCCAAGTTACAAACCAGGAAAAGTTAAAATGTAAATTAAGACCACAATAAGATAGTATTTTATACCCATTCAGTTGGCAAGGATTTAAAAGTGTTTGGCAGTATCTAGTTCTTAATGGCACCCCATTCCAGTGCTGTTGCCTGGAAAATCCCATGGACGGAGGACCCTGGTGGGCCGCAGTCCATGGAGTCGCTAAGAGTCGGACACGACTGAGCAACTTCACTTTCACTTCTCACTTTCAGGCATTGGAGAAGGAAATGGCAACCCACTCCAGTGTTCTTGCCTGGAGAATCCCAGGGACGGGGGAGCCTGGTGGACTGCCGTCTCTGGGGTCGCACAGAGTCAGACACGACTGAAGCGACTTAGCAGCAGTGTTTGAAAGGTTGCTGACATTAACCAAAAGTGGTTCAGTCTTTAGGACGGTTTGGAAACTAGTACCTTTTAAAATTGGACTTTTATATATCCTATAATGCACAAGTTTTACTCCTCTAAGAAAAACCTGCATATAGAGAACAATACACATGTACAGCAATTTTCAAAGCCTTGTTTACAGAAAGCAAAAATCCAGAAACCACTCCTTCCCTTTGAAGAATGGATAAAATGTGACATATTCTTACAATGGAGTATAAATAGTGATCAAAACTAGTGGGCCCTAGAGACAGCAAAATAGAAGTACCCAAAGTCCATGGTCTTAATTACAAAGATTTTTAGGTGACCACATGTTAAAGTCGGGAGTCTGGGTAATGGTTTTTTTGTTTTGATATGTTTTTCCCATGTACATCATTTATTCCTTAAAACTTTAAGGAAAAAGCCCCAGATACTTAAAGGAGGTCATCATTTTTCAAGATTATTATACAAATTGCTTAATTGAGATTTTGGTTCTGAGTAACTCAGTTTACTAGTATGCCCACCGTTTCTAATATAGACTGTTTCTAACGTTTGATGTTTTTTTAAATGAAACACCAAAACCACGATTCATGGAAAGAAAAAAATGGGTAAGTTGAACTTCAAAGTTAAAAATTTCTCTGCAAAAGGCAATGCCAAGAGAACAGAAAGACAAGTCACAGACTGGGAGAAAAGATGAGCAAAACACAGTGACAAAGGCTTACCCTAAATAAAAAATAAGAAAACAAACCCAACGTTAAAAAATGGTCCGAATATCTAGACACCTCATCCAAGAAGATACACAGATGGCAAATAAAACGAAAAGGTGGTCAATGTCATTGGAGAATAGCAAATTAAAATGAGATGACACTAATACCTACAAGAATAGCTAAAATCCAAAATACAACACCAAATGCTATTGAGGATGTGGAGCAACAGGAATTTGAGTTCACTGGTGATGGGAACGCAACATGGGACAGAAGGAAGAAGTTGGGCAGTCTCTTAAAGTTAGCCATAGTCTTACAGACAAGCAATTAGTTGCATTCCTAGGTATTTGTCCAAATGAGTTAAAGACCATGTCCACACCAAAACCTGCACCCAAATGTTTTTAGCAGCTTTATTTATCCATAATTGCCAAAAATTAGCCAAGATGTCCTTCATATGTACCGATAAACGGTGGTACATCTGTATAATGAAATGGTATTTAGCAATAAAAAAAAATGAGCCATCAAGGCACAAGAAGAAGTGAAGGAACCTTAAATATATATTGCTCCGTGAAGCAGTTCAAAAAGACTCGCTAATATATGACATTCTGGAAAACTCAAAACTACAGTCAAGAGGTGCTCTGTGTTCAGGTAGAAAAAGGAAGGGATGAAAAGGTGAAGCACGGGGTTTTAAGGCAGGGAAACAGCTTTCATGACACTGTAATGGTGGATACATAACTATGCATCTGTCCAAACTTGTAGAATCCTACAACACAAAAAGCAAAAACCCTGGGACTTACCTGGCGGTCAGGGGTTTAGACCACCTTTCAACACAGAGAGTGCAGGTTTGATTCCTGGTCAAGGAGCTAATCCCATGGTGCCTCCAGGCCTAAAAATCAAAACAAATCAGGAGTAATACTGTAACAAATGCAATAAAGACTTTAAAAATGGTCCAGTTAAAAAAGGCCAACTCAGCTGGCATATGTTTAAAAAACAATGAGAAATAGCTTTGAGGCAGTATTCCATTAAAACATGGATGAACAGTGTCTGCAACATTGGCTCAGATGGTAAAGTGTGTGTCTACGATGCGGGAGACCTGGGTTCGATCCCTGGGTTGGGAAGATCCCTTGGAGAAAGAAATGGCAATCCACTCCAGTACTATTGCCTGGAAAATCCCATGGACAGAGGAGCCTGGTAGGCTACAGCCCATGGGGTTGCAGAGTCGGACACGACTGAGCGACTTCACGTTCACGTTCAAAGACAAAAAAAAAAAAAAAAAGGCAGGAAAGAAGAAAATTTGCAGAAAACCCAGCACTTGTTGAGCTGGTTCATTTAGCTCTGTTCAGAATAGTTGAGAAAAAGAGGGAACTATGATAAAAGACAAAGCACTTCAGTGAAGCAAATGTCTTTTCTTAAGGCTCAAGCTCAGAAATGCTTATAGTACATATTTTAGAGGGCACACTGTGTTTGTCGGGCTTCCCAGGTGGCGCTAGTGGTAAAGAGTCCACCTGCCAATGCAGGAGATGCAAGAGATCTGGAGAAGGAAATGTTAACCCACTCCCGTATTCTTGCATGGAAAATTCAGTGGACAGAGGATCCTGGTGGGCTACAGTCCATGGGATCCCAAAGAGTTGGACACAACTGAGCAGAGCAGTACACGTTTTCAAGGGCACACCATGTATTTGGCATGTATACCATACACTTTAGCATCAGAAGGATATATTGTGCAAACGTGAGTGACATTTGGTTCTCTGCAAGGAGTTCAATATTTAGAGAACCTTGGAAATGAGTTCAGGTAATTGATGTGCAAGTGAAATTTGTAGGGTGGGGAGAAGGGGAATGGATGGACTCCTGAGTGTTGCCCAAAAAGGCTACTCCCCTGCTCCCAGTGCAGGCAGCTCCACATCCTACAAATCTGAATGGCAGGGGCCAGCCTCTGGCAAGACTTTTTCACTCTGTATTCAGACAGCCCTCTCCAGTTCTCAGAGTCAGCGGCAGCCGCGGGAGTCTCCTGTGCTGCATTTTCGCATCCGAGGGAGGCACTGAGCTTGGTGCTACAGAGGCTCAAACCAGCCCTTCATGATGGAGGTGCCAGACTCGCCTCCAGTCCTGAAAGCATCCAGACCCTGCCACCCAGGAATTTACACTCCGGCAGCAGAGTAGGAAAAGGAAAACATTTTGTGCATGCAGATCTCCATGGCTCCAGTACTACAACAGTCTCAAGCACTGCAATTTCTTCAGCCGATGAAAATAATAACGAAGCTTATTTGGGCACAAGGAAAAATGTTCAGGAGAAAAGTCTAAGGAAAGACTGAAAATTAGCTTTTCTGTAAAGGTGGAAAAAATCATGCACATACAAATAGAATGAGCAAATAACGTGAAAACTGCAGGATGGTGGGATTACAGACATTTTTTTCCTTAAAATTCTTTTTTATGATTGTTGTACATGCTCAACACACTCCCTCCCAGAAGAGGAGAAAGAAAATATAGTGTACTTGCAAGTTATTTACTTCAATTTTTTTCCAAACAGAGAACAGCTTTGGTACTTTTCAGACACTATATATAATTAGTGGGTTGGCAAGTCTATTTTAAAACTATGAAATCTTACTCTCCCTACAGCCATCTCACGCCCACACCCCTTCTCACACACACATCAGCCCTATGCCCTTCCCCCAAAAGGTTGATTTTCTCTCTACATGGCTTTTATCAGAGAAGGAAATGGCAATCCACTCCAGTGTTCTTGCCCGGAGAATCTCATGGACAGAGGAGCCTGGTGGACTACAGTCCATGGGGTCACAGTCAAACACAACTGAAGCTTTTGTAATCTAGGCTTTCACTAGCTTATGTGTTCAGTGGAAGTTCCTGGCCCGTTGCTCACACAGCACACACTCAGTAAATAAGGAAGCAGTTGTGCACTATTCCCAGTAGTGCCTGGATGAGGTGGGGGTGCTCATTGGTTATTGATTAATTGCCATTAGTCAACAGTTTTGTATTATTTACTTAAGTATTTATGGAGCACCGATTCTGTGCCAGACATTTTTGCTGGGCATTAACAAAGCTACAGAAAGAGTAAGACAGTTCCTGTCTCTAAGGGGAGAGACCAGGCCAGTATGGAACAAGCAAATAGTTCACTGTGTGTGCTTAGTCACGTAGTCGTGTCCAACTCTTGGCCACTCTATGGACTGTAGCCCACAAGGCTCCTCTGTCCATGGGATTCTCCAGGCAAGACTACTGGAGTGGGTTGCCATGCCCTCCTCCAGGGAATCATCCCAACACAGGGATATAATCCAAGTCTCCTGTGTCTCTTGCATTGGCAGGCGGAATCTTTACCACTGAGCCATCCTGCTGCTGCTGCTGCTGCTGCTAAGTCGCTTCAGTCGTGTCCGACTCTGTGTGACCCCATAGACAGCAGCCCACCAGGCTCCCCCATCCCTGGGATTCTCCAGGCAAGAACACTGGAGTGGGTTGCCATTTCCTTCTCCAATGCAGGAAAGTGAAAAGTGAAAGTGAAGTCGCTCAGTCGTGTTCGACCCTCAGCGACCCCATGGACTGCAGTGTTCCAGGCTCCTCTGTCCATGGGATTCTCCAGGCAAGAGTACTGGAGTGGGGTGCCATTGCCTTCTCCGCTGAGCCATCCTAGGAACCCCAAATAGTTCATTGCCTTGTAGCTGAAGAGTCGCTAGAATTCGGTAGATATTAGGTGGTACCTGGAAGGGGAACCAAAAATAAAAGAGTCTGGCTGCTCCTCACTCAAAAGCCAGTGAAGAGGCCAGGTTGGTGGAAAGGAAAGTCTGCTTTATTTTGGATGCCAGCAGGGAGTGGGGTGGGGTAGGCAGATTCCTGTCCAAAGGCTGGCTGCCCCCCACTGACAATCAGTGGGCAGGGCCTCTTATAGCCCAAGGGAGGGGGCTCCATGCAGAAACAACACAGTCAGCTAGCTCCACAGTCATCTTCAAATCGGTCATGGGTGGTCTGACCAGAGTCATCTTGATTGTTTTAGGTACAGTTAATCTTCATTTCCAGGATCAATTTGTTTCCATTTCTTTGAGGCCAATTCTTGGAAGTGTGTGGCTACAGTCTGATCATCATATAGCTAACTTCTTCCACCTGGTACCGGTTTCAGTATCTATCAATACAAGAGAGCTCAAACGATACGGCTCAGAATATTATCGTAGCCCTTGAGAAGGCATGAAAGGTCCTTGACTTTGCCTACTGCTTAAAATACTATTGTTTTGTCCTATTTGACTCCTTTTCTTTGCTTCTGCATTTTCTCACTTCTCTGATTTTAAAAGAGAGAAAAGGCAGGCTGCGGACAGGGGAGTGGAGGGGAAGAGGCCTTCTGCTCTGTTACTCCATTGCAGAAGGCCTCTGACAATAAAGCCACAGAACAGAGCTGGGACCCTTTCCTCTTTCTTTTCCCCCTTTCTGGAACCTGTGCAGAGGTTCCAGATCCAGAGCCCTGTGCCAGGGTCCTCTCAGAACTGACCAACCCCCATAGCACTTGTTGCCATGAGCCCCCCTGACCTAAGCTGACCTAAGCCCCTCCAGCTTCCTGACTCCAAATTAGGTAAAATGCCCACTCTATAGGGTTTCCCCAGTGGCTCAGTAGTAAAGAATCTGCCTGCAATGCAGGAGCCACAGGAGACATGGGTTCAATCCCTGATTGGGAAGATCTCCTGGAGGAGGGCATGGCAACCCACTCCAGTATTCTTGCCTGGAGAATCCGTATGGACAGAGGAACCTGGCGGGTTACAGTCCATAGGGTCTCAAAGAGTCAGACACGACTGAAGTGACTTGGCACACACGCATGCACCCACGCTGTAGCATCCTAACAAATCACCTACTTAATGCCACCCTCCCAGCAGGAATTTTCTTTATCTTGAGGCTATAAAAATTGGTTACTAGCCCATGAAAAGCGTCGGCTCTCCCTTGAGCCTGCCTGTTGTTCCAACAGGGCCTCTACTCTAATAAACTGTTCTCCTCTCATTCCACCTTATGTCTGAAAATTCTTTTCCAACCTGCACAGGGACCACGACAGAACCATGACAGAAAATGAGTCAGACCACCTACCATTGCCAGAGACTGCCCTTCATGCCTTCTTTTCCAGGGCAGACTTAACCAAAACCAAGGTCCAGCCTCGGCAGAGGTACTCAGAACAGGAGATGAGAACCAAGAAGAGGCTGAGCCAGACTCAGCCTCTTACAGGGTAATCACTGGTCAGCCTCAATCATCGCTGGGCCTAGAGAAGGGGGTCAGCAACCAGCCCCTCTTGTAATGCCCCCTCATCCCAGGCCTTCTGATTCCAGGCCATCTTATCTCACATGTTCCCACTGACCCAGCCCCTCCTCCTTCCAAGCCAACTTGCAGGACAGCCTTCCGAACTCTGAAAACTTTTGTTTTAATTTTTAAAAATTGAAGTATAGTTATATACAATATGTTATAAGTGTATGATATAATGATACAATTTTAAAGCTTATATTCCATTTATAGTTATTATAAAATATTGGCTATATTCCCCATCTAACTCTGCAGAGTTTACCCTTGCCTGACTACTGACTCCTTTTTTTTAAACCGTGCTAGGATCTGACAGCATCCTGGATGGTTAAGTGTGCCTGAACATTTTTTTGTGTACCTTTTGGCCATCTATATGTCTTCTTTGCAGAAATGTCTATTTAGGTCTTTTGCCCATTTGTGGATTGGATTGTTTGAGTTTTTTGATAATTGAGTTTCATGAGCTGTTTGTAAAACAGATAGCTAGCGGGAAGCTGCTGTATAGCACAGGGAGCTCAGTTCAATGCTCTGTGATGATGTAGAGGGGTGGGATAGGGGCTTGGGAGGGAGGCTCAAGAAGGGCGGGATATGTGTATACATATAGCTCCAACATGAATTTGAGCAAACTCCAGGAGATTAGTGAAGGACAGCATGGCATGCTGCAGTCCAGGGGATCGCAAAGAGTCCGTGGACTGAGCAACTGAACAACAATAGCTGATTCACTTTCCTTGTACAGCAGAAGCCAAGGCAACATTGTAAAGCAACTAAACCCCAATTTTAAAAAAGTGTGTCTGAAGCGCCCACACAGATAACCTTCTCATGTTGTGTTCTCAGAGCCCTGGATGTAACTTTGTTTCTGAAAAGTTCTAGCTGACTGGACAAGAGTGATGACAAACAAAACCTTGAACTCTCCCTAACATTCTTTTCTCCCTCCCTCCTCTCCCCTTTCCTTCCCTCCCCTTCCCTTTGATCCCCTCCGAGCTTCCGTCTTTACCTGTCACTAACATTTTAGTACTTGATTTTAACAGCAAGATACTTGGTACGCACATTACTGCTGATCTTATTGAAATGGCAGCATTGTTTTAGAGGTGAGGACAGAGGCAGGAAGACAGGGAAGAACTGCTGGGGGATTTGGGACTGGCTGTTGACAAATGCGTACTT
Organism: Bubalus kerabau; assembly: GCF_029407905.1. Taxonomy (NCBI): domain Eukaryota; kingdom Metazoa; phylum Chordata; class Mammalia; order Artiodactyla; family Bovidae; genus Bubalus; species Bubalus kerabau. The sequence goes on from NC_073642.1 coordinate 26,776,578, forward strand.
CAAGAATGAAGATAATTGAATCCGATTTAGGGAGCTGGACAGTGGATGACAGGAGATATAGGGCAAGATGTTGTGGGAAAAGGAGGTGAACTTCTTATTTACTTTCTGATCTTTCTATTATTCATTATGAAATGTTTTTGAAGGGAAAGGGTTATATTTACAAACCTTAGGATGATTCTTCAATCTTTAAAATGCTCTTTTAAAATAATTCCTAGGGGACTTCCCTGGTGGCCCAGTGGCTAAAACTCTGCGCTCCCAAAGCAGAGGGCCCAGGTTTGATCCCTGGTAGTGGGACTAGATCCCACATGCTGGAACTAAGAGTTCGAATGCTACAACTAAAGATTCCATGTGCCGCAACTAACACCGGGCACAGCCAAATAAATAAATAATAAAAAAAATTTTTTCAAATAATAGTTTGTAGGACTTTGGCTTAAATTTGTTTTCAAATGTATTCAGTCAGCTCTGCTTGCATATCAATTAATTCATTAACTTTTGCCTCTAAGGTTGTGAGAATTTCCAAGCAAATTAATCAAAAGCCAGTGTTTCAAATACTGGTTTGTGTGTTGATATGTATTGTGCAGCCTATACTTTAATAATTTTAACTCACTTAAAAAATACTTTGTAAAAAAAAATAAAAAAAATAAAAAAAATAAAAAATACTTTGTGAGGTTTGTGAGAAATTTGCATTCCTATTATAAACGTCAGTGCTGACCACTTTACCTTAACAGCTGTATTCTCTCCTTTTTTGATGGTCTTCTAAAGAAGAAAAGCAAAACTCAAGTACTAAGAAATGGTTACCTTTCTGGTTGGATGTCCCTTGGGAGGAAGAAGTAGTTAATTGATAACCAAGTCTGTGCCAGGCATTATTTGACTATCACAGAAATCCAATCTCTTTTTGGAGAAGACTCTTGAGAGTCCCTTGGACAACAAGGAGATCAAGCCAGTCAATCCTAAGGGAAATCAACCCTGAATATTCATTGGAAGGACTGATGCTGAGGGTGAAGCTCCAATACCATGACCATCTGATGCAAAGAATCAATTCATTGGAAATGACCGTAATGTTGGGAAAGACTGAAGGCAGGAGGAGAAGGGAGCGACAGAGGATGAGATGGTTGGATGTCATCACCAACTCAATGGACAGGAGTTTGAGCAAACTCTGGGAGATAGTGAAGGATAGGGAACCTTGGTGTGCTGCAGAGTCAGACAGGACTGAGCAACTGAACAACAGTTCTTTAACAGATAAGGAAACTGATGATTGGAGAGGGTACTGTCAGAGGTGGCTCTCAAATGTTCATCCTTTTAGCTTCATTCTTTTCAGAACTGGAAAGAGTATTACTGTGTAAATTTGTTCTTCCTCTCTCCCTCCCTCCCTTCTTTTTTCCTCCCTCATTCCCTTTCCTTCTCTTCCTTTTCTTTCTGTATTTTTCCCCCTCAGTCTCTCTTTTCAACCTTTACACACAAACACGTAGAGCTACTGTATGCCAGAAGCTCCACAGGTGCTCCACGCTTCATTCAATTCTATCAACTCTGTGAAATAGGAACCATTATCATCAACCTCATTCAGAGAAGAGAGCTGAGACAGAAAGGGGTTCAGTAACTTGTCCAAGGTCAAACAGCTTATCAATGTCATTTAAACACTGGAATGTGAAATAAACAGGTGACATATTTTCTAGAATATTAATTTTCATTAGTTTAGGCCTTCCAAACAGGCATGCCTGTTCCTTTCACCGATAAAGTGGAAATGCCATAGCTGACAGATGAGCATAGCTGATGAAGGCAGAAAAGATGCGACTGGAAACATAGCTCCAGCCCCGGAAGCGCCGTCTGACTTCTGAGTGTCTGCTGTGACCAGGACACCCGACAAGACTCGTGTTGAACTAGTGCTGAGCTGAAGATCGGGCCATGCAGCAGGGGGCGGGCTGGGGTGGGGTGCGGGGTATGCGGGATGAGGCTGAAGTCACCCGGGGCAGAGCCTTAAATGCCAAGATGGGTGTTGCTCTCGGTAGGAACAAGGGCCCTACCCCCGGCAGCTGGACCGGGGTCGGAGGGCCCTCAAACAGGAGGCTGGGCTGCGCAGAGGTAAAGCTGTAGTGGGAGGGACAGGATGGATATTGCGGGGCTGGAATTTACTGAGGAACAGGCCTTGTGGAGGGGCGGGGCCCCAGGGGAGGCGGGGCCCGAGAAGGGGCGGTCTTGTGGTGGGCGGGGCCCCGGGAGGGGCGTTCTCCTGGTGGGCGGGGCCCGGGAAGGCGCGGTCCCCTTAGTGGGCGGGGCTCCGTGAGGGACGTCTCTTGTGGGAGGGGTCGAGAAGGGGGTCCCTTGGTGGGCGGGGCTTCGTGAGGGGCGTCTCTTGTGGGAGGGGATCGGGAAGGGGCGGAGCCCTCGAAAGGGGCGGGCCGGGCCCTGGTGTGTCACCGGGTCAGCTCTGGCGGGAGGCGGGGGGGTCTGAGGGGGCGGAGCCCGCAGGGGGCGTGGCCCTGCCTGCCCATCTCTGCGAGTCCTGTCCCGCAGGCCGCGCGCACCCTGCCTCCCTGTTCCGTGCTCGCCAGCATGTCCTTCGTCCCGGTGGCCGAGGATTCTGACTTCCCCATCCACAACCTGCCCTACGGCGTCTTCTCCACTCGAGGCAACGTGAGCTGCAGCGCTCGCTTCCGGGCGCGGGGAGGGAGGGCGTCCCCTCCGCTCGGGACCCCCACCCTCCTGCCCCGCCCCTGGCCTCAGTCCAGCCTTGCCCCCTCTTGCCGGCACCCGACCGAGCTGGATGTGGGGCCCGTCGTTTCCCGGCTCATCGCCCCTCGTGAAGACCCCCGGGGTCGCTTGGGCCCCATGAGCGGTGCCTCTCCTTCTCCTGGGAGGGGGCTGGAGGCTGGGGCTGATCGCCGAGGGTGAATGTTGGTTCGGAACCCTCCTGCTGTTGGTTCAGATCCCTCCTGGTAGCTTTCCAGATGTGAGTTGTTGAAACCGTCAGCCTGTTTCTGCACATTTGCAAGAAAATTAAATGCAAAATGAAACGAAGTATGGATCTCCCTCTCAGGCAAGCAGAGCAAGTTATATTAAATATTATTATTACAGAGAAGTTGAAGCGCAGTCATACTGCCTACTCCGAAGTCATTTCGCTCTGTTTTCTTCCCTGGAGACACCTCATTATGGCCGGTTGTTCATCCTCCATGTTAGCCCCTAACCCTAGAAATATTCATTGAACCGGTGTATTTAGTAACTCAGAGGAATGAATTCATTCACATAAGAGCCCTGGGATCCAAGAGGTTAATTTCTTTACCTCCAACTGGCTTTCTTTCAGCTTCTTGGGCTTCCTGGCGATCAAAAGAAGCCCTTTAGGGGTAGGGAAATGAAATTTCACTTAGTGTAGTCTGATGGGCAGAAAGAAAACTGTGGGGTTTATCATCAAATATACAAGAATTTCCGTGGGTGGGGAAAGCAGATTCCCTTGGATTTATTCATGGCATTTTTGGCTTAGCTTTCTGCTTCCAGCTTTCATGGTAAGCTCCTGATTAGCTCTGAGAAGCCTCGAACTCCCAAACCTGCTTGCACCCAACAATGTTCAGGAACCGTTTGCTAAACGGAGCCTGTGGCAGTTAGCGCCTTCTGGAAAGTGGTTTCCTACCCCCATGACTGATCCTTGTCCCCATGTGCAGCAAATGCTTGGATCTAGAAGAGTCAGCATGTGGTTTCACAACTGCTAAGCCTGACTAGATGTCGCAAGGATGCCAAAGGTTAACAGTCCCCTGAAGGGCCTGAGGCATGTTAAACCTTAACCTGTGTTGGCCAAGCACACTCTGCTGGCCAGCCCTCCCTCTGCACTCCTCTGACATTCTGCTCTCAGCCAAGGGTCTGCACTTCTCCTCAGGGTGCACATCTGGAGGACAAATCGCATAGGCTGAAGCCTTTGCAAGAGGCATGGGTGTGCTCTGACTTATCCCAGAGAACTCTAGAATGAATGCTCCTTAGAGTGTGGCCAGTGGCTTGCAGACTCCATACCCCAGCTGTTTTCATATTAGACTGTGCAAGGACAGCCACTGTACAGAGGTTCACTGCCTTCTGAGAAGAATGCTGAGGGTTGTGAGTTGGCTTCCTTGACATTCCAGAAGGCTGAGGCCCTTCAAGTGGAACTGGCTGTGTTGAAGCTCTGGCTGCAGGCGCTGGACATTCCAGAGGTGGTGACCACCTCTCCAGACTGGTCAGGTCGCCAAGGCAGAGTCCTCCCTCTCCTCTATGCCAGAGGCCAACCATGCATCATTTGGGTGGAACAGTAGTGAACAAGGGTTCCCAGGTGGCGATAGTGGTAAAGAACCCGCCTGCCAATGCAGGAGATGTTAAGAGGCATGGGTTTGATCTCTGGGTTGGGAAGATCCCCTGGAGGAGGAAATGGCAACCCACTCCAGTATTCTTGACATATGTACACTACTAGTGGAAAGCTGTTGTATAGCATAGGAAGCTCAGCTTGGTGCCCTGTGATGACTTAGAGGGGTGGGATGGAGATATATGTACATACGGCTGATTCACTTTGCTGTATAGCAGAAGCTAAACAAAATTGTAGAGCAAGTATACTGCCATAAAAAAAAGAGAAGTCCCAACAATTAATGGAGGGACTTGCTATCTTGAGTCCTAGGGTCAGGGTTGGTCGGACACACGGGCTGCTTCTCACCTTTATTTGCAGCCGAGGAAGCAGGCAGCCACGCTTATGATTAGGTCTTGGCTGCTGCTAGTGGCCTCAGCTCCCTTCTTCCTCCAGCAGAGTGTGGGTGCCAGGGTCAGAGAAATGGCTCAAGGGTCTACCAGCAGATCAGCCTCTTCCCAATTGGCCTGGGGCCTCAGGCCTGGGTAAGGGTGTGGTTCTGCTCTACACCTGTCCCCGGGGCTGACGTGCATGGAGAGGTAACCATCTTCTCTTAGTCCCCGAAAATGAGCAGCCAGTGGAGATAAAGCCAGCCGTTAGCCCTACCTCTTAAACTCACTGGACATGAGATGGCAAAGCTGGTAGTTCAGGAGAACTGGAAGCTCAGCTCAGGATGAGCCCAGCTGGTTGAGTCTGTAAACATGCTCTCAGGTTTCTTCTTCTTCTTCTTTTTTTTTTTTTTAAAGCTTTACCAAGAGTCAAACACTTTCTATTTATTCATTTGGCTGTGCCGGATCTTAGTTGTGGCTCATAGGATCTTCATTGTGTCATACGAGGTCTTCAGTTGCTGCACACTGGCATGTGGGCTCAGTATTTGTGGCATGTGGGCTTAGATGCTCCATGGCATGAGGGATCCTAGTTCCCTGTCTAGGGATCAAACCTATGTCCCCTGTGTTGCAAGGCAGATTCTTAACCACTGGACCACCAGGAAGTCCTTCTTGAATTCCTCGTTGATAAACCAAGTTCAGCACTGTGAGGACAAAGGCCAGACTTTGCCAAATACTTGAGACATCTTCATATTCAGGCTTGAAGCCTGGATCTGATGGTGCAGAAAGGAACTTCCCTCGAATGTTCTGAACAGTCTGGCTTCCTGCTTCCTCATGACCTGAACTCTGCTCTGATTGAGCCATAACAGAGTACATTAGCCCAAGCCCCTGACCCTCCTCTGTGCCTGGGACACTCTCTGCTCTGCTGTGCAGAGGAATTGCCCTAAGAAAAAGCCTAGGTTTAACCTAAGAAATAATCCAGTTGCCTGGTGAGGTGGTGAGCTCCCTGTCACCAGAGGCATTTAAGTGACACCTGAGAAACTTTGTTGGGGACTTGGCCTGGATAAGGGTCTTGGATTATGCAGGAAACATTCTTTCCTCTCTGTGTCCTCGAGGCAGAGATGGTGCCAGGCTCTGCCCAGACAGAGATGACAAGGTCAGTTTCAGCCCTCTGAGAGGCAAAAGCAGCTGGGGTATGGTGCTAAGGATCCAATTCCTCAGCCCCTCTCCACAGTGTGCATCCATGCATAGTCGTTTCAGTTGTGTTGGACTCTTTGCAACCCCATGGATTGAGCCCCCCAGGTTTCTCTGTCCATGGGATTCTCCAGGCAAGAATACTGGAGTGGGTTGCCATGCCCTCCTCCAGGGGATCTTCCTGACCCGGCAGTAGAACCCGAGTCTCCTGTATCTGCTACATTGCAAGCAGATTCTTTATCCACTGAGCCACCTGGGAAGCCCTTCCTCTCCACAGAGGGCCATCTATAAAGCAGGGCCCTTGGGCTCTTAGATAGACAGACTTGCTGGGTATGTGAGCCCAGCCTGGCCAACTGCTCCCAGTGATGACCATGCCATCTTCCTTCCAGCCAAGACCGAGGATCGGCGTGGCCATTGGGGACCAGATCCTGGACCTCAGTGTCATCAAGCACCTCTTCACTGGCCCGATCCTCTCCGGACACCAGGATGTCTTCAATAAGGTAGAACATTGGGATGTGGCTTGCACTGGATCTCAGTGGCCATTTGTTGCAAATGCCACTAAGAAAATGGTCTTTACCTTCCATTTCTTTTCTTTTTAAAAATCTATTTAGCTGTGCCAGGTCTTAGATGTGGCAGGCAGGATCTTTGTTGCATAATGGGGATCTAGTTCCCTGACCAGAGATCAAATCCAGGCCCCCTGTATTGGCAGTGTGTGGGCTTGGACCACCAGAGAAGTCCCTGCCTTGCATTTCTGACAGCGGTGGTGCCTTGAGATCTCAGGGATTTTCCTTGGATAGTCAGTAATTCAGTTGTGTCCAGCTCTTTTCAATCCCATGGACTATAGCTGGCCAGGCTCCTTTGTCCATGGGATTCTCCAGGCAAGAATACTGGGAGCCAGGAGCTCCGCTCTCTAGGTTTAAATACAGCCTAGGAGGAATGGACAGCTGGCCCCAAGTGCCCTCTGTGTTGCCACCACTTTAGAAGTCAGCCTGAAGGACATGTACATGGGCAATGGATGTGAATGTACTTCCCTGTGAATGGTCAAATGCTTTAAAAAAAAAAAATTATTTACTTATTTGCACAGGTCTTAGTTGCAGCACAGGGTGTCTTTGTTGCTGTGTGTAGAGTCTTTGGAGCATGTGGGATCTAGTTCCCTGACCAGGGATCAAACTCAAGCCCCCTGCACTGGAAGTGCAGAATCTTAGCCATTGGAACACCAGGGAAGTCCCTGTCTAAGTGCTTTGATGTGCATCCTCTCCTTCCACGGAAGGAAGGTGATATTTATTGAGTACCTCCCTATGCGTCAGGAGTTTTACACATACCTCTCATTCAATACTCACAATGACCCTCTGGCATAGGACTGGCATCCTCATTAGATCTGATGAGGGTCTAACTTGAAACAAGACACAATTTTCCCAGGTCACATGGCTGCAAGGATTGGAGCCAGGACTGGAACTCTGGCCTTGAAAATCCACAAGTGCTTTTTAGGCTGCACCTCAGTGGCTCAGAAACCTCTTCTTAGCTTATGTGAAGGGGGTTGGTGCAAGACCCCTGCAGACTGAAGGCCTCCGCTGGAGGGACGAGCCATTTTCATTGCAGGCTGGCCCGAGCTTAACGGGGCAGCCATTCCAGAAGGCAGCTCTTGGGCTTGGCCAATTGCCTATAAGGCCACGTGGGGATGAAACCCCAATAGGAACAATGACACATCTCCTCCACTGGATGAACAAATGATGGAACTAAGAACTCAAGTCCTGAGGGTTTGAATGAACTGGAGATAAGTGACAGGGGCCCCAGAGAGCTGCTAGGCTGGCTCCTGTCAACAGGAGGGATAGTGCAAGGGGCTTTCCCACCGGTGATCTCCTTTTCTTCTTCCCCATCTTGGTCCTAGCCAACTCTCAACAGCTTCATGGGCCTGGGTCAGGCTGCCTGGAAGGAGGCTAGAGCATTCTTGCAGAACCTGCTGTCTGCCAGCCAAGCCAGGCTCAGAGATGACGTGGAGCTTCGGCAGCGGTGAGGAGTCCGTGGTCCTTGGTGGGCAGGGATGAGGAGATCTGCCTGGGCAGAGGGGGACAGTGTGGTCATCAGGGACATTCTGAGTCATGGTCTGGCTGCTTTGGCCTCATCTGGCTCCCACCTGGGGTACATTTTGGTGGGAAGGCTCTGGGCCAACAGGAATTACTTCTCTGGCTGGACTGGGGTGTCCAGGCTATGTCTGGCCCCCCGCCCCCCGCCCCCGGCCCCCTCCCTTTTCACTCAGCTATTCCTCATCAGCATCATCCATGTGCTTGTCTGGTCTCTAAACTAGGGGTAGTTTGGTTTGTTTCCTAGAGTGGAACATAGAAGCAGGAGGGAGGCACCTTGCCTTTAGCGGGTGGACGTCCATCCTGGTGAGGCGCCAGGCCTGCCTGGAAGTGCTCGCTGCAGAGCAAGAGCAGGGTTTGATCCAGGCTGAGTCTGTGGATGGCCAGAGCAGGGACCCTGCTTTGCTGCATGCTTGACCTTGATGCCCCTTCTTTGGTGTTTCAGTGCCTTCGCATCCCAGGCTTCCGCTACGATGTATCTTCCGGCTGCCATAGGTGAGTCTAGTCTCTTTAACAGGATGTGTGTGGAGCAGCTGCCTGCCCAGGGCCCTGTCCCTGCTTCCTGTGGGGAAGGTCACGGAGGAGGGGCTCTGGGGCTGTCAACGCCTCCCCATCAGGGACCCAGGCCCAGCATTGACCCAGGCGTCTCTAAAAGCCAGCACTTTCACTAAGGGTAGTTGCTCACTGCTTAGATTTGTAGCTGGCTCCCTGGCTCCCTATGTGTGCAGGAACTCACTCTCCTTTCCCACAGGGCTGTGGTGGGGGTGCTCAGAGATCAGTCCATGAGTCAGCAGCTTTGAGGAGAGAGGCCAGAGGGTCCTGGAGGGCCCCAGGTTGAGCCGTGAGTTGGATGTCTGATTGGAATTTCAGTCTGAAATTTGCAGTTGTCCAGGGACTTTCCTGGGGGTCCAGTGGCTAGGAGTCCACGCTCCCAATGCAGGGGGCCCAGGTTCCATTCCTGATCAGGGAACTAGGTCCCACATGCCGTAAGCCCAGGCACAGCCAAATAAATTATATATATATGCTGCTGCTGCTGCTGCTGCTGCTGATACTTAGTCATGTCTGACTCTACAGGCTCCTCTGTCTGTGGAATTCTCCAGGCTAGGATACCAGAGTGGGTTGCCAATTCCTCTTCCAGGGGATCTTCCTGACCCAGGGATCAAACCCGCATCTCCTATACTGCAGGCAGATTCTTTACCCTCTGAGCAATTCTGGAGAATTCCTATACACACACACACACACACACACACATATATATAAAATTACAGTTGTCTAAACCCTCTTGGCCCGATCAGGCAGAGGGCTGAGCCCTTCCTCCTTGTCCACCAGCCTGGGGGGTGAGCGCCTGCCTGCTGAGTCAGCCTGGGCTCCTGGGTGCTGAGAGGCCAGGTGGTCCTGCCAGTCCTTCTGGGAAGATGTGACTTCTGCCTCTGCCCCCGTTTCTGTGGGCCACGTCCTGGAGCAGCACCCCAAGGCCTGCCTTGAAGATAATCTTCCAGAAGACAGGCACACACGGGTTCAGTATATTTGCTGCCCCTCATCTAAGGGTTTGAGGATGAAAGGCAGTTGAGCTGCTGTGCTCAGAAGCTCATAGCTCAAACCTGAGTGTAGTGAGAATGGAATTGTTTCCCTTCTAATCATCACCCCTGGGCTCCCTGCTTTTCCTCCCATACCCCCTTCATGTCCTTTCTCTTGGTTCTTCCCTTTCTCGACTTCTTTCTAAATGCTCCGCCTTTGCAGCAGCTTTCCTGAGGTGTGATTTACACAGCCCACAATTCTCCCATTGTCAGTGTGCAGTTTAATGAGTTTTAGACAATATATACCGCTGTGCAGTCATTCCCACCATCACATTGGAAAGCACTCAGTCAGCACAAAGCCTCTGTTTGTAGTCAGTGCCTGCTGTCCCTCCAGGCAACCATGGCCTGCCCCCAGTTTTACCTCTAGTAATTTCATATCAATAGCATTACCCCATATGCGGGTCTGCTGTGTCTATCTCAGCTGGTATTCCCCCTCATTATTCTTTCCCTCATATTATTTTTTCATAACGTGTATTCTTTTATTAAATGAAAATCAGAGACTTCCCAGGTTGTTCAGTGCTTTAGACTCGACGCTTCCAGTGCAGGGGGCACAGGTTCCATCCCTGGTCAGGGAACTAGAATCTCACATGCCACGTGGTGCACATCCACATAGAACAAACCACTCAGCTTTGTAGTCTAAGAGGTCTTTAAAAAAAATGTGCTAAAAATTGTGGTAAAATACACATTATACAACGTTTACCATCTTCATGATCTTTAAGTGTATCACTGGTATCCAGTACATGACATTGTCCCCCATATTATTTTTAGCTTTTTGGAACAGGAGGTCCTGCCCGCTAAACTGGGCTGCGAGTACCACTGGCTGGGGTGTGGAGTGAGTGGGTGAGTGGCTGGGGTTCTTCCTCTCTCACTGTCTTATAGCCTGGCCTGGACACCATCTTTTCCCATCCTTTTTAAGTGATCATGAAATGGACTTTGTGTATAGATACTGAAAACCAACAAGGAAGTAGAAGCTGTTAATTTTCTTTGGCAGGAATGCTCTGAAATAGTGTGCTGGTTCTACCCTGGGCTCCTTCCTGGGCAGGTCTTATTGCAAAATTCAGCACCGCGTTGTTCTAAAGTAAATGCTGGAGCGACATACACTTCTACTACGCTTTATAGTGTGTCAGACAAGTTTTTATAATTGTTTGGAAAGATTATGATTTAAAAAAAGATTCAGTCTTTGAGTCTGCCTGGATTCTCTCAAAGGAGAAATTGAAAGTGGAATAACCATGGCAGCAGTGACTCCCAGTGGAGGAAGGGAAGGGATTTTATTTGGGGCCTGCTATGTGCCAGGCGTGGGCTTCCCTGATGGCTCAGCGGTAAAGACTTTGCCTGGGTTGGGAAGATCCTCTGGAGAAGGAAATGGCAACCCACTCCGGTATCTTGCCTGGAGAATCTCATGGAAAGAGGAGCCTGGTACACTGTAGTCCATGGGGTTGCAAAGAGTTGGATGTGACTGAGCACAGCGAGAGCAACATTGTGCCAAGCACTATGATAAGATATATTATATGGATGTATTATTTCCTTTACTGTATCGATATGCCTGTGATTGGCATTATCACTCCCAATGGAGAAACTGAGTTCTAAAGCATCAAAGGGACTTTCTCAAGGCCACACATAGCCAAGAAACAGCAGAATCAGAATTCACAGGGAGGTTTGGGCATGTTGTCTACTGTGTGGGCCTTGCTTATCTGTGAAATAACAATAGAATGATCTACCTGAAGGCATCGTTTTAAAGTAGGTTCCTTCTGGCCCTGAGACCTATGATTTTATGAAATAAAAGGCACTTATTTCCATGTTTCTGTAACTAAGAGAAGAGCTATAATGTGGAGTTTTGTTTTTCTGTAAGTGATTTTCTGTGTCCCACATGCTTTCCATCATGCAAGAGAGTTCCACATGTCCAGCAACAACTGGTAGGAACCTAGCCAGGCTTCCCAGGGAGGGAGGAGGACAGGCAGGAGCCCAGGACCCCCTCCCTGACTCTGAGGTGGGCGCAGTCCAGCCACTTTTCATTTTTAAGATCCCAGATTATTTTTTTCCCCCAAAGACCTCTTCTTTAAAAATAATTTTTTTATTATTTTTTTGGCCACACATGTGGGATCTTAGTTCCCTGACCAGGGTTTGAACCTGCACCCAGTGCACCCCCTGCACTGGGGGCATGGAGTCTTAACCACTGGACTGCCAGGGAAGTCCCCCAAAGACCCCTTCTTGATTTGTGGATGCAACATCCTTTTTTATTAGATATATTAAAGGATTCTTCTTCTCTTTTTTTTTTCCTGCCCCATCATAAGACATATGGGATCTTAGTTCCCTGGCCAGGGATCAAACCTGCGCCCCCTGCATTGGAAGCATGGAGTCTTAACCACTGGACCACCAGGGAGGTCCCCTAAAGGATGCTTCTTTTTCAGTCTCCTTCTGGTGTCTCTATTAATCCTGCTTCCTCTCTTTCATTTCTTTTGTGAGTTGAATTAGTACCTCTCTCATGGTGAGGATTCTTCCGGACGTTTGGTGAGTCTGGGTTTTTTTGTGCTCATCTTTTTTGGGGTTGCACTGGGTCTTCTTTGCAACATGCAGGCTTAGTTGCCCTGTAGCATGTGAGATCTTAGTTCTTTGACCAAGGATTGAACCCACATCCTCTGCATTGGAAGGCAAATTCTTAACCACTGGACCACCAGGGAAGTCCCTTGTGCTCATCTTTATTTGTGTAGGAAACTCTCCTCCGTCAGGTGCTGGTGAATGCAGCTCTTCCTATAACCAGCCCCAAGGAAAGGGGCGTGGTCTACTTCTGATGGGGAGCTCTGGTTTTGTTTCGTGGTTGTGGGGAGACTGCCCTGCTTCTCCCTACTGCTAAAGTCTCTGGGGTCATGACCTCGGCTCCCCGGACCCACCCCTTAGCCCGGGCACAGTCTCCTGCTATTGGCTGTTTGGGCGAAGCTGGGTAAAGATGGGGATGGCCAGCAGGGACTCAATCCCCGGCAGTCTCTTCAGCCCACCCCCCCACCCCCCGCCTGCCTTCCCATCTCTCTGGGGGCCGCTGGATTTTGGCTCACTGCTTGACTTCCAGGATCCCTTACGATTTCCAGTTGGCCAGTGGTGCCTTCTTGTTATGGATTTATGCTTCTAACAAATATCTCAGCTGTTCTGTCTGTGCTTTGGGACTGAAGATGGAAAGCAGCCATGAAAGCTCAGGGTGCCCCTGCTCTAACGGACCCTCGTAGACTTTTTGGCTCAGTGGTAAAGGATCCGCCTGCAATGCAGGAGACTCAGGAGACCTGGGTACGATCCCTGGGTCAGGAAGATCTCCTGGAGGAGGAAATGGCAGCCCACTCCAGTATTCTTTCCTGGAAAATCCCATGGACAGAGGAGCCTGGAGGGCTACAGTCTGTGGGGTCATAAAGGAGTCGGACACGACTGAGTGACTAAGCACACACTAAGCATGCATCCTTCACCACTGCCTTTTCTAGTCTAGGCTGTTGGTACTGGCCCTGTCCAACTTTTTATTTACCTACTAAAAATAAATTTTTTTTTGAAGAGAGGTTGTGGAGGATAAACAGGCAAACTGCCCCAACTTACTATTTCTGCGTATATGATCAGTTCCCTGTCTTATGGGAGCCTGTGCCGATAGCATACAGTCCACCTCGTCCGTTCCAGTCTTCATCACCAGGCCCCACTGAGACCTTGTTCTTGGCACTATGTGTGTGTTAGTTGCTCAGTCACGTCCGACTCTTTGCAACCCCAATAGACTGTAGCCCACCAGGCTCCTCTGTCCATTGGATTCTCCAGGCAAGAATACTGGAGTGGGTTGCCATTCCCTTCTCTAGGGGATCTTCTTGATCCAGGGATTGAACCTGGGTCTCCTGAACTGCAGGCAGATTCTTTACTATCTGAGCCACCAAGGAAGCCCCTTTGTTCTTGTCACTGAGAGAGAGTCAAACAAAATGCAGCCTGGGCTAGGCTGCTCTGAAATGACTTCAGTCTTGCAGAGGGATAAGACCTGCACACACATGACTGGGGCACAAGTGGGACATGGAGCCCTCCGGCCGGGAGAAGGGCTGGCTTGGATGCTCAGTGGACTTGGAGGAGGGGTGATCCAGCTAGGGAGAGTGGGTGTGGCTTCATGCTCTAGGGGGCGGGGCCTAAACTGAGCTGCCAGGATCTGGGCACACAGACCCAAGGAAGATGCCAGTCCCCCCAGGGGTAGTCACAGCTTGAGCAAAGGCCTGGTAATCGGAGCTGGTGGGTGGGAGGGGTATCAGCTATTCATTTGCAAATTTCATTGTTTCAGGAAATCTATTTTATTTTTATTATTTTCTTTACAAATTTAAGAACTTATTTTTTATTATTAACTTGGAACTATTTTTTATACCCTTTATTTATTTATTATTATTAGGCCACGAAATGCGGCTTATAGGATCTTAGTTCCTGGACTAGGGATCGAACCCATGCCCCTGCAGTGGGAAGCTTGAAGTCTTAACCACTGGACCTCCAGGGAAATCCCCCAATTTGTTTCTGATTTTTCAATTGGGAGTTCTCAAAACAAATTTTCAGTGGTGTGAATAGCTTTTGGATGTGCCAGTGTTGCCGGGCATGCGCCTCCAGCCCCTGCTGGCTAGCCGTCCTGGCTCAACCGCCCGGACCCTGACCCTTGGAAGCGGCACTTCCCCATCCTTCAGCATCCAGGTTGCTGACAGCACCTCCGTCCTTTCCCCTGCAGGCGACTACACGGACTTCTATTCCTCTCGGTATCATGCCACCAATGTCGGGGTCATGTTCAGGGGCAAGGAGAATGCACTGATGCCAAACTGGTATGTCCCGTACCCTGGTGTGGCTGAGCTCCAAGTCTGTCTTTCTGTGTCCAGCAGCCTGTGGTTCTGGGAGCCGCCAGGTCCTCTCAGGTTAAAGGAACCAGGGAGGAAAGCCCACAAGGGTCATGACATCACCACACCTGGAAACAGTGACCCCAGCTTCTGGTTCTCCTCTCAGCTCAGCCCTGGACCTGCTGTGGAATCGCGGGGCAGTCCCTTGAGGCTTGATCTAGAGAACATGGGTTGGAATTAGATACTGAGTCACCAACATCCTTCCAACTCCTTTGATTTGTAAGCTGTGAATTACAGTTCTATTGGTGAATTCTAGTGCTGGTTCCTCTGGGAGGCTCTAGGGGAAGAATCCATTTCCTTGTCTATTCTGGCTTCCAGAGACTGCTTGCACTGCTTAGCTTGGGACCCCTTCCTCAGATGACTGCAGCCTCTCGGTTCCATCTGCAACAGTGCTAATTCCTCCTTTGACCTTCTTCCCTTTATAAGGATCCTTCCAGGTGGCTCAGTGGTAAAGAACCCACCTGCCAATGTAGGAGACATAAGAGACTCAGGTTCAATCCCTGGGCTGGGAAGATCCCCTAGAGTAGAAAGTGGCAACCCACTCTAGTATTCTTGCCTGGGAAATTCCATGGACAGAGGAGCCTGACGGGCTATAGTCCAAAGGGTCGCAAAGAGTTGGACATGACTGAGCAGTCACACACACACACACACACACACACACACACATGGTTACATGTAGGGACCACCTGATAATTCAGAATAATCTCCATAATCTCATGATCATTGACTTAAGTCACATCTGCAAGTCTCTTTTACCTCAGAAGGTGATATTCACAGCTTCCAGAGGTTAAGACCTGGATATCTTTTTTTTTTTTAATGTTGGAGTATAGTCAACTCACAATGGTGTGATGGTTTCAGGTGGACAGTGAAGGGACTCAGCCATACATACACATGGATCCATTCTTCCCCAAACTCCCCTCTCATCCAGGTTGTCACATAGCACTGAGCAGAAGTCCCTGTGCTGGACATGGGTATCTTTGCAGGGGCTTTTATTTAGCCTCACACACATACATGCACACTCATACATGTACACACATACATACATACATATACCTACATACATACAGGCTTCTCATTGTGGTGGCTTCTTGTTGTGGAGCACAGGTTCTTAGGGTGCTTGGGCTTAGTTGCCCCATGGTATCTGGTATCTGGCATGTGGTATCTTCCTGGAGGAGGGATTGAACCTGTGTCTCCTGCATTGGCAGGCAGTTTCTTAACCACTGGACCACCAAGGAAGTCCTTTCTTTTTAATGTTGAGCAATGGCCACCTGAGGCAAAGAGCATGCTGGGAAAGATTGAAGGCAGGAGGAGAAGGGGATGACAGAGGATGAGATGGTTGGATGGCATCATTGACTCAATGGACATGAGTTTGAGCAAAATCCAGGAGATGGTGAAGGACAGGGAAGCCTGACAGACTGAACAACAACAGAAAATATTCCATTGTCTTATCGAGACCACATTCTTGCTCATCCATTTATTTGTTTCTGGACACTTGGGAGTTCTTTTCGATATTTGAATCATGTATGTGTTGACTCACTTTCATTTTTATCTTGAAAGCATTTTGAAATTTAGTCACTCAGTCATGTCCGACTCTTTGCCACCCCATGGACTGTAGCCCACCAAGCTCCTCTGCCCTTGGGATTTCTCAAGCAAGAATACTGGAGTGGGTTGCCATTTTCTACTCCAGGGGATCTTCCCACCCCAGGGATTGAACCTGCATCTCTTGCATCTCCTGCATTGGCAGATGGATTCTTTACCACTGTGCCACCTGGGAAGCCCCAGGTCCTTATTACTTATCTATTTTATATATGTGTGTGCGTGCTAAGTTGCTTCAGTTGTGTCAGACTCATTGTGACCCTGTGAACCATAGCCCACCAAGCTGCTCTGTCCAAGGGATTCTCCAGGCAAGAATACTGGAGTAGGTAGCCATTCCCTTCTCCAGGGGATCTTCCCAGATCTCCCACATTCTTTACCATCAGCCACCAGGGAAGCTCAGGTATATATATGTTGGCTCCCTTTCATTTCATCTGAAAACATTTCGAAATTTCATTTGTACATGTAACAGCATCAAGGCTTCCTCTCGCCTTCCTTCCTCAGGCTGCACCTGCCAGTGGGCTACCACGGGCGCGCTTCCTCCGTGGTGGTGTCTGGCACCCCGATCCGCAGGCCCCTGGGGCAGATGCGGCCCGACGACTGTAAGTGCCCCCAGTGCCCAGGCCTTGCCGGGCTCTGCCCTTTGTCCCCACACGCCCAAGTCCATGCCTGGCACCCACTAACCTCTCTTTCTGCTGTTATTCCAGCTAAGCCTCCCGTTTATGGTGCCTGCAAACTCCTGGACTTCGAGTTGGAGATGGTAAGCCTTGTTTCGGTGTTTTACTGGCGTGGGGTCTGTATATACGCTAGAGCAAGAGGGCTCTCCCAGTGGCTGCCCTGGACAATGGGCGGTTCCTTCATCTCAACCATGTTAATGGCAGTTCTGGGTCCCCACCTGGCCATCGGAAGTACCGTCCAGCCTCCTTACTCACTGATTCTGTATGTGTAAGTTCATTAACCGTTCATTTGTAACCTCCAAATCAGTAGTCGGAGAGGTTTTGAGGGGTCACCTGAGGACACACACAGGGTGGCAGACAGTTTGAATCTCAGGTTTAGGTGGTCCTCGGAGTGTTTCCTGGTGTGGGTTCCCTGGTGTACGCTTTGGGGTCCCCTGGTTGGACTGTGAGCGTGGGCCTCTAGGTTGATTGGAGGCAGGCTGGATCTCCCTGTATTTCCAATCCTGCCTGGTGATATCTTTGGATTCCATCCAGGGGAGACAAATAGTCACTAGTCCCAGGAGGGCATGCCGAACCAGCCCTCTGCCTCTCACTGCCTTTGTGAGGCTGCCACGTGGCCCCTAAGAGATGGTGTCCCCAAGCCAGATGCCCCAGAGCAGGGTGCAGAGCCCCAGTTTAAATGGGACCAGGGTCTTCTCTCTGGGAGTATGGAGGACTTTGCAGGCAGATGCTTTACCTATGGTGGTTCCTGTCGGGGGGCAGAAGGGGTGGGCAGAAGGTAAATGGAAAGTCGGAGTGTGAAGAAATGGTGTATTGGGTGGGTAGCGAGCACAGATCATCTTGACGATGGTGGTGAGATTCTCTATAAGACAGCATCTTTCTTTTTATAATCTTGATGAAAAATGTGCGATGTTTAAACACCATCATAGAATGAATATAACTGGGACTTGGGTCTTGCAAACGTCATAGTTGATTCTGTGCGCTTTTGGTAGTTATTTTCCCAACATGTTCCCGCAGTGATGTCTAGACGCTCTCTTGTTTCCTGGATGTTGTGTTAGCGATGCTCTCCTTTCACAGATATTCTCGGCTACTCTCTGCCAGTTTTCTGCACAGTGCTCTCTTAGCAGTTTGAAAGTCTGTTTTGTATTGAAGTGCTTCCCTGGGGGCTCAGATGGACAAGAACCTACCTGCCAGTGCAGGAGGTATAAGAGATGTGGGTTTGATCCCTGGCTCAGGAAGATCCCTTGGAGAAGGGAATGGCTATCCATTCCATGATTCTTGCCTGTAGAACCCCATGGACAAGGGAGCCTGGTGGGCTATAGATTATGGGGTCACAAAGAGTCGGAAATGACTGAGTGACTAATACACTTTTGTATTTAATAGAAATTAACACTTCACTGTAATACATTGTAAATATGTTACTCCCAGTGTGGTATCATTTTGCCTTTATTTGTTGTCTTTCTTTATGCAGAAATTTTACAGTTTTATAAAGTCAAACATGTCAATCACTTCCTTTATGGCATTTCCTTTTATGTCATCTTAGGGGTCACTAAAAGTCGGACACGACTGAGCGACTTCACTTTCACTTTTCACTTTCATGTATTGGAGAAGGAAATGGCAACCCACTCCAGTGTTCTTGCCTGGAGAATCCCAGGGACAGGGAGGCCTGGTGGGCTGCCGTCTCTGGGGTTGCACAGAGTCGGACACGACTGAAGCGGCTTAGCAGCAGCAGCAGCAGACTCTCTCCATCTGAAGAATTTGAAGATTTGGGGGATGTTTTGTTTTTCTAGTACTTGTTAGATAGAGCCTTACTCTGCAAATATTTAGATCTCTCATCTACTTGGAATTGTATGATGGGTTAAGGGGTGGAGTTTGCCCCCATGGGCTCTCTTTGCCACATCATGGAGTCAGCCTTCTGATTTTTTATGACATGAATACAAACCCTGGTATTTTCACTTTTCACAAGCCTTGTGTAGCTGTCAAATCTGAAAATGCAGTGTGGGAAAGGGCAGAGGTGTGGGCTGAAGGAGATGAAAAGGGCTGCCGTGGTGATCAGGGACCATGTGCAGGGGTCTTGGGTGGGCACTGGCCCGCTGCTGCTCACTATGGCCCCAGCTGTGAGCAGGGGTGTGAGCAGGGCTGTGGCTGTCTGTCAACTCAGGTGCAGTGTAGAAGTATGGTGGATTTGCACGTAGCAGTCCAGGTATCAGCCAGGGTTTGGAAATGCCTGACCTTTGCCTTCCAGGCAAGGGCAGCAGGTTAGAGCCAGATTCTCATCAGCTTTCCCATGTCAGGCTTTCTTTGTAGGCCCTGGGAACAAACTCGGAGAGCCAATCCCCATTTCCAAGGCCCACGAGCACATTTTTGGAATGGTCCTTATGAACGACTGGAGTGGTAATTATGGGGAGCCGGGCATCCTGGTATTGAGCATCCTGTGCACTCTTGGGTCTGGGGGAAGGCTGGGTGTTTGGGACACTTTTTGCAGAAGCCAAGGTGGTCTCCTGGGTCTGGTTTGGTCAGAGGCAGCAGGTGGTCAGTGGTTGAGAGCGCAGGCTTGGGTATCCAACAGACCTCTCGGCTCTGAGCTCTTGGCCAGTCACTTGACCTCTCTGAGCTCCAGTGTTCTTGTAAGTTGAACGGAGGGACATGGCTAATATGTTTGAGCAATTTTGTGCCAGGCCCCAGGGCTGAACTCCTCCCGTGGACTCTCCTGCCAGATACCAATTGGGCACTGGTAATATTTTTGTTGTTTAGTCACTAAGTCATATCTGACTCTTGAGACCCAGTGGACTGTAGCCCACTAGGGTCCTCCATGGGATTCTCCAGGCAAGGATACTGGAGTGGGTTGCCGTGCCCTTCTCCAAGGGATCTTCCCAACCCAGGGATTGAATCTACGTCTCTTATGACCGCTGCATCAGTAGGCACTTTACCACTAGTGCCAGCTGGGAAGCCCAATGATAATATTACTATTCCCATTTTACGGAGGTGAGGAATGAGGCACAGAGTGATTTCAGCTGATTGCTGAGCTAAGATTTCAAACCAAAAAGCTCCATTTCTGAGTTCGTCTCAACCCCTCTGCCTTATATAGGAGGAAACTGGTGCCAGGTGTCCCAGGAACTATGAGGTTGAGATTCCAGACCCTTCATGGGGAAATATCCTGCCTGCTCCCCCCTTTTAGTTAAACAGCAGAAAAACAAATATAATTTGTAAATACAGGAGTGCACAGAAGAGAATTAAGGAAGTGAACAAAGCAGGCAGCTTTTATACCTTTTTACAAACAAATAATAAATTTGTAAACAATAGACAAAACACAGGATTTTGGGTCTGGGGTGCTAAATTATTGAAGAAGTAACAAGATTTGTTTGCAGTCTCTTCTTGGCCTTGAATTCCTGTCTCTTGTGACAAATACGTCTCTCTCCCTCCTGGTACTGGAAGAGTACTTTTCTTTTTCCTGCCCTTTGGTCATCTCGCTCTTGGCCGCAGCCTGGCACGGTGACCTCAGAGGACCTCTGTCCTTGGTCCCAGGGCAACCAGCTCATTGGGGTTGGAGCACCAGGGGTCAGCAAGGCTGAGCCAAGCGTCTGGTCCTTCGTCAAGGGGAGAGGGGAGACTTGGCTGGTGGCCTCGTTGGCTTCTGTCAGCCCTGCTTGTCCCTTCTCCTGTAGCTCGAGACATCCAGAAATGGGAGTACGTCCCCCTTGGGCCGTTCCTTGGGAAGAGTTTTGGAACCACCATCTCTCCATGGGTGGTGCCCATGGATGCCCTCATGCCCTTTGCTGTGCCCAACCCGGAGCAGGTAAGACGTCCTCTATGAGAAGTCCCAAACCCGGGCCCCTCTGCCTCCCAGCTGTTTACCCATCCAGTTTGGAGAGGGTCTGGAGGGTAAGTGCCGTGTCCCCAGCATGCCCACGTGCTGGGGGGTCTTGACTGCAGGGACCTCTAGGCAAGCATGGCGCCAGTCATTCTGCCTTGTGTTTTCCCTGTTCCTTGCACAGTTCTGGGAAAAAACATGGAGTTTTGTAACCTTTAGAATCCTCTGAGGCTACAGGAACTGGCCAATTGGCAGGAGAAGGGGTCCCTTCCAGTATCACATTGCACAACCTCCCGGGTCGCCAAGTTGTGGTCTGTGTGATGGCGCCCCCTGGAGGCCGACTGACAAACTGCAGTGTGGAGTCAGACCACAGGGCATCCTGCTGCCGAGCCTCCTGGTCCCTGTACCACTGTCCTGGCCCGACTCCGGATCTTGGTCCTCACTCCTCAGGCTGTCACAGTCTGCTGCTGCCTCCATCCCATCACCCCCAGTGACCTCCACCAAAGTGCACTTGACCTTGACTGACGCCATGGTCTTGTGCCCTCTTCAGTATGGACCTCTTTGCTGTTGTCCAGTCGCTCAGTTGTGTCTGACTCTGCGACCCCATGGACTGCCGCACACCAGACTTCCCTGTCCTTCACCATCTCCCGGAGTTTGCTCAAACTCATGTCCATCGAGTCTGTAATGCCATCCAACCCTCTCATCCTCTGTCGTCCCCTTCTCCTCCTGCCTTCAATCTTTCCCAGCATCAGGGTCTTTTTCAATGAGTCAGTTCTTCGCATCAGGTGGCCAAAGTGTTGGAGCTTCAGCTTTGGCATTGGTCCTTACAGTGAATATTCCCAGGGTTGATTTCCTTTAGGATCGACTGGTTTGAACTTCTTTTGACCTTTTGGCAGCCCCCTACTGTTCCTAGACGCTCTGCCCCTGGCTTCTGGCATGTGACCAGTCTCAGTCCTGTATCTCCTGCAATGCTCCAGTGGACTCTAGCCTCCATGTGGGGGCAGCCCGGGCTGAGCTCTCAGCCTTGCTCTTCCCTCATTACCGGTTCTGCTCCCCTGAACATCTGACCCTGCTTTCTCATGGCCTCTGCCTCCACCTCACATGTGGCTCCCTGGACATGTCTCAGCCTGCTGTCTTCTCATGGAGCTGTACCGAAACACTGGGAGTCTTTCCCTGCAGACCAGTTCCTCGTGAGGCTCCCTCCTCCACCACTCCTGCCAGCATCTCCCTCCCCATCTTTTTCAGTCTCTGAGATTTGTCTCCTCCCTCCTCGGTGAGTCCCACTCTCCGAGGACCGCCTGGCCCGCAGTCACATCCCTGGCTTGTCCCCTCCAGGCTTTATCCCTGGTCCAGCTCTTCGCTCACAGGCACTGCTCACCCTCACCAAAGACCTTTGGGCTCTATCTCCTTATATACCAATCCATCCCAAATACTGTTAAAGTGCAACCTTCAGGATTCTTGCCACTTGTGAATGATGACTTACTGAATGCTTTTCTTTAAAGCAGCTTCCATTTGAAAACATAGTATATTTAGAAAAGGAACTTCTAGGTCCCTATCCATGTAACTAGCCACCAAGTCAATCATGAAAAGAAACACATAATCATGAAAATAAAGTCACCCCACATTAGCTCATGGATCACTAGGGAGTCACAGATGGCTCTTGGGGGAGACATTGCTTTTGGACAAAGTACAGACCTTCTGGCCTGGCTGTCAAAGTGGCCTGTATCACTGAGTCCAGGAGCACTAGGGGGACTGTGCACCCTTTGTTGACCACTCTGTCTTCTGCCACCCTCACCCCCCAGTGTCCAGGGACACAGCACTGTCCTGGAAAGAGGGGATGCCCCTTCTTCTCAGGTCCTCCTGGCCAGCTGCTCTGCTGTGGGGCCAGCCTGGCCAGCTCGGCCAGCCAACCCAGCCCCTCTGTGTTCCTCTGCCCTCACAGGACCCCAAGCCCCTGCCGTATCTCTGCCATGACCAGCCCTACACATTCGACATCAACCTCTCTGTTGCCCTGAAAGGTACTGCCTGGGGGTCGGAGGCTGTGTCCAACTGGGTGGACCCCTGGGGCTGCTCGGCTGGGCTGAGTTAAAGGCCAGTGGATCAGTAGTGAGAGAGCCCCGCTTTGAAGGTTACAGCTGAAGTTCAAGTCTTGGTTCTTCCCCTGACCAGCTCTGGGACTTTGGGCATATTACTGAATCTATCTGTTACTAAATCTGTCCAGTTTGTCACCTGGCAGTGGGATAATGATGGTATTGACTTCTCTGTGGAAGTCCCCCAGCTCTGAGACCCTAGCCTATGAGCTTATTGGTTCATAGACTCTTTAGGTGGAGTCATATTAGACAATGGAAAGCCTAAGCCACAAAAGAGTTCCCCTTACAAGGTGGGATCCCCACTCCTTGATTAATGGAATTAAGTCTTCTGGTCAATGTTACTTGTCTTCCTAACAGGAGAAGGAATGAGCCAGGCAGCTACCATATGCAGGTCTAATTTTAAGGTAAGCTTTAAGGCTGGGCAGACTGCTTTTGGAGACGGGGGAGACCTTTCTTCCTGGCAGGACCAGGAGAAAAGCATCCATGTCGGGATGTGATGATGGGTCAGCGTGTGGTGGGTTGTTTCCATTTTTTTGGTAGAGCTACCGTGAACAGTCTAGTCCATGTCTCTGGGTGCATGAATGTGCATATGTCTGGATATCCAGGGATAGAAGTGCTGGGTCATAGAGAGTGTATATCCATACTTGGCCGAGGAGTCCTTCCAGAGACTTTTCCCAAGGGCTTGTTACAGTTTGCACTCACCACGGGCAGCATCTGACATTTCGGCTGCTCCACATCCTGGTCAACAGGTGAGCCGCTGGCAGTTTCATTTCAGCTGTTCTGGGGATTGTGATTTCGCTTTGCATCTCCCTAAAGATGAATGCTGGGAAAGACCGAGGGCAGGAGGAGAAGGGGGCGGAAAAGGATGAGATGGTTGGATGGCATCACCGACTCAAAGCACATGAGTCTGAGGAAACTCCAGGAGATAGTGAAGGACAGGGAAGCCTTGGCGTGCTGCAGTCCCTGGGGTTGCAAAGAATCGGACATGACTGAGTGACTGAACAACAATGACAAGGACGAATGCAGCTGGGCATCCTGTCATATGCTTGCTGACCACTGAACATCCTCTGATTCAATGTATTCCTGTTTCTTCTAGTCTCCCTCTTAATTTAACTTTATTCTGGACTCCTTAGGCTGCTAAGAAGGAATGGGGGAGCCTGCTTAAGGGGGCTTTTGTGCAAAAATCCATTTCTGAGGTTTCCTTTTCCTGGGTGTGTAGCTTCAGGAGGGGCAGACCTGAGGAGCTGTGGGCTTGAGGCGCAGGAGTGCAGCCCCTGAGATGCTCAGCGGGCACGTGGTCCTTGGTCACTTCCCACCAGGCCTGACCTCCCGTAGTGCTCCCTCATCCTTTAGGCTGCTCTGAGGTTCTGTTTGAGTTGTTCAGCTCTGTTGCCCAGTGTCTGTTCCAAGGCCTGAGGTCTTTGCTCATGAGACAGTTTTGCTGTAGTGAGGACCTAGACCTTGTCAACTCAGGACTCTGGGGTGATTTCAGGACAAAGTGGGATTATGGACTCCTGAGCATGCTGCACGTTGAGGGTCTGAGCAGTGAGGTTTGCAACTCCAGGAGTGCTTCTTGGAGAAGGTGGGTTAGGGTTGGGCTAGAAGGAGCCCAGGAGCTAGGGCTCTAGCTGGTGAAGGGGCAGGGAGAGAACTGGGGTAGGTCACAGGGTAAGTGCAGGAGGACAGCTTGTCCTTGCTCTAGGGACTGGGAGAGAGGCCGGGGCGGGCTGCTGTGAGTGGGGCTTGCTGCTCCGGGCAGCTCAGGAGAAGCCTGTCCTGCCCGTCCCCATCTCTGTGTCCTCGCCCGCAGTACATGTACTGGACAATGCTGCAGCAGCTTACCCACCACTCTGTCAATGGCTGCAACCTGCAGCCGGGCGACCTCTTGGCTTCTGGAACCATCAGTGGGCCGGTAAGTATGTGATTGGTTCCCCTGGGAGCTGCCTGCGTGGAGCATCCCTATTCCCTGTACAGACTGGAAGGTTCTCCCTTGAGAGGGGAGTCCAGCCTGAGCATGCATATCTTACGACCCTGTCCACCTCATAGCTTCATCCATCTCTGGGTGCAGAAGGGGCTCCTTTTTCAAATGCAGAAGAGATCGGGATAGGGGTGAGAGGCTGCCTCTGTCTACTGGGGGGAGTGAGAATGACACAGGGGGCCACTGTTGTATCTGGTTGTCACCACCTTACAGCACATCCTTCCAGGATGAGGTGGCCCCACTGCTAACCGCCCCCACCATGAACCTTTGGTGATGACTTTGGTTGGTGCACAGACTAGCCACTTCCTGCAAGGTCCAGACCTCAGGCTCTTTTTGATGGAAAGTCTCTTCCTAGCAGGGGGGTGGGGTGGGGGGGTGCCAAGCGTAACAGCATCTGGGTAAGCCCCAGCCTCCAGAGTGGGCAGGCGCCTGGCAGGATGGGCCTGGGCAGGTTGGCCCAGCATCCCCCCAACGCCTAAATCCTGAATGAAGTAAGTAGGGCACATAAGGCACCTGGACTTGAGGACATTTCCAGGGTGATTCCCACCAAGGCAGGGTCTCTGGGGGCTGTGGGGTCCCTTGCTCCTTCCCAGGCCTCACCCCTACCCCTCGCCTTGCTAACCACTGTCCGCACCAGATCTGACCCGCCCACGGTGATGGAAACACTGTGATGTAAATGCCTGTGACAACTTCTGCCCCTTCTTGCTATAAAGGAGCCAGAGAGCTTTGGCTGCATGCTGGAGCTGTCATGGAAGGGCACAAGGGCCATAGAGCTGGGGAATGGCCAGACCAGGAAGTTCCTGCTGGACGGGGATGAAGTCATCATGACAGGTGAGGGAGGGCGCCAGGCCCACGGGCGGCATCTCCTCCTCGCCGTCCTCGCCGTCTGCCGGGAAGCCATCTGTCCCAACTGTCCCCACTCCGGCCTTCCCGGTTCTGTGTCTGCTTCTTCTGGCCTTCACCCAAGCCCTGCCTGACAGGGACTGAAATGAAGTGAAGTGAAAGTCGCTCAGTCGTGTCCGACTCTTTGCGACCCCATGGACTATACAGTCCATGGAATTTTGTAGGCCAGAATACTGGAGTGAGTAGCCATTCCCTTCTCCAAGGGATCTTCCCAACACAGGGATCAAACCCAGGGCTCCCGCATTGCAGGCAGATTCTTTACCAGCTGAGCCACCAGGGAAGCCCAAGAATACTGGAGTGGGTATTCCCCGGGAATACCCTTCTCCAGGGGATCTTCGTGACTCAGAACTCGAACTGGGGTCTTTTGCATTGAAGGTGGATTCTTTACCAGCTGAACTACCAGGAAGTCCCAGCTCTGTGTCTGCTTGTTCTGGCCTTCACCCTAGCCCTGCCTGCCAGGGACTGGCTTTATTTACTTTTAATCTTTTAATCAAGCCATGTTGCATGTGGGATCTTAGTTCCCCGACCAGGAATCACACCCGTGTCCCCTGCAGTAAAAGTGCAAAATCTTAACCACTGGTCCACCAGGGAAGTCCCTGCCGAGAACTTTAAATCAGAGTCTTCCTGGAGCAAAAAGACCAAGGAAGTCCAGCTCAGTGTCTCCTTCCCCCCAGATCAAAGTGATAAAATAATGGCAGGTTTCACGTTCTGAACTTTGCACTGCAGAGACCCTGTGCCTTCTGACCTTGTGCCCTTTGACCCTGTGCCTATTACCTGACTGAGTTAGTGACAAGATTTCTAGCGGCCCATTCTGAGGGGCTTCCCAGGTGCTGTTAGTAGTGAAGAACCTGCCTGCTAATGCAGGAGATGTAAGAGATGCAGGTTCGATCCCTTGGTTGGGAAGATGCCCTGGAGGAGGGCATGGCAACCCACGCCAGTATTCTTGCCTGGAGAATCCCCAAGGAGAGAGGAACCTGGAGGGCTACAGTCCACGGAGTCACAAAAGAGCTGGACATGACTGAGCGTATGAGCACGCACATTTCAAGCAGGTTAGGGCACCCTTACCCCTTTGAGGGGCCATTATGCCTATCATTTAATATTGCTGGAGAGGAAGGCGCCACCGTGGTCAGAGTCACACAGATTCAGGTTGGACTCCCACATCGCCAGTAGCCCTGGGACCTTCCTCAGGTTATTGAATCTTTCTGAGACTCAGTTTCCTCATCTTTAAAATGGAGCTAAGGATACAGTGCCTAGTCTCACAGCGTGGTTGTAAAAATGAGTTCAGTTCAGTTGCTCAGTCGTGTCTGACTCTGTGCAACCCCATGAACTGCAGCACGCCAGGCCTCCCTGTCCATCACCAACTCCCAGAGTCCACCCAAACCCATGTCCATCGAGTTGATGATGCCATGCAACCATCTCATCCTCTGCCATCCCTTTCTCCTCCTGGCCTAAATCTTTCCCAGCATCAGGGTTTTTTCCAATGAGTCAGCTCTTAGCCTCAGGTGACCAAAGTATTGGAGTTTCAGCTTCAACGTCAGTCCTTCCAATGAACACCCAGGACTGATCTCCCTTAGGATGGACTGGTTGGATCTCCTTGCAGTCCAAGGGACTCTCAAGAGTCTTCTCCAACACCACAGTTCAAAAGCATCAATTCTTCGGTGCTCAGCTTTCTTTATAGTCCAACTCTCCCATCCATATGTGACCACTGGAAAAACCATAGCCTTGACTAAACGGACCTTTGTTGGCAAAGTAATGTCTCTGCTTTTTAATATGCCATCTAGGTTGGTCATAACTTTCCTTTCAAGGAGTAAGCGTCTTTTAATTTCATGGCTACAATCACCATCTGCAGTGATTTTGGAGCCCCCCAAAATAAAGTCAGCCACTGTTTCCACTGTTTCTCCATCTGTTTCCCATAAAGTGATGGGACCGGATGCCATGATCTTAGTGTTCTGGATGTTGAGCTTTAAGCCAACTTTTTCACTCTCCTCTTTCACTTTCATCAAGAGGCTCTTTTGTTCTTCTTCACTTTCTGCCATAAGGGTGGTGTCATCTGCATATCTGAGGTTATTGATATTTCTCCCAGCAATCTTGATTCCAGCTTGTGCTTCCTCCAGCCCAGCGTTTCTCATAATGTACTCTGCATATAAGTTAAATAAGCAGGGTGACAATATATAGCCTTGACGTACTCCTTTTCCTATCTAGAACCAGTCTGTTGTTCCATGTCCAGTTCTAACTATTGCTTCTTGACCTGCATACAGGTTTCTCGAGAGGCAGGTCAGGTGGTCTGGTATTCCCATCTGTTTCAGAATTTTCCACAGTTTATTGTGATGCACACAGTCAAAGGCTTTGGCATAGTCAATAAAGCAGAAATAGATGTTTTTCTGAAACTCCCTTGCTTTTTTGATGATCCAGCAGATGTTGGCAATTTGATCTCTGGTTCCTCTGCCTTTTCTAAAACCAGCTTGAACATCAGGAAGTTCACAGTTCACGTATTGCTGAAGCCTGGCTTGGAGAATTTTGAACATTACTTTACTAGCATGTGAGATGAGTGCAATTGTGTGGTAGTTGAGCATTCTTTGGCATTGCCTTTCTTTGGGATTGGAATGAAAACTGACCTTTTCCAGTGTTGTGGCCACTGCTGAGTTTTCCGTATTTGCTGGCATGACCCAGTTTAATCCTTCAGGGCAGGGGCTGTGGATTCCCCTGGGTTCCCGTGGTGAACTGGGAGGTGCAGGGCCCACCCGTCTGGGGTTGTGCTCCACCACCGCTGCAGCACTGTTTTACAGATGGAAGGCCCAGCAGTGGGTAAATGACTTGCCTTGGATCTTGCAACCAGTAAGTCAGGAAGAGATTTCCCATCCAGGTAGCTGGTTTTCAGAACCCTGATTCTTCACCCCTTTGATAACATCTAAAGAGCCTCACAAGGCACGCGTTACTTTGTGAGCACTTAAAATTCGCAACGGTTGTCACCCCTGTCCTCATCATTATTGATGTTTTTTCCAGAACCCACTCTTGAGAAGGCCCAGCATCCTGACCCCTTCTTCTTCTTTTTTTTTAAATGCATATTATTTTTAAAATTTTATTTCTTTACTTATTTTAATGACTGTACTGGGTCTTTGCGGCTGTGCACAAGCTTTCTCTAGTTTCTGCAAACTGGAGCTACTCCACGAAAGAGAAGCCCCTGCAATGGACTCCCTGGCACCCCAACTAGAGAGTAGTCCCTGCTCACCACAACTAGAGGAAGCCCTCGTGCAGCAGCAAAGATCCAGTGCAGCCAAAAACAAATAAATGAAATTTTTAAAATTTTTTAGAAAGAAAAGAGGAAAATGGAGATAGATGGGTGGAAGTCTCAGGAACAAGAATAAAAATTATACTTTGGCAGGTGGGGCATTTTGGGAAGCTGGAAAACTGAGCTGTCACTAGGACACTCGTTCCCCTTGGGATGCAGTGGGGAGCAGGCAGAGGGTCTACGCTGTGCTTAGCCACTCAGTTGTATCCAACCCTTTGCAACCCCGTGGACTGTAGCCCACCAGGCTCCTCTGTCCATGGGATTCTCCAGGTAAGAATGCTGGAGTGGGTTGCCATTTCCTTCTCCAAGGGACCTTCCCAACCCAGGGGTCAAACCCAGGTCTCCTGCATTGCAGGTGGATTCTTTACCATCTGGGCCACCAGGCAAGCCCCAGGCAGAGGGTCAGTCTCCAGGAAAAAGCCAGCGACTGGCTGACATCCCAGAGGAGACGAGCACGCTTTTCCCTTCCGTGTTCACGGTTGATGGAACTAACTCAGTGAGGCCAGGGAGCTGCCTTCCCGCTCTGCCCAGGTCTCAGTGGCATGCTCTGACTTGGGAGTGGACTTTCCTCACTCTCTGGCCTCTCTGGGCCCCTGGTCCCTGCCTGGATACACCTGCCCCCAGCTTCTCCTCCCTGGCCTGGGGAGCAGCGGCCTGAGGGCCCAGAAGATGGTCCTGGGTGCAGAGCATCACTTCCATCCTCAGGGCCACGGTCTTTGGGGGACATTTGGCAGCAACTGGAGCCAGTTTTGGCTGACTCTGAAGGGCAGCCAGGGATGCTGCTAGACATCCCAAGTACACAGGACAGCCTGTCTTGAGAATCATCCATCCAGCTCTAACTGTCACTAGTCACTAAGGTTCAGAAACCCTGTTCAGCACCTGCCCTCCAGCTGTAAGATGGGGAGGAAGTGTCTGGCTCTCCTACCAGGATGTCACTGTGTATCTGTGCTTAAGGAAGCAGGCAGTGCTGTTTGCTGGGAGGGTTGGTGCTGTTGTGCCCAGGGCAGGAAGGAGCCATGTGACTGACAGTGCCTAGCGTTGGGGGTGGGGAGGAGAAAGACACTCCATCAGTGTTTGCAGCTCTCCAGGAAGAAGGCTCTTAAAAAATACTGCCTTTTGGAGTGACTTGTCTTGATAGATGATTGATGCATTTCTGCCAGGTTTTGCTTTAATAGGCTTCCCCCCACCCCCGCCCCGGGGACACAAATGTTTCTGAGCATCAAGATTCAAAAGTGACTGATAGAACAATAATGAAACTGAGCAACAGAATAGGCAAGGATATTGCTCTGGACCAAAGGTGACCCTGAGTGTTAGGGGTTAGTGCTGGGGTGGCCAGGATGTCCTCAGGGATGCCAGGGACAGTGAGGGGCAGGTTTGGGGGTGTAGTTGGAATAGCCCACACAGGGAGAATGAGGTGGCTGGTCAGACAGGAGGAGGGAGGTGGGAGGAGACAGGCTGGGACAGCAGGGCACAGGTGGCTGTGCGGACTCACTGGGAGGGCTTTTTGGGGACATCCTTTCATTCCAATCCCAAATAAAGGCAATGCCAAAGAATGCTCAAACTACTGCACAATTGCACTCATCTCACACGCTAGTAAAGTAATGCTTGAAATTCTCCAAGGCAGGCTTCAGCAATACATGAACCATGAACTTCCAGATGTTCAAGCTGGTTTTAGAAAAAGCAGAGGAACCAGAGATCAAATTGCCAACATCTGCTGGATCATCGAAAAAGCAAGGGAGTTTCAGAAAAACATCTATTTCTGCTTTTTTGACTATGCCAAAGCCTTTGACTCTGTGGATCACAATAAACTGGAAAATTCTGAAGGAGATGGGAATACTAGACCACCTGACATGTCTCCTGAGAAATCTGTATCAGGTCAGGAAGCAACAGTTAGAACTGGACATGGAACAACAGACTGGTCCAAATAGGAAAAGGAGTACATCAAGGCTGTATATTGTCACCCTGCTTATTTAACTTATATGCAGAGTACATCATGAGAAACGCTGGGCTGGAGGAAGCACAAGCTGGAATCAAGATTGCTGGGAGAAATATCAATAACCTCAGATATGCAGATGACACCACCCTTATGGCAGAAAGTGAAGAAGAACTAAAGAGCCTCTTGATGAAAGTGAAAGAGGAGAGTGAAAAAGTTGGCTTTAAGCTCAACATCCAGAAGACTTTAAGATATGGCATCCAGTCCCATCACTTCATGGCAAATAGATGGGGAAACAGTGGAAACAGTGGCTGACTTTATTTTGGGGGGCTCCAAAATCACTGCAGATGGTGATTGCAGCCATGAAATTAAAAGACACTTACTCCTTGGAAGGAAAGTTATGACCAACCTGCTGCTGCTGCTGCTAAGTCACTTCAGTCGTGTCCAACTCTGTGACCCCATAGATGGCAGCCCACCAGGCTCCCCCGTCCCTGGGATTCTCCAGGCAAGAATACTGGAGTGGATTGCCATTGCCTTCTCCAATGCATGAAAGTGAAAAGTGAAAGTGAAGTTGCTCAGTCGTGTCCGACTCTTCGCGACCCCATGGACTGCAGCCTACCAGGCTCCTCCATCCATGGGATTTTCTAGACAAGAGTACTGGAGTGGGGTGCCATCGCCTTCTCCAATGACCAACCTAGACAGCATATTAAAAAGCAGAGACATTACTTTGCCAAAAAAGGTCTGTCTCAAGGCTATGGTTTTTCCAGTGGTCATGTATGGATGTGAGAGTTGGACTATAAAGAAAGCTGAGTCCAGAAGAATTGATGCTTTTGAACTGTGGTGTTGGAGAAGACTCTTGAGAATCCCATGAACTGCAAGGAGATCCAACCAGTCCATCCTAAAGGAGATCAGTCCTGGGTGTTCATTGGAAGGACTGATGTTGAAGCTGAAACTCCAATCCTTTGGCCACCTGATGTGAAGAACTGACTCATTGGAAAAGACCCTGATGATGGGGAAGATTGAGGGCAGGGGGAGAAGGGGACGACAGAGGATGAGATGGTTGGATGGCATCACGGACTCAGTGGACATGGGTTTGGGTGGATTCCGGGAGTTGGTGATGGACAGGGAGGCCTGGCATGCTGCGGTTCATGGGGTCGCAAAGAGTCGGACACGACTGAGCAACTGAACTGAACTGAGTTGACCCATCTCTCAAGGTTGCCTTTGGTCTCATGCTATTTCCTCTGTTGGGCATGCCCTTTTCATTGTGCCCCTCCTGGCGAACTCCTACCCACCCATTAAATCCCCACTCAGGTGGGGTTCCCATCAGCAGCAAGTTCCCTCCTTTCTTCTCCTGTCTTCTCCACACTGCTCTCCCAGCACCTCATAGACTTTTCTACTCTAATTCATATTAGTTGGGCAGCTCCTGGTGAATGGACCCTTCTCAGGTACAGGGACAAAGGCCTCCTGCTGTCTGCCTTTCTGGAATTGATTGAATTTGTTAAACATCTGCTTTGGGGGAGGTGTCATGCTGGGACTTCACCCAAGTCTGTCATTAAATCCTCACCACCCCAAGAGGAAATGATTGCTATTCCCATTTGTAGACAAGGGAGTAGCTGAGCTCAGGGGTTAAACAAGCTGCCCCCAGACCCCCAGCTTATAATTCTCCTAATAGCTGACACTGAGCATGTGCCCTGGGCCAAGCACTTCTGGGAATTCTCTGTGTATTAACTCACGTCATCTTTGTTATAGTCTTGCTCAGTGGGTACTATCATTAGATCCATTTCACAGATCAGGAAACTGAGTTCCCAGGAAACCCAAGTAGATGCAGGAGCCAGACTTTGAACCCTGGCCTCAGGCTAATTAGCAGACCTAATTAGGATTTGAACTCAGACTCATAGAGGGAGAGTTGACCTCTGTCTCTTCCTTCGCCTCTCAGGAGAGCCATCGCTCCATCCTTGCACTACTTTCTGGGGTCCCCAACAGTGGGATGGGCCTGGAGTTCCATCTTGGTGCTCTGTCCAGG
Source organism: Bubalus kerabau (assembly GCF_029407905.1). Taxonomy (NCBI): domain Eukaryota; kingdom Metazoa; phylum Chordata; class Mammalia; order Artiodactyla; family Bovidae; genus Bubalus; species Bubalus kerabau. The sequence goes on from NC_073642.1 coordinate 26,809,284, forward strand.
TCCTGGGGAGGGTAGTTTTCTGTCGAATATACCTATTTGTCATCCTGATGGTGCCTTTCTGCCCCGGGCCCAGCCGTGTGCTGACCGGTGCTGTGGCTGCCTGGGCGTTGGTTCCCTGAGCTTGGCGGCTCTGTGGCTGACCCCCTGTCCTCTCTCTGTTACAGGGCACTGCCAGGGGGATGGGTACCGCATTGGCTTCGGCCAGTGTGCGGGAAAAGTGCTGCCTGCCCTCTCGCTCGCCTGAGGTCCTCTCTGCTCTCCCAGAAACACCAGACTGGCACGCCGCCCCCTCCACCTCCCTGGGGGGACCAGGGGCCCCCACTGTGGCTGCGGGCCTAGTTCTTCATTCAATAATAAAGCTGCTGTGCTCTGTCTTCATGCTCTGAGCCTGGCACGGCTGTGCACAATGGCTACTCATGTTCTTGGTTTGTTTTTGTTCTGTTATTTTGTTAGTTTGCTTTTTTTTTTTTTTCATGGCCACACCATAGACATGCAGAATTTCCCATCCCAGGGACTGAACCCATGCCCCCTGCATTGGAAGCTTGGAGTCTTAACCACTGGACTACCAGGAAGTCCTTGTGTTCTTGGTTTGACTTGGTGGGTCAAGGTGTGTACTGCTTCCTTGAGAGGCATTCTTTAACTTGTTTTTCGGTTTTTATTAGTGAGGGTGAGGGTCTGATGCTTTTCATCAGACATCCTGGGCCTCCTGGTATTTTCCGGAATATGGGAAAAGAATGACACTCGTATTGGTGAAGAGTTCTCCAAAGAAACAGAACCTATAGGAGATTTATAGGGAGAGAGGTTTGTTTCAAGGAACTGGCTCAAGTGATTGGGCTTCTCAGGTGGCACTATTGGTAAAGAACCTGCCTGCCAATGCAGGAGACATAAGAGACATGGGTTTGATCCCTGGGTCGTGAAGATGCCCTGGAGGAGGGCATGACAACCCACTCCAGGATTCTTGCCTGGAGAATCCCATGGACAGAGAAGCCTAGTGGGTCCATAAGGTAGCAAAGAGTTGTGCACAACTGAAGCAACTTAGCGAGCACATGTGTGATTGTGGAAAGTCCAAAATCTACAGGGTAGGGTGGGCTGGGCAGCCCGAGCCTCAGGGAAGAGCTGCAGTGTGAGTCTGAAGGTATCCCCGGCAGAGCCCCCTCCTCTTCCAGGGAGAGTAGGCCTTTTTCTCTTAGGGCTTCAGCTGACTAGATGAGGCCCACCCCCATATTAGAGAGGATAATCTGCTTTACTCAAAGGTCACCAACTTCAGTGTTAATCTCATATGAAAAATACTTTCACAGCCACATCTAGACTAATATTGGACCAAATTTCTGGGTACTGTGGCTCAGCCAAGTTGACATACAGATTTACCCATTGCAGTACCTCTCACATTTGTGGAGTCCTATCCCAAGGTCACAGGTGCGAGGTCTTGTTCCAAGGCCACAGATGCAGAGCCCAGCACCGAGGTCACCTCTGGAACTGACTGAGCCCCCTAGCCAAGGTTGCTGTGAGTCACCCTGATCCTTAGTGGTTAGCTCCCTGACCAGTAAAAATACCCACCCTAACCAACCACCTAATGCCACCCTTCTAGCAGGAATTTTCCTTGTCTTGAGACTATAAAGGTTGGCTATTGACCCATGAAAACGGTCGGCTCTCCCTTGAGCCAGCCCGCTGTTCTAACAGCATCCCGTGGAGTCTCCCTGGTCTGTCAGGAGGTCAGCCTGCTGTGTTTGCAGAGCTCACATCATCTCTGCTCTTTGTTCTTAATAAACTCGCTTCTTTCTGAAATGCTCTGTGTCTGGAAATTCTTTTCTAACTTGTGCTTAGACAGATTGTATTCATAGGTCCACCTCTGCCTAGCCAAGAATATACATGGAGATTCACTTATGTCTCAATATTTAAGAGAAATGAGCGAAGCCAACAAACTATTAAATACTCTTTATTCTTCTCCCTGGCCTACATGTTTTCATAATTACAAAACAAAAAATATTTGCAAAGCTATGGTTTTTATATGATTGAAAATTCACCAGATATCAACTATAAATGAATATAATTATCATTACCCTTGAAAAATGTTAATGGGATGGCGATTGTGGGATGAGCACTAAAGATGTACAAATTCATGAATTGCTATATCAATATTTTTAAAATAAAATTTTATTATTTAAGTTAGTTTTTCTTGCCTTAATTTCATTAGAATCACTAATTATACTCTCTTAAGCTATTCACATAATTTGGGTTTTATTGACAGACTAATGTAAATGATGATAAAGTAAATTGAGTTACACTCAAAGTGTATGAAATGTAAATATTTTCAACACCTTAAATGTTAAAAATTGAAAAATTTATATTCATTTCCAGTTATTCTTTTTTAAAAAGATTTTTTGACGGGGACCATTTTTAAAATCTTTATTGAATTTGTTACAATATTGCGTGTGTTTCACGTTTTGGTTTTTTGGCCCTGAGGCATGTGGAATCTTAGCTCCCTGACCAGGGATTGAACCCACAGCTCCTGCATTGGAAGGAGAAGTCTTAACCAGTGGACCACCAGGGAAGTCCTCAATAATTTTTCTTTGACATTCAAAATTATCTATTAAAATTCAAAGGTAAGATACAAATTATAATTAAAGAACATTAACATCAAATTTATTTAAATCAAGTTGAAATGTTTAAATTTTTTTTAATTCAATTAAATTCTACTAAATACTTGTTATAAAAATAAAACTATTTGCAATCCTAGTGTTCAGCGTCACCTAGTTGCAAAGTAAAGAATTAATATCACTCTCTGTTTATTTTATGTAAGGATACATTAATATGAATTAGTTGACGTTGCAAAATGGGCCCTAGCTGCCATGTGCAGCTGTTGTGAATGCCATGCCGGAACCACACATTGAAAAGCAAGGAAATGAATTTAGGGTAGGACTGAGGAATGACACCGGGGCAATCATCCTCTGCATTCATGCTGTAGGAAGTAGTTACTGACCATCAGGTTCTCTTACCACAGTGCTTCTGCTGCCCTGCGCCCCCTGGAGGGGGGAGGAAGTGTCCATCGAGAGTGCTGGCTCTGATCCACCACACAGCTGTGTGGCATTCACATGGCACTTTTGTTTTGAGGGCACCACCCAGAGGTGTGAAGAGTCCCTGGGGCTTGAGTCCCAAGGAGACAAGGGCCCATGTGTTCTTTATTTATTTATTTTTTTTCTCACTTTTTGGCCACACCACTTGGCATGTGAAATTTTAGTTCCCTGACCAGGGATCGAACTATTGCCCCCTGTGGTGAAAGCTCAGAGCCTTAACCACTGGACCACCAATGAAGTCCCCCCATGTGCTCTTGAATACATTCATTTGTGTGTGTGTGTTTGTGATAGGCTAGGCCCTCTGGAGCATGGATCCCAGGGAAAGCCTACCTCCTCCCCAGGCCTACAGGCAATACTGCGCCTTTACCTCTATCTCTGGACCCCCACACTGTCTCAGATATCTTTTTGTATAAATGAAGACACTTAAGGACTTCCCTGGTGGTCCATGGTTAAGACTTCTTCCAATGCAGGGGTGTGGGTTTGATCCCTGGTCAGGGAGCTAGGATCTCACATGCCTTTTGGCCAAAAAAACAAAAACATGAAACAGAAGCAATATTGCAGCAAGTTCAACAAAGACCTTGAAAATGGTCCACATCAAAAAAAAAAAATTAAAAAAAATAAATGAAGAGACTTGTTCATTTCACATAACTAGAGAGTGGTAGAACTGAGACTGGACTCCACAGCTTTGGACTTCTAGGGCTAATTGTGAAACAGTGGTTGGAACCTTGATTTTGATCCTTGGAAGCTTGGAGCTTCTCAGGGCAGGGTTGTGCTTGACTTATCTTTGTGTCCAAACCCCTTTACACAGGTTGCTATTTAATCACTTCAGTCATGTCAGACTCTGCAGCCCCATGGACTGTAGCCCACCGCTCCTCTGTCGATGGGATTTTCCAGGCAAGAATACTGGAATGGGTTGCCATACCCTCCTCCAGGGGATCTTCCTGACCCAGGATTCAAACCTGCATCTTCTGCATTGGCAGGCAGGTTCTTTATCACTGAGCCATCAGGGAAACCCAGCACAGTAGCTGCTCATAAACATGTGTGGCATTGCATCACAAAGTTGCCTATCTCATCACTATGAGCTCAATATGAAGCTTTTCCAAATTATATTAGAGCTGCATTTGGTAATCCAAGAGAAGGAAAAGGGCTTCCTAGGTGGTGCAGTGGTAAAGAATCCAGCTGCCAATGCAGGAGATGAGATTCAGGTTCGATCTCTGGGTCAAGAAGATCTTCTGGAGAAGGGAATGGCACCTCACTCCAGTATTCTTGCCTGGGAAATCCCATGGACAGAGGAGCCTGGTGGGCTACAGTCCATGAGGTCACAGACAGCTGGACACAACTGAGTATCTGAGCAGAGCAGAGAAAGAAAAAATCATGTGTTTAAGGATTGGCATTGCAGCATTCCTGATGTAGCCCAAGTTTCAGCCCTGTGGGTGTCATCCCATCACAGCCCTCTGGAGTCATTCCTTCCTTAGTGTCTATTCATAGGAAGCCAGAGCCCCCATTCCATCTTCAAGGTGACACCCAATATTTCCCCACTTAATGGACTGACTGATATGAAACAGGGCTGACTTGTAGTATTTGTTGTTGTTTAGTTGCTCAGTCATGTCTGACTCATTTGTGATGCCATAAACTGTAGCCTGCCAGGCTCCCCTATCCATGGGGTTTCCCAAGCAAGAATACTGGAGTGGGTAGCCATTCCCTTTTCCAGGGGATCTTCCTGACCCAGGGATCAAACACTCATCTCCTGCATTTGCAGGCGGATTCTTTACCACTGTGGAGAAGGAAATGGCAACCCACTCCAGTACTCTTGCCTGGAGAGTCCCATGGACGGAGGAGCCTGGTGGGCTACAGTCCATGGGGTCGCAAAGAGTCAGACACGACTGAGCGAATCCTTTCTCTCTCTCTCTCTACCACTGAACCAGCTGGGAAACCCCCACAGAAACAATACAAGAATACAAAAACCAGATTTAGCCCTATAATATTTTATGACAGTAGAAGGTAGCTGGAGATTCTACATGCTATCAAACAATATGATACATGACCCCTAAGGGAGGAGTATAATTACTGGGAGGAGTTGTGGATTAATCAGCTGCTTCTCTGTATAGTCAGGCTGAAGGAGTCTGAGTTCCCCAGTCCCTCTTAATGACTGTATTAGGCCAGAGGACACCCTTTTTCTTGGAGAAGTGAGCACAACAGAACCTAGTGAGGTCACCCTGTTCTTGGTGCAGAAGGGAGGAGAGAGAGTGGACCAAACTTCATAAGAAGCCCGAGAGGCATCAATGACTGACACTGATCCCCTCTCCCAGATAGTCACAGTTTGAAAGCCAGTTTAGAAGCTCTTGCTGGGCCATGCCTAAGATCTGCTGGCAGGAAGAGCATCCGGGGCTCCATGCAGGTTCCTCTCCCTCTGTTCCTCCAGAACTGCTGGTCATCCTTCCCTGTCCTGCCATGTCTTGGGAGGAGGAAGACCTCCATGCATGATGTCACCCAGGTTCCCACCCTCTGGCTTCTGCCTGGCTTCAGTAGAGGCACAAGCTGAGGGTGGAATGTAAGAGGAGAAAGAAGGCGGGGGTACCCAGGCTGGTCACCCCTTCCCTGCTGGGCTAGGGTTTGGGTGGCTCTGTGCCAGCGTCTCCCTGCCTACCTATGGCTCAATAACACTTGCTTGTTTCTGATTCCACCATTCCCTCCCTAAGCAAGGGCTGCCAGTGCCTTCTTGTGGTCATCAATCCTGAACTAGCCACCATCCCTTTCTCTCTCTCTCTTTTTAAAAATATTTTCAATATTTTTTATTGAAAAATAGTTGATTTACATGTTGTATTTAATTTCTGCTGTACAGCAAAGTGACTGTTACACATATACGTGTGTGTATATATATATATAATATATATATATTGTTTTTCATTCTGATTTATTACAGTCTACTGAGTATAGTTCCCTGTGCTATACAGCAGGACCTTTTTGCTTATCCATCGTACAGATATCAGTTTGCACCTGCTCATCCCAAGCCCCCAGTTCTTCCCTCCCTTGTGCCCTCTCCCCGCTTGGCAACCACAGCCTGCTCTCTATGTCTGCAAGTCTGTTTCTGTTTAGTAGATATGTTCATTTGTGTTGCGTTTTTAAACCCTGCCTACATTTTTGAAAATAGTCCCTAAATTAGACCCTCTTCAATCAATCAAACCCTCTTCAGTTGCTTCCTGACTAATAAAGCCATTGGTACCAGGAGTGGCATCAGGAAACAGGCTCTCAAAATAAATGCTGGGATTGGGTTTCTTGCATATTAGATGAGCACAGAGTAACCTCCTGACTGGGGGAGGCAGGACATGAATAGTCTGTACTGTGTGATGCTATCACAGTTATTGGAATATTATCAGTGTTGGCATAGGATGGAGTGCAGGTTGAGAGTAAAGCACTAGGAGAAGAGTTACTGGTGGGACTTCCCTAGTGGTCCCGTGGCTAAGGCTCTGTGCTCCAAATGCAGGGAGCCCACGTTCAATCCCTGGTCGGGGAACTAGATCACACAAGCCACAACTAAAAATTCCACATGCCACAGTGAAGATTGAAGATCCCGTGTGCAGCAATAAGACCTGGCACAGCTAAATAAATGAATGAAAGAACAGATATTAAAAAAAAAAATCATTGGCACTTAGTTGCTAGGGGAATATTGCTGATTACATGGATTCTAGGATGGGTGGGCTGCTCTTGATTGCCCTGGAGAGTTTACGTAAAGAGCAAGATAAACTCCAAATCTTGAATTCATAACTGAAGTGTCAGATGGAGAAGCAGAAGGCATGCATGCAGTGCCTGGTAAAGTGACTTTCCTCAGCTGTAGGACAGACAAAGGTCTGGCTTGCAGAGTTGCAGTGCCAGGGAACCGTGCAATGCCAGGTAATTGTGTGTGTCAATAAAGTCTCTTAGCTGAGGCAAGGACCTTGAAACTTGTTAAAAATACAAACCATAGGATGTCTATTTTGCTGTACAGCAGAAATGAACACAACATTGCAAATCAACTATACTTTAAAAAGTAAACAACCTCCCCCCCCAAAAAAAATTTATAGTACTTTGATTGACAAATTAAAGGACAGACAATAAGATGAACTGAATTAAACATTCTGGGGTGGGAGTCCAGAAATTGTGTGAGAACAAACTTTCCAAGTGATTCTGATGCATGCTAAAGTTTGAGAACCACTGTACCAGAAAGTACATTCTGCTGCATCCCGATCAATAAAGATAACAGAAAGAGTTCACCTTCATCAGGCAGGAGGTGGTGGCACACGTTAATTGTATTGCCTCCAGGGTTCGCCCGCTCTTCTCTTCGTTGTATTGTGTGGGACCCTGATCATCTTGTCAGCCCACAGCACCTCACGAATGGCTGCTATATTGATGCTTGTGCTCAGTTGCTCAGTCGTGCTGTACTGATGACATGGTGCTAACTGCCTCTGCTGAGTGGAATGTAGCAAGGACCACAAATGGCACGGGCTTGCCAGAAGGTGAGAGCAAACCCCTATGGACTGGCAGGAGGATTCTCTACCACTGAGCCCCCTGGGAAGCCCATCATCAATGTATACTAACGCCAATTAAAACAAACAAGTGAATATATCTCTTACTTCTTAAAATGAAAACCTTTGTTCCAAATAAAATTCGCTTTCCCCACTTCCATGGGGAAATGATTTGTTCATGCAGATCCTGCTGTCTCTTAAAGCCCACTCTCTGGAGCAATCTTTCAGGCCAAGTTCAACACTAGCCCTTCTGATCTGAATAGATCTCCTTTCGGGTTTCTTATGACTTGGCTTTAAGTGTGTGCTCTGGTCTAACGTGGAAAGTCTTCAGCAGCCATGTGTCCATCTTTCTTTCCACCCACTGTTTGAAGGCAGGGACCCCCAGGCACCTCTCTTCTCTGTTCTGGTGCAGAGGGGCTGCTCAGTGGCTGGGCAGTAAGGATGGCAGCCCTGTCTCTAGTTTCTGCCATCACCCTGTGTCTGGAAGACCCAGTGGGTAGCAGGCACCCTCCAAGGTCAGTGTGGGGCCTCTGCATGTGCCCTCCACATTGCAGAAATTTCTTGGGTTCCAGCGACTGGGGGCATGTTGGGATATCCCCTGGTAGGTGAGAAACCTCGCTTTTCCTTGTGCCATCCACTATGAAGATAGAGGCTCAGTGGTTTATGAACCTCTTTGGGTTTTTGAGGCAATGTGTAGTATCTTCGTGTGTACCACTCTGCTGCATGTACTGGGTGCATCCTAGGGTTGCTACGTTTTCTTATAATTTAATTTAATCTTTATTTTTTTTGGCTAGAGGATAATTGCTTTGCAATGTTATATTGGGTCGTCTTAGCTGATGATGACCAAGGACCTATGGATTCAGGGCTGGCATGGCTGAGGCTGTCTGTCCCTTTGGACATAGCCAGCCTGGTGTACTGTTTGGACGAAATGACTGGGTATGTGAACATGGACCAGGGAGCTCGGCTCAAGTGCCTCTCAGCAGACTGGGCCATAAACAAAGAGGGCACTGCAGGCTGTCCTCCTTCACACATGCAGGACTGTGGACGTGGAAACACTTGTGGACATGCCAGGCTTTGAAATTCTCCCCACCTGATGTTTTGAAGCAGAACCAGCTCCTTTTGGATTGAGTTAGCCTCAAATTCTATGGCAATTTTATAGGAGAGGGAAGCATGGGTGTTTCAATTCAATAAGAAGGGACTTCCCTTCTTAGCCACGGTGGTCCCGTGGCTAAGACTCTGCGCATTAAATGCAGTGGGGAAGGTTCCATCCCCGATCAGGGAACTAAGATCCTGCATGCAGCATGGCACAACACCCCCCCCCCCAACCCCCCGCCAAAAAAAGAGTAGCAATTCAATAAGAACATGTAGATTAGAGCAACTAACTGGAAAAAATTGAAACAGAGTTGATGGGAATTGATAGACCAGGCGGGTAAAACTAGTGTCCTCTATTAGTCATACCAGCCTGTCTGAGCATCCTCAGGGCTCATGTTTCTGCTAGGGACCGTCATTGATTTCTTGCTTCTGCTGTTTTTCTCTACCTCACCTGTCCCTAGCATGACATCCCTTTCCAGATAACATTTCTTCACATCACCCACTTCCCAGATATCTTCCCCCACCCAGATGTCTTTATTGCCCCGCAAACACCATGGCCACAAGGTGGATTGTGTATCAGACTTTACTGAGAGTTTGGAGTAACAGGAAGGGACTGGAGCAGAGCACAGAACAGGCAACACCTTAAAATCAACCACAAAACACCACTGTCTGGAGACCCCATCGCCCATACCCTGCAGGGGGACTTTTTCTCTGATCATATTTTGCCTTAAATCCTGGGTTGAGGAGGTCAACACCTCTTTCTCTCTGATGCTTTGCATTTTCTTTCTGCCAGCTTCCAGTCTTCAAAAATTCTCTCCATTTCTTTCGCTGAACAGTTTACCTCTCCATCCCAAGCCCTAACTTCGTCTCAGCCAGCTACAAACTGGCTAAGATGCTCTGATGACAAAGGACCATCTCCTCCATCCTTTAGCAGCTAAAGCAACAACAAAAGCTTGAAATTTCAGTTGGTTTTCCCTTATTATGATCAAATATTGAGATGGCTCTCCCTCCCCCATGTGTCTCTAAGGTGCAGCGGGTGTCATTTAAATATTTATTATCCACCATCCTGAGCAAGCCCCAGGGTTCATCATATCTGTCTTAAGCTTTCTTTATTTTTATTTTGCAACATGTATACTAGGGAAAAATGAAAGCAATCCAAATGCTTAATAACAGGATTCTGGATAACTATGCACATGCACTAGGTGGTATGGTTTATGGCCACTAAAATGATAAATAGGAAGACTGTAGCAGAAACATGCTTATGAAGAAATGTTATGAGATACTGATTAAAATACTGTGACAGAAGGCTTTTATGAAAAAATATATTTTGCATGTGGACAAAGATGAGAAGGGAACACATGGACACACAATGGAAATCACTATTATCTGGAGGCTTAGAACAGGAGTGATTTTGACATTTTCCATCTTTTGCTGAAATGTTATTATTTCCCTTTGCCACCAAAAAAGTCAAGAGATAGGGTGGGAAATATTAGCAACTCTAGGTGTGGGAAAGAAATAAGTGAGACCAGAGGACCCTCAAGGCAGTGCTTCTCAAACTAATTGATCATATCCTTCTCTAAAAACATATTGATGCATTTAATTAATGTGTGCGCATGCTCAGTTACATCCGACTTTTTGTGACCACCCTGGACTGTAGCCTGCGAGGCTCCTCTGTCCATGGGATTTTCCAGGCAAGAACACCGGAGTGGGTTGCCATTTCCTCCTCCAGGGGATCTTCCCAATTCAGGGATAGAACTTGGGTTTCCTGCATTGGCAGGAGGATGTTTTACCACTGAACCACCTGGGAAGCTCACGTTCATGCACAGAAATCATTCAGTGGATCTTGGTAAGAGATTTCTGGGCCCCACCTGCAGAGATTAGAGTTCTGGAGGTCTGGAGTGGGGGTCCATGATTTTGGATTTCTAGCAAGTTCCTCAATGCTGCAGGTGCTATTTGTCCTTCTTCAGGGCTTGAGTAGTACAGCCCTCGGGCACCTGTTGTTCACTCCTTAGAGCTCTAAAATATCTCCAAGTGAGGTCTTCAAGACCTCTTTTTCCTCAGGATCTTTGCTGATTGGGAGTTGGTTCTGACTGGCACTGTAAATCCATGCTGATGAGCTGTTCACAGAAGTGCTTGGTATCTCTGAGGTAGTCTGCAGAGTGAAGGCTGCTGCTGGGCCTGAGGCAATGTGCAGGGTCCTTGCTCTAGTCTGTCCCCTCAGATGGAGCCTCCAATGCATTTCAGTCCACTGCCTTTGCCAGCTGTCCCTTACTGCATCCCACACCGTGGAGGGTGGCATAGGGAACAGCTGGAAATGCCCTGGAATGCCACCTGAACAGCGGTGCCCTTGTTCACTTTCAAGGTGGTCACCTAGTGGTGACGGTGCTTTGGAAAGCTATTTCGCAGGTGACCCGGGATGGGGTGGTACTGACGGCGGGGACGCGGGTGATGGGAAGGGAGCCTTGAGCTTCTTCCCAGCTGCAGGTCACTTCTGAGGGAGATGGCAGGCATGCCTTAGAGGGATAGAATAAATACCTTCAGAATCAGGGGGTGTTCGGGCGGTCTCATTTAACTTCATATTGTGTTTGCAGGATTACTGATGATAATGATGATTATGTAGATTAATAGACACCATAGTCCTTGACGTCAGGTGCTGGGTGGGAGAGCTTGCTATGAGCATTCCTCTGACCAGGTCCTGGCTAGGAGTTCTGGTCTTTCAGAAGGGCCCTGGGAAACAAGGAAAACCCAGGGTTCCAGGTTCCTCTGAGAGAGGGGAATCCAGACCCCTCATTCTCCCAGTTCAGACCTCTGGCTTCTCCTGGGGGTGGTAAAAATCAAGAAAAGACATGAATGTTTGCCCATGTTCTCTCATTTCATCCTCACAACAACCTTGTGAGGTAGATGTTATTCCCTCATTTTACAGATGAAGAAATTGGGGATCAGAGAGGCTGAGTTATTCGGGATCATAGGGCAAGAAAGTAGGAGTTGGGACTTGGGACCAGGTTTGTGGACTCTGGTCCACTATTCTTGCTGCAACATCGTAGATTTAGGTGATGGAGTGTGAGGGGGGTGAGAAGGGTGGGAAAAGAGGGAAAGGAGTCATTATAATCAAAAACTTATTCCTTGTCTCCCCCCACGGCACATTTACATTCAAAGCACTCCCCCTCCTGCCCTTTCATTCACATGAGGCTTACACAAAACAAAAAGGGCAAGGTTTTTCCTCCTCCTTTATACAACGAGGGGATGGAGACGCAGAGAGGTAAAGTGACTTGCTCAAGGTCACACAGCCTTAGAGTGACAGACAAGAGTAGAACCCAGGTCTTCCTGTCTGATATTCATCTCATATACTGTGTGCTCTCAAGAGGTCACTGGGTGAAATAATTTTTCATGAAGAATAGTGGGGGAAAAAAAGAAACATATGACCAACACAGATAATTATTACACCATGACCTATCCACCAATGGAATACTCTGTAGCCAGTAAAAATGATGGCTATAACTAGCCTAGACAGCATATTAAAAAGCAGAGACATTACTTTGCCAAAAAAGGTCAATCTAGTCAAGGCTATGGTTTTTCCAGTAGTCATATATGGATGTGAGAGTTGGACTATAAAGAAAGCTGAGTGCAGAAGAATTGATGCTTTTGAACTGTGATGTTAGAGAAGACTCTTGGGAATCTCTTGGACTGCAAGGAGATCCAACCAGTACATCCCAAAGGAGATCAGTCTTGGGTGTTCACTGGAAGGACTGATGTTGAAGCTGAAACTCCAATATTTTGGCCACCTGATGCGAAGAACTGACTCATTTGAAAAGACTGTGATGCTGGGAAAAATTGAGGGCAAGAGGAGAAGGGGACGATAGAGGATGAGATGGCTGGATGGCATCACCGACTCGATGGACATGGGTTTGGGTAGACTCTGGGAGTTGGTGATGGACAGGGAGGCCTGGCGTGCTGTGGTTCATGAGGTCACAAAGAGTCGGACATGACTGAGCAACTGAATTGAACTGAACTGAAGAGAGTTTGATGACATGAGAAAGTGTTCATGCTCTAATGTGAAGTGATGCAACACCATGCACACAGTTTGACTATTGAAAAATATATGTAAAAATACTGAGAGAAAATATATCAAGATGGCAGCTTTGGGGAAGTGGAACTATAAGTATTATTTTCCCCCTTTCCTTCTATTATTTTTCTGTATTTTTCCAAACTTCTAAAATACACATTTCATTTATAACAGGAAAAAATATACCCTTCTATATTTTAGTTTAAAAAAATATTGCTGGGAAGCAGCCCCTGTGCCTTTTGTGAATTTGAATCCATCTGCTTCCCTGGGTCACCACCCTGGCTCCACTGCCAGCCCATTGGGAAGGGGCTGGGTTTCAGGTGGATGTCTGTGCTGTGCAACCCTGGGGCTAGTACGTGTGCTTCTTGGCATGATCAGGGCAAGGGTCTCCTCAAAACTGGACCACTGTTATATGATCTGTCCTGTATCCAATGCCAAATGGGGTTTGGGAGCCAGGGAAGGTGACCACCCATAGTCTCACACTGAGGCCCCAGCCTGGAACCTGGGCCTACTGACTCGCAGACCTCTCATCCCCAGACCGGCTGGCCATGGCACCGCCCACAGCATCCCACACATCTCAACCTGCTGCTCGTGTGGAAGTGGACAAGGCTAAGGTGAGCCACCTCCATCCCTAGTAGCCGAATCTGTTCCTGCTTGCCCCCAGGCGCTAGCAGGCTGGTGGCCAGGGGACGGAGGTGTGTCCCGGGGCAACCTCGTCCAGAGAGCGCCAGGGTCTTGGTCCCTCCCCACTGCCCCTGCCCGCCCGCGCCTCAGTCATCCAGGTGCTGCTCCTCCCAGGTGGACGTGGGGATGGCGCTGTAAGGGTCCATGATGACCTTAGCGCAGCGGATGATCATCACGACGAGGAACAGGCAGAGGAAGACGAAGCAGGCCAAGGTCAGTCCTTTGTCCACGTCCACGTAGACGGGCTCAGGCGTGGGGTCCTCCATCTCTCAGTGGCAGCTTCTGGCTCCTCCTCCGGCACAGGGTTGACTGGTACCATCTTCCACCCCTGCAGAAAGCCAGGGCAGTGCAGATCAAAGGGTCATGCCCATTTGCCTGCGGTGGGGGTAGGGGTGGGGAGCAGAGCACAACCCTGGGTTCTTATATGCCCCCCTGGAGTGAAAGTTGGCCTCTTCCCCTTCCCTCCTGCACGTGAGAGCTGAGACCGCATTTTCAGATGCCCACTGAGGTCTCTTCCCAGAGGGCACTCACCTGCTGGTCAGAGTGATCACCACTTCATAAGGGCCACTGGGTGGGCACGCACCCTGGGTACGGCTGCTTCAGGAGGGAGGCGGGGGTGACCAGACATCACAGCTGGAAGCCAGAGAGAGCAGTGGCCTTTCCTTTAGAGAGCAGGGACCCAAACTGGCAGCAGCTGAAACAGAATATGACAGAACAAGGCTGGTTACTTCCCATGACACCCAGACTTGAGCTGGACTGGCAGGAAAGTCTGGTCTGGAGAGTTCCTGTCTGGACATCGTGGTGGGAGCAGTCACACTTTACACCGATGCTTTTTTCCTTTCCTTCTCTCTTTTAAAAAATATGACATTAAAAATTGTGATAAAATAGACGTAACATAAAATTTACCATGGTGACCATGGTTAAGTCACACTCGGTGGCTTTAGGGCGTTCAAATCGTTGTGCAGCCATCACACCATCCGTCTCCAGAGCTCTCTTCAACTTGCAAAACTGAAACTGTGCCCATGAAACAACTGGGATGAACTGGAAGACTGGGATTGACATACGTACACTACTGATACTGTGTATAAAATAGATAACTACTGAGAACCTACTGTGCAGCACAGGGAACTCTACTCAATGCTCTGTGGTGACCTGAATGGGAAGGAAATACAGACAGAGGGGATATATGTATATGTAAGTCTGATTCTCTTAGCTGTATAGCAGAAACTAACACAACATTGGAGAACTATATTCCAATAAAAATTAATTAAAGGTAAAATAAAACTGTAAAAAATTGTTGTAAAGTATACATATTATAAAATTTACCAAAGTGACCATGGTGAGGTGAACAGTTCAGTGGCTTTAGGGCTGTGTTTCACAGCTGGACTCAGTCTGGCCTCTCAAACTCAGACCGAAATCCTCGGCTCAGCGTCTGCCCTAAGTTAGTATCAGAGACCCCGCACCGATTATAAAAGTCAGACCTTGGAAAAATTGTCTGGTGATTCTCCCCTGTCTTGTCTGGGGCCAGAACTGGGCCCTATAACCTGGCAACGTGCCCCAGAGGAAGGTTATGGGCATTTTTCTGGATCCTTCAGCTGGGATGAAAGCCAAGAGCGTGGATGCAAAGAACAGATTCTTCCATCCTCCAGATGGTGTGCGTTGATTAACGTTAATTACAGGGCGGACACACATCCCTTCCAGCCCCGCTTCCCAGTGAGGACCTGACGCCCAGCAGTGATGCAGCTGATCCCAGCTGCCGTTCCCTGGGAGCTGAGGGGCTGGCCTTCCCAAGGGTCAGCTCAGTGGTCCCCAGCAGAATGTAACCGTCCTTCAGCATGGAGCCTGCACAGGCCAGACACTCCATCTGCCACATTCTCGGGGTGGCTGGAGTGGAACTTGCTCCCAAGTCAGGGTTTCTGATCTGGGCCAGTGAGCAACCCTGAAGGGAACAGCTGGTGGGCTGACCTGGCACAATTGTGAAAGCAAGCAGTTTTAGGGTTTGGGTGTAGCAGATCCAAATGGGGGCTTCCCAGGTGGCGCTAGTGGTAATGAATCCAATGCAGGAAATGCAGGAGACATGGATTCCATTCCTGGGTAGGGATGATCTCCTGGAGGAGGGCATGGCAACCCACTCCAGTATTCTTGCCTGGAGAACCCAAAGACAGAGGAGCCCGGTGGGCTGCAGTCCATGGGGTTGCAAAGAGTTGGACATGAGACTGAGCATGTACTCTCCTAAATGCCTTATCTCCAACTACACTCCTGTTGAGTGTCAGGACTTCAGCATATGGATTTGGGGGTGCAGAATGCAGTCAGAGCAGCATGTCAGTTTCTCAAGGGCAGGCTCCAAGACTGACCAAGGGCCATTACCAACCTGGACCCAGGACAGGCCCCTGCCTTGTGGGTTCACAGGAAATACCAGAGAAGATGCAAACTTGCTTAGCTTCTGCCCTCCGGACACTAACGGTAGGAAGGCAAGGAGACTGAAAAAGCACATCACTTATTACTTCGGGGCTAAACAACCGGCTGTATCGACAGTGTGAATTCAATCAGGTAACAAAGACCAGAGCTGATCACGTGCAGTAATCTGCTGGTTCTATAAATAGTGGCGGAGTCATTATGAAAGGTGACCCATCAGAATCACTTCCCCAGATGACAGATGGGTTAAGTGGAAGGCATTTGCTCAGGACACAGAAGAGGCCCAGTGTCATAACCCGACACTGATTGTGTTGTCCTGTGGGAGTGCCCTCGGTGGCCCCACTCTTTCATCAGAGCAGTTAACAGGCTTGCCAGAGGGAGATGATGAGTCTGTGCTGAGATGATTAAGACCAAAAACAACTTAGGAATTTGTTTGGAAATCAGCGATTTTTAGAAGACGGCTGCTCTCGTCTCCCTGTTCTAGGCTTCAGCTGCCACATTCCCAGCCTCTGGGCAACCCTGTTTGCTTCAGACCGGGCCCCACAACCCGAACTGGCTCTGCCCAGTCTATCCTGTTACTGTTCTGAAGTCGATTTTGGTATACTGAGTGGCATGTCTCAATCAAGTTTTGTATGTTCTGTGGTTTGTCTCAAGTTTGAAGTCGAGGGGAGATTCTGCCAGCAACCAAGGACCTCTGTTCAGACCTGAATGGTGGGTATTTCCTCCACTGGCAGGCCTTGTCCCTATACTTGTGTTCGTAAGTGGACAGTTAACCACCCCCTACATCGTCTAGTTGCTAAATATACTGGGAATGTCTGTTCAGTAGTGTCTGACTTTTTCGGGACTCCATGGACTGTAGCCCTCCAGGCTCCTCTGTTCATGGGATTCTCCAGGCAAGAATACGAGAGTGAGTTGCCATTTCCTCCTCCAGGGGATCTTTCTGACCCAGGGATCGAACCCATGTCTCCTGAGTCTCCTACATTGGAAGACGGATTCTTTACCACTGAGCCACCTGAGAATCCCAAGTGAATATATTGTGCAGTGTTAAACACACTGCACCCTTAAGCTGTTTGTTCATTTTATCTTCATTTCAAAAATCTGAACATAAAGCTAGCATATACTTGAACTCTTGGTGAAATTTAAATATTAATAAAATGGTATATCCAAAAATACATACCATAACTACTACTAGGGCTGGAAAGATACATGGAGGGGATGGACTTCATGCAATATTGTGGAGAGAATTTGTTAGTTTCTAATATTTAAATATTTTGATTCTTACATTTGATTTATAAAAAACATTGGCTATTTTTGTTCTATTTCCCCAGGTATGGAAAAATGCAAACAAATCAGTCAAAGGTGCCTAAGAACACACTGTCCAGCTACTAGAGAAGAAGCGACTCACTGGGAGGCTGTTGGAAAAATGCATCTTAGAAGGGAAAGGAAAACTAAAATGAAGGTGGAACAAGAGTATACCAGCTTTGGGCACTTTTGCAGTCAGACAGGGCTTCCCTGGTGGCTCAGATGGTAAAGAATCTGCCTGCAATGCAGGAGACCTGGGTTTGATCCCGAGGTCGGGAAGATCCCCTGGAAAAGGGAATGGGTACCCACTCCAGTATCCTTGCCTGGAGAATTCCATGGACAAAAGTAGCCATATAGTGAGGGGAAAGAAACTGCACAAAGATATGGAGGGTTTCATCAGCGGTCTTGCTGACACTGTAACATCAAGATCTGAGGCATGGGACTTCCCTGGTGGTCCAATGGTTAAGTCTCTGTTCTTCCGATGCAGGGGGCACAGGTTCGATCCCTGACTGGGGAAGTTCTGCATGCGGTGTGGTATGGCAGAAAAAATAAAAGAAGAAAGTCCGGTGCCCTTCCCAGTCTGCTGATCCACCAGGTGTGGCAGTCATAGCCTTGGTTGTGGCAAAAATGACAAGAACAGTCAGAGGAAGGGCATCACTAAGAGACCATGAGAGGCAATGAGAGGAGAACAGGGTCAAGGCTCTTCTTGTCCTTATACTAAAAGATCTGTTATTTGTGGTAACCTTAGTGAACTTCTGTTCCTTATAGAATCACTCTCAAATAGAAAACACGACTTTCTAGTGACTCTAGATGATTCTCAAAAAGAAATCTTCATTTCTGAAAGGCAGTAAATTGAATAGTGCCAAGAAGGGCACTAGCTTTCTACTGGTTATGAGGAGCAGGTTAAAAAAAAAAAAAAAGATAACGCTACATTGTTAAAGTGTATATGTTACTTGTTAGTCCTAAATTTTTTATGAAATAAAAAGACACTTACTCCTTGGAAGGAAAGTGTGACCAACTTAGACAGCATAGACTTCCCTGGTGGCTCAGATGGTAAAGCATCTGCTTACAATGCAGGAGACCCAGGTTCGATCCCTGGGTTGGGAAGATCCTCTGGAGAAGGAAATGGCAACTCACTCCAGTACTCTTGCCTGGAAAATCCCATGGATGGAGGAGCGTTGTAGGCTACAGTCCATGGAGTCTCAAAGAGTCGGACACAACTGAGCGACTTCACTTAGACAGCATATTTAAAAGCAAAGACATTACTGTGCCAACAAGCTATTTGATTTTAATAACGTTAAAAAATAATGATTGAGCTAATGAGAAAATTAAGTCTAGTCAAGACTATGGTTTTTCCAGTAGTCATGTATGGATGTGAGAGTTGAACTATAAAGAAAGCTGAGTGCCGAAGAACTGATGCTTTTGAACTGTGGTGTTGGAGAAGACTCTTGAGAGTCCCCTGGACTGCAAGGAGATCCAACCAGTCCATCCTAAAGGAAATCAGTCCTGAATGTTCATTGGAAGGACTGATGTTAAAGCTGTAACTCCAATCCTTTGGCCACCTGATGCGAAGAGCTAACTCATTTGAAAAGACCCTGATGCTGGGAAAGATTGAGGGTGGGAGGAGAAGGGGATGACAGAGGATGAGATGGCTGGCTGGCATCACCAACTCAATGGACATGAGTTTGAGTAAACTCCCGGAGTTGGTGATGGACAGGGAGGCCTGGCGTGCTGCAGTCCATCGGATCGCAAAGAGCTGGACACGACTGAGCAACTAACTGAACTGAACTGAACTGAGTCCTAAATTGTATCCCAGTCTTTTGTGACCTTATGGACTATAGCTCACCAGGCTCCTCTGTCCATAGGATCTTCCAGGTAAGAATATTGGAGTGAGCTGCCATTTCCTTCTCCAGGGGATCTTCCCCACCCAGGGATGGAACCTGTGTCTTCTGCATTGGCAGGTGGATTCTTTACCACTGAGCCACCTGGGAAGCCCAAATATAGCTATAAAACAATGTAAATGTTAAAAAAAGAATTAAAAATATAAAAGTTACATAACAAAAACTTCATAAAGATAACTTGTATCTAAAATTCTGCATTATTTCAATAAAAACTAGTAGAGGGAAGGTGGAACTAAATCAAAATGTAATAAAATTTTTATATCATTTGGGTAGTGTAAATATTTTAATAAATTCAATAATTTAATGCAAATTTTATTTTAATACTGATAGAACAGTGTAGATTAAGATACATTTAAAGATAACTCTAGGAGAACGATATAAAATAATTGACTATTAAATTAGTTAGCTGAATAGACATTTTTCTTGCCTATAGGGAATATACACTGGTTTTAAATGTTTACAGAATAGTTACAAAAATTGATTTGATGTTTATTTACAAAGAAAACATCTATACATTTTAAAAAGTAGAAATTTTACAGGCTATATTTTCTGACCACAAAAGATCAAACAAACTAACAGAGCAACAAGCTATTTGATTTTAATAATGTTAAAAAATAATGATTGAGCTAATGAGAAAATTAAGCATAATTACAGAATATTTAGAAAATCACTCTAATGAGAATACTACATATTAGAAGTTATGGAGTGAGGTGAGTGACAGCTGTTTATTATACTCAGGGCCAAAACCATAGCTTTCATGATTGAACAAGAAGAATTAAATGCAGGGAAAGAAGAAATAAACTGGGACCATTATAAAAACAGCATCAAGGAAATCTGGAAGATGAAATAAGAATTAAAAGCAGAATTTAACAATTCACAAAACAGAGCACCAGTAGAATTAAAAATAAACCACAGAGAAAGGTCTTTATAATAGTTTGAACCTGGATAAACCTCTGGCAAAATTAATCTAGAAAGAAAGAGGAAAGACAAGTATACACCTTTAAGAATGAGAAGAGCCAACTGACTGGAAAAGAACCAGACGCTGGGAAAGATTGAGGGCAGGAGATGAAGGGGGTGGAGGATGAGATGGTTGAATGGCATCATCGACTCAATCAGCGTGAGTTTGAGCAAACTCTGGGAGATGGTGAAGGACAGAGAAGCCTGGCATGCTGCAGTTCACGGGGTCGCCAAGAGTCAGACACGACTGAGCGACTGAACAACCACAGGAGTGAGAAAGAGGCTATAACCAAGGATTCTAAGGAGATTAAAAACAGAAGGGGTGGTGCTGTGTAAAACCCATCAGTACATTTGGAAAACTCAATGATATGGATGTTTTCTAGAATGTAAATGGTCAAAATGGACTAAAAATGTACTGGAACATAAAATTAAGCAATCTCCATGAGGTGTTTGTCAAGAGGGTCTAAGCAATCCAAGTTGGGCTGGGGTACAGCAGCCAGACCAAGGCCAAGTCCGTGAAGCTGCATAAAGTCCTCCAGGGCATCATGGTCTACCTGGAGTGCCCCTGGACTGAAGGGCACCCCTCCTTGTTCTGAGAACTGGGGACAGCCTGGGAGCCACCATTAGGATTCCTCTCCTCTCGTTCATCTGTGCTCCCCTTTGCCACTCTGAGATTACAAAACAACAAGAACACATTCCTTGCCAATATTTCTACTGAACAGCTCAAGCGCCAATGTCACCAAGTTTGAATACATTTCCTGGGACTAAGAAGTCCCCAAGGTGCTTATTTATGACCAAAGGGCGAGTTGGCTCATGCCTTCCAGATAGAGTGTCCTCCTAGTACCCGAAGGATGCCACATCACCTGGGGAAGATGGTTGATATTAACAGCTAGGAAGTTTTTACTTTACAGCATAGGTAGTTCTCCCAGGTGTGGGCTCTTCCAGCCTTCCCAAGAGCTCGGTCAAGACACCCTGGGAAGAGACCCAGCTTCTTAGCTTTGCTGCTATACACCAACCATATTCCTGGGCCTCTAGTTAACCTCCAGGATGGCTGATTGCCATCCATCCCAGGATCCACAGCCCCAGAGGTTCAAACCATTCCTCTCCTGGGACTTCCCTTCTGGTCCAGTGGTTAAGAATCCACCTTGCAATGCAGGGGATGCAGGTTTAATCCCTGATTGGGGAACTAAGATCCTACATGGCTTGAGGCAGCTAAGCTCATGTGCCACAGCTAGAGGACCCAGGCATCATAACGAAGATCCCATGTGCCTCAACCAAGATCTGATGCAGCCAAATAAATACGAAAATGCTACTCTCTCAATTCATCCCACTTTCTCCTTCCCCTTCAAGAGGGAGGGGATTTATGTATACCTATGGCTGATTCACTTTGTTGGTACTGCAGAAACCAACAGAACAATTGCCATCCAAATTAAAAAAGAAAAGCAAAAGCAAAAAAAAAAAAAAAGCATTCCTCTTGTACAACGCAAACCAACATAACAATTATTATCCAATTAAAAAATAAAAATAAAAAACCAAAAACCAACCCATTCCTTTCTTAAGAGACCCCCAATTCCAGGCAGGGACCTGCCCCAAAGTCTAATGCTTTTATCCTCACGATGACTTTATTTTAGAGGCTGTGTTGCTCTTTCCTCCCTCCAGATACTGTTTAGGCAAGGCGTGAGCTACTGAGGCAGATTTCCAGAACATGAATCTCAGGGGCAAAGGGTTAGAGTCTCAATCAGTATCCATTCATGAGGCTCTCAGACGACTCATGCAAATATGCCCGCCTCTCCCAGCATTTCTCTAGATCTGTGCATCAGCAGTTTATCTCCCAGAAAGAAATGTCAGAGTTCCACCTCTTTGAATATTCTGCCACATAGGACCAACATGACATTTTAAAAATGTCTGTCTTTATCTCCTCCAGCGATAGAAAACTTTGAAGACCGTCTTCCTGTTTGAGAGGGCTGGGGCTCCGTAAACTGCACGGCACGTATGTTTTCTGCCTCTACTTGTGTTACACATATGGCAAAAGAGAACACTTTCTGTTGACAGTATTTCCCCCAAATTCACACAAATCCCCTCTGCAGAGCTCCACAAATTGCCTTCCTGCATTTGAAGGGTAAACTAACAAGAGCCCAAAGTTTTGCAAACTGGCAAGAGGTGTTTCTTTTCTGAAGAACATAATTCATTTCCAGCCATGAGTTGAGATGTTCTCACTTCCTTCTTACAAATTTTACAAGTGTTATCTAGCAGCAGGGGGGCCAACAAGCTGACATTTCCTATGCTGCAATTCTCAAAAGTAATTTGAGCCTTGTTTTG
The DNA here is from genome assembly GCF_029407905.1 of Bubalus kerabau. Lineage (NCBI taxonomy): Eukaryota > Metazoa > Chordata > Mammalia > Artiodactyla > Bovidae > Bubalus > Bubalus kerabau. The sequence continues at coordinate 26,831,593 of NC_073642.1, forward strand.
GGTAATCAGTCTTGTAAAGTCAGAAGCAATGAACTTGGACATCATCCAACCCAGTGCCATTATTTTGGAGTTAGGGAGACAGGCTTAGAGAGGGCAAATGATGGGACTAATGATCCCTTTATAGGACCAGCACTCTTCTTTCTTTTTTTTGACCATACCATGCAGCATGTGGGATCTTAGTTCCCCAACCAAGGATCAAACTCATGCCCCTTGTAGTGGAAGCGTAGAGTCTTAACCACCAGACCTCCATGGGAATGCTGGTTGCTGGAGAGGACAGTGATGTGACACTTTCCATGATCTCTCCAACAAACATCTCTGGTTTTCCTGAATTCCTTCCAATGACAGAAGGTAGGTGCTAGTGCCAGGACCAGAGGCAGAAAATTCATCCTGTGTTTTTTGTCTGTGCCAGTGATAAGCTGGGCCTCTGTCCTGCTATGGATTGCATAGCAACACAGCTCTAAAAAGAAAAATCTAGGAAATTGAGACAAAACTGCCAAAGATGAGGGCTGCTGGAGATTCAAGCAGGCAAGGGGTTGGAGTCCTATTTCAATGATTATGGTATTTGCTCACTACTGTATTTAAAATGGATAACCAACAAGGACCTATTGTATAGCACAGGGAACTCTGCTCAGTGTTATGTGGCAGTCTGGATGGGAAGGGAATTTGCGCGGGGTGGGGAGAATGGATACATGTATACCTATGGCTGAGTCCCTTTGCTGTGAACCTGAAACTATCACAACACAGTTAATCAGCTACACTGCCATACAAAATAAAAAGTTAAAAAAAAAAGACTATGGTGTTGGCTATTGGTTCCTGGTAAATGATTTCCACCAAGTTAAGTAAGTTTTATTTCTCTAAGTTTTAATTTGCTTACGTAGAAAAAAAGGGGATGATAGGATTATTGTGAGGATTAAATAAAACATGGGAAATTCTCAACACAGAAACTGGCACCTAGTAAATGCTGAATAAATGCTAGCTGTTCCTATTAATTCTAGTATTCTAACAATTTTCATGGGACTTCCCTTTCTAGATGAACATGTGGATTTTTCACTGTCTATGAATAAATACCTTAATGTTGAACCAAATTTACATCCTGGAATAAATTCTACTTGGTATACTATTTTTAAAACACTGCTGGATTCAAATATTAATATTTTATCTAGGGGATATTACTACCATGACTAAGTAAAATGGATCTATTGATTCTTTTGTGTGCTATTCTGTTAGATTTTTGTATCAAGGTTATGCTAATTTCTAAGCACAAAAGGAAGATTTCTGTATAATTCTGTCTCCAGTAGTTCATATCTGTTCCTTAGAAGTTTTTTGAACTCAACTTGTGTGATCTTTTTTGGAAATGCGTGATGAAGAATACTTTTCAATTAAAAAAAATGTTTATTTATGTTGGCTGTGCTGGGTCTTCGTTGCTGCATGCAGGCTTTCTCTAATTGAAGCGAGCAGGGGCTACTCTCTAGCTGCAGATTGCAGTGGCTTGTTTTTGTGGAGCACAGGCTCTAGGGCACAAAAGCTTCAGTAGTTGTGGTGCAGGGGCTTATGGGAATCTTGCCAAACCAGGAATCAAACCCGTGTCCTCTGCATTGACATGGAGATTCCTAACCGCGAGACCACCGGGGAAGCCTCTTTTTCAATTTTTTAATGGATGTTGGCGTATTTAGATTTTCTTCCTCTTCTTATAGCAATTAGGGAAACAATTTTCTGCAGGAAGAAATTGTCCATATTATGTAAATATTCAACTTCAGTGACATAAAATTGTAATGGTTTTCTCTTACTGGGGCTTCTGTGGTGGCTCAGACAGTAAGGAATCTGCCTGCAATGTAGGAGACCTGGGTTCTATCCCTGGGTTGGGAAGACACCCTGCAGAAGAAAATAGCAACCCACTCCAGTATTCTTGCCTGGAAAATCCCATGGACAAGGGAGCCTGGAGAGCTACAGTCCCTGGGGTCGCAAGGAGTCAGACATGACTGAGCCACTCACACTTTTCATTTCCCATATTGATACATGCTAGGTCATACCTTTTCTCTGTTGCATAGAATTCTGTGGTTGGACCACGATTTGTTCATTTCCCCTCCAAATGATGAACACTTGTATTATTTCAAATTTTTAATGATGAAAATAACGTTTCAATGAACTTTCTTATGCATATACCATTGGGCCAGGTTTTTGTTTTTTTTTTGGTTTTTGGTTTTTTTGCTACGGTGTGTTAACTGGACTGCAATTCTTTAGTCCTATAATTAGACTATCTCTAACTTTCTTGTGCTCAGTAGCTCAGTGGTGTCTGACTCTCTGCGACCCTTTGGACTGTAGCTTGCCAAGCATCTCTGTCCATGGGATTTTTCAGGCCAGAATATTGGAGTGGGTTGCCATTTCCAAATCCAGGGGATCTTCCCAACCCAGGGATCAAACCCTTATCTTCTGTGTCCCTGCATTGCAGGCAGATTCTTTACCTAATGAGCAATTGGGAAAGACCCTTGTACTTTGCTTAGTTGTTCAGTAGTGTCCAACTCTGTGACTCCGTCTCTGTCCATGGGATTCTCCAGGCAAGAATGCTGGAGTGAGTGGCCATGCCCTTCTCCAGGGGATCTTCCCAACTCAGGGATCAAACCCAGGTTTCCAGCACTGCAGGCATATTCTTTACCTTCTGAGCCACCAGGGAAGCCCCTTGTATATTGCCAATTTTTCCTCCAAAGTGGTTGTTCCAATCCCCACTTTCTCCAGCATTCTTTAGAAGCTGCTACCATTCATATCCTTTGTAGGACTTGGAATTGTCAGACTTGCATTACTGCTGTTCTGGTGGCGTGAATGTATGTCATTGTGGATTTAACTTGCATTCCCCTTATTTCTAATGATGTTGGGTATATTTTTTACATTTACTGGCCATTTCATTTTTCTCTTTTTGAATTGTTGGGTTACTTTTCTTTTTCTTGTTTGTTTTTTCATTTTAGATCTCATTCCTTTATTGGTCCTGTGCTTTGCAAAATGTCCCCATGCTTCATCTGTGGCTTGTCCTTTAAATTTGTTCAGAGAATCTTATTTGTATTTGCTCAAATTGTTTTAAATTTTAATATAGTCACCCTCATTCATCTTTTCCTTTATAATTTATACTTTCTGTAACTTTTTTTAAGGCCGTGCTATACAGTATGTGAGATGTGATGTGATGGATATGATGGATGTGATGTGATGGATAGGATGGATTATGGATATGAGAGTTGGACTATAAAGAAAGCTGAGCACCAAAGAATTGATGCTTTTGAATTGTGGTTTTGGAGAAGATGCTTGAGATTCCCTTGGGCTGCAGGAGATCAATCAGGTCCATCGTAAAGGAAATCAGCCCTGAATATTCATTGGAAGGACTGATGCTGAAGCTGAAACTCAAATACTTTTGCCACCTGATGCAAAGAACTGACTCATTGGAAAAGGACTCAATGGACATGAGTTTGGGCAAGCTCCTGGAGTTGGTGATGGACAGGGAAGCCTGGCGTGCTGCAGTCCATGGGGTTGCAATGAGTCGGACACGACTGAGCAACTGAACTAAACTGATACAGCATGTGAGATCTTAGTTCCCCAACCAGGGATCGAACTCTTGCCCCCTGCATTGGAAGTGTGGAGTTTTAACCACTTGATCACCAGGCAAGTCCCATTTGTGACTTCTTAAATCCTTTCCTATCCTGATGTCTTGGATATATTCTCCTATATATATTTTTAGAAGTTTGAAATTTTGTTTTTCTAACTTAGATTTTCATCCATCTGAAACTGATTTTCATGTTATCTGATACGGAGTTTAGAGCTATGTCTCCCCCTATGGATAAACTATCATCTTATCCCCATGTATTGACTAGTCTGTCCTTTCTCCAGTGATTTGTAACACAACCTTAAGCTTCCATCTACACACTTCTGGGCTCTCTATCCTTTTAAAATCTCTTTACTGTCTCTTCTTGTGCTAGTACATGCTGTCTTCAATTCCATTATAAAAACTTTATAGTACATCTTGATATATACTAGTCGAAGACCTCCATCTTGTAATTTTATTCAAGAGCTCCTTGGCTCCTCATATATGTTAGAATCATTTTGCTGGGATGGTGACTGGCAATCCACTGAATTCATAAATTAGTAATGAACTGCCATCTTGATGGCATGGAGCCTTTCTACTCGTGACAAAATTACTCAGGCTATCATACATGTTCATAGATCATCTTTCATCATTTTCTCTATGTGAAAATGCTTATTTTCTGCTTATTTCTGAGTACTTAATATATATGTTATGATTTTTCTTTAACATAATTGGGGAAAATTGAACATAGATTGAATACTGTATGATATTAGGGTTAAGTAGAGTTAGAGTTAATTTTTGTTGGTTATGATAGAGGTATTGCAGTTACGACTATATAATGTAACTTCTTATACCTGTTTGTTACACATACACACAACACACACACACATGCATGTATCCTGTTCCTCAGAAGAAATCACTATTCTGATATCACCATGCATTCATTTTATCTGTTTATAAACTTCATATAAATGAAACCAAGTGTGTACTTTTTTGTGTCTGACTTCTTTTGCTCATATTATGGTCTATGACTTTTTAACCACATTTCTGCATCTATCAATAGATCTTTTTTATTGCTGTGAAGAATTCCATTGTGTGACCACAGCACAATTTATTTATTCGCTCCACAGCTGTTGGCCATTTGGGTTATTTCCAGCTTGGGCCTCTTATGAACTGTGCTGCTAAGAAATTGTTGTACTTCTTTGCTTATCTTTTGGTGAATGTATGTACTCATTACAATTGGTTGTATTCCTTGAGGTCAGGTGGCTGGACTGTATAGTAGCTGTACGCTCAACTTCTGCAGATATCGCCAAAGAGTTTTCCAAGTTAGACGCACACTGGCATGCCTTTCAGCAATTCTAGTTCCTCTGTGTCCTCATCAGCATCTGGTATTTTTAGACTTTTACATTTCAGCCATTCGGATGGGTTATATTGTGGGTCATTTCCTTAATGTGAAATGAGAAGGGTTTTTTTTTTTTTTAGTTATTTGTCTAGCCTCCTCTATGAAATGCCTATTCATGTCTTTTGAGCATTTACTTATTGGGCTATGTGTCTTTTTGATTCGTAGGCATGACGTATTTCTAGATAAGAATCTTTTGTCAGATCCATGTATTGCAAATATCTTCTCTCAGTCTTTGTGTTTCCTTTCCCTTCCCTTATTGATGTCTTTAGTGAACAGAAGGTCTACATTTTAATAAAATACAGATCATTAATTTTTCCTTTTATGGTTAGTGCTTTCTACATCCTATGTAAGAATTTTTTTCCTACCCCCAAATCATAAAGATCTCCTATGTTTGCTCCCTAAAATTATATATTATATCCCAGAATTAGAAAATATATAATTTCTAGGAGCAAATGAATGTCCATGTTTGGTGTTAAGTAAGGTTCACATTTTTTCCCCAGACATTGATCTCTCTTGCACCATTTATTGATAACACCATGTTTTCTCTTTTTGTATTACAAGTCAAGTGATCCATATAAGCGGGTTGATGTAGTGATTTAAAAATACATCCCCAAATCCTTCCAAAAGGGGCAGTCCATGGTCCCGGCCCCTGAATGTGGATGGGCCCCTGTGGCTGCCTCAAGGAATAAAATGAGGTGGAAGTGATGTCGTATCACTTCCAGGGCTGAGTTAGAAAGGGTCACATAACATTTGTGGTCTCTCTCGGACACTGGCTCTAGGAGCCTTTTGCCATCAGGCCAGGAACTGCCTGGGGCTGCCACCCGGTCTCAACCGCCCGTGGGCAAGGCTGTTCCCGTTCCAGTTGTGTGAGTCTTCCCAACCCACATGCCAGACAAGTGAATGAGGAGACTTGGAGACCCCACTCCCAACCAGCATCTGGCTGCCATGACCTGAGAGATGCAGAACTGCCTAGTGGAGCCTACTTCAGCTCCCAGATATGTGATCAAAATAAATGATTACTATTTTTAAAAAATATTTTTAATTGGCAGATAATTGCTTTACAATGTAGTGCTGGTTTCTGCTATACAACAAAGTGAATCAGCTATATGTATACATATATCCCCTCCCTCTGAAGCCTCCCTCCCACTCACCCCCAGCCCATTCCCCTAGGTTAAATAGTTACTATTAAGTCAAGATTTGGGTAGTTGATTACACAGTAATAGATGACCAGAACCGTCTATTTCTGGACTTCTTTATCCTGGTTCTGTTGTCTTTCTTTTTACCAAAACCACATTTTCTTATGCTAGCTTTATCCTGAGTCGTGCTCAGCTTGTTGGGATGTTGGATATCCTCATATTTCTGTCTGCTCACTTCCACGAAAGGAGCTGTAGAAATGATATTGGAAGCCACCGTGGCTCCTTCAGCAATTACTTGGGTTTGACGCCCCCAGTCATCTGCTCTAAGAGCTGTGGGGTTCCACCCTGGGCACAGTAACTGAAGCGGAGAGCAGTGGGCGAGTTTTATTTCGGAGAACTTGGGCCAGACCCAGAGGGAAGAGTTTAGTTTTTCCCTCCTCCCTAGGGAAGGTGGCAGCTCAAAAGCCACTCTGAGAAGCAAATCCCAGTTGCAGCCAATAAAGAAAGAATAGGGCACATAACCAACAAGGACCTACTGTACAGCACAGGGAACTCTGCTCAATGTCATGTGGCAGCCTGGATGGGAGGGGAGTTTGGGGGAAAATGGATACGTGTGTATGTATGGCTGAGTCCCTTCACTGTCCACTTGAAACTATCACAACATTGTTAATCGGGTAGACCCCAGTGCAAAATAAAAAGTTTAAAAAACTTCTGTGATGGGTTGAGGGCAGAGCTTTGTAAGTCCGTGTTTCTCTAACATCCACCGGCCTAACCTGGTTTCTCCTCCAACTCCTGAAGTGAGGTCTTTTTTTTTTAAGATTTTTTTTTGATATGGATCATTTTAAAAGTCTTTATGAAAATTTGTTACAGCATTACTCCCGTTTTTTTGTTTTGGTTTTTGGCCCCAAGGCATGTGGGATCTCAGTTTGCCGACCAGGGATTGAACCCGAACCCACCCGGGGACTGGAAGGTGAAGTCGTAACACTGGACTCCCTGCTGTGAGGTCTTTCCGAAGAGTTCTCCTCCTGCTCAGTATTTGCTGGGGGTGGGGTGAGGGTAGGGCGCCAAGTGTCCCCTCCCCCTGCTCTTCTCCCTGGCTCTCCTGCTTGGGTTAGCAAGTCTCCAAGAGCATATTCTCTACTTCATTTAGGAGGCAGTCCATGCACCAGGCCCTGGGGGCAAATGGCAAGCTTCTCCTGCAGGAGGCTCTGGCATGGTTCTCAGATTGGAGTTTGTCAGTTTCTCCTGCTCCCTGGGGCTGAGTGCTCCAGTGCTCCTGCTGCCCGTGCCTGCTGCTCTGGCCCTGAGCCTTCTGCTGCTGCGGGACACAGACCCCACTCCTGTCTTGTGGGAGTCAGCCTCTGACATAAGAGTTGAGCATTCAGTCATTGGTGTCAACCTGATTCTGTCTGCTTCACAGCTTCCAGAAATTTTTATACCCTTCTGCTCCACTGAGGACACCCTAACCCCTTTTCCAGCACTGTTACAGATGTCTGTGTCTACATTTTGTCAGCTTTTTTTTTTTTTTAATTAATTTGTTTATTTGGTTGCATCGGGTCTTAGTGGTAGCACAGCATGTGGGATTTTAGTTCCTCGACCAGGGATCAAACCCGTGTCCCCTGCATTGCAAGGCAGATTCTTAACCAGTGGACCACAAGAGAAGTACCTGTTTGGTCTGCATTTTATTTCTTTGGTAATTTTAGTGGATGTAAAGAACCAAGAGAAGGAAAAACATAATCAGTTCTTCATTTTGAAATGAGCAAGATTTGTCCCCCTCCCACCTATATCTTTTTTGAGAGTTCCCTGGTGGCTCAGGTAGTAAAGAATCTGCCTGCAATATGGGAGACCCACGTTCAATTCTTGGTTGGGAAGATCCCCTGGAGAAGGGAATGGCTACCCATTCCAGTATTCTTGCCTGAAAAGTTTCATGGTCAGAACAGCCTGGCGGGCTACAGCCCATGGGGTCACAAAAAGACACAACTGAGAGACTAACACTTTCCCTTTCACCCATATCTTTGCTCTTTTGTCTATTAACCAGTCTAGTCTTCGTATCTTATTTCTGGGGATCATGGTTTACTGAGTTTTATTGAGTGAGCATAGCACATTCTATTTAAATTTTACCTCTGTTCCGTGAAATACATAATCTCCTTCGTGCTTCCCCCAAATCTTGAATTCCAGCTCCTTCCTTAATGTTACAAAGAAAAACAAATCAAACACAGTAAACTTGACATGCAAAGAAAATGTCCCTGTGTTTTGTACAGCAGATTGAATGTCCTTCACAGGCACCCACCTTGGCGAGCAGTCGGGGCACTGACTCATCAACAATACCATAGTCTTCCACTGTAAATATCACAGTCTTCTACTTCAGCATTTCGGTTTCCTTTATTCATTCTTTATCTGTCATTCAACTGTCTGCTTTGCACGGAGGCTGACTTCAATGGTCTGTTGTTACTGATGTTGTTCAGTCGCTCAGTCGTGTCCAACTCTTTGCGACCCCATGGACTGCAGCATGCCAGGCTCTCCTGCCCTTCACTATCTCCTGGCGTTTGTTCAAATTCATTACCATTGAGTCGGTGATGCTCAATGGCCCGCATCTTTATGTAAACGAGCTGGCTCTCTGAGTTCTCTCTCCTCCCTCCTCTTCCTCCAGCTGATTCTGGCTATATGAGGGGTTAGGACGTCCTAGTGGTGGAAAAGAAAGACCTTCAGATCCGAGCATCCCACTCTGGATCTTTGCTGGCTTCTGTTCCTGGAAGGGCAACTGCTGGAGTGTTGCTGGTCCCTTCTGGACCTTTGGAACGACGGGCTTTGCCTGTTTCCGGGTCGTCCTCCATGGTCTCACTTCCTCCCACCCCTGGGTTCTTGCCCCTCTCACATGTCACATCCCAGGATGTTTAGTGATGTCTGGGTGCCCTGCCCATTGTGCCCAGGCAGTGGGGAGCCAGGAGTACCACCTCAGCCAGTGGGCCTCTGTTGGGTCCACTCCTTACTATTATTGATAAGACTATTTTACAGATCTGAAGAGTGGATGTAACTTGTGGAAAACTGATAGCAATGCAGATGATTCTTGCCTGGTAGCAAGGCAAAGAATTTTGCCTGGAAGAAAAATCACCCCAAAGGTTACAGTTTATTGCTCTGTAGCATGTTAGAAATTTTGCCTGTAAATCAGCAATTGTATTCAAGCAGTCTTGCTTTCAGGGACTTGGAACAATTTACTTTTTCCAATTCTCTTGGAGTCAGCCTTACCAGCCTGATAGCCCCTTCATTAATGAATTGAATAAATCATTGCTCACTTTATATACTGGGATTCCCAGGTGGTTCAGTGGTAAAGAATCCACCTGCCAATATAGGAGATGCAGGTTCAATCCCTGGGTCAGGAAGATCCCCTGGAAGAGGAAATGGTAACCCACTCCAGTATTCTTGCCTGGAGAATCCCACAGACAGAGGAGTCTGGCAGATTGTAGTCCATGGGGTTGCAAAAGAGTTGGACAGGACTGAGCTAATGAGCACACACAGAAGGTGGTACCTGGGTTCCAGGGAGGTAGAGGGTGTGGATTCTGTGTCTCCTGGTCATCCTGGTTTCTGTGACCCCCAGCTTTTCTCTGTTCAAGCTGTCGGCTTAGTAACTTGAGGCTGGTGTTTCAGTGCTTTGGTTGACATAGCTTCTCACCAGCTCGCCTAGGCGGAAGAATCTCTGAGCCCTCTTCTCTACTCCATCCGCCTGACGGCTGTGCAGCTCCGGAAGAGGGTGGTGAGCCTCAGCACTGGCTCCAAGGACACACAAAAACCAAGAAGCTGGACAAAGCCAAACTCCACAGCCACCTCACTGGGACCACTACATTCAGTAAGCTGTGTTTTTAAACAAGTCCACTTCATCCAAATTGTTAAACTGACCACAAGTTGTTTGTTTATACCCCTCTCTTACTATTCTGTAATATCTGTAGGATCTATAGGATCTATAGATCTGTAGGATCTATAATGCAGCTCTTTAATCCCACCCCCTCCCTGTTTTTTGGAGAAGGCAATGGCACCCCACTCCAGTACTCTTGCCTGGAAAATCCCATGGACGGAGAAGCCTGATGGGCTGCAGTCCATGGGGTTGCTAAGAGTCGGACACGACTGAGCGACTTCACTTTCACTTTTCGCTTTCATGCATTGGAGAAGGAAATGGCAAGCCACTCCAGTGTTCTTGCCTGGAGAATCCCAGGGACGTGGGAGCCTGGTGGGCTTCTGTCTATGGGGTCGCACAGAGTCTGACACGACTGAAGCAACTTAGCAGCAGCAGCAGCAGCCCCCTGTTTTTAACTAATGTGTATTGGAGTCGCTTTACAATGTTGTGTTACTTTCTGCTACTCAGCAGAGTGAATCAATCACACAAATACATACACTCCCTCTTTTTTGGAGCTCCTTCCCATTTAGGTCACCACAGAGCACTGAGAAGAGTTCCCTGTGCTGTACAGTAGGTTCTCATTAGTTATCTATTTTATATGTAGTATAAAAATGCAGGGCTTCCCTTGTGGCTCAGCTGGTAAAGAATCCGCTTGCAATGTGGGAGACCTGGGATCGATCCCTGGGTTGGGAATACATGTATACATATATATGTATATATGTACATATATATGTGTGTATATATACATATCTATTATATACATATATATGTGTGTATATATACATATCTATTATATACATAGTGTGTATTGATACTACAGGTCAGTAGTATTGATATGATGGGTCAGTAGTATTGATATAATGGGTCAGTAGTATCAGTCAATAATATCATTCCCAATCTTCCAGTTCATTCCACCCACTCCCCGCCACCCTTAGTATCCATACGTTTATCAATGTCTGTGTCTCTATTTCTGCTTTGCAAATAAGATCATCTATACTATTTTTCTAGATTCCACATTCATTCTTGTTATCAGTAATTAGCATTTTCTTTCTGTTTCTTTACCAGTTTATCAATTCTATGAATCCCTTCAAAATGCATGCTTGGGTTTGATGGTTTGGATGCATGTTTGCTATCTATCTAATTGAGATCTACCTTGACTTTCCTATATCCTTCCTTTGATATTGCCATTCATTTTCCACCTCCTTCAGTTGGAAGCACATATCACTGATGTTGGACCTTTCTTCTTTTCCAGCCTGTGCATTTAGAGCTATACATTTTCCCATAAGTAGTGCTTAGCTGTAACCCACAAACTCAAAATATTTTTTTAAGTTTGTATTTACTTAGAGATTTATCTATCTATTTTTGCAGTGCTGGATCTTTGCTGCTACATGCAGGCTTTCTCAAGTTGTGGACAGCCTGAGCTGCCCTTCATTGTGGTGTGAGGACTTCTTATCGTGGTAGCTTCTCTTGTGAGGAGCACAGGCTCTAGGGCGCATGGACTTCAGTAGTTGCAGCTCCTGGATTCCAGAGCATAAGCTCAGTAGCTGTGCTGCACCAGCTTAGCTGCTTTGAGACATGTGGGATGTTCCTAGACCAGGAATCAAACCCATGTCCCCTGCATTTGCAGATGGATTCCTATTTACTGTACTACCAGAGAAGTCCTCAAAATATTTTTAAATCTACACTGCAATTCCTTCTTGGACATATAGGTATTTAAAAGTGTGTTGCTTAATTTCCAAGCATTTAGAGATTTTCTGGTTGCCTTCTTGTTATTGATATTGATATCGAGTTTAATGCTGCTTTGAAGTCCACCACTACTTCTCTGTGTCCATCCCACTGTCCTAAAGGGGCGGGGACCCCCAGTCCTCAGTCATCCCTCAACTTATCTAATGCACCATGCCCCTCCAAGTCCAAGTGAGAAGAGATGTTGGGAGATACATCTCATCACCTTCAATCTCTCTTTCCCATTTTGTCTGCCATTTTTTGGTCCTGCCTTCTTTTTTTTTTTTTTTTTAATTTTACTTCCTCTGGGTCTAATTCTCCTTCTTGAATGCAGCTAATATCTCATTAAGAATATGGACAAGGCTCTAAACCACAGGAGAAATTTATGAGCCAAGTCCTCTAAATTGGTTTGTAAGACACTAAATAAAGAAGAAAATAAGGGAGTTTGGAAATTTTCTTCTCAGGAAAATAGTCTGGCTTGCAAGGCTATTATTCTGCTGCATAATCATATTTTTGATTGTGTCAGGAACTGAATATGAGTGTGGCCTTCCTTTCTGCATCCCGCCAGTAGCATTCTAATCTCTTCCCCAGCAGATTGTTGTTCAGGATGAATCAGGTGAAGGTGAAAGAGAAAATCCCATTAACTTGGTAAAAATACTTCCCTTCTTGCAACTATGGAAGGGTCTGTGCACATTGAGAGCAGCCATGGTCAATACCTGTACAGAGTTTCTATTTTGGAACACGGTTTCCATTCACGGTTGTTGTTAAAGCAATAACAATGGACTGCTTTGGTTACTGAGCTAAGCAGGTTCATGAGATTATGTCTCAGTCTTGGGCACATAGATGGTTCGATGCTTCTGGGAGCAGAGTGGGATTGGAAGTGAGGATCCACAGTGACTCTGAGGAGTTCCTACCTTCCTATGTTTGAAGGGTGGGCATGGGGACAGCCAGGCTAGAATGGGGTGTGATCTGCCTGGAACACTGAACACCTAAAGACATGCTGTCAACAAGCGGAGCGATGTGAGCATTGTGAACCAGGGCAGTGGCAGTGAGGACCAGCAAAGTGTGGACAAAGAGGTCAGTGAAAAAGGGAAAACCCTTGGCTTTTCTGTCCCTCCCTTCTTTTCCTGAAGCACAAAGAACTCATTTACAAATCTCACTCATTTGGAGCGATTTAATTGTCTTACAACAGACCAGTAGCCAAAGAGATGTTTAGGAAATTGAACCTACATTTCTAATCTGAGTGCCATTTCATTTGCGTCCTTATGTAATTATTTACCTTTTCAACACTGGCAAAGAGCCTTTAACAGATTTTTCTTTTAAAGGAAGAGAATCAGAGCTTCCCTGGTGGCTCAGAGGTAAAGAATCTGCTGCCAATGCAGGACACACAGATCTGATCCCTGGTCTGGGAAGATTCCACACGCCAAGGAGCAGCTACTGCAACTACTGAGCCTGTGCTCTGCAACAAGAGAAACGATTGCAGTGAGAAGCCCTCACGCTGCAACTAGAGAGTAGCCCCCGCAACTAGAGAAAGCCTGTGCAGCAATAAAGGTCCAGCACAGCCAAAAATAAGTATAAATAAATCTGTTTAAAAAAAAATAAAGGGAGAGAATCGGCCTTTTATCTCCTCATATTGAAATTGGGTTGCACGACATGGATGAGCAGTGAGTCCCTGAGGAAAGTGATACAACCAGCTCGGCTCAGTCTTCCTTTCCCCCTCCCCACCCAAAGCCTCAGCAGGGGGTCCCTTTAATAAATAATCAGGCTGACTCAGGTATATTGAGCCGTTTCCGCTGTTAATTCTCACCTGCTGCTGCTGCTACTAAGTCGCTTCAGTCGTGTCCAACTCTGTGCGACCCCACAGACGGCAGCCCAGCAGGCTCCCCCATCCCTGGGATTCTCCAGGCAAGAACACTGGAGTGGCTTGCCATTTCCTTCTCCAATGCATGAAAGCGAAAAGTGAAAGTGAAGTCGCTCAGTCGTGTCCGACTCTTAGCGACCCCTTGGACTGCAGCCTACCAGGCTCCTCCACCCATGGGATTTTCCAGGCAAGAGTACTGGAGTGGGGTGCCATTGCCTTCTCTGGTTAATTCTCACCACTATAGTTAAAATCTCAAAGCCCTTTCTCATGGGAAAACAGCAGACGCTTGTAGGAAGTTCCTTTCTTAGGAGGGGAGAGAAGTAGTTACAAGTTCAGGTCCTAGAACAAGATGTCCAGACTCAGATTCTGGCCACTTGGCTTACTGGCGAGGTAACCCTGGACAAGTAATGTAACTTCTTCAAGCATCAATCTTATCTATAAAAGGGGGATAATGATAGCCCACAAATCTCACTGGATCTCTGAGAAGAATAAATGAGGATATATGTCAAAAGTGCTAAGTGGAGTGTCCAACAGAGAGTAAACACATTATTAAAAGTCACTGTTGTTCTTATTTTTGATGGTTTCCCTCCATAGGTGTCTCAGGGCTTCCCAGGTGGTGCTAGTGGTAAAGAACCCACCTGCCAATGCAGAAAATGTAGGGATACTGGTTCGATCCCTGGGTCGGGAAGATGCCCTGGAGGATGGAATGGCAACCCACTCCAGTATTCTTCTGAAGAATCCCATGGACAGAGGAGCCTGGTGGGTACAGTCCATGGGGTCACAAAGAATCAGACATAACTGAAGTGACTGAGCATGCATACACTCCACAGGTGTCCGTGCCCCACGCTGACTGCCGGAGTAAACTGGATCTCATCCTTCAGCCTGCACACCTGCTCTCAGAGCTGGGTTCCCCGGGACACAAAAGACCACATGGCAGATCACCTGGTGTCCTCTGACAAGGGGACATCCCACAGTGACTGAGTGACCTAGGCTGGATCAGAGGGCTGGGGGCCGCAGTCCGCTGGCTGCACCTGCTGATACGAGGGGTTCAGGGGAGCCGCACAAGCCAGTGTCTCCAAAATGACTCAGACCAGCAGAGGCACGCTGCAGGACACTGACTTGGCTGTCCCCGGGAGTAATTAATCTCCCTGAAACTGACGGCCCCTTCAAGGCAGACAGCCACAGTGGCTGTGTGCATCGGAGCTGCAAGACTCCTCTGCATATGTGAAGATGTTCGTGAGCACAGATGATGCCCCCGCGGGCATCCTTCAGAGTGGGAGCAAACTGTTATGGAAAGTCCAAATGACCTTGAGCAAGTCACTGAGCCCCGGCGTCCTCACCAGGAAAACAGGCAGGTTGTTGTGGGGGATTCCATCCTTGTGCGCAGGGCACCATGTGAAAGCCAGAAACCAAGGAGCACCAGCCTTCTTCCTTCAATGCATTTGCAGACTTCTTGGTGGGGTGGGGTGGTGACAAGGATTGAATATGGCAACTTGACCTTTTGGAGGCTGACCCTCTGACCGGGGGCACTTGGATGAAACTTGGAAAAGAAATCACTAAATATATGTACATATACACACACACATATATTTAAAAAACAAACAACAGGCAATGTGCTAAATAGGAGGGTGATGGGGGTCAGGGGTGGGTGCGAGTCTGGGCAGAAGCTGGGTCGAGGGCAGAGCAAGATGGGCTGCCTATTATTATGCACAACATCTAGAAGTCAAAATGAGGACTCTTTGCTTTGGCTGTGTCACATTGCCTCTGTCAAAATGTCCCTCTCGGACTCCCCTGATGGCTCAGTAGTAAAGAATCCACCTGCCAAGGCAGGGGACTCAGGTTTGATCCTTGATCCGGGAAGATCCCACGTGCCTTGGAGTAGTAACTAAGCCCATGGTGCCACAACTACTGAGACCACACTCTAGAGCCCATGTTCTGCAACAACGGTAGCCATCACGATGAGAAGCCTGCGCACCACAACTAGCGAATAGCCATGGCTCTCCAACACTAGAGAAAAGCTGGTGCAACAACAAAGACCCAGCACAGCCAAAAATAAATAAATAAAAAAAATTTTTAATGCCCCTCTCTTCACAACTGCAGCTTCACTGGTCTACTCCCCAATACCCCACAGTGTTCCGGATACCCCAGGTCAGCTCTGAACACAAGGCTGCTGCTTGGCTGTGGCCTTCTTCAGTGAGGCAGGGACAGTGAGCTGCAAAGAGCAGCAGGCTGAGGGATAATCCCCGTGGAGTTTGAGTAATGGCTCTGCTTGTTGATGGCTGTGTGACCTTGGTCAGGTTGCATGGCCTCTCTGTGCTCTTCAACCAGAGTCCATCCCCTTCCCCTGCCCCTCAGCTGTTTGTTCTTCCCTGTGGAGTCTGGGGGAGATGATGAGGCAGGAGAAGCTTCATCTAGTCAAGCAGAAGGAGAACCAGTGTACAGGCTCCTGTGTTCCTCCATTTAGGGTGTCCTGTTGGGTTACCCCAGTGCCTCCAGGGACTCGGTAAGACACCTGAGTAGCAAAAACCTAGAGAATGCTCTCTCTCTCTCTCTGGGTATCTGAAGTGCATTTCAGTGTGAATTAGAGAAGAGATTCAGGACAGAAGCTACCCCCCACCCTCCGATCTTTTGGCCATGTTGCATGCACATGTGTTTCCCAGGGAGAGGAACTGGCCAGCCTGACTGACCTCTTCAGCTCAGCATCTCAGAATGAGCTTGCCCCAACTCGTGTTCATCTGCATAACCTAGTTGTAAGCTTGTCTGGTGGGGAGCAGTGGGGGTGGGTGGCATCATGTCACTCTGGAAGGCTGCAAGGGAAACCAAGTCCCTGTTTCTAGTTCCAGCCCGACCTTTGTCCTGAGGGCCCATCTTGCCAGTTGGACGTCCTCCCTGGGATGTCCTGGTTTGTTGCTCCTGGCCACAGAGAGGTGCCCTGGTATAGTTCAGTAGTTAGATAGCCCTCCACCCACCCCTCACCCCCTCGACATCGCAGCACCACTCTGCCAACACCTTCCTCTTCCACAGGCTTGAACCTATCTCTGTCCCCTCATGATGATGGCCTGAAGCAAACTATTGAACCCTTCTGAGCCTCAGTTTGCTCATCTGCAAAATGGGAACAGCAGAAGTAACTACCCCAAAGGGTGCTGATGAGAAATAAGAAGAATTAATATATACACAAAGCACTTAGAAAAGCATCTGGGGACTTCCCTGGTGGTCCGGTGGCTAAGACTCTGTGTTCCCAACCTAGGGGGCACAGATTCAATCCCTGGTGTGGGAACTACATCCCACATGCCACAACTAAATTTCCCCCGTGCTACAACTTAGACCGGAGCAACCAAGTTAATTAATTAATTTTAAAAAAAGAAAGAAACATGTCTGGTTCATAGCGAATACTATATAATATTCCTCAACCAGCTGTCTCTATGGACTTATCTTTTGCGGAGGCCTCAGTCTGTTCTGGCTGCTGTGACAAAGTCCTGCAGACTGGCTGGCGTGGAAACAACACAAACGTATTTCTCACACTTCCGGAGGCTGGAAGACCGAGACCGGGGTACCCGCATGGACAAGTAAGGGCCCTTTGTCACGTTGCAGACTTCCCACTGTGTCCTCACAGGGTGGAAGGGGCCAGGGAACTCTCTGGGGTCTCTATGATAAGGATGCTAATTTCATTCATGAGGGCACTATGCTCATGACCAGTTTGAGCACAACTAGGAGCTCCAGTGGCACAATAGGTTAGTACATGGTACTTATACAGTAGTACATGCAAAGCAATGCCAAGGCTGTGAGTTTGAGCCTCACTGGAGCATAACCCTTTTGGGCCTTCCCAGGTGGGTGAAAAAACATGATTGAGTGACTTCGCACACACACATGCAGACCCAAATAAATAAATAGATAAATACATAAACTTGTTGTGTTGTTTTTTGAAAAAAAGAACACTGCCTCTTTCTACTCCAACTCCCTACCCCTGGCCTCATGTCCCCTCCAGTCTAAGGCCTTTGAGAATCAGCAGCATTTGGGGGATCAGGCCAAGAAGAAGCTCAGTTGGAAACACATTCAGTTTGAATTACTGGAGTGGATTTCCATGGTCCACAATGATTTGTGTATAAAGAGGCCACGCATAACAAGGTTTCCCTGGCTATAAAGTGGCAAGATTCAAACCATGGCTTGTCTGACTTGATCTTTAGACTCCACTGTATTGGCTTTCATGTGTTTATGGTGGTCATGACAGGCTTTTGAGTCTTTTTTTTTTTTTTAATTTTTGACCACATCCTGTACCAATGTGCTGATATCTGATCTGATAGAGTGCCTGAAGAACTATGGACAGAAGTTTGTGACACTGTACAGGAGGCAGTGATCAAGACCATCCCCAAGAAAAAGAGATACAAAAAGGCAAAATGGTTGTCTGAGGAGACCTTACAAATAGCTAACAAAAGAAGAGAAGCTAAAGGCAAAAGAGAGAAGGAAAGATAAACCCATTTGAATGCAGAGTTTCAAAGAATAGCAAGGAGAGATAAGAAAGCCTTCCTCAGCAATCAATGCAAAGAAATGGAGGAAAACAATAGAATGGGAAAGACTAGAGATCTCTTCAAGAAAATCAGACATACCAAGGCAATATTTCATGCAAAGATGGGCTCAATAAAGGACAGAAATGGTATGGACCTAACAGAAGATATTAAGAAGAGGTGGCAAGAATACACAGAAGAACTATACAAAAAGATCTTCATGACCCAGATAACCAGGATGGTGTGTTCACTCATCTAGAGCCAGACATCCTGGAATGAGAAGTCAAGTGGGCCTTAGGAAGCATCACTACGAACAAAGCTAGTGGAGGTGATGGAATTCCAGTTGAGCTATTTCAAATCATAAAAGATGATGCTGTGAAAGTGTTGCACTCAATATGCCAGCAACTTTGGAAAACTCAGCAGCTGCCACAGGACTTGAAAAGGTCAGTTTTCATTCCAATCCCAAAGAAAGGCAATGCCAAAGAATGCTCAAACTACCATACAATTGCACTCATCTCACATGCTAGCAAGGTAATGCTCAAAATTCTCCAAGCCAGGCTTCAACAGTACATGAACCATGAACTTCCAGATGTTCAAGCTGGATTTAGAAAAGGCAGAGGAACCAGAGATCAAACTGCCAACATCTGTTGGATCATTGAAAAGCAAGAGAATACCAGAAAAACACCTACTTCTGCTTTATTGACTATGCCAAAGCCTTTGACTGTGTAGATCACAACAAATTGTGGAAAATTCTGAAAGATGTGAATACCAGATGACCTTATCTGCCTCCTGAGAAATCTGTATGCAGGTCAAGAAGCAACAGTAGAACTGGACATGGAACAACAGACTGGTTCCAAATTGGGAAAGGAGTATGTCAAGGTTGTATATTGTCACCCTGCTTATTTAACTTATATGCAGAGTACATCATGAGACACGCTGGGCTGGATGAAGCACAAACTGGAATCAAGGTTGCCAAGAGAAATATCAATAACCTCAGATATGCAGATGACACCACCCTATGGCAGAAAACGAAGAAGAACTAAAGAGCCTCTTGATGAAAGTGAAAGAGGAGAATGAAAAAGTTGGCTTAAAACTCAACATTCAGAAAACTAAGGTCATGGCATCTGATCCCATCACTTCATGGCAAATAGATGGGGAAACAATGGAAACAGTAGCTGACTTTGTTTTTTTGGGCTCCAAAATCACTGCAGAATGTGACTGCAGCCATGAAATTAAAAGATGCTTGCTCCCTGGAAGAAAAATTATGACCAACCTAGACAACATATTAAAAAGCAGAGACATTACTTTGCCAACAAAGATCCGTCTAGTCAAAGCATGGTTTTCCAGTAGTTATGTATGGATGTGAGAGTTGGACTATAAAGAAAGCTGAGTGCCAAAGAATTGATGCTTTTGAACTGTGGTGTTGGAGAAGACTCTTGAGAGTCCTTTGGACTGCAAGGAGATCCAGCCAGTCCATCCTAAAGGAAATCAGTTCTGAATAGTCATTGGAAGGACTGATGCTGAAGCTGAAGCTCCAATACTTTGGCCACCTGATGTGAAGTACTGACTCACTGGAAAAGACACTAATGCTGGGAAAGATCAAAGGCAGGAGGAGAAGGGGACGACAGAGGATGAGAAAGTTGGATGGCATCACCAACTCAGTGAACATGAGTTGAGCAAGCTCCTGGAGTTGGTGCTGGACAGGGAAGCCTGGTGTGCTGTAGTCCATGGATAGGGTCGCAATGAGTCGGACACGACCGAGCGATGGAGCTGCACTGCTCCATGTGCGACCTTAGTTCCCTGAGCAGGGGTTGAGCCCACACTCTCTGCATTGGAAGGTGGAGTCTTAACCATTGGACCGCCAAGGAAGTCCCTGCTTCCTTAAGCAAACACTGGTTAGCCTGTTTCCAAAGCCTGGTCAGCGCCGGACACCGTTTCCCACGCTCCATCTCTTCCCATGTGCTTTCCTGTCTCGTGGCCCCTGAGCAGCCTGGACACCCCACTTCCCCAAAGTGGATTCCACACCACTGTCTTGTGTGGGAGCTTTCCCAGCCTGAAATGGCCTGGCCAAGCCATCTATGTGGCTCCTCTTGATTTCTTACTGGACTGGCATGCAATACTGACACCCGTGAAGCTGCGATGAAGCTCTGAACACATCATGCCACACTCTCTGCAGCAGAATCAGTTCCTGATCACCTGGTAAAATGAGATGTCTCTCCATGAAGGCTCCCTTCTGGAAGTCCTGAGGACTTTCCAGACATCTGTTAAGGGGAGAAGGATTTTAGAAGCTAATTTATCTCACTGATTCACTGATGGGAGCTCTTTAAAAATACATCTGTTTATTGGCGGCACTTTGTACAAGATATAAAAATCAGTGGCAACTGTCACATTTAAGGGAAAATAAAACAAGCATGTAAATGCTCAAGGAGCCCTTAATGACGGATGTTATTTTCTTTCTAGCAGCCAGCATCGTGATTCCGAAGTCAACCGGACATCCTGGGATGTAGGCAAGTCCGCAAGAGAAACCTGACTTTCTGCTCCTTTTGGTCCTGCTTCCTAACAGGCCCCTGGGAGACCAGCCCTACGGGGGAAAGTGCTGGAATTCGGCCAGTACCAGCTGCTATGTCAGAAAGACTTAGTGCTCATGCACTGTCCCCTGGTCTCAGAAGTGAGGGAGAATTATGGTACCTCAAGGCAATGGCACCCCACTCCAGTACTCTTGCCTGGAAAATCCCATGGGCGGAGGAGCCTGGTAGGTGCAGTCCATGGGGTCGCTAAGAGTAGGATACTACTGAGCGACTTCACTTTCACTTTTCACTTTCATGCATTGGAGAAGGAAATGGCAACCCACTCCAGTGTTCTTGCCTGGAGAATCCCAGGGACGGGGTAGCCTGGTGGGCTGCCGTTTATGGGGTCGCACAGAGTCAGACACGACTGAAGTGACTTAGCAGCTTAGTAGCTGCTTTAGAAATAAAGAAACTGGTTCCTTAGGTATCACACAGATCCCCTGGAGAAGGGAAAGGCTACCAACTCCAGTATTTTGGCCCGTTATGTGTGACATAGGTTGAGAAGACTTGGGCACACCCTAAAGAGAGACAGGTGCTGCATTATGACTGCATCACGGTCACTCCAAGTGACTGGCTCTGTTGAGAGGCAGGAGAGATGGACGGGTCCTGAAAGGAGCTCCTTCTCTCCAGATGCCCTTCACTGTGTTTTCAGGGGGCTTCCCTGTTGGCTCACACAGTAAAGAATCCGTCTGCCAATCCAGGAGACACAGGTTCGATCCCTGTGTTGGGTAGATCCCCTGGAGGAGGGCATGGCAACTCCACTATTCTTGCCTGGGAAATCCCATGGACAGAAGAGTGGAATCAGACACAACTGAGTGACTAGGCATGGGTGTTTTCAGGGATTTGGTGGCAAGTTTGAAACTGCAGAGGCTCCCTTGGGCCACCAGGGGCTCCTGTGAGCCTAGGCAAGAATCATCTGTCAATAATAGAAGATCTCAGGGCTGATACCCTGGGGCAGCGTAGGGCTGCCAAGCTATGGTCCGTCAGGCTGCTCCTCTCCAGAACCAGCTCTGAATGGTCTGTTTTCTCAATCAGGCCTCATATTCCACTCCATGAGACAGCGCCAGATAGTGTCTACGTCCAAGGTCACAATAGCATCCTCTGGTAGACTTGGGCAAAAACACGTTACGCCCAAGGGCTTCCCAAGTGGCTCGTTGGTAAAGAATCTGCCTGCCAATGCAGGACACGAGCACACACGGATGCTATGCTCGGGCTGCAACGTGGCTATGAGTTTACTTTCACTTTAATTTTAAAGAATTGGCCATTGGGAGATTTTACATAAGATTCAGAATCTCTGTTCTTGGAAGATTGTCAGATCTGCTGCCCTAAACCTATATTTCTGCCTTGCAATGTGTGGATATATGCTCAGCTGTTCAGTTGTGTCTGACTCTTTGCGACCCCATGGACTATAGCCCACCACGTTCTTCTGTCCATGAGGATTCTCCAGGCAAGAATATTGGAGTGGGTAACCATGCCTGCCTTCAGGGGATCTTCTCGACCCAGGGATCCAACCCATGTCTCCTGAGGCTCCTGCATTGGCAGGCAGATTCTTAACTTGCAAACATGTAATCAGAGCTAAGTTGCCAGTGTCCCCCACCTTTTTAAAAAAATATATTTGGCTGCCTTGAGTCTTAATTGTGGCATGCAGAATCTTCACTGTGTCATGCGAGATCTTTCCTTACAGGCTCGGTCTTTGCTTTGTGCATGCTTAGATGCTCCATGGAGTAAGGGATCTTAGTTTTGTGACCAGGGATTGAACCCATGTCCCCTGCATTGCAAGGCAGATTCTAACCACTGGACCACCAGGGAAGTCCCCCATCAGTGTCTCCTTCAGACTGTTCCTGAGTCTCATTTTCCATAGTCCTCACCACTCCCTATCATCTTGGACCCAGCCTCCCTCAGTCATCATGTCTCCTGCCCAACCTCTGGAGGTATTTGATTTTGCTCTTGAGAGGCACGTGCTGCTTAAAGAAGTAGACTGTGAGTTAGAACGTACAACCTTTTTTAAACAGTTATTTATTTTTAATTGCTTTACAATATTGTGTTGGCTTCTGCCATACATCAACATGGATCAGCCATAAGTGTACACATGTCTCCTCCCTCTTGAACCTCCCTCCCACCCCCAACCCCATCCAACCCCATCCCACCCCTCTAGGTCATCACAGAGCACCAGGTTAAGCTCCCTGTGTCCCTCATACAGCAAATGCCCACGGGCTATATATTTTACATATGGTAATGCATATGTTTCCATGCTACTCTCTCCATACATCCCACCCTGTCCTTCCCCCACTGTGTCCACAAGCCTGCAGAACATGAAACCTTTGCTACACAGTGAGGTCAAGAGCCTTGGGCTTGGCAAAGACTTCATCTGTGACCACATGAGCTGCAGCTTCCATCCACCAATCCTCCAGTTCCTTTCAGCCACCTCCTCTTCACTCCAGAAGGAGGCTGGGTAAAGTTCACTTGCCCATTTCCCTGGACAGGTGTGGGTCAGCATAGTCAGCAAGGTCTGGCTTCAGGAGCCTCCAGGGTCTCCCGTGTGGCCTGGTTATCAAGGAATGCAGTAAGTGCTCCCAGCTTGGTAAATGCAAAGTTAGATCTCTCCAACATACACTGGAGAAGTTACACATGTGGCAGTAGCCATCCAATGGGTTTTGTTCAATTGCCAAGTCATGTCTGACTCTTTGTGACCCCATGGACTGTAGCACGCCAGGCACCCCTGTCCCTCATCATCTCCCGGAGTTTGCCCAAATTCATGTACATTGAATTGGTGATGCCATCCAACCGTCCTATCCTCTGTTGCCCACTTTTCCTTTTGCCTTCAGTCTTTCCCACCATGAGGGTATTTTCCAATGAGTCAGCTATTCGCATAAGGTGGCTAAAGTATTGGAGCTTCAGCTTCAGCATTAATCCTTCCAATGAATAGTCAAGGATGATTTCCTTTAGGATTAACTGGTTTGATCTCTTTGCTGTCCAAGGGACTCTCAAGAGTCTTCTGCTGTACCACAGTTTGAAAACATCAATTCTTCGGCGCTCAGCCTTCTTTATGGTCCAGCTCTCACATCCGTACATGACTACTGGAAAGACCATATCCTTGGCTATACGGACCTTTGTCAGCAAAGCGATGTCTTTGCTTTTTAATACGCTGTCTAGGTTTGTCATAGTTTTCTTGCCAAGAAGCAATCATCTTCTAATTTCATGGCTGCGGTCACCATTCACAGTGATTTTAGAGGCCAAGAAGAGAAAATCTGTCACAGCTTCCACCTTTTACTCTTCTATTTTCAATGAAGTGATGGGATTGGATGAGAATTCATGATCTTAGTTTTTTTTTTTTTTTTTTTTAATATTGAGCTTTAAGCTGGCTTTTTCACTCTCCTCTTTCACCCTCATGAAGAGGCTCTTTAGTTCCTCTTCGCTTTCTGCCATTAAAGTGGTATCATCTGCATATTTGAGGCTGCTGATATTTGTCCCAGCAACCCGATGGGTAGCAGACACTTCACCACCCACAGAATTCCCTTGGTTCACTGCCACCTTGGCCTGTTCTCTGGGCATGTCTCTGAAGCCCTAGAAGAGATGGCATGGGTGGCCACTGGATGGGTGAGTGAAGAGGAGTGGGCTGGGTGGGACCCTGCAATGGCAGAGTCTTCACAGGTGAGTGCCCAAGAGCTTCAGTAAATACTTTGGACAAGAGGCCAAGGATATTCTCTAGGGCCAGGTAGGCAGTGACATATTAAGAGAATCTAGACTCAGGACTTCCCTGGTGGTCCAGTGGCTAAGACTCTGCACTCCCAATGCAGGGGACCCAGGTTCAATTCCTAGTCAGGGAACTAGATCCCACATGCTGCAACGACAACAACAAAAAGATCCCGCGTGCCACAACAAAGATCAAAGATCCCTCATGCTGCCGGTAAGACCCAGCGCAGCCAAATACATACACTTAAAAATTAATAAAAAAGAGAATCCAGACTCCTTAGTGTTATTACCTCTTTTCCTTCCTTTCCTGCAAAATTCCAGTTGCAAAAGCATCTCTCTCCTGTCCCCCTGGGGTAAAGAAAGCCTCCCAACTGGGAGCCCATGGGATGAGATGGGTTGTAGACATGGTTGTCTCAAACTGGGCTCTGCCGACTAGTGACCAGTGAGGGGGCCTGGGTGGGTCTCTGTGCTTCCTCACAAGAATGGGGTGGGTGACCCCCATCTCTCAGAGCTGCCCGCTTACACAGAGCAGGAACACAGGAGAGCATCTTTGCACAAGTGTGTGTTACCGGCTCCCTCCTGGTGGAGAGCCATAGGTGCTGGAGGAGTCTGATACTCCGGACCATCTGGGTAGTGGGAGGAGCCCGGCTTCGAGGGAGCACACTGCCGCACACTGTCCATCTTCTGGGTCCCCATGTCCATGCAGGGACCGCCACTCAGCACTTGGTTGAATTTCACATCCCAGTCACAAAGGGTGTGGGAAATGAGAAGATAAGTCCAGACCATTAATTATTAATTACCTTTCTCTGTTTAGAGTCCTTGTTCGCTGCAGAACACAAAGCAATCTTCTCATACCCTACTAATGCCTTCTCTTCTCTGAGACCAGCAAGCTAGAGTCAAGTGAACAGATGAGGCCTGAGAATTTATGTGAAATTTATGTGAGACCCAAGCTCAGGACGGTGGGGGACACTGGTGAATGATGTGTCAAAATCAATAGACCCTACAGCCATCTTTTTATTATTCTTTTTCTAAGTATTCCTTTTAAAAATATTTAATTATTCTTATTTTATTTTTATTTTTTGGCCATGCAGCATGTGGGATCTGAGTTCCCTGACCAGGGATTGAACCTGCTGTGCTAAGTCTGTCAGTCATGTCCAACTCTTTGTGACCCCAAGGACTATAACCCGCCAGGCTCCTCTGTACATGGGGATTCTCCAGGCAAGAATACTGAAATGGATTCCTGTTTCCTACTCCAGGGGATCTTCCCAACCCAGGGATCCGAACTCAGGTCTCTCGCCTTACAGGTGGATTCTTTACCAACTGAGCCACCAGGGAAGCCCATTAAACCTGCAGCCCCCTGCAATGGGAGTGTGGAGTCCCAACCACTGAACCACCAGGAAAGTCCCTCCTCTTTTTGGTCCCAAGAAACTGAACCACAGGGAGGGGCAGCCTAACAAAGGGAGGGTTGACTACGAGAGGCTGGGCTTGTAGCTGTCTGCTCCCCAGGTAAGATGTGGGGCATAGCCAGACCTGCCTCTCTGAGGAGGACATGCAGGATCTTAAGGGATCTCTAATTCAGGAAAAATAAGGATCATGAGGGCTTCCCAGGTGGCGCTGGTGGTAAAGAACACACCTGTCAGTGCAGGAGACACAAGAGACTCAGGTTCAACCCCTGGGTTGGGAGGAACCCCCAGAGGAGAGCATGGCAACCCACTCTAGTATTCTTGCCTGGAGAATCCAATGGACAGAGGAGCCTGGTGGGCTACAGTCCATGGGGTTGCAAAAAGTCAGACATGACTGAGTACGCATGCACACACACATAGATTGATACGGGAGCAATAGATTGAAATAGGACTTTGGTGATAAAGAAGTAACGGTCAAAGACATAGTCATCTAAGACCTAGAAACACAGATTTCTTTCCAGACACGGCCTCCACTGTTTGTCTTTCTGTGATTTTTCCAGGGCTGGGGCAGAGGAGATTGAGGCCATGTCAGCTTGGACAGCAAAGCTTTGGCTACAGGCAGTGCTGACAATCGGCTGTGTCATGACTTTAGTGGAAAGCAGGAAATCATAAGATGCCTCAAGTGATGTCCATTGTGGGAGTGAACGTGTATCTCTGGGTCTAGAAGGAGAGAGAGGACGTTTGTGCTTCTGTCCAGACAGAATGAGCTGGGGCCTGGTGGGGTCCATGGTTTAAATCATGGCTCAGGTGGTAAAAATTCTGCCTACAGCGAAGGAGTCATAGGAGACACGGGTTCAATATCTGGGTCTGGAAGTTCCCGTGGAGGAGGAAATGGCAACCTGCAACATTTTCTAAGGAGCATTCTCAGAAATCAGAGAAAATGCTAAACAAGAAGACAGGTTTTAGGAGAATCAGAATCCACTGAGCATGTAGATCAATTAATGATAATGTCCTTGCTCGCTTGGAGATGTGGCCACCGGGGAGAGGCAGGATTTTTGAAGCTGGGCTTGCTAAAAGTGCCCACATTTCTCCATTCTTTTATAGACACTGAGATGGATATTTTAATGTTTTAACTGGGGCCCAGGGACGGGAGACACATCCTTTGATCATCAGCAAACAATTCTGCCTTGTGGTTGATACAGATGGAGTCCAGGTCTCGTCCAGGGAGTTGAGTCCAGAATGTCCATGTGACCAGTCCACTGGTCCACTGGACAGGAGCACCTCTCCTGAGCATTAGTTAATAAGAGAGGGGAGGGCTTCCCTGGTGGTCAAGTGGTTAAGACAGCCTCCCAATGCAGGAGACACACATTCAATTCCTGGTCCAGAAAGATCCCACAGGCCTTAGAGCAACTAAGCCCGCCTGCCTAGAGTCTGTGCTCCACAACCAGAGAAACCACTCCAATAAGAAGCCTGTGTACCGCAACGAAGAGGAACCCCCACTCTCTGCAATTGGAGAAAGCCCCCACGCAGCAACAAAGACCCAGAACAGCCAAAAATAAATAAATAAATCTTAAAAAAATTATATCAAATCTATCTTTAAAAACAATACAAGGAGCAGACTATTTCCAACAGGAGGGCCATCTTGGAAAGAATATTTTTATTTTTTTGGCCATGCTGTGAGGCTGTGAGGCATGCAGGGTCTTAGTTCCCCAAACAGGGATCAAACCCACACCCATGCACTGGAAGTGTGGATTCTTAACCACTGGATCACCAGGGAATTCCCAGGAGGGCTGTCTTGGAAGCTGAGCAACTGTTGTATTGATGGAGGTCTGGATTCAGGTCCACCCATGCCCTCCTGGGGCTTGGTACAGAGCCTGTTCCTCTGTATGAGGCCTCACTGCTGTGCCAGCCTGGACCACACCCTTTCAAACGGGTCAAGTTCAAACATCATTCCTTCAGATGTTGTTATGAACTTAACTGTGTGCCCTGCTCCCCTCAATTCATAGGTTCAAGACCTTAACTCCCAGAACTTCAGAATGCAACTGTATTTGGACATGTGGGCCTTTCAAGAGGTAACAATGTAAAAGGAAGCCATATGGGTGGACCCTAATTCAATATGACTGGGGTCTTTACAGGGCTTCCCAGGTGGCTCAGTGCTTAAGAATCTGCCTCAGTGTAGGAGACGAGGGTTCGATCCCTGAGTCAGGAAGATCCCTTGAAGTGGGAAATGGCAACCCACTCCAGTATTCTTGCCTGGGAAATCCCACGGAGAGAGGAGCCTGGCAGGCTACAGTGTATGGGGGCTGCAAAGAGTCGGACACAACTAAGCGTGCACACACACACACACACACACACACACACACGGGGTCCTTATAAGAGAGGAGATTAGAACACAGCCACAGAGGGAAGACGAAATGAAGACCCAGGGAGAAGGCAGCTGTCTTCAAGCCAACGAGAGAAGCCTCAGAAGAAACCAGCCCTGTTGACACCTGGATCCCAGGCTTCTCACGTCCAGCCTTGAGAGAAAATAAGTTCTTGTTGTTTAAACCCCACCCCCAGCCTGTGGTACTTTATCATGACACCCTAGGAAATTAACACAGGTGTCCTTGTTGTACAAGAAACAACTGATTCAATGCAGGCAGCCCAAGGTGGGCACAGGTGACCTCCCCAAGGCCCACCGGCAACACTGCATCGGTAGGATTGATAGGCTGCCCCCTAGAGCTGGCACTTCCGTCTTAGCAAGTCTGGGAACAGGTTGAGCTGCGAAGGGATAGATTTTTGTCACTGTCCCCAGGGCATATAGGAGGGGCCTAAGGAACAGTGAGGGGACTGTCATCTTATTTTGTGTATGTGTGCTCAGTCACATCCAAATCACGAGACCCTATGGACTGTAGCCCACTGGCTCCTCTGTCCACGGGATTCTCCAGGCAAGAATACTGGACTGGGTAACCATCCCTCCTCCAGGGGTCTTCCCAACCCAGTGATCGAACCCTGTGTCTCTTATATCTCCTGCACTGGCAGGCAGATTCTTTACCACTGCGCCACCTGGGAAGCCCCGTCATCTTATTGCTGTGTCTTAAAACTCCTCAGGGTCTTTTACTTGTCTACAGTGCCCAATGAAATACCATTTTATGAGCCAACTCCAGGCAGTTGTTGAGGATTCTGAGGCCTCATTCTGGTTGCGTGGGAAAGGATGTCATGATTGATCAGCAATGTCTGCTCCGGGCAAGCAGAGGAGGCATGACAGAGTGTCCAATCTATCTGCAGCTTCTAGAACATAAGGAGCTCAACCGGAGCCAAGGAGAAGTCAGTGTAGCCAAAGAGAGCTGGCTGTGATGATGAAGACCATGCACTTCCAGGACACCTGTTGGCTGTCAATGCCAACCGTTGGGTGACAAATAGATGTCACCTCTGGCCAACCTGTTATGGCCACCTGAGAATGAAAATTCATGTCTGCATTCATGTTCATGGAAAAAGCATCATATTTCAACCCCCATGTCTGCCATGGATGTGGACTGAAGGTGTGACTGCTTCTTGGATCTTGCTCAGTCTGCAGGGGAACCTCAGGGTTTCTTTGTGTCACGCTGTCCCAAGGTTGAGGACGAAATGCCGTTCTGGAGTCTGCGGGGTTCTATGAGCCAAGGCATTAGGAGTCAGATCTTTTAGAGGAAGGGTCCAAACCCTTCTGGAGCCTGGCTTCCCTCCCTGGGGCATGCACACCACAGAGGATGCAAGAGTGTGGCCCAGAACAGAAGGTTACCTCTTCCCAGAGTGGTGGTGGTGATGGGCTGTCTTGCTTTATAGTAACACAGAGTTGCATTATGTAGTAGGATAAACTACTTAAAAACACTTTAAACTAGGTACTTCCCTGGTGGTCCAGTGGTTATGATTCCACCTTTCAATGTAGGGGACATGGGTTCAATCCCAGGTCAGGGAGCTAGGATCTCACATGCCGGGGGCCAGTGATGCCTGCAAGCCACACTATTGAGTCAACTAAGACCCGACACACCCAAAAATAAATAAATATTTTAAAGAAAGCTTTAATAAAAAATACTTTAGGCATAAAAAATACCAAAAGAATTTTAAAATATTAAAAAATTCCCAGAACGGAGTATAAGTTACATGGTGGTGGTGGTTTAGTTGCTCAGTCATGTCCAACTCTTTGCAACCCCAGGGACTGCAGCTCACCAGGCTCCTCTGTCCAGGGGATGTCCCAGGCAAGAATACAT
Organism: Bubalus kerabau; assembly: GCF_029407905.1. NCBI lineage: Eukaryota > Metazoa > Chordata > Mammalia > Artiodactyla > Bovidae > Bubalus > Bubalus kerabau. Next base: position 26,861,562 of record NC_073642.1, read on the forward strand.
ACTGAACATGAAATGTGTGCCTTGAGGCCAGCTGTTTACTGAGACATAGGGGCACATTCCCTCTCCTGTCCCTGGGCCAGCAGGCAGGCAGGACATGACTAGAGTGGGCAGGCTGCAAGCACACGAAGGATGCTTGTTTGGCTGGGAGCCCCTGCTATGCTATAGGAGGGGCCTCTTAGATGGCTGGGGCAGGCTGGGGATGCTGGGATCAGGGATCCCACCCTAACCTCTTCCCAGCTAGAATGCTGTCCCTCTATGTTCCCCTTGAAATAAGTTTTCCAAGGGGGCTCCATCTGGAGGACTTGAAGCATCATCATTCCTGGAAGGACCACCTTCAGGAATGATCAGCATAGGGGCATGTGTTGAAGAACACACGGAGGAGAGACTTTCCTGGTGGTCGAGTGGTTAGGACTCTGTGCTTCCACTGCAGGGGGTGTGGGTTCTATTCCTGGTTGGGGAACTTAGATCCCACATGCTGTACAGTGAGGCCAAAAAAGAAGAAAAAAAATTTTTTTTAAAAGAGAACACACAGAGGAAATCCATGGAGCACTGAAGTTCTTGGTGAAGCTAGAAGCAGACTCTGGAAGGGGAGGTCCACAAGGACTTCCTTTGTAAACACCTACTATGTGTTAGAGAAGCTTCCCTGATGGCTCAGTGGTAAAAGAACCTACCTGCAATGCAGCAGATGCATAGCTTCTCAGCTGGTGCAGTAGTTAAGAATCTGCCTGCCAATACAGGAGATGAAAGAGACACAGGTTCGATTCCTGGGTTGAGAAGATCCCCTGGAGGAGGAAATGGCAATGTGCTCCAGTATTCTTGCCTGGAACATTCCATGGACAGAGGAGCCTGGTGGGCTACAGTCCATGGGCTCGCCAGAGCCAAGAGTCGGACATGAATGAGTGACTGAGCACGCACTATGTATTAGGCTCTTTCATATATATCACCAAATATGATTTCCACAACAACCCAGCAAAGAAGGCAATAGCTTCCTAAGTTTGAAACAGGGAAAGAGTCTCAGAACGAGTTAGATGATTCCCTGGAGTAATAATTGACTGTAGCAGAGACCAGTTACAGAGGGACCACTTCCCAGGCTCAAACATGAATGACCTCATTTAACTACATCGTCACAATGTGGAACTGGTCACCAGAGTTAAGTGCAACTATATATATATATATATATATAAAGATATATAGATATAGATATATAGTGTGTGTGTGTGTGTGAGTGCTGACTCTATATCAGGAGTGATTTCCTTTTAGCAACTTCATAGGATAGGTGAGAAGAATATAGGTTTCAAAATCAAATGATCTCTGTTTGGAAGACGAGCTCTCCTACCCTGAATTAACCTTGAGTAATTCAAGTTGCTTTTCTGATAGTAAATTTCCTCATCAGGAAAACGGGGATGATAATCCTTACTCTGGGAATTAAATGACAGCATGTAGAAAATGCTTAGCATACAATAAGTGCCCAACAAATGGAATGACTTTCAAGTGTGGCTTCTCCTGGGATTTTATGAATGTGAGAACAGAAGCTCAAAAAGGCATCTCAATGAAATTAAGGTCATCTGACCAGAGGCAGAGCAGGAACTAAATGCTGATGACACAGACCTCGGGGCTCCTTCTCCCGTGTGGACACAGGATAATTGATTTTCACAGGACTGCTCCCCAGTCATCAAGAACGATCAAGCTTTTTGATCGTAAGAAGCACAGAACACACTTGAGGAATATTTCCTTCCAAAACAAGTCAAATAGTTGAAAATGTTGCCATGTTTGATGTTTTAATGCGAACTTCAGTTATCTAAAAAATTCACTGACATGGACCAATTCCAGAGCCTCTGATGCCAAAATTCAGAACCTTTCCGGTCTTTCTCCACATCAGGACTTATTATAGCATTAGCCTCAGAGTCTTGGAACCTTGCCAATTTTATAAACACTGTTCTCTCTATTGTGGCTGGACAGGATAATTTAGGGACATTTTCCTTGATACCATTTCATTTTCCACTTACATCGTAGAAATACTGTCGAATCTAAATGACACTACACAAACCACCTTAGACTGCAGCTTTTGAGTCTGTGCTGTGATGGTGTGGCCTGGTAGTGTAAATATTTGTTGGAGAAAGATTAACAAGCAGGGCATTATATTCGGAATCGCTGCCTTTTTCATTAACCCTGTAAGAAAATACACCGGAGTGATAGCTAGTCCTCTAAATCACAACTTTCAAGCAGTTAATAGAACATTTATTTTCAGGCTAATTCAGGTTCGTACTGCTTTTAAAACCCTTTCTTTTACCATAACCTTGTCTATCTAAAATGAACATCTTAATGATCTAATGGCTGAAAATTTGCAGTAAATTTCCAAACATATTTGGGTGCAGAGATACATTATACTTCAGGCATTCGTTACTTGAATGGCGTTCAGAAAATTAAACACAACTGGAAAAAAAAGTGACTGGGAAATTAATCACTTGGAATAAGAATATATTAAAGATTATACAGCATCAACTGACAGCTTACTCACAAGTATCTCTTTCGGATAAATGTGAAGTCATAGCTTCTAGAATAGATTTCCAGGGTAAGTTTGCACTTGACAATTTTCCTTCTCGTGTGTCCTCAAAACTACTACATGTCTTAGGTTGAGCCATCCCTGAAAATGTAGCTGTAATCCAAATTCAGTTTGTAAATCACATCAAAGGCCTTGGATGTTGGACTTTCTGATGTCCTAAATCCACTGTGCAGCTTTGCAGAGACCACAGATCAGGTCACTACAGTTCATCTCAAGTGGTGGATTAAGAAGAAGGAGGGAAAGGACAGGAGACTCAAGGCATCGAACCCCTAATTGACTGGATCCACACTTTATGGAAAGGAGTAAGATTGCATCCTAGACACTGATTTTCTGACTGGATTCTGGGGAGGCTCAGCCAAACCCCCATGGTGATGAAGAAGACGCTGCAAGTTAATGCAGAAGTGGACTAACATGAAAACAGACTGGAGACCCTGCCTGGGACTTCATTTTTGGATCCAAAGCCACACGATGACCTTACTGAGCATCTAGTGAGAAGGTGGATCACCTTGGTCTTTCCTGACAGGTTTACCTTTCCAGAACGTTCCTTATGGGCCAAGAGACGATTATAAAATTCAGTTCCCTAATGCGTTCTGCCTCCCACCCCCTCAAATCACCCAGACACATTCTCCACTTTTACAGTGACATGGGAAAAAAAATATCTGAAACTCTGTATGAGGCTGCAGATGAGGACAAAATCAGAGGGAGCATTGACATTTTAGACAGGCTGCCGCCAACAGAACTTTCCCCAGAAAGTTACATCTAATGTGACCTTCATCAGCTACACTGAGAAGGATCTGTTCCAGGTTACTGTCAGCCACAAGAAGGGACTGAATTTTAAGCAATGAACTTGAGGAGAACAAATTTCCAACTTTGATTCAGTTTCAACTCAGACTCCCTAAACCCCTCCTTGGAGAGGAGCCGAGGACCCCGAAGGGAGAGGGTACAGCTCGAGGGAGAGACGGTGCTTGGAACACAGCCCAGCGCTCTTCCAGGCTTTACAGACCCGAGCCCCGCAGCCGAACACCGACTGCTGCAACGCAGAGCCGGCGCGGCTCCCACCCCGGCCTCCCCAAGTTGCTGCTACCTGCCGGCGCCGTCCGGCCTCCCCTGTCCATCCAGGCGAACCCAGGGCGCCGTGCCACCGGAAGGGGTCCCGGCTCCGGGTGGCCGTGCGGGTCTCCTCGAGGCGGCGGATCTCCTCCAGCAGATTCTCTGCGCGCGGCCGGCCGGCTGGTTCCGTGGCCGGGGACCACCCCTCTTCCCCACCGTGCCCCACGCGACGCCCCGGTCCCCCGACCGCGCTGCTCCCCGGCCCCGCAGGGACCCGGGATGCGCCCGCAGTGCTTACCTGGCGAGGCAGTCCGGTGCGCTCGCTGCGGCGCGTGCTGGTCGGTGGCGCGGGGGGCGCTGCCCAGGCCGGGCTGGGCGGGCTGCGGCTGAGTCAGCGCCCCGGCGGCGCGGGCGAGACCCGGCCAGCCGCCGAGAGGGGGCTCTGAGCGGAGCGGCGGCCGTCCTGGCATTTTAAAGGCGAGGCAGCTGGATGCAGTTCAAGCGGAAACGCAGGGAGAAACTTCAGCCCCCGGGGCAGAGCAGAGCGTGGGCCGCGCGGAGGGGGCCCGGGAGCCCCTTGCCGGCGCACACACCAGCCTAGGCTTTTCTGATACGCTCTTCACAAGCTCTCCCTTCAGATTTTTCCTTTATGGGAAAGCGAACACCTCTCTCAGGGCATCCTTCTTCCTGCATTATGCTTTTTAGTGAGACCAACGTTTGCATCAAAGTTAGGAGCAAGACCAGGAGGCCAGCTGGAAAGTCTGGTGAATGCAATTAGACAAGAAAAGGAAAAGGGGGTTAAAACATTGAAGTTGTGCATTTGTAAACAAGCCAGAAATGGGAGGGGGAGCTTTTCAAATATTGGGAGGTAGGAGAAAAACAGTGACTATATGCAGTAGAAGTGATTGTCTAACTGAAAAATCTGAACGGAAGATTGAATGAAATAAACGCCTTTTCCAAGGAACTGCCGATTACAAAGTAAATATACCAAATTAAGTCTTCTCCTGCATTTACTAACCAGTTAGAAATGCCAGTGGTAGTTGGTGGGAGGGGGGGAATCCCATTTTTACTACTAACAAAGCCGTAAAAAGCTAGGAGTATAAATTTACCAGGCAATATCTCCTACTTGGTCAATTTATAGTCTTAACTTTTTATGGTTTTGCTAGTAGTAAGAATGGGATTTTTTCCCCACTGACATTTCTAACTGGTTAGTATTGATAAATGCACAAGAATTTCTTTTGCTTGGGCTTTCCAGGTGGTGCAGTGGTAAAGAATCTGCCTGCTAATACAGGAAATATTAATGCGGAGTTCGATCCCTGGGTAGGGGAGATCCCCTGAAGGAGGACATGGCAACCCACTCCAGTATTCTTGCCTGAAAAATCCCATGGACAGAGAGCCTGGCGGGCTACAGTGCATGGGGTCGAAAAGAGTTGGACACAACCGAGCAACCGAGCATGTGAGCGCGCGCACGCGCGCGCGCGCGCGCACACACACACACACACACCTTTTACTTTGTTAAAGAGCAGTGCTTACTCTGGGATGAAAAGAAGCAAATATTGTAACCTTGTCGAATTCTCTTTACTTTAAATTCAATCCAGTCATCATCAAATAGAATCTTCTATTTGTCAAGTAGAATCTTCTTTTTCACTGATTCTAGGTCTCCTGTGGAAGTGTAAAGACAGAACAGTCAACAAAATGTTGATAAGGAAGAAAGTAAGAGAAACTAGGCCTGTTGGATGTTGAAATGAAAGAATGCATAAGTAAATAAATACATGCATAAGTAAATAAATAAAATGCTGCATTGACTGAAGCCTTACCACTGAAGGAAGTGCTTTACATGTATTAATGCAATTTGATGCTCACAACATACCTGTGATGCAGATACTAATATTGCCGCCACTTCAAGATAAGAAAATGCAGGCTCTGTAGGATAAACAGAATCACACAGCTAGAAGTGCGGGATTATGGATGTGAGGCAGACACCCTGCTTCCATAACCTATGCATCTGTGTTTAAGCCTCTGTCACACTACACTGCCTTTATCACAAAGCAACGGTAATTAAAACAGCATGTTACTGCCCTAGAGATGACTGTTCAGTAGAGCAGGTCGAAGAGCCTAAATTTAGTACATAGGAAACTGTGGTGTTAAAAGGTGGCGCTTCAAGTTGCTAGAATAGAGACATTTTTCCAAAAATGACATCGGATTAGTGGAAGCCGATTTTCTACCTAGTTCCCTAGCCCCAAATAAATTCCAAATCCATCAAATACGAAGTGTGAAAAAGTGAAGCCAAAAAATAATTAGGTGACTATATAGGTGAATATTTGTCGTAAACCTGGGATCGTGAAGTTCTTTCTAAATATATCATGAAAACATAAAAGACTGATAGGTGTGATTTAAAAATCCAATGTCTTTGTTAAAAAATGCACCATAAAATGAGTTAAAAAGTAAATAACAGAATTCCCTGGTAATCCAGTGATTAAGACTCCATGCTTCAGGAGCCACAGGTTTGATTCCTGGTTGGGGAACAAGATCCCACACGCCACATGGCATGGCCAAATTAAAATAATAATAATATCATTAAAAATAATAATAAAAATGTAAACCACTTAGCAGGGTGTCACTGAGTGGGTTCAGTCCTCTAATTGACCTTTCAAAAATGATATTTGCCCAGCTGCCCCTACTCACCATCTTCTGGGAGCAAATCAGTGGCATTCCTCATAAAAGGATGTCAAGTTTCTGCTGAGTTTTTAATTCAGAGGTCGTCATCAACAAAATTAGTTAAGTGTCACTCACTTGCACCTGATTAGAAGTTCACCAAGCTGTATGTCATTCTAAACTTGAAAAATTACTAAGCAAAAGAATATAGAGAAAGCTAGATAATCTAGTCATTATAAGCCAATATTCAATAATATGGAAAAATGCTTTTAGTTTAATATTAAATGATAAAATGCAGCATATAAGCTATATATCTTACAATCTTAATTTTAGTTTTATTAAAATATACAGTATATGCTTACGCAGATAATTCATAGAAAAAATACTGGAAGAAACCAAAGCACTTATCTCTCACAGGTCATTTTTCTTCTGACAATTTTGCCTGAAGTTCCATGTTTTCTAGAATGGATAAGTGGTGCCTCCTGACAACCTCTTCCAGTGCTGGTGTTATTCTGACCTCTAGTAGCCTCTGGTTCTCACTTTCTGACACAGGAACTGCTAATCTGTAGTGTAATCATAGTCTCCAAAAGCCTGAGGATGGATCTGCTGTCAGGCTGACTGACCATTGTTGATCTAAGTCCTAACAGTTTGTGTTTTCCCCACAGCCCCAGTTTTGTGTTATCTTTAGTAATCAAGAGAATAACAACAGGGACATCACTTGGTGGCTCTTCGAGTGCTGGAGTTGGCTTGCACGGAAGCCTGCCTTCTTTGGAAAGACTACAAGTAGGATCACCTCCTAGTGGCTCAGATGGGAAAGCATCTGCCTACAATGCAGGAGACCCAGGTTTGATCCCTGGGTGCAGAAGATCCCCTGGAGAAGAAAATGGCAACCCACTCCAGCATTCTAGCCTGGAGAATCCCCATGGACAGAGGAACCTGACGGGCTATGGTCCATGGGGTCACAAAAAGTCAGACATGACCGATCAACTAAAACTTTCACAAGTAGGGTGGCACCAACCATCTCCTGCAGACTCTGCTCTTCCCTGCTTGGAGATGTCATCATTGGCATCAGCTTGTCCCCCCTCCCCAGTGATGCCACTGAAAGCCCAGAGTCTGTTCCTTGGGTGCCTAGTAATTCACAGGTATCAATGCATTGTCTGCAGCAGGTGACAAGCACTATGGCCTCGTCAGGAAGCAGGCATGTAGCATCCTGGCTCCCAGTTCCTGCCAGTGGCCCAGGGATCCTTTTACTTCAGTGGTGGGATTCGCAAACAGACAGTTGGAAAATATTTCCAAAGTCTCTGGCTCTAACCCAGCGTGGGATGGATTATGGCTGAACGCAGTAGGTTTTCCATCTGAGCAGATGCTCAGCAAGACAGCGGAGGGAAGTGGTATCCTAGGTGCTAGTACAAGCCTGAGCTAGCTTGCAAGAGCCAATTTTAAATTTTTGGAAAATTTCAAGGCAGTGTGTAAGTCATTGGTGGCTTGAAATCACTCGTAACATTGTTAGCAGTCTTCCCTGGTGGCTCAGTGGTAAAGAATCTGCCTGCCAATGCAGAAGATGCATATTTGATCCCTGGGTTGGGAAGATCCCCTGGGGGAGAAAAAGGCTTGGGGCTGGGGAGTGTTGTACTGGTTGGTCTCCAAGGCTCCTTCTCTACCCAAGGTTCCTTAATGCCAGGGCCAGGGCAAGGCAGCCTGCCCTCTGTGGCTGGCTGCTTGGTGGTTTCAGTCGACTTGTGGTCTTCTCTTGAGTCCCGCAGAGGGAGCATAGCCAGAAAAACCAGCTTTGCTGTTGGTGAGGAGGTTCAGAAGACAGACTCCTCTGCCTTCAATCCTCAAGTTATTTTCCATACGTTTTCTTATTCTCCACTTACTAGTTCTGGGTCTATCTACAGAATACATTCAGAATTTGACCACCCCTCCAAGCAGCAGTCTGAGCTACCCTCCATAAAAACCTACCACTGCTGGGACTTCCCTGGTGGTCCTGTGGTTAAGAGTCCAACTTCCAATACTGGGGACATGGGTTCAATCCCCAGTGGGGGAACTAAGGTCCTGCATTCTGTGGGGCAACTACTGAACCTTCAGTAGAGAGAGAAGCCCTCAGCGCAAGGAAAGATCCCACATGCCCCAACTAAGACTCAATGCAGCCAAAAGTAAATAAATATTTTAAAGATAAATAAAACAAAAGGTCTCTTTAAAACAAATGAACAGGGACTTCACTGGTGGTCCAGTGGTTAAGACTGTATTCCCAATGCAGGGGGCCTGGATTCAACCCTGATCAGGGAACTAGATCCCACAGGCCACAACTAAGACCCAGTGTGGCCAAAAAAAACCCAAAACAAAACAAAAAATGAACAGATGAAAAACCTACCACTGCTTTGCAAAAATCTCCATGGATTTTCCATTTCGCTCAGCATACCAGTCAAAGTCTTTTGATGTAGGAGATCCCTCTGGTCCTTCTCTACCCTAACCTCCAGCCCCTTCCTGGCTCCTGCTTCTTCAGCGTGAGAGTCAATAAGCTCTTCCGCATCCTCAGATCCTTCCTGCCCCATGGGCCTCTGCACTTCCTGCTCTCTCTACTAGGACCTTTCTTTCATCAGAGATCATCAAGAATAACTCCTTCCCTCTTTCCTTTGCTCAAAGGTAAGATAACTCCTGTGACCATTGTATGCAAAATAGGAACTCGGAGCTTTCTACTGTCTCCCTTACCTTGCTCTGTTTATTTGTAGCGTTTATCCCTGACTTGCTTGCTCAGCCACATCTGACTCTTTCCCACCCCATGGACTATAGCCCCCAGGCTCCTCTGTCTGTGAGATTCCCCAGGTAAGAATATTGGAGTGGGTTACAATTGCCTGTTCCAGGGGATCTTCCCTACTCATGGATCGAACCCCTGTTTCCCGCATTGGCAGGCAGATTCTTTACCACTAGCACCACCAGGGAAGCCCTGCTGTCCTTACTTGTATATTTGTTTGTGGTCTGTCTCTTCACTTGAGAGCATGTTCACATGGGCAGGACACTGTTTTCTTAGGTTCTGTGTCTTTAGCAATGGGCCTGAGTTGAGGACATGGATGGTCAGGTGGGGTGCCTGGTGTGGAGGTGAGCCTGTTGCCTTGGTGAGGATGGGGGAGCCCCGGCCTCCCATGCTGGGTGTTAGGCACTGGCGGAGGGTCTGCCTGTGAAAGCTCAGCTGTGAGCTTCTCCGGGTCTGGCCATGTCGCTACCCAAAGGAAGCCTGCTTGCCTCATAGACCTGAGAAGAGGAGACCTAAAGACCCCCAGGAAAGACCAGAGGGGTCACTTCAGGAGGAGCTTGGAAAGGGCTCCTGGGCAGGATTCTGCACACGACCTGGAACCAGCCTTTTGCTCTCTCTGGTTGCCTTTTCTCCACTGGACTAGAACACCCTGAGCTTCAGCTGTCACGTTCCATTCCTGGATGGGCGGAGGAAGCGGCTTTTGAGGGAAAGATTTGGAAAATCTGCAGCTGCTGGCTGTTGTTTGAATCGCGGTAGTGTTTCCGTCTGTGTTCTGGGCTCTGCCGCTGCTGCTGAGGCTTGCCTGTGGGGTCAGCTCCCCTGCCCTCTTCCCGAGCCCTGAGCTTCAGGGCCAGGACCTTCAGGCTGATTCATGCCCTCAATGAGCTGGAAGGGCAGTGGGCAGCAGGTTTTGGTGCCAGCCCGTCCTTCCTCTTTGCATTTTGCGGAAGTCTGATGGATGACCCAATCTTTAACAAAGAGGCTCCAGGGAAGGAGATGGTGGTCCTGTCAGCCAGACCAGCTCAAGGCACACAGGGCCCTTTTTCCTACGAAATCTGTGCAGGCAGGGTGGAGGAGGCAGGAAATGAGAGCTGGTTGGCAGATGACGAAATGGAGAGTATAGGGAGGTTAAGTACATGGTCCAAAGTACTGAGACTTCAGTCTCAACTCCCAGAACTAGGGCATCTCTCTTGAGTCTTCATCTGAGGCACTTTCTGCCACATCCAACCGCCTGGTCTGCCAGTGTCACGTTCCTCCTCTTGAAGTTGACATTGCAAATATGTGGTCACGTGGCACCAGACCTCTCGGTCTACCACCTCCCTAGGTTCTGCCAAGTCAAGAACTCAGGGTGTTTAGCTTGAAGGGGAAGACTCAAGGGTGTTGATGCTCAGCATCACTCAGGGCCTGAAACGCAGAGAAGGGAGAAAAGTTCGGAGGAAGTGCAGGAGGGAGGTATCAGGCCAGCCGGTGGCACTGTTCCTTGTTCCCAAAGTCCCCCAAAGAGGGACATGCTGCTCTTCTGTAGTCTGACTTCTTCATTCTTCTTTGCTTTGGATTGGAGGAAAGTCACAGAAAGAGGCCGACATTGCAATAGACGCGTGCCTTGGCTGAGCAATGAGATCCCTAGTAGTAGCAATTTAGTTGCTGTGTAGTGTCCGACTCTTCAGGACCCCATGGACTGTAGTCCGGCAGTCTCCTCTGTCCATGGGATTTCCCAGGCAAGAATACTGCAGTGGGTTTCTATTTCCTCCTCCAGGGGATCTTCCTGACCCAGGGATTGAACCCAGGTCTCCTGCATTAGGCGGATTCTTTACTGTCCGACCCACCAGGGAAGCCCCAGTGAGACTGTTAAGGATGAACAACTGCTGCCTGCTTTCCCTGTGAAAGGCAGGGAGAAACCAAGGAGATGCTGCAGGCTTCTCTTCCTCTGGAGCTTAGTGAGGTTCTAAAGGATAAGACCTTTGTAGCCAACTTGAAATTTTAGGGAGCCCCAACTTTTCTCTGTGGTTATCTTCTTGGTGAGGCAGAGAAAAAATAAATCTTAAAAAAGAAATAGGCACATAGTAGAGAACAAACATATGGATACCCAAAGGGGAAAGGGGGCTGGGAGGAATTGGGAGATTGGGATTGACATATATGCACTTCTATGTATAAAATAGACAACCACTTATAGTAGTGTTATCGTCACTCTGCTCATTTAACTTCTATGCAGAGTACATCATGAGAAACGCTGGGCTGGAGGAAGCACAAGCTGGAATTAAGATTGCCGGGAGAAATATCAATAACCTCAGATATGCAGATGATACCACCCTTATGGCAGAAAGTGAAGAGGAACTCAAAAGCCTCTTGATGAAAGTGAAAGTGGAGAGTGAAAAAGTTGGCTTAAAGCTCAGCATTCAGAAAACGAAGATCATGGCATCTGGTCCCATCACTTCATGGGAAATAGATGGGTAAACAGTGGAAACAGTGTCAGACTTTATTTCTGGGGGTCCAAAATCACTGCAGATGGTGATTGCAGCCATGAAATTAGAAGATGCTGACTCCTTGGAAGGAAAGTTATGACCAACCTAGATAGCATATTAAAAAGCAGAGACATTACTGTGCCAACAAAGGTCCGTCTAGTCAAGGCTATGGTTTTTCCAGTGGTCATATTTGGGTGTGAAAGTTGGACTATAAAGAAAGCTGAGTGCTGAAGAATTGATGCTTTTGAACTGTGATGTTGGAGAAGACTGTTGAGAGTCCCTTGGACTGCAAGGAGATCCAACCAGTCCATCCTAAAGGAGGTCAGTCCTGGGATTTCTTTGGAAGGACTGATGCTGAAGCTGAAACTCCAATCCTTTGGCCACCTGATGTGAAGAACTGACTCATTTGAGAAGACCCTGATGCTGGGGAAGATTGAGGGCAGGAGGAGAAGGAGACGACAGAGGATGAGATGGTTGGATGACATCACCGACTCAATGGACATGAGTTTGGGTAAACTTTGGGAGTTGGTGATGGACAGGGAGGCCCGGAGTGCTGCAGTCCATAGGTCGCAAAGAGTCGGCCCCGACTGAGCGACTGAACTGAACTGTATAGCACAGGGAACTCTACTCAGTGCTCTGTGATGACCTAAATGCGAAGGAAATCTAAAAAAGAGGGGATATATGTATACATATAGCTGGACTTCTCTGGTAGCTCAGACGGTAAATCTGCCTACAATTCAGGAGACCTGGGTTCAATCCCTGGGTCGGGAAGATCTCCTGGAGAAGGGAATGGCAACCCACTCCAGTACTTTTGCCTGGAAAATTCCATGGACAGAGAAGCTTTGTGGGCTACAGTCCATGGGGTTGCAAAGAGTTGGACGTGACTGAGCTACTTCACTTTCACTTTCTTTCATAGCTGAGTCACCTTGCTGTACAACAGAAACTAAGACAACATTGTAAAGCAACTATTCACCGATAAAAGGTAATTAGAAAAAAAGAAAAGCCTGGACTCCAAATGGTTACAGCCACAGTGTGGTAGAACTTCTATCAGTCAGGCTCCTTGAAGGTCTATGTGGAGCAGAGCTCCCTGCTGACTCCTACTGGTCATGGACAACTTCAGCAAGAAAAAGATTTCACAGCATTCAACAACTGACATTTGTTAGTTACATTTTGCACAGCATAACCCAGCCCGTACAATGTCCAAATATGAGTCTTCTGCATTGGCAGGCAGACTGTTTACCGCTGAGCTACCAGAGAAGCCCATGTGTGCATATGTGTGTGTATGTGTATATGTAACTATATGTGTCTGTGTGTGTATATGTGTGTATGTATGTGTGTTGAGAGCTGGTGCTGAAGTGTGTTCCTGCCCCCAAGAAGATTAGGACGAAGTTGGTGCTGCAAAGCCCCGTCTACTGTGAACCTCTTTCCCATCCTTGCTGAAGCCTGGCGCTACTCCTCCTCTGAGAACATGGCCTCCCCATCCCACCTTGTCTTTCAGGCTTCCTCTTGAAGTGGGACTGAGCCCCAGCTTCCCTTCTGCTTTACCCCCAGAGACAGGCACACACTGTTGCTTTAAGGGGCTCCTTGGATGCTCTGGGCAAGCAGAAGGCAATGACAAATGGCTAGGGGTGGGTGGAGTGCAGAGTTTCAGGGACTCACAGAGTTCTCATTATAGTCCGGATCCTAGGTCTGTGGTTCCTGACTCTCCTGCGAGTGGGTCTGGTGGGTCTGGACGGATGCTTCCCAGGAAGCCCTCAAAAGCCCACAGTCCCCTACAGAGCCCTAAGGATCCCCGCTCCCAAATGGACCACTTGCCTCATAATCCCCAGGCATCCTGGTCCCCTCGGGGCTGGGTATGAGGGCTCAGTGCCAGGCACCACTGGCATCTCCCCAGATCCTCTGACTCCAGGCTCCAAACCTCAGCATTTTCTGCCAGATGGGGCGCAGTTCTAATTCAAGTAAGCTGTGCCCCCATGAAGGTATGAGCCAGCGGAAGACAGGAAGAACTGAGAGATAAGACTTTAAAAGCTTTGAGCTTGAGGTAGGAAAGGAGAGAGGCTGAAATGAAATCCCAGGCCACTCAAATCTCTGTCTGTTATCAATTCTTATCTTCTCCCCTAAGGCTGATGAATTTGTCATTGAAAAGGGTCAGCCAGACAGTAGTGGAGCGAGAGTTCTGGGTACCCTTTACTGTAATTTCTATTGCCATGGTCACTGCCGATGTCCCTTTGATGACCTGCCTCCGGAGAGCCTGAACATTCAGCATGCAGGGCAATGACCTGCCGTCTCTAGCTACAGAAGAAGGAGGGGACCCCAGTTGTTTGTGTCTGCTATTCTTGTATCCTGTGCCTGGTAATTTCATATTCCCCGCAAGCCTGCCAAAGGATGACAAATATTTCTCTCCTTCTCTCTCCCTCCCTATCCACACACACATATGCCTCTTCCCTCTTGTCTCTGACTCTGCCTCTGTCTGTCTCTCTCTCTCACACACACACATACATACACACACTCATATAACAAGTATCTACCAGGTTGCCATCGTAGATTCAGTGAATGAAGAAGACAGAGTCTGTGTTCTCACAAAGTTTATAATCCAGTGGTTAGAGTTGCATTAAAGAAATGTGTACATGCCACAGAGAAGAACAAAACCTGACCCCATGTTGGGTCTGTTTCTTCTACTTTAACCTTAGCTTCCTGTTGCTATTGGTCCTCTCAGCACTGAAAGGATGCTGTCTATAGCTCTAAGCACATATAATGGCCTGCCTCAGGGAACCCTGCTGCTCTGCCTGATGTTAAACTAAAGTGCCTTTGTTCAGCCCCCAGGGAGACACCCTGACCCTGCCCATCTGTGAGTGGCTACAGGAAAGAAGGAATTAACACGTCCCCATTTAACACATCCTGTCCCCAATGCTGGCCAAGCCAGGACATGTTTTGTAAGACTCATGACCATTTTACTTTACCACCTCACCTCCTGCCCTTCTCTGTTCTATAAAAAATCCAGACCCTGGTAAGATGGTACTCTAGGACACTAGTCCACCATCTTTTCAGACGCCTGGCTTTTCAAATAAAGTCACTGTTCCTTGTCTCAGCACCTCATCTCTTGATTATTGGTCTGTTGTGCGGCAAGCAGCTGCTACTGCTGCTGCTAAGTCTCTTCAGTCGTGTCCGACTCTGTGCGACCCCATAGACGGCAGCCCACCAGGCTCCCCCATCCTTGGGATTCTCCATGCAAGAACACTGGAGTGGGTTGCCATTTCCTTCTCCAATGCATGAAAGTGAAAAGTGAAAGTGAAGTCGCTCAGTTGTGCCTGACTCTTCGCGACCCCATGGACTGCAGCCCACCAGGCTCCTCCGTCCATGGGATTTTCCAGGCAAGAGTACTAGAGTGGGGTGCCATTGACGAGTTTGCAATTGTATTGTGTCATCATGGAGCATCACAGGGAGGTCAAAGAGAATTTAACAGGATGTGGGCACTTGGGGAGGCTTCCTGGAGGCAGTGACATTTGTGCGGACACTTGCAATGAGAAGGAATTATTAACAGAAGACAAGGATTAGGGAGAGGGAGGTAGCAGCATATGTGAAGGTCCTGAGGTATCAATGAGCTCCATGTCGCAGGGAAGCAGCTGAAGGAGGGCTAGGGTAGAAGTGGGCATGGCAGGAAATAAAGCCAGAGCGGGGAGCAGAGGTCAGACACAAATGACCTTGGAGGTCCCACAAGGATTTTGCCCTCATTCTAAGATGCCCTCATTCTAGGAAGAGGGACACTTGAGCATGGTTCTAGGAAGAGGGAGCATGGTTCTAGGAAGAGGGACACTTGGTCAGATTTGCATCTTTTTAAGAAAATTTATTTATTTATTATTATTATTTTGGTCATACTACACTGAATTTGAGATCTTAGTTCCCTGAGAAGGGATCGAGCCTGAACCCCTGCAGTGGAAGCAGGAAGTCCTCACCATTGGACCACCAGGGAAGTCTCCATATTTGCATCTTAAAGCCGCCTGGGGAGAACTACAGGAGAGCAGGGTGGGCGCAGGTGTCCATTCAGAGGGACCGAGGTGGCGGTGAGGATGGAAGAAGAGAAGAGGGACATCCAGACATGCTTGAGTAGAGCTAATGGAACTCAGTGGGAACTAGTTTTGGGTGTTTCAAGAGAGGGGCCTGCCAGGGACAGTGCTCAGGGTTTTAGCTTGAACCATCAGGTGAGGTTGGGGCCGAGAAGTCCTTCACTGAGGTCACGAGTGGATCTGGGGACAATTGATCATTGGTTCAGACTTGACATGTCAGGGTGCCTGTGGGGTACTCAAGTGGGGATTTCTGTGAGGTCCACGGAACGGGCGCTCAGAAGAGAGGCAAAATTGTGGGGATGTGTGGGTAACTGAAGTCCTGCAGCAGACTGACTGCCTGGGAGACAGCAGAGACTTCAAGAAGAGGGCTCCAGGGTTTACGTCCTGAGGGAGGAGGATGAACTGGCTAAGAAGAGGGGCATGGAGTGGCAGAGGGCAATCTTGGGGAAGGTGCCAACCACACCAAGGGAAGTTCTTTCAAGAAGGAGGATGTGTTGGACACCATCGAGAGCCTGGAAAAGCAAGTCAATGTAGATGGATAAGCAAGCCTGGGGCTCAGCATGTCAGAGTTGTGAACAGTCTTGAATTTCCGCTAGAACAAGTGTGGTGGGGGTAATGGAGGGAACAAAGTTTGGAGCTGACAGAGGAGTGAGCAGGAGGGTGTGAGATGGAGGAACTAAGGTCTTGACAACTCTCCAGAAGTGATGAAGGTGGGGGAGCACGAGGACTTCAGGAAAAGGGCTTCTTGTTTATTTCACTTGCTGGATTTTTGTTTTGTGTGTGTGTGTGTGTTTTTCATCTGAGCAGTTAGGAGGCTGATAGGATGGATCCAACAAAGAGGGAGAGGATAATGGGGGATTTTAGAACCCTGAGAAGGCTGGGAGTGGGGTGCAGGGGGAGGGGCTGATTGCTACTGGGAGGTGGGGGTTGAGGGGGCTCCCCTATGGGATCAGGGTGGGAGGACAAAGCCCGAGAGCAGATGAAGGCAAGTCTGTGGATGCCAAGGAGGTTCCTGTCTGGTGGCTTCTGTCTTCTCTGTGAAAACTGAGGCCAGCTGATACTCAAAGAGTGGGGGAGACAGAGGAGGGGGCAGAGGTTTTAAAGAATAAAGAAAGTATGAAACTAGTGAGTTTCAGCTTTTTCATAAGCAAGGTTTAGAGATAATGAAAGGACTCCTGTTATCACAAATGGCAAAATTTCATTTTTTATGACTGGGTAATATTCCATCCAGGCTTCCCAGGTCGCTTAGCAGTAAAAAATTTGCCTGCCAATGCAGGAGATGAGGGTTCAATCCCTGAGTTAGGAAGATCTCTTGGAGGAGGAAATGAAAACCCACTCCAGTATTCTTGCCTGGAGAATCCCATGGACAGAGGAGCCTGGCGGGCTACAGTCTATGCAGTTGCAAAGGATTCAGACATGCCTTAGCAACTAAACAACAATATTCCATTGTGTATATATACCACATCTTCTTTACCCATTCATTCATCAATGGGTACTTAAGTGGCTTCCATATTTTGGCTTTTGTAAATAGTGCTGCAACCAATGTTAAGGTGCGTATATCTTTTTCAATCATTGTTTTCATTTTCTCTAGATAAATGCCCAGAAGTAAAATCGCTGGATCATATAGTACTATTTTTAGTTTATTGAAAACTATACTGTTTTCCATAGTGGCTGCACAGTTTGCATTCCTAGGCACAGTGCATCAGTGATCCCTTTTCTCCACATCCTCACCAGCACTTGTTATTTTTTGTCTTTTGTATGATAGCCAGGCTGGCAGACGTGAAGTGGTACCTCACTGTGGTTTCGATTTGCATTTCCCTGATAATGAGTGATGTTGAGCATCTTTTCATGTGCCTGCTGGCCACCTGTTTGTCGTCTTTGGAAAAATGTCCCTTCAGATCCTCTGCCCATTTTAAAAATAGGTTTTTTTTTTTTTTATATTGAGTTGTATGAGTTCTTTATATATTTTTATTATTGTTTTGTTTTAATTTTTTAA
Source organism: Bubalus kerabau (assembly GCF_029407905.1). NCBI lineage: Eukaryota > Metazoa > Chordata > Mammalia > Artiodactyla > Bovidae > Bubalus > Bubalus kerabau. Next base: position 26,879,107 of record NC_073642.1, read on the forward strand.
AGTTTTTTTTGACGTGGACCATTTTTAAAGTCTATATTGAATTTGTTACCGTATTGCTTCTGTTTTATATTTTGGCCATGAGGCATGTGGGATCTTAGCTCCCCAACCAGGGATTGAACCCACACCCCTGCATTGGCAGGGGAAGTCTAATATCTAAAGTCTTCCAATGTCCAAAGTCTTCCAGTCTTAACCAGTGGACCCCCAGGGAAGTCCCTGTCTATTTGGGGTATCAGTTCATCAGATTTTGGTTGCAAGTATCTGCTCCCGTTCAGCAGGTTACCTTTTCATTTTGTTGACGGTTTCCTTTGCTGTTCTCAAAAACTCAATTAGCAATCAAGTTTAGAATAAAAACAGGGAAATTTGTTCAGGCCTGCCTGAGGTTGATAAGCCAGAGACAGACTCTCAAGAGGCTCTTAGAACTATTGAGCCTGTTAAAAGTCAAAAGCACAAAATGTTCATTTTCTAGATAAAGGATCATTCATCAAGATGACATACTGATATTTACATAAAGTTCACCAAAGACTCAGAGTCCAGGGAAGCATGGGTATTTCAAGCGAGCAGCAAGTCACCATGACCCCCTACAGAGCTGGGAAAGAATGTCTTTCTTTTCAGAAGTTCATTGCTGGCATCAGAAGGAAGGAAGAAAATTGATCTTCAAGCTTGAGCAGGCACTCCCATCTCTGAGGAGGTCTGGTTAATGTGTAACATAGATGCACACTGCATATTAGGGAGGGAGGGCAGAGGCCCACAGGCACACACGGAGAGAATTTTATGTTTAATTTTTCTTTGTCCTGCCTTAAAGTATAAATTTGATTTCATCACTGTGCAAAAGCTTTTCAGTTGGATGCTGTTCCATTTGTTTATTTTTGCTTTTGTCACCCTTGCCCAAGGAGACATAATCAAAAATATATATATATATTGCTAAGACTGATGTCAAAGAACTAACCGCCTGTGTTTTCTTCTAAGAGTTTTATGAACCTTGAAGGTATTATGCTCCGTGAAATAAGTTAGACAAAGACAAACGCTGTATGATTTCACATATAGGTGGAGTTTAAGAAACAAAACGAATGAACAAAACAGACTGAGACTCGGAGATACAAACTGATGATTACCAGAGGGGAGGACAGTGAGGGTGGGCAAAATAGGTGAAGGGGACCGAGAGGTTCAAATTTCCAGCTGTAAAATAAAGAAGTCACGCGATGTGATGTATAGCATGGGGAATACAGTTAACTGTTGTTTGTCAGTCGCTCAGTCCTGTCTGACTCTTTATAAAAATAAACAAGTAAAGTAGGCAGAGTCTTAACTGCTGGACCACCAGGGAAGTTCCGGCAAATGCATCCTTGAGAGAATGTTGTACAGACAGCCCCAGGGTCTGTGACAGTTGTTGCCATGGCAGCAAAGATTGGATCTTTGGGGTCTGGACTTAGCAAGAATGTTAGGCTCCTTCTCCATCTTGCTGTGTTATTACCCTTGCTCTACATCACTTCTCACACATCCTGGGGCTCGTGGGAGCCAGCAGAGTCTCCCCCGGTTGTTGTCAGCACCAGGCCATATGGTGGGAAGAACAATGAATTCCCCATGTGGCTGAGCCAGTTCAGTGTGCTTTTCTGTTAAGTGGAGGAACATAGCCACCTCCTTCCAAATGCCATGGAAACAGGCCACATAGCGTGTACTCTGCCCTGGAGAGTGGGCAGGGGTCCTCTCACAAAGACACTACCTGTCATACAGACAAATAGAAACTAAAATCCTCTGTGTTTTATTGATCAGCTCTTCTGTATTAGGCACCACTGGGGCAATAGACAGAAATAAGACTGTCCCTGGAATTAAGGAACCAATTGGGGAGGCAGACACATCATCAAGTGACGTTCAACAGCAGGGCGTTAAATTCTGGATGACCGAGAAGATGGAGCATAAGATTACATCACCAACCCTCTACTGGGTCTTCCAGGCACCTCTCCATCACTCCGCTTCCATTCTTGTGTGTTCTCTGTGCTTTCTTTCTATACCTTTCCCTCTATTTACTGCAATCTGACTTCCCACCTGTAACTCTCCAAAAGGCTTATCTCATCTATGGTGTCCATGACCTTAAATAACTAAATCCAACAGCCCTAATGTTTTTTTTTCTTCCCTTCTTCCTTTCTTTTCTTCTGTCAACATTTAGCTCAGTTTCCATGTTCTCTGTTTTACCCAGCTTGGACTGCTATAAAAAAATGCTGTAGACTGGGGCGCTTGAACAACATGCATTTCTTTCTCGTGGTTCTGGGGACTGGAAACTCCAAGATGAAGGTGCTGGTAGGTTCTCTTTCTGGCGAAGGTCTTCTTCCTGGGCAGGCAGACGCCACCTTCTTCCTGTGTCCTTCCTTGGTGGAGAGTGAGCTCTGGGGTCTCTTCCTCTTCTTATAAGGGCGCTAATTCCATCCTGGGAGTTCTACTCTCATGGCCTCATCTAAACCTAATTCCTGGACTCCTCGGGTGGTCCAGAGGTTAAGTATCTGCCTGCCGAATGCAGGGGTCACAGTTTCGATGCCTGGTCCCGGAAGATCCCACATGCCTTGGGGCAACCAAGCCTGTGCATGACAACTACAGAGCCTGTGCTCTAGAGCCCATGCTCCACACGGGAAGCCAGCACGATAGGAAGCCCTTGCTCTGCAACTAGAGAGTAGCTCCCCCTCACTGCAACTAGAGATGGCCAGAGCGCAGCAACGAAGGCCAGCACAGCCAAAAATAAAAATTAATAAATAAAGCACTTAAAATAAAAAACAAACCTAATCACCTCCCAAAGGCCTCACCTCGAACTATTATCAAGTTGATATTCTACACGGAAGTCTGAGAATTAGGTTTATGAGGCCATGGAAGTAGAGCCTCCAGGATGGGATTAGCACCCTTATAACTAGAGGAAGAGACCTCAGAGCTCACTTTCCTCTCCCAAGAAAAGACACAGGAAGAAGGTGGTGTCTGCCAGCCCTTAGTCAAACTGAAGGTTAGGACTTCAGCATGTGAATTTGAGGGGACACAAATGTCCAGTTCATAGCACCTTCCTTCTTCCATTGACTCCACGTTGTCCATCTCCTGTGGCTTTCCTCCTCTCCGGTAACTGTCTTAGGCTGCTCAGTTGGCATTTCCTTCTTAGGGACGGAAGCTCCCTGGGCAGGGGCTCAGTTCTGCGCCCTGTCCTTGCCTCATCCAAGCACCATCCCTTAGACATCCTGCTGGCTCTCAAGGCTCCAATGACCATCTCCATGCTGACAGCTCCCAACAACCAAGCTACCCTCTCTCTCCCGACCTTCAGACCTACTCCTCCAAACACCACTGGCTGCACATAAGGCCACTCTATCGCCTCGTGTCTAAGACTCAACTGATATTTTCCCTCCCTACCCCAGCTCCTCTCCTTTCCCAAGTGTTTTGTCTTTGTTGGTGGCACCACACCCACCCAACTTCTCAAATCCAAGGTGTGGAAGTCATTTGTGAGCTCAGCTCTACTCCTCACTCTCAACAATCAAGCCTGGGTATTTGCCCATTTCCCTCCATCCCTGTTGTCCGCCCGTCATCCTCTCTCTCCCAGATAATTGCAGCAACCTCCTAAATTTTATTTTCAGGTTGGCCCTTACCATTCTTCATCATGTGGCTGAAATAATCTTTCATAAATCAAATCATTTCATTCTCTTGCTTAAGTCCTTTAAATGGCTCCAATTGCCATTGGAGTAAAGCAAAATCTATTATTATAGAGGTATTTTAGGACCTTACTGAAATCCACATTGAGTTCTGTCTTGGTCCCAGAGGAAATTTCAATTTATTTACAGCATAGAAGTAAGGAGAGGATTTCAAGACTGGAAGACTTGAGACTAGAGAAGAGCTTCTTTTTTTTCCCTGCCACCTCTTCACCCTCCACTAGAAGCAAGATCAAACACCATTCAGATGTTATTCACCCTGATTTCAGTCTGATGGTGAAGGGATTTTTGTTTATAATCTGGGAATTTCTGGACACATATATTTTTTGAAGGAGGATGGTCCCTCCTGGAAGGCCTTGCCTACAGCTGGAAAACTGCCCCCAAGCTAGGGGATATTTTAGCTCCTTCATCACTTCCCCTGAGGCTGAAACTGTTGATTATCTAAGATGAGATAATCGGAGGTCAGCCTCCCTGACTTCATACCAGGGGGTTCGGTGGGAAGGGTTTTGTCCTAGGATTGACAGTGAACAGAAAGCATGATTTCTACACAAAGAAAATTTTAAACATTGCATGTTCTGTTTGCTGTAGTATGTGAAATATACCTTTTCTGAGGAGATTTACACTTATCTTGCCATTGCTTGTTCAAGTTCAATAACACAATGTGATGCAAATCCTATGGCCAGTGTGGAACTTGTATCCAGAACATATTAAAAAACTCCTGCAACTCAACGATAAAAGGACAATCAAGTCAATTAAAAATGGGCAAAGAATCTGAATAGACTTTTCAGCAAAGATATGTGCAAGATAGACTATTTATCTGTCTATCTATCTGTCAGTCTTCATCACCATTTCTCTATTCAAGATGGTCAAGAAGCACATGGGAGAACATTGAAAACATTATGCTGTGTTAGAGAAGCCAGTGGCAGATGGCCTCATGTTGTATGATTCCATTTATCTGAAATGTCCAGAACAGGCAAATCTGTAGTTTCCAGGAGCTGGGGGATTGCTTAGGAGGAAATCAGGAGTGACCGCTAGTGGGTATGGTGTTTCTTGGGGGGATAATGAAAATATACTGAAAGTAAACAGTAGCGATGCTGGCGCAACTTTGAACATACGAAAACCCACTGAATTGTATACTTTTAAAAGGGTGAGGGACCTCCCTGGTGGTCCAGTGGCTAAGACCCCATAGTCTCAATGTAGGGGGCCAAGGTTCCATCCCTGATCAGGGAATTAGATCCACATACCACAACTGAGAGTTCACATGCTGCAATTAAGACCTGGTACAGCCAAATAAAGGAATATTTTCTAATTTTTTAAAAAGGAGGAAATTTGTGGCATGTAAATTACATCTCCTAGGGTCAGTGTTAAAAAAATCTGCCTGCAACGCAGGAGACCTGGGTTCCATCCCTGGGTTCGGAAGATCCCCTGGAAAAGGGAATGGCAACCCACCCCAGTATTCTTGCCTGGAGAATCCCATGAACAGAGGAGCCCAGTGGGCTATAGTCCATGGGGTCACAGAGTCAGACAAGACTGAACGACCAACACACACACACGCACACATGCACACAAAGTTATATATATAAAAAGAGTGACTGGGACAGTGTTGAACCAAGTCATAGAAGAGTGACCAGGATGGGGGGGGGGGTAGTCTGTGGGGAGACCTGGAACATTCTGACTATGTGGGTGGCTGGGGTAGGACTGTGTCCTGGCAGGATGTTCTTGGCCAGGATGTGTGGAGCGGGTTTGGACTGGGAGGAGGTGGGGACCATATTTATCAGGATGAAAGATATGACCTCTATGCTTAGTGAACTGGAGAACTTCCTGGTCCTGACCTTAGCACCCTCTGCCGTGTGCCCAGCTGAAGAGGCGTCCCAGGCACTGAGGAATGACTCACCCCTCTCCATGCTCATGGTCCTCGTGAAGATGGATTATTCCCCAGCTGCTTGTACTGTCAACACCATCTGAGTGGTGGCCTGGGTCACAGCTCTTCTTCCCTGAAAGGATCCCAGCAGTGTGCAGGTCCATGGGCCCTGGGTCCTGGCCACAAGCTGATTGGTCTACAGTCACTACCGACCCCAGCTGGGGCATTTGAGTGTCTGTTTGGGATGCAGACACAAAGAGATACAGGTGGGGTCTGTCTGTGGCAGTGGCCTTGAGATGAATCTCAGATTTCTGGGTCTCAGGTCTCTGACACTGCCCTGGCCCTGCCCTTTCTGAAGCCTGGCGGTAGTGGGGCAGTGGGTAGAGGTGGGGTGAGCGGTCAGCTATCCCACAGATGCCCGGAGCCACCCTATCTCTTCCAAGATATCCTCTTCTGAATGTCCCCCATGGGCTGGAGAGGTGTCATCCTCCCGACGAGTCTTCAGGGCAGTTGAACCCCATGTGGCCTTGAAATAGAGTAGGACCCTATGGTCCTTGTTCCTCCTATGTCCTGCGTCTGCCTTTTGCCTGTGGAAAAACTTTAGCCAAAGAATAAGCTTAATCAGAGAAGTGAGAACATGCAGACACAAAGGAAACAGTCGAAGCAGGCCAGTACCCACTGTGTTCTGGAATTGGGCATCTTTGTGATTTCATCTTCAAATCCCCTAAGCCTAGCATCCGGGGCCCATCAGGATACATCCTGAAGGACTTGGCACTTCTTTTTTTTTTTCTCCAGATTTATTTATTTACTTATTTTGGATTGTGCTGGGTCTTCATTGCTGCACAGGCTACCTTCAGTTGTGGGGAGCGGGGGCTCCTCTCTAGTTGTAGTGCTCGGGCTGCTCTCTGCAATGGCTTCTCTTCTTGCAAAGCACGGGCTCTAGAGTGCTTGGGCATCAGTAGTTGTGGCTCATGGGCTTAGTTGCTCTGAGACACATGGGATCTTCCCGGACAAGGAATCAAACCTATGTCTCTTGCATTGCAAGGCAAATGCTTAACCACTGGACCACCAGGGAGGTCCAGGACCTAGTATTTCTTGATTGTGATTATGAAGGCACCACATCTGGCCTCCCCATCAGCCTATGGTCCAGAAGACCTGCACACCCCTCTTGTGGTTCAGGAAGTGCATCCCCTTGTCCGCTGCAGATCAGTATCTATAGAGAGCTGCTGTGACCCACAGTGGACTCACCATAGACACAGCGAGAGAACCAGGTAAAGTGAGGCCATCTATGTGGGTGAGAGGGATAAACCATCAGCCTGAAGGTTTAGTTTGATGTAATAGCACCAGATCTATGGAGTGCCACAAGTCAAAATTCTTGGGAAAAAAAAAACAAACAAAAAACCATCAGGAGTCCGAAGTGAACTTAGTCACGTTGTCAGGGCTCGGAAAGGCCCCAGAGGCTACTCTGTTATTCATCCAGGTCCTGGGAAGGTGCTGCCCAGAGTGACTTGGAGGGAGTGACAAGTGTGGCTGGGGGTGATTCTTGGTCTTCTAATTGATCCAGGAAGTTGTTTTGAGACAAACCTAGGACCTGGGATCCTTCACTGCAATGTTTGCACCTAGACACACCTCTCTTCCAGCAATAAAATAGAAAGAAATTGTAGGGGACTAAAAATAACTGCGTGCATGAGCAGTTGGGACAGACCCTGCACCTCGGAGAAGGCAATGGCAACCCACTCCAGTACTCTTGCCTGGAGAATCCCATGGATGGAGGAGCCTGGTAGGCTGCAGTCCATGGGGTTGCTAAGAGTCGGGAATGACTGAGCGACTTCACTTTCACTTTTCACTTTCATGCATTGGAGAAGGACATGGCAACCCACTCCAGTGTTCTTGCCTGGAGAATCCCAGGGACGGGGGAGCCTGGTGGGCTGCCGTCTGTGGGGGTCACACAGAGTCGGACACGACTGAAGCGACTTAGCAACAGTAGCAGCAGCAAAGATACAAAGAGACCAAAAAACCCAACTGTCACTTCTGAAGAGCCAGGAGCAAAAGCAGGGTACTGCACATGCCCGCTGTACACATAGCACCACCTAAGAGGTGGGCAGACCACCTAAGTCACCCCTCCAGCCTGATCCTTGGATACACCCCTACCCTCACCCTATATAAGAAACAAGCTCGCCACCCCTCCTCTTGGGGAGCAAGCAAGCAAAGGACCCTGTTGTTTGTTGTCCCTACCTCCAGCTGCAGCAGGGACCCCAATAAAGCCTCGCCCGAGTTTCTTGTCTGCCTCTAGTCAATTTCTATTGATTAAGGAGGCCAAGAACCCTGAGAAGTAATAGTTCATCTGGAGGACTTTTAGCATTGGAAGTGTGACCCCATCAACTGAATCGTGTGTGATGTCAATTCCAGGACCTAACGGGGTGGGCGTGGGGGTGGAGCATGAGTGGGGGCTACACACGGGATCAGGGTCACCACGTTTCTCAAATATGACTTGGCATATTCTTGCCAAATGAGATATGTACACAGATGCATTGTGTTTTTGTGTACATGTTTTAAAATGTTGTTTTCATTAAATGTAAACATTTAAGGTAGACTATAATTTCCCTGAATCCATTCTGATACTTTTTCACTTTTTTCCAGATACTGGCAGCCTTTAAAAAATAAAAAAGCAGTTGGTTCGAACCCTTCTCAACAATGAGTGGTCCTCCCAAATTATATTAATCAGTCATCAAGTATTCAAATATTCATATAACACCCACTGGGTGCAAATATGAGCGAGAAATATAAGTTATGCAAATTAGACATTTCAGTCATTTAAAAATAATTTCCTACCCATATGGGCCCTGTTGTTTTAAGTTTCAACCAAATGATAGCACTTGTCATTGGCCTGCCGTGCTGTTTCGCTTCCCCATGATTGCAGCCGGCCTGAGTTGTTTAAAGGCCAAGGAAGTTTTCGAGTCTCCACATGCAGGAGGCCTGGTCTGGGTGGGAGCCCCTGGTCCCTGCACACCCGTCTTTGACATCAAAACAGGGACCAGGCAGTCTCACTTCTTGGAAAGTGAGAGAAGGGGGATTTGGTAAAAGTGACGATCTTTTTTTTCCCTCAACTTTTTATTTTCTATTAAAGTATAGGCAATTAACAATATTGTGATTGTTTCAGGTGGACAGCAAAGGGGTTCAGCCATACATACACATGTATCCACTTCCCCTCAAACCCCCCTTCCATCCAGGCTACCACGTAATATTAAGCAGAGTTCCCTGTGCTATACAGTAAGACCTTATCGGTTGTCCATTTTAAATATAGCAGTGTGTACGTCCATCCCAAACTCCCTAACTATCCCTCCCCCACCCTCCCCTGCTTGGTAACCATAAGTTAGTTCTCTTAAGTCTGTGATTCTGTTTCTGTTTTGTAAATAAGTTCATTTGTATCATGACTCTCTTATTTTATACTTCCTCTTTTATGCTTTCCTCTCTTTTCCAACTATTATTTGTTAAGTGCTAATATTTTTTCTTGCTGCTTTTTTCTTTATGCAGATTAGAAGCTATGTATCTTATTTATGACACTAGTTATTATGTTTAAGGAAAAAACACATTTGAACTTGTCTTTACTCCAATGAAAAACAACCTAAGTAAAATAAGAAATTTGATATGCCTTTAAATGTCTCATTATCTCCCCCAACATTTAACATGATATTTTTTTGGAATAATGTATCTACTCTTTTAGCCCCAGGTTATTATAAACAGCCTCTTTTTTCCTAAAATTTTTTGAGGATGTATATAATGTCTGTGTTCTTGCCTGGAGAATCCCAGGGATGGGGGAGCCTGGTGGGCTGTCGTCTATGGGGTCACACAGAATCGGACACGACTGAAGTGACTTAGCAGTAGCAGCAGCATAATGTCTGCATTAAGTTGATATTTGTGTTAATGGGTGGTTTTAAACTTAACTACACATTTTATAGGTTTCATACATCATGTCTTTTATAATTTGTCTCCTCCGTGCCCGCGGGCTTCATTCTGACCCTTATTTGGGGGATGTGGGGAGTGGACCGATTTGGCACTGCCGCACGGCGCTCCCTATGTCCACACCTGTGCTGTGGCTCACCTGGGTGGAGTGCCATTCTCCTTCCCTTGACCTTGGCTTTGGCTGTGTGTCTTGTCGTGGCTGGCGGTACAGTGGCTGAAATGCAAAAAATATCAGTTCTGAGTTTGGACTTCAAAAGTCTTCCCTCTTCTGCTTCTCCTCTCGCCCCTCGGGCCCCAGCAGGGGAAGAGAGATCCTGGCTCATCTGCTGGTCCCAGGGAGGAGACGTGGCAGAGCTCCCCATGGCCTGCAGACCTCCAGTGAGGAGCAGTGCTGTCCAGTCACATCCCTCCAAGACCAGCCAGGCCCAGTGACCACAGATGCCTGCAAGGAGACGCAGGATGCACAGTGGGTGGAGACCAGTCTTGACACGTTATCTTCAGAGCTGCCTCCGTGGGAAAGCTCTGCTAGCTGGGCCAAGGGTAGACTCACCTGGGCTAACATAATTCTGCCATGATGGAGAGTAACTCCCAGGACAAGGGCCAGTGTGTGATGGCTTTCTCCTGAAAACCAGGAAAACTAAAAACACACTGCTCTCAATATAACCCTGCTGTTGAAAGTTCTCTGACACTCAATCAAGAAAGGAAAAGAATCTTTTAAAATTTTTATTTATTATTTATTTGGTGCCCTGGATCTTGGTTGCAGCACACAGAATCTTTGATCTTAGTTGTGGCATGTGGGATCTAGTTCCCCGATCAGGAATTGAACCCAGGCTCTCTGCATTGGGAGTGAGGAGTCTTAGCCACTAGACCACCAGGGAAGTCCCAAGAAGTGAAAGAAGCTTGATCATGAGGAAGGAGAAGGAAAAATTACCATGACTTATTTACAGGTAATACAATTGCCTACTTAGAAAACTGAGAGAAGAAATCGAAAAACTGGAAAAATTAATTTAAAGTGGCTGACTACAAAATAAACATTCAAAAATCCATAATTGTCCTTGTAATAATTAGATAAGAAATATCATGGACTCCATGAGCAAATAGCAACATGATTTATAAAATGCTTAAGAGGAAACAGGATGAAATTAGCTGGGCCTTCATTTTGAACAATGCTGTGTTTTTCACTGAGGGACATAAAAATCAACTTGAATAATTGAAGCAAAATGCCTAGGCAGTGAAACAGTTATTCCAAGATATTAATTCTCTCAAAACCAATTTATAAATCTAATGTTGATTCTAATGAAAATACAAGATCATTTTTGAACTTGTCAAGTAGATCTAAGTTCATTTAAAGGAATAAATGCTCACAAAGAGCCAAGAAATTCTTGAGGAAATAAAAATGCCAGTGCTATTGCTATGAGCATTGGCTGAAAGGTATGATAATTAAACGAGTCTGGTTATAGTTCAGAAATAGGCAGATAAACACAAAGAAACTAAGTGCTTCAAGGAAATTAGTATTGAGAAAGATGGCATTTCATAGCAGTGGTCAAAATAATGTTAGTTTTTTTAAAAAGGAAAAGTTCCACTGTTGGTAGTAATGTAAATTGGTGCAGCCACTATGGAGGTTCCTCAAAAAATTAAAAATAGAACTACCATATGATCCAGCAATTCAGTGTATTTATCTGAAGAAAAAGAAAACAGTAACCCATTTTCACTGCAGCATTATTTACAACAGCAAATCACGGGAGCAACCTAAGTGTCCATCAGTGAATGAATGGATAAAGAAGATGTGGTATATGGAATAGTATTCAGCCATAAAAGAATGAAATCTTGCCATTTGAACCATGTGGATGAAGCTTGAGGGCATCATGTTAAGTGAAATAAATCAAACAGAGAAAGACAAATACTGCATGATCTCTCTTTTATGAAGAATCTAAAAAGTAAAACAAGAATAAAAAGTCAAACTCATAGAACCAAAGAATAGACTGTTGGTTGCCAGAGGCAGGGGCTTGGGGGGCAGGGAGAAATGAGTGATGTGGGTTAAAGGTAAAAAGGAAAAATAACAGATTTTTTTAAAAAGCTACAGCCAAGACTTTAAACCTGGGGAAACCACCAAAGGGACGTTACATGCCACGGAAGCAAGTCTGGGGCCTCAGGGACCTCGGCAGGGGACTCCAGTATGACTGTCAATATGCACTCTCCTGGTTGTGGTCACTCTGAGCAGGCTTGGGCTCTGGTGAGCCCTGGCCTTCAGCCCCTTAAAGGTATGTCCTAGCTTCTGATAATTCTTTTGTACAAAACAGGTGCACAAGAAGTACCCAGCACATTCATTTTGCTGTACAACAAGAAACTAACATTGTAAAGCAACTATGCTCACACACACACACATACACACACACACACAAAAAACCCTGGAAAAAAAGATAACAACCAGGGACCTCTACTCAGTATTTTGTAATAACCTACAAGGGAAAAGTATCTGAAAAAGGATACACACACACACACACACACACACACACATATGTAAAACTGAATCACTGTGCTGAACACTTGAAACTAAGTGTTGTAAATCAACTCCGATTAAAAAAAGTTTTAATTAAAAAATTTTTTTAAAGTACCAACACAAAGTAGGTGCTCAGTAAGTGCATCCTAAAGAAAGGAATGAATGAAAATGGATTTCAGCCTTAAATGCTGCTCAGTGAAATATCGACTGATTGATTATATCTTTATATTTTTGGCTACACTGGCTCCTAGTTGCAGCATGCAGGATATTTAGTTGCAGAATGCAAACTCTTGGTTGTGGCATGTGGGATCTAGTTCCCTGAGCAGGGATTGAACCTGGGCCTGCTGCACTGGGAGCGTGGAGTCTTAGCCACTGGGAAGTCCCAGTGAAATACTGATTTAAATTGGTTTGTTTCCATCGTCAATCTTAGGACTTACGTCTGGAGCCAGAGTTTTCCCCCTTAAATGCAAAAAACCACAAACATAAATTAAACTTGGAAGTATTAATGAGAGATACCTTTGGTAATGTAAGCAAATGAGATCAAAAAAATAAAGCTAGACACTCTGACATATATATCAGAATTAATTCCAGGTGGATAAAATACGTATATGCTAAAATAAATAAGAATGTTGTTGATTTGTCCACGTAATGCCTTTCTGACTTGTGTTTCCTAGTCTACTTCGTCTATTATGAAATCCTTCTATTATTCCTCTACTATGTTTCTTTAAAAAGTCATTATGCTGTAGTCAAACATACTTCTATTTCAACAGAGACAAACTCAAATAAACAGGCCAATATGCAAACTACAGTTTTGAAAGAGGCTAAAGTGTTGAAGTTCTACAGAGACAGAAACAAATTTCACATTTATTTACCAGCAAATCAGGACTATGGTTGCCTTATGCTGTGATCTGAATGTTTGTGTCCCCAAATTCACACATTAATACTATTTGAAGAAAATGCAGAAAGAAGAGCTACAGTGCTTTTCATTCCAATGAAATGTTTATTTCCCTGATAAATGGGCTGTTACCACATAACACATCATGGGTCCTCTCTGAAATCATTGCTCATTTTCATCCAAGAGACCAATTTCCTCTACCTTCAGTGCATATCCTCATGGCGGATACTTTCCAAGAGTTTAATAACGCATTTGCAGTCTCAGAATCTTCCTCTCCAAGGGACTGTCTGTCCCTCAGGCATCGACGCAACTGCGGCCAATGTTCTGTTGTTGTATTTACTCTCAATCACATATGAATGTAGTCAAGCACCTGAGTTTTCATGATCTGAGCCTCTGCCCTGTTTTCTACCCTCATTTCTGTTAACTTCTCTTTTGGGCAACATCTGAAAAGTGAAAGTGTTAGTCGCTCAGTCATTTCCAACTCTTACTGTGATCCCATGGACTGTAGCCCACCAGGCTCCTCTGTCCATGGAATTCTCCAGGCGAGAATACTGGAGTGGGCTTACATTTCCTTCTCCAGGGGATCTTCCTGACCCAAGGATTGAACCCAGCTCTCCTGCCTTGCAAGCAAATTCTTTACCATCTGAGTCACCAGGGAAGCCCTGGCAACATCTGAAGTCTGTGTCAACACCCATCCTGCTAATAAAGATGTGCAGATAAGATGCAATGAGCTTGGGACTTCCCTGGTAGTCCAGTGGTTAAGACCTCGCCTTCCAATTCAGGGGGTGGAGATTTGATCCCTGGTCAGGGAACTAAGATCCCATTTACCTTGAAGCCAAAAAACCAAAATGTAGAACAATATTGTAACAAGCAATATTGTAACAAATTCTATAAAGACTAAAAAAGAAAAAGATGCAATAAGTCTCAGCCATTTGGGGTATCTGAGGGATAACAATGAAACATTTTCTATATCTTGCAGTGAATTCCGTATAATAGATGATTACACGTCACACTCCTCTGCAGAGGATGCTGATTCTACTGTATCAGGAGAGGCAATTTCTGGTGTCAAATGAGGTGGAGAGCGAATGCGAGTTTTCCTAAACTTTCTCCTGTATGTTCAACTTTTGCACTGAACTCATTAGAACTGATTTATGGGAAGTCACCAGAGACATTTCCAAGTTGATGAAAAGAAGGTTACATTCATTCGTCAGAAAGACAAACTGAGTGGGTTCTCCGTAAAAAATATACACTCAACAGATAAAAACGCTCAGTACATTTGTCTGTGCCGTACAGTAAGTGCGGCAAAGTAACCCTGTGCTGAAAGGTGTTAAATCACTGACAGACAGGCTCCGTTTTGATTTGGTAGAATTTGTAATGTTTTGCAAAGAGGATGCTTGGTCTGTCGGTCGCCTAAGTGACTTATGTCAGGAAGATCTGTGTGCTGATGTCTCAAGGGAAAGACTAGAGAACCATTTCTAAAAAGCTCCAAGTTAGAGTTAAATCCTTAGAGCATCCACACAACAGAACTGGGACTTCCCTGGTGGTCCAGTGGTTAAGACTTTGCCTTCCAATGTAGGGGGTTTGGGTTCAATTCCTTGTCAGGGAGCTAAGATCCCACATACTTCTCAGCCAAAAAAACACAGAACATAAACAACAGGAGCAATATTACAGAAAATTCAATAAAGACTTTGAAAATGATCCACAACAAGATATATAAATAAAAATGTTAAAGAAAAATAAAGCAAACAAAATGAATAGACCAAAGGCTGAGTTGAATTTGTTCTCAATCTCTCTCTCTCTGCCTCTCTTCCACCCTCCTTTCCATGCTGGTCTGTTTTAGATATGGAGCTAAACAGAGCGCTGGTTGTAACCTCAGCTTAAAGGTCCTTCTTTTGCCCTTTGCCGATACTGGCAACAAGCCCAAAGTGGATAACCAAGCACAGATATGAAGATGTCTATATGTCTGCACGGAGGCTGCTTTATTTTTGTTTTTTTGTTTGTTTGTTTGTTTCTCATTGTAATTTTATTTTATTTTATTTTAATTTTATTTTATTTTTAAACTTTACATAATTGTATTCGTTTTTGTTTCCATCCATTTCTTTATCTCTTCACTCACACCTCCATTGTCATTAATTTGTGGCATAGCTCTCCAGAGTGTAGATACAAATGTAAATTTTTAACGTCTTTCTTGAATTAGTTACAACATTGCTTCTGGGCTTTTTGTTTTGGTTTGGTTTTTTGGCCTCCAGGCTCATGGGATGTTAGCTCCTGGACCGGACCAGGGATCAAACCCTCACCCTCTGCATTGGAAGGTGAAGTCTTAGCCACTGGACTGCCGAGGAAGTCCCCACAAAGGTAAACTTAAGTTCACGTTCTCCCTTTTGTACATAAAAGATAGCATATTATTCCTACCGTTCTGCACTTTGTTGTTTTTGGCTCTGATTCAGCAGAAGAGAGATTTATTCCCGCTCCCCCTGCCCCATCCAGTGACAGACTATTCCATCCTGTGGAATCACTACACTGTTTTCAATTTTTTATAAAACCAGTTTTCTTCTGATGAGCATTTTGGTCATTTCCACTCTTTTAAACTTAAAACTACAGTGAATAGAAACTAAGTTATTCTGTGCCAGTGCTCGAGTATCTGGTATAATTTTCAGAAGTGGAATTGCTGACTGAAAGAGCGAAAGCGCTTATAACTTGCATGAAGAGTGCTACATTCTCCTTCGGGGGCGATGTGGTACCAGTTTCTACCGCTTCCCAGTGGCACGCGGAGTGCAGGAAGTGGAGAAAGTCGCCCCCTGGTGGAAGCAACCAGGGATGCATTATCTGTAGAAAACTTAAAAAGCTAATATTAAAATCAACTGAAATTTGGTGTGTTTTCTTTCTGACCCCATGAACTGACCCCATAGACTGTTGCCTGCCAGATTCCTCTGTCCATAGGATTCTCCAGGCAAGAATCCTGGAGTGGGTGGCCTTTCCCTTCGCCAGGGGATCTTCCCAACTCAGGGATCAAACCCAGGTCTCCTGCATGGTGGGCAGATTCTTTACTGACTGAACTATAAGATAAGCCTGGAAATTTGACAGTTCCTGATAAAAGACTTCTTCCCTCCCCCAGATCTTTGATTGGTCTAAATTCTAAATAATTTCAGCAGTCACTGTTGGTTTTAATAATCTACACGTAATTATTGGGTTCTGTCTACGTGGAAATTAACCTGGAGGACTCATAGTCAGGCTGTTAGCCCCTTTCAAAGTCAGCTATTGGTGCAGAATGAGAGGGAAATGGTTACCAAGTCAGGGTATGCTTCTGAGCTGGAGGCCTACTTCTGATGCAGTCCTGTCTTGAGCCCACATGGTCCTCCATATCCTGGGCTTAAACAGTACTTCCCTGGTGGTCCAGTGGTTAAGACTCTGCACTGCCCAGAGAAGAAACATTGTGTGATGTTTCTTATATGTGGACTCTAAAAAGAAACGAAGAAAATGAACTTATTTACAAAACAGAGACTCTCAAGCTTAGAGAACAAACTTATGGTTGCCGGGGGAAATGGTGGAGGAAGGGATAGTTAGGGAGTTTGAATGGACATGTACACACTGCTTTATTTAAAATAGATAGCCAACAAGGACTGACTGACTACAGCACAGGGAACTCTGCTCAGTGTACATGGCAGCCTGGATGGGAGGGGGCTTGAGGGAGAGCTAATACATGTATATATATATGGCTGAGTCCCTTTGCTGTTCACCTGAAATTATCACAACATGGTTAATCAGCTATACCCCAAAATAAAATTTTAAAAGACCCTGTTCTTCCAATGCAGAGGGTGTGGTTTCAATCACATGGAACTAAAATGCCATGTGCCCTAGAGAGTGGCCAAAAGATTAAAAATACAAACACAAAACTAGGATTATGCAATGACTGTAAAGATGAAAAAACAAAACTCAAGTTACTTCAGTTCTGTCCTTCTGTGTGATCACTTAAAGCTTCTACTTGCATTCAAAACTTTATAAAAATTAGTCTTGGAAACAGAAACTGCAGTGTTATTCCTTATTACCAAGACAGATGGATAGGTAAACATTTAAAAATGTTTGTTAATGAAATGAAAAAGCACTGAGCTGTAATATTTGTGTACTGTAGGTTCATTTCTGTGCCTCCTAATCGTTTTTACTGATATGATTCATTAGGGGTGTGAAGTTCAAGAAAGGAAACAAAATAACTGCACTTCTCTTCTGGCCATAATAATAATGCTTCCTTTGACTTCATTTTTACTGAAAATAATGAATATATATAACAGAAGAGGCGTTATATTAACATATGATCTTCTCAGGGTGTCAAAATCTGCATGGTATCTACTTCTCCTCCAGCAAACATGAGGAGCCCAATAATGTCAAAAGTCAATACTGTCATTATGTTGTAGGATGTCTGCCAAGCTGAACATTGGATAAAAACACCTCTGCTGCTGCTAAGTCACTTCAGTCGTGTCCAACTCTGTGCGACCCCATAGACGGCAGCCCAACAGGCTCCCCCGTCCCTGGGATTCTCCAGGCAAGAATACTGGAGTGGGTTGCCATTTCCTTCTCCAATGCATGAAAGTGAAAAGTGAAAGTGAAGTCGCTCAGTCGTGTGTACCCTTATTTTATATTTCTCTTATCACAGATTATGGTGGACATTTTTCCCTATCTTTAAAGGCATCTTCAATTTCCTCCAGCTTTTTAAATTTGGGGCATTCACTTTTCAGTTCTTTTTCTTGTTCCCTCTCCTGTTTTCTTCTGGGAAAGTCTCCTTCAAACCCTGGTATCCAGAACAATGAGACGCTTTCAGTGGTTGATTGCTCAATAGAGACCAAGACCATCTGCTCCCTTGTTCTGGACACCGCTTCTATGAATACAACCCCAGCATCAATTATTAACAGCTTCCTCAACTGCTGGCTGATGTTGAGTTTAGAGTTCACCTAACCTCTTAAGTCCTTTGGATAATGACACCCCCTCCTTAGCCATATCATCCGTATTTCTGTACATGTGCACTTAGGTTTTGGAACCCAACCAAGGATGCCTTGTATCATGTGTAAGCTTTATTAGATTTATGCCATTATTCCAGCCTGTGGAGATTATTTTGCTCTTTGCTTCTGGCACCTGTGGAAGACTTTAAGGCTTCCAGCATCATATCAATAGCAAATTGAATAGTCAGAATCATCTGTCCTTATTCTGATCACTAAAAAATGGGGGAGTGATGTCAAGGCTAGACCCTTAGGGAAGATGAGGAGATATAGTTCCCTTCAGCTGACATTATCTCATGAATGAGCACATTGCAAGAAAGATTTTGACATACTTCTTAGTACTTTACCATTATTTAGAAAGAAATACATGCTCTTCATAGAAAATTTACAAGATACAGAAAAATATAAAGTAGAAAATGAAGCCTCCTCTCCAGAAACAACACTGTATCATTGTATAATGTTAATATTTCTTTATAATATGTATCTGTGCTGTCTGAGAGAGTAACTCCCAGCCACATGTCGTTATCAAACCTTGGAGAGTATGCTGGTCCAAACTGAGATGTGATGTGAGAGTAAAATACATTGGAGTTTGAAGACTTAGCATGGGAAAAAAATGTAAATATTTCATTAATAATTATTTATACTTATTACATTGTTAAAATCATGCTAATTTTGGAATATTGGGTTAAATTATATTATTCAATTAATTTGAGTTGCTTCTTTTTACTTTTTAATTTGGCAACTGCTGCTGCTGCTGCTAAGTCACATCAGCTGTGTCCGACTCTGTGCGACCCCACAGACGGCAGCCCACCAGGCTCCTCTGTCCCTGGGATTCTCCAGGCAAGAATACTGGAGTGGGTTGCCATATTTGGCAACTAGAAAATGTTAATTTATGTGTGTGGCTCATTATATTTCTATTGGACACTGCTGCGTATTTTCTGCACACTAGACACTCATGTGCCGTGCTTAGATGCTTAGTTGTGTCTGACTCTTTGCAACCCTATGGACTGTGGCCCTCCAGGCTCCTCTGTCCATGGGGATTCTCCAGGCGAGAATACTGGAGTGTGTTGCCATGCTCTTCTCCAGGGGATCTGCCCAACCCAGGGATCGAACCCAGGCAGATTCTTTTTTTTAGACCCTCATGGTTTGAATATATCTGAGTGACCTTTTTTTATTTCTTAGTTTATTTTTAATTGGAAGATAACTGCTTTACAGCGTTGTGTCGGTTTCTGCTATACAACAACATGAATCAGCTATATGTATACGTATACCCCCGTCCCTCTTGAGCCTCCTTCCCACCCCTCACGCACATCGCACCCCTCTAGGCCACCATACAGCATGGAGCTGAGCTCCCTGCGCTGCACAGCAGCTTCCCCCTAGCCCTCTGTTTTACACTTGGGAGTGTGTATATGCCAATGCTGCTCTTCCAATTTGTCCTACCCTCTCCTTCCCCCACTGTGTCCACAAATCCATTCTTTACATCTGTATCTCTATGCCTGCCCTACAAATAGGTTCATTAGTTCCATTTTTCTAGATTCCATACATATGCATTAATATACAATGTTTGTTTTTCTCTTTCTGATTTACTTCGCTCTGTGTGACAGACTCTAGGTTCATCCACCTCACTGCAACTGACTCAATTTCATCCCTTTTTATGGCTGAGTTATTTATTCCATTGTACATATGTACTGCATCTTCTTTACCCATTCTTCTGTCAATGGACATCTAGGTTGCATGCATCTGAGCGACTTTAAAGGCTCATGATGTGGATGGGTTATCCATGTCTTCTTTCAGGTATGTATCCAATCACATGTGCTAGAGGAAGCAACTTAAAGAAAAATGTCCAATAGCTCGCCACCATCTTAGCCCCTATAACTCTGGTAAGAGCTAAGTCCAAGTGGGCTCAGAGATGCACAGTCATCCAGGCCTGGCCAATGACAGATTCCATCCTCCAATCAACAGTGAGCATGTGACCCAAGTTAGTGCAATTGCAGGCAGCTCCTGGACCTGTACAACTCCCTGAAAAGAGATGCACTGTTTCCATCAGGGTGGCCTGTAGAATAAAACCCTCCATCTGCTGGTGACTGTTGCTAACCACACACACAAATATAGCAATGGGGAGGGAAGCAGTACGAGAGATGGTTGGGGACAGACCACTTTGTTTGTGCACCTGGATACAACCATTCCTGAAGCTGAAATCCCTGGGCTTTTCCATTAAAAGAGTCAGTATAGTCTATTTCCCACTTTTCTCTCTTAATTCAGTTTTAGTGACATTTCTGTCACTTGCAACCTGAAGAGGTTTAACTAGTACATGTACTGTGAGTCTTCTGTGCAGAAGCAAATGCTTTATCTAGTAAAAGAGTCTGGCACCGGTCCAGCATCTGTAACTTATTGGCATCGCCCCTCTTGACTTATTCTGTCTATACTGTTAATTGCTCTGAAGTAACAAATGCATCTTTTCATGGGATGTTCATCACCCCACCTTTCTCCATACACTGTGTCCCAAGCCAACTGCTATGTTGATGATGTAAATGAAGAAAAACTGCAATGTTTTCTTGAGTTTATGCAGTTATTCAACATTATCAGCAAAGATAGAAGGTGGTGAAGATATCAGAACGTACTCCTTGACCAAACCAAGGGTCTGTTTTATCTTTTCTTATCCCTGTCCATGCCCATATTGTTTATTTTTGTTGTTGTTTAGTTGCTAAGTCATGTCTGACTCTTTGCCACCCCATGGACTGACTGTAGCCCACCAGCCTCCTCTATCCATGGGAATCTCTAGGCAAGACTACTAGAGTGGTTTGCCATGCCCTGCTCCAGGGGATCTTCCTAACCCAGGTTTCAAACCCACACCTCCTGCATTACAAGTGGATTCTTTACCACTGAGCCACCAAGGAAGCCCCATATTGCTCATACCTGGGGCTATTTGAGATCACGCTATCTGTAAAGAACATTTATGATTATTTAACTCATGATTGTATCTTGAACGTTATGACAAATGTCAAAAACATTTGAAATGCAATCTGTAATGACTGATGATAATTATGTTAACATGGTATCAGTTTCCCCTTCTTTATTCAGTAGAATTTGGGAAAGTGGTTCTTAATATCCAGTTGGATTTTTGGTTTTATGTTTTATAGTTTTAATTGATTCATGAGTGTTAAATGTGGCTCCTGCAATTCCTACTTTTTGGATCATCAGTTCAGTTCAGTTCAGTTGCTCAGTCGTGTCTGACTCTTTGCGACCCCATGAATCGCAGCACACTAGGCCTCCCTGTCCATCACCAACTCCTGGAGTTCACCCAGACTTATGTCCATCGAGTCAGTGATGCCATCCAGCCATCTCATCCTCTCTCGTCCCCTTCTCCTCCTGGCCCCAATCCCTCCCAGCATCAGAGTCTTTTCCAATGAGTCAACTCTTCGCATAAGGTGGCCAAAGAATTGGAGTTTCAGCTTTAGCATCAGTCCTTCCAAAGAACACCCAGGACTGATCTCCTTTAGAATGGATCATAAATTTTATATATTATGATATGTAATATTATATAATTATGATTATAATTTATATGATCCAAATGGATCTTGTGTTTTTATTATAAAATTTAATGATTTATATAATAATTTTTATAAATGATTAATTGTAACTTGAAAATATGATGTCATGTACAGTTCTAAGTATGATTATGTATATTTGTACATATACATACACACATATATATATACATGCACAGTGCTATTGATTCAATAAGTATTCAACCTCTCAAGTTTCACGTTTGGTCTGTTTTATCTATAATGCATTCATAGTGCTGTTTAAATCTTCCAATACCAAGGGCAATGCCAAAGGACTTTGTCAAGGCTTTCATTTATGCATGTTCACTATCAGCCAACAACTTCTAAAATCATTCCAAATAAACATACAGTAAAAAATAAAACAACCCAACCCTGCTTTGCAGGGCACATTTAGCTTCAAGGTAAGTCCCTCAGGCCCTTCTTCTAATCAGAACCCAAAATCATTCTAAAGGGATAATTTGACTCTGATTGTAACTGTGATCTTGGCAAATCATTTAAAAACCATTCAAAGGACTTTCCTGGTGGTCCAGTTGTTAAGACGTGTGCTTCTACTCCAGGGTATGTGAGTTTGAACTAAGATACTGCATGCTATAGCCAACTTAAATCTTTAAAAATCATTCAGGAAATATTTATTCAGTAGCCACTCTTTTTTAGGTAATATGCAAGATTTTAGTTCCTCTTTGTATATCAAATAAGTTTGCTTTGTTTATTTTTATCTTCTCATTTTGTGTATGGCTTCATGGCTATTAAGCTTTTTATTGTTGATTATACCTCTCAACTTAAAAGACTTCTCACCTGACCTGCCCAGGGTACCAGTTATCAGCTGGTTTCCTCTCAACTTCCCATATATCCTTACTCTGCTTCATGTCACTGGAGCTGGCTCCTGTAAACACTGGATATAATATGTGTTTGTTGTTGCTGCTTGAATGAAGAATTTTTCTCTCTATCTCTGTAAGTCAAATCTTATGCCTTTGTAAGTCAAACACTCCTTTTTCTCAGCACAGTCTGTATGATCTGACTCCATACAATGCCCTTGTTATCAATATAATGACTGTGGTATTCACTAATTGGGCTATTTCATAAATAACAAACAAACATTTGTTCAGGCTCTTATATGTACACAGCACTGTTGGGAGGAACCTTGGGAAAGCATTGTAAACTCATTCAATCTAAAGTCTTCACTGGGACTTCCCTGGTGGTCCAGTGGTTAAGACTCCACACTTCCAATGCTGGGGGTGTGGGTTTGATCCTGGCTCAGACAGTAAAGAATGGCCTGCAATACAGGAGACACAGGTTCAATCTCTGGGTTGGGAAGATCCCTTGGAGAAGGGAATGGCAACCCACTCCAGTATTCTTGCCTGGAAAATTCCACGGACAGAGGAGCCTGGCGGGCTACAGTCCATGGTGTTGCAAAGAGTCAGACATGACTGAGCAACTAACACACACTTACTAAGGGCTTCCCAGGTGGCACTACTGGTAAAGAACTTGCCTGCCAGTTCAGGTAGACATAAGAGACACAGGTTCGATTCCTGGGTCAGGAAGATCCCCTGGAGGAGGGCATGACAATCCACTCCAGTATTCTTGTTTGGGAAATCCCATGGACAGAGGAGGGCTGCAGTCCATAGTGTCACAAAGAGTCGGACACAAGGTTGAAGTGACTTAGTATCATTCAGGGAACTAAGATCCCACATGCCAGACCGTGCAGCCAAAAAGTAAAGTACTTTCTATTTGTCAGACTCTAGCCTGGCTATTCGGAGAAGGCAATGGCAAGCCACTCCAGTACTCTTGCCTAGAAAATCTCATGGACAGAGGAGCCTGGTAGGCTGCAGTCCATGGGGTCGCTAGGAGTTGGACGCGACTGAGCGACTTCACTTTCCCTTTTCACTTTCATGCATTGGAGAAGGAAATGGCAACCCACTCCAGTGTTCTTGCCTGGAGAATCCCAGGGACGGGGTGCCTGGTGGGCTGCCGTCTCTGGGTTCGCACAGAGTCGGACACGACTGAAGCAACTTAGCAGCAGCAGCAGCCTGGCTATTGAGGAGATAGGAGTGAAGGCAGGTGTGTGGCTTTGGCTGTCTGAGGGGAAGGTAGACAGCACAGAGCCCAGCAGAGGGCAGGGCCCTGGTATTGCCAGTGAGTCAGTGTAGGAGCGGAGTGCATAGGCAGGCCAGACACAGCAGCTGTGGCTGTGTCACCCTGGGAACCGCATACATTCACCAGGGCAGTGGGACCCAGGCCCTTCCAGAGAGAGGCACGGGGGCTTCCCACAGGGACACACCTGCTATATCCCGAAGGTGGTCTGCTCCACGCCATTTTTAAGAGACTGTTTCCATGACCAAGAAAGGCAGACCTGACAGCGTACAGGTGGTGATGGGTCATGGTAGTGAGATGACTTGGGCTTTACAGTCATCCATTGTTTTATTTGTTTTTAACTTTTTATTTTGTATTGGGATATAGCCAATTAACAACGTGATAGTTTCAGGTGAACAGCCAAGGGATTCACCATACACATACATGTATCCATTCTCAGTCATACGTATCCATATACATGTATCCACTCTCCCCCAAACTCCCCTCCCATCCAGGCTGCCACACAGCATTGAGAGAGTTCTGTCTATACAGCAGGTCCTTGTTGGTTATTCTTTTAAATTATCTTTTTATTTTTAAAAACTTTTTATTTATTTTTTATTGGGGTATAGCCTATTCACAATGTTGTGATAGCTTCGGGTGGACAGCAAAGGGACTCAGCCACACATATACCATCCAGTCTTTTAGACCAGCAATTTCAAACTCAGATAGGAAGCCTTGAAAAGTGATTGCAATAGAAAAGGGAAAATGGAAAAGAAATGACTTGTCCCTAAGCGCAAGTGATTCATGGACTGCCATTTAGTTTTTAATTCCCAGCAAGCTTGCTTCATCTTGGTTTCTGTGCCATCAAAGGAAATATAACGTGTGATTTCATCACATTTATTCCCAGTGATGTTAAATAAAACTGAAAGCTCGGATTCACATTGATGTGCACTCGGAGCGTGGTCTGAAGCTTAATAAAGCTAATTTAAAAGAACTCAGGCCATAACATTTATCTTTCACCCAAGTCAGAGGAAGAACTTGGATGCATTCTTTTGAGCAAATGCATCCCCTTCTTTAAATAAAGCTGCATGGTTCACCCCAGCTTTATCTGTAAAAACGTATACCTCCTAAAGTTTATAGTTTAATTTCTAATTCTGTGAGCAATAATACGTACACAAATGTAAGGCTTAGAGTCTGTCTAAGTGCAAAATCACAGGAGCCCTAAATGTTAGGGATTAAACTGTCACTTCATCCCTTTCATTTCACAGATGCAGGATCAGGCCTGGGCATGAGAAGTGACTGACCCAAAGTAGACAGTGTCTAGCTCCTTAAGGCCCAGACAAAAGGGGAATTTGGAAAGCAATGAGACACTCTGTTCAAACAAAAGCAAGAACTAAATAAGGCTTCTTCTTCAAACCTGAAATGACTTGAAGTTTAGATTCTAGAGCAATTCAAGAGACATTTTCCTTTAGAAGTTTACTTCATTTGAGGCCATTTGTCTTCCTTCCTTAATCCTCTTGGGCGTGAATTTAATATCTTTACTCTAAAACAAATAGCTCCTGTAAGGCTCAAATGACAAGAAGGATATTACAGTCTACCAAGTCCAATGAGATCATGAATTATTTTGCTGGCCATTCTCTGAGTCGGTTGAAAAGTTATGGGTTGAAAGTTAAAATATTAACTTCTCAGTTGGGTCTGACTCCTTGTGACTCCGAGGACTGTAGCCCACCAGGCTCCTCTGTCCGTGGAATTCTCCAGGCAAGAATATTGGAGTAGGCTGCCATTTCCTTCTCCAGGGGATCATCCTGACCCAGCGATCGAACCGAAACCTCCTGTGTCTCCTGCATTGGCAGGTGAATTATTTACCATTGGTGCCACCTGTGGTAAATAACTTCTTACTGACTCTAAAACTAAT
This sequence comes from Bubalus kerabau, assembly GCF_029407905.1. Taxonomy (NCBI): domain Eukaryota; kingdom Metazoa; phylum Chordata; class Mammalia; order Artiodactyla; family Bovidae; genus Bubalus; species Bubalus kerabau. The sequence goes on from NC_073642.1 coordinate 26,904,533, forward strand.
ATATCTTCTTTATAGAGAATTTAGAAAGCAGGATTTGGCCACATGTCAGGCTGAGCTTCCATGGAGAAGGTGTCCCTCCTATTACAGCTACATGGAAATGGTAGATAGAATGTAACCAAATGATGGGATGTAGCATTCAAGTTCCCCTCCCCACCAACCCTTCATTGATGTGGAGGAAAGTCAACACAACACACATACAACATAGTGGCAGAAGGGCTTCTCTTATTTTAACGGTGTCCTCTCTTCACTGTGAACTAGAGCAAAGTAAACTGTTCCAAAAAGGACTCTTTGAACTCAGATACATGAAAAAGAGGTTTCAGTTTAATTTTACTGGTTTAACTTGCTGCCCCTCCAGATATCTTGAGTTCTCCCTCCTCCCTCCCTCCCTCTTTGTCTTCCCTCCCTCCCTCCTGGTAATGAAACTGACAGAGGATACAAAGCAGGGAGGGATCAAGAAGATGCTTTGGAGGGGCATGAAGGACCAATAGTTGAATGCCTTCCAGTGATTGGGGGTGTGCTGCTGAAGGTGCTAGGAGAGATGGATGGGGCTATTTCAGAAATTTCCCCTGGAGTTAACACTTCACTTAGCATTCTTCCTGCAGATCCTGACACAATTAAAAATTCTGTTTTCATCTTCTTGCAACTTGTATGAGGCCTTAAGGGATTTTTCTTCAGGGCCATTGAACACGCACAGAAAGATGATTTAGGGAAACATTAAACTGCGTGTAAAGTCTTCCTATATTATCTTTCTGATCTACCTCACTGCAAGGAGAAGTTGAGCTCTGTGAGGCAGGCGCTGCCCGAAGGGCACGGCCCCTAAGTCTGCTATCAGAGCCTCGGCTCTCTGAGCAGTGACCATGCCCAGGGAACTGGAAAGGCTGAGGGGCAAGTGGGGCAGGGGGTGGGGAGAATCATAGGCATGGGGAGGGACCAGCCCTGCTCCTGGCCATTGCCTTGGAGTAGAGCACAGCCCCTCAGGGAACAAAACCCATCGTGGGGTTCTCAGCCCTGCTAGAATGCTGGTGCTCAAGCTGGGAGTGAAAGCCACACAGCGATGCTTCTAGAAACACTGCACATCATATCCACATGCTCATTTTGTTCCAACCTTGGACAGCAAGGAGATCCAACCAGTCAATCCTAAAGGAAATTGACCCTGAATATTCACTGGAAGGACTGATGCTAAAGCTGCAACTCCAATACTTTGGCTACCTGATGTGAAGAGCTGACTCATTGGAAAAGACCTTGATGCTGGGAAAGATAGAAGGCAGGAGGAGAAGGGGACAACAGAGGACGAGATGGTTGCATCACTGACTTAATGAACATGAGTTTGAGCAAGCTCCAGGAGAGTGGGTGTAGTTCATGGGGTCAGAAAGAGGTGGACACAACTGAGCGACTGAACAACAACTCTGTGTCAGGCCTCATTCTGACAGGCAGGGCAATGAACCCAATTCCTTAGAGTATGAACCCAGTTTCCACTGAGCCATCAGGGAAGCCCAAAGAAAGAAAATACTAAACTAAAGAAAAGGATCTACATGTGTACCTGTGACTGTATACAGATATATCCAAGCAAGGAAAATGTAAGCAGAAATACACAAATATTTTTGAAAATTGGACACCTTAAGACAGGAAGGATGATTTACATATGAGGAGGTGGTTGCCACAATAACTACTTCTTTTTAAAAAACCTGTATTGTTAAACTTGCCATAGAAACATAAGACTTTATAAGCTGAAAAGCAATATACTTTTAAAGTTCAACAGACATAAGCTTTGAACATATCATTTTAAAAAAAGAGTGACATTCAGTTAACATCTTAAAGATATAAATAAACTTATTTTGTCTTAAAAAAAAACTTTTAATTGAATCTATTTAAATATTTAAAAATAAAATCTTGTGGTTGGATGCAAAAATTTCAATCAAATGATGAAAATACACAAAAACCATACGAAAGTCAAACCAAGCAGAATTCTATCTTGGTATTTAGAGACAATGACCTCTTCTGGTCTTTATACCTAAAAATGATCAGAGTATTCTGCTTTTTTTTTTTAAATCTTTATTGAATTTATTACAATATTGCTTCTGTTTTATGTTTTGGGTTTTTGGCCAAGAGGCATGCAAGATCTTAGCTCCCTGACCAGGCCTTGAACCTGCATCCCCTACATTGGAAGGTGAAGGCTCAACCATGAGACCACTAGAGAAGTCATGAGTATACTGAGGATCAGAGCATCATTCTTCAATATCTACTGAGTGTCCATGTCTACTTGCGAGGAAGAAGGCTGGACACCACAGACAATTCAAAATAACATGTGTGGGAACTTCCCTGGTGATCCAATGATGAAGACTCTGTGCTTCTAATGCAAGGGCCATGGGTTTGATACCTGGTCAGGAATTAAGATCTCACGTCCTGTATGGCATGGCCAAATCTACTCCCCTCAAACAAAACCAAACCCAAAATAACATGTGGACCACCCCAAGTTTCTTTACTCTGATAGGCACCAGTCCAAACTTCCTGCCCCAGATGCCCTACTAGAAAACCCACCACGGTGTATTCAAGGACATGTTTGGACTATACATAGAAGAAGTGAACTGGGAGCATGCAGTTTTTCAGGCTTCCCCGGTGAATCAGCATGATAAAGAATCCGCCTGCCAATGCAGGAGATGCTGGTTCAATCCCTGGATCAGGAAGAAATCCCATAGACAGAGGAACCTGGTGGGCTACAGTCTATGGGATCACAAAAAGTCAGATACGACTGAGCGCAACAGTAAGCAAGCTCTGTCCCAACCGAATGTGTGGTCTCACATAAAATATCAAACTGGATCTCAGCCACCAGGGGCTTCCACAAGAGAGAGTGGTTATGATGTAGAGGGTGTGGGGGGAGGGAAAACTAATTCATAATTATGACTTAATATCTGTGATATGCATCCTCATGCATGACTTCTTCACTTTCACTGCTGAATATTCATGTATCTTAGTTACAGTTCAGTTCAGTTCAGTTGCTCAGTCATGTCTGACTCTTTTTGATCCCATGGACTGCAACATGCCAGGCTTCCCTGTCCATCACCAACTCCCAGAGCCTGCTCAAACTCATGTCCGTCTAGTCAGTGATGCCATCCAACCATCTCATCCTCTGTTGTCCCCTTCCCCTCCTGCCTTCAATCTTCCTCAGCATCAGGGTCTTTTCCAATGAGTTGGCTCTTCACATCAGGTGACCAAAGTTTTGGAGCTTCAGATTTAGCATCAGTCCTTCCAATGACTATTCAGGACTGATTTCCTTTAGGATTGACTGGTTGGATCTCCTTGCAGTCCAAGGGACTCAAGAGTCTTTTCCAACACCCCAGTTCAAAAGCATTAATTCTTCGATGCTAAGCTTTCTTTATGGTCCAACTCTCATATCCATACATGACTACTGGAAAAACCATAGCTTTGACTATATGGACCTTTGTTGGCAAAGTAATGTCTCTGCTTTTTAATATGCTGTCTAGGTTTGTCATAGCTTTTCTTCTAAGGAGCTAGCATCTTTTAATTTTATGGCTGTAGTCACCATCTGCAGTCATTTTGGAGCCCAAGAAAGTAAAGTCCGTCACTGTTTCCATTGTTTCCGTATCTATTTGCCATAAAGTGATGGGACCGAATGCCATGATCTTAGTTTTCTGAATGTTGACTTTTAAGCCAGCTTTTCATTCTCCTCTTTCACTTTCATCAAGAAGCCCTTTAGTTCCTCTTTACTTTCTGTCATAAAGGTGGTGTCATCTGCATATCTGAGGTTATTGATATTTCTCCTGGCAATCTTGATTCCAGCTTGTGCTTCATCCAGCCTGGCATTTTGAACCATGTACTCTGCATATACAGTGATGTGGTATTGGATCATATATATGATGTGGTGTTGGAGAAAGACTCTTGAGAGTCCCTTGAACAGCAAGGCGATCAAACCAGTCAATCCTAAAGGAAATCAACCCTGAATATTCATTGGAAGGACTGATGCTGAAGCTGAAACTCCAATACTTTGGCCATCTGATGGGAAGAACTGACTCATTGGAAAAGACCTTGATGCTGCGAAAGATTGAAGGCAGGAGGAGAAGGAGATGACAGAGGATGAGATGGTTGGATGGCATCACTGACTTGATGGACATGAATTTGAGAAAGCTCTGGGAGTTGGTGATGGACAGGGAAGCCTGGTGTGCTGCAGTCCATGGGGTCACAAAGAGTCAGACACAATTGAGAAGCTGAGCTGAACTGAACTGAATTAAACTCTGCATATAAGTTAGATAAGCAGGGTGACAGTATACAGCCTTGATGTACTCCTTTCCCAATTTGTAATCAGTCCATTGTTCCATGTCTGGTTCTAACTGTTGCTTCTTAACCTGCATACAAATTTTTCAGGAGGCAGGTAAGGTGGCCTGGTATTCCCATCTCTTTAAGAATTTTCCAGTTTGTTGTGATCCACGTAGTCAAAACCTTTAGCATAGTTAGTGAAGTATATGTTTTTCTTAGTTACAGTATATCATAATTTAACTATCCATTTTCCTGTTCCCCTATGAGATATTTCTGGGTTTTAAGTGTTATAATATTACTTGAAATGCTTATATACCATCTCCTGGTGCATTCATGTAAAAATTTCTCCAGGGTATATACTTATAAGTGAAATTGTTAGGTTATAAGTCATACACATTTCTAACTTTACTGGATATTGCTGAATCTGTTTCAAAATACTTCCCTTCATGGTTTCAAGGTGGCTGCAGCAGTTCCAGACATCACATCCAAACACAACAACGGTCACAAGAAAAGACATAGTCTTTTCAAATTCTTCTTCTTGGAAATGAGAGATTTCTCAGAGACCTTACAACAGACTTTGCTTTAATCTAATAAACTGAGATTGTCATATTCCTGTCTCTAAACCACCATTGGGAAATGGAACCCGTTAGGCCTGATCTTCCCCTCCTTCTTTAAGATTTATTTATTTATTTGTTTATCTTTGGCTGCACTGGGTCTCTGTTGCCTTGTGCAGGCTTTCTATAGTTGTAGAGAGTGGGGGCTACCCTCTAGTTGGTGGTGCACAGGCTTCTCAGAGCAGTAGCTTCTCTTGTTGTAGAGCACAGGCTCCAGGGTGTTCAGGCTTCAGTAGTTGCAGTGCATGGGCTCAGTAGTTGTGGCTCTTGGGCTTAGTTGCTCTGCCGTATGTGGGATCTTCCAGGACTAGGTATTGAACCCAAGTCCTCCGCATCAGCAGGTGGGTTCTTAACCACTAACCCACCAGGGAAGCCCAGATCAAAGTGTCTTAACTTCTGCATTATGATTGATTATTGGAGCCAGGTACCTCTTTGTCATGAGCAGCTGTTCTGTGCTTTGTAGGATGTTTGCAGCATCCCTGTCTTCTACGAACCAGATGCCAGTAATACCTTCTCAGATGCCACAACAAAATTGTGGTCAAGATACTGCTGGATATCATCCAAGATGGGGGGAGGGATGAACAAAATAGCCTCTGATTGAGAACCACCGGCTTAGACTTGGTGTGGAAGAGACAGAGGGAATTCAGCCACTATGACCACGTGACTCCAAGCAACAAGGGTCAGGGCAACAAGCATGTGAATCTCCCAGAATCATGTGTGAAGTGCTTCCATGCAGAACACTGCTGTTTCTATTACAGGCTTCTTCCTAGGAGATGCTGGACTGATAGGTGTTTCTGCTGTCAGCCTGGCAGAGGATTCATTCCAGAGTCTGGAGTGAGGCAGAAGGTACCTATGAACATGAAACAAACTCAGTTGTGCAAAGAGGAGAGCTGTCAAGACAGGAGCCAGTCACGTCATTACTATCGGGGTTTGGTTTCATTTCCAGGTCAAAATGTCACTGAAAACGTGATTCTAGTTTCCCTTTAGCTCCTTGACTCTTTTAAGATCTCTTGCAAGTGCCTTAAAAATATTGTTGGATATTGAAACAAGATGTGCCTGGTTTATTTTTTTTTCCACCCAATGTATATATAGCATGGGCTAATATTCAGTCTTCTGTTTCAGTGACAGTGACATGCTGTTCCTAAGGGGTGACAGAGTTGCAGCAGTTTTCTCTGCAGTTACAGAACCCTTATTTCAGGATCTCTCCACTCTCACAACCTATTTGTCTTAAGCTGGAGAAAGTTCATCCTAGGGGCTATTGCAGCAATAGCTTCCACCCCCTCAGTGTTCTCTGAAGGTCATGATAAAGTTAGGACGTCTTTGACATAAGTGGAGATGTTCTGTCAACAGTTGGAGACGAGAAACTAGTGTTTATATATTTTTCAAATGTGATCAACTGCAGGACTTACTTCTAATATACCCATTTTACAGATGAGAAAACTGAGGCACAGAGGTGTTAAATAAATTGGAACTCTTGGTGTCAGTACTCCTCAGGGCAGGGGCATAAGATTCAGAAACTAAGTAGATGGAAGAAGAGACAAGTGGTTCCTGCTGAGTCACTGGAGACATTGGTTGGAACAGAGATGTGACTGTTTGGGATCCAGCCCCCGGGGAAGTAATCTACAAGTGGACTTGAATTCAGACTTCTCACCTAAAAGCTTTTTTATTTCTTTTACTGAGAAATACTTTCTTTTTAAATTAAATTTTATTGGAGGAAAGTTGCTTTACAATGTTCTATTAGTTTCTGCTGAATAGCAAAGTGACTCAGCCGTAAGTATACATATGTCCCCTCTTTTTTGGATTTCCTTTCATTTAGGTCACCACAGAGCATTGACTAGAGTTCCCTGTGCTATACAGTAGGTTCTTACTAATTATCTATTAATATTTTACACATAGTATCAATAGTTAATATATGTCAATACCAATCTCCCAATTCACCCCACCCCTTCCTCTCTTGGTGTTCATATGTTTGTTCTCAACGTGTGCATCTCTATTTCTGTTTTGCAAATAAGATCATCTCTACCATTTTTCTAGATTCCACATACATGAGTCAATATACGATATTTGTTTTTCTCTTCCTGACTTACTTTTACTCTGTATGACAATCTCTAGGTTCATCCATGTATCTACAAATAAGCCAATTTTGTTCCTTTTGAGGCTGAATAGTATTTCATTATATATATATATGTACCACAGCTTCTTTAACAGCCTTTTTCATTATTCCGAGTTGCCACCTCACCACCCCATTGATTTTTACTACTTCGGTCACATTTTCCTTCACCACAGTCCTGGTGGCCAAGAGAAGAAGCGGAGGCAGCTGTGGCATCTTCCCTGTGGCCAAAGATCCCCTTAGAATAGGAGACCAGAGAGCCTCTTTACCTTCTGTTTTCTTCAAGGACAGCTATCTTGGGAAAAGTAAGAAGCTCTTAGAAAAAGTAAGAAGCTCTTTAGTAAGATGTTGAGTCTTTCTCAACATCCAGGTCTTTTCCTTATCTACAAAGAAGTTTCAACCTGCTCAGGATTTGTAAAGAAAACGCTCCCACCAGCATCTTCCAGGCTCCTGAGAGAGTCTGGGACACTAAGATCACAGGAGCAAATAGTAGAGGGAATACTTCCATCCTGCCCAGCTCTAAAACCACCTTTTGTGTCTCCTATAAAAGTATTCATTCTATTCATTGGACAGCCATGGAAACTGATAGCAAAAGCACTTTTAATAAGTTTCCTAACTCAAAAAGCTTAATCACAGTTTGGCAGCTTTTCCATAGGACACCAAAGCAAAATCTCTGTCTTCTCCCACTTGCCACTCAGGTCTGGGTATTAGGCACGTTTTTCATATAACATCTCAGGAGTTAAGTAAGGAGAAACTGTCAGCTTCCTGACCCATGGTTGGCTCTGCTTCCCCTCTTTGTGCAAACTAGACCTCTTTCATGAATCAATATCTTCCTTTGAATTTGCAAAGAAGGGAGAGGACCTGTAAAATGTAATTCGTGAATAAAATGTGGGGGAAAAAAACAAAACAGCACCTGCCTGAAAGTTGGACGGATGCTGGGGGTGAGGTGAGAACAAGGTTTGAGCAGAGGGAAGCGGGGAAGCCAGCAGAAGGTGCAGGAATCAGAACGGAGCTGCAGCAGACAGAGATCAAGGTGGTCCAACTTAGCCACACAGAGGGCTAAGACCTGAAGGATGCATGGGATGGGGGACAGGACACGGTCCCAGACCAGGAAGTGGTCTGTGTTGTGGCCAGTGTGAGGAAAGCAGGAGAGACTCCATCTTGAAGCCTGTCACCTACCTTAAAGATAGGATGTGAACTGGGCCTGAACCCTGTCCAAGAGTGAGGAAACTGTTGCTAGTGAAAACCAGGTCTCCTGGAGACTTCCCTCCCTACAGATGACAAACGGAGATTGTAGTTGAGGTCAGGCTGCCCCTGTTAGATTAACCATGGAGACATCCCCCCTTGATGTATAATCATCGCCACCCCCCCCCGCCACCCTTAACTTTAATTGTTTGTTCTTCTAGCACCTATCTGTTGTAAAACTCAGTCAGATACAACAGAGGTTGCAGATGATAGCTTATGGTGAATGATGTCGGATTTGTGATTTCCAAAGAAGATTTAGCTTCAGGACCAGGGACCAGGCTTCATCACTCAACAGCTTTTGTGTAGCAGAGTTTTATTAAAATAAGCAAAGGGATAGAGAAAGCTTCTGACATAGACATCAGAAGGGGGGGTGGAGAGTGCCCCTCTTGCTAGTGTTAGCAAGGGAATTATATACATTTTTAATTAGTTATTACAATAAATCAGAAGAATGTCTTGAGGTTGTAAAGATCTTACTAGACTCACTCCCATAATTTACATTTTAAGATAACAGGATTAGCCAGAAGGTTTTCAGGAAGGAGAAAATGGTCTCAAGCAGGATATATTGTTGTTATATAATCCTTAAAAGTGAAAGTGAAGTCGCTCAGTCCTGTCTGACTCTTTGCGACCCCACGGACAGTAGCCTACCAGGCTCCGTGGTCCATGGGATTTTCCAGGCAAGAATACTAGAGTGGGCTGCCATTTCCTTCTCCAGGGGATCTTCCTAACCCAGGGATCAAACCTGGGTCTCCTGCATTGCAGACAGATGCTTTACCTTCTGAGCCACCAGGGAAGTCCATATAACCCTTAGTACAGAGTTTAAACTGAGTTGTTTGTTGTGTAATCATCAGTTCCGGGCTTAAAGAAAAAAACATTTTATGTGACTAAGACTAAGGAAAGTAGAGAAAAAAGATGTTTGTCCTTTCTTCCTCCTTGAGAATTCTAGACCCCTATCTCCTCCTTGAGAACCCCAGACCTCTTTCTCCTCTTCCTCAAGGACCCCAGACTTCTTATCAACCTGCCTAGGAAGTGACTCTCTCACTAACAAGTAATCAGTCACGTAGCGGGGGGTAAAAAACTGGTCCTGTCAGAAACATCAAGGTCCTTGTTGGGAACTGATTACCCTCGGACACGCGGTCATAATAAACTGTACTCCACTGTCTTGAGTGTCCTCCGAGGTGTGTTTTGTGACTCCGGATTCCACAACAGTCTGGAGTCTGAGAGCTGGACTACGTTAATAAATTCATACGGAGTTCAGTTCAGTTCAGTCGCTCAGTGGTGTCCGACTCGCTGCGACCCCATGAACCGCAGCACGCCAGGCCTCCCTGTCCTTCACCAACTCCCAGGGTTCACCCAAACCCATGTCCATTGAATCTGTGATGCCATCCACCCATCTCATCCTCTGTCGTCCCCTTCTCCTCCTGCCCTCAATCATTCCCAGCAGAGTCATTTCAAATGAGTCAGCTCTTCCTATCAGGTGGCCAGAGTATTGGAGTTTCAGCTTCAACATCAGTCCTTCCAATGAACACCCAGCGCTGATGTCCTTTAGGATGGACTGGTTGGATCTCCTTGCAGTCCAAGGGACTCTCAAGAGTCTTCTCCAACACCACAGTTCAAAAGCATCAATTCTTCAGCGCTCAACTTTCTTCACAGTCCAGCTCTCACATCCATACCTGACTACTGGAAAAACCATAGCCTTGACTAGACAGACCTTTGTTGGCAAAGTAATGTTTCTGCTTTTTAATATGCTGTCTAGGTTGGTCATAACTTTCCTTCCAAGGAGTAAGCGTCTTTTAATTTAATGGCTGCAATCACCATCTGCAGAGATTTTGGAGCCCAAAAAGACAAAGTCAGCCACAGTTTTCACCGTTTCCCCATCTTTTTGCCATGAAGTGATGGGATCAGATGCCATGATCTTAGTGTTATGAATGTTGAGCTTTAAGCCAACTTTTTCACTCTCCACTTTCACTTTCATCAAGAAGCTCTTTAGTTCTTCACTTTCTGCCATAAGGGTGGTGTCATCTGCATATCTGAAGTTACTAATATTTCTCCCGGCAATCTTGATTCCAGCTTGTGCTTCTTCCAGCCCAGTGTTTCTCATGATATACTCTACATATAAGTTAAATAGGCAGGGTGACAATGTACAGCCTTGACGTACTCCTTTTCCTAGTTGGAACCAGTCTGTTGTTCCATGTCCAGTTCTAACTGCTGCTCCTGACCTGCATACAGGTTTCTCAAGAGGCAGGTCAGGTGGTCTGGTATTCCCATCTCATTCAGAATTTTCCACAGTTTATTGTGATCCACACAAAGGCTTTGGCATAGTCAATAAAGCAGAAATAGATGTTTTTCTGGAAGTCTCTTGCTTTTTCCATGGTCCAGAGGATGTTGGCAATTTGATCTCTGGCTCCTCTGCCTTTTCTAAAATCAGCTTGAACATCTGGAAGTTCATGGTTCACGTATTGCTGAAGCCTGGCTTGGAGAATTTTGAGCATTACTTTACTAGCGTGTGAGATGAGTGCAATTGTGTGGTAATCTGAGCATTCTTTGGCATTGCCTTTCTTTGGGATTGGAATGAAAACTGACCTTTTTCAGTCCTGTGGCCACTGCTGAGTTTTCCAAATTTGCTGGCAGATTGAGTGCAGCACTTTCACAGCATCATCTTTCAGGATTTGAAATAGCTCAACTGGAATTCTATCACCTCCACTAGCTTTGTTCGTAGTGATGCTTCCTAAGGCCCACTTGACTTCACATTCCAGGATGTCTGGCTCTAGGTGAGTGATCACACCATCGTGATTATCTGGGTCGTGAAGATCTTTTTTGTACAGTTCTTCTGTGTATTGTTGCCACCTCTTCTTAATATCTTCTGCTTCTGTTAGGTCCATACCATTTCTGTCCTTTATTGAGCCCATCTTTGCATGAAATGTTCCCTTGATATCTCTAATTTTCTTGAAGAGATCTCTAGTCTTTCCCATTCTGTTGTTTTCCTCTATTTCTTTGCATTGATCGCTGAGGAAGGCTTTCTTATCTCTCCTTGCTATTCTTTGGAACTCTGCATTCAGATGCTTGTCTTTCCTTTTCTCCTTTGCTTCTGGCTTCTCTTCTTTTCACAGCTATTCCTAAGGCTTCCTCAGACAGCCATTTTGCCTTTTTGCATTTCTTTTTCTTGGGGATGGTCTTGATGCCTGTCTCCTATATAATGTCACGAACCTCCGTCCATAGTTCATCAGGCACTCTGTCTATCAGATCTAGTCCCTTAAATCTATTTCTCACTTCCACTGTATAATCATAAGGGATTTGATTTAGGTCATACCTGAATGGTCTAGTGGTTTTCCCCATTTTCTTCAATTTAAGTCTGTATTTGGCCATAAGGAGTTCATGATCTGAGCCACAGTCAGCTCCTGGTCTTATTTCTGCTGACTGTATAGAGCTTTTCCATCTTTGGCTGCAAAGAATATAATCAATCTGATTTCGGTGTTGGCCATCTGGTGATGTCTATGTGTAGAGTCTTCTCTTGTGTTGTTGGAAGAGGGTGTTTGCTATGACCAGTGCATCATCCTGGCAAAACTCTGTTAGCTTTTGTCCTGCTTCATTCTGTACTCCAAGGCCAAATTTGCCTGGTACTCCAGGTGTTTCTTGACTTCCTACTTTTGCATTGCAGTCCCCTATAATGAAAAGGACATCTTTTTTGGGTGTTAGTTCTAAAAGGTCTTGTAGGTCTTCATAGAACCATTCAGCTTCAGCTTCTTCAGTGTTACTAGATGCGTGTTCAATCCCTGGGATGGCCAGATCCCCTGGAGAAGGAAATGGCAACCTACTCCAGTATTCTTGCCTGGAGAACCCCATAGACAGAGGAGCCGGGTGGGCTGCAGTCTGTGAGGTCACACAGAGTCACAACAAACAACATATTACTGCTACAACCCACAGGGGTTGGTGGGGGGAGGGAAATACTGAGAACAGTGGGTTGGCCCCACTCACTGAAGTTTGAAGCCCACCACTACTTAATGAGGAGGACGGGGATTCCTGACAGCTACCCACCCCTTCCTTGGTTAAGAGTTTATATGACAGATCTGTTTATAGTCAGAAGCCCTGACTGGATCACTGAGACCCTAAAGGAAACAGTAATCCGAAGAGTTTATTCAAAGTAACATCCTTATCTGCTTCCTGGCCTAAGAGATGTGAAGGGAAAGACAGGAAATGGCCTGAGCTTAATGAATCCCAGCTTAAACCTTTGACCAGCTCTGTTCCTTAGACACATGATGTCAGCAAACTCACAAAAGTCCTGAATATTCAGCAGTGGACTCTTCCTAGCCAGCATGAGTGGACGCTGCTCTGCACCCCAGCCCACTGGATGTTTCTATACTCTTCTTGCTGGCCCTGTTCTCATGGGCAGCCCCCTCTTCCCTTTATTCCTTATTCCTTCCACGTCCAAGGTAAGAGAAATCCGAGTAAGATGGTAGGTGCTGAGAGAGGGCATGAGAGGGCAGACAGACTGAAACCACGATCACAGACAACTAGCCAATCTGATCACATGGACTACAGCCTTGTCTAACTCAGTGGAACTAAGCTATGCTGTGTGGGGCCACCCAAGATGGATAGATCATGGTGGAGAGATCTGACAGAATGTGGTCCACTGGAGAAGGGAATGGCAAATCACTTCAGTATTCTTGCCTTGAGAACCCCATGAACAGTATGAAAAGGCAAACAGATAGGACACTGAAAAATGAACTCCCCAGGTCAGTAGGTGCCCAATATGCTACGAGAGATCAGTGGAGAAATAACTCCAGAAAGAATGAAGGGATGTGCATTCCTATACACTAATAATGAGAAAACAGAAAGAGAAATTAAGGAAACAATTCCATTCACCATTGCAACGGAAAGAATAAAATACTTAGGAATATATCTACCTAAAGAAACTAAAGACCTATATATAGAAAACTATAAAACACTGGTGAAAGAAATCAAAGAGGACACTAAAAGATGGAGAAATATACCATGTTCATGGATTGGAAGAATCAATATAGTGAAAATGAGTATACTACCCAAAGCAATCTATAGGTTCAATGCAATCCCTATCAAGCTACCAACAGCATTCTTCACAGAGCTAGAACAAATAATTTCACAATTTGTATGGAAATACAAAAAACCTCGAATAGCCAAAGCGATCTTGAGAAAGAAGAATGGAACTGGAGGAATCAACCTACCTGACTTCAGGCTCTACTACAAAGCCACAGTTATCAAGACAGTATGGTACTGGCACAAAGACAGAAATATAGATCAATGGAACAAAATAGAAAGCCCAGAGATAAATCCACGCACATATGGACACCTTATCTTTGACAAAGGAGGCAAGAATATACAATGGATTAAAGACAATCTCTTTAACAAGTGGTGCTGGGAAAACTGGTCAACCACTTGTAAAAGAATGAAACTAGAACACTTTCTAACACCATACACAAAAATAAACTCAAAATGGATTAAAGATCTAAACGTAAGACCAGAAACTATAAAACTCCTAGAGGAGAACATAGGCAAAACACTCTCTGACATACATCACAGCAGGATCCTCTATGACCCACCTCCCAGAATATTGGAAATAAAAGCAAAAATAAACAAATGGGACCTAATTAACCTTAAAAGCTTCTGCACATCAAAGGAAACTATTAGCAAGGTGAAAAGACAGCCTTCAGAATGGGAGAAGATAATAGCAAATGAAGCAACTGACAAACAACTAATCTCGAGAATATACAAGCAACTCCTACAGCTCAACTCCAGAAAAATAAATGACCCAATCAAAAAATGGGCCAAAGAACTAAATAGACATTTCTCCAAAGAAGACATACAGATGGCTAACAAACACATGAAAAGATGCTCAACATCACTCATTATCAGAGAAATGCAAATCAAAACCACCATGAGGTACCATTTCACACCAGTCAGAATGGCTGCGATCCAAAAGTCTACAAGTAATAAATGCTGGAGAGGGTGTGGAGAAAAGGGAACCCTCTTCCACTGTTGGTGGGAATGCAAACTAGTACAGCCACTATGGAGAACAGTGTGGAGATTCCTTAAAAAACTGGAAATAGACCTGCCTTATGATCCAGCAATCCCACTGCTGGGCATACACACTGAGGAAACCAGAAGGGAAAGAGACACGTGTACCCCAATGTTCATCGCAGCACTGTTTATAATAGCCAGGACATGGAAGCAACCTAGATGTCCATCAGCAGATGAATGGATAAGAAAGCTGTGGTACATATACACAATGGAGTATTATTCAGCCATCAAAAAGAATACATTTGAATCAGTTCTAATGAGGTGGATGAAACTGGAGCCTATTATACAGAGTGAAGTAAGCCAGAAAGAAAAACACCAATACAGTATACTAACGCATATATATGGAATTTAGAAAGATGGTAACAATAACCCTGTGTACGAGACAGCAAAAGAGACACTGATGTATAGAACAGTCTTATGGACTCTGTTGGAGAGGAAGAGGGCGGGAAGATTTGGGAGAATGGCATTGAAACATGTAAAATATCATGTATGAAACGAGTTGCCAGTCCAGGTTCGATGCACGATACTGGATGCTTGGGGCTAGTGCACTGGGACGACCCAGAGGGATGGAATGGGGAGGGAGGAGGGAGGAGGGTTCAGGATGGGGAACACATGTATACCTGTGGTGGATTCATTTTGATATTTGGCAAAACTAATACAGTTATGTAAAGTTTAAAAATAAAATAAAATTAAAAAAAAAGAAAGAAAAAAAAAAAAAAAAAAGAATGAAGGGTTGGAGCCAAAGGAAAAACAACACCCAGTTGTGGATGTGACTGGTAATAGAAGCAAGGTCTGATGCTGTAAAGAGCAATATTGCATAGGAACCTGGAATGTTAGGTCCATAAATCAAGGCAAGTTGGAAGTGGTCAAACAGGAGATGGCAAGAGTAAACGTCGACATTCTAGGAACCAGCTAACTAAAATGGACTGGAATGGGTGAATTTGTGGGAATCCCTTAGAAGAAATGGAGTAGCCATCATAGTCAACAATAGAGTCCGAAATGCAGTACTTGGATGCAATCTCAAGAATGACAGAATGATCTCTGTTGGTTTCCAAGGCAGCCATTCAATATCACAGTAATCCAAGTCTATGCCCTGACCAGTAATGCTGAAGATGCTGAAGTTGAATGGTTCTATGAAGACCTACAAGACCTTTTAGAACTAACACCCAAAAAAGATGTCCTTTTCATTATAGGGGACTGCAATGCAAAAGTGGAAATCAAGAGACACCTGGAGTAACAGGCAAATTTGGCCTTGGAATACAGAATGAAGCAGGACAAAAGCTAACAAAGTTTTGCCAAGAGAACACACTGGTCATAGCAAATACCCTCTTCCAACAACACAAGAGAAGAGAAATATTAATGTCAGATATGCAGATGACACCACCCTTATGGCAGAAAGTGAAGAAGAACTAAAGAGCCTCTTGATGAAAGTGAAAGAGGAGAGTGAAAAAGTTGGCTTAAAGCTCAACATTCAAAACACTAAGATCATGGCATCTGGTCCCATCACTTCATGGCAAAAAGATGGGGAAACAGTGGAAAGTGTGGCTGACTTTATCTTTTTGGGCTCCAAAATCACTGCAGATGGTGATTGCAGCCGTGAAATTAAAAGACACTTACTCCTTGGAAGGAAAGTTATGACCAACCTAGATAGCATGTTAAAAAGCAGAAACATTACTTTGCCAACAAAGGTCTGTCTAGTCAAGGCTATGGTTTTTCCAGTAGTCATGTATGGATGTGAGAGCTGGACTGTGAAGAAAGTTGAGCGCTGAAGAATTGATGCTTTTGAACTGTGGTGTTGGAGAAGACTCTTGAGAGTCCCTTGGACTGCAAGGAGATCCAACCAGTCCATCCTAAAGGAGTCCTGGGTGTATACTGGAAGGACTGATGTTGAAGCTGAAACTCCAATACTCTGGCCACCTGATAGGAAGAGCTGACTCACTTGAAATGACCCTGCTGGGAAAGACTGAGGGCAGGAGAAGGGGATGACAGAGGATGAGATGGGTGGATGGCATCACAGACTCAATGGACAGGGGTTTGGGTGAACTCCGGGAGTTGGTGATGGACAGGGAGGCCTGGCGTGCTGCGGTTTATGGGGTGGTAAAGAGTCGGACACGACTGAGGGACTGAACTGAACTAAACTCTTATGTATCCATGCAAATTCTTGGAAAATGTCTGGTACAAAATACAAGACAAGGTCAGCCTAGAAAACTCTCACCAGGTCTTTGCCCACTGTCAAACTACAAACAGGCCCTTGCCAAGGGCATCTGCCATCTGCCTCTGTGGAGACTGAACCCTGTGCTGATGCAGCTCTTGACCTTTGACATACCCTGGAGGGAGTTCAGGATGGAGAGTAAGGTACTCTGTGCTCCAGAGGAACTGGTGGAACAGGTCTTTCTAGATTGTTAGATATTTTCAGAAACTAATTTCATGACCCCAGTCCTTGCATCTCCTCTAGAAAAGCACTAAATCCTTTCATGGTGACATCAACTCCTTGTGACTCCAGAAAACTTCTTGTAAAATAAGTGCTTGATTGTGTGAACTCCACCTTCACCAAAATCATCTGTACTGAACTTCCCCACTGCCTCTGTGGAGCAGTCTCTCAGAGTTATCCGAGGTGCCATCTCCCAGGCTGCAGTCCTCATATTTTTCCAAATAAAACTTAACTGGCAACTCTCACATTGTGCATCTTTTTAGTCGACATCACCTTCTGTTACGGGTTTAGAATTTTTATTTTTATTTTTATTACCTCTAGCTTAAATGAGCTATAACTGACATACAACATTGCACAAATTTATGATGTAAAATGGGCTTCCTTGATGGCTCAGTTGGTTAAGAATCCACCTGCATTGCAGGAGACCTGGGTTCTATCCCTGGCTCAGGAAGATCCCCTGAAGAAGGAAATGGCAACCCACTCCAGTATTCTTGCCTGGGAAATCCTACGGACAGAGGAGCCTGACGGGTCATAGTCCACGGGGTTGCAAGAGTTGGACACAACTTAGTGACTAAACCACCACCAAGGTGTAAAATATGGTGATTTGTTACACTTATATATTATGAAATACTTATCACAATAGAGTTAGTTAATACCCCCATCACTTAGTGTAATTACTTTTTTTTTGTGGTAGGAATATTTAAGGTTTACTCTTTAGACAAATTTCAAGTTTATAACACAGTACTGTTAACTATGGCCCAGGGATCCCCAACCTATAGCCCAGGGGTCCCCAACCTCCGGGATCTGATGCCTGCTGATCTGAGGTGGAGCTGATGCAATAATGATAGAAATAAAGTACACAATAAATATAATGCACTTGAATCATCTCAAAACTGTCCTCCACACCTCTGACTGGAAAAATTGTTTTCCACAGATCTGGTCCCAGCTTCCAAAAAGGACCACTGCTGTGGCTAGGCTGCATGACCAGGTGTTTTCATTGCAAAACTTCTCACAGTGGCATGATAGCTCCAGTGTGGGATGCCGTTGAAAGCAAGAGAGCATCTACATTTAGCACAGATGGTCAGAAGGAAGCCTCTAAGTAGGACAATGTGTGTGTACTAAGTCGCTTTAGTCATGTCTGACTCTTTGCGACCCTGTGAGCTATAGCCCTCCAGGATCCTCTGTCCATGGGATTCTCTAGGTAAGAACACTGGAGTGGGTTGTCATGCCCTTCTCCAAGGGATCTTCCCATCCCAAGGATCGAACCCACGTATCTTATGTCTCCTGCATTGGCAGGTGAGTTCTTTACCACCAAACCATCCAATACATGTGTTTAACTTCTGACTTATTTAAATATGAAGAGAAATTTAAGCACTCTTGGAGTGTCAACAATTCCAGCTTTATCAGTTAGATACAACTATAGTAAACGCATCTGATAGCATTTAAGCTATTCTTTTTTCTTTTTGCCTAATTGTAAAGTGAGGAGCTAAAATCATTCGCTCTGATTTACCCAATTTCCAACTGTCAAGTGCTTGCCTGATGTGATTATGTTAATGTGCTAATTGAGTTTGATGTCCTTCGTTGTACATGCTACTTTCAGCAAAATAAGAAAGTAGTTCTGAAGTATGTTTTCTTTGATGGTGTTCTGGGATATAAATAGAACAAATGCCTTGTGAGAGCAGGAAATGTTATCTTTTGGGTTGAGCTGGCTTAGGTACAATTTAATTTAAATAATTGAACATATTTATGAGGTGCAAGAGCCAAATAAAAAAAGAGCATTTGAGCTGTGTATTGTGCTTTGCCTTCACCGTTTGAGCTGCAATAACAGTGAGCATGCTGCTATGTGGGTCACAATGTTTTAGGGGGGACACAAGCTGAGAATATTCTGCTTATGTGCCCCTCAAAGCCATCTTTTACTTGAATTTATATCGTGTTCTATTTTTTCCTGACTCAGCTTACACAGACATTTTTTGTTATCTTACATGTTAATATTACTTCTGATTTTCATTTTGAAATCTCAGAAAAAGACCTGAGGCCCAGGTCTTGTAGGAGACAAGGAATATTTCTTAAAAGAGACTGAAAGAATCCATTGTTTTCATTTGCAAATAGTCTCAGGAGTAGAAAGAACTCAGGAATGCCAGGTCCCTGCTCCCAAGATCATCTCAATGGGCTTGGGGATTTCTGGTGTCGGCTTAAAAAAATGCAGAATGTGAGAGTTGTGAGTTAAGCTTTATTCGGGACAAAATGAGGTTGATAGCCCAGGAGAACAGCACCTTAAAGAGCTCTGAGAAACTGGTCCAGAGGGGCAGTGGGGGAAGGTCAGTATAGATGTGATTTTGGTGAAGGGGGAGTACATGCAATCTAGCATGTATTTTTTGCAGGAGGTGATTGTTAGTCGCAAGGAGCAGTGGTCACCATGAAGGATTTTAGTGCTTTTCTACATGTGAGGAGATGCAAGAATTTGAAACCAGCTCCTGAAAATATGTATCTAAAGACTTGTCCTGCCAGTTTTCCCAGAGCACAGAGTGCCTCATTTCTGCTCTCCAGCCTGAACTCCTTTCCGGGGGTGCTGAAGGTCAGCAGCTGCAGAAGCACCTGATTTAATCCTTGTAGAGGTAGACGGCAAGTGCCAATTTATAGTTGACACTGGTTAACTTGTACTGCCTCAAGACAGAGCCAAACGTCTGTGTGTGAGTACTCTGTACTACAAGACCTGGAGGGCAAAGTAGGTGGAGACCGTAACATCGAAACCAGAGCTGTGAACAGTGTGGGGCAGACTGCCTAAGAGCTGATGTGTGCAGTCAGACCTTGGATCTGACTCTTACTCGCTTGGTGAGTTACTTAATCACCCTGAGCCTCTGCTTCCTTATCTGAACAATGGGCACAACACTGTATTTCATTGACACCATCAATTGTAAAATATATTTATTTATAATTGATTTATGTACCACAGCAAAAATCACACACACACAAGAAACACTTGGGTTTTCACCATTTCCGTAGGTGTGTGGCTGCGAGATGTTTCTATCAACATTTCAAAAACTACCCTGTGTGATACTGTAATAAGAGATGAATGTTTTTATATATTTGTTAAAACCTATAGACTACATACCACTAAGAGTGAGCCATGATATAAACTATGGACTTGGAGTGATTATGATGTATCAATGTAGGCTCATCAATTGTTTTTGCTTTAAATATTTATTTATTTTTATTTATTTGGCTCTCCTGGGTCTAGTTGAGGCAACGAATTCTTAGTTGCAGCATGAGGGACCCAGTTCTCTGACTAAGGATTGAACCCCAGCTCCTTGCATTGGAAGTGCAGGGTCTTAGTCACTGGACCACCAGGGCAGTCCCTAGACTCATCAGCTGTGACAAAAGTATCACTTTGGAGTATGATGTTGATAGTGGGGAGGTTGCACTTGTGTGGGCAGAGGGTATATAGGAACTTATTGTACTTTCTGCTCAATTTTGCTGTGACTCTTAAAACTGTTCCAAAAAATATACAGTCCACTAAAGAAAGAAGTGGAAACATTTCTAGATTAGAGGAAATGACAGAGACATGGCAACATATGATCTTGCACGGGACAGAATTTTTTTTTTTATAAGGAACATTTTTCGGGTAATTGGGGAAAAACAAGTAGGGTGTGTGGCTTAGATAATTATTTAATCAGAGATAACATCTCGATTTGAATAATTATAATGTGCTTATGTAAGACAGAGTCCTTGTTCTTAGGAAATACACACTGAAGTATTCAGCAGGGCTTCCCAGGTGGCACTAGTGCTAAAGAACCCACCTGCCAATGCAGGAGACGTAAGAGACGTGGGTTTGATCCTTGGGTTGGGAAGATCCCCTGGAGAAGGCAATGGCAACCCACTCCAGTACTCTTGCCTGAAAAATCCCGTGGACGGAGGAGCCTGATGGGCCACAGTCCATGGGGTCACAAAGAATTGGACACGACTGGAGACTTAGCATGTATTCAGCAGAAAGGGCTGTCATGTCTCCAGTTATTCTCAAATGGTTCATAAGCCATTTGAGATTGTTCAAATGGTTTGGACTGAAACCATTGAAGATGTACACAGAGAGAGGAAATGAGAAAGCAAGTACTGTGAAATGTTAATGATTGGGGTGAATGGCAGATATCTCAGTGGTAAAGATTATCCACCTGCCAATGCAGGAAACATGGATTTGATCCCTGGGTCAGGAAGACCCCCTGGAGACAGAAATGGTAACCCGCTCCAGTATTCTTGCCTAGAGAATTCCAGGGACAGAGGAGCCTGTCGGGGCAATAGTCCATGGGGTTGAAAATGAGTCAGACAAGGCTTAGTGATTAAACAACAACAACAGATACAACAAGCAGAGAGAAATGGAAAATTTCAAAGGTTCACTTCTAAATCATGTACTAGATGGGTTTTCAAGTTCCCCTCTAGAAGTCTCTGACCATGATTAAAACAGGTAGATATTCAAAAGACCAAAAGCTAACCCCTCAATGAGGGAGACTAAGCATTCCCAAAATAAATGTTCTTGAACAGAAACAGAGTTCCCTTGAACACTGTGACCTACAGGAAAGGAAATCATTGTCACCTGCCCTTTATTTGTGGTCATTTGCATGCAAATGATTGAACAGTCACAGACCAGTTGGCTGGATAATGAATTTGGTCTAGACGTGTTGTATCAGAGAGACCACTGTGGATGCCAACAGAATTTCGAATATCACCTGGAAAGAGAGATTGATCATTAACTCTGTTAATTCACTGGGCATTTTTAAGCAAAAATTACCTCTGTAAATATGTAACATGTGAGAAGACCCAATGCACACAATATTATCCGATAAAAACATCCAGAGAATCTGGTTATGCTGAAAGAGAAAATTGTTGTCGTTTGTGAGGTGGTTTCCAAAATGGATTAACACAAACAGGAAAGTGATTATCTAACAAAATATTATTTTCACATGCTGAAATTCTTCATTTATAAGACCAAATCAAAAATGCCCTAGCTCGTGAAATAGTAGTGTCAGAGTGATGTGAGAGTCAGAAAGTGCTGTACATAGAAGAGTTGTTATAATTCCTACTGGAAATGGAATTATTATAATCCTTCTCATGCACTGGGAAAAAAGGAAGACTTACATGGGCTTTCCTGGTGGCTCAGCTGGTAAAGAATCCGCCCACAGTGTGGGAGACCTGGGTTGGATCCTTGGGTTGGGGAGATCCCCTGGTGAAGGGAAAGGCTACCCACTCCAGTATTCTGGCCTAGAGAATTCCATGGACAATATAGTCCATGGGGTCACAAAGAGTGGGACATGACTAAGTGAATTTCACTTTCACTTCACTACATGGCATAGAGCATTGAACTTTGGGTGGAAGACCTTTTTTCATACTCATTTCCCTCTTGTTCTCCAAGAGTAACTGATGTAGCTTTTCACATGGATCAAAACTATAGCAGGAAATTAAAAATAAAAATCCAGCCTAGAGAAGTTAAAAAACAGAGATGCTAGGGTTCCCTATCACTGGAAATGCGTGAGATGTTACAGATAGAAGCAACATTTCATTCTGTGTATCCTATCAAGGAGGGAACAGTAGGGAGGCATGGTGGATTACAGGCTCACTCATGTCTGATAAGATACTTAACCACTCTTTCCATGAATATTAGAATACTTCATAAAAGAAGAAAAAGAAAAATAGTCACTCAGTCATGTCTGACTCTTGTTGACCCCACAGATTGTAGTCCATCAGGCTCCTCTGTCTGTGCAATTCCCCAGGCAAGAATCCTGGAGTGGGTAGCCACTCCCTTCTCCAGGGTATCTTCCCTACCCAGGGATCGAACCTAGGTCTCCTGAATTACAGGCAGGTTCTTTACCATATGAGCCACCAGCAAAGCCCCAGAATGCTTCAAAGGGGTCAGGATATGAACTCGGTATAAAAGGAAAAAAAAGATAAAGGCAGTAGCTCACAGCTTAGTGAAACAAAAACATAAAAAATCAACCCCAGTATAGAGAGATATGTGCTGAAATGAAGGAAACGGAGGGAAATGGAGCCCCTCCGTGGGAGAAATCATGAAGTCACTGCTTTTAAGTGAGGAGGCAATAATGGTAAGAAGGTCATGGGTTGCTGTTGTTGTTTAGTCACTAAGTCGAGTCTGACTCTTGACAACCCCATGGACTGTATAGCCTGCCAGACTCCTCTGCCCATGGGGTTTCCCAGGCAAGAATACTGGAGTAGGTTGCCATTTCCTTCTCCAGGGGATCTTCCCAACCTCAGGATCGAACCCATGTCTCCTGCCTTGGCAAGCAGATTCTTTACCACTGAGCCATTAGGAATGGGGGTGGGGCGGGGGCAAAGGAAGCCTCCTGGTGTGTGTAGGAAATAACAAGTCCTGAACTTTACTACGGAGAAGGCAATGGCACCCTACTCCAGTACTCTTGCCTGGAAAATCCCATGGACGGAAGAGCCTGGTAGGCTGCAGTCCATGGGGTTGCTAAGAGTCGGACACGACTGAGCGACTTCCCTTTCACTTTTCACTTTCATGCATTGGAGAAGGAAATGGCAACCCACTTCAGTGTTCTTGCCTGGAGAATCCCAGGGACGGGGGAGCCTGGTGCGCTTCTGTCTATGGGGTCGCACAGAGTTGGACACAACTGTAGTGACTTGGCAGCAGCAGTAGAACTTTACTAGAATGTAATTGTTGATGGGGAATGGAGATTGAGTGTCAGAGGTAAAGGTCCTTTCCAAAGGCTCAGCCCTTGGACTAATTGGTAAGTGCTTCTTTCGTTACCTGCTATATCACTTTCTGCATTTCTCTTTGTTAATTTTTTCTCCTTCTTTCATTTCTCTCATTTTGCAGCGGCCATCTGTGCAAACGTCTTCCTAGCCATTCCATCCTTCTCTTGGAATGGCAGCCCTGTGTTCTTGAGTGCTGCTTCTTCATGGCTCCAGCCACAGGGATTCATCAGGAGCCTCGTTCTTCTTACATGATCAGGTCTCCTATCCCAAGAAGGGACAAAGTCACCTGCCTCATGGGCACAGCTGGCGTAGAGGCAGGCATCTGAGCCAGGGCTAGCCCCAGCCTCTCTCCGTTCATGGGGGCCACAGAGAGTTTCAGAGAGTTTGAGAGCATCTCCCAAGAGACGAACATCTCCAGGGAGGAAGATTATGCCTGTCCTATATGGTCCAGTCACTGTCTGCAAACCCACTCAATCACAGCCACCCTGGGGGCCAAGTAACTCTGGCTCATGCTAAGAGGAAGAGTTTCAGTCAGATTCAGGAGCAGAGTCTTAGGGGTCCCGAGTTATAGCCAAGAGTAAATAATAAACTTCAAATCAGCATGTCTTATAGTTGCTTTTGTTGTTATTCTGTCAACAACCAGAAAAATCTTAGCTAAAATCTGTACTGTGATTTTTGTCAGTTTCTTCTTGAATTCCATTTCATATATGTTTTTAATTGGAGTATAGTTCCCTGACAATGTTGTGTTAGTTCCTGCTGTACAACAATGTGAATCAGCTATACTTATACATATATCCCTTCCCTCTTGAGCCTCCTTCCCATCCCACCCCTCCAATTTCTTCTTGAATTTCTAGTAGCATCTGTTGTATACATTTTCATGCCATGTGTTTGCATTCCTGGCCTCTTGCCATCTTAAAGTTAAAAGATAACAATTCCTTGGATGTTATGCATCATACAAAGGAAATCCTTTCTCTCATACCAAAGGGATACAAGCAGAGTCAAGGTGCTTGCTTTCCCTCACCCAGTCTTATCAGCATTGTGTCTGGCAACCCAAGTCATTCTGGGAATACCATACCCAGAATCACATGCTGTGGGTCCCATGGGTCTGTGTGTGTGTATGTGTGTGTGTGTGTGTGTTTTAATGCAAATCTCAGCTTCCAAAGCAAGATCCTCATTTGGAATTTAAAAGAGTTCTAGGTTGTTTAACGTTTGAGTGGAATTCCTGAGCCTGTTAACTGGTCACAGTCTACTAGTTCTCATAATTAGCAAGAGACACTGTATTATGCAAACACCACTCAGTTTTCAACAATGACTAACCACTCTGTTTCAGACTGTTTGCTTAAGAGTGGGGTTTTCATCCACAATCGATGTTTCTGGGTAGTTACTTATTTAACACTGAGAGACGAGAGAGGATGAGCACCCAAATCACTCATTCCTCATTACTTCTCAACACCCTCCTCATTCCACCGCCATCCCCTCGCCCCAAATCCCGGCACTGTAGGTCACTTGGCTCCAAGTCTTATCTGGCTAGAAATACAGATCAATGGAACAGGATAGAAAGTCTAGGGGTAAACCCATGCACCTAAGGTCACCTAATCTATGACAAAGGGGTTCTTTGCCTGGTGGCTCAGACAGTAAAGAACCTATAATGCAGGAGATCTGGGTTTAATCCTTGGGCCGGGAAGATCCTCTGGAGGAGGGCATGGAAACTCACTCTAGTATTCTTACCTGGAGAATCCTATGGACAGAGGAGCCTGGTGGGCTACCATCCATGAGGTCGCAAATAGTTGGACATGACTGAAGCAACTTAGCATAGCACACACACAGCACAGTCTGTGACAAAGGAGGCAAATGCATACAATGGAGAAAAGACAGTCTCTTCAATAAGTAGTGCTGGGAAAACTGGACTGCTACATGTAAAAGAATGGAATTATAACACTGCCTAACACCATACACAAAATTAAGCTCAAAATAGATTAAAGACCTAAATGTAAGGCCAGATACTATAAAACTCTTAGAAGAAAATATAGGCAGAACACTCTGACAAAAATTATAGCAAGATCTTTTTGACCCACTGCCTAGAATGATGAAAATAAAAACATAAATAAACAAATGGGGCCTAATTAGACTTAAAACCTTTTGCAGAGCAAAGACAACCATGTAGAAAACAAAAACACAACCCCTATAATGTATATGGTGATTGCAAACATGAAATTAAAAGACACTTGCTCCTTGGAAGAAAAGTTATGACAAACCTAGATGGCATATGAAAAAGCAGAGACATCACTTTGGCGACAAAGGTCCATCTAGTCAAAGCCATGGTTTTTCCAGGAGTCACGTACGAATGTGAGAGGTGGACCACATTGAAGACTGAGTGCTGAAGAACTGATGGTTTTGAACTGTGGTACTGGAGAAGAGTCTCCAGGGTCCCTTGGACAGCAAGGAGATCAAACCAGTCAGTCCTAAAGGAAATCAACTCTGAATATTCATTTGAAGGATTGTTGCTGAAGCTGAAGCTCCAATACTTTGGCCACCTGATGCGAAGAGCTGTCTCACTGGAAAAGACCCTGATTCTGGGAAAGACTGAGGGCAGGAGGAGAAGGGGATGACAGAGGATGGAATGGTTGGATGGCATCACTGACTGAATGGACATGAGTTTGAGCAGGTTCTGGGGGACAGTGAAGGACAGGGAAGCCTGGCATGCTACATGCAGTCCATGGGGTCTCAGAGAGCTGGATACAACTTTGCAACTGAACAACAACAACAAATTATGGGAGAAAATATGTGCAAATGAAGCAACTGATAAGGGATTAATCTAAAATATACAAACAGTTCATGCAGCTCAATAGAAAACAAAACAAAACACCAAATCTTATCTAGCTATTGAGCTGTGTGACCTTGGGAAAGTCAGTTCCCTGCCTTGAGTCTCAGTTCCCTCATCTGCAAACTCTGGGGGCTGAATTGGGTGATGCCAAAAGTCCCTTCCACCTGGAAGGTGTGGGGATTGGGGGAGAAGATGAAATGTCTCCTTCTCTGTTAAAACTCAAATATGTTTATTACTTACTAAAAACCACAGCACCACAGACTCCAAGCAGACTATAAGACACAAAGTGTCCCAGTGTTTTGTAGTCATCCACATTCTAACTTTTATTGCCATGGACAAATGCAAAAAGAAGGACTAAAGATATTTGCACAGTAGCATTTTAGAAAAATGGGGAGAAGGCGACAGCACAGTTAAGGCTTCCCCAGTGGCTCAGACGGTAAAGAATCCACCTGCAATGTAGGTGTTCAATTTCTGGATCGGGAAGATCCCCTGGAGAAGGGAATAGCTACCCATTCCTGAATTCTTGCCTGGAGAATTCCATGGATAGAGGAGACTATTGGGATACAGTCCGTGAGGTTGCAAAGTGTCGGACATGACTGAGCGACTAACACTTTAACTTTTCACTTTTCAGCAGCACAGTTGAATATATGTGTGTCTGTGAGTAAAACGGTCATGTTTGCTACAATTTTAGTTTTTTAGGGAGACTATTAAAAAATATATTTGGAGATAATACCAAAATGAGGCACATGGAGTGGCTGACATATGAATGCCAAGGAGAGAAACTAGCTTACTTCTAAGGGGTGTGGAAAGTTGGAGAAGGGAAAGAGTTTGGTGGCAGTGAGGGTACAGTGATGCTGGGGCCTATGTGAAGATACTCTTAAGGGCAGAGCCTAAAAAAGAATCGCCTGGGTAGCAGAAGCATTAAAAATGGATTTTTACCTTGCTTGAGATGGAGTGACAAATCTTCAGTCAAATATCCCTGTTGTTCTTGATTAGTCGCTAGTCATGTCTGACTCTTTGTGACCCCGTGGACTGTAGCCCCCCAGGCTCCTTTTTCTATGGGATTTTCCAGGCAAGAATACTGGCGTGGGTTGTTAATTCCTCCTTCAGGGGATCTTCCTGACCCAGGGATCAAACCTGTGTCTCCTGCATTGGCAGGTGGATTCTTTACCACTGAGCCATCAAGGAGGCCCTGTGTATTTGTTAAGTGCATGGGGGTATTTGAGTGTGCTGCCATTTGGGAGGATGTGGAAGAGAGCCTGAGCTCTCATTTAACTGATGCTGGGAAAATCAGGGGCAGCGACTTGATACAAGGATGAGGTGTACCCAAGCTGTTCTCTCTCTATATCTCATTATCTGTCTAGGCCTGGTCCACCTTTTTTTTTTTTTTTTTTTTAATATTTATTAACTTATTTGGCTGCACCTGGTCTTATAGTTGTGGTACATGGGATCTAGTCCCCTGACTGACCTCAGGTAACCTCGGCCTGCAGTGGTTTGAAGTGGGGCTTCAGTTCCCCACCAGAGATTGAGATGGGGTCTTGGAGATAAGAGGACCTAGCCACTAGGTCAGTGGTCAGTGACAAGGCCCTTCAGCTTTGCAGAAAAGAGTTCCCACAGAGATAGAAAGTCGTGAAACCAGTATTTACTAGAGTACAGTTGGTGTGGATAGACACACAGGCGGGCTCAGAGAGAGTCATGCCCTGGTGGTAGTTTGAATCACTTTTAGGGGGTATTTCTTCCAGGTTTCCTCTGGTCAATCATTTAGATTTGCCTGGTACTGACTCTGTATTTGGTATATCTCAGGATCCCTTCAGTGTACGCATGGGCATCTCTTAGCCAAGGCAGACTCTAGTGAAGAGGCCTATGGGTAGGTTGATAACACTTACTAGGGTGGCTGCTGCTGCTGCTGCTGCTGCTAAGTCGCTTCAGTTGTGTCTGACTCTGTGCGACCCCATAGAGGGCAGCCTACAAGGCTCCCCCGTCCCTGGGATTCTCCAGGCAAGAACACTGGAGTGGGTTGCCATTTCCTTCTCCAATGCATGAAAGTGAAAAGTGAAAGTGAAGACACTCAGTCATGTCTGACTCTTAGCGACCCCATGGACTGCAGCCTACCAGGCTCCTCCGTCCATGGGATTTTCCAGGCAAGAGTACTGGAGTGGGTTGCCATTGCCTTCTCTCACTAGGGTGGTGCCCCCTCCCTTTTTGACCACCATGGAGCCTTTCTGTGCATGTATAGTTGGGGAGGCCTCCTTAACTTTGAGAATGAGGAATATGTGGTCTTTTATGTCTTATTTGGGCAGGGCCCAGTGTCCTCCTTGGGCTTCCCAGGTGGTGCTAGTGGTAAAGAACCCGCCTGCTATCGCAGGAGGCATAAAAGACTCAGGTTCGATCCCTGGGTCGGGAAGATTCTCTAGAGAAGGGCAAGGCAACCCACTCCAGTATTCTTGCCTGGAGAATCCCATGGACAGAGGAGCCTGGAGGGCTATAGTCTATGGGGTCACAAAGAGTTGGACACGACTGAAGCGACTTAGCAAGCACAGCCTCCTCTGTCATCCTGTTTTTGTGGAATTTCTGCTATTTTTTAAAAAATAATTTTTATTTATTTATTTTTGGCTGGGCTGGGTCTTCCTAGCAGCACGTGGGCTTTCTCTGGTTGCAGTGAACAGGGGCTACTCTCTAGCTGCAGTGCTTGAGCTTCTCATTGTGGTGGCTTCTCTTGTTGGGGAGCATGGGCTCTAGGGCATGTGACCTTTGGTGGCTAGGGCACGTGGGTTCAGTAGTTGTGGCTTCTCAGCTCTGGAGCACAGACTCAATAGTTGTGGTGCTAGGGCTTAGTTGCTCCATAGCATGTGGGATCTTCCTGGATCAGGGATGGAACCCTGGGTCCCCTACATTGGCAGGTGATTCTTTACCACTGAGCCACCAGGTAAGCCCTGGGATTTCTGCTATTATGGAGTTTCTGTCTATAAGGGAGAAACTGTTCAGTGTGGGGCCCATCTATCTCCTGCCTCATGACCAAGGATGGAACCCAGGGGCCCCCTGCACTGGGAGGTCAGAGTCTTAGCCACTGGACCACCAGGGAAGTCCCACCAGCCTGGCCCACCTTGGTGCTGGTTGCATTCATGCCCTAGTTTTCCCTTGTCATATTCTGCTCATTTTTTCAGAATAGTGTGTGTGTTCTTCATCACTTTGGCCTCTCTCTGCCCCCATTCATTCATTCACCAGTGACCCCACTGAGCCCCAAGCAGCTGTGTGCTTCTGGAGTACAAACACCTTATTCTGCTGCCCTCATGGCCACCCAGACTAGAAGTACAGGGAGGGCAGAGCCCCTGTGGCTCTCTTTCCATGGTCCACCCAATACATCGCCTTGTCCAGGCACACAGCAGACATTCAATTTCATGGAATCGATAAACAAATGAATATCATTAAGTGCCTATTAGTCAAATCAATAGTGACAAATACTCCCCTGGAAGAAAATGCTGATTTGAAAATAACATCCCAAGCATTTTTTCTCTACTCGCCCTCTCCTTCTCCACCAAGTGCTTCTTTGTAAGGATTTAAGACAGTCTGATGTTTTTGCAAACGTGTCCACATTAAGAGGCCGTCTTGCCCTTTGTGGGTCTCACCTGGGAGGGGTTCATTCGTCACTGGAGCCTTCTCAGTGGGTGCCATCTCCTTCCTATGATCAACCGTGCTGTCTGGCGAAGAAACAGTCCCTCCCAGCTCTCTATGGCTAACTTCACCAGGATAGGCAAACAAAAGCTCTCAGAGACTCTTAAATTCTTAGGTGGTTGTGTAAAAGCTCCTGCAACAACTTCGGGTAATAACCAAAGACAGTCACTGTGCAGAAAGGGAAGTCGAGCTGACAGCCTTTCTAAGGGCCGAATCCTGCAGTTTCCCGGGTCTGGTGTTCGCTGGGTGCCCTCGGCAGCTGTCCTTCCGTGCCCGTGGCCTTGGAGGTGCCGGGGGCCTTAGGAGTCTCGGCCCTGGGAGCCGAGCGGCGCGGCGCCGGCATGCTAAGTGGGCAGCACTGGGGCGCCTTTGTTTCTCTCCATCTTCCCTCTGAATCTTAATGGGCGGCCCCCCACCCTCTCGGGCCCGGCCCCCTGGCCCAGGAACAGCGCCCCTTCGAGCAGTGTCCGGGACCCCCGGGGTGGGGATGGGCAGGGGGAGACTCGGACCTGGAGAGCGGGGAGGGGGCGCGCCTCTAGCCCGAGCCTGGGCACCTGAGCGGCCCCGAGGGGGCGGCCCCCGACTCGGGGGTCCGGCCGCCCGCCGCCCCAAGTCTCGCGGTGCTGCGGCCCGGCCCGGGGAGCGGCGGCCGGGCGCCCCCCGCGTGTGACAAAGGCTGAGGCCGGAGAAGGAGGCCGGGGAGGGGGCGGAGGCGACAGAGGCGGGGGCGCGGGCGGCCGGGCGGCGGGAGAGCGCGGAGCAGCGCCCGCCCGCGCCGTCCTTTGTGTGGCGGCGCAGGGGCGGCGGAGGGGCGGCGGCGGTGGCGCCTGGGCCTGCGCCTGCCGCGTTTGCCCCGGGGGGCGCCCGGCTCCACGCCGCCCCCGCTCCGCGCCCCCGCCCGGCGCGCGCCCAGCCTCCCGAGCAAGATGGCAACCCCGGCGGCCGTCAACCCTCCGGGTGAGTAGCGGCCGCGGGCCCCGCCGCAACCCGCGGGCCCTGCCTGGGGCCGGAGCGGGCGGGAGGGGCTGGGCGCGCCGAGCGCCCCCGGGGACGCGGAGCGGGGGGGCTGGACACCCCCATCCCCGGGTAGGGTAGAGCGGGGCGCTGTCATTCTGCGCGGCAGCCTCAGCCTCAGCACCAGCTCCAGGATCTCCATCCCGGTCTCTGCCCGTCCCGGTCTCGGGGATGCGTCCCCTTCGGTCCGCGGGCGGCGCACGCCGGCCTCGCATCGCTGGGAACCAGAAGCGCCTGTCCGGGATCCCCTGAAGTTCCTAAAATACCCACCTTCGCCTTCCCCATCCAGCGCCTTTTTCTCTTCCGGCCCGGGCCCCTGTAGCATCAGGCGTCAGCCGGTCGGGACGGGTAGGAGGGTACAGCGCTGATGAAGGGAAAAGTTCGGAGCCAGGATTCAACAGGGTGGAACTCCGGGATGGTCCCCTCAAGCTCTGGTCCTTTGATCCCTTGGCGACTAGCTACTGTGTGTCCCCATCTTTAATGGACACACACGCACACAGCCTGTAGAAACAGCGTGGAGAAGCCCAGGCCAATTCAACGTCCTCTGCTTTATAAGGCTGACCAGCTCCCAGGGTGCTGTCTATGACAACTCTGCTTACTGGGCAGATTTCAAAAAAAATGAGAAGAGGTCCTGATCAAGTGGGAATAACGACATGGTTTGGAATAGTAGCAGAGAAATTCTGTTGTGTTTGGAGAAATGCTCTACCTTGTGAATAGGACGGCCGGAAAGGTGTCTGAGAATGGAAAGGCGGACAGCTGGGCTGACTGCTACAAAGTTTTGGGTGCTGTGCAGTGACTGCTATGGCCGTGGCGTGGTGTTCGGCCCCGGTGGAGGGTGCGAGTGAGTCAGACAGAGGCCAGCCCTCGGGGAATTCCTGGTAGCCGGAGGTCGGAGGTCGTAGGGTGGAGGCGGGGGGCGGGGGCGAACATATGCAGTATCTAGCAAAGGAAAAAAAAAGTTAGAAAGGAAGGGTCAGTTCCATCTGAAGTGGTAAGGCAAAGCTTTTGGAGACTGGACACTTTAGAACTGCACTTTGAAGAGTTGGAACACAGACCCAGGTGCGAAAGCCACTTGCAGGTGGAAGGGATGGTGTGAGTCACGGTGGACTTAACTCTGAGCATGCGCAGATACAGTGAGTGATGGGGCTCTAAGCCGGAGAATTTCACACCGAGCGGTTTGGCAGTGGCCAGACTTTAGAGTGGAGAAGGCAATGGCACCCCACTCCAGTACTTTTGCCTAGAAAATCCCATGGACGGAGGAGCCTGGTAGGCTGCAGTCCATGGGGTCAATAGAGTCGGACACGACTGAGCGACTTCACTTTCACTTTTCACTTTGATGCATTGGAGAAGAAAATGGCAACCCACTCCAGTGTTCTTGCCTGGAGAATCCCAGGGACGGGAAGCCTGGTGGGCTGCCGTCTATGGGGTCGCACAGAGTCGGACACGACTAAAGTGACGCAGCAGCAGCAGCAGACTTCAGAGTAGGAGAAGAGGACAACAGAGGATGAGATGGTTGGATGACATTACCGACTCAATGGACATGAGTCTGAGTAAACTCCAGGAGATAGTGAAGGACAGGAAAGCCGGATCTGGTGCAGTTCATGGGGTCACAAAGAGTTGGATAGGACTGAACAACAACAGGCTTTAGAGTGGAACGACTGAGGAGTATGGACTCTCGCATTCCACATTAAGAGAATTCTCTATGATATTGCACAGGGAAGTTACATGATCACAGTGCTTCTGGAAGATTAATTTGTTAGCTCAGGTTTGAGGTAACATAGGAATGAGGGAGCAGGACTGGAAACAGAGGGGCCGGGTTGAGATGAGGCAGGTGCTGGGGAGGAGGGACTTAGTGGCCCTGGCTTGGAACACAGAGAGGAAGGACAATACTGTTGGGCAGGTGGAGGAGCTCAGACTTGCACCTCTTAGATTAGGGGTAGGCTTAAAGGAGACACAGACACAGAGGTGAGGAGCCTGAGTAGCTCGAAGGACGGAGGTTCCATTTGCAGAAATAGGGAGTCTAGGAAGAACAGATGAGTCTCCTGTCCAGATGCTGAGTTTGAAAACAGCTTTGCCAGTTTGCTTGTGATTGAAGCCTACAAGTTCAACCTGTTCAGCTACTTAAAGATCAATGTTAAGTTGATGGATTTAAATGTTATATTAGGAAAAGCAAAGGACGTTAAATGAGGATATTTTAGTCCAATATAGGTTTATAATGGAAATAGGAATAAAATCAGAGGCACTGTACATTAATATATGTAGGCTATGGGGTTTCCCCAGTGGCAACCCACTCAAGTATTCTTGCTTGGAGAATCCCATGGACAGAGGAGCCTGGTGGGCCATGGTCCCAAAGAGTCGGACACGACTGAGCGGCTGAGCATGCACACACACACACACACACACGTGCATACGCGCGCATGCATGCATGCATACATACATACATACATAGCATAACATTGCTGTTTAATACATTTTATGTATCACATTGTTCCGTGAGGCAAATGTAATAAATACAGGGCAACTGCCAGCCTTGACCATGCTGAGCACATGACTGCCTGTGCCTTAGACTTTGGAACACTTGAACTGTGCAAGTGGAGGGAGTTGTTTTTATTATTTATTAACACCCAACTTGCTTGATAGAGACAGTGGGTGTCTGTTTTTCTCTGTTGGCAGTGATACCAGAGATACTGAGCATGATGTGATCTTCCCAAGGGAAAAAATTCCTTTAGGTGGTTGACTTTTCTCTTACTTACCCATCTTTTCTTTAAAAAAAGAAATTATTTATTTGGCTGGGCCAGGTCTCAGTTGGGCACTGGGGATCTTAAGTCTTTGTTGCAGCAAATCTTGAACTTCTCTGGGGAAAGGGTGTATTTCCTAAGGGAGACAACTAAAGGTTAGAGCCCAAAGACAGGTTTCAGATTTCTCTGGCAATTTACAACCAAGAGAGGCAAGGTACCTGAGCTGGGTACCCAGAGTTCACCTCTCCTAGGCACGAGTCACATGATGCTTCTTTGAATGCTCCCTCCTCCTCCCAGCTCACCTCTCTCCCCAGATGTTGTTGTTTTGCCAAGAATAAGAGCTTAGTAAACACAGACAAGTGGACTGGGAGGCACCCGATTTTTTTTTTTCTAATGTTTATCTCTGTTCAGGATACCAAGGTGACAGGCCATCACTTCCCCACCCCACCCACTTGTTCCTTTTTTTCCAGCTGAGCCCTGCAGACCAGCAGACCCATTTGCAGTGACACTTGTCTGTGCTGTATGGTAGGGGCACTCTGGGGACCAGGTAATATGAAGTTGGAATCTTCCTAGTTTCATGTATTCAGGAGATCTGAGCCAGGTTCACACTCTAACCACCTGCCCCTTCTAGGTGCCCTGTTTGGGTTTTGGATTCTACCAATTACTCAGCGAGGAGGAGTGGTCTTTGGAGCAGGATGGGTTTGGCCCTCTGCTCTTATGGTATCTGCCACCATAGTCCGTGGGTTTAGCTCCCATCTCCTGGGGCCCCTGACCCCTCCCTGCTGCTGTTGCTTAGTTGCTTGTTCGTCTCTGACTGTTTTTGACTCCATGCACTGTAGCCCACCAGGCTCCTCTGTTCATGGGATTCTCCAGGCAAGAATAATGGAGTGGGTTGCCATGCCGTCATCCAGGGGATCTTCCCGACCCAGGAATCAAACTGTGTCTCCTGCTTTGGCAGGCAAGTGAGCCACTGGGGACCCCTCCCTACTTCTAGGTCATTTGCTGTCCCTGTCTTGGTTGCTGATACTATGGCAGTGGCTGATTTTTTAAAATTTATTATTATTATTTTATTTTTGGCTGCACTAGGTCTTCATTGCCAGGTGTGGGCTTTCTCTAGTTGTGGCACCTGGGCTTAGTTGCTGCGTGGGCATGTGGGATCTTAGTTCCCCACCCAGGGATAAAACTCATGTTCCCTGCACTGGAAGGTAGATTCTTAACCACTGGACCTCCAGGGAAGTCCCATGTCCAGTGTCTTTACACACTACATTTCATGGCATTTAGAAGACTGTTGATGGCAAGATCAGTTCAGTTCAATTCAGTCACTCAGTCATATCCGACTCTTCACTACCCCATGGACTGCAGCACACCAGGCCTCCCTGTCCATCACCAACTCCCAGAGCTTACTCAAACTCATGTCCATTGAGCCTGTGATACCATCCAACCATCTCATCCTCTGTCGTCCCCTTCTTTTCCTGCCTTCAGTCCTTTCCAGCATCAGGGTCTTTTCAAATGAGTCAGCTCTTCACATCAGGTGGCCAAAGTATTGGAGTTTCAGCTTCAACATCAGTCCTTCCAATGAACACCCAGGACTGATCTCCTTTAGGATGGACTGGTTGGATCTCCTTTCAGTCCAAGAGACTCTCAAGAGTCTTCTCCAACACCACAGTTCAAAAACATCAATTCTTTGGTGCTCAGTTTTCTTTGTAGTCCAACTGTCACATCCATAGATGACCACTGGAAAAACCATAGCCTTGACTAGACGGATCTTTGTTGGCAATGTAACGTCTCTGCTTTTTAATTTGCTGTCTAGGTTGGTCATAACTTTTCTTCCAAGGAGTAAGCATCTTTTAATTTCATGGCTGCAATCACCATCTGCAGTGATTTTGGAGCCCAGAAAAATAAAGTCTGACACTGTTTTCACTCTTTCCCCATCTATTTGCCATGAAGTGATGGGACCAGATACCATGATCTTAGTTTTCTGAATGTCGAGCTTGAAGCCAACTTTTTCACCCTTCTCTTTCACTTTCAACAAGAGGCTTTTTAGTTCCTCTTCACTTTCTGCCATCAGGGTGGTGTCATCTGCATATTTGAGGTTATTGACATTTCTCCCAGCAATCTTGATTCCAGCTTGTGCTTCCTCCAGCCCAGCATTTCTCATGATGTATTCTGCATATAAGTTAAATAAGCAGGGTGACAATATACAGCCTTGATGAACTCCTTTTCATATTTGGAACCAGTCTGTTGACCCATGTCCAGTTCTAACTGTTGCTTACTGACCTGCATACAGATTTCTCAAGAGGCAGATCAGGTGGTCTGGTATTCCCATCTCTTTCAGAATTTTCCACAGTTTATTGTGATCCACACAGTCAAAGACTTTGGCATAGTCAATAAAACAGAAATAGATGTTTTTCTGGAACTCTCTTGCTTTTTCGATGGTCCAGCAGATGTTGGCGATTTGATCTCTGGCTCCTCTGCCTTTTCTAAAATCAGCTTGAACATCTGGAAGGTCACGGTTCACATATTGCTGAAGCCTGGCTTGGAGAATTTTGAGCATTACTTTACTAGTGTGTGAGATGAGTGCAATTGTGCGGTAGATTGAGCATTCTTTGGCATTGGCTTTCTTTGGGATTGGAATGAAAACTGACCTTTTCCAGTCCTGTGGCCACTGCTGAGTTTTCCAAATTTGCTGGCAGATTGAGTGCAGCACTTTCACAGCATCATCTTTCAGGATTTGAAATAGCTCAACTGGAATTCCGTGATGCTTTCTAAGGCCCACTTGACTTCACATTCCAGGATGTCTGGCTCTAGGTGAGTGATCATACCATCATGATTATCTTGATCATGAATATCTTTTTTGTACAGTCCTTCTGTGTATTCTTGCCATCTCTTCTTAATATCTTCTGCTTCTGTTAAGTCCATACCATTTCTGTCCAATAGCCTTTTCAGTTCAGTTCAGTCGCTCAGTCGTGTGCAACTCTTTGCGACCCCATGAATTGTAGCACGCCAGGCCTCCCTGTCCATCACAAACTCCCGGAGTTCATTCAGACTCAAGTCCATCGAGTCAGTGATGCCATCCAGCCATCTCATCCTCTGGCGTCCCCTTCTCCTCCTGCCCCCAATCCCTCCCAGCATCAGAGTCTTTTCCAATGAGTCAACTCTTCGCATGAGGTGGCCAAAGTACTGGAGTTTCAGCCTCAGCATCATTCCCTCCAAAGAAATCCCAGGGCTGATCTCCTTCAGAATGGACTGGTTGGATCTCCTTGCAGTCCAAGGGACTCTCAAGAGTCTTCTCCAACACCACAGCTCAAAAGCACCAGTTCTTCGGCACTCTGCTTTCTTCACAGTCCAACTCTCACATCCATACATGACCACTGGAAAAACCATGGCCTTGACTAGACGGACCTTTGTTGGCAAAGTAATGTCTCTGGTTTTGAATATGCTATCTAGGTTGGTCATAACTTTCCTTCCAAGGAGTAAGCGTCTTTTAATTTCATGGCTGCAGTCACCATCTGAAGTAGCTTCTGTCAAAAAACAGGAGTGATATCTGAAAAAGAGATATATTTATTTCTCGGGCATGATTTATTGAGCAACTAGTATGTGTCGGTAGCTAGGTGCTGTGCTAGCTTGAAGTTGGGAAGAGCTGGGCTGGTTTGAGGACCCAGAAAAGGCCAGGGTGGCCAGAGGACAGTGGGTGAGCAGGGGTGATGGTGATGTGGGAGGTTGGAGAAGGGAGTAGAAGCCAGTCATGGGAGGCATGGATTGGGATAAGGGGTTGAGATTTGGTGCTAAGAGCAATAGAGAGCTCAAAGGGTCTTGAGCAGTGGAGGTACATGGTACCACCTGCAGTGACTGCTGTATGGAGAGTGGAGAGAGTGGACTGGATGGAGGCAAGAGGAGAAGCCAGCATCCTGTTAGAGCTTGTTGACATGGACAAGGGCGGCGGTGAGCATGGAGGGAAGGGGATGGAGTTGAGATCTATTTGGAGGGCAGACTGCTGTGCTGAGCAGCTCCGGAGACACCAGTTATATCCTTGGCCACATTGCCTGCAGCAGCCCTTTTTTGGGTTAGCACCATTTATGGTGTGGGGTTGGGGGAAATAACAGTTGAGGTTGACTCCTAACACCTGGGTGGTAGGAGATGATGGGGAGATAGTGAGGTGCATGTGGCCGTGGGGTGTCCATGAGGCTCCTGCACTTAGCACTGGGGTGGAGGTCCCATGGAGACACTGGCAGGGAGCTGCTGGGGAGGCCGTGGGCCAAGTGGATTTGAGCAACCAGGGCTGGAGATGTAAGCGAAGAGTGGTGTTTGCCAGCCTCTCAGCAGCTTTCTAAGGCCTTTCCTTGGGGGATGTGAACTCCCCAAGAGTGGAACACCTGAACCACATCCCTTGAGTCCTCCAGCATCACCTCCATAACTGCCTCATCCTCGGCCTATGCTGAGATGCGTGGGGAAGTCACTTTGGTATCTTTTCTAGAACTACAACTCCACTGCGAGTGTCAGCTCAGTGCTGGGCTGTCCTTAGGAAAGGAGCGTGCAGTAGACTTGCCCAGGGGTGGGATCCACTGCATGGGGAGCCAAAGAGGCCCTCACACAGAAGCAGGCAGAGCCGCTGTCATGCGGGTCAAGCTGGTGGACTAGCTGAACACACAGCACTTGTTCAGTGAAGAAAAGCGAGGTCTCCCACTTCTCGTCAAGGCCTTTCCCACTTGAGGGCCTTAGCCTGTGCTGCTGTGTTCTCTTCTGAGGATGAAGAACTGCTCACCTGTCCTTCCTGCTGTCTCCTACCCACTCCCCACACCTAACCGTTGTCTCCCATGCCACTCCTTTTGTTTCTTTCTGGTCTCAGCTTGAATTCTTACTCCATTGGAAGAGGTTCTCTTGATCCCTTTATCAATGGCTCAGTGATAAAGAATCCGCCTGCCAATGCAGGAGACCCGGGTTCGATCCCTGGGTTGGGAAGATTCCATGGAGATGGAAATGGAAAGAAATCCCACTCCAGGATTTTCGCCTAGGAAATTCCTTGGACAGACCAGTCCATGGGGTCACAAAGAGTCAAACATGACTTAGCGACTGAACAACCACCACCGCCACTGCTGCAGGAGAACAGGTCAGACCGGTAGCAGCCTGGGGACCAACTGGTAGTCTCGGAAGACCCGTACGCTCACCAGATCCCTGTGGAAATCCCACAAGGTGCTCCCCTTCCCAGCCTTTTGCTCTGGGTGTGAGACTGCTGCTGTGTCCTGTGTGAGCACCAGCAGTCACGGATAAGGCCCCCTGGGCTGGTTCTCATTCATCTGCCTCCCCCACCCCGCCAACCCAGGGGTCGACACGGGTCTCAAGAAGGTGGCATTGAGGACCACTGGCTTTGCAATTGGAAGCGAGGCCCTTTGCAGATAAGCAGAGCCTGCATGGTTTTCCAGACTGTGACAGTTGGGCCATTTTCCGGGCAAATTCATAGAAAAGCAAAAATGTTCACCAGTAAGGAGTTCTTGATTTTGGACATCGTGTGGGGCATTTTTTACTGCTCCGGTTATGTTGCGAGGGCAGCTGAGCAGAGCCTGGAGAGGGTCTTCTCCCAGCACCCTTCTGAGGAATTGGCTTCTTTCTTCCCCATAATCACTTTGCCCTGAATGGAACAAGAAAGATAATGTGTGGATTATAAGAAATTTGGAAAATACACAAAAGTGTTAAGATAGTTCTCCTACCCGCTATTAATACTTTTGCATATGTTGTTACAGATCTTAAAAAACATTAGAAATTAATACAAAATAGAATTTTAGTGTATATTACATATTGTATATTGTAAATTAATTCTGTGTTGGAATAAAATATACAGTTTGCCATTTCCTTCTCCAGGGGATCTTCCCGACCCAGGGATGGAATCCACGTCTCCTGCATTGGCAGGTGGATTCTTTACTGCTGAGCCACCAGGGAAGCATTTTATTCCTGGTTATCACCAGATGCTATTCTCTTTCTTATTTGAAGAGACTCTGACTGAGCCAAGTGGCAGAGCATCTAAGAACCCAGACACGGGGGCCCAGAGATGTGTCCATACAGTGCTTATGAGCTGCGGTGGGGGGTGGGCATTCCTGGTTGTCACAATACCAGGGTGGGTGGGAAGGTGGGGGGAGGTGGCATCTTGGGGGTAGTGGCCAGGGATGCTGGCAAACATCCTCCAGAGCACAGGGCAGCTCCCAGCACAAAGAATGATCCAGCCCTAAGGGTCACCAGTGGGAGGCTGAGAAACCCCGGTCTACAGGGACAGGACTTCTCGTGGGTCTCTGGGCAGTGGCCACTGGGAAAGGAACTTGAGAGTTCCATGGGGCATGTGGCTGACAAGACACAAAGAGGCTGGCCCCCGAGGCCACCACTTCAGAATAAGAAACCACGGTGGCTTTAGAAACAAGATGGTACTTTTCGGAAAATTATGATATCCGCAGTGAAAGTTAATTTAAATGTGAAATAACAGAACTGCATGAATTTTTTTTATTATTATTTTTAGAACAGCATTGCTCTTTCTATCACATCAGCAAGTTCGAAATGAGGCCTCGTCTGGGTTCATTTGCCGTAATTTTATATGCTTGATGGATTCCAAGCCCCCCAAAGAATGAAATGAATGAATGTGATCAAGGATCACAGCTGTGTTCTTTCTCTTTGAAAGCATTTCAGACCAGAAAACTTCTAATTCAGTTCAGCCAGCCTTCCCTGGGCACCCCTCTGCCCCGCTGTACCGGGTTCTGGGCGGGTAGAGAGATTCTGAGTGAAATAGGTTGGCTGCACTGTGTGTGCAGCTGGTCTCCTCAACAGGCAGTATTGGGACAGTCTTATGCCAATGACCGGTGGACTCTTACGGACAGGCGAGAACGTGGACCCCCAC
Organism: Bubalus kerabau; assembly: GCF_029407905.1. Taxonomy (NCBI): domain Eukaryota; kingdom Metazoa; phylum Chordata; class Mammalia; order Artiodactyla; family Bovidae; genus Bubalus; species Bubalus kerabau. Next base: position 26,945,101 of record NC_073642.1, read on the forward strand.
CAGCTCCTCCTGAAGGGCAGAGAGAGAGAGAGAGTTACAGGAATGGCTTAGAACAGGGGCCCCCAACCTCTGGGATCTAATGCCTAATGATCTGAGGTGGAGCTGATGTAATAATAATAGAAATAAGTGAGTGAAGTGAAAGTCGCTCATCGTGTCCAACTCTTTGCGACCCCATGGACTGTAGCCCACCAGGCTCCTCTGTCCATGGGATTTCCCAGGCAACAATACTGGAGTGGGTTGCCATTCCCTTCTCCAGGGCATCTTCCTGACCCAGGGATTGAACCCAGGTCTCCTGAATTGCAGACAAATTATTTATTATCTGAGCCACCAAATGTAAGGCACTTGAATCATCCCCAAACCATCCCCTCTACCCCTCTGCCTGTCTGTAGAAAAATTGTCTTCCATGAATCCAGTCCCTGGTGCCAAAAAGTTTGGGGACTGCTGGCTTAAGGGTGCACAGCTCATTTTAGCACCAGAGTATATGCCTTTTCCTAACGTCAGCCTCACAAACCACAGGTCTCTATTTCCTGCTGCCCACCCAGCATCTCCGTCCACGTGTCCCCCTCATTTTGCAAAGCCAGTACCCCTTCCCCAGGTCCCCTGCAGCAGTGAATGGCATCACTCTCCATTTACTGGTCCAAGCCTGACGTTAATTATTTTAATTGCTTATCCACCTAATTAAGCAAATATTAATTGAATGCCAACTGTGCATGCACAGCAGTGTGCAAAGCCAGGCGTGGTCCCCACGCCCACGGAGATCCCTGTGGGGAGAACTGGTTGTTTATTAAAGAGTCATGAGCAGGACAGTATTATTAAAGTAAGTATTAGGGGAAAAAGGTGTCTTTGTATCCAGATGCAATAGGAAGCCATTGAAGTGTTGGGAGCAGGAGGTGAATTTTGAAAAGACCTCTCTGGCTGTTGAATCAGGCCTACAGGCTGAGGGCGTCCATCCCCATGGTCCAGGGAGGGGACTGCAGAGGCCCTCTCTAGGTGGCAGTGGACATGGAGAGAAGCAGGTGAACCCCTGAGATGAAGCCAACAGAACCAGATCAGAACCAGATGATGGATCAGATGGAGCTGGTGAGCGTGGCAGTGGCCAGGTTCCTGATTCAGTCCCTGGAAAGGCAGGGTACCATTTCCCAAGACAGAGATTGTTGATGAAGTCCCAGTGTTTGCGGGTATTTTGGTGGAAGGGGCAGGGAGGTGATGGATTCAGTCCTGGACCTGTTGAGTCTAAGGCATCAAGAGTTCAAGGCATGTAGGTGGGGCTTTGCCAGAAACCCCCCAAGTTGCTTCATTTCGCTTAGAGCTGAGATTTTCTTTTCCACTGTAGGAGCCTCGATATTAGGAGCTTCCCACATGGTTCAGTGGTAAGGAATCTGCCTGCTAAAGCAGGAGACACGGGTTCCATCTCTGGGTCAGGAAGATCCCTTGGAGAAGGAAATGACAACCCACTCCAGTATTCTTGCCTGGGAAATCCCATGGACAGAGTAGCCTGGTGGGCTATATAGTCCATGGGGTCGCAGAAGAGTTGGAAACAACTTAGCAATTAAACTACAACAACATCTCTAATATTATTGAATGAATGGATGGATGGATGGTTTGGTCACCCAGTCTCCCACATTTAAAACCAATGCAAAGCAGCGTGACCATGACAAGGTTCATTTTTTTGTTTTTAGTAACTTTTTATGCTGCAATAATTACAGGCTTACAGTAAAGTCTTAAGACTACAGAACTCCTGTATGCCCATCATCTAGATTCCTTAAGTGTTAACATTCACGTTTGCTTCATCAGTTTCTTCAGGTTTTTTTCCTCTATTTTCTGAACAGTTTTTTTCTGAACAATTTGATAATACCTGGTAGACAAAAATGAAAATGAAAGTGTTAATCGCTCAGTCATGTCTGACTCTTTTGTGACCCGGTGGACTGTAGCCCACCAGGCTTGTCTGTCCATGGAATTCTCCAGGCAAGAATACTAAAGTGGGTTGCCATTTCCTTCTCCAGGGGCTCTTTCCAACCCAGGGATCGAACCTGGGCCTCATTTTAATTCTAAACACTTGAATGTGTGTAAACTGAAAATAAGTACATCCTTCTACAGAACTGTGATTTATGAGCAAGATCGGGAGGTTGGCATTCATATAACAGTGTATTCTAAGCTGAAAACCTTATTCATTTTTACCAGTTGTTCTTCATAGCCAAAACCATTTTTTTGGCTCTAGGTTTAATCTAGGATGACAACTTATGATGTCTCTTTAGTCTCCTTATTTAACTGCTCCTTCAATAACTGCCCTGATTCCCCACCCCTGCCCCCCCACCCCCACCCCCCATAACGTTTTTACTGAGTAGAGGCCAGTCACTGTGTAAAATACCCTGCAATCTGGTTTTGTTTGATGTTGCTGCATGATGACCTTGGGATTGTGCTTTTAAACGTGTCTGTTATCAAGGACACAACAAAAGTGATGTTATATCACAAGGCTGTTTTTAGCAGGCATTACTTAAAAAGCAAGATTCTGGGTTGATAAGTCAAGGTCTTGTGCAGACAAGGCTAAGCAGAGCTGATTAGTGGTTCCAGATGCCCTTTCCTGTGTAGATGCAGAGAGTGTGTTAGCTGCTCAGTCGTGTCTGACTCTCTGTGACTCCATGGACTATAGCCTGCCAGGCTCCTCTGTCCGTGGAATTCTCCAGGCAAGAATACTGGAGTGGATAACCATTACCTTCTCCAGGGAATCTTTGTGACCCAGAGATCAAATCTGGGTCTCTTGCATTACAGGCAGATTCTTTACCATCTGAGCCGCCTGGGAAACCCTTCCCTGTGTGCTCGGCAAACTTCTGTGGGTTCTATACACCCTACATAGGCAGCTTCAGGTGTTCCTTGTCAAGTACAAGTCCCAGGTTTTTTTCTATTTTTTAAAGACTGTAAGGGTAACATTTTCCTAAATAAGTATCGACTTCATTTGACAAATAATTATAATCTAACTATGTAAGGATGATCATATCTCTAATAAAGTCAATAGGAAGTTGAAGGGTTTAATTACCAACTTTCCTGACATACAAATTGGAAAGCTTTTCAGGTAAGTTGCTCATGTGGAATTCCTGAAACGCATTGCAATTAACAGTCAGATCTCCATTCAAACAGTAATTAGTGTATGATTTGACCTGTTCTTTGTGGCTGATGCGTATCTAGGGTTAGATATGTATTTGTGTTTATTTTAGGAAGTGAATTTGCTGCTTTTTTTTTTTTTTGGCTGCGCTGTGTATGGAATCCTGAACATCCTGCATTGAAAGTATGGAATCTTAACCACTGGACCATGAGGGAAGTCTGCTGCTGCTTCTATGGTCCATTTAAAAACACATTTGCATTTTATTGTAACTTCCTAAAGAAAGACCTGGTGACTTAAAAATCAGATTTGGGGGGTGAGTAATTTGCCTGCAGAAAGTTGCTGAGTTTTTCCCAAGGTCCGAGAATTCCCCCTCCTCGTTCTCTCCTCTCTGCTCCCTTCCCTCTCCTGTCTCCTTCCTTATTTCTTCCTCCTTCTATCTCTTTCTCCTCCACCTCTTCCTTTCTTCCATTTGTCCTCCCTCCCTTGTCCTTCTCTCCCTCCCTGCTCCCACTTCTCTTTCATCAAAGACCCAAAGGAACCAGACAGGGTGGAAATGTTCAGATCACCCCAGTAGTTCATGCTGGGTCATCTTGCTGCTGCTGCTACTGCTGCTGCTAAGTCGCTTCAGTCATGTCCGACCCCATAGACGGCAGCCCACCAGGCTCTCCCGTCCCTGGGATTCTCCAGGCAAGAGTACTGGAGTGGGTTGCCATTTCCTTCTCCAATGCATGAAAGTGAAAAGTGAAAGTGAAGTTACTCAGTCATGTCCAACTCTTAGCAACCCCATGGACTGCAGCCCACCAGGCTCCTCCGTCCATGGGATTTTTCAGGCAAGAGTACTGGAGTGGGGTGCTGCAGGTATGTAAAAACCCAGACTCTGACTGTGTGAGTGGTGACGATGTAAACACCATCCACTGGGAGATGGTATAGGTGAGGCCCTCAGTCTTCCCCTCTGTAAAATACGCTGAATTCTCTATCAAGCACTGACTGTGCTGTGTGCTCAGAATTCAGAGATGAGGAGGACACTGCCCCCTGGGGTTGAGACAGGCCATGGCGGACCTGGTGTCTGTGGCTTGTGGGCTGGCTGGTTACCTCCTCGTTTCCACTGCTTCCTTACCTGTATAGAGGGGCTCCTCACTGGGTTTTGAGGAGGATTAGATGGTTCTACTTAAGAACTTTGGGGATGCGGCTTGGCACATGGTAAACACTGGGTCAGAGGGGCCTTTGCTCCTTGTCAGGACGTGGAACACAGCACAGGGTTCAGGAGTCTTCGAAGGACAGCTTTCCAGCTGGGCAGGGAAAACTTGGGGAGCAAATAACCAAATGTGCTTATGAAAGAGATGGGGCTCTTGTGCAGTAGGCAGTCTGGGTTTCTGGGGCTCCTCTGTGCATGTGGGGGTCATTAGCTGTCCATGCTCCAGTATTCCTCCTCCTTGGGAAGAAGGCCATCAGCCGTGGCGGCAGTCCCCGCCCCTGCCCCCACCCCGCTGGACTCCAGCTTTCCCCTCCTGTTGTGCTGCGATTGTCCTTCCTGCCATCCCTCCCTGTTTGCTAGACTCCCCGTCTTGGTCCTGCCCCTGAGTGCAGACCAGTACATAATGCCCTGTCACCCCCCTTTCTCCTCCCTCACGGGCATAGTAGGGTGGGGGGAGGGTCCCATCACCCTAGGACGAGTCTCCCTCCTGGCCCCTCCATCCTCTAGACAGACTGTGAAGGGCTCCCCACCCAGGAGGGTCCCCCGTTGAATGCCCAGGGCTGCTGCAGTTGCAAACATTACACCTGGATGCCTGGACGTTGCCGCTGCAGGCAGTGGCTTGGCACTCTCCCCCACCCTGTCTCCTTCCACCTCTTAAACCTGGCTTCACTGGGCCTCAGGCTGCATCCTAAGACATTTCAATTTCACAAACACTTTGTGGACAGAATGGGCATTAGAACGTGTGTGTCTTTTTAAGTTTATTCGTTCGTCTTCGTGCATTCAACCAGTATTCATTAACTGTCTGCCTTTTGTTAATCATGGTGCTTAAGTGCTGGGATTATCCTGGTTAGAAAGCACAGCACAGTCTATGCCGTTGAGCATCCACAGTCTCCAGCCGTAGCCTGCTAGCAGTCATTCAGGCTGGATATTCTGGTCCTTTCACAGAACATAGGTGTTGTTGTGCCTATTGACCACTAGGTGGCGCAGTCACACAGGTAGCTCAGTTCAGTTCAGTTCAGTCGCTCAGTCGTGTCCGACTCTTTTCGAACCCATGAACCGCAGCACGCCAGGCCTCCCTGTCCATCACCAACTTCCGGAGTTCACTCAAATCCACGTCCATCGAGTCGGTGATGCCATCCAGCCATCTCATCCTCCGTGGTCCCCTTTTCCTCCTGCCCCCAATCCCTCCCAACATCAGAGTCTTTTCCAATGAGTCAACTCTTCGCATGAGGTGGCCAAAGGATTGGAGCTTCAGCTTTAGCATCATTCCTTCCAAAGAACACCCAGGACTGATCTCCTTTAGAATGGACTGGTTGGATCTCCTTGCAGTCCATGGGACTCTCAAGAGTCTTCTCCAACACCACAGTTCAAAAGCATCAATTCTTCAGCACTCAGCTTTCTTCACAGTCTAACTCTCACATCCATACATGACTACTGGAAAAACCATAGCCTTGACTAGACGGACATTTTTTGGCAAAGTAACGTCTCTGCTTTTGAATATGCTGTCTAGGTTGGTCATAACTTTCCTTCCAAGGAGTAAGCGCCTTTTAATTTCATGGCTGCAATCACCATCTGCAGCGATTTTGGAGCCCCCAAAAATAAAGTCTGACACTGTTTCCACTGTTTCCCCATCTATTTCCCATGAAATGATGGGACCAGATGCCATGATCTTTGTTTTCTGAATGTTGAGCTTTAAGCCAACTTTTTCACTCTCCTCTTTCACTTTCATCAAGAGGCTTTTTAGTTCCTCTTCACTTTCTGCCATCAGGGTGGTGTCATCTGCATATCTGAGGTTATTGATATTTCTCCTGGCAATCTTGATTCCAGCTTGTGCTTCTTCCAGCCCAGCGTTTCTCATGATGTACTCTGCATATAAGTTAAATAAGCAGGGTGACAATATACAGGTAGCTCAGTCACTGGAATTAGACCTGCTTGTTAATACCCAGTGCTGGCTAGAACTAGCCCCTAGCCCGGTTCTAGAGGCTCTGCCCATAGGCGGTGGTCAAGTTGAAAGAAGATTGGCCTGACATTTGTATTTCTTTATTTAAAAAATTTTTTTTAAAACTTTATTTATTTCTTTGGCTCTGCCAGGTCTTAGTTGCAGCACTCAGGATCTTTAGTTGTGGTGTGTAAGCTTTTAGTTGCAGTGTGTGGGATCTAGTTCCCTGACCAGGGATGGAACCTGGGCTCCCTGTTCCAGTGGTTAAGACATCTGTTAGTTAGATGCAGACCTCCTGGATTGATTCTCTATCTCTTCTCTCGTTCCCCGGCTCCTTGATTGTTTTCTGTGTAGGGGGTATATTTCTTTAGAAAGCAAACCTTCAAGTCTCATTCCTTGGGAGAAATGTCAGCCCATTGGCATTAGGGGTTAGAAGTTTGTTATTATCATTAATGGGATGGTGTTGGGAAGGTAGAGAGGATGAGGCATATGTCATTGTGCTGCCTTTAATTGGAAAATGGTGGTTTTTCTTTTCTTTTTCTTTTTTGGACTGTGCTGCACGGCATGTGGGATCTTAGTTCCCCAGCCAGGGATTGAACCTGCTGCATTGGAAGTGTGGAGTCTTAACCACTGGACCACCAGGGAAGTCCCAGAAAATAATGGCTTTTCAAAGAAGCATCTAGATTCACTTTTTCTTTTAAAAGATTTTCTAATTGGGTAAAACAACAGAAGCCAAACTATACCATTATGTACCATTATGGAAAAAGTGATTTAAAGGTTTGAAAATAGAAGGGCCAGCCTTGGTGTGTCAGGCCAGTGCAGACAAAAAGAAAGCTGTGGTCACAAAGTTAAAATCAGTAAAAATGAAATTATTGTCAAAACATCTAATGGTAAGAATAAATTATTACCCTGTGATTTGTTGGTTTTGATCTTAATGCACCAAACAACATTTTGTAATTGATATGAATTTCTTATCACTTGCAGTGAATGCCCATCTTATTGGTGTATTTTTAGCCATCAGATTAAACCTGCCTATCCCTTCCAGCTGGCTGTTGGAACATCCCATTTCATGTTTCCTGGGGAATACGACCCCCTCCTCGCCCCTTCCTTTGGTCATTTGTGACACCTTTGGACCTTACAGCACTCAGGAGAACTGGAAACGGGCTGTCTATTGTTTAGTTCAGGTGGGCCATCAGGAAGTTACAGTGCCGAAAAATAAGCAAAATTAGGAAACTGATGGATGAATTATTTATTGTTAACGCATAGTTTGACAGTCTTTGTTTCCTAATCCAGAAAACTGAGTGCCTTTATTGGGACCATTTATATGTACAGACTTATTTCTACCACTTTTTTTCCTTTTTGTCCCACTTTGTCTTTTTCTTCCCCCCTCCTTTGTTTTATTGGAGATGAAGGTCATATTTAGCATTCTGTTCTTTCTTGCTCTGCTAGTTTGGAGGTCATATATAGTATGCGTGTTAATTACCACTTTGAAAGCATGATTACACACACTCAGCAGACTTTAGTAATACGGAATGGCCTAGCATCACCTCAGATCACCCCATGAAGCACATGCTAGTATTATTTACTTATAGTCAATGCATATTTATATTTATTCTGTGTTCATCACTCTCTTTGAGTCCTCCCTGTGCCTGAGACCTTCCATTTGGGGTTACTTTGGTTTCCTTATCTGTAAAATGGAATAATAACAAATACCTATCTTCAGGAGCAGGTGAGGTGAGCTGTTGAAATGAGATGTAAGGTGTTTAGTGGTGCTTAGCAGTGTGCTGGGCAGTGTCTGTGCTCAGTATGTGTTGGCCCTTCCTATCATTGGAGTTATTCTGGCTCCGAGGACCATTTCCACAGGGATCTGAGAAATGATTCGTAATGGATCTGAGCAATGGCAGCCTTGAGCAGTAGGCGTGGAAGCACACAGCACCTCCTAACACTAGGAACACAAGCCTGTCAAAGCAGCATGTCCCATGATCAGTTATGTCACATGTCCTTTTCAGCGTCTATTGAGATAAACTCAGGGCTTTTTTTTTAAAAGCTTATTTAAGCTATTAATAGATCTCCTAATGGTGAATTATCTGCATCTTCCTGGAATAAAAGGAACATGGTAACACTGCACAGTTCTTTTAATATTATTATTGTAAGATAATGCTGGATTTGATTTACTAAGATTTTATTTAGGGATTTTCCATCCATATTAACGAGTGAGGTGTTTTTGCAAATACAGAATTTGCAGTGTAGTCGGTGAAGTGTGCTTGTCGAATAATTCATATATACAGATTACAAATATTCATTGTGTCTGTGAGAGAGAAGAAGGAGAAAGAAGGGGAGGGGAAAGGAGAGAAGAAGGAGGAGGTGAAAAAAGAAAGACGGGAAAGATGAAGCAGGGGAGGAGGGGGGCAGGGGAAATAGGAGAGTAGCAAGAAGAGGAAGGAGAGGAGACACAGAGAAAAGGAAGTCACAATATATTTGTCAGGATTATTTCACTCTCAGAAGACATCCCAGAGACTTCTCTGGTGCTCCAGTGGTTAAGACTTCACCTTTTAGTTCAGGGGCTCTGGGTTTGATCTCTGATCAGGGACCTAAGATCCCACATGCCTGGCAGCCAAAGAACCAAAACTACAAAACAGAAGCAATATTGTAACAGATTCAATAAAGACATTAAAAATGATCCACATCAAAAAAAAAAATCAAAAAAAAAAAAAAAAAAAAAGACAGCCCAATTCAAACCAAACAGTAATTGTCCCTAAAGTTAAGATAGCCAGGTGCGCATTTCGTTTCAGGTAAAGATCCAGAGGTGCTGGCATTGTGCCTTTCACCCTGTTTATCTTCACTAGGTCCTCTCGCCCTCCCTCCTTGTACTGGTTTTAATCTCAGGCAGAATCCCCCTAGTGGTGGTGACGTTACATCTCATCAGCGGAACTCCAGCAGAAGTCAGATGACATTGCTGAGCCGGGGTCTCCTGCCAGGGCATGCAGTGCTCTGAACAGACCTGGGCATGTGCCCACCTTTGGGAAGGAGAAAGAAAGACTCTCTCTGTAAAGAGAGTCTCCATCACAGCTTTAGATGTTTTATCTGGCCTCACCTTGTCTTGACTTTCACATATCTGGCTCTATGTTTACAGGTCTTTTTTACTTTTACTTTTTGGCTGTGCTCCATCTGTATTGCGGCGCGTGGGCTTCTCCAGTTGTGGCACTTGGGCTCTCTAGTTGAGGTGTATGCATTTGGGTCCCACTTGAGCCACACAGACTATGAGTGGAAGGGGGGACATACCTGAGATGTGGTTCTCAGCACTGTCACTGAAGTGAAGAAGGGGACGTCGGGACAGGCAGTACAAGACATTCTGGATTATCCCTAATTGATCAGCTGCGTTTGTGTTTTCCAGGTTTCAGTTACCTCATTTGGCTTGCACAAAGCTCCCATGAAGTTTTTATAAAATATTGTCTAAAATTTTTATTTATTTATTTTAGGCTGTGCTGGGTCTTCTTTCTGTGTGCAGGCTCTTTCTAGTTGTGGTAAGCAGCGACTACACTTCTTTATAGTGTGCGGGCTTCTCATTGCGGTGGCTTCTCTTGTTGCGAAGCACGGGCTCTAGGGTGATTAGGCTTCAGTAATTCCCCCTAGGCATGTGGGATCTTCCCGAACCAGGGATCGAACCCATGTCCCCTGCATTGACAGGCAGATTCTTAACCTCTGGACAAGCAGGGAAGCTCCCATGGAGTTTTATTTGATATCATCTTTCTCCCTGTATTTATGGAGGACCCAGGGATTGAACCTGGGTCTCCTGCATTGCAGGCAGATTCTTTACTGTCTGAGCCACCAGGGATGTCCACTGAAGGTCTGCTTAGAGTAGCCTTGCTTCTGTCAAGATGAACATAAATGAGATAATCAAGATGAAGATGAACAGGCACTCAGAACAGGGACTTGAGCCTTTAAATAGCTCAAGACAAACAAGAATGTCCTTCCTGGGAACCTGAAATGTTGTATAGTCATTGACTTTTTAAATGGATAGACTTCGTGCTTCTGCAAGTGTGGCTTTCTGAATGGCTGTTTTAAAATCTGAAGTCATAATGGGCACGTTTCTTTTCCACTCTCTTCCATGAAGATGGCTGTATCAGTAGCATCTCTACGGGATGACCCCTGGGGATTCTGATCCTTGTTGTTTAGTTGCTCAGTCATGTCTGACTCTTTGTGACCCTGTGGACTGTAGCCTGCCAGGCCCCTCTGTCCATGGAATTCTCCAGCCAAGAATACCAGAGTGGGTTGCCATTCTCTTCTCCAGGAAATCTTCCTGCCCCAGGGATTGAACTCAGGTCTCCTGCATTGGTCTTTACCATCTGAGCCACCAGGTAAGCCCATGATCTCTATTTCAGGTTCCCCAGTCCATCCATGAGGCTCAATTGAATTAAGTACTTTAGAACTAGAGGTTTATCATTTTATTGGTGTATGTATAAAAGAGAAAAGATGGAACTGTGATTGATTGCCTCTCTCCTTCTGTGGCCAGGAAGGTAGATTCTTGAGGTCTGTGTTTCTTCTCAAGATAAATGTTGGTTTTTACTGGTAGCTCCTAACAGCTCCTGGGTCATGCTGGTCTCCGTATTTCCTTTTTTACAAAAAAATTTTTTTTTTCATGTGGGCCATTTTTTAAAAGGATTCTCAGGTGGCTCATTGGTAAAGAATATGCCTGCAATGCAGGCGATATAGGAGACTTGGGTTCAATCCTTGGGTCTCCAAGATCCCCTGGAGAAGTAAATGGCAACTCACTCCAGTATTCTTGCTGGGAAAATCCCGTGGACAGAGGAGCCTGGCAGGCTACAGTCCATGGGGTCATAAAGAGTAGAACCCGACTGAGCAACTGAGCACATTTTTTAAAAAAGGTTTTATTGAATTTGTTACAATATTGTTTCTGTTTTATATTTTGGGGGTTTTTGGCTTTGAGGCATGTGGGATCTTAGCTCCCCAGTCAGGGGTCAAACCTATACCTCCTGCATTGCAAGATGAAGTCTTAACCACTGAACTGCTGGGAAAGTCCCCTTGTCCCCATATTTTCTACTTTGAGCATAGCTGGACAAGTAGAGTTGGGTTTTAGGATATCATCTTAGAGAAGACATAAAACAGCAATTACAGGAGCTCCAGGCTGCCACCAGAATTCAGTTCCTCTCGATCTTCTTTCAATCAGAGCAAAACCCAACTTCTTAATGGTGCCTTTCTCCCAAGGCTACTACATAAGAGGGGCAGGGCCAAGCAAAGAAAGGATTTGGTGAACACATGGGTGTGGTCATCAGTCACTGGGTGATTTTCTCTCAACTTCACGAAGAGGAACAAAGTTTTCACTTCTCCTAACCTGGTTAAATTATCTTGTTTATTTTTTAAAAGAATATTTATTTGCTTGTACTGGGTCTTAGCTGTGGTTTGTGAGATCTTTAGTTGTGGCATGTGGGATCTAGTTCCTTGACCAGGGATTGAACCTGGACCCCCTGCATTGGGAGCGTTAGCCCCTGGAGCACCAGGGAAATCCCTAAATTATCTTGTTTAGAACACATTTCACAAATGAAAGGCGTTCTTTTTGACACAGTGCTGTTGAACAGCTATCTTCACTTGGGCCATGATAATGAAATACTGCAGACTGGGTGGCTTCAACAGCAGAAATTCATTTTCTCACCATTTGGAGGCTGGGAAGCCTGAGGTCAAGATGCTGGCCTGTTTGGTTCTTGACAAGAGCTCACTTCCTGGCTTGTAGATGGCCACCTTCTTTCTGAGTCCTCCCAGGCTGGGAACAGAGAAACAAGGAGGGGATGCCAACTTTCTCCTGCTGCTGCTGCTGCTGCTAAGTCGCTTCAGTCATGTCCAACTTTGTGCGACCCAGTGGACAGCAGCCCGCCAGGCTCCCCTGTCCCTGGGATTCTCCAGACAAGAACACTGGAGTGGGTCAGCTCTCTCCTATCTCTACTTAAAAAGAAACTAATTCCATCATGAGGGCATCATCCTTACTACCTTATGACCTCCCAAAGACCCCACCTCCAAGTACCGTTCCATTAGGTTTTAGAGTTTCAACATGACTTCCAAGGGGACACCCTTCAATCCCTAGCATTGGCACAAAATTATTTTTAGGATATGCATGTGAGCTTCATCGAATCCGACTCTTTGCAACCCCCTGGACTGTAGCCCACAAAGCTCCTCTGTCCATGGAATGTTCTAGGCAAGAATACTGGAGTGGATTGCTATTTCCTCCTCCAGGGGATCTTCCTGACCCACAGATCCAACCCACGTCTCCTGTGTCTCCTGCATTGGCAGGTGGATTCTTTACCTACTGAGCCATCGGGAATGCTTATTGTAGTGATCCGTGTTTGGAGTGATAAGATCCTAGACTCCGGTGGAAAAAGTGAGAAAGGACACCTGACTTGCAAGGTGGGGCTCTGTGGCTGTGGTTTGTTCTTCTGAGACCTGAGCATGGTGCTTTGTGTCCCTGTCTGTCTCTCTTCTGAGACATTTAAGAGTGACTTCTTGGTTCACCGCTCAAATTGATTCTGCACTGAACTGTCCCACTCCATTCTGCATTTGCGGCAGTGACTGGTGGTACCTGATAGAAGATGGGTGCTCAGAAAACCCTAGCGGAAGGAAAACAGGGAGTTTTGAGCCTCAAGACTGAAAACAAGTGAGGTTCTGCTGATGGAAAGACTGGAAATCAGCTTACCAGATGGTTTGGGAAGGAAAAACAGAGTTCCATTTTAGACTATGGAAGTGTGAATTGAAAGTTGCTCAGTCGTGTCCTACTCTTTCCGATCCAGGAAAGCCTGCCAGGCTCTTCTGTCCATGGAATTCTCTAGGCAAGAATACTGGATTGGGTTGCCATTCCCTTCTCCAGGGGACCTTCCTGACCCAGGGATTGGATCTGGGTTTCCTGCATTGCAGACATATTCTTTATCATCTGAGCCAATGGGGACACCCTTAAAATACAGAGGTTGAGGTTAACTGTGATACTGCTGCGGTGGTGGTGGTTTAGTTGCTGAGTCGTGTACAACTCTATGAGATCCCATGGACTGTAACCCGCCAGGCTCCTCTGTCCCTAGGATTCTCCAGGCAAGAATACTGGAGTGGGTTGCCATTTCCTCGCATAGGGGATTTTCCCAACCCAGGGATTGAACCCACATCTCCTGCATTGCAGGCAGATTCTTTACCACTGAGCCACCTCTATACATTATTGCCAAGTAGTTGAAGATCACATAGTCATACATCTTAGGAAGATAAAAGTCCTTTGTTTTAACCCTGTAGTCATGGCAGGGATCCCCAGGATACAGGTGGCCCCATAGCACCCCAAGCCCTGCTTGGCACTCTCTTGGTGACTTGATCATTTATAAGGCATTTAGACAGTCCCATCCTGTCTCATGGAACATTCTCTGCTGCTCTTCAATTCTACTACAACTCCTCCTTATTCCTGAATCTGTCTTCTGAGGGATTGCAGTCTGCATCTACTAATAGCTTGGGTCTTCACTGTTGCTTGCGGGTGGGAGCTACTCTCTAGTTATGGTGCATTGGCTTCTCGTTGCAGTGGCTTCTCTTGAGCACAGACTCAAGAGCACAGGCTCAATAGTTGTGGTGCACGGGCTTAGTTGCCACTTGGCATGTAGGATCTTCCCACAGCAGGGATCTAACATGTATTCCTTGCATTGGCAAGTGGATTCTTAACCACTGGACCACCAAGGAAGCCGCATATATCTTATATATTGGGAGATTCTCAATCTTAGCTCATCTAGAATGCCTATGTACATTTGAAACTGAATATTTGGAGAACAATAAGTTCGTGTGGCATGCCTTGTCTTGGGATCGCTGTTACTATACTATCAATGTAGATATGATGATGACCCATGTGATCGTAGGGTCATTGATCACCCACAAGTTCAAGGACGCCAGAAACGATCCTGAAATAGGTATTTCACTGCTTGACCATTCAAAGGTTGAGCCATTCATTCAGAAGCCAGGGCCAGATGCTAGGGTAAATATTGTAAAGCTGAATTTCACTGGATCCCTGACATCTATGTCTGTCTCTAAGCTTTTGTATCCTGCCCTACTAATGTACCCTGAACATTTTCCTGTGACATTATTCTTTGAAATCGTGATATTTAATGGCTGAGTGATTTTTATCTGTGTGGGTGTTCCATAATTTATTAGCTTTTAACTTTATGTCAGATGTTTTAGTTCATTTGGTTTCTGTTCAACTTCAAACTGTATTTGGACAGCATGCATCTGAGTCATTCATTTTTCCCTTATCCTTCATATCCTTGGCCACCATGTCAAGGGCTCGCAATAATCAAGAAGTGGCCTCTTCTGCTTTATACAGGAAGGTGTCTTGCATATTTGAAGACAGTTTCATCTCTCCTTCTGCCTCAAGGACTCTTCTTCAACCTGGGTTTTAAGTGAGGCTCCCTCTAAGACCCTCTCAGGGCAACCTGTGCATTGATTGACTCTGAGCCTTCAACCCAGGTGACCTGCCCTGTCTTCTGCCCGACCCATGAGACCCGCTTTCCTCTGATGGTCTCTGGCTGTTGATTTGACTCAAGCATGAGATGATCCATGGTGGAGGCCCCACTGTGGTTAAAGACATGGGCCTTTGTTTGTGATCTCCCAGAGGGGGCAGATTTGAGTGCTGAGTTCACACTTAACTGTCTTCCTCTAGAGTTGTTACCTTACCAGTGACCTCCCGACCTTTCTTCTGCCATTATTGGTTACCTGTTTTCTCCCTGGGGGTCTGGGTTTTGCCCTTTTTATAAAGTTCAAGGTGGGCTTGGACAGAGCAGCAATACAAGTGCTGACACCCTAGTAGACTCTGGTGCAATGTCTGCATTCCAAAGGGCACAGCACGGCCCAGGCGGGCCAGGGAGCAGGGCTCTGCATAAGCAAGCATCATTAGCTGAGATGGGAGGCCATCTCCCAAGGCTGCCTTGGGACTGGTTCCAGTTCCCTAACACCAAACCTGCCTGCCAGCGAGAAGTGACTCAGGCCTGCAGCCAGGGCTCTGTGTCCAGGTGGGAGGCATCAGCTGATGGAGGCAGGACTGGCCTTTTCTTCTTTTCCTGGGTCCATTGGCCATCTCTTACCCTGTCCAGCACCTCCTGCCCTGCTGCAGAGAGCACCTTCCCCCCCCACCACCCCCCACCTCCCGCACTATTGCCTGTTTGTGGATGAAGGCTGCCTTACAGAGGATGTACAACAGGTTAAAGTCTAGAAAGGACTTGGAGTTAGAGTTCCTTGCTTCTCAGTCTAATGGCTTTTCTGTACATTGTTTTTGTTTTGTTTTGTTTTGGCCACACCTTGAGGCCTGCAGAATCATCCTGGACCAGGGATCAAACCCATGCCCCTGCATTGGAAGTGCAGTGTCTTTTAACCACTGAACCGCTAGGGAAGTAAGTCCCTTTTCTATGTTGCGCTGTGCTTAGTCACTCAGTCGTGTCTGACTCTTTGTGATCCCATGGACTATAGCCTGCTAAGCTCTTCTGTCTCTGGGGATTCTCCAGGCAAGAATACTGGAGTGGGTTGCCATGCCCTCCTCTAGGGGAGCTCCCCAGCTCAGGGATCAAACACAGGTCTCCCACATTGTAGGGAAGTTCTTTACTATCTGAACTACCAGGGAAGCCCAAGAATACTGGAGTAGGTAGCCTGTCCCTTCTCCAGGGGATCTTCCCAATCCAGGAATTGAACCGGGGTCTCCTGCATTGCAGGTGAATTCCTTACCAGCTGAGACACCAGGGAAGCACCCTTTTCCTATACATTGTGCTATAAAAATCCCACCCTCCAGAGGATCTTTGGGAGTTCTGTGCCTTACCTTCCTTCCAGAAGTGGAAAGGACCCTTTCTCCCTTGCTTGCTAGGAGGACTCCTTTTTGATCTCTCGCTGAAATATTTTGATAACAATCTAGAGATTTCAGTATAGATTGTGGTTGCGCAAGAAATCCAAATCACCAATTTTTCAGAACCTAAGCAGTTAACATTAGAAATTTTGCTGCAAATAAATTGATCAGTATGCAAGACAGTTGTCATGGCTGAATCATGGTCCACAGTTAAGGTAAACAGATCTGTGATGACATTTTCTGAGCGGAATACAAATGTAACTCATTTCCTCCCAGAGCTTTCTGACATTTCTTCTACACGGATAACAGATTCTCCCAAGAAGGTGTTGGTCACAAGGAAGAAAGATCTTTGTTTAATCCCTCTGTAAAGGTATGGCGGTGATATTTGATGTGCTATCCTTGAAAAAAAAATTGTTCTAAGAGAGATGAATAGTGGGGAGAGCATTTTTCTTTGGTTAGCTGCCCCTCACTCCCTCCCAATCATGGGGGGAACCCTTTTGGGTTTTTGCTTATTTGAATGGTTATTAAAATATTGCATTGTCGTATTGTGAAAGTTTGCATGTCATTAATCTTTTTTTTGCAATGTGACAATCAAGGGATATTTTTCCTTATTTAGATTCATATGAAATAGTAGTGAGGGGAGATGAAACAGAATGTTTTTCCATTTTCTCACGTTCTTTTTATCTGTAATGCTCTCAAGTTTCACATTTTCCCCCAGGTTTTCGCTGCCTATACTGTGTTTTAGAAATTCTATACACCGCCTCTGCATTTGAAATGTGAAATAGTCCTTAGCTAGATGCTGCATCGTAAGCCAGCTCTGTGTTCTGTGTTATGGTGAAGCTTTCAAAAGCCTCAGCTTGTGCTGATGTTGAAATGAGCTGAAAACCTGCAACTTTGGGTAAGGGCGGGCAGAGTCATTCCATCCCTGTGTGTGACAGGAAACAGAGTTTCCTGGGGTGGGGGGATGGATATTGGCATTTGGGGTGGGGTTGCTCTGGATAGAGCTATGCATGTCTGTTTGTGCATTTGTCATTGGTTACGACCAGAGAGCCTGAGCAAGGAGCTATGCCGGAGGGTTGCATTTGAGGTGGGGGTTTCATTCTAGATCCTGTTGGGAGCTGCATTTGGGAGAAAATACCTGCAAGGACAGGAACAAGAGGGCATGCCCCTCAAAGCGGGGCGTGAGTGTGTCTGCTCAGAAATCATGGGGCAATAGAAGGAATCCATTTGGGAAAAGGGCATCTTTCACACCATGCTTCATTCCTTTCTGAAACATTTACAGTCCTTGGCCAAGATAGCGCAGGTGCAGCCTCCTCCAGGAAGCCTTCTTGGATCTCCCCAGCCATTCCCACCACCCAGGGTCCAGTCTTTTGCACAACTCACAGCTCAGTGTGAAATTACCCAGCTATGTGTCATCACACTCAAGACTGAACTTGTCAGTGGCAGGATGGGGTCTTTTCGTCTCCAGCTCTCCCACTTGAAGCACAGTTCCTGGCTCAAAATCAGAGCTTTGCAAATGCTGTTTGTAGTGGGTACAGGCCCTGTTTTCTTACAGCAGCTTCTGCATAAAGAAGGGATGTCCTGATTAACCCCATTTCTTAGTTGAAGAATAGATGGGGAAACTGAGTCTCGTGGCAATGAAGCCAGAACTAGAAGCAGATGCCTCTTTAGTGCGGAGGAAGGTGTAGACACTCATGTCTCCACTTTTCTCCAGAGTCCCCACATATCAAGTGCATGGAGTGGTTGATGTAAATATGCGACCGAACCAACCACATATTTCTTCCTCCTCCAGAAATTTTTTGCCCTGTGCAGTCTCAGTGTAGGAGGATCAGGTGACCAAGGCTTTTTAGAATCTTCCCTTCTGGGCTCTGACGATGACACATCCTGTATTCTGAGGCACTGACATCATCTCCTTCCTCCTGAACGCCTCTTGGTGGCTCCATCATTCAGGCTCTGTCATCTTTCACCTGGACCATCGTGACCTTGAGTCATTCACAGGAGAAGTGCAGGTACAAGAAGAATGAATCACCAGGGACCAGACCTAGAATGGGAGGGGCAGGGACTGGCCAAGGACAAGCTTCCTTGGAAAAGTGATGTTTGAGCTGAATCTGAATGAGTGTTCGGAGTTAGCTTGGTGAAGAGAGAAGAGAGAACTTTCTGGCCACAGGACATAGCGCATGCAAAGGCCCTGAGGTGAGAGGGAATGTGGTGTGTTCATAAAACCGATTGGGGCAGTGTGTCCAGAGCCCAAGAGGTGGGCAGGAGAGGTGGACGGCAGTCTGACCACCCAGGGACTGGCTGGGAGCTCCACATTTGTGCTGAGAGCAGAGAGAAACTGCTGGGGGATAGAAAGAAGCAAAGGCTGGACCGGTCAGCTCCAACTCCCCTGTGAATGATGAGGGGGGAGACTAGAAGCAGAAAGACCAAGGGAGGAGGCCCTGTGACAGGCCAGCAGCAGAACCCAGGGGACAGAGGGACTGCGAGGATGTGGCAGCAGGCCTTGATGGCTGGGTTTGGGAATTGCCATTGAAGAGACAGTATTGATGCCGCTGCCTGCGTGAGTTCACCTGGAGAGAGAGCAGAGCAGAGGGGGCTGTGTAAGCGCCTGGAGGCCTAGAGGAGGGGCAGCTGGCTGAGGAGAGGAGGAGGGGCCTGCGAGGTTGCAGGGAGAGGATGCGGCCCCTGGCGACCAGGAGCGTCTGGTGATGGAGTGGGCAGCTGCCCCCGGCAGAGAAGGGAGGGGTAGAGACGAGACCCCATGATCATGGCAGCTCCCTAGCAGGGTGACAGAGACACAGGCCTGATGGAGAGGGATTGAAAGGAGACTGGGGGGTGGGGAGATCCTGAGGGGACGCGACGGGGAGCAGTGACTTTGCCCCATGTGACAACTCTTACTCTGATGAGTTCTTCATCTGCTTTTAGGGTCGATTTGCATTTTGATATGTGGTGTTTTGATCAGTAGGATGCGTTCATGTTTCTGTGGCACTCAAGCCTTTCCATTTTAAACTTTATTTATTTATATATTTGATCGCACCGGGTCTTTGTTGCGGCATGCAGGATCTTTAGTTTTTTCTCCGTGTCCACGAGAAGGAAAAAAGTTTTCACTACTCCTACCCTGGTTACATTATCTGTTTATTTAAAAAAAAAATATTGTTTATTTGGCTGCACCGGGTTTTAGCTGTGGCACTTGGATCTTTAGCTGTGGCATGTGAACTCTTAGTTGCAGCACATGGGATCTAGTTCCCCAACAAGGGATGGAGCCTGGGCCCCTGCACTGGGAGTCTGGAATCTTAGCCACTTCCCTGGATGTTCAGCAGTGAAGTCCCAAGCCTCTGTTTTGTTGTTTTTTTAAGGTGCTGACCATGACCTCCACACACCTCTCAGTGGAATTCCTTTGCTGGTGCCCACTTGGGACACCCAAAGAAAACTAGAGTGGAAAGGATGTAGATGGTTCACCCAGGATTTCTGGGCTCCCCTGCCGGGCTGTGTGAACACTCTGAAGGCCGAGTAGAGCTGTGTAGGGCCGTGGGGTCCCAGGGCTGTGACAGGGGCACGTGCACCTCTTCAGGTGAGGCTCTCACGGATGAAAGCATGGCGTCGCCAGGAGGGAGGCGTGTCCACATTGGTTCGGGGGGAGGGTGTGCTTGGGTGAAGTCCTTCAGGGACCTTGGGAGAGTGGAGGTTGGGGGCAGCCAGTGGACGCACTCTCGGGGTCTGTCTGCTGACCCTCCCCTGGGGTATGGGGCAGGCCAGCCAGGTTAAAGGCAGAACTCTGGGTAGGGAGCTGGAGTGAGGTCAGTGAAGGACAAGAATCCCAGCTCAGGCTCCCGGGGCTGTGGCAGCCCCTCTTGGCCTCCCTTTGCACGGGCGTCACCCTGAAGACATTTTGCGTGGGGGCTGCAGAGGAGTCAGTCGTATGGCCAGCTCCCTTCTGTGGCCCACTGTCCCTTTCCTGCACTCCTGTGAGACATAGCCATACAAACCAAATTGCAGAAGTGATCTAATTCCTTACAGAAAGAAATTATACTAAGTTTTGTTAGTGTCTATGTATATGTTACCTGGCTTCCCAAGTGGCACTAGTGATACGGAATCTGCTTGCCAGCACAGGAGATGTGGGTTCAATCCCTGGTCCAGGAAGATCCCCTGGAGAAGAAGGAAATGGCAACCTACTCCAGTATTCTTGCCTGGGAAATCCCATGGACAGAGGAGCCTGGAGGGCTACAGTCCATGAGGTCTCAAAGAGTCTGACACAGCTGAGTAACTGAGCATGTGCACGGGTGTGTTACTTAGCAAAGGCTTAGACATCCTTTTGTGTTCCAGACATCATGCTAAGTGCTTTACAGATATTAGCTTTTTAAATCCTCATAGCAATGTCATGAGGAATTTACTGTTTATTATTATGGCCATTTTCTAGACAGAAGACTGAGGCATAGAGAAGCGAACTTTTGCTCAAGGGTTCTGGAAAAGTACAGACACGCACACACAATATCTGCTTTAAAAAGCATTCTTGTCTTGGGGGGGAAGTAAAAGGAAAAGAGGGACCATACCTTCTGCCAGGTATCTGACATAAGGGATCTTCCTTAAGCCCCACAGTAACTGTGGATAATGTGGGCATTTTCGTTATTTATAGATGAGGAGTCTGTTGCTTAGGGGACGATCCATAATTTGCCTGTGGCCGCAGAGTGACCCCAAAGCATGGAAACTTTCTGCACGTCACACAATGTCCACCTGGATCTGTGATTTAGAGTCTGGATGTTACGATGGCTCCTGTTGCCCCACCTGCCCTAACTGGGAAAGGGTCTGCTGGCTGCCCAGCCTCTGCCTGGGCCCCTTGAGGAGGCGAGGGCCCTACAGAGGTGGGACTGACCCATGAGAGTTCTTTTTCCCCCTTCACAGCCCTGTGGCTGGGGCATAGCACTGACTTCTCTCTGCCTCAACTCCCTTGTCTGTAAAATGGGCTGATTTATGCCTCTCTTGTAGGCTGGATGTAAAGCTCATGTGAAGAGATTAGAACAGGGTAAGCACCTAATGTAAATCTTTTAGGTAAATCTATACCTATTAGCTATAGGTATACATTTAGCCCCTCCTTTTTGGATTTTCTTCCCGTTTTGGTCACCACAGAGCACTGAGTAGTGTCCTGCGCTGTACAGTAGGTTATTAGTTATTGATTTTATACATAGTGAAAGTAAAAGGCAAGTCGCTCAGTCATGTCCAACTCTTTGCGACCCCATGGACTGTAGCCTACCAGGGTCCTCGTCCATGGGATTTTCCAGGCAAGAGTACTGGAGTGGGTTGCCATTTCCTCCTCCAGGGGATCTTCCCAACCCAGGGATTGAACCCGGCTCTCCTGCATTACAGGCAGATGCTTTACCATCTGAGCCACCAGGGAAGCCCCTAGTAAGTGTATATATGTTGATGTTTATCATCATCATTAAGCCAACACATTCCATTGTTGGACACTCTTTTTATTAAGAAGTCATCCTCTTCCTTTGACTCATTCATTCACTGCTTCTAGCTCTCCAGCTGTGTATGCTTTCGAATGTGTCTTACAGTGAAACCCTTTAAAAATATTTATTTCTCTATTTGTGTTCATTAAATTAACACATCATTTGATTAATGTTAAATTAGCACAAGTTATTTGGGAAAAAATCCTAGTATATTCAAAAATAAAAAGAGCTTTTAGGAGGAAATAAAACCCACCTATAATTCCCACAACAAAAGTAGCCAAGTTTAACACATTGGTGTCCTTGTATCCGCCTTCCTGTCTTTTTCTGCACATACGGCAAGTACACACGCACTGCCCTGGCATCCTCTTGTGCGTGCGTGCTCAGCTGCTTCAGTCATGTCTGACTCGTTGAGATCCCATGGACTGTAGCCCACCAGGCTCCTCTGTCCATGGATTCTCCAGGCAAGCATACAGGAGTGAGTTGCCATGCCCTCCCCCAGGGGATCTTCTGGACCCAGAGATGGAATCCTCATACTCCTGTGGTTCCTGTGTTGCAGGCAGGTTCTTTACCGCTGAGCCACCAGGGACGCCCTTGTGAGGCATGGGTAATTTGATGTCTCTTGATACATACTGCCAAGTCCTCCTACACAGAGGCTGTGTTCTTGCACACCCCAGGGTATGACTGTGGCCAGGTCGTCACCTGTTAGGTATCTCATGCTATTTCCTCTCTGCCCAGTGCTATAGTCAAGGTTCCACTTTACTTCCTTTTGAAGTGAAATTCAGAAACCCTGCACATCAATAGTGTACTCACAGGACTACTTTCCATCTAATTGAATAGCATTTTCTATTCCACTGAAAACCATGCTCTGCCTGGAGACCCTCACCTCTGACACCAAGTGAGTGAACTTTCTCTGCCCACTTTTCCTGGATGGATGTCCTAGGAGCTTTGCTAACTTATATTCAAATCATATGGAGAAATTGCCAGGTTTAGGGAGCAGGTAGTCGCTTATCCAAAGAAGGCTGACACCCCCGGATCAGTTGGTAGATATGGATGTAGGTTATAGATGAGAGAGATGTATTTTTTATATTTCTATTTGAATGTACTAAGAGTGGTTTTTAAAAGATGTTAGAGAAAAGTTTAACCTTTCAAGTGAATTTTGGTCTCATCGATTGCATATTTTGCTTGGTTTGTTTGGTATCTAAAACACTGTGTTAGTTACCACAATGATATTTGGTAAAATGAGACATCCATTCCATGAATCAGTTAAGAAATACGAACAGCAGCAGATTTCCTTGACGTCATAAACTGTATTTGTCTTAAACCCGCAATTATATTCAAGGACCAAGCAAGTTTACTTACCATCACCATAATCATGATCATTTTAATCATTGGTGCTTGAGAGTTTTTTCCCTTCCCAGACACTGTCTGAGGCTCTTTATAAACATTATCCTTAATTTTTCAAGTGATCCTTTAAAGTAGATTATTATTAAGAAGTTTTTGGGTTGTAATTTGAAACCAGATATGTTTCACTGCAGAACCCCATGGCCTTTCTATTCCCACTTACTGGTCATTATTATCAAATTATCTCGGAAACTCTGGTCAATGAAATAAGACTTGAAAAGAAATCAAACATTTAACTATTTGAAGTGAGAAAATAGTATTATTGGTAGCCCATAGGCTTGGTAAAATTAGAAAATTCATAAGACTTAATGACAAATTATTAGAGCAAATTTGAAAATTTGGTGAAACGGCAGGACACATGGCAATGGCCCTAGAAACTCTTTATCCAGGAATTCAGATTTTGAAACGATAATACATACACAGAACAGCAAGGGAGGGGAGGGCAGCGCCTATCTAGCTGCTGGTCAAATCAGTTGATATCACTTGTGAAGAGTTACTGCAGCACAATTGTCTTCATAGCTACTAAGCAATCAGAAAGTATCTGGGAAAGGTGATCTCATTCACACCAGTAGCAATGATCATAATACACAATACAGTGTCACATCATAGTAACATCATAAAGTAGAAATAAACTGAATGCTGGGACTTCGCTGGTGGTCCAGTGGCTACGACTTTGAGCTCCCAGTGCAGGGGTCCCAGATTTGATTCCTGGTCAGGGAGCTAGACCCCACATTGCCACAAGTAAGAGTTCGCATGCTGCAACTCTAGATCCCATATGCTGCAACTCAGACCTGAAGCAGCCAAATCAATAAGTAAATAGAATGAAAGTGTTAAAGAAGTTAGTCATTATTTAAAAAAAAAACTTACGGGGAAAAGGAAGGACTAGAATAAATGAGGTTAGGACAATTGATCTTTTCTTCTGCTGTGGACTGAACTGTATCTTCCCAAAATTCATTTGTTGAAGCCTTAACACCCCAGTTGACTGTTCTGAAGATAGAGCTTATGGCAGGTAGTTAAGGTTAAATGAGGTTATGAGGTCATGAGTCTGCTGCAGCGTCACTTCAGTCGTGTTCGACTCTGTGCGACCCCATAGACGGCAGCCCACCAGGCTCTGCCGTCCCTGGATTTCTCCAGGCAAGAACACTGGAACACCAAGAACATTAGTAGTCTTATAAGAAGAGAAAATGTGATGACATGGAGGGAAGGTGGCAGTCTGTAATCCAGCAAGAGGGTTCTTACTGCAACCAGTTTGGCTGGCACCTTCATCTTGGACTTCCCATTTTCCAGACTGGGTGGAAATACATTTCTTTTGTTCAGGCCTCTCAGTGTATGGCATTTTGTTATGGCAACTGGAGCTGATCAATACATCTTAAAACTCTACCTCTTAAGGCTTTGTCTAGTGTTAAAAAAATCTTTCAACCTAAAAAAGCAAGCAACAAATAGGAGAAAGATTGTTAAGTATTTTCAGAAAATTTGGCAAAGCTTCAGTATCTGTCATAAAAAGCATCTTACAACTAGATGAGAAAGAACATCTGAAACTTAGAAGAGAAATGGATATAAGATATATGAATGCAGGGGGATTGGGGGATCCAAGAGGGAGGGGATATATGTATACCTGTGGCTGATTCACTTCATTGTACAGAAAAACTAATCCAACATTGTGAAGCAGTTATCCTTCCATCTAAAAAAATAAACATAAAATAAAAAAAGATATACAAATGCAATTTACAAGAGAAAAGTAGAACTAGAATGAGCCACGTTTTCTTAGAAATGCTTCTTGAAAATGAGAAAGAAATCTAAAACAGAGGGGATATGTGTATACATATAAGTGATTCAGTTTGCTGTACAGCAGAAATTTAACAATATTGTAAAGCAACTACATTCCAATAAAAACTAATTAAAAAAGAAATGCTTCTTGAGTTGGGGAAGGGGTCGTTTTGGCCATTGTGGCTGGTGAGCCGACATCCGTCTGTTTTGTCTGGGTAGCCCTCTTTGCTGGGGAGGTGTTTGTGCCTCTCAGTCTTCAGATTCTGTTAATGTATTTGCTCCCTTGCTCCTCTCCCCCTAAAGCCACCATGCTCTGGCTTTATGACACCCTCACGTCACATGTAAAGATTGCAGCTGGCTCAGTGTATCTGTCAGGTGACCTTCATGAAGCATATGCTTTCTCCATGGTAGAAACTACTTGTGTCTACCTGCCAACTTACATTTGGCATCTTGCACCACGCTGGGAGGGCACAAGAATATACCCAGTGGGCGTTGATGGAGGCAAGCTGGTTGTGGGCCTGTCCTCACTGGCCCTTCTTCTGGGCCGATGAAACTTAATCATGGGAAATGGTCACGCAGAATAAGATGACAGCAAGTCTGGGCCCTCCCTGTGGCCCGGCCCCTGGTCCAGGGGGCGCACCTGGGCAAGTCACTGAATCTCTCTTTCCTTGTGTCCCTCATCTCTTTGAGGAAAGAACTGGACTTTCCAAACTCCTCAACCCTTGCCCCATAGACAGGGTTTCTGTGGAGCATTACAGTCCACATAAAATGGGACACATATCATCTTCTTTCCTAACTGCACATTGTCTTCCTTTTTCTACTCCTTCCTCCTCCTTGCCAACCTCTGAGCCAGAAGGTGACTGCAGGTGGGCCTTTCCAAGTCTGCAGACACGGGTAAAAATTTCTCAAAGCTTGACATGTCCTTAGTTCAAAGGCAGGAACGAGATAGTTGACTTTAAAAAACTAGAGTCACGTGAAACATTATTTGTTCAGAAAACGCATTTTAGGAGTCTCCACATGGACTTCCCTAGTGGTCCAGTGGTTAAGAATCTGCCTGCCAATGCAGGGGATACTGCATGGGTTCGATCCCTGATTTAGGAAGATCCCACATGCAGCAGAGCAACTGAACCTGTGCTTCACAATTACTGAGCCCGCACGCCTTGGAGCCTGTGCTCTGCAACAAGAGAAGCCTCTGCAGTGAGAGGCCGCACACCGCAACAAAGAGTAGCCCCTGCTCACTACAGCTGGAGAAGGCCTGTGAGCAGCAATGAAGACCCAGTGCAGCCCCCCAAATTAATTAATTAATTGATAAACATTAATTAGAGACCTTTATGGTATCCTGGGATCAGTTCAGTTCAGTTCAGTCGCTCAGTTGTGTCCGACTCCTTGCGACCCCATGAATCGCAGCACGCCAGGCCTCCCTGTCCATCACCAACTCCCAGAGTTCACTCAGACCCACGTCCATCGAGTCAGTGATGCCATCCAGCCATCTCATCCTCTGGCATCCCCTTCTTCTCGTGCCCCCAATCCCTCCCAGCATCAGAGTCTTCTCCAATGAGTCAACTCTTCGCATGAGGTGGCAAAAGTACTGGAGTTTCAGCTTTAGCAACATTCCTTCCAAAGAAATCCCAGAGCTGATCTCCTTCAGAATGGACTGGTTGGATCTCCTTGCAGTCCAAGGGACTCTCAAGAGTCTTCTCCAACACCACAGTTCAAAAGCATCAATTCTTCGGCACTCAGCCTTCTTCACAGTCCAACTCTCACATCTATACATGACCACTGGAAAAACCATAGCCTTGACTAGATGGAACTTTTTTGGCAAAGTAATGTCTCTGCTTTTGAATATGCTATCTAGGTGGGTCATGACTTTCCTTCCAAGGAATAAGCGTCTTTTAATTTCATGGCTGCAGTCACCATCTGCAGTGATTTTGGAGCCTAAAAAAATAAAGTCTGACACTGTTTCCACTAGTCACAGTTAAATAAATGTCCTCCTATTAGGACTTCTCAGTCTGTTTTGGGTGGACTTTGGAATCTTGGAGAGGGGAAAAAAGGTGTGGCTTTTCCCTCGCGCGTTTGACCATGGAACCCTTTTCTTGGAAAATCTTAAGGGCCTGATGTTCTATGAGACTTACTTTGGGAAGTGGTGACTTTTGTTTTGCCCGTGTTTGCACTGGCAGTGACTCAGCCTTCAGTTTGAGGCCTTAATGGACTTAACATGGTTTAGCCTCCATTTCAGGAAAAAATACAAATTTCTTATCAGAAGCAGGCAGATGTCAGATTATCAAGTCATTGCTGGTCGTACTGCCTAGCTGTAACAAATACAGTACATTCACTGTCTACAGTGGAGAGGATTACATTAGTTGAAAGAAAAACCTGATAGCTCTCAAATTTTTGTGAATCTAGTGGAGTAGCTAAATTAAGATTATGTCTGTTAGTACTGTGAGATTTTTCTTCAGAAGTTTCAAGGGGACTAGTTTAAGTTGACCTTGCTAAGTCACTTCAGTTGTGTCCGACTCTGTGCGACCCCATAGAGGGCAGCCTACCAGGCTCCCCCGTCCCTGGGATTCTCCAGGGAAGAACACTGGAGTGGGTTGCCATTTCCTTCTCCAATGCATGAAAGTGAAAACTGAAAGTGAACTTGCTCAGTCGTGTCTGACTCTTAGCGACCCCATGGACTGCAGCCTACCAGGCTCCTCCGCCCATGGGATTTTCCAGGCAAGAGTACTGGAGTGGGGTGCCATTGCCTTCTCTTGAATATGTTTATTAAACACAATGTCTTTGGACATAACTGAGGATCAGATGCCTCTGTGGTTTCTGGGAGGAGGCAGAGCTGTAACTTCTGAGCATCACCAGCATTCCTTCACTAACAAGGGTCCAGATTTTCATATTTATCCCAGACTGTCTTTCTGAAATACATTTTTGTAGACTCTTGCTTCCCTTCTGCCCTGGATAAGAGTTAGGCTGAGAAAATCGAGCCCTGTGCAAGTCATTTCCAAGAGCAATAAACAGGATCAGAGAGGCCACTGGAGGATTGCTCTTGCCATTTAATGGTCTGAGGACAGGGCGTCTGAGTTCACGAGCTTGCCACAAGTGGGAAGGAGAAATTCTTAAACTGTGGTTTCTTTGAAATGTAGAATGCTGATCATTGCCTTAACAAGCTTCTGAAAATTTCTAGCTCGTAAGAAATAATATATTATGGTAGTGAAGCACGGGGAAGGCACTCTCATCTAATGACAGACCTACTTATGCTTTAAATTAATATTTCTGCCTCGGAGGCCTGGCTGTAGAGAGCCGCCCTCACTGGCTTGCCATGCAGCCTGTTGTTCAATCTCTAAGCTGTGTCTGACTCTTTGCGACCCCAGGGACTGCAGCATGCCAGGCTTCCCTATCCCTCACTATCTCCCGGAGCTTGCTCAAACTCATGTCCATTGAGTCGACAATGCCATCCATCCTCTGTTGTCCACTTCTCCTCCTGCCCTCAATCTTTCTCAGCATCAGGGTCTTTCTAATGAGGTCACATCAGGTGGCCAAAGTATTGGAGCTTCAGTTTCAGCATCAGTCCTCCCAGTGAATATTCAGGGTTGATTTCCTTTAGGACTAATTGGCTTGATGTCCTTGCAGTCCAAGGGACTCTCAAGAGTCTTCTCTGGCACCACAACTCAAAAGCATCAGTTCTTCAGTGCTCAGCCTTCTTTATGGTCCAGTTCTCACATCCATACATCCCTACTGGAAAAGCCATAGCTTTGATGATATGGACCTTTGTCAGCAAAGAGATGTCTCTGCTTGTTAATACACTGTCTAGGTTTGTCGTAGTTTTCCTTTCTTGTGGCCTGAGGGGGTGTTTTTAAGGCCCTGGGACCTCACGGTCTTCATCGTGAATGGAGGGCCAGGAAGGGCTCTACAGTCAGGGATTCTGAGTCCAAATTTAAGCAGGGAGCAGACTTTCTGCTTGAACACAGATGCCCAGGGTGAGGTCGGAGCATCTGTGATGCTGCTGCAGGAGACTGGCTCTCTAGGTTTGCCCCAGTGGGCTACCAGTATTTGGGACCAGCAGTGGTTCTTTCCCTGTAGCTTGTGCCATGTGCCTGAACTTCTGAACATCTTACCTGCCTCCACGTGACAGGAAACAAGAGTTCTTTATGAATGCTGTTAGCTGTGAGAACTTTTTTTTTTTAACCACTGAAACTAAATATAGTCATGCTGCCTGGGATGTTGTTTTCCAGAGGAGAAAGGCAAAGCCCGGACTAGGGAAGGGCTCAGTCAGGTCACATGACTAAGGAAGGGCCAGTACCCAGGTTCCCCGGTTCTCCTCCCAGGTGGTGCTTTTGGTTAGCTGGACAATTTTTCTGCTCATTCCTGGACTTCTCTGTCATTAACAAAACCTCTCCTCTTTGCTGAATTACAGAAATGGCTTCAGACATCCCTGGCTCAGTGACGCTGCCCGTCGCCCCCATGGCGTCCACTGGACAGGTGAGGATGGCGGGGGCCATGCCCGCCCGAGGAGGAAAGCGGCGATCCGGGTAAGCCCCCTCGGTGTTTCTGGGAACTGCGTTGGATATGCGTTGCACAACATTCTTGACCTGTTAGGAAAATATTGTCTCTCCCTGTCCCAGAGAGTAAGAGCTCAGCAGTTTGCATCCTGTTTATTAGATTCCGTGGGATTCCTAACCAGGCATGTGATCGCCTCTAAGTGTTTTTGGGCCTCGGCACCCAGCTGGGGACTTCTGTTTGCTTGTTCTTACTGTGAGAACGGCTCTGTGGTCCTGCTGGGCCTTGCTCCAGCCATCTCTCTCAGGGAGGGGGCTCACCCATCCGTCCGCCTGAGCCCACCAGCCAGAGGCACCCTGAGGGTCGAGCTTCAGCTCCTGTGGGCAGCAAGGATCCCTCTGGTGCTTTCTGTTCTTTGCTCTGGGTACCAGTCTTTGCCAGGTGCTGTGCAGGAATTCCTCTCAAAAAAAAGAAAAAAACAAAACAAAACACCTGGCTCTAGTCCAGCATCTAAAGGCTGGGCAGCTTCCACTGTAACCTACTCTGCCCGTAATGTTGGTAAGAGTGATGAGTTCTGGTGTGACCAGAAAGACCATCACTCTTGAGCCGATGGAACCCAAAACAGCATGTACTCATGATGTACCACATCTGTAACTGAGTGCAGGTCTCAGAAACAAATCAGCCATCACAGATCCCTGCAAGAAGAACAGAGTCTACGTGGTCAGACTCTTGTTTATCAACCAACTCCTTTTCTTCATTGAATCAACTTCATTTTCAATGAAATATTTGATATACAAAGTTTCTCACATAAAGTCAGTTTGTCCTATGAATGCATTTTCCCATAACACAGGTTCTCCCCAGGAAGACAGGGCTCCTCATTTGTAAAATGGTCTCGCATTTTTAAACCCGAGAGTTTCCTCTTAACCAATGCAATTCTTAAAGGTGCCTGGGCTGCCCCCAGCAGGGGTAGAGGTGGGGGGCAGGTGTATTTTGAGGATCTAGAATGGAATAGGATAGGATGAAAAAGTGCCTTCAGTGTTATCATTTTAGATGGTGAAAAGACTGCTGCCTGTGTGCTGGTCTTCAAAAGAGGGGCTAAGATTTTGGTGATTATGGAGGGGGTTATGGAGCCTGGTTCCCCACTTTCCCTTGGTTCAGCTCCCTCCCACCCCTGAATGCCCCCAGGGTGCTGATGCAGCCAGAGTTCCATCTTTACATGGGACCCACTGAGCTGTTGTGAGCAGTGGGGTGCTTGGGGCCACACTCCTCAGATCAGCCTGCCTCCAGCGCTTACTGCAAACCCAGATATCCTCCTTTAACCAGCTCTTCTTTCTAACTAGGTGCTAAGCTCAGTGGAGTCTGGGTTGTTAAAAGAATGCACTTGCTGTCAACATATCAACTTACTGCATTTTTTTTTTTTTAAAGAATCCAGGTCTTTAAAAAATTATTTTAAATGCCTTTGCTCTCTCACGTCCATTCCCTGGGGACAGAGCCTCAGTGCAGGCCCAGTCCTTTTTAAGAAGGCGGCACAGGACTCTCTGATGCAGGAAGGTAGGGCTGGGCCAGGCACCAGGCACAGGCAGAGAGGCTGGAGCCCAGTATTGCGGGAAGGAAAGTGGTCTCTGAGAGACTCTGCCAGGAGTCTGTGCCATTCCCCCGACCCCCGCCACCTGCCCGCCCCCAACCCCTGCAGAGTGTGTGCTAGGCTTCAGCGAGCTGAGGCTACTCCCCTCCCCCGCCCCCGAGATCCTGGCCCCAGCCTGACATCTGGACCCTGACTTCTGCTGGCTCCCTGAGCTGATGATCGGACAGTGGACTCAGGCTTCTTTGTGAAGGAGTCCTCCCAGCTGCCCCTTTCCCTCCCAGAGCACGTATACTCAGTGTGATTCCGGAGGTGGAGGAGGACCTTGGTGGGGTGAGACTGAGACACAACCTAGAGCAGGTGTCTCCAACCTGCTGGGTCCCCCACGGTACTGGTCCGTGACCTGTTAGGAACTGGGCTGCATAGCAGGAGGTGAGCAGCAGCGAGCAATGGAGTGAAGCTTCATCTATACTTGTAGCCGCTCTGCATCATTCCCATCACCACCTGAACTCCGCCTCCTGTTGGATCGGTGGGGGCATTAGCTTCTCATAGGAGCTCAAACTCTACAGTGAACGGCACATGCAAGGGATCTGGGTTGCCTCGCTCCTGATGAGAATCATCCCGAAACCTTCCCCCAGCCCCATCGGCAGAAAAATTGTCTTCCATGAAACTGATCTCCAGTGCTAAAAAGGTTGTGGACTGCTGGCTTAGAGTTCTGCTCCACTTAGAACCAAGGAAGCCCAATGCCAAGCAAAAAAACCAGAGGTTCAAGGGGATGAGCAGCAATTGCTGACACACCCTCCCAAGCAGGAGGAGGAGGACACACACCTCCGGAGGCAGATCAGGGAACCAGCCACCTCCCGGAGGCCTGTCCTTCATTATCTTCATTCTTAGAGCCCTACACCTGACTCCATTTCCCCCTTCAGAGGGAGCAGCCAGAAAACTGTGCTTCCTTCTGCTAAGCCCCTGGGACTCACGGGGGGAGCTCTGTGTCTCACAAAGAAACCTCCCTTTTCACAGGGTGGTTTCCAGAGTAATTCTTACCTCTGATATTTTTACATGTTTTGCTGAAATTCTGTGATGGAGGCCTTCACTGTTGTAGAGTAGCCACAGCAGTGATAAGGCTCTTCTGCTCTCAGCCCCCATGCTTGTACAAAGGAGACCCCGATGTAAGTCACGTTCCTCAAATAGCAGGTCACCCCACTGGGGTCCCTGCCCATGAACTGTGGCCATTTACACATGCTTCCCCATCCCTGCCATCTTGCCCCTCCTCCTCCTTCTCTCCTAGAGTGTTCAGCACAGTTAGAGACATAGGGAGGGGGAGAAGGAGAGAGGAGAGGTGGGTTGTGTTGTTCAGTCGCTCAGTCGTGTCCAACTCCTTGTGACCCCATGGACTGCGGCATGCCAGGCTTCTCTGTCCTTCACTCTCCTGGAGTTTGCCCAAACATGTCCAGTATTCTTGCCTGAAAAGTCCCATGGACAGAGGAGCCAGGTGGGCTACAGTCCATGGGGTTGCAGAGAGTTGGACATGACTGACGTGACTTAGCATATTAGCACACATGTCCATTGAGTTGGTGATGTCATTCAACCATCTCATCCTCTGTCTCCCCCTTCTCCTTCTGCCTTCAATCTTTCCCAGAATCAGGGTCTTTTCCAATGAGTTGGCTCTTTGCATCAGTTGGCCAAAGTCTTGGAGCTTCAGCTTCAATATCAGTCCTTCCAATGAATATTTAGGGTTAATTTCCTTTAGGATAGACTGGTTTGATCTCCTTGCTGTCCAAGAGATGGGCTGTGGCGGGTGGAAGGATCCTTCCTCCCGCTCCTCTTCCCTACCCAGGTCTTCCCACTCTGACTTGGTTATTCTGGTGGAGGAACTTGTCCCGATTCCCAGGATAACTACCCAGCCCTGGGGTTTCAGAGCCAAGTAGAACTGACCCCTAGTGGGTTTGGCTCCCCTGGCCACATGCCTGGCCCAGTGCCGAGGATCCTCTGGCCCGAATGTTCCCTCCACTCCCCTGACAGGCTCCCCAGTACACGTCTTAGCAAGCTCCGTGCTCTGCGGGCAGTGGGGACACAAGGTGAAGGTTCAGAAGTTTCAGATTCTTTGCAAAGTGATTCCACATGTGTGGGGGAAGGAAGCAGAAGCCAGTCACCTGGGCTGCATTTTTGTAGAGGACTCCCTGATCCCGGTGAGGGGATGGGATGGGGCTGGGGGGCACCCACAGGGCACATTGGGTTCTTTTCAAAAGACAGGGGGGTGGGCTGTCATTGTTGTGGACAGGTTGTGCCCACTCCAGAGTCAGCCCCTATCGGGAAGGGGAGGTAAGGGTGGTGAGGACCAGGAGTCCTAGCCCCTTCCCGCTGCCTTGGAGTCAGATGCTGGGCTTCTAAAGCATCATCATTGAGGAGAATGATTTCCAAATCGTGTGCAGCCAGTACACCAGCGTCTCCCTGCAGTGTAAGCCCGTGGCTGCTGGAATGTGGTTACGTAAGTACATGTTTCGCTTGGCTCGGATTATGCAGTAGTGATGCTGTCATCTGGCATTTGCTGGCACCCATGTCCCTTCACCTTTTGTCAATAGCAGCTTCGAGCAGCCCAGGGTTGCTCCTTTGCTGAGCTCTACAACCAGCCTGGCGGGCACGGCCTGTCATCTTTTCTCATAAGAGCAAAAGTGGATTCTTTGATGACTCATAGTGGATGATGCATTATTATTATTATTACACAATCGCTGTGAGGCAGATTCACATTGCTCACTCTGAACCAGATGCAAGCTCAAAAGTGCCTTTCACGACTTTTTATTGAGGGTAGAAATCATGCTCAGAACAGGAAAGTGAGGCAGAAGGCATCTTCAGCCCACCTTTGGAGGACTCTTACCTCATCCACTGATGGTACCAAATTCTTCAAAGTGAACACAATAGGACTTAAAAGTCATATTTTGATTTCTCTCCTTTATTATCCAGATGCTGTGGTATAATAGAGATACATAAAAGATACAAAACAAAGGATGATTTACTTGGAGTTTTTATAGCAGGAGAAATAAACAGAGCTATTGGAGTCATATTTAAAGTGGAGCATTTGAATTGATGACAGAAGACCCAAAGGCAGGGTCTTGGCAAGGAGTCTTCCAAAAGATCCTTCTGTCCTCAGAAGTTGCAATTTTTCTGTGTGGCTGATGAGCAGTGAGTCGTTTTGGGGTCAAGTGAGTTACCCTGAGGATCTAAACAGTCGTTTGTGTCCTGTTTTCTCTCCTGAGTTCACCCCGACACGATACATTTCACAATTCCTACATGTGATCGCAGCTCATATGTGATCACACACCTGCATGGGTAGAAAGGTACAGATCTGTGGTCCCTGAATTTTCATAGAGAAGTCCTGCTTCCTCAGTTTTCAGCAGTCTTCAGAAAACTGCCTCCAGAGCCTGGCACTCCGTCTCTTACACTCTGCTTGATTGGGTTGACGTGGTCCAGACCGGGACCGTTTACCCTGAGGCTCTCCTCTCTACCCGTCTGCCGCTTGAGGATGGGGTAAAGAACTGAGCTGTCCTTATGAAAATGAGGGTGACATAGCCCTGGTTGGCCCGGGGCTTCCCCGGCTCCAGCACTGAAGCGCTTCCCCCCCGCGGATCCCCTCCTGGGAAAATCAGGACATATGTCACCCTCAACACCCCAAAGATCTGCAGGCTCAGGAGGGACGGCTGACTAAAAAACTGCATCTTGCAGGAGCCAGATGATCACAGTCCTATCAACTGGAGCTGAAAGGCATTTTAAAGATAACTGATCATCTCGCACCCACTTGAGGTTTATCTAAATGCTTGCATAAATCCATTGGAATTCTGAAAATGCGATTTCTTTTTCTTAACCACTGAGCTGTTTTTGACAGCCCAGGGGTGTTAAGTAACCTTTCTGTCTGCAGCAAAGTCGCTCTTACCCATGATGAACACTAGGTGACGGTGTGGTTCTGCAGCGCTGCAGAAGCCCAGAGACAGGCTTTTTAGTGCTTTCTTCTCCTGGATGTCAGAGAAGGCAATGGCACCCCACTCCAGTACTCTTGCCTGGAAAATCCCATGGACAGAGGAGCCTGGAAGGCTGCAGTCCATGGGGTCACTGAGGGTCGGACACGCCTGAGCGACTTCACTTTCACTTTTCACTTTCATGCATTGGAGAAAGAAATGGTAACCTACTCCAGTGTTCTTGCCTGGGAAATCTCAGGGACGAGGGAGCCTGGTGGGCTGCCGTCTATGGGGTCTCCCAGATGTAATTTTCAGGAAAGGTGAGGCGAAGCCTTAGTAGTTAAGCAGCGTATTGGTGACTTTCCTTCCTTTAGGAAGTCGTGCATTCAGCCTTCATTTTCCCACAACGTAGACAACTCTGCTGCTGCTGTCTGGTACCCCGTTACACACTCTGCATTGTGGGGGGTCCTTGTCTCTCTCTCCCAGGGATGTTTTAATTCTATTTTTCCTTTCTTATAATTTTTCTTCCCTGCCTCCCCTCTTCTAATTGTGCACAAGTATTTTTGTTATTGTTACCGTCATCTCTTTAGTTATATAACTCCTTTTGTTCCTTTATTCTGAATGCAAGCCCTCAAGTCTGGAACTTGGGGGTTCTAAATGGGCATAAATCCCATCAGGTCATCTCAGATCAGAACTCTGGTCACACTGCTCATAAAACAAGATAAAAATAAACAAATGATTGTAAAGAAAAAACAGTGTTCCTTTGCCCTGTGTCATCCCAGTCCTTTGGTTCCCCAAGTAACCCCAAAGCCTGGAGAGTTTACCTCTTTAGGGCCCTCTCCCATGTGCTTGTGGAGTGATAGCTCTTCCCTTGAAAGTTGGCCTGGGAGCCCCGAGCCCTCCCCACGTCACCACTACGCCCTGCGCCCCAGCCTGAGAGCTGCGGGTGGGGTCATGTCTCCCATGAGGCCAGCAGCCGTGGCACCTGTAGTGTGGTTCTGGAGCACACCCGCCATTCTTGTGGCAAGCTCCTGGCCACCAGGCAGGCTGGATTCCCTTCTGCCTGGAGGCCACGGGAACTGTGTCCCGCTCAATCCATCAGGCCCCCTAAGAACAAGATGGGGAGTGCAGAATGCCTGAGACGTTCTTCCTCAAGGAAGCCCACTCCCCGTGAATGTCCGGGAGAATCAAAACATCTGTACTGTTTCTATTTTGTTCCTGAAGACTCTGGGTACACCTCGTACTAATTAACTGTTCTGCCGTAACATCTTCAAGGAGTAAAATTAATTGACATTAGGGAGGGCTGCTTTGTTGTTTTTCTTTTTTTGAGAAGGAGAGTTTGGGATATCAGCTAAACAAATATCAGTCAAAACTTTTCTATGTTTGTTTGGAGAGACCCAGTAAAGTGGGAATCTGAGTATGTCTTGGGTAAGTTTCAATAAGCAGACAGCCACTCTGACTAACTCAGGCACTAAACAACTGTATCTCCTCCCACATCCATTTACTTGGACCCAGAGTTTATAGGGTAATGGCCTTAAATGCCTTTTTCACTTAACTCATCGAGGCCAGCCAAGTCGTCACATGGCACAACTAGCAGTATGCCTTCTTTGCCTCTAAAGCTTCTTGTTTCCAAGCTCCCTGGAGCTTTCTCCATCTGTTAATATACCACTAGATAGTCAAAGGAGGAAGTCCAGTGTTGATACATGATGTGGAGGGGTGCAGGTGTCCCCAAAGATGGTGGGAAATATGGGGTGCTGACTTTTCCAGCACGGCAGCCTGTAAAGGGTTCTTGAAGGGTCGAGTCAGTATTTCAGCACTGTGCAGAAGCCCTCAACCACGTGATTAATGACGCTGGTACCGTAGACCTTTCATTTTGCCTTTTCTTGTCCCAAACCTGTTTGAGGACTGTGTGGAGATGCTGTTTATCGCACTGTCAAGGGCTGGGATTGTTGGAGAGCAGTCTGACCAAATCAACCCCCCTCAAGCCAACAGCTCATGTGTCCAGTTAAATGTTCTACTTCTAATGAATGCTCACTTGTGAACTTGACTTTTCCAGAATGGACTTTGATGATGAAGATGGCGAAGGCCCCAGCAAGTTTTCAAGGTGAGTTTCCTTTGTGTTCCCTAGATTTAAAGAAGCCCAAATAGCCAGTTATCACCTTATTGGAATGTATAGGGGTTTGAATGTCTTTTGTCATTGAAAAAAAACCATTGCCTGTTACATGGCATGGGAGGGGAGTTTGTGGGGAGAATGGATATGTGTATATGTATGGCTAAGTCCCTTCACTGTGCACCTAAAACTCACAACATTGTTAAATGGCTGTACTCCAATACAAAATAGTTTTAAAACCTTTAAAAAAAGAAGAAGAAAGCCATTGCCTGTAGCTTGACGGCCTTGTCCTTCATTCTGTGCTTATATTTGGCTCAGGGACAGGTAACTCTTAGCAAAATCTGCCATATCCCAGCCTAGATTTTCAAAAGTTAAGTATTAACAAGTGATTAACTCTGTTGGCTTTTTAAATTAAACAGACTGCTAGTTTTAATGGATCCCTTTTTAAAAGACAGGCCTAGAGTTCAAGTTTAGAAAAACAATCAAGATAAAGCCTCTTTTTCTACCATGGGAAATAAGGAGAAATATAAGAAACCTGGGTGGCCCTGTTCTGGATGCAGAAAACTGGACCTTAAGTTCCTAAGAGCTACGTCACTCGCTGGCCACATGACAACATCTCTAACTAGGCTCTGCAGGGCTGTCTGGAGTGCAGACTGCCTTCCAGAAGGATGCTAGCCCGTGGGTGCTGTGATGGTAGGTGCATCACTTACATGAAGGGTGAGGCGTGCCCTGTCCCATAGCTCTTTATTATTATTATTATCTTGTTTTAAGTTATGGGAGAAAGTTTGGCAAGGTTGAGAAAAAGAGCAAAGATCATTCCATCAACCTTAGCAAACTTCCCATCTACATCAGTTTACTTATGGAAGGACCTACTGTGACATTCCTCCTCACTCCACCCCCCCACCCCCTCCACTGCCCAAGAATTCCTAATTCTTGGTTGCTGATGAATTTGAAAACCTCCCCTGGGTGATGGGTACCTTTCTCTGGTATGCACAGCCCACAGTTTGGACTGACAGCCTCGGTTATTTAATAAAAGTTTTTTAGGACTTCCCTGGTGGTCCTCAGTGATCAATGCAAAGAAATAGAGGAAAACAACAGAATGGGAAAGACTAGAGATCTCTTCAAGAAAAATTAGAGATACCAAGGGAACATTTCATGCAAAGATGGGTTCGATAAAGGACAGAAATGGTATGGACCTAACAGAAGCAGAAGATATTAAGAAGAGGTGGCAAGAATACACAGAACTGTACAAAAAAGATCTTCACGACCCAGATAATCACAATGGTGTGATCACTGACCTAGAGCCAGACATCCTGGAATGTGAAGTCAAGTGGGCCTTAGAAAGCATCACTACGAACAAAGCTAGTAGAGGTGATGGAATTCCAGTTGAGCTATTTCAAATCCTGAAAGATGATGCTGTGAAAGTGCTGCACTTAATATGCCAGCAAATTTGGAAAACTCAGCAGTGGCCACAGGACTAGAAAAGGTCAGTTTTCATTCCAATCCCGAAGAAAGGCAATACCAAAGAATGCTCAAACTATCGCACAATTGCACTCATCTCACACGCTAGTAAAGTAATGCTCAAAATTCTCCAAGCCAGGCTTCAGCAATACGTGAACCGTGAACTTCCAGATGCTCAAGCTGGTTTTAGAAAAGGCAGAGGAACCAGAGATCAAATTGCCAACATCCGCTGGATCATCAAAAAAGCAAGAGAGTTCCAGAAAAACATCTATTTCTGCTTTATTGACTATGCCAAAGCCTTTGACTGTGTGGATCACAATAAACTGTGAAAAATTCTGAAAGAGATGGGAATATCAGACCACCTGATCTGCCTCTTGAGAAATCTGTATGCAGGTCAGTAAGCAACAGTTAGAACTGGACATGGAACACCAGACTGGTTCCGAATAGGAAAAGGAGTACGTCAAGGCTGTATATTGTCACCCTGCTTATTTAACTTCTATGCAGAGTACATCGTGAGAAACGCTGGGCTGGAAGAAGCACAAGCTGGAATCAAGATTGCCAGGAGAAATATCAATAACCTCAGATATGCAGATGACACCATCCTTATGGCAGAAAGTGAAGAGGAACTCAAAAGCCTCTTGATGAAAGTGAAAGTGGAGAGTGAAAAAGTTGGCTTAAAGCTCAACATTCAGAAAACGAAGATCATGGCATCTGGTCCCATCACTTCATGGGAAATAGATGGGGAAACAGTGGAAACAGTGTCAGACTTTATTTTTCTGGGCTCCCAAATCACTGCAGATGGTGACTGCAGCCATGAAATTAAAAGACGCTTACTCCTTGGAAGGAAAGTTATGACCAACCTAGATAGCATATTCAAAAGCGGAGACATTCCTTTGCCAACAAAGATTCGTCTAGTCAAGGCTATGGTTTTTCCTGTGGTCATGTATGGGTGTGAGAGTTGGACTGTGAAGAAGGTTGAGCGCCGAAGAATTGTTGCTTTTGAACTGTGGTGTTGGAGAAGACTCTTGAGAGTCCCTTGGACTGCAAGGAGATCCAACCAGTCCATTCTGAAGGAGAACAGCCCTGGGATTTCTTTGGAGGGAATGATGCTGAAGCTGAAACTCCAGTACTTTGGCCACCTCATGCGAAGAGCTGACTCATTGGAAAAGACTCTGATGCTGGGAGGGATTGAGGCAGGAGGAGAAGGGGATACCAGAGGATGAGATGGCTGGATGGCATCACTGACTCAATGGACGTGAGTTTGAGTGAACTCCAGGAGTTTATGATGGACAGGGAGGCCTGGCGTGCTGCGATTCATGGGGTCTCAAGGAGGCAGACATGACTGAGCGACTGAACTGAACTGGTGGTCCAGTGGCTAAAACTTTGCCTTCCAATGCAAGGGGTGTGGGTTCGATCCCTGTTCAGGGAGCTAAGATCCCGTATGCCTCGTGGTCAAAAAACCAAAACATAAAACAGAAGCAGTATTAGCAGTATTGTAACAGAGTCAATAAAGGCTTTAAAAATGGCCCACATTAAAAAAAAAAAAAAAACCCTAAAAAAAATGTTTAGAAGAATGATGTCTGTATTGAACTCTGTACCCATGACCTCCCCCAGTTTGCTCATTCTCTTGGAAGTTACTTTTGGTCAGGTTCCTTTTACCCATCTTATAGGTGTGAATTGAGCATCCTTTCCCCAAACCCAAGAGAAACAGGCATCTAGTTCCTATTTCTGGGCTTCCCTGGACTCTCCAGGTCCATTGGAAGTCTCAACCTTGATTCACTTTCCTCCCTGAGAACTCTGAGTTCCGCCCTCCACTCAGTTCTGGTGAGACAGGAGCAAGGAAGTGGAACCCTCTT
Organism: Bubalus kerabau; assembly: GCF_029407905.1. Classification (NCBI taxonomy): domain Eukaryota; kingdom Metazoa; phylum Chordata; class Mammalia; order Artiodactyla; family Bovidae; genus Bubalus; species Bubalus kerabau. The sequence goes on from NC_073642.1 coordinate 26,985,250, forward strand.
TGATCTCTGATGACCCTTCTAATCAAATCAAGACACAGGTTTCAACAACAAGAGCATGTATTATTTTCCCCTGGGTGCAGACAGAACCCAAGCTTGATGTCCATGTCTTTCTTAGGATACATGTGAATAGCAGGGAGCGCTGTGTTCCTGAAAGGAAGCTGACCTGGGAAATAAGGGCACATGTCACCCCAGCTTGATTTGCGCCTGCCTTACACAGCCTTCTTTTGTGAGGAAACAAAGCCTTGTGATTCCTCTGGATCAGAATTCCCCTGGAGATAATGTTCCATAGCGTGTTGACCTCAGGAAGCGACGGTTCCTGGGTCTCAGAACAGAAGGAGGAAGAGAGAGATGAGTGACATTTGCTTGATGGAAGATCAGTGTCAGTGATGAAATAATAGTTCAGGGACACAGAGAACTCATCGTGTGGAGTCCCACCAGGAAGAAACAGATCCTAGACTCTGCTGTAAGCCTGCCCTTGAGTCAGGTTGTACGGAAGTCAGGGTTCAAACCTGGGCTTCTGTGAACCACATCCTTCCCCCTCCCCTCACATTAAAAATAAGAGGGAAAGATGGGGTGAGCTTACAACATATGCTGGTGCCGGTGGGAGCCTGGGGCCGCTTCACTCTGACGGCAGAAGGGTTGATGGACCTGTCGGCTGCTGGGGACATCTGAGCTGCTCCCAGCTGGGGAGACCACTGAGTTCACCCCTCCCTTCGCTTTGCCAGCTGCACTGGCCACCATCCAGAGGTAGGCCAGAGAGACTGCTGCAGGCTGTCTCCCTCGGCAGCAGGCATGGCATGCCTTGGGGCGGTTTCTGTTTCCTCCTCCTGTGTTCACAGTTAGCCGAGGGAGCCCTCAGGCCAGGTGTCGGAAGACAGGGGCTGAGAGGCAGGTGTCTCGCCAGCAGAGTTTGCTGTCTCAGAAACCAGCCAGCATGCTAGGCCATGGTTTGTGTCACCCTGAGCTACCCTGGTGGCTCAGATGGTAAAGATCCCCCCTACAGTGCACGAGACGTAGGAGACACAGGTTTGATCCCTGGGTCCAGAAGATCCCAGGAGGGCACAGCAACCCACTCCAGTATTCTTGCCTGGAGAATCCCATGGACAGAGGAGCCTGGTGGGCTACAGTCCATAGGGTTGCAAAGAGTCGGACATGACTCTGCAACTAACACTTTCACTTCTTTACATCACCCTGATGTGTGTGCAGCCAGCTTTCCCAGCTTCTTTTGAGGGTGGTCCCAAATTCAAATGTCCCATGTGCTATCAGACGTTCTGTCTCAATTTCGGATTTGGAGAATATGGTCACAGTCACATAGGAGGTACATTGTAGCCAATTAGGTTTGCTTCCTATGTTCTCACAGCAGGTGTCAGATGTTAAGCTGCTTACAGATCACACAGATGTACACACATGCATTTTTAAATAGATAAAAGAGGATTTATTTATATATGTGTGTATGTGCTAAGTCTCTTCAGTCATGTCTCACTGTTCGACCCCATGGCCATAGCCCTTAAGGGATGGGATTCTCCAGGCAAGAATACTGGAGTGGGTTGCCATTTCCTCCCCCCAGGGGATCATCGCAACCCGGGGACTGAACCCATGTCTCTCGTCTCTTGCGTTGGCAGGTAGGTTCTTTACCACTAGCGCCACCTGGGAAGCCCTTATATATATATGTATATATCCCCTGCCTTAATCCAAAAAATACTGATGGTGGCTTAAAAAGGGATTGCAAAAAGCTTTTTAAAAGATTTATTTATTTTATTTGGCTGTGTTGGGTCTTCACTGCTGTGGGCAGGCTTTTCTAGTTGCAGCCAGCAGGGACTACTCTGTAGTTGTGATGCGTGGGCTTCTCATTGTGGTGGTTTCTCTTGTTGCCCCCACCACAAGAGAAGGGCTTGTGGGCTCTAGGCATGCAGGCTTCAGTAGTTGTGGTGCATGGGTTTAGTTACTCTGAGGCATGTGGGATCTTCCCAGACCAGGGATTGAACCGGTGTCCCCTCTGTTGGCAGGCAGATTCCTAACCACCAGGGCAACCCCAAGTAACTTTTTGAAAAATGTTCCAAGTCTTAAATATATTACTTTTCCCTTAGAGCTAGCTGCTTCCAAACTTAATATTTTGCATGTTTTCTCTCTATTGCTTGGTGACTATATTTGCTTCTCCTTTCTGCAGTTGTCGTCTTACAGCTGATTTTTGCTGATTTGTCAACAGATGTTTTACTTTCGGTTTCACCAGTTCTGGAGGAACTGTGTCGGGGTACTCAGCTGCTGGGCACATGTACACACCTGTGCACACGCAAAGGTGCACACACTCAGTGCCAGGGCCAGAAATGCCCCGAGACTCGCTTCACCATCCCCGGGTCTCAGGCTTCCTCCCACATGCAGTTGATGCTGCTCTGGGGGCTGTGACATGCAGGACAGGGCTCTGCTGACCAAGGTGCTCCCCTCCCCACACACAAAGTCAAGGGCAGCCTGGGGGGCAGAAGCCGGTCTGCAGGGGCCGAGGAGTAGACTGGGGATGAGGAACCGAAGACCAGAGGGGACAGTTTATTGAGCAGTTTGTTGTTCAGTCACTCAGTGCCATCTGACTCTTTGTGACCCCATGCACTATAGCCTGCCAGGCTCCTCTGTCCATAGGATTTCCCGGGCAAGTATACTAGATTGGGTTGGCATTTCCTCCTCCAGGGGATCTTCCCGACCCAGGGATTGAACCTGGGTTTCCTGTGGCTCCTGCATCGGCAGGCAGATTCTTTACTGCTGAGCCACATGTATTGTATAGTGGTCATTAAAACAGGAGAGCGGACACATGAAATAGAGATATTCTTAAATGTTGGGTTTATTTTTTTTTAATTTTTGGCCATGCTGGGTCTTCCTTGTGGTGCTCAGGCTTCTCTAGTTGTGTCACATGGGCTTTAGTTGCCCCTATGGCATGTGGGATCTTAGTTCCCTGACTAGGGCTCAAACCCCAGGCCTCTGCATTGGAAGGCGGATTCTCAACCACTGGACCACCAGGGAAGTCTCTAAATTTGGAGTTTACATCTTAGGAACACCCAAGTGCTCACTCCCAAACTTTTCATTTTTGTTGCTATGTGCTATCACCCTGATTTTTTGCTGAGTTCTCACTCATTCTGCATCCTTTCTCGGGAGACTCAGAAGGTCTTGGAAGTTCTCATACCTGTTGCTCTGAATTCAGCTATAGTGCATGGGGCCGTCCACAAACCTGGAATCAAAAGACCTGGATGGGTTTTATTAGCCTCTCTTCCACCCCTTCCTTCACCCTTTACCTTTTGAGGACCGTCTCTGACCTTCCCGGGGTTCCACCTTTAATCTGTATGACTTTCAAATGTTCCCTCGGACATGGTCAAACCCAGTTGCATTAGCTCATAAGGAGTCGTGATATTTTGTAGGGTTTCGCCAGTGAACTGCTAACATTATCTAAAAGTAAAGCTAACCACGATAGGAAGGTTTCCACAGAATTTTTTCCTTTTTTATCACACCCATTTTTACATTTTCCTCTTGGTTTTGTGCAGTATTTGTGCTTGTGGATATTTTTTTTCCCTGTCTCTCTGGGTTGTGATGGTATTTTCATCTTTCTTCCTGAATTCATCACCCTGTTTTATTTAGAGCTCTGACCATCAAAACCCCGTTGATAAGGGGGAAACATGCAATGTGGATGTGTCCTTCATTTCCTTCCTGGCAGAAAAAAGAACAAGATTGTCATTTCACAGAATTCTCAGTGTGCATCTTAGCTTAGAGAGCCAGGCGTTTTGTTTCAAGGTGGAGGATGTTCAGAGTACTTCTGATGCAGAGAGGACGGCCAGGAGGGAGCAAGGATTACCCTCATCTCATCAGTCACTTTGTGGGGGACACCCTGACTTGGCCATGTGGATTCTGTTTAGAGTAAGGAGAATTTCAGCTGAGCCTTCTGACACTGCCGAATAAACACCCAAATGAGCACTCTCAGCCTTTCCAGACTCTGTCCCTGCCTCGACAGCCTTCGTTCCCTTTTTTTTTTTTTTTACTGTGATGTTTTTCTTTTCTTTTTTAATTGGAATATAGTTGCTGTACAATGTTGTATTAGTTTCTGCTGTACAGCAAAGTGAGTCACTATACATCGATCTCTTCTTTTTTGGATTTCCTTCCCATTTCAGTCACCACAGAGCACCTAGTAGAGGTCCTTGAGCTATGCAGTAGGTTTTCATTAGTTATCTGTTTTATACACAGTATCAATAGTGTATATGTGTCAATCCCAATTTCCCAGTTCCTCCCACTCCCCTCTTCCCTTGGTAATTAACAAACTTGGTAAGTTTGTTCTCTGCATCTGTGACTTGAATTTTGCTTTGCAAGTAAGTTCATCTCTACCATTTTTCTAGATTTCACTTGTAAGCAGTATTAGAGAACCTGCCTGTCAATGCAGGAGATGTAAGAGATGTGGGTTTGATCTCCGGGTTGGGACAATCCCCTGGAGGAGGGCATGGCAGCCCACTCCAGCATTCTTGCCTGGAGAATCCCCATGGACAGAGGAGCCTGGCTGGCTGCAGTCCATATGGTCACAAAGAATTGAACATGACTGAGTGACTTTGCAAGCACATAAAATATTTGTTTTTTTCTTTCCGATTCTCTTCACTCTGTATGACAATCTCTAGGTCCATCCATGTCTCTGCAAATAGTACAGTTCTATTCCTTTTTATGGCTGAGTAGTATTCCATTGTATGTATGTACTACATTTTCTTTATCCATTCCTCTGTTGATGGACATTTAGGTTGCTTCCATGTCCTGGCTATTGTAAATAGTGTTGCAATGAACATCAGGGTGCATATGTCCTTTAGAGTTATGGTTTTCTCCAGGTATATATCCAGGAGTGGTACTACTGGGTCATATAGCAGCTCTGTTGTTAGTTTTTTAAGGAGGCTCCACACTGTTCTCCATAGTGGCTTCGTCAGGCTTAGTTCTTATGAACCAGAGAAGTCTTGCAGAGAACTTGGGTGTAGTTCTCTGAGGAACAGTGTAGCCTGTTAGGAACCAAATTACCAGGGGAGATAGCCTGAGACAGTCTTGTTGTTTTGGTGGGTTGGAGCTGAGATTAGGGCTGGAAGCTGTGGGATTAATGCTGTGTCTAGTGGAGACAGTCCTCTGCCATCAGGCCTATCTGAATCAGTGACCTCTTCATAGCTGTTTGACTCTCATGTCATCAGCTTCAATTCTGATGTCCTGCTCTCCTTGTTCAGTGACCCCAGCTCCTTCTGTTCTTCTGCAGAGGTTAACCTTGATGTGAAGTGACCCACGTCTCCTGCACTGCAGGAGGATTCTTTACCCGCTGAGCCACTGGGGAAGCCAACAGTCCTGGATGACCCCAGGCTTTGTGGGGAAGAGGGGATCGTTTCTGGAGGCATAAGTAGCCCCAAGCTGTGTCTGTAGAAGCTACCAGGCTTCTCTTCCCTGTCGAGCCTTAAGTGTCTCTGCCTATCTGTCTCCCCGGTGTTCCAGCTCTGACTCTGGGACCAGACAACGCTCTGCTGGGGAGCCGAGTTCAAGTCCTGGTAAATCAGTCCCACTCTGAGCCCCAGGGTCGTCCTACACAAAGGACATTCCTGAAGACAGTGTGGGATGGACTTGGATCCCATGCTCTGGTTTCCCTTCGCAGACCCACGGGCCCTGAGTTGGCAGAGAAGCGCGAGGCAGCGTGCAGCCGCAGCTCCTCCTTGCCCTTGGCTTCTGCAGCCATGTTCCTGGGTCAGGCGGTCGGCCCTCTGGTCCCAGCGGAGGGGTCACGGCTGATGCTGTGCTGTGTCCCCAGCGGTCACTGCTACAAGGCCCCCGCCCTGGCACCCACGTGCAGAGGGGCTCATTGCTTTATCGATGCTGCATGTGGGGCCCATGGAACTCAGATGCTAAGTTCACAGGCTGCCCCTGCAACTCCTCCAAGCAGATCCCCATCGCTCCGCACCCTGTGGAGGAGGTGGCTTTGGTCCTGGAGACACTTCCTTCTGTTTTCACAAGATGGCATTGTTCCTGTTTCTTGCCTCCGTGATCCTTCAAAATAAAACCATATATATACATATTTTACATATATTTTAATAGATTCAGTAGCTACACTCACTTGTTTATCAGAGCTTGTTGCTAGGTAATTTGCAGCTCTTCCTCATTTTGACCTTCTGTTGGTAACTCTTTCAGTCTCATTTCATGAAGTAGAGCCTTTTCTGCACTAGCCAATCGATACTGTTTTAAACAGTTGTCCTCATGTCTCCTTCAAGCACCTGTTCTCATGAGTTGGGTTGAATCAACGTGGTGACGAAATTGCTTTAGATCCATTTTAAGAACTTCACAAAGACTCTTCTTCTCAGATGTTTTACAAAACAAGTTGGTCTGTGGGTCTTTTGGAAATGGGATCAGAAGTAGGCATGCCCTAGTCCTGCCTTGGGGTGGTCTCTGTGGTAACTAACAGGAAGCAGGGAGGGAAGGGGGTTGGACTCTACCCTGTATATTTGGGGCATGCCTGAAGGAATGGAGAGGAAGGTCTGGGTCTGCGTTTTTGGAATATCCACAGGATCACAGCACACAGACTGAACTGAGGGCCTGTCTGCTCCTGCCCAAAGGCTTCACTCCAATTCCGGCCCTTTCTTTGATCCCACTGATGCTCTTCCCACAGTGCACCCCCTTTACCTGCTGCCAGGTCAGGGCCAACTGCCTCTCAGCTCCTCCCGCACCCTCTCAGCCCCTGTGGCCCCCAGGACCACCTCCTCCTCTCCTCCCTTACTTTCTCCTGTGGGCTTTACTTTCCATGTGCCTCTCAGAGCATTTGATCACTTCTGCCTTCATTTCCACTCTTCAAGGTGATGTTTTTCTGTCCTGACCAAACGCTTCGCTCCTATAGGACAGGAGCGGGACATTCCTTGGTCCCTTGGGCCCGTCCTCTCTGGGCACCTGGCTCAGTGCTTTCCGTACAGAGGTGCTCACCAGGCCCACCCAGGTCCACTCCAGGCTTTTATTTTTTAAAATATTTATTTACTCATATTTATTTATTTGGCTGCATGGAGTTTTGGTTGTGGCACACAGGAGTTTTAGCTGAGGCATGTGGGCTCTAGTTCCCCGACCAGGGATGGAACCTGGGCCCCCAACATTGGGAGTGCTGAGTCTTAGTCACTGGACCACCGGGGAAATTCCCTCACCACAGTCTCACTCCCCCCGTTTTGTTTGTATGTTCACGTGAGACCTGCCCACAATCAGGCCCACTTGGCATCTGCTCCTGGCCTGGAGGGCAGGGTGTGCAAAGTCCCGTGAATACAAGCAGTGTGTGAGGCAGCCTTGCCCAGGGCTCTTCCTTTCTTGCTGTCACTGCCACCCTCATCCTATGAGCACCAATGAAACCCTAAATCCCACCAGAGACGTGTGCTGTGTTTTTAGACAATTCTTTTGCCCCACGTGACAGCTTTGTCTCCATGTCGTGGAACTGGATTGGCTGTTACTCCCTGTCAAGCCTAGAGGTGATCATTTCGAGACAGAAACACTTTGCTGTCCCTTCTGTTCGTTTTTTATCTTAAGCACGTCACTGAGTGTCACTTTCAGAATTCCTGGCAGTGCTGGGATTTTTTGGCTCTGTTGTTAGAGAGCAGGTATGCATATTCTGTTACGAGGCTGTAGAAAATGTGCTGCCGGTAGAGCAGGGGCTTGTTCACAACGTGATGGGATGTGGGTCTGTGGTGTGGCTGTCTGCTTAGGGATGCCAGGAATGGCGAGGAGGCTAGACGTGTTTCTCATTGTGGGTCAAGGTAAACCATTTGTTCAAGTCGGTGATAACTATTACGTTCAATGTGTGTGGATATTTGTGCAAGCCTAGCATTCGTGGGTGCACTTGGAAAGCGTGTTTGGTTCACTTTGGATGCCTGAAGGGTCATGTCTTCATTCTTTATGCTTATTAAAAAGTATTAATACCTAGGTACATGCGAGCAGTGGAAGCTTTGAAGAGATATTTAGAGACGAGACTGAGGTATCTGTGGAAGTCTGTTCCCACCCCATGCCCTGAGACAGAAGCTTGCTAAGGTGTCCAGAAGCTGCTCTAAGATGTGTTCAAAGCATGGAGGTTCCTTAAAAAAAGTAAAAATAGAACTGCCATATGACCCAGCACTCCCATTACTAGGCACGCACCCAGAGAAAACCATAATTCAAAAAGACATACACTCCCCAGTGTTCATTGCAGCATTATTTACAATAGCCAGGACGTGGAAGCAAGCTAGATGTCCATTCACAGAGGAATGGATAAAGAAGATTGGTACATATATACAGTGGAATATTACTTAGTCATAAAAATGAACGAAATTGGGTCATTTATCCACAGAGATGTGGATGGATCTAGCCTGTATACAGAGTGACGTCAGAAAAACAAATATGTATGGATGGAATGTATATTAACACATGTATGTGGAATCTAGAAAAATGGTACAGATGAGCCTATTTGCAGGGCAGGAATAGAGATGCAAACAGAGAATGGATATGCGGGGAGGTGGGACGAACTGAGAGAGTAGGATTGACATATATGCACTACATGTGTAAACAGAGAGCTAGTGGGAAGCTGCTGTATAGCACAGGGAGCTCAGCTCGGTGCTCTGTGATGACCTAGAGGGGTGGGATGGGGCATGGGATGGGAGGGAGGTCCAAGAAGGAGGGGCATATGTATACATATGGCTGATTCACGTGGTTGTACAGCAGAAACTAACACATTGTAAAGCAGCTATATACCCCACCAACACACTCACATAAGGCACTGAATGAGCCATCACGAGTTCGTCGTTTGGTGACTTGGTGTTAGGGATGTGCCGTTTTACCCCATTAGACAGTAAGCCCTGGTCTGATCCGTCTCTCTTCCCCCACCCTGATCTCGTGCTTTCGGGAAGAGAGAACCACAGTGAGATCGAGAGGCGGCGGCGGAACAAGATGACTCAGTACATCACCGAGCTCTCGGACATGGTCCCCACGTGCAGCGCGCTGGCCCGGAAGCCTGACAAGCTCACCATCCTGCGCATGGCTGTCTCTCACATGAAGTCCATGCGGGGCACCGGGAACAAGTCCACGGACGGCGCCTACAAGCCTTCGTTCCTGACGGAACAGGTACCTGTTCACTCCTCGTCTGTGCTCCTTGCTCCCCTGGTAACCACATTCCTGGGAGGGCAGAGAGTGGCGAGAATGACAGCGTCACCAAGATGAGATAAACTGCGTGGGGTGAAAGGCTGAGGTGGGGACGAAAGCAGGCAATTATATTCCTACACTTCACTAGGGAACTCTCTTCTGGGGACTGTCTTTCTGATTTTGCATCCTCTGCTTTTTTTCCCCCACCATGTACCTTAATAAGACAGGCTTCCCGATGGCTCAGTGGTAAAGAACCTGCCTGCCAGTGCAGGAGATGCAGGTTTGATCCCTCGATTGGGAAGATCCCCTGGAAGAGGAAATGGCTACCCATTCCAGTATTCTTACCTGAAGAATCCCATGGTCAGTGGAGCCTGGCTGGCTACAGTCCATGGGATCGCAAAAGAGTCAGACATGACTGAGTGACTGAACAACAACCACCTTAATCAGACATCACTCAAAGCAAAAAGAGATATTGTGCTTAGCACATGCTAACCCGGGAAAGAGCCAGCAAACCCAGTTCTTCTGTGCTGGACTAGCAGTGACGGTCGTCATCGTGATGGAAGTTCTGGTAGATGTCACAGCAATCATGGTGACAAGGACTTAACAGCCAGCACGTAGCCGGCCTCTGCCCTGAGCCCAGTTGAAGTCATGTCCTTTCTGTGCAGGATTTCATTGAATCCTTGTTCTGGCTCAAGGAGGAAGCTGCTGTTATTCATCCCTGCTTTAGAGATGAAGAAGTGGAGGCTTTGAAAGTGTCTACTGCTCAGTGCAGACCAAGAGTTGACACAGGGTGGTCAGACCCCAGAACCATGTATTTTAAAAGCTATCCTGGTCTTTGCAGAGTTGGGAACAGTGAACCCGAGAGGTGGTCTGTGGGAAGTATTGATATATTGTAATTTGACCATTCCACATCCTGGAAGGCCTGTGTTCTGGGTCCTTGTTCTTCCCCGTGCTGGTCAGATATTGTCAGCTTGTATTCGCTCATCTGTAGATAAACATGAGCTTTCTGCCTTCCTGACCCTGAGGGCTTCTGCGGGATAAAGGGGACAATGGACTTGGTGCCGGCAGGGGGACAGGGAAGTGATGTGTTGTCAGGGACACGGGCAGGAAAAAGTGTTCAGGCTTGTCAGGGGCTGCCCGGGACAGATTCAGCGCTGGCCTGCTGGGAGGGAGCCCCACATGTGCATAGAAAGAGAGCAGAGGAAAGGGTTCCACATGAGGAGACTTGGGAAACCGGTGAGAACAGAGCCTTGAAGGAAGGGGTGAGAAGATGTGTCCAGAGACAGAATCGTGTGTTTTGCTGGAGTGAGGAATCTAAGCATTAGGTTTAGAAAAAGAGCAAGGAAAGAGGAGCTCACATGAATTCCTGTGTGGCAGACTTTTTAGCAAGGGTTTTTTGTCATCCCAGTGCCCATGTGCTCTTCATCTCAAGGTTTGAAGAGCTGTGGCAGTGGAGTGATCCTCGCTGGGAGCCGTGGAACACGGTAGTCCAGGGCAGAATGCCCAACCCATTTCCACCTCTGTAAAAGGGTTAAGGTTAACACAGCGATGGGTCCCACCTGGCAGGGTTGTGGAGACAGGTAAGGAAGGAAGCAGAGTAGGGTGTTTAACACGGAGCTGGAGTGGAATGAAGGATGACTAGCTGGTGGACAGTGTGAAAGTAGTGTTAATCGTTTAGTCATGTCGGACTCTCTGTGACCCCATGGACTATAGCCTGCCAGACTCCTCTGTCCATGGAATTCTCCAGGAAAGAATACTGGAGTGGGTTTCCATGCTCTCCTCCAGGGGATCTTCTCGACCAGAGATTGAACCCAGAGTCTCCTGCATTGGCAGGCGGGTTCTTTACCATCTGAACCACCAGGGAAGCCTAGCTGGCAGGTAAGCAGACAGAAATGCATTATGCATGTCCTAACCACGGGGGTTAGTAAAAGGCTTTTCCTCTACATTTCTTTAATCCTTATAAAAACACTGCTGGGGTCCATATTTGACATTAATCTCTTTAAGTGACTGGGGATTAAAAACATGGAGGGACTTACCTGGTGGTCCAGTGGCTAAAGACTCTGTGCTCCCAATGCAGGGGGCCCAGATTTGATCCCCGGTCAGGGAACTCGATCCTGCGTGCCCTAACTAAGAGTTTGCATGCTACAACTGAAGGTCCCACACGCCACAACTAAGACCTGATGCAGCCTAATTAATAAATATATTTTTTAAATGTTTTTTAAAAAAGAAAGAAAATGGAGAGAAGAGAGAAGGCAATTATGCAAGTCACATGCATCCTCTCCCCCCATTCACCCCTCCGTTCCTTGGTAGGCTGTTGATAATGACAACAGCCACATATGTTAAGTACCTACTGTTCGCCAAGCCCTTACTAAGTCCTTCACATTCAAGATCTCATTTAACCTCACAAAATCTTTCCCCCCACCCCAAGAAAAAAGCATGAAAAAAAAAACCAACCAGAAGCCAAAGATACTACGTCCGGAGCCCAGACTTGCACAGTGGAGTGGAAGAGCTGGAGTTGGTGGTCTCCTTTGACTCCACCGTTTGTGCTTTTAGACCTTCCTGTTGGCTTAACAAAGATAGGGGCAAGACTGCTTCTGGATTCAGGGCACAGGACCTTGGTCATGAGTGGGGGTGCTCCCAAAAGATGAAAACCAGAGGGGAGGGTATAGAAAGAGGGGCCCGTGAGGAGGGTGAGCTCTGGCCCATAAGCCCTTCCCACAGTCCCTAAAAAGGGCTGAAACTGTGAAAACATAAATGGAGTCAACTTGTCCACTTCCTCTCCTTCGGAGACAGAATTCTCTACTTTCCCAGACAACCTGTTTTATGTGTTACCGTCCTTCCTGTTGGGAAGACCATCTCAACACTGAAAATAAAACTGCTGACCCAGTCTTCTGAACTAAGTCATCATCAAGAGGGATGGCACAGCGGAAGTGCGAAACAAGACAAAGGGGGAAAACAAACGTTTCTTTAAAAAATGATTGTATAGCCCGCTTCCGCACCCAATTCCCAGGCAAAGGATGTTAGAGTTCTGACTCAGCCGAGAGGGCTCGGAGACCTCCCTGGGTTCTGCTCACCAGCTGACTCATGTTTCCTAGTCTTTGAGCTTTTGGGTGCCCTTAGGTCGGACACCAAGGGCGGGGCCGGATGCTCCAGGCTCCACACAGGTGGCCCTTACTCTGTTACAGCAGGGCTTCCAATTTTTGTTGTTGTTGTTTAGTCACCCAGTTGTTTCCAACTCTTTGTGACCCTATGGATTCCTCTGTGTCTGCCAGACTCCTCTGTCCTTGGGGATTGTTCAGGCAGGAATACTAGAGCGGGTTGCCATTTCCTACTCCAGGGGATCTTCCCAACCCAGGGATCGAACCTGAGTCTCCTGCTTTGGCAGATGGATTCTTTACCACTTGAGCCACCAGGGAAGCCCACCAGCAATTACATGGAAGCAAGGAATTTGGGGCTTCCCAGGTGGCTCAGTGGTGAAGAATCCGCCTGCCAGTGCAGGAGATGTTAGAGCTGTGGGTTCAGTCTGTGGACAGTCCATGGACAGAGGAGGCTGGCGGGCTACAATCCATGGGGTCACAAAAGAGCCGGACACAATTTAGCGACTAAACAACAAAACAGCAAAGAATTCCCAGCAAGAATTGTTTGCCAACCACTGACCAGAAGAATCCCTTTTCTCTTTGGGGCCTGAGCAGTGTGTGAGGTGGATGGAGAGCTGGCTGTGGACTCCGGCACACGTGAAAGAGTTGGTTCCCAAGTCCTGTAAGGACGGAGCCCCTTGCATTCAGCAGGAAAGGGCCCCTGAGCCTGACATGAGACTGACAGGGGAGACAGCTGCCCCTGGGCTGCCTGCAGGTGCTGCAAAGAAAAGGCATCTCATTTGAACAAAGTTGATCTTGCCCACTCTGCATCCCTCTCGGGATGTTGAGGGCTTCCTGCCGCCCATTCATCCATCCTTCCTGCCGGCACCAACAGTCATGAGCCTGTGAGTCAGTGTGACTCCAGGGCTGGCACAGCTAAACTCTCTTCTCACCGCCAAGGGACATGGACAATGTTGGTATCCCTGCCACCTCCTGGGATTACCCTGGGACTCTGTTGAGATGTCAGCTGTCACAGAGTTCTGGGAGTTTGACAGACGATGTAAAGTGAGGCCCTCATATCCACTGCCAGCATTCAGCTCAGAAAGGAAGAGAAGAGGAGTGGGAGCACTAACAGCATGGCAGGCGGTGGCTGGGGAGACGCCTGGTGCCTTTCCTTCTCTCTTCCCACTTTCCCGTGGTCCTCCCCTCCCTTCCTGGACCATCGTGTGCTCCAGTGACATGACTGCAGTTTGAAAATGTAGGAGAGGCCATTCACACCTCTGTGACCCAATACCTTCTGATTCCACTGGGCTGGGAATTTCCTCTTTCCTTAAGCAAGAGCAAGTTAAGGGACTTCCTTGGTGGTCCAGTGATAAAGACTTTGCCTTCTAATGCAGGGGGTGCGAGTTTGATCCCTGGGCAGGGAGCTAAGATGCCACATGCCTCATGGCCAAATAAAAGCATATTTTAACAAATTCAGTGAAGACTTTAAAAATGATCCACATTTTTAAAAAAATCATAAAAAAGAGGACTAGTTAAAGACAGTTAACTGTGTTTGGAGCAGCTGTATCTTAGGGCTTAGTGTGAGCTTTCTGAACTTCTTTTAACAAAATAACTTATTCATTTATGTTTGGCTACACTGGGTCTTCATTGCTGAGTGGACTTTCTCTAGTTGTGAACAGCAGGGAGTACTCTTCCTTGTGGTGTGGGGGCTTCTCATTGCAGTGGCTTCTGTTGTTAATGGAGCACAGGCTCTAGGCGCATGGGCTTCAGAGTTATGGTGCACAAACTTAGTTGCTCCTTGGCACGTGAAACCTTCCTGGACCAGGGATTGAACCCGTGTCCCCTGCATTGGCAGGCAGATTCTTATCCTCCATACCACCAGGGAAGTCTGCTTTGTGCACTTTTAAAGCTCATTTTCCGGAAAAAAAAAAAAAGTTCCTAAAAGCATTTGTGTATCATAATGAGCTTCTGAATGAAAATTGAAGGTTGCTAATAAGACGGTTTACCTGACCTGGGTTTGTCCATGTCAGGTCCTCATTGTGATCTTCTCTTCCCAGGAACTGAAGCATCTCATCCTTGAAGCGGCTGACGGGTTTCTGTTTGTAGTGGCAGCTGAGACGGGCAGAGTGATTTACGTGTCCGACTCTGTCACCCCTGTGCTGAATCAACCCCAGTCAGAGTGGTTCGGGAGCACCCTCTATGAGCAGGTACATCCTGACGACGTGGAGAAGCTGAGAGAGCAGCTGTGCACCTCAGAAAACTCAATGACAGGTCAGTGTCGCTCTCTCCATGAAGTTTTCTCCCTAGAGAAAATCTTCTTTCCTTAAACATACCAAGGAATAACACTGGAACAAATATATTACCATATGTAAAATAGATAGCCTGTGGCAGTTTGATGATGACGAAGGGTGCCCAAAGCCAGTGCTCTGTGACAACCTGGAGGAATGGGGTGGGGGGCACAGAATAGTAGGGGACACATGTTTGCCTACGGTTGATTCACCCTGATGCATGGCAGAAACTATCACAATACTGTAAAGTAGTTATTGTCCAGTTAAAATAAGTAAATTCTAAAAGTACTGGGAAGTTTGAGGTCAGAAAAAGTTGCCTACAGGTGAAGGATATGTTTGACTTAGCTTGTTTAATAGTTTCATTTATCCTGTAACATGTTAAAAATTCATTTTTAATGCATGATTTTTTCCTATATTTTACCTCCAATTATGGGATGTTGCCACTAGGAAGCATTGTTTACACATTAGCCACAACCCATAAGTGTGTGATTATTTGTGAGCCTAATCATAGGTGTTGATTTTCCAGGCCTTACTTATGGGAAGTGAAATTTCTTATTGAGACATTTAAATACAGTTAGCTCTGCTATACCACAAAATAACATGCTATAAAAATTACTGCAAGAAACAAAATCATGAAATAAAAACCAGAGGGCTTGGGAGGGGAAAGTGGGCTAGATTTTTAGATAAGAACAAAACTAGGAACCTAATGAAAATGGGAGCATTGCTTGACACATTAAGTGGTTAAGAAATTTATGGCACTTGACCTTGAAACCTGACTTGAAGCTGACTTGTTTAAGTGAGCCTCAGAACTTGGGTGTTGGTGTGAAAGTGGTCCAAGGATCATTGTGTGAAATCAGGCAGAAATCAAGAACTGTAACATAGTATGTGGATAGTTGTGGCTCATAACACACGTGGTAAATCAAGGCAGCTGCTGTGTGCCAGAGTGTGTACATTTTGTGAATTCCTGTGTGGCTTTATTCCGCTGGGTGCAGTTTCTGTGTTCATGTAGTACTTCTTACAGATAAAATCAAGCATAAGCAAACACAAAATTCACATTCTGATCGAACTGTCACCCAGCGTATCAGTGGCACTGGAGCAGAATTGCGTTCTTAATTATTTTGTTTATTTACTGGGCTGTGTTGCGTCTTGGTTGCAGCATGTAGGTTCTTTGTTGAGTCTTGCAGAATCTTCCATTGCAGTGCGCAGACTCTCTAGTTGTGGCTTGAAGGCTCAATAGTTGCAGCACATGAGCTTAGTTGCTCTTTGGCCTGTGGGGTTTCAATTCTCCAACTAGGGAATGAACCTGTGTCCCCCTGCATTGCAAGGCGGACTCTTCACTGCTGGACCACCTTGGAAGTCCCAAGATTTGCTTTTACAAAAAAGCATTATAGTAGAGCTGAGTATACCATAATAGGGCTTCCCTGGTGGCTCAGACAATAAAGAATCTGCCTGCAATGCAGGAGACCCAGGTTTGATCCCTGGGTCTAGAAGATTCTCTGGAGAAGAGAATGGCCACCCACTCCAGTATTCTTGCCTGGAGAATTCTATGGACAGCAGAGCCTGGGGGGCTCTAGTCCATGAGGTTGCAAAGAGTCGGACGTGGTTGAGCAACACTTCATACCATGATCCCTACATTCCGCTTTATGACAGATCTGTTTGTGCAGCGTGTTCTTCCTACCAACACCGAGAGCCACTGGAGTCTCATTTTCTTCCGAGTCTGCCTAAAGTACCTCATTCAATGCTTGGCACACAGTAGGTGTCCAGCAGAAGCCTGGTGAGCAGTGAGGCAGTGCTTTTATATTGTAGTTTCATGCATTGGAGAAGGAAATGGCAACCCACTCCAGTGTTCTTGCCTGGAGAATCCCAGGGACGGGAGAGCCTGGTGGGCTGCCGTCTATGGGGTCACACAGAGTCGGACACGACTGACGCAACTTAGCAGCAGCAGCAGCAGCAGTCTGCTAGGGTTGACATAACAAAATACCACACACTGGGTGGCTTAAACCACTGTCATTTATTTTCTCACAGTTTTGGAGGCTGGAAGTCCAAGATCAAGGTGTTGACAGGTTTGGTTTCTGGTAAGAGCTCTCTCTTGGGCTGTAGACAGCCACCTTTTCGCGTCAGTCAGTCGCGTCTGACTCTCTACAGCCCTATGGCCTAGAGCACTCCAGGCTCCTCTGTCTATGAGATTCTCCAGTGAGAATACTGGAGTGGGTTACCACTCCCTTCTTCAAGGGATCTTCCCAACCCAAGGATCAAACCTGTGTCTCTTGCATTGCAGGTGGGTTTTTTACCGTCAGAGCCACCGGGGAAGCCCCTCCCTCCAAAGGGCTCAAATCTCTGGATAGGAGTCCCATGTCCAATCTTCTCACCACTCAAGATGAGCTGGGTCTATACCATACTCCAATAAACCAAACTATACCCCAATAAAATTAATTTTTAAAATGTTTTTAAAAAGTGACAGGAGTACCGCTGTTTCTGAACAATAATAGTAATTTTCTCAGTGTTGGTTATCAATGACACACACAAAGGAGGAAGATAATGAAGGATTAAGGTATGTGGACAGAGTCTACGATGTGCAGAGATGAGCTCTCCATATGTGTAAAACAACGGTGCTGAAACAGACTCAGAGAAAGACATGGTCCGCCATTGCACAGCTGGGGCTGAATGAGAGAACTCCCTACAGACATCGTAGGGGACACGCCTTGGGAAGTTAACGATCTTGGAAGGGATGTGAAAGGGAGAATACATCAGCCAGGAAGTGTTGGTTTGACAGCTGAAATCACCTTCCCTGAAAAGAGCGGTCTTTTTTCCCCCCAACTCCAGTATGTGAACACAGGATGTGGCTTTATGAAAGCAGTCAGGAGACCCAGCTGTGGTAGTCAGTGGGTGGGGGAAGTGATGGTCAAAGGCAGGTCAGTTTCCGGATCAAGGGTTTAACAAACTGGCTTGCCAGAGTTGGGTGGACACTTATGTCTGTGGGAAGTTTTAATGTGTGTGGCAGTGTTGAAAGGGGCAGCGTGAACCACATTTGGAAAGAAAGGTCCCTGGAGTGGACGTTGGATGGTGGCCTTGGCAGCCAGAGCTGGTGTAGTGGAGTGAGTCCTCCAAGATGCCAGAGAAGAGCCAGTGAACCCTGAGTGGCTGGGCTCCATGAGGTTGGGTGGAGAAGGGTGGTGAAGAGGACCGGGTCTCTTCTTGAACCAGAGAGCGTGCAATGCGAATCTCCCAGGACACACAGCGTAAAAGTGTATTGATCTGGCGCAGGAAGCTTGGGAATAGGGCCTCAGGGTTTTGCTGGACCAAGGACTGGGCGGGAGCTGGGCTTTGTAGCCAGCCAAAGTGCAGATGTAATGAAAACTAGTAATAAAAAACCACAGGGACGATATGATGCCTTCAGTGATTGGACTAGGGTTTCTCAACCCTCCTGTCCTTAGGCATGGTGGGTTTCAGGCCCGGAGAGAGATGACATGGCCCATTGGATGGGCCATCAGGGTGGGAGGCAGGGTGTGGGGGCAGGGAACCAGGCAAGGACTGCTGGGGTGGGGCTGATTTAACCAGGGCAGCCTGGCACTCTTGACCCAACAAAGTTCCCCTTCTCTGAGCCTCCCAGTCAGTAGGGAGTCCCTGTTCCATGCACAGGTTTTGCAGGGCATCCTGGACTGAGCATGTGGGGCCTTGCATGCGCGTGGTGACTGGGGGACAAGCCGCCTAATGACAGTGGGCCTGCAGATGCCCATGCTGACTTGAGGATCCCAGAAAAACAGTGCTTGCACAGAACTGCTGTCACTGGGGGTGGTGGTGATGAGGGAGTTCTTCTTTGTGGAATTAAAATTTTTACCATGGCTGGAGGAGTGGTGACAAAGAGTGTGTCAGAAGATTCACAAAGTCTCCTTGGAATGGAAACCAGGCATCATGGAATTGTTCAGTTGCTAAGTGGTGTCGGACTCTTTGCGACCCCATGGACTGCAGCATGCCAGCCTTCCCTGTCCTCCAGTATCTTCCGAAGTTTGCTCAGATTCATGTCCATTGAATTGCTGATGCCATCCAACCATCTCATGGAGTGGTGTGGACCAGTGCAATGATGTGACTTGTCTGTGAATAAAAGCTGAGGTTTATCAATGTGAGGAGGGGCTGGGGAAAACCCTCACCTAGCAGCAGCAACACTGCTCATAGAGAAAGTGCTGGGAGGGCCTTGGGAGCCCCTTGCTGGTTTACAGTCTGCGATCTTGGCTGGTTCCTTTCTTCTCTGCCTCTTGTTCTGCTTATCTCAGCCTAGGACATTGCTAGGGCCCTTCTAGCTCTATTCTACCCTCTTGCCCAAGGCCCCGGTATAGAATCTAATCCACTGATTGGAGAAATGGTAGGAGGTTGGAGAAGAGGAACTAAAAGCTGCCACCAGGTTCCTGCCTCAGGGCCACAGCCACAGGCCCCTCTGGACCCCACTCCCGTGAACGCTTCCTTGTGGGTTGTCACAGCCTGGTGGGCAGGGTGGCAACATTGGCCCTGGAAACCAGAGCTATGCAGAACACAGGACATCAAAAGTAAGTGGGGAAATGTTTTCAGATCTCTAAGAAAAAGTTAATTGAATCTTAGCTTTCCATGAAAATTAAAATTATACTTTAAGTATTATTTTTAAATAATTGTTTTTAAAATGCTACACAGAGACATGCATCATGTAATAAGGGTGGAGTTTTCTGTCTCTGAAAAATTATATAAGTGGATTTTGAGTAGAAGGAAAAGAGGTCAAGAAATGACTGAAACTGTGTGCATGCCAAGTCTCTCAGTCGTGTCTGACTCTTTGTGACCCTATTGACTGCAGCCTGCCAGGTTCCTCTTTCCATGGGATTCTCCAGGAGAGGGTTGCCATGACTTCCTCCAAGGGATCTTCCTGAGTCAGGGATTGAACCCGTGTCTGTTATGTCTCCTGCATTGGCACATGGGTTCTTGACCACTAGCACCACCTGGGAAGCCTGACTGAAACTATAAAGGAATTCTCAATGGCCAGTATCCAATTGAAATTGGATAGCCAGTAACCAGGAGATTTTGCACATCCAGCTTCTTAGGTTTGAATCAATAAAGTTCCCAAAGGGAAAAAGAAGAGCCATAGAGAAAGCATATTCATTCTCCAAGACTCGGATTGGCTGTAGCTTGAGGGGGATCCTGCTGAGGAGTGTTTACTCACAAGAAGAACCCAGCTCCTTGTGAGAATTTATCTTGGTAGGAGAGTCAAAGGGATCTGTCATCTCATGCTGAGTGACTCTGCATGTAAACCTGGAAAATCTCTTTGCAAACAATGCCTGGGGGGTGGGGGCAGGCAGTGCTGAACTTTCCCTTTGCAGGGGTCATGGGGATGTTGAGGGTTCTAAGGCTAATGAGAGGGAACCAGTGCCTTCCTCCCAGAGACCTCCATGCCAATAGGAAAGAGCAGCCATGGAACCGGCGTGGTTCAAGTGACAGAAGATCAACTCCAGGGGATTGAGTGAAGAAGGAAATTCATGGGCTCGTGGAACTGAAAGGGGTGTATTGGCTTCAGGCTCAGAAGGATCCAGGTAATTTGAGCCCTGCTAGCGAAAGCACAGTCAGTCTCTGTTATTCGCACATTCGATGTTGATGAATTTGATAGTAGCAAAATTTACTTGTAATCCCAACATCAGTACCCACGAAGTGTTAGAGGTCATTTGAGGACTGGCACAGAGGCCACACGGGATGACACCCTGCCTTCTGTTCTCAGCCCTCATAACTAGAAACACGTGCTCTTCTCGTGTTTTGTGCTGTGACGTTTGGTCTCTTTGTGCTTTCTGTCAGTGATTTTGCTGTTTAACGTGACCCCCTAGAGCAGTGCTGAAGTCTCTCTAGTGTCCTTAAGCACAGGGCTGTAATGTGCCTTCTGGAGAGAAGACGTGTGTTGGATAAACCTCGTTCAGGCATGAGTCATAAATGCTGTTGACTGTGAGTTCAGTGTTATGAATCAAGATGTGTTAAAGAAGGTGTCTTTAAATAGAAACACAGAAAATAAGACTCTATGTCCAGTGATTAATAAGAGTGTTGTGACCAGAGGCTGGCAGGAACATAACGCTCAATCTCCCTTAGGAGCAATGGTTCAGTGTTTGCTCATTCACTGTTTGCAGTGACTCCACAGAACAGAACTACTGCGAATGGTGAGAATCAACTGTGTTTCTTTTCTTCTAGCTTTGTTTCTTTTTAAAGCTTTATTGAGGTGCAATTGATATACCAAAGATTGCACATATTAAATGTATACAATTTGATGAGTTTGGACTTAGGCCCACACCCATATACCATTACCAGCTTCAAGGTATTAAACATACCCTTCCCCTCCAAAACTGGAGGAGGAAATGGCTACCCACTCCAGTATTCTTGCCTGAAAAATCCCATGGACAGAGGAGCCTAAAGGGCTACAGTCCACAGGGTCGCAGAGTCAGTCAGACAACTTAGTAACTGAACAACAAAGCTTTATAACACCAGCAGAAATAGGTTGCCTTTTCAATACTTCTAGCAAAAATCCTGGGACTGGCTCTCCTGGATCAGCTTGGGCCACCTGCCTTGCCCTATTCCAGTGGCCAGGGAGACTGAGCTGGCGTCTCCACCCAAGACACTTGGACCCAAGAGCAGGGGAGATGTGATTTCCTGGAGGGAAGTTAGTGCAGTCACTCAAAGGGAGAGGGGAATGCTGAGAGGCAGACCTCAAGTTGGCGCTGGCTGGGAGAACCAGGCTCAGGGTGATCCTGGGGAAGGGTGGGTGTTCTCCCAGAGAATGGGGAGCATCTCCTCTTACTGGGAATGCTGGGGAGACTGGGGTGACAGGATTCTGAGCTTAAGATGGAGCCAGTGTCAGGTATGAAGGAGGGCAGTGGTCAGGTAGAAGGCTGATGGAGGAAGGGGCCCTCCATGAGAAATAATTATTATGTATCTCAGAGTGACCTGAGCCCCAGCTCACTGTGTGGAGGGAGAGGAACCAAGGGGGGTCCCAGTGGTAGCAGAGTCTGTGACTGTAACAGGATGCGCCCAAGGGGTGGGGCTGAGGGGCCAGCAGTGCAGCCAGCTGCCCAGGGGAGCACAGAGCGGGCAAGCCCTTCTCTGTGTCTTACACGATGTAGCCCAAGACCCCTCCCATCCCCCAGCCCTGTCCCCCAACCCTGTCCCTGTGGGACAGGGACAGCCCTGGTCCTGGCTAGCAGACACTGGAGACTCCTCTTCAGTGACCTCGAGCACTGCGCTGTGTAGGAAGTGCCTGGATCCATGGACTTGTCAGACTAGGTTTATTGGTCCCTTTCCCCACTTTGATTTTCTGTGGCTCTGTTTCTGCTTGGCTCTTTATTCAGAGAATTGGGTCAGCCTTTTGGTTCAATATAAGGAAAAACTTTGCAGTTGTTAAAAGTGTCCAAAGGCACAGAGTATAAGCAAGGCTGGATTATCTTTCTTCTTCCTTCCTTCCTTCTTTCTTTCTTTTTCTTTCTGTCTTCCCTTCTTTCCTTCTTCCTCTCCCTCCCTTCTTCCCTTTCTCTTTCTCTTCCTCCCTCCTTTCCTTCCTTCTTTCCTTCCCTTGTCTTCCTTCCTTCTTTCCTCTCTCCATCTCTTTCTTTATCCAGTCATTACTTTTTAAAAGTCATGTATGTGGGACTTCCTTTTTGGTCCAGTGGTTAAGACTTCGCCTTTCAATGCAGGGGGTGCAGGTTCGATCTCTGGTCAGGGAGCCAAGATCCACGCCTTGTGGATAAAAAATCAAAACATAAAACAGAAACAGTATTGTAACAAATTCAGTAAAGTCTTTAAAATTTAAGTCATGTATTCATTCATTCAACAAATACTTGTTCTGCACAGCCATAGAAAGCTCATCTGGGACACAGCCTCTCCTTCTCATCACCGACAGGCGTTTCCAACTGTTGTTGGATGAATGGACCCCCATTTCCTAACTGTTCCAAATGATTTTTGATAATCTGGGGCGAGCCTCAGCAGGGTTGCTCCCCAAAGGCTTTAGCCGGAAAGCTCCCGTGCGTGATTCACATGTCCCAATCAGCTGTGATTAAGCTTCCCTATCTTCCCGAGAGCTTTGCTGAAGTCCAGAGATGCTTTCAGTCTTGGATCACTGGGTTTGGCCGGGCCGCGGTCGGGCCACAGGGAGCAGCTCCCCAGGAAGCCTGCTCATCCAGCTCGGCTTGACGACGTGTCATCACACTGCTCCTGGGAGGGGTTAGGATGCTACATAGGCTCTGCAGTCTCCCTGCTTGTCTGCGAGAGGGGATGACGCCTGCGGGACTCAGTGCTCGTTTCACTTTTCTTTTCTCACCCAACCCCAACAGTGAACTATTCATAGCTATAGCAGACTCTTTTACCTTTTTAAATTAATTAATTAGATAAATAATGTATTGTTTTGGTTGTGCTGGGTCTTCGCTGCTGAGCACAGGGTTTTCTCTAGTTGAGACGATTGGGGGGTACTCCCTAGTTGTGGTGGCTTCTCTTTGTGGAGCACGGGCTCTAGAGCATGCAGTCTCTAGAATGTTGTGGCACACAGGCGTAGTTGCTTTGAGGTGTGTGGAATCTTCCCCGACCAGAAATCAAACTGGTGTCCCTGCATTGGCAGGCGGATTCCTAACCACTGGACCACCGGGAAAGCCCTTGTCTTACATTCTTATAGCACGTTTCTACCCTATGTTAGTAGAAACAAGCTGCAGATTAGACCCAATCATGTGAGGAGAGGTGACCAATACACCAATACACCTGTCCTGCCCTAGGACTGGGGAAGGGGTTGGCACTGGTACTTTATAAAAGCTTTCTGGTGACTCTGATGCACAGGTGGGCTTCAGAACCCTCACTCCTCTGGGCCTGAGTGCAGTTCTGTTCATGGGGCGAAAGCGGGTGGTAGTGGGGGTGGTTGTGTTGAACTTATTTCACAGGTGAGGAGCATGGAGCTTGACATCTCACTGGGAGCTTCCCAGGACCATACAGCTGAGGCCCAGCAGCTTCTACAGATGGAGCTCATCCTCAGTGCAGACAAAACATCTGTTTCTTCTGAGGCATTGAGATACAAAGAAGCCTGGAAAGCCTTGGCCTGGCCCGATGTAGCACATGCAGAGCAGTCCAACCCTGGACTCTGGGAGCCCTGCTCAGAGGGAAGACAGTCCAGTTCAGGGTCACATGAGTTGTAGATGGTGTCAGAGCTTTGAGACTACAGTCAGATTCCCCAGGGGTCTCCAGGGTCCCCTGGTCTAATGCAGTGGTTCTCAAAGTGTGGTCCCTGGTCCAACTGTGTGAGCATCACTTGTGAACTTGTTAGAGATGTCAATTGTGGGCTGAACCCCAGACCTACTGAGTCAGAGGCTCCAGGGGCCCAGTAATCTGTATTTTTTCCCACCCTCCACATCATTCTGATGCACGCTGAAATCTGAGAATCACTGGTTTCCAGAAACCATCCTGGAACTTGAGCTAAAATCACCCGGATTGAGTCCACCTCTATTTTGACCTTGTCAAGCTCTTTCATGTCTTGAGTTTAGCAGTCCTCCTCAGAAAGATGGGGATACATGGTTTTATAAAGTGTCTTATGAACAATGAAGCTGAAGGCACATGTGTATCTGACCTTGGAAGGTAGACCCTGGTAAGATGTAGTAAGTGTGCTCTGTGAACCAGCAGCACCTTCGTCTCCTGGGAGCTTCTTAGAAATGCAATCCTAGGCCCCATCCTGAGCCTGCCGACTCAGAGTCTGTTGGGTTGGTCAAAAAGTTCATCTGGGTTTTTCTGTATGATGTTACAGAAAAACACGAACAAACCTTTTGGCCAACCTAATACATTTTAGTGAAATGTCCAAGGGATTTATGTGCATAGTCTAGACTGAGAAGCCCTGAACTAAAGAATTCAGCAAGTTGTGGTTGGGGGCTTGCAGCAGCTGGGGTCAGGGGCATCCTCTGACTGCTAGGCATGGCTGGGTACTGGCAGGAAGTGGTAGAATTGGCCTCAGCAACTTTTTTTTTAAGACTTTTTTGATGTGGACCATTTTTAAAGTCTTTATTGAATTTGTTACAGCATCGTTTCTGTTTTATGTTTTGGTTTTTTGGTCCTGAGGCATGTGGGATCTTAGCTCCCCGACCAGGGATTGAACTCACACCCCCTGCATTGGAATGCAGAGTCTTAACCATTGAACCACCAGGGAAGTCCTGGCCCAGCAATTTCTGCTGACCAGCTTGGATTTGCCCAGCTCTTGGGTCCAAGGCCAAGCTTTCAGGGAGAGCAGTTGGAGGAGCAGCCTTCAGAGGTTTGCAGCCCTGGGACCTCACTCAGTAGTCCACACGTGGCAGACTCTCCATCTGTGTGGGGAGGAGGTTTGCAGCCCTGGGACCTCGCTCAGTAGTCCACACATGGCAGACTGTCCATCAGTGTGGGGAGGAGGTTTGCAGCCCTGGGACCTCGCTCAGTAGCCCACACATGGCAGACTGTCCATCAGTGTGGGGAGGAGGTTTGCAGCCCTGGGACCTCGTTCAGTAGTCCACACATGGCAGACTGTCCATCTGTGTGGGGAGGAGGTTTGCAGCCCTGGGACCTCGCTCAGTAGTCCACACATGGCAGAGTCCCCGTTCATGTGGGGAGGAGGTTTGCAGCCCTGGGACCTCGCTCAGTAGTCCACACATGGCAGACTGTCCATCAGTGTGGGGAGGAGGTTTGCAGCCCTGGGACCTCGCTCAGTAGTCCACACGTGGCAGACTCTCCGTCCATGTGGGGAGGAGGTTTGCAGCCCTGGGACCTCGCTCAGTAGTCCACACATGGCAGACTCTCTGTCCGCGTGGGGAGGAGGTTTGCAGCCCTGGGACCTCGCTCAGTAGTCCACACATGGCAGACTCTCTGTCCGTGTGGGGAGGAGGTTTGCAGCCCTGGGACCTCGCTCAGTAGTCCACACATGGCAGACTCTCTGTCCTCGTGGGGAAGAGGTTTGCAGCCCTGGGACCTCACTCGGTAGTCCACATGTGGCAGACTCTCCATCCATGTGGGGAGGAGGTTTGCAGCCCTGGGACCTTGCTCAGTAGCTCACATGTGGCAGACTCTCCATCCGTGTTGGGAGGAAGTTTGCAGGCTCGGTGGTTACCATCCTCCACCAGGGAAGAGGAGGGGAGCAAGGAGCTGAGGATGGCCCGTGAGGACCCGGGCTGGAGCAGAAGCAAGCCTGGTTATGAATGACGGCACAGAGGACAGCAGGCATGCCTGGGAAAAGAGCCAACAGTTGTCAGCATTGAGCCTCACCCACCGAGGCAGCTGGGCCTCCTTCATGACACTTTGCACAGGAGGGCGAGGACAGAATTGTGTCAGCCTCAGCCACACAGTTGGGTCCTTCAGGGAAGAATGTCAGGCCAATAATTGGTCCCACAGGGGTCCCTGAACTGGGAAGTCCACCCCGGTGGTATCAGTTCTGGAGAAAGATGGTCTATTTCCAAATGTCAATCATAAAGGTAACTTCATGAGAACCAGACTTGAAAATCTATAGCTTATTTTCCTTGGAATACCCAAACTTCATCTTTGGACTGATGCCAGACCCTGAAATCCTAAACACCTTCAGCAGTTCATCTGTTTGTTGCCATATTAGGTAACGTCAATACATGTGCCCCCTGCCAAAAAAAAAGATCCCCACTTTATCCAAGTCAACTATGAGCACCGTTATAGCATTTCTGTTGTTTGAAATCAAAATAAAGTGTGTTAGTGGCAAGGAAATCATGTTTATTTGATTCCAGCTCCTTAGAAATTGCCCAATTGTGTAGTAAACACTTAGGCCACTGGAAAAAGCGTTTAGAGTTGGGTTGCCAGAGGTGCTTGGTGAACGCACGTGAGAGTGAAATCTGAACTCGCGGGCTAGCTATTTTCAGGTCTTCCTAGTGCCTTTCCCACTGGAAACCACAGCCTGCTTAGATGTGTTACCCCAGATGTCTCTCTGGCGCCTGTTCAGTTCTTTCTCATTGTTAAATATTTATACAACCTGCCTTGTTTTGCTTTCCTGTGTCCATAGCTTGCTGATGCTGCTCAAACGTTGGTGTTTTTCTCTCCTGTTTATGGTGAAAATTATTTCATGAATCTGGACAGATTTCCAACTGGGGCTGCTGGGTTCATTATCGCTGTGGTGTCGCAGCAGATAAAGGGCTCGGACAGGGTTTGCACAAACATCCACAGATTGTGGCTGGAGAGTCGACTTCTCCGCCAGCAGGGAGAGCAGAGAGAGCTCCCCCAGCCTGCGTGTGTGCTCACTAGGGTGGCTGGAGGATGATGGGGGTGGGCATGGGGGTGAGGTGAGGCCACTGGGGATCATGGAAGGATCCCTGCATGTGGAGTTGGATGCACCTGCTGACAGTTATGGTTCACGACCCTTTATTTTGGGTGAATGACTTAACCCTCCTGGGCTCAGTTCCTCACCTGTAGATACAGACCTACAGGACTGTGGTGAAGTTTGCACGATGTGACACATGCATGCGTGCTAAGTCACTTCAGTCATGTCTGACTCTTTGTGACACTATGGACTATAGCCCACCAGGCTCCTGTGTCCGTGGGATTGTCCAGGCAAGAATATTGGAGTGGGTTATCATTCCCTTGTCCAGGGGATCTTCCTGACCTAGGGATCGTACTCACATCTCTTATATTGCCTGCGTGAACAGGTCGGTTCTTTACTACTGGAGCCACCTGGGAAGCCTGACATGACATGTGGGATAGTATTAATGATTGCATTTGAAAACTGGGGAGGTTTCGTTCACTTTTTAAAAAATATTTATTTATTTATTTTTGGCTGTGCTGGGTCTTTGTTGCTGCAAGTGGGCTTTCTCTGGTTGTGGTACGCAGGGGCTACTCTCTAGTTGCGGTGCTCGGACTTTTCATTACAGTGGCTTCTCTTGCTGCAGAGCAGCAACTCTAGAGCACAGGCTCAGTAGTTGTTGCACAGGGATTTAATCTTCCCGGCCCAGGGATTGAACCCATGTCCCCTGCACTGGCAGGTGGGTTCTTAACTGCTGGACCACCAGGGAAGTCCTCATTCACTTTTAAATAATTGAAAATTAGATTCAAACATCTATCTGAATCAGTGGTTTTCCAGACTGTCTTGCTTGCTTTATTCCTCTTCTTGCCCCAATAAAGTGTCACTTAGGATTTTGGCACTGTTGACAAGGGAAGGCAGGTAGACTTTCTGAGTTTTGTCCAATCGTGAAAGGATGGCTTCCTCCTCCCACCCTGTGCTCAAGATCATCTATTGCACATTCAGGAGGAGGGGGTGTGAAGATGTGCATGCTCTCTTTCTCCCTTTGTTCTGTCGATTAATTCGTTCATCCAGCACGTATTTATTGAGTACCTACTCGTTTTGTGCAAGATGCTGTACTGAGTGTTGGGGATACACATGTGCTGTCGCTTCAGTATGTCCCACTCTTTGCGACCCCAAGGTCTGTAGTTCACCAGGCTCCTCTGTCCATGGGAGTCTCTGGGCAAGAATACTGGAGTGGGTTGCCATGCCTTCCTCCAGGGAATCTTCCCAACCCAGGGATCGAACTCGTGTCTCTTACATCTCCTTCAGTGGCAGGCAGGTTCTTTACCAACAGCACCACCTGTGAAGCCCCATGAAACTGATGCAGTCTGTACCAGACTGATGCTCTCATGGAGGTTACAGTTCAGTGGGGAAGAGAAACAGCAAAGAAATGATCACTCGCAACACACTATGACAAGTGTTAAGAAGGCAGAGGCCGGGGGTCAGGGAGAATGAATAACATAGAATCTGGATTGTCGGGGCAGGCTGGAGTGGGCTCCTGTGAGTGCATGAGGCTTTGTGAGACCTGGCAAGGAAGCTGAAGGCTACCCACGGAGATGGCGGTGGAGGGTGAGGAGCGTGGGTGCTTAGTCCCAGAGCAGTACGTACCCAGGGCACTGCAGGTCTTTAACCAGAAGAGTCCTGGCTTCCATGTTGCTTCTGAGAAGCTCGTTGCAGCTACCGAGTGGAGAACGTGTAGGGAAGCCAGCCTGGGGTGTGGGAGGAGTCAGGCTAACGCGGGTGCTGGAACTGTCCAGGGGAGGTGATGGAGGCAGGGGTTAGGATGGTGCCCTTGAGCTGCACTCACAAATCACCACAAACTGAGCAGCTTAAAACAACAGAAATTTACTGTCTCCCAGTTCTGGAGGTCAGGAGTCCAGAATCAGGATGTCAGCAGGGCTGAGTCCTTCTGTAAGCTATGAGGAGACTGTACCAGGCCTCTCTCCTGGCTTCTGGTGGTGACCAGCAATCCCGACATTCCTTGACTTGCAGACATGCCACTCCCATCTCTGCCTCCATCATCAAATGCTTGTATGTTTCCATGTCCACATTTCTTCTTCCTTTAAGGATGCCAATTGTATTGAATTAGGAGCCTCCTTGATAGGAGCGTGACCTCATTTTAACTTGGGTATAGCTTGATTGGGCTTCCCCAATGGCTCAGACAGTAAAGAATCTGCCTGCGATGCAGGAGACCTGGTTCGATCCCTGGGTCTGGAAGATCCCTTGGAGAAGGAAGTAGCAACCTATTCCAGTATTCTTGCCTGGAGAATTCCATGGCAGAGGAGCCTGGTGGGCTACAGTCCATTGGGTCACAAAGAGTTCGACACGACTGAGCACCTAAACAACAACAACACAACAATATGTTTTCCATCCCATTATAAAGGCATGTGGATTAGACTTGAGAACTCTGAATCTTGCTTCAAATTCACTCTGAGATTTCACCACATGAAAGAACCACTGGTGCATTTCTTTGAAACTAAGATTGCCTCCTAAAGATCTGTTTTCTACAGGCCCATTTTTGTATCCTGGCTTTTCTTGAACCGAGGAACATCCAAGAAGTGCTTGAAACACAACCACTTTGTAAATACGTTTTTAAAATTCCTGCCTCCTGAAACAGTGGTTCTCAAATCTCCATGCACATCAGAATCTCACTGGATGTGTTAACAATTGTGATATCAGGTCTTCACCCCATTTCTCTGGATTCCACTGTGTCAAGCCCAGCATCTGTGTTTGTAAAAGCAGCCCTGGTGATTTCAGTATGAACTAGATGCTGCACCCTGGGGCATCTCCTGCCGGATAAAACCCCATCCAATCAAATAATACAGCCTCGTTTGCTTTACACCAGGAGAGAGAGTTCAGCAAGATCAAAACCACAAAGACACAAAGTATTAAAAATGTAATCAGTTAACAACACCATTGAAAAATGAGCAACTTCAGCATTTTTGAACCTCTTTGCAAGAGTCTTGATTTCCTTTTATTTTTTAATGATTTATTTATTTATTTATTTGCTGCACTAGGTCTTCATTGCTGAGCTCGGGCTTTATCTAGTTGTGGCAGGCAGGGGGTACTCTATATTTGTGGTATGCGGGCTTCTCAGTGCGGTGGCGTCTCTTCTTGCGGAGCACAAACTCCAGGTGAGCGGGCTTCAGTAGCAGCAGCACACAGGCTCAGTAGTTGTGGTACGTGGACTTAGTTGCTCCAAGGCGTGTGGAACCTTTCCAGACCAGGGATGGAACCCGTGTCCCCTGCATTATCAGGTGGATTCATATCCACTGGACCACCAGGGAAGTCTGAGTCTTGATTTCTTAATGAAGTATCTTTTGTCCTAACTTTGTGTCTTTTTTCTTAAATGTATTTATTTGGCTGCTCGAGGTGTTAGTTGCTAGCTTTGGCATGTGAACTCTTAGTTGCCGCACGTGGGATCTAGTTCCCTGACCAGGGATTGAAACCAGGCCCCCAGCACTGGGAGAATGGAGTCCTAACCACTGGACCACCTGGGGAGTCCCTTTTTGTCCTAACTTTGGTGCTCAAGAAATACAGACAAGGACCCTTTTCCCCTCCATGTATCAATATAAGAGGTAAATATAACAAAAATAACGTAGAGTAGCACTGTTTTCAGACAGATGAAATTATCTGGACTCATTGCTTCCTGCTGGTATGATTTCAGTTTCAGTAATATTCTCACGTGATGGTCATATTTTGTAATGCTTTGGTTAAAAATAACTCAATTGCAAAAACCCCAGTGTGATCAAGAAAATTAAAATAGTTTCCTTTCACTTCATTAAAAAAAAGAGACACACTCCCCTCTGAAAGGTTGTGACTCATGCCTAACGGTTAAAGAAAAATGCACATTTAGCACTGATCTTTCCTGTTTATTGCTTGCTCAGGAGACGTTAATTGAGGAAAACATCTGCATACAGTTTTCCCGTTATTTTTGTGGATTCTTTTCTTATCCTCCAGTTTTCTCAGGCAGCCATCCGGGTTTCAGTTCTCTGCTCTCTGGTGATGACATGAATTACTCTCCAGTGAGTAGCTGACAGTGTCATTCTTTAACCTTGAGTTGAAGGCTTGTATGCTGGGGACCTAGAATCATTAGAGCAGTGTGCTGTGTGGACCCCAGAAGTCACAAGGCCAACACTTCTCTGGGTCATGCTGCACCTTCCAGAACATGCCTGACTCTTTGTGGAATGTCCACAGGGGCAGAGCTGACGGCTTCGGCAGTCAGTCCCATCTGCTTTGGAATAATATCCTTGTGCTCAGCCAGTTTGGTCACCCCTGTGGTGGTGGTTTAGTTGCTACGTCGTGTCCGACTCTTTATGACCCCATGGACTGTAGCCTGCCAGGTTCCTCAACCATAGGATTCTCCAGGCAAGAATACTGGAGTGAGTAGCCATTTCCTTCTCCAGGGGATTTTCCCAACCCAGGGATTGAACCTGGGTCTACTGCATTGACAGGTGGGTTCTTTGCCACTGAGTCACCTGGGAAGCCCTAGGGCCTGGAGTGGCAAGCATTTCCCTAGCCATGGGACTGACATGTGCAAAGGCCCTGTGGCATGGAAGCTGCTGTAGGGTTTGGGGAGGTAAATAAGGCCATGCAGTGTGATGAGGGGAAAGACCAGGCCGTGGTAGCCCTGGAGGACAGTTATGCACTAGAATTCAAACCATGTGCAAGAAATGGTCCCTGAAAGCACATTCACATAATCTGTTCTTCATTTTTATGCCTTTTTTGCTCCAGGGAAGGAAATGGTTTCATTTGGAATCCAAGAATGAAGGGAACTAATATATAGAGAGATGCTCTGTGAAGTAACTTCACAAATATTTCTCATTTAATCCTCATGACAAGATGTGGTTTTGGGAGTTTTTTTTTTTTTTTTTTTCATATGGATATCCAGTTGTACTTTGGGCACCTGATGTGAAAAGCTGAGTCATTGGAAAAGACCCTGATGCTGGGAAAGATTAAGGGCATGAGGAGAAGGGGGTAACAGAGAATGAGATGGTTGGATGGCATCACCAGCTCAATGGATATTAGTTTGAGCAAACTCCGGAAGATAGAGAAGGACAGGGAACCCTGGCATGCTATATATGTAGTCCATGGGGTCGCAGAATTGGACTTGACAGAGTGACTGAACAACAACAATCCATTTGTTCTAGCACCTTTGTTGAAAAGACTGTCCCTTTTCTACTGAATTTTCATATAGTTTTTTTTTTAATGTGGGCCATTTTTAGTCTTTATTTAACTTGTCACTATATTGTTTCTATTCTGTGTTGGTCTCCTCTGTCAACTCTGTTTTGCAGTTCCTGTGATGATCTCCTGATGATTCCCGCAGAATGTTAGATGTTTGCTTGTCACACTCACCTCCTTTTTCGTTTTTTCCTGTGACTTCTGGGACAATTTCTCAGTGGGTCCTTCTAATTCATCAACTGAGCTTTCAGCAAGGTCACTTTGTACTGCCTCCACTTGAGTTTTCAATGCCGAAATCATGTTTTTCATCTAAAACTAATCTTTTCTTGTCTCAGATTGTTCCCTTTTTTATTTATAGAAGATCTCCTCAAATATCACTGAGATTTGGTATTCCGAAATATTGTTTTCTGTCTCAGAATGTGTTTCATGGAGTGGTATGGTATTCTTCTAACTTTTCAGATCAACTTCCTTCTTTTTGGAGTAGAATTTTTTCATCTTTTAATGATTTTCATCTATTAAGCTAACCTTGCCCACTCCCTCACCTTTTTAATCCTGGGTTCCTAACATTTATTGAAACTTGAAATGATTCAAGTCACTGTATATTTCTTTGAAACTTAGTTTGTTTAGGTTGAGGGCCTGGTTGTCTGGGAAGGGCTGAGGTTTTGCAGGCAGCGGCAGCTATGTGTACTGGGCAGCCTCAAGCTGGCAAGAGCGTCGCCCACTACTCTAACCAAAATGCTGCCCCTTGGAAGCAGCCTCTCCAATTTATGGGGCAGGTGGCTGCTGTAAGTCAAGGTCATGTGAGTGAGAGCTCTGCCCCTGGCCTTTCTGGGTCTAGACCCTGGGCAACCTCTCCTCTGCTTTCTGACCCCCTGTCTCTTTCCTGCTTGCAGAATTTGTTGTTGGTCCTCACTAAGTCGTGTCTGACTCTTTGCAACCCCATGGAAGCAGCACACCAGGCTTCCCTGTCCTTCACTATCTCCCACAGTATGCTCAAACTCATGTCCATTGAATCAGTGATGTCATCCAACCATCTCATCCTCTGTCACCCCCTTCTCCTTCTGCCCTCAATCTTTCCAAGCATCAGGGTCTTTCCCATAGAGGCTTCTATTAGGGAACTCTTTTACATCCTTCTCAGGCAGCCTATTCCTTTGCAATTGTTGGGCTACACGACTGCTCATATCCATTCCCATCACATCCTTAGATGTACAGTTTCTTGCAGAAATCCCTCCATGTTTCTGATCCCTCTGCTGTACAGCAAAGTGAATCGGTTATGTGTATACATATACATTCATGCATGCATACTTAGTTACCTCAGTTGTGTCCGACTCTTTTGAGACCCCATAGATGGTAGCCCACCAGTCTTCTTTGTTTTGGGGATTCTCCAGGCAAGAATCCTGGAGTGGCTTGCCATTACCTCCTCCAGGGGATCTTCTGGACCCAGGAATCAAACCCTGCATCTGCTGTATTGCAGGCAGAGTCTTTATTACTAAAGCCCATATATATACACATATGCCCTCTCTTTTGGATTTCCTTCTTATTTAAGTCACCACAAAGCACTGAGTAGACTTCCCTGTGCTGTACAGTAAGTTCTCTTCAGTTATCTATTTTATACATAGTGGTGCATATATGTGAATCCCAATCTCCCAATTCCTCCCACCACCACCCCCTTCCCCCTTGGTGTCCATACATTTGTTCCCTGCATCTGTGTCTCTATTCTGCTTTGCAAATAAGATCATCTGTACCAATTTTCTAGATTCCACATAAAAGTGACAGTTGTTTTTTCCTGACTCACTTCAGTCTGTATGACAGCCTCTGGGTCCATCCATGCTCCTTTTGTATTTCTCTGATCATTTCAGGAGCAATTTTCAGGGCAGGCGATGCATGACCTGCATTTGCCTTCTTGAACTGCGTGTCAGCCTGGGCTCTGTTCACACCCCAGGCAGCCCTTCTCCAGCCAAGGACGGAGAGTAGGGTTAATCATTCCCCCTTGAGCTTGCATTTCTGGCATTTTTGAAGCATGATACCCTGAGAGGAATGTATTTCTTTAAATCACACTCCAGCATATTCCAAACAGGATGAGGAATTTGTACTTTGTCTACAGATTAAATAGCAGAAGAGGTTCTGGCCGCAGGGGGGCTGAGGGGTGACGATTTTATAATGAATAGCAGAGCCTGGGCTGAGCACGAGGCACTCATGTGATTCATGTTTGGAATGCAAGCACTGGAGAAAGTGGTCAGGCTCTTGGTCTTTTCAGGGACTTCTGAGAACTGTTGTTCAGGTGATTGAGGTTGATGTGGCTAGTCACCGGTGGTGGAACTCTGTGCTTTGGATTTACCCCAGATGTTCTGGTCTTGGGCTAGTCGTTGTTGTTGTTCAGTAGCTAAGTCGTGTCCAACTCTTTGAGACCCCATGGACTGCACCATGCCAGGCTTCCCTGTCCTTCACTATCTCCTAGAGCTTGCTCAAACTCTTGTCCATTGAGTCAATGATGCCATCTAACCATCTTATCTGCTGTTGCTTCCTTTTCTTCCTGCCTTCAATCTTTCTCAGCATCAGGGTCTTTTCCAATGAGTCAGCTCTTCACATCAGGTAGCCAAAATATTGGTTCTTCAGCTTCAGCATCAGTCCTTCCAATGAATATTCAGGGTTGATTTCCTTTAGGATTGACAGGTTTGATCTCCTGATGTCCAAGAGATTCTCAAGAGTCATCTCCAGCACCACAGTTCAAAGGCATCAATTCTTCAGCACTCAGCCTTCTTTATGATCCAACTCTCACATCTGTACATGACTACTGGAAAAAAACATAGCTTTGACTATATGGACCTTTGTTGGAAAAATGATGTCTCTGCTTTTTAATATGCTGTCTAGGTTTTTCATAGCTTTTCTTCCAAGGAATCTTAATTTCATGACTGCAGTCACCATCTGCAGTGATTTTGGAGCCCAAGAAAATAAAGTCTGTCACTGTTTGCATTGTTTCCCCATCTATTTGCCAGGAAGTGATGGGACCAGATGCCATGATCTTAATTTTTTGAATGTTGAATTTTAAGCCAGCTTTTTCACTTTCCTCATTGCATACAGCGATTATCCCTTTGATGCCCTCCTTTTGCAGAGATGTCACCTACTCCTGCCTAGTTAGTGGCTCATTAGCACCTTCCCTGGATGGTGGGGTGGGGGGAAACAGAAAGACTGACATGAAAACCAGACTGCCTGGCAGGGAGGCTCCTTCTCAGTGTCTGCTCGGAGCCTCTTAGTTACTGTGCTCAGTCCTTTTTGCCAGCTCTAGTCAAGGGTTCCCATGAGCCCTTTTTTAATTTCCCTGTTTCACAGCTACAGGCTAGAGTTATAACCCAAACCCAGTCACTAGTTCCCTTGGTCCAGAAAAGCTAGAGGGCTCAGAGGATCAATGTTACCCCTCAAAACTATCTCTGCTCCTGAAAGCAGTCCACTCCAGGGCTGCCCAGGAGATGGTTCTGCTCAGTGGACATTGTTCCTGTTGTCAGTTACTTCTTCTCAATGTTGATTTAGGAAAAAAAACCCCACAACTTAAAGGTGAGAGTTATGTTTTATCCAAGGACCTTACTGAGGACTATGGCCTGGGAATCAGCCACTCAGATTGCTCTGAGGAACTCCTCCAAAGATGTAAGGGGAGAGTCAGGATATACAGGTGCTCCTGTGCTCAGTCACTAACTTGTGTCTGACTCTTTGTAACCCCATGGGCTGTAGCCTGCCAGGCTCCTCTGTCCGTGGGATTCTCCAAGCAAGAATACTGGAGTGGGTAGCCATTTCCTTCTCCAGGGTATCTTTTTAACCCAGGGATAGAACTTGCCTCTCCTGCATTGGTAGATGGATTCTTTTCTTTTTTTTTTTTTTATTTTTAGACTTTACATAACTGTATTAGTTTTGCCAAATATCAAAATGAATCTGCCACAGGTTGGTAGATGGATTCTTTACCACTGAGCCACCAGGGAAGCCCCAGATATATAGGAGTTTTTGCTAAAAACAAAAACAAATGCAGCCAGATAGTTGAACACGCAAACATTGTTGTTAATCACAAAAAACAGACATCTCAAAGATGTTAGTCCTTTCTTTGTATGGGAAGATGCAAGAGTCTGAGCTTAATGAAATCATTCCTCTGATCACATCTCTGCTATCTGGGGCCAGTATCCTGTTTTTCTCCATCCTGAATCCCCTCAGGGCACACCATCAGGAGGCTGCAGATGCTGATGGCTTGATGGCAGGCAACATTTGTTGTTTACCTGAAAGACAGGCGACAATTTTCTGTCTACACCAGCCAGCTCTTTCACTGCAGACTGAATGCTGTCTGTGGAGAACTGGGGTCGTGAATCCCCAAGTCTGGCATCTCTCTTTCCCTGAGTGGCAGAGGTGGGCAACATTAGAGAGTCATGCTCGCCTTACAAGTTTTTTGCTTCTGAAATCAAAATGATTGTTATTCTTGCTCTTAAAGTACAAATCATATGAGTTTCCCAGGCAGTTCTGGGGCAGTTAGAAGGTTTGCTTTTTCAGTATGATGAGGCCTTTGCAAAGCACGTTCAGTATCTGTTGCCAGCGACATCAGAGGATGGGTGGGTCTGTGTGAAGCACATTTCCTAAAATCTGGCAACTCTGGCTCATCTGCCTCTGTGTGAGAGATGGCGGAACAGCCCCGAAGGCTGGGCTCCTCTGTTCCCTCCTGTTCATGCCTTCCTGGCCCCTATGGCAGGGCCTCAGCCTCTCACATTGAGGTCCATCTGGACAGGACTGCAGCCCTTTTGCAGACCCCTCACTCCACTATCCCTGGGCTTGGGGCATC
Source organism: Bubalus kerabau (assembly GCF_029407905.1). Classification (NCBI taxonomy): domain Eukaryota; kingdom Metazoa; phylum Chordata; class Mammalia; order Artiodactyla; family Bovidae; genus Bubalus; species Bubalus kerabau. Next base: position 27,022,003 of record NC_073642.1, read on the forward strand.
CCGCCTCTCCAGCTCCACCTCTCTGGACCTCCAGGGCTCCTCTTCACACCTCCTCTTCCAGGAAGCTTCCCTTGATACCCCTTGGCGCTGTCTAACATGAAGCGCTCTCTGCTCTGTGCTGCCCTTGCACTGTCTGTGCCCTGTCTGCACTGCTCCTCCTCAGTTGAGTTGGTTGAGTAGCTGGACGAGAATGGTGTCTTGTCTCCCCCTAACTGTGAGCCTGCTGAAACCTGCACTTGGAAGTTTCCATCAAGTGGAGCCGATTTGTAGATTCCTGCTCCCTGTGAGCTTCTAGTTGTTCATGAGCTTCCATGCACCTTCTGTTGACAATATTATTTTGACGAAAAACTACTGTGTGGTTTATTTCCATTTTTGGGTAATTGGGCTGCCTTTTGTAGTCCATTCCTGTCCCAAACTCATTGGATGGCTACCGCCCTCCTCTCCTCTCCTTCTGTGAGTTGTGAACACTAGATGTGATGTGGGAGAGCCTGCCCAGCACATGGTCTCGATGGGCAGCATGTAACTCTAGCTGGGTAGAATGGCCTCCCTTGGTTGCTGCCATTAAACCATGTGTCCTTTCTCATAAAACACCTTCCAGAGTCAAGTGCCAGTGTTCCCAGCAGATAAATAGCTCTGAATGGGCTAGTGTGACACTCATAGCCTGCCATTTACTGGAGAAGTGGGTTTGAAGGAGATGCAGCTTTGATCCCTGGGTCAGGAAGATTCCCTGTAGGAGGAAATGGCAATCTATTCCAGTATTCTTGCCTGGGAAATCTGGGCTTCCGTGGTGGTTCAAAAGGTAAAGAATCCACCTGCAGTGCAGGAGATGCAGGAGACAGAGTTCTATCCCTGGGTTGGGAAAATCCCCTGGAGAAGAAAATGGCAACCAACTCCAGTATTCTTACCTGGAGAATGCTATGGACAGAGGAGCCTGGCGGGCTACAGTCTGTGGGGTCGCAAATAGTCAGATATGACTGAGCACCCACACACACAATTGAAAGGAATAGAGGTACCATCCTATCAGAGAACAAAGCATTCCCTGAGCCGTAGGGGATTCCTAGAGGAATAACACAGTGTCCCTTGTGACTTCCCTGGTGGTCCAGGGGTTAAGACTTCTCCTTCCAAAGCAGGGGGTGCAGGTTTGATCCCTGTTCTGGGAGCTGAGTCGGACATGACTGAGCACACATACACATGGAAGCTAAGATTCCCCACATGCCTTGCAGTCAAAAAACCAAAACATAAAACAGAAGCTATATTGGAGCAAATTCAATAAAGACTTTAAAAATGATCCACATTAAAAAAAAAAAAGTCCCTGTCCTGAGAAGCCTGAAGGCTGTCATCACTAGTAAATGATTGCATGTGGATTTGAAAGGGTAGAGCAGTGTTGCAGACGAGATAATTATGAATTTATTCTTGATGAGAAAAAAAATGTGGAAAAGAAAAGTCTTTCCAGAGCAAGAATTTTAGAGACGAGGGGAAAGGGAGGCACTTTCTGATACATTTCATCTTATAGCTTCAGCTTCATGTTCATCTCCAAGCGTCTGCAACATCAGACCCCTGAGTGTGACGCGGGCAGTGCTTCTGGGTGGCATTAACCTGGCACAGCTCGGAGCAGAGCAGCAGGAATCCAGTCAGCCACTCCTCCCGGGCCCCAAGAGGCTTCTCTGGAGAGGAGCTTTCTCACTCTCCTTTCCCAAACTTGAATGAGCTTTTGCTCTTTGTGAACCTGTCCCACTGAACCGTGGACTGCATGGCTAGCCCACCCTATTCTCTGAGACGCTCTTGGAGAACTGCCCTCTGTCCCTAAAGACAAATGGAAACCTGATTTTTAAAGGAATCTCCACACTGTTCTCCACAGTGGCCGTTTACATTCTCACCAACAGTGCAGGAGGGTTCCCTTTTCCAACATTTATTGTTTGTAGACTTTTTGACGATGGCTATTCTAGCTGGGGTGAGGTGATACCTCACTGTAGTTTTGATTTGCATTTCTCTAATAATGGGCGAGTTGAGCATCTTTTCATGTTTATTGGCCATCTCTACCATATGACCCAGCAATCCCACTGTTGGGCATATACCCTGAGATCACAATTCTAAAAGACACATGTACCCCAGTGTTCACTGCAGCACTGTTTATAATAGCCAGGACATGGAAGCAACTAGATGTCCATTGGCAGATGAATGGATAAGGAAGTTGTAGTGCATATATACAGTGGATTATTACTCAGCCATAAAAAGAAACAAATTTGAGTTGTAGTGAGGTAGATGAACCTAGAGCCTTATAAGAGGCAAAGTAAGTCAGAAAGAAAAAAACAAATATATTAAGGCATGTATATGGAATCTAGAAAAATGGTACTGATAAACCTAGTAGAGAAGAGACTTGTGGATACAGTGGGGAAGGTGAGGGCGGGACAAACTGAGAGAAACTGATTAGCATTGACATATATACACTATCATGTGTAAAACAGATAGCTAGTGCGAAGTTTCTAAATAATAGAGGGAGCCCAGCCCAGTGCTCTGTGATGACCTAGAGGGGTGTGGTGAGGGGAGGAGAGGGAGGCTCAGGAGGGAAGTGATATATGGATATATATATATATATATATATATATATGTATGTATGTATATAATATGACTGATTACTGTTGCTGTCGGGCAGAAACCAACACAAAATGGTAAAGCAATTTTCCACCAATTAAAAAAAAGAGAAACCTGTCCAGGAGCAGAGGAGCCAGAGCGAGGGACTGGAGGGCTAGGTAGCCTCAAATGTAGCCGAGTTTCTCCATCTTCCTAGGGTAGGATCCATCTCTCACCCTGATTTCCTCTGAGGTCACCTGTAAAGAGAGACCACATGTATAGAGTCTGTCATCCAAACATGGACACCTTGAGAGTGAAAAGAGACCCCACTAATAACCATGCTGGATCATTAGGCAAAAGCTGGTATGTGCAGGTGTGGTCATTCTAACCACACCTGCCCTGAGGGTGCTGCCCCTTCCAGAACTCCATCCAAATACAGATGAAAATCCCTTCCAGTGGTGTCTTTGGGATGACTGAGATGGGCTAGCATGATCTACAGGTGTCTAAAATCAGAAGGAAAAACTGAAAAGCAGTAAACATATGATAAGAATTACAAGGGGGAAAAAACTGGCATTTTCCCAGTCTATGCTTCTGATCCTGAAACAGCTACTGGCTGGCTACGATCCCCTGCAGATGGCTGGCCTCCTGTCCCCTCACTGCCCATCTGCTTCTGCTTGGTGGGTGCCATCTTGTTTTCTGCTTGGTGGGTGCCATCTTGTTTTCTGCTTGGTGGGTGCTATCTTGTTTTCTGCTTGGTGGGTGCCATCTTGTTTTCTGCTTGGTGGGTGCTATCTTGTTTGCTGCTGAGGGAAGTATGCTGTGAAGAGCACAGACTTTAGATCAGATCCTGACTCCCTACTCCCCTGTGATGAGGCCCATCTTGGCTGGGTTTTCCAGTATCTTTGGGCTTCGGTTTCCCCATGGGAACGATGCAATCCACCCAGGGGCTAGCAAGAAGAGGATGTTGTTGTGGGTCTCTGCCCAGGGTGCCAGGAATAAAGGGCTGCATTGTTTACAGAGAATTACAAAACACATGTAGAGAACGGACTTGTGGACTCAAGGCAGGAAGGAGAGGGTGGGATGAATTGAGAGAGTAGCATTTACATAAATACACTGCCAGGTATAAAATAGCTAGCTAGTGGGAAGCTGCACTGTAACACAGGGAGCTCAGCTCGGTGCTCTGTGATGATCTGGAGGAATGGGATGGCGTGGCTCAGGAGGAAGGGGATACATGTATGCGTATAGCTGATTCATGTTGTTTTACAGTAGAAACTATGGCAACATTGTAAAGAAATTTTATTCCAGGGGGAAAAAAAAATAAAGCCCAGTAAAAGTTAATGGCTGTTTATGATCACCCTGTACCAGCAGTTCTTGGCAATATCAGTGATAAAATATCTCTCCCCTCTGAGGCTGATGGCTCCCAACACCTTTCTCCCCAGTCTAACTTGGTACACCACTATGACCTAATTCCTCAGGTTGTGAGGTAGATCAAACAAATAATGCACAGAAAATGCTTAATAATATTTTATGATAATAACCAGCCCTTAGTAAAATCCTCTAAAGGTTAATCTTTTGTCCTTCCTTTTCTGTCCAAAGTCAGAGATTGTTGTATTGATATGAACTATTTGATTGCATGCTTTAGTTGTGTCCGACTTTTTTCGACTCTATGGACTGTAGCCCTCCAAGCTACTCTGTCCTTGGGATTCTCCAGGCAAGTGACAGAAATTAAAATTGAACTAGTTTAAGCATTAAAAGAGGGAACTTTGAGGCACCAATGATTTGAACACTGAGAGGGTACTCTTTCACTGGTTTATGTTTTCATTGCTTTCTTAGAATCAACTTCATTGTCTTAGATACAATTCTCCATGAAGTTAGTCTCATTACTGCTGAAAAAATCATGTTCAGATTCCTAAAGGAAAAGAGAGGAGTGGTAGAAGTCGTCATATTTTGCCTTTGGAGGATCCTGATTGACATGGCTGGATCATGTCCTAGTCTTCTGGCCAATCACTAAGGACGGAGGAGTAAGGTATGGTGATTGGTCCAACTTGTGTCAGGTTGGCCCACCCTAACCCAATCACTATGGGCATAAGGTGGATGAGGTGCTAGGATTGGCCTAACTTGTGTCATTTGCTCAGTCCTCAGCCAGTCACCATGGACATAGGGTGGATGAGGTACTATGATTGGTCCAACTTGTGTTAGGTACCCAACACTCAACCCAATCACTGTAGCCTAGGGGATGGGATCTTATAAGATGACCGCTTCTTGTTTGACTTTCATAATAATGGAATATAATATGTGTTAGTTGCTCAGTCATGTCCAACTCTTTGCAATCCCATAGACAGTAACCCACCAGGCTCCTCTGTCCATGGAATTCTCCAGGCAAGAATACTGGAGTGGGTCACCATTCCCTTCTGCAGGAGATCTTTCCAACCCAGGGATTGAACCCAGGTCTCTCACACTGCAGGCAGATTCTTAACCATCTGAGCTACCAGGGAAGCCAATAATGGAATAGCACAAGGTAACCAACAAAGACCTACTGTATAGCACAGGGAACTTGACCCAATATTCTGTGATAACCTATATGAGGCAAGAGTGTTAAAAAGAATGAATATATGTATATGTGTATGTATAACTGATGGACTTCCCAGGTGGTGCTAGTGGTAAAGAACACACCTGCCAGTGCAAGAGATGTAACAGACATGGGTTCGATCCCTGAGACAGGAAGATCCCCTGGAGAAGGAAATGGCAACCCACTCCAGTATTCTTGCCTGGAAAATCCCATGGATAGAGGAGGCTGGTGGGCTATATATAGTTCATGGGGTCACAAAGAATTGGATACAACTGAAGAAACTGAGCATGTATAACTGAATCACTTTGCTGTACACCTGAAACTAACATAACTTTGTAAATCAACTACAATAAAATAAAACTTTTTTTTTAAGAGAATAGTACAAAAGCATTGTGATGGAGGAAGTTCTGGGTAGGTGGAAAAACAGATGTCCCTAGTAACTCTACTACCCAGAGACCCCCTCTTCCCGTTTGAGAGGAAAATAGTTTGGCTACAACTTGAGTACTGAAGAAGATTCTTGAGGGTTCCTTGGAAAACAAGGAGATCAAACCAGTCAATCCTAAAGGAAATCAACCTTGACTATTCACTGGAAGGACCTGAAGCTGAAGTAGCAATACTCTGGCCACCTAATGTAAAGAGCTGACTCATTGGAAAAGATCCTAATGCTGGGAAAGATTGAAGGCAGGTGGAGAAGGGGGTGGCAGAGGATGAGACGGTTGGATAGCATCACCAGTTCAATGGACAGAAGTTTGAGCAAACTCCAGGAGATGGTGAAGTATGTGACATGACTGAATGACTGAACAACGGTAGCGACAACTTGAGAATTGGTATATTTGTTCCCTTTAGCTGTGTCAACACCTGGCAGAGATAGTGAACTATGAAGAAGATGTATCCACCTCAGTGGCAGAAGGGCGGCTCTAGCCCAGGCTCCAGAGATGCAGTTCATGGTCTGGAGCAGGCCTCATGCACACTGCTTAGATTCCTGGGTTGTGGAGGTGGGGTGGGGGGTGGTGTTTGTTCCTGTGTGCACAGCTGCTCTCGTGGCTGGGCTCAACCTGTTGAGAATGAGGACACATTGTCACTGGAACAGCAACCAAAGTCTCTTCTAGCCCCTGGGCTCCCCTTTCAGGGGCCACACATTTTTGAAACAACATCAAATGTTGTCCATCATGGAGCCATCACTGTGCTTTGGTTGCTAATCATTTTCTCTTGTTTTCCTCCCTTTTAAACCAAGATAAGATGTTTCCAGTTTTCTTAAGGATTCTTTTGATGAAATAATTCTAATTTATATTTGTATTTCTGTGGTAGCCTGGGGAGCTGTTTTATGAGCACAAAGCCTTCTTTTGTGATCTTATCCAAGACAAACTTAGGATCCTTCTTTGTTTCAAAAAGTTACTACTGACCAAAATAGTACTTAAAAAATCAGCTTACTGAAAACAATTATAGAAGGGCCCTCTGCCCATAGAAAAGGCTACTCTGTTGTTGGAATCGTTATAATCACTGCTCTTCTAATGTAGGAGTCAGCAAATGTTTTTTTGTAAAGGGTCAGATAGGAAATATTTTTGGCTTTGTGAGCGATGTATTTATTCTCTTTCACAATTAATTACTCAATTCTGCCTTCATAGCCTGGAAGTAACCATAGGCAGTAAATAAGTGAATGGCCAGGGCTGTGTTCCAATAAATATTTAAAAACCAGAGACTGAGCCAGCTGTGGGTCATAGGTCAGAGTTTGCCAACTCTTGTTCTAAAGCATCTTTTCTTTTTAACTGTCTTTGAAAAATTGTAGTTAAAATCTGAGATGCGTCATAATTCTTTCCATTCCATGGAGTGGAAACACTGAATATTGGTCAATGTGTTGATCACAGGGTTCACTAGGAGCTGGTATTAAGAGCCTTAAAATTTTTTTCATCTGATGCAGTAGTTCCATTTTCAGGAACCTGTCCTAAGATGATATGGCTATTTTTTCCTATATAGTTATTTACCACTGCATTATTTGCTGTGGAAAACCTAAGAATGACTTAATGTTCAATAATAAATTCTCTACTCAAAATAAAACCACAGAGCCTTTCAAATAACATTGATAATTAAATCCTTATGAGTTTATATTGTAATATAAAGTGGAAAAATATACACCATGAAACCTCATTTAGTTAAAAGAAATGAGCAGACACGCATAGAAAAAAGATTGACAGAAAATATGCCTAAGTGTTGATATTGGATTGGTCAAAAACGTGCTTCAGGTTTTCCTGTACATTGTGACGGAAAAATCTGAACGAACTTTTTGGTAACTCAATAGTTTGGAGAGGAAGATTATCTGGGCTTTTACTATATGTATGGTTGCTTGATTTTTTTTAAATTTTTTTAAAGATCACTTTAGTTTTAGAGGCTTTCCTGGTGGCTCAGAATATGCCTGCAATGCAGGAGACTCAGGTTCAATCCCTGGATTAGGAAGATACCCTGGAGAAGGAAAAGGCAACCCACTCCAGTATTCTTGCCTGAAGAATTCCATGGACAGAGGAGCCTGGTGGGCTACAGTTCATGGGGTCGCAAAGAGTTGGACACAACTGAGTGACTAACACTTTAGTTTTATAATTTAAAAAATTTTATTTTAAGGAAAAAAGTAAGGAATTCTTCAATCTTTTAGCCTGAGACAGTGTTGTGTGCATTATTCTAGAATCTTCCTTAGAGAAGCCAAGAGGCAGGGGCTGGGCCAACTCTAAGAGAGCTTCTCAGACCTTTGCCCTGTATTTCAACACAGTTATCTTAAAGCTCACAAAGCAGCTGCCTGGAGCCTGCCAGTCACTTATATTCTAATTCTCAAAGGAGGTTATTGAGCTCCTCTGTTTAAGTCTTTGAATCCCCACAAAACCGTCAAAGCAGACAGGTCTGATCCTGTTTCCAGTGAAGGAGACCAAACACAGAGAAAGGAGGTGACCTGCTCCTCTCCCACACTTGCACACACAGGAGCTGTGACTCCTATTGTTGCTGCCCTGTTCACTTTAAAGTAGCAAACCTAGACAGTGTGTTAAAAAGCAGACATCACTTTGCTGACAAAGGTTCATGTAGTCAGGTCTATAGTCTTTCCAGTAGTCATGCATGGTTGTACTTACTGGGCTGTAAAGAAGGCTGAGTGCCGAAGAAGTGATGCTTTTGAACTGTGGTGCTGGGGAAGACTCTTGAGAGTCCCTTGGACAGCAAGGAGATCAAACCAGTCAATCTTAAGTGAAATCAACCCTGAACACTCATTGGATGGACTGATGCTAAAGCTGAAACTCCAGTAGTTTGGCCACCTGATGTGAAGAGCTGACTCATAGGAAAAGATCCTGATGCTGGGAAAGATTGAAGGCAGAAAGAGAAGAGGGCAACAGAGGGCGAGATGGTTGGATGGTATCACCGACTCAATTGACATGAGTTTGAGCAAGCTCCAGGAGATGGTGAGGGACAGGGAAGCCTGGTGTGCTGCAGTCCATGGAGTCACAAAGAATTGGACACGACTGAGTGACTAAACAACTTCAGATTTGGGCTATGTCATCAAATCTCTCCCAGATTTGGGCTATGTCACCAACAGTTCTCCTTCGTACATTGAATTCAGACAAAATACCTGCTTCCACAGCTGCCTGTTGTGTGGAACATTTCTGGGGCTTCTTTGGCAAAGGGGCCATTGTGTAGTGTGAGCCCTCTACCCTGGTGACCAGCTCAGAGAAAAGCTTGTGGCTTTTGTCCTAGAAGAAGGAAGCTGATTGGGTGGGAGGCTTTGGGCACCGGACTGACTGCGTTCAAAGAATGATGAAGCCAGAGAGCCAGAGTGAAGGGACTAGTGGATGTGGAAGTTGTGGTCCAGAAGGGGATATCTGAATGTAAAGCCTCAGAGGGAGCAGTTGTGGATGCCTGTGAGTTCCACGAAGTGGTGGTGGCTGTACTGTCTGCCATGGAGTGGGGGGAGCAGGCTCAGAGGTGAGGAGGGCAAGGACAGAGGCAGGGAGGCTGGGTGGATCCTTCACATGGGTGCCGAGCCCATCCATGGTGGTAGCAGGTCTTGGGGGCAAAGAGAAAGAGTATGAGTGATATGCTGATGTCTAAAATGAAAGAAGAAAGTGACCCTGAGGTTAGAAGACTACAGAGACCACGAGGGCTGGTGGGTGGATGAGGCTGACCTGGTGCGTCTGGGAGGAGCCAGGGTTATGTGAGAGGAGTGCTGACTTGGAAGGGCTCTGGATGCCCAGGAAGATGGCAGATCTGCCTCTGAGCCCATAACACATAGGATATGGTCGAACAGGTTTCTTCTGAGAAGTGATGCCACCGAGGAAGGAGAAGGTCAGGCTTTCTGAAAGGAGTTGAGGATGTACACATTTGTTTATTTCAGAGTGGACATTCCAAAGGGCACCCTGGAGGAGATTAGGGAGGAGAGGACCAGGGGCCTGGGATGGCGAGAATGAGGACAGAGAGGAGAAGTGACTGGAGTGGCCGGGAGTTTAGGCACTGGCTGCAGGAAAGCAGGATGGGATTCCTGGTGGGATCAGCCAGTGATGGCATTGACAAGGAGGGAGTCCTCCTGACCCAGTGGATGAGGTTGGGGGTGGGAGGAGATTCTGGAAGGTGTCAGCATTGGCCTGGTTGATGGTGCTTCTTAGAGACCCACTGGGGACCTGCCCTAGATATCCAGACCCCTGGTTCGAGGCAGACCCGAGGTTTCTGTGGGTCAGGAAAGAAGTAAAAGCAGTGTGTGTGTGTGTGAGTGTGTGTGTGTGTGTGCGTGTGTGTGCTCAGTCATATCTGACTTTGTGATCTCATGGACAGTAGACCACCAGGCTTCTCTGTCCATGGGATTCTCCAGGCAAAAATACTGGAGTGGGTTGCCATTTCCTACTCCAGGGGATCTTTCCAACCCAGGAATCGAACCTGTGTCTCTTGTGTCTCCTGTCTTGGCAGCTGGGTTCTTTACCACTTGTGCCACCTGGGAAGAGCAGTATAAATAGTAGCTATGCTCCATATTCTGGGGAACCCTATCATAAGTAAACCCAATTCCCAGGTGTCCATGGTACAGGGAGTGATTCTTCGTCCATCGTGCTGGGACTCACTGCCCAGGGCCAGGGGATGGTCTCATACTCCATACATCTTCCCTGCTATGAAATCTGTCAAAAATCCAGTTTCCATAAGCCCTTCAGGAACACACCTACTGCAGAAAGTAGGCATGCTTTCCATTCCTAAGGAGCCTGGAAAGGGGTTCATTGTGCCAGAGGAAATTGTAGAAGCGCACAGAGAAATAAACTCCGAAGGAGTCATCCTTCGGGGTCACGACGACAGACCGTGGAAGTGTGTTTTCTCATTTCCTCATGTTCCAGGGCTCATATGCTTCGCAGCTGTGATTTATTTTCAGAGCACACTTTGGAATTTGACAGACTCTCAAGCTGGCCTTCTTCTCAGCTGAAGCCATTTGCCATTTGGTAGATGACAAGGCCAGTGGCAATTTCCACTAAAACAGCTGTGAAAAGAAGACATCTGATAGACAGGTGTCAAACCTGGGATGTAGACAGCACTGAATCACTGACAGACACCGAGGGTCTCCACTGCGTGGGAAGTGCCAGAGTCTCTCCCACCCCTGACCAGCAGAGTGAGAGCTGGGCCCCTGATGGGCTTGAATTCTGGGGTACATGTCCTGCTTAAAGATGTGTGGTTCTGTAATGGGCATGGTGTAATTGCTGGTGTTTAGAGAGCTGAGTGCCCCACACCCTACAGAGCCCTGGTCCACATGGGGTTTGAAGGCTGCAGGGTCCCAGCTGCTGCAGCAGAAGGTAATGGGGAAAGAGAGCTGATCCCGCCATTCAAAGCCCCTGCTGCCTCTTCTCTGCTTGGGGCAGTGCGAGCCATTTTGGCTGGGGGGTTGTGCCTACTTCAAGGACCTTTTGATTTCAAGTGATAGAAACCCATTCAGGGACTTCCCTGGAGGTCCAATGGCTGGGAGTTTGACTTCCAGAGGAGCCTGATAGGCTGCAGTCCATGGGGTCCCGAAGAGTCGGACACGACTGAGCGACTTTACTTTCACTTTTCACTTTCATGCATTGGAGAAGGAAATGGCAACCCACTCCAGTACTCTTGCCTGGAGAATCCCAGGGACGGGGGAGCCTGGTGGGCTGCCATCTATGGGGTCGCACAGAGTCGGACACGACTGAAGAGACTTAGCAGCAGCAGCAGCAGCAGCAGAGGTAGGAGGTGGTGTCAGGTGGTATGGGTTCGATCCCTGGTTGGGGAGCTGGGATTCCACATGTTTCATGGCCAAAGGACCAAAAAACTTGGAGCAGAAGGGTTATCATGGTAGATTCAATGAAAGATAAAAGTGTTAGTTGCTTGGTTGTGTGCGACTCTTTGTGACCCCATGGACTGTAGCCCACTAGGCTCCTCTGTCCATGGGATTCTCTAGGCAAGAGTACTGGAGTGGATAGCCATTTCCTCCTCCAGGGGTTCTTCCCGACCCAGGGGTTGAACCCTTGTCTCCTGCAGTTCCTGCATTGGCAGGTGGATTCTTTACCACTGAACTGTCTTTGAAGCCCCCATACTAGCATGTTACTTAATGCCAATTGTGTTAAACAGTCCTTTTGTGGATGGATAAAAATGACTCGGTCCAACTAGCATATATAGTCCTGCCTCAGAGCCCATGCAGGACCTGACACAGAATGCAAAATCCACAGAGGCTCAAATCTCTTCTGTGAAATGGGGTACTATCTGTTACATAAAATCGTATAGCATTTGTACATATCCTTTGCTATGCCTCACATCACATGGGGTCTTAGCTCCCCAATCAGAGATCAAACCTTTGCGCCCTGCAGTGGAAGCTTAGAGTCTTAACCACTGGACCGCCAGAGAAGTCCCCCTCCTATACACTTTAATTCATTTCTTGATTACTTGTAACGGCTATATGTAATAACAGTGTAAATGTACGTGCGTGTGTACTGGGTCACTTCAGCCATGTCCAACTCCTTGGGAGGAAGGAAGGAAGAAAGGGAGGGAGGAAAGAAGGGAAGAAGGAAGAAACATATATGAAGCTCTGCATGAAGAACCTAGAAAAGATTTCCCAGAGGCAGTGCTGTATGAGGTAGTCCTGAAGGATGAGTTCACCAGGACAACAGCTTGTGTGGAACAGGGACAGAATTTCTGGCAGGAAGGACCACATCTGCAAATGTGAGAGGGCACAAGGCACTTATAGAAACACCTGCCTGCTGAGGGCTCTGATGAGGCCGTGGTCCACAGAGCTGCTCCCTGTACCACGTGGAAGTCTCTAACCACATCTGGTTACTGAGCACCCAAAACGGGGCTAGTCAGAATTGAAATGTGCTGCTCTTGTAAAATGCACACCAGTTTCAAAGATATAGTATGAGAAAAAGCGACATAGCCTATTAATAATTTTTGCATGAATTACATGTTGAAAGGATAATATTTGGGGTATATTTTTAGAAGTAATTTTACCTGTTTCTTTTAACTTTTTAAAAACTGCTTCTGCTAGAACATTTAAAATTACATAGGTGGCTCTTAGTATGTTTCTCTTGGACAGGATACTTGGAAGTGTAGGGGAAATGAGATTGAGTGGCAGACAGGGACCAAAGACTCTCTAAGGAGCTCCTGTAAGCAATGCAGTTAAAATTTTTTATTTTATATTGGAGTACAGTTGTTTACAATGCTGTATTAGTTTCAGATGTACAGCAACGTGATTTAGTTCCATATGTATCTGGGCTTCTCTGGTGGTTCAACAGTAAAGAATCACCTGTCAATGTAAGAGACATAGCAAATACAGGTTCTATTCCTGGGTCGGGAAGACCCTGTAGAGTAGGAAATGGCTACCCACTCCAGTATTCTTGCCTGGAAAATTCCATGGACAGAAGAGCCTGGCGGGCTACAGTCCATGGAGTTGCAGAGTCGGTTATGAGTGAGCAACCAAACAACAAATACATATATCTATTCTTTTTCAGATTCTTTTCTCATATACGTTATTACAGAGTATTGAGTAGAGCTCCCTGTGCTTTACAGTAGGGATACATGAAGAGGTCAGGATATACAGACTACTACATGGAGCTTCTCTGATGGCTCAGATGGTAAAGAATTGCCTGCAATTCAAGAGACCTGGGTTCGATCCCTGGATTGGGAAGATCCCCTGGAGAAGGGAGTGACAGCTCACCCCAGTATTCTTGCCTGGAGAATCCCATGGACAGAGGAGCCTGGTGGGCTACAGTCCATGGGGTCTCAAAGAGTTGGACATGACAGAGTGGCTAATACACACACACACCATATAAAATAAATAATCGACAGGGACTTACATCTAGCAATGCAGTTTTAAGCCAAGAGGTGCACAGTCAGATATGTATTGTCTAGACAGCCATCAGCCATGTGAAAGGTGGATCAAGGAGAAAGGATGCTGAGGGCTGGAAGTGAGTCTCCCTTGAGGAATAAATGATGAGCCAGACAAGATGGCGAGACTGAGTGTGCAGGAGGTGAGGGAGAGGAAGGTGAAATGACATTTAGAATTCTGACTTCGATTGTTGTTGGCTGGAGATGCTTTAGCTCGTGTCTGGGTGGGGTTGATGCTGCCTTTGAGGTGTGCAGTCATCCACTGGTGGTTTAGACCTTGGTGCTTCAGGTGTAGATGTAGGTTCATTAGGGTAGAGGTGATCCTCAAAACCTTGGAGTGGCTAAAATCACACAGGACAGTGGTCTCCAAACTTTTTGGCAACAGGGACCAATTTCATGGAAGACAGTTTTTCTGCAGACTGGGAGTGGAAGGATGGTTTCGGGATGATTTAAATACATTTCTTGTGCACTTTATTTCTGATCTGATGCTGCCGCTGATCTGACTGCAGGGACCAGTCCATGGCCCAGAGGTTGGGGACTCCTGACATAAGGGATAGATACATAGAACAAGCCATAGAACCATGGCTGAGGTTGGAGCCTCTGGGAGAGGGAGGAGCCTCTGGGGGAGGCGAGTGGAGAGTGCTTGTCAGAAGTCAAGGGGAGGGAGGATTTTCAAGAATCATTGTGCCTTAGCCAAAGCAGTCAGATAAGTCAAAGGGAAAGCATGTTTTGGATTTAGCAATAAGAATGTCGTTAGTGACCTTGGTGAATGCCGTTTCCATGAAGCCGCCGAAGACAAAGCCGACCTGGGGGGGACTTGTGATGGAATTGGACAAAGTACAGATGTCCAGTGTAGACCACTCTTTGAGAAACAAAGCGTTAGGACTGTGTGGATTTCATTGCTTTAAGAATGTTGGGAATTCCAAGAAACAGTTTGCATGGCTCCATGTGTTTTCACTTGGAGAACTCTCCCCTCACCTGCACCCCACAGTCAAAGACAGAGGTTCATGCAACTGTCTTTTCTCTCTCTCTGTCTCTGTCTCAGGCCGGATCTTGGACCTGAAGACTGGGACAGTCAAGAAAGAAGGGCAGCAGTCATCCATGAGAATGTGCATGGGTTCCCGGAGGTCCTTCATCTGCAGGATGAGGTCTGTTTGGGGAAGCAGTGGGCTGGGGCTCTGGTGGGGCTACTCCCTTCCCCTCTGCTGCTGAGCATCCTGAGGGGCTCTCAGATCACACCTTCACCATGGTGACGTCACCTCCTGACTACAGCCCCATGTTACCTCCTTCTTGGTCTGTCTCACCTGTAAAGGGAGAAGAGGAGTCAGCAGTTGGACATAGAATTCTGGAATTCATGGGAGAGCTTGGGGCTGAAGATACAGAGTTGAGGGTTGACATCAGAGAGATTGGAAAAGACCCTGATCCTGGAAAAGACTGAGGGCAGGAGGAGAAGGGGGCAACGAAGGATGAGATAGTTGGAGGGCATCACCAACTCCTTGGACGTGAGTTTGAGCAAACTCCGAGAGATGGTGAAGGACAGGGAAGCCTGGCATGCTGCAGTCCATGGGGTTACAAAGAATCGGACACAACTGAGCAACCTAACAACTGCACAGACTGTCTTCCCTCTGTTCAGCCGTCAGGGACAAGCTGAGTGGCTCAGACTCACATGCATTAGTGTCCACCCAGGGACAAAATGCATCAATTAATGCAGTCCAGCACAGCAAGGGCTTTCCTCAGTGCTTTGGCCAGTAGAGTAAATGCCCATCCTAGCTAGATGGACATTCAGTGTAGCACAGCAAGGTGAATTCTTCATTGTGCCATCTAAGAAGTTGCCTTGTGCATAAATTTATTGGAAGCATCAAGTATTCCATTCCTAAGTAGCCTCCAATGCCCCTATTTATTTAATTAATTTATTTGTCTGTGCTGGGTCTTAGTTATAGCAGGATATTTGATCTTCATTATAGCATGCGGAATCTTTAGTTGCAGCATGCAAACTATTAATTGAGGCATGTGGGATTTAGTTCCCTGACTAGGGATTGACCCCAGGCCCCCTGCATTGGGAGCACAGAGTCTTAGCCACTGGACCACCAGGGAAGTCTAATACCATTACTGTTCTGTGTTTAGTTCCTTAGTCGTCTCCAACTCTTTACGACCCCATGGACTAGAGCCTGAATTTTCCAGGCAGGAATGCTGGAGTGGGTTGCCATTTCCTCCTCCATGAGATCTTCCTGACCCAGGGATTGAACCCAGGTCTCTTGCATTGGCAGGCAGATTCTTTACCACTGTGCCACCTGGGAAGCCCTCCAATACCATTATCACTGACCTATCGACCAGAACCAGGTGGTCCCCTCCCTGCCCTGGTAACCTCTGGGTTGCTTTTCCCAGTGCCACACCCACACTACCTGGATTTACCTATGAAGCAAGGAGCACTGCCATCTGCTGAGAGCCTGGCCTTCCCCTCCAAATAAAGCAGCTTAATTTCAGGAAGACACTGGGCACAGCCTGCCAGAGGGCAGAAGGCTGTGCCAGCATCCCTAGGTGGCTACCTCTTGGATGGATCCTGCTGTGAAAACATGCCCATTCTGGCAGCTGCCCCAGGCCTCAGAGTATAATTGGACTCTTGTCTTTGCTGCACTGAATACCAAGGCATTGAGGACATCATCTACTGTGAAGTTGGGAAATGGAAGTGTGAACTGAGAACACAGGTCAAAGGTTGGCCACAATGCAGGCTGTGGATGCTTGGAGCCTGGGATGCAGAGACAGTTATGGAGAAGGGAGGCAGAAAAGATGCTGCTTGAAAGGGCAATGGGACACCTCACACCGCCTCCCTCCCAGAGACGGACCCATAGAAAGATCTGATTCCAGACTCATCCTCCTCCTGTCCCCAGTTTGTCTGCTGCCATCCGCAGGCTCACAGTGGTCTGCTCATTCCTAGTGCCAGAACATTGCAGGGGAGGAGGGACTTTCTACACTGTGAATCTGAAGCTTGAGAAGATGATGTTTGTCAACTGGCAACATCTGTTTGGAGTTGATGCCTCTGCTCGGGCCTGAAGAGACGCCGTAGCTGTCATCACCACCCTTCCCTTGTTCCCTGAAAGCCCCCAAATTACACTGAAGTGATCTGCAGGGTGGAGCGTGGCCAGGATCCTCCGAGTGTCTGTCCATAGGTCTCTGGCTTCTGGGCTGGACCGGAGACCATCTACCTGTGCACTGAAGAATGGGTCCCCTCCCTTGCCTTTGGTGATGATAGGAATTCATAGACATGCAGCCCTGCTTCTGCACTTTGGAAAGAAATTAGCTATACAGCTCACCTGAGTAAGTGTGGTCACATTAGATAAGGTCCATATACTTGCCTTGAGAGTTGCTTGGATTGCCAGGAGGTCAAACCAGTGAGTCCTAAAGGAAATCAACCCTGAATATTCGTTGGAAGGGCTGATGCTAAAGCTGAAGCTTTAGTACTTTGGCCACCTGATGCAGAGAGACAACTCATTGGGAAAGACCCTGATGCTGGGAAAGACTGAGGGCAGGAGGAGAAGGGGGCGGCAGAGGATGAGGTGGTTGGATAACATCACTGACTCAATGGACGTGAGTTTGATCAAACTTTAGGAGATAGTGAAGGACAGGGAGGCCTGGTGTGTTGCAGTCCAAAGGGGGTCGCAAAGAGTCAGACATGACTGAGTGATTGAACAACAACAAATATACTTGCCTGCAGCACTGTGGGCTTTATATGCTTGGCTGGCTCTTCACTCGTTCTAATGTGTTTCTCACATCTTAGGTGTGGAAATGCTCCTTTGGACCATCTTCCTCTAAACAGACTAACCACCATGAGGAAGAGGTTCAGGTCAGTAGGCCTTTCCGTTTTTATCTTTATTTTTAAAAATATTTATTTATTCGGCTGTGCTGGGTCTTGGATGTGGCACATGGGATCTTTAGTTGCAGCATGTGGGATCTAGTTTCCTGACCAAGGATCAAATCTGGGCCCCCTGAATTGGGAGCACAGAGTACTAGTCACTGGACCACCAGGAAAGTCCCAGTAGGCATGATGGATGTTTGGGGGCTATGCAGTGGATAGCTTCAATGCACTAAGCTAAGGAGTAGCTGAACTTAAAGACAGGCTTAGCCATAGAAAGCACCAAGAGACTCACACGTCAGAGTTACTGTGGCTCAGCTGAGAAAGGTGTTGGGTGGATTTATTTTGGATATGCATACTATGAGGGAGGAGGGAAAGAGGGATCGTGGAAGTGAAGATTGAGAAACACAAGGTCAACAGGTGAACCCAGAAGCTTAGTACTAAAGGAGTCATGGGCAGCCTTGCCTCACCCCCAGCTGCTGAAAGCCAGCTCATGACGTTCTTTCTCTAGGAATGGCCTTGGCCCTGTGAAGGAAGGAGAAGCCCAGTATGCTGTGGTCCACTGCACAGGCTACATCAAGGCTTGGCCGCCAGCAGGTAAGGAGAACCTGCATCTTCATTCCTAGGGTACTGAATGCTGATTCATGTCACCATGTATCCTGTTAGACATGCATTCTTATAGAAAGAGACTGGAAAATACTGTTATTTTCCTTTGCAGTTAGAATGTAATGGTCTACCTGTGGCGGATTCATTTTGATATTTGGCAAAACTAATACAGTTATGTAAAGTTAAAAAAAAAAAAAGAATGTAATGGTCTTTGTAATGGAAAAAAGTCTTGCTACTTGAAACAAAGGTTTGTAAAAGAGCAATCCTGCAAAGGTGATTGGCGCTTCACAAATCCTTTCTGTGATCTGTCACTGAGAGCACTCTGGAAAGTCAGAGGGACATTTGAAATGATAATTGTATTCAAGTCACTAGAGAAATGCAAATCAAAACACAATGATGAAATACCTCTCACACTCACTAGTATGGTTAAAACAGACAATAATGCCTGTTGGTAAGGGTTTGGAGCAACTGGAACCCTCATCCTTTGCTGGTGGGGGTGTAAAATGAAACAGCTGCTTTGGAAAACAATCTGGAGGCTCCTCAAAATGTTGAGCCTGGAGTTGCCATATGACTCAGCAGTTTCACTCCAAGGTATATATACTCAAGAGAACTGAAAGCATATGTTCACAAAGAAAATTGTACCTGAATGTTCATAGCAGCATTATTCCTGATGGCCAAAATGTGGAATCAAATTACATGTGTACATTTATGGATAAATAAAAAGTGGTATACCCATATGATAGCTTCAATGCACTAAGCTAAGCTAATAATAATTCAGCAATAAAAAGCAGTGAAGGAGAAGGAAAGGGTGGGACACATTGAGAGAGTAGCATTGATATATACATTAATACAATACCATATGTAAAATAGCTGCTAGTGGAAAGCTGCCATATAGCACAAAGAGCTCCATTCAGTATTCTGTGATGACCTAGAAGGGTGTGATGTCGGGAGTGGGAGGGAGGCTCACGAGGGAGGGGTTATATGTATACTTATAGCTGATTCACATTGTTTACACAAGAAACTTACATAACACTGTAAAGAATTATCCTGCAATTAAAATTGACTGGCAGATGCCAGGGCTGGAGAGGGGAAAAAAAAAGCAATAAATTACAGATTCATGCTATAATATGGGTGAACCTTGAAAACATCATGCTAAGTAAAAGAAAGTTAGACACAAAAGGCCACATTACAGTTCCATGTATGTGAAACATCCAGAATAGGCAAATCCATTGAAACAAAAAGTAGATTTGTGGTTTCCAGGTTCTGGGGGGAGAGGAAAATTGGGAGTGATGGCTAATGGTTGGTGTTGTTGTTGTTCAGTTGCTAAGTCGTGTCCTACTCTGTAACCCCATGAATTGCAGTATGCCAAGCCCCTCTGTCCTCCACTATCTCCTGGAGTTTGCTCAAATTCATGTCCACTGAGTCAGTGATGCCATCCAGTCATCTCATCCTC
Source organism: Bubalus kerabau (assembly GCF_029407905.1). NCBI lineage: Eukaryota > Metazoa > Chordata > Mammalia > Artiodactyla > Bovidae > Bubalus > Bubalus kerabau. The sequence continues at coordinate 27,041,389 of NC_073642.1, forward strand.
TGCCGCCCCCTTCTCTTTTTGCCTTCGCTCTTTCCCAGCACAGGGTCTTTTCCAGTGAGTAGGCTCTCCTCGTCAGGTGGCCAAAGAATTGGAGCTTCAGCTTCAGCATCAGTTCTTCCAATGAATATTCAGGGTTGTGTTTCCTTCCGAGGTGACAAAAGTGTTCTAAATTTAGATAGTGTAATAGCTGCGCAACTGTGCAAATCTGCCAAAAACCACTGAATTGTGTTCTTTAAGATGGCAAATTTTATAGTATATGAATATTTTATTTTACCTTAATTATATTCCTTCACTGATGCTCTTCCTTCCTTTGTGGAGATCTGAGTTTCTGATCTATATCATTTCCTTCTTCATGAAGACCTTGTTTTTAACATTTCTTACAGGACAACTCTGCTGGTGATAAATTCTCACCATTTTTGTTTTTCATAGAAAGTTATTATTTCTCCTTCACACTTGGAGGACAATTTCACTGGATGTAGAATTTTAGGTTGGTGGTTATTTTCTTTCCACACTTTAAGTATTCACTTCACTTTCTTGTTTGCATGGTTTCTGATGAGAAGTCTACATGATTCTTATCCTCATTTTTCTATATGTAGCGTGGGACTTTTTTTCTGGCTTCTTTCAAGATTTTTCTTTGTTTTTGGATTTTTGAAGTTTGAACATGATAGTATAATTTGCTTAGTTTTTGTGGGATTTTTTGGTTATTATTGTTGTTGTTTTTTAGTTCCTGCTGCTACTGTTAAGTCACTTCAGTCATGTCCGACTCTGTGCAACCCCATAGACGGCAGCCCACCAGGCTCCCCCGTCCCTGGGATTCTCCAGGCAAGAACACTGGAGTGGGTTGCCATTTCCTTCTCCAATGCATGAAAGTGAAAAGTGAAAGTGAAGTTGCTCAGTCCTGTCTGACTCTTAGCGACCCCATGGACTGCAGCCTACTAGGCTCCTCCATCCATGGGATTTTCCAGGCAAGAGTACTGGAGTGGGGTGCCATTGTGTCCAACTCTTTGTGACCCCATGGACTGTAGCCTGCTAGGCTCCCCTGTCCATGGGATTCTCTAGGCAAGACTACTAGAGTGGGTTGCCATTTCCTTCTCCAGGGGATCACTCCAACGCGGGGATTGAACCCGCGTCTCCTACTTGGAAGATGGATTCTTTACCACTGAGCCACCAGGGAAGCCCTATCGGTTGGTATTTTTTTCTGAGCTCCTTGGGTCTGTGGTTTGGGGTCTGTCATTAACTTTGGAAAATTCTTGGACATTATTTCTTCAAATATTTCTTTTGTTTCATTCTCTTCTCCTTTTGGTATTCCAATTACATGTACATCTTTTGAAACTGGACTACAGTTTGGGGGTATTCTGTTCTGGGTTTTTTATTCTTTTTTGTCTTTGCATTTCAGTTTTGGAAATGTCAGTTGATATATCTGCAAGCTCACTGATTCTTTTCTTGACTATGTCCAGTCTACTGATGAGACGGCAAAGGCCTTGTTTTCTGTTACAGTGGTTTTTTTTTTGTTTTTCTAGGATTTCCTTTTTATTCTTTCTTAGAGTTTCCATCTCTCTGTTTACATTACCCATATGTTCTTTATTTTATCTACTTCTTCCACTAGCTCTTTGAACATATTAATCATAGTTATTTTAAATTCCCAACCTAGTCATTTCAAAATCCGTATCATATCTGAGTCTGGTTCTGATATTTAGTTGTCTCTTTGAGCTATGTTTGTTCCTGCCTTTTAGCATACCTTGTAAATCTTTGTTGAAATCCAAGTGCGATATATCAGGTAATAAGAACTGAGGTAAATAGGTCTTTACTGTGAGGTTTTATATTAATCTTGCTTGAGTGTTCTTTGGAAGGAATGATGCTAAAGCTGAAACTCCAGTACTTTGGCCACCTCATGCGAAGAGTTGACTCATTGGAAAAGACTCTGATGCTGGGAGGGATTGGAGGCAGGAGGAAAAGGGGACAACAGAGGATGAGATGGCTGGATGGCATCACCGACTCAATGGACGTGAGTTTGAGTGAACTCCGGGAGTTGGTGATGGACAGGGAGGCCTGGCGTGCCGCTATTCATGGGGTCGCAAAGAGTCGGACATGACTGAGCGACTGAACTGAACTGAACTGAACTGAAGTTGGCAATGTTTAATGTTTGAGATATAGATAGACAGATATCAATATATCAGTTTTATTTATAGTATATCTTATTTGTATATGTTTTTCTACTTAGACCATGCTCATGCCTATGCTCAGTTGCTCAGTACTGTCCTACTCTTTTCAACCCTAAGGATGGCAGCCCACCAGGCTCCTCTGTCCATGGAGTTTTCCAGGCAAGAATACTAGAATGGGTTGCCATTCCCTTCTCCTGGAGATCTTCCCAGCCCAGTGATGGAATCTGCATCTCTTGTGTATCCTGTATTGGCAGGCAGATTCTTTACTACTGCACCACCTAGGAAGCCCATACTGAGATCATAATGCATAAAATCATCAAGGTGTTGCTTGCCTTAAGGTTGGGCTCAAGGACAGAAACTCAGAGGGCAGTGATTCATTTACAGTGTCCAGAGCCTGGACCTTAGCTTTGTAGATCCATAGTCTTGACCATGCTGCAGAACTCATCAGATCCAGGGTTCTTAGACAGAGTCCTCCAAAGCTGACGTGTTAATCAGGTACAACTCTGTGATGCCCTGGGGCTTCCTCGTCACTGGCATGGATGCCCATGGCTATTGTCCAGGAAATCTATGAGGTTTGAAAGTACTTGAGACAACACATTTGTGCTGGAAGGTTGTTTGATGAAAAGCAAAGAAGAGCAAAGGGCTGTGGGCAGCCTGGTGAAAGACTTCTAGCCGTGGCTCACTGTGACATGTGATGGCCTCATCCATGCCATCTGCTGAGCAAGGCTCTTGGGCACTAGACAGAGGCCCAGCCCTTGGGGAATGCAAAGATGTGTTGGTGGGGGACAAGCAGGTACACAGCTGACTCCAGGAGAGTGTGGGCAGGCAGTCAGCGCTGTGGATGGAGGCAGGGTCCTTCACCTGCCCCAGGGTCAGGAGAGGCTCCCCAGATGAGACTCTGTAGAAAGCTACCCCAGTCCTGCCAAATTCAGCCTCTTGGGACCAGCAGATCATCTCCTTCTTGATGCTTTCCTCATTTGAATTCATCGTCCTTCTTATACCAGGCAAACTTCTCTTCCCGTTTCTGGCCTCAAAGTGCTCTTTTTCTACCATTTTATTTGACTGCCACACCTGCCTATCACAAGAAAGGAGGCTGAGGACCAAGGTGCAGGCAGGTGACTGCATCCAGAGAGTCTGCCAGGAGGATTCAGGGCAAGACTTGCCTGGTGGTCCAGTGGTTAAGATTCCACTCTTCTAATGCAGGGGGCATGGGTTCAATCCCTGGTCGGGGAGCTAAGATTCCACTTGTCATGTGGCCAAAAAGAAAAATTCTAAAAAGTGATTCAAGGCCAGCTTTTCTGGAGTCCTGTGGAGTTCTATACACGAGAGAGCTGAAGGGTACAGACTAACAGGGCGGAAGGAGTTGTGAGGCATTAAATCTCCAACAACCACCCTTGAAACTTTGCCACATGAGAAACAGTTGAAGGAGCCGGGAGTGTTTATCTTGGAGAAAGCAAGACATGATTTTTGTCTTCAAGTATTTGAGGGGGTGTCATATGAAGGAGGAATTAAACTTACTTAGGATAGTTCCAGAGGGCACAATTTGGACCAAAAGGCGGATTTTCACTGAATAGGAAGAAATGAGCAAAAGCTCTGAACAGGGTGTTACATACATTTACAAATATGAATACACACACATGCTAAGCATCTGGAAGGAATTCAGCCTCCTGTTCATCAGAACTGCAAGTTAAAATAATTTTATACCATCTTCTCTTATCTATCAAGTAGCAAAAAATTTATAAGACAAAATACACAGTATTGGGAAGGTTCAGAAAAATGGACACTTTTGTGTTCTGTGCGTGTATGCTCAGTTGATTCAGTCATGTCCGACTCTTTGCAACCCTATGGGCTGTAGCCCACCAGGCTTCTCTGTCCATGGAATTTCCCAGGCAAGAATACTGGAGTGAGTTGCCATGCCCTCCCCAGGGGATCTTCCTGACCCAGGGATTGAACCTGTGTCTCATTAAGTCTCCTGCATGGCAGGCGGATTCTGTACCCACCTGGGAAGGTCAATGTTCTGCTGATGGGAATTTAAATCAGTACAAATCTTCTGTAGAATAACTTCAGAGTATATATTAAATGCCTTAAAATGTGCAATCAATATATAGGAATTAATCAGAGATGTGTGTATTGTATGGTTAAACATTGTTGTGAAAACCTTGAATTGTTTTAAATTTCAAAGTCTAAATATTGGAATATCTAAATTTCAATAATAAAGAATTGGCTAAAACTAGCATGAAATGCCTATATGATAGGATACTGCGCTGTGTGCTATGCTTAGTTGCTTTAGTCGTGACTAACTCTTTGTGATTCCATGAACCGTAACCCACCAGGCTCCTCTGTCCTGGGGATTCTCCAGGCAAGAATACTGGAGTGGGTTGCCATGCCCTCGTCTATCAGATCTTCCAAACCCAGGGATGGAACCCACGTCTTCTGCATCTCAGGTGGATTCTTTACCGTCTGAGCCACCAGGGAAGCCATGATCGGATACTAGACAACCATTAAACAGGCGTGCTTTCAGAAGGTATTTGAGAATGGAGCATGAGACTTCCCTAGTGGTCTAGTGGCTAAGATTCTACTCCCAGTGCGTGGGGCCTGGGTTCGATCTCTGGTCAGGGAACTAGATTCCACATGCTACAACTAAGAATTCATGTGCTGCAGTTAAAAGATTCTGTATGCCAAAATGATAAAGATCAAAGATCCCACATGCCATAGCCAAATACACAAGTAAATCTTAAAAAAAAAGAGTGAAGCAAAGTGCTAAGAAGTATTAAAAAGAATGACAGTTTATGCAATCATGATCCCAATTTTATTTTTAGATTATAAGTGAATGGTGTATCTATGTGTTGAAAAATTGTATGTAGAATAGTAATCGTATCTCTGTGTAGTAGATTGTTGATTACTTTTTTCTTCTGTCTTCGGTCTTGCATTTTCCAAATTTTTACATGACTTCCATCATCAGAAAAAAACGGCATTTTTAGGCAATCAAGCAGAATTTTCTAAACAGCATTTCATACCACTGGATTGAGTGGTTTGCTGTGAATTCAGAAATTGTGTATTTTGTTTGTTTGTTTGGTTTTTTTTTTTTTTGGTTTGGTTGTTGTATTTGGTTGCTGTGTTTCTATAAAGATGAAAGTTCTGGAAATTAAGCTTGTATGCACACATGACGATTCAATCATGCCTCCAGTATCCTGAATTGATATATATCTTGTTCTGTGGCTGTTAATACTGTTTCTTGATTAATAAGTCCATTGTTTTTTCTGTTTAAACTTTTTTTAATATACTGGAGTATAGCCAATTAACAATGCTGTGATGGTTTCAGGTGCACAGCAGAGTAACTCAGCCATTTTTGTACTTGTACCCATTCTCCCCCAAACTCCTCTCCCATCCAGGCTGCCACATAACATTTTACAGAGTTCTGTGTGCTATACTACTCTAGGTCCTTGTTGGTTATCCATTTTAGACATGCTGCTGCTGCTGCTAAGTCGCTTCAGTCGTGTCCGACTCTGTGTGACCCCATAGATGGCAGCCCACCAGGCTCCCCCGTCCCTGGGATTCTCCAGGCAAGAACACTGGAGTGGGTTGCCATTTCCTTCTCCAATGCATGAAAGTGAAAAGTGAAAGTGAAGTCGCTCAGTCATGTCCAACTCTAGTGACCCCATGGACTGTAGCCTAGCAGGCTCCTCCGCCCATGGGATTTTCCAGGCAAAGTACTGGAGTGGGGTGCCATTGCCTTCTCTGCCATTTTAGACATAGTGTGGACCATATTTACTTGATTCATAACTCCATTCATTACACATATCACACACTATTTTACATTTAGAGCTCTCAAGACCAAATGCATGCTTCATTTTCTCAACCCAGTGGTGAGCTCAGACCTGGCATGTAAAATGTATTACATTTCACATAGTCTCCAGGAGATTGTGATGGACAGGGAAGCCTGGTGTGCTGCAGTCCATGGGGTCGCAAAGAGTCGGACATGACTGTGTAACTGAACAACAGACCAGATGGGTGGATGGATGTGTGAAAGGAAAGAAGAAAAGAGTCTGCCTTGATTTAAAAAAAAATAGTTGTTAACCTAAGGGGAATGGGTTTTGAAAGAATTCTTTGCCAGAATTTCCAAAGATGTTTATAGAATCCACTTTCCCAGAAATCTTCTGAGACGGCACAGACAGCCATCTGACATAGATGAGGTGGCTTGAGTAAGGTCATTGGCACGATTACTGTATAATAAGGTCATGGTACCGGAGCACTGGAACAGCCACTCACTTGATGCTTGAATGATGCCTTGTAAATGTCCACGAGGAATGTTGTCCCTACTTGCTCATAGGCTCAGACTCCTTAATTATAAACAGTGACTTGGTTAGGAGGTATGAAGGTGCCTAAGCACCAAAGTTGCTCAGAATATCTACAGGCGACCTTAGCAGTCTCTAAAGGTGAGTAGAAGCAGTAGACTTTGTGAAGCAAGCAAGGACCTTGTGAATAATTCTTTGACAGCCTGCTGGCAACACTTGTGCTTATTTCTGAACCAACAAGTTGTGCAGGCAAACTTTTACCTGGTACCTGTTGACTCCATCGAAAACATAAATGTCCCCCAAAATTCTGCTATATTCCAGAAACCCTTTCTATTACAGAGTGACTTTCCCAATTAGCCTCACAGCATTGTATACTCTATGAAAGTGAAATGTTTGTCGCTCATTTGTATCTGACTCTTCAACCCCATGGACTATAGCCCACCAGGCTCCTCTCTCCATGGAATTCTCCAGGCAAGAATACTGGAGTGGGTTGCCATTGCCTTCTTCAGGGGATCTTCCGACCCAGGGATTGAACCTGGATGTCCCGCCCTGTAGGCAGATTCTTTACCATCTGAACCACCAAGTATACTGTATAAGCTTCATTTAAAATATTTGAGCTAGGGACTTCCCTGGTGGTCCAGTGGTTAAGAATCTGTGTTTCTACTGCAGGGGGCACAGGTTCCATCCCTGGTTGGGGAACTAAGATTCTGGCATGCTACATGGTGCAGCTAAAAAGAAAAAAAACCTGGTGTATGACTAAAGCAAATACAGAGTTCTACAGTTGCTCTGTCCAATCCTTCCTTCTAAAGAAGTTAATATTCTGTGTTCAACGTAGCAAAGGAGACATCACCCTCGGTGCAGAAGAGATCACCCACAGCAGGTTGCATTTTCCAGTGTGTGAGGTATGCTTAGAGTCCAGGGGTAGCTTTGAAATTCTGAAGATGGGAATTGCCTCCACTCCATGGTCACTGCCCCAGCGCCTTGCATTTTTCAGACTGGCATCCTGCTTTGAGCCAGACTCCATGTCTATCACAGGGACTTCTCCTCTATTCATCATCATCTGATGTGCTTGGTTCATCACCACAGAATAATACGTGGAAAATGTCTGATTAACTGGCTGTGTGTCTGCACAGGAGAGCCAGGATCTGCCCCAGTGGAGGGGGTGTGCTTGACTGAGATCAGGTTACCTCCCTCTGGGACCATCCTGATCAGGAAGAGGCTTGGTTCTTGGCAGCCTCTGGTGCTTTCTCATCAGTGAGGCTGATGCTTTCCTTCACGATGCTGCTGGACTTTCAGTAAGCCTCGGCCACAGCATGCCAGAGGCCTGAGGTTATTTCGGGGTTTTGGCTAGAATCTGCAGTGGTCAGACCAGTGTTGCCACTTCACCAGACAGCTCAGCCCCACCATGAGCTCATCCACGACAGCCCTGCGCTTCTCACAGTTTGCTGGTTGAACACAGTGTGTTGTTTTTTTTTTCCCTTCATTTGAAAGTCTCCAAAGGCTGGTCTTCTGTGTGGAAGCCATGCACCCGCAAGGCTGGATTCCCTCGTCTCACCAACCCTCAGCCATACTGTCCTGCCCAAGCTGGACATGCTGATGTTTGATATTCTGGTTGGACATCAGAGCCATGACCTTAACTTGTGAGATGGAGCACTGGCCACCTCTTCCGTCCTCCTCATTCTCAGGCAGGGCAAAGCCACTCTTCCATTTCTTTCAATGGATACTTTCTGAGCACCAGCCATGGGCCAGTTACTTTCCTAGTTCCTGGGGACCCTAGGGGGAGTCTGATATAGCACCTGCCCTTTAGAAGCTCACAGTGTGGGCTTCCCTTATGGTCCGTTGCTTAAGAATCCACCTGCCAATGCAGGGGACGCTGGTTTGAGCCCTGGTCTGGGAAGATCCCACATGTCTTGGGGTAATTAAGCCTGTGCACCACAACTACTGAAGCCTGTGCTCTACAACAAGAGAAACCACTGCAGTGAGAAGCCTATGCTCCACAGGAGCGTGACCGCACCTCACTGCTACTGTAGGAAACCTGCACACAGCAATGAGGACCCAGCACAGCCAAAATAAGTGAACAAGTTAATATTTAATTAAACTAAAAGAAGTCACAGCACAGTGGAGGAGACAGTTAGGCATGTGGGTCATTGCAAAGCCCCAGATCAAGGGTCACACAGAGGACTCATGAGAGAAGCACAAGGACAAGAGATCTCGTCTACTGGGAGTGTCAAGGTTGTCTGCTCTCTCCTATGCTCTGAGGCCAAGCCTTGCTGAAAGCCTAATAGGTGGAGAGTAACGTTTAAGCTGAAACATGAACATAAAGGAGTTTTCTAGGTGGAAAAAATTGCTTTCTAGGCATACTGAGTTGTGTTGGTGAGTGTAGAGGAGGTATGTAATGATCACAGTCTTCATTTCAGAGTGCTCACAACATGCGGATCACTGTGCCAAGGACTCTGTGCATTGTGCTTCAGTGTTTGTGAAAATGTTAGGTTGCTCAGTTGTGTCTGACTCTTTGCGACCCCATGGACTATAACCTGCTTCTGTAGGCCCTTCTGTCTGTGGGATTTTCCAGGAAAGAATACTGAAGTGGGTTGCCTTGCCCCTCTCCAGGGCATCTTGCCAAACTGGGGATTGAACCCAGGTATCCTGCATTTCAGACAGATTCTTTACCATCTGAGCTACCAGGGAAGCCCACTTCAGTGTTCACAACAACTCTCATGAGGTCCAGGCATTGTAATTACCTCTGTCGGGCAGGTGACATGCTGGAGGGTCAGCATAGCAACTTAATCAGCCCAGTTCACACAGTTAGTAAGCAGCCAAGTCTGGGAATGAATCTAGGCCTTACTGATGCTCTGATGTCGGGGAGAAGAGAGGTTGCTGCCTTGGGAATCGTGTGTGATTGACTGTGGCTGGAGGGAATGTGGCCAGACAGGTGGGTAGAATCAGATCCTGGAGGTGAAGCCTTGTATGCTAAGCCTGGGGGTTTGGAACCCTCCTCTGCTCTCTATGGAATGTTACTAAAAGCCACTGAAAGTTCTTAAAGATCATTCTAGAAGTTGGATTGAAGTGAGAGGAGGGGCAAAGATAGGCCTGACAGTGGGGGGGCCAGAGAGGACTGATTCAGGAGAAACTGTGAGGCCTGAACGAAGGCAGTGGCCGTGCAGATGGAGAGGTGCATGTCGAGTGTACGGACAGCAGGGAGATGTGAGCTGATGGGAGAAAACAGGTAAGGGCTGGGCCATGCTGGGTACACAGCTGGTGGGTGAGGAGGCTGGAATTCAACCCCTTGCAGGCCATACCGCAGAGTCCATGTGTTTTAAGAACTATGGGAGATTGCCTACCCCACCCCTGCCAATTAATGTGTAAATAACATGGGACTTTGGATCTGCAATTTAGATTTTAGATATGTTGTTGTTGTTGTTCAGTCGCTCAGTCATGTCTGACTCTTTGTGACCCCATGGACTGCAGCATGTGGTCATTATTTTATATTATTCATCTGTCTTTCAAGAAACAGGCCTGCCATTTGCAGTCAAGTCCAGGACTCTGTTACTGACAATTCTTCCATCTTCCTGCTTTACTTGCTCACCTCCGCTGGCTTCTGGACTATGTTTCCTCCATATCTGATATCACGTCTCAGTGCCACGTGGGCCCTTTCAGTTTGCAGACTTAAGCCCTTCCTGTGTGCATGCTCAGTTGCTGAGTGTATCTGATTCTTTGCAAACCCTTGGACTATAGCTCCTCTGTCCATGGGATTCTCCAGGCAAGAATACTCGAGTGGGTTGCCATTGCCTCCTCCAGGGGATTTTCCTGACCCAGGGATCGAACCCACATCTCCTGCATTGGCAAGCAGATTCTTTACCACTGAGCACCTGAAGAGTCGATCCCTCAAGACTTGCCCCCGTTCTTGCCACTGTCAAGCCAAAGCAGTTCTGAGCTTGTAGTTTGGTCTTGCTGGGGACCCTTCCACAGCCTCCCTTTTCCTTCATATGTAGCTTCCTCAGCACTTCCCTTCACCCCATCTTGCCCAAACAATCCTCCCTGGTTTCTGGTATTGAGATGTTCGTCTCTCATCTCAGACTCTGAGAGTTTCCACAGTAACTTGGGAGGGACAGGTAGTTACTCATGTGGTCTCAGGTTGCTCTTTTGACCCCAAAGCACCTGTTGTACTTCTAAGCTGTCCTTTGTAAAGTGGGAGAGCCAGGTCTTTAAGATCACCACCAGGAACCCTGAAATGCAAAACACCTACAAGTCAGCATTTCCTAAAGTGTGTCCTGAGATCTCAGTCTCAGAGATACTTCATAAAGAAAGGAGTCCCTGGTCAATAATTAGGGTACTTTTCTCTCTCTTAGAGACTCATACTCCGAAGTTCAATGTTTCCTGAGCATGCCTACAGTGATGAAACTTTTTTGTCTTTGTTTAAACCGTGTTTCCCAAATGTATTTGGCCAGAGAATCGTTTTTTCCCACTAAAACTTTTTACTGTTCCCCAGAGAATACTTTGGAAACATACTGTGAACAAGTGGCTGTTTTTTCCCCCTGTGTTTGGTGGAATGCAAAAAAAAAAAGTCTTAATTCTCATGTGAAGATGTGAGTCCCAGAATAGACTCCACCCAGCATTACTGAAAAACAACCCAACTTTCCGTGAGTGTTTGCACAGGGTTAATGCAACCCTTTAGTTAAACATGAATAAGCCTTTCTGGCCAACAACTCTGAGCTTCATCCGAGACGGCAGTCTCCAGTTACATTTCACTTGTGTGTTGTTTGTATGACTCGGGGTTTATTTAGAGCTGGCGTTAGTGGAGCGTATTTCCAAAGAAAAGGTAATTGAATGTGGGGCAAAACGGGCTTGTGAAACCAATTAGGAAATCATTGAGATCTGTTTAAATGGCTGGAATTATTCCGTTCCTATTAAAAACCACTTTGAGAAATGCTGAGGTTCCTGCCAGGAAGCATTCCCTCCTGACACCATCCCTGCCAGCCCTGGCATCCAGCCTTGGCCACCCGCCCTTCCTCAAAGCAGCCTGTTCTTTTCTCTGTTGTAATACTAACCACCTGGCATTGTGATGCTCTGGTTCTCTGCTTCCCCCACCTGCTGGCAACTCCTTGAGAGCAGGAGCTGGTGGAATGCACGCTGAATCCCTTACTGTCAGGCACTTAACAGGTGCTCAACAGGTATGTCAAACTGATCCCATGGCCAAACTCTGAGCTGGTGTCGGGCTAAGAAAGTCAGAGTTAAAGAGAACCTTCAGCATTACCCCAAGCCAGCCCCTTCTCTCCACAGAGGAGAAATCTAAAATCCTGTAAGACTCCGCATCTCAGCTGACCCCAGCACTTCTCCGCTCCCCTTGACCACAGCCCAGACCCTGCAGGGGAAACCTGCAGCCAGGCAGAGTTCAGATGCCAAGCGGCCACTCAGGAATGGGATGATTCTGTGTCTATTGACTAGTGTCGGGGAAGCCATCACCAGCATCATAGCAAAAACTAGAGCTGGACATATTGAGCCCCACCTGCCAGTTGTTGTTATTGTTCAGTCGCTAAGTCATGTCTGACTCTGCAACCCCTCCGGCCCTGAAATTGGTGACTGGTGGGGAGCCTTTGAGGTTTTTTGGAAAAGAAGCTTGAAATATGGTCAAGGCTGTGCTTTGGCAAAATGAAAAGTAGCAATAGCATAGGGAGAGGTGGGGCCAAGGAGGGAAGATGGTTGGAGTACGTGCTAGAAGAAGAGACTTTTGAGCACCTGTAAAAGGAGGGTCAGGCTTACCCAGTGGTTCAGGAAGAATCCACCTGTGTAGGAGTGCAAGAGTTGCTGGTTCGATCCCTGGGTTGGAAAGATCCCCTGCAGGCAGGCATGGCAACTCACTCCAGTATTCTTGCCTAGAGAATGCCATGGACAGAGGATCCTGGCAGGCTACAATCCATAGGGTCGCAAAGAGTCAGACACGACTGAAGCAACTGAGCGTGCACGCAACAGGAGGGTTGTGTGAAGGCGGTGTCTGGAGGGGTCCAGTGTCCGTGACCGGGGGCTGTTGGAGAAAGGAACATCCTCTCCTGGGGAGGGGGCCACAGTCAGGGAGATGGAAGCACCCAGATCGCAGAGCCCATGAGATGCGGACAGCCAAGGATGCCAGTCTTCAACTACAAAGGATGAAGTTCCCAAGGACCATGTAGAAGGTTATTTGGGAGCTAGTTACTTTGAGCAAGGCCAGGTGGAGGCTGGTCTTCATTGGAGAGGAATGTGGAGCAGAAAGCAGCAAGACACTGATGGTGGTGAGAAATGACAGCAGAATCAGGATGTGAGTGCTACTGGGGGACTGGCTACAATGAGTGGTGAGTTAGCATCATGGCAGAACTCTTCGTGCTAGCCAGTGCCCAGCCTGCCCAAGACAAAAGTATTGTGACCAGAAGCTGGAGAGACAGTGTAGCCCCAGAGCAGGGATGGGTGACAGGTGGGCTGCTGGACACAGCCCTGCCTTTTAGATGCCTGTTCTGCACCAGTGAGGATTTATAGCTTCTAGGAGCTAGAAATGGGGGAGAAGTCAATCAATGAAGCATGTCATTTATTTCTGAACTTTGTATGTGCCTGCATGCTAAGTCCCTTCAGTCATGTCTGACTCTGTGTGACCCCATGGACTGTAGCCCACCAGGCGACTCTGTGGGGATTCTCCAGGCAAGAATACTGTGGTGGGTTGCCATGCCCTTCTCCAGGGGATCTTCCCAGCCCAGGGATTGAACCTGAGTCTCCTACTTTGCCAGGCAGATTCTTTACCGTCTGAGCCTGAACTTTCTATAACTGAAAGCTAAAGATAGCAGGGAAGAGCCACAGCTAAGCCACCAAGAGAATGAGAGGGTCAGTCATCTGAGCTTCCTTTGGAAAACAGTCCACTGCTTTCTAATGACATCCCTCTTCTGTCAGGGGGAGATAACATGGACTCAAGAGTCTTGAGGTGGGCAGGAAACCTAGGGGAGCCTCGTGGCCCATTCCTCTCTATACCCCTGGTGAGACTCAGGCCTGGAAAGGGCAGTCCTTGTGCCCCCTAATTCCTTTTTTCCTGACATCCTGCTGGACCCCAGTGTGGCTTTATTGTTACAGGCCCTTAGCCCTTTGTTTATAGATGACGCCTTTCTGGAAATGAAGCTCTATCTTCGGAGTCCAAGTTTATTACAGCCTTCCCTTTAGGCACAAGAAGATGGCGTGTTAATTTTCATGATTCAATGGCAGTTAATTTGGAAAGAAATGTATCTCTGCCAAACATTTGACAATTAAATGTCCAGCATCATCATGTGCATTTTCCTTCAGTTTGGTAATCAGGAGCAGGATTCTAAAGGCTGGATTTAAGTACAATACGTTCATGTTTCTGACATGGTTGGAGAATGAGGTGTGAACTGGGAAAATTCCCCAGGTGTGTGAAGCCCACCTTTTTAAATACGAACATCACAGGCCAGCCTTTTTCCTTAATCATTTTTTATTATCATTACTATAAAACAGCCCATCTTATTAAATTTAGAAGTCTATAAAATCTTAAAAAATAAAATTCACCTAAAACCCATTTTTAACAGATTTTTTTTGATGCAGACCTTTTTTAAAGTCTTTATTGAATTTGTTACAATATTGCTTTTGTTTTTATGTTTTGTTTTTTTTGCCATGAGGCATGTGGGATCTTAGTTTTCCAACCAGGGAATCGAATCCACACCCCCTGAATTGGAAATCAAAGTCTTAACCACTGGACTATAATGAAAAGGACATCTTTTTGGGGTATTAGTTCTAAAAGGTCTTGTAGGTCTTCACAGAACCGTTCAACTTCAGCTTCTTCAGCGTTACTGGTTGGGCCATAGACTTGGATTCCTGTGATATTTAATGGTTTGCCTTGGAAACGAACAGAGATCATTCTATCGTTTTTGAGATTGCATCCAAGTACTACATTTTGGACTCTTGTTGACCATGATGGCTACTTCATTTCTTCTAAGGGATTCCCGCCCACAGTAGTAGATATAATGGTCATCTGAGTTAAATTCACCCATTCCAGTCCATTTTAGTTCGCTGATTCCTAGAATGTTGACGTTCACTCTTGCCATCTCCTGTTTGACCACTTCCAATTTGCCTTGATTCACGGACATAACATTCCAGGTTCCTATGCAATATTGCTTTTTACAACATCGGACCTTGCTTCTATCACCAGTCACATCCACAACTGTGTATTGTTTTTACTTTGGCTCCATCCCTTCATTCTTTCTGGAGTTATTTCTCCACTGATTTCCAGTAGCATATTGGGCACCTACTGACCTGGAGAGTTCCCCTTTCAGTATCCTATCATTTTGCCTTTTCATGCTGTTACCAGACCACCTGACCTGCCTCTTGAGAAACCTATATGCAGGTCAGGAAGCAACAGTTAGAACTGGACATGGAACAACAAACTGGTTCCAAATAGGAAAAGGAGTTCGTCAAGGCTGTACACTGTCACCCTGCTTATTTAACTTATATGCAGAGTACATCATGAGAAACGCTGGGCTGGAAGAAGCACAAGCTGGAATCAAGATTGCCAGGAGAAATATCAATAACCTCAGATATGCAGATGACACCATCCTTATGTCAAAAAGTGAAGAGGAACTAAAAAGCGTCTTGATGAAAGTGAAAGAGGAGAGTGAAAAAGTTGGCTTAAAGCTCAACATTCAGAAAACGGAGATCATGGCATCTGGTCCCATCACTTCATGGGAAATAAATGGGGAAACAGTGGAAACAGTGTCAGACTTTATTTTTGGGGGCTCCAAAATCACTGCAGATGGTGACTGCAGCCATGAAATTAAAAGACGCTTACTCCTTGGAAGGAAAGTTATGACCAATCTAGATAGCATATTGGAAAGCAGAGACATTACTTTGCCAACAAAGGTCCATCTAGTCAAGGCTATGGTTTTTCCAGTGGTCATGTATGGATGTGAGAGTTGGACTGTGAAGAAAGCTGAGTGCTGAAGAATTGATGCTTTTGAACTGTGGTGTTGGAGAAGACTCTTGAGAGTCCCTTGGACTGCAAGGAGATCCAACCAGTCCATTCTGAAGGAGATCAGCCCTGGGATTTCTTTGGAAGGAATGATGCTAAAGCTGAAACTCCAGTACTTTGGCCACCTCATGCGAAGACTTGACTCATTGGAAAAGACTCTGATTGGGGGCAGGAGGAAAAGGGGACGACAGAGGATGAGATGGCTGGATGGCATCACAGACTCGATGGACATGAGTTTGAGTGAACTCTGGGAGTTGGTGATGGACAAGGAGGCCTGGCGTGCTGCAATTCATGGAGTCACAAAGAGTCGGACATGACTGAGCGACTGAACTGAACTGAACTGAACCACTGGACTGCCAGGGAAGTCCACTGAAAACCCATTTTAAAACATTTTAATGTATTATGAAGTAAAAAAGAAGTCTCCCTTTCCACCCTTGTTCTATTCTAGACATTTTTAATTTTTCATGGGTATCATAAATGTTTCCAAGTTAGTACTTAAACTGTGCAATCCCTGGTAGCTCAGACGATAAAGCATCTGCCTACAATGCTGAAGACCCAGGTTTGATCCCTGGGTCAGGAAGATCCCCTGGAGAAGGAAATGGCAACCCACTCCAGTGTTCTTGCCTGGAAAATCCCATGGACTGAGGAGCCTGGTAGGCTAC
This sequence comes from Bubalus kerabau, assembly GCF_029407905.1. NCBI lineage: Eukaryota > Metazoa > Chordata > Mammalia > Artiodactyla > Bovidae > Bubalus > Bubalus kerabau. The sequence goes on from NC_073642.1 coordinate 27,057,500, forward strand.
AGTCCATGGGGTAGCAAAGAGTCGGACACGACTGAGCAACTTCACTTTCACCTACTTAATTCTTTTAAATGACTGTATAGTATTCCATCAGCTGCTCCCCAAATTGGAACTTTAAGATGGTTTTCAGGGACTTCTTTGGCAGTCCAATTGTTGAGACCACCTTCTAATGCAAGGGGCACAGCTTCAATCCCTAGTCAGGGAACTAAGATCCTACATATTGAAAGGTATGGCCAAAAATTAAAAATAAATCAAAAAAAATGTTTTTGAAGATTGTTTTCAGTTTGGGGCACTTGCAAAGAGTACCATAGTGGATGTCCTTGCACATGATTCTTTTCCCATGAGCACTTGTGTTTCTGCAGGATGGTCTTAGAAGTGGAATGGGATGATGCAAGTATATTTTAATAGATGTTATCAAATTACCTTACAAGGCAGATTGCAAATGGGTCCATTTTTCCCCTCTCCTCCCAACTCTGAATGTTTTCATTCTTTTGTAAGTTTTGCCAATCTGATAAGTATTTTGGGGGGGTGAGGGGAGATGATATATTTTAATTAGATTGTCTTCATTAGTGAAATTGAGCATCTTTTCTGGATGTATCGACTATCTGTACTTTACTGTGAGTTGCTTGTCCATGGTATATATGCACATTTTCCTGTGGAGTGATTTGTGCTTTCCTTATTTACTTGTCCAGATGTTAGTTGCTCAGTCCTAGCCTACTGTCTGTGACCCCATGGGCTGTAGTCCTCCAGACTCCCCTGTCCTTGGGATTCTGCAGGCAAGAGTACTGCAGTGGGTTGCCATTACTTATAGGAGGTCTTTATAATATTATGAATATTATACCTTTGTCTACTGTGTGTTGCAAATCTTTTCTTCCAGGCTGTTGTTTCTCTTCTCGTTTTGTCTGTATTATCTTTCATCGCACAGAATTTCTCATCTGCTTACATAAGGGGCCCAGAACATGCTCTTGTCTTTTCCCCTAATAATTCAGAGTTGGCTTGACAAAAGTCTAGAGCTGGATGGGAATTGAAAGGATAATTCAAAGGTGTCCTCAAGGGTTTTCAGCTCACTGCTGTCTCCCTTGCGGCTATTGTTTTTTTGTGTGTGGGTTGTTGTTTGTTCCTTTTTATGCTCCGTAAGGATTCCCTGTCTTCAAATTCACCTGGTGGTAAATAACTTCATTCTTTCCAGGTGTCTCTTTTTATACTGTGCTATCCAATCACAGATTTCTGGTTCTCATCCTTTATCGTCTAAACCAAGGGTCTCCAACCTCTGGGATCCAAAGCGTGATCATCTGAGGTGGAGCTGATTGATGTCCCAGGTGGCATAATTGATGTCCCAGTGCTGAAGAATCTGCCTGCAAACACAGGAGATGCAGGTTCAATCTCTGGGTTGGGAAGATCCTTGGAGGAAGAAATGACAACCCACGCCAGTATTCTTGCCTGGGAAATCCCATGGACAGAGGAGCCTGGCGGGCCACAGTCCATGGGGTCACAAACAGTTGGACATAACTGAGCACGCATGCCACGCCGTCCTTCATGATATAGACCAGGGGTCCCTAACCTCTGGAATCTAATGCTTGATGACCTGGGGTGTAGCTGATGTAATACTAATGGACATAAAGTGCGTAATAAATGCAGTGGGCTTGAATCGTCCTGAAACCATCCCCACTGCCTTCCATGAAAAAATCGTCTTCCACAAAACTGATCCCCATTGCCAAAAAGATTGAGGACTACTGGTCTAGACCAATAGTAACTTGTCGGTACCATGGACAGAAGGAATGAAATAGACTGTGAGTGGGGCTGACAGCCTTTCCTGAGAGCGAAGTGCCCAGACTGTAGTGAATGACCTTTGAGATCTGTTAGGGCTGGTAGAGACCTTGTTCTGGTTTGCTGAGACTGATAAATATAAATTTGTTCATGGAGGAGGTGGCTTTTGTAGGCTTTTTTCTTACATGAGAAATACTTCTTCGGTGCCTCGGCCTTGACTGCATGGGACTCAGAACTGTGATGCTGTAAAGGAACTGTGCTAGACTTGTTAAGACACCTCCTTCCCCTGACACATCCCCAGAGACATCTTTCTCTGGCCAACGCTGGTCCCACCAGACACAGAGACACACCCGACTCTGATGAACCCTTGTCTATAAAGCCTTCAGGAGTATTCTGCCAACAACTTCCCAGCCAAGAGGTGTGTCACATGGTACTTCTTGTTATAGATACTTTACATCTGTTTGTCTCTGCTGCTTATGACAGGACCAGATCATATACATTGCTGTATTATTTAAGCTACTGAGCACAGGGCTTAGAACACAGAGGGGCCCCGGTGAGTGTTTGGTGACTGAGTTTCTCTTTCCTCTCCTGCTCATGCACCCTGCAGAACCTACCCAGAAGGAACCCAGGTTTACTAATACCACTATTTAACACTGTTATTTAGTCATTGCTATGGAAAGACTTTGTGCAAGTTTATAATAAAACACTACGCTAAGGAAACAGAAGCAGCAAACAGGTTTTATTTTACAGCCTGCTTTGATGAACTGTTTTGTGTCTGCTTCAGTAACTGGTGGGAGGGATGTCCCTGGTGGTCCAGTGGTAGAAAATCCACCTTGCAAATCAGAGGACAAGGGTTTGATCCTTGGTCAGGGAACTAAGATCCCACATGCCTCAGAGCAGCTAAGCCCACACACAGCAAGTACTGAGCTATATGCTCTGGAGCCCACTTGCCACATCTAGAGAGGCTGTGCGTCACATCAAAAGATCCCACATGTGACTAAGACCTGATGCCCCCAAATAAATGAATGAATGAATGGATAAAATAACTGGAGGGGGGGAAATATGCCATTATTTATTAGTGATTAGTGATGCTTGTCTTGGATACAGAAAGGGGGTATCTCAGTTCACATGTTAGATCTGTGTCACGGCTAACCTATATGTTAAAAAATGAACACATAGAACATTCACAGAGGTGTTATGGGTTGGAATGAGCTCCCTACAGAATTCATGGGTTGAAGCCCAGGATTTCAGAATGTGACCTTATTTGGCAGTAGAGCCCTTGCAGATGTAATTAAGTTAAGATGAGATCATACTGATGTTGTGTGGGCCCCAATCCAGTACGACTTGTGTCCTTATAAAAGGGTAAACCAGCTACTACCTTTGTGCAAAGAAACCTATCTTTGAAAAGTGGAAATCAAAATTAAACTCTCATTACAGACTATTTTGTAATTAACAACTAAGGCCCCATTCCATATCAAGACTTCGTGGATGTGACCAAAACAGTGCTTATAGGAAAGCTGTGGTTTGAAGTGCTTTTCTTATTAAATGTGGGAAAACTAGGATTTGCCTTATGAATTAGGAATTTAACTTATGAAAATAGAGTTTATTTAACTTACAAACATAGAATAACAAAATAACATGAGCAAACCAAAAGGATAGAATTAATGAACAAATATAAATGAAAAAGATTAAATTAGAAAACAAAATTATTATCCTGTTGATAATAGTTATTCATCAAGACTGGTAAAAGAAAACCTACAGGGGGTGGGATGGGATGGAGAAGATGGGAATGAGGCTCAGGACGGAGGGGATATATGTGTACATATATGGCTGATGCATGCTGTTGTACAGCAGAAACTAACACAACATTGTGAAGAATTATACTTCAACTGTAAATAAATCAGTTCTGTTCAGTTCAGTTGCTCACTCGTCTCTGACTCTTTGCACCCCATGGACTGAAGCACGCCAGGCCTCCCTGTCCATCACCAACTCCCAGAGTTTACTCAAACTCATCTGCATTGAGTCGGTGATGCCATCCAACCATCTCATCCTCTGTCATCCCCCCTTCTCCTCCTGCCTTCAATCTTTCCCAGCATCAGGGTCTTTTCAAATGAGTCAGCTCTTAGCATCAGGTGGCCAAAGTATTGGAGTTCCAGCTTCAGCATCAGTCTTTCCAATGAACACCCAAGACTGATCTCCTTTAGGATGGACTGGCTGGATCTCCTTGCAGTCCAAGGGACTCTCAAGAGTCTTCTCCAACACCACAGTTCAAAAGCATCAATTCTTCGACACTCAGCTTTCTTTATAGTCCAACTTTCACATCCATACATGACCACTGGAAAAACCATAGTTTTGACTATGGTCAAAGATGGACCTTTGTTGGCAAAGTAATGTCTCTGCTTTTTAATATGCTGTCTAGGTTGATCATAACTTTGCTTCCAAGGAGCAAGCGTCTTTTACATTTCATGGCTGCAGTCACCATCTGCAGTGATTTTGGAGCTCAAAAAAGTCATCTTTCATTGTTTCCCCATCTATTTGCCATGAAGTGATGGGACCAAATGCCATGATCTTAGTTTTCTGAATGTTGAGTTTTAAGCCAACTTTTTCACGCTCCTCTTTCACTTTCATCAAAAGGCTCTTTAGTTCTTCTTCGCTTTCTGCCATAAGGGTGGTGTAATCTGCATATCTGAGGTTATTGATATTTCTCCCGGCAATCTTGATTCTAGCTTATACTTCATCCAGTTCAGCATTTCTCATGATGTACTCTGCATATAAGTTAAATAAGTAGGGTGACCATATACAGCCTTGATGTACTCCTTTCCCGATTCTGAACTAGTCTGCTGTTCCTTGTTCAGCTATAACTGTTGCTTCTTGACCTGTATACAGATTTCCCAGGAGGCAGGCCAGGTGGTCTTGTATTCCCACTTCTTTAAGAATTTTCCATAGTTTGTTGTGGTCCACACAGTCAAAGACTTTGGCATAGTCAATAAAGCAGAAGTAGATGTTTTTCTTGAACTCTCTTGCTTTTTCAGTGATCCAACGGATGTTGGCAATTTGATCTCTGGTTCCTCTGCCTTTTCTAAATCCAGCTTGAACATCTGGAAGTTCACGGTTCACATACCGTTGAAGCCTGGCTTGGAAAATTTTGAGCATTGCTTTGCTAGTGTGTGAGATGAGTAAATAAATAAAGACTGGTAAAAGGGAAAACTTCTAATAAGTCTAATCCTTATTTTTAAAAAAAAAAAAAATAAATGCATGTTAATGGTAAAGAGATTTATCAAAGAAAGTTTAAAACCTTATAAACATAGTGTGCATAATTTAAATTTATACATGTTAAAATCTTTGGGAAGAAAGTTAATTTCTGGGAAAATTGAATCAAAGAAAGGTCTTTTTTTTTTTTTATGAGAGGAAATCAAAACTAAGCAATAACTTGAAAAAGCTAGTTTTTCAAGAACAAAGAACAGCTCTCCCAATGGTGCCAGGCTTCAAGATTTTATGAGCAAATTATTTAAACACTTACAAAGCATAGGAAGACAGCAAGTGTTTGGCTTTATTTCTTAAAGTTCCCAAAACTTTAATACAAAACCTGACAGGGGAACTTCAAAAAGGAAAACAATGAACCCAATTTCATTTATGAACATACAGGTGCTAAATACAACATCAAATTATATATTTATTAATTACAAGACTACTTGAATGGTTTAATATTAAGAGATCTGTTAATATAATTCATTAATGGAGGGGAGTGAATTAATTTTATCATTAATGTTTTTAAATAAGTGTTTATAAATCAATAATAAAATATGTTTTCTTAGTGCAAACAATACAAATATCTGAAACCAACAATCAATATCTTACAGACTGGTGAAATATTAGAAGGGTTTTTATCAAAATGAAGAATATAAGAGGAATGTTCACTTCTACCTCTATTAATCAGCATTTGTGTTGGAATTTTTACTCCAGGAACTAAAATAAGAAAAGGAATAAAGCATAATTACTTGAAAGGGAAAAAAGAAAGAAAATTATAGAATTAACATTACTTGCAGATAATATGCGGAGAAGGCAATGGCACCCCACTCCAGTACTCTTGCCTGGAAACTCCCATGGACGGAGGAGCCTGGTGGGCTGCAGTCCATGGGGTCGCTGAGGGTCGGACACGACTGAGCGACTTCACTTTCACTTTTCACTTTCATGCATTGGAGAAGGAAATGGCAACCCACTCCAGTGTTCTTGCCTGGAGAATCCCAGGGACGGGGGAGCCTGGTGGGCTGCCGTCTATGGGGTCACACAGAGTTGGACACGACTGAAGCGACTTAGCAGCAGCAGCAGCAGCAGCAGCAAATATGATTACCTAAAATATAAAATCAAATCTACTGAAAATATTTGAGAGAATTGGATACAAAGCCATTTATAAAATACTAAAAAAATCAGTAACACATTGGAAAATAAAATGTGAAAAGAATACCCATCTATAAAAATAGCAACACTTTATATATAAAAAACTATAAAACACTGATGAAAGAAATCAAAGATGACACAATAGATGGAGAAATATATCATGTTCATGGATCGGAGGGAGAAGGCAATGGCACCCCACTCCAGTACTGTTGCCCGGAAAATCCCATGGATGGAGGAGCCTAGTAGGCTGCAGTCCATGGGGGCGCTAAGAGTCAGACACGACTGAGCGACTTCACTTTCACTTTCCACTTTCATGCATTGGAGAAGGAAATGGCAACCCACTCCAGTGTTCTTGCCTGGAGAATCCCAGGGACGGAGAAGCCTGGTAGGCTGCAGTCCATGGGGTCGCACAGAGTCGGACATGACTGAAGCGACTTAGCAGCAGCAGCAGCATGGATCAGAAGAAACAATATAGTGAAAATGAGTATACTACCCAAAGCAATCTATAGATTCAATGCAATCCCTATCAAGCTACCAACGGTATTTTTCACAGAACTAGAGCAAATAATTTCACAATTTGTATGGAAATACAAAACACCTAGAGTAGCCAAAGCAATCTTGAGAAAGAAGAATGGAACTGGAGGAATCAACCTGCCTGACTTCAGACTATACTACAAAGAAACAGTCATCAAGACAGTATGGTACTGGCACAAAGACAGAAATATAGATCAATGGAACAAAATAGAAAGCCCAGATATAAATCCACACACCTATTGTCACCTATACAGTGGAGAAAAGAGAATCTCTTTAACAAGATGACACCACCCTTATGGCAGAACGTGAAGAAGACTTAAAGAGCCTTTTGATGAAAGTGAAAGAGGAGAGTGAAAAAGTTGGCTTAAAGCTCAACATTCAGAAAACTAAGATCATGGCATCCGGTCCCCTCACTTCATGGCAAATAAATGGGGAAACAGTGGAAACAATGGCTGACTTTATTTTTTTGGTCTCCAAAATCACTGCAGATGCTGACTGCAGCCATGAAATTAAAAGACGCTTACTACTTGGAAGCAAAGTTGTGACCAACCTAGACAGCATATTAAAAAGCAGAGACATTACTTTGCCAACAAAGATCCGTCTAGTCAAAGTTATGGTTTTTCCAGTAGTCATGTATGGATGTGAGTTGGACTATAAAGAAAGCTGAGTGTCGAAGAATTGATGCTTTTGAACTGTGGTGTTGGAGAAGACTCTTGAGAGTCCCTTGGACTGCAAGGAGATCCAGCCAGTCCATCCTAAAGGAGATCAGTCCTGGGTGTTCATTGGAAGGACTGATGCTGAAGCTGAAACTCCAATACTTTGGCCACCTGATGCAAAGAGCTGACTCATTTGAAAAGACCCTGATGCTGGGAAAGATTGAGGGCAGGAGAAGAAGGGGCCAACAGAGGATGAGATAGTTGGGTAGCATCACCGACTTGATGGACATGAGTTTGAGTAAACTCTGGGAGTTGGTGATGGACAGGGAGGCCTGGTGTGCTGCAGTTCATGGGGTCATAAGGAGTCGGACACAACTGAGTGACTGAGCTGAACTGAACTGAATTTAAAAAGAGGTGCTGGGAAAACTGGTCAACCACTTGTCAAAGAATGAAACTAGAACACTTTCTAACACCATACACAAAAATAAACTCAAATGGATTAAAGATCTAAATGTAAGACCAGAAACCATAAAACTCCTAGAGGAAAACATAGGCAAAACACTCTCTGACATAAATCACAGCAGGATCCTCTATGACCCACCTCCCAGAGTAATGGAAATAAAAGCAAAAATAAACAAATGGGACCTAATTAAACTTAAAAGATTTTGCACAACGAAGAAAACTGTAAGCAAGGTGAAAAGACAGCCTTCAGAATGGGAGAAAATGAAGGCAAACGAAGCAACTGACAGAATTATTATCAAAAATACACAAGCAGCTCATGCAGCTCAATTCCAGTAAAATAAATGAGCCAATCAAAAAATGAGCCAAAGAACTAAGCAGACATTTCTCCAAAGAAAACATACAGATGGCTAACAAACACATGAAAAGATGCTCAACACCACTCATTATCAGAGAAATGCAAATCAAAACCACAATGAGGTACCATCTCATGCTGGTCAGGATGGCTGCTATCCAAAAGTCTACAAACAATAAATGCTGGAGAGGGTGTGGAGAAAAGGGAACCCTCTTACACTGCTGGTGGGAATGCAAACTAGTACAGCCACTATGGAGAACAGTGTGGAGATTCCTTAAAAAACTGGAAATAGAACTGCCATATGACCCAGCAATCCCACTGCTGGGCATACACACTGAGGAAACCAGAATTGAAAGAGTCACGTGTACCCCAATGTTCATCACAGCACTGTTTACAATAGCCAGGACATGGAAGCAACCTAGATGTCCATCGATAGACGAATGAATAAGAAAGCTGTGGTACATATACACAATGGACTATTACTCAGCTATTAAAAAGAATGCATTTGAGTCAGTTCTAATGAGATGGATGAAACTGGCCTATTATAGAGAGTGAAGTAAGTCAGAAAGAAAAACACCAATACAGTATATTAACACATATATATGGAATTTAGAAAGATGGTAATGATGACCCTATATGTGAGACAGCAAAAGAGACACAGAGATAAAGCACAGACTTTTGTACTCTGTGGGAGAAGGCTAGGGTGGGATGATTTGAGAGAACAGCATTGAAACATGTATATTACCATATGTGAAATAGATCGCCAGTCCAGGTTCAATGCATGAGACAGGGCTCTCAGGGCCGGTGCACTGGGACGACCCTGAGGGATGGGATTGGGAGGGAGGTGGGAGGGGGGTTCAGGATGGGGGACACATGTACACCCATGTGCGATTCATGTCAATTGGGCTCCAAAATCACTGCAGATGGTGATTGCAGCCATGAAATTAAAAGATGCTTACTTCTTGGAAGAAAAGTTATGACCAACCTACATAGCATATTGAAAAGCAGAGACATTGCATTGCCTACAAAGGTCCGTCTACTCAAGGCTATGGTTTTTCCAGTGGTCATGTATGGATGTGAGAGTTGGACTATGAAGAAAGCTGAGCACCAAAGAATTGATGCTTTTGAACTGTGGTGTTGGAGAAGACTCTTGCGAGTCCCTTGGACTGCAAGGAGATCCAACCGGTCCATTCTAAAGGAGATCAGCCCTGGGTGTTCTTTGGAAGGAATGATGCTAAAGCTGAAACTCCAGTACTTTGGCCACCTCATGTGAAGAGTTGACTCATTGGAAAAGACTCTGATGCTGGGAGGGATTGGGGGCAGGAGGAAAAGGGGACAACAGAGGATGAGATGGTTGGATGGCATCACTGACTCGATGGACATGAGTTTGAGTGAACTCCGGGAGTTGGTGATGGACAGGGAGGCCTGGCGTGCTGTGGTTCATGGGGTCACAAAGAGTCGGACACGACTGAGCGACTGAACTGAACTGATGGCAAAAACCACTACAATATTGTAATTAGCCTCCAATTAAAAAATTAATTAATTAAAAAAAATAGCAACACTTTAAAATGCATGTTAGTTGTATGATATCATGTATGAAACGAGTTGCCAGTCCAGGTTCGATGCAGGATACTGGATGCTTGGGGCTGGTGCACTGGGACGACCCAGAGGGATGGTATGGGGAGGGAGGAGGGAGGAGGGTTCAGGATGGGCAACACATGTATACCTGTGGCAGATTCATTTTGATATTTGGCAAAACTAATACAATTATGTAAAGTTTAAAAATAAAATAAAATTAAAAAAAAATAAAATGCATGTTAGTAACCTTAACATGAAATGCAAAATGTTTCTTAAACTACAAAATAATATTGAGGGATATGAATGTAACTAATATGTGAATTATGTATGAATATAGCTAAGTGGAGAGTCATGTATTCTTTGATATAAAGGCTTAGTATTACAAAGATTTCAGTTTTTTCTAAACCAATCTGTATATTTAATATAATTTTAATAACTGTCCCCGTGGAATTTCTTTTAAAAGAAAGTTAGTTCTGAAATTTGTATAGTCCACTAAATATAAAAGTAGCTAGTAAAATTTTCATTAACAGTACTTGGGAGTAGTTGCTTTACTATATGTGAAAATATCTTTTAAAGCCTAACTAATTAAGATGTGATCAATGAACTTTCTAAATCCAATTATTGAACAAACATAAAAGACCTAAAACAGACCCAAGTATCTTTAGAAACGTGGTGTTTGATGAGGGAAGCATTTTCAACAGGAAAAAGTGGTGCACAGTGTGAGGACAACTGACTGATCATTTGCAAAACCATGAGATGCAGCACATCAAAAATTTCAGGTTTATTAAAGGTAAATGTGAAACTATGCTATATGAACACATGAGTGAATATTTTACATGATCTTGGGTAGAGGTTGTACTTTTCAAAGAATGACCCCCAAAGGCAAAAACCAGAGTAAAAACGGACAGTTTTGATGATCTATACTTTAATAACATTGTAGAAATAAATGAAGAAAACACTTTAAAGGAAAGAAAAACAAAAAAATAACTTAAATGAGACCCACATATATTCTTAAAAAAGAAAAAAAAAACTATTTTGTATTGAGTATAGCCAGTTAACAGTGTTGTGATAGTTTCAGGTGGACGGCAGAGGGACTCAGCCACACATATACATGTATCCACTCTCCCCCAAACTTCCCTCCCATCCAGACTGCCACAGAACGCTGAGCAGAGTTCCCTGTGCTGTACACAGTAGTTCTTGTTGGTTATCCATTTTAAATATGGCAGTGTGCACATGTCCATTCCAAACTCCCTATCTCTTCCCCCTGCCCCAGCCACCATAAGCTCATTCTCTAAGTCTGTGAGAGACCCACCTATATTCTTAATACATCACAGAACTTTTTAAATAAATAAGGAAAAAACCCACAAACAGAACTTTTGTATGGCAAAATTGTGTGCAGGCTGTCCATAAAAGACCAAATGGAAAACAAATATATGTTCAAAGAAAAGCAAATATAACTAATAATAAAATACCATGTGTACTCTCTGAGATGGCAGTTTCATTCCAAGGATTTATATGCTAAAGAAATCATTGATATGCTCTAAGATTTTGTGTAGAAGGATGCATGGGATTGTATTTCTTGTGTATGTGAAAAACTGGGGGAAAATAAAATGCACTAGTATCAGAGAGATGGGGTTACAGAAATCACAGCACATCCATACAGAGGAAAGATGAAAACACATAAATGTTTCTCAATAAGCTGAAAAGTTTCCAAAGCAGGTTATAAAAAATATATAAGAAAAAAAAGATATTTTATTACACACATATACACACAGTAAAGGACATAAGGATTTTACTGTAATCAAGGTTAATTTTAATGTTTATCTTTTTATTTATCTATAGTTTTCTAGGGTCTTTCCTGAGATCCAGTGGTTTAGACTCTGTGCATCCACTGCAGGGGGACATGGGTTCTGTCCCTTGTCAGGAAACTAAGATGCTGCATGGTGTGGCCAAAATAAAAAATGGTATCATATAGTCTTGTAAATTTGCTTCAAAAAGACTGGCCAGAAATATACCAAGACATCATTTTTTTATATTCTTTTGGTAGATGGCTTTTTACTCCCCTTATTTCTACCCCCCCTTTTTTTCAAAATATTGTTTATATACCAGCTGCGTTGAAATATAATTCATGTATCACAAAGTGTACAAATTAAAGTGTACCATTCAGTGGTTTGGAGTGTATTCACATAGTTTTACAACTGTATCATTGCAGTTAGTTTTAAAATATATTCGTTATCCCAGAAAGAAATTGCACACCTATTAGCAGTTAGCAGTTACTCCTGTTTCCCCCCAAATCCTAGACAACCACTAATCTACTTGTTTGATTTTATGGAATCGCCTGTTCTGGACATTTCACATAAATAGACTCATGTAATATGTGACTTTCTGTGATGGACTTCTTTCACTTAGCATGATATTGTCAAGATTTATCCATATTGTAACAGGTGTCAGTATTTTCTTTTTTATTGCCTAGTAATATACTAGTATCTGGATCTGCCACATTTTGTTTATCCATTCATCCCTTAACAGATAGCATGGTTGTTTCCACTCTGGGGCTGTTGTTGCTGTGAACATCTATGTACACATGGACATATGTTAGTGGACATACGTTTTCATTTCTCTCGGGTGCACACCTAGGAGTGGAATTTCTGGGGTATATGGTAGCTCAATGTTTAGCCCTTTGAGGAACTGCCAGATTGTTTTCCAAACCGACTGCACCATTTTACATTCCCACCAGCAGTATTTGACGGTTCGTTTCTCCACATCTCCACCAGCACTTGTTATTGCATTTTTTAAAAATTGTAGCCCATCCTAATGGATATGAAGTATTCTCATTATGGTAGTGACTTGCATTTCCCTGATGACTAACCATGTCGAGTATCTTTCCATATGCTTACTAACCATTTGTATACTTCCTTTGGAGTAATGTTCACATCCTTTGCCCTTTTGTTAATTGGGGCTATATTTGTCTTTTTATTGATGAGTACTAACCGTCAAAACCATTTTAAAAGATCATTTATTACTTGAGAATATTACCCAAACATTTGGAAAATAGAGAACATCCAGAATCTGGATGATAATCTGGAGATTACACATCATTTCCCTGTCAGAGGCTTTTGGTCAGAAAAGCATGTGAGAGCTTGATCCTGAATCCTTTCCGCCAGCTGGTGCCAGAGCCCACCCCTGCCTTCCTGTGGTCACCCACAGCCTCCTCCAGACCCTGGTAGTCTGAGCAGTGATGATCATAGCTTCCTTGGCACTGGGGTCCCTATGGCTGCTCGTGAGGCTGTGTCAGAGCCACCTATGCAAATATTCAGCCCCAGTGTTTTAGGTGCCAGCCCTTCCATGGGAAAACTGAGCCCAGCATCCTGAGGAGAACCTTGAGACAGGCACAGAAATCAATTTCTTTAAGGAAGTTTGGGTTTACTGAAGAATTTTCTGGATATTTCACAAACACTTACTTGGCTTTCATTCACAACTAAAGATTGCCTGCCCACATTAAGACCAAAACTATTTATTTAATAAGTTGCAACTTTCCACTTCATTTCTGCAAAGCCAAATTATGGTAACATAATTTTAGCTGGTGTATTAAAATGCATTCTTACAAAGGAGCCTATTTATACACTTCAGTTCAGTCACTCAGTCATGTCCAGCTCTTTGTGACCCCATGGACTGTAGCACTCCAGGCTTCCCTGTCCATCACCAACTCCCGAAGCTTGCTCAAACTCATGTCCATCTAATTGGTGATGCCATCCAACCATCTCATCCTCTGTCATCCCCTTCTCCTCCTGCCTTCAATCTTTCCCAGCATCAGAGTCTTTTCCAATGAGTCAGTTCTTCCCATCAGGTGGCCCAAGTATTGGGGCTTCAGCTTCAGCATCAGTCCTTCCAATGAATATTCAGGACTGATTTCCTTTAGGATTGACTGGTTTGATCTCCTTGCAGTCCAAGGGATTAAGAGTCTTCTCCAACACCACAGTTCAAAAGCATGAATTCTTTGGCACTCAGCTTTCTTTATAGTCCAGTTATCACATCCCTACATGACTACTGGAAAAACCATAGCTTTGACTAGATGGACCTTTGTCAGCAAAGTAATGTCTCTAGTTTCTAGGTTGGTCTAGATGCTGTCTAGGTCGGTCATAGTTTTTCTTCCAAGGAGCAAGCGTCTTCTCATTTCATGGCTCTGGTCACCAACTGGAGTGATTTTGGAGCCCAAGAAAATAAAGTCTGTCACGTTTTCATAGTTTCCCCATCTATTTGCCATGAAGAGATGGGACTGGATGCCATGATATTTGATTTTTGAATGTTAAGTTTTAAGTCAGCTTTTTCACTTTCCTCTTTCACTTTTATCAAGAGGCTATTTAGTTCCTCTTCATTTTCTGCCATAAGGGTGGTGCCATCTGCATATCTGAGGTTATTGATATTTCTCCCAGAAATCTTGATTTCAGCTTGTCCAGCCCAGCATTTAGCATAATGTACTCTTTATACACGTTATAATATAATATATATTATACATATATATATATATATGATGTAGTTTTTATACACTTAAAGGACTTGTATCTTTGGCTTCCATTAAGTCTTCTCCTCTGCATGTCTAGGCTGATGCACCTTCTTTTTTTTTAATTTTTAAAATAATTACATTTATTTATTTATTGACTGCACCACATAGCATGTGGGATCTTGGTTTCTTGGCCAGAGACTGAACGCAAGCTCCCTGCACTGGAAGGCAGAGTCTTAACTGGACCACTGGAGAATTCCTGATGCAGCTTCTAATCGAGACATTTTATTTTGATGATAAAACAGGGCTTCCCAGGTGGCACTAGTGGTAAAGAACCTGCCTGCTAATGCAAGAGATGTAAGAGATTTCTATCTCTGGATTGGGGAGATGCTCTGAAGGAGGGCATGACAACCCACTCCAGTATTCTTGCCTGGAGAATCCCATGGACAGAGGAGTCTGGTGGCCTACAGTTCATGGAGTCGCAAAGAGTTGGACACAACTGAAGCGACTTAGCACACACTCATGCATTTTGTTGATAAAACCACCACCATTTTATTATACTCAGATTCTGTGGGCTAGGGATGGAGACAGGGTGCAATATGGATGACCTGCCTCTGCTCCACAATGTCTGGGGCTCATTGTCTAGAAGCCAAAGAGCATCACTTCCACTTCTTTCATTGATCAAAGTAGTCTCAAGGAAATCTAACTTCCAGTCTTGATAGAAGGTACATAAAGAGCATTTGTGACTACTTTTAAAAATATACAAAAGCTCTCACTCAACACTGGTGGGGTGAAGAATGAATCAGCAAATGAACTGTGGTGTCTCTAGGCAGATAGTCTCAGGGATCAGCCAGTGACAACCTCGCCCTGCAGAATTCCTCCTTCCACAGGGTAAAACAGAAAAACATGATTTTTTCATCCTGACTGGATTCAAGGGTTCTTCCCACCACTCACTGTCTCCTCTGCTTCCTGTTCTGGACTGTAGCATAGCACCCTCATCCTTAGTGTGGCAAAGGTGTATCTGAACCCACTGTTCTCTTTGTCCACAAATACACTGTGCTTGCATGCTCAGTCGCCTAATTCATGTCCAAATCTTTGCGACCCCGTGGACTGTGGCCCACCAGGCTCCTCTCTCCATGGGATTTCCCAAGCAAGAATACTGGAGTGGGTTGCCGTGCTCTCCTCAAGGGCATCTTCCCAACCCAGGGAATCGAACCTGTGTCTCTTGCATCTCCTGAACTGCTAGGTGGATTCTTTACCACTGAGCCACTGGGGATGCCCACAAATATACCTGCTACCAGCAATTGAGGAGTAAAGTCAGGGAAGTGAAAAAGAAGCTGACATTTGGGTCTTGGGCTGAGGGAGGTTCCACACCGTCCTCGCATTCAAGCCTCACAGCATGCGATGGACTATATCATACCTTTTTGGACCTCAGTTTTAATGCAGGCTGAGATGGAGCTTTGCTCAGTGGTGAAGAATCCGCCTGCCAGTGCAGGAGATCCAAGAGATGCAGGTTTGATCGCTGGGTCAGGAAGATCCCCTGAAGAAAAAAATGGCAACCCACTCCATAATTTGAAGTGTCTGTATATACTTCTTACCAAACTTACCCTTATAACCAAGTGTTTTAGCCAAGTTTTGCAAATTTATACATGAATAATTTGTTTCATCTTCCTTCAGTTCTTCAGCATCTTCTGTAGATGCAGATGATAATGTGCCATGAAATTATCAAAAGAGGGACTTCTCTGGTGGTTCAGTGGTTAAGACTTCGCCTTCCAGTGCAGGAAATGCAGGTTTGATCCCTGGTCAGGGAGCTAAGATCCGACAGGCCACAATGAACAGTTCGAATGCCTCAACTAAAAAAGATCCTGCATGAAAGATCCTGTGTGCCTCAGGGCCAAAACATAAAATAGAAGCAATAGCGCAACAGATTCAATAAAGACTTTAAAATGGTCCACACCAAAATATATATATATATATTAGAAAAACAAATTATCAAAAGACGTCAGGCAGAGAGCTGAGCAGGAAATGAGCAAAGGACTGGTTAATTCATTGACTGATTTCCTAGACCCTGCAGGGTCCACAGTGGATCTACATTTTTGATCATGTAAGTAAAATCATGGACACCTGTACCTCTTTTCAAGTCTCCCTGGACATGTTGCTGACTCTGGCATCTTTCATTTCAGGAATGACTATACCTGAAGAAGATGCCGATGTGGGACAAGGCAGTAAATATTGCCTAGTGGCAATTGGACGACTCCAGGTAAGAAGGAAGTCACTGCCTTTTTAATCTCCAAGGATGGCTTGCTATTGCAGCGAGCAAGAGTCTGTGGTCTGGATGACTTTTTCCATCTCCCGTGTCCTTAGCATTGTTGGGTTCTGTGTCTCACCTTATGGGAGAAGATGAGGCTGAATCTGGGAGAAGAATGGGGGAACTGTGACCTGCGAGCGGCAGAGTTCTCACTTCAATGAGAGTCTGTGTCAGCCCATCCTGATATGCACCAGTTATTGCAAAGTTGAGCTCTGCTCACATCACACCCGTTTTTGTTGTTGTTTTTTTTAATTGAAGTATAGTGAATTATGCTAAAGCTGAAACTCCAGTACTTTGGCCACCTCATTCGAAGAGTTGACTCATTGGAAAAGACTCTGATGCTGGGAGGGGTTGGGGGCAAGAGGAGAAGGGGACGACAGAGGATGAGATGGCTGGATGGCATCACTGACTCGATGGACATGAGTCTCAGTGAACTCCGGGAGTTGGTGATGGACAGGGAGACCTGGCGTGCTGCGATTCATGGGGTCGCACAGAGTCGGACACGACTGAGCGACTGATCTGATCTGATCTGATAGTGAATTAACAATTTCATGTTTTTTTCTGCTATACAGCAAAGTGAATCAGCTCTATGTATAGAAATATCCCCTCTTCTTTAGGTTTCCTTCCCGTCACCACAGAGCACTGAGTAGACTTCCTTTTGCTGGACAGTAGGTTCTCATTCAGTTCAGTTCAGTTCAGTCGCTGAGTCGTGTCCTACTCTTTGTGACCCCATGAATCGCAGCACACCAGGCCTCCCTGTCCATCACCATCTCTTAGAGTTCACGCAAACTCACGTCCATCGAGTCGGTGATGCCATCCAGCCATCTCATCCTCTGTCGTCCCCTTCTCCTCCTGCCCCCAATCTCTCCCAGCATCAGAGTCTTTTCCAATGAGTCAACTCTTGGCATAAGGTGGCTATTTTATACATAGTATTGGGCTTCCCAGGTGGTTGAGAACCCGGCTGCCAATGAGGGAGACACAAGAGATGTGGGTTTGATCCCTGGGTGGAGAAGATCTCCTGGAGGAGGGCATGGCAACCCACTCCAATATTCTTGCCTGGAGAATCCCATGGTCAGAGGATCCTGGTGGGCTATAGTCCATAGGGTCGTAAAGAGTCAGACACAACTGAAGCGATTTAGCACATCAGTAATATATATATGTCAATCCCAATTTCTCAGTGCATTCCACCCTACTTGGTGTCCATAAGTTTGTTGTTTACTTCTGTCTCTATTTCTGTTTTGCAAATAAGTTCATCTGTACCACTTTTCTGGATTCTACATATTTGTTTTTTCAGTCGCTAAGTCGTGTCCAACTCTTTGTGACTGCAGGGACTGCAGTGCACCAGGCTCCTCTGTCCTTCATCGTCTCTCAGAGTTTGTTCAAATTCATAGAGTTGCTGATGCTGTCCAACCATCTTATCCTCTACTGCCCTCTTCTCCTCCTGCCCTCAGCCTTTCTCAGCATCAGGGTCTTTCCAATGAGTTGACTCTTTGCATCAGGTGGCCACAGTATTGGAGCTTCAGCTTCAGCATCAGTCTTTCCAATGGGTATTCAGGGTTGATTTCCTTTAGGATTGACTGGTTGGATCTCCTTGCTGTCCTAGAGATTCTCAAGAGTCTTCTCCAGCACCACAGTTCGAAAGCATCCACATATAAATGATATTGTATATATTTTTCTAATTCTTTTCCATTGTAGGTTATTACAAGATACAGAATATAGTTCCCTGTACTGTATATACTGTCAGTCCTTGTTGTTTCGCACCCATGTCTAGTCACTGTGAGTGTTTCCCTGTGGTCTGCAGGATAAAGCACCCACTCACCTTACAACCCCGTCTCCTCCCTCCCCTCTCCCATGCCCTATTCCCAAACTACATCATCCACTTTCCACAAGCCTGCCATGCACATGCCCACCATTGTGGACATCCACAGGCTGTTACTTCTGCCTGTTGTTAAAGGAGGCTCCTTAAACAGGAGACCTCCTTCTCCTCTTGTTTACTTCTGTTTCCTCATCCTTCAAGATCCAGTGAAACGACTCCCTTGTCTGCTTAGTCAAAATGAATCACTCGCCTCCCTACTCACCCAGCATCGAGTTTGTATGTCAGTTAAGTTTCTTTGCTGTTTTCATATAGTTAGTTGAGGGTAAGGCCCTTCCTTGCAGACTCCTCAAGGGCAGGAAATGTGTCTTTTTCATCTTTTGAGAATTAGATATTCTGAATAATGTATTAATGCATAAATCCCACTGGCTTGATGGCTGGCGCACCCAGTAGCCACTAAGTCTTTCTTCCTGTGGCATTGAGGGCCTTCCAGTTACTGATGGTGAGGCCGTAGTAGATGTAGTTCAGAGAACACTGATACTGCATGTCTGTGGCTTCCTGGATCTCACTGTTTTCAGACAGATGAATAAGCTTTTTCATTAACACATGATAAGCATTGTTTATTCCTTGCAAACAGGGGAAGAAAGAATACTTGGGTGAATTCAGTTCACAAATGTAGAATTTCCAAACAGTATAATCACTGCCTTAGACTCGTTTGGGCTTCCTTGGTGGCTCAGTGGTAAAGAATCCGCCTGCCAATGCAGGAGAAGCGGGTTCAATCCCTGGTCCCGGAAGATCCCATGGAGAAGGAAATGGCTACCCGCTCCAGTATTCTTGCCTGGGAAATCCCATGGACAGAAGAGCATGGTGGACTCCAGTCCATGGGGTCACAAAAGAAGCTCAGAAATGTAGAGAAAGTGGTCCACTGTTCCAGTTAGTCCAAGGTATGACCAAGGCAGTTTCAAACATTTTATTTATTTTTTAAATTAATTTTAAATCCCTTGGACTGCAAGGAGATCCAACCAGTCCATCCTAAAGGAGATCAGTCCTGGGTGTTCATTGGAAGGACTGATGCTAAAGCTGAAACTCCAATACTTTGGCCACCTCATGCGAAGAGTTGACTCATTGGAAAAGACTCTGATGCTGGAAGGGATTGGGGGCAGGAGAAGAAGGGGACGACAGAGGATGAGATGGCTGGATGGCATCACTGACTTGATGGACATGAGTTTGAGTGAACTCCGGGTGTTGGTGATGGACAGGGAGGCCTGGTGTGCTGCGATTCATGGGGTCGCAGAGTTGGACATGACTGAGCAACTGAACTGATAGTTGCTTTCAGGTAACGTTGTGTTAGTTTTGCTGTACAGCAAAGTGAATCAGCTACACATATATTCCTTTTTAGATTTCCTTACCATTTAGGTCATCACAGAGCAGTGAGTATCATTTCCTGTGCTGTACAGTTCTCATTAGTTATCTATTTTATACATAGTATGAATAGGGTATAAGTGTCAGTCCCAATCTCCCAATCCATCCCACTCTCCCTTCCCTGTTTTGGTGTCCGAATGTTTGTTCTCTACATCTGTGTCTCTATTTCTGTTTTTCCAGCAAGCACATCTGTACCATTTTTCTAGATTCTACAGATAAACGATATTATATAGTATTTGTTCTTCTCTTTCTGACTTACTTCACTCTGTATAAGTCTCTAGGTTCATCCACCTGCCTAAATGGCACAATTTCATTCCTTTTTACGGCTGAGTAATATTTTGTTGTATACATGTACCATATCTTCTTTATTCATTCCTATGCTAATGGACATTTAGCTTCCATGTCCCAGCTATTATAAATAGTGCTGCAGTGGCCATTGGGATGCCTGTATCTTTTTAAAAAATTTATTTTAATTGGAGGCTAATTACAATTATTGTAGTAGTTTTTGCCACACATTCACATGAATCAGCCATGGGTGTACATGTGTTCCCCATCCTGACCCTCCCTCCCCATCCCATCCCTCAGGGTCATCTCAGTGCACCAGCCCTGAGCACCCTGTCTCATGCATCAAACCTGGACTGGCGATCTATTTCACATATGATAATATTCATGTTTCAATGCTATTCTCTCAAATCATCCCACCCTAGCCTTCTCCCACAGAGTCCAAAAGACTGTTCTTTACATTTGTGTCTCTTTTGCTGTCTCACATATAGGGTCATCATTACACCATCTTTCTAAATTCCATATATATGTGTTAATATACTGTATTGGTGTTTTTCTTTCTCACTTACTTCACTCTCTATAATAGGCTCCAGTTTCATCCACCTCATTAAAACTGATTCAAATGCATTCTTTTTAATAGCTGAGTAATAGTCCATTGTGTATATGTACCACAGCTTTCTTATTCATTCGTCTATCGATGGACATCTAGGTTGCTTCCATGTCCTGGCTATTATAAACAGTGCTGGGATGAACATTGGGGTACATGGGTCTCTTTCAATTCTGGTTTCCTTGGTGTGTATGCCCGGAAGTGGGATTGGTGGGTCATATGGCAGTTCTATTTCCAGTTTTTTAAGGAATCTCCACACTGTTCTCCATAGTGGCTGTACTAGTTTGCATTCCCACCAGCAGTGTAAGAGGGTTCCCTTTTCTCCACACCCTCTCCAGCATTTATTGTTTGTAGACTTTTGGATAGCAGCCATTCTGACTGGCGTGAGATGGTACCTCATTGTAGTTTTGATTTGCATTTCTCTGATGAGTGGTGTTGAACATCTTTTCATGTGTTTGTTAGCCATCTGTATGTCTTCTTTGGAGAAATATCTGTTTAGTTCTTTGGCCCATTTTTTGATTGGGTCATTTATTTTTCTGGAATTGAGCTGCAGGAGTTGCTTGTATATTTTTGATGATAATTCTTTGTCAGTTGCTTCATTTGCTATTATTTGCTCCCATTCTGAAGGCTGTCTTTTCACCTTGCTTATAGTTTCCTTCGTTGTGCAAAATCTTTTAAGTTTAATTAGGTCCCATTTGTTTATTTTTGCTTTTATTTCCATTACTCTGGGAGGTGGGTCATAGAGGATCCTGCTATGATTTATGTCAGAGAGTGTTTTGCCTATGTTTTCCTCTAGGAGTTTTATAGTTTCTGGTCTTACATTTAGATCTTTAATCCATTTTGAGTTTATTTTTGTGTATGGTGTTAGAAAGTGTTCTAGTTTCATTCTTTGACAAGTGGTTGACCAGTTTTCCCAGCACCACTTGTTAAAAAGATTTTCTTTTCTCCATTGTATATTCTTGCCTCCTTTGTCAAAGATAAGGTTTCCGTAGGTGTGTGAATTTATCTCTGGGCTTTCTATATTGTTCCATTGATCTATGTTTCTGTCTTTGTGCCAGTACCATACTGTCTTGATGACTGTTTCTTTGTAGTATAGTCTGAAGTCAGGCAGGTTGATTCCTCCAGTTCCATTCTTCTTTCTCAAGATTGCTTTGGCTATTTGAGGTGTTTTGTATTTCCATACAAATTGTGAAATTATTTGTTCTAGTTCTCTGAAAAATACTGTTAGTAGCTTGATAGGTATTACATTAAATCTATAGATAGCTTTGAGTAGTATATTCATTTTCACTATATTGATTCTTCTGATCCCTGATATTTCTCCATCTATTTGTGTCATCTTTGATTTCATTCATCAGTGTTTTATAGTTTTCTGTATATACGTCTTTTGTTTCTTTAGGTAGATTTATTCCTAAGTATTTTATTCTTTTCGTTGCAATGGTGAATGGAATTGTTTCTTTACTTTCTCTTTCTGTTTTCTCATTGTTAGTGTATAGGAATGCAAGGGATTTCTGTGTGTTAATTTTATATCCTGAGACTTTACTGTATTCATTGATTAGCTATAGTAATTTTCTGGTGGAGTCTTTAGGGTTTGCAAATGGTGGAGAGTTTTACTTCTTCTTTTCCAATCTGGATTCCTTTTCTTTCTTTCTCTTCTCTGATTGCCGTGGCTAAAACTTCCAAAACTATGTTGAATAGTAGTGGTACAAGTGGGCATCCTTGTTTTGTTCCTGACCTTAGGGGAAATGCTTTCAATTTTTCACCATTGAGGATAATGTTTGCTGTGGGTTTATCATATATGGCTTTTATTATGTTGAGGTATGTTCCTTCTATGCCTGCTTTCTGGAGGATTTTTATCATAAATGGATGTTGAATTTTGTCAAAGGCTTTCTCTGCATCTGTTGAGATAATCATATGGTTTTTAATCTTTCAATTTGTTAATGCATTGTATCACATTGGTTGATTTGTGAATATCGAAGAATCCTTGCATCCCTGGGATAAAGTCCACTTGGGCATGATGTGTGATCTTTTTAGTATGTTGTTGGATTCTGTTTGCTAGAATTTTAAGGATTTTTGCATCTATGTTCATCAGTGATATTGGCCTGTACTTTTCTTTTTTTGTGGCATCTTTGTCTGGTTTTGATATTAGGTGATTGTGGCCTCATAGAATGAGTTTGGAAGTTTACCTTCCTCTGCAATTTTCTGCAAGAGTTTGAGTAGGATAGGTGTTAGCTCTTCTCTAAACTTTTGGTAGAATTCAGCTGTGAAGCTATCAGGTCCTGGGCTTTTGTTTGTTGGAAGATTTCTGATTACAGTTTCAATTTCTGTGCTTGTGATGGGTCTGTTAAGATTTTCTATTTCTTCCTGGTTCAGTTTTGGGAAGTTTTACTTTTCTAAGAATTTGTCCGTTTCTTCCAAGTTGTCCATTTTATTGGCATATTGTTGCTGATAGTAGTCTCTTATGATCCTTTGTATTTCTGTGTTGTCTGTTGTGATTTCTCCATTTTCATTTCTAATTTTGTTGATTTGATCCTTCTCCCTTTTTTTCTTGATGAGTCTGGCTAATGGTTTGTCTATTTTATTTATCTTCTCAAAGAGAACCGGCTTTTAGCTTTGTTGATTTTGGCTATGATCTACTTTTTTTCTTTTGCATTTATTTCTGCCCTAATTTTTATGATTTCTTTCCTTCTACTGACCCTGGGGTGCTTCATTTCTTCCTTTTCTAGTGCTTTAGGTGTAGAGTTATGTTATTTATTTGATTTCTTTCCTGTTTCTTGAGGTAGGCTTGTATTGCTATGAACCTTCCCCTTGATGTGATGTGATGTGATGTGAAGTCGCTCAGTCGTGTCCGACTCTTTGCAACCCCGTGGACTGTAGCCCACCAGGCTCCTCCGTCCATGGGATTCTCCAGGCAAGAATACTGGAGTGGGTGGCCATTTCTGAATCCCATAAGTTTGGGGCTGTGTTTTCATTTTCATTCGTTTCTATGCATATTTTTGTTTCTTTTTTGATTTCTTCTGTGATTTGTTGGTTACTCAGAAATGTGTTGTTTAGCCTCCTTATGTTTGTATTTTTAATAGTTTTTTTCCTGTTCAGTTCAGTTCAGTCACTCAGTCATGTCCGACTCTTTGTGACCCCATGAATTACAGCACGCCAGGCCTCCCTGTCCATCACCAACTCCTGGAGTTCACTCAAACTCATGTCCATCGAGTCTGTGATGCCGTCCAGCCATCCCATCCTCTGTCATCCCCTTCTCCTCCTGCCCCCAGTCCCTCCCAGCATCAGGGTCTTTTCCAATGAGTCAACTCTTCGCATGAGGTGGCCAAAGTATTGGAGTTTCAGCTTTAGCATCAGTCCTTCCAAGGAGCACCCAGGACTGACCTCCTTTAGAATGGACTGGTTGAATCTCCTTGCAGTCCAAGGGACTCTCAAGAGTCTTCTCCAACACCACAGTTCAAAAGCATCAATTCTTTGGTGCTCAGCTTTCTTCACAGTCCAACTCTCACGTCCATACATGACCACTGGAAAAGCCATAGCCTTGACTAGATGGACCTTTGTTGGCAAAGTAATGTCTCTTCTTTTTAATATGCTATCTAGGTTGGTCATAACTTTCCTTACAAACAGTAAGCATCTTTTAATTTCATGGCTGCCGTCTCCATCTGCAGTGATTTGGGAGCCCAAAAAAATAAAGTCTGACACTGTTTCCCCATCTATTTCCCATGAAGTGATGGGACCAGATGCCATGATCTTCGTTTTCTGAATGTTGAGCTTTAAGCCAACTTTTTCACTCTCCTCTTTCACTTTCGTCAAGAGGCTTTTTAGTTCCTCTTCACTTTCTGCCATAAGAGTGGTATCATCTGCATATCTGAGGTTATTTATATTTCTCCCAGCAACCTTGATTCCAGCTTGTGCTTCTTCCAGCCCAGAGTTTCCTGTAGTTGACATCTAATCTTACTGCATTGTGATCAGAAAAGATGCTTGAGATGATTTCAACTTTTATGAATTTACCAAGGCTAGATTTATGGCCCAGGATGTGATCTATCCTGGAGAAAGTTCCGTGTGAACTTGAGAAAAAGGTGAAATTCATTGTTTTAGGGTGAAATGTCCTATAGATATCAATTAGGTCTAACTGGTCCATTGTATCATTTAAAGTTTGTGTTTCCTTGCTAATTTTCTGTTTAGTTGATCTATCCATAGGTGTGAGTGGGGTATTAAAGTCTCCCACTATTATTGTGTTACTGTTAATTTCCCCTTTCATACTTGTTAGCATTTTCCTTACATATTGTGGTGCTCCTATGTTGAGTGCATATATATTTATAATTGTTATATCTTCTTCTTTGATTGATCCTTTGATCATTATGTAGTGTCCTTCTTTGTCTCTTTTCACGGCCTTTATTTCAAAGTCTATTTTATCTGATATGAGTATTGCTACTCCTGCTTTCTTTTGGTCTCCATTTGCGTGAAATATCTTTTTCCAGCCCTTCACTTTCAGTCTGTATGTGTCCCTTGGTTTGAGGTGGGTCTCTTGTAGACAGCATATATAGGGGTCTTGTTTTTGTATCCATTCAGCCAGTCTTTGTCTTTTGGTTGGGGCATTCAACCCATTTACATTTAAGGTAATTATTGATAAATATGATCCTGTTGCCATTTGTTTTGTTGTTTTGGGTTCGAGCTTATAAACCTTTCCTGGGTTTCCTGTCTAGAGAAGATCCTTTAGTATTTGTTGATGAGCTGGTTTGGTGGTGCTGAATTCTCTCAGCTTTTGCTTGTCTGTAAAGCTTTTGATTTCTCCTTCATATTTGAATGAGATCCTTGCTGGGTACAGTAATCGGGGCTGTAGGTTTTTCTCTTTCATCACTTTAAGTATGTCCTGCCATTCCCTTCTGGCCTGAAGAGTTTCTATTGAAAGATCAGCTGTTATCCTTATGGGGATCCCCTTGTAAGTTATTTGTTGTTTTTCCCTTGCTGCTTTTAATATTTGTTCTTTGTGTTTGATCTTTGTTAATTTGATTAATATGTGTCTTGGGGTGTTTCGCCTTGGGTTTATCCTGTTTGGGACTCTCTGGGTTTCTTGGACTTGGGTGGCTATTTCCTTCCCCATTTTAGGGAAGTTTTCAACTATTATCTCCTCAAGTTATTTTCTCATGGACTTTCTTTTTGTCTTCTTCTTCTGGGACTCCTAAGATTCAAATGCTGGAGTGTTTAACATTGTCCCAGAGGTCTCTGAGGTTGTCCTCATTTCTTTTAATTATTTTTTTTCTTCTTCTCTGCTTCATTTATTTCCACCATTCTATATTCCACTTCACTTATCCTGTCTTCTGCCTCAATTATTCTACTGTTGGTTCCCTCCAGAGTGCTTTTGATCTCAGTTATTGTATTATTCATTATTGATTGACTCTTTTTTATTTCTTCTAGGTCCTTGTTAAACTTTTTTTGCATCTTCTCAATCCTTGTCTCTAGACTATTTATCTGTAACTCCATTTTGTTTTCAAGATTTTGGATCATTTTTATTATCATTATTCTGAATTCTTTTTCAGGTAGACTCCCTATCTCCTCCTCTTCTGTTTGGTTTGGTGGGCTTTTATCATGTCCCTTTACCTGCTGAATATTTCTCTGCCTTTTCATCTTGTTTAGGTTGCTGTGTTTGGGATGGCCTTTCTATATGCTGGAAGTTTGTGGTTCCTCTTTATTGTGGAGGTTCCTCCCTGTGGGTGGGGTTGGACGAGTGGCTTGTCAAGGCTTCCTGGTTAGGGAAGCTTGCGTTGGTGTTCCAGTGGGTGGAGCTGGATCTCTTTTCTCTGGAGTGCAGTGAAGTGTCCAGTAGTGAGTGTTGAGGTAGTCAATGGGTTTGGTGTGACTTTTGGCTGTCTGTATTTTTGTGCTCAGGGTTAAGTTCCTGTGTTGTTGGAGAGTTAGCTTGGTATGTCTTGCTCTGAAACTTGTTGGCTCTTGGGTAGAACTTGGTTTCAGTGTAGGTATAGAGGCTTTTGGATGAGCTCTTGTTGATAAATGTTTCCTGGAGTCAGGAGTTTTCTGGTGTTCTCAAGTTTTGGATTTAAGCTTCCTGCCTCTGGCTTTAGTTATTCTTACAGTAACCTCAAGACTTCTCCATCCATATAGCACCAATGACAAAACATCTAGGTTAATGGTGAAAAGATTTTCCACAGTGAGGGACACCCAGAGAGGTTCACAGAGTTACGTAGAGAAGAGAAGAGGGAGGAGGGTGATAGAGGTGACCAGGAGGAGAAGAGGGGGAATCAAAATGGGCGAGAGCAATCTAGCCAGTAATTAATTCCCTATTTGCTCTCCACTGTATGTATCTTTTGAATTATGGTTTTCTCAGGGTATATGCCCAGGAGTGGGATTCCTGGGTCATACGGTAGTTTTATTTTTAGTTTTTTTTAAGGAACCTCCCTACTGTTCGCACCAATTTACATTCCCACCAACAATGTAGGAGGGTTCCCTTTTCTCCACACCCTCTCCTGCATTTATTGTCAAACATTTTGAACTCATTGTACTCATGACCTGGAAGGATCTGTGAAATTAAATCCACGTGGATTGTTCTCTAACTCAGTCTCCATCACTGCCTCTGTCTCTATTAAAACTGCCTCCCTGTGGATTTCTCCATTCCAGGTGACCAGCTCTCCTGTGTGCATGGACATGAGTGGGATGTCGGTGCCCACAGAATTCTTATCACGGCATAACTCTGATGGGATCATCACATTTGTGGACCCAAGATGCATCAGTGTGATTGGCTACCAGCCTCAGGTAGGTGGTTTTGAGCTCATGGAGTAGGCTAGAGATTTAGTTTTATTTAAAATGCACCTGGGCTTCCCTGGTGGCTCAGATGGTAAAGAATCTGCCTGCAATGCAGGACACCTGGGTTCAATCCCTCGGTTAGGAAGATCCCCTGGAGAAGGGCATGGCAACCCAATCCAATATTCTTCCCTGGAGAATCCCATGGAGAGGAGCCTGGCAGGCAATAGACCATGGGGTCACAAAGAGTCAGACACGACTGATCGATTAACAGTTTCACTTTTAAAATGCACCTACCTCATTTGTTCAAGATATAATACAGTGATGATACAGGGAAACACAGCATAAAAATCCATCTCCTTGCCTGGGTAATGGCCTTCCAAAGCAAAAAAGGTTATTGTGTGCAACTACACTGCTTAAAATTAACTCTCCATTTTTTGTGCTAACCATTTTGTTTAATCTCGCTCTAGATTTTTCTCAAACTAGAATTAAGATGTTCTATGAAAAAGAGACTCTCTTATCAATTAATTTTGATGAATACCAAACAGGAAATCTCCTTAGAAACTTTAACATTATATTCATGTGAAAGACCCTGAAATGTCTTAAAGATGTTCCCTGAATTTTGTCTCACCATTTGTTTCTCAAATGTATATGGATCCTCTTTTTACAGGAGGCACATTTTCAAGGTCTTTTTTTTAAGAAAGTGGAAAAATACAAAAGTCACAAGAAATACCAAAAGTCAGGAGAGTTTGTTCCAAATTAAGATAAACCAAAGAGATAAAATAACAGTATGCAAGGTAAAAGCCTTCCTTGGGTCCTCAGCCTGAAGACATATAGCTATAAAGGACAACTGCGAGACAAGTGAGGAAATGTTAATATGTTAGGTGATTTTATCAAATTGATCTTTTAAGGTATAATATGGTACATTATGGATTTGTAAGAAAATGTCATTTATATGGGGCTTCCCTGCTAGCACAGATGCTAAAAATTCTGCCTGCAATGCAGGAGGCCCTGGTTCAATTCCCTGGGTCAGGAAGATCCCCTGGAGAAGGGAATAGCAATCTACTCTACTGTTCTTGCCTAGAAAATTCAAAAAAAAAAAAAAGAAAAGAAAATTCCATGAACAGACCATGGGGTCGCAAAGAGACACGTATTTCATATATGAGGAGTGTCGTGATTCCTACTAATTGTTTTCAAATGATTCAACAAAAAATTAAATATATAAATATATTTTAAATGTATTTTAAAATAAGATATATATAAATATATTTTAGATATATTTGTGCATAGGTATGATATTTCATTTGTATTTACTTTTTATGTTTCACTTATACATTTATATTTGCATATATGTGAAAGAAAGAGAAAAATGCAAATGTGGCAAAATACTGACAGTGGATGAATCCAGTTAAAACGACCCACAGGTGTGAATTACACTACCCTTTCAACTTTTCTGTAGATTTAAATTTCTTCCAATATAAAAAGCATTTGAACAAAAAAGAAAGAAGAAAAAGAATCTTTGTTCTGAGAAACAGAGTTTGGGTGACATTGATGGTTTTTTTTTTTAATTACATGTCTATTTTATAACTAGAAACAGACCAAATTGAAATATGGGAACCATTCATCGAATTCTTCATCTCTAGACTGATGTAAACCTCAGAATACTGGGATGGAATGAAGGGGGAAATTAATCTCTTTCCAAATTCACTGTGACCTCTGATGACTTCTGTTTCCAGCCAGATTCATTTATCCGCCGGTCACCTTCCATGGGCATCTGGATCTAGGTGTTTCTTGGCACAGATAAGACTCCTTTCCCCTGTCAGTGTCAGCACCCACTGAGGCCATTTGCTGATTTGGGTTCTGATCGATGACTTTGTTGAAACTCTTTGCTGCTGAAGATACTTCCAACTGGACCAGTTTCCTATAACCCATTTGCTTTTGGACGGTTTCTCTCATTCCAGTTGGTTTCATTGCAAAACACTTTTGTTTGGGGTTAACGCTGGGTCCTTTGAATAAAACATAGATGAACGAAGGTAGGTAGTCAACAGACTTAACAAGTTTAGTTATTTTATGATAACTGCTTTTCTCCAGGCACAAGAGAGCTGCAATTCCCCCAGTTTAAACGATTCCAGGTTTCATAGGCTACACATCCATCTTCATGCAACCACTTGTGTTCCTTTCATGTTTATTAAAATGTTTATTAGAGCTCGCCTGTACATTCTGCCTTTCCAAGGCAAACAGAAATAAAATTGCATTCTGAAGCTGCTGCTCTAGTGCCTTAGCAAAATTAGAAGTCAGTACTGAACATGCCAGAGGCACTGAGGATGGAGCACCAGATGCCAGCTCCTTAATCGCTCAAGGAGAACATTTCCATCCACTTTTTCCCCCTTATGATGGTGTGAGCTAAAGGAGATGAGTTGAAGGGGATGTATGTGAACACTCTTGTCTAACAGTGATATAGAAACAATGAAATGTGGAGTTGGGGAGTATTAAAGCTTGTCTCTCTCTCTTTAGGATCTTCTAGGAAAGGACATTTTGGAGTTCTGCCACTCTGAGGATCAGAGCCATCTTCGGGAGAGTTTCCAGCAGGTACCATGAATGTTCATTTCCAGCTGATGTAGAAGCCGGGTACACGTGGATGTGGTCCTTCCATTTGCCAGGCAGGCAGCAGGGACCCCCTCTCCAAGGCATCAGAGGGCCCCTGGAATGAAGGAGCTCGCAGTCCAGTGGGGAGGGCAGACCATCAGTAAGGAATTTCCATGTCTTGAGAGAAGAGCAAAGGAGGACAAGATTGACAGGGTGAGCAACAGTCTTTAAGGGGAGGCAACAATCAGGATGGGTCTTAACAGATGAGCAGAGAAGAAATGACAGAACATTCTAGACAAGGGGCCAGCATCAGAGATGCAAAGAAGAGCACAGCCTGTTGGGAGAGTTTTAAGTAGTTCCTCATGGCTAGAGCGACACTGGCCGGCTTGTAGGGAGGAGGTGGGCAGTGGTCAAAGAAGAGGCCAGATTCTGAAGGGCCTCATATGTTATCACCGGGAACTTAAAATCTCTCCTGAATCGTTTAAGTGAGAATTCCCTTGAGGATTTGAAGTGGAGCGATGTTTTTGAAAAACCGTTTTGGCAGCCCAGGTATGTGGAAGAGACAAGGATGCGAAATAAATGGAACAAAAGACAAATCAGAAGGCTGCTTCGGTTGCCCTAGTGATGAGACCAGAACTGGGGCAGGAGCAGCAGAGGAGGTGGTTGCTGGGTAGCGATGCTGACAATGTGAATAGAGACAGTGAAGGAGAGAGAAGGACTGAGGGTGACCGTGGAGGTCTGAGAGAAAGGCCACTGTGCTCACTGCATCCAGAGCATCGTTAGAATTAGATGCTGTTTACTGAGCACCTACTGTGTTCCAGGCAGTGTGGAAACCCCTTTTGCACACACTGCTTTCCTGAAACTTCACAACAGTCACAGGAGTGGGTGTGATTATCCTCGTGCTTCAGGCGAGTCATGTGAAGCTTCGTGAAGGAATTCCATAAGGTCAGGTGGGTGGGGAGTGACAGGAGCAGGACTGTCACTGCGGACCTGCCCCCTCTTGAGCCCGGGTCCACCTGGGAGGAGAGAGAGAGCCAGTTCCTCGAAGGGTTCCAAGGACTCGCTTCAGCCCCTGCAGGGAAAAGGATGGGTGATGTTACAGAAGAAGGGCCTTTGAATTGCTTTTTAAGAGGGAATCATGGTTTGTCATTCATCTGAGAGAATAAGTCCTTGACATTCTGCTTTGCAAGTGGTTCAGAATGAGTGCCTCCGACACTGAGCTCTCCTGTGAAAGGCATGGAGCTGTCTGCATGCACAGACCTAGGGCTCCAGTTACACCACACCTGTGCGTGCAGATCACATGACCTGACGTGTGCCCTGCTGCTCTGTTCTTCCCAAATATCACCAGCTCCTGGTTACCTTTCCACCTGTTAGACTGCTTTGTAGTCCATCCTTCATCTCTGCCTACATCTCCTTCTCCCTAGTATCCAGGTGATTTTACCTACTGGATGAGTTCAGTCCAGATCATCACCTCCGAATGTGCAGATACCTAGACCACATCTGCACTTGAGTGCCCATGAACCTTCCAACACAGTGCTCCACTCTCTTCTCACAGCCCCCAGTCTCCTTTGTACCACTGGTCTTCTGGATACAAAGGTCAGAAACCAAGAAAAAGTCTTCACTGTTCCCTTGATCTCCCATATCCTGCCCAATCGGTCCTCCTGACTCCAGCCCCCTTCAAAAGACACCAGTAACCTGCCCTCTTCTCCCTCTCTTGTTCTTACTGACCTTGCCCAGGCCATGTATTTTGAGTTTTGCAACAGCTTCCTTGGGCTTTCCAGGTGGCTCAGTGGCAAAGAATCTGCCTGCCAATGCAGGAGACATGGGTTTGATCCCTGGGTTGGAAAGATCCCCTGGAGAAGAAAATGGAAATGCACTCCAGCTGTCTTGCCTGGGAAATCCCATGGACAGAGGAGCCTGACAGGCTGTAGTCCATGGGATCACACTCAGACGTGACTTAGCAACTGAATAACAATGAACCCTTTGTCACACATATTTTATCCTGTATAATCCTCAACCCTTCACAATATCTTATCATTCCTACTTTTTGCAGTGAAAACCAGGACTCAGAGAGATTCAGTCATTTGCTCCA
Source organism: Bubalus kerabau (assembly GCF_029407905.1). Lineage (NCBI taxonomy): Eukaryota > Metazoa > Chordata > Mammalia > Artiodactyla > Bovidae > Bubalus > Bubalus kerabau. Next base: position 27,089,608 of record NC_073642.1, read on the forward strand.
AGTCACACAGCAAGGTGATAACAGAACTGGAGTCAGAGCCTGCCTCCTTCTGAAGTGTCCACCTCCAACCCCAAACTCCTCACACAGACCTCTCCATCTGACAGCACCTCAGAGATTTTAAACTGCTGACACTGTCAGAACCCAGTTAGTTTGGAAAAGAAAGAGAAGGAGTAAGACATCGATCCCACCCCAGGATTCTGCTTAAGTAACCCTCGCTCTGAGAGCAGCCACCTCATTCCTGGGGCAGGAGGTGAAACCAAAACAGCCGCACCCGATAGCCGGCGGCCAGGGTGGGTCACCTGGCTCAGCAGGCAGCAACCAGCAGCCACAAGGACATGCTGGAGAGCCAGGCCAGGGCTCCTCGCCTGTGTTCTTTGGGTTCCAGCCACCAGCGGTCGGGGTGGAGGACAAATGTTGATAAAAGGAAGTGACTTATTTTTGCAAAAAGCACAGAGGAGGCTGTGTGAGTTCAGAGCAAGTCCTTGAACTCTGGATTTAAACAGACGTTTTGAACAACCCAGATGTGAGACTTTAGAGTGGGATCGCGAATTTGTGAGGAATTTGTGGTTGGTGAGATGACAGCATGCCAGACGGGGCCCCGATGGGGTGGAGATCCCGAGTCTGCTCTGGACTCTGATGCCCTCTCTAGATCCCAGGTGACCTGGATGTCAGATGGAAGAGTGGGACCCAGGGAGATTAAGGCAGGCTCCTCCTTCTCTCTGTTTAGATGTCTTCCACAGTGATGATGGTGGTGGTGGTGGTGATGAGTAAAGGTGTTTGCAGGAACAGCTGGGCTGGGCTGGCTTTATACCTGGCCTTGGTGGTCTCAGGTACTAGCATCATACCTGAATAAAGCACAGGTGAATGCACCAGCCTGGTCTCCAGGCCTGGACTGTGACACCCCCACTGCCTTACATGCGTGGTCCCACCCACATAGCACCTTAGGTCTCCCCGCCCCCAGACATGTGCTCATCTGCGCCCTCTGCCCCAGGGAAACCCTCTCCAAAGCTTTGTTATTGTTCAGTCACTCGGTCGTGTCCGACTCTTTGCAGCCCCATGGACTGCAGCATGCCAGGCTTCCCTGTCCTTCACCATCCCCCAGAGTTTGCTCAAACTCATGTCCATGGAGTCGGTGATGCCATCCAACCATCTCATCCTCTGTCACCTACTTCTCCTGCTCTCAATCTTTCCCAGCATCAAGAGTCTTTCCCAATGAGTCAGTTCTTCGCATCAGGGGGCCAGAGTACTGGAGTTTCAGTTTCAGCCAGAGCTTTACCAGCCAGCATGTCACCCAAACCCACCTCCCTCCAGGACCCTTTCTGGATCCTGAGAAAGCCTGCCCTTGACTTCTTGGTAACCCATGGCACCTGATCGTATGTTTCTGTTGTAGTGATTGCTCTCCAAGTTACAATTACCCATGTGCCTGCCCCTCCTGTGCTGGTGAGAGGCTCTCTGGGGATGATACGATGGTTCTGTCTCAGCTCTAGCGAGTTGGGGAAAGACAGAGGTCAGGTAGACGTGGGGTTCCTTCCTGCCTCTGCTCCTCCTCAGTCATGAGGCTTTGGCAGGAGAGTTCCCTATTTTCGTTGTTGTTGTTCAGTCGCTCTGTCATGTCCAACTCCTTGCGACCCCATGAACTACATACAGCACACCAGGCTTCCCCATCCTTCACTATCTCCCTTAGTTTGCTCAGACTCATGTCCATTGAGTCGACAATGCCATTCAAGTGCCCTGTGTTATATCTTTTTTAGTTCTCTAATACTTCGGAGATACTTGGCCAGATGCAGTGGAAGCTAATTGCTTCTTGGGACTTTCCTGGTGGTCCCGTGGTTAAGACTCTGAGCTTCCAATGTGTGGGACCCGGGTTTCATCCCTAGTCAGGGAACTAGATCTCACATGCCACAACTAAGACCCAGCACAGTCCAATAAATAAATAAAAAGAAACTAACCTTTCCTTTCATGGTGCCCAATGGGCAGAATCAGATTTCTATCCCATGTGAATGGGATGAATGGGGCTCTTTTCATTTCCAAGTTGAAGACAGCAGGCCTTTAATTTTGAGATTAACCTCCTCTGTCACAAGGCTTTGGCAGGAGAGTTCCCTCCTTTGTGGCTCAGCTTCCAGATACACCAGGCACTTGTGAGGACCACAGGAGGTGACTTGCACAAGATATTTGTAGGTCAGCCCCCGGCAGGTACAAGTCTGGGCTCCCTCCCGCCCTTGGTCTTTACCCATGGCTCCAGGGGCCAAGGGGCTTCCTTGGTGGCTCAGATGGTATAAAGAATCTGCCTGCAATGCAGAAGATGCAGGTTCAATCCCTGAGTCAGGAAGATCCCCTAGAGAAGGAAATGGCAACCCACTCCAATATTCTTGCCTGGAGAATCCCATGGACAGAGGAACTTGGTGGGCTACAGTCCATGGGGTCACAAAGAGTTGGACATGACTGAGCGACTAACGGCAGGGGCTGAGCTCGCACACAGGCGGTGCCTGAGAGTGTGTGTTCCATGGAGTTAAAAAATTTCACACATCTCAGGCATCCTGGTTGGAGGAAGCAGGAAAAGGCACCATCCTCAAGCTTCAGAACACAGTAGACATGGTCTCACCATGGGGGCGCTGCCTGCATCCCAGGTGCTTTGTGCAGACTCAGAGAACCCCCGGAAAACGGCCCTGAAGGGCACATGGCCTTGACCTCTGGCCAGCTTCCTGTTGAGGCTGTAGTTTTGCTAGCGGGCACCCCTGGGCATCCTGGCCTGGCCTCACCCCACAACATTGATATGTTGAGTCAGCTCAGGAAATGTGCTTGAGGCACCTACTCTCTGCCGGGTCCTGGGCTGATGGTGCATGCTCTTGGTGACCATGGGGTCCGTGACCCTAGCTGCTGCTGACATTCAACCAGAATAAAGTACAGGTGCCTAGGGTTAGGGGGCAAGGACCTGGGTCCCAGTTCTTATCTCTGGCATTGTGATCTGCAGTCAGGAGGCTGGTTGCTTCCCAGCCCCAGGATCTGGGATGCGCAGACCAGAAGGGGGTGCTCCTGTTCCCCTTGCTTTGTCCTGGAGACATCATCACACCCAGTCCTGGACCCACCAGCCATCTGTATCCTTTCTCCTTCTTTCCTGATTCAGCTGAGAACTGCCCCTGGTGTCATCTTCTGCACCCACACCGTGCCATCTAGTCTTGGCATCTTGGGGTTTCTACGTGGGATAGGTTCTGTGTGTGCATAAAGCTGGAAAGCCAGCTGTGTGTCCCCTGAAACATACTCGTGGTTTGGAAATAAGATTTCGGTTCCTGTCCCAGCTTTTCTACCCAAGTCGTCTGATCTCGGGCAACTTATTTTATTTCTGTGATGCTCAGCATTATCTTTGTAAATAGTAAAAGCCCACCTCTTCAAGTTCCTGTGAGGGATTACATTGAGAAGTATCTTGGAAACTGTACTGCAACATAAAAGTCATAATAGAGGAGCTTCCCTGGCAGTCCAGTGGTTAAGATTCCCACTTCAGGGGGCAAAGTTTCCATCCCTGGTCAGGGGACTAAAATCTTGTATGCCTCATTGAGGGGGCCACAAAAAAGTAATAATAGATAGTGCATAGAAATTTGTTATTTTATTGTATCTCCTCCCAGAGAGTATATTTAATCCAATCTGCAATGTTAAATGGAGTTTAAGAATTTCTTAACGTGAAGCATGAAGAAATAAACCCACGAGTACAACGTCACTACGTACCTGAGTTAACTGCATCCGGGGCATGGGCACCAAACTCAGAGTGCCCTGGTAGCCAAGGCAAAAAGGGAAACCCTCCAGCTTATAGAGTTTTCATGGTCTGATTTCTAAAAGCTAAAATGTTCTGATATAAAATGGGCTTTGAAGGGGTGGGTGGAACAAATTGGGAGAGGAGCATTGACATATATCCACTATCATGTGTAAAATAGCTAGTTAATGGGAAGGTGCTGATTAGCACAGGGAGCCCAGCTTGCGGCTCTGTGATGACCTAGACAGGTGGGATGGGGAGTGAGAGGGAGGGAGGCTCAAGAGGGGACGGGATATATGTTTATGTAGAGCTGGTTCACGTTGTTGTACAGCAGAAACTAACACAACATTGTAAAGCAATTATACGCCAGTATTTTAAAAAGGGCATTGACTAATTGGTTTCTCACTGGGGGGTGACAGAACGACCCAAGTGCAGTGTCCCTTCTCAAGGGGGAGTGGACCGAGCTTTCCCTGAGGGTGACCGCCCTCCCTCCATGCCTGTCTGTGGCCATGATGCTCCTGTCCTGGGCTCCCGCTGGCCCCCGCCAAGCCTGCACTGCCTGCTGCCTCCCCGCTCCGTCTGGCACCTTCCTTCCTCCCGCTGACTTCCTTCTCCAAATGTTTGCTCAGGTGGTGAAGCTGAAAGGCCAAGTGCTGTCGGTCATGTATCGGTTCCGCACTAAGAACCGCGAGTGGGTGTTGATCCGCACCAGCAGCTTCACCTTCCAGAACCCGTATTCCGACGAGATAGAGTACATCATCTGCACCAACACTAACGTCAAGTAAGTACTCACCCGCCCCTCCCCAGGTCCCAGCCTGCTTGTGTTCTGTGACGCTCTCCTCCCTGCAGGCTCTGGCTCTGCCGGCAGCTGCAGATCCCTGCAGGAGACTAAGGAGCAGGACGAGGCAACACTGGCCCCTCTTCACTATCTCCTCCCGGGTCCCCCTTCTCAAGGCTTTCCTGACTGGGAGCCCTCAGTGCTGACTGATGACCCTGGTGGTACTCCCTCTCCATCACACGGTTGGTCAGTTCAAGATGCTCTGGTTTCCATGATCTTCTCCTCCCCGAGTGCAGAACCCAGCAGAGTGGAGCTGGGGGCTTCCTTGGGGCTCTCTGCTGTGCCAGCTGAGTGAGGCTGAGCCTCTTGGCAGTTCTGGGGCATGGGGGGCAGGCGGCACAGCGGGTGAGTACCTCAGGGTCACAGGGCTTCTTGGCTGTCTGGTCACTGACGCAGTCCTCTGAGATCCCTGCTGGCTTTGCTGCTGTACCCTACATGTGTTAACACACAGACCTGAGCTCCGATCATGGCCCCTGATTCCCTGCTGTGTGACCTTGACTGTGTCCCTTCATCTCTCAGCCTTCATTCCCCATTGGTGGAAGGGGTGATAACAACTGTCTCTCAGGTTCCCCGGAAGGTTTGATGAGGTCGGGCTTCTAGATACAGGCAGGTCATGCCTCCTCTCTGGACTTATTTTTGAGGAAATATCAGCAATCCAAAGAACCAACATGGACAAAGGCAAAATGATGTCCACATGCATGGGAGCACGTGGAAGCCGTGCCCAGTGTTGGGGTAGGGGGCACAGTCTGCAGGGCGTGAGACGAGCTTACATGGTGGAAACCGTGCCCATGCGTCCGCGTGTCTCCGGTCAGCAGCACTGCTGCCCTCCACTTTCCCAGGTTCCACACTAAGCTGTGGAGTCTGTCCCCACCCTGGCCACCTCCCTGTCCTCATCTATGATAGCCCCCCCTCCCCAGACACCAGCACCTCCAGGCCATCACGTGAGTGACCTCCTGGCTTGCCCAGAGCTCTCCATTGCCATCCCTGGCTCCCTGAGTTTGGCGGTTCCCCTCTGGGTCCCCGGAAGCAGCCTCCTTTCTAGCACCACCCTGAGTGTCTCGGCTTTGGCTCTGCTGCTGGACCACAAGGCGCAGAGCTGGACAGATGGGTCCACACAAGACCCCTCAGAGGACCGGTGACCTGGGCTTCAGTCCCAGCTCCCACCTGGGCAAGTCACCTGCTCTTTCAAAGCCTCAGTTGCTCATCTGTAAAATGGGGAGAATGACGGACCCCACCCACCTGCCCACCCTTGGATCCTCAGTGTGGATGGTGCTTTTGCATCTCTCTGGTGGAGCAGCAGCCCTGGGCAGTGAGATGGGGGGTCTCCAGTGATCATTACTGATTTGATGGAGGCAGCTACATCCTCCCTGCCACGTGGCGCAGCTGCACGGCAGTTTCTTGGCTGTTCTCTGCCAGTTCCACCAGATTGACTAAGCATGCATTGCTTCTAACTCTGAGCACATTGTATTGTCTTCCAGCGAACAGGGAAGCCAGGGGCCGTCTGTGTGAACCCCTCCTTGTTCATGTGGGTCTGTCTAGTACCCTCCTCTCCTGCTCTGCTGGCTTCCAGCCAGGGCGAGGCCACCCCCTCCAGGACCAAGCCCTCCACTTTCCTTCTTCTAGCTCCTGGTGCATCCTGTCTCCCATGGGCTGGTACTCATCCAGTTGAGCTGCAGGTTTCCTCCGGAGGCCCTCACCTGGGGACATGCCTCCTGATCTTAGAAAACCCCTCTGTTGCCACCCTCCTTGCTTCCCTCCCTGCCCTGCCACGTGTTTGTATTGGACGCTCTCGCTCTTCATCTCCCCTTGACCCCCGAGAACCTGGTGTGGTACCAACTCTGCTAACTTGCTCTCCCAGAAGCCACCAGGGACCCTCGTCAATAACCCGTTCTCACTGGTCATTTTTCCCTAACTGTCAGGGCATCTCCTCTCTCTTTACATCTTACCCCTTGACTCACCTGATGCTCTGATTCTTCTTACACCTCCTTCTCCTAGTCAAGACTTTCTTGGTGGTAAGAATAGCAGGAGTAAATCTAGTTAAGTTGTAGATCCACTAATGCAAAAAGGTAACTTTTTTTTCTTTTGCTTGGCCTGTGCCATGTGGGATCTTAGTTCCCTGACCAGGATTGAACCCGCACCCCCTTGACCACAGTGGAAGCATAGAGTCTTAACCACTGGACCACCAGGGAAGCCCCATATCTTTATTATTTTTTAATATCTGACTTTGTCTAGTCACTGCTTGGTAAACTCCAGTGAAGGAGTTTTTGCTTCCCACTCTTCCCAACTTGGGCAGGAGAGGGAGCAGAGTGGTGCCTGTTAGTGCTGGGCCTGTGTCCTGCCCTGGCCTTGGAGAAAATGATGAAGCTTGAGAAACAGGAGGAAGAGTGAGATACGCAGCATGTAGAATCTCGAAGCTCCTTCTTTGTTCAGCAGCTGGGGGTGTAGAAGTGAGACACAGGCCAGACCTGCAGGGGCTTCTAGGAGGAAGTAACAGGTGGGCTCATTGGCCTGAAGCTGGGGTTGGGCAGCAGGAGCCCCAGGGAATAAGGCTGAAACGAACAAGAGAGCAGGTCTGCTCAGCATCTGTTCAAATTGCAGCTCATCTGCAGGCTCACCTCGCCTGTCCCAGCCCCACCAGCTACCTGTGCCCAAAGCTATGGAGATGGGCCAGCCTACCACCATGCCAGGCCATGGGCAGCATCCTAGAACGTCCACGGTTTTGATGCCAACATATTAACCAGCTTTTAGTGATAGCTACCTCCTCTTATGATCCTGCCCCTCCTCTCTTCTGTTCACCCTGTCTGCCTTCCTCCCCACACCTGGGCTCTCTCCTGGTCCTCCCTCTGTGTGTGTGATGCCTGGTGTCCATGGCCTGATCCAGGGAACCTCGGAGGGTGTGGTGCAAACAGCCCGCCTGTCAATGAAGCCACTTACATGCAGGCTGCACTCAGCAGTAGAGAGCAGGATCCCAGGTTGGGGATCGGTAGAGTCCTCTGGATTTGGGGCAGAAGAACAGACTGAAGCTGCCCCTTTGGGGGTTTTGGTTGTTTTATATTTATGACTATTCTTTTGTTTGTTTCACTGCATCGTCATTGCTCTGCACGGGCTTTCTTTAGTTGTGGTGTGCAGGCTTCTTATTACAGCGGCTTCTCTTGTTGCAGAGCATGAGCTCCAGAACTTGAGCTTCAGTAGTTGTGGCGCACAGGCTTAGGTGCCCCGAGGCATGTGAGATCTTCCCAGACCCCTGTCCTGGGATCGAAACCATGTCCCCTGCATTGGCAAGTGGATTCTTAACCACTGGACCACCAGGGAAGTCCTCCCCATGCTTCATTCACTTCCAACATGAATACAAGCTTCAGCACTCACAGTTGCATGCTTTGTTGTGATGCAACACAATGGATGGTCACTGAGCATCGTGCCAGGCGTCCAGTACTCTCAGGATGCCTCTGCTCTGGTCCCTGCCACCCCAGGTGTCTCCCATTGCATGGAGAGCGTGAGAAGTGAGTGGCAGGAGGGAAGGAACGCAGGAGGGAGTAAAAGGCCACAAGGAGGGCGCATGGGAGGCAGAGAATCAACAATTTACACGCAGGGCCTCTGAGAACGCATCCCTGGCAGGTAGTGTCACAGGGAGGCCTGGAAGGAAAGGAAAGCTCCCTCCTCCTAAAAGCAGCCACAGGCAGAGGCTCTGACCTATTTTCCTGGAAGTCAGGCATCATGGACAAAACAGAACACTCTGTCCCGGGGATGTCCTTACATCTCTTCTCAGAACGATCACTGCCCGCAGCTCACTGAGATTGGACGGAGTGAGGAGCCACCCCACACACGGACTCACAGCAGAGGCTGAACTAGTGTCTGCTGGCTTTTAAGGGCCTCTGGGTGAGGATGTAGCAAATGTTGCCTGTGGACAGCAGAGGGCAGTGACAGCCATCATGTGAACAGTCCGGCTTCCAGTTTATACCTGACTGTCCTCGCGAGCAATAGGCAGACTTGTTGTGGAAAGGTTCTTTCATGCTCTCTGCCTGTGGGGGACAGGGAGAATTGCAAACCCAGTTGCATTCAGTCCGGACCATCCAAAAGAAACAGCCCAGGGAAACAGAGTGTGATTAGCATTGGAAGCTGCTGGAAGGGAGGCCTCTTTGTCGCCCGCTTGCCTGTTTTCCTATTACGTCGAGGCAAGAAAAGGGAAAGTCCATAAAACACAGGCTCCCGTTTTACATGCTAGAGGCCCAGCTTTGAAAAGTGCCCACATCTGGGTGTCTGGGGAAAACACCATCAGGGAGACATGCTGTGGGCTGCCGCTGAGCAGGAGCTGTTCGCACGACCCAGGCGCTGTACCTTCCTGTGCCCCCCCTCTCCTTAGGGATGGAAGGCATTCCTGTGCATCTGTTGGGGCTGAGCACGCGCCCTCCTGTGCAACCACCCCTTACAGAGTCACTGCGGGTCTACATGACCACAGCTGCGTGTTGTGCTGGTGTGTATGTGTGTCCTTGAAACTCCACGGTCCCCATGTCTTCCGGGATGGCTTCCTGGTGGGTCCAGCCCACCTGGCTGGTAGTTGGCAGGATGTGCAAGCAGAGAGTAAAAGGAAGCAAAGACAACCTACAGGGAAGGTGTTGCTCCTGGTCTGTGCAGAATTTAGAGTCAGAAAGAAGCCGAAACACCCTGTCAAATCACCAAGCCCCATCTTATCTTGGGTCCAGACGCCCTCTAGTCCACCTGCAGCAGACAGCTGGCAGAGAGTCAGGGCCCACGGATTTTGTCTGGGGCCCACCTCTTCCTCCTCTGCCTCTTCTCTGAGGCAGACACCTGGCAGAGAGCCGGGGCGCACGGATTGTGTCTGGGGTCCTCTGACCCACCTCTTCCTCCTTTGCTTCTGCCTCCATCAAGGCTTCACCGTCTCCCGTGTGACCATCCATCATCCCTGCTGCCGGTTCTCCCTGCCTTCCATCCGGCCCTGGAAGCATGTCTCTAAAACCACACTCAGGCTGCTCCCTGTCCCGGATCAGACCAATTCCGAACCCTTTCACAGGCACCCAGAGCCCTTCGCAGGGGACATGCAGACAGTGCTCAATCCATGGGGGTGAGGGGGCAGGATATTATTATCCTTGAGAGCAAATTGATCAGCTGAGCTTGCGCACCCCCTGACCCCCACCACCCTGATGGCTGTGAGCCGGATTCCTGTTACTCCCAGGGGTACGATGGCAGGCTGCCCCCGACTTCTCCCCTAATGGCTGGTTGCTCACTTACTCTGGCTGAGTAAAAACCTCTGTCCTGGGAGCATCAGAGATAATTGACAGCATCTGCCAGCATGCTGCACCTCCTGATGCAGAGAGGCCACTCTGACAGGAAGCCCATGCTTGGTGTGTCTGTTCGCTGATCATTAGCTCTGGACCCCAGCTAATGGGTGGTGGGCGGGGGCAGCAGTCTGTGGAACGGGATCCGGTTCCCTCCCGTGTGCTATGGGTCAGCTTTCAGCCCAGCCACCGTGTTTCTCCCTCTCTGGAATTTGCAAGCACACCAAGGTTTATTTTCATTCCATTGCCATGAAATGTCCGAAAAAGCTCCTCGGACCGCTTCTCAGAATGGGGCAGCCCACAGGTCAGCACTTCTTCCCCACGCGCTCAGCTGCAGAAGCGGAAACCAAAGGCCCAGACCGAGCACCTCATGTCCAGACCACAGGGACAGTGAGGTTGGCATCCTGGATCTTTGCCAGCCAGGCCTGAGACTTTGTTTTCTTTCCACATCCCAGCGAAAGTCACTGTCTGCGGTCTCAGAGCCCCCAGAGCTCAACAGTGCAGAGAGCAGACACACTCTGGCTCTGATCATGTCTGATCATGCTTCTGTGCTAACTAAAGCCCTCGCCCTCCTCCATGCATCACAGACACACCCCAGGGCGCAGAGCTGGGCAAGTGGAAAGGGCTGGGTTTCTGCCCTGTTCACCCCAAGCACCAGGCCCCCCGGCACAGCAGCACAGCTGCCCACTCATCAAGATTCTGTGCTTGGGCTGGACACCAGGGCTGAACCACGAGGTAGGAGTGGTCCTTATTTCCTGGAAACCCTCTTCTGTGTTCAAGGTTGAGCGTCTGAAAGCTTATGAAAGGAAGAAGGGGGTGGTCCATGGATTCCTGCCCTGGAGGGGAGCTCACTGCTACAAAAATCCCACAAAAATCCCAAAGCACAGATTTTTGTTTTCTCCTACCTGGCGGCTCAGGATGGTGTCTTGGGCTCACAGGTCTGGGATGGGACACGTGGAAAGGTGGTTCCTGTTACACCTTTGGAATGGAGTTCAGGGGCTGATGCCAGACACATTTGGTTTTGAATCCTGGGTTTGCCGTACTGACCAATGTCACCTTGGGCACGTCACTGAACTCTCTGAGCCTCAGTTTCTTTATCTGTAATATGGGATGTTTTTCAGAGATGTGAAAACATTGATGAGGTTCTGGCTCTGTGTACCACACTTGGATTTTAGAGGGCATGCTAATGAGAGATGAGGGTGCCCACAAGATGTAAATCAAAGTAAAACAGCAAAGCTGTCAAGTCAGAATCAGAAAATACAGAAAGTTGTCATTTTTCAATAGACGATTATATCAATTCTTTAAAATGTTTTTGAAATGTCCATTTTTTTTTGAAAATTATTTTTAGTGCTCCTGTTTCCTGGTGTTGCCGGGCTTAGGCTGACTGGTGGGCAGTCACATGGTGCTGCTTTTATTGTTAAGCTTTTCTCCAGGCTCTGACACCAGGGTTGGGAGACATACTGTGCACTTCCCTGGTGGCTCAGTGGTAAAGAATCCACCTGCCAGTGCAGGAGACACTGCTTCCATCCCTGGGTTGGGAAGATCCCCTGCAGAAGGAAATGGGAACCCATTCCAGTATTCTTGCCTGGAGAATCCCATGGACAGAGGAGACTGGCAGGCTGCAGTCCACCGGGTCACAAAGACTCAGACACGACTGAGCGACTAACACTTTCACACTTTTCACTTTCAGATAGAACCTCCCTTCTTCCTCTGTTGTGATCCCTAACTCAGCATACTGCCATTGTTTTTGCCAACTTATCTGTCTGCCCCTGGAGGCTGTCAACTCCCCGAGGCCAGAGACCACATAGGCTCTGAGTTATCTTTTCTCTCCAGTGCCTGGCAGATACTTGGCATAGATAGCTCAGCACACTTCACTGAAGACATGGCTCACCTGGGCTTAGTTCTTTTTTTTCTTTTTTTCTGGCTGCACTTGGAGGCATATGGGATCTTACTTCCCTACTGCTGCTGCTCCTGCTGCTAAGTCACTTTGGTTGTGTCCGACTGTGTGCGACCCTGTAGACAGCAGCCCACCAAGCTCCCCTGTCCCTGGGATTCTCCAGGCAAGAACACTGGAGCGCCCCCTGCATTGAAAGCTCGGTGTCTTAACCACTAAGCCACCAGGGAAGCCCTGCCGGGCTTAGTTTTAAATGAACTATTCACTGCGTCTTCCAACTGGGTGGGGTCCTCTTTTAAGACATCTTCCCTTGTGGGGGACACACATGCTAGGGGCCCCAATTAAAAGGCGTGACTGGAGGAGTGAACAGTGTTCAGATTGTACACCTCTGAATGCTGAGGAAAAGAGTTGAGAACCACAATTCAAGTTATTTTGTATTTCTCCAAAGCAGAATTGGAACTCAAACTCGGAGTCGTAGGGAGGTGCGTGCGTGCTAAGTTGCTTCGGTTGTCTCCAACTCTTGCAAACCCATGGATTGTAGCCTGCCAGGCTCCTCTGTCCATGAGATTTCCCAGGCAAGAATACTGGAGTGGGTAGCCATTCCCTCCTCCAGGGGATTTTCCCAATCTAACAATTGAACCTGGGTCTCCTGCATTGGCAGGCAGATTCTTCACCGTCTAAGCCACCTGGGAGTTTTAAATATAAAGGGAGTTTTAAATATCTCTACCCCAAGGGCTGTGAGCTTACATTGTGAGGCTAACGTGGTCCATATGAATGCAGACTCTGAGCCGAAAGGGCAGGGTGAACGGGAGCCCTCCAGGTCCTCAGATGCTGATTCAGGTTGTGACTGTTCAGCAGCTGCCCCTCTCCAGGGCCCTACTCCCTAACTGAGCTCCACAGCTGCCTGTCCTCTCCAGGAAGGGCCTCACGGGCTCTCCTCCATACACCTCAGGCCGCAAGTGAAGAGGGCAGGGGATCTGTGAGCCGTTGTTCTGCCTGCCACTTCCTGTCCAGGGTGTGGCCAGGAATGACAAAGGGACACCCTAGCATCATTCATACTTTCATAGTGAAAATGAACACGGAAAATCTTTCCAGTTAATGCAAACTCTTAAGATATTTTTTTTCCATGTTCCAAATCTCACTCACCCACACAGGACATAACGTTTGTAGCTGTAATCACAGCATCCGTAACATTTGGTGCTGAACTTTCCCGCACGCTCTTGTCATACCTTGTGGTGTTTCCAGTCTTCACTGTGGCCTCCGCTGCTGACCGTGTTTACTCAGCAAATGAATAGATGTAGTTTACAAAGCCACTCCCCTGTCACAGCCAGCTGTGCGGGGACAGCTCTTGTTTCCTGCCCCTGAATCATTTCCTTAGTACAGCCCCTGCTTCAGGGCGACCACCTGCAAGGCTGTGACCGCAGCCGCCCCTTCTGATGTGGCCACTGTCCTGTTTTCCGAGAAGACTGCATCCACACAGGCTTCTCTTGCAGGGTGTGAGCAAGATAGTTTCAGTACCATGCCAGCACACTGAGCGTGCTTTTACCAACTTAGTAGGTGAAAAATTGTACTTTGAGATTATTTTAATTTGCGCTTATTTTGCTTATTTTAATGGTGAAAATATTTCCCTACTTGCTCATTATATGTGTGTGTATATATATATATAAATATATATATAAATATATATATATAAATATATATATATATATATATATTTATGTATTATTGTTGTTTAGTTGTGAAGCCATGTCTGACTCTTCTGCCACCCCATGGACTGTAGCCCTCTCGGCTCCTCTGTCCATGGGCTTTCCCAGCAAGAAATCCCATTTCCTTCTCTAGGAGATCTTCCTAACCCAGGGATCAAACCTGTGTCTCTTGCATGTCATGTGTTAGCAGGCAGGTTCTTTACCAGCTGAGCCACCAGGGAAACAAAAGCAACTATACTCAATAAAATTGACTTTTTGAAAAAACCCACTTATTTCCTAAATATTGGCAACCTAAGCTGGGTTTGATCCCTGGGTCAGGAAGACCTCCCCGCCTCCGGCCCAAGAGGAGGAAATGGCAACACTCCAATATTCTTACCTGGAGAATCCCATGGACAGAGGAACCTGGCAGGCTACAGTCCACGGGGTCGCAAAGAGTCAGACACTACTGATCGACTAACACTTTCACTTTCCAACTTAAAATATAAGACTTGGAGCCTTGATTTGGAACATGAAGAAATAAAATCAATCAACACTGAAAACGATTTAGAGATCCAACAGGTGTCACCCGCTGTGCCACTGGGGAGCAAGGGACATTCAGGCTCCTCCCTGTCATCCCCACGTCTACTTTTCCTGACTCTCTGCTGACCTTGTTTCACAGGCAGCTCCAGCAGCAGCAGGCAGAGCTGGAAGTGCACCAGAGAGACGGGCTGTCATCGTACGACTTGTCGCAGGTGAATTTCTGGAAAACTTTTTCCCAGTTAGAACTGTCTCCAACCAAAGGACTGCAGACTAAATCCCCTCCGCCCAGCAGGTGGTGTTGCTCCCTCCACCCACACTGCAGAAAGCATTTTGGCCCCCAGAGAGTGTGTGTGTGCAGTGGAGGTCTACCGTGACTCTCCCATGCAGAGTGTAGAACACAAGCGTTAGGAGCTGCGGACAGCCAGTACCGTAAGTTCCCTCCATACGAAGTTCAAGTTGTGAGCTTTCAAAGATGCAAATGTGGGTTTGCATATCCAATCACATGAGTTAGTTCTCGTGTCTGGCATACACTATCACGTGTGTACAGCCTGTACAATGGTTGTGCTCGTGTGTATTTACTGTACAGTACTATATAGGGGATAGCAGTGCAGTGTCTATTTCAAGCCCAGGGTGTTGGGAAGCAAGCATAAAAGCAGTGATGATGTAGCTGGTGCTCCTGTACTTTTTAAGGTACTGTACTGTAAGATTACACATGTTCTCTTAATTTTTTTTGTGTTCATTTTTTTGTGCAGATATATGTGAAAAGTATTATAAACCTATGAGAGTAAAGTACAATATAGACGAGTGTATTAGTTGGGCACCTAGGCTAACTTTGTCAGACTTACAAACGAATTGGTCTTATGAACATGCTCTCGGAATGGAACTGGTTCGTATGTAAGGGACTTACTGGTACTGAGATCCAAAGGCTGTGTGGGAACTTGGAGACCACCCAGCTCTGAACCTTGTCAGCTCTGCAGCCTCCTTGCTGCCCCTCCCACCTTTAGTCTGTACCCTGATGTTCTCAGGGGACCTCTTCCTGGCCATCTCCTCAGGCCCGCCTCCTTCCCTTCTCCTTCCTTCTCTTCTCACTGCTTCTGGCCTTAGAGAAACTGAAGCTTGTGTTGGTACTTGGCGTTTCTCTCCAATTAAACTTTATGTTCACTCTCCCTGATATTTAGACTAAGTTGATCATTTTTATTTCTTTCTCTCCAAGTGATCGGTGGAACTCCAGTGAGCCTTCTGTGACCCTTTGTTCACACCCACACCTGTGTGTTCTATCTTTCACATATACAAAAGCTTCCTGCCCTACCCAGTACCCCAGCATGAGATGCCAGCAATTCTGAGGGAGAGGGATCTGGTGTGTCTGTTCTGCCCCTCACACCCAGGGATGCTGTTATATTTTCACATGCAAACAGGTGCCTGTCCCCAACCTACCAGCTGGAGTTCATGATGCAGGGAAGTCCGTGGAGAAGGCAGATGCAATCTTTTCCCAGGAAAGAGATCCGCGGTTTGCCGAAATGTTTGCAGGAATCAGTGCATGTAAGTTCACAAAGAGTGCTGACATGGTGAGATGGTGGGATTTATAGTTGCCTCCAGCTGGCCACCCTTGAGGGTGAATTTTCAGCGACTACTGCAAGGTGTAAAAGGAACACCAAATTCAGGGGTCCTAATGAATCCTCTCTATTCTTAAACTCACCTCTCATTTACCTGTTACCTTGGGGCAACCACCTGACATCTCATGGGCCTCTGACATCTCATCTTCAAAATGTGAGGAATTGGAGTAAATGAGCTCTATTCATCATGGTACAGTTTAGTATTATCAAGCCAAAGACATGTCCCTATTTTTAAAAAAATTTTAATCTCTAATGTAGAGAGGACCATATTTGAAAATAAAAATATGCATAAAAAGGAAAATAAAAATGATCCAGTATCATACCACCTACATTTAATCTTTTTTAACTTTTTAAAGCTTGTCCTTTTTGTCTTTCTACACGTTGTTGTTCAGTTGCTAAGTTGTGTCTGACTCTTTGCAATCTCCTGGGCTGCAGCACACCAGGCTTCCCTGTCCTTCACTATCTCCCGGAGTTTGCTCAAACTCATGTCCATTGAGTCAGTGATGCCATCCAACCATCTCATCCTCCATCTCCTGCTTCTCCTCCTGGCCTCAACTTCTCCTCAACTTCTCTCATCAGGGACTTTTCCAATGTGTCGGCTCTTCATATCAGGTGGCCAAAGTATTGGAGCCTCAGCTTCAACATCAGTCCTTCCAATGGATATTCAGGGTTGATTTTCTTTAGGATTGACTGGCTTGATCTTCTTGATGTTGAAGGCCAAACAACTAACATGGAGGGAGCACAACCTCCCAGGAGGAGACAACTGGGTTAAAGATTTACTGAGCATGGCCCTGCCCACTAGAGCAAGACCATTTTCTACACATATGAATTCTTTTTATATACAGAATTGAGCTCATACTGTTTGGTAGCTTACTTTTTCACGTGTCTATTACGAACATCTTTCTAGGTTATTAAATAATCTGCATTGTTATTGCCTGCGTAGCGTTCCATTGTATGAGTGTTCATAAGTCATCCTTTGCGGTGGTCACCAGAGTGTCCACCTGTGTTAGTGCCGCTATTAGAGAAAGTGGTACCATTCATGGGACTTCCCTGATGTCCAGTGGTTAGGACTCTGTGCTTGCACGACAAGGGTTCCAGGTTCAATCCCTGGTCAGGGAACTAAGATCCCTACTTGCCACACAGCGCAGCCAAAAAAATAAATAAATAACAAAACAATATAAGAAACCTAATAAAGAAAATGGTGCTGTCCAAAGTTCAGGTGTCACATGGAACCCACTTGTGTAGCCGCCTCACTCCCCAACTCAGACTGCCACAGAGATCAGTCTGTGATCACATATAAAACTTGGAAATGTTGTTGTCAGTTCCAAAATTCAGAAAAAAAGATTCCATTTTCATGTGATTAGCAAAATACAGCACAGTTGGAATCAGTTTAGGGAGATATTGCTGACTCATCCCACAGAATCGTGGGAAACGCAGTAAAGGGACAGGACCCCCCGGTACCATCCTCCCAGGACCAGGGAACGGGGACAGTGTGGCCTGGGGGAGGACAGAGAGGCCCTAAGCAGTCCCAGGCCTCCTGCTGTCAGCTCGTGCGGTGGAAGACCCCAGCCCTATTCCCATGTGGCTGGGGACTGGATGCTAGAAAGCAGGAAGCTGCCTGAACTGGTGGCTCAGACGGTAAAGATTCCACCTGCAGTGCAGGAGACCTGGGTTCGATCCCTGCGTTGAGAAGATCCCCTGGAGGAGGGCATGGCAACCCACTCCAGTATTCTTGCCTAGAGAACCCCATGGACAGAGGCGCCTTGGCGGTCTATAGTCCATGGGATCACAAAGAGTCGGACACGACTGACTGACTAAGCACAGCACAGCCTGAACTGAGGGCAGCAGGTGCCAGCGCAGCCCAGCGCCCGGCTCCGAGCAGAGGACAGACCTGTTAGCATGACTCGAGGGCTCCCTGCTGGTGCTCCCCCTCCTCCCCATCGCTGGTCATCCACATGTGCCAGTTGCCCATAACAGTATTTCTTCCACTTTCATAGAGAGATGTGGTTTCATCCAGCAAGAGGAAACAGTCCCACATATCACTGGTTCCTCTTCCTCTCAGATAATCCTGAAATATTTGGCCACACCCACAGCATTTCTGGGAAATCCATTTGAAATTTTAATGTTGTACAGACATAGACATCTTCCCATAGAGATGACAAAATAGAAAAAAAAAAGTTAACAGAAAAGGAAAAAGAAGGGGAAAGAAAATATGTAATCTCAAAATTTTCCCACCAGCCAAGCTGCTTTCCTATATGAAAAAGCAACAGAGAGTTGGTTCAGTGGTTAAGAATCTGCCTTTCCATGCAGGGGACGTGGGTTTGACCCCTGGTCGGGGAACTAAGATCCCACACACAATGGAGCAACTAAGCCCACGTACTAGAAATACTGAGCCCTCACACTCCAGAGTTTGTGCTCCACAATAAGAAGCCCTAGTGCCTCAACTAGAGAAGAAACCCACACATCACAAGGAAGACCCAGTGCAGCCAAAGAAAGAAAAAAAGGAACAAAAGGACCTTCTCAGATATATGCCATCTACTTATACTTCCTGGAAAAAATCACTTGCAGGAGAATTCATTGTGAAATGAATCAAAATACAGAACCCAAGATTGGAAATGATAGGTTGGAAAAGTAGTAGCAATGAAAAAGTGAAACTGGTAACATATAGAATTAATATAAAAATTCTTAGAAGATACAAAAGATACGTAAAAATAAATAAAAACCCAAGTCAAATCAGTTCAGCAAAAATACATACTTTGGGCGAGGATACTAGGAACAGAAATTTCTCATCAGTCTATACTATTTTTATCTCTGACATTTACAAAGATATATAACTTCAAGTATTAAAAACATAACTACTAATGAATGATTAAAAAAAAAAAAAAAGGAAAGGAAAGAGGTCTCACTTCCAAATCATTTCCAAGAAAAGACAAGGACATTTTTAGCAACTTGCAAAATACTCAGAAGAAAAATAAAGTGAAATAGAAGAAACTATGAATAGCATGAGTAGTGCAATAAGCTGATGTCCAAGGGCTCCTGATTGCTAATTCTGGAATGGTATGCCCCCAAAATATGATAGTACAGAGTGATATGATATGATATGATATGATAAAATATGATAACAGAGTGAAACTATTTAACCTGAAAGAATAGATGCTGATGGTGCTCCAAAACCAAGGAGGAAAGCAGAGATGTTGACCTTGCTGCACAAAGAAAAGTTAGAGCGTTCAGTGGGGAAAGAAGCTTATTTTATATAGATAAAAGGTGGAACCTAAAAATGAAGATACATCATGAACATTGAAATGTGAAATCCAAAAATAGTTTGAAACACAAGAAAGCCTGATAAAGCCAAATTGCAGTGGAAGATTTCAATATGCCTTTCTTCATCTCTAACCACTCATGTAGCTCAAAGTAATAAGAAAGATTTAGAAAGTTAAAATTTATATATATATATATATAATTTTATGTGCATGCGTGCTCAGTTATGTCTGACTCTTTGCAATCCCATGGACTATATATATAGCCCACTAGATTCCTCTGTCCATGGGATTTCCCAGACAAGAATACTGGAGTGGATTGTCATTTCCTCCTCCAGGGGATCTTCCCCTCCCAGGGATTGAACCCACATCTTCTTATTGGCAGGCAGATTTTTTACCACTGAACCACCTGAGAAGCCCATGTGATTTTATAGACATATGTAATTTTGTACCCCACAAACATTCTGGAGCATTGAGAAAAATAAATGTTTCTTATTTAACCAACAACCAAAAATCTTAAATACATGAGAAAAAAAATGGCTTGTTTATAGTTAAGAGAAATTCAGAAGTCTTTCTTATTCCTGCAACTTTTAATTTTATTTATTTTTTGGCAACCCCATGTGGCTTGCAGGATCTTAGTTCCCTGACCAGGGATCAAACCTGTGCCCCCACCAGTGGGAGCATAGAATCTTAACCACTGGACTGCCAGGGAAGCCCCCCTCTTGCAACTTTTAGCCTCGTCTCTTTCTCTCCAAGATCCAAGGCCTTATGATTAGGTTAGAAATACACACCCAAGATCCGATCTCTTTCCATCCTGTAGGGATTTCCCATTGAGCAACACCGTCATCACAGCAAAAGACAATGGAGCAGTAAAACTGTGCAGTGCCTCCGTGTTTTTAAAAACATCATGGAGGTTTGTTGACACATGTGGGAGATTTAGCCATGGTCCCTTTAGCCCAATCCCTGGGCCCCAAGTCTGGGATCCTGAGTGTCCATCTCTGCTCATGGTCACCCAGGGAAGGATCTGCCCGCTCTGCCCACCTCCCCACCAGCAAGCCAGAGATAGGTGCAGATGTGGGGTCTGTCCAGGCACAGAATAGCTGCCATGTAACTCATCTGCATCTCCTTTATTCTGGTATCTTACTGCAAGTGGAGATGTTAGAGATTATAGGAATAAGATGCAAGTGGGGTCTTTGAGCTTCTGGGGAAATGGGAGGGTGCTTCGAGGGAGCCCCGGACCCCTCGATTACAAGAGAGAGTGAGAGAGCTCCCATCCCCATTGCTGTTTCTCAAACTACCACCCTCTTGCTCATGTCAGATCTAAAGGCCCAGCTGGGGTTTGAGCCCATTTCTTGAGCCTCTCTGTGGGGGTGCTCGGGGCTCCCTGCCCTGGAGTCTATAGGGCGGGAACTCCTCCAGGGTGACCCTTGCTCTACTTTTCCCAGCGGAGAAGAAGATGATGAGCTCAGCTTCTGCAGCAGGAACACAGCAGATCTACTCCCAAGGAAGCCCATTCCCTGCTGGACACTCGGGAAAGGCCTTCAGGTACAAGCTGGGAGTGCGGGACATGGAGCAGGGGTGGGCAAGAGGGCAGGAAGAGGCCTCTACTCAGTGAAGCCCTGGGTCTCAGAGTATGACTCTGTGTGCAGCAAATACTGCCAACCTCACTTAGTGCTTACCCATTCGAATGCCCGGGCTTCCCAGATGGCTCAGTGGTAAAGAACCCACCTGCCAGTGCAGGAGATGTGGGTTCAATCCCTGGGTCAGGTAGACCCCCTGGAGAAGGAAGTGGCAACCACTCCACTATTCTTGCCTGGAGAATCCCGTGGACGGAGGAGCCTGGTGGGCTACAGTCCATGGGGTCGCGAAGAGTCAGAGATGACTGAGCACACACACACATTTGTATGCCAGGGCCAGGCTGAGGGGTCCGGGAGCTCCAGTTCTGACCTGCAAGCCCTTGATGAGCCACCATAAATACAAAGTGTCGGCTGCTGTTTCTTGGATGTGAAAGGTGCCAGCCACTGTGTTTGCAGAGGTGCCTGCCATGGAGAAGGGAGTGAGGTGGCTCAAGCCAGGACAGACCTAGGGACACCTGACAGGGCAGCAGAAAGTACCCTGTCCCTGGGTTTCTAGAGGCCACAGCGAACTCCAAGGGGGAGAGGACCACTCAGCCCATCACGCCTGGGGTCTCAGCCTAAAGGGCTGCTCATGGGAGGTATAAGTAAGATGTTGTGCTTCCGGGGGTTGGTTCTTAGCATCAGGGGTCTCTTGTAAGTCACTGAGGAAGCCAGCAACACCACCAGGGATGGGGCCTGGCTCCAGGGGCTCCCAGGGCAGCAGGAGCAGGGGCTGGGGAGCTCAGCTAGGGCACAGACACCTTCAGGGAGGGTGGTGGGCACTTGTGGTAGCCATCGGGTACCCCCAGACCCACTAGCAGAAGCATCTCAGACCCGTGCCTGGTGGGATGGGGCTCCCCAAGCAGCCCAGCCTCTGGCTGACTTGGCCAGAGCTGAATGTCCAGTTGAGAATCAGGCAGGGACCAAGACTGGGCAGGTGGGCCAGCCACCCCAGGAACAGGTCCCAGCCGGGATGGCCCTCACCAAGGGTCAGTGGACCAACTTCAGGGGAGGCAGCAGGTGGTCAGCAACTGCGCCATGAGACATTAACCCCTGAGGTCACAGAGTAGCTCTGCCAGCCCCGCAGCTGGGCTGTAGTAGATGGTGACTTGTTCTGAGTCTCTGGGGAACTCTTTCCTGGAGCAGCTACTCTCTAGTCTGGGGATGGAAGAACAAGATGGTGGCCCCTTGTGAGCTGCCCCTGAGACATAATCCATGCTGGTCACCTGGCTCTGCAGAGCACTGGCCAAGGCTCCAGGCTCTTCCCCTGCTGCTGGTTACTCACCCACTCAGCACATGGTGACCTGCTGTAGTTCCATGCCAGGCCCGCCTAGGCCTGTGTTCATCGAGTCCTTGTAGCACTTGCTGCTTCCCCCTCACCCTCCCCGCCCCCTGCCATCTGGACAGAGGGCAGCCAGGATGGAGCAGAGGCCAGAGGTGAGGAGGGCTAGCCAGGCACAGCATGGTGGGGGCAGGAGGAGGGGGA
This sequence comes from Bubalus kerabau, assembly GCF_029407905.1. Classification (NCBI taxonomy): domain Eukaryota; kingdom Metazoa; phylum Chordata; class Mammalia; order Artiodactyla; family Bovidae; genus Bubalus; species Bubalus kerabau. Next base: position 27,111,576 of record NC_073642.1, read on the forward strand.
GGCCCGGAAGCAAAAAAGCAGATGGCCACCTGCTGCAAGGGTAGGTGCATAGGCATCAGGATTGTGCTGAGCGGAGTCCAGGGGCAGGAGACATGGGGACTCCTGGAGTCTGGGAGGAAAAGAATGAGATGAATATATCAGTCTTGACTACTGTGCTCGACTTGGGAGTTTGGACTCATCACTGGGACGACTCATGGTAGAAGAGGGGCTTGAGGAAACAAGGTCCTGGAGAAAGTTTGTGATGACGGGGTGTAAGGGGTGGAGTGGAGGAGTTGCGGCTGCAGGCAGGTGCTTAGAACAGATGGTCCAGCCAGAGATGCTGAGTCTGCACCAGCTGTTGTCACTGAAACAGAAGAAGGGGCCGGTCCCCTTGTGGAGCCTGGCATTGGGGAGGCTCTCACTAGATCACTGGTCTATAGAACGAATGGGTTAATTAGTTAAAAGAGTGCCATGAAGCTGTAAGCTTGTAGGATGGCCAGTTTCCTGTACATCTGCAGGGCCTGAGCTGGATTGAGTGGGAAGGGACATGGGATGAGTGGCACTGAGCCCTTGGCAGGATGGCACAGCTGTGGCTGCACGTCCCTAAGTTTGTCCCCCACCCAAGTCCTGCTGTGGTCCCACGGGCCCTGTGCACCAGGGCACCTTTCCTGGGGTCCACAGCACTCCTGCCAGCTCTCCAGTCAGTGCTGTGAGGGCAGCCAGGGCCAAGCGGTGGAGGAGACTCCCGCCACCCCAATAGAGAACAGTGATCAGAAAAGGCCCCGAGGTCACTTACACACATCAAGAGATGGGAAAGGAGCCCTGTGTTAAGTGAGGAAGGGATCTCAGGAGTGAAGTTCCTCTTAATCACGGTTAGTGCAGGAATTTTTTTTTTGTGGCTGTGCTGTGTCTTCATTGTGGCACTGTGGCGTCTCTAGTTGTGGCACACAGGCTTAGTTGCCCCTAGGCACGTGGGATCTTAGTTCCCTGGCCAGGGGTGGAACCTGAGCCCCCTGTGTTGGAAGGTGGAGTCTTACCGCTGGATCACCAGGAAAGTCCCATGGTGCTCTTTCTTCCTTCGCAGCTCTGCCGTGGTGCACGTGCCTGGAGTGAACGACATCCAGTCCTCATCCTCAACAAGTCAGAACATGTCCCAGATCTCCAGGCAGCTCAACCAGAGTCAGGTGGCCTGGACAGGAAGCCGTCCGCCCTTTCCAGGACAGGTATGGGCGTCAGCAAGGGCATTGCCCCAGGTCCCCAGAGGGCGCAGAGCACCTGAGCTGTGCTCTCTGGGGATCCCGGCTCTGAGAACAAGTCAGCGCATGGAGCTGGAGCTGACTGCCTCAACCACGGCCAGGCTCCAGGGAGCATGGAGGCGAAGGGTACTTTGAGAACCAGGTACCCATCAATGGTACCAAGTCTGTTTTCACAGCCTTTTCTCCCAGCAGTCTGGAGGCAGCTCTGGGAAACCAGGGGAGGGGACAGGCACTCAGAGACCGTCCATCAGGAGCAAGCCCCTCACCACTCAGGACCTCAGTTCCCTTGGCCCCGGAGTGCATGAGGTTGTCAACATGGGGATGCACCTGCCTCCCTGTTGTCACTGTGGGGACATCTGTATCCTGGACCTTGCCAAGGTCCCCTAAGCGGAAGGCAGAGGACTTAGACCACTGAGTCCCTGGAGGGCAATTTCAACCAGACCCTGAAGATCCAGGACCTGAGTCCTGTTTCTTGGGCCAGCACATGTTGGCCTGATCCTGGGCATGGTGCCCAGCAGGCCAGGAGGCCACTGGAGTCACTATCAGCCCAGAGCAGGGCTGCCCGTGTAGGCTGGACCTGCGCGTGACAGTGACCAAGCGGGGCCATGGAGGGTGGGGGGAGGGGGCCTGCTGGTGATGCTGGCCCTCTCTTCGCTTTGTCCTGATTGTAGCAACTCCCCTCGCAGTCCAGCAAGACTCAGTCTTCTCCCTTTGGGATCGGAACGAGCCACACATATCCCGCAGACCCCTCGTCCTACAGCCCTCTCTCCAGTCCGGCTACCTCCTCGCCCAGCGGGAACGCCTACTCCAGCCTGGCCAACAGGACTCCAGGTTTCGGTAGGTGGGGACAGAGGGGAAGAATTCCTGGGAGAGCCAGCTAAGATCATTTCTGAACATTCTGGGTTTGGGGGTCTGAGCCCTAGGCTCTCAGAACCCTGGTACCAGGTCTGGAGATTTCCAAATTCTCTTCTCTCTGGCCATCAGGAGGCCAGTGGTGTCCCTAAGGGACTTGCTGCCTAGACCTTGGCTTTGTAGATCGACTTTATTATTGTCAAGGCTCTGGGTCTCCTGTGCACTGATGTCATCTGAGTGCTATTTTAACCATTTATGGCCCTTGGCAAGGACTTTTAGATCACCCAAGTCAAAAACCCTATACAGTAAGTCCCCTACTTATGAATGAGTTCTGTTCCAAGAGTACATTAGTAAGTCCAACAAAGTTAGCCTAGACTAACACAACTGGCTATATAGTACTGTACTGCCATAGATTTATAATACTTTTCATACAAATAATACATAAAAAAAAAACAAAAAAAAGCAAGTATTTTTAATCTTACAGTTCCGTACCTTGAAAAGTACAGTACTGCAGTACAATAGCTGGGCATATTCGCATCTTTGAAAGTTTTTATATAGGGAACTTACTGTGATCTTGTTTCAAAAAGCTGGGGAAGTGTGGGTCATAGGGAGGATGCATTGTGTCAATAAATTGTGTACATGATAAACATCATAAAATTCGCTCTCTTTAATATTACAAGAGGGATCCTATCCCATGGAAGAACACTTTGCTTAGCTTTGTTTGCACAACCTCAGGCCCTAAAGGGTTAACCGTCTGCTCCCTCTGGTGGACTTCCCAGGAGCCCCTGCCACTGCTCACCCTGCGGGTGTTTAAATGACCCACTCCGTGTGTCTGCCAGGGTCTGAGTGCCACGTCACAGAGCAGGAACTCAGAAAGGATCCTGGTGCTGGCAAGAAGCCTGAGCTGGTGTCCCCTTCCTGCAGGGCTGTCTGTGGAGACAGTCATGCTCAGGGGGCATTTCCTTTCCAGAATGGATCATTCTCAGGCAAGCATGAAGCAGACACCTGCGTTTCCATTTGAGCTGCATGTGTCCTTTTAGGGCTATGTCAGCTTTAGGAAGTATGTGGTGCCTTGCCCCTGGCCCACACCTGAGTCGTCAGCTGCCCCCACCCCCTGTCCAACCCCACCGCTAATAGAGCACTTCTGGCCCCGCAGCCCCAGGCCTGGGGGTTGGGCAAGCATTTCCCAACCCTTTATCTGTCCCTCCCCCTCAGATTCAGGTGTCTCTCTGCGTGAATCCCATAGACTTGTAGCAGGGTCTCACACTCAGCCTTTAAATATCCTTGCCAGATGATACGGTGAGTTTAGAAGCACAGCCCCCTGTTTCAGGAAGGAGAGGGCCTTCCTGAAAGGCAGCTGCTTTCAAGTCAGCCAGGAGCTCAACTTGGACCCACCCTGAGGTTGGAGGTCCCTGGTTCCCAGGAGGGCCCCCTGCTCGCTGCATGTGGAGAGACACCACCCCTATGACCAATCTGAGCACACTTGGCATGCAGGCACCTAGTCCATCCTGGGAGCACAGGGCCCACCGGGCACTGACCTACTCGCTGGCCCTCCTGATGCCAGGCCCTGTGCTGAGCCCTGGGAGGAGACTCAGCTCTGACCGGGTAGAAGGTCACAGTGCAGACTCCGAGGCCGGGGAGAGAGACAGCTACAGAGAGGCGGGCAAGCCAGTGCTGAAGGTGCAACAGCCAAGTCTGCTGGAAGCGAGTGGGGGAGTCAGGAGAGGCTCCCAGGAGAGTCAGCATTCCCCCTGGTATGCCTAGAAGTATCTCAGGGCAGCCCTAACAAGAAATGAGGGGACGCCACCCCCTGCCCCAGCGGCTAGAGCCTTTAGCTCTGTGCCTCTGTCTGGTCTCCACTTACCAAATGCTGGGCTCTGAAGTGCGAATGGAGGTGGAACGCAGGAAGGACAGAGCCAGGGGCTGAGGCTGCCACACAACTCTCTGACCAAGAGCAGGACTGCACAAACGGGGCTCCAGGCTAAGCAGCCGCTGCTACAGCTGCCATGCAGCTAGCTTACTTCGGATGATGATAATATTGTAATAATTATGATAGCAGCTCACTCATACCACATACTTACTTTGTGCTCAATGCTTTACACACTTGAATTTATTTAAAGCTCATGGAGGGCTTCCCAGGTGGTGCTAGTGGTAAAGAACTCACCCGCCTGACAATGCAGGAGACATAAGAAAAACAAGTTTGATCCCTGAGTTGGTAAGATCCCCTGGAGCAGGAAATGACAACCCGCTCCAGTTTTCTTGCCTGGGAAGTCCCATGGACAGAGGAGCCTGGCAGACGACAGTCCATAGGGTCACAAAGAGTGAGGCACGACTTAGCGACTGAGCATGCGCACACATACATATGCCTTCTGAGATGGCCCGCACCCTGTCTGTGAAGTGTGTCTCTCTAAAAAGGTCTACTTCTTACCTATCAGAAAAGAAAGAAATGTCTCTAGACGTTGCCAAATGTCCCTCCAGGATGGCGGCTAAGGGCAAAATCACCCATGCCTGAGAAGCACTGAGCTAAACTCAACCACTTAGGACCTCTGAATGGGACTTCAGGTAAACCTTGAGTCTTAATGCACTTTCCAAATCAAATGAATCTCACCAAAATTATTAGTTAGCAAAAGCTGAAAAGAGAACATTGAGTGCCAATAATTTAAGGAAGCTGTCATCCCCTTTGTCTACAGTCTAGAAATTGACAAGCTCCCCAAGATTCCGACTCTTGCTGTGAAAGCCCAGCCAGTCGGCCCAGATGGTAGCAACCTACTCGTATATTCTGTTTGGAATCCCTGGGCTGGCAGGTGGCCCAGGCATCCAGCCAGGAGATGTAGCAGCCTAGGTCTTACGCAGGCAGCCCGCAGAACACAAGAAGCACGGCGTGGCTGGAACCCATGCTTAAGGTTTGCAGTCACACACGTGGCTTTCGGATCGATGAAGCAACACTGGGGCTTTTTCCAGAAAGAGGCTTGTAGGTACATATCCTGGGGGTGGGCCACAAACATGCCCTGTTTATGGTCTGTGGTACTGGTCAGTCGGGGCCAGGGTTTAGTCTAAGACCCCACAGGGCTCTATCATCCTGGGGAGGTTATGTTGTAGTTATTACTCATTCTTTAATCAGAGAGGTCACTGATACAGCTCAGAAAAAAATGTCAGGAGCAGAGACTGCATGGCGGACTTTCCCCTTTAACTGTCCCACCACATGACGGGTGAGGTCATCTTCTAGATTGTCGGTGGATATAACTTCCTCCAGGAAGATGCAGATTGACTTAAGTCTCACAGCCCTGTCCTTCCAATTGCCTGTGCTTCCCTTATAAGCAGTCTTAACAGTTTCAATTGGGCTTCACTGCTGGCTCAGCAATACAGAATCCACCTGCCATGCAGGAGACCTGGATTCAATCCCTGAGTTGGGAAGATCCCCTGGAGAAGGAAATGGCAGCCCACTCCAGTATTCTTGCCTGGGAAATCCCATGGACAGAGGAGACTGGTGGGCTACAGTCCATGGGGTTGTAAAGAGTCAGACATGACTGAGCGACTAAACAAACAACAATTCCAATTGCCTAGTTACTCATCTGTCTTTCTCAATGAATTGGGCCATTGCAACCCACTGTATCCCCAGCCACTGCTCAGTGTCGGGTACATAGCATTCACTATGAAAACTATTTATCAAATCAATGCACGTGGGCTTCAGCATCAGACAGATCTCGGTTCAAACCCTGGCTCTGGTATTCATAAGCTAAATGAGTTGGGCACATTTCCTGACATCTTTGAGCCCCAGTGTCTTCATCTGAAAAATGTGGAAGATGGACTCATCTCTTAGCGTCAGAGTGAAGAAGAAATTAAAGAATGTCTAAAAAGTATCCCGAGGGATGCCTAGCACCTAGTCAGTACTCCAAAAATACCAAGCCCTTTCCCTGCTTCCTTAGCTAGCTTATGCTGTTTCTAAAGCAAACCAGTTCTTCCCTGGTGGTCCAGTGGTTAAGACTCCACATGACCAGTGCAGGGAGCATGGGATTGATCCCTGATTGAGGAGCTAAGATCTCCTGTGCCGCGCAGCAGGGTCATAAATAAATAGGCATACCCTGTAACAGTATTAACTATTTAGTCATCATGTTGCATTTACATCCCTATAAAAATAAATAAATGAATAAAGCAATCCAGTTCATTAATTTTTTTTCTATTGCATGCAGTTAAGAAAAGCACTTCCCTTCCCAGAAGTTTAAGAATTTTTGTTCTGAAATTTTGTCTTGTTCATGAATACAACCACCCCCAGACACAAGTTGGGGAAGCTAGTCTTCCTCTAATCCTCCCCCTCCCCTGGCTCTGGCTGTCACCAAGGAAGACTGATGAGAAGATGGGTATTAGCTTCATTATAAATTAGTGATATCCAGGAAGCCTCCAGTGGGAATAGAAGTGAAAGTGTATAGAGCGTTCTTATTTCTTCCTCCTATACTCCTCTTTCCTTCCTTCATTCTTGCCTTCAGCAGATACTTTTTAAAATTTACTTGGCTGTGTGGGATCTTAGTTGTGGCATGTAGGATCTAGTTCCCTGACCAGGGATTCAACCTGGACCGCCTGCATTGGGAATGCAGACTCTTAGCCACTGGACCACCAGGGAAATCCCAGCAGATACTTCTGCTTTATTCCAGGCACTGTACTCAGTGAAGCCTGGAACAGACGTTTTAATAGATAAGGTCCCTGGCCTTAAGTTATTCACATCTGGGGATGAGTCATCTTAGCGTGAAGGGCACCATCCTGAGAGACAGCACAAGTGCCACAGGCCAACTGAGGAGAGAGCATGGAGTCAGTCGTTCAAGGTCACATTCCATCAGGTCTCGGAGTACAAGTAGAATCCTGCAGGCGCAGAACAGGGGGAGGACGCACACGCCGGAGAGAACACAGGTACAGCGACACCAAGCCAGTCATCCCTGAATACATGAGGACAACCCTCATGGTCTGCCCCAGCCTCACCTTCAGCAGAGGTGCCTGTGTCCATCCATCCTCTGTCCCAGCAGCAGATGGCCCAGCTCGTGCTCAACCTCAGGGCCTCCAGGATGGGGTGGGTATCTGACCAGTGGGGCTTCCATCACTGCTCCAGCTGGGGCTGCTGCACATTTCATCTTCTTTTTTTAAGCATTTTATTTACTTATTTATTTATTGCTGTGCTGTGTCTTTGTTGCCGCATGTGGGCTTTCTCTAGTTGGAGCAAGCAGGGGCTACTCTTTAGTTGCAATGCACAGGGTTCTCATTGCAGTGGCTTCTCTTGTTTTGGAGCACAGTCTCTAATGTGCACGGGCTTCAGTGGGTATGGCCCTGTGGCATGGGGGATCTTCCGAGACCAGGGATCAAACCCGGTTCCCCTGGCAGGCAGATTCTTAACCATTGGACACTCAGGGAAGTCCTATGCATTTAATATTGCTACAGTTTTGAACCAGGACTGTTCTAGATTGTTCTATTCACAAATCATGGCAACCCACTCCAGTGTTCTTGCCTGGGAGATCCTATGGACAGAGGAGCCTGGCAGGCTACAGTTCATGGGGTCACCAGAGTTGGACACGACTTAGCAACTAAACCACCACCATTCCCAAATCGGGCCAGGGGACATGATTCTATGAAAAAGTTGTCCCTGGCCCATGGAATATCATGAGAGAGTGTTCGGGAAAGGCATTTCAGCAAAGCCAGATGCATTTGTTTAAACAACAGAATCCTGTATGCACAGTGGATTTAACTCCTTCTTGTGTGCAATCGGGAATAGTATCCTTACCTGAGTTTCTGGATCCCTTTACCAACTGTGGTCACGCAGAGCTTGAAAGGTGCTGTGGTGAACCATTCAAGGGAGTATATGTTTTATTAAAGCCCTTCATGTCTCAGGCAGTAGGTGAGATGTGAGATAGAAAGGGATTGACTCTTCCCTTTGAACACCATCTAAACTTCCACCCAAGATGAACCCAGTGCCCACTTATCAGGTGGGGAGTGGGGTCGCCCGTGGTCAGAACAACTGTTGAAGAACAAGTAGGGCCAAGATGGGACTTGTTCTGCTCTCTAGAGCTGGACAGTGAGCCTGTCACCTCCAAAATGTCATTGAATGGTTTGCAACAAGGAAAAGTGCCTGCAGTTTTTAATATGCCTTAGGATAAACCAACCCTGGTAGACTTAAAAAATATTCACAACCTGAAAGTTGAGAATTATGTTTTATTTGATGGGACTGGGCTTCCCTGATGGTTCAATGATAAAGAATCCTCCTGGCAATGCAGGAGACCAGGGTTGGATCCCTGGGTTGAGAAGATCCCCTAGAGTAGGAAATGGCAACGCACTCCAGTATTCTTGCCTGGAAAATTCCATGGACAGAGGAGCCTAGCGGGCTACAGTCCATGGGGTCGCAAAGAGTCAGACATGACTGAGCATGCACAGGATTTAGGACTTCAAGCCTGTGAGGCAGCATTTCAAGTAACCCTTAGAGAACTGCTCAGAAGAGGTGAGGGGAGAAGCCAGGTGATATAGAAGTTTTGCAACAAAGGGCAGGTAGTCTGAACATCAAAAGATTATTGTTAAAGAAGACCAGATAGCCAGGTTAAGGAATTTCACACTTTTCCATGTATGGGAAGATACAAGAGTCTGGGCTCACTGAAATCATTCCTTTGATGTACACCTCACCTATCTGGGGCCAGTATCCTATGTTTTCACATCCTGAGTTTCCTCAAGGCTCCCAGTAGGGAGTGGCTGCAGACTGATGGCGGCTGGACGGCAGGTATTCTTTTCTTCCTCGGTTCCCTCAGGGCTCACCAGCTCCCCATCATGGTGTCTGCAATTGCTGATGACTGTGACGTCCTTGTTTACATATATGGAAGGAAATATTCCCTTTCTCGCCCCCTTGGGTTAGTCTTTAAAATGTTTTAGGCAAAATTCTGCTCTTTTTTTTCTAAGTTTTGTTTTTCCACTAGGTATTTTTTGTAAATTGTGGACAGAAGCAAGGTCGCTCTTGTTCACAAATTTATCCAGCAATTCCCACAAAGAGACCTATCTCCTTGTCTAAGCTGTACCCAAATGCCTTTCCTCTCTAGCTAGTGGAGCTGAGAAACACTCTGCTAAAGAGACGGGCAGAAAGAGCCATGGCTCTTGGCCCCCATGGAAGGACCCTCATGGAATGCCATGTGTGGCTTCAGCTGAGTTACCCAGAAGGCAGTGAGGCTGGTGGAGGTCAAGTTTTGCTGAGTGAGGCTCTTCTACTGGCAGGTCAGGGTTCCTTTAAAGAGCAGCCTGTGAGCTGGGGTATCTGGAGTGGCAGAGACTGCATATCCATTCTCCTGCACATCTAGGAGATGGCTTCTCGGCCACAGACATGCCTCCAGCAGTGATCATGAAGGACTGAGGGCTGTAAGACTTTACCCTGGCAGATGCGCTCGGGGAGAACCACCCTCACTGCCCAGTACCCGCACCATCTGTCAGAGAGCTCCTGTTTCTGTTTCACCCATCCAGGCCTCGGGTGCCAAACCAGCTTCTTATCTGTCAGCCAGCATGAGGCAGAGGGGGACAGCAAGCACTGTCAGCCCGCTCTGGATGGAGTGCGGGGGTCCTCTGGGCTGTAGTGGTTCTTGGGTCTCCCGAAGTCATGGGCTGGCTTTTAAAGGAAGTGTCCTCTATGTCGGATCTTTCAGCTGAGAGCGGACAGAGTAGCGGGCAGTTCCAAGGGCGGCCCTCGGAAGTTTGGTCGCAGTGGCAAAGCCAGCACCACGGACAGCAGAGCGGTGAGCCGCACTCCCACCAGCAGCCCGGTCAGACTGAAGTGTTCCAGGTAAATCAGCGAGCACCGCCTTCTCGTAGGTACCCGCGACTTCTCTCTGCTTCCTTTCCCCCTCGGTCTCTGCCTCCCTGCTGTAGCACCGACTGCTGATAGAGATTGTGAGTTCTGGCCCCTCCCGGGAAGGTCGTAGCCCCGACTCCAGGGGCTCCAGGAGGAGAAAGAGGCGAGGCTCCCTTCTTGAGCCCCAGGCACGTATTGCTGATTGAAGCTGCCTGGGTGCCTTGCAACTCCTCCATTGTTTGATCCAGCTGTCCTCAACCATTTTGGCACCAGGAACCAGTTTTGTGGAAGACGGTTTTTCCACGGATAGTGGGAGGGGATGGTTTCGGAATGATTTAAGTGCATTACATTTATTGTGCATTTTATTTCTATTGTTATTACATCAGCTCCACCTCAGATCATCAGGCTTTGGATACCAGAGATTGGGGACCCCCGGTTTGAGCCATTCCCTAAGTGTGCAGCAGTAACAGATATCGCTGGCATACCACAGTGCAGGACTCGGCCCCCTTGGGTGTCAGAGCCCCACTTTCAGCCAGGAAAGTTCTCACTGGGAAGAGGCTCCAAGTGGGGGTGTGTCCCGTCCATCCTACCAGGTCTTCATGAGGGAGAAACACCTGATAACAAGAGCCCCCGGTGCCTTCTGTCACATTCTAGAGCCTGCCCCTCAAGGCGTGGCTGGAGCAGGGCTCACCTGGGACCCACAGGACTACAAAGCTCTCATGGGAGAGCTCTCCATTTACCCCACCCTCACCCCAAGCTGGGGCTTCCCTAGTGGCTCAGTGGAAAAGAATTCGCCTGCCAATGCAAGAGACGCGAGTTTGATCCCTGGGTCGGGAAGATCTCTTGGAGGAGGAAATGGCAACCCACTCCGGCATTCTTGCCTGGGAAATGCCATGGACAGAGGAGCCTGGCGGGCCACAGTCCATGGGGTCACAAAGAGCTGGACATGACTTAGTGACTAAACAGCAGCAATGCCTCAAGCTCCTTTCCCACCAGTTCAAGCAGCACCTTTACAGGCAAAGCTGTAGAACCCAGGTCCCCGAAGAGACAAAATCCTTTTATACTTGCAGAGAGGTGCCTCACCCAGGCCCTCACCTGACCACCCCTGACCCATGATGACTATCCCCGCTTCCTCCATCCGTCATGCTGAGCCCTGGCCCCTCCTTGTGCCTCACAGTCACCATTTAAGCAGATTTCCCTAACCTGGCTCTTCATGGTCACGATGCTAAAAGGAATTTTTGGTCAAATACATTTGTGAGACATGATTAAACAGTTATTCAGTTTCTTTTTTAAAAAATTAGAATATAATTGCTTTACAATGTTGTGTTAATTTCTGCTGTACAACAAAGTGAATCCGCCATATGTTTACATGTATCTCCTTCCTCTTGAGCCTCCCTCCCACCCTGCCATCCCACTGCTTTAGGTCATCACAGAGCTGAGTTTCCTGCGCTATATGGCAGCTTCCCAATAGCCCTCTGTTTTACACGTGGTGGTATATATAGGTCAATGCTACTGTCTCGTTTGTCCCACCTTCTCCTTCCCCTGCTCTGCCCTCTCGTCTATTCTCTACATCTGCATCTCTATTCCTGCCCTGCAGATAGGTTCATCTGTATGACTACAGGACTTAACAGAGCCTTTATGTACTAATGATGACTGAGGGTTTACAGAAGGGCAGCAAAGTACACCTCGTTTCCCAAACTCATTTGTCCGCAGAATTCTTTTCTCCCAGAGTGTCTCATGGGCCAAGAATTGGACACAGCACACTTTGGGAATTGGACACAGCACACTTTGGGGAAATTGCCGTAAAGGATTGAAATATAGCTCTGCCCATTTTCTGGATGGGTAGTCTGAGTCCCAGAGAACTTGAAGGACTCGTGAAAGGTGAAGTCTAACCCCACAGGGATTTGGCCTTGTCCTCGATGTACACGGTGAAGACAGCCCACGCAGTTCTCCTTCCACGTAGCCCTCCTGCCCTTCCCTGCACCACAGTGCTGTTGTATCTTGATTGTCGGTTGTGTGTATAACTTGCTTGGTACCAGACTGGTACCAGTGGGCCTCTTGTGCACCCTGTGTCCTGGCTAGGCTTTAAACAGACAGAGCTTCCTGCTGCAATGACATCTCCCAGGACAGCAAAGCTTCCCAGGGTTTCAGACATTGGAGGAACCCAGCAGAGCATCTGTCAGATGGTGGGGGCGGTGGGGAGGGTACGTGTTCCCAGGCTGCCCTGTTGGAGAGATGCCGTGAGGGTGGTGGGCAGGCTGGGCTCCTGGGACGTGCCACTGCCCGGGAGAATGAGGGATGAGCCGACTCCCCTGCGCTCTTTTCCTCTCTCCTGCAGGACATGCTGCCCATGCCCGGAGATCCAACCCAGGGGACCGGCAACTATAACATTGAAGATTTTGCCGACCTGGGCATGTTCCCGCCGTTTTCGGAGTAGCTGCGGGCAAAGCCAGGCTTCACAGAGCAGTGTCCCCCCTGCTGTGACGTCGACGCCGTCGTGAACAGGGGCCCCCCTTGCCCTGCTTGTCCTGTGGCAGGACCCCCCGCAGCAGAAGACACCTCATTTCCCCCCGCCCCCACCGTGTTCCCCCTGCCACTGTCGCATTGCTCAGCTTCTAACCCTCAGCAGTGGCTGCTCCGCCACCAAACAGGAGCCTGGTAGACGTCAGGGGTGGGTTTATTTATTGTATTTTACTTGTGTGTGCTTGGGAGGCCAACCCATTGGGTTCCTAAAATCTGGTTGTGAATAATCTCCTATCGGACAATTTGTGTCTATGTAAAGTTCACTTACAGCCCAGAGAGCCCAAGCGGCATGCCCAGGCCTGCCCTGGAAGCTGGAATCTGGTTTCTCCTGGCTTCTTACTTCTGTGTCCGCGTGGGGCTCAGGGAGTAGTGAGGAGAGAGGGCACAAAGCCTGTGTTCTCAGAGCTGGAGGTGAGCAGCCGGGGACCCCCAGGTGGACGCCGGCTCCTCTGTCTCCTGGCTCAGCCACATCCGTCCGTCCGTCCGTCCGTGTGGCCATGAGCCGGGGACCCCCAGGTGGACGCCGGCTCCTCTGTCTCCTGGCTCAGCCACATCCGTCCGTCCGTCCGTCCGTGTGGCCATGAGGCATGTACTTTGTGCCGCGTGATGTGAATCCTTGTCCTGAAGGATGTGCTGTGCCCGTGTCTGTCGTGTGTGGTAAGAGCGAGTGTCTAGAATCCAGGGTGTGTGGTGGAGGTGGAGCCCCGGCCAAGCTGAGGAGGATGCCCTGACCAGAGGGAGCCAGGCCTGGGGCCTGGGTTCCAGGCAGACAGGCTGAACTGAGCAGGCGGGCACTTGATGGCAACCCCAGGAGTCCCGGTCCAGAGCTGCTTGCTCTGCTAGGTCAGTTCTTCAGTCCAGGCAGGGGACAGCGGCTTCTCAGGAGGGGCAGAGGGCAGGTCTTCGAGGGAGAGGACTTGGGCTCCAGTTCTGGTTTTGCCACACACCCCCCACCCCAGGGCCTTGAATCCCTCAGGTTGTCTCAAGACAGAGTGAGAGCTGACTTCTAGAAGCTTGCCTGGCTAACTTCTGAGCCCCTGGTCCCTGGCTTGTTGTTTCTCTCAGATCTGAGATGATTCCCCCTTTTTACTTACCACCACTCCATCCCGTGCCCTTTACAGTAAGGAAGGAAACTCCTGTGTCCTCTTCTTTTCCCAATAGTCCCCCTCCTGTCCTGCCTCCCCATCCCATCAGCTCACCGACACCCATAGGGAGACAGGCTACCTACCCGTGGCCACCTCGCAGCAGGCAGAGGAGCCCTGCCCCCTGCAGGCGCCTGGCTAGGAACAATCCTTGTACCCCTCCTCCTGGGGTTCTGAGGGGCCCGGCGGGGTGGAGTCGCTTCTAGGCTACCTGAGCCGGGAGTGAGCCCCATCTGCAGGAAGGAGCCACGTGGAGAGTGTTTGCTCTCATCCTCTGAAAACTGCATCAACCCCAGCACTGGCCAGCATCCAGAGCGGATGGGCGTTCATTCTGGCCTGGGAAGCTCCAGCTGTTAAAGTCCAGCATTGTTCATGAGCTTACCCTTGGCTGGTAGCCAGCTTTGTGTGATCCCAGGTCATGGGCTCTAAATTAAAACTGACCTGACAGTTTCTAGAGTGGTTTTTAATCTTCGTGTATATAGTGGCGATTGGATTTGGGGTTTAGACGCACGGATGTCATTTTTAACCTTTAGAAGCCTTTTGGTTCCTGGGAAAATGGCAGGTGGCTGAACGTCCCCTGACCCTGACAGAACCAAGACCCAGAAGGGGCCTCCCCTGGGTGTGCCCTGCTCCTGGGGTCACCTCTGCACCCCCTGCAGCCTTGAACTTGTCCCAGACGGTAGACTTAATTATTTCCCAAGAAGAGACACCAAAATAGCTTTTGGATCAAAGAATGGGTTCTCGGTGAAATGAAAACAGACTTCTTGTGACTTTGAGTCTATAAATTTGAGTTTGAGGTGGGAGGTATGTTTGTCTCTTCTGGTTTTGGAGGGAGTTTGGGGGTTTTCTGAGGCGCACACACTGATCGGCACGCTGACTGGGAGCCTGCCACCCACCCGGGCTGTACTGGGTGCTGAGGGGATGCAGGACAGAGGAGAACAGTCTTGCCCCCAGGACCTTTCATCTACTTACACAAGGTCTAGGATGAGGACCTCTCAGTTCTTAGTCCTAGTAGGCAAGGATTCGTGAGCAAATGAAAGCCAGATGTAATGGAGAGCGTCATAACTAAAGAGCCTCAACCTGACTTCCCTCGTGGTCCAGTGGTTAAGACTCTGAGCTTCCACTTCTGGGGCCTGAGTTCGATCCCTGGTCGGGGAACTAAGATCCTACACATAGCACAGTGTGGCCAAAAAAATAAATAAATAAGTAAGCCCACCTCCCCTCCCAGCTGTGTCCCAGGAGCCCTGGAAGGGTGTGTGGCTGTAGTGTGACTGGCAGTTTGAGTTTTCTGTTTTCTGTATTCCCCATTCCACGCTTTGATTGTGAGTGTTAGAAGCACCATGTGGCCACTCAGAAAACAGGGAGCACCCAGAGGACCACATGTCTGAGGGATGTTTTCTGCACCACCACCCCCCCCACACACACACAAGGAATTTTGAGACAAATGAGCATTAAAGTCCTGGAGAGCCTAGTAATGCCAGTTTGTAGAAGCCTTGGTCCTGCCCAGCCAGGAGACCAGGATGCCCATGGACCCTGCGTCAGCGTGGCCTTCAGCTCAACTTCCTTTCCTATTGGAGATGGACAAAAAGCTGGATTGGGAAGGGGAACAACACTAGGACTTTGGCTCCAGGACTCTCTTCCTCATTCACACCTAATCTTGCATCTCCCAGGCCTTCCAGTGGCTTCCTTTGGCTGAGCAAGCAGAAGGCTCTCCCCCAAAAAGAGCCATGTGGTGGCTGCCTGAACCATTGGTGAGCACACAGACACAGCCACGCTGAGGCTTGGCCAAGGCTGGCTCAGTGACTGCGACGGTGGCTACAGGGCTTCTGGAACGTTCTGCCCCATATGCCTCCCACTGGCTTCATCTGTAGTTTTGGTTTCAGGGAGCAACAGAGCCATCACAGACACCCACATTCTTCTCTGCTTCCCAGTTGATCAAATTCACCCTTTTGTTGTTTCGTGAATACCTGTTGCAATGAGAATACCGATAGTTGATGGGACTGACGTTGAAGAGCATGACTCTCCTGAGTCCATGAGAGACTCTGTCCCCCAGACTAGCCACCCTTGACACTGTCAGTGCTGTGACCAGGCTCAGCCTAGAGATGAGTCAGGCCCCAGGGAAATGACCGTGTTCCCTTCCCTCTACGTCAGCACCTGGACTAGCAGATGAGCCCTGAATCTCTACCCCCGGCCCCCCCCCACAACGTACCTGCTCCCTAACATATATGACATAAGCAGGACCATGCTGGTCACTTAACAGCAGTAGCCAGTCATGAGTCAGGGTGGAAATGCTCCTTTTACTGGGAAGTACGGGTTTGATCATTAAGTCACTATGTCCTGACTTGCCACGGACAACCCAACTTGTCCATTCAGCCCTCTCTCCTGGCCAGATCTTCATCTTGGGTATGAAGGGATCTGACTGTCCTTTCCCCGCTGCCTGTGGGCTGGAGCAGCTTGAGAGGCATCATGCTGGAATACCGGCACCTCTTCATGCATAGGTAGGTGTGCCTGGGTCTTGGGGCCAAAGACTGTGGAGTGGTGACCATGGAGGTGGAAAAAGGGAGGTTTTTCCACCTTTTATGGGAACAAGGCAGCCTGCTTCTGGTTAACAATCTCATTTTCCTCTAAAAACAAGATAATTCCCAGATGAGCTTCAGAGGACAGTTTCAGCACTTAATCGTTTCTCTTTTAACCTTTCTTCTTATGAATGTGAACCGTGCTGTGGATAAATCATTTGTATTTCTTGAATGTTCTCTATGACTAACAGTTATTAAGTCAGTTGTGTATATGTGTAACTAATGGAACTGCCTTTTAAAATTTCATTACAATAAAAATGACTTTGCTCTGAACACTGAATAGCCCAGGCCAGCTTTTTCACTGAAGAATTTATAGAACCTGCTCTTGAAGTTGGGTAGATGCTCTCATATTACTCTTCCTAAGGGCTGTGTTTTGTTGTCCCCAGAAAAGGGTGTAGAAAGCATGTATGCTAAAGAGTGACTGTCAGGGGATCTGGGTACATAAAATTTTAAAAGAAGCTAATAACTCTCAGCTTTGTGTGTTAGGCAAGGCTCTCTGGAAGGTTCTTTGCAAATGCTATTTTTGTGACCATTATTAACCTCTGCGATGTGGATATTACTCCTGGTTTATAGATTCAGATATTGGGACTCAGAGAAGTTAAGTGACTTATCTAAGAACACAAAAGGTTGATCTTAGGTCTCATTACAAAACCTTGTATCTGTTGTACTCTTCAAACACTCATTTCTTTCTTAAATTTTCCCAGGGACTTTCCTGGAAGTCCAGTGGTGGTCCCATGTTTAAGACTTCACCTTACAATGCAAGGGGTGCAGGTTCCATCTCTGGTCAGGGAACTAAGATCCCACATGCCTTGTGGCCAAAAAATCAAAACATGAACTAGCAAGTATTGTAAAAAATTCAATAAAAACTTTTTTAAATGGCCTACATTTTTCTTTTAAAAGAAGACGTGGGATTGGCATAGAGAAAACTAGATTAGTAGAATACCATAAAGAATCTGAAAGTATGCACATGTTCAGAAAGGAGAATATTTGGTATGTGCACCGCTGAAGCAAGCCAAAGCTGTTATTTACAAGAGTCAGCATTACAAATCATGGGACCAGACAGACTTCCAATAAATGGTGCCAGGGAAAAGCACATGGGGAAAAGAAGTAAGTGTACCCTTATCTTACACAATGTACAAAAGATAAATTCCCCACAGATGAAAACATCTGAGTGTTGAAAAGCAATATATGTAAAATCTTTAGAAAAAAAATCTGGGAAAATATATTCATGAAATCAGTTAGCGAAGGAGATTTTAAACCAGGCAAAAAGACCACAAACTATACAGAAATTTTTAAAAGTTCTGTTTGAAAAAAAAAAAAAAAGTTTTGTTTGAGGTCACTAAAACATAATCAGCTTAAAGAAATGGACAAGACAACCAATAAACTGGTAGAAATATTTGCAATGTATGTACCTAACGAAGTGGTATTCACATCATTGAGAGAGACTATTCTGAATATAAGGAGTCATCAAAGTCAATAAGAAAAATACAACTCAATAGCTAAGTGACCAGAGGCTTCCCTGGCGGTCCAGTTGTTAAGACATTGCCTTCCAGTGCAGGGATTACAGGTTCAATCCTTGGTCCAAGAGCTCACTTCCCTAGAAACTGAAACGTAAAACAGAAACAAGATTGTAACAAATTCAATAAAGACTTTAAAAATGGTCCGCATCAAAAAAAACAAAAAGAATTGTTTTTAATAGATAAATGATTGGAGTTTGAATTGTCAGTTCATAGAAACTCAGTGGCATTAGATGTTGAGAAAAGACTGAACCTCACTAGTAATGAAGGGAAATGCAAAATTCAAGCAAGATCAGGTCTATCACTCAGATGTACCAGGTCTGATAACTCAATTGTTATGACCATATGGGGAAACAGGACAGACACTCTGGGAAGGGTTACACAATATCCTGACACGTCAAAGATGTACGAACCCTATGACTCAGTGAATCCAAGGGTCTGTCCTAGGAAACCTCCCACATGTGTGAGACAAGGCAGGTAAAAGGAGACCTACTGCACTGCTTGTTGCAGTGAAAAACCAGGAACCTGCCTAAGCATCCTTCAGGAAAGAAATGAATCGACTGATTGATGTAGGCCCACAACATTTGTGTGCCGCACTTAAAATGATTTTGTAGAAGTGTGCGCACCTTATAAAAACATACTATTACATTTAAAAGATTGTACATATTTTATAACTCAGGGCAATTACGTATTGTGTTTCTGCATAAATAGATATGCAGCAAACATTTTTTAAAAAGAATCTCCTAAATGGATAGGTACAACTGTGAATAAAGAGAGGAAGAGTGGACAGAGTGACTTGTGTGGTTGAATTCCTTAAAGCAGATTAAGGCAGAGGAAAGAAAGAGGCGTTGATTGAAAATAAAGAGAAATATATGGTATTTGTTTTTCTCTTTTTGTGTTTTTCTCTTTCTGTTTTCTCTTACTTCACTCCGTGTGACAGTCTGTAAGTCCATGCATGTCTCTACAAATGATCCAATTTTGTTCCTTTTAATGGCTGAGTGATACTCCATTGTGTATATGTGCCACATCTTCTTTATCCATTCATCTGGAGAAAAGTATCTGAAGCAGTTATGGCAAAATGTTAAACAGCTATTTCATCTTGGTGATGAGCATATGGTATACTTTTCTCAAATTTGCTGCATAGTAGAAAAAGTGTTAGTCACTCAGTCATGTCCAACTCTATGTGTCCCAATAGACTGTAGCCCACCAGGCTCCTCTGTTCATTGGATTTCCCAGGCAAGAATTCTGGAGTGGGTTGCCATTTCCTTCTCCACAGATCTTCCTGACCCAGGAATGTTCCGTTGCATTGATATAAAATTCTGTGTGCATTTATATTCATTAAAGATGACACTCTAGTAGCCTATCTGCACATAATAGAATCTCAAGTGAATTTACCTTTTATGTAATAAAAAATATATATATTTATTTGCTTACTTGAGTGCACCCAATCTTAGTTGCAGCATCTAGTTCCCCGAAAAGGGAATTGAACCTGGTCCCCCTGCGTTGGGAGCTCAGAGTCTAAGCCACTGGACCACCAGGGAAGTCCCTATCCTTGTAATTTTTAATGTTATTTGTTTTACGAAGAATATGTATTACTTATAAAGTCTTGAAAAATAATGAAAAGCAAATCACCTGTCAGAATAAGAAAATAAATGACTTAGCCACACTACCTTGAAATCGTTGGATCCCTCATCGAGGAACTAAGATCCTGCATGCCACATAGCAAGGCCAAATAAATAATTTTTTTGAACCTTGAAACTTTGAACTTAAAAAGGAAAAAAAGAAAGAGCCATGTCTGGACACAGCTATGCCAGACCAGGCAGTGCAGGAATTGCCAGGTAAGTTCAGAGGAGAAGAAATAGTGAAAAAAGCCCAAACAGTTGCCAGGACATGGCTTCACCTGCATCCTCCCTTTATTCCTCCCCCAGCAATAGACAACTAAATAGAAATACACTCTCATCATAGATAGAGCAATAGTAATTCTTTTCCTGATGTTACTAATGATGTACACTCATTATTTTTAAGAGTGTAGCATATAGAAAAGCATGAAGAATAAAAGATTGTATTCTGATTCAGGTTATTGATGAGGGGCCCAATAAACAGTGAAAGGCAATGGGGATGAAGCACAGGGATGTGGAAGCGTGAGGCTGCTCAGGTTGGGAGGGGGAATAAAGCAGGAAGAGTTGGCCAGGTTCTCACGGTGCTCCCTCCACTTCCAAGAGCCACCTCCCAGCCTCCCCTCCCAACAGCTCCTTATCTTCCTCTGGGAGGAAAATAAGGTCATCTCCCTGTTAACCATGTTGAAGCCCAACAGTTATGAAGTTAATTCTCCTGCAAACCCTCTCAAGCATGCTCTTTCAATAAACATTTGTGTGGCACCTGCCACTTGCTGCACACAGGGCTAGAGCTACACAGTGAAGACCCAACCCCACCCCTAGAATATGAGGTTCCTAACTTATGGCTCCTGGGGGAAGGATGGAGGAAGGGATAGTTAGGGAGTTTGGGATGGACAAGTAAACACTGCTATATTTAAAATGGATAACCAACAAGGACCTACTGTTACAGCACAGGGAACTCTGCTCAGTGTTATGTAGCAGACTGGATGGGAGAAGGGTTTAGGGGAGAATGGATACATGTATATGTATGGCTGAGTCCCTTTGCTGTGCGCCTGAAACTATCACAACTTTGATAATCAGCTATACCCTAGTACAAAATAAAAAGTTCTAAAAAATGCATTAGAAATTTTTTTAAAACCTTGATATGAAATATCTGAAATTATTGTCATATTTGTGATGGGATGTTGTATAATTATTGCTCTAATTTTATCTTTGTCTCATCCAATGTCGGACACGACTGAAGTGACTTAGCAGCAGAAGCAGCAAGCACTTGATAGGGCTTCCCAGGTGGCTCAGTGGTAAAGAATCTGCCTGCAAATGCAGGAGACATGGGTTCAATCCCTGGGTTGTGACAATCCCTTGGTGAAGGGAATGGCTACCCGCTCCAGTACTCTTGCCTGGAAAATCCCATGGACAGAGGAGCCTGGTGTGCTACAGTCCATGGGGTCGCAAAGAGTCAGACACCACTTAGTGACTAAACAACAACAGCAATAAGGCACTTTATGTGTTTGAATTAATAAATGATATTATTTAGTTGTTATGATTGAATGAGTAGCATTGTTGAATGTCATTAATGAATGACAAATGTCATTTTAAAATGCCCATTTTGATTGCTAATATGAAGTAAAACATTCTATTGTGGTTATGTTAATAAAAAGAAATCTTTACATGAAGAAAAAAAGTAAAATGGATAACCGACAAGGTCCTACTGTACAGCCCAGGGAATTCTGCTCAATGTTATGTGGCAGCCTGGATGGGAAAGGAGTTTGGGAGAGAACGGATACATGTATATGTATGGCTGAGTCCCTTTGTTGTGTACCTGAAACTGTCACATTGTCAATCAGTTATACTCCAATATAAAATAAAAGTGCTAAGGATTTAGGTGGAGAGCACCCACCCTGCAGATGGACAAAGGGAGGTGGGTTGGGGGAAGAATTCAGAAGGCTGTGATTTGCATGACTTCGTCAATAGGTCCCAACAGATGGGGCCCATCAGAAGCAGAGCCTCCCCACCGGGCGCCCAGCTTGTTGGCTCCGCTTTTGCAGAAAGTGCTTAATGGGTTCCCGTCTCCAAGCCCAAGACCCTTATAAATCATGAAATAGGTAAGCCGCCCCTCAGCAGGACACCAGATTAAAATGCCTGGAATGCAGCTGGCCTCTGGTTCTACAGCCCAGCTCCTAATTCTTCCCACACATTTCACTTAAGACTCAAATAAAAATGCCAAAAACAAAGAAACGTGACCTGGCGCTGACGGGGAAGAAAAAAAATATTTCATCACAGCGGTTTATCAGTGTGTGAGCCCTGCTATTCCCCCAGGGTCCTTGACAGTAAAAGCCATGCTGGCTCATGTTTCTCACGGAGTCTCCACATCCCTAGAGGGCTGCCATGTTTTCATCATGGCCACATTGGGGCATAAGCTGGACCCACAGAACTGAGCTCCACCGTGATGACATCACACATGGGTTACTGGAAACCTTGGTGATCCGACAGACTCCTGGCTAGTCTTCTGAGATCTGCCTTTGGAAGCCATGGAAAGTCACCTTGTCACATCAACTCAGCGAGCAGCCAGGATCCCAAACACTAATAAGATGCTAGAAACCTTGGAGTTATGTTTTCTTAGGTTCATGTCCCACTGGCAGAATGAGGTGTTAATGCGCTTCCAAGTCACCATGTAAGGGGGGTGGGGAGGAGACTTTTGTCTTAGGCATGGGTGCTCACACACTTCCTGTGTGGCCTCTTCCAGGGGCCAGCTCCCTGGAAGGTGGGACAGAAGAGAGAAATGACCCAGGATGTGGTCCTGAGGAGGCTTTCAGTGGGGGCTTCTTCAGGCTTTCTGTTCACCAGTCTCTGTGCAATACATCGGAAAGTACATGAAACTCAGCGAATGGTCTTTAAATGATAAGGAATTGCTGGACAGCTGAAACTACACAGCATTGTAAATCAACTCAACTCCAATATAAAGTAAAAATTAAATTTTTCTGGAAAAACTATAAGAAATTCATTTTTCTCTAAGTCACAAGCATTGGACAGAGGAGGCAGAGGCAGGTTCCTCAATTGTCCAGCTCCACAGTGAGTTCATCACGACTGCTGGCAGCTTGAGAGGTTTCTGGATAGGCCTCAGACCCTGCGTCTGAGCCAGGGATGGGTGTGCACACTTGTATTGTCATTCCTGTCTGCCTCAGGGAGATGGAACGCATGGAGGGCAGTGGCGAGCTGGGATGAGACGCGGTTAGCATTGGGTCATGATGAAAACTGGCTGAGCTCAAGTGAGAGGGATGGGCTGGGGTTGGGGGCAAAGGGAAAGAGGACCAAGATCAGGAGGTTTGGGGAAGTAAGAGCTTCAACTCTGGAATCTTCGAGCTTTGCCCCTTACTTTGAGTGATTCTCCTACAATTTTGTGGGTATGTGGTCAGGGAGGAAGTGTGAGGAGGTGCGAAGAGTGGTAAGTGAGGGGTGGCATTTAGCCTAATCTGAACCAGGATCAACAAGGATTTCTAAAAAACAACATCCAGGAAACGAGAACCCAAGGGTGAAGGCACTTCCTGTTGCCTGAGAAGACAGCTTCATGATGCTGGAGCCAGGTGATAGAGAAATGGCGTGTTCCAAACAGACAGCCTGAAGATAAAGAAGAGAGGGCAGAGGTACTCCCTGGTGGTCCAGTGGCTAAGAATCCACCCTCCAACGCAGGGGGTATGGGTTCGATCCCTGGTCTGGGAGCTAAGATCCCACATGCCTTATGGCCAAAAAACCAAAACATTAAAAAAAAAAACAGAAGCAGTATTGTAACATCTTCAATACAGACTTTGAAAATGGTCCCCATTTAAAAAAAAAAAAAAAGAAGAAGAAATTAAAGTAATGGGAGAGAGGCAGAAAGTCAAGCTGTGTGGCAAGGGCCAAGATGGGAATGTTGGTTCTCAGTGTGCCCAGGGTCTTCCGATTCTGGAGATGGCCCAACGTCCAAAGGAACTGAACCCCAGCATGACTTCAGACCTTCTGAGCAGACTACAGAGATCCCTGGGACTCTGTTATTCTGCTAGGGAGAAAAAGGTGGCTGCCCACAGACCTCCATCCAGGTTCACACACCCCAGCTCTCTGCTTTCACTTTAAGGCACAAGAATCTGGGTCTCCTTATTGAAGGGCTGTCCTCAGCCTGCTGGATTCTACTTTGCAGAAGCATACAGAGCCCAAGTGCCTCAGATTTTTACATCTGCCAAGACCAGCCCTTTACCAATGATCAATGACAGTCTTATAACAAATACTACACTGCAGCAAAGAATAGGAACAGTCACACTTCATTTTTCTGTCAGAAAAACAAGAAATTAAAAAATATTTTTAAAGATATGCCTGCAAAGAATTTCACCTTTCCTTTTCAATTAAAATAAATCTTAAATTTTAGAAATATTTGATAGTGTAGATGTGGAAAGGACTTTGTCTACAAAGAAACCTGTTTTTCAGAACTTCCCTTTTGGTCTAGTGGTTGAGAATCTACCTGCCAGTTCAGGGGACACTGGTTTGATCCCTGGTCTGGGAACTAAGATCCACATGCCATGGCCCAGGTGCCACAACTGCTGAAGCCCACACACCCTAGAGCCTGTGCTCTGCAACAAGAAGCCATCGCAATGAGAAGCCAGCATGCTGCAACCAGAGAGGAGCCCCTGCTCACTGCACACAGCAACAAAGACCCGACCCAGTGTAGTCAAAAATAAATTGATTGATTAATTGAAAAACAAGAATGAGGAAGAAAGTGGTCATCTAAAAAAAAAAAGCAAAAAATAAAAGTCTATTTTTCCCAGGACTAGGGAAATCTACTTATCCTGGTTGACTTGAAACTTTTCCCTTTTTAGCAGTGAAAGTCCTATGTCGCAGAAATGAAGAAAACCAGGACATCTGGTCACCTACCCAGGACCTCAACATTTCCTGACAAAGATAGAACCCCTGAAGAGGAAGGAAGATGCTGACTGGGTTTTATGGAACCACAGAAGTTTAATGCTGGAGGGAATTTTGGTAACAGATAAGGAAAAGGGAGTTCCGAAGTTTATTCTGTTTATTCTGTTTCCCAGAAGCTTGGGCAATAGAGGAAACTTATCTCAGCCTGATTCTTCTAGATGAACGAGTCCAAGAATCATACCCACAAAGAGCCCATGAGAAGCTGGTGATTATGTGGCGCAGTGGTAAAGAACCCACCTGCCAATGCAGGAGACACAAGAGATGAGGGTTCCATCCCTGGGTGGGGAAGATCCCCTGGAGGAGGGCATGGCAACCCGTTCCAGTATTCTTGCCTGGAGAATCCCATGGACAGAGGAGTCTGGCAGGCTACAGTCCATGGGGTCACAAAGAGTTGGACATGACTGAAGCAAAACATTGTTCTTCTCTGCATCACATTCAACGCGACAGGTGTATGGAGAATGACCCTTCCACTTTGACCTGAAAAAGACTGACTAGGTCACATGTGCACATTCTACCCGAGTCCACCTCATAAAGGGAGTAGCAACTGAACACAAATCTGGCTTGGCAGTTTGGCTCACAGACGAAAACCCTGAGTTTTTTAGTTTTTTTTAATTTTAATGTCTTTTATAACTTTTTTTTTAAAGGTTCTCATCAATTTTCTATTTTACAATAGTGTATATATGCACAGTATCAACAGTGTATATATGTCAATCCCAATCTCCCAATTCATCACACCCAACCCTGAGTTTTTGAGGTTGAATTTCTGAGAAGGGGCTTCCCTGGTGGCTCAAATCGTAAAGAATCTGCCTGCAATGTAGGAGGCCTGGGTTCCATCCCTGGGTCAGGGACATCCCCTGGAGAAGGCAATGGTAACCCACTCCTGTATTCTTGCCTGGAGAATCCCATGGGCAGGGGAGCCTGGCGGGCTATAGTCTATGGGGTCACAAAGAGTCGGACACGACTAAGAAACAGAGCAGGTAGGCAGGACAATCAACCCATGACATAAGGCAAAGGGTGGGGGGAGAGTTCCACTTGCCTGGTCTTCCACCAGAACACGCAGGAATGCAGACTTTCTGTCTCAGACGTGTGATGGTTCAAACAATATGCAGAAGTGCCTGAAGCAACACAGAACATCCCTACTACCAACACGGCAGCCAAGGAAAGCATGTCGGGTCCTGAAGAAGCACTTGGACAAGCAGAGACAACAGCTGCATGAGCTGGAATGACTGATGCAGAAACAGCAGGCTCAGGAGTGATGTCAAACAGCTGGGCATCCTCAGTGCCAGATGGTGGTCATCCTGGACTCCCACTGCCAGAGAGCACTGACCAGGCGTGAGGGTTCCGCCTCTTCCCTGAGACCCTCCTTTCAAGCACGCCATCTGCCACCAGCGCTACGCCACAGTTGCACAGATCTGGAAGACGTATGCTGAAGCCGAAGCTCCAATACTTGGGTCACCTGATCAGAGGAGCCAACTCATTGTAAAAGACCCTGATGCTGGGAAACACTGAAGGCAGAAGGAGAAGCGGGTGACAGAGGACGAGATGGTTGGATGACATCACCAACTCAATGGGCATGAATTTAAGCAAACTCTGGGAGATGGAAAAGGACAGGGAAGCCTGACGTGCTGCAGTCCATGAAATCAGAAAAGAGTCGGACATGACTGAGCAATTGAATAACAACGAAGAAGACGTGGTGCTTACAGAAGCCTCGGGACAGCTGACCCCGATCCCCAGGGCACAGACTCCTCACCCCAGCAGGAGGGAGGGAACGCAAGGTCTCCAGCAGAGAGGTGGTTCTCAGGATGCTGAGAATTAACTGCATTCTCTCTAGGAATAGAGTGGACTCACTGAAAAGTGAAAGATGGAAGGGGAGACCATTTCTGGAGAGGGAGCTCCCAGCTCTCTAATTTTTTTTTTTTTGTAATTTATAAAATAATATGTTATTTATTATTTTTTAAAGTTACTAGACCATCCCCATGGAAAAGAAATGCAAAAAAGCAAAATGGCTGTCTGGGGAGGCCTTACAAATACCTGTGAAAAGAAGAGAAGTGAAAAGCAAAGGAGAAAAGGAAAGATATAAACATCTGAATGCAGAGTTCCAAAGAATAGCAAGAAGAGATAAGAAAGCCTTCTTCAGCGATCAATGCAAAGAAATAGAGGAAAACAACAGAATGGGAAAGACTAGAGATCTCTTCAAGAAAATCAGAGTTACCAAAGGAACATTTCATGCAAAGATGGGCTCAATAAAGGACAGAAATGGTATGGACCTAACAGAAGCAGAAGATATTAAGAAGAGATGGCAAGAATACACAGAAGAACTGTACAAAAAAGATCTTCACGACCCAGATAATCACAATGGTGTGATCACTCACCTAGAGCCAGACATCCTGGAATGTGAAGTCAAGTGGGCCTTAGAAAGCAGCACTACGAACAAAGCTAGTGGAGGTGATAGAATTCCAGTTGAGCTATTCCAAATCCTGAAAGATGATGCTGTGAAAGTGCTGCACTCAATATGCCAGCAAGTTTGGAAAACTCAGCAGTGGCCACAGGACTGGAAAAGGTCAGTTTTATTCCAATCCCAAAGAAAGGCAATGCCAAAGAATGCTCAAACTACCGCACAATTGCACTCATCTCGCATGCTAGTAAAGTAATGCTCAAAATTCTCCAAGCCAGACTTCAGCAATATGTGAACCATGAACTTCCTGATGTGCAAGCTGGTTTTAGAAAAGGCAGAGGAACCAGAGATCAAATTGCCAACATCCGCTGGATCATCGAAAAAGCAAGAGAGTTTCAGAAAATCATCTATTTCTGCTTTATTGACTATGCCAAAACCTTTGACTGTGTGGATCACAAGAAAGTGTGGAAAATTCTGAAAGAGATGGGAATACCAGACCACCTGATCTGCCTCTTGAGAAATTTGTATGCAGGTCAGGAAGCAACAGTTAGAACTGGACCTGGAACAACAGACTGGTTCCAAATAGGAAAAGGAGTTCGTCAAGGCTGTATATTGTCACCCTGCTTATTTAACTTCTATGCAGAGTACATCATGAGAAAAGCTGGGCTGGAAGAAACACAAGCTGGAATCAAGATTGCCAGGATAAATATCAATAACCTCAGATATGCAGATGACACCACCCTTATGGCAGAAAGTGAAGAGGAACTCAAAAGCCTCTTGATGAAAGTGAAAGTGGAGAGTGAAAAAGTTGGCTGAAAGCTCAACATTCAGAAAACGAAGATCATGGCATCTGGTCCCATCACTTCATGGCAAATAGATGGGGAAACAGTGGAAACAGTGTCAGACTTTATTTTTCTGGGCTCCAAAATCACTGCAGATGGTGACTGCAGCCATGAAATTAAAAGACGCTTACTCCTTGGAAGGAAAGTTATGACCAACCTAGATAGCATATTCAAAAGCAGAGACATTACTTTGCCAACAAAGGTCCGTCTAGTCAAGGCTATGGTTTTTCCTGTGGTCATGTATGGATGTGAGAGTTGGACTGTGAAGAAGGCTGAGCGCCGAAGAATTGATGCTTTTGAACTGTGGTGTTGGAGAAGACTCTTGAGAGTCCCTTGGACTGCAAGGAGATCCAACCAGTCCATTCTGAAGGAGATCAGCCCTGGGATTTCTTTGGAAGGAATGATGCTAAAGCTGAAACTCCAATACTTTGGCCACCTCATGCGAAGAGTTGACTCATTGGAAAAGACTCTGATGCTGGGAGGGATTGGGGGCAGGAGGAGAAGGGGATGACAGAGGATGGGATGGCTGGACGGCATCACTGACTCGATGGACGTGAATCTCAGTGAACTCTGGGAGTTGGTGATGGACAGGGAGGCCTGGCATGCTGCGATTCGTGGGGTCACAAAGAGTCGGACACGACTGAGCGACTGATCTGATCTATTTTTCTTACTAGTTATTTTTCTCTGGTTGCCCTGGATCTTTGTCACTGTATCCAGGCTTTCTCTAGTTGTGGCACTCAGACTTCTATTGTTGCAGAGCCCAGGCTTGGTTGCCTCATAGTACGTGGGCTCTTACCTCCCTGACCAGAATTGGAACCTGCATCCCCTGCACTGGAAGGTGGATTCCCAACTACTGGACCACGAGGGAAGTCCCCCAGCTCTGTAATTTGTTGGGACAGAAGGAAGGCAGAAATTATGGCGAGGTTAAAGAAACAGGGCAGTGGAGACCCCTGACAGGACAGGAGCAAATGGCACAAGTCCCCTAAAACCGGAACTGTCTCTTCTTGCCCAGCAATCTCCATCAGAGAAGGCAGTGTGGGAGAAAAAAAAATCACGTACCACAGAGAGAAAGACCAGCTGTGCTCAAAAATGTGAATCCACATGTTTTGATTTTCTTTAAAAATAGCATCTCTTTATTTTATTTATTTGTTTTGGCCACTCCACAGAGTATTCAGGATCTTAGTTCCCCAACCAGGAATCAAACCTGGGCCCCCTGCACTGGGGGCACAGAGTCTTAACCATCGGATCACCAGAGAAGTCCCTGAATCCACATGGTTTGAGACTAACAAATAGGTTCACTGACAAAGGTTAGGGATTTTTGTTCTTTTTTTCTTTGTTTTGTTTTGCATTAGAAACATTGCATTCTTATCTTTCTGAAATCTTTTTTCTTAGGAGGCCAAGATTATGCTCCAGAAATACCCTAGAACGGATAGATAACTTAGGATGCAGTACGGGTATATTCATCTCTGTATCTCTACCCCAACACAATGTCTGGAAAAGTGATCAATCATGTTTTTAGATGGAATGAATATGAGGAAGTGTATCCAAGGGCCATGATAAATTTGCCCACTGGGGTACCCTACCTTCCATCTGTATTCACCTCCTTGGCCTGGAAATAATGGTGACATACTCACAAAAACACAGAGACTACAGGAGGTTGACCTAAACTTGCAATTACAACTCTGACTTTTGGAGGGTTATCATTCATGCAAAAGGGTGGAACAAATCCCAGAGAAATTCCCAGTGGACCCTGGAGATTCCTAGATGATTATGGATCAATGGCAAATGTTGAGTAGGAAAAAGCTCAAAGGAGGGGCTGGGTGTCCGCATGCTTATCTCCTGGACAGTGTCTCATCTCCAGTTCCTTTAGCGCCTGCTGCCTGACCCAGCCTCTTTGAGTCTGATGAGATGCTCAGTCCTGGGATCTTCCAGGAGGGACCCCACACAGGAACGCCTGGGATAGGCAGGGCCTGGACCTGGAAGTGTTGTTCAGAGACTCAGTGTGTGGATCTGTAAATCACAGACTTTTGCTCCTATTTATTTACATTATGTATATTTTTTGCTTCCATATGGGCCTATCCGATTTGTGTTCGGATCTGAAGACTGCAAGAAGAGAGGAGCACAGTTTTGGGAGGAACAGTCAGATGGTGAGTCTGATTGAGTTTAGAAAGAGGGAAATACATTCAGATTTCAGAGATAAATTCCTTTGTCCTTTATCTGGGTTTTCCTGGTGGCTCAGACAGTAAAGAATCTGCTGCATTGCGGGAGGCCAGGCTTTGATCCCGGGGTGGGAAAGATCCCCTGGAGAAGGGAATGGCTACCCACTCCAATATTTCTGCCTGGAGAACCCCATGGACAGAGTAGGCTGGTAAGCCATAGTCCTTGGAGTCACTGGTCCTTTATTAATAGTAGAGGGTATTTGGGGAAAGCTAGGTCACAGCTACCATGCTGAGTCTGAGGCTCAGAGCATCTGTGGAGATGAGATCAGTGTGGTGGGGTAGAGTGTAATGTACGTGTGGACAGGGTTCAGCTCCAGTTCAGATACACACAATCTCCAGCTGCCATGTTTGCGTTTCTCAGCATCGGTGATGTCTGTGAAGGTGCTTCTATCATGGGGTGAACGAAGGGTGGAAAATGGTATTTCCAACTCAAACAAGATGAAGATGGAGGTATTCTGGAGCAACCTAGGAGATGTCCATGCTGACATAAGATAGCAAGAGGACCCAAGATAGCAAGACCCATGCCCATTCCAGGCATGGGTCAAAGGCAAAAGTGACTGGGCAAGGCATGGAGCTAGAGAACACTGCCTTTTCTGAATGGGTACACCAGCCAATGCTATCTTACCTCTTTTTCTGTTCATAAAGGAATACAAAAATACAGGAGGGAGTGTGTTTTAGAAGGAGGATTATTCTGGAAAGAGGATGGTGATTACATTTGTTGAAATTCTTCCAGTGACACGTGTTGCATTTTTCAAGCGGAGATAAAATTCACATAGCATGTTCCATTGTCCAATGTGGTGGTTTCAGCCTATAAACAAGGTTGTGCAACCATCGTGACTAATTCCAGAACATTTCAGCACCCCATAAGGAAACCCCATACCCCTCCTCTTCCCCTCCTCCCTTCAACCCCTGCAGCCACTAATCTCCTTTCTGTCTGGATGGATTTGCTTGTTCTGTACATTTCATATAAATGGAATCCTACTGAATGCGGCCTTTCGTGTCTGGCTTCTGTCATTTAGCCATAAGGGTTTCAAAGTTCATCCATGTTGTGGCGTGTATCAGTACTTTAATCCCTTTTATTGCCAAATAACATTCCTTTGTATTAACATGCCACTTCATTCTCTTAACAGCCTTTCAAAAAGCAAACTTCTTTAATTTTACCCAAGTCCCAATGATTAATCTTTGTTTTTGTGGATGTGATTTTGGTGTTCCTAAGCTAAGAAATCTCTGTCTAACTCAGAATCACCATGGTTACCTATATGTTTTTCTACTAGATATTTTATCATTTTTTAAAGATATTTTAAACCAAGATTTTATTTTTAATTTTTAAAATGTTTTTATTTCCAGCTGAGCTGGGTCTTCATTACTGCGGGGGGGTCCTCTCTATTTTCTGCGTGGGCTTCTCACTGCGGTGGCTTCTCTTGTTGCAGAGCACAGGCTCTAGGGCGTGTGGGCTCAGTAGTTGTGGCTCCTGGGCTCTAGAGCACAGGCTCAGTAGTTGTTGGTCCGCAGCACGTGGGATCTTCCTAGATCAGGGATAGAACACATGTCTCCTGCTTTGGCAGGTGAATTCTTTACCACTGAGCCACCTGGGAAGCCCTGATATTTTATCATTTTATCTTATTCTTGGGTACTCTCTCTTCATATTTGTTGCTTCAAGGGGTTTATTTCACCTTTGTTTTTTGTTTCCTTTTTCTAATTTTGGAGGAGGGCAACGTTCTCAGCTCCATGAGATTGGGGATCTCTGTTAGTTCACTGATCTCCCCTGCAGCTGGGTACATTACCTGTCACACAATGGATACATGATGTTTGATAAATGAATTAATTATTTCTAAATTTCCCTCTCCTGTTTGCCAGAAGCACCTCCTTCCTCGTCCTACTGGGTGAGAACTTCTTCTGCTTCACATTCTGCTTCCTACACAATGGACTGCATTGTCCTAGGTGTGAGCCACCCTCCCGTTCCTTGAGTTTGTAATCACAGAAAGGCCTACAGAAGGAACATATCCAGGGACCTCCCTGGTGGTCCAGTGATTAAGAACCCGCCTTCCAATGTAGAAGATATGAGTTCAATCCCTGGTCAGGGAACTAAGATCTCACATGCCACGGGGTTACTGATTCCTTACCCTATAGAGCCTGTGCTCTGCAACAAGAGAAGCCCACATGCCACAGCAAGGACCCAGTGTGGCCAAAATTTAAAAAGAAGAAAGAACCTATCCAAATTACTAAGAGAGAAAAGACATTAGAATGTATATCAAAAATGCTTTCCACACTACTTTAGGCATTATGGTTGTTGCAACAGAAGATTTATTTGATTCAGATTATTTTAGAGTTATAAGGGAAGCCTTTCCTATCAACAATATGAGGCCTTCACATATTGGGGGATTAGCTAAAGTAAAACTACAGTGAGACATCATTCCCATCCATCAGAATGGCTGAAATGAAAAATAGTGACAACACGAGACACTGGCGAGGATGTGGAGAAGATAGACGGCTCAGACATTGCTGGTGAGGATGCAAAACAGTACAGCCACTCTGAAAAGTAGTTTGGCAACTCCTTTCAAAACTAAAGAAGTGGATTTACCATACAACTTGGTAATGGCCCTGTTGGGGATTTATCTTAGGAAAAGGGAGACTTATTTTTCACTCAAGAAATTGTAAACATTTTAAAAAACTGTCAATGAATGCTCATAATAGCTTGTAGCACAGGGGAAAAAAGAAGCTAAAGTTAACTTAAAGTTAACCTTTAAAATGCATTTCAATATGCAGTACATGCTAAGTTGCTTTAGTCGTGTCTGATTTTTGTGACCCTATATGCAGTAGATACAGACAAATACTACTTGATTCCACTTATACAAGGTACCTAGAATAGTCAAATTCATAGAGTCAGAAAATACATTGGTAGATGCCAGGGACCAGGGGAAGTGGGGGAGAGGGAAAAGGGAGTTAGGGTTTAATGGGGACAGAGTTTCAGTTCAGGAAGGTGGAAAATTCAGGAGACGGATGATGGTGAGAGTTGCACAACAGTGGAATGTACTTAGTGCTACTGAACTGTGCAGTTAAATATGGTTAAAATAGAATGTTTTACATTATGTGATTTTACCACAATAAAAAGATATTAAAAAAAAACCCAACAGACTATTGATTCATGTAATAGCTTGGGTGAGCCTTGAGAAAAGCCGT
Source organism: Bubalus kerabau (assembly GCF_029407905.1). Lineage (NCBI taxonomy): Eukaryota > Metazoa > Chordata > Mammalia > Artiodactyla > Bovidae > Bubalus > Bubalus kerabau. Next base: position 27,144,421 of record NC_073642.1, read on the forward strand.
TCTCAAAAGGATACATGCTACTTGATTCCATTAATGTGAAAGTCATCGTGAAATAACATCATTACAGAGACAGAGAGGGGATTAATGGTTGCCAGGGGTTAAGGAGGGACAGATGGGTGTGGGTAGGGAAGGTAACATGAGAGGGCCTTGTGGAGATGTTACAATATCTGCACTGTGGTGGTGGTTCTGCAAGGCTACTCACACACACACACACACACACACACATCTTGCATAAAGCTACACACACGTGCACACACATACAAGTGAATATAAAACTGGTAACATCCGAATAATCTCTGTGGATAGCACCAATGTCAATTTCATGGGTTTGCAGTCATCTAAGCTATGAAAAGGGCTTCCTTGGTGGCTCAACAGTAAAGAATCCACTTGCCAATGCAGGAGACACAGGAGACCTGGGTTCGATCCCTGGGTCAGGAAGACCCCCTGGAGGAGGGCATGGCAACCCACTTCAGTGTTCTTGCCTGGAGAATTCCATGGAAAGAGGAGGCTGGTGAGCTACAGTCCATGAGGTCACAAAGAGTTGGATACAAGTGAAGTGACTGAACTGCACATGCAAGCTATGAAAGAGGGAAACAAGGGGGCAGAGAAGACAGGAAAAGGATACTTGGGACTTCCCTGTACATTTCTCCACAGCCTCCTATGAGGCTATCATTATTTCAAAATAATTTTTTTAAATGAGTCTTTCAGTTCAGTTCACTTCAGTTGCTCAGTTGTGTCTGACTCTTTGCGACCCCATGAATTGCAGCACACCAGGCCTCCCTGTCCATCACCAACTCCCGGAGTTCACTCAGACTCACGTCCATCAAGTCGGTGATGCCATCTAGCCATCTCATCCTCTGTCGTCCCCTTCTCCTCCTGCCCCCAGTCCCTCCCAGCATCAGAGTCTTTTCCAATGAGTCAACTCTTCGCATGAGGTGGCCAAAGTATTGGAGTTTCAGCTTCAGCATCAGTCCTTCCAAAGAACACCCAGGGCTGATCTCCTTTAGAATGGACTGGTTGGATCTCCTTGCAGTCCAAGGGACTCTCAAGAGTCTTCTCCAACACCACAGTTCAAAAGCATCAATTCTTTGGCACTCAGCTTTCTTCAGTCCAACTCTTACATCCATACATGACCACAGGAAAAGCCATAGCCTTGACTAGACAGACCTTTGTTGGCAAAGTAATGTCTCTGCTTTTCAATATGCTATCCAGGTTGGTCATAACTTTCCTTCCAAGGAGTAAGCGTCTTTTAATTTCATGGCTGCAGTCACCATCTGCAGTGATTTGGGAGACCAAAAAAATAAAGTCTGACACTGTTTCCACTATTTTGCCATCTATTTCCCATGAAGTGATGGGACCAGATATCATGATCTTCGTTTTCTGAATGTTGAGCTTTAAGCCAACATTTTCACTCTCTTTTCACTTTCATCAAGAGGCTTTTGAGTTCCTCTTCACTTTCTGCCATAAGGGTGGTGTCATCTGCATATCTGAGGTTATTGATATTTCTCCTGGCAGTCTTGATTCCAGCTGGTGCTTCTTCCAGCCCAGTGTTTCTCATGATGTACTCTGCATATTTAAGTACAGTATATTTCTAAATTACAAAATGCTTTTCCAGTTATGCTGATATGAATTTGTGTCCAACCTTCAAGAAAGCCAAAAGGGAACCATAATTTTTTTTAACAGACATGTATTAAGGAAGTACCATCAGCAGTGTCAAATGACACAGCTGTCAAATAATATCCGGCCTGGAAAGTGTCCACTGACCTTGGAGCTTAGGAGTCACTGGGGACCCGGCCAAAGCAAGGCCAGTGGTGTAGCCAAGGCAGGATCCAGGCGTCCTTTCTGTGAAGACTAGCCTCCAAGGGCACAGACTCCAGGAAAAAAACATGTCCCCAGGCCTCAATCACAAGGCAACATCCAGCTTTCAGAAAAACTCAGTGAATGAAACAAGCATCTAGTTGACCTGATGGTTTTGGGCAGAGCCGGTGGGTGAAGTCGTGAGGTCCAGAGGTCCCAGGAGCATGCAGAGAGCCAAGGGGCAGGGAGATGGGAGGCCCTGATGGACACTTTTTATTGTACAAGCACATGTTCAAGGTCATCTAAGGATTGTAATTGGAGTACTCACCCAGGCTGCGCTCATGCCGGCTGTACGTGCCGGCCTTAGACGACAGTCTTAAGAATAAAAGATGGGACCTACGTGCACTGTGCTTCCTCCACTAAGTTATCATTATTGATCTCAGGGATACAGCGTTGGTCTCATGAGGCTAGAAAAGACAGTTGCGAGTTTCTGTCATTCAGTCATAGACCCTTGGCCACACAGAGCCATGTGCAGACCTTCTGATCCATTCTCTCAGAAGCTGGGAATTTATTACATCAAATTTACTCAACATAAGGAAAAGTTAAACCCAGAGAATTCTTCATTTCAGTTATATTTGTGTAATAAGTAATGATTTAATATTAAACTATGAATATTTCATTCCCTTTGTCTTCTCCTGCCCTTCCCAGCCTCCACTCAGGGAGCAGGAAGAGCCCCTATCTTGGGAATAGAAAGCACTTTTTAAAGAAGTATTTATTTATTTGGCTGTGTTGTGTCTTAGCTGCGTCATGCAGAGTCTTCCAGTTGCAGTGTGTGGGCTCAGTAGTTTCAGTGGATGGGCTTAGATGCTCTGTGGCACATGGGGTCTTCAACCTACAACCAAGGATCGCCTGCTTTGCAAGGTGGATTCTTAATCATTGGAACAACAGGAAACTCCCAGAAAGCACCTTTAAAAAGAGAGATTATATATAGATGCAGAGAAAATGCTGAAGAGACTTTGCAAGATTCGGCCTGTACTAAAAGTTTGAAAGCATTTTATAGGATCTAGACACAAAAACACAAAGCCAAGATTGGAGAGCTGAGGAGCTTTTACTTCCCTTTGGGTACAGAAGACTCATGATGGCCTAATAATGATCTTTTTGCCTGCAAGGGTTCAGAATATGTCACCTCCAAATATGCCATTTTGGCATAGTGATTATTTTTAAGTAAAGATATTTGAGAAACAGCCAGTGCAGGATGCACAATCTGACCCTCTTTTGCCCCCTGAAAGCAGAAGCTAAATCTCCCATAAAATTGCCCTTCCATTCCTGTCTGGGAAATCCCCTGGACAGAGGAGCCTGGCGGGCTACAGTCTATGAGGTCTCAAAAAAGTCGGACGTGACTTAGCCACTAAACAACGACAACCAGGAGGGTAGAAGGCAACCTTATCACCAGAGACAGGGAGTTAAGGGCTGAAAAGGCTGTAGAAAAATATTTTATTACTTTTTTATCATCTTACTGTACTGAGCCCCAGTTATTTTTCTGTCAATTCTTCACAAATATTTCTTTTTTAAAACTTTATTTTATTTTTAATTAGAGAATAATTACTTTACAATGTTGTGATGGTTTCTGCAATATATCAACATGAATCAGCCATAGGTATACATGTATTTTTTATCTGAAAGGGATAAACCTGTTCTGGTCACTTCTTTGAGTTTCATATTTAGTGGGACTCCTGTTTATACAGCCTTAATCCAACTTGTTTGTCTTATATTAATCTGTCCTTTGACTACAAGTTTGGGAGCCACTTGCTCATTTAAAACATGAAAGTGAAAGTGCTTGTCACTTCTGTTGTGTCCGACTCTCTGCAACCCCATGTGTCCGACTCTTTGCAACCCCATGAACTGTAGCCCACCAGGCTCCTCTGTCTATGGGATTTCCCACGCAACAATACTGGAGTGGGTTGCCTTTTCCTCCTCCAGGGGATCTTCCAGACCCAGGGATTGAATCTACATCTCCTGAGGCTCCTGCATTGCAGATGGATTCTTTACCATTGAGCAACCAGAGAAGTCCATCCTGGTCAATATCAGCACCCAGTGTCTGATCCTGAATCAATACAACACACAGTATCTGATCCCGGGTCAATACTAACCCCCAGTGTCCAATCCTGGGTTTGCCCACAACAGAAAGTGGCAAGGTCAGAGGATTTCACCAACAAGAGAAGCAGTCCCTGCCAATGTCTAGGGATCAAGACTTCTCTTAATCCCCTAGAAATTAGACCACCTTCAGGGAGCTGAAAAGTGGAGCAAAAGCGAAAGGAGAGTCCCAGATTTAATTCCAAAGATACTAACTTTTAAAGCAGAGTTGAGTGAAAGAAAAAGTTTCCTACCATCTACAGAACTAACCTGAGTCCAGTCTCAGAAAAATAAAGTTGTATTGACACACAAGAGAGGTGTGGCTATACCTTGTTGCCATGCCTCCATGACAGCAGGGGAAACTTGAACACGAGAGACTGTTTGGCAGCCACAGAAGTCATCTCTGTGAAAAGGCTGGAGCAGCTTGACTGAATGTGGGCATAGCCTTGACAGAAGCAAAGAACTTAAAATGTGTCTGTTTGTTTCGGATGCGGTGCTGTGTGGCTTTGTGTGCATCCAGCCATCAAGTACAAGGGAAGTGTGGATGGGGAATTAAGGCATTTGGCGGTAAAGAATCCACCTGCTAATGCAGGAGATCTGGGTTCAAGCCCTGGTCCGGGAAGATCCCACATGCATCAGAGCAACTAAGCCCGTGTGCCACAGCTACTGAGCCTGTGCTCTGAAGCCCAGAAGCTGCAACTACTGAGTCCACATGCTGCAGCTACTTAAACCCAGAGCCCTAGAGCCCATGCTGCACAGCAAGAGAGGCCACTGCAAAGAGAGACCCGAGCACTGCACCTACAGAATAGCTCCCGCTCACTGAGACTAGAGAAAAGCCCGCACAGCAACGAAGATCCAGCACAGCCAAAAATAAATGAAATTAGAAAAAGAAAAAGGAACACCAGCTTTCTGGGATTTCCTAGAAGGGAGATGCTAAGCTCAAAGTGTGTCTTTAGGGAAAAGAAATGTGCTGTGTTAGTCACTCAGTCATGTCCCACTATTTGCGACCCCATGGACTATAGCTCAACAGGTTCTTCTGTCCATGGGATTCTCCAAGCAAGAATACTGGAGAGGGTTGCCATTCCCTTCTCCAGGGGATCTTCCTGACCCAGGGATCGAACCTGGGTCTCTCGCATTGCAGGCAGATCCTTTACTGTGTGAGCCACCAGGGGAGCCCTGGGAAAAGAGTCAGGACTGTGGGAGTGTCTCTCTCTTTCAAGCAGCCCCATTACTGAACAGACTGCTAGATACCCGCTCAGGTGTACAGCCTTTGAGGAACTCTGTCTTGGTGTTTGACCACCAAGCCAGAGCGATGCAGGTGTCCCCCAGGAGCCCCCGCAGACCTGTCCAGGGTGTGTGAGGTCCCATCTGGGAAGTAGGGAAAGCAAGGCTGGACTTAGACACCTGCTTCTCCCTCTGTGTCTCACAACCAGATGAACAGCACAGGCACAGGGAGGAGGGTGGTCCAAGAAGGGGGCCAAGTCCAAACAGCACAGCATCCTCAGCCAGGTGGTTGATAGAAAGGCGTATCCTCCTCCAAGGATGTGTGTGTGTATGTGTGCATGCGACAGGGGGCTGGAGCTTGTGAAGCAGAGAACCACTGCCTTCCACCCCTGATCCCATTTTGTAGACTGCCCCCCTTCTTCTAAAGCCAACCCAGCTATGAGCGGGGAGCCTGCTGACACCTATGGTTCCATGCTGGAAAGAGAAAAGAGGAGCGTTCTTGTCACTGTATTCAGCAACACTAGACTTGCCTCTCAGCCCATGTTGACTAGATAAACCATACCATCAGAATGGTCACCCCTCCGGGCCGACCTGAGATCCTCTCACCCAACCCCTCACTCATATTCATCACTAGATCAACCTCTGCAAGACTCCGGATTTTCTCTGAAATCCCAGGTACATATTGTAGCCGCTATGCAGTGTGGCCCTACTTGTTTGGTTTATTACTCTCTGAGAGTCCTGGAGGTCAAAAATCCAAACCTAGTCTCTCTGTGCTCTAGAAATAAGGTGTCTGCAACTGGCTCTCTTCAGGCGGTTCCGGTAGAAATTCCTTTCCTTTTCCAGCTTCCTCGGGCTGCCTGCACTCCTTCTCTCAAGACCCCTCCCTCCAATAACTCCAGCCTTTTCTTTTCACAGTCAAGAATCTTCAACTACCAATTCCAATCCTCCTGCCTCCCTTATATAGGGTTTGTGATTCCCTTGGTCCACCCAGATAATCCAGGGTCATCTCCCATCTCAAGATCCTTAATTTCATCACATCTGTAAGGTCTCTTTTACCGTATAAAGTGACATAGTTCCAGGATGCAAGCATAAGCATGTGGACCTCTTTGGGAGGCATTGTTAAGCCTACCACACCTCCCAAGTGTACTAGAGTCTCATTCAATCAGAAGTGCCGTAGTTCTCAAATAGCAGCCGTGTTGGGACTTCCCTGGTGGTCCAGTGGTTAGGATTTCTTCCAATGCAGGAGGTATGAATTTGATCCCTGGTCAGGGAGCTAAGATGCCACATGACTCCTGGCCAAAAAACAGAAACAATATATAGTGAATTCAGTAAAGACTATAAAAATGGTCCACACCAAAAAAACTTTTAAAAAAAGCAGTCATGTTACAATACGGTCTGTTCTCAGAGTTGCCTCACAACACACCAAGGAGGAGGGACAGAGCCCTGGACAGTCAGGAGCCCTGCATTTGAGCCTTCAGGGTGTTCACTACTCCACATTCTCATCCTCTGGTGTTTCTGGGTATTAATATAAAAGGCAGTAACTTGGGACTTCCCTTATGGTTCCACGGTAAAGAACCCGTCTGCCAGTGCAGGAGACACAGAGACACGGGTTCCATCCTGGAATCAGGAAGATCCCCTGGAGAAGGAAATGGCAACCCACTCCAGTATTCTTGCCTGGAGAATTCTATGGTGGGCTACAGTTCATGGGGTCACAAAGGGTTGGACACGATTTATTGACCCAACAACAACCATCCAAGGCTGCTATGCAGATGCATGGGGATGATGCATGAGGGCAGCGCTCCCCGTGCACCTGGGAAATCTGCCTCCTGTCCTTCACGTGCCCTTCCCCACTTAACACGTCCTGCTCTCTCGTACCTGTGACGCCTACAAGTGCTGAATTTGACCATGATGAAGTCAGCTCCATGACAGGAACCATTTTTCCTCTGCTGGCAGACTTCAGTGAGGGCCTCTACAATTCAAAATGCAAATGACTCACATCTGATGGATGTGCAGCATAATTCAAGCATGTCTGGATTCCCTGTCACTGTCAAGGTCGGTGGAAACTCCCTTTAAATAGATATAGATACACACTCACGTACATTCACCACCCAGGACACTAGGGTCTACTGATACAACTTCCTGCTAAGTCAGCAAACATTGAGTGACCCTGCTCCCCACCATGAGGACATGACCCGGGCAGATAGATGGTGGGGACCCAGAAGGAAAGGAGAAGTGGTCACCACTGTCCCGGCGCCTCTGCAGCCTCTCAGCACCACCCAGCCCAGGCTCCCGCCCTCTAGCTGGTCTTCCACACCGTGGCTCACAAAGTATCTGTTTAAAAGTATAAATCTGGGGCTTCCCTGGTAGTCCAGTGGCTAAGAATCCTCCTGCCAGCACAGGGGACGCAGGTTCAATGCCTGGTCTGGGAAGATCCCACAGGCCACAGAGCAACTAAGCCCATGTGCCACAACTACTGAGCCTGTGCTCTAGAGCCCTCAAGCTGCAACTACTGAAGCCCGCACGCCCTGGAGCCCATGCTCCACAACAAGAGAAGCCACCGCTCATCATAACTTGAGAAAGCCCATGCTCAGCCACGAAGAACCAGCACAGCCAAACAAATAGTAAACATTAATTAATTTAGAAAAGATAAACATGCAAATCTGATTGATGCTTCTCTTCCTAAAGCCCTTCATGGTTCCCCCCGGCAGAGTCCCTGCTTTGGCGCATGGCCTTCAAGCGCTGCCTTAAGGCCCAGCCTACCCGTCACTCCAGCTTCATTGTCCGCTGTTGCTTCCCTCACCCACTGGCCTCCACTTGGCTGCTCCTGCAGGCTGTCTCTGGCCTCCTTGCCTTTGACTTTGCAGCAACTTTCTTTTTGATGCCTAAGTCCTTAACTAACGGTCCTTCCAAATTTAGCTCAGGCCTGACTCCTCCAGGAAGCCTTCTCTGGGCCCCTGGCCTGATGAGGCGTTCCTACCCCCAGGCTCATATCTGCGTCAGGGGCCACTTTGCATGGAACAGCTGTGGGTATTTCTCAACAGATGGTCCTCTTAAGGACAGTGGCTGCCCTGCTCACTTCCGTATCTCCAAACCCTCATACAGTGCCCGGCACCCAGTAGGAGAAGAGGATTAGGATGAATTCAACTGGGACTTCCGTGGTGGTCCCACGGTTAAGACTCCCAATGCAGGGGGCCAGGGTCAACCCCTGGCCAGGAAACTAGGTACCACATGCCACAACTAACCGAAACCAAAAAGATCCCGCATGCCACAGTTAAAAATCCTTCATGCATGCCACAAGGAAGATGGAAGATCCTGAGTGCTGCAACTAACACCTGGCAAAGCTAAATAAATAAGGGACTTCCCTGGTGGTTTGTGGCTTCCCAGGTGGCTCAGTGGATAAAGAATCCATCTGTAATGAAGGAGACACAGGAGACTCAGGTTTGATCCCTGGGTCAGGAAGATCCCCTGGAAGAGGGCATGGCAACCTACTCCAACATTCTTGCCTGGGAAATCGCATGGACAGAGGAGTCTGGTGGGCTACAGTCCGTGGGGTCACAGTCAGACACGACTGAGCAACTGAGCATGGACACACTGGTGGTCCAGTGGTTAAGACTTCCCCTTCCAACGAAGAGGGTTCGGATTCGATCCGGGGTCAGGGAGCAAAAATCCCAACACCCCTAGTGGCCAAAAAACCAAAGCATAAAGTAGAGGCAATATTGTAACAAATTCAATAAAGACTTTAAAAATGGTCCACATTAAAAAAAAAAACAAACTTTAAAATAAACTAATTAAATAATTTATAAAAAAGCAAACAAATAAAATGAATTCAAGAAACGTTCATCCCAGCCGAAGATGTTAAGCTACCCTGTTTTGTGCTCTCTTCAAAGTGGCTCAGCTCCCCAGTGTCAATAAAGCTGCCTGTTGATGCTGCAGTTTATAAAAATCTCCCTTGGTGGCAGTAAACCATTAAACCAGCAAGTCCAGCACTTTAGAAACTCCCAGAAAAGGACAAAAGTGACGGAAGCTGGCATTCATTACTCACCACCAACATTGGTTTTTCCACCAAATGTGATTCTTGATTAATGCTTTCGTAAAACATTTGGGCAAAATAGAAGAAAGCGGTTAATGTGATGTTCTCTGATTCCCACATCCCTGTCTACCATCAGCAGCAATATATTCCCCTCAGACACCTGGTGAGCATCTCTCCTCTCTGCTCAACCCTTTGGAGTCGCGGGGAGAGATTCAACAACCCCATTTGAAGCAACCATGTCGATGAGCGACACATTGATGTCACTGACCCCAGGAAGATGGTGACGCAGAACAGTCACCATCTCCTGCTTGAAGGCTGATGTGTGATCCAAGAGAGCTATTTCATTTATTTCTTCATTTCCTCCATTCCTGGCCCTCAAATGGTTTGGGGAAAAAAAATTTTTTTCCAACCAAGATTTGGACTCCACTGATATAGAAGGCAATCAGCAACCGACGAAGATTTCTTGTAATAAATTGTTCATCAACAATTACCTCTTGTTGACACTAAATGTGCTGTCATCCCTAACAGGATGTTGGTTTCATAATGACCAACCTCACACTTTACAGATGTGGGAGCTCAGTGAGACTCATCTTAACTTTTTATTTATTTATTTTTGGCTGTGCTGGGTCTCTGTTGTTATTTAGAGGCTTTTCACTAGTTGTGGTGCGCGGGCTTCTCATTGCAGTGGTTTCTCTTGTTGCGGAGCACAGGTTCTAGGGTGTGCCGGCTCAGTAACTGTTGGGCATGGGCTTAGCTGCCCCATGGCTTTTAAGATCTTCCCACCTGTGCCCCCTGCTTAGGCAGGCGAATTCTTAACCACTGGACCATCAGGAAAGTCCCTCATCTTAACTATTGACCAGAGACGTATTACTACGTGTTGTGTTATTTGAGCATTTTTGACCAGAGACTTATCAATCTACTGTTAGAGAGAGATACAATTAACATCACCACGGGAAGTTGTTAGAGCTTCAAATTGATCAAGTGTCCATTATGCAACTTATGATTGTCATAATCACTCACATTTTGTTACATTAGGTCTTTGTTCCAACTTTATATATATCATCAATGTAAAATTTCAAAAATGATGCATCCTGAAATTTTGAGTGAAGTTTTTGGTGAATTTTATACTTTCTCTGATTGTCCGAGTGACATATATACTAACGTCTCAGAAGATGACAGTTCTTCAGAACATAGTTCTGATTCAGATGATGTGAATATTAGACCAACAAAAAGACAAAACACCTTAGTGATTGATTCTGATACAGAAAGTGAACATGAAACTCACCGTACTGGAGAAGGCTCCTTTGCGTCAATCCTTTGCTTTGGGTTGAACACATTTCATGAAAATTAGAAGGCTTTACAGGTGTGTCAGGTATAACTATTGAATGTAATAACCTGCAAAGTGTTAGTGAAATAACAGAATTAATTTGGGGGCCAGCCAAAATAAAATCCGTCATAGGCGATAGTTTCTGCAAAAATCCCCCAGTCAACAATGAGTTAACTAACTTTACCAAATGACTCAGTCAGTAAGTGACTGAGCCTGAGGTTTGACTTTAGGACAGCTCTGACACCAAAGCCCATGCTCTGAGCTACTGCATTCAGTGTGTGTGTGTGTGTGTGTGTCTGTGTGTGTACGTGTGTACGCACTCAGTCACAAAGTCGAGTCTGACTCTTTTCGACCCCATGGACTATAGCCCACTATAGCTCCTCTGTCCTTGGAATTCTCCAGACGAGAAGGCTGGAATGGATTGCCATTTCCTACTCCGGGAGATCTTCCTGACCCAGGGATGGAATCCACATCTCATGCATTGGCAGGCAGATTCTTTACCGCTGTGTCACCTGGGAAACATTCAGTATCTGAGTTGTCAAACTCTGCCCCCAAATCCATGAGTTCTGATTCAGACAATCCTAGCAGCCAGAGGTCATCAGACCCACCACTCTCTTATCACCCACATAATTTCTGCTAAAGCAGTGAACTCGTTGCCTCCCAAGGTCGGGTTCTGCTCAGCAAACATTGTGTGGTGAGCCTTCCCCGTGCAAGTTCAAAGCTATTTTCACTCCACCCATTCACACTAGTTTGACCTCTGGGACCTCATAGAACCATCTTTTGCAGGACGGCCCTTGGGATATCTGGAGATGTTAATCCCTTTCCTAGGCTCTATCAAGACACAGAATGGAGCCCAGAGACTGGTCAAGGGGCCAACACAGAAGTTGAATTGAGAGAGGGGACCGATCTTGAGGAGGTCATTGGCACTCAGAATTGCTGGGGTGACACGTAAGGTCTTCCCAAATTCTCCATCTGCCAAATGGAGCTGAACTTAGACTTCTGTCCTGGAGACGAGGACGGCAATGGCTGCTCCCGTAAGAGGCACGATGTGTCTAGAGGCACACCATGTGACGAGGAAGGGCCGTAGCAGGGTGAGATGATACAGCAGCAGGGGCAGTCACTAGGCCTGGCCCATCCCTCACTGCATCCAAGGGCCCCCTTGTGGAAACACAGTGGCCAGATCTAAGTAGTGATTCCCAAGCTCTAATCCTGTCTGACCAGCTGGACTCCCCATCTTAGAGGGGATGGTTGTGACTTGGCTCTCCTCTGTTCCTTTCTCTTCTTTTGCTACTGCAGTCTCTGAAAAAGAGTTGAATACTGGGGCTTCCCTGGTGGCTCAGTGGTAAAGAATCCACCTGCCAATACAGGAGACACCATTTCAATCCCTGATCCAGGAATATCCCACATGCAGTGGGGCAACTAAGCCTGTGCACCACAACGACTGAGCCTGTGCTCTAGAGCCCAGGAACCCCAACTACTGAGCCCACGAGCCATAGCTACTGAAGCCTGCCCACCCTCAACAAGAGAAGCCACCAAAATGAGAAAAGTACCCCGAATATCACAATGAACAGTAGAGGCCCCAATTACCACAACTAGAGAAAGATCCCAAAGTCGATGATGAATGGCATCAACAACCCATTGGACATGAGTCTGAGCAAACTCCAGGAGATGATGAAGGACAGGGAAGCCTGGCATACTGCAGTCCATGGCATCGCAAAGAGTTGGACATGACTGAGGGACTGAACAACAACAACAGAGAAACCCCTTTCAAGACCAAGCACAGCCATTATATATAGAAGTAAATAAAATCATTTTTAAAAACAATTGGATACGAGGATAGCAGACTTTCTCTGCAGAGGGCCAGAGAGTAAATATCTTAGGCTCCTGTGGGCCATACAATCTCTGATACAACTACTCAACTCTTCTAACACAATAAGAAAGCAGCCATAGACATAGGCACAGGTCAATGGATGTGGTGGTATGCAGCAAAACTTTAATTTTAGACACTGAAACTTTAATTGCATACCATTTTAATGTCAACAGTATTACTTAATTTTTTTTTCAAATACTTAAAAATCACTCGAAGCTTGCCAGTCATACAAAAATAGGCAAGGGTCCTATTTGGCCTAGAGCCCATAGTTTTCTGACCCTTGGTCTAGAATGTTTACTGATGCCAAGTGTCAGCTGGGGTGAGAGACTCTGGACCATAGGATTTCTCAAGGGCTTTGACCCAGGACTCTGAACTTGAGCCACGTGCAGTTATATCCCAATGACTCTTCTGGAAATAATGTGGATCCTGGCTCCGCGTGGATCCTCCCCTGCAGCTCCATTTCCCTGCCCAGGGCTCTGCCAAGTCCAACATCAAGTGCCTCGTCACATCCGTTTGCGTCTTCACTTTGTGGTGTCACTCCTTGGAAAGCTTGGCCTGTACAAGAGGAATACTTGACAACTGTCTGGAGCTTTAACTCACTGCTGAAAAAGGGCTTGGGGGAAGAAACATGATCAAGAGGAAACGTGAAGGCTTCGGGACAATAGCAGTTTGACAGGAAACCAGGCACTTGGGGAAGCAGGAATGAACAAAGATTTGGGGTAGGCCACTGAGTGGATCAGCTGAGTTGCTTCATTCATGTCTAATTCCTTGCCACCCCATGAAGTGTTGCCCTACAGAGTCCTCTGTCCGTGGGATTCTCCAGGCAAGAATACTGGAGTGGGTTGCCATGACCTCCTCCAGGGGGATCTTTCCAACCCAGAGATTGAACCCAGGTCTCTTTATGTCTCCATTGGCAGGCGGGTTCTTTACCACTAGCGACACTTGGGAAGCTCCAGTCAGTGGAGGATTCAGTAGTTATTCTTCCTGGAGCTGAAAATTTCTATTCCCATCATAAAACAGTTCTTAAACTTGATGTACCTGTTTTTGGGTGCTGTGATGAGAGAGTTTCTAGTTAAAAAAAAAAAATACAGCTAATTTTACTATCTTCCGTTGTTTGTAGCAAGTTGTTTTCTTAATCTGGACTTGGGGGTTTTGAGTTCTGTTAAATATTGTTATTTCTTTTAAATCCTTTGTTTGTCTTAGGAAAGTCCCAGGGCTCTTATTCCCGTTTGCATGCTGACTTGTTTGCCAAAACCACTGTGTTCAATTCTGTTCTGTTCTGTTTTCTGTGCCGCCTGGGGAAAGGAAGACCACATGGTTAGAATGGAAGTAGCAGGACCAGAGTCAGAAGACAGAGGCTATCACTAATCAACAGGTCAAAGGACTCACCTTCTCTGTTCATTGCTCCTTGCCCCAGGAACGGGTATAAAACTCCGTGTCGTGAAGGTGGGTGAGAGGTACAGAGTAGACACAAGAGTCAGGTCTTACTGCTCACAGGAAAAGTCCAAGGTAGAGTAAGTCTCCTATATACAAACCTTCAAGCTGCAGATTTTCAAAGATGCTAATATGCATCACTGGATCATTTTTTTCAAGAGGGTAGATAGAATTGAATCCAGCAAGGAATCAGAACCTGTGCCATCAATGTCAGGCATGAGTGACATCTCAGCTTGCCCTCCATCTCCTGTTGCTGACGACCTGTCCGCTCTACCATCTCCCACCTCCTCTCCCTCCTCCAGTCAGTAACTCTTCTTGCCTGTTCACTCGATGCCAGCCCCTGTGTGCCTGCTGTTGTACTATGTACTCCTGTACTTCTCAAGGTTCTGTACTGTAAGATTAAAAATATTTCCTTTATGTGTTGTTTGATTTTATATGTATTATTTGTGTGAAAAGTATTATAAACTTATTACAGTACGGTACTATATAGCAGATTGTGTTATTTGGATAAGTAGGCTGACTTTGTTGGACTTAGAAACAAATTGGACTTATGAACACGCTCCCAGAATGGAACTTGTTTGTATGTAGGGAACTTACTGTACTTTTGCCAGTCGAGTTCTGACCCACTCCCCAGGGAAGGAAATGAGACATTTCCAAGTTGTCAGCAGAGTGATTACGTGAACCACATGTTGAAGCCATTGTAAATATCTATTAGTTCCCAAATTATGGGACATGTTGATGGGTTCTGAGAACATATGATTTCACTTATGTGACGTATCAAGTGTCATCAAATTACTAAAGACAGAAAGTAGGGTAGAGGTGACTAGGAGCTGGAGGAAGAGGGGACCAGGCAGTCAGTGTTTATTGCAGATAGAGTTTCACTTTGGGAAGATGAAGTTCTGAATGTGGATGCTGATGACAGCAAAGTGAATGTACTTACTGCCACTTAAAAATGAATAAAATGGTAAATTTTATGTCTATTTTATCACAATGAAAAAATTACCCATTCACAAAAGAAATACAGGGCTTCCCTGGTGGCTCAGTGGTAAAGAATCTGCCTACCAATGCAGGAGACACAGGTTCAATCCCTTGTCTGGGAAGATCCCACAGGCCAAGGAACAACTCCATCCAGGCACCAAAACTACTGAGTCTGTGCTCTAGAGCCCAGTAGCCACAACTACTGAAGCCAGCATGCCCTAGAGCCCATGCTCCACAACAAGAGAAGCTACTGCAATGAGAAGCCCGCGCACCGAAATAGAGAGTAGCTCCCGCTCACTGCAAGTAGAGAAAAGCCCACACAGCAATGAAGACCCAGCACAGCCAAAAATAAATAAAATTATTTTTTTTAATGCAAAACATACACTCCAAAACCTATAAAACATTGTTGAAAGAAATTCTAGAAGACCTAATAAATGGAAAGACATCCCATGTTCTCGGATTGTAGGACTCAGTTCTGTTAAGCTGCTGCTAAGTCGTGTCAGTCGTGTCTGACTCTTTGCGACCCCATAGACAGCAGCCCACCAGGCTCCTCTGTCCGTGGGATTCTCCAAGCAAGAATACTGGAGTGGGTTGCCATTTCCTTCTGCCAGTTCTGTTAAGATGGCAATACAAATAGAGCTACAGATTCAATGCAATCCCTCTCAAAATTCCTCTTAGTTTCTTTGCAGACATTGACAAGCTGATTCTAAAATATATATGGAAGGCAGTTCCCTGATGGTCTAGTGGTTAGGATTCTGGACTTTCACTGCTAGAGCCCAGGTTCAATCCCTGGTGTGGGAACTGAGATCTTACAAGTCTTGCTGCATGGCTATATATATATATATATATATGGAAATTCAAGGGACTCAAATTAGTTAAAATTTCCTTAAAATAAAACATAAAATTGGAGGTCTCATACCTCCTAATTTAAAACTTACTGCAAAAATGTAATTACGGAGACTTCCCTGAGGGCTCAGTGGCTAAGACTCCGCCCCATCAATGCAGGGGGCATGGGTTCTATGCCTGGTCTAGGAACTAGATCCTGCACACCACAACTAAGACCCAGATGCAGTCAAATAAGTAGATATAAACATATAGTTTTTAAAAAATATATATATATACATATATATAAAGCTGCAATTATAGAGAAACCAATGTGATAGCAGTATAAGGTTAGATGTATAGATCAATAGGATTGAGCTGAAAGTCCAGAAATAAACCTCACATTTAAAGTCAATTGATTTTCCACAAGAGTGCCTAGACCATTCAATGGAGAATGAATAGTCTTTTCAACAAAATGGTTTTGGACAACTGTATATCCACGTGCAAAAGAAAAACGTTGGACGCACTACCTCATACGGGGTATGAGTTAGGGGGTCCAACTTCATGTGCAAAATTTAACTTAACATGGATCAAAAGATTAAATGTAAGGGCTAAAATAAAACCCCAGACACTGCTGGTGGGATTATAAAATGGTGCAAACACAGGAAAACTGCTGGGCAGCTCCTCAAAAGACACACAGCAATTCCACTCTTATGAATATACTCAGGAGAAACACAAAGATGTATTCACACAGAAATTTGTACAATAATATTCATATCTGTGCTATTCTTAGTCACTCAGTCATGTCTGTCTCTTTGCGACCCCATGGACTGTAGCCCGCCAGGCTCCTCTGTCCACGGAGATTCTTGAGACAAGAATACTAGAATGGGTAGCCTATCCCTTCTCCAGGGGATCTTCCCAACCCAGGAATTGAACCAGGGTCTCCTGCATTGCAGGCGGATTCTTTACCAGGTGAGCTACCAGGGAAGCCTAATATTCATAGCAGCATTATAGCCAAAAGTGGAAACAACTCAACTGTCAATCAACCAATGAATGAATAAGGAAAATCATGCGATATGTCTATATGCTAGAATACTGAAAGTGAAAGTTGCTCAGTCACATCCGAATCTTTGTGCCCCCATGGACTATACAGTCCATGGAATTCTCCAGGCCAGAACACAGGAATGGGTAGCCTTTCCCTTCTCCAGGGGATCTTCCCAACCCAGGGATCAAACCCAGGTCTCCCACATTGCAAGCAGATTCTTTACCAGCTGAGCCATGAGGGAAGCCCAAGAATACTGGAGTGGGTAACCTATCCCTTCTTCAGTGGATCTTCCCAACCCAGGAATCACACCGGGGTCTCCTGCATTACAGGCAGATTCTTTACCAACTAAGCTATCAGGGAAGTCCTGATAGAATATTATTCAATCATAAATAAAAGGGGAAGGACTTCAAGGAGATCAAACCGGTCAATTCTAAAGGAAATCAGTCCTGAATATTCATTGGAAGGACTCAAGCTGAAACTCTAATACTTTGGCCACGTGATGTGAAGAACTGACTCATTGGGAAAGACCCTGATGCTGGCAAAGATTGAAGTCAGGAAGAGAAGGGGATGACAGAGGGTGAGATGGTTGGATGGCTTCACCTACTCAATGGACATGAGTTTGAGCAAGCTCCAGGAGTTGGTGATGGACAGGGAGGCCTGGTATGCTGCGGTCCATGGGGTTGCAAAGAGTCGGACACAACTGAGCGACTAAACTGAACTGAACTGATTCAAGTTACAGTGTGGATAAAACTAAAAAAATAATATTTTAACTCTATTGTATTCTAAATAAAAGGGACCACAAATGTTTTATTTCAGTTGCATAACATACATTAAATAGACAAGTTTAGAGAGACAAAGGTGATTTGTGGTTGGCTAAGGCTGAGGGGCAGTGCCTGCTAATTGCTACCATTTCTTTTTAGGGGGATAAAAAAGTTGCAAAATGGATTGTGGTGATGACTGCACAACTTTATGAATATACTAAAACCATTGAATTGTGTATTCTAAATGGATGACTTTTACAGTATGTGAATGGTATCTCAAAAAAGCCATTACCAAAAAAATTATCCATAATCATCGTTAGTATGTTGGTATGTATTTTTACAACATCTTTATGGCCTTTTCCCCACATATTTTATTAAACACATTTATTTATTGATTTTTGTCCACACCCTGTGCATTATGTGGAATCCTAGCTCATACCATAAGGTGTAAAGGGTGTAGTGCCCATCACAGGGGTCCTTAGGAGGCTGGGGTTCTCTGTTCCTCCTATACAGCTTCCTAGATGCTCCACTGGTCTCCCCAGACTACTGGTTTTTCCAGTAAATCACATACGGATATGAGAGGTGGACCATAAAGAAGGCTGAGCACCAAAGAATTGATGCTTTTGAATTGTGGTGCTAGAGGAGACTCTTGAAAGTCCCTTTGGATGGCAAGGAGATCAAATCAGTCCATCCTAAAGGAAATCAACCCTAAATATTCATTGAAAGGACTGATGTTGAAGCTGAAGCTCCAATTCTTTGGCCACCTGATGCAAAGAACTGACTCATTGGAAAAGACCTTGATGCTGGTAGATTGAAGACAAAAGGAGAAGGGGGTGGCAGAGAATGAGATGGTTGGATGGCATCACTGACTCAATGGACATGAGTTTGAGCAAACTCTGGGAGATAGTGAAGGGCAGGAAAGCCTAGTGTGCTGCAGTCCATGGGGTCCCAAAGAATGGAACATGACTGAGCAACTGAACAGCAAGATGCTCCACAGATGCCTCAGAAGCAATGGGGATAGAGTAGCAGGTGCCAGCTTTAGTCCATTTTTGCTTCCCAGGTCACTGAGTCACACAACAGTGAATGTTTGTTACTCACCGTCACTGAGCTCAGTACTTTATGGTGAACCTGGTCACTTATGTCTTCATCAGTCCCACATGGTAGACATGGTCTTTGCCTTACAGATGAGAAAACGGAGGAAGTTTATGTCGTTGTCTGAGGGTACAGAGAAATCTGTCACCATCCCCTGCCTTCTCAGATCACACTGTGAAATGTGGGAAAACCAGAGATAAGGCTCCTTCTGATTTTGAGATTCTGTGGTGTACATCCTTCATCTTGTTGGCAAACATCTATGAAATCCTGCTTTGCTCACAGCAGGTCCTGTGCATGGCTGTTGCAGGCAGATGGGTAATATTGACTACAAGATCCCTGTCTTTAGGAAGGTCACTGCTTGCTTAGTCCCTTAAAGAATAAATGCAGCTTCATTTTGCCTATTTCTTTTTTTTTTTTTTTGATTGCACAGCATATGGGATCCTAGTTCCCTGACCAGAGATCAAACTCACGCCTCTGCATTAGAAGCACAGAGTCTTTCCTTAACCACTGGACCTCCAAGGAAGTCTCTTGCCTATCTCTCACTTGATGAAACCTCCTCGTCCATTTTTTAT
Source organism: Bubalus kerabau (assembly GCF_029407905.1). NCBI lineage: Eukaryota > Metazoa > Chordata > Mammalia > Artiodactyla > Bovidae > Bubalus > Bubalus kerabau. The sequence continues at coordinate 27,163,506 of NC_073642.1, forward strand.
CTAATGTAGCAGAAACCTTGATAAGCTTTTCTTACACCTCTTCTCAGGCCAACGGTAAAATGCCTCTGACTTCCCATAGTCTTTGGACAAGAAGGGCTAAGGGAGCTGTCTGCCTATGTCTAGGCTCAGTCATCATTCCTTTGGATCCCAGCCCCTCCCCACCAATGGTCAGTCTCCATGGTGACGGGGTAGGCACTTGAAACTGCCCCCAGGGAGCTGGTAATGGCTTTCTGAGTGATAGCTTTGCTGCTTGCTCCCCGCCCCCTACCCACTTACCCTTGGCCCTGGGAGCAGGAGGGTGAGTGGTGATGGGGGAGGGGCTGTAAGGATTCACAGTCTGCTCCTGGGGCTGCAGAACTCTCAGGGCATCTTCAAGGTTGAAGCACCATCCCACGGCATCAGACATTCACTGTGCTTGCTGTCCTCTGGGTGGGAACTGCTATCTGTAAGAAATTCAGACAGACTGGCTTCAACCAAACCCAGCCCATTCTGAGAAAGGAAGTTAACCAGGAACTGAAGCTGGTGTATTTTTAATCAAAGTATGGTTCTCTGACCAGCAACATTAATGTCTTCCGGGAACTTGTAAGAGGGGCAAGTTCTTTCCCCCGCAACTCTCTCCTCCCAAGGTAGACCTACTAAGTCAGAAGCTGAGGCGGGGGCAGACACAGTGAAATCATTTGGTGTCATTTCAGGGGGCCTCCAGAGAGCTCTGGTACCATCGTCATCGTTTATGTCTCAGCACAGAAAAGAATTCAGTAAGAGACAAAATGATAGATAAAAAGTGGTTTATTAGAATAGGACACTTGTGAGGTTTATAGGCAGACAGATGAGAAATGCCACACCCTGGGAACATACTGGACTGGGCCAGTTTTATAATGAAAGGAAAAGTGGAGCAGACGAAGAGAACTCCTTTGTCTTTCTTGAGTAGACGCCATGCTTCCATCATCACTCCTCCTCCAGGTTGGGCAGGCAAGTTTTCTTGTCCCTACAGATCAAGCTAGGTCCACAAATTACTGTTTTTCATGTGTGCAGAGAGCGTGTCCTAGGGATCATTAACTTGCTGAGCTCACTGGGCAGGATGTGGGGCTCATGCCACCGCTGTTTTACTGTTTGGGGGCATATCTCCTGCTTCTGCTGCATGGTTTTGTTGCTAAGCAAGCCTGCTTGGTTCCGTGGTTAAGCAAACCTGCTTTCTTGAGTAATCATTAACTTACAGGTATCCCATATTTATTCTACTTATAATCCCCTGTGCTAAGTCACTTCAGTCATGTCTGACTCTGTGACTTGATGGACTGTAGCCCTCCAGGCTCCTCTGTCCGTGGGTTTCTCCAGGCAAGAATACTGGAGTGGGTTGCCATTCCCTCTCTAGAGGATCTTTCTGACCCAGGGACCCAACCCAGGTCTACCTGCATTGCAGGCAGGTTCTTTACCCCTGAGCCACAGGGGAGGTCCCCATAAACCCCTGGTGGGGTTAACTATTTAATCACCTACTTTGTCCCTTTATTCTGTCCCTATCACAGTAGTCTATGTTTCATCAAGCCCCCCACGTGATCCCAAAGTATGTTAAAATTTGAGAGCTGTTTTTCTAAAGCAGTGGAATTCAAATTTATCTGCACTTTAGGCTCAACTGGAAGCTTCAAAGGGGGCTTCCCAGGCTGCCTGTAATGCAAGATATGAAGTAGACAAGGGTTCTATCCTGGAGGAGAAAATGGCAACCCACTCCAGGATTCTTGCCTGCAGAATCCCATGGACAAAAGAACCTGATGGGCTACAGTCCACAGGGTCACAAAGAGTCGGACACGACTGAGCATGCAGCACACAGACACGCCCATTCCCGTAGTGGGCTGCAGCCAGCTTGTACCAGCTTGCAGGATCTGGATACAGGGAGTTGATTACAAAAGCACTGAAAAGGCCAGAGAAGCAGAAAAAGAAATGGAATGAACCCTACAGGAGACAGCTGACAGGGAGCGGGTGCTGGAGTCTGGGATCTAGACAGTCCTGAGTGGCAGCTTGCACCCCTACAACTGCCAACACTTTGGTGTTCCAGGAAGTCAACGCCTACATTCCTGCCACATCACAGCAACCTGAACTGGAACCCAGGAGTCCAGCTTCCCCACTGCTGCTGCAGGAACAACAGCTAGGAAAGCCTTCTATCCCCCATCTTCCAAACTTCCCCTAGTGCCCCCCAGGCCAGCATCTAAATTCAGTGTGCAGGGCCCAGCCTCCCTTCACACAAGACAGTGCATGGAGGAATGGAAAGGGGGCTGAGGGCCAAAATGACCAGCACAGAGTGAAGGGGGGAGATTTTCATGACCTGAGGTACTTAAACAGGAAAGTACAGTAAGTTCCTTATACATGAACCTTCAAGCTGCAAACTCTCAAAGATTTGAATGTGAGTTCACATGTCCAATCACGTAAGTTAGTTCATGTGTCTGGCGTACATTGCCATGTGCTTGCGTCCTCTCCAAGTGGTCGTGATGTAGGAGATAGGTGGACTCCTGGTTAGACATTTACAACTAGCCTCCTGTTTGCATTTCGTGGGGCACGAAGAAGTGGGCTTCAGGCTGGACACTTAGAACTGTTAGCATTTCTTGAGACAAGAGATAGGTGGGCTCCAGTTAAGGCATTTACAATCAGTCTCCTGTTTGCCCTCTGAAATGAAAGTAAAAGAAACAAGGTAAATAGCCAATGTTTGTCTCTTGTAAACACCTTAAGGAAATAGTCATGGTAACAGTCAAGGTAATAGTCATGGTAATAGTCAAGGTAATAGTCACGGTAAGGACAAAGAGGCAAATCCTGTTTGAGTAAAGGATTAAGGGATCTCTGTTCCTCCATTTTGGGGACAAGGAAGACACTATACATGCACAGAAAATGGCTCCTTGTGGATCAAAAGTCAGGGGATAATGCCAGGCTGTAATGAGTCTTTTTCCTCCCAGAAACCTTCACTTCAAGATCCATCTTGGCTGAGGGGTGCATATGTGCCCAGAGGAGGGTCCCAGGGTACATCAGGTATAGAAAAGAAACCAGACAATTGGTCTGCAGGAAGACAAAGACCCAAAGAACAGACGTATTAAATGACTTAACCACCTCTTACTATGCTCCTCTTCACTAGGGGGGATGCCCCATACCCTTCTCTCCACTTGTGCATTGCTGCCTTGCTTCTGTCTTAACTAAAAAAACAATTTCTCTGTGTATTCTCCTACTTGTTATTGTGCTATGTCTGTAATAATAAACTTTGTACCTGCGTTTATAGTTCCTGCCTCTGTGATAAGTGCATTTTTCACTGGAGGCAAAATATAGGGGAAAATAGCTTCTAGCCTCTAGCCCTTGCAGGCCTGGTAGCTAGGATTCCTGGCTCTTCAGGCTATCCAGGTTCAACTCCCAGGCAGGGAATTAACATCTCACTTCATGGCACCTCTCACTACTGCCTCGCTGAGATCAGTTGTGTTTGTGTGTACTTCACTGTACAGTCCTATATAGTACACAACAGCATAGCATCTTTATTTCAAGCCCAGAATGTCTGGAAGCAAACATAAAAGCAGCACTGATGTAACCAGTCCTACTGTGCTTTTCAAGGTACTGTACTGTAAGATTAAAAATGTTTTCTTGGGACTTCCCTGGCAATTCAGTGGTTCGGTTCAGTTCAGTTCAGTTCAGTTCAGTCGCTCAGTTGTGTTCGACTCCTTGTGACCCCATGAATCGCAGCACGCCAGGCCTCCCTGTCCATCACCAACTCCTGGAGTCTACCCAAACACATGCCCATCGAGTCAGTGATGCCATCCAGCCATCTCATCCTCTGTCGTCTGCTTCTCCTCCCACCCTCAATCCCTCCCAGCATCAGAGTCTTTTCCAATGAGTCAACTCTTCGCATGAGGTGGCCAAAGTATTGGAGTTTCAGCTTCAACATCAGTCCTTCCAATGAACACCCAGGACTGATCTCCTTTAGAATGGACTGGTTGGATCTCCTTGCAGTCCAAGGGACTCTCAAGAGTCTTCTCCAACACCACAGTTCAAAAGCATCAATTCTTCGGCGCTCAGCCTTCTTCACAGTCCAACTCTCACATCCATACATGACCACAGGAAAAACCATAGCCTTGACTAGACGGACCTTTGTTGGCAAAGTAATGTCTCTGCTTTTGAATATGCTATCTAGGTTGGTCATAACTTTTCTTCCAAGGAGTAAGCGTCTTTTAATTTCATGGCTGCAGTCACCATCTGCAGTGATTTTGGAGCCCAGAAAAATAAAGTCTGACACTATTTCCACTGTTTCCCCCTCTATTTGCCATAAAGTAATGGGACCAGATGCCATGATCTTCGTTTTCTGAATGTTGAGCTTTCAGCCAACTTTTTCACTCTCCACTTTCACTTTCATCAAGAGGCTTTTTAGTTCCTCTTCACTTTCTGCCATAAGGGTGGTGTCATCTGCATATCTGAGGTTATTAATATTTCTCCCAGCAGTCTTGATTCCAGCTTGTGCTTCTTCCAGCCCAGCGTTTCTCATGATATATTCTGCATATAAGTTAAATAAGCAGGGTGACAATATACAGCCTTGATGTACTCCTTTTCCTATTTGGAACCAGTCTGTTGTTCTATGTCCAGTTCTAACTGTTGCTTCCTGACCTGCATACAGGTTTCTCAAGAGACAGGTCAGGTGGTCTGGTATTCCCATCTCTTTCAGAATTTTCCACAGTTTATCGTGATCCACACAGTTAAAGGCTTTGGCATAGTCAATAAAGCAGAAATAGATGTTTTTCTGGAACTCTCTTGCTTTTTCAATGATCCAGCAGATGTTGGCAATTTGATCTCTGGCTCCTCTGCCTTTTCTAAAATCAGCTTGAACATTTGGAAGTTCACGGTTCATGTATTGCTGAAGCCTGGCTTGGAGAATTTTGAGCATTACTTTACTAGTGTGTGAGATGAGTACAATTATGCGGGAGTTTGAGCATTCTTTGGCATTGCCTTTCTTTGGGATTGGAATAAAACTGGCCTTTTCCAGTCCTGTGGCCACTGCTGAGTTTTCCAAATTTGCTGGCATATTGAGTACAGCATTTTCACAGTATCATCTTTCAGGATTTGAAATAGCTCAGCTGGAATGCCGGAGAAGGCAATGGCAACCCACTCTAGTACTCTTGCCTGGAAAATCCCATGGATAGAGGAGACTGGAAGGCTGCAGTCCATGGGGTCGCACAGAGTTGGACATGACTGAAGTGACTTAGCAGCAGCAGCAGCAGCAACTGGAATTCCATCACCTCCACTAGCTTTGTTTGTAGTGATGCTTTCTAAGGCCTACTTGACTTTACATTCCAGGATGTCTGGCTCTAGGTGAGTGATCACACCATCGTGATTATCTGGGTCGTGAAGATCTTTTTTGTACAGTTCTTCTGTGTATTCTTGCCACCTCTTCTTAATATCTTCTGCTTCTGTTAGGTCCATACCATTTCTGTCCTTTATCAAGCCCACCTTTGCATGAAATGTTCCCTCGATATCTCTAATTTTCTTGAAGAGATCTCTAGTCTTTCCCATTCTGTTGTTTTCCTCAATTTCTTTGCATTGATCACTGAAGAAGGCTTTGGGAGGGGCAGCCGAGAGAAGCTACCCCACGTCCAAGGAGCAGCAGCTGCACGGGCGCAGAAGGGCCGAGAGGAGCTACTCCAAGTTTAAGGTCAGGAGGGGCGGCCATGAAGAGATACCCCTTGTCCAAGGCAAGAGAAACCCAAGTAAGATGGTAGGTGTTGCGAGAGGGTGTTAGAGGGCAGACACACTGAAACCATAATCACAGAAAACTAGCCAATCTGATCACATGGACCACAGCCTTGTCTAACTCAATGAAACTAACCCATGTCATGTGGGGCCACCCAAGACAGACAGGTCATGGTGGAGAGGTCTGACAGAATGTGGTGCACTGGAGAAGGGAATGGCAAACCACTTCAGTGGTTTCATTCAATTCTTGCCTTGAGAACCCCATGAACAGTATGAAAAGGCAAAATGGTAGGATTCTGAAAGATGAACTCCCCAGGTCGGTAGGTGCCCAATATGCTACTGGAGATCAGTGGAGAAATAAGTCCAGAAGGAATGAAGGGATGGAACCAAAGCAAAAACAATACTCAGCTGTGGATGTGACTGGTGATAGAAGCAAGGTCCGATGCTGTAAAGAGCAATATTGCATAGGAACCTGGGATGTTAGGTCCATGAATCAAGGCAAATTGGAAGTGGTCAAACAGGAGATGGCAAGAGTGAACGTCGACATTGTAGGAATTAGTGAACTAAAATGGACTGGAATGGGTGAATTTAACTCAGATGACCATTATATCTACTACTGTGAGCAGGAATCCCTTAGAAGAAATGGAGTAGCCATCATGGTCAACAAAAGAGTCTGAAATGCAGTACTTGGATGCAATCTCAAAAATGACAGAATGATCTCTGTTCATTTCCAAGCCAAACCATTCAATATCACTGTAATCCAAGTCTATGCCCCAACCAGTAATGCTGAAGAAGCTGAAATTGAACGGTTCTATGAAGACTACAAGACCTTTTAGAACTAACACTGCAAAAAGATGTCCTTTTCATTATAGGGGACTGGAATGCAAAAGTAGGAAGTCAGGAAATACCTGGAGTAACAGGCAAATTTGGCCTTGGAGTACAGAATGAAGCAGGGCAAAGGCTAATAGAGTTTTGCCAAGAGAACATGCTGGTCATAGTAAACACCCTCTTCCAACAACACAAGAGAAGACTCTACACACGGACATCACCAAATGGTCAGCACTGAAATCAGATTGATTATATTCTTTGCAGCCAAAGATGGAGAAGCTCTATACAGTTAGCAGAAACAAGACCAGGAGCTGACTGTGGCTCAGATCATGAACTCCTTATTGCCAAATTCAGACTTAAATTGAAGAAAGTGGGAAAAACCACTAGACCATTCAGGTATGACCTAAATCAAACCCCTTATGATTATACTGTGGAAGTGAGAAATAGATTTAAGGGACTGGATCTGATAGACAGAGTGCCTGATGAACTATGGACGGAGTTTTGTGACATTGTACAGGAGACAGGGATTAAGACCATCCCCATGGAAAAGAAATGCAAAAAAGCAAAATGGCTGTCTGAGAAGGCCTTGCAAATAGTTGTGAAAAGAAGAGAAGCTAAAAGCAAAGAAGAAAAGGAAAGATATTTCCATCTGAATGCAGAGTTCCAAAGAATTCAGCGGTTAGGACTCTTCATTCCCAATGTAGGGGTCATGGGTTCAATCCCTGGTCAGGGAACTAAGATCTTGAATGCCACATGGTGTGGCCAAATAAAAAAAATTAATTAAAAAAAAGTTTTCTCTAGTTTTTGTGTTTGTTTTTCATGTATTATTTGTGTGAAAAGTATTATAAGCCTATGACAGTACAGTACTATTAATATACAGCTGACTGTGTTAATTGGGTACCGAGGCTAAGTTTGTTGGACTTAACAAACAAATTGGACTTATGATCTCTCTCTCAGAATGAGACTTGTTTGTATGTAGGGGACTGACTGTATCTCAATTGCACCCCAGGCAGAGAATCAGCTCGGAGTGAATTTGTCTCAGCAAAAACAGATTTGTTTGTCCATTCTCTTATTAACTCATGCATTCACAAGCACGTTCATTTAGTTATTCATTAATCCAGCAAAAATCCAGCCAACAGTGAGTGATGGAAGCGTCCTTCTTTTCCTCTTTTACACCCTACTGACTCCAAGTTTCTGTGTGAGCTTTGAGGATTCCCTGTAACCATTTGTCCTGCACAGAAACTGGAGCCAAGAGCAATGGAGAGAGGGTGCGGACACCCCGCTGGGCACCGCTCACAAGCTCAGGAAATGGCCTACAAAGCTGGCGCTGTGGTTCCTCCTCTTTTGCCACTGCTCTTGGTTCAGTGTGTTAGCAAGTATGTGCCCGACACACAGTGATGCCAAACACACCAAACGTCAGAGTTTGGAGCAGGGAAAGGTTTATTGCAGGGCCATGCAAGGAGATGGGTGCTTGCATGCTCAGTCCTTCATGCCCTAAAAAGCCCCAAGCTCTCTGAAGGGTTTCAACAAAGCACTTTTAAAATCCACTGAGGCAGGGGGTCAAAGGGTCTGTGATCAGTTTATGCACAATTCTCTGATTGATGGTGAGCTAACATGGGGGTCACAGGAGTGAACTCAGGGTCCAAGAGGCCTGGGGCTGTGTGCTCAAGGTCTTCAAGTAGTTAACATCTTCCATTTGGTGGGGGGTTTCACATCTGCAGAACATCTCAGAAAATTTGCATCAAATACTATTTGTATCCCTGGAGAAGGGCAAGGCAACCTACTCCAGTATTCTTGCCTGAAGAATACCCATGGACAGAGGAACCTAGGGGTCTACAGTCCTTGGGGTCGCAAAGAGTCAGATATGACTGAGTGACTGAGGGACTAAACACTATATGCGTCAAATACTATTCAGACAGGAGCTAAAGCAGAGGATATGGGGAAAGGCCTGTCCTGGGACAGCCCCAGAGGGTCCTGCTTGGTTAGAAGTTTACCCCCAGGAGAGCAAAGAGAGCTTTCACATCAGTCTTTCTATTAAAGAGGCAGAAGCATAACTTCTCCTTGAGGAGGCAGCCCTTTCTCCGGCACTGAATTCTAAATAGAATCTGTTGAGTGGAGCTTTCTAGGACAAACTGGCCTGGCAAAGTCCATTTGACCACTTCCAGTGGGGGCATCAGAGAGAAGCCCAGGGACCAACAGGAGTCCTCTGTGTTGAGAGTACCGGGCCCCACAGGCACTTGGGAGTTTGGGGGAAGAGCGTGTATTGTGGAGGAGTGGGTATCTGTGATGAGATGAGGCCCCCTGGTGCCCTCCAACCTCAGCTTTTGCTGATCACAACCACCTAGCAGAGCCACCCTTGGGTTGGGATGAACAGAGGGTGCATCCACCGGGGAGGGTCACTGTCCTGCTGAGTTGTCTCCTGCTTCCCATTGACGCCTACTGGGGGAGGGGAGGCTGATGATGGTGGGAGATGGCCCTCACCCTCAGCCAAGCCAATCCCCCTTTTAAAAAATCACCCTTCCAGCTCCTCTGGCAAGACCCTTACACAGAATCAGAGAAGCCTCTGTGTGAGCTGAGCAGGGACAGTCTGAGGGGAGGAACGAAAGCACCTGAGGACAAGGATGCCCTGCAGGCCAGAGTGCTGCTGCTGTTCAGTTGCTCAGTTGTATCTGACCCTTTGTGACCCCATGGACTGCAGCATGCCAGGCTTCCCTGAACTTCACTGTCTCCTGGAGTTTGCTCAAACTTACATCCATAGAGTCAGTGATGTCATCCAATCATCTCGTCCTCTGCCGTCCCCTTCTCCTCCTGCCCTCAATCTCTCCCACCATCTGGGTGTTTTCCACCGACTCTTCGCATCAGGTGGCCAAAGGATTAAACATTCATCTTCAGCATCAGTCCTTCCAGTGAATATTCAGGCTTGATTTCCTTTAGGATTTATCTCCTTGCAGTCAAAAGGACTCTCAAAAATCTTCTCCAGTACAATTTAAAATAAACATTTCTTTGGCACTCAGTTTTCTTTATGGTCCAACTCTCACGTCTGTCCATTACTACTGGAAAAGCCATAGCTTTGACTATATAGACCTTTGTTGGCAAATTGATGTCTCTGCTTTTTAATACACTGTCTGGGCTTGTCATAGCTTTTCTTCCAAGGAGCAGGTCACGGTGGCCCCAGTGAATAGATGTGGCAGTTCCAGAGAGGAGATTCTGGTGCAGCTGAACGGGTCTTGGTGAGCCACCCTGGGTGGGGTGGGCATGGAAACAAGAGGAGATGTGAGGTTGAGTCTCAAGGAGAAAGCAAAAGACAGAAAAAGGAATCTGACATGAAGGATAAACAAAGTGAATAAGCAATACATAGAGTAAGACGTGACAGATAAAAATTGGCACTTGTCATGGGCACGTGCCATCTACTTCTACAAGAGTTAAACCATGTGATGCTGTGGCTTCTGCCTTTTAACACCCCCTGGAAGGAGTTCTGGGTGGAGAACAGGAAAAGGAACTCTGTGCTTTGGGAAAAATGGGCAGAACAGGCCTTTGAATAGTTAAATATTTTCAGAAGCTGATTTTTATGAGCCTTAGGTAGGAGTTAGAAGGGCTCCAGGTTAGGTGTTTACAAGAGACAAACACTGGCTATTTACCCTGTTTTTGTTGTTATTTCCATTTTGGAAGGCAAAGAGGAGGCTGATTGTAAATTCCTCAACTGGAGCCCACCTATCTCTTGTTTCAGAAAATGCAAACTGGAAACTAGTTTTAAGTGTCCAGCCTGAAGCCCACTTCTTCGTGTCCCATGAAATGCAAACAGAAGGGCAGTTGTAAATGTCTAAACTAGAGCCCGTCTAACTCCTACCTCAAGCCCAATTTATGTATCTCCTCAGATCTAGAAAAGCACTAAAATCCTTCATGGTGATGACTGCTCCTCAGGACTAGCAGAAACCTTCTGTAAATATATGTGCTTGATTGCATGTATTCCCCCTTCACCACAGGGCTTCCCAGGTGGCACATTGGTAAAGAATCCACCTGCCAATGCAGAAGATACAAGAGATGCAGGCTCGATCCCTGGCTCGGGAAGCTCCCCTGGAGAAGGAAATGGCTACCCACTCCAGCATTCTTGCCTGGGAAATCCCATGGGCAGAGGAGCCTGGCGGGCTACAGTCTATGATGTTGCAAACAGTCAGACATGATTTAGCAACTAAATAGCATCAGCCTGTAGGAGAAACCATGGTGTCTCCCACCCAGAGGGACGAAAGGCTGGTCAGCACATTTCTACTGTTCTTGGCTATGATGTTCTGTGGCCAGAGTGACCCGGATGCAGAGGCTCAGCAGGAAGAGGAAAGCCATCATCGCATGCAACTTGACGTTCTCATGGCAGGAAGTCAGTAAGTTATATGAGAATTCTCTAGAGGTCAAGTTGACAGTCTCATTGTGTTTTGTAGAGATAGCAAGGGAAATATTTCATTTCCTGTTTGGTATGTGTCATTTTGTCATCTGGAGCTGACATCGACTTAGTGGAATCGACCTTGATGGAGTTGTCTTCCAAAACCAAGAGGCCAATAGCCTATCAGAGGGCACCTGGTGATCAGCTCGTGAAAGGAAGAGCATCTCAGTGACCATGAAGCCGACCATATGTGGAGGCACCTGTCGGCACTAGGAATGAACCGTTCTCATGGTGGGAACTACCAGAGGGCCATAAACACATAGAGATAGATGGGTGATAAAATCCAGGTGAGCTGTGTCTCAAGGACACTGTGCCCTTGGGTCTTACCCTTCTGTATGCTACTTATTATTATTATTATTTATTTTTTTTTTTTTGGCTACATAGCATGTGGGATCTTAGCTTCCCAACCAGGGACTGAACCCCTGTCCCCTGCTTTGGAAGCTTGGAGTTTTAACTTTTGGACTATCAGGTAAGTCCCTGTGTGCTACTTATTGATCCGTCCTTTTATTTGCTGCTTAACAGAGCTGAAGCAGAGACTCTGCCAACTCCATTTCTTGGATCCACTTGCCAGAGGGAGTCCTTTTAGAATTTGCCAAAAAAGAAGCATTAGAGAGAAACTGAAGAGAGGAAAGGGGAAGAGGGACTTCCCTCCTGTTTTTCCCTGTTTTTGGCCAAATTGCTCGAGCACAGCATCTCTGGGTGTCCCCCAGGACCAGACACCTGTGGAATGCCAGGTCTGGAGTGAATATAAAGGTATTTCTTTAAGAAGGTCTAGAATGTCATCTAAAATGTGTTCAGCAGCTTCTGAAAGAAGACCAGGGACAATACTATCATAGGGGGCAAGAACAAGTCCGGAAAGCCAGGCTCCTCCCTGGTTATGGAGGATGAAGCATTCGGAGACAATTCAAGGAGAAAAGGCTACAAGCTGTTAAAATAAAACATAATACAACCATGCACATACACAAATGTTCAACTCCACCAGTATTTTTAAAAAAAAAAGAAACAAAGAATAGTGAAATGCCATCTTCTACTCGTGTAGACAGTTTAATGTATATGATAAACATTGATTCTCGGGAAACAATTATTGTTAGGCACAAAATAAATTATGTAGTGGCTTCTTTACTGACATGTTATTTACAACAGTGAAAAAGTTAAGACTATATACCTAATAGCATGATGTTAGTTAATTATTGTAACTTGACAATATGAAATACTATTTAGAACTTAAAGGTCTAAATCATACATTTAGAGTATATGAAATGTACTATGTAGGCTAAGTCTACTATATAGAATAGTACCTTTAAAATGTCTAAGTTAAAATAATCCTGTAAACAAGAATCTATTGACATATAAAAATGCTTGCAGAATAACATGACTTAATAAAATAGAAAAAGCAAAGTTAATAACAAGTAGTATAGGGATTTTCCTGGCAATCCAGTGGTTAAGACTTCGCCTTCCAGTGCAGGGGTTTAGGTTTGATCCCTGGTCTGGGAGCTACGATCCCACATGCCTTGTGGCCAAAGAACCAGAATATAAACAACAGAACCAACATTGTAAAAAATTAAATAAAGACTTTAAAAATGGTCCACATCAAAAAAACAAATGGTCACTATGATCCCATTGAGCTAAATACATGCGTGTATGTATGTCAAAGAAATTTCTTTAAAGGGAAATTTTTCAAAGTCCTCTTGCCCAAGTCCCACCCCAAACAAATTAAATCATGATAATAATTTATTGGGGGACTTCCTGGTGGCCAAGGCAGGGGACATGGATTCGACTCCTGGTTTTGGAACTAGATCCCGTAAGCCGTGGTCCAACTAAGCCCATGCAGCACAATTACTGAGCCTGAGCTCTGGAGCCCACGAGCTGCAACTACTGGAGCCCGCTTGCCTAGAGCCCGTGCTCTGCAACGCCAAAGTAGCCCGGCTCACCACAACTAGAAAAAGCCCTACTGCAGCAATGAAGACCCAGTGCAGCCAAAAATAAAAACAGTAAATTTTTTTGTTTAAGTACTTAGTAGTACTCAGGCCTCAGTAACACCTCAGGCGATTACCACGTACAGTCAGGATTGCAAAGCAGTGCTGTAAACACACCTTGTCTTAATCTATGCACTCTTCTCGATACCTCTAAAATTAAAGTGCTGTTTCAATTTTTTTATTAAATGGGTTTGATTTAATTAATTTCATCAAAATTTTGTTCCTTCTGATTGAATTGACTCTTTTCTAATTTAATTTTTGATGAATTCCATTGGATCCCAATTGATTTTTTTTCTGTGTGTGAACATTTGGTCATTAGGAAAACAGACAGTTCTCATGGGACAGGCTTGTGGCAGAGAAGTTTGGAGCACTTTGCTGGGTTGAGGTGTCTGGAATGTCTCTGTAGCCATCCTGACCTCACCTGGGTAAGCCATCTTCCCCGCTCCCCATCTGAAGAACAAACCGTCTATCTCTGTTTATTCCACCATGCCTTTTTATTATTTTTATTTTATGTTTTGGCAGTGCCACACAGCACCCAGGATCTTAGTTTCCCAACTAGGGATCGAACCTGTGCCCCCTGCATTAAAAGCATAGAGTCCTAACCTTTGGACCAGCAAGGAAATTCCCACCACCAAGCTTTTTTTAAAGGAGTAAGGAGTCAGGTGAATCACAGCATAGCCAAGGGGACTGAGCTGTCTAGTGGACTCTCATCTTTGCAAGGAGGTGGATCCAAATGTTTTCAAACACAAAAATGGCATTGAGCACCTCAGCAAACTCAACATGTAGGGCCAACAGTAGGGTGGAAGCCTCCTAAACAGCCCCATCCAGCTCCACCCAGCTTGGTCCAACTACTGGGACCCCTCCCATCACTCGGAGTCTGTCTGGACTTACCACCTGCTGCCTGTCTGTGTTTCCACGGAGACTCTGTTGCTAAAGGGGAGGAAAAAGAATTTTCTCTCTACTCTTCTAAGTTCTGTGGCTGAGATTCCCGTATGCAGTAAAAGATTAACAAGGGAAAAGAAGTTTAATAACATAAATATACACCTCGTGTATGGGTTTCCCTGGTGGCTCAGTGGTAAAGAATCCTCCTGCCAGTGAGGGTTCCATCTCTAGGTCAGGAAGATCCCCTGGAGAAGGAAATGGCAACCCACTCTAGTATTCTTGCCTGGAGAATTCCATGGACAGAGGAGCCTGGTGGGCTGCAGTCTATGGAGTCAAAAAAAGTTGGACACGACTGAGCGACTAAACAGCAACAACAATATGAGCCCCACATTCTGTCCAATGAGCCCAGTAAGTTAATGATCCCTGGGACATGCTTTCTGCACACATAAAAAAACAATAATTTGTGGACTCAGCTTGACCATGTAGGGACAAGAAAACTCTCCTGCCCAACCTGGAGGAGGAGCTGATGACGAAAACGTGATGTCTACTCAAGAAAGACAAAGAGGTTCTTTTCCCCCTCTCCATTTTTCCTCTGATTATAAAACTGTAGCCCAATAAATTCTCAGGGCATGGCATTTCTCACCCAACTGCCTGTAAACCTCACAAGCGTCCTATTCTAATAAATCACTTCTTATCCATCACCTTTCTCTTGCCGAATTCTTTTCTGTGCTGAGACATAAAGGACTACGGTACCAGAGCTCTTTGGAACGCCCAAAAGGACACCTAATGGTTTCAGAATCAGCTGAGTTTGAAAAACACTTGTCCTTCCTGGGAACTTGTTAGAAGTATCAACTACTGAGTCTCACCTCAGGCTTAGCAATTAATGACTCAAGTATTTTTTAACATGCTTTCCAGATGATTCTTGAAGTGAAAAAATGGGAGAACTGCTGTTTCTTTTTTTTTTTTAATCAAGCACATAGCAGTTCTTTTTTATTGGAGTGTACTTGTTTTAAAAGTTATGCTAGTGTCTTCTGTACAGCGATGTGAATCAGCTATATGCATCCGTATATCCCATCCTTTTTGGATTTCCTTCCCCTGCTGTTTAAAAACAACGGTCTTAAAACCTTACTGTTCAGTAGAACTGGTAGGGGAGACTTCGTTTGAAAACAGTACTGAAGCTTAGGCCTCAGAAGGTGATCCCCATTCAGTCGCTTGAAGTGAGGTCCAGTCATTGGTTATTTTTGTTTGTTTGTTTGTTTTAAGTTTTCCTGGTGATTCTAATGCCACCAGGTCAGAAAATCTTGGTTTTTAAATTTTTTAATTGAAGGATAATTACAATGTTGTGTTGGTTCCTGCCATACATCATCATGGATCAGCCATAGGTATACGAATGTCCCCTCCCTCTAGAGCCTCCCTCCCACCACTCACCCCATCCCACCCCTCTAGATTGTCCCAGAGCCCTGGTTTGAGTTCCCTGAAACATATGAAAACCTTAGATTTTTTAAAAAAAGGTGGCCTTGAGCAGAATCCTCTAGAAGGGGCACGGATACACACACATGCGCACGCACACACACACACACACACACAGAGCAGGAGCTCCAGCTGGCCCAGCAGAGTTGCACCATCTCTAATGTTTATAACGCAATTAAATTCATGTCTTTCGTTAGTGACCTTTGGTTAGGTTGAATCACTTCCTTTGGAAATAAGAGAAAATGCCTCCATTGTTTTTGACAAGTTCTTTTCATCTTTGAAAACACTTTGCGAAACAACTTTTCTGCTACTAGGAAGCCTCCAACTTCCTCTAGATTTTGTCTCTACTGACCTAAGCAGACAACCACATAATGCCGTTGGAAAAATGTTTGGTTTAATGGGGATATTTTTCACATCAGAGTTGAAAGTGCTCAACTTCAGCCACTGCAATCCACCCCACCCTGCCCCCACCCCATTTTATGGCGGGGATGCCGAGACCCAGAGAGCCTCCAGATATCTTGTTGGAAATGAACAGAACATTTATAGCTGAGCTGGGAGCAGGGCCAAGCCCTTGCCACCTCCCCCAGGTTTATTTTTTCCAGATGACACTATATGGGCAGTAAACATTTCACTGGAACTTTTCCTAGTGCAATCAGAAAGTGCAGGGCCTCTGGGCATCAGCATGCCCAGGTTCGAATCCTAGCTCAACTAGATGCCAGCTGTGAGAATTTTGACAAGTGACTTCCTCTCTCTGTGCCTCAGTTTCCTCATCTGTGAAATGGGGATTGGGACTTCCCTGGCGGTCCAGTGGTTGAGAATCTGCCTGCCAATGCAGGGGGACATGGGTTTGATCCCCATCCAGGAAGGTCCCCCATGCTGGGGAGCAACTAAGCCTGTGAGCCACAACTATTGAGCATGTGTTTAGAGCCTAGGAGCCACCGCTACTTCCCCTGCCCTAGAGCCCATCTCAGCAACAAGAGAAGCCACTGCGATGAGAAGCCTATATACTGCAACTAGAGAGTAGCCCCCACTTGCTGCAACTAGAGAAAGCCCTTGCAGCAACAAAGACCCAGGGCAGCCAAAAATAAATCAATAAAAAATTTTAAACGGGGATGCACAGTGTTCTTGTGGGAATTAAAGGTAAGGCACACAGAATGCGCTTGCATGTAAGTAAGTGACAGTCCTTCCTAGGGTCCATGAGGTGCTTTGCCCCATTGTTTCTGCACCAGCTTCCAGCCCTTCTCTCACTTTGGCCTTACGTCCCCCTCCTGGCACTCTATTTCTCTGTCCTGGGGGTCTGTGTGCTAAGCCAAAAAGCCTGGACCCTCACACCCCAGTAGTGGGAAATGCTGCTCAGTAAAGTCAGTAGGTAGAAGTTTGGGATCCAGAAGTAGAGGAGGGCACCCGAGATGAGGATTTTTGAGCACTCTTGTTCGGAGCACAGACATATTGATATATCCAGGCCATCAGCAAACCTTGCCAACTGGGCTGCTTGGGATGATGACCTTGGTCCAGGAGAAGCTTGAGCCCTTTCAACAGTGATCCAAGAATTCTCCATCATCAGAGACTTGGCCTGGAGCATGGAGACTGCTGCGGCCATGGTTTGGCCCCCGATGGGCCATGAGACATCTGGCTGGACACCAGGCTTCTCTGACTCATTCTTCCTCTTGGCCCAGCAGGTACAGATGGCTTCCACTGGTTATAAAGTGCTATGACCTTGTTGCAATTGATCCTCACAATGACTGGTAGTGGGGGCAGGTGTTGTTACCCCATGTGATGAAAGGAGAAGCCGACTCTCAGGAAAACTTGCCAAGGCTGTGGTTTAATACAAGGAAAAGGCACAGAGGAAGCAGCCCGCAGCCACCCAATGCTACCCTGTTTTCTTATATCCACCTCCATGGGCTGACCTCATGCCCCCATCTCTCCCCCCACCATCCTGGCCAACCAGCCTGGGCTTCTCTCCTCAGTCCTTCCTTTTCCATGGAAGTTTACCTTTTTTCTCCACCAGGGCCTAGTTTAAGGCTAGACTTATTAAAAAAATTTTTGTTGAAATATAGATAGTTGATTTAAAATGTTGTGTTGGTTTCAGGTATAAGGCAATATATATTGCTCCAATACGTTGGCCACCTAATGCAAAGAGTTGACTCATTGGAAAAGACCCTGATGCTAGGAAATATGGCAGGAGGAGAAGGGGGCAACAGAGGATGAGATGGTTGGATGGCATCACCAACTCAATGGATATGAGTTTGAGCAAACTCTGGGAGACAGTGAAAGACAAGGAAGCCTGGAGTGCTGCAGTCCATGGAATTGCAAAGAGCTGGACATAACTTAGCCACTTAACAACAATTATATATATATGTATATAATATATATATTCTTTTTTAGATTTTTCACCATTATAGGTTATTACAAGATATTAACCCTGTGATAGTAGGCCCTTGTTGGTTATCTATTTTATAAATAGTAGTGTGTATATTTTTAATCCCAAACTCTGATTTATCCCCCAACCCGGTTTCCCCTTCAGAAACCATAAGTTTATTTTCTAAGTCTGTGAGTCTATTTCTGTTTTACAAATAAGTTCATTTGTATCTAAGGTTTGCTGCTGCTGCTGCTAAGTCACTTCAGTCGTGTCCGACTCTGTGCGACCCCATAGACGGCAGCCCACCAGGCTCCCCCATCCCTGGGATTCTGCAGGCAAGAACACTGGAGTGGGTTGCCATTTCCTCCTCCAATGCATGAAAGTGAAAAGTGAAAGTGAAGTCACTCAGTCGTGTCTGACTCTTAGCGACCCCATGGACTGCAGCCTACCAGGCTCCTCCATCCATGGGATTTTCCAGGCAAGAGTACTGGAGTGGGTTGCCATTGCCTTCTCCGATGTAAGGTTTAGATTCCACAAATGTGAATATTTGTCTGTCAGACTTACTTCACTTGGTATCTTGATCTCTAGTTGCACATATATTACTGAAAATGTCATTATTTAATTCTTTTTTATGGCTGGGTAGTATTCCACTGTATATATGTCCCACATCTTCTTTATACATTCATCTGTCAATGGACACTTAGGTTGCTTCCATGTCTTGGCTGTTGTAAATAGTGCTGCTATGAACATAGGGGTGTGAGTATCTTTTCAATTTATAGTTTTCTCTGGATATATGCCCAGGAGTGGGATTACTGGATCACATGGTAGCCCTATTTTTTAGTTTTTTAAAGGAGGCTA
Organism: Bubalus kerabau; assembly: GCF_029407905.1. Taxonomy (NCBI): domain Eukaryota; kingdom Metazoa; phylum Chordata; class Mammalia; order Artiodactyla; family Bovidae; genus Bubalus; species Bubalus kerabau. Next base: position 27,182,014 of record NC_073642.1, read on the forward strand.
GAGAAGGCGATGGCACCCCACTCCAGTACTCTTGCCTGGAAAATCCCATGGACGGAGGAGCCTGGTGGGCTGCAGTCCATGGGATCGCGAAGAGTCAGACACGACTGAGCGACTTCACTTTCACTTTTCACTTTCCTGCATTGGAGAAGGAAATGGCAACCCACTCCAGTGTTCTTGCCTGGAGAATCCCAGGGACAGGGGAGCCTGGTGGGCTGCCGTCTATGGGGTCGCACAGAGTCGGACATGACTGAAGTGACTTAGCAGACTTTAGACAAAGTGATCCAGTCTGGCCCACAGTGGGTTCATCCTTTACCACTGTCAGGAAACTAAACAAATAGTTAGCAAGACTTCCTCAGATGAAATGTCACTCCAGAAGAGAATGACTGACTCGTGCATGACAGAGATTTCCGGTGCCTTGGCAGGTCAGAGAGACAGCTGCTGCTGTTGATGGAGCTGGCCCCTGGAGGGTGGAAGGGACACGGAACTAAGGAAGAACTGAGAGGCTCACCATCGGGCGTACTGCACTCCACTTTCTGACCTCAGCTTCTCCGTCTGTACCGAAGATGGATCTAGGTGCTGGCTGACGCAACATGCAGCTCCGGTATTCCCATCCTCCTTAACATCTCAACACCCATTGCTGTGGGTCTGTGGATTCATGGGATATACTGGTGTTTCCCCCTCCACTTCCCTACCTCCGTTACGAGGAATTGCAAGTTCCCTAAAAAGTCTCCAAACCCACTGTCTCTCTTCCAATAGCTTTGACACACTTCAGGCCTTTCCAACTTCACCCAGGCTTTCACCATCCTGTTTGCATCTTGCAGACAGAGAAACTAGAAACAGGAAAGCAAAATGTTGGATTCAGAATCTTTCCTGGTGGTCCAATGGTTGAAAATCCAACTTGCAATATAGGAGACATCGGTTCAATCCCTAGTTGGGGAACTAAGATCCCACATGCTGTGGGGCAACTGAGCCTGAACTCTCTGGAGCGAAGATCCTGTTTGCTACAACTAAGACCTGAAGCAGCCAAAAATAAATACTTTTTAAAATAATTTTTGGCTTCAACAAATAAAACTTTAGTAGCATTTGGCTGTCAGACTTGTGGAGTGAGTACAAAGTGGGTGGAATCTTGTTCTCTCCTTCAAGGCCCCAGATTAAGACACAGTCAGCAATGGAGCCAGATGAGGGCCACTGGAGGGGAGGAACCAAGAACCAGAGGGGTTTGGAGGAAGGAACTTTGCTCAGTGTGGAGACACCCAGCCAGTCTGGCAGAGTCTATCCTGAATGACAGGTCCAGTAAGGAAGGAAAAGTGGGTCACTGTGGGGTGTTGGTCTTCCTTTGCATTTATTGTACAAACAAGTAAAACAGCAACAATAGAAATCAGGGGGAAAAAAATAAAACAACCACAATTTTTTCCCCTTAATACATCAGATGTTTCTATTTTTCCAAGTCCTTTTCCAGGCCCTGGTGACATTTATACAAAAATGTTTTGTTGCACTAAACACAGCAGGGCCTGACTCTGAACTCAGCTGTTCCCACTCAGCCTCACATACGAGCATTCTTCCATGTTGCTACACAAACTTCACCAGTTTAATAGCTGCACCGGGCATCACTGGATGCTTTCGTCAATGCCTCCACAATAGATGAGTTGTACAATTTCCTGAAGCTAGCCCGATTATTAATGTGATTCAAAAGGTTTACTCACTTATTCAACACTGAACTTCATGTTATATTTTTCTCATTTCCTTGATAACTTGGAAGGTGAAATATGTATCATTTCTCTTATTGGCAAATTGTATCTCCTGGTGAACCAACTACTGCAAGAAGGTTAAATTATCACACTTCTTCATACAGAGGAGAAATGTGGTATGACATCCCTTATTTGTAGAATCTTAAAAGAGATGATACAAATGTAAGACAAAAAGAGACTCACAGACTTAGAGAAAGAACTTATGGTTGCCTGTGTGTGTTAGTCCCTTAGTCGTGCCCGACTCTTTGCAGCCCCGTGGACTGTAGCCCGCCAGGCTCCTCTATCCATGGAATTCTCCAGGCAAGAATACTGGAGTTGGTTTGCCAGTCCATTCTCTCCAGGGAATCTTTGCCTGTACACACTGCTATATTTAAAAGGGGTACCAACAAGGACATCAAGGAACTCACTCGATGTCATGCGGCAGCCTGGATGGAAGGGGAGTTTGGAAGAGAATGGACACATGTATATGTATGGCTGAATCCCTTCGCTGTCCACCTGAGACTCAACATTGTTAATTGGCGATACTCCAACACAAAATAAAGTTTAAAAAAATATTATTTCACTTCTGTGAATGAAAAATGTTGCTGCCAAATCAGTAAAGAAATACTGTTGTAGCCATCCATTCATCACATTATAATGGCCCCAACAGTGGGCCCTGAGGGGACTCGGGAGGAGAAAACACAGGATGCTGGCCCCAGACAGTTAGGATGCATATAAAAGGAATGATTTTCAGTGAGCCCACTCGCATCTTCCCACACATGCTCCTGCTAAGTTGCTTCAGTGATGCCCAACTCTTTGCCACTCTATGGACGTAGCCCTCCATGCTCCTCTGTCCATAGGATTCTCCAGGCGAGAATACTGGAGTGGGTTGCCATTTCTTTCTCCATCCCATACGTAGAAAAGTGCTAAATTCCTTTACTTGAGAGGTCTGGTTTCTTTAATTAGCGGTAATCTCTCTCTCTCCCTCTCTCTTTTTGTTTAACCCATAATAGGAACATGATTAACCTAACAATATAAAATAATTACATACAATTTGGCGGGTCAAGCAGAGTGATGGGGTAAGTGGAAGTGCATGTATGCATATGTTTTCATCTGCTCAGCCAGTCCATGTCTTTTGGTTGGAGTATTTAATCTATTTACATTCAAAGCGAAAGCGAAAGTGAAAATGAAATTGCTTAGTTGTGTCCAACTCTTTTCGACCCCATAGACTGTAGCCCACCAGGTTCCTCCATCTATGGAATTTTCCAGGCAAGAGTACTGGAGGGTTGTCATTTCCTTCTCCAATTTACATTTAAGTTAATTATCAATATGTATGATCCTATTACCGTTTTCTTAATTTGGGGGTTTGTTTTCTGTGCGTAGGGCTTTTCCTTCTCTTGTTTTCTGCCTAGAGAAGTTCCTTCAGCATTTGTTGTGAAGCTGGTTTGGCGGAATTCTCTTAATTTTTGCTTGTCTGGAAATCTTTTGATATTCTGACTACCTGATCTTTGTTGCAAAAACTCCTATATATCCTGGCTCCTCCCTTGCCTCTTTGGAGCAGAACCTCAGATTGTTCTGAGAGTCCCGTGTCTCCTTGGCTTTCAGTGCAGTTCAGTCGCTCAGTTGTGTCCGACTCTTTGCAACCCCATGAATCGCAGCACGCCAGGCCTCCCTGTCCATCACCAACTCCTGGAATTTACCCAAACTCATGTGCATCGAGTCGGTGATGCCATCCAGCCATCTCATCCTCTGTCGTCCCTTTCTCCTCCTGCCCCCAATCCCTCCCAGCATTGGGGTCTTTTCCAATGAGTCAACTCTTCACATGAGGTGGCCAAAGTATTGGAATTTCAGCTTCAGCATCAGTCCTTCCAATGAACACCCAGGACTGATCTCCTTCAGGATGGACTGGTTGGACCTCCTTGCAGTCCAAGGGACTCTCAAGAGTCTTCTCCAACACCACTGTTCAAAAGCATCAATTCTTCGGCGTTCAGCTTTCTTCACAGAACTCTCACATCCATACATGACCACTGGAAAAACCATAGCCCTGACTAGATGGACCTTTGTTGGCACAGTAATGTCTCTGCTTTTTAATATCCTTGGCTTTAAGTCCTTAAAATTTCCACCGAATAAAACATAACGCTCAACATTTAGGTTGTGCTTTTTTTTTTCAGTTGACAGTTTGTCATCCCCACACGCTCCGCTTCATATGTAGAGAAACAGGGCCTCTGAGCACTTCAGTAAGTTGCCCAGGGACTTTCCTGGTGGTCCAGTGGTTAAGACTCTGCCTTCCAATGCAGAGGGTGCAGTTCGATCCCTGGTCGGGGAACTAAGACCCCACATGTCTCATGGCCAAAGAACCAAAACATACAACAGAATGATATTGCAACACATTCAGTAAAGACTTAAAGGAAAAGAAATTTGCCCAAATGACACAGGTCATGAGGGGCTGAGCCAGCTGGCCACAGAACCTGGAATCGCCTTCCTCTATGAGGAGCTGGGTGCTGATGGGAGGTTGATCCATGGACACTGGAGATCAGCTTTTCTTAATTTTCAAATTCTGTCACGTGCTGACTCTTTGTACACTGACATCATCCTCACAATGTCTGTGGCTTCTGGAGCAGGAAAGAGAATTTTGCTTCTTGGGAGGCCCCTGAGAGCTTCTGTCACCCTGGGTGTAGGTGACACCATCGGCTGGTGATCGCACAGGTGCCAGTAATGAGCAAGTGGCTGTGCCCACATATAGGTACCCTGCCTTGCCTCTTCCTCAAGCTTATCAGCCAAGGTGCTGCAGACCCCAGCAAGCAGAGGTCAGGTGGGGAGGGACTGGCGTTGTGTTCTAGACAGGGTTTGACCGAGAGGAGAGTGCGCACTGTGTCTGTCTGGGTGTGTATACTGGGGCAGGTGATGCCTCCAGGCCTGTGCTGGGCAGCCAGCCCTCTCATCCCACTGCAAATGGACCAAACTCTGAGCGTCAGTTCAGATGGAGGCTCCTGCAAACACAGCCTGTCAGTCCCCACACAGTGTCTGCCCTGGGCTGGCGGGCAGCCTCCAGCTTCCTGCCTGGGTACAGCACCCTGGTTGATAAGCTTGAGTACATAGGGTATCCAGTTATAAAAACTGAATTTATCATCTCTCTGCATGCGTGCTAAGTCATTTCAGTCATGTCCAATTCTTCGGCACCCTATGGAGTGTAGCCAGCCAGGCTTCTCTGTCCTTGGGGACTCTCTGGGCAAGAATCATCTCTCTAGATTTAATGAATTATAACAGTTTTAGGGTTGGCTTCTGAATTTTTAATTTTATATTGCTTATTTATTATAGAGGCACAATAGATATAATTTCTCTTTTTTTCTTGTGTTATTTCTTCTTAGTTTCCTACAGTCTTTTTTTTTTTAATTTATTTATTTTAAAATTTTTGGCCTCACTGGGTCTTTGTTGCTGCATACAGGCTCTCTCTAGTTGCAGTGCTTGGGCTTCTTATAGCAGTGACTTCTCTTGTTGAGGAGCACAGGCTCTAGAGTGCAGGCTTAGTCACGGGCTTAGCTTCTCTGGGGCTTGTGGGATCTTCCCGGACCAGGGATTGAACCTGTGTCCCCCACATTGCAAGGCAGATTCTTAACCATTGGGCCACCAGGGAAACCCCCAATATATTTTCTATTTTAAAAAGTGTAACAAAGCACTCTACAGGTAACCCTCACAAGGACCCTGGTGGCAGGTGAGTGTGGCTACTCAGAGCTGGTTTATCCTCACTCTCCTTTGGGTTCTGTGCTCCTGCTAATGAAAATTAAAGCCACATTGCCTTTTAAATATTTATTTATTTATTTATGATCTCACCCGCAGGGCTTGTGGGATCTTAGTTCCCTGACCAGGGATCAAACCAAGGCTCCTGCATAGGAATCATAGAGTCTTAAACACTGGACCTCCAGGGAAGTCCCACATAACCTTTTTTTTAAGCCACTGAAAGCCTAGAGTGAGTTCCATTGTTGTTCAGTTGCTCAGTTGTGTCTGACTCTTTGCGACCCCATGGACAGCAGCAGCATATCAGGCTTCCCTGTCTTTCATCATCTCCTAGAGTTTGCTCAAACTCATGTCCAATGAGTTGGTGACGCCATCCAACCATTTCATCCTCTGTTGTTGCCTTCTCCTCTTGCCTTCAATCTCTCCCAGGATCAGGGTCTTTCCCAAAGAGTGAGTTCAGAGGGGAATGATAAGGAGGGCGAGGGGCCTCAAAAGAGTATGCCCTCCCAGAGGAGACTGTCTGGGCTGAGCTCACAGGAGACACAGACCACGGAGGGCCCACCGGGGCAGTGAGAACCACCCTGCAGGGCTCTGCCAGGCCAGACAGATGTCTGGAAGTCCTCAGGGGCTTTTGGAGGCCACTGCAGGGCATCCAGGGGCCCCTTGTGAAGCAGTAGCACTGGCCAGGGGGTTGGAATTGGGGACAGGATTCCACACGCTTGAACTGAATGAGAAATGCATGCTGGGGAGTTTGCACCCTCAGGATAAGGCAGAGGGTGGCTGAGCAGCTCCCCTTAGATGCTGTTCTGCTAGAGATTCTGTGCCTGGATGAGATTGTTGTCAAAAGGATGTCACCCTGGGTCAAGAAGATCCCGTGGAGAAAGTCATAGCAACCCAATCCAGTATTCGTGCCTGGAAAATCCCCTGGATGGAAGAGCCTGGCAGGCTACAGTGCATGGGGTTGCAAAGAGTCAGACATGACTAAATAGCAAAACAACATAAGCAGAAGTGCCTGGTGCGGCAGCACTGCTTGGAATAATTTGCGATCCACACGGTTTTCACGACCTTCTCCAGGTTTTCCCCCTTCATCCTCCAGGGGATAGAATGGGAATGAGTAATTGCATCTGACTCCACTATGACCTCAACTGGCACATCTTCTCAAGAAGACTTTTGTCTCCTGACTGCCCTTCAGGGGAGTGTGTTTATATTTATGTCTCGTTTATTCTCCTCCTCAGTGGGTTGTGGTTTTCCGGGAGAGAAGTACATTTCGCTTTAGGATAAAATGGAAAATCCGATTGTTCAATACTCAATAAATCCCATTTCCTCTTCTTCTTTTTTTTTTTTTTTTTGAAAGATGAGCTGTTCAGGCACGTGAGGGATGATGACTGCTTGAGAAATACAAGGCTTCCGGTATTGGTGCCTGGTCAGTTTCTGTGGTATCTCGGCCTTTTCATTTTAATGACATGAATCTTCTCTGCCATTAGGTTCATCTCACCAGAGCATCCGTCCATGTTCATTGATCACTCAGATCTTTACTGACAGGCCCCAGAATGCACTCTGTCACTTTCCACTCACATGCCTTCTGCTTGGAAATATTGGATTAAGTTAGCAGCTTCCAGAGATGCTGTGCTCCTCCCAGGTCTTCACACGTGCTGCTGGCATTGCAAAGAACACCTTTATTTTCATTACCTCCCTGGACCACTCCTCTGCATCCTTTAAGCATGAGGTTAGGATATTCCTGCTGGCACAGTGGATAAGAATATGCCAGCCAATGAAAGGGACATGGGTCCTCAATCCCTAGTCCAGGAAGATGCCACCTGTGCATCACAACTATTGGAGGCCAAGAGCCCTAACCCTCGAGTACCACACTACTGGAGCCCATGCACCTAGAGCCTGTGCTCTGCAACAAGAGAAGCCACAGATAGTACAGAATCTGCCCGCAATTCGGGAGACCTGAGTTTGATCCCGAGGTGGGGAGTATTCCCTGGAGAAGGCAATGGCAACCCACTGCAGTATTCTTGCCTGAGAAACCCCATGGACAGAGGAGCCTGGCGGGTCCTCTGGGATCCCAAAGAGTTGGACACAATTGAGTGATTTTCCCTTTTTCACATCCACAAAGGTCAAATATACACCAACTTTCAAAGACTTAGTAGAAAAAAAAGAATGTGAAATATTTCAGTCATGATTTCAATGTTGATTGTCTGTTTATGGTTGAGACGCCTTACTCTCACTGCAGTAGAAATGGGTTCGATCCCTGGTCAGAGAAGTTCCACATACCATGCAGTGTGGCCAAAAAAGTGGATATATGTACGTGTATAACTGATTCACTTTGCTGTACACCTGAAACTAACAAAATATTATAAATCATAACATCATAAACATTATAAACCATACTTCAATAAAAAAATTTTCTAAAAAGATTTATTTGATCCCCATTGTCTCTTAATGAGTCATTTCTCCTTCCTCCCTCACTCCCTCCCAACATCAGCTCCTTCCATCTCATTCCATCTGAGAACCTGACCTGCCCACTGTCTTCCCTGTCACTCCTCCCATATTCATGAAGTCTCCTTGGCTCTCTGCCTTCCTCTCCACCCTCACTCCTGCCTTAGTCCTTGGTGACTCTTACCTCCAACCCAGCACAGCCCTTCTCTTCCCATTATCACCCTCCTGACCTAGGGCTGCTGAAATCATTTCAAGCATCTTGCTCTCCTTTCAACTTACTTTTATAACACCCCAATCTAATAATTCTTTGATCTGAATGCCTCAATTCCCCTCTCTCTTTTCCCCATTAAAATTCCAAAATCCCTTTACTTTCCTCATATCTTTGTGGGTCATTATCACAATCTATTCTTTAAAATATCTTCACTTCCCTTGTTCTTCCTTCCTCTGTCATCATTCCCTGGCAAAACTCCCACTCTGGTTGATTCCCCCTTGTGGTTTTCCTTGTCCTTGCTCCTGATCCCCTGAATGTCATTGGAGGAAAGTTCACAATCTAGGTGTCTGGTCCACTTTGCTTATTTATTTATTTGGCTGCACTAGGTCTTTGTTGCTGCACTCGGGCTTTCTCTAATTGAGGCAGTCGGGGGCTACTCTAGTTGCCATACCCAGGCTTTTCATTGTGGCGGCTTCTTTTGTTGCTGAGCATGGGTGGGGGCTTCAGTAGTTATGGTGCATGAGCTTAGTTGCCCTGCAGCATGTGGGATCTCCCTGGACCAGGGATCAAACCTGTGCCCCCAAGAATTAGCAGGCCGATTCTTATCCTTTGTCCAGGGAAGCCTGACTAGTTCACTTTAAAAGTCATAACCGCAAGCTGGAACAGTCAGGCATCATCCTGTGGCAAGTCATTTTTTTTTAAAGTAAATATGCTTTTCTCTTCCTCAAGATGACAGTTTTATTAAGTCAGGCTACTTCCCCCTCCATGTCCATCTGAGGACCAGATGTCCACTGAGAAGCTGTGTCTTCCCTTAGTACTGTTTTCAGGACCACCCGTGAGTGTCCCTGTGGGGACAGCAGTCTGTTTTGGGCTACAACCAACATGCAGAGCTGATTGATTCATGCATGACCCAAGCATCAGTTTTTCCTTCCTCCCTCAGCTAGGAGTAGAGAACCTTCTTCAGGATGCTGTGGGTGAGAGCTAATGCCTTGATGCATCATCTCAGGACTTCCCTGGTGCGTCAGTGGTTAGTACTCTGTGCTTCCATGCAGGTGGCACAGGTTCGATTCCTGGTCAGGGAACTAAGATCCCACATGCTGTGTGGTGTGGCCAAAAAATAACAATAATAAATAAAATGCAATAATTTTTTTTAAATCTTAAAGAAAGAAATGTATCATCTCAGTACAGCACAGAGATTATATCCAATATCTTACAATAAATTTACATGGAGTATAATCAATAAAAGAGCTTCTCTGGTGGCTCAGACAGTAAAGAATCTACCTGCAATGCAGGAAACCCGGGTTCAATCCCTGCTACTCACTCCAGTATTCTTGCCTGGAGAATTCCATGGACAGAGAACCTGGCAAGCTACAGTCCATGGGGTTGTAAAGAGCATTGAATCATTATGTTGTACACCCAAAATAATTCAACTATACTTCAATAGAAAGAAAGGAATAAAAGCCAGTAAGAAAGAAAGGAACGAAGGAAGAAAAAGGAAGGAAGGAAGACAGGATTTCAGATGACAGCCAGACCTACTGAAACAGAGTACGTGCTAAGTTGTGTTTGAGTCTTTGAGACACTGTGGACTGTAACCCACCAGACTTCTTTGTCCATGGGATTCTCCAGGCAAGAATACTGGAGTGTGTAGCCATTTCATCCTCCAGGGAATCTTCCCAACCCAGGGATTGAACCAGAGTCTCCTGCATTGCAGGCTGATTCTTTGCCACAGAGCCACTTGGGAATTTGAAACAGAAGCCACCTTATAATAGGATGCCCCAGGTGAGTCCAGTACACACTAAAGTTTGAGAAGCAGTTATATAAAACATGCTATTCTGCTTTTAGACAAAAAGAAAGCAATCCATTTTTATTATGGAGGGCTGTTGATAGTGGCAGGAATTGTGACTTTAAGTTGGTAGCCGTTATGTTTTCATTAAATTACTATTATGTATCGGTAATGCTATTTTCTCAATTTTATTGTCACTGTATTTCTGAATGGTTATGAACTCTCTATCTATTTATACACTTGATTGAAAAGTCTCCAGAGAAACAGTCCTAAATCTCTTTCCATTCCTTTCTCTCAAGCTTTATATGGTAGTGAGCCTTTGTTTGGGCTTCCCAGGTGGTGCTGGTGGTAAAGAATCTGCCTGCTAATGCAAGAGACAGAAGAGTGGCTGGTTTGATCCCTGGGTTGGGAAAACCCCTGGAGGAGGGCATGGCAACTCACTCCAGTATTCTTTTCAAAAATGTTTTTTACTTTTTAATTGAAGGATAATTGCTTTACAAAATTTTGTTTTCTGTCAAACCTTACTCCGATATTCTTGCCTGGAGAATCCCATGAACAGAGGAGCCTGGCGAGCTATAGTCCTTGGGGCCACAAAGAGTCAGACATGACTGAAGCAACTTAGCACACATACATGAGCCTTTGTTTAACAAAATGAAACTTTGTTTTTCACAGTCAGTCAGCAGACTTCCTGAGGATTTACACTGTAAGTGATGTGGAAGGGTGAGATGGGGAATAAAAAACTACTGACATAGTTCCTGTTTTCAGGGGGCTTACAGTTTGTAGCAGAAAGCTAATACCCTCATCCAAGCAGCCACAGAACAAAGGAGAATGTGGGTCATGGAATGAGAATCCTTAGACAGTGTCCTGTGATTCAGAGATGGGAGTGGTCACTTCCTGCTCCTGGGCTTAGGGAGGCTGTCATTAAGAGGTGGCCTTTGTGCTGAAGGATTTAGACAACCAGAGGTGGAGGGAAGCTGTTTTTATAGGAGAGGACACAGACACACTTGCTAATGGGGCTTTAATCGTTAGGGTGATGCTGATGTGTCTTAATTAGGGGACTTGGTTGTCAGGGGCAGATACTCAACCCACTTCCTCATTAAGGCAGAAAAGGAGATTTTGGGCTCATGGAATTCATAGATTTTAAATTTTTATTTTTATTTATTCATCTGTTTTTGGCTGTGCTGGGTTGTCGTAGCTGCGTACAGGCAGAAAGCAGGGTTTCCTCTCTGCTGTGGAGTTCTGGCTTCCTCACTGTGGTGACTTCTCTTGTGGAGCACGGGCTCTAGGTGCTGCTGCTGCTGAGGGCCATTCAAAATCCGTTGTTTTACATACTTTTTTTTTAAAAAAAAAAGTCTTTATTAAATTTGTTATAATACTGCTTCTGTTTTATGCTTTTGTTTCTTTGGTCACAAGTTCTCTGCATCAGAGATTGAACGGGCACCTCCTGCATTGGAAGGTGAAGTCTTAACCACTGGACTGCCAGGAAAGTCCCTCAAAATCTGGTCTTAAATCAGTTTTCTGGGGGAGGGCCAAGCCACACAGCTTGCGGGATCTTAGTTCCTGAACTAGGGATTGAAAGCAGGTGCCCTGCAGTGGAAGCTCAGAGTCTTAACCACTGGAACACCAGGAAAGTCCCCAGTTAAAAAAAAATTTTAAAGCTTCTTTCCATTTGTACCCACTTGGGTCTCTACATCAGATATTTGTTCTTCTATACTTCTGCCTAGCTACTTCTTCTATATGAACATATTGGTCAAATTCTACAATTTTGAACTTAAAACCAACCTCCTTTCCTAAAATATTCCCTCCCTTCCCCAGCAGCGCTCATTCTTCCGGGTGCTATCTTACACACCCTTGGAGTTCGATCACATTTGCATCCTCTGACCCCCATGCAGAAACCCAGTTGCAATCACAATGAGTGTTTCCCCTGCACCTAAAATAATGATTAAATGTCTCGGTGAATTTGAAAGCTACAACACAAAGTAGGCTCTCTTGATTACAAGGGATCCCCAAACTCCCATTCCACCAACTATTGAAGATAAAGTTTGATATAATCAGATGCTGTGAGAGGACACTCTATTCTAATGCCACCCATCCAGCTTTTCCAGAGCTCTGATGTGGTTCTCCCTTTGACTGACCCCTGAATCCTGCTCTCTGCCATCCATGCCCGCAGAGTCCAAATTCTAGCCCTTGGAACTTCCAGAAGTACAATCAGACTTCCCAAGTCAGCCCTCGTGATTTGTTCTTCAGACTCAATATCGAGCGTTCTTTCAAGAACTCTTCAGAAGGCAGGGTGTGAGAGCGTGCTTCAGCCTGTCTGGAGGAATCTGGATATGTGGCTCCAAAATGACACGTAGCACCCAGGTGTGGTCGGACTGGGGAAAGGACATCAACCAGGAATGAGCAAGAAGAATCGTCAGTGGTATTGAGGGCACAGTTGAGATTGCGTTAACGTGCTGTAGATAGTCATAGCGGTGTTCAGCAGCCCATGAGCAAGAATCAGACAGGTGTTTGCGTTTATCCAGGGCTGGAGACTGGCAAGGACAGAGTCCTTGGACAGAAGAGGACTCCCTGGTGGTCCAGGGATTAGGTCTCTGAGGGGCACAGGCTTAGTCCCTGGTTGGGGAGGTAAGATTCCACAAGCCACATGGCATGGTAAAAAAAAACTGAATTTGTTCAGGCTTTCCTCTCTACATTCTCAGGACAAACTGGTATATATTTTAAATCTATTTCTCCTCCTTATTTGGCACAGCAAATGATAAGACACCTTCCACATTATTTTCCTATAATATGTCGCTTAAAATTGGATACATTCATGATCCCTTTAACAGAGATTGCACAAGACGATACAATAAACTTTGTCTCCTCAGACTTTCAGAACTGAAGTGGAGTTTCTAAGTCATCTATGACTAGGGTTCTTCTGTAAGTGTGTGAGAATCAGGCTCCCAGGTTGGGTGCCATGAAGGGTAGGAATGGGCCTTCTAGATCTCTACTCTTGGTTGGAAGAATATGGGGGGTGGGGACTGGGGTGCATATGTAAAACCCTCCCTTACTAGATTGACCATTTCAAAGAAAGAGAGTGGTGAAAATTAAAGCAGGAGTAATTTGTTCACCATAAAGGAACAATGTCCGACAATCAGAGTCTTTAAACAACATCACAACAAAGCCAAACACTGACCTTCTTTGAAAAAGCAAACTATACCTGACTAGGAAATAATGCCCCTCAAGAGGGTGAGACCACTACGCATGTCACAGGGACAGTATGACCAGATCAGAGGGCTTTTGACTGAATTTAGAAGAAGAGGGAGATGGAGTTTCTGGCAGTCCAGTGATTAGGAATCCACGCTTTCACCACAGAGGGCTCAAGGAACTAAAATCCTACAAGCTCTGTGGTGCGGCCCAAAAAATAAATCAATAATAATTTTAAAAAAAGAAGAAGAGGGAGACAAAACCAGAAAACCTGTGAAAGCAGTTACTGTGGAAGACAGGCTCAACGTATACAGAAAGAGCTACGTGATTTACAAGAGACTATTATTTGAAAGAGTTTATGTGGTGTTGGAGAAGACTCTTGAGAGTCCTTTGGACAGAAAGAAAATCAAACCAGTCATTCCTAAAGGAAATCAATTCTGAATATTCATTGGAAGGACTGCTGTTGAAGCTGAAGCTCCAATACTTTGGCCACCTGATGCAAAGAGCTTACTCATTGGAAAAGACCCTGATGCTGGGCAAGATTGAGGGCAGGAGGAGAAGGGGGCAACAGAGGGTGAGATGATTGGATGGAATCACTGACTCGATGGACATGAATCTGAAAAAACTCCAGGAAATAGTGAAGGACAGGGAAGCCTGGAGTGCTGCAGTTCATGGGGTTGCAAAGAGTTGGAAATGAGCTAGCAACAGAACAATAATCGCTAAGTTATGTCCAACTCTTGTGACCCCATGGGCTGTTACTTGCCAGGTTCCTCTGTCCATGGAATTTCCCAGGCAAAAACACTGGAAGGGGTTAATATTTCCTTCCCCAGGGGATCTTCCCAGCCCAGGGATTGAACCTGAATCTCCAACGTCTAATGCATTAATAGGCAGATTCTTTACCACTGAGCCACCTGAGAAGACTCGATATGGATCACAGTAGAGTATAATAAAGGCAACCTTGCAAGAATAGGGTGATTGGTGTGATAGGAACTCAAGATAAGAATATGAAGATTCAAAAACATATACACTTTTTAAATGACCATTTATATGGGAAATTGGACTAGTGCTACAGACTCACAGAGCATGACCATAGACTGAGGGCCAGGAACTGCACCGGGCCCTGAAGATATGATGATATTTGAGACAAACAGAGTTCCCACCCTCTTGGAGGTTCCAGGCTAGTGGGGCTAAAGGTAGAGAGGGTAGCATATGTAAGGAATTGAGAGAAGATTCTCATGAGGTAGGGCATGATTAAAGACAACATAAGAGAAGATAAAGAACTCAGAGGCCATATGAAGGAGTTTAGACCTTACTCTCAAGCCCGAAGGCAAGGAGCTGCTACAATCTCAGTCCCAGAGATGGCATCTTCCACCAAACTGTGAGCAGGCTCCCAGCTATTAACCTTGTCTTCCTGAGATCCTGGATGGTTGACATCTGCCAGGAGGGTCGCAGCCTGAGATCAGCTCTCCAGAGGAGACCTACGGCACATCTGAGACAGTGCTCTCGCAACGCACCCGGGAAACCGGGTGATTGGGACTAGGGAGGTGATTAAGATGCATGGCCCACCTGGGACAGTGCACTCACCAAGCACTTGGTTGCCTGAGCTGCTCTGACCTGGGAAGGGCAAAAAACACACACCCAACCCACAGAGACTGAACCAGAACTGTATCTGAGTGTCTCCTGTGGAGGTATGGGTCAGCAGTGGCCTGCTGCAGGGGCTTTGGGTGCAGCAGACCTGGGTATGGCATAAGCCCTCTTGGAGGAGGTCACCATTAACCCCACCATTGAACCACCAGAACTTACACAGGACTGACTCTTGGAGGGCATAAACAAAACCTTGTGTGCACCAGGACCCAGGAGAAAGGAGCAATGACACCACAAGAAACTGACCCAGACATGCCCAGGAGTGTCCAGGAATCTCCAGCAGAGGTGTGGGTCGGCAATGGCCTGCTTCAGGGTCGGGGGCATTGAGTGTTGCAGTTGTGCCTGGGACCTTTGAAGGAGGTCACCATTATCTTCATTACCTCCACCATAGTTTGGCTTCAGGTCAAGCAACAGGGAGGGAACACAGCCCCACCCATCAACAGAAAATTGGATTAAAGATTTGCTAAGCATGGCCCCCTCCATCAGAATAAGACCCAGTTTCCCCTTCAGTCAATCTCTCCCATCAGGAAGCTTTCATAAGCCTCTTATCCTTATTTATAGGAGGACAGACAGAATGAAAATCACAATCACAGAAAACTATCCAAACTGATCACATTGACCACAGCCTTGTCTAGCTCAATGAAACTATGAGCCATGCCATGTAGGGCCGCCCAAGACAGAGAGGTCATGGTGGAGAGTTCTGACAAAACGTGGTCCAGTGGAGAAGGGAATGGCAAACCATTTCAGTATTCTTGCCTTGAGAACCCCATGAACAGTATGAAAAGGCAAAAAGGTGCACCATCTTTTGAGAAACCTCTGAGCCATGAGAGTGAAGTGGAGGATGGAGCGAATGCGCAGGCTGAAGCGCAAAAGAAGAAAGATGAGGCAGAGGTCCAAGTAAGCTTGTACACCCATGGAAGCCACAGAAGCAGAAACAAGGGAAGCCAGAGGCCAGGGACGCTGGTACAAATTGTGGACTGCATGCCTACTATCTAGAACCTCTCAATGGATCTGGAACATCTATGGCCATTCTGATCCCCTTGACCACCTTTGAGAGACCTACCTCATATCAAAGCCGTCCCTTTTGGTTCTTTGCCCTGGACCTGTGATAACTATGGACTAGCTCTCTTCTCAGCTGTGGCTGAATGTAACGTGTACAATAAATCATCTATTTCGCTGTCTTAGCTGAAGGAAAAAAAAAGGCACAAAGGTGTGACACTGAAAGATGAACTCCTCAGGTCAATAGGTACTCAATATGCTACTAGAGAAGAGTGGAGAAATAACTTCAGAAAGAATGAAGAGACAGAGCCAAAGCAAAAACACCACCCAGTTGTAGATGTGACGGGTGATGGAAAGAAAGTCCGATGCTGTAAACAGCAATATTGCATAGGAACCTGGAATGTTAGTTCCATGAATCAGTGCAAATTGGAAGTGGTCACACAGGAGATGGCAAGAGTGAACGTCGACATTTGAGGAATCAGTGAACTAAAATGGACTGGAATGGGTGAATTTAACTCAGAGGACCATTATATCTACCACTGTGGGCAAGAATCCTTTAGAAGAAACGGAGTAGCAATCATAATCAACAAAAGAGTCCAAAATGCAGTACTTGGATGCAGTCTCAAAAATGACAGAATGATCTCTGTTCACTTTCAAGACAAACCATTCAATATCACAGTAATCCAAGTCTATGCCCCAACTAGTAATGTTGAAGAAGCTGAAGCTGAACTGTTTTATGAAGACCTACAAGACCTCCTATAACTAATACCCCCAAAAGATATCCTTTTCATTATAGAGGACTGGAATACAAAAGTAGGAAGTCAAGAGCTACCTGTAGTAACAGGCAAATTTGGCTCTGGAGTACAAAATGAAGCAGGTCAAAGGCTAACAAAGTTTTGCCAACAGAATGCACTGGTCATAGCAAACATCCTCTTCCAACAACACAACAGAAGACTCTACACATGGACATCACTACATGGTCAATACTGAAATCAGATTGATTATATTCTTTGCAGCCAAAGATAGAGAAGCTCTAAAACAGTCAGCCAAAACAAGACCAGAAGATGACTGTGGCTCAGATCATGAACTCCTTATTGCCAAATTCTGACTTAAATTGAAGAAAGTAGGGAAACCACAATAAACTGTGGAGAATTCTGAAAGAGATGGGAATACCAGACCACCTGACCTGCCTCTTGAGAAACCTATATGCAGATCAGGAAGCAACAGTTAGAACTGGACATGGAAAAACAAACTGGTTCCAAATAAGAAAAGGAGTATGTCAAGGCTGTATATTGTCACCCTGCTTATTTAATTTATATGCAGAGTACATCATGAGAAATGCTAGGCTGGAAGAACCACAAACTGGAATCAAGATTGCCGGGAGAAATATCAATCACCTCAGATATGCAGCTGACAACACCCTTATGGCAGAAAGTGAAGACGAACTAAAAAGCCTCTCGATGAAAGTGAAAGAGGAGAGTGAAAAAGTTGGCTTAAAGCTCAACATTCAGAAAACGAAGATCATGGCATCTGGTCCCATCACTTCATGGCAAATAGATGGGGAAACAGTGGCTGACTTTATTTTTGGGGGCTCCAAAATCACTGGAGATGGTGATTGCAGCCATGAAATTAAAAGACACTCCTTGGAAGGGAAGTTATGACCAACCTAGATAGCATATTGAAAGGCAGAGACATTACTTTGCCAAAACAGGTCCGTCTAGTCAAGGCTATGGTTTTTCCAGTATGGATGTGAGAGTTGGACTGTGAAGAAAGCTGAGCGCCGAAGAATTGATGCTTTTAAACTGTGGTGTTGGAGAAGACTCTTGAGAGTCCCTTGGACTGCAAGGAGATCCAACCAGTCCATTCTGAAGGAGATCAGCCCTGGGATTTCTTTGAAAGGAATGATGCTAAAGCTGAAACTCCAGTATTTTGACCACCTCATGCGAAGAGTTGACTCATTGGAAAAGACTCTGATGCTGGGAGGGATTAGGGACAGGAGGAAAAGGGAACGATGGAAGATGAGATGGCTGGATGGCATCACCGACTCGATGGATGTGAGTTTGAGTGAACTCCAGGAGATGGTGATGGACAGAGAGGCCTGGCGTGCTGCAATTCATGGGGTCACAAGGAGTCGGACATGACTGAGCAACTGAACTGAACTGAACTGAACTGAGGGAAAACCACTAGACCATTCAGGTATGACCTAAATCAAATCCCTTACGATTATACAGTGGAAGTGACAAATAGATTCAAGGGATTAGATCTGATAGACAAGTACCTGAAGAACTATGGACAGAGGTTCATGACATTGTACAGGAGGCAGTGATCAAGACCATCCCCAAGAAAAAGAAATGCAAAAAGGCAAAATGATTGAGGAGGCCTTATAAATAGCTGCAAAAGAAGAGAAGCTAAAGGCAAAGGAGAAAAGGAAAGATATACCCATCTGAATGCAGAGTTCCAAAGAATAGCAAGGAGAAATAAGAAAGCCTTCCTCAGTGATCAATGCAAAGAAATAGAGGAAAACAATAAAATGGGAAAGACTAGAGATCTCTTCAAGAAAAATAGAGATACCAAGGGAACATATCATGCAAAGATGGGCACAATAAAGGACAGAAATGGTATGGACCTAACAGAAGCAGAAGATACTAAGAAGAGGTGGCAAGAATACATAGAAGAACTATACAAAAAAGATCTTCATGACCCAGATAACCATGATGGTGTGATCACTGACCTAGAGCCAGACATCCTGGAATGTGAAGTCAAGTGGGCCTTAGGAAGCATCACTACAAACAAAGCTAGTGGAGGTAATGGAATTCTAGTTGAGCTATTTCAAATCCTAAAAGATGATGCTGTGAAAGTGCTGCACTCAATATGCCAGCAAATTTGGAAAACTCAGCAGTGGCCACAGGACTGGAAAAGGCCAGTTTTCATTCCAATCCCAAGGAAAGGCAATGCCAAAGAATGTTCAAATTACCACACAATTGTACTCATCTCACATGCTAGCAAAGTAACACCCCCAATTCTCCAAGCCAGGCTTCAGTAGTACATGACCATGAACTTCCAGATGTTCAAGCTGGATTTAGAAAAGGCAGAGGAACCAGAGATCAAATTGCCAACATCTGCTGGATCATCGAAAAAGCAAGAGAGCTCCAGAAAAAACATCTATTTCTGCTTCATTGACTACACCAAAGCCTTTGACTCTGTGGATCACAACAAACTGTGGAAAATTCTTTAAGAGATGGGAATACCAGATCACCTGACCTGCTTCCTGAGAAATCTGTATGCAGGCCAAGAAGCAACAGTTAGAACTGGACTTGGAACAACAGACTGGTTCCGAATCGGGAAAGGAGTACATCAAGCCTGTATATTGTCACCCTGCTTATTTAACTTATATGCAAAGTACATCATGTGAAATGCCAGGATGCATGAAGCACAAGCTGGAATCAAGACTGCCGGGAGAAATGTCAATAATCTCAGATATGCAGATATCACCACCCTTATAGTAGAAAGTAGAGAAAAACTAAAGAGCCTCTTGATGAAAGTGAAAGAGGAGTGAAAAAGTTGGCTTAAAACTCAACATTCAGAAAACTAAGATCACAGCATCCAGTGCCATCACTTCATGGCAAATAGATGGGGAAACAATGAAAACAGTGAGAGACTTTCCTTTTTTGGTTTCGGAAATGATTGCAGATGGTGACTGCAGCCATGAAATTAAAAGATGCTCCTTGGAAGAAAAGCTATGACCAACCTAGATAGCATGCTAAAAAGCAGAGACATTACTTTAACAACAAAGGTCTGTGTAGTCAAAGCTATGGTTTTTCCAGTAGTCATGTATGGATGTGAGAGTTGGACTATAAAGAAAGCTGAGTGCTGAAGAATCGATGCTTTTGAACTGTGGTGTTGGAGAAGACTCTTAGAACCTTAGACAGCAAGGAGATCCATCTGGTCAATCCTAAAGGAAATCAGTCCTGAATATTCATTGGAAGGACTGACGCTGATGCTGAAACTCCAATATTTTGGCCACCTGATGTGAAGAACCAACTCATTGGAAAAAACCCTGATGCTGGGAAAGATTGAAGGCGAGAGGAGAAGGGGACAACAAAGGATGAGATGGTTGGATGGCATCACTGATGCAATGGACATAAGTTTGAGTAGGCTACAGGAGTCGGTGATGGACAGAGAAACCTGGCATGCTGCAGTCCTTGGGGTTGCAAAGAGTTGGACACGACTGAGCGACTGAACTGAACTGAACTCATGTCAAGGGGATATCACCAAAAGATTCAAAGCAGGGATATGACCTGATCAAATTTTATGTGGGACAAGAAATGAGGCAGAGGCTAGAAGCTGAGATGGCAATCTAGGAAAGAAAGGATTATAGGCTGGGTTAAGGTGGGGATAGACTCAAGGCTAATGAGAAATTAGAACCGGCAATACCCAGGTCAGTTACAAATAGAAAGTGAAAAAGAAGAAGGAATTAAAGAAAATATCAAAATTTCTGGCTCTGGCTTCTTGGCTGTGCCATTCACGGTGTTGAGAATATAAGAGGAGAGCTGGCTCAGTGGAATGGGAGCTGGGGAAAAAACTGAGCTCAGTCGTGGGCACGTTGACTGGAAAGACTCTATGGATCAATCAGATGGAGATGTTTGGAAGGCAAGGGAAAGAGCAGTTTAAAGATGTGAGGTGAGCAGTGGACTAGTGTTCAAGATTATCCAGAGAGAAAGAAGCTGTCAAAATGATAGTATGCATTTGCCTATGTCTGTGAAAGAAAATTGGAAGCAGACTGCATGTAGGTACCTTTTTAAAAAAATTCTATTTTGGCCGTGTTGAATCTTAGTTGCAGCATGGGGGAACTTTAGTTGCAATGCACCTCTGTAACTGTGGCACACAGGCTTCAGAGCACTCAAGTTCAGTTCCCCACCCCTCACCATGTGGGATCTTAGTTTCCTGACCAGGAACTAAACCTGGGATCCTTGCATTGGCGGGCAGATTCTTAACCACTGGACCACCAGGGAAGTCTTAAGTAGGTACCTATTTTAATACTAATTCTATTCATACTCATTCCACAACATTTTTTGCTTTAATTTTTAAAATTTTTATTAATTTATTTCTTTATTTTTGCACCATGCCAGTATGTGAGAACTCTCCCAGGGATCAAACCTGTGCCCTTGCAGTAAAAGCACAGGTTGTTAACCACTGGACCACCAGGGAAGTCCCAATCTTTTTGTTTTTTTTAATAAATAAATCTATAAGGGTTCAGTGTTCTGGAGGTCTTAGTCTGCCAAATTAAGAACATAATTGCCTTCTTGGGGGACATGGCAAACATCAAGAGCTAAATGTAGAATGGGGATGTCTATTAGTATTTCAACAAAAGTTGATATCATTATTATAAACATTGGTGTCCCAGTTATTGATGGAGAAATGATGGACCTTAAAAGTGTATATCCCTGGCTCTTCATTTTTCTTTCTCTTCTATTCGGGTTGGGGAAAATCTTTTCCTAGCATTTTCACTCACATAGATTTTCAGAGACCCAAGGAATTGTAGAGGATCTAGCCTCTCTCTCTCTCTCTTTTTTTTTTTTTCTGTTGCAGCATCCTAACCAATGGGCCATCAGGAAATACCCTCCAGACTCTCTTACAACTGCCAATTGGTGATAAGTTCACATGCTGTAAAGACAAGACACAGCGCTCGGGTCAAGAAATTCTCTTGACGTATCAAGACTCTTAAGAATGCATCTCATGGTCTCCTGAGTTTAAGCTGTATCTCAGAAATTAGTGGCATGCAAATTATTTGACTTGGCTGTTTGCATAAGATGTCCTTGCCATGCTTCAGGGCATACCAGACACAATCATACCATAATTACAGGGGAGCTCTGGGGACTGGCTTCAATTAACCAAGCTGCTTCTCAGTTATCATTATATTATCCATATTTATAGCATTTGACATTTCCACAGTGCTCTTTAATCATATTGCATGTGGGTTGCCTTAATCTAAATCTTTCAGCATACTTGGGATGCTGGCTGTTCCTGTTCTCTGGATCTTCCAGATGGAGAAAGTAGGCAAGGACCAGTATCCAGTGATAGAACCAGAGAGCTACAGTCTCAGGTCTTCTGGGCAGGCCAGTGGTGGTTATGCATTTATTCTAAAATTCAAAGGCCTGCTGGATAAGGTTGGGTAGGTCAGTGGGATGATGAGACACTGAACCAAAGGCAAAGACACTGTCTTTATTTATTTTTAAAATATTGATTTCTATATGTTTATTTGATCGTGGTGGGTCTTTGTTGCTGCAGACTGGCTTTCTCTAGCTGGGGCGAGCAGGGGCTCTGCTCTAGTTTCAGTGCACAGACTTCTCATTGCTGTGGCTTTTCTTGTAACAGAGCATGGGCTCTAGGTGTGTAGGCTTCAGTAGTTGTAGTACATGGGCTCGGTATGTGTTTCAGAGGCTCTAGAATACAGGCTCAGTAGTTGTGGCACACGGGCTTCCTTGCTCCGTGGCATGCAGGATTTTCCCAGACCAGGGGTGGAACTGGTGTCCCCTGCATTCCAAGGCAGATTCTTAACCGCTGGACCACCAGGGAAGCCCAAAGACATGGTCTTTAGTCCAAAGGTCTGAGGACTGGACTTGCCTAGAGCAATGCAATCTCTGAAGCTGAGTGTCCTAGCAACCACTGTTCTATCAAGACAAGAGTCGTAGGGTTTCTGCTACTGCCAACCTGAGTTAACTCCAACTTCTTTGGGTCTAACGGTTCTCTAGTCTCTCTTGGTTGGACAGTCTAGCTTGGGCTGGGCAGAGAGGGTTGTCTGAAATGGAGATACCAAATATAGGACCCCACCCTCTTCTGCCTGCTGATTCCTCCCACAGCTTGAGCCTGGACTCTAACTGCAGAGATTCTGACAAAGTCTTACATCTGTTTATGAATGGATAATATTACCACTCTGATCTGCACGCAGCAGCCCCATAGAAAACATTGACTCTACTCACAGCATACAGTTGTCACAAGGAATTTGATATGCATACTTTTGCATGTAGGTCTATGATTGTCTTTGGCCAGTTTCCTCCAGATCCATCTAGAAATGACTTCCCTCTGTCATTCCACATCAGATTCACAAAGAAGACAACCACTCCTGTCAACTCTCCAACATTTCTCTCTTTCACTATAAATCACAAATCTCTCATCTAAGTTTATAGATATAGAAATCATATGATTACAGGGATGAACTTGTTAGAAAGATTTTTTTGCACTGAATGTGAAACCAAATGAATGTTAAATTGTGTGATTTTTTTCCCCCGATTTAATTAACATTATGCTTAGGTTTTGCTTTCTCTCACTCGATGAGTAATTTTAAAGAAGAATAACCTGTCTGAGATTCCTTCCTAAAGCAGTGTTTGATCAGGCACTACAGGCTCATTTTGTAAATGCCATTACTCGGTCAAGTGTTTTTTTTCAGTTAATGGCTTTCCCAGAACCTAACCAGGTCCTCACTCGACCTAAAGTCACACATCGTCACACACTCCAAGGCCATGTTCCAAACCTCAGCATTCTTTATTTTCTTTATTTTTAATTGGAGGATAATTGCTTTACAATGTTGTGTTGGTTTCTGCTGTACAACAACGTGAATCAGCTTAAGTATACATATATCCCCTCCCTCTTGAGTCTCCATCCCACCCCCAGCTTTCCTTATTAACCCACTGAATCCTTTGGAGGGAGATAACCACCAGCAAAACTTACTGACCAGCTGAAGAACTCCTTTAACCCATCTACTCATGACTTCACACTCTTCACATAAATAGATTTCCTCTCTCATTTACAACTGATCTTGTAGGTGAAATATCCTTGGTCAAGCCTGGTCCTCTCTTTGTGTTCTTGATTCTCTTCTGCACCCAACCTTCTTTTCTAGTAGTCATGTATGGATGTGAGAATTGGACCATTAAGAAGGCTGAGCGCCAAAGAATTGATGCTTTTGAACTGTGGTGTTGGAGAAGACTCTTGAGAGTCCCGTGGACTGCAAGGAAATCAAACCAGGCAATCCTAAAGGAAATCGGTGCTGAATATTCATTGGAAGGACTGTTGTTGAAGCTGAAGCTCCAATACTTTGGCCACCTGATGTGAAGAGCTGACTCATTGGAAAAGACCCTGCTGCTGGAAAAGATTGAAGGTAGGAGAAGAAGAGGACAACAGAGGATGAGATGGTTGGATGGTGACTTGATGGACATGAATTTGAGCAGGCTCTGGGAAATAGTGGAGGACAGGGAAGCCTAGGGTTCTGCAGTTCATGGGGTCACAAAGAGTCGGGACACAACTGAGCAACTGAACAACAAAGACCGCATCACAAACCAACTTCTCCTTCTGTCCAATTTGATGTCCTTCACAGTTCTTGATTCCAAGCACTCTCCCTGACAAACTTCCCAAATGTGAACCTCAACTCACAATCAGCTTCCCAGGCAACACGACCTGCGACAAGTCCTTATTTACTGGCTAGCATGGAGGTAGGGCTTTATAAATATGAATTCTGTCCCTCCAGATGCTGATTGACTTCCTGGGTTGCAACTTCAACTACCTGTCCCTATACATTCAGGATATTTTCTCTTGCTCAAAAGTCACCTTCCTGGGGACTTCCCTAACAGCTTGGTGACTAAGAATGTGTTTTCACTGCTGAGGGCCTGGGTTCAATTCTTGGTTGGGAAACTAAGATCCCACAAGCAGTGTGGCAAGACAGAAAAAAAAAAAAAAGCCACCTCCTCCCTGAAGTCTTTCCTGATTGCCTGCTTCATGGGGGTGGAGTTTGATTGCTTCCCTGTTGCTTCACAGCATTTTTTATTTGCCTCTATTAGCACTTGCCTGACTGGGCTGGCACAGAACAGGAGCTGAATGGATGCTGAGTGACTAAGCGAGTTCTGCCTGTCCAGCAGGACATTCCCCTGTTGTCAGAAACCAGGGCCACCCACTTGGAGCCCATCCCAGATTAGAGAATGTGTATCATTTATGGTTTACAGGTCCTGCCTCCACTTTGTTTATTCAGTTCAATTCAGTTCAGTCGCTCAGTCGTGTCCGACTCTTTGCAACCCCATGAATCGCAGCACTCCAGGCCTCCCTGTCCATCACCAACTCCCAGAGTTCACTCAAACTCATGTCCCTCGAGTCGGTGATGCCATCCAGCCATCTCATCCTCTGTTGTCCCCTTTTCCTCCTGCCCCCAATCCCTCCCAGCATCAGAGTCTTTTCCAATGAGTCAACTCTTTGCATGAGGTGGCCAAAGTACTGGAGTTTCAGCTTTAGCATCATTCCTTCCAAAGAACACCCAGGACTGGTCTCCTTTAGAATGGACTGGTTGGATCTCCTTGCAGTCAAGGGACTCTCAAGAGTCTTCTCCAACACCACAGTTCAAAAGCATCAATTCTTTGGCGCTCAGCTTTCTTGACAGTCCAACTCTCATGTTTATTATGTCTCTTTAAATCCATTTATCTAAAGAATACAAAGTTCCAGTTTTGTTAGAAGCCGTGGTGTGGAAGGAGTACAGGCATCTGATAAGATGGTTCTTTGGGACTCTAGTCCATCACCCTCTTGGTCTGTTGGCTTTCAAAATAAAGTTGCTATTCCTTGCCCCTACAACTCATCTCTCGATTTATTAGTCTTTCAGGTGGCAAGCTGCATGAGCTTGGGCTCGGTAACAAAAACAGTTTTTAATGTGGTTAGATCTTGACATCCCAGCTCTTTACTGATCTACATGGCAGAGTAGAGGCTCAATAATATTTTGCTAAACATTTGTTCTAACCAGGAAAGTGAAAGTGAAAGTGTTAGTCATTCAGTAAGTAGTGTCTGACTCTTTGCAACCCCATGGACTGTAGCCTTCCAGGCTTCTCTGTCCATGGAATTCTTCAGGCAAGGTTACTGGAGTGGGTAGCTATTCCCTTCTGTAGGGGATCTTGCCAACCCAGGGATCGAACCCAGGGTCTTCTGCATTGCAGGAAGATTCTTTGCTGTCTAACCAGGAAAGGGGTTAACAAGTGGGCACAGCAGAGAGACAATACATATGATGAGGGTTGCATATTAAGATTTCAATGAGAACATTATTGACATGACTCTGTCCATAAGACCAAGGCCAGGGGAATTCTCAGTGGTTAGGACTCTGCACTTCCTCTGCCAGCGGCCTAGGTTCAATCCCTGGGTGGGGAACTAAGATCCCTCATGTTGCGTAGTGCAGCCAAAAGAAAGAAAAGAAAAAGAAAGGACCAAGGTCAGGACAAGCATTCTCAGTTCAGTTCAGTTCAGTCACTCAGTCGTGTCCAATTCTTTGCGACCCCATGAATTGCAGCACGCCAGGCTTCCCTGTCCATTACCAACTCCCGCAGTTTACTCAAACTCATATCCATCAAGTCGGTGATGCCATCCAGCCATCTCATCCTCTGTCATCCCCTTCTCCTCCTGCCCCAAATCCCTCCCAGCATCAGGGTCTTTTCCAATGAGTCAACTCTTTGCATGAGGTGGCCAAAGTATTGGAGTTTCAGCTTCAGCATCAGTCATTCCAATGAATATCCAGGACTGATCTCCTTTAGGATGGACTGGTTGGATCTCCTTGCAGTCCAAGGGACGCTCAAGAGTCTTCTCCAACACCACAGTTCAAAAGCATCAATTCTTCGGTGCTCAGCTTTCTTCACAGTCCAACTCTCACATCCATACATGACCACTGGAAAAACCATAGCCTTGACTAGACAGACCTTTGTTAGCAAAGTAATATCTCTGCTTTTCAATATGCTATCTAGGTTGGTCATAACTTTCCTTCCAAGGAGTAAGCGTCTTTTAATTTCATGGCTGCAATCACCATCTGCAGTGATTTTGGAGCCCATATGCTGTCCAATCAAAGGAGTGGGTAACAAGAGAATTTGTAAGAGGTTCAATGAGAGGAAAGAAGAGAGGTGACGGAATAGGAAATTGTAATCAGAAAAAGGAATTGCAACTTCCAGGGAATTACACAGTACCATATGATAACAAGGTCCAGGTAATGACAAAGTTGGCGTATAGTTCAGTGGAGAAGAAATGAAAACATCAGGAGGTGTGAGGCAACAGAGAATTGTAAAGTCAGGCTCTTCACCTGGTGGGGCCTCACTGAGAGATATGACTGCCTCATTTTTAGGGAAAGGAAGGTAGAGAAGGGAGGAGAAGGAGAAGGTAAGCACACTGCAAAAAAACAAAAAACAAAACAAAACACTCCGAGCAGAAAAGCATATTCCTGCGCTAGGCAGGTAGCAACATTGTGAAAGCCCAGGCAGCCAGATACTATAGACTCCAAGAGAGAAGGATGGTCCTTGAAGGTGGGGTGCGAGCTATTTTGTTAATCTTTGCATTTCCTGCATAAACCACCACATTTCTGGCACATAGTAAGTCTTGGTAGAGCTTTGCTCAACTCAATTATGGTAAAATTACTTCGTCCTCATGTGAATAAGAAATATCTATGGGAAGTTAATTTCTGAAGAATCTCCAAGTATCCAGAAGAACATCTTCATTATTCTAAAATACTTTCTTTCCTCTTTTTTTTTGTTTGGTTGATAATAACTTATTCATTTTAAATTATAAAATAATACACACCTAGAACTTAAAGAATATACTCAGAAACAACCCACCAAACCCAAACCCTCAAAATCTCATTCATCAGTGATTTTTTTTTTCTGGGTTTAAACTTTTAAAGTATATTTATTGATACATGTTGTACAGATTTTGTGTTGTTTTCACTAGGCATATTCTGGATATTTTCCTATGATAACAAATATGGCTCTTTCATCTCAGTTTTAATGGCATATATTGGTCTATTGTCTGGATGTGCTATCATTTTCTTTCTTAGACTCTGATGTTTTCAATTTTTTGTTTTGCTTTGTTTGCCATTACAAACTGTACTGTTACAAACATCCTAGTATTTAAAATCTATGTGCAAAATGGATTATTTCCTTAGGCTAAATTTCAACTTGAATTACTTGATTACAAGTTTGACATATTTTAAGTCTTCTACAGATGGTGACTGCAGCCAGGAAATTAAAAGACGCTTACTCCTTGGAAGGAAAGTTATGACCAACCTAGATAGCATATTCAAAAGCAAAGACATTACTTTGCCAACAAAGGTTCGTCTAGTCAAGGCTATGGTTTTTCCTGTGGTCATGTATGGATGTGAGAGTTGGACTGTGAAGAAGGCTGAGAGCCGAAGAATTGATGCTTTTGAACTGTGGTGTTGGAGAGGACTCTTGAGAGTCCCTTGGACTGCAAGGAGATCCAACCAGTCCATTCTGAAGGAGATCAGCCCTGGGATTTCTTTGGAAGGAATGATGCTAAAGCTGAAACTCCAGTACTTTGGCCACCTCATGCGAAGAGTTGACTCATTGGAAAAGACTCTGATGCTGCGAGGGATTGGGGGCAAGAGGAGAAGGGGACGACAGAGGATGAGATGGCTGGATGGCATCACTGACTCGATGGACGTGAGTCTCAGTGAACTCTGGGAGTTAGTGATGGACAGGGAGGCCTAACGTGCTGTGATTCATGGGGTCCCAAAGAGTCGGACACGACTGAGCGTCTGATCTGATCTGAATATATATTGTGAAGTTTCTTTCTAGAAGGTTGTCCCAATTAGTATTTCCACCAGAAAGTTCTGAGAGTGCTTACTTTTCTAAATCATGTCCAACAGACCCCTGGTGGTTTTTATTCCATTTTTAAAAAAAAATTTGGGTCAGTGCAAGAAAGTTAAAAATAAATTTTTAAAATTTGCTTTTAAAACTGAATCTAAACTTTTTCTCACATACTTATTGGTTATTTGTACTCCTTTTTATAAAATGCTTGTTCATATATTTTATCTGTTTTCCCCATTGGGGTGTTTTTCTTTTTAAATGAATTGATGGCAAATAATTTGGCCTAGATAGTTTCTCAAAATCCTAAAAATTAAAAAAAAATGTACTTTTTTTTATTATGGAAAAGTTTTACTATATACAAGAGTAGAGAGAATTGCATATGAAACCCCCATGTACTCATCAACTCAAGCCCCAGATTCAACAATTATCAAGTCTTTATTAATCATCTTGTTTCCTTTTTTTCGGCAGCAAGTTCTCAACATCATCTCATTTCATCTATAAATTAATTTCAGTATATAGAAGATTGAAAATTATGTGGTCAAATCACTAACTTTTTCCTGTGTGGTTTCTGCCTTTGGTATTTTGCTCAAAGATATATAAATCTTCATCTATATTTTCCAGCTGTCTTTTGGTTTCCTTTTTAAAAAATCTTTGATTTTTTTAATCTATCAGAATTGAACTTTATCTTTTTTCAAATATTTAGCTAATTGCTGAAATAAGTATAATCCTACCGATTTGAAACATCAAATTTATTACATGTGAAATATTCACAGACAGCTAGATCTGTCTGGTCTTATGCCGATATTACTGTTTTTTTGAGTATGTCCTTAACATTCATTATTGTAAATTCCCTGGAATAACACTACAGATCAATCATTCATGGATAGTTTTGATGTGCAGCTATCCAAAATTAAAAAAAAAAAAAAACCCTTAAGAATGAAGCCGTATTGTTCATTATCACCACAAAACTAAATTGCAAGCTCAACATATAAAAGGCTGTGCCTTCTCACTTCCCATTTTTAAAAAAAATCACTTCTTTAACCTATTACATGTTTGCACATGAAACAAGCATTTAGAGATTATTAGAAATTGAATCCCAATAACCACTTAAGTCTGTTTAGAGTTCCTATTATGTGCTAGGACATAAGGTTTTATGCTGATTGTGCAGGGGAAACAAGTTCTTATCTTCAAGCAGCTCATCAAGTCCAAATTCTGAGATAGATTTTGGGGACTCTGGCCCTCCCATTAAGAATCCGTGAATAGGAGAAGACTAGTAAGAAATGCAGGTCTGAGGACATAATCATCCATGCGAAGGATGGAACTGTAAGCACCTATCTGTGGGTGGTTGGTGTTTGATTTCTCTCAATCCTTATTTCTCTGGTGCTTTCTCATCATTTCATGGGTCTCTGAGCTCTCCCCAGCTGGGGCTCCAGTGACCTCATTTACAACACTCTTGATAAGAGCCCTCAGGCTGAGAGGTTCTGGGAAAAAGATACTTCACCTCCAAAAGCTTTCAGTTGAATGGCAGGCCCTTACCCTAATGAGCACTGGCTCAGATTTCCCAGAATGGCCGCAAATGTCAACTATGCTATCTTCAAAATTATCGGCTTGATTTTCTTCACTTTTCCAAAGGATTTGTTTAATAGATATCGCCTCAAAAATCTACCCCATCTTTAGTCATACTTTAATAATTTTTTTAAATGGAGGAAAAAGCAGCCATAGCTATTCCACTGTTATCAACAAAATAGTCTTTGATTTTATTGAGAAAGCAGTTAAGAACAATGTTTGGCTCTTTCGTTTCTGTTTCCTGAATCAGATTCCTAATTATTGCATTAGGCTACAGGTAACAAAATACTCAACTATTAATACAGTTACATAAAGTGACTTATTGTTCTCATATAACAAGAAGCTCAGGGACTTCCCTGGTGGTCCAGTGGTTAAGACTTCAGCCTTCCAATGCAGGAGGTGCCGGTTTAGCCCCTGGTTGGGGAACCAAGATCCCACATGCCTTGTGGCCAAAAACCCAAAATACAAAAGAGAAGCAGTATTGTAACACATTCAATAAAGACTTAAAAACAAAGTAAAAAGCCCAGGTGAAGGCAAAGCTGGGCAGTTGTTCAGCAGTGTCGTGAAGGGCCTAGACTTTTCTCTTTCTACTCCACCATCTTCAACTACGAAATTCACTCTCATTGTGGCAAGGTGGCTCTCATAGCTCTAGTAATAATAATGCCTGCAAACCAAGTGGGAATTAAGGGACAGGAAAAGAGAAACATGTCAGATGAGTTTGGCTCTGTTAAATCTTTCTAGAAGCTCCGAAAAACACTTCGCTTAGAGACTATTGGCCAGAACTGTGTCCTGTGGCCGTCTTCACAGCAGGGGAGGCCAGGTGACTTTGTGTCTTAACTAGGAGCATTGTTGCCCAGAACAAACCCAATCACTGTTATCGATAGTAAGAAAGATGGGAAGAATGCCACAACTCCTTAGCCAGAGGACATGTGTAGTCTATTCCTAGGGGGATGCTGGCATGGACTTCGGCTTCTTTGTGTCTTTCTCAAAGCCTGTACTCTGACAATACTGTCTGAAAGAGAAGGAATAACCTTGGTCTCGATGCATTCACTAAATCACTCACTCATTCTTTAATTGATGATTTAATTAATATTTGATGAGCATCTTCTTTAAACGAGGCATGGAGGAAACAGTGACCAAAACAGACATCATCCTAGCCTTCACAGAGCATTCAGTCCTAAATTTAAAGAAAGAAAAAATAAAACAGGGCACTCTATTTTTTTTTCCCCCTCTAATTTGGTCATGTTGTTCAGCTTGTGGGATCTTAGTTCCTTGATCAGGGATTGAACCTGGGCCCTGCAGTGAAAGCGCCAAGTCCTAACTACTGGACCACCAGGGAATTCCCAGGGGTTGATGTATCTTCGATCTCTCTTTACCTTCCACTGAAACAACCATATCCAGTTTTGAAGCATAAATATCCTCTGATGGTCAGTGAAAAATGCTGTCACAAGTGGGGCGATCTTGAGCAACTCAGAATCAGGAAGAAATCAAGAAGATCAGACTGATCTGGAAGAAAACTTCAATGTGCAAAAAGCCAATATTAATAATAGAGACCAGTGCATTTAACTACTTGGAATACTGTTCCGTTTACTGACCCAGAATGGCTTAGCAGGATGCAGTTATTCTGTGTAGCAAATCGTTCAGTGAGCTTGTTGAGGGCAGGAGGAGCTGTCTTAGTCACCTCTGCATTCCGCAGATTGACTCAGTGACTAACTCATGGTAAGTACTTAGTAACTATGTCTGCTGACCCAGACTCGAAGTTTTACCTTTCTCTCTTCCTCTAAAATGCAGGAACAGCCACACGGACATTCTTTAAGATCAAAGTGATCAGTCAGTAATCCCTGACCTTTGAAAATATATTTGCAAATATATAGGGCAAATTTATTCTTCCTGGGCTGCATGTTGAAGTTCTGCAACCAGTATGCCAAGACAGGCTGCCACCTTTGTCGTGGGTGTGAGAGGTGTGGCAGAGATATTAAACTCTCCCTCCTGGGGAGGGGCATTGTGTTGAGGGGCTAGATAAATTTGACTATGACTAGAAGAGGCATGAGGTGAGAAAGTTTGGGGAGCTCTATTCTACAGCATACACAGAAACTGGTTTGGGGTAAAACTTCACCAAGTGTGAATAACTTAAAAATAAACTTCAGATACATAGTCTGAACAGTCTTCGTCAACCAGATTTTCTTTAGCTAACTTTTTGGATAGCTCAAAAACATCTAAAAATCACTTTTGTGAAGACAGTCTTTTGAAGCCAGGTCTGAAAGGTTACTGGAATCAGTATGGGCAAATTCATTTAAAAGAGGGTCTCAATTTAATATTCCCACAAACTTGAACCAACATACTGTCCAGGGAAATAAACACTCTTTGAATCCACCTCTGTGTAATCTTCTAAGAGGATGAAAATTAAAACCAGGCTTTTATTATTTATTGGTATTGCACTGCATGACGCTCCACAAATCCTTTAGGAATATAAATAAACAAATATTTTTCCTTTTGGCTGGGCAGCAAGTTCCCCAACCAGGGATTGAACCTGCACCCCTTGCATTGGAAGCACAGAGTCTTAACCACTGGACCACTAGGAAAGTCCTCCAAATTCTATTCTAATCTTGAAAAGATTAGGGAGTGACACACTTGGCTAATCATCTTAACTTCCCACAGAAATATCACCATTGAATCAGGTGATGGTCAAATCAGCAAATGGTTCAAAACCATTTCCTTGGCTTTTGGAGTTTTGGTTTGTTCTCTCTCTCTCTCTTTAAAAAATTCACAGGGAAAGTATTCTGAATCTTCTGCCAATACTCTAATTAAATTGTAAGGTGTTTGAAAGCAGGGACTGTCTTCTCTTTATAGCTTCAGCCCAAAAGTTCTAACATCTTAGGTAATGTGAGCATAAGAAACATTACATCAATAGATGCTGAATACAAACAGTATTTTTGTATCGAGTAGCAAGTTATACACCTTTTTAAAAAGGGAAACCTAACCTCCAGAAGATAAAAATTTGGTTTTGGGGCCTTCCCTGGGGTCGCAGAGAGTGACAACAACAGGTGGTCCAGTGGTTAAGATTCCACGATTACAATGCAGGCGGCGTGGGTCCCATCCCTGATTGAGGAAGTAAATACCACATGCTTCAGCTAGCCAAATAAATTAAAAGAAAGAAAGAAAAAAATTGGTTTTGGGTGAAAGGTCACCAAGTGTGAATAACTTTAAAATAGACTTCAAATATTTAATCTGAACAAGCTTTGCTAACCAAGTTTTCTTTAGCCAATTTCTTGGATAGTTTCAACAACATTTAAAATTTATTTTAGTGAACAAATAATCTTTTCAAACCTGGTCCTGAAGGTTACTGAAATCAAGATGGGCAAATTCATTTAGATGAGGGTGCTCAAAAATAACACCTTCCACAAAAGCCAGGAGGAAAGTTTAAATTCTCCTGGACATCTGTGAGTTAACACAAGAGACCCAGAGTGGTGATGCTGCCAATTTCCTTGTCTCTAGCTGCCCTGCTGGCAATCAGTAAGGGTATCTCCTGTCAATTCCTGAAAGGGAATTCAGCTGCCAAATCAGGAGGAAAAAGGAAGTTGTGGAAGGCTCTGTGAAATTGGCACCAGAGCCTACTCGGTTTCAAGGCACCGAGAGTAATATTTGAAAAAAAAAAATCACTTAAAGGTGAGTGCCAAGATTATAAGGGATTTAAATCATTGTAAAATCTTTCCTGATTAAGACCATTAAAAGTACTGGATTCCAGAAACAAGTCTAGAGGAACTAAGGCTGTAAAGGACACCTAGTTAACACTAGAAAATCTACTGCCCTTGAGATGAGAAATGACAGTGTCAACGTAGTATAATACTAAATATACAGAGTGGCCCTGTTATAATAGCTGACTTCTATGGACACAGGATTTACTGAAGGCCCAGTCACGCCCCTAGGAAAGTAATACTGTGGCTGTAGTTTAGTTGGTAAGTTGTGTCTGACTCTTTGCGACCCTATGGACTGGGGCCCGCCAGGCTCCTCTGTCCATGAGATTCTCCAGGCACGAATACTGGAGTGGGGTGCCATTTCCTACTCCAGGGTATCTTCCCCACCCAGGGATCAAACCTGGGTCTCTGCACTAGCAGGCGAATCCTTTACCACTAAGCCACCAGGGAAGCTCAATGCTGTAGCTATATAGGCAGAAACAACTCCTGTAACAGGGAGATGCAGCCATCCATTGGCGCTCTATCCTACACCACCAGTTCGCCTGATGGTCCTGAGACTTCGGGAAGAGCCAGCTCAGAAAGCACCAATGGGCACAAAGAGCCAAGAATTTCAGGTTCAAGTCTCTTTCATTCGTTAATTCTTCAACAAATCCCCAAGAATCTCCACGCATGAGAAAACTTGGATTTAGGGAAGAGAATTCCTGGGAGAGGGGAGAGAGAGCAAGAGTCGGATTCGGGAGTGTACCTGCTCCCCTTCAATTGTCCCCACCCTCCACCGTCCCCCGATCGGCCCACGTGCCCCCATGCCTAACCCGGAGCGCTCGGGTCTTGCTTCCCAGCGGGGCAAAGGTGCCAGCGTCCCCTCCCGGAACCCCTCTGGGGATCTTCCCACCTGCCCCTGCATACAGACCCTAAGCGGGGGCGCCCCCCTGCTCCGGGCGCCTGGGCGTCCCGGGGAGGAGGACGCGCTTCCCAGGCCAGAGCAGGTGCCCGCGCCCCCGCGCGCGGAGTCGGGGTAGGCGGCCGGGCAGCCCCGCCCAGACGCCGGCCCGGCCCGGGTCCCGGCGGGGGCGCGGGCCCGCGGTAACCCGGAAGAGGCGGCGGCGGCGGCGGGCGTGCGGGAGCCGGGGGGCGGGGGCAGGGGTGGGGGCGGCGCGCTCCAGCCGGCATGGCCGCCGCCGCCGGCTTTGTGTGCCGCGCGCGGGCCCCGGACGCCCGAGCCTCTCCCGGCCCGCCGGGCCGCTGCTGACCCGCCCCGGCTCCCAGCGCCGCGCCCGCCGGGCCGGCCCCGCCTACCCGCTTGCGCCTCCCCGCCCCCTCCTCCAGCCGCCGGGCGGGCGGGCCGCAGCCGCCCTCCGCTCGCCCGCTTCTCGCCGCGCGCCCGCCCGCCCTCGCTCCCTAGCCGGCCTGCCTGCCTGCCGTGCCGGCGGCGGCGGCGGCGCGCTCCAACCGCCCCGATGCCCGAGCCAGGCCCCAGGATGAACGGCTTCTCGCTGGGCGAGCTGTGCTGGCTCTTCTGCTGCCCGCCCTGCCCGAGCCGCATCGCCGCCAAGCTGGCCTTCCTGCCGCCCGAGCCCACCTACACGGTGCTGGCGCCGGAGCAGCGCGGCCCCGGCGCGCCCGCTCCGGCCTCGGCCGCTTCCACCTCCTCCGCCTCCGCCGCGGCCCAGCCGGCGCCGCAGCAGCCCGAGGAGGGGGGCGCGGGGCCCGGCGCGTGCAGCCTGCACCTGAGCGAGCGCGCCGACTGGCAGTACTCGCAGCGCGAGCTGGACGCCGTCGAGGTCTTCTTCTCGCGCACCGCCCGGGACAACCGGCTAGGCTGCATGTTCGTGCGCTGCGCGCCCTCCAGCCGCTACACGCTGCTCTTCTCGCACGGCAACGCGGTGGACCTGGGCCAGATGTGCAGCTTCTACATCGGCCTGGGCTCCCGCATCAACTGCAACATCTTCTCCTACGACTACTCCGGCTACGGCGTCAGCTCCGGCAAGCCCTCCGAGAAGAACCTCTACGCCGACATCGACGCCGCGTGGCAGGCTCTGCGCACCCGGTGAGCCCGGCGAGGATCGCCAGGCCTGGCCGGCCGCTGCGAGGGGGCCGGGCTGGCATCCCCTGGGGGCCTCTGGGGCGGCCTGAGGGGAAAAGGACCCTCTTTCGGGGCTGTGGGCGAACAGAGATTTCCTTCCCCCCACGCGCACACACACCCCTCCGCGGCCGTGGTGGCTTCTCTTTTCTTTTCCATCCCTGGCTTTCTTTCACCCCCTTCAAGAACCCCGCCAGCCCTCTGGTTCCTGGAGAGTTCAGATTCGCAGGGTTTTGCCTGCTTTGGCACGCCTGGGTGCCCCCCATCTCCCCGGCTGGGTCTTTTGTGGTTCTGGGCACCACAAGTGGCAGTGTGGGCATGCTTAAATACGGGGCAGAGACAACTTGGTCCGCGTTGAGTTTGTGTGAGCCGGCGGCCAGAGGCTGGAGGGCCTCAGGGTGAAGTGACCTTGGGCAAGGCGCATGAGCTCAAACCTCGTGTTTCCTTCCTTGTTAAGTCAGGGGGCGCGGCGGGACTGCTTCCAAAACACGTTCCGGTTGTAAAGTGCTCAGCGGGGCCACGTCTGGGCGGTCTTGGAGGGAGCTGGAAGGTCGGGTGGTGTGAAGTTGGACTTCGGGGCTGAGTAGCTGGCAAGGCGATCAGGAAGTTTAGCTGGTGGTGGTGAGCCGGTCATCTTTATCAGAAACTTAGTTAAAAAAACAAAAACAAAAAACCCCAGGAGGAGTTCGAATCTTGTGCTTAAAGGGCTTGGGGAATCTTCTGACCTTGAATTAGCATTCACGGGAGGACTAGGAAGTGTTTACTGAGGGAGTCTTTTATGTGCGAGGCACAAATTGGGGGCTTGGTTTTGGGGCTAGACATGGTAAGACCAGCAAACCAAACTTGAGTTTTAGTCTCTAGTTACCCACAAGTCGGGTAAGTGGGCAAGTCACGTCCACCTGTTTGTGCTCCAGTCTGGGTATCTGTGACTTCATCCCAGCCACCTAGTAGCAGGATGTTGAAAACACCTGAGGTCATGTCTTCTCTGGCATCGGATTGCTTCAGGTGAAAGAGCCCCCAGAATAGGTATAATTGGCACTGTTAAGCTACTGACAGGTGTCGTCTTTATCTAAAATGTGTTTGCCTGGCACTTGCAGACTGCCAACATTAGTGATTTTTGTCCTCATTCCTGTTCATGCATATGTTCATAAATTATTCTGTGCCTTTCTGGGAAAATGGCCTGTCCAACAGGGAAATACTTAGGATTTCATACGTTGCTTATTCACATTCTTCTCCGCAAGTCTTGAAGGGGTTTGTTTGGATGAAGCTTTTTGAAAGTGATTTAGGCTGAGGTTGTACAATTCTTGAGACCCCCATGGACTGTAGCCCACCAGGCACCTCTGTCCATGGGAGTCTCCAGGCAAGAATATTGGAGTGAGTGGGTAGCCATTTTCTTTTCCAGAGGATCTGCCTAATCCAGGGATTAAATCTTTGTCTCCTGCATTGGCAGGTGGATTCTTTACTGCTGAGCCACCAGGGAAGCCCCCGAGTCAGAATCTACAAGTAGTTAAAAAGTCACCTGTTTCAATAAAGAGTTTCACATACATATTTGTCACACACGATCGATCACTAGTAGCTGCTGTTGGTCAAGGTATTAAAATTAAGGGTTGGCATTAGATCTTCTTAAAGTGAAACATAATCCCACCTTGAGTAGGTTATTTGGTGAAATTTCTGTAGAATACTGTTCCTATATGTAAGTGTCTAGATTAGAATGAAATCTTTTTCAGACATGAGGCAAGTCCTTTGCCCTGAATATGCAGGTGTGTCTGTGTTACAACATACAGGAGACATAATGATTTCCCGGAGACATGTGTCATATGTAATTTAATTATGGGCATGGCTTTGGGTAAGGTTAAATTTTGAATTGTGTGATGGGGTGGTGTTAGTGGTAAAGAACCTGCTTGCCAGTGCAGGAGACATAAGAGATGTAGGTTCAGTCCCTGTGTCGCTGGAGGAGGGCATGGTAACCCACTCCAGTGTTCTTTCCTGGAGAATTCCATGGACAGAGGAGCCTGGTGGGCTATGGTCCATAGGGTCCCAAAGAATCGAACACAACTGAAGTAATTTAGTACACACAGACACACAGCACAAAGCTGAGCACATAGCTCACCTTTGCTCGGAATTTATTTAGT
Source organism: Bubalus kerabau (assembly GCF_029407905.1). Lineage (NCBI taxonomy): Eukaryota > Metazoa > Chordata > Mammalia > Artiodactyla > Bovidae > Bubalus > Bubalus kerabau. Next base: position 27,219,822 of record NC_073642.1, read on the forward strand.
TTTATGCCAGAACTCACATCAAGGTTGATTTACTCACCTATTAAATAGGTTAGACCTTAAAGGCTAAATGACAATCTTAGGATTTGAAGAAACCTTACACACCTTGTGCTTTTCAAACTTTTTTGATTGTGACCCCACAAGAAGGAACACATTTTATGTTTTGCATCTAGATCAAGCACAAATACACAGTTCAGTTCAGTTCAGTCGCTCAGTCGTGTCCGACTTTTTGCGACCCCATGAATTGCAGCACGCCGGGTCTCCCTGTCCATCACCAACTTCCGGAGTTCATCCAAACTCTTGTCCATCAAGTTGGTGATGCCATCCAGCCATCTTATCCTCTGCCGTCCCCTTCTCCTCCTGCCCCCAATCCCTCCCAGCATCACAGTCTTTTCCAATGAATCAACTCTTCGCATGAGGTGGCCAAAATATTGGAGTTTCAGCTTTAGCATCAGTCCTTCCAAAGAACACCCAGGACTGATCTCCTTTAGAATGGACTGGTTGGTTCTCTTTGCAGTCCAAGGGACTCTCAAGAGTCTTCTCCAACACCACAGTTCAAAAGCATCAATTCTTCAGCGCTCTATATATTTGAAGCAAATGTCTCGCAAAGCAGTAGTTTTGCCTGTGAGCACTGCACATGTAGACTATGTTTTGTTTTCTTTTTTTTTAAGAAGAAAAAGAATGCAGGCTGGGAAGGACTAAGTTAATTTACCTTCTCATTTATGGACACTGTCCTTATGCACCCTCATTTGACAGAGGCTCAAGGAAGATCAGGAAGGTCTCCTGATTGCTAGTTTAGGACTGTTTCCACATTACCATGCAGTCTGATTTATCACATTTTTCTGGAGGTGCATATACATGTCTCAGTTATTTTAATAGGCTAGGAGTTACTTGACTCTGAAGCTAAGCAATCCCTGAACAGCCTTTCCCCTTGGTCTGCTGTCTGTAGATTTCTGTTCTACTTTGCCTGGAAGATGCCCTCTTCTCCACCCGTTTATGACTCTTCGGGTCATGGCCCCGGCAGCAGTACCTCCCACCACATATACCCATTGTTCTATGGCTGATTAGCTCAGATCCCCTTTTCTTTCTTAAAATGTTATTTATTTTATTTTTGGCTGTGCTGGGTCTTCATTGCTATGTGGACTTTTCTCTAGTTGTGGTGAACAGGGCTAGTCTAGTTGCCGTGCATGGGCTTCTCATTGTGACGGCTTCTCGTTGCAGCTCCTAGGCTCTAGAGTTGTGGCACGTGGGCTTAGTTGCTCCACGTCATGTGGGATATTCCTGGATCAGAGATTGAACCAGTGTCTCCTGCATTGGCAGGCAGATTCTTTGTCAATGAGCCAGCAGGGAAGCCCCTCAGGTCCCCTTTTCTACTCCCAGTCTTCATGCCTTCCTTGGGGAACTTTCTGTTTTCTGATCTGATGAACCAGGCTGCTCAGAACTCTGATTGGAAAGCCAACCCCATCCTAAATCATTTCCATCTCTGCACTTAGGTTGTTCCCCTAGGAGGACTGTAAGGCCTTCTGGTGCTTGCCTGGCCTTTTGTGTGGGCCCTTTTCCTGTGCCCCTAGTTCTCCATCCCGACTGGATCCTGATTGGGTTCATGAGCGCCTGGTGTTCCTGTGCAGGTGGTACTGTTCCTTCACCTGCACTAATCACATTGTGTTGCTGTTTCTTGTTGTTTAACTGCATCTCACTAAATTGGAAGTTCCCTAAGGGCAAGGACTTCCTGTCTTCTGTATTCCCAGCAACAGGCAAAGCGCCTTAAGATAATAGGAACTCATTAAATATTTGTTTAGTGGTTTGCAGATATGGGCATCCCATAAATAAATTAAATAGATTCAAATTTTCCTAATTTTTAAGTTGCATCTATTTTACCTCTAGGATCTGGTATCCATGGGCATAATCATAGGCAAAGAAAAAGGTTACAATGTATTGGTTCAAAAAAAAAAATTGTATTGGCTCAAGGTCTGATCCACTTTGTATCCACTGTCTCTCATGCTTGCAGCCTTGAAGCCTCTCTGTTGGACAACAGAGTAACAGTGACCCTTTTGTATTTCTTTGCATCCTTTCTCCATGTTGATTGGCCAAAATGTTTGCTTGGGTTTCTCAAGATGTGGAAAAATCTGAACAAACTTTCTGGCCCACCCTCTCCGCATGCTCTAGCGATGCGTCCAGTCCTCGGTGGAGGACTTCAGACACAATCACTGCCTGGTGTTTCCACAGATAAAGGCAGCACATCCCCTAAGTAAGTTGGCAAGTCATCTCAAGTAAGGGTTTGGGGAGGAAGTAAACTTGAAGGCAAGAAAGGTGGGTCATTGCTAGTTGGGCAAGAGGTGATTATTTTAAGCATTTGAAAAATGACTGAAACGTATGCATTAGAGAGGTTGGATTTGAAAGGAGGGTGTAGACTGAGCTTAGAAGAAAGAAGCTGATGTCTTATAAGGTTCGACTGCTATAGCAAAGTACCGTGGAGTGAGTGGCTTAAAAGCAACACAAATTTGTCAGTGCTAGAGGCTGAAAGTCTTGAGATCAGGGTGTCAGCACGGTCAGGCTCTGGCAAGAACCCTTTTTTTTGGTTGCCAGCTTCTCGTTATGTCCTCACAAGGTGGAAGAGCCAAGGGAGTTTTCTTGGGCTGGTTTATAAGGACTTCCCAGGGGGCTCAGTGATGAAGAATCTGCCTGCAATGCAGGAGACCTGGGTTCAATCCCTGCCTGGGTCGAGAAGATCCCTGGAGAAGGGAATGGCAACCAACTCTAGTATTCTTGCTTGGAGAATTCCATGGACAGAGGAGCCTGGCAGGCTACAGTCCATGGGTTCACAAAGGGTCAAACACAACTGAGGGACTAACACTTTTACCTTTTTCCCATTCATATGGGTTTCACCCTCCCGACCTAGTCACCTTTCAAAAGCCCCATGTCCCAAAACATCACCCTGTGGGTTAGATTTCAAGAGACAAATTTTGGGAGTGGGACACGTGCTTACACTCACACACACATAGACACTGTTCAGCCTACGGGCGGTTGGTATTGGAACAGTGAGAGAGACAGTGGACAATCTAAGCATGGTAGAGGCCTTGAAGGTTGGGACATGTTTTACCTTTGAATTACTGATGCCCTTTACAAGCATGCTGTGTAGCCAAGCAATTGAGGGAGTGAATTGGAGTCACTTAGACATATCTGTAGAAAGGACACTATGAAAATCATCGCAACCTTATTGGAGGGCAGTGTTGTAATTTGGGTTGGGGGGAAGGGGAGTGATTAATCTGTGCAGGAAAAGCTGCCTGTTGGTTAAGGTGGGATTAAGTAGTTGGATTAAGCCTCCTCAACACACGTCCTTTTTGGATGTGAGCAGCTTTAGGCTGCAGAGTTGGGGCTTGTGATTCAAGAGAGAGTGAATCAAAATCAAGCTGATTTGAAGGTGTAAACCCAAACAAGCAAATAACTCAGAGAATGAGGTGTAAGTAAAGTGGGGAGAATTTTAGCTGAAACATTTTCATCTAGAGAAACAGGAAAGTAGGGGCATTTGTGAGTCAATTTGTTGGTAGTGTTTGCCATCACCATCTACAGAAGTTGCTTCATGCAAAAACTGTGGAGGAGAGAGGCATTTGGTAACATTGTCAGAGAAAGCAATGCTGAGAGAGGAAGGTAAATAAGAATTTTCAGGGAATTACCTGGTGGTTCGGTGGTTAGGACTCTGTGCTTTCACTGCAGGGGCCCAGGTTTCACCGCTGGTCACGGAACTAAGATGTCACAAGCAGAGATGCTGGGGGGAAAAAGGACTTACAGTGTCTAGGTACAAAAGTATTAGTTGCTCAGTTGTGTCCTACTCTTTGCAACCCCATGGACCAGGCTGCACTGTCCATGGAATTCTCCAGGCAAGAATACTGGAGTGGGTTGCCATTCCCTTCTCCAGGGGATCTTCCTGACCCAGGGATCGAACTTGGGGCTCCTGCGTTGCAGGTGGATTCTTTACGGTCTAAAGTGTGACAAGTTACAAAAGACCATTTCCCTTCATTCATTCCTTCTTTCAACTAATGAGCCATTAACCATCAAACACACATGTATTGATCCTGTACTTGTACTGGCCACTAAGCTAGTTTCCCTTGCCTGTTGTTAATGTGAAACTTTCTTTTTTGTGTGAGACGGATTAGATTTTAGAGAAACTTCAAATATGTAGCCATGTGTTGCTCTTTTATAACTTTTCCCTTTGTGATTTAAAGGATCCATATAATTGGAAAATCTCTGTCTTGGGAAGACTGTAATGGATACCCTCAGGTAGTGGGATCTTGAAACGCATCTGCTATTGGTTGTGGATGTTGTTTACATTTACGAGTCAGGATGGATTTCTCCTGGGAAGAGCCAAACAGTGACTAGTTCCCCAAGCAGGTTAAAGTTAACGACCTAACTTCTTTGTTGTCAGTTTTCTCAGAGGGAATTCTATGGTACGATGAAAGGAAGAATGCTCGTGTTTCTGCCTTAGTTTCACCGATTAGGGACAGAGTAAAGAGAATGTTCTGTGAATGGTGTGATACGTGAATGCACAGTGATCTTCCTAGAATGGAAATAGAAGCAGCTTGACATTCAAGGTAGTCAGAGTGCAAATATCCCACTAATAAGAATGTAATCTTAAGAGCAGGCCTGTTGAAACTGACACAGGTGTGGTGTGTTTCTGTGGTTTGCTGTGGCTCCACTCCCCTCCTCCAGTGCTCTTGGACTGTGCCTGCTTCTTCAATCCGCCCTCCCCCATCCGTCATTGCTGGGTTTCTCTCTAGCACAACCAGATCCTGAGCTGTCACCCTTATCCCACTACACCTCACTTTCCCATGGTTCTTTTTTTTTTTTTCTAAAATATTTACTTATTTCTTTGGCTGTGCTGGGTTTTGGCTGTGGCATGCAGGATCTTTGTTGTAACCTGTGGGATCTTAGTTCCCCGACTAGGGATCAAACCCAGGCCTCCTGTATTGGGAACTCAGAGTCTTTGCCAGTGACCACCAGGGAATTCCCTCCGATGGTTCTATTTTGTACCAGAGATCTGACAAGCATCTTCAGTTTCTCTGTCAATGGTCAGTTACTCCTTAATGGGCTTCCTCTTCTGAACATACTTGTTTTTATTTAAGGCGATATTGGAGGCTCAATCTTATCAAAATTCAGTCTGAAAACTCGACTGGTACAATGGAATATTGATGGAAAGCCTTCCCCGCACCCCCCTTTTTTTCCCTTGAAGTCATTAGAGTGATAGTATCCTGAGGTCACTTAGAGCAAGTCCTTGACATCACTCCCAACCTTCTGCTACTGCCTGCCTTTCTGTCCCTCTCTCCAAATTAATAATTACTCTACTCATATGAGGGCTTCCCAGGTAGCTCAGGGGTAAAGAACCTGCCTGCAGTGCAGGAGACCCAGCTTCAGTGCCTGGGCCAGGAAGATCCCCTGGAGAAGGAAATGTCAACCCACTCCAGTATTCTTGCCTGGCAAATCCTATGGACCCAGGAGCCTGGCAGGCTACACTCCATGGGGGCTCGAAGGAGTCAGACACGACTTAGCAACTAAACAACAACAACTACATATATTAATAACCCCATGTAAGACTCCAGAATCTGCCTTCGGGGATTGTACTGTTCATGGTGGTAGCAGACTTACTCTATTAGATTTTGCTTAAGCCAGTGTTGAGGCCATAATTCTGCTTCACTTTAAGAAGCCCTGGGTATAAGAATCTGAAGTCTCAACACAGCTGTACTTAGGATATCATTATTTGTATATTAGAAGGATTCCTCACCCTCCACCACAGGATTGCTTTAAATAATAGGCTTGCTGATTCATAAAAGTTTTAATTTGCAAAAGTGAGATGAGCACAAAACCTTTTGAACTAGGGAAATTAGTTTTAATTCCAGCAGTCCCTCTAACCCGTGTTGTCACCTCGCACAGGGAGGCACTCTACTTCCTGTGCTTTACATTGCATTGTTCTTAAAACAAGGGTTGCAACTACAGTATGTTCCCTACATATGAACCTTTAAGCTGGGAACTTTCAAAGATGCGAACATGCGTTCCATCAACCTCAGGCATGAATGACCTCTCAGCTTGTCCTCCGTCTCCTATTGCTGATGAGCCTTCAGCTCTACCATCTCCCACCTCCTTTCTGTCTCTCAATGCCAGCCCTTGTGTGCAGCGTTGTACTCTACTCCTGTACTTCTCAAAGTACTGTACTACTGTAAGATTTAAATGTTTTATTTTTTGTGTTTTTGTGTGAAGAGTATCATAAACCTATGACAGTACAGTACTATATAACCGATTGTGTTTGTTGGGTACCTAGGCTAACTTTGTTGGACTTATGAATGCTTTCCGGAAATGGAACTTGTTCATATATAGGGGACGTACTGTACATGTCTTCTGAGGTGCCTTCTTTAAGTAAGGCTGTGTTTCGTGATTTTTAAGGGAGAGTACCTCATGTTTCTGAATTTGCTTCTCTTGACTACACTGAGAAACATGGTGGACTCTGTCTCTGCAGTGAATCTCAAGCCTGGCTGCATCTCAGCAGCCCTAGGTAGATATTTTTGGTGTGTGTGTGTGTGTGTGTGTATGTATCTAGACATATGCATGTATGTGTGTCTCTGTGTGTACATGTATAAGGGAACATGAATTCACATGTGTGTGCATATGTGTATGCTTGCATGCAGCCTCGGTTGAGTTGCACTCGCCTAGAGACTATGGGGTCGCACAAAGTCGGACACGACTGAAGCGACTTAGCAGCAGCAGCAGCAGCAGAGACTGTAGTTAAGGATTGGACTCTTTTCAACCCCACGGACTGTAGCCCACCAGGATCCTCTGTTCATGGGATTTCCCAAGTAAGAATACTGGAGGGATTGCAATTTCCTTCTTGAGATCTTATTGACCCAGGGATTGAACCTGGGTCTCCTGCACTGCAGGCAGATTCTTTGCTGTCCCAGCCACCAGGGAAGCCCTCATTGGTTAAGACTTGAAGAAAAATGAATGCTAGGGAAGATTTTTTAAATACACTTATATAGTTGGTTTTAGTCAAAGGCCTTGGTGGCCAGGAATCCACTCGTGTGGACCATGTGAGGGCACATAGCTACGCTCATACTTGCAGGATTTCTGAGCCTCATGGGGACTGAAGCTGGGGGCTCAGAGGCCATCAAGACCCTGGATTCTCACCCTCTCAGCTTCCTCTTTCTGAGCTGGTGTCTCCCGTCTCCTCTCTGCGTACCTGCTCCTTCTTTCTACAACAAACCTCTTCATGCTCCTGATCGCTGCGTATCACCTCACCGCCCCCAACCCAGCTGTGCTTATTACCTTCCCTCTCCCCGCTCATCTGCCCAGGAGCTGTCCTCCCTCTGGCTTCTAGACCCCTCGTTCCCATGCTTGACTCTCCTGTTGTACCCCAGGATGGTAAGGCTGGGGCTGAGGCTGTGTAAGTGGACAGGGCTCCTCCCTTGGGGATGAGGTGAGGCCATGGCCAGGACCATCAGCTGGCACTTCTGGGCCTCAGTGAGTCCTGCCCCAGCTGGAGAGTGTTGTGCGGGGCAGTCTCCACTCTCCACTCAGCCCCTGTGTGCCCCATCGTGCGTCTGGCCAGAGAGCACGGGCCTTGAAGAACAGATCATAATTAATAGAGACCTTAAACCAGGTCAGTGGAACAGGTGGTGCTCCACTGTGATGTGGGTGCCTTGTGACCAGCCTCTGGCTCCCTCTCTGAGCCTGGGAATGGAAAATTGTGGACCGATAGGACTCTCCTCTCTAGTCACCTCTCTTCTCTCTGCCCTGCAACTGGGGCTGCTGTGCCAAGTTGATCTGTGGTGTGGGGACAGAATTCTTCACTGCCCATGAAGCACCTAGAGACGGTGGGTGAAGAAGGGAGAAGAGGGGGGCTCCCAAACTCTGCAGGGTCCCATGGACTCCTGTGTCTTAGGATCAGAAGAGATGCCCAGCTTGGAATGATGGAATGACTTAGTCCTTCATTTAGATGATTTGTATAGCCAGAGCTGATTTCTGGCTCTTCTGTCAGAGTAGCTCAGGCAATGTTGTCTCAAGGGGACCCTGAAGAGGGATGTGACTGCACGCCTTCACTTTCTCTGACATCATTAATAGTTCTGGGCAGAGATTTTGAAATCAAACAGGTATAAGTCCAGGTCCTGCCTGGGCCACTTATTAACTGCTTGACCTCGGGCAAGTTTCCTAACCTTTTTGAACCTCAGTTAAATTTTACCAGGGTGCAGAGTTGACCACTTCACTTCCTGTCTCTTCAGCATCAGGATTATTTGAGGCTGATTATTTTAAGAAACTGCAGACTCAGGAGAAGCTTTGGAAAACCCAAGTAGATGTTGTTCAGTTGATCAGTCCTGTTCGACTCTTTGCGACCCCATGGACTGCAACATGCCAGGCTTCCCTGTTCTTCACCAACTCCCATGCTCAAACTGTGCTTTGAGTCGGTGATGCCATCCAACTATCTCATCCTCGGTCGCCCCCTTCTCCTCCTTCCCTCAATCTTTCCCAGCATCAGGGACATTTCCATGTATAACGGAAATCTCCATTTGTAAGGGTGTCTTCGAGGCTGCTCCTGGAAGTTGGGGGGAGGTGACCTTCATTATGAATGCAGAGCTCTTATTGGTGCAGAAGGTGATAACTTAATTTGCATTACAACCTCATCTTTGTTTTCTCTGCTTTGCCTCGTGACCTCCCAGAGAGTATCCCACCACCCTCTTCTTTGGCTTTAGCTGAAGAAGGCATTTAAGGTGAGGGCTTCCACTGTTTCAGAGTTACTGTGTTTTCCTGGGTCTTTCCCAGATACATGTGTTATTAAACTTGTTTGCTTTTGTCCTGTTAATCTTTTATCAGTTTAATTATTAGACCAGCTAAAGAACCTAGAAAGGAAGAAGAGAAAACTTTCCTGCGCCTATAATGATAACAGTAATAATAATAACAATGACCTTATGTCACATGCTCTAGCAGCGTTTTCCACACAGTCAGAGCACAGCAGATGGGATGTTTTTGTTGATTAAGACTCAATGAGCATGAGTTTGAGCAAATTCCTGGAGATAGTGAAGGACAGGGAAGCCTGGTCCTTGGGGTTGCAAAGAGTCAGACACGACTGAGCAACTGAACAGCAACAACAAGATCACTGAGAGCATTAATCACCAGATGCTCAGATTGTACTGTAGACCACATGCTTTTTCGTAGTTGTAGTTTAGTCGCTGAGTCATGTCCAACTCTTTAGGACCCCATGGAGTACAGTACGTGGATCGCCATTTCCTTCTCCAGGGATCTTCCCCACCCAGGGATCGAACTTGCGTCTCTTGTGTCTCCTGCATTGCAGGCCTGTTCTTTACCACTGAGACACCAGGGGTGCCCAGACTGGACACTTAGGTCAGGTGTTAAGGAAATTGCTCCTTCCCCTCTCTCCAGAGATGTAAATAATACCCTGGTCAAGGGAGCTTGGTGGGTGTGGCTATAAAAGAACTGTAAAGGAGTTTTAGTTTTATTTGTGACAAAGGGGAAAGAGCCTCTCTGAATTTCTTCCTCTGGGCTCGAGGGCTCCAAGTATCGTGCTCTGGCTTTGGAGAGTGGTGTGCGTTAGTATTTTAAATCAGATAGCACTTCATCTGCTGAGGTGTTTATATCCCTAAAGGAGATCTTAAAAAGAGAGGAAACCTTACCTGTAATCCAATACCTTGCAATTACTTTGCCAACCCTTCCTCTGCTCTCTTCCCTCACCCTGCTGTTTCCAGGCTTAGCTCTCAGTATTGGAACTTGCATTCTGGGTGAAACAAGATATTTCCTCTCTCTCCAGCACTCAGGACATTCTGGTTGCTCTTTATTACTGGGACGACCTTTGATAGATTGTTGTTGTTGTTCAGTCACTAAGTTGTGTCCTACTCTGTGACCCCATGAACTGTAGCATGCCTGGCTTCCTTGTCCTTCACCATCTCCTGGAGTTTGCTCAAACTCTTGTGCATTGGGTCAATGATGCCATCCAACCATCTCATCATCTGCATCCCCTTCTCCTCCTGCCCTCAGTCTTTACCAGCATCAGGTTCTTTTCCAGTGGGTTGGCTCTTCACATCAGGTGGCCAAAGTACTGGAGCTTCAACATCAGTCCTTCCAATGAATATTCAGGGTTGATTTCCTTTAGGATTGACTGGTTTGATCTCCTTGCTGTCCAAGGGACTCTCAAGAGTCTTCTCCAGCACCATAATTCAAATGCATCAATTTTTTGGTGCTCAGTCGTCTTTATGGTCCAAGTCTCACATCCATACATGACTACTAGAAAAACCATAGCTTTGACTATACAGACCTTTGTTGGCAAAGTGATGTCTCTGCTTTTTAATATGTTGTCTAATATCAATATATAGAGTTATCTTTATTTCCAAAAGTTGGTCTAGGGACCTGAATGCACAGATTTCCTTCTGAAATATGAATACTCCCATGATGCCTTGTACCAGAGATCTCATTGAGTTTTCAAGGCTCCGTGAAATGGAGCTCATTGATAACTTCCACAATATTGATTTACTTCAGAGTGTTAAAACCATGGCACCATGGTGAAACTGGAAACCTGTTTCCAGAAAGCCTCGGCCATTCGCATTCAGTGCTCAGACTAACAGTTAACTGTGGTGTGTCATTGATTTGCTGGGTCACTGAGAACAGTCAATCACCTCAAGATTACTTGTTAACCGAGCACTGCTTAAATCCTCAGATGGAAAAGGAACACAAAGAACCTCTGATGCTGATTATTAGTTTGTTCCTTTAGTTTATGTTTTTATATCTAAAAAAAATTTTTTTTCTTTTTTGGCCATGATGCTTGGCATCTGGGATCTTAGTTCCCTGACTTGGGATCCAGCCATAGTCTCTTGCATTTGAGGTACAGAGTCTTAACCACTGGACCACCAGAGAAATCCTCAGTTTACATATTTAAATGGGCAGTTACATTGGAGGAAAAATGCAGAGCGAGCCTTTATTCAGAGTATATTCGCAAAGAGGGAGTTTGCAGACGGTAATTATGACCGCTGGCTAATTCCTCCATTATTTTTATTATGGTTGGTAATCACATGAGAATTCTAACTTAACCAAAACTGTTGTTAGTGATTGTCATGGACAGAACCAGGCCGTATGCAGTGATAATTATATTGACTCTGAAGGTCTGTGATACCAGAACAAGATTCTTATACATTGGTTTAACTAGAACAACTTGATTTATCCCTGTTGTCATAAATAATGCAAGGATATTTCAGGATCTCTGAATTCTGGAATTCAGAATTTGGTTGAATTTTTGGTTGCTATGTTGTTTAATGATTACTGTTGTCTTAACATTCATACCATTTACGTATACACACATATATAAAGCCATTCATGTGTTAATCATGTCTAAACATTTTATATAACAAGGCCATAAAAAATAATTTTTAAACGAACCTGGAGTCGTATTTAATTGGGATATATTAGTTTTTTCCTACTAAAAACATCAAGAAAATTCAAGAAAGGTATGTTAAGAACATATGAAGCTAGAATATAATTGCAAAAGAGAAAGTAAGATAGTTTGAGCTGTCATCTAACTGCAGAGGGTTCCGCATCTCTGTCTCCTTCCCTAAAGTCCTGGGGTTCTGGCTGCTTCAGGTCTGCACCCACCGGGCAGTCCTGCGGGACCTCCGACTCATCTTATTGTAATTACAGCTCTTCAGGGCTCTGACCTCTCAGCATACTTTGTTTACCTAGCTCCCAGTTGCAAAGTCCCCACTGGTTCCTTCCTCCCCATCACCCACAACTGTCTATTCCTTTTTCTCTTGCTGTCTTGCCCCTGCAGTACTTTAGATATGTGATGATGGGGGCTTGGACCAGAGTGGTAACAGCAGAGGTGGAGGGACGAGCTCAGATATGGATGTTTCTTTAAAGGCAGAAGCAGCAGTATATGCTGGTGCCTAGTGAGCAAGGGAGTGCGTGGCTGATGCCTCTAGAACAACAGGAAACTTAGAGTTGCAGTTGATTAAGGTGGGGGGGGTGTAAGTAAGTGCTTCAGGATTGGGGGGAGGGGGAGGTCAGGAGTCTAGCATCAGATCCAGTGAGTCTGAGGTACCTATCAGACTTCTTTTTAAAAAAATAATTGTATTTATATATTTATTTTCATTTTTGACTGTGCTGGATCTTTGTTGCTGCATGGGCTTTTTTCTAGTTGTGGTGAGCAGGGGCTGCTCTCTAGTTGCTGTGCACAGACTTCTCTTGTTACGGAGCAGAGACTCGAGGACCCGTGAGCTCAGTAGTTGTGGCTCCCAGGCTCTAGAGCACAGGCTCAGTAGTTGTGGCACACAGGCTTAGTTCCTCATGGCATGTGGGATCTTCCCTGGTCTGGGATGGAACATGTGTCTCCTGCATTGGCAGACAGATTCTTTGCCACTGAGCCACCAGGGAAGCCCCAAGCATCAGACTTCTCAGTGGAGATGAAGAGCAGACAGTAGGGTGTAAGTCCAGTTCAGGAACAAAGTCTGGACTGCAGATAAATTTGGGAATCGTCCCTTCAAAGAGGGAAAGCAGTTAAACCAAAAGAAACTTGGGAGAACTGGCATTGTCACTGGGGTAGCCCTGCCTCTGCCACCTCCTTGCCAAGGTCACCCCATGCTGCTGCTGCTGCTAAGTCACTTCAGTTGTATCCTACTCTTAGCGACCCCATGGACTGCAGCCCACCAGGCTCCTCCGTCCATGGGATTTTCCAGGCAAGAGTACTGGAGTGGGGTGCCATTGCCTTCTCCAAGGTCACCCCGTAACAGCCTATTTAGTCCTTTTATCTGGTTTTGTCAGGCCCCTGAACAAACCCAGCATGGGAGGGTCAGATGTTCTGGTGGATGACTAGTTTCCCCAGGAGACTTGGGCTTCCCTGGTGGTTCAGATGGTAAAGAATCTTCCCACAGTACAGGGGACATGGGTTTGATCCCATGGTCATGGGGTTGCAGAAGAGACTGAGTGGCTAACAGTCTCCCCAGGAGACATCCCCATGGCATCAAGCTGTATATGTTCTGCTTGCTTGAGTTGTGGCTCTTTGGTCACTTTCTGTCCCTGGGGAGTGATCACTGATCTTGCCTGCCATCTCTTCCGAGGAACTGGGAGAGCAGCTTGATGGCTCCGAGCTTGCCGAGCACCCCTAGCAGCCTGCAGAAGGCTCTGCTTTCTCCTGTGTTCTGTGGTCCTCCCAGGGGGCCCATCATTACCGTCTGCTTCCTGGCTTCTCCTGGACCATCTTCTGAAAACCCTGATACTGACTCAGTATCAGTATGGATACCGATGGACCCGAGTTTACACATCTTGTGTAAAATGTGAGAGTATCATAGTCACTTTAGCAGGATTAAGTATGGTGAAGATGACAGTTTTAATTTGCATAATCCCTCCGCCAATCTATTTCCATTTATTTTCTCTCTGAACTGAAAATGGAACAAGAATTTCTTTTCTTTTTTAAAATAAATACTTGTTTGTTTATTTGGTTGCGTCGGTTCTTAGTTGTGGAGCTCAGGTTTCAGGGCGTGTGGCCTCAGTAGTCGCAGTACTAAGGCTTAGTTGCCCCATGGCATGTGGGATCTTAGTTCCTTGACCAGGGATCAAACCTGTGTCCCCTGCGTTGGGAGGCGGATTCTCAATCACTGGTCCACTAGGGAAGTCCTCGAGACAAAAGTTTCTTAGGGACATTTATAAACATCTTTAACTTCTAAATTCCATCCTTGTATTATTTTTGAGTCATTCTCCCATCCTCCTTTTAACTAAAGGATTGCAAAGCTAATTAATTCACACCCCAGACAACTGGAATCTAAGTCTTTCAGGACTTGTCTCTTCCATGAGCACCTCTTTTCTGAAAAGTGCTGCTTGGAATAAAAGACTGTATGTTTATGGGAGAAAAACATGTCTTGACTTTTCTGTGTCTTTATCTGGTATGCCCTTGTCAGGCCAGCACAGGCTGTTCAGAATCCACCCTACCCCATTCCCACTGACTGGTCTCCTCTGCACAACCTTGCCAACCAGGCAGCCAGCCCTCTGTCTGCTCCCAGAACTCTGATTATATGTCTGTTCTAGCTCTCATCACCTGGTCTTTGGTTTGTTCCGACTCCTGCAAGAATGTAATCTCCTTGGGACTTCCCTGGCAGTCCAGTGGCTAGGACTCAACACTAACAATGCAGGGAGCGTGGGTTTCATCCCTGATCTGGGAAATAAGATCCTGTAAGATGTGGCAAAAAAAAAAAAAAAGAAAGAAAGAAAGAAAGGAGGGAAGGAATGGAGGGAGGGAGGGAGAAAGGAAGAAAGAAAAGAATGTGATCTTTTTGAGGACACGGCCAGACTGAGTCTTTTGCTTGCACAGAGACCCTAGTACAACACTCCTTGTGTTGTACCAAAGACCACTGAGTGTCATCAAAGCAGTGAGGAGAATGATTGGGTGCAGGAGAGGGTGATGCGTGGGTGGTCTTTTTACTGAGGCCTCTTTCTTTGCAGGTTTAAGATTCAGAGTCTTAATCTCCTTTGCTTGCACCACCGGTAATCTGTGGCTGCCCCAGCTTTCCCTGGAGAAGGGCATGGCAACCCACTCCAGTATTCTTGCTTGGAGAATCCCATGGACAGAAGAGCCTGGTGGGCTACAGTCCTTGGGGTTGCAGAGAGTCAGACATGACTGAATGACTAACACACACAGCTTCCTGTTGAGGTCTCTCTCCTGAATGGGGTGTGAATGTCTACCCTAGCCCAGGGGAGGGAGAGGGGCAACTCGGACCCTGGGGGCTGAGGTCCTCCCCACAGCCCACCATCCCCTCCTTCACATGACTGGCCCTCCTTCTGGAAGACAAAGCTGCCTGCAGGGGCCACCCCAAGAAGGGTAACAGGAGTGCTTCGAGGTGATAGGGGGACGTTTGTCTTTCTTGTTGCTGATGGGCCAGGAGTGGATGCAAGTCTACCTGCTGTCAAAGTGCACGCCCCCAGTCCTCCACACATGTACTGATGACCAGCTCATGTTTTTAAAAGACTTGGAGAAGGTGGTTGTGGCTGCTGTTGTTGAGCAATGTATATCTTTTTCATCTCAGCTGACAATTGAGAGAAAGCAGAATGGGAGAGAAATGTCCATCCAATTCCACTGACCGCCTCCCTATTGTCTTCATTTCCGCAGATCCTTGAGACTTCTACACCAGCTATTTTTTCCCCCTTGCCATTTTTTAAAAAAACTTTATTATGATTGTTGTTGTTCGGTCACCAAGTCGTGTCTGACTCTTTGCCACCCCATGGACTGCAGCATTCCAGGCTTCCTTGTCTTTCACTATCTCATGGAATTTGCTCAGATTCATGTCCATTGAGTCAGTGATGCCATCCAACCAGCTCATCCTCTGCTGCCTTCTTCTCCTATTGCCTTCAGTCTTTCTCAACATCAGAGTCTTTTCCAGTGAGTGGGCTCTTGGTATCAAGTGGCCAAAGTATTGGAGCTTCAGCATCAGTCCTTCCAATGAATAGTCAGGCTTGATTTCCTTTAGGATTGACTAAATCAATTTGATCTCCTTGCAGTCCAAGGGACTCTCAGGAGTCTTCTCTTTATTAGGATGTACAAGGCAAATAAAATATTAAACGCCGTGTCTTTCTCACCCACCTTCAACCGCTATCAACATTCTGCCATTCTTATAGCGTCTGTATACTTCAGCCCACGCTCCATCCTTACTCTTTTGTCATTATTTTATAATAGGTCTCTTTTTTTTTTTAAAGGAAAAATCTACATCTTTGAAATGCACAAATCTTAGCTCTCTGCCTCCCAGTAACATCTTCTTGCTGTCTGCATCAGCCTGTGATGAGCTAGCTGCAGACATGAGCTTTTCCTGGTGTGCTCTGGTATTGTACCATCTTTGTAGCATGGATTGCCTTGTGAGAATAAATTTAAGGAAGATATTAAATAGATTTAATACCAAATATTTATCAAAGGAAAGGTTTTGGAGTCTTGACCCTTGGTTTCAACACCAGTGTTGTAAAGATAGAAAAGTTGGGGACTGCAGAGTGTGTTCCATTCATCTAGAAATAGTAGGTTACAGTTAATATATATATCATTTTCCTTTTTTGGCCACATCATGTATCTTGTGGGATCTCAGTTTCCAAACAAGGGACTGAACCCAGGCCGTGGCAGTGAAAGCCAGGAATCCTAACCACTAGGCCACCAGAGAACCCTCTAGGGTACAGTTAAAAGATCACTGATCTGGAGCTAAGAGATGGTGGATTCTAGGCCACCATTGAGATATCCAGTTCCATGGCCTGGAAAGTCAGGTAATGTCTTTGGGCCTCACTTTTTCTCCATTAATAAGAAGGTTGTTTGCATTAAATGTCAGTTCTGGTTTAACCATCATTCCTGGGTTGTCTGTGTTGTGCTAAGCACATTTCACTTAATACATTATTTTAATCATCAACATATCTATAAGGTGGAAACTATTATCTCCACTTGCAGGAGATCTAGATTCAGTCCCTGGGTCAGGAAGATCCCTTGGAGAAGAAAATGGCAACCCACTCTGGTATTCTTGCCTAGATAATCCCATGGACAGAGGAGCCTCACAGCCTATAGTCCGTGGGGTGGCAAAGAGTCGGACATGACTGAGCGACCAACACACACCAAGATTTGAAAACTGAGGACCAGCAGGGAGAAATGACTTGTCCCAGGGGCACACGGAGACACAGGTCACACAGAGCCACAGGGTCACCCAGAGATGATATTGTGGACCCTGTCATCTGGACCCTGGACCCTGGGGCTCTGGTTCAGAAGTCACAGTATTCTCTGTTACTCCTCTACCAAGGTGATGGGGTGGGGTAAGCATCATCCAGGATGCTCAAGACTTGTACGTTGGGATGTGCAAAGAAAATACCAGAACTTATATTTCTGTTTGCTGTTTATTTATTCTTAATTTTTATTGGGGTATAGTTGCTTTACAATGTTGTATTAGTTTCTACTGTACAGCAAGTATGCACATATCTCTTTTTTGGATTTCCTTCCTGTTTAGGTCACCACAGGGTACTGAGTAGAGTTCCCTGTGCTATAGAGTAGGTTCTCATCAGTTATCTATTTTATACACAGTAGTATATATGTGTTGGGCTTTCTTATGTTAATCCCAATCTCCCAATTCATCCCACCTCTCTTTCCCCCACCTTGGTGTCCATACGATTGTTCTCTATGTCTGTGTTTCTGTTTCTGCTTTGCAAATAAGATCATCTATACCATTTTGTTAGATTCCTGCTATTTTTCAATGTATGTTGTTTTAAATGTTCATAAGATTTCATAGTGTTTTAAAACATGTATATATAAGTTTTTATACATTGACACACGTACACCAAGAGTACATGTTCTCATTTTTATGGAAAAGGATGCATGATGAAAAATGTGGACAACAGTGCTCTAGATTAATATGGTTACTTAATAGTTTTTGATCTCTTCTCTCAGAATTGTAGGATCTGAGCATGATGAGAAATTAGCATTATTAGAAGTGGCAGTCCTTGGGCAAACTGAGTGTCTGATGTGTCAGGTGTTTGGCCAGACACTTGGTACAGTCTTGCATTGTTACCAGATCTTCTACTTCTACAGAACCAGAAAATCTTTAGTTGGCATTTAAAAGATGACTGAATATCCCCAGAGAAGTGCCTTGCTCCTCCCTCCTCCACCCCACCCCCAACATAGAATTCAGTGCTTTTGTCTAATGGTATTCTGAAGACAAAAAAAAAAAAAAAAAGCCTCCTGAACCTTTGGAAATCAAATGAAAGAAAGAATAGAAAGGATTCTTTCCTATTGAGATGTCCACTCAGGTTCTTTTCGGCACTTGGATTGGATGGTCCTCACTAATTTGCTTTTGTTGTATGGATCCTGCTAAAGTGAAGGTGGCTGAGGATGAGGAAACACAACCCTTGATAACTCGCGGGAAGCTCCATGGTGCAGAGCAAGGACAGAGCAGCCCCACAGCCTGAGTTTGAAACCTACCTGTGCATTTCTTCTGTGACTTGGCCTCCTCTTCTGTAAAACGGAGAAATGATAGTTGTATATGCAGTCGTGTTCGTTATGAGTAGTAAATCAGTAAATGTAAAGTGCTTGTATGTAAGTTTGTTCATATGGGTTTTTAAAAATCTGAAAAGAAAGGGAAAGAAAAGGAAAAAGTTTATATCAATAGTAGATATCCTTTATTTTAAAGATTTGAAAAATAGCTCACTGTATTTCTAAAGGGTTTTGTAATCTCCAAAGTACTATCACAGACAGTCTTTGTTCCTGAGAATAGCTCTATGAGAAAGGCAGGAGAGACAGTTATCACTTCTTGATACAAAGATAGAAGGAAGTGGAGGAGGAGAAAATGACTTACATCACCCCGTGTGGCTGTTAAGTAGCAAGTGCTCCGTTTCAGTATATTTCTTTTGACTTTATTTTTTTTTTTTCTTTTTTTTTTAAATTTTATTTTATTTTTAAACTTAACATAACTGTATTAGATTTGCCAAATATCAAAATGAATCCGCCACAGGTATACATGTGTTCCCCATCCTGAACCCTCCTCCCTCCTCCCTCCCCATTCCATCCCTCTGGGTCGTCCCAGTGCACCAGCCCCAAGCATCCAGTATCGTGCATCGAACCTGGACTGGCAACTCATTTCATACATGATATTTTACATGTTTCAATGCCATTCTCCCAAATCTTCCCACCCTCTCCCTCTCCCACAGAGTTCATAAGACTGTTCTATACATCGGTGTCTCTTTTGCTGTCTCGTACACAGGGTTATTGTTACCATCTTTCTAAATTCCATATATATGCGTTAGTATACTGTATTGGTGTTTTTCTTTCTGGCTTACTTCACTCTGTATAATATGCTCCAGTTTCATCCACCTCATTAGAACTGATTCAAATGTATTCTTTTTAATGGCTGAATAATACTCCATTGTGTATATGTACCACAGCTTTCTTATCCATTCATCTGCTGATGGACATCTAGGTTGCTTCCATGTCCTGGCTATTATAAACAGTGCTGCGATGAACATTGGGGTACTCGTGTCTCTTTCCCTTCTGGTTTTCTCAGTGTGTATGCCCAGCAGTGGGATTGCTGGATCATAAGGCATGTCTATTTCCAGTTTTTTAAGGAATCTCCACACTGTTCTCCATAGTGGCTGTATTAGTTTGCATTCCCACCAACAGTGTAAGAGGGTTCCCTTTTCTCCACACCCTCTCCAGCATTTATTACTTGTAGACTTTTGGATCGCAGCCATTCTGACTGGTGTGAAATGGTATCTCATAGTGGTTTTGATTTGCATTTCTCTGATAATGAGTGATGTTGAGCATCTTTTCATGTGTTTGTTAGCCATCTGTATGTCTTCTTTGGAGAAATGTCTATTTAGTTCTTTGGCCCATTTTTTGATTGGGTCATTTATTTTTCTGGAGTTGAGCTGGAGGAGTTGCTTGTATATTCTCGAGATTAGTTGTTTGTCAGTTGCTTCATTTGCTATTATCTTCTCCCATTCTGAAGGCTGTCTTTTCACCTTGCTAATAGTTTCCTTTGATGTGCAGAAGCTTTTAAGGTTAATTAGGTCCCATTTGTTTATTTTTGCTTTTATTTCCAATATTCTGGGAGGTGGGTCATAGAGGATCCTGCTGTGATGTATGTCAGAGAGTGTTTTGCCTATGTTCTCCTCTAGGAGTTTTATAGTTTCTGGTCTTACATTTAGATCTTTAATCCATTTTGAGTTTATTTTTGTGTATGGTGTTAGAAAGTGTTCTAGTTTCATTCTTTTACAAGTGGTTGACCAGAGTTCCCAGCACCACTTGTTAAAGAGATTGTCTTTAATCCATTGTATATTCTTGCCTCCTTTGTCGAAGATAAGGTGTCCATATGTGCGTGGATTTATCTCTGGGCTTTCTATTTTGTTCCATTGATCTATATTTCTGTCTTTGTGCCAGTACCATACTGTCTTGATAACTGTGGCTTTGTAGTAGAGCCTGAAGTCAGGTAGGTTGATTCCTCCAGTTCCATTCTTCTTTTGACTTTAAAAATGTTCTAAGGGCCCCCTCTTCAATTTGTTGCCATTAGGAATTACTTCCACATTTGTTTTCTAATGATTTTGTCAGCTGTGTGCAAATATTCCAGCAACATAGTCTTCCCATGTTTGATGCCACCCCCCTTTTAAAGATATATATATTTTAATGTGACCATTTTTTTTAAATGTCATTATTGAATTTGTTGCAATAGTGCTTCTGTTTTACGTTTTGTTTTTCTGTCTGCAAGGTATGTGGGATCTTCGGTCCCTGACCAGGTATTGAACTGCACCCCTTGCGTTGGAAGGAAAAGTCTTAACCACTGGGCTGCCTGGGAAGTTCCACCCCCGCCTCCCTCCCTTTTTAAAGCACTATTGAGCTTTCTTTCTCATTCTTCTCTTTAATTTCATTCCCCAAATTGGTTCTAAGGAGCCATTATGACCTATTTTAAATAATAGAACAGTGTTTTATTCCCGAGCGTTTTAAAGTTGAACCAGTTTTTCCAATGGAATGGCAGAAATTCTCTTTGTAGATGGAAAGTGAAAATCCTTAAAAACTCATCTGAGATATTTATTGACCTGGCCTGGAGGGATAACTACAGAGTGGGGTTCTTATCCTCAGGAGCTTGAATTATCTTTGCAGATGGTTTCCTGGAGTCACGTCCCCTGCTCTCCCCCAGGGATATAGGGTGTTTATCACAACCAGCTGCTCAAGAGCCTACTACTTGGCAGTTTTTAATAAGGGTTTACTGACTTAAGCACAGACTGGATCTGGACAAGTTTCTGTCTCAACAATCACGGGACAACAAGTATTAGTAAGATAAGTCCTCTGACCCTATTGGAAATCTCTCTGCTTTATGAGTTCTTATCAAGCTCTAGGTCCCTTATAATTTCTTGGAAATGAGAGGGTCTCTGACCCACTCCAGTGTTGTTGCCTGGAGAATCCGAGGGACGGGGGAGCCTGGTAGGCTGCCATCTCTAGGGTCGCACAGAGTCGGAGAGGACTGAAGCGACTTAGCAGCAGTAGCAGCAGCAGCTGACCCTAGGAGAGGCTCTTGCAGTAGAAGAGTTATATCCACAGCATTATAGATTTCTTGGCAGAATGGATCCCTGGTGTAAGACAGCAATCATAAGGAAAATCATTTTCAATCCTTTCCTTCTCCTCCCATGCCACTAAAGTTTAGTCTTCTTGAATTATGGCCAGAGATATGAAACAGCATGATCATTTCTCTGGTTAACTGTGTTGTGTTCTATAAGTCCATTACATTTCTGTGTGTGTGTGTGTGTGTGTGTGTTAGTTTCTCAGCTGGGTCCAACTCTCTGTGACCCCATGGACTGTAGCCAGCCAAGCTACTCTGTCCATGGGATTCTCCAGGCAAGAATACTGGAGTGAGTTGCTATTGCCTTCTCAGGGAAGGGAATCTTCCTGACCCAGGGATCAAACCCGGGTCTCCTACATGGCAGGCAGATTCTTCATAATCTGAGCCACCAGGTAGACCCTTAGGGTATACAGTCAGATAGATGATCCTTGGAAGGGACATGAGAACTGGAATGATCTGGTGTATCCCTAATGCCAGTTCATGATGTAAGAAGACACTCTGACTTGTTCAAAGCAAAATAAGGAAAAGGCAATGCAGGTTTCCAGAAGCTGGATGTATTTAAAGGTCCAATATTCTGAGATTTTTGCCACTCTTGCTTTTGTTGTTAAAATCTTCTTTAAAATTACAGTTAAGCTCCCTGCATATATGAATGAGTTCTGTTTCAAGAGTGCATTTCTAAGTCCAATTTGCTTGTAAGTCCAACAAAGTTAGCTTAGGTACCCAAGTAACACAATCGGCTATGTAGTATTGTACTGTAATAGGTTTATAATACATTCGCATCTTTGAAAGTTTGCAACTTGAAGGTTCGTATGTAGGGGACTTACTGTATTTTATTTGGCAACCTAAACCATTTCCCTATTTTATTGGCATAGGAAAGGAAGGGGCAGCTGGGCTCATGTCTAAAATCTAGAAATCCGGGAGCTACTCAATTGTCTAACTCATACTTCCTTTAGGAAGTTATTTTAATTTCTGTCATCAAGTGCAAAATTTGATTCATTATAAAGTTCTTAGTATAGTTTTATGATCTGCTATCAATTAATTCATCTGTTTAATGTATATTTTAGTAATAAGTATCCCAAAGCTTTACCTTAAAGGGTAAAAGCCAGGGAAATGACAGCAATTTACCTCTAACCATCTGGTCCCTGTCTTGCTGCACCCACCCACCCCACCCCACCCCCGCCCACCCCGGCCCCCCAACTCCTGCCAGCAACCTCCAATTGCCAGGTAGACAACAAGGTGAATCCTGAATTTATCTTTCTAGTAATCTGTATTTTTATGTTTTAATGAATACCTTAATCAATATTTGCATATCAACAGTGGAATCCTTCCAAGAAAAGCTTTTCTTCTGTGAAGCAGCACTCTTTTTCACTTTTCTCCCCTTGGTCCCAATTCATTCATTCATTCTTTCTTTCTTTAATGCATTTTTATAGTGGTAAAAGCCACATAATAGAAAACGTACTGTTATAACTGTATTTGCCTATACAGTGGCACTAAAGACATTCACATTGTTGTGCAACTCTCACCATCATCCATCTCCCAAGTTTTTCACTTTTGTAAATGGAAACTCTGACCCCATTAAACACTAACTCCCCTTCTTCCCTCCCATCTCACTCCCATCCCCAGCCCCTGGCATTCCACCAATGTACTTTCTGACTATGAATCTGACCATTCTTGGTACCTCATGTAAGTGGAATCAAACAGTATTTGTTTGCACCTACTGTATACCAGAATGCATTTTTAAGATTACCTTAATATTTGTCCTACAGATTATCCCTTCTCCCCCCAGCCCCGTGCTATACAGTGTATTCTCACTAGTTACCTATTTTATACATCAGCGGTGTGTACATGTCAATCCCAATCTCTCCATTCATCCTACCCACTCCTTTCCTCTCTCGGTGTCCATACGTTTGTTCTCTATGTCTGTGTCTCTATTTCTTCTTCGCAAATAGGTTCATCTCTACCGTTTTTTTAAATTCCACATATAAGCACTAATATGCAATATTTGTTTTTCTCTTTCTGACTTACTTTACTCCGTATGACAGACTCTAGGACCATTCATGCCTCCTTCTTCCCTCCCTTACTCCTTTCCTTCTTTTTCTTTATATTTTAATTTTTTTGGCTGCGTGGCGTGCAGGATACTAGTTCCCTGACCAGGGCTTGAACCTGTGTCCCCTGAATTGGAAACGTGGAGTCTTAACTACTGGACTACCAGAGACGTCCTTTGGTCCCAGTTCTTGCTTGTCATTCCACCCAACATCTGTCAGGTGCTTGGGCACCACTATCAGGTAAGCTGCAGGAAGGCGCTGATGGCATCTCCTTCAGATGTGAATCGCCTGCAGCACCTAACACAGGCAGAGCCTCTGTCAGTGTCAGCTGAGTGCAATTCTTCTTGTACTTGCTCTGCTCTTTAGCAGGCTAGGTATCCCCAGTTCCTTGGGGCATGCTTTTTTGTGAGCTGGTTCCAGATTCCTCACTATCTGGATCATTCTCTCTGAATGCATTCCTGTTGAATGACTTTTGAGACAGACCTTGAGTTACAAGAACAGTCCTTTAGATGTGGTTTGACGGGAGGGAAGTACACTGGTACCGTCCCTCCTAGGACCAGACTCATTGGGTGATACAATCTTAACTCTGAACAGGCAGCCCACTGTTCATACATGTGCTCCTCTGAAAATATTGGATTAAGTTCAGTGATGGTCTATGTTATGTGGAAATTTTCATTCTTTGAAAGTTCATTTTTAAAAATTATATTCCCCAATTATATCTCAATTTCCAGATAGTCTTTAAAATGACATTTATTTCTAGCTTTTCATGTATGCTCTTTAAGTGTTCTTTTTTCCTTTACAATTGAACATACACCCTCAGTCAGAGGCCGGTGGGCATTTGATGGATAAAAAAAAAAATCCAAGCTTTTGTCCATCAGATACTTTTCATCCTTGCCTCAACCATATTAAGTTTATGATACTTCATGCTGATTAATGTTAGCTCTTTTCATTTTTTCCATTTTCTACTCATTTGATGAAATATAAGCAAAACACACTTAAGCAGAGGTTTGAAAATCCTTATTTGCTACTGCTGCTAAGTCGCTTCAGTCGTGTCCGACTTCTGTCTGACCCCATAGACGGCAGCCCACCAGGCTCCCCCATCCCTGAGATTCTCTAGGCAAGAATACTGGAGTGGGTTGCCATTTCCTTCTCCAATGCATGAAAATGAAAAGTGAAAGTGAAGTCGCTCGGTCGTGTCCAACTCTTAGCGATCCCATGGACTGCAGCCCACCAGGCTCCTCCATCCATGGGATTTTCCAGGCAAGAGTACTGGAGTGGGGTGCCGTTCCCTTCTCTGCTAGCTGACCCCTTTTTCCTCAGAGCAATTAAGTTGAATCCAAGTAGGAAGCCCCACCCTCTTCCCTTGTGTGGGTTCCTGAAGAGCTTAAGATGCCCTCAAACAGAGTTCCTAAATGGTTGCAATGAAATATGCAGCTGATTTCAACAATGGTGCTGAGTATGGTTGCTGCTGTCCTTAATGGACTGCCAGCTGGTAGCATCACCGTCTAGGATACAGATGTCTACATGGGTGTCTGGCAGGAAGGTGGCTTAGATTAGGAAAGTGACGTTGTTCCTGAACTGATCAGAGCCTTTAGAAGCATTCTCCACAGGGACTTCCCTGACTCTACTGGTTAAGGCTCCACTTTCCAACGCAGGGGGCACAGGTTCAACCCCTGGTTGGGAAACTAAGATCCCATTTGCACAGCGTGTGTGTGTGTGTGTGTGTGTGTATGTGTGTATTTGTGTTAGTTGCTCAGTCCTGTCCAACTCTTTGCAACCCTATGGACTGTAGCCCACTAGGCTCCTCCCTCCATGGAATTCTCCAGGCAAGAATACTGGAGTGGGTTGCCATTTCCTCCTCCCAATGCTTTGTGGTATGGCCAAAATTTTAAAAATAAGAAGTTGTCTCCACAGCCCCCTCAGAATTTTTGCCTCATTTCAATCTTTTGATCAAATTGAAGACCCTCCCCTCAATTTTTTTTCCACCTCACGTGCAAACCAGATCAGGTGTCTAGTTTGTAGTTTCTTTTCCTTAAACCACCTTTGAAGATTTAAAAAATACTTACATTCCTTTTCTTCCTGTAGGTGTAAGTAAGTGCTTTACCCCTCAGTATCTCCTTGCCGTTGACCTTGCTAATATTCAGTCTGATTTTTAGATGCACTTCTTACATGTGGTGGCTGCACACCAGCGTGCAGTGGCTCGGAGGACGGCGGCTCGGGCCAGTGCGGTGTCGTCACTGCGCGCCAAGCAGAAATGTAGCTGATTTGCAAAGGGCAGAGTGAGGCACAGGAGGATGGAATAACGCTGAGAACCAGTATGAATAATGTCTGTGTTTCATCTCTTCCAACCACACTCCTCATTTATTTTAAAGAAAATGCCAGTGGGGTGCTCATGGAGAGGATACCACAGTAAATAACGTAGGATATCTCATCAGGCACCAAGCTATGCTACCACGCTGGGGAGAAAACTTAGTAATGCATGACCCTCGTGGCGAAGGACATTTTAATGACAGAATTTAATGTTTTTATTCAATAAAATGCATACAATAATAAATCGAGAGATTATGACAAAAAGTGATAGTAACTCTTCTTCCTTAGCCCCAGCACCCTAGAGTAACTCTGCTGCTGCTGCTGCTAAGTCGCTTCAGTCGTGTCCGACTCTGTGCGACCCCATAGATGGCAGCCCACCAGGCTCCTCTGTCCATGGGATTCTCCAGGCAAGAACACTGGAGTGGGTCTAGATAGTATTTATTGACTTTCTGTGGATAAACATGGGGGATTTTTTTTAAATTATCCAGTCCTGATGACTTTTTATTTTTACATTTTTATCTATTTATTTATTTTTGGTTGTGCTGGGTCTTAGTGCTGCTCAGGCTTTTGTCTAGCTGTGGCACGTGGAAGCTACTATGTACTTTCAGTGCACAGGCTTCTCTTTGCCGTGACTTCTTTTGTTACGGAGCGTGGGCCCCAGGCGTGCGGGCTTCAGTTGTTGCGGCTCCCAGGCTCTAGAGCACAGACTTGATCGTTGTAGCTCATGGGCTCAGTTGCTCCTGCTTGTGGGGTCTTCCCAGATCAGGAATCAAACTCCTGTCTCCTGCATTGACAGGCGAATTCTTTACCAGTGAGCCACCGGAGAATCCCCTAATGACTTCTTGCTATTTTTAGTGTCTGATAGTTACTTTTGTTTCTTCATGGGCCATATTCATGATTTTAAATTCATAAATTTAAAGTTTATGTCCAGCTCCATCCACTTTAGTCAGTGTCTGAACTCCATTCACCTTCCTCTACCTCAATTCCCACTTGCTGTCAGTTCGACAGGAAGTCCTGTCAGTTCCTGCAGTCTCAAGGCTGTCCATTGTCATAGTTCTCTCTGAATATGGCTTCTGTTACACCAGTCTCTTGGATTTTATTTTTTTCTTTTGTTGCTCATGGTCTCCCTCTCGTTGTCTAGTTTGGTGTCCTAGGAGGTCTCTTCAATTTTATTTTCTAACCTATGAGTTAAACTTTCTAGTTTAGCTATCACTTTTTTTTCTCTTTGATTTTCCCTTTTTCATACCCTACTGTTTTTGTTTTATGAATGTATTTTCTCAGATTTGTATCTCTTTTTTTTTTCTTTTAGTATGTTTTTGAAGCCTTAAATGCTGGTCCCTTACTTGCCTGTTCCTCTGAGGACACATTTGGGTGTCTTTTCTTTTTGCTGTGCTATGTGACACGCGGGGTCTTAGTTCCCTGACCCGGAATCAAACTTGTGTCCCTTGCAGTGGAAGCATGGAGCCCTAACCATTGGACCACCAGACAAGTCCCAACAGTTGGGCCTTTTGTGCTGCTTGCGTTCCTTGTATTTTGGTAGTTTAGTTTAGTGGTTAAGAGCTTGGTCTCTGGCTCAAACTCAGGTTGAATCCTGGCTTTAGCCTACCAATACAGGAGACATGGGTTCAATTCCTGGGTCAAGGAGATCCCCTGGAGGAAGGAATGGCAACCCACTCCAGTATTCTTGCCTGGGCAATCCCATGGACAGAGGAGCCTGGCAGGCTACAGTCCATGGTGCAGCAAGAGTCAAATGAAGCTGAGCGTGTGTCCACCAACCCCCTACCCCACCCACACACACAGTCAAGGGGAGAGCATGGAGAAACACACTTTTACTTTGCCAATTTTTATGGCAATTCTCATTATTAGTCCTTGTAGTGTTTCCTTGTTAGCTTAGTTACATAACCACTGTTATTATGTTTTTATACTCTAATTTCTTGGAGAATTTGTTGTTGTTCAGTCACTAAGTTGTGTCCCGGTCTTTTCAACCCCATGGACTGCAAACCGCCTGGCTCCCGTGCTCTTCACTATCCTGGAGTTTGCTCAGACTCATGTCCATTGAGTTATTCTTGGAGAATAACCAGAGTCAAATAGACAAAGACCTGCAAGGAAGAGGCAAAGAGGTGGAAAGGGAAGTGTCTCACGAGCACCTTAGTCTGTGGGTGAGTTTCATGAAGAGGTGCAGGTATATACAAAGAATGTTCTCTACAGTTTCTACAAATTAATAGACTGTTGGAATAGAGATCATTTACAGTCTCTTCCCTTTTAAATTTTTTTAAAATTTGTTTTTTAAGCCATACCATGCAGCATGCGGGATCTAGTTCCCCAAGCAGGAATCAAACCCATGCCCTTTGCTCTGGGAGCCTTAACCACTGGACTGCCAGGGAAGTCCCTATCTACAGTCTCTTCTTCCTTAGACATCCTGGGAATGATGGGCTCTTGCAGACATGGGAAGGTTACTAGTTCCTGCTCCCTGCTGTTAGCGAGTATGGATACCTGCATGTTCTTAAAGCTTTGAATTCTGTATGCTAGTTTAGCATTATTATAGGTTTTGATTATTTTGATGGGCAATGCAATGATGAAGATTTTATTGTTATTTTGCCTTTCAATAACCTTGTCTATCATTGTGGTTTTGATTTCTCCTTTGATTCAATTATTGTATAGAAAAGTTTATATATGAGAATGAATTTTATGTATATAAAATGAATATCATGGACTATTTCTCCTCTTGGTTAATTGCTTTGTGAAATGGAATATTTCCTGCCATATCAGTTAAGAGGGATTGTTGAGCTGATGAGCCCTAAGGGAATTCAGGAAGGAGGAGAATATCTTCTATCTAACAGCCCTGAGGTTGCAGCCACTCTCTGTGGAAGAGGGGATCTGAAAACACTGGAAGCTTGCCCCAGATAGCTGAGATACAGATAAAAGGAAGGATTTCTCCAAGCCCAGATACTTAACATCTTCCCAAACACAGAAAAGCGCTAAATTCCTCTTCTTGAGATATCTGGTTTTCCTTGAATAGCACTAATCTTCGGTGTTCAGATTACGTGCCCTTTGTTATAAGACTTTTATATAACCTGGCTACCCCACCCCCCACTCCCACCCCCACCCCTACACCAGCAATTCTTTCAGGGCTACTTGAGATGCTCCCTCCCATGCTTGAAGTCCTAAGAATTTCCCACCATATAAAACCTAAGTCTTAACTTCTAGGTTATGACTGTTTTTTAAGTCGGCAGTTTCTATTTCTGTTGTGAAAGTGTAAAATCAAAATATTGTTGACTCATTTGAAAATGTTTTAGTGGATATGATGAATTCTTAAGAAGACTTGCCTTGGCGTCTTCCAGTCCTTGAGGAGCTCAACTTTCTTCACCCTTGAGGCAAGAGATTAGAATTGCTTAACGTAGCTTGGTGGTCCATGCACTTAAGCAGGCAGTTGGCCAGCGGAGGGTGTGTTGTAGTATCTGGTTCTTTGAGAAATTCAAACTGGTTATTTGGCAGCTGACTCTTCTCATTTTCATTGTACCTTTGCTGAAGAATGTCTTCTGTGCTCAGTCAGCCTCTGCCTGGAAGGGTTGAATAGTTTGCATACTTCTGAGTCACTCCCAGTCCTTTAACAGTCCTAGTCCTAATGGAGCATTCTTCTAAAACTTAGAATAGAATCAGTCTCCATAAGTAGAGATAGCTTTCCTGACCAAACTGGGAAGATACTGGGTGAGAAAGGAGGGAAGAAATGAAAGAGCACAGGTAAGAATGGTGGTCCACAGCATCTGAGTCTCAGATTTGCGCTTTGTGTGGTCTGAGCCTTCCTGTGGTCGTGGAACCAGCAGAGCTCTGGCTCTGCTGATCTCTGCTGCATCAGGAATTCCCGGGCCTCCAGTAAGGTTTTGGAGCTCATGATTTAAAGATGAGTGTGGAGTTAGGGGAAGGGCCAGGTGACATGCTTAAATACTTCGGTGAAGGGGTCATTAGGCCTCTTGCACTCCTGACTTCATCTGGCTATCAGGGTACTGTGAGGCTGCAACCACCCCTCCCTAGCTGTTGTGAGTCTCAGGGCAGAGGGGCTGAGCTCTGAAGGCAAACATCTGATGTGAGGTCAGGGCCAGGCTCTACCACGTATCAGCTTCAGGCATTTCATGCGTAGCTTCATACGTGTGTGCTCAGTCTCTCAGTCGTGTCTGACTCTTTGTGACCCCATGGATTGTAGCCCATCAGGCTCTTCTGTCCATGGGATTTCCCAGGCAAGGATACTGGAGTGGGTTGCCATTTCCTCCTTCAGGGTATCTTCCCGACCCAGGGATCAAACTCTTGCATTGGCAGGCAGATTCTTTACCAGTGAATCATCTGGGAAGCCTATCAGCTTTATGGCCTTTGGTAAAAACCACCAGACTCCCAGAACTGCACGTTAAAAGAACTGACAATAGCAACCTAATGGCACCTTGCAGGTTGTTGTTAGAATTAAAGATAAGGTATTCCACAGATCATCATTGCCTCTGAAGCTGAAATGCTAATACTTTGACCACCTGATGGGAAGACTCTTTGGAAAAGACCCTGATGCTGGGAAAGATTGAAGGCAAAAGGAGAAGAGGGTGACAGAGAATGAGATGATTGGATGACATCACCGATTCAATGGACATGAATTTGAGCAAACTCCGGGAGATAGTGAAGGACAGGGAAGCCTGGTGTGCTGCAGTGTATGGGGTCTCAAAAGAGTCAGACAACGATTTAGCGACTGAACAACAATAATAAAAATCATCCTCAATCCCCTCTTCCTCATCGTTCTCCTTGTCATGGTTCATCCCGGGTCACCCTTCTGTGTGCCAAGTACCTTCACATGATAAACAGCAGAGAAACCCCTCAGTGGTTCCTGGCTGTTGTTCACAGGTCGAAGGGACACCTACCTCCCATGGGTTAAGCACCTGTAGGCTGGCCTGATCAAGTGTGGTTTGTGACCTGAACCTGCAGGGCAGAGTGGCAGTGACTGGGGGCTGGGGGTGGGGGCAGAGGGGGCTAATAGGGGCCCAATCCCCTTGGAAAATGACGTCAAAGGGCCTAAAATGCCTCAGGAAAATGCCTGGAGGCATTGAACACAAGGGGCCGTGAGCAATGCAGTGATTTACTTTGGATTTCCGATCTGTCAAGTGAGGGGAATGAATCAGGCCTGGATCTGCCTCCCCAAATCTTTCAAATCAGGAACTCTTATTCTGATGTTTATTTATTTTTATTTATTTATTTGTCTGTGCCCAATCTTAGTTGCAACACTCAGGATCTTTAATTATCATTGAGGTACCTGGGATCTTTAGCTGTGGCATACGGGTTCACTGACCAGGAGTTGAACCCTGGCCCCCCTGCATTGAGAGCGCAAGGGTCTTAGCCCCTGGACCACCAGGGAAGTCTCAAAGGCTCTCTAAATTTGGAATAAAGAGAGTGTACATAATCAGACTGTTAGACTATAAGCCCTAGGAGGGCATAACCCGGATCTTTCTTTGTTCTTTTACCCTTAGACTGTATCACCATAGATATGTAGAAGTCCCACAGTGATTATTTGAGAAATAAATTATCCCCTGCTTTATCTCTGTCCTGGGATAGAACCCAGTCATCATGGATGTATATAACCAATGGTGGGTGGGAGAGGTGGGGGCCAGCTCAACTGACGTATTTCTTATACAATATTCGATTCAAATATTCAATTTATGAGAACTTATAACCTTGCCCATAAATTTTGCTTTGTGCCAGAGAAGTAGCGAGTCTGAAATTATAATAAAACCATAATATTATCATGAACATTTTGGCTATACTGTTTCACTTTTTTTTTTTTTTTTTTTTTTTGGCTGGGCCATGTGGCATGTGGGCTCTCAATTCCTCAACCAGGGATTGAACCTGCACCCCCTACATTCAAAGCTCAGAATCCTAACCACTAGACTGCTAGGGAAGTCTTGTTTCACTTTTGTTTTTTTAATATGAGGAATTCTGATATGTTGTGAAAGATGGTAAAAATAAGCTTCTTTTTGAAGGTAAAAATGCATACAAACAGAGCTATCATATTGAAAGCATTTGTTAATACTTCATAAAAGATTTGTATATTTTGATTTCTTTCCAATTTTGAATGAAAAAAAAATGTTCTTTTGATGAACTTTGCAATTCTAGAGTAAATACTCTCCTTTATCCAAATTGACTTGACTTAATGGGAACTCACAAACCATGGGAAATTGTCAACAGGGAGTCAGATGTATTAGAAATAATAACTTAGGAACATTCCAGGACTGAAGAGAGAGATTTGAAAGTTTAATATGTTAAAGTACCCACTGGCATCTTGAATGGATTTTTGGAGAGATTGAGACTGTTTGAGATCCAATGGGCTTAGAGAGAGGACAGGACCGCTAGGGAAGCCAGTTTGGAACAGGGGGCCTCTAGAGTGAGGGGTGAGTGCCGAGAAGCAGACATCTGGAGGTTGTTGATCAGCCTTGCTCAGAGGGTGGAGTGCATTTATGATGCTCAGAACAAAGGAAGAGAAGATGGATCCAGCAGCAGATTCCCAGAGCATTGCCTGAATTAGAAGACTCCTGACTGTGTCTAACAGTCCACTCTTGTTTCATTTCCCATCCTTTGGGGTGTATGTGTGGGTGAGTATGTGTGTGCACGTCGGCGCACTCAGTTGTGTCCGACTCTGGGATCCCATGGTCTGCAGCCTGATAGGCTCCTCTATCCATGGGATTTCCCAGACAAGAATACTGGAGTGGATTGCCATTTCCTTCCCCAGGAGATCTTCCTTACCCAGGGATTGAACCAGCATCTCCAGCATTGCAGGCAGATTCTTTGCTGCTGAGCCACCAGGGAAGCCCGTCTTTTGTTTTAGCATATTTTAAAAAATATTTATCTATTTGGCTGTGTCAGATCTTTGTGGCGGCACATAAGATGGCTCGAGCTCTTAATGTTTTAGCATCTTAATCCCAGTGTCTACCAGTGGGTCTTAAAGTCCCATGTTCCACGTAGCACATGGAATCGGCTTCTTCAGGTGATCTGGCCTTCTCTGCCCTCCCTGAATTCCCATTAGATGCGGGGGATGGGGGTCACCCTCACCGGGCTACTTACGCCACTGCCTTACATTGGACTTCTCTGGTAGGTCAGACAGTAAAGAATCTGCCTGCAATGTGAGAGACCTGGCTTGGATCTCTGAGTCAGGAAGATTCCCCTGGAGAAGGAAATAGCAACCCACTCCAGAATTCTTGCCTGAAGAATCCCATGGACAGAGGAGCCAGGCGGGCTACAGACCATGGGGTCACAACGAGTAGGACACGACTGAGTGACTTTCACATTCTTTCATTCATTACATTAGATGCCAAAGACTGGTTTATGAGGATATCAGAACAGGTTGGATGGAGTGTATGGAATGGCATGTGGTGAGCTGAGTATTTTTGAGTTATTAATGTTAGGGTACATGATGTTCTTAGTGGGCCAAATAAAGGCTTCCTGTTTAATGATAAGGGCATGGCATTTGCCTCTGTGTTTATAGGCTGTGTAGTATTTTAATTAAAATGTAATGTTGAAGTTACCTCAAGGCCGTATTTTAGACGGACTGGAAAAGGAAATGAAGGCTCCCGTGTGGGTAAGGCCTATGAGTCACATAGACGCTGTCTGGTGTTTGGAGGCCGCAAGGCTGGCTCCGCCACCCAGAATCCCAAGCCCTCTGTCCTTAATAGCCTCGGGGGTGATATTTCAGAATGCAGCCAACCTCTCTAACAGCTGCCCTTGAATATTTAGATATAGAATTGGAATTCTGTGCCGGTGTTACTCAGACGAAAGGTCGCCACCGAGAAGAGAGGCGTCTGTCTCCATCACCACGTCCCGCACTAGC
Source organism: Bubalus kerabau (assembly GCF_029407905.1). Taxonomy (NCBI): domain Eukaryota; kingdom Metazoa; phylum Chordata; class Mammalia; order Artiodactyla; family Bovidae; genus Bubalus; species Bubalus kerabau. The sequence goes on from NC_073642.1 coordinate 27,253,112, forward strand.
CTCATCTTGTGATGTCCCTGAGTGAGTCCTTTCATGTCCCCAAGAAAAAGGATGGCAGAACTGGTGGGCTGTGCTAAGGAGTGGTTTTCCTTTGTTTTGGTTAAAAAAAAAAAACACAAATTCAGGCAAGGTGGAGAGAAAATGGAAAGGATAAGAGGGTCTGTGATTAAGTAAAACAGAGCTGTCAGCCCCATCCCACCTTAGCAAGTGCCACTCAGCCTCCCTGAAACTGCCCTTGGAGGTGGCTCATGAGTAGAATGGCCTACCAGATTTGTAAAAGAACACAGGATTAGTGACATGCATATCTTTAGAATCTTCTTCCTTTAAAAAAAAAGTGAACTATATTTACTATTTTATTTTTGTAGTAAAATCTCTCTCTCTCTCTCTCTTTTTTTTTGGCTGTACCTCTTGGCTTTCAGGATCTTAGGTCCCCAATCAGGGATGGAACAGGGGCCCCGGCAGTAAAAGTGCCTAGTCCTAGCCACCGGACCACCAGAGAATTCCCTAAAAATCTCATTTGGACTTCAGGAGAGCTAGCCTTTCTCCCTGGTATGCTCTAATAAGAAAATGATTAGTAGAAGTCAGATGTAAGAGGATTGTTCACTTGTCCCCCTTCTTTTTGTGACCAGATGTGCATAACATGAAATGGAGTCTTTGGACCAGTTTTAAGTGGACAGTTCTGGGGCATCGAGTCTGTTCACATTGTTTGGAAACCATCACCACCATCAGTGTCCAGAACTGTCCATTTTCCCAGGTGAAAACTCTGTGCCCCTAAAGCAGAATGTTCACATTTTAAAGCATGATTTATTTCAGAAATGCTTAGGTTGGGCGCCTGGACATACTGATTCCAAATCGTTTTACATTTGTGTTGCAAGGGGATAATAAAAGACATGACTGAGCAGTTACACACCCCCCTAGCCTGGATAGATAGGAGCCCATTGAACACGCCAGACAACTAAAGCCTAGAGCGTGACTGATAATTCTGCCTGATGCTGAACCTGTGCTGCGCCCCCTCCAATATGCTTGTGCTGGTTTGGCTGTAATTTGTGCGATTGACAATTCTTCCCCAGTTTGTCCATATTCTGGAGCTATAGTATACTTACAGCAGTTATCTTGGTACTTACAATTCAGAGTGAAGTTTTAACCTTTCTCAAAGCTTTCGTTTCCTTGTCTTAGAGTGACCCATCTGTGTGGTCTCTGAGGAAGGGTCTTTCCATTCACCTGTCCTGTGAGGAAAGAGAAGTCGCTCAGTCGTGTTCGACTCTTTGCAACCCCATGGACTGTAGCCTGCCAGGCTCTTCTGTCCATGGGATTTTCCAGGCAAGAGTACTGGAGTGGGTTGCAATTTCCTTCTCCAGAGTATCTTCCTGACCCAGGGATCAAACCTATGTCTCCTGCATTGTGGGCAGACGTTTTACCATCTGAGCCACCAGGGAAGTCTCAGCCTGTCCTGTAGTTCTAGTTATTTCCATAATTGATGTTGTGAACTTACTATGCTTTTAAGAAGGAGGAAGGGGGGCGGGGAATGGAAGGTTCTGGAAGTCAAATGAAGAGTAGAGAATACAAGGGAAAAAAGACAGGCACAAAGAAGGAATGAGACCGAAGAGAAAGGAACTGCGATGTCATCAAGGAGGGACTCGGGACATCACCAGGTTTGTCCCAAGGAGGATGTTTATTTAACAGACTTCCATTTTGAGTGTACACAGAACATTAAGGGAGCAAACAGTACCAAGCCCAAGCTGATGGGAGGGAGAGAACCACCATTCTGGTTTCAGATCGTGTGTCATCTTGTGTCCTGGGGTCACATTCAATGTCCACTCGTGCCACGTCTGGCTGTGGACACATGAAAGCAGCCTAGACGGGGGACAAAAAGGGAGTCCATGGGGTTTCACTCATCACCTCATTTAATTCTCCCTGTAGATCCAAGGCAAGGTTACACCCCTTTAGAGCCCAGGAAACAGGACTGCTGGTCACTGGGACTTCCCTGGTGTCCAGTGGTGGGACTCTGCTTCCACTGCAGGGCAGAGGGTTCGATTCCTGGTCAGGGAACTAAAATCCTTCATGCTGCCCTGTAGCCCCCCAAAAAAATAAATACAAATTTTTTAAACAAAGATCAGATCACTGATCGTGGCAGAGCTGGGCTCCAGTCCTTGAGTTGTCTGATTCAAAGCCTACTCTTTCCTCTAACCCACTGTGCAAATCTCCACCCTCCGTCCACATCCCAGACCATCACACAGTTGTGACTACATACTCTGAGCTGCTCACAAAAGGCTAATGTTAGCCCATATTCACGAGAGAATAGTGTAAGCTCCACCCAGGTTAACACTCCAGGAGCCCTATGATCGGGTGCTTGACCAGGTTTGGGACCTCAAACGGTAGCTTCAAGACTCAGCTCACTTCTCTCAACTTTGCTTTCTTGTTGGTAACAATTTTTTTTTTTTTTGCTGTACCGCAGGGCACGTGGAATCTTAGTTCCCCAACCAGGAATCGAACCTTCACCCCTTGCAGAGTCTTAACTACTGGACCTTCAGGGAAATCCTGTAGAAATTTTGAGGAGGTTCTTTCTGAGCAGTGACAAAGGTGATGTTCGGCAGAAGAGGGCACAAGCATCCTGGAAGAACTCCTATTGACTGGTCTTGGTTCCAACTCTGCTTCTCCCAGAAGCAGTCACTCTGGCCAAGGAGGTCCACCTTGGGCTTGTGTTCATACCCGCAGCTCCAGGGTCAGGAGAGAGATGCTCTGAAGATACAGCAGATCAGAAAAGCTCTCTGTCGGCTGTGGGTGACCATCCATGAATGTCTACTGGACATCTCAGCAGTTGTCATGTAGGAGTTAAAGGGCTTTTGTTGAACTCCATTTGTGAGTCCCTGTGAGGCAGGGCAGACCCTGACCATGTCTTGTGTGCTATGGCTGTTGGGAGAACTCACCTTACAGTGAGATAAAATAATTAGAAATTGATTCTTGGGTTTCTAGTTCTAAGAAGTGACTTCAGTCCTCAAAGGGATAATTAAATAAGATTTTTTAAAAAAATGTATTACCCTGTCCCGGAGATTTCATGAGCTCTGTCTTTTAATTTCAGCTGTGTTTCTTGGGTATGAAATAGGGAGATCCTTTAAGCCAGAGGTCCCCAACCTTTTTGGCACCAGGAACTGGTTTTTTGGAAGACACTTTTTCCATGGACCAGGGATGGGGGATGGTTTCAGGATGATTCAAGGGCTTTACATTTACATTTATTCCTATTATAATTACATCAGCTCCACCTCAGATCATCAGGCATGAGATCCCGGAGTTTGGGGACCTCTGCTTTAAGGCTTTACTTTGGTCACGTGTCTGTTTTCAATCTGTATTTGGTGTGAATGGGAGCGACATACATTAAATGCCTTTTTTATCAGATGCTTGTGACTTACATAAGCCAGCTCAGGTAATCCTCTCAAAAACTGTACTGTAGGGTAGGTGGCATTCTAACCATTTCACAGGTATTTATGCAGCTGTTGGTGGCGGGGAGGCCAGTGGGGAGGGAAGACAGCATTTCTTCTGGCTTTTCCAACGTGTTAGATAATTACAGAATGCCAAAAGAGCCCCAATTATCATTAGAACAATTTCATGCACAATTATACTCAAACAAGTTCAAGCAAATTATTCTGTTTTAATTGTAACAGAGCTAAAGTGAGGTGATTTTCGTATTCTTTAGGACTGTTAACTTTTCCTCTGAAAAGTAATTTTTGTAAAAAAATTAAGTCATGCCAAGTCTTGTTTATTTTTGCTTTGACACAGAGAAAGAGTATTGTAGGGGAGAGAACAGTCTCTAATGTCACAAAGAATCATGTTGTTTTGGGACTTCCATGGTGGTCCAGTGGTTAAGACTCTGCACTTCCAAAATTTATCTTTTGGCTTGGCCAAAAGATAGAAAAAGAATTGTTTGGAAGGTGGTTTTAGACCTGGCACAGATAGCCAATCCCTGTGCTATCATTTGGAAGGAAATTTCTAACACCTAGGATAGAATGAAATCCCATCCTCGAGGGTAGATGCTAGTTTACAAAAATTGGATAATGCTTGGTTTTTTTTTTTTTTTTTTTGGCTGTGCTGGGTCTTCGTTGTCACTCAGGCTTTTCTCTAGTTGCGGTGAGTGGGCTTCTCATTGTGGTGGCTTCTCTTGTTGCAGAGCACGGGCTCTAGGGTCCCTGGGCTCAGTAGTTGTGGGGCACAGGCTTAGTTTCCCCACCGCGTGAGGGGTCTTCCCAGACCAGGAGTTGAACCCATGTCTTCTGCATTGGCAGGTAGATTCTTTACCACTAAGCCACCAGGGAAGCCCCCTTGTTATGTTCTGAAATACCTGAGTACCTGTAAGAAGGGCTCCGTTAACCGGGCGTGCGTCGCCACACCACTGCCTCCTGGTGAGTCAGGACCTGCTGGAATGCCCTCATTCTGTGTGTTGTGTTATTGCCATCACAGTCCATTGAAGAAAAGGACACATTCCCTTTTCGTTTACAGATACAAGCTGTGATGCGTCTGGTCCATCTGTCTCCATGGGACCCAGGCCATGTTGTCTCTCCCAGAGCCTCTGCTTGTGGCTGTCTGTGCTCCTGCAGCTGCTGGCCTGGACGGACACTCCAGCCCTTGTCCTTCCAGCTGCGGGGCTTCCCACACCCTGGCAGGAGGCAGCGTGAGGAGCACCTAGAGGCTCGCCTATCTGACATTGACCTCAGTATGAGTCTTAAAGATTTTCCTTACAAGGAGCCCTGAGAGTGTGACTCACATGTGCCTTCCTGGGATGCCCCACAGTTACCTGGAACCCACTGTCTTCCCAAGCTGCACATATTATTTTTTTAAATAATTTACTTATTTATTTGGCTGTACCAGATCTTAGTTGAGGCACGCAGGATCTTTTAGTTGCAGGGATCTAGTTCCCCAACCAGGGATCAAACCTGGTCCCCTGCGTTTGGAGTCTTGGCCACTGGCCCACCAGGGAAGTCCTCAACGTATTTTCTAAAAACCGAAATTCCACCCCCCCATGATCTCCTTCTCAGCATCTCTGTGTGTGCTCATTTTCTGTCCCCTAACTACAGAATTATCTTCATGTCTGTCCCTTCCCCACCACTGCTTGCTGCACAGACACGTGATGTGAGCCACTCAAAACATGTCTCGCCCAGCCATTCTTTTCCTTCCGGTGGCACAGCTTGTCACGTCTCCATCCTCTGGGAACTGTGTGCGCATTCCCCAGATGCTTTCGGAGTGGGTGACACCTCCTTTGGACGGCCCTGTGCTTTCCGAGGTGAAGCCCTCACCCCCACCAGGACAGGCTGCCCTCCATGTTCTTAGGATGCTCATCTTCCCCTCCAGCTCTTGCCTTTCTTCCCTTTTGTTTTCAGATTTCCCCTCCTGAGTGACTGGCTTCAAGCTTCTGCTTCTGTGCTTCCTGATTTCCTGGCCTCAACTGAACCATTCCATTCGTTGTGCTCTGATGAACTTACTGACTGTGATAGTCATGTTGCCTAAACTTAGCTTGGTTTTAGTGTTATTTCTTGGTTTGAACCTCATTTCCTTCTGCAGTTCCCCAGAGACTAATAACCCAGGAGCTCATATTTATCCTCATCACCTTCACTGATGCTTCCGGTGAAGGAGGCTAGTTTAAATGTTGCATTTTGGCACACTTTATTTTGTAACCAGTGTTGAGAAGGATACCATGAGCACTGGCTCAGAGTTTTGAAACTTTCACAGTTATGGTCATCTTGCTTTTCAATTCCCCTTTAAGCCACATTTCCTTGGTCAGAAAAAAGGAAACAATCCACTGACATCGCTTACCATTAAAATTTTTAATTGTCTCAAACAGCGCCCATGCAGCAGGTACTTACTTTAAACTGTGTTTCCTTTGCTTTTGCCACTGGAGTTAAAGGACCAGTAGAAATCTGTTTGTGAAGCATTATGTAACATTTAGAAAGCCTAAACCTACAAAGGTGCATTTTAAAAAAGGAAAAATAATCATGTTTCAGGGAATGAATGCTTTTTTATCTTCCTCATAATTAAAGTATAAATCACACATTTGTGGTTTATTTTTTTAACTTTTTAGTTTGTTTTGGAGTATATAGCTGATTCGGAGAAGGCGAATCAGAAGGGGTACTGGAGTACCCCACTCCAGTACTCTTGCCTGGAAAATCCCATGGGTGGAGGAGCCTGGTGGGCTGCAGTCCATGGGGTCGCTAAGAGTCGGACACGACTGAGCGACTTCACTTCCACTTTTCACTTTCATGCATTGGAGAAGGAAATGGCAACCCACTCCAGTGTTCTTGCCTAGAGAATCCCAGGGACTGGGGAGCCTGGTGGGCTGCCGTCTCTGGGGTTGCACAGAGTCGGACACGACTGAAGTGACTTAGCAGCAGTAGCAGCAGCATATAGCTGATTAACAATGTTGTGATAGTTTCAGGTGAACAGCAAAGGGACTCAGCCATACACATACATGTATCCACTCTCCCCCCAGGCTCCCCTCCCATCCAGGCTGCCACATAACACTGAGCAGAGTTGCCTGTGCTGTACAGTAGATCCTTGTTGGTTAGCAATTTAAAATATAGTAGAAGTCACACATTCGTTAAGCTCTGGCTACAGAAAATAAAAGATGGATTTCCCATTTCTGTGGCTGAAGGTGAGTGTTCCAGGTCATCTATGTTTTCTCAAGGCCCGTGTTTACCCACCTACTTCCCTCCCAGCCAGACCTTTTACTCTGAGGCTTTGCTCTGAAGTGTATTAGGGCTTCTCAGTATCCTCACACCTCATCCTTCAATTAACTTTCACGTTACCTTTTGTATTTATCTTTGTCCTATGTCTAAAGGTATTTCCACTAGGAGTCCTAGCTCTGAAATAGTTAAAATGTTGACTTCAAAGTTGGTGGAACTGTGCCAAACATGCTTCATCTGAAGATAAATGGAAATGCTCGTCATGCAGGGCAAAACCAAGGTCCGTTAACTTAAACAGGATGCAGTGTGTCTTAGGGAGGCTCAGCTTGGCCATGTTTATAGACAGAAAGGCAAGCTTTATGCTAAAATGAAAACAAACATTTTCCCTTATCATTGAAGGGAACATCCCCACTGGACATGGTTCCTCTGGTACTGTACTCTCAGCCTCCTCCATGAGCACCTCCTGCCTCAACTCCTGCTCCTGAGTGGGAACCAGAACTTAACATTTGTGTTGTTGATCTGAGCTTAGCATAGCCGGTGACTGCAAGAAGATGCTAGAGGTTTGAAAGAAGCAGAGAGCAAAATTTGTAGGTTTCCAAGGAGTTACCATACACATGGTGTTCCCTGCTGTGGAAAGTAATCATTCAGGGTCATGACTTTCCCCTAGCAAATGTTGGGAGACCTTATTCCTTGTGTTGTATTTTAAGTAAATCTTAATTCCCTGACCAGGGATCGAACCTGTGGCTCCTGCATTGTTAAGCAGAGTCTTCATTGCTATATCTCCAGGGAAGTCCCTGCACTGCATTTTGAGTTTTCTAGTATGTTTTCTCAGAACCCATCCTGACTTTGGCCCCATTCACTCTGTGTCATGCAAGTATTTCTATGAATTTACAGGCAAGCGGCTACTGGAGTTCGTCTCTAACTCAAGTCTTTCCCTCTGCGGGCAGTTTCTTCTTCCCTTTTAAACTCAGTGCTCTGTGGTGACCTAAATGAGAGGGAAATCCAAGGAAGAAGGGATATATGTATATGTGTAGCTGACTCACTTTGCTGTACAGCAGAAAGTAACACAGCATAGTAAAGCAGCTATAGTCCGATAAAAATTAATTTTTTTAAAAAAGCAGGATGGCCAGGATGTCTAGGATTCTGGGGGTTATAACACTGTCTAGGACTTTGGGGTTGAAGATCTGATGGACTGTGCTTGAGCATGGGACTTAATGGAATCAGAATTTTGGCCTGGGTGAAATTTGAGGGATCCAGTCAAAGAAGGGTTAAGGGGCAGTGGAGACTGTAACCAAGAGGAGACTCAGATTCAGAGGCTGGTGTTTATGTGATGCTCGTGCTGAGGATGCTATGAAACTAGGGCCTCTGAATGGTCCTCTGGCAGGCCTGGGGCTCTGATCATCAGCATCAGGACTTCCAGGCTCAGTTATAGCTACAGTGTAAATACAGGTCTTGGCTATTCAGTCTCTCAACGTGCCAAGGGTCAGACCTGAGTGTCACAACCTGCTGTGGGTCCCCAGGACCAGCGGTGGCAGGCCTGGATGCACCCTTGCAGGAGATGATGACATTCTGACTGTAGACTCGGCTGTAAAATGAATGCATGGACTCTCACCGGCTAAGAGTGGCTTTTCCCTAGAGATCCATGTGCAGACAGTACCTGCTTGCATATTTAAGTCAGGACTGAAGATTTCGTGGGGAGGTCCAAGGAGAGTCTGATAAGAACGTGTGTCTGTGTGACATGCAAATGGAGCTGTAGTTGGCTACAAGCAAATAAAGTGCTTTGTTCACGTGGCTTTGACCCTGCCTGACCTTGAATTTCTTGCCTCATCTGCTGTGACATCCTGTGTCCTAATCACTCATCCAAGCTTTAGCTTGTCCCCCACCCCAAGCTTTTACATACATTCCTTGCTTCCCCAGCTAGACTATAAGTTGCTTGCACCCACCCAGTGTTTTATGTTCATCTTTCTGTACCCCCAGAGGTTCTGTGCTTAGTCCTTAAAGAGGCATTCAGCAACTATTATTTTTAATGCATTATTTTTAAAACAATAGTGACATCTTCCAGGCGTAGAAACTAGTCCCCTATTTGCATAATCACCAAGCTAATCAGTCACTGCCAGAATAAGCTGAGATCTTTAGCTGGATTTCTTATGTGGTGGTCCACTCCTTTCCGTAATTTATCTTTGTCTTCATCCTGACTTTGTCTGCTATGTTGGAAGCATTGCCAGCAGAGAGTTAACAGTTGAGGCATGGATTCAGTAAAATCCTTTGGAGAGAAGATGTAAGAGTAGTAGGAAGGCTACGGCAGGAGGAGGGGAGCCAGGAAGGGGCCAAGCCTATGGGTGGTGGGGCTGGGGGAGGAACTAAGAGTGAATGCAGAAGAAAGGCATCATGGGCTCCCATGGTGGTCCAGCAGTTAAGATTCTGTGCTTCCATTGCAGAGGGCACAGGTTCAATTCCTGGTCAGGGAAGATCCTGCATGCTGCTGGTTGTGGCAAAAAGAAAAAAGGAGGGAGAAGGAAAAGAAGAAGGAGAAATTGGATGAGGAGTTGGGGAGAAGGAATTGCATCAGGAACTTCTGAGAGCTGCTCACTGGACATTGTGGTGGCAGGGGGTGGATTTCAGGGGCTTCATTGGGGATGAGGATGTGGTGGGGAAGGAGAGATGAGAGATGGGGCTGTCACTAGAGAAGCATCCGTGAAGATGGGCCCTTTCTTAGATCCAGAGACTTGGAGATGTGTGTGGTTCTGGGATTAAGATTGGTTCTGCATGGGTGGGGATGAAATTTTCAAATTTAGGGGAGGATGAGGATCCAGCGCTCGGGTGGAAGGTTAGCCCTGGGATGGAAAAGCAACACCTCTTCCAGACACACAAAGGGGTTAGGGGGAAACAGCAGAAGAGAGCTATTGGGCGTAGGAAGGAGGAACGGCTTCCGTGTCTCCGGGTCTGGTGTGTTTATAGCTGAGAAACGCGGAAGTTTACTTGTAAAAGCCTGCCTTTGGGGGTTGGACACATGGAAGAAAAAAAAACATTGTTTGTGGACTGTTGTAAGAAATCACTTTTGATGTTTTGCTGTCATGATACCCCAAAATAGCAAATTCTAAGTAAAAAAGCAGAAAATCCTGCCTGTCTGTGTCGTGCCACAAAACTGTCCTGTCCAGGCTGGAAGAGCTTAACATCTGTTTTACTTTAGGATAAAGATTTTGGACTTGGGGATTGTTGATGTTTTTGGGGAAAAAAATTTTATATACATATATATATATTTTTTTAACTTAATCCTAAGAGCTATGATTTTCAAATGCCCTGAATTTCACCCAGAGTTAGTAACAGAGTCCATTTACCATCTCTCGTTTTATCCCTCATCTTTTAATTGCATTTGAGAGCTAAAAGCACTTTAGGATCTGGTTTGACAGTTTTTACTCAGTACCAAACAATGGTTAGTTTGTGGAATCAGCAAACCCACTGGAGTTTTTAAGTATGGAAAATTTCTAAAGGAATTTATATTCTTTAAGATTCCCAAGACATTCAGATGCTTCTTATTTTGGAACCATTGGTATAGGGGTATAGAGGTCATCAATCGTCTACCTTTTTTTTTTTTTCCATCAAAAACAACATCTTAGTGGTGCCATAAAAGGGACCCACTTCAGCCTCCTCATCTGTAAGAGGCGGATGTTTGACCAGAAACCTCTTAGAGTTTTCCTGAAAACCTTCCATACCTTCAGAGAATTAGCTGCCCCCGAACCCCATCTGTACCTCCGAGGCTTCTCATGTGTTGTCAGACAGTATAATAAACAGGGGAAAGTCCGTAATGTAATACTAACAAATCTGAACATTTACTAGCTCTTTAGTTTTCAAGCCTTTTCAAATACAGACACTGCAAAGAATGCTTGCTGACTCCATGCAAAACGGTCCAGCAATTGTGCTTCCTTAATTTATTCATTTTAACAAATCACCACCTAATAATTATAGGAAATTAGAAATGAATATTTGAAAGAAGAAACATTACCTGGTTCTCACTACCTGAAAATAACCGTTATTATCATTTTAATAGATTACTTTCACGTCCCTTTTCCATATAGATTTTGTTGGAAGGAATGTAACTGTGACCCTGTTTTTTGTTGGCTGCTTTTTGTGGAACATTTGAACATGAGTTTTCCCCACATTAGCTCTTGATGAGATGTAATTTCTAATGGGCTCATGTTTCCTTAGAAGGTTTGTGTTTAGCACAAAATCTATCATGATTCATAACAGTTTCCAGGAGAGCTGTCTCCATAACTGAAATATCTGGTGAGCTTTTAAAAAATACTGTTGTGAAACATAATAGATAGAATGGTAGCCAGTAATGTTCATAAGATTGTAAATGTTCTGCTTAATGAACTGTAAAAGGAACAGTTGTGACAAGACATAGACTATTAGGCAGTCTATGACTGCTATTAGACATAGACTATTCTTTGGCAGTCCAGTGGTTAAGACTTCATGCTCCCAATGCAGGGGGCCCCAGTTAGATCCTTGGTTGAGAAACTAGGATCCCACATGATGTGCAGCTCAGCCAAAAAAAAAAAAAAAAAAAGATACAGACTATATCCAGCGATCCATAAGCCTCCCCAAAACAACATGCTTCTTCCCAGCCATAACCTATTACCCCTCCTCCTGTCCTTAACCACTACCCTGGTTTTTTAGGACTTCACTTCTTTGCCTTTCTTTCCCTGATGACTCAGGTGGTCAAGAATCTGCCTGCAGTGCAGGTCAGGAAGATGCCCTGGAGGAGGAAATGGCAGCCCACTTCAGTATTCTTGCCTGGAGAATCCCATGGACAGAGGAACCTGGTGGGCTACAGTCCATGGGGCAGCAAAGAGTCAGACACAACCAAGCAACTTTCCCTCAGGCACCCCTTCATGGATCACAGCCTTGCTGTGGCAAAGGGGCTTTTGTAACTCAATGAAATTGTGAGCCAGGCCACTCAGGGCCACCCAGGATGGACTAGTCACAGTGGAGGGTTCTGACAAAATGTGGTCCACGCGAGGAGGGAATAGCAGCCCACTCCAGCATTCTTGCCACGGGAACACCGTGACAGCATGAAAAGGCAAAAAGATACGACACTGGAATATGAGCCCCCCAGGTCCGAAGGTGTCCAACATGCTACTGGGGAAAAGCAGAGGACAACTACTAATAGCTCCAGAAAGAATGAAGCAGCTGGGCCAAAGTGGAACCGATGCTCAGTTGTGGATGTGTCTGGTGGTGAAAGTAAAGCCCAATGCTGTCAAGAACAGTATTGCATGGGAACCATGAATCAAGGAAATTGGACATAGTCAAACAGGAGATGGCAAGAGTGAATATCGACAGTTTAGGAATCAGTGAACTAAACAGGGATGGGAGAATTTAATTCAGATGACCATTGTATCTACTACTGTGGGCAAGAATCCCTTAGAAGAAATGGAATATCCCTCATAGTCAACAAAAGAGTCCAAGCAGTGAAGTTTAATTTGACTGGGTTTAAGTTTTTTGCACGTGGTATGTTCTGTGTATCTGCTCATTCTGATTGTATCTCGTCCATTCTGAACAGGATGTCTTTACCATTCATCACCATTCATTGTCCTGTGATGCCCTGTGACACCCCTTGGGGCTGTCTCCAACCACCCACGAATAGTCCAGAAGATATTTCTAATCCATGGTGACTATGTCTGGAGGAGGAATTGCTAGGTCCATGGGAATGTGTCATTATTATATCTTCACTTTTACTTTTTTGCAAAGTGCTTCTATCTATCCTCTTATGTCGCCGTCAGGAAAGAATGAAAGTTCCTGTGGCCCCATTTTTGTCAACACTTAGTATTCTCAGCATTTAAATTTTTGTTAGTATCACGCTGTGGTTTTTGTTTGTGAAATCTCATTTCATTTTTACTAATGAAGTTGAGTTACCCTCCCTGCCTTCCTTCCTTCCCTCTCTGCCATTTAGATGTCTTCTGTTATGAAATAATAATTTTGTTTTTCTGTAGTTGATCATTTTTCCCCCCACTGATGTGTTCTTTGTTTTAGTTGTGAACCCTTTGCTGGTTCTGTGTGTGCAAATAATTTTTACCACTTGCCTTTTTACTTTCTTAATGATGCCCTCTGAGGACCAGAAGTTCTCTCTTTCTTTGGCTGCTCAGGGTCTTAGTTGTGGCACAGGGGATCTTAAGTTGTGGCATATGAACTCTTAGTTGCAGCATGTGAGATCTAGTTCCCTGACCAGGGATCAAACCCAGGCCCCCTGCATAGACAGCACGGAGTCTTAGCCACTGGACCACCAGGGAAATCCCAAAGTTCTTTATTTAATGTAAAAGCAGTTGTCATATTTTCCACTATTAATAGCTAGTGTTTCGCATAGTGAAGTTTTCCAGTGAAAACGCTGAGTTGTAAAGTGTTTGTTGTTAAGGCTGTGGGTGTCTGTGTGTCAGAAGTAGGATTTGTTGAGATTGGTGCCAGGTGTGTCCTGATGCCCACGAGTAGAAATTCTGAAAGCTGAGCATCCTTCAGTGAAAAGTTCGGGCTGCTCTATAAAGACATTTCAAGGAGGTCATGATCTTGGAGAATGGACAGAGTTCAGGACACTCAAGAAAAGGCTTTTTGAATAACTACACACCTACCTCTGCCCTTTAAGTCTGTGCCCAGTGCTCCTTTATTCATTCAGTGTAGCCCCCAAGGTCCGTGAAACAGGATGTAAAACAGTGTCAAGTTACTGAGAAAATAAGTTTGACTCTAATAGTAACACTCACTGCTATTGATAGGTTATCCTGTATGGTTCTCATCATTCCGCAGATCCGATCAAAGAAGGTAAGGTAATGGCATCATTTGTCTGATGCATTTTAATCTGGAAGTCTTTTACTTTATTTTTTTACTTTTGGCCACACCACGTGGCATATGGGATCTAGTTCCCTGACCAGGGATTGAACCCATGCCCTCTACAGTGAAAGCTCAGAGTCTGGACTGCCAGGGAATTCCTCTTTTTCTTTTAACTTTTAATATTAAGCATCTTTTACTCCTCTCCCCTTCAATAACTACCTTCAGTTTTTATTTTCTTCTTGCTCTTATTGTTGTTTATTATTTAGTTGTTTATAATCGATAGTGAAATATCCTGCCACAGAGCTGGCCACTGTGGAAAGAGCCTACACTGCAAACGTGGGGGTTGCAGGTAGTCTTCTCTCCAGGTGCCTTGTGACACCCTGCAATCCACTCATGCAGCATCCAGTGGCCCTCATGCTTTGGGGTGTCAGAGCTACTTTAATGAAAATTGTGGAGGGAGAAGAAGACCCCTAATCTTGAGTATACTTCCCCCTCCAAGGGACTTTGAACTCTCAGTTAAATCCTACTGAAATGGACCTCCCTGTCCATCAGAGAAGGAACTCAGCGGTGGTTCCAGTGGAGGGAGGTCCTCCCCAGGATAACTTCCTTTCAGTCCATAGCATCTCTCTGGGGGATGGTCTGCTGATGAATGATAACAGAGTCCCTTCCTGATACCTCTCAAGATTTCATCCTCATTGAAGGGATTTGTGTTTTAAATTTGTGGATTTAAGGCAAGAAATACTGGAGCCATGAGTTCCTTCCTCAAAACCATCCATCAAAACTCTTTTTGCTGACCCGTCTTATAAAAAGACATATTTATTTGGCTGCATCAGGTCTTGGATGCGGCATGTGGGTTCTTCCTTGCAGCGCCCAGGCTTAGTCTTTGTGGCACGGAGCTTAGTTGCTCCTTGGCATGTGGGATCTTAGCTCCCTGACTAGGAATTGAACCTGCATCCCCTGCATTAGAAGGCAGGTTCTTAACCACTGGACGACTAGGGAAGTCCCACTGACCCTTTTTTTATTATTATTATTATTTTTCTTTTCATTTCTTTTTTTTTTTTAATTTAATTTTATTTTTAAACCTGAAACACTGTATTAGTTTTGCCAAACATCAAAACGAATCCGCCACAGGTATACATACGTTCCCCATCCTGAACCCTCCTCCCTCCTCCCTCCCCACACCATCCCTCTGGGTCGTCCCAGTGCACCAGCCCCAAACATCCAGTATCGTGCATCGAACCTGGACTGGCAACTCTTTTCATACATGATATTACACATGTTTCAATGCCATTCTCCCAAATCTTCCCACCCTCTCCCTCTCCAACAGAGTCCATAAGACTGTTCTATACATTAGTGTCTCTTTTGCTGTCTCGTACATAGGGTTATTGTTACCATCTTTCTAAATTCCATATATATGCGTTAGTATACTGTATTGGTGTTTTTCTTTCTGGCTTACTTCACTCTGTATAATATGCTCCAGTTTCATCCACCTCATTAGAACTGATTCAAATGTGTTCTTTTTAATGGCTGAGTAGTACTCCATTGTGTATATATACCACAGCTTTCTTAATCACTCGTTCTTCCAACTGAAATGAATCCCAGGCAGGAATGCCGGACAAGACTTGCATCCTGGGACCCTCTTCTTCTGCAAGCACAGTTGTGTTAGATGGTGTGAAGTTCAAAGGCCTGGGGCCACACAGAAACTGTTTTTTGGGTTTGTTTTTGTTTTTTGCTGTACCAGGTCTTAGTTGCAGCGTGTGGGATCTAGTTTGAACCTGGACCCCCTGCAGTGGGAGTGTGAAGTCTTAGCCACTGGACCACCAGGAAAGTCCTAGTTGTAGGAATCTTGTGAGTTTATAACACTGTGGTGTTTGGCTTCCTTGCTCTCTCTGCCACGTGTCAGCTAATGGCCTGTGCCCTCTGACTTCTCCAGGTATGGCGTAAGTCCTGAGAACATCATCCTGTATGGTCAGAGCATTGGGACGGTCCCCACAGTAGACCTGGCCTCCAGGTATGAGTGTGCTGCGGTGATTCTCCATTCGCCTCTGATGTCTGGATTGCGTGTGGCTTTCCCCGACACCAGGAAAACGTACTGCTTTGACGCCTTCCCCAGGTAAGCTCACTGCTGTACAGTAAGTACTAAGACGTCCAGTGACCCAACTTCAGATCAGAAGCCGCGGTTAATTGTGGGTAAACCTCTCCTGAATGCAGCCGGCCATCAACCCCTGTGCTGGGCTCCTCAGGGGACAGGAGGCGGATGTGGCACATGCACCGACCTCGGACGTAGTCCTCTGGGCCAGACTCATTTGTAAAAAAAAAACCTGCCAGATGATGTCTAAGGACCTTGCTTGTCCCGACATCCAGGATTAATTGGTTCAGCTGGATGTACAGGATAAAAAAAAAACAAGTGCACAGATGTCTTAAAGGAACTAGTACAGTGTTCATTTGTTCCCTCAGATGCACATGTATTGTTGAGTCACAGTAACTAAATCAGAGGTCTAGATACTCAAATAGGTCTTCCCTGATAGCTCAGGCTTCCATCCCTGGGTTGAGAAGATCCCCTGGAGAAGGAAATAGCAATCCTTTCCAGTATCCTTGCCTGGGAAATTCCATGGACTGTAGCCTGGTGGGGCTACAGTCCGTGGGGTCGCAAAAGAGTCAGACATGACTTAGCAACCAAATAACAACAGATACTCATATAAAAACTGTAAGCATCGCCAAGTTTGAAATTTCTCTTATGTTTTTGGTCAGACTGCTAGGTAAGAGAAAAAGTAATGTAAGCTATGCCGATGATGGGCGTCAGGGACAGTGTAAGTCCTCCATACAGCTCTAGACACCTCCTGCTGCCCACCTGTGCCTGAAGCCCCGCTTCTCTGCACGAGAGCCCATAGCCAGGCCCCCTCCTGCCAGCACCCCAGGGGCGGCAGAGCTCCTGCCAGCCTAGCCCCTGCTGTTTTCCAGTCCCCGAACAGAAGGAGGAAAACAGGCAGCTGTATTATACAAGCAAAAGCAGTGGGCACATTGCCTTCTTGAACACCTCTCTTTGAAAACCTCTGCTTTTTTTTTTTTTAAATCTAAGCTGAGGAAGGTTATTCCTCAGTGTTGTTCACTGGTGACTCAGATGGTTAAGAATCCAGCTGCAATGCAGGAGACCTGGGTTCTATCCCTGGGTTGGGAAGATTCCCTGGAGGAGGGCATGGCATCCCACACCAGTATAATTGCCTGGAGAATCCTTATGGACAGAGGAGCCTGGCGGGCTACAGTTCATGGGGTCGCAAAGAGTCAGACACGACTGAGCGACTAAGCACAAGCTAAGGAAAGTATTTAATAAAGATTATTTGCCCAAGGCACATCCGAAATTCTGACAGCAGGACACCCATGGCCATGTTATAGCAAACCTCAACAGACGTGTGTACAGTTTTGGGATTTTGATCAACACCTTCATTGCTGTCATTCTGTTATTATTGGGAATGAGGGTGGGGGGAGCATCATTTGGTTGGATAAACATCTGTTCCACAGATGGCCTTGTTTCCCAAGAAGAAATTTTCTCCTAACACCTTGGGTGAACTCTGTGCAGCCTGTATGAGGTTCAGCTTCATGGGAAAGTTAAGCAAGCTGCAGATTTCCAGTGGCATGGCTGAGAATGCTAAGCAGGGACCCTGTGCATCTCAAATGTAGCCTTATTTGTGCTGAATGGGTAATGAGAGGCCCATTTGTTGAAAGGGAGATATTTAGCGTGTTTGTGGAAAGCCACGCAAGGGGTTACCCTGGCAACAAAATACATAGGTTTTCCCCTGACTCTTAAATTAGCAGATACCTTAAAATACAGCCACGGCAACTAATTGCAGCTTTTTAATTAATGGGAAACCAGCATACTACTCTTACTCGGTTTGAGTGATCTGCCAGGCATGAGCTAATCATTTCATGCTCCTTATCTTGAAAGACTCATTTTACAGTGAGGATACTGAGGCTGAGAAAGTTAAGTGGTTTAAGCAGCTTCGTTAAGGTGGGTGAGTGGAAATAGGCAGAAAAGGCCATTCTTCCTCTTCAGTACCATGAAGTATCAAAATGAGAGACTTCAAACCATCAATAGTCACATGAACTGTCATTACTAATTGAACTTGAGGAATGTTTTCTTAGGGTGTCTGTTGCTACCAAATGCACACTTGTTTCTGTGTCCCTCTCTTTAAGGAAGGCACTTTCCCATTTCTTTTTTAATACTAAAGAATAGAGATAAGGGACTTCCCTGGTGGTCCAGTGGTTAGAGACTCTGAGCTTCAATCCTTGGTCACACATGCCATACAGCGTAGCCAAATATACATTTATTTATAACATATATTATATATATATAGAGAGATAAGTAATCCTAATCATTACTTGGTTGGTGGTTTATTCTCTCTTGCAAAAAAGTGGGAAGTGTTAGTCGCTCAGTTGTGCCTGACTCTTTGCAACCCCATAGACTATTTGTAGCCCACCAGGCTCCTCTGTCCATGGGATTTTCTAGACAAGAATACTAGAATGGGTTGCCAGTCCCTTCTCCAGGGGATCTTCCCGATTCATGGATCAAACCTGAGTCTCCTGCATTACAGGCAGATTCTTTACTGTCTGAGCCACCAGGGAAGCCCTTATTCTCTCTTACCTCCTTTATATTTAGAATCAAGATGGTGGCATTTAACTTAAATACACCTTCCAGGCCATGGAGAGTCCCCTAAATCATGCAGCATGGAACTGTCAGCAAATAGATTTTTAATGGAATATAATTGGACTTTTGCATTCTGAGAAGAAGTCACTTTAAAAATTAAATATAAGAGGATGGTAGATTTCTAAGCAAGATTCCTAATCTGCCAAATTGACTCCTGCCACAGTAGCCCTGATCTTGGCAAATGACACGGCCAATGAGGTCTTGCATTCTTCCTGGACATTGTGAGGTGGTTGGCAACTTCATGAGCTGTTAACGAGGCTCCGTGACAGCTGTTTGTAGATCTTTGGAATGTGTGATGGATGTTAGAGCTCTGTCCTAGCTCCACAGCCTCATGCCTGTTCTTTAATAATCTTCTCCCAGCTTCAGTTCCCTCCATGGTTTAACAGAGACAGTCCCTCCTCTTTAACTGTGTCTCGCTAAAGATGAACAACATTTCATATGTGAAGTGTAAAGCACCTGGTCGTGGTCCATGTTGAATAAATGTTTGTTGATGTTTAGTTGCTCAGGCATATCTGACTCTTTGTGATCTCATGGACTGTAGCCCACCAGGCTCCTCTGTCCATGGGATTTCCCAGGTAAGAATACTGGAATGGGTTGCCATGCCCTTCTCCAGGGGATCTTCCCAACCTAGGGATTGAACCTGAGTCTCCTGCATTGGCAGGTGGATTCTTTACCACTGAGCCACCAGGTAAGCCCTGAATAAATGCTAGTCATGACATAACAAAATGACCCCTGTGGGTAGAACCAGTCAATCCTTCTGTAACTTTAGCTAGGATCAGATACAGAAAATCAACAGTAAGGGGGTCTCTGGCAGGAGGCCAAACTGGACAGAGGGTCACCTCTCTATGTGTTTGTAGGGGAAATGACAGTGACCTCCAGCAGAAAAGTCACCCACGCACCCAGCCTAACAAGCCTTACTAACTTCTCAGTTCCTCTTTGGGAAATGCTTTCAGAGCCTGTAGAATATTCTTTTGGAGATCCTCAAATATTCATCCTCTGTGGGTAGATTGGGCTTCCCAGGTGGTGCAGTGGTAAGAATCTCCCTGCCAGTTCAGGAGATGCAAGAGGCATGGGTTCAATACCTGGGTCAGGAAGATCCCCTGGAATAGAAAATGGCAACCCACTCCAGTATTCTTGCCTGGAAAATTCTATGGACAAGAGGACCCTGCCGGGCTACAGTTCATGGGCTCACAAGCTGAATTTTGGGACTTCCCTGGTGGGTAGATTTGATTTTGTAAACAGAATTCATTCAGGATTCAATCTAGGCATACATTAAATTTCCAAGCTATATAGTACAGTTTTTATTTAAGGATGAGGTTTTCGTTTTTATGAAACGAGGCTTCTGACGACCTTGCTAATCAGTGCTGAAGATGGCTTACACACAGAGAGAGTCCTGAAAACTTGAGTGGCTTTGTTCAGTGCCCAGCTTTCAAGAGACATTCATTCCAGTATGTTAAGTTCTAGCTTGTTTATTTTTTTTAAAAAAATTTCTCCGAAATATGAATATATCAGAAATATTATTTACTGGATGGGTAGTCAGATGACATTTAGAAGTTCTGTTTTTAATAAAATACTTTTACAAAAACACAATGGCTAACGGCATTGTAGTATTTATTCTCAGTTGGATCCCGGAACAGAAATAGGACTTCAGTGGAAAAGTTCATAAAATTCAAATAAAGTCTGGCGTTTAGGAACATACCAATGCTGGTTTTTTGGTTTGGACAAACATACTACGATTATGTGCCTTGTTGGCCTTATGAAAGAGGGTTAGGAGTAGATAGGAGCACTGTGTTATCTTTGTACCTTTCCTGTAAATCAAGAATTATTGTGAAATGCAAAGTTAATTAAAAAAAAAAAATGGACTACTAGAAAAGTGAGGGGAAATTCCTCCAGGGCACATGCCTTGTTTGCCTAGGATGCTGACTCGGTTACATTGAGTGTGAAGTCTGTGATCCTTCTTTTTTCTCCCCCTTTCCTGTCTTGAAGCATTGACAAGATCTCCAAAGTCACCTCTCCCGTGTTGGTCATTCACGGCACAGAGGACGAGGTCATCGACTTCTCCCACGGCCTGGCCATGTACGAGCGCTGTCCCCGGGCCGTGGAGCCGCTCTGGGTCGAAGGGGCCGGGCATAATGACATAGAGCTTTATGCACAATACCTAGAGAGACTAAAACAGTTCATTTCTCACGAACTTCCCAATTCCTGAAGACGACAACTTGATCTTACCTCATTGACTGTGAACACGAGTCCTCCGTTTTACACAGGCTTTCACTGGACGGCGGTCCTGGCGTGATCACCACAAGGAAGCGCGCAGCTTTTCTGGCATCCTCATCAGAGAGCTGAGGACTTCTCAGTCTTTCATATCCACAGGTTCTACTGACTCACACGTCATGTTAAACTGAACAGTTGTGACTTCCAGCTTCATTGCCTTGCAGGGTGGGAATGAGAGCTGAGTGGGGGAACCACTTTCTTGTGCTGTAAAAAAGGTTGCTCACACCCCTTTCTCCACCTTACCCATCACGTAGGATGCATTAATGCAGGACTCAGCCTCTCTCTACTGGTGTTCTCAGTATTTGACCTGCAGCTCTCTCTCAGCCACTGGATTCATGGGTTCAGTCCATTTGTGAAGCTGTGATAGTTTAACTGGAAACCATTGTGATGAAAATTCCTTTGTTCATTTTTATTAACATGTCGATCTTTTCCCCCAAACAAATCAATTAAAGGGTAATTTACTGGAACTATGGTGAATGGCTTCATCAACTGGAACCATATAAATATAACTGGAATATTCTTAAACAAAAAGAAACTTTTTTTTAAGTGTAAAGTTATTACTACTAGTCCACAGAGTTTTAATATTTTGATCATCTGGTTGGTCTAACAAAGAACCTAGCCAACTTTCCTCCTTGTAGGCTTTTTTAAAGTACTGTACATATTTGCAATCACATTGTGCATAGATTCCTATTGAGTAATTTTCTCCTGTCAGGCCACAACAATGAACTGCAGATTCCTTGTTTGTAATGTAAATGATTGAATACATTTTGTTAATATGTTTTTATTCCTATGTTTTGCTATTAAAAAATTTTATAACATTTCCAAGACAAAAAAAAGACAAGTTTATGCTTTGAAAAATTTATGTAATTAAAATTTCACGAAACTAATCTTTTTGGTTTAGGAGTTATTTGGATTTTGACACTGGGGTTGCACCAACAGCATCAGAAATGTAAGATGCTTAAAATTGTTAACACTACTTCTGTTGATTGGGGGTTTGGGTTTGAGAGTTCTTTGGTTTTATTAAAAAGCCTTTTTTTTGTTTCCAAATTTAAAAGCCTTAAATGTACTGTAAGCCTCCGATTGTTGTACAGCTGGGTTGCGGGTGACTGCCCATCTGTGTAGTGTTGCCTGGTTGCAACACAGTGGTTGGTCATGGAATAAAGGATGCATGGATCTGAAAGTGTGGGCTCTTGCCGTTTATTCCTTCCTCTCTCCATCAAAGGAAGCATTTCATCTGGATTTGAGAAGAAACGCTTGCAACTTACACACGTCTCTACCTTTCTCAAGGTGTATGCTTTTGTTCTGTGAAAGACTGTTGATTAATTTCGGAGAAACCAAGATGAGAAGCACATAGTGGTAGCATGCAGACTGAGTCCAAGTAGAGAATCAGTGGGTTCTGGCTGTGAAACAAGAGGGATGAAGGCAGTCTCACTGGGACCTGGCTTGGACTGAGAGCAGGCCTGTTTCTTGGGAACACCTGAGCTGAGTCTTTTCTGTCCTTTGATCACTGACCAGAAAAACAACTGAGAGGTGTTTGTTTGCAAGTGTGAGAGGATTACACTTCCTAGGGAGAGAAATGATGGAGGAAGGCACAGGGCCGTGCTCCCGTGCTTATGTGTCCCAGCACCTTGTACGCTACTCCTTGGCCTTAGATCAGTACCTAAAAAGGGGGGCCTTGGAAGGGAGGGGCCCCACTCACCTTAGGATGCGTCAGCGAAGTTCCAGAGGTGGTATTGTCTCAGAGGTCTAGGTGACCTTGAATGGAAGCACATCCAACAGCGTGCCTTTGGGGTGAGACAGCGCATAACCTAGGTTTGTGTGCCGTGTGTGCGTGCCTAGTCGCTCAGCTGTGTCTGACTTTGCAGTCCCCTGGGCTACTCGGTAGAGTATGGAACTGCTATATTCACCATAGTAGCCCACTGGGCTACTCTGTCCATGGGGTTCTCCAGGCAAGAATACTGGAGTGGGTTTGCAGAGACCAGATTTCTGAGTCCATTTGTCTGTTGCTTGCATCTTCTGTAACCGTCCCCTGCCCTTCCCCTCCTGAACTATTTATTTAGTAAACTTTTTTTTTAAGGAAAAAAAAAGTAAAACCAGCTTTTATCTAGTATATTCTTACATTAAAGAAGCAGTTCCAGTAATTAAAATAAAAGCTCAAATAGCTCTAAGGAGATAAAGCCTTCTTTTATGAGGAAGACATTTTTTATAATTTGCACAATACATATTGTTACCTTTAGACAGAATGTTGTACGGTAGATCTCAGGAACTTGTCTTGCTATAACTGACACTAGTAAACTTACTTCTGTCTGTCAACTTTCAGCAATGTTAATGGGAAACTATCATAAGATACATCTGGTGGCTCAGATGGTAAAGAACCTGCCTGCGATGTGGCAGAGCTGAGTTCGATCCCTGGGTCAGGAAGATCCCATGGAGGAGGAAATAGCAACCCACTCCAATATTTTGCCTGGAGAATTCCATGGACGGAGCAACCTGGTGGGCTACAGTCCATGGGGTTGCAAAGAGTAGGACACAAGTGAGTGACTAACAGTTTCACTTTCAATGGGAAACTATAGTAAAACCCACAGTTGCAGAAGCTAACGGGGCAAAGCCCCTGAAGTTCATTGTTTTAGTAACTTGATGTAGGTGGTTTGTTGTTTATATCCATTTGAAGTGGCTCATGTCTTTTGACTCCTGACTTTTTCCCAAAAACCGAGGAAGAGGGTTTTGTCTACTCTTTGCTGAAGTTTGTCATGGGGACAGCCTTTCTCTGAGGATGGCATGTGAGATGACAGTGGGAATCCCGAGAGAGACCCCATTCATGACAGTTACAGATTCGAAACACACTTGGTGCTAAACGTAAAAGATCTGTTTTCTGCTCTGAGATGGAGTGAGGATCAACTGTCCCAGTGGAAAAAGCAAAAACAATCTAGCACTACTAAATACAATGGAAAAGTCTTAGATGCAGGAACTGGTAATAAAATAAAGATTATGCAGGCCAAAGACCAAGTAAAGATGAAGCTAGTTTTGTCTTGGAAGGAATTTGCTGAACTTAGGTTAACCTGAGCATTGCTTTTCCAGTCTGGTGGAGCTCAGGGAACTGTCAACAAACCATGGAGTGCCCTCCACAGTGGGAAGACTAATTGGAAACTGCCCCTTTTAAGGGAAAATCAAATGATCTTCTCCATAGACACAGACAAAACATTGGATGGAATTCTGTGTCCCATTCATAATTAAAAACCAAACAAAGCTTATCAAACTGGGGCTAGAAAGCAACTTTATGGATAGAGATTATCTCAAAACAAACTAAAAAGCCAAGCATTATACTGAGTGGTAAAACAATGGAAAAATTATTCCATTTTATGTATGTTTAAATATTTTATTTACTTTTAAATTATTTTTTAAATTTTCTAAATTTTAGAACATTTTATGGCTCCTCTGCAGTGGAAGCATGGAGTCTTAACCACTGGACGGCCAGGGAAATTCCACATTATTCCATTTTAGATTTCGAATTAGCCATGGTACTTACCATTTTTCAGTTCAGTCGCTCAGTTGTGTCCCACTCTTTGTGACCCCATGGACTGCAGCACGCCAGGCTTCCCTGTAAGTTCTAGTAATTAAAAGCCCAAATACTCTGGAGAGATAAAGCCTTCTTTTATGAGGAAGACATTTTTATTATTTGCACAATACAGTATTGCCAGGCTCCCCCGTCCATCACCAACTCCCAGAGCTTGCTTAAACTCACGTCCATCAACTCAGTGATGCCATCCAAACATCTCGTCATCTGTTGTCCCCTTCTCCCCCTGCCCTCAATCTTTCCCAGCCTCACGGTCTTTTCAAATGAGTCAGCTCTTCGCATCAGGTGGCCAAAGTACTGGAGTTTCAGCTTCAGCATCAATCCTTCCAGTGAATATTCAGGACTGATTTCCTTTAGGATTGACTGGCTGGATCTCCTTGCAATCCAAGGGACTCTTCAAGAGTCTTCTCCAATACCAGAGTTCGATTCTTCAGCCCTCAGCTTTCTTTATGGTCCACCTCTCGCTTCCATACTTGACTACTGGAAAAACCATGGCTTTGACTAGATGGACCTTTGTCAACAAAGTAATGTCTTTTCTTTTTAATATGCTGTGTAGGTTGGTCATAGCTTTTCTCCCAAGGAGCAAGCGTCTTTTGATTTTATGGCTGCAGTCACCATCTGCAGTGATTTTGGAGCCCAATATCACCTACCATTCTTTTGTTCAAAATTACACAAGTTCAGTTCAGTTCAGTTCAGTTGCTCAGTTGTGTCCGACTCTTTGCGACCCCATGAATTGCAGCATGCCAGGCTCCCCCGTCCATCACCAACTCCCAGAGCTTGCTTAAACTCACGTCCATCAAGTCAGTGATGCCATCCAGCCATCTCATCCTCTGTCGTCCCCTTCTCCTCCTGCCCCCAATCCCTCCCAGCATCAGAGTCTTTTCCAATGAGTCAGCTCTTTGCATGAGGTGGCCAAAGTACTGGAGTTTAAGCTTTAGCATCATTCCTTCCAAAGAAATCCCAGGGCTGATCTCCTTCAGAATGGACTGGTTGGATCTCCTTGCAGTCCAAGGGACTCTCAAGAGTCTTCTCCAACACCACAGTTTAAAAGCATCAATTCTTCGGCACTCAGCCTTCTTCACAGTCCAACTCTCACATCCATACATGACCACAGGAAAAACCATAGCCTTGACTAGACGGACCTTTGTTGGCAAAGTAACGTCTCTGCTTTTGAATATGCTATCTAGGTTGGTCATAACTTTTCTTCCAAGGAGCAAGCGTCTTTTAATTTCCTGGCTGCAGTCACCATCTGCAGTGATTTTGGAGCCCAGAAAAATAAAGTCTGACACTGTTTCCACTGTTTCCCCATCTATTTCCCATGAAGTGATGGGACCGGATGCCATGATCTTCGTTTTCTGAATGTCGAGCTTTAAGCCAACTTTTTCACTCTCCACATTCACTTTCATCAAGAGGCTTTTTAGTTCCTCTTCACTTTCTGCCATAAGGGTGGTGTCATCTGCATATCTGAGGTTATTGATATTTCTTCTGGCAATCTTGATTCCAGCTTGTGTTTCTTCCAGTCCAGCATTTCTCATGATGTACTCTGCATATAAGTTAAATAAACAGGGTGACAATATACAGCCTTGACGTACTCCTTTTCCTATTTGGAACCAGTCTGTTGTTCCAAGTCCAGTTCTAACTGTTGCTTCCTGACCTGCATACAGATTTCTCAAGAGGCAGATCAGGTGGTCTGGTATTCCCATAAGCCCCTAGCAATTGCACTAGAGTTAAAGAAATGAAAAATGTGTTAAGACACAGAAAAATAAAAAGGAAAAGTATGTTTTAAAGCCACATAATTGTGGCTGCACAGCTATATTTACCAAAAAGCATTCAAATATATGCTTCAAAGGGGGTAGATTTTATGATATGTAGATCATGCCATAATAAACATTTAAAAAAAATAAAATAAAACTTAGATTATGGTGTCTGGATAAAACATCTGAAAGCATCAACAAATCATTAGATGTAATAAGAATTTAGTTAGGTTGCTAGACACAGAATCAATATACAAAAATCCTATTTCTATCAGCTTAAAATTCAATTAAATGCAATAATTATTATAATAGCTGTTAATTACATATTATAAATTAAATACATATTAGTATATATTCATTACATATTAATTTTAATAATTACAATAACTTTAAAAATATTGAGTAATTGGGAATAATCTAACACACATGTTAGACATACTCTGGAGAAAATCATAAACTTTTTTGGAGGACATTAAAGAAAAATGAATGAGAACTACACCATGTTGATAGATAAGAAGTTTCATTTTTAATATAGTCTTGCCAAATAGGCCTATAGGGTTAAATGATTACAACAAAGATCCTAACAGTATTTTTTTTTGGGGGGGGAGCAAGGTGATCCTATAATGTGTATGGGGGAACACAGGGCCAAGAATAGCCAGGGCAATTGAAGGTGAAAAAGATGCAGAGACATGCCATAGCAGGTAGAAGAATTCCAAACAGGCAGTCCCAAGACTGAAAAGGCCCAGGCCTTCAGATTCCAGAGTCTAGAAGCCGTTCATGACCCCAGCTCTGGCCCCTGCCAACGGCTGCTTCAGTATTTTGTACTCATCTGCTGAGAGCCATATAATTACTGCTTGAAACCACAAAGGAATACATTTGTAATCATAGCGGGACTTCCCTGGTGGTCCAGTGGTTAAGACTGACTTCCAATCATAGGGTGTGGATTTGATCCCTGGTTGGGGAATTAAGATCCCACAAGTCACACAGTGCAGTCAAAACATAAATAATAAAAATTAAACTTTCATGGTAAAAAAATAACATACTTGGTGACAAACTGGGGGAGACATAATAAATCATATGACATATAATGTAAAAATATATTTAATAATCAAATGCTGAGGCACCCTTTATCAAAGAGTACAGGAGGTGAAGAGACTATCTTAAGGGATTATTGTCTGTAACAATCACAGATTCAAATAATCAAGTGGTTATATCAAATATCAGTTCAGTTCAGTCGCTCAGTCATGTCCTACTCTTTGCGACCCCATGGACTGTAGCATGCCAGGCTTCCCTGTCCATCACCAACTCCCAGAGTTTGCTCAAACTCATGTCCATCGACTCAGTGATGCCATCCAAACATCTCATCCTCTGTCGTCCCCTTCTCCTGGCTTCAATCTTTCCCAGCATTAGGGTCTTTTCTAGTGAGTCAGTTCTTCACATCAGGTGGCCGAAGTATTGGAGTTTCAGCTTCAGCATCAGTCCTTCCAGTGAATATTCAGGACTGATTTCCTTTAGGATAGACTGGTTGGATCTGCTTGCAGTCCAAGGGACTCTCAAGAGTCTTCTCCAACACCATAGTTCTTCAGCGCTCAGCTTTCTTTATGGTCCAACTCTCACATCCATACTTGACTACTGGAAAAACCATAGCTTTGACTAGACGGACTTTTGTCAGCAAAGTAATGCTTTGCTTTTTAATATGCTCTGTAGGTTGGTCATAGCTTTTCTCCCAAGGAGCAAGCGCCTTTTAATTTTATGGCTGCAGTCACCATCTGCAGTCATTTTGGAGCCCCCCCAAATAAAGTCTCATGGTTTCTATTGTTTCCTCATCTTTTGCCATCAAGTGATTGGGCTGGATGCCATGATCTTAGTTTTCTGAATGTTGAGTTTTAAGTCAACTTTTTCATTCTCCTTTCACTTTCATCAGAGCCTCTTTAGTTCTTCTTCTCTTTCTGCCATAAGGGTGGTGACATCTGCATATCTGAGGTTATTGATATTTCTCTCAGCAGTCTTGATTCCAGCTTGTGATTCATGCAGCCCAGCATTTCGCATGATGTACTCTGTATATAAGTTACATAAGAAGGGTGACAATATGCAGCCTTGATGGATTGCTTTCCCGATTTGGAACCAGTCTGTTGTTCCATGTCCAGTTCTAACTGTTGCTTCCTGACCTGCATACAGATTTCTCAGGAGGCAGGTCAGGTGGTCTGGTATTCCCATCTCTTTCAGAATTTTCCATAGTTCGTTGTGATCCACACAGTTAAAGGCTTTGGTTTAGTCAATAAAGCAAAAGTAGATGTTTTTCTGGAACTCTCTTCCTTTTTTGATGATCCAACGGATGTTGGCAATTTGATCTCTGGTTCCTCTGCCTTTTCTAAATCCAGCTTGAACATCTGGAAGTTCATGCTTCACGGACTGTTGAAGCCTGGCTTGAAGAATTTTGAGCATTACTTTCCTAGCATGTGCTATGCTAAGTCACTTCAGTCGTGTCCGACTCTGTGTGACCCCATAGACGGCAGCCCACCAGGCTTCCCTGTCCCTGGGATTCTCCAGGCAAGAACACTGGAGTGGGTTGCCATTTCCTTCTCCAATGCATGAAAGTGAAAAGTGAAAGTGAAGTCACTCAGTCATGTCCGACCCTCAGCAACCCCATGGACTGCAGCCTTCCAGGCTCCTCCATCCATGGGATTTTCCAGGCAAGAGTACTGGAGTGGGGTGCCATTGCCTTTTCCGTTCCTAGCGTGTGAGATGAGTGCAATTGTGTGGTAGTTTGAACATTCTTTGGAATTGCCTTTCCTTGGGATTGGAATGAAAACCAACCTTTTCCAGTCCTGTGGCCACTGCTGAGTTTTCCAGATTTGCTGGCATATTGAGTGCAGCACTTTCACAGCATCATCTTTTAGGATTTGAAATAGCTCAACTGGAATTCCATTACCTCTACTAGCTTTGTTTGTAGTGATGTTTCCTAAGGCCCACTTGACTTTACATTCCAGAATGTCTGACCCTAGGTTAGTGACCACACCATTGCGGTTATCTGGGTCATGAAGTTCTTTTTGTAGTTCTGTGTGTTCTTGCCACCTTTTCTTAATATCTTCTGCTTCTGTTAGGTCCATACCATTTCTGTCCTTTATTGAGCCCATCTTTGCATGAAATGTTCCTTTGGTATCTAATTTTCTTGAAGAGATTTCTAGTCTTTCCCATTCTATTGTTTTCCTTTATTTCTTTGCATTGATCACTGAGGAAGGCTTTCTGATCTCTCCTTGCTATTCTTTGGAGCTCTGCATTCAAATGGATATATCTTTCCTTTTCTCCTTTGCCTTTCACTTCTCTTCTTTTCGCAGCTATTTGTAAGGCCTCCTCAAACAACCATTTTGCCCTTTTGCATTTCTTTTTCTTGGGGATGGTCTTGATCACTGCCTCCTGTACAATGTCATGAACCTGCATCCATAGTTCTGAATTCAGGCACTCTGTCTATCAAATCTAATCCCTTGAATCTATTTGTCACTTCCACTGTATAATTGTAAGGGATTTGATTTAGGTCATACCTGAATGGTCTAGTGGTTTTCCCTACTTTCTTTAAGTTTGAATTTGGCAATAAGGAGTTCATGATCTGAGCCACAGTCAGCTCCCAGTCTTGTTTTTGCTGACTCTATACAGCTTCACCATCTTTGGCTGCAAAGACCATCTGGTGATGTCCATGTGTAGAGTCTTCTCTTGTGTGTTGGAAGAGGGTGTTTGCTATGACCAGTGCATTTTCTTGGCAAAACTCTATTAGCCTTTGCCCTGCTTCATTTTGTACTCCAAGGCTAAATTTACCTGTTACTCCAGGTATCTCTTGACTTCCTACTTTTGCATTCCAGTCCCCTATAATGAAAAGGACATCTCTTTTGGGGTATTAGTTCTAGAAGGTCTTGTAGATCTTCATAGAACCATTGAATTTCAGCTTCTTAGCATTACCGGTCAGGCATAGACTTGAATTACTGTGATATTGAACGGTTTGCCTTGGGAACAAACAGAGATCATTCTGTCATTTTGAGATTACATCCAAGTACTGAATTTTGGACTCTCTTGTTGACTGTGATGGCTACTCCATTTCTTCTAAGGGATTCTTGCCCACAGTAGTAGACATAATGGTCATCTGAGTTAAATTCACACATTCCAGTCCATTTTAGTTTGCTGATTCCTAAAATGTCAGTGTTCACTCTTGCCATCTCCTGTTTGACCACTTCCAATTTGCCTTGATTAATGGACCTAACATTCCAGGTTCCTATGCAGTTCCACTTCCTATTGCTCTTTACAGCATTGGACTTTACTTCCATCACCCATCACATCCACAACTGGGTGTTGTTTTTGCTTTGGCTCCATCCCTTCATTCTTTCTGGAGTTATTTCTCCACTCTTCTCCAGTAGCATATCGGGCTCCTACTGACCTGGGGAGTTCATCTTTCAATGTCCTATCATTTTGCTTTTTCATACTGTTCATGGGGTTCTCAAGGCAAGAATACTGAAGTGGTTTGCCATTCTCTTCTCCAGTGGACCACGTTTTGCCAGAACTTTGCACCATGACCCGTCCTTCTTGGGTGGCCCTACATGGCATGGCTCATAGTTTCATTGAGTTAGACAAGGCTATGGTCCATGTCATCAGTTTGGTCATATATATCAAATATATATACATTTAAATAATGGAATACCATTTTATATTATAAAGTGGGTACAAATATTTATTTGAACAGGTTGCTCAATATTTATTTGAAGAGATTATTGCCTCAAATAATCACTTATAGATTTAATCAAATAATCTAATGGTAAAAAATACATGTAAACAATTAAGCTATGACCAACCTAGACAGCATATTAAAAAGCAGAGACATTGCTTTGCCAACAAAGATCCATCTAGTCAAGTCTATGGTTTTTCCAGTGGTCACATATGGATGTGAGAGTTGGACTATAAAGAAAGCTGAGCACCGAAAAATTGATGCTTTTGAACTGTGGTGTTGGAGAAGACACTTGAGAGTCCCTTGGACTGCAGGGAGATCCAACCAGTCCATCCTAAAGGAGATCAGTCCTGGGTGTTCATTGTAAGGACTGATGTTGAAGCTGAAACGCCAATACTTTGGCCACCTGATGTGGAGAGTTGACTCATTTGAAAAGACCCTGATTCTGAGAAAGACTGAGGGCTGGAGGAGAAGGGGACGACAGAGGATGAGATGGTTGGATAGCATCACCAACACAATGGGCATGGGTTTGGGTGGACTCTGGGAGTTGGTGATGGACAGGGAGGCCTGGTGTGCTGTGGTTCATGGGGTCGCAAAGAGTCGGGCACAACTGAATGACTGAACTGAACTGAACTGAAAATTATAAGGTGCTATAAATATGTGAATTATAATACCCATTCGTGACAAAGGTTTGGATAAATAAGACACTTTACATTTTTACTGCTTGGAAAAGGATATGGCAGCCCACTCCAGTATTCTTGTCTGGAAAAGTCCATGGACAGAGGAGCCTGGTGGGCTGCAGTCCATCGGGCTACATGACTGTGCCACGCACAATAAGGAGGGTAGAGGGAGATGGGTTGGTAGCAATAAACTGGTAGAACTAAAAAAAAAATTTTTTTACTGCTAATTTTATGCACAAAATTGATTCAAATATTCTAAAGTAAGTGTATGTGTATATGTGGAAGTCACTCAGTTATGTTTGACTCTTTGCAACCCCATGGACTGTAGTCCTTCAGGCTCCTCTGTCCTGAGACTTCCCAGATAAGAATACTGGGGTGGGTTGCCATGCCCTTCTCTTGCCATGCCCTCCAACCCAGGGATCGAACTGGAGTCTCTTACATCTGTGTGGGCAGGTGAGTTCTTTACCACTGTGCCACCTAAGGAGGCCTCACCCTATTCCTTCCCAGCCAGAGGAAAATATATATAACATAAAGTTCACCATCTTAATCAATTTGGGGTGCACAAGCTCAATAGCGTTAAGTGCATTCTTATTGTTGTGCAGCCTCACTACCATCTACCCCAGAAGTCTTTTCACCTTTCTAAACTGAAACTTTGTCTCCATGAAATAGGAACTCCTCATTTTCCCTCCCCCAACCCTTGCAAATCCCCTTGTGCTTTCTGTCTCTATGAATTTGGCTACTCTAAGGACCTCCTGGAAGTGGAGTCGCACAGAATTTGTCCTTTTGTGACTGGCTTATTTCACTTAATAGAATGTTGTCAAGGTTCATTCGTATCGTAACATTCCGTTCCCTTCCTTTTAAGCCTGAATAATTTTCTGTTGTATGTGTATACATTTTGTTTATCCATTCATCCATTGATGGGTATTTGGGTTGTTTCCACCTTTTGACTATTATGAATAGTGCTGCTATGAATATATACCCGTATTCATATATATCATACTCATATATGTATATTGGAGACCCTGCTTTCAATTCTTTTGGGTGGAGTTTCTGGATTGCATGGTAATTCTATTTTAACTTTTTGGAGAAAACACCAAAATTGAAACTCTTGATTTTCAATCTTTTTTTTTTTTAATTGGAGTATAATTGCTTTTCAACATCGTGTTTCTGCTGTACATCAATGTGAATCAGCTATGTGTATACATATATCCCTTCCCTCTTGAGCCTCCTTCCCACCCACCCCCATCCCACCCCTCTAGGTCATCACAGAGCATTGATTTGCAATTCTCAACAAGAGTCTTGGGGTTCATGGCCCCTTGGAGATGTCTGTGGGCATTTTTCTGGGGAGAAGTTGCACAGTTTCAGCAGATTCTCAAAGGTATCAGTGATTCTCGAAGGACTAACGTCACTGAACTAGAGAGTCATGTCTACAAGTTCTTTTAAAGCCAATATTTTTGAATCTCAGAAACTGTGAATGCAGGTTTTGGAGAGGTTACTAAGGAGCTTGAATGTATTCTGCAGGCAAGTCCAGGCAAGGAAGGGCATGGGCTGGCCAGGGCCCTCTGCACAAGGAGGGCATCTCTGGGTGTGTGAGAGTCGAGTGCAGGAGCATTTACACACCCAGAAGGGGCTGAGACCATTGGAAGAATCTTGGAGACAGCAGGCCTGGCTGTGAGTTTTTGTGCCATGGTAACCATGTGATCTTGAGCAACTCTCTCTCTCTCTTTTTTCTTAAGGATTTTATTTTAAACATTTTAAAATTTGTTTATTCTATTTATTTTGACTGTGCTGAGTTTCTCTAGTAGCAGAGAACAGGGGCTACTCTCTAGCTGTGGTGTGTGGTCTTCTCATGGCTTCTCTCATGTGGAGCACAGACTAACTGCAGTACCTGGTCTCAGTAGTTGTGGTGCAGGAGTTTAGTTGCTCTGACACATGTGGGATCTTCCCAGACCAGGGATTAAACTCATGTCCCCTGCATTGGCAGGTTGGTTCTTACTGTGCCACCAGTAAAGTGAAAGTCACTCAGTAGTGTCCGACTCTTTGTGACCCCATGGACTATACAGTCCATGGAGTTCTCTAGGCCAGAATACTGAAGTAGGTAACCTTTCCCTTCTCCAGGGGATCTTCCCAACCCAGGAATCGAACCCAGGTCTCCCGCTTCACAGGTGGATTCTTTACCAGCTGAGCCACAAGGGAAGCCCATGCCACCAGGAAGTCCTTGGGCAATTTTCTTAACTGCCCAGAGCCTGTTTCTTCATCTCTAAAATGGTTAGGGTTAGGGTTATCCCCACCGCAATCATGGGAGGATCAGATGAGATTCTGTAGGTAGAAATGCTTTGTAAGAGGTAATAGTGTATTGGACCCACTCATTAACTAAATGGCTGAGTTTGGGTTTAGAACAAACCAGAAAGCATTTTGAAAACTCTAGTT
The DNA here is from genome assembly GCF_029407905.1 of Bubalus kerabau. Classification (NCBI taxonomy): domain Eukaryota; kingdom Metazoa; phylum Chordata; class Mammalia; order Artiodactyla; family Bovidae; genus Bubalus; species Bubalus kerabau. The sequence continues at coordinate 27,286,718 of NC_073642.1, forward strand.
TAAGACAGTCTGCCCTGTCGTAGCTTAATCATTATTCTGCTGCTAAATGATTTACCATTTGGCTGGTCCCAGCTTGTTGACACCTGGCCCTGTCTGGCTTTGTGTGAAGGTGGGAAGGGCCTGGGACTTCCAGACACACACAGATACTGCCTCTTGTTTTAATGCCCTTTAGAGTTCCCTTCCCGGCACTCCCAGATGCCTCTTAGATGGGCCTTCGAGGCATGTGTAAGTCCTGAGCCCATCCAGAACTTTCTAAGATGGGACGTGGAGTGAGCCAGGATCTCTGGGGTGAAAAAGATCCAGGTGGGCAGAGCAGTGGGTCCATTTGCTCGGCCCTGACATCTCAGCAAAGGCGGAGAGAACCAGCTCAGAGCAGAGCAGTAGAGGAGGTCTGGGGAAGGGTGAGGTGCTTTGAAGAAGGCAACTCAGAAGAAGGGATAGTAAAAGATACCCTCTTAAAACATTTTTTAGACTTTAAAATTTTATCCAAAGGAGTGCATAAACCCTATTTTTATAGTTAAAGAGGAAGAAAGGAACACCAGTATTCCCCACTACTGAACATAAGAAATAGAATATTAGCAGGGAGACTTCCCTAGTGGTTCAGTGGTTAAGACTCCATGCTTTCAATGCAGGGGGTGTGGGTTCAATCCCTGGTCATGGAATTAAGATCCCTCCCACATGCTGCATGGCGTGGCTGGAGGAAAAAATAAAAGAATATTACCAGGGCTTTAAAAATTCTCTTTCTCCCCCATTCTCCTCCAATCACATGCCTTTTCCTCCCCCACCCCACAGAGTAACCACTATCCTGAATTTCCTATTAGTCACTCACCTGCTTTTCTTTATAGTAAGAATGTGTGTGGTGTGTGTGTGCATGTGAGTGCATGTGTGCATGTGTAAAATCTGCTATTGGTAGACATTTTGGTTATCTTCCAGATTTTGGCTATTAAAGATGCTTTTGTGTTTCTCATAATATGAGAGACATCTGGTTGCTGCTTCTTAACCCTAGTTATAGGTTGAGATGAGAAACTTTGTAAAATGATAATGCCCAGGTCCCAACCTGAGATTACAGTTTAGCCGATCTGGGTGCCACCTAGGCGTCTGGGCTTTTGAAAGATCCCCAGGGGCCTCCAGTGGGCATCTCAGGGCAGATCTTGACTCCATAGGTCCATAATGGGGACGTGAATTCTGCATTTCCAGGAAGCTTCCAGGCAATGCTGATCACAGGGCTCCATTTTGAGTACTGTGGAGTTGTACCGGATCTGTCTGTTCAGCTTCACTGCTGCTGCTAGGTCGCTTCAGTCGTGTCTGACTCTGTGTGACCCCATAGACGGCAGCCCACCAGGCTCTCCCGTCCCTGGGATTCTCCAGGCAAGAACACTGGAGTGGGTTGCCATTTCCTTCTCCAATGCATGTAAGTGAAAAGTGAAAGTGAAGTCAGTCGTGTCAGACTCTAGCGACCCCATGGACTGCAGCCTACCAGGCTCCTCTGTCCATGGGATTTTCTAGGCAAAAGTACTAAGTAATGTCAAGTCATTTCCAGGGGAAGAGCACCAGTTTCCTTCCCATCAACTGGATAGAAGTTCTAGTCATTCACACAGTTTTTTTGGTCATACCACTGGGCATGTGGGATCTTAGTTTCACCACCAGGGATCAAATCCACACTCTCTACACTGGAAGGACAAAGTCTTAATCACTGGACTGCCAGGGAAGTTCCAAGTCATTCACACTTGACATCCTCTGACTGTGAATTTTTGCTTTAAACAGTGGGTATGAAATATTACTTCCCTGATTATGCATGAGAATAAGCAACCTTTTAAAAACACATGGGCCTTTTGTAAGTTCTTTCATGTAAAATGTCTGGGCATGACTCTGGTCCACTTTTCTGACAGAGTTCTCTCTTTCTAGGTGATTATATATTCCTGTACTAATCCTTTACTTTCATATGCTGCAAATATATCCTCCCAGTTTGTTCCTCACCTTTTTATTGTCTGGGCTTTCTAGGTGGCGCAGTTTGTAAAGAATCCGCCTGCTCAGTGTGCATACACAAGAGACATGGCTTCAACTCCTGGGTGGGAAAGATCCCTGGAAGAAGAAATGGCAACCCACTCCAGTATTCCTGCCTAGACAACCTCATGGACAGAGGAGCCTGGCGGGCTACAGTCCATGGGGTCACAAAGAGTCAGACATGACTGAGCATGCAGGCATGCTTCTTGATTGTCTTCATGACATATTTTGCCAAACAGATATTCTCACTTTTACTTGGAGAATCTGTAATGGGCTTTTGCTTCATTATTACTTTAATAAGTAGACTCAAATACATTAAACTTTTTTTTTCAAAACCACAAGAAGAAATCAATAAATATAATCAATGCCAATAACCCCAAATATTTAGGTGGCCTAAATATCAAGCTCCTTATAAATAAATCGTGCTTCCTATATCCCTAATGTAGTAAAACTTACATTCTGGTAACAGTGGGAAAAGAGGCAATAATCAGATAAATGTATTATAGGCTAAATATTACCGGGTGCTTGAAGGAAAAGTCAAGTATGGTGGTCAATCAGCTTACTTGTGCCTGACCCTCAGCTCACTTAAGTCTTTTCAGATATACAGACAGATGTTTGTATTCCTAGAAATGCTAAGAAAGGTTTTTTTTCGGCTGAGAGTAAACAAACAGTCGGACATGGCTGAGCAACTAGTACACACTACCTTCCTAGTAGGAAGAAAGAATCCAGTTCTGTTAACTCGTTTCTCTGTGTCTCGTTTCTATGGGGCGGGGGGTGGGGGTAGGGGTTGGGGGGGACTATAAGGAATTTAAAAGAAACTATTTTAGATCAAGGGTCAGAAAATGTTTCCTAAGAATGTTGGAGAGTAAATCTTTTTGGTTTCGAGGGCCATAGGGTCTCCACCCTTGAACCCTACCATAGTTGCACTAAAGCAACCATAGCCAGTATGTAAATGAAGGAGTAGGCCTGTGTTCCAAGAAAACCTGATTTACAAAGCAGGTGGTGGGCCAGATTTGGCTCATGGGCTGTAGTTTGCCAATTCCTTTCTTACAAATTCTTCTTTTGATATTGTTTATTGCTTGTGTTTCAGTCTAGAAATAACACATACTCATGGGCGGGGGTGGGATTCGAGCAATACAGGAGTATTTAAAGTAGAAAGATGAGAGGCTCTTGTCTTCTCTCTCCTGCTTTACTAATCCCACTCATCAGAGATGACCCACCTGACATACTGGAAGGAAGCCTGGGACAGCCCCCCAACACACACACACAGCCACGTGAGCATGGCTCACGTGGGTCCCAGGGTGACCTAAGGGAAGTTGCACACAAAGGGCCGGTGGATATAGCCGGGTGGTGCTGTGCCCTCTGGACTGCCTGCTGTCACCTTAAAGGTGAGCTCTGTTCTTTTCAGTGCAAGAAACTGATAGGGTTTTTTCTTTAAAAACAAGACTGGGACTTCCTGGGCGGTTCAGTGGTTGAGACTTCACCTCCCAATGTGTTGGTTCGATCCCTGGTTGGGGAGCTAAGATCCCATACACCTCGTGTTTAAAAAGCCAGAAACATAAAACAGAAGCTATATTGTAACAAATTCAATAAAGACTTTAGAAATGGTCCACATCTTTAATAAAAATTAAAAAATAAGATCACTCTGCACAACTAGCAGTCAATAGAAGAAAACAGAATATAACAGGCATTCTTTTTTCAAGTCTCATTTACCAAGCAGACTCATACACAGAATTCATTCTGTCGCTCCTCCCATCCCTCCCTGCCCTTCTCCCTCCCTCCTGTCCTCCTTCCCTCCTTTCCTTCCTTTCACAAATGTTTTTGGTTCTAAGGATGCAGCAGCGAGCAGACAAAGCCCTTGTCCTCTTGCAGCTTCTCTGCTAGGAGGGGAAACAGACAGTAGTAGGTGAGCACATGAAAAAGCCAGATCACAACGCGTTCTAAAGGAAACGAGACAACCGAGAAGGTAATTAAAGGGATGGCGTCTCTAGGCCTTTGAGATGTTGATGACCTCGGGGTTCAGCTTGCACGCGTGGAGTCCCTCTGCCTGAGCCTGCATCTCGCTGTGTGTCACAGGGACACCGTGTGCCCTCTCTGTGCCTCAGTTTCCTTGCTTGTAAAATGAGAGTGACTCAGGATTTACATCATAACACTGAGGTGAAGACTGTATAAAGAACGTACTGAGCTCTCAATAAAAGTACCAGCTCTTATCAGCTGTAGAAATAGAACACTGTGGTCTCTCCTGAAAGAATTTTGCACATGAACACATTAGTAAAATCCTCCCGGGAAGATGTGGGTACATGGCAGCATTATTCAGTATGTGCCGAGTCTCTATTCACTCTCCATATCACACAGAGCACTGGCTTTTGTGTAGAATAGAATCCCTGGGGGCTTTTTTTCCTTAATAAGAATTTTCTTGGTAAAAATATTCCTCTCCAGAAACACAAAGTGTTTTGAATTCTCTCTCGTACACTTACATTGAACAACGCCCCCCCTCCACCAACCCCCACCAGAAGGTAAAAGTGTAAACTCAGGAGAGTGCCAGGCTCTCCTTCTGAGGACAGTGTGTGTCCTGCTGGCAGCATGGTTTATCTTCAAAGACACAGAACAACCTGATATCACCCGGCACTTACACTGAAACAAACAGGGGCCATTCTCCTTGAGGACATGAAAGAGTTTCGAAAGTCAGCCAGCCCTCCCCCCCCACTGTCTTGTAAGCTTCCTTGCCCCCTGTATTTTTGATGTACATCAGTTTACTAATATGGCATGGTAACCCACCCCAGTATTCTTGCCTTAAGAATCCTTTGGACAACATTCTATAAGAAACAGAGCCTGGTAGGCTATGATCCAGAGGGTCACAGAGTCAGAGTGACTGTAGCAACTTAGCAGCACTAATGTGACTCATACCTTGACCAGAAGTTCATGTGTTAAACTACCATCTGCTGCCTGGAGCTTCCCTGGGAAGTTATCAGGTCTAGGATCCCCCAGGACAGGATGGACCACACCTTTAGAGTGGGGAAGAGAGGGAAGGGAGAGGAGGCAAAGGATGAGACAGAGTTTCTACAATAGGTCCTGGAATTCATATTTTCTAGTCATTAATTTTAGCAGGAGTAAGTATTATCTTTCTCCTATATATTTACCATTAGTTTTCAAAGGTATATAGATATGGCTGTGATTAAAAACCGTTTTACAAAATCATTTACAGAATTCTTAGACTCACTAGTATCATATTGTGTTAAGTATATATATTGTTACTCTTGTTGTTGCTTAGTTGCTAAGTCATGTCCAACTCTTTGCAACCTTTATATATATAATTTTTTTTTTCAGTTAAAAAAAATTTTTTGGCCATGCCATGCAGCTTGTGGGAACTTAGTTTCTTAACCAGAGATTGAACCGTGGCGCCCAGCAATGGAAGCATGGAGTCCTAACCACTGGACCACCAGGGTAGTCCCTAAATATTCTGTTGTTTAGTCGCTAAGTCATGTCTGACTCTTTGAGACCTCATGGAATATAGCCCTCCAGGCTCCTCTGTCCATGGGATTTTCCAGGCAAGAATACTGGAGTGGGCTGCTATTTCCTTCTCTAGGGGATCTTCCTGATCAGGGATCGAACCTGAGGCTTCTGCACTGGCAGGTGTGTTATTTACCACTGAGCTGCGAAGGAAACCCTCTAAATATTTTCTTCGATTACCTTCAAATCCAGCACTTGGACCAATAGTTCTCAAAGTGCTCCCTGGGCCAGCTGTGCCACCCCCACCTGCGAACTCATCGGAAGTGTGGATTCTGGACACCATCCCATACCCGCAGAATCAAAAACTCTGCAGGGGAGGGACCCAACAGCCTGTTTAACAAGTCCTCCAGGGGATCTGATTTGCTTCATTTTAAGTTTGAAAGGCTTCCCAGGTGGCTCAGTGGTAAAGAAACTGCCTGCCAATGTAGGAAATGCAGGTTCCGTCCATGGGTCAGGAAGATCCCCTGGAGGAGGAAATGGCAACCCACTCCAGTATTCTTGCCTGCAGAATCCCACGGACAGACGAGCCTGGAGGGCTACAGTCCATGGGGTTGCAAAGACTCAGACACGACTGAGCGACTAAGCAGGCACACACAAATTTTGCAAATCTCTGAGCTGGATTATTTGATGTTTAAATCCAAAAAGGGCCCTACTGAGAGGAGTTCAGGAAAAGACTCCTTGTTCTTTGGCCCCTGGAACAAGTACCAGGGGAACAGGTTTTAAAGCTGTCCCAATTCATCACTGACAGCCTCCTCCGGTCAGTACACATGCTTCTGAGGGCCAGCCAATCAGCGACAGCCGTGTTGCAGTGACCTGGCTTCTTTGCTAAAGGTCACTTAGTGCCTGAATACTCCCACTGTTAAGAGTCCGCAAATCCCCAGCCACGCGCTTCCCAAACGCTCACTAAGAAATCCATAGTTCACTGTGTTTTGTTGTTGTTCAGTTGCTCAGTCGTATCTGACTCTTTGAGACCCCATGAACTGCAGCAGACCAGGCTTCCCTGTCCTTCATCATCTCCCAGAGTTTGCTCAAACTCACGTCCATTGAGTCAGTGATACCATCCAACTATCTAATTATCTGTCCTCCTGCCCTCACAAACAACAAATCCAGCTTTTTGCCTCAGATATAGCATAGACACCTCTTTCTTCAGCATCCCATGGAAAACATTGTGTTTAGTCCAGAGATGACAGTTGCTGACACTTATAGGGGCAGAGAGCATCGTGAATGAGTACAGTGGGCCAGGTACTGGGTAGAGAAGTGGGGATGTGAAGAGACAGTTGTTCTTATGACAAATATACCCCTGCAGGGCCAAATGAGGCACCCCTGCAGCCCTGGGCTCTGCAGGGTGTCAGTCTGTAACGTCCAGATTAGCCTGCTTACCTGTATTTTTATTGGGTTTTCCAGGTGGCTCAGTGGTAAAGAACCTGCCTGCCAATGCAGGAGATGCAAGAGATGTGGGTTCAATCCCTGGGTTGGGAAGAGGCCCTGGAGGAGAGCATGGCAACCCACTCCAGTATTCTTGCCTGGAGAATTCCACAGACGGAGGAGCCTGGTGGGCAACAGTCCATGGGGTTGCTAAGAATCAGATACAACTGAGCAAATGAGCACACACACACATTGCATTTTTATATAAGAGGTGATCTAGGTAGAGAATTGCCCAAGAACAACTGATTTAGTGGCAGTTTCATGTAGTCCATTTCCACACCACTGTCCTTTCTTTTTTTTTCCTGCACAGAGTGTAAAGGTGTGTAACATAAACAAAATCATCAATAATTTTTTAAGGAATTTCATGTCCCAGTTCTTTTCACTGTCAGTCACCTTAGTTCCACCAAAGTCATAATCATCAAGCTAAGTTGCCCTTTCAAAAAGAAGTTTTGCCCAGTCCACAGCTGTCATGTCGGTCAGCTCACAATTCTTTTGGTTCAGCTTCTTTGATCTCCAATGGAATACGGACACACTTCAAAATTCCAAATTCAAATTTGTAATCTTTGGGATCCAGTTTTCTCAAGCAATTTACTTTAGGACCCTAGAAGTTAAATATAGCAAGTACATTGCTATTTATCCCTTCATCTTTTCTAATATTGAAGAGGCTGTGATATGTTAACAGGCCTCATTGGCATCACTGCAATAAAATTACAGTAAAAGAGGCAGAACCTGTATTCTCAATATAGCTACATTAGCGGTTTATGGACACCATGAACAACAGTGCCCATTTTCAGTAGAATGAGGCTTTGCTGTACTTTCTATACTTTTGGAAAGAAGGCAAAAGATTTCATGGCATCATACAAAAACATACCAAATGTGTTTATTATGTTGCCATTGAAACCATGAGGTATACATGTTGTAGCTAAGGGTATTAGCAGTAAAAGCAAAACCAAATCCTTTGTCTTGGCTGTCTAGGAATTTCATGGAGTATTCAAATACCATTTTACCTATACATATTTGTTTCCCAGGCCAGGAGTTTATCTTTGGGAGTATTCTATGAATCTCATTGGAGAAATGCTATTTATTTATTACTGCATCTGCTGAGCATCTACTCAGTCTGTCACTGTGTTAGTCTGGGGACAGAGGGAAGAGTAAGATGCATGTCTGGTCCTCAGAGCTCACAGCTGAGGAAGGAAGGAAGAGGAAGGGGGGGAAAAGGACGAGAGGGAAGCAAACACACATGGTACTGTGATTCCACAACAGAATTCTCGACAAGCTTCCAGGAGAACCCAGGATCGGGAAGAGCTGACAGGGTACCCAATGGCAGCAACATTTGAGTCATGAGGAGTGGCTTCACGTCTGCCCTGCAGAAAAGAGATGAAGAGATCTCTTTGAGCAGTGTCCTAATGATCCTGAAACGTAAACATGGAGCTGTCAACTAAACACACTGCTCCCAATGGCATTACGAGAATTAAAAATGAATTCATTGATTGTTGGAGAAAGGTCCCAAACATCTCAAGATCCATGACAAATCAATCATGTTTGCCATCCCTATGTTTTGTGCTCAGTCACTCAGTCGTGTCCTACTCTGTGTGACCCAATGGACTGTGGCTCGCCAGGTTCCTCTGTCCATGGGATTCTCTGGGCAAGAATACTAGAGTGGGGTGCCATTTCCTTCTCCAGGGAATCTTCCTGACCAGGGATTGAACCTGTGTCTCCCGCATTAGCAGGTGGATTCTTTACTGCAAGTGCCACCTGGGAAGCCCAATTGATGTTGTAGTGAAGTAATTAATATGTATTCAGGCAGTGATGGAGAAGGAAATGGCAACCCACTCCAGTATTCCTACCTGGAGAATCCCATGGACAGAAGAGCCTGGAGAGCTACAGTCCATGGGGTCACAAAGAGTCAGACATGACTGAGTAACTGAGCACAGGAAGAAAACAAATATTGGTGAAGTGCCTCTTAGTTTATGGAGGAACTGCTCTGGTCACCGGGAATACAGCAGCTAATAAAATGACTATCTCTCTTTTTTGGCTACATCTTAGTTCCCCCAACAGAAATTGATCTCCTGCCTCTGCAGTGGAAGTACAGGATCCCAACCACTGGACCACCAGGGAAGTCCCTGGTAGTTCTATTTTTAGTTTTTTTGAAAAACGCCATGTTATTTTCCATAGTGTCTGCTTCATTTTACATTCTCGCCAATAGTGTACAATCTCTCCACATCCTTGCCAACACTTGTGATCGTCTATATTTTGTTTTTGTTTATAGTGGCTAACGTAATGGGTGTGAAGGAGTATTTCATTGAGGTTTTGATTTTCCTAATGATTAGTGATGTTGGGTATCTTTGCATGTGCTTGTTGGCTATCTGTATACCTCTGGAGAAATATGGAAGCACGCAGCAGTGCTTCCGTGACCTGCCAAGAAACTGTCTAATGTCAAAGTGGTTTAGAGTCCTCACTGCAGCAATTCTTCCATAGCATCTACTAAGCTCACAAAGGTTTGGTGTGATTGGTCTGTGACATGTTCTCTTCCGGAGCAGGCAGCTTCCAAAGGAAGAACTACAAATACTCAGACATCAAAGTGTTCCACTAGAAACAATGAAAATATACTACAATGAAATATATTTTTATACTATGTTGGCAATGGGTTAAAAAACAAGAATACCAGGTATTAAAGTGAATTCAGGGAAAGAGGCCCACTGGCATAGACTGTTAGAATGGAGACTGATCCAACTTTTCTAAAGGGTAAGCTGAGTTTAAGTTGATGCAACCTTACATTGATCCCAAGGAAATAATGATAGAGAGGTGCAAAGGTGTTTGAAATCATAGTCTTATTTAGAATACTGAAACCAATATTAGGGGATTGATAGTATAAATTATATCCTTATTAGGGAACAGTATACTATTCAAACATACTGTTGATGGAGACTTAAGATTTAGGAAGGGACTTCTCTTGTGGTACAGTGCATAGGAGTCCACCTCCCAAAGCAGGGGACCTAGTAGGTTTGATCCTCGATCCAGGAGGATTCCACAGGCCACAGAGAAACTAAGCCCATGAGCCACAGCTGCTGAGCCTACATGCTGCAACCACTGAAGCCCGTGCACCTAGAGCTTGTGCTCCACAACAAGAGAAGTCCTCACAAGAAGAAGGCCATGCCCCATAATGACGAGTAGCCCCCGATCGCTGCAACCAGAGAAAGCCCACTCACAGCAGTGAAGACCTAGCACAACCAAAAACAAAAAAAGACTTGGGGAAATGTGTATACAGTATACTATTAAATAACGAAGGCTTATTATTACATATGAACATAATCTTTTGTCATTTAAAAATTATTCACTTTTTCCTCAGGTAGTTCATTTACTTGGTTCAAAAATGAAAAAGCATAAAACCATACACAACAAAAATGTCTATTTTTCATTCGTGTCTTTCATCATCCTGTCGCCCCACCAAAACCATCACCAGTAAGATAGGAAATCATGTTACTTGTGTCTTATATAGCATCCTAGATGATTTCTTATGCATCGATAAGTAAAAGCAAATAATCCTTTTTCCTTTCCCCTTTTGGACAAATAGTAGCTTGGTATATACACTGATTTACACTTTGATTTTTCATTTTAATACATAAAACTGATCCTTATTCTTTTTTAAAAAAAAATAGCTGCATAGTATTCTTTTATATGGACTTTCCTGGTGGCTCAGTGGTAAAGAATCCACCTGTCAATGCAGGAGACACAGGTTTGATCCCTGGGTTGGGAAAATCCCCTGGAGTAGGGAATGGCAACCCACTCCAGTATTCCTGCCTGAGAAATCCCATGGACAGAGGAGCTTGGTAGGTTGTAGTCCATGGGGTTGCAAAGAGTGGACACAACTCAGTGACTACACAACTTTCTATTATATGAATGTAACATGTTAGGTAGCCCTACCACTAGGCGATGAGGCTGTTTCTAATTTTTTGTGATTACAAATAGGGCTGCAATGTATAACTCTGGACATGTCATTTCACACATGGTGCAACTCTAGCTATAGGATAAATTCCTGTAAGTGGAACTGCTGAGTCAAATATTATGTACATTCTCAAAAATCTTGGCCAACTGCCCTCAGAGGTTGTACTAAATGGAGCTTTCATCAGCCAGGTATGAGGCAAGGCTCTGTTCCCCAACCTCACCCCAACCCCAACAAAAGTGGTATCATCAAACACTTGAATTTTTGCCAATCTGATAGGGATTTCAACATAGCATTACTTTGCATTTCTTTGTTTATGGGCAAAGTTGAGTCTCTTTGCAAATGTTTACGAACTATTTGGGTCTCTTTTTCTATCAACTGTGTGTATACCATTTTAATTAAAAATGTTCATCTGGAGAAATCCCTGGTGGTCCTGTGGTTAGAACTCGGGGCTTTGACTGCAGGGTTCAATCCCTGGTTGGAGTACTAAAACCCTGCTAGCTGCATGGCACAGCCAACAAAACAATACAAATAAAAATGTTCCATCTGTGTATTCATTCACAGTGTAAACACTTCTTACATACCAACTCTCTGTTGGACATTATAGGAGCAAGTAAAGGGCTTCCCAGGTGGCAGTACTGGTAAAGAATCCGCCTGCCAGTGCAGGAGACACAGAGATATGGGTTCAGTCCCTGGGTCAGAAAGATCCCCTGAAGTAGGAAATGGCAACCCACTCCAGTATTCTTGCCTGGGAAAATTCCATGGACAGAGAAGCCTTGTGGACTACAGTCCATGGGGCTGAAAAAGTAGGACATGGTTGAGCAATTAAATGCACACACACACTGTAGGTCCATGAATGAATGAAGCAGGGCAAAGACTAATAGAGTTTTGCCAAGAAAATGCACCGGTCATAACAAACACCCTCTTCCAACAACACAAGAGAAGACTCTATACATGGACATCACCAGATGGTCAACACCGAAATCAGATTGATTATATTCTTTGCAGCCAAAGATGGAGAAGCTCTATACAGTCAGCAAAAACAAGACCAGGAGCTGACTGTGGCTCAGACCATGAACTCCTTATTGCCAAATTCAGACTTAAATTGAAGAAAGTAGGGGAAACCAATAGACCATTCAGGTATGACCTAAATCAAATCCCTTATTATTATACAGTGGAAGTGATAAATAGATTTAAGGGCCTAGATCTGATAGAGTGCCTGATGAGCTATGGAATGAGGTTCGTGACATTGTACAGGAGACAGGGATCAAGACCATCCCCATGGAAAAGAAATGCAAAAAAGCAAAATGGCTGTCTGGGGAGGCCTTACAAATAGCTGTGAAAAGAAGAGAAGCGAAAAGCAAAGGAGAAAAGGAAAGATATACACATCTGAATGCAGAGTTCCAAAGAATAGCAAGAAGAGATAAGAAAGCCTTCTTCAGCGATCAATGCAAAGAAATAGAGGAAAACAACAGGATGGGAAAGACTAGAGATCTCTTCAAGAAAATCAGAGTTACCAAAGGAACATTTCATGCAAAGATGGGCTCGATAAAGGACAGAAATGGTATGGACCTAACAGAAGCAGAAGATATTAAGAAGAGATGGCAAGAATACACAGAAGAACTGTACAAAAAAGATCTTCACGACCCAGATAATCACGATGGTGTGATCACTGACCTAGAGCCAGACATCCTGGAATGTGAAGTCAAGTGGGCCTTAGAAAGCAGCACTACGAACAAAGCTAGTGGAGGTGATGGAATTCCAGTTGAGCTATTCCAAATCCTGAAAGATGATGCTGTGAAAGTGCTACACTCAATATGCCAGCAAGTTTGGAAAACTCAGCAGTGGCCACAGGACTGGAAAAGGTCAGTTTTCGTTCCAATCCCAAAGAAAGGCAATGCCAAAGAATGCTCAAACTACCGCACAATTGCACTCATCTCACACGCTAGTAAAGTAATGCTCAAAATTCTCCAAGCCAGGCTTCAGCAATATGTGAACCATGATCTTCCAGATGTGCAGGCTGGTTTTAGAAAAGGCAGAGAAACCAGAGATCAAATTGCCAACATCCGCTGAATCATCGAAAAAGCAAGAGTTCCAGAAAAACATCTATTTCTGCTTTATTGACTATGCCAAAGCCTTTGACTGTGTGGATCACATTAAACTGTGGAAAATTCTGAAAGAGATGGGAATACCAGACCACCTGATCTGCCTCTTGAGAAATTTGTATGCAGGTCAGGAAGCAACAGTTAGAACTAGACATGGAACAACAGACTGGTTCCAAATAGGAGAAGGAGTACGTCAAGGCTGTATATTGTCACCCTGTTTATTTAACTTCTATGCAGAGTACATCATGAGAAACGCTGGACTGGAAGAAACACAAGCTGGAATCAAGATTGCCAGGAGAAATATCTATAACCTCAGATATGCAGATGACACCACCCTTATGGCAGAAATTGAAGAGGAACCAAAAAGCATCTTGATGAAGGTGAAAGTGGAGAGTGAAAAAGTTGGCTTAAAGCTCAACATTCAGAAAACAAAGGTCATGGCATCCATTTCCATCACTTCATGGGAAATAGATGGGTAAACAGTGGAAACAGTGTCAGACTTATTTCTCTGGGCTCCAAAATCACTGCAGATGGTGATTGCAGCCATGAAATTAAAAGACACTTACTCCTTGGAAGGAAAGTTATGACCAACCTAGATAGCATATTCAAAAGCAGAGACATTACTTTGCCAACAAAGGTTCGTCTAGTCAAGGCTATGGTTTTTCCTGTGGTCATGTATGGATGTGAGAGTTGGACTGTGAAGAAGGCTGAGTGCCGAAGAATTGATGCTTTTGAACTGTGGTGTTGGAGAAGACTCTTGAGAGTCCCTTGGACTGCAAGGAGATCCAACCAGTCCATTCTGAAGGAGATCAGCCCTGGGATTTCTTTGGAAGGAATGATGCTAAAGCTGAAACTCCAGTACTTTGGCCACCTCATGCGAAGAGTTAACTCATTGGAAAAGACTCTGATGCTGGGAGGGATTGGGGGCAGGAGGAGAAGGGGACGACAGAGGATGAGATGGCTGGATGGCATCACTGACTTGATGGATGTGAGTCTGGGTGAACTCCGGGCGTTGGTGATGGACAGGGAGGCCTGGCGTGCTGCCATTCATGGGGTTGCAAAGAGTCGGACACGACTGAGCGACTGATCTGATCTGATCTGCTCCTTGTCTCCCAGGATATGTGACCTGGTGGAGAAAGATTTTGAATTTAACATTGAACTACTTACGGAATATTTATTGGGTTGGCCAGAATGGGTTCCCAAACAAGCTTTATGGCCAACACAGTACACACATGTACATATTTGCACATCTGTATATGTAACTTATCTATAGAAGAATACTTGGTTATATACTATGAGTTAACAGAGAAGATCTTTGAATAGAAGTGATATTTTTTCTCTGGGCTTTTCTGTATTTTCTAAGATTTTTGTAATGTCTCAATTACACACATAATATTTACAGTTAGGTGATTTCTCCTTTGTTCAGTTTCTGAATTTTCAAAGTCTTTTTGTTTGCTATTTTACAAAGAATATATATGATTTTTGCATCTAGGAAAAAGAACTAAATGATATGAAAACATCATGTACACACATACAAGTTTATATGTATTTTTTAGAGAAAAACACAGGAAAGCATGTTCTTTCTGTATGATAATGATGACAGCGAAGAGGAAGATGTAGAAATCTATTTTCAGAGCTCCTAAGTGGTTGGCCAGTGTTCTAGAACTTCCCATCTCAAATTCCAGTGTGAACCTCCACTCACCAGAAAAACTAAGTACTTGTCCCTTCTCAACTGGGCAACCTCATCCGCATCCAACAAAACAGGAACTGAGCAGTTAAGAGTCCTGGAAATCTGGCCGCAGGGCCCAGGGCTGGGAATTTCCCCTTTTCCGTAACAGCTTCTGGAGAAGGAAATGGCAACCCACTCCAGTATTCTTGCCTGGAGAATCCCAGGGACAGAGGAGCCTGGTGGGCTGCCGTCTATGGGGTCACACAGAGTCGGACACGACTGAAGCGAGTTATCAGTAGCAGCAGCGTGCCAGCTTCAGGCTCAGTGTCCAAGGGCGACCCCTGTTGGTGGAATTTAAAAGTGCCCATTATTTGTGATAGCTGTTAGAGGAAATTCTAAAGTTAGGAAATCAACCCTGAATATTCATTGGAAGGACTGTTGCTGAAGCTGAAGCTCCAATACTTTGGCCACCTGATGTGAAGAGCCGACTTACTGGAAAAGACCCTGATGCCGGGAAAGATTGAAGGCAATAGGAGAAGGGTGCAGCAGAGAACAAGATGATTGGATGGCATCACTGACTCAATGGACGCAAGTCTGCGCAAACTCCAGGAGCTAGTGGAGGACAGGGGAGCCTGGCATGTTGCAGTCTGTGGGGTTGCAAAGAGTCAGACAAGACTGAGCAACTGAACAACAACAACAACAACAATTAGGACTGGTATCCCTGAGTGGGATTTTCTTGTGGGGTTTGCTGGAAGCCTTGAACGGACAGCACTCACTCCTTACCCTAGCTTCTTCCCAACTCTCCATGGCCCCCTGTTGCCCTAGATTTGTCCACTGTTTGCCTGGGAAAACCAGCAGTGGTGCTTGAAGGATGAAGCCACAGCTGTGGCCGGCTTTTAAATGTCACACAGGGAGGCTGCTTTTGCAGCAAGGACTACCTTTGCTGGCCAGAGAGTAGAGTGTGGTTGCTCTAATTGACAGAATTAGATCCAGCCAGCTGACTGAAAATACCAGACTTGGGCAGCTTATGGGAGAAGCAAGCAGGCAGACCATTCTACTCTAAGGATGTGGTGGAGGGGGCTTCACCTCCGCTGAGAAAGGTAAGCTGGAGGCAGATGCACATGGAGGAACAGCAGGCTTTCTGGATGGAGTCATACCATTTAAGATTACTTCCTGGCGTTTCCCTGGTGGTCCAGTGGTTAAGACTACATGCTTCCAATGCAGGGGGTATGGGTTCAATCCCTGGTCAGGGAACTAAGATCCCACATGCATCAAGGCCAAAAAAAAAATTTTTTTTTCTTTTTAATAAATAAAAAAGATTATTTTCTTCCCTATCTGGAGATTTTGCTGGGGGATTCTGACATGAACCAGAAAACACAGCATGGCCTTTCTTGACCAGCTCCTGTGCCTGCATTTATAAGAACAAGACCTTGGATTGAGGAAAGTATGGGTAGTAATTATGTCAGAGTCATGCTGCCAACATTCATCCAAAAAAAGAACTGCCCACATACCCCGTCCATCATTGAGTGCTGAGTGGAAGTGCTGAATGGAGCTCTGGCTGGAG
Organism: Bubalus kerabau; assembly: GCF_029407905.1. Classification (NCBI taxonomy): domain Eukaryota; kingdom Metazoa; phylum Chordata; class Mammalia; order Artiodactyla; family Bovidae; genus Bubalus; species Bubalus kerabau. Next base: position 27,302,938 of record NC_073642.1, read on the forward strand.
AATCTGGTTTAAGACACGCAGAGCCTGTTTGTAATTCATCAGCATCGTTCTTTCCCCAGGGGCATCAGTCTGTGATAAAGAAAGCTGGACACCGAGGAATGTGCTGGGCATTTCTGGGCTTTGAGAAAACATGACTAAGCACTTCTCAGAGCCCATCAGCAGACAGGAATCCTCCTTTACTGGCTTCATCTCTCAGAGTCCTGTGGTACAGGCGTCTCACCAGAGACCTCGTGTCATGCAGGTCTCAAATCTACTCTCTCCTGATAGGGCGAGGGGGGAGGGGGAGCCTGCTTATCACTCTCACTGCTTTAAGCAAGGCTGATTCAAGGTTGGTCCAAGGTCTCCATTTGGACTAAATGCTCAGCATTCTCCAAATGCCTGGTGTCTAGGGGATCTTATTAAGAAAGAAAAGAAATCAGGAATTAAGGAAGGGATGCGGGGGCCCTTGGGTACATTCTATCTAAATTTGCTGGAAAGGAAAGGCTGGGTGGGGGAGAGACGGGGAGTGGGGAGAACCTGCCATAGTACCCAGCCTGCTACCTGTCAAGAAAGGCTGAGAATCCTGGTAAGGGACCTAGGGGTGGTCAAGATCAGTTTTCTGAGAAAGGTCTGGAGAGGCAAGGCATTGCTTCCCTAGTTTAGTCAGGTAATTAAGGCTTCTGTCCCAGTGCAGAAAACACAGACACAGAGTCCAGCAGCTTCTGTCTGACTTCAAAGTCCAGACATGGATTCACAGTGCGATGTGTGCTGCCTAGAATGAGAACCATACCTGCAGAGTCAGTTTTCACTTGCGCTGGAAGGGAAGGGAGAAAGGACTAGCTATTCTAGGAGGACTCCAGTCCACCAGGTGAGTGGCTGAGCTGTAAGCTCCAGGAAAGTGGAAGAGGTACAGCAAGCAGAGAAGGAGAATGGATGACTCCAAACCACAAAGCAAGTTAGTGGCTGAGTTGGGAGAAGATGCCAGGTGCCCTAGGGCCCTGTTATGGGCTCTTTCCACTAGGACTGTTTCCTCCAGCAGGGAAATATCTAGACCAGTTGTGCCTTTTGATCTGACCCTGGAGGGCCTCAGTCTGTCCAGTCAAAGGTAGAGAGCTCTCCCCCACATACAGGGAGGAGTCTAACTTACTGAAGACCTGCTGTGAACTAGGTACCTGCACTACTGTGCCCTCACATCCTACAAGTTAGTAAGGAAGCAACATGTTTTCCTATAAGGAAACTGAGGCCCTGGAAGGTTAAGATCCCTGTGAACGTGAAAGTGTTATTCTCTCAGTCGTGTCTGACTCTTTGCAACCTCATGGGCTCTAGCCCACCAGGCTCCTCTTTCCATGGGATTCTTCTGGCAAGAGAACTAGAGTGGGTTGCCATTCCCTTCACCAAGGGATCTTCCTGACCCAGAGATGGAACCCAGGTCTCCCGCATTGCAGGCAGATTCTTTACCGTCTGAGCCACCAGGGAGTGATAAGATCCCCATCTGCAGTCACATACCTAGCGTGTCTGACTCTGGTTTCAAACCAAGGTCTCTTTGACAGAAAAGCCCACGGGTCTTCCACTCGGAGCAACTACTTAATCTTATACTAGGATCTCTTTCTAAAGCCACCCTCTCCTTACCAAAGGCAAGCTTGTGTGCCCAACACACAGTGAGGCCAAGCAAACCGAAATGTCGGAATTTGGTGCAAAAAAAGTCTATTGCAGGACCTCAAAACCTGGAACTCCGGGAAAAGTTTCAGCAAAGCATTTTTAAAGGCAAGGTGAGGGACAGGACAAGGTTGGTGGTTGCAAATGTCTTGGTGCAGTAATCTTTGTCCACTGAAATCGGGTCACAGTGTTCCTATAAACCTCCAACAAGACAAATGTTACTCTCTGTTCTGAAACTTTTTCTCTCTCTATGCAAGAACAAGTGTTATCCTCAAAGGTCAGAGCCTTGAGAATGGGCTATCCTTTATATTCCAGGCTACAGGCAACACTGTTAAAGTAATAGAATACAAAGGTTAAAGCAAAAGAAACACATCTAATACTGATTCAGATTTGTTCTTCCCTATTACACCCTGATAAGATTAGGGAAAAAAAAAATATTCTGAGACTTAATAACCCTGAACCTCATCTCTCCGCGATTCTGTGCTAGGCGCTAGGCTTTCTCCGAGAGAGCCTCTCCCCTCGCTGGTTTGGAGCGGGAATTCAGGCCTACGCACCGCGACCCCAAGCCCTCTGAGCGCAAAGAGGCTCTCCGCTGCCAGCCGCGGCTGTTCCTCCGGTGTCCTGGGCTCCAGCGCCCTCACCCGGCTGCTTCCGCCGCCGCCGGCGGACTCCGCGCTCCCGGGCTCCCCCAGGCTCCGCGGGCTCGGGTCTGCGTCTCCCAGAGCGGCCGCCAGAGCCCGCCCGGGTCCGGCCGGGGCCCGGGGCCCCCGCCCGACTTGGGCAAGGGGGAGGCGAACTTCAGCGGGGGGCGGGTCGGTGGCGCGCGGGCGTCAGGGGCCCCGGGGAGGAGCCAGCCTGGCGCAGCCGGCTGAAGAGCAGGCAGCACTCTATAAAAGCCGCCGCTCTGGCGGGCGGCCGGGGAGCGCGGGCGAGCGCAGCGCGGTGCACCCCGGCTGATCCTGGAGAGGGCCAGCGGCGCGCGGAGCCGGCGGAGCTGAGCGCGGTCAGGGGCTGAACCCCGCTTTCCCGGACGAACTACCACTCGGCTTGCCCGAGTCCCGGGACATAACCGGGCCGGTCAGTGCGCCACCCGACCGCTCTGACCGCAGCGCTTCTGGCCCGCGAGGCGTGAGAGTGTCTCGGCTACCGACCCAGAGGTAAGCGGGCCGGCTCGGCGCGCCGGTGCTGTGCGGACTGCCCAGCCTCAGAGGGGAGGGGAGATGGGGGGTTCGGCGCCTCCACCTGTGTTAGGGAAAACGCACCGCGTCATGGGGTTGTTTGTCTGTCCGGTCTGTGCTGTGCTGTCTGTCTGTCTGTCCACGTGTCTGTTGATGGGCACACGTCTGCTGTGGGATTTCTCTGAGGTCGTGTGAGACTTTGCAAGGAGCAGGTGCCGGGGGGCGCCAGTGTCCTCGGAGCGCATCCGGCGGGGAGCAGGTCCCCGTTTTCTGTAGAGTTCCCCCGTTCTGAATGTCTCCGGGGAGATACTTGCGCCCCGAAGTGTCTCGTCGAGGAGTGACTGCTCCGAGGGTCAGATCGCGGAGTCCAGCTCACAGGGAGCCGGCTCACACCGTGCACTAGTGAGCGCGCACCTGGCAACAGGTCTGCGCCCTGCTACTCGGCTTTGAGCACCATCTTCCTTCTCGTTTCCCCTCCGCCTCCTGCTGCCTCCCCGCGCGCGCTCTCCCCGACGGCGTGAGGCACCCAGCATCGCTCTGGCACACGACGGGTGGAGGTTAATTGAATGTTAGATGACAGGAGAACCCCTACTGATGTCTAGACTACGACGCCCAACCTGGCATCGCTACAAGAGGGTTCAGCAGTCCCTGGCGAGGAATGTCAGCTCCAAGAAAGGTCAAATAAGGTTGGGAATAAAGACAGGGACCTGGCGGAGCCCAGGCCAGGGCCGTGGCCAGGTCTCCATCTCGCCACTCTGGGAACCAGGGCCAGAGACACTCTGGAGTGAAGCCGGCGGGACGCATGTGCTCTTGAGAAAGGAGCTCAGTGCGCCGAGGTCCTCCGCCGCAGACTCGCTGTCCGCGCTCTCAAGACCGCTGCGGTTCCCCAAGGGTCCAACACTACGGCCGTCCCAGGCGCGCCGCCAGGAGCCGGGTTTGAGGTCCTGAGTCCTGCTTCGTGCAGCCAAGGCTGCCCACAGGTGAGAAAACCCTTTTAAAACTGAACTTTTGATGTGTGAGCCAGTGCCTGGCTGCAGGCTGGGACCGAGTCTGTCTCTCCATTCCGGCGGTCTGGAGCGTGATCCCGGGCGCGCCCGGGGGCGGGAGCCGGCGGCTCTGCGTGCCCAGGCGCGGCGCCACCATGGACAGCTCCCAGCCGCTTCCTCCACTCCCGCTCGGTGGCCCTGGGTCTCCCGGGGAAGTGGCGCGGCTTTCCTTCCAGACTCGGAGAGTAGGGGTACAGGGCAGGTGGAGAAGGGCCGATGGTCTGCGGGAGCCCTCGGGATCCCGTCCCGAGGCGACGTGAGCCACTCAGGAGGATAAAGGAAGCCTGGGTGGTTTGTGACCTGTTCCGAGATCGCCCTGAAGCTGAGCTCTTACCCGACTTTCAGTGTGGTGTCGTGGGGGGCTTCTCTGCAGCACCACGGGGCCCTCCGAGGTGTTGTAATTGTGCAACGCACGCTGAGACAGTGAGATGATGCCAGACCTAATTAGAGACCCCCCCCCACCCCAAACTGTTTTAGGCGTTTGACATAGGATCATGTTCTGCATTATTAAATTCTTTAGTAAATACGGTACCGGAAGGCGATACTAGTTTCACAGTTACAGGGACAGAATGGAGAAAAAGCAGATAGATCACGCTTACAGAGAAGGAGTTTGGATGCTTTTGCAAAAGCAGCTGTGCTGTTTTCCGAGCCCAATCGCTTCCTCCCAGGCGAGTAACACTCTTAAAGAAGCTTCCATTGGTTCCTCTTTAGCCCAGTAAAGCATTTTGCAAGTTGGTTGCCTGGAAACAGGCTGCAGAGAACCTGTAGGAGTTAATCTGGGCAAATTAAACATTTCCGTTCTCTGATAAGAAATGACATTGGCTGAGGCTCTTCTTTTTGTAATTTTTCAGCTATGTAGAAGATGTAGCTTCCTTCATCCTAACATCGCCAGAAACTCAGAAGATCTGCTTCTGTTTGTGTCTGGTAGAAGGCCTATAGAGAGTAAAAACACTCAAGCATCTTTATTTATTTATTTTTGAAGACAGCTTGTGTGACTTTTCAAAAGTTGCTTAAACTCTGTCTATTTCCCCAATATGGAAACTGGGGACAACACAACCAACCTTGCAGAGTTGCCAGTGAGAATTAAGTAGTAAAATGTAAAGCACTTATATCCATGCTAAACACAAAGAAAGCTCTTAAAATGGTAGTGATTATAAGTATATTTTACTTTTTTTTTTTTTTGCCATGCCACTCAGCATGCAGGATCCTAGCTCCCCAACCAGGGATCAAACCCATGCCCCTTGCATTGGGTGCTCAAAGTCTCAACCCCTGGCTCACCAGGGAAGTTCCCAGAGGGATATTTTAAAGTCGGTTGTGCATTGCTTTTGGTTTACATTCACCAGCCCTCTGCTGTCTCTCCTAACCTAGTGATTGTTTGATAGGGACTCCAGCTCCACTTTATATTCATATTCGAGAACTTGTCGATAGAAATGATGAAAGTGCTGAAGTTGATTACAGTGTTGGAAAAAACAAAAGCAACAACAGCAACAACAAAAAACCCTAACGTGTTCACCAAAGATCAGTGGAAGAATGTTTGCATGAAACAAATCAGTTGCCTGTTTTCCCCACCTGTACCACTTGGAGAAAGTAAGTCATTTTCAAAATGTTATCACAGCCCTCTGGTTGAGATGATCTATTCTTCCTGATCCTTCTCTCAGAGGAATTCAGGATCTTCTGAGGGAACTCCTTGTCCTCTTGGAGGTGAGGTTCCCTTGGGTATTGATGGGAAGTGCCCTCTGCAGCCCCATTTCTTGATTCCTGGAGGATGAAGTGTGGGGTCGATGTACTAGGGCAGCACATGGTCTAGGAAACCCCTGAATGGTTGCTCCTAGTCAGGAGGCACATGCCCTTGTGTTTGAACCTTGCTTGGCTGTGAGACCCGGACCAAAACACTACCATACTCTGCCCGGAGCATTGCCACTTAGGTGGTCACAGATAGATCTGAAGATTTCCTCCAGCTCTGTCTTTGAGGTTCTGTCTGGTGTGTGCATGCTCAATCATGTCTAACTCTTTGCAACCCTGTGGACTATAGCCCTCCAGGCCCCTCTGTCCATAGGATTCTTCAGGCAAGAATACTGGAGTGGGTTGCCATGACCTCCTCCAGGGGATCTTCCTGACCCAGAACTCAAACCCTCATCTCCTGCATTGGCAGACGGATTCTTTACCACTGAGCCAAGTTGAATATGTGACATCATGCAGAAGTTTGGATAATGGAGTTGTACTGAGTCCAATCTCACAGTTAGATTTTTTTTTCCTACAAAAAGTATGGGTGTACATGTGGGTGTCTCTGTGTGTTTCCACCAGTTTTACATTCTGATGCTCTTAGATTTTCCATATATTTTTTTTTCCTTAGTAGATCAAAGTCATCTTAGCTCCCTCCATCTGGAAGGAGTGGAACTGATGGATGCAGTCCACGGATTCTGGGAATCTTTCGTCTATCTGGTGATGTGAATGATGACGTGGGCCCTGGCTGAACTTGAAGTCATGATTCTCTTCTCTGGACTCCTGTATTGTTCCAGTTTCCAGCACACAAGACTTACTGGTAGGAAAACTATCTAACTACAGAATCATTTTGGAGTAGAGGGCCAAAGAAGGGGAGGGACTGGTGTGAGAGACAGAAAGAGGCTCTTCATGGATCCTGTAGCATTCTGTCTGCTGCAGCAGCTTCTGAGTGGCTGGGACAGACAGATGAAATAGCAAGTGTGGCATTCAGTGGGGATGGCTGGCGGGCTGATGGGGGTGACTCTCAGCATCTTTTGAGGCCTGCTGCTTAAGTGACCCCCTTTTAGTACCTCATGTGGTATTGATGGAGCAGCACAGTTTGATAAACGCATTTTGCATTTATAGTTATAACTCAAAAGATAAATATAAGCATGTTGATTTCTAAAAGGAACAAAGTTATGTTTATGGGTCAAATCCACAAGATCCCATATCCATGATCAGTCTAGGCAACATCTCTCTCTTTTTTAAAGTTTTTAATTAAATAATTTGGCTACACTGGGTCCTATTGAATGGGCGTGAGTTTGAGCAAACTCCAGGAGATAGTAAAGGACAGGAAAGCCTGGTGTGCTGTAGTCCATGGAGTCGCAAAGAATTGGACACAACTGAGCCACTGAACAACAACAAGCATGGGTCCTAGTTGCAGCATGCAAGATCTTTAGTTGTAGCATTTGAACTCTTAGTTTCAGTGTGTGGGATTTAGTTCCCTGGCTAGGGATCAAACCTGGGCTCCCTGCTTTGGAAGCTTGGACTCTTAGCCACTGGACCACCAGAAATCCCTACATCTCTCTTTCCACATGATGGCAAATACCAAAATGGTTCATCTCCTCCAGATATTGCATCAGTTGTCTCCTTTTGGTGCATTTTTAATCATTATATGGAGGCAACTCAGTTTCTTTTCAACAGGGAACAGGAAGTGATTACATTCTTACTCTCCTGTGTCTGGTTAGGTTAGTAGGAGATTAGGATGATAATGGGTCTAGGCAAAGACTGAGTTCCTTTTTACTGTTTTGCCGGCTGATCAGCTGGGCCCAGAGCCTCCTTTCCCAAGAGCATGGCAGATGGACATTTTGGTAAATTGGACAGAATTGTGGTGCCTGTTGGGCTTCTCTGGTGGCTCAGCTGGTAAGAACCCGCCTGCCAATGCAGGAGACCTAAGAGACTGGGGTTCAACCCTGGGTGGGGAAGATCACCTGGAGAAGGAAATGGCAACACACTCCAGTTTTGTTTATTATTCTTAATTTGCTTATTTTTAATTGGAGAATAATTGATTTGCAATATTGTGTTGTTGTTTTTTTGCCATACATCAACATGGACCAGCCATAGATATGCATATGTCCCCTCCCTCTTGAACCTCTTTCCCACTTCCCACTCAAGTTATTTTTGCCTGGGAAATTGCATGGACAGAGGAGCCTGTTGAGCTAGTGCGTGGGGTCGCAAGTTCAGATACCACTGAGCACGCACGTGTGCACATGGTACATATCACAGTGAGTCTTATTAACATCTGCACTTCCAGGGGCTCTCCTAGCCTCTCTGGGAGGTTCCCTATCCTCTTTCCACTCTCTGCTTTGGTACCAGGCTTCATTCAGACTTGGCTCTTTGGAAGAGAGGCCGCCTGCAGAGAAATGTCATAAAATATACATTTGCTTTCTGCTTTGTACCCTCAGTGTCAGGAAACTCACTTCCCCAGCCCAAGGGAGAGAAGCTGTGACTCTCCCCTCCTATGTTATCTTCCAGGGCCCCTCTCTAGGCTCAGTTTGGCTCCAAGCATCTGAGTCCACCTCTCCCTTCCCATCCCCTGCAGGTGAGGGAGTGCGGTTTGTGTGTGGTGGAGCCCAGGCAGCCACCTCCCCCACCGACACTCACTCAGAACAGGTTTCCGCTCTCCAGCTCCGGACAGTCTGGCTCCTCATGGGGGAAATTGCTGAGGCATTATCTGAATCTTTCACAAGGACAGCCACATGATAGATATAACTTGGGTTTAAAGTGCTTTGACCAGACAACAGCTTTTGCAAACCCTAAGCATTTCTTTCCTTCAGCTGTCCGTAGAAGAGCTTAGCCATTAGGCATTTTCTGTCACAGGGAAGGCCCATCTAGAAAAGGGTCCTTCTGGCATGCAAAGTATTTGTGCTAGACTATTGCCTCTCTTGTCTCTATTCATCATGGGGGGGAGGGCGCGGTGTGGGGCAGGGGGCTGCAGACTTCTCCAGGGGCCTACTATAATATGTGGCCTTTTCTGGGATCAAGAGTTCATGCTGATGGCCTGAGACTTTATGGCTATGAGGACAGACCCAGCCCGTGGGGCTTCCTAGGTAGCACCAGTGGTAAAGAACCTGCCTGCCAGTGCAGGAGACTTAAGAGACCTGGGTTCAATCCCTATGTTGGGAAGATCCCCTGGAGGAGGAAACGACAACCCACTCCAGTATTCTTGCCTGGAGAATCCTCATGGACAGAGGAGCCTGGTGGGCTACAGTCCATAGAATTGTGAAGAATTGGACACGACTGAAGCAACTTAGCTCAACATGTGGGACCAAGGAAGGTACCGTGGCAGAGTTTTTTTAGACTCGAACATGTTAAGCAAGTCACTGGGGCGCTTGTAAAAATGCAAGTTCTGATCAGACAGATCTGGGGGGTGGGGCCAGCATCTGCATTTCTGACAAGCTCGCAGGTGATGCTGCTGGTCCACAGAGCTTCCTTTGGGTCACCAGGGCCTCATCATTGTGGACATTTTGTGACACTAATGCAACTTTTTTTTTTTAAGGTCTTCATACTTTAAAAAAATGTATTGATTTATTCATTGGCTGTGTTGGGTCTTTGTTGCCGCTCAGGCTTTTCTGTAGTTGTGGTGTATGGCCGTCTCATTGCAGTGGTTTCTCTTGTTGCGGCTCATGGGCTCTAGAGCACAGGCTCAGTAATTACGGTACATGGGCTTAGCTGCTCCAGGCATGTGGGATCTTCCTGGATCAGGGATCGAATGTGCATCTCCTGCAATGACAGGCAGATTCATTACCACTGAGCCACGGAAGTCCTAACTCAACTCGTTTTGGTGTAGTTAGAGTCCATTTCTGATGTCCAAGTAGATGGGGCCCAGCTGGCCAGTGTCCTTCTAATGACCTGCTAACGACCCTTCAAATTCTTGGAGATAATTATTGTCACTCCTAAGCTGTCTTATCAGTAGACTAAATATCTTGAACCCCTTTGAGTTTCCCCTTTTCCTGGTCATAATAAATTTTCCAAAGCTCCCTGGGCCAAGTTACTTTTAAGTGCAAGACCATTGTGAAAATGGCAATTTATCTTTGCCTGGCAGAGGCATTTGAGTGTAATTTTGGTGGTATTAAGAGATCACTTGGGGAATTTCATCTCAGTCCTCTTCCAGACACTGAGAATGCGTGTTTACATTTCAACAACTTTATTTAACTCTGAAGATCACAACTGGTTTTTTTTTTTTTTTGAACCTGAAAATGAAATTTAGGCTCAATGATCTTCCTCAACTGCCCTCCCTATGGCATTACTGTGGGGATGAACTGGCCATTGGAGATGCCCCCTGCAGCCCAAGATGCAGGTATGCAACTGCATTTAGTCGCCACTGATGCATCTGGGAGCAGGGAAGAAATTGACTACTGGTTTGAGCATCTTCTAGGGGGAGACCCTGTGTTAGCCATGAAGGAGGCATAGTTGAATAAGTGATCTCTGTCCTCCAGAGCTAACAGTCCCATGAAGGGGTTCTTGTTGTTTAGTCACTCAATTGTGTCCAGCTCTTTGTGGCCCCATGGACTGTAGCCTGCCAGACTCCTCTGTCCATGGGATTCTCCAGGCAAGAATATTGGAGTGTGTTGCCATTTTCTTCTCCAGGGGATCTTCCTGGACCAGGGATCAAACTTGTGTCTCCTGCATTGGCAGGCAGATTCTTTACCACTGAGCCACCAGGGAAGCCCCCACACGGACAAGCAAACATCCAAATCAGCGGTTGCCATGCAGTGTGACCAGGGCTAGGACAGATGGGTCAGGAGGTGTGGTGGGCAGAGGGCCTGCTTGGGGGCAGGCAAAGCCAGGGGTCATCCCCTGAGGAGCTCCCCTGAGAAGCAGCATGAGAAGAGGTGCATCTAGAAGGACTAGCAGGAGTTTACAGTGCTTTTCTGGGGCTTCTCAGGTGGCTCAGTGGTAAAGAATCCACCTGCCAATGCAGGAGATACAGGTTTGATCTCTAGGTTGGGAAGATCCCCTGGAGAAGGAAATGGCAACCTGTTCCAGTATTCTTGCCTGGCAAATCCCACAGATAGAGGAGCCTGGTGGGCTACAGTCCACGGGGCCACGAAAGAGTTGGACACAGCTGAGCAACTGAACACACACAGAGGAATTTTCTGGTGAGGCAAATGTGGAGAGTAGAGTTCAGAAGGCATTTTATGCAGAGAGGAGGCCATGCAGAAAAATCCAGAAGCACAGTCAGTTCAGTTCAGTCACTCACTTGTGTCTAACTCTTTGCGACTCCATGGACTGCAGCACGCCATGGGGGAAAATGGGGAGGCCATGCAGAAAAATCCAGAAGCACAGACAGGCCTAAACATTTCATTTCTTGCAACCCTTCAGTTCCATGAAGCTCTGTAGCTGTCTCAGGTGCGTGAACTCTCTAAAGCTGAAGAGAGAGAACATCCCTCTGGGCATCTGTAGGTCTCTGGAGCCTTTGTCTCTTGGGCCAGTGGTTTAAAACTACTTTAACCATAAATTTTTTTTTTCTACAAAATCTTACTAAATCCAGTTTACAAACCAGAGAAAGCATGGCTGTGGCTGTGAGGGTTTGGGTTTTGTCTTGTGGCCTCTAAAGAATTCCACAGAACTGTAGGGGTTCTGGGGAGCATGGTTTGGAAACCTCTGTCCTGGAGAATTTTTTATTGCTTTTGGCAGCCCTAAGAAGAGTGTTATCTTAGTTTTATTGTGATTGGTCTTGCTGTGTCTTCTTGACATTCTGGATGCCTTGCTGGTTGTTGTGTCAATAGTTGTCAGTGGAAGGAAACCAGAATTGTCCTGTGTGACACTCTGACAAATGTGGGGCACATGGGCTGGGCTCCCCGTGAGAAAGGGAGTGTGGCAGGTGCTGGCTCAGAAGTCTCCAGCAGTAGCTGTCCACCGGGGGAAGCAAAGAGAGCAGTGAGCTTCTTGCAGAAATGGGCTTTTTTACTTGCAACCTTGTCTAACTGTCCAAGACTTTTCAGATTCTAAAAAAGTTGGCAAGGGAAAAAAATAAAAGCATATTTCTGGGTATAAGACTCAACAAATTCTACCGAGGATCTCGCATCTCCTTTCATCAGTGTAAACTAGCCAAATGTAAAACTTAAAGGCAGGATGTTTTTGAGAGTGAATTTTGAAAAGGGACTGTTAAGCCAGAAGCTTAAGAATGGAAAAGTTCCACTGGCCTAGGGTGAGGCGGAAGGTTCCAGTTCAAGCTGGAGCCCCTGTGTGTGTCTTACAAAGCTCTCTCAAAGGAGAAAACTGATGCTCTAAATGGAACAATGCCCGAAGGGAGCCCCACCCCTCACTGATGGATGGTCCTTGTCCTTAGAAAGGGATCTGAAGAACTCCCTGTATGCACTGTGTGGGCGTGCGTGCTAAGTCACTTCAGTCGTGTCCGACTCTTTGTGACCCTGTGGACTGTAGCCCACCAGGCTCCTCTGTCCATGGGATTCTCCAAGCAAGAATACTGGAGTGGGTTGCCATTTTTTTGACTTGGAGATCGAACCCCTGTCTCATGTCTCCTGTGTTGGCAGGTGGGTTCTATATTAGTAGCACCACCTGGACACAGAGCAAGCTCTTAAAAGCATCATCATGTGACTGATTTAAGGTGATGAATGTGAGGCATGCTCAGTCTAGAGAGCACTACTGGGTACTTGAGAAACCCTGAAGGAGGGAAGGGACAGCGAGGGTTCCCTTCAGGATATACACGTGCTGTTGCCTGGGGCTGGGTCTGCTGCCAGACCAACAACCCACTGAACTAGGCAGTGTCAAGAAAGAGCTGGTGATCAGCAGCCTCTCTATCCAGATGGCCTTGTGTCCAAGGGTCTTGACATCAGTGCCCATTGCTTTGGAAACTGGCCCACCAGGAACTATAGGATTGACTCCCAAACTGTGAGGATTCAGCTTCCTCTTGCTTCCTAGGGCTGGCCTTACACTGGCTGTTAGGTTGTCCTGAGTTGTCAGGCCAGCTGACCAATGACACTGGCTTCCTAGATCCCACAGGACTGTCTGATGGATGGCCACTGATGAGCCTGAGCTGTCTACTTGGTTGCAGCGGCTACTGCCCGGCTCTCACCCCGCTGTGTGCCCTCCTTCTCTCTGCTCCCCGGAGGGGGCAATGGTGCCTGCATGTGAATGATGAGGACACTGATGCCCAAGGGTTTGGAGCTGGTACAGAATGATCTATGTTTTTTTTTTTTTTTTTTTTCCTGCATGGTATGTAGAACTTCCCAGACCAGGGATTGAACCTGCGCCCTTGCAGTAGAAACTAGCAGAGTCTCAACCATGTCTGGACCATGAGGGAAGTTGCAGGAGGACATCTTGGATGTCTGTCTAGCTCTTAGCCCAGTGCATCAGTAACCCGCCTTCTTTCCAGGGCTCTTGTCCTTGCTGTGTAGTAGGGGCCATTATTCCCAGCTTGGTCTCCTTGATCTCCCCTAATTCTTGGGGCTTAGAACCCAGAGCTTCTCAGGCAGACAGTGGCCATGCAGAGCAGTTCCCCATCCTGTAAAGAACAACAAGAATGAACCTCGAAAGGACTGAGCCAGGGAGCAGATTTAGGCAAACCGTTAACATTTTTTGTTTGAAAAACAAACTGGTGGTTTATGACGAGCCTGTTTCAAAGCCGGCTGTGTTATAACCACTGAGTAATTCACTCGTGTGTCAATTTTCCAAAGGATTGAGTTCAGGAAAACCTCAAACATAGTGGCTAAGTACTTTTCCTTTCCTTTAAAAATTGTGTTTATTTTGGGAGGAATTTAATCCATATGTTTCAGATCTATTTCCATGTTACTCAGCAAAAGGTTGTTTTTTCTGCCCAGCATTACTAAGCCATGAGTCCACTTGGTTCCTTTCTCTTCCCTTTCCACAGCCATCCCCAAGCTTCACCCAACGGGTGCTCACAGCTGAGCCCCAGGCTTGTGGCTGGTCAATTCTATAGCCTTTTATGTGTACAAAGTGCTGAGTCAGTTCAGTCATGTCCGACTCTGTGACTCCCATGGACTGTAGCCTGCCAGACTCCTCTGACCATGGGATTCTCCAGGCAAGGATACTGGAGTGGGTTGCCATGCCCTCCTTCAGGGGATCTTGCTGATGCAGGAATCAAACCCACGTCTCTTGTATTTCCTGCATTGGCAGGAGGGTTTTATTGTGTTTTGGGGTTTTTTTTTGGTTGTTGTTTTTTGTTTTTTGTTGTTTTTTTACCACTAGCGCCACCTGGGAAGCCCATTTTATGAGACACAAGCAACTGTAGGTCCTGGAGGCAAAAAGAAAAATCAGGGATACTATTTCTGTCTTTCTTGAAAATTTTGACATTTGATTCACTACAGATTTCTGGCATTTATTTAGATTTGTTAAATGTTGTGATACAATATGAGTTATATTGATTGACAGAGTTTTTGGTCCTATCTTAAATTTTGCATCTTTGCCTCAACTTTCTTCTGACTAACCTCCTTCAGGGCTCTTTCCTGTTGGGAAGTCAAAGTCCTTATCATCAGTGCTGGTTCTGTTCTGGTATTTTCTGATGCAGAGCTCTGTGATGACCTAGAGTGGTGGGACTGCGGGTGGGTGCTAAGCTCAGGATGGAGGGAATATATGTATACGTATAGCTGATTCACTTTGTTGTACAGCAGAAACTAATACAACATTGTAAAGCAATTATACTCTAATAAACCATATATATAAATATATATAAATAGATCATATGGTTGTCTTGTAAGAATGAAAACAGATCAATAGGAGGATAAATATCCTACAGATATTTTGCAATATGTATGAACATTTTATGTATGACATGTGCTGTGCTAAGTCACTTCAGTCGTGTCCAACTCTTTGCAAGCCTGTGGACTGTAGCCCTCTAGGCTTCTCTGTCCATGGGATTCTCCAGGCAAGAATACTGGGGTGGGTTGCCATTTCCTCCTCCAGGGGATCTTCCTGAACTAGGGTTTGAACCTGCATCTCCTGCATTGCAAGCGGATTCTCTGAGCCACTCTGAGCCATTCTCTAAGCAATTCTCATTGCTGAGCCACCGGGGAAGCTCCAATGTAAGACATGAAAGTGAAAATGAAGTCGCTCAGTCCTGTCTGACTCTTTGCGACCCTATGGACTGTTGCCTATCAGGCTCCTCCGTCCATGGGATTTTCCAGGCAAGAGTGCTGGAGTGGATTGCCATTTCCTTCTCCAGGGGACCTTCCCGACCCAGGAATCGAACCCGGGTCTCCTGCATTGCAGGCAGACGCTTTACTGTCTGAGCCACCAGGGAAGCCTGAGTCACTCAGTCATGTCCGACTCTTTGCGACCCCATGGACTGTGTAGCCTACCAGGCTGCTCTGTCCATGGGATTTTCCAGGCAATAGTACTGGAGTGGATTGCCATTTTCTTCTCCAGAGGATCTTCCCGATCCAGGGATGGAACCCAGGTCTCCCGCATTGTAGACAGACGCTTTACCGTCTGAGCCACCAGGGAAGTCCATAATGTAAGACATGCTGCTGCTGCTGCTGCTAAGTCGCTTCAGTCGTGTCCGACTCTGTGCGACCCCATAGATGGCAGCCCACCAGGCCCCGCCATCCCTGAGATTCTCCAGGCAAGAACACTGGAGTGGGTTGCCATTTCCTCCTCCAATGCATGAAAGTGAAAAGTGAAAGTGAAGGCAGTATCAATTCAGTGAGGGAGAATGTGGTTTGTTCAGTAAAGATATCTAGGTATTACTATTTTTTACAGAAAGAGATCAGTATCAGAGACAGGGGAGCAAGCTTTGGGGATGCTAAATGTGCCTCTGGCTCTTAACCTACCTGTTGATTTGAATTGGGGGTGTAGGAGTCTTAGGGAAAGTGGACGAGAGGCGTGTGGGTCCTCTCTAGACATCCATGTGATCTGAAGCTGATATTTTCCCTTCTCCGTTGCTTCTCTTCCTTTCTGGGGAGAGAGGAATTGTGGTGTTCCATGGTAAATATTTTGCCAATTATACTGGACTGATGTGTCACTGTGGCTGTGAGTTCTTAAGAAGGCATTGCGTTCACCAGATTTCTCAATTCAGTTCCTGGGAACAAAAGAGAAAGCAGTTATAGGAGCTGGGCTTTGGAGCTTTCATAGCAAGGATTTCTTCTCAGTGAAGTGATTTTGTGGAAATAAAAAGTACGGCCATCTCGGAGGCACCGACTTGGTTCCCAGCGTTGAGGAACCTCAGAGTTTCCTTTGATGACCTAACTGTGGGCTGTGTATATACTTGAACTTACTTGGTGGCAGAGCTGAAATCTGTTTTTAATTTTAAAATCATTGGGCAATGTTGTTACAAATGGTAATAGATAAACATGTCCCAGGATTTTCTGAGAAGGACTGGTGCTAGTGAAGTTCATTTTTACTTTAAACATGCCCCACATACAGTTACTTTAAATAAGAAACTATTTTTAACACGGAGAAGAAATGATGTTTCTATTGAATCTTGCCTATTAAGTGTGAGCTTGAGCTTCTGCTCTGCTGGCATTGTTTGAGGATGTCACCTTTCCAAGGTCTGGAGATCAGAGAGGTGTAGAGTCACATTTTGGTTTTATTTTTCTTTTTTGGATGAGCCTCCCAGCTAGGGGTTGCATTCCACCACCTCACCCCTTCCCCTCTTTTTTTGGCCAGGGCACACGGCAGGTGGGATCTTAGTTCCCCAACCAGGGGTTGAACCCTGGGCCCTCAGAAGTGAGAGCTTGAATCCTGACCACTGATCCACCTGAGGTCACTCGCCTGGGTGTGATGGAGTTGGCAGAGGGACCCAGGTCTGTGTGAATCTGAAAGCCCGTGCTCCAAATAATGACTGAAGTTGCTTGATTCTTAAATTTTGAGGAAGCACGCTTAGGGGACTTCTGTAATTCATAGTAAAGCATTTTGAGAATAATGGGAGTTTTGAGAATAACAGGTAACCCAAACACAGTTGTTGATTCACCAGTTCTTTCGGGACACCTAGGATTCAGAAATGGCTTCATGACATTTCCGTGCCATGGAGAAGCTCTCAGTTGAGAAGATGGGTAGGCCTTCAGGTGCCTATAGTCTGTGCTGTAAATGGGTTGACAGTATGGAAGCACTGCAGATTGATGAGAAGTAACTTTACTGGGGGAAGAGACAAGGTGTCATGGAGGCAGTGTTTTTTTTGAGTATGCAATGTTGTGCTAGTTTCTGCTAATACACTAATGTACAGTGACTCAGCTATACATTTACATATACCCCCTCTTTTTCAGATTTCCTTTGCATTTAAGTCATTACAAAGCATTGAGGAGAGTTCCCTGTGCTCTACAATAGGTTCTTATTAGGCCTCTATTTTATATACAGTAGTGTGTATATGTCAATCCCAATCTCCCCATTCATCCCACCCCCTTCCCCTCTTAGTGCCTGTATGCTTGTTCTCTATGTCTGTGTCTCTATTTCTCCTTTGCAAAAATGGTTAGTCTATACCATTTTTCTAGATTCCACATATATGCATTAATATATGATATTTGTTTTTCTCTTTCTGACTTTACTCTGTATAACAGTTTCTAGGTCCATCCACATCTCTGCAAATGGCACAACTTCATTCCTTTTTATGGCTGGGTAATACTCCATTGTATATATGTACCACATCTTCTTTATCCTTTACTCTGGTGTTAGACATTTAGGTTGCTTTCATGTCCTTGCTATTGTAAATAGTGCTGCTATGAGCATTTTTGTGCATGTATCTTTTGTAATTATGATTTTCTCAGGGTATATGCCCAGCAATGGGATAGCTGGATCATACAGTAGTTCTGTTTTTTTTTTTTATAAGGAATTTCCATGCTGTTCTCCACAGTGGCTATACCAATTTACATTCCCACCAACAGTATAGGAGGGTTCCCTTTTCTTCACACCCTGTCCAGCATTTATTGTTTGTAGATTTTTGATAATATTGTTTGATTGGCCTTGAAGGAGGATCTGGTTTGCCGGCTGGAGGAGAGAAGGTTAGGAGGGAAGGACTAGCCTGAATTTAGTTTCGAGAATCCAGAAATCAGATATTTGGGGGAAGGTCTAGGAGTTCCCTGGAAATGAGACCATAAAAGTGAGGACAGGTGATGGTGGTCCTCAAAAGCTGAGTCAGGGCATTTCTGTATGTGACTTTGATGAGGGGCAGGGTGTAATCAGTAGGTGGACACTAGACTGTTGCTCCTGGTGGCAGGTGGCTTGGGTGTCCCTCACTTCTGAGGGTAGTGTTCTTGGCAGGAAGTCCATTCGAGAATACCAGTTCTCACCTGAGAATGTACTTCCTAGGGTCCGGTGAAGGCATTAAGAACTGCACTGCCTATAACGAAATCCTGGTGCTGGGGCCAGAGGAAGAACATTAAGTTGGAAGTGTTTCAGGGACCTCATGGCCTCATGTGAGGCCCAGTCCCTCTGCAGCTTGAGCTCTGAGCCTTTGAGGAGAATGCTCTGAGACTCGTGTGTCTTTGGAATTATCCTTCCAGGCCAATGCTTTCTGTATCCACTCTCAGTGTGGGAGCAGAGTGTTTGTGACTTTTGTGCTGCTTATTTTTATACTTAAAATTTTTTTAAGTGTATTTATTTATTTATGGCTGTGCTGGGTCTTTGTTGCTGCTCGGGCCCTTCTCGAGTTGTGGTGAGCGGGGAGGCTACTCTCTAGTTGTGGTGCACAGGCTTCTCATTGCAGTGGCTTCTCTTGTGGAGCATGGGCTTTAGGGCAGGAGAGCTTCAGTAGTTGTGACGCATGGGCTTAGTTGCCCGGTGGCACATGGGATCCTCCTGGATCAGGGATAGAACCCCTATCCCTGGAACTGGCATGCAGACCCCCAACCACTGGACCACCAGTAAAGTCCTATGCTGAATTTTTATAAACGCCTTCCTAATTCTTCACAAATTCTTGGGCAGATTCCTGACTGCTTTGTTTGACTGACCTGCAGCAGAGGTGGTGGAAGGAATGTGGTTAAATGGGACAGTTTTCATGTACAGCTCACCTTTAGGGAGAACAGAGTCATCACTGTGAAGGGTGCTAGTTCAGTTCAAATAGTCCAGCTCAACTGGATGAGATGGGTACCCTGAGCGCTCTCTGCAGAGGTGCCAAGGTGACCTTCCAGCCCTTAGCTCTTCTCTGCCCTGGAGTTGCAATTAGACATTCGGAGGTTTCAGTGAATTGAGCCCATGCAGGATATCCTGAATATCTGAGAGTCCCTTGGACAGCAAGGAGATCAAACCAGTCAGTCCTAAAGGAACTCAACCCTCTTGATGTTGTTCAGTCACTAAGTCTTGTTTGACTCTTTGCAGCCCCATGGGCTGCAGCATGCCAGGCTTCCCTGTCCTTCACTATCTTCCAGAGTTTGCTCAACTCATGTCCATTGAGCCGATGATGCCATCCAACCATCTCATCCTCTGTCACCCCCTTCTCCTCTTGCCCTCAATCTTTCCCAGCATCGGGGTCTTTTCCAGTGAGTCAGCTCTTCCCATCAGGTGGCCCAAGTATTGGAACTTCAGCTTCAGCATGAGTTTGTACCAGAAAGCATTTCCTTAAAGAGATGCTTTTTTCCCGCCACAACACTTTTGAAACACCTTTAAATAGACCTTAGCAAAGATTTAAAACAGAGATCTGGGTTAGCGTCTCTTTGCTGATTACACTCAGACCACAGAGTGTTTTGTAAATGGATAGGACTGCAGCAAAATTCAGAGTCAGTAATGTGTACCCTCAGCGGTTCCATTTTTCATTGTGGATGCTCTGCTTGAGAATTTGAAACCCAAGATGTATGTAAGAGGAGACTGCTGGAAAATGAATGAGCAAGCTAAAGGTACTCTGGATGAAATGCTCTTATCACAGGACTTCTGGTGCATGCCCTGTGTCCCACTTACATGGGTGATAAGTCAGCAATGCATTTATTAGTTTGACTTTTATCGCAAAAGATACCAGGGACTTGAAGCTTTGAGTCAGTGCCAGGTGAATCAATAAAACCAGGACATATTGCATTTGCTTAGCCAGTTTATTCAGCAAACACTTATTAATCCACCACTCTACACCAGACACGGAATGTACTAAAACCAATAACTCATGCTCCTACCTTGCAATTCAAGTTGTGGTGGGGTCATGTGAATAAAAGAGAATAGTAAAACATTCTACATCCATTCAAGGCACAGAGTGGGCAGAAAAGTGAGAGGATTCCTTTATTCCTGGAGGATTATTGCTTGATTTGAACATGACAACATAGTGAGAATCTGTTGATCAGAGATAGGACCTTTGGATACTGGGAGGTCAGACCATGTGGTTCATGAAAGGAGCTACAAGCAATTTAACAAGGTGATAGTATATGGACAAAGCCAAGTGGGGTGAGAGATGAAGCTCTGGAGTGAGAGATGCCAGGAGATGGATCTCTCTCCCTGTCTTCCTTTTTGGTTATTTTGTAAAATACATGATATATTTTCATGTAGTCCAATCTGTTGACCATTTCTTTCAGATTTCTTCTTGTTGTTCTTTAGTCATTCAGTTGTGTCCGACTCTTTGCGACCCCATGGGCTGCAGCATGCCAGATTTCCCTGTCCTTCACTATCTCCCAGGTTTGTTCAAACTCATGTCCATTGAGTCAGTGATACCATCCAACCATCTCATCCTCTGTCACCCCCTTCTCCTGCCCTCAATCTTCCTCTGTCAGTATATAATTCTAAAGTCTTAGACCACCACTGGTAGTCCCATGGATTGATTTTTAAGCTCCTAGACCTGTGTGGAATTTATTTCAGTTCATGGTACAAAGAGAGACTCTTGCTTCATTTTCCCCTGAATCAACCAACCCATTATCCAAGC
This sequence comes from Bubalus kerabau, assembly GCF_029407905.1. Classification (NCBI taxonomy): domain Eukaryota; kingdom Metazoa; phylum Chordata; class Mammalia; order Artiodactyla; family Bovidae; genus Bubalus; species Bubalus kerabau. Next base: position 27,323,310 of record NC_073642.1, read on the forward strand.
ACAGTTTTCTTGAACAAGCTCTGCTTTATCCATTGGCTCCTGCTGCCAGTGAAAACTTAGCTGATCTGGTTACCAGTGGAGAAGATAGCAGGGATGTGATAAGGCTAGCATGGCAGGAATTCAGCCAGACATTTGATCTGACCATCTGGGCGGGGCTTTAGAGATTCCATCTCAGCAGACTAGACCTGGCTATGTCTGGAAAGCTCTGCAGAGACGCGGCTAGCGCTGCTGGCTGTTCTACTCTGAAAATTTAGCCAAATGAGGGTCAGTCTGGTGGCACACTGGGCTGCTAGCCTCCCTGGGAAGCGCTCCCTGGGGGAAGGAGCCCGATCATTCCTCCGTGGGGAGGGTGATCATCTGTGTGTCCCAGTGAGTCAAGGTCTGAGAGAGACCACCCATGGGAACTCCCAGGCATGCCCAGACTATGGTCCAGAGGGATGCCAGCATTCTGAGTGCAGTCTCTTCCACGAAACAGGAGCTTGTATATACACAGTGTAAGGAAATTTGTTCCTGACCTATGTTGAAGAGGCAGCCGAAATAACCTTCCCATCCTCTGGGTTCCCAGATGCCATGATTTATAAAGCTAGATGTCCAGTCCTCTCTTCTGTCTAGGGGCTCATGTCCTATTTATTTATAGAAACTTAGAGTTTATTGTAGAATGTGATGGAGTCACTGCCTGCTGCCTCTATGGAATGAATGGATGAATAACTAATGATTGACTGTGACTGTTTTTTCCATGTCTTCACACAGCTGTACTACTTAACATTGGGGGTGGCAACTCATTTTAAACTGCTGGTCCTTCTCTTTAATAAGATCCTGGTAAAACCTTAACTTTAATGTCATGTTACTTCAGGACTTCTTCCTCATTCCAGGCTTTTCTTTTTCATCGAATGCATGCGATAGTCACACTCTCCAGGAGTCTTTACAAACCATGGTTTCAAAAACCTTCCTTTATATCAGAGTTAGAGAAGAAATTCACATTCTAGAAAGACTTGCAAAATAATGGAGGTTCCTACTGTTTCGGATCCTATTTGGAAGATATGTTGGGGCAAAAATGTTGAGTTTACCTATTCTTTTAACTTCTCAGAAACCTGTTAGAAAGTGGAGCTGTTGACCTGCAAGTGTAGGGGTCTGTGGGGCACACAGCTCAGCCTGGTGCACCGTTCTGTGGCTGGACCGCATCTGCCAGCCAGCTGGCTCATCTGCATCTCAATTCAGCTGGCAGAACAGCTGGAGGCTGGCTGGTCTAGGTTGTCCTGACACACGTGCGTGGTGTTAGCAGGCTGTCTTCCGTGGGGCTGAAGGGACCATGTATACCATGTCCAGTATTCTGGACCATGTATCTGGACCTTGTATCTCTCATCATCTAGCAGCCTAGCCTGGGTGTGTTCTAAGGTGGCTGATCCGGTTCTGTGAGACAGAGGAAAAGCATGCATTGATCTCAAAGCTCAGTGGCATACCATCACTTCTACTCCCTTTTAAAAAATGTCTTAGTTTGTGTATTTCTTTTTAAAAATATTTTATTAATTTATTTGGCTGCACCGGGTCTTTTTTTAAAAAATAAAGTTTCTGTTTTTTTGGCCCCAAACTTTCTTTTGTTTACTTCTGGCTATGCTGGGTCTTTGTTGCTATGCTGGGCTTTCTCTTGTAGCAAGCAGGGCTGCACTTTAATTGTGGTGTGTGGGCTTCTCATTGCAGTGTCTTCTCTTGTTGAGGAGCACCAGCTCTAGGGTGTGAGGGCTTCAGTAGTTGTAGCTCCCGGGCTCTAGAGCACAGGCTCAGTAGTTGTGGCATGCGGGCTGAGTTGCCCTGTGGCATGTGGGTTCTCTCTGGACCAGAGATCGAACCTGTGTCCCCCGAGTTAGCAGGTGGATTCTTTACCACGGAGCCACCAGGGAAGCCCTGTACCAGGTCTTAGTTGTGGCTTGTGGCATCTAGTTCTCTGACCAGGGATCAAACACCAGTCTCCTGCACTGGGCGCTGGGAGTCTTAGCCACTGGATCACTAGGGAAGGCCCACTTCCGCTTCCTTCTTTTGGCTGAAGCAAGGCTGGTTCGTGTTCAAGGGGAGGAGATTCTGATTCTGCCTGGTGATGGGAGAAGCTGCAATGCCGTATTGCAAAGGACATGGATCCAGGGAGAAGAGAAATGGGAGTGTGTGTGCTCAGTCTTGTCTGACTCTGTGACTCCATGAACTGTAGCCCACCAGCTCCTCTGTCCATGGGATTCTCCAGGCAAGAATACTGGAGTGGGTTCCCATGCCCTCCTCCAGGGGGTCTTCCCAACCCAGGGATCAAACCCACGTCTCTTGTGTCTCCTGTGTTGTCAGGCGGATTCTTTACCTCTAGTGCTACCTGGGAAGCCCACAAAACGTGGGGGAATTGGGCCCTGTTTGCGATCAATCCACCACACCTACATTTGATAGAATTCCTTCCTCCATAGTAATCTTGCACTTGGATGTACTTACATGGTGACACCTTGCATGATTTCTCTGAGTCTCAATTGTGCATACATGTCCTGGCATTTGCATTCATCTCAGCAGGCAGCTGGGTCATCAGTTCTTCTTTTGGAGACGTGTTGGCCAGCCATCCTCCAAGTACAGTCACAAGGACAAGCCAGCATCTGAGAGTGGTCGTGTCCAGGAGGGAGGGGCCTGTGGGGTGCGAAGGGGACATACCTCACAGGATCTTGGCTATATGCCCCGAAGGCTGGCTGAGGCTGTTAGCTGCTGCAGGGCAGGTCTCAGAGCCCCAAGGAAGCCCTGTTCACCCTTCCTGGTGCCCTTGCCTTTAGCTGGGTGTGGGTGGGCAGGTCTTGCCAGCTGAGGTTCCTGCCCTGACCCACCATGTCAGCAGTGGAGCTCCCAGAGGACCAGCCCCAGGTCCTGCCCACACACCCGGATGTTGACAGGGGCACGGTTCCAGCACCAGTCTTCATGGATGGTCTCATGGCTTTTAAGATAATGACCATGGGGTGTGGGCTGGCGGGAGCGGTGACATCACTTTCTTGCAATTCTGGGTCAATTCCTGCTGCTTTTCTCTGCATCTCTGAATGACTGAAATAAATCTACGGGTTGGGTACGTGTCCTGGAAGGTTTCGAGCCTGCCAACACGCCTGTCTTGTGACATGGCCAGGAGAGTGATGGCTTTGAGGTCAGAAGTCTTGGGTTCAAGATTCTGTCATTGGCTTGTCGTGTGAACTTGAACCGCAGGTTTCACTTTTCTAGGCCCGAGTTTTCTTATTTGTACCATGATGTATCTATCCCTGATTTTGTGAAGTAATACTGAGGTTGATCAAACCAATCAATCCTCAAGGAAATCAACCCTGAATATACGTTCGATGAACTGATACTGAAGTTGAAGCTCCAATACTTTGGCTACTTGATACGAAGAGCTGACTCATTCACTGGAAAAGACCCTGATGCTGGGAAAGATTGAGGGCAGGAGAAGGGGGCGATAGAGAATGAGATGTTTGGATGGCATCACCAACTCAATGGACAAATGTACACATGTCTCTTTCCTCTTGAACCTCCCTCCCACTCTTTCCCTCTATAGGTTGTTACAGAGCCCCGGCTTGATTTCCCTGAGTCATACAGTAAATTTCCATTGGCTATCTATTTTACATATGATAGTGTATATGCTTCCATACTACTCTCTTCATTCATCTCACCCTCTCCTTCTTCCCCACTGCCCATATCCATAAGTCTGTTCTCTGTGTCTGCATTGCCATTGCTGCCCTGCAAATAGGTTCATCTGTACTATCTTTCTAGATTCCATATATATGTGTTAATATATGATATCTGTTTTTTTTCTTTCTGACTTACTTCACTCTGGACTCATCCACCTCATTAGAACCGACTCAAGTGCATTCCTTTTTTATGGCTGAGTAGTATTCCATCATATATATGTACCACGGCTTCTGTATTCATTCCTCTGTTGATGGGCACCTGGGTTGCTTCCATGTTCTAGCTATTGTAAATAGTGTGATGCAGACCATTTTTAAAGTTTTTATTGAATTTGTTCAATATTACTTCTGTTTTACGTTTTGGTTTTTTGGCCACAAGGCATGTGGGATCTTAGCTCCCTGACAAGGGATAGAACCCACACGCCCTGCATTGGAAGGTGAAATTTCAGCCACTGGACTACCAGGGAAGTTCTCAGTTGGTTACTATCGTAACAGACCTATATATCCTAAATCTATCAGTAGGAATAAAGGGTCATTCCAGGCTCGCAGATTAGAATCGTGGAGATAAGAGTCGGGTATTTCCTTCCTTCCCACCTTGATTTTATCTGGAAGGATCCCTTGTGGGTAAGGAGACATACCTTCACAATGATGAAACTCAACAGAGTTTCTCATGTTTCCACGCATGAGAGCCAGCATTCCAGTTGCCTCTGAGTCCCACGTGGTCTTGGCCGGAAGGACAAAAAGTACCCAGGGCTTGCACTGGGTACAGACCTTCTAGGGCAGGATGGCTTCTCCACCGCACTGTTTTCCACTGATGTTTCCCAGAGCCCGGAGGAGGTGGGGGGATTGCTGACCCTGTTGTGAACCACCCTGCCTCCAGAGGCCATTCTGTATGTCCTCACAGAGGAAGACCAGCAGTTACTGCCTCATCCTTCTTGCCCAGCACAGAAGTGGGGTGATCCCAGGAGATGATGGATGAAAGCCAGACTTTGCTCCTTCATGGGTGAATAGTACCCAGTGTGGACTGCCCCTCCCTTAGGGCCGTGGGATGGCTGGACTCCGTTCACCCATACAGTGGGTAGCATTTATCCCTGGAATGAATGTGTAGTCTTCCAAAGGCTATGGATGACTTCACATGGCTATAGGTGACCAGACAGGAGTGCCATCCTCCCAATAGATGTATGAACAGTATTCAGTTCAGTTTTGATCCATATTTTTAGGTCAACTTGGATTAGGAAATGTCTAACCAAGAAGGTTTAGTTTTAGGATTCTAATTTTTATTAGAGTATAATTGCTTTACAATGTTGTGTTAGTTTCTGCTGTACAATGAGTGAGTCAGCTATACATATACATATATCCCCTTTCCTCTTGGGCCTCCCTCCCACCCCCCATCCCACCCCTCTAGGTCATCACAGAGCACTGAGCTGAGCTCCCTGTGCTATATAGCAGCGTCCCACCAGCCATCTACTTTACACATGGTAGTGTATTTATGTCAAATCTAATCTCCCAATTCATCTCACCCCTCCCCATGGCCACATGTCCATTATCCGTGTCTACATCTCTATTCTTGCCCTGCAGATAGGTTCATCTGTACCATTTTTCTAGATTCCACACATATGTGTTAATATACAATACTTGATTTTCTCTTTCTGACTTACTTTACTCTGTATGTATGACAGACTGTAGGTCCATCCACATCAAAGCAAAACTGAAAAGAATCTTGCAAGAAGCAAGATAGTCATGGAAAATTCCCTGGGCTGGAGGTAAGGCATGAAGGTGGTGATAATGATGGTTATAGTTTTTTTAATACCTACTATCCTTCAGGCATTATGATCAGTATTTGCATCTCTTGCCTCTTTGAGCTCTCCCTGCTGCTCCACAAGCTTGGGTCTGTGCTATCCAGACAACCTAGATGAGATGAAAAGAGGCCCAGAGAAGTTAAGCAACTGGCCCAAAGATACATAGTAAATCTGTGTGTGTGGTGGTGGGATGGGTGGGGAGGTCTGCTGTTTGAGCTCAGGTCTCTCTTCTTGGCTTCTCTCTCATCTTCTGTTATGGGGAGCCACCAAGATCCTATCTGGAAAATTAATCTGCTGGACTCTAGGATCCCTTTCCAGCGCTGAATGACCCTGATCTCTGACTTAATGTCTTGCTGAAGAAAATGGTGCCTTCTGCTTGCCCTGTTTGTAAGTGATGTTGCTGCACCCCCAGAGAGTATATGGGACCAAGTTGAGAGTTGTCATTAGATAGTAAGAGTTCTGGGAGAAGAAACAGGCACCCTAGGTGTTTTTTTTTTTTTTTTTTTTGGCAGCACTGCTCAACATGTGGGATCCTAGTTCCCTGACCAGGGATTGAACCCTCGTCCTTCAGCAGTGAAAGTACAGAGTCCTAACCACTGGACCACCAGGAAAGTCCAGGAACCCTGATTTTTATTTTTGGCTTCCACACCAAGTGGCTGTGTGGCCTGAGACAGGTTGACCCTTTTGAGCCTGTGTCCCTACCTGGAGACAAGAAGCTTGGGGGCAGTTGTCCCTAGGACCCTTTGAGCCTTGGAGGAGAATGCCATCTCCTTTCCCCAGCTGCTCCAGACATGCGAGGGCAGATTTTTAGGCAGAATCAGACTTCTTCCTGCACCGTGCTGCATTCAGGATCTTAGTTCCCTGGCCAGAGATGGAACCCTGGCCCCCTTCCTTGGGAGCTCGGAGTCTTAATCATAGGATCACCAGGGGAGTCCCAGGATCAGGCTTTCTTGAAGCATTTTTTTTTCTAACAGATGACTGGAATTTCTTCACATCAGGTGAACATTTCAAAACTTCTGGAAATGACTCTGACATGACAGCAAATAGATCTTCCTTTTGTAATAAATCTCTTCCCTCCGGTTAGGACAAGCCTTTACAGAGTTCTTATCACAGTACCTAAACCATGTGGCGAGCAAAAGGTAGAGAGACTTTCGCTGTTGCTTTTGTCATTGTTGTTGTTGTTTAGTTGCTAAGTAATGTCTGACTCTTTGTGACCCCATGGACTGCAGCACGCCAGGCTTCCCTGTCCTTCACTATCTCCCAGAGTTTGCTCACACTCATGTCCGTTGAGTCAGTGATGCTATCTAACCATCTCTTCCTTTGATGCCTTTTTTTCCTTTTGCCTTCAATCTTGCCCAGCATCGCAGTCTTTTCCAATGAGTCGGCTCTTGGCATTAGGTGGCCAAACTATTGGAGCTTTAGCTTCAGCAACAGCCCTTCCAATGAATATTCAGGGTTGATTTCCTTTAGGATTGACTCATTTGATCTCCTTATAGTTGTTCAGTTGCTAAATAGTGTCGGACTCTTTGCAACCCCATGGAGTACAGCATGCCAGGCTCCTCTGTCCTTCACCATCTTCCGGAGTCTGCTCAGACTCTTGCCTATTGAGTCAGTTTAGTTCCTCTGTAGTGTGGGAGATAGCCCGGGCCTGCGTTTCTCAGGGAACCAGTGCTGGGAGCGGGTCACGTGGCTGAACCATCATTGCTGCCCTGAGGGTGTCCATCTGCCCCTGTGTGCCTTCAGCTAGCACGGAAACCCGTTTCTGTGTTAGTACCCACCCCCATCCCAGCTCCCACAACCACATGAAAGCAAGAGAGAGAGGCAGACTGATACCGCAACAGCCCAAAGAACAAGCTTGGCGCGCTGATAAAATCAGCTGAGAGATCCTATCACCCTGGGGAGAAACCAGTCGGCTTCAGCCTGACAAAGCTGCTGGAGGCAGTTTGTGTTCTGTGAGTCCAGTCCAGGGCAAAAGGAACACATGGAAGATGATGATTATGGGTGTTTTAAAAAATCTGCTTCTTCCTGCCCAGCCCAGGACAATATTTACAAAGCAGACACGCAAACAAGAAGACCTTCTTTTCAGGTTTAAATGGCCCCGTGAGCCAGGTTCTCCCCATGCTGGAGTCCTCGTCTGGCAATCCCTGAGGGAGGTGTTTAAAGAGCGCCTTTGCCAGCCAGTTGAGCCCGCCTGCGCTGTGGTGGTTACGGTGTGGTTAGTAAGTCTAGGGCGGTGTTGCTCCTACTTGAATAAGACACAGACCCCTTTAAAGGAAGAACATTCTCAAGGATGTCCCAGTGTTGACTTAAATTACCCTTATTATTATGTTATTTAAATATGTACAAATATCACACCAAGTATACATTCCTTCAGCTTAGAGTTGTTTTTTTTTTAATTATTTATTTTATTTATATTTGGGCTTCCTAGGTGGCACTAGTGGCAAAGAGTCCACCTGCCAATTCAGGAGACGTAAGAGACGCAGGTTCAATCCCTGGGTTGGGAAGATCCCCTGGAGCAGGAAATGGCAATTTCACTTTCTTTCATCTGTATTTATTTTATTTTTGGTTGCTTTGGGTCTTCGTTGCTGCCAGCAGGCCTTTCTCGAGTTGTGGCGAGTGGGGGTTCCGCTCTAGTTGCGGTGTTCAGGCTTCTCATTGTGGTGGTTTTTCTTGTCACAGAGCACCAGCTCTAGACACTTGGGTTTCGGTAGTGGCAGCAAGTGGGCTCTAGAGAGTAAGCTCAGTAGTTGTGGTGCACAAGCTCAGTTGCATGGCAGCATAAGAAATCCTCCCAGACGACGGAGGATTGGCAGACAGTTTCTTATCCACTGTACCGCCAAGGGAGTTCCAGTTCTTATACAATTATAAATTTAAAACAATTTTACAAATGATATGCCAACAGAACTGTAACATGAATGAAATTCAGATCGTCCACATTAGCTCAGTACACTACCTTGCCAATCTCTGATGTTGGGCTTTAAGGAAGAAAGCTTTATTGCTGACATCTCATATTTCACTTGTTAGGGTCTTGATTGATTTGATTTTGTGCATAAAGGACCATTGTTTGAGTTATCCTGTATCATCCCCCTGCTCCATGTGATAACACTGAATTCATTTGGAGCCACAAAGCCATTATTTTATTAAGCCAGTCTCTAAAAGGAAATCGATGTCTAACAGCAAAAAAAAAAAAAAAAAGAAGTCAAATGCTGGTTCTTGGGATATTCTTCATGGCATGTTTACTGACTGCTAATGTTAGTGCAGGTGAAGTCAAGATTTGTCTAGTGCATCTGCTAGCAACCTTCAGAATCTCCTACCATTTGGGGAGATTGGTATGCCCGTACCAACATGCAGTCTGGTGAGTCACTTATGCCATTTATTCTAATTACAGTGAAAACTTTTTTGAGGGCATTTAGATATCATTCAGTCAGGACTGGATCCCAGATGATGCAAATGTGGGCGCTGAAACTGTACACAGCACTTCATTAGAAGGTACTCATCTGGATGATCCTGAATATACTTACATTGCAGAGCCCCTGAGACTATGTCCACAGGGGTCTCTGATCTCCCCAGTGGTGGGGCATGGCCCAGGAGATCAGTTTTCTGCCAGAAGCCAGGAAGGAGCACATGACACTGCATCTACAGTGATCATCTTTCACTGTATACTTTATGGAACTCCATCTTTTTTAAAAGATCTTTTCAATGTGGACCATTTTTTAAAGTCTTCATTGAATTAGTTATGATATTGCTTCTGTTTTATGTTTGGGTTTATTGACCACGAGGCATGTGGGATCTTAGCTCTCCAACCAGGGACTGAACTTGTGTTTTCTGCATTGGAAGGTGAAGTCTTAACTAGTGGATTGCCAGGGAAGTCCCTGGAGCTTCATCTTTCTCATATACCTGGCATAAGGGATGGGAAAAGAGCAGTGGTAGAATTAAGTATGTCGTCTCCCTTAGACGGTGGCTTAGGAGAGTTTGAAAAGCTCTTTGGAACTGCTCTCTAAACTAGACTGTCAGCCCTGGGAGAGAATTAATATCTGAGATTTAGAGTTTGGCACTCACTTTGCACAACAGTATACTGGGTTTTTTAATTTTTTCTTTTACTGATTTATTTGGCTGCACTGGCTCTTAGTTGCAGCATGTGGGATCTAGTTCCCTGACCAGGGCTCGAACCCAGACTGTATTGGGAGCATAGAGTCTTAGCTACTGGACCACAAGGGAAATCCTTAATGTACTGTGTGATCATTTTTACTTTCCAGTTCTTTTTTTCAAATGATGTCTGACTATCTCCAGGAATTGAATCCTAAGAATGGTAAAAATTTGCCACCTTTAAGTAATGTCAAAAATTGCTGCAGCCTTTCAGAGGCCACTCCCTGTAGAGAGATGTTAGAATAAGTTCCCGGTCTGGTCAGAGGGTGTATGGGATAAGATAAGAACCATCTGGATGTCTAAGTTCTGGTGCATTTGTTTAAAATACGAGAGTTTATGACACAGGAAATAGCCTGTGGAAGTGATTTGATGGTCGATGCTAAGTGAGCATCAGAAACACAAATTACCGTGAGTTTTTGTGAGAGGTTTGGATTGTAGGGTGGACTTGCTCAGGGCAGATTTAAAGAAGTGAGCAACTGTTTTGGGGTCTAAATCACATCTGCGAAATCCTTTCCCAGTAGCATCTATGTTAGTGTTTGAGCAAATGGCTGAGCAGGTGCTAGGAATCTTAGTGAGGGAATCCTGAAACCCTGCGGACCACAGTTGATACACTGAGTTCTTTCTTAATGGTAATATGGATGTACAACATGATGATGTGGTTGGGACCACCCTGTGTCTTATAATGCAAAATAAGGCTTACAAATATAGCTTGAAGCTATTTTACCTTTTGATTTGGGTAAGATTCATTTTGAATTCTCCTGCAAAATGGTTTACCACTTTTTTGAATCTTGAACTTGTTTGAACTCTTGCTCTTTGAACTTGTTCTTAAAATGGTTCAGTGACTTGGCTTCTTGGGAACTTGTCTGCTCCTTGTTGATCCACCTACCTTCCCTGCCCATTCATCTACCCGGCTAGTCTCTCCATCTAACAAATTACCCACCAGTCTGTCTTTCCATCCATCCATTCTTCCATTCATCTGTCCATTCACCCATCCATCCAGCCATTCCTTCATCCATCTGTCCTTCCATCTGTCCAACCATCGACCCATACACATACCCATCCATCTAGCATTCTATCCATCTGGTCACCTGTCCAACAGTACATTCAATTCTGAAGTATCCATCTGCCTACTCAACCTTCCAGCCACTCATTTACCTATCTATCCATCAGCCTACCCATCACCTAGACATCATCTTTGTTATTGATTTGTTAGAACTGTTTGAACACTAATTACATGCTAGGTCCTGCAGTGGGCACCAGGATGCTAGGATCAAAACATTTATCTTTAATCTGCTTATACCCTACCGGAGAAGGGGGACAGAAAAGTAAACAGATCATTACAATTCAACATTAAAAGTCCTTTAATAACAGAATATGTCAGGTAGCTTATAAGCCCAAAGCAGGTGGGAACTAATCAGGTCTGGGGAAATTCAGGCATAGAAGAGACTTATGAATTTGCCTTTGGAGGATGAGTCATCTGGCCCCAGTGAAATCCTGTTGCTGCTCCCCCAGGGCATGGAGAATGCAACTGCTCTAATTCCTTCTGAATGCGTTGTTTCGCCTGGTGCAACTGATATACTGCAGGAATCCCAGCACACAGCCCTGGAGGGCTAGATCAGTGGCATCAGTTTTAGTCTCTCCTGGACATGGTCAAGGGTAACTGTCATGAACACTTGAGACATGCCAGAGGCAGCCCTGATCAACAGACAGTGATGACTGTCATCTTCCATCACATTTTCTGTGATCCTCATTTAAACACGGCCCGCAGATACCTTGATTTCTCTGGCGTAATTTGTCTAGCTGCTTTGAGTGCCAGAGAATTCATGTCACTGTGCCTGAGGGCTCGCTGTCCGCATGGCTTTCATTTTGACTCCACGTCCTCTGATTCAATGCAGGTTGCCTGTGACCAACTTTGGCAAACCCCTCATAATAGTATGTTGTTCAGAGTATGGTCACCTCAGTGGCCAGCTCCAGGAACCACTTCAGTGCTTTTCTCTTCATGTCCATTGGAAGCTTTTTTTTTTTTAAAAAAACAAAGGTACAGAGTCAATTTAATGGATAAAGGATACTCTTTTTAGCAAATAGTAGGGGAAAACAATTGTATATGCAAATGCAAAAAAAAAAATCCTTTATCTTAACCTCAACCCCCCCAAACTATAAAACATTAAGAAGAAAACATAGAAGGAAGTTTCTGTGACTTTGAGTTAAGCAAATTATTTTTAATTATGATCCCAAAAGTATAATCCATAAAAGAAAAAAATTATAAATAGAACTTCATCAAAACTTCAAAATATTTTTTTTCTGCAAAAGACATTGTTAGGAGAATAAAGCTGCAAATTATAGAGACTGTTTAGACAATATTTTAAAATCTCCTGACAAAGGACTTGTATGCAGAATTTATAAATATCTCTCAAAATTTAACAGTAAGAAAAAGCCCAATTTAAAAAATAGGCAAATGATTTGAAAGGACACTTTATCAGAGAAAATATAAAGATGACAAGTAAGCACAGGAATAGATGGTCAACATCATTAGCTATTAGGGAAATGCAAATAAAAATCATAATAAGGTATCATTTACATACCTAATACAATGGATAAACAAACAATTGACAATAAGTGCTGAAAGGATATGAAGCAAGAAAGTATCACTCTTTGGTGGGATTACAATATCATGTAGCTACTCTGGAAAACAGTTTTGCAGTTTCTTATAAAGTTAAATAAACACTTATATGACCCAGCAGTCTTTTTCCTAGGTATTTACTCAAGAGAACTGAAAATTTATTCACACTTATTTCACACAAAAAACTGAAAACTTATTTAACACAAAATCCTATATATGAATGGCTGTAGCAACATTGGGCTTCCCTAGTAGCTCAAATAATAAAGAATCTGCCTGCAATGTGGGTGACCTGGGTTTGATCCCTGGGTTGGAAAGATCCCCTGGAGGAGGGCATGGCAATCCACTCCAGCATTCTTGCCTGGAGAGTCCCATTGACAGAGGTGCCTAGTGGGCTACAGTCCGTGGGGTCGCAAAGAGTCAGACACGACTGAGCGACTAAACACAGCACATAGCAACATTATTCATAATTGCCCAAACCTGCAAATGCCCCAAATGGTTTTGAATGGGTACATTGATACAATGCATGATTCTAGTATATTGCATCCCCAAATATGAATATAGCCATATAGTGGGATTATAGGGACCAAGTAGGAGGCATTAGTCATCATCAGGGATTAGAAGGAGAAATTTTGCCTACAAAGAAACAGCATAAGGAAATTTGGGGGGTGATGGAGCTGTTGTGTGTTCTGCCTATAGTGGTGGTTGTGTAAATTTATGCGTGTGTCAAATCTAATAGAATCAGAGACACCTTTTTAAAAATAAGTAAATTGTAGTCTGTCTCTCTTATATTATAAATTCAAAAATTAAAAAAATTAAGTACTATGCTACCATTTTTTTTTTTTTATTAGGAAGGTACCAGGTATTTGGGAAATAGGCATGTTAACAAGGTTAACATTTCTCCCTCTTAAGTCCTGTGCTAGGAAGGTCACTCACCCAATTAAACAGCCACTCCAGATCTTGAAGTTTCTGTTGTCATTTTTCTAGCTCCTCACTACTCCTTTTAAAACATTATTCCCTCACTGACAAAGAAAAAAAAAATCTTTGTGGAGGCTAATTTTTAAAAATTCACTTATTTAACTTCGGCTGTGCTGGGTCTTCATCACTGCGCGTGGGCTTTCTCCAGTTGCAGGGTTTGTGCTTGGCCTTGCTGCGGCTTCTCTTGTTGGGACGCGCAGGTCCAGTTGCTCTGCGGCCTGTGGAATCTTCCTGAACCGGTGATCGAATCCATGTCCCCTTCATTGGCAGGACGATTCTTAACCACTGGACCATGAGGGAAGTCCCATGGAGGCTAATTTTGATCAATATGTCAAGTTTATTTTTCCTCTTACTACCCCTGCACTAGAATCCCAAACTGATATAAAAGGTGTGTCCCTCTGGTGGGGGTATTTTTAATGGAGGAGGCTGTGCATATATGTGGGGCAGGGAATATATGAGAAATCTCTGTACCTCTGCTCAAGTTTTCTGAGACCCTAAAATGGCTCTAAATAATTAAAGTTTATTATTAGTTTTTTTTTTTTTTTTTTTAACCAAGATTAATTTTGAAGACTGGTTCAAATCCTAGCTCTGGCACTAACCAAGTGTATGGGCCTGTGTGAGTTACCTGTTTTCTCACCTGTGTCATGAAGCTAGTGGCATCTGTTTGAGGGCTTGTTCTGAGGATTATTTGGGCTAAGGCAGATGAAGTGAGAAGCCCAGGGCACAGGAAAATACTCAGAGAAGGGGACTTGCTTTTGTCCTCAGCTATTGTGGTTATTTCTAGGGGCATTTGATCTTTTCAAGTTGTAGTGTGAGCATGCTCTTATTTTTCTACAGGCAAACTTGGCTGTCTGATCAGACTAATCAGCTTTATGGTTAACCACGCTCATAAAAAACGTTTGGTCAAGTCTTGCTTAATGCAGTAGAATAGCAAAGTGCTCGGTCTAATTTATTAGGCTAAGAAAACACTGAAATGAATCGTGCAGTGAGCAAACACTCAGCTTAGGCCAGGGGTTAGCTTTATCTTGAAAGGTTAACATGCCCTGTCATGGAAAAGGACAGGGCCGAGGCCAGTTATACTCATTCAAGACACAGCTTGACCAGAAAGCCCTGTACTTTGGAAGTTATTGAGCCTCCATGAATAAACCTAACATTTGGATTCACTTTTTTTTTTAATTAATTTATTTTTAATAGGAGGATTTTTTCTTTACAATGTTGTGTTGGTTTCTGCCATACATTAACATGAATCGGGCATAGGTATACATATCTGCCCTCCCTCTTGAACCTACCTCCCACCTCCCACCCCTGGTGGCTCAGATGGTAAAGAATCTGCCTGCAATGCAGGAGACCTAAGTTTGCTCCGTGGGTCAGGAAGATCCCCTGTAGAAGGGAATGGCTACCCACTCCAGTACTTTTGTCTGGATAATTCCATGGACAGAGGAGCATGGTGGGCTACAGTCCATTGGGTCACAATGAGTCAGAAACGATTGAGTGACTAACACTTTCACTTTTACCTGGTTAGAACCTCGGAAGAAGGATGACTGAATGATCAAGAAAGAAAATCACCTCAGTGCCTACACATTTGAATTGTCCTGTAACTATTATTTTTGGTACTTGCTGGCCTTGAGCATCATTTTGATTAATATTTGCTTGCATAATAAAGTACCTCTTAATGTTAGGATTTTAAAAAGACAGTTGAGCATAGAGAAGCTTACAGCAGTCATGCTGAAATACTAGAGGACAGGCTTCAAAAGAAATTCATTCTTTTACATCACTGTGTGTTTTTCCTTTTACAACACAGGATGAATTGTCATTTTACGAATGCTTTTGTCTCTTGGAAGTAAGGGTGGAATATGAAAAATGAAAATGAGAGCCAATAATACCTATCCCCACTTGACCTTGAACAAGTTAATTACCCTTTTGAAACCAGGAGCAGGTCACTTCTAGTTCCAGAGGGGTTAGTAAAGTGGGAACATTTTAACACTTCCTTCAGAAAGTTGTCTTCAGGACTGAATGGGTTAACACAGATGTATGTTCTTAAGACAGCGGTTGCCACATCATGAGTGTTCTGTAAGCGTTAGCTGCTATCATCACCATCATCATTTGTTGTGTTTATTTATTTATTTATTTTTGACATGAGGGATCTTAATTCCCTGAGCAGGGGTCAAACTCATGCCTCCTGTATTGGAAGCACTTTTTAAAATTGGAATATAGTTGCTTTACAATGTTATGTTAGTTTCTGCTGTACAACAGTGGGAATCAGATATGTGTATACATATGCCCCCTCCCTCTTGAGCCTCCCTCCCACCCCCTTCATCCCACCCCTCTAGGTCATCACAGAGCACTGAACTGAGCTCCCTGGAAGCCTGGGGTCTTAACCACTGGACCACCAGGGAATTCCCATCACCATCACCATCTGTGATAGGAGCAGTGATACTGTTTTAAGAGTAGGCACCAGAGGCACCAGAAAGATGAGGTAACTTGCCCATGGTCAGACAGCAAGGGGCCCCATCTGATTAGAACTTGAGCAGGTAATCTTCCCTGGTGACCTAGATGGTAAAGAATTCGCCTGTGAGGTAAGAGACCCGGGTTCCATCCCTGGGTCAGGAAGATCCCCTGGAGAAGGGAATGGCTACCCAACTCCAGTATTCTTACCTGGGGAATCCCATGGGCAGAGGAGCCTGGCGGGCTATAGTCCATGGCTTGACACGACTGAGTGACTAACACTTTCATAGGTGATCTCAGAGCTAGCACTCTGAAGTGTCCATTTCAGAATAATTTTGCCATTTGATAAGTACAGATTACAAATATCTTTCTGAAAGGCAAATTTGATCACGCTCTCTCTCATTTATTTTAACTTAAAAAAAATTTTGGCCACATCCTGCAAAATGTAGGATTTTAGTTCCCTGACGGGGGATTGAACCCATACCCCTGGCATTAGTAGGTGGAATCTCAACCACTGGACCACCAGGGAAGCCCCTTCCCTCTCATTTAAAACCCACTAGTCTCCTTGCTTCTCAAAGATGGGAGGGCAGGATTGGTTTGCTGGAGTATCTCCAGGACCTGGCTTCTTAACTGGCAGTAGGAGAAACTTACTGATTAAAGTTGAGCCCCTGCCTCCCATCCATAGTACCATCTCTGGCATGCACTCAGAGCAACTCAGAGCTTGGCTACATCTCCAACCCTGCCAGCTTCCCGCAGCTCCCTCTGTGCTCCAGCCAGGGCGTCATGCTGGCCCTCAGCTCCATCTCTAGTCATTTCGTCCTTTGCCTTTAAAGGTCCTCTTCAAGTTCCATATGTCCCTGACAATCTGTTGTTCGTCCTTTAAGACCAAACTCAATGTCACTGCTTCTTACCGCAATGCAGAACATGCGGGTACTTAGGATGTCCTCATCCACTGAGGCTCTTTGGTTGGACCTTAAAGGACCAATTGACTTTGGGTCTGTGAAAATGGGAAGGGTACCCAAGCCAGAGGGAACAGCACGGCAAAGGCACAGACCTGGAGGCACTTCCCTGGTGGTCCAGTGGTTAAGACTCTGCCCTTCCACTGCAGAGGACAAGAGTTCGATCCCTGGTTGGGGAAGATCTTGCATGCCACATGACAAAAAAAAAAAAGAGGCACAGACCTAGAGAAATGCATGGTTCTGAGAGAACCATCCAGTACTTACTCCAAATGGTGATTTTTCTCCTGTGTTAATTCTATGATCTTTCCAATGCAGATTTAAATTCTACTGTTGCATCTTCAGTTTCCTTGTAGCCTTCCAGGGTCCCCCTTTTACTTCTGTTTTCAGTAGCAGCCTTGATTTTGCCAGTGTCTTACCTTATCTTGGATTTTTTTGTTTGTTTGTTTCCTGGAATCCACATGTTCTTCAAATATGTTGAAATTGTGAATTAGATACATTGTCAAATTTATCCTTGTGTCTGGCCTCCTGTGAGGTATACATTTTTTATGCTGACAGAGTTTTTTCATAGGATCCTTTCTAAGGTGTCTTGTTTTTCACTCATTTTTAATAATGAGAGGTTTATCTAGACTTGAAAAGCAGGGAGCTGTGTTCTGCCTGCACCTCTCATTGGGTGTGGGGCATGTCCAGTGACTCATAGGCTGTAGGCGATGGGAGGTGGGGAAGTGGGTGGCGGGGGGGTGGGGGTGGGGAGGGGCCATCAGGGAAACTTCTCTCTGCAGGGGGCTCCTCCCCTAAGGGACTAGATTTCATTTCTAAAATATTTATCCATTTTTGGCTATGCTGGGTCTTCGTTGCTGCATTTGGACTTTTCTCTAGTTGCGGTGAGCAGGGGCTCCTCTCCAGTTGCTGGGCTTGGTCCTCTCATTGCTGTGGCTTCTCTTGTTGTGGAGCATGGGCTCTAGGCATGTGCACCTCAGTAGTTGTGGCTCATGGACTTAGTTGCTCTGCTGCATGTGGGATCCTCCCAAACCAGGAATAGAACCTGTGTCCCCTGCATTGGCAGGTGGATTCTTACACTGGACCACCAGGGAAGCCTGGGACCAGATTTCTATCCTACTTTTGGTTTGGCACAGCCTGCTTAGCAGGTGCAGTCTCTGACTGCCAGCACCTTCCTTTCAGATGCTGACAGCCTGTGTCTGTGTTCTACGGGGTGTGTGTCTTCAGTATCCAGGGCCCCTCAGTCCTGTGGATCCTCAGGGGCAAGTGGAGAACCTGGACTTGTCCCTCGGTAGTATCTCAGCCCCCTCCACATCTACCTGTTGGAGCTCGTTGGTGAAGCTTGCCTGGAATGGTCCTCTCTGCCTACCCCATGATACTCTTTCTCAGGAGGGAGAATTTCTAGTGTTTCTTATGAGGCTTCATTTATCCTGGCCTAACTTGTAGCATCCTGGGCAGAAGAAGCTGCTCGATCCATCCAGCCTGTTCCTGGCCTCCTCTCCTCATTATCTGCACCTGTTTTCTTAACCCGTGGTTATTTCTATGAGAATCTTATAGGGTAGCTATCTGGTGATTTTCCTAACAGCATGATCTTGCTCAGACATTATAAAAAGGGTTTTAAGAGAATGACAGGATCATTTGACATTGACAGGAAAATAAAGCAACTCTAGAGGCAAAATTCTGGAATATGGGTTGGGGATGGGCAAGGTCAATGACATTGATTTTCTGTTTCTTCTCCCAGTATTCATATTCATGGGTCTGAACCAAGGGACATAGCTCCTGCGCAATGGTGAGGTCTGCTTTATACTCTTTCTTTGAAGACTGGACAGAAGAGCCTGGCAGGCTGCAGTCCATGGGGTCACAAAAAATAGGACATGGCTGAGCATGCACATACTTCTTGATAACTGACAGGTGCACAGTGCAAATGGACAGTTCTGCTGCTCCTCTCTCTGAACCCTGAGAGAGTCTTTCCAATGAGATTATAGTAGCTATTCACTCGTTTGGGAAAATGGGGCAGAAAGAGGTTCAAAGATATATGCAGGTAATTCTTCTGCCTCTCTCAAGACTTCTGTGGCTTCAGAACTGAGAAGGCTGCTGACTGAGCCTGGCCTTGAAGAACTCATGCATATGCCAGACTTTGGGCTGGCAGGGAGGTTACTTCTCCTTGTTCTGCCCTCATCTAGTTGTGTGCCACTGGGAAAGAAACATGGGGAAACACCATACCTCGGATTCTTTGATCATGAAAATAAGGCCACAGATACTTGCCAGACAGTTTGATGATGAGGATGAAATGAGGTAGCTGGTGGGAAAGTGCACAGCGTGGTGCCTGGAGTGGAGTAGAGACTCAACAAGGTCTCCTTTCCTCCTTCCCTCTTTCCTTCCTTCCTCCCCCACCCCTCCCTTCATTCCTTCTTTCCCTCCCCTTTGTTTCTTAGCTATAAAAATGAGGAGTTAAAGATTATTTAAGTAAATACACTGAATCTGTCCTGTTTTAAAAGTAAAAGACCATGTTTTATTACTGGGCTATAACTTAGAAACATCAAGAAATAAGATTTTTTTTTCCCAAAAGGAGGGGGGGAAAGTCCAGATCTTTTCTGCTCCAGGAGCTCCAGGAGTTAAAGGAAAAATGATAAACATGTCAGAATGACTTCTTTATTTCTATTTATAATCTTTGCCATGCAGCTCAGTGGAGGGTGAGGTGCTTTTTCCAGCAGAGAAGCTTTCCTTGGCCAAGGAAAGGCAAGAATAAATACTTTTCCTGGGATGAATCCATCAACAGTGCCTTCTTTCCAGTATTCTTCCAGATTGAAATTTATGCATAAAATCCAAGTGAGTTAAGTGTGGCTGTGACTTGCTAAAGCAAGTGTTCTGCAGTGCGATTTTGCCATGCAAAGTCAATGCTATTATTTTTATTTATTTGGCTGCACTGGGTCTTAGATGTAGCAAGTGAGATCTTTAGTTGCGGCATGCAGACTCTTAGTTGTGGTATGTGGGATCTACCTCCCTGATCAGGGATCGAACCCAGGCCCCCTGCATTGGGAGCATGACGTCTTAGCCACTGGACAACCAGGGAAGTCTCTGAAGCCACAGAAGTCTTGAGAGGGCAGAAGAGCTGTCTGGATATTTCCTCAAACCCATTTCTGCCTCATTCTCCAGAGCCTCCTTCAGGCTGTGGTCCATGCCCATCATCATGGTCTTCCCGTCTCCTGCCTCCTAACCTTGCTTCTGCTTCACCTGGGCCACCCTCCCACTGCCCCTCAGAGAAGCCAGGTTTCCCAGCCCAGTTCAAGCTGTAGCTCCTTTGGGATGCCTTGCCCGGCCACTCTGCATCTCGAAATGTCCTTTCCTGACTCGTTCCCAGCCTCCACTGCTGCCAACTCTGTGACTTCCTCCAGTGTTCTAACATGGCCCCTGCATTTGCTTTTTTTTTTTTTTTAATATTTATTTATTTGGCTGTGCTGGGTCTTATTTGTGGGATCTTTAGTGGCAGCATGTGGGATCTAGTTCCCTGACCAGGGATTGAACCCTGGCCCCCTGCATCAGGAGCATAGAGTCCCAGTCACTGAACCACCAGGGAAGTCCCATTTTGCTAGATTTTATTAAATTCTTCTCATCTTGTTTGTGTGAGGAGGGGAGGGCATGGGTCTTGGGATAGAGTGTTGGGAGAAGAGACAGGGGTGAGTTGAGCTGGGGAGAATGTTGTATCCTGTATCTTCAGTCCCAAACTCAGCACAGGGCATAGCTGCTACTGCTGCTTAGCCACTCAGTTGTGTCTGACTCTTTGCGACCCTACGGACTGTAGCCCACCAGGCTCCTCTGTCCATGGGATTCCCCAGGCAAGAATACTGGAGTGGGTTGCCATGCCCTCCTCCAGGGGATCTTTCTGACCCAGGGGACAGAAAAGGGACCAATTCATACTGGTGTTTAGGAACCTACCACATACCCTGACTCCAGGAGAGGAACTACAAACCAAGTGCAAGAGATGGCTTCCCTCCCCATGACTTCAGATCTTATTTATATGCTTGAAGAGAGTAAGGAGAAATCAATGGTTATATTTTTATGTTGGTAATATATACTCTGCCTACTTCCAGAAAAGAATGGAGCTAGCTGACAGTAAAGGGCTTACAATAAGGCTATTTATGTAGAAATATAAATTGAAAGCCAGGCAAAAGGAGGAAGGAGCTAAAATTATGATGCATTAGCTGATATAATTATTAGGATTATATATAGCTCGGAACTGGGGATGTGGAAGGCCAGAGGGCAGGCTGCCCAGGAGTGTGTAGTATCTACCATTGGAGAAGAAGTGGCAGGAGAGTGGTTTAAGGAATTGGAAAATAGGATTTCCATAAATAATATGTGTGCAAAGGCAGAGAGATTATGGGAACATTCAGGAGTCGGGTGTGGCTGGAGAGGAGGATTTGGGTGACAGTTGCAAAGATGAGTGAGGTTTTTAATTTAGGAAGTTGTGGTGGTAGATTCTGACTTTATTCTTTTTAAAAATTAAATTAAAACTTTTTGGCCACATGTGTGGCATGTGGGGATCTTAGTTCCCTGGCCAGGAATAGAACCTGAGCCCCCTGCAGTCGGAGCACAGTCTTAACCACCAGGGAGGCCCACTGACTTTATTCTTAAATGGTTGTGTTGGGTCATTCTGGAGTTGATTTTGGTGTTTCAGAGTCAATGTTCAGATAATGTTTAATATTTCAGGGAGATCTATGACTTGTTTCCATGCCCCACCCCTTAGAAAAATGTTCTGAGTAGAGTATGTAAGTTTCAGCAAGAAGGGGCTACCCAGGGTAGTCACCCAACTGAGTAGAAGCTCTATCTCAACACAGACTTCTACAATCACCAGGCGGAAGGAAGGGAAAATGGGAACCACGAGCTGGTCCCTAAAACTTCACATGTATGATATGCATCACTTCTGCTCATCTATCATTGGCCAATCAAAGTCACACAACTGTGCCTAAATTCGCAGCAGGCAGGAAAGCCCAAACTTACCCTGGACCCAAAGGAGAGGCAAAGTGAGTGTCTGTGGATGGGTTTTTTTTGTTTGTTTTTTTATTTTTTTGGAGTACAGTTCATTTACAATGTTGTGTTAGTTTCAGGTCCACGGAAGAGTGAATTGGTTATACATATATTCATTCTTTTTCAGATTTTTTTTCTTGTATAGGTTATCACAGAATATTTTTTGAAGTTTTTAATTGGAGGATAATTGCTTTACAATGTTGTGTTGGTTTCTGCTGTGCAACAAAATAAACCAGCCATGCTGCTGCTGCTGCTACTAAGTCACTTCAGTCGTGTCCAACTGTGTGACCCCATAGACAGCAGCTCACCAGGCTCCCCCGTCCCTGGGATTCTCCAGGCAAGAACACTGGAGTGGGTTGCCATTGCCTTCTCCAATGCATGAAAGGGAAAAGTGAAAGTGAAGTCACTCAGTCGTGTCCGACTCTTAGCAACCGCATGGACTGCAGCCCACCAGGCTCCTCCGTCCATGGGGTTTTCCAGGCGAGAGTACTGGAGTGGGGTGCCATTGCCTTCTCCATATATTGTCCCTCCTGAGGGACTTCCTCCCACTTCCCCCATCCCACCCCTCTAGGTCATCACTGAGCACCAGGCTGAGCTCCCTGTGCTATACAGCAGCTTCCCACTAGCCATCTATTTCACACATGGTGTTGTATCTATGCAAATGCTACTCTCTCAAGTCGTTCCACCCTCTTTTTCCCCGCTGTATCACAGGATATGGAGTAGAGTTCTCCTTGCTCTACAATAGGTCCTTGTTGGTTATCTGTCTTACTCTGTGTAAAAGTGCAAGTGTTAGTCGTTCAGTCATGTCTGACTCTGCGACCCTGTGGACTGTAGCCCACCAGCTCCTCTGTTCTTGGGATTTCCCAGGCAAGAATACTGGAGTGGATTGTCATTCCCTTCTCCAGGGGTCTTCCCAACCCAGGGATTGAACCCTGGTCTCCTGCACTGGTTTTAATTTTGGCAAAGTGCTGTATACTTGCCCCCCAATAAATAAGAATGTTTCTATGCTTCGACCTCCTGTGTTTGTATCACAATAGAAACCCTGGAAGCTTCAGGGAGCATCCACCCAATGTCAGAATTTCTCAGCTATGCCCACTGGGGCCCGTGCCTACAGCAGGGATCCAGACAGAAGCTACAATGCAGCTCCTGAGCTGTTGCAGAGAGAGTGGAGAAGTGTCACCTCGTGCCAACTCCTAGTGAGCACTGGTGGGTTCTGGAAGGGTTGTGTCAAAAGATTGGGTCAGGGGCTCAGACAGAAGGAGAGCTAGGATTGAGTTAGTAATGTCTAAGATGGGAACAGAAAGTAGGGCATGGGAGCAATCGCCGGGCCTTTGTCATTCTGGATCAGTTGTACCCCTCTGAGGGCTTCATGGGCCTTCCCAACTGATGCTAGTGGTAAAGAATCCACCTGCAATGCAGGAGATGCAAGTTTGATCCCTGGGTCAGGAAGAGCCCCTGGAGGAGGAAATGGCTACCCACTCCAGTATTCTTGCCTGGAGAATCCTATGGACAGAGGAGCCTGGCGGGTTACAGTCCATAGAGTCACAGAGTTGGACACGTCTTAGTGACTTAACACTCATGCACACATGGGGGCTTCACAGTGGCTGGTGTAGACGTTGCATGCAGAGATTTCAGCCAAAGGATGGCTTCCAAACTCCATTGCCTTCTGAGAATTCCAAAACCGGTCCAGAGCTTATAAAGGATCACCCTATGTCCCCTTTGTTGCTGTTGTTGTTCAGTCACTAAGTCATTTCTGACTCTTTGTGACCCCATGGACTGCAGCATGCCAGGCTCCCCTGTCCTTCACTGACTCCCAAAGTTTGCTCAAACTCATGTCCGTTGAGTTGGTGATGCCACCCCACCATCTCATCCTCTGTCTCCCCCTTCTCCTCTTGCCCTCAATCTTTCTCAGCAACAGGGTCTTTTCCAATGAGATGGCTTTTCATGTCAAGTAGGCCAAGTATTGGAGCTTCAGCTTCAGTATCATTCCTTCCAATGAATATTCAGGGTTGATTTCATTTAGGATTGACTGGTTTGATCTTACAGTCCAAGGGACTCAAGAGTCTTCTCCAGCACCACAATTTAATAGCATCAGTTCTACAGTGCCTAGTCTCAACGTAAAGTGCCTTTCTCCAATAGTTCAGCCTCGTGTGGGCATCTTCATTCCTCTTTGGTGACACTGGGTGAACATCTTTATAGAGACCCAGAGAGAAAGCCATTTTCTGAGTTTCCACGGGCTCTCCAGAAAGGCTACTCAACAACTCACCCAGCCAGTTCTTTTCCAAAAATACCCACTCCTATTTTTTAAAAATGGAGGATTATATAATCCTTAAACCGGCCTCACCCATTTCCCTTCCTGCAAAGATGCCATGGCTGTCGCTGTGTGGTTAGGACCTCAGGAAGCCGTGGAGCAGTACAGGATTTGAAATCTGCAGCCTTGTGAGCCAAGAAGTTGCTCCCACTCCTAGCAGGATTGGGTCCTAATCAGAGTGATGGTCGCTCTTAGTGATGGTCCCAGATTGTCAAGCTGGGTTCAACTCGCCTTACGTTTGATTAGTTCAGGAGGCCAGTGGCTGCGATTTAGAAGGCACTTTTCATCTGGGACTTTTGCCCTACCCATTTATGTCTTGCTCATGGCAGGATATGACCTGGAGTGGGAGCCGAGGTGAGAATCTTCAAATTTATATTCATCGGAACCATTGAAACACTTTGTGTACATTCCCTCCTTCATTCTACAGGGGTCCCCCACTTCAGGGATCTAATGCCTGGTGATCTGAGGCAGAGCTGATGTAATAATAATAGAAATAAAGGGCAGTAAATGTAATGCACTTGAATCATCCCCAAACCATCCTCTCGCCCCCGGTCTGTGGAAAAATTGTCTTCCACGAAACTGGTTTCTGGTGCCAGAAAGGTTGGGGACTGCTGCTCTATAGCATTTATGACAAGAAACTGGGGCATGACTCATTGAGAATGACCATCTAGATTTTTTTGTCAGCCTGTTTTATTATTTTATGGGGGAGAGAAAAGGATCTTACAGAGAGGGTGGGGAGGGGAAGAGAGGAATATTTATTGAGTGCTTACTATGTACTATTAATAGGGTCTGTGCAAGGCACGTCTGGTACATTATTCATTGAGCCTCATAACAAGCTCTGAGCTGTGGGTCTCAGTTATCCTGTTTGGCAGATGAGGAAACTGAAGTTCATCAAGTTGAATGACTTGGTCACATTGGAGCAAGGTCAGGATTCAGAGGCAAGTCTAGGCAAGTCTAAGTCTTAGGCTCCTGGGCTGGGAGCCTAAGAACTGGATTGAGGACATCCCAAACTGCACAGCATGGTAGTGCAGGAAGAGGGAAGCTTCATCAAGCCTGTCTCTTACTGCGATTCATCCTTCCTTCTCTAAAGTCACAGCTCCTACTCTGGACCTTTCCAGAAATCTTTGGAGCTGTGCAAAAACATGCCACTTATTTTTTCTGTGTGTGTGTGTGTGTGTGTGTGTGTGGTGTGTGTGTGTTCCTTGTCCCTGATTGATTTTCCTTTATTTAATCTGGAATTCTCTTGGACAGTGGTATTCCGTGGTAGCGCTGTTCCCCAGACTGGGTTGGAGGAAAGTGGGCAGCCTGTTCCTTATAAATACAGTGAGTCACATGTCTCCCCAGCTGCCAAAAAAATTCATGCAGAACCCAATGCCTCCTTCCTCTGGCCTGCATAAATTTCTCAAGGCTGGCAGAACAGTGCAGCCTTTGTGTTCACAGATTCCCACATTCTCCCAGGGTCTTCTTATCTTGGAAACCTGATTTTCCATGGGTCAGTGTTCTTTCCTAGGTCCACCCAAACCTCAGTTCTGATCACTTGACTCAGGGAGTAGTGGTGGACCTCAGCAAGAGACGTGGAGTTGGGAGGCCTGGCTAGGCCACTCACCAGCTGTGTGATCCTAAACAACTCCCTAAACTTTTTGAGCCTCAGTTTCCTCATCTGTAAAATGGGGTGATAATTGTTACCAAAGGCATAGGCTATGGAAACTGATAGGTCTGGCTTTGATTTCCAAGGACTTGAGAACGAGGTAACTTTGGGAAAGTCTCTCACTCTTTTACGAAGTCAGTTTCCCCATTCATAGAGTGGAGATTGCACTAGGACTTAACCCATTAGTTTGTTGCACACAGTAAATGAATTAAAACATGGGAACACTTAGGACAGTTGTTGGTGTTGGCAATGCTCAATGAATGTTGAATATTACAATTTTACTGTTATTATTATCCACTTTACAAGGTTGTAGTGAGATTCAAATAAGCTAATGATGTAAAAGTATCTGGTACAGAATTTGGGGGGCTTCACAGGTGATGCTAGTGGTAAAGAATCTGCCTGCCAGTGCAGGACACCTAAGAGACTCAGGTTCAATCCCTAGGTCAGGAAGATATCCTGGAGGAGGAAATGACAACCCCCTCCAGTATTCTTGCCTGGAGAATTGCACGGGCAGAGGAGCCTGGCAGGCTACAGTCCATGGGGTCGCAAAAAGTCGGATATGACTGCAACGACGTGGCATACATGCACACACAGAGTATGGAATACAAGAGTTCCTTCAAAATAGTTAAATTAGGGACTTCCCTGGTGGTCCAGTGGTTAAGACTTGGCACTTTCGTTGCCACGGCCTGGGTTTAATCCCTGGTGGGGGAACTAAGATCCTGCAAACCACGAGGCTCAGCCAAAAGAAAGAGTTGAATTAGGTCTTCAACATAAAGATGTGAAACCTTTGAGAAAGTTGGAAAGGAGCTGTTCAACCAGAGTTCTGTTCAGCTAGTTGGATGCTACTGTGCCCTGAGCTCTGTGCTAATTGCTCAAAACTTAGTGATGAACCTCGCCCATCTGCTGGCCCCCTGGAGCCCATCCTCTCACAGGGAAACACCCATTGGCCGTGACGGAGAATGGAGGTGGCTAGAGCATGGAAGACCATATCCTTTTGTCCCTGGCTCGTTGTGTTCAGGAAGCTCGGTTTCTATTTTATTCCTAATGGTTTCATACACTACTGCTGTGTTGCAAGTGACCAGAAAGGTGAGCAGAGCCCAGATTATAAAGGGTCATGCTAACAAGTTATGACCCATAAGAAACAGAGTCATGGAAAGAGTTGGGGCAGGAGAAGGGCATGGGCACATTTGCTTCTTTTTTGTTTTTTTGTATTTGGCCGTACGGCCTGAGGGATCTTAGTTCGCCGACCAAGGATTGAACCCATGTCCCCTGCATTGGAAGCATGGCGTCTTATCCACTGGACTGCCAGGGAAGTTCTATCACATCTATCTTTTAGAAAGACAACTATGGCAGCCACCTGGGTTGGATGGGAGAGGGTCAGTAATGGTAGGGACCCCAACTTGGAAGTTTTTTTTCCCATCAACCAGGTAAAAATAACAAGGACTCAAAATAGTCAAATTTGAGGGCTCTATAAGAGATTAAGTTAACAGGTTTTATCCAAGAAGACAGGATGACAGGTCTTAATCAAGGTGTGAGGCAGGGAAGTGAGAAGAGTGAAGATGAAGTCTTGTGGGAAGAAGAAGGGCACTTATATCCCCGTGGGTCTCCTTTCTTTCTAAGGAACATCCTCTCATGGGCTCCCTTGGACATGACCATGGGTCATGGGACAGAATTGAGGCTGAGAGGAGAGAACTAACCTGAAGTGGAGCTCTGGGGTCCTCTGAGGGGGCCTCTGAGGGGAATCCCCAGGTGGGCATTTCTGCTTCACCTTGGGATTGGAAAGGCTACGAGTCAGGAGCTCTTGATAACTCTTGAGCTCGCTAGAGACCACCATGTTGGAAGACCATCTGTTATTGGGCCCAAGGAGAGTGACTTAGCCAGTTTCCTTTTCCTCCTGGTTATTGTACCTTGAGACTCTGGTCCGGTGATTGGATCGTATTTTGTCCTCAAGTAGAAAACCAATAAAGATGTACTAACTTATCAACCTGTCTCTGATATGGGATGGGTCTGAGAGCTCCTTCAGAAGCATCTGGTTGGTTTTGGCAGATGCTTCTAGACATGGCTGAAACTTGACACTCCTTGTACACAGCTGCCCTGCTCCAAGAGGCCCTTGATCAGTGCATTTCCCTTCAGTCCCAGAGCCAAGCCCAAGGCCTGGCTCCCTGAGTGGTTCCCAGCTGAGTACATGTACTTCCTTGCTGCCTGCTCCTGGGGCCACTACCTCTGAGCCCTCACAGGAAGTGAGGGTGATTGGTGTTTGTAATGACCTCATGTTGTTTTGATGGTCTTCTCATGTGTGTGGGCACAGCTCTGCCCCTTTCCAAACCAAACCCATTCTGAGCCAGGCCTCAGGTCTCTGAAACAGAGGCAAAGTTCCCTTTGACGTGGGTCTCGTGAGCCTCCTTTTAAGCTCCCTCTGACCAGCTCTTGCGGTGACTGTTTGTATGAGCCCCATGTCTCCATCCTCAGTTTTCCACTGGAAGAACAAAAGAGACAGTGGACACACACAGAGCAGAAAGTTCTGACCGACATTAGCAGAGTCAACACCACATTTAAAAGAGTCACCTTCCCAGCAGTGAAGGCCACTGCAAGGGAGCGCAGTGTTTTTAGAAGCAAGCACAGCTGCTTGGCTAATGGTCTAGTTTACTTCCTCCTGCCTTGTTGTTTGTGGCATAAAGTGAGGACATTTCCAGTTTGAGAGCATCCCTCCACGCCGCGTGGTGCCATCTGGTTTCTGTGCCTGTATCCACTTCCATCTGCCACCACACAGGGCACCTCGCTCCTCAGCTTTTCAAACAGATGGTCAGGAAGCAGAGCCAAGTATGGGAAATTGTCAAACCCAGAGAGAACATGGCGCTGAGAGTTGGGAGTGGGGGGCCCGGAATCCAGGCTTGGCTGGCCTACCAACTATGGTGTGATTGCAGGAAAATTGTGTACCCTCCCTGGGCCTCCGAGATCTTGTGCATGAGAACAGCAACAACAAACCGCGAGCACCCTTCTTGCACATGTTGGAATGGAAGAGAGCAGGATTCTGGGAAGGGAACTGGGGAAAGCAGTTTGTTTGAGTTCCTTGTTGAAGCGAGAGTGTGCCTGTGTTTACGCCCCTGGGGAGTGCCAGCCTGTGTGGTTTTCCAGACGTTTGTATGTGCTAATTCCCGCTGAGTTAAGTACAAGCCGTTCCATTGATGGCAGCCAACTTCAGACATGCTTGGACTCCCCAGAGGATTGACCAGTAGCAAAGCATCTACCTGTATGAGGACCTTTGGAGATGGTGCCCTCAGCCAGGGGACTCCAACCTGCCATCACAGGGCCAGAATTACTCAGGACAGGGAAGGGATCTCAGGATCCCACTGGCAACCACAGAGGCCTCCTGATGGGGACCTTGCTTGACTTCTCAGTCCCAGGCTGACTCTCCAAGAAGCCTCCCTCTTGCCCTGCCCTCTTCTATAATACACACACACACACACACACCCCATCACCTGGGGTCTCCTGTTCTGAGACTAGATGTGAGGACTTGCAGTTTTTCCATCCAAGCCATTAAGATGCCCCCTTCTACGCCATATGTGGGTTAATCATAGCAGGCTTGATAATTATTAAGAGAAGACTTCCCTAGTGGTCCAGTGGTTAAGAATCCACCTTCCAATGCAGGGACTTGGGTTCAATCCCTGGTCAGGGAACTAAGATCTCACATACTATGAAGCAGGTAAGCCCAAGTGTTGCAACTAGAGAAAGCTCACTTGCTGCAATGAAGACATAGTGCAGCCAAAAAATACAATAACAATAATTATTATTAAGAGAAGGATGGAACAATTGAGAGAGTAGCACTGAAACATATACATAAGTGGCAACCTACTCCAGTATTCTTGCCTGGAAAATTCCATGGACAGAGGAGTCTGGTGGGCTACAGTCCGTGGGGTCTCAAAGAGATAGGACTGACTGACTGAGCACAAGATAGATAGCCAGGGGGAATTTGCTGCATGATGCAGGGAGCTCAAACCCAGTGCTCTGTGACAACCTAGAGGGGAGGGATAGGGTGGGAGGTGGGAGGGAGGTTCAAGAGGGAGGGGACATATGTATTGTCATTGTTGTTCATTCGCTAAATTGTGTTTGACTCTTTGCAACCCCATGGACTACAGCCTGCCAGGCCTCGCGGTCCCTTACTATCTCCCAAAATTTACCCAAGTTCATGTCCATTGAGTTGATGATGCCATCCAACCATCTCATCCTCTGCCACCCTCATCTCCTTTTGCTTTCAATTTTTCCCAGCATCAGAGTCTTTTCCAATGAGTTAGCTGATCATGGCTGATTCATGTTGATGTATGGCAGAATCCAACACAATATTGTAAAGCAACTATCCTCCAATTAAAAATAAATAAAACTAAGAAACCCACCAAAAAAAGAGCAAGAGAGAGAGGGAGATGATAAGGATACTCGGTGAGTTGTGTATTTGGTCTGAGGTCAGATGGGGGAGCCTCCAGAGGGGAAATGATGACTACAAGAAAAAGACAGCCGGACCTTTGAACATCTCATACGTGCACAACCAGCAGGCCAGGTGTGGGAATTCTCACGTACACCTGGGAGGTGTCTTGACCTCACAGAGAAGGAAGGGCCTGGCTGATGAGTGGTAGGGTTGAAATTCAACCCCCAGTGTGCAGACAGCAAGATTCTAGTGTAGATGTGACACAGCTGAGGCTGATGTGAGCATTGACTCAGCACATCCAGAGTGTGGCACGCTCCCTCCTGTTGGTCTTTCCTCTAGGCCTGGGGTAGCAATCAGGTGTCGTCCTTCAATATCAACTCAAGGGAGGATTGTGACAACACCTTTGTGGTCCCTGGGAAAGGGTGTGGTGTTTGATTAGTGATGTCTGCCTGGCACTGGAGAAGGGAAGTGAGTGATGTTTGCTTTACCTCCAGCAGATTCCAGTCAAGTGTCCCAGGCAGGAGTTCATGGCTTGGGCTCGGCCACCCCCTCCTGCTTCTTCCTCCTCTTGCTCCCTTTCACCTATTCTTGGCCTCTGGAGGCACGAAGGCTTTTCTTGTTTGGGCCTCAGGCTCTCATCTTTGAAGTTTCCAGTGGAAACTGCTGGCGGGCAAGACACCTCTGTCCATCCCGGCTGACCTCCCTGCTGTCTGCCATCAAGAATCCTGTGGGTCATGCTGGTCCTCTCCTCCTCTACCTGCTGGCACTTGGAGCCATCTGTGTCCCCGGCCATACATCTGGAATGGCTGCCCTCTGTTTGTGTTGGGGGCTGGGGAGGTGTCCGCACTAGCCTCTGCCTGCATCCTGACATCAGCAGCCTGGCTGGCTTCCCTCCCCAGTGTGGCTCTTAGCCGGTCTCACTTCACTGATTTATAACTTCATTAATAATGTGAAAGACCATTACTACATAGGAAGGACTCACTGTCTTTTTATTTTTTTTTTGCTTTGGGCCATTCTGGGTCTTGGTTGCTGCATGGGGCCTTTTCTATTTGTGGCAAGTGGGGGCTAGTCTCTAGTTCTGGTGCTTGGGCTTCCCATTGCGGTGGCTTCATTGCTGCAGGCTCTAGGGTGTGTGGACTTCAGTAGTCGCGGCACATGGGCTCAATCGTTGGGGCTCCTGGGCTCTGGAGCACAGGCTTAGTAGTTGTGGTGCACAGGCTTGGTTGCCCCGAGGCATGTGGGATCTTCCTGACCGTGGGTCCAGCCCAGGTCCCCTGTGTTGGCACACAGGTTCTTAACCACTGGACCACCAAGTGAGTCCTCACTGTCTTTCATCTTTGATTCTTCTGACCTCTTTGAGCTTGCGGGAGCTGAGGGGGCACTTAATGTTCTCAGTTCCTGTGTGGTGAGTAGATCACATGGGACAGAGTGAATCAGCCCACCAGCCCCCAGTTCAGAAAGTGACCCCCCGAACCTCTGGGAGAAGCAGGCTGGTCCTACCTGTGGGCTCAGCTTTCATCACTTAGGTTGGGACAAGTAGTGTTCTGAAGGATTTTCCAAGGAGCTAGTACCAGGGAGTCTGAGTGAAGTGGACACTTCTTTCTCCATCTGGGTTTGACACCATCAGCTAGAGGAGAATAGAGGACCTATCAGCACCCCAAACTATTCTCCTGGTTTATTTTATGGGCTGACATGATGAACATGCGATGTGGCTTTGAGATGCCTCTGTGTTCCCAGTTGCAGATGAAGGCTGGTCACTGAGTGTCTGCTGTGTACCGTGTGGGCATTGATGGTGTTGCCATGCTGTGTGTGTGTGTGTGTGTGAGCTCATTAAATGGCTCTCACAACTAACTCATGGTGGCATTCCCTTCCGTTGACAAATGAGGCAACTGAGGCTCTGAGAGTTAAGTGATATCCCTAAGGACACCTGCCCAGGGAACACTCCTAAGCCAGGATGAAAATGCCAAATTCCTAACTATAAGGCCTAAGCTCTTTCTCTCACCCTCAGTAAAGCAGGCATGATTTTCTTCTCTTATTCTTGGAAATGTTCATAAGAATTTCCAGGAGAGGGCCGGGCTGGGAAGGCCTCTGTCTGACCCTCCGTTTAAACCACTCCAAGTGCTGAGAGTCGGCCAAGCCACTGCATAAATGGCCAGGGTTCAAACGAGTAAGCAAGGCCATCGTGCCTTCTCATTAACATCTAGGAAGAGAACAAAAGTAAGAGAACCCACGTCTCCATCGGCCATTGCACGCTGAAGCCAAGCCACAGGTGTCACTCTGGTCAAGGCAGGACTCATGGCTGACCCTTAGGCTTAAAGGCTCTTCCTCCACTTCAGAGCCTGCAGGCAGTCCTCCCACGAGGCCCAGACACATTCTCCCCACCCTGACCCTGTGGGCCGCCTGAGGGTGCTTCCATGCCTGTTGTTGTCTCAGCCACTCAAACATCTATGATAAAGGCAGAGACCTGGCCTTCCTCCCTGCTGCTGTGAAAGGCAGAGACTCACCTCTTAGATGTTCCTGCCTCCAGGTGTGTAAGTCATCACTTGTGAACTCCACAGTTTGCATGTCTTTCTTTTCCCCCAGGAATACCTTCCCATCACTTTCATTCTTCTACGGTGAACCAAGCACCTTTTGTGAGTGAGTTCAGGCAGCCTGTGTGTGGTGCGTGCTCATGTACTCAGTTGTGTCTGACTCTTCACCACCCCATGGACTGTAGCCTGCCAGACTCCTCTATCCATGGGATTTCTCAGGCAGGAATACTGGAGTGGGTTGCCATTCCCTTATCCCAGGGCTCTTCCTCACCCAGGGATAGGCCCCAAGTCTCTTGCATTGGCAAGCAGATTCTTTACCACTGAGACACCTGGGAAGCCTGCCTATGCATAGTAGGAAAATTAAAATACATATGATCCCACCTTCAAAGAGGAAATTCTAACTTTATTTCACATAATAGCACACTTTTTCCAGATGCTTCAAATTCTGCATTATTTATAAAACTCATTTGCCATCGTTACCAGTTGGGTGTGTTTGTCATCTCCTTGGACTTGGGGAGAATACAGCTCTGCCCTCCTAAGGCCATTACTGGGGAGTTGGCAATAAATGAAAGGAAACTGGATATAAGCAGAGACCACTGTATAGCCTGACACTTGTTAACCTGAAGACAGTGATCTGAGAACTTTAAAAAACTCTTAAAGTTTGGGATGGACATGTACACACTGCTATTTTTAAAATGGATAACCAACAAGGACCTACTGTACAGCACAGGAAATGCTGCTCAATGTTATGTAACTAAATGGGAAAAGAATTTGAAAAAGAATACTGTAGATGCATGTTTATGTGTATAAGTGAATCAGTCCATTGTACAGTTGAAACCAACACAACATTATTGATCAAATATTCTCCAATATAAAATAAAAAGTTTAAAGAAACTCTCGCTATAAAAATCCCACTGAAACAACCAAACAAATTGTAACAGGAAATGTCATTTGCTCCTGAGAATTGGGGAGCATGCATTCTTATACCTGAGACTTAGAGAGGTTTTAACAAGATATAGTGGAGTTCCTCTCCATCCCCTCTACATGGCTGAATCTCTAAGCTGACAAGATTCATTTACTATCAGTTGACTTCTTGGCATTTCTACAATAAATCTAAATGGTCCCCATCTTTTCTTTCCTGTCTCTGAAAGGTTTTAACAAAGGTCTACACCATCTCTATGAGAATCCCAAATAGATAGGACCAGTTGAGATGTTTGAATGGAGGGCATAAAGGAGAAAGGCATTATTGAAGGGCTTTTTAAAAAAGGATTTTGTGCAAAAAAAAAGCACATTGACTTCCTCTAAGACTTCTTCAGAACACAGAGTACCAGAACCTGGAAGTTAAAGCTCTGGCCCAAGTCTCAAACTGTCCAAAATAAATAAGGCTATGAACAGTGGGAATAATTCCATCACTGAGCTTAATTTGAAAGACATATCTTGAACACTGGACTTTACTCTTTCAAGCAACCCTATAGCTAATCCCTGGTAATATGACTCCCCTTTTTGTATAGGCAACATTTTTCTGAAAATGTACATATATTCTCTCTAGCTTAGTGATGAATTTCACATATGAGGTTTCCTCAAAGCAGGGCATAGCAGAATTGGATCTGCTAGAAAAAGTAGCAGAAGCTTTGAGATGACAGGTGATGGTTTTCTACTTTTATTTTTCCCAGACTGTGTTGCAGTTTCTACAATTACAAATACGTTTTCAGGATAGGTGACACCAACAAATGGGTCTCTATGGGAGTGGTCTTGGTAGACTCAAAAATGGCACCCATGTTTTGGTGCCAGTTGAATCTATATGAGCTGGGAATTGGGTCAACATCTACTAGGTGGCTCAGTGGTAAAGAATCAGCCAGCCAGGGCAGGAGACATGGCTTAGATCTCTCGATCGGGAAGATCCCCTGGAGAAGGAAAGGGCGGCCCACTCCAGTATTCTCATCTGGGAAATCCCATGGACAGAAAAGCTTGGCGGGCTACTGTTCACGGAGTTGCAAAGAGTTGGACACAGCTGAGCGACTGAGCATGCACTCATGCATGCACTAGTGACTGCAATTTCAGTCTGGTTCTTGTTTCTTATTTAAACAGAGGGCCAGGAGCCAGCCTGCCCTTTCTTCCTCCACAGGAAGTGGTTTATAAAATTAAACTGGAGAATGGCCACTAGGAGTCCATGCCGGGGCCCCACAGTAGAGCCTACACTTCGAGCTAACGGAGGCATTCTCAAGCACAGCTCCTTCTCTGCTCTGCCAGCACCCTGCCTGCCCCGATGGATGCCTAAGCCATCTGCCTGGGAGCCCTCAACCTTCCACCTTGAAATCTCTGGCATGGTCCCACATCCCTGACCTTCCCTTAGGTCTCAGAGGGACCTGTCCTTCCCACCTGGGCCCCTCCCTCCCCCTCCTCCATCTCCTGGATTCCTGGCGTCTGGACACCCTTGTGGAATTCCTCATCCTTCTCCAGCTGCTGCCTTCTTTCCACCGATACATCGGGGAGTGAGCAGCCAACCTCTGCCACTCTCAACTCCCCATCAGCTCGTCCCTCGTGACCTCCTGCTGTCCCATTTCTGCCTTTACTGCCCTACAGAGATTGCTTCAAAAAGCCCCCAGTATTTTTCATTCTTCTAGACTGCCCTGCCACCTTGGGCACACTTCAGACCAGCAGTTCTCAAACACTGTTCTGTGGAACCCTAGGATCGACATAGATGTCTCAGGTGTTTGGAGGGGAGGCAGTAGCTAGCTGCCCCGAGATCCCACTGCAACCAGTGTACCTCTGTTCTTACTTGTAATTACTGGGATCTTGTGAAGAGCTTATGAGGTGGGCCATGCTGCTCATGCTCACAGATAGAGTCTGGAAACCACACTTCTGTCCACTTGAAGTGCTCCTGTTTCTTTTCCCCAGGTATACCCGCCTGAAAGGCCCACCCTGGGGTGCTGCACTGCACCTTAGGGGTTTCTGCAGGTTGACCAAACACCTCAATTTGTGTTGGGTTTTTGTGCGGAGTTTGGGAAGGCCAGCAGAACAGCATTTCCTTGATGGAATTTCCCCAAGTTCTACTGTTCATGAATCTCCTCTTGCAAATCTCCATCTGTTATCTTGTCTTGAGAGCCTCTTGGGAATTTAATGCATCTGACAGAGCATAGCAGAGGGGCTATGTGTTTGTGTCTACGTGTGTGTGTGCCTGTGGGTGTGTGCGTTCTTCTCATGGATAGCCAGGCTCCAGAGTTCTGGCCACTTCTGACCTGGTTTTCGTGTTCTTAGGGGATTTAGGACAGTGCAGCACAGAAGCCTGTTTGTATTACAATCCCATGTGGGCCAGGTTTCCTGGTTTGGGCTGATGGCTGGCCACTTTCACATCCGCCCGTAGACTTTCTTTGTTCAATATTTCTATTTGTCATTTGCTCCAGATTTTGTAATTTAGTGCTTTCATCTGTTGGCAGCAAATCACAATTCAGTTTCCTGCAGTAATTACTGTAATCAGCGTGATGCACCAGCCCATAACTAACTCTGATCGTGACGCCCTTAATAGCCTGTACCCACAGCTTTTTGTGTCTTGTTAGTGTTACAGTGTTAGAGCAATGCTGTAGGGAGGAAGAGACTCCTCTTGCTCAAGGACCTCCCTGAAGTGTCGTTCTGGTTCTAGAGCTGTGATCCTCTGACCTCCCCATGTATCCATGGCTGAGGCCAGTCTAGGGGGCCCAGAACCTACCAGGATCAATCACTATTCCCTCCCTCCTGCCTAGAGGGCAGTGTGGGCAGGAAAGGGGCCCCCGTGGAGGTGCCTTATGGATGCATGTCTTTCGTTTCTTTTAGGAGATTCCTTACAGTTTTTTTCTGCCATCTGTGAACTCTTTGGAAGGCTGTGTTAACTGGGAACACAATCATCTTAATTTTTTTTTTTTTTTTAAGAAACTGATGTCTTTGTATTTGGGGCTTCCCCCAGGGCTCAGTGGTAAAGAGTCTGCCTGCCCAACAGGAGACGTGGATTCGATCCCTGGGTTGGGAAGATCCCCTGGAGAAGGAAATGGCAACCAACACCAGTATTCTTGCCTGGGCAATCCCATGTATAGAAGAGCCTGGTGGGCTACAGTCCATGGGATCACAGGAGTCAGACATGACTGAGCAGGCCCCACCCCCTCCCCACACACACAATTTGTATTTATTTATTTATTTGTTTTATTTTATTTTATTTTATTTTTAAACTTTACATAATTGTATTAGTTTTGCCACATATCCAAATGAATCCGCCACAGGTATACATGTGTTCCCCATCCTGAACCCTCCTCCCTCCTCCCTCCCCACACCATCCCTCTGGGTCGTCCCAGTGCACCAGCCCCAAGCATCCAGTATCGTGCATCGAACCTGGACTGGCAACTCGTTTCATACATGATATTTTACATGTTTCAATGCCATTCTCCCCAATCTTCCCACCCTCTCCCTCTCTCACAGAGTGTATTTATTTATTTTTTGACTGTACCACATGGTTCCCCAACCAACAACTGAACCAATGTCCCCTGCATTGCAAGGCAGATTCTTAACCACTGGACCAGCAGGGAAGTCCCTGAGCTCTCAGGTTCTCAATTATTTCATAGAGACCTGCACTTCTGGATGTCAAGAGGGTTGCACGCTGGGAAAGCTTGGTGGTGAGCGTCAGGTGCCCCTGGGTTGACCGCCAGCTCCAGCTTGCTATCCCTCCTCCTGGAGGGCCTCTGGGCACAGCTTCTGGCCATAGGGCTCTTCTGAGGGCTGCAGAGCCACATCCCTCCTTCCTGTAGCCTTCCCCATGCCACTCTGTATACAGAGCTCCCAAGGAAAGGTGGATTTAGAAACAGATTGACCATGAGGGTGAGACAGAAATAGAACCTGTTGCAAGTATTTCCCATCGACTGTCATTCAGATGAGTCCTATCAAGCATCACTTGCTCTGGCCCAAAGGGACGAGGGTATGTTTGCAAAAGCAGCTCTGGATGCCTAGCATATGCCGAACAGAAGGCCCTCTTCCAAGTTGGCCTGTTTGTTTTGCAAAATCAGGTTCAAAGATTTTGCCCTTTCTGCATTTAGAAATATTTCAATGGGTGTGAACTGATGGCAGTCATGGTCCTGAGTAATTCCCTCTTTGATCTAAGTTGCCTAAAATTTACCATATCAGACACTACTTCAGGTTTCAAAAGCATTGCTTTAAAGTAAAGCTTGCAGGGGGTTGGAGGGGTGCTTCTTGAGTAGTGAAGCATTGTTATTTTCCAAAACAAGGACCTATTTGTCTTCAAAGATTCTGGTTCCTGAAAGTGGTCCCGATGAACCTGCTTGCAGGGTAGGAATAGAGATGAGGATATAGAGGA
The DNA here is from genome assembly GCF_029407905.1 of Bubalus kerabau. NCBI lineage: Eukaryota > Metazoa > Chordata > Mammalia > Artiodactyla > Bovidae > Bubalus > Bubalus kerabau. Next base: position 27,361,204 of record NC_073642.1, read on the forward strand.
CAGCATGAAGACCACAGGGGCGGAAGGGAAGGCGGGATGGATTAGAAGATCAGAATCGACATACACACCGCCATGTGTCAGACAGCTGGTGGGAAGCTGCCGTATAGCACAGGGAGCTCAGCTCCATGCTCTGTGATGACCTAGAGGGGTGGGATGAGAGTGGATAGGAAGTTCAAGAGGGAGGGGATATATGCATACATACAGCTGACTCACTTCATTATATAGCAGAAGCAACACAGCATGGTAGAGCAATTATCCTCCAATTTGAAAATGAAGATTACGTTTCTTGGACTAAAAATTATTCTGTATCCGCAATCCACCTCCACCCTTCTGCCTGCCCCCTCGTATTCCATCTATGGTATTTTTATTTTGGGGTCTTATGTAGCTAATCTAAATCCCCCAAGTTCACCATGTCTTTGCTTCTACTGTTCCCTCTGCCTGGAATGTCATTTGTCAAGGTGGCTCCCTGATAAAATCCCGCTTGTATTTCAAGGGCTAGGCAAGGCGTTTTGAGCACCGCCATTCCCAAGCAGAATGAATCGCTTCATCCTCGTGTTCTTGTCACGCCATCCATCCTTGTATTTGTCACTCTCTGTAGAGGTTGGTTGTGTTCTAGTCTGTCTCCTGCTTAGGGTGTCGGGTGGGATTATGTTGGCAAACATTCATCGGTTCACTCACTAATCATATCCTGAGGTCCTTCTTTTTTAATTTATTTATTTTAATTGGAGGATAAATACTTTACAATGCTATGTTAGTTTCTGCTATACATCAGCATAGACCAACCATAGGTATGCATATGTCTCCTCCCTCTTAAACCTCCCTCCCACCTCCCTCCCCGTCCTACCCCTTCATGTTGTCACAGAGCACCAGGTTTGAGCTCCCTGTGTCATACAGCAACTTCCCGTGGCTATCTATTTCACATATAGTAAAATGTATATGTCTCAGTATTACTTTATCAGTATGTCCCAGCTGAGGTCCTTCTGAATGTCAGTCCCTGTGCTGGGCTCCTGGATTATAGAGGAGACCAGACCATTCAGCCCACCCTCAGAGAGTTCACAAACACAGAGAGACAACCTTAGTACACATGGTATGCCTGGTGTTACAGGTGGACACAGATGAGGAGCATCAAACCTGGACCTAGGGTTGGGGCTGGAGTGGGCAATATCATGAAAGACTTTAAGGAGAACATCACACCAGTGCTGAGTCTTGAAGAAGGAGGAGCAGTTTTAGGCAGATCACCTCTCATCAATGCCTAGCCCAAGCATAGACAGGGTTATAGTGTCCTGGGTCTACATGAAGGCCAGGGCCCTGTGTGGCCACCCTCACCCTCCGGGGGTGGCCAGCCTGTGCTGGTCTCTCTCATAGAAGGGCCCAGTTTGTCTCAAGCATGTGGAATCTTCCAGGCTGTCTTTGGGTGGTCTGAACCTACAATGTGTCCACAAATTCTGGAAACAAATCCTATTTGATTTTCTATAGATGGGAGATATCCATGAAGACATTGTGCATGTTCTCTTGTGTCTCTAGAGTTTGTGGACACCCTGGATTTCTCTAAGGTTGCCTCAGTCCAAGGGACCTTGAACGTGGCACTATGTCCTTCACTGTCTCCCTTCTCCTCCAGTCGCTTTCTCTCTGTCTTACCCTTGACCACAACCAGTCTAGACAGATCAGAGTCTTGTCCTGACTGGAACATGGCATTTTTGTTTTCAAAAGAACATAATAAAAATCTAGGTGAAAACGGAAATATCTCCATGTTTATTTTTAAGTGTCTTTTTAAAGATGTTAAGTCCCTTTGTTGGGAAACATCAAAGTAGATCCGTGTATAACTTGGTTTGCTCATAAAAAGTGGCTCCTACTTGATATATTTAGGGAGAAGTGATTTTTCACATTAAGTTTTTCTCTATTTTTCTTTTCAAACCAAAAAGGGCTTGGAAAATGTCTCCACCCTCTCCACCACTGGTGTATTTTCCTGGCGTCACAATGCTGGTTCGGTCTTTCGTTTCCTGAGCTGAAGAGTTAAAGACGCTCAGCTTTGACCTTCAGTTCTGCTTCTCTCTTTCAAATGGAAAAAGCATCTTTTGGGGGCAGGTGTTAGTCATGGGCAGGGAAAGGCAGGGTTTGGAAGAGCAGAAGAAGGACTTTCTCTGTGAGAAATGAAGGTAGTGGTGAAAAGAGTGGTTTTCTGACGTGTAACTGTCTCTGCAAATTATTGTTCAATCGCTCAGTTGCGTCCAACTCCTTATGACCCCATGAACTGTAGCCGCCAGGCTTCTCTGTCCATGGAATTTCCCAGGCAAGAATACTGGAGTGAGTTGCCATTTTCTTCTCCACGGGATCTTCCCAACCAAGGGATTGAATCCACGTTGCCTCTGTTGGCAGGTGGATTCTTTACCACTGAGCTACTGGAGAAGCCCTGATTCGGTGCTTCCATCATTCCTGCTTTCTCACCGTGCAAGCGTTCAAGTCCTTTCTCTTTCTTTCCTCCTGGATATTCTGTCAGCCACTCCCCTCTTTTCCTCCCCCATCAAATCCAAAGGTGCCCCATCCTGTACCAGGCAGAAAATTTTGGTCTGCTATCAGATTCCAAGCCCAGATTTTCATTTTCCAACCAATAGGGTTTTTAGCAAAAGACTGTTACCAGAATCATAGCACTAGGAAGTTTTAGGTAATCTTTTTATAACAAGCCAGACCATTAGGGTAGTACTGGAAGGACCAAGCAGAGAAGTGCTAGAAGGATTTCAGAGACCCTGGCTGCATTGAGCCCTACTCTTGTTGTTTTGTCACCAAGTCGTGTCTGACTGTTTTGTGACCCCATGCCCTGTAGTCCACCAGGCTCCTCTGTCCATGGGATTCCCCAGGCAAGAATACTGGAGTGGGTTGCTATTTTCTCCTCCAGGGGATCTTCCCGACCCAGGGATGGAATCTGCATCTCCTGCATTGCAGGTGGATTCTTTACCACTAAGCCACCAGGGAAGCCCTGAGCCCTAGCCCACCAGGCTCCTCTGTCCATGGGATTCTTCAGGCAAGAATACTGGAGTGGATTGCCATGCCCTCCTCCATATTCTAGAAAGGTCACTTCCAGTTTCTCCCACCCCAGTTCCCAGCCTGCAGAGCTGGCCGGGGAATCACCCTCCCTTTCTCTCGTGACAGACCCAGCCCAGAGGTCCCTTCCTATCTGCAATCCTCAGCTGAACGTAGGCTAAGGGACAGGGTGTAGTCCAAGTTGCGGCACACCCTGGGGCGCAGGTGGTGATGCTATAACCTCAGAGCAGCACCAGACTCTCCTGATAGCCTGGGTCCTCAGGGAATCTGACTGCCCCACAGGATTCACTTTATAGAAACAACAGAACTAAATCAGATACTTTAGGACGCTGCCAACAGAGAGAGAATGTTGCTGCACAGGATTCCAGGCTCGCCAGACTCATAGATAGATGTGTAGATGGAATGGACCGAGAGAGATGGGAGGTGTATAGATGACCAGTGATATTGTCTGGAATCAGGTCAACGGAGGGATTCCCAGGCTCTCGGGAAAGAGGTATTCAAAACAGCAAGACCTGAAAGAATGCTGAGCTTCCCAGGTAGCTCAATGGTAAAGAATCCGCCTGCCAATGCAGGAGGTACGGTAAGAGTCAAGTTCGATCAGTGGGTCAGGAAGAGTCCCTGGAAAAGGAAATGACAACCCACTCCAGTGTTCTTGCCTGGAGAACCCATGGACACAGGAGCCTAGTGGGCTACAGTCCATGGTGTCGCACAGAGTTGGACACGACTGAACACATGCGTGTGAATGTGTGTTGGAACCATATCATCTCTTTGGACATGAGGCAGGAATTCCCATTTTGCAATGGAATACACTGCGGTTAGGATAAATTGGGCAACTTGCTTTAACAGACTCAGCGAGTAACGGTCAGAGTGTTGGGTGCGGCCTGCCTGGCTGCAAGATGCATGCTCCCCACTCCTGCCCTGCTCTCTTGGGGCACCCAGAGTGGCCTGTGCAGCTTTGGTGCCCAGGTATTGGGGCTCTGCTCAAGGGTGTCTGGCACACATGAGCTGAGGCATCTTGACTTACAGCTGAGCCCTTGGAGTGGGGAAGGAGTAGAGGCTGCAGCTGGGGCTGTGGGGGTTGTGGGAAATGGGGGGAGAAGCAGCTGACGGGTGGAGGGGGCAGGGACGCTCACTCACACCCACTCAGGTAAGAGGTGCCCTGCCCAGGGGCCCGAATGCCATTTCTCCTCAGTCAGCAGGAACCGCATTCCATAGCACAGCAGCACTCTGTTCAGAGGAGGCACATTCAGAAGTCAAGGCTCGTGTGTGTGTGTGTGTGTGTGTCTTCTAAGGAGGCCAGACTTAGTAATGAGTTAAGGAAAATAAAGAATCTGCCTGCAATGCAGGAGACCCAGGTTCGATCCCTGTGTTGGGAAGATCCCCTTGAGAAGGGCATGGCAACCCACTCCAGTGTTCTTGCCTGGAGAATCCTATGGACAGAGGAGCCTGGCAGGATTCAGTCCATGGCGTCACAAAGAGTTGGACATGACTGAGCAACAAGCACTTTCAAGGAAAATAAAATAAAAGAGGAAAAAGAAAGAATGAGTTAAGGACACAAAAAAAGGAAAGGGAAGCTTGTCCATAACTGAGGGTGAGGTGAGTATGAAACATGAGGAAACGAGCTTCTGAAAAAGTCAAGTGCAATGTCGCTGGTGGCTTTCTGTCCTGCTTTTCATCCCTCATCCCTGCCCCAAACTGGGCCTGTAGTGGTCCCCGCACCTTCCTGGGCTGCAGAGCAGGCCAGACAGCCCCTGGCCTCCCCAGACGGCAGAGAGCGTGCAGGGCGCCAGGCCGCTGCAGACTGCAGAGTGGGGAGGGCGGCTGGGAGAGAGGCGTTTGTCTTTGTGGCTTCTGCAGAGGTCAGAGCTGGCTTGTGAAGTGCTCCCACTGCTCTGGATCAGAACTGAGCAAAGGGGACGAGGATGAGAGGCCTCGCTGTACCGGCAGTTCTCCGAGCAGGACTCTGAAAGCAGGGAGCACACAGGAGAAAAGCGATTTCCCTTATACACCGCCACCCCTGTGGGCTGTGTGCAGCCACAGCACAGAGCCAGATGCATGTGGAATGCACTCATTCAGCCGTGGTTCACTGGAATTTTTTTAAAAAATGATTGTATTTATATATTTATTTTTGGCTGTGCTGATTTTTCATTGCTGCATGGGTTTTTCTCTACTTGAGGCAAGCTGGAGTATTCTCTAGTTGCGGTGCGCAGGCTTCTCCGTGCGATGGTTTCTCTTGTTGTGGAGAACGGGCTCTACGGCAGCCAGGCTTCAGTAGCTGCGGCTCCAAGGCTCTAGAGCACAGACTCAGTAGTTGTGGCGCACAGGCTTAGTTGCTTGGCGGCATGTGGAATCTTCCCGGATCAAGGATCGAACCCTTGTCTCCTGCTTTGGCAGGCGGATTCTTTACCGCTGAGCCACCATGGAAGCCCCATCCAGGCTTTTTATTTGTCCAGACATTGTGCTAGAGACTTCACATGTATTTTCATTGTTTAAAAATTGAAGTATAGTTGATTTACAGCATTGTATTAGTTTCCAGTGTACAGTATAGTTATTCACATTTTTGCAGATTGTCCTTCATTATAGGTCCTTACAAGATAATGAGTATAATTCCTTGTGTTAAATAGTACAGTATATCCTTGTTGGTTGTTTCATTCTTTCTTGCTGTTTTATTTAATTATTGGAGTATAATTACTTTACAGCATTGAGTTAGTTTCTGCTGAACAGCAAATATCACACGTACTGGGGGCAGGAGGAGAAGGGGACAACAGAGGATGAGATGGCTGGATGGCATCACTGACTCGATGGACATGAGTCTGAGTGAACTCCGTGAGTTGGTGATGGACAGGGAGGCCTGGCGTGTTGCGATTCATGGGGTCGCAAAGAGTCAGACACGACTGAGTGACTGATCTGATCTGATCTTCATCCTTCATCCTCACAGCAGCCCTGCCAGGTGGGCACTATGAATCCACTTGACAGCTAAGGAAACAGAACTGTAAGAAGAGGGGTGGGGTTGGGTCCCAGGTCACATAGCTGGTAAGGATGGGGTCTGGATTTGAAACAGTCTTATTGAATTTCTTCCTCTTAAGGGTTGCTGAGGCCAGCAATGGAAGAGAAAATCATAAACACACAATTCTGGTAGGAGGTGGAAAGTGGAAAGGCAGGCGGGTTCAAAGTCCAGAGAGACTTCAGAGGGGATTGGAGGCTGGGTCCCAGAGGGCTGGTGCTCCCCAGGGCCCTGGAAGGGAGGCTTGATTTGGAAATGTGATAGAAGGCGGAGGATGCCAAGCAGAGAAAAAGCAGAGATGACCCAGATTCTGAGGTTCCACAGGGTGATGCAGGGGCTCTGGAACCGGTGAGCTGGAAGCAGGCAGACCCTCTGGGAGCAGTCGGACCTTTCCTGACCCTCCTCCAGGGCCCCGACCCCACCGCAAAGCCTGTTGTCTTTGCCCTCTGCCTTGGTGCTTCCTCTAGGACTGTGGAAAGATAATCATCTCTAAATATTTGTTTGGATTTTTTCTGGAAACTCATTTCATTCCCTTGAAGTGGGAATGAAATATCTGGTGATTCTGAAACAGGCTACCCCATCAGCAGACCTGGTTCTGGCAGGACCCCCTAGTGGCCCCGGGAGGGACACGGGCCATACCACTGGGACTGTTGGGGGCCCCAGCCTGGGGCCCTGGGCCCTGAAGCCCCTAAATGTTTGCCCAAGTGCCCTGGACACAGAAGCCTCTGCCATGCAAGGGAACGCTAGGGGGTCCAGGCCAGGAAGCCAGGGGTGGTTTTGGTTACATTAGAAATACCAGCAGGTTTCCTGGAGTGGACAGAGTCCTGTGGTCAAGAAGCAGGCAGGCTCGGAGGCAGGCTGGCTCCCCACGGAGTGGCCGCCTCGCTTCCACTCCATTAGCTGACAAAGCTGCCCTCTGTCCCCACTGGCCACAAATGCAGGAGGACACAGCTTGTGGAAACATTCAAGCTGCTAGCCCACACCCCAGCCCAGCGTGGCTGCAAAGCCACTCCCTTCTCTTACAAGACGGGGAGAGACCATGCCCACAGTGAAGGAGCAACTGTAGCTCAGTGCCAGCTGATTGCTGCCATGTGCGAATTTGGCCCCAAGTTGCCAGATTTTCCAGTAAAGCTGAACATCGAGACATTTGTGTGAAATTTCTCAATTTCTGAAATTCTTAATGATGCTATGCAGTCCGAACGACACATCTGCAGGCCAGACTTGGTCCCTCAGCTGCCAATTAGCGTCCTCTGCTCTTGGCCTTGAGAATCCAAGTACTACCTAAGCAAAGGGTCTCCACGCAGGTGATGGGATGAAGGTGGGATGGAGAGAAGGTTTGAAGAGGGGCCTTACAGTCCACAGGCAAGGAGTGCACCATCCTGCCTTCACTCCTCCACAAGTAGTGCTTGCATGCTAAGTTGCTTCAGTCATTTCTGACTCTTTACGACCCCATGGACTGTAGCCCACCAGGCTCCTCTGTCCATGGGATTTTCTAGACAAGAATAGTGAAGTGGGTTGCCATTTACTTCACCAGGGGATTTTCCGGACCCAGGAATCAAAACTGAGTCTCTTATGTCTCCTGCATTGGCAAGCAGATTCTTTACCACTAGCGCTACCTGTGAAGCCCCCAAAAGGGCTGAAACTGCTCCAATTCTTCTGCATCTGCCATCTTGGTGCAGTTATAGGCGTAGGAGAAGAGGGGAATGATTTCCAGAATTCGAACCATGTTCCTCTTTCAAGCATTTCCAGTGGCACTTGGCCTGACCTTCTGTGGGTTTAGCTGATAAGGTCTGCCAAGGAGGAGGCTCTTTTTTCCCTCACTGCTCCCTTCTGTCCACAGCTTACATCCCATAGGTCTTTGTGGCCACCAGAGCCCGCCCCCCTAGGAGGATTGGCCAATAACGAAGCTGCAAGGCTGGTGGCCAACCAATCAGAGCAGCTGACAATGTTGGTGGGAGAGAAGGCAATGGCAACCCACTCCAGTACTTTTGCCTGGAAAATCCCAGGGACGGGGGAGCCTGGTGGGCTGCCGTCTATGGGGTCGCACAGAGTCGGACACGATTGAAACGACTTAGCAGCAGCAGCAGCAGCAGCAGCAGCTTAGGGGAAGAAAGCACAAGATTTAGAAACAGACAGATCTGGAGTCAACTCACAACTCTTCCTTTAATAAGCTACATGATCTTGAGACATTTACCAAATCTTCCTGCAACTCTCTTCCTTTCATCTGTAAAATGGGAATAGGAATTCCTCCCTGGAGGGGGTTAGATACAAAGATTATGGAAGATGCCTGGCACAGTACATGGCACATATGTTAACAGCTAATCTATATTTGTCATTGATCTTCTCTTTTTTAATTTGTTTATTTACGGCTGCTCTAAATCTTCGTTGCTGCATGCAGGCTTTCTCTAGTTGTGGTGAGCAGGGGCAACTCTAGTTGTAGTGAGTAGGCTTCTCATTGTGGTGGCTTCTCTTGTTGCGGAGCATGGGCTCTAGGGCACATGGGTTCAGTAGTTGTGTCTATGGGTTTAGTTGCCCCGTGGCATGTGGCATCTTCCCAGACCAGGGACTGAATCAATGTTCCCTGCATTGAAAGGCGGATTCTTAACCACTGGAACTCCAGAGAAGTCTGTCATAGATCTTGATTTGAATTTTTAACAGAGGATACAATGCCATGTTCTAAGCAACCAACTTATAAACACACTTTTGGAACAAATAAGTTGGATACCATCTGCTCATGTTTTATAGATGTATTTCCATTTCATCTTTTACCTTCCTCTCTTTTAAATGAAACCATGGTGGACTGAAAGGTAATAAATTATGCATAAAATACGCTTCCACTTTTTTCCTCTTCCTGTTTGGCCTCTCTCCACCCACCAAGACCTTTCCTCTGGTCTCCTATGTTTACTGACTCATCAGTCCAGCAAATATTTATTGAGTACACGTCTTGCTCCCTGCTCTCCAGGGGCCCATAGCCAGTGAGGGTGGCAGGTGGGCAGATGGATGACTGCAGCCAGGGTGGGGTAGAGGGAAGTTCATGGTGCTGGAGGAGCCTGGGTCAGGGGGGACATCTGGCAGTCCCTGGAGTGAGGCTTGAGAGAAGATCGGGGCTGTGGAGGCAGGGACGGAGAAGAGATGGAGGCCGGAGACCTGCAGAGGGAGGATGAGAGGGACGCACTGGATACCACAGTGCCAGGGATGAGCAATGAGAAGAGCCAGGAGGAACCCTGGTTTCTGTTTAGACGCTTGGGTGGATACCACCAACTGGGCTTGAGAGCAGCAGAGGAAAAGCGTTGCCTTGAGAAGTGTTAAGTTAGATGGTGCAGGGTGGCCTTTGAAATGTTGGTGTTAGGTAGAGTGATCCTGTTAGTGATAATAGTGAACCTGCTCTGTGCCAGAAAGCAAAGCAACTTCAATGGTCTCTCTTGCTTCATCCTCACCATGGTCCCAGGAGAGCCAGATTCACTTTCTTGGTGAATATATAGTGAGATTCAGAAATATTAGATAATTGGGATTGACAGGTGTACACTACTATGTATAAAATAGGTAACTAATGAGAGCCTACTCTCTAGCATAAGGAACTCTACTCGGTGCTCTGTGGTGACCTGAATGGGAAGGAAGTCTGAAAAGGAGGGGATATATATATACGTACAGCTGGTTCACTTTGCTGTGCAGCAGAAACTAACAACACTGTAAAGCAGCTATGTGTGTGCTGGATCACTCAGTTGTGTCACTTTTTGCGACCCCATGGGCTGTAGCCCACTCCACTGTAGGCTCCTCTGTCCATGGGATTTCCCAGGCAAGAATGCTGGAGTGGGTTGCCATTTCCTTCTTCAGGGAATCTTCTTGGCCTAGGGATTGAACCTGTATCTCTTGAGTCTACTGCACTGGCAGGTGGATTCTTTACCACCACACCATTTGAGAAGAAACTATATCCAATAAAAATTAACTTAAAAAAATGTGTATGGCTAGTATAAAGTCAATGGGTATTCACTTTCTCCTCAAAAATATATATGTTTTTGAAAAAAATCTAAAATTCCTTATAGTCCCCTATCAGGTATACTGTGGCTTATGTTCTGGTCCCTCAAGTTAAATTACCAAGTTGTAAAGCAATGCTTCCTCATAGAGATCTATTTTCTTAAGAACAGCGTATAATAAATATTTTTAAAAGAAAGAAAGAAATGTAAGGTAATCAGCTGGCCCAGGGTCACAGTGAGCCAGCAATGTGAATCTGACTCAAGAGCCCATCTTCCCACTCAATCGCTCATGGATTTGTTCAGCTGCCATTTACTGAGCGCCTCCTGTGAGACTTCCCTGGGTGGCTCAGATGATAGAGAATCTGCCTGTAATGCAGGAGACCCAGATTTGATCCCTGGGTCAGGAAGTTACCCCTAGAGAAGGAAACGGCAACCCACTCCAGTATTCTTGCCTGGAGAATCCCATGGACAGAGGAGCCTGGCCAGCTACAGCCCATGGGGTTACAAAGAGTTGGGCATGACTGAGCGACTAACCCTTTCACTTTCCTATGAGGCTGGTACATTTTGGTGCTCTGGGTATATCATTCAAGGGTATCTGCCCTTCTGTGGGTCCTGCAAGTGCCCCCTGTGCTGGGAGGTGGCTGGGCTGGGTGTGTAGACAATGCTTCTTCCAGGCTGGAGGTATGGTAGGTGTGCCGGCACGGTGGAGACAGCCCACCCTGCAGAGACTCTTATCCTGGGTCCCCTCTACCTGTCTCCTAGCATCTCCTCGGGGGCTCAGGAGAGAGGCCTGCTGCTCACCAGGAAGGAAAGTTACACCTCATGGTGGCATGGCCCTAGGAAGGTAAGAGACCTCCCCTTGTTCTGCCCGGACACGGGGAGGAATCAGACGTGGCCCATGGCCTCCCAGTGAACCAGGGACAGAGCCAGTGAGAACGCAGCCTGTGTTTGCCTGCCTTCCCCTGGTTCAGGTCACTGACTCTCCACAGGGGCCTGTCCAGGGGGGAGCCAACCTCACATGCTCCCCTCTGAGGAAGGCAGGGCCCCCCAAGGCTGCCACCAGCAACCACTCGGGCAGGTTGGGGCAACCCAAGCTGACCTCCCTGGTACCCACAGCCTGCTCATAAGCAGCTGGTCAGTGGGTGTGGACTTCCCGCTCGAGTGACCCCAGCCACTCGTGTGCCACCTCCCTTCCTGGGGCTGAGCCACAGCTGCCCGAGCCCCCCAGGCAGCCTGCACCCCCTCCCTAAAGGCTCAGGGTGTCTCAGGCAGAAGAGCTGGCAGGGCTCTGTCCAGAAGCAGAGGCCGGTAAATAAGCCAAATGCCAGGATGTAGGGGCAGGAGGGGGTGGCAACAGCTGCGGGCCCCTCTTCCAGATTTAGCTAGGCCACTTCTCTGCCCGCTCCTTCCTCTCTGGGCTTTTTGGGTGGCCCTTGCCTCCACAGTGGGGGTGGAATCCTGAGACCCACCCCCAGAATGACTCACGGGCTGGGGCGGCCTGGAGAGGAATGTCTGCTCATTTCAGTGACGGCTTTTTTTTTTTTTTTTAAGCTAGTTGAACCTGAGCAGCTGCTCCATGGTGGGCTGGGGCCAGATGGGGCTGCCCCTCACTTCCTGGGTCCCCACCTGCCCTTCAGGGCCTGCCAGCACCAGGGAGCTTACCTGGTCACAGCAGAGAGTTTGGGGGTGATGGAGGCTGATCTGGGAGCCTGATGAGGCTGGGGTGAGGAGCCAGTCAAGGCTGGGCTGGACCAGTCCTGGTGGGAGAGCTGGGGAGACACTAGACCCAGCTTCCCTGGTAGGCAGGGCCCAGGGCCCCAGAACCATCACATACCACGTCCAGTGCCTGTTTGTGCTTGAGAAAGAATGTCCACGTCAGTTAGTCCACAATGTCCCAAAGATGAGCGATTTATGAAATGATTTCAAACATGGACAGACTTTAAAACATTTTTGTAGTAACGAGTGATTTGACACTGATTTATTAGAGGGTGAAGGTATTGTTTGAAGAGGAATAGATTTAAGATATGTATTAAGCAAATATTGTGTTCCAGCTGGTATATGTGCTATGCTAAGTCGCCTCAATCATGTCTGACTCTTTGTGACCCCACAGACTGTAGCCCGTCAGGCTCCTCTGTCCATGGAATTCTCCAGACAAAAATACTGGAAGGGGTTGCTATGCCCTCTTCGAGCAGATCTTCCCAACCCAGGGATCAAGCCCACGTCTCACATGTCTCTTGCATTGGCATTGTCTCTTTACCCCTAGCACCACCTGGGAAGCACCAACTGGTATATAATTATTTCATAAAGAAAAAAATCTCAGGATAAATCAATGAGTAAACACTGGAAATGCTGGTTGCCATCTTCTCTTCTCTCTGGTTATCTGGTCTTCATCCAGGGAAGACAGGTGTTTGAGTAATGTTGCTATGAATTTGATTTTGGTTCAGTGGGACCAGGCCAGCACGTATTCCAGCCTTCAAGAGTTCTGTGGTGACTTGAACTGTCACCTGCAATGGGGCAGGTGAGCCATAATGAGATAGAAAGTCCTGTCCGTGAGGCAGCTCGAGTCACTGGGTGTGACAGGCAGGGCAGGATTAGAGCCAGGAATGTGGGAGAAGGCCGAGGTCATGGAGGCTCATGCAGCTGCACGCAACGACAGGAGAAGCCAAGAGACGTTCCAGGGCTGGCCCCTCCCACTTCTGCCATTCAGATCTGGGTGAGCCCTTCCAAAACACCTCATCCCACCCATCCCATCAACAGCTCAGTCTGACCCCATCCTAGGTGGGCACGCCCTCTGCTGCACCAACCCCACCCCGAAACCACTCCTGGAAGGTGACAGACAGGTGCCTCCTCTCCCCGCCTGCTCAGTCTGCATCACCACACGATCTTCCTGCTTCGGGCCGGAACATGTGGAATGAGGAAGGACAGTTGATGGAGCAGCTTTTGCCTAATCCTTTTGCAGTATCAGTGGGTGCCTCCCCCTCCCACCCACTCACGCACACAGTGGGTGGGGGACCCACAGTCACGTGCTCACATAGTCAGCCCGCCAGGAGCACCCTTCCCCTCATCCTGGGGCAGGTCACCTGCGTCTTGCAGGTCTGGGTATCCTGAGGCTCTCCCTGCCCACCCCCTTGCCAGCCTACATTTGTCAGTACTTCTGTGTCCTCCTTCGTAGCATCCCATGTTTTCACTTCACGTAACTATGTTGTTTGTTGTTATGCACTTGATTTTGTGACTATTTGATACACGTTGGTCACCCCAAGAGACTGAACTTCAAGAGGATTAGGATCAAGGCTGTTTTGTTGAGTGTTGGTTCCCCAGTGCCTGGATCAGAGCTTGACTATTGAATGAATGAGAGAATGGATAAATGGATGATAGACTTGGAGGGAGACAAGTCGAGATTTGAATCTTCATTCAGCTATTTCCTAGGTGAGGGCCTGTGAGCATCTCTCTGAGCCTCATCTCCATCTGTGCCTACGAACAGAAGCAAAATTGTTCACAGAGCTGTGCTGTTGAAAGCATTATAGTGATGCGTGCAAATCACATAAGCCGAGTCCAATTTCATATTGTGATTCTTGTGATAATAATGATTGACGGCTCTAGTGTTTAATGAGTACTCATAAGTGTCCCATGATTCACAAGCACTCTCTAGAGCATGCCCATCCCCATTTTATAGATTAGAATACTGAGGCTGACTTGTCCAAAGACATATGGAGAGCAAGTGACAATGCCTAGGATTTTTTCTAACAGCTTTATTGAGATTTTAATGTACATGCCATAAAATTGACCTGGGGCTTCCCAGGTGGTGCTAGTGGTAAAGCATCCACCTGCCAATGCAGAAGACATAAAGAGACTCCAGTTCTATTCCTGAGTTGGGAAGATCCCCTGGAGTAGGAAATGGTAATCCATTTCAGTATTCTTCTTGCCTGGCTAATCCCATGGACAGAGGAGCCTAGCAGGCCACAGTCCATGGGTCCACGGGCTGCAAAAGAGTCAGACAAGACTGAGCAGCCATAAAATTCATTTTTTTGAAGTGGCTTGAGATGGCCAAAAAGTTCATTCAGGTTTTTGTAACATCTTATGAAAAATAGCCCAAATGAACTTTTTGACGAACCCAATAAAATTCAGTAGTATTTACTATATTGACAGAGCTATGTACCCATCATCACTACCACTATCTATTTTTTGAACATTTGGTCACCCCAGTTAGCAGAGACCCTCCTCATTAGCAGTTGCTCTCCATTGTGCCTCCCCAGCCTATAGCGACCAGAAGCAGAACCTCCTCTGTCCCTGTGGACTTGCCTGTCCTGCTGCACTGGGTTTTAGTGGCTGCACACAGAATCTTCCGTCTTCCTTGGCGCATGAGGGACCTTTTAGCTGTGGCAATTGAACTTTCAGTTGTAGCATGTGGGATTTAGTTCCCTGACTAGGGATCAAACCTGCATTGGGAATGTGGAATCTTAGCCACCTGACCATCAGGAAAGTCCAAGAGTTTGTATATTTTTAAATGCCCCGGATGGTAATTATGTAGCTTTTGTGAACTAGTGACTAGTGAACTTTGGGCTGTGTGATTAAAACTACTACCATAAAGCAAACCTGAGCCAACAGAAGGCTTCCCAGGGTGAGGCAGAGCCTGGGCACTCCAGCATCCCCAGCAGCAATTGAGGACCACTTTGGGAGGATCCAGTGAGCTGAGTGCTGAGGAACTGATGCTTTCAAACTGAGGTGCTGGAGAAGACTCTTGAGAGTCCCTTGGACAGCAAGATCAAACCAGTCAATCCTACAGGATATCAACCCTGAATATTCATCGGAAAGACTGATGTTGAAGCTGAAGCTCCAGTACTTTGGCCACCTGATGCAAAAAGCTGACTCATTGGAAAAGACCCTGATGCTGGGAAAGATTGAGGGCAGGAGGAGAAGGGGGCTACTGAGGATGAGACGGTTGGATGGCATCACTGACTCAGTGGACATGGGTTTGAGTAAACTACGGGAGATAGTGAAGGACAGAGAAGCCTGGTGTGCTGCAGTCCATGGGGTTGCAAAGAGTCAGACATGACTGAGTGACTGAACAGCAACAATAAGAGAGCTGAGAAGCCACTCGAGGTAGCAATCAGGTTTGGCAGTATCAGCTAGTTCCTCCCTTTCCTCTCCAGCAAGATGCACATCGTCTGCAGTTGGTGGCTGTGTGGTAATGCTGGTTGCCAGGAGCAGCAGCTGGCAGTGCCACTGAGAAGACAGGTCCTACTCCATGTGCTCACAAAGACCCATTCAGAGCTCATCTCCCAGCATGTCAAAACCGCGGGCTTGTTCAGAGTGTTACAGAGTGACAGGACGCTGAAGCAGGATGTGAGTGCCAGCCGACCACGTGGCAGATGCTAATCAGCCAGTCTGCCCAGACTGGAGGGACCAGAAGCAGCAAGTGCGGATAATGAGCTGCAGAGAGGTATGGCTCCTCCTGGGAGGCTCTCCGTGATTTTCCTGAGATGGTGATGTCACCCACATAGAGCTCTCCAGCCTGTATCCCCACCTCCTGCAGGGACAAAGGGGACTTGAACCCCAAGCGGGGAGCTGCAGAGCTCTCCAAACAATGAACAGGATGATCTTCAGATCATTAAGAGGAAGATGACCCTGATAAAAGAGAAAATGGATTATTTAGCAGAAAGTTTGGAAAAATCCTGTGAGAGAGCCCTGTGTGGTCTGGGAGAGCTGACGGGGAGATCTCTGATTCTGGCCTCCAGTAGCCACGTGGCTTCCTCCTCCGGCCTCATCACCGGGCCTTCACCAGCGTTTTTCCTCCTGAGAATCCTGGAGAAGGGGCTGATGAGAGAGATTCGGTTCCCAGGCGACCACCCCTCAACTGTTGCTGCCCCTGTGCTCTCAGCTCTGACACCTTGGGTTGGCCTCACACAACCTGAGAGACACCTTGTAACACATTTACAGGCCCGTTGGCTCAGGAGCAGCTGGTGGGGAGGCAGAGGCCCCAGCCTGCCAAGACCTAAGCCCCCGGGGCCCGTTTCTCCTTGGCTGGGACTCAAGCAGCAGCTGGCATTTCCAGGGAGGGAGATGAAGTTCTGTTCACATCCCCTGTGTGGGGGAGAATCTCTTCTGGGGTTACTCTTTCAGTGAGTATCTGTAAGAAAGGAAACCACCCCCTTGATCTTCCTGGAGAGGATCGGAGACTCTTTGGAGAGTCCCATCAGCCTGGGGCCTGTGGGAGCTGGCAGCTGCAGGTGGAGGGGAGGCAGGCACCTGAGTGAGCAGGTGGTGGGCTTGGCTGGCGGCCAGGTGCTGGCGGGTGGATCGCGGGCCCCACACACAGGCACCAGGTGGGGACTTCAAATGCTCTGATGGCTTTGCTGGCCCAAAGGGCACAGGCTGCCCATGGACGGGAAGGCATGGGGCAGTGGGGAGCCTGGGCAAGAGGATGGGATGGAGGAAGCTGCCATGCAGAAACTGGTTTCCCAGCCTCTGAAAGTGGGGCCCACCCTGCAGTGTGGAGTGTACCCACCTCAGAGGGGACTCTGCAGGGTCACCCCCGCTGAAGCCTGCTCCCAGGGCTCTCACAGTTCGTGTGGCCCCCGATGAGCTCACACACCCTCTCTCATGGCTTTGGGGACCTTTTAAACTGTATCTACAGCCCACACTGCTCTCCTGATCCCTGGATTTCCCCTCCTCCACACACACACACAGCTGCCCGGCACACATTACACTTGGCCTTGACGGCAGCTCCAATCCCACAGGCTCTTCCAGGCAGCTAAAAAATCTGCGCACCCTTCTCTTGGTGGGGGTCCCACCCAGGCCATGAACCCCTGAGTCATCCCAATCTCCTCCCTCTGGCTCACCCCACCTCCACCCCCCTGCACACAACAGGTTGTTACCCACTCTGCCGGTGCCTGGCTTCCTTGCAGGCAGAAGCCAGATAATTGTGGTGGAGGAAGGTCACAAAGGATGTGGACTGTGTCTCTTAATTGGAAAGTTGGGTTTGGTTAAGAGGAGTGAACAAGAGTTTATCAGGAAGTGAGATGTCAATTAGGGTCATTGGGAAGTCCCCAAAGTGAGGCAGAATGGAAATAGGCAGAAATAAGCAAGATAATATGAATGAGTAGGGGTACTTCCCTGAAAGTCCAGTGGTTAAGATTCCATGCTGCCACTGCAGGGGGTATGGGCCTGATCCCTGGTTAGGGAACTAAGAGAAATAAAATTCTGTATGCCTTGCTGCTGGGCCAAAAAATAAAAAAGGACAAGGGGAAAAAAAACATCGGGTTTGAGCTTCCTCTGTCATATAGCAATTTCCCACTGTCTATCTATTTTGCATATGATAAAGCATATGTTTCAATGCTACTCTCTCGTTCGTCCCACCCTCTCCTTCCCCAACTGTGTCCAGAAGTCTGTTCTCTATGTCTGTGTCTCCACTGCTGCCCTGCAAATAGCTTCATCAGTACCATCTTTCTAGATTCCATATATATGCATTAATGTATGATATTTGTTTTTCTCTTTTTGACTTACTTCACTCTCTAGAACAGGCTCTAGAAGGGTCATCCACCTCACTAGAACTGACTCAAATGCATTCCTTTTTATGGCTAAGTAATATTCCATTTATATATGTACCACAACTTAATCTATTCCTCTGTTGATGGACATCTAGACTGCTTCCATGTCTTAGCTATTGTGAATAGTGCTTCAGTGAACACTGGGATACTCTATGATAACCTAGAGGGATGGGATAGGGTGGGAGGTGGGAGGGAGGTTCAAGAAGGAGGAGACATACGTATAGCTGTAGCTGATTCCTGATGATGCATGGCAGAAACCAACACACTATTGTAAAGCAATTATGCCCCAATTAAAAATGAAATTATATATATATATATATATATGAATAAGTGGGAAAGGCATAGAAAGTATCAAGAGGTGAGGCTGTGAGGGGCAGCTGGGGACCCCTTCGTGAGGGGCTTCAGACATCAAAGGCTTTACAAGGGTGTAAAGTACAAGATGCCATAAGACTATTCTGGCAGCAGTGCGGTGGATGGGTCAGAAGGAGGAAGAGGTTGGGGACAGCAGGCTGGTCAGGAGGCCACTGTGAATGCTCAGAAAGGCAACACAGTGGTTCATGCCCATGATTGAAGAGACGATACTGATGTAAGAGGTCACTGCAGAATGTATTGTGGGTGGGATGGGCCCCCGAGCAAGACTGGGAGGAGGCACAGTTTGCTGGGCAGGAAAAGGTGCTGGTCTGGGAGTTCACTGTGGTCCTCCTGAGAAAGCATCAGTTCCTTATGACAGTGGAGCAGGCGGAACAAAGGGCTTTCCTGGTGGTGCTAGTAGTAAAGAATCCACCTGCCAATTCAGGAGACGTAACAGACCCAGGTTCAATCCCGAGGTCAGGAAGATGCCTTGAAGAAGGAAATGGCAACCCACTCCAGTATTCTTGCCTGGAGAATCCCATGGATAGAGGAGCCTGGCAGGCTACAGTCCATGGGGTCGCAGAGTCGGACATAACTGAAGCGACCGCATGCACACACGCAGCCAGAACAAAGACAATGGCTTGAAAACCAGACAGTTTGGACCCTAGAAGAGACATATCACTTACTCATTATGTGAATTTGGACAAATCACTCAACCTCTGGAATATGGGAAGGGGTGGGCTAGTTAGTAAGTAAATAAATAGCCTAACGTCTGGCACATAGGAGATACTCAATGTGTCATTTGAATCAGAGTCAGAATCTTTGGGATTCAATGGCTGTTTTCTATATTGATTTTGGGAAATTGGAGAGGTACAAATAATAACTAATAGCAGTAATGGAATTAGTCAAGTCTTGAGGAAGGCAGTCTATTTTTATGGCACCAGAAATGTTCTAACTGGCTTACGGTCATTTCCTCTGGCACCATCTTCCTTTGTACTGAAACATGTTTAAAAAAAAAAAAAACTTTTGTTCCATTCAAAGAAGGGCCTGACTCCTCCACTTTCATGTCATAGCATACTCTGAGGAATATTCTCATTCCCTTCCTTTTACCTTTTTGTGCCAGGGCCCTGGAGAAGAGCCAGGCAAGGTGGTGCTTATCTCATTTGCAGTCCTCAAAGAGAGAGAAGACAAAGCGTGTGCTGTGCTGAGTGTCTGGAAGCTGTTTATTTGATTTTTGGCTTGTCTTTGTTCCAACATGAATTGAACTGTAAACAAGTGGGAGCAGCTCCTAGTAGATGCTGAAATAGCTGAGCAGTGAAATGCCCCCAGTGGCCCTCACTCACATCTGCCATCTCCATGAATCTTGCTAAGCTCACTCCTGTCCAGTCCTGAGATACAGAGACAGACAGAGGGCATTGCATCCTCTATCAATGCAAAGTCTTGGCCACCAGAAGTGGGGCTGTAGCAGCACAAGAGAGTCAATGGGAATAGGGTAGAAATCCATGCAGAGAACTGTGTTGTCTGCAAGATTCAAGGCCCATTTAAGACCTTAGGAGGGCAATGCCAGATCGCTCTTATATGGGCTGACAAACTAAGACTCTTTTGTTGCAAGTAACAGAAATTAAGTTGAGCTAAATTTAGCAAAAATGAAAAAAAAAATCAGAAGGGTTGGATTTCTTGTATGGACACAAAGGCTGTCTGCTAGAATCAAAGGCAGATATAAAGCCAAACCTTAAGAAGGGACTGGACAAAAAGAAAATGAATCAGCTTAGCTTTGGTCAGTTGTCATCCCCCCGCCCCCTCCCCACCGGTCCAATCAGTCTGGTCTAGGATCTGGGACTTCTTTTTTTATATATATAAATAATTTTATTTATATATTTAGGATGCGCCAGATCTTTATGGGGCTTCCCTGGTGGCTTGGATGGTAAAGAATTCACCTACAATGCAGGAGACGCTGGTTTGATCCCTAGGTCGGGAAGATCCCCTGGAGAAGGGAATGGCAACCCATTCCAGTATTCTTGCCTGGTTAATTTCATAGATGGAAAAGCCTGGTGGGCTACAGTCCATAGGGTCACAGAGAGTCATACATGACTGAGCAACTGACACTTTTACTGTCAGTTGGATCTTCACTGCTGCTTGGGCTTTTCTCTAGTTGCAGAGAGTGGGGCTACTCTCCAGTTGCAGCACACAGGCTTCTCATTGCCGTGGCTTCTCTTGTTGAGGAGCATGGGCACTGGGGCATGTGGGCTTCAGCAGTTGCAGCAAGAGGGCTCAGTGGTTGTGGCACATAATAGGGACTGGATGCATGGACAGTTTGACTCATAGGAAACTACTATTTCTGAGGTTCAATATGGTTGAATAGTACCAGTTTCATATTGTTCAACTAAACAGAGACATGTGTATGTTGAATTGCACTGGGACCTGGCTTTGAATCTTCATGATGGAACTTGGGGCAAATCGTGGGTTCCATGGGTGGGAAGGTCCTTCCTGACCCCAAGGTACTGGAAATACAACTTCCAGGTTGAATCCTAGGGGCAACAGTCGGAGGCAAGAAGAAGCTTAGTCATCAGAGAGCTCTGGGTCAGATGCCAGCCAGGCACGGCCCCCACTTGTGCAGGCCCTGGGTGAGTCAGGTAGACCTGCCCTGAGTTGATAGCACCACCTCCTCTCTGAGCCAACTCCCTCCCATTTAATGGTGAAAAAGCAAGGGGTAACTTTTTCCAACTGAAGCTTCTGGAAGATCTTAGGCAGCACAGCCAAACTGGGCTGAACCCAGGCCAGCATCCTGGGCTGCAGCTCAGCTCAGCAGAGGAAACCAGAGCCTGAGGTGAGCTCTCTTCCTGGCTGGGAACCAGGTGTGGGCAGCAGCTGAGGGCCCAGGGGACATATCAGGCTCTGTGCAGTCCCTCCCCTTAAACTCCATCTTCAGTAGCATCCATCTGGCAAGAGGCCCGGGACTGACCCGCACACATGCCCGGGGTCCTGACTTCTCAGGGCAAGACTCTCAGAAGCATTCCGTCTGAAAGAGTGTCCGCTGTTTTCAGCAGATATGAATCAGTCACTGTTCTGCCCTTTCTGAGAGCACAGCTAGGAATGGAGGGTAGATTTTACAGCATGCTAACTGAAGAGCAGGGGCTCGCCTAAGCTCTTTGTGTACATTCTCTCTCTTAATTCTCTCAAAACCTCCTTTAGATGGAAGGGGCTAACAGCCTTGTGTGCTGGAAAGGAATCTTAGCCTAGAGCACTGAGCAGAGAGCATTTGAATGGGAAAGGGGAAAACGGGAAGAGGAAAAAATAATTCACAAGATACTATCATAAAATATTCTTAAGCCACTCCAAGGTTAAAAAGAAACCACAGAAATTTCCCAGAATTTCAGAGCCCCTTAGTGGATGGTAAGTCTTCCCTCGTGGCTCAGACAGTAAAGATGCTATGCTATGCTATGCTAAGTCACTTCAGTTGTGTCCGACTCTGTGTGACCCCATAGACGGCAGCCCACCAGGCTTCCCCGTCCCTGGGATTCTCCAGGCAAGAACACCGGAGTGGGTTGCCATTTCCTTCTCCAATGCATGAAAGTGAAAAGAGAAAGTGAAGAATCTGCCTGCAATTCAGGAGACCCGGGTTCAATGGTTGGGTTGAGAAGATCCCCTGGAGAAGGGAATGGCAACCCATTCCAGTATTCTTGCCTGGGAAATCTCACGGACAGAGGAACCTGGCAGGGAACAGTCCATGGGGTCGCAGAGAGTCAGACACAACTCAGCAACTAATGCTTTCAGCAGTCATAAGAACTGAACTATAGATTCATGTAACAGTATGAATGAACCCCAGAGGTGTTGGAAGAAAAGGTTCACCCAGAAGACTGCATCTTGGATAATTCCTTTTATATGATCTTCTAGAACAGGCAAAACAAATCTGTGGTTGTGTTCTGATATTTCTCTGCTAGAGCAGTGGTTGCCTCTTGCGAAAGGGAATTAACTTGGACAAGGCACAAGAGAACTTTCTAGGGGAATGGTAATGTTCTGTACCTTAGTAGGTGCTTGGGTGATGCAGGTATATGCATTTGTCAAAACTCAGCAAACCTACACTTAAGGTTTGTGTGCTTCATTACATATAAACTTTACCTCAAAAGATTAAAAAAATTAGATAAATATCGAGCTTTATTATTAACTAACTGCATGCTGAAGCAGTTGATGGGTAGTGTACCAGTGCTTACAATTTGCTTTGAAATGAAACTATAAAAATAAGGTTGATTTCTTGGAGTATTACTTAGCCATAAAAAGGAATGCATTTAAGTCAGTTGTAATGAGGTGGATGAGCCTAGAACCTATTATACAGAGTGAAGTAAGTCAGACAGAGAAAGATAAATTTCATATTCTAACACATATATACAGAATCTAGAAAAATTGTACTGAAGAATTTATTTACAGGGCAGCAATGGAGACACAGACATAGAGAATAGACTTATGAATATGGGGAGAGGGGAGGAGAGGAGGAGATGTATGGAAAGAATAACATGGAAACTTACATTACCACATGTGAAATAGATAGCCAATGGGAATTTGCTATATGGCTCAGAAAAATTAAGCAAGGGCTCTGTATCATTCTAGAGGAGTAGGATGGGGAGGTAGATGGCAGGGAGGTTCAAAAAGGAGGGGATATATGTATACCTATGGCTAATTCATGTTGAGGTTTGACAGAAAACAACAAAATTCTGTAAAGCAATTATCCTTCAATAAAAAAATAAATTAATTTTAAAAAGTAAGGCTGATTTCTAAATGGATAGAGAGATGATGAATAGATAGCCATGTGATAAGGCAAATAGAGCAGCATCTTACTAGCAGCATTTAGGTTGCGGGTATGTTGCTGTTTGCTGTGAAATTCTTTCAACGTGGCTGTGTTTGAAACTTTTCATAGTAGTGTTGGGGACATGCAATGATGTGGAGCCCTGGGGTCCCCTAGTGGTGAAGCAGAGGGGGTCCCCAGAGCTCAGAGCTTGTCCTCGAGCTCCTCCCAGCAGGCACCATCCCCCATTTTTCCATCCTTATTCACCTCTGTCACAGCTCTCATGTGGGACCCAGTTCTGAATAAGCATAAAAATACACATCTCCCTGGCTCTTCCTGTACAGAAAACAAAACAAAACAAAACCAGAGGCCCAGAGAAGCCTTGCCCAAGTTCTCCCAGGACTGCTGATCTCTAGTCATTTTTCCACATCAGGTTTACCAGAGCCCATTTCCCCCCAAGATCACAGGCTTTTGTTTCCTAGCCTGGAGCGTTGAATCACACCTGTGCACAGGAATACAGGTAACTGATCCCAGGCGTGAGGAGTCAGTGACACATGGGGAAGTAAAACAAACCTGGGCTGGGACTCCGCCTGGCGTCAGCTCCCTTATGTGTATTTGAAGTCATAGGAAACCAGAGCAGTTTCTACAAATAAATAACCCAGGGAGAGACAAGCCCTCAGATCAAAGGAGGACTCTGGCCCAAACTTGAACCACAACCAAGCATGCTCCCTCGACTCCAATCTGGCGGGCAGAGAGAGGAGTGGAGAAGGCCTATCGGCTGTGCAAACATTCCCCGTCTCTGCCCTTCCTGGGTTTGTGTGAGCCTGAGAACGGGAGCCGGGAGGAAGGCTGTGCTCTCTGAACGGCGGCCAGGCCCTGCCCCAGGACATTCCAGCCTGGCTTCCAGACACAGCAGGTGCCAGCACATTGGCCTCTTGTTGTGTCCGAACCTAGGGGGCTCCCCTGTGGGCCACACGCTAGTCTCAGGGCTCCCACATCAGCCCTCTGGGGCCCCTGGCCCTTTGTGGAAACTTTCACAGCCCACCTCCCTTGTCCTAAGTCTGGTGGCCCTGATGGACCACTAAATATTGGGCTTCCCAGGTGGCATGGTGGTGAAGAATCTGCCTGCAAAGCAAGAGATGTGGGTTCCATCCCTGGGTTGGGAAGATCCCCTAGAGGAGGGCATGGCAACCCACTCCAGGATTCTTGCCTGGAAAATCACATAGACAGAGAAGCCTGGCGGGCTATAGTCCATAGGATTACAAAGGGGTGGACACACCTAGGGACTAAACAACAACAATGAGAACCTACTGTACAGTGCAGGGAACTCTTCTCAGTGCTCTGTGGTGATTTAAATGGGAAGGAAATCCAAAAAGAAGGGGATTATGTATACATATAGCTGATTCACTTTGCTGTACAGCAGAAACTAACACAACACTACAAAGCAACTATACTCCATTGAAAATTAATTTTAAGAAAAGGGTAGGGGTTTCCATTAATTTTTGTTCTGCAAATAGTTGTGATTCTGGTGTCCCCGTGAGAGGAGATTAACTCAGGGTCTTTGTAGTCTGCCCTCCTGGCTGACTCCATCTAGGCTTTAACTGAGACCTGACGATTAGTGGAATGGAGGATAACATTCCAAGGACTGCATGCAAAAAAGTCCTGGGGCAGGAAGGAAGCTTGGCATCTTCAGAGGAAATGATGAAGTGGCCATGGGGGCAGGAATGGGGCCTGGTGTGAGAGCATGTTGATGAGGAGGCTAGGCTGTGTGGGGCTGGACGAGGAGTTTGGACTTCATCCTACATTCAATCGGAGCCATTAGAGGGTTTTACACCAAAACATGTCATGCTTTGGCACACTGGCTGGTCTGTGGGTGACGGACTTGGGTGGGGGTGGGGAGCAGGCTGCTAGGCGGTTCTTGTGGAATCCTACAGAAAAGTCCTGGACCATGCTGGTGGCCGTGACTATCTTTTTTCCTAATGTGAGTCACCCTTCCTAGGGACGCACAGGTTTGGGGGGAGGGCATGCACAATTGGAGAAAGGAAATCTCTTTTTCCAGAAAACTCATCTGAGGCCTGGTCTATGAACATGGACATTTTATGAGAGCACAGAGACTCGTAAGAATCAACCTTCGTCTTGCCCTCCCCTTCGGGCTCCTTAGGATTGTTTTTCCATAGCAAATGTCAGAGACACAGCTCAAGTTGGCTTAACCAAAAAAGGAACTTTATTGGCTCAGGTAGCTGAGAAGTCCAGGGACAGCACTACCTTCAGGCAGAGTTGGATCTGGGTGCTCAAGTGCTGTCTCTCTCCAGGCCTAGGTTCTCCCTGCTCTGTACAAGCCTCATTGTCAGGCAGGCTCTCCCTGAACTGAAGCCAGGATGGCTTCAGCAGCTCCAAGCTTGTCAGCCACGGTAGGATGAGAACCAGCTTTCCCATTAGTTCTTTGTCTCGGGTCATGTGACCACCCCTGAACCAATCACAACAGCCAGGGAGCTGAGCATGTTCATTTGCCAGGCTGGGTCACATGTCTACCTAGGGAACCAGGGTGACTGAATCGGCCCCACTTGAACCACAGGGACTGAGAGTGAGGGAAGATGTAGTTCCCTATAGGGTGGTGGTGGTTGTTGTCCAGTCACTCAGTCATCTCCAACTCTTTGTGACCCCATGGACTGTAGCCCATAAGACTCCTCTGTCCTTCACTGTCTCCTGGAGTCTGCTCAAATTCATGTCCATTGAGTCAGTGATGCTATTTAACCATCTCATTCTCTGTCACCCCCTTCTCCTCCTGCCGTCAATCTTTACCTTCATTCATGGACCTAACATTCCAGGTTCCTATGCAATATTGTTTCTTTACAGCATCAGACTTTACTCTCACCCTGACACATCCACATGTGAGCATTGTTTCTGCTTTGGCCCAGCCACTTCATTCTTTCTGAAGCTATTAGCAATTGCCTTCACTCCTCCCCAGTAGTATATTGGACACCTTCTGACTTGAGGAGAACTCATCTTCTGGTGTCATATCTTTTTGCCTTATCATACTGTCCATGGGTTCTCCAGGCAAGACTGCTGGAGTGGGTTGCCATTTCCTCCTCCCGTGGACCACGTTTTGTCAGAACTCTTCACTGTGATCTGTCCATCTTGGGTGGCTCCGCACAGCATGGCTCCTAGCTTCCCTGAGTTACACAAGCCCCTTTGCCACAACAAAGTTGTAATTCATGAAGGGGTCCCTATACAGCAGCTCCTTTTTAAGCCAACCCCACCTGACTGGACAATTGATGAAGCGTGGAACCAGGCGGGCCCTGCTGTGACTAGAGGCATTGTCTCTGTCCTGGGTGTGTGGTCTCCTGCCATCCTCTATCTTCCCCCCTGAGCTCCAGCTCCACCCAGCACCATCCCCCTGGTGGGTCCCTCTGCCTGGATTCCTTCCAGAACCCCTGCTCTGTCCCTTCCTTCAGGTGTCACCTTCTCAGTGAGAACTTCCCTAACCGTCCACATAATTTAGCAGCTTCTCCCCACCTCATCTGCTTGACTTTTCTCTATGGCTCTTGACACTATCAAACACATACAGGATGCTCTTATTTGTTCTTTATTCCTTCTCTGCTCCCACCCACCCCCAGTAGACTAAGCTCTAACCTAACCCAGGGCAGGGTCTTTTCCTGAGTGGTTTCCTCTGTAGTCCAGCATCTAGAACCAGCATACAGGAGGCCCTCAATAAATATGTGTTGGATTCATCCAACTCCAACAGAGTCCTCTGGGCGGCACTCTGGTTCTCGCCCATCCCTCCCCTCCACCCCAGCCAGCAGCATCCTTATAAAATACTTGTGTTCCCCTGGCTCCTCTGCTCTGCCAGTGTCCCCCACCCCCCACCCCAGCTTTCAGGATAAAGTCCAGACTCCTGAACGTCACTCTGAAGGTGCTTCAGGTCTCGCGCTCTGTTTGTTTCTGCCATGCCTTGGTGTGGGCTGCACCCTCCCCCTTATTTAGCATGGATTTTCTGCTCTTTGAAACAAAGGTATTTGTGGGATCGAGCCAACATGTGTCCCTGTGGAGGATGGATAGGAGGGGGCCAGCAGATATCCCAGGAGGTGGTGGTGGTGGTGGTGGTGGGGCTGCATTTTCACAGCAATCTTTCTGGAGTCTCAGACTCAAGTGGGCACATCTATGGGGCAACCGCAGGTCAGGAGAAGTGCCACACCAACTGCTGATGCTAGTATTTTAGGTTAAAAAACACAGCAGATGAAGTGTTTCTGACTACAATCACTTATCCAGCTAGGACAGTGGCTACCACCCACCGGGAAGGTGTGGAGCCCGTGGTCTGACACAGGCAGCTCCATGTTCTGACTCTGTCCTTGGAGAGGATGCCCTTTGAGGGTCACTGGACTCTGATCAGGCTGCTCTGAGCACCACCTGACTTTCCAGCTGCCAGCCTCAGGGGTGCACAGGGCTCTGATGGCTGCACCTCGGGGCGTTTGCCCGGGACAGGGTGCAAAGGACCAAAGCCCCACAGCCAGGCAGCATCCCAGGCTCCCTGATGAGCATTCCTTCGGCAAGGAGAGGAGCGTCAGCTCGTGGGGCTACTGTGCCTTCTGTGGTTTGTGACCTGCAAAGCCAGAGTTGGGACCCAGCTCAACTTGTCCTTGATGTGGCAGTTCCTGGCTTCCCAGGTGGCTCTACTGGTAAAGAATCCGCCTGCCAATGCAGGAGACAAGGGTTCAATCCTTGGGTCAGGAAGACCCCCTGGAGAAGGAAATGGCAACATATTCCAGTATTCTTGCCTGGGAAATCCCATGGACTGGCAGGCAACCGTCCATGGGGTCTCAAAAGAGTCAGACATGACTTAGCGACTAAGTTACAACAACCTGTGCCCTCAAACCTACTTACATCTACTGATGTATCTACTGATGTATAAGGAGACAAAAGAGGCTGAGGAGGCTGGGGTGGGCTGGTGGAATGTACCCTGTCTTTCCAGGTGGGGATTGCTTATTTGTGGCCCCATCTGATGAACTGGTAAGACCAGATAGATGCCCAGTGGCAGGGAAGAGCAATCTTGGGAGGCTCCTGGGAGACCAATCTTGTAATGGCAGAAAGCCTCATGCGCCCTGCGGACTCAGTGTTGGGGCCAAAGGGACAAGGTAGAGGGGGGCCCAGCTGGCCTAGCAGGGTGCTTTCTCCCCACACCTGTATGCATGGAAAGAATTGGGACACCAGGACACTTGGGTTATTTTATTTTATTTTTTTAATCTTTTGGCCATGCCACATGGCCTGTGGGATCTTAGTTCCCTGATCAGGGATGGAACCCATGCCCCCTGCATTGGCAGCCTGGCGTCTTAACCGCCAGACCACAAAGGAAGTCCTGGGTTATGTTTAGAGTAGGCACTGCCCTCTCCAGAGAGTTCTGGGTTTGCTGGAAGAAGCCAGCATCCTTGGCTGCAGCCTCTGGGCACCTCAGGCAGTGGCAGAGGCAGGCTGGCCTTGGACTTGATGAGTCTTGGGAGAAGCACCCATATCAGTAATCTTACTTCCTCTCTTCCTCCATGATCATAGGGCAGAAAACCAGTTTTAACCAACAAGGACCTAGTGTCGAGCACAGGGAACTCTGCTCAATGTCATATGGCAGCCTGGGTGAGAGGGGAGTTCGGGGGAGAATGGATACATGTATATGTATGGCTGAGTCCCTTTGCTGTCCACCTAAAACTATCACAACATTGTTAATCAGCTATGCATGTCGCTTCAGTCATGTCTGACTCTTTGCAGCCTCATAGACTGTTGCCCACCAGGTCCTCTGTCCATGGGATTCTTCAGGCAAGAATAATGAAGTGGGTTGCCATGCCCTCCTCCAGAGGATCTTCCTAAACCAGGGACCGAACCTGTGTCTCTCAAGTCTCCTGCATTGGCAGGCGAGTTCTTTCACCACTAGCACCACCTGGGAAGACCTTAATCAGCTATACTCCAATACAAAATTAAAAAGTTTAAAAAAAAGAAAACCAGTTTTAAGAGGGAAGTTACTCTTTTTTTCCTCAATTGAGGGCAAGCCTTAAAAGGATGTTTTGAAAAAGAGTTATAATTTTAAAACATATTGGCTTGTTCAGTGCCTCCAGTTTCTGCTTCAGCACTCCCACCTGTTTTTTCAGAGAACCCTGGACACAGAGCCCAAAGTCACAGAGCAGGCAAACCGCCAAGTGGGTTGTTCCTCCAGCAATCGCTGGGCAAACCCATTTGTTCATTGTCCACATCCAGTGGGCAGCCACTGTGTGCCAGTTTGTAGGAAAGAAAAATGGGTTTATGTAGTGGCCACCTTTCAGGAGCTTGTAGCCCAGTGTGGAAGACATCGAGGTGCTCCAAAGATAGAATGAGAGAATTTGAAGAAAGGTTTGATCAGTAAGCTGTGGATGAAGAGGAAGAAGCAATTGCTGTAGACTTTAGGGCCAGGGGCAAATTCCTCAGGGGAGGTAGACAGGGAATCTTAAAACAAACCGCCAATCTCCAAAGGTCAAGTGTGGCATCTGGAAGCATGGTGGTAGAGAAAAAACATTTTAGTTAAGGAATTAACAGAGCATGCTCGAGTCCATCCGGGGTCAGCAGGAAGTTGGTGTAACAGTCTGGGACCAAGAACAAGTCTGCTTTCTTCTTTTTTGTGTGTGTGTTGTTTTAATATTTATTTGGCTGTGCTAGGTCTTAGTTGCAGCATGCAGAGTCTTCAGTTGCAGCGCGTGAACTCTGAGTTGTGGCATGTGGGATCTAGTTCCCGGACCAGGCATCCAACCCAGGCTCCCTGCATTGGGAGTGGGGAAACTTAGCCACTGGACCGCCGGGGAAGTCCCACACAGATCTGCTTTGAGTACTATTTCCTTCTCCCCATTTTCCACCTTCCCAACAGACCCCCTCACCCCACAGATGTTGTGTCCTCATGGAATCTTTCAGAAGAGTGGTAATTTAATAGTGGGGAGTGTCAATAAGTCATCTTTTATTTATTTATTTTTGTCTCCCTCCTCTTCCCTTTTGGGACCTCGGTTTTGCTTGAATCTGAGCCATAAGCCAAGCCCTTGTGAAATAAAACATGAACCAAACAACCAACCCAAAGGACTTCCTCCTCCTGGGTCTCAGAGGGAGCAGCCATCTCCCCTACCTTGCCAAAAATCTTTAAAAAAAATTATTTGGCTGCGCTGGGTCTTAGTTGGCACTCAGGGTCTTAAGTTGTGACATGAGAACTCTTAGTTGCATGTGTGGGATCTTAATTCCCTAACCAAGGACTAAACCCATGCCCCCTGCACTGGAAGGCAGATTCTTAACCACTCTACTAACAGGGAACTCCCTCGTACTTTTTCTAATAAGAAAGCTATTTCAGGACCCAAGGCCTGCCATGTCTGCCACACTTCACATTGTCCAGGCAGAACTTTTGCCCAGAGCCCAGGGTAGGGTGTCCACTAGGTCATATTTGTATTTTTTCCCCAGCTCCATAAACACGTCACTCCACTGGGCATGAGTTTCCTATGTAAAGTCCTCTGTGTTGAGCTTTTGAGAAAGCATTTTTGTGTAGCGGTACCTCTCAGGGAATGGCATAGCACTACCCATCTGTCAGTGAAAGAGGTAAAAATCTCATTTTAAGTCAGGCCAATGACTGGCTGCATCAGGCATTGAAGGGAAACCAGACACGTCACTCCAGTCCAGCAGACCACTCACTGTCCCTGTATTTCTCCATCTGTCTAGTACCCTTGAAAGGAAGCTGCAAGGATTCCCCCATTTTACAGCTGAGGAAATGGAGGCTTGATGGTTAAATGAATGGTGAAGTTCACCCATAGCTCCTAAATGGGAGATCTGAGGCTTAAATTTGGATCTTGTCACACAGCCTGCGTGCTTAGCCAAGGCATTCTCAAGCATTCCTGAGGTTGACACTTAACTGGTGGTTGACAAGTGTCTCTGGACTGAGTTGATTCTCTGAACTGGTGGTTCTTGAGCAACATCAGAATCCCTGGAGGGCCTGTTAAAACACAGATGGCTGGCCCACCCCTGGAGTTTGAATCAGTCGGTCAGTAGGTCTGCAGTGGGGCTGAGAATCTGAGGTTCTAAAAGGTGGAGTCAAGGATGCCACCATAAAAACTGTTGCTCTGAACCGTCTCAAAGCTCACTCTAGTTTGATCTTCTAAACCACTCTGAGTATCGAGGCTCTAAACTGGAAGTTTCTACAATGATGGAAATGTTGTGGATCCATGCGCCCAACATGGTTGCTGTTGTTTAGTAGCTAAGTTGTGTCTGACTCTCTTTGTGACCTCATGGACTGTAGCCTGCCAGGCTCCTCTGTCTATGGGATTCTTCAGGCAAGAATCCTGGAGTGGCATTTGCTCCTCCAGGGGATCTTCCTGACCCAGGGATCAAACCCCCATATCCTGCCTCTCCTGCAGTAGCTGGCAGACTCTTTACCTCTCGGTAGCCACTAGCTACCAGTGGTGATCAAACTCTTAAAAGTGCCTAGCATGACCGAGGAACTGAGTCTTAACTGTATCTGATTTTAATTTAAATGTCCATAGCCACACATGACTTGTGGCTAGTGTATTGGGCAGCGTAGCTCTAAACCAAAGGGCAAGTTAGATATGTCAGTGAGGCTCAGTTGTTTACTCCAGTGTTTAATCTCCAATAAGTCATCAAGGAATTCTTCATTAGGGAACATCTGGTTTGCAGAAGAGTCAGGCTCATCATTTAGACTGTGATGCCTGATGCAGAGGGTAATGGGACCTCAAGATCCCTGTGGGGGCAGGGATCTCACTTCCTTTTCCACCAGGACCAGTGCCGTGCCCACTTGTGGGGTGCATAGGCCATGTGTGTTACATGAACAGGAGGGGAGACTGGTTACAGACCTGCCTTCCTACCTGCTGTGATGGTGGAAGGCTTTGACGCTACCAGCCCCGGTGGCCGATTTGGTGATGAGATGAGAGGACCTGACAGGATTTGTTCAGATATTCTTGGGGGTGGGAGTGATCTGTGATGGTGAAGTTCTCTCATCACATGAAACTCTCCTCCTTGGCTCTGCAGGTGGCTCCCCACTGGGGATTTCCCCTCTCAGAGGAGGTATTTTGTTTGGGGAAGATAATTTTAAGACTTTATGGAAGTATAAAGGGTTCCTGAGGTTTACTATCCAAACTGTGACTGAAAGCAATGCCCCAGTTGAAACAGGGGTTGAAACAGAAATGGGCCCAGTCTCACCTCTCCCTGTCTACCCAAACAAGCAGGGTGGCCGGGAGGGTGGCGTGTGCCCCATAATTTGGAGTCAGATGGCAATTCTCTGATCCATTTACTGCTCCTGATTATAAGCAACAATCTTCTGCACTGTGGGTCTCAGTTTACTCATCTGTAAAATGGGAGGGTGGGACTGCACGAGATCCTTGCTACTCAAAGCATGGCCCACAGCCCAACAGCAGAGGCAGCCTCACTTGGGAGCTGGTTGGAAATGCAGAATCAGATCCCAACCCAGACCCACGGAATAAGAATTGGCATTTTAACAAATTCTCCACATGGTTAGGTGCACGGCCAAGGGCTGACTGGAAAGGGTCTCTAATCCCATCAGCTCCTACATTCTGTGAACCTGATGCTAACTGGCAAGTCGCTTGGTGGTGGTGGTAGTTTAGATGCTAAGTCATGTATGACTCTTTGCCACCCCCATGGACTGTAGCCCACCAGGCTTCTCTGTCCATGGGATTCTCCAGGCAAGAATGCTGGAGAGGGTTACCATTTCCTTCTCTAGGGGATCTTCCTAGCCCAGGGATCAAACCCAGCCTCCTGCATTGCAGGCAGATTGTTTACCACCAGGGAAACCCACCTGGTTATGGGTAGTATTATTGTTCCCATTTTAAAAATGAGACAGCTAAGGCCCAGAGAGGTTGAATGACTTGTCTTAGGTCACGTGGCTGTTGAGAGCTGGAACTCAGACCAGGTTCTCAGAGTTCATCTCCCAGGCTTTCTCCCTTGGTAGCAAGCATCCTTCATACCAGCAGTTCCCACAACTTGCGTACTGACCACAGGTCAGGCCCTTTATCATCTTCTATAGAGCCTCTCGTTTGATCCTCAAGCGAGGATCAAAAGGACCATGGAGTTTAAGAGGCATTATTTCAGTTTTATGGGTTAAAAAAAGCAAGGCCTGAGCGGTCAAATGGTTTTCCTAATGTTGAGCTGCATGGCTGGCCTGGAGGCCTCTGGGGCCTGTGCTCCAGGTCCCCACAGTGTCCTGCTGCTCTGAGCCGAGCCTAGGTTTGCGGAAAATGAGACTTGCCTTGGTGCAGGTGTGACAGAGTGACGGCCGTCCCACCGCCCAGAGCAGCTTCCGGGCCCCCTGCAGCCCCACCGCACCTCCCCACACTCTCTCCTGCTCCCCACCCCCCACCCCCAGCCCTCACCCCTCAGCGCTTACACTGAGCCTACCCCACCTCCTTCTCCTCCCTCTCTTTGTGGTAATCCCTGAAGAGAGTTTGGCTTCTGCAGGCTGCAGGCTCTGCAGGCAGCAAGAGCCCGCCTCCCCCTGGGGGCGGGGATGCTATGGGGCGTGGACCTGCTAATGCTGCTCCTCTCGGGGTTTAGGGGCCTCTGTGGAGGCTCGAATAACCCCGTGCTCCTCTTCTCCTTCAGGTGATGGCTTCTACTACCCCAGGGCAGCTGGAGGAAGGGCAGAGCCCCCGCCCCAGCTGTGTGATGGCAGCGAGGAGAGGCAGAGACAGCCAGGGGCAGGCGACTCCCTGCCCCTCCGCGTTCCTGGGAGGCCTGGCAGACACTCGGAGCTACAGCTGGATAGAGTGGGGGTGCCGAGCTTCTGGAAAACTTTAGCTTGTTATTGTGAAGCCTTGTGAAGCAGAGTGTCCTGGAGTTCCAGTCTTTCCTCCTGCACACGACTCTACCTGAGGGGCTCACGACCAGCAGGAACCAGCCAGGCTCCAGCCAGCAGCTCCCCAAGGAAGCTTCTCGCATTGTTAGCCAACTTGCGTGCTTCCCAGGCCTTCCGCGGCTGGGCACCGTTTCCAGACCATATCTTGCCAGCTGGAGAAGCCGAGTCCAGCTCCCGCTGCCAGAGAGCTTTCAGTGGCCAAGTGGAAAAGCTGTTCTCCTCCCCTGAGGAAGAAGTCCCAAGTGAAATTTGAGAACCTTTGGGATGCATATCAACAGGACCTTTCTCCATGTTTCTGTGCTCAGGGCCCTGGGAGCCACTCGGGGGGCACAAAAGCCCAGAGGACCACCCCACCCCTCCCCGGGCAATGTGGGGTCACGAGCTCTTTGAGGCAGGGGGGTGCAGTTCTCTCTGCCTCCAGTGCCTCAGACACAGCAGATCTGTTTCATGTTAGGAGAAAGATTTTGAGCATTATCCTGCCAGGTGGAATTGTTTTTACATCCATCCTGAAACTGACGATTTTTGTCTCTGAAATGACCTAGGCTGTAATCAGAAGGTGTCAGGGCCACAAGTCCCTGTATCCCAACCTTCCACTCTGCATATGGGGAGTCGAGGCCCAGAGAAGCACACGCCTGGGTGAGGGTCACCCAGCAGTTAAGGTTGGAGGAGTGCCCACACCCAGAGTGCCTCCCATCCCCCAGGCACCGCCCTGCTCAGTGCCGGCCACATTCCTCTCCTAGCTCATGGCCCGAAGTTCAGGTTCGTGAAGCCCCAGGATGGCTTGGGGCTTCTTAGCAGCAAAGAACAAGTCAGTTTTGGTTTTGCTGAACAGATGGAGGCTTGAGAGCTGGGGCCTGGCTTTCCCTGAGGACCACAAGACACTCCTGTCCCCAGCGTCCCCTTCTTTCTCTTACAAAGAGTGTGAAAACAGACACTCCTCTTCTGGGGACCATGGGGAGAAAGGCACTGTTCAATGCGCCACTCCAGTGGCTCTGTTGAGGCGACTAGAATGGGTCTTGTTGTTCTCTCCAGGTCAGGCCAGGGCCAGGCAGGGTGCCCGCCAGGAGGACACCGTGGACATTGATGCTGAGAGCATTGTCCCTCCCTCCCCAGCCTCCCCAGCGCACCTGTGCAGGAGGGACCAGGCACAAGGCCAGGGCGTTCTGTTTCAGACCCTCCTGCCTACTCCAACTCACTGAACTCACACAAAGCACTTCACCTGGAGCTGGGAGGTCAGGGATGATCAGATTTATCCCTGAGCTGGTTCAGAGGCAGGAGCCTGCGTGGCATGAGAGACATCTGGCCCATTCCTCCGTGTGGGAGAATATCTGTTTGTTTTCAGGCTCCAGGGAGGATCTGAGGACATGGGTAGGGGAGCCGGAGCAGGCTGCTCTCCCAGCCTCGTTTACATACTCTAGTGTGCAACAGAGTACTCGAGGACAGAGATCTTTCTCCAAGAGTGTTATATTCTGAAAGGAATATCAGGCATCTTTTTTTTTTTTTTTTTTTTAAGTTCCTGTCTTGAGAATTACCTAGACAAATTCCCATAGTCAGCTTCTGTCTGAGTAAAAGGGGGAAAAAAAAAAGTGGCTTTCATAAAATAAAAATGAAATAAAATTTATTTAATTCTGTCACACAGAAAAATAAATCCAGAGTCTAGGACTGTGTCAATTCTCCATGGGGTCAGAGCCTAGTTTCTTACTCTCTGCTTTACCATCTTCAGCACATGGCTCCAACTACCTACATGGCCAAAGATAGCTGCTAAAGATCCAGCCATCATATCCATATTCCAGCCAGCAGGAATTGGGGGAGGGGCATGGAGAAAGTCTTCCCACCTTCTGTGAGGACATATCCTGGAATTCACACACTGTACTTTTGCCATATTGGCTAAAACAATTCCAGAGACTGAAGAAGGTAGCCTTTATTCCAGGTGGCTGTGTGCCCAGACAAAACACAGGGGTTCTTTTCCAGGGAAAATGGACATTAGGGGACAATTAACTATCTCTGCCCTGCCTTCCTCTTGGATGGGTAATATTAAAAGGGTTTATAATACACAGGCATCCTATTTAAGATCTCAATATTATCATCAAGACTTGTTTTAGAAGCACAGACTAACATTCAGTCAGTTCAGTTCAGTCCCTCAGTCATGTCCAACTCTTTGCGACCCCATGGACTTCAGCATGCCAGGCTTCCCAGGCATCCTCCATCACCAACTCCCAGAGTTTACTCAAACTCACGTCCCTTGAGTTGGTGATGCCATCCAACCATCTCATCCTCTGCTGTCCCCTTCTCCTCCTGCTTTCAATCTTTCCCAGTATCAGGGTCTTTTCCAATGAGTCAGTTCTTTGCATCAGGTGGCCAAAATATTGGGATTTCAGCTTCAGCATCAGTCCTTCCAATGAATATTTAGGACTAATTACCTTTAGGATGAACTGGTTGGATGTCCTTGCGGTCCAAGGGACTCTCAACATTAGAAATCAGCTAGTCCACAGCCTCATTTTTTAGATTAGGAAACTGAAGCCCAGAGAGGTTAATCAAATCAGCTGCGATCACACAGGAAGTTAATGGCATCTATTTTCTAGCATATGTTCAGTGGGAGTGTTTTTTGGTTTTCTCTGTTTTTTAACTTAAGAAGAAGAAAAAACAAAGCTTTATTCTGGAGGGTAGCGAGCTCAAGCACCAAGGATGAAATTCCATTCATCACTGGGTCTCTGAGCTGCAGGACATAGTCAGAAGTTGATAACGGGGCTGGCATGCCCCGATCTGCCCAATCCTGAGTTATGGCAGCTGAGAACTCTGCACTGGCCGGCTGGAGGGTGCCCATGCTGACATTGCCTCTGTGTGTGCTCGTGCCCTGTGTGTCTCTGTGTGTGTCTGCCCCATACACTGACTCCAGCCTGGTAAGCTTGCAGGTCTGACGCGGTGTGCTTCTGTTTCAGGGAGCACTCTGCCAGGATGGGAGCTGCTCACGGGCCGGACGTCTCCTTTAGGGTGATGCTGACCATCGGCTGGTTC
Source organism: Bubalus kerabau (assembly GCF_029407905.1). Taxonomy (NCBI): domain Eukaryota; kingdom Metazoa; phylum Chordata; class Mammalia; order Artiodactyla; family Bovidae; genus Bubalus; species Bubalus kerabau. The sequence goes on from NC_073642.1 coordinate 27,397,781, forward strand.
ATCCTGGCCCACTTTCCTGGTACTGCATCCACAGGTAAGCCACTGCACAGTATCTGGGCCTCTGCCTGTCAACAAAGAAGGCGTAGCCACTTCTAGAAGCAAGGGGCTGGGGGCCAGGAGCAGGAGCCTTGGGGCAAGGGCAGGGCCTCGGGGTTCTGGCTTGACCCTGCTAACTCAATGACCCTGGGCAGGTCTTATCCTGTGCTTTGGTTGCATCAGGCAGCCTTTGGGGTTTCAAATTCAGTGTCTACAGGTGCCAGGCACATGATGCAAAGCAGTGAAGCTGGCCAGGTAGAGATGTGGTCACCTGTAGAATGCAGGCCCCTCTTAAGGAACTCACCCTGCTCAGTCCTGGCCAATGGTCCCCACATGGGAAAAGGGGGGCACCTTCTTCAGGATCTATTGAATTTTTAAGAGAAGCCAGAAATATAGACTTTTGTATAAAAACTCTATACTTGTTAAAGGATGGCAACCAATTGAAATTTTATCAAACACTCAGGGTGGGGTGGAAGAGACAAAAAACACACAGCTGCCAGCCAGCCTGCCGTCTGGGAGCCACCTGACCTTCATGTTCCCTTCCTGATTTGCCATAAGATCTGGTGCATTAAGATACAGTGCATAAGATCATGGGCTTCCCTGGTAGTTCAGACAGTAAAGAATCTGCCTGTGATGCAGGAGACCCAGGTTCGATCCCTAGGTCAATAAGATCTCCTGGAGAAGGGAATGGCAACCCATTCCAGCATTCTTGCCTGGAGAATCCCATGGACAGAGGAGCCTGGTGGGCTACATTCCATGGAGTGGCAGAGTCTGACGAGATTGAAGTGACTTAGCATGCACACACACCTTCCCGCTCCTCCATCCCTTCCCCAGTTATTTAAAAATCTACTGTTTCAGGCTCACAACTTAATTCCTAGTGAGAGAAACAAAAGAGTACATTGAGGCTTGTTCACTGAGCAGGCATTCTCATCTTGTTTTGCCCGTGGCCTCTTCTGATCACTTTCCCTCTGGGCTTTCCCCTGCTGTCCAGGGAGAGTCTCCCTGTTTCTGAGACGGTCTTCTCCGTTCACCGTATATGGTACCCCACTGGGGTATAGATCCTTCTGAGCAGTAGAAGGAGGGACTCCTTCCAGTGCTTCTATTTGCAGTGTAACACCCACCACAGGTGCTTTGAGTTCAGTTAAACATTCAGACTCATGAGGCTACCACAGGCCGTGCTTATGCCTATGTGCTCAGTTGCTTCAGTCGAGTCCGACTTTTTGTGACTTTATGGACTGTAGCCTGCTAGGCTCCTCTGTCCATGGGATTCTCCAAGCAAGAATACTGGAGTGAGTTGCCATGCCCTTCCTCCAGGGCATCTTCTGAACCCAGAGGTCGAATGCATGTCTCCTGCATTGCAAACAGATTCTTTACTGCTGAGCCACCAGGGAATCCTGCAGGCCATGCTGAGCATCAGACTAACTTTGAAGGGTTTAGGACAAAAACACCACCTGCCATTGGTGTTTCATCAGGCACTCCTCTTTCATTGGAGTGGTCTTAGTAACATCCCACAAGCCTCCCGGAAGTTATCTTCTTTGGTTTCCCAGGTAACAGCTCCTTAGGTGAGAGGAAACAGGGCCATCATTGGACAGGTATGGAATCGCCCCACCAGAGCCAGTATCTCTTATAGCAACCCCATAGATGTAACTTTCAGGGTTGCCGTGTGGGATGTGCCCAGTCATCAGAGTCCCTGCGCTCAGGGAAGTCCATAGTAAGACATCTCCAGCAGGATCGTTATAAATATAATGACTGTGTGTGCACAGTCACTCAGTCATGACTCTTCATAGTCCCCTCGACTAGCCTGCCAGGCTCTTCTGTCCATGGGATTCTCCAGGCAAGAAGACTGAATTGGGTTGTCATTTCCTTCTCCAAGTAATCTTCCCAACCTAGAGACTGAACATGCATTTCTTGTATCTCTTGCATTGGCAGGCAGATTCTTTACCATCGTACCTCATAGTTCCTGGTTTAGATGCCACTGACTAATCGGGTCACTTTTGTTATAATTAATGTTGCTTAGTAGCACTGTTTATAGAATACCATCTTTCTCAGGTTTCCAGGGAAACAGGGAGAGCAAATTAACTAAAAGTCAAATTCTCATGCAGAAGGCGAAAGGGCTTTGCCAACTTTTCAAACATTCTTTCCAGGGGAAAGGATGCCTTGGAATACAAGTAATCTAGGTATATCACTGTCTAACTTTAGATCCTGGAATATCTTGAGGAGTCATCTGGTCTGCCCTTCATTTGATAAAGGGGAAAACTGAGCCCAGAAGAAGGAAGTTCACAGAAAATGCATGATGAACTAATGAAGGGCATGGGCTAAATCCCAGGGCTCCTATGTCAGGAGTTCTCTTTTCTCTCTAATGCCCTGCTTTTAGCTCTAGTAGGGAGGAGGCCAGAGCCATGAAAGTGCATGATAGCTCCTCCTACCCCATGATCTGTGCCATCCTTGCTGGGGAGGTTGGTGGATGGTGGCAGTGACACCTCTCTGTACTTGGCAGGGTCAGCTGAGTGCCCTGATCAGTGGCCTGAGTTGCAACCCTGGAATCCTGGCCATGATCCAGCCCACTATGTGTATATAGGCCAGAGCAGAGCACTGTTGCTCACCTCTTCTGCCACAGTCTACTCCATCCGCATCTCAGACGGAGGTAAGCCAAGCTCCTTCCCCCAATACTTCCCGTCCCATCTCTCTGGTCTGCTGCCTCTGAGCCCAGCAGATAGATGCAGGTTGCCATAACTTTAGATGGACGAAACAAATGTCACATGCTTAGAGCTCAGGTCAGAGCATCTGGTTGTTGGAGATAACCATCAACTCCGAGCACTTAAGGAATGCCTTGTCAGAGTCCAATCTTAATGAAAGAAGCATTTATAGAGGAAACTCCTTATTGGTGCTCTGAGCTGTTCTGCTTATCTGACTTTCAGATGCTTACTCATTGAAGGCAGAGCACACAGTGAAGGCAGCAGACCAAGCAGGCAGTATTTACCCATCGCAAGACAGAGGAAAGTTAACATCATAAGCAGAGCAAACACAGAAGTACATGAAGGAGGCCTTCTTGCCTGCCTGGAGGAGATGGGGGCTCAGGAGGTCTGCCCATCTCTCTGCTAGAATCTCATCACTAACACTTGTGTTCTTCAACCTCACTCCATTCCTACCTCTTCAGGAAAGCTGGTCATTAAAGACCAAGATGAGGCCATTGTTTTGCGTACCCGGCACATCCTGATTGACAGCGGAGGGGAGCTGCATGCTGGGAGTGCCCTCTGCCCTTTCCAGGGCAATTTCAGCATCGTTTTGTATGGAAGGTGGGTAGACGGTCCCCATGCTACTGTGGGTAACATGCCACCCTTGGATCTGATGTGGGGGAGATTGTCCATAGAAGAGAGGAAGGTGAGACAGCAAGCCTTTAGTGCAAGAAAGGAATTATCATTACATCTTGCCAGATCACAATCATGAGCAAGACAGACACTAGCAATTTGGGTGAGTTGGAGAGGTACACGAGGTATTTTATTTACTGTGGCTCAGGTCTGGACTTAAGTTACAGAAACCCCTGCCAGCCTTTCAGCTGCTTTCTAATCATGTCATGGCTCAGGGAGTCTCTGTGAATGTTTATTAATAGGCTCTGATGGACAAGATAAAGAAAAATTCCAGGCAGCATTTGCCTCTGGCTGTGCTCCATCACCAAGCAATTGAGAGTTCTCAGAAGTAGTAGCCAAGAATACGCAGGGTATGCAGTAGTTGTCCAGGTGATTCCACATCTGATATGGACCAAAATATAATGCACTTAGACCTGGAAAGAAGTGCCAACATGTTGACTATTGATGAGTATTTCTGCTTGGCCTGTTGGACTCATTTTGTTCTGGCTTGGGACTATCTTGGTTGCTCATGCTATGTCTACTGATCTTGGGCGGCCACCAGGTGTGACTGGTTCTACGGTGGCCACAGTGGGAGTGAGCAGCAGTGCCGTCCCCTCTGGGCTCAGCACCCACTAAACAGAGATGTTGGCCAACCACAGAGAGCCGTTTTCTCTCATAGGGCTGATGATGGCATTCAGCTAGACCCCTACTTTGGCCTCAAGTACATTGGTATCGACAGAGGAGGTACCCTTGAGTTGCATGGACAGAAGAAGCTCTCTTGGACATTTCTGAACAAGACTCTTCACCCGGGTGGCCTGGAAGAGGGAGGCTATTTTTTTGAAAGGAGCTGGGGTCACCGTGGAGTTATTGTCCATGTCATCGACCCCAAATCAGGAGCAGTCATCCATTCTGACAGGTAAGGTTTGCCTTCACATCAACACATTCATTCATTCAACACACACTTACTGGACGTGTGTCCTAGCCAGAGGCCACTCAGGGTGCTGAGCTGTGAGCAAAACAGAAATCCTTGATCTCAAGGAGTTAGGTCTCTCCTTCCCAGGGCATCTTCCTTGTGAAGCTGAATTGAACAGGAACAGGCACATTCACACACACGTATGCACATGTACACACAGCATAGTTTCAGGCTGGGATCATTGGTAATTAGGGGGAAGACATAGGTGGTGCAGAGTAACTCAGGAAGGTCATCTTACATCACGTGGTCAGGGAGCCAGGTGTAAACAAGAGACATTTGAGCCTAGGACTTTGGGGTGAGGCTGAGTCAGGGAATGATTGTTAAAGACTGAGAGCAGCAAGTGCAAAGGGCCAGGGCTGAGAAAGTGTGTGATGTTCTCATAGGACAGAAAGGCCAGCAGAGAGATGGGAGGGCAGAGAGTGGTGGAAACGACATGCAATGTCGGAGTTTCAGGCCGAGGCAGGTGTGCAGCCTGGGAGGCCCAGTGAGGAGGTGGGTTTTATTCTTAGTAGAATGCAAAGCCACCAAAATACTTCAAGAAAAAAGTGATCTGATTTAGCCATAACTATGGAGAAGGAACCCACTCCAGGATTCTTGCTTAGAGAATCCCATGGACAGAGGAGCCTGGCAGGCTATAGTCCATGGGGTTGTAAGAGATGGATACAACTTAGCGATTAAACCACCACATTTACATTATCCCCTCCCTCGTGAGCCTCCCTCCCGCCTCCCCCATCCCACCACTCTAGGTCATCACAGAGCACCACACTGACCCCCTGTGCTACGCAGCAGCTTCCCACTAGCTCTCTGTTTTACATATGGGAGTATATATATGTCAGTGCTACTCTCTCAATTCGTCCCACCCTCTCCTTCCCCATTCTCTACATCTGCATCTCTATTCCTGCCCTGCAAATAAGCTCATCAGTACCATTCTTCTAGATTCCTTATATATACATTAACATAAACTTATGGCTGATTTGCATTTTTGTACAGTAGAAATGAACACAACTTTGTAAAGCAATTATCCACCAATTAAAAATTTGCAAAATTAAATAAATAAAAAATAAGTAAAAAATAAAGAAGAATACCTTCTAATTTGAAAGAATTGGCTGCTCTGTACAGAGTGGATTGTTTGCAGAGAGCTAAACTTCAGGACTTCCCTGGTGTCTCAAGAGTAAAGAATCTGCCTGCCGATGCAGGTGACACGTGTTTGATTCCTAGTCTGGGAAGATTCCACATGCCACAGAGCAACTAAGCCCTTTCACCACAGCTATTGAGTCTTGCTCTAGAGCCCGGGAGCTGCAACTACTGAAGCCCAAGTGCCCTAGAGCCTGTGCTCAACAACAAGAGAAGCCCCTGCAACGAGAAGCCGTGCACTGCAGTGAAGAGTAGCCCCCTGCTCCCTGCAACTAGCAAAAAGCCCATGCAGTAAGGTAGACCCAGCACAGCCAAAAATAAATACATAAAATTATATTTTTAAAAAGTAAAGCTAGCAGAGGTGGTTCAGAGGCTTCCACATGGTCTGGGCAAAAGATGTCGCTGGCGAGGATTCAGGTAGAAGCAGTGGTGATAGAAGTGGATGGACTGGAGAGATATTCAGGAGGCAGAAACAGCAAGTCTCTTCTTCCTGTCCTCTCTCCAGGCTTGAGTATGAGCTGGTAGACTCTGCAGAGGCTGGACCTGACCAGTAAGCTCCCACGGCTTCTTGTCCAGACCCTGCAGAGGCCAGTCCAGGCCACTTGGAGAGAAAGAGACATGAGGAAGGGCACAGCTGGAGTGGGCAAGCAGACACAGCTGTCCTGGTGCTGCTGGAGGATGGGGATATTGAATTCCTCAAAAACAGGGCAGGAGCCATGAGCCTCCACAGGAAGGCAGCAAGAGCTGGCTGTGATATGGTGTAGGCTGGCCCATTCACTTTGCCCTCCAGTGAATATCAGTAACAATAATACAATCACTGGACTTTCTGCAAAACTCTGTGTTAACCGCTTTCTCCACCATATATAACTGAATCTTCATAAATGCCCTGGGAGGTGATTCTGTTGTTATACAGATGAGAGCACTGAGGTTGAGTGAGGCTAAATTTGCTCAGAGACTTCCCTGGTGGCTCAGATGGTAAAAAAAAAAAAAAAAAAAAATCTGCCCACAATGCAGGAAATGTGGGTTTGACCCCTAGGTTGGGAAGATCCTCTGGAGGAGGAAATGGCTACCTACTCCAGTATTTTTGCCTGGAGAATCCCTTGGATAGAGGAGCTCAGCATCACAAGGCTTGGGAGTGTTGGAGCTGGGATTCAAACCCAGATCTGCCCAGACCCTGAGTCACTAAATTGCGCCCATGGGTCCCCTGGTGACAGCTACCTGCTTGGCCTGGGGTGGAGCAATCCTCAGCCCAGGGGTAACGCAACCAGGATGCACTTGATTGGCACAAAGGCTATCAGAGAGCTCCTCCCTTCAGAGGAGAGAGAGTGGTCTACTCAATTGTGCTCTGACTCCTGGATGCTGCTTCTTTCTTAAAAATTTTATTATATTTTACTCAATTTATTCTTATTTTATTTTTTATTATTAACTTTCATAGTCACTTTACAATCTTGTATTAGCTTCTGCTGTGAAGCAAAGTAAATCAGCTATACGTATACATGTATCTGCTCATTTTTGGATTTCTTTCCCATTTAGGTCAACATAGAGCACTGAGCAGAGTTCTCTGTGCTATACAGTAGGTTCTCATTAGTTATCTAGTCTATACATTGTAGTGTATATATGTCAATCCCAATCTCCCAGTTCATCCCACTCCTTTTCCCCCCTTGGTGTCCATATATTAGTTCTCTACATCTGTGTCTCTATTTCTGTTTTGCAAATAGGTTCATCTGTACCATTTTTCTAGAGTCCACATATCAGTGATATAATACGATATTTGTTTTTCTCTCTCTGACTTACTTCCTTCTGAACGACAGTCTTTAGGTCCATCCACGTCTCTACAACTGGTGTTGTTTTGTTCCTTTTTTATGGCTGAGTAATATTCCATTGTGTATATGTACCACATCTTCTTTATCCGTTCCTTTGTAGATAGACGTTTAGGTTGCTTCCATGTCCTGACTATTGTAAGTAGTATTGCAAAGAACATTGGGATGCACTCATTCTTTTGAACTCTGGTTTTCTCCAGATATAGTGCTGCTTCTTAAGTAGTACAATATGGATTACTTGTGGTGCAGTAGCAGCAGCAAACACACATGGAAATGCAGGCTATGGTCACTTGAGACCTGGTCACCTGGAGGTTACTTGCATAAGGTTACTTGGAGAAATAAGAACTTAGATCAGCTCTGAGGAGGTAGTAAGCATTTGATTGGCTGAAGAGAAGTTTAGAATGATAGAGTGAAGGCAGGAGTGGGCTTGTGGTATGATTATGAGACCCTGAGATATGCTAGGATTGTAGCAGACGTTTCATGGGAAAGGTCAGTGGAGAAGGAAGGGGCCTAGGTGGGGTCAGACCAGGTTATGGAAACAATTAAAAGTAAGTTTGAGGACCCCTGAGCATCCACACATCCCCTCAACCACATCCCCTAACCGCCTTTGTTTTCCTTTTCTCACATCTTGGCTATTCATGCTGGTTTATTTTTCTAGATTCCTTGTAGAACTATTTTGCTTGTTAAGTTCCAAGACAAATTCTTTTGGAATTTTCATTGCCATTGTACAAAATCTTTATACTTAGTAAGTATGCTTTATATTTAGAGTTGGGATCATGACAAAATTTTATCTTTCCTTTGTAAATTCTTGTCACCTGTGGTGTAGGTTTTTTGAGATCTCCATTTCATAGCTGCTTTATATGTATGAGGATGGATTACCTTTGACAAGTCTCAGATGATTTTTTTTTTTTTTTGGCTGTACTAAAAGCTCTTTTCTTTAAAAATCGTGACTCTTGAGATTTTGGATGGCATGTTAGCTGTCTTACCATAGGTAGGTTCTTAGAGCTCTCTTTTTGCACTGCTGTTAGGACTATTAATATCCCTTCTCCCTGCCTCTTTCAGATTTGACACCTATAGATCCAAGAAAGAGAGTGAGCGTCTGGCCCAGTATTTAAATGCCGTGCCTGATGGCAGGATCCTTTCTGTTGCTGTGAACGATGAAGGCTCTCGAAACTTGGATGATGTGGCCAGGAAGGTGATGACCAAACTGGGCAGCAAACACTTCCTACACCTTGGATTCAGGTATCGGTCATCACTTCCATCACTTCCCCAGGCTCCAGAACACTAAAGCAACGCTAGCCCAGACAGACTTTACCTAACTTCCTTCCTGGTTTCCCCAGGGCCACGTGACCCTCAAGGGTGACCCTGGAGGATGCAGGCACACACATCCATCTGCATTGGATGTATTACGACTTGTTTTTAAAGGGAACCTAGTTTTTCTTACAAGCATATTCCACTCTTCAAACTTCAAAGCTCTCTGAGTATATATACTCATTCATTCAGTCAGTCACTTACTAAATATTAATTGAGTATCTACTGAAGGTAAGAGCTATGCCTCAGATGTACAATGAATGGTCATTTTCCTTTCCTTTGGCGAAGGGATCATAACGTGCCTTGGGGTTGGCAGACATCTGTTTAGAGACTACAAGAAGTGCCTCTGCCCTGCCAAGACCCTCCCAGCAGAAGGGGCACTTTGATGTGCTCCAGAACGAGTTTTGTTTGCCTGGGTTTGCAGCGTCATGCCTGATTCTGGAGGTGCGCATGCTTTGGCATGAAGATAAATGCATTATGGTTTATCCAACAGTAGCCACACCTTTGAATCGTGTTGAATCAGATCTTGGTTTAGTGGAAAGTTGAGATCATCTTTCCCGTGGCTGTTGGAGATAGAGACGCCCTGTCCTTCGGCTCTGCAGATGATGGGCAAGATGGGGGCAGGCCAGAGGCTCTCCTGGGCTCTGAGCAAAGCAATTTTACTGACTGGGTGGAGCCCCCCCGGGCAGGAGCAGGGCTCCAGGTTCCAGGGTGCGTTTTCCACCTGCCCATGGGCAACTCCCTCTGGAAGGATTTGGGCAGGAAACTTGAGCAGCCAAAGATGACAATGACACTGTAGTACTGCAAAGCTCCTTTGTTGATAAAAACTGAGGGCATTGCTATTTCATTGTCATATAAGCCAAAAGGCCAGTTTGTTCATCTACACCAAGAGGTAGAACCACAAAGAGACTGGCTACATATGGCCTCAGCAGAAGAAGAGCCAAGATCTGGCATCCAATTTGTCCTGAATCTTCAGTCTGGGCTGGACCTCTTCCTAGGTGATGGCACACAAGTGACTCACCCTCTCTTTGAACTGTCCCCATGATGTGTAAAATGGGATATTTCAGGAGTCAGCTCAGAGGACTCTGGGGAAGGTAAAGGTGATGAGATGAGCAAAGTATTTGCCACTGTGGGTGGCACAGAGTAAAACTCAATGAACATTAGCAACTCTTCTCAAGAGCCATGGAAAGGATTGTTGTTGTTCAGTCACTCAGTTGTATCCGACTCTTTGTGACCCTATGGACTGCAGCATGCCAAGCTCCTCTATCCATGGGATTGTCTAGGCAAGAATACTGGAGTGGGTTGCCATTTCCTCCTCTAGGGGATCTTCCTTATCTAGTGATTGAACCTGCATCTCCTATATCTCCTGCCTTGCAGGCAGTTCTTTACCTGCTGAGCCACCAGGGAAGCCCCAATGTATGACATAGGTTGTATCAATTCAGTGAGGGAGAATGTGGTTTGTTCAGTAAACTTATTTGGGTATTATTACTTTTTAAAAAAGAGATCAGTGTCAGAGATAGGGAAACAAACTTTGGGGATGCTAAATGTGCCTCCAGCTCTTGACCTATCTGTTGATTTGAATTGGTGGTGTAGGAGTAATAGGAAAAGTGGAGGAGAGGCATATGGGTCCTCTCTAGACATCCATGTGATCTGAAGTTGATATTTTCCCTTTTCTGTTGCTTATCTTCCTTCCCTGTCTTCCACTATCTCCTGGAGTTTGCTCAAACTCATGCCCATTGAGTTGGTGATACCATCCAACCATCTCATCCTCTGTTGCCTCCTTCTCTTCCTGCCCTCAATCTTTCCCAGCATCGGGAAAGTCGATTCCCAGCATCGACTCATTTCCAATGAGTCAGCTCTTCGCATCAGGAGGCCAAAGTATTGGAGTTTCAGCATCAGCCCTCCCAGTGAATATTCAGGGTTGATTTCCTTTAAGATTGACTGGTTTGCTCTCCTTGCTGTCCAAAGGACTCTCAAGAGTCTTCCCCAACACCATAGTTTGAAGGCATTAATTCTTCAGCGCTCAGGATGGGTGCTCTTAATATGTTCTATGAGTAAAGGAGATACATATCCTTCATTTGTTATCCTTCATTTGTATATAGACCCACTTTGAATGAGAAACTCAGAGCACTTAAAGTCAGCAGAAGATCTGAAACTTAGACCCAGTTCATCCAGGGAGTGATTATTGAGCAGAAATTGAAATAAAGCACCAGGAAGGGACTAGTCCTACTGAGTTCTTGCAGGAAGTCATGAGGTCTTGCGGGAAGTCTTGAGCTCTCAAGGGAAGGCAGACATAAAAGAACTGATGATGGTGTGTGAAAGAACAAGAAGGGGAAGGAAGAGAGATGAAGTTGGCAAGGTGGGCACAGGATGGCTTTTTGCTCAGTGCCAAGAAGCTTGCTCTTTATCCAAGTCAGTAGGCATTGAAAGATTTTTAAACAAGTGTGACACAGTCTAATCCCCAAATTCAATGAACCCCAACCTTTGATCTGAAGATGAGATCAAAACAAAAATAACCAAACAAATACGAGCTATTGACAACTCATAGTAAGAGAGAGGCTGGCTTAGGTATTAGAGGTTGGATAAAGATGGATAAGAAAACCTCCCTGCCTTAGAGCAGTGCACATTTCGATGGAGAGAAGAGTGTACAACTTGCCAAAATCAGACCACTTCTTTTTCCTCCTTTGCTCCTCATGAAAAAAAACATCTCTTTCCTTCCCAAGGCCCAGTGCCGATTGCTGAGGACTCAGACACATCTGCCCAGTTTTCCTCAAGCTTGACTTGGGAGAGAAATAACCTTTCTCCCTTGGAGCATGTCTCCTTATTTTCCTGAAGGACTCAGAGCACTTGCTTCAGGACCTCATTGAGCTTGGCAAGTGGTATGTGGGTCTATGGGCTTGTTTGTTTGTGATTCATGCCCCATCTACTGCCAGAATGGAGTTGCAGAGGCTCAGGATCCACAAACATCAGGCTGGTCAGATGGCCTTTCAAATGGTTAGGAAAGCCAGGGCTTGCTGAGAAAGGCGCTTGTTCTTTTGGAAAAGGGAAGCCCAGCCCGGGAACTCATTTCCCCAAGCAGCCTCACTATGACACTATGTTAACTCTGCCTCCAGTACAGGCTCAGACAGGTGAAAACTTTACTTTTTGTTGTTGTCTTTTTTTCAGACACCCTTGGAGTTTCCTAACTGTGAAAGGAAATCCCTCTTCTTCCGTCGAAGACCACATCGAGTATCATGGTAATAAATGGTGAAAGGCCATTCCCCCCTGGGTTTTTCTGACCAATAGGCTCAGGGGCTCTTGGAACCACTCTCCTCCCAGATGGTGCAGTGGTAGAGAATCCGCCTGCCAATACAGGAGACATAAGAGAAACAGGTTTGATCCCTGGGCTGGGAAGATTCCCTGGAGGAAAGCATGCTAACCCACTCCAGTATTCTTACCTGGAGAATCCCATAGACAGAGGAGGCTGGCGAACTACAGTCCATGGGATCGCAAAAATTGCACATGACCAAACAAACTCCCTTCTCCTTCCCCAGAATGTGGCTGATCCATCTCCCAACACACTGTTGAGTGACTAGCTGCTTAATTGCCAGGTTACATGAGTGGCAAAAGTCCATACTGGTTTAAGGCTGATCACTAAGATAATGTTTACATTTGCAAAGAGATCATCATCCGTTTAATCCCAAACAAGTGACACAGGAAAGATGAGAACTGGGTCAGAACCAGCAGGAGTAATATTTTGATCTAAAAAGATGCTTTGAGGACTTCCCTGGCAGTCTAGTGGTTAGTGGTCTGTGCTTTCACTGCAGGGGGCATGGGTTCCATCCCTGGTTAGGAAACGAAGATCCCACATGCTATGCCTTGTGGCCAAAAAAAAAAAAAAGTAAGATGAAGAAGTGGTTCAAGATCTACGTGTGCAGGGGGCTTTCTCTGCCTTAGCATCACATCTTTCTTAATTCGGGGGTCTGTGTGGTTGCTGATGCCTCTGATCTCCTCTTTGATAGGACACCATGGCTCTGCTGCTGCCCGGGTGTTCAAACTCTTCCGGACAGAGCACGGTGAGCTTTTCAACGTCTCCTCATCCAGCGAGTGGGTTCAAGGTGAGGAGCTTGGGACCCCTTGGTAAAATTCCACAGTGGGATAAAAAGTCGGGACTTTGCAGAAGGAGAATTTTTCTTTCCACCAGTAAGACCGCTTGACGGCTTCAGTGTTAACTCAGTTGGCAGCTGAGGGTGGTCTTTAATCTGGGCTCAGTGGGGAATAACCCAGAGGGATGTGCCCTTTCACGGAATGCCTCTTCTGTGCCAGGCGATGGCACTGACAGGGAACGCAGACAGCAGTAGGATCCGGCCTTCAAGGAGCTCACACACAGGGACATGGAGGGGGGGTGGCGTGGAAAGCACCACTCTTCATGAGCACCCTCAGACAATGGGTTCATGGCTGGATCTCATCTTTCTCCTTTTGGCAATAATGAAGAATACCTGTTGCTTTTATAAAATAAGATAGTCAATAAGAGGAACTTGCAATGAAAAGTTGGGGGTGGTGGGGAGGTTGGCAGATGGATTACAAACCTGGTAAGAGCCTGGACATATGGTATTTGATTCCCACTGAGCTGAGGGTACACGGAGGCTGCACCCAGCATGGCCAGTCTCAGCGCCCTGCTTGCCTGACCCTGATCTTTGCTTTCTGCCCAGATGTGGAGTGGACAGAGTGGTTCGAACATGACCAAGTATCTTACACAAAAGGTGGAGAGAAAATTTCAGACCTCGGGGTCACTCATCCAGGGAAAATCTGCAATCGCCCCATTGATATACAGGTAACCAAGAAGTTATCAAGGCTTTGTCTTGAAGAAGATGCTGTAGATCACAAACTATCTTACTATCTGAGTGGTGTGAGTCTCATGGCCCTCCTGTGATGTCGGTAGTGCCAGAGAATAGCGTTCTCATTTTAAAGACTGACCTGGAAGCTGATTGTCTGCTCCAGGCCTCCCCCCATGACTTTCAAAGCCAGGATTCAGATTCTCTTCTGGGTCCTGCTGAAAAGTTCCTTTTCTGTCTCCTCAACCTGCATCTTCAGCTATGGGTGAGGGTGCCCAGTGAGGGGAGTGTTTGACTTTCTCGGCTTCACACACCCATTCATTTCTTTTAGGGCTTCAAGTTCACAGGGTGTAGCTGGAATTCAGGTGCAGGCTGAGACCAGCCCAGGTGGAGAACACCTACAGCCTTGTTCTCCACTTAGTGAAAGTCAGCCTTCACAGAATGGACAGTATTTGCTTGGGATCTTCACTTGGAGTTAACTCTGTTCAAAAGGGACCTGGGCTTCCCAGATGGTGCTAGTAGTAAAGAACTCACCTGCCAAGGCAGGAGATGCAAAAGATGTGGCTTCAATCCCTGAGTCAGAAAGATCGCCTAGATTAAGAAATGGCAACCCACTGCAGCATTCTTGCCTGAAGAATCCCATGAACAGAGGAGCCTGGCAAGCTACAGTTCAGGAGGTCACAAAGAGTCGGACACAACTGAGTGACCGAGCAAAGAGGACCTAGGCTTTCTCAGCTGGCTCCATCATGAAAGTGTGGCACAAATGGGCAGCTCTCACAACTCAGTGGCTCAGCTGGTGAGCTTGAGAGCTCAAGGGAGAATAGGAAAGACAGAGACATAGGCAAGAAAATGGAGTTTATTTCCTTATGCCTGGTCTTCTTCCAAAACAAGATTTGGGGCCACTTAAATGTCTGATAGAGAATTTGGCTTCCCAGATGGCTCAGTGGTAAAGAATCCTCCTGCCAATGCAGGAAACACAAGAGATAAGGGTTAGATCCTTGGGTTGGGAAGAACCCTTGGAGGAGGGCATGGCTAACCACTCCAGTATCCTTGCCTGGAGAATCCCACAGACAGAGGAGCCTGACAGGCTACAGTCCACAGGGTTGCAAAGTGTCCAACATAACTGAGCACACACACACACATACACACGCACACGCACACGCACGGACACACATACACACACACACGAGAATTTGGAGTCATTTCAGGAAGACCGTCTCTGCCCATTTTATCTTCTTTCAGCCAATAAAAACAGCAACATTTGTACACCACCTTTTCTCAGATTATCTAACCTCAGGTCCCAGATCATCTGACTGTTTTCACTCCTCCATATCCCTCCACCCCCAAGGCTTGACTTCCACCCCCTGCCTTGCAATGTAGAGGGACCACAGGACAAGGGACCACTTTTCCAAGAGAGGACAGTTGGTTCTGCGGTCAGCAAAGGCCAGGGAAACCTTTCTCATTGTTTGGCCAAGGCTGTTCGTTCACATGGCTCCAGTGTGGTTGAGAAGGATTTACCCAGATTCCGTTACACATTATAGACTCTTCTTGGGTCCAAGAGAATCAAAAAATGCTGACTCCCCCAAAGCACATACTTCTCAGATTTAACTTTAATTTTTTTCTTGCAACCCTGCACGTTCCAGCTCTAATTCTGAGAGAGCCCCAATTGGATTCCTCCAGTTTACTTGGCTACAGGAAGTCCAGTCCTATACCAGGGCTGCTCCCTCCCCAAGCATTTCTGGAAATCCTCGAGGAATGTGTCCATGCTCTGCAAATCCCTCCCAGTGTTTGCTCTGCCAGCTGTCTGGCTCCAGACCACTGTTGTTGAGAAGACCACTGCTCCATGCCAGGAAAATAGCTTTCCTTAGGCATTTCTTACTCTCAGGAACTTTGATCCGAGCTGATATGGACTCTTCCCAGAGAGTGTCAAAGCACCACTAATCCCAGGCTCAAACAGTCTGTAAAACTTTACTGAAGGCTTGGAGAGAGCAGTGAAAATATATGTGTTTTTCCCATATGTCATACATATAATAGTGTGTGACTGCTCGAGTCCCAGGTGGCTCAGTGGTAAAGAATCGGCCAGCACTGCAGAAGACTCAGGTTCTATCCCTGGATCAGGAAGGTCTCCTGGAGAAGGAAGTGGCAACCCACTCCAGTACTCTTGCCTGGAAAATCCCATGGACAGAGGAGCCTGGTGGGCTATAGTCCGAGGGGTTGAAAAGAGTCGAACATGACTTAGTGACTAAACAGCAACAACAACATGACTGCTCACCAACTCAATAATCCCAGACCTTCCATGGGGACCAACCCCATACTCTGTAACCACTAGGCTGCCACCACACTGCAGGGCCCATTTACTTTGCTGAACAGCAGAAACTAACACAACATAGTAAGACAACTATACTCCGATACAAATTAAGAAATAAAAGAAACAGGAAGTGCTCTAACCTGAAAATGTCAGGCTCACCTCCTTTCTCGCCATCAACCCATTTCTTTATAGTCATCAGAGGCAATGAGGTAGACGATACTCTGGGTTTTTCTGAAGTCAAAAAAGCAAAACCAGGCTTATGCTATGTTTACCACAGGTGAGAGAAGCAAGATTTCATTCTCTTCATCAATAGAGTGTGAGACACATCTGCCAGGAGCTAAATGCCCAAGTTAATTGACCCACCAGAGAGACTGAGACAAAACTGAAATGCCCAGGTGCCTGTCTTTGCCACCATGGGAAATCACAGGTTACTGGGGTCACTTGCCACCTCTGATCACCCCGAGGGCCCTGCACAAGAGGTCCCTGAGATACCTGCAGTCAAATCCTTTGGAGGAGAGGGGGTGTTAGGACATTTGTCACCTGGGCAGGATGGTGAGTTGGAAAGAAAAATAGTTGGAAATAGTTAAGACTAGTACAGTTGACCTCAACTCAAGGAAAGTTTTTCAACATCTGATCATATGTGATTCTGCAAAATCAAACCCAAAAACAATAGTCCCCAGTTCCCATGTCCTCACCCTTCTGATGATTATCCTGGGCTGAAATCTCCTTGCTTCCCATCTTCTCTCTTAAAACTCATCTGCCTTTCAAGACCTGTGGAACCTAATGGACTCACATGTCCTTTGGGACATGTGAGGTGCCCAAAACACCAAATTTAAGGTGGCGCTGCCTCCCAGGTGCCAACTCTGCACTCACGTGACCCTGGAGAGAGAGTGCTGCCTTAAATGTTGCACCCTGGGTTCCTCACTAGCAATCTTGGCCATATCTATCAGTCAAGCTGATTTAATTTAGTGTCTCAATTTCCTCCTAAGCAAAATGGAGATAATAATTGTTCCTTCATGGGATTATTTTGTGGATTTAATGCAGCAATACATGAAGCTTCTGACCTACAGCGAGTGCCCATAATTTTCTTTTATTATTTTAAAATTGTTTATATTATTATTTATTATGATATTGCTTGTTTAGTCACTAACTTGTGCCTGACTCTTTTGTGACCCCAAGGACAGTAGCCTGCCAGACTCCTCTGTCCATGGGATTTCCCAGGCAAGAACACTGGAGTGGGTTACCATTTCCTTCTCTAGGGGATCTTCCCAGACCAGGGATCAAACCTGCATCGCCTGCCTGCATTGGCAGGTGGATTCTTTACCACTGAGCCACCAGGGAAGCCTATGACATTGCTAGTTATTTTATAATTATTATCAAGAATAACAATCACATTGTGAAGATCAAGTTCACTGAACAGTGGGAAAGCCCTTTTTACTCTTCTTGTCCAAAACTGAGGTCATTCTTATGATTTAAAAGGGAGAAAAAGAAAAACAATAAAATTGAATAGAGGTTTTCTTGAAATTTTTGTTGGATGTTGTACCTTAAAAAATGTCCAGCTCCCCGGGATGATGTTTTTAGGCTCAGTTCTCAATATTCAGGGATGTCCTACTGAAAAACATGCTGGCCTCAGGGGGAAAGATCTGGGAGTCAGAGGAGTGGGCTTGACAGTCAGGTGACCTTGAACTTGCACCTAAATCCCTGTGAGCCTTTGTGATTTCCTCTAAGGGTGAGTCGGCAGTGCCTGCCTCTCTGCTGCAGGAACCACCCCAGATAAGGACTGTGAGCATGTTGCCTGCAGGAAAGGCCTGAATTTTTATTCTGGCTAAACTCAAATTTCCACAGCTCTCCTCCCAAACCACAGACAACGAGTATCTGCTGGCCCCCCTTTTTTAGATGGACTATACTTCGCTTTCCTATTTGCCTAGCCCTGGTCCCTTTGGTCTTTGTGCCAAAAAGGACAACAGCTGTGGCCCTTGCTCTAAATTGCAAGTCTCTGATGACAGCCACCGTCGTGGTGCAGACACACCCCGGCCCTGGGGTGAGCCCCAGCTGGCAGGGACTGTGCCCTCCTCTGAACCCACTCCTAAGATTCTCGACCTGGCCTTGGAGCTGCCATCAGCTGAGACTCTGCTTCGTGCCTGGCCTTGGATTGGATGCTGAGATCAGGGAAGAAGCAATACCTGGCCCTTCCAGAGCCCACCACCCCCCTGGTAGGAGACAGACACTGAACGCAGGACAGTAAGAACAGCAGCGCAAGGGGCTGCGAGGCACCGCTCTATCACTGGATGGGTCCAGATTCAGATTCTGGCCCTGCTTCTTACCAGCTGTGTGATGCTGGGCAAGTTACCCAACCTCTCTGAGTATGTTTCCAGATCCTTAAAACCAGCATCAACCTCATAGACCTCAGAGCCAGGAAGAGGGAATGCAATAATGTATGTTAATAATGTATGGAACTCAGGGACTTCCCTGGTGGCCCCCAGTGGTTAAGATTCTGCACTTCCAAGGCAGGGGGTGAGGGTTCATTCCCTCGTCAGGGAACTAAGATTTCATGTGGTGCACAGTGAGGCCAAAAAATAAAAAACAAATTGAAAAAAAATGTATGGAGCTCCATAACTACAAAAAGGGTTGTCAAACTTAACTTCCCATTGGAATCACCTGGGGCAGTCTTTCAAAGTTCTCTTGTCCAGGTTGTACCCTGGACACAATCAAATCCGAGACTCTGAGGATGGGGCCTGAGCGTGAGCATTTTGGGTTTTTTTTGGTGGCTGCACTGGGTCTTCGCTGCTGCATCAGCTTTCTCTAGTTGCAGTGAGTGGGAGCTACTCTAGTTGTGGTGTGCATACTCATTTTGGTGGCTTCTCTTGCTGCCAAGCACAGGCTCTATGCACTCAGGCTTCAGTAGTTGCAGCACATGGGCTCAGCAGTTGCGTCTCACCGCCTCTAGAGCACAGACTCAGTAGTTGTGGTGCACAGGCTTAGTTGCTCCGAGGCATGTAGGATCTTCCCAGACCAGAGATCAAACCCATGTCCCCTGCATGGGCAGGCGGATTCTTAACCACTGGATCACCAGAGAAGTCCCAGCAAGAGTATTTTTAAAGGCTCCCCACAGGATATGGAGTCACATTTGGGCACCAACAGGTTGATCCAATGAGCCTTCAGTAAATGTTGGCCACTGTGGACCTCTGGATGGGGGAGAGTAGAAAGCAGCCCGCCCAGCTCTTAAAAAAGCATGTGGTGGTGATAAACACTCTGTAAACTGTTCCCCAGTGTAGTCACTCACTGGTTCGGATACCAAATATGGTGGGACCCCAGGCAAGATTTTTATCCACCCTGTGACTTCATGCTGCCCTTCTTATAACAGAATAGAGAAGGGGAAACGTTAGAATAATAGTCTAAAGGCCATTGTAAATAAGTTTCTCAGCAGCGATTTTAGACTTGCGAGTATATGTTTGTAACATTAATCATCACCTTCCTTCTTTACAAAGAGAAATGACTTTGTAATTTCTGTGCCATTCCCAGGCCACTACATTGGATGGAGTCAACCTCACCACTGAGGTTGTCTATAAAAGAGGCCAGGATTATAGGTTTGTGTGCTACGACCGGGGCCAAGCCTGCCAGAGCTACCGTGTGCGGTTCCTGTGCGGAAAGCCTGGTAAGCAGCCCCTTACTGGGGATACTCTTGCCTCCGTGGCTCGGTTCCTCCAGCTGGCAGCTATCCACTGCGAGTTTGGGCGGCGGGGTCAGCCACCTCCGGGCATCTCAGTGACATGGTGCTCCTGCCAAGTTCTCGATGGAGAGCCCTTCTATGACACAGGAACCGTGGGAGGGTCCTCGGAGTTGGCAGGAGCCAGTGGAGCCCCACCCTGCCCATACGCCTTTCAGGAAGGGGAAGGGCCTATTCAAGGCAACTGGGGTGCTGTGGACGGAGCTGACCTTCCTGCAGCCCGCCCCCACAGAGATACGTAGCCCATGGCCTCTCTGGATGCTATTATTTTAAACCCAGTTCCCGAGGTGCTTGTTAGCAGGGGTTGGAAATGGTCGGTTTCTTCTCGAGGGCACTTGGCCATCTCCAGAAGGCAGTCATTAGGGATGGGAGTTTTTTGGAAGGGGAGACTGACAGCTACTGTAAATAATAGTTGAGAGAAACTATATTTGTTTTACATCTTTTGCAAAGTGGGTGTGGAGAGACAGCCCCATTTAACTCCAGCTAAGGAGTTAGTGGAAAATTCCCCTGCCCAGAGCTAATGAATGGCTCTTTTCTGGTAGGGTTTTTTGATGACTTAAAAAAAAAAAACAAAAACCATACCAAGACTGGTTCGGGGCGAGCCTGGTGATTTGGGTTTTGGATAGGCAAACCTGGCATTTACTGATTTAGGGAGGGTAAGGGAAGAGGTGGAAGTTTGCCAGGAGCAAAGGTTTAACTCTCAGTGTCTCCTATTTTGGGTTATAGTGAGGCCCAAACTCACCGTCACCATCGACACCAATGTGAACAGCACCATCCTGCATCTGGAAGACAACGTACAGTCATGGAAGCCTGGGGACACCCTGGTTGTTGCCAGTACCGATTACTCCATGTACCAGGCAGAAGAGTTCCAGGTGCTCCCCTGCAGAACCTGTGCCCCCAACCAGGTCAAAGTAGCAGGTAGGACATTTGTTTACCCCTTCCTAGGCTAGATGAAACTGAAAATTGCTAGGCTTAAAGTTGACTGAAATAAAAACAAATTTGTAGCAGTCAGCTATAGCGATGATAATGCTGCATAACAACAACAACAAAAATTTCTTAAAATTTCCTAGCAAACTTTTATTTCTTACTAATGCATCTATATGCTATGTAGGGTTCAGCTTTTCTAGACTAAACTTGGCTCCAAGGGTTGGGTTCAGGTCAGTTCCATGTGACTCTCATTCTTCCCAAGGACATACTATTGTTCATGGCGGGGAAGTGAACAGAATCACAGGAGGACTCCTAAGGCCTGCCTGAGCTCCAAACTTGAACCCTCTCATACCTACCTTCCAATAGATCACATGGTCCAGCTCAACATGAATGGGGAACTCTATTTCTCCCATTAAGACAGAGGGGAGGGAGTGTATATTTGTTAGCAATAATTTAACTTACCACAAAAATGTAAATGTCTTCTTTCTCTACCTTTTACATTTCCTTTTTCTTCTCCTAAATCTTAACTTAAATGCCCTGGTTATTTATGTTATGTGAGGTTACTGGAATTATAGATGGTTAGAGGTAAAAAGGGTGCTACCCAAATGGCTCAGTGGTAAAGAATCCACCTGCCAATACAGGAGATGAGGGTTTGATTCCTGGGTCAGGAAGATCTCCTGGAGGAGAAAATGGCAACCCATCTAGTATTCTTGCCAAGGAAGTCCCGTGAACAGAGGAGCCTGGTGGGCTACAGTCCATGGGATCACAAAGAGTTGGACACAAGTTAGTGACTAAACAACAACAACAAAGATGTAAAAAGAGACCTTGTTTATAGTCCAGGGCAATTATTCTTTGGGGAGGGGAGTCATGTACTGATTAGAGCTGTTGGTTGTAAGCGACAGAATCCAATTCAACTACCTTAAACAACATAGAAATTAATTGGGAAACTATTCAACTTAGAGAGCTAAATAGAAGCTGGGCAGTCATGCTGCAAACAAAGACCAGAAATAGGGCAGCTTCAGGGGTCTGGGGTGCAGGAATGCATGGGCAGCCTCCTTAAGGCATCACTATTTGCATGTCCTGGGACATGGTGCTCGAAAGTTACCTTCCAGGAGACAGCATTGATTGGGTTGATGGCTCACATGCTTACCCTCTGGCTAGGACACCATCATTAACTGTCCTTCGAAGACTGCATTGCATGGATACAGTCACTCCCCAGAGGAAAATTGAGATGTATTAGCAGAGAAAGGCAAATCAATACTAGGCATTAAAAATATCAGCTGCTATATGTGGAATCTAAAAAACAGGTACAAATGAACTTATCTACAAAACAGAAATAGAGTCACTGATGTAGAGAACAAGCTTATGGTTACCAGGGGGTAAAGAGCAGGAGAGATTGAGCTTGACACATACATATTATTGTGTATAAAATAGATGACTGATAAGGAGAAGGCAATGGCACCCCACTCCAGTACTCTTGCCTGGAAAATCCCATGGACGGAGGAGCCTTGTAGGCTGCAGTCCATGGGGTCGCTAAGAGTCGGACTCGACTAAGCGACTTCACTTTGACTTTTCACTTTTATGCATTGGAGAAGGAAATGGCAACCCACTCCAGTGTTCTTGCCTGGAGAATCCCAGGGACAGGGGAGCCTGGTGGGCTGCCATCTCTGGGGTCGCACAGAGTCGGACACGACTGAAGTGACTTAGCAGCAGCAGCAGCATACGGCACAGGGAACTCTACTCAGTCCTCTGTAATGGCCTATATGGAAAGGAGTTTTAAAAAGAGGGCATGTATGTATGTATGTATGTATGTATATATATATGTATATATATATAACTGATTCACTTTGCTGTACAGCAGAAATTAACACACCACTGTAAATCAACTATAACCCAATAAAAATTTTTTTAAATATATCAGCTGCCACAGGACCATTGTACCTAGAGAAGTATTAGAATCTGGGGTAGAAGAATACTATGGATTGAGAAAATATAACCAACATACTGAAAGTATCTATTATCTTAGAAACAAAACTACAAAAAGTAAAATTTGACACCGTCTTTTTGGCTAGTGGAAGTGTGCTTGAGAAAGAATCTGGGGGCTTTCTTCTAAGTGCAATGGCTTTTTAGACTTCCTTGCTCCCCACTTACAGGATGGCACCAAGGGAAGCAGTTCCTAGTGAGTGCCAGACCCTTGGGTCCTCCCTTGGTGACGTGTGTCTCCCAAGGACAGTAGAGGCAGACAGGCCTTCTGGAATGCCAGGTGTCCTCTGGGGCTTGGCAGGAGTGGCATTCAGACGTGTGAGCTTTGTCACTGCCCTCTGTGAGGTGACCCTGATTCTGGGGCTGCATTTGTGGCTTCTAGGGGGCTGAAAGCTTGCCTTTGAGGCCCAGCCTTCAGGGAGGGAGAAGAAGGAGCACCCCTGGAAGAGGCCCTGGCCTGTTCACACCAGCCCCCATCTGCACCTCAGTGCTGGGCACCTCTAGGCCTGGAGGGAGATTTCAACATGAACAAGACCTAACAGGACAGCAGGTAGTGCCATGAGTGACCTTGAGAAAGGGAACCGTGTGATATGAGGGCACTTCTGCCTTGCCCCACAGCATGGTTCAGGGGTAAATGATCGAGCGTGGCTCCAGGTGGCAATGTTTGACCAGTGGTTCTAGCGGCTTCTTGAAGACTGTTCAGGCTGGACAGAGTGTGAGATGGGGCTGCTTCGGGTCCTGGGAGGACCAAGGAGGAAAGAGGGAGTAGAGAGGAGTGTACCCCCACGTCAGGACCCTCCAAGCTCCTTTGGTTCATGACTGCCCATGTCTGTATCTCCAAGTCCCACAGCCCAGCCTCCCCCGTGGCCCCTTAAGCAAGGGTGGGACCATCTTATTCAGAAGCTTTAGGGCTTTTGTGAAAACAGCACCCCCAGTGAGAAAAGTCCCAGGTAAGGTGTGTGTATGTGTCTGTCCGTCTGTCCTGGGGAGGCCCTCATTTCTCCTCTTTGGTTCCAAGCCCATTCTCTGGCTGTCCATCCCCTGGTGACATGGAGCGGGGACTCCAGCTGCTTTGTTCTTTTCCAAAATGGTGCTGCCACCCGGTTACCAATCAGTGTCCTCCTCCCCAGGCTGGCTGCAGAGTGGGATGCAGCCTTCCTGGCTCCTCTTTCCTCACTGCCCCCAAATTCCAGTAAACAGACTTTTTGCATTTTAAGGCTTTTCTGATGGGAAACAGATGGGGATAACAAAGTCATGAAAACGTGTGAATCATCTAAAAAAAAAAATTTCCAAGTTTTGCCAACCACAGTGTGATTCTCAACACCTCCTGACATGGCAATGGAAAATGTCTTCAATTTTCTACCCTGTTTTCATTCTCCACTTCCCACTTTGCTTGTAACCACCCAATATCACACACACACACACACTTTTAAGTAATACTACTGTTAATTAGTATTAACATTTTTTGAGTTTCCTACAATATGCTAAACACTTTACATGAACCATCTTTCTCACTCTCGATGATAGCATAAAAAGGTGAAGGCTACTGTTTTCTCCATGACCCAGATGAAGAAACATCTTCTTCATTTCTTCATGGAAATTAAATGTCTAGACTAATGCTTTCCACTATGGTAGCCACCAACCATTTATGGCTATATAAATGTAATTAAAATTAATTTTAAAAAGGAAATTCCATTCCTCAGTCATACTAGCCAGATTTTAAGAGTTCAGTGACCACCTGGGGCCAGTAGCTGACACGGAGTAGAGCATGCCCTTCATCTCAGAACTTTCTGGGGATTGCTGCTGTTGTAGACCCAGCAAGTCTTCTTGGAGGATATGAGCCAAGATTCAGAGTCAGAGCTCTCAAGTTCAAAGGCTGTGTGTTCTCTCAGCATCTTCACTCAAAGATGACTAGACAGGAGGCAGAATCTAGGGCACTCTATAGCTGAAATCTGCCTCTCCGGGACCCTCCAGCCCAAGTCCCTCTGGGCTTGTCCCCATGGTCTGAGAAGGGCAGGCCCCACTGCCCCCTCCCCCAGAATCCCTGGATCATGCTAGGTCGGGAACCACATGCACAGGGTGGAAGATCCTCGATGTTCGTTTTTCTCTTGAGCCCAGAGTGTCCTGTGCCATAACTGCGCTGCAGAGAGGGGGCATTGTAGAACCAGCCGTAGGGTGAGCACTCAGAAAGGTCAGAGTTTTGTTCCTGTGTGGGTCCCTCTGCACCCCACGCCTTTCCCACCCCTCGTCTGTGCTCACAGCCCTTCTGGATTATTTGAGACAAATCCAGCTTGGCCATGCCTGCCTGCTTTACCCCACACCCCAGCCCAACCGCTCCACCCCCGCTCTCAATACCCCCTACCTTTGGCCTTCCTGTATCAGAGCTTAGAGAAGGAAGGGAGGGTGGGTGGAGGCCAGCTGGGAGAATTCTGCAGACAGGACAGGATGCTGAGAAAGCAGAGTGCACAGCTTCCCTGGCATCGTGGCCTGGGAGTGGCCTGTGAACACAGCGGCAGGGCAGATAAAGCAGCCATGAGGTCTGTCAGAGCCCTGATAGGGAAGCCCCACTGCAGGCGGGGGAGGAGGCGGTGGGACTGGAGAGTTCTCCCAGCTCTCAGTCTGTCTTCCCACCTCTGCTCCCAGGACTCTAACCATCAGAGTGCCTCTATCCACCTGGAAGTTCCCCCTACCCCTGGCTTCTTTCCCTCCTCCACTCCTCCACCCCAGCCCACGGAACCGAGAAAGCTGTCAAACCTACTTTCTATGAACTCCCATCATAAGCGTGAAGCCAATGGTGGGAGCACTAGCCCCCTACCATGTGCCCAGGGCTGTTCCGGGCACATTCCCTGGATTAATTCATTTCACTACTATCTCTACGTTTGGAGATGTGTGCTATGATTGTCTCCATTGTATAGATAGAGTCTGAGGTTCAGGAAGCTTAAATGACGTGCTCAGGGATCCACAGCAATGATCTGAGTCAGATTCTGACCCGGACAGCCTGGCTCCAGAGCCACAGTCCTCCTCATCCACTGTCTCTCCCCTCCAGTTGTGTTGAGACTGAATTCCTGAGGAGGGCCCTCTGGCCACCCCCAGGAACAGAAACCTCTGGTTCCCATACTGTCTCCACATCATTTCTTTTTTGGCCACGTCACTCAAGATGTGGGATCTTAGTTCCCTGACTCTAACCCGCTCCCCCTGTATTGGAAGCACAGAGTCTTAACCACTGGACCACAGGGAAGTCCCTGGACACACCATATTTTAAAATGGATGCTGACAAATTGAGAGGAGCCCCCTGAACTCTGAAATGCATACACTCTGAGGGGTGGTTGGAAACCTGGGGATGCATGGCCTGGTTTCTTGGCTCTGCCAAGCACTGTGGGGACCCCAAGATGTGAAGGCTGACGTTGAGGATGGTCGGGGAAGA
The DNA here is from genome assembly GCF_029407905.1 of Bubalus kerabau. Classification (NCBI taxonomy): domain Eukaryota; kingdom Metazoa; phylum Chordata; class Mammalia; order Artiodactyla; family Bovidae; genus Bubalus; species Bubalus kerabau. The sequence goes on from NC_073642.1 coordinate 27,423,585, forward strand.
CTTCACTGAAAAGGAGCTAGATCTTGAGGAACAAAGTGATTTGCTCCATGGACAAAGGGAGGAGGCTGTCCTAACCAGAGAGAGAAGCTTAGGTAAAATCTCTAAGATGTAAAAAGCAGAGGCTCGTTGTGGGTAGGATGGGTGGTGAGATCTGGCTGGAGCAGAAAGGGCCGTGAGGGAGTGATGGTGGATAAGCCCACAAGAGTCTGGGTTTTACTCTGTCCATCCTGCTGGCGGCTGGGCAGGCTGCTGTGCTCCTTGGAGCTGTGTGCGAATATTACCTTGGTGGCAAAAGGGACTTGGTTGATGTCCTTAAGTTAAGGCTCATGAGATGGGAGGTGAGCCTGGATTATCTGGGTGGGCTCGGTGAAATCAAAAGGGTCCTTAAAGTATTTATTTATTTTGGCTGTGCTGGGTCTTCATTGCTGCATGAGCTTTTCTCTAGTTGTGGTGAGCAGGGCAACTCTCTAGTCGCAGTTGCAATGCAGAAGCTTCTTATTGCAGTGGCTTCTTTTGTCGCGGAGCATGGGTCCTCGGGTGTGTGGGCTTCAGTAGCTACAGCACTTGGGCTCAGTAGTTGCGGTTCTTCCGCCTCTGAGAAGACAATGGCACCCCACTCCAGTACTCCTGCCTAGAGAATCCCATGGACAGAGGAACCTGGCAGGCTGCAATCCATGGGGTCGCGGAGGGTCAGACACGACTGAGCGGCTTCACTTTCACTTTTCACTTTCATGCATTGGAGAAGGAAATGGCAACCCACTCCAGTGTTCTTGCCCGGAGAATCCCAGGGACGGGGGAGCCTGGTGGGCTGCCGTCTATGGGGTCACACGGAGTCGGACACGACTGAAGTGACTTGGCAGCAGCAGCGCCTCTAGAGCACAGGCTCAGTAGGTGTGAAACACGGGCTTAGTTGGTCCACAGCATGTGGTATCTTCCCCAGGCCAGAGCCTGAACCCACATCTCTTGCATTGGAGGTGGATTCTTTACCACCGAGCCACCAGGGAAGCCCAAAATGGCCCTTAAAAGAGAGATATAGGAATGTCAGAGTCAGAGGGAAAGATTGAAGGCAGAAGAAGTGGATGAGGATGAGATGATTGAATGACATCACTGACTCAATGGACATGAGCTTGAGCAAACTCCAGGAGATAGTGAAGGGCAGGGAAGCCTGGCGTGTTGCAGTCCAGGGGGTCACAAAGAATCAGACACGACTGAGCGACTGAACAGCAACCCAGGAACATTGACCACTGACTGGATCTGCAAAAGGCCAGGAGCGGACTCTCCCTGGAGCCTCCCAACAGAACCGGCACTGTCGACTTCTGACTGTAACCTGGTGGAATGGATTTTGAACTTCTGAACTCCAGGACTGTCAGACATTTCTGTTGTCTTTGGATTTCCCTGAAGCTCCAGTGGTTAGGACTCCATGCTTCCAGTGCAGCGGACATGAGTTTCATCCCTGGTTGGGGGACTAAGATCTCACATGCCACATGGCATGACCAAAAAAGAATAAGAAATTTCTGTTGTCTTAAACCACTAAATTTGTGGTCAGTTGTTTCTGTAGCCAGAGGAGACAAATACCAATTCCAAAGGGAATATTTTCTCAGCTTTGCCAGGCACTGGTCTCGCATCTTGAACTGAGATGCTTCAAAGAAACCACCGCCTCCCTGAGTCTGCAGAAATCCAAGGCAATAAACATCCTTTGAAAAAGTGCAGACCCACCCACGGGATGTTAGCTAGGTAAAGGACTGGACAGAGGAGCCAGCCCTCCCCGTGGATGAGAGGGCAGGGTGAGGTTACTGTCAGTGGGTGCAACTCGGGGCTCAGTACAACCACAGCCTTTGCATGTGGGCACCAGTGGAATCGAGGGGCAGAGCTCTGTGCCCTGCTGCTCTCGTCAAGGTCACAGTGAAAGCCAAGCAGTGTCCGTGGTATGGTTCGGGCTGCAAATCAGCACCAGAGACTGTTGCGGTCTATAATTACATCCTCAGAAGAAAAAGACAGCACCTAGGAGCCAGGTCAGCAGTCTCAGGGGCGAGCTAAATTTAAAGGCAGCCTGTTGTTTTTGTTGTTCAGTCTCTCGGTCAAGTCCGACTCTTTGCAACCCCACAGACTGCAGCATGCTAGGCTTCCCTTTATCACAGTGGCTTTGAAGAGGGGGTTTGTCTTGTGTCTGTAAGAAACCCAACTGGTAGGCAGTCTAGGGCATGAGTTCTGTGGGATCATCCAGAGCCCAGGTTTCTTCCTTCTGGTTGCTGTGCCATCTCCAGGGTATATTCTCACATAGGCAAGGATGGCCCACCACCAGTGCCCACATCTCAGCCCCAGGGGAGAGCGGGAGCCACCTGCAGGGTGCACGCATTGCCTCTGACCACGCTGACCTGCAGGGAGGCTAGGGAGTATGGTTGTCCCGGGGAGTCTTGCATCAGCTAAAATAGAAGTTTCTAGTACTGATAAGCAGAAAGAGGGTAGGAATTAGGGGACAAATAGCCATGTCTGCCATGGGCTTCAGATGTGAGCATTTATGTCTGGCTCTTCATCCAGGCAAGTAATTTCATCTCCCTGGGCTTCATTCTTCCATAAAACGGGGCTCAGGGTCGTGGACAACCCCAGGTACCACAGAAGCAGTGGAAGCACCTGGTGGGCACAGTGGATTCAGGCAGCACCTCTGATGCTCCCTGCTTCCCTTCTTCTGCCCTAGGCAAGCCGATGTACCTGCACATCGGGGAGGAGATTGACGGTGTGGACATGCGTGCCGAGGTGGGACTCCTGAGTCGGAACATCGTGGTGATGGGGGAGATGGAGGCCGAGTGCTACCCCTACAGCAACCACCTCTGCAACTTCTTTGACTTCGACACTTTTGGGGGCCACATCAAGGTATGACGAATCTACCTGGCAGAGTCTGTCAACCCAACCAGGAGGATTTGCATGATGACATCCGGGGGTAGGGGTGCTTAGTAGGGAAGGGATTGGGAGGCAAGGGGTAGGATCAAGAGAGGGGTACTCTCTGGAAGCTGGAGGAGTCTTGTGTATTATCCTCGGTGTGCAATTACATCTGTCAGTACTTGGGAATGAGAGAGATGACGAGGAACATCTCCTGCTCCCCAGGCATGTGGCACCCATCACACTGTGCTTCCTGCTTTCATGGTTTTCAATTTTCAATTATGGCTTTCATTCCCTTTCTTCATTAGTTAACCCTGAGGACTTTATAAAAGAAAGGGCATTTAAGTCACACAAAGTCACATTTATGATAGATCCTTCCCAGGTGGTGCTAGTGGTAAAGAACCTGCCTGCCAATGCAGGAGACATAAGAGACTCAGGTTCAATCCCTAGGCTGGGAAGATCCCCTAGAGGAGGATATGGCAACCTACTCCAGTAGTCTTGCCTGGGTAATCCCATGGACAGAGGAGCCGCAAAGAGTTGGACACGACTGAAGCGACTTAGCACACACGCACACTGCTAAAATATAGAGAAGGTGATAAGCAAGGGAGAACTAGAAGTTCTAGCTTCACATTTACCTGTGAGTTTCCCAGTAGAGACTCAAGACCAAGGCAGAGATAATGAGCTACAGGGGTTCTCATTGCGCAACAAAGAAAAATGGTATCAATTCACTGGAGCTCATGTTTTCCTACCATTCAGCTCATAGGGGAATTTCTTTAGCATCTCTCTATTAAAGTGCCTATACCTGGCATATTGAATATCCTAAGACACGCCAGCCTTCTTCATGAAGCCATTGCTTCCAGTGACCTGAGGTTAAAACTGGTGGAATAACAGTATACCCTGGAGTTTTGTAAAGATAATTCTTTTGAAGCTAAAATCATATGCTCTAAGGATAAGACTTTTTTTTAGTAATCTAACAGAAAGGAATAATTGAGCGAAACAGTTCATCATGGGGTCCCTGCTGGCATAGGTAAGACAATTTTTTTTTGTCACAGGGGTCTATATAATAAGATTTCTAGCATCTCTGGCCCCTGCTCATTAAATTCAAGCAGTCATCCCAGTCACTGCAACCTCCAATACCACTTCTACATATTTCCAATCAGTGTCTGGGGAGGAGAGGGGGCAGGGGTGGTAGTACAAAATCATTAGAGAGATTAAAGCAAAAATAGCAGGTTTATGTCACTCAGGCTGCTACAATCCTGTTTCCCATCTTGAGAGTAAATCCCTGAGTGACCAGAGCACTCCTTCCCACTTTGCCCAAACTAGACCCAGAATCATTGTTAACACAGCTCTCCAGGGCAGCCACTGCTAGACTCGGCATTTCAATGGGCACCTGTTTTTGGAAGGAATGGTTAGCATGTCCTGAAGTCATCCTTCCCTAGTAGAAGTTAGCAGAGCTCAACCTGGGGCAGGAGTTGTTTTTGAACTGTGCTTTCATGGTGAGTTCCTGGAGTATAGACATTCATTGCGATCAAGTGGGTCCTTTGAAATGCGTAGGAATGGCTCTGAGTGTACTATGACATAAGAGTGTGGAACACCCTACAACTCATACACACACTACTAGAGTCAAGGGCTGATGAAGACCTGAAGCTCAGCTTCCCCTTCCCCCAGCCAGGAGAGGGCCTCAGACGGTGGACCACAACCTGGGCTCTTACTGCCCCAGGGTCCATCCTCTCTTGGACTCCCTAACTGTCCTAGGGCACACTTCTTGCTAGCGTCCCCCAGGTTATCTCAGGGTTACCCTTTTCTCATAATGCTCGGTAGCTTAGGAGGCAGGAAAAGAAGGTTGAGGCAAACCTCAGCCACTGCACATTCCCGCTGGACCTCTTGATCCCACACAATCCGTTGCCCTGCACATCACTATATTATCAGCAGCACCCTGTCTCCAGTGAGGTAGGAAGAGTCAGGCATCTCAACCCATTTGCAGAGAATGTCTTTGATTTACTGAGTCCCTGAGGTGGGGCTCAGTGAAACATTCTGAGGACAACATGTGTATGTGCATTTCTGAAATGTGGGCACCAGCGAGGGGGATCAGGGAACAACCCCATGGTCCCCTTCTGACTCTGGGCTCTGCTCTCCCAGTTTGCACTGGGATTCAAGGCCGCACACCTGGAGGGCGTGGAGCTGAAGCACATGGGCCAGCAGCTGATTGGTCAGTACCCAATCCACTTCCACCTGGCAGGCGACGTGGATGAAAAGGGGGGCTACGACCCGCCCACGTATGTCAAGGATCTCTCCATCCATCACACATTCTCCCGCTGTGTCACTGTCCACGGCTCCAATGGCTTGTTGGTAAGCACTTCCTTCCCAGGGCAGCAAGGGATCCAGAGCCCCTTCATTTCTTTCATTTCCCTCCCTGATGCCAATCTGCTTACTGCTGGGCCCAGGGATCATTAGCAATGGTTGGATGTTTTAGATCTAGTCACTTGGTCCAGGGCCATTGGGGGTGGAACCATCCTTGGCTCAGATTTGAGAACAATATCAATTGAGAAGAGGTAACCCACCAAAAAAGGAGAAAATAAGGGTGTATCCTTGCTAAAGGGCACCAAGCTACAGAGATGGGTGAGCACTCAATGGTCACGGGGAGTCTAGCTCTTCTGCTCCTTGGTTTGCCCAAGGATCATTCCATGACTGTGCATCATGATGAATCTGTTTACCTGCAAATGAGGCAGGGGTCATGCCAAGCCTGCCTGATGGGCTTGCAGCGGTGGCAGGAGTGGGCCCTTTCCCTTTTTCTTCTGTTGAACCAAGTGTCTTCAGAGCAATAAGCACTGGGGGAAATGACTTCATCAGTAAGTTGGTGTGTGTGTGTGTGTGTGTGTGGCTTGTCTTGATTTGCACAGATAATTTTTACACTCAGTTGATCCTTCTTTAAGTGAACTCAGCTTACATCCTCCATAATTTTAAAGCTGGATGTTACAAAATGGCACCTGCATGCTGAATCCAGTTTGTGTTTTGTTTGGCTTGTATCATGTTTAGAGAAACATTTGATAATTTTTCATGAAATGGAACTTTCTTTCAATGGACCAAACTCGCATCCTCTGTGAACTTTTAAACCGGATGTCACAAAATGGCACCCAGCAAACTGAACCCAGTGGCCAGATGTGTTTTTTTTGGCTTAAGTGTTTAAAGAAACATTTGAATGAGTTTTCATCACTTGAAAATGGAGAGATTTCACATAAAATCTTGGATTCTTGGCTTCCTTTGAGAAGTAGGCTGAATTGGCAACACTAGACCCACATTCCTGCCTGGCCACTATGGACTGGGGCAAAGTCATAGCACCCCTGCCCCAAGCTGGGCTTTACTCTGGTTTACACCATGCCCACCACTTCCTAGTACATTATAGTACATTCTCCTAGCAGGGCCACTCATCAGTATAAAGGGGACAGCATGGGTTTGGGGGCATAGCCTAGAAGGGCTTGGTTCACAGGTGTTGAGCTATGGACCTTGGGCAAGTTGCTCACCCCCTCTAAGCCTCGTGTGGGAAGCAGGCTCACATGGAGTGGGGGCTGGTCAGAGCACGGAAAGTGCTGTGGGTGGGGCTGGAAGGCCACTCTCAGGGGCTTCTATCAGGGCAGTGCTGCAAGGGGGCATCTCCATGGAGATGAAAACTGTGGAGAAGCCAGGGGAAGTGGGATCTCCCTGAATAAGGAATCAAACTCGTGGCTCATGCACTGGCAGGCAGATTCTTAACCACTGGACCACCAGGGAAGTCCCTTACTCATTTCTTGATTCATGAGCTGCTCTCATCTCTCCTTCCCTCCTGAGCCCAAATGAAGAAAACAGACCCGTGGCCTTGTTTTTCCCCAAAGGTTCAGAGGCTAGGGCTTCTTCTGGCAGAGTGGGAAGGAGATGGGCCAAGGTGGGGTGTTGCAGAGTGTGCATCACAGATCAGCACAGACATCAACTGGAGAGACTGGTTTTTCTTCTCAAGCCCTCCTTCCCTCTACCTGGTTGTGGGGGTCCTGCAGTGCCCTCCCCCACCTGTCCCGGGCCACCTTAGAAACTCACTCTTTTCCTCATTAGGCAGAATGACTGAGTTCTAGGTTTCCTTTTCCAACTTATATTTGCATTTTCAAAAGCTCATTAACACAGGCTGCAAAACAAATCACCGCCTACTCCAAAGCTCTTTTCCTTAGCAGCTCAAAAAAAAAAAAAGAGGAGGCAGAAATGGCAAAAGCTCAGAAATTACAGTCTACCTTTTAATAAGGTCATACTTATGGCCAAGTTTCTCTCTAAGACGAATTATATCATACTTACCCTAGAAGGCAGAATCAGGTATACAGTTCACTTATGTTTGAATTTGTTTTATATTTTAAATTAATTTTTATTGGCATATAGTTGGTTTACAATGTTGTGTTCGTTTCTGCTATACAGCAAAGTGAATCAGCTATACATACACATATATCCCCTCTGTTTTGAATTTCCTTCTCATTTAGATCACCACAGAGCACTGAGTAGAGTTCCCTGAGCTATGCAGTAGGTTCCATTAGTTATCTGTTTTTTTTAATTAATTAATTTATTTTAATTGCAGGATAATTACTGTACAATATTGTGATGGCTTTTGCCATATATCAGCATGAATCTGTTTTATTCATAGTAGTATTTATTTGTCAATCCCACTCTCCCAGTGCATCCCATCCACTCCCCCATTTGTATTTGTTTCAGTCATTTCCTTTTCATACTGTATGCAGGTTGCAGGAGGAAGTCCTCATAGTTGGGGTGACCCTATGCCCTGATTTGCTTTGAACAGTTCCAGTTTACACCTGTTGTCCCTAAATTAATTACTAATAAATAATAGTTAATTAGTAGCTATGTTAATATAATTATTAACTCAATAATTATTAATTATATTTAATAGTTGATAGTTAATTGGTATTAATAGTTTCCACTTTCACTCTCAAAAATGTCCTGGTTGAGACAATAAACTACATGGTCACTCTAACTGAAGCAGTTCCTAAGAGCTGAGGAATTTTACCCCTCAAAATCTCATGCCTAGACTCCACAATTGGAAGACTTAAAATGGCTGTCAGGAATCACTTTCATGATCTCAATCATGAGGGAAGCTATCTAGAAGAACAAAGGGAAAATGCAGTTTGGGCAAGAGAATGGCCAGGAGTGTACACATTGCCTCCGGATAGCAAACATGAGGATTCGGTGGGTACACCACATGTTCATGTGTGTGTGTCTATTTATCCAGCTCCTTGCTGTCTATCTGAGAGCCCCTTGGACTGCAAGGAGATCACACCAGTCAATCCTAAAGGAAATCAACCCTGGATACTCCTTGGAAGGGCTGATGCTGAAGCTGAAGCTCCAGTACTTTAACCACCTGAAGCAAAGAGCCGACTCACTGAAAAAGACCCTGATGCAGGGAAGATTGAGGGCAGGAGGAGAAGGGGGTGACAGAAGATGAGGTGGATGGATGGCATCACCGACTCGATGAACATGAGTTTGAGTGAAGGACAGGGAAACCTGGCTTGCTGCAGCCCATGGGGTCACAGAGTCAGACACGACTGAGAGACGGGACAACATCTATCTATCTACCTACATATCTATCTGCCATCTATCTATATGTACCCATCTCAAGCCATACCACAGTTCAAGTGTCTTAATTCTAGGAACTGTTCTAAGGAAGAACAGTCATCCAGTGTTTTAGGGCTGGAAGGGATTTCAAAAGTCTCCCTAAGGATACTCACAAATCACACAGCAAGTCTGTGGTGAAGCCAAACTTGAACTTGTGTCTTCCACTCCCAGCCCAGGGCTTTCTTCTACCTTATTACACTGCTCCCTTGACTCTATATGCTACTTCACCCCCCTCCTAAAGAGAAGAAAGAAATGTAACACAAGACAGGAACGTTTTTTCTCTGGTGCTGTTGAGAACTGGTTCATACACAAAGTTTAGATCAGACAGATGGAGAAGCGAGTCTCCATCCATCCTTGCAAGAGAAGGGACTTGGGCAATTTTCTAAGTCTCGGTGTCATTGGTCGAAAGGGAATAGTAGTTTGGATGAGAATTGGATGAGATAATATATGCAAAGCATTTCACACCCAGCAAATAGGAGTTATTTTTATTCCTTTCAATAAGGATTTTTCTCTCCAGAGCACAACTCAAGAGGAGGGAATTTCTTTTTCTGGCATTTGTTAGAATAAGAATGTATTCATTATTCACTCAGATTCAAAGAAAGACAACCAAAGTATGATCCAGACAACAGGCAACTGGGTGCATGGGATTTAAGAGGAACTGTGGGCGGCAGGCAGGAGGCGCGGGTCTGAACATGGCTCCACCGCCCTCCTCTGGGCCTCAGTGTCCTCCTCTGTAAAGTGAAGGTATTGAACTTGCTCTCAGATGTCCCTGCCAGGACGAGCAGCCCATGCTTTCTCACCTCTTCCTCCCAGGCTTGTCTGCCCAGGCTATTTATAAGAAACTTTCATTGCTCACTAGGAGGAAAGGAAGCAGTCCCATTGCATGACCTTGGTATTGACTAAAATGCTTATTGAGGGACTGAATAGCATTCAAGACCACGCCCTTGCCTATTATCAAAGATCACGGGTGTGATACTTGTTTGAGAGAACAGAGAGCTTGCCTGGCACAGGGCAGCTGTGCCTGTGACCCACCCTTATGGGTGAATGGACACAGAAAACTGGGGTTTCAGCCCTGGTTTCACACATGTGGGTTGCATGACCTTGGGCAAATCACTCAACCTTTCTCAGTCTCATTTTCCTCATCTCTAAAAGAAAAAATATCATTATTGAATTATGTAAGATTTCAGCAAGATTAAAAGGTATAAGCACCCAGGCCAGTGCTGGGACATGAAGGATCCTAGTTCCGGATGCTTCTAGCACAGGGCTGCGTGGGAGTTGAGGGAGTAGGTAAGATTTGTCGTAGAAGAGACTTCGGAGGGACGTGGGGTGTTTACCCTGGATTAGTGCTTCTCAGGCAGGGGCAATTTTGTCACTTCCCTTTCCCAGTGGAATTGTTTAGTCGCTAAGTCATGTTCGACTCTTTTTGACTCCTTGGACTGTGGCCCGTCTGGCTCCTCTGTCCATGGGATTCTCCAGGCAAGAATACTGGAGTCTGTTGCCATTTTCTTCTCCAGGGGATCTTCCCAATGCAGGGATCAAACCCATGTCTTCTACATTGCAGGCGGATTCTGTACCATCTGAATCACTGGGGAAGCCTATCCCAATAGGATACTTGGAAATGAATGTCTGGAGATAGTTCTGGTTGTCACAGCTGAGAAGGTTCTGCTGGCATCTAGTGGATGGGGGCCAGTGATGTTGCTGAACATCCCATAATATACAGGATTACCTCTTGAATGGTAGCAGTGCTGGAGGGGGAGTTGTTTGGGGGTGATAGATGAATTTTTTCAAGGGCCTGTTGCAGCATCAGGTTGAATGATGTCTTAGGGGAGCACGAGTTTCCCTGGTTGGGTGATGTCATTGGGCAGTCAGGACCCAGGAGCAGGGATGGAGATGGAAGATCTCAGTCAAGGTAGTGAGGTGTTTCTTGCCATCCTCACACCCCACTGTGGACAGGGCACCTTGGAAGGTAGCCAGTATCTCGTCTGGGCCATTCAACTGAACCAGGATGCCCATTTGTCAGGGATGCTGGTGAGCAGAGTCAAGAAGGTACAGCTCTACCCAGAGGCCCTCTGAGGACCCTCTAGCTCTCAGAGGTTCATTGAGATTCAGACCCAGAGGGGCCTTGGAGATCCTGGAGCTGGACTCCATTGTGAAGTGGGGAGAGTGTGCTGGAAAGAGCTTGAAAGACTTGTCTGAGAGACTGTACCCCAGGCCTCTCCATGTTTTCAAGTGGTTTCTAGGCTTAGCCCCCTGATTCTGTGATTCCAAGAAGGATATTGAAGAGCTGGAGTTTGCGACCCTTTTTGGCTTTCTGCAAATGAGGCTTGATATGGATTGTGGGCTTCAAAGCTGGCTTGGGTCGATGGATGAGGGCAGAGTGAGGAGCCAGTCTTACTATGATAAGCCCACCTGGCCTGGCTCAGGTGCTGTCCCCAGGTGGCACTCTCCCCACCGCCATTTCTGGGGGACCTCTTGGTGAAATCCTCTAAGTCCTCGTAAGCAGTGTACTCACTGTGTCCTCACCAGGTTAGGCTCACAGGACCTCGTCCACAGTCTCCTCTTGGGCCAATTCTAACCTCTCGTCCTTTTCCCCACCCCAGGAAAAGCCTCGGTCACAACACCTCCAGCTGGAAGGGACTTTAAAGTTCGGCTCTATTGCCCTGACCCACCCTCCCCAAGCCCAACACCCATGTCTGGTCCATTTTCAAATGCCCAGTGCCCCCTCAGAGCCTGGTGGCACCTGAGGCTGTGCGTGTGTGTGGAATGGATGAATGAGCAAATGAGTGGTGATGCTGGGTGACCTGTCCCCTGTCTTGACCCCGGCAGGTCAAGGATGTTGTAGGCTATAACTCTTTGGGCCACTGCTTCTTCACGGAAGATGGGCCAGAAGAGCGCAACACCTTTGACCACTGTCTCGGCCTCCTCGTCAAGTCTGGAACCCTCCTCCCCTCTGACCGCGACAGCAAGATGTGCAAGACCATCACAGAGGACTCCTACCCGGGGTACATCCCCAAGCCCCGGCAGGACTGCAAGTAAGCATCTCCCTCACACAACTTCCCACCCAGCCTGTGACTCCTCAGTCCTGGGCTCCTGTGTGGCTCGGACCTTGCAGCCTTAACCACCTGAGGCTCTTAGCTGCTCAGGTACAGTGTGTTTTCTATTCTCCCTTCTCACTGGGCCTCGCAGGCATCAGTCTTGTCCAGAGAGACCACTGTTCTCATCCCTGGGTTTTTCCGGGTGACACACAGGGGTCCTTTGAGAAGAGGAAGCAGGCTGCCACCTCGGCACCCACAGCCTGTACACATGGGTACCAGCTGCCCAGTGTACTTCTGGATATGAGTCAGAACAAAGTCAGAGACCAAAATAGTCAGAGAGAGAGAGACAGAGAGAGTCAGAGAGAAACAGAGAGACAGTCAGAGAGACAGAGAAACAGAGCTTCCTATGCGATCACCCTTCTGAGTCCAGGGTCTCTCCCTTAGAAACAGCCACTTTCCTGGGTTCCCCTTATTTCCATTTATTCTAGGATCCATCTCAGATTTAACCCACAAACTTGCTTCTACCATCAAGAGCCAGACTCCATTCAAATTCTGAGCATGTTAGGGGTGTAAATGCATACCACTTTAACGAGAAAATTAGGCTTCAGATCAACAAATCAAGAGCTTCTCAAATCACTGCTAAGAGGCTCCTCGAAACTTCATTAGAGCCCTTGACCTGGAGCACCCCTCCACCCCGGCGGCAGAACGAGAGCCAGTGGCCCTCCGTCTGATGCCGCTCCATCTCTGTCCCTGCCCACAGTGCTGTGTCTACCTTCTGGATGGCCAATCCCAACAACAACCTCATAAACTGTGCTGCTGCGGGATCCGAGGTGAGCAGAAACATCCCTGCCTTGGGTGGGGCTGGGGGAGAGGAGATGGCCAGGTCCAGCATATGGAATATGTATGCCTTGAGCCCCAGTCTAGACATCTACACAGACAGGAGCAGGGTGAGGAGGGAAGGGCCAGCTTGGGAAGCAGATGGACTTGGTTTTCTTTTTCTAGTTTTGGCTGCAGTGGGTCTTCATTGCTGTGCACGGGCTTTCTCTAGCTGTGGTGTGAGGGCTTCTCATTACAGTGACTTCTCTTATTGCAGGACACAGGCTCTAGATAGTTGTGGCACGGAGGTTTAGTTGCTCTGAAGCATGTGGGATCTTAGCTCCCAGACCAGGAATCAAATCTGTGTCTCCTGCATTGGCAGGCGGATTCTTAACCACTGGACCACCAGGGAAGTCCAGGTGGACTCGGTTTTAAGTGATGCCTCTGGCCCTTTGTGACACTGATAATCATAGCTAATGTGATCAATAACTCATTGTTAGATGCCTGGCGTATCAGTGTTCTAAGCTCCAGTAACTTAAAATTGTTTTCACACTTTAATAATAATTTAAAATAATTTAAAATTTTAATAATTAAAAAAATTATTTTGCATTGCTGTGTGTGCAAATTTATTTATTTTTATTTATTTTTGGCCACACCATGCAGCATATGGGATCTTAGTTACCCGGCCAAGGATTGGATCTGTGCTCCCTGCCTTGGGAGGGCAGAGTCTTAACCTCTGAACCACCAGGGAAATCCCATAAACTCCAGTAATTTATCAACCTTGTATCAACCCTATGAGATTTGTGCTATGACCTACCAGCTGTTGGAATGGAAGGTCAAGCAGGGACAGGCAGAGGGTCCAAATATGGCCTTCTGTCTACCCTGCTGCCTCTGACCCAGCCCTCTGTACTGCTTACCTTCCTGGGGGTCCTAAGCAGGTCAGCTGCTGTCTCTGGGCCTCAGCTTCCATGTCTGCAGAATAAAAGGGAAAAGCTAATGAAGAAGCTCAGGCAACCCTCGTGTTCTGTGTTGGGAGAAGGGATGGCGATGGACCCCAAGGTAGCTCTGAAATCCAGCCATTTGTTTCCCATGGCTGATACAGTAGGACCCCACGAAGGGTTTTAACAGTCAGGATGGAACTCCCACCCCACTCCACCCCACCCGCCCACAAAATATATTTGCCTCATACTTTTCACTGTTTCCTGCAGGTGTGTTTGGGGGTGGGGCCATTTAGGTGATAACATTAGGCTCACCCCAAGTCTGGGCCATACAGTTACCCCCGCAAGAAGCTCCCTGGTGCTGAATTCTGTGCCTTTCCCCCTGTGTCCTCCTCCACCAGGAAACTGGATTCTGGTTCATTTTTCACCATGTCCCAACGGGCCCCTCGGCCGGCATGTACTCCCCGGGTTATTCAGAGCACATTCCACTGGGGAAATTCCTTAACAACCGAGCACACTCCAACTACCGGGTAAGTGCTTCCAGACTGCACCTCCCCGCCAGCACATTGGTCAGTCTTCCCAGGCCTGCACAGGGTTAGAGCCCAAACTGCCTCTGGTGACAGCCAGGAGCAAGTGCATTCCTAGCCTTGGACTTGAAGGACACAAAGAGGCCTTCCATGGCCTTCTGGTCCTGGCTGTCCTTAGCAAGGCTCTCCTGTGGCTGTTCCTGCCTTGGCCTCCACCTGGCAACTGGTCGGAACCAAAAGGAGAGGCAGGAAGCACCATCACTCAGGCTGCTCTTCCTGGCAGTCCCTGCTTGGGGCACCTGAGTTTGACTTTGCAGCACACATGGTGGGGAAGGGAGCAGTGATAAGTGTGAAAAGCCAGGTCCTATGAGCTAGAGGAGATAAGTACCCGGTCCTGGAGAAAAGACTGAGGCAGCATCAGCATCCTTTCCTCTGTTCACTTTGTTTCCATTGGTATACAGCACTAAAGAGGCAAGTGGAAACAGAATTTTCCTGTCATCTTCATTTATTCATCAGTAGTTCTGTGTGTAAGGAAATGGCAACCCACTCTAGTATTCTTGCCTGGGAAATCCCGTGGACAGAGGAGCCTGGCGGGCTGCAGTCCATGGAGCCTCAAAGAGTTTATTTACTTAGCAAATGAACAACAACAGTTCTGTCAGTCCAGCCCCAAGCAAGGTGCTGGGGAAGGTCTCAAGGGTGCCCAGGACCCCCAACAAGGACAACATCAAGACCAGAGTCATGGTCACTCAGGAATGGAGCCTGGGAGCAGGGCTGGGACCGGAGCTGCTGCAATGGGGTCAGAGGTGGCCTTGGGGATTCAGGGACAGCGCGTATACAGAAAGAGTCTGGAATGTCAAGGCTGGTCTTCGGTCCTCTTCCTAGTGGTGCCAATGGAGGAAACTGAGACCCTTAGCAGGGAATGTATGCATTCAGGGTCAAAAGAAGAGATTCAACTAGAGAGAAGTGTAAAGAAATCATCTCAGAACAGCCCTGTGCTTCTGGAAAGTGGGGTGGGGAAAGGGGTCCTGAGAGGAGGGCGAGGCCGTGTGGGCAGAGGGAGGACCCTGGGCAGTGTCATGTCCTAGAAGCCAAGAAAGACAAGCTTCCCTGGATAGAGAGTGGAGGCAGGGAGGGTAACAGTGCCACCTGGACAGAGGTGAGGGAATTAGCACAAGCTCCAGGTGGGCTTTTCTGAGGCTGCTGCAGGCCTGGGAGAGCCATCTCTCTGCAGAACAGGCTTAGGGGCCACATCTCTGTGGGGGAAGAGGGGCTGTGGAGAGACAACTGTTGGCCGCTTGTCACAACCCCTTCCTCGAGAAGCCTCCCCATGAGCGGGGCTGGGCCACACAGAACCCTGATGTTGGGGGAGGTTGGAAAGGAGAGGAATACTCGAGGGAAGAGGGTAGCCAGGACTCCTGGGCACAGAGGGAGGGATGGGCCCTGAGGAAGGCAGCAGGGAGGGAAGGGGACAAAGAGGACCCTTGAGCTGGATGGATTCTGGGGCCTGAGCCAAGGAGGGGCCCTGTGCATGGTGCTGGCTCCCAGTGAGCCCTGGCCCCATGTCACCGTGTGAGGGCTCTGCCCTGGGCTTTTCACCTGGCCTGTCCTACTTGGTCCTCACAGCAGGACCTCAGTGTCATCAGCCCATCTTACAGAGGCTGCAACTGAAGCCCCAGAGGTGACGGGATTTACCCAAGGTCACACTCATGAGGGAAGTGCTGAGGATGGAGCTCCACTTCTCCTGACTCATTCACCTCCCCACTGCTTAATTACACGCCAGCTGAAGATCACAGTAGCCAGCGTCCTCAGTTATATAAAGAGGAGATGATGCATTCAAACCTTCCTAACAGGCCGAGGGAATCCAGCCCTGGGGGTAGACTGGACAGAGCTACCCTGGACAGCCTTGTTCAGCTGCCCAGACTCACGCTCACCTGTGGCTGACAAAGTGGACACCTTGGGTGCCAAATAAGAAAGTGAGATACTTTTTCTTGAGTCAGATAAAAACTGAGACAAAACTGGGGGAGGATCAAAGACCCCTGCTCCGAGGTAAAGACAAAGCTTAAGCTCAGCATTTTCTTTGCATCATTGCAGACACATTTCCCAAGACAGCATATCTATTGTCTTTAATTTGGAACCTGGGCTTATAACTGCCCAAAGCAGTGTGAGTTCTGGTAATGGACTTAGCTGTACGTCCTTGGACAAAATACTTAACCCCATCTAAACCTCAGCATCCTCATCTATACCTCAGCAACAGCACCTTATTCCAGATTTGACTTGAGCCATGCAGAGCAATCCATGTTCTTCACCTCCCTCACTGCAGACCCCCCTATCTCTATTAATACATTCTGAGAGCAAAGCTGGTTTTACTGGAGCATTCAAGAGTACACTGTGAGGCTGGGTGTGAGAAGATGCCTGCAGCTTATGGTCCACAATAATGTGTCTCTAAATGTTCCCTCTCCCCAGGCTGGCATGATCATAGACAACGGGGTCAAAACCACCCAGGCCTCTGCCAAGGACAAGCGGCCCTTCCTCTCCATCATCTCTGCCAGGTAATCAACCCTGGGGAGTCCATGCACTCCATGGGGACCTCTGGACTCAGCCCTACTCCCTTCATCCACTCACTCATTCATCCTTCAAGTATCTTTTGGCATGTTCTGTGTCCTGTGCATGGAGCTGGCTACTGGGGGTACTTTATGGGAAAAACTGAGTAGGGCCAAATCTGAGTCAGGGTCAAGGCCTTAGCAATTGTAAAGCAAAATAAATTTCAAGAGGTTTCTAGAAAAATCAGCAAAATCCAATACCTGCTTTTTAATAAGTTAACAGGGCTGGGATATAAAAGGTGAAGAGAAGAGAAAAGAAGGGAGGAATATTGCCATCAATTTAATAGAAAGAAACATTGAGGTTGTACCTATACATACATCTGGAGTGCAGCCCAAGGCCAGGAGCTGCTTTTAAAATGTGCTGTCCAAACCTCCGGGTAGTTAGGAAAATCTGTACCCCTTGAACAGACCAAGGTGCTTGCTGTCTGTCAAGAGTAGGCAACACCAGTGACATGATGCTCCCAGTGGAAGATTTTTGCTGGCCTGGATGTCAGGAACATCCAGGCTCAGCGCTCCATTTGGTGGCTAAGATGTAGCAGCCCAGAAAAGGCACGAGGTCAAGGTTACTCCCTGGGGAGTAGAGAGCAGGGCACCTCAAACTCCCCTTCCTGGTCTGCATCAAGTGCCAGGGTTGGGACTGGTTGTCTGAACTTTCTCTGGGGCTTTGACCCCACCTTGGGGCTAGGGTTGAGGGAAGTGGTCCTCTGTGGCGATGATGAACAAGAGAAGTGACATGTCTGTAGGCTGCATGGGGCTGGCACCTGAAGAGAAGACCTCTGACATTGGTGTCAGGCTCAGAAAGCTCATTGTAGAGCCCAGGCTGGGCAGGTTGATTGCTCGTTAGCCCGAGTCTTCTGGGCACCGAGAGCAGAGAGAAGCTCACCACCCCCCAGAAGGGCAGTCAGTTCAAGAGTACCCCTTCCCCAACAACTCGGTCACCTGTGCCTCCCGATGGTGTGTTCCAGATACAGCCCCCACCAGGACGCTGACCCACTGAAGCCCCGGGAGCCAGCCATCATCAAACACTTCACCGCCTACAAGAACCAAGATCATGGGGCCTGGCTGCGTGGCGGGGACGTGTGGTTGGACAGCTGCAGGTGAGGCATGGGCACAGTATGGAGACCACGTTCCTCCCCACCTCGCCCAGGTGGGAGACAGACACGAGCAAGATAGAGGAGTCCAGGCAGACCAATGTTTGACCTTCTGGCTGCCCAGCCAGGCAGGGACATGGAAGGGCAGCGGGCAGTGGCCCAGAAAGCCCGCTAGAGGCGGCATGTGGCTTCTGTCCACCATGTCAGCGGCTGTGGGTCATGACTGCCCCCAAATAGTCACTGGGCTTGGCTCTAGGTCACAAAGTCATTCCTATCACCAGTCAGCAGGAGGAAGGAAGGAAAAGGAAACCACACATTCTAGGCACATCCTGTGTGCTGCATCCTTAGTCACATTTATTTCTTACCATGTTTCTCAGAGATATAAATCCTTATCTCCATCTTAGACATAGTACACTGAGGCTCTGTTGAGTGGTAATGAACCCACCTGCCAATGCAGGAGACTTGAGAGATGCAGATTTGATCCCTGGGTCAGAAAGGTCCCCCTGGAGGAGGGCATGGCTACCCACTCCAGTATTCTTGCCTGGAGAATCCCATGGACAGAGGAGGCCAGCAGGCTGCAGTCCATGGGGTCACAAAGAGTCGGATATAGCTGAGCATATGAACACACACACACATCCGGAGGAGAAGGCAGTACAGTGAGGGCTTCACTGAAAATGCGCATGTGGGACATGGAACAGGCTTAGATGCATGATAGCACCTCTCTCTCTTTTATGTGTGTTAAGCCTGAGATGCTCTTGTCTGACTGTCTGCTCTTGTACCCAGGTTTGCTGACAATGGCATCGGCCTGACCTTGGCCAGGTAAGAGCAGTGGTCATCGCCCCTGACTCCTATGGGATGCTGTCTCCGGACATCTCATCTCAGACATCTTCTCTCTGCAGTGGTGGAACCTTCCCCTATGATGATGGCTCCAAGCAGGAGATCAAGAACAGCTTGTTTGTTGGCGAGAGTGGCAACGTTGGCACAGAGATGATGGACAACAGGATCTGGGGTCCCGGTGGCTTGGACCACAGTGGAAGGACCCTCCCCATAGGCCAGTAGGTTTGCAAGCAAGGCAGCTTCCTTGTTCTGCCTGTTGTTGTTCAGTCATGCAGTTGTGTCCAGTTCTTTGTGACCTCATGTACTGCAGCACGCCAGGCTCTCTTATCCTTCCCTATCTCCTGGAGTTTGCTCAAACTCACGTCCATTGAGTTGGTGATGCCATCCAACCATCTCATTCTCTGTTGCCCCCTTCTCCTTCTGCCTTCAATCTTTCCCAGCATCAGGGTCTTTTTCCAGTGAATCAGCTCTTCATGTCAGGTGGCCAAAGTATTGGAGCTTCAGCTTCAGCATCAGTCCTTCCAATGAATATTCAGGGTTGATTTCCTTTAAGATTGACTGATTTGATCTCCCTGCTGTCCAAGGGACTTGTGGCTTAACTTAAATGACAGCAGTGGAAGGAAAGATGCTAGTATGTGATCTCTACCTGTTGACTGTGAATTCCTCTGTCCTCTACTGGTCAGAGAAATCATGGAAACAATTGCAATTAACCAGAAGAGGAGTGAAATCTAGAATGAGAGAGAGAAGTCAAAAAACTGTGTTGAAAGGGAGTCAACGGCAGAGCACAGCTGTCAAAACACATAATGTGGTTCTGAGCCACATCCTTGGGAATTTAGTGTCCAGGATGGGTGACCCTGGCCTCCTTTCTCCTCGGACAGCCCACTCCTGACACCCACCCCTGACAGTGGTGTGAGGATAGTCAGCCCTAAGCACTTGAAGGGGAATAACTCAGAGGGCAACCCAGCCTACAGTCACATCACATAGAGATAGGGATCTTCAAGCAGAAGATGGGACCAGACTTGGGGGAACAGCATGGGAGATGCTGTCACACAACCTGCCATGCATTTAGAAGATGAAACTCACCCTATGTGTGCCTAAGAGTCAGAATTGGTTTTGTGCGGGAAAGAATTTTCTAGCCATCAGGTCTGTTAAACAGCAGAGTAGTACAGCTGTCCTGGGGAGGGGGTCAGAGGCTCTCTATCACTGGATGATAACCAGGTGGTGGGGGCTGTGGCGGGGGGTGACTTGGAGAGGTGATGAGCTAGTAGAGCAGAGGGACTTGCTTAACTCGTCGGAAAACTGCAGGCTGAGTCAGCGGTGAGGATGGTGTTTCTGCTCAGACGTGAATTCAAGCCAGATAGCGAGCCGCTGAGCCACAAGCAGCAGAGGGCTAAGATCGGCCCTTCCTGCCCCGCCCCCAAGCCTTCTCCTTTTTCTCAGGAATTTATCCTTCCTGCTCCTACAGGTGGGACCCAGGCCTAAGCCCCCAGCCCTAGAGGGATGGGCATCTTTGAAAAGACTGTGAGGATAGACCCACAGTCTCCTTGGGCATGAGCGATCTAGAAGCCCTTGTTTCTGTCTAGCCTAAGCGATGTAGCAATCCCTTCAGATCATTTTTACGAGCAACTCTGGCTCTGCATATTTGGGTTTCCACACTGAGGGTTCCCAGCCTCCCAGGGCCAGAATGTCCTGATGACTTCCAGAGGTGAGTTTGTTTATGGAAGCCTGACAGCTTGGTCAGACTCGGGCAGGTTCCTCCAACTGCATTTGAGAGCAGGAGCCCAGGACTATGCAGACCAAATCGTGGGGGATCCCTCCTATATAGGCCTGGGTTGGGGTCCCAGTGTAAAGTAAGCACATAGTTTAAATATAGAGCTAGTCAGAATGGGCTGCCCCTAAAATACCTTAAATGGAAAGATGCACGAAGCTGCTCCATGAGAACACGATTCAAGGCGATGACATTAATCAATTACAAACAGAAAGATACAGAAATACCAGAAGTCCTTGGCACATGGTGTCCTGAAGGCACGTTGCCAAGACTGGCATGACCAGGCCCTTCCTTGGAGGAACATGTCTGGATGAGGGGACCCCAACTCTGGAGATGGGGACAGCTGAAATGTGGCCTCTTCCCATGGACAGACTCCCTTTTCTGCTTTGTTTTCTTTCTCTGCCCTTCCTTCTTTATGTTTACCATGGAAAGAGAGGGTCCTGGCCCAAAGTAGTTGTTGCTGTTGTTTAGTCGCTCAGTCATGTCCAACTCTTTGCAGCCCCATGGACCATAGCCCGCCAGCCTCCTCTGTCCGTGGGATTTCTCAGGCAAGAATACTGGAGTGTGTTGCCATTCCCTTCTCCAGGGGATCTTTCCCTGCCAGGGATCGAACCCATGTCTCCTGCATTGGCATGTGGATTCTTTACCACTGAGCCACCAGGGAAGACCCCCTGAAGTAGAAATACCAGTAAAAGCATAAAAATCAGGCTTGAAGAATGAGCAAGTCTAGATTCGGGGCCAGGCCCAAGATGGATCAGCTCAGCCATCATAGGCCTGTGTTTTCCACACCCTGTTCAGGAGTCTGTGGCAAAGGAGAGCGGCATCTTGTGTCCCCCTGCTGGACCCAAGGCAGAATTTCTGAGTTACTAGTTCTCCCACAGCCCCTCCTACCTCCAGCTCCAAGCCTTTTGCCTTTTACTCCATCTTTCCCTGCCTCCTGGGTACCAGGGCTTTCTTGAGGTCCTCTGCCAACTCACAGGCTTGCCCTCCCCGTGGGTCCTGCCCTCTCTTCTAAAGGTGCTTGAAACATCACATTGAAGTTACTCTTCCATTTCACTATCACCTTCCGTTCTGTGTCCTCCCTCTCCCTTGTTTCCCAAACCCAGCACACTGTCCATCGAAAGGCTTACTCACAAAGAGGAAACTCATCTGGGGATTAATCTAATTAAATTGTTATAGCAACTAAAACTAAGGGGATAATGACTAATGGCTGTACTCTCCCGAGGGACATGATATTGATATTGGCACTCTCCAAGAATATTCACCATATTTATCCAATGGCTCTTGATAGGATGGAAAGATTTGGGGAAATGTCTGTCCAGCACATCCCCCAAACCTCAAGCCAGCAATTAGACATCCATCCATCCATCTAATAATTCATCCAGCAATCATTTATTCATGTGTACCAGTGGCTCAACAGTAAAGAATCTGCCTGGCAATGCAGGAGATGTGGGTTCCATGCCTGGGTCAGGAAGATCCCATGGAGAAGGGAATGGCTCCCCATTCCAGTATTCTTGCCTGGAGAATCCCATGGACAGAGGAGCCTGGCAGCCTATATAGTCCATGGGGTCATAAAGAGTCGGATACAACTGAGCACAGATGCATGCATACTGTATCCATAAATGCTTTCTTAGTGAATGAATTAATGAATCAATCGTGTTGTGTTATATGGGCAGTTTGGGGAGGTGGACTAGGAATGAGGAATGATTTACCCATCATTACCATCCACCTTGGAGGGTGCAACAACATGGCGGCCCGACATGGCCCTCAGCCTGACAGCTGACTCCCTTCACTCCACAGGAATTTTCCCATCCGAGGTATTCAGTTCTATGACGGCCCCATCAACATCCAGAACTGCACTTTCCGCAAGTTCGCAGCCCTGGAGGGCCGGCATACCAGCGCCCTAGCCTTCCGTCTGAACAACGCCTGGCAGAGCTGCCCCCACAACAACGTCACCAACATCGCCTTTGAGGATGTCCCGGTGAGTGGGCCTCCCCCCTGACCCGGGGAGGTCTCCCAGCAAACCCAGACTCGGCCAGTGATTCACGAGTCCCTGGGGGCCTGGAGTCGGAGCCGTTGCCACCACCACAGGGGTTGAACATCCTCCTCCAAGCAGGTCAGGCCACGTCTCAGGTCTGTCTGCAGCCAAACTGGAAAAGTACAAGTGGAGGTTGCCCCACAGGTCAAGTCTGGGTGAATGCCCGCCTGCCCTCAGCCTGTGCAAAACCCACCCAAGCCTTGGCAGGAACTTTCCGCTGCCCTCAGGGTTCTGAGGCTCTGTTCCTCCAAGGCTCTTGGGTTCAACCTCTGCAGTCTGGTGACTGGGCCACTTCAGTTGGCACAATTAATCTAAAAATAAAACCCAGCAGTTTCCGAAGGAATCTTTGCAGAAGAAGCTCTGTTTAATCTCTCCTGGAGACTGAAACATAAACAGGGCCCTCCTGGCCCTGGGCGGCAGCAAATTAGGAGCCAGGGGTGAGGTGGTCAGGATGGAGGGCTGCCCCTGAGACGGGCAGGTCCAGGGCTCCGGGTACATTTTCTCTGGGTTACAGCATTCCCAGACCTCCCCTCTCCTCCTCCCCCTGCTCCTGCCCTTTGCCTGTCTGCCCAGTTCCTGGCAGCTAAGGGAAAAGATGTGAAACTCAAGTTACTTAATTTCTTTACTCAGGCCATTGGAGGCCTGAAAGAGTTCAGTCATGGAACTCTCCAAGGGCTCATGTTGAAAGACTGCCTTCCTACAACACAGTGTACACTCACCCACACACACCCCCACACACTCACATACACATCCTCGCTCACACATATCCCCCTGACATGTGTGTGTGTTTGTTATATATATATGTAATACTTTCTCATGCAAACACTCACCACCACCTCAACCTCATTTCCTCTCTGTCTCTGTCACACCCACACTCCTCTGCCCACCTCCCTGCCACCTGCAGTCTTTGAGCCACGTGTCATAGTACTCTCTGGGGTTGCACACAGCAGCCAGCCCTCCAGTGAGTAGAGGCCAAAACCGCATGCTGGGCCTGAGGGCCGAAGCACAGCAGACGTTTGGCTGTCTTTCTGGCTCTGTCTGAAGGGTCAGCCATGTGGTTTCCTGCACTGCCCCGGGGCCTCTCTGCATTGGCTGGTTGGTAGCATCAGCAGAAATCGGGAACGAAATCAAGAACTTCACCCTGGCCCGCTGATGGCCACTACCCCCCACCCTCCACCTTCTGGTCCAGCCTCACTTTCCTGGTTTCTGTTCAGATTACTTCCAGAGTTTTCTTCGGGGAGCCCGGGCCCTGGTTCAACCAGCTGGACATGGACGGGGATAAGACATCGGTGTTCCACGATGTGGACGGCTCCGTGTCTGAGTACCCCGGCTCCTACCTCACCAAGGACGACAACTGGCTGGTCCGGCACCCAGACTGCATCAACGTTCCGGACTGGAGAGGCGCCATCTGCAGTGGGCGCTATGCACAGGTGGGTGGGGATGCGGGGTGCGCCTCCTCGGGATCACGGTCATCTACTCGTGGGACAAGCATTGAGCCAGGCCAGAAAGAGACATAGGCTTGTTCTTTTTGAAAAAAATCATTTTATTTATTTATTTGTTTTTGGCTGTGCTGGGTCTCTGTTGCTGTGCACAGGCTATTCCTTAGTTGAGGCGAGCAGGGCCTGCTCTCTAGTTGCGGTGCCCAGGCGTCTCCCTGTGGTGGCTTCTCTTGCTGCAGAGCAAGGGCTCTAGAGTGCAGGCTTCAGTAGTTGTGGCGCACGGGCTTAGTTCTTGTGGGATATTCCCGGACCAGGGATCAAACCTGTGTCCCCTGCATTGGCAGGCAGATTCTTTACCACTGAGCCACCAGGAAAGCCCTATAGGCTTCTTTATTCTTTTTTTAAAAAATTTTATTAGAGTATAGTTACTTTACAATGTTGCCTTAGTTTCTGCTGTACAGCAGAGTGAATCAGCTATACGTATACATATATCCCCTCTTTTTTAGATTTTCTTCCCATTTTAGTCACTACAGAGCATCAAATAGAGCTCCCTGTGCTTACAGTCGGAGAAGGCAATGGCACCCCACTCCAGTACTCTTGCCTGGAAAATCCCATGGACGGAGGAGCCTGGTAGGCTGCAGTCCATGAGGTCGCTAAGAGTCGGACACGGCTGAGCGACTTCACTTTGACTTTTCACTTTCATGCCTTGGAGAAGGAAATGGCAACCCACTCCAGTGTTCTTGCCTGGAGAATCCCAGGGACAGGGGAGCCTGGTGGGCTGCCGTCTATGGGGTCGCACAGAGTCAGACACGACTGAAGTGACTTAGCAGCAGCAGCAGTGCTTACAGTAGGTTCTCATTAGTTATCTATTTTATACATAGTGCATATATGTCAATCCCACTCTCCCAGTTCATCACCAAAACATCTACAAACAATAAATGCTGAAGAGGGTATGGAGAAAAGGGAACCCTCTTACTCTGTTGGTGGAAATATAAATTGGTACAGCTATTACAGAGAACAGTATGGAGGTTCCTCAAAAAACTAAAAATAGAACTATTGTATGACCCAGAAGTCCCACTCCTGGGCATATAAGTGGAGAAAACCATAATTCAAAAAGATGCATGCACCCCAATGTTCATTACAGCTCTATTTACAATAGTCAGGACGTGGAAGTAATCTAAGTATCCGTCAACAGAGGAATGGATAAGGAAGATGTGATACATATACACAATAAAATAATACTGTCATAAACAGGAATGAAATTGTGCCATTCTTTATTCTTTTTATTTTTCTCCCCACCCAATAGGATTTTCAAAAAGCCCAAGTGAAAACACTTTGTAGGTAGAGGTTAGGGTCCTGCACTTACTATGTGACCTTGGGCAAGCTACCTAAACTCCTGAAGCCTCTGTTTTCTTATATGTAAAATCAGGATAATAGTTGAACTCTCTTAGTGAACATGTAAGTGCCTCACCAATCCTCTCCGCCAGAAATATAATACAGGCACATGAGCTCAAATATTCCAGGAGTTACATTAAAAAGGAAAAATAAATGAGTAAAATCTATTTTAATAATAGACTCTATTTAACTCAATATATTCAAAATGCTATCACCTCAACATGTAATCTGCATAAAAAATCATTAATGAGGTATTTCACATTCATTTTTTTCCCCTGTCCCAAGTCTTCAAAATTCTCTGCATATTTGATGCTTGTAGCCCATTCAGTTTGCTTTCAAATTTTCTACAGTTAAAGTCAAAGCTAGTCCTACCAAAACAATAAAGCTGTGTTTCAGGGAAAACTCTCTTACACCACTTTTGAAATTTAAATTAATTAAAATGAAATTTAAAATCTGGGGCCTCAGCCACACTGCCCACATTTCCAGTGCCCAGTGGCCACGTGGGCAGCAGGCAAGGAAAGTGCCCAGAATGTGAAAATATTGATGACTATATTGATGTTATGCGGAGGAATAACCAGGACTGGATGAGCAAAAGAAACAAGTCTCCAAGGAGACAAAGAGCTGTAAGATGAGGAGGGTGGTGAGCCTGGGGGCCCCAGTAGGGGTAGGAACATGTAGGAATGAGGAAGTCTTCACCACCAACCCACAGGCAGGCAGTTACCACCACTGTGGAGGCCAGCATCCAGGGTGGGCGTTAGAAGAGACCTAAAGGGGGACTTCCTAGAGGTCCGGTGGTGAACACTCTGCACTCTTACTGCCAAGGGCCTGGGTTCATTCCCTGGTCGGGGAACTAAAATCAAAAAAGAAAGAAAAGAAAAGTGCCAAAGGTGGTAAGGTGGTTTGATATCTGGGGAGAGACAGAGCAGGGAGCTAGGGAAAGGGCCATGGTGGGGCAAGGTAGGCCCCTGGGGGCAGGGCTGTGCTGGGAATAGATTCCAGCAGAGGCAGGAGAGGCTGGCGTTAGCAGGAGAAGGGAACAGAAGAAGAAGGGGCTAGGATCAGGGAGGTCCAGGGTGTTTCTTTCCACAGTAGAAGAGGAGGTGATGCACTGAAGGGGTAGAGAGTGGGCCTGAGCCAGGGGATCTGCAGAGAGCAATCAGGTTGGAAAGAGTTGCCGCAGAGACTGGGAAATCCTGACAGAGGCATGTGGAAGGAGTGCCAGGCCATGCTATAAACCCAGTGGAGACGGCTGATGGAGCCTGGAAGGGCACCCCCTTCCCCACTGCGAGACTTCCTCAGGCCTGCCCCAGTGCCCTGCAGGGGAGGCGGACCTGTGGAATGGTCCAGGCCAACGGGCTGCTGTGTGTGTGGGCAGGACAAGGGGTCTGATGCTCCAGGAGTGAGCAGATGACATCATGGTCCAGAGCAGCTCAGAAGGGAAGTGTGGTCGGAAGGGAGCTGATAGACGGGAGTCATGACCCACATAATTAAAGGGTGACCAGACCCTTATGCCTTGCAGCCGCACTCTGAAAGTGAGAGCATCCCTGATTCAGGGCTGAGACATTCTGTGTGGAGGGAGCCTTGATCTTGAGCTTCCTTCCCACCCTTTCTTACCGATACATTGCTCATCTTCTGCGGAAAAGGGCTGACCGAGCTTGGAGGTTATCAGAATTCACTACCGGTCAATTATTATTAATATTCTCCTTTCCAGAGAGAGTGGGATGCATTGAGAGAATAGCATTGAAACATATACACTACCATATGTAAAAGAGATAGCCAGTGGGAATTTGCAGTTTCATGCAGGGAGTTCAACCCTGTACTCTGTGACAACCTAGAGGGGAGGTGTGGGGTGGGACGTGGGAGGGAGGTTTAAGAGAGAGGGGACATACGTATACCTATGGCTGATCCATACTGATGTATGATGGAAACCATCACAATATCATAAAGCAATTATCCTCCAATTAAAAATAAATTAAAAACATAAAAGGATGGGGAAAGAACATGTAAACACTAAAAAATAATAATGATAATATCCATCCTTCACTTTACAGGTTACCACAGGCTTTAAGATGTGATACCTTTAAACTCTTAGACTCATGACAACTCCATGTTAGGGCAGGGTTGAAGTTCCTCTTCCCATTTTACATGTGATACAAGCGGAAAGGAAGAGAACTCCTTCTTTCCAAATGCACAACGTTACTGAATCTTGATGTGATGTTTTCTCTTGGCCGCAGCCACAGGGATGTCACCTGATGAATATGGGACAGATCCTAAAACAGGACACGGCGTTTCATTTTATTTATTTCTTGGCTGTACTGGATCTTTGTTGCGGCATGCAGTCTTTCTCTAGTTGTGGTGCACAGGGGCTTCTCTAGTTGCAGAGCACGGGCTCTAGAGCATGAAGGTTGGGTAGCTGTGGGGTGTTGGCTTAGTTCTGTGTCATGTGGGATTTTATTTCCCCAATAGGGGATCGGACCTGTATCACCTGCATTGGAAGGTAGATTCTTAGCCACTGGGCTACCAGGGGAGTTCTGGATGCGGTGTTGTTTGGTTTTTAATGGATTTAAAAAATTGAAGTATATAGTTATTTGGGGGCTTCTCAGGTGGCTCAAGGAGAAGGAAACGGCCACCCACTCCAGTATTCTTGCCTGGGTTATCCCATGGACAGAGGAGCCTGGTGGGCTACAGTCCATAGGGTCGTGAGAGTCAGATGCAACTTAAGGACTAAACCACTACCACCCACCAGATGGCTCAGTGATTAAAAAAAAAAAAATGCCTGCCAGTGCAGGAGACTCGAGTTCAATCCCTGGATTGGTAAGATCCCCTGGAGAAGGAAATAGCAACCTACTCCAATATTCTTGCCTGGGAAATCCGAAAGAGGAGCCTGGTGGGCTACAGTCCATGGGGTCACAAAAGAGTTTTGACACAACTTAGCGACTAAACAGCATAGTTGATTTACAAGGTTGTACCAATCTCTGCTGTAAAGTGACTCAGTTATACTCATATATACTTTCTTTTTAGGTTCTCTTTTCCGTTATAGTTTATCACAGGCTACTGAATCTAGTTTCCTGGGCTATACATGGGGACCCTCTTGTTTATCCATTCTAAATATCATAGTTTGCATCTACAAACCCCAGACTCCCAATCCATCCTTCTCCCTCCTCCCTCCGCCTTTTGGCAGCCACAGGTCTTTTCTCTATCAGGACATGGTGTTTTAAACCAAGGGTGGCTCAAAGCATTCAGGCTCTTCTGTCCTTTGGACTCAGTGGCTAACAGTCTTGCTTGCATGTTTGCCTCTGAAATGAGACACCATTGGTCACCCGATGTGTGCTGATAGCCACAGGGACCGGCCACTCAAGCCATACACCAAGGATGAGAGGGAGAAGTCAGCCACACGCCAGGCTCTTTCTCAAATGCAGACAGGACAGTAGCTGGTTACAGGGGAGTTACTTCTGCAGCAGAAGTGTGAAAATCCTCTCTCCCCTCCTCCTCCTTCCTGATCCCCCTGACTTTCCCCCCAATTTGCTCTCTAACAATTAAGCAGACACCCCCCCCCCAAGTTCCCACTAGTCTCCCCTCAACAGTGCACTTTTTTGAAGATGAATGGAGAGCATTGGCTGGCTTGCACAGAACGGCTAGGACCGCATTCACCAGCAGAAAGAGATGCCCCCTTATTTGGCCTCCTTTCATTCAAGCTTTCTAAAAAGGGCTCTGTGAAGAGCAAGTGCTTGTGAAAGTGTACTCTGTGCTCAGATGTTAACCAGATGCTCCCGGGATGACCCCTCGTAATTACCCCGTTGTGTGTTTCCTTTTTGGGCTCTAAAAGATGTACATTCAGGCCTACAAGACCAATAATCTGCGGATGAAGATCATCAAGAATGACTTCCCCAACCACCCCCTCTACCTGGAGGGGGCCCTGACCAGGAGCACACACTACCAGCAGTACCAGCCAGTCATCACCCTGCAGAAGGGCTACACCATCCACTGGGACCAGACCGCCCCCTCTGAGCTCACCATCTGGCTCATCAACTTCAACAAGTGAGTGGGGGGCCTCATAGGAGCAAGGTGACCTGGGGACAGCTGCCCTGGCCCCGCTCAAAGCTATGGTGATAACAGGGCCTCGTTTCAAAGTCCTGGGCTTACTGCTCACAGAATCCCAGGCTAGCCCACGTCACCCCTGCATGAGGGTGCACCTAGAGGGCTTGACATCACCTAGTGGTTAAGAGACAGAAGACCTGGGCTGAGGCCCTGTTCTGCGTGTGGATGACCTCGCACAGGGTGTCCGACCCTCGGAACCTCAGTTCCTTCTTCATCTAGGAGATGAGCCTACATAGTGTTACTATGTAGTGTACTACATAGTGTTACATAGTGAGGATGGAGTGTGAGAGTGTTCGGCAGGCATTTCACCCAGCACCTGGCTTTACGAAGTGCTCAACATATGGCAAAAATGCCTGGCATTCCCATTTTACAGAAAGAGACGAGACTCTGCGAGGTGAAGGGGTGAAGCTGAGGGCATCTGGAGAGGGCTTCACGTATTTGTTTATGTCACGTATCTTCCGTGCGTGAACATCATTAACTTGGAACAGTATTCCCGTGAGACAGATATTTATCAGATGCAGAAAAGAAGACCCAGAGAGCTGAGATGGACCCCACAATCAGGCTGAACCAGGAAGGGGCTGAATCCAGATTTTACAGACCCTGGTTTTTTTACTCCGGCCCTGTTGAAGTGAAAAAGTGAAAGTGTTAGTCGCTGAGTCTTGTCCAGCTCTTTGCAACCCACTGGACTGTGGCCCACTAGGCTACTCTGTCCATGGAATTCTCCAGGCAAGGATACTGGAGTGGGTGGCTGCTCCCCTCTCCAGGGGATCTTCTTGACCCAGGGATTGAACCCAGGTCTCCTGCATTGCAGACAGATTCTTTACCATCTAAGCCACTAGGGAAGCTCCTAGCCCTGTTGAAAGAAGGTCTTTTTATTTTTCCTAGCCAATATTCCACATGGAACACACACTGCAGACCCTGGGGACACCCCACTGACCCATTGCCATCATCCATTCCAGTCATCATCTCTCCCTCTGTCCTTGAACACCGTGTGACCCAATCATGACCAACAGCAAATGTTCTTTCAAAACTCCCCACTGAAAAGTGGACATGCCATTCGGTGGAGTATGCTTGGGTCTTTGTCCAGTGCACACCGAAGAGGCCCTGTGGCTGGGCCATCCTTACTCATCACCTGATGACTGTCCTTCTGGTTCTAGGGGCGACTGGATCCGAGTGGGACTCTGCTACCCCCGGGGCACCACCTTCTCCATCCTCTCGGACGTCCACAATCGCCTGCTGAAGCAGACGTCCAAGACGGGCATCTTCGTGAAGACCTCGCAGATGGACAAAGTGGAGCAGAGCCACCCTGGCCGCAGCCACTACTACTGGGACGAGGATTCGGGGTGAGGAGCCCTCTCAGGTTGTCCCCTAGCCTTTCCAGTAGTCCCAGACCCACCATGCAATGGGTAACCTAATACCCTTTCCCAGGCACTTCTGATCTCAGGCGGATTGTACCATCCACTGGTGACATTGTTTTTAAAGCTGTGAAGCTTTGGGAGGCAAATAAGCATGCTCTTAATATACACGTGGATTGTAGGGAATCTACCTATTTTAGGAGAAACAATGTGAAAGCAGTGAATCTTAGAACTGAGAAAATGTGGCACATGACCTCAACTCCTAACACCACAGTCAGAGCAGATGATATCATCCTTGATTCAGAAATAAGCAGAGGAGGCACAGGGTGAAGGGTAACGAACGACTTGTTCAGAGAACCTAGCACAAACTCGGCACGGCTGGTCTTGAGCACATACCTCTCTGCACCTCCACGTCCTCCCCTTTTTGCTGAACTGCACTAGGTCCTATTCAGTAGGGAC
Source organism: Bubalus kerabau (assembly GCF_029407905.1). Classification (NCBI taxonomy): domain Eukaryota; kingdom Metazoa; phylum Chordata; class Mammalia; order Artiodactyla; family Bovidae; genus Bubalus; species Bubalus kerabau. The sequence continues at coordinate 27,454,498 of NC_073642.1, forward strand.
ATCATGGGGACAGAGTCCCTGTTCCTGGAGACAGGGAGCTAGGAGGTCACCTTCCCTAGAGATAGAGAGTTTTACTCTGACATCTTAAGGATGCTGACATGTCTGCAGAGCCATGAGCCTGTTGTTAGCCAACTCTCCAGAGACTAAGGGTAAAATATTGCTTCATATTCATTTTTTTCCATTCTTTTTAAAAAATATTTTTATTTATTTATTTGGCTGCTCTGGGTCTTAGTTGTGGCTCATGGCATCTTTAGTTGAGGCATGCGAACTCTCAGTTGCAGCATATGGGATCTAGTTCTCTGCCCAGAAGGGATGGAACCCAGGCCCCCTGCACTGGGAACCAAGAGTCTTAGTCACTGGACCATCAGGGAAACTGCTGTACTTTTTTTTCCATCCTTGAATTGAAATCAACATTTAGGAAATAGAGGATGCTTAGAAATATCTATAAAGATAGGGCTTTATCAATTTGATTACAGGGAAATTCAGATTTGAAAGTCAGAAGTGTAAGTAAAAATGCTGGGGTCTGGAGAGGCAGCACAGAGCACCCCTTCCCCACATCAGTTCTAAACCAGTGGTGGGGCAGACAGGACAGCAGGTGAAGAGGAACCTGTCTCACTGATGACAGAGCTGCTGGTGAGCAGAGCTTCCCAGTACTGGGTGCCTCTACCCAGCCCTAGGCTACTTATTTCATGAGGGTGGCCATGCAATGACGCTGAAACCAGCGTTGTGATTCATAAGTAGCCCTGAATGAGCCGCCATGCAATGCTGGAGCCGTTTTTCTATAAGCTTTGCAAAGGAAACTAATTTTTTTTGCTCATTCTTACTTGAAAACTCTTCATTTGACCATATGATTTTTGAAAAACAAAATAGCACACCAAGATAAAAGATGAAACAAGAGTTCAAATAACTCAGCTATGAAGTTCCTAGTCCAGTGGAGGAGAAAAGCTTGCCTGGGGAACCCTGGCAATGACAGTAGACTCACCTGACGTCCCACAGGAAAGCCTGTTTTTTGAGAAGTCAGCATACTGTCTTTGATATTCCGATGCCTATGCCAAAATATTAAAGGAAAGCATCCCATGTTCATATGACTGTAGTATTTGTGAATAAAACTCATTCCTTTTTGATACCCATGGAGATTATAGCATGGTCTTTAGGGTTTAGGACCTGGGTAATGTTCATGCCTGCAGTAATATTCATGAAGATAATGAATGCCATAGGAAATAACTTCCAAGTGACGTGTAAATAGTAAGGAACAGCTTCCCTGATGGCTGAGCAGTTAAGAATCCGCCTACCAATGCAAGAGACTTGGGTTCAATCCCTGAGTCAGGAAGATCCCCTGAAGAAGGAAATGGCAACCCACTCCAGTATTCTTGCCTCGGAAATCCCATGGACAGAGGAGACTGGCGGGCTACAGTCCATGGGGTCACAAAGAGTCAGTCACGACTTAGCGACTAAACAACAACGGGGTACATGGGGGGCAGACCAGAGCCTCCCCCCATCCCACCCCATTGGCTGACCTATATCCCCACACCCAGCAGTCAAATGAGCCACTCCACTTTCCCCGGGAAGACGTCAGTGAGGGGACAGGATGGGCCCAGGAGTGTTTAGAAAACTCCCTCCGTATGAAAACTAGAGAAGGAATTAAATATCCCTCATACAACAGCAGAAACTATTATGATTGAAAAAATGTAAATAAGGTGAAGTCTTCATCACACCATCTATGCGTAATATCTTCTTTTAGGATCATGAGAATTGCTTTGTTCCAGAGGTGTGAATTTTTCAAATGTAAACTGCCACTAAACAAATTGAACCTTTTTTGATCAAAAAAATTTTTAATTTATGGTTTTCCCCTTAGAGCAGATTCTGCTGCTTAATTTAACCTTTTTATTGGTTGCTTAGCTCATCATTATACCTATTGATTATCACACTGGGCTTTAATTCAGTGACAGCCTCAGGGACGAGCTGGGTTGTAGGATGCTTGTTTCCTGTGTAGAAAGCCAAACTCTTAGGCTTTTTTAATTCTTAGGGCTGTTTTCCATGATCTTTCTGCCTGACAAATGTGTTACTCTTTCTTACGTTCTGAGCACCTGCCTTCAATGGCTACCTTCTATTCTACTATGGCCTAGGACACCTGATAAGATTGTCTGAGGGTTAAAGGAGATATGTCCATTGATGGCATGTGCCTAGCATAGCAGAGAGTAGATGCTTGGAAAATGAAAATTGTCAGTATTAGCTTTATCTTCAGCGCATTTTTTTTTCATTTCTCCAACCACGTACAACCTTGTGGAGGTGGGGGGGGGTCCTCCTCCATTCTGTGGGGCCCACTGGGTCTAGTACTGTGGCCAGCACAGAGTATGGAGGCATGAGGGAGGAAGAAAGCGGGTGGGGGGAGGAGGAAAATGCGGATACCAAAGGGAACCGCCTGCTCTGCTCCCGTGTGCAGGCTGCTTTTCCTGAAGCTGAAAGCTCAGAACGAGAGAGAGAAGTTTGCCTTCTGTTCTGTGAAGGGCTGCGAGAGGATAAAGATTAAAGCTCTGATCCCAAAGAACGCAGGCATCAGCGACTGCGCGGCCACGGCCTACCCCAAGTTCACGGAGAAGGCCATCGTGGACGTGCCCATGCCCAAGAAGCTCTTCGGTTCTCTGCTGGTGAGTGGCCGACAGCCAGCCGAGCCCCAAGGCCCTCAGGCTCCTCTCCGGACCTCTGCTCCCCTCTTTAAACCCTTTCCCATGGCTGAGGGGTTACAGAGAAGTGAGGAGGCCGACCAGCCCTCAAGCTGGACACTGGACCCCCCGAACCTGACACCCGCCCTGGGTTTTTGTTTTTTCTCCAGAAGACAAAGGACCACTTCCTGGAGGTGAAGATGGAGAGTGCCAAGCAGCGCTTCTTCCACCTGCTGAACGACCTGGCGTACATCCAAGTAAGCCACCATCCCTGTGCCCAGGGCGTCTCTGCTCACCGAGAACTCGTGTCAGTGCCTAGGGCTATGGTTGCCAGTGACTGCCAGCCAGGTGGCTGAAGACAACAGAACCTTCCCTGCACAGTTCACAAGCTGGATGCCCAACACCACGGGGCTGCCAGGGTTGTCTCCTCCTGCAGGTGCTGAGGGCGAGTCCTTCCCTGGCCTCCTCCAGCTTCTGCAGCCACCAGCAGTCTGGATGTCCCCCTTCCCAGCTAACAGCTGCGTTCTCCCAGCCTCTGCCGCTGTCCTCTTGTGGTCTTCTCCCCCACGTGACTGAGTTTCAGACTGCCCTCTTCCTTGTCCTTATAAGGACATCTGACTTTGGATTTAGGGCCCATCCGAAACCTAGGATGACCTCATCTTGAGATTGTTAACTTAATTACATCTGCAAAGGCCCTTGCTCCAAATACGGTCACTCCCAAAGGTTGCAGTAAACGTGTCTTTTGAGGGGGAGGCCATCCCCAGGTGGCTCAGTGGTAAAGAACCTGCCTCCCAATGCAGGAGACACAGGTTCGATCCCTGGGTTGGGAAGATCCCCTGGAGGAGGAAATGACAACCCACTCCAGTATACCCACTCTTGCCTGGGAAATCCCATGGACAGAGGAGCCTGGTGGGCTACAGTCCATGTGGTCATGAAGAGTCAGACATGACTGAGCGACTGAGCATGCACACACACACACACACACACACACACACACACATCCTTCAGCCACTACGCAGGGCTGCAGGAACTGACTGAAGTGGGTTTTATGCTTTGAACAGCTGCACTGGCACCCTCTGCCTTCAGAGCCTACAGGGGACCCACGTGGGCAGGAGAGCCTCAGGGCTCGATGCCTCCGGGACCCCTCCCTGCCTCCACGTCACACTCTGTGTTGCCTGTCATCTGCAGGTGGACGGGAAGAAGTACCCCAGCTTGGAAGATGGCATCCAGGTGGTGGTGATTGACGGGAGGCATGGGCAGGTACTGAACCACACCGGCTTCAGGAATGCCATCCTGCAGGGCATCCCCTGGCAGCTCTTCAATTACGTGGCGACCATCCCTGACAAGTGAGTCTGGCCGAGGCCCCCTCCCTGTCCCTGGGGCCTGCATCACAGTCCAGGCTGACGAAGCTTAGGGAGCCTCCACGCACTGTCCACAGCTTCCCGGGTGGCTCATTGGTAAAGAATCTGCCTGGCAATGCAGGAGACACGAATTCAGTTCCTGGGTCAGGAAGATCCCCCGGAGAAGAAAATGGCAATCCAGTCCAGTATTCTTGCCTGGAGAATTCCATGGACAGAGGAGGCTGGCGGGCTACAGTCCATGGGGTTGCAAACAGTCAGACAAAACTGAGCGACTAAACAATAACCACAGCGGTCTGCCCATCCATGATGGGAGCTAGCCAGGAAGCCTCCCTACCTGGTGCCTCTGAGATGGGAGCCCGGGGCCGCTGTGAATGTAGGTCAGGCCGAGTCTACCAGCTACACATGGGAAGCCTGCCCCGGCCCTCCGCCCCCACCCGGTACACTCTCCCAGCGTGAGCTCATCCCCGCCCGCACTCGCTGCAATCCAAATGTTGGTGGCTGCCAAGCCTCTCCAGCCCCCATCTCCCTCCTAAATGCCAGATATTTTTATCCAACGGCCACTTGGACTCCGCCACCCAAATGTCCCCCATGGAACTGAATTCTCATCATTTTTTTTTTTTAATCCTCTAAACCAGCCAACCCTCTTGGCCACATTTTGGTGAAATCGTCATCTCCCATCCAGGCAACTAGCTACACCGGAGTCCAGGCATCACATTTGGTTCTGGTCTTTCTTTTGTTTTGACATCACCACACTCAGTAACCACACCTGTCAACTGCCTGCATCATGGCTGCCCTGCTTATTATCCCAGGACACCCTCTCCATCGCCTCCACTCTACCAGCCACACTGTCAGACAGTGACCCAACAGACTCCCTCGCCCAGCTTTCCCCACTTGAATCCACCCACCATACTGGCGGGGGGGGGTGGGGCAGTGAGCTTCTTAAACACAGGTGTCTTCTGTCCCCTTTCCTAGGGGTAATTTCCCTGCCACCTTCCAAAACTAACTCACACATCACCTGTTTGGTGAGGTCTCTTCTGATCCAACCAAAAGTTTCTACCCATCCCTGCCCCCACAGAGGACCAGTGGATGTATCTGCTCCCTCATCTAGGGTCTAGATTTTTATTTTTTTAAGCCTTTTATTTTATATTAGTGAATAGCCAATTAAGTGTTGTGATAGTTTCAGATGGACAGCAAAGGGACTGAGCCACACACATACATGTATCCATTCTCCCCCAGACTCCCCTCCCATCTGGGCTGCCACATAACCCTGAGCAGAGTTCCATGTGCTGTACAGTAGGTCTCGGCTGGTTATCCATTTTAAATACAGCAGTACAGGGATCATATCCAACTCGTATTTTCATTTCTGATATAATGGAGAACTCACTCCAAAGCCACAACCTGGACTAGCGGGCAGTCTAAGTGCTCCATGTGGTACCTGTCATCCAGGAGGTGCTTGGAAAATATTTACCGATGAAAACAAAGTGCTTCCCAGATGCTATATGAGGGCCTGACTTGAACTGGACACTGTGTGAGATTCCAAAGATGGGGTGGTGCTTTACCACCTTTGGTCATGAGCTTCTTCAGCATCATGCTTTCACATGCAGATGCATACCGAAGCAGGAGATTAGCTGATTTGGGGAAAAAGAGGATCATCTAGAGATTTTTAGTTTTCGTGCCTTTTGGGACCAGAGGACTTTTCCTGGAAATGAAATAGGATGCAGAAGCCTACAATAAGAAACAGAAATGCAGGAACTTCCCTGGTGGTCCGAATGGTTAAGAATCTGCCTTGCAATGCAGGAGACGAGGGTTTGATCCCTGATCACAACTGAGGTGCTGCAGAGCAACTAAGCTCCAGTGCGTTGCAACTACTGAGCCCAAGCAAACTAAAAAAAAAAAAAAAAGAAACCGAAATGCAGAGCTGCTCTGTTGAAAACCAGGGGTGAGAGGCGTAGGGCCTCCCCATCCAGGGCTCCTCTCAGCCCATGCTGCAGCCCCAGTGCACCTTGCTGGAGACAGCCCTTACCAAGTACCTGCTGTGAAGCACGCCCTGGGTTGGCACTGGGTACCCAGGCAAGATTTGGGTACCCCCGCAACCTCAGGGAGAGCAGCAGGGCTTGAAGGAATAACGCAAGGCAGGTCCTGCCCCACTGTCCCCGCAGGTCCCAGCCAGGTGGCCCCACCTTCCCACCCCACCCACGGGGCCACCCCAGCCCCAGGGGCCCAGGGAAAGGAGGACGCAACTGCTCCCATCAGAGCCTTCCAGGATGGCTTCTGGGGGCTGCCTCTGTCAGCACCCCTCCGGAGCCTCATGTTGACAGGTGTGGGGGCTCAGTGGGCATGAGAAGCTCAGGCCAGGCAGAGAGGGGCCCCTGAAGAGTACAGGCAGCTTCCGGTGTTGTCAGGAGGCCAGGACACATGAGTAGCTCTGTCCATCTCCCTCCCCACTTCCAGAGGGCATGCTCTTCATTTGAGTCCAGCCCAGCAAGGAGGCTTCACTGAGCCAAAGGGGTGTTAGCTTTATTTCTGAGTGGGAGCGATGGGGACAGTCTCCTGGGAACAGACCCCGGATCCAGAATCCAGAGTCAAGGGTGTTGACAACGCACTGCCCTCCTCCTCCCCAGCCCTCTGTGATCCAGAGGAGCCGGGGCAGCCCAGCTCCCCTCCTCTCTGCTCTTCCCACACACGAGCTCTTTACATTTTGACAGCTCTCTTTCTACTCCCTATGGGACACGTATGGGGGTAACAATGGCTTCCAGAGTCCTATACAGTTTTTCCATGTCTGGACTGCGGTCTGTGGTTACAGGATTCCTCTGAGAGGAAAACTAGAAGCCCCAGTGGGCCTCTGTCCCTGTTTCTGTTCCTGGGGGAGGTGTGCATTTCCTGCCGTCTGGCCCAGCAGGCTGTGTGGACCCCCACAATGGCCGTTCTCCAGCACTTTGGCCTGATCGCACCCGGGCCAGGGGACTAGAGATCTCAGCTCCTCAGCAGGACTCTTGCAAGTCGAGCCCTTCAGTCTGGGCAGCCCCAGGCCTGCTCCTCCTCCCACCCCAGGCACGGCTCCCCTTCGGCAGGTCGTCCTAGCTATTGGCTTGGCCAAAGAATTCATTCAGGTTTTTCCATTCTTTTTGTTCAGCCCAGCGGTTAGTAACCATGTGCCTTCATCTCCCCATCTGTAGCATGGAACAGTCACACTGTCCTGCCTGAGCGGAGATGGGGGGGCATGAACTTGAGGGGTTAACCCTCCCCTGAGCACAGGGTGACTCAACACTCTGCTTCCTCCATCACCACATTTCCATCGGGTCCTACACGATCCTTGTACCTTCAGGTTAAGAGATGCACACTGAAGTCGTTTGTGGGCCGGGCTCTGGCGTAGGGGCTGGTCCCCGATGGTGGGCTCTGTGTGCCAGCTCTGTCCTCTTTGGGGACAGCCATGGAGCAGCAGTGAGCTGAGAGCAGGCTCAGAGAGAAGATCACGGGCACCAACTGCAGCCAGACGTGTGGGAGGGTGTTCAGGATGTCGGTCATCCCATGGAAAGAGCTGGTCAGCCCAGCACACAATCCTGCTCTCCCCCGGTCCCTGGCAGGGCTCTGGGCACTGCTGACTCAAGTCCCACCAGCCACCATGCAGCATCCCTGCCCGGGAACCCCTTACCCCACTTTGTCATCCAGGCCTCTCATTTGTCCTTTCTGGTTCAGTTCCATAGTTCTCATGGCATCAAAGGGAAGATACACCTCCAGAGGCCCGTGGACCAGAGTGCTGGAAAAACTCGGGGCACACAAGGGGCTCAAACTGAAAGGTAAGGATTCTTGCATTGACCCTGAGTCTGGATGCCGGGGCCTCCTGCTGAGGCCAGAGCACTTCCCCTCAAACCTGGTGTGACCTCAGAATCTTCAACACAACCAGCAGTCCACAGTTGTGCAGGGCAAGAGGCTCCCTGGTCACCATCCCTGCCCTGCAGCAATGCCATTCTAACATGTGATCAGACACCCCATCGACTCAGCAAGTGGCCCTTTTAATCCACAAAAGTATCAGCAGAAAGGGCTTCTTCTTCCCTGGTGGCTCAGTGTAAAGAACCCGCCTGCCAATGCAGGAGACATGAGGTCCATCCCTGGGTCGGTAAGATCCCCTGGAGGAGGAACTGGCAACCCACTCCAGTATTCTTGCCTGGAAGATTCCCTGGACAGAGGAGCCTGGTGAGATACCATGGGGTCACAGAGAGTCGGACACAACTTAGCAAATGAAAAACAACAATCCACGGGGCTCAGTTTGACCCTCCTGCCTCAGGTCCTGCTGCCTGGATCGGCCAGAGTCACTACCTCTGCCCCAGCTTTCCTGCCAATGGCCAGCATTTGTACAGTCCTTTGTAGCTGGCAAAGCTCTCATTTGAGAATATATATGGCTTGTCCAACGTCACACAGCTCTTCTGCCATAAAGCCTGGCACAGGCCCCTCGGGGAGGAAGCCAACCAGGACAAAAATGTCAGCATTTCATCACTATCATCAGTGTGATGAGAGAGTCCTTGGGGAGGCTGAGAGAGGAGGCCAAGCAACCTTCCTGATAATAATGTCCACTGTATTGGGTTGGCCAAAATGTTCATTTGGGTTTTCCATACGACGTTATAGAACATCGTATTTGTTTCTGTTTTTTTTTTTAACAGAAAAATGTGAATGAACTTTTTGACCAACCCAATAGTTATCATGTAAATGCCCAGCCTTGTGCCTTGCTGAACATCCTATAAAGATCTGTTATTCACTAATAACCTGCAAGACAGGTACTGTGATTTCCATTTAAGGTAGAGCCACTCAAGAATTAGTCATTTAAGATTAGAATTTGGATCCTAATATTCTAACTCAAAGCCAGCCATCCTTAGCAGCCAGGCCATCCTGACTGCAAAACACATCAAAGCTAGCAGCCTGTCATATGGGAAGCTTATCCCAGGCCTCTCAGAGAAAATTCAGAAACAATGAAAGTCCTTCCAATGAGCCAAAAGAGAAAACAAGGAAAAGAGAAGCGTCTTCCCCAGCCCAGTACTGAAAGGCAGACAGGCCTTAAATTAGGACCCTGGGACTTCCCCAGTGGTCTAGTGGTTAAGAATCTGCCTTCCAATACCGGGGGCGCAGGTTCAATCCCTGGTCAGGGAACAAAGATCCCACATGCTAGATGACTGGGCAAAAAAAAAAAAAAAAAAATCAATTAAATAAGACCCTGTTGCCAAAAACTGATGAACATAAAGGTGACGTTGTTCAGTCAAGGGACACATTCCCAGGGGTGATGCATGTGTACGGCCTACCAGGTGAGGCCATTCCCCAGTGTCAACGTGGATACCCACATCCCTCGGACGGGGCCGAGCTCTGAGCTATGGGACAGAGGCCCTGCCTGGGGCTTGGGATTCTAGAGCTCTGGCCAGGCCACACAATCTGCTCAGGGCCCCTGGGCAAATTTCTCTGCTGCTCAGAACTTCCTTCTAAAGCCACGGGATATTGGCGCCAGGGCAAAGATCTTGTAGTTGAATACCATTACTTGACAGATGGAGACACAGGGCTTAAGAGAGGAGCAGACACTTGCTGTTAATTTTAGGGTCAGCTTGATGGCGACTGGTTTCTTGGGGGGATCCCCTGCATAGAACAGAGCCAGCACTCCACACAGGTGCTGGAGGCTCAGGTGAGACCCTATGTGCCCTGTACAGACCAACACCAGGCACCATTGGTAACATGGTACAAAGCTCTTTCCAGGGAGACACAGTCCAGTGCAGCTAGAGGAGAGGGTGCCTGGTGGGGGCCAGGGAACGGCAATGGGGAACCCCAGATGGCAGTGGGTACATAGCCATTCTCTCATGAAGTTTATGCTTACGCGACTTTACTGCTTTGCAGAGAAAATGGTCTTCGTTGGCTTCAAAGGCAACTTCCGGCCCACCTGGGTGACCCTGGACACTGAGGACCACCACGCCAAAATCTTCCAAGTGGTGCCCATCCCGGTGGTGAGGAAGAAGAAGCTGTGAGGACCGCCGCCACCCCGTGCGCCCCCACAGTGGACCCTGACACTGGAGTCTGGGCAGCAGCCCGGGGCAGCGAGGCCGGTTCCCACAGCCCCGGTCTGGCAGCTGCCGGGGAAGGCCGTGTGTCAGCCCTGATGGGCCAGGGGGAGGCTTCCGAGCCCCCTGGTGCTGCTGCCCACCCCTCTCAAGTGTCTACCTACAGCCCCAGGGCCATGTGGGCTGATGCTGCAAACCTTCTCCTCCCTGCAGCCTCCCGGGGGTCGCTCTATCTGTGCCTCTGCAGTGGGGGATGTGGGGACCACAGGGAGCCCTGGGCTCTACTGGCAAAAAAGGTCGCCTTTGGCAGGAGTTCTGCTCCAGCTGGGAGGCAGCCTGGGGGTGGGAAGGCAGGGTCATTCACAGATCTCCATGCTCTCCAGCACGATGTTAGGGTGGGAGGTGCAGGAAGAATCCTTATTCCTGTAAGCAGGACCCGACCTCCACCAGGTTCAGAGCTCGGGTGTAGACAGAGCGCACCGAGATGGAACCAGCTGCCCTCGGGGAGGACAAGCCTGCCTCCGGAGGAGGTCAGCCTCTCAGGAGACTTGGCGCCCAGGCCATGAGTCGGACTAGGTGACTTTTAAAGGCCCTTTCAGTTCTGAGAGCCCAGAAGTCTGTGGCTTCTCACGTTGTGTCTGGAGTCCAGCAGTAGGCGAGAACATTCTTCTCAGCCGACACCCATGACGCTGGGTGCTCCAGGCAACCAGGATGGAGGCGTGAGAAGCAAGGCCCAGGGTGAGGGGCTCGGCTGTTTGGCACAACAGATGGTCGGTGTAAGTGCCTTCTGATGCTAGGCAGAGAAAGCTGAGAGGGCTCAAATGGGGGCCGTGCCAGTTCCCAGGAGGGAAAGAAAGGGTTTACGTGCTCAGGTGGGCCTGGAAGCTTCTTGCAGGAGAGGCCCTGGGCTCGTAGGGATGAAGGGCAGGGGGCTTATGGGTAGCTGGGATGGGGCAGCCTCTGCAGCATTCAGAAGCTGAGCCCTTCCTGCTGAAGCTGGATGACTTCAAGGTGGCCCATTGCCCTGGACTCACTGGCCCCCCGTAGCAGAGAAGCATGCATCAGAGGGAGGGCTGGTGGGCCCCTGACACCCAGAGTGTGGGCCAGCCGGCCCCACCTATGACTCCAACAGAGGCTGGAGTCAAGTTGAGAAAGGTGGGCTCCTCCATGAGGGGCCCATCTGCTCCTCACTGGGGAGCCCCTGAGAAGCGCTCACACCTCAGGGCGCCTGGGCTTTCGGAACCAGAAAGGGCCTTAGGAGACACCTAGTCCAAAGCCTTGGTTGTAGAGATGGGACGATGAGACTCCAAGAAGGGGAAGAACCACACGGCCAGAGCAGGGCCAGGATGGGAGCCCCCACTCCCCACACTCACTGCCACACCACGCTGCCTCAACTGCTGGCCGGAGGGGCCAGGCGTTCCTGAAGGATAAGCCCCCTTGAAGGGAGAAAAGATGAGACTAGAAAGAGAGTTGTTGGCCAGGACTGTTTCTGCCCCGGCCCCCTCACCGTGCACACTAGGGCGCCCTCCTGTGGGCTCTGGAGGCCCTGCAGCCTCCACTTGGCTCAAACTTACCTGCCCTCCGGAAGGGCGCCCAGCCTCCGCAATAACTGCACTGGTGCTATCTGCATCTGCAGGTCTGCAGGCACACCCAGCAGACAGTGTCAGGCTACCCCGACACATCTTTGGGGAGCTGGCTAGGTAGCTCTCCGGGGTCCATCCACCCCAGGCCCTCTTGAAGAACTGCCCACCTTGGAGAGCCAGGAGAGCTCTGGAAAAGGAAAACTCTGTCTGTGGTTTATACTCTCTCGTGAGACCCCAGGGTCGCTCTGGGTCTCATGATGACCACGTCTGTCCCCTCTCCTGCCCCAACCACAAACTCCTTCTTGTCCCCGTCTGTTCAGCTGCAGCCAGTGAGACTCAGCCTTAAGTCCACCCCCCGCTCCCAGGGTGAGCCAGTCACCAAAGAGGTTTTTCCCACTAAAGAAGTCTTTCAGCTGCTAGGGGGTGACAGTGGGACTCTGCCTGTAAGGACACGGCAGCTTCAGAGGCCCGAGTCCCTGGAGGGACCTCTTCCAGGAAGATCAGAGGCCGTGGGGAGGAGAGTTCAGATGACCTCATGTTCTTTTCGTCTACAGTCCTGTTGAGTTTTCCTAAACTCTTAACGCAAGGGTCTCACACTGTGAACCACTTAGGGTGCGATCACTTCCGATGGGCAGGAATGTTAACTGTCTTTGGTTCAGTTTATGTAAAGAATATATCTATTTGAAAATCCTCAGAGTTGTACATTTGTCAAACAGCACAGGATCTGTGCATATAACGTTCCTTCCAAAACCATTCACCAAGAGCCCGTGTCAGGGCATGTTCTTGGTAGCACAAATTTTCTTACTGCTTAGAAAATTGTTCCTGTTGTTCTTTCTGTTTGGAAGCCTCAAGATGAGTTAGGCCTTTTTAAAAAAACAAAACACTCCTCTGAAATGCTTGTCTTTTTCCTGTTGCCGAAATAGCTGGTCCTTTTTCGGGAATTAGATGTATAGTGTGTTTTGTATGTAAACGTTTCTCGTAGGTGTCACTATGAACAAAGATATATTTTCTATTTATTTATTCTATTATGCACTTCGAGAAATTGTTGTCGGAAAAATGAAGAATCGTCTTAAATGTCTTATTTGGGTATGTTCTTTGGACCGCTTGAAAGGGGTGTACCCAGGACCTTCTGCTTGCAGCAGACATCGGCTCTGGTTTGGAAAATCTTGCTGTACTGTAGTAAAAGTAAAAAGGATGTCATCCACCTGACTGCTTGTTTATTTTCCATTAAAGTGGGTCTCACTTTAAGCCAGAGAGCTACGGAAAATAAGACAAGAAATTACCCTTTGCCGCACTGGCCGCTCACTTTAAAGAACCAGTCATGTGTCCTACCTCATTCTGTCCACAAGGGGGCGCTCAGGACAGCAGGTGGAGAAGGTCTTAGGAGAGGAAAGCTGTCATTCACGTGGCCGGCACGTCCATGTTGGACTGTGTCGTCCTTACTCCTAAGCATCAGAAAGCTGTCAAGGCTGCACCCTCCCTGGGGAAAAATCAGAGGTTAGTGCAGTCTGGACTTGAAGCAAGACTGTTTCTTCCTCATGGGTACAGTTTGGGCAGAGGCCAAACATGATGTCTGGGGAGAACATGGAGACTGAGGTGGAGAGATAGGTCCAAATCAAGCTGCCAGACAAGAGGGGTGGCAAAGCAGGTTAGAGGGGAACCCTAGGCAGAGGTGAGAGAGGCTTGGGGGTCTGGGGAGGAGAAAGTGAGGAGCTTAGAATGGGGTGAATGGGAGGGTCATACAACTGTGCTGTGCAGTAAGGCAGCCACTAGCCACATAAAGCCACCTACATTGAGATTAATTACAATGAAATACAATAGAAAACTCAGTTCCTTGGTCACACTGACCTATCTGAAGCACTCAATAGTCCATATGTCTGCATGTGTACATGCTAAGTCACTTCAGTCATGTCCAACTCTTTGCAGCCCCATGAACTGTTGTCCATCAGGCTCCTCTGTCCATGGGATCCTCCAGGCAAGAATGCTGGAGTGGGTTACCATTCCCTTCTCCAGGGGGTCCTCCCGACCCAGGGATTCAACCCATGTCTCTTGATGTCTCCTGCATTGGCGGGCAGGTTCTTCACCAGTAGCGCCATCTGGGAGGCCCAGTCCATATGTCTAGTGGTTACCATACTGGTCAAGGAATATATAAAACATTTCCATCAACAAAGAAGGTTTTTTTCTTAATGATTTCCAGAAAGCTTTAGGGGCTCGTACACTGGACTTTTAAAAATCTATGCTCCTAATGTGTGTGTGTGCGTGTGTGTGTATTCAGTCCACTTAAAGGGGCTAGCACCAGATTGGTGCGATCAAGCTGTCAATAAACAAATAAAGTCATCCCTTGGTATCCACAGGGGACTGGTTCTAGGATTCCCTTGGATACCAAAATCAGAGGATGCTCAAATCCCTCACAGTCTGCTCTCTATTTCTGTGGGTTTTTTGTCCAACCCAGCACAGCCAAAAATAATCAATTAATTAATTTTAAAACATAAATAAAAGGGAAGAAATAACACTAAATGGAAAAAAAAAAAGACCCTAGTGGAGACCCTGCAGTCCCCACGCCCAGTGAGTGGTGAGGCAGAGAGCTCTGAGAGAGGAGAGGGTCTCAGCTGGAGTGGTCAGGGGTCCTAAGCATGGATGGGACTGGAAGCAGTCTGGGGGTCAAGGTCAGATGAGGAATGGGGCCCTTTCATAAGAGGCACAGCCTGGGTGCTGGGAAAGTAACCAGAGGTGTGAGCTTGAAGATGGCTGGGCATAAACCAGAGAGCGACCGTGAGAGGGAAGGTGGGCCAGCCAGACACGGGCAGTTTGTAGGGACCACGAGATCTGACAATGGGAGGGGGGTCCCTGGTGACTCCTCAGCCAGCAGTTTGGCTGCTTGAGTAAGTGCACAGTGCACTGCTTTGGTTAGTGAAGTAGAAAAGGCATTTGGGAGGACTGAGAGACCAGGCTCAAAGGAAGCAATAGGAGACTGCAGCCAGCTCAGTGCAGAGTACAAGGAGCAGGAGATACCCTAGAGTGCAGACAGAGGGTGGACATGGGGCCCCTTCACGCTTGTCCCTTCAACAGTCACCAGACACCCAGAGGGGAGTCACTGCCAGGTGTTAGGTGACAAGGTGAGCACACCTGGCCCCGTCTGCATGGAGAAACCATAAAAACATGGAAGCAAGCTAAGTGTCCATAGGCAGAGGACTGGCTAAAGAAGATGTAGTACATATGCACAAGGCTTCACTGCTGGCTGAAGGGTAAAGAATCTGCCCACAAAGAAGGACACGTGGCTTTGATCCCTGGGGAGGAGAACTTGGCAACCCACTCCAGTATGTTTTCCTGAAGAATCCCATGGAGAGAGGAGCCTGGTGGGCTGCAGTCCATAGGATGGCAAAGAGTCAGACATGACTGAAGTGACTGAGCATGCATGCATGTACAGTACATATACATACTGGACTACTAGTCAGCCATGAAAAAGAATGAAATAATGTCATTTGCAGCAACATAGGTAGATTTAGAGACTGTCATACTAAGTGAAATAAGTCAGAAAAAAAAGACAAATCTTATGTGATATCACTCATGTGGAATCTAAAAAAATAGTATGAATGAACTTATTTACAAAACAGACTCTTAGACATAGAAAAGAAATCTATGGTTACCAAGGGGGAAGCAGGGGAGGGATAAATTGGGAGTTTGGGATTAACATATGGACACTATTGTGTATAAAATAAACAACAAGGATTTACTGTATAGCACAGGGAACTATATTCAATATCCTGTAACAAACTATAATGGAAAATATATTTTTTAATATATACATATATATGTATAAACACATTACTTTGCTGTACACCTGAAACAGAGTCATTTCAGTTGTATCCAACTCTTTTTGACCACATGGACTGTAGCCCACCAAGCTCCTCTGTCCATGGGATTCTCCAAGCAAGAATGCTGGAATGGGTTGCCATGCCTTTCTCCAGGATGTTCCCGACGCAGGGACTGAACCCGCATCTCATAGCTCCTGCACCGGCAGGTAGGCTCTTTACCACTAGCGCCACCTGGGATCAACTATAATTTTGAATAAAACAAAAGAACGGAAGATAGGAAATTCAGAAGAGTAGAGTGTGCTCTGGGAGTTCCCCTCTCCTAAGAGCTCACCCCTAAGCCAAGTGAGGGGGGCAAGAGAACCCCTCGTGGGGGGACTGGAAGTATCCGGAGGAAGAAAAGATGGACATTTTACTTCTCAGCTGGTGCTTACTGAGACCTTAGGCTCATGGGGCACCGACTGCTGCCGGAGCTGGGGAGGAGAGTTCCCTGGTGTCTCACTGCCCCATCATTTAGGAGAGAAGAGGCCAGAGGTGTCTCTGCTCTTGCTCTGGGTGATATAAGGTGGATACAGGCTGGAGCTGCCCTATGTTCCCAAGAGAACAGCCAGCAGTCTCTGGAGAAATGCCCCTCCACTCACTGGCTGGGCGAGGATGCCTGAGGTTTCCATGCATCAGGAGCACATTGTGGAGGGATTTCCCTGGTAGTCCAGTGGCTAGGACTCCAAGCTCCCAGTGCAGGGGGCGCCAGTTCAATCCCTGGTCAGGGAACTAAGACCCATAAGCTGTATGGCCAAAAATATTAATTATTAAAAACTGTAGAGCACAAGTGAGCGAGCTTGAAGGAAGCCTGCCCCACACAGGTGTCTGCCCAGGTGAAGGGATACCTGGCAGAGGCTATAGGCATCCTCAAAGGCAGAGCAGGAAGAGCAAGGGGTGCCACCTGTGTTCAGCTGGGAGATGCACTGCTCAGATCAAAGTGGGCAAGTGAGCACTGGACAAGAATCCAGAAGACCATCCCAGGCCAAAGAGCCATAACACCTGCCACAACAGAGGACACTTAAGGCCAGTGTGCAACGGCATAAGTTATTTAAGACTTTTTACCCCTCTTCCTCGAATCCTCCCCTCTCTGTGCCCCATACCATGCCAGCAGGGATGGGAAGCCTTGGGAGAAGTGGAGTGGGAAGCAAGGCAGAAAAAAGAAAAAGAAGAGCCCCGTGTCTCCATCCCCATTTCCCCTGCACTGGCTCCAAGACAGAGCCCAAGTGAGACAGTCTGAGACCCGGCACCCTTCACTGCAGTGTTTGCGCTTGGACACACCTCTCTTTCAACAACTAAATACAAAGAAACTGTACATGAGCAGTTGGGGCTAATTCTGGACCCCCAAAGATACAAAGAGACCAAAAAACCCAACTGCCACTTTGCAGTGCCTAGAGCAAAAGCAAGGTACTGCGCATGCCCCTGCACACACAGCGCCACCTAAGGGGTGGGCAAACCATAGAAGTCACCCTCCAGCCTGACCCCGGACACACCCTACCCTCACCCCACCACGTAAGGAACAAGCTCGCCCCACCTCAGGGAGCAAGGAAAACTGTTTGTTCTCGCTCCCTTTGATACAGCTGCTGCTGCTGCTGCTAAGTCGCTTCAGTCGTGTCTGACTCTGTGCGACCCCATAGATGGCAGCCCACCAGGCTCCACTGTCCCTGGGATTCTCCAGGCAAGAACATTGGAGTGGGTTGCCATTTCCTTCTCCAATGCAGGAAAGTGAAAAGTGCAGCAGGGACCCCAACAAAGCCTCACCTGAATCTCCCGTCTGGTCTCTAGTCAGTTGTTATTGATTAAGGAGGCCAAGGACTCCAGTCCGTAACACAAGTAGGGGGAGAGCAGTGTGTGCGAGTAGACTTGCTTTAAGCTGCAGGAAGAGAAAGCGCTGGTTTGTAGCTTTTGCTGGTATCCATTGTGTAAATACACTCATCATAGCCAGTTTCCAGCTAGTTTCATGGTTTCATGGCCAGATCCCAAGATTCCTGTCTATTAACCACTGGTTCTGCAAGCTGGTACTAGCTGGCTTCCTTGCAGGCTGCAGGCTGAGTCAACAGAGGGGAATTGAAACAGTGCTGAGAAAAAAGATACAGCTCTGCTAGACTGTATCCTTCCAGACCAGCTCCTTCAACAAAACTATTACACAGAGCAGGAAGGGAAGAATATAAGGACCACACTCCCCTGGAAGTATCTTGTCAACTCCCTTAAAAGACAGAAGCTGCTAAAAGAGAATTTTGCTTGTTTGTGTCTTCTGAACATCTTTCCCCTCTTCCCACTACAAAGGGGAAACACTGCATCTGGTTGCTATGCTATGAAGTTGGGGATGAAGAACGGTCTTCTAAGAAAAATGTCAAAGGCAAAATCATCAAGTTTGGTTCACAGGATGACATAAAATTATTAAAATGTAATATTCTAAATCATCTTGAAAACTAATAAATTGAGGAAATGAGTTTAAAATTTATACCCCAGGTAAGAAGTGAGTAACTTTGGATGTGCTGGGTATCCTTGCTTTGCACCCAAGTTCATTTCCATGTCCTGCTTGGTACCCAAGGAGGCTGACATGGACCATTAGCAGTTCTGTGGTCCTTTGCCTTCCTGTTGGTTTAGAGGCTCCTTTGGGAGGGAGGGAAGTGCTGTGTCTGGGAGTTCATAGCAGGGCTCCCTCCTGGCCGATGTCTCAGAGTCAGCTGTTCCTTTCTAAGGAAGACAGGGCTTCAGTTGGGGTGCCTCTATAAGCCACTGTCTCCCTGGGTCCCAGAGACTGCTCTGGCTCCTGGTGTCTCTATGCCAGGGGTGGTAACTGCTCCCCATGTTCACAAGCACAAGATTATGGCCCTGCTCCTTTTCAGGGTCCCTAGACTCTATTCACCTAATTTACAAATGTTCCCTTCACTAAACAAATTGGTATTGTGCCATCTGCTGATACTTTCTACATAAGGTACTCTTTTTAGTATTTGTTTTTATTTATTTGGCTGCACCAGGTCTTAGTTGCGGCACGCAGGATCTTTGATCTTCACTGCGGCGTGCAGGATATTTAGCTGTGGCATGTGAACTCTTAGTTGCAGCACGTGGGATCCTGTTCCTTACCAGGGTTTGAACCCAGGCCCCGTGCATTGGAAGCATGAAGTCTTAGCCACTGGACCACCAGGGAAGTCCTGTATACGAGACACTCGTAGAAAGCAATAAAAGGAAGTCAGGGAACACCAAAATAAAAATAGGAAGGGGTCAGCTCACAAAAAAATAAATAGGAAATAAATACATGTATTAATATTTTAAAATTTTCAACCTCATTGGTAATTACAAGATGCAAATCAAAACAACAATGAAATAATATTAATCACTTGCCAAACTGAAAATATTTTAAGAATGATACAAGGCAGGAAGAAGCAGACATTCTTGAAAGCAAAAGTGAAAGTTGCTCAGTCATGTCCAACTGTTTGCAACCCCACGGACTATACAGTCCATCGAATCCTTCAGGCCAGAATACTGGAATGGGGAGCTGTTCACTTCTCCAGGGGATCTTCCCAACCCAGGGATCAAACCCAGGTTTCCCTCATTGCAGGCAGATTCTTTACCAGCTGAGCCACCAGGGAAGGGAACCCCTTAGATATTCTTCAGTTCAGGTCAGTCGCTCAGTCATGTCCAACTCTGTGATCCCATGGACTGCAGCACGCCAGCCTTCCCTGTCCATCACCAACTCCTGGAGCTTCCTCAAACTCATGTCCATCAAGCCGGTGATCCTGTTCAACCATCTCATCCTCTTTCTCTTCCCATCTTCAATCTTTCCCAGCATCAGTGTCTTTTCAATTGAGTCAGTTCTTCGCATCAGGTGGCCAAAGTATTGGAGTTTCAGCTTCAGCATCAGTCCTTCCGATGAATATTCAGGACTGATTTCCTTGAGGATGAAATGATTGGATCTCCTTGCAGTCCAAGGGACTCTCAAGAGTCTTCTCCAACACCACAGTTCAAAAGCATAAATTTTTCTGGCTCAGCTTTCTTTATAGTCCAACTCTCACATCCATACGTGACTACTGGAAAAATCATAGTTTTGACTAGATGGACCTCTGCTTTTTAATATGCTGTCTAGGTTGGTCATAGCTTTTCTTCCAAGGAGCAAGTGTCTTTTAATTTCATTCCTAAGACATTCTTAAATGATGATAGAAAAGTAGGTTGGTGCAAGCTTTCTCTAAAGCAATTTTGTATTATGTAAAAATGATTTGAAAATGTGGGTAGACTTAGGCTCCACAAGTCTGTCCAAGAATTTATCCTTGAGAAAGCGCTTACAGTAGTGCACAGGATTTGTGACAAGGATATTTACTGCAGCATTTATAGGATAATGAAAACTCTGTAAAAATCGAAATAGTCAGCAATCAGACTGGCTACATTGAGATATAGTCCCTTTCCCAAAATGAAGATTAAAAATGACTACTGAAATGTTGGTAAATATGAATACTGAGTGATAAGGAATGGGAATTTTATACCACCCACTCTAATTATGTGTGTGTGTGTGTGTGTACATTTAAAATATTTCCAAGATAAAAAAACTTATGGGGCTTCCCTGGTGGCTCAGTGGTAAAGAATCTGCCTGCCAATGGAGGAGACACAGGTTCGATCCCTCATCTGGGAAGATTCCACATGCTGCAGAGTGACCAAGTCCATGCTTCACAACTGCTGAGCCTGTGCCCTAGAGCCCGGGAACCGAAACTAATGAAGCCCACACGCCCTACAGTCCATGCTCTACAGTAAGAGAAGCCACCGAAATAAGAGCACTGTAACTAGAGAGTTATCCCCACTTACCACACCTAGGTAGGGAAAGCCCATGCAGCAACAAAGACCCAGCACAGCCAAAAGTAAACAAATAAATAAAATAATAAAAACTTCTGAAAATGGGAAATAACTATTTAGAAAAAATAACTACTTAGCATTACAGATCAAGAGTCTTAAAAGCACTCCTTTTATTGACCTACTAATTATTTATCTGGGAATGTAACCTAAGGAAACAAAGCTGAGGTATAAAGATGTTCCTTTCGGCATTATTTATAATCATTTGACATGTTCAAAGAACCTACATGTTTGACTTCATAGGAATGACTAAATAAATTAAGGTCTCGTTTGATGAACTGTTGTTATACCTCATCGAAATAATATTTACAAGGAGTTTGTAATAACAAAGTGCTCATTTGCAAATTCTATTACAAAATCCTTGTGGGTTCTGGAAGTCACAGAGTATTACAGGCTAATCGCCCTGGAGCTCTGTTGGCCTGGCATTCTGCACATTAGAGATGTTCACACACACACACACACACACACACACCCCTCTTCAGCCTTGCCAACTCCACTAAGCCCACGGCTGCTGTTTCTTCTTGATGGCCCCACTGCCCTTCAGCCTTTGCACCTCCTCCTCCCTCCTTCTCCCTCGATTCTGCCTCCCAAAATTCCAAGGAACTAGCTTGCAATAGCAAAGTCCTCCTGAGTGGCTGGTTCCCTTGGTTAAACTCCTTTGGCGAGTGCTGTCTTGTCCAATTAAGGTACAGAGAGGTGATCTATTCTAGCCTGGGGCATACACTGATTTAAAATTAGAAGTAGGAGGGACTTCCCTGATGGTCCTCTGGCTAAGACTCTGTGCTCCCAATGCAGAGTGTCCATGTTCAATCCCTGGTCAAGGAACCAGATCCCACAGGATTCAACTAAAAGATTCCATGTGCTGCAACAAGAACTGGCACAGCCAAAATATTAATTAATTAATTAAAAAATAAAATAAAATTAGAAGTAGGAGCCCAAGGGCAGAAAACATCATCCTTGTCCGTGAGACTCTGAAAGAGGAGCAAAGGTCTCAGGGAATTTGTAAGGAAGCTTCTAACCTAGGGGTTCAGGGACCTTCCTAGAACCGGAATGAATTCCTCTAGTCCTGTTTCTTCCAGATGTCAGTGTGTGGATTCCAGGCCTGGCAGAACTTGTCACCTCTGTTTACAGAAGAGGTGAGGCCCAGGGACATCAAATTGGCCCTCAAGGTCATCCACCGTGGACTTCAGCAGGAGACTGGATCAAAGAGGCCTCAGTATTTCCAGGCCTATCAATGAAGCCTCGCTCCCCACAAGGAAGAATGCCGCTGGCCGGCAGGCCAGCAGATGCAAAGCAGGCCAGATGTCCCTGGGATTCCTGACATTCCAGAAGGGCAGCCCTCCTTGCTGCCCGACTCCAGGCCCCAGATTCGTGGGCTCAGAAACCTCACCTTGGAAGCTTAGGCAGACTTCTCAGAAGGGAAAAAAAAATTGCTCTGAGTGTGCTAGGGCCCAGAGCTGCTGCTGCCGCCGCCTAGTTGCTCAGTTATATCCAATTCTTTGCGACCCCATGGACTGTAGCCTGCCAGGCTCCTCTGTCCATGGGAAATCTCCAGGCAAGAACGCTGGAGTGAGTTGCCATTTCCTCCTCCAGGGGGTCTTCCTGCCCCAGGGATTGAACCTGGGTCTCCTGCATTGCAGGGAAATTCTCTACCATCTGAGCCACCAAACAGGAAACAGTCAATTCACATAACAAATATATAAATTGGGGACATCCCTAGTGGTCCAGTGGCTAAGACTCCATGCTTCCAATGTAGAGGGCCTATATTCAATCCCTGGTCAGGGTACTAGATCCCACATGCCACAAATAAGACCCAGTGCAGCTAAATAAATAACTTAAAATGTATATATTTGGGAAAGAAATATGTGTTTAAAAGTTCAGCCTCATTGGTAATTATAAGATGTAAACTGAAACGACAGATCCTATCAATCACTTATCAAACTGAAAATATTGTAAAGAACCCTACAAGGCAAGAAAGAAACAGGCACTCTTAGATGACGATAGCAAAGTAACTTGGTGCAAGTTTTCTATAAAGCAATTTCGAATTGTGTAAAAGTGATTTGAAAATGTGTGCAGACTTTGGCTCCAAAGTTAACATGTATAGAATGCTATATTAAGTGCTTCACATGGATTCGCTCATTTCATCCTCACAACACTTCCATGAGATAGGAGCTTTTATTAGTGCCCATAGGCTTAGGTGAGGTGCTTAGACGATGGACCCAAGATGATACAGCTCATAAAACACAGGACAAGGCCACCCAGCTCCAGGGCTGTGCTCCAGGGGCCTCGAACTAACTGCTAACTAACTGCAACCTCGAAGGGTTATGGAAAGTAAATGAAATGATGTACAGAGCCTGCACACAGTGGGTGCTCAATAAATGGAAAGTGACCTTGAACATCTTTTCATGCCATTTGTAAATACCAGGAGGACAGGGGCCTTTGCTGCCTTGTTTACCTTCATATCCATCTCCTGCATATAATTACCTACAATATAGGTACCTACCTTTATTTCCTACCTATAATTCCTACCTAATTACCTACCTATAATTCCTGAAATTTGTAGGTGTTCAGCACATACTTGGTGAGCAGGGGAGTGATGAGGCCAGACGGACAGGAGAGCCCTGTGCCCAGGCAGAGCCCCATGATCTGAGTTCAAATCCTGGCTTTGTCACTTCCAAGCGGTGTGACCATGGGGAAAATACTTAACATATCTGTGCTTCCACTTCCTTGTGTGTAAGATGGGGATGCTACTACAGTATCTACTACACAGGGTTGCTAGAAGGATGATGTAAATTTATGTCTAACAGTGCACATGGATGGGATAATCCCTTAGGTTTCAAAGAGAAATTCATAGAAGTGTATGAATATTTTCACAAATATATGGCAAGCACAGATAGAGTGGCCTGCTCATTAAAATAATAGCTGGAATGGACTTCCCTGGTGGTCCAGTGTTAAGACCTCAGCTTTCAATGCTGGGGATGCAGCTTTGAGCCCTGTTTGGGGAACTAAGATCCCACACACCTCTAGGCAAAACAAAACATAAAACATAAGCAATATTGTAACAATTTCTATAAAGACTTTAAAATGAAAAAAAGAGAAATAAATAAAATAATAGCTGAAAATTTCTATCTGATGTATCCGTGGCAAGTCAGAGCTTTGTTGAGGTGGCGGTCATGCAGCACACCAGTCTCTGCTGCCCCCTAGTGGCCATATCCCTTAATTTTTTGACTGTTTTCTTTCACAGAAAGACACTACAATAATGCTATGGTTACTTCAGAGGGACCCCTGCTCTCCAGGATTCTGGCCAAGCTCCAGCTGTGGCTTGGTTCTCTGGATGCTGAGGTGGAGAAAATACACACTTCTTCTTCACTTGATAGGAGTTTTGTGAAAGAGGCGGAACACTAGCAGGTTCTGAGATCCCAGGTAAACCCCCTCCCCTTTCCCCGGTCTCACCTGTGAACAGGCACCGCCCACACCTCCACGGCAGGGCAGGAGTGAAGCTCCCCCATGGGGATAACAGGAGGCCGTGGAAGCTCTCAAGTCCAAAAAGTGTTTGCTGTAGTCATTATAACCACATCCTCCTCTGTTTCCCAGCTGAATTCAGCCACACCTGTTCTTCAGACTTTTCCTCCCGGATGTCCACCCTCAAGGAACCCCCAAGTGAAGAGCCCAAAGGCCCCTCAGCTCCAAGCCCTGGCCTCCCCCAGGCTGGTCAACAAGTTACCTCACAGCATCATCACAAGAAAGCATTTTTTTTTTCATTAGCTTTCAGCTGAAGGATTAATTTCTATGTTCAATAAGAAGTGTGCACATTACAAAAATTGGAGTTGAAAAGAATTGGAGTTGGAAGAGAATACAGGGGCTTTTAGAATCCTAGAAGGCTAATTTTGGGACTTAGTTTCAAGAATGAAATTCTAGGGGCTTCCCTGGTGGTCCAGCGGTTAAGAATCTGCTCTGCAATGCAGGGGACACGTGTTCCATCCCTGTTCTGGGAAGATCCCACATGCTGTGGGGCAACTAAGCCCATATCCCACAACTACTGAGCCTGTGCTCTAGAGCCTGGGAGCTGCAACTTCTGAGTGCTCGGGCCCTAGAGCCTGTGCTCCACAAGAGAAGCCCACCCGTCAACTAGAGAGTAGCCCCCGATCATCTCAACTAGAGAAAAGCCTGCACAGCAAAAGTAGGGTCAGCACAGCCAAAAACAACTATTAATAACTAAATAAATGTTAAAAAGGAATGACTTTGTTATTGTTTAAAAATTAGATTATAACTTGCTATTGTAACAGAGATCCTGAAGCAGCATAAAAACTTTTTAAAATAAAGTTTTAAAAAAAACAATATTCATGAAAAAAAATTGGAGTTGACAAAGACTCCATCCTTAACCAAACTTTATTCAGGCACCTCTGAACCCTCATCTCAACTAGCCCTCAACCTTGGCCTCTTGAGCTTAGTTTTAGCAAAGAATCTTCCCAAGTCAGGTTAATTCCCCACCCTTGAAAACTAAGTCTTGGGTCAGTCTTTAGTAAGACTCCTGTGAAGACGGTTAAGCAAGAATCACCTTACCCTTGCTAGTTAATCTAACTTTCCATCCACTCACCCTCTCACTCTGTTCTTTGACTAAAAATTCCCAGTTGTCATTACTCTATTTCCTTACCTTTTGGCTGTGCCATGCAAGACACGCAGGATCCTAGTTCCCTGACCAGGGATCAGACCCGTACCACTGGACCACCAGGGAAGTCCACTGTCATTGTACTCAGACTTGAGTTCAATCCCTTTCCCTTATCACAACAGTCTTAAATAAAATCTCCCTTGCCATTTTTAACAAGTGTCAAGTACAAAATTTTTCTTTGAGTACACCAATAGATTAAGAGGCATGCATATTTAAATCAGTTCAGTTCAGTTCAGTCGCTCAGTTGGGTCTGACTCTTTACGACCCCATGGACTGCAGCACACCAGGCCTCCCTGTCCATCACCAACTCCAGGAGTCCACCCAAACCCATGTCCATCAAGTCAGTGATGCCATCCAGCCATCTCATCTTCTGTCATCCGTTTCTCCTCCTGCCCTCAATCTTTCCCAGCATCAGGGTCTTTTCAAATTAGTCAGCTCTTTGCATCAGGTGGCCAAAGTATTGGAGTTTCAGCTTCAACATCAGTCCTTCCAATGAACACCCAGGACTGATCTCCTTTAGGATGGACTGGTTGGATCTCCTTGCAGTCCAAGAGACTCTCAAGAGTCTTCTCCAACATCACAGTTCAAAAGCATCAATTCTTCTGCACTCACATTTCTTTATAGTCCAACTCTCACATCCATACATGACTACTGGAAAAACCATAGCCTTGATTAGACAGACCTTTGTTGACAAAGTAATGTCTCTTTTTAATATGCTATCTAGGTTGGTCATAACTTTCCTTCCAAGGAGTAAGCGTCTCTTAATTTCATGGCTGCAATCACCATCTGCAGTGATTTTGGAACCCAGAAAAATAAAGTCAGCCACTGTTTCCACTGTTTCCCCACCTATTTCCCATGAAGTGATGGGACCAGATGCCATGATCTTAATTTTCTGAATGTTGAGCTTTAAGCCAATTTTTTCACTCTCCACTTTCACTTTCATCAAGAGGCTGTTTAGTTCTTCTTCACTTTCTGCCATAAGGGTGGTGTCATCTGCATATCTGAGGTTATTGATATTTCTCCTGGCAATCTGAATTCCAGCTTGTGCTTCCTCCAGCCCAACGTTTCTCATGATGTACTCTGCATAAAAGTTAAATAAACAGGGTGACAATATACAGCCTTGACGTACTTCTTTTCCTATTTGGAACCAGTCTGTTGTTCCATGTCCAGTTCTAACTGTTGCTTCCTGACCTGCATATGGATATCTCAGGAGGCAGGTCAGGTGGTCTGGTATTCCCATCTCTTTCAGAATTTTCCGTTTATTGTGATCCACACAGTCAAAGGCTTTGGCATAGTCAATAAAGCAGAAATAGATGTTTTTCTGGAACTCTCTTGCTTTTTCAATGATCCAGCGGATGTTGGCAATTAAATTAATATTTTATATCTATCGAACTTTGCCTGGGATGTAGGTGATCAATAAATATTTTTGAATGAATACAAGAATGAATTAAAAATAATGCCCATGAGAACCTGCTGTACAGCACAGGGAACTCTACTCAGTGCTCTGTGGTGGAAGGAAATCCAAACAAGAGGGGGTATATGCATGTATATATATAGCTGGTTCCCTTTGTTGTACAGCAGAAACTAAAAAAACATAGTAAAGCAACTGTATACTCCAATAAAAAAAATAATGCCCAATTCTAGTAAGTTTTTGGCAAAATGGGTGTCTGTTCGTATATGGCTGGTAATAGTGCAAATTGATATACTCCTTTTGAAAGGAAAATAACATATAATAAAAACATGTCCTTTGTTCTAATAATCTTGAAAACAATACTAAAGGAGTCATCTTAAGAAAGAAGAAAAACTAATTTCAATGAAATTGATGGTTGTAGGTAACTAAAAAGAACCCGAATATTCAACAGTATAGGAATATGTAAATAGTATAGGAAGATGTAAAGAGAGTGACGATACAGCACAGAATGAAGGTCCCTATGTCTCTACTTCATTTCCTACCTTCTTTTTTTAAAATTGGAGCTGTGTTAGTTTCTGCTATACAACAATGTGAATCAGCCATATGTATACATATATATCCCCTCACTCTTGGACCTCCCTCCCACCCCACTGCCCCATCCTACCCCTCTAGGTCATCATAGAGCTGAGCTCCCTGTGCTATACAGCAGCTTCCCCCAGCTATCTATTTTATGCGTGGTGGTGTAAATGTTAGTCCTCTTTAGACAGATAAATGGAGAATAAAAAAAAGTTTGAGTGAAAGATGAGAGCAATGACAGAACCTTCTTCAAAGTGGCTCTAACTACTTATAGGGATCTAGCGCTCTCAGAATCCAGGAACAAGCAGAATAATCAAGACCCGGGAGGCCAGAACCTCAAGCCAAGTCCAGAAACTTCACGAACAGAAGTTCTGAAATCTTTAGTCTAGCTGTCCATCCACTACTAATGACTCAGCTACCAAGTCATTCAGTCTCTGGCCAAGCAAGAGAGGATCTGATTTGGCAACCAGGTGGGTGGTGCCCTGGTGAGATGCGCACCTTAAGTTCAAATGGCCACGATGCAAAGGAGGCAGAATAGGGGAGCGGGGTCCTTCCTGTTAACAGGGCAGCCTTGGATTGAAGCAGATGCCTCTAGAAGGGAATGTGGATCGTGAGACAGAGATTAGACACATGACCTTGTAAGAAGTACATGCCTATGTATGTAATCCCTCAGTCATCTCCAACTTTTTGTGACTCTGTGGACCGTAGCCCACCAGGCTCCTCTGTCCATGGGATTTCTCCAGGCAAGAATACTGCAGTGGGTTGCCATTTCCTTCTCCAGGGGATCTTCCTGACCCAGGGATGGAACCCAAGTCTCTTGAATCTCTTGCAATGGTAGGTGGTTTCTTTACCACTGCACCACCTGGGAAGTCCATTATAAGAAGTAGACTCATGCCTAACACTGAGATCTGGCCCAACTTTCTCTGCAGGAAAAGGATGCGACTTTACCCAGCCACTGAAATGTTAAACATGAAGACCACACAGACACAGGAAAACTTCATTATGATATAAGGCTAAGTGGAAAAAGCCAAAAACAAAAGTCTGTTTCTGCTATGATAGCAGCTATGTGATTATACAGTTCAGAGTTAATAACCTTGAAAGGAAGCTTGGTCAGATGAACAAAGCTTGAAGAGCTGGGATGCTGTGCTGGCGTTTCAGTTTCTTTCTTTCGTTAAAGTTTTTATTTTATATTGAAGTATAGCCGTTAAACCAAGCTGTGACAGTTTCAGGTGGAGTGACTCAGTCACACATACACATGTACCCAAACTCCCCTCCATCTAGGCCGCCACACAACATGCAGCAGTTACCTGTGCTGTACACTAGGTCCCTGTTGGTTGTCCATTATTAAGTGAATTTCTTTCTTTCATAGAGATCTTGTGGCACCTCTACAATAAGGATTTCAAGTTTTACTCTGACAGCATGAACCTGGGAAGTTAGGAAATATAAACTCTGAAAATATGAAGAAATACTGAGGCTTCCCTGGTGGTCCAGGGGTTAAGACATCAGGCTTCCACTGGAAGAGGGTGAAGGTTAGATCTCTTCCTGGGGAACTAAAATCCGTCATGTCCCTTTGCACTGCCAAAAAATAGGGGAGAAAAAGAAGAAGAAAAAAATACTAAGGACCACTGGGTTTAAAAGCCCAGATTGGACCCTACACTTGCACAGCCTCACTGTCTCACCCTCATCCTCACTCTCACTGGTCCTGTCTTTAACATTTTCATCATCAGGTTTTGTTTTCTTAACATTAACTTGATTTTTAAAATGCAGCACTGAAATATTATTGCTTTTTAACTGAGTTTTGGAATGCCTCTTACATCATGTGCCTGTATCAAGTGCCCCACTGCCCACGTCAAAAGCAGCTTTTGGCACATCCTTCCTCCTTCTGCAGGGGCAGGATAAACACGGTTATCAGAAAAAGGGGAGTGAGGCCAGGACCACTCCAGCCTGAACCCTCCCCACAGAGGGCAGCCAGGGCTCTCAAGTCTGCTGCTGACCTGAGGAACTCTGAAGGCTGGACAGGAAGAGTGGTTGCCTCTCTGACCCCCTCCACGGTCTGGGACTTTGGGTAAGAATCACAGAAGGGCACAGCCTGCTCACCAAGCAAGGCCACCCACAGCCTGAGTCCCTCCGCTTCCTGTTCAGTTATAGAAAAGCTGAGAAAAAGCAGGGCTCAGACCTTGAACTGCAGCGCCAGGAAGGCAGACAATGCTCTGATAAGGAGGGAAGGGAGTCAGGAAAATTCACCTAAGATAGATGCTCAGGACCAAGGTCTGGGAAAGGCCATGTCTATGAAGCATGAACAGGAGAGGAAAAAACAGAGATGTGAACTGTCTCCAAACAAGCTGCAACTAGAAAACAACCTCCACAAAGGAATATACACACAGCATAGAAAAATATTCTATTCTGGGGAAACAAACATAACGCAAGGTGTAAATCAACTATACTTCTATAAAATTTAAGATAGTAAATAAAAAGCAAACATATGAAAAAAATGAGATGCAAAAATAAAGTTGGAAATTACTTGTATTAAAAAAAAAAACACAAGTTGTAGAGACTCCATTTGGACTTCTTGAATTCACAGAATATTTTTTAAAGTCTTTTTCTTTTGAATTGCTTTTTAAAATATTTATTTGGCTGTGCTGGGTCTTAGTTGTGGCATATGGGATCTTAATTCCCTGACTAGGTATGGAATGGGGCCCCCTGCATTGGCAGCACAAACTCTTAGCTACTGGACCACTCAAGGGAGTCCCTTGAATTCACAGAATTTAATAAACACTTGAATTCTAAAAAAACGGCTCAATGAAATTGAAAATAGAATGAATTTTAAAATTTTAGAATTTTAAAATTTATGTCTAAGAAAAAAATTGGTGCCCAAAACACCAATACAAATTGAAAATAAATTAACCATTGAAAATTAATTTTTTTCAAATGATGGGAGAAAAAAAAGCACCTAAATGTGCAGTTGGAAATGACACACCATATTCTAGGAGAATAAAAAAAGATTTTGAAAAATCAAGGACTTCCCTAGTGGCCCAATGGTTAAGACTCCGTGTTCCCAATGCAGGGGTCCAGGATCTGATCTGTAGTGGAAGTGGATCCCACATGCCACACCTAAGAGTTCACATGCCGAAACTAAAAAGTAAAAAAGATCTCACATGCTGTAACTAACGTCTGAAGCAATAAATAAATAATTTTAAAAAAATAAAATAAAAATCAACCCTAGGACTTCTTAGCAAAATTACTGAATATCATCAATAGGAATGAGGCAGGATCTCCAGTATTTAATAGAAAGAACAGCCGCTTTCAAGAGAAAAGATAACCCTGGCCTCAGAACGCTCCAGTGGAGCCACGCATACGTTATACACCTTGTCAGCACGCAAATAACTCTCTTAAAGAAGAATCCAGAGACGGAAGGAAGTTAGACAATTCCCCCACGCTGATGAGGAGTTAACACATACTCAAAGCGTGAAAGTGTTAGTCGCTCAGTCATGTCCAACTCTTTGCAACTCCATGGACTGTAGGCTGCCAGGTTCCTCTCTCCATGGGATTCTCCAGGCAGGAACATTGGAGTGGGTTACCATTTTCTTCTCCAGGGGATCTTCCTGACCGGGGGATCAAACCCAGGTCTCCTGCACTGCAGGCAGATTCTTTACCATCTTAGCCACCAGGGAAGAGGTTTAACAATGTAAAGGAAACCACCAGAAGTACTAAAAACTACAGTCTGATCATCAGAAACCAGGGAGGTAGAAGGAGGTCTATTAAGTTTCCATGTTTCATGGTTGATAGTCAAAGATGCCATGTGATTGTATTAAAGCAAGAGACATGACAATGAAATGTTATTGTTCCATCGCTCAGTCATATCCGACTCTTTGTGACCCCATGGACTGCTGCACGCCAGGCTTCCCTGTCCTTCATTATCTCCAGGAGCTTGCTCAGACTCATGTCCATTGAGCCAGTGATGCCATCCAACCATCTCATCCTCTGTCATCCCCTTCTCCTCCTGCCCTCAATCTTCCCCAGCATCAGGGTCTTTCCAATGAGTTGGCTCTTCACATCAGGTGGCCAAAGTATTGAACTTCAGCTTCAGCATCAGTCCTTCCAATGAATATTCAGGGTGAAAACAAATACACAGAAGTAAAAATGAGTTTATATATGTGCATGTGTATATGTATCATATATAATCCCAGTCCCCACCTTAAATATGGCATTTCTGTTGTTCATGAATCTGCATGGCTTTTCTGGGCAGCTCCTCTCTGCTTCCTGCATCCCTGTGATATCCTGAGGGCTGGGGCTGGGGACATCTGAAGACTCACTTGCTCACTTGTGTGCATCTGGGCTGTGAAGGCCCCAGGTGGGGCTGGACCAGGTGGGGCTCTCTGGGCATCTCTCTCTGCGTGGCCTTTGCAGATGGCCTCTCCAGTCTGGTGGCTTCAGGGGAGCCAATGAAGATGCAGTTTTCACAGTTTCTTAAAAAAAAAAAATTGTTTATATTTTTGGTTGTTTATGTATGTGCTGGGTCCTTGTTGCTGCCCGGGCTTTTCTCTAGTTGCCACAAATGAGGACTCCTCTCGAGTTGCAGTGCACGGGCTTCTCACTGCAGTGGCTTCTCTTGTGGGGAGCACAGGCTGTAGGTGCATGGGCTTCAATAGTTGCACCACATGGACTCAACAGTTGTGGCACCTGGGCTTAGGGCTTAGTGCCTCTGAGGCATGTGGGGTCTTCCTGGATCAAGGATCCAACCCACATCCGCTGCATTGGCAAGCGGATTTTTTTAACCACTGAGCCACTAGGGAAACCCTGGTTTTCACATCTTAATGGCAAGTATAATGGTCAGTGCTGGCTGGATTTTGAGCTCTATTGATAGCAAAAGTAAGTTAACAAAACCACTTTGGAGGGCCACTTCACCAATAACATACCAGGTGAAAATTCGGTAGTTCCAGCAATTCCACTGCTAGGAATCTGCCCCTCAGATATAAGCACAAGTTTACCAAAGTATGTGGTAACAGTTATTAAAATGTTCAGGGCAGCATTTTTGTACAAACTAGTGAGACCCTAGAAACTCAGCGTCCATCAGCAGGGGCTGTGCACGTGAATCGTGGATCACACCTCACCACCACCCAGCTCACTGCACCACCTTTGACCTAGGCCTAAACCACTGAAATACCCTCCCAAACTGCCCCTCACCCCTCCTCCTGTTGGCTTCCAATCAGTCCACCAGTGCAAACCGGATGACCCCTCGAATCTACCCCGCCACAGCTAAAATCCTTTAGGCCTCTCCCATCTCCAGCAGACCCTGCACACCCCACACACATGCTCCAGCCTTCACCCTCATTACTAGGGTATGCAAGGTCTGGGGCTTTCCAGGGAGGGGGTAGGGGGCAGGCTAGCCAAGGTGACAAGCTTTATTGCTTGGTAAAGTAGTTCCATACCTTACCAAGCACCTTGCAGAGGTAGATTTTTAAGTATTTATTCAGTTGCTCCACGTCTTAGTTACGGCATGTGGGATCTGGTTCCCTGATCAGGGATGGAACCCAGACCCCATGTATTGAGAGTGCATGTGTATTAGCCACTGGACCCCTGGGGAAGTCCCCAGAGGCAAATTCTCTAAGTGAATGGACCCCTCCTGCATAGGAATCTTCTAAATAAATCTTTGCTGTCATAATTCTCATTCATAAAAGTGTATTGTTTCTGAGAGATCCCACAAACTTGCCTAAGCTCAAAGCCCTCCCTAAACCTTCGTCACTCACCCATCCAGCCTGGTGCTGTGCTGTGCCCCAGACTCTCCATCAGAACTTCCTGCTGTCCTTCCTGTCACTTCTAGCCACAGGGCCTTTGCATGGACTGTTTCCTCTGCCTGGTTACTCCTTCCCCCTGCCTGAGGTCCTTTCTGACTATCCCAAGATCCCTCCACGTCTTGGCACTGTTGTTCTTTCCTGTTTCTAACAGTTGCCATGTCACTTTGTACAGGATTACCATTTGTCTTTCCCACCAAATCACTGTTTCACAAAAGCAGGGGCTGCGGGCACACTGTCTCTGGCACTCAGTGGAGCCCAGCACATAACAGACGCTTGTTTAGTACAGGCTGATGTGGCTGCATGTCCCATGGGAAGCAAAGAGGTGGACAGGCACGTTCTGACAGTTCAAAGGGAACACAAGCTGGGCTGGGTCAAGTGAACGCCTTCTGTTTAAAAGAGATACGCATTGGATCAGGACAGTGGCCCAGGCACAGATGGCAGAAACCTAACAAGAGGCCCAAGTGAAAACTGAAAACACCTGTGGACGGGGCTGGCTTCAGGCAGGGCTCGATGCAGGCATTCAGCTGACCGCACCAGGACTCCGCTCTTTCCCTGCTTCTCCCCATCGCTTGCTTCATCCTCCAGCCTGAGACAGTTCTCCCCTCGAGAGGGGCAAGGTGGCAATAGCAGCTGCAGCCTCACTCCCCTGGGTGCAAGTTGTGCAAGAAACAAAAAACACCTCATCCCGGGGTGTGTGTGTGTTAACTCAATCGTGTCCCCACACTTTGCGATTCCACAGACTGTGGCCCGCCAGGCTCCTCTGTCCATGGGATTCTCCAGGCAAGAATACTGGAGCGGGTTGCTACTGCCTTCTCCAGGGGATTTTCCTGACCCAAAGCCTGAACCCAGGTCTTCTGCATCGCAGGCAGATTCTTCTAACGTCTGAGTCACCAGGGATTCCTGAGGTGGCTCATGCAAACACCCTAGGATTAATTCCACCCTGGAGTAGGGGGCCTACAGGGCAAACATCCACCCCCCCGCCCCACCAACCCAGCGCAGAACAGAAAATGAAGAGTGCATGGATCATTACATGGAAATCAGAAAATAAGTTACCCAAATAAGGGGAACTAGGTACCATGAGGCCAAAACAAACACATATCATCCTACAGATCACTATAAACTGGTAAGTGTGTTTGTGGGGTTTTTTTTTTTATGAAAACAAATTAACAGTAGCTTCCACGGGACAAGGCAGTGGCAGTGGGGGAAGGGGGAGACGTTTCACTCTACCATTCTTTAATGATGATGTTTTCTAAACTTTTCTGAATTTGCTAAAATCAACGATGGAAGCTTTTCTTTTTTTTTTTAACAAATAATTTTAGTTCTTAGAAATGACAGCTGGGTATAAATTCTATAACTGTCACTCAGAGCAGGCTGTGACACAGGAACAGCAATGTCAGACAGTAACAGGTAACACATCGTATTAGTACCATACAAAATCACCACAAGTTTAGGCACTTTATCAAAGGAACGTGTTTAGAAGCTTGGCTGATGCCCGAGTCACACCCTGGAAAATCATCACGTTAGATGGAGCACATGACTCGTGACACCGGCACGACTTTCCTAAGTAAGGTCCTGTTTGGACAGAACCCCTGGATTCACAGACCACACAAAACCTGACTGATATCAAGAGTGCTCCTAACTGATGAGAGAGGTTTAAATCCAATAAATTTCAAGTGATTATTCGGGATTTTCAAGCTGCGTGATTTTCTGTTCTGTGTCTTCTGCAGAGATTTGGGATTCACGTGTCCTGGCGTCCTGACTGTGTATGCAGATGTCGGAGCACTGAGTGGTGCTCCTGTGGCCTGTTTTTAATTTCACAGTTATGGATGTGGTGTCTGTAAAAGCCTGATTCAATGCATTTGAGAGTCTTAAGTTCGTCTGATGAGAACGTGGTATCCTTTTGTTTAAGGGAAACAATACAGAAGGCTGCAGGTCAGGCCA
This sequence comes from Bubalus kerabau, assembly GCF_029407905.1. Lineage (NCBI taxonomy): Eukaryota > Metazoa > Chordata > Mammalia > Artiodactyla > Bovidae > Bubalus > Bubalus kerabau. Next base: position 27,489,225 of record NC_073642.1, read on the forward strand.
AGGGTGCGGTGCCACGGTCCAGCCAGAGACGCCTCCACATTTCAGTGGGAAAGTCACACCTGCAGGTTTCCACTGAAAGTGATTTTATGGTAAACATGAATCTGTCAGTGTTTCATGTTAATTACAAAACCTCTGTCCTCTTACTTGAAGCCTTTTAAACAGTAATTCTTTTGCTGACCAGAAACTGGCCACATGGCAGACTTTTCTCAGCAGAGATGGGAAGCCTGTGTGTGTGTGGTCACCCATGCCCTCTTCCTCTGCACAGGGAGAATGTCCCATCACAGCTCTTCCTTCTTACTCCCAGCCCGATTGTCTTCCTTCGAAGCCCGGGGTTTCGGGTCTCTCTCCTTCTTTTTCTTGCCCTTCTCTTGCTTGGTTTGATTCTTCTCTTTGCTTCCTCCCCCTTTGCCGGGGTACACCTGGCCCTCCAGGGTCACATCGGCACACCTGTCCTGACTGACCAGGAAGTCCTTGATCTCCCAGGCGTAGCCCCCATCACGAAGCATGAAGATGGCACGGTCTGACCCCACGATGAACCTGGACAGACAGAGGGGACCACGGTCAGCACACAGTTGGTGCAGGGCTAACAGTTCAAAACAGGCCTGCAGCACTTTTAAACTAAGAAAAAAGAATCCCCTTCAAATTCTACATGAACACAGAACAAACTGTCCTATTTCCCCAGGCCTAGAAGCTGTTGACATTCACTGTTGGAAAGTACTAGCTGGCTCAACTATTTAACAACTCGGCTCAGATCAAAAGAGAAGGAGGACCTGGGTTGTGTGTGTGGTGCAGGGGCTGCTCATGTGAAGGGAGGTGTCAGAAGTGGGCCTTGGGAGGCTGCAGATGGGCGGGCCTCAGGGCCTCTCTCAGGGAATCGAGGGGAGGCTGATGTTTGGGTCTGTTTTACAGTCTTAAGGGCCCAGTTAAGGTTTCATGTGACAAAGGCCTCTGCTGACAGAGACTGACAACCACAAGTTTGGACTGGGTCACAAGAGGCCCTCAAAGGGCTCAGGAGGATGCTCGGTGACTGGACAGAACTCAACCCCGGAGGTTAACTGCTAGCAGCCAAGCACGTCCACGCTCCGCAGGTCCCAAGGAGCAGAGAGTAACAGAAGAGAGTCCGGGCGTGTGTAAAGCACCCCCCACCCCCTGCCTCCATATATCAGTGAGAGCTCTGGGCCCATCACCACCACAGCACTCACTCGTTCCCCCAAGTGTCTACTTATGCTCACAAAAGCACTCACCACCCTAGACACTCTGAGTATTCCTTTTGATTCCTTTTGTACTTCCTGAACTAAAATATTGGAAGACGCTACACTTTAGAAATCGTTATTGACAAAGAAAAAGGAAATTCCTCAAAACTGCATCTCAGGATCATACTGACCCGTGATGACCAGACTCCTTCACTTTAAAGTAACAGAGTCTGGTCCAAGCTTCTGTGTGAACACAGCCACACAGAAGAGCTTCTCCCGTGGGCGGGGACTTCTAAAGGAAGAGGCACACTGTCAGACGTCAACTAATTTTCCACCCCCCACCGGGGCTAAGCTATATATATAGCTTCTTACTCAGATAAAAGAGACGTTCAAGATACATAGATAAATGGCTTTTGGATCAAATGAGATATGAAAACAAACAAATAAATTTACTGGCTTTGACCAAACCTGAGTAGTCTTCTTCAAAGAAAAATAAATAAACTAGGTAAATAAATGTAAAAGCAGACAGACTAGACAGGAAAGGTCCAGGGCCCTGCTAAGTATTGCCAGGAATGACACCCATTGCATCAACAGAAATAAAGCCCAGCAAAGCCCATGTTTCTCAGCAAGGCTGTAGTTTTACCTCTGGACGTCATAGTTGGCATTGAAAAGGCTGCCCTGCCACAGGCTGGTGATCTCCTCCGTCTCCTTCTCGGTGGGGTTTCCTGACACGGTGACAAACATCATGAGCGTCTTGCCCTTCTTCGTCATCTTCAGTATGCTCTCGGGCTTGCCCGGGTCTATCTGCGAGAAATCTATGGGCGCAGAGGGTCTTTTGTGCTCTGGGAGGTCTCCTTCTTCTATGTCGTCATCTTTCTGTAAGGATGGGGGTGGGGGAGGGGAGCGTCACATAGAGTGTGCACTACAGTCGGCAAAGGCAGGAATGTCCGCATGTGAGGTCAGGTGCAGGTTTATGGTCTAAATCATAGCAGAAGGGCTTCTCTGGTGGCCCAGCGGTTAAGAATCTGCCTGCCAATGGAGCGGACATGGGTTTGATCCCTGGTGCAGGAAGATCCCACATGCCACTGAGCAACTAAATCAGGACCTGTGACCTCTACGCTTGAGAAGGGAATACCTTCTGATGTGCTGAGGATGAGAGCTGGGTCCTTCCCTTTGGGCGGGGAGTTATAAATACAAAAGTAGAAGAATGCACCCATGATATTGGGCTGGAATTGGAGGCAGCACACAGAACTTATGATTTTTTGATAAACAAGATAAAAATATTTAAAAGAACTAGTGTTCCGCGGGGGAAAAGCTAATTCTGGCAAAGGAAACAGAAAATTAGTCTGGAACATCTTCTTGTATCAGAAAGTAAGAAAGTGCTCGGGGAATTATGGGATGTGTCAGGATGACACAGAAGCAAGCATGAAGCAGAGCTTGTGGGCCTAATTGGGAATAATCTGAAAATCCAAATAATGACAGAATGGTTTATAACTTCCCAAACAAAGTAAGAACTACTGGATCCAGGCCCACAGAAATAAACAAGACAATTAATTACTAACGGCAGAATGCCAACTAAATAAATGTAAGATAAATGAATTAAAAATACACAAAAGAACCAGTTGTTCCTTGGAGAAAAGACTAATTCCAGCAAGGAAAAGAAACCAGTGCTGCTCGATGTTATCATATGTGTGATCCTTGACAACATCACGGTAAGTGAAGGAGAAGACCACATATGCACTGCAGGAGTCTATTTATACCAAACACCCAGAGAAGACAAAGCTATAGACAGAAGCCGATGAGAGGTTGCCTGGGGCTGGCTGGAGGGCTGGGAGGAACGCGGGGAGGGGTGACTGAGACCACAGTTTCTTTCTGGGGGTGAAGCAAATGTTCTCAAATTGACTGTGGTGCTGGTTGCACAACTCTCTGAACAGTCCAGAAACCACTGAAATGTACGCTTTAAATGAGTGAACTATAAGGCATGTAAATTATATCACAATAAAGCTATTACTTAAAACAACAAAAAAAGAGCCTTTAAAATGAAACAAAAAGCCCCTATATATCACTACGTGGGCCTCTTAACAAATCACTGAAGGGCCGAGGCTTAAGACATCAACAATAACGTCCTGTATTAAACATATTTTTAATAAGAGAACAAGATAATTCTAAAGCCATGTCTGAAGGTGATCCATATTTGATCTGGCTTCAGCTCCCTAACTCACCTGCATGGCCTTGGACCAGACTTCATAAACCTCTAGGCCTGTCTCCTCGTCTATAAAAGGAAAAGCAGAATTGGGTGATCCCCACGGCCCTAGCAGTGTGGAGCCAACCTTCTCCTCAACTCTGCCACCCTCTCAACTGACCCATTTCTTCCTCATTTGGCTCTGAAAGAGCTGCTGGAGACCTGCAGGAAAGCAAATGAGCTGCACTGTCACGTGGGCCTGGGTGTGGCTCCAGGCACCACTCCTTTAGCCGTGTGGCCTTAGTGGAAAATCATTTCCCTCACCTATAATGGGGAGGGGGGTGATCACAGCATCTCCCTGCTAAGCTTGTCTGGGAATTTAATGACATAAAGGCAAGCAGCACATACTTAATACATGGTGCTGTTACCACTACTTAATACATGGTGCTGTTACCACTTGTTCAGCCACTATGCCGTGTCAGACTCTTTGTGACCCCATGGACTGCAGCATGCCAGGCTTCCCTGTCCACCATCTCCTGGAGTTTGCTGAGACTCATGGCCCTCTGTAATCCAGCTTCCAAACAACTACTGAAATCACCCTCTTAAAGTACATAGGAACTCCTGGTGGCCAAACTCACAGGCTGTTTCTGACTGTATTCTATTCTATTTCTCCACAATACCTATGTATGGTCTCCTTAGAATACTTCAAGACTTCTAGTTGGGTCAACAACCTAGAATATTTTTATTTTTCAAGCTGATTCCACTAACGGTCATGGCATTAACTCCATAGGTTACAAGGACCATTTCTTTTTCATGAAAATATAATTAATCAGAAGTCTAGCGCATACAGCAAGAGTAAGGATCTTTTCAAGGACCTTTAATTTCTATTTTATATGTCTGACTGTGAGTTTCAGTTACAAGAAGAAAAGAAGAAAAAACACAGTACCATAGATGTAAAAGAAAAGGTGGCAGCAGAGGTCGAGATGGTTAGATAGCATCACGGACTGAATGGACATGAGTGTGAACAAACTCCAGGAGATAGTATGGACTTCCCTGGAGTCTCAGATAAAGAATCTGCCTGCAATGCAGAAGACCCAGGTTCAATCCCTGGGTTGGGAAGATCCCCTGGAGAAGGGAATGGCTACCCATTCTAGTATTCTTGCCTGGAGAATTCCATGGACAAAGGAGCCTGGTGGGCTACAGACAGGATGAGACAGGCTGGATGGAATCATTGACTCAATGGACATGAATCTGAGCAAACTCCTGGAGATAGTGAAGGAAAGTAGAGCCTGGCGGGCTATCGTCCAGAGTCGCAAATAGCCGGGCCTGACAGAAAAACCACCACCTTAGATGTAGGTGCAATTGTCCAGGTCTTCTCTTAGTTGCACTGCTTCCCTGAGTAATCTTACCCGTTCTATCACTTCCTTTAAACTGAAAGCAATCACACCTTCATCCCCAGGCAGGGCTGGGGGCGCAGAATGTGACCAAGTGGCCTTTCCCACACTCTATGCAGCCCTGCCTCCAGGCCAGTCTTACATCTTTGACTGGCTTCGCCACTTCTCCAATATGTTTGTCAAATTTCATAGCTACAGAGCTGAACTCCCTTATTCTGTAAATGCTTTTCTTCCTCCCAGGTCCTTGATAGTAAGAACAGCTACTATCTCCTGAGCAGCTACTATGTCACAGGCATTGTTCATTTAGTATATCCCATCTCAGGACAGGGCTTCCCCGATAGCTGAGCTAGTAAAGAATCCACCTACCATGCAGGAGTCCCTGGTTCAATTCCTGGATTGGGAAGATCTGCTGGAGAAGGGATAGGCTTCCCACTCCAGTATTCTTGGGCTTCCCTGGTGGCTCAGACGGTAAAGAATCTGCCTGCAATGCGAGAGACCTAGGTTCAATCCTTGAGTTGGGAAGATCCTCTGGAGAAGGGAATGGCTACCCACTCCAGTATTTCTGGCCTGGAGAATTCCATGGACTATATAGCCCATGGGGTCGCAAAGAGTCGGACGCGACAGCAACTTTCACTCACCTCAAGACAATCCTGTAGGATGCACACTGCACTGAGCTGTGGATGAGGCCCAGGGAAGGTGAATAATTGACTCAAGGCCACAGGCTTGACAGGGTGACACTGAAGTACAAACTCACTTGTCTGGCTCTGCTGCTATCTCCCCACCTACCCCTTCCCCGGCACCTGGTTACAGTAATGTAAGAATTACTTTCGGTTTTTCTACACCAACTGGGATTCATTACCACAGTGGAAGGAGCACCACCATTCCTGCCCCTCCCCCCCACCCCCCTACACACACCTGAGGCAGGCCTCTCCCTGCAGTGATGACTTTCACACTGGCAGAGGATGGGGAAAGACCTTAGGGACCCCCACAAGGGGAGGAGGTTACCACTTCCTTCAAAAAAGCACCCTTAGATTTTCCAGTGGCACAGTGGGTAAGAATCTGCCTGCCAAACTAGGGGACACGAGTTCGATCCCTGGTCCGGGAAGAGCAACTAAGCCCATGCGCCACAACTACTGAAGCCCATGTGCCTAGTGCCCCGTGCTCTGCAACAAGAGTAGCCACCACAATGAGAAGCCCACATATTGCACGCAGAGAGCAGCCCCTGCTCACCACAACTAGAGAAAAGCCTGTGCGCAGTGACGAAGACCCAGCACAGCCAAAAATAAAATAATTTTTTTTTTTTTAATGAGAGATTAAAAATAAAAAAGCACCCAGAGACAGATCTGCTCTCCCACAGAGAGACTGCAATTGCCCGGGCAGGGCTTTCACATTTGCAGTGTCTGCAAAGGGGAGCTCAATTCACCTAAAAGGAACCCTGCAAAGTGGGATGCTACCTAACTTTAAAGATAAGGAAAATGAGGATCACAAAGCTACCAAGGTCAATACATCAGATGGTACTACAACTCACGTCTAAAAGTCTCTATTTAATACATACACCACCTGCATGCATGCTCAGTCGCCAAGTTGTGTCCAACTCTTTTACAATCCCATGGACTGTAGCTTGCCAGGATTCTCTGTCCAGAGGGTTTCCCAGACAAGTATACTGGAGTGGGTTGCCAATTCCTCTTCCAGGCAATCTTACTGGACCAGGGATAGAACCCTCATTTCCTGCACTGGCGGGCGGATTCTTTACCACTGAGCCACCTGGGAAGCCCACATACACACATGGAAAACCACAATATAATAAAACATCAGCACTGGAAGAAATCATCCGGTAAAATCTCATTCTACACATAAGGAAGCTGAGGTCTAGGGTGGAAACATGACTCACTCAAGGTCACACATGCAGTGGAACCCAAGTTTCTGACATTACTTCACCAGCAGTGCAAATAAACCAAGAAAACACAACCACCTTTGGATGGGCAAAAGGCAGCAACAATGTTTTGGTTTGTGAACTTCACCTAAAAAGGTTAATACCCTCTCCTTGCCATTACACATTCCAGCCCATTCAATTACCCGAAAATTGACTCGCACAATACCAAGTCATTGCTCCCTTGAACGAAAAATCTGAGTTCCACAACAAAAAACCACTAGCCTTTAATAAGGCCTCCTACCCCATCCAAAAAAGTAAAGGCACGCACAAAACTTACAAAAACTTTCAACAGGCACATATACCAAAATGGGAACTGTGAATCCTTACTTAAAACGCGGGAGAACGACGAAAGCTGAAACGGCGCTCTTTGAAGATAATCCTCTCCATACCCCTCACCCACCCACGCACCCCGTTCTCAGGAGTGGGATGGAAAAGGTCTCCCCCCGCCCTTCATTAGAAGGGCTCGCTGACCACGGGGAGCAACGCGGAGGCGACCAGGGCACTGATGACAAATAGGGCTGAAGAGTGAGAGGCTGACTCGTGACTGGAGTGGCCCGAGGAACGGTGAAAAGAGGACATCGGGATGAACGGCTTGGGGCAGGGGTCGGCAGACTGATGGGGAAGTAGTCAGAGGAGGCACTGAGGGTCAGCGGTAGCTGGAGTGGGTCATAAGGCCCATTGGCATGCAGACAGAGGAGGTTAGGGGGTCAAAAGACACCAAGACGGAGGTGTAAAGGGTCCCAAGACAGAGAAGGTAAGAGGTCACTAGGAAGGGACCCGGGACAGAAGAACCGGGAGAGTGTGCGCGCGCCGCGGACCTCCCACTGTTCCAGAAGACGGGCCATGTCGGCGTCATTGTAGTCGCGAATATCCTTCTTCTTCTTCCGGGGAGGTGGGGTGGCCTCGCCGGGTGTCTCGGCCGGGCTGTCGGCGGCGAAGGCCCTCGGCGGCAGCAGCAGGAGCAGCATCAAATCACAGGCACAGAGAAAAATCACGGTGGCGCGGGCCCAGCCGGAGGCCGCCATCTTCGTCGCGCAGCGTCGCGCTGCCGCGTGGACCAGACTTGCGCGAGCCCTGGCCCCACCCCAGGCCGCCTCTTTCCTGGGCCCGCCCCTTGCCGGTGCCTGAGCGGGACACGCCTTCAGCCCCGCCTCCATGGGCTCAAGGCCACCCCCTTGGCCCCGCCTCCCAAGCTTCGGTATCCTACCAGGCTCCGCCCCGTCCTATTTCCTCGGGCCCACCTCCGGAAGCCCCGCCTCCTCCGCCATTTTGGCTCCGCCCCGCAGCCGCCTCCCGTTGGTCCAGCATAGGCGCTCTGCCCAGTGTGGCGCGCTCCTTCATTTTCTGCCAGCGATCGACCTTTTTCCTCTCTTAACGAGTAAGTCAGGTCCAAAAGTTCCCTCAGAGCCTCTAGGAATCCTCCAACAGCGCCTCACGAGGCCTCAGGTTTTCGCCTGTGAATTGAAGTGGAGCTGGAAGTTCTGGGAGCTCATTTGCTCCAAGAAAGCCCGTTTCACGAAGTCACACGCTTCTTCTGAGTCTCCTACAATTTCCTTTAAAAACGCCAGTGGCAGGTTAAGCAGCTTTCTCAGAAGATCACAAATAGATTGGGCCCAGTAATTTGCTGTTCAGTAGAAAGAATTCAGTCCGTCTCTCAGTATTATTGTCATCTCTTGAAACTGAAAGTTGTTTTTTTTTAAATCATTACTTTTCATTTGTAAAACAACTTCAGTATTTCTTCTGATTTTAACCTCATATTGGCGGCTCTGTCTATTCCTTTTGAAGGTTGAATTATTCTGTTTTTTTGTTTCTTGCCTTAAAAGATTCAGGCCAGAAATACTTTAAAATTCCACGGATTTTAAATGGTTGATCTGCTGACTTTAAAATTTTTAATTGGATGAGAAAGACACGAATCCCTTACTGTAGCTGTAAAACATTCGACCATTGTACAGTGTGTTCTCTTCCACACCAGCCACAATTCTGTCCCACACAAACCAGTTATCACTCTCTAGAATATTGTATACATTTTTCTGTATATTTACAAACACCAAAGTGTCTCTGAAAACGGTTTTGTTGCATTTATATGTGTGTTTATGTCAGCATGGGCTTCCCTGGTGGCTCAGAGAGGGTAAAGAATTGCCTGCAATGAAGGAGACCTGGGTTCGATCCCTGGGTCAGGAAGATCCCCTGGGGAAGGGAATGCAACCCACTCCACTCCAATATTCTTGCTTGGAAAATCCATGGACATCAGAGCCGGGTAGGCTACAGCCCATGGGGTTGCAGAGTCAGACATGACTGAATGACTGATATGCGACCACACTACAAGTTGGTATGCGTATTAGCATTTTAAGGGTTTTTGACTTAGCAATATGACATGAAGTTTGACTATACTGCAGTATAGTATCCATTGATTTTTTAAAATAATTTTTTATATGGACCATTTTTAAAGTTTTTATTGAGTCTGTTACAACATTGCTTGTTTTATGCTTTGGTTTTTCAGCTGCAAGGCATGTGGGAATCTTAGCTGCCTGACCAGGGTTCGAACCCTCATCCTTTGCATTGGAAGGCAAAGTCTTAACCACTGGACTGCCAAGGAAGTATAGTATAGTACAGTATTAATAAAATGTAGTATTAATATACCTGTACTTTATCTCCTTATTACTCTGTTCATGGGTGCATGCTAAGTCACTTCAGTCAGGTCAGTTGTGTTAGTCTCTCAGTTATGTCTGACTCTCTGCGACCCCATGGACTGTAGCCAGCCAGGTTCCTCTGTCCATGCAATTCTCCAGGCAAGAATACTGGAGTGGCTTGCCATTTCCTCCAGGGGATCTTCCCAACCCAGGGATCGAACCCACTTCTCTTATGTCTCCTGCATTGTCAGGCAGGTTCTTTACCACTAGCACCACCCCAATTTTTATGCTATTACCAAAAGAAAAAAGCCATAATAAACCTCTTTACTTCTGCCTGGTGTTATGGACTGCATGGTATCCTCCCAAATTCTGTATGCGGAAGCTCTAACTCTGGTACCTCATAATGTGACTGTGTTTGGATCTCTAAAGAGGGAATTAAGTTAAAATGAGTTGTTGGGGGTGGTCCCTAATCCAATATGACTGGTATCCATACAAAAGAAGAAATTTGGACACAGTGATATATAGAGGGATCATGTGAAGACACAGGGAGAACATGGCCATTTACAAGCTAAGGAGGGAGGCATCAGAAGAAACCAACCCAACCTTGATCTGGGACTTGCAGCCTCCAGAACAGTGAGGAAATAAATTTCTGTTGTTTATTCCAGCGGTCCCCAACCTTTTTGGCACTAGGGACAAATTTTGTAGAAGACAATTTTTCCGTGGACCAGGGGCAGGGGCAGGAGTTTTGGGATGACTCAAGTGCATTTATTTATTGTGCACTTTATTCCTATTAACATTGCATCAGCTCCATCTCAGATCATCAGGCATCAGCTCCCAGAAGTTTGGGACCCCTGGTTTAAGCCACCTGGTCTGTACTTTGTTGTTGTTGTTCGGTTGCTAAGTCATTTCTGCCTCCGTGACCCCACGGACTGCGGCACGCCAGGCTTCCCTGTCCTTCACTGTCTCCTGGAGTTCACTCACACTCATGTTTATTGTGTCAGTGATGCTATCCAACCATCTCATCCTCTGTCGCCCCCTTCTCCTCTTGCTCTCAATGTTTCTCAGCATCAGGGATTTTCCAGTGAGTCAGTTCTTTGTATCAGGTGGCCAAAGTATTGGAGCTTCAGCTTCAGCATCAGTCCTTCCAATGAATACTCAGGGTATTTCCTGAGTATATAATCCTAATTTCCTTTAGGATTTTTTTTAATTATAATGACATTTTATTTAAATAGTCACAACATCTGACACTTCAAAAAAAGATACCGCTAATAAATAACAAAAGTGGAAATACTTATCAAAGTTAAAACAGACATAATGTTTAGCTGAGAATCACTTCAACAGAGTAAGGCTCTAAAGATACCAGACAATGATTTCCTTTAGGATTGACTGGTTTGATCTTGCTGTCCAAGGGACTCTCAAGAGTCTTACACCCTAGCAAACTAACATATCTTGCTCGGATAGATTATAGGCCACATATAAAACAAAACTGAGTTTGTAAAAAAAAAAAAAATGATTTAAATAAGACAGAGGCCTTTGTGGTTATTGTTTGATTTTTCTCTCACAAAAGCAGCTGGAAACTGAGCATCTAGGGCTTGTATTTTTGTTCTTTGATCATCTGGCACCCTGCCTCTTCTCTCATCCTGCTCCCTCATACTGGTCTGTGGCGTCCATCTTCAAGGTCACAAGTTCAAGGTCAAGATGACTTTCATCCTGAGGAAGGAGGGAAGGAAAAAAGCCAAAAGGAAAACACTTTTTAATGGAGTCATCTTCCTTTAAGCAGCCTATTTGGATGTTCCAGAGCACTTCTATTTACATCACATGGGCTGGAACCTAGCCTTCTAAGGGAGGCTATCTACATTGTCATCCCAAATAAAACTGGGATTTTGTCATTAAGGGAAAAGAGGAAGTGAAAGTTGAGCAGTAACTAGTTAACAATGTCTGCTTCACCTTCACACTTCTAGGACTATTGATGTTAAAAGGGCTTCCACTGTGGGATGGCTGATACCCTGTATCTATATTTGTTGTTGTTTAGCTGCTCAGTTGTGTTGGACTCTTTGGGACCCCATGGGCTGCAGCACGCCAGGCTTCCCTATCCTTCACAATCTCCCAGAGTTTCCCAAACTCATGTCTTTTAAGTCAGTGATGCCATCCAGCCATCTCATCCTCTGTCACCCCTTTCTCCTATGTATACGCTATGCCATTTTCTATTGTCATTGAGCAGAAACAACTCATAAGAAAAAGTTTTTTTCTTTTCTGAAATCATAGGGGAAATGTCATAAGCCTTCTCCCCAGAGTGCACTGCTCCACCCAGTGGCTCAGTGCCTGTCCTGGTGCAGTCATGCTAAAAAACATGCACAGCTGTGGTCGGTCATGTGCTCTGCTGGGAGGGGTCACCCTGGTCATTCATTTTGCCAGCTGCTAAGTTAAGGTGTAAAAGTGCTGGGGTTCCTGGTCCATTGTATCTAATGATACAGAAAAAAAAAAGTCATTTAATGTTTTACAGAAGTTGTTGGGATTGTGTTAAAAAATAAAAAATCCCAGGACTAGTTTCATCTAAGGAGGAAATGAATTCAGTTTATTATCCAGAGGAATGAAACATGTGGACTGATTGTATTTTCACCCATCTGATGTTTGGAACTGATTCAGTTCAACCCCGTGATAATGTATTTTAACTAAGGGTGTGTGTGTGTGAGTGTCACTCAACTGTGTTCAACTCTTGGCCACCCCACGGACTATAGCCCACCAGGCTCCTCTATCCATGGAATTTTCCAGGCAAGAATACTGGAGTGGGTAGCCATTCCTTTCTCCAGAACTAAGGGTCTACTTTGTTTTTATTTTTTTGCCCCACCACAAGATAGGTGGAACTTCTGGGACCAGGGATTGAACCAGCATCCTCTGCAGTGGAAGTGCAGAGTCTTAACCACTGGACCAGCAGGAACGTCCAGGGTCTACTGTCAATCAAGAACCAGATGGGCACTGATAGAAAGATGAATATGACAAGGTTCCTACACTAAAGAGCCTGCAAACTAGCAGAGGAGATTAACAATCCACAGTAAGTATAATGCAGATTTCAAGAGGTCCTTGTTATCATATGATGATAATAATAGGGGGAAACCCTAATTTTGGAATTGCATCATTTGTCTGAGGTCCCACAGCTAGTGAAGTGGCAGGGAAAAATCTGAACCCTGGTCTATGGATGAAGAGGTTTATCTTTCTCCCAGCATAGCACCATTTGGGTTAATCATTGAGGCACTCAGGATAGTTGAACTGGAGGCCAGATGAAAGACCCATCAAAAAGGAGTCTGGAGGCAGGAATACCCAGATGGGATAAGAATGTGAACCCGGGGACACCCTTGGCAGTCCAGTGGTTGAGACTTCACCTTCAATGCAGGGGATGCAGGTTCAATCCCTAGTCAGGGAACTAAGATCCTACACACCCAAAACATAACACAAAAGCAACATTGTAACATATTCTATAAAGAAAAAAAGTGTGAACCTGGTCTGAGGGCATGTAGTAAGGCAGGAGAGGAGGAGCCAGAAGTGAAAGAGACTGCATGGTGGTGGCTTAAATGAGGCCACCATTGCCCTGGGGTTTAATATTAACCTTGCCTCTAAGAGGTTCAGTGGCTGCAAATGGTAAAATCAAATCTCCCACCAACTTTCCCATCTTAAGGTGGCCTCAGCTGGGCTCCTTCTGGCTAGTGTCATACCACAACATGAGAGGGATTCCTCAACTGGGTCCAGCCTCAACTGGTCCACCCTCAACTGGAGGGTCCAGCAAGAGTTTCTAGCAATATATATATATATATATATATATATTTTTTTTTTTTTCCTTTTTACTGTGCGGGGTCTTCATTGCTGTGTGCAGGCTTTCTCTAGTTGCAACGTGTGGGCACTGCTCTTCATTGTGGTAGGCAGGTTTCTCACTGAGGTGGCTTCTCTTGTGGCAGAACATGGACTCCAGGCACACAGACTTAGTAGTCACAGAGCGCGAGCTTAGTTGTTCTGCGGCATATGGGATCTTTCTGGACCATGGTTGTAACCCATGTCCCCTGCATTGGCAGGCAGATTCTTAACCCCTGAACCACCAGGCAAGTCCTCTAGTGATATCTGTAATCAAGCAGGGGTGATATTCAAAATACTGAAAAACTGGAATGGCATGGTTACCAGCTTATCAGAACTCAGTCCTGTGACCTGAAGGGTACAGCTCGGTTCCGCAGGCTCTGTGGTGCCAAATATTAAGTGGGAAGAAGGTCCTGAGATTGGGTCTGAGGTGGAGACAGGGGAGAACATGACTGTTCTTTTTTAAAATTTTTAATTAATTTATTTATTTGGTTGTGCTGGGTCTTAGTTGTAGCACTCAGGATCTTCCATCTTCCTTGCAGCACATGGGATCTTTAGTTGTGGCATACAAACTCTTAGTTGTGGTGTGCAGTATCGAGTTCCCTGACCAGGGATGCAGCCAAGCCCCTGCATTGGAAACGTGGAGTCTTAGCCACTAGACCATCCAGCAAGTCCCTATTTATTATACTTTACTTTTGTACTTTTTAACCCAATGCAAGAAGAATCACCACATATCTCATATGATTTATATCACATATAAATCATATGAGGTTTATATTTACTCACATGTAGCAATGAACTGATGATCTTTTGACAACAATTCCAGATTTCCAGGAGAGGATGTGATTGGCCCAGGCTGAGGTGCATGTCTGTTCCTGATAACCATCATTTCTTGTGAAAAGGAGAGCAGGACTCATATAATTAAATCAAACACTTAAAATTTGTGTTTTGCTAAACACCATGAAAAAAAGCTAAAAAGCACACAGTAAACTGGGAGGAAAACTCCAACATGGTAGAGAGAAGAGTATCATACAGATCAGTATGAAAAAGATGAACTTTCTGATTGAAACATGGGAAGAGAGAGGAATCATATTTTTATTTCTCCAAAATAAATAAACCTGTTTGCATATGAAAAAGTACAGCAGTGATTATCTCAGTAGATATCAAAGAAATGCAAATTCAAATAAGACGTAATTTTTTTGCCTATTGGTGGGGCCAGAATAAAAATTAGGATAGTGTACATTGTTGGCAAGACTCAGGAAAAAAGCATTCTCATTCTCTCAAGGGGATGGAGACTTTCTGCATGAAAATTTGGTGAAATGTATCGAAACTCTTAACTATGTAATTCCACTTCCAAGAATGACTCTGAGGAAATAGACAATGAATATAATAGAAATGGTCATAATCCACAGCACTTACTATGTGGCAGGCACTCCTCTGAATGCTGTACATGTATTTCTTCACTTATCCACTGTTATCAGTCCTATGTAACACTCTGTAAGATGAGAAAACAGGAGCCACCCTAAATGTTCAACTACAGTAGGCTGAAAAATCCACATTTACAATGCAAAACAATGCAGTCATTAAATGTGATGTCATAGATGTATATTTATTGACATTGAAGATGTTTATATTATTAAATGACAATGTTATGGTATTAAAATGATATGTATATGTATATATGGGGAAATAACTGCAAATATATCGTGGCTATTTCTAAGCATGGGATTTTAAGTCACATGTATTTTTTATTAGATATTTATTCATTTATTTATTTGGCTGCACCAGGTCTTAGGGGCCATGCAGAATCTTGTACTTGTGGCATGCAGGATCTTTCCTTGTAGCATGTGGTATATCACTGTGGCGTATGGAATCTAGTTCCCTGACCAGGGATGAACTCGGGCCCTCTGCAGTGGGAGCTCGGACTCTTAGCTAATGGACTACCAGGGAAGTTCTGTAATTAGTTGTATTTTAAAAGGGGTGGGAAAGTGAAAGTGTCAGTTGCTCAGTCATGTCTGGCTCTTTGCGACCCTATGGACTGTAGCCCGCCAGGCTCTTTTGTCTGTGAGATTCTCCAGACAAGAATACGGGAGTGGGTTGCCATTCCCTTCTCCAGGGGATCTTCCTGACCCAGCAATTGAACCCAGGTCTCCCACATTGCAGGTAGACTCTTTACCATCTGAGCCACTAGGGAAGCCCAAAATGGGTAGGGGATGCACATAAATGCACTGATGCTTCCCAAATACTGAAAAGTCTAAGCAAAAATTCTCAGAATAATACACTTAATTAAAATTATCTATAATACTGCAATTGCCTTGAAAATTTAGGGAAGTGATTTGAATTCATCTCCTAAGAGGAAAAGGTATGAATTTTATCTGTGTTATCTGAAACATCTCCTATACTTTGCAGCACAGATAGAGGCAATTATGTTTAGAGAATTTACAATCTCTCCAAAGAACTCGTTTCCTGGGCTCTCCAAGACAAGTTGTAAGGGAAGTGGGCTGAACACACCTGCTAAGCAAAGGCCTAGCATTCAATCCAAGAGCTGTGAGCTCCAGATCATGATCACACACAGGCCGAGCCCCTCTGTGGGTTTCTGAAGGTCCATAACTTTCTGTCCATTACTCAGTAAGAGCTGTGGGCAACCAGGATGTTGGTTCATGGAAAGGAGAACCTTCTTGCAGGGAACTGCAAACGAATTCATTAAATTATTTATTGATGACTATGCAATACACTGGTGACTGGTGAGAAAAGTATCATCAGTATTTTGGAAGCATCAGTGCATTTATGTGCATCCCCTACCACTTTAAACATGCAATTGATTATAGGACTTCCCTGGCAGTCCAGTGTCACAGAGATGCACAGATCATGTCCTGTTTTTAAAAGGATGACAGGGTGGTAGGGAAAGTTAAGCAGACAGTTACAAATACACTATGCTAATGGCCAGGCACAGAGCACAGTAGGTACAAGGGGGCAGAAATGCTTGAGTCTGTCTAGGGGTCATGGAGGCTCCATGTAAAGGAGCAATAAAGCTAGTCATTCTGTGCATGCATGCTTAGTCTGTCTGACTCTGCAACCCCATGGACTGTACCCTGCCAGGCTCCATGGAATTCTCCAGGCAAGACTACTGGAATGGGTTGCCATGCACTCCTCCAGGGGATCTTACCCACCCATGGATTAAACCCGAGTCTCCAGCCCTGGCAGGCAGATTCTTTTATTGCTGAACCAGGGAAGCCCTATACTACTATAGCCAAGTATTAATATTATAAGAATACTAATTTTCTAATATCTGTAGCTACTGACTGGACATGGAACAACAGACTGGTTCCAAATAGGAAAAGGAGTATACATCAAGGCTGTAAATTGTCACCCTGCTTATTTAACTTATATGCAGGGTACATCAGGAGAAACGCTGGGCTGGAAGAAGCACAAGCTGGAATCAAGATTGCTGGGAGAAATATCAATAACCTCAGATATGCAGATGACACCACCCTTATGGCAGAAAGTGAAGAGGAACTAAAAAGCCTCTTGATGAAAGTGAAAGAGGAGAGTGAAAAAGTTGGCTTAAAGCTCAACATTCAGAAAACGAAGATCATGGCATCTGGTCCCATCACTTCATGGCAAATAGATGGGGAAACAGTGGAAACAGTGTCAGACTTTATTTTCTGGGGCTCCAAAATCACTGCAGATGGTGACTGCAGCCATGAAATTAAAAGACGCTTACTCCTTGGAAGGAAAGTTATGACCAACCTAGATAGCATATTGAAAAGCAGAGACATTACTTTGCCAACAAAGGTCCTTCTAGTCAAGGCTATGGTTTTTCCAGTGGTCATGTATGGATGTGAGAGCTGGACTGTGAAGAAAGCTGAGCGCTGAAGAATTGATGCTTTTGAACTGAGGTGTTGGAGAAGACTCTTGAGAGTCCCTTGGACTGCAAGGAGATCCAACCAGTCCATTCTAAAGGAGATCAGCCCTGGGATTTCTTTAGAAGGAATGATGCTAAAGGTGAAACTCCAGTATTTTGGCCACGTCATGCAAAGAGTTGACTCATTGGAAAAGACTCTGAGGCTGGGAGGGATTGGGGGTAGGAGGAGAAGGGGATGACAGAGGATGAGACGGCTGGATGGCATCACTGACTCGGACGTGAGTCTGAGTGAACTCCGGGAGTTGGTGATGGACAGGAAGGCCTGGCGTGCTGCGATTCATGGGGTCGCAAAGAGCTGGACACAACTGAGAGACTGAACTGAACTGAACTGATTTATGTGCTAGAATATAAATTAGTCAATATAAATAAATAATAAAATTATAAAAATAAAATTATATATAATAAAAAGTAATAAAATAAATTAGAATTATACAACAATAAAATAAGATTAAAAATAAAATGAAATAATAAAACGTAAATCAGAAAATAGTCAGGCGTGACTGGTGTTAGGTGTCTGGGGAGCCTAGATCTCAGTACTTATTTTTTCTCCCCTACAGAATTCTGGAAAATACATCCAAAGGTCATTAACCAGCAGGGAAATGGGGTAGAGAATTTATCTGTGAAAGCAACCTTGACTTCCATGTAGGGCTTCCTGGTAAATCAGACTACAGAAAATTCCAGATCTTGGAAACTGAAGACACAGGTATAACTGTCATGCTATGACAGGCCCTGCACACAGAGGGAGGGAGGGCAGGTAGGGATGGGGGTGGATATGAGAGTGGATAGGTGAGATCCTGCCCAGGTGGTTTTACTGTATAAGCACAAAGTATACCAGAGAGAAAGAGGACGATGAGTAAGGAGAGTGACCTGTCACCCTGTGACCCTGCTCCGTAATGAACCACGGGCCAATAGATGTCACTCATGCATCACCTGTGGAGAATGACTAAATCTGGGGAAAAGAGAGTAGGGGGTAAATTTTCCAGATACAAATTTCTCTCCTTTAGAAGAGACATTGAAATGAAGATATTAAGGAAGATGCTTAGCTATATGTTAGAAAGAATGCCTGAGAATGAATTGGCCCACCTATGACTACAGAGCCCCACAGGGGCCTTCCCTGGTGGCTCAGTGGTAAAGAATCTACTTGCCAATGTAGGAGAAGCAAGAGATGTGGGTTCAAGCCCTGGGTTATGAAGATGCCCTGGAGAAGGAAATGGCAACCGACTCCGGTATTCTTGCCTGGGAAATCTCGTGACAGAGGAGCCTGGTGGGCTACAGTCCAAGGAGTCTGACAAAGCTGAGCATGCATGCACGCACAAGGACTATTACGATCACAAAAACAAAACAGGAACACTGCTTCAAAGGTTAAGATACATTAGGGCAGGTGGCACCGTAGACCAAACACAGCTTGGTTGTTAGTCTATAAAGTCTGCAGTGTCAGTGTTAGATATCAAACCTGGTAGGGCTAGATACATACAATGGAAAATTATTCAGTCTTGTAAGGAAAGAAAAGGGACCTTCCTGGTGGTCCAGTGACTAAGACTCCAAGCTCCCAATGCAGGGGGACCAGGTTCAATCCCTGGTCGGGGAAGTAGATCCCTCATGCTGCAACTAAGACCTGATGCAAATAAATAAATATCTTGTAAAATAATAATAAAAAAGGGGAGAAAATTCTGACACATGTGACAGTATCAGTGAACCATGAAGACAGGATTCTAACTGAAATAAGCCAGACAGAAAAGGAAAAATATTACAAGAATCCGTTTAAATAAAGTACTTAGAATAGTCACATTTATAAAAATACAAAGTAGAATAGTGACTTCCAGGGGAATGAGAAGTTATTGTGGAGCGGTACAGAATTCAGTTTGAGGAGATGCCAGGTTTTTCTGAAGACAGATGGTGGTGATGGTTACACTGCAAAGTGAATATACTTAACAATGTGGAACTGTGGCTACGTTCACAAAAATGACCGAGGTGGTACCACGATCTAAGAAAATCAGAAGCTCCCACTGTTGTCTTTGTGTGTTCAGTCACTCAGTTGTGTCTGACTCTTTGTGACCTCACGGACTATAGCCTGCCAGGCTCCTTGGTCCATGGAAATTTCTAGGCAAGAATACTGGAGTGGGGTTGCTATTTCCTTCTCCAGTTGTCTTATACCTGCTGAAAGTCCAGGAGGAGGATGTACCTACTAGAACAGGTAAAGAAGGAAGAAAAACATGCTTCCAACAATCTTGCCCCTCCTGACCTTGGCTTCCTCCCCAAATCCTGAGTCAGCTTTCTATTTGCATCTTGTTTGCTCACTTATTTATTAAATGCCTACTAAGTGTTGGCCTTGAGCCAGGCACTGAGAAGACATTCTGCTGGGGCTAAGCCATTTTCTGCACAGCTCCAGCTTCCTCTTGTCTATTCCAGTTGCTTTCCCTTAGCCACTCCTTCAGCCCAAATCTTTACAGCTTTCTTCTCTGTTTTCATTTTAATGAAAAATACTTTGGTTCACATATTTTAATTAAAAAAAATTTTTTTTTTAAATTTTGGCTACACCATGCAGTATGTGAAATCTTAGTTTTCCAGACAGGGTTTGAACCCGTACCCCCTACATTGGAAGCACAGAGTCTTAACCACTGGACCACCAGGGAAGTCCCTTGTTAAAAAAATTTTTTTAATTGTTTTGGCATATTTTAATTTTAAAAGAAGGCCTTCCCTGATGGTGTAGTGGTAAGGAATCCATCCACTTGCCAATGCAGGAGACATGGGTTCGATCCCTGGGTTGGGAAGATCACCTGGAGAATGAAATGGCAACTTGTCCAGTATTCTTGCCTGGGAAATCCTATGGAGAACCTGGTGGGCTATATATAGTCCATGGGGTCACAAAGAGTGTGACAGGATTTAGCCCTAAACAACAATAAAATTTTTTAATGAGAATTAGAAATAATGGGTGGAGTTTTCTAAAGAAAATGCCCTTACTGCAGAGAATCCAGGGACAGTCCCAGCCTTCCTCTGTTAATCAAGTTAGATAAAAATATGCTACAGCAACAGACAACCCTTGGATCTCAGTGGCTCCACAATGAGTTTACTTTTTGCTTATGTGACCTGTTCAACACAGTTAGTAGAGGGGGTCTGCTCCATGGTCACCGAGGCTTATGGTAGTTGCACCACCTAGGACACAGTTTTCTGAGCAGTGACAGCAGGGGAAGAGAGTAGAGAATTAGTTTGGCTTTCCCCATCCTCCATCTGAGACAGCCCACATCCCTACCATTGACATCTCAAGGCTCAGGACTGATCACATGGTCCCATCGAATGCAACTGGACTGTTTGGTGAACAGTACTCTATTCTAGTTTCTTTCTAAATCTCCCTATTTGTTTATTTTGACCACACCATGTGGCATGTGGGATCTTAGTTCCCCAACCTGGGATGGAACCCATGCCTCCTGCATTGGCAGTGGGGCGTCTTAACCCCTGGATCACCAGGGAAGTCCCTCTAGTTTCTCAACTCTGCTTGCACTATACGAATAGTGTAGTCGTGATGACCTGTTTTCCTTGTTGCCCTTTTTGGACTCTACTCTTCAGAAGAGGTCAAGCCCTCACATTATTTTGTAACTGTGCCTGCCACGGGGCCTGGCATAGGCTAGGTGCCCTTTGTTTGTAGAGCGGATAAAAGATGGTAGAAAGTAAAGGGGACCCAGAGGAAGGTAGTCAGTACTGGGAAGGATTTGTTTAGGAAGAGGTGCCATATGTGATAAATGAAGCCAGGAGGGCCAAGAAACCAATTCCATCCGATTTTAAGAGCTAAACCAAATGTCACTGAATATAGTGGGATGTTTTATGTGTCACAGATCATCGTTGGGATTCAGAAATTCCAACAATGACAACCAAAGAGAGTGCACATGTAGAAGCAAAGTAGGACCCTAGGCAGCACCAAGTGGCTTTGGAAAAAAATCCTCTGATCCCAGAGCAGTTTTATGAATTAAAAAAAACTGTGTGATGTGAAGGGAAGGGTCTGACTTTCTCAGAAGTTTTCAGAACTAACTAAAACCAGGGTGCTATTCCTAGGTTACCTGGAAAGTCCTTGATTTATCCAATTGTTTTTCTCTGATAGAGAAATAAAAAGGATCAACCCTACAGAACCACTGCTAGTTTAGAAAATGAGCAGTTTT
Source organism: Bubalus kerabau (assembly GCF_029407905.1). Classification (NCBI taxonomy): domain Eukaryota; kingdom Metazoa; phylum Chordata; class Mammalia; order Artiodactyla; family Bovidae; genus Bubalus; species Bubalus kerabau. The sequence continues at coordinate 27,510,476 of NC_073642.1, forward strand.
ATAGGCCTCAGTTTGCAAAATAAGTAGGTTCATATAGAATGCAGAAGATATACAAGGACCCTTTAAGTTATAAGCAGGGTGACCATTCAAGTTTGTCTCTGTTGTTACTGGTTAATTTATTATTAACATGTCTCACAGTTAGTCTCAAAACTGTTTGTTTGGACAATAAATTGCAAGGTCATCCATCCCAGTTAAAAGTGACAACTGGATGGAAAAAGGTGACACTACGTTCTAGAAAGGGGCAGAAGAACAAACATTTCCACTGGCTGAAAACACCCAGCTTGTGCTGGGCTGGGCACCTAGACGGCCTGTTTCAGGGCTAAGAAGTGGGGGGACCCCTGGGACCCTGGCGGGTTTGGGGGATGAGGGAAGCCTGGATGCTTCTAGCACTTCCTGAAGAGCAAGGGCTGGGTCAAATGAGAAGGAGGTCGGCGGTTGGCTCCTTGCCCACGCATTTGCTATCTTCCTGACCTTGGGAAGGCGCATAAGGCATCTGACCATCACTTTCCTAATATGTAAAATGGGGGTGTTTACCTCCGAAGGCTGCTTCTCTTTATTTAACTGTTGGTCACTATTCTTCCATTATGCTGCTGACGACATATAAGTTATGGGAGGGCAGACTGTGCCAGTACAGGCTCATAATTCTCAGAGCTACATTTATGAGCCAAGTACTCAGGCAGTCAGTGCACAGTATCTGATTTCCAAAGGAGAAAACGGAGACTTGGAGAGAGAACTTGTATAAGGTCACACAACTCATACATGGCTGGGGAAGACTGACCCCAGGAAAAAAAGCTGGTTCAAAGCTCACGCTCTAACTATATAAGGGCTATTGAGCTGAAGGGAGGAAGCCGCCAGCGGCCAGCTCTACTCTTCTCAGACTCCTATCTCCCAGGGCTCTTTGCTCACCCGCACAGTCCCTCCAGGATCGCACCCTGGAAGAGGAGCAAACACAACAAAGGGCGGAGGAGAGCCTGGCCGACCGATCGACATCCCACAAAACGCGATGACAGGACCCCAGCACACCACTCGGCGATGGTGCCAAGCGTCCTCCCTTCGGTCCAGAAAACAGGCCACCTTTGAGACTTGCTCCCTGGGCGGGGAGGAAGCGCGGAGCCCCCGGGTCGGGCTGAGAGCTTACGCAAGCCCAACCGGCGGCTGTGCCCGAGTCTCCCAAGGGTGGGCGCTGAGCCCCCGGCCCGGACGGGCCTCCCTCCGGCCCGCTCCCCTGCGTCTCAGCCGGGGACCACCGGCCCGGCGCCCGCGGCGTCCGCGCTGGGCGGGGGCGTCCTCCCGCAGCCACCCAGCTTCCCGGGGGAGGAGCAGCGCATCGCGCAAGCATCCGGGAGCGGCGGAGGGGGCGGGAGGAAGGGCGAGAGGAGGAAGCGGGATTTAAACGAAAGGCGGTGACGCCACACAAAAGATTTCTATAGGCTCCAGGGAGGTTACGGCCGAGGCGGCGGTGGCGAGCCCGAGGGCGAGGCGCGGACGGGAAGAGGAAAAGCTTCCAGCGGCCCCGGCGGGCGAGCGGGCGGCGGCGCACCCACGGCCGTGCTCCGAGGTGAAGCCGCGCGGGGAGAGGAAGCGGGTGTTTTCCCCTCTGCCTTTCGGCCCCCGCCCTTCCTTTCAGTTTCTCCCGGCTCGCTCGGAAGTTGGAGGTTGACAAAAATGGCAGGAGCCGGGGCCCGGGCGGGTCTCTGCAGCGCCGCGGGGACCTTCTGAGTTGACCGGGCCGCCGGGGAGACGCGCGCGGCGGCGTCCGATGCTCAGGGCCCGTGGTCCCGGGAGAGCTCAGCCGCTGCGGGCCCGAGGCGAGGAGGAGGCGACGGGGATGGACTCGCGCCGACAGCCTGCGGCGGGCCGTGGGGCGCGCGGTCCGGGAGGGCGTGCCGCCTCGGCTCCGGGCCGCGCTCTGTGAACCGGCGAGGCGGGAAGGGGCCGCCGCGGCGCCCGGCACGCCCGGGCGTGGCGGGCGGGCGAGAGCGCGAGCGGGGCGGCCGCTGTGCGCAATCAGTGCAGGCTCCCGCCCGACTGACTCGGCCGCGCCAGCACCGGCCACACCCTCGGCTCTGCTGCCGCCGCTTCCCGAGAGCGGGAGGCAGGAGATGCCCACGGGGCGGCCGTGCGTCCCCGAGGGCCAGCCCCGGCCGCCGTCGCGGGGAAGTGCCGCCCGGCGGGGTCTGGACGCCTGAAGCCCACGTGCGCCGCCGAGCCCGAGGTGGCTGACAGCAGAGCCTGCCGGAGCCGCCGCCCGCGCTCCTCCCCGAGGAAAGGATTTTTATTTCAAAGAAAGGAAGGAAGGACAACTCCCAGCTTCCCTCTCCCGCCCCCCCTGCCCCGGCAGTCGGACCGGGCCATGCCCAGGAAGGCGGCGGCGGCGGCGGCAGCAGCAGCAGCCCAGCAGAAGGGACTTTCCTGGCACTCCGGCGACGAGGAGCGCAGACAGTGAGTTTGCTCTGCCCCGGTTCATGGTTCCTGCAAGCCCTCCAAGAGGCCGAAAGCTGCAGCCCCTCACCGCGCCCCGAAGAGCCTCCTGCGTTCTGTGGCCCCCGGGCCCGCTCCGCGCCGCCGGGGCTCCGGCAGCCGCAGCCCAGTGCCCTCTGCCCGCGGCGGTGGATGGCATGATGGTGCGGGGAAGGCACCGCGGCCTTGGCCAGCTGTGTCGCGACGGCCGCGGGGGCGGCGGCATCGGCAGCGGCGGTGGTAGCGGGCTCCCCAGCGGCATGCCAGTGCCCCCCGGGCGCGATGGCTAGCGGCAGCGCTGGGAAGCCCAGTGTCGAGGCGGCTTCTCCGGCTCCAGCGAGCGCCGTCGGTGGGGCCTCGTCGCAGCCGCGGAAGAGGCTGGTGTCCGTCTGTGACCACTGCAAAGGCAAGATGCAGCTGGTGGCCGACCTGCTGCTGCTGTCGAGTGAGGCGCGGCCCGTGCTCTTCGAGGGCCCCGCCTCCTCTTGCGCCGGCGCCGAGTCCTTTGAGCAGTGCCGGGACACCATCATCGCGCGCACCAAGGGGCTCTCCATCCTCACCCACGACGTGCAGAGCCAGCTCAACATGGGCCGCTTCGGGGAGGCAGGGGACAGCCTGGTGGAGCTGGGAGACCTGGTGGTTTCTCTGACCGAGTGCTCCGCCCACGCGGCCTATCTGGCGGCTGTGGCCACGCCGGGCGCGCAGCCCGCGCAGCCGGGCCTGGTGGACCGCTACCGCGTGACACGCTGCCGCCACGAGGTGGAGCAAGGCTGCGCCGTGCTGCGCGCCACCCCGCTGGCCGACATGACCCCGCAGCTTCTGCTCGAGGTGTCGCAGGGCCTGTCGCGCAACCTCAAGTTCCTGACGGACGCGTGCGCCCTGGCTAGCGACAAGTCCCGGGACCGCTTCTCGCGTGAGCAGTTCAAGCTGGGCGTCAAGTGCATGAGCACCAGCGCGTCGGCACTGCTGGCCTGCGTGCGCGAGGTGAAGGCGGCGCCCAGCGAGCTGGCGCGGAGCCGCTGCGCGCTCTTCAGCGGGCCCCTGGTGCAGGCGGTTGGCGCCCTGGTGGGCTTCGCCACCGAGCCGCAGTTCCTGGGTCGCGCGGCGGCCGTGAGCGCTGAGGGCAAGGCGGTGCAGACCGCCATCCTGGGAGGCGCCATGAGCGTGGTGTCGGCATGCGTGCTCCTGACCCAGTGCCTCAGGGATCTGGCGCAGCACCCCGACGGGGGCGCCAAGATGTCGGACCACAGGGAGAGGCTGAGGAACTCGGCCTGCGCCGTGTCTGAAGGCTGCACCCTGCTATCTCAGGCTTTAAGGGAGAGGTCTTCGCCCAGGACTTTACCGCCAGTGAATTCCAATTCTGTGAATTAGCACCCCCCCCACCCCATCCCCTCCCTGTTCCATCCCCCCAACCCACTCCCAGGCTAAAGGAAGATAACATATTTTCTGCCCTTTTCCATTTATACCAAAGAAATCAACGGTGAAGCTTCCCCCCTACCCCCCCGCTCCGTTAAATGCTCGTGAGGAATCTTCAGAAGGCAGGGCCATGCATACATGCCATTTATGCACGCATTCTGAGGGCCCCTGTGCCCCACCAGCCCAAGCACAGTAGGACCAGCAGATGGAAGATGTGACATCTGCTGGTTGCGGGGTTAACCCCCGCCCCCTACCCCAGCTCCCCTTCCGGGACTCCTCAACTAAATTTTATTATTAATTGGGCAGGAAGGAGGTCGTGGGTTCATTTCTTTTTTGGTCTTTTATTTTCTTCCCTAATTAAAAGAAAGGTTACCTCAGTTTTCACTCCTTAGACATGGATGTAGCTACCTTTTGTTTGTATGTTGTTATTTTTTTAAGCAGTCGTGATGGATTAGGCGTATACTTGGTGTGGAAAGAGTATGACTTTGCCATGTGATTTGCAAATGGGGGGAGAAAGCTACTGTGAGTGTGTGTTTTATTTTTTAATTTACACTATAGAGTGATCCCCCCCGCCCCATGTCAAGTTTTTACCTTGCATGTACTGGAGTATTTATTTCATCTATTAAAATGTTATGTTTCTCAGATGACTTTCTGCAATGATTGTTGATTTTTCAATAATTGTAATGTTGCAGGCTGCCTGTCATTCCTGGAAAGGCACCCTAGAAAGGTTTCGCTTCAGTAATAGTGAGGTGGGTCCCCTTTATGCTTTTTCCTGAAGAGTTAACTTATTTGAACAGCCTAGAATTCAAGAGAGAACTGTTTGTAAAAAGAAAACTGTCCCCTTGTAAAGGCAGGGGACACATACAGTGGTTAGATTACCTATAGTGCTAGGTTGGCTGTTAGGGTTTTCTTTGTTTTTTTTCTGTCTTCTAGTTTGTCCTGGAAAGTAATTTTGCATCCATTGTTCCCTTCTCATCTTTCTGTCCTAATGAACAGGGTTCAGGCTAACTGCAGTCTGATTTGTATTCTGCCTGTCTTTTTCAGATTAAGGCTCTTGCTAGTCCCATGTGGAATGCATGTACGGGAATCCGTGTGTGGACCTGCAAAAATACTGTATATCAAATGAGAGTATGTAGACAGGTCTGTTCAGACAAGAACCAACTGCTCTTGATTTTAGAAAACCAAACAAATGTAGACTGTTCTAGAGTGTTCAGTGGAGGGGGAAGTATTCTGAAAAGAGTGGTAATAACTTTCTAGACCCAGGGCATGAAGGCAGGCAAAGGGGTTATCTTTGTGACCTTGGTTTAAGATACGCCCCGGTTGCATGTATGTTGGATGCTTTGTTCAGTGAAATCTGGAATTACTTTAAGGTAGCGGGTCCTTTCTGCAGACAGTTTTAAGAAAAAAATATTGGGGGAGAGCTGTATGGTTTTACTGAACCTAGCTAACTTTTGAACATTTTCCCACTGAAAAAAACAACACATGTATTTGCTGTGCCTATCCTCAGAGAGCTACGTGGATAAAACTAGTACATGCTTTAAATTTGCTCAGTTTATTTATTTTTTTTTCTTGGGATTTGTTGTGCCTAAACCTTTGCAGTTGCCACAGAGCTGAAAAGAAAAAGATTTTTCTACTGTGATGTGTTAGAGAGAGGAAAGTTATAGTGATTGTTTTTACTTGAATGACTGTATTTATTACAAGAACATTGTATTCAGCATGTAGAACCTCTTTAAATCTGTGTTGGGTTATTTCAGTCCTTGAGCTTCTCTGAAGTAAAGTGGTTGAGTGTATACATTTTTAAAAGCGGTCAAGGGAGCTGTTCTTTTTCTGTCTTAGATCCTGGTAGATTTAAATTTCTGAAGTCTATAAAAGATGAAAATGACCTTGAATGCTTATTCCTCTCCCCCGGCCCTTCTTTAAGTCTGGATTGGTCAAGTTTAGGAAGCATTTAAGGGGAGAAAACCTACCAAACCTATGTGCCAGTGACAGTCCTGCTTGCATATAGGAATTTTTACTTTTATTCATTGGATTTCCATAAGTAATGCTGACATTTATAATTGCATGTTTCCTTTAGCCTGTGCAGATCACAAAGAGTCAACTGAATGGAACATAGTAAAATAAAACCAGAGCCAGAAATCTGCAAATTTGGTATCTGATTAGGAAAAAAAGAATTGCCAATTGTTCCTTGGACTCATTCCTTGCAGAAGCAATTTTCAGGACAGTGCAAGCCAAAAAAAAAAAAAAAAAACAAACCACTTTCCCTATCTACTTGGATGCAGTTAACTAGTTAGTCACCAAATTAATTTTGAAGCTTCTTTTCCTCTTAGCCAAGTGACCATTGCTTTTAACGTTTCTATGTATTAAAGATTTTTGGACTTGTAGTTGAAATCTCTGTCGACTGAAATTGATCAAAGATTCCATTATGTGTTGACCTCTTTTTTTCTCCCTCTATCTCTAACATAAAGTTTAGGATTTTTCATCCAGCAGGTGGCTTAAAGTGAATTCCACTTGTATTTTTTCAACAAGCTTCAGGAAAGTAGAGTGAGGAATGCACAGTATCTCTGTGTGTCTGTATCACTTGGTTAACTGGGCACAAATCTTGGATATTTTAACTTTCTCCTGATATATTGCTGCTGTTCTTTAGTCGTTAAGATGTGTCCAACTCTCTTCCAACCCTGTAGACTGTAAGCCTGCTGGGCTCCTCTGCCCGTGGGATTTCCCAGGCAAGAATACTGGAGTGGGTTGCCATTTCCTTCTCTAGGAGATCATCCTGACCCAGCGATCAAACCTGAATCTCCCGCTTGGCAAGCAGATTCTTTACCACTGAGCCACTTGGGAAGCCCACTTCTCCCAATGTACCAAGCAGCTAAACTTGTTTTTTAAATAGCCCTGATTTTGTGAAAGCATCTCAGACCTATTTCATTGGGTTTAATAAGGGCAGCAGAGATACTGGTTTCAGGAATAAAATCACAGTGGCCTGATTTTTTTTTTTTTCCCCCCCAGATTAAACCACCCTAGAGTTAATTTAGACAGCTATCCTTGAGCTCTTCTGACTTCTGAGGGCAAGTTTTCTTAAACACGGGCTTAATGGGCACCATCCTGACTGAGAATGTTGGAAACCTTCCTTTGAATGGTCCTAAGAGAAGGAAATGATTATGGCACTGTTCTTGGAACAGAAGCCATTATTTATGACAGTCAGCTGAAGTAAATGGGACAAAAGGCTTTCAAACACAAGACTTCACTAGGAAAAAAGCATAGCTGTCTTTCCATGGTTGTTTAAGCCTGGCCTTTTTCTGTTACTCTTTCTGGGTTGATGTAAGGAAATGCAAAAATTACGTGTTTATGTGTTTCGAACTCCAACCTCATCTCCACCCCAGTTGTTGTTTTTTTTAGTCACGTTTCTAAAAAATATCTAGAGTTCATAATTCTGGAAGCATCATTTAAACCTGATTGGTTATTTTGCAGATACTCTTTTTTAAAGCTGGCATAGGGATCTAAAATATTTGACAGTTTGAAGCAGCTAATTTTAACAGAAACACCTGTTTTGTTTTTTTTCCCCCAGAATGAATGTGACTATGGTAACATGCAGATCAGGCAGAGGATTTGAAAAATGCCTGCCAAAGCCTCTTCTGAGCTTTGCTCAGTAAACAGGAGTTAGAGAAGAAATCTCTGAAGCCCTAAGTGGTACTTTCACCATCAGGCCATCCCCTGGCCCGTGGGTGCTTAGAATTCTAACTCCTGGAAGAGCCATGAAGGAACCCACCTCGGGTTCCAGGATGGACACAGGTACCTGTGTTCCCTACAGGCAAATTCTTGTCTTGATTGAAAAAAAATTTTTTTTTTCTTTTTTTGCATGAGTATGTGTGAAATGAATTGGCTTCTTTTATTGAAAGCAGGGTTTTTATTTGGGATCATTTGTGTCAGTAAATTGTCTGGTTCCACTCAGTGGCAGAGGATTAAAGATTGGATTGATCTGATGCTGCAGGGAGAAAAGTGTTACTTGTATCTATGATTGGGGTTGATTTAATTGAACTGTAAAGCCCCTTCAGGTCAGGGATTGTCATACTTGGCACATGTGCATTTGTTTTTTTTTTGTTTTTTTTTTAAGTAAATGTGTGTCAATACCTGCCTCAAGTATAGCCAAGTGTGAAAGTGTTAGTCACTCAGTTGTGTCTGACTCTTTGCAACCCCTCTGGACTGGGGCCCGCCAGGCTCCTCTGTCCATGGGATTTCCCAGGCACGAATACTGGAGTAGGTTGCCATTTCCTCCTTCAGGGGATCTTCCTGACCAAGCGATGGTACTCCTGTCTACCTGCATTGCAGGCAGATTCTTTATCATCGGGCCACTAGGGAAGCCCACTTTTTTTTCTGGAAATGAAAGTTACAATGGGCCTTTGTTCAGCAGCTGTAGAGCAGGGGACCAGCAGTATGTGCCAGCCACTGTCACAGGCCCTGGGGTCCAGCTCTGAGGGGTCATGGTTCCTCCTTTTGTAGAAAGTCGGGTGCTGCTCCAGACTTGATCAAGGGACTGGCAATAACATCCCCATCATAATCCTGGGCCCTACCTCTGGCCTATTTCTGTCAGCAACATGGGGTGTGGAGCAATCTGAGTCTCCTCCAGCCTTCCCAGGTGTTTCTGACCCAGGCCCAGTCTGCAAGGCCTGCCGGTTCTTTTTTATTCCCTGTGGACCCTGTAAGATCTCAGTGCTTCTGTATCAGGAGGTAGCCGCATTTCTACAAGTTTCTTGTTTGCTCAGGTGTTTTTTTTTTTTTTTCTCCTGGATATTTCAAGCCCTTTTCTTCACTTAAGATAATTTAGGCTCTCCTGCCAATTTGGAATTGGCGGGTTTTTCTTTTGGGGGTGTGTGTGTGTGTGTGTGTGTGTGTGTGTGTACACAAGTATAGAGTCCTTGTTCTCTTAACTCCCTTTGGAGATGAACTGAAGTCATGTAATAGTAAACTGGCAACTTGGCTTTCTATGTTTTTGCATGCTGTTGACTCTTGTCCTAGAAAACTGGAACTAGCAGACAACCTAATTAAAAATCAGCCCTTCAGCTCTTTGGCTGCCCAAGAAAGAACACTTTGCTCTTGAGTTTGTAAAGTACTTTATTCAGAACCAAATGAAGCATACAGACTTATTCCAAAGCTCATTTTAGGGAAAAGCCAAAGTTTGCAATATACTCAGGAAATATGTTCTTGAAGCCCAGTCATGCACCAGGAATTAGGAGGATCTTTTAGATCCTTCAAATTCACAAGGGTGGTCCCGGGAGCTGGCTTCAGCACCAGCAGATAGCAGAATCTTGGCCCCACCCTTGACCTACCCAGTAATATCTGCTTTGTCAAGATCTCCATGGATTTCTGGGCACACTCACTTTGAGAAGCACTGCTTGGGGAGATAATATGTAGCCACCATGGCCAAATCCTTGCTCTGCTCTTGACTGTGGGAACCTAGGCATTTACTATGTTTATTTCAATCTTTTCTGTTTATCGTGTGTGTTCATGTATGTGATGTAACTGGCTTCTTCCAGCAGTCTTGTGAAGTAGGCAGGTATTACTCACTGTACGTGTCATCTAAACATTTGTACTTCGGTTTTCCTGTTGTGAAAAATATTTATGATGAATTCCCATGAAGTGCAAGACCTCCAGAGTAGTCCTATCCACTTACAAGATGATCGAAAATATTATCTGAAACACTTTATGTTAAAGTCGGTTTCCCCTAAGGATCTTCTTTTTTACCCTTACGGTAACTTGACACAGCAAATACATTGTGATGTCCTTGAGGAGGGTGCAAATAAAGAGCATAGCCCTTTCTAAGTCTTCTGTTCTTCTCTGGGGCAAACCTATCTAGATTCTTGGAAACGTTGGATGTCTAAAGTTCTTCAAAATGTCAAACTTCCAGGAAGTGTTTAAATGCTATTTAGGTTTGTTAGTACAGTTTCATTAATAGCAAATATATTTACTGATTTCAAGCTTTATTCTAAGTATTCACTAATAACTTACTTTATTTATTTATTTTTGCTGAAGTAGGACATAGAGGACTTTTTAAAAAGTCCTCTTTTGGGAAAAGAAAAAATGTTAGTAGCTCAGTTGTATCTGACTCTTTGTAATCCCATGGACTGTAGTCCACCAGGCTCCTCTGTCCATAGAATTTTCCGGGCAAAAAATTGGAGTGGGTAACCATTCCCTTCTCTAGGGGATCTTCCCAACCCAGGGATGGAACCTGGGTCTCTTGCACTGCAGGTGGATTCTTTATCACTGAGCCACCAGGGAAGCCTCTATGCATTCAAGGTTAATGAGCATATTGCCCTGAAAATGTTTCTGCCAAAATTGCAGTATATCACCTAATGTGGTTTATGACTTCCTTCTAATTTGCCCAAGTTTGTTTTTTTTTTTTCCACCTGTGCCCCCTGCAGTTCAAGTGTGGATCCCCAAGCACTGGACTGCCAGGGAATTCCAAATTTGCCTGTTTTAGATGGCAAAGATACTGATCCAGTAGAAAATCACACATTGGTTGCCTTAGGTATAGGAGACCTGCCTTCATGTCAGACCCCTAGAAGTTAGATATTACAGGAAGCATAGGTCAGTTTAGTGCTTACTGAGGCCCTTTCCATTTCAAGTTTGGCCATATGCTTCCTGTTCTAAAATGAATGGGTAAGTCATTCCAGTACCTTCCTTGAGATAGAATTCTGATATAAAAGTTTTTCTAAAAGTTTGCTTGGAGGCTAGGTTTTACTTAAATGTTCCTTCTTCGGTAAGTTCCATGATAAAAATATTTTTAAAAACATACATATGATTCTAGTTTTATCAATTGGAACTTCATTTTAAGGTATGTAGGCATTTTAGTAATGCTATGAGAAGTTGTCCATAGAACTGACAGAAATAGATCATCTGATATTTCACCTGTCTTGATGGAGTCATGTTGTTCATATTGTTTAGTCACTAAGTCATGTCCAACTCTTGTGTGACCCCATGAGTTGTAGCCTGCCAGGCTCCTCTGTCCAGGCAAGAATACTGGAGTGGGTTGCCGTTTTCTTCTAGAGGAGATTTTCGAACCCATGTCTCCTGCACTACAGGCAGATTCTTCACCAGTGAGCCACCAGGGAAGCCCACCTTATATAAGAGGAATGACTCAAAGCCACACAGCATTCCCAGCAGACCCAGAAGCCCCATCCTTTGTCATCCTCAATAAAATCAGTTTGTGATGTGGTTTGTTTTCCAGCAGAGATGTTTTCCAAGTATACCTTCCTTTTGTGTTACATCTATGTGGCTACAGAAAACAGACCTGAGAAAGTGTGGCTCCCAAAGGACTCATTGAAGAGTAGGATGTAGGTGTTGCCGTGATGCACCAGAGCATCTTCCCTTTTAGACAAAGTAGATGGTTTCAGTATCATGGGAGTTGATTCCTTCCTGGGCATCTGAGGATTATTCACTTTAAACGCTCCAGGGAAAAGTTTTAACTATATATATATATGAAAAATGAAAGCCCTTTTCTGGAGTAGCCAAGGATTTGGTGTCCACAGCAGGTTCTGGAACCAGTCCCCCATAGATGCAAGAGATGACTGTATTTGCAAATCTTTGACCTCCAGAGTACCTCATTTAATTTAAATAAAATATTCTCCATGTAAGCTAAAGTCCTCTCATTAAAACCCATCATCCATATCAGCAAGATAAGCAAGCAGGTATTTAGGTAGATGGGGCTTTCCAGGTGGTGCTAGTAATAAAGAACCTCCCTGCCAATGCAGGAGGCAAGGGACTCGGGTTCGGTCCCTGGATCAGGAAGACCCCTGGAGGAGGGCACGGCAACCCACTCCAGTATTCTTGCCTATAGAATCCCCTGGACAGAGGAGCCTGGTGGGCTATGGTCCATAGAGTCACAAAGAGTTGGGCATAACTCTTGTGACTTAGCACAGCATAACACATTTAGGTGGATGTGTAGGTAGACAGGTAATAATCAGAAGGTGGGTTACAAAATAGAGCCTTGTTAAGTCTCAGGGCTGAGAAACTAGATGTGTTTCTACCTTCTTAACACTTTGAGAAGTGAATTCTGCAGTGTCCGGTGGAAATTCATTTCAGTTTTTTGAAGCATTTCCTAATTGCCTAACCTAAATTATTCCTCCTCCACTGTTCTGGCCCATTTTTTTTCCAGCTGAAAAGAGAACGGCTCCCATACTGCTTAGAGAAGATAGGACGTTAATTGATGCCTCAGGGGATGTTGATTACTGGGACTCTTCACACATCTCCAGTGGCCGTTTCTTAAGACTGATCCTGTCCTGGGAGCTGGGAATATGGAGATAAGCTTAAAATACAGAACAAGTGATAGAAAGGGAGTACAGATTACAAGAGTTCGAGATAAGCACCATAAATACTGTCAATGAGAATCCTCTAGTTTAGGTCTTTGGCTATTTGTGATCTTTGTAGTTTCTTGTTATTGTTCAGTAAGTTGTGTCCAGCTATTTGTGACCCCATGGACTGCAGCACATCAGGCTTCCCCGTCCATCGCTATCTCCTAGAGTTTGCTCAAACTCATGTCCATTGAGTTGATGCCATCACATTCTGTCATCCCCTTCTCCTCCTGCCCTCAGTCTTTCCCAACATCAGGGTCTTTTCCAATGAGTCAACTCAGGTAGCCAAAGTACTGGAGCTTTAGCATCAGTTCTTCCAATAAATATTCAGAGTTGATTTCCTTTAGGATTGACTGGTTTGATCTCCTTGCTGTCCAAGGGACTCTCAAGTGTCTTCTCCAGCACCACAGTTTGAAAGCATCAGTTGTTCTGCGCTTAGCCATGCTTATGGTCCAACTCTTTATTGTTCCTGGAGTTGATCAAATTCGTGACCAGGGAAGGAGGTTGGCATCAGAACTGGTCTTTCCTACTCTCAGTGCCAGGTGACTGCATATAATTTAAGTGGGGACTTAATGAAATTTATTTTTGGTGCTGCTGGAGGGTAGTTTTCAGTTAGAGACTGCAGGTGCCTTGAAGAGTGGGCTTTATTCCAAGGCTTAAGGGTCATTTTCTTTTCTGCTTGTTAATTCTGAGTAGTGTTGATGTAGGGTGTAAGGCTGTTCTGGACCAGCTTTGCTCTACTGAAAGTAGAACAGCTTTTCCCCCCTTCATTCGCTGCTGGCCTGGCCTTGAATCAGGAGCCCTAGGTGGGGCTGCTGAAATCAGCTTACCTGCAGAGTCCTGGGCCCGGCTGCCCACCCCCTTTGGAGATCACCTACCTCTGAGCTTACCTGGTGGCTTAGACAGTAAAGAACTCGCCTGCCAATGCAGGAGACCTGAGTTTGATCCTTGGGTCAGGAAGATCCCCTGGAGAAGAACACCCACTCTAGTGTTCTTGCCTGGAAAATTCCATAAACAGAGGAGCCTTGTAGGCTACAGTCCATGGGGTTGTGAAGAGTCAGACAGGACTGAAGCGACTAACAGCACTTTCACTTTTGAGCTAGGCTAGGGTACTTGAAGATGCATGTGGCTGGGAGTGGAGCTGGCTGACAGATTGGAAGCCTTCCAGGCAAGAACTGGGACTTTTTCATTTCTGTCATCCTTAGCAGGTAGCCAGCATACTCAATAAACGTTTGTTCATTGAAAGAAGCAAGAGCCAACATCTTTTGAGCCCCTGTGTATGCGAGGAACCTTACATTGCATCTCTCAGTCCTTAACACTTTGAAGCGTGAAGAGTTGTTCTACTTTTACAGATAAGGATGTTGAAGTGAAACCGCTTGCCCAGGGACACAAACTAGAAAAGAGTGGAATAAGGGTAACAATCAAGGTCTGTCTGGTGGAGCCTAGCATTCTCAGCCACTTGGCTACAGAAAATGAATGAATTTCTAGGATGGAGTCCCTCTGCCTATTGAGGTTGAAATGCTCACCAACTCCATTAAAAAAAGAAAAACACTATTAAGACTCCCAATGCAGTGGGCACGGGTCCCATTCCTGGTCAGGGACCTAAGATCCTGCATGCCTCGTGGCATGACCAAAAATTTAAAAAGCGCCAAACCCCTAAACTCTACCAATGACAGTTTTTGTAGGTTTCTTCCTGAGCCTTTGGTCTGAGCCCTTTTGCAGAGGGCCCTGGTTGCCCATGGCTCCCTCATAAAGTCTCAGCCTTTCTACCAGCTGCTCAATCCTGGTGTCCTGGAGGATGCTCAGAGATCAACCTCTGCTTTGCCTTGTAACCTCCACTTGGATTTCTCAAATACAAATATCTTAAGTTATTGACCACTTGCAACACTCCATGGTTTCTCCATTGACTTTAGGATAGAAGCCAGACTCCTAATTGAGAGAGTTCTAGATGCTCTGGTCCCTTGCTCCCTGCAGACTGCATTCCACCCATGATAGCACCTGCAGAGTCCCTCTCGTGTCATTCTCTTTTTACCTGAGCTCTTGCACAGCTGTGTATTCTTGGACAGTTCATCCTTCACCCTGCCTTTCTCCCCCAGCCTCTGATTCTTCTAGCCTGGGTGGCATCCCACCAATGAGTCCTTTGTGGTACCCTTGACTTCCCTTCTATTGGTTTACCACGTTCTTGTAATTCTCTGTTTACTTATCCATGTTCCCAGTCTGTATCATCGGATGATAGAGTCATCTTTCTGTCTCCAGTAACTAATGGAGTTGCCTAACACAAAGTGCTCAGCCGACTGCAACCCCATAGACTGCAGCATGCCAGGCTTCTCTGTCTGAGATTGCTGGAGCAAATTTAGCATTTCCTACTCCAGGGGATCTTCCTGACCTGGGGATCAAACCTGCGTCTCCTGCATTGGCAGGCAGATTCTTTACCACTGAGCCATCTGGGAAGCCCAACACACAGTAGGCCCCAATAAACATTTTTGCATGGACAGATGTGTTGGTGAGTCATATCAGGCTTTTAGAGAAGAAGAGCCCAGAAGTAAAAGATCTCATTAGCTTTTCTCTTTGTCTAGGTCCCTTTTTGTCAGTTACCAAGTTCATCCAAAATTTCCTTCCTAGAACCCTCAAGATCTGTTTCTTCCCTCACCTGCAGTGCCAGGACCCTAGTCCAGGGCCTCACTGACCTGCATATAGACAATGCTGCAGAATGTATCTCCCTGGAGATCGGCTGCAGCCTGGACCTCTCAGCCAAGGTTGGCCTGCTTTCCTCATTTCCCTGCCTATCACTCATGCCTTTCTGCGGCAAATTGGAACCCTAAAGTGCACCTTCAAGTAGCCAATACATGCATGCGCATGTGCTCAGTCGTGTTCGACTCTTTCTGACCCCATGGACTATAGTCCACCAGGCTCCTCTGTCCATGGAATTTTCTAGGCAAGAATACTGGAAATGAGTTGCCATTTCCTCCACCAGGGGATCTTCCTGACCCAGGGACTGAACCCACGTCCCTTATGTCTCTTGCATTGGCAGGCAGGTTCTTTACCGGTAGCTCAGCACATTTCTTGAGTACCATCAGTGTGCCATGGGACTGATCCACAGTGGATAGGACTGGGCTGCACTCAGGCTGTGGCCACCATCGCCTGCCACCTCCAACTCAAGCCACTGTTATAGTGTAACAACTCAGACAATCCTATGCCCTCTTATCCCTAACTCTGTGCTTTTGCTTTTGTTGGCCTCTACATGAACTGTCTCTCCCATCCTTCTGAATCGTTACTAACCCATTGAGTGCACGCTGCTTCCAGGGTCCTAGGATCAGGACTCTTGGCTGCCGTATAAGGGTGGCCCAGGTACTCAGGACCTCTGAAGACCCTCCAGGGATTTGGGTGGATTCTAAGGGGACACTTGAGGGGCCCTGGGTGGACCACAGTCTCTTCTCTGTCTTAACCTCAGAGCCTAAGTTTGGGCTTTGGTTTGTGAGCTGCAGGAGTGGTGCTGACCTGGTGAGGATTCACTCTGCAGGGTGGTACTTGGCTCAGTGGGGATGTGGAAATGAGGCACCACTTGACGAAATGAGGTGGTGTTTTTTTTTTTCCTTCCCACAAACGGACTTAGAACTGTATTCCCCGGGGAGCCCTTGAAACCAGCGTGAGAATTGACCGAGGGAGTGAGTTCTGGCTTTCAATCCCATAATTGTTATGATACAGAAATTACTCACGGCTTGCCATAATCAGGTTTGGGCTCTAATAGTGTACTTAAGCAGAGCTCTGGGGTGGGCGGATGCTCACCAGCATCCTCTGCCTACGTCTTTCCTGCCCAGGCTCTTATGAGTGGAAGCAAAAAGCTAAAGCCTTAGGGAAGAAAAATGGGGTGCTGCCCCAAAGCGCCCCTTGGAATGGGGGCCACCAAAAACCTCAGGGGCCGCAATGTCAGCAGCAAACACATGGTCCTCAGGGTTGAATTGCCTTTTGATACCTAACCCTTTGAGTTGCTCAGTCACGAAATCATGTCTGACTCTTTGCGACCCCATGGACTGTAACACGCTAGGCTCCTCTGTCGTGGGATTTCCCAGGCAAGAATACTGGAGTGAGTTGCCATTTCCTCCTCCTGGGGATCTTCCTGACCCAGGGATTGAACCCACATCTGCATTGGCAGGCAGTAGCTTCATTAATTTTGTTTCTTTTTGCATTTGATTGTTGACACTGTCTAAAAATATAAAATGATGGCTGTCTTATCAAAATTAAAGAAATGGTTTAAAACAAAGGCATTCTATCTATTTACTTAACTTTTCCCTTCCAGCAAGGACATTCCAGTTTCAGTGGAGTAATAAGCAGATAGGGTTACCATGACCACGGTGAATTGCCATGACAATTTCGACAAACACTGAACTGAGTTGATCGTGTCCCCTTTCTGGTGACGTGACATGGATCATAAGAGCACTGGGTGTGACTGAACACGGGTGTGGCCAGAAGCCTTTTGTCACAAACTGAGCAGCTGTGGTGTGGGGCCTTGGTGTGATGGTCTCCAAGTGACGTGGCTTCTCTCAGACTGTGGGGTCAATTTTGAAAATTGCAGAGAAGACTAAGTGAAAAGAATAATGTTGTCAGTGGTCTCACTTTAAGCATGCAAAAAACTTACCACAGGGCTCAGACATGATGTAGGGTCTGGTTCCCCAGGCAAAGGAGGAATCACCATTTTCAGTCTGAAAGGGTGACTGGGAGCAGTTGAAGTCTGTGCTTTCTTTTTTTATATTATTTGTGTGTGTGTGTGGTTAGTTCATTTGCTAGAGTTATATCATATACATGAGGACTTCCCTGGTGGGTCAGTGGTACAGAATCCGCCTGCCAAATGCAGGACACCTGGGTTTGATCCCTGGGTCTGGCAACCCACTCCAGTATGGTTGCCTGGAGAATTCCATGGACAGAGGGACCTGGTGGGCTACAGTCCATGGGGTCCCAAAAGAGTTGGACATGACTGAGCACACACAGACTCACACACACAAACATCACATCATACCACATACACAGACAACAGAACAGCTGTTAAGATCGGATTCTGAAAATGAATAAAAAAGAAAGAGACTGGATTCTGGACAGATGTCATACTCATTCACCATTCTGTACTGGTGGAAGGCTGTGCTTTCTGTCTTTGCACTGCCCTGCCCTCTCCCCAGACACTCCAACTCTTTCCTATCCCAGGATGCCTGCATCCTGATACTCAGAGATTAGCCCCTAGCAGCAGAGGCAGGCTTGCTGACCTTCTCAGAACAACTTCCTTGATTTCTCAGAGGGAAGTTCTTCTCTGCTCACTGCCTGACCGCCTGACCCATGGCTGCCTCTCTTCCTATCCAGTGGGTCCTGCTAGTATACCAGGTTCCTCTCCACTGCCAGCCTGAATCTGCTTGAGCCATGTCAGCCAGCAGCTCCCTCCCAAAGCCCCACCCTGGGATCAGGCATCAGTGATACAAAAGACCCACTCCCTAGGCTCAAAGAAGATTGATGCTTGTAGAACATAACTTGCACTTGGGTAGTGATCCCTGAAACCCTCAAATCCTGGAAGGCTGAGGAGTAAACCTGAGGTGGTGTTTGGGGGCAAAACATATTGGAACAGAAATCTGGACTCTTCCCTGATGGGCCAGTGGTTCAGACTCTACACTTTCATTGCAGGGGCGAGTGTTCGATCCCTGATTGGGAAACTAAACTGCCGTATGCTGCGTGGCTTGGCCAAAAGAGAATAAAAGAAAGAAATCTGGACTCAGCAGCCCTTGAATTACTCAACAAGCATCTCTCTGCCTCCCTTTATACTTATAAGCTCATCTATTAGCATCAGTTTCAGGCCTTACCCCCTGCTATCCCCACCAAAAGGGAAGATCTCATACTCAGTTCCCTGACAATCCACCAACTCATAACTGAAAGTGATTTTAAAAATGTATTAAGATTGTACTTGGTGACTTGTCTTCTAGAAGACATATACTCTCCCTTGAAAGTCGTGGTAGCTTCTTCTGGAGTTGGGGTGGGAAGTCAGACTGAACATAACTCTGTCTTTATAAATAGGCCTTCCTTATGGACATTCTTTTTTTTTTATTTAAATTTATTTATTTTAATTAGAGGCTAATTACTTTACAATATTGTATTGGTTTTGCCATACATCAACATGAATCCACCACGGGTATAAGGACATTCTTATAAGCATGCTCTGACTTTCACTATTGAAGATTGGGGAAATATGTGAATTATACTATAGATGAAATAACTAAGCCTTGCGGCCTAGATAAAATTGGGCCATGGGAAGAAGTATAAGAACATGAGAATTGTAGTAATTTGATGCTAACGGTTACATCAAAACCTTTGGTTCTGATGCTAAAGTCAGAACCACTGACCTTGACCACTCATGCAATATTTTGAGTTCTAGGGTTTTTCTTTAGGAACATGTTTGAGTTAGTACAATCATTTTTGAAAAAGTATATGTAAAAATTCTTTCAAAGGTAAATCCAAGCAAAGAAGCACTTCTAAAGAGCCATGACATACCTTGTTATAACAAAACCACTGCTTAGTTTTATTAATAAATTTATTGTTGGGGTTTCCCTGGTGGTTCGGTGATAAAGAACCCACCTGCCGATGCAGATGGGAACCCACTCCAGTATTCTTGCCTGGAGAATCTCATGGACAGAGGAGCCTGGCAGACTGAAGTTCATGGGGTCACAGGGTCAGACATGACTGAGGGGACTTGGCATGCTTGCACACAGGAGTTCCACAGTGATGCTGATGCTGTGCTGGGGTCCACACTTTTGAGAACCTCTAGAGCAGGCCCCCATTCTCAACTTTGGCTGCACATTGGATTCACTTGAGGAATTAAAAATATCTGTACATTGATGCCTGGGTTCTACCAGTGGAGATTCTGATTGGATTGTTTGAGATACCTCGGGTATTGGCATTCATAAGAGGGGCCAAGTGATGGGGCAGTGTTTGAGAAATACTGGACTAGGTCACAATTTAAAACTGAAAATCATTATGTCTTAACCACTAAAGTTTATTTCCTGGGACTTTCCTGCTGGTCCAGTGGTTAGGACTTCCCCTTCCAGTGCAGAGGGTACATGTTTGATCCCTGGCCAGGGAGCTAAGATCCCACAGGCCTCTCAGCCAAAACTAAAGCAATGCTGTAACAAATGCAGTAAAAACTTTAAAAATGGTCCATAGCAAAAAAATAATAAATTAGATGTGAATCTTTAAAAAAAAAAAGTTAATTCCTTATCCTAGACGCAGGTTTGATCCCTGGGTCCAGAATATCCCCTGGAGGAGGGCATGCCAATCTACTCCAGTATCCTTGTCTGGAGAATCCCATGGATAGAGAAGCCTGGCGGGCTACAGTCCATGGGGTCACAAAGAGTTGGACATGACTGAGCACACATGCATTCAAATAGGATGTGGAGAAGAGGGAAGTGTTACAGTCCACACAGTCCCTCAAGCACCCAGGCTGGTGTAGTCTCCACCATCAAGAACTAATGATCTCTGTTCCTGCAGTAGAGAAAAAAGTAAGCAGCTAGTTCTTCAGTGATTCAGCCAGAAGTGACTCAAAGTGGCTGAGCAGAAGTAGTCATGTGCCCTAACTGTGAGAAGCCTAGGAATACAGAGGAGCACGTGCCATATGGGGAGCAGTAAGTTTCTCTGGTGTGTTGATCATTCCCTGGTGCAGTGAGATCTGGTCCACATATTCTAAAAAGTGGCTTCTCCATTCCTTTTACAGTGACTTTTTTCTGTCATAAAATGCTTACTGTAGACTATTTTTATTTATGTATCGCCATGCTGGGTCTTTGTCACTGCTTGGGCTTCCTCTGGTTGCAGAGAGGTGGGGCTACTCTTCCTTGCAGTTCATGGTTGCATGGGCTCTAGAGCACAGGCTCAATAGTTGTGGACCTGGGCTTAGATGCCCCGAGGCATGTGGAATTCTCTTGGACCAAGGATTGAACCAGGTGTTCCTGTATTGCCAGGCGGATTCTGAACCACTGAACCACCAGGGAAGTCCCACCGTAGACAGTGTAGAAGACACCAAAAAGTCTAAGGAAAAGAAATCCCTATAGCCCACTACCTAGGAATAAGGGCTCTTTGTTTCTGGTGTGTATCTTTCCAAGAATTTTTTTATACACATTCTTTAACATGGTTACTTGTTTTAAAAACATTATTTTGTAACCTGTTCTCTTAATATTTTCTCATTTTGTTAAAATTAACTTAAATGAAATTATTTAATACACTTTCTGTAGCATGGGTATACTAACATATAATTGGTCATTCCCTCCTAGTTAGATATTTTGGTTATTTAAAAAAATTTTTTTAATTTAATTTTATTTTTTGGCCGTGCCACTCACCATGCAGGATTTTAGCTCCCCAACCAGAGAGGGAACTCTGTCTCCTGCAGTGGGAGTGCAGAGCCATAACCACTGGACCACCAGGGAATTCCCCTCTTGGTTATTTCTTGTCAATAATGTAGTCCTTGCACGGACATCTTTATGAGTGACTTTCCTTCATCATTCTGGTCATTGGATAGATTTCTAGAAATAAGTAAACAGCTTTATTTTAACTATCTGTTGTTGTACAGAAACTGTCTCTACACTTTGAAACACGTATTTAGTCAGTACAAGGCATTGGTGGAGAAATAATTGAACTTGGCTCCCGCCTTCAAGTAGCTGAGTCTAGGTAGAGATGCAACCAGCTCTAATTTCAAGAGAGAGATTACTCCAGTTATCTCTGTAAGTGGTTTCCCAAGAACCTTCTTTCTTAGGACCCAGCAACACTTAAAAGATGAACTCAGTGCTCTCTGGGAGTCGAAGACAAGGGTTCTAGTCAGGGCTTGCCCTCACAAAATGACATGACCTTAGGTAAGTTCTTTTCTAGGCTTCGGTTTTCTCATCTTTAAATGAGGTCATTGGATTAGGTTCCTTCTAATGGTGCTGTTCTATGCCCCTTAAATAGTTGAAGGGTGTGGGTGAGCATGAGTGTATACTTTCCTTTTTTAGGTGTCTAATTATGTCTAGCAATCTGGGACAGTTTCTATGGGACATGCTGGAAGGCATTGTGGTTGCCCAGGGTCCATTTCTGACCTTGGACTCTAGGATGATACCTTTGTACAAAACAAATTACTGATGAAGGAGCAGGGTCCAGGCTTCTTCCTCTTTTCCTTTTCTTTTCTTTTTTTTTTCTGCTGCACTACTCAGCTTTTTCAGGGCCTTAGTTCCCCAACCAGGGATTGAATCTATGCCCCCCTGCAATGGAAGTACAGAGTCCTAACCACTGAGCCCCTGGGAATTCCGGAGTCCACGCTTCTTGCAAAGAGGGATTGAGAAATGAAGAGCTTTTAAAAGGAGGAGCTTTTTAATTGAGGAGCCATTTGGTTGACATTGGAAATGGCTATTAATGGTAACAATATAGCTCCCACCAGCTGTGTGTAAGGAATCTCCAAACTCATTACCTACATCATTTCATTTAAACCTTTTAAAGCTCTGGGAGGTCAGTGTTTTTAATCCCTATTTCACAGATAAGGAACTTGAAGCTCAAAGAGGAGACATGAACTGCTTTAGGGTGTTGCCCAAGGAAAAGTGAGGTCATGGTCAAATGCAAAGAAAAGCAAAATAAGCTAATTTTGGTCTTTTGAGTCTGAAGGCTTAGGTCAAGTTCTAATAAGGGGGTTTTATGAGATTTCTTTAGAAGGATACTTATGAGAATGAGAACTTTAACCTTCAGTTCAGTTCAGTTCAGTCACTCAGTCATGTCCGACTCTTTGCAACCCCATGGACTGCGGCACACCAGGCTTCCCTGTCCATCACCAGCTCCCGGATCTTGCTCAGACTCATGCCCATTGAGTTGGTGATGCCATCCAACCATCTCATCCTCTGTCCTCCCCTCCTCCTCCTGCCTTCAACCTTTCCCAGCATCAGGGTCTTTTCAAATGAGTCAGTTCTTCGAATCAGTTGGCCAAAGTATTGGAATTTCAGCTTCAGCATCAGTCTTTCCAATGAATATTCAGAACTGATTTCCTCCAGGATTGACTGTTTGGATCTCCTTGCAGTCCAAGGGACTCTCAAGAGTCTTCTCCAACACCACAGTTCAAAAGCATCAATTCTTTGGCACTCAGCTTTCTTTATGGTCCGAGTCTCACATCTGTACATGACAACTGGAAAAACCATAGCCTTGACTAGACGGACCTTTGTTGGCAAAGTAATGTCTCTGCTTTTTAATATGCTATCTAGGTTGGTCATAGTTTTTCTTCCAATGAGCAAGCATCTTTATATTTCATGGCTGCAATCACCATCTGCAGTGATTTTGGAGCACCCCATCCCCCATCAAAAAAAAATAAAGGCTTTCACTGTTCCCTTTATTTCCCCATCTATTTGCCATGAAGTGATGGGACCAGATGCCATGATCTTAGTTTTCTGAATTCTGAGTTTTAAGCCAACTTTTTCACTCTCCTCTTTCACTTTCATCAAGAGGCTCTTTAGTTCTTTGCTTTCTGCCATAAGGATGGTGTCATCTGCGTAGAGGTTATTGATATTTCTTCCGGCAATCTGGATTCCAGCTTGTGCTTCATCCAGCCTGGCATTTTGCATGATGTACTCTCCATATAAGTTAAATAAGCAGGGTGACAATATACAACCTTGATGTACTCCTTTTCCTATTTGGAACCAGTCTGTTGTTCCATGTCCAGTTCTAACTGTTGCTTCTTGACCTGCATACAGATTTCTCAAGAGGCAGGTCAGGTGGTCTGGTATTCCCATCTCTTTAAGAATTTTCTATAGTTTGTTGTGGTCCACACAGCCAAAGGCTTTGGCATAGTCAATAAAGCAGAAGTAGATGATTTTCTGGAACTCTTGTGCTTTTTCGATGATCCAATGGATGTTGGTGGTTTGATCTCTGGTTCCTCTGCCTTTTCTAAATCCATCTTGAACATCTGGAAGTTCATGGTTCACATACTGTTGAAGCCTGGCTTGGAGAATTTTGAGCATTACTTTCCTAAGTGTGTGAGATGAGTGCAATTGTGCGGTAGTTTGAACATTCTTTGGCATTGCCTTTCTTTGGGATTGGAATGAAAAAGATAGGACACTCACTGAAAGATGAACTCCCCAGGTCGGTAAATGCCCAATATGCTACTGGAGATCAATGGAGAAATAACTCCAGAAAGAATGAAGAGACAGAGGCAAAGCAAAAACAACACCCAGTTGTGGATGTGACTGGTGATGGAAGTAAAGTCCGATACTGTAAAGAACAATAATATTACATAGGAACCTGGAATGTTAGGTCCATGAATCAAGGTAAACTGGAAGTGGTCAAACAGGAGATGGCAAGAGTGAACATCGACATTTTAGGAATCAGTGAACTAAAATGGACTGGAATGGGTGAATTGAACTCAGATGACCATTATATCTATTACTGTGGGCAAGAATCCCTTTGAAGAGATGGAGTAGCCATCATAATCAACAAGAGTTCGAAATGCAGTGCTGCTGCTGCTAAGTCACTTCAGTCATGTCTGACTCTGTGCGACCCCATAGATGGCAGCCCACCAGGCTCCGCCCTCCCTGGGATTCTCCAGGCAAGAACACTGGAGTGGGTTGCCATTTCCTTCTCCAGTGCATGAAAGTGAAAAGTGAAAGTGAAGTCGTTCAGTCATGCCCGACTCTTAGCGACCCCGTGGACTGCAGCCTACCAGGCTCCTCCGTCCATGGGATTTTCCAGGCAAGAGCACTGGAGTGGGGTGCCATTGTACTTGGATGCAATCTCAAAAAAGACAGAATGATCTCTTTGTTTCCAAGAGTTTAACCTTTGGTGTTGTGTTTATAAAGTAACTACTTCCCCCCACCACACCCTTCCACCCCGCAACCTTCTCTTAACTCCCATTTTTTTTTAAAGATTTTTTTTTATATTTACCATTTTTAAAGTCTTTCTTGAATTTGTTAAGTATTTCTGTTGTTCATATTCTGATTTTTTGGCATCATCGCGTGTGGGATCTTAGCTCCCGACCAGGGATAGAACCTGCACTCCCTGCATTGGAAGGCGGAGTCTTAACCTCTGGACCACCAGGGAAGTCCCTCCACTACATATTTTTTTTTTTTCTGTCACAGGTGTGTATCTTTCCCCTCCTGCAATTTTATGTTTTCATGGGGATACTCCAGGATGAGCCACATAAGGTCTTGACCACAAAATCCTTGGAAAAAGTCTGCAGTTTCAAGTACATTTTGCCTGTGGAAAATGTAGACAAACTACTGCTCAGGATCCCTGGGCAGCCCACCATTCTTTTTGTTGTTAAATTGATTTTTAATAGGAGGATTGTTGTTTTATAATGTATTGATTTCTGCCATACATCAACATGAATCCTCTG
The DNA here is from genome assembly GCF_029407905.1 of Bubalus kerabau. Classification (NCBI taxonomy): domain Eukaryota; kingdom Metazoa; phylum Chordata; class Mammalia; order Artiodactyla; family Bovidae; genus Bubalus; species Bubalus kerabau. The sequence continues at coordinate 27,535,055 of NC_073642.1, forward strand.
TAGGGTATACACATATCCCCTCCCTCCTGAGTCTCCCTCCCATCTCTCACCCCTATCCCACCCCCTAGGTCGTCACAGAGCACTGAGTGACAAAACTAAGACACGGAGCAGACAAATAAATAATAAAAAAAATTAAAAGGATACCCAATAAATGGGTAGATTTTCAGATAATGTGACAATGTAAAGGGAGAGATATTTAGGAATAGAATAATCTGTCTTAGGGCTTTCCTGCCTGCAATGCAGGAGACCCAGGTACCATCCCTGGGTCAGGAAGATCCCCTGAAGGAGGAAATGGCAACCCACTCCAGTATTCTTGCCTGGGAAATCCCATGGGGTTAAAAAGAGTCGAAGGCGACTGAGTGCCTAACACTCTCGTGGTCAGTTCCATCTAGGAGTCTGCCCCTTAGGGCCAACTCTGCTGAAAGAGTCTTACTTGTGCTACCCTCTTCACTTTCACCTCCCAAATTTTCTCAAAGGCTTCATGGTTTGCAAGGATGCAGGATAAAGGAAGCAAAAGTATGAGAGAGGTTTTGTACTATACAAGTTCTTGCCTTATGTGAGGCTCTTTACATACTTTCTCATTTTCTACAACACCTCTATAAAATAGGCACATTGTCATCACCATCTTTCAGAAGAGCAATCAGAGACTTGAGGCAACTTGTCCAAGATCGCACAGGAGCAGGAGAACAAACAGGAGAGTCAGAATTATCTGGACTCCAGAGTTTACCTATTTAAGGACCCCTTTCTGATCCAGAAAAAAAGGGCCTTTTTCTGGTTTGTGGATGTTAATTACATTCTGTGGAGGAGCATCCAGGCAGGTTCAGAAATTCCGTTCTGCCCCCAATTGTTTGCATGCAAATTAGTGCTTAACTAGCTTCCTTTCTCGAGCTCAGGGCTGTGACTGCAAGTGGGACAGTTTTCCGGTTTTCCTTCGGCTTCCTTGGCTGCTACTCTGCCAGCATTGCCTCATTCTGTCTCAAGTACTGCTGCCTCCTGACCCCAGAAGAAGGGGTGAGAAGTGCTCAGCCCTGCCTGGCAGGCCAGGAACTTCCCAGGGCAGTGACTCCAGCTTCGGTTCTCTGAAAAAGCGAGGGGGTTTTCTCAGAGAGGCTTTACCCAAGAGGAAGGAAAAATATGGCAACCTAGCTTCAGCTGACCTTATAGCCCTGTGATCTTAGTCCCTGTCATTTAGTGAATTCTGAACATTACTCAGCTTCTCCGTTGTGTCGCTGGAGGAAACGCTCGTGCTGTGTCATCTTCAGTCGTCGTGCGCAGTTTGCTCCCTGCTGAGTTTACTCTTTGTGTATTTTGAAGTTTCAGAATCCGATTGGGTGTCTGGGTGAAAAAAAGGTCAGAAGTTTTTTTTTGTTTTTTTGTTTTTTCCTCTCCAGCCCCTTTCCAGGAGTTCCCCTCTGAATGGTTTGGGCGAGTAAGTACAGATGATTGATGCTCAGGGGAGAGAGGGACAGGATGAGGCTAAGGTCAAATTCACACCAGAAAGGTTAAAGAGATCTGACTTGGTGCTTCTGGGAAGAATGAACAAGATTGAGGGGACCTGGGCTCTCTCGCTTGCTTGGAATGTAGGCAGCAAACATGGCAGGCACAGTGACAACCAGGAGATTGTTTGGCTGGTGAACTGGCTCATTAGGGAGCACGGGATGGGTGCAGTTGGAAGGGACCTTGTGATGTGATTGTATAAAGAGGGGTACTTGAGTGCCTTACAGAGGGACTGGGTTTTATCCTGGACTTGATGGCCATGATGGTGGGGGTGTGGGCATTGCAGATTTGCAAAGGAAGGGTCGTGATGAAAGCAGGGATGTAGAACAATCACTTTGGAAGTTGCAGGAGGGAGAGACAGGAAGCGGGGAGGCTAGTGATTTCATTCATAACAAGTCCGAGGAGCTGAGGCCCCCACTGGGGAAGTGGCTGGGAGGCAGGAAGAGGAGGAGGCAGAGGCCAGTCCCATGGAAGAGTCTGCCTAGCTGGACTGTAGGCCGGGCAGGGGAAGCTGGACTCAAATACCTTCTAGGGGCTGCTTTGTGATCATTCAAGGAAATGAGGTTTTGATTTAGGGGGGGTGTGCAGCGTTTTCTTTTCTGAAGTAAACTTTTCAATGCAAATATAACATCTCTGCATGAAAAGTACACACCTCCAGAGTCTACACCTGGGTCCACACAGCGAACACACTTGTGCAACCAGCATCCAGAACAGGTCACTGACCATGGGCAGCACCCAGCACCCTTCCCTCTGTGCCCCCAGCCTTTCCCTCTCTTTGTCTGCTGAGGAGACCACCATTCTGACTTCCCAAACCTTCAATTACATTTGCCTATCACTCCATGGTTGTGAAATCCATTTATAGGGTTGCATATAATTACAGTTCACTCAGTCCCAAAATTCCACTCTATAAATTTAGCAGCTAGGGGAAGGTTCTGTATAGCACAGGGAAGTCAGCTGGGTGCTCTGTGATGACCCAGAGGGGTAGGATGGGGGGAGTAGTGGAGGGAGGTCCAGAAGGGAGGGGATATATGTTTATACATATAGTTGATTCACAAAGTAGTACAGCAGAAACTAACACAACATTGTAAAAACAATTATCCTCCAACTAAAAGAAATTTTAGATGTAGAAATAAATGGACATAGAAAAATGTTCATAACCTGCTGTGAAAAATTTTAGCATAATCCATTTAGTTCATCTGCTGTTGCCATGTAGACATTTGAGTCACTCCTCATTCGGAGCCATCAGAACTATGGCTTCTAGGAGCAGCCTCGTTTGTGTCTTTTCGTGCACACGAACACATGACGAGCAGTGGACTTGCTGGGTCACGGGGCATGTACACGTTCAGTTTACACAGATGCTGCCAAACATGTGCTTGGGTTCTGACAGGTTGAATTTTAAGTGGCACCTATGAATCAAGTTGGGAGACGGGGTTAAAACTGTAGATGAGAGATGAGTTTACATTTCGTGTCATGAAAGAAAGCCATAGAAACATGCTATTTTTTAAGATGCAACTCAAAGCCGCTTTTGTCCTTGAGCAGCGTATTGGAGCTGTCAGGAGAGGGACCACACCCATCACAGCAAAGAGCTGCCAACAGTCTTTTTAGGTTCCTAGACTCTAAGCTAGGGGTATCCCTGGGTCATATTTCTTTGCCTACCCCTTAGTCCCCTTCTGGAATATGTGGCTCCCCCCAGTTTAAAAAAAAAATTTTTTTTCTGAAAAGTTGGACTATTCCCTGGGTTTATGACGTGCTCCATTGTACTAATCCATCCCTCACAATTCCATCTCTCCATTTGCATAATTGCTGTAATTTTTAACATTTCAAAAATCGTGCTGTGGGGGAGGGATGTGACGAGATCAGACAGTTTCTGCCACAGCTAGCTGCTAGCTGGGTGCCCACAGACCACGGAGAGCCAGGGAGTCCAAACAAGCTCCAAAAGACACAGGGTTGGGCAGGAGATGTCTTCTCTCTCCAGGGAAACTCTAGCTTGTAGCCAAAAAAAAAAAAAAAAGGAATTTTCAAACTCCTTTGCATCTTAGGAAATTTAAAAAAAAAAGAGTTGTGTTCTGTACAACTAAATACTTATGTAGCCCAGATGTTAGCTGGAGGCCTCCCTACCCTACAAGAGCTCTGCAAAATCAGCTCCAACCTCTACCAACGGATTCCACAATCCACAAAAGTCAAAGTCCCTCCCTAGGATTGCTCCTAATGCTAGGGGACCTGCAGTTCTCAGGGCCAGGTTGTCCTCTAAAGTTTTGTCATCCAAGGTGGATCTGGAGACGGGCAGCATTGACATCCCCAGACAGCTTGTGGAAATATGGACTCATCCTCCAATTAAAACAAATAATAAAATACCTTTTTAAGAAAAGAAAAGAAATGTGGACTCAGTCCCAGCCCTAAGGCTTCGATCTGCTGGATCGGAAGGTACGTTTGCACAAGGTCCCCAGGTGCTCTGTGTGCATGGTACAGTTTAAGAAGCACGGCTATATGGGAAGAGAAGGGGCCCTGGAGTCTCACTGCACGTGCATGAGCATGCTCAGTCGCTTCAGTCATGTCCTATTCTTTGTGACCCCAGGGACCACAGCCTGCCAGGCTCCTCTGTCCATGGGATTCTCCAGACAAGAACACTGGAGTGGGTTGCCGTGCCCGCCTCCAGGGAATCTTCCCAACCCAGGGATCGAATCCATATCTATATCTCTTAAGTCTCCTGCATTGGCAAGCGAGTTCTTTACCGCTAGCACCACCTGGGAAGCCCGGGAGTCTAACAGATCTGGGTTCAAATTCTACCTCTGCCATTTACTGCTAGGTGACCTTGACCATGTCACCGAGTTTGCATTTCCTCCTGAAGGAAAGAAGGAACACAGTGATTCCACCCTCAACACCATGGCGTATGCAAGCCACAAGATTGCCAGTTGAGACAATGCACAAAGGCTGGCACATGGAGATCCTCCAGAAACATTCTCTCCACTTCCCAGACTCACCCAGCCCCAGAAGCAAAGGCATGCCTCCCTCTCCCACATCACAAGGCTTCCAGTGGAAATGTTTCAGAGTGTGACCCAGAGATGCCCTCTTGCCTGACTTTAGCAGGGCATGTATCTGAGTTGTTCTGCAGATGGTGACAGACAAGCAGAGCTGCTCACATGTTCCAGCCCCCACCCCTCCAACTCCCACCAGCTAGCTTGTCTTGGTCTGTAAGATTGGTAGAGGGACAAAGCTTTTCTTTCCTTAATCTATGTATGGGTTAATTCCAAGACTAGCATCAGAATATGATTGCAAGTTGTCATGCTTCTATTTCCACTCTGTTTAAAATCTTCCAGGGACTTCCCTCATGGTCCAGTAGCAAAGACTCCACCCTCCCAATGCAGGGGGCCCATGTTCAATCCCTGGTCAGGGAGCTAGATCCCACATGCCACAGCTGAAGATCCTTCATGCCACAACAAAGATCAAAGATCCCCTGTGCTGCAGCTAAGTTCTGGCCCAGCCAAATAATTAAAAAAATAAAAATGCTCCAGTGACATCGCATGTTATACAGGCTAGGAGGCTATCCAGAGAGAAGGGAGAAGTGAGGCCTCAGAGAATGGCTTTGGTCTCTTGGTTCCAGGCAACAGAAACCAAGCTTCAATGAGTTCGTACAAAACAGGGTTGGCCCATGGTCTCTAAGAAAGGCTGAGTCCCAAACCAGATGGTATGACTAGGCCTCAGGAATGCTCCAGTCTTGGAGCCTTGAATGCTGAAGGAATTTTCTCTCCACTGTTCTGCTCCGCATCTTTAGGTGCGTTGGTGTTATTTTCATTTTTATTTTTTGGCCACACCACATGGCTTGCAGGATCTTAGTTCCCCAACCATGATTGAACCTAGGGCCATAGCAGTGAGAGTGTGAAGTTCTAACCACTGGACCTCCAGGGAAGTCCTGGTGTCATTTTCACTGAGCCCTGGATTTTCCCACATGGTGAGAAACATGTCCTGTATCTATGTTGTTGTTCAGTCGCTCAGTTGTGTCTGACTCTGCGACTCCATGGACTGCAGCGTGCCAGGCTTCCCTATCTTTTACTGTCTCCCGAGCTTGCTCCAACTCATGTCCGTTGAGTTGGTGATGCCACCCAACCATCTTACCCTCTGTCGTCGCCTTCTCCTCCTGCCCTCAATCTTTCCCATATATGAATCTTCCCCATTCATATATCCACGTATGAATAAATAAATGTGTACGTCTACATCTATATTTATATCTCTATGACAATGTAAAGTGGTTCTTCAAACCAAAGACTGAAATGAACCTGACAATTAGGACAGAGAGCAGCCTTTGAGAGAAATCGGTTTGCCTTTCATCTGTTCGTGTGGGCTGTTCTCAAGTTGCCCACGGCTTAGATGTAACCAACCAAATGAAAAAGTGAAGACTATTTTGTCAGTTTGGGGTTGTGATCTCTTAAAATGGAGAAGGGTAATGGTATAGAGTCAAGGGCCACCCGTGCTTGCAGTCTGGAGAAAGGAAACCTGGGGAGTTGGCAAAAAGAAAGTTGGGGGTTTGAAAGGGACAAAACCGAATGCTGTAACCTCTTCTTCAATCAGTGGGGGCGGGAGGAATAATTTGACCCTGGCACCTCCAATGGGAGCTTATACTTAAGGAAAAAGAGGACAACATAAGGGCTAAAGATGCAAGTGCACCTTGGGAAGTCATGACAACCCCAACACTCTTGTGCTTGCTGTTCAGTCGCTCAGTCATGTCCAATTCTTTGTGATCCCATGGACTGTAGCACACCAGACTTCTCTGTGCTTCACCATCTCTTGGAGTCTGCTCAAACTCATGTCCATTGAGTTGGTGATGTCATCCAACCATCTCATCCTTTGCGCTTTTACTCCAACACAGTGCTAAATTAGGAGGATGTCAGTAACATGAGATGGCATGTCATAATCAGCAATGGTAAGTGTTCCATACATAATTCCAGTTCATCTTTACATTCCTGGTGAAAGTGGAGAAGGAAATGGCAACCCACTCCAGTATTCTTGCCTGGAAAATCCCATGAACAGAGGAGCCTGACATGCTGCAGTCCATGGGGTCGCAAAGAGTCTGATATGACTGAGCAACTAACTGTTCGTAAAAACTTTCAGAATTTCTTTCCTCCTTGGATTTAACAGGATGCTGGTAATTTCATTGTGTTTTGCTGCTGAAAATATGTATATGATGCCACCACCACTGGCAGTCTCCATGCCCTCTGTTTAATGCTTCTTTGTTTTTGAGATATGGGGTGGCTGAATTCTGTCTGCCAGTTCACTCTGAGTTTCAAAAGTCTTTTTCAGAGACTTCCCTGATGGCTCAGTGGTGAGGAGTCCACCTCTCAATGCATGAGACACAGGTTCTACCCTTGATCTGGGAGGATCCCACATGTCATTGAGCAGCTAAGACCATGCACCGTGACTGCTGAGCCTGTGCTTTAGAGCCTGTGCTCTGCAACAAGAGAAGCCTCTGCAATGAGAAGCTCCGGGCACTGCAACTGGACCAAAGCCTGCACAACAACAAAGACCCAACATAGCCAAAAATAAATAAATAAAATTAGTTTTTTAAAAAACCACCCCAAAACAAAGATCTTTTCCAGGGAATACCCTGATGGTCCAGCAGTTAGGACTTTGTTCTTTCACTGTGGAGGTCATGGGTTCAATCCCTGGTTGGGGAATTCAGTTCTCGCAAGCTGATGGCAGGGCCAGAAAGAAAAAAGAAAAAGATTTTTCCCAGGTCTTCCCTCCCAGCACCTGTTCTGAAGTGTTCTGATTCTGATACAGGGCTTCTCAAACTGTTCTGTGCACATGAAGCTCCTGGAAGATCTTGTTGAAAATGCAGATTCTGACTCAGCAGTGGAACAGGGTGGGGCTGAGATCCCAGTGATGCAGGCAAAGCTGGTTCGAGGACCACTCTTGGAACATCTCGGCAAGGCCCCAGCATGACACTTCCCTCTCCTTAGTCTGCTTTCTGTCTCCACCATCCTTCAAGCCTCTGCTTCTTGGCCATCTGCTTCACTTTTTTCCTAGACCCTACCTTCTTGTATTCTAAATTGTCCCTAACAGGGCCATCTTGCTCAAATCAAATTTCACTCAGGTTGCCCAAAAGGATGTTCAGGAATGAAGTCAAAACAACTGGAGTTTCTCCCCAAGGAGGTCGAGGTGAGAAGAGAAAATCTGGGGGTAACTGGACACAGAACACAGCTTGTAGGAAAGGAGAGTCAGCAAGATGTAGGTGTGGTCCTGAGGTCAGGGGATCTCAAGTGACCCAACTGCTTGAGGACTGGGAGGGCCCGAACAGTAATCGTGTGATTGTGACTCAGCCTGCGCCGGTATGCACTTCTTGCTCTCACCCGTAACTGCTCTCATCTTGGAACGCGGTTCCCCACCTCCCAGTCCCTAGGTGGTTCCATGGAGACATGTGGCAAGTTCTGGCCACTGGTTTGTGAATGGAAATAATTGCATGCACCATACCCTGCTGCTGCATTTACCTGCTGGTGTGAGACCCTGAAACCTTCTCCTCCCCTGCTTCCTTAATAAGAAGGCCACATTGTCCAGTCCTGCAGAACAGGACAATAAAGTCTTTGTCAGCCTGTTTTCTTTAAGATTTTTTTTTTTTTCTGATGTTGACCATTTTGAAAGGAAATGGCTACCCAATGTAGTATTCTTTCCTGGGAAATCCCATGGTCAGAGGAGCCTGGCAGGTTATACTACAGTCCGTTGCAAAGAGTCGGATGTGACTGAGTGCCTAAGCACACACAGAAATGGAATCTAAAAGCCCTTTGGTGCTCAGAGAGAGAAAAATGGATGAAAAGGTGAAATGCAAGCATCCTCCCCATGCCCCTACCTGCCTCCCCATTCAATAATACAACCAGGATCTAATCCTTGAATGGGGTGATAGAGAGGGGGCGGTAGACACAGACACAGGTTTGAGAGGATTCCAGAGCTGATTGCATCTTCCCAGGCTATGACCTGGGAAAATCTCAGGCCCTTTAAGACCTGGCCCCAGTTCCCCAAAGCTAGTGACAATTAACATCCAGTCATAGGTAAGATGGGCTTCCCAGGTGGTGCTAGCGTTAAAGAATTCACCTGCCAATGCAGGAGACATAAAAGATGCAGGTTCCATCCCTGGGTCAGGAAGATCCCATGGAGGAGGGCATGGCAACCCACTTCAGTATTCTTGCCTGGAGAATTCCATGGGCAGAGGAGCCTAGAGGTCTAGATCTAAGGGGTTGAAAAGAATCGGGACATGACTGAGGGACTTAGCACGCATGCATATGTAAGACATATGGTAACTGTTTCAGAAACCTCAGTGTAGTTTTAAGCTTTCATAACTTCAGAAATATAAATTCAACAGACGTATCAAAGAGGTCTTTTAAAGATGTAATGTTTTAAGTTTCGTTTACTCATAAGGAATTTGCGAATTTTGAACAATAATTTTAAAGTTAGAAATTAGGGGGACAAAAAAAGATTGGTCCCTCCCGTAGATGGTAAGCATTGACTGAAACATAAAGGTTTAAATGTGTTGTTCCAAGTTCACAAAACTAAAAAGGTTTAAGGACTTCACTCTGGACTCAGATGTTAAGAATCTGCCTTCAGTGAGGGAGATCGGGGTTTGATCTCTGGGTTGGGAAAATCCACTGGAGAAGGGAATGACTACCCACTCCAGTTTTCTTTCCTGGTGAATCCCACGGACAGAGGAGCCTGGTGGGCTACAGTCCAGGTTGCAAAGAATTTACACTTGTGATGTGACACAAGCTTAACAGTACACTAAAGTTTTGGGAACACTGTGTCAGAAGGCAGTTTCTCATCTTTGGTCCTGGAGTTATGTTGCAACCTGTGTCTGGAGGCAGCTGCAGGACTAGTTGCTATGAGTTGCTTATCAATGACCACCAGGACTTTGACTTTAAAATTGTATAATTAACGCCAAAGTCTCAAACATATTTGGGCTTTTTGTTTCTCTGGGTTTTTTGTTTTATAAATTTTGGGTTCTTTTGTAACCTTTTATAAGAGCTCTGAGTACTAGGTAAGCCTCTTCCCATAGTGAGGGGAAGGTACTTTTGGTTTTGTTTATCATGGAACCTTTTAAAAATACAAAAATACAAAGAAGCCTTCTCACCCAACTTTTATCTCCATGATCACTTTTCCTTTTTTTGTTTGTTTTTTGCTAAAGTGTTCAAAGTGAATCCTAAATGTGAGATAAGTGAAGTTTTTTTGTTTTTGTTTTTTTAAATTGGAATGTAATTGCTTTATAATGTTGTGTTTCTGCTGCACAAGGAAGTGAATCAGCCATCTGTATACATATGACCCCTCTTGGACCTCCCTCCTGCCCACTCCATACCATCCCTCTAAGTCATCACAGAGCACTGAGATGCGCTCCCTGCGTTATTCAGCGGCTTCCCACTAGCTATCTATTTTACACATGGGAGTGTATATATCCCTGGCTCAAGAAGATCCCCCAGAGAAGAGAAAGGCTATCCACTCCAGTATTCTTGCCTGGAGAACCCCTTGGACAGAGAAACCTGGTGGGCTATAGTCCATGTGGTCGCAAAGAGTCAGACACAACTGAAGTGACTTAACATGTGTGCAGTATATATATATGTCAATGCTACTCTCCCAATTCATCCCACCCTCCCTAGATAAGTGCAGTTTTGTTGGGCTTAAGAAGATAGCATCAACTGGGGAAACAGAATCAAATAGCATTAGGGTAATTGGCAGAGAGAGAGGGAGAGTGGGAGAGAGACTGGGACCGAAAGAGCAAGGGAGGGAGAGAAGAAGGGAAGAGAGACTGAAATAGAAGAGCATCTAGAATGAGATCACTATATTTATCCCTGTGCTCCTCTCCTGCCCCATTTCCAGTTTTCTCGACTTCCCGCCTACTTTGTTCTTGACTTTGAGACATTAGCAACCTGGGAGTCTAGAGGCATCTCTAAGCAGAGGGTTCTCTATCACAGTAAAACAAAAGGGAGACCACACCCTTTTCCACCTCCTCTGCCTCCCCTCTGCAAGTTCACAGTCTCACTGCCAACCGTTCAAAGGACTGGGTGGCTTCCTTCTCCTTTTTTTCACAGAAGGAGCTTGATTCTTAATCCTGGAACGCAGCCATCTTTCCTTCACCAGCCGGGCTTTGGGAATACAGCAGGGAAAGGAAGGGAAACAGAGAAAGAAATCTGTGACTCCTTGGGGACCCTTCACCCCGGAGCAGTATTTCTCCCCAAACTCTCCTATAAATGTCTAGAATTCGGAGTCATGAAACTAGGATTTCCACAAGCATAGACCCTCAAATTAGTTCAGAGTATAATATTTACAATAAATATTAACCTAAGAAAAACCCTGAGATGATTTGCAATGATAAGAACTCAGTTTAACTCTGCCTTCTCCCGTTTAGCAGTGGAGCTTATTTTAGGTCACCTATTAATATCTCATGGGATACTCAGACTTTATAAAATGCAGTTTGGGGGAACTGTCCTGAAATGGCTTCCCTGCAATCTGAAATCCCTGGATGGGATAAGTCACTTCTCCCAATTTGTTGAAGGGAAGATCATTCCATGTGGAGGGTCAGGGGTGATGGAATATCAGAAAGAGAGTCGGAGCAACTAAGAGGATGTGGGGGTGAGGTTAGCAGAAGATTTGGTTCCAGAGGGCCAGTGTGTCTACTGGTTAAACCAGCAAAGTTGCCAGACAAAGCAGAAAGGAGGGCTTACTTGGGTCCTGAATGAATCTGAGGCAAACTCTGGGAGATGATGAAGGACAGGGAAGCCTGGAGCACTGCAGTTCATGGGGTTGCAAAGAGTTGGACACGACTTAGCAACTCAACAACAACAAAGGCACAGGCTTCTCAGTCAGGGTGACCTTGGACCTGCTCCTAGAGCAAAGAGAAGTTCATTTCTAAAAAAGAAATGCGAAGACCACCAGCCCAAGGGAGCCTACACTGGCCCAGGAGTTAGAGTAAGAAGAGCAATAGAAAAAATAGTCCAACATTTATGTATGTATGTATGTATGCATGTATGTATATATAAATAATGATTATTTTTACAACATGCATCGTCATTAAAGAATTATCTCTTTACCCTTGCAAAATGTTTTAAAAGTAAATTGAGGACTTCCCTGATGGTCCAGTGGCCAAGACTCTGTGGTCCCAATGCAGAGGACCCAGGTTCAATCCTTGGTCAGGGAACTGGATTCCACATGCTGCAAATAAGACCTGGGGCAGTCAAATAAAAAATATATGAAAAAAAAGTAAATCGCAGGCTATCTCAGAAGACAACTCCATGTTTAAATGATTTCATTGCTCACATTTAGTTATTTCAAACTTCTCTCTTAGTTCTTTCAAACTATGTCTTTCCCTTAGATCTGAACTTTGATTCATCCTCAGAATTGTGTAAGCACCACTCCATGGTGTGCTTGGCATTTAGCTTTGTGGAGACCAGCTTGACTTCTCTTCACCTCCACATAACTGATCGTAAAAGATCTTCACGACCCAGATAATCATGATGGTGTGATCACCAACCTAGAGCCAGACATCCTGGAATGTGAAGTCAAGTGGGTGGGCCTTAGGAAGCATCACTACAAACAAAGCTAGTGGAGGTGATGGAATTCCAGTTGAGCTATTTCAAATCCTAAAAGATGATGCTGTGAAAGTGCTGCACTCAATATGCCAGCAAATCTGGAAAACTCAGCAGTGGCCACAGGACTGGAAAAGGTCAGTTTTCATTCCAATCTCAAAGAAAGGCAATGCCAAAGAATGCTCAAACTACCACACAATTGACTCATCTCACACGCTAGGAAAGTAATGCTCAAAATTCTCCAAGCCAGGCTTCAACAGTACATGAGCCATGAACTTCCAGATGTTCAAGGTGAATTTAGAAAAAGGAGAGGAACCAGAAATCAAATTGTCAACATCTGTTGGATCATCGAAAAAGCAAGAGAGTTCCAGAAAAGCATCTGCTTCTGCTTTACTGACTATGCCAAAGCCTTTGGCTGTGTGGACCACAACAAACTATGGAAAATTCTTAAAGAGATGGGAATACCAGACCACCTGACCTGCCTCTTGAGAAATCTGTATGCAGGTCAAGAAGCAACAGTTAGAACTGGACATGGAACAACAGACTGGTTCCAAATCGGGAAAGGAGTATGTCAAGGCTGCATATTGTCACCCTGCTTATTTAACTTATATGCAGAGTACATTATGAAAAATTCTGGGCTGGTTGAAGCACAAGCTGATATCCAGATTGCCGGGAGAAATAGCAATAACCTCAGATATGCAGATGATACCACCCTTATGGCAGAAAGCAAAGAAGAACTAAAGAGCCTCTTGATGAAAGTGAAAGAGGAGAGTTAAAAAGTTGGCTTGAGGCTCAACATTCAGAAAACTAAGATCATGGCATCTGGTCCCATCACTTCATGGCAAATAGATGGAGAGACAGTGGAAAGAGTGAGAAACTTTATTTTTTTGGGCTCCAAAATCACTGCAGATATGAAATTAAAAGATGCTTGCTCCTTGGAAGGAAAGTTATGACCAACCTAGACAGCATATTAAAAAGCAGAGACATTACTTTGCCAACAAAGGTCAGTCTAGTCAAAGCTATGGTTTTCCAGTAGTCATGTATGGATGTGAGAGTTAGACTATAAAGAAAGCTGAGCACCAAAGAATTGATGCTTTTGAACTGTGGTGTTGGAGAAGACTCTTGAGAGTCCCTTGGACTGCATGGAGATCCAACTAGTCCATCCTAAAGGAAATCAGTCCTGAATATTCATTGGAAGGACTGATGCTGAAGCTGAAACTCCAATACTTTGGCCACCTCATGCGAAGAGCTAACTCATTTGAAAAGACCCTGATGCTGGTAAAGATTGAAGGCAGGAGGAGAAGGGGATGACAGAGGATGAGATGGTTGGATGGCATCACTGACTTAAAGGACCTGAGTTTGGGTAAACTCCAGGAGTTGGTGATGGACAGGGAGGCTTGGCGTGCTGCAATCCATGGGGTCGCAAAGAGTGGGACATGACTGAGTGACTGAACTGAACTGAACTGCTTCTCCCCCAAACTCAGCCATACATATACATGTATCCATTCTCTCCAAACTCTCCTCCCATCCAGGCTGCCACATAACACTGAGCAGAGTTCTATGTGCTATACAGGAGGTCTGTGTTGGTTTGATGTTGTTGTTTAGTCACCAAGTCATGTCTGACTCTTTTGGGACTCCATGAACTGTAGCCTTCCAGACTCCTCTGTCCATAGATATTCCCAGCCAAGAATACTGAAGTAGGTTGCCATTTCCTTCTCCAGGGAATCTTCCCATCCCAGGGACTAAAGCCATTTCTCCTGCATTGGCAGACAGATTCTTTACCACTGAGCCACCAGTTGGTTATCATTTTAAATATAGCAGTGTGTACAGGCAACTCTAAGTTCATTCTTTAAGTCTGTGAGTCTGTTTCTGTTCACTCAGCATGAACAGGTTGTCATGAATAAGAGTTGTCATTTTTTTTTGATCAGACAAAGAAGGTTGTTTCCTGTCCAGCCATCTAATGCAGCACACAGGTATAGAAGCACAAAGAAGCAAGGATTTGTGCTGTAAGGGTGAGAACCAGCAGCAGTCAGGGCATAAAAGCTCAGGTCCATTCTCTGCCTTTCTCTGCAGGTTACTAGTGTCCTACTAGTGGGAGCAAAATGGTTGGCAGGTTCTAGGACAAAGCCAGCAACACTTTGGGGGTATCCAGTGAGACTTAGAAGCAGGGAGGAAAAAAGAGAAGGGTAAGCTCAGAAACAGGAAGCAAGCCTAGGAGCTGGCATCACCCCCTGGTGGTTTTTTACTTCCCGGGTGAGAGGGTTTTTTTTTTTTTTAAGATGGTAGAACATTTCATTGGAAATTTGTTTCCCTACATTTTAATTCCCTTTAGTTATCCAGGCTCTTCAGTAAAATAAACCTCACATTACAGTCCTGTGAGGCATTGTTTTAGGGGCCTCTGGGAGAATCTCGAAGTGAAGCTTGGGGCTCCCACATCAGCCTTCAGAAACCGGTGCAGTAGTAGCAACGCTGCAGCGATTTGATTTAGTCTTTAAGTCGTGTCCAGTTCTTTGCGACCCCATGGACTGTAGCCTGCCAGGCTCCTCTGTCCACAGAATTTTCCAGCCAAGAATACTAGAGTGACTTGCCATTTCCTTCTCAAGGGAAACTGCCCAACCCAGGTATTGACCCCAAGTCTCTTGCATTGACAGGTGTATTTTTTACCATTGAGTCACCAAGGATTCCCTAGTAACACTGCTTGAACGTAGATATTCCTAAACTTGTGGGGCTGGACCAACCATGAAGATAGCGATGGCCAACAGAAGCAGAGTAGTGCACCCTGTCAAAATGATGACTCAGGGCCATACCTGGGCCTTACGGCAAATCCTGTCATCCCCAAATATACTGAAGAAAGAAGTCTCTAGAATGGAGAGTAGAGAAGATGCTGGAATTCAGCTGTGCCACTTATTAATTGTGACCTGCAGTACATTTTCATCCTTTCTAAACCTCACCCTTTCTAAACCTCAGTATAGGCTTGTTGTAAGGATTCGATGAGAAAGTGCACCAGAAACACTTAGAATATATTTGTGCTCAATAGTTAAAACTGCTATCTTAGAAATATCCTAAAAAGTTGTATTCCTACCCCTACCCTCATTACAGACAAGGGGAAACTGAATGAAAATGGTGTAAAGAGAAAGGTGTAAAGGTACGAAAATATATTGCCATAGTACTGTAGGATAGCTCTGTATTTTTTTTTTTTTAAGATTTTAGTTTTTATTTTATTTGTCTGTAGTGGGTCTTAGTTGCTGCATTTGGGATCTAGTTTCCTTACCAGGGATGTGGAACTTGGGCCGTCTCCATTGGGACCATGAAATCTTAGCCACTGGACCACCAGGGAAGTTCCTTGGATAGCTCTGTATTTGTGTTTATCATATTATTCAAAAGTTATTTTTGTATCAGTTTCCACCAGTAAGACTGTCATATGGAGGGAGAGGTCTGGCTGAGCTATCTGGTATACCCAACACACGCAGCACAGTGTAAGGCACACAGAATTGTTCAACAAACGTCAGTGGAACTGAACTGTCCTACAGCTAACTTGTTCCCCTTCACACTGCCTCTCTTACTAATGTGACCTATCCCCAACCTCCAGCCTTCCTTCTGGCCTTTCGGAGTATCCTGGGAAGCCTGGAGCTGGCGTTTTCATTAAATAAGGGCTTCCCAGGGACAACCACCCTTTCCCTTCCTGTCCATTCTTGGGCCGGCCAGAAAGTCACAGTTCACAACAGGAAACCAATTGCTTTGTGCTATCAGAAGACATTTCCTTCGCAGCACAAAAACGTCTGAGTAATAATTTCGAGCTGGGCTTCACCCATTTCCTGTGAGAGGAGGCAAGTTCGCCCACCCCTGTCCTGTAGAGCCTCACTTGCCAGCCCTGCAGTGATGCAATGCCTTCTGTGCTGGGAGGATGGCCCGCTAGGTCCAGCATCCTGTGTCCCAGACTCACTTGGGACGGTTTTCCAACATTGATGCAGAACAGAGTCACTGTGACTAATTTGTACTGCTGTCTGAATACACAGGCGGCTTTGGGAGTAAAAACCCCTTGTGTAAGAAAGTCATAGCTTTCTCTAAAAGTCAAGACCCAATTTGGCAACCAGGAGTTCACAGATGTCAGGGACCATGAAAAGTCAATGGAACTGATTCTTGGTAGCTCCCTTATTACTTCTTCGGTCTGTAGGGGAAAGTGACCATGTTGAGTAGAAATGAGCTTTGTTTGTTCCCCTGTCTCAGGACAGGGAACAGAGCACCTGGGACAGATGTTATTGTATAGTCTAAGACACCTAAAAAGGAAGACTCTAGTCCTCCTTAATGATCACATTATATATATATATTTTTTTTTAATATTGCCTTACAATTTTCTTTCTCTTTAAATTGTTATTAGGGTATAGCTGATGTACAAAGTTGTATTACTTTCTGCTGGACAGAAAAGTGAATCAGTTATACATATATATGCATCCACTCTGTTTTTTTGAGATTATTTTTCCATGTAGGTCTTTACAGAGTATTGAGTAGAGTTCACTGTGCTATACATGGGTGAATGCTAAGTTGCTTCAGTGTGTCCAACTCTTTGCAACCCTATGGACTGTAGCCTGCCAGGCTCCTCTGTCCATGGGATTCTCCACGCAAGAATACTGAAGTGGGGAGGAGCCATGCCCTCCTCCAGAGGATCTTCCCGACCCAAGGATTGAACCCGTGTCTCCAGATCCTGCATTGCAGGTGGGTTCTTTACCATTGAGCCACTGGGGAAGCCCTTGTGCTATATAATAGGATTTTGTTTATTTATTTACTTTTTTGGCTGCACCATGCATCATGTGGGATCTTAGTTCCCCAAACAGGGATCGAACCCACACACCCTGCAGTGAAAGTGCGGAGTCTTAACTGCTGGATCACCAGGGAAATCCCCACATTAAATCTTTTAACAGTAACTCTGAAATAGTTTAGACATTCTTGTTCAATTGCTCCCATTTTGCAAAAGGGAACATGGAGGCCTGAAAAGGAAAATAACTTCTCAAAATTTACAGAGCAAATCAGTGGCTCAATCAGGTTAGATTTCAGGCTTCTTCATTTACAGGACCATGGCATCCCCAGAGATGAATATTTGAATCCCTTTCTTCTTATACTGTCTTATAGACCTTCTTATGTGGACTCCAGGTCTCACCTACCAGGTAGCAGAACTCTGCGTATTTCTAAAAGAAAAAGGCTGCAGGAACTTCCAGCTTCTAGAGAATTTGGACCAACTTCTTTCTCCCTACATCATTGTAGACAGGAAGCGAAGGACAGTGGTATGGCCCTGGGCTTCTTTTCACCATTCCTAGCTGGAGATATTTAATGTTTCCAGGGAGACAGTGAAAGAGAGTAGCCTAGCATACTACAGTCCATGGGATCATGAAGAATCAGACAGGACTTAGCAATTGAGCAACAACAGGAAGTGCTAATGAGGAGGGTGGTTATCTGTGAGCTTACCTATAGGAGACCCTGTCTCCTATACAGGTGAGCCTGTCAGAAGGCACGAAAGCTTCTTTCCTCTTCTGAGAGCAGTGGCCACACCACAGTGATGGCCCCTCAAGTTGGAAAGACAGAGCAGAAGCATCAAGCAGTCCATTTCTTTGTGGTAAAACCAGCATTGGAAACACTCAGCACCGGTGGCAAGGATGCAGAACCTGCAGAAATCAAGTGACTTCAAGATGCACATTGGACAGTGTAAAAGCCAAGGCTATGAGAAGTTCCCTGAAGCTAAAGGGGAATGTCCTACACCTGGACAGACAGGGACGGTGTAGGGCACACAGGCGATCATATGAACTGGATGAGAACCAGTCTTCTCACACTGATTATGGGTTCTTTCCAGTCCCCTAGGGGGAAGGAGCTTGTGGATGGTTGGATATGGGCATGTACATACATTCTCTATAGTTTTCAATTCATAGAGTGGTCTTTACCACTTTCTTTCTTTCCTTCCTCCCTCCCTCTTTTCTTCCTTTCTTTGTTCCTTCTTTTTCTTTCTTCCTCCCTCCTTTCCTCCCCTCCCTCCCTCCCTCCCTCACTCCCTCTCTCCCTCACTTCTTCCCTCTCCCTCCCTCCCTTTTTTCTTTCACCACATGGTATGCAAGATCTTAGTTCCCCAACCAGGAATGAACCTGTTCCCCCTGCAGTGGGCTTCACCATTTTCAACCCATGCTTTTGCCTTTACATGACTTCCAGAGGTAAACTCCCACCCGGGTGTTTTTATAGATAAATATTTTATCCAGCAGGGTCCCAAAAGAAAATGAATGGCACACTCAAATTTGGATAATTTGAGGAAGATTTGATAAACAGGGTGATTATACGGGAGTGGAGATTAAGGCAGTAGTGCAGTAATCTGGGGTTTGTAAGCTCAAAGAGACAAGAGAAGGGACCAGTCACAGGAATCTGAAGGGAGAGAGTCTCTCACAGAAGGTGCTTTGAGAGAGACACAATTAATGAACTTCCCTGGTGATCCAGTGGTTGGGACTCTGTGCTTCCACTGCAGGGGGCACAGGTTTGATCCCAGGTCAGGGAACTAAGATCCCACATGCCACATAGTGGGATGAAAAAAAAGAAAAAATCTTTAATCTTAAAAAAGAGAGAGAGAGACAGTTAATTGCAGGTAAGTTCAAAGGAAGAAAGGCTTCCCTGGTGGCTCAGATGGTAAAGAATCCACCTGCGATGCAGGAGACCTGGGTTCGGATGCCTGGGTTGGGAAGATCCCCTGGAGGAGGGCATGGCAACCCACTCCAGTATTCTTGCCTGGAAAATCCAAACCTAGAGTACAAATACCCTGAGCTCACTCTCCTTCTTCCCTTGTTCTGGGATCTCCCATTGGCCAAACCCAACAGGAAACCAGAGGGCTGTGTGTGGGGGTGTGTGCACATTGACACAGTGCATGCTGTCAGCTTCCTAGGTGGGGAAGGGTTGTCGGGGTGGTGGTGGTGGGGGAGATCAGAAGGGCTGGCAAGAGGCATCTGGCAGAGTCATTTGGACTGGACACTCTGTAGCTGACACTGGCTATTAGCTATGACATCAACCATGTCTACATGTTTTGTATGGAAATTTGTGCAAAATGAATCAGGCCAGACGTGTTTCCCTTATTTTCAGTGAGGTCCTTGGGCCCAAATTCCTCTGTGGACCCAGTGGCCCTGGCAAGCTACCCAGGCCCACATGTGAGCCACAGAACTCTCCTGGCTCCTCTGGTCAAAGCCAGAATTAAAGGCTAAGCAGCCTCCTTGGCCCCTTCCCCAAGGTCCACACCCTCGTCTTGGCCCTTGATGTTCAATGGTGAGAAGAGGCGAGGTGGGACAAGGAGGAGAGTCTCCTTAAGGGGAAGAGCATGTTTCATTTCTTCCTAAAGTTTGGCACATGGCAACCCACTGCAGTATTATTGCCTGGAAAAGTCCTTGGACAGAGGAGCCTGCAGTCCATGGGGTTACATTACTGAGCATGCGTGCATGAGGGTGGAGGGATATGGGTTGGTGGCAATAAACTGGTAGAACTAAAAAAAATAAAGTTTGACACAGCTGGCCCAAGCCGCCCACTGCTGTCCTTTCCTGGGTGGGGCTCTCCCAGGTGGGAGGCAGCCCCAGGCCTGTCATACTCCAGATATACCAGAGCCAAGTTCTGCAGCATGGAAAGTATAAGAGAAAGACCATGTCATTACAGAAAGTTTAAAAGAGAAGATTGAGCTAATTGTATAAATTTTAAAAGTCATACATGCTTATAGTAAAAATTTCAACATTAAAAATACACAATGGGAAAAAAACAAAAAATAAAATACTCTTGCTGCCCCATCCTCCTACCCCAAGGTCACCATTCTCATTTCTTAAAGTTTAAAACTGTCCTAGGTTCTTGCAGCTTCCAGGATGGCTCAGTGGTAAAGAATCCACCTACCAATGCAAGAGATGTGGGTTTGATCCCTGGGTCAGGAAGATCCCCTGGCAGAGGGCATGGCAATCCACTCCTGTATTCTTACCTGAAGAATTCCATGGACAGAGGAGACTGGTCTACAGTCTATGGTGTCACAAAGAGTTGAGCAGG
Source organism: Bubalus kerabau (assembly GCF_029407905.1). NCBI lineage: Eukaryota > Metazoa > Chordata > Mammalia > Artiodactyla > Bovidae > Bubalus > Bubalus kerabau. Next base: position 27,555,148 of record NC_073642.1, read on the forward strand.
ACTGAGCACACATGCACTAGGTTCTTATATCTTCTTCTGTAACTTTGTAGATGATTAAAAAATTTTTAAACATGGGTAAAATCGTGTTATGCATGCTCTATTGCATGTTGTTTTTTCTTTTTAGCATTTTTGTTTTAGTAAATTTTTAAAGTTTGCTTTTGAAATGTATTAGTTATGACTTTTCTTTTCTCATATTTTGTCTGAGCCATGTGGCTTGTGAGACATTAGTTCCCTCACCAGGGATTGAACCTGTGCCCCCTGCATTGGCAGCATGACTTAGCCACCAGGGCGATCCTCTATCTTTCCCTATGAATCCAACCCCTGACTCATGGATTCCCAAATGCCTTATTTTCCATTTCAACAGGTATTGGAATTTGATGACTGGTTATGATTTTTCTTTAAATGATGATTTTTAAAAGATGGGCCAAATTATTCAATAGGATTTTTTTAATTAGGGGCTTCCCTCATAGCTAAGTCAGTGAAGAATCCACTTGCAATGCAAGAATGTACCTACAATATAGGAGACCTGGATTTGATCCCTGGGTTGGGAAGATCCCCTGGAGAAGGAAATGGCAACCCACTCCAATATTCTTGTCTGGAGAATCTCATGGACAGAAGGGCCTGGCAGAAAGAGTCAGACATGACTGAAGTGACTAAGCACACATGCACGCAAGCAAATAACAGGAATAATGTTGTTGCTTTAAGACTGTTTATAGCACCTCTTAGTTTTTTTTTTTAATTAATTAATTTATGTATTTTTGACTGCGCTGTGTCTTCATTGCTTCGCGCAGGCTTTCTGTAGTCGTGGTTCTCAGGCTCTTCTTTTTGCAGAGCACTGGCTCCAGAGCATGCAGGCTCAGTAGTTGTGGCGCATGGGCTTAGCTGGACCAGGGATTGAACCCATGTCCCTGCATTGGCAGGTGGATTCTCAACCACTGGATCACCAGGAAAGTCCTTAGTTTTTTGTTTTAATTACAGGAAGGTATAAAGTAAAAGGGCTTCCCCAGTGGCTCAGAGGTAAAGAATCCACCAGCAATGCAGGAGCTGCAGGAGACGTGGGTTCCATCCCTGGGTTGGGAAGATCCCCTGGAGGAGAAAATGGCAACCACTCCAGTATTCTTGCCTGGGGAATCCCATGGACAGAGGAGTCTGACAGGCTACAGTCCATGGTGTCACAAAGAATTAGACATGACTGAAGCAACTTAGACGTGACTGAACAACGAACAAAGCTAGTGGAGGTGATGGAATTCCAGTTGAGCTATTTCAAATCCTGAAAGATGATGCTGTGAAAGTGCTGCACTCAATATGCCAGCAAATTTGGAAAACTCAGCAGTGGCCACAGGACTGGAAAAGGTCAGTTTTCATTCCAATTCCAAAGAAAGGCAATGCCAAAGAATGCTCAAACTACTGCACAATTGCACTCATCTCACACGCTAGTAAAGTAATGGTCAAAATTCTCCAAGCCAGGATTCAGCAATACATGAACCGTGAACTTCCTGATGTTCAAGCTGGTTTTAGAAAAGGCAGAGGAACCAGAGATCAAATTGCCAACATCCACTGGATCATCAAAAAAGCAAGAGAATTCCAGAAAAACATCTATTTCTGCTTTATTGACTATGCCAAAGCCTTTGACTGTGTGGATCACAATAAACTGTGGAAAGTTCTTCAAGAGATGGGAATACCAAACCACCTGACCTGCCTCTTGAGAAACCTATATGCAGGTCAGGAAGCAACAGTTGGAACTGGACATGGAACAACAGACTGGTTCCAAATAGGAAAAGGAGTATGTCAAGGCTGTATATTGTCACCCTGCTTATTTAATTTATATGCAGAGTATGTGAGGAGAAACGCTGGGCTGGAAGAAGCACAAGCTGGAATCCAGATTGCCGGGAGAAATATCAATAACCTCAGATATGCAGATGACACCACCATTATGGAAGAAAGTTAAGAGGAACTAAAAAGCCTCTTGATGCAAGTGAAAGAGGAGAGTGAAAAAGTTGGCTTAAAACTCAGATTTCAGAAAACGAAGATCATGGCATCTGGTCCCATCACTTCATGGGAAATAGGTGGGTAAACAGTGGAAACAGTGTCAGATTTTATTTTGGGGGGCTCCAAAATCACTGCAGATGGTGACTGCAGCCATGAAATTAAAAAACACTTACTCCTTGGAAGGAAAGTTATGACCAACCTAGATAGCATATTGAAAAGCAGAGACATGACTTTGCCAACAAAGATCCGTCTAGCCAAGGCTATGGTTTTTCCTGTGGTCATGTATGGATGTGAGAGTTGGACTGTGAAAAAAGCTGAGTGCCGAAGAATTGATGCTTTTGAACTGTGGTGTTGGAGAAGACTCTTGAGAGTCCCTTGGACTGCAAGGAGATCCAACCAGTCCATTCTGAAGGAGATCAGCCCTGGGATTTCTTTGGAAGGAATGATGCTAAAGCTGAAACTCCAGTACTTTGGCCACCTCATGCGAAGAGTTGACTCATTGGAAAAGACTGATGCTGGGAGGGATTGGGGGCAGGAGGAAAAGGGGACAACAGAGGATGAGATGGTTGGATGGCATCACCGACTCGATGGATGTGAGTTTAAGTGAACTCTGGGAGTTGGTGATGGACAGGGAGGCCTGGCGTGCTATGCTTCATGGGGTCTCAAAGAGTCGGACATGACTGAGCGACTGAACTGAACTGAACTGAACTGAAGCAACTTAGCACAGCACATAAAGTAAAAAGTATAATATAGACATACACCCCTACATACAAACTCAAAAAGAATAAAAAATAGAAACCTCGGAGCAGATGGAAGAGTGGGTTCAAAGGCCCAGGGGTGAAGGTAGCATTGTAAGTTTGAAGGAGTGAGACTGAGGTTAGACTGTGGCTCAAGATAAGGCTGAGGGAGCCGGCAGACCAGACCATGGCAGCACTTTATACACTGTGGTGAGAAGCCAGAGTTTTATCTTGGAGCAATGGGAAGCCTTTGAAGATCTGCCAAGCGGGATGTGTGTGGGTGTAAAATAATCAGAACTTTCACAATTTGCATTTCGAAAAGATGTCTCTGACTGCAGAATGGGGAATGGATTTGAGATTGGAGTAGGGTGGGAAGAAGACACAGGAAGAACCATTTAGAGGGACTCCCCTGGCGGTCCAGGGGTTACAACTCTATGCTTCCACTGTTGGGTGGAGTGGTGCACTGGTTCAAGCCCTGGTCTGGGAACTAAGATCCCCATATGGCATGCTCCCCCAGCCAACTCTAAAAAGAAGAATCATATAGAGGTGAAAAATCCTAGACAAAGGTGAGACTGGTCTGACTCAGGAAGACACAATGCTAATTATTTAATCTGTTCTTTGCAGGTGGATTCCTTCATTGTTTCCATTGATTTTTGTCCTGCTTTTGCCTTATTTTCTGTTATGACTGGCAGCACTGCAATGGGCATTCTTACACACAGAGCTTGGTAATCTTTGGTCTGTGTAATTGTAGAGCAAATGCCTGGCCATGGGACGTGCATATATTTCACAAAGAAGTAAAATATGGTAGCTATGGCAAAAGTGCCATTCCAAAATGTTGCATCCGTTCATGCACTCATGATAAGAATGCCAAGGTGCTCACACCCCCGCTAGCATTTGTATTTTCACCAATCTGAAGGATGAGAAATAGCATCTCTTTAAAAAATTTTTCCTTTTTTAAAAAATCATAAATGAGGTTGAACACTTGTTTGTGCTAATTTCGTCATTTGTGTCTATTTTTCTGTGACATATCTTTTTGCATCTTTTGCCTTTTCAATAAGATTGATGAGCTTTCAAAAAATTAGTTTGCATTCATGCTTCATAAATGAAAACAATTATCTCTATTTCATATGTACTCCAAATATTTCACCCAACTTGTCATGTACTTTGTTTTATTGGATAAATTTTTTTGTATACAGAAGGCACACATTTTTGCATAATGATACAAACCAATTTTTTTGTTTTTATTGTTTTTTATGGCTCTGGACTTCATGGGTGTTCATCACTTTGAGAATACAAGAATACATTGTATGCTCAGTCACTCAGTTGTGTCCGACTCCTTTCGACCCATGGACTATACAGCCCACCAGACTTCTCTGTCCATGGATTTTCCAATACTTAATTTTAAGTCTTATGGTTTACTTTTTGTTTAAAGCTTTGATCTGTTCTATTATTTATTTTGGTAGAAAGAGTAAAGCAGGGATTGAACTTAATTTTCTCTAAAGACTTAGTTATCTCTACATCATTTTTGAATAATTTCTAATTTCCCCATTAATTTGAAATGCCAATTTTATTGTAAATTAAATTATATATGTAATTAAGTGTATTTATGAATCCTTTGGGCTTCTCTGATAGCTTAGTTGGTAAAGAATCAGCCTGTAATGCAGGAGACCCTGGTTTGACTCATGGGTTGGGAAGATCCGCTATAGAAGGAATAGACTACCCATTCCAGTATTCTTGGGGTTCCCTGATGGCTCAGGTGGTAAAGAATCTGCTGGCAATGTGGGGACCTGGGTTCAATCCCTAGGTTGGGAAGATTTCCTGGAGAAGGGAAAGGCTACCCACTCCAGTATTGTTGGGCTTCTCTTGTGGCTCAGCTGGTAAGGAATCCTCCAGCAATGTGGGAGACCTGGGTTTGATCCCTGGGTTAGAAAGATCCCTGGAGAAGGGAAAGGCTATCCTCTCCAGTATTCTGGCCTAGAGAATTCCATGGACTGTTTAGTCCGTGGGGTCGCAAAGAGTCAGACATGACTGAGCGACTTTCACTTTCACTTTGGACTTCCCAGGTGACAGAGTGGTTCGATCTGCCAACGCAGGAAATGTGGGTTCGATCCCTGGGTCTGGAAGATCCCCTGGAGAAGGAAATGGCAACCTACTCCAGTGTTCTTGCCTGGAAAGTCCAATGGACAGAGGAGCTGAGTGGGCTACACAGCCCATGGGGTCATAAAGAATTGGACATAACTGAGCACACACATGAGCCCTTTATTCTGTTCTGGTCTTTAGTAAAACTATATATATATACACACACATATATTTAGTATCCTTTTTTAATCAATATGTCTTAGAGATAGTTCTTTCCAGTCCCTCCACCAGTCTGTTATTTTCTTTTTCAGAAATTGCTTGGGTAATTCCCTCTTACCAACTTTATCTTGCAGGAGTATTTTTCCAGATACATTTAACTTACTGAGTTTCAAAATAATCTTTTTGATATTGTTTTTGGAAGCTCAGCTATAACTCTAAGAAAAATAGAAGTTTTCGATCAAAGAGCAAGATGTGTCTTTCCATTTACTTGTATTTTAAAAAGATTTCTTTGTATAGGTTTTGCACAGTTCTTGCCTAGTTTATTACTAGGTATTTTATCTTTTTAGTTGGTATAGTCCATGGGAGATTTTCTCCCAGTGTGGTTTATTCTTAATTATTATTTCTACAGAAAACCTATTCATTTTTATATATCAATTGTGTAACTAGTCACTCTAACAAATTTTTTAAAAATTAATTTGCTTATTAAGATATGGTTTGCATACTACAAAAGTTATGCAATTAATTCAATAACTTTTGTATTCACAAAGTTGTACAATGGTCACCACTGTCTAATTCCAGAACATTCTCATAGCTGTCACTGCGTACTCCAACCCCTGGCAACACTAATCTACTTTCTGTCTCTGTGTCTGCTCTGGACATAATGGAATAATAAAAACATGTAACCTTCTGTGTCTGGCTTTTTTCACTGAGCATAATGTTTTTGAGGTTCACCCATGTTGTGACATAAATCAGTACTTCATTCCTTTTTTATTACTGGATAATAGTCTGTTGCACTATTTGCTTATCCACTCATCTGTTGAGGGAACTCGGATTGTTCTCTCACTTTTTTGCTATTAGGAATGATGCTGCTATGAAGATTTGTGCCCATGTTTTTGTGTGAACATGTTTTCATTTGTCTTGAGTGGATACCTAGGGGTGAAATTGTTGGGTCTCATAGTAACATTGAGTTTGGCTTTCTGAAAAACTGCCAAGCTGATTTCCAAAGTGGCTGCACCATTTTACATTCCCACCAGCAGTGTATGAAGGTATCAATTTCTTCACATTTTTGCCAACACTTTAAAAATTATATATTTATTTGGCTGCACTTGGTCTTAGTTACAGCAGGCAGGTTCTAGTTCCCTGATGGGGCATCAAACCCAGTCCCCCTGCACTGGGAATGCAGAGTCTTAGCCACTGGACCATCAGGGAAGTCCCTTGCCAAAACTTTGTATTATCTGTCTTTTTGACTACAGTCAATGTGAAATGGCATCTCATTGTGGGTTTTGATTCTCAATTCTCTAATGACTAATAATGTTGACAATCTTTCCATGTACCTTTTTGCTGTTTTTAGAAGTGTATACTCAGATCCTTTGCCAGCTTTTAATTGGGTTATTTGTCATTTTATTATTGAGTTTAGGAGTTCTTTATATGTTCTAGATACAAGTCCCTAACTAGATACTTAATTTACAGTATGTATTTGTGTCCCAAGCTAAGCCAATTAGAATTGACCTTTCCTACTGAAACTGTGGGGAGAGACATTCTTTTTTTTCCCCTCGATACTCACCAATTAAATTAATTTATTAATTAATTTTGCTATGCCTTGGCTTATAGGATCTTAGTTCCCTGACCAGGGATAGAATCTGGGCCCTTGACAGTGAAAGCATGAAGTCCTAACCACTGGCCCTCCAAGGAATTCCCTCTCACCAACTTTAAATAGGAATTAAACAAGAGTTTCTTGTAGTCATCTTTTTCTAGATGAAAGGAAAAACCCACTGACAGTTGAAGAGAATGAAGCCAACATGAAGAGAGTAGAGGTAAGTCATGGCCAACTAGTCAGTTCTGATCTATTTAAGCCCTGTTTTCCAACCAGGCCTAGGGCTTCCGTCATAGCTCAGTTGGTAAAGAATCCGCCTGCAATGCAGGAGACCCTGGTTCATTTCCTGGGTTGGAAGATCCCCTGGAGAAGGCATAGACTACCCACTCCAGTATTCTTGGGCTTTCCTTGTGTTTCAGCTGATAAAGAATCTGCCAGCAGTACAGGAGACCTGGGTTTGATCCTTGGATTGGGAAGATCCCCTGGAGAAGGGAAAGGCTATACCCACTCCAGTATTCTGGCCTGGAGAATTCCATAGACTGTTTAGTCCATGGGGTCGCACAAAGTTGGACATGACTGAGCGACTTTCGCTCACTTTAGCCAGGCCTAAAGCAAAGATACCCCTGGACTTTTCACCTATTTGAGTCAATTAAAAAATTTTCTTCTATGTTTCTCCTTAAGATACTGAGCTGCTTTTTTTTCTCTTGTAATTATTTTTAATTAATTTATTTATTTTAATTGGAGGCTAATTACTTTACAATATTGTAGTGGTTTTTGCCATACATTGACATGAATCAGCCACGGGCTGTGTTCCCAATCCAGAACCCCCCCTCCCACCTCCCTCCTCATCCCATCCCTCAGAGTCATCCCAGTGCACCAGCCCTGAGCACCCTGTCTCATGCATCGAACTTGAACTGGTGATCTATTTCACATATGATAATATACATGTTTCAATGCTATTCTCTCAAATCATCCCACCCTTGCCTTCTCCCACAGAGTCCAAAAGTTTGTTCTTTACATCTGTGTCTTTTTTGCTGTCTCGAATATATAGGGTCATCATTGTCCTCTTTCTAAATTCTAAATTTCTAAATTCCTTTTCTAAATTCTAAATATATATGCGTTAATATACTGTATTGGTGTTTTTCTTTCTGACTTACTTCACTCTGTATAATAGGCTCCAGTTTCATCTACCTCATTAGAACTGATTCAAATGCATTCTTTTTAATAGCTGAGTAATATTCAATTGTGCATATGTACCACAGCTTTCTTATCCATTCATCTGTTGATGGACATCTAGGTTGCTTCAATGTCCTGGCTATTGTAAACAGTGCTGCGATGAACATCGGGGTACACGTGTCTCTTTCAATTCTGGTTTCCTCAGTGTGTATGCCCAGCAGTGGGGTTGCTGGGTCGTATGGCAGTTCTATTTCCAGTTTTTAAGGGATCTTCACATTGTTCTCCATAGTGGCTGTACTAGTTTGCATTCCCACCAACAGTGTAAGAGGGTTCCTTTTTCTCCGCACCCTCTCTAGCATTTATTGTTTGTAAACTTTTTGATAGCAGCCATTCTGACCGGCGTGAGATGGTACCTCATTGTGGTTTTGATTTGCATTTCTCTGATAATGAGTGATGTTGGGCATCTTTTGTGTTTGTTAGCTGTCTGTATGTATTCTTTGGAGAAATGTCTGTTTAGTTCTTTGGCCCATTTTTTGATTGAGTCGTCTCTTTTTCTGGAATTGAGCTGCAGGAGCCATTTGTATATTTTTGATATTAATTATTTGTCAGTTGCTTCATTTTCTATTATTTTCTCCCATTCTGAAGGCTGTCTTTTCACCTTGCTTGTAGTTTCCTTCGTTGTGCAAAAGCTTTTAAGTTTAATTAGGTCCCATTTGTTTATTTTTGCTTTTATTTCCATTACTCTGGGAGGTGGGTCATAGAGGATCCTGCTGTGATTTATGTCAGAGAGTGTTTTGCCTATGTTTTCCTCTAGGAGTTTTATAGTTTCCAGTATTACATTTAGATCTTTAATCCATTTTGAGTTTATTTTTGTGTTTGGTGTTAGAAAGTGTTCTAGTTTCATTCTTTTACAAGTGGTTGACCAGTTTTCCCAGCACCACTTGTTAAAGAGATTGTCTTTTCTCCATTGTATATTCTTGCCTCCTTTGTCAAATTTAAGGTGTCCATAGGTTCATGGATTTATCTCTGGGCTTTCTATTTTGTTCCATTGATCTATATTTCCGTCTTTGTGCCAGTACCAAACTGTCTTGAAGAGGATAGCTTTGTAGTATACTCTGAAGTCAGGCAAGTTGATTCCTCCAGTTCCATCTTCTTTCTCAAGATAGCTTTGGCTATTCAAGGTTTTTTGTATTTCCATACAAACTGTGAAACTATTTGTTCTAGTTCTGTGAAAAATACTGTTGGTAGCTTGATAGGGATTGCATTAAATCTATAGATTGCTTTGGATAGTATACTCATTTTCACTATATTGATTCTTCTGATCCATGAACATGGTATATTTCTCCATCTATTTGTGTCATCTTTAATTTCTTTCATCAGTGTTTTATAGTTTTCTGTATATAGGTCTTTTGTTTCCTTAGGTAGATTTATTCCTAAGTATTTTATTCTTTTCATTGTAATGGTGAATGGAATTGTTTCCTTAATTTCTCTTTGTGTTTTCTCATTGTTAGTGTATAGGAATGCAAAGGATTTCTGTGTGTTAATTTTATATCCTGCAACTTTACTATATTCATTGATTAGCTCTAGTAATTTTCTGATGGAGTCTCTAGGGTTTTCTATATAGAGGATCATGTCATCTGCAAACAGTGAGAGTTGTACTTCTTTTTTTCCAATCTGGATTCCTTTTATTTAAGGAACAAGACAAGGGTGCCCACTCTCACCACTACTATTCAACATAGTTTTGGAAGTTTTAGCCACAGCAATCAGAGAAGAAAAAGAAATAAAAGGAATCCATATTGGAAAAGAAGAAGTAAAACTCTCACTATTTGCAGATGACGTGAGCCTGGTTTTATCTCTTGCAATCAAAAGTCCCAAGCAGGGAATTCTCTGGTGGCCCAGTAGTTAAGACTCCTGCACCTCCACTGCAGAGGGCGCCGGTTTGATCCCTGATTGGGGAACTAGGATCCCACATGCCATGTGGTATGGCCAAAAATTTTAAAAATAAATAAAAATATAAAATAGATAAGCAACAAGGATTTACTGTATAGCACAGGGAAATTAAAAAAAAAAAAGTCTGGAGCAGTCTCTCCAGAAATCTAAGCGTTTCTGTTTCAGTAACAGAAAAAAATCAAGAATGTTTAAAAAAATTAAAAATGCATATTGGAGCTTGTCAAGTGCTTACTGGTATATTCTTTTTTTTTTTTTTTAATGTATTTTAACAGCTTTACATGTAATATTCATATATAAAAAAACTTTAAGTGCTTTTCTCCAATTTAAAAATCTAAAGAATTCAAAAATAAGGCATTCAATATTTGAAAAAAGTACAGATTTACAAAATGTGTATATTCTGTCATGAAAACTCCACACCATGCTGTCTCCCCCTTTCTGTGAATATAATGTCTTATATTAATAGATTTCCTAATATTGACTAGAGGAGAAGGCAATGGCACCCCACTCCAGTACTCTTGCCTGGAAAATCCCATGGATGGAGGAGCCTGGTGGGCTGCAGTCAATGGGGTCGCTAGAGATGGACACGACTGAGCGACTTCACTTTCACTTTTCACTTTCATGCATTGGGGAAGGAAATGGCAACCCACTCCAGTGTTCTTGCCTGGAGAATCCCAGGGACGGCAGAGCCTGGTGGGCTGCCGTCTATGGGGTTGCACAGAGTCGGACATGGCTAAAGTGATGCAGCAGCAGCAGCAATATTGACTAGATATATTCCAAGGATGGGTTAGATTGGTCATTTAAAATTATTCTTCTAATGTACTGCTAAAACATATTTGCTTTAAAAATAGTACTTTAGGTCAATATTTGTAAGTATGACTTGTCAAAGGGTATCAGAAAACTGATGGTTCATGATTCATATCCAGCAGCTGATAAATTTTGTTTGTCCTATTGATATTTTTTGTCTTGCTGCTGCTAAGTCGCTTCAGTCGTGTCCAATTCTCTGCGATCTCATAGACGGCAGCCCACCACTTATTTGTCCTATTGATATTTTAAAAATTGGGGGGTTAAAGATCCAGCTCTTCTTGAAAAACTAGGTAGATTCAGTGAGCCTGAGTCTCTGTATGGAAAAGACGGTCTGAGGATTGGATAGGTTGTCATTGTTGTTCTTCAGTCCCTCAGTCATGTCTGACTCTTTTTGACTCCATGGATGCAGCACACCAGGCTCCTCTGTCCTCCACTGTCAGAGTTTGCTCGAATTCATGTCCGTTGAGTTCGTGATGCTATCTAACCATCTCATCCTCTGCTGCCCTCTTCTCTTCCTGCCCTCAATCTTTCCTAGCACCAGGGTCTTTTCCAATGAGTCAGCTCTTCGCCTCAGGTGGCCCATCTTTAAACTGGACAGGCTCTCCAATACCCCCAGGACCCAGCACTCACAAGTGTGAAGCCCATATTTTCAGTTGGTCAGAGTCACACATTTGTGTCTCTTATCTGGTCTGTGAAGTCATTTGAATTTGTGACTCCTTTGTTTTCTTTTCTGTTTGGTCCTTTTCAGGTATTCTGGGCTCAAGAATGGAATGCTCTGTTTTTTTGGAAGGGCGAAAGAAAGAATTTACCTATGCAGATATTGGGCCTTGGTACTTATTATTAGGCCTCTTTTATTTTTTTTCCAGAAGTTTTCCCCTTCCCAAATTGTTGGAGCCTGCTTGCCTTCCCATCATAGCTACAGTCTGAGAATAGCTCACTGTGTCTGCCTTCCTGTGGCCTGAGGGCGGGGAGATGTCAGTTTGTGGGCAGCCTGGCCCCAAGGCCTGCACTCGACTTTGATCTGAAATGTTTTCTGGACCCTTCCAAGGCTCACTCCACAAGCAGGAGGGTGTGCATCTGTTTCCTGGCTGTGAGAGACCCATCTTTGACCTTCATGTCATTTTCCCAGCTCAGCTCTGTGCCTGAAGACTGTTTTGGCAGCCCTTGGACATCTTTCCAGCTCCACTGGCTGCCCAGGTGGCAAGTCAGGCCTCCTACTGGCAAGGGTTTTGCACATTTTCCCCAGCTATGTGATCGCTGGCTTAGGTCAATGTCACTCCAAGTTGGAGGATACTAGTGATAGTTCCCAAGCTTCTCTCCAGCCCACCCAGCTTTCCCTCTTTCTGACCAGTGTGGAAGGCAGAGGAGAGAAGCTAGGATTTATGCTTCACTGCTCTAGCGTCTTCCATTTTCCCCCCTTTGTCAGCATTTCTGGAAGTTTGTGGTTTCCAAAGTTAAGGAAACCCAAATTTGTGGAAGTCAGTGTAAAAAGCAACAAATGATCATAAATGCATTTCATGGTACAGATGCTCCTTGCATTGGATTGGTCTAGAATCAGTGAAGGAAAGTCCACTCGGAATCTGTAACAATGACTTTTATCCTGCTATAACCAACCTGAAAAAATCTGCTTAGATAAACTTTCAGCATTCTAGACAAAGTCTTTTGTAAGAAATAATTCAATGGTATAGAGTCTTGCCTGCTTAAGAAAGGACTCATGAGGCTCTGAGGATGGAGCAGAGATGAAGGAATCTTGGGTATTTACGATGACTGGATCCAGATCTTATGTTCTATGGCCACGATAGCCAGAAAGTACAGTTCTGAGACCAGATTTTCAGGGACCAATGTCTATATAAACATGGGCTACAACTGCGGTAAATTGGAGTGGACATCTCCTGCTTTTGTCTGCTCAGCCCTTTTCTTTGTCATATGGTAACAGAGCTTGACCTCCTGGCCAAAATGATGGACGTATGATCCAAGCCAGGGAAAGCAAAGTCCTCTTATGGGATTTTTCAAATGGGATCTGGAAGAGAGAAGCTCGATTTTCTTAATGTCAGAGTCCTGTGGTCAATGTGAAAAGTGAATCATAAGGGAATGAGACCAGCAGAAGGAGCCATGAGAGGGGAAAAAAAAAAAGAGTTCAGGGTTCCACTAATTTCTGTAGCCAGCTCCACCCAGCTTTTCCCATGATTTGACAATTGGGTTGATAGGTTCCAACTTTGCTAAGCTCATTTGAATCAGGTTTGGAGAGTCTGAAGAGTCCTGACTAATGGACTACTACTCCTCGGGGACAGTTATGAGAGGTTGCATGTAATCACAGATTTTGCATTGGCTCTGCACCTCTGATTCCTCAAGGATTTAAGTCATTGCTTGGTCATGGAAGATTTTAGAGCAGCTTCTTGGAGTTAGAATTTCAGTGTGACTTTTCTTGCTTTAGTGAGCATGGTTTTTATTTTTGGTGTCTGAATTTTAAAAAATGGTAATTAAGGTGGATGTTTGAGAGAACAAGGGAGCAGATAAAGAAAGGATTCATTCAGAGTTCCCTTGTAGAGAGGATCTCAACATGTAGGAAGAGCTGGTGGTGTCAGGATGCTGTGACTAGCAGGGGCCGTGAGAAACTAGTCTGTTTCTCTTCATCCCCTCCATTGCTTCAAATAATTATCATTTCATTTTTGTGGTAAGAACAATTAAGATCTAGTCTCTTAGCAACTTTGAAATTTATAATACAGTCTTTCTGGCTGTAAATTGTATGTTGTGCATTAGATCTCTGGGACTTGTTTATCTATTAGTTGAAAGTTTCCCTCCTAAATGAAGGAGGAAACAGACAGAACAAGCTCTGTCTTGAAAGCAGGACTCCATCTTGTGCCTGACTGTGGACTTTGAGCTATATGCCCAGTATCTATGGAAATGACCTACCAACTGAAAAATCAGGCCCCCCCCCACCCCTGGAAGGAAGAGCCCCAGGGCTAGTACCTAGACTCTCCATGCCTAAAAGAATACCCTAATTATCTGTGTAACGGAATGCAATTATACATTCTATTATGTTTATTGGGGTATGACCACAGGCCTATTGATAATTGTCCCCTGTTAACTACCTGGGCTTAAGGCATATGAATCACGGGTGAACTTTGATTGTATCTTTCTTTTCCTTTGTTCAGACTAGTTTCAGGGAATTTGGGGAGGTGGGTTTGGGCACGTACACTTAGGGTATATAAGGTTTTCACAAAACCTGGTCTGGGTTCTTGGCTAAGAGGAGACCCTGCCTTGGGCCCGCCGGTGTAATAAACTGTACTTCACTATCTGCATTGTCCTTCTAAGTGAGGTTGTTTCCCAGAACGCAGGGCTACAACATAAGCACCATCTCACCAATTTCCCCCTCCCCAGCCTCCAACCCCCCTACTCCCACCCCCACCCCCACCTCCACACCACTTCCCAGACCCTTGTAACTACTACTCTACACTAGAGAGTTCAGCTTTTATAGTTTCCACATATAAATAAGATCTTACAGTATTTGTCTTTCTCTTTCTGACTCATCTTGCTTAGCATAATGCCCTCAGGGGTCGTTCATTTTGTTGCAAATGGAAAAATTTCCTTCCTTCTCAGGGCTGAGTGGCATTCCATTATATACAAAGAGCACAGCTTCCTTATTCATCCATTGATGGACACTTAGGTTGTTTCCGTGTCTTGGCAGGACGGGCAGAGGTCCTGCCCGTCTTAAGTCTTAAGAAGCCTCTAACACTAGGAGGACCCTCTGGAGCTGTGAGTTGGGATTAATAACATACCTGTGCATCTAATAGTCATGGGGTGTGAGAAGCCCAAAGAAGGGAGTATGGCCTTGGATAAGAACTCTCATCAGTCCAGCCTCTCTCAGAAGAGGGCTGACCACTGGTAGCAAATCCAGCCACTGGGGGACACTGGCCATCTGTCCTGAAGAGGGATCTGGGTTACCCATCTCAGTGTTCACTGCTTATCTTGTTATTTTTACTTTACTTGTTATGGTAAAGAACCTGCTTACAAATGCAGGTGAGTTCAATCCCTGGGTTGGGAAAATGCCCTGGAGAAGGAAATGGCAACCCATTCCAGTACTGTCGCCTGGAGAATTCCATGGACAAAGGAGCCTGGTGGGCTACAGTCCATGGGGTCGTAAGAGTTGGACATGACTTAGCAACTAAACAACAACAAAAGGGAAGGTAGACAGCAAAATAACACACAAATATATAATATAGTGGTAGATCAGTTCAGTTCAGTTGCTCAGTCGTGTCTCACTCTTTGCAACCCCATGAATCACAGCACGCCAGGCCTCCCTGTCCATCACCAACTCCCGGAGTTCACCCAGACTCACGTCCACCGAGTCAGTGATGCCATCCAGCCATCTCATCCTCTGTCGTCCCCTTTTCCTCCTGCCCCCAATCCCTCCCAGCATCAGAGTCTTTTCCAATGAGTCAGCTCTTCGCATGAGGTGGCCAAAGTACTGGAGTTTCAGCTTTAGCATCATTCCTTCCAAAGAACACCCAGGACTGGTCTCCTTTAGAATGGACTGGTTGGATCTCCTTGCAGTCCAAGGGACTCTCAAGAGTCTTCTCCAACACCACAGTTCAAAAGCATCAATTCTTCGGCACTCAGCTTTCTTCACAGTCCAACTCTCACATCCATACATGACCACTGGAAAAACCACAGCCTTGACTAGATGGACCTTTGTTGGCAAAGTAATGTCTCTGCTTTTCCATATGCTATCTAGGTTGGTCATAACTTTCCTTCCAAGGAGTAAGTGTCTTTTAATTTCATGGCTGCAGTCACCATCTGCAGTGATTTTGGAGCCCAAAAAAATAAAGTCTGACACTGTTTCCACTGTTTCCCCATCGATTTCCCATGAAGTGATGGGACCAGATGCCATGATCTTCATTTTCTGGATGTTGAGCTTTAACTTTTTCACTCTCCTCTTTCACTTTCATCAAGAGGCTTTTTAGTTCCTCTTCACTAAATAAATAAAAAGTGGTAGATAATGCTACGTTGAGTGGAAAAAAAAATAGAATTCGGTTAAAGAGATAGGGAATGAAGGAAGTAAGGGACTCTTACTTTATTTCTTAAGATTTTATATTTATTTATTGATTGTGCCAGGTCTTAGTTGTGGCATGCAAACTCTTACTTGCAGCATGTGGGATCTAGTTCCCTGACCAGGAATCAAACCCATGCCCCCCTGCATTTGGAGCATGGAGTCTTAGCCACTGGACCACCAGGGAAGTCCCAGGAATATAATTTTAAACAGGGACCTTGAAAGGCTTTTCTGACAAAATGACATTTGAGTAGAGACCAGAAGGAAAAGGGGGCAGAATAAAATGAGCCTCTGAGACAAGTGTGTTCTAGGCAGAGGACACAGCAGGGGCAAAGGTCCTAAGAGCTTGGCATGTTCAAGGAACTGGAGAGAGATCAGTGTGGCTGGAATGGAGTGGGGAGCGAGGGAGGGAGACACTGGGGGATTAGGGCACAGATGTAGCCAGGGTCAGATCAGATGGGGCCCCGCAGATTCTTGTAAATTTTGTCTTTTCCCTTGAGCAGGATGTGAGCCATGGTTGAGTTTGAGGAGACACTGAGATGATCTGACTTGGGTTTTGTTTTTGTTATTTGTTAAAAATCGTCCTTTTAAAATTTTCTTTTACTTTGTACTTATTTTTGGCAGCACATCACAGCATGTGCATGCATGCGTGCTAAGTCACTTCAGTCATGACTGACTCTTTGTGACCCTTGACTGTAGCCATCCAGGCTCCTCTGTCCATGGGATTCTCCAGGCAAGAATACTGGAGTGCATTGTTATTTCCTCCTCCAGGGGATCTTCCCAACCCAGGGATTGAACCCACATCTCTTACATCTCCTGCATTGGCAGGTGGGTTCTTTACCACTAGCGCCAGTGGGAGGCATGTGGGATCTTATGAATAGTTTCCCGACCAGGGATCCTCTTGCAGTGGAAGCTTGGAGTCTTAACCACTGGACTGCTAGGGAAGTCCCCTAACTTGGATTTTAGAAGGAGCACTCTAGCAGCTATGTGAAGAGTGGGAAGGAGGGGGGCCAGAATGAAGGCAAGAATGACAGTCCAGGAAGACACGAGACCCACCTGGGACAGTAAATGCATCACATACAGAGCCCCACACTTCACGGCTTCTGCTGGAGAGTGTCGGTGGAGAAGAGGTCAGGCTGAGCCCTACAGCTCTCCAGCATGCAGAGGCTTGATTCACTGGATGGACTGCTGCTAAGAGCACCACTTTCCCAAGGTGCTACTGCCCATATGGTGTTTCCCAGGTTAAAGCAAAATTTTTTGGTCATTTCATTGAAATTTGGGGGAATAGGAAGATTAAATACATAAATTCAAATCTTGGTCTTTCTTTTTTTTGAAGTATAGTTTATTTCCCAGGTGGCGCTAGTGGTAAAGAACCCATCTGCTAAGGTAGGTGATATAAGAAATACAGGTTCATTCCCTGGGTCGGGAAGATCCCCTGGAGTAGGGCATGGCAACCCATTCCAGCATCCTTGCCTGGAGAATCCGTGGACAGATAAGCCTGGTGGGCTACAGTCCATAAGTCCCAAAAGAGATGGACATTACTGAGGGGACTTATCACATATGCATAGTAGATTTACAATGTTATTTTTATTGTACAGATTTTGTATGTATGATATACATATTTTGTTATTTATGTTATGTATGATATACATATAACATGTATTTATATATGTATACATACGTATATATGTATGTATATATTCTTTTTCATATCCTTTTCCATTATGGCTTATTACAGGATATTGAATGTAGTTCCTTGTGTTCTACAGTAGGACCTTGTTGTTTATCCATCCTATATATAATAGTTTGCATCTGCTAACCCCAAACTCCCAATCTGTCTTTCTCCCACCTGCCTTCCCTTGGCAACCACAATCAAATCTTGATATTGATTGGAATGGTTAAGTAAGATTGAAATGAATTGAATTATTTATGTTGAAGAAGGAGGTCAATGTATTAGGCTTTTCTTCTTTTCTTCAGACCCTTCTAAGGATTCTACATACCAGTTTCAAGGCTATTCCCTTCCACAGCAATGCTTGCCTTTCCATCTGGAATGTTGACAAACTCTACCATTCCTTCATCCTTCTGGTTATGCTTGTTCATGGAGTGGCCATTTTCTTCTGCTAAGAACTTTGTTGTTGTTCAGTCGCTAAGTTGTGTCTGACTCTTTTTGATGCCATGGACTGCAGAAAGCCAGGCTCCTTTGTCTTTCACTATCTCCCAGGGCTTGCTCAAACTCATGTTCATTGAGTCAGTGATGCTATTCAACCACCTTATCTTCTGCCTCCCTCTTCTCCTTTTGTCTTCAATCTTTCCTAGCATCAGGGTCTTTTCCAATGAGTCGGCTCTTCGCATCAGGTAGCCAAAGTATTGGAGCTTCAGTATCAATCCTTCCAATGAATATTCAGGGTTTATTTCCTTTAGGATTGCCTGATTTGATCTCCTTGCAGTCCAAGGGGCTCTCAAGAATTTTCTCCAGCACAATTTGAAAGCATCAGTTCTCTAGCACTCAGCCTTCTTTATGGTACAGCTTTCACATCTGTACATGACTACTGGAAAAACCATGGCTTTGACTATATGAATCTTTGTCAGCAAAGAGATGCCTCTGCTTTTTAATATGCTGTCTAGGTTTGTCATAGCTTTCCTTCCAAGGAGCAAGTGTCTTTTGATTTCATGGTTGCAGTCACCATCCACAGTGATTTGGGAGCCCAAGAAAATAAAATCTGTCATTGCTTCCACTTTTTCCCCTTCTATTTGTCTTGAAGTGATGGTACCAGATGCTATGATCTTAGTTTTTTGAATGTTGAATTACCTGTGCTCAATAACTGTGTTGTCCTTGTCTTCACATCTCTTATGGCCAGAGGCCAGTTTCCCTGTACTATCTGGACTCTCACTGTCTGTGGAATGTAAAATTTCCTATTCCTGATCATTTTTTACTTTATTAAAATACTGTCTGATTCAGTTTTTGGCAGAGGATTCACTGGACTGTATTTATTGGCAATATTGCTATCTACTTAAACAAAGGAGAATGAAATTAAAGCTGTTTAATGAGGTTCAAAGCCAAGATGATCCCTGGAATCCCCTTTGGTCTCTGCCTTTTCAAATTATGCTCAAAACTATTATTCTGTATAGAGAGAAACAGAGAACAGAAGGGAGCCACTGTGTTTCTTTAGGACGTTGATTAGCTTCTGTCATATAGGAGTCAGGGTCTCCCCTGGGTCTTGTCAGATGTGAACATCAGTCCCTGAAATATTTGGAAGAGTTGGTCTCTTGTTTGGAAGCCATAATTAGCATAACTCATCATACGTCTGGAGCCAGGAGTCACGTTTCTCCAAATCACCACTCCTATAAGACTTCTTCTTAAAGAAGTGTTCCCATAAGGTTCAATGTATTCTGTCTGGTCAAACTCCATTGTTCCCTCGCGGGTTAAGAAAGGGGAAGAACAGAGCATTAGAACATAGGGAAATGATAACCTTGGACATTGAGAAAGTAAAACGAAAGCCTCTGTATACACATCAGTTAGTTTATATTTTTGTAAAGCTCACCAGTGCTTTTCTTGAGCTGCTCAAATCCCAAGTAGATTAGTGTCACACGAGTGTATGTTCTTCGGTTTTTTGTCTCGTCACAACAAAGATTTGGAGTGGTGGACATTAAAGCCCCCTCGGTGCATCACAGGTCTTGGATAGACCGTGTTATAGCTCTCAGGTCTCAAATGGACCATGTTATAGCTCTTAGACAAATCAGTGTTACAGCTCAGTGTTACAGCTCTATTTTATTTAGAAAATAGCAGGAAAATCTATCTTTGAGGCGTGAGGGCATGTCGATCCTAAGACACGAGGAGAAGAGCGCCCCAGCACGCGGGAGAGAGAGACAGCTAGTTTTGGCTCCTCTTTTTATATGTTTATCTCTCCCTGGGCTTGTCCTATGTAAATTGGGCCAGCCAGGAGTGTTGTTTGTTTTACCTGAGGTCCTCACTCCGGTCCTTGGACCTTCTTTTGTTCTATTTTCACGGGCTTTTCCCTTCTTTGTCTTTTAGCCACCGCCATTTTGGACTCCTTTTCCCTATTCTACCTACCTAACATTAGGAAATACTGGTTTCTGTTTACAACAAACATAGTCTGCATTCACTTTTGCCTTCTTGGAGAGTGAGTGGTATGTTTCATACGAAATGATGATTTCTCTTGAAGAAACATCTCGATGAGGTTGAGAAAGATAAACCCCCTGAGCACAGCCTAGGTGCCAGAGAGGAGTTGAAGGAAGCACTAATTTGCTCTGCCTGATCATGTGGGAGAATTGGGATTTCCCAAGGTAGCCCCAGAATGAGAGAAGACCAGGGGAACTTACATATATATGCTATGCCTGCAGGTTTCCTTCATCTTGTTCTCTGCTCGAATGAACTTGGCACATAGTACATGCTCAATAAATGTTTGCCAACTCAATGGAAAGCAAGGGGAATGTGAGGAACTCTTGGGGGAGAGTTTTGTTTGATTTCTCATAATTTAGGATCTAGGAGCTCAAGCCATTCAACTTGAACATCAGAGGAATGAGGGATCCAGAAAAGTTGGAAAAGATTGGAACTGGAAACCTTTGGCTTACATTCATTTTATAGTTATAAAAGCTAAGCTCAGAGAAGTTAAATGATCTGCCTCAAGTTATTATGAAATTTGAGTAGGAGCATTAGGGCTTGACTCTAATCATCCTGCTCTGAGTTTTGTCTTGATTATCTGTTACTTTTGTAACATTTTGTCTGTCCATTCCTAGGCTCTAACTACTTCTTTTTTTCTTTTACTTTATGGTTTATTACAGGGCTGCCCAGGTAGCTCAGTGGTAAAGAATCCACCTACTAATGCAGGAGATGCGATTTCAATCCCTGGATTGGGAAGATGCCCTGGAGAAGGAAATAGCAACCCACTCCAGTATCCTTGCCTGAGAAATCCCATGGACAGAGGAGCCTGGCAGGCTATAGTCCATGGGGTCACAGACTCTATACAACTTAGTGGCTGAACAATGGCATGGTTTATTATAGATATGGAATGTATTTTCCTATGTTATAGAGTAGGACTGTGTTGTTTATTCATCCTACATATAATAGTTTATATCTGCTAATCCCAAACTCCCAATCCATCTCTCCCCCAACCCTCATCCCCCTTGGCAAACCACAAGTCTGTTCTCTCTGTTTGTTTATCTGTTTCTGTTTTCATAGATATGTTCATTTGTGTTGTATTTTAGATTCCACAGATAAATGATATTATGTATTTGTCTTTCTCTTTCTGACTTACTTCACTTAGTATGATAATCTCTAGGTCCATCCTTGTAGCTGCAAATGGCATTATTTCATTCTTTTCTATGGCATATATATATATATATATATATATATATATACACACACACACCATATCTTCTTTATTTATCTGTCAGTGGACATTTAGGTTGCTTCTATGTCTTGGCTATTATAAATAGTGTTGTTATGTACATTGGGGTGTGTGCATCTTTTTGAATGATAGTTTTGTTGAGATGTATGTCCAGGAGTTGAATTTCTGGGTCTTATGGCAAGGTTTCCCTGGTAGTTCAGCGGGTAAAGAATCCACCTGCAATGCAGGAGGCCCCGATTCAATTCCTGGGTGGGGAAGATCCCTTGGAGAGAGGAAAGGCTACCCACTCCAGTATTCCTGGGCTTCCCTGGTGGCTCAGGTGGTAAAGAATCTGCCTGCAATGCAGGAGACCTGGGTTCTATCCCTGGATTGGGAAGATCCCCTGGAGGAGGGCATAGCAACCCACTCCAGTATTCTTGCCTGGAGAATCCTATGGACAGAGGAGCCTGGTGGGCTATAGTCCATAGGGTTTCAAAGAGTCAGACATGGCTGAGCAACTAAGCACATGGCAACTCTACTTTTAGTTTTTTGAGGACCCTCTGTATTGTTTTCCATAGTGAGTGCGCCAGTTTATATTCCTACTAATGATGTAGAAGTTCTCAGTTCAGTTCAGTTCAGTTGCTCAGTCCTGTCATGAGAACAGCATGAATAGTAGAAGATCTAACCCCTGCTTTTGGGGCCATAGTCTCACTTTGCTGCTGCTGCTGCTAAGTCGCTTCAGTCGTGTCCGACTCTGTGCGACCCCATAGATGGCAGCCCAACAGGCTCCCCCGTCCCTGGGATTCTCCAGGCAAGAATACCGGAGTGGGTTGCCATTTCCTTCTCCAATGCTTGAAAATGAAAAGTGAAAGTGAAGTCGCTCAGTCGTGTCTGACTCCTAGCGACCCCATGGACTGCAGCCCACCAGGCTCTTCCATCCATGGGATTTTCCAGGCAAGAGTACTGGAGTGGGGTGCCATTGCCTTCTCCGTAGTCTCACTTTATTGAAGTGCAAAAGGAAATGGAATCATGCAGTAGGTTCCAAAGTGACTATTTACCAAACTACTGTGAAGGCTTTTGTTCTCCAAGAGAACTGAACGTTTTAGAAGGGAGTAAGGCATCAATAAAGTCAAGTGGACATGGATTGCCCAATGATCTATTTCAAGGGGACTCTTGGCATGGAATATAGATCCACACCCACTCCTGGTTACGGTTCATTTCTCTCACTAATAGTCTCAGTCTCAGTGGCTGTTAGTGAATAATAGGTGTTATTTTCATGCCTGGTAAGTGATTCAGCCAGATCTCAGGGACGTGTCCTCCCAGGAGAAAGGAACCAACATGTTTCTCAAAAAGGACATTCACTGGGGTGGATAAAAAATGAAAGGAGTGAAAGTTGGTTGTGATTAGGAAGTTTGCTCAGAGTCATGGCCTAGAAGCTGCAAGGAATAGAAAGTAAAGATGCAGATTTGTGCGGTTCTCTTGTTTGCCCCTGGCTGGGTTCTTGCTGGGTGAAGGAGCAGAGGTGGCAGACACTTGGACTGGTACCGATTTGGGGCTCAGAATTTCCTAATGTGCAAGCTGGCTGTGTGGTTGAGGACAGAGCTCCAGCAGGCTCAGGAAGGAAGTGATGCCACGTGGAAGCTCCCTGGGCCCTGAGGTCTTGGTGTGAGAGCTGGTGGACAACGCGCAGAGCTGAAGAGGAAGGAGAGAGCGGTTTTGATTTAACCTGAGAGAAAAGAGACAAAGTTGGGAAAAGGGAGCAATTGAAGGGTGGATGCTGCAGAAGGGGGACTCTTCTTTGAGGCAGGTGGGAAGGTTGGGGAGACCACCCAGAGAGTGAGGAATTCTGAACTGGAAGCCAGAGAAAGTTGGGACACTGCCATGTGAAACCCCAAGGTGGATGTGCCCAGATGACAGGATGGCCCAGCAGTCCCGTGGGAGCACCCAATCAGGCACTGGCCACTGTTCAGATCCGCTGTGCGTCCAACCAACAGTGCATTTCAGCACCTCTTCCCATACCCTTAGGTAGCCTGAGGGAGGTGTAGAGAATAATTGGTTAGAAGATCAGAGAAGCTGGAACAAGATGGCAACAGGGTCCCGTTTAAAAAAAAAATTTTTTTTTTAAATTACTTTTGTTTATTTATTTGACTTCCCCAGGTCTTAGTTGCAGCACACAGGATCTTCAGATGTGGTATGTGAGATCTAATTCCCCGACCAGGGATCAAACATAGGCCCCCTGCATTGAGAACGTGGAGTCTTAGCCACTCGACCACCAGGGAAGTCCCAGCAGGGTCCTTTTGTAGGAGCTTCTCATGCGTGGGGCAGCCAAGCCATTTTCCTTGCACCCCCACCATGTCTAGCCTTCCTGTGGGAACCACTGTTTGTATCGACAGAAATGACCATGGAGGAGCCTCCAGAGACTCTTTCTGGTTGGCACCTGGGATCTAGTTCCCCAACTAGGCATCAAACCTGCACCCCCTGCAATGGAAGCACAGAGTCTTAACCACTGCACCACGAGACAATTCCCTCCAGAGGCTCTTAAGATCAAGTGCTCAGGGAACAGATACAGACAAGCTGGGCGATTCTTGTTTTCCAGACCTTCTGGCCAGTCATCAAACTGTCACGAATAAAAATATCATGGACTCCATCTGGCTTCCTCTAGTGGATTTTTTTTTTTTTTAAAGAAGAGGAGCAGATGTTTCACACAGCAAGAAAGAATACTTAAGGTTGTTTGCAGGTGGAATGAGATATGTATTGCAGCACTTAAAGGGCATTTGTATGGAAACATTCACACACTTACATTCCACCAAATTTATTTAAAATATTTGTTTTATTTATTTATTTGGCTGTACTGGGTCTTAGTTGTAGCATGCGGGCTCTGGTTCCCTGACCAGGGATCAAACCCAGGCCCCTGGCTTTGGGAGCACCGAGTCTTAACCACTAGACCACCAGGGAAGCCCCCACAGCCAACTTTGAAGGCATATTTTCCCTTCACTGATACAAGTGGCGTGTTGCTGGGTGATGGGTACATTTTATCAATGATACTGTTGAAATCCCTGGTCCACCACATCATGACAGGCATCATCCTTCACTTTCTGCTTTTTACTAGTTCCATTTTTTTACTTTGAAGGTTAAGGGTGGGCTCATCATTGTTTATCATGGGAGCTACTTAAGTGAATGCTGATGCGCGGTTTCTGTTTGCACACAGTTGCATGGCTTTTACAGTCATTCTTTTAACATTTTGTGAGTTCCCATTCAACACCAGGGACATTGACAGCTGCTGGATATGATTATGAAAAGATGTCATCACCATCCTTCAGAGCGTATGTAATGGACACAGGCCATATAAGAATGACCGCTAAAACAGAGGTACACGCAGATTCTCTGGAGTCAGGAGACCTGGTTCTGAGATGTAGGTTTGCTCCCTGGCAATCTGGAAACCCCAGAGAAGTCGCACACCTCCTTTGAGACAGGGGAAAGTCTCTCCAGAGAGGCAAACATTTCCCCTTGACAGCCGACAGAGTAGGACCCGGAACCCAGGTGTACCAGGGACCGTCCCTTTCATCCCTGTGGCCTCACACTGCTTGGATGGTCACAAGAAATCCCAAAGGAGAAAAAGGTCATTGCATGTCTGAACTTCCCACTATGTGTGGAAGACTTATGTATGATAAAACGTATGAATAAAAGCACCCATTTTTCTTAACCATTATTTTTTCATGCCTTATCACTCTGATGAAGAAACCAGAGATGTGTTAGAGAATGTTTCTTCTGCTAAACTGGGGTGCTCATTAGACCAAAGCTGACAGTGACAGCTTTGTGCCAGCACATCTGTGGGATGTGGAAGAGAACAGAGAAGCCTGTTTGAAAGATGTTTCTTGTCCCACAGCAGATTTCCTAATCCATTTTCCTTAATTCTTCACGCTTATGAATAATTCATCGAACAGTCTGAACTTGGGGCAGAGACAATTCTTTAAAAAAAAAAAAAAACCTCAGCTCTTTGCCTTTAATTGTTCTATGACAGATTGCTCATTCCTTTTCCTTACTGGTGGATCAGGCGGATCTGAAGTTTTGGTATAAAAGGTCATGAGCACATTGAGTTGAATTCCTGCTTCTCTCCTTGCCCAGCTTGGCTTCAGCATAAGGGGCCTGGAGTGGATGGAATTGGGCTTCTCTTGTACACAGCCCTCCTCTCCCTCTGTGGAGTCACCTTTTCCTGCAGTGCACTAGGGATTGATGCTTCTAGGGGCCTGTCTCTGTGGGTGTTGCTGCTTTCCCGTCATGGCTGTCTGGGTAGCAGGTGCTCAGATAACAGCTCTTGAGGGTCCCATGTGTGAATCTAGTGGAAGGTCCTTTTAGAAGTCAAAGCTATGGTTTTTCCAGTAGTCACCAGTAGTCATGTATGGATGTGAGAGTTGGACCATAAAGAAGGCTGAATGCTGAAGAACTGATGCTTTCAAAGTATGATGCTGAAGAAGACTGTTGAGAGCCCCTTGAGCTACAAGGAGATCAAATCAGTCAATCCTAAAGGAAATCAACCCTGAATATTCATTAGAAGGCTGTTTCTGAAGCTGAGGCTCCAATACTTTGGCCACTTGATGCAAAGAGCCAACTCATTGGAAAAGACCCTGATGCTAGGAAAGATTGAGGGCAGGAGAAGGCAGTGACAGAGAATGAGATGGTTAAATATCATTACCAACTCAATGGACATGAGTTTGAGCAAACTCCAGGAGATAGTGAAGGACAGGGAAGCCTGACATGCTGCAGTCCATGGGGTTCAAGGAGTCAGACATGACTGAGTGACTGAACAGCAACTGACCTTCACAGCTCCCTGATATAGGAGATCCATTCTGACCTGGCCTGACCTCTTTTGATTCCCCTAGGCTCCCACCTTGATGACCTATCTAGAGATTCCCACTAGTGAGTTTTTTTCAATCTGCTGACCATCCCTTTTGAATGACATACCAGCAAGAAGACAGTCTTGGCTGTTTCTGTTGTCCCTGCCATTCTAAGAGAAATCCATGTATCCTTTTTAAAAAAATTTCTTTTTTATTAATTAATTTTTTTTTGCATGCTCTTCTTTTATCCTGGCTCTGTGGTTAGGATTTTATTTCTAAAAGGTTAATAATAAAATGATAACAATTATACAACAATGAATGCTTTTCAAAAATTCATGACATGCTAAACCTTGTACTAAGAACTTTCCATATCTACTTTCTCAGATATTAGGTAGGGAGGATAAACAAATCATGCTTCTCATTTCAAGCATGCTTCTATCATCAGTTCAGTTTAGTTCAGTCGCTCAGTTGTGTCCAACTCTTTGCAACTCCATGAATCGCAGCACGCCAGGTCTCTCTGTCCATCACCAACTCCTGGAGTTCACTCAAACTCATGTCTATCTATTCAGTTAATTAATTTTTATTGGAGTATAGTTGCTTTACAATGTTGTGTTATTTTCTGCTGTACAGCAACGTGAATCAGCTATGAAAGTGAAATTGAAAGTTGCTCAGTTGTGTCCAACTCTTTGTGACCCAATGGACTATACAGTCCATGGAATTATCCAGGCCAGAATACTGGAGTGGGTAGCCATTCCCTTCTCCATGGGATCATGCCAACACAGGGATTGAACCCAGGTCTCCCGCATTGCAGGCAGATTTCTTTACCAGCTGAGCCACCAGGGAAGCCCAAGAATACTGGAGTGGGTAGTTTATCCCTTCTCCAGGGAATCTTCCTGATCCAGGAATTGAAATGGGGTTTCCTGCATTGCAGGCGGATTCTTTACCAGCTGAGCTATACGTATACATATATCTCCTCTTTTATGGATATCCTTCCCATTTAGACTACTACAGAGCATGGAGCAGAGTTCCCTGTGCTGTACAGGAGGTTTTCATTACTTATCAATTTTTTACATAGTATCAGTAGCGTGTATATATATGTCAATCCCAGTCTCCCAATTCTTCCCATTACCCTTCCCCCCTTGGTATCCGTACGTTTGTTCTCTACGCCTGTGTCTGTTTTGCATAAGGTCATCTATACCATTTTTCTAGATTCCACATATATGGATAAATATTCGGTATTTGTTTTCTCTTTGACTCCCTTAACTCTGTATGGTAGTCTCTAGGTACAGGAAATTCATGTATTCTTGATTCTCCAAATTGTGGGAATTCAAATGGCCACTTGCCACCCCTCCTTCCACCTGCCATTCCTCTCCAGTTCTCTTCCCCTCCCATTCCAATGGAAGGCATGGAAGCACTTCAACCCGACTGTGACTAAGCAACACTTCAACTGGAAGAAGATGTTGATTTCCTCTTATGTCAACCCCCCCAAGCACTATGCATGGTGCTCTGGTCAAGAAGATCCCCTAGAGAAGGAAATGGCAACCCACTCCAGTATTCTGGCCTGGAGAATTCCATGGACAGAGGAGCCTGGCGGCCTACAGTCCATGGGATCCTGAAGAGTCGGACATGACTTAGCAACTAAACAACAACAAGAACAACAGCTCAGACCACCCATCATTTGGCTTTGGGGCTGTAAACCCTCCCTCCTCCCCAAACTTTCTAAATAGTTCAGAGGCTTCTGATTCCAACCAGTTTTCCAGTTTCCTTCCCAGTCCCCTATGACTGTCTGCTAAATAGGTAGAGTGGGAGGAGGAAGAGGATGGAACTCAGTTTCCTCTTAGTCATCTCTGCAGGGGGGAGGGTTTGTGCTGTGCTTAGTCCCTCAGTCATGTCTAACTTTTTGCGACCCTATGGACTGTAGTCTGCCAGGTTCCTCTGTCCATGGGATTCTCCAGGCAAGAATAGTGAAGTGGGTTGCCGTGCCCTCCTCCAGGGGATCTTCTCAACCCAGTGACTGATCTTCCCACCCTGCATCTCTTATGTCACCTGCACTGGCAAGCAGATTCTTTACCACTAACACCACCTGAAATGCAAACTGTGTTTTCCTCAGCAGAATTTCTCAACTGCAGTTAAAAAAAAATTCACAGAACACCCTAGTACAATGAAGGTAACGAAACATTCCTGGTATATCAAACAAATGGATGAATTAATTCAGAGTAATGCACAGGTGAAGCAAAGTCATTTTCAGCTTCAGATGCTCTTCCTCATATGAATCCCTTCCAGGGCCCTAGGAGGAGCCCTGGGAATGTGTGTACATGGCTGTGTGTGTTTGCACAATCTGAACAGACATGATATTTTTAACCACCTCTGGTTAGGATTGCTATCTCTTTCCACTCTGACTTCCTCTCTATTCATTTCCCTTTGTGTCACTTGGCATTGGAGTGACTCAGGTCTATTTGGGATCTGGAATGGACTTGGCGATGCACCTAGCTTGGGTTTGGTGGGATACATTTTTGTGATTCACAGTCCTTTGCAAGTAGAGTGACATCCTCGCTCCCCATCCTCCATATAGGGATGGTTTTCAGGAACACTCATTGTCTGATTCGTCAGGACCATGTGGCCACCAAGTGTAGGGACAGGCGTTGTACCCTGTGTGAATATACCCTGCAGCCACCAGCACAGGATGTATGTGGATACGGGGGGAGAAACAAAGTTTGAAATAGACTCAAACTTGGCCGAGCTTGTTTTCCACATGCAACTGTAACATAAAGTCAATTCCAAGAGATCTGCCCAAATCAGGAAAACAAATTCTGGTTTAAACTTATGACCAATGAATGGAGATAAATTTCTCTCATATATGAAAAAAACTTGACCAACAGGTTTTCCTCAATTTTAGCATTCTAAAACTATATGTGATATTGCTAATAATGAGTTGTGATGCTGAAAAAAACTTTTATAACCCATGTCAATCCTAAAGGAAATTAGTCCTGAATATTCATTGAAAGGACTGATGCTGAAGCTGAAGCTCCAGTACTTTGGCTACCTGATATGAATAGCTGGCTCAGTCAAAAAGATCATGATTCTGGGAAGATTGAGGGCAGGAGGAGAAGGGGGCAACAGAGGATGAGATGGTTGAATGGCATCATTGACTCAGTGGACATGAGTTTGAGCAAACTCAAGGAGACGGTGAAGGACAGGGAAGCTTGGCATGCTGCAGTCCATGGGGCCATAAAGAGTTGGACACAACTTAGCGACTGAACAACAACGATAGTAATAAACAATTTTGATCAGCCATGCCAGAGAGAAGACTGAATTTATTTTTTATTCTTGCTACAGAAAAGGATACTGAAAATTGTCATCATATGGAAAAGATACCAAAAAGCATGCAGCTAAAGATGTGGGGGGAAAGTATTACAGTGGGGTGTCAGGCAAGCAGGGTTTTTTTGTGAAAATTGTTTTTTTTTTTTCAATTTTGTGAATTTGTGTGTGTGTGTTTTTTTAATTTTGTGAATTTGTTGCATTTTTGACTCTTTAAACAATGGTAATTTGTTTTGATTCCCACTCCCTGCTCCCAACGCTTCCCAGGTATCAAAGTGGTAAAAAATCTGCCTGCCAACGCAGGAGACACAAGAGACCCAGGTTCCTCATTCCCTGGGTCGGGAAGATCCACTGGAGAAGGAAATGGCAAGCCACTCCAGAATTCTTGACTGAGATCCCACGGACAAAGGAGCCTGACGGGTTGCAAAGAGTCCAAGGGGTTGCAAAGAGTCGGATGTGACTTAGCACATACCTACCCACCCCACCCCACCCCCACCATTTTTGAAAAGGTCATTCTCATACCTAGTTTTGTTTTGGTGATTTCATATTCTTCCTCTTAAAGATGGTTCCTTAATTTGTTTAAGCTTCAGGTGTCACGAGCCTGGATCAGCCTTGGTCATCCACTCTGTGTTCGGTGTTATACATCACTGGAGCTGGCAGACTTGGTCCTTGCACATGAGGGTTTTACAGTCTTACTAAAATAGTCATCTTCCATCTCTGAGGACTGTTCTGGTGAAATGGAGTCTCCTCCTTGCTACAGGTAAGAGTATCCTTGTTTGGAACTCTTTTGGGTTTGACTCGAAACACTGCATCATTTTTGACCTACACTCCTGGAAACTATCCCAAACAAATAATTTGAAAGGAGAAAAAGCTCCACCTTCATTGTCATTGTCCATTTTGTAACCCAAAGTGGGGTCTGGCTGCTTGCTTCTCAAAAGCCATTAAAGAAACCAGGTTGGTGGAAAGGAAAATATTTTATTTTGGTGGGGGGAAGTGGAACAGACTGCTGTCCAAAGGCTGACTCCCCCGACTGACAACCAGGGGACAATAGCTCTTATAGGCTGAGCAAGTGGGCTCCATGCAGAAACAGCACAATCAGATACGACAGTCATCTTGAAACTGGGCATCAGTGGTCTGACCAGTATCATCTTGACTGTTTTAAGTACAGTTAATCATCAGTTCTGGGGGTCAATTTTTTCCCATTTCCTTAAGGCTAGTTCTCAGAATTCTGGCAGCTTATGTCATGGCTACAGTCTGGTTATGTAGTTAACATCAGGTAGTTAAGTTCTTCTACATGGTGACAGTTTTTGTATCTATAAGACATCTCACAGGATATAGCTCAGAATATTATCTATAGCCCTTGAGAAGGAAATAATAAATAAAGGTCTTTGATTTTGCTT
The DNA here is from genome assembly GCF_029407905.1 of Bubalus kerabau. Classification (NCBI taxonomy): domain Eukaryota; kingdom Metazoa; phylum Chordata; class Mammalia; order Artiodactyla; family Bovidae; genus Bubalus; species Bubalus kerabau. Next base: position 27,585,647 of record NC_073642.1, read on the forward strand.
AATGACTACATTATTATTATTTGGTCTCCTCTGACTGTTTTCCTTTGTTTCCACATGTTCTCACTTCTCTGATTAAACTTATTCTTTGGCTAAAGTTTAACCATAGACAAAAGGCAGGCAGAGGACATGGGGCACAAGGACCATAGGGTTCTTCACCTTTTCAATTTTACTATGTAAAATCTGTAAGGCATCTTAAATATCCAACCCCCAGGGAATTATTTAGAAAATAATGGTGCCTTCACACACATCTTCTCTTCCCAACTGGGCCATCAACTTGGGAAAAATATGTATACACTTGTCCCATAATATATCCTCAAGGGGTTGGCTCCAAGACCCCTATGGATACCAAAATCCAGCAATGCCCAAATCCCTTATATAAGATGTCCTAGAGCACATTCTCCCACATACATTAAATAAACTCTGCATTCCTTATAATAGTTAATACAATATAAATGCTAGGTAGATAATAGTAAACAGCAATGCAAATGCTATGTGAATAGTTGCCAGTGCAGGGCAAAAATCAAGTTTTGCTTTTTGGAACTTTGTGGCGTTTTTCAAGTGTATTTTTATTTATTTATTTATTTTTTTGGCTATGGTGGGCTGCACGCAGGCTTTTCCCTGGTTGCAGTCAGTGGGGGTTAGCCTTCATTGCTGTGCATGGGCCTCTGAGTGTAATGGCTTCTCTTGTTGCAGAGCACAGGCTCTAGGGCACAGGCTCAGGAGTTGTGGCGCATGGGTTTAGTTGCTCCGTAGCATATGGCATCTTCCTGGACCAGGGATCGAACCTGTGTCTCCTGAATTGGCAGGTAGATTCTTTACCACTGAGACACCAGGGAAGCCCCTCATTTCAAATGTTTTTGATCCTGAGTTGGTTGAATCTGTAGATTCGGAACCCGTGGATACAGAGGACTGACTGTATACCATATTGAATTAACAGACGTTACAAAATGACCTGCGCACTGACAGCAGTGTGTGAAAATGTCTGTTCGGATGGTGATTGGAAGCGGATGGGGAGTGGTTGTTACAGCAGTGTAGGACTGTGGGGGGTTTTGTCTTCTCTTTGTGTTTTCTTCAGTGCAGCCATGCTGCTTTTATGTTTGTTTCCAAAGGAGGGGCATCCAGATGCCTTGGTGCTGCTGTCTGGGCTCTTCCCATTTGACTTTTTTCTTTCCTCTGCACAGTCTGATCTCCCCAACCTATGTGTGTTCCTACAGGAACACATGCACATGCCCGCGTGCACACACCCACCCATACCCACACCCCATTCTTTTTTTTTTAAGATTTTTTTTATGTGAACCATTTTTTAAAGTCTTTATTGAATCTATGACAACATTGCTTTTGTTTTATGTTTTGGATTTTTGGCCCCAAGGCATGTGGGCTCTTAGCTCCCCCATCAGGGCTTGGCTGACACACTGTGCCATGTGATGACGGATGACCCTGGGGAAGGTTTCAGATGCTGTTGGGACAGCAGTTCAGGGCAGAGCAGGGGGACTGTGCGTTCCTGCCTCATAAAGTGCATGGCTCAAGGTTAGCCATTTTCTGCACAAGGAGTTATTATTCATTTTGTCTCTGCAGTGCAGAACAGACCCAACAGAGCTAGAGTTCTGCTTCTGGCTAAAGATCACATGCTTCATGGAACAACTCAGGACTCTTGTGATGTAGGGCCAGACTTCAGGATGGAGGTAAGGCTGGTGAGACGAGGAAAGGAGACTCCTCTTTCTCTTATAGGAGCATTGAATGGAACCATAAGCACGAATTCAAGGAGCCTAAGGGGACACTGTTAGGGATACTGGGAAAGATGAGGGCTCGGTGGAACTCACCATTGATGAAATGGTACCCTTTGCTGATGGGATTATGGTTCTGGAAATGACATTAAGAAAACAGAAGTCTTTAAAAAAGACTAATTAATTTGGCTGTGCCCAGTCTTAGTTGCATCATGCAGGATCTTTCATTGCGGTGCATGGACTCTAGTTGTAGTGCGATAACTCAGTAGTTGTGGCTCAAGGGCTCACTTGTTCTGAGACATATGAGATCTTAGTTCCCTGATTAGGGATCAAACCTGTATCCCCTGCATTGCAAGGCAGATGCTCAACTACTGGACCACCAGGGAAGCCCCTGGAAGACTTGCTTTAAGGAACTGGTTACTCCTTATTTTGTGATTGGTACAGTCCATTGAACTGGGTACCCAAGATAAGCCTTTGACAGAGACAAAGGAAAAGGTGATGAGAGGGGCACATTTGTGATTTCCTGAAAGATGGGCACTCAGGTGATGGGGAGAGTTGAGGGGGAGTCTGGGATGGCCAACCGTTCAGTGACATTAGACAACCTCAGTACTCCAGTTCATGGGAAGGGAGGAGACAATGCTTAGGAGAACCTCTCTCTCCTTCTTCCCCAGATGGAGTCAATGTAGTTTATTTGTTGTTCAGTCACTCAGTCATGTCCTACTCTTTGTGACCCCATGGACTGCAGCACACCAGGCTCCTCTGTCCTCCACTATCTCCCGGAGCTTGCTCAAATTCATGTCCATTGAGTCGGTGATGCCATCCAACCATCACCTCCTCTGTCGCCCCCTTCTTCTCCTGCCCACAATCTTTCCCAGCATCAGGATCTTTTCCAATGAGTCAGCTCTTCACATCAGGTGGCCACAGGGAGCTTCAGCATCCGCCCTTCAAATGAATATTCAGGGTTGATTTCCTTTAGGATTGATTGGTTTGATCTCCTTGCAGTCCAGGGGACTCTAAAGAGACTTCTCCAACATCACAGTTCAAAAGCATCAGTTCTTCAGTGATCAGCCTTCTTTATGGTCCAACTCTCAAAATGTAATTCATTGATTAATTGATTGATTGATTAGCTTTTATTGAGCCAGGTCTTCCTTATTCTGAATGCTGGGAATATAGAAATGAAGTGTCCTTTCAGAAGCTCTTGAGAACGCTTTGAGAGTTCTTTGAGGTAATATACATACAAGAAGACAAGGCAAGACTCATTGTTACTGAGAGGAGAGACAGCATAGGTTAGCCCAAGTGAGTAATGTCCCCAGGGAGGTAGCACTTGCTGATGCACACATGCTTTCCCCTGACAACAACAGACTTGCCGGGGACACACACATGACGACTCAAGAACAGGACCAGTCACTGGTAGAATGAAAGTTCAAACCCAAGTGAGGATGGAGCAGCTAAGACACACAGAATTTCAATGCTAAATTATTTTCAGAGATGTAGAAAATCTCTGCCCAATGACATCATGAAATTAAATATAAGGAGCTTTCACATTGAGTTACTTGCTCTATTGACCAAATGTTCAACAGCTTTGCTGGGGAGAGAGAGCATGAAGAAATGGCTTGTGTTCTAATGAGAAAAACATTCAGGTTAATTGTGGGATGAACACTCATTCTTAAGTAACGAGAAGGTTTGCAGACTTTGTTCCAGGAGGTCTGGAAGGAGGGAGCAAAGAGGAGGCACCAGTCTCTCTTGTGGCTGGAAACGAGACGAATGACTTCTCACTTGGCTATGTAACAGAGATCACAGGGCCTTGTTTGAGTTCCTTTTCTCACTGGGGGCTCAGAGAGTAGGGACTCAAGAGTTAAGGGTCTTTTCCACTGAGCCCCAGAAGAAGAGGCTTGGATAAGAGCCATGCAATGGAAACCACCCAGTGAAGGACCTGCAAGAAGCTGAGGGTTGGTTAGAATCTTCTCTGTCTCCCAGACACCAAGATGCCCTCTGTTTAAAGTGAAGAACCAGAAAGCTAAGTATGACAGTGGAAATCAGAACTGCAATTGCCTTTGTTGAAAGTGAAAGTGTTAGTTGCTCAGTTGTGTCCCACTCTTTGTGACCCCATGGACTGTAGCCTGCCAGGCTCCTCTGTCCATGGAATTCTCCAGGGAAGAATACTGGAGTGGATTGCCATTTCCTTCTCCAGGGGATCTTCCCAATCCAGGGATCGAACCCAGGTCTCCTGCATTGCAGGCAGATTCTTTACCATCTGAGCCACCAGGGAAGCTTGCCTTTGTTGAGGACTCAGGGAATATTTTTTCGAAGATTTTTTTTTTTCCTACATGGACAATTTTTGAAATCTTTATTGAATTTGTCACAATATTGTTTCTGTTTTATGTTTTGTTTTTTTTTTTTTTTGGCCATGACACATGTGGGCTCTTAGCTCCCTGACCACGGATTGAACCTGTACCCTCAGCATTGGAAGGTGAAGTCTTAACCACTGGGACATCAGGGAAGTCCCTGGACTTTAGAATTGATTGGAAAGGGGGCATGATGGAATTCTGGGGGGCTGATAGACTATTTTTTTTTTAACTTATATTTGTTTTTATTTATTTGGCTGTGCTGGGTCTTAGTTGCGTCCTGTAGGGTCTAGTTCTCTGAACAGGGATCAAACCTGGGCTCCCTGCATTGGGAGCAGAGTTTTAGCCACTGGACCACCAGGGAAGTCCCCTGGTTGTGTTCTTTGTCTCCAGGGAGACATACATGTTTTTCAAATTCATCCCATCATATACACATGAGATGGGCATTTCACTGTATGTAAACTTTACCTTATTAAAGATACGTAGCATTAGAAGGGGAAATTATTTTAAAATATGCCTCATGGCTCATACTTCAAAAGGGAAAGACAAACCTCAGACTGCAACCCCAACCTTGAGAGGGTGACAAGACAGGTAACATATAAGCCCGGATGCTGGAGACTGGGGATTGGAGATCCGGCTCTGCTGGCTGTTCATTGTGGATAGCTGTTTACCTCTGTCCTTCTTGATAAAGTAAGGGGATTTTACAAGGAGGTGGCTAAGCTCTGACCATCTGAGACGTCCGGTCCCCACTTTCTGAGACAGCGGCTGGGCCGGATGAGCCATGGGTGTGACCCGATTTGGTGGTTCTTGTGATTCGAATCTTTTCCACATGTCTGGTGTCAGCCCAGCGCAGGGAGCCGAGAGCACGGGGCAATGCGATCTGTCCAGGAAGTAAGTCCTGGGCTCCGTCGTTGCTAAAATTAGAACCAGGCTGTAGCTCAGATCAAGGCCATTCCTTTCCCAGCCCCTCGGTGAGCTCAGGCTTCTCTCTCCACCCTGAGCCACACAAATGCGCTCATAATTATAGCAGCCGTCACGTGGGTGCCAGATGACCTTGTGCCCGGGAGACAGCAAACAGCAAGGGAGCTCTAGCCCTGCAAAGAGACAGAGCCCCTCTCCTTGTTATTTTTAGTTTCTTATTTAACCTTTTTTTTTTTTTTTTTTTCGCCACACACTCAAGGCATACATGTTCTAAGTTCCCCCACCAGGGATTGAACCCATGCCCCCTGCATTGAAAGTGGGGAATCTTAACCACTGAACTGCCAGGGAAGTCCCAACCCTGTCCCTTTTAGACAAGGTGAGGAGTAGGTAGAAAGAGAACAAAAAAAGAGGGAAAGAAGACAAAAACCATGCTTAACTCTTTGCTGCTGTGCAGTGTGTACCCATGGGCTTCCCCAAAGATAAAGAAAACACTTGAGAAAAAAAAAATCTCAAAAAAAATGCATTTATGATCTTTCCTGATCAGGGATTTTAGTAGCTGGCCTCTATCTGTGAGCAGACTAGATCTGAGTCTCAGCTTCGTTGCAGATGAACCAGGATCTTGAGCAACTTCCCTAATTGGCTGGACCTCTGTTTCATTACAAGCAACACAGAGAAATTCAACTCAAAGGTTATTCGGGGATAGGGAATGCAGTGAAGTATATGAGGGTACCCAGGAGGTGCTCGGGTAGACTGACTGAACCCAGGTCTAGTTGGAAACATTTGTGGGTGATTTTCTGGTCTGGCTGGTCTTGGATTCAGCCTCAGGAGATCTTACTACATTGGAAGCTGCTCTGAGGGTTATTTCTTTATTCCATATTTTCCCAGTCCCCTTCTAGGTTTGCATGAAGAGAACAGTTCTGAGGGAACTCTGACCATGAGTGGTAACAAGTAGCTTCTTTTTGAATTTTGGTTTTTGGCCAAGTGTCATGTGGGATCTTAATTCCCAGACCAGGGATCAAACCAGCGCCCCCTGCATGGAAGTTCGGAGTCTTAACCACTGGACCACCAGAGCAGTCCTGATAAGTAGTTTCTTTGTTGTTGTTGTTCAGTCTCTCGGTTGTGTCCGACTCTTTTGACCCCATGGAGTGCAGCCCACCAGGCTTCTCTGTTCATGGGACTTCCCAGGCAAGAATACTGGAATGGGTTGCAGTTTCCTTCTCCAGGGGATCTTCCTGACCCAGGGGTTGAATCTGCATCTCCTGCAAGTCTCCTGCATCACAGGCAGATTCTTTACTGCTGAGCCACTGGGGAAGCCCCTAAGTAGCTTCTTAAGAGCTGCCTAACTTCCCTTGGCCCCATGGTACACAAGATCTCAGTGCCATTTCCTCTACAATGAGAGTGGGTAGATCTGCCTGCAGAGTTGTCATGGAGATCAGATGCGGTCTCCATAAAAAGTGCCTAAAAGAGTGATGGACACAGAAAGGATGCTTAAGACGATAGTCATTTAATAGGATGAGTTATTAAGGATTTTTTTAAAGGAAACATTTAATCGGTTCATTAATTTGATGCTCTGAGCTGTTCAGTGGAATGAAAGCATAATATAATTTCTTTTGGGAAAACATGTGTTGCCATCTTAAAAAATATTTTATGTATTTATTTACTTGGCTGTATCAGGTCTTAGTTGCATCAAGTGGGATCTTTTAGTGGCAACATGTGAACTTTCAGTTGCCATGTGAAATCTTGTTCCCCCACCAGGGATTGAACCTGGGCCCCCTACATGGGGAGTGCAGAGTCTTAGCCACTGAACCACCAGGTAAGTCCGACGTTTCACTTTTTTTTTTTGTCCATACCACAATGCAGGTAGAAATTCCCCGACCAGGGATCGAACCCACATCCCCTGCAGAGGAGTTGTAACCACTGGATTGTCAGGGATGTCCATGTTGCAGTTTTGTACTTGACTGCCTAGCTGTTCTGACCTATAACACCACTCTTACCATTGTTGCCATTAGGAGTGGTAATGACAATGGCAGTGAGAAGAGTGAGAGGTTGAGGTCTGCACTGGGTTCTAGTGTCAGCTTCCCCTGGAGCAGGACAGGACTTGCATCCTTACTGTGCCAGCCACCTGGTGACCCTCACCGGCACACTGGTTTTGATGCCCTAACTTCAGGCTTAAGTGGAAGTCCATCTTCAGTCTTATCAACTGGACACTCATGCATGCTAAGTTGCTTCAGTCGTGTCCCATTCTATGTGACCCCATTGACTTCAGCCCCACAGGCTCCTCTGTCCATAGGATTTTTCAGGCAAGAACACTGGAGTGGGTTGCCATGGTCTCCTCCAGGGGATCTTCCTGACCCAGGGATCGAACTTGAGTCTCTTTTGTCATCTGCATTGGCAGGCAGGTTCTTAACCACTAGTGCCACCTGGGAAGCCCCTATCAACTGGACACTGTTGAGTAAATGCAGAGGAAGAACTGCCCTGGCGTAGCTACAAAATGCCCACATTGGGGCTGCCCAGGAAAAAGCCAAAGCACCTCCCAGGAAAGGGAATACAGGAGTACTTTTCCTTCTGGGTATCCTGGTGGTCCCCTCCTCGGGCTTTTTGAGGTTCCAACTCTGAACTCTCCTCTTCCATGGCACCTACTAATAAGGACAAGAGGAAGCCTATCTTTCCCATGATGTCAGTGGTGGCCTGAGGTGATGATGGGATCTCAATTCTGAGGTTTCATTGGAGGCAGATATACTGAGAGATCAGCCCTTCTTCTCATCCAGAAATGCCTTCAGAGAGAAGGGTTCAGGCTTTTAGAGTCACATGAGTAAGAGGGAATAAACCTTTCAGGAGGTGCTCTAGCTGTAGAATGAGTTCCTTCCAGACACACAGATCTCAAGCTGAAAACCCCAGAGACATCTCAGCCATGGGCTTGTGCTGAGAAGCCAATGTTCCTTAGGTACATGAGAGGCCCCAGAAAGCAAACCCTCCCATTTTCATGTGGAGACAAAGCAACCAGCTTAGGATTGAAGATGGTCAGAGTTTTCTCGTGGTGGCCAGAGATGGGAGCACTTAGGTTTTCGTTTCTCTGTCAAAGCTATGGTTTTTCCAGTAGTCATGTACAGATGTGAGAATTGGACCCTAGAGAAGGCTGAGAGCTGAAGAATTGATACTTTCAAATTGTGGCACTGGAGAAGACTCTTGAGGGTCCCTTGGGCAGGAAGGAGACCAAACCAGTCAATCCTAAAGGAAACCAACCCTGAATATTCATTTGAAGGACAGATGCTGAAGCTGAAGCTCCAATACTGTAGCCACCTGACGTGAAGAGCCGACTTATTGGAAAAGACCATGATGCTGGGAAAGACTGAGGCCAGGAAGAGAAGGGGGAGATAGAGGATGGGATGATTGGATGGCATCACTGACTCAATGGACATGAGTTGAGCAAACTCCTGAAGATGGTGAAGGACAGAGGATCCTAGTGTGCTACAGTCATAGGGTTGCCAAGAGTTGGACACAACTTAATGGCTGAACAACAGTTCCTCCCATACAAATAAGGAGGTTGATTAAAATGACCAACTGTCACCTCTCTTTCCGGCCTGTGACACTTACAGATGGGCACCCCAATGCTCCTGGCCCCACCTGACACAGGATATAGGCATCCTTGTCTGCCGTGTTGGTGGTCTTGCCTGGGGTCTGGTGTTACTGTCCTGAACGGCATCTTTGCCCAAGTGTCTTGTTGCCTTTCAGGACATCTGTGTGGCTCTCATATTTCTCTCAAATCTCCTTTGAGGCATGCCCTCCCGGTGAATGATGGGACCCTTGACTTCATCTGTGGAGGGACACACACTATGTCCTTGAGCACAGAGTCCTGCCCACTCAGTGTACACCAGCCCTTCTGGAGTTTGCCCCTTGAGAGGGGGCAGTTTCTTACCTAAACTTCTGGCTCACTCTCTGCTTCTGCCCACTTTGAGCTAGATGGCACTTTGTGCAATCTGCCACCAGGTTTTGTTTTTTTTTAGCTGCTCTAGGCCTTCATGGCTGCATAGTTGCAGCGAGTGGGGGCTACTCTCTGGTTGCATTACTTGGACTTCTCATTGCCGTGGCTTCTTTTGCTGTGCAGCACTCGCTCCAGGGAGTGTGGCCTTCATTTGTTGTGGCGCACGGGCTTAGTTGCCTTCGGCACATGGAATCTTCCCGGATCAGGAATCAAACCCATGTCTCGTGCATTAGCAGGCAGATTCCCAACCACAGGACCACCAGGGAAGCCCAAGCCACCAAGATCTTTAAGATCAATCTAGATGGGGTCTTTGAGATCTTATATTAAATGGACGCATACCGACTTTTCTTTCTTTCTGGGTTCTCAGAACTTCTACAGACATAGGGAAGGCCCTGGATGTGGGCCACGCTGTCTCGTTTTCTCGCAGAAATCCCTTCTGTCTCCGAGCTGCACGGAGCAGGAGAATTGCTCTTCTGAGGACATCTGTGTCCTTTTGTAGAAAGCCAGTTGGAGATGCTGCTCCTTGGGTTACCTCATGTCTGTTATATAAGCACTCGCTTGATAAATTTCTCCTTGAACTCGGTGCCAGGAAAAATTTCTCTTTCCCATCTGATTCCAGAGGTTTTTTTTGTACAATGCAAAATACACAAGCCAGCGCGTTTCCCCCTTTCATCCAGGAAACTGAGAGATAAATCCAGCCATCTACTGTAGTAAACAACTCTTCCCAGGTGCCTTGAAGCACATTGTTCTCTTTTACTCTGGCTTTTTCTTGGAGTTGTGTTCAGTTTCTGAAGTTTCTTAGAGTCTTTCAGGAAAGAGTGAGGAGTAAATGTCCCCTAGATAAACACCATGCATGCACACATATATACACGACCCAGTTACCCCCCCTTCTCACCCCTGCCCCTTTTTCAGCATCACCACTGCCATGGCCCCTGTCCAGGCTCCATGCCAGGCCCTGGGAGTGCAATGATGACATGGCTCTGCCTGTGGATTGCTTACAGTTGGTCTGTTGGGAAGATAAGCATATGGACAAAGAAGTACATTCAAGGCAGCGCAGGGTCAGCACGGACATTAAGGGACAAAGAAAAGGTTGGGGGAGTTCTGAAAGAGAGAGTATGCCACGTGACTCTGGAAAAAGACAGCAAGATGGGGGAAGGCTTTTGGAGGCAGGACATAGCAACTGAGCTGGGAATGATGAAAAGGATTTCAAAGAAAGAGATGGAGAAGGAAGGACATTTCTGATCAAAGGAACAGTTTGAATAAAGACTGGTATCGCAAAAAGATAGACTGTCCTCTCCCCCCATATTTGGCAAAAACATGAGGAATCTAGTTCAATTGGTAGGTAAGACCCACGAAGAGGGAGGGATCATCATACGGGGATGTGTACTTTTCAATATGGGGTTTCCCAGGTGGCCCTAGGTGGCTCAGACGGTAAAGCGTCTTCCTACAATGTGGGAGACCCAGGTGCGATCCCTGGGTCAGGAAAATCCTCTGGAGAAGGAAATGGCACCTCACGCCAGTACTCTTGCCTGGAAAATCCCGTGGACGGAGGGTCCTGGTAGGCTGCAGTCCATGGGGTTGCTAAGAGTCGGACACGACTGAGGGACTTCACTTTCACTTTTCACTTTCATGCAGTGGAGTAGGAAATGGCAACCCACTCCAGTGTTCTTGCTTGGAGAACCCCAGAGACAGGGGAGCCTGGTGGGCTGCCATCTATGGGGTCACACAGAGTCAGACACGACTGAAGTGACTTAGCAGCAGCAGCAGCAGTGGTAAAGAACCCGCCTGCCAAAGCAGGAAACTGAAGAGACCCAGATTTGATCCCTGGTTGGGAAGATCCCCTGGAGAAGGGCATGGCATCCCACTCCAGTATTCTTGCCTGGAGAATGGACAGAGGAGCCTGGCAGGCTATAGTCCAAAGGATGACAAAGAGTCGGGCACAACTGAAGCAACTTAGCATGTACTTTGCAATTGATGGCTTCCCTGGTAGCTCAGCTGGTAAAGAATCTGCCTACAATGCAGGAGACCCTAGTTCAATTCCTGGGTCGGGAAGATTCACTGGAGAAGGGATAGGCTACCCCTCCTGTATTCTTGGGCTTCCTTGGTGGCTCAGCTGGTAAAGAATCCTCCTGCAAAGGGGGTTCGATCCCTGAGTTGGGAAGATTCCCTGGAGAAGGAAACGGCTCTACCCACCCCAGTATTCTGGCCTGGAGAATTCCATGGACTGTATAGTCCATTGGGTCACAAAGAGTCAGACACAACTGAGCAACTTTCACTTTCACTTTGCAATTGATAAACACAATTTGGCTCCAATATATCAATATATCCTTTTTTTTTTTTTTTTTTTTAAGTTTCATTTCTGGAATTACAGCAAGAGGGATTTGAAGGGCCAGGCTCATGAGGCTTACCTTGGACAGAAGAATCGAAGTTTTTTTTTCCTTAAGGGATGGTTGGGGGTGTTGATGAGGAAGAAAGGGAGGAGGCTGCGAGTGTAGATTAAAGCACTGGTTCCCTTAACAACGCCGGCAGATGGGGAGAGTTTCCGTGCCTCGTGGTTCTCAGTTCCTTTTCTGCTGCTGAAGAGGAACAAAGAGGGAGTGAGGGATTGGTGGTGATGTTTATCTTTCCAGCTCTGCAATTTCAAATGCTGGAATCCCCCAGGGTTGGGAAGAGTGGGTGTGGTCACTTCCCACCATTGCTGAAGGCGGAGGAGATGCGGCCACTTGGGTGGGGAAGAGGGGGTGTGATTTCCTCCCAAATAGGATATTTATCTCCCCAATGGGAGGCTGCAGAGAGTCATCAAGGACTTATCACCAGAAGCAGATGACCAGAGAGGAGCCCTGCCCAACTGTTTATCCCAGAGGGAATGAGTTAGCCAGAGGAGGCAGGGCGAGGGTCATCAGCTGAGGACCAGTGACACGGAGACCTCCACTGTCATTGGTGTGTTCAAGAGGAATTCTTCCTGCCGGACCCTTCCAGGACCCTCAGCAGGATCTCAGCAGCCCCTCTCAGGACCCTTGATGACATTGGAACTGGAGAAGTGAAGGTTGCTTCTGAAGTTGAGAACAAAGGGGAATGCTGGTCCTTTCTTCCCATTGAGTCCAGAATTCTGGGATGATCATCTCAGGCCTTAGAAATCATGGGCCAGAGATTCTGAAAGTGTTAGTCACTCAGTCGTGTTGACTCTTTGCGACCCCATGGACTATATAGCCCCCCAGGCTCCTCTGTCCATGGGATTCTCCAGGCAAAAACACTGGAGTGGTTTGCCATTTCCTCCTCCAGGGGATCTTCCCGACCCAGGGATCAAACCCATGTTTCCCACATTGCAGGTGGATTCTTTACATTTTGAGCCACCAGGGAAGCCCTGTTGATTCTGAAAACTCCGCAAATAGCCTGACCTGCCTGGTTGCTGAGATGAAGTGTCCACTCTGCACACATAGAACATATCAATGGGAAGGAAGTCCCATCCCCCTCATGACAAAGAAGGAAACCAAAAGACAGAGGGGCAAAAAGTATGTTAAGTCAAACTTATTAACAATGCCATTTCAGAAATCCTTATTTTTTAAAATTTATTTATTTGACTGCTCCTGGTCTTAGTTGTACCATGCAAACCTTTAGTTATAGCATGGAGGATCTTTAGTTGCAGCATGTGGGATCTAATTCTCTGACCAGGGATTGAACCCTGGCCCCCTGAATTGGGAGCACGAAGTCTTAGCCACTGGGCCACCAGGGAAGTCCTTCCAAATACTTGTTTTTAAAACTATTTTAGTAGACATGAAGGTCTTCTTCATGTTTGTCATATTTCTTTTTTTTTTTCCTTTTATTTATACAAGGAATTACTTCTCTGCACCCATATTGTCATCTATGAAATGGGGGTGACCTTTATCTCATAGATCTGTGAGATTAAACTAAATAAGACAATGATGTGCGTGCTCAGTCATGTCTGACTCTTTTCAACACCATGGACTGTAGCCCTCTAGGCTCCTCTGTCTTGGGATTTCCCAGGCAAGAATACAGGAGTGGGTTGCCATTTCCTGCTCCAGGGGATCTTCCTGACCCAGGGATCAAAATGGGGTCTCCTGCATTGGCGGGTGGATTCTTTATCACTTCGCCTGCTGGGAAGTCCCAAATAAGACAATACACATAAATAAAGTGTTAAAAATGGTTTCTGAACATGCCATAGAAGTTATTGTAGGGAGAAATTTTCAATTTTTATTTTCTTCCACTTCTGCCTGCCTTTTAGGTTTTTGGTATAGTCTGGGATTTTTGACTATGGAAAAAAATTCAAATTGAATGTTCATTATTATTAAGTACTTTTTCTTTGAGAATGACATATGTCACTCTATTCACTATAATTATTTCACCTTAGTTCTATGCTTAAATTATTTTATGCTTATATTAATACACACTTTTCAGTGTTTATATAATGAGTCCTTTTATAAAACAGCCTCCTTATTATTGAGTTCTTTAACTTGATTTATAGCTCAATTGCATAATATTTTTCAGGAAAGGTACCTAACAGGCGTATTCTGAACTGATACATACCTTGGAATGTCTTTTTATTGCTTTAAATCACGAACAACAACTTGCTGGGTTTTGAAATCTTGCTTTCCACACTTTCCTCCACTCAGAGGTTTTTTGATCCAGTCGGCAAGGAGTTTGGGATCAGCTCCATTTTTATTCCTTTGCCAAAAAGTTTTATATGCCTAGATCATTACAGGCATCTTCCTTTATCCTTGGATTACAAAAAAAAAAAAAAAAAGTCTTTTTCTCTCTTAGGAGTTCTCATTCTTACCAAAAAGAGGTTTAAGTTAGCCAGGTAATTTCTCCCCAAATATGCTTTTGTGACACCCTCCCCCACCACCTCCCAGCAGGCCCCCAGTTGATCTGTCCTGAATGGGGATGACTCTTGTTTTCTGTGGTGGAGGAGTGGTGGAGGACTGGCTGATCAAGTCTGTGTTACAATTCAAGGATTTGGCCACCAGCTTGGTTGGCTCAAGGTCAGAGTTTAGGAAATCCTTAGATCGGTACGTTTCATTTTTCATAATGCTACTTTACTGGAGCAAAGTTTCCATATCAAATTTCTGATCAGTTCAATTTTCCTTTTGTGATTGGGTCCAGCCTGGGCTGGTAGCCTATGCATATATATATATATATTTTTTTTTTTTTTTTTTCTTTTCCCCCCTAAAGGTTGGAGACAGCTACTTCTATTTTGTATTTATTTATTTTTGGCTGTGCGGGTCTTCATAGCTGCACTTGTGCTTTCTCTAAGTACAGTGAGCGGGGGCTACCCTAGCTGTGGTGCGAGGGCTTCTCATTGCAGTGGCTTCTCTTGTTGCAGCCCAGACTCCAGAGCAGGGGCTCAGTAGTTGTGGTGCATGGGCTTAGATGCCCTGCACCATCTGGAATCTTCCCGGACCAGAGATTGAACCCTTGTTCTCTGCATTGGCAGGCAGATTCTTAACCACTGGACCACCAGCGACGTCCTAGGCAATATATTTCACAGCCTGCCCTGACCAATCAGAAAGAAACAGGTAGTATAGGGACAGAGGTGTAGGGACTTCCTCTTGTGTTAAATATTTATCCTTAATTGTTGAATAATGGTGGTGGAGGTGATGTTTGGGTGGCCTGGGGCCTCAGTCTGGGAAAGCTACTGCAGCAGAGGGACAGGTAAGCAGTTTGGCGTTAACAGCTATTTGCCAAACAGAAGCCAGTCAGTGTTAAAACTGGAGTAGTGATGCCAGTGCATGCGTGACCCTGAGTGTCAAGGATAACTCCTTTGGCCTGTCCCTCCAGGTTCTCTATCTGCTGCTTGCTTGGGGTCCTTCTGGCAGAGATGTTTTGCAACTCTGCTTGAATACCAGTGACATCCTCCAAAGCTCAGAGTAAGGACAGACAATGACTGGACATTCTCCAGGAATCTAAGCATGTGCCTGAACTGACCACCTCACATTGCAAGCTGTACTCCTGCTCTCTTCTGTAGTAGAAGATATTGCTCTGAGGATATTTGGGGGATGGCAAGTACCATCTGTATTTTTTTGAGTCTTTTTTCTTTTTGCTGCACTGGGTCTTTGTTGCTGCACTCAGGCTTTCTCTAGTTGTGGCGAGCGGGGACTACTCTCCAGTTGCAATGTATGGGCTTCTCCTTTCGGTGGCTTCTCTTATTGTGGAGCACAGGCTCTATGGCATATGGGCTTCAGTAGTTGCAGCCCTGAGACTTAGTTGCTCCGTGACATGTGGAATCTTCCTGCACCAGGGATAGAACTCGTGTCCCCTGCATTGGTAGGTGGATTCTTAACCACTTGGACCACTAGGGAAGTCCTACCATCTGGATTTTGAACAGAGATAGGCATTTATCTCTGTTGAATCTCGCCCTCCCCTAGAGCTGAGCCAGAGACAGACTCTATCTTTGCAGCCAAACTGTTAGGAGAATGGTGCCAGGATTTACAGATTTATTTGGCAAAAATACATCCTCATCCAGAGAGAGGAGCAGAAAATAGTGGCTGAGGTCTTAGCACCTGAGCTCTGGGTCTGAGAAGGTGTAGGGACTTGGGCCATGGCCAAGTTATCTAGGTCAGGTGCTGCACAAGATCTCGTGTGGGAAACATGGGAGGATATGGTCTCTGAATAATATTATCCTCACTCGCTCAGTCATGTCTGACTCTTTGCTACCCCATGGACTGCAGCCTGCCAGGCTCCTCTGTCCATGGAGTTCCCCGGCAAGAACACTGGAGTGGGTTGCCATTACATAAACCTAATATGGAATTGACTGCCAGAAATTCTGTAGACATCTGGATTGCTCCTGGAGAGTGAGGACTGCTGTCTTTGACAGGCGAACCCAAAGGACGCTGGACACCCCAACACCCAGGGCTGATAGGCTAGGAGAGGTGATGGAGCAAGGGATGCCGTTGGTTTGGGGTTCTTAAATTGGGTATTAATTTTGTTGTTGTTTAGTCGCTAAGTTGCATCTGACTCTTTGTGACCCTATGGACTGTAGCTCACTAGGTTCCTCTGTCCATGGGATTCTCCAGGCAAGAATACTGGACTGGGTTGCCATGCCCTCCTCCAGGGGATCTTCCTGACTCAGGGATAAAACCCATGTCTCTTATGTTTCCTGCATTGGCAGGTGGGTTCTTTACCACTAGTGCCACTTGGGAAGCCCAGACGGTGGTGTACTATCCCCATTTTACAGGTGAGAAAATAGAGGCACAGAGAGGGGCAAAAACTTGCTCAAAGTCACTGATTGAATATGTAATGAAGTTGGTTGTCAAGTTTTTTTCTCCTGGTGAAGAATGGGTAAGCTGACTCCTTGTCAAGTACTAAAAATCAGGAATTTTTCTGTACAGCAGAGAAAATAGCAGTAGAAATCAGCATGAAAAACCAGGGGTTGGCTCAACCAAATACTGCCAGGGGACATCCAGAAACAGGAGTTTTAGCCAACTTCCTCTCTCAATTTTTTGTTCTCTCAAGAACACAACACATCTGAGTGGCTAGAAAGCTGTGACGGGGGCACAGGGCAGTGGACATGGCTTCAAAGACTTTAATCCAGTCTTGTTGACAACTCACCAGAGGCAAGCTGGAGTGCTGGCAGCTACTTTTTTTCTTTTCTTTTTATTTTTACTTTTTAAAATTTTTAGCTGCACTGGGTCTTCGTTGCTGTGCTCAGGCTTTCTCAAATTGTGATGAGTGGGGGCTATTCTTTAGTTGTGGTGTGTGGGCTTCTCATTGTGGTGGCCACTCCTGTTGCAGAACACAGGCTCTAGAGCCTGGGCTCAGTAGATGTGGCACATGAGCTTAGTTGCCTCAAGGCATGTGGGATCTTCCCAGACCAGGGATCTAACCCATGCCCCCTGCATTGGCAGATGGATTCTTAACCACTGGACCACCAGGGAAGTCCAACAGCTACTTTCAAGACAGGGCATTCGGAACTCCTTTAGTGGAGGAGCTAGGATTGAAATGAAGTTCAAGGTCACCCACATGAGGTAGACCCATATTTTGTTACCAGCGTGGCAGCAATGGACATGGGGTGGCAGACTGAAAGCTCTCAGAGAGTCTCTCCTTGGTGTTGACGAGTTGTGCCTTTTGGGAAAGAGTTTCAGATCATGGACTCTGGCCAGCTGGAGTCCTAGCCCAGTAGGTCCAGCTCTGCCCAGCTGCTCCAGATTCTTCCCACAAGGCAGCCGCCCTGGAAACCCAAGCCTTTCCCACCAGGATTGGCAAAGTCATGGGCAATGACCCAAGAACAAAAGAACTGGAGACACTTGCCAGGTAGAGCTGGACTGTAGATCATTACCACTTCGTTCTGTAGGAGGTCATTGGTCTGTGTTCCCCGAGACGAACTTACAGGAAAGGGGCATGTTGGTGAATCTAGAATTTCTGGACAAGTTGTGAGAGTGAGAGAAACAGTGGGCAGGTTGTATACAGGCTTGGTGGGTGCAGCTGAGCATACTTCTCTGGGAAAGCCAGACTCGCTATCGTTGCCAACAGGCTGTGGAGTTGGGTTCAGCCCTGTTGCCAGCTCTGCTTGTGTGCCAGCTGGAGTGTGAGGTCAGATAGGAGCTGAGGACAATGGGAACTGGTTCCTTCTGTGCCCTGGGAGTAGGTGAGGAAATGGGTTGAGATAGCCCCAGCCTGAGCCGTGGAAAGTCTCAAGGGCTGGAAGGAGACACACACAGGGGGACTGGGAGCTCCAGAGAAGGGGTTTCCTCCCCCAGGGGGGCCTTACTCTGGACCACAGGAATACAGCTCCCATGAGTTACAAGGCACACTTCTGACCGTATATGGACTGTTCTAGAATTATTATTTTTAGAGTTCACACACTGAAATTCTTCAGAATCATATAAAAGGATTCTGTCTAAATGCCCTATATCAAAGTCTTATATTTTTCCAGTCTGGAAGTGGAAAAGTTAAAAGAGTTCTCTCTCATAAAAATACTTCCCCCACCACCCCCCACATCATGGGCTAGTGACAAGTCAGTTTTTAAAAAATTATTATTTATTTATTTACTAAAGAAATTTTTTTGTCGCCATGCAGCATGGCATGTGGGATCTTAGTTCCCTGACCAGGGGTTGAACTGGTACCCCCTGCATCTGGACCCCAGTAAACTCACTTTTTGACCTCAAAAAAACCCCACAAACAAAAAAACAGAAGTCATTAGATTAGGACCCTCCATAATCTACTGTGACCTCTTTTAAACTTGCTTACATCTGTGTAGACCCTATATCTAAATAATGTCATGCTCATAGCTACCAGGTAAACCCAAATAGCAGGGAGATGTCATTCAACCTGGTACACATGGGCATCTCTTCATGTAAACAAATAAATATAGATACTCAGACCCTGAGGCTAGGAAAGATTGAAGGCAAAAGTAGAAGGGGACAGCAGAGGATGAGATGATCAGATGGCATCACCAACTCAATGGACATGAATTTGAGCAAACTCAGGAGGATATTGGAGGACAGAGGAGCTGCAATCCATGAGGTCGCAGAGTCACACATGACTTAGTGACTGAACAACAACAGATACTCATTATTATTTTTGAGGACAGCATAATATTTTACCAGAGATATGTATCGCTACTTACTTAAACCTATCTCCTAAGGATTGACATCTAGGTAATTTTATTTTTCGTTTTGGCTGTTTTCAGCATCTGTTTGATATACACTCTTGTACATAGATTTTATACTTGTGTCATTATTTTTCTTAGAGAAGTACCATAAATCGGGTTGGTAATCCAAAGGGCATGTGTTTTTATTATTTTGCCATCTCTCTCTCTTTCTTACATTTTTATCTTGCTATCTCTCTCGCCTTTTTTTTTTTTTACATTTTTATTTTACAATCTCTTTTATTTTTTGGCCACCTGGCATGCTAGATATTAGTTCTACAAACAGGGATCGAACCCTAACCTCCTGCATTGGAAGGCAAAGTCTTAACCTCTGGACCACCAGGGAAGATACAGTCAACATGTTCTTTTGAGCACCTATATATGAGGCTGTGTGCTAAGCACTAAGGATGTACTAATGAAACACAAAGTCCTTGACCTCAAGGAGCTTACACTGGTTCAAATTGCTCAGGTCCAATAAAAACTTCTAATCACAGCAATTTGCAGAGAAAATACACAAAGTGAGTTGAGAGCCAAGGGAGAGGCAAATGGCTCCAGTCTCGGGATGTTGTTGAGGGAGATGACTTTGGGATTGTCTTGATGAATGAGTAGATGACTTGGGGAAGTAAGTGTCTTGAGTAAGGAGATTCAAATAGAGGAAACATCAAGGGCAATACAAGCATCCTTCTGGGAAACCTCAACTATTTTGATATTCTTAGAACATAATGTAAAACAGTGTCATTTACAGGAGGTGATACTATTAAAAGTAGACAATGATTTAATAGGCTTTTGACATTTTCTGGTTCTTAACTTCCATGTGTATCACTTCTAAGAAGATACATTGTAATGCCTAGAAACCCAGCTCACCAAATCCCTTTGGGAACAGAGACCCACTTGTAAATTGGGGTCTCCTGTCTGAGCCCATAGACCATCTTGTCCCTGTGTGATTTCCTCCTTACGGACAAAGAACTGTACCCGGGAGGTGCCACACGAGGGCGCAGTTGCCTAGTTATGGAATTGAACTCGCCTCTAGAGAAAGGTCAGAAAAGACCTTGTCCTCACAAACTTTTCTGGTTGACAGATGATGAGAAACGGTCCAAAGTGATTATATAAAAGCTGCAGACATCTGCTGAGTGAGGTGCTTGGGGCAGTGCGAGCAGAGAGTTGACTCCCATTCTTGATCCTAACTTCTCGAACCACTGAGATATTTTATCACTAGTCCTGCTGTTGGGACACAATTCAGAGTTTTCGTTTAGGTATGGAATATCACTGAGCCAGAATGCCTTCAGAAGATTTTCTCTTTTTTTGCTATTATAAAAAATTGCATGCTCATTATAGAAAAAAAAAGCATTTTCCTATGGAAAGCCTGATACCCCCTCTGTATCAGCTGTGTATATGTGGGTTAAATATGTGTATAGTTGATGTATGTATAGATTATGTAGGCTAGACATGTGTATGATTATATATGATGGGCTCCCAGGTGGTGCTAGTGGTAAAGAACCCACCTGCAAATGCAGGAGACACAAGAGATGCGGGTCGGAAAGATCCCATAGAGAGGGGCATGGCAATCCACTCCTGTATTCTTGCCTGGAGAATCCCATGGACTGAGGAGACTGGTGGGCTATGGTCCATAGGGTCGCAGAGTCAGACACGACTGAAGTGCCTTAGCAAATACACATGGATGATTATATACAGTACTAGATATTGTATTATATTTAGCATATATGCATGTTACATATACATTTATGAATAGATCATCACACATGTTTATAAATTATATCATTTTTCCTATGAATACACATTTTAAAATGTCCATTTAAAAATACACATTTTAGGGAATTCCCTGGAAGTCTAGTGGTTAGGATTCCTTGCTTCCAAGGTAAGGGACACAGGTTCAGTCCCTGATTGGAGAACTGAGATCCCTGCATGCCTTGCAGCATGGCTAAAAAAAAAAAAAAGTAAAAATATATGTTAAAAAAATATACATTTGAATCATAAAATGGACATCTTACATTATAAGCTCTTTTATAGTCTCATTTTAATTTACTATACTATGAACATCTCCCAAATACCTTCTCGGATATTCTCAGGGTATTTATCAAATTTGAATAAACAATATCCCTACCCTAGTTGAAGCCATAGTTTAGTGTAGCTCACAGAAGTTCCTTAAAGATACTGAAGGAGAAATTCAACCACTCAAGGACTGTGGTGCGTGTAATTTCTCTCCCCATTTCTTGGAGGGTGTGAGAGCTGTATGATTCAGGGAGTGCTGAATTTTGAGTCAGTGGGTCCAGGGCTCTACCCAGGCCATGCATGGGCATTGGCTCTGTGCTTTTGGGCAGTTCAGGCCACCTATTGGCCCACAGAGTTCGCCCCAAGAGAAGGCAGAATGATACCTTCAGAGGTAATTAACTCCCTATATGGAATTTTTCTACCACACAGAGCCCTAATATTAAACATTACCACTGTTGCTGTCTACGTTGGGATTATGTACAGAAAAAATGCTTCATCTCCCAGACTCATACTCAGAACCTTAGAGTTGAAGAGAAGGAATTAGTAGAAATCCTGGGATCACTAGCTCTCTGTCTTTAGCCACTTCTCTTCCCCTGGCTGGGCCTTTGTTTTCCCTTTTATTAAATGAAATATCCCTTGAACTTCAAACTTGTGAATCTTGCAAACAGAGAACTCCTTGATCAAGCCATGCCTGATGCCAATATTTGCAATTCAATGAGCAGCAACATCTAGTGAGTGCTTACCTCTCCTGTGCACTGTGCCAAGGGTGTTGCATGTGGGCTCCCATTTATGCCTCTCAATAACCATAGGAAGTGGGTATTATTATTTCCTCATTTTACCGATGGAGAAACTGAGTCACAAAGAGGTCATGACCTTGCTTAAGGGTCCCACAGGCTGCCTGTGGTTAGTTCTGGGGATCTGCACTAGGAATGTTCGGCTCCAGAGCTTGTGTTTTAATTCACAGAGCTGGCTACAGAGCACAGATTTATTTTCCAACCTCCTGTAATGGTAATTTTCAAGTGAAATGATGTGTGTAAAGTGATGTGACACTTGGGGATGCTATAAAAATACAATACAAGGCCCTATTTTTCTCTCCTTTCTTTCTTCCTCCTCTCTTCCTGCATTCTCGTGGTGGCTTTCAGTTCTGGCTCCTATGCTAACTTGACTATTTCCCGTAACCTTTCTGTGCTTCCGTTTCCTCATTTGTGAATTGAAGGGACATTCTCTCTTTTCCCATCAGATTAAAGGAACTGGAAATGCTGACGTTTTGGGGAAATGTGTCTTTGCAGTGACACTCTCCAGGAGTTCCTGGAACTGGTCGATTTCTCCATCACATTCTAGTGCACTGTAAGTGTTCGTGTGGTTGCTTTGCTTTCAGAGCACGTTTGTAATTACCAACTTTCATATTGCAAAAGAATAGGAGAGATGGACCCAAATGGATTTATTCTTGTTACATTCTAAATCTTGCCCTCAATGTGTAAAATGCTTCTATTTATATCTTTCTGGGGCAATGAAGGCCAGCACTTTCTTTTCTTTGTTTAAAAAAATTTTTATTTTATATTGGAGTTTAGCAGATTAACAATGTTGTGATAGTTTCAGGTGAACAGCACAGTGACTCAGCCATACACATACATGGATCCATTCTTCCCCAAACTCCCCTCTCATCCAGGCTGCCAGGTAACATTGAGCAGAGTTCCCTGTGCCACACAGTAGGTCCTTGTTGTTGTTCAGTTGCTCAGTCGTGTCCCACTCTTTGTGACCCCATGGACTGCAGCATGCCAGGCTACCGTGTCCTTCACTATCTCCTGGAGTTTGCTCACACTCATGTCCACTGAGTCAGTGATGCCATCCAACCATCTCATCCTCTGCCGCCCCCTTCTCCTTTCACCTTTAATCTTTCCCGGTATCAAGGTCTTTTCCAGTGAGTCAGCTCTTCACATCAGGTGGCCAAAGTGTTGGAGCTTCAGCTTCAGAAAAGTCCTTCCAATGAATATTCAGGGTTGATTTCCTTTAGAATTGACTAGTTTGATCTCCTTGCTGTCCAAGGGACTCTCAAGAGTCTTTTTCAGCACCACTGTTCGAAAGCATCAATTCTTTGGTGCTCAGCCTTCTTTATGGTTCAACTGTCACATCTCTACATGACTACTGGAAAAACCATAGCTTTGACTATATGGATCTTTGTCAGCAAATTGATGTCTCTGCTTTTTAATACGCTGTCTAGGTTTGTCATAGCTTTCCTTCCAAGGGGAAAGCATCTTTTAATTTTGTTGCTGCAGTCACCACCCGCAGTGATTTTGGAGCCCAAAATGATGATGTAGATGGATCAGGACTTTCATTAGCTTGCCTACTCATCAAAGTGAAAGTGTTAGTCGCTCAGTCATATCTGACTCTTTGCGACCCCATGAACTGTAGCCTTCCAGATTCCTCTATCCATGGGATTTCCCAGGCAAGAATACTGGAGTAGGTTGCCATTCCCTTCTCCAGGGGATCTTCCCAGGTCTTCTGCATTGCAGGTGAATTCTTTACCATCTGAGCCACTAGGGAAGCCCGGAAGCCTGCCTACTTGTCAAAGGACGGTTATTAGCCAACATCCTTTCAGAGAAGACTTTCCCACCTTGACCCTCTGGCACGAGGCTTCACGTGTATACGTACTTGTTCAGCACTGTGTCTCCCTTTTGACTGCATGAAGGCAGGGCCCACGATTTCCACAGTGCTTGGCACTCGGTGGCTCTTGCATGGGTGAAGGTTCCCCCACTGCACAGTCGTTTTCAAAGAGCTCCTGACCTGAGCTGTTATTATCATTCCTCTCCCTCTCTACTTAAGCGCACCCATCCCCTCTCATCAGGGCATCTCCTAACTGGGCTCCCTGCCCTCTACTTGGCCCGGCTGCCTGCGGTTCACAACCTATAGCCCCAGCAAACTTCCAGAGTTCCACTCTGCTGTCTGTCGACATCCTCACATTGGAAACTTGCATGGCTCTCTATGACTTAAAGAAGGAAATTCACAGCCCTTGCCTTGGTACCCCAGGTCTCCCCTGCCCCTCTGTCTTCTCCCCACTCACATTCGTTACCTTGTTGCTCCTTCCTGGCCGGAGAGACTCCAGCTTCTTTGCCCTACTGCATCCTGTTTTCTTCCTCTGGCAAGTGCTTATCTTGATTCTTTTATCTACATGTCCAAGTCCTGCTCATTTTACACAGTATTATGTCATTTGAGCCACACAAAATCTCGTAAAAAGTATTCTTGCAAGATGATTCTTTTTATTTTATTATTTATTTTTAAAACTGTTGTTTATTTATCTTTGGCTGCACTGGGTCTTTGTTGCTAAACCCGGACTTTCTCTACTTGTGGCCAGTGAGGGCTATACTCCAGTTGCGGCGTGTGGGTTTCTCATTGTGGTAGCTTCTTTTGTTTCAGAGCACGGGCTCTAGGGCACTCAAGCTCGGTAGTTGTGGTGCCCAGGCTTAGTTTCTCTGAAGCATATGGGATCTTCCTGGATCAGGGATGAAACCTGTGTCCCCTACATTCACAGGAGGATGTTTAACCACTGGACCACCAGGGAAGTACAATGATTCTTTAAAAAATGTATTCCACGTTGAGCTTAGCTTGTGGAATGTGGGTTTATAATGAGCATCATTACATTCAAGGCTCTGACAAGGACTGCAATGAGGTGCCTGTTTAACCCACCATTTCTCAAATTGATCTACAAGAGAGCTCTTTCCCTCTCCATATCTGTTAACACACATAGCATGTTTTGGAAATGCTTCTTAAAGAATTATCTGTAAAATTATCCTTAACTCGTTTTTATTGATGAAGATGCTAAGGCCCAGAGACGAAAATAGTTGCATAAACTAAGTGAAAGAAGTGTCAACTCCATTTTAAAATTTAGGACACTATGATGGCTTACAATGTGTCTTGTCCAATGAGGACTTGAAAACTTATTTTCAGCGGCCTGGAAGTTACTTGTTTCTAAGACGATAACTCTCATTTCTCTTTCTCAGTATCTGAACTTTATCCTACTTTTCCTTTCTAAAAATGATCCTGTCCAAGGATTTCTTTGGCTTTTCTCATCCTGCCAGATGTCTCACAAGCAAGTAACAAAAGGCTCCAATTAAATTTTTCCAAGAGCCTCATCAAATCATGAAAAAAAAATAGCAAATGAGTTTTCCAATATATACCTGGTTTATGTCAAAATTATAATACTTCTAAAAGGGAGGGAATGGTGGCCTAATTTAAACAAATACTTATGGCTACATAATGAACTGAGTAAATGACTCAGAGACTAGCAATGTATGTACACAATCCTGTTCTCATTGTAGCTTTGAGGGGTTTTGAAGAATGTAAATTTAAAGTGCTTTGTAATTGCCATAAAATAAAGATTTTATAAATTTTCCAAATTAAAAGTAAAAATTAGTCAAAAGCTCTTTCCAAAAACTCCTTGTATGTTTGTTAATAGTTCTGTTACTGTCACCTGGCTTTTATTTCTTTTGAAAATGTTATTTATTTATTTGACTACATTGGGTCTTAGTTGCAGCACAAGGGATCTGCGTTGTGTCAGGTGAGCTCTTTTTTTTTTTTTTTTTTTAAGATTTATTTATTTATTTTATTTTTTGGCTGTGGTGGGTCTTCGTTGCTGCAGCCAGGCTTTCTCCAGTTGCGGAGTTACGGTGAGCGGGGGCTGCTCTTTGTTGTGGTGCGTGGGCTTCTCATTGCGGGGGCTTCTGTTGTGGCACATAGGCTTAGTTGCTCCATGGCATATGGGATCTTCCTGGAACAGGGATCAAACTAGTGTCCCCTGCATTGAAAGGTGGATTCTTTATCACTGGACCACCAGGGAAGCCTCCGCGTGGGATCTTTTTAATGCAGCACACAGACTCTCTAGTTGTGGGGTTGGGGCTTAGTTGCCCGAGTCCGGTGGGATCCTAGTTCCCCGATGGGGGATTGAACCTGCACCCCCTGGATTGTAAGGCGGATTCTTTACCACTGGGGCTAGGGAAGTCCCATCACCTGACTTTTAAATCCACCTGTTAAATCCTCAGTTATGAGATGCTTCTTTATGTTACTTTATCATTTTAAGATTTATTTAGGGGATCAGGGGAACTTGCGTATGTTCAGGACTGTACCCTAAAGAGTGACATCAGAGGGCGCCACACAGTCGGGGAGTGGACCTCACTAACTAGTCTAGCCAGAGTCACCAAATAGATACACAAGTGGATAAGCAAACAGCAACCACAGGCACTGGGGGTGGGGAACCAGAATACAGAGTTCCTACAATATGTTACCTAAAATGTTCAGATTTCACAACAAATTGTGAGACCTGCAAATAAGCAGGAACATGTGACCCAGATACAGGGAAAATAACAGGTTTTGAGAGGGCCCAAACGTTGGACTTAATAAACAAAGACTTCAAAGCAGTTATATATATGCACAAAGAACTAAGAGAAACCAAAGTTAAAGAATTTAAGGAGAGTCTGATGACAATGCCTCCTCAGATATAGAATATCAAAAAAGAAATGATTAAAAAAAGAGCCAAGTGGAGATTCTGGAGCTAAGTATCATGAAAGTGAAAGTGAAAGTCACACAGTCGTGTCCGACTCTGTGATCCTATGGACTATAGCTTGCCTGGCTCCTCTGTCCTTGGAATTCTCCAGGCAAGAGTATTGGAGTGGGTTGCTGTTTTCCTTCTCCAGGGGATCTTCCTGACCCAGGGATCAAACCCAGGTCTCCTGCATTGCAGACAGATTCTTTACCAACTGAGCCACTAGGGAAGCCCAAGGAAATTCTGGAGCTAAGTATCATAACCAAAATGAAAAACTCACCAGATGGAAAAGTAGATTTGAGCTGGCAGAAGAGAAATAAGCAAGTGTGTGTGTGTTAGTCGCTCAGTTGTGTCTGACTTTCTATGACCCCATGGACCCTAGCCCACCAGGCTCCTCTGTCCATGGAATTCTCCATGCAAGATTACTGGCATGGGTTGCCATTCCCTTCTCCAGGGGATCTTCCCAACCCGGGGATCAAACTTGGGTCTCCTTTATTTACTGTCTGAGCCACCAGGGAAGCCCAAAGTGAAAGTGTTAGTTGCTCAGTGATGTCCACTCTTTGCGACCCCATGGACTGTAGCCTGCCAGGCTCTGTCCATGGAATTCTCCAGGCAAGAATAAACTTGAAGATAAATCAATAGAAATTTTATGCAGTTTGAAGAACAGAGAGAAAAAAGAAGGAAGAGAAGTGAATACAGCCTTAGAAAAAAGAAATTCTGCTTTATAAAAAAAATCCCAACAGAAATTCTTCAGGTTGAAATTGGGTAATACCAGGCTGTAATTGGTATACACCCTAAAAAATAAAGAGCACCAGTAAAGATAATCATGGGCTTCCCAGATGGCACAGTGGTAAAGAATCTGCCTGTCAATACAGGAGGAGATGCAAGAGACACGGGTTCAATCCCTGGGTCAGGAAGATCCCCTGGAGGAGGAAATGGCAACCTGCTCCAGTATTCTAGCCTGGAAAAGTCCATGGACAGAGGAACTTGGTGGGCTACAATCCATGGGTTCTCAAAGAGTCAGACACACAAAGATAATTATGCATGTAATTTACAAAAGAGTATAATTGAACATTTTAAATCCTGACTGATTTAAGCAATTGCATAAAGCAACATGCATGTAACTGTACTGCTGAGCCTGTAAAATAGAGAAGTATACTGTATTTGATCATAATAGCACAAAGAAAACAGGTGAAAGCTGTCTTGAGTTAAGCAAATAACTGAAACATTAGAAACTTAAGTCATATGGATTTATTAACTAGCCTTATCATACTCCCAGTTTTAGAAGAAGTTTGTAGACAAAGAGAAAACATGGACTTTGGATTCAGAAAATCTGAGTTAAGTCCTTGCTTTGAGCAACTGTTAGCAGTTTAAACTTGGATGAGCCATAGCATTTTCGAGTCTCAGTTCCTTGATTTATCAAGTGCAGTTAGTGGTATGATGTCTGACCTACCTTCTTTGTCCCATTTGTCCTTTGAAAGGATCCTAGCATGTGAGGCTGTATTCACAAAGCTCATGGATTCCCATTTGTATCCCAGGCTGCAACCTGCCAGCTCAAATCCAAGTTCATCTCCAAAGTCCCCCTTCCTTCAGTCACCACCCATAGAGCCTGACTCTCATTCTCACCATCTCCCAAGGCAGAAATAAATCTTTCTTTAGGCTACTATGGCCCTTCATGTTATATCTTAAAAAAAAAATATTGGAGTATAATTGCTTCACAATGTTGTATTTGTTTCTGCTGTACAACGAAGAGAATCAGCTATATGTATACATATATCCCCTCCCTCTTGGACCTCCCTTCCATCCCCATCCAACCCCTCTAGGCCTTCACAGAGTACTGAACTGAACTCTCTGTGCAATACAGCAGCTTTCCACTAGCTATCTATTTTATATACCGTACTGACTGAGCAACTTCACTTTCACTTTTCACTTTCATGCATTGGAGAAGGAAATGGCGACCCACTCCAGTGTTCTTGCCTGGAGAATCCCAGGGATGGAGGAGCCTGGTGGACTGCCGTCTCTGGGGTCGCACAGAGTCGGACACAACTGAAGCAACTTAGCAGCAGCAGCAGCAGCAGTGTGTATATATGTCAAAGCTAATCTCCCAATTCGTCCCACCCACTCCTCCCCCCATCCCACCTTGTCCACATGTCTGTTCTTTATGTCTGCATCTCTATTCCTGCCCTGCAAATAGGTTCATCTATATAATTTTTCTAGATTCCACATATATGCATTAATACACAATATTTGTTTTTCTCTTTCTGACCATTGGCACATCTTTAACTGCATTCATTCCGTTCCTCAGAAGTCATTTTTTTTCCCCATGAATTCTTTTCTTTTTTAGTCTGGAGTTACTGAAGAGAAGAAAGATTCCTGTGTCTTTTGTCCTCTGTCTTAGTAGACAGTAAATAAAGGTGAATTACTGAATGCATTCGATCAGCATCAGGTCCCAAGAAGTCCGCAGCAATTGTTTCCCCCTACTACTTACAAAAATGATATTTTGTGTAAAAATACTGGCTCTAGTATATTTCGGTTTTATCAAGAGTTATTGCAAATCATCGGCTTCTTCTTGCACTTGGTATCTGGGGGAAGGAGGAATGCTGTAAAGCCCGTGAAAATAAGAACCACCTCGGAAACAAATCCACAAATAGACTAACATGATATATTTCTTACTCTGGAGGAGGTGTAAATTGTGAGTAATTTTCCCTTCCTCCTTTTTTCTATGTTATTTTGGTTTCCAAATTTCTACATCGTCTGTATTGTTTTATGATTATGATGAAATGGTTGCTTGCTGATTATAAAAACAGACTGCAAGCAAGCTCGGCTTCCATTTCAAAGCCCCTCTTTGCTGTCCCCCACCCCGAAGCAAGCGAAACCCTCCTTAAAAGCAGTTTCTTTTAGATTCTAAAAGAAAAAAAAAGTTTGCGAGCATTTAGGACAAAACGGGGTCTGTAAGCTCGAGTTTTATCTCTCTCCTGCTTAGCCATTAAACTCAAAAAAAACCTAAGGATGGAAGTGAGGTGGAATGAGGTTGGAGGTGGGGGTGGGTGACAGCCCCTAGGGTGCGGCAGCGCTCAGCCCAGCGCGACTCGCGTGTGGTCACTTATTGGCTAGCCGGATCCCGGCCCTTGGCCAATCGCTGGGCGCTGGGTCGTCATGGCGACGAGGAATCTAACACGGGCGCTGTGCCCCAAGCTTGGTGGTGGGAGAGCTGGGGACGATGGCGCAGAACCTGTACGGTCCAGGAGTCCGGATTGGCAACTGGAATGAGGACGTCTACCTGGAGGAGGTACGAAGGGTGAGGCCCGGCACAGCCCACCCATGGCCCGGGGACTCCCACCCCCTGGCCCAAGTTCCGGCCCCTTCTTTGAGGATCCCAAGCCTCCTTTCTCACCCAGCTCACATCCAATGTCCCTAAAACCCCATCTCCCTATGAACTCCCTGAGTATCTCACAGGCTGTCCCACAAGTTCACGCCCTTCTACTCTCTGTCTTTTTAGTTTTTAACATTTATTTGTTTTTATTGGAGTCTAACTTCCATGTGTAAAACAGAAAGCTAGTGGGAAGCTTCTGTATAGCACAGGGAGCTCAGCTGGGTGCTCTATGATGACCTAGAGGGGTGAGATGGGAGTGGGGAGGGAGGGAGGAAGGGAGGTCCAAGAGGGGGGGGACATATATGTACTTATAGCTGATTCACATTGTTGTACAGCAGAAACTAACACAACATTGTAAGGCAATTGTGTTGTTGGTGGTGGTCAGTCACTGTCGTGTCAGACTCTGCAGCCTCCTGCTACAGACTATGAGGTCCAGGTACAGTTTCTGCTGTACAACAAAGTGAATCAGCTATATGTATGTACATATATGTCCCCTCCTTCTTGGATTTCCCTCCCATCTCCCCATTCTGCCCCGCCTCCAGGTCATCACAGAGCACCAGCTGAGCTCCCTGTGCTATACAGCAACTTCCCACTAGCTATTTTATACGTGAGAGTGTATATACGTCAATGCTACTTTCTCGATTCGTCCCACCGTTCCCTTCCACACCCCCACTGTGTTCACAAGTCCACTTTCTATGTCTGCATCTCTATTCCTGTCCTGCAAATAGGTCTATCAGTACCATATTTCTAGATTCCATATGTGTGTGTTAATATATGATATTTTTCTTTCTCTTTCTGATTTACTTCACTCTGTATGACAGACTCTAGGTTCACTGCATCTCTAGGCCTCCCAAACTCTCAACATCCCTGTCTGTGTCTCTCCGTTAGTCCAGAGCCCCACTAAATTCCTTCTGTTCCTTAGAGACTTACAGACTCGAAGCTTCAGTCCAGGTGAGAAGGCAGGCCCTAAGCAAAATTACTGCCCCCATCCCCGTCACATATCACCTCCTAAGGGTCCCAGTAGCATCCCTTTTACTGATCTTATACCCATTGCCCTGAATTTCTCCTATGGTGGTCTTAACTAGACCCTGGGTCATCAGGGAGGACTTCTAGTGTTCATCATCATAGAACTAGCAGAGACCTCAGGAGGGGGAGCATATGACCTTCAGATGTTACTCATGTTTGTCACTGGTTGAAGTAATTACAGGTGATTATTCTTTTTCATGTCTTTCTAAACATTCCAAATGAAATTTTAAAAGTAATGCTAAAATGTAATGCTGAAAGGTCTACCACTTCCTTTATCCTCACATTTCTTTTTTCATTCTAAAATTTTGCTTTTTCAACTTGATGTTCTTTTGACCTAAAAGCTCTAAGTGTGTGTATTAGTCAGGACTCTTGTTGACTGTTTGGATTTCATTCATTTTTTTCTTTAACCAGGAGATCATGAAAGACTTCTTAGCAAAGAGGGATAAGGGACAACTTCTCATACAGAGAAACAGAAGACTAAAAGAGAATCTTTTGAGACCGGTAATTGTAAATTCAAACAATGTTTTCAAAACTTTATCAAATTAAGTGTGAGAATATGTTAAGCAAGCAAATATTCCATAAGTGGGTGGTCATTTGGTAAATTCCTATTTTTCTCTTTAAATAATCACAATGTTTAAAATTCCCTAAGATTTTAGAAGAGCTTCCTTGGTGGCTCAGCAGTAAAGAATTCACCTGCCAGTGCAGGAGACTTGGGTTTGATCCCTTGGTCAGGAAAATCTCCTGGAGAAGGAAATGGCAACCCACTTCAGTATTCTTGCTTGAGAAATCCCATGAACAGAGGAGCCTGGAGCGCTACAGTCCACGCGGTGGCAAAAGAGGCAGATATGACTGAGCGATTAAACAACAGAAGCAAAATTTTAGAAATGTGAGAGGTTTACTATTAATTATGTTTATTTATATTTTCCAAATCAGTCATGTCAGACTCTTTTGACCCCATGGACTGTGGCTTGCCAGGCTCCTCTGTCCATAGGATTTTCCAGGTAAGAATACTGGAATGGGTGGTCATTTCCTTCTCCAGGGGGTCTTTTCAACCCAGGGATCAAACCTGGGTCTCCTGCATTGCAGGCAGATTCTTTACCAACTGTGCTACCAGGGAAGCCTCTCCAAATTAAGAAATGAATAGGTTGATGCATTCATAAGTAAAATTCCCATTTGTTGGTGCTCAGGAAATTTTCAAGGAATGTAATGGAATAGTAATTTTCCTGGAATAGTAATGGAATCAATCCACGTGATTTCTCATAAGCTTTATTTTACTTCATTTGGGATTATCAGGTATTTCAGTTTGGCAAATTGGGAGCAGATTGGTGGCACGAAAAGAAAGAATAAGGATCCGAGGAAATTCAAGTCCATTCCTTATTAAAATAGGGTAGGGACATCCTCAGTGGTCCAATGGTTAAGACTCTGCCTTCCAATGCAGAGGGCGTGGGTTCCATCCGTGGTCTGGGACCTATATCCCACATGCCACGGGGTGCAGCCGAAAGTTAAGATAAAATAAAATGGGGTACATCTGCGGTGGCAGAAGGAATTGCACGGTTTATTTGAAAAACTCCTATTTCAATTGCAGATGCAGCTTTCTGTATCTGAAGACGGATACATTCACTATGGCGACAAAGTGATGCTTGTGAGTCCCGACCATCCTGAGACAGAGGCTGATCTGTTTCTGCGCGGGGACCTCAGCCTGTGTATGACTCCAGATGAGATTAAAGCCCATCTGAGCAATGAATTAGAGGTGCCCTGTGGCCTGAGTGCAGCTCAAACCAAGATCCCAGTTGGCAGAAACACTTTTACTATTTTGTGGTAAGGAAACTTGAATTGTATAATAGGCTCCTTTGCATCACAAATCTCTTTTCACTTGCATCTTAAGGATCCCCTGGAATGAGAGCACTGCTGGTTGGAGTCAGACGTTATATGAACATCCTCTGTGATTCTCATCCTATTTTCTTATCTTGAGAATGATTGTCAAGGGGTCTTTACAATCCCTTTTCCATAAACATCAGGATAGTGGGTAACTTGAGTTCAATTCCAGACGCATCATTTGAAAGTATTGATCCAGGGAATAAAATTCAGATTCTGCCTGAGAAGCCAAGTGGGGTTTTCCTAATATCATTTCCTAATGCTTTGAGCTCATCCAAGTGCTTTCATTATTTTTAATGTTGCTATGCTATTTCTGCATCAGAAATATATAGTTGAATGTAAGATAGTACACGGAGATTTGCTCTTTTTTTTTTTTTTTTTGAGATTTGCTCTTTTAAAATTAATTATCCACTTAAAATGTGCTTGAGTTTTTGTAGATGAGCATTTAAGTCCTTGGAGAATAGATATGTAATAACAATTAAAAGTTATTGCTTACAGTTTGTTACTAATGATAGCAAGTTTATATGATAGGCATATAGTCAGTCCTTTACGTCTTTAGATTTTTTTTTTTAATGCAGACTGTTTATGTTAAAACAACTAAAAATTGATCACAATTTCTGTTTCTTGGACGATTAAGAGGGAAGAGTATACCAAATGTCTGCAAATTTGTTACCTTGCTTCTCTCTAAAGATGTCAGTGTTTGGAAATGTCATGTATAGACTAGGGAATACAGTCAGTAATATCGTAATAATTTTAAATGTCATCAGGTGGTAACTAGATTTATTGTGGTGATCATCTCATGACGTATATAAATGTTGAATTATGTTGTATATACTTAAAACTAAATGTAACGTATCAATTCTACTTCAGTTAAAAAAAGATGTCAGTGAACTTGGGCCAATTGATTAGTGTAGGACAATATGATGTGCTCAGTCCATCCTAGGCTCACAGAGTGGGAACGTTCTGTGTCCTGACTGTGTTGGAAGGTGGTGAATAAGGTGCCAGCAAGATTTGAAGGTCAAAAGAAAAGATCTTTTAGTTAGTGACTTATTTCAGTTAC
Organism: Bubalus kerabau; assembly: GCF_029407905.1. Classification (NCBI taxonomy): domain Eukaryota; kingdom Metazoa; phylum Chordata; class Mammalia; order Artiodactyla; family Bovidae; genus Bubalus; species Bubalus kerabau. Next base: position 27,619,103 of record NC_073642.1, read on the forward strand.
TGTATACAAGTAGACATCATCTCAGTCCTGTTCAACTCTTTGGGACCCCATAGGCTGTAGCCTGCCAGGCTTCTTGGTCCATGGAATTTCTCAGGCAAGAATACTGGAGCAGGTTGCCATTTTCCTATTCCAGGGACTCTTACGTGGTCTAGGGATTGAACCCAAGTCTCTTGCATCTCCTGCACTGCAGGCAGATTCTTTACCACTAGCACCACCTGGTTCGGTCTCTGGGTTGGGAAGATCCCCTGGAAAAGGAAATGGCAACCCACTCAGTATTCTGTATGCCTGGAAAATTGCACAGATAGCAGAGCCTGGTCTCTGCTGTCTATGGGATCGCACGACTTAGCGACTGAACAACAACATGGTATATAGAGTCCATGGGGTTGTAAGAGTTGGACATGACTTAGGACTAAACCACCAGGAAAATTATAAACGAAACTGCATACACACAAAAATAAAGCTGTATAATGATCCTAATACAGAGAATTGACATTATATTCATTCTCCACCGACAGTGCAGCTGGAGAGGTCATCGGTCAAGTCCTTAGATACGGGCAGAACTTCCGCCTCGGGATAACAGGAGGATTTGATGACAGAATGGTGAGTCATCATGTTGCATGTCTACTGGGACCAGTCACTTTTGTTTCCGGGTGGGCTACTGGCTACTTACTGAAGTGGACAGAGAACTCTACAGGTATGGGCTCCATCTCTGGTCTCATTATAGTTATCAGACTGCAGCTTTTCCAAGGCAGTTTTGGGCCAATTCTTTGCTTCCAACCTCATGGATTACAAAAATACATCCTTAAAAGCTAAAGAGTAAGAGGGAAAAAACCCTTTTTGCAATACATCTGGTAAAAAGCAAAAATTCATACCACCTCCACTTGTAAGTTAAATGATCAGGTTATATAATAATAATCTGACAGCTTCTTTTTTAAGTGAAAAAAGGTTTATTCAGGGAGATACACACTCCATAGGCAGAATGTAGGCCATCTCAGAAGGTGAGAGGCCCTGACAGCTGTTTAATGTCACCCATGCTAATGTATTTGCATAAATCAGGGAGCATAAGTCTTTGATCTTTACCTCCACCCTGGGGATTCAGACAAATATGAAATGCAGCTTCGATGCATACCTATGGGATGGGACTTTGGGTTAAGTTATTTAACCTTTTTGCATCTTGTCTATAAAAATGGAGGTTATTATACCATGTTGTTGTTGTTTAGTCACTAAGTCATGTCCGACTCTTTGTGACCTCATGAACTGCAGCACGCCAACCTTACCTGTCTTTCACTATCTCCCAGAGTTTGCTCAAGTTCATTTCTGTTGAGTTCGTGATGCCATCCAACCATCTCATCCTCCACCGCTCCCTTCTCCTCCTGGCCTTCAATCTTTCCCAGCATCAAAGTCTTTTCCAATTATACCTTACTATATGTGTAGTGCTTCACATACATTAACTCATTTATTCCTCCCAACAAGTCTTTAAAAATAAGGACTATTTTACCACAGTTTTACTGATGGGAAAACTGAGGCACGGCAAATTAATTGATTTTGTTCCAAGTCACATGTCTACTAAATGGCAGAGCTGGTGTTAATGTAACATTTTTCATTGAATCAAAGATTCCTTTATTGTTTGATGTGGCATCATCATCATTTTTATTTTTGTACCACTAAGAAATTAATGCTGGCAGTTACACTCTGAAGCATCATAGATGGTAAGCTGCAGCCTGATTTTATTTTAACTTTTTGTTTCATATTGGAGTATAGCCGATTAACAATGCTGTGATAGCATCAGGTGATGGTCAGAGGGACTCAGACATACATAAGTATGTATCCTCTCTCCCCTAAACTCCCCTCCCATCCAGGTTGCCACACAACATTGAGTGGAGCTCCCTGTGCTATACAGTAGATCCTTATTGGTTATCCATTTTAAATATGGCAGCGTGTACATGTCCATCCCAAACTCTCTTAATTATCCCTTTCCCCCATCCTTTCCCCCACCTTACCTCCCCCAGCAACCAGAAGTTCATTGTCTAAGTCTGTGAGTCTGTTTTGTAAATAAGTTCATTTGTACCGTTTCTTTTTAGATTCTGCCTATGAGTGATATCATATGATATTTCTCCTTCTCTGTCTGACTTTACTCAGTATGACAATATATAAGTCTACCCACAATGTGCAGCTGAATTTTTTTGGTATTAATTTACTTTTAATAATAAAATTCATTGATGTAATTAAATTCAATCTAATCTTAATCAATCCTGACCACACATAAAATTCTTTTCTCAAGCTTCCTTTTTCATAAACTTCCCCGTGTGCAGCCTGATTTTAAATGTGAAAATTAGAGGAAATATCTCATCAGAGAGAGGACAGTAAATCATCACCGTTTTATCGAGAGAGGAACCCTACTAACATTTTGGCTTACTTTATAAAGGGAAAATCTTAAAATGTAGGGAAGATCACAAGCACTACAACATTTGGATATTATTTTTTTCTTTTCTTTTCCCTTTCTCTTTCTTTTCCTGCTCCTTCTTTTCCTACCTCCCCCTTCTATCTCATCGCTCTCTCTCTTTCCTGTAAATCATCTATTCTTTGCCTGTTCATTGCCTTAGGCTTTAATATCTGCTCTTTCACAGATGATAAAAATGTGCCATGTGTGTTGCTAGTATTTCCTCTCTTTTGTTGCTTGGCTTTTAAATTGTATCTGTTCTAATCTCTGTTTGAGTCAAACCTATCAGTGCTTTTCTTTGTAATTCCTTCCATGGCTCAGAGCCTTTGAAGTCTGCTCCAAAGATGTGATAAAAAGAGTAACTTGTATTAATTTTTAGATGTCTGAACTTAAAGTATTGCTTAAGTTTATTCTTTCATCCACTTGGGATTTATTTTGATCAAGGGCTTAATATGAACATCTAAATTTCCCCCAAATGACTTGTTGGTTGTATCTGTGTTATTTCTTGAGTAATTATCCCTTTCTTCACTGAAATGTGCTCTGTACATTATTACATATGGCTGTTTCTGAGCTTCTTATTTGGGACTGTTGAACTGAAGTTGTCTATTTTTTTATTCCCCGATTGTAGCTTTATAATACAAATTTGAGGACTTGTAGGTCTAATTCCTTCTTTGAATTATGTTAGGAATTAATCTTTCAGTTAAATGTAGTAATAATTTTTTCAAGTCCCTCTGCCCCTGTAGGGGGGAAAATCACTTGGTGTTTTGACTGACATTGTAAAATTAAGTACATTCACCTATTTAGTAGCTTTACAGTATTTGTCTTCTGAGATGTCTGTTTCTTCGATTATTCTTTTCTTTCTTTGTTTCTTTGTTTTTTTGTGTGTTGGCCACATTGTGAGGCATGTGGGAATCTTCCCCAAACTGGAATTGAACCTGCACCCCCTGCAGTGTGAGCAGAGACTCTTAACCACTGGACCAACAGGGAAGTCCCTATCCAATTATTCCTTTCTACATCTCAGTAAAGTTTTGTGCTCTCCTTCCCATAGATCTGACACTGATCTCATCAAGGTTATTATTTGATATCTTCTATTTTGGAAGCTATTAAGGCAGGTCCTTTTGACAGTTGCAGTAAAAAATAGAAGAAAATCATTGATTTTTTTCTTCTCATCTTTGATGAAATCACTTACTCATGAATTCTAGTTGCTTCCCTTGTGACTTCTAGGTATACAGTCATCTCATGGTCAAATTATGACAATTTTATCTCATCCCAAGTTGTCAGACCTCTTATTTCTATTTCTCATCTTTTAATTAGCAAGCCCTTTCAAGATATTTATGAAAAATCTGGTGATGGTGGCCATCTAGATTTGTTCCTGATTGTATTAATATTTTTCTTTATATGAAAAAAGCAACATTTGTGGCTTGAGATGTATATTATTTTCGATTATCTCAGAATGGCATGGCCATTCTCATCAGCCAGGCTGAAGCCACAGTACATCTTGGACTTATCTTTCTTTCCCACCCACATACAGCTCCAGTTGTTAGGTCCTATGGCTCTTCCTTCATAATGCAGTCTGGTCCATCTTTGCATTCCCGATGCCACTTCCCCATAGCTTGATCCCTTCAGTCTATCCTGACTTTATCCCATACTGGCAGGATGCTCTCAGGTTGATCCTTTAAAAGGTCAGCTCTTCTCACCTCCCATCTCCAATGAAAAGTCGGTAGTGCTCCCTCTTCCCACCTCCTAACTGCCCTCCGCATTAAGTGCTGCTGGTGACTGGCATTTAATGGGGAACACATGTATACCTGTGGCGGATTCATTTTGATATTTGGCAAAACTAATACAATTATGTAAAGTTTAAAAATAAAATTAAAAAAAAAATAAAGCCCTCTGTAATATGTCCCTGGGGCTTGGTGGCTCAGTGGTAAAGAACCCGTCTGCCAATGTAGGGGATGAGGGTTCCATCCCTGGGTTGGGAAAATCCCTTGGAGAAGGAAATGGCCACCCACTCCAGTATTCTTGTCTGGGAAATCCCATGGACAGAGAAGCCTGGCTTGCTGCAGCCTATGGGGTCATAAAAGAGTCAGACACAACTGAGCAACTGAACAACAACAATATATCCCCTCCGTCCTGGCCCATGCTCATCCCCTCTGGCTCCCTGGCAAAACATCACCTCCTATTTGGGGTCTTTCCTGAGCCCCTGGGAGAGCAAGTGTTTCCACCTGTCCCCTCCTGTAGCTCTTGGCATCCCTGCTGGACACCATACCTTACAGATGCTTCCATTTCAATCCTCTCTCCTGTTAGTCAGGAAACTTCTAGAGGGCAGTAACTCATTTCCACCTTCCCCAGAGCGCTTCATGCCACAGCTTTGCATAGAAAAGATGTTTAATGAACAGTACTCAAAATATGCAGAAATAACTGCCAAGGGCAGGGTGGAAGGTGTATTGGTAAACAGCTGACCAGGAACTAACGTTATGGACTTTTTAGCAAAATGGGGTGCTGCAACGTTAAAAAGTCAGCCAGAGAGCTGACAGAAGTCTCAAGTGTGGACATCAATTCCAGAGGGGCTGAGGCCCCCTTGGAGGCTTACATATGAATATCAGCTGTGCTGGTGCTGGTTTTAAGAGCATTCACTTCACACAGTACATTTCATGCAGCATTATTCATAATGAATAAAATACTGATCCAAACCCGATGTCCTGAGCAAAAGGAGGAGTGCAGAAGAAGAAGGAGGCTGGGTTTGGTATTCAAAGAAAGGGAAAGCAGTTGGAGGTGATGCGAGGGTGAGTGGTCTCAGCCTCTGATACAGCCTTTTTGAGATAAAGTTGAGTGTCCTCATATGATCAGTAGGAGCAGGGCTTTTGAAAACTGCTTTTGAACACACCGGGCTTCCCTGGTGGCTCAGACGGTAAAGAATCTGCCTGCCAGTATAAGAGACCCAGGTTCAATCCCTGGGTTGGGAAGATCCCTGGAGAAGGGAATGGCAACCCATTCCAGTATTTTTGCCTGGAGAATCCCACGGGCAGAGGAGCCTGGCAGGCTACAGCCCATGGAATAGCACAGAGTCCGACATGACTGAGCGACTAACACTTTCATTTTTTGAACACACTGGCTATGCAGCTAGTGAACTGCTGCTCGCATAGATGTGATAGAAAACATCTGCTTGCTGTCCTTTTCAGTTATATTTATCAAGTGACCACAGGACCCTTCTGAAGTCATCCAAGAGGTCCTGGCTCCAGGAGGTGTTCCTGACGCATGAGGATTCCTACCTGAACTGCTGGCAGGCTGCCTTCCCTCATCCCCAGCTTCGCCTGGAGTACGAGGGCTCCCCCGTCCCGGTGAGCACAGCTGTATGTGCCGATGCCGTGAAGTGGCTGCGAAGCATTCCTGCGTGTAAGATGGAGGCTTGTCAGGGCTCTGAGGGCTCCTGTGTTTATGGACTTTCACTCTGTCTCTTTTTCATTTCTTTTAAAAAATATTTATTTATTTTTATTAAAAAAATTTTTTTTTTGCTGCACTGCATGGCATGTGGGATCTTATAAATAGTTCCCTGACCAGAGATTGAACCTGCGCCCCCTTCAGTGGAAGCACGGTCTTTTTTTTTTTTAATTTAGAGTATAATTTCTTTATAATATTGTGATGATTTCTGCCATACATCAGCATGAATCAGCCATAGGTATACATATGTCCCCTCCCTCTTAAACCTCCCTCCCACCTCCCACCCTATCCCACCCCTCTAGGTTGTCACAGAGCGCTGGGTTTGAGCTCCCTGTGTCATACAGCAACTTTCCATTAGCGCTCTATTTTACATATGGTAATGTATATGTTTCAATACTACTCTCTCACATCATCCCACCTTCTCCTTCCCCCACTGTGTCCACAAGTCTGTTCTCTTTGTCTGTGTGTCCTTTGCTGCCCTACAAGTAGGATCACCAGTGTCATCTTTCTAGATTCCATATATGTGTGTTAATATCTGATATTTGTCTTTCTCTTTCTGACTTACTTCACACTGTACAACAGGCTCTAGGTTCATCCACCTCATTAGAGCTGACTCAAATGGGAAGCACAGAGTCTTAGCCACTGGACCACCAGGGCAGTCCCTTGTTTTCATTCCTAACTCAAGTTTGGGAAGTACTGTTTTCCCCAGGTGGCAGCATCCTGCCTCAGTGCTTCTCCATGCTGACCGCACATACAGTCACCCACACAGCTTCATAAAAATACGGAGGCCCAGGCCCTGCCCCTGAGATGAGGCTGAGAACCACTCCCCTGACACTGTAAAGATGCTGCTGCTGCTTTCTTTCAGGCCTCTGTTAAGTCCTCATTTCTACTAAGTCAGATAGATTCATCCATTTTATTCTTAATGGATTATGCATTTGGTGTTGTAGATAAAAAAATCTTTTTTTTTTTTTTTTCTTGGGTGCATGGCTTATAGGATCATAGTTCCCTGAACAGGGACTGAACTTGGGTCATGGCAGTGAAAGCCTGGAGTCCTAACCACTAGGCAACCAGGGAGCTCCCTAAGTCCTCACTTCTAAAGAGCCTGGGTAATCTGGAGGAGTGAAGGACAGGGCAGGGCAGCCGCCAGGTGAGCACAAGGCTGGCTGTTTTCTCAGGAGTCTGGGCCCTGTGGATGGCAGCAGAGTTCTGGATGGGGAGGCAGCTGCAGAGGTGCAGAGCTTTTCAAGTACCAGAGGCTGTGCTTTTTGCTTATGAGACATCAGGCAGATGAAGACCGAGGGGTCATTAGAGGTTATTGGGAGAATGCAGACTTATAGCCAGGAAGGACTTAAAGAGCTGGCCATCCAGGGATTTCCAGTTACCAGCCACTCTGGATCTACCCAATGCAGTGGGCTTCTCTCTCAGCTCCACAGCCGGACCCACATTTGCAAGGGTCTTTTTTAATTTTTTTAAATATTTATTTCCCTGCACCAGATCTTAGCTGTGAAATGTGGGATCTAGTTCCCCAACCAGGGATCAAACTGGAACCCCCTGGACTCTTGAGAGTGCAGAGTCTTAGCCAGTGGGCCACCAGAGAAGTCCCTGCAAGAGTGTTTCTCCCAGCATGGAGAATATACACGTGGTCCACAATGATGCATGCTTGACAGATTTCTGCTGGTCTTTGCCAAGCTTTGTTCTCCTTGAAATTGCCTCTCATCTCCACAGTTTAAACTGTCAGTATCTCAGCTTCAATATCTATAAAATGAGGACATATGTCCAACTTATGAGGTTTTATGAGGATTAAACAGTTAGTACATTTACCATGCTTATTAGAAAAGTAGAAAGAAAGAGACTTCCCTGGTCGACAAACTAAGATCCCACATGTTGTGTAGCATGGACAAATTTTTTTTTAAAGTGCAAGAAAAGAAGAGTGGAGTTATATGTTATATATTATATATATATATATATATATATATATATATATATATAACTATAAAACTGATTCGCTTTGCTTGCACCTGAAACTAGCATGATATTGTATGTAAATCAACTATGTTGTTGTTCAGTCTCTAAGTCACATCTGACTCTTTGCCAGCCCATGGATTGCAGCATGCCAGGCTTTCTTGTCCTTCACTACCTCCTGGAGTTTATACTCCAATAAAAATTTTAAAAAAGAAAAGTGCCTGGCTCAGAGGGCACTCCCAAGCGTTCATTGTTGTTAATTTAATGGTGGTGGTGGTTCTGTTGCTGTTGTTAGGTTAGACAGGTTGTCAGGCACCAGGAGTTTGTTTCTCCATCGCTAACTCAAGCCACAGCCCGAGGCAGGTCTTCGAGCCTCACTCAGACACCTCTGCAAAATGGAACACTTCATACCTGTCCAACTTCCACCCACATGTCAATGCCCTTAAGTCAGGAGCACCTGGGGTTGAATGAGTCAGCTTTATTTCTTGTCTCAGTGATGGAGAACATGCACCACAGGAAACGGTGGGGCGTCTCAGTAAAAGACTGTCAGGAAGGACAAGCTACAGAACTGGGGCTGTGGTGGGAGAGTTTAGGGAGGGTCTCAGGAAGTGGGGTTGGGTGCCGTCAGGAAGCAGGTGTGTCTCAATGCATCTTATCTATAGAGGGCAGGCCAGCGCATGGCCAAAGCTGTCCTGAGTAAGGAAGTTGCAGTCACTCCTGTTCTCTGGGAGAGGAGGACATTTGGTATTTTGTGGTTTGGACAGTGCTCATGGTTTTGCTGTGTTCAGACACAGTTACACAGTGGTCTTCTTTCTGTCTTGACCCATCGTGGTCACAGTATGGCCTTGTCTGATGTGGGCATTGTGTGAAATTGATTATATTCCACAAGGGAACACTAAGACATAGCTGGGGGTGCCAGCCCAGCTCCTGGGTGTCAGAGCTGCTTTCTCACATCTCACACTGCCTTAAGCTTACATGAGTCAGGATTTTGAAATAATATGTCTTTTATTTTCTAATTATAAACAAGGTATGCTCACTTATGGGAAGTCAGAAAAGGACAAAAAATAATAAGAAAATTACCAGTAGTTCCACCTTCCAGAGAAAGCCACTGTTATCTTTTCTTTTTCCATATCTATGTTTTCTGAAAATTTAATTTTAATGTTTTTAAAAAATTAGGACATCAGGAATATTCTTATTTTTTCCACTTAAAAACACCACTGATCCTATTTCCAATTGTCAGGGATCTTCTCCAAATTGACTTTAAATGATTATATAATGTTCCATCATATATGTATTTCTAATAATGTATTTACTAATCTGTAAAGGTTTGACTTCTAGGTTATTCCATCTCTCTCTCTTGCTTGCTCTCTCTCTCTATATCTGTATCTATATCTCGGGGGAGTGTGTAATTTACTTAGTTCTGCCTTGCTGTAGCAAAAATTTGAAGTGATGGACAGACCAGTGTTACAGCTCAGTTTTCTTTAGAAAGCAAAGGAAAATACATCCTTGAGGCATGAGGGCGGATTGACCCAAAAGACTCAAAGAGAAGAGAAGTCCCCTGGTCAAGTTTGGCTCCTCTTTTTGTATGTTTCTTTCTCCATCCCCCTGGGCCTGCCCTATGTAAATTGAGCTAGCCAGGAGGGCTGTTTGTTTTACCTGAGGTCCTCACTCAAGTCCTGGACCTTCCTTTATTCTATTTTTGCGGGCTTTTCCCTTGTTTGTCTTTCAGCCACTGCCATTCTGGACTCTTTTTTCCTATTCTAACTACCTAACATTGCCCCCTCAAGAGATGGGAGGCCCAATTCTTTGGGAATAGGGGCGTTAAGGTCTCTCTGGCTACTTCCTGCTGAATTGGGATTGCAAGGGGCATTGGGCCTCCCCCTCTTTCTAGTTTCAAGCCTCAGAGTCCTTATAGTAGTGTCCATCTAAGGGTGAGTGATTTTTCTATGGTCAGCTGTAGTTTTATATATCCTTGTTGAACTGGCACTGCATGTTATAGCTTGTTGACTTGGGCAGAGACAAAACGAGTTAGACAATTGATAATACATGGAGCAATCATAAGCAGCATCAATATGGTGATGACAGGGATTAGTAAAGGCATTAGCCAACTCCAAATTCCCCATTGCCAGAAGGATCCCCCAAAGAGAGATTGTAGTCACCCTAACTCTCTAGCTCGTTCTTTGAGATCCTGTAGGATCTGAATGTTTTTCTTGAGGACTGTGAGGCTTTCTTTTAACTTAGCTGGAGGTATTTACCCAGAAACAACATGTCTCATTCAAGATGGCTCAAGTCCCTCCTTGTTCAGGGATCAGGTGATCTATCTCCTGTCTGCTTTGGAATACAACCCCTGCCAAGCTGTATTGGCTCTTTAGCACTATCCTGAGAAATCTTATCCCCAGAGCTTTGGGGGTGTTCATTAGAATGGCACTCGTTTGCATTTCTGAATAGGTATCTGAGATCTCCCAGGAACTCACAGGTGTATCGAGTGTCCTCTTCTGTTTTCTTCCACGGCTTGACTCGTGAGTAGTGAATCCAAGAGTCATGGTACCTTGACTGCTGTGGGGATAGAAAGTATTACAGGGTGGGGGCCCTTCCATGTGGGCTGGAGTTGAGCCTTTGGGGACCCATCTGCCAGACTTTAATTAGGACTTGAGTCCCTGGAGCATATAGTGGTGACTCCTTAGATAGCATATTCAAAAGCAGAGACATTACTTTGCCAACAAAGCTTTGTCTAGTCAAGGCTGTGGTTTTTCCTGTTGTCATGTATGGATGTGAGAGTTGGACTGTGAAGAAGGCTGAGTGCTGAAGAATTGATGCTTTTGAACTGTGGTGTTGGAGAAGACTCTTGAGAGTCCCTTGGACTGCAAGGAGATCCAACCAGTCCATTCTGAAGGAGATCAGCCCTGGGATTTCTTTGGAAGGAATGATGCTAAAGCTGAAACTCCAGCACTTTGGCCACCTCATGCAAAGAGTTGACTCATTGGAAAAGGCTCTGATGCTGGGAGGGATTGGGGGCAGGAGGAGAAGGGGACGACAGAGGATGAGATGGCTGGATGGCATCACTGACTTGATGGATGTGAGTCTGAGTGAACTCCGGGAGTTGGTGATGGACAGGGAGGCCTGGTGTGCTGCAATTCATGGGGTCGAAAAGAGGTGGACACGACTGAGCGACTGATCTGATCTGATCTGATCTGACACCCCACAAGCGTATATCCTGTTGGAATTTCCTAATGGCCATGGTATAAAACTGGAGGGATTGAGCCTCTGGATTGAGGAAGAAGTCATTGACATAAGCACAGGTCTCCCATATAGCATCCCATAAGGACTAAGACCAACCTCTTCCTTATGGGCAATATGGGTGCAGAGGAGAGCTATTGGTAAAACCTCCTTCCATCCCAGGGAGGTCTCCTGGGTTATCTTTTTTATCGCTGATTTTAAGAATTGGTTGGCTCTTTCTGCTTTTCCTGAAGACTGAGGCCTCCAGGCACAATGGAGATAATAAGTAATGCCCAATGCTTTAAAGACCCCTTGGGTGACCTTAGAAGTAAATGATGTCTCATTGTCACTTTGTAATGACCAGGGCAGACCAAATCTCAGAATGATTTCATGGAGCAGTTTTTTTACCACCTCATCAGCCTTCTCAGTCCAGGTGGGAAAGCCTTTAATCCATCCTATGAATGTATCTATCATGACTAATAGGTATTTATACCTTTGAGAAACTGGCATCTGGGTGAAGTCCATCAGTCAGCCCTCTCCTGGGTAGGTCCCGTGTCATTGGACGGACTGGGCCAGCTGGGGTCTTTGAGCTCCTTGGGAGTTGTTTAATTGGCAAGTGGGACAAGAGGAAACTACTTGCCTTATGTTCGTTTGGAGGCCTGTTCCTCTGAAGAACCTTTCTAGTAATCTTTGGAGGGTCTTCTCCCCTAAATGAGTGATGGCATGTAAGGAGTTAACCAACTTCCATTCGTGGTTCCCAGGGAGAAAAAGGAGTCCCTCCTTTTGGAACCACCACCCCATATGATCTTGAAAGCCCTCACTCTTAGCTTTAAGAGTCTCACCTTCAGTATATGAAGGAGTTTCTGGCAAATTAGTCTGAGGAACTAAGGTGGCAACCCCTATTAGGTCATGGTTCTGTAATGCTGCTCTCTTAGCTGCCTGATTGGCTGCTTGGTTCCCTCGTGCCACTTCTGTCCTCCTTTTTTTGGTGTCCTTTACAATGGGAGACTGAAACTTCAGTGGGCAGATGAACTGCCTCTAAGAGTCTAAGAATTTGATCACCATATTTGATTGGGGACCCTCGGGTGGTCAAATGGCCCCTTTCTTTCCAAATAGCAGCAGGTGCATGTAACACCAGAAAGACATACTTGGAGTCAGTGTAAATGGCTACTCTTTTCCCTTTTCCCAGTTCTAAAGCTCGAGTCAGGGCTATGAGCTCAGCTAATTGGGCTGAAGTACCTGGTGGCCAAGGTTTAGCCTCTATGGTCTCAAAAATGGAGACTACTCCATATCCAGCTCTTCTTTTTCCATCCAAGACAAAGCTGCTTCCATCAGTGTACCAGATTTCCTCAGGATTGGTCAGTGGATCTTCTGACAATCCCTCTTGGGGTTTTGTCCAGTGGTCCAAGGTTTCTAGGCAAGACTGAAAGGGGAGAGAGCCCTCGGGGGCAGGCAGGAGGGTGGCAGGGTTAAGAACCTCACGGGGATATAGTCAGGCCTGGATTTTCCATCAGTATTACTTGATATCTGAGGATTCTTTGATCAGGCATCCATAAATGGCCTCTCCCATTTAAGAGTTGTTTCACTTGGTGACTGGTAAAAATAGTTAATTTGCCCCCATAAGAGAGTTTTAAAGTATCTTCTATCAGGATTGCAATAGCCGCAAACTTTCCAAAGGCAGGGAGGCCAGCCTCAGGTGGTTGGGTTGAGCCTCTTGGATGAGTAAGCTATAGGCTAGGGCTCAGGTCCCAACCTTTGAGTTAACACTCCCAAGGCTATTCTTTCATTTTTGTGGACATAAAGTTGGAATGCTTTTTCTGGATCTGGCAACCTCAAGGCAGGTGCTTGAGTTAAGGCTTGTTTTAGTGTAGCCTCTGCCTTCTTTTAAGAAGTTCCCCACATCAGTAGGATTGAATCATCCCGTCCCTTCAAGATTTCATATAAGGGCTGGGCAATTAGACCATAGTTGGGTATCCAGATTCTATAATACCCAATTAGCCCCAGGAAAACTTGCAGTTGTTTTCGAGTCGTAGGGGAGGGCAACTGGAGGATTCCTTGTATTCGATCAGAGGACGGCCTCCTGGACCTGTATGTAATCTGAACTCCCAGGTAAGTGACCTTTGTCTTGACCATCTGTGCCTTAGCATGGGAGACATTATAGCCCCTCTCTGCAAAAAAGTTTAGAACCTGAATTGCATGTTGTTGGGCATGTTGTAGGAAACATGGAAGATGAAGGCCTGAATATCTAGAGAGATTGGATATTATACAGCATTTCTCTCCCAAAGGCCAGCTGTTTTATGGTTGTCCCTCCAGAAGATTGTAGAGGCAACATTGTGGGCCTGGATGGGACTCAGGAAAAGAACATGAAACAGGAAGGAAGGGGGTAGGGTACAACTTTTGAAAAAATGACATAGCCAAGGGCATAACATAAACCGATTAAAATAAAATGGATCAAAGATGAGAAGTCAAATTCAACTAAACCTTGATCCTCAGTCTGTAAGCTAAATGACACACCCAGAGGTGCCAGGACAGTTCTAAGGCAGTGTCAAAAGACCGAGGAGTGGGTGTTTCCACAACTGTTGGAATGATCGCCCCACTCATTAGCATATGAAATCACCCAGCTTGAGAAAACTAACCAGGCCACATTCCATGGCCTCTGCACTTGCACTCTGCAATGGGCACACCCTGTGGAGTGTGCTTCTCTCTAAATCCACACAAATCCACCTCTTATCTATCACTGGGTCTCTCACTGAATTTTTTGCAATGAGACATCAAGAGCCTGAGCTTCATTAGGTCATAAAACCAGGCACCATGGATTTTGGTCAGACTCAAGTCCCAGTCGGATATAACAGAGTGACTAAGCATAGCACAGAGTCCCTGCCACATGGGTTTGAGTCCCAATCTTAGGTAAATGGTTTCAAACACAACTTTCAGAAATGGAAAGATGATGACCTGCCTAATACTTTGTAAGCAGTGGCATAGATGGAGAGAGAAGCTGAAGGATGGGAGGGAAAAGCAGTGGGAAAAAGGTGCCGAGGAATCCCCTTCATAACCTGCCGGAAAATCTGCTAAATACCTGACCTGTGCTCACAATTTTCATTGGCCTGATCCTTGGCACAAAGAAGATTAAGGACAGAAGAACCCACACCCCCTTGGGCAACAGCTACTAAGGCACAGCATATAGTAGAGCCTTTGGGACACCCACTGCCACTCACCTGTTCATGGGGGGTGGGGCGGAGGTTGAGGAAACAAGAAATGAGAGATTGTAAAGGAATTAAGATTTTGTTAGCCAAATGTCCTTCCAGCCATAGGGGCGAGGACTCCTACCCCAACCAAAGGTCTCCTGGAATCTGAGACTGAGCCGCTTGAGCTTTCTGCTGAGTTTGTTTTTGCTGTCCTGGTTTCCAGCATGTTGGGCTTCTTGTCACTTCCCCTGCACTGGGGTTTCTTCACGTTCAGCTTCCAACGCAGGAGCTTTTGCCGAGTTGGGCTTCTGCTGTGCTTAGCTTCTGCCTCATGGGGGTCAAGCTGAAATTGTTTGAGCCAGGTTAAATCCAAGTCACGGCACCATCTATGTCAGGGGAGTGTGTAATTCCCTTGGTTCTGTCTCGCTGCAGCAAAAATTTGAAGCGACAGATAGACCAGTGTTACAGCTCCGTGTTACAGCTCAGTTTTATTTAGAAAGCAAAGGGAAGTACATCCTTGAGGTGTGAGGGTGGGTTGACCCAAAAGACTTGAAGAGAAAAGTCCCCCTGTCATGTTTGGCTCCTCTTTTTATATGTTTTTTTCTCCTCCACCAGGCCTGCCCTGTGTAAATTGAGCTAGCCAGGAGGGCTGTTTGTTTTACCTGAGGTCCTCACTCCGGTCCTCAGACCTTCCTTTGTTCTATTTTTGTGGGCTTTTCCCTCTGTCTTTTAGCCACTGCCATTCTGGACTCCTTTTTCCTATTCTACCTACCTAACATATATATAGATATGATTTTGAAATTATATGTCTTTTATTGAAATAATATGTCTTTTTGTTTATTGTTTATATATTATAAACAATATATGTTCATTTATGAAAAGTAAGAAAAGTACAGAAAGAATATGAAGATTATCAGTTGATATATATATCTATAGGACTACTGGGCTTCCTTGATGGCTCAGTGGTAATGTATCCGCCTTAAATGCAGGACACACAGGAAACGCAGGTTTGATCCCTGGGCCAGGAAGACCCCTTGGAAAGGAGGGCAACCCACTCCAGTATTCTTGCCTGGAGAATCGCATGGACAGAGGGCTACAGTCCATAGTGTCACAAAGAGTCGGATATGACTGAAGGGACTGAGCATGTGCACTGGCATATAACTACTATATGCTGCTGCTGCTGCTAACTCGCTTCAGTCATGTCCGACTCTGTGCGACCCCATAGACAGCAGCCCACCAGGCTCCTCTGTCCCCGGGATTCTCCAGGCAAGAACACTGGAGTGGGTTGCCATTTCCTTCTCCAATGCATGAAAGTGAAAAGTGAAAATGAAGTCACTCAGTCATGCCGACTCTTAGCGACCCCATGGACTGGAGCCCACCAGGCTCCTCCGTCCATAGGATTTTCCAGGCAAGAGTACTGGAGTGGGCTGCCATTGCTATATATATATAGCATATATACTATTTATAGTGTACGGTATTATATATGTATATAATATATAAATAACTACTTATAATCTTCATGTTATTTTACTTATTCCATTATTTATATTATTTATTCCATTATTTGGTAGTGATTTTCATATACACTATATATAGATCGGAGAAGGCAATGGCACCTCACTCCAGTACTCTTGCCTGGAAAATCCCATGGATGGAGGAGCCTGGTGGGCTGTAGTCCATGGAATCGCTAAGAGTCGGACACGACTGAGCGACTTCACTTTCACTTTTCACTTTCACGCATTGGAGAAGGAAATGGCAACCCACTCCAGTGTTCTTGCTTGGAGAGTCCCAGGGACGGGGGAGCCTGGTGGGCTGCCATCTATGGGGTCGCACAGAGTCGGACACGACTGAAGCAACTTAGCATTAGCATATATAGATACTTTATATAAATATATTATATATATATATTACATATATATACACAATATTTCCAAAGTCTTGCCTTTAGGAAACTGAAAGCCTTGATTCATAATTCAAATAACACACTTTCTTTATCTTTAAAGGCAAACACAAAGATTCTTATCACTCACTGCCACACGAATCGTGGGCTGGCGGCCCACCGGCATCTTTTCCTAAGGTACAGTATAGCAGAGTACAGCAAAATGCCATGCTGGAGGGAGGAGGCTGTGAATATAGGCAAGGAAGTCAATTTAAAGAAGATGGCCATGCACACAAGTCCTTTGATGATGAAAAAATATTACCACCTAGAACTTTGATGGTGTGAAAACTTCCCTTAGAACCCCTTCTATTATGCAAGTCCTTCCCCACAGAGGATTTTTAGCTATCATGGGGTCCTATACACCTTGTCCTTGCCCATATCTGGTGAGTCTTGCTGGCAAACACATCCTGTTTTAGAGAAACTTCTTTCCTGCAAGGGCTTTATGTAGCACTCTGCTGAACTGGGTGTTTTGAGATGAATTTAACAACTTACTGAGGGTTGTAATTCCATTTCCAACCGGTGTTAATTCTTTCCTGCCCCAGAACCTATTTTGGAAAGGAAGCGGAGGTCGCTGCTCACACCTATCTGGATTCACACAGAGTTGAAAAGCCAAAGAACCACTGGATGTTGGTGACTGGGGCTCCCAGGAAGGACTTGTCCACCATGTTGGACCTGCCCAAGCCTCCAGCAGAGGACACCCGAGCCCTGGAGCAAGTGAGAGAGCAGGTTTCGGACCCAGGGGCCGGAAACACACCTGACACGCCTGGCTGCGTGCCTCAGTGCGCGCTTCCAATGTAGCTATATGGGAAATCAACCTTGTATGCCTCAGGCTATTCTTAAGAAAGGCGTAGAGCTCTCCGAACATTGTATTAAACAAAGGCTCTATTCAGACTATTGAATTAACAGTGGAGGTCTAGGACACAGGAAAAAAATTGCCGTGGGCAATAGCTCAGAAATTGCATTTGAAGGTTACCGGATGACATTCCTTTGTTGATGAGCAAATTCTGAAGACTTAGCTTCCTATATTTAGATCCTCTGTAGCAGCAGCTTCTACGAGGGCTGTGTTACTTTTTAAAGCGATGTCTTTGCAATAAAGTTATCAGAACTTTACTTACTGAATTTCTGGCTCCACTCTTTATCCCCACCCTGCACAGTGTAGTAAGAAATAAAAAGTGGGTAGCTGTGGACTGCTGTGGCATTACATTAAACATTTCCCTCTTGTATTTCTGTGTCTTCTTTTGGCGTAGGGGAATCAAGACCTCTGTTTGACCAGTTAGTGATTTTCATATTGCAGAATCTCCTTACTTCTGCGTTGCCTTTGAAACCAGCACATTAGTTGTGGCATTCACGTCATCAGACAAAATAAATATATATCTTTCTATGTGTTTGTCCATCTACTATTCATTCTTTGTGGAGTACCAAGTACCTATGATGTGTAAGGTATTATAATGGGTTGAAGAGATTCCCAACACAGGAGGTTAAGATGAGGGTTATGGCTGGTTAGCCTAAAAATCCCATCAGCCCTCCCTATCTGTAATTTCGCATCCGCAAATTCAACCAACCGCCCAACGTGTAGCATTGATACTATGTTTATGATATGCGGGTGGTTGAATCTGTGGATGCAGAACCTGCATAGGGAAGCTGGCTTAAGGAACTTGAGTGTCCTAGAATTTTGGTGTCCATGGGGGCTCTGGAACCAGTCCTCGAGGATACCGAGTGACGACTGTGTGCCCAGAGGCAGAAAGTAAGTCACAGGTTATATAAATGCATTTTAAATAAATGCAGCTTCAAGCCAAAGGGCTTGATTGTTTTCCAGGAGTCAGGCATTACCCTGTCTATTGCAATACAATAGGAGGTGTGGCGATGGCACCCCACTCCAGTACTCTTGCCTGGAAAATCCCATGGACGGAGGAGCCTGGTGGCTGCAGTCCATGGGGTCTCGAAGAGTCGGACATGACTGAGCGACTTCACTTTCACTTTTCACTTTCATGCACTGGAGAAGGAAATGGCAACCCACTCCAGTGTTCTTGCCTGGAGAATCCCAGGGATGGCAGAGCCTGGTGGGCTGCCGTCTATGGGGTCGCATAGAATCGGACACGACTGAAGCGACTTAGCAGCAGCAGCAGGAGGTGTTTCTGCCCTTGGCTGTGCACTGGATTCACCTGTAGAACTTTAGTAATGAATGATGCCTGGCCCTCGCCCAGAAATTCAGAGTGAATGTCCGACCCAGCAGGGAGCCTGGAGCACCGACCCCAGAGTGGCTGGAGTGTGTTTTGTTTGGTTGGTGCCCAGTGATGTGCAGAAAAAACTGTGCAGGTTGTTTAATCATTTGTATATAATTCGTGGCTGCATGTATCAAGTTATTTGAATTTTATTTGGAAGGTAATGGCCAGCGTTTTGCTTTAGAAAGATTATTAAGGAAGCAGCAGGGAGTGCAGGGGTCCCTGGGGAGAGATGAGGCTCTGAGCTGAGGCGGTGTCAGGGAAGGTGGAGAGAAGGGGATGGGTTGGAGCAGGGATCCCCAACTTCCAGGATCTAATGCCCGAGGATCTGAGGTGGAGCTGATGTAATAGCAATAGAAATAAAGTGCACAATAATTGCTTGAGTGCAGTAGAAGACTGTGCTTCCACTGCAGAGATTGTGGGTTCAATCCCTGGTTGGGGAACTAAGATCCCCACCCGCCGCATGGCAAAAAAAAAAAATTAAAATATGTAAAGATCTCCTATAAGTGAAAGAGGAAACCACAATCATGCCATTAGAAAAACAAGGCAAAAGGCGTTAACTGGAAATTATATGAGAAATAATTTAAGCCTTCAATAAACATTTCAAAGTAAGTTCCAATGAAGATAATGAGACGCCTTTTTTTTTTTTCTTCTCCTGAAGAAAAGCAGTGACAGAACCAGAGTGTCAGAGCCTACAGGGACCAAAGCTGATTAGTCTCACAATCAGTTAAGTCCTTTGGAGAATGGAAGTAACCGGGGTAAGATTCATACAGATGCTGAAATCTCCTGGATGGATCTAGATGGCATTATGCTAAGTGAAATCAGTCAGACAAAGACAAATGCAGTATGATCCACTTACAGATCAGATCAGATCAGATCAGTCGCTCAGTCGTGTCCGACTCTTTGCGACCCCATGTATCGCAGCACGCCAGGCCTCCCTGTCCATCACCAACTCCCGGAGTTCACTCAGACTCACGTCCATCGAGTCAGTGATGCCATCCAGCCATCTCGTCCTCTGTCATCCCCTTCTCCTCCTGCCCCCAATCCTTCCCAGCATCGGAGTCTTTTCCAATGAGTCAACTCTTCACATGAGGTGGCCAAAGTACTGGAGTTTCAGCATTAGCATCATTCCTTCCAAAGAAATCCCAGGGCTGATCTCTTTCAGAATGGACTGGTTGGATCTCCTTGCAGTCCAAGGGACTCTCAAGAGTCTTCTCCAACACCACAGTTCAAAAGCATCAATTCTTCGGCGCTCAGCCTTCTAAAACAACAGACTGGGAAAGACTAGGGATCTCTTCAAGAAAATCAGAGATACCAAAGGAACATTTCATGCAAAGATGAGCTCGATAAAAGACAGAAATGGTATGGACCTAACAGAAGCAGAAGATATTAAGAAGAGATGGCAAGAGTACACAGAAGAACTGTACAAAAAAAGATCTTCACGACCCAGATAATCATGATGGTGTGATCACTGACCTAGAGCCAGACATCCTGGAATGTGAAGTTAAGTGGGCCTTAGAAAGCATCACTACGAACAAAGCCAGTGGAGGTGATGAAATACCAGTTGAGCTATTCCAAATCCTGAAAGATGATGCTGTGAAAGTGCTGCACTCAATATGCCAGAAAATTTGGAAAACTCAGCAGTGGCCACAGGACTGGAAAAGGTCAGTTTTCATTCCAATCCCAAAGAAAGGCAATGCCAAAGAATGCTCAAACTACCACACAATTGCACTCATCTCACACGCTAGTAAAGTAATGCTCAAAGTTCTCCAAGCCAGGCTTCAGAAATACGTGAACTGTGAACTTCCTGATGTTCAAGCTGTTTTAGAAAAGGCAGAGAAACCAGAGATCAAATTGCCAACATCCGCTGGATCATGGAAAAAGCAAGAGAGTTCCAGAAAAACATCTATTTCTGCTTTATTGACTATGCCAAAGCCTTTGACTGTGTGGATCACAATAAACTGTGGAAAATTCTGAAAGAGATGGGAATACCAGACCACTTGATCTGCCTCTTGAGAAATTTGTATGCAGGTCAGGAAGCAACAGTTAGAACTGGACATGGAACAATAGACTGGTTCCAAATAGGAAAAGGAGTTCGTCGAGGCTGTATATTGTCACCCTCTTTATTTAACTTATATGCAGAGTACATCATGATAAACGCTGGACTGGAAGAAACACAAGTTGGAATCAAGGTTGCTGGGAGAAATATCAATAACCTCAGATCCACTTACATGTAGAATCTAAAAAACAAAATGAAAACAGATTCATAGATACAGAGAAAAATGGGTGGTTGCCAGAATGGGAGGGGAATAAGGAACTGGGTGAAATAGGTTTTGGGGAGTAAAAGGTACAAACCTCCTGTTATGAAACAAACAAGCCACAAGGATGTCACGTACAGCATAAAGGTCAAGAATATTGTAATAACTTTATATAGGGACAGGTGGTGATCATTACATAATGCCTGCAAATGTTAAATTGTGATATAGTACACCTGAAACTAACATAATATTGCACATCAACTATATTTCAATTAAAAGGAAGGAAGAGAAAGGAAGGAAGGAAGGAAGAAAAGACAGACAGAGAAAGAGGGACAGAGAAAGGGATTGGTCTCACCTGCATATTTAGTCTTGCAGTTTTCCAAAGCAGCCACAAGATGTCAGTGTGAAAAACGCTAACAAGTCGGCTGCCCTGGCTCAGCAGTTGAGCTTAATTTCAAAATATAAGGGAGTTTCCAGTTTTCAAAAATGTAGATTTAAAGAGGGGAAAAACCATAAAAGCACTGCAGTTAGGGTATCAGTTCATTTTTTTCCCTTGTAAAAGAAACAGTATACTAGGTGAATGTAAAGGCTTCTTTTAAAAAACAGCATTCCAAGGGGTTGTGCCAGGGGACATTCAGGTTTGAATATGGCCCCTCTGGGACTGTATATAGACATTCCGTCTGAAGTCTGGACTTCTCCCCAGGAAACTGTGCTAAGCACCCAGGCCTGGGACCCTGGGGTCTGAAGCTTCCCTGAGTGACAGCAGTGTGATGTCCAGTCATTCAAAGCCCTTTCTGCTTCTCTCTGGTCCTCCTCCTTGCCAAGCCTTAGTGTTCTCTGCTGGACTACTGACTTCCTCTCAGACTTGTTTATAAGATTAACTGAATTGACATAATGTATTCTTACGAATGGCAGGAGGATAATAAGTTATAAGACTCGCGCTGGGGTCAGACAACGCTGTGAGGAGATCGGTCACTTCAGGCTTCCCAGGTGGCTCAGTGATGAAGAATCTGCCTGCCGGTGCAGGAGACACAGGGTCAACAACTGGGCAAGAAAGATCCTCTGGAAAAGGAAATGGCAGTCCACTCCAGTGTTCTTGCTTGGGGAATCCCATGGACAGAGGAGCTTGGCGGGCTACAGTCCATGCGGTCACAAAGAGTCAGCCACGACTGAGCACACACGCCTGCATTGGTCACTTCCTAGGTGTGTGACCTTGGAAGTCTCTGTACTTCTTTGAGGCTCCATTCACTCATAGGTGAAAGAATGACTAAAATGTCCCCCGTCTCATAGGCTTGCTGTGTGATTGTATATCCTGAGCATCCAGTGTCCCATCCAGCACCATGTCAGTCATCATATCAATTATCATGGTGACTTGTGCTCTCCTGCATCTCTGTGCTCTTTGTGTGCTGCCTGTCATTGCTGCATCCTCATTTTTAAATATTTATCTCCTCCACGTGACTGTGAACTCTTCAAATACAGAAACTGCACGTATGCATACGTAATTTTCATCTCTGTATCCTCAGTGTTCATGCTACTAAGATCTTCCCCCCTCACTTCTCCCCAATTTACAGGTAAATGGGTGAAAACTTGGAGAGATAAACTGAGTTGCCCAGTGTGAGTGCTCAGTCATCAGTCACTAGGTTATGTCTGACTCTTTGTGATCCCCATGAACTGTAGCCCATCAGGCTCCTCTGCCCGTGGTATTTCCCAGGCAAGAATACTGGAGTGGGTTGCCATTTCCTCCTCTAGAGCTGCCCAGTATTGCACACAAATTGGCATTCCCTCTGCCTTCCAGTTCTGCATTCAGAGCTGCTTTAAAGGTGTCCTCTGAAGGGGGCCAGGAGGACCAAGGCTGCAGGGCACGATTGAATGAGTAAGAGGGTGAGCGTAAGGCGGAGCTCGCCGCTCCAGAGTTGTTCAGTCCTGGCAGCAGGAAGCAGTGGCGGGGTGTGGAAAAGACTGGGAGCTGCCATGAGGCGTGATGGGACTACAGGGGACTTTTCTCAGCAGAGGGCAGTGCTCAGTTTCCTGGGCACCTCAGTCTGCCTTGGCATACCTGGGGTTCAGCCCCCAGCTGCATTTTGCAAGCCTGGAGGGGTGGTATGTGGGCTTCATCTTGAGTACCAGCTCTGGGGATGCGTCAAGTCTCTCTGGAGCCCTGTGCTGAGCAGGATGGGGGATGTGTCCAGTCTCAGTAGAGAGAGCCCTACAGATATCCCAGTCTGTATAGGAGGGGACCGTGGGCCATGCTGGGCAAACATGCCGTCTGATAGATCAGAATTCCTGCATCTTCTCCAGGTCTCCCAGAGCAGCCAGGCTGCCTGTCATTGGTTTGGGGGTTCTGTCGGGGGCACTGAGTGCAATAGGCTGATCTACCCAGGATTCTGCCCCGAACACTGATACCAAGGGCTCCAAACTCTTAATTCACTGCAGCCAGGTCACACACAGACCCCCACCCTCCACCCCATCTCCTCCCCCAGAGGAAGGGGAGACAGTGTCTCTCCACGGCCGTGTCCCCAGCTGTGGGGCCAGAGCTGCCTCCCTTCCTCCCCCTGCAGCGTCGTCTCTCAGCTCTGTTATTGTTGGCTGGTGTGAACAAGGCTGAACATCTGCCAGACATCTGCTCATGTCTCCTGTGAGTGCTCCCAACAGACGGGCAGGAAGCGGCGCTGCCCTAGACCAAGGTGCCAGGGGCGACGTGTGAGCCTCTCTGGGACGCTGCCTGGCCTGCCTGGGGCTGGTGGGACCCCTGGGGTCTCTGGGGGGCTGGCCAGATGATGGGAGAACTCGGGGATCTGCGTTCTTCCCCTTTTCCCCAGAAGGAACAGTACTCTGGTCAGTCAGTATAAGAGAGGTGAGGAGAGGGCAGATATGTTAGAAACTGTCTCCGCCATCCTGGGGAGGCAAAGACAAGACGAACAGGCTTCTACTCCTGGGATGGGTGTGGGAAGAAGAATGGCTTTCTCAGTGCCCCAGGAAATAGACCTTGAGAGAAAGATGTGAGTGCTGGTAGTTTATTTGATGGGAACCTCTTTGATATGATGGGAAACAAAGAAGTCAATAGAAAGTGCTTTATTAAGCAGGTGTCCTTGGGGCACCTAAAACACCTTCCACAGAGGAGCCAGAAAGGCAGCCTCATCTCCTTTGTGGGAGGTGAGCACAGGGGGAGATTTCTTCTTCACCTGCCCTCAGCCATTGTTGAGGGCTGCCCCGAGGCCATCAGCTTCCTGACTTTTCTGCCTGCAGCAGGGAGTGGGCTGGGAGCAAGCCTTCAGTGCTGTCAATGGGAAGCCACCAAGGGGGTGGGCAGGACGCAGATGGTCCCTGCCACTAGGGCAGAATGAAGGTCAAGGATGAGGCTAGCTGGGCATTGACGTAGCCGTGGTTCCTCTTCCCTCTCCTCTCTTTTTCTAAGTTGTTTTGTTTTGTTTTTTATCTAGCCCACATTACTTTTATTTTTTTATTTTTTTAATTTCATTTTATTTTTAAACTTTACAATATTGTATTAGTTTTGCCAAATATCGAAATGAATCCGCCACAGGTATACATGTGTTCCCCATCCTGAACCATCCTCCCTTCTCCCTCCCCATACCATCCCTCTGGGTCGTCCCAGTGCACCAGCCCCAAGCATCCAGTATCGTGCATCGAACCTGGACTGGCAACTCATTTCATACATGATATTATACATGTTTCAATGCCATTCTCCCAAATATTCCCACCCTCTCCCTCTCCAACAGAGTCCATAAGACTGATCTATACATCAGTGTCTCTTTTGCTGTCTCGTACACAGGGTTATTGTTACCATCTTTCTAAATTCCATATATATGCGTTAGTGGACCATTTTAAAAGTCTTTATAGAATTTGTTACAGTATTGCTTCTGTTTTATGTTTTGGTTTTTTTGGTCGTGAGGCATGTGGGATCTCAGCTCCCCGACCAGGGTTCGAACCCACACTCCCTGAGTTGAAAGGACAAGTCTTAACCACCGGACCACCAAGGAAGAGTCCCCCACCTCTTTTTCTTTCTCATTCTCTCTGCTGCTGTCACTGTGAGCTGCCCATCTCCTCCCTCCCTGCTTCTCCCCTCTCTCTCTTGTCATCCTCTCCCCTCTTCCTCTCTCTGTCATCTCCCTGACTCTCACCTTTCTGTTTGTATCCACCTATCCTCGGTTTTACTTGTTGTTTATTATTCAGTCGCTAAGTCATGTCCACTTCTTTGCTACCCCATGGACTGCGGCACAGCAGGCCTCCCTTGTCCCTCACTATCTCCCAAAGTCGGCCCAAGTTCATATCCATTGACTTGGTGATGCTATCTAACCATGTCATCCTCTGCCGCCCTCTTCTCCTTCTGCCTTCAATCTTTCCCAGCATCAAAGTCTTTGCCAGTGTGTTGATTGTATGCAGATCAGGAAGCTACAGTTAGAACTGGACATGGAACAACAGACTGGTTCCAAATAGGAAAAGAAGTACGTCAAGGCTGTATATTGTCACCCTGCTTATTTAACTTATATGCAGAGCACATCATGAGAAACGCTGGGCTGGAAGAAGCACAAGCTGGAATCAAGATTGCCGGGAGAAATATCAATCACCTCAGATATGCAGATGACACCACCCTTATGGCAAAAAGTGAAGAGGAACTAAAAAGCCTCTTGATGAAAGTAAAAGAGGAGGGTGAAAAAGTTGGCTTAAAGCTCAACATTCAGAAAATGAAGATCATGGCCTCTGGTCCCATCACTTCATGGGAAATAGATGGGGAAACAGTGGAAACAGTGTCAGACTTCATTTTTGGGGCTCCAAAATCACTGCAGATGGTGATTGCAGCCATGAAATTAAAAGACACTTACTCCTTGGAAGGAAAGTTATGACCAACCTAGATAGCATATTGAAAAGCAGAGACATTACTTTGCCAACAAAGGTCCATCTAGTCAAGGCTATGGTTTTTCCAGTAGTCATGTATGGATGTGAGAGTTGGACTGTGAAGAAAGCTGAGCGCTGAAGAATTGATGCTTTTGAACTGTGGTGTTGGAGAAGACTCTTGAGAGTCCCTTGGACTGCAAGGAGATCCAACCAGTCCATTCTAAAGGAGATCAGTCCTGGGTGTTCTTTGGAAGGAATGATGCTAAAGCTGAAACTTCAGTACTTTGGCCACCTCATGCGAAAAGTTGACTCATTGGAAAAGACTCTGATGCTGGGAGGGATTAGGGACAGGAGGAGAAGGGGACAACAGAGGATGAGATGGCTGGATGGCATCACCAACTTGATAGACAAGATTCTGAGTGAACTCTAGGAGTTGGTGATGGACAGGGAGGCCTGGCGTGCTGCGATTCATGGGGTCGCAAAGAGTCGGACACGACTGAGCGACTGAACTGAACTGAATCCTGAACAGAGAAGGGATGGGATCATAAAGGGACTTCATCCTGTCTCTCAAGGGTGGGCCCTTCCTCCTGTTCTAGGGGACTAAGTATTTCCTCCCTGTCACCTGGATGAATACTCGAGTCTCTTCAGTTCTCAAGTGTCCTTTAGCTACTTTGTGTTGCTCAACACTTAAATATGGACTCCAGTTAGCAGTTAAAAAGTCATTTTTCCCAGATAATAATCAAATTCTGGACTTGATGGAAAATCGAGCCCCCCTTCTTCTCCCAGCTTGGCCTCTTGCTGGCAGGAGGTCCCTCGCTAGGTCTTCTCTCCCATCTTACCCGCTGCACTTTCTGACCCTTTTGGAGTAAGAGCTTGGGGGGAGAAAAAGAGATCAGGACATGAGAAAACTTCTTTCCTGATAGTAAGTGCTAAGAGACCCAGCTTCTTTGTTCTCCCATCTTGGCCAGTGGCCATGATGAGTGTTTTTCTTTTCTTTCTTCTTCTTTTTTTTTTTTTTTCTGACCACACCAAGAAGCACCTGGAATCTTAGTTCCAGGGATGGAACCCATGCCCACTGTGGTGAAAAGGTGGAGTTTTAACCTTGGACTGCTAGGGAAGTCCCAGTGAGCATCTATCTTGAGGATGTTATCTCCGGGCATATCTCCCACTCTTGGGATCCTTTCTAGAGTTTTCCATGGAAGACAAATGCTCTCAGTCCCTGGGAATCCCCCATGTTTCTGAGTCTATCCTGCTGAGGTCTGTTTACTCTTCCAAGACATCTTCTGGACAGGACTAAGATGCCCACGTTCTTTCTCTGATGTGATTGGCTTCTAGTTCATAGGATCAGTCATGGATTCTTCGAGTCCCAGCAAATTCTAGGCACACAGCCCTGTCCCAGTGCAGCCACCTGTGTTTAGTGGTCATGACAGCTTCCCTTGGCCTTCTAGGCAGAGGTAGTCCCTTTGCTCTCCCCCTAGCACAGCAGATGGTCTTCCCTGGAGGTGCTCGTGGTAAAGAACCTGTCTGCCAATGCAGGTAGATGTAAGAGATGTGGATTTGATCCCAGGGTTAGGAAGAGCCCCTGAAGGAGGGCCCAAAAACCCACTCCAGTATCCTTGCCTGGAGAATCCCATGGACAGAGGAGCCTGGTGGACTATAGTCCATGGGGTTGCAAAGAGTTGGACATGACTGACGTGACTTAGCATGCAGGCAAATTTAAAGTATTACTACCATATCCCAATGTGACCATTAAATATATAGGACTATTGGGAGAACAGGCTCCAGGATGCTTTGGAGATTAGAAACACTTCTCATAAAATAAGTATTATATATTAACCCATCTATATGGAATCTAGAAAAATAGGTACAGATGAACCAGGGAAAGGTGAGGGTGGGACGAACTGAGAGAGTCACACTGACATATATGCAGGGCCATGTGTAAAATAGATAGCTAGTATAATATAATACAGGGAAGCTGCTGTGTAATACAGGGAGCTCAGCTCGGTGCTCTGTGATGACCTAGAGGGGTGGGATTGGGGGTTGGGAGGGAGGCTTAGGAGGGAGGGGATATATGTATTCATATAGCTAATTCATTGTTATACAGCAGGAGCTAACACAACATTGTAAAGCAATTATCTCCAATAAAAAGAATAATAATAAAAACAGAAAGACTTCTCATAGGAAAGGCCATCCCAGGAGAAGGAAGGGCCTATACACCAGAGCATCAATTTTTTTTTCCTTTTATTTATATCACTTTATTTTTACTTGGTTACCTGAATGTGGTTTTCAAAACCAAATAAGACAGATATTTGTATGATTAACAAAATTATAATGCTCATTAATTTATGGAATATATCCAGAACATATAGGATAAGGCTAACAAAGTAGATAACTAAAGAATTTGTCTATACAACATTAGAAAAATAAAACAGGTCAATGACGAAGCTGTATGAAATTATTCTTTCCTGTTTTTCAGAATCCATCTGAAAACATGCTGCCACAAATAGCCCTTTTGCTGCTAATGTCCTTGAACTTGGTTCATGGAGTGTTTTACACTGAACAAACATATACAGGCATAAAAGGCCCACCATTCAACACCAAGACACAGTTCTTCATCCCTTGTGCCATGAAGAGTAAAGGTAAACTTAAGAATATATTTTGATCTTTTAACTGGTGGGTTGTTTCTTTCTATAATCTTTTTTTTTTTACTTTTTATTTTGTTTTGGAATATAGCTGATTAACAATGTTGTGATAATTTCAGGGATAGTGTATCATCTTGAAAGAGATTCTTGAAAGGCCCATATAGAGAATGCAGTTTTCGAAGGATCAAGTCAGCTGAACTGTTAAGAAGTGTATCTCCCAAGTAGCTGAATAACCTGATGATTTAAGTATTCGTAATCTTCTTCTGATTGTTGTTGTTTAGTTGCTCAGTCGTGTCTGACTCTCTATGACCCCATGGACTATACCCCGCCAGGCTCCTCTGTCCATGGGATTTGCCAGGCAAGGATATTGGAATAGGTTGCCATTTCCTTCTCCAAGGGTCTTCCCAATCCAGGGATCAAACCTGTGTCTTCTGCATTGGGAGGCAGATCCTTTAACTCTGAGTCACGTGGGAAGTCCGTATTCTGATTACAAAGTAATAAATACTCAATGTGGATGACTGAGGAAAAGAAAATGTTTCCCTAATTTTTGGTGTGTTTCCTTAACATATATCTTATTTTTATATTTTTTCCTGCTTGATTCTTTTTTATTATTATTTAAAAAAATGGAAAACCCAAGGCGTAGTTTTCATTCAGTACTTATCATTTGATCCTTAGGCCAGTTTTGTTGCAGAAAGTGAAGTCCATTTTTTTTTTTTTTTTTTTTTTTAGTTAGTGGTAGTTGTTTTAATTAAAAAAAAATTTTTTTTTGGATGTGAACCATTTTTAAAGTCTTTATTGATTTTTTTACAATATTGCTTCTGTTTTATGCTTTGTTTCTTTTTTGGCCACAAGGCATGTAGGATCCTAGCTCCCTGACCAGGAATCAAACCCACACCTCCTGCATTGAAAGGAGAAGTCCTAACTGAACCACCAGGGAAGTCCCATGAAGTCCATGATTTTAGAACGATGGTAGCAATTCACCAACCAAATAATCAGTTTTCACATAGTTTCAATAATTACAGCAACTTCCTTGAACAGTCTGTAGAAATTCGGAAAATGTGGAATTGTCATTTCAGAAAAACTTGTTCTTTACTTGACCTCAATGATCTGCCACTTTGAAACATAAGGACACTTAAGTAATCTGTAACTGTCTGAGCTCACAGCCATCCCCAGCTTCCACTGAAAATCTCTGGGCCGGCTGGTGACTGTGGCCTTAGCATCTCGCTGGACCCCTCCAGAGCAGGGTCCAATGGGGCTTCCATCACCCACTTGGGTGGAAACCTTAATGTATATTGTATATACCACAGAATGCAGCCAGATTTATCTGTGACTTTATGTGAGCAAGCAAGTGTTAAACCACTGAATTAGGGGATGCCCATAATACACCCTAGTTTATTCGGGCTAATTTAGAAGTTGACAGTAAAAGTAAGATGCTGCTGTAACAAAAACCTGCAGTGTGTATTGATATATCGGTTAGGTAAATGGCAGTAAGGAAATGGGACTGGAGGAACACTCAGCCCCTTTTATGCAGTGGTGAAATATTTATGATTAGTCTCCTGTGATCACCTGGAAGGCACATTTGGTTCTTAATGAACTTGTAGCTCTGGAGAAAGTGGTTGGAAAATCAGAATGGTGGTAATTGCATTAGTTGTTGCTGGCTATGTTTAACAAGGTGTTACAAGGAAAAGATGCACAGAGAAGAGAATCGACTCATTTCCAAGAGTAATAACAGGGAATGGAGAAAGGCCAGAAATGAAGGTTGGAAAAATGTACCGCCTTGAGATGATAGCGTCAGAAATGGGATTGAGAAAGACTTCAGAGTGGCCAAAGGCAAATTCAGATTCAGGGTGTGGTACCCAGTGCCGTGTCCAGTTGGAAGCAGGGCAAAAATCAAATGAAAGGTGTGGGTCTGACACCTATAATTAAAATTTCCCTCTGATTTTTATGCCTCAGAGCAAACAGAGGAAGGGTAGGAGCTTCATGCTTGTGGCTCTAGGTGGCCTGAAGGCAGCCGCTGTTGTAATGCGTGAGAGAGGCTTGGGAACATGAAATAAACAAATACACAGCTCTAGGAACCAAGTCTTGAAAGAACAGTGGGTGTGGCTCCTGGAAGATGGAACTGGAAAGTGACTACTGAGTCGTCTGAGAGTCAGACTGCCAAAAAAAAAAAAAGAACCCTGGCCTTAGAAAGCCTGTGATTATTTGAGACTTTTAACCCTCTAAGCACCCTGAAACTCCAACCATGCACAGGCATCAAAAAGGCTGAGGAAAGCAGCCCCCAAGGGACATAGGCTTTCCAACATCTACTGCACAGGTGGCCAAGGAGGCAATGGAAAATGGAGAACTTTCCAAAAGGTGTCCTTGACGAGCAGTAAATAATTGCAGTGCCCTCTGAGAGCAGTTGTTGTTGTTCAGTCACTCAATTGTGTCCCCATGGACTGCAGCACACCAGCCTTTCCTGTCCTTCACTATCTCCCGAAGTTTCTCAAACTCATGTCCATTGAGTCGGTGATGCCATTCCAACCGTCTCATTCTCTGCCATGCCCGTTCATTTACAGAGTGTCAGTGACTGTTTTTGCATTACAATGGCAGGGTTGAATAGCTGTAGCAGAGACCTCATGGCCCACAAGCCTAACATATTTACTTTCTGGCCCTGAAGAAGTTTGCCGACGCCTGCTCTAGAAAGATGCTTCTCAGAACCGAGAGCAGCCGCTTCTGACTTGATACAAGGACCCATGTGTCTGCTGGAGATTCTGATCTTTTGAGCCGGGGGCTATAAATTGATGGGGCGAGGGGTCATCGCTCATGGGCTGGAAGTGTTTTCTTTCTGCAAGAAGGGAGAAAAGGAATATTTGGTGACCAGACTGTAGCTGAGACATTGAGTGCTCACTGAACATCCATGTGCTCTTTCTAACTGCCCACCGGTTGGGCATGGTCAGAGGATAAGTTCTAGACAGTTGATCATGAATGAAAATGACATGTGTCAAGTCTGGCCTGAGGCCTTGAAAAGCCCATGTATAAGTCTCTGTGCTGTCTTGTCCTCTGTTCTGTAACTCTGAATTCAACTAGTGTTGCGATGGTGGAGACGCAGGAAGGAGACAGCCTGGGTCCCTGAGTCACCACCTGGAAAGGGCTGCCTTGGAGAGTGGCCTGGGTTGCATCAGATTTTGTACTGATGAGAAATAAACTTCTGTTGGGATTAAAGTGCTGAGAGTTGAGGATTGATTTTGTTATTGCAGCTGAAGCTGATATTCTTCAAGAAAAATAATATTTTTATTGAATTACAGCTGACATACGACATTAATTTCAGGTGTACAACACAGTGATTCAATATTTGGATATATTGTGATATGATCACCACACTAAGTCTAGTTAACATTCATCATCAGGCATAGTTACAGAATTGTTTTTCTTGTGTTGAGAACTTTTAAAATCTATTCTTAGTAACTTTCAAATATGCAAGGCAATATTATTAACCTTGGGCTTCCCTGGTGGCTCAGAGGTAAAGAATCTGCCTGCCAATGCAGGAGACACGAGTTTGATCCCTCGGTTGGGAAAATCCCCTGGAGAAGGAAATGGCAACCCACCCCAGTATTTTTGCCTGGGAAATTCCATGGATAGAGGAACCTGGCAGGCTACTATTCATGAAGTCACAAGGCGTCAGACACGACTAAGCACGCTCACACACATAACTTATTTATAACTGGAAGTTTATATCTCTTAACTCCCTTCACTCATTTTGCTTACGCCCCTTCTACCACCCCACCCTGGCTGCCCACCTCCAGCAACCACTAATCTGTTGTCTGTATCTATGAGCTTGGGGTTTCTTTTGTTTTGTTTTTTCAGGTTTCACACATAAGAGAAATCATACTCTATTTTTCTCTGTCTGACTTCTTTCACTTAGCATCCTGCTCTCAAGGACCATCCATGTTGTTACAAATAGCAAGATTTCATTCTTTTTATGGGTAAATAATATTCCACTGTGTGTGTGTGAAGAGGAGCCTGTTGGGCTCCTCTATCCATGGAATTTTCCAGGCAAGAATACTGGAGTGGGTAGCAGTTCACCAGGGAATCTTTCCAACCGAGGGATGGAACCAAGGTCTCCTGCACTGCAGGCAGATTCTTTACCATCTGAGCCACCAGGGAAGCCCCTAAATAAACAAAATATATATGTGTTATATATGTATGTATGTATATATATATAAAGTTATTTGTCTTTATTCATTCATCCATTGATGGACACCTAACTGGTTGCCATGTCTTGACTGTTGTGAAAAATACTGCAGTGAACATAGGGGTGTATATATCTTTTCAAACTAGTGTTTCTGTTTTCTTTGGGTAAATATCAGAAGTGGAATTGTTGGATCATGTGCTAGTTCTATTTCTGATTTCTTGAGGAACCTCCATACTGTTTTCCACGCTGGCCGCACCACCTTACATTCCCACACAGAGTGCACAAGGGTTCCCTTCTCTCCACATCCTCACCAGCACCTGCCGCTTCTCATCTTTTTGGTACCAGCCATTCTAACAGGTGTGAGGTGACATACTATTGTGGTTTTGATTTGCATTTCTCTCATGATTAATGGTGTTGAGCACCTTTTCATATACTGAAACTGCTGTTCTATGTGATAGAATATACATCACACTATGGAATAATTTAAAATAAATCGAGTTTATACTTGTATATAGTTATTATTCAGTTATGCAGTTTTGTACTTAGAGAATTAATAGCTTTGCATGCCATGTAAAATAGTCTTTGAAACACAACTTTTAATAACTTTCTAATACATCATTATTTCTTTGATAATGCACAGAGCTTAAAAAAGCATGGTGAGAAAGACAAGTTCATCCATTGTGTGTAAAAGGGTGCATACATATGTGCTAAGTTGCTTCAGTGGTGTCCAACTCTTTATGACCCTCTGGACCATAGCCTTCCAGGCTTCCCTGTCCCTGGGATTCTCCAGGTTAAGAATAATGGAATGTGTTGCCATGCCCTCCTCCAGTGGATCTTCCCAACCTAGGGATCAAACCCGCGTCTCTTATGTCTCCTGCATTGGCAGGTGGGTTCTTTACCACTAGCGCCACCTGGGAAGCCCGGTATAAAAGAGTAACTTTGCAATTTTCCTGAAATACAATTTAACACTGTGTGTCTTTCCTGTGATCCAGTAATTCTATATCTGGAAACTTATCATCAGGCAATAATAAGAGATGTGGACAAAAACGGATACACAAAAGATTTTTGTTTTAGCTTTATAATATCAGAGTTGGAAATCATCTAAAATGTTCAACAGGAAGCAAACAGTTACATCACCTACAGCATCTCTGCGGGCGCTGCCTGTTTGTTGATGTGGCTTGTTTAGCATCAGATGCTTGCAGCTTGAGGCATGGAACATATATCTGATCTATAAGTACATATGGGATGCGCCCCCTTCACACTGTACCTCTTCATTCCCTGCTGACTGCTTTACGATTAGGGATGCGGCTGGCCAAGGCTTGTCTCCTTTTCAATTCTCTGGCAACTCATGACTTCTGGCTGCAAAGATTCTTCAGATGGTGTCTTGGACATCAAACAGCGACAGCCCAACATTTGGTTACATAAAGTGCAAATGAATCATGAACACGTGGATTATATTTCCGTTCAAATACACAGGGATTTCAATTTATGGGAAATGGACTGTGGGCTGCACGAATTAGCACTAGGTTTGGGAAATTGGTTGAAACCCTGACCAGATCCTCAGTTTAGTTATATCCATCTGCTCTCCCCACCCCTCCTCCCGCCCCAATCCCCCTCCTTAGCACCCTAGAAATGACAGCTGTTTCGTTCCAGGGGATGCTAAAAGCTAGTCTCTTCTCCAAGAAAGACGGGAGGCCAACTTGATTTGCCAGAGGTTCCTGAAGTTTATTTCTTTTGTCCCAAAGCCAACGACGACTAAACAAAATACAAAACGGACCCTCCCTTCCCCTTGGCTTCTGTATTGGAACTTTCTTAATTTTTATTTCTCTCTTTAGTTTCTTCTCTGCCTTAATGTTGCATGTCTCTTCCAGTGCTGATCCCTTAAATGTTGGAATTTCCTGAGGCTCCCTCCTGAGCCCATTGTCCTTATTGTATTTTGTGCGTGCTCAGACGTGTCCAACTCTGTGCAGTCTCAAGGATTGTAGCACACCAGGCTCCTCTGTCCATGGGATTTTCCCTGCAAGAATGCTGGAGTGGGTTGCCATGCCCCCTTCCAGAGGATCTTCCTGACCCAGAGATTGAACCCACATCTCGTGTGTCTCCTGCATTGGCAGGTATGTTCCTTACCACTAGTGCCACCTGGGAAGCCCCAGTTGCTTAGCTGCAAATGGAATCCTGCAGAGAACAAGGACAGCAGCTGATTAAGGTGTGGAGGACAGGGGTTAGGGAGGATCAGAGACTAGAACAGCAGAAGGAAGAGGAAAGGGGACCCATGGCCCTAGAGGAACAGCTGCTGTGTCCCCCACAGACAGCACAGACTCAGAGACAACCACCAAGAGAGCTCCAGGCCGGCAGGGAGGCTGACGGCTCCCTGATGTTTCTCCGGACTCTGGGGCCAGTGTCAGGGGAAGGAGGTGTGAAGTGGCCTGGGAGTGAGACTGCCTTCAAGATCAAACTTAATGCCATCTCCTCCATGAAGTCTAGTCTACAGCAGGGGTCCTCAGCCTCCAGGTCATGGACCGGTGGGTATCTCCTGTCAGATCAGCGGCGGCATTATATTAGAAATAAAGTGCACAACAAATGTAATGTGCTCCATGTACCCCAACGTTCATGTAGCACTATTTACAACAGCCAGGACGTGGAAGCAACCTAGATGTCCATTGACAGATGACTGAATAAGTAATCTGTGGTACATACATGCAATGGAATATTACTCAGCCATAAAAAGGAATGCATTTGACTCAGTTCGAATAAGGTGGATGAAGCTAGAGCCTATTATCCAGAGTGAAGTAAGCCAGAAATACAAATCTTGTTTGTTAATGCATATATATGGAATCCAGAAAGATGGTACTGAAGACTGCTGTCTTCATAGCAGTGAAGACACAGACATAGAGAACAGATTTGTGGACACAGGTTGAGAGGGGGAAGGAGAGGGAGGGATGGATGGAGGGAGCAGCAGAGAAACCTGTACACTACCACATATAAAATAGACAGCCAGTGGGAAGCTGCTATATGACACAGGGCACTCAAACCAGTGCTCTGTGACAACTTAGAGGGGTGGGATGGGGAGGGAGGTGGGAAGGAGGTTCAGGAAGGAGGGGACCTATATATACCTACGGCTGATTCATGCTGATGGATGGCAGAAACAAACTCAGTATTGTAAAGCAGTTATCCTCCAATAAAAAATAAATTAATTAAAAATATATAATGTGCTTGAATCAACCCCAAACCATCCCTGGCATTTTCAGTCTGTGGAAGAACTATCTTCCATGAAATCCATCCCTAGTGCCCAAAAGGTTGGGGACCGCTGTGTGTTCTCATCACTGGGGTTCCTGTCCCTCTTTGAGCACGCTCCAGACCCTTAAGCCAGTCCAGTCCTCCCCCACTCTGCGTCCTCAGCTCCCCAGTGTCCTCCCACTCTGCCTTTTGGACACTGGACTGGATCTAGGCTTCACAACTTGGCTCTTGGACTTCCCTTGAGAATAAGCTCTGGCCTTTGGTGCTGCCTTCCTGTACTTCAGACTGCCTTGGAGAGGATGCCTGGCCTTGGGTGGATCCTGGGCCTCTGTTGAGTTGGCATATATCTAGGCACATCTAGTTCCCCCTGGAGAGGTGGGATTCAGACAGTGGTCCTTTGTCTCCCTGGCTTAGGACTCGGTCAGTGTCCATTTCAGCATCCCTGCTGAGCCTCTCCAAGGTCTCCTCAGCTGGACCACTGAGTAATCTCTCCACTGCAAGACTGAACTCACACGACCTTCCAAATAGTGGGGTTATTACCTATCCATCACCTCCAGGGAGAGCAAAGACAGGACACCCCAGGGATTACCATGAGATTTTCATGTTTGTTCTGGTTCCCAAATCATCTCTGTGCCCCACTGGGTCCCCAATGCTTCCTGCATCCCTGCCTGGGCTGGTGCTGCTATTTCTGTCCTTCTTGCTCCCTGAGCTACAGCACTCAGCCTGGCTGGAGCTCATGGTCAGCCAGCCAGAGGGTGGCCTCTAGAATCTGTGGACAACTTGTTAGTTCCTTCCCTACCTTCTTGTCTAGTTTGGAGGAGGTAACCAGGCTTTTTTTTTTTTTTTTAATTTTATTGGAGTGTAGTTGCTTCACAGTGTTGTATTAGTTTCTGCTATACTGCAAAGTGAATCAGCTATGTGGTAGTTTAGTTACTAAGTCGTGCCCGACTCTTTGTGACCCCATGGACTGTAGCCCACCAGTCTCCTCTGTCCATGGGAATTCCCAGGCAGGAATGCTGGAATGGGCTGCTCTTTCCTCCTCCAGGGGATCTTGCTGAGTTAAGGACTGAGTGTGTCTCCTGCATTGGCAGGAGTGTTCTTTACCACTGAGACACCTGGGAAAACTCATATTCTCTTATATTCTGTGTTTATAATTGAGACTGTGTCATTTGACCCCATCTCCATTCACTTGGGTTAGGGGTGTCTTCAGAGAGGACTGTCGTTGTTCAGTCGCTGAGTCACGTCTGACTCTTTGTGACCCCATGGACTGCAGCACACCAGGCCTCCCTGTCCATCACCATCTCCCAGAGTATGCCCAAGTTCATGTCCAATGAATCGATGATGCCATCCAACCATCTCCTCCTCTGTCGTCCCCTTCTCCTCTTGCCTTCAATCTTTCCCAGCATCAGGGTCTTTTCCAATGAGTCGGCTGTTCACATCAGGTGGCCAAAGCATTGGAGCTTCAGCTTCAGCATCAGTCCTTCCAATGAATATTCAGGGTTGGTTTCCTTTAGGATTGACTGTTTTGATCTCCTTGCCTTCCAGGGGACTCTCAAGAGTCTTCTCCAATACCATAGTTTGAAAGCATCACTTCTTCAGCACTCTACCTTCTTTATTGTTCAGCTCTAACATCCGTACATATATAAATGTGTTCCTTTTGGAAAAGTAGGAAATGCAGAGAAAAAGAAATGAAAAGCACTTATAATCCCTCTCACTAGCCAGAGATAATCTGTTTATGTTGTGGCATATACTATCAATGATAATCTATTTTCAGAAAAAAATGCGATTTTCCATATTTCTCTGTTATTGAACTTAACTCTTTAACCCCCATTTTTCTGGACAGTGGGTTTTTAAAAATATTTATTTACCTGGCTGCACTGGGTCTTAGTTGCAGCACTTGGGACTTTTAGCTGTGGCATGTGGGATCTAGTTCCCCAACCAGGGATTGAACCCAGGCCCCTGGCATTGGGAGTATGGATTCTTCGACTCTGGACCACCAGGCAAATCCTGAAGATGGAAAATGGATTTTGCTAATCCAAAGTAAATTTAGTCATTCCTGGTTTACTCCCGATTTTAGTCAGGTCTCCTCTGGGTTCCTGCTCAGCCAGTTGAGGGTCTCCCTGCCTGGTTGTTATGTGAGATGATGGCACTGGGGAATGTGTACAGAGCCTGTGGTCCCCTCTTTGAGGCATTCTCTGTAGAGGGAGCTGCCAGCTTCTCCTTTGTCCGAGAGGTTCCATCCCCTCCGTGTTAGCCATCCAGGGATCTTATTCTCTCACCACAAAGGTCACCCTGCTTTGTCCACATCCAGCCGTCTGGGGCTCTTGGGTCAGCTGGGGCCTTCAGGTATTCTGGGCATCTCTTCCAAGTTCACCTCTTCAGGGAACTTTCAGCTCCTCTCTCCCACCCTACCTCCATCCTCCCATGGGAACCCAAGGGACTGTTCCAGGATCTTGGTCTAACCATCCCAAGTGAACATTTCCAATCTGAGTTGGCTCAGGACACTCAAATGAGGCTCTTTCCTCCCAGTATTTCAGGCAGAAAGTGGGACCCAGGTCTCCGTGTTATGTCTTATCCCTAATATGTACTATCTGTGTGTCTTGGTGCCAACCACAAAGGGGCAGAAGTGAGGAGTTCCTCTGCAGCCATGTGTTCTTTGAAACTCATCTTCCCTTCACTTGGGAAGACTTTTATCTTCTTTCAAATAAGAAAATAGCCTCTCTTATATCATCAAGTGTTTTTCCCAAATCTGTGGGTTTATGGTATAAATTTTGTGCTCTGTATCCTCCAGACTTTGCTCTTTGTAGTCCAGGCCAAGCTTTCATCATTGAAGAAACAAACAAAACACACACAAATTCAAATGTGTCAGTGTCCTATTGCTGCGGTAACAAATTGCCACAAAATGAGTAGCTTAAAACAATACATAGAGGGACTTCCCTGGTGGTCCAGTAGGTGGGACTCTGCCTGCCAATGCAGGGGACATGGGTTCGATCCCTGCTCCAGAAAGATCCCATGTGCCACAGGGTAACTAAGCCCGAGTGCCACAGCTACTGAGCACTTGCTCTAGAATCTGTGAGCTGTAACTACTGAAGCCTGCATGCCCTAGAGTCCATGCTGTACAATGAGAGAAGCCACTGCAGTGAAAAGCCTGAGCACCGCAACTAGAGAGTAGCCCTTGCTCATTGCAACTAGAGAAAGCTCAGCACAGCAGTGAAGACCCAGCACAGCCATAAATAAATAAATTGATTAAAAGACACCAACACAAACTATCTTAAAGTGCTGGAAGTCAAAAGTCCAAATTGGGTCTCCATGGGGTAGAATGAAAAGTGTTGGCGGAGTTAGCATTCTTATCTGGGCGCTGGAGGGAAGAATCCTTTCCCTTGCTTTTGCTGGCTTCTGGAGGCCGTCTCCATCCTTGGCTTATGGCCCCCATCCGCATCATCAAAGACAGCAGTGTCGCTTCTTCAAGACTCTGTCTAACTCTGACCTCCTCTTCTGCCTCCCTATCCCACTTTTAAGGACACTTCTGACTTTATTGGGCCCACCTGGGCCATCTAGGATAATCCCTTTATTTTATTTTAATTGGAATATAGTTGCTTTACATTGTTGTGTTAGTTTCTGCTGTACCACAAAGTGAATCAGCTATATATATATATATATATATATATATATATGTATATATATATCGTCTCTCTTAAGCCTGCCTCCCACACTGTCCATCCCACCCCTCTAGGTCATCACAGAGCACTGAGCTGAGCTCCCTGAGCTATACAGCAACTTCCCCCTAGCTATCTATTTTACACATGGTGGTGTGTAAAGGTCAATGCTACTCTCTCAGTTTGTCCCTCTCTGATTAGCAACCTTAATCCCCTCTTGCATGTAACATAGCATGTTCACAGGTCCCTGAAAATAGCATGTGGACATCTTTGGAGGGGCCACTCTTCTGCCTACTAATCAAGTAATAATTCCTTTGTCAAAGGCTTAATTCATATGATCAAAAGCTATGACCTTCAGAAGTATAGTCTTTGTTATTGATTTAACAAAGTTTACTTTGGAGTCCCAAAGCCAGTGATTTAACTTAAAAAAATTTTTTTTAATTTAAAAATGTTTCTACCATCCTATAAGTGTTATGAATTGAAAGCTATTGCTATTCTCTGACTTTGAGAATAACCTAATGGATATTGGAAAACTTAATGGATACTGGGAAGCCCATGAAGAAAAAGAAAAATCCCTCTTTTTTTTTTTTTTCTGGCCATGCTTTGACATGTGTGATCTTAGTTCTTCAACCAGGATGGACTCTGTGGCCCCTGCAGTGGGAGTGGAGAGTCTTAACCACTGAACCACCAGGGAAGTACTTCCCCACCCCCCACATCCCTCAATTTTAGTTCTCCAAATTTAATTTTGCTTCATGAATATGGATCACACTACACACTCTGTGTTTGTTACCTGATTTAATTCGCTTAGTGATGTAATACATTTCTGACAATGTTGTTGTTGTTCAGTTGCTCAGTTGTGTCTGACTCTTTTGCGAGCCCATGGACTGTAGCCCCAGGCTCCTCTGTCCATGAAATTCTTCAGGCAAGAATACTGGAGCGGGATGCCATTTTCTTCTCCAGGGGATCTTCCTAACCCAGGGATCAAACCCAACTCTCCTGCCACTAGCAAGTGGGTTCATTACCCCTGAGCCATCAGGAAAGCCCTTCTATGACAATAAATCTTTATTACATCATTTTAATTTCTGCAGACTATTCCCCTGTCTAGCTGGCTTCCCATTGCTGACGCACCTGGGAACCACTAGAATGCAAGGCCAGTGTCTGGCCCTCGTGGTTCCTTGTGCATAGAGTACCTGCAGCATGCTGCAGGTCCATGGCCTGGGCAGTCAGTTGGTTACTACGAGCAAGGTAGAGCAGGCAGCAGGAAGCACCAGCTCTGGATCCAAACCCTCATCCTGGAAGAAGGATGACCTTCGGGGAACTGTTCTGACTCCAGGTGCTGACAGCAGAGGTTTTTTTTTCTTTTTTTTTCCCCCTGGCACCCTGGAGCACTGCCCAGAGAAATGATTATTTGAGGGAGGTGGGAGGTGGGGAGGCAGAGTGGTCACAGTGACCTGGAGGTGGTTTAATTGAGTGATGGTGATTCAAGACTCTGAACAGTGGTGCTGAGTGAAGTTAGACAGAGAAGGAGGGACATTATTTGACATCCCTTATGGGAAGAATCTTTAAAAAGAGGTGATAAGAATGAACTTATTTACAAAACAGACTCACAGACTTAGAGAAGGATCTTATGGTTGCCAGAGGGAAGGATATGGGGGAGGGATAGTTATGGAGTTTGGGATGGACCTGTGCATACTGCTATATTTAAAATGGGTCACCAACAAGGATCTACTGTACAGCATAGGGAACTCTGCTCAATGTTATACAGCAGCCTGGATGGGAGGCGAGTTTGGCGGAGAATGGATACATGTATATGTATGGCTCAGTGAGTCCCTTTGCTGTTCACCTGAAACTATCACAGCATTGTTAATCGGTTACACCCCAATAAAAAATTTAAAAAGTTTTATTTAAAAAAGACTATGAACGGGGACTTCCCTGGTGGTCCAGTGGCTAAGACTCTGCGCTCCCAAGGCAGGGGACCCAGATTTGATCCCTGGTCAGGGAACTAGATCCCTCATGCAACTAAGATCTGGTGCAGCCAAATAAATATTTTTTAAAAAGCTATGAATGGGGGGAGTGACATCAGTCAGGAGGCCAGAGGCATCCATGGCAGGAGCTCACCCCTAGAAGACCTGGGCCACTTGGCAGGTGACAGGTAACCCAGGAGCTGACGCTCCTGCTCAGGGTCTGTCAGTCCTGCTTCCCTGGTGGTTTTTTCTCTATCAAACATAGCAGGCTTTTACTTGCGTCTGCTGTCACATTGCCATGTCCTGAAAACCATCACATGTCTCCCCAGCTTTCGGCCCCGACTCTTTGCCCACTTACTGTATATTCTTTTGGTCTTTCTGGTGGGGGGAATCCAAGGATTTCTTTAACCCAGCAATCAAATCGGTCATTTAAAATAATAGTATGCCTTGTCCAAGTCTAAAAATAGATCCTTCAGGGTATGGGAAGGCTAACAAGGGGAAGTTGGGCAGAGAACACTGCGCAAGTTTTGGAGCCCAGTTCCCCAGGGCTGTGTCCACTTTTCTTTCATCCCTCCTCCTCTTGACAAGGGCGGGAGTCAGGGCGCCTTCTGTTTGTCTTGATTCAAGTCAGCCTCCACCTTCCCCCGAGCCCAACTGCCCTTCGCAGGACACAGACTGCATTCACCCCGCCTCACTCCACCCCAGCCTCGCGCGAATTTTATGAAAGCCGTTTTCACTGGGATTCAACAGGCGCTGTGTGTGTGTGGCGTGTGTGAAGGAGAAAATGAATCACTTCGACTTTGGGCAAGGACTGGAGGTGTCGTGTTTGTCCCTTGCAATGACATAAACACACCAGAACTCATTAAGAAGAAAAAAAAAAGATTGAGGGTGGGAAGTTGTGGGGGAACGGACTCCAGCCCTTGGGATGATCTGAAAAGTTCAGCACGTTTTCCATACATTAGACCTCAGAGAGCATCGTGTTCTGCCCGCTCGCAACGGACTCCCAGTCCAAGGGAAAGTTTGAGGTTTTACATTTCTGTTTGTGGTACAGGAAAAGGCTTGTGATCTGAGGGCTTGATTCAGTGAAATTACATCGCCTTCTACACATTCGCTTCTCAAGGAGGGCAGGAGTTGGAAGCAACTGTTTTGAGACGTTAAAGATTTGCTGGCAGAGGGAAAGGGATTTTTTTTTTCTTCCCTCCCTGCCGGCGGGGGGGAGAAACAGTTCTAACGAGGAGTTACTTTGTAATTTTAACTCCCATTCAAATACTCCCAGCCCTAGAAGCTGCTGTTGATCCCCCAAGACTTCTTGATCCGAACCCAGAGGGACCAGTCACTGCTCTCCCACATCCTCAGAGCCCCCCGACATGAGTTTGCAGAAGAGGGTCTTCCCACGAAAGGAGAATGGTGAGTGGGGCTGAATCACGGGGAGGTGGAGATGGAGGGTTTGACTTTTTCTTTTTGACATTCTCCCAGAGGAGTGGAAGCATAGAAAAGCATTGTTGGGGTTATACTGTGTTGTGT
The DNA here is from genome assembly GCF_029407905.1 of Bubalus kerabau. Classification (NCBI taxonomy): domain Eukaryota; kingdom Metazoa; phylum Chordata; class Mammalia; order Artiodactyla; family Bovidae; genus Bubalus; species Bubalus kerabau. Next base: position 27,661,814 of record NC_073642.1, read on the forward strand.
TTGTGTGTGCGTGTGTGTGTGTGTGCGTGTGTGGTGCAGTCCCTCCCTGTCTGTCTGCGTTGTCCTCGCGGAGGCTGGCTGAGTGCTCACTAGGCTGCTTGTCAGAAGGGTGAAGGGTGGGCTTTATTGCAGGACCACCCAAAGGGGATGAGAGAAAGCCCTGGCTAGGGCAGCCGGTTTGTACCTGCTCTTCCTTCCTCTGTGAGGGGTCTTGGCAACTTTCAGGGGCAAGGGCATCGATGTCAAATGTCCAAAGTTGTCAGAGTCCCCACGGCTGTGCTCCGGCTTCTAACAGGATGCAGAACAGGAGGGGATGCTGCTCAGCGTCTGGGGGAGACAGGAGAGCATGTCTCTGGAGCAGGGACCCCCTCAGAGCCTTCTCGGATCTAAGTGCTGAGAGGGGCGCCAGGTACTCGGGCCAGACTCCCTGCCTTGCCGCAGGTACAGCCTCTGCAATGGATCAGATGGTTTCTTATAACAACCTCCTTCTTTCACTCCGGAAACATAAACAAACAGGCATCAGGGGAAAGGATTTTAACCCCTCAGCCCAGCTTTTAAAGTCAACACTGGCAAAGCTTCAGCTCTGTTGTAACTTTGGCAGAAGAGAATAAACACGTGGTTTTCTTTTAAAAAAGAAAGAGAAGCAAGTCAAAGGCACATTTCTGACTTTTCTAGCTCCAGGAGGAAGATACGGCCGAGAGGCTGGAACCCTGAGATCCATTTGGTTAGGTTCCATTAAAGTGTCTCTGACTTCAGAAGAAAGGCAGTGGAGCATAGGGACCAAGACCCCAGGGCTGCATGGTCTGGCTATTGAGATGGAACCTTAGCTCTAAGATGAATGGGCTAGTTGGTTTGGGGAAAGGTAATTAACCTCTCGGGGCTTTCCTGTTGGCTCAGTGGTAAAGAATCTGCTTGCCAGTACAGGAGACATGGGTTCGATCTCCCTGGTTTGGGAAGATCCCCTGAAGGAGGTTATGACTACCCACTCCAGTATTCTTGACTGGAGAATCCCATGGACAGAGGAGCCTGGTGGGCTACAGTCCATAGGGTTGCAAAGAGTCGGACATGACTGAGTGAATAACACTTCACCCCACCACCAATTTTCTATTTGTCAATCTACAGAGAGTGCAGCTGCTTTCTCAGACACTTGGAATTCATTCTCAACAGATTATTTAGCGCAGTCTCTGCTTCAGGCACTGTGCTGGGCTCTGAGGATATACTGGGAAACTGGAGATAAAAAGCACACATACACATCAATATGATGACAAGAGGATTCGTCACTATGAGAGGCTCTCACTGGGGAACTGGCCTAGTCTGGTGGTCAGGGTGGGCCTCCCTAAGAAGGCGCCAGTTGAGTTGTGTGTGGAGCTTCGGGAGTTAGGTTGGGTGCAGAGGTAGAGAAGCAATAAGAAATGAACTGTCTCAGATCTTATGAGCTTAACATCACCTCTGTGTGCTTTGTAAACATCTGTCCATCAGTCTGTTTTCCTCACAGCATCTTTCAAAATATCATCCTGGTGGGACTTCGCTGGTGGTCCAGTGCCTGAGTACCCACCTTGCAGTGCGGGGGAAACGGGTTCAATGCCTGGTCTGGGAAGATCCCACATTCCTTGGGGCAGCTAAGCCCTCGAGCCACAACAAAAGATCCTGCATGCTGCAACTAAGACCGAGGCAGTCAAATAAAATTTAAAAAAATTTTTTAAAGCATCCTGGTGACTTGTCAGTGCAGGGAAAAAAGAGGTTTTGCTGGTGGAGCCAGGCCTCAAGAGCCCTTCTCTCTGTGTGTCAGCCCGTTATCTCTCTTCCCCACATCTGCTGGCCAACCCTGGAGGGTGCCTCTTAGAAATCTCTCTGTAAATACCAGCACCTCCCTCCACCTGGGGGCTTTCAGCACAGGTGCTGATTTAGGACCCTGATGGGCATGGACTCACTGGATCTTCCCCTGCATCCCTATGAGGCAATGTGTGCACTAGTCACTCAATCGTGTCTGACTCTCTGTGACCCCATGGACTGTAGCCCACCAGATTACTCTGTCCATGGAATTCTCCAGGCAAGAATACTGGAATGGGTTTCCATGCCCTTCTCCAGAGGATCTTGCCAACCCAGGGATTGAACCCAGGTCTCCCATATTGCAGGCCGATTCTTTACAGTCTGAGCGAGACAATGGGGAAAGCCTTGTCTTTATTATAAGGTGAGCAGAAATGGGACCTGGGGAGCTTATCCAAATGGTGAGCAGCAGGACTGAGGTTTGAACCCAGGCAGCTCTGTTTCATGCTAAAGTGTGAATTCTTAGCATGTGGCTGAAAAATAATGACAGCGATCCTTAGACACATAACAGACCAATTGCCATGCTGATGTTTCTACTTGGCGTTAGGCTTCTCAGTTCCTGTGAAGTTATTGGAACCATCACCATTATGGCGTCAGAAAACCACATCAGGGACACAATTGATTTCATACCTCCCCCAGTTATCAACTTAGCTTGCTTTCAATTGTGTTCTTTCCAAAATATTATTATCAAAAATGTTCAAACATATAGGGAAGTGGAAAGAATTGTAGTCAACAAGCATATACCTACTATTTGATTCTACAAGCAATGTTTCTTTGCCTTGTTACGTGACTATCCATCCCACCAACCCTCTATCCACCACCCATGCATCCATCTTATTTTTTTTAATTTTTAAAAATATATTCATTTATTTTGACTGCACTGGGTCACTGTTGCTGTGCACAGGCCTTCTGTAGTTGTGGTGAGTGGAGGCTACTCTCTAGCTGTGCGCAGGCTTCTTCTTGCAGTGGCTTCTCTTGTTGCAGAGCACGGACTCTGGGGCACATGGGCTCAGTAGTTGCGGTGCAAGGGCTTAGTTGCCCCTCAGTACGTGGGATCTTCCAGACCAGGGATGGAACTCATGTCCCCTGTCTTGCAAGGTGGATTCTTAACCACTGGACCAGCAGGGAAGTTCCCATCTTATATTTTTAATACATTTCCAAATAAGTTTCAGGCACCCCTACACTTCACTTCTAAACACTTCAGCATGTCTATAATGAAAACAAGCTCAGTATTTTCTGGCTGTTCTTCTTTCAGGTAAAGTTTACACACAGTGAAATGTATGTACCATTCGATTAATCTTGAAAAACAGATACACCTGAGAAACTTACCTTGTTAGGAACATTACTCTCAACCCAGAAGGCTCTCCCATGTTCTTCCTCAGTTGCTTTCAGTTTTTACTAATATTAATAACATATTATGTGCCACTAGATGTAAAGACCTAATTTAATAAAATACAGTGAGAGTTGGACCATAAAGAAAGCTGAGAGCTGAAGAACTGATGCTTTCATATTGTGTTGCTGAGAAGACTCTCGAGAGTCCCTTGGACTTCAAAGAGAGCAGACCAGTCCATCCTAAAAGAAATCAACCCTAAATATTCCTTGGAAGGACTGATGCTGAAGCTGAATCTCCAATACTTTGGCCACCTGATGCGATGAGCTGACTCATTAGAAAAGATCCTGATGCTGGGAAAGATTGGGGGTAGGAGGAGAAGGGGACGACAGAGGATGAGATGGTTGGATGGCATCACCGACTCAATGGACATGAGTTTGAGCAAGCTCCGGGAGATAGTGAAGGGCAGGGAAGCCTGGTGCGCTGCTGTCCATGGAGTGGCAGAGTCAGACACGACTGAGAGACTAAACAACAGCAACCAAGTACAGCACTGCTTCATCCTATGCTGGTCTCATGGGCAGAGCCCTTGGTGGCAAAAGTGCCCAGCTCTGCTGGGTAGACCTCACAGTGAGTTCAAGTGCAGATTTTGGCTGGGGTTTGGGGAGAAGGGAGCAGCATCAAGCAGATGGTTTTGGGGGGCAGAGGAGAAGCAGGTACAGATAATGGTGCAGGCTGGGTGTAGGGTTGGAGTGGGGCTCCAGGCTCTGACAGCAAGGTTAGGAATAGGCCAGGACAGAGGAGACAGAGCAGGTGCCCTTCATGGGAACTGGACGCTTGGGTGGCAAAGAGAACCATGTCAAGGCTCTGTATATACTCACGTGTCCCAGGGCCTCACGTGGGGTCCCCTTGGAGGGTCCCCTCCCCAGGCCTTTTTCACAGGAGATGCCCTGTATGTCCTGCTGCAGACCAGGCTGGTCCAGGAATTGGAGCCCGTGCAAGCATCTGTCCCTGGGAAGATGAACATGGGAGCAGCCAGAATGGGTATCACACAGGGTAGGGTGTATGCATTTTAATGTCTGAATGGCTGAGATGGTATGAGATGAAAACGGGCTTCTGGCTCCTGCACCCTGCCTTCTGTCCTGGTCGAGGATGGCATCTAGGGTACCATAGGTGGAGTGCTGCTGGACGAAGGCAACACTGATGCTTCTTGAAACAGCACCATGCATCAGGCAGTGAGAACCTTCCTATTGAAATCTTTTTTGAAAATTGATTTTTATTTATTAAAGCTGTGCTGGGTATTCATTGCTATGTAGGCTTTCCTCTAGTTGCAGTGAGCAGCGGCCTCTAGTCATCGCAGTGCGAGGGCTTCTCATTGTGGTGGCTTCTCTTGTGGAGCATGGGCTCTAGACGCACAGGCTCTAGATTCATAGGCTCTAGACACACAGTTTCAATAGTTGCAGTGTCTGGGCTCAGTAGTTGTGGTACATGGGCTTAGTTGCTCCATGGCATGTGGGATCCTCTTGGACCAAGGATTGAACCCGTGTCTCCTGCATTGGAGGTGGGTTTTGTATTTATATTTTTTTAGTTTTTTTAAAAAAATTATTTATTTTTAATGGAAGGATAATTGCTTTACAGTATTATGTTGGTTTCTGCCAAACATCAACATGAATCAGCCACAGGTATTCGTATGTCCCGTCCCTCTTGAACCACCCTCCCACCTCCCTCCCCATCCCACCCCTCTAGGTTGTTACAGAACCCCCATTTGAGTTCTTTGAGTCATACAGCAAATTCACACTGGCTCTCTATTTTACATATGGCAATGTATGTTTCCACGAGAGTCCCTTGGAGAAACTCCAAGTTCCAAGGAGATCCAACCAGTCCATCCTAAAGGAGATCTTCCTGAGTATTCATTGGAAGGACTGATGCTGAAGCTGAAACTCCAATACTTTGGCCACCTGATGCGAAGAACTGACTCATCTGAAAAGACCCTGATGCTGGGAAAGATTGAAGGCAGGAGGAGAAGGGGACAATTGAGGATGAGATGGTTGGATGGCATCACCGACTCAATGAACATGAGTTTGAGTAGGCTCCAGGAGTTGGTGATGGACAGGGAAGCATGGCGTGCTGCAGTCCGTGGGGTTGCAAAGAGTCGGACACGGCTGAGGGGCTGAACTGGATTGAACTGAGTGTGTGTTTCCATTTTACTCTCCGTACATCCCACTCTCCCCTCCCACCCCCTCCTGCCCCACCTCGTGTCCCTAAGTCTGTTCTCTATGTCTGTGTCTCCACTGCTGCCAGCACGTGGATTCTTTACCACTGAGCCACCAGGGAAGCCTTTAAAAGGCTGATAATAACACATGTTACAAAGGAGATAGCTGAAGCTCAGAAGGGGGCATGGCTTATCCCAGGCCGCACAGCCAGTCAGCAACAACCTGAGAGTAAGAGTTCAGGCCTCTGAACTCCTGGACCATGGTGGGCTTTTCCCGCCATACCCTTCCTGTGACTGGAGGGTGCATACGCATACCTGGGCATGCAGTTAGTTATATTTGCCTGTCTCTGTCCCTATTATATCTGACCTGTGCATATATCTCTCTATGCATCTGACCACAGAGACATCTGACCTCTCTCCCTCCTTCCTCTTGCCTTTTTTTCCTGTTTTTTTTTTTTTTTTTTTCTCTTCTCATTCCTTCCTCCAATAGCTATTTAACATCCAGGGACTGTGCAGGGCTACAGAGAGAGAGAAGACACAGTCCCTGGCATCAGGGATCTCACAGTAAATGGATAAGACCCTGATGAGAGAGCTTTGAGATGACAGCAGAGCAGCCCCTAATTCCATTGGTGAATTGGGATGGAGGTATCATGGAAGACTTCCTGGAGGAGGTGGCTCTGAGCCAAACATGAGAGCCGGCTGAGAAGCAGGGGCTCTGTGAGTTAGAAAAGGGCAGCATATGCATGTGCTGAGGTGCGGAAGTGGGAGAAGGCACGAAGCCTCCGGAGGAGTTTCCAGCCTGGGGGAGATGAGCCTGTGACCTCGGGCGGGAATTGAACATTTTTACTTATTGAGTCAGTCATATCATGACAATAACAAATTAAGAAAAGAAAGCAGGGATTTCTTCATCTTTAAAAACGTTGCTTTCTGAAGCAAGTCAGGAAGCGACTTTCCTGCGATAACTGTGTGGGCAGGAGGACTGCAGGAGAGGGCCTGGCTGTTCCCTCCCAACCCTGGCTCACCCCTCGTCCTGTCTGAACACATACTGAACAGAGCTGGGCCCCTGGCTCAGAGAGCTCCAGCATCCTGTAAGAGCCAGAAAAGATGAGGGACTCAACTATGTCTACACCCTTATAAGAGGCAAGACCCCAGACTGAACACATGGTTCCTGCCTAAACCTTGTGGAATGGAAACAGCCCCCACCTCCATCCTGTCCTGGGTGTGTCAGTCATGCATGAAAACCTGGCCTTTTCTTGTGGCCGGGTGGAGGGCAAGCAAGCACACCGTGTGCAAACCTTCCTGATCAGGGCCTGGAAAAAGCACCACCCAAACACCAACCTTTCCCTCTCTCTTTGGTGCTTAACCCTTTCTCAACCTCCAGCCCCTGTGCCTGGGCTGGGGGTGGGGTAGGAATTTCCAGATTGCTCAACTCCGCCTGGTTTGTTTATTCAGTGTTTATTCCAAGGGCCAGAATGGCCTAGACTTTGTTGTTAGATAACCTTGGGCTCAAATGCTGGCTCCGTGCCTTGGGAAAGCCTGTTACCAGCTGGTGCCTCCTCTTTCTCCCTTCCCCATCCAGAAAATAGGAATAATGAATAGCACCAACCCTATAAGTTAACTGTGGAGATGGATGCTGTGTCGACAGTACTTAGTAGGGTGGCTCAGAGCAAGTGCTTCGCGAATGACAGTTGTTGCTGTTATTTTTGGCCGCATCACACAGCATGTAGGATCTTAGTTCCCTGAACAGGGATCGAACTTGTGCCCCTGCAGTGGAAGCTCAGAATCATAACCACTGGACTGCTAGGGAAGTCCCAGTTGTTACTGTTATTAACCAGTCAAGCTTCTGTACCTCCAGGGGTTCCATCCTGTAGCTGTGAATTAAACCAAGTGATTCTGCTTGTCCAATCCAAAGGGCCACTGATGCTCTCAGAAGTAAACTCTCTTCTCTCAGAGAGAACTTGCTCCCTCTTTTCTTATCTGTGGCTTTGAGAAACTAGGAGAGAGGGTCAAATAGGTTAAGTTCCATCTAAACCTGAGCATAATCACCTATATTAGATTAAGAAAATGTCTTCCAGAACTCCCTGTAGACTCTAAAATACAAACAAATGTAGATGCTCATTACCTGGCATTAGTCATTTATTTATTCATTCAGTTTGGGGTTGATTCATTCACCAAGTGTTTACTGAGTTCTTCTGGACCAGCCATGCCCTAGGGCTGCAGACCCCGCAGTGAACAAATCTGATGAATTCCTCCTGTCTGGGGTGTTTGCACTCTAAATGGGACGGAGAAATACAAACCACAGACCAAATAGACTGCAGGACACCTTCAGATGGTGACGAGTTCTATGAAGAAAGTAAAGGAGATATACCACATCTTTTTTATCCATTCCTCTGTCGATGGACATCTAGGTTGCTTCCATGTCCTGGCTATTGTAAACAGTGCAGCAATGAACATTGAGGTACAAGTGTCTTTTCTGAATTATGGTTTTCTCTGGGCTTATGCCCACAAGTGGGATTGCTAGGTCATATGGTAGCTCTGTTTTTAGTTTTTTAAGAAATCTCTGCTCTGTTCTCCATAGTGGCTGTACCATCTTACATTCTCACCAACAATGTAGGAGAGTTCCCTTTTCTCCACACCCTCTCCAGCATTTATTGTTTGTAGATTTTTTTTTTAATGATGGCTATTCTGATGGGAGTGAGGTGATAGCTCATTGCAGTTTTGATTGTGTTTCCGTAATAATTAGTAATGTTGAGCATCTCTTCATGTGTTTTTTGGCCCTCACGGTGGGAGTTTTTAATTCCATTTGGCAGCTGAGTGAACCAAGGCTGAGACATGACCGACATCCCACAGTAGGAGCTGGCCAAGCTTGGTGTGTGGTTTGGGGGCCCCCACTTCTCACCCACGTGGGGCTCTCCAGATGCATCCTCCCAGCTTTCTTCAGGCACGAGCTCACCTTTGGGGAGTGTCGGAAGCAGAGGGGAGGTTCTCCTTTTCCTGGAAGAGTCCCAGGTGGCACGGATGTCTCCACTAGGAGAGAAACCGCACTCAGTGAAGGTCTGGGCCGGAATGAATTCACCTGCTGGGAGTGAGCAGGTGGGTGTCATCTGAAGATGGAAAGCAGGACCTGGATTCAGACACAAGGACAAAGTGTGGGAGGAAGGCTGTAGGGCCCGCAGAGGCTGTGGGATCTGGAAGGGCCAGGCTGGCCTCCTGGGCTGCCAGATCGCCCCCAGCCTTTCTCTGCCAGTGAAGCAGCCTTTGTGGTCTACCCCTGGGCTTAAGCCCTGACTGCATCGCAGGTGTGAGCAGAGCAGGCGACACTGACCAAGGTTCCCTGCACTTTATACAGTTTTATTTATTTTTGGCTGTGCTGGGTCTTCATTGCTGCACAGGCTTTCTCCAGTTGTGACGAGCAGGGGCTCCTCTCTAGTTGTGGTGCACAGTCTTCTTATCGCGGCGGCTTCTCTTGTTGTGGAGCACGGGCTCTAGGGCACACAGGCTTCAGTAGTTGCGGCTCCCAGACTCTAGAGCACAGGCTCAGCAGTTGTAGTGCTTAGCTGCTCCATGGCATAGGAGATCTTCCCAACCCAGGGATAAAACCAGCATCTCCTGCATTGCAGGCAGATTCTTTACCACTGAACCACCAGGGAAGCCCTGCACTTGAGAAGTTACTCCACTGCACCCCAGACTCAGCCCTGCCATGTGGAACTGCCCCCCACACCCGTTGACAAAGGCAGCTTTATCCCCAAAGCTCCTCCCTTGTGACCATGGGCCCCATCCCAACGATGGCCAGATTTCCAAAGCCTTGCATGGCTTCCCACGGATTGCACCTACACCCTCATTAAAGCCCCCAGCCAGCCCTGAAACATTTGGTGGTGAGCGTCAGAAAGCATTCCGTTTGTTAGAAGAGAGGGTCACACAAAAGTCCCAGCCTGGTCCATACAAACAGCTCACAGAGGCCGTGCTTAGGCCAAAAGTGTGGGATGGTCTTTAAGGGGCAGACGGGTTAAATGTCACCCTTAGATCAGGCTCTCCAGGGGGACATGCGGGGGAAAAGCACTCTGCCCACGTGATGAGAGTCCCAGTAGGACACACAGAAGTGCCTTGTCCCCTGATGCTGTGGTTCTCAACTTGCTCTACATAAGTGAAGTCCTTGGTTCTTGAACTTGTGCCTGTGTGCTCAGTCATGTCCGACTGTATGCAACCCCATGGACTTCAGCCTGCCAGGCTCCTCTGTCTATGGGATTCTCCAGGCAAGAATACTGGAGTGGTTTGCCACTTCCTTCTCCAGGGGATCTTCCCAATCCAGGGATTCAGCTTGTGTCTCCTGCATTGGCAGATGGATTCTTTACCACTGAGCCATCTGGGAAACTCCCTTGAACTTGAGCAAGCACCAGATGATCCTGGAGGGCTTATAAAATGGAGTGCCAGGCCAGGCCCCATCCTCAGAGATTCTGATTCTGGAGGACTAGGTGCAGCTTAAGAATTGGTATTTCTGGAAGAATCTTCCATGAGTTCAAACTTGTTACATAACTTATTTTTTCCATTGTTTTCCCTGGGGCATCCCTATTGATGCTGACAACTGGCTCGGGGACATCAGGCTTGGGACAGACAGGCTCCCAAAAGCCAGTTTCTTTCTCTCTCTCTCTTTTTTAAAAACATGTATTTGGCTCTACCACATCTTAGGGCTTCCCAGGCAGTGCTAGTGGTAAAGAACCTGTCTGCTAATGCAGGAGACACAAGAGACATGGGTTTGATCCCTGGGTCAGGAAGAATTCCATGGACAGAGGAACCTGGCCGTCTACAGTCCATGGAATCGCAAACAGACACAACTGAAGTGACTTAGCATGCATGCATGCACCACGTTGTGCCGTGCAAACTCTTAGGTGTGGCATGTGGGATCTAGTTCCCCAACCAGGGATTGAATCTAGGCCCCCTGCAGTGGGAGCATGGACCACCAGGGAAGTCCCAATACGATGCCATGAAGAGAGCCAGGGCTTTGGGGTTGGGTGGATCTTGATTAGACACCTGGCTTGACATCTTGCTACCTACGTGGCCTCTGGAAAGTCACTAGATTTTTGCTGAACCAGTAATGGGCTATGACCCTGGGTGTCCAGGTCTGGCACTTAGTAGGTGCTCAATGAATTTCTATGCAGTGACTTTTCACCTGTAAAATGAATGTAGTGATATTAAAAGATCCATGGCAGGATGGTGTGAGCTGACCTTATGCCAGGCTCTCTGAGACACTGGGTCATGACCTTCCTGACCTCCCAGCCACTTCTGGGTTATCCAGGGAAGGCAGGGGTTGCCTGGGACCACAAGGAGGAGCCTTGCCGGGTTCTGGGCTTCTGGGCGGCACTGGCCTCCTGCGTATTCTCTGCCAGCCCAGCAGATGGTGGACTTTGTTCTGAGTCCGAGCTTCCCAGCGCTGGCAGCCCGGCCCTTTTGGACCAAGCCACTTCCCACGGAGAAGTCAGATGGCTCAGGTCGGGAGTCTCCGAGCTGGCCAATGACAGGTTGGCCACATTTGCCCAGAGTCACCTGTCCAGAGCAGGTGCTGAGAACGGTGTCAGATCTCAGGATCTGATTCAGAGAGCAGCCTCTGGGTGAAAAGGAGCATCCATTTCTCATTTCTTGCTGCCTCTGACCCCAGCCTGGGCCCTGGCTTTCCCAGGATAAATGATGCTGTGGTCCCGGCTGGGCAGTTGGAGAGGGAAGCCAAGGAGGGCGCAGCCCCAGGGGCTGTGAGCAGAGAGGTAGGTGGGCCCGGGAGAGAAAATGTCCCTTGAGCAGCAGTTCTGACCAGGAGGTGGTTCACAGAGTCAGGAGGCTGGCTTCTCTGACCTGCATGGGGGCAGAGCATGGTTGCTGGATCTTGGTTTCCTATTCGGCAGCTGTGCTGGGGTTGGGCAGGAGCAGAAGCCGGTCACTGGGGTGGGACTCGTGGGCCACCTTTGCAGAGTGAGGGGAGGAGGAAGCCATCTGGGAGGTCAGATGTGCTGCGGGCAGTCATTTGTCCTCACTTTACAGCCCCGGGAGCTACTGGTTTGGGGATTTCTACCTTAACAGCCAAGACCTCATCTTGGGGCTGGAGATGTGCAAGGAAGCAGGAGGAAGGGTGGAGAGGAGTGGGTGGAGGCAGCCCAAAGGAGACTTCCCCTGCTGCCTGCCAAGCTTCCTCTCCCCCAGGTGGGCACGGTGCATGGACAGCTCTGACACTGGCCTTGGGAAGGCTGTCAGTCACTGCACTTGCTCTAGATGAGGGTCCACTTGCTTTGGACTAATTCTGTGTGGTTTCACTCACACAGTTGGGTTGGTGCTTGTTGGTTGATAAATGTGCTTGCTCTCTGTTGTCAGAGGACTCAGCAGATTTCTTGCTCCCTATGAACGCAAGGAAACATCCACTTCCTTCTCATGCCAGGTGCAATCCTCCCATTTCTGGCTGAGCCCCTTGAAGGCTGCACCTTTGTCTCAAGAGCCCAGTGCCAAGCCTTCCCCATTTCCCCAAGCAGCCCTTGGTCCAGGTTGCTGAGGAGGACAGGATGGCTCCATTCCTTTCCTCTCTTCCATTCACTCTCCTTTTAAAAGTGATTTATTTATTTTTGGTTGGACTGGGTCTTTGTTGCTGTGTGCAGGCTTTCTCTAGTTGGGGCAAGTGGGGGTTACTCTTTAGTAGTGATGCACAGGCTTCTCCTTGCGATGACTTCTCTTGTTGCGGAGCACGGGCTCTAGGGCTCAGGCTCAGTAGTTGTGGTGCACTGGTTTAGTCGCCCCATGGCATGTGGAATCTTCTGGGACTAGGGAATGAACCCTTGTCCCCTGCATTGGCAGGCAGATGCTTAACCATTTGACCACCAGGGAAGTCCCTTCTGTTCTCTTTTATGTCCCCAAGTTAAGTGGCAGTCAACTTGTATGACCACAGTTGAGGGCACCTCCTGTATTCCAAACATGATGAGGGCATGAGCTATCAGGGTGGGCCAGCCCCCTCTTCGAAGCCCACTGGTGTTTATTATGGTTTCCAGTGGGTGGAAAGAAGTACCCGGGCTCGGAAAATGGCATCCAGGTGGTGGTGATTGACGGAAGGCCCAGGCAGATGCTGAACCACACCAGCTTCAGGAACACCATCCTGCAGGGCATCCCTTGGCAGCTCTTCAATTACATGGTGACCATCCCTGACAAGTGAGTCTGGCTGAGGCCCCCTCCCTGTCCCTGGGGCCTGCATCATAGTCCAGGCTGAGGAAGCTTAGGGAGCCTTCACACACTGCCAATGGCTTCCCAGGTGGCTCGGCAGGTAAAGAATCTGGCTGCCAATGCAGGAGACACTACTTCGATCCCTGGATTGGGAAGATTCCCTGGGGAAGGAAATGGCAACCTACTCCAGTATTCTTTCCTGGAGAATCCCATGGACAGAGGAGCCTGGCAGGCTACAGTCCATGGGATTGCAAAGAGTCGAACATGACTTAGCAACTAAATCACCACCATAAAAATTCATTTGTAAGCAATTAGAAGCAGAATCGGAGAAGGCAATGGCACCCCACTCCAGTACTCTTGCCTGGAAAATCCCATGGACGGAGGAGCCTGATGGGCTGCAGTCCATGGGGTCGCTAAGAGTCAGACACGACTGAGCGACCTCACTTTCACTTTTCACTTTCATGCATTGGAGAAGGAAATGGCAACCCACTCCAGTGTTCTTGCCTGGAGCATCCCAGGGACAGGGGAGCCTGGTGGGCTGCCGTCTATGGGGTCGCACAGAGTCAGACACGACTGAAGCAACTTAGCAGTAGCAGAAGCAGAATCATTCAGACTGAAGGCAGGCCAGAAGTTTGAGACCTGCCTTCTTGCCGAACTCTCCATTCCTCTTTCTGGGCCCCACTGGGGGGCCCCCAGGGTTTGGAGGTGAAGAGGAGCAGGTGCACTTTGAAATGAAATCCTCTCACCAGCAGGATCAGATCTTCATTCCTTGACCATGGCTGCACACCTCTCTGAACTGACCATCTGGCCCTTCCCCACTGCTCACAACCCCAGACTCAGATGTCGCCCAGAAATCTGCTCTGATCTGAATAAGGAGGGTCTTTTACAGCTCTGTGAGTCTGCATGTTGCTCCATCTGCTGGAGATGCTCACTCCCAAATCTCCTTTCTTTCCACACGTGGAAAACCCTCATTCAGCTTTCAAGCCTCAACTCATGGGCTGATTCCTTGGTGATACCACACATAAAGTTACTTCAGACTGTGGCACTTGATTCAAACCTTTATTATCAAACTTTATGTATTATCTCTTTCAAAATTATTTTTATCACTTGTATTGATATTCTTTCAAAATCCTGTTGAGAACAGTCAATGATTGAGATTAACTTAGCCTCCTTTTGTGGCCCAAATATGTATGTATACAGCGATTGTATCATCTCTTTAATATTATTCTCTATTTCTCTCAACACATACACATGCCTTTACTGTTTGCTTTTTTTTAACTTTTATTTTATATTGGAGTATAGCTGATTAACAATGATGTGATACACTGCTATAACAGTGTATTACAGTAGGTCCTTGTTAGTTATCCATTTAACTATAGCAGTGTATCACATCATTGTTAATCAGCTATACTCCAATATAAAATAAAAGTTAAAAAAAAGCAAACAGTAAAGGCATGTGTGTGGGTTGAGAGAAATAGAGAATAATATTAAAGAGATGATACATAATCTCTTAGCAAAACCCAAACCCCAACCAATCGCTGTATACATACATATTTGGGCCACAAAAGGAGGCTAAGTTAATCTCAATCATTGATTGTTCTCAACAGGATTTTGAAAGAATATCAATACAAGTGATAAAAAATAATTTTGAAAGAGATAATACATAATGTCCTCTAAACCTCTAAATGGAGAGGTTGGTATCAGGAGGAAGTGAGAGGTTTCCCTGAACGTGTAGGAAGAGGCATCAGATAGTGTCTTTCTTGGAATGGATGAAGAAGGAACATCTGTGCTCAAGCATCACTTTCAAAAATTCTTTACGGAGCTGTCAATAATACAAAAATAAAACGTAAAGCCTCTGATTCATTAAGGACAGGAAAGAGTGAATGGGTTGCCTGAAAAGCAAGAAAAGGAGACAATAAGAAGCTACAGAAAAACCAAACCAAAACAGATGGGAAGGAAGATGTCTCAATTAAGATATAAGATACAAAGTTGTCCATTAAATTGAGAACTTTATGGTGTTCTCTTCTATCATTTTGTAAAAATTTATTCTAATAAAGACATTGAAATATGTAAAGCAAAATTTTTGGAAATGTCTTACAGACATGGTACCAGATTTCAATGAACACCAATCTAAGCTTTTACAGATTAGACCAAAATATAATTAGTTGATGACTTATAAGATGGAATATATACATATTTTAATATCACATTTGAGTATATCCATATCTGAAACTCCAAACAGAATAATCATTCCTTTCAAATGGGCACTAAACATTTAAAACATTTAGCTACATCACATTCTGGCTCACAAAATAAGCCTCAATAAATTCCAACAAATAAAAAGGGTCCAGGACACATCCTGTGGCCACGATGCAATGAAACTGGAATTTTCTAATAAAAAAATTATAAGAACAACAAGGTTAAATCTTGGAAGTTTAACCACAAGAAACTAACAATAACAACAGCAGTCTTCTAAAAATCTGGGTTTAAATTGGAAATCAAAGCTGCAGTTACAGGCCATTTCTAAAATAACAACAATTAGATCATCATGTTTTAAAATCCATGGGCTGTGGCCAAAGGGTCATTCAGAGGAAAATTTCTAGCTTTTTATAATAATGGTGCGCTGACAGTGAGGCTATATAAGTAACTGTACTACCAACCAACTGTGCTAAGGGATTCACATCTGGTGTTTCAGTTTATTGTCTGTCCCCAAAACGCTACAAGGTGACTCCTACAGTCATCCCCATCTTCCAGATAATGAGACTGGAGTCACAGAAAAGTTCGGTAGATTTTCCAAGTCAGACATTTAGTAAATAATCGGACAGAGGTTTAAACTCAGATCTAGTCTGGCTCAAAGCTAAGCAGGTAACCACGGCATGATATGCTGTTATTTCTAAAATAGAAAGAATGGATTTGAGGGAACTAAATATTACACTCTAGAAGATGGACACAAACACAAAATAAATATCAGAAAATCAAGAAGGAAGAAGGAATAAAACCAAAGCAGAAGTAAATACATTAGAAAGTAAACTGAAAAGAGTAGTTTTTTTTTTTTTACTAATTCTGAGTCCTTTGAGAGCTCACTTCAATCAGGTGAGTAAAATAGGAAGAAGGACCAGAGGACCAACCGAAATGCACATCAGTGGTCTCTATATAGTTCAGAGAAAAAATTTAAATTGTGAAATTGTAAAAGACATCTCTATACTAATAAATTTGAAAATCTTGATGAAAAGTCGTCCATCTTATCAACAATGTAAGTGAACAAAACTGTCAAAGGAAAATATTTTTTTAAAAACTGAATAGATCAGGAGACTTCCAGGTTGGTTCGGTGATGAAGACTCTGCGCTAATGATGCAGGGGACACAGGTTCCATCCCTTGTCAGGGAACAAAGATCTCACATGCTGCACATGGTCTGGCCTAAAACATAAAATAAAAATAAGTTTCTTTAAAAAAAAGTAAATAGACAACAACCAAGGAAACAATGGAAAGTTTCAAAGAACCACCTCAAACATGATGACAGGACCAAGAGATTTTCTGGAAAACTACTTCAAACTTTCACTGAGTATATTTTAATTTGTGTTGTGTGTGTGTGTTAGTCAGTCACATCCATCTCTTTGCAACTCCATGAACTGTAGCCCACCAGGCTCCTCTGTCCATGGGATTCTCCAAGCACGAATACTAGAGTGGGTTACCAGTCCCTTCTGCAGGGGATCTTCCTGACCCAGAGATCAAGCCTGGGTCTCCTGCTTGGCAGGCGGTTTCTTCACCCTCCGAGCTACGAGAGAAGCCCTATTTTAAATTACTGAACTATTTCAGACCCGGGCCTTCAGCAGTGAAAGCGCAGAGTCCTAACCACTTGGACCTCCAGGGAATTCCCCCAATTCCTTTTTTAATAATAACCTAAGATAGCATAAAGTGAGATGAAGGGTCATTTCTTTTTGCTTTGTTTGCTTTTTTTAAGAAGAGTTTTTAATTAATTAATTTTTGGCTGTGCTGGGTCTTCATTGCTGCTCGAAGGCTTTCTCAAGTCGCGGTGAGCAGGGACTGCTCTTCATGGCTGCGCACCAGCTTCTCGCTGCTGCGGCCTCTCGTTTCAGAGCACGGACTCTAGGCACTCAGGCCTCAGTAGTTGCAACACTGGGGCTCAGTAGTTGTGGCACATGGGCTTAGTTGCTCTGAGGCATGTGGGATCTTCCAGACCAGCGATCAAACCTGTGTTCCCTGCATTGGCAGGCAAATTCTTCTTCGCTGTGCCACTAGGGAAGTCCACCATTTCTTTTTGTGAGCATAGATAAAACGATCCTAAACAAAATATTAGCAAACTAAATTCAGTTTTCTATGAGAAGAATTGGGGTCCAGAAAGATCACAATATTAGGGGCTCAATCTTAAAAAAGCCAATGATATGTTTCTTCACACTGAGAACTCAAAAGAATGATACACAACAGGCTGAGGAGCTGAAAAAGCATTTAACAGGCAACACCATTCTTGGAGAAAATACTTCCCAAATTGCAATTAGTAATTTGGACGATTTCTTTAATATAATAAAAATAATTTTATCTCAGTATAGCTATCAATATTCTACTCAACTGTGAAAGGCTAGAGAATTTCCGTTAACATCTAGAAAAAGACATGGAACTCCTCTATTGTTAGCATTATTTATTAAAGTCCTGGAAACTTTAGTCAGTAGACTTAGAAAATAAAATGAAATAAGTGGTAAAAATATTATAAGATGAAGCAGATTTGTTAATAGATATCAGACGATTGGAAACACAAGGGGAACTGTTGAATAGCTTCTGGATAGGAGAGATCTGTAAGATTGCTGGTTATGAAATAAATGTGCAAAAGTCATAACTTATAGATAAGTTATGAACAACTGGAAAAATATTTTAATAATGGTCTATTCAAAATAGAAAGGAAAGTGCAGATGGATAAATGTTATTAGAGATATTTAAACTCTATATGATGAAGAACATAAAATTTGACTGAAGGTCTGAGAAAAAAAGCTGAGCAACTATATAAACAAAGCAAAAGTTTAAAAAAATGTTCCTGGATGGGAAGATTTTCTCCCCAGATTCATCTATAAATCTCAGTAAAAATGTCAATCAGATATTTTCAAATCTGAGAAAATTATTATTCAAGTTAATCAGAACTACTAGCTAATAGAAATTAGCCATAAATTTCTATTTTATTTTTCAAAATAAAAACTTTTTATTTTTCTGGTTATAATTGTGATGGAAACTATAATTAAAATTTAATTTAAAACTAAAATTTCTTGTAACTGTCATAAGAAATCAGAAATAAGAAATTAATAAGTAAAAAGGAAAAACTCCTTGAAAATTTCACCCCCCAACATCTTCACCTGCCAAAAAACACTGTTCACAGCTTGATGTCTATTCGGCAAGTACATTTTTATAACCCAAACTAGCCAATATGACTATTTTATGGTGTTTCTTAGCTTTACAACATACTGTGAACTTCTTTCCATATCCATATATTTTATTCTTGAGATTGGTCACATAATGTTCCGTGTGTGAGTGTATCATAGTATTTTTAATAAAAACCTCTCCTTGATCTACATTTAGGTTATTCCCACTATTCTACTATTTTCTCTTTCTGTTTTAGTCCATGTATGTGTCAGGTACTCAGCCAAGACTTTCTCAGGACTATATGCTCTCATTCCCACATGGTTAGCATTGTCATCTCCATTTTATGGGTGATCAGCTAAGTCATAAAGGAGTTCAATACTTGGTTTGAGGTTGCACAGAGAAGGGGGAACCTGGCATGCAAACTAAGGCCACCTCCAGAGTCTAAGCTCTCGGCCAGGTCATTTCTGCACCTGCTTGTCATTTCTCCCAGCTACAAGCATTCTTGTGGCCAGTGCTAGGCAGCTGACTGCTGTTTGCATGGCAACAGTCTTTATTCAGTGTCTCCTACCTGTGAAGCCTTCTTCCAAGCACTGGGATCTCTAAAACTATTTATCATTTATTGTATATTTGGCTGCGTTGGGTCTTCGTTGCAGCATGTGGGGTCTTCGTTGCACCACACAAATCTTTAGTTGCAGCCACAGACTGCCTAGTTGTGGCCCGTGTGTCCAGTGGATGTGACTGTGGCTTCTCTCTAGTTGCAGAGTGGGGGCTTAGTTGCTCTGCATCATGTGGGATCTTAGTTCCTCAACTAGGGATCGAACCCATGTCCCTGTCATTGCAAGTTGGATTCTTAACCACCAGACAGCCAGGGAAGTCCCCAAGCACTGGGATTTAATGAGGAATCCATCTTAGCCAATCCCTTCAGAACAGTGGTGGGTGGAGATGCCTTTCTTGAATTTATCTAGATTCTTCTTGAGGTTAATTATATTTTCACCCTTTTCTCTCTTGGAGGGAATACATGCCAATGAGGTAATAGTCCTGTCCGTCTTCATCTTTTGTCTCAGAGGCCTGTGCTTTTTGGAGGGCATCCTGGTGACCCCACTTGTGCCTGCTTGTTAATGGATTCGATCACCTGCCAGGGTGCTTGAAAGCACAGCGTCCCCTGTGAGGGCCTCCTCTTGAGATCTCACACATGCCTTGAGAATTTTCCTGAGAGCAGACTTCAAATGGCTTTCCAGTGACTGTGCGTGTGTGTTTGCATGCTCGGTGGTTCAGTCGTGTCTGACTCTTTGTGACCCCCATGGACTGTAGCCCGCCAGGCTCCTCTGTCCGTGGAATTCTCCAGGTAAGAATACTGGAGTGAGTTGCCATTTTCTCCTCCAGGGGATCTTCCCGACCCAGGGATCGAGCCCACATCTCCAGCAGTGGCAGGCGGATTCTTTACCACTTGAGCCACCTGGGAAGCCCAGCAACTATATGGGCACCCCTTAGCCCAGTGGAGTTGACACATAAAATTAACCATCACACCTAGGATCATTTCACCTTATATTGATGTGGGAAAGGTCCATTGAGGGCAAAGGAACCTTTGAGATGCTTACCCACTATTCATTCAATCACTGGACATGCAGATGCCCCTACTCGGTGTGTGGCAAGCCTTGACAGAGCTCTGGGGACATAAAATGATGAGATATGGTCTCTTCCCTCTGGGAAGTAACAGCACAGAGGAAGAAAGATCAGGTGTATAAAACTCACGTCAACACAGCCTGCTCACTTTACCAGTTGGGAAAGAGGCTGAGAGGCGCTGTGCCGTTCGTCTTGTCCCGTGACCGATGTATACAGACATACACCCCACTGATTCCAGCCGCAGGTCCCTGGAGTCCTATTAAAGGCACTCTTTTAGAAAGAAAAGGAGCCATCAGTTTCCTCCCTTCATTTCTTATCTCTGAGTCACTCCTCAGCTGAAAACAAAAAAATTACCCCCGGGCTGGAGTGACCAAACTTGAAAAATTGCCTTTGATATAGAACACTGTCGGAGAACTCAGAAATTTGAAACACATTTTATCAGCTAGTTCCCCTCTCTCCATATGGTTATGCACCCTTGCAAAGTTCTCCAGTGAATTAAGTGTATTTTAACCAGATGGAAATACCATGGTTTCTTCTCTAGTGGGTTAGCTGTGCCCAGCAGAGAGGCAAGCACGTAAGAGTTTTTCTCAGCAAGTGCTTGCAAAGTCAACAAGTGAAAAGGAAGGAAGGAAAGAAGAAAGAAAGGAAAGAAGAGAGTCCTCCTTGAGGACTTAACTGATGCAGCTCCCTGGCCCCCAGTCTGGAAATTCTTCAAGTCCCTTTAAAGGAAGAACCATCTGTTTTTTTGCCCTTCAGCTATATGCTTTTGACACTGCATTTTCTTTCTTAAAAAAAAAAATTATTTATTTGGCTGTCTGGGTCTTAGTTGTGGCATATGAGATCTTTCATTGTGTATGGATTCTCTAGTTGGAGCACCGGGACTCAGTAGTTGTGGCTCTCGGGCTTAGTTGCTCTGTGGCATGTAGTTCCCCAACCAGGAATCAAACCCATGATAATGCGCAGCAGATTCTTAACCACTGGACCACCAGGGAAGTCCCAGTTCTGCATTTTCTATACAGATGACAGCTTAGCCAAGGTGGGTCTAAAGTACACTGAAACTATGATGGTGAGTCAGTTCGTGTCTCTTTTGGCCACAGGATCTCCTTGTGTGGGTCATATGGAGACCCTTCCAGCCCGAGCATTCTATGGAAGCTCTAACTAAAGTAAATACAATCATGGTTTGGGAGGAAAGGCCTCCAAGGAGAAGGAGAGCTGATTCCCGGGGTGAAGTGGATCCTTCGGAGTTTTCTGTTGGGTAAGGGGAGCAGCTGGTCCTTTTTAGCACAGCCACATTGGAAGCCTTAGCTGTGCATCCTTGGGCAGCCTTGGAAGAGACCTGAAAGACAGCCTGGTGGAGGACCCATGGGGGTAGAGCAAGGCTGACAAGAGCTTGGCAAATGCTCCTACAGCCCTGGGGTAAAATCAGAGAAAGCTCATTACTTCTGACCTTTTGAAGACTGGAATTGGGCAATGGCATGGGCTTGCCCACCAGCTCCACTCACATTTGGTTCCATTAGGGAGCAGAAGCTGGTTCCAATGTCCTGAGCACAATTACCAAAGCTAAGTTGAACCGTGTGACCACGGTGCTGTGTTTTCAATTATTCTCTCTCTCTCCTCTCTTACTATGCCAGGCCTAGAGGGAACACAGGCTCCCACAGAAGTCTGATCCTGGCTTCTCCTCTACAGTCCTTTTGCAATTGTTCCCTTTCTTTTTTACATTTTCCACAGTAACAGGGCTCATTTTGCAAACCCTCTTTGCTCTAGACTGAAGGGTTAATCCCTGGTCCCCAGTGTATCACCAGCCTCCCATCCTGGGGCTCCACTGGACATCCCACGTGACAGCCACGGCTGCAGAAGTCGTGGTTCTCTCTGGAAAAGCTTATTTTTAAAAACTGCCTGTACTCATCAGACACTCCTGCAACGGTCCTCTGGGATTAGCCCAGTTTCCACTGAGGAATTCGATCCTTCTGGTCTCCTAAACCCTACACGCAGCTAACGTTTCCACCACTGGGGGCAGGACATGCGTTTTACGGGGTCCCGAAGGTCTCCACATGTTTGTGTCCTGGAAAATGCTCACTGAGTGAGCTCACCTTTGCTGGGACAGCTCTTGTGGGCTGCAGAGGGTGGGGAGATAGAGGGGGGAAGGGAACTGGCTTTGCAGTCTAAGAATACACACAGATGGTGGTAATGCTTGGTGAAAAAGAAGGCAAGAGGCCTTTATTCCAGAGCCAAGCACTGAAGGGGAGAAGAATTTGGGCCTTGACTGGGGGTGACTGGCTCCTCTACTAGACTTGGATGGGATAAAAGGCAGTTTCAAAAAGCCTCTCGGCCTTTGAATGTCACTATTTTCCATAACTTATGCCAGTGGCATCAGAAAGAACAACTATGTCAGGAGGATTTTTTTAAGCAAAAAAAGAGGAAGTTTTATTCATTTCTCTAAGTGAATAGATAGTATGGCTTCAGGTATAGCATGGCTTCAGGCATGGCTGTATCTAGGTGTTGGTATTATATCCTCTTGGAGAAGGCAATGGCACCCCACTCCAGTACTCTTGCCTGGAAAATCCCATGGATGGAGGAGCCTAGTAGGCTGCAGTCCATGGGGTCGCTAAGAGTCAGACACGGCTGAGCGACTTCACTTTCACTTTTCACTTTCAGGCATTGGAGAAGAAAATGGCAACCCACTCCAGTGTTCTTGCCTGCTAGGCTCATCCTTCTCTTTCTGTCTTCCTTTCTATCTTCATCTTCCTCTGTGAGTTCTGGACCTTCTGTGTTGGCTTCACTTTCAGGCAGCCCTTTCCACGAGGTGGTGTGGGCAACTCCGTACTTATAGGTTCTCCATACAGCACCAACAGAAGTCCAGAAGGATTTTAAACTTCGATTGTCTTTCATTATTTCAAATGCCTAATGGACCAGTGTTGGCTGTGACACACACACACACACACACACACACACACACTTCCTTCTCCATGAGTCCCAGGTGAACTGCTGGGAATCCTCATGAAGTTGAACAAAATGCAACAAGGTCTGGATACATTAATCGTTACAGTGGTGCTGGTGTTGAGAGCTTATAGTTCTGGGATGTTGAATTGGCAGAATGCAAAGGAATGCCTGTGTTGGATTACAGTGGCAGGGAGGAGAGCATTTACAATTTGGATTTGAAAGATGACACCCAGAAGTAAAGGCTAGTAATGAGAAGATGGGGGGAAAAAAGAGCTACTCTAAAAGCTTGATTTCTATGTATTCTTCAACCAATAGATACAAGCAATGATATTCAGATTAATGAATCCTCTAGAAATAAGGCAGGTTTTGAGCAAGCAGACCACGCCCTCTGGACTTGGGTTCATGACTTTGGTAAAAGGCAGAAGTGATTAAAAAAAGTTTCAGTGGTTTTGGGGGAGGAAGCTGACTCTGTGGGCTGTAGCTCAAAGAGGAGGTGAGCCTGAGGGCAGAAAGTACTGAGTGTAAAACATTTTGTTCAGGAAGAGGAAGGGCCGAAGAATGGTCCATTGTCAAAACCATGCTTGTTGTTAGCAGTGTTGGTTTGTATGCTTTAAAATCTGTTAAGGAACTTCCCTGGTGGTCCAGTGGCTAAGACTCTGTGCTCCCAGTACAACAGGGAGCCCGAGTTTGAGCCCTGATCAGGAACTAGATCCCAAATGCTACAACCAAGAGTTCACATGTCGCAACTAAAGATCCCGCATGTCACAACTAAGACCTACTGCAGCCAAATAAATAAGTAAATATTTTTAAAAATCTGTTAAGGTAGCAGTGAAAGTGAAAAATGAGTCGCTCAGTTGTGTCTGACTCTTTTGTGACCCTATGGACACACCAGGGTCCTCTGTCCATGGAATTCTCCAGGAAAGAATTCTCCTACTGGAGGTGGTAGCCATTCTCTTCTCCAGGGAGATCTTCCCAACCCAGGGATCAAACCCAGGTCTCCTGCATTGCAGGTGAATTCTTTACCATCTGAGCCAGCAGAGAAGCCCAAGAAGACTGGAGTGGGTAGCCTATCCCTTCTCTAAGGGATCTTCCTGACCCAGGAATCAAACTGAGGTCTCCTACATTGCAGGTGGATTCTTTAGCAACTGAGCTACCAGGGAAGCCTGGCAGATCTCATGTTAAATGTTCTTACCTAATTTTAAAAAGGTGAGGGGAAGATATGAAGGGGATAAAGAGAGGCAGGAAACAAGAATAGGATGTAGATACAACATGTAATTTTTCCAAGATGGACAATTTGAGTATATTTACATGCTGAGGATAAAACCCAGAAGAGAGGGAGAGATTGAGGTTAAAGAGAGACACTAATCAATGGCTGTGCAGAACCATGGCAAAGATGCAGGCCCCAGAGTCAGACTGCCTGCTTAAATTCCTGCTTTCACTGAGTTCTGTCTGTGCAGTCTTGGGAAACTGACCTAACCTCTCTGTGCCTCAGTTATCTTTCTAAAAATCCCCTTCTCCTTCTGCCTTCAATCTTTCCCAGCAGCAGGGTCTTTTCTAATGAATCAGCACTTCAAATCAGGTGGCCAAAGTATTGGAGTTTCAGCTTCAGCATCAGTCCTTCCAATGAATATTCAGGGTTGGTTTCCTTTAGGATTGACTGGTTTGATCTCTTTGCTGTCCAAGGGACTCTCAAGAGTCTTCTCCAACACCACAGTTCAAAAGCATCAATTCTTTGGCATTCAGCCTTCATCATCCACCTCTCACATCCATACATGACTACTGGAAAAACCATAGCTTTGACTATATGGACACTTGTTGGCAAAGTAATGACTCTGCTTATTAATATGCTGTCACATGGTGTACTCGGCATATAAGTTAAATAATTAGGGTGACAATATACAGCCTTGACATACTTCTTTCCCAATTTGGAACCAGTCCATTGTTCCATGTCTGATTCTAATTGTTGCTTCTTGACCTGCATACAAGTTTCTCAGGAAGCAGGTAAGATGGTCTGGTATTCCCATCTCTTTAAGAATTTTCCACAGTTTGTGGTGATCCACACAGTCTAAGATTTTAGTATAGTCAATGAAGCAGAAGTAGATGTTTTTCTTGAATTCTGTTGCTTTTTCGATGATCCAGCGGATGTTGGCAATTTGATCTCTGTTTCCTCTGCCTTTTCTAAATCCAACTTGAACATCTGGAAGTTCTCGGTTCACATACTATTAAAGCCTAGCTTGGAGAATTTTCAGCATTACTTTTCTAGCATGTGAAATGAGTGTAATTGTGCGGTAGTTAGAGCATTGTTTGGTATTGCCTTTCTTTGGTTGGCCTTTTCCAGTCCTGTGGCCACTGCTGAGTTTTCCAAATTTGCTGGCATAATGAGTGCAACACTTTCTGGAATTCTATCACCTCCACTGCTGTGTTCATAGTGATGCTTCCTAAGGCCCACTTGACTTCGCATTCCAGGATGTCTGGCTCTAGGTGAGTGATCCCACCATTGTGGTTATCTAGGTCATTATGATCTTTTTTGTATAGTTCTTCTGTGTATTCTTGCCACCTCTTCTTAATATATCCTGCTTCTGTTAGGTCCATACCATTTCTGTCCTTTATTGTGCCCATCTTAGCATGAAATGTTCCCTTGGTATCTCTAATTTTCTTGAAGAGATCTCTAGTCTTTCCCATTCTATTGTTTTCCTCTATTTCTTTGCACTGATCACTTAGGAAGGCTTTCTTATCTCTCCTTGCTATTCTTTGGAGCTCTGCATTCAAATGGGGTATATCTTTTCTCCTTTGCCTTTAGCTTCTCTTCTTTTCTCAGCTATTTGTAAGGCCTCCTCAGGCAACCATTTTGCCTTTTTGCATTTCTTTTTCTTGGGCATGGTTTTGATCACTGCCTCCTGTACAATGAGGAACCTCTGTCCATAGTTCTTCAGACACTCTATCAGATCTAATCCTTTGAATCTATTTGTCACTTCTACTGTATAATCATAAGGGATTTGATTTAGATCATACCTGAATGGCCTAGTGGTTTTCCCTACTTTCTTCAATTTAAGTCTGAAATTTTGCAGTAAGGAGTTCATGATTTGAGCCACAGTCAGCTCCTGGTCTTGTTTTTGCTGACTGTGTAGAGCTTCTCCATCTTCAGCTGTAAAGAATATAATCAGTCTGATTTCAATATTGACTATCTGGTAATATCCATGTGTAGTGTCTCTTGTGTTGTTGGAGGAAAGTGTTTGCTATGACCGTGAGTGAGTGAAAGTCACTCAGTTGTGCCCAACTCTTTGAGACCCCATGGAGACTATACAGTCCATGGAATTCTCCAGCCCAGAATACTGGAGTGAGTAGCCTTTCCCTTTTCCAGGGGATATTCCCAATCCAGGGATTGAACCCAGGTATCTCACATTGCAGGAGGATTCTTTACCATCTAAGCCACCAGGGAAGCCCAAGAATACTGGAGTGGATAGCCTATCCCTACTCCAGCGAATCTTCCCGACCCCAGGATCAAACGGCGGGATGCAGTTCATGGGGTCACAAAGAGTCAAACACGACCTAGAGACTAACACTTTCAACACAGTACAGTACTCTATAGCCTATCGTGTTAGCTGGGTACCTCAGCTAACTTGGACTTATGAACAAATTGGACTTATGGACACATTCTCAGAACAGAACTGAGTTGTATATAGGGGACTCACTGTTTTCTAGATGGAAGGAAACAGAGTACAGGACTTTGGGATATTGGCAAGAGGGTGTTTGATAAAATGGACCAATAGACCAATATTTAGTTGTGTTAATTGCTCAGTCATATCTGACTCTTTTCAACCCTGTGGACTGTAGCCCGCCAGGTTCCTCGGTCCATGGGATTCTCCAGGCAAGAATACTAGAATGGGTAGCCATTCTGTTCTCCAGGGAATCTTCCAGATCCAGGGATTAAACCCGAGTCTCCCGCATTGCAGGCAGTTTCTTTACTGGGCTTCCCTTGTGGCTCAACTGGTAAAGAATCTGCCTGCAGTGCCAGAGACCTAGGTTCGATCCCTGAGTTGGGAAGGTCCCCTGGAGGAGGGAAAGGCTACCCACTCCAGTATTTTGGCCAGGAGAATTCCATGGACTGTATAATCCATGGGGTCACAAAGAGTCGGACACGACTGAGTGACTTTCACTTTCACTTTGTTTACTGTCTGAGTCACCAGGGAAGCCCACTGAGTTAATTTATACTAAAGCATCAAGAAGAATGCCCGATATATAGGGTACACTCTCAAATAGTTATTCATTCATTCATTTCGATTCATTGTTATTGGTTGCTATAGACATGTACATGTGTGTTCAGTCATGTCCGACTCTTTGTGACCCCATAGACTGTAGCCTCCACCCCACCCCCAGGCTCTTCTGTCCATGGGATTTGCCAGGCAAGAATACTGGAGGGCATTGCCGTTTTCTCCTCCATGGGATCTTCCTGAACCAGGGATTGAACCTGTGACTACTGTGTTTCCTACACTGCAGGCAGATTCCTTATCACTGAGCCATGGAGGTTGGTAGATACACTGATAAAATTAAAATGCTAATAGAGAAAACAATACAATGCACCTGGGTATTGAAAAACACTGTCTTCATTCAAGAAGGTGTTCTCTTGGGGAGATTATATAATATGAAAGAGTTTCTGCATGATGAAATGTTGGAAGACCTCTGCTTTTCCTTATTCAGTACTAGCTGTGCACCAACAGCAGTACTCGTGGGCCAAGAGCATCCCACAGTCTGTTATTCTGGCAACAGGCTTTATTTTGTGGCTTGGGCCTGAGTCAGAACTCTGCAGCATCAGAGCCCCTTTAACCACCTGCCTCATGGACAGGATTCATGCCTGAATCCACGACAGGCGCTTCTCAGTGAAGCGGAGCTGAGCTGTGCTGAGAGTGATGCTGTTGACCTGATGAGTAAAGCCAGTTTTTGACCATCCCATGGGGAAAGATCTTGATCTTGATCCCGTGGGGATCCCCATCTTGATCCCATGGGGAAAGATGACAGAGGAGACCCTCAGCCTGGCTGAGATACCGACCAGGTGTGACCTTGGTCCTGGGGAAGGGCACACAGGTTTTCCAGGTACCTGTTGTGTGCTCAGCCCTTTGGCATGAACCATCTAGGATTCACCTTCTTTTATACTCAAAACAATCCTGGTGGGTCAACGTTAGGTGAGCCTCCCAACCTCCTTTTAGGCTCTTTATCTGGGAATTGGGCTTCCCAGGTAGCTCAGTGGTGAAGAATCCACCTGCCAAGCAGGAGACACAGGTTTGACCCCTGGGTCAGGAATATCCCCTGGAGAAGGAAATGGCAACCCACTCCAGTATTCTTGTCTGGAGAATCCCATGGACAGAGGAGCCAGTTCATGGGCTACAGTTCATGGGGTCCAAAGAGTCAGACATGACTGAGTAACTAAACAGCAGCAGCATCTGGAAATTGAGGGCATAGACATCAGCAATCTTCAGCCTGGGCTCTGAATCCCCAGGTTTACTTGGAGATGCTACAGGAGTGACCAGGGGTAGCAGAAGGGGACTGGCAGGTTCAGCCCAGTCCTTTTCTTCACTCTGACCCGCTCTATAGACTGGAGTACCCCATACACTCTTGTCTGAAGAATGACTTTTACATTTAAAAGTCTCACAGGTCTCTGTGATCTCTAAACTCCTACCCATGATCTGTCCTGCGAATGCTCTTTGTGGCTTTGCATTTGAACCTCTTTCTCTCTGTCTCAGTGTCCCCGTGTGTAGAAGGAGGGTTTGGATAAGAGAAGCTCTGGGCTCTGTGAGCCTGAGGGTGATTGTTGTTGTTCAGTTGCTAAGTTGCATCTGACTCTTTGCAACCCTCATGGACTGCAGCATGCTAGGCTTCCCTGTCCCTCACCGTCTCCCAGAGTTTGCTCAAACTCATGTTGGTTGAGTCAGTGATGCCATCCAACCATCTCATCCTCTGTTGTCCCCTTCTCCTCCTGCCTCCAATCTTTCCCAGATCAGGGTCTTTTCAAATGACTCTGCTCTTCACATCGGGTGGCCAAAGTATTGGAGCTTCAGGAGGGTGTGGTAAACATTTGATCCCTCCATGTGGCCGGCACCCTGGAAGGGCAAGTCACATCGAATGATGATCTCTCCATCTGTCCTGCTTCACAGACATCGTGGCTCAGTTCCAGGACTTGTGTCTTGCTCCACTTGTCTGCAGCAAGTCCCATTGCCTCTTCCCATTTCCTTTCTCTTCCAGGGACCCACGAAGTGGTGGCTAAACCCAGTCCAGTCGCCACTCGTCAGCCGAGGGCCAGAGATCAGGAAAGGAAGAAGGGCAGCTTTACCTCCTCCCTGAGGATGGAGCCTCACAGCCGTTCCGGAAAGAGCAGAAAATCCACCAAGTTGCGGTCCATCTCCCGCTCCCTGATCCTCTGTAACGCCCAGACCAGCGATGACAGCTCAAGCCCTGACGAGAGATACCCTGACCCCTTTGAGATTTCCCTGGGCCAGGGCAAGGAGGGAATTTTCCACTCATCTGTGCAGCTGGCAGACACGTCAGAGGCCGCGCCCCGCAGCATTCCTGACCTCACACTGTCCTCCGAGGCCACACAACTCCAGGCAGCTGGGAACGATCGAGGCAAGGCCTGCAGGAGGATGTTCTTCATGAAGGTGCGCCAGGGTGTGTGTGGGGCGGGAGGAATCCCCGATGGCTCCTGGGGCCGTGAATGAAAGTCAACACATCGTCCTAGTTCAAAGTCAGGGAGGCACCAAGTTCGCATTCTGAACAAGAGCAGAGAAGAGGTTGGGGCAGCACCCACTGGAACAATAACAATGAGTCAGGCTCAGTTGACTTTCCTGCCTGAAAGATTCATGGAGATACTGTGTAAGCGCCCCCCATCCAGGTAAACTGAGTCTAGATCCCTGCTGGAAAATGCCAGGTGCTATACACCGGGGAGGTCATGGCTTCAGACAGGCAGCTCGATTCACACCAGTCGAGAGCCTGATATTAATAGAAGCTGACTACAGGGCCCAGACCCAGCAGGAGCCCGTATGTCGAGCAGGGCAAGACCTACAGGCTGAGTGAGTCTGCACTGGAATGCCGACCTTGAGTGTTCTCCAGGTGCCCCCTGCCAGTTCCAACACCTGTGTGAATGAGGGATGGTCAGCAGAGCCACAGGGAAGCAGGAGAAGGGAAACTAAGTGGGGTTTGCTATGCTTAGTCACTAAGTCATGTCCAGCTCTTTGCGACTCCATGGACTGTAGCCCGCCAGGCCCCTCTGCACATGGGATTCTCCAGGCAAGAATATTGGAGTGGGTTGCCATGCCCTCCTCCAGGGGACCTTCCCGGCCCAGGGATCAAACCTTGGTCTCCTGCACTGGCAGATGGTTTCTTTACCCTCTGAGCCACCAGCGAAGCCCATGGGTACACTTAGTCAATGTTTACAGAGTACCAACCCAGATTCGGCACTGTTCTAAAGAGTAGGCAGACTCAGTCCCTGCCTGTGGGCAACTTTTATTCTAGTGGGGGGAATACTGATGTTAACAATTCAGCATGTGAGAAAATATTCAATAGTGAAGAAATATTAAGCAGAATAAAGGGATAGAGAGGGACATGAGGAGGGGTCCCTGCCCTTTTTGAAAAGGTGATCATGAAGGCTTCTCTAAAGAAGGGACATTAAGGACCTAAATGAAGAGAGCAGAGAAGTGAGTCATATGAACATCTAGAGGAAGAGCATCCAGGCAGAGGGAACAGCATGTGCAAAGACAGGAAGAGGAGAGTGTGCACAGGGTATGCAGGGAAGAGGGGAGTGGGGAGGATGGAGTCGGGACGGGAACCAGTGTCCACCAGACATGGAGCTTTACTCTCAGAAGGATGGGAAAACATAGGAAGACGGAGCAGGGGTGCTGGTGGTTTAATTGCTAAGTCATATCCAACTCTTTGCAACCCCAGGGACTGTACCCCACCAGGCTCCTTTATCCATGGAATTTCCCAGGCAAGAATACTGGAGTGGGTTGCTATTTCCTTCTCCAGGGGATCTTCCCAATCCTGGGATCGAACCCGCATCTCCTGCATTGCAGGTGGTCTCTCGCAGGCGGATTCTTTACCAACTGAGCCACCTTAATAATTTTAACAAGCCCTCTGGCTCCCGAGCAGAGTGGAGCCTAGGGAGGCCAGTGAGCAGAACTACGACCATAACCCAAGCCAGAAGTGATGTGGTTTTACTGAGCGGGTCATGGCAGTGGTACTGTGGATGGTCAGGGTAGGTATTTACTTTCAAGGCACAGCTAGCACCACTTGTCCGTGGGAGGATGAAAGGTGGCAAGTTTAACTGCAAGTTCTGCCCTGAACAACCCCAGAGGAGGAAGATGGTGTGTTCTAAGATGGGAAATATTCAGAGCTGCAGAAATGACCAGTAAAAGGTGAGATGCCACCAGAAGGACATAGGATTTGGCAATGCGGGGGTGGGTGGGAGAGACTCCCAGGTGGAGGGAACTGCATGAGCAGAGATGCAGCAATGAGGAGGCCCCAGTGCTGATGCATGGGCTCTGTGCACAGAATGGTGTGTCTGGAGCTATGTTCTGGGAGCCTGTCTAGCGGCAGGATGCTGGAGACCCGGGGAGGCCAGATGAATGGGCAGAGGGCAGGAGACTGGCAAGGGGTCTGGGGCAAGCCTCACCTTCTCGTCTCTCTGTGAGTCACATGTGCACTAAATACTTTGGTTTAGACAGTGTTTTCACAGTTCTATCTCATTGAGCCTTTCCAGGGAAGAAGGAGATCACAGCAGCATTTGTATTTCAGGGGTAGGGGGATGAAGTATGGCCTAGGGGCTGGAGGTGTGGGCTCATTAGTCTGATTGCTTGGGTTCAAGTCCAAATTTCCCAATTAGTAAACTGTGTGTTCCTGGAAAATTCACTTTACCTTTTTTAATTTTTTTAAAATTTATATTGAAGTATAGCTGATAAACGAGGAGGACATGGCAATCCACTCCAGTATTCACGCCTGGAGAATCACCATGGACAGAGCAGACTGGCAGACTTCAGTCCTTGGGGTTGCAAAGAGTCGGACATGACTGAACGACTAAGCACATAACTGATAAACAGTTTTATGATATTGATAGTGTCAGGTTTACGGCAAAGTGATTACACATGCAGATGTATCTGCATGCTAAGTCTCTTCACTCGTGTCCTACTCTTTGCAATCTTGTGGACTGGAGCCTGCCGAGGTCCTATGTCCATAGGATTCTCTAGGCAAGAATACTGGAGTGGGTTGCCATTTCCTTTTCCAGGGGATCTTCGAGACTCAAGGATCAAACCTGTGTCTCTTATGTCACCTGCGTTGGCAGGTGGATTCTTTTACCACAAGTGCCACCTGGGAAGCCCCCATACATGTATCTATTCTTTTCCAAATTCTTTTCCCATCTAGGTTGTTACATAATATTGAAAAAGAGTTTCCTGTGCTACACAGTAGGTCCTTACTGATTGCTTTAACTTTTTGTGTGTCCGTTTGCTCATCTATGAGATGGAGACTTTTAGTAATGATACATACTTCAGATGAGTTTTATGAGGATACAGTTATAAGTATTTACACAAGAAAATCCACCATGCAATGCACATTGTTGTTGTTGTTTAGTCGCTAAGCTGTGTCAGACTTTTTTGCAACCAGATGAACCGTAGACTCCTCTGTCCGTGGGATTCTCCAGGAAAGGATACTGGAGTGAGTTGCCATTTCCTCCTCCAGGGGATCTTCCAGATCCAGGGATCAAACGCACGTCTCCTGCATTGCAGGCAGATTCTTTAACATCTGAGCCACCGTCCTGTGTCAAAAGTGCCAGGACAGAAAGATCCAAGTTGACAGCTGGCCCCAGTGTCCTTACCTAGAGGAGCCTCTGTGTCCTCAGGAACACCCCCGCCCTGTCCCTCCTCACAGGGACTCACTACTCCCTGCCCTGGCTCCTACCCTGCCCTGCACCCAGGCGTGACTCCATTGGCCCAGGGGGACTCCTCAGCCTCCAGCAATGCCATGGTTACACTGATTTCAAAACAACGTCTGGAAAGAGGCCCTATGACATCATGCCTGTCTCTAGAAACGCCTAATATGAAAATTAAAAAAGAGGAAGTTAGATAAACAGCCAACTGAAAAAAGGAATAAAAGCCTTATTGGATGTGTTGTGTTTGGCACGACCAGGACTAAGTCAGTCACCGCCCAGGGATGTGCCAGAGCTGGGCAGGGACGTGTAGAATCTGAAGCAGACATTTGGATCTGTGCTGTGCATTGAGGGTCCAAAGGGGCTTCTTCAGGGTAGCGTCCAGAGCCCTGGGGAAGAGTGTTCAAAGTCAGATTCCCCAACCTAGTAAATAGAAACTCAATGTATCAGACCTAGACTTTATCTTTTATGATTTTTTAATGGACTTTTCTTAAAAAAATCTTTAATACATATTTTATTTAATCCAATATATCCAAAACATTATTTCATTAATACAAAATTATTATCAAATGATATCAAATAATTATCAAAGTATTTTACATCTCTTTTTTCATACTAAGTCTTTTGAAACTAGGCATATTACTTACATAACATCTCAGTTTGGACTAAGAACATTTCTTTTTTTTCTCTCTTTCTTATTTTTTAAATTATGAAGTATGGTAACACATTTAAAAGAGACTTGGAAAATACAGAACAAAGTTACACATAGTCCTACTATATATTGCAATTATTTTTTTAAGTAGATAAATTAAGATTTTTAGTTGGGGTTTCCAGAGAAGGAAATGGCAACCCACTCCAGTACTCTTGCCTGGAAAATCCCATGGACGGAGGAGCCTGGTAGGCTGCAGTCCATGGGGTCACTAAGGGTCAGACTGAGCGACTTCACTTTCACTTTTCACTTTCATGCATTGGGGAAGGAAATGGCAACCCACTCCAGTGTTCTTGCTGGAGAATCCCAGGGACGTGGGAGCCTGGTGGGCTACCGTCTATGGGGTCACAGAGTCAAACACAACTGAAGCAACTTAGCAGCAGCAGCAGTTGGGGTTTCAGTATCAAACTCTGAAAAATTAATAGAATGAATATACAGAAAAGTAGAAGGATATGGTAGACCTGAAAATCACCCTGAACCAGTTCAACATAATTAAGATTTATATAATTTTCACACAACAGTAGCATACAAATTCTATTCAAGTTCCCATGGACTATAAACTAGAACACACTCGAACATATCCAAGGACATAAAACAAGGTGCAAACATTTCATAAACCTAGACTTTTCAAAGGAAGGAATGCACAGACTCCTCGGCTACTCCAGACCCATTGTCTTTTTCCAAATGGAAAGAGTATTTTTAAATGCCCTTTAAGTAGAATATGGAATGCATTGAGAGATTGGGATTGATATGTATACACTACTGATACTATGTATAAAATAGGTAACTAACTAATGAGAACCTACTGTATAACACGGGAAGCACTATTCAGTGCTCTGTGGTGACCTAAATGGAAAGGAAATCCAAAATAAGAAATCCAAAAAGGAAATCCATATGGACATGAATTTGAGCAAAGTCCTGGAGATATTGAAGGAGGAGGAGCCTAACACGTTGTAGTCCATGGAATCGAAAAGATTCGGACATGACTTAGCAACTGAACAACAAAATG
This sequence comes from Bubalus kerabau, assembly GCF_029407905.1. NCBI lineage: Eukaryota > Metazoa > Chordata > Mammalia > Artiodactyla > Bovidae > Bubalus > Bubalus kerabau. Next base: position 27,695,927 of record NC_073642.1, read on the forward strand.
TGAATGTATAGCTGATTCACTTTGTTGTACAGCAGAAAATGACACAACATTGTAAAACAGCTATATTCCAGTAAAAATTTTTTTGAAATTAAAAACATTAAAGTTATAAATCAAGGTAAAATATTTTTTAAGATATATGTTCCATCCTTCTCCCTTGACAAACACAAGTACTTGGACAACCAAGGTCAAATAAGTTCTTGGATTTCTTTCTCTTTCTTTTTTAAAATTTTGTTTTATTTGGCTGCTCCAGGTCTTAGTTGGGGCACACAGGGTCTTATAGTTATGGCATGTGGGGATGTAGTTCCCTGACCAGGGATCAAACCCGGGCCCCCTGCATTAAGAGCACAGAGCTACTGGACCACCAGAGCAGTCCCTGCTATTGGATTTCTCAGTGTTCTGCACTAGGATGGGGGGGCCCTGGCTCTTGGCCACCAGCCATGTCCTCTCTCTCCTTGTACCCCCTGCACTGCCCAGTACCACAAGAGGTCTTACCTGCAAGCACATGGAGACCTGCAATTCTCTAATCTAGGAAGTAACCACCCTGGCATCTCTCCAGCCTCAGACTGTACACAGAGTGGTATTATTTGCTCTTGATCGGATAGGTCCAGGGGAGAGAGACTATGGAGTTGGGGACACAAAGGTCTCTGGATGCAGTCTGACCCCTCCCATCTCATTTGTTTCTCAGTTTCTCTCTAGCTAAGTATTAGCAGATCACCAAAGAGGCCTGAAGCAGTGTTTATCCATCTGAGAGCTGGCGCTCTTCATGGCACTGGATGAGATTGGGTACTGGCACATGCTAGTGACTCTATAAATATTGTGGAAAGAATGGTTGCATAAATGAACATAATGAGGCCACCCTTGACGTCGAGCTTCTATTGACATAGCCTGAGCTTGCATTGTGTTTTTTTTTGGGGGGGCCAACCCATGGGTTTACACTGGACATTGCTTTTGGCATTCCCACTGGTTGGGGTCTGGAGTCGCTAGACACTCCTTCTGGGAATAGGGCAGCAGCAGATGAGACCAGACCTGGGGCAGGTCCTCCCTTTGGGGCCGCCTTCCTAAGAGGACTCAGGATGCTTTGATCCACATGGAAACAGCCTTCGTTTTGTGGAAGACCCTTCTTCTCTTTATGAATTCAAATTACTAGTTAGGGCAAGTCATCACTTGCGCAGAGTGACTCAGGAGGCACTGAGGTCGGAGCAGCCGTCTCAGTCTCTGGCATGTGCTGTCGGGTGGAGAGAGGGCGGTCAGGGCCCTCCGGGAGCAGACGGGTCCCTTCATTTAGCTGCCTGTGAGCCCGCTCAGCCTGTGGCTTTGAGGCCCAGGCTTCCTTGGCAAGTGGGAAACCCAATCCTTTGGCCGCCTGCCCCTTCCTGCCACAGAAGAGCAGCTTGTGGAGACTGAGAGCAGCCCCTGGGAGGGATGCTCGGGGCTCCAGGACTCCCACGGAGCCAGCCGCATCCCCAGTGTGGGGGGAGAATGGGGAGGGAGCCTAGGTGGTCCACGTGCAGGAAGCGGGAGGGGCGGCCCACAGGTACAGTTTGGGGCACTTGCCACTTCCAAAACTTCACGTGATTTCTGGTCGCTGTTTCTGTTGTCAAAGACATCTGGAGCTATTTGCCTGGAAGCTGGTCTTTTGAGTTTCATTAGTTCTGACAGGACAGCATTTGTTTAGGGAAAAGGGGGTTGGTGGAAAGAAAAGCGAGAGAAGAAGGGGTATTGTGAAGTAGCAATAAACAAAGCATCTACCTTTCCTACTCTGTGTTCTTTCTTTTTTTTTTTTTTTTAATGTGGACCATTTTTTAAAAATCTTTATTGAATTTGTTACAACATTGCTTCTGTTTTATGTTTTGTTTTGTTTTGGCCATGGGCCAGGTAGGATCATAGCTCACCAGTCAGTTCAGTCACTCAATCATGTCCGACTCTTTGCAACACCATGGACTGCAGCAAGCCAGGCTTCCCTGTCCATCACCAACTCCTGGAGCTTGCTCAAACTCATGTCCATTAAGTCAGTGATGCCATCCAACCACCTCATCCTCTGTCCTCCCCTTCTTCTCCCCAACCAGGGATCAAACCTAACCAGGGATCAAACCCACATGCCCTGCCTTGGAAGGCGAAGTCTTAGCTACTGGACCACCAGGGAAGCCCTCCTACTCTGTTTTCACTATGGCTCTTCATATGTACATTTCAAACCACCTAAAGCTTCTTCTTATTCTTTGTATCCAGCCCCCTGGTTACTGGGATTCCCAGGTGGCTCAGTGGTAAAGATGTTAGGCCTTAAGTCTGCCACTTTATGACAGTAAGTCACCTTACTGTCCCCCTTCACATACGAACCTTCAACTTGTGAACTTTCGAAGATGCAAACGTACATGCTCATGTCCCATTGCATAAGTTAGTTCACGCGTCTGGCGTACACTGTCACGTGCGTGCATCCTCTACAAGTGGTTGTGCTTGTGTGCAATTTTACGGTACAGTACTGTGTGAATGGCGTCACTGACTCAATGGACATGTGTTTGAGTAAACTCTGGGAGTTGATGATGGACGGGAAGCCTGGCGTGCTGCAGTCCATGGGGTCGCAAAGAGTCGGACACTACCGAGCAACTGACTGACTGACTATATAGAGAACAGTAGTGCAGGATCTTTATTTCAAGCCCAGGATGTCTGGAAGCAAGAGGGTAATAGAATTTAATCCAACAAGTTACCAGAACCTGTGTCATCAACGTCAGGTGTGAAGGACATCTCAGCTTGCCCTCTTTCTCCTACTGCTGACGACCCTTCAGCTCTACCATCTCCTACCTCCTCTCCCTCCTCCAGTCAGTAACTCTTCTTGCCTGTTCACTCGATGCCAGCCCCTGTGTGCCTGCTGTTGTACTGTATTCCTGTATTTCTCGAGGTACTATACTGTAAGATTTTAAATGGTTTATTTTTTGTTTTGTTTTTGAATGTATTATTTGGGTGAAAAGTATTATAAACCTATGACAGTACAGTACTATATAGCCGACTGTGTTAGTTGGGAACCTAGGCTAACTTTGTTGAACTCATGAGCAAATTGTACCTATGAACACGCTCTCAGAATGGAACTCATTTCTATGTAAAGGGCTTACTGTATTTGTTTTCTGTTTGTTCACTCTATTTCTTGTTCCTTCGTTGCTTTTCTTTTGCCCTCCTGTGGATTACTTGCTCATTTTTCAGGGTTCCATTTTGATTTATTTATAAAATTCTTCATGTGGTTGCTATATTATCATATTGTATATGTATTGGATATTACCATATAGGTACAAACATTTTCCTATTTTGAGTGAAGTGTAGAAAACTGACTTCATTTATACCCCTTTACTCTCCCTTATCTTAAATATTTCCTCTACATCCATTGAGTACCTCATCAGGTGACATTATAACTTTTGCTTCAACCATAAAATATGGTTAAAGAGGCTCATGAAGGGAAAAACTAATCTATTATGTTTACTCCTTGGCTTCCCTGGTGGCTCAAACAGTAAAGAATCTGCCTGCAATGCAGGAGACCCAGGTTCCATCCCAGGGTTGGGTAGATCCCCTGGAGAAGGGAATGGCAACCCACTCTAGTATTCTTGCTTGGAGAATTCCATGGACAGAGGAGCCTGGTGAGCTCCTGCAAGAGTCCATGGGGTCACAAAGAGTTGAACATGACTGAGCGACTAACCCTTTCACCCTTCTGCTGTTCTTTCCTTTATGAAGTTTTCAGCTGTTTTATTATTTTCTTTTTATTTGGATAGCTTCTCTGAACCATTTTTTAAGGGTACATCTTCTAGTCACACATTCTTTTAGTTTTTCCTACTTCTGAGAATATCTTTATTCCCCCTTTGTTTCTGAAGAGTCTTTCATCTCGATGAATATGGGATTTATAGTTGGCATGAATTTTTCTGCTCTTAAAAAATATTGTTTCCTTTCCTGTTACTTTCCATGTTTTCAGATGTGAAACCTGTCTTTTGACTTGGTATTTTTGGGGGGAGGAAGTAGTGTATCATTTCTCTCTCTTTTTTTAAAGAACTTCTTTCTTTGTCTTCAGGTTTGCAGAAGTTTAATTGTGAAGCATCTTTGTGCTAATTTTTTTGAGTTTCTTATTTTCAGTTCTCTAACCTCTATTTGTTTCTTTAAAAAAAATTCTAGTTCTTGGTTGATGTCTCTCAGTTTTTCGTTGGTATCAAGAGAATTTGTCAATGATTTTTGAAGCGTTTTTACAATGACTGCTTTATAATCCTCATCAAGTAATTCTGACATTTGATTCATCTTGGTACTGGCATTGGTGATTGTCTTTTCTTCTTCAAATCATGTCTTTCCTGGTTCTTGATGTTAGAAATGACTTTTGATTGTATCTTGGACATTTTCATGATTATGTTGGGAGGGGGGGTCTCTTGATCTGGTTAAATCTGCTGTTTTAGCATATAGTTCTGTACTGCTCTTGTGGGCTTTTGTAGTAATGACATTTTAGTTTTCAGAGCCCTTGCAATGTTATTCTGGTCTGCTTCATTTTTCTGGCACAGCTAGATTTCCCATTTACTCCCTGCAGCTCTGCCTCTCTGGCCTGCCTGGTGTCACTGGTGACCATCTGCCACTGAGGGTGGGGATGTGCAGAAGCTGCTGGGCCTGGGTCTCTTTGGCCACCAGGTGCAGGGCAGGAAAATGAAACACGCAGCTGATCCTGCCCCAGTAGATAGGTCGACTCCTGTTTGTGCCCAATAATAGAGTGGGGGCTGGGTCGGCCTGGGGCTTGGCTGCTGCCACTGCTGCAGGTAGATCGGACCACCTGCCAGTGATGCCCGAGCTGTAGGACCGGGACTGGGACACCTGCCCCAGCAGGCAGGTCACACCTCCTGTCAGTTCCCTGGTTGTAGGGCAGGGGCTGGGGATTTTGCTAGGCGCTGGTATTGGTGTTTCCCATTTCCTGGTCTTTTGAAAGACCAGAGAGAGCACTGTTGTTTGTTTCCTTGTTCTTGTCTGCCTACTGGCCATTCTGGGTTGCAGGTCTCCAGCGCTTGGTCTGGGTGTATAGATGTTGTTCAGTCACTCAGTCATGTCTGCCTCTTTGCGACCCCAGGGACTGCAGCCGGCCAGGCTCCTCTGTCCATGGGTTTCTCCAGGCAAGAATATTGGAATATTCTTCTCCACTGGGTATATAGTACTTAATGAGATGGCACAAAGAATTCATGATATTATCATTCAATAAGTCCCGGGGTCTCTTGCCAGTTAGCTTCTTTTTGCTGGCATTCAGAATCTTTTTATTGTCTGTTGAATAGTTTTCAGGGCATTTAGTTGTATTTCTAAGGGAGGAGGAAAGTGAGTTGACCCCATTGTGTCTTAGAACCAGAAATCTCAGTTCTACTTTTTTAAAAAAATTTTATTGGAGTATAGTTGCTTTACAATGTTGTGTTAGTTTCCTGCTATACAGCAAAGTGAATCAGTTATGTATATACATATATTTATTCTCTTTTGGATTCCTTCCCATTTAGGTCATCACAGTGCCTTGAGTAGAGTAGCTCAGTGGTAAAGAATCTGCCTACAATACAGGAGACGAGGCAGGAGTCATGGGTTCGATCCCTGGGTTGGGAAGATCCCCTGGAGAAGGAAATGGCAACCCACTCCTGTATTCTTGCCTGGGAAATCCTATGGATAGAGGAGCCTGGTGGGCCCCAGTCCATGGGATTGCAAAGAGTTGGATATGACTGAGTGACTAACACTTTCACTTTCACTTTTTCACTTTGACTTATTTCATTAGTGTTTTGAGGTTTGCAGCATACAAGTCCTATACATATTTTGTTGCACTTATACTTAAAGTATTTATTTTTGAGTGATTACAATGGGTACACATTTTAATTTTGGTGTCCATATGTTCATTGCTAGTAGAAAGAAATGCTATTGATTTTTGTATGTTTATTTTGTATCCTGTGAAGTGCTAAACTCATTATATTTCTGGGAATTATTTTTATAGATGACTAGGGATTTTCAGCATAGACAATCGTGTTGTCTACAAATGAGGATGGTTTTTTCCTCTTTTCTGATCTTTATGTTTTATATTTCATCTTATTGGCTAATTGCCCTCCTTTCTGAGCAATACAAAAGTCATTGAACATTTTCATTCCAAAAGCACTCTTTCCTGGCTTATATTGTTTTCAGGTGATTTGCTCTATTTTAATTTATAAAGCCACAGGTATTATTATTATTTCAAAGTCATGTTTCTGTTTAGATTTACCCAAATATTTACTCTTTCCTATTATCACCATTCTTTGTACTGCAGGCTTTCAATCTGGGATCACTTTGCTTCCCCCTAAAACATTTTTTGGGGGGATTTTCTTTAGTGAGAATACCCTGGTGGCAAATTTCCTCAGATTTTCTATATGAGAAGACCTTTATTTTACTCATTCTTTAAAGGTATTTTAGATGGTGTACAATTTTATGTTGATGGCTATTTTCTCTTGACACAGTGAATTAATTATTTCACTGTCATTGGACATAGATAATTGCAGTTGAAATGTGAGTTTTGAGTTTTAAGTGAGTTTTAATTGTTGCTTGCTCAAAGATTGTCTTTTCTCTCCAGAGAAACCTTTAGTATATGTTGATGTTCAGTAGTTTCACTAGGAACTAAGTATGCATTTCTCTTTGTTCATCTTATTTGAGATTCATTGGGTTTCATTGATCTGTGGGTTGATATCTTTCATCAGGACTGGAAATTTCAAACATTATCACATGCAGTGTGTCTGTTCAAGTGATTTCTATTCCCTCTTTCTGGAACTTGGATTAGATGTTATGCTTTCTCACTCTGTCTTAATATTTCTTAATCTCTTTTTCATATTTTTCACCTCTTTTTGTTGCCATCTGGGTAGTATTTTTTCTGATCCATATTTCATTTCTTTGATCTTCCCATCAGTGTCATCCAACCTACTGTTTAAACGTTTTACTTATTTTTTTAATATTATTAATTTTATTTTTAACTATCTTAGTTCTTTTTCAGATCTGCTCAGAAATTTTCATAGTTTCTCTCTCCTTAAAATTTTCAGTCACTTCTTTTATTTCTTCACAATATTAAATATATTTATTTTTAATTTTGCATGATATTTCCACCATTTGAAGTCTTTGCAGGTCTGATTTTGATGTGTATTGCTACTTCTGGTTCTCTCTCATGGTGCCTTGTTCCAATGTGTGTTTTACATTAAACAAAAATTTATTTTTACTTTTTTCTCTGAAATCTCATAAGACCTGTCTCTTTTTCTGCTGGACTCTCAGTGACTTAAGTCAAAGCTGGTTCCTTTCCCCAGAGAAGATTCAAATTTGCTTCCACCAGGTGGTTGGGACACTACTAGCCTGGAACCATTTTAAACTAAATTCTCATCTAGAGGTTTTTAAAGACATCCATGTGGTATGAATTAGGGTTGCCAACTCTTGTGAGGGCCATCTGGTAATTATTATTCCCCAGCAAATCGGAAAGGCTTTCCCCCCTTCCATTTAGGGCCATTTCCAGACTGACAGTTTTCATGCAGTTCCTGAGAGTGGGATGGATTTACTTCCAGTTCACATTTAAAATGAGGTTAAAATCCTTTGGGGCTCCCTATATGTAAGAGGAGAATCCTATTAAACTTCTCATCTTGAAAAGGAACTAGGACTTCCTGTCTGCTCCCAATACCCATAAAGCTATAGAAGATGCAGTTTACATTCAGTCAGTTCATAAAATGATTCAGGGCAACAGCCAGCTTCAGGGATCTGCTTACTTCTTGCAAAAGTTTTGGTGCAGCATTTATTTACTTTTTAGCCTTCTAGAATTTCTTACTCATTTGCTATTTCACTGATACTTTTACATTTCCATCCAACTTTTTATTTGTTGTAAGCAGAGGGATCAAAGTAACAAATCCATCCTACTTCCAGAAACAAAAACCTCCTGTTATAACACCTTTTTATTTACCTTTATTTTTAAAAATTTTTACAATATTGTGTTGGTTTCTGCCATACAACAACATGTATCAGCCATAATTATACATATATTCCCTCCCTATTGAGCCTCCCTTCCCTTTCCCTACACCATCCTATTCCTCTAAGTCATCACAATGTGCCAGACTGGGTTCCCTGTGCTATACGGCAACGTCTCACCAGCTAGCCATTTACACATGATAGTGTATATATGTTGATGCTACTTTCTCCATTCATCCCACTCTCTCCCTCCCCGACTGTTTCCACAAATCCATTCTGTACATCCATGTCTCCATTTGAAAGCAACCTAGATGTCCATTGACAGATGAATGGATAAAGAAGATGTGGTACATATATGCAATGGAATATTAGTAAGTAAGTGTTAGTCACCCAGTCATGTCTGACTCTTTGCGACCCCATGGATTGCAGCCCACCAGGCTCTTCTGTCCGTGAGATTCTCCAAGCAATCGAATATTGCTCAGCCATAAAAAAGAATGAATTTGAATCAGTTCTGGGGAGGTGGATGAACTTATAGCCTGTCATACAGAATGAAGTAAGTGCACAAATGTTCAGTTGAAATGTTCACTTGAAGGAGAAAAATAGGTATCTTATATTAACTCATATATGGAATCTAGAAAAATGGTACTGATGAACCTGCTGTAACATCTCCAATCACTTTCCCATCATGGAACATTTCCCCTCATGTTTTCTATTACAAATAATGTGGTGATTAAGATCTTTGTACACACACCTTTGTGTATTTTGCCGTATTGTTTACTGTAATACATTTCTAGACTATTAAAAGGAAACAATAGAATTGAAAAATATTTGGGAGATAGATTGACACTCTTGTAACTAATTGGTTTCTCAGGGTTCTGGCTGGTCAATGAACCAGGTACTTTGCATATATTATTTCATCTTTCCAAAGATCACGTTGTGATGTAATATGATAAAAGTTCCATCAAGGGGCATTTCTATTAGACAATTAGAAATACAGACTCTGTTTTTGGAGAAAAATAGCCACTTTTTAGAAAAGTGGTATTCCCTGGAGTTGTTTTTAGATTTAGGGTTGCTCTCCCAAAATTAGTAAGAACAATATTTTTTTAACCACACAATATAATTTGATGATGTGTTTGGAAAAACAAACATGTAAGAATAGTTGAGAAGAAGAGTAATGAAGGTATGGTCTTAGCAGGATGACTTTGTAGACTTAGACTGACATATATACACTACTGGGTATAAAATAGATAACTAAGTACATCATGAGAAACGCTGGGCTGGAAGACGCACAAACTGGAATCAAGACTGCCGGGAGAAATATCAATCACCTAAGATATGCAGATGACACCACCCTTATGGCAGAAAGTGAAGAGGAACTAAAAAGCCTCTTGATGTGAGTGAAAGAGGAGAGTGAAAAAGTTGGCTTAAAGCTCAACTTTCAGAAAACGAAGATCATGGCCTCTGGTCCCATCACTTCATGGGAAATAGATGGGGAAACAGTGGAAACAGTGTCAGACTTTATTTGGGGGGGCTCCAAAATCACTGCAGATGGTGATTGCAGCCATGAAATTAAAAGACTCTTACTTCTTGGAAGAAAAGTTATGACCAACCTAGATAGCATATTGAAAAGCAGAGACATTACATTGCCAAAAAAGGTCTGTCTAGTCAAGGCTATGGTTTTTCCAGTAGTCATGTATGGATGTGAGAGTTGGACTGTGAAGAAAGCTGAGCGTTGAAGAATTGATGCTTTTGAACTGTGGTGTTGGAGAAGACTCTTGAGAGTCCCTTGGACTGCAAGGAGATCCAGCCAGTCCATTCTAAAGGAGATCAGCCCTGGGTGTTCTTTGGAAGGAATGATGCTAAAGCTGAAACTCCAGTACTTTGGCCACCTCATGCGATGAGTTGACTCATTGGAAAAGACTCTGATGCTGGGAGGGATTGGGGGCAGGAGGAGAAGGGGACGACAGAGGATGAGATGGCTGGATGGCATCACCGACTCAATGGACATGAGTTTGAATGAACTCTGGGAGATGGTGATGGACAGGAAGGCCTGGTGTGCTGCAATTCATGGGGTCTCAAAGAGTCGGACATGACTGAGTGACTGAACTGAACTGAACTGAATGAGAACATACTGCATAGCATGTATGCAATGCCCTGTGGTGCCATAGAGGAGATATATGTATATGTATGGCTGATTGTCTTTACTGTACAGCAGAAATTAACACAACAATATTGTAAATCAACAATATTCCAATTGAAAAAAAAAAAAGTAGACAACCATCTCAATGCCTCTCTACATTTAAGCCTTCCTTGACTCTTATTGGGAAAGAAAGCCCATTATTGTCTCAGGGGCAGCTATTTTGCATTGAAACATCACTACAAAGATAGTGACATCTATATTGATTCTTGAAGAATGAAGAATAGTCAAGATGGGTAACAGCATAAATAGGACAAGACACATGAGGGTCCACTGATAGGAAGTATAACTGGGTGCAATGGAGGCTTGAGTCAGCTTGGATAGCATTAGAGAAGGAAGAACCGACAATGATATGCCAAGGAGTTTGAATTTGATCTTGAATCATTATAGGTTTAATCAGGAAGTTGCATGAGTACCATCTGCATTTTTGTAAAATCATGTCAGCTGAGTACAGAAGCATCAAAGTGCAGACTGGGGACAGGGAACTTGTGAATCAATGAATGAATAGGTGAATATTCCATTTTAAATGGTTTTGGTAAGATATAATTCACACACTATATGTTTCACTTACTTAAAGTATACTATTAAGTGGTTTTTGCTTCCCAGGTAGTCCAGTGGGAAAGAATCTGCCTGCCAATGCAGGAGACAGAGGAGACTCAAGTTAGATCCCTGGGGTGGGAAGAGCCCCTGGAGAAGGAAATGGCAACCCACTTCAGTATTCTTGCATGGGAAATCCCACAGACAGAAAAGCCTGATGGGTTACAGTCTGGGGTCACAAAGAGTCAGACAGGACTGAGCACACACATGGTGGGGGCGTCAAGTGGGTTTTAGTGTATTTTCAGAGTGGTGTAACCTTCACCCTATCTGATTTTATTATTTATCAGACTGTGTCTGGTCTTAGTTGCAGCACTAAGGGATCTTTGTTGCAGCACCAGGGCTCTTCACTGCATCATGTGGAATCTTTGGTTAAAGCAAAAGGACTCTAGTTGTGGTGTGTGGGCTTAGTTGCTCTGCAGTGTGTGGGATCTTAGTTCCCTGATCAGGGATTGAGCCATGTCCCTTGCATTGCAAGGCAGATTCTTAACCACTGGACTACCAGTGAGGTCCCACCACTATTTGATTTTAGAATGTTTTCATCACCCCTAAAATCACCTAATACCCATTAGCAGTCATTCCTCATTCCCACCTCCCCACCACACTGCTGATCCATCCATAACCCTCTGCTAATCTATTTTCTGCCTTAGATTTGCCCATTTTGGACATTTACTATACATGGAATCATATAATATGTGGTCTTTTGTCACTGACTTTTTGCACTTAATGTTTTCAGGAATCTATGCTTGCAGAATATATTAGTACGCCATTCCTTTTTATTGCCAAGTAAATATTCCATTGTATAGATATACCACATTTTATCCACCTTTTCATTTGCTTATGAGCGCTTGGGTTTTTTCTACTTTGAGGCTATAATGTATGATGCTACTTTAAACATTTGTGCACAAGTTTTTGTACCGATGTGTATTTTCCTTTCTCTTGAGTATATACCTAAAATTGGAATTGCTGTATCACCTGATAGCTCTATACTTAACTTTTTGAAGGACTGCCAAGCTGTTTCTGAAGCATCTGCATCATTTTACATTTCTACCAGCAATGTATGAGGGTTCTAATTTTTCTAAATCCTTCATATATTAGTGGATGTCAAGCAAGTGTGATGGTAGCCATCCTAGTGTGAAATGGTATTTCATTGTAGTTTTGATTTGCATTTCCTTGATGGCTAATGATGTTCACTATGTTTTCATGTGTCTCTTGACGTCTTGTATATCTTCTTTGAGAAGATACAAAATCAGATTCTTTGTCCATTTAAAAATTGGATTATCTGTCTTTCCATAATGGAATTGTAAAACTCTTTATATATTCTTGATGCAAGTCTCTTATCATATATATGAATTGTAAAATATTCTTCAATTGTAAAGTGTCCTTCAATTCTTCAACTGTAAAATTTTCTTCAATTCCGTGGGTTGTCTTTTCACTTTCTGGATGGTATCTGTTAAAGCACAAAGGTTTTTTAATTTCAAATAAGTCCATTTATCTATATTTTCTTTTGTCACGTGTGCTTTTGATATCATATCTACCAAGTCTTTCTCTAGCCCAAGATTCTAGAAAAATAGTCTCATGAATATTTACTCCTATATTTTTTTCTAAGAGTTTTATAGTTGTAGCTCTTACTTGTAGGTCTGTGATTTATTTTGAGTTAATTGTTGTATATGGTGTGAGGAAGGGGTTCAACTTCAATCATTTACATGTGGCTATCCATCTGTACCAGGCCATGTGTTAAAAATATTCATAAGAATACTTTTCCTAGACCTCATAGGCCATTATAATAGTCTAATCTAAAAGAAATACTATGAACTAGAACATAAGCAGCAAGAATGGGGAAATTTGAGAAGGTAGAATTATAAGGACTTGGTGGCTGTGGTCATGGAGGGACCACAGGAGAAGGAGGACTTTTGGAGACTCCTTGGTTTCTGGTTTCCACCCTTCCTCTCCATATCAGGATGCATGTGGCCTCAGCATCCCACATGACGACGTGACCACCCCAGAACCAATCTGCTGGGGACAGTTATTTATCTTTATGGCTTAAAGTTCAAGTCTACTGCTGGGTGATCAACCCAACCACAGGAGACAAGCCTTGACCAGGAGGGCAGTGAATTCTATTTTGTGGCTCCTTTAGACTAGAACAGCTATAGCATCTCAGTTCAAAAAGAAAATGGGAAGGCTTGTATTTAAGGGGAGTACAGTCACCAAACTCCAGAAGCATCAAGCTGTGTCAGCAATGTTGGGGGTCTGTATGCAAAATGAACCCTTCTTAGAGAGTAATAGAGCCTTCTAACTTTTGGGGAGGAGTTTAGATTCCAGAATAATGTTGCTTGTAGTACAAAATGCTGCAGAATTCTGCATCTTCATTCTAGGTTTATTCCTTGGCTACATGTGGATCATGGTTTTTTGTTTTTTTTTCCCCCCATTTCTTGAGGTTGGCTGTTCAGTCCTTACAAGTTACATTACTGGTTCTTACTTGAGGAGAGCTCCCTGGTCAGTCTACCCTGTTTCCTACTCAGGCACCAAGGGGACAGATACCTCTAGAGACTGCCACCCAGGTAATGATGGGGCACGCCACCCATAGAACTGTGGCTCTGGGTCGCAGCCTCTGATGAGAACAAGGAGCAATGTGTCTGGAAATGACTTTGCCAGCCTACGACCTCAGTGACAAACCCTCGGCCTCAAGAGCAGTCCCACCTTGGAAGCAAGAACAGAAGAGTTCTGTTCTGTGGGCTGATGGGGGAGCTGTACTATGCAAGCATTCACAGGGGCTCCTACAGAGATTCCTTTGATGAGACACTACTCCACCCAGGACATCCTTGCTGGAGACTAGCCAGGCTTCCCCCAAGAACCAAGGGAAGATTTTCTCCTCGTGAGTGACCTTCTGCCATGTGATCACTTCAGAGAGGACAATGGCCATTTGACTCTTTAAACATAATCATCCATTACATTAAAAAATTATAGAGCTGAAAGTGATTATAGAAGCTGTTAAGTTCACCCCTTCGGCCTACAAAAGAGGACACTGAGACCAAACAATTAACTGACCAGCCCAGGGTCATAAGAGGCTTAATGCTGCTCATCTCATGACCCTTTTTTTCTGCTCTAGGCCCACTGTGCTTTTCTGGTGGGGGAAACATTATGCTCAGGGTTTTATGAATTAAAAAGAGTGAATATATACCTTGAGATGATCCCAGAGTCTGGATGAGCACTGGTTCCTTGTCAGTGTCCGGGAAATAGAAAGTCCATAGAACTTGTGCCCTCCTGCATGCGTGCTAAGTCACTTTAGTCATGTCCAGCTCTATGCAACTCCATGGACTGTAGCCTGCCAGGCTCCTCTGTCCATGGGATTCTCCAGGCAAGAATACTGGAGTGGGCTATCATGCTTCCCTTCCCATTGAACTTGTGCGCTGCCTCTATTTTGGAGCTTTTAGGGGCCATATAGATGTTTTGTTTGTTAAGATTCAGCACTGAATATTCATTGAAAGGACTGATACTGAAGTTGAAGCTCCAGTACTCTGGCCACCTGATGCAGAGTTGGCTCATTGGAAAAGACCCTGATGCTGGAAAAGATTGAAGGCAGAAGGAGAAGAGGGTGGCAGAGGATGAGATGGTTGGATTGCATCACTGACTCAATGGACATGAACTGGAACAAACTCCAGGAGATAGTGAAGGACAGGGAAGCCTGGTGTGCTACAGTACATGGAATCGTAGAGTTGGACACAACCTTAGAGACTGAACAGCAAGACAAGATTTTTTAATGTGGACCATTGTTTTAAATTTTACTTGTATTGGTTTTGTATAATTGAATTACAGTGTTGTGTTAATTATTGCTGTTCAGCAAAATGACTCAATTATATAGATAGATAATTAGATAGATACACATTCTTTTTCATAATCTTTTCCATTAAAGTTTATCACAGGATATTGAATATAGTGCCCTGTGCTATATAGTAGGATCTTTTTGTCTGTCCATCCTATATATACTAGTTTGCATCTGCTAATCTCAAACTCCCAACCCAACCCTCTCCTGTGCCCCATCCCCTTGGCAACCACCAGTCTATTCTTTATGTCCCTGATTCTGTTTCTGTTTCATAGTTGGGTTCATTTGTGTCACATTTTAGAAGTTTGGTGTGGACCATTTTTACAGTGTTCATTAAATTTGTTACCACATTGTTTGTGTTTTACTTTTTTGTTTTTTGGCCATGAGGCACGTGGGATCTGAGCTCCCCCACCAGGGATCAAACCCGCATCCCCTGCGTTGGAAGGTGAAGTCTTAACCACTAGACCACCAGGGAAGTCCCACTATGTAGCTTCTTATATACACGTCTGATAGAAAATTGCTATGTGGATCTCATCTTCTGTTTACGGTAGTACATTTCCATTCTTCCCCGTAGCAGTCATCCAGAGAGCAGATTCATAGCAGATGGTGTCAAAGTGAAGCACCTCAGTCTTCATGACTGTCCAAGAGCTTGACAGCAGCCTGGTTGGAGGCAACTTATCAAAGCCTCTGGGTGTTCAGATGATGGCTTCGTGGCAGAGGCCGCATGTCTCATGTCTGAGACAGCTTTGGCCACAGGCCATGGAGTTGTGAATGAGAAGGACCGGCCCAGAAAGCCTTGGCCCACAGAAGAGGCTCCACAGCTGGTCTGTGCACAGTGAGACTACTGCTCCTGAAGCCAGGACAGTTGATCTAACTGGCTCTATTTCTTTAAAGGTCCAAAGTCTTGTAAGATTCCGTCTTCTGGTTGGGCTGCCCCAGTGGCACTAGTGGTAAAGAACCTGCCAGACAAGGCAGGAGACGCAAGAAACGTGGGTTCATTCCCTGGGTCAGGAAGATTCCCTGATGGAGGGCATGGCAACCCGCTCCAGTATTTTGCCTGGAGAATCCCACGGACAAAGGAGCCTGGTGGGTTACAGTCCATGGGGTTGCAGAGAGTTGGACACAATTGAAGAAACTTAGCACACACTTCTGGATGTGACGTTGGCCATTTGCAGATAATGTGGACCAAAAAAAAAAAAAAAAATGCTGCATTTCTATGATTTTTCTGCTATCAATTGGCTTTTTATGTCAAGTAGTTTCTAAATCATGTTTTGAACACCAGGCTTTATCAAGAGGATTAAAATAAAGAAATTTAACAAGAAAATATACTTTTTGGAAAACTTATTTATTTATTTGGCTGCACCGGGTCTTAGTTGCCACATGCCGGATGTTTAGTTGTGGCATGAGAACTCTTAGTTGAGGCATGTGGGATCTATTTCCCTGACCAGGGATTGAACCCAGGACCCCTGCACTGGAAGTGCAGAGACTACCATCTGAGCCACTGAGGAAGACCAATAATCTCTTTAAATATATATAAGCCCCCTCTCATATAATCTCTCTCCTTTAGCATATTTCCTGGGCTATCTTTGTTAGAGAAGATAATTTTGTTCAAGTTAATATAGTGCCATCTACTGCTGGAAAAAGGAAAATGAATGTCTAGGAAGATGAGTTCTCTGGTTTTGGACATTGATGTGTACAAGTAAAAAGGAATTGATATGTGGAATTTCTTGCAGGATCCTCTTGTGTCAGAACTAGATACAGTTTTAATAAGAAAAAAAGGTTGTGAGTAGACTTCTGGCTCCAGATGGTTATATGGTTACTGAGTACACTTTATTAACTCTCCCACCTCTTAGAAACTTCTATCAAAAAAAAAAAAAAAAAAAAGTACCAATAGGGAGAAATGCAGGTCAGAGCAGGAAGCCATGGAAAGGGGCCAACCATATTCTGGAAGCCATGAGGACTTTCTGCAGGACATAGTGCAGGTGAGATTGGATTGAGGGAAGGGCTCATTAACCTGCTGTTGACCACAGAGGAAGGACAGGCCTGGGGAATGAGTGTGACAGAGGCCAACTGAACTGCCTTCTCCAGTGCCTGGGGCTGGAGGGGAAGATAGGTTACATGGGACATAGGGAGAAGCAGCAGTAGGTCCTCCTTCCTCTCTGGGAAGTGCATCAGGTGCCGAAAGCCGGCAGGCATTTGGCACATGAAATGAATCAGCACTGCCAACGAGATAGATCTGTCAGAAAAGGGTGGCAGATACCCTTAGTAAACCTGTATGCTAGAACATTAAATCCCAGGTAGCATTTGAGCCAACTGGAGTTTCTAGATAGACTAACCAATATTCCCAAATCCTATACTCAGCAAATCACTCAAGTGTGATGACCACAGAAAGACATTCTCAGACATGCAAATATTCAGAGAGCTTTCCATCTGCACAGTTTTTCAGAGAACATACACACACTCTCTGTCTTTCTCTCCTAAGGATTATGGTCGTGACTAATAAAGCCAACATAACTCAAGAACTAAGTCACAATCATTGTGGCTAATAAAGTTATGCAATAGGAAAACAATATAAAAATAGTTCTGGGAAGGGAAGTAAAATAATTAATACCATTATGCTCATCATCAACCTCTAGTCTTCTGTTCCCCATCCTCTGTTTCTAAAATACCAGGGTGAGGAGATGGGAGTGAGTGAAAGTTGTTTCAAGTTCTCATCTTATCTGAGAAAGGGTCATTCATTTTCTCTTTTCTCACTGGCCTGATAGACAGACAAGTTCAAGTGTGTGGTTTAGTAAGTACTGCTTCTAGATTCAGTACAGAGTTTCCGAATTATTAGTATAAAAAAGAAGCAGGTAAAATTTGATCAATATGGCAAAGTAGAAAAACAATAACAGAATAATAACCAAATTTAACTTAAGAATATTGATTTTTTCAAGTCCTAAATGAAATCTTCACAGGCAGAAATCAGCAGTATAAGAAAAATGTGATACACTCGAGAATGCAAGGAGGTTCAATATCGAGAAATCTCTTTATATAACATTCATTTAGTGACTGTTTCTAAGTGCCTATGATGAGCCAGAACAATAGAACTTACTTGGTTATCTCCCCTAAATCATACCTCCCGGCCTCTCATTCGTGTCGCTCTTTAGTTCTTTTCTTCACAGCACGTGTTATTCTGTTATTATCTTTCAACTTTTTGTTTGTTTGCTGTTGTTCTTCCATCACTAAAATGCCTTTTCTCCAAAATCAGTGTCCTCCTTTGTCTTGTTCACAGCTGTATTCCTATTGCCTAACAGATAACCTGACATGTAATAGCTGACATAACCATTCAACACTTAATTATTTATTTCTGGCTGTGTCTAGTCTTAGTTTCAGCTTGGAAGATCTTTCATTGAGGCACACAGACGTCTCCCTAGGTGTGATGCCTGACTCCAGAGTCCCCGGACTCAGAAGTTGCAGCACATGGGCTTAGTTGCCTTGCAGCATGTGGGATCTTAGTTCCCCATCTAGGGATCAAACCTGTGTGCCCTGAATTGAAAGGTAGATTCTTAACCACTGGACCACCAGGGAAGTCTCTGTCATTCAACATTTATTGCATTAGTTCAAAATTTATGCAATTTCTATTCATTATTATAATTTTTATTCTTCATAATATAAAAATATACTCATTTCATATTCTTTATTAAATGAATTATATATCTATGAGTTAGTAGATGACAAAATGAATTACTATATCAATGAGTTAATGCTACTGCTGCTGCTGCTAAGTCGCATCAGTCGTGTCCGACTCCGTGCGACCCCATAGACAGCAGCCCACAAAGCTCCCCTGTCCCTGGGATTCTCCTGGCAAGAACACTGGAGTGGGTTGCCATTTCCTTCTCCAATGCATGAAAGTGAAAAGTGAAAGTGAAGTCGCTCAGTCGTGTCTGACTCTTAGCGACCCCATGGACTGCAGCCTTCCAGGCTCCTCCGTCCATGGGATTTTCCAGGCAAGAGCACTGGAGTGGGGTGCCATTGCCTTCTCCAATGAGTTAATGGATGGTAGTAATTCTAAATTCCTGCCTTCATAGAGCCTGTAATATACAGGAAGAAACAGACCATCTGACAAGTATTTCCATGGTCAGTGTTGAGATCTCATTTTTTTTTTTCTATTCTAATTTCTGAATAAAAAATGGAAATTGTTTTGCAGGAAACTTCTACAACTTCCTCTCGAGAAAAGTCCGGAAAACTGGACCCACAAAGTAATAACTTCCTGTTTCCCAAAGCCTGTCATCAAAGAACACGCAGCAACTCAACCAGTAAGTGTCACTGAACCATCCTCAGGAGCAGGGCTTAGATTGTGGTGAATGCAGTAAGTCTCCTACATATTAACCTTTAAGTTGTGAACTTCCAAAGATGCAAATGTGTATTCTCAAGTCCAATCCTGGAAGTTAGTTCACGTGTCTGGCATATATTGTCATGTGCATCCTCTACAAATGGTTGTGCTTGTGTGTCCTTTAGTGTATAGGACTATATAGAGGACAGTAGTATCTTTATTTCAAGCCCAGGATGTCTGGAAGCAAGTGTAAAAGCAGTGGCGATGTAGCTGGCCTACTGTACTTTTCAAGGCACTGCACTATAAGATTTAAAGTGTTTTCTTTATTTTGGGTGTTTGTTTTTTATGTACCTATTATTTGTGTGAAAAGTGTTATAAACCTATACAGTACATTACTATTAATATATAGCCAATTGTGTTAGTTGGGTACCTAGGCCAACTTTGTTGGACTTATGAATGCACTCTCAGAACAGAACTCATTTGTATGTAGTCAACTTGCTGCATTGGGAATGTCAGTGATGTGGGAGATTTGGGGGAGGGTGGATCTCTGTTTGTCCAGCCAGACTGCTCCAAAATGGTGTCCGCAGCTTCTCTGGAGCATCCTTCATTGCATGTGCATGCTCTGGCCAGCTGGAGCACCTCTGCTCTTGTCCATAGAGCTCTCTGTGGGTTGGTCACTCCTGTTCTAGGTGGATCTCAAGTGCCAAGTTGGGAAGAGCTGACACTGAGGATAGAAGACAAGGACTTTACTCTTGCTCTGTCATCTGACAGGCTCTTTGGTCTTAGGAAGTCCGTGGTCTCTCCCAGAGTTTTTGTCACCTCACCTGTTGCAGGATGGGAGTTGGGACTGAAAGATGTCATGATTCTTGGTTGTTGCAAATAGGATAACACTAATTCAAAAGTCAGAAAAATGTGAAGAATGCAGAAAAACATGAAGACGTTAAAAGCATGCCAGATCTGAATATTAGAGACCATCTGCATCTCCTACTTGGAAGGCAGATTCTTTACCACTGAACCACCAGTGGTAAAGCTTCCAGCTTCCAGCTTATGCCAACTCCGGAGTATCTCACTGGGCTTTGTTGTTTTCTTAAGCCCCGTCTACTGTTTGTAAATGGCCCCTTCATTCAATTTCTCAAAGTCCTAGCTCAATGTGCTTTTTGCTTCTGTCAAACCCTCACTGGTCCATGTGTCTATAAACTCAGTGGAAAGAATACTTTTCTGCACAGGTGCAATTCAACACCCCTTCATTATTTACTTCTCTTCTTCGGAGTGCTCCTGTTCTTCTATTCAGATGATCTTCATTTTGTCAGTTATTTCTAAAAAGTGTCTTGGTTAAATTAATATTTGGCTGCCGTATTTGCTGAACATAGTTTTTTCAGTTTATTCTTTCTCTTTTAATTTTTTAACATGAAGATGTTCTCATCTGATCTAATCAAATCCATCAAATTTTTCCTGTCTAATCCTAAAAGTTTCTTCTACATGTAGAGAGCTATTACTTCTCATGTACACTTATTTAATTATTACACTATGACACCTTTAAATTGCCTCCAATTTATCAAGATTTACAAGGTAATTATAGATATATGCTTGCACATGTTTCTTGGATCATATTTGATTACAGATTTATGAGAGAACCACAGAAGTTATATAATATGAAGATTATTTTGTGTAGAACCATATTGATTAAATTATTTCTACCTAGTATTTTATTCTAGTTTTTAAATTATTTGCCTTCCCCATAAATTTACTCTCTTTGTAGTTTATTTTTGATGTTTGATATGAAACAAAAATCTAGATAGATTTTTTTTTCCTAAGTGCCTGATTCCAGCATCAGTCATTGGTAGTTTTTGCCCATCCTTTTATTTCATTCTTTTTGCTTACTTTGTTTATCTCTTGCAAATGATATGCACTTAGATCTTGAAAGTAAATGTGGCAGTCTTTCTAAGAGAGAAGCTTAAGCCATTGACTTTAGTATTATAATTAATATTTGCTTTTATTCATATTCTTTTTAGGGCTTCCCAGGTGGTGCTAGTGGTAAAGAAACTGCCTGCCAATGCAAGAGACATAAGAGTTCAGTCCCTGGGTTGGGAAGATCCTCTGGAGGAGAGCAGGACAACTCGCTCCAGTGTTCTTGCCCGGGAAATCCCATGGACAGAGGAGCCTGGCAGGCTATGGTCCATGGGGTTTCACAGAGTCTTTCTATTTTTATGGTCACTTTTTATTTGTTTTCTGTGTTTAGTTTTTGCAGTGATTTGGCAGGTTTATTTAGTTTTTTATCACCACTTCTTCATTGATTAAGTTTAATCAATTAGGTTTAATCAATTATTAATAATAATACTTGAGACTGTATTTTTCCAAATTGTCAGCCTTATGGGAGATGGGGTTATTTGTCTCTAGACCCATTCCCATTTATTTCCCCATTTCATAATACCATGTAAACTTAAATAAAAACTCATGTTATTATTGTTGTTCAGTCATTCAGTTATGTCTGACTCTTTGCAACTCCCTGGACTGCAGCGCACCAGGCTTCCCTGTCCTTCACTATCTCCTGGAGTTTGCTCAAACTTTTGTCCATTGAGTCAGTAATGCCATCCAACAATTTCATCCTCTGTCATCCTCTTCTCCTCCTGCCTTCAATCTTTCCCAGCATCAGGGTCTTTTCCAATGAGTCAGTTCTTCGCATCAGGTGGTCAAATTTTGGAGCTTCAGCATCAGCCCTTCTAATGAATATTCAGGATTGATTCCCTTTAGAAGTGACTGGTTTGATCTCCTTCTGTCCAAGGGACTCAAGAGTGTTCTCCAGCACCACAATTCAAAAGCATGTTATTATATAACCATAAAAATACATAGTTTCCCTGTCAAAAATTGTTTTGGCTTTTGCATTTGGATTTTATAACCCCATTTTCAGTGAACTCAGTGCTAACTGGTTTCAACTCCCTCCCACCCCAGCCAAGGTGATAATTTTGATGTATTTCCTTGATGTTGAAACATATCCAGTCATTTTCAGAAGGGGCAGGAAAGGGCTCAGACCACCAGTTAGTGCTTTGGAGAGACTGTTCTGTCCTGACTCCAGGCCTGTGTCCTTGCTGATCCGAACTCACAGTGGGAGCAGGAACTCCCTGCTCAGAAAGCCTGAGTTGACTTTTTTTCTTTTTCTGCCTAGCTCAGTGAAGACAGAAACGGAGTTGGTGTGGCCAGTCTTGCTCCCATGGTGCTGGCCTGTGGCTCTAGGTGCTTCTGTCCTATAGGCTGATCCAAGTTGGCCACGTGTTTGCTTGTCCATATTCCCTGAACCCAAGCCATGCACTGCTGCCCTTCTTCATATGGTAGTCCCCTTGCCCTGCTGAGGGCAGGAGAACGGGAAACTGGGATCCATTTCCTCATGATAAAGTAAGGATTGGACTTTTGTGTTTCCCCAAAAGACCACTGAAGGACTGGACACACCACCAGGGGAGCCTGATAAGCACACAGACTCCCCCAGACGCCATCTGTACAGGCGTGGATTCAGCAGGTCTGGGTGGGGCATTGAAATTTGAGCCACTTATGATAAAACATTCAATAAATATGTTGCCTGGGCTTCCTTGTTGGCTCACTGGTTAACAGTCCACCTGCCAATGCAGGAGATGTGGGTTTGATCCCTGGTCTGGGAAGATCCCACATACCTGGGAGCAACTAAGCCTGTGCACCACAGCTGCTGAGCCTGTGCTCTAGAGCCCGGGAGCCACAACTACTGAGCCCATGCACCCTACAGCCTGGGTTCCGCAACAAGAGAAGCCACCACAATGAGAAGTCCATGCGCCACAACCAGAGAGTAGCCACTGCTTGCTGCAGCTAGAGAAAAGCCTGCACAGCCACAAAGACCCAGCATGGCCATAAATAAATAAACAAAAGTATATATTAAAAAAAAACATGATGCCCAGGCAGATTTAGGATCATCTATAGCTCCACTTCCCAACTCCGCCCCATGATTCTGTGTCCCCTCTTTCTGGAGTGTGGTTTTCCGAAGCTCTCGGCTTCCTCTCTCTCCTGGCCCCTCTGGGGGCACTTGGTCCCTGTGAGTTGGGGAGAACCACCTCCTAGTGTGGAGAGATGCTGGGAGCAGCTGCCCTCGCAGGGGCACTTGGACCACCAGTGAACCACGACACCTCCTTTCTCCCCCAGGCCTTCGTCCCTTTCCTCCTCCTCCCTTAGGGATCTCACATCTCCATGAAAGCCCACTGTGTTCCATTTTCTCAGCCCACTCTGGGTAATGGCTTCCTTTCTCCAGCCTATAAAGCAACTTAAGTCTTTCCTACCCCAAGAATAAATGCAAACCAAAGCTCTCTGCCAACCTACCTTCTTCCCTCTGAACCACCACCAATTTCACATCTTTATCTTGGGGAATTTCCCACCAAAGCCACTTGGGTACTAGGAAAGCCCCGCCCTTCTTTGGGTGCCTGACGTCCAGTATGGTGGCCAGTGTCCACATCCTTCTCACTTGTAATGTGGCTTATCCAAATGGAGATGCTCAGAAGGGTAAAAGATGTGCCCATTTAAAAGACTAAGCACAAAACTAAAGAAAAGATGCAAAATACCTCATTAATAACTTTGCAGATTATTTATATGTTGAAATGACAGAGTTTAGGTGTATTGAACTAAATAAAATATTAGGGACTTCCCTGGAAGTCTAGTGGTTAAGACTCTCCAGTTCCACTGCAGGAGACACGAGTTTGATCCCTGGTCAGGGAACTAGCATCCCTCAAGCTGTGAAGCATGACCAAAAAAAAAAAAAAAAATTAACATTAAACTCTTTTTCTTTTACTTTTAAAAATGTGGCTACTAGAAAATTTCAGATTACATATATGACTTGCATTGTATTTCAGTTGGGAAGCACTGGTCTTAGACAGCGAGGAGCCATGGCAGATAATCTCTGAAGATTTTTCCAGCTGAAAGCAGTAGGGTAGATTTCCTAGTTGGGTAAAAGGAAGTCTGAGTTTCCCCCTAAAGGAAGAGAAGATGATTGCCATGCATATTCTTAGATCCCCAAGGACTCAAGAGTTGACTCTTTGCCTGCCTGTGTTAGGGGTGTGTGGCCTTCCCTGGTCCTGCAGTGGTAAAGAATCCACCTGCCAATGCAGGAGACCCTGGTTTGATTCCTGGGTTGGGAAGATCCCCTGGAGGAGGGCATGGCAACCCACTGCAGTATTCTTGTCTGGAGAATCCCACGGACAGAGGAGCCTGGTGGACTACAGTCTATGGGGTCGCAAAGAGTCAGACATGACTCTTTATGTACCTGTGTGCAAATGTGTGTGTAAGAGGCAGATCACCCAGGCTTCTGCCCCATCTCTCCTCTGGCCCTGCCTGTATGGGGCATCATTTCTGCTTTCCTCCTCTCTCTTGAAATGCCCCCCTCCTCACCCCCGGCAGCAGGGACTGGAGCTGACAGATCATTGTGGTTTCCTGAGGACCCAGCATCCTACTTGACACGTAGGAGAGGCCACATCAACCCTCACTAAGTTGAGCTGAGTTGAAATGGAAGCGACAGTCCCACCCTCACCCCATGGAGCACACAGCATGGACAAAGGTAGCCAGAATACCGCCTACTTCTTCCTCTGCCCTCCCTATCACGTACCCGGTGCTGGGCGCTCCATGCTTCAAGTTCACTCTGGCCCCCAGCTTGTGAGGGCTGGCCATAGGCGAGGACGACATTCTATCTTGAGCTTCGCTGTCTGAGAACACAAATGATTTCTCCCTTTCTTTCCTCTCCTGGGTTAGGTGTCAATCCCTATTGCACAGGAGAGACGGATTTTCCAACAACCAAGAAGTCAGCGGTTTCAGCGGATAGGCAGCCTTATTCCCTCTGCAGTGGCAGGAAGTCTCTCTCTCAACAACTGGATTTTCCTGCAGCAAAGGCTGTGGTAAGAACGAAGGGCAGGGAGGCCCGAGAAGAGGGAGCGAGGGGAAGACTGCTTGAAGAGCCTTCCTGGTGGTTTGATGTCCACAGGGCTACAGTGGTGAGGAGCTGGCTTGGGGGCAGAGAACAACATGAGGAATGGTCACCTGTGACCGCTGCCCGCAGCTGCTTCCATGTTGTTAGGATCTCATATGGGCAGAGAACACTTCACCTGTGCAGACCCTGAAGTGGGGCTTTATGTGGATCCCTTAATTTCATCTGCACAGTGACCCTAAGAGGTCGTCGAGGGAAGTGGGGGCAAGTTAAGGAAGGCATGGGAGTTCATAATTTTAAAAACAATTCTTTAAAAGAGTTCTATTTATTTATTCGACTGCACTGCAAGCATGTGGGATCTTATTTCACTGACCAGGGATCGAACCTGAGTCCCTGGCATCAGAAGGCAGATTCTTAACCACCAGATTACCAGGGAAGTCCCACATCTTGGGGTTCCTGACCCTCTGCCCACCACCCTGTGCCTGGCCCAGATGAGGGTCTCAGTAAATGTGCCTTGGATTCTGTTGAGGACATTCTTGGCCATTGACCTACCAGCCTCTGCTGGGGACTCTGAGTATAGGACTCACTGTCTGTGGTCTGTGATGTGTGATCTGTGACTCGGGACTCACTCCTGTAACAAATCTTAGTGAGCATCTGGCTGCTGGTCGAAAAGGAGCCTGGGCTCAGCAAAGATGTCTCCTGGGGCCACCAAAACAGACCCTTGCACTGGACTCCCAACCATCCGCCCTGCATTCACCTCACTGCAGCCGCCATGTGGCAGACACTCAGAAGAGCAGGCATCAGGGTTTTCTCCTCCATGGGCTTTCCCCCTTCCTGGGGTAGTGAGCCGACATCCTTGGACTCATCCTCTCTCCACCTCACCCTTTTTCCAGGGCTTGTCAAGACCGACACGGTCGCTCAGCACAGCTCAGCTCGTGCAGCCCTCAGGGGGCCTCCAGGCGTCTGTCATCTCCAACATCGTGCTGATGAAGGGCCAGGCCAAGGTGAGCAAGGACCATGGCCAGGGGAGGCTCCTGGATGGACACGTGTTCCCAAGGAGCTGGTGGGGATGGGGACAGGGGCTGGGGATCCGGGCTTGGAACAGGAGTGTCAGATGCTCTCATGCGAGCAGGCTCAGGGAGGGGCAGGCAGCCTAGCTCTGCACAGAGCAGGTCATAGGAAGATGAATGTTCCCCAGTTTGTCCCTGGTTTGCTGTTTTTGAAAATAGTTTTACCCGATGATTCAGTTCAAATCATCGTCAGGGTCAGTTCAAATCATCGTCAGGGTCAGTTCAGGTGCTATAACAAAAATACCTTAGACTGGGCAGCTTAAACAGCTTATGTTTATTTCTCATGGCTCTGGAGGCTGGGAGTCCAAGTTGAAGGTGCTGGCAGTTGCCATGTATGTTGAGGACTTCTTCCCTGATTTTACAGTGGCTAAGTTGGTAAAGAAGCTGCCTGTAATGCAAGAGACCCAGGTTTGATCCCTGGGTCAGGAAGATCCCCTAGAGGAGGGCATGGCAACCTGCTCTCATATTCTTGCCTGGAGAATCCCATGGACAGAGGAGCCTACAGACAGAGGACTGTAACCCAAGACAGGCTACAGTCCTTGGGTCGCTGAGTCGGACACGACTGAGCAACTGAGCACACACATAGTTGATGTACAATATTATATGTTTCAGGTATACAACATAGTGACTCACAATTTTTAAAGATTATATTCTATTCACAATTACTGTAAAATATTGGCTCTGTTCCCTGTGCTGTGCAATGTCTCCTTATAGCCAACATATTTCATATACAGTGGTTGTGCTTCTTTATCTCCTCCCCCTGTCTTGCCCCTGCCCCCTTCATGAGGGCTCCACCTTTATGGCCTAGTCACCTCTGAAAGTTTCCCCTAATGTATTGATTTG
Organism: Bubalus kerabau; assembly: GCF_029407905.1. Taxonomy (NCBI): domain Eukaryota; kingdom Metazoa; phylum Chordata; class Mammalia; order Artiodactyla; family Bovidae; genus Bubalus; species Bubalus kerabau. Next base: position 27,722,630 of record NC_073642.1, read on the forward strand.
ATGGGGGGGAACACACATTCAGTCCATGTGTCTCCCCGAATTCAGATATGCAGACTGATTTTTGCCTCACAGTCGAGAAATACTGAAAGATAAGGAGAAAAGCAGTGGAGGTGGTGGGACAGCCCCAGTGCTCTGGGCACGCCCCACAGAGCATGCTGCCCTGAGCAAGGAGATGACATGGGCACCAAAGAACTTCTGGGGTAGACACGGCTGCTGCTGCAGAGTTCTCAGGCCAGCCCAAGTGACCAAGATGCTTAATGGAAGGGTAGGTTTCTACCCACCTCATGATTTTGGCATGTGGTGTGAGAAGCTATTCACCAAAATGGTCTTCCTAGAGGAAGGCTCCACATGTCTAAAGTCCTCCTCTCCACCCCTCATCACTTCTATCTCCTGGGAGCTCAGCAGAGAAACGAGGAGAAACCAGTGGGAAGAGCTAAGATAACTGTCCCTCTAGTCACAAGGGAGTCACTCTCTCCAGTGCCCAATTTTCTCCAAACAGCTTCTCTTCCTGATTTGTAAATCACAATGCTTTTACCTTCTTGCATTTTTTGTTGTTCAGTTGCTCAGTCGCGTCCGACTCTTTGTGACCCCATGGACTGTAGCATGCCAGGCTTCCCTGCCCTTCATCATCTCTTGCATTTGGGCAGATGCATTTTAATACCATCGACTTTGAGATTGTTTTGAGATTGTCTTTTGCAGTGCTCAAGTGAAGGCAAGGACTTCCCTGCTGTCCAGCAGTTAAGAATCTGTACTTTCAATGCAAGGAGCAAGGGTTCGATTCCTGGTTGGGGAACTAAGATTCTATGTGTGCATGGCACGGCCTAAAAAATAAAAGTTGTATACATATAAAAAGGAAGGCAGAATGGAAAAGGGCACCAACCCTCTAGCAAAGATGATTAAAAATGGTGTCAGTTATCTCAGTGTGCGTAGATTGTACAGTCAGTGAGTAGACTTCATGGGCGTATGCATCACTGAGCAGATTGAATTGGCCTTGATGGGAAGCAGGAAGGTATTTGGCATAGGAAGCCTGGAGTGCAGAGCAGGAGTGGTGGCTTCAGAAATAGGGCAGGCCTCCCACTGTCTCCCTCATACAACCTCCACATCCAAGACCTCATCATTAACAGGCATGAGTAGGAGTGAGGCCAGAACTGAGTTGAGGAGGAGGAAGCAGAGCTGGAAGGATCCACCAGCGCTTGAGGTAGAAGAAGTGAAGTAGCTCAGTCGTGTCCAACTCTTTGCAACCCCATGTACTGTAGCCTACCAGGCTCCTCCCTCCATGGGATTCTCCAGACAAGAATACTGGAGTGGGTTGCCATTTCCTTCTCCAGGGGATCTTCCCCATCCAGGGATTGAACCTGGGTCTCCCGCATTGCAGGCAGACACTTTAACCTAAAGTCAAACCACAAAAGCAGCTGCCAAAACCCAGGCACAGCACCAGGGGATTTGCAGGGATCCTTCCATTAATTGTCACAAAACCCTGTTATTTTCTGCTAATAGATGAGGAGGGCTTACCTGGTGGTTCAGCAATCAAGAATCCACCTGCCTATGCAGGGGACCTGAGTTTGATCCCTGGGTTGGGAAGATCCCCTGGAGAAGGAAATGGCAATCCACTCCAGTATTCTTGCTGGAGAATTCCATGGACAGAGGAGCCTGGCGGGCTACAGTCCATGGGTCGGAAAGAGTCAAACACGATCGATGCCTAAATAACAACGTAGACAAGGAGCTGAGAATCTGGGACTCACAGGACTTGCCAAGATCACTTGGTTAGTGAGCAACTGAACCATGACAGTGACTGAAGACCTTCTGACCCCGGGCTCTTATTCTTGCCCACTGCACCATCCTGCCTCACTAGGGCAGCTGAAAGTTTGGGTCTAGAGCAATTATTTCAGCCAGGAAGAAGCTGGGAGCCCAAACAGAAGCCCAATCCACTTTCTCATTTTCCTACCACTGTGCTTCTCCTGGACCCCACTGGTCTCCCCATCCTGCAACACCCACCACCTTCACCAGAAGCTCACACCAGCACTGTGTCCACACTACTTTCCTGTCTGGCCCCTGCTCACTGGGTTCTCTTAGGATCTGAAGGTGGCTCTCAGGCCTGCCACCTCTCTGATGATGGGTGATGCATGAACTTCTCCGAGGAGCCTAGGAAAAACTGCCTAGGAGAAACAGCCGCAGTGATGCTGATACCCGGCAGCCATCACTTGGAGGGATCTTCCTGGAAGCCGTGATGCTGACCATGCCCTGGCATGCTTGTGAGCTGAATCCAGAGGCCCAGCCTCCAGCCAGTGTTCATGCCTTCACTCTACAACATATATTTCCTGAGCATCTGCCTCCGGAGACCAGACCCTGACAAATAAGATGCACCCACTGCCTCCCTGAGCTCACAGTCTCAAGAGGAGCGACCCAGGCTAAGCCTCCTTGGGAAGTTGTTGTTGTTGTTGTTTAGTCATGTCTGACTCTTTGCAACCCCATGGACTATAGCCCACCAGGCATCTCTGTTCATGGGATTTCCCAGGCAAGTATACTGCAGTGGGTTGCCATTTCGTTTCTCAGGGGATCTTCCCCACCCAGGGATTGAATGTGGATTTCCTGCATTAGCAGGTGGGTTCCTTTATCACTGAGCCACTGGGAAACCCCAATGAATGGCATGGAACATGCCTCAGTCTGACCTTCTTTTCTTCTTTCCCAGGGCCTGGGCTTCAGCATTGTTGGAGGCAAGGACAGCATTTATGGCCCCATTGGAATTTACGTTAAAACCATCTTTGCAGGGGGAGCAGCAGCAGCTGATGGAAGGCTACAAGAAGGTAGATCTCCGAGGCTTTACTAGGTGACGTTTGAGGAATCAAAAGAGAATCCCCAGGCTCCCCAGGCTTCCAGTAGACACTGTTTGTGTGGGCCATTTTAAAGTCTTTATTGAATTTATTACAAAATTGCTTCTGTTTTATGTTTTGTTTTCTTGGCTGTGAAGCATGTGGGATCTTAATTCCCCAACCAGGAATCGAACCCAGATCCCCTGCATTGGAAGGCAAAATCTTAACCACTGGACCACTAGGGAAGCCCTGGTAGAAGCTCTTGGGAACGTAATATGTGTCTCAAGCCTTCAGAATCCAGCTTGCATGGATTCTGCAGAGAGTCTGCAGGCAGTGGGATACACGGCCGTGATGGCTCTATCATGCCTGGCCCATTGGCTGGGTGTGTTTGCACCCTCAGTCTGTCATTGGCCTGGGACAGAGAACCAAGGCATCTGCTCTGCCCCTTGCATTCCTATTGCTGCCTTTGCTTTTCAAGGCTCCTCTCAGTTGCTGGCACCCCCCTCCTATTGACATCCTGTTTCTTTTCTGTTGTCTGCCCACCCCAGCCCACAACCATGGGGAGCCAGGCCCAGTGCTCTAATGAGTTGGGTGAATGTTCTCTGCGAGCCTGTCCTGTTCTGGACTCTAGGAATGCAGAAGATTATCAGATGGGGTCCTTCTACTGAGAAGCTAATGGTCCACCCCACTGCCCTCCTTCCCCTTCTGCCCACCCTGTGCTATCAACTACCTCCCTTCAGCTTATTCATCTCTTCTGGGGAGGGAAGCCCCTGAGAGGAAGGAGTTGAAGGGCCTGAGATGCTCCCCGAGTGCCCCTCTCTGTCTCCTTGTCTTGGAGGGGAGGGTTTTCTCCCCACCCAGTCCCACCCCACAGTCACCCACCAGTTATTGGATAAGATGCTTGACCCCATGTTCTAACTGGAAGGCAGAATTTGGGAGCAGATGGTCACAGAGCAGACTGAAAACCCTGCAGGCCTGACACTGGGCTACAAATGGATCTTTAAAGATAAGAGACCTCACAACCTTCCTTCTCTTCCCTATCAGGCCAGTTTCTGCACACTTTGCTGGAAGCCTTACCACCTTTAATAATCTAATTTGTTTTCAGGGTAGGGTTGACCAACTAGAGCCTTGCAGGCCATGTCTGGGCCACTGCCTATGTTTATAAGGCTCATGAATGAAGGACAGTTTCCCTATTTCTTCAATGGCTGAAAAAAAGTCAAAAGATGTTTTGATGCTTTTGTGACAAATTAAATTCAAATTTCAGTCTCCATAGAAGAGCTTTACTGGGACACAGCCGTACTCACTCATTGACCTCTGGTCTACAGCTGCTCTTAGGCAGCATTGAGTAGTTTCTACAGACAGCTTGTGCTTGCAAAGTTTAAAACATTTTCTGTCTGGCTCTTTATAGAAAAAGTTTGCCAACTGTAACATTATACAGGGTTATGCATATGGATTTTATTATATGGACAGTGGGGAGTGTTGGAAGCTTTTTCTAATTTGGGAAGGACTGGCCAGGACCAGGGTTTTTTTTATTTGTTTTTTTTTTTTAAGATGATTCAGGAAGCTGAGTGTAAGATGAAGTGGACTGGCCAGACACCAGAAACAATAAAACCAGTTTAGAAGCTATTTCAAGAGCCAGGCTCCTAGCTCTTCAGGGTCTTCCCTGAGGCTGTAAACTTGGGAAGAGAAAGATACTGAAGGGTGAAGCAGTGGCTTCTGTGGCGGTGGCAGATGAGGCCAGAGAACCCCTGAAGTTGTCTGATCTTAGTAAACCAGAGAACAATGATGAGTTACATAGAATAGGAGGCGGAGGACTGGATGAATCACAAGCTGGAATCAAGATTGCCCAGAAAAATATCAACAACCTCAGATATGCAGATGGTACAGCTCTAATGCCAGAAAGTGAAGAGGAACTAAAGAGCCTCTTGATGAGGGTGAAGGAGGAGAGTGAAAAAAACTGGCTTAAAATTCAACATTCAAAAAATGAAAAAACAAACAAACAAACAAACAACGAAGATCATGGCATCCAGTGCCATCACTTCATGCAAATAGATGTGGAAAAAGTGGAAACAATGACAGATTTTATTTTCTTGGGCTCCAAAATCACTGCAGACAATGACTGCAGCCACAAAACTAAAAGATGCTTGCTCCTTAAAAGAAAAGTTATGACAAACTTAGACAGCATATTAAAAAGCGGAGACATCATTTTACCCACAATGGTCCATCTAGTCAAAGCTATGGTTTTTCCAGTAGTCATGTATGGATATGAGAGTTGTACCATAAAGAAGGCTGAGTGCCAAAGAATTTAGGCTTTCAAACTGCGGTGCTGAAGAAGACTCTTGAGAGTCCCTTGGACTGAAAGGAGATCAAACCAGTCAATCCTAAAGGAAATCAATCCTGAATATTCATTGGAAAGACTGAATATTCATTTGGCCACCTGATGCAAACAGCCAACTCATTGGAAAAGACCCTGATGCTGGGAAAGATTGAGGGCAGGAGGATCGGGGGTGACAGGAGGTGAGATGGTTGGGTAGCATCACCAACTCAATGGACATGAGTTTGAGCAAACTCCAGGAGAAGGACACAGAAGCCTGGTGTGCTGCATTCCATGGTGTTGCAAAGAGTGGAACACGACTTAGTGACTGAACAACAACCACAACAAGAAGGTGAAGGAAGAGGACCAAATGAAGATATTCAGGTTTAAACAGCAGAGTGGAGTCAGGTCTCCAGGTGACCACTAGGTGGCGCAGTCCAACAGGCGAATGAAAATTTGGGTCCCAGTTCAAGGGACTTAAGCTTGTTGAATTGTTTTTAGGGTCATGTGGAAACTAGCTGAAGTTATAGAGTGGATAAAGGAGGCAGGGAAGAGTGGAGAGTGAAGAGGGCTGAGGCACAGCTTTAGGGGAATAACTGAATCCAGAGGCCTGCAGATGAGTCCCTAAAAGAAAAAGAAGAAAGTAGATCAGGATCTTAAGACTCTGATTTATATCCGCTGAACTTTTCTGTGTTTGAATAAAAGGTGGAGGAGGAACTGAAGTGGCCAGGAGAAACTAGCTTCATGGATTTTCTTTCCAGGTATTTGTCTCCCTTAGTTCATAGTAATCATAAGAGTTCGGTGAAAAAGGCACTCAGCTAGTTTGCAGTCCTTGATTCCAGCCTCAGATAATTGACTGAATCCCCTTTTGTAACTTCTTTCAAAAGTGAAGCTTAAGAATAGGGCCTCGAGGGGCTTCCCTGGTGGCTCAGCAGTAAAGAATCTGTCTGCCAATGCAGGAGACACAGGTTCGATCCCTGGTCGGGGAAGATCCCACATACTGAGGAGCAACTAATCCCGTGTGACACAACTATGGAAGCCCTCTCACCGCAGAGTTCACACTCTGCAACTAGAGAAACCACCACAATAAGAAACCCGCGCACCGCAACTAGACAAAGACCCACAGGCACAAATAAATAAATGGATGAATGAATAATTTTTTTTAAAGAAAAGAATTCACAGGGGATATATCTGTTGTGTCGACTGAAAACAAGAAGATGCACAATGTGAGAGGTGGAGTTAAGTTTCATTTGGGGCAAAATGAGGACTGCAGCCCAGGAAACAGCACCTCACATAGTTCTGAGAGACTGCTCCAAGGAGGCAGTGGGGGCAGGTCAGTATATAAGATTTGGTGAAGGCGGTGTTCCATGCAATCAAGCACTTATTTTACAAGAGGTTTTCTGCTAGTCACGAGGAGCTAATGTCACCATGAAAGGACTTAGTGCTTTTCTAGATATGAGGAAATGTGAGGATTGGGGTCATAAAATCAGTTCCTGAAAATATCAAGCTATAAAGATCTGTTCCACCAGTTTCCCGGGAGCTCAAAGAGCCTCACTCTCTACCCTGGACTCCCTTCAGGGCGTGTCAAAGGTCAACAGCTGCAGCAGCACAGGGTTCAGTCTCCTCAGAGGCAGATGGCAGATGCCCTTGGCAGGTGCCACTTTGTAGTTGACAGGTGCAACAAAACTATTGTGTCCAGATCAAGGCTAATAATGTTTCATCTGTATTCCCCTTGCAAGAAAATGATTGTGTAAGATTTATATGGCAAAACCAAGACTAAACACCTTCCACCAAAAATGACCAAATAAGGAATAAAGACTCTGGAGGTTCCAGAGTTGGGCTCTGTGGCTCCCTTGAGATGGACCTTCTCATAATTTGAAGACAAGTTCAGGATTTTGTGTAATGAAGAATGGGTAGTGAGGTATGAAGTATGGCCTTTATAAATCCTTCCTTCAGCATGCACTTAGTTATATTGTGATTATTTTTTTAATTTGTCAGTTTTCATTCCTCAACTTGGCATCTTCTAAGGAAGAGGACTGAGCCTTTTGTTTTTCTCCTCTAGTTTTAGCAACTGAACATATTAAGCTGATTTGAATATTCTCCCCACCCCTTTTATTGTCACAGACACGTTGGATAAAATAGCACATTCAAACTTTAGAGAAAGAAATGGAAACACCCAGCTTCTCAGACACAAAGAAACCACTTGATCTTAAGTATGACCTTCCCAGGAATTGATGATGTGATAGTGAAACTGACTGGTGTCATTTCCAGGGCTCCAAACAGCTCTGGTACCATTGTTCTTTATGTCTCAGCACAGAAAGAATTCAGTGAGAGACAAAGTAGTAGATAAGTGATTTATTAGAATAGTACACTTGTGAATTCTATAGATGGGTAGGTGAGAAATGCCACCCCCTGAGACTTACTGGGCTACAGTTTTATAATAATAAGGAAATGTGGGGAGGAGGAGAAGACCTTCTTTCTCTTTCTTGAGTAGACGTCATGTGTCCATCATCAGTTCCTCTTCCAGGTTGGGCAGGCAAGTTTTCTTGTCCCTGCAGGTCAAGTTAGGTCCACAAATTGCTGTTTTTCATGTGTGCAGAGAGCGTGTCCTAGGGATCATTAACTTACTGAGCTCACTGGGCAGCATGTGGGCTCACGCCACTGTTGTTTCACTGTTTTGGGGCATGTCTCCTGCCTCTGTCGCATGGTTTTGTTGCTAAACAAGACTGCTTGGTTAAGCAAACCTGCTTTCCTGAGTAATCATTAGCTGACAGGGTCTCCCATATTTTTTCTACTCACAGTCCGCTAGTGGAATTAACTATTTAATCACCTACTTTGTCTCTTCTCTCTGTCCCTGGCAGTAGCACAGGAAGCTGCTTATGGGGCATAAGGCCCAAGGACTGGGCTTTGATGCCCATACAGGGACAGGGGAGGTGGCCATGGGCCCTGGGACCCTCTGAGAACCTGCAGAAAGCCTTCATGCTCATGAGCCAGCAAGCCAAGGGAAGCAAGGAGGAAACATAACTTTGCCCTTGGCTCTTGGGTGGAAGAAAGACATCTCCCTCAAGAAAACAAAGAGTCAGTCTGTGTCTGGGTGAGTCTTCAGCTTTCCCATCAGAACCTGGGTCTCAGCACTTCCATGCCACAGAGCTAATGTTACAACTAGTCCTAAACCAGCCCTGAGACCCCTGTGTGCCTACTGGGAAAAAAAGGGAAAAAATAAAAGTTAGCAGTCTGAGGGCTATGAGAGTTCCACTAGAAAACAAGCTCCCCTTGAAAATGAGTTGAAAATAAAGACTATAACTTTTCAGCCATAAAAAGAATTAAATCCTGCCACTTAGGACAACATGGATGGACCTTGAAGACATTATGCTGTGTGAGATAAGCAGACAGAGAAAGACAGTACATGATCTTACTTACATGTGGACTAAAAACAAAACAAAAAACCTGAACTCACAGATTCAGAGAATAAATGGGTGGTTGCTGGAGGTGGGCAAAATTGATGAAGGTGGTCAAAAGCCATTAACTTCCAGTTATAAAATGAATCAATCATGGTGACTTTAGTTAATAATATTATATTGTGTGTTTGAAAGTTGCTAAGAGAGTAGAGCTTTTTAAAAAAATTTTATTGAAGTATAGATGATTTATAGTGTTGTGCTAATTTTTATTGTATAGCAAAGCGACTCAGTGATACACATGTTTTTTTTCATGTTCTTCTCCATTATGGTTTATCACTGGATATTGAATGTAGTTCCCTGTGCTGCACAGTAGAACCTTCCTGTCTATCCATCCTGTATATACTAGTTGGCATCTGCCAATCCCAAACTCCACTCCTTCCCTCTTCCAGCCCTCCACTGCTTTGACAACCACACCCCTCTTTAGATAGTAGATCTTGAAAGTTTTCTCATCACAACAACAACAACAACAACAAAATCAACTTGTAACCACGTGTGGTGACTAATATTAACTAGGTTATGAGTTTGAGAAAACTCCTGGAGGTGGTGAAGGACAGGAAAGCCTGGCGTGTTGCAGTCCATTGGGTCAAAAAGAATCAGACATGACTTAGTGACTGAACAACAACAATATTGTGGTAATTATTTCTCAGTGTATAATATGCTGAAAAAAAATAAAAGAAGTAACTGAAAAACAATAAGGAAAGAATAGAACACAATGAAAAGATAAATGTGAAAAAATAACTTAGAAATTAAAAAAAGTTAAGTCATTGCCAGGAAAAATATCAACCTCAGATATGCAGATGACACCACCCTTATGGCAGAAAGTGAAGAGGAACTAAAAAGCCTCTTGATGAAAGTGAAAGTGGAGAGTGAAAAAGTTGGCTTCAAACTCAACATTCAGAAAACGAAGATCATGGCATCTGGTCCCATCACTTCATGGGAAATAGATGGGGAAACAGTGGAAACCGTGTCAGACTTTATCTTTTTGGGCTCCAAAATCCCTGCAGTTGGTGACTGCAGCCATGAAATTAAAAGACGCTTACTCCTTGGAAGGAAAGTTATGACCAACCTAGATAGCATATTGAAAAGCAGAGACATTACTTTGCCAACAAAGGTCCATCTAGTCAAGGCTATAGTTTTTCCAGTGGCCATGCATGGATGCGAGAGTTGGACTGTGAAGAAAGCTGAGTGCCAAAGAATTGATGCTTTTGAACTGTGGTGTTAGAGAAGACTCTTGAGAGTCCCTTGGACTGCAAGGAGATCCAATCAGTCCATTCTGAAGGAGATCAGCCCTGGGATTTCTTTGGAAGGAATGATGGTAAAGCTGAAACTCCAGTACTTTGGCCACCTCATGCGAAGAGTTGACTCATTAAGACTCTGATGCTGGGAGGGATTGGGGGCAGGAGGAAAAGGGGATGACAGAGGATGAGATGGCTGGATGGCATCACCGACTCGATGGACATGAGTTTGAGTGAACTCCGGGAGTTGGTGATGGAGGCCTGGTGTGCTGTGATTCATGGGGTGGCAAAGAGTTGGACACGACTGAGCGACTGAACTGAACTGAAAGTCATTGAAATTTAAAAACAAACAAACCTCAGTGGGTGGGTTAGACAGCAGATAAATGCAACTGTCAAGAGAATATGTGAGCTGGAAATTATCCAGGGAGGCCACACAGAGCAATGGAGGAAAAAAAGATGAGCACTAGAGAAACATGGAGAATAGGTTGAGAAGGTCCAGAATATCTAATGGGAATTCTAGAAAGAAAGAGCATCGTGAAAGCAGGGGAGTGATAGGTGATAAGAGCATGGTTAAGAATATTCTAGAATTATTTCAAAGCCCAGAACTTCAATACAAGGAAGCACCCCAATACATCCTAGTTAAAATTCAGGCTATTGAAGACAAATGAAAAAGTATATTTAAAACAACCAGAGAAAAAAAGATGGATTGTCTATAATGGAACCATAATTAAGTGACTGCAGATTCAGCAAGAGCAATCAGGCCAGAAAGTCATGTAAAAAATACAGAGGCAGAGGACTTCCCTGGTGTTCCGGTGGTTAAGACTTTGCTTCCACTGCAGAGGGCACAGGTTCAATCCCTGGTTGGGGAACTAAAATCCCACATGCCTCACAGTGTGGTCAAACAAAACAAAACAAAAAAACAGAGACAGTGCTCTCTGTTGGTGTATTGAATAGATTGAGTGAATGGGAGAAAGTGATTTTCTGTGCACATAAAAATGGATTTCTGGATACAGAAAAATTTTTTCTCTTAGGTGTGTTAGTGTTGTGGAGACAGGACTTGGAGTAAAAAGCCCCCAGTCCTAATTCTTACTACCATTTGAACTTCAGACTTCCCTGAGCTCACTTTCCTCTTCTGTAAGACAAGATCTTCATGGCATTCTGGAAACATCACATCCAACCCACATTTACTGAGTACTAGGGAGGCCTCACCCAGAACTGGCCCTGGGGGTACAGCATCTGCTGTTACAAAGCCCCATCTTCAGGGAGGGACTCTCTCGGGCTCTCAGTGACCACTGGGGTGATGAGAGCTCTGAGAGTGGGAGGTGCCAGATGCCCCAAAAGCACAAAATCAGAAGAGACTGAGAGGTTGAGGCAGTAGCTGAGACTTCCCTGGTGGTCCAGTGGTTAAGAATCCTCCTTCTAATGCAGGGGACACAGGTTCGATCCCTGATCAGGGAACTAAGATCCCACATGCCACAGGGCCACTAAGCCCACTCATGGCAACTAAAGAAAGCTTGTGGATCACAACAAAGACCCAGTGCAAGAAAAAATAAAGAGATGGTAGCTGAAAAAGGTAGGAGACACACATTGTAGTTGAGAAGATCCATGGAAACAAGCACGGAGCTTCACAGATGACAGTAGAAAGGCCGGTGTACGATGTTTCAGCAAGTGGTCCAGGAGAGAGGGCGGCATGAGGGGCTGAGGCGGGAGGGGAAGAGGTGAAGCCAGGAGGTGGACAGGGAGCCGACCGAGCCAGGCCTTGGGTAAGGACCCTGGATCCCACCCTGGACTGTAAGAAGGGCCAGAGAAGGCCCAGCCCTGCTGCCCTGCCTGCCTCTCAGTGGGAGAGACCTGGGTGAGTAATGTTCTCTGTGGTGGTTTGTGCATCACACAGAAAGCTGGACAGGGGGTTGAGGGAGCACACTAGAGTTTAAGGTGGGGGTAACGCCCCCTCTTGGGGCCACACTCTTTTCAGCTACGATTCCTCCCTCCTCCCTCTCCCAACAGGTGATGAAATTCTGGAACTCAATGGAGAGTCGATGGCTGGACTGACACATCAGGACGCTTTACAGAAGTTCAAGGTGACCATTTGTTATCCCTCTATGGCCAAATGCTCAGGCCTCCAGACAAAGGAGCCAAGCTCCCAACGTCACCCTACTTCCTTTAAACCTACACATTCTAATGGTGGGCTCCTTTGCGTGGGGCACCCCGCTGACACCAATCTTGGCACAGTGCCCAAAAGAGGCCTCACTCAGGAAATCACAGTGTGGTCAGGACTGTTGCCTGAGGCCACGTCAACCATCTAAGGTTTATAGCACTGTTTCAAAATGTTCCACGTATTTCTGTTACAATCTGCTTTAAGTTTTGAAGACAGTCACTGAAAGGTATTTTTTGAGTCTCCAACTAGTTAGTTCAAGACTGTCTTTTTGGCATATATAAGAGTTGACTCATTGGAAAAGACTCTGATGCTGGGAGGGATTAGGGGCAGGAGGAAAAGGGGACGACAGAGGATGAGATGGCTGAATGGCATCACCGACTCGATGGACGTGAGTTTGAGTAAACTCCGGGAGTTGGTGATGGACAGGGAGGCCTGGACTGCTGTGATTCATGGGGTCGCAAAGAGTCAGACACAACTGAGCGACTGAACTGAACTGAACTGATGTATATATGTGGTATGTGCTCATACACGTGTTCAGTTGTGTCTAGCTCTTTGCGACCCCGTGGACTGCAGCCTGCCAGGCTCCTCTGTCCATGGCATTTCCCAGGCAAGAATATTGGAGTAAGTTGCCAATTCCTTCTTCAGGGGATTGTTCCGACCGAGGGATTGAACCCATGTCTCTTGCACCTTCTGCATTGGCAGGAGGATTCTTTACTACTGAGCCACCTGGGGATGGGCTTCCATATAGCTCATCTGGTAAAGAATCCACCTACAATGCAGGAGACCCCAGTTTGATTCCTGAGTCAGGAAGATCCACTGGAGAAAGGAACGGCTACCCACTCCAGTATTCCAGCCTGAAGAATTCCATGGCCTGTATAGTCCATGGGGTCGCAGAGAGTCAGACAATACTAAGCAACTTTCACTTTCACCTGGGAATATATGTGGTATATAAGATGTTGTATTCATATTCAGACATATAAATATATATCATGTAAATGTATACATGGGCTTCCCTGGTGGTTCAATGGTAAAAAAAAAAAAAAAAGAATCCACCTGTCAATGCAGGAAAAACAGGTTTGATCCCTGAGTCAGGAAGATACCCTAGAGAAGGGAATGGCAACACTCCAGTATTCTTGCCTGGAGAATCCCATGGATAGAGGAGCCTGACGGGCTAAAGTCCATGGGGCCCCAAAGAGTCAGATGTGACTGAACAACAGGAGTCAGACGTGTCTGAACAACTAATCAACAGCATATGTATATACAGGTTTCCATATCTCAAACACACACACACACACACACACACACATCCTGCTACATGTTCTTCAAAAACATGTTCTTCCGCTACTGTTATTCACAAAAAAATAGTAATAAATAAAAGGTCGGCCTTGCCCTGAGCTGCTGCTGGAAGCTGTGACCCTCTCTATTTCAGCAAGCCAAAAAGGGGCTGCTCACCCTCACAGTCAGGACCCGCCTGACGGCCCCCCACTCCCTGGGCAGCCACCTGTCCCCCCCACTGTGCCGTTCCCTGAGCTCTAGCACCTGTGTCACCAAGGACTGCGGCTCCTTCGTCCTGGACAGCCCCGAGGCGCCCGCCAGCAGCACCAAGCCCAACGACAGGATCCTGGTGGAGGTGTCCCTGAAGAAAGGTAGGCAGGCGTTGCCTCCCAGGGGCCTCACTGTCCTCCTCCACCCTCTGACTGGACCCCCCACTTCTGAGCTGTCTCCCAGACTTTTCTAGGGGTAATCAGGCCAGGCTGTTGTCCTTAAGCAGATTTTTGTTGTTGGAGTATAGTTGCCTTATGGCTTCCCAGGTGGCTCAGATGGTAAAGAATCCACTTGCCAATGCAGTAGACATGGATTTGGTCCCTGGGTCAGGAAGATCCCCTGGAAAAAGCAATATCAACCCACTTCAGTATTCTTGCCTGGGAAATCCTATCTACAGTCCATGGGGTTGCAAAGAGTCGGACATGACCAAGTGACCGAGCACTCATATGGTTGCTTTACAGCACTGTGTTAGTTTCTGCTGCACAGGAAAGTGAATCACTATAGTGAAGTGAAGTCACTCAGTCGTGTCTGACTCTTTGCGACCCCATGGACTGTAGCCTACAAGGCTTCTCTGTCCATGGGATTTTCCAGGCAAGAGTACTGGAGTGGGTTGCCATTTCCTTCTCCAGGGTATCTTCCCGACCCAGGGATCAAACCCAGGTCTCCCGCATTGCAGGCAGGCGCTTTAACCTCTGAGCCACAAGGGAAGCTATACATATACATATATGCCCTCTTGTTTGGATTTCCTTCCCATTTAAATCACCAGAGAGCAATGAGTAGAGTTTCTGTGCTGTACGTTAGGTTCTCATCAGTTAGCTATTTTATATTTAAATTAGTTATATTTTATACATAGTAGTGTATATATGGCAGTCCCAGTCTCCCAGTTCATCCCACCTCCCTTTCCCCCTTGGTACCCATATGATTGTTCTCTATGTCTGTGTCTCTGTTTATGATTTTACAATGTTTTATGATTATTGTTTAGCCCCAGGGTCTAGAGCTCTGTTTGTTAACAGAAACCCAGGACACAGCATCCAAATTCAGTCAATTCAGTCAGTGTGCTCTGGTGCAGTGGTTAAAATAAAACAGAATGAAGCAAACACAGGTCTCTCTCTCTCATGCATACACACACACACACACACACACACACACACACACACACACAACCAGGAGTTGCAGCTCTACGGCAAATCTGCTGGGACCTTGGATAGGTCACTTGCCCTCTCTGGGATCTTTTTCTTACTTGCGGCAGAGAATTGAGATGCTCTCACATGCAGACATTTGAAGATCAACATCCAGTCCCTTCACCACTCGGGGTGGATGCTGACAGCGATGGGCTCATCAGGCCCTCCCCGCCAGAGTGCAGCCAGGCTGAGACCTGGAGGGTGAAGAGGAGGCAGCCGGCTCAGATTGTTGGGAGAGAGGGAAGGCCAGTGTGGCTTCAGCAAGGTGGGCAGGGTGAGAAGTGGTTTTGGAGCTCTTCATGGGGACAGAGAGAAAGAACCTGCAGGCCTTTGTAGTTTTGTTGTTGTTGTTCAGTTGCTCAGTCATGTCTGACTCTTTGTGACCCCGTGAACTGCAGCACACCAGGTTTTCCTGTCCTTCACTATCTCCTGGAGTTTGCTCAAATTCATGTCCATTGAGTCGGTGATGCCATCCAACCATCTCATCCTCTGTCACTCTCTTCCCCTCCTGTCCTCAGTGTTTCCCAGCATCAGGGTCTTTTCCAGTGAGTTGGCTCTTTGCATCAGGTGGCCAGAATATTTGGAGCTTCAGCATCAGTCCTTCACTGAATATTCAGGATTGATTTCCTTTAGAATTGACTGGTTTGATCTCTTTGGCTGATGCTCTGCTAATTGCAGTTGGAAATCCTTGAGGGACTTCTGAGCACTCTCTCCATGACAAGCTATGTTCCAGCCATCCTGGCTGGCCTCCTTGTTGGCTCTGCAACCTGGCCTGCTCTCCTTCCTTCTTCCTTCCCTCGCATCTTCTCTCTTTCCTCCCTCCTTCCGTCCCTTCCTCCTTTCCTTTTCCCTTTTTTCTTTCTCCCCCCCTGTCTTCCTTCTTTCTCTTTCCCTGCTCGATCTCAGCATCTTCATCTGCCTTGGTCACTAGTTTCTGACCCTCGAGCAGTGCCTGTTCACAGTGATGCTCTGCGACTATGCATGGAGTGACTGCATTGATCAATAGGAGACGCCAACTAACCCAGGACAAGTTTGGGCCCCTGACAGACCAGCGCACACCTGGTCTAGTGCAGTCACAAGCCCCAGCCTCCACTCTGTTCTGCCTTCCAGAGGCTGGTGTCGGGCTGGGCATCGGACTGTGCAGCGTTCCCTATTTCCAGTGCATTTCTGGCATCTTCGTGCACACGCTGTCTCCAGGATCCGTGGCACATCTGGACGGTCGACTGCGGTATGTCCCGATTATGTTTTGGAAAAGATCTTAAGGCAGGAATTCCTTAGTGTGTCAGGAGATTGATCGGAAGATGAGATCTTTAGAATTGCTCCTCAAAGTGTGGTTCCTGGACCAGCGGCATTGACATCCCTTGGGAATCCCTTGGACATGCAGAATTCCAGGGCCCTCCCCCGACTCACTGAATCGGAACCAGCATTTTAAGGAGATCCCGGGGAATTTGTATGCACGTCATCATGTAAGAGATATTGTCTCGGAGAATAATGGCCAGAAACAGAAAACATGAAGTGAACACACTTTAATTCAGATGTAACTGATGTAAATTGTATAGTGACATAAACAGGAGGTTCAAGGAGGTTTGCCTGTGTAGTCTATATGGAAAAAAAAGCTTACTAAGCAAATCAATAGTATTAACTCCGTTTCTTGGTAGCACAAACAAAAGATTTTTCGGCATTTCACGTATGTCTTTTTACAAATAACTTCTAAGAGAAGTAAAAATCTAAATTTTATTTTTAACAAGTTATCTGAGTCTAGTAATAATATTTTATTCCAGTTTAGCTTGTTAGAATACTCAGTTCCACATTCATATATGGTTTATCTTCTGTCATCGAGCATATGATATATGCTGGTAGCTCAGCAGTAAAGAATCTGCCTGCCAAGCAGGAGATTCCTGGGTCAAGTTCAGTTCCTGGGTCAGGAAGATCCTCGGGGCAAGGAAATGGCAATCCACTCCAGTATTCTTACCTGGGGAATCCCATGGACAGAGGAGCCTGGTGGGCTATAGTCCATGGGGTCGCAAAGAGTTGGACATGACTTAGCTACTGTTTACAGCAACATATGCTATATATTTATATGTATCCCAGATAATATATCTTCATGTATACCTTCTCTACTGAGTTTGGGTTTTGCTACATTAGCAGGGTTTGGCCATATTTTAAAGGTTTTCCTATCACTGTAGTATGTACAAGCTTGAATTACTGAGGGGTTTGCTGCTATCCTAGGCAGGAGGGTGACAGCTGATTGGCTGAGCTGCTGTGCTGCCACCTAGGACGGAGTGGCTCAGAGTGATGGCTTTAGTCCAAATCTTTTGAGATCGTCTTCCCTCTTAGACTTGAGCTGAGTAGGGATTGTTTTGGAAACTTTCACTTTCCTTGGCATCAGGTGCTGTCTGGCGACGGTCTTCTTTTACAGCAATGAATATGTGTGCTTTCTTAGCAAGGAGAAGGAGAAAGGGGAACCAACTCTGCAATAGCAATGTAGAAGAAAGAAGCAGCCAACCACAGCAGCAGGAACCATGAAATCAGTGTCAGGAGACCTAAATTTCAGTCCCAGCTCTGCTGATAACCAGCTAGGGCAGAGGATGGCAAATGAGGGCTCACCATCTGTTTTGTTTTTTTTTTTTCAATAGCGTTTTATTGGAACGAAGCCGTACTCACTCATTTACATATTCTCTAAGGCTGTTATTTTTATGCTATGACATCAGAGTTGCAGAGTTGCCATAAAGATGGTATGGTCTGCAAAGCCTAAAATATTTACTGCTACTACTGCTAAGTCGCTTCAGTCGTGTCCAACTCTGTGCGACCCCGTAGACGGCAGCCCACCAGGCTCCCCCGTCCCTGGGATTCTCCAGGCAAGAACACTGGAGTGGGTTGCCATTTCCTTCTCCAGTGCATGAAAGTGAAAAGTGAAAGTGAAGTTGCTCAGTCGTGTCCCACTCTTAGCGACCCCATGGACTGCAGCCTACCAGGCTCCTCTGTCCATGGGATTTTCCATGCAAGAGTACTGGAGTGGGGTAAATATTTACTATGTGGCACTTAACAGAAAAAGTTTTTAGTCCTTAAGTGAGATCTTATTGAGATAATTTCACTCTGTCTGATTTTCCCCATGTGTGAAGCAAGGGAATTGGCTTTTACAAATCCCGTTTATCGAAGCAGCCTTATTTTTTCTACCTCGTCTCCCGCCCATTTCCTGCCTTATAAGAATGAATGCCATGCAGGTACCTCAACCAGTGATTTCTTCTCTATCTTTTAGCACATCCCATTCGTTCATTCCCTTAAACATTCTGCATATGAGAACACAGAAGCCCCAAGAGAGGACGTGATCAGTTTACCTGTGGTTAATTGGTTAATCCACTACACTGGTTAAACTACACCCTCCATCTCATTTGAGCTTAAGTTAGATAGAGAAGGGCAGAAAAAAGTTACAAACTGTGGTGAATGTTGCCCCACTTTGGGATGCACTGTCTCCCATTTTGTGGTCATGCATGAAGTGGGTGTGTGATGAGCTGCTTTGGTCAGCATGGTGAATTTGGGGTCTCATTATGCAGCCTAGGCAGAAGTGGGACCTTGGGGACTCAGCCGTGCACACGCCCTGTGAGTGAGCTGCCTGACGGCTCCCTGTTGCTGCCTCTTGCAGATGTGGCGATGAGCTGGTGGAGATCAACGACTCCCCCGTTCACTGCATGACGCTCAACGAAGTCTACACCATCCTGAGTCACTGTAACCCAGGTCCCATCCCCATCATGGTTAGCCGCCATCCAGACCCACAGGTGACTCCCCCTGGACATCCTCTCCCTCCCAGGCCCACTCTCGCAGGACTCCCATGGGAACAAGAAGTGACTGAACATGTAGACGTTGTTAACTGAGTTCGAACCAAGTGTCTGTAGTAACAGGTTTCTGCAGCAGAAGTCCTATGACAAGCTCCTAGACACTGAGGCACTTGGCATTAGCTCAGGAGGTTCTCATCGCTGAGTTACAGGCCCTAGGGCAGGAAAACATAGACCCAGAGTTTCTGTTAACAGATAGAAGAGATTCACTCATCCATGCATCCAGCGGGTCCCCACTATGTGACTCTCTGGAGCTGGACACTGGGCACACAGGGAGAAGTGAGTGAGCTCATAGCACGCAGTCCTGCCCCCCAGATCCTTACATTCCCACGAGACTGGCAGAGAAATCATTGCAATACAGCATAGTCGGTACTATGAGAACACAGGCATACAGAAGGGAAGGTTAGATAAAAGCAAGTTAGTTTTCTCCAGGCAAAGACTTTGTGGAAGGTCATTCCAGGCAGCAGGGACACAGAGTTAGGTTGCAGAGTCATGAAGGCACCTGCCGTGGAAGGAGGGAGGGGTAGGTTCTCGGGACTGGGGTGCAGAGATGAGAGCAGAGGGTTGAGAATGGAGTTTGGTGAGGCACTGGGGTCACATGCCAAGGGCTTTCCACAGGATGCTAAGTGTTTGCATTCTGTGGGTGGTGACGAGCTAGGGGAGTCTGAAGCTCTAGCTGTAACATGTTTAGAATTTTCTTTTTACCCTTTGATTGCTCTGCAGAGGACAGGATGGAGTAGGTGGAGTTGGAGTTTTTTGTAGGAAGGAAACAGATGATGAGGCCTGAATTAAACAGCAGTTGTGGGAGAAGAATAGAGCAGAAGGGGCAGCAGGAGGCAACTTGGGAAGAATCAACAAAATCTGTTGGTTGGGGACTTCCCTGGCAGTCCAATGGTTAAGACCACACTTTCAATGCAGGGGGTGCAGTTTCAATCCCTGGTAGGGGAACTAAGATCCCACATGCCTTACGGCATGGCCAAAAAATAAACAAATAAATGAAATAGACAAGCAACAAGGATTTTAAAAATCGTCTTCAATTCTAAGATGTTAGAAAATAAAAAAAGAGAGAGAGAGAGATGTATTGGCTGATTAGGTTTGGGATAAAAGAAAGGGGAGCCTAGGAGGACTGGAGTATTTTTAGATTGGAAGATGGAGCGAAGGGAACACCACAGCCAGAACAGAAAACTGGAGAAGGGAGTGGACTTGGGAGGAAGGAGAATCGTTGAGGCAGTCCAAGCTCGAGTTGTAAAACAATTTCCAGACACAGAGCATTTCAGAAGGGAGTGAGTTTATTAAGAACAAAGAGCAGAGATAATGTGGGCAATTCGAGCACAGCAGGCCAACCTCCAGGCAGACCTGGCAGACCAGGGAGAGCCTACAGTTTCCATGGGTTAATAGCTAATTTTTACAGCCTCAAGACAAAGAAAATTCCCACTGGATGGTTGGTATTAGGTGATTGGTTGGGGTGCTATTGGATATTTACTGGAGTTGGCATCTTTGCCTAATTGGGAGTCAGGAAGCTTGTTAGTGATGATCAGGAGGCTCTTGGCAAAGCCAAAGGGGCTCAGTCAGCTTCAGAGGTGACCTTGGTTCTGGGCTCCACTTCTGAGGAGGCCTAACACCTGTGACCTTGGGGCAGAACTCAACAAGAATGATCTCAGTTGGGGACTGGTGAGATGGAGGCACTGGCGGGTGTTTAGTTAGACAGGCCAGCAGGCAGTTACCTTTAAGGCTGATAATGGCTGGCTTTAGAAGGCAGAGGATCTAGAGATCAAATTGCCAACATCCATTGGATCATCAAAAAAGCAAGATAATTCCAGAAGAACTTCTACTTCTGCTTTATTGACTATGACAAAGTCTTTAACTGTGTGGATAACAGCACACTGTGGAAAATTCTTAAAGAGGTGGGAATACCAGACCACCTTACCCGCCTCCTGAGAAATCTGTATGCAGGTCAAGACGCAACAGTTAGAACCAGATATGGAGCAATGCACTGGTTCCAAATTGGGAAGGAGTATGTCAAGCAGTATTGTCACCCTGCCTACTTAACTTCTATGCAGAGTATATCATTTGAAATGCTGGGCTGGATGAAGCACAAGCTAGAATCAAGATTGCTGGGAGAAATATCAATAACCTCAGATATGCAGATCACACTGCCCTTTTCGCAGAAAGCAAAGAGGAACTAAAGAGATTCTTGATGAAAGTGAAAGGGGAGAGTGAAAAAGTTGGCTTAAAACTCAACATTCAAAAAACGAAGATCATGGCATCCAGTCTCATCACTTCATGGCAAATAGATGGAGAGACAGTGGAAACAGTGAGAAACTTTATTTTCTTGGGCTCCAAAATCACTGCAGTTGGTGACTCCAGCCATGAAATTAAAAGATGCTTGCTCCTTGGAAGAAAAGCTATGACCAACCTAAATAGCATGTTAAAAAGCAGAGACATTACTTTGCCAACAAAGTTCTATCTAGTCAAGGCTATGGTTTTTCCAGTGGTCATGTATGGATGTGAGAGTTGGACTATAAAGAAAGCTGAGTGCTGAAGAATTCATGCTTTTGAATTGTGGTGCTGGAGAAGACTCTTGAGAGTCCCTTGGACTGCAAAGAGATAAAACCAGTCAATCCTAAAGGAAATCAGTCCTGAATATTCATTAGAAGGACTGATGTTGAAGCTGAAGCTCCAATACTTTGTCCATATGATGGAAAGAACTGACTCACTGGAAAAGACCCCTATGCTGGAAACGATTGAAGGCAGGAGGAGAAGGGGATGACAGAGGATGACATGACTGACTCCCAGCAGAAATAGGATAGAGAAGGGGATGGTGGGTAAGATCCACACAGGCCTGTGTGGCAGGGTTCAAACACAGCCCTGCTTAGTTAGTGAGCACTGACAGTAAGCATTCTGGAGGAAATATTTATGTATTATTTGGCTGCTGCTGCTGCTAAGTCGCTTCAGTCATGTCCTACTCTGTGCAACCCCATGGACGGTAGTCCACCAGGCTCCCCCGTCCCTGTGATTCTCCAGGCAAGAATACTGGAGTGGGTTGCTGTTTCCTTCTCCAATGCATGAAAGTGAAAACTGAAAGTGAAGTCGCTCAGTCGTCTCCAACCCTTAGCAACCCCATGGCTGCACCCGGTCTTAATTGCTGCACGCAGGATCTTCTATCTTTGTTTCGGCAGGCAGACTCTTAGTTGTGAGTGGAATCTAGTTCTCCAATGAGGGATGGAACCTTGCAGTGGGAACACAGAGTCTTAGCCCCTGGACCATCAGGGAAGTCCCCAGTCTTAGCCATTTTGAAGCATGGAGTTCAGTGGCGTGATGGATATTCACATTGTTTTGCAGCCATGACCATCAGCCATTCCCAGGACTCTTCATCTTGCCAAAGTGACACTCTCTACCTCTTAAACAGCCCTCATTCTCCCCTCTGGAGATGACTCTTCTACTTACTTTCTGTCTCCCACTGTGTCCCAGAGTTCCCACTGTTTGCTCTCTGATTTTGACAGCTCTGCATACCTCATCTAAGTGGTGTCATATGTGACTGGGCTCTTTCACTGAGCATGGTGTCCATTAGGCTCACCTGTGCTATGGACTATGTCAGCATTTCCTTCCTTTTGAAGGCTGAATAAGATTCCATTGTTTATGTAGAGGCCATATTTTGCATGCCCCTTCATTTGTTGATGGACACTTGAGTGGCTTCCACCTTTTGGCTATTGTGAATCCTGTTGCTATGAACCTGGGTGTGCAAATATCTGTTTGAGTCCCTGCTTTCCATTCTATGTGGGTAATATACAGGAGTAGAATTGCTGGACCATATGGTAATTCTATTTTTAATTTTTTGAGGAACCGCTATACTGTTTTCCATCTTGGCTGTCTCATTTTACATTCACACCAGCAATGCACAAGTGTTTCAATTTCTCCATATCCTTATTAACACTTGTCACTTTTCGGGATGGGGGAGCCTGGTGGGCTCGCACAGAGTCAGACACGACTGAAGCAACTTAGCAGCAGCAGCACTTTTCTGTTTATTTATTTATTTTAATGACCTAATTTTTAGTTTTGGCTGCACTGGGTCTTTGTTGCTGTTCAACAGCTACTCTCTAGTTGTAGTGCACAGGCTTCTCTTATTGCAGAGGATGGGCTCTAAGGTGTGCGGGCTTCAGCAGTTGTGGCCCATGGGCTTAGTTGCCCTGAGGCAGTTGGGACCATCCCAGACCAGGGAGTGAACCTGTGTCCCCTGAATTGGCAGGCTGATTCCTAACCACTGGACCACCTACCCATCGTCATGGGTGTGAAGTGATATCTCATTGTGTTTTGGGGGTTTTTTTTTTAAGATTTTTTTTAATATGGACCATTTTTTAAATCTTTATTGAATTTGTTACACTACTGCTTCCATTTTTTGTTTTGGTTTTTGGCCTCGAGGCATGTGGGATCTTAGCTCCCGGACCAGGGATAGCACCTCTACCCCTGCTTTTAAGTCCTAACCACTGGACCACCAGGGAAGTTATCTCTTGGTTTTGATCTGCATTTCCTTAAAGATTACTAACGTTGAACATCTTTTCACATGCTTCATGGCCATTTGTCTGTCTTTTTTGGAAAACATCTATTCAAATCCTATGCCCATTTTTACTTGGATGCTTTGATTGTTCTTGCTGTTGAGTTGTAGGGATCTGATTTGCCTAAGTCTTCTCCCATTCTGTGAGTCCCATTTCACTCTACTGATTTTGCCCTTTGTTGATTGATACAGGGAATATTTTCATTTTGATGTTATCTGATTTGTCTCTTTTTCTTCTTATCTTTTTTCTTTTTCGTCATCCGCTTGTATCTATATTTTCTGTCCCATATATTTCATAGTTCTTTGATATGCAGAATATTTTCATTTTGAGATTGTCCAATTTATCTCCTTTTGTTGCTTGTGCTTTTGGTGTCCAAGAAGTTCTTTTTAAAAACCCTCTGATTTTACTGTGAAGTAGGTTCTTGTTGTCACTGTTTTGCAGGAAAAAAAAATTGAGGGTTAGAAGCTTAAGTTCCTTGTGTGAGTGTGTGGTTAGAAAATGAGGGGACTGGGACATGCACATGAGTCTGTTTGCTCCAGAACTCATATTTTTAACTATTACTCAAATGTGATTAATTACCTGTGGCAATAAGATGGCTAGGGTTCCAGTTATGACATCATTGTTGTTGGTAATAAAGGCAATGATGATGTCATGGCAGTGTTAAGTGTGGAAGAACTGCCCAGAGGTAAACTCTAAAATGGTAACTCTGCCCAGTTTGGCAGCAAGTAGTGGAGAAGGTTAGGGAGTTCAGAGGGGCCACCTTGAGAATCCCTTTATTGATAGAGTTTGGACTTTGTCCATAAGATACTAGGGAACCAGTGATGCCCAGGGTGTTTCTAGGAATGTCAACTGTTTGTAGAGTGGGTGTGAATGAAAGACAGCAAAATCCAGGGGCCCAGCTAGGGAACTGGTACAGGACTCAGAACCTGATGCAGAAGTTCCCACTATTTGCTTGAGGAGGTGATGTAAATTTTCCAGGTCTCTGAACAGCAGCTCAAAGAAGCTGTGGCCCAGGCTGTGGAGAACGTCAAGTTTGGAAAGGAGCGGCACCAGTGGAGTCTAGAAGGTAAGGAGACAGTGAACTTGCATTTGCAGCATCTTTGTCTTCTTAGAAAGCTTTGAGTCTAGCCACCACCTCACTCTCTACCCCAGGAACATAGTAGTCATCCCAGATGAGCCTGGTTCATAGACAAGGATTGAAAGCTAGCAGTCCACCAGCTAAATTGGGGTCACATTTTGCTTTGTTTCAGAGGCACGAGAGTTTAAAATCGTCTGAATTTGAATTGTTTTAAATCCACAAACTTTCTCTAGTTCTTTACAGTTCTCACCATTCCCTGTTACCTTATTTTACCAGGTTGCCTGTCTCACCTCTGTCCCTCTAGTCCATGATAATAGGTTCCTTATAAAGAATAATATCTATTAATAAAGTTTCTGACATGTATTGAGTTCTAATCGTGTTAGACATGCTATTTAATACACTATTTCCCTGAATCTTCCCATATAATTTTTATGCATATTTTTGGGAAAATGTGGGGTCCTGAGAGGCTCCCTTACCCCAGATCAGCCATGGAGTACACAGATGATCTGGGATGGGAACCAGGCTGGCCAACTCCAACGTACAGCTGGTGGGCATTGGCCAAGTCTTTGTGGAATGTCCATATTATAGAATAATGTGCAGGCTTTAGTACTGATATTCACAAGGATGTTACACAGTCTGGAAAGTGTCCAGACAAAAGAACAGGACCCAGAATTTTATTTCAGTGGTGTTCTTCCATTTCCACCCACTCAACATTCATCTATGTTCAAGGGAGGAGGACAGAGAAAAAAAGTTTGACAGCGGTTATCTCTGATAGGCTGAGGGTGAATTTTTGCTTTCATTTCTCCCTTTTTGCAGCTGACTTTAAACAAAGATGCATTTTTATTTTAAAATCAGTAAAAAGCTAAAGAAAAGCTTTTTCTCTAAAGATGATTTGAATTATGAGCTTGATTGGCCTTGATTCTGTACTGAAGTCTGGGATGCTCACCTGTGGGGCTCGCCTGTTGCTCCTGGACTTGCAGAATGTGCTCACATTTGAGCGAGAGCCTGGGCCTCGGTCTGCTCCCACTCTTCTGATCTGTGGTGCTAGGGAAGGGGCATCTTCTACTACTAGAGACAAAGAAGGGTCAGTGGAGGGTGTGTGGTTGGCCCTATGCTCAGAACATGACGGGGTTTTGGAAGGGAGCTCAGAACCAGGAGGAAGGGCTGCATAGGAAGAGAAAAGGAAGAGGAGAGTCTGGTTAAGGCACAGTGGTTTTCTGGCCTTGCTTCATCCTCATTTTTGGAAAGAAAGGTAACCTCTTGGTTATTGTTGTTCAGTCACTAAGTCATGTCCAACTCTTTGCCACCCCAAGGACTATAACCCACGAAGCTCCTCTGCCCATGGGATTTCCCAGGCAGGAATAGTGGAGTGTATTGCCATTTCCTCCTCCAGGGGAATCTTCCCAAACCAGGGGTTGAACCTGAGTCTCCTGCATTGGCAGGCGGGTTTTTTACCACTGAGCCACTATGAAAGCCCTGACCTCTTGGTACAATTCTCAAAGCGCCTTCACAGACATTTTCTCTCTTTGATTTTGAACCCCAAAATGTCCCATGACCCTGAAATGAGTATCTCCGTTTTACAGATAGGAAACAGAGGGTGGAAGTTTGGGTTCCCCCAAAGGCCAGCAGGCTTTGAAATGGGGCATGGTAAGAATGTTGATTCAGAAGCATCTGGAGGCTCCACACCTATAGGAGCAAGGGGGGGTTCTCAGGGCTGAGCAGAGGGGCCAGTTGAGCAGAGATGATACCGGACTGCCCCTACCAGACCACTTCCACCCAGCCATGGAGCTCACATGGCCCACTGGAGGTGTCCTGTGTGCAGAATTGGCTGGGTCTTTCTAGCCCCGTCTCCATCAGGCATTGGAGGTGGGCTGCCTTTCGGGCGAGGTGGTCCCTGAAGCCAGGACATCAAGCCCTTCCTTGAAGGGCAACCTTGGGGATGCATCTCCGTCTCTACGCCTAGACCCCTAGAGACTCAGAAAATTTGAATGATTTTCCCAGCCTGATGTCACTGGTGCTGGACACCAGACCCAAGATTTCTGAGCTTCACTCCAAAGTGACTTCTGGGGAGAAGCAGACAGCCTGGGCAAGCAGTGTACCCCTGGCAGTAGTCCTGAGCCAGACCAGGGATGGAGTTTCATTTGTGCTTCCAATGCAGGTGTCAAAAGGCTGGAGAGCAGCTGGCACGGGCGGCCCACCTTGGAAAAGGAGCGGGACAAGAACTCTGCACCCCCGCATCGCCGGGCGCAGAAGGTCATGATCCGTTCCAGCAGCGACAGCAGCTACATGTCAGGATCTCCCGGGGGCAGTCCCAGCAGCAGTGGAGAGCAGCCACCCTCTGATCTGGAAGTCAGTGTGCACAACCCCAGCCTGCCCCTGGGGCGGGAACCAGGGGTGCCTCCTGGGGCCTCATCCAGGCACCCCCAGGAGAACCTGCCCCTCCCTGCAAGCCAGGGCAGCCACCCACCACTGAGACTCAAGAAATCCTTTGAGATTTTGGTGAGAAAGCCTACATCCTCCAAGCCCAAGCCTCCACCCAGAAAATACTTTAAAAGTGACAGTGACCCTCAGAAGAGTATGGAAGAGACAAAGGACTCCCTGTGCCCTTCTGGACACACCTTGCCCACCTGTGGCCAGGTAAGAGAGGGTTGAGCATTCTCTTGTGCCAAGCAGTGTTGAACTGGGGCATTAGTAGAGTGTTAGCCGAGGGCAAGGAAGGGTTTCTCCTCCATCAGAGAGAAGGGGCTGGGCTCAAGCTTAAGGCTAACTTCAGAGAGAGAGCTTTGCAGCTTGGCAGACCTCAGTTGAAGCCCCAATCTCGCTGAATGACTTCTGCGTTGCCATCCATGACACACTGGAATGCAAGGCTGCTCTCACAGGTCTCTAAGCCTCAGTTTCCTTATCTGTTAATTGGGTCTAAGTTTATTTTAAATTTTATTTTATTTTATCTTTACAAGCATTAGGATTTTTTAAAGTTATTTATTTATTTGTGGTAGCACTAGGTCTTCATTGCTGCACAGGCTTTTTTCTAGTTGCGAGTGAGCAGGGGCTACTCTCTAATTGTGGTGCGTGAGCTTCTCATTGCAATAGCGGCATGGGCTCTAGGGCGTGTGGGCTCAGCAGTTGAGCCTCCTGGGCTCTAGAGCACAGGGTCAGGAATTGTGGTATGTGGGCTTAGTTGCTCTGCGGCATGTGAAATCTTCCCAGATCAAGGATCGAACCCAAATCTCCTGCATTAGCAGGCGGATTCTTTACCACTGAGCCACCGGGGAAACCCCAGCATTATTTATTTATGTGGACCATTAAAAAAGTCTTTATTGAATTTGTTACAATATTGCTTTTTAAGCCATAAGGCATGCGGGATCTTAGCCCCCTGACCAGGAATCGAACCCATACACCCTGCATTGGAAGGCAAAGTCCTAACCATTGCACTGCCAGGGAAGTCCCTGGGGCTGAATCTAGAGGCTCCCTCCATGGGCTAAGGTGAGGATTCAAAGGAACCCGCCGAGCGGATGCCTAACAGGCTCTCAGGCGTATGGTGTTCATGCTACAGCAGTTTGTCCCTCACACCCCTGCAGACCTCCGTTTCCTTTCTCTGCAGCTCCATCCCCCTCCCTCACAGGACGGCAGGCTCATGGCCAGGCAGTTGCTGTATCTTGAGCCATTTTTAGGCCCAGGTGCTGTGCTCTGTCTCAGTTAAGCCAGACAACCATCTGGGGATAAGCGTCCCTTTCATGCAAAGAGAAAGCCGAGGGACTTGCTCAAGTTCACATCGCCTGTGGGTCACTATAATGATAACATTAGGCTTCGCTGTCTTTCACTTCTTCTTCAGCAGAGTTCACAGGGTAGGTAGAACTGGGGCCTCTGGTAATCCCCTTGAATAGTCCGCGATAAGGGTTGGGAAGCTTCAGGAGGAGCAAGAAACCCCAGAGAGGAAGGTGTTGAGTAGGAGGAGTGAGAGAGCAGAGGAGGGAGAGGAAGCCAGGTTACTGAAGAGGAAGTACCATCTTGCAGAGAGCTGGCAGGATGTGGGCTCATTAGCAATTCGTGGTGGAGTTGCCGAGGGGGCTCTGTTCCCCTGCTCCTATTTTTTTTCTTTCCAAACAAATGAATATTTTATTAACATGGTATAAAAGAATTTTAAACACATGATAGGGTTTTGACCTCAAATACTTGTGAGGTCTGCTACTGAAATGAACTTACAGCTAGACAGCTTATGAATCTTGAAGATACCTAGTCTCTGTCCAGTTAAGGGTTCAGAACAGACACCCTTACCTTGTGCACCCCCATTTTAAGCAAACATTTCATTTTCCTTTGAGCCTAAGACCTGTGAGTCCCAGAGGGCAAATTAGGAACAGAGAAGCTGGGAAGCCAGGCTATCTACTTTGTTCCTGGAGACCCAGAGGGGGTCTGTGGGGGTCACAGGGGCTGTCCTGGTGATGCTCTTGTGCCCTCTGGCCAGGTTGGACCAGATATGGGGAGGGAGTCTCCCCAAGTGAGGCTGCTGCAGGAGAAGAAGGCAGACAGGGACTCTGCTGCAGGCAGAAGTCCCCTGTCTTTGCCACCCTGGCTGCTCTTCAGCATTTGTCGCTCCTGCCTGCACCCTCCCCGCTTCCACAGCTGCAATTCTCTGTCCTTCTGCTTTGTCCCACGTGGCCCACAGACCCTTCCACAGCCTTTTACAGAAGCACAGCCAGGACCATATAATTTTCCTGGGTGTTGGGGGTGCAGAGAAGGGACGACAGCACCATAAAAACAGGAGCTGTTTGCTGCATGTCATTCTTATTAAAATATCCTCCACCATGTCTGGGGATTTCTCACTGGGTGTTTTTCTCTTTGGCCCCAGTGTGTAATATCTCTCCATTCTTTCCTCCCTTCCTCCATCCAGCCCCTCCTCCTTCTCCTTTTTCTCTGTCTGTCTCTCTGTCCTCCACCCTCCACCTCCTCCAGTCTTTCCTCTCCAGGGTCCCATGACCTTTCTCAAGCTTTTATGATAACCCCAAAGTCTTTTTCACCTACTGTAACTCAAGGGGACTTCCACAACCAAAATGACCTTCAGGATATTTCTTTCAACAGAGGACCAGTTCTCTCCCTTCTAGAAAATCAGCTTCAATGATCACTTTTGGTTAAAAATCACTTTCTCCCCTAAGTCATCTCCTCCTGTCTTCTTTCCCTTCTCTCTCCATCATTCACTACCAAGCACTATGCCAGGAAAAACTATTTACAGCAAAAGTCAAATGAAATCAATCTTACTTCTGGAGCTAATTGAAAAAAAAAAATCTCCCATGAAGAGGGTGCAGTATCAGGTGTGTTGATGAAAAGACAAAACACATCTGAGTCTGTTCCAACATGCAAAGTTGCTTTCACCACTGTGGTTGGTACCCAGAGCATCAGCCTATGAAAGTGTCAACCATTCACGGATATAGACAGGGTGCCGAGTTCCCTGGGTGCAGTTAAATTTCAGACACGTCATTTTTTTTTCCCTGCTGATGAGTGGCTTAGATACCATCAGTCTGATATTTTAAGCTTCTAATTTCATAACCAAGCCTTGCTTTCATGAAGGACTAGTTCAAGAGACACAATGATTCCTTTGGGTTTGTTGGTCTCTCGGTGTTTCCAAAGTGCTACCATAGAACTTGGTTCTAAATAGGGAACTCTGGGCTGGGACAATGCTTGGTGAACACATTTCTAACTTGTATAGAATTATACTTCCTAAAGAATGTTTATTGACAAAGTAGATATAAATCTCAGGCCACAAATGTTTTCAGTTTCTCTTTTAGTCCCACATGGTGCATTTATTCCTCCTTCTTTCCTTCCCTTTGGAAGGGAGCTCACAGCCTTGTCTAATAGCCAGCCCATTATTCCACCTGACCCTGGAAATAGCAGAAAAGACATATCATCAACTGCAGTATGGCAGAGTATTTCCCCTGCAGAAAAATTTTGGCAGCATCTTTCTTTAAATTATATATTTATTTTATTTTGTGGCTGTTTTGGGTCTATCTAGTTGCAGCGAGTGGGCTTCTCATTGCAGCGGCTTCTCTTGTTGCAGAGCATGGGCTCTAGGGCACTCTGGCTTCAGTAGTTGGGGCACATGGGCTTAGTTGCCCTGAGGCATAGGGGATTTTTTCAGACCAGGGATCAAACTCATGTCCCCTGCATTGGCAGGTGGATTCTTAACCACTGGACCACCAGAGAAGCCCTATACAGCATCATTTTTATATTGGCCTTCTTTTCTTTCTGGGTTGCTGGTCTGCTTTTTCCTTCTACCATGGATGTTTATCTCTCTGGAACACTTTTCCTTGGCTTCTCTGCCTGGAAAGTTCTTACCCTTTGTTCAAGAGCCAGACAAGAAGCACTTCTCCTGGGAAGCTTTCTGCCCTACTCTGGGACAGAACTGGTGCTGGTCCCTGACTCTGGGCCCTGGCAACATATCTTTCATGCTGTATGAAAACCCAAACTCTACTCAAGCATTAGAGAGTGACTTGGTGCTTGGTCCAGCTCTTCCCTGAACTGGTTTGTGAAGCAGCCTGAGGCCACATCCATGCTTAATGGGAAAACCATCCTGCCCTAGACTGATCAGGTCACCCTGGGGGCAGCAGAGGGGAGCAATGGCACAGTTCCAGAGTTTCCGTCGTCCTTCACAATATCCTTTCTAAATAGCTGAATGCTGTTGTCTAGTCACTCAGTCATGTCCAGGTCTCTGTGACCTCATGGACTGTATCCTGCTAGGCTCCTCTGTCCATGGGATTCTCCAGGCAAGAGTACTAGAGTGGGTAGCCATTTCCTTCTCCAGAGGATATTCCTGACCCAGGGATCAAACCCAGGTCTCCTGCATTGGAAGATGGATTTTTTTTTTTTTTTTTTTTTTTTACCACTTGCCATCAAAGGAAGACCATAAGTAACTGAATAATGAATCACAATGTAGAAAGCAACAGATCCAAGTTTTCCTTTAAGAGGTCTAACTTTAACTTAGTGAAGACTCAGGAGGCAGATCTTTGCCTCATTGTCTTCCCCCCTGGGAGGAGGAGGAGTTTGGCCAGATGTAGTGGTACACGAAGCAGTGCCAGCCCTATTTCCCACCCCCAGACCTCTTCTCCCTGTCACAGGGGCCCCAGGATCTTCACATGTGTCAAGTGGATGAGCCCTTGTCCTGGATGCCAGCTCATGTGTCCAGGAAGCAGAGGGATGCTCTGGGCCTCCAGGAGGTGCCAGCTCCCTGGTCACCCATGCAGACAGCGCCATGGAGGAAAGGACCCTCTTGACCACAAGGGCTGCTATTGGACTTCTCATTAAAGCCGCTTGATGTCTGCCCCCCAGTCCCAATCAGAGGGCTCCTTGCTTTCTCACAGCTGGAGGCTACCGTTTTGACACAGTCTCACTTCCTGTTTACACCACAGGAAGCCAGAGACCTGCTGCCACCGCCGCCTCCACAGGAAGACACAGCGGGGAGAACCCCTCACACCGCTGCTGGCCACCCAGGACCTGTAGTCAGGCCACACACGACATCCCTCTCAGAGGGCCAGCCAGGGAGGAGGGCAGCCAGCCCAGGTAGGTCTTCATCTGCCAGGAGGAGGGACCTTCTGGGTCAAGGTCCAACACTAGGGGAAGACTGGAGCGTTAGAGCATCCTGCATGGCTGGACAGCTGGACCTGGGCTGGTAAGCAGTCAGGGTGGGAACCTCTTGGCTGGAATAGTGATGCTGTGATGTGGGGGGTGGGGGGGATGCACAGTGGTGATGGGAGGAATGCGGGCCAATCCAGAAAGTCAGCTGGAGAAGGGAGCCCTTGGGAAAGGTCCCAGACACACCTACCCAACCACAGCGAGCGGCCACTGCCTCCGGGGTGACAGCCTTCTTCCAGCATTTCCAAGTCTGGGGATGCGGGTCAGAGAGGCATGAGTGAATAGCAGGTTGCTGGTGGTCACTGCCCCCATGCGGGGGATGGCTGGGGTGCGCCCCCATGGTGCCCCTGAAAGTGCTGAGATGTGAGCTGAATATTAAAGCTTTGATGACAGAGAAGATGGGATTTTGGGCCAGGGAGACCAGGGTGGAAAACCTGGCTCTGTCCTTCACCAGTGTGATTTGGGGCAACTCAACTTTTTTGTGTGTGAGCCTCAGTTCTCTCATCAGCAAGTGGGAAATCACATAGAACCCCAAAGGGTGATTCAATTCAGTAAGCGAGTATTGAATGCTGCCTTCAAGAGTCCCTGTACTGGCTTCTGGGGAAGAAGCGAGGCAGGGGAAGAGACAGACACTGGGAGAGAGACACACACAGAGAAAGAGAGAGAGATGAGAATGAATGTGAAGGAGAATGAGAGAAAGAAGACAGACCAGTCCATCAAGGAGCTCCCAATAGTGGTAGTGGCAGAACTGGCTACACACTTACATATTTATTGCTCAACCTGTTTGAGTAGCACTACATGCAAATGGCCACCCACTCCAGTATTCTTGACTGGGGAACTCCATGGACATAGGAGCTTGGAGGGCTACAGTCCATGGCGTTTGCAAAAGAGTCCAGTGCGACTCAGCAACTAAATAACAATAACCACGTGCAAAGCACACAGAAGGCTCTTGGAGGTCCAGGAATGCTGTGAATGGAAATACCTGGCACACCTCACCCGGAGCAGGGGCCCTACTACTGGAGGCTCCTCTTCACCCCTTAGTCACCCCAACTGAGGAACACACCAGGGAACGTCTACCAGCAAGAGCTCCTCGCCCCAGTTTGTATAGGGCTCTCACGTAGAGTGTCTGACAGCTGAGTCTTACAACAGGCCTTATAGCAGAGCAATGGATAAATGCAGGACCAGGCTGAGAAGTCCAGACACACTTGGTAAAGTCCCAGAGTCAGTACTAACCACCCTGGCCTCTGGGATAGTGCAGAAGGTCTCCGTGGGATCTTCCAGGCTTAATGCCCTGCATGGTTGTGTGGCTTGAAGGCTGGCATTGGAACAAGAGGCAGGAGGAATCAATGTCTTCCTTACAATGGGCTGAATTCTGATACCAGGCACCTCCCAGAGCATGATACCAGAACAATGAGACCTGGGGTGACCGAAGGGCCACACATGCACTTGGCTTCTCAGCTGTGCAGGACTTGGGGGTCAGCCTCCCTTTGTCCCTGGGAAAGAGTGGCGGGTGGTAGAGCTTCCCCTGGTCTGGCTTGTTCAAGATGGCTTCCAAGAAAGACCAACAAATGCTCCCCTTCTTCTGACCCCAGTGGTGAGGGGCTGAACTTGACCGGGCATGCCTGATAGAGCAGGCTGGAAGGACCTGTGGGGCTGCCCCAGTGCCAACCCAGGTGTATTAAATCAGACTCAGTATATTTTAGATCCTCCAGTTTCCAGTGTGCAGCCCAGTTTGGGAAGTCACTGGTACAGAGCTTCTTTCTCCCTGGAGCCTTCTCATCTTTCATTGACTCTCTGGGCTGGGAACGCGCCTTTGCTGAGCAAGCTGGTTAAGTCTTCAAGTAGGGAGAGTAGCAAACCGACGTGACTTCAGGGACCAGGTGATACTTTAATGTGTGAAACGCTGACTGGGTGAGAGAGAGGCTGTAACCCCATTGAGCTGGGGTGCAACCTGTCTGAAGTCTTTCATGCCTGCATTGCTTTTCAATGATGTGGGTGGACCAAACCAATTAAGGCTGTCAATGTGTGACCCATGGCTTAAAAGTTTAAATGGTAAGAGAATTGAGTGTTGCTTTGACCTTTAAAGTTTTAATGAGTTATCCAAGAGGCTACTTATTACAGTAAGTCTGCCACATACGAATGAGTTCCGTTCTGAGAGCACGTTCGTGAATCCAATTTGTTCCTAAGTCCAACAAAGTTAGCCTAGGTACCTAGCTAACACAATCTGCTACATAGTACTGTACTGTAATGGATTTATAATATTTTTCACAAAAATAATGCATAAAAAATAAACACAAAAAATAAAACATTTTAAATCTGGCAGTAGAGTACCTTGAAAAGTACAGTAGTGCCAGCTACATCACCACTGCTTTTACACGTGCTTCCAGACATTCTGGGCTTGAAATAAAGACACTGCACTACCGTCCTCTATACAGTCCTATACAGTAAAGTGCACACAAGCACAAACACTTGTAGAGGATGCACACATGTGACAATGTACACCAGACATATGAACTAACTCACGTGATCGGACATGAGAACACACGTTTGTATCTCTGAAAGTTCACAACTTGAAGGTTCGTATGGAGGGGACTTACAAAAGGACACAAAAGTGGGGAGTCAGGAGATGGGGGTCTTGGCTCTGCCAACAAGTGACCCCTTATCCTTGTGAATGTTGGATTCCTCAGTTACACAGTGTCAGAGATCAGACTAGGTATTCTGTGGGAACCCTTCCAGCTGTAAAACGCTAGGATGCTGTGGCGTTAACTCATGCCTCTGGTCCCCTGGTTCTGTGTGCACTTCAGCCAGGTGATAGCACCTGGGGTAGCAGCTTACCCAGCGAGGGATCCCCCACTCTGCTCATCTCCTCCCCTAGAATCCTTGCTGTTCATCTTTGAAAGTAGAATTTAGGAGGAAAACCTACAACGAGGTGTAACACACAGCTCTGGCCTTCTTTCTGCCCCCTAGGGACGCAAACGTCCCCAGTAAAACACCCATTGCTTAGGAGACAGGCTCGGATGGACTATAGCCTTGAGACCACAGCCGAAGACCCTTGGGTTAGAATTTCTGACTGCATCAAAAATCTCTTTAGCCCCATCATGAGTGAGAACCACAACCACGTGCCGCTGCAGCCCGACGCCCCGCTGGGTGAGGAAGAAGGGATGCGGGGCCACCCAGATGGGGCTGCCGCGAAGCTGGACACCACCGACGGCGGTCCCAAAGCTTACAAGCAGGTGGGCGGCAGCACCGTGAAGAAGGGTCCTCCAGTAGCCCCCAAGCCAGCCTGGTTTCGCCAAAGCTTGAAAGGTTTGAGGAATCGTGTTCCGGACTCCAGGCGAGAGATGGCCGCCTCCTGCCAGCCGACCCCCACCTCCAGGGAGCGCCCTGGGCCACCCCTGCGGGCTTCGTCCTCCATCAAGCAGAGGATCAGCTCCTTCGAAACGTTCAGCTCCGCTCACCCGCCTGACAGAGGAGCCCAGAGACTGAGCCTCCAGGCCTCCAGCTCCTCGGGCGAAGCAGCAGAACTTCCCGGGAAGCAAGAGGGAGAGCGGGCTTCTGGTCCCTTGGGGCAAGGGGCTCCCCCGACCATGGAACAGCAGCGGCCAGAGCCAGAGCAGCTGCCCCCCACCTCCCCGGCCACGTCAGAGGCCAGCGACCCCGGCGTGTCAGGGCGCCCTCCCCTGGAACAGCAGCCCGGTCAGAAAACCCTCTCCTCCGACCCGGACCCTCTCTCAAGGCTGCTGGCAACACAGATGGAGGGACCCCGAGGCCCAGTGGTCAAGATGCCAAGTCAGCGGGCTCGGAGCTTCCCCCTGAGCCGGACCCAGTCCTGCGAGATGAAGCCACTGGATGAAAAGACCAGTAAACTCTACTCCATCAGCAGCCAAGTGTCCTCGGCCGTCATGAAGTCCCTGCTGTGCCTCCCGTCTTCCCTCTCTTTTGGCCAGACCCCCTGCAGCCCCAAAGAAGGGGTGTTGCCTCCCACAGCATTCAGTGAAGACCCAGCGAATAGTTCTGCCGAAGCTTCTGCCTCGGACACCAGCTTCTCTCTCAAGTGAGTGTCTCCATCCAGTGTTCACCTCTCTCATCTTTCATCCTCTTACAATCCTGTGTCTTTAAAAAGTTTCTCAGGTTTGCTAAAGGATTGTTCCACCTGTTCTTTCTCTCTCTTTTTAAAATGTTTATTTTATTTTTTGACTGCACTGGGTCTTCATCGCTTTCAAAGGCTTTTCTCTAGTTGTGGTGCGCGGCCTTCTCAATGTAGTGACTTCTCTTGTTGCAGAGCATGGGCTCTAGGCACATGAGCTTCAGTAGTTGTGGCTCGAAGGCTCTAGAGCATAGGCTCAGCAGTTGTGGCAAACAGACTTAGTTGCTCTGTGGCATGTGGGATCTTCCCAGACCAGGGATTGAGTCCATGTGCCTAGCAATGCAAGGTGGATTCTTAACCACTGGACCACCAAGCAAGTCGCCACCTGTTCTTATGAGCATACATGTGTGTGTGAGAGAGAGAGGGTGTGTGGGTGTGAGAGTGTATGGGTCTTGTGAGTGTGTGGGTGAGTGTGTGGGTGATTATGTGGGTGTGTGTGAGAGAGGGGACATCACTCTTGGTGGTCATATAGACACAGATTTGCCCAAAGCATCAGTTATACTTCAGGGTGAAGTTTTGAACACAGACTTCAGAGTCAGACACACCACAATCTGTGATTTCAAATTCCAGATCTTGGCATTTCATAACCATGTGACCATAGACAAGTTTCCCCACCTCCCTGAACCTCAATGTCTGTATCTCTATGGTGAAGGGATGCTAGTTTCTATTCATAGACTTGTTGCATGTACTTGTGGAATGAACATTAGCACCTTCCGGGAATACAGTAGGTATGCAAAGACTGTTAGCTCTTGTTAACATCACAACTCATACTGTGTGCTTCTCCTCCCTGCCAAGCCTCTCAGAGCTGAGAGAATACACGGAAGGTCTCAGTGAGTCCACAGAAGCCAACGACTGTGAGCACTGCACCTCTCAGCCTGGTCAATCGGTTATCTCCTTGCTGAGCACAGAGGAACTAAAGAAGCTCATAGAGGAAGTGAAGGTTCTGGATGAAGCTACATTAAAGGTAGGTTTCTTTTTTATGGGCATTTACAGAGATGAAGGGCTTCCCAGGTGGCACGAGTGGTAAAGAACCCACCTGCCAATGCAGGAGACATTAAGAGACACGGGTTTGATCCCTCGGTTGGGGAGAGCCCCTGGAAAAGGGAATGGGAACCCACTCCAGTACTCTTACCTGCAGAACCCTATGGACAGAGGAGCCTGGTGGGCTACGGTCCATTGGTCTCAGAGTTGGACATGACTGAGTGACTTAGCACTTACAGGGATGAAGGCCTTGCTCAGAGCAGTGTGGTCACCTCAGTTAGGTAGGAGGAAAAGCAACCCATGTAGCCCTGGGATCCCTGAAGTCGAGAGAGTTGTTCCCAGGGGCAGATACCAGAGTCAGATTGTGCCCTTCCCAGGGCAGAGGGGCGCTGTAGCACTGGACCAAAATCAGACCTTTCAGTGTAGGGAGCTTTGTAGCTCATGAAGTGATTTCAATCAGAGTTGTATCTTTTTGATCATTTAATAAAGGAGAAAGGTGAGGTTCAAGTTTGCGGAGTCAAGGTTTCTATCTCCACGTTTCCCTGACTGCCTGCCTGGCCTGCATCTCCAGGGTGATGCTGCTTGCGAGTGAGCTGTCCATCATAAATTCTGAGTTCTTGCCTGAAGATTTGCCCTGCTCACCAAGAGGTGGCTGACCCCAGGACTTGCAAAGGCTCCCACACTCAGTCAAGTCATTCTGAAAGTCCCACTTCCCCTATGCCTTCTGAGCATGACCCAAAAGTGTGTAGAGAGGAAGTGGTCAGGCAGAGCTGAGGCTCATTCAGCTCAGATGAGCACAGCCTCACGGGCCTTGCATCCACCTGGGAGGCCCCAGTCCACGAAGGCTGTTTACACTGGAATTATCCAGACTGGGAGGAGAGGGTAAGGGGGCATCACAGCAGGGGTCCCCAGCCTCCAGGTTCTAATGCCTGATGATCGGAGGTGGAGCTGATGCAATGGTAATAGAAATAAAGTACACAGTAAATGTAGTGCACTTGGATCACCCTGAAACCATCACCCTCCCCCAGTCTATGGGGAAATTGTCTTTTATGAAACTGGTTCCTGGTGCCAAAAAGGTTGGGGACTGCTGCCCTAGATCAAGGCCATGGGTGAGCCTGAGAAGATGTCCTGGGGCTCTGGGGCTCTTGCTCATCACCTGTGCACTGGCACCATCTTACCCAGAGCCTGATTTCAACAAAATAACAGAGGCTAAACTATGGTTTTTCCAGTAGTCATGTACAGATGTGAGAGTTGAACCATAAAGAAGGCTGAGCACTGAAGAATTGATGCTTTCGAATTGTGGTGCTGGAGAAGACTCTTGAGAGTCCCTTGGACTGCAAGGAGATCAAACCAGTCAACCCTAAAGGAAATCAATCCTTGAATATTCACTGGCAAGTCTGAAACTAATGCTGAAACTGAAGTTCCAATACTTTGGCCACCTGATGTGAAGAGCCAACTCACTGGAAAAGACCCTGATACTGGGAAAGATTGAGGGCAGGAGGCGACAGCGGATGAGATGGTTGGATAGCATCAAGGATTCAGTGAATATTATTTTGAACAAATTCCGGGAGATAGTGAAGGTCAGGGAAGCCTGGCGTGCTGCAGTCCGTGGGGTCGCAAAGAGTCGACATGACTTGGCAACTGAACAACAGCAACAAAGTGCTGTGTAAAATACATAGCTGTCCTGCCTGGGGCCTCCCTGGGAGAGTATTTGCTTTTAAACTTGACAAAGGGCTCTTCTAAGGCAAGTAAGCTGATGCCTGGGGATCAGGCATCAGCTTACTTGGGAGATTTGGGCCAGTCCTGCAGTAGAGGTGGGGACAGTGAAGTCCATTCATCCCTTCATCCCCACCCCACCCCGGGTCTTGGGGACTCCAGATCAAAGGCTTGTGAAGCTAGAGGCGCGACAGAAGCTCTGGTGGTGTCAGAGCAAGTGAATTTTTGATGTAAGGTATTTCTTTATGCCAGGGCACAAACTGGTGGCCTGAGAACCTGCAGGTGTATTGTATTTGGTCTGCTTGATGATTGTCTAAAAAGTATTATATTGTGTGTGTATGTGTAGTTGCTAAGTCATGTCTGACTCTTTGCAACCCCATGGTCTGTAGCCTGCCAGGCTCCTCTGTCCATGGAATTCTCCAGGCAAGAATACTGGAGTGGGCAGCCATTCCCTTCTCCAGGGGATCTTCCTGACCCAGGGATCCAACCCAAGTCTCCTACATTGCAGGCAGATTCTTTATCTTCTGAGTCACCAGGGAAGCCCAGTATTATATTAATATTTTAAATATCATCAAACCCGAATCAAAACCTGGATTCTGGCTTCCCTCTCTCTCTCTCTCTCTCTTTTAAAATATTTATTTTTTTGGCTGTGTCAGGTCTTAGCTGTGGCTCACAGACTCTCTAGTTGTAACTTGCAGGCTTAGTTGCCCTGTGGCTAACTTAGTTGCCCTGTGGGATCTTAGTTCCCTGACCAGGGATGGAACCCACGTTCCCTGCATTGCAAGACAGATCCTTAACCACTGAACCATTAGGGAAGTCCCCTGGCTTCTCTTTTTTATAAAGAGCACGAATGGTCCTGGAGCACTAGTCTGCATTCCTAGGAGCAGAGGGTCCTCTTGAGCCAATGTGCTCTTAGTTCTCTGTAGTTCCCCCCTCTCTCTCTCTCACATCTGCCCCTTTTGCTCTTTTAACTGGTCTGCCTGAGCCCTGGATGCACTTGAGTTTGAGACCCCCCACCACCCTTGAGACCAGACGAGGGTCTCTGACTTTAGACACTGCAGAGGGATTGTTCTGACTTCAGGTGAGCCCAGGTCCAGGCTGGGAAGTACTGTGTGTGTGTGTGTGTGTGTACGCATGTGTGTTCTAGGGTGAGAAGCCAGCTGGTTCCTTAATGCTGTTGCTGTGCCCCACGGAGCAGCAGGTGTAAAAACAGAGCAGCCAACTCTTGCAAAACTGCACCACTCCAGCTTTGCTGACCCAGAGTTCTCCAGGCTGACCCCATTCCACACCAGATGGCAGAGCTGTGTTGTCCCAGCTTCGATTTCCAGCTGACTCAGTAGCACCCAGCCCCATCTGTACAGATGTGGGTGTGGATGGGTACACAGGAGAGGCAAAGAACTCTACAGGTTGCCTTATATGCATTTTCTTTTTTCTTTTGCGCTTCCCATGACTTCCCAGAAAGTTTTCTTTTTCTAAATAATGAGATGGGTTTGACATAACTGGGTACATGGACAAGCTGTGATTTGAGAGCAAATCAGCCTGATGTTATGCTTCCCAGGTGGCGCTAGTGGTAAAGCATCGGCTTGCCAATGCCAGAGATACAAGAGACGTGGGTTCGAACTCTGGGTCAGGAAGATTCCCTGGAGTAAGAAGTGGCTACCCACTTCAGTATTCTTGCCTGGAGAATCCCATGGACAGAGGAGCCTGGTGGGCTACAGTCCATGAGGTTGCAAAGAGTCAGACATGATTAAGCACACACACAGCCTGATGTTAGAACACTTGTTAAATCTTGATCTTCTGTAGTTTTATAAAACTTGAACAGAGGGGAAGAAGAATACTTGCTAAATTGTTCATGCTGTTGCAATACAATGTTTTTTAATACATATATTTTCCTTCTACAGCAATTAGACAGCATCCATGTCACCATCTTGCACAAGGAGGAAGGGGCTGGCCTTGGGTTCAGCTTGGCAGGAGGAGCAGATCTAGAAAACAAGGTGATCACGGTGAGTGGCCCAGTCATGGGGTTCATCAGAGCCAGAGGCAATGACCCTTGGAGGGGGGAGCACTTATCAGGGGGGGAATCAGAGGAATGCATAACCCCAGGCCCTGGGCAGGAGGTTACTGCAGGAGTTTAAGATACTTGAGAAGCATAGATACTTAACCACTGGACCATGAGGGAAGTCCCATGATCCTTAACTTTAAAAAGGTCTCTGTGTACACAAAACAACTTTAATTTACCCAAAGAAATCTGAATCACTTATGGAACTTTAAAAAATATTACAGGCATCTCAGCCTCACCCCAGAGCTATTTTATCAGAATTTCTTGAAGTCAAAGCCTTAATGCCTCCATTTTTGAAGATCCTGGAGAGACGTTTAAAAAATTCCAACACAGTGACTGTCACTGTGTTGAAGTGAAGTGAAGTGAAAGTTGATCAATCATGTCCAACTCTTTGCAACCCTATGGACTACACAGTCCATGGAATTCTCTAGGCCAAAATACCAGAGTGGGTAGCCTTTCCCTTCTCCAGAGGATCTTCCCAACCCAGGAATTGAACCGGGGTCTCCTACATTGCAGGTGGATTCTTGACCAACTGAGCTATCAGGTTAAATGAATGTTATGGGAATTTCATCTCAACAACAATAAAACAGGAAGAAAATTCAAAACAAATTTTTTTCAGCGTCATGTCTCTTTTGGAAATAGAGATAAGTAACCAGTTAGCCACCAACATTTAAAAATGTTTTTAACTTTATAAGCCACTGGGCTTC
Source organism: Bubalus kerabau (assembly GCF_029407905.1). Classification (NCBI taxonomy): domain Eukaryota; kingdom Metazoa; phylum Chordata; class Mammalia; order Artiodactyla; family Bovidae; genus Bubalus; species Bubalus kerabau. The sequence goes on from NC_073642.1 coordinate 27,764,025, forward strand.
CCTGGTGGCTCAGACAGTAAAGAATATGCCTGCAATGCAGGAGACCTGCCCAGCTTTGATCCCTGGGTCAGGAAGATCCCCTGGAGTAGGAAATGGCAACCCACTCCAGCATTCTTGCCTGGAGAATCCCATAGGCAGAGAAGCCTGGAAATCTACAGTCCATAGGGTCACAAAGAATCAGATATGACTGAGCAACCAATATTTTATCTTATTATTGGAGTACAGTTGCTTTATGATGTTGTGTTAGTTTCTGCTGTACAACAAAGTGAATCAGCTCTAGGTATACATATATGTATATATACATATATATGCATATACATATATGTATGTACATGTATATATATAAACATCCTTCTTGGATTTCCCTCCCAACTCCCCACCCCATCCCACCCATCTAGGTCATCACAGAGCACTGACCTGAGCTCCCTGTGCTTGACATACATATGCCACCAACGTTTAGACAAGAATGATTTATGACCACAGGAGCCTTTGCCGAAGGCTTTACAGGAAGGATTCAAGGTCTGGCTGTGATACATAGCACAGCACATCTAGATGGAAAGAGGTCCCACCTGGACAGAAAGAGGCCTTGGGCAGGCAGGTGTGGTACAGGAGGCTGTTTTCCTGGGTTTGCCCACTGGGAGATAGGTGTGTTAACACGGACGGTGGTGAAGCAGATCTGACGATCGGCAGCGGGCGGTGGGGCCCAGCTGGAAAGGTCAGGAAGCTGTTTCTGTTGCTATTCACAGAGCACAGCTCAGGATGTGCCCGAGGCTTCAGATCTCGAGGTCCAGCCCCCTGTTCTCTCAGGACCAGCTGGTACCCAGAGTAACTTGGCACACTGCTTTCAGTTATGCGTGAGCAGCAACTTCCTTCTTTGCAAGCAAGCTCTCCACCACAAAAAAGCGCATAAAACCAATGAGGACCTATTTCTGACACTGAGCACTGGCAGATCACCATAAAGACGTTCCGGACGGCACAGGCTGCTTCCTAATTGAAGAGCAGAAAAGATAGCTTGCCTGTGGGAACAACACTTTGGATCTGCGGGTCTGCCCTGGAGGGGGCAGTTTTCTGCACCCATGTCGGCCGCCACCGCTGACACTGCCTCAAAAGCCAGGAGCGGTACACATCGGCTGATCCTATGCACCAAGCTTCCCCTTTCTCCTTCCATGTTTGAGCGTTTCTGTTCCTTTCCAGATTCATTCAAAGAGAACTAACGTTGAGTACCGTCCATTATCAAGAACAAGCTGGGCTCCCACTGACATGTGCAGGTTTTCTTCCCCATGCCTCAGGACGGGGGATCGTTGGCATGTATGCTTCATTTGTGGAGGATGGATGGAGATGCAGAACAGATTCTCCTCCTACTCGGGTCTTGTAATCAGAGGATCTTGACCACGTCTGACCCCATAACAGAATTTTTCCAACACTGAAACTGTTTAGAGAAACAAAGAACCTTGATCAGAGGATAACAGCAAAACAACACATAGCACAGTTCAGCGATTGGCCACTCATGCTGTCATTCAGTCCTCCTAATTAAGCACGTTAGAATTTACATCATTAAAAAGGTTGAGGCAGGTCTTGCCTGGGAGTCCAGTGGTTAAGACTCTGTGCCTCCATTGCAGAGGGGGTGGGTTTGATCCTGAGTCAGGGAACTAAGATCCCACATACCGTGGGGCCAAAAAATAAAAAGCCCTATACACGTAAAAAAAAATGTATTACAGGAAAAAAAAAGAAGATGACTGCGGCAAAGACATGAGATTTTTTTTTTTTTAATCCTACACTTTTTCAGAAAAGGAACCTAGGTGGGGATGGTCTCTTTTAACTGGAATTAAGGATCAGAATTTCTAGGGGAAGAGCTTTAAAAATATTCAGACTTCCTAGGATAGGAATTCTGCATTCTGTGAAATATGTGGCCTGAGAATTTCTCTATGAAAAAAAGAATGCTTTGCTGAATCTTTTGGGGATCACTATATTATATGGCCTGTTCTTAGAGAATTATCATGCCAGCCTGCACTGTAGAGTCTCTAATATTTTTTTAAACAGTAGACGTTTTCAGAGCTTGTATTTTATCCAACGTTTTTAATTTTCTTAGACCTTGGAAACTTTTCTAACACAGTATCTATTAATATGTCACAAAATCAGTGCTTGAAGAAAGTTTCCCTGGGAGAATGCTGATGCAGAGCACAAAGGGCAAAAGAGTGCAACCAAATGTTAACTAGGATTGTAGCAATACAGTCTAGGATGTTGTGTTGGGAAGAATTTTGAGGGCCAGTCTGGCCATTTTGGCTAATGATCTCTGCTCTGGGTAGAGAAGGGAGTGAAGCTGGCTAGCAGCCCTGAACTAGGACACCTTTCATTTTATTTTCTTTGAAAGAATCTTCTGGGCTTCCTGGTGGCTCAGTGGTAAAGAACCTGCCTGCCAATGCAGGATACATAGGTTCGATTCCCGGGTGGGGAAGATGCACAGGAGAAGGAAGTGGCAACCCATTCTAGTATTCTTGCCTGGAAAATCCCATGGACATAGGAGCCTGACAGGCTACAGTTCATGGGGTCACAAAAGAGGTGGTCGCTTAGCAACTAAACAACAAGAACCTAGGTTTAACTGGTCGTGATCCTCCTCCAGCAAGAATCCAGATCCAATATGGTAAGTCCTGGGTCCTGACCTCCTCTGGTTTGCTCAGGTTCACAGGGTGTTCCCTAATGGGCTGGCCTCCCAGGAAGGGACCATTCAGAAGGGCAATGAGGTTCTCTCCATCAACGGCAAATCTCTCAAAGGAGCCACGCACAATGATGCCCTGGCTATCCTCCGCCAAGCTCGGGAGCCCAGGCAAGCTGTGATTGTCACCAGGAGGCCGACTCTGGAGGCCACGACCGACCTCAACTCCTCCACTGATTCCTCAGGTTCAGCCTCTGTGACCAGTGACGTCTCCATGGAATCCGGTAAGTTCTGCTTGCCTGGTAGAAGCCTTGTGGGCCACATCACTTTTGGATGCATGAGGCCAGTGCTGGCAGGGCCATTAAGTCATTCCTGGTCCTCAGAACACTTAGCCAGCCGGGCGATGCACACATGGGTGAATTTGCACATGTGCACAAGTTCCCTGGCAGCATCAGCCAGGCTCACCTGATACCCAGAAGGAGAGCATCCCTAACAAACTTCTGTGTTTTCTCAGCAGCAGAGGCCACAGTCTGCACGGTGACCCTGGAAAAGACCTCTGCGGGACTGGGCTTCAGCCTGGAAGGAGGGAAGGGCTCCCTACATGGGGACAAGCCTCTGACAGTTAACAGGATCTTCAAAGGTGTGATGTGGGACCCCTTTTGGCTTCAGCTCCAGGCTTCTGAGGGCCCTACAGGACTTACCGGTTTCCCACAACCCCAGGCCCTCTTGAGAGGCAGGCAGACCTCTTACGAACTTGACTTTGCTTTTTCTCCCTGTTCTCCTTGGCTCAGACATCCCCATAATCCTTCTATTTTGCTGGGTCCTTGTAAATGACTCAGCCTGCTCTGGCTTCAGCCTGGCAGGGATGGGACCAAGGTGAAGTACGTGAGGCCCTGAGTGCCATTTTTTTAATTTTTAAAAATTATTTATTATTTATTTATTTATGTTGGCTATGCTGAGTGTTTATTGCTCCTCGTGGGCTTTCTCTAGTTGCAGAGAGAGGGGGCTACTCTCTAGTTGCGATGGCCAGGCATCTCATTGTGGTGGCTTCTCTCATTGCAGAGCTGGGGCCCTAGAGCAGCCGGGCTTAGTAGTTGTGGTGCACAGGCTTAATTGCCCCTTGGCATATGGAATCTTCCTGGACCAGAGATCGAACCCACGTCTCCTGCGTTAGCAGGCAGATTCTTATCCACTGGTCCACCACGGAAGTCCTGGGTGCAATATTGAAGGGGGTGCTGAAATATTCAGTAATCAAGATACAGACTATTTCAATGCAATATTTTTTTAAATCGAAATTAATTTAAAAAGCCCACAATGAACAAAACACAGAGTCCGACTTGCCAGCCTCACTCACCTCATTCTAATCCTGGACCCGTCAGCTCCTACTGTTATTCAAAATGTTGATATTTTGTTCATCATGGATGGGGAGCAAGCCAACCCTAGTTGGAGGTTACTTGGGTTTTCCTGGGAAGATAACGAATGGCCTGCAGCTGTCATATACAATCACCCCTGATTCTTCACTGCTTCTCAAGCTGGACCCCCTGAGTCCCAGAGCCAGGAGTTGTAGACAAGGGGTCACGTGGTCTGGATCTGGTCCAGTTCGGCTTCTTTTTTAAAATTTTTGGCTATGCTGGGTCTTCATTGCTGTTTTGCTATATGCACACTTTTCTCTAGTTGCAAGTGCATAGGCTTCTCATTACAGTGGTGTCTCGTTGCAGAGCACAAGCTCCAGAACACGAAGGCTTCAATAGTAGCAGCACGTGAGGCTCCCAAGCTCTAAAGCACAGGCTCAGAAGTTGTGGTGTGTGGGCTTAGTTGCTCCACAGTATGTGGGATCTTCCTGGATCAGGGATCAAACCCATATCTCCTGCATTGATAGGCAGATTCTTTACCACTGAGCCACCAGGGAAGCCCTCCAGCTCTGCTTCTAACTGCCAAGTGACTATTGTCTTCTGGACCTGAGGCTCCTGATCTATAAGAAGAGCTGTGGGTGTATGTCTTTGGGCTCTTAGTGTTGAGACTCAAAGGCCCTCCTAGCTCTGCTCCCTGTGCCCCAGGGAACCCCCACTGCAGACTGGTTTTGTTTCTGGGAGGTCTGCTACAACTGCTGAACCAGGGGGAAGGACTGAGGCTCACATGGGAGCTTCTGAAGGATTCTGTGTTTACTCCAACTCTGGAAAAGCTATATATACATAATATATATATAAATAGAATTGCTTTTTTTTTATCCTTAACCAAAACTTCACCTTATTTATTTATGGCTGCATCAGGTCTTAGTTATGGCACATGGGCTTCTCTCTAGTTGTGTCATGCAGGGCTTAGTTGTCATACAGGCTTAGTTGCCCCAAGGCCTGTGGGGATCTTAGGTCCCCAACCTCATTCCCTGCATTGCAAGGTGAATTCTTAATCTCTGGACCACGCAAGAAGTCCTCAATTCTGAGAAAGATATTTTTAACTTTTTATTTTAATTTTTGACCACACTGCACAGCCTGTGTGTGTGTGTGCTCAGTCATGTCTGACTCTTGGCGACCCCATGGACTGTAGCCTGCCAGGTTCCTCTGTCTATGGGATTTCCCAGGTAAGAACACTGGAGTGGGTTGCTATTTCCTTGCAGAATCTTAATTACCAATCAGGGATTGAACCCACACCCCTTGCAGTGGAAGCTTGAAGTCTTAACCGCTGGACCACCAGGGAATTCCCAAGATTTCTAACTTTTGAAAGTCAATTTGAGATGAGCATAGGTCTCCAAGTCACTGGACCTGGATTCTAGTGTTAGTTCTGCCACCAATAGGAGCACGACCTTAGGCGAGTCACGACACCATCTTGGTCCCATTTGCTTACACGGGGATGAGTCTGCCAGCTGCAGGGTGATGTGCGGCCAAGGGACGTGGACTCTAGAGCCACAAAGTCTGGTTCAAACCTAGACCCACCACACAGCAGCTTCGAAGCTCAGGTGAGTTACCTGAGTCCTTGGTTTCCTCCCACATGAAAAGGGAACAGTAACAGAGCTACTAGAGTCCTAGGACTCTTGCCATAAACGCTGAGTGTTAACACAAAGCCTGTGATATATAACTGCCCAGTATATTTTAGCTTTTTTTTTTTTTTTGAGAAATGTCTGTTTAGATGCTTGGTCTGTTTTTTTTATTTATTGGCCACACTGCACAACAAAGATCTTAGTTCCCTGACCAAGGACTGAACCTGTGCCCCCTGCACTGGAAGGTGACGTCTTAACCACTGGACCACCAGGGAAGTCCTGGGATGCCTCACTTTAGATCGACCACTGAGCTCCAGAGGGATGGGCTCCAGTTCCCTTCTGAGCTGTCCTGGCTCCTCAGAGACCAAGGGTAGGTGGTGACTACTTGTTCCCTTGACACCCAAGGCACCCACTCTCTCCTCTCTCATCCCAGGGGTGGCCTCAGAACAGAGTGACACAGTCCAGCCGGGAGATGAAATCTTACACCTGGCCGGCACCGCCATGCAGGGCCTCACGCGGTTTGAAGCCTGGAACATCATCAAGGCGTTGCCTGATGGACCTGTGACGATCGTCCTCAGGAGGAAAAGCCTGCAGTCCAAGGGGACCCCACCTGCTGGAGATCCTTAGGCCCAGCACCAGTGTGGACGCCAGAGCCTACCACATGCAGGTCCCCAAACTGCTAATTCTCAGGGTCACGGCTAACCCCACCCAATGGCGGAATGCACAGGTGTGCTTCCCGGTGGCTGCTTGCCCAGGTCTGGACCTTCTGGGACCCCACCCAGTAAGAGGGTGGTCCCAGAAGTTAGGGCACAGTCACAGTGGGGTGGCTGATACAAACGACAGACTGCATCTAGAGAGCTTAGTGATAATACTGTGGTGCTGTAAATAAAATGGATATATGATTGGATATGAAATCCGTGGCTTGCTCTGCAGGTTTTCTAAGGCCTGTCTCTGGGTGACGATCCACCCCAACCTTGTTTTTCTCATCAGTCTGCAATGCTGGCCTGCTTGGAGGAAGTTCCCTTCATCCTGCTCCACTTGACATCAGCTGGCACCAACTCAAAGGCTGGAGGCTAGAACCACTGGAAGGGTCACTCACTCACACACGGGTCCCTGAGGTTGGCTGCTGGCTAGAAACTCAGCTGGAGCCATTGACCTGGACACTTGCAGGTGGCCTCTCCCTATGGCCAGGGCTTCCTCAAATACATGACTGGATGTCCTCCGAGAGTGTGAGAGCCAGGTAGGAGCTGCATCCTTGATATGACCTCATCTCCAAAGTTGAAGAGCATCACTTCTCTTGTGCTCCATCAGTCAGAGCTGGCCCAGATCTGCTCAGGTTTAAGGGGAGGGAAAAGGCAGCTTGGGCTATTTTTGGAAAATATGGTCTATCACATAGCGCATTTGCAAAACTTTTTGGTTGGGGTTGGAGAAGTGCTCCTAGCCGGGGTGGTACCCAGTGACAGAGCAATAAACAGACACGTGCAACTCCATGTGTGCTCAGCTGTGCCAACAGAATAGACCGGCCAGAGTTTGAGAGGGTGAAATATACATGGCTGCCATTTACCTCCCATGTGCCAAGCACCATGTTGGTGTTAAGTGGACACTGTCTTCAGTAATCACAGTAGTGTCTACAGAGCGTGACATTATCCTGTTATATAGATGAGAACACTGAGACCCAAAGACAGTAAGAAACTTGTCCAGCTGGTAAATGATACAAAGAGTGAGTCCTTTCTTCTGTGATTTGGTAGAGACCAATAGGCCAAGATGGGGCTTCCCCGATGGTTCAGCAGGTAAAGAATCTGCCTGCAATACAGGAGACATAAGAGACTTGGGTTCGATTCCTAGTTCGATTCCCTGCAGGAGGGCATGGCAACCCACTCTACTATTCTTGCCTGGGGAATGCCATGGACAGAGGAGCCTGGCGGGCCACAGTCCATAGGTTCACAAAGAGTCGGGCACAACTGAGCAACCAAGCACATGCACAACAGGCCAAGATGTTTTTAAATGCAGACAGAACATTGTAGGGAAACTACCTGTGTGCCTGATCAAAGGGATATTTGGTTTGGTCATTACTTAGTGCCTGATTGTTAAGCTTGGGGCACGGAAATTGATTAGCAACACCTAGTATCCCCTTGGAGAAGGCACTGGCACCGCACTCCAGTATTCTTGCCTGGAGAATCCCATGGATGGAGGAGCCTGGTGGGCTGCAGTCCATGGGGTCGCGAAGAGTCGGACACGACTGAACGACTTCCCTTTTACTTTTCACTTTAATGCATTGGAGAAGGAAATGGCAACCCACTCCAGTGTTCTTGCCTGGAGAATCCAGGGACGGGGGAGCCTGGTGGGCTGCCATCTATGGGGTCACACAGAGTCGGACACGACTGACGTGACTTAGCAGCAGCAGCAGTATCCCCTGACTGGGGCTTCTCTGGTGGCTCAGCAGTAATGAATCTGCCTGCCAATGCAAGAGACATGGGTTTGATCTCTGGGTCGGGAAGCTCCCCTGGAGAAGGAAATGGCAACCCACTCCAGTATTCTTGCCTGGGAAATCCCATGGATTTGGTAACAGCACTATGGCCCTACCAGGGCTTGGAGGCCAGAAGACTCCTGCTCCACCTTCCATAACCAAGGACAAGAAAAGGCAAATGCCCAAGGGAGGGAAGGTTCTCCTCAAATCCCATTTGTAGGCTTGCTCCATCCAGAATCAATTCCAGAGTGCTTCCAGGGCCATATTCAAACTGCCTGGTTTCCCTGGGGCACATGAAATTTAATTCATGCAGGGGAAAAAGAAAGAAAACTGATTTCAATAAAAGAGACAACAAAAGGAATACTGAAAGTGTTTTTCCTGAAGGCTCATCTCATTTTTTAAACATCAAGTTGATGTCTTTAAGGGGAAGGCTGGCACAGCACCATACATCCGGGGGTCTGTGGTACAGGACGGAGAGCTCGGATGCAACAAAGGGGCTGAGCTGGGTTTTGGGGGATCTCTGAGAGTGACTGGCAGAGGAAGGCTTTGGACCCTAGTGTGTCGCATGGTGCCCAGGCAGAGTCCCCATCTGGTGGTCGGGGGCTCTTATGCACCTGCCAGAGAAGGTGTGCTTGGATGACAACAGCCCCACCCGAGTAGATGGAGGAGCAGGGGACCCAGGGCTGCCCCTGGAGACGCACTTTCCATTGGTGTCTTCCAAAGGAGCCCATGGGCTCCCAGGCTCTCCAGGGGTGTCTCAACAACTGCCCTTCTGCACGAGCCACTGCAGTTCTTGGCCAACCAGCCAGGCTGTCAACCAAAGAATTTCTTCACTGCTTTCCCAAGGTTGGCATAGAACCCAGCCATGCTGCGGGGGAAGAAGGAGTCCACGACGCTCTGTGGGAGGTAACCACTGAGGTCAGTCTGGAAGAACGTGACCAGGCTGGTTTTGTTTGGCTCCCTGTGAAAACAAAAACAGGGCTGTTAGGTATCCAGAACTGAGGGCCCACCCAAGGAAGTGGTCCAAACCCAGGGATTTCGCTGGGTTTACTGCCCAGGGGTCCCCTCTGGACCTGCTTCTTTTCAGGATGGAAGTGTGTTCTCTCAAGCATGCTTCCCTGGCCCCACATCGATGGCAAGTGAGGACGTGCCCCCATTTCCATCACAGCAAGGTCATTCATTCCCTGTGCCTGATTCACTCAGGAAAGTCTTCCAGAGAACTTACTCTGGTGCCAGGTCCTGGGAGAAAGAGACATGATGCTGCCCTCCGACCATTGAGGGCAGTGATTCTGCGAGAGGTCTGGCAACTCCTGGGGGTTCCTGACACCCTTTCAAGGGCTTTTTAAGGTCAAGGCTATTTTCCTCACAGCACTAAGATGTGATTTGCCTTTTCTCTCCCATTCTCTCAGCCTGTATTTTATTCTCACAAATTTTTCCCATGGGCAGCACAACAAAGGCATGGGCTTTGTGGAGACCAAGCAGTTTTGTTTATTTATTTATTTTTAATTTTTGGAGGCCATGACTCACAGCATGTGGGATCTTACTTTCCCAGCCTGGGATCAAACCTGCATCCCCTGTATTGGAAGTATGGAGTCTTAGCCACTGGACCACCAGGGAGGTCCCTGAGCATTTTATTTGAATGGAGTTGTTAACAGCTTTGCTGCTGTGGTGGGGGGCCCAGTTTCCAAAGGCTCTTTGATGTGTGTATCACAACAGACTGAATGTAGAAGCAGATGTGAGCTTCTATTAAGCCTGATATTAATATTTCCTCAAATGTAAAGCAAGACCACTCTCTACTATTTTCTCTTTTGAAAAATAGTTATTTTTCACAATATTTATGTTATCATGTAATTGCTGTTGTTGTTGTTCAGTCGATAAATCATGTCTGACTTTTTGCAACCCCTTGGACTGCAGCATGCCAGGCTTCCCTGTCCTTCACTGTCTCCTGGAGTTTGCTCAAATTCGTGTTGAGTTGGTGATGCTATCTAACCATTTCATCCTCCACCGTCCCCTTCTCCTTTTGCTTTCCATCTTTCCCAGCATCAGCGTCTTTTCCAATGAGTCACTTCTAATGAATGTATCATTATTTTAAAATGTCCCAGGTTTAATGTCAAATATAGTAAATATTGATGGATATAATCCACATGAACAAAACACTTTGATGCCCTGAATAATACTGAAGAGTGTAAATGAGGGCTTCCCTGGTAGTTAGCGGTAAAGAATCCACCTGCCAATTCAGGAGATGTGGGTTTGATCCCTGGGTCGGGAAGATGTCCTGGAGAAGGAACTGGCAACCCACTCCAGTATTCTTGCCTGGGAAATCCCATGGACAGAGAAGCATGGCAGGCTACAGTCCATGGGATCACAAAAGAGCTGGACACAACTGAGTGGCTGAACAGCAACAATGGAGACTTAGACCAAAAATATGAGAACTAAGATCCTGCATGCTGCTCAGTATGGCAAAACAAAACAAAACAAAACCAAAAACCTGGCCATGACCTGTGAGAACACGGGGACAGAGCCATTTCTGAGCTCAGTTCTGGGGCTGACTCATGCTGTGCTCTCAGAATTACCCGTAAGGCCAGAGCATCTCAACCTCATTCCTTGTTGAGGGAACTCTAAGAAGACTGGGTGCCTAGACCCTACATGGCCAGCCTGTGACCCTGCACAGACTCCCCAGCCTCCCTGAGCCTCAGTTTCTTCATTTGCTAAATGGGACCAAGACATTTGCCCAGCTTGCCTAGGACTAGAGGGAGGGTTCCCCACATCAGAAATAAGGACACTTCCCCACAATTTTGAAGGCAGGAGAAGAAGGGGGCAGCAGAGGATGAGATGGTTAGATAGCATGACCAACTCAGTGCACGTGAGTTTGAGCAAACTCTGGAAGGTGGTGAAGGATATGGAAGCCTGGTGTGCTGCAGTCCATGGGGTTTCAAAGAGTTGGACACGACCGAGTGACTGAACAATACCACCACAATTCTTTCTCACACACCAATAGAACTTTGGCGTATTACATCACTGATATGTGTATGTGGGGCTCTGTAACAGCAAGGCCTAGGAGAGGTGTAAGGCATTTTAATTATTGGGAATCATTGTTAATGTTGCCATTGAGTAGAACATCCTCTGCCTTGGATAGAAAGGAGATCAAACCAGTCAATTCTAAAGGAAATCAACCCTGAATATTCACTGGAAGGACTGATGCTGAAGATGAGGCTCCAATACTTTGGCCATCTGATGCAAAGAGCTGACTTACTAGAAAAGATCTGATGCTGAAACTGAAGGCAAAAGGAGAAGGGGAAGGCAGAGGATGAGATGGTTGGATGGTATCACCGATTCAATGGACATGAGTTTGAACAAACTCTGGGAGATGGTGAGGCACAGAGTGCCCTGGCATGCTGCAGTCCCCAGGGTTGCAAAGAGTCGGACATGACTGATCGACTCAGCAACAACAACAGGACATCTTCAGTGAAGCCAGTGAGGTCTGGGCACGTCATTCATTCTAGGAGGTTGTCCTTACCCTGGCAGAGGTTCACAGAAACAACCACAGGGATGGTTAAATCCTCTCACGTAACCCGGCTTTGGGGGACAAGATGGATGCTCCACATTGGCAGCTGGAAGAGAGAGTAAAGGGTAAGGGAGCTACAACTTCCGGCAATCGGGCCACAGTGGCTGAAGGGCCTTACCAGGCACCCAGAGTGTATGCAGACCAGTCACCTGGAGCCTGAGCTCTCCCTACTGCCACCCCACTGTCCCTCACACACATGCGTTCACCCTATGTGTGCTCACACACTTCTGCACTCACATATACACACACACCCTCTCCAACCTGCCAGAGTATTAGAGGAAAGAATAATTCAGGGTCTTCCCTGGTGGCCCAGTGGTAAAGAGCCCACCTGCCAATGCAGGAGAGGTGGGTTCAATCCCTGGGTCAGGAAGATCCCATGGAGGAGGGCATGGCAACCCTCTCCCGTGTTCTTGCCTGGAGAATCCCATGGACAGAGGATCCTGGAGGGCTACAGTCCAGGGGGTCACAAAGAGTTGGACATTACTGAGCATACATGCATGCAGGGAACTAGATTCCAAATGCTGTAACTAAGACCTAGCACAGCCAAATAAATACAATTTTTTTTTTTTTTTAAAGAACATTTCAGATGTCAGGCTCGAGTGTAGAAGGAAGAAGGTCTCCTTCTCAATTCCCGGCTGACAGAGGTGTGGACGTGCCACCACCTGTCCCCACATGGGATATTCAGGAAAGCAGCCAGGCTGGCGCTTTCTGCAGGAGGGACTGTAAAAAGTGCAGAGGCAGGAACTCTGCTCCTGGCTGGAAGTCGGGGAGCCGACAGCGCCACAGCCCTCTTGGGAAGGTACACCATGGGTGCAGGGGATCACCACACCCTGGGGTTCCCTCGAGCTAAATCACAGCCCGTGTGTCTGGGGTACAAACTATTCACCTCAGCAGGAATGAAAACAGGGTGCTGATGGAATCTGTGTCTTCAAAGTAAAATGACATGTATGGATGCTCTCATCTCAGACCTCCCTGGCACAGAATCCCCCCAAACCTGACAAGGGGAAGGGAACAAAGAAAAACAGGCCCAGGCTGTGCATGCCTCAGGGATTTCTAGCTGGTGGGCTTTCTTTGGGGAACTGGGTGGGTGTGGGGGAGACAGAGACCAGCATCCCACTAACACCTCAAAGCAGGGCCACCATCGCTCACCATTGGAACTGATGGTGCCGTCCTCGTACGTCCTGACCAGCACCAGGTCCACGAAGTCTCTGGGGGAAATAAGCTTCATGACGGCCGAGGGGGTAGTGGTTCTGCTGAAGAGCAGGGTCTGTCAGAGGAAAGAGGGGTCCAGCTGCATCCGATGGCCTGGCATCTGCTCCCTGCCCTGACTCCACTCGGAGCTCACCCACCCCCACATCCGGTCCCAATAAGCCAGGCTCTGGAAGATGGGAACAGCACTGACAGCAAGGTGGCATTGTGACCTAGAGGGTCTGGAATGAACTTCCCCAGGAGGTGGTGCCGGGGTCACGAGAATATACCCAGTTTGCAAAATCTTGGGTTGTGACCTCGGCAACAAGGGCAGCACAAACGATGCAACAAAGAACTGGCCTGCGGCAACTAAGACTTGACTCAGGCAAAAATAAAAACAAATAAATATTTTTAAAAATAATTTTTAAAAGGACCATGAGAGTTGTCACTGGTGGAGCACATAACAAGAGTCTGTCTGGACAAAGTTCTTTGTTGTTCAGTCACTAAGTCTTGTCCGACTCTCTGCAACCCCATGGACTGCCACATGCCAGGCCTCCCTGTCCTTCACTATCTCCTGGAGTTTGTTCAAACTCATGTCCACTGAGTTTATGTACAATGCTCTCAGTGGTCCCTCACAACTGAGAAACTGGTTTCATTTACCCATTTGGCCAAATAAGAAAACTGAGGCTTGCAGAGATGAAGGAATTGACCACAAAGCTCAGGGTGAAGAGAGACTTGAACGGGGCCGGGTCTAGCCTGAGGCAAGAGAGGCCATTCCTTTCTTAAGCTGACTCTGCTCTTCTTGCTCAACCTTGAGAACAGTGCCTCCTTAAATATGTGTCCTACACAGCTTTCTGGTTTCCCCCAGTCCCAGCCCTGGGAGGGAGTACCCCTAGAACTTCACCCAGTCTCAGAATATTCCACCAAGTTCATTCCCCCACTTTACAAGTCAAGGACCCCTCAAGCCCATGCTTTATCCCATGGTTTCCCTACTCCAGCAGGACCTTGGCCCTTTCAGGGTCACATGATCAGGCCCCAGGATGGGACAGTCCCAGGGACAGCCTATCCCATTATTCACTTAACGTGTTAATCACTCAGTTGTGTCTGACTCTTTGTTACCCCATGGACTGTAGCCTGCCAGGCTCCTCTGTCCATGGGATTCTCCAGAATACTGGAGTGCGTAGCCACTCCCTTCTCCAGAGGATTTTCCCAACCCAGGGATTGAAGCCAGGTCTCCTATATTGTAGACAGATTCTTTTCCATCTAAGTCATCAGGGAAGCCCATTCACTTAATATTTGTTATCTAAATGTGCTCATTTTTTAAAACTTAAACTTATTTTAAAAGGAAGCTATTTAACTGCTGGAAATGAAAAAGAAGGTATCATTTGGCATAAATAAAAGACAACTGCTACACACACACACACACACACACACACACGGAATTCTTGCGTTCTGATTCTGAGCCTGAGGCCAGCTGTCTGTCATAATGGAGATTAGCAAGGTGTCAAAGGCACATCAGCCCCTGAGACTTTCTGCTTCAAGTTATCAGAGAGATTGAAGGCTTGAAATGGAGTGACTTCACTGGGGTGATTGAAGTTCAGCTTCGACTGTTAAAGACCTATCACCTTGTGCCCCACCCTTCACGAAACACTGACGTAAACTCCTGTGATAATGAATTGAAATGTGAATTCCTGGTGAAGGTTAAGAATACTTGGTTTCTGCTGATCAAATAGTAAAGAATTACGGCTTCAGGTTTCATAACACCTGCTATAGAAGCACCCAAGAGGGTACTAGGTCCACAGATGTCAAAATCAAGGCACCATTCAAAAAAAAAAAAAACTAGCAACATTTCCTCAAGGCAACTTTTTCATTTCTTTTGGCTATGTCTTTTTTTTTTCCTCCTTAACTTATATAATCAAAATGAGGTGGATTCTTAATACTACGGGGCTTTCCAAGTGGCTCAGTGGTAAAGAATCTGCCTGCCAACGCAAGAGACCCAGTTAGATTCCTGGGTTGGGAAGATCCCCTGGAAGAGGAAATAGAAACCCACTCCAGTATTCTTGCCTAGGAAATTTCATGGACAGAGGAGCCTGGCGGCTACAGTTCATGGGGTCATAAAGAGATACAACCAAAGCAACTTAGCATACACACACATGCTTAACACTACAGAGGATCCCAGGGCAGGACCAACTAGATCTCTGCTGTCCAATATGGCAGCCACAAGTTCCACATGGCTATTTAAATTTACACTGAATCATGAAAATTATATAAAATTAACAATCTCTTCAAACTAGACACCTTTCAAATGTCTGTGGCCACTTGGGGCCAGTGGCTCCTGTATTGAACAGCGCTGTTGTCGAATATTTTCATCACAGCAGAAAGTTCTACTGGGCAGCACTAGGCTAGATACCACATGTTTTATCGGCAGAGAAAGTGGCATCCAGAGTTTGCCCCCAGCACAGTCTCACAGCTGGCGGAGGATCCTGAGTCTGTGGCCAGGACTCATTATCATGGTCCCATCAAGGGGCAATATTTCCAACTAGAGCTGATGCGTCCAATCCAGGCTGCTTCACCATTCTCAGAGCTCACATTCACTTTGAACTCCTGCCTTCATTAGCCACTGCAGGGTTCTCTCAGCTCTGTTTAGGGCAGCTCTACCTCTCTGGGTCTCACTGGTACATACCTATACTGAGCTGAGGCTGGGTTTAAGTGTTGAGCAGTGCGCAACCTATTTGCTGGGCACTCCCCTTGCCTAAGGGCTTTCCAGGTGCCACAGTGGTAAAGCATCCACCTACCAATGCAGGAGACGCAAGAGAGGCAGGTTTGATCCCTGAGTCGGGAAAAATTTCTTGAGAAGGAAATGGCAACCCACACCAGTATTCTTGCCTGGGAAATCCAATGGACTGAGGAGCCTGGCTGGCTACAGTTGCAAAGAGTCAGTCACAACTTAGCAACAAAACAACAACAACTCCTTGCCTAAAGGTGTCACTGACCCTTCACAGAGGGGACAGAGTCAGCTTACTGTCTCTGGATAACAGTGCTTGGAAAGACTTACATCAGTGAGGCTTTCAATAATTTCAAAACTGTTCACATTCTCATCCCACTGAGCTCGTAAAGTCCCAGCAAGTGGCTTCACGCAGTCCCACACCTGCTGTGGTGTCCCGTTCACAATGCCTTCTCCTTTGTACCTGTAGCACAAAGAGCAATGTGACCCCAAGGCACCAACCAAACTTGTTTATTCTGGGATTACACAGAAGGACTAGAAGCCATGTGTGCCACTCTTCTTTAAGACAGCCTTGCAGAGAAGGGGCTGACATCTACCGGCCCACCTCCCCATGGGCCTGCAGAAACGGACAGACGCTAAGCTTTCATAAGAATACAGTTTGAGGAAATGATTTAGTTAGATGCAGAAGCTTTTCCGGAGGATGACTGGCAAGTTGATTCCAGGTGCTAGGATGGACTGCCGTCTCAAAGGAAGCAAACCCACAGAAACATCAGGAGAGGTGTGACACCCTGAGGAGCTCTGAGCAAGGCATGCACTTACAGGTTCCCTGGAAACTCCACAGATGGCCTCCAGGAAACTGAAACTCCGTTCTGTCAAAAGGCACAGAATCGCACAATTTTAGAACTAAAAGGGCTCTTGGGAGATAGAGCCCGATCCCCTATTTTATGGAAGAAAAGTCAAGAGCCTCAAGAGATGCAAGTGTCCAAGGTGAGACCCAACTGATTTGTGACAGAGTGGGGACTAGTCCTGAACAAAGCTGCCTCCAGGATGATGCGATGGACAAAGGGATCTCGTGTGGCTACTCGAAGAGCTTTAGAGCACTGGAGATTTTCAAATCTCTTTAAAAACCACCATGCATCTTGTTTCCTCGGACAATTTAGATCTGTTTGGTGCTTCCCGCTCCACCCTAACCATTTGCCAGCAGGTGACCTTGACTAAGTCATTTAGTGAAAGGGACACATACTCATCTCCTAGGGGTCATTGTGTGCACAACTGGCCCTATATTTTTTTTTAAGGAAACAACCCCCAGTGGAATCTCCTCTTCAATCTAGCTCCAGGGGATAAAATGCAGAAAAACTCACGGGAGAGGAGGAGCCTAGGGGCTTCTGAGACCCCAGCCCCAGGGAGCAAAGACCCCACGACCCCTTTCTGCCCCCGTTCCTCACTCACGCCTTCCCGGCAAATCTTCCAGCCTGACTTGTCTCGCCGGTACTGGAGCATCTTCTCCGCCACCGCCTCGCTCACCTGCGCGGCCGTCGCCAGGTCCATTGCGCCGAAAGATGCGCGAGGCCTAGGGGTCGCAGGCAAAGTGTGCGGTTGCGGCCCCGCAGTTGGGTTTGGGAAGCCGGAAAACCAGGGCATGGCTTGGAGCCCAGAGTCCCGCCCCAGCCCCGCCCCCAATCTAGGATTGGTTTAGACAGTCTGATAGGTCCCGCCCTACTCTGAGATTAGCAGGGCCGGAGATAGACTGGTCCGGCAGCGCACACTACGCGCTCAGCCTGGGCTGGTCCAGGGCACCCGTCGCAAGGTCCCCCGGGATCCGCCTTTCGCCCGTCCCAGCTCAGGGAGGGGCTTGGGGGCGCCGGAACTTGGGAGGGCCAGTGGTGGAGAGCCAAGAGGGCGGGAACAGGTCTTGGATGACGTCGTAGGCTTGTGTAAGCATAGTGGACTTTAGTCTTGAGTGCGCCAGAGGCTTTCTGCCAGGGTGGATGATGGTGAAATTTCCATCAGGTATTCCTTTCTAGGGCGGCTGTTGTAGGGGTGGGAGAGGCAGTGTGCGCAGAGACGGGGTGGGGGTGGGGGCAGTTAGGAAGCTGCGGCGGTCCTGGGAGAGATGGTGGTAGCCTGGAGCAGGAGGTGGTGGTGCAGGTGGAGAGAAGAGGACCCTCGGAAAGTGTTTAGAAAGCTAGAACATACAGATCTCTGTGACAGATAGTGGAGACTGGAGGAGTAGGAAGCGCATGACTCCCACCTCCTGGCTTGAGCTGCTGGTAGTTTACCTGAGAGGGAGACCAGAGACAGGGTTGAGGGGAGACATGGTGCGTTCAGTTCTGGTCTTATTCAGTAGGAGGTGCCTGAAAGACCTCTGAGGGATGTCTGGGAGACACTGGGATGCGCTGGCATCTGGGACAGAGCTGGGCCCAGCTAAGAGATCGCAGAGTTCTGTGGCTCTGGTGGCCTCCACCTTGAAGGAGTGAGTGGGATCACATCCCCTCAGCTCCGTTCCTCCTTCACAGCGGGGTTGTTGTCATTTAATCTCTAAGTCATGTCCAACTCTTCTGCAACCCTATGGACTGTGGCCTGCCAGGCTCCTCTGTCCATCGGATTTCCCAGGCAAGAACACTGGAGTAGGTTGCCGTCCCCTTCTCCAGGGAATCTTCCCCACCCAGGGATGGAACCCAAGTGCAGCTGCTGCTGCTGCATGTGCTTAGTTATGTCCGATTCTTGCAACCCCATAGACTATCAAATCCCGTAGACTGCCTGCCAGGCCCCTCTGTCTATGGGATTCTCCAGGCAAGAATACTGGAGTGGGTTGCCATTTCCTTCTCAAGGGGATCTTCCTGACCCAGGAATGGAACCTGGGTCTCCTGCATTGCAGGCAGACTCTTTACTGACTGAGCTATGAGGGAAGCCACTGAGCCACCCCCGGGACCCCCTTTTCAGAGCTATAACCAACTAAATATTTGAAAAGATCAACACTGAGATCAGTTTTTATTTTCTGTTTTGGGTGCATATTGTTTCATCTCAAGTTTTTTAAAAAATGGTGTAAGAAAATGACTGCTGCTGCTGCTAAGTAGCTTCAGTTGTGTCCTACTCTGTGCGACCCCATAGACGGCAGCCCACTAGGCTCCCCTGTCCCTGGGATTCTCCAGGCAAGAACACTGGAGTGGGTTGCCATTTCCTTCTCCAATGCATGAAAATGAAAAGTGAAAGTGAAGTCGCTTCAGTCGTGTCTGACTCTGTGTGACCCGGCAGCCCACCAGGCTCCTCCGTCCATGGGATTTTCCAGGCAAGAGTACTGGAGTGGGGTGCCATTGCTTTCTCCAAAGAAAATGCCTACTTGAAACCATTTCATGGAAGATGTGATGGACTGCCAGGTGTTGACAGGCTGGATGCAGAATTAGAGAGTTCTAAACCTGGCTTCCAGAGAAGGCAATGGCACCCCACTCCAGTACTCTTGCTTGGAAAATCCCATGGACGGAGGAGCCTGGTAGGCTGTCTATGGGGTCACTAGAGTCGGACACGACTGAGCAACTTCACTTTCACTTTTCATTTTCATGCATTGGAGAAGGAAATGGCAACCCACTCCAGTGTTCTTGCCTGGAGAATCCCAGGGACGGGGAAGCCTGGTGGGCTGCCATCTCTGGGGTCGCACAGAGTCGGACACGACTGAAGCGACCTAGCAGCAGCAGCAGCAAACCTGGCTTCATGCACAATTCACTGTGTGCTTTTGAGCAAGTCACTTAGCCTGTTTTCTTATAGGTGAAGTGAGACCATGATAGATGTCGTCCCATGCCAGTGTGATGGGCGGGTGAAGTAATGCATGTGAATGTTCCTTGAAGCCATTAAAAAAAAAAAAAAAGACTTCCTTGGCAGTCCAGTGATTAGGACTTCGCCTTCCAATGCAGAGGGTGCCAGTTTGATCCCTGTTCAGGGAGTTAAAATCCCACGTCTTGGGTCAAAAAACCCCAAAACATAAAGCAGAAACAATATTGTAACATTCAATGAAGACTTTTTAAAATGGTCCACATCAAATACATACATCCATATATATATGCCAAAGAATGCTCAAACTACCACACAATTGCACTCATCTCACACGCTAGTAAAGTAATGCTTAAAATTCTCCAAGCCAGGCTTCAGCAATATATGAACCGTGAACTTCCTGATGTTCAAGCTGGTTTTAGAAAAGGCAGAGGAACCGGAGATCAAATTGCCAACATCCGCTGGATCATGGAAAAAGCAAGAGAGTTCCAGAAAAGCATCTATTTCTGCTTTATTGACTATGCCAAAGCCTTTGACTGTGTGGATCACAATAAACTGTGGAAAATTCTGAAAGAGATGGGAATACCAGACCACCTGACCTGCCTCTTGAGAAATTTGTATGCAGGTCAGGAAGCAACAGTTAGAACTGGACATGGAACAATAGACTGGTTCCAAATAGGAAAAGGAGTTCGTCAAGGCTGTATATTGTCACTCTGTTTATTTAACTTATATGCAGAGTACATCATGAGAAATGCTGGGCTGGAAGAAACACAAGCTGGAATCAAGATTGCCGGGAGAAATATCAATAACCTCAGATATGCAGATGACACCACCCTTATGGCAGAAAGTGAAGAGGAACTAAAAAGCCTCTTGATGAAGGTGAAAGTGGAGAGTGAAAAAGTTGGCTTAAAGCTCAACATTCAGAAAACGAAGATCATGGCATCCGGTCCCATCACTTCATGGGAAATAGATGGGGAAACAGTGGAAACAGTGTCAGACTTTATTTTTCTGGGCTCCAAAATCACTGCAGATGGTGACTGCAGCCATGAAATTAAAAGACGCTTACTCCTTGGAAGGAAAGTTATGACCAACCTAGATAGCATATTGAAAAGCAGAGACATTACTTTGCCAACAAAGGTCCATCTAGTCCAGGCTATGGTTTTTCCAGTAGTCATGTATGGATGTGAGAGTTGGACTGTGAAGAAGGCTGAGCGCCGAAGAATTTATGCTTTTGAACTGTGGTGTTGGAGAAGACTGTTGAGAGTCCCTTGGACTGCAAGGAGATCCAACCAGTCCATTCTAAAGGAGATCAGTCCTGGGTGTTCCTTGGAAGGAATGATGCTAAAGCTGAAACTCCAGTACTTTGGCCACCTCATGCCAAGAGTTGACTCATTGGAAAAGACTCTGATGCTGGGAGGGATTGGGGGCAGGAGGAAAAGGGGACGACAGAGGATGAGATGGCTGGATGGCATCACCGACTCGATGGATGTGAGTTTGAATGAACTCCGGGAGATGGTGATAGACAGGGAGGCCTGGTGTGTTGTAATTCATGGGATCGCAAAGAGTCGGACACGACTGAGTGACTGAACTGAACTGAACTGAACAGGAAAAATGTCATATATATATATATATATATATATATATATATATATATGACATCGGAGGAGGCAATGGCACCCCACTCCAGTACTTTTGCCTGGAAAATCCCATGGACAGAGGAGCCTGGTGGTCTGCAGTCCATGGGGTCACTAGAGTTGGACATGACTGAGCGACTTCACTTTCACTTTTCACTTTCATGCATTGGAGAAGGAAATGGCAACCCACTCCAGTGCTCTTGCCTGGAGAATCCCAGGGATGGGGAAGCTGGTGGGCTGCCGTCTCTGGGGTCGCACAGAGTCAGACACGACTGAAGCGAGTTAGCAGCAGCAGGAGCATATATATATATATGTATATATATATATATATATATATATGGACAACAGCACCACAGATAAGAGTCAGGGCTCAAATCAGAGTCCTCTGTTTCAAATCCCAGTGTCCCCATTTATTAACTGTGACTTTGGTACATAATTTGGACCATTCCAGAATTTTTCATCCTCATTTGGAAAACGAAAACAATAGTAATGCTAACTCATTGCGTTGACGTATGGGTTAAAAAATTTAATAAATGAAAAGCAATGAGAATGGTGCATGGCATACAGTAAGTAAATGTATGTAATATATATATCATAGATCATGTATATATATCTTGAGTGAGAAAGATAAATAACTCAAGTTGTGTTTGTATATACTTATATTTCTATGTTTACATATATGTTATATATGTTGATATATGTACTTTAGTTTGGAATATTCACTTCTAAAAAGGCATAGAATAAACTGTTAACAGGAGGTGGTAATGCCAAAAGACATTTTTTCACTTTATAGCATCATCTACTGCTTAGTATATTAATTACTGACATGTAGGTTTTCTTAAATTTAAAAAGCATCATTAAAAAATTCAATGTAGAATAATTCTTAAAGTTGCAGCTTTGAACTCTCATATCTTTGGGGATAAAACACTGTGAAAACGAAGCTGAGGGAAAATAAGTTTTGCTCTAGAAAGTGACTTTTAGACATCGAACATTTAAGAGATTTTTATACTTAGAAAATGGAGCATGGCTTTAAATTTTTTCTAGCACTGTAGGACACTTTAATCTTTGCTGCCAGAAAATGCCAGTCCTGGGTTTATGTGAAATATTCAGAGAGGCAAATTGTTCATCCCTGAGGTCTTCACACACTGGCAGCAGGGGCCAGGTGAAGTAGGGCCAGCTGAGGGCAGGCTCTCGTCTGTTTTGTCTCCAGAGGCCAGGACAGGGCAGGATGAGCAGCTGGCAAGAGCCAGAGGGTGAGCGCCACCCGCCCACCAGAGCTGCTCGGCTGGCCTGTTTGGCAGTCTGCTAGAGGCTTGTTCAGAGCCAACAGGGCAGAAGGAATGACAGACATCTGTCGATCCCATTGATCAGACCCCACCCGGGAGGTTGTCAGGCCTCCAAGTCACTCACTTGTCCAGGGCACACTTCACCCAAGTCCAAGATGAATTTTAACTAAGTGCCTATGGGGCAGGGGGTCCAGAGATTCCTAACTCAAACCACCACCAGACCACCAAGGGAATGGGCCAAGTGTCCAAGTGCTCTGATCCTAAAAGCTCCTGAATGGAGTATTTGCTTTCTACGTAGACACTGATGAAGAATTGTATGCATGTTTACTTAGTCAGGCAGATTCTAGGTGATCTACTCTGTCGACATACAGGTACTTCTTTATTCACTGGCAACCCACTGTCCCAACCACCTTACCTGTGTTGTGCCATTTAACCCTCACAGTCCATGGGGTCGAAAAAAGTCGGACATGACTGAGTGACTGAACAACCTGGGTTAAGAAACTGAGGATGGGTATTTCCCTGTGATTCAGTGGTTAAGAAATCACCTGCCGATGCAGGGAACATGGGTTTGATCCCTTATCAGGGAAGATCCCACATGCTGCTGAGCAACTAAGCCTGTGCACCACAACTATTTAGCCTGTGCTCTAGAGTCCAGGAGCCGCAACTACTGAGCCCACGCTCCACACCAAGAGAAACCACTGAAATAAGAAGCCCACGCATGACAGCTAGAGAGTGGCCCGTGCAGCAATGAAGACCCAGCACAGCCAAAAATATAAATAAAAAAATTATTTTAAAAACAGAGTATCACACAGGTGAGGGTGACCAAGGCAACACAGCTAATAAGTGGCAGAACTATGGTACACACCACACCTGTTTATATTTCTGAAGGTCACATGTTGACTCATGCTTTACTGATTTCCATTTCCCTTGAGGATATACAGTGTTTACTATGGAATGGGCAAAGGTTAAAACATACGTACAATAACATATGAACCCTTAAAAGGAGGAAAAACACACAACTACAGAGTATCAGGAAAACCCTGGTGGCTCAGACGGTAAAGCATCTGCCTACAATGTGGGAGACCCGGGTTCAATCCCTGGGTCAGGAAGATCTCCTGGAGAAGGAAACGGCAACCCACTCCAGTATTCCTGCCCTGCCCCAAAAAAGGGGCTCAAAGAAATATGGGCTTCCCTGGTGGCTCAGATGGTAAAGCGTCTGCCTACAGTGAACCCAGGGTTCAATCCCTGGGTCTGGAAGATCTCCTGGAGAAGGAAATGGCAACCCACTCTAGTACTCTTGCCTGGAAAATCCCATGGACAGAGGAGCCTGGGGTCGCAAAGAGTCAGACACGACTGAGCGACTTCACTTTCACTTCACCACAGATTAGCGAAGTTAGTCTTTTAGAGGTGTGTAGAAAACTTTTCCTTGAATTTCATGACATTCATGAATCCAGAAATGTAAGAAGTAACCAAGATGGACTTCCTTTGGTGGCCCAATGGTTAATATTCTGTGTTCCCAAATCATGGGGCATGGGTTCGACCCATTGTTAGGGAACTAAGATCCCGCATGCCTCACAATGTTGCAGGAAAAAAAAAGGTGGGGCGGGGGAGTGACCAAGAGAATCATCCTTATGTCGCTAACATTTTTACAGCAAAGTGATTCAGATTCTTTTCCATTATAGGTTATTACAAGATATTGACTGTAGTTCCTGTGCTATACAGTAGGTCCTTGTTGTTTATCTATTTTATATATAGTAATGTGTGTGCGCTTAATCTCTCAGTTATGTCCGACTCTTTGCGACCCCATGGACTGTAACCCACTGGGCTCCTCTGTCCATGGGATTCTCCAGGCAATACTGCAGTGGGTTGCCATGCCTTCCTCCAGGGGATCTTCCTGACCCAGGGATGGCACTCCCATCTGTTTGCATCTCCTGCATTGCAGGTGGATTCTTTACCCACTAAGCCAGCTGGGAAGCTCCAAAATGCTGCTGCTGCTGCTTACACTGCTACATGTAAAATAGATAATCAAAAAGGATTTACTGAAACAGGAACTGTACTCAGTATCTTGTAGTATAGCGCAAAAACTATACTTAGTATCTTGTAGTAACCTCTAATGAAAAAGAATCTAAAAGAGAATATGCATTTACATATGTAATTATTATTATATAATATATATTTGTGTATATATGTATATATTTGTGTATGTAACTGAATCACTTTGCTGTATGCCTGAAACTAATACATTGTAAATAAACTATATTTCAATAAAAATCTTTTTAAAAACAATTTTTTAAAAGTACCAGTATCCAATTCTAACTCAATTCTAACATGGGCACATGTGCAGTAGACACTGTATAAAATAGTGTAACATTATTTTTAGCCGCAAAGAAGTGGGAATGATTTCAATGTCCATCAGTAAGAAATGGATAAATATTGTGTAGTTTATTCATGATGAAACACTACATAGCAGTTACAGTTAGTGAGCTTGATCTGTTTATTTCTTCAACGGACATTAAAAAGGCAAGTATGTATAATACATGCAGTATTATAGTACTTACTTAAGACATACTTACATGTTGTTTGTGGATGTTTATACATATATATTTACATGCATACAACATATATAACTGTAAACACGTGGTGAATGGACACACGCTGAACTCTTAGTAGCATGGGGGGAATGCAACCAAGTGTGGGGATTAGAGTAAATTTTGGTATCTGTAATATTTTAATAACAAAATGACTAGATGGAAATACAATGTCAACAGCTGTTGACATAATAGAAGTATGAGTGCTTGTCACACTAGTTTCTGTACTATTCTGCATCTTTTAAATTGCTCTAAATTAAAGTCATACCTGATACTAAGTGCTGGAGTGCATGTGAGCTGTGTTGCTCACTGAAAGCTGATGAACACATCTGCAACCCTGGATAAATACTGGCTAAACTCGTGTTTTCTTAGGAATGCTGCAAGGCCTGCGGATGGAATGCTCCCCTACCTGCACAGAGACACAGGTACTGCTGCCTGGGGCAGAGCTAGGCTTTTTCAATGTCCCAGGGAACTCTAGGCTACAGCCCCAAGACCAAGCATGTGAACTAGAATACCTGCATGGACGAATTCCTGCAGGCACCTGTATCACAAAGGGATGTTCCCATGGCAGGGTAAGCTTTTCATCTGGAACACGCCACAAGCTCCTGGGTCTGTCATGGTCGGGAGGGCATTTTGTTGTTGTTGAGTCATTCGGTAGTGTCTGCCTCTTTGCAACCCCATGGACTGCTGCACATCAGGCTTCCATGTCCTTCACCATCTCCCGGAGCTTGCTCAAACTCATGTTCATTGAGTTGGTGATGCCATCCAACCATCTTATCCTCTGTCCTCCCCTTCTCTTCCTGCCCTCAGTCTTTTCCACCATCAGGGTCTTTTCCAACGAGTTGGCTTTTCACAACAGGTAGCCAAAGTATTGGAGGGCATGATATGAAGTAATTAAGCACTGTCAAGAAATGTGAAAATACTGCACATTTGTTTCATGGTTTTTGGGAGGAGTGTTAACCTGGGTCTACTTTTTGTTTTTAAAAGTTTTATTTAATTATTTTTGGCTGTGCTCAGTCTTCACTGCTGCACAGGCGTTTCTCTAGTTGTGGCACTCGCTAGTTGCAGTACTCAGGCTTCTCACTGCAGTGGCTTCTCTTCCTGCTGTGGTTCCTGCATTGGCAGGTGGGTCCTTTACCACTGAGTCACCGGGGAAGGCCTCTGTCTACTTTTAAAACGGCATTATTTACATTAGATTTTTCTCTGAGGTTAGAATTAGCTGTAGATCGTGGAAGATAATCTTGTTACCATGTAATTTATGATTCATTCATTACTCCAGTCCAGTCATTTATTCATCCATCCATTTACACTCAACAGATGTTTCATGAAATACCTAGGATAGGCAGCCTTCTGAGATGCCCCCAGGACTCCTGCCCCTGTTGTACATTTCCTGAAAATTTATTGAGTATGTTGGCACCTGTGAATCTGATAAGATTTCACACTCATGATGAGGTTCTATTATATGGTAAAGGTGAATTTATTTAGATATAATTAAGGTCTCTGACTAATTAACTTTGAATGAATCAAAAGGACATTATCCTGAATGGGCCTGACCTAATCAGGTGAGTCCTTTAAAAGATAGTCCACGTCTTGCCAAGAGAGAGATTCAAATGTGGGAAGGCCTTCTCTTGCCAGCCTTGAAGATACAAACAGCCACACTATGGATAGGATCATGTGGTAAGGAAATGCAGGCCGCCTCTGGGAGCAGAACACCTCAGTCACACAACATTGGAAGGTGACCCCCTAGCCCCAGATGAGATGCTGGCTCTTGGATGACACCTTGCTTGAGACCCTAGCTGAGCATCCAGGTAAACCATGGAAACTGAGATGATAAATGAGTGCTGTTTTAAGTTACTAAGTTTGTTATGTAGTGAGAAGGAGAAAACAAGTACAAAATCTGTTATATATCAGTTACCAGGGCTGCAGAAATGAATAAACACCATCCCTCTTCCAGAGGAACTCAACAGTCCAATGGAGGAGACAGAAATCTTAAAAGATAAATTTAAAGTGAAAGAGTTATCATAGAAATAGGAGAGGAGTGCAAGTGAGTATAGCTCTGTTCTTTCCTTGGGGCTCATTGGCTGGGTGCCATCAACCTGGGATTTTCTGTGTCTGTGCATTCCTCCTCCACCTACTACATGGAGAAAGCCTGTTGGCAGTTAAGAGAAAACAAGGTCAACAAACAGAAGTAGAGTTGAGAAGACAAAATCCAGAAGATGTTTGATAGCCAGGTCCACCTGAGCCTGAAGCTAGCTTGATTCTCATCCCTCCCAGTTAAAGGAACCAATAAACCTTGGGGAGATTTTGTTACCTCCAACCCAAGTGTCCTGACTAATTAATACAGATATATGTGTGTGCTTAGTTGCTCAGTTATGTCTGACTTTTTGTGACCCCAAGGACTGTAGCCCACCAGGCTCCTTTGTCTATGGGATTTTTCGGGCAAGAATACTGGAGAGGGTTGCCATTTCCTCCTCCAGGGGATCTTGCCGGACCCAGGGATCAAACCTGTGTCTCCTTGTCTCCAGCATTGCAGGCCAATTCTTTACCCACTGAGCCATGGGGGAAGCCCTAATACAGATACATAGTTGGGTAAACAGTATGGTACATTCTTCAGTTCAGTTCAGTTCAGTCGCTCAGTCATGTCCGACTCTTTGCGACCCCATGGACTGCAGCACGCCAGGCCTCCCTGTCCATCACCAACTCCCACAGTTGACTCAAACTCATGTCCATTGAGTCAGTGATGCCATCCAACCATCTCATCCTCTGTCGTCCCCTTCTCCTCCCGCCTTCAATCTTTCCCAGCATCAGGGTCTTTTCAAATGAGTCAGCTCTTCACATCAGGTGGCCAAAGTATTAGAGTTTCAGCCTCAACATCTAAAATTCTTAATAAATTTTACTCTGGTCACTATCAAACTGATTATTAATATGAAGTAATTAAGCACTGTGAAATCTTTAAGGGCAGCCAACTCATTTTGGGAACTGTGTGCTGCAAGAGAACATTATAACACAAACAGGTCACTCCTAGGATTCAGGACAAGAGTAGGCATGTCAGGTGAGGGTTTTGCAATTAGACGAGCTGCCTGGCTTGCTTATGATTTGGAGTCACACTGAATGGGTCTCTGGGCCACAACCAGCAGATGACGTGTCTGGATATGCCCCACTGATCACATCCACTGGGTGTGTTTGTCTGTCTTCCCAGAAGGGGAGGGACCGTGCATTGTCAACCACACCACATTCCACCAGTAGGAGTGATTTCTAGGAACAGGATGCCAAAAGAAAGCCCTAGACGTTTGAACAAATCAGGTCATTCAGACCTGCAGTCAACTCCTGCCTCGATATGGCCTTCCTTCGGCCAAACTGGCCCGCAGACCTCGGGAACTTGGGCTGGCTGTGGGTGGCCTGGAAGTACTGGTTGGTGCCACTGTTCTTCTGGTCCCTGCTGGATGCTGCTGACATGAAGTCAGATTCTGTGACAGATGGCTCAAACTTGGCCTTAACCCTGGGCTTCAGAGGGTGCTGGGGGTATTGGAAATTCTGGGAGCGTGCTTTTTTGTGCATGTACATAGGCCTGTCAAGTTGACCCCCAAAGCCATCATTCCAAGATGTGTAATGTGTTGGTCTCTGGAGCTCAGGAGTCAGGGCCTGACTTTCTGAACTTTCGCCAACATAAAAATGATGCACCCCATGGAGGTCAGTCAAGGAGCATGGGTGGAAGGCCCGTCTGCTCACCTGTCTCCTTGGAACCTCCTCCTCTTCTTCACTGAGCTGTGGAGAGGCCAGGGGTGCACACGGTCTCATGTTCCTGGGGTACATATCCGCAGTGTCCCCGGAGGTGTCTACCTTGAAATGTCTTTCTGGCCAGAAAGTTGAATGTTTCTTTTGCTGAGAGTCACGTTCATTAATGAGATAGTATCTGGGGGTGTGGGACCGAGGACTATGTGGCACCAAAGCTGAGACCCCTGACCCATGGTTGATTGGCTGAAGATCTTTTCGGAAAAGAGGTTCTGAGTGAACGTCTTCAATGTGCTTTGTAAACATCCCAGGTGTGCAGGATCTGCTCCTGTGAAGGTCACTTGTGCTCATACGTGGGCCACATGGATACCTGAAAGACAGAGGCAGTTAGACACCTGTGGCTTTGGTGTTCTCAGAGCCCCAAGCCATCCAAGCATTGCAGGACAGGTGACGGCTGCCTCTACATTTTCACCAAAACCTGCTCTGAAGTATCAGTGAGTGTCCAGTGGGGACCTCCCTGGTGGTCCAGTGGTTAAGACTCCACGTTTCCACTGCAGGGGGTGCAGGTTCCATCACTGGTTGAAGAGCGAAGATCCCACATGCCATGAGGCCAAAACACCAAAAGGTAAAACAGAAGCAATATTGTAACAAATCAAACCTGACACATCAGGGCCCCCCCCTCCCCCATAGGGGAGAGGAGGAGAGCGCCCAACTCCTGCAAGACATTCAGGAAACTCATCTGCACAGGAAGCTGACCACACCACACACGGGCTGGTTCAGGGGACTTACTATCCTATCCTCAACTTCCCAGTCGTAACCTCAAGGATAGCATTTGGAAATCGCAGTGTCTTTGTCCTCCAATATGAAGGTAAATCAGGGTCAGGTCCCTTTGAATGCAGCAGCTCAGTAACAGAAGCTACAAGATAGACTGATGTGAGGCAATAGCAATAAGAGCAGGCTTCAAGAAAAGGAACCAAGGACCACTATTAACGGGTACACAAAAGTCTTAGAACCCCTACTCCAAATGCCACCGTGAATAACATTATAATAAAAAAAACATCTAGGAAAAATGTGTAAGAACTGTGTAGGACCCTGT
Organism: Bubalus kerabau; assembly: GCF_029407905.1. Classification (NCBI taxonomy): domain Eukaryota; kingdom Metazoa; phylum Chordata; class Mammalia; order Artiodactyla; family Bovidae; genus Bubalus; species Bubalus kerabau. The sequence goes on from NC_073642.1 coordinate 27,793,698, forward strand.
ATTAGTAATAGCCTGTGTAGTGTTAGTCATTCAGCAGTGTCTGACTCTTGCGATCCCATGGGCTGTGCTCCACTGTCCACAGGATTCTCCAGGCAAGAATACTGGAGCTGGTTGAAATGCCCTCTGCCAAGGGATCTTACCAACCCAGGGATCGAACCTGTGTCTCTTGCGTCTCTTATGTCTCCTGCATTGGCAGGCAGGTCTTTATCAATTTTGCCACCTGGGGATCCCCAATAGTCTGCAGGGCACCATAAAAGAAAAGCACACACTGGATGCCTTAAACAGCAGAAATTTATTTTTTCACAGCTCTAGCGGCTAGAAGTCCAAAATCAAGGTGTTCTTAGGGTTAGTTTTGGTCAGACTTCTTTTACTGGCTTGTTGACAGTCCTCTTCTAACATTGTAGTTCTTGTTTAGTTGCTAAGTCGTATCCTACTCTTTTGCAACCCCATGGACCGGACTGAGCCTGCCAGGCTCCTCTGTCTCCATCCTCACAGAAGGAGAGAGAGTTCTGGGTGTCTCTTCCACTTCTTATAAGGATGATTCCTATTGGATTAAGCCACCCCTCCCCCCCACCCCCGGTTTGGCCCCATTTAACCTCTAACCTCCTTATAGACCCTGTCTCCAAATACAGGTGGTTAGAGCTTCAGTATATAAATTTTGAGGGGATACAGTTTTGTCCATAACATTCTGGCTTTTGGCCCCCCAAATTCATGTCCTTCTCATGTGAAGAATACACTCACCCCATTCAACATCTCCAGAATTCTTTAGGCCTAGGGGCTTCCCCAGTGACTCGGAGGTAAAGAATTCACCTGCAATGCAGGAGACACACGAGATGCAGGTTGGATCCTTGGGTTGGGAAGCTTCCCTGGAGGAGGAAATGGAAACCCACTAGAGTTTTCCTGCCTGGGAAATCCCAGGGACAGAGGAGCCTGGTGCACTACAGTCCATGGGATCACAAAGAGTCAGACATGACTGAGTGACTAAACCAGGACTAAACCAGTGTGTCTAGGAATTGTGGAGTGCGTTCTGTGAACATTGCCCCTGATCATCTCTGCCATGTAGCTGTCCAGATTCTTGGACAGTTCCTCCCCATAATGTATGGACAAAGATTGTCACCTTCAGTTATGCTACCACAAGTCAAGGAACTACCAGAAGCCAGGACAGGCTTGGAACAGATCCTTCTCTAGAGCCTTCAGTGGGAACAGGGCCCTGCAAACAACTTAGGCTCAGACTTCCAGTCTACATAACCAAGAGACAATACATTTCTGTTACACTAAAAAAAAAAAAAGAATGTCACCTGCCATTTCTTTAAACCAAAAATGTAAAGCCATCAGGCACAGCAGCTACCCAAAACAGTGCAGCCTGAGGGAATTTCAGAATGGAGAAAAACAAGATACTGGCCCTAGGTACCTGAGATTCAAATCAAATGAATGATTTCAATGAGCCCAGACTCTTGCATCTTTCCATAGAAGAATAGGGAGCTCAGCTCGGTGCTCTGTGATGACCTAGAAAAGTGAGATGAGGGTATGGAGGGAGGCTCAAAAGGGAGGGGATATATGAGTACATATGGCTGACTCATGTTGTGCAGCAGAAATAAACACAATATTGAAAAGCAATTATACCCCAATAAAATTTTTTTTTAAAGCACTAAAATCATTAAGTTGGTTGTCTGTATTTTGCTACTAGCAGTTATCCTTTGATGTTCCACTGCATGGTTGCTGCTGCTGCTGCTGCTAAGTCGCTTCAGTCGTGTCCGACTCTGTGCGACCCCATAGACGGCAGCCCACCAGGCTTCCCTGTCCCTGGAATTCTCCAGGCAAGAATACTGGAGTGGGCCACTGCATGGTTATTTTCCAGCAAAACTTCCTATGTATTCTGACTTTTCCCTTACCTCTTTGGAACAGTCCCTCAGAACTATCTGAGATGCCATGTCCTAGGCCATAGTCCTCACTGTGTGTGTGTGTGTGTGACTCAGTCATGTCTGACTCTGAGACCCCATGGACTGTAGCCCGCCAGGCTCCTCTGCCCATGGGATTCTCCAGGCAAGAATACTGGAGTGGGTTGCCATTCCCTTCTCCAGGGGATTTTCCTGACCCAGGGATTGAGCCTGGGCCTCCTGCATTGCAAGTGGATTCTTTACCATCTGAGCTACCAGGGAAGCCCAGTCCTCAGTAAGTCTGCTGAATAAAACATAATTCTCAAACTTTAGGTTGTGCGTTTTGTTTTTTTTTTTCTTCAACTGACACCTCTCGAGGACTATTGGAATCCCTCCTCCTTGCCAGAACCCAATATATACACAAAGACAATTCCTGTTAACTTACTGTCTTTAAAACAAGACAATCCGCCCTGCCAAATAACCCTCCTATATTTTATCTATATTGTTTTCACTGTGTTACATTCTGATCAAATATAATTCTCCATATAAGTTATGGCCAGTGCGTCCTTTTCGATATCCAGTCTCCATGAAAAGACTGCAGGGTTCTGCTTTCTTATGTGTAGGTACAATTGAAATAATTGACCCACATAATGCAGAAATGGTCTTGCCAATAACTTAGCCAGCCTAGAACTAAAATATAAAAGATCTTGCCCATAATATAGTCAGTCTGGAGTGAAAACAAACAAAAAAAGATAAAAAATTTAAACAACAAAGACCTACTGTATAGTACAATAGTCAGTATCTTGTAATGACCTATCATGAAAAAGAATCTGCAAAAGAATGAGGTGAAAAGAAAGTGAAAGTCACTTGTCTGACTCTTTGTGACCCCACGGACTGTAGCTCACCAGACTCCTCTGTCCATGGGATTTTCTAGGCAAGAATACTGGACTGGTTAACCATTCTCTTCTCCAGGGGATCTTCCTGACCCAAGTACTGAACCCGAGTCTCCCAAATTGCAGGCAGATTCTCTACCCTCAGAGTCACCAGGGAAGTTATATGTATATATCTATGTTTATATAACTAATCACTTACTAATGTGACTTTGTAAATCAACTATACTTATTATAATAATAATAAAGAGACAATGTTCTAATTCCAAAGAGACTCAAAGGCCTTAGTGGTTCAGCATCGCACTTCTTTCCAGCCTCATCTCCTGCCTCCCTCCCAGGCTCTCTGCGTGTTTGTGTTCAGTTGCTTAGTCGTGTCTGACTCTTTGTGACCCCATAGACTCCTCTCTCAGGTGCACTCTGTCCATGGGATTCTCCAGGCAAGAATACTGGAGTGGGTTGCCATTTCTGTCTCCAGGGGATCTTCCCCACCCAGGGATCAAACCCACGTCTTCTGCATCGCTGGTGGATTCTTTACTCCTGAGCCACCAGGGAAGCCCTTCCAGGCTCCCTTTTCTATGGTCATTTTCCAAGGATGCTTCACTTCCTTATAACATCATACCTTTGTTCATGTTTATTCTCTGCTATGGTACATTTTTTAATTTTTTTGTTTTTTATTTTTAATTTTTTTGTTTTTTCTTTATAACATTCTCTCTATATCCCCAAACCAAAAATATAATAAATGGAGATGGGTTAAATAAATCATAGTGTGTCTGTATAGTGGAATAGTAATGGACCTTTTCAATTACTAGTATAGTAATATATACCTCATCTTTATTGAGGTATAATTGACATATAAAAATTATATATGCTTCAAGTACACAACTTGATTTAATATATGTATATATTGTGAAATAATTACCACACTCAAGCTAATGAACACATTCATCACCTCACACAGTAACCACTTTTTTTACGCAAATACCATTGTCTTCTTTTTTTTTTAAGCTACTGCAGTGTCTCCTTTTTTTTTTTTACCTTTAGCTCTTACATATACATGTATCCATTCTTCCCCAAACTCCTGTCTCATCCAGGTTGCCATATAACTGAGCAGATTTCCCTGTGCTCTACAGTAGTAGGTCCTTGTTGGTTATCCATTTTAAATATAGCAGTGTGTACATGTCCATCCCAAAGTTCCTAACTATCCCTTGCCCTCATTCTTTCCCCTCAACCCCCTGGCAACCATAAGTTTGTTCTCTAAGTCTATGAGTTTCTTTCTGGTTTGTAAGTCCATTTGTATCATTTCTTTTTAGATTCCACATATAGAGTATGTCATACAGTATTTCTCCCTCTAACTTACTTTGCTCAGTATGTCAATCTCTTGGTCCATCCACGTTGCTGGAAATAGCATTATTTCATTCTTTTCAATACCACTGTCTCCTTTTAATGGAGGGATTTAATTGACTAAGAACTGCAAACTTTTTTTTTTTAAACTGGTATAGGTCTTAGGCAATACTGTCTATAACCAAGAATGCTCAGGAACATAGTTTGTTTCTTAATAAATAAAAAGAATTGTACTTTGTCACCAGGTGCGGTTTATCCCAGAAATACAAGAATTGTTCTTTTTAAGTCAATTTAAGAAGTGGCTTTTCCTCAATACTAGTTTATGGGATTTTCCTTGTGTTCCAGTGGTTAAGACTCTGGTTCCCGATGCAGGGGGCATGGGTTTGATCCATGTTCAGGGAAATAGATCCCACATGCTGCAACTAAGACCTGGTGCACCCAAATAAATAAATAAAAGTTTAAAAAACACACACAGTTTATTACTCAATACTATGGTACATTCTTGGCTTTTCTCCATTAGTGAGCTCTTACTTAGTCTTTAAGGCCAAAGTCCGTTTCTATTAAATATTTATGCATTCTCCATGTAGACTTACCCCGTCCTCTGAAAGTATATGTTTATCACAGACGTATAGCATTTATCACATTATATAAAATTTACCTGTATCACTCTCCCACTATACTGTCAACTCCTTGAGGCAGAGACTGTGTCTGATCATCTCTGCAGCTACAGTAACCACAGAGACTAGAGTTGATTCTCAATAAAAGCTTGTTGAATTAGACACTAGAGAATTCTTTACAATAAATTTGTTTTGGGAATTCATGAGTTAGAGTGTTGCTGCCATTGATAAGCAAACAATTGACACACTAATTAAAAATTAATCCCTCTGGGATTTCCCCGGTGGTCCAGTGGTTAAGATTTCACCTCTCAATGCAGGGGGTACAGGTTCAATCCCTGGTTGGGGAACTAAGATCCCACATACCTCCTGGCCAAAGAACCAAAACATGAAACAGAAGCAATATGGTAACAAATTCAATAAAAGACTTTAAATATGGTTCATATTTTAAAAAGTCTTAGAAAAATATTGATTTAAAGGATAAAATAAAATAAATCCCGGTCTTCATTAAAGTCCCCAATGGAAAAAAAAATTTTTTTAAGGCATTTTCTTTTCATAGGCTATAGAAATAAATACCCTAGGCTGGCAGGAAGGTTTGCTTATAGGTTACATGGCAGAAGGCTGAGAAGGAAGAATTCATCCTGCTTGATAACCTTTGTCCTCTCATTTCTTCTCAATAGCAGCTGTCACAGGAAGAAGTGGCCTTGTGACATGCAGCAGAAATGGAATGTAATGGCTTTCACTTCCTTGGAAACTGTTAGGGCCTTTGAAGCGTTAATGGCTTTTTATGCTGCTTTTTATGGTCCTGGGCCATCACTGGAGGGTATCACCAAGGAGGCAGATTCTCTGCCGAATTGCAGATGACTTACCTGGTAGAATAGTGCCTAGACCTGGAGAAGCCAGGAAGAGGGGAGCTGGGGCTGCCGGGCCCTGGCTGGGGGCTCGGGGTCGTGGGCTGGGCAACAGTCTCCACCCTACTACTCCTGCTGCTCGATGAGTCAAAATTGACCACAGTGCCGTTGTTCTGGGGTGTCACCGAGTAAGCCGAGGACAACTGGCTGCCGAGATCACTGTCCTTGGGAAACCTCTTGGTGGTTTCGTCCTGGGTTTGGATGCGGGCTGCAGGAAGAGGGAGGGCAAGGGGAAGACACACTCAGGTTGGTGTCACTGCCAGTATCCTGACTTCCTGCAGGTGGATCTAGAGTTGTGTGCACTTGCAGATACCCCTAGCCAGATGAGTGACACTTTATCATTCAAATCATTTCTTCACTGAGAGATGGAGTTGGAAGGAAGTGTTGTTATTTAGTTGCTCAGTCATGTCTGACTCTTTGCGACCCCGTGGACTGTAGCCTGCCAGGCTCCTCTGTTCATGGGATTTCCCAGGCAAGAATACAGGAGTGTGTTGCCATTTCCTCCTCCGGGGGATCTTCCCGACCCAAAGACTGAACCATGTCTCCTGCATTGGCAGGCGGATTCTTTACCACTGAGCCACCTAGGAAGCCAGAAAGGAGTGTAGAAGGAATCAAACGAACTCCAAGCCTTTTTAGCTGCACCATCTAATGGCCCCATTAGCTCTGGGGCTCTGGTTGTTTATCTATGTAATGGATATAGTGGAGCTTGGATGATAATTACGATGTTTTAGAAACAATTCAGCGAACATTGTGAAAAACAAATGTGGTCTTGGGCTGGAAAATGAACATTAGAGGATGATATTGCTATCCCGAGAAAATTTATAGAAATCCTAATTTTTGAAGGCAACTGGAGCTAAGCTGAATTATGCTCCATTGGCAAATAATACTTGACAATGACAGTGGAATTTGGCCACCTGATGCTAAGAGCCAACTCATTAGAAAAGATCTTGATGTTGGGAAAGATTGAGGGCAAGAGGAGAAGGAGGTGGCAGAGGATTAGATGGTTACATAGCATCACCGACTCAATGGATATGAATCTAAGCAAGCTCCAGACAACAGTCAAGAACAGGGGAGCCTGGTGGGCTGCAGTCCAGGGGGTTGCAGAGTGGAACACGTCTTAGTGACTGAACAACAATGAAACAGTGGAATTTTGTAACATAAGCTACAGTCTTTTCCCACAGCAGTTTTTATGTGTAGGCTTGCTCTCTGAGAAAGTGGTTGGAGCAAACACAACCCTGAGGCCTCAAGGCTCTTAGGCATTTTCCTGGAAGGAAACACATCCCTCCCAATTAGTTCTGGATTAAAGCAGATGAAACGGGACTTCCCTGGTGGTCCAGTGGCTAAGACTCTGAGTTCTCAGTGCAGGGGGCCCAGGTTCCATCCCTGTTCAGGGAACTAAGAGATTGCATCCCACAACTAAAAATCCCATGTGCCAGAACTAAGACCTGGGGCAGCCAAATAAAGAAACAAATAAATATCAAAGAATCATAGAGTTTAAAAAAAAAAAAAAAAAGGAAAAGCAGACATAAGAACCAGCCAACAGAGCCTTTGGGGTCATTTTCTCATTCATTTTCTGCTGGAGAACATGAGCCACGCAATTTTGCCATTGTCTGGTGATCCTTCTGGCTCATACCATGACTTGTCAGTGGCTCCAAGTGGCAGATGTGTTTCCTTTGAGTTGTACCTGTCCACTTTCCCCTCCCTTCAGCCCACGATCCTCCTTATATTTTCATTCTTTCTACAGGGATGTTCTTTCCTTCTCCCTGGAAAAGCCTAGATGGGAGCAAGTGTGTCCAAGAACTGCTGGGCAAGACAGGAAGAGGTGAGCCCATTGGGCTTGGATTCCTTACTGGGAAATCTGTTTTCATGGCTGGACCTGCCCACCTGATGTTGTTCTGCAGGTGGAAGACACAGAGGCCCCCACAGGGTCATGGGGGAAATGACCCAAGGGGCAGAGACAGGGGAGGGCATCTTGCAAGGAAGAAATGAGCCACTGAGAGGAAGTACACAGATGTGAACAAGGCCAAGACATTCTTATGGGCTTCCTCCAGAATTTTGTGCTGCTTTTTCTTGCCTATTTCAATATTTCCTTCTGATTTCAGACACGTTTTGGGATTATTCACAGGCCTAGGTCTGATGTAAAAATTATAGATACAGACCAACATTTATATCCTAAGATTATTTTTTAAAGAAGGCTTTAGGTTATAGTTTTTGTTTCATTTTTATTTTATTTATTTTTGATCACACCTTGAGGTATGTGGGATTAGTTCCCCAACCAGGGATCGAACCTACACTGCCTGCATTGGGAGCACAGAATCTTAACCACCGGACCACCAGGTATTTGCCTATCCCTAGATTTTTATTGGGTCTAATTAATTGTGAAAACTGAACTAGAGTAGGAAGTTTTGTTGTTGTTATTGTTGTTGTTAGTGTTGAACCTTAAACTGCTGTTTTTTTTAAAATGCCCACCAACTGAGACATCAGGAACTCTTGTTTGTACTTACCTTCTACCATTTGGGCAACTTTTTTCCTATCTTCAGATCTTGCCTAAAATATAAATGATAATCATACATTTGTTCTGGATTTAGCAGGAAGGAGTAACAAATACTATTCTTATGGGGACTGGGGAAGGTGCTTGTAGTTGGGCCATCATTGCTCATAGTTGGGCCATGGCCAAGCTACTACCATCACCTGAGGACAGCATCTGCTGCCCCTAAGCCTGTGACTTGAATGAATACATGCTGACACCTGAAAGCTGAACTTTAATCCCTGGCAAGTTTCATTTTTAGGGGCAGCTGTTTGATAGATTTTGTTGAGATTCTGCTAAGAATGGTTTGCCTGAGACACAAAAGAGAAATACGCATCCACCACATGGGAGATGTGTTTTCATAAAAATGTACTTTGCAACTCTGGCTGCATCTCTCTCTCTCTCTCTCTTCCCTTTCTTTCTTTCTCTCTTTCTTTTTTTTTTTTTAGTGGCCAAGCCATGCCGCCTGTAGGATCTTAGTTCCCACATCAGGGATTGAACCCGTACCCCCTGCAATGGAAACCCAGTCTTAACCACGTGACTGCCAAACGAGTTAGTGTTTCTTCCCATTAATTGATATTTATGAGAGTTTAAAAAAAAGAAATGTGGGAGTTTTCAACATGGGGTTCTGGGGCTGGGGTGAAGCAAGTGAGATCTCCAGGGGCCAAATTTAAGGAGGAGCTCACACTTGGGGCTGGGAGAGCACAGGGTCGATGTGACCCTCTGAGTCTGTGCCTCTAAATTGGGCACTCTGGTGCCTCGCTTGTCTCCTCCTAGTCCCAGGCCTAGGGTAACACCTGGGATGCGTGCAGAGGAGGAGAAATTGTGGAAAGATTGGTGAGTATTGGTCATTCTCTGACTGTTCTGAGATCTATGGTTTGAGCCCCAGACAGGAGAGAAGGTACAGTAAGTCCCCTCCACACAAAACTTCAAGTTACATATTTTCAAAGATGTGAACATGCATCCCATCAACATCTGGCCTGAGTGACACCTCAGCTCACCCTCCATCTCCTATTGTTGATGACCCTTCAGCTCCACCATCTCCCATCTCCACTCCCTCCTCCAGTCAATAACTCTTCTTGCCTGTTCACTCAATGAGAGCCCCTGTGTGCCAGCTATTGTACTGTGCTACTGTACTTTTCAGGGTACTGTACTGTAGGATTAGAAATGTTTTATTTATTTTGTATGTCTGTTTGTTATGTACTTTTTATGTGAAAAGCATGATAAACCTATGACAGAACAGTGCTGCTGCTGCTGCTAAGTCGCTTCAGTCGTGTCCGACTCTGTGCGACCCCATAGACAGCAGCCCACCAGGCTCCACCATCCCTAGGATTCGATTCTCCAGGCAAGAACACTGGAGTGGGTTGCCATTTCCTTCTCCAATGCAGGAAAGTGAAAAGTGAAAGGGAAGTCTCTTAGTCGTGTCTGACTCTTCGCGACCCCACCCCATGGACTGCAGCCCACCAGGCTCCTCCGTCCATGGCATTTTCCAGGCAAGAGTGCTGGAGTGGGGTGCCATTGCCTTCTCCGATGACAGAACAGTGATATATAGCCAATTATGCTAGCTGGGTACCTATGCTAACTTTTTTGGACTTACAAACAAATTGGACTTACAAATACACTCTCTGAACAGAACTTGTTCGTTATGTAGGGGACTTACCGTAATGACCACCAGAAATTAAAAGATAGGGAAAAGGTAGGTCTTTGAGTCTAAACAGTGTCTTTGGATTCAGATTCCAACTTGACATGGGACTGGGGAGGAATCCTTTCTCCCCTCCCAGTCAGCAGAGCCAGGAGAAGAGCCTAGTCCATTGTAAGCTCCGTGTGGCCATAGGAGAGGATGCTGATGCTCAGCCCCTTTGCTGAGGGCTTCAGCAAAGCCTCTGGGACAGGAGGCTCATTCTGACAACAGAGGGCCTGGGTATTCTGGTAACGATATAGCCCTGGGAGGTCCTGACCGGGGGAGGGAGGGCCAAGAGTCCAAGCATGACCTCATTTGTATTTCCTGGCCAGGGACATCAGTCAGATGGCTGACACACATTCAGAACAGCAAAGGTTACACAATACTTGCATTTTGGATCTGCATTCTGAGCTGGTGGTTGCTGAGTTTTAAGGATCTTGCAATGCTCTGCAGGTAATAGATGAGCATGCTAGAGTGGAAGAGCACAGGGTGGTGAGTGTACTTCATCTCCTTTCTCAGCTTTTCTGGCCATGTTCCCCGCCAGATGTGGGCAACCAGCCAACCCCCACTCCCACCCCAGCCCACCCTCTGAGGACAAAAGGTATCAGCGAGTTCTCAGACTGGTGAGCACCAGGAAGGGGCGGCATTCCTTTTCTCTCTCCTGATTTTCAAAGCCGCCTCCGTGGACCTGAAATTCTTCACAGGTGACAACAGTAAGGAAGGAGTGAAGATGGGTGAGGCATTCACAGTGCAGCATGCCAGGAATCTTGGATCCACTATTTGATGTTCTTTTCCCTTTAAGTCAAAACAGACACTACTGAGCTGCTCTATAAAATTCCATGTTGAGAGTAAACCTCTGGAAAGTAAAATAATGATAATGACACTAAACCCCATGATAATGGCCACAGCGATGGCCCAAATCCTGGTGATGAATCCATCAGGCTCTGCCTCCCTGGTCCCCATGGGATTCAGTGTTCCAGCTCAGATCATCAGGCTCCATAAGTGACTTTTGAATGAACTCACTGAATTTATACTCTTACTGGGAAACAGTGATTTTCTTGTTGGCCAAACACATAGAAGTCCCCCCAAAACTGGCAGGAAAGTACTCACAAAAGTAGCAGTACGGCTGGCAGGATGACCACAGGGCTACTGATGTACCCAATCACAGACCTAAACCACGTGGGAAAGTCCTTCTCAATGGTTTCTGACACGATGTCATAAATTTTCTCTTGTCCACTGTGAGAAAGAAAACCATAATTCCAGATTATATTGCTTTTGGCAGAAGGATCCTGTGAGCCATTAAAAAAAAGGAGGCGGGGAAACTAGTTGGCTAGAGTCCAATCCCCAAGTCAGTTTCACAGCTTAAGTAAGTATCTGATGAATGTGGATGATATGTAAGGTTCCTAAGATGATACCATCTGAAGTATTCATTTGATTAACATGTAGACTTGAAGATGAGGTCAATAATTACATGGGGGTATGAATCAAGATTGCCGGGAGAAATATCAATAACCTCAGATATGCAGATGACACCACCCTTATGGCAGAAAGTGAAGAGGAACTAAAAAGCCTCTTGAAGAAAGTGAAAGTGGAGAGTGAAAAAGTTGGCTTAAAGCTCAACATTCAGAAAATGAAGATCATGGCCTCTGGTCCCATCACTTCATGACAAATAGATGGGGAAACAGTGGAAACAGTATCAGACTTTATCTTTTTGGGCTCCAAAATCACTGCAGATGGTGATTGCAGCCATGAAATTAAAAGACACTTACTCCTTGGAAGGAAAGTTATGACCAACCTAGACAGCATATTCAAAAGCAGAGACATTACTTTGCCAACAAAGGTCCGTCTAGTCAAGTCTATGGTTTTTCCAGTAGTCATGTATGGATGTGAAAGTTGGACTGTGAAGAAAGCTGAGCGCCTAAGAATTGATGCTTTTGAACTGTGGTGTTGGAGAAGACTGTTGAGAGTCCCTTGGACTGCAAGGACATCCAACCAGTCCATTCTAAAGGAGATCAGTCCTGGGTGTTCCTTGGAAGGAATGATGCTAAAGCTGAAACTCCAGTACTTTGGCCACCTCGTGCCAAGAGTTGACTCATTGGAAAAGACTCTGATGCTGGGAGGGATTGGGGGCAGGAGGAGAAGGGGACGACAGAGGATGAGATGGCTGGATGGCATCACCGACTCGATGGACGTGAGTCTGAGTGAACTCCAGGAGATGGTGATGGACAGGAGGCCTGGCGTGCTGCAATTCATGGGGTCGCAAAGAGTCAGACACGACTGAGGGACTGAACTGAACTGAACTGATGTGTGTATAAGGTTTACAAAGACAGACTCTAAATGTTACATAAATGTATCAAAACTGACTTAAATGGGATTTCCTCAGTGGTCCAGTGGTTGACTCCATGTTTCCAATGCAGGGGGCGTGGGTTTGATCCCTGGTAGGGGAACTAAAATCCCATAAGCTGCACAGCCAAAAAATAAAATTTAAAAAAATCAAAAAACCTTAACTGAAAGCAAATCCTAGGTGGAGATACCTCTAGGGACTTCTGTCTTGATGCAGCTAGATAAGTGTAGAATCAAAAGTGACACTAGGGACTTCCCTGGCCCCCCAGTGGTTAAGACTCCATGCTTCAAATGCAGAGAGTGTAGGTTTGATCCCTGGTCAAGGAGCTAGGATCCCACATGCCTCATGGCCAAAAAACCAAAGCATAAAAAACAGAAGTAATGTTGTAACAAATTCAATAAAGACTTCAAAAATGGTCCACATCAAAAATATCTTTTTTTTTAAAAGTGACATGGACAATCTTTAAGTAAAAGCTTTCTGAGTTCTAGAAGGGTAAGACTGACCAGGTAGAATTTCTCTCCAGCACTGGAGCAATGCCTTTCCCCATTTTGATTTTAAGTGGGCTGTATCTTTTAAAGATGAGCACAAAGATGATCATATTTGAGGGCAGCTGGCTTAGCAAGTGAAGAACACTGGTCATGGATTCAAAAGACATGAATTTGCAGTTTCTCTCTGCTGTTGACCTGCTTTGTGAGCCAGGAGAATTCAGTTCAATACAAGAGTCCTTTCCCTTCTGCTGTCAGTAGCTCCAGGCAGAGCCGAATAAACTAAAATAACTTACCTGTGCGTGCATGCTCAGTCATGTCCAACTCTTCTGAGACCCCAGGGACTGTAGCCCTCCAGGCTCCTCTGCCCATGGGATGCTCCTCTATTAATGGCAAGAATACTGTAGTCGGATGCCATTTCCTATGCCAGAGAGTCTTCCCTACTCAGGGATCTGACCCGAGTCTCTTACGTATCCTGCATTGGCAGGCAGGTTCTTTACCACTAGCGCCACCTGGGAAGCCCTGACTTACCTGAATGGTCCACAATTTAAAGATGGTTTGTACCGGACTATAGCAAAAATGGTTGGCAGCATGCATAGGAAGAGCATAAACAGGAGCATTGCCAAGTAGAAATTGTTGGATCTGCAAAGAAAACAAGTGCCAGGTGTTGAGTTCATTCCCTGGCCAGCTGCCACTGATGCGTATGTATCACCCCACCTCTCCTGCCCCCCAAAACATCAACACAGAAACTGTAGCCCTAACTCTCTGGAAACAGAAAAATATCCTCCTCCCATTACTGCTAAGGAAAGGGTCTGTCACAGGGTCACAGGCAATTTAGTAAACTAGAAATGGATACTCCAAGAAAATTAGTAATCACCCAGCCCAACCTGCTCATCTACTAATCACTTGCTGAGCACCTGTCCATCTCAAACCAAGAGAGGGGTGACCCCATGGCCATCACACAGTAAACCTAATTCATGGAAAAAATCTTAGAACCTTTGTCCCACCCACCTGAGTCCTTAAGTAGTGATTTCCTCTCCAGTCCCCAGCCTTGAGCTTGTCCCCTATGTCTGAGGATGGTGTGACTCCTTCATTGTGGTTCTTAACTCTCTCACTTGGATGTGTCTCTCAGCCTTTCATCTGCTCTGCTCCTAGCTTCTCAGGGTGAAAAATAGTTCCTGCCTGATTAAGCCCTGGGCCCTGGGTCCTAAGTTATTATCTGAAAGCTTGGCCACTCAGGCTTCCCCTGAGGACAGTGCAGGTCTGTTTGGTGTTTTCAGGACTGTAAACAGTCCTGAAGAGAATGAATGATCTGTCCACCTACAGATTCTCAGACAGCACGCTCTCTCTAATGAAATAGACTGACTAGAAGAATAAAGAAAATATCGAGCCACTTAGAATGTAGTAAGTAGGTGAGTATTAATCTGTGAAGCCTTTCTCTATTTATGCATACACATTCTTTACACATGCATGCGAAGTCACTTCAATTGTGTCAGACTCTGTGAAACCCTATGGACCATAGCCCACCAGGCTCCTCTGTCTATGGGATTTCCCAGGCAAGAATACTGGAGTGGGGTTACAGTGCCCTACTCCAGGAAATCTTCCCAACCCAGGGATCAAACCTGTGTCTCTTATGTTTCCTGCATTGGCTGGCAGGTTCTTTACCACTAGTGCCATGCAGGAAGCCCACACATTTTATATAAAATGTATATACACATATAAATATGTATGTATAAATATACATATATATATATATATATAGGAGCTGAGAAAGTTCAGACGGTAAAGAATCTGTCTTCAATGCAGAAAACCTGGGTTCAATCTGAGTTGGGAAGATGCCCTGGAGAAGGGAATGGCAACCCGCTCCAGTATTCTTGCCTGGAGAATTCCATGGACAGAGGAGCCTGGCGGGCTATAGTCCATGAGGAGTTGACTGAGTGAGTGACACTGATGATGATTAAACTTCAGGAAAAAGTTGTAAAGGAAGTGTCATGAGCTTAAAGAAGAGTCATGATTCCTTCCAAGGTCGGGGTGGAGGGGAGCAGTGGGCACTGGCAATGGCTTCAGGGAGGAAATGCAAACGGAGGGTGAACAAGATTTCGACAGGCAGAGAGCTGAGGAGACCCCCCCTGGATAAGGCAAGTGTGGTTGATGTGAGTTCTCTCCACTCACTGACCTGGAGGCCCGGAAGACTTGCTGGTGCGGCGCGTTGCAGGTCAGCACGGCCCAGCTGCGCAGGTACATGAGCCCAATGAGTTTGAGGACGTTGAAGGCAGGGAGACATGGGGAGAAGAAGGCTCCCATCCTGAAACCACAAGGGGAGGCCAGTTAGCTTCTGTTCTCCACATTCAAGATGGGTACTCTGTGCTTAAATAACTGAGGAAGCCCCTGGAAATCTGAGATCCAAAACCTCCACCTTCTGGGAGTAAGACTAGTCACTTCTGTGGATGAGCTGAGAGCCTATTTTAAAATAGCCTCTTAAGAAAAAACCAGAAAGGACTTCTCTGGTGGTCCAGTGGTTAAGGCTGCAAGCTCCCAATGTAGAGGGCACAGGTTCCATCCCTGGTTGGGGAACTAAGATCCCACATGCTGCACTGCTGTGGCTGCTGCTGTCGCTTCAGTCGTGTCCAACTCTGTGTGACCCCATAGACGGCAGCCCACCAGGCTCCCCGTCCCTGGGATTCTCCAGGCAAGAACACTGGAGTGGGTTGCCATTTCCTTCTCCAATGAAAGAAAGTGAAAAGTGAAAGTGAAGTTGCTCAGTCGTGTCCGACTCTAGTGACCCCATAGACAGCCTACCAGGCTCCTCCGTCCATGGGATTTTCCAAGCAAGAGTACTGGAGTGGGGTGCCATTCACATGCTGCACAGCATGGCCTAAAAGAAATTCTCTTGACACAGGAATGCTAAGTGTCTTTTCACAGTTAGCAAGGGAAAGACCCTCTTCTGGTCAAGATACAAAGAGTGGATAACTATGATTCTGAGTAGGCTCTAGATTTTGCCTATCTATGGTGAGGGCTAGGGCTTCCCTGGTGTCTCCTGCCTGCAATGCAGGAGATGCAGGATATGTGGGTTCAATCCCTGGGTCAGGAAGATCCCCTGGGGGAGGACGTGGCCACCCACTCCAGTATTCTTGCCTGGAGAATCCCATGGACAGAGGAGCCTGGTTGGGCTACATGGAGTCGCAGAGTTGGACACAACTGAAGCGACTAAGCATCTAAGCATGCATGGTGAGGGCTACATTAATCAGTTATTGACTTTCAGTTTCCATCAACATATGTGCAGCACAGCTACTTTTGTTGCACTTGGGCTGTGCATCCTCACACATTTTGGCCCATTTAACCTTCTGCCATCATAGAGGGGGAGTAGGAACTTCTCTGGTGGTCCAGTGGTTAAGAATCTGCCTTCCACTGTAGGGGACATGAGTTCAATCCCTGGTTGGGAAACTAAGATCCCACATGCTAAGCAACAACTAAGCCCTCATGCTGCAATTAGAGAGAAGACCACACATAGCAATGAAGACCCAACACAGTCAAAAATAAAAATAAATAAGCATATTAAAATAAAAATAAAATAAAAGGAGGGGTTAGTATCCAAAGTTGGGTCTGGGAAAATTAGGTAATTTGCTCAAAGACTAATAATAAGAGGGTGACCTATATCAACCAAATTGAGTGCTTTTGGGAATGACAGGCCTGGAATAAAATACCCGAAACAGAGATACAATTACCCTGCAAATAAGTGCCAAATAGGGAATGAAACCCAGATCTTCTGACTTAAGGCTAATCTGCTTATACTAGATGCTCATTCAATACAATACTTGTCAAATTTGGATTTAGCAGCAGAAAGATAAATATAGATACAAGGATACATTTGATAAGTAAAACTCTAAGAAAAAACTTTTGGTTTCTCACATCAGGCAAAAAGATCACTGTCTATCTGATGTGAGGCAAGACACTTGGCTTCTCTTTTCTTTAGTTTCCTCATATTAAAATGGAGAAGAAAATACTAATTACCTCATAGGGTCTCTATAAGGATTTAACCAATTATTACAGGTTAAAAAAAAGTTCCCGGTATCTTGCAAATGTTAAATAAATGTTATGTATTATTTTAATACTATATTTATGAAAATATTTTTCAAAATAAGTGGACTATAAGAACACAGAATTAATTTTTTTTCTTGCAATGATATCTTTTAAAAAAAATATTTATTTGGCTGCACTGGGTCTTAGTTGTGACACTCGGGATCTAGTTCTCTGACCAGGGATTGAGTCGGGGCCCCCTGCATTGGGAGCTTGGAGTCATAGCCGCCAGACCATTGGGGAAGTCCCAAGAACACAGAATTTGAATAAAGGAGTATTACTTGATTCTCTATTTCTCCTGCATTTTACTGTATGATGAGAAGAGATTGTGTCTTGTGAATGTGTGGGACATTCAGGCACTTCTTCCTTTTCTTTGTTTGCTTGTATTTTAACAGAGAGCACTTTAGGGGGTCCAGGAGGGAAAGCCAGAGGTGAAGGAATGATTAGGGAGCTCTCCACCATGCCCCCAGGGACACACCCATCCATGCGGATCAAATGATCCCTTCCAGCCTTTTAGCATCTTTATGAACATGATTGCCATGGCTGGGAGTTGCCCTGGGTGAGCAGCTTTCCCCTAGGATGGGTCTGTCTATCCAGCGGATGGATGGTTGTGCACCTGGGCCTAGTGAAAAGATGAAACGAGAGGACTTCCCTGGTGGCACAGTGGGTAAGAATCCACCTGTCAATGCAGGGGACACAGGTTCAGTCCGGGAAGATCCTGTGTCCCTGTTTGGTCTGGGAAGATCCCACAAGCTTTGGAACAACTAAGCCCATGCACTGCAACTGACTCTGTGCTATAAAACCCATGCTCCACAACAAGAGAAGCCACCACAATGAGAAGCTCATGTACCTCAATAAAGAGTAGCCCCACTCACTGCAACTATAGAAAGGCTGCACAAAGCAACTAAGACCCAGGACAGCCAATAAATAAATAAATGAATAAATATTCTCCAAAAAAATATGAAAGGAGAGTGGGGAGCTGAGGGCAAACTCCCCTCTGTGACACAGCTACTGAAGGAGGTCCTCCTGAGGGCTCAGCAGCCTCTCCTCCTAGCCTCCCCCCGCCACCAGCCCCGCCTTCCCCCAAAGTTTATTCTACTGGTTCTTGGTTCTTGTGCAGTTTTGTTTGCTTATTTGTTTTGTAGGGACTGATAGTGGTCGAACTGCACATGGAACAACAAACTGGTTCCAAATGGGAAAAGGAGTGCGTCAAGGCTGTATATTGTCACCCTGCTTATTTAACTTGTATGCAGAGTACATCATGAGAAACGCTGGGCTGGAAGAAGCACAAGCTGGAATCAAGATTTCCGGGAGAAATATCAATAACCTCAGATATGCAGATGACGCCACCCTTATGGCAGAAAGTGAAGAGGAACTAAAAAGCCTCTTGATGAAAGTGAAAGAGGAGAGTGAAAAAGTTGGCTTAAAGCTCAACATTCAGAAAATGAAGATCATAGCATCTGGTCCCATCACTTCATGGCAAATAGATGGAGAAACAGTGGAAACAGTGTCAGACTTTATCTTTTTGGGCTCCAAAATCACTGCAGATGGTGATTGCAGCCATGAAATTAAAAGACGCTTACTCCTTGGAAGGAAAGTTATGACCAACCTAGATAGCATATTGAAAAGCAGAGACATTACTTTGCCAACAAAGGTCCGTCTAGTCAAGGCTATTGTTCTTCCAGTAGTCATGTATGGATGTGAGAGTTGGACTGTGAAGAAAGATGAGCACCGAAGAATTGGTGCTTTTGAACTGTGGTGTTGGAGAAGACTCTGAGAGTCCCTTGGACTGCAAGGAGATCCAACCAGTCCATTCTAAAGGAGATCAGTCCTGGGTGTTCTTTGGAAAGAATGATGCTAAAGCTGAAACTCCAGTATTTGGCCACCTCATGCGAAGGGTTGACTCATTGGAAAAGACTCTGATGCTGGGAGGAATTGGGGGCAGGAGGAGAAGGGGACGACAGAGGATGAGATGGCTGGATGGCATCACCAACTCAATGGATGTGAGTTTGAGTGAACTCCGGGAGTTGGTGATGGACAGGGAGGCCTGGCGTGCTGCGATTCATGGGGTCGCAAAGAGTCAGACATGACTGAGCGACTGAACTGAACTGATAGTGGTCTAAAAATGGACTATTTCCTTCATCATTCCTTTCCACAAAATGCTTCAAAAACCATTACTGAAATGACTATTCATATGAAATCCTTCAGTTATAAACTGTTTATGTCCTTTCCTAATTCTTATGACTATGTTTACTATGGTCACGCCCCATTCAGTCGAAGTAAATTAAAATCTCAGCCCACATTTAGATGTGAGCACAGGCAGGAAGAAGCTTTGATACATACCAGATCATTCCTTGGTTGTAGACTAAATGTAACACGTTCTCTGCAATTTTGAATTCCCCGTATTCAGGCTACAAGGGAAAAAGAACTTCTGCATTAAAAAACATTCCAAAGTTCTTTGCATAAACCGGTTTATTATAATAACATGTATAGAATTCTTTGCTCCCACCATCTGTGTGGCCATCCCAGAAAATAGTGAATGGGAAAAAAAAAGAGATGGAAACTTAGTTTTGTACATCCTTTCTCTCGTCCCTCACATGTTTTCTCTCGGCCATGTCAGTTTCCCAGCCCAGCCATCAGGAAAGGGTGTATCCAGCAGCATCTTACTTACAAACTTGCTCTCCAGGTCCCAGCACCAGTAGTCACTTAAGTACCGAACGAAAAGTCCTCGAAAGAAGTCTATGAGCAGAATGCTGGCCACGGTGAAGAGCATGTCAATGATGGACAGCTTCAGCATCTCCTGAAACACAAGGCATCCTTGCATGCCACCATGCCCAGCCCTGCCCATGGCCACTTTCTCGTCAGGATCCTCCCGTCTCTGTTCATTTCCGTGACATGAGCCACTGGACCAGGGTGACTTCATTTTTGGCACACAATCGGCGCTCAATACATATTTGTTCATTTGGGGACTTCCCTGGTGGTCAGTGGTATAGACTTCACCTTCCAATGCAGGGAGGCCAGGTTAGATCCTTGGTTGGGGAGCTAAGATGCCACATGCCTCGGGGCCAAAAAACCAAAACGTAGATCAGAACCAATATTGTAAAACATAAAACAAATTCAATAAAGACTAAATAATTGTGCATGTGTGTGTTCAGTCATGTCTGACTCTTTATGACTCCATGAACTGTAGCCTGCCAGGCTCCTCTGTCCATGAATTTTCCAGGCAGGAATACTGGAGTGGGTTGCCATCTCCTTCTCCAGGGGATTTTCTCAACCCAGGGATGGAACCTGTGTTTCCCTGCCTTGACAGGCTGATTCTTTACCACTGGGCCACCTGGGAAGCCCAAAAGTGGGACGACTGAAAAATGGTCCACATCAAAAAAATGTTTAAAAAAAATTTGTTCATTTGAATTTTTATATTTGAGGCCAGCATTACACCAAACCAGGAAAAAAAAAAATCTATGATTCGGAGCCATTTAGTAGGAGACCACTTGAGGCATGATTATGGGATAATACCTAGGGAGTGAGAGTCTCTATACAAGACAATAGAACAAATGTGAAAGGCAGATGGGTTCAGAGCACAGAGTTTGGAGCAGATGCCTGCATTTGGGGCATCACTCTGCTTTTATGTGTGTGCATGCTCAGTCGTGTTCGACTCTTTATGACCCCATGGGCTATAGCCCATCACCTTCCTCTGTCCATGGGATTTTCCAGGCAAGAATACTGGAGTGAGTCGCCATTTCCTCCTACAGGGGATCTTCCTGATCCAGGGATCAAACCCACGTCTCCTGAGTCTCCTGCATTGCAGGAGGATTCTTGACCGCTAAGCCATCAAGGAAGCCCCTTAACTATCTGTCATGTGGGTAAGTTACTTAACCTCTGTGCTTCAATTTCCTCATCTCTGGTTCTAAGGATGATAACAATAAAATTCTAGACTAAGCACTTACAACAGGGCCAAGCACATGGTTAATACTGCAAGAGTCTTTACACTGATTATTATTATTTGTTTTGAGACCTGGGCAATCTTAAACCCCCAATGAACTTATGTTTCTTTTCTATAAAAGAGGCATAATGGCAGTCAGAGAGTTGCTAGAGTCAAGTGATGAAATTGATTCAAAAGGGTTTTGTAAAGGACAGCAACCTACCTGTCCAACATAGGTCTCCCAGCATTGGTCTTGTGGACTCCGGGTGGAGACCGTGGTCTTGTTGGCTCCTGAGAGAGGTGAGATGTAAGTTGGAATGTTGGCCTCTTCCGAGGCCCACGTGCTGTTTCTCCTGAGCCCTATTCCAGGCCCAAGTGTGGACCATCTCTCTTCTCCGGGGGCTGCCCTGGTGGCAAAGAAGATGGTAGAATCTATCCAGTGACTTGTGCTATTTTGGGGAGCAGCTTCCTGCAGACAGAGGGAAGGAAGAAAAGAAGTTGCTCAGTTACAGTTAGTTCCCAACATGTGAACGAGTTCAGTTCTGAGATTGTGTTCATAAGTCCAACAAAGTCAGCCTGGGTACCCAACAAACACAATCTGCTGTATAGTACTGTACAGTCATAGGTTTATAATACTTTTCACACAAATAATACATAAAAAACAGACCCCAAAAATAAATAAAACATTTTTATTCTTACAGTACAAGACCTTGAAAAGTACAGTAGTACAGTTACAATTTAGCTAGCACACAATAGCATGTTCACATCTTTGAAAGTATGCAACTTGAAGGTTCATATGTAGGGGACTTACTGTATTTGTAAGTAACAATCTATCATGAACACCAAGGGTATCATTGCAATGCTTGGGAATAATCTCTTTCTGTATCTCTGTTTCTGTCTCCATCTCTCTGTCTCTCTCACTCTCCCACTCTCTCTAGCTTGGTTGATAACCACTTGACTATAAAGTGTCCAGGAATGGACATTGTAATTGAATAGTATTTATTGGTCACTAGTAAGTGTCAGAGGCTGTCCTAGGTTCTAGTCTGTTCTATTTCTCATTCTCACAAGAGGGTCAGGTAAGAATGATTATTCCATGTGATAGATAGGATATATGTGATAGATGAGGTGAGTGCTTCGTACTAGGAATGGTTGTGATAGATGAGATGAGCTCAGCTAGATGAAGTAAGATGCTAGTAGGTGGCAGGCAGGGACCCAGTCTTTGCAACACCAAAGCCCTAATGCAGAACCATTACTCCCCATGGCCTCCGCTGTCTTACAAGCCACAGGATTTGATGTTAGTCAGGTATGGCTTATATAAACAACCTTAAGAAACCTTCTCTTCCCTGCCTTGCCTCCCCCTGCCCTTTGGGATATTCTCATAGGTGGATCAGGTTTAACATGAACTCCAAACCTACCCTAGGCTGGGAGTGGATACCCTGGTGGGTATTGGGAGGGGGGCTGCTCTGAACTGTTCTCCATAAGATGTTTATATTCTCCTGATTTTCTGAGTGGGTCACATGGCCTGCAGTTCTCCCAGGATCATTTACCAGAGCTGTTGATGGCCTTTCCTGGTGGAATTCCAGGAAAGAGAGCCAGGAAACCCAGATTCTCATTCTAGCACTTATCAGTGACTAGCCATCAATTCTGGCCTCAGTTTATCTATCTTGGAAATGGGACTAATTTTCCCATCTTTATGTTGAGAAGACCACAACTGAACTGAATTTCCAACATGAAGAATGGAGTGCAAGTACAAGCAGTAATGCTGACAATACTGATGATGGCCCTGTAGTGTGTGTGTATATGTGTGATAGTGTGCGTGTGTGTGTGTGTATATATATGTATGTTTATGTGTATATGTGTGCATGTGTATATGTATGTCTCTGTGTGTACTTGTATATATATATGTGTGTACATGTGTTTTCATGTATGTATGCATATGTGTGTATATTTGTATACATGCTTCATGCTAAGTCACTTCAGTCATGTACAACTCTTTTGCAACCCCATGGACTGTAGCCGACCAGGATCCTCTGTCCACGGAATTCTCCAGGCAAGAATACTGGAGTGGGTGGCCATTTCCTCCTCCAGGGGATCTTCACAACCCAGGGATTCACCCGCACCTCTTCCGTCTCTTGCATTGGCAGGCAGGTTCTTTACCACTAGCGCCACCTAGGAAGCCCAATGTGTGTGTGTGTGTGTGTATGCATATATATGCATGTGTGTGCACACATGTGTATGTGTATATATGTATGCACGTGTGTATATGTGCGCGCGCACATATGTGTGTATGCGTAAGTGTATGCATGTGTGTGTGCATGTGCGTATATGTGTGTAAATGTTTGTGTGTGTGTATATGTATATGTGAGCATGTGCCTGTGTGTGGTATGGGGGAGGCAGTGGGCAGCTGGGCAAGTTCCCAGGGCAGAGCACTCACCTCAATGCTCATGCTGTTAACTTTGTCCAGGAGGGCGATGATCAGACTGTAGAGGTTCCCCAGATAGAGTACAAGGACCCTGAAAGCCACAAACCCACCTTGAATGAGCAGACCACCACACAAAATCCATGCTTCTGTCTGATCCATGCTTCTGCCATGATTCTGGAGTGACTACCGTGCTTAGGCTAAGACAGTGGTTGGTTTTCACCCTTGGTTTCCTTCAGAATCAGATTGTGTAAAAAAAAAAAAAAAATGGTAGCCTGAACTCATGAGGGGCAAGTCTATTATGCCTCTGTTTTTCTAGTTTTGAACAGAACAATGAGGCCAATCTGTGTACTAGGAATGCAATCATAGTATTGCTTCTCCCTGGTGTGTACCTGTAAGGGAGCTGCTGAGGAATGCTCTTCTCTCTCCTGGGTTGACAGAGGAGGTGCTGAGCGCAGCACAGAGGCAAGGGTTTGAGCCCGGGCGCTGGGAACACCCCTCCCCACAGAGCCACCCTGGATGAGGGGTTTCCACATGCCATCCCCTGATCTTTCAAGTGTTTCTATCTTTGAAACGACAATTGGACTTCTGTTGGACTTCAAGGCTGTCAAACAACAGCCTTTTAGCCAAATCCTACCCTCTTCTATTTCTAGAAATAAAGCTGCAAGAAACACGGCCACGCCCCTTAGATGCTGTACGGTCCATGGTCACTTCCCTACTATGACCTCAGAATTGAGCCTTCATAGACCTTCATAGTCTCTCTTCAGAGACTTCATAGACCAGCATGATCAAAAAGATGTACTTGGTCCTTTACAGAAAATATTTGCTGACTCCTGAAAGAGAGTCATTCTTCCCAAAGTGATCTGGGGGAAATTTGTTCTGTAGAACATGATCCAGTGTTACAAGAGGAAATACAATCAAAGCACTGGAGGGCCCAGAGGGATGGGAGACAAGTAAGCCAGGTTCTAATATCCCTGCCCTCTGCGACCATCACCCTAACAGAACCTCCCCTAAAGCTGCACGTCTACTGACAAAGAGGCTGCTCTGGGCAGGAGATGGAAATTTTTCAGTAAGACAGTGATGAAGCCAATGCTAGCAATGAAATGTGGTTTCATGAGGCTGGCCCCTCTGACCTCCCCTGTCCCCAGTCTGCTGTGGCTCACATCTGCATCTACCACCTGCTGAACACCCACTGACCATCCTGACATAGCCTCTATGGGTCTGTGCTTTGGGGAATTACGAGTAAAGCATGTTCATCTCACATCTGGAAAGACAGCAAGAGTCTCTCACCTCTTGTGGTCAATCCACCGAGGGACTCAAAATGTGAGCAAAACAGTGCAGCCTTTCCTTCATCTTCTGGTCCTCTTTCTCTCACATCTGCTTTTTCTGCCTGTTTTCCCCTTTTCTCATCCTCTCCATCCCTCCCTCCCTCCTCCTCTTTTCCTCTTGTTCTTATCACCACCCTTTCATCCGTCTCTTCCATCCAGTCTTCCTCTCCAGCCCCCTCCTCTCTCCCTACGTCCTCTTCCCCGTCCTTCCGATCCTTCAACCCCTGTGCCTAAGATGCTCCATAGGGCTAGTCCTGTGCTAAGGCTTGCGGCGTGGGGCAAAGCAAGCCCTGGCTCCTGAGAGACTGAGTTCCCACGGTGGGTGGCCAGACAGTGAACCCATAAGGAAACCTCCCAGCACAGTGGCCGTACCTTGCCAGCTGGAAGCGCAGTGTGGTTCGTGGGTGGTACATCTCCAAGGCGGCAATAAGGTCGAAGGCCGATGGTGCCAGCATGGTGACAAGGGAGACCACCACACTCACCTACCAAGAGAATGCATGCCCCACCGAGCTCCTCTGAAGGCCCCCCACCCCCGAATCTCAGCCTTCATCACCTGACAGTTGATCTCATTGCCTAATGTTTGGTAGGGGAGAGGGGTATTCAGAGGATCATGCAGTTCTTTCATGGAAAACCTCCCCCAAATCTTAGCTAATTAGCTGCTTGACAAGGCCACTTTGCCATGGGTTTATTCTTTCCAGCGGTGGCAGTGGTAGTTTAGTTGCTAAGTCATGTTCGACTCTTTGCAACCCCAGGGACTCTCGCCCACCAGGCTCCTCTGTCCATGGCATTCTCCAGGCAAGAATACTGGAGTGGGTTGCCATTTCCTTCTCCAGGGGATCTTCCTAAGCCAGGGATCCAATCCACGTCTCCTGCATTGCAGACAGATTCTTTACCAACTGAGCCCCCAGGGAAGTGCTATTCTTTCTAGGAACTTTCCTTAAACTGAAGACACTCATACATGCCATTTGGGATTCACTGGTGTTTTGGTCACCTTCTTCAATTACCATCTTATTCTATTTATACTTTCTTTACCTTGGATGGAAGAAGAAAATAAGTGTAGCCATTAAGAACAGACAAGGAAAGTCTGAGAGGTAATAAATATTCTTTCTGCACATGCAAGATTTAGAGCATTACTTTTGAATGACTCTTGTTTCTCTGTATTTATGACAAGTGAAAGCAGAGGCTTAGCTGGTACATGAGAGGTGTGAGCTAAAGAAGAAATAATTTCTGAATTTATCTTTCAAAAATTTATCTACCTATCCACACACAAGCACATATTTCTATAACCCACTTAATTGACATAAAATACAGAGGTATGAGAAGAGACTCTGTAATGCAGTCTCAGATTCTGAAAAATTATTGTACATTGAGGATGAATGTATTGCCTGCACACTTTGTTTTTAATTATTTTCATAGAAGTGGTCTGAGAGGTGGCATTTGTGCTACTTCTGCCATTCAAATATTTACAGGTAAATCAAACCAGACTTTCAGGACCAGAGTCTTACAATAATTAGTAAGAATTATAAAACTGTTTATAACCTTCCTCTTGGTAATATTCTATTTGTGGGAATAATCACATAAATGGAGGGGAAAGGACTTTTACAAAAATGAGCCATTGGTGTGAGGCTATTTTGGGAAGCATTATTGTGACTTAGAAATATAGAGGGACTTCCCTGATGGTCCAATAGTTAAGAATCCATCTTCCAATGCAGGGGATGCAGGTTCGATCCCTGGTCGGGGAACTAAAATCCCACATGCCTCGGGGCAATTAAACCTACATGCTGCAACAAGAGAAGCCTGCACACTGCAGCAAAGACCCAGCACAGGCAAAATATATGGAAACCGCCTAAATGTTCAACAATCCCCACGTGGTCAACTTCAACACATGCAATTGAAGACAATGCAATTGCTAATGCAAATACTGGTGAAGTCGGTTTCTGGAAACACACATATAAAGAAACACAAAGCCAAGAAAGCAAAGCACAGTCAGCAGTGCAACTCCAAGGGAAAGAATGTACAGATCTTGAGGGTGGTTTTGAATCAAAACCTTCCTCATTAAGGCCAGGGATATCATTCAGCCAAGCCTGAGTGTTGCCACTCTGGTTCCAAGCCCTTGTGATCCATGCTCTAGAATAAGAGGACTACAGTTTTTCCATGGAGATACTTCCAGTGAATCCACTTAAGAAACACCACAGGGGGGACTTCCCTTGTGGTCCAGTGGCTAAGACTCTGCACTCCCAGTACAGAGGCCGTGGGTTTCATCCCTGGTTGGGGAACTAGATCCCACATGCTGCAACTAAAGATGCTGCATACCGCAACTAAGACCTGGTGCAAATTAATTAATTCATTAAAAATAAAAAATAAGCAACACCCAGGAAACAGAGGAGGATCTGCCACTGTGTGTGGGTACCTCATTCTTTTCCCAGAGTGTCAGCTCCTTCTTGGACTGTGCCAACTTCTGGGACCGGTCCACCACGAAGTAGATGAGATAGATGCTCCCAGCGAGTGAGACAAGCACCAGGATGTTGGCGACGACCCGCAGACAGATAGTCACTGCCCTGCAGGGAGAGGCAGATATGGGGACAGTATGCTGGGCTCCGCACAGGGCGCCCAGATGCATGTCTTCCTCACATTTTGACAGAATCAGGAGGATTCAGGATTTGTGTGTGGGAGAGAAATGAGAACTGGACTTTCTGCTGATTTGTTTGCTTGTAATAATGAATCACTGAATGAGCCATTTTTGAACGGGAATGTGTTCAGGATGGCTGCAGCTTTCACATTTGAGGGAACATCAAAATCACCTGTGAGGTTTACTCTTCGAGACATGCTAAGAATGTGGAGTCTTGGGTCTCACTCTCAGAGATGTTAATTCTGTCAGTCAAGGTGGGCATTGGAGGGATCTGCATTTGCAGCACCTTGCAGGTAATCCTCATGTGGGTGGTGCGCTCTGCCCCCTGAGAACACAGATGGAGTCCCATCCTTTCATTTCATAGCTGAGGAAGCAGCAGCCCCAAAGAGTCAAGGGCATTTCAGGGTCATAGAAATTAATGACAGAGAGAGAGCCAGAATCCATTTTCCAACACCCTATCGAGAGTCCATCCTCCCATAACAACTGCTTCCTCTCAGGGGCTGGTGTTTCCTCAACTCCCCAGGTCTCCAGCATCCCCTGGACAGGCTTTCTGCATTGCAGGAACTAACCATGAGCTTAAACCACCAGTGAAGATGGACCTAGAGACTGCCATTCAAAGTGAAGTAAGTCAGAGAAAAACAAACACAGCACAATTAGCACTTATATGTGCAATTTAGAAAAATGGTAGAGATGACTTATTTGCAAAGCAGAAAGAGAGACTGATGTAGAGAACAAATGCATAGACCCCAAGCGGGTAGGATGAATTGGGAGGTTGGGATCAACATACAAACACTGCTCTGTATACCAGTCAATCCTAAAGGAAATCAGCCCTGAATATTCATTGGAAGGACTGATGCTGAAGCTAAAGCTCCAATACTTTCTACACCTGGTTCAAAGAGCCAAATCATTGCAGAGACGCTGATGCTGGGAAAGATCAAGGGCAGAAGGAGAAGAGGACAACAGAGGATAAGATGGTTAGATGGGATCACCAACTCAATGGACATGAATTTGAACAAACTCCAGAAGATAGTGAAGGACAGGGGAGCCTGGTGTGCTACAGACCATTGGGTCGCAAAGAGTCAGACATGACTGAGCAACTAGACACTCAACAGGGAACTACATCCCGCATGCCGCAACTAAGACCTGTCACAGCCAAACAAATAAATAGTAAATATTCTTAAAGAGAGAAAAATTATAGGCTTCCCACCTACCACATTATGAGATGGATAGCTTTTAAGAAAAAAGAACTGCCTGATGTTGTATGAAAATGAGATAGACTCTGGTGATTTGGGCACCAAATTAAAACAGCTTATCAATGACTCTAGTATGGGGAGTTTGTCATACATACAGGTTTTTGCTTTTCTTCTTTTCCTGTTCTTCCAGTATAGCCTCCTTTAAAGAAAGACACATACAGTATTGAAAGCTTAGTATTATCATTAATCATAAATTTTTACAAATAGTTTATGAGAGAAATGACTTATCCAGTATTTTTAATCATAAATTCAATGCCTAGACTTCATTCTATAAGACTCTATTGATATCAGCACTTTGTATAATAATAGATTTAAAAAGGCAACTGGAGAATGGAAATAAGAAATGGAGAAGTAAATTATTGAGATCATCAAAATGATCTAAATCATTTTTTTCTCAGAAGCGGGCACCATTTAGCTGTAATGTAGTTGTTCAGGAGCTCTGTCTCTGAATGCTTTTTACTGTGTTATCTTCTAAGTCAACACTAAGAGCTTGTATCTCCCACATAGATGTATTTATTCATTTACAAGTTAAATACATGCAACATGGTAGTAATCCATTATGCAAATTAACACAGATACACACATGGAAATTTTAGAAGGATGAAATTTTTAAAAAAAGTTCCAGTGTTTTCCTCCTGTACACCATCGGATTGTCTGGGACATGTTGTGGGGGGTGGAAACACATCATGTCACGTGACGTTGGAGACTGTGGCTGCCTTGGTCTGAGCACCGTGGGAACAGGACCATGCTGACCCCCAGCAGAAGGCCAGCGGCTCTTGCTGTAAAGGCTGCGGTCTGCAGAGCCCTGACTCCTGGCAGCCTGGACTGGCTTCCTAACTCACCCTGATGCTGTTCACGATGGCTGCGGTTTTGCTCTCGGCTGCCTCTGGGTTTCCAATGAGGTAATCCCAAGCGCAGAACACCCGCCAGCAGAATGTGTAGTTTTCATTGGAAGCGCTGGCGAGGCTCATGCGGGAGTTCTTAGCCATCCTGTACAAGAGGACCAGAGAAAACCATAATTCAAAAAAGACACATGCACCCAAATGTTCACTGCAGCACCATTCACAATAGCCAGCACATGGAAGCAACCTAAATGTCCACCAACAGAGGAATAGATGAATATGTGGTGTGTATAAAAATGTAGTATTAGTCAACTATAAAAAGAATAATAATGCCATTTGCAGTAACATGGATGCAACTAGAGATCCTCATACTAAGTGAAGTAGGTCAGATAAAGACAAATAACATGTGATATCACTCATGTATGGAATCTTAAAAAACAAAAGTCTACAAATGAACTTACCTACAAAACCAAAGCAGAGTTAAGATGTATAACATAAACTTATGGTTACTGGAGGTGGGATAAGGGTGTGGTGGGATAAACTGGAACATTGGGATTGACACATGCATATTGCTATATATAAAACAGATAATTAAAAAAGATCTGCTGCATACCACAGGGAATGCTACTCAATACTCTGTAATGGCCTATGTTCTAAGAGTGAACATATGTATATGTAAGCTTCCCCCAGGTGGCGCTAGTGGTAAAGAATCCACTTGCCAGTGCGGGAAATGCAAGAGATGTGGGTTCAATCTCTGGGTCAGAAAGATCCCTTGGAGTAGGAAGTGGCAACCCACTCCAGTATTCTTACCTGGAGAATTCCATGGACAGAGGAGCCGGGTGGGGTACAGTCTATAGGGTCACAGAGAGTCGGACAGGACTGAGCGACTGAGCACATTAGCACACATATATAGGTGTAACTGATTCACTTTGCTGTACACCTTAAACTTACACAATATTGAAAAGTCAACTAAACACTAATTAAAATTTTAATTAATTAAAATTTTAACAAAAAGACCAGAGAGGGTCATGCAAGAATAGTGCTGGGAGCAGGCTCAGCCACTGGGGGCTGCTGCGAGTCCATGCAGAGCAAGGAGCCCCATCTATGTCTGGACAGGCAGAGCCCTGGCTGGGTTCAGCCCGGCTTGTGGCTTGTGTCCTCAACCACCTGCTTTGAACAGTGTGAAAACAGCGCATTCTTGGATGAGTCCATTGCATAAGCTCTCTCATCACTGGTGGTCAGGAGGTCCCTGTAAGTGTGTGCACTCACTGCACGTGTGCAGCTGTGACTGTGAAACAAAATTCTTTACTTTGAACTAAATCAGTTCTCCTTGGAGCCCCTGCCCGATGAAGCAACTACCCCACCAAGTGGGAGCCTGTCAGATACCTCTTATACAGGACTTTGCATTAGATATAAGGCAGGAGTTGCGATTCTGTCCTCAGGAGAATGTCCTCCTGTTCTTCAGGCCACCGATCCCCAACTCCTGGGCCATGCGCCAGTACTGGTCCGTGGGCTGTTAGGAACCGGGCCGCACAGGGCAGCAAATGAAACTTCATCTGTACTTCAGCAGCTCCCCATCTCTCTCTCATTAGCCCCAGATGGGACCCTCTAGTTACAGGAAAACAAGCTCAGGGCTCCTAGAGTGTGCATTATGGCCAGGTATATAATTATTTCATATCACAATGTAATAATAATAGAAATAAAATGCACAATAAAAGTAATGCACTTGAATTATCCCCAAACCACCCCCTACCCTGTCCATGGAAAAATGGTCTTCTGTGAAAATGGTCCCCAGGGCCAAAAGAGCCCGCTGCTTTAGAGCTTCTCTCCTCTTAGAAGCTTTTCCCTTTCTGTCTATCCATGTTTCCTGCTCCAGAGTTGACAACAATTTGTCTCTTAAACTCTAACATCCAGAAAAGGGTTCATGTTGTAGGTGGGGTCTTGAGGCCTCCCAGAGGCTAAGCTGGAAAGCTTCCTGTGAACTTTCGGCCCTCAAGTCACTCTGCATCTCCCTGTATGTGAGTATGCATGCTCAGTCACTCAGTTGTGTCTGACTCTCTGCAGCCCCACGGACTATAGCCCACTAGGTTCCTCTGTCCATGGAATTTATCCAGGCAAGAATATTGGACTGGGCTTCCATTTCCTTCTCCAGCGGATCTTCCCAACCCAGAGATGGAACACACGTCTCCTACTTCTTTTGCACTGGCAGGCAGATTCTTTACCACTAGCACCACCTGCTGTTTTTTCTGTTTTATAAGAATTTAATTATAACTATAATTATAAACATAACCTTACATATCAATAAACATATTTCAACAATATTCATCAATAAACATATTTCAACAATATTCTTATTGGCTGATTTTCATCATGTTCCTGTTTTTCTTTAACTTTTTATTTCTTATTGGGGTTTTGGACTGCATGGAGATCAAACCAGTCAATCCTAAAGGAAATTGGTCCTGAATATTCACTGGAAGGACTGATGCTAAAGCTAAAACTCCAATACTTTGGCCACCTGATGCAAAGAACTGACTCATCGGAAAAGACCCTGATGCTGGGAAAGATTGAGGGCAGGAGGAGAAGGGGACGACAGAGGATGAGATGGTTGGATGGCATCACTGACTCGATGGATATGAGTTTGAGCAAGCTCCGGGAGTTGGTGATGGACGGGGAAGCCTGGTGTGGTGCAGTCCTTGGAGTTGAAAAGAGTTGGACATTAACTGAACTGATAGCAGATTAACAATGCTGTGATAGTTTCAGGTGCAGAGTGAAGGGACTCAATCATACATATTCATGTCCCCATTTTTGTGTGAACTCTTAAGGTTCTCAAGTCACTGCATCTCCCTAGATTTTGTCTGCTTGATGATAATGATGATGATGACTGTTTTATCTTTTTTTATCCTAATCCCTTCTACCTGAACTTTGCTATGATGACACACGGGGCAGTGTGATGAAGACAAGCTGGTGTGTACACAAGATCGGAGCTTCCCTGGTGGCACTAGTGGTAAAGAATCCGCATGCCAATGCAGGAGGCACAGGTTTAATCCTTGGACTGAAAGATCCCCTGCAGGAGGGAATGGCAATCCCCTCCATTCATGCCTGGAAAATTACAGGGACAGAGTAACCTGATGGGCTACAAGTCATACAGTTGTTGCAGAGTCAGATAGGACTGAGCAAGGACGCCAGGCCTAATCTGTAATGTGGGCAGATGTATGCCCTGACTTTGCAGGGTTAGTGATAAGAGGAAATGAGATCATCCACAGCATTTTGGCATGGATTTTGAGGAACTGAACGGACATACTTTTTTAAGAGGATGATGAAGCTGTAAGCAAACACTGCCATCCCCACCAGGAAATAGGCCAAGGGCAGCCGGTAGCCAGCTCTCCCGATCCGTCTCTCCCTGCCGTAGTAGCCATAGAAGAGGACCGAGTACTGGAGGTAACCCTGCAGAGAGAGCACTCGGTGTCATTTCTGACTCCCAGGTTCCAGAACATTCACAACTCCCTCCCACCTTGAGACAAGGACGTGGCTGGGCCTGATCCTCACCCCCAGAGACCAAACGGTGTCCAGATCTTGGGCAGATGCAATATGCTCCTTGGGGATGGTCTTGCTGGCTGTGCTTCCAAACGGTTGGCCTGCAATGAGCTGGTGACAGAGGAAAGGCGATCACACAGTCCTCTGGAAGAAAAGGGGCCACTGATCTCCATGCACCTGTGAAGATGCTGCACCTACAAGACTCTTAGGAAGTGGATTCATCACAAGTGGCCAGACTTTCATTTGCCTGATTGGGGCCAGTCTGAATGTACTCTCTAGTCTGGACATGGCTTCTAAGGGAGGATATTTGAAGCCACTGGGTTTCTATAATGGCATAGGAAATGGTCTCATTTGCTTTGCAAAGATAAATTTTAGTTGAGAAATAGATTTTACTTTAACACAATGTCTGCACACTGGCCCATAAGCCAAATCCAGCCTAACACTTCCTTTTGTGTGGCCCAAGAGCTAAGGAAGGCTTGAGTGGTGGCGGTTTAGTGGCTAAGTCATATCCAATTCTTTGTGACCCCCCGTGGACTATAGACCCCCCCCCCAAGCTCCTCTGCCTGTGGGATTTCCCAGGCAAGAATGCTGGAGTAGGTTGCCATTTTCTTCTCTGGAGGATCTTCCCAACCCAGAGATCAACCCCACATCTACTGCTTGACAGTTGGATTCTTTACCACTGAACCACCTGGGGAGACCATTGCACATTTTTAAATGGTTGGAAAGAATCCAAAATTGCTTCCCAGGTGGCTCAGATGGTAAAGAATCTGTCTGCTATGCAGGAGACCTGGGTTCAATCCCTGGGTCGGTAAGATCTCCTGGAGAAGGGAATGGCTACCCACTCCAGTATTCTTACCTGGAGAATCCCATGGACAGAGGAGTCTGGGGGCTACAGTCCATGGGGTCGCAAAGAGTCAGACATGACTGAGTGACTCAGCACTCATAAATTAAATTTTATCAGAACGCAGCCACAGTTACTAGTGACCTAGGGCTTATCAGTCACGTTTGTATGATGTAGCAGATTTAAGAAGCCCACAAAGACTGAAATATTTACTATCTGGCCCTTTACTGAAAAAAGGTCACCAAGCCCTTTTTGAACACACAGATTATCCTTCCCACGAGGATAATGAGTGTGCCTGTCTTATGCAACAGCTCTAAACATCTCTTCTTTATAACAAACAGCACTTTAAACTCTCCTGATACAGTTCTTACCTCTGGAAGAACAATAAAAGCACCTGTCATAATCGTGAGCACAATATTGATCCCAAATAACCATCTCAGGAATATGAAATAAGAGGCAACACCAGATCCAAAATGACCTAAAGAAAGACAAGGTAAGGAGCACAGTTTAAAGAAAATCCTCCCAGTGTCAGAAGTTCTCTGTAAAGCAACACTTATTTTTTTTTCTTACATCAGCAGGACATTGACTAAGAATGCAATAATGTCCCTATCAGGGTGTTGACCCATGATGATCATTTAGAAGGATTAACACATTCCTTTATATCTACCAGTTACACACATACATCCTTAATCCCTAATGTCACACTTTCCTTCATGTCATATGGATCTAAAATGCTTTTTATCAGATTTACATTTCACCTACGTTCAGAAATATCAGCCTCTTTTGAGGATTTAAAAGATTTCTTTTTCATTTTGCATAGTTTGGAAAATTCCAAGGATATTGTAGGGATTCTTTTGTTTTAATTTCAAAAGAAATAACAGTGTGTTAGATGTTAACATTAGGGGAAAGTGGTGAAAGGGGTTATAAGAATTCTCCTTGCCACTTTTCCATACATCTAAACTTATTCTAAAATAAAAAGGACATTTAAAAACAAATTTCTGGGACTTCCCTGATGGTCTAGTGGTTAAGACTCCCTGCTTCCACTGCAGGTGTACCAGTGGAAGGTGGCAGGTGGCAGGTGGACCACTCCCTGGTCCTGGAACTGAGGTTCCCGCATGCCCCACAGTGTGGCCGAAAAATGACTAAAAACAAATTTCTACTGAGAAAACAAAGGGCCTTAGAGGAAGTTGGATGGGGATATAGGTGACACTTCTGATGACTTTCTGGAGCAGGTGGACTTGTATCATACTTTGGAAAAGTAGCACCTTGAAATTTTATTTCAAATATAGCTTATGTTTCATAATAAGTAGTAAAGCACAAAGAAAGCCCAAAAAAAGTCACCTACTCCAAGGCTACTAAATTAAAATCACTACTAGAATTACTTTCTAGTAAATTTTTAGTGGAACCATCCATTGTCATCCTATATGTGTATTTTTTGTATAAAATCCAGGGTTAACAATCTATTATGAACATTTTCTCATACAAAATATTTCCCTATAAAATGAATTTTATTGTTCCATAATTTATTTAACTTAAACTCCACTTCCTGACTCTTTGGAAGTTTCTAATTTTTCACTAGGTAGAGTATTTGCTAGCATAAATGATTCTGCAGACAGTTTCTAAGGTCAGATTTCCTAGAATCAGAGCCTGAGAAGTCCTGGGTGTTATTTGGAAGGAATTATGTTA
The DNA here is from genome assembly GCF_029407905.1 of Bubalus kerabau. NCBI lineage: Eukaryota > Metazoa > Chordata > Mammalia > Artiodactyla > Bovidae > Bubalus > Bubalus kerabau. Next base: position 27,828,899 of record NC_073642.1, read on the forward strand.
AAGCTGAAACTCCAGTACTTTGGCCACCTCATGCAAAGAGCTGACTCATTGGAAAAGACTCTGATGTTGGGAGGGATTGGGGGCAGGAGGAGAAGAGGACGACAGAGGATGAGATGGTTGGATGGCATCACCAACTCGATGGATGTGAGTTTGAGTGAACTCCAGGAGTTGGTGATGGACAGGGAGGCCTGGCGTGCTGCAATTCATGGGGTCGCAAAGAGTCAGAAATGACTGAGCGACTGAACTGAACTGAACTGAACATGATTTATATCCCAAAGAAAGGGAATGCCAAAGAATGTTCAAACTAACACACAATTTCACTCATCTCACATGCTAGCAAAGTAATGCTCAAAATTCTCCAAGCCAGGCTTCAACAGTACATGAACCGTGAACTTCCAGATGTTCAAGCTGGATTTAGAAAAGGCGGAGGAACCAAAGATCAAATTGCCAACATCTGTTGGAAAATCGAAAAAGCAAGAGAGTTCCAGAAAAACATCTACTTCTGCTTTATTGACTATACCAAAGCCTTTGACTGTGTGGATTACAACAAACTGTGGAAAATTCTTAAAGAGAAGGAAATACCAGACCACCTGACCTGACTCCTGAGAAACCTGTATGCAGGTCAGGAAGCAACAGTTAAAATTGGACATAAAACAACAGATTGGCTCCAAATCGGGGAAGGAGTACGTCAAGGCTGTATATTTTCACCCTGCTTATTTAACTTAGATGCAGAGTATATCATGTGAAGTGCTGGACTGGATGAAGCACAAGCTGGAGTCAAGATAACCGGAAAAATATCAATAACCTCAGATATGCAGATGACACCACCTTTATGGCAGAAAGAGAAGAACTAAAGAGACTCTTGATGAAAGTGAAAGAGGGTTAAAAGTTAGCTTAAAACTCAACATTCAAAAAAAAAAAAAAACCTCAACATTCAGAAAACTAAGATATGGCATCTGGTTCCATCACTTCATGGCAAATAGATGGGGAAGCAGTGAGAGTTTTTTTTTTTTTTTTTGACTCCAAAATCACTGCAGTGACTGCTGCCATTAAATTAAAAGACGCTTGCTCCTTGGAAGAAAAGCTATGACCAACCTAGACAGCATATTAAAAAGCAGAGATATTACTTTACCAAAAAAGGTCCATCTAGTCAAAGCTATGGTTTTTCCAGTAGTCATGTATGGGATGTGAGAGTTGAACTATAAAGAAAGCTGAGCGCTGAAGTGTTGATGTTTTGAACTGTGGTATTGGAGAAGGCTCTTGAGAGTCCCTCAGACTGCAAAGAGATCCAACCAGTCCATCCTAAAGGAAAGCAGTCCTGAATATTCATTGTAAAGACTGATGCTAAAGCTGAAACTCCAATACTTTGGCCACCTGATGGGAAGAACTGACTCACTGGAAAAGACCCTGATGCTGGGAAAGATTGAAGGCAGAAGGAGAAGGGGACGACAGAGGACGAGATAGTGGGATGGCATCACTGACTTGATGGACTTGAGTTTGAGCAAGCTCTAGGAGTTGGTGATGGACAGGGAAGCATGGCATGCTGCAGTCCATGGGGTGGCAAAGAGTCGGACATGACTATCGACTGAACTGAACTGAACACAATATATTGAGGAAGCAATCTCAAGAGAAAGTGGGTCAGAGGAGGTCAGGGGAAAGAGCTGAGCAAAAATGTGGTCTCAACTTGAACCTGGCTTAGCCTAATCCCATGGGGAGCTCTGGAGGGCAAGTTGCATCATAGTGTTGGTGCCACTTTGAACAAGAAGCTAGACTTGAATACCCCTTAGTCATCACCTGTAGGCTCTCCAGTGGGGCTGGGGGAGCAGGTGATGTCTGCCCAACATCTGGAACAATGTGGGCCAAGACTAATCCTCGAGAGAAGGGAGCAGCCAGAAGTCATAGCAGCCAGTGCTCAGAATAGCTGAAAAAGGGTGGACCAGACAAGTAAAGGGATCTGGGAAGGGAATCAAGTGTGTTTGATTTTGTTGTGGCTGCTGTTTTCTCTGGTTGTTAGGGAATAGAAGGGTTCTATCAAACAGTATAAACATTTTGAAGATGTTTGGTTCAAATTACCACTTTCCCCTAGAAATAGCATCCCAATTGACATTTCTACCACTGGTATGAAAGGGATTAATATCACTTAAATGTTAAAAATGCTTTTCCCCTCCTCAATTTGTCATCTAACTTTTACCTCTATTTTTTATGTACATAAAATTTTTTATGTGTAGTTAAATATAACAGTACGTTCCTGGGTGATTCCTTCTTTACTTTCAGAATTTGACAGGCTCCCATTCTCACATCACAGTACTTGTATTTCTTTTTATTCCCTCATGGTTTCCTATTTAAATCAAATCCCTTATGATTATACAGTGGAAGTGACAAATAGATCCAAGGGATTAGATCTGATAGACAAAGTGCCTGAAGAACTATGGATGGAGGTTTGTGACACTGTACAGGAGGCAGTAATGAAGACCATACCCAAGAAAAAGAAATGCAAAAAGGCAAAATGATTGTCTGAGGAGGCCTTACAAATAGCTGTGAAAAGAAGAGAAGTGAAAGGCAAAGGAGAAAAGGAAAAATATATGCATTTGAATGCAGAGTTCCAAAGAATAGCAAGAAGATATAAGAAAGTCTTCCTCAGTGATCAATGCAAAGAAATAGAGGAAAACAATAGAATGGGAAAGACTGGAGATCTCTTCAAGAAAATTAGAGATACCAAGGGAACATTTCATGCAAAGATAGGCACAATAAAGGACAGAAATGGTAAGGACCTAACAGAAGCAGAAGATATTAGGAAGAAGAGGTGGCAAGAATACACAGAAGAACTGTACAAAAAAATATCTTCATGACCCAGATAAGCATGATGGTGTGATCACTCACCTAGAGCCAGACATCCTGGAATGCAAAGTCAAGTGGGCCTTAGGAAACATTACTATGAACAAAGCTAGTGGAGGTGATGGAATTGCAGTTGAGCTATTTCAAATCCTGAAAGATGATGCTGTGAAAGTGCTGCACTCAATATGCCAGCAAATTTGGAAAACTCAGCAGTGGCCACAGGACTGGAAAACGTCAGTTTTCATTCCAATCCCAAGGAAAAGCAATGCCAAAGAATGTTCAGACTACTGAAGAACTGCACTCATCTCACATGCTAGCAAAGTAATGCTCAAAATTCTCCAACCCTTCAACAGTACATGAACCATGAACTTCCAGATGTTCAAGCTGGATTTAGAAAAGGTAGAGGAACCAGAAATCAAATTGCCAACATTCATTGCATCAGCAAAAAGGCAAGAGAGTTCTAGAAAATCACCTACTTCTGCTTTACTGATTATGCCAAAGCCTTTGACTGTGTGGATCACAATAAACTGTGGAAAATTCTTCAAGAGATGGGAATACCAGATCACCTGACCTGACTCCTGAGAAATCTGTATGCAGGTCAAGAAGAAACAGTTAGAACTGGACATGGAAAAACAGACTAGTTCCAAATAGGGAAAGGAGTAAGTCAAGCCTGCATATTGTCACCCTGCTTATTTAACTTATATGCTATGTACATCATGAGTACATCATGAGAAATGCTGGGCTGGATGAAGCACAAGCTGCAATCAAGATTACCAGGAGAAATATCAATAACCTTAGATATGCAGATGACACCACCCTTATGACAGAAAGAGAAGAACTAAAGAGCCTCCTGATGAAAGTGAAAGAGGAGAGTGAAAAAGTTGGCTTCAAACTCAACATTCAGAAAACTAAGATGATGGCATCGGTCCCATCACTTCATGGCAAATAGATGGGGAAACAATAAACAGTGAGAGATTTTATTTTCCTGGGCTCCAAAATCACTGCAGATGGTGATTGCAGCCATGAAATTAAAAGATACTTGCTCCTTGGAAGAAAAGCTATGACCAACCTAGATAGCATATTAAAAAGTAGAAATATTACTTTACTGACAAAGGTCCATCTAGTCAAAACTATGGTTTTTCCAGTGGCCATGTATGGATGTGAGAGTTGGACTATAAAGAAAGCGAGGTGCCAAAGAATTGATGCTTTTGAACTGTGGTGTTGGAGAAGACTCTTGAGAGTCCCTTGGACTACAAGGAGATCCAACCAGTCCATCCTAAAGGAGATCAGTCCTGAGTGTTCATTGGAAGGACTGATGCTGAAACTCCAATATTTTGGCCACCTGATGTGAAAAACTGACTCATTGGAAAAGACCCTGATGCTGGGAAAGATTGAAGGCAGGAGGAGAAGGGGATGACATAGGATGAGATGTTTGGATGGCATCACCAACTTGATGGACATGAGTTTGAGTAAGCTCTAGGAGTTGGTGATGGACAGGGAAGCCTGGCATGCTGAAGTCCATGGGGTGGCAAAGAGTCAAACACTACTGAGCATCTGAACTGACCTAATTGAGCTTTAAAGTAAAAGATCTAGGTTATTCTTTAAAACAGCTGAATCAACTGTTCCAGCATCCATATGGCTCTATGCTACATGTTTCAATTCCTGTAGTTTTTATAATGTATTTTATTTAACTTTTTGGTTATACAAGTTCATTTGAGTTTTTCCTTTTAAAAAAGTTTTCAATTAGTTGTTTTTTCCATATGAGTAATACACAAAAACACACTGTATTATAATTTTATTGAAACTGCATTAAAACTTATGAATTGATATTGAGAAAATCAACGCCTCCCAAATATTAAATCACTATATGTCTCTTCACAAAACGCTTTAAATATCTCATGATTAAATTTTAGTTTCTTTATTTCAGACTTCAGGTTATATTTATTCCTGTGTGTTGCATTTGTGTGTCTGTACTGTGTGTGTTTTCACTCTTTTAAACATTTATTTATTTCATCTGTGCTGTGTAGCATTTGGGTTCTTAGTTCCCCAAGCAGGGATCAAACCCATGACCCCTGTGTTGGGAGTGTTAAATTCTTAACCACAGAACCACCAGGGAAGTCCCCCTGTGTGTGTGTTTTCAAATGTTACTATGATTGATTTAATTGGGGGGGTATATTTTTCTAAATGAGTACGGTCACCTCTGGAGAAGGCAATGGCACCCCACTCCAGTACTTTTGCCTGGAAAATCCCATGGACGGGGGAGCCTGGTGGGCTGCAGTCCATGGGGTCGCTAGAGTCGGACACGACTGAAGCGACTTAGCAGCAGCAGCAGCAGCACAGTCACCTCTCTCAAAATGCTAATCTTTGCATTTTGTTTTGTATCAAAATGTATCACCCATGTTATCCTTTTATTCATCTCACAGTTTCCCCCCTCTATTGTTTCTGGGTTTATATTGTGTCTAAGGCATGAACTGACAGAGAACTGACAGAGCCCCAGCGGAATGTGGGGCTGTTTTTATCCTGGGAGGTGGCAGAGACAAACACTATGTCTCCCACCTCCATAGACCCCTGGGCAGCCTCAGTCAGCACTGTGTGTACAAGGGCCCTGACTGCCCAGTGTAGGAACCAGTTCGCCCCAGACCCATCTCAGACCTCACTGCTGGCTGCCCACCAGCACCACCTCCCACTCCACTCCTCCAAGAGCCAGCACTTACTTTCGATTTTCTTTATCCTCATTTCCCAGGGGATGAAGATGACCACGAAGTTACAAGCCAGACGAGCAAACTTCCGCCACAGCTAGAGAGAAGGGAGCAGGATTAGAGGACTTGACATTCATGAGGGTGGCAGTGATTGTGTGGAGCCCAGGTCCTACACGGGGCTGAGGCTCCCAGCGGGCATGCTCGGTCACTCAGCCGTGTCCGACTTTTCAAGCCGGTGATCTGTAGCCACCAGGATCCTCTGTCCTGGTTTGGGACAACCAAACCAGGGATTCTCTAGGCAAGAATACTGGAGTGGGTTGCCATTCCCTTTTCCAGGGGATCATCCCGGCCCAGGAATCAAACCCAGGTCTCTTTCATTGCAGGCAGACTCTGTACCATCTGAGCCACCAGGGAAGCCTTTTAAGAGCAAAGTGAACACAAAATTAAGCAAAACCAAGGAAGAAATGGGTCCTAATTTCAGGCCTGGGTTATTGAGATTTGGTAAGGCTTCTAAGATCATTAGGAACAGATGTGTACTAACAACATGTATTATAGCTTATGAACAATCTGTCCATCCAGAGTGTGTACTGACCACCTACATTGTGTTTCCAGTACCTCGGATACAAATCATGAGCAAGACATGTGAGTTATCAGCTGGTGTGGAGTTTGCATCCAGGTAGAAGGGAGGAAACAACAAAGAATTCAACTTATTAGAACTGGGGGATAGCTTTCTGAAACAAAGGGTCAAGGAAGGTCTATCTGGGGAGGTCATACATGAGCTGAGATGTGAATGAAAATTAATCAATAGTTCAAAAAATAATTAGTCCTTAGAGGAGCTACCTAGAAAGGGAGAATAGCCAGGAGAAGCCTGTGGGTTAGCATGAGCTGGGCATTTTACAGGAAAGAATAAGAAGAAAGGAATGAGATGAGGTCAAAAAGGTAGGAAATGGCTGATCTGGTGGGTCAGAAGAAGGAGTCTGGATTTAATTCTGAATGCAATGTATATACAATGTACATTAATGTATGTAAGATGGAATATCACTCAGCCATTAAAAGGAACAAAATTGGGTCATTTGGAGAGATGTGGATGGACCTAAAGTCTGTCATATAGAGTGAAGTAAGTCAGGAAGAAAGTACATCAAGGCTGTATTTTGTCACCCTGCTTATTTAACTTATATGCAGAGTACATCAAGAGAAATGCTGGGCTGGAAGAAGCACAAGCTGCAATCAAGATTACTGGGAGAAATATCAATAACCTCTATGCAGATGACACCAGCCTTATGGAAGAAAGCAAAGAACTGAAGAGCCTCTTGATGAAAGTGAAAGAGGAGAGTGAAAAAGTTGGCTTCAAACTCAACATTCAGAAAACGAAGATCATGGCATCTGGTCCCATCATTTCATGGCAAATAGATGGGGAAACAGTGGAAACGGTGTCAGACTTTATTTTGGGGGCTCCAAAATCACTGCAGATGGTGACCAAAGCCATGAAATTAAAAGACGCTTACTCCTTGGAAGAAAAGCTATGACCAACCTAGACAGCATATTAAAAAGCAAAGACGTTACTTTGCCAACAAATGTCTGTCTACTCAAGGCTATGGTTTTTCCAGTGGTCATGTATGGATGTGAGAGTTGTAGTATAAAGAAAGCTGAGTACCAAAGAATTGATGCTTTTGAACTGCGGTGTTGGAGAAGACTCTTGAGAGTCCCTTGGACTGCAAGGAGATCCAACCAGTCAATCCTAAAGGAAATCAGTTCTGAATATTCATTGGAAGGACTGATGTTGAAGCTGAAACTCCAATACTTTGGTCACCTGATGTGAAGAACTGATTCATTGGAAAAGACCCTGATGCTGGGAAAGATTGAAGGCAGGAGGAGAAGGGGAGGACAGAGGATGAAATGGTTGGATGGCATCACTGACTTAATGGACATGAGTTTGAGCAAGCTCTGGGAGTTGGTGATGAACAGGGAAGCCTGGCGCGCTGCAGTCCATGGGGTTGCAAAGAGTCAGACACAACTAAGCAACTGAACTGAAGTCAGAAAGAGAAAAGCAAATATCATATACTAATGCATATGTATGGAATCTAGAAAAATGGTACAGATGAACCTATTTCCCAGGCAGAAATATAGACATACTTGTAGAGAAGGGACATGTGGACATGGCAGGGGGAGATGGGTGGGACAAACTGGGAGACTGGGATTGATATATATATATATTACCATGCATAAACTAGGTAGCTAGTGAGAAGACGTTGTATAGCACAGGGGGTTCAACCTGGTGCTCTGTGATGACCCGAGAGGAGGGATGAGGGTGGGTGGGAGGGGATATATGTATACATATATAGTTGATTCACTTTGTTGTACAGCAGAAATTAACACAACATTGTAAAGCAATTATATTCCAATAAAAAAGACACAATCATTGATCACTATCATATGAGATATAAGAATGAATAAAGTCAACCCTGAAAAAAAAGGGGGTAGAGAAATGATGTTATGAATGAGGAGGGGAAGAACCAAAGTGTCAGAATGAAAAAATCTGCTGTCTTCATAGTGGATGGTAAATGCTTTTGGAAAACAATTGATTAATATATATCAGGAACTAAAAAACATGGATCATCCTTTTTTCTACAGAGGTCATAGTTTTGACATGTAGCCTAGAAAAAAGACTTTTAAAAGACTGGAAAAGCCATCTGTACAAAGACAATCTTTGCAGGTCTGTTAACACTAATGAAGAATTAGAAGCTATTTAAATATCACCAGCAGGCAAGTAACTAATTAAATTAACATACATCTTCCTGATGGAATTACAGAGTCATAGAAAACAATAAGCATAAAAACATGGTGAAAAAATAAAATAGCAACATGGAGAAAAATCCTTGTTACGGTGTTAAGTGAAAAAAAGAAAGCAAGACAAAAATATTTGTATACTATAATTACTCTGGGGCTTCCCTGGTGGCTCAGATGGTAAAGAATGATCATTCTCTCAAGGGAAGATTTCCTTTTTCTGATGAGTTGGGCTTCCTCCGGGAAGCATAATTTGTTAAGTGACGTCATTGGGACTTCAAATGCAAGTTTTGGGAAACTCGGACCTTCGAGCTCACCATATTGTTCAACAACTATTAATGAGGGACGTTTATAACCCATGTAGTACAGCAAGTGCAAGGTTAATTACAACTGCCTGGGCTAGAGGACCAGAGGAAGAGTGGGCACCTGAGTGTGTATGCTCTTTACCTCTGCACCGGCCGCTTGGTAGCCTCGAGTCCTGGTCAACCGCCCTTCAAACTTCAGCACAATATCCTTTGCTCGCCTGAGAAAGGAAAAAAAAACACAGTGGTGAGCCCAAGTTGCCTGGTAATCTCGGCAACACATGTGAATGTGCAGTAGGAATAGATAGCCAAACAGTGGAGAAGAGATGCGCTTATGCAAATCTTACATTTTCTAACTTTTGATAACCAGTTGTTGTTCAGTCTCCAAGTCGTGTCTGACTCTTCAGACCCCTGCAGCATGCCAGGCTCCCCTGTACTCCACTATCTCCCGGCTGCTGCTGCTGCCGCTGCTAAGTCACTTCAGTCGTGTCCGACTCTGTGCGACCCCAGAGACGGCAGCCCACCAGGCTTCCCTGTCCCTGGGATTCTCCAGGCAAGAACACTGGAGTGGGTTGCCATTTCCTTCTCCAATGCATGAAAGTGAAAAGTGAAAGTGAAGTCGCTCAGTCGTGTCCGACTCTAGCGACCCCACGGACTGCAGCCTACCAGGCTCCTCCGTCCATGGGATTTTCCAGGCAAGAGTACTGGAGTGGGGTGCCATTGCCTTCTCCAAGAGTTCGCTCAAATTCAGGTCCATTGAGTCGGTGATGCCATCCAACCATCTCATCCTCTGCCACCCCCTTTCCCTCCTGCCCTCAATCTTTCCAGTTAATCCTAGATCAAACCAGTCAATCCTAAAAGAAATAAACCTGAATATTCATTGGAAGGACTGAAGCTGAAGCTGAAGCTCCAATACTTTGGCCACCTGGTGAGAAGAGCTGACTCACTGGAAAAGACCCTGTTGCTGGGGAAGACGGAAGGCAAAAGGAGAAGAGGGTGGCAGAGGATAAGATGGTTAGAAGGCATCGCCAATTCAATGGACATAAATCTGAGCAAACTCTGGGAGATAGTGGAGGACAGAAGAGCCTGGTGTGCTGCAGTCCATGAGTCACGTCAAACGTGACTTAGCGACTGAACACCAACAACAGACGGGGCCTATATCAGTGAAAATAATAATTCATTTCATTTCATTCATTAATCATAAAATTTTAGGTCAATTTTTTTCTTTTCTGATTGGGATATAGGTGCTTTATGATGTTGTGTTAGTTTCTGCTGTTCAATGACGTGAATCAGCTGTATGCATACATATATCTCTTCCCTCTTATACCTCCCTCCCCACCCCATTCGACCCCTCTAGGTCATCACAGAGCACCCAGCTGAGCTCTGTGTTACAACAGTGGAGCTTCCCACTAGATATCTTTTTACACATGCTAGTGTATATGCTGCTGCTGCTAAGTCACTACAGTCGTGTCCGACTCTGTGCGACCCCATAGACAGAAGCCCACCATACTCCCCCGTCCCTGGGATTCTCCAGGCAAGAACACTGAAGTGGGGTGCCATTGCCTCCTCCGGGTAGTGTATATATGTCAATGCTATTTTCCCAATTCATTCATTACATTTTCCATGCAAGCGACTTTCTGCACACCTGTTTGGGTCAAGTACAGTGGAACACAGAGGTGCATAAAATACAGCTGTTCCCCGGGAGTAGCCCACTAGCTAATAAGGATGACAGAGAACTGAAGCAATCATGGGAGAGGGTGGGTGTGTAAGGACTGAGTAGGGGGCCAAAACAGCAGTGAGCCAGGCTGGGACCTGGGACCCTTTCCTGTAGTGTGTGCACCTGGACACACCTCCCAGGCAACAAAATACAAAGAAACTAAAAAGCACTAAAAATAACTGCCTGCATGCACAGTTGGGGCAAATTATGGACAATAAGATACAAAGAGACCAAAACCCAAACTGTCACTTCTGAAGAGTCAAGAACAAAAGCAGGGTACTGTGCATGCCCCCTGCACACCTCAGGGTGGGCAGGCCACCTAAACCACCCCTCCGGCCTAACCCCTGAACACACCCTACCTTCACTGCATGTAAGGAACAAACTTGTACCCGCCCCCCCCCCCCCCCCCCGCTTCACTGAGCTGGCAAAAAAGGGAACTTGTTATCTGTTCTTGTTCCCACCTGCTGCAGCAGGGACCCCAATAAAGCCTCGTCTGAATTTCTTGTCTGGCCTCTGGTTAATTTCTATTGATTAAGGAGGCCAACAGCCAGTTGTGGATGTGACTGGTGATGGAAGCAAGGTCCAATGCTGTAAAGAGCAGTATTACATAGGAACCTGGAATCTTAGGTCCATGAATGAAGCAAATTGGAAGTGATCAAACAGGAGATGGCAAGAATGAACGTCAACATTTTAGGAATCAGTGAACTAAAATGGACTGGAATGGATGAATTTAGTTCAGATGACCATTATATCTACTACTGTGGGCAAGAATCCATTAGAAGAAATGCAGTAGCCATCATAGTCAACAAAAGGCTCCAAAATGCAGTACTTGGATGCAATCTCAAGACTGACAGAATGATCTCTGTTTGTTTCTAAGGCAAACCATTCAGTATCACGTTAATCCACGTCTATGCCCTGACCAGTAATGCTGAAGAAGCTGAAGTTGAACAGTTCTATGAAGACCTATAAGACCTTTTAGAACTAACACTCAAAAAAAGATGTCCTTTTCATTATAGGGGACTGGAATGCAAATGTAGGAAGTCAAGAAACACCTGGAGTAACAGGTAAATTTGGCCTTGGAGTACAGAATGAAGCAGGGCAAAGGTTAATAGAGTTTTGCCAAGAGAACACACTGGTCATAGCAAACACCCTCTTCTAACAACACAAGAGAAGACTCTACACATGGACATCACCAGATGGCCAACACCAAATTCAGATTGATTATATTTTTTGCAGCCAAACATGAACAAGCTCTATACAGTCAGCAAAAACAAGACCGGGAGCTGACTGTGCCTCAGATCATGAACTCTTTATTACCAAATTCAGGCTTAAATTGAAGAAAGTAGGGAAAACCACTAGACCATTCAGATATGACCTAAATCAAATCCTTCGCGATTAGGCAGTGGAAGTAAGAAATAGATTTAAGGGATTCGATTTGATAGAGTGTCTGATGAACTATGGAAGAACATTCATGACATTGTACCGGACACAGGGATCAAGACCATCCCCAAGAAAAAGAAATGCAGAAAAGCAAATGGCTGTCTGAGGAGGCCTTACAAATAGCTCTGAAAAGAAGAGAAGTGAAAAGCAAAGGAGAAAAGGAAAGATATATGCATCTGAATGCAGAGTTCCAAAGAATAGCAAGGAGAGATAATAAAGTCTTCCTCAGTGATCAGTGCAAAGAAATAGAGGGAAACGATAGAACGGGAAAGACTAGAGATCTCTTCAAGAAAATTAGAGATACCAAGGGAACATGTCATGCAAAGACAGGCACAATAAAGGACAGAAATGGTATGGATCTAATAGAAGCAGAAGATATTAAGAAGAGGTGGCAAGAATACACAGAACAACTGTACAAAAAAAGATCTTCACGACCCAGATAATCATGATGGTATGATCACTCACCTAGAGCCAGACATCCTGGAATGTGAAGTCAAGTGGGCCTTAGAAAGCATCACTATGAACAAAGCTAGTGGAGGTGATGGAATTCCAGTTGAGCTATTTCAAATCCTAAAAGATGATGCTGTGAAAGTGCTGCACTCAATATGCCAGCAAATTTGGAAAACTCAGCAGTGGCCACAGGACTGGAAAAGGTCAGTTTTCTTTCCAATCCCAAAGAAAGGCAATGCCAAAGAATGTTCAAACTATCCCACAATTGCACTCATCTCACACGCTAGTAAAGTAATGCTCAAAATTCTCCAAGCCAGGCTTCAGCAATCCATGAACCGTGAACTTCCTGATGTTAAGCTGGTTTTAGAAAAGGCAGAGGAACCAGAGATCAAATTGCCAACATCCGCTGGATCATTGAAAAAGCAAGAGAGTTCCAGAAAAACATCAATTTCTGCTTTATTGACTATGCCAAAGCTTTTGACAGTGTGGATCACAATAAACTGTGGAAAATGCTGAAAGAGATGGGAATACCAGACCACCTGACCTGCCTCTTGAGATATCTGTATGCAGATCAGGAAGCAACAGTTAGAACTGGACATGGAACAACAGACTAGTTCCAAATAGGAAAAGGAGTACATCAAGGCTGTATATTGTCACCCTGCTTATTTAACTTATATGCAGAGTACATCATGAGAAACACTGAGCTGGATGAAGCACAAGTTGGAATCAAGATTGCCAGGAGAAACATCAATAACCTCAGATATGCAGATGACACCACCCTGATGGCAGAAAGAGAAGAACTAAAGAGCCTCTTGATGAAAGTGAAAGAGGAGAGTGAAAAAGTTGGCTTCAAACTCAACATTCAGAAAACTAAGATCATGGCATCCGGTCCCATGACTTCATGGTAAATAGATGGGGAAAGAGTGGAAACAGTGGCAGACTTAGTTTTGGGGGCTCCAAAATCACTGCAGATGGTGACTGCAGCCATGAAATTAAAAGACACTTGCTCCTTGGAAGGAAAGTTATGACCAACCTAGACAGCATATTAAAAAGCAGAGACATTACTTTGCCAACAAAGGTCCATCTAGTCAAGGCTATGGTTTTTCCAGTAGTCATGTATAGATGTGAGAGTTGGACTATAAAGAAATCTGAGTGCCAAAGAATCGATGCTTTTTGAACTGTGGTGTTGGAAAAGACTCTTAGAGTCCCTTGGACTACAAGGAGATCCAACCAGTCCATCCTAAAGGAGATCAGTTCTGAGTGTTCATTGGAAGGACTGATGTTGAAACTGAAACTCCAATATTTTGGCCACCTGATGTGAAGAGCTGACTCATTTGAAAAGACCCTGATGCTGGGATATACTGAAAGCAGGAGGAGAAGGGGATGACATAGGATGAGTTGGTGGATGGCATCACCAACTCAATGGACATGAGTTTGGGTAAACTCTGGGAGTTGGTGATGGACAGGGAGGCCTGGCGTGCTATGGTCCATGGAGTTACAAAGAGTTGGACACAACTGAGCAACTGAACTGAACTGAAGGATGCCAAGAACCCTGGTCAGTAACAGCAGTGGGGACAGTTCCTAACCCAGGCCCTGTCACAGACCAGCCTCTCTACAGGTAACAAATACATGCTCTGTCCTCCCAGATAGGTGGCTGTAGGTCCAGAACCAAGGCTGAAGTTCCCTGCTTTCTCTGCCTCAGCAACACTCCCTTGAGCCTGGAGCAGTCAGGGTCTACTGCTTTCTCTGCCTTCCACAGACCTGGTGAGTCTCCGCAGGTCCAATTACTGGAGCAATGCTCCAGTAGTTTCTCAAGGTGACTGGGAGGAGACAGATGACAAGGAGGAGACAGGTGACAGGGGATGACAAATGCAGGTCTTGAAGGGCAAGCTGTTCTCCGAGAGATTGATGGCTGGCCTGGGCCTCCCTGGTATCGGCGTAACAGAGCCCTGGCTACACTTACGGAGGAAGGCCTGGTTCATTCCTTGAATCCTGACCGAAAAGTTATCATTTGCTTTGCTCTCCCTGCAGGTTAAAAAAGATTTACCCTCTTACAGTTCAGATAATCATTAATCATCAGAGTTTCTGTATGCTTTTCAAAATTCTGATAGAATACATGGCTTAAGATTTTTTTTTTTTTTTGACGTGGACCATTTTTTAAAAACTTTATTAATATGTTGCAATATTGCTTCTGTTTGGGGGGTTTTTGTTGGCCCCGAGGCAGTGGGATCTTCACTCCTTGACCAGGGAAGGAACCCACAGCCTCTGCATTAGAAGGCTAAGTCCCAACCACTGGACCACCAGTCAAGTCCCTACATGACTCTGTGTTTTTTTGAAATAGAGTTGATTTCTGGAGAAGGCCTTGGCAACCCTCTCCAGTATTCTTGCCTGGAGAATCCCATGGACAGAGGAGCCTAGCAGGCTACAGTCCTTGAGGTCACAAAGAGTCAAACAGGGCTGAAGCAGATTAGCACACACGCACTTGCAATAACCACCTGGTGCTGTCGGGGCCCTTACCTCAGCGCCCTCAACTTCTGCCCCATGGTCCAGGGTCGACAGCGAATGTTTGCCATGAGATCTTTCTGGAACTGTATGTTCTGAAAGATTTGTTCTGGATCGTGGCTGTCCCCGGTTTCATCTGCAGTAAAGCTGTCCTCCAAGTTGCTGAAAGGATCAGGGCATTAAGGAGGAAATCGGATTAGTAGAATTACTTCCCGCCAAGATTTTGCCCTGGGTAAGTTCAGCCTCTTGCTCTCTGGGGGTCATCTGTATGAAGCTGGTGTGTGTGGAAGAAGAGGAGAGGGATCTGGGGTGTTGGAGAGAGAATCCAGTAGTGTTAGCAGCCACTGGAACACATTCACTGGGTTCTATGACTTTGATGGGTCAGTGAAAAACAAAAGCTTCGAAGGACAAAAGATGCTATCAGAAGCTGTTGTAAAAGGAACCAAGAAAGTACTTATGTAGGATTCCTGAAGAGCAGCATCTTTGGTGGCAAAGCAATTTCTTTTACAGGCTAACTGAAATAATCAGCTTAATTTTAAAGAAAGGACTCCTCCTGCCCCCTAATTCTGGATGTAAAATAAATAAAAACCAAACTATCTCATCTAGAGAGCCCCCCCAGGCCTCACTCCTGCTTGGATTCATTTGAAATCTGAGATAAGGATGGGAAACAGGCAGCCGTTTCTACGAACAAATTAGCTAAACAAATTTACACAGGCAAATATTTCAGGATATTAGTTACTCTCTAAGGAGAACAACTTTCCAAAGTGTAGCAACATTTATTCCCAGTGAAAACGAATACACTAATTCTAATGCAAATTTTTTTCTGTAATGTTACATATTTTTTATCTTTTGGAATATAATTGCTTTACAATGTTGTGTTAGTTTTGTAACTGGGAAAGGTTAATTTTGAATTTATGTTGGAACTGCTTCTGTGACTTTAACCCTTTTTTTGTTATTAAACATACATAATGGCCTGCCTGAGCCGCCCACCTGTGAAAGACTGCAAGGAAGTAAAACTAACACATCCCCCTGCCTGAGGCTTGCCATTCTAGAGGATATTTGTAAGGATTGAAGTCTTTTTACTTTTGTTTCCTCACTTCCCCCCATCTCTGATCAAGGAAAGGACCTGGCAACCAAGTCGTAACTAGATGGTTATTTTGAAGCACTAGCCTGCCATCTTCTCCTACAGCCGGCTCCTCAGTTAAAATCTGTTCCTTGCCTCAACCCCTCCTCTCTCAGATTCACTGGGCTGGCGTTTGGCAAGCAGAGTCAGCTTGGACTCCGTAACAGTTTCTGCTCAACAATGAAGTGAATCAGCTTAAAGTATAACATATATCCTCTCCCCCTTGGACCGTGCCCCGTGCCCCCCACCCCAGCCCGCCCATCCTTGTAGATCATCACAGAGCACCTGAGCTGAGCTTCCTGTGCTTAATCCAAAGGGACACATGTACCCTAAAGCAACTTTTCAGGAGGGGATAAAGAGTATTGTGCTATGGTTATTTCTTTAAGGAAGCTCTTAAAGGTAAGGGGAAATAATTCCTTTGTTTTTTCTAATTCAGATTGTTTTTACTTACTCCAAGGAGAATTTTCTCCAGCTTCTCTGAATTTATGGAGGTTTTAATATACCTTTGTAAATGTTTAACAAATTCAAGTAACACTCCCCCACTTCTAACTAGTCTATATTCCAACAGAAACCTCATTTATTATGACAGATGTATTGTCTGTTACTCTCAATACATCAAGCTCTCTCTTGATAAAAGAGAAGAGAAAACAGATAAAGCACGACTGTGGGTTTGGCCAGCAATAAAGGCAGGTTGGGGTGTAAGATTTTTGATGCTGATCAGAAGCAGGTAGACACTACCCTCTGTGCACATGGTTGAGGCTGTCTTCCTTGACGGATAAAGACCTGGATAAAGGAGTTTCTGAGCTTATTCTGAAGGAGAACCCAGGAAGATGGGCACTTGGTCCTCTGGAGAGATGCAAGCAAGGGGGACCCAGGCTTTTCCTCCTCACACCTGCCTTCACTGCACAGTGGATGGGCGGGACGGCTCACCTG
This sequence comes from Bubalus kerabau, assembly GCF_029407905.1. Taxonomy (NCBI): domain Eukaryota; kingdom Metazoa; phylum Chordata; class Mammalia; order Artiodactyla; family Bovidae; genus Bubalus; species Bubalus kerabau. The sequence goes on from NC_073642.1 coordinate 27,845,684, forward strand.
AGCAGCAGGGACTCCTGATAGAAGTAGTGCTGGTTGGCGTTTCTCCGGATGCTTCTAAAACGCTGGGATGCCTTCGGTGGTTTCATGGGAGCCAGCTCGCTGCCAGGGATCAGGAGAGGTGGGCAGGGCGCTGAGAAGCAGGCAAGCAGGAGTCTGCTGTGCGAGTTGCTCTGCCCTCCAGTTCTCAGGAGCAGGACTGTGCGTCTGCAGTGATGCTACGAGCAGAGAAGCCAGGAAGCCACTCATGCATATGCATGTTAAGGTGGCTGTAGCAGCAGAGATTGGCTGGAGTTAAGACAGCCAAAGGCAAGAGGCTTGACCAGGTGATCTAGGACCACTTGGTGCTGCCCAAACAATCACGTGGGTGACCCCTTGTGCCAGGAAGGGCTCTGCTGTTTGCAAAGCACTTTATATCTGTTACCATGACTGGTGTTCAGAAAATATTTAGGGAGGATGCAAGGCATAGCTTGTTTGTTTAGTTTTTTAATTATCAAGAAAAAAGTTTAGAGACAGTAAGAATCTTGTTGTGTCCATGTAATAGGGAAGAATAAATCTGACTCCGTATTACATCATTTCTTTTATTTTAACCTTTGTATTCTATTGTGTTAAGAATGTCGCCTATAGCTTGAAATACACAGGAGAGCCCTTTCTCAAGGCTCTGACCTTTAAGGGTGTAACACTTTTCCATTCCTATAGAGACGAAAAGTTGCAGAACAGAGAACAGTTTCTCCTGTTGGAGATCTATAGAATACTTGATCTATCTGGGAACAAAGGACTCCTACACCAAGACTTTGCAATAATCAACCACGCCTCCTCCCTTGTGTGCAGTGTCGCTTCAGGCACCTGCGAGTCTTTGTGACCCCTTGGATGGTAGCCTGCCAGGCTTCTCTGTCTATGGGATTCTCCAGAAAGAATACTGGAATGGGTTGCCATGCCCTCCTCCAGGGGATCTTGCCCCCAGAGATTGAACCCCCAGAGAACACTTCTCATAAGAGAAGTGCCTCTTATGTCTCCTGCATTGACAGGCGGTTTCTTTACCACTAGCTCTATTTTACCACTCTTTACCACTACCACTATTCTCAGCTTAATTTTTCTGTTTTGAAAAGAATCAAACCTACAGAAATGTTGATAGAACAATACAAAGCATACAAGTACTGTATACTCATAACCTAGACCCACCAATTGCTAACATTTTGTCACATTTGCTTGATTTTTATCTATACATTTCCCCCCTACACCTTTTAAAAGTAACTAGAGGGGACTTCCCTGGTGGTCCAGTGGTTAAGACTCCATGGTTCCAATGCAGGGAATGCAGGTTTGATCCCAGGTCGGGGAATTAGATCCCACATGCCATGCGGTGCAGTCAAAAAAAACTATCCAAAAAGTGGGCTTCCCAGGTGGTGCTAGTGGTAGAGACCCTGCCTACCACTGCAGGAGACATGAGAGATGCAGGTTCCATCCTTGGGTCGGGAAAATCCCCTGAAGAAGGAAATAGCAACCCACTCCAGTATTCTTGCCTGGAGAATCCCATGGACAGAGCGGCCTGGTGGGCTACAGTCCATACTGTCGCACAGAGTCAGACATGACTGAAGTGACTTAGCACAAATGCACATCAAGAAAGTTAACTTAGAGAGGGTAAGAAACTTGTCCCTGTTCGTGTAATAGGGAAGAATAAATCTAACTCCATATTAGATTTGTTTCTTTCAAACAAGATGAATTCTTTAACTTTTGAATTCATCTATAAGTCCAGGACTTTCCAATAGTTTCACCACATAAACCTCCATTAAAAAAAAAAAATTGACACAAGAAATTATTTGCTTGCAGTAAGGTTGGTTGAACTGAACTAGAAAAGGCCCTTTCTGTTGAAGGCTCTGCCTTGTCAGTACACTAGAGACACCACAAAGAGGTGAGTCATGGAATGGGCCAAGCACTAGACAACCGGGCAGAAAGGAAATCTGTTAGCAACTCCAGGCTTGGGGCTTAGGAGGGGGACTGCAATCATGCATTCTTTTATTCATTTATTAGCAAGTCATTAGATTCCTCTTTCTGTCTGTCATGCATGGGTCTGACAAGCAAAGCCAGAACCCTAGCCTGGCATCTTGGGGTTCAGGGGCTGCCAGACAGGTGTTTAGATCCCCAGGCTCAGGGTCTGGGAATGAAACAGAGGCCTGGGCACCAGAGCTGGCCCTCACTCAAGATGGACTTGGGGCCTTGTGACATCTGGTCACCTGTCTGTCAATCTCCCTGAGGTCATTTGACCTGATAGTCCATCTAGTAATACTAGATAAAATCTGTGTTTATCAAATGGACAAAATGGCATATATAATAGAATTGCTTCTATTGGTTGGTTTGGGGGTATGTGTGTGTGTGTGTTTTTAGGAAATGGCAATCCATTCCACTATTCTTGCCTGGGAAATCCATGGACAGAGGAACCTCACTGGCTACAGTCCATGGGGTCACAAAGAGTTGAACACGACTTAGCGACTATATATATATACATGTATATATATATATTTGTGTTTTTAGAGGGGTGAAATTGAAAGTGTTAGTCACTCAATCGTGTCCAACTCTGCGACCCCGTGGATTGTATTCCGCCAGCTTCCTCTGTCATTTAGAGAGATAGGAAAAGGTAACGATAGCAAATTTTAAAGGATTCTACAGGGATTTATTAAAACAAATTATGATGTGTTTTTTGAATATTGGTAGAATGAGCTTTAATGTGCTCCGATGTGTGTGTGGTCTTTTTATGGTTTCCTTCTCCTGATTTTTAAAATTCTTTTTGAGTCCACCGGACAGTCATTGTGGCAATGAGCACAAGGTGAGGGGGTTGTTGCCACTCCTTAGCCCCAGCACAAGGGACTCAGATTCACACACACTCTGCTCTCGTCCTGCCTAGTTCCTCTCTGGGCCTCAGCTCCTCTGGGCTCACCAGGGCTGGTTAGAAAGAGGAAGTGCAGGCAGGAGATGTTAATTTCTGAGTGCTGGGAATAAATGACTGGGTTTGCATCTGACTTCCTCTGACAATCTGATTAGCGGCTTTAGATGTGCTGGATGGTTTTAAGTTAAGCCAGCATGTGTATGTAGATAAATGACTAAAAATCCCTCCAATGCTAATAGTGGAAACACTTTAAAAAATCAGAAAGGATCCAATGTCAAGATGCACTAAAACCATTATTTTCTAGATCGACTGCTTACAAGTTCTGGGTGGTGTGAGGAGGAAGATAAACAATATTGAAAAGGAGAGAAAAATCATGTGGAGGTCTATTTGTATAACATACAAATCCTTTTCAGTTGGAAAAAAAAATAAAAATTTGTTATAAATCCCAGGAGGTTTTAACAGAAATCATGAGGCGGTTTAGCTTACAGGCAAAACAACCTTCATTCCCTTCATCATCTACAAAAGGCATTCCCCACCCCGCCACTCCCCACTTGCTGCTAAGTGAATGCTAATACCCCTAAGGTACCATCTGAGTCCCATCAGCAATGCCAAGCTCCCTTTTCTAAGTTATCAAGTGTTTAGCCCTGCATTTTACAAGAGAGACGTTTCCATTTCTGAGATATATTTACGTGCGTGTTATATTGTCTGAGAGACACTAAAAGCTTTTGTTTGAAGTTTAGAATTACAATTTGGGCCCAGAAAATGTTATTTAGGGGAGACATTCAAGAATTGTTTCCAGTTTTCTAATTAACAAGGGAATTTGTTGAGACATGAGAGCAAATTACCTTTGTTGAATTCCTCCTGAAATCATCTCCTGCAGATTGAAGTTGAAACTGAGCAGATATGAAACTGAGATTTCCAAGAGGGAGATTGCGATACTTTGTTACTCATTTAGTTATGAGAGGCTGACCACAGGGCAGGAGGGTGGGGTTGTCCTCTGCTACACTTGCCCCTGCGGTAAGTGAAGACAGATTGTCACCACCCCAACAGAATCCTGTGGAAGAAGGCAATGACTGTTGGAGGGGTTGCAACTGGGATACGAAAATAGAGATCTCCTGTCCTGCTCTGCAGTTGTGCTTCCTCAAAAAAAAGAAATTCTTTTTCATAGATGATTATATCTAAACACATAAACTGTCCTAAGGGGACTTTCCTGGTGGTTCAGTGGTAAAGAGTCTGCTTCCCAATGCAGGGATGCAGGTCCGATCCTTGGTCTTCGAACTAAGATCTCAAGTGCCATGGGGCAAATAAGTAGGCATGTCACAGCTAGAGAAGTTCGTGCATCACAACTAGAGAAGCCTGAAACAAGACCCAGCACAGCCTAAATAAATAAATATTTTAAAAAAACAATAAAATTAAATTAAAGAAATAAAAGCCAAGTGAAAATTGTACCCAGATTATTGATGACCCACTATGGGTTAGTAGTTTATCTATGATATATCCTTAAAAAGCTCATTGAAATATGGGTTATGTGACTGATACTCGCTTCTACCATGTTTAAAGCTTTCTCTTATTTTGACAATCCTTGACCTTAACCTTTCACTCAAGGCTACCGAAGGGCTTGGATTACCCTCATCCTATTGCTTGACATTCTGCAAATCTGGTTTTCATTTTTGCCATGTCAATTTCCACTCACATTTTTTTTTTAACCCTTCCAGCCTTCCTTTATAACTCACTATCTTTTCTTATTACCTCAATTTTGCATCTATTGTTTCAGAAAGAACCCTTTGATTTTATTTCATTGAGAAAAGTCAGTATGGGCTAAGAATTACATTTTGTTTTCTGTAGTAAATCTCTTGAATTATGCTTTTTCTCTACCTCTTGCGTGCTTCATGTTCATTTCCTTTTTTAATGTTATGGGATTTTTAGTTAATTCTTTCTCTGTCCTTGCTCCTTGAATACCCAGTGTTCTTGTTGTTTGGTATTTGTTCCCCAATAATGTTCTTTAATTTTATACACTGCTTCACGGATGCTGTTAGATGCAGTCTCTCAGCCTGTCACTGGGGGAGACTGCTGGGTAATGACTTTGTGGGGCGAGGCAAGTTCAGTTCGGTTCAGTTCGGACATTCTGTCATGCCCAGCTCTTTGTAACCCCATGAACTGCAGCACACCAGGCCTCCCTGTCCATCACCAACTCTCAGAGTTTACCAACTCATGGCCATTGAGTTAGTTATGCCATCTAACCATCTCATCTTCTGTCATCCCCTTTTCCTCCCACCTTCAATCTTTCCCAGCATCAGGGTCTTTTCAAATGATTCAGTTCTTTGCATCAGGTGGCCAAAATGTTGGAGTTTCAGCTTCAACATCAGTCCTTCCAATGGATATTCAGGACTGAATTCCTTTAGGATGGACTGGTTGGATCTCCCTGCAGTCCAAGGGACTCTCAAGAGTCTTCTCCAACACCACAGTTCAAAAGCATCAAGTCTTTAACACTCAGCTTTTCTTATAGTCCAACTCTCACATCCATACATGACTACTGGAAAAACCATAGCCTTGACTAGATGGACTTTTGTTGGCAAAGTAATGTCTCTGCTTTTTAATATGCTGTCTAGGTTGGTCATAACTTTTCTTCCAAGGAGTGTCTTTTAATTTCATGGCTGCAGTCACCATCTGCAATGATTTTGGAGTTAACAAAAAAAAAATCTCTCACTGTTTCCCCATCTATTTGTCATGAAATGATGGGACCAAATGCCATGGTCTTAGTTTTCTTAATGTTGAGTTTGAAGCCAACTTTTTCACTCTCCTCTTTCACTTTCATCAAGAGGCTCTTTAGTTCTTCTTCTCTTTCTGCCATAAGGGTGCCAATTTGTGCCAATCTGCATATCTGAGGTTATCGATATTTCTCCCAGCAATCTTGATTCCAGCTTGTACTTCATCCAGCCCAGCATTTTTCCTGATGTACTTTGCATATAAGTTAAATAAGCAGGGTGACAATATACAGCCTTGACATACTCCTTTTCCTATTTGGAACCAGTCTATTGTTCCATGTCCAGTTCTAACTGTTGCTTCCTGACCTGCATACAGATTTCTCAGGAGGCAGGTCAGGTTGTCTGGTATTTCCATCTCTTTCAGAATTTTCCACAGTGTGTTGTGTCCACACAGTCAAAGGTTTTTAGCATAGTCAATACAGCAGAAATAGATGTTTTTCTGGAACTCTCTCACTTTTTCTATAATCCAACGGATGTTGGCAATTTGATATCTGATTCCTCTGCCTTTCTAAAACCAGTTTGACCATCTGGAAGTTCACGGTTCACATACTGTTGAAACCTGGGGCTTGGAGAATTTTGAGCATTACTCTACTAGTGTGTGAGATGAGTGCAATTGTGTGGTAGTTTGGCATCACCTTTCCTTGAGATTGGAGTGAAAACTGACCTTTTCCAGTCCTGTGGCCACTGCTAAATTTTCCAAATTTGCTGGCATATTGAGTGCAGCACTTTCACAGCATCATCTTTTAGGATTTGAAATAGCTCAACTGGAATTCCATCACCTCCACTAGCTTTGTTCATAGTGATGCTTCCTAAGGCCCACTTGACTTTGCATTCCAGGATATCTGGCTCTAGGTGAGTGATCACACCATCGTGATTAACTGGGTCGTAAAGATCTTTTTTGTGTAGTTCTTCTGTGTATTCTGGGCTTCCCTGGTGGCTCAGAGGTTAAAGTGTCTGCCTCCAATGCAGGAGACCCGGGTTTGATCCCTGGGTCGGGAAGATCCCCTGGAGAAGGAAATGGTAACCCACTCCAGTATTCTTGCCTGGAAAATCCCATGGATGGAGAAGCCTGGTAGGCTACAGTCCACGGGGTCGCAAAGAGTCGGACACGATTGAGCGACTTCACCTTCACCTTCTGTGTATTCTTGCCATCTCTTCTTATCTTCTGCTTCTTTTAGGTTCATACCATTTCTGTCCTTTATTGAGCCCATCTTTGCATGAAATGTTCCCTTGGTATCTCTAATTTTCTTGAAGAGATCTCTAATCTTTCCCATTCTATTGTTTTCCTCTATTTCTTTGCACTGATCAGTAAGGAAGGCTTTCTTATCTCTCCTTGCTATTCTTTGAAACTCTGCATTCAAGTGGACATATCTTTTCTTTTCTCCTTTGCTTTTCACTTCTCTTCTTTTCACAGCTATTTGTAAGAGGCAGTGGACGGGGAGGGAAACTGGGAGCATTGTCAGCCACAAATTGGCACTTGCCATGGGCACTTGCCGTCTACTTTCACAAGGATTAAATCAGGTACTGCTGCAGCTGCTGACCTTACCACACCCTCTGAAAGGAGTTCAGGATGGTGAGCAGAAATGAGGCACTCTGTGGTCTGGAAAAACTGGTTGAACAGGTCTTCAGATAGTTAGATATTCTCAGGAGCTGATTTTATGAGCCCAATTCTTGTATCTCCTCATATCTAAAAAAGCACTAAAATTTTTCATGGTGATGATTTTCTCTAGTGATTAGCAGAAGCTTCACGAGACCAGCAGAAACTTTCTACCAAAAAAATATATGCTTGCTTGTGCGTATTCCCCCTTCACCGAAATCACATCTCTACTGTCCTTTCCCCCCTGCCTCTTTGGAGCAGTTTCTCAGAGCTATCTGAGGTGCTGTCTCCCAGGCTGCAGTCCTCATTTTGCCCCAAAATAAAACTTAACTTGCAACTCTCACATTGTGCATTTTTTTAGTCGACAGTATCCTGGAAAGAAGAACTGGGGATTTGTTCTGTTAACGCCTCCCTTCTTGCTCCCGTGGGTAGTTCTCTCCTTCCGTTCTTTGTTCATATGGCCTCTTCCTCAGATACCTATGTGGCTTTGTCTGTCTCCTTTCCTTCTCTGTTAGGAAATTTTCCACAGCAGGAAGATCTCATCACTGTGGAGAGAGTTCTAATTTGTGGAAAATACCGACGCTGGAGACTTCCTATTCGGAATGGCCACTCTTGTTTGGATCACCTCTGTCTCTATAATGTAATTATGAATATTCATAGTATTTGTCACTGTTACCAGTTCAAGTGTGCAGTCCAGTGGTATTAAGCACATTCACACTGCTGTGCAACCATCATTCCCATCCATTTCCAGAATTCTCTTCAGGGTGCAAAACGAAAACTCTGTACCCATTAAGCAATCACTGCCCCCACCCGCTCTTCTCCTCAGCCCCTGGCAGCCATCATTCTGCTTTCTGTCTCAGTGCATTTGACCACAATGCTAGGTACCTCATGGGCTCCCCTGGTAAAGAGCTCAGATGGTAAAGAGTTGGCCTGTGATGCAGGAGACCCAGGTTCAGTCCCTCTGTCGGGAAGATCCCCAGGAGAAGGGGATGGCTACCCACTCCAGTATTCTTGCCTGGAGAATCCCATGGATGAAGGAGACTGATGTCCATGGGGTCGCAGAGTCAGACATGAATGAACCACTAACTCTTTCACTTTCACATATGTATAGGTGTAAGGGATTGATTTTGCTATACAGCAGAAACTAGCACAACATTGTAAAGCAACTGTGCTCCAATAAAATTTAATTTTTAAAAGTGTGAAGAAAACAAAAATAAAAACAAACAAACAACAAAACAGAGAGCACAGCCCACTGGGGCCCTGAGAGCATCGCCTACCTGTGAGCTCACAGGACAGTGGTTTTAGCTCAGCTGAGAAAGAGAGCTTTCTGTTCCTCCCTGTTGGTTTAACCACATGATACATGATCCTGTAAACAAATTAATTTCCCTGGGGACTTTTGAAAGCATCCTAACTGTATTATCATTTTTCTGCATAAAGGAAGCTTAGCAAGAAAACAATTATGGAATAGACTTGAAATGATCTCCAAATGGCCATCAAATAGAGAAGGCAGTCCACAGACATGCAGGAGGGAGGGGAAAAAAAAGGTTTTTCTTGTTAAATCCAGATTTGTTTATTCTGAAAACTCAGTTGATCCTTTTCTATTCTTTTTCCCTTTGGGCAGAAATTCTTGGCATCATCATTTAAAAAAAATTTTTTTTTTGTTCCTCTGCAACTGTCCACAGCTTTTCTGTTCTGTCCCCTCCACTCCAACCTCATGTGAAGGCCAAGGTAGAATTCTCAAATTTGGCCTGTTCTGGGACGAGCTGACCCGGCTGGGGCAGGGAGCAGACGAGCCAGGATGTCAGCTGTAAACCAGCCCCTTGGTTCTTGTGTTTGCTCCTCAGGCATTTGCTGAATGTCTGCTTTGTGCCTGCTTTGTGCTTCTTCCACACTTCCTTAGGGACAAAATGGAAAACAAGACACCAGTCTCTCCTTAAAGCAACTTGATGCTTCATGGAATGAGCCAGCGGAATTTGCTGCATGATGCAGGGAGCTCAAACCCAGTACTCTGTGACAACCTAGAGGGGTGGGATGGGGTGGGAGGTGGGAGGGAGGTTGAAGAGAGAGGAAGACATGTGTATAACTGTGGCTGATTCATGTTGATGGATGGCAGAAATGAAACCAGTATTGTAAAGCAATTGTCCTCTGCAGTGGAAGCACAGTTTCTTAACTACTGGACAGCCAGGGAAGTTCTTAAGCAGCCTTTTCAAATGTCATTTCTTCCTTTTATTTTTATGATATTTCTTATGTGCAGACCACGTGTTCACTAACATGGAATAATAAATAATGATAAAGTTAACTTTCTCTAAGTACCTCCTGTGTACTATTTACACACACATCTATTAACTATAATAGCATCTCTCATGTAACTCTGATAATAAGGACAGTTATGAGGCAGTAAGTAAGGGTCAACCAGGACTCACCCATATCTGTTTTTCTGTCCTTCAGGGACACACAGAAAGACTATATTTCCCAGAACTTTTGTGATTAGTCCAGGTCATGTGGGCTTCCCAAGTGGCTCAGAGATAACGAATCTTCCTGCCAATGCAGAAGACATGGGTTCGATCCCTGGGTCAGGAAGATTCCCTGGAGAAGGAAATGGCAACCTGCTCCTTGCCAGGGAAATGCCATGGACAGAAGAGCCTGGTAGGCTACAGTCCATGGGGTCGCAAAGAGTTGGACACAACTGAGCAGCTGAACAGCAACAACAAAGCTGGGTCTTAGTTGCGGCATGCAGGATCTTTGATCTTCGCTGTGATATGTGGAATCTAGTTTCCTGACTAGGGATTGAACCCAGGCCCCCTGCATTGGGAGCTTGGAATATTAGCCACTGGACCACAAGGGAATTGCCCCAGATACTAGTTTTGATTGTGTTGAACACAGCCTCCTTAATGATGACTCTCACAGAGCCGAGATAAGGTATAATATCTACTATGTAATCACAATGTAGTCTTTATTGATATGATGGATGATCTGTTTTGTAATAAAAAATCTCTTGAAGAATATTGGCTCAAGGAAAGACAATCACTGAGAGAACTATAGCCTTGTTTCATATCTTTGTGTAAGTCCTTGAAGCGGACCCTTCTGGTTCTTTCTAATCCCAACAGCCAGCCTAAACCTTTCAGTGTCCTTCTCACTTATTCTGACCTCTGTTCTTTTCTGTTGCTTGATAATCTTCCTATAAATTGTATAGGAAATGAAGCAAATGCAATTACAGTGTCCGCCAGACCTGATGCAGATAAATAGGAGGAAGTCTAGCCAAGTGTCTTCCCAAGGCAGTTCTCAGGGTCTGCTACTCAGAACAGAAAGAAGTTGGTTATCAATCTCAGAGCTGCCTGTTCCAAAGATATCATTGGCTCCTGGAGACCTCATGGGAAAACCATTTCAAATGAACATAAGTGATCAACACAAACAAAGCTCCTTTGGGAATAGACCTATAAATTTGCATTAGAATTCTGACTTCCTGGTGAATGAATAATCTGTTGCCTCTTCAGGCCACAGCCAACCTTCTACTATAACCTCCCTCATCTCCGTGTCCGCCTGCTAAAGCAGGAGACACAGGTTCGATCCCTGGGTTGGGAAGATTCCCTGGAGGAGGGAATGGCAAACCACTCCGGTATTCTTGCCTGGGAAATTCCATGGACAGAGGAGCCTGGCAGGCTACAGTCCATGGGGTCGCAAAGAGTCAGACACAACTGAACAACTGAGCACGCACGCATGCATGCATGCTAAAGAGACAACTTAGGAAGGGGGCTGGTCCTGGAAGAAAGACCAACTGTGATTAAGTGGATTAAGGCTTTGAGCCAGATGATATCAGCGAGAAAATCTCTCATTCCTGTCTGCTGAAAACTGACTCGTGACTTCTCCATGACCTCTCCATTTTATAGATGGGACCAGAGACTGGACTAGAAATTAATTAAGGTATTTCATTCTGAAATAGTAAGTACAGAAATTCCAGGGGCTGGGATGCATTCCAGGACTAGGATAGAGTCTCCATCTTGTGGCTAAATTCAGCTCTGCAATCACCCTCAGTACTGAACATCTTGCAAACTTAGAGGAGCAGCTAGGTGGTCAACGCCTTCCATGAGAAACATAAATAAGGTGTGTCAGCTCCGATCCAACAGGAAAAGCTTCATTCAGCCATTTGGGACAGGATTCAACTTGTACAGTAAACTGTGCAAAGGCAACTGTTCATTCTTTTACTCACGAGAGGGCCTACTATATGCGGGGAAGTGAAGATACACTGGTGAACACGGCACAGCCCCTGCCCCCAACGATATCACAGTCTAGTGGGGCAGGCGCACAGGCAGGAAAGTCTAGGGGATTTGACGCTATGGGGGTAGGGTGTGCTGGGGAGATTCTGGGGTACCTGGGGACACCAGTGGGTATTCTAGAACAGGAGAAACCTGAGCTGACCCCTCAGGGAGGTGTAGGAGCTAACCAGGAAAATGCACTGGGATGCAGGAGAGAGTGGTCGGTCATTACACATGAGGTAAGAGCGGGTAGGATTTAATTTAATTTATTTCATTGATTTTATTTAACACATTTTATTTTTATTTATTCTATTTCATTTATTTTATTCTATTTTCTTATTTTATTTCATTTATTTTATTCTATTTTATTTATTTCTCTATTTCATTTATTTTTTATTTCTTTATTTCATTTATTCTATTCTATTTCATTTATTCTATTCTATTTCATTTCATTTACTTTATTTAATTTCTTTTTATTTTATTTTATGCCACACCTTACTGCATGCAGGATCTTAGTTCCCTAACTGGGGATGAAACCCTGAGGCAGAAGTGCAGAATTTTAACCACTGGACCTTCAGGGAAATCCCTGGGTAGAATTTTAAAAAGGAACAAAATCTTCTGCCACAATGTAAATGACTACCAGGAGCTTAGGTTTTTTCCTGAGGGTCGACATTTAAATCGTATGCATTTAGAAAGAACACCTGGTGTCTTAGGAAATGGATCAGGAGAGCAAGGGAAGCTCAAGAGCTAACAGTGGTCCAACTGAGAGAGCAGCTGGAAGGATGGAGAGAAGGATACAGAAGCGGATTAGATCTAGGCCCTGACCAGGTCCTCGGTGCTCTTACAATAGTGGTAGCCGAGGTGGGATAACAACTTTAAAAGTGATGGGAATTGAAATGGTTTGAGAAACTCAAAGGTCAGGATGATGGCTGGGTGGTTCTTGTGCGGGGTGGCAGCATCTGAGCTGCTAAACTGTGTATCAAAGTTGCATTAGTTTTCTGTTCTGTGTAATAAACTACTACAAATCTACTGGATTAAAACAACACCTTTTTTTTTTTTTTAATCTCATAATTTCCATAGGTCAGAAGTCTGGGCATTCTGAGTTCAACTGAGTTTCTTGTTCAGGGCGTCACAAGACTGGAATCAAGTGTCAGTTGGTGTTGTGGTCTCATTGGCATTTGGGGTCCTTTTCAAAGCTCATGTGGTTGTTGGTAGAATTTAGTTCCCTGCTGTTGTAGGAAAGAAGCCCTGCACTCCTCTGGTCCCCAGGTTTGTAGCCCTGTCTGTAAGTTGTTCACATCAGAGCTGCTTATTTCTTCTGGGTCAATGTTGCGAGGCGACCCCTCCTTTCTGTCTAATAAGATGGAGTTTCATGTAATATCATGTTGTCATCTTCTTTGCTGTAGGACCTAGCATAATCAAGACTTCTCCAATGGCTCAGCAGTAAAGAATCTGTCTGCAATGCAGGAGATATGGGTTCAATCCTGGAGTCAGGGAGATCCCCTGGAAGAGGAAGTGGCAACCCACTCCAGTATTCTTGCCTGGGAAATCCCATGACAGAGGAGACTGCTGGGCTACAGTCCATGGGGTCCCAAAGAGTCAGACATGACTGAGCGACTGACACTGTGTGTGAAGAAGCTCACTCAGCGGTGTGCCTGCACCACTATGACCACTCTACCTCTGGGAGATGTGAACTCAGCTCCGTGGTTGAAAACCGTAGCTCTTTTATTTTTTAACTGAGCCGTGCAGCATGTGGGATCCTAGCTCCCTGACCAGGGATCAAACGCTCGCCCCCTGCAGTGGAAGCTCGGTGTCTTAACCACTGGACAACCAGGGAAGCCCTGTAACTCTTTAAAGATTCCAAAATATCATGATGGTATCAGAATTTCAGGAAAAGTTACACAACTACTAAGCCTGTGCGTCCCAAAGAGAGAAACCACCTCAACCAGAAACCAGTAAACCGCAAGTAGAGAGTAGTCCCAGTTGCCAAAAGTGGAGAAAGCCTCTGCGTGGCAATGAAGATCCAATGCAACCAAAAATAAATAAACAATAAAATAAGTACATTATAAAATTAGCGAAAAAGATGGGCAAAGGTATACAAGGCAAATTTAAGCAAAACCAAACAGGAGTTGCAGTTCCAAGACCAGAAAACATTCCGTGAGAGGGAGAAGGGCACGTTACAACTCTGAAGTGTGCATGATTAACGCAGGAAACCAATCTTCACGCCTCTCCAGTGGGGCCGCCGGAGTCCCAGCATCTGTTTCAGGAAGAGCGCTGTTTACTTTCAGCTGTGAGGAGCGCAGTTCTCATGAAGGGATAAATTACTATTCTCTGTGATACACAGTTTTAGAAAGAAAGCCCATCATTGAAGCTGGTGACAGAAGACAAGAAAAAGAATCTCAAGAAAGTGTTAACATGTAACGGGCCTGGTAATAGGGCTGAACCAGTTGGTTTTTGCCTTTCTTAGGAGATAAAAGTTTTAAATTTTATTAAATTGTGGCTAGATGATTGCCTGGAAGATGGAAGTGGGAGAACTAAGATATTAAGACTAATAGAAAACAGACTTGTGAAAGGACAGTGAGGTAAAGGATGCTTTTCTGGAATTTGGCAAAAAGGAGTTAAATAATATACAGTATGGATGGAGCATAAGTTATTTCACCCATATATTACTCCTACCATTTAATGTTTTTTATTTTTTTTTTGCTGTTATAAACATTCTACTGAGTACATTCTTATGGCTAAAGTTAAACGTTAAACATGTTCATGATTATTTCCTAAAGATAAATTCCTAAAGGTGGGGTAGCTAATTCAACAGAATACTTATTTTTTTTAGCTTTTATTTAAATATATATTTTTTTCAGAACACATATTTTAAAGAGATTTGGTATTGAATTACAAATTGTTCTCTAGAAAGTCTGCACCAATTTACTTCTCAGTAAGCATGTTACAAGAGTGAACATTTATTTCCCAAATATCAGGCAGCTATTTTAATCTTGGACCATTTGTTATGTGAAAATGCAATTGTGGTGTGGTTTAAGTTTGTATTTGTTTATTAATAGGTAAATGAAACATATAATCTCTTAAATATTCATTAGCCAATTACATTTCTTCATTTTGTATGTCGTTTTATTATTGGGGCAATTTTTAATATATTTTTTATTTTTTTAATATTTATATTTATTTATTTGACTACACTGGGTCTTCGTTGTGGCATGTGGGATCTAGTTCCTTGACCAGGGATCAAACCCAGGCCCCCATGCATTAGGAGCTGAGTCTTAGCTACTGGACCACCAGTGAATTATTTTTCAAATTGATTCTTACTTGGTTGACGTCTTTGGCAAAATATAACTGTTAATGCTTAGCTGTCCAGGCTCCACCATCCTTCACTGTCTCCTCTAGTTTGCTCAGATTCATGTCCATTGAGTCGGTGCTGCCATCCAACCATCTCATCCTCTGCCACCCCCTTCTCCTGCCGTCAATCTTTCCCAGCCGTCTTTCTCTGCCTTCAGTTTTTCCCAGCATCAAACCTGTGTTGCAGGTCTCCTGTGTTGCAGGCAGATTCTTTACCATCTAATGGGGAAGACCATTATAAGACTAACAATCACTAATGTGGGCTTCTTACGTGGCGATAATAGTAAAAAAATCTGCCTGCCAATGCAGGAGACGCAAGAGACAAGGGTTGGATTCCTGGGTCGGGAAGATCCCCTGGAGAAGGGAAAGGCAACCCACTCCAGTATTCTTGCCTGAAGAATTCCATGGACAGAAGAGCTTGGCGGGCAGTCCATGAGGTTGCAAAGAGTCAGACATGACTGAGTACAGTCACTACTATAATAAGAATGCTGTCTTGTTTCAGAAGTTAACTTGTGTGCTATGTTAATGTGAATTTAAGAAAAAGGAAGCAAACGTTCTGTGCAGCATGTTTTTTACTCACACCCTATCTTGTTGCCTCTTCAACGAGCAGTCTGTTGGAGGCCATACTTTCCATTTCATCCATATCTGGGGATTTCGGCTTCCTTCTGTGTGTGTCTAGACATTCTTTCTTGTGCACCTGTGATAGAGTTCTCCATACTAATCCTGAATCCTGCCTGTTGGTACAATGGCCCCAGCTGGATTGTGAAGCATGAAGATACTTCTCCTCGGGCAGGATCAGATCTTGTTCCCCACCCAGCATCCATCACATTAAGTCCCCTGGGTTGACTTCACTAGAACTGCAATGGGTGTCATTTCCAATAGCAAGAGGGAATTCCAGGGGTTTGTTTTCAAAGCAAAGTTGTCTGCTTACATTCAACTTGACCTCATGCCTTGATGCTGAACACAACTCTTTCAGGAAGTGCTCACTCCCCAGACCTCGCTGTCTTCACAGGCATAGAACCTGCTCCCACCAGCTGGACTAAAAGGCTTCATTATTTAAGGGCCATTGGGTGGAGGGCTCAGAAGGGTCTCATGCCACCCAAGTATGTCCTGGTATTTGTTGAGCTCTGCACTCTAGGGCCCGTGGGAAGCACTTTCCACACTTTATGTCATTTAATTTTCACAAAGACCCTATAGGGTACAGACTATGTAGCTCCTTTTGGAGAGAAAAAAATAATTGCTGTTTTTAGAAAATTTTATTTACTTGTTTTATTTATTTTTGGCTGCACTAAGTCTTCGTTGCTGCTTGTGGACTTTCCCTCTAGTTGCAGTGAGCAGGGGGGCTGCTCTGTAGTTGCGGTACATGGGCTTCTCATTGCCGTGGCTTCTCTTCTTGCAAAACATGGGCTCTAGAACATGAGGGGTTCAGTAGTTGTGGCACAAGAATTTAGTTGCTCCATGGCATGTGGGATCTTCCCGGACCAGGGATTGAACCTGTGTCCCCTGCATTGGCAGGTGGATTCTTAACCACTGGACCACCATGGAAGTCCAAAAAAGATAATTTATATAGCTCATTTACTACCACAGTTTGTAAATGCTGGCAGTGGTATTTGAACCAATACAAACTGTCTTCAGAACTCACACTATGAAATAAAAATGCTTTTTCTGTTTTCCTGTTGTTCTCCTAACACTTGAACTTGGGCTAGTGTAGTTTCAGCCTGAGTCTACTTGAGCACTAAATCATTGTCTAGCAAGTCCTTTCAGGGTAGGCAGTCCATCTGTATACCTCTTTCTTTCTCACTCCTTGAACAGACGATAAGCTGTGCTATTGGATTTTACATTTAGTTCAGTTCAGTCACTCAGCCGTGTCCCACTCTTTGCGACTCCCTGGACTGCAGCACACCAGGCCTCCCTGTCTATCACCAACTCCTGGAGTTTATTCAAAACTCATGTCCTTTGAGTCAGTGATGCCATCTAACCATATCATTCTCTGTCGTCCCCTTCTCCTCCTGCCCTCAATCTTTCCCAGCATCAGGGTCTTTTCCAATGAGTCAGTTCTTCACATCAAGTGGCCAAAGTATTGGAGTTTCAGCTTCAACATCAGTCCTTGCAATGAATATTCAGTACTGATTTCCTTTAGGATGGACTGGTTTGATCTCCTTGTAGTCCAACGGACTCTCAAGAGTCTTCTCCAACACCACAGTTCAAAAACAACAATTCTTCGGCACCTGGCTTTCTTTATAGTCCAATTCTCACATCCATACATGACCACTGGAAAAACCATAGCTTTGAGTAGATGGACCTTTGTTGGCAAAGTAATGTCTCTGCTTTTTAATATGCTGTCTAGGTTAGTCATAACTTTTCTTCCAAGGGGTAAGTGTCTTTTAATTTCACGGCTGCAGTCACCATCTGCAGTGATTTTGGAGCCAAAAAAAAAAAAAAAAATGAAGTCTTTTGCTGTTTCCATTGTTTCCCCATCTATTTGCTATGAAATAATGGGACCAGATGCCATGTTCTTAGTTTTCTGAATGTTGAGTTTGAAGCCAACTTTTTCACTCTCCTCTTTTACTTTCATCAAGAGGCTCTTTTGTTCTTCTTCACTTTCTGCCAAAAGGGTGGTGTCATATGCATATCTGAGGTTATTGATATTTTTCCCGGCAATCTTGTTTCCAGCTTGTACTTCATCCAGCCCAGGATTTCTCATGATGTACTCTGCATATAAGTTAAATAAGCAGGGTGACAATATATAGCCTTAACATACTCCTTTCCCTATTTGGAACCAGTCTGTTGTTCCATGTCCACTGTTGCTTCCTGACCTGCATACAGATTTCTCAAGAGGCAGGTCAGATGGTCTGGTATTCCCATCTTTTTAAGAATTTCCCACAGTTTGTTGTGATCCACACAGTCAAAGGCTTTGGCATAGTCAATAAAGCAGAAATAGATGTTTTTCTGGAACTCTCTTGCTTTTTCAATGATCCAACGGATGTTGGCAATTTGATCTCTGATTCCTCTGCCTTTTCTAAATCCAGCTTGAACATCTGGAAGTTCACGGTTCATGTACTGTCGAAGCCTGGCTTGGAGAATTATGAGCATTATTTTACTAGCGTGTGAGATGAGTGCAGTTGTGTGGTAGTTTGAGCCTTCTTTGGCATCACTTTTCTTTGGGATTGGAATGAAAGCTGACCTTTTTCAGTCCTGTGGCCACTGCTAAATTTTCCACATTTGCTGACATATTGAGTGCAGCATTTTCACAGCATCATCTTTTGGTGGTGGTGATTTAGTCGCTAAATCGTGTCTGACTCTTGCAACCCCATGGACTATAGCCTGCCAGGCTTCTCTGTCCATGAGATTCTCCAAGCGAGAATATTAATCATCTTTTAAGATTTGAAATAGCTCAATTGGAATTCCATCAACTCCACTAGCTTTGTTCATAGTGATGCTTCCTAAGGCCCACTTGACTTCACATTCCAGGATGTCTGGAAGGACATATTGTCAAAAGTGTGTAAATAATCTCCTCAGTCCAGTGCTTCACTTCACCTCTAAGGATTCAACAAAGAGTCTTAATTGATGAATTACATACTCATTCCTCTTTGTCAGGGGTCCCCATCCTCCACGATCTAATGCCTGATAATCTGAGGTGATGCTATGCTATGCTAAGTCACTTCAGTCGTGTCCGACTCTGTGCGACCCCATAGACGGCAGCCCACCAGGCTCCCCCGTCCCTGGGATTCTCCAGGCAAGAACACTGGAGTGGGTTGCCATTTCCTTCTCCAATGCATGAAAGTGAAAAGTGAAAGTGAAGTCGCTCAGTCGTGTCCAACTCTTAGCGACCCCATGGATTGCAGCCTAACAGGCTCCTCCGTCCATGGGATTTTCCAAGCAAGAGTACTGGAGTGGGTTGCCATTGCCTTCTCCGAATCTGAGGTGAAGCTGATGTAATAATATTAGGAAAAAAGTCCACAATAAATCTAATTCGCTTGAATCATCCCAAACCACCCCCGTTACCTGGGTCTATGGAAAAATTATCTTCCACAAAACTGGTTCCTGGTGCCAAAAATGTTGGGGACCGCTGCTGTTTGACACACATCTGGACCTGTTTCACTGAAATAAATGATTGGATGTGAATGTAACATCAGACCTCCAGAGGGCACCAGAGAGCTGCTGATGCTGCTAAGTCGCTTCAGTCGTGTCCGACTCTAGAAAACAAAAATTATATTTCCAAAGAGCTTTTGTTATCACCATCTGTGACACCCTCCTATGTAAGGAGGCACAGAGGCTCTTTGCTTATGCCTGTTGTTGTAGATTCGTGATGGTGGAAATCTCTGATGCAAAAAAAAAAAAAAAAACAAAAAAGATGCAGGCTTTGTCTTCTTACAGGGTTAGAATAACTTTTTTTATTTTTAAGCCTATTATCTTAATACTTATGTCAGCATTGTCTTCAGTGTTAAAGGCCTGCCTTAACTCTGCATTAAACTTAAGGTGTCAGTCAGTACAAAGCGATGGAACATCCATTCTGAGCCAATTCCATTATGTGTAAATTCATACCATTTTAATATTTTATGCCATCTGACAAGTAGATGAACTCAGATTTGAAATTCTTAAAAGCATGTTTATTGCAACAAGAAATGTATATGCTAATATTTTCTGCGTGCATGCTCAGTCGCTCAGTCATGTAGACTCTTTGAGACCCTGCGGACTGTAGCTCTCTAGGCTCCCCTGTCCATGGGATTTCCCAGGCAAGAATACTGGAGAGGGTTGCCATTTCCTCCTCCGGGGGATCTTCCTGACCCAGGGATTGAGTGCATGTCTCCTGCCTTGGCTGGTGGATTCATTACCAGTGAACTACCAGGGAAGCCAATAATACTGCCATTTCAATAAAGATTGATGTGTTACAAAAACAAACAAACAAAAAACCCTAATCCTAACCTCTAGAGGTAGATTCTCTCAACTCTCTTTGAATCACATTTGGGAAAGTGCTCAGAGATCTGTCACTGCAGAGCTGACTTATGAACATTCTTGTTGCAAAGTGTCAGATGTACAAAAACATCTGCTAGAAAAGCAGGAACATAAAAGCCTACACGAATTTAGACTTCCTGTGATTTCTTCTCTTTTGAGATAATGAGTCCTGCTATGGAGTTCATCACGTGATGGCAAAAGACCAGTTTGAAAACTGAAGGTGGTGACAAGTCTGGTGGACGATTCACAGGGTGAATTTGTTTGCATCAACCTACATTCAGAGACCTGCACACACTGTCTCCTAAATCCACGAAGGAAAAAGCCTGGCTGAGCTGGCAGGAGAACTTGCAGTTCTGAGCAATAGTTGCTTCCCACCTTACGTTCCTCTGTCTGTTATCAGCTGATATTTTAAATATTTTATTTTATTTATTTGGCTGTGCTGGGTCTTGGGTCTTCCCTGGTAGCTCAGAAGGTAAAGAATCTGCCTGCAGTGTGGAGACATGGGTTCACTCCCTAGTTGGGAAGATCCCCTGGAGGAGGACATGGCAACCCACTCCAGTATTGAGGACATGGCAACCCACTCCAGTATTGAGGGCATGGCAGCCCCCTCCAATATTCTTTCCTGGAGAATCCCAGGGACAGAGGAGCCTGGCAGGCTGTGGTCAAAGGGGTCGCAAAAAGTCAGACACAACCAAATCGACTGAGTATGCCGGGCCTTAGTTGCCACACATGAGGTCTTTGATTTTCACTGTGATATGTGGGATTTTTTTTTAGTTGTGGCATGCAAGATTTAGTTCCCTGACCAAGGATTGAACCCAGGCCCCCTGCATTGGGAGCTTGGAGTTCTAGCCACTGGATCACCAGGGAAGTCCCTGTAATTAGCTGATCTTGCAAACACAGGTTTTACCCAAAGAAACCAAAGAGTCATCCCCACCTGCAGCCCACCCCTGCTATACTGCACATCTAGCCTTCTGTAAGGAAGTCACATGCTAGGGACTAATGGGCACAGTCAACATTCCCCTCCACCGCCCGGCAACATCAGTACCTTTGATCCTACATTCATGGTTGAATTCTGTAACACCAAGACACTCACCACAGCCAGACCCCAGCGTGCAAGGGGAGACCTTCCTGGAAGGTTCCATCTCTGGCTTGCCTCCTGGCTCCGTCTCATGTCTCAGTTCATACGTCACCTCACTGGAGAGATCACGCCTGACTGTTCTCTCTAAAATGATTTCCAGTCACTCGCTCAATCTCCCTTCTTATTTTGTTTGTGTGTGTTTAAAATTAATTTTTATTAGAGTATAGTTTCTGTACAATGTTGTGCTAGTTTCTGCTGTACAACAAAATGAATCAGCTATAGGTACACATATAGCCTCTCATTTTTGGATTTCCCTCCATTTAGGTCACCACAGAGATAATATGCTCTATCTAGATAATATGATACTAGATACAGTTAGAAATGAATGCTCTTCCATTTTTGTTTCTGTTTCTATTCCACAGATATAGGCACTGTTGACACTTTAGATTATAGTCAGTTTTCTGTTTATACATAGGCAAATATAACATGTATCATTATATTTCAATGTGTTCATATGCTGATAACTGTTGTATTTCCTTTTATATGACTTCACATGACTTATATGTTTCATGGTTTCCTTTGGTTTGTGTTTTGATTCATGGTATTAATATTTATTTTTGTGTTCTCCAATGATGACTTGCTTTACATTCTTTAAATGTTTTCAGTTAGTTGCTTAATATTCTGCAAGTGATGGGAGTGAAATCATATCACTTGATATCCAGTTCAGGCAAATTCAGCTCTGAGACTAAAGGGAAAGAGGCTGAGAGAATCCTTTTATCTGCTAATTTGCCTTCCTGAGACTATTCCCCAAATGCCAGAGGAGAAGAAAGGCATCACTTTAAATGTACAGAACAATGAAGGGAAAAATAAATCATGTCTTTTGAACTTCAAGGGCCTGATTCCCAGTAATTTGAAGGAGACTTAACGTTTTGGGGGATTTTTTTTTCTCCCAGAGGAAAAAAGTCTGCCCACACTTTTTTTTTTAACTTTTGCACTGAGTTAAGATTCTCACCCCGGCATCAGACACAGTCCACTGTAGTGCTGAATTCCTCAGAAGCCTTTTAAAAACCTGTTTCTCTGATTTTGGAGCCAAGAGTGAAATATAATCTTTACTCCCCAACCTAACTGAGGCTCACATTTAGGAAGGAAAAAGACGCCAGGGTCTGGGATCGGAGCCCCAATCCAGGGGCCAGGGCCATGTGGCGCTTTAACAAATCTGCTAGAGAAGCAGGCTTCCTCTTCAGGGACAGGTGACATGTATCATCTTCACTAATGCTTCACACACACACACCTCCCCCCGCCACCCACAAAAATAGGAAATGTGCTCATCTCTCTGCTCCTGTAATATTCCATATGTTGTCATTGTTATTTGGTCACTAAGTTGTATCCAACTATTTTGCCATTCTATGGGCTGTAAGTCCACCGTGCTCCTCTGTCTATGGGAATTTCCAGAGAAGAATACTGGAGTGGGTTGCCATTTCCTTCTCCAGGGGATCTTCAGGAAGATGGAAGTAGCAAGTGCAGTATTCTTGCTTGGGAAATCCCATGGACATTGGAGCTTAGCAGGCTACAGCCCATGGGGTCGCAAAAAGTTGGATACGACTTAGCGACTAAACAACTTCTTGTACTTGGAGAGCATCCAATCTCAGGAAGCTTTTTTCCTAACTTCTGCTTCTTTAACAAAATCTCAAAGAGATGTATTCACGTCTTCAGATGGTTATCCAAACATGATTTGGAAAAAAATCCTCAACCCAGGGGCTCTCTTATCTCAGTTAGCTCTCCAGAAAAAGAGTCAAGGGCAAATTAACAGCTCCAATAAGCTTACATGGTTTAGATAAAGATGGGGACATTTTTATTAACTTTCTGCTGCTGCTGCTACTGCTAAATCGCTTCAGTCGTGTCTGGCTCTGTGCGACCCCATAGACAGCAGCCCACCAGGCTCCCCCGTCCCTGGGATTCTCCAGGCAAGAACACTGGAGTGGGTTGCCATTTCCTTCTCCAATGCATGAAAGTGAAAAGTGAAAGTGAAGTCGCTCAGTCGTGTCCAACTCTTCGCCACCCCATGGACTGCAGCCTACCAGGCTCCTCTGCCCGTGGGATTTTCCAGGCAAGAGTACTGGAGTGGGTTGCCATTGCCTTCTTTGGTTATTTAAGGCTGCTGCTGCTGCTGCTGCTAAGTCGCTTCAGTCGTGTCCGGCTCTGTGCGACCCCATAGATGGCAGCCCACCAGGCTCCCCCATCCCTGGGATTCTCCAGGCAAGAACACTGGAGTGGGTTGCCATTTCCTTCTCCAATGCATGAAAGAGAAAAGTGAAAGTGAAGTCGCTCAGTCGAGTCCAACTCTTAGCGACCTCATGGACTGCAGCCTACCAGGCTCCTCCGTCCATGGGATTTTCCAGGCAAGAGTACTGAAGTGGGTTGCCATTGCCTTCTCCATATTTAAGGCAGTGCTTCTCAAAATAGGGCTTGTGAATATGAGCCCCTCCTGAAATAGTTTTCACTGACCTGCAGTGAGATAAATATAGAAATTGGGAGTAAGTGTTAGAACTTTTACAGCAATCGGACAGAGTGAGTAATTTTATGTCTGTTTAAACATTTAAACAAATCTCTGAGGATTATATTTTGTATCTTTGTTTTAGAAAATTTTTTTTGATGTGGGCCATTTTTTAAGTGTTTGTTGAATTTTGCTACCATATTGCTTTTGTTTTTTATGTTTTTGGTGTTTTGGCCATGAGGCATGTGAGATCTTAACTCCCTGACCAGGGATCAAACCCACATCCCCTGCACTGGAAAACGAAGTGTCAACTGATGGACCAACCAGGGAAGTTGCTGTTTTGTATCTTTTAAATTTTATCTATAACAATTCACTTTTGTTATCTTTTCCAAGATGATTAGTTAATGATGCATTGGGCAGAAAAAGACTTTTGTTTCTTTCCACACAGAATTTGAGAAATGCCATGCCGGTGCATAAAGTGTTCTAATATTGCCTGACTGCAGTGAAGTGGGAGCTTATAGTGAGTTGTAAACAGTGACTTTAAATACTCATTTGGAAGTCATTTGGGAAGAAATCCACACTGAGAGAAGATTATGCTAGCAAATAACAGACAAAGTGCAAAAGCAGTTATCTCTGCCATGTAGCACACATTTATAATCATTGCTCAGTTGTTCTAGGTTTTCGATTACAAGTTTGAAATCGCAGGAGAGGAAAATGCCCCAGACACGGTGTCCTGATTTTATCTACCCAATAACATGATTCAGCCTTTGATTTTTGTTCACACCCACAGAAAATATATGCTATTAGCATAAATTATGTATGCAGATGAAAATGTGCACTGCTACTGCTAAGTCACTTCAGTCGTGTTCGACTCTGTGCGACCCCATAGACGGCAGCCCACCAGGCTCCCCCATCCCTGGGATTCTCCAGGCAAGAACACTGGAGTGGGTTGCCATTTCCTTCTCCAATGCATGAAAGTGAAAAGTGAAAGTGAAGTCACTTAATCGTGTCCGACCCTCAGGGACCCCATGGACTGCACCCCACCAGGCTCCTCCATCCATGGAATTTTCCAGGCAAGAGTACTGGAGTGGGGTGCCATTGCCTTCTCCGAAAATGTGCACTAGCTCTTCTTAATAACCATTTTTAAAGCTCACACATCCCTGCCTAGCTTTCTAAGAAATACACGCGATAAGAACATCAGGCTCCATTTTTTTCAGCCTACAAGAGTCACAGTGAAGGAAAGCCATTGATTTTACACAAAAACCTTGTTTGGTAAGTCATTCTTGTTAATAAAGTTGAAAGTACACATTAACAGGATAAAAGGTTGGTTGCCTGGCTTCAGGAAAAACCAGAAGATTTCACAGTGCTAGAAATAGAGTCGTCAGACCACCTGCGACAGAAAAATTTCCTTTGAGGAAAAGCCGTGTGATTTAGACCCAATTTCTCCTCTTAGGTTATGTTCAACAACACATAGCCTTGGTGAAGGCTGAGGAAAAAGTGTGCACATTCTGTCTTCCTTACAGACCAGACAGAAAATGCATTGGAGATTTTTATTCTCCTCCAGATTAAATTTCATGCAACTACTTGAAGACTCACTGTCTTAGTGAAATGAAACATGGCAATGTTTCTCAAGTTTACAAGATTGAGTTTTCTTTCTAGGAAATACAGAGCACAGGACAGCTTCAGTGGGAAGATGGAGCAGAGAGCATCTTTTAACGGGACACTGGACCACCTGGTCACCACTGTGTACTCTTCTCTAATTGAGTTAGATTATAGGATACTGCAAAATTCACATATTTATTAAATGTCATAAAAAAGTAGTGGGATGGCTTTACTTTGCCTACTGTGGGAAAGTTTAGGTTATTTAATATTCAGTGATGTCAGAGCAATTCTCTAAAAAGAATTATTTTTAGTCACAAAGAGCTGAACACAACTTAGCAACTGAACAACATAGTTGGGAAGGAGTTAGAAGGTAGGGGGAAAACAAGTAAGCAAATTAAGAAAGTCATGGGAAAAGTGTACAAAATGTACACCACAGACTCTCTTTATAAGGGTAAACTTTTGGAACAGAGTTACAATATCCAGGAAATACTAAGTTTACCTGAAGAAGGAAATGTGCTAGGCCCCTAGCACCCCACAGTTAGAGACACATATTCAAGGAGACACTCACCAAGGTGCACACTGAAACTGTCATAATGCAAAATCTGAAAACAGCTCCAAGGCCCAACAATAGTGGAACAAGCTAATTTGTAGCAAAATGTATAACTATACTACATTTTGTATGGATATTATAATACAGTAAGATGAATACATTACAATTATATATAAAACATATATTAACTATAACAGCTATTGGACAAGCAAAAGCAAGTTGTAGAATATGTACAGTCTGATCTATGAAATTTAAAATCAAGGAAATGATTATTTCTGCTGAGAGAAGCTGGACAAAGATATATGCCAGCTTTAAGATGAGGTCTTTACTACTGGGGAAGAAAAGCAAACTGGACAATGAGATTAAAGATTCAACTCTACCAGTGCTTTGCTTCTTAAAAAATATGGAAAATTGTTGACATGCGTCAAATCCGGCTATAGATACATGAGATTTCACAATACTGGTCTCTGTATCATGGGCTTCCCTGGTGGCTCAGATGCTAAAGAATCTCCCTGCAATTCAGGAGACCTGGGTTTGACCCCTGGGTAAGGAAGATCCCCTGGAGGAGGGAATGGCATCTCACTCCAGTATTCTTGCCTGGTGAATTCCTTGGACAGAGGAGCCTGGTGGGCTACAGTCCATGGGGCTGCAAA
Source organism: Bubalus kerabau (assembly GCF_029407905.1). Taxonomy (NCBI): domain Eukaryota; kingdom Metazoa; phylum Chordata; class Mammalia; order Artiodactyla; family Bovidae; genus Bubalus; species Bubalus kerabau. The sequence goes on from NC_073642.1 coordinate 27,871,861, forward strand.
GAGTCAGACATGACTGACTGACTAACACACACACATACACACACACACACACCTTCTCTCTATCATTTGATATTTTAAAGCTTTTACAATAAAATTATATTTTAAAGAGTAAGTTCAATTCACTTGTTTATTAATCCATGATGTTTGCTCCTTTCATTCCTGATTTTTCACATTTCCTTTAAAAACTCACCTCTTTATTAAAGCAGGAAAAACAATATTCAGACAGAAATTGAACTTAGTACCTAATAAATTAATCCATATCTAGGCACTACTTCATTTTGAAATAAATTCTCTGGATCACTTGAAATATAATTCAGCCACATGTAGTGAAAATTTCCAATGGTTTCTGAATCAAATAGACCCAGATTAAAACTGTGATTCCCCCAATTTCCTAACTGAATAATCAAGGATTTATTTAACAAATTGAACCTGGTTCACTGAATGTTAAAGTGATTTGGCATAATTTGATGGTTATTACGAAGACCAAATAAAATGTAGGTTAAATGCCTCACACATTTGGTATTCAAAGACAATGGTAAATTAATCACAGATAATATTAATTGAGATCTTAACTATTTCCTGCCTCTTTCTGTGCATTTAATCTCCTCAACAACCTTGTAAATTAGATACATCTATGATGCCCTTCCTTTTTTGATACAATTAAACAACCTGCCAACAGTTAGTATTTAGATTTTAAATTCAAATTATCTAATACCAAATTCTGTGTGCATAAACACTAACCTACAGAATGAGAAAGCTATATCTATATCTACACATATATACCTATGTTGTTGCTGTTTAGTTGCTAAATCTTGTCTAACATTTTGTGACCCCAGGGCATCTCTGTCCTTGGGACTTCCCAGGCAAGAATACTGGAGTGAGTTGTCATTTTCTTCTCCAGGGGATCTTCCCGACCCAGGGATGGAACCTGCGTCTCCTGATTGGCAGGCAGATTCTTTACTACTGAGCCACCTGGAAAGCCCCTATCTATAACTATATCATCTATATCTATATATGTATATGTACAATTTTAGAAAAAGTCTGTCAATTTTGTGATTCTGACCTGGATCTCAATGACATGTCTAAGCTACACCATCTAGCTCAGAATCCAATCTTGCTAAGACCTGACACATATTGAGCCCACCTTGGTTTCTACATCTTATTTCTTAAAGAGTGAACAACGTTTTTGGAAATTCAAAACCAAACTCAAACAATGAGATAGTCCAGGATCCCCCAGGTGTTACCTGTGAGGGTGTGTATTACCTGTAGAAAATGCTGTCCTTCTCACCAGAAGGATGTTATTCCAGCTCCATGGGCTACTTCATTTCCATCCTCCTTTCCAAACTGACCACCGTTTACCTTGGGGAACAGGACAGTATCTGCTGGGGCTGCTATTTCTCCTTCAACTCTATGTAGTAGTTGATCAGTTACTCTCCCTCTTGCTCATGTGGTCTGAGAGTGGGCTGATGCTCAACAGGGCTGTGTTTTTTGTCCTTGTTTCCGTGGAACCATCTCTTCCCCTGTCTGCTCACCAACAATCTAATGGTGAGACTTTCACTGTGTCTTGGCTTCCCTGCATCTTTTTCTGAGGCTGATCATATTCTCTTTGCAGCTATTACAGTGCTTTCATTAAGCACTAACGGGAACTTCCCACAGTGAGAAAGCAAAACACATACTGACTATAATGTATGTACAAGGTTTAACTTTAATGGGACCGCTAGAATTACAGCTCCCTCCTCTTCCTGCCTCTCCTCTTCCTTCTCCTCTTCCTTCTTCTCCTTCCTTTTACTTTTCAGAATTTCAAAAAACCTATTTGCAGGGCAAGAATAGAGACGCAGACACAGAGAAGGGACTTGTGGACACAGTGGGGGAAGGAGAGGGAGGGATGAATTGAGAGAGCAGCCCCTACCATATGTAAAACAGACAGCTAGTGGGAAGCTGTTGTTAACACAGGGAAGTCAGCTTGGTGCTCTGTGATGACCAAGAAGGTCATGACCTAGTGGGATGGGGGATGTTGGGTGGGAGGCTCAAGAGGAAGGGGATATATGTATACAAACAGCCAGTTTACTTTATTTTACACCAGAAACTAACACAGCATTGTACAGTAATAATACTAGAATTAAAAAAAAAAAAAGTAGGCATCTACTGAAAAAAAATTATTTTTCAAAATCAAAAGCACAAGCTTCAGTTTATTGAGCTTCCTTTCCCCATTAATAGTCACTAAGTGTATACTCTACTACATTGAAACTGAATACTGGCCCATTCTCTGGCATACATCACACCCAATAAGACCGGGCTAAATCCTCTTCTTGATTGCCTGTTGTCAGTGACATCATTCAGAATTCCATGATCTCACTTACTTCAGCCAGAGTTATATTTTTATTACTTATTTATTTAATTTTTTTGGCCTTGCCACACAGTGTGTGGGATCTTAGTTCCCTGACCAGGGATTGAACCCATGCCCACTGCAGTGGAAGCACTGGAATCTTGGACTGTTAACCATGGACCACCAGGGAAGTCCCAGAGTTATATTTTTATGATGCAGTTCTAGTCACTAAAAGGTTTGGTAGATCTTGGTAATTCTCCATCATCTGAAGAATTAAGTGAGGTGTCATTATCTATACTTGTATATGGATTAAGAAAGCCCTTTTATATCCTCTAAACAAAAGTACTTCAGAACTTGAAATTTTTTTATTTGTGTATAGGCTCATTTTTATCTTATGTTTAGTTTAGGATCATCAATGTTTATACCAAATGGAAAGAGAGATTAATGAAGTAGAAATAAAGTGTATAATAGAAAGAACAAAGTCAAAAGTTAGTTCTTCAATAGATGAAGTCTTATATGTAGAAGACAAAGCTACAAAACGTTTAAAATAAAGTATAAGAGAATATGGTTATGAATTTGACATATGAGAGGAATTCTTACCCAAGAGACACAAAGCACACTCCAGAGAAAAAAGCTGATACACTTCACTACATTAAATTAAGAATTTGGTTTAACAAAAGGCTCATTAATAAAGTGATGGGACAATGTGTACTATCTAGAATATATAAATAATTTTAACTAATGAATTTGAAAAAGAAAATGGCTCATAGAAAAATAGGCAAAATTTTGAACAGATATCATTTAGAAAGGGGCTTCCCATATGGCTCAGTGGTTAAAAAAAAAAAAAAAAAGTCCACCTGCCAATGCAGGAGATGCAGGTTTGATCCCTGGGTCTGGAAGATCCCCTGGAGAAGGAAATGGCAACCCACTCCAGTAGTCTTTCCTGAGAAATCCTATGGATAGAGGAGCCTGGCAGGCTACAGTCCATGGGGTTGCAAAGAGTTAGACATGATTGAAGTGAATAAACAACAGGAACAAAAAAATGAGTAAATAATGAGATACTATGAAAGGCAATTTACAGTTTCTGATACAGTAAAAACTGTTAGTTGATATTAGAGTTATTATTAATAAAAACATATTGTGGCATATGTCATAAAGAAAAGTGTTTTCATAGAACTAATTAAAAATAAGTAAATTAAAAGATGAGACAGCATGGTAACTTAGGAAAAGAAAGAAACTGAAAATTTAAGGAAAACAAAACTTAAGAATTTAAAAGTTAAATATAAGGAAATTGGGGTGGGGGCAAAATAATGCTATATCAGGACCTTGAACTTTAATATTAAAAGCTTAAAACATTAGCAGTCTATGGAGAAATTAAAACAATCACAAGAGATAAACCACTTGCTCAGAACTTGCAGTGAACTAATTGTGTCAAAGTTAAACTACCAAAGGGTGAATAATAAAAATTAAAAGAAGATAAATAATTAAAAGGAAACTTATAAAGAAGATTAACAAAACAAAAATATGAACGCTAGAAGCTGACTCAATATCCAAAAAACATTTATTTGAACTTTTCTCTGTGCCATGAAAAGTGCTCATTGCTGGGAATGAAAACTTAGACATCAAAGGACATAAACATGATGCTGCGTTTAAATTATTAAAGGGTAAATAATAAAATATGTAAAATATTTAATGGACAAATAGACACACATTTAAAGGACTGTAAAAATGAGAGATAAAAGGGATTATGAAATCCTGAAAGCTTAATAGGTTAAAGTGAGATGAGACAAATTAAGGCACTTTAAAAGAAATGCATTAGTTCACCATTAAGAAACCAAAAAGCTTAATGGTACGAGCACACATTGGGAATGATCACTTACTGGTGGTATGGCCGTGAGCACACCGCTAAGCTGCCTCACACTTGTCAGGTTTGTAAAAAGTGGATCATCATGGTTCCTATTTGTGGGAGGGGAGTTGTGAAGATCAAGTGAGGTCACAGATATAATGCAATGAACACAGTGCCTGGCTGAGGTCAGCTCTTGACAACAGTTCAGTTCAGTTCAGTTCAATTCAATCACTCAGTTGTGTCCAACTCTTTGCGACCCCGTGGAAAGCAGCACAACAGGGTTCCCCGCCCATCACCAACTCCCAGAGTTTACCCAAACTCATGTCCATTGAGTCAGTGATGCCATCCAGCCATCTCATCCTCTGTTGTCCCCTTCTCCTCCCGCCTTCAATCTTTCCCAGCATCAGCGTCTTTTCCAATGAGTCAGTTTTTCCCATCAGGTGGCCACAGTATTGGAATTTCAGCTTCAATATCAGTCTTTCCAATGGATATTCAGGACTGATTTCCTTTAGGATTGACTGGTTGGATCTCCTTGCTGTCCAAGGGACTCTCAAGAGTCTTCTCCAACACCACAATTCAAAAGCATCAATCCTTCAGTGCTCAGCTTTCTTTATGGTCCAACTCTCACATCCACACATGACTACTGGAAAAACCAAAGTTTTGACTAGTCGGACCTTTGTCAGCAAAGTAATGTCTCTGCTTTTTAATATGCTATCTAGGTTAGTCATAGCTTTTCTTCCAAGAAGCAAACGTCTTTTAATTTCATGGCTTCAGTCACCACCTGCAGTGATTTTGGAGCCCAAGAAAATAAAATCTGTCACTGTTACCATTGTTTCCCCATCTATTTGCCATGAAGTAATGAAACCGGATGCCATGATCTTCATTTTTTGAATGTTGATTTTTAAGCCAACTTTTTCCACTCTCCTCTTCCACTTTCATCAAAAGGCTCTTTAGTTCCTCCTCAGTTTCTGCCATAAGGGTGGTGTCATCTGCATATCTGAGGTTATTGATATTTCTCCTGGCAATCTTGTTTCCGGCTTGTGCTTCATCCAGCCCAGCATTTCTCATGATGTACTCTCCATATACGTTAAATAAGTAGGGTGACAAGATACAGCCTTGACACACTGCTTTCCCAATTTGGAACCAGTCTGTTGTTCCATGTCCAGTTCTAACTGTTGCTTTTGACCTGCATACAGGTTTCTCACGAGGCAGGTCAGGTGGTCTGGTATTCCCATCTCTTTAAGAATTTTCCCAGTTTGTTGTGATCTACATAATCAAAGGCTTTGGCATAGTCAATAATAAAGCAGAAATAGATGTTTTTCTGGAACTCTCTTGCTTTTTCAGTGATCCAGTGGATGTTGGCAATTTGCTCTCTGGTTCCTCTGCCTTTTTAAATCCAGCTTGAACATATGGAAGTTCTCAGTTCATGTACATTTGAAGTCTAGCTTGGAGAATTTTGAGCTTTACTTTGCTAGTGTGTGAGATAAGTGCAATTGTGCAGTAGTTTGAACATTCTTTGGCATTGCCTTTCTTTGGGATTGGAATGAAAACTGACCTTTTCCAGTAATCATTCCCTAAAATAAATCCCAAATGAATAATTTTGGAAACTATAGGATGGGCTTCCCAGGTGGCTCAGTGGTAAAGAATCTGCCTGCCAATGCAGGAGATGCAGGAGACGTAGGTTGGATCCTTGAATTGGGAAGATCCCTAGAGGAGGGCATGGAAACCCACTCCAGTATTCTTGCCTAGAGAATCCAATGGACAAAGGAGCCTGGAGGGTTATGGTCCATAGGGTCACAAAGAGTTGGACACGACTGAAGCAACTTAGCACACACCCATGCAACTAATGAGGACCTGCTGTAAAGCACAAGGAACTCTGCTCAGTGTTATGTGGGAGCCTGGATGGGAGAGTTTAGGGGAGAACGGATATGTATATGTATTGTTGATTCCCTTTTCTGTCCACCTGAAACTATTACAACATTTTTCATCAGCTATACTCCAATATAAAATAAAAAGTCAAAAAAGAAAACCGGCAAACAACAAAAAAACCCACGTCCTTCCTTTGCATGTCCTGCTCCATGTCAGCCTGCAAGAAGTTTCACCGTGTGGTCAGGACAGACTGAAAAAATCACCCCCTGTAATACTAAGCGAGCAGAGACAAATGAAAACAGTCTATTTGGGCTTGGTGTTTTCATGCTCTTGTCCCTAAACTTTACTTTCAGCTTTAATCTCACAGGAAAAGAAAAGGAGCTTTATTTTAGGATATGAATACTTCTGGATGATTTGCACACAGACATTTGTATTTGGCATGGAAATATATTAAAAGTGGGAAAAAAAAGAGAGAGAGCAAATTGGCAAAGGTCTGTCTCAAATCACGGAGGAGAACAAATTTTAGGGATTGCTAAGAGGGAAAGTAATATCTTAAGTGATCTTACAGTCAGGAATATTGGCAATGTCAAGAGTGTTCCATTTTATTCTCCAGAAGAAGCAGAATTTGCAAGCAAATTTGGCATAGAGAAAGATCCTAAAATGCCTTCTTAACTCTGCATTTTCTCTCATGCAAAGTGCCAATAAAAAAAGGAAAGAGTTGAAGGAGGTACAAAGAGGGGAATGAATTTTAGTTTGCTGTCCACACAGCTGTGGAGAAAATAAAGCAGGCAGTTGTACCTGTTGGCACTGCACAAGAGAATGTCTTTTCTTTCTTTTCATTTAAAAGTTTTATTGGTTTCTATCAATGTCAGAATTCTTCAGAAAGCATCTGTAAGTCATGTCTAAAATAGCAGAAATTATCCCAGAACAGATATCCTGTCCACTTTGTCGACTTAGAGCTGGAATGTAAATGAAATCTCTTGAATCTGGTGAAAACACGGAGACATGGCAATCTGAGGCCACATATTCATAAACGTACGCTTCTCATACATTCACCTTAAAACGACCATGGATGGGGAAGGGTTTGTACCATCACTCGAATTCCAGAAACTTCAAAAACATTTTACAAACCATGATGAAGTTAGGGTGACAACTCAATGCACAGATGAATTTCCCTTAAGGAGAAACTTAATGCTCAGTCCAATTTCAAGAGAAGGAATTTAGTCCACCTGGGTAAAGCCTGTGCCTTCCAAGTTTCATTGAAATAACCAGAGAAGTATGGAAACAGGCAGAGAAAACCAGTCTGAGGACTTAGCAAGGGAAAATGACCTCAGTATGCCAGAAGCTTTGGGGAACGTCTACATGATAGACACACACAGGACCAGATCAAGGGAGCACCAACCACTCTGCAACCTCTGAAAGCCTCAAGTTCACAGCTTAGATTGGGAATGATGGCAACCACGGGCCACTGAAGAGACAAGGTGGGTATCTTCATGACCTCAGCAAAATGCTTGGTGCTGATGGAAAGAAGAGGGTCATCTCTTGGCTGCCTCTTTGCAGAAGGTTTGATGCTTTCGAACTGTGGTGCTGGAGAAGACTCTTGAGAGTCCCTTGGACAGCAAGGAGATCAAAACAAATGATCGACAGAAATCAACCCTAAATATTTATTGGAAGGACTGTTGCTGAAGCTGAAACTCCAATACTTTGGCCACCTGATGCGAACAGACAACTCATTGGAAAAGATCCTGATGCTGGAAAAGATTGAGGGCAGGAGGAGAAGGGGACGACAGAGGATGAGATGGTTGGATGGCATCACTGACTCAATGGACATGAAATTGAGCAAACTCTGGGAGATAGTGGAGGACAGAGAAGCCTTGCAGGATGCAGTCAATTGGGTGTCAAAGAGTGGGACATGACTTAGTGCCTGAACAACAACAGAATAGCAGGCTGTGAGTAGCCATCTGCGATCTTAAAAAGTGTTCATCTCTACTTCTTGCCCTGGATTGAGTTTGAGTAACCCAGCTCTGAATATGTCCTTTACACATCATCCCTAGCCTCACTAAACTTGGTGACCAGGGTCATGGGCTTCAGTAGACATGTAAGTGTCCTGGGATGATGTCAAGCATTTTAAGTGGTTAAGATGCAAAGGGCATCCTTCTTGCTTAATTGCATGTGTGCTCAGTCACTTCAGTCATGTCCTCTGCAACCCCATGGACTGTACCTACCAGGTTCCTCTGACCATGGGATTCTCCAAGCAAGAATACTGGAGTGGCTTGCCATGCTCTCTTCCAGGGGGATCTTCCTGACCCAGGGATGGAACCTGAGTCTCCTGTGGCTCCTGCATGCAGGCAGATACTTTATGCTGAGCCACCAGGGAAACCCTCTTGCTCAATTACTAATGGGCAAAGTGTTGCCTGTGGTCAGAAGAACAGTGGTTAAAAAGGCAACAGCCATGGCCTCTGGGCTCACATGGTGGTCAGGGTCCGTACTTAAAGCCAGGTCAGACAATCTGTAAAAGTGACCTAGTTGCTACACTTAGTGTGCCCTGCCCCAGCCTCTGCTGGCTCCTCTGTTCATCACTTCCCTCCTGGCATTTCACCATCTTTCAGGCCCCAGGTGAATGTGTATGTGTGAGTGTGTGTGTGTGAGTGTGTGTGTGTGTGTGTGTGTGTGTGTGTGTAGGATGGGTTCAAAGGAGAAAGAGTTGCCCTCCTGGCTACTTTTTTCCTAAAGTCTTTGTCTAATCTTTAACTCCTTCTGTTTTCTCTCCAGACATGTGTTTTTATATCAAATCAAATAGCAGCTACTTTTATCTCTGCTGTCACACTCTCCTTCAGAAATAATAAGCAGATAACAAACCAGTTCCTACACAGAATTAATGCTTTTGAACTGTGGTATTGGAGAATACTCTTGAGAATCCCTTGCACTGCAAGGAGATCCAGCCAGTCCATCCTAAAGGAAATGAGTCCTGAATATTCACTGGAAGGACTGATGCTGAAGCTGAAACTCCAATACTTTGGCCACTTGAAAGGAAGAACTGACTCATTTGAAAAGACCCTGATGCTGGGAATGATTGAAGGCAGGAGAAGAAGGGGACGACAGAGAATGAGATGGTTGGATGGCATCACCAACTCAATGGACATGAGTTTGAGTAAATTCTGGGAGTTGGTGATGGACAGGGAGGCCTGGCATGCTGCAGTCCATGGGGTCACAAAGAGTTGGACATGACTGAGCGACTGAACTGAACTGAACTTAATAGAGAAACAGACATAGCGAATAGACTTATGGACATGGGGAGAGGGGATGAGAGGGTGAGATATATAGAAAGTATAACATGGAAACTTACATTATCATATGTAGAACAGATAGTCAAGTGAAATTTGCTGTATGGCTCAGGAAACTCAAACAGGGCCTCTGTATCAACCTAGAGAGGTGGGGTGGGGAGGGAGATGGGAGGGAGGTTCAAAAGGGAGGGGATATATATATACCTATGGCTGATTCATGTTGAGGTTTGACAGAAAACAACAAAATTCTGTAAAGCAATTATCCATCAATTAAAAAATAAATAAATTTTTTAAAAAGAGGCTCTTTAGTTCCTCTTTGCTTTCTGCCATAAGGATGGTGTCATCTGCATGTCTGAGGTTATTATAAATAATTCAGAGATGATTTAAAGTATACAGGAAGGTGTGTGTAGGTTTTATGCAAATACTACACCATTTTATGAAAGGGATTTGAGCATCCATGAATTTTCCAGATTTCACGTTGCTTCATCATTGTCATCTTTTATTGTTAACCATTTGGACGTATGCTCCATGAGAGCAAGACCTTTGAGTGGTCATCACTCACTTAAAAGAGTGCCCAGCACTACAGAACAAATATCCAGTGAATTAATGACACCCCCAACTATTTCCTAGTAAGGCAAGCTGGAGCCTTTTGCATTGTTCTATAGCCTCTTATTGGGCTTCCCTGGTGGCTCAGAGAGTAAGGAATTTGCCTACAATGTGGGAAATCTGGGTTCCATTCCTGGGTTGGGAAAATCTCTTGGAGAAGGGAATGGCTACCCACTCCAGTATTCTTGCCTGGAGAATTCCATGAACAGAAGAACCTGCTGGGCTAGCTGGACACAACTGAACAACTAACACAAAGCCTCTTATTAGAGGAAAGGTCAAGACATATTTTACAGTCTAAAATGTTATAATGGTATATACTCTTAAAGAAGTTTGAATTTTCATACAACTATTTCCATATTTAAAAAAAACTTATGTGAACAAAGATACCCATTGCTTTTTTAAAAAAATATTTATTTATTTGGCTGTGAGGTTTTAGTTATTCGTGGCATATGGGATCTAGTTCTCTGATCAGGGATCAGTCTTGAGTCCCCTGCATTGGGAGTGCAGAGTCTTAGCCATTGAACCACCAGGGAAGTTCTGCCCATTGTTTTTTGTTTACTACTCTGAATTTCTCATCTGAGTCAGAAAGATCTCTCCTGGTTTTCACCATCTTGTTACTTATTTTAAATCATTTTTTTCTGTATGAATTTTATTACTCCAAACTAAGTCATGACCTGGATAACTATAATGGTGTGATCACTCACCTAGAGCCAGATATCCTAGAGTGTGAAGTCAAATTGGCCTGAGGAAGCATTACTAAGAACAAAGCTAGTGGAGGTGATGGAATTTCAGCTGAATTGTTTCAAATCCTAAAAGATGATGCTGTTAAAGTGCTGTACTCAATATGCCAGCAAATTTGGAAAACTCATAGTGGCCACAGGACTGGAAAAGGTCAGTTTTCATTTCAATCCCAAAAGGGCAATGTCAAAAAATGTTTACCACACAATTGCACCCATTGCACATGCTAGCAAGGGAATGCTCAAAATCCTTCTACTGAGGCTTCCTGAAAGAAATCAACCCTGAATATTCATTGAAAGGACTGATGCTGAAGCTGAAAATCCAATACTTTGGCTACCTGATACGAAGGCTGATTCATTGGAAAAGACACTGATACTGGGAAAGATTGAGGGAGAAGGAGAAGGGGGGTGGCAGAGGATGAAACAGTGGGATGGCATCACTGACTCAATGGACAGGAGTTTGAACAAACCCGGATAGCTAGTGAAGTACAGGGAAGTCGGCTTGCTGCAGTCCATGGGGATTTACATCCTTTCAGCCAGGCCTCCCCTCATTGCTCATTTCTAACTTCCTTGCTAACAGTGGACACTTGAATTGTTTCCACTCATTTGCTTTAACAAATGGTGCTCCAGGGCATAACTTTGTGTACACATAAGTCTACAACATATCTGCCAGAAGTAGGTAAATGTATTTGCATCTTGATAGTGAAGTGAAGTGGGTGAAGTCGCTCAGTCGTGTCCGACTCTTTGTGACCCCATTGACTGTAGCCTACCAGACCCCTCTGTCCATGGGATTTTTCAAGCAATAGTACTGGAGTAGATTGCCATTTCCTTCTCCGGGGGATCTTCCCAACCCAGGGCTCAAACCCAGGTCTCCCGTATTCTAGACAGATGCTTTACCATCTGAGCCACCAGGGAAGTCCAAAACCAAACTTTGTCACGATAGTGTTAGTTGCTCAGTCGTGTCCGACTCTTTGCGACCCTATGGACTGTGGCCCTCCAGGCTCCTCTGTCCATGGGATTCTCCGGGCAAGAATACTGGAGTGGATTGCCATTCCCTTCTCCAGGGGATCTTCCTGACCCAGGGATCGAACCCAGGTCTCCTGCATTGCAGGCAGATTCTTTACCGTCTGAGCTACAGGAAAGATCCTTGTCATCTTGATAAACGTTGTTCAATAGTCCTCCATAGGTCATATTCCATTTTTCATTCTCATCAGAATAACTCTGGAGTTGAGACTTAGAATAAGGGGGGTTTTATAGAGATGACCAAGATTTTATAAGCCTGTAACACCTCTCTTTTTCAGCTTCCTCTCATGTATTGAATACCAGCCTTTTCAACCCTTCTTCTTATCTATCACCTCCCCTTTGGGAACCAGTAAATATCTTTTTATTCAGAGAAAGTCAGGCCTTTCGGTAAAAAGTTATTAAAGCATCTTGGCTTCCTCCTTACTCTCAGTCTTGTACTCTGTTCATATCACTGGGGAAGTGGCCATCCTTCACTTGTCTAGGACCAGTCCTCTGGGTGCTCTAGGTCAAATCCCTACATAATTCCTCAGGGACCTCGATTTGTCAATTTAATATTGTTGGTGTTGTGGGTCAGGCTCAGTCTATCAATAACCAGTGCTGTGGCTGGACCAGCCCTTGTGGGTCTTAAGATTACAAGATGCCCTTCAATAACTATCAAGAAATGTTGGCAGGGGGGTGGGGAAGTTTAACACTTACAGGACCTGGAAATTACATGGCAAACCTCAGGCCACACCACACAGTCATGGGTAGAGAGAACAAGGGCCTGGAGTTCTACTTTTATTGGGGTTGAGCACTGGGGGGTGGAGCCTAGGATTTTGAGGGCTCACTCATTATTGGTGAATTTAACAGGAATTTAAGGCACAGGAAGAGAAAAAGCAAGTGGCCCAAGTGGTTAATCATTGAAGTCAACCATAATCTTTAAAACAAAGGGGCCTCAGTGTGGAGGTGGGGGGTGGGGATGGGAGGAGCCCGGCTTTTTATCTAGTTGTGTGGCTGGCAGTGTGTTTATTGAAGACAGCCATCTTCAAAATGCAGGCCTTGGCAAGCAAAGCTTAAGTCAAACATTTGGATTATACACACACACAACACACACACACACAAAACAAAACCCAGCTGTCAAGGCTACACTACACTCCCTTTTCCTCCTCCTCCTTCTGTTGCCCCCTGGCTCCCTGACTGCCTGCTCTCCTTTTTGTTTGTCTCATCATGACAAAACTGCTCACAAATATATCAGTGAATCCCTCAGTGCTAGGCATAACTGACTGTCAACACTTTAGCTTGCCTAACACTTCTCAGCATTTTACCCTGTCTGCATTCTTGAAATTCTCCCTTGACCCAGGGGACCACTCACCTATTGGCAGGACTGGTTTTCTGTTTCCTCCCTGGGCTTCCCTTCTTCCTCCTGTACCTTAAGTATTGCAGTTTTTTAGAGTTGTGTCCTGGGTCATTTTATCTCGCTCTGGATATTTCCCTGTCTGATGCCAGGTGGCTTCAACCATTCCTGCTGTTGGCTTACGACTTCCAGATCTATCCTGTCTGGGCTGTGTTGTTGTTCTGAATCTATAGTCAGCTGTGCACTAGACTTCACTGTTTGGCTGTCACACAAGCTCCTCAAACTCAACGTGTTCAAAATAGAATTCATCATTGTTCTCTGACAATTTCATTCTGCTCCTGTTTTTGCTATATCCCTGAATAGTCCCACCAATCACCCACTCTAAAAATACTGACTCTCAGCCTATTTCTTAACCCAGTATTTAGTTCCTTACCAAGTACAACCATTTGGTCTTCCTAAAATATTTCTCAAGTCTGTTTTCTCTTCTGCTCCCAGTGCCCCTGCCTCAGTTCAGACTGCCTGAATTACTGACAGCCTCTTGCCTGATGCCTGATCTTTTCATCTTTGGTCTTGAACAAAAATACCCCACTGTTACTGAACCAGGTAACTGAATCATGTTCGTTTGTACAGCAAGTCAGGGCTGAGACCTTGAGGTCTGCAGCAGAGAAAGGGATTACAGGGGTACAGGCAGCCAAGCAAGGAGACAGGAGAACAAATCTCAAATTGGCCTCCTTGAAGGAGGTGCTTAGGATATTTATGGGGTAAAGAAGCAGTGTGGGAGACTTCCTGGTGGTCCAGTGGCTAAGACTCCATGCTCCCAATGCAGAGGACCCGGGTGCAATTCCTGGTTAGGGATCTAGATCTCAAGTGCCACACCTAAGACCCAGAGCAGCCAAATAAATAAAATTCAAAAAGAGAAGCAGGGTGGTTTGAAGCTTCAGGAAAGGTTATTGAAGGTTAGAAAAAGGTGAAGTAATTGGAGCTGTGCACAGAGGTATCTGAGTTACATGGTTCTTCACAGGATGCACATTAAGAAAATGATGGGCTACATTATCATGATCTCAAGATGGAGATTTTGGCCCTTGACAATGAAAGGGCACCCACTGGACACTTGTGCAGGCCCAGTTGAATGGTCAATGGTCTCAACTTGTTTGAGCTGGGCAACACTAACCCCGTATTCTGAACAACAATTTAATCAACTATTACTACACTGACCCCTGATCAGAAGTGTTGTCTACAGGGGGCAGTTAGAGGAGTTGTGTGATATATTTTCTAGGCTGTGAAGCCAGGAGGGTATGCAGTTTGCAGGAACACTTAAAACACACTTGGTCAGTGAAAGCAAGTTATAGGTTATTATTCATTAATATACAGATTATAGTTCAAGGAATCTAATTAATGACTGCTCCTGTTTCACTATCACTGGTTTGGGCTTCAAAATGAAAACTTGCTCACGGCATTCTGCTGCTTGAAATTCTTTCTTGTTCACTGTTGCTCTGAGATAAACTCCAGAATGCCTAAGCGAGGCCTGGCCTTGCTCCAGCTCCCACTGTCACACAGATTGTGCTCTTCCCTACAAAGGTGAGGTGCTTCCTTGTATTTCACCTGCTGCCTGCTCTACCATCAGTTCCTTTGACCCTCTCTTTCTCTCCTCCCCTGTACCAGCTTGTTACAACTGCTCAAGCTTTCAGACCAGCTCTAGCCTGGACTTCCTGAAGCAATTCCTGGGCCACCACGCAGGCGTGGCACTAGCCTGTCCCTGCCTTTCCTTCCCCAGTTTTCTCACAGCATCCTTTGGTGGGATCCTTCTCATAGTGTTGCTGGGTGTTAATACATCTGTCTCTACCACCAGATTGTATTTTCTTTTTTTTTGAATGTCCACTTAGGAACAGGCCCTGAGCTGGGTATTTATTACACATTATACCATTCAATCACACATCAGTCTTTTTTGTGTTTTGTTTTGTTTTGGGGTGCCTACTGGGGTAGGTAGGATCTTAGTTCCCCAACCAGGGATCAAACTCCACCTCCATTGGATCTTCCAGCTCCTTGCATTGGAGGCACAGTCTTCATTACTGCACTGTCAGGGATGTCTGGACTGTGTGTTTTCTGAAGGGAAAGACCGTCTTCTTGCATCATCAGGATCTAACTGGGACCTGTCATGCAGTGAGAGGAATCCAGCTGATATGAAATGAAATGACCAAGAGTAGTTGGGTGTTGCTCTCAGCACAGAAGAATAGGCCGTAGTCATTTAGTGGCACAAGACAGAGACTGCATTTGCAGTTTTTCCAAGCCTTCTTTTCATGTATTTATCTCTAGTGTTACATAATCCGTTAACTGTTCTGATAGGAGATGTCTTCACAAATGGCAAATCTGCTTCTTTTTTCATGGGTATTTACACAGGGAATTTGCAGTCTTGGTCAGTTCCCAGACTGGCTGAAGTCTTTGATGTTAGCACTGATGTGATCCGAAGGGTTTCAGAAAGCAAATTTGTACCTGTTAGGGTCCACAAGGGGTTCAGAGCATATTATTTAAAAATGGTCCATTGCAGTAACCTGGCAAACAAGGGATAAAGTCATAGTGGCCACATTGCCCTGGTAGCGTCCTGTTTTTCCTTAAGACAGTGTCCCATTTTTCCCTGCTGGTGCCAGTTTCTCAAGACTACGTGACCACCCGCCTGTGAGACCCCTCTGACTATGTGATCACAAGACCCCAGCTTCAGGCTAAAGATAACCTAAGGCCCCCTCCCTTTGGGGCACAATTTCCCATCGATAGGGTATAAGAAGGGTTGGCTGTGAAGGGAGATCACTAGTTTCTCTCTAAAGCCAGTTACTTTCTCTCTTCCTATAATAAAGCTTTCTCTGCCTGAAAGCCCAGCTCACTCTCTTTTTCTCCGTGTTCACCTTCCAGTAACCACATTGGAACAGAAACTGAAGCAGGATCAAAAAGTCCTTAAGAAACTGGACTTGCCCACTCATTCCAGGAGCTCCCAGGCCCTGGATTCCTCAAAACGACTTTCTGCAAGCCAGTCTGCATCAGGCTGTTTGCTGATGTCTGGGGATGAAGCCTCATCCAAAGGCCATGGTCACAGCATAGCTTTGAAAGCCATTGAATTGAACACTCACAGTACAGATACACCAAGGATACAGAAGGAAAGGAATAAAGGAGTCCAGGGCCTGGAGGAGGGCAAGTGTTTAGTGCCTGTTGCTGCTGCTCTAGGTCACCCCACCAGCAATTGTGGGGGAGCGAGAGGAACTGACAGTGATGGACTGCCCAGCAACCAGAGGTTGGAAGAGCTGAAGGCAGGGGACCCAAGTGACCAGATCTTCAGCAACAGAGTTGTGCAGAGGGAACGAGAGTTTTTCAACAGCAATGGGAACTTCCTGTACAGAATCTGAGCCAGAGACGTGCCACGTGACACACAGCCGGCCAAGAATATTTGGTTCTGCCTGGGTTTCTGTGTATGAATTACCCACCTTGGAAGCGGGGGAAATGATGAGCATGGAATGTGGGATGAAAGGTTTGAATCTGACAAAGGGCAGAGGACTTCACAGGGCAGAAGTGCCTGGGAGTGGGGCAGTGACCAGCCACGCACAGTCCAGCCTCCTGGAGCACAGCCCCTGCTCTGATCCACATGCATCTTCAGGACTCGCCCGTCTTGCATGTGCTCTTTGACTTGCTCTCTGTTACTTTTGTTACTGTAGTCACACATAGTGGCCTGCCTCCGAGAATCCTGCCCCTCTGCCTGACTGTTAAACTAAAGTGCTTTTGTTCAGAACTCTGTCCACCTGTGGATGGCAGGAAGGAAGAAATTAACACATTCCCTTCCTGAGACTTGCCATTCTACAAGGTATTTGCAAGATTAACAGCCTTTTTAGTCTGTTCCTCACCTCTTCTATCTCTAATTCATAAAAGAACCTGGCATCCAGCCCCCGAGAAGATGGTTATTTGGAAACATTAATCAGCCATCCTCTTGGTCAGCCAGCCCTCAGAATGCAGCTGTATTCCTTGCCTCAACACCTCGTGTCATGTGGTGAGCATAGCGAGCTTGGACCCTTGACCCTGCTCCTGACCTCTGTCCTCAGCTAATTTAAATCTGCATCCTAAGCAGCTCTGTGCCAGCTGCAAAGAGAGGGAGCCAGTTCACACATCCCTCCCAGGGCAGGAGGCCCGTCTGGGCAGGACTCAGCACACAGGAACCTTGCACAGAGCCCTTGTTGCAGAGCACCCCCAGCCCTCTTCCTGGGCAGAGCTGGCTCTGAGCACCTCAGAGCAGGATCTGGACTAACTAACAGCTGCTCCTGGACAGGTTGGTGACCCTGGGCTTCACTCTGTGTGGCCTCCCTCCACCACGTCTTCCAGAGGCTTCCACTGCACCAGGACCCTGGGCCCCTGTCTCCACCCACCATCCCTTTTCTTCCTGACTCCTGGGTCCCTCTCCTTAGGAGAAAGCCTCCTTGAAATTCTCTCCCACTCGTGGGCCAGAAAAAATGATTAGAAATCAGGCCAGAGCTTCAGGCCCAGGTCCATCCTGACCCTCAAGACTACACTTTTCTGTTCCTTGCACCTGGCCAGCACAACAAGGCCCATTTTTGCAACTGTGAGCCCCTGAGGGGTGAGGATTGGCTGACCTAGACGAGCCACCCAGCCCTTCCCAGCAATGCCTGGGTTGAGGTCTTTACAAACAGCCCCCTCCAGGAGATGGGGCTTCCCTGGTGGTTCAGTTGGTAAATGAATCTACCTGCAATGCAGGCGATGCAGGTTCCATCCCTGGATCTGGAAGATCCCCTGGAGAAGAGAATGGCTACCCACTCCAGTATTCTTGCCTGAGAAATCCCCTGGACAGAGGAGCCTGGCGGGCTACAGTTTATGGGGTCTCAAGAGACCTACCTTACACTTAGACCTTTATCTTGAAAATCTGTTGCTAAGCCGTGTCTGATTCTTTTGTGACCCAATGTACTATAGCCCACCAGGGTCCTCTGTCCATGGGATTTCCCAGGCAAGAATACCGGAGTGGGTTGCCATTCCGTTCTCCATGGAATCTTCCCCACCCAGGGATCCAAACCCGAGTCTGTGGCATTGACAGGTGGGTTCTTTACCACTGAGCCATACTAAAATGGGATCTTTATCTTATTTGGAGCTTATTCTTGTGTATGGCATTCGGGAATATTCTAATTTCATTCTCATTTTCGCTGTTCAAGGAACCAGTGAGGTAGGAGATAGATGGGCTCCAGGTTGGAAATTCACAATCAGCCAGCCTCTGCTCTGCATTTCCTGAAGCAACATAGGTGGGTTCCAGTTGAGGAATTTAAAACCAGCCCCCTGTATGCTCTCAGAAATTGAAGTAACAATAGAAACAGAGTAAGTAGCCAGTCTTTGTCTCTAGTAAACACCTCAAGGGAATAATCTTGGCAAGGACAAAGAGAGGCAAAGCCCTGATTGAGTAAAGGATTAGGGAGAACACTACACTCGCAATGCACAGAAAGGCTCCTTGGAGTCAAGTCAGAGGATAATTCCAGGCCATAAGGAGTCATGCTCCTCCTAGAAGCCTCCCACTTCAAGATACATCTTGGCTGAGGTTTGTATGTGCACCCCAGGGGAGGGTGCTGAGACAAATTAACCGGTGGCGGGGGAGGGGGGGTTACAAAGATTACAAAGCAAGATGATCGGCCTGAGGGAAGACAAAGACCCAGATAACTGGCCTCTTATAAAGGATATAAACTTCCAAAGGCACAACTCTCTCTCTCTGAGCTCACCTGTGGATCTTCCCACATGTACTTTTTTTCTCAATAAACTTTTTACTTTACTCTTTACCTTCTGCCTCCTCACCTGAATTCATCCTTGACCAGGCAGGCAAGACAAGGGACCTTAGCCCTGACAGCTGGCCCCTGTGGTCAGTGGTTAGGACTCCCAGTCTGGGAAGCTAAGACCCTGCTTCCAGCTACTGCTCACTGCCGCTTAGAGCTGGGCACATCGGAAATGACCAGCACACTGTCCCCCAGAGTGGCTGTCACCAGTTTGTATTTCCAGCAGCAGAGGAGGAGGGTTCCCCTTCCTCCACAGCGTCTGCAGCATTTAACGTTTGTGGAGTGTTTAACAATGGCCGCTCTGACTGGTGGGAGGTGATTCCTTCTTGTAGTTGTGATTTGCATTTCTCTAATATTTAGCGATGGTGACATCGTGTGACTTTTCTTAAAGGATGTGAGTTAAAGGCACCTGCTGAAGGCGGCTCCCTGAACACCTGCCCAGTTTTGAATCCTTTTTTGGTGACCGCCCTGGGGGACTTCCGGAGGGCAGTTGTTTACTCCCAGCCCCGGGTCCCTGGGAATATAAAGGCCCATCAGGGCAGCTTGTATACTTGCTGTCACAGAAAACAGCGCAAGGGGGCAGCATTTCTTCATGTTCCACTTTCCTTTTTCCTTTTTCTGGGCATTCATTGTTATTTTACTTTGGAGTAGAATTGATTTCTGATATTGTGTTTGTTTCAGGTGTATGGGCGCTTGATTCACTTAGACACAGACGTTTATCAGTTCTTTTGGGGGTTCTCTTTCTCATATAAATGATTAAAATGTGTTCCATAGACTGCCCTGTACTATTCAATGGATTAGTTGATTGTATCAAACAACTATATTAATGATATATAGTTTGATATATATTAATTCGCATAGGTTATTAGCAAAGTCTTAATTTATCCCTCAATTCTAAGATTTTTTTTGGTAATCATAAGTTTGTTTTCTAAGTTTGTGAGTCTGTTTGTATCATGCAATATCTGACATTTGCATTCATTTCAAGAATTCAACTGTCAGTGATGCCCTGTGATATTTGTCTCTCTCTCTGACTTCCTTTACTGAGTGAGGTGATCACTCTGTCCATCCACGCTGCTGTCAATGGCGTTATTCTGTTCTGATTCACGGCTGAGTAGTGTTCCAGTGTAGAGGTGCACCACTCGGTCCTCTTTTTCCTGTCAATGGATTTCTTGGTTGAATTTGTTGCAGTGAAAAGGAAAAAAGGAGGAATGAGTTTTTTTATTTCTTAAGAACAAAGAAGATGAAGAAACAGTGAGCAGGCCTGAAAGTTCCTAGTTTTTTTACTTTAATGCTCTAACTCTGCATGTCTGTAAGTGAGTTTGCTTTTCTGCCCCCTAACTCTGCAGGAGCCACACTTTGCACCTATTTTCCTTTGACTCTGTGCTAAATACATCCCTATCTAGTGTTTACTCTTGCAACACCCTTCCCCTTGTAGTTGCACATCAGAAAGAAGGCCACCGAACTGCCAGACTCAATTACTGGGTTATTGATGCCAGTTTATGACTATCTTTGAAACAGTCTCACAAACTTAGAAAACAAATTTATGATTACCAAAAAAAATCTTAGAATTGAGGGATAAATTAAGACTTTGCTAATAACCTATGCTAACTGATATATATCAAACTATATATCATTAATATAGTTTGGAAGAGGAAGAAATCAAGATCCTGTCACCTTTGTTCCTCATCACTGACTGCGAGCCCTCCTCTTATATGAGTCCCTAAACTCCTCATGGGGAGCACAGTTCTTGAGGCACGAGCCTACTGCGTTCCCCGTTTCACCAGCTGAGAATTAAAGCCACTTTCTATTTCCTCCAAACTCTGTCTCCATATTTTTTATTTGGCTTCACCTGGCAGAGAAAGCCAAGATTTTGGCCAGCAGCAATTCTAGTTCTTGGCCATTGTAAACCGTGCTGCCCTGAAAAGAAGGGTGCACAGGTCATTGTGAATTCTGATCTTCTCTGGGTCTAAGCCCAGACGTGGGATTGTCAGACCTTACAGTTTCTGGATGTTTAGTTTATAAGGAACCTCTTTGCTGGTTTTTATTGTTCCTGCACCAGTTTACATCCACACCAAGAGTGTAGGAGTGTTCCCTTTTGCCTCCATGCTCTGCCAGTCGGATTCTCTGTAGATGTTTTAGATGGTGGCCATTCTGACCTGTGTGAGGGGACTTCTCATGGTAGTTTTGATTTGCCTGGCCTTAGGAGAAGGCAATGGCACCCCACTCCAGTACTCTTGCCTGGAAAATCCCATGGATGGAGGAGCCTGGTGGGCTGCAGTCCATGGGGTTGTGAAGAGTCGGACACGACTGAGCGACTTCACTTTCACTTTTCACTTTCATGCCTTGGAGAAGGCAATGGCAACCCACTCCAGTGTTCTTGGAGAATCCCAGGGACAGGGGAGCATGGTGGGCTGCCATCTATGGGGTCGCACAGACACGACTGAAGCGACTTAGCAGCAGCAGCCACAGCAGGAGACTCCTGGAAGGCAATTGTTTACTTACACCTCCCTCCCACTCCCGGATCTTGTGAATATTAAGCGTCAGTCAACACAACTTTTATAGTTGTAGTTACCAATATGGCCACACTTTCTTTCGCGCCGCACTTTCTTTTTTCTTCTTCTTTTTTAACCCTTTTTCTAAACTGTCATTGGTTTTTTTTTATATTGGAATAGGGCTTCCCAGGTGGTACTAGTGTTAAAGACCCTGCCTGCCAATGCAAGAGACATACTTGTAGGTGTTTTGAGATGGCCATCCTGACTGATGTGAGGTAGTATCACATCAGACTTTTGATTTGCCTTTGTGTCAGAATGAGAGATGCTGAGCATGTTCTCATGTGCCTAATCACAATACCTATGTCTTCCTCCAAGAAATATCCATTTCTGTGTTTGGCCCATTTGTGTCTTGGGTTGTTGTGTTTTTGATATTGAACTATTTGGGGCTCCTTGTATGTTTTGGAGATGAATTTCTTGTCAGTATCTTCATTTGCAAATATTTCTTCCCATTCCAGGTTGCAATTGTCTTTCATTTTGGGTTTCCTTTGTTGTGCAAATGCTTTTATGGTTAATTAGTTTCTGTTTTCTTATTTTTGGTTTATTTTTCATTCATCTAAGAGGTGTATCCAGGAAGACCTTCCTGCAATTTATGTTACTGTATGTCCTGGCTATGGCTCCTCAAGATTTTATAAATCCTGACATTTAGATCTTTTATTTGGAGTTATTTTGTGTATGGTGTTAGGGACTATTCTAACTTTATCCTCATTTTCTTTGTATCAGTATCCATCTATTTATCCTTCACAGTGTCTGTTAGCAATTTACATCCCAGCATCAGTGGAGGAACGCTCCCTTTTCTCCACACCTTCACCAGCGGTTATTGTTTGTCAAGTTTCTAGGAATGGCCATTCTGACTGCTGTGTGGTGATACCTCGCTGCAGTTTTGACTTGCATTTCTTTGATATTTAGCCATGTTGGTGTCTTTTCATGAGATTTGTTTTAAAGGGTGTGAGTTAAACTTACCTCTTGAGATGGGTCTTGTATGCCTGCCCTGTTTTGAATTCTTTTTCAACGACCACCACTAGGACATGTCTTGAGGTTAGTTGTTTTTCACTTACGACAAAAGTCCAAATAGTCAAATCTAAGGTTTTTTCAGTAGTTATGTATGGATGTGAGAGTTAGATCATAAAGAATGTTGAGCGCTGAAGAACTTATGCTTTCCAATTGTGGTGCTGGAGAAGACTCTTGAGAGTCCGTTTGACAGCAAGATCAAATCAGTCAGTCCTTAAGGAAATCAACCCTGAATATTCATTGGAAGGACTGATGCTGAAGCTGAAGCTCCAGTACTTTGGCTGCCTGACACGAAGAGCTAATCGTTGGTAGAGACCCTGATGCTGGGAAAGATTAAGGGCAGGAAGAGAAGAGGGTGACAAAGGATGAGATGGTTAGATGACATCACCTACTCAATGAACATGAGTTTTGGCAAATTCCAGGATATAGTCAAAGACAGGGAAGCCTGATGTGCTGCAGTGCATGGGGTTGCAAAGAGTCGGACATGACTGAGCAACTAAATAACAGGAACCCTGTGAATATTAAATATCCATCAGCACAGCTTTTCAAGTTGTTGTTACTGACATTGACCACAAGGTGGCAGTATTACTTTATGTCCAACTTTTTTTTTTTTTTTTTTTTTCCAGTCCTGTAATTTTCTTATTATTTAGCATTGGCATAGAGATGATTTTAGAGGTGATTTACGATGTGGCATTTGTTTCAGGGGTAAAGGAACTTGATCCAGTTATATATAGACATTTATCTATTCTCTTTCTTGTTCTTTTTCACGTCTAGATGATTACCATCTGCTCAGTAAACTTCCTGTGGTATTCAAAACTCTTAATTTTCCCAACTTTATCTGGAGATTGAGGGCTCATGCAGAGGCCAAGAGGCACTCCAGGAACATCATGGGGCACCCTGCCTCCCACATCCTTCCAGGACCTGAGCCCCACAACAATCCAGCCTTAGAAGCTCAGCCTGCCCAGTCTCCAGAGATTTGAAACAAGCCAAGGAAACCATGGGCTGAGGGGAACAGAGTCAGTTTTTGTTTTTCTTTTCTTTTTTTATCCTCTAGTTTGCAATGGAGTGTGTAGGGGTGCTTCCCTTGTGGCTCAGACAGTAAAGAATCTGCCTGCAATGCAGGACACCTGGGTTCGATCCCTGGGTTCAAAAGATCCCCTGAAGGAGGGCATGGCAACCCACTCCAGTCTTCTTGCCTGGGAAACCCCAGGGACAGATAAGCCTGGTGGGCTACAGATGGTGGGTGTTCCCGTGTCTTTTAAAATGTTGGTTTTCTCTGGATGTATACCCAGGCACAGGATTGCTGGGTCTGAAGGTACTTCTCTATTTTGTTTTTTAAGACTCTCCATACTGTTCTCCCTACAGGATCTCCATTGGACATTTCCAACCACAGTGCAGGAACATTCTCTTCTCTCCACACCGTCTCTAGCATTTATTTTTGAACATATTTTGAGATGGCCGTTCTGACCTGTGTGAGGATACCTCACTGGATTTGCTTTGTGTTTGTGTAAGAATTAGTGATGCTGAGAATGTCCTCAGGTCCCTAATCACAGTCTGCATGTCTTCCTCTAAGAAATACCCACTTCTGTGTTTGGCCCATTTGTGTCTTGGGTTGTCTGTGCTTTTGATATTGAGCTGTATGAGCTGTCTGTGTGTTTCAGAGATGTGTTCCTTGTGGATATCTTCATCTGCAAACATTTCTTCCCATTCTGGGCTTCGTTTGTCTTTCATTTTGGGTTTCCTTTGCTGTACAAATGTTTTATGGTTAATTAGGTCCCATTTTCTTATTTTTGGTTTATTTTTCATTCATCTAAGAGGTGAATCCAGAAAGCCCTCACTGTGATTTATGTCTGTGTGTCCTGCCTCTGTTTTCCTTGAACTTTCACAGTATCCGTCCTCACATTTAGATCTTGATATTCTTTGGAGTTTGTGTATGGTGTTAGGGAGTATTCTAACCTCGTTTTCTTTGCCTCAAGAACCATCACACCATCCTTCACAACGTCTGTTACCAGTTTATACTCCCAGCATTAGGGGAGGATACTCCCTTTTCTCCACACCTTCAACAGCGGTTATTGTTTGTAGAGTTTCTGAGAATGGCCACTCTGACTGGTGTGACATGATAGCTGGCTGTGGTTTCTATTTGCACTTCTAATATTTAACAATGTTGACATCTTTTCATGTAGTTCTTTTTTAAGGGTCAAAAATTACATTTGACATTCTGTGAAAAATGACAGAATGATCTCACTTCATTTTCAAGGCAAACCATTCAACATCACAGTAATCCAAGTCTATGTCCCAACCACTGATGCCAAAGAAGCTGACGTTGAACAGTTCTGTGAGGACCTACAAGACTTTCTAGAACACCAGAGAAAAGATGTCCTTTTCATCATAGGGGATTGGAATGAAAAAGTCAAAAGTCAACAAATACCTGGAGTAACAGGTAAGCTTAGCCTTGGAGTACAAAATGAAGCAGGGCAAATGCTAATGAGAGTTTTGTTAAGAGAACACACTGGTCATAATAAGCATCCTCTTCCAACAACACAAGAGACAACTCTACACATGGACATCATCAGGTGGTCAATACTGAAATCAGATTGATTATATTCTTTGCAGCCAAAGATGGAGAAGCTCTATACAGTCAGCAAAAACAATACCATGAGCTCCTTATTGCAAAATTAAGACTTAAATTGAAGAAAGTAGGGAAAACCACTAAGCCATTCAGGTAAGACCTAAATCAAAGCCCTTATGATTATACAGTGGAAGTGAAAAATAGATGCAAGGGATTAGAGCTGATAGAGTGCCTGAAGAACACATGGAAGTTCATAACACTGTATAGGAGGCAGTGATCAAAACCATCCCTAAGGAAAAAGAAATGCGACAAATCAACATGGTTGTCTGAGGAGGCCTTATGAATAGCTGAGAAAAAAGGCAAAGGAGAAAGGGAAAGATATGCCCATTTGAATGCAGAGTTCCAGAGAATAGCAAGGAGAGATAAGAAAGCCTTCATTAGTGAACAATGCAAAGAAATAGAGGAAAACAATAGAATGGGAAAGACTAAAGATCTCTAAGAAAATTGGAGATACCAAGGGAACATTTCATGCAAAGACGGGCACAATAAAGGAAAGAAATGTCAAGGACCTAACAGAAGCAGAAGATATTTAAGAAGAGGTGGTAAGGAAACACAGAACTATACAAAAAAGGTCTTACCAACTTGATAACCACAATGGAGTGATCACTCACCTAGAGCCAGACATCCTGGAGTGTGAAGTCATTTGGGCCTTAGGAAGGATTACTATGAACAGAGTTAGTGGAGGTGATAGAATTCCAGCTGACCTACACAAATCCTAAAAGATGATGCTGTTAAAGTTGCACTCAATATACCTGCAAATTTGGAAAACTCAGCAGTGGCCACAGGAGTGGAAAGGATCAGTTTTCATTCCAATCCCAAAGAAAGGCAATGCCAAAGAAAGTTCAAACTACCAGTTGCACTCATCTCCCACACTAGCAAAGCAATACTCAAAATCCATCAAGCTAGGCTTCAACAGTACATGAACCAAGAACTTCCAGATGTACAAGCTAGGTTTAGAAAAGGCAGAGGAAATGAAGATTGCCAACATTCATTGGATCATAAAGAAAACAAGGGAATTCCAGAAGAACATCTACTTCTGCTTTAAAGCCTTTGACTGTGTGGATCAAAACAAATTGTGAAAAATTCTTAAATAGTAGGGAATACCAGACTACCTTACCTGCCTACTGAGACACCTGTGTGCAGGTCAAAAGCAACAGTTAGAACTGGACATTGAACAACAGACGGGTTTCAAATTGGGAAAGGAGTGTGTCAAGGTTGTATATTGTCACTCTGCTTATTTAACTTATATTCAGAGTACATCATGCAAAATGCTGGGCTGGATGCATCACAAGCTGGAATTAAGATTACCAGAAGAAATATCAACAACCTCAGATGTGCAGATGATACCACTCTAATGGCAGAAAGTGAAGAGCAACTAAAGAGCTTCCTGATGAGGGTAAAAGCGAGTGAAAAATCTGGCTTAAAACTCAACATTCAAAAAGCTACAATCATGGCATCTCATCCCATAACTTCATGGCAAATAGATGGGAAAAAGTGGAAACAGTGACAGACTTTATTTTCTTGGGCTCCATAGTCACTGCAGATGATGACTGCAGCCATAAAATTAACAGACACTTGCTCCTTGGAATACAAGCTATGACAAACGTTTCTTCAGTCATTCAGTCATGTATGACTCTTTGTGAGCTCATGGACTGCAGCACGCCAGGCTTCCCTTTCCTTCACCATCACCCAGAGTTTGCTCAAACTGATGTCCATTGAGTCAGTGATGCTATTCAACCATCTAATCCTCTGTTGTCCCCTTCTTTTCTTGCCCTCAGTCTTTCCCAGCATCAGGGTCTTTTCCATTGAGTCAGCTCTTCGCATCAGGTAGCCAAAATATTGGAGCTTTATTTTCAGTATCAGCCCTTCCAATGAATATATAGGGTTGATTTCCTTTAATATTGACTGGTTTGATCTCCTTGCACCCCAAAGGACTCAAGAGTCTTCTCTAGCACTTCACTTCGAAAGCATCAATTCTTCACTGCTCAACCTTCTTTTTGGTCCACTCTCACAGCCATATACAACTGCTGGAAAAACAAGTAGCTTTTATTCTCGCATATGGGATATCGAATTTGTCTTCACACATTGTCTGCTATATTTAGACTCTTGGTTCATACTCCATGTAACCATGTAGTGTGGTAATTAAATACAATTAGAAACAAAGATTTAAGGATGTGGTTTGCCTACCAGCAGCATAGGAATGTTCCATTTTCTCCAGCCCCTCTTACCCTGGTATGACATCTCAAAACTCAGAAACTCTTACTTGTTGATATGATTATCAATTTCATTTTAGCTCAGTTTGAACAGAGAAGCAAAAAAATGAGGGGGCCAGTTTTTTCAGGTTTTAGGGAGAGAAAGGAATCTGTTAGAAGACAAAGTACATGCAACTTGTGGGCTCTTTGAGCCACTCATTTTTTGCAGGAATTTTCTTGTATTTGTTTTCAAGCATGATCTTTCATTCATATAATAACAAATAACAGAATTTGAAGAAACTAGTTTGAAATGATGGCTTGCTTCTACTCAGAAAATCTGAACACAAAGGAACCAATGTGAACCACAAAGATCAGGATGCCAAGCTTTTAAGAATATTTTAGGTTTGCAAATAATAACTAGTATGCTTGTTTTTTCAAGAGTATATTTTTACTCTGATAAATAACAAGCTTTTCCAGAAGGCTTCCAGTGTCCACCTCCTGCCAGAAGCCTGGGATGCTGGAATCAGGCCACTTCCTGTCTGTCTTTACCAGACTCTGGGCTGCACTCTAAGAATATCTTGGCTCTCCCCAGGATCTGGACCATCACGGGGCCACAGAAATTGGTAACAGTTTTGTTTTGCCTGTTGAAATGTTTGATGACCAAGGTTCTTTCAGTTCCTGGTGTGGGTGAAGTGTGGAGCCCAGTGATGATTTCTTTGAGAGATGTACATCCTAGTTCCCACATGAGGGTGAGCCCTCAGTCCAACGGTGAGAGACCCTGCGTGGGTGTGGCCGGTGCCTCCTAGAGCAGCTTTAACGCTAGTTTAAACCCAACCAAGTTCTGTCTACATGGTAGATTCAGGCCTCCCTAAATCTTGTCTAGGGGTTCCCTTGTAGCTCAGATGGAAAAGAATCTGCCTGCAATGCAAGAGACCTGGGTTCAATCCCTGGGTTGGGAGGATCCCCTGGAGAAGTGAATGGCTACCCACTACCAATATTGTTGCCTGGGGAATTCCATGCACAGAGGAGCCTGGCAGGCTACCGTCCACGGGGTCACAAGTGTCAGTCAGACATGATAACACTTTCATTTTACTGTTCAAGTCCTGTCTACACTGATGCTGTTTAGATGAGACCATGCACTTTCTGCATTGAGAACATTTAGGCCTGACTGTTTCGTGTGCGCTGGGACGTGGGGACCCAGGTACAGGCCTGGCCTGGCCTCTGTCTGGGAAACTCCGTGCCTGCATCTGAGCGTCAGCGCTCAGATGTCTGGGATCTGGGGCTGAGGTGGGCTTCTCTGGTGACCGTGCTCTCCTCTGAGTGGGCTTCCCTGGCCCTCCCAGGGGTCAGTGCTGCGGTCAGGCTCCTAGTCTTTCTCTCCCAGGTTCACCTTCCCTGGGGCTCCTGGAGACCCGTCAGGTGGCTACCTGGTAATCATTCCAATTTTCCAGCACATTCAGGTTGAGTAGGGAGGCAGGTTCACCTGGTGAATTGATTCCAGGGCACAGGGATCAGGCAAAAAGTCAATGGGCAGCAGGTGAGGTTGCTGCTGTGATCTCTTCCAGTCGACTCTCTCCTCCGAAGATAACAGAGTTGCCCTTCGTCTTTCAGCCCAGCTCTCCCGTGTTTTCTCAGCACCTCAGCGGGGCAAGAAAGACAGAGCCTGCCAGAACCAAGGTAGTGTGTTCGCCTCTAGCATGAGCTTTCAAAGCAGCAAAAAATCACACAGAACAAAAGTGAAAACAGGAGGGGCCTGACTTCTCAAAGACAATTGTGGGGAGAGGAGATGGTCCCTACACTTCTTTCTAGGATCTCAGGGGGTCCCAGAGACCTGGCCTGTTTACACATTGGGGGCTGTCTGACCACAGCCATGGTGTCCTTGTCCTGACCGAGGGGACGTGTGACCCCAGCTAGGGGGTCTGGAGACCATGTGAGTTTCACCCCATCTCCATGGGTCAGGATCACGTGTATGGGGCGATCACACACACACAAAGCTAATAAAAAGGGAAGAGTACATGAGAGCTTCACTTGTGTGCAGGAATTAATACTTTACGGTGTTCATTTTATACAGACCTGTGCCTGTTTGCCTCTTTTCCCTTGGAGGTAACTATTCCATTTTTCCAGTACCTTCAGGTTTAGAAGGGAGGCAGGTTCACCTAGTGAGTTGATTTCAGGGCACAGGAATCAGGCAAAAAGCCAATAGGCAGCAGGTGAGGTTGCTGCTGTGATCTCCTTCCAGTCGACTGTCCATCCTGAGCAGAGAGCAGACCTGCCCCTCGTCTCCCAGCCCTGCGCCTGGCGTGTTTTCTCAACACCTCAGTGGAACAAGAAACGACCAAGCCTGCCAGAACCAAGGTAGTGTGTTCAACATTATTAAGATAGCTGTAAAAACAGTTAATATCACAGAGAACCAAAAGGAAGAGAGGAAGACTTCTCTGGGAAAAGCATCGGGAGAGGAGACCGACCCCACATTTCTTTCTACCATCCTAGGAGATTACAGGAGCCCACTCGTTTCCACCTTAGGGACCCAGCAGAGACCTGGTGTCCTAACCAAGGGTCGTGCGACCCCAGGTGCAGGGTCTGGGGAGGTGGTGTCACCTTGGAGTGTGTGGAAGTGTGGCCCAGTGCAGGCTCTGGGGATTGTGTGGCTCTCACCCCATCCATGTGGGTCAGGATCCTGTGTACACGGAGAGCACATGTCTGCTCTTTCCCTGCAGTGTGTCCTGTCCCCTCGGAGATGCCCAGCATCTGAATTGAGAGTATTGCCCTGAATAACCTGTGGTCCTTTTCCTTCTCTTCATCTTGTCGCATTCACATGAGGTCAGGCGGGTTGCTGCTCTGTGTTCTGCTGAGTGAAAACCTTTGGTGGTGTCGTGTTAATATCAGCATATCCCATATCTAATCATAGGGGTCACCACTGTCTGGTGTCCCCTGGACCAAGCTCAGGTAATTTGATTTATTTTATATTGGAACAGAGTTGATTTCTGGTGTTTTGTTTGTTTTAGGTATATATGAACTTCATTCAGTTATACATAGACATGTATCTATCCTTTTACTGTTTTTTGCCTCATATAGGATATTACCATCTTTTTCTGTTGAGTTGCCTGTTCTATTCCATAGGTCCTTTTTCATTATCAACTTGATATATATCAGTATGTATATTTTCATTCCAAACTCTTAATTTATCCCTCCTTTCTTTGCTTTGATAATCATAATTTGGTTTTCAGTCTGAGTCTGTTTCTGTTTTGTACTCTAGTTTATTGGTATGAATTTATAGATCCTGTGTATACATGATATCTTAGGATATTTGTCTTTTTCTCCCTGCCTTACCTTATGATAATTTCTTGGTACATCTATGCTGTTGCCAATATCATTATTTTTTCTGTTTTTTGACTGAGTGGTATTCCAGTTTATAGATGTACCACGTAGTCTTCATTTTTCTGTCACTGGACATTTTGATGAGTTCCATGTCTTGGCTGTTGTGAATAGTGCTACCCTGAAAATTGGAGTGCACATGTCATTTCAAATGATGAATTTCTCCAGATCTAAGCCTGGAAAGGGATTGCGGGATCATATGATACCTCTATGTTTAGTTTTTCAGGGAACCTCCATGCTGTTTTCCATAGTGGCCTCACTATTTACATTCCCACTGAGACTGTAGGAGGATTCCCTTTTCTGTACATCCTCTGCAGTATTATTCTTTGTAGATCTTTTTGATGATGGCCATTGTGACCAGTGTGAGGTGATAACCTCATTGTAGTTTGGCATTGATTTAATAATTGCTGATGTGGAGTATCTTTCCTTGTGCTTTTATTGTTTTATGCCTTATGAGTACAATTCACCTCTCGAAACTTGGCCCTATATGGAATTCTTTTCTCATTACTTACCCCAGGACATTTCTTGAGAGGTTTCATTTACAGCCCTGTCAGACTTGTGACTTAAGACCCTTCAGCACCTGTTTTATGGCTTCCCTGCTGGCTCAGTGGTAAAGAATGCGCCTGCAATGAAGGAGACTTTCAGGAGACATGGGTTCAATCCCTGGGTTGGGAAGATCCCCTGGAGCAGGACATGGCAATCCACTCCAGTGTTCTTGCCTGGAGAATCCCGGGGACGGGGGAGCCTGGTGGGCTGCTGTCTGTGGGGTCTCACAGAGTCAGACTTAGAAGCAGCAGCAGCAGTCTAAGTATGAAATTGCTGCATCACTTGGTACCTCTGTGTTTAGTTTTTAAAGACCCTCCATAATGTTCTTCCTAGTTGGGGTACCATTTTATAATCCTACCAACAGTGTAGAAGGGTTTCCTTCTCTTCACACCCTCTGCAGAATTTACTGCTGTAGCTTTTTTGATATGGCCATTCTGATCAATGGGAGGTAACACTTTGTTGTACATTTGATTGTTTTTCTTTAAGAACTTGTGATACTAAGCATCTTTTTATGTGCTTTATGGCCGTCTCTATGACCTCTCTGGAGAAATGTGCATCTAGATCTTTGGGCAATTTTTTATTGTTTGGGCAAGTTTTTGTTGCTGTTGCTTATATTGAGCTGTACTAGTGATTTGTGTTTGTTTCGGGTGTACAGGAACTCAGTTCAGTTATATCAATACATAATATTTATTCTCATTTGGATTCTTTTTTCATATAGGTGATTATAGAGTATGTTCAATAAACTTCCCTATGCTATTCCGAAGGTACTTGTTGATTGTCTATTTGATGTACATTAATGTGTGTATGCAGAAGGCAATGGCACCCCACCCCAGTACTCTTGCCTGGAAAATCCCATGGATGGAGATCCAACCAGTCCATTCTAAAGGAGATCAGCCCTGGGTGTTCTTTGGAAGGAATGATGCTAAAGCTGAAACTCCAGTTCTTTGGCCACCTCATGCGAAGAGTTGACTCGTTGGAAAAGACTCTGATGCTGGGAGGGATTGGGGGCAGGAGGAGAAGGGGACAACAGAGGATGAGATGGCTGGATGGCATCACAGACTTGATGGATGAGTTTGAGTGAACCCCAGGAGATGGTGATGGACAGGGAGGCCTGGGGTGCTACAGTTCATGGGGTCGTAGAGAGTTGGACACGACTGAGCGACTGAACTGAACTGAATGTATGTATGTTAATTCCAATCCCTTAAATTATTCCGCCTGCATCTGGAGGACAACAGGCACTCCAGGTCCATTGTGGAGGCACACAGCCTGCTACATACTCCCAGCTCTCTCAGTTCCAGGACACTGCAAGCCAATTAGGCTCCAGGGACGTGACACTAGCCTTATTTTTTTTTTAATTTTTAAAATTTATTTTAGTTGGAAAATAAGTACTTTACAATATTGGATGATTTTTGTTGTACATCAAGATGAATCAGCCACAGGTATACATGTATCCCCCCATCCTGAGTCCCCCCTCCCCAGCATATGACTCTGAGTTGTCCCCGAGTACCAGCTTTGGGTGCCCTGCTTCGTGCATAGAACTTGAGCTGGTTGTCTGTTTTACACGTGCTAATGTACATGTTTCAACACTATTCTCTCTCAAACCATCCCATGCTCGCCTTCTCCCACTGAGTCCAAAGGTCTGTTCTTTACACCCGTGTCTCTGATCAGAGTCAGCATTTCTTTTTCTTTTTTTCCACCATTTGAACTGGAGTATATAGGTGAATTACTGCCTTGTTGGTGTGTTTTTTCCCTTCTACCACAACTTGTTTCATTTCTACTAATACATAAATGTGTATATATTTTGGGTTTTTTCCATATTAGTTATTACAGAGTGTGGAGTAAGTTTCCTTGCTAACATTATACAGTGGGTCCTGGTCATTTATTTTATAAACAGCATTGTGCATATATTAGTCTGAAGTTACTCATTTCTCCATGGCCCCCATCTTTATATCTTGGTGACTGGAAATTTCTAAGTCTATGAGGCAGTGTCTCCAGGCAAGAAGTTCATTTATATCCATCTTTAGATTCCATCTAGAAACTATATCATAGGATACTCATCTCTCCCTGTCTGCCTTAATTCACTTGGAATGATCATCTCTACTTTCTTTCCCCTGGCTGAACATGGCATTATTTCCTATTTCTTTATTGTTGAGAAATATTGTATGTATGTACCCCATTGTCTGTATCCATTCATCTGTTCTTCTACAATTAACTTGATTTTCCCTGTCTTGTACCTACTGGGCCAAAATCGCACGCCCATCTCTTTGAAAGACCCATGTCTCTTAAAATTTTGGTTGTCTCCACCTGGCTTTCTCAACCGCATCCCAGTCCAAACATGAGACACAGCCTGCTCGGGCTCCAGGGATGGGATAGCAGCCTAAGAGAGGGAGGTTGCAGGGAATTAACTAGGCATCGGTTTTTTTCTTTTCCTCATGCCGATCCTATGTTGGAATATAGTCGGTTTATAGTTTTGTGCTTACTGTCAGTGTACAGCACTCGATTTAGTATGGACATATACATACAGGATGACTGTTCTTCTTTGGATTCTTTTTCCATAGAATTTACTGCAGAAAGTCAAGCAAAGTTCCACATGCCTATATGTGCCACATCTTCTGTAAGCTTTACTCTTTCGGTGGACATTTCGATGGTTGTGTGTCTCGGCTACGGTAAGTAGTGCTGCGGTGAACATCGGGGGCATGTGTTATTTTGAATGATGGTTTTATCAGGACATCAAGATACCAGGCCCAGGTGTGGGAACGTAAGATCCTAGGTGTAGTTTCCTTGGAAGTTTTTTTTTTTTTTTTTTTTTTTTTTGGCATGTGAAGACTGTCTTTTCTAGTGGCTATTGCCAGAGTGCCTTCCCACCAACCACGTAGGAGGGTTCCCTCTCCTCCTGGCCCTGTCCCCCATTTGTTGTTTGTGGACTTGTGAGGGTGGTCATTCTGACTGGTGGAATTTGATTTCTTGTGGTTGTTTGGCATTCTTCCTGTAATAATTCGGGATGCTGAGCTTCTTGTCCTGTGAAAGTATGGTTTTTTCTTTTTTTTTCTCCTTCATGGTTGTGAGGGAAATATACCTGTTGTAGTTAACTTTTTGATAGTGGGTTGTGTTTGTAATTTATTTCTGCAGTATTCTCCCTAGGATCTTTCCTGAGGGCAACTGTCATTAACAGCCCTCAAGTCTAATTGGAGGTGCCATTAAGCACAGGTCAGGCTTCCCTGGTGGCTCAGATGGTAAAGAATCCGCCTGAAATGCAGGAGACCTGGGTTAGATTGCTGGGTGGGGAAGATCCCCTGGAGAAGGGCATGGCAACCCACTCCAGTATCCTTGCCTGGAGAATCCCATGGACCAAGGAGCCTGGCAGATAAACACGGGTGGTCAAGTTGTAGTTACAGAAAATGTCCACATGGTGGCAGCAGTTTTCATTCCCAACTCTGGTTCTTGGGGCAACCAGAACCTAAGGAAGAGTTGGTTTCCTAGGCTGTGAACTGGAGTGGAATGTGCCTGAGCAAACACCCAAGGCCCTGTGTCTCACTACTTGTTCCCCCTAAAGCTTCACCCCTTTCCTCAGACTCATCCCAACGGGGGCCACAGCACCCTGCTGAGGTGCTAGGAGGCTGCACTCAAGAAGTTAAGCTGTGAAACCCAGCACCAGGAGAACTGAAAGCTAGGTGGCATTTCCAAGATCCTTGAGGCCATACGGTTGTCACAGCATCCTTTGGTGCACTAGGGACTATGGTCCTTGTCAGAGCAAACCAGAAGGTGTAAGTTTAAGAGGGGGCTCAATTAAGGGCACACTGTCTAGTGGTTTCAACCCCACCCCAGTCCAGCCTTTGGACCAAAGCCTGTTCAGGCTGAGGTGATGGGATAGCAGCCTGGGTCAGGAAAGTCAGCAGGAATAAACTAGGCAAGCCTTTTCATGTTTATTCTTTTCTTGAATTTCATGTGCGCTGCAGTATTGTCGGTGTGCAACGTGACTGTTGTCAGTATCCAGCCACCTGATTGAGTTATGACATGTATGTCATAACCTGTATTCTTTTCTGGATTCATCTGCTGTAGAAGTTATTGCAGAAGATGGAGCAAAGTTCCTTGTGCTGAATATCGTGTCCTTGTGGAATATCTGTTACATATATAGTTTTCTGTGGAAGAAATGAAGAAAGAAAAGGGATAATCCTTGTGGAGTATCTACTACTGATACACATTTCTGTGTATTTGTTAGTCCTGACTTCCTAATTCATCCCTGGCTCTTCTTTGGTTTTATTTATTTATTTTTTCAGAATTCTCCATTTGTATTTGAATTCTCAGAGTCTCTTTTTATGTTGTAATTGAATTCCTTTGAATCTCTTTTTCTTTTACCTAGAAGGGACATCACATGCTATAGTCTTCCTCTGTCTGGCTGACTTCACTTAGTGTTTGATCCTCCAGGGTCTATCCTTGTGACTACCAGTGGCATAATTTCATGATTTCAGTAGTAGTTTTTCATGGCTGAGTAATATTTCATTTTTTGTATGTACCACATTGCTTTTAAGCTTTAATCTGAAGATGGACACTTTGCTGGGTCTGTGTTCAGGCTACTTTAGTGCTGAAGTGAACATTGGGGTGCATATGGCTGCTTGAAAGATGATTTTCTTGGGATACAGGCCAACCTGTGGGAATGTCAGATGGTAGGCTTCAGTTCAGTCGTTCAGTCGTGTCTGACTCTTTGCGACCCCTTGAATCACAGCACACCAGGCCTCCCTGTCCATCACCAACTCCTGGAGTTCACTCACACTCACGTCCATCGAGTCGGTGATGCCATCCAGCCATCTCATCCTCTGTCGTCTCCTTCTCCTCCTGCCCTCAATCCCTCCCGGCATCAGGGTCTTTTCCAATGAGTCAACTCTTCGCATCAGGTGGCCAAAGTATTGGAGTTTCAGCTTCAACATCAGTCCTTCCAAAGAACACCCAGGATTGATCTCCTTTAGAATGGACTGGTTGGATCTCCTTGCAGTCCAAGGGATTCTCAAGAGTCTTCTCCAACACCACAGTTCAAAAGCATCAATTCTTCAGCGCTCAGCTTTCTTCACAGTCCAACTCTCACACCCATACATGACTACCGGAAAAACCATAGCCTTGACTACACGGACTTTGTTAGCAAAGTAATATCTCTGCTTTTGAATATGCTGTCTAGGTTGGTCATAACTTTCCTTCCAAGGAGTAAGTGTCTTTTAATTTCATGGCTGCAATCACCATCTGCAGTGAATTTGGAGCCCAAAAAAATAAAGTCTGACACTGTTTCCACTGTTTCTCCATCTATTTCCCATGAAGTGATGGGACCAGAGGCCATGATCTTAGTTTTCTGAATGTTGAGATTTAAGGCAACTTTTTCACTCTCCTCTTTCACTTTCATCAAGAGGCTTTTCAGTTCCTCTTCACTTTCGGCCATAAGGGTGGTGTCATCTGTGTATCTGAGGTTATTGATATTTCTCCCGGCAATCTTGATTCCAGCTTGTGCTTCTTCCAGCCCGATGGTAGGCTTAGTTTGCATTTATTGTTTGTAGACTTGTAAGGATGGCCAACCTGGTGAGATCTGATTTTTTGTTGTCATTTTGGTTGGCATTCTTCCTGTAATAATTATGGATGCTCATCATCTTGTCTTGTGGCAGTAAGTTTTTTTCTTTTTTTTTTTTTCCTCCTTCATGGTTGTGAGAAAAATTTATCAGTTGTAGTTCATTTTTTGAAAGTCAGTTGTGTTTGTATTTTTTTATGCAATATTCGCCCTAGGACCTTTCCTGAATGTAGCTGTCATTAACAGTCCCCAAGGTCTGTTGAATTAGAGGTACCAGTAAGGGCAGGTGGTCAAGTTGTAGTTACAGAAAATGTCCACAAGGCGGCAGCACTTTCCCCACACCCAACTCGGATTTCCTCAGGCAACAGGAGCCTAAAGAAGAGCTGGCTTCCTAGGCTGTGAATTAGAGTGGAGTTGCCTGAGCAAACACCCAGGGGCTTAATCTCAATACTTCTTCTCCCTAAAGCTTAACCCCTTTCCTGCAGACTAATTCCAACCTGGACCACAGCACCCTGATGAGGTGCCTAGGAGGCTGCACTCTCAGGAAGAAGGCTTGACCTGGGGACCCCAGCACCAGAAGATGTAGAAGCTGGGTGACTTTTCCAAGGTCATCGAGGACACAGTGTCAGGACACCATCGATTGTGTTCCCTAGGGGCTGTGGTCCCTGCCAGATCAAACCAGAAAGTACAGATTTACGAGGGGCCTTAATGAAGAGCAACCAGCCCGGTCAATTCAACCCCACCACAGTCCAGCCATGAGAACAGCCAGATGAGGCTCCAGGAATGGGATCGAAGCCCAAGTCAGGTGAATGTTTCATATCTGAGGACGAGATGGTTGGATGGCATCACCAATTCAATGGACATGAGTTTGAGCAAGCTTTGTAAGACGGTAAAGAACAGGGAAGCCTAGCGTGCTGCAGTCCATGGGGTCGCAAAGAGTTGGACATGACTGAGTGACTGAACAACAATATATCCTATATGAACACACGAGTGCAAATTTAATGAATGAAAATATAATTTTGTATATATCATATATGAAAATGTGTGCATATTTCATGCCTAAAAATAGAATTTTCTATATTTCTTACATAAAAGTATGTGTGAATTTTCATATATTAAAAGATGTGTGTGTACTTCATGGATGAAAAATTGAATTTTCAATATTTCATATATGAAGAAATGGGTGCATATTTTGTGAATGAAAATATAGTTTTCTATAATTCATATATGAAAACATAGGTGCATATTTTGTGGATCAAAATGGAATTTTCAACATTTTATATATGAAAACATGGGTGTATATTTCATATATGAAAATAGAATTTTCTGTATGTCATATATGAAAGCATGAGTGCATATTTCATGGATGAAAATGGATTTTTAATATTTCATATATGAAAACACAGAGGTATATTTCATAGATGAACATAGAATTTTCTGTATTACATGTATGAAAACATGGGTGCATGTTTCATATATGAAAATAGAATTTTTGATAATTCATATGTGAAGCTATGGGTGCATTTTATATGAAAATAGAATTTTTTATATTTCATATAACATAATGGGTGCATATTTCATATATGAACATAAGTTTTACATATTTCTGATGTGAAAATATGAATGCATGTCATACATAGAAATAGGATTTTCTATATTTCATAGATTAAAATATATATGCATATTTCATATATGAAAACATTTTTTCACATTTTACAGAACAAAATATATTTGTATATTTCACATATGAAAAGAAAATTTTCTACATTTCACAGGTGTAAATATAGATGCATATTTCATATATGAATAGAGGATTATCTGTATCTCACAGATGAAAATACAGGTGCATATTTCATATGTAAAAGAGAATTTTCTGTATTTCATAAATGAAAAGATAGGTGCAAATTTCATATATGAAAATAGAATTTTCTATGTGTCACAGTTGAAAATGTAGTTGCATATTTCATATATAAAAATAGAATTTTCTGTATTTCATATAGAATAACATAAGCCCTAGCTGTGGTAATGTCAGATCCTAGGCTTAGTGTCTTGATAGCTTTTATTTGGGCATGCATTGTCGTTTATTGCGGTTGTTACCAATGTACGTTCCCACTGACAGTGTAGGAGGCTTCCTCTTACTCCAAACTCACTCCTGCATTTATTGTTTGTAGACATGAGTATGGCCATTCTGACTGGTGGGATTTGATTTCTCATTGTCATTTTGATTGGCATTCCTCCTGTAATGATTGGGGGTGCTGAGCATCCTGTCCTAGGTGGAGGTATGGGGTTTGTTGGGGGTTTTTTACCCTTTAAGGGTGTGAGGAAAATAGACCTGTGACAGTTGGCTTCCTGAAAGTTGTTTGTGTTTGGAATATATCTTGCAGTTCCCGCCCCGGGACATTTCCTGAGGGCAGAGTCATGAGCAGCCGCCCAGCCCTTGTGAATTAGAGGTGCCGGTAAGCCCTTGTGGTCAGTTGTAGTTACAGGAAATGTCCACAAAGAGGCAGCACTTTTTGATGCCCACCTCTGGTTCTTGGACTTCCCTGGTAGCTCAGATGGTAAAGCTTCTGCCTACAATGTGAGAGACCTGGGTTCGATCCCTGGGTTGGGAAGATTCCCTGGAGAAGGAAATGGCAACCCACTCCAGTACTCTTGCCTTGAAAATCCCATGGACGGAGGAGCTTGGTGCAGGCTACTATCCATGGGGTCGCAAAGAGTCAGGCACGACTGAGCTACTTCACTTTCTTTCTTTCTGGTTCTTGGGGGCAAGCAAGAGGCTTGGGGAAAGTCGGCTTCCAAGCTGTGAAATAGAGTGGAATGTGCCTGAGCAACCACTGAATGGCTTGTGTCTCACTGGTCTTTTCTCTTAATGCATCACACACACACCCTTCTTGATAGCATCACTTTTTCCACCTTAGATCTTGATAGCTTTCTTTTTTTTTTTTTAACATTTGGAGACTGTCCATATATTATTGTCTGTTCAGTTCAGTCGCTCAGTTGTGTCCGACTCTTTGTGATCCCATGAATCGCAGCACGCCAGGCCTCCCTGTCCATCACCAACTCCCGGAGTTCACTCAGACTCACGTCCATCGAGTCAGTGATGCCATCCAGCCATCTCAGCCTCTGTCGTCCCCTTCTCCTCCTGCCCCCAATCCCTCCCAGCATCAGAGTCTTTTCCAATGAGTCAACTCTTCACATGAGGTGGCCCAAGTACTGGAGTTTCAGCTTTAGCATCATTCCTTCCAAAGAAATTTCAGGGCTGATCTCCTTCAGAATGGACTGGTTGGATCTCCTTGCAGTCCAAGGGACTCTCAAGAGTCTTCTCCAACACCACAGTTCAAAAGCATCAATTTTTCGGCGCTCAGCTTTCTTCACAGTCCAACTCTCACATCCATACATGACCACTGGAAAAACCATAGCCTTGACTAGACGAACCTTTGTTGGCAGAGTAATGTCTCTGCTTTTGAATATGCTATCTAGGTTGGTCATAACTTTCCTTCCAAGGAGTAAGTGTCTTTTAATTTCATGACTGCAGTCACCATCTGCCGTGATTTTGGAGCCCCCAAAAATAAAGTCTGACACTGTTTCCCCATCTATTTCCCATGAAGTGATGGGACCAGTTGCCATGATCTTAATTTTCTGGATGTTGAGCTTTAAGCCAGCTTTTTCACTCTCCTCTTTCACTTTCATCAAGAGGCTTTTTAGTTCCTCTTCACTTTCTGCCATAAGGGTGGTGTCATCTGCATATCTGAGGTTGCCTGTAGCCAGTGTATATTTCCACAGACAGTTTAGGAGATTTTTTCCCTTCCACATTGTCTCCCGTATTTATAGTTTGTTGAATTTTGACAACGGCCATTGTGTGTGGTGGGATTTGATTTCCCGATTTTCATTTTGATTGGCATTCCTGCAGCCGTTAGGGATGTTGAGCATATTGTCTTGTGGAGGACATTTGTTTTGCTTTTTAGTTTTTTTCCTTTAAAGGGTGTGAGGACAATTTACCTTTGGCAGTTGGCTTCCTGAGAGTTGGCTAGTTTTGAAACATATTTCTCCAATACCCGCCCCATGGCATTTCCTGAGGGCAGCTGTCATTAACAGAACCACAGCCTTTGTGGATTAAGATGCCTGTGGGTGCGCCCATGATCAAGTTGTAGTTACAGAAAATTTCCACAAGGCAGCAGTACTTTTGGCTGCCCAACATTGGTTCCTGGGGCAACCAGATCCTTAGGGTCAGTTGGCTTCCTGGACTGTGAAATGGAGTGGAGTGTGCCTGAGCAACAAGGAAAGGGCTTGAGACTCACTACTTTTCCCCCCTAAAGCCTCACATAAACATCCTGTCCAGACTAATGCCTTCCAGGTCCAGGGCACACTGCTGAGGGTGCTTAGGTGTCTAGGAGGCAGCCCTCTCAGGAAAGAGGTTTGAGCTGGGAACCCCAGCTCCAGGAGAGGTTGAGGCTAGCTGAATCTTGCCTTCAAATTCCTGGAGGCCTTCATGCCACATGGGACTCTGGTCCCAGAACATAGCAGATAGTAGTCCTTTAAAAAGGGCTCAATGAAGGGCACTGTGCCAGGCTGTGTCAACCCCACCCCAGTCTGGGAGTGGGACCCCAGTCTGGGAGTGGGACCCCAGCCTGCTCAGCCTCCAGGGATGGGACTGCATCCCAAGTCAGGGAGGTAGATAAGAGAGCAGGCACTCCGTTCCTTTTCTTTAATCTCTTGCCGATGCTACTTTGCAGAATAGTTGATTTGCAACGTTGTGATTGTTGTCAGTGTACAGCCGCCTGACTCAGTATTACGTATCTATGGGGTATCTCTATTGTGTTTTTTTGGACCTTTGCCATAGAAGTTCGAGCGAAGTGCTGAGTATCAGGTCCTTGTGGAATATCTATCTCAGATGATCATTTTTGTGACTTATTTCTTAGAGATATAGAGTTCTTTGTATAGGTTAGAGATACAGATTTCTGTGTATATGTGGAAGGAAGGAAAGAAGAGGATAGTCCTTGTGGGTTATCTATTACAGATACAGATTTCTCGTCCATGTAGGATTCTACCTCCTAACTCATTCCAGACCCTTCAATTTTTTTTGTTTCTGGAACCCTTTGTTTAACTTTGAATTCTCAAAGTCCCTCTTTGGGTTGTAAATTTGTTTCCTTGTATGTCTATTTTTATTTTTCCTGGAAGGTATATCATATACCATCATCTTCCTCTGTCTGACTGACTTCCCTTAGTGCATGATTCTTCCAGGTCCATCCCTGTGGCTCCCAGCATCATAATTCTCTAATTTCAGTGGCAGTTTTTTAGGAGTGAGAAATAGTCTACCACATATATGTACGACATCTTGCTTAAGCTTTAATCTTGGTGGAGATTTTCCTGGTTGTGTGTCTTGGCTATTGAAAGTAGTCCTGCAGTGTTCGTTAGGGTTCATGTGCAATTGATCAATGGTTTGCTCAGCATATAGGCCCAAGGGTGGGAACGTAAGATCCCAGGTTTACCCATCTTGGTAGCTGGTTGTTTTCTTTGTGGGTTTTTTTTTTTTTTTTTTCTGAGGCATTCAGACACTGTTCATATACTGGCTGTAGCCAATGTATCTTCCCACTGACAGTTTAGAGAGATTCTTTTACTTCCAGGCTCCTTCCCACATTTATTGTTTGTAGACTTGTGAGGATGGCCATTGTGACTGGTGGAATTTGATTTCCTATTGTCATTTTGATTGGCATTCCTGCAGCAATTATGGATGCTAAGCATCTTGTCCTGCGGTGGAGGTTAGGATTTGTTTGTAGCTGGCTTCCTGAAAGTCGACTGTGTTTGGAATTTACTTCTCCAGTATCCACACCATGACATTTCCTGAGGACAGCTATCATTACAGAACCCCAGGCCTTGTAAATTGAGGTGCTTGTGAGAACTGGTGATCAAGTTGTTTGGTTCAGTTCAGTTCAGTCACTCAGTCATGTCCGACTCTTTGTGACCCCATGAATCACAGCATGCCAGGCCTCCCTGTCCATCACCAACACCTGGAGTTCACTCAAACTCATGTCCATCAAGTCGGTGATGCCATCCAGCCATCTCATCCTCTGTCGTCCCCTTCTCCTCCTGCCCCCAATCCCTCCCAGCATCAGAGCCTTTTCCAATGAGTCAATTCTTCGCATGAGGTAGCCAAAGTACTGGAGTTTCAGCTTTAGCATCAGTCCTTCCAAAGAATGCCCAGGACTGATCTCCTTTAGGATGGACTGGTTGGATCTCCTTGCAGTCCAAGGGACTCTCAAGAGTCTTCTCCAACACCACAGTTCAAAAGCGTCAATTCTTCAGCGCTCAGCTTTCTTCACAGTCCAACTCTCACATCCATACATGACCACTGGAAAAACCATAGCCTTGACTAGACGGACCTTTGTTGGCAAAGTAACGTCTCTGCTTTTGAATACGCTATCTAGGTTGGTCATAACTTTCCTTCCAAGGAGTAAGCGTCTTTTAATTTCATGGCTGCAGTCACCATCTGTAGTGATTTTGGAGCCCAAAAAAATAAAGTCTGACACTGTTTCCACTGTTTCCCCATCTATTTCCCATGAAGTGATGGGACCGGATGCCATGATCTTCATTTTCTGAATGTTGAGCTTTAAGCCAACTTTTTCACTCTCCTCTTTCACTTTCATCAAGAGGCTTTTTAGTTGTAGTTGCAGAAAGTGAAGAGGAACTAAAAAGCCTCTTGATGAAGGTGAAAGTCGAGAATGAAAAAGTTGGCTTAAAGCTCAACATTCAGAAAATGAAGATCATGGCATCCGGTCCCATCACTTCATGGGAAATAGATGGGGAAACAGTGGAAACAGTGTCAGACTTTATTTTTCTGGGCTCCAAAATCACTACAGATGGTGACTGCAGCCATGAAATTAAAAGACGCTTACTCCTTGGAAGGAAAGTTATGACCAACCTAGATAGCGTATTCAAAAACAGAGACGTTACTTTGCCAACAAAGGTCCGTCTAGTCAAGGCTATGGTTTTTCCTGTGGTCATGTATGGATGTGAGAGTTGGACTGTGAAGAAGGCTGAGTTCCGAAGAATTGACGCTTTTGAACTGTGGTGTTGGAGAAGACTCTTGAGAGTCCCTTGGACTGCAAGGAGATCCAACCAGTCCATTCTGAAGGAGATCAGCCCTGGGATTTCTTTGGAAGGAATGATGCTAAAGCTGAAACTCCAATACTTTGGCCACCTCATGTGAAGAGTTGACTCATTGGAAAAGACTCTGATGCTGGGAGGGATTGGGGGCAGGAGGAGAAGGGGACGACAGAGGCTGAGATGGCTGGATGGCATCACTGACTCGATGGACATGAGTCTGGGTGAACTCTGGGAGTTGGTGATGGACAGGGAGGCCTGGCGTGCTGTGGTTCATGGGGTCGCAAAGAGTCGGACATGACTGAGCGACTGATCTGATCTGATAGAAAATGTCCAAAAGGCAGCAGCACTTTTGCATGCCCACACTTGGTTCCTGGGGCAACCGGAGCCTTAGAGAAAGTTGGCTTTTGTGGGTGTGAAATAGAGTGGGCTGTGCCTGGACAAACGTAAATGGGCTTGAGTCTCAGTACTTTTTGCCCCTATGAAAGTTAAAGTGAAGTCGCTCAGTTGTGTCCGACTCTTTGCGACCCCATGGACTGTAGCCTATCAGGCTCCTCCGTCCATGGGATTTTCCAGGCAAGAGTGCTGGAGTGGATTGCCATTTCCTTCTCCAGGGGATCTTCCCGACCCAGGAATCGAACCCAGGTCTCCCGCATTGCAGGCAGACACTTTCACCATCTGAGCCACCAGGGAAGCCCCTATGGCATCACACAAACCCACCATCCAGACTAATCCCTTCCAGGTCCATAGCACCCAGTGCCTCAGAGGCTGCCCTCTCAGGAAGGAGGCTTTTGCTGTGAACCCCAGCTCCAGGAGAGGTCGAGGCTAGCTGAATCTTGCCTTCAAATTCCTCAGGCCCTTGATGCCAGAGAGCTGTAGATTATAGACCTTTAAAAAGTGTTCAATGAAGGGCACCATGCCAGGCTGTATCCACCCCTCCCC
The DNA here is from genome assembly GCF_029407905.1 of Bubalus kerabau. NCBI lineage: Eukaryota > Metazoa > Chordata > Mammalia > Artiodactyla > Bovidae > Bubalus > Bubalus kerabau. The sequence goes on from NC_073642.1 coordinate 27,916,579, forward strand.
AATCCAGGAGTGGGACCCAAGCTTGCTCAGCCTCCAGGGATGGGATAGCATCCCAAGTCAGGGAGGTTATTTATAAAAGAGGAGGCCCTGCTTTTCTTTCCTCTCCATTACCATCTTGCCAATACTACATCGCAGCATAGTCGAGTTGCAATATCGTGATTGTTGTCAGTGTACAGCCATTGATTCAGATATTGCATATCTATGGGGAATCGCTGTTGTGTGTTTGGACTTTGTGCAATAGCAAGTTGAGCGGAGTGCTTAGCATCAGGTCCTTGTGAATACCCCCTATTTCCTGCAGCAAAAACGCGGGTGCAGGTTCTCCTGCATGAAATACAGAATTCTCCATATTGCCTTTTCCCTGCATCTTCATCAGCAGTTATTGTTTGTCGAGTTTCTGACAATGGCGATTAAGCCTTTTGTGAGATGATACCTTCCTCGGGTTTTGATTTGCATTTCTAATATTTAGTGATGATGACCTCTTTTCATGTGATTTCTTTTCCAGGGTGAGTTCAGCTCACCTCTCCAGATTGGTTCCTTTGAACTCGTCCTGTTTTAAATTTTTTCTGATAACCACCACTAGAACGTTTGTGGAGATCAGCTGTTTTTTACCTCCAGACCCTCTGACCTTGACAATACTCAATGCCCAACAACACAGCTTTTCAAGTAGTTGTTATGGAAAATGGCCTCAAGGTGGCAGCTTTATTCAGCTCCACACATTTTTCCCCCTGTAATTTCCATGTTATGTTATTTTTAATAAAGATGATTTCTGAATTTATATTTTTCAAGTATATAGGAACTTGATTCATTTATGTATAGGTGTTTATCTCTTCTCTTTCAAGTTCTTGTTCCCATCTAGGTGATTATAGTGTGTTCAGTAAACATCCATCTGCTATTCAGTCAGTAGGTCATTTTCGATCATCTATTTGGTACATATAAGTGTGTCTATGTTAATTCAAAGCTCTTAATTTACTTCACCCGTATCTAGAGATTGAGGGCTCCTGCAGAGAGGGCAAGAGGCACTCCAGGAACATCATGGGGGCGCACTGCCTGCCACATCCTCCCAGGTCCTTGAACTCCACCACAATTCAACCTTGGGACCCAAGCCTGCCCAGTCTCCAGAGATGTGATACAAGCCAAGGTAACCACGGGATGAGGGGAATAGAGCCAGAATATGTTTCTATCTTTATAGTGTTTATCCAGTTATTTGAACTTAAGAATATAGGTGAATTACAATGCATTGGGTGTTTGATTGTTTTTTTTCTAATTCATAGCAACTTGATTCATTCCTTGTTGTTCAGTTGTTCAGTCATGTCTAACTCTTTATGACCCTGTGGACTGCAGCACACCAGGCTTCTCTGCCCTTCACCGTCTCCCAGAGTTTGCTCAAACTCATGTCCATTGAGTTGGTGACGCCATCCAACCATCTCGTCCTCTGTCGTCCCCTTCTCCTGCCTTCAGTCTTTCCCAGCAACAGGGTCTTTTCTAATGAGTTGGCTCTTCACATCAAAGTTTTGGAGTTTCAGCATCAGTCCTTCCAATGAATATTCAGGATTGATTTCCTTTAGGATTGACTGGTTTGATCTCCTTCCAGTCCAAGGGGCTCTCAAAAGTCCTCTCCAACACCACAATTCGAAAGCATCAATATTTTGGCACTCAGCCTTCTTTATGGTCCAACTCTCACATCCACACATGACCATTGGAAAAACCATAGCTTTGACTATGTGGACCTTTGTCAGAAAAGTAATGTCTCTGCTTTTTAGTATGCTGTCTAGGTTTGTCATAGCATTTCTTCCAAGGAGCAAGAGTCTTTTAATTTCATGGCTGCATCACCATCCAAAATCATGCAGTGATTTTGGGGCCCAAGAAAATAAAGTCTGTCATGATTTCCATTGTTTCCCCATCTATGTGCCATGAAGTGATGGAACCAGATGCCACGATCTCAGTTTTCTGAATGTTGAGTTTTAAACCAGCTTTATCATTGTCCTCTTTCACCTTCTGTAGTTCCTCTTCGCTTTCTGCCATTAGGGTGGTGTCATCTGCATATTTGTTATTGATATTTCTCCTGGCAAATTCTAGCTCGTGCTTCTTCCAGCCCTGCATTTCACATGATGTATTCTGCATATAAGTTAAATAAGCAGGGTGACAATATACAGCTTTGACATACTCCGTTCTCAATTTTGAACCAGTCTGTTGTTCCATGTCTGGTTCTAACTATTGCTTCTTCACCTTCATACAGGTGTCTCATGATGCAGGTAAGGTGGTTTGGTATTCCCATCTCTTTTAATAATTTTCCACAGTTAGTTGTCATCCACACAGTCAAAGGTTAGCGTAGTCATTGAAGCAGAAGTAAATGTTTCTCTGGAATTCTCTTGCTTTTCCTATGATCCAATGGATGTTGCAATTTGATCTCTGGTTTATCTGCCTTTTCTAAATCCTGCTTGAACATCTGGAAGTTCTCCATTCACGTACTGTTGAAGTGTGTCTTGGGAACTTTTGAGCATTACTTTTGCTACTGTGTGAAATAAGTGCAGTTGTGTGGTAGTTTGAACATTCTTTGGCGTTGCGCTTCTTTGGAATTGGAATGATAACTGACCCTTTCCAGTCCTGTAGCCACTGCTGAGTTTTCCAAATTTGCTGTCACATTGACTGCACTTTAACACCATCATCTTTTAGGATTTGAAATAACTCAGCTGTATCCCACCAGGCCCCTCTGTCCTTCATTCGGATTTCCCAGGCAAGAATACTGGAATGGATTGCCATTTACTTCTCCATAGGACCTTCCTGACCCAGGAACCAAACCCCAGTCTCCTGCATTGCAGGCAGATTCTTTACTGACTGAGCTACCAGGGACTGTTCGTGATTCACTCATATTTAGATGTGTATAGTTGTATTTTGGGTTCTATGCCTGTATAGGTATTACAGAGAGTGGAGTATCGTTCCTTTTGTTACCCAGTGGGTCCTTGTGATTTATTTTCTAAATAGTAGTGTGCATGTGTTAGTTCAAATAGCTGATTTCTATGCGCCTGGTACCTTTCTTCTCTGCTAACAATAAGTTCTTTTTTCTAAGTCTGTGAGCTGTGTATCTTTGCTCAAGGAGCTCATACGTATCCATTGTTAGATTCCACCTAGAAGTGAGATCATATTACATTTGTTCACTGTCTCTCTTCAGCTGCTATGATCATCTCTACCTTCTTCCCTGTGCCTGAAGATCCCATTGTTTCATTGCTTTTTATGGCTGAGTCATATAGCATTGTGTGTGTATCCCATTTTCTTTGTTCATTTCTGTGTCCTTCCACACTTAGGTTGCAGCAGTGTCTTTGCTATGGAAGCCAGTCCGCCTGGGATGGCATGGGTACCCTTGTCTCTGAAAATGTCACTTCTCCCTGACTGTATGCCCAGGCATGTGACTGCTGTTTCTGAATGCACTTCTATTTTTAGTTTTAAGGAACCTCCATGTTGTTTTTTTCTATTGGATGAACCATGGACATTTTTAATAATCTCCAGATTAATTTCTAGATGGGATCTTTATTTTTAAAACGTTCCCATTTGAATTTTGTTAATGTTTCTTCTTGATTATGTTTTGTGTTTGTAGCTTTCCATCCATTATCTCTTTTAAAATTGAACTACAGTTGATTAATACTAATATATTTGCTTTGGGTTACAGCATAGTGATCCAGTATTTTAATGGAATATACTCCATTTAAAGATATTAAAAAATCATGGCTATATTTTCCTCTGCTGCATACTATATGCTATTAGTTTACTTACATTGTTTATTGTGTTTTTATCTCTTAATCTCTACCCTAGTCTGGCAACTCCCGCAGACAAATCCCCACAGGCATCCATTAGTTTCTATATTTGTGAGTCTCTTTCTGTTTCATAGATAAGTTCATCTGTGTCATAATTTAGATTCAACATAAATATTATTTCATATGGTAGTTGCCTATGTCTTTCTGAGAAATTTGGCTTAGTATATGGCTTAGAATATGTAGTTTTATATTCCTCAAAATAGCATTATTTCAATTGGAATTTTCCATATTCCATACAGAAAATATGGACACAGATTTTCCTGAAGGATATATAGAAGTTTCCAGTATTTCATACAAGAAAATATGGTCACAGATTTTCCCACAGGAAATATGCAAGTTGCATGTTTCATTCAAGAAAACATGGGTGGAGATATTCTTGCATGGAATTTGGAGTTTTCCATATTGCCTACAGGAAAATCTGGGCACATATGAAAATATGGGAAATACATTTTTTAATGTATTTCAAAATGTATTTCTTTTGAATCATTCTCTAAAGAAAATGGTCAAAAAAATTTTATATCTTATAATGGTACTAATTATCACAATGTGGGCTTGGTAAAATGTGGGTTTATCCTGGCCTTCTGGACCATCTTTATCTTGTTGGTAAATTAATTGGATTGCTTTGAATAATTAGTTCTTTCTGAAGCAACAATTAAAATGGTCAATCCAGCTTCTGTGATTTTTAGTAATCTCATTTAAATTAATTTCTTGAGTGGATCTTCTGTTAAGAATTTTCCACTGTCATTTTGCTACTTTTTTATTCTTGATTTTCTTTCATGTTTGTAGCTATCCATCAAGTATTTTTTAATTGAACTACAGTCAATTAACATAACTCTATTTGTTTTTGGATACAACATAATGATTCAATATTTTACAGAATAAACTCCATTTGTGCATGTGTGTGTGCCTGGAAATGTGTGTATACATATAGTGTCTTTTAGTCGTTCAGTCATGTCTGACTCTTTGTGACGCTATGGACTGTAGCCCGCCAGGCTCTTCTGTCCCTGGGATTCTCCAGGCAAGAATACTAGAGTGGATTGCCATGCCCTCCTCCATGGGATCATCCCGACCAAGGGATCAAAACCACATCTCTTATGTCTCCTGCATTGGGAGGTGGGTTCTTTAACCACTAACACCACCTGTGAAAGTGAAAGTGAAGTCGCTCAGTCATGTCCGACTCTTTGTGACCCCATGGACTATAGCCTACCAGGCTCCTCCCTCCGTGGGATTCTCCAGGCAAGAGTACTGGAGTGGGTTGCCATCACCTGGGAAGTCCTAAACTCTATTTAAATATTACAAAATTATGAGCTGTTTGTTGGTTTCAGAGATGAATTCCTTGTGGGTATCTTGGTTTGTACATATTTCTTCCCATTCTGGATTGCTTTTGTCTTTCCTTAAGGTTTCTTTGCTGGGTACCTGCTTTTAAATTGAAGTAGGTCATGTTTCGCAAAGAGTTGGACACGACTGAGCAACTGAACTGAACTGAACTGAATTGAGGTCATGTTTTCCTATTTTCAGTGTCTTTTTCATTGTTCCGAGAGATGGATTAAAAAAGACCTTGCAGTTTTTATCATCACATGTCCTGCCTATGTTTTCCTTAAGATTCTCATAGAATCTCTCCTAAACTTTAGATCTGTATTATTTGAAGTTAATTTCATGTGTTGTGTTAGAGAAGTATTCTAACCTCATTCTCATTTTCTTTATTTTAATAACCCTCACTCTACTCTTCAGTGTCTGTTACCAATTTATATTCCCAGCATCAGGGGAGGAACATTCCCTTTTCTCCACATCTTCATCAGCAGTTATTGTTTGTTGAGTTTCTGATAATGCCATTCTGCCTTCTGTAAGGTGATACCTTCCTGGGGTTTCAATTTGTATTTCTAATATTTAGCAACATTGACTTCTTTTCAGGTGATTTATTTTCAAGGGTGAGTTCAACTTACCTCTCAAGACTGGCTTCTTGTAACTCGGCCCTGTTTTGAATTCTTTTCTAATGACCACCATTAGGATGTTTGTTGAGATCATCTGTTTTCTATTTGTCACTCTCTGTCTCTCTTATTTCACTTACTATGATCATCTCTACCTTCTTCCCTGTGCCTGAACATGCATTGTTTCATTCTTCCTTATGGCTAACTAATAAACCATTGTGTGTATATATCCCATTTTCTTTATTCATTTCTGTGTCCTTCCACACTTAGGTTGCAGCAGTGTCCTTGCTATGGAAACCGGTCTGGCAGGGATGGCATGGGTACCCTTATCTTTGAAAATGTTGCTTCTCCCTGACTCTATGCCCAGTAATGTGATTGCTGTTTCCTAAGGCACTTCTGTGTTTCATTTTTTCAAGATCCTCCATGCTGTTCATTCTCGTGGATGAACCAATGGACATTTTTAGTAATCTCATCCAAATTAATTTCTTGATGGGAATTTCTATTTCTAAAATTTTCCCATTTTTATTTTGCTAACCTTCATTCTTGATTATTTTTTGTGTTTATAGTTATCAATCCACTATTTCTTTTTCCACTGAAGTATGGGATACCACATAGTGATTCAGTATTTTAATGGAATATTCTCCACTTAAAGATATTACAAAATCATGGCTATATTTCTTTCTGCTGCATACTATATCCTACTATTTTCCTTACATTACATATAGTGATTTTTATGTCTTAACCTCTACCCCATTCTGGCAATATCTACACCAAATCTCCACAGACATCCATTAGTTTCTGGATTTGTGAGTCTCTTTCTGTTTCATAGATAGGTTCCTTTGTGTCATATTTTAGATTCTACACAAATGTGATTTCTTATGGTCATTTTATGTTTCTGACAATCATGCCTTACTTAGTATGAGAATATATAGATTCATTTTCCTGAAAATAGTATAATTTCAATTGGAATTTTCCATATTTCATACAGGAAATTATGGGCACAAGTTTTCCTGCATGGAATATGAAATTTGCCATATTTCATGGAGGAAATTATAGACACAATTTTCCTGCATGAAGTATGAAATCCTCCTAAATGAAATATGAAATTTCCCACATTTCATACAGGAAAATATTGGCATATATAAAATATGAAAATTATATCTTCAGACTGAACTCCTTTTGAGTTATTCTTTAAAGAAAATCATCAAAATTTTTCTGTATTTTTTAATTGTACCAATTATCACAATGTGATAAAATGTGTCTGGTAAAATGTCTTTCACCTGCTTTCTAGGCCGTATTTATCTTGTTGGTAGATTAATTGGCCTTATTTGGCTAATTAGTTCTTTTTGAAATGTAGATTAAAGAGGAAACTAGTCTTTTTTTTTTTTAAATAGTCTCATGCAAGAAAATTTCTCTGTTGTGTCTCCTGGTGTAAGAAATATCCCATTTTCATTTTGCTAGTTTTTTCTTCTTGATTTTCTATTGTGGCTGTAGCTATACATTAAGTATATGTTTTCAAATTGAAGTTCAGTGTTTAACATAACTACGTGATTTTCTCAGGATATAGGCCCAAGTGTTGTAATGTCAAATCCTAGGCTTAGCCCCTGGATAGTATTTTTTCAGTCATTCGAAGCCTGTGCACTATACTGGCTGATGCCGTTGTATATGCCCACCAACAGCTTAGTGCGATTGTTTTTCCTCTAGGCTCTCTCCTGCATTTATTTTTTGTAGACTTGTGATGATGGCCTGATGGCCATTGTGAGTGGTGAAATTTGATTTTCCATTGTCATTGTGATTGATATTCCTCCAGCATTTAGGGAATCATAGCAACATGTTCTGTGGTGGAGTTTTCCATTTGTTTTGTCTTTTTTTTTTTTCTCCTTAAAGGGTATGATCACAATTTACCTTTGACAGTTGGTTCCTGAGAGTCAGCTGTGTTTCGAATTTTTCTCCAATATCCGTCCTAGATATTTCCTCAGGGCAGTTATCACTAACAGAATCCCAGGCCTAGTGAATTGAGGCTCCTTTAGAACCTGTGATCAAATTTTATTTACAGAAAATATCCACGAGGCGGCAGCACTTTTTAATGCCCACCTTTGGTTCTTGGGGGTAACCAGAGCCTTAGGGAAAGTTTGCTTCCTGGGCAGTGAAAGAGAGTGGAATGTGCCTGAGCAAACACAAAAGACCTTGAGTGTCAGGTCTTTTTCCTCTAAAGCATCACACAAACACCCGGTCCAGGCTCATCCCTTCAGGGTCCACAGCACACTGCTGAGGGTGCTTGGGTGCTAGAAAGCTGCACTGTCAGGAAGGAGCCTTGAGCTGGGAACCCCAGCATCATGAGAAGACTAGGCTTGCTGAGCCTTGCCTGCAAATTCCTTGAGGCCTTGATGCCATGCGCAACCCTGACCCCAGCCAGAATGTAAGAGAAGGTAGACATTTCAATAGGGTTCAACAAAGAGCACCGGGCCAGGCTGTGTCGACCACCCCCAGTCTCAAAGTGGGACCCAAGCCTGCTCAGCCTCCAGGGACGGGATAGCATCCCCTGTCAGGGAGGTTGGAGATCATGGAAAACGCACTGATTTACTTACCTTTCTTTAACATCATGTCGATGCTGCAGCGCAGCACTGTCGATTTGCCATGTTGTGACCGTTGTCAGTGGACGTCACGGGGTTCATGTATCACACTTCTATGGGGTATGTCTATGGTTGTTGGACTTTTGCCATAGAATAATGAGCAAAGTGCTGAGCATAGGTGCCTTCGAAATTATGTATCTCAGATACACTTTTCTGTGGATACAAAGAAGAAAGATAGTTAATTTTTGTGGTGTATCTCTTTAAGAAAGAGATTTCTGTGTATAGGTTCGAGATACATATTTCTGTGTATATGTGGAAGCAAGCAGGAAGGAAGAGGATCAACCTTATGGATTATCTACTCCAGATATACTTTTCCTGTCTGTGTAGGTACAGACCTCCCATTTCATTCACAACCCTTCAGTTATTTTTTTTCCTGGAACCCTATGTTTGACTTTGAATCCTCAGAGTCTCTCTTTGGGTTGTAAATTTGTTGACTTGTATGTCTGTTTTCATTTTGCCTGGAATGTACCTTATATACTGTAGTCTTCCTCTGCCTGACTCCCCTTAGTGTATGATCCTTCAAGGTCCATCCCTGTGGCTCCCAGGGTCCTAATTCCCAAATTTCAGTGGTGATTTTTAATGAGTGAGAAATAGTCTGCTGTATATATGTACACTTCTTGTTTAAGCTTTAACTTCTTGTTGGAGATTTTGGTGGATGTGTGTCTCAGCTACTGGAAGTCGTGCTGGAGGTTTGTTGGGGTGCTTGTGCCTTTTGATCGATGGCTTTCTCAGGCCAAAGTGGGGGAATGTCGGGTCCTTGGCTTAGCAGGACTTGATCATTTTTTTCAGGCATTTGGAGATTGGCCATGACAGTGGCTGCTGCCAATGTATATTCCCACTGAGAGCTTAGGGCGATTCTTTGTCCCCCAGACTCTATGCCATATTTATTGTCACAGATTTGTGATGTTGGCCATTGCGAGTGGTAGGATTTGATTTCCCAACATCTTTTCGATTGGCATTTCTGCAGCAATTAGGAATGCTGAGCATCTTGTTTGGTGGGGGAGGTTTGGGTTTATGTTTTCTATCTTTTTTTATTTTTCCTTAAAGGGTATGAGGACAATTTAGCTTTGGGCATTGGCTTCCTGAAAGTCGGCTGTGTTTGGAATTTATTTCTCCGGTGCCGGCTGCAGGATGTTTCCTGAGGGTGGCTGTCATTCACAGAACCCCGGGCCTTTGGAATTGAGGTGCCTGTGAGCAAGTGATCAAATTGAAGTTCCAGAAAATGTCCATAAGGCGGCAGCACTTTTTCAGGCCCACCTTGGTTCCTGGGGGCAACCAGAGCCTTTGGGCAAGTTGGCTTCTGGGGCTGTGAGATGAAGTGGAATGTGCCTGAGCAAACAGGAAAGGGCTTGAGTCTCACTACTTTTTCCCCCTAAAGCCTCACACAAACACTGTGACCAGACTAATCCCTTGGGGGTCCACAGTACACTCCTGAGGGTGCTTAGGTGCTAGGAGGCTGCACTCTCAGGAAGGAGGCTTGGGCTGGGATCCCCAGCACCAGGGCAAGTTGAACAAGGTAGAGTAAATTTCTCAGGGCTGCACATCAAATCCTTGAGGAGTATCTATTAGAGATACAGATTTTTTGTATATATGCAAGAAACAAAGGAAGGAGATAGTCCTTGTGGATTATCTATTACAGCTACAGATTTCTATGTATATGATAGGGATAAAGATTTCTTTGTATATGTGCATGGAGGGAAAAAAGACAAGAAGGAAGGAGGAAGGCAGGAAATAATCCTTGTGAATCACCTAGTAAAGATTTCTGTGAGTATGTTAGAGATACACATTTCAGTGCACATGTGGAAGGGAAGAGAACTCTTGTGGATTATGTATTACAGATACAGATTTCTGTGTATATGTTAGTACCAACCTCCTAATTCATACCTGGCCCTTTCCTTTTTTTTTTAATCTTTGTGTTTGAATCTTAAGGTCTCTTGCTGTGTTGTATGTCTTCTTTTTGTGGAGAAGGGACATCATCTGCTATGTTTTTTCTGTGTTGCTGAGTACACTAAATATATGATCCTCTAACATCCATCCTTGTCTGGACCAGTGGCATAATTTCATAATTTTATGGTGTTTTTTTCATGTATGAGTAAAATCCTAATGTATGTGTGTACCACATTTCTTTAAGGTTTTATCTTTCAACGGAACGTTTCTTTGGTCTGTCTTGGCTGTTGGAAATAGCACTGCAATGAACGTTGGGGTGCATGTGTCATTTGAATGATGGTTTTTGTTGTTATATAGGCTCAAGTGTGGGTATTAAAATCCTAGACTTAGCTCTCTTGAAAATTTTCTTTGTTGCCTGTGGAGGCTGACCTTTCTAGGCGCTGTTGCCAATATCCAGTCTCATGGAGCATGTAGGAGAGTTCCATCCTCTCCCATTTACTGTTTGCATACAATCAGGGTGGCCATTCTGTCAGATGGTATTTGATTACTTGTTGTTTTGATTGGGATTCCTATGGTAATCATTAGGGATGATAAGCATCTTGTCCTGGGCTATTTGGGGTGTTTTATTTTATATTTTTTTCCTTAAAGGGCGTGAGGAAAATTTTATCTGTTCCTATTGGTTTCTTGACAGTCAGCTGTGTTTGGAATTTATTTCTACAATACTGGCTGCAGGGCTTTTCCTGAGGTATCTGTCATTAAGAGCCCCACAGGTCTTGTGAACTGGAGGTGCTAGGAAGCAATCGGGGAGAAGGCAATGGCACCCCACTCCAGTACTCTTGCCTGGAAAATCCCATGGACGGGGGAGCCTGGTAGGCTGTAGTCCATGAGGTCGCTAAGAGTCGGACACGACTGAGCGACTTCACTTTCACTTTTCACTTTCATGCATTGGAGGAGGAAATGGCAACCCACTCCAGTGTTCTTCCTGGAGAATCCCAGGGACGGCGGGGCCTGGTGAGCTGCCGTCTATGGGGTCGCACAGAGTCAGACACAACTGAAGTGACTTAGCAGCAGCAGCAGCAGGAAGCAATCATGGCCAACATGTAGTTACAGACTGTCCACAAGGAGGCAGCACTCATTCATGCTCAACTGTGATTCCACATGCAACCAGAGCCTTGGGGAAAGTCAGCTTCCTGGGCTCCGAATTAGACTGGACTGTGCCTGGGCAAACTCCCAAGAGTTTAGGTCTCACTATTTCTTCCCCAAAAGCTCCAACCCCCCACCCAGACTCATCCCAGCCTGGGGCATGGCTCCCTGCTGCGGGGCCAAGGAGTCTGCACTCTCAGGAAGGAGGCTTCAGCTGGGGACGCCAGCACCAGGGGACCTGAATACTTGGTGACTTCACCTTGGTCCCCTAGGCCTGAGGGTCAGGCCACCATCTTTTGGGTGCACTCTGGATTCTGGTCACAGCCAGGGAAAACCAGGCAAAACAGGTTTAAAAGATGTCTCATGAAGGGCACTCTGCTGGCCCCAGTCCAGCCATGGGACTCAACACTACCCAGGTTCGAGGGATCGGATACTATCCCAAATTATGGAGGTCAGTGGGTGTAAACTGGGCTTTACTTTTCATTCCTGTTCTTTTCTTTACTCTCATGCCGATGCTATTTTGAAGTATGGTTGATTTGCCTTTTGTGCTTGTCCTCAGTGTCCAATGGACTGATTCAGTTATGACATATACATAGAGCATAATTGTACTTTTTTGGATTCTTTTGCCATATAGGTTATTGAACAAGGTCGAGTAAAGTTCTCCATGCTGAACATCAGATCCCTGTGGGACATTTACTAGAGTTACAGATGTCTTTTACATGTGCAAGGAACCAAGGAAGGAAAGAGTCCTTGTGGATTATCTGTTACAGCTACAGATTTCTATGTATATGTTAGAAATGTTTCTGCGTATATGTGTATTGTAGGAAGGAAAGAAGGAAATAAACCTTGCAGATTACCTAATACAAATACATATTTCTGTGGGTATGTTAGAGATACAGAATTTAGTGCCTATGTAGAAGGAAAGAAGGAAGGAGATAATTTTTCAATTATCGATTCTTGTCTGTATGTTAGTACTGACCTCCTGATTCATCCCTGGCCCTTTTCTTTTTCCTTATTTTGGAATTCTTTGTGTTTCAATCTCAGAGTCTCTTTTTATATTGTAAAATATTTCCTATAGATCTTTTTTTTTTTAATTTTACCTAGAAAGGACATCATCTGCTATTTTCTTCCTTTGCTGCTGACTTTGCTTAGTTTATGATCCTCCAAGGTTCCTCCTTGTGGGAACCATTGGCATAATTTCATGGGGTTTTTCAAGTCTGAGTAATAGCCCATTGTATATATGTACCATATTTCTTCAAGATTTAATCTGTCAATGGAACGTATCTTTGGTCTGTGTCTTGGCTATTGGAAGTAGCCCTGCAGTGAATGTTGGGGTGCATGTGTCATTTGAATGACGGTTTTTCGTAATATAGGCCCAGGTGTAGATATTAAAATCCTAGGCTTAGCTCTCTTGAAATTTTTCATTGTTGCTTGTGGAGCCTGTCCCTTCTAGAGCCTGTTGCCAATGTCCATTCCCATGGAGCATGAAGGGGGATTCCATCATTTCTCAGCTCTCTCCCCCATTTACAGTTTGCATACAGTTAGGATAACCCTTCTCTCAGGTGGAATTTGATTACTTGTTGTCATCCTGTAATAAATAGGGATGTTGAGTATCTTGTTCTGTGACCATTTGGTGTTTTTTCCTTTTTTTATTTTTTTGATTAAAGGGTGTGAGGAAAATTTACCTGTAACAATTAGGGTTCTTGAACATCAGTTGTGTTTGAAATTTATGTCTCCAATACCTACTGTAGGATCTTTTCTGATGGCAGCTTTAACAGTCCCTCCCGCTTTGTGAATTGGAGATGCCAGTAAGCACCAGTGGTCAAGTTGTAGTTATAGAAAATCTCCACAAGGCGGCAGTAAGTCTTCATGTCCAACACTGGTTCCATATGCAACCAGAGCCTTCAGGAAAGACGGCTTCCTGGACAGTGAATTAGAGTGTGAGGTGCCTGAGCAAACACCCAAGGGCCTGTGTCTCATTGCTTCTTCCCCCTGAAGCTTCACTCATCCCCTCCAGACTCATGCCTACCTAGGGCTACCTACCTGCTGAGGTGCCCAGGAGGTTGCACTGTCAGGAAGGAGGTTTGAAGTGGGGACCCCAGCACCAGCACTAATAGACCTGGAGTCTAGGTTACTTTTCCAGAGTTTGAGGCCAGATGGTCGACCATCCTTTTGTTGTACTAGGGACTCTTGTCCCAGTCAGAGGACACCCTGACCAACTGTTCGACCCCATTCCAGAGCAGTCATGGGTTCCAAGGCTGCTCAGACTCCAGAGATGGGATAGCAGCCCAAGTAAGGGAGATGGTAGGAAACTAACTAGGTATTTTCTTTTCTTTAATGCCAATGCTATATGGGAATATAGTTGATTTGCCATTTTTGCTTGTCATCAGTATACAACCACCTGATTCTGTTATGACATATGATTATATACAGCATATCTGTTCTTTTTTGGATTGTTTTGCCCTAGAGGTTATTGCAGAATTTCAAGCAAAGTTCCCTGTGCTGCACATCAGATGTTTGTGGAGTATCTGTTAGACAAATTTCTGTGTAAATGTGGAAAGAATGAAGGAAGGAGATAATCTTTGCAAATTGTCTATTAATAGATATAGATTTCTCTGTATATGTTAGAGATGCAGATTTTGTGTTTATGTGGGAGGGAGGAGCAAGGAAGGAGATACTCCTTATGGATTATCTATTGAAGATATTGGTTTATGTGCATATGAGGAAGGAAGGAGATAATCCTTGTGGATTTTCTATTACAGATACAGATTTCTGTATATATGTTAGAGGTACAGATTTCTTTGTATATGTGGAAGGAAGGATGGTAGGAAATACTCATTGTGGATTATTTGTTACAGATACATATTCTTGTGTATATGTTAGCCCCGAATTTCTAATTCATGCCCTTCACTTTTTTGGGTGAGGGGGACTTTGTGTTTGAGTGCTCAGAGTCTCTTTTTGTGTTGTAAGTTAGTTCCTTTGCAGCTCTTTTTTCATCTTGCATAGAAGGGAGATAGGATACTATTGTCTTTCCTTGACTGGCTAACTTGTTATGTAAGATTCTTCAAGGTCCATCCCTGTGGCAACCGGGGGCATAGTTTCATAATTTCAGTGGCAGTTTTTCATAGTTCATTTTATACATGTACTGCATCTTCTTTAGCTTTAATCTGTCAGTGGACATTTTCCTGCATCTGTGTTTTTTTATTGTAAGTAGGGCTGCAGTGAACGTTGGGGTGCACGTGTCTTTTTGAATGGTGGTTTTTTAGATATAAGCCCACATGGGGGTATGTCAGATTCTAGGCTTAGTTTTTCTGAAGATCTTTTTCTAGCATGTGGAGGCTGCACTTTCTAGGGCTGTTGGCAATCTCCATTCCCACTGATAGTGTGGGGTAGGTTCCATCACTACCCAGCTCTCCCCCACATGTATTGTTGCAGACTTGTGAGGATGACCATTCTGATAGGTTGGATTTAATTTCTTGTTGTCATTTTGATTGGCATTTCTCCTGTAATAATTAGGGATGCTGAGCATATTGTCCTGTGGCAGTTTGGGGTTTTTTTTTTTCTTAAGGGTGTGAGGAGAATTTACCTTTTGCCATTGGCTTCTTGAAAGTTGGCTGTGTTTGTAATTTATTTCTGCAGTGTCTGCTGCAGGACCTTTCCTGAGGGTGAGTGTGTCTGTGTGCTAAGTTGCTTCAGTTGTGTCCAACTCTTTGTGACCCTATGAACCGTAGCCCACCAGGCTATTCTGTCCGTGGGATTCTTCAGGCAAGAAGAATGGAGTGGGTTGCCATGCCCTCCTCCAAGGGATCTTCCTGACCCAGGGATCGAACCAGCATCTTGATGTCTCCTGCAGTGGCAGGCAGTTCTTTACCACTAGTGCCACCTGGGAAGCCCCAGTAGAATTTTTAAAAGTCATTAACAACTCACCTAGTCATACAGAAAGAGGTCAAGCTGTATCACCAGAGCAAACTGTTAAACCTCAAATGGAATGGTCACACTGGGGCCTGAGATGTGGGAAGTGTCAGTAGACATGGTGGTCTCACCATGTGCCCCCTTGGCAGGGACTGTATTGGCTCAAGGAACAGCTTTTATTGGTCCCACCAGAAGCCTTCCCTGTGAAGGGAGCAGTGCACATCTTTAAAACTGCTCTAAGATGCAAAACAGAGCCCATCGCCTTGAGTAACGTAACACATGTCTCTATAGTTAGACTAAGAACAAATGGAATAAATATTTCATAAATCCTTATCTGTGAAAAAATTGTCAAGTAGGTCAAACGTAATTTATTTTACACATCTGAAAATTAAAGAATCATCCTATAATTCTCCTCATTGTTAATTATTTGAGAAATTCAAATCAAAACTTCAATGAGGTACCACCTCAAACTGATCAGAAAGGCCATGACTTAAAAATCTCCAAAGAACAAGTATTGCAGAGGGTGTGGAGAAAAGGGAACCCTCCTACACTGTTGGTGGAAATGTAAACTGGTGCAGTCACTGTAGAGAACAGTATGGAGGTTCCACAAAAAAACTAAAAATAGAGTTACCATATGATCCTGCAATCCCACTTCTAGCCAAACATCCAGAAACAGCTATACTTCAAAAAGACACATGAAGTGTGCATACTAGCTGCAAATCTGACAAGAAACCTTAGTCTCACATCTGAGATATCAAATTTGTTTTCACATATTGTCTGTTATATTTAGACTCTTGGTTCATACTCCATGTAACCACATACTGTCATAATTAAATCCAATTTGAATTTTAGCCTTATTTTTAGGATGTGGCTTCTCTCCAGCAGTGTAGGAACATTCCCTTTTCTCCAAGTCCTGTTTCCCTAAAGTGACATTTCAAACCTCAAAAACTGTTGATGTGAATATTGATTTCATTCTAGCTCAGTTTGAATAGAGAAGCAAAAAAAATCAGTGGGCCTATGTTTTATGTTTTCTTTATGGAGAAAAATGAAACAGAAGAAAAAGTACCTGCAGCTCATGTGCTCTTTGAGTCATTAATCTTTTGCAGGAATTTTCTTTTATTTTCAAGTGTGACCTTTTATTCATAAACAACAGAATTAGGAGAAAATAATTTGAAATGATGACTTGCTTCTACATAGAAAATCTAAACCAAAGGAACCAATGGAAACCATAAAAGCAGGGTTCCAAGCTTTTAGGACTATTTTAGGTTTGCAAATACCTAGTATCAGTTCAGTTCAGTCCAGTTGCTCAGTTGTGTCCAACTCTTTGCTACCCCATGAACCACAGCATGCCAGGCCTCCCTGTCCATCACCAACTCCCAGAGTTCACTCAAACTCACGTCCATCGAGTCGGTGATGCCATCCAGCCATCTCATCCTCTGTTGTCCCCTTCTCCTCCTGCCCCCAATCCCTCCCAGCATCAGGGTCTTTTCCAATCAGTCAACTCTTCACATGAGGTGGCCAAAGTACTGGAGTTTCAGCTTCAGCATCATTCCTTCCAAAGAACACCCAGGATTGATCTCCTTTAGAATGGACTGGTTGGATCTCCTTGCAGTCCAAGGGACTCTCAACAGTCTTCTCCAACACCACAGTTCAAAAGCATCAATTCTTCGGTGCTCAGCCTTCTTCACAGTCTAACTCTCACGTCCATACATGACTACCAGAAAAACCATAGCCTTGACTAGACGGACCTCTGTTGGCAAAGTAATGTCTCTGCTTTTTAATATGCTATCTAGGTTGGTCATAACTTTCCTTCCAAGGAGTAAGCGTCTTTTAATTTCATGGTTGCAGTCACCATCTGCAGTGATTTTGGAGCCCCCCAAAATAAAGTCTGACACTGTTTCCACTGTTTCCCCATCTATTTCCCATGAAGTGATGGGACCAGAGGCCATGATCATAGATTTCTGAATACTGAGCTTTAAGCCAACTTTTTCACTCTCCTCTTTCACTTTCATCAAGAGGCTTTTTAGTTCCTCTTCACTTTCTGCCATAAGGGTGATGTCATCTGCATATCTGAGGTTATTGATATTTCTCCCGGCAATCTTGATTCCAGCTTGTGCTAATTCCAGCCCAGCATTTCTCATGATGTACTCTGCATATAAGTTAAATAAGCAGGGTGACATATACAGCCTTGACATACTCCTTTTCCTATTTGGAACCAGTCTGTTGTTCCATGTCCGGTTCTAACTGTTGCTTCCTGACCTGCATAGAGGTTTCTCAAGAGGCAGGTCAGGTGGTCTGGTATTCCCATCTCTTGAAGAATTTTCCACAGTTTATTGTGATCCACACAGTCAAAGGCTTTGACATAGTCAATAAAGAAGAAGTAGATGTTTTTCTGGAACTCTCTTCCTTTTTCCATGATCCAGCAGATGTTGGCAATTTGATCTCTGGTTCCTCTGCCTTTTCTAAAACCAGCTTGAACATCTGGAAGTTCCCGGTTCACATATTGCTGAAGCCTGGCTTGGAGAATTTTGAGCATTACTTTACTACCGTGTGAGATGAGTGCAATTGTGCAGTAGTTTGAGCCTTCTTTGGCATTGCCTTTCTTTGGGATTGGAATGAAAACTGACCTTTTCCAGTCCTGTGGCCTCCTCTGAGTTTTCCAAATTTGCTGGCATATTGAGTGCAGCACTTTCACAGCATCATCTTTCAGGATTTGAAATAGCTCAACTGGAATTCCATCACCTCCACTAGCTTTGTTCATAGTGATGCTTTCTAAGGCCCACTTGACTTCACATTCCAGGATGTCTGGCTCTAGTTGAGTGATCACACCATCGTGATTATCTGGGTCATGAAGATCTTTTTTGTATAGTTGTTCTGTGTATTCTTGCCAGCTCTTCTTAATATCTTCTGCTTCTGTTAGGTCCATACCATTTCCGTCCTTTATCGAGCCCATCTTTGCATGAAATGTTCCCTTGGTATCTCTAATTTTCTTGAAGAGATCTCTAGTCTTTCCCATTCTGTTGTTTTCCTCTATTTCTTTGCATTGATCACTGAGGAAGGCTTTCTCATCTCTTCTTGCTATTTGGAACTCTGCATTCAGATGGTTATATCTTTCCTTTTCTCCTTTGCTTTTCGCTTCTCTTATTTTCACAGCTATTTGTAAGGCCTCCCCAGACAGCCATTTTGCTTTTTTGCATTTCTTTTCCACGGGGATGGTCTTGATTCCTGTCTCCTGTACAATGTCACGAACCTCCATCCATAGTTCATCAGGCACTCTATCTATCAGATTTAGGCCCTTAAATCTATTTCTCACTTCCACTGTATAATCATAAGGGATTTGATTTAGGTCATACCTGAATGGTCTAGTGGTTTTCCCTACTTTCTTCAATTTAAGTCTGAATTTGGCAATAAGGAGTTCATGATCTGAGCCACAGTCAGCTCCCGGTCTTGTTTTTGGAATGTAAGAAGCAAGGTGAGCAAGAAAACAGGATTGGCCCCAGATAGCTGAGGTGCATGTGAAAGGAATGAATTTATTGAGCCCAGAGGCTTGCATCTTCCCATATATAGAATGCTAAATTCCAAAATCTGATATCTGATCTTTGATTTTCAGACTGCACGCTCTCTTTGTTGCAAACTTGTATATAGGCTGACTTACCCTCTGCCTCCTTGGAGCAGTTTTCTCAGAGCTACTGAGATGCTGTCTCCAGAGCTTGGGGTCCTAAACATTCGCACCAAATAAAATAACTCTACTTTCAGATTGTGACTATATTTTTTAGTCGATAAAACAATGCACGAGGAAGAAATCAAGATCCTGTCACCTTTGTCCCTCATCTTATATAAGCCCCTAGACTCCTTGTGGAGTGGGGGCACAGTTCTTGAGGCATGAGACTACTGTGTTCCACTCTTTGCCAGCTGAGAATTGAAGCCACCTTTCTATTTCCCCCAAACTCTGTCTCCGCATTTTTCATTTGGTTTCAGTGGACAGAGAGGCCAAGCTTTTGGCCAGCAACACACTGAGGACAAGCACAAAACTACAAATTGACTAGACTTCAACATAGCATTGGCATGAGATGAAAGAAAAGGAAAGAAAAGTAATGTCTAGTTTATTTCCTCGGACCTGCTGGATTCAGGATGCTATTTGATTTCAAGAACATGATTAGGCTTGAATTCCAGGGCTGAGCTAGTGTGGGGGCTAGACAGCCAGGCAGGATGCCCTGCATTGAGATCTGTTTCAATCCTGTACTGTCTCTGTTTTTCTCTGGCTGGGACCAGAATCCCTAGTGCAACCCACTGATGGTGGCCTGAACCTCTGGCCTTGAGGGCAAGGGTAAAGTCACCAAGTATCCAGGGCCCTGGCACTGGGGTCCCCAGTTGAAGCCTCCTTTCTGAGAGTGCAGCCTCCTAGGCACCTCAGCTGGGAGCGATGCCCCAGGTGGGCATGAGCCTTGAGGGGAGGGGTAAAGCTTTAGGGGGAGGCAGTGAGACTCAAGGCCTTTGAGGTTTGCTCAGTCACATTCCACTCAAATTTATAGCCCAGGAAGTTGACCTTCCCTAAGGCTCTGGTTGCAGGTGGAACCAGAGTTGGGTATGACGAAGTGCTGCCACCATTTGGACATTTCCTGTAACTACAACTTGCCCACCGGTGTTTACTGGCACATGTGTGACTGTTAATGACCGCTGCCCCCGGGAAGGTCCTGGTGTGGGTATTGCAGAAATCAATCCTGAACATAACCGACTTTCAAGAAGCAGCTTGCAACAGGAAAAATTTCCTCACACACACCCTTTAGGAAAAGAAAAAAAAAAAAACAAACCCAAATGGCCACAGGACAAGCTGATCCACGTCCCTAAATATTACAGGAGGAATGCCGACCAAAACGACAACAAGAAATCAAATCCCACCTGTCAGAATGGCCATCCTCACAAGTCGACAAATAATAAATGTGGGAGAGAGCTGGGAGAAGAGGGAACCTCCCTGCATGGTCAGTGGGAATGGACATTGGCGACAATCACTAGAAAGGACAGCTTCCCCATCCCAGAAAAAAAAAAAGAAAACTTTCCAGAAAACTAAGCCTAGATATTGATTTCCCACACATGAACCTAAATCCTGAGAAAATCATCATTCAAAAAGACACATGCACCCTAATGTTCACTGCAATACTACTTCCAGTAGCCAAGACACAGACTCAATAAAACATCACTGACAGATTGAATCTTAAAGAAATGCAGTACATATATACAATAGGCTGTTACTCAGACATAAAAATTGCCACTGAAATTATGAAACTAAACTACTGGTCACTACAAGGATGGACCTTGGAGGGTCATACAGTAAGTGGATTCAGCAGCAGAGGAAGAAAATAGCAGAGGATGTCCCTTCTAGGCAAAGTAAAAGAAAACAGAGAGAGATACAGTGGAGGTAATTTATAACACAAAAGGAGACTCAGAGATTCATACACAAAGAATTACAGGGGAAAAAATGGAAAGGGCCAGGGATGAATTAGGAGGTCGGTACTGACGTATACACAGAAATCTGTATCTATGTTAGCTAATCCACAAGGATTATCTCCTTTTTACTTTCTTCCTTCCATGCTCATTTACAGAGAAATATTTATCTCTAACATATACATAGGAATCTATGGCTGTAATAGACAATCCACAAGGACTATCTCCTTCTTTGGTTCCTTGCACATGTACAAAAAAATCTGTATTTCTAATAAAGAGTCCACAGGGACCTGATATTCAGCACAGAGAAGTTTATGAACCTTGTTTAATAAAGTCTATGGCAAAAAAAAAAATTTTAAGTACAAAATGCTGTATGTATCTGTCATAAGTGAATCAGTCTGTTGTTCACTGAAGACAAGCACAAAACTGCAAATCGACTAGACTTCAACATAGCAGTGGCATGAGACCAAAGAAAAGAAACATAATGTTAGTTTACGCCCTCCGACCTCTGCCACTTGCGCTGCTATTCCATCCCTGGACTCTGAGTAGACTAGAGTCCCGGGGGCTGGGCTGGGGTGGAGTTGAAACAGCCAGGCAGGGTGCCCTCCATAGAGACTCCTCTTAAACCTGCACTGTCTGCTTTCTCTGGCTGGGAATAGAATCCTTAGTGCACCCCAACGATGGTGGCCTGATTCTCTGGCCTCAAGGATCAGAGTAAAGTCACCAAGTATCCAGGGATCTGGTGCTGGAGTCCCCAGCCAAAGCCTCCTTCCTGAGGGTGCAGCTTCCTAGGCACCTCAGCAGGGAGCGGTGCCTCAGGCAGACATGAGTCTGGAGGGGAGGGGTTAAGCTTTAGGGGGAAGAAGTAGTGAGACTCAAGCGCTTGGCATATTCCACTCTAATTCACAGTCCAGGAAGTCGACTTTCCCTAAAGTCTCTGGGTGCAGGTGGAACCAGAGTTGGGCATGAAGAAGTGCTGCCACTTGGTGGACATTTCCTGGAACTACACTTGTCCACCAGCGCTTACGGCACCTCCAATTCAAAAGGCCTGTAAGGCAGTTAATGACAGCTGCCCTCAGAAAAGGTCCTGCAGCAGGTATTGCAGAAATGAACACCAAACACACCTAAATTCAAGAAGCCAATTTCAAAAGGTCAATTTTCCTCACACCCTTTAAGGAAAGAAAAAAGGAAAAGAGGAAAAAAGAACTCAAATAGCCACAGGATAAGATGCTCAGCATCCCAAATTATTACAGGGGTGATGCTGATCAAAACAACAACAAGAAATCAAATCCCTTTTGACAGAATGGCCATCCTAACAGTCTTCAAACAGTACATGGAGAAGAGAGCCAGGAGATGATGGAAACCCCCTTCATGTTCCCGGGAACAAGCATTGGCAACAGCCTCTTGAAGGGACAGCCTGCACAGGCCAGTACCAAAAGGTCAAGAGAACTAAACCTAAGATTCTAATACCCACACCTGGGCCTACATTACAAAAAACCATCATTCAAAATGACACATTCACCCCAACCTTCAATGCAGTGGTACTTCCAGCTTCCAAGAAACAGACTCAAGAAAAGTTCCACTGACAGATTGAATCTTAAGGAAATGTTGTACATATACAAGGGGCTATTACTCAGACTTCAAATGTCGCCACTGAAATTATGAAGTGATATCAGTGGTCCCCACAAGGATGTACCTTGGAGGAAAATACACTAAGTGAAGTCAGCCACAGAAGAAGAAAATAGCAGGTGATGTCCTGGAGGGCAAAATTGGGGGAAAAAAAAAAGAAAAAAAGATACAGAGGAAATAATTTACATCATAAAAAGAGACTTTGAGATTCAAACACAAAGATTTAAAAAAAGAGAGAGAAAGAGAGAAAGTGCCAGGAAGGAATTAGGAGGTTGTTACTACCCTATACACTGAAATCTGTATCTGTAATAGATTATATATAAGGATTATCTCCTTCCTTCCTTCCACATATGCACTGAAATGTCTATCTCTAACATTTTTGTTGTTGTTTGGTCTCTAAGTCATGTCAGAAAATTTGCAAACCCCATGGACAGTAGCCCACCAGGCTCCTCTGCCCATGGCATTTCCCAGGCAAGGATACTGGAGTAGGATGGCATTTCCTCCTCCAGGATCTCTAATACACCCCCAGAAATATGTATCGATATTAACCAAGCAACAAGGATTATTTTCCACCTTCCATCCTTCCTTCTGTGCATGTATCCAGAGAAATATTTATCTCTAACATACACAAAGGAATCTGCAGCTGTAATAGAACACCCACAAGGACTATCTCCTTCCTTCATTCCTTGCACACATAGAAAAAAAAACTGTACCTCTAATAAATGTTCCACAGGGACCTGATGTTCAGCACAGAGAACTTTACTCCACCTTGTTCAATAAACTGTATGGCAAAATAATCAATAAAAAGTACTAAAGCCCATATGCATGGGTTGTAGCTGAATAAGTCCACTGTACACTGTGGACAATGACAAAACTGCAAATAGACTAGACTTCAACATAGCACTGGCATGAAATAAAGGAAAGAAAAGTAATGTCTACTTTATTTCTTCCAACGTGCTTGACTTAGGATGCTATCTGAATCTTGGTAGCCGAGTAGGCTTAAACCAGGGCTGGGTGGGGGTGGTGTCGAGACAGCCGAGCAGGGTGCCCTTCATAGAGAGCCCTCTTGAACCTGTACTGTCTGGGTTGCCCTAACTGGGGCCAGAATACCTAGTGAACTGAAATCCTAATGGCCCAACCCTCTGACTTGGAGGGATACAGAAAATTGCCCAGACCCCAGGTCTCCTGGTGCTGGGGTCCCCAGCTCAAGACTCCTTCCTGAGAGGGCAGCCTCCTTGGCACCTCACCAGGGAGCGGTGCCCCATGTAGGCGTGAAGCTAAAGGGGAGGATGAAGCTTCAGTGGGGAAGAAGTGGTGAGATACAAGTCCTTGGGTGTTTTCTCAGGCACCTTCCACTCTAATTCACTGTCCAGGAAGTCGACATTCCCTAAGGCTCTGGTTGCAGGTGGAACCCGAGTTGGGTATGAAGAAGTGCTGCCACTTTGTGGACATTTCTGGAACTACACTTGCCAACCAGTGCTCACTGGCACCTCCAATTCACAAGGGGGGCAGTTAATGACCGCTGCTCTCAGGAAAGGTCATGTGGTGGGTATTGCAGAAATCAATTCCAAACAAAACCAACTTTCAAGAAGACAACTGTAACAGGTAAAATTTCCTCACACCCTTTAAGGAAAAAAAGACCCAATCAGCCCAAGGACAAGATACTCCACCTCCCTACTTTATTATAGGAGGAATGCCAATCAACACAGCAAGAAGTCAACTCCCATCTGACAGAATGGCCATCCTGACTATCAGCAAACAATAAATATTAGAGAGACCCTGGAGATGAGTGAACCCTTCTTCATATTCCGTGGGAATGGACCTTGACAACAGCCCCTAGAAAGGACAGCTTCCACAGACCAGAAAGAAAATTTCAGTAGAGGTAAGCCTAGAATTTCAATACCCACACCTGGGCCTATATTACAAAAAACAGTCATTCAAAATGACTCATGCACACCAACGTTCACTGCAGTGCTATTTACAATAACCAAGACACAGATCCAAGAAAATGTCCCTCAACAGATTAAATCTTAAAGAAATGTGGTACCTATATACAATGGGCTTTAATCAGACATGAGAAAGTACCACTGAAATTATGAAATTCTGCCAATAGTCCCCACAAGGATGGACTTTGGAGGATCATACACTAAGTGAAGTTAGCAACAGAGGGAGATACCAGCAGAAGATGTTCCTTGTAAGCAAAATTTTAAAAAGAAATAAGGGGAAGTAATTTACAACACAAAAAGAGAGTCTGAGAATTGAAACACAAAGAACTCCAAAGGGAAAAAAAGGAAAAGCCAGGGATGAATTAGGAGCTCAAGAAGGGAATGGCAACCCACTCCAGTATTCTTGCCTGGAGAATTCCATGGGCAGCAAAGCCTGGTGGGCTACAGTCCGTGGGGTTACAAAGAATCGGACAGACTGAGCGACTAACACTTAACACTAACATATACCCAAAAAGCTGTCTGTATCTGTAATAGATAGTCCACAGGATTATCTCCTTTCGTCATTCTTCCACATTTACACAGAAATCTGTATATCTAACAGATACTGCACAGACACTCAATGTTCAGCACAGGGAACTTTGTTTGAAATCCTGCAATAACCTCTAGGGCAAAACAACTCAAAAAAAGAACAGTATGTTAATACATGCTATGTCGCTTCAGTCATGTCTGACTCTGCAACCCCATGGACTGTAGCCCACCAGGCTCCTCTGTCCATGGGATTCTCCAGGCAAGTATACTGGAGTGGGTTGCCATTGCTTTCTCTTGGGGATCTTCCTGCTGCTGCTGCTGCTAAGTCACTTCAGTTGTGTCTGACTCTGTGCAACCCCATAGATGGCAGCCCACCAGGCTCCCCGTCCCTGGGATTCTCCAGGCAAGAACAGTGGAGTGGGTTGCCATTGCCTTCTCCAGCTGATCTTCCTAAAGAATGTTAATATATGTCATTTTTTAATCAGGTGTCTGTATACTGTAATAATGATAACAAGCACCAAATGGCAGATCAGCCATATTCCTGTATAGCATCGCCATTAGATTCAAGAAAATCAAAGCCAAGTTAATCCCCACCTCCCTGACTTGGGCTGCTATCCCATCCCTGGAGTCTGAGCAGCCTTGGATCCTATGATGGCCTGGAGTGGGACTGAACAGCTGGGCGGGGTATCCTTAATTGAGGCCCCTCTTTAACCCATACTGTCTGGTTTGCTCTGGCTGTGACCAGACATTCTGTCTCAACCAAAGGATGGTTGCCCAACCCTCTGCCTTGAGCTTCGAAAAGTAACTTAGTCCCCAAATCAATCCTCTTTCCTGAGAGTGCAGCCTCCTAGGCACCTCAGCAGGGTTCTGTGGGCAAGACAGGGATGAGTCGAGAGGTGAAGAGTGAAGCTTTGGGGGAAGAAGTAGCGGGACACAAGCCCTTGGGTGTTTACTCAGGCACATTCCACTCTAATTCACAGCCCAGGAAGCAGACATTCACTAAGGCTCTGGTTTCTCAATAAACCAGAGTTGAGCATGAAGCTGCACGTTAACCAGCAGTACTTACTCATACCTGTAATTCACAAGGTCTGTGGGGCTGTTAACAAAAGCTGCCCTCAGGAAAGGATCTGGGGCTGGTACTGCAGAAGTAAATTCCAAACACAAACAATTTTGAAGAAGCCAATTGCAACAGGTAAATTTTCCCGACATCCTTTAAAGAAAAGAATAAAGGAAAAACAAACAAAAACTCCCACCCTGCAACAGGATAAGATGCTCAACACCCCTAATCTTTACAGGAGGATGCAAATCAAAATGACAATGACAAATCAAATCCCACCACTCAGAATGGCCATTCTCATGTCACAAAAAATAATGCTGGAGTGAGTCAGGAGGAGAGAGAACCCCCCTACACAGGACATGGGAATGGACACTGGCAACAGCCACTAGAAAGGACAGCTCCCCCCCCCCCATGCCAGGAGAAAAAAAACAAGAAAACCTTTCTAGACAACTTAACCTAGGATCTGACATTCCCACATGTGGGCCCAAGAAAAACCATCATTCCAAAACACACATCCACCCCAGTGTTCACTGCAGCACTGCATATAGTAGCCAAAACACAGACCCAGGAAAATGTCGACTGACACATTAAGGCTTAAAGAAGATGTGGTACACATATACAACGGACCATTACTCAGCCTTGAAAAACCGCCACTGAAATTATGAAATTATTCCACTGGTCACCACAAGGATGGACCTTGGAGGATCATACACCAAATTAAGTCAGGCAGACAAAGTAAGAAAATAGCATATGCTGTGAATGCTAGGCAAAATTAAAAGAAGAAATAGAAGAACACAAAAAGAAACTCTGAGAACTCAAAACACAAACAGAGGGTTCCAAAAAAGTTGAAACAGCAAGGATGAATTAGAAGGATGGGACTAACATATACACAGAAATCAGTATCTAAAATAGATAATCCAAAAGGATTCCCTCTTTTCTTCTTTCCTTGTCCCTTACTCCCACAAATGGGTTTCCCTCGTGGTTTAAACAGTAAAGAATCTGCCTGCAGTATAGGGTACCTGGGTTCAATCCCTGGGTCAGGAAGATCCCCAGAGAAGGAAATGGCTACTCACTCCAGTATTCTTGCCTGGAGAATTCCATGGACAGAGGAGCCTTGGTGAGCTACAGTCCGTGGGGTGGCAGAGAGTCAAACATGACTGAGCAAATAATACTTTCACCTTTTTTTTGTAAACTTTCCTCCCACAAATACAGAAATCTTTGAATCTCTGAATATACAGAAATCTATATCACTAACATATACATAGAAATCTATATCTGTAATAGATAATCTCCAAGGATTATCTCCTTCTTGGCTTCGTTCCTACACATATAAACAAAAATCTGTACATCTAACATATATACCAAAATCTGTATCTCTAATAGATACTTCACAAAGACCTGGTGTTCAGCATGATGAACTTTGCTAGACCTTCAGCAATTACTCTGTGGTAAAAGAATCCAAAGAAATAGATATGCTGTATGTGCATGTCATACTAAATCAGGCAGCAATACAGTAATGACAAGCAAAAACTGTAAATCAACTATACTCCAACATAGCCCTGGCATGAGATTAAAGAAAAGAAAAGGAAAAAATTCAATGACTAGTTATACCCTCTGATGTCCCTGACTTAGGCCGCTCTCCCATTCCTGGAGCCTGAGCAGGCTTGGGTTCAATGACTGGCCTGGAGTCAGGTTGAGAGAGCTGGACAGGGTGTCTTTCATTGAGCCCCCTCTTAAACCTGTACTGTCTGGTTTGCTCTGGCTGGGACCAGAGTCCAAAATGCACCCAAAGGATGGTGGGTAGACCCTCTAGCCTCAAACCTTGGAAAAGTAACCCAGCCTTCAGGTTACGTGGTACTGGTATCCCCAGTTCAAGCCTGCTTCTTGAGAGTGCAGCCTCCTAGGCAGCTCAACAGGAGCAGTGCCCCAGGGTGGGAGGAGTCTGGAGGGGATGGGTGGAGATTTAGGGGTCATAAGTAGTAAGACACAAACCCTCTGGTGTTTGTTCAGACACATTCCACTCTAATTCACAGCCCAGGAAGCCATTTTACCCCATGCTCTGGTTGCAGGTGGAACCAGAGTTGGGCACGGAGGAGTGCTGCCACCTTGTGGACATTTCCTGGAACTACAACTTTCCCACCAGCGCTTACTGGCACCTCAGATTCAAAAGGCCTGTGGGGCTGTAAATGAAGGCTGCCCTCAGGAAAGGTTCTCCGGCAGGTATTGCAGAAATAAATTCCAAACACAACCGATTTTCAAGAAGCGAATTTCAAAGATCAATTTTCCTCACACCTTCTAAAGAAAGAAAAAAAGAACCCAGAGGACAAGATGCTCAGCATCCCTAATTATTACAGGAAAAATGTCAATCAAAATGACAAGAAATCAAATCCAACCTATCAGAATGGTCATCCTCACAAGTCTGCAAACAATAAATGCAGGAGAGAACTGGGTAGTGATGGAACCTACTGATACAGTCAGTGGGAATGGAGATTGCCAAAGCCCTAGAAAGTACAGCCTCCACATGCTAGAAAAAAATCTTCCAAAAAACTAAGCCTAGAATCTGACATACCCCAGCTGGGCCTATATTCAAGAAAACCATCATTCAAAAAGACACATGCACCCCAGCATTCACTGCAGCACTAGTTACAGGAGCTAAGACACAGAACCAGCAAGATGTCTTTTGACACACTGAAGGTTAAAGAAGATGTGGTACATATATACAATGGACTCTCATTCGGCCATGGAAAAGGCTACTGAAATTATGCCACTAAAAGTCACAAGGATGGAACTTGGCGAAGTCAGCCAGGCAGAGAAAGAAAATAGCACATGATGTCCCTTGTAGACAAAATTTAAAAATAGATACAAAGGAACAAATTTACAACACAAAAAGTGACTCTGAGAATTCAAACACAAACAGAAGTTTCCAAGAAAAAGTGAAAGAGCAAGGATGAATTATGACGTCAGAGCTAACATAGACACAGAAACCCGGATCTGTAATAGATAATTCAGAAGGATTATCTTTCTTTTCTTCCTTCTTTCAAATATACACAGAAATTTGTATCTCTAACATGTACAGAGAAATCTCTATCTGTAATAGATAATCCAAGATCATTATCTCCTTCCTTCTTTCCAGATGTGCACTGAAATCTGTATCTCTAACATACTCACAGAAATCTGCATCTGTATTAGGTAATCCACAAGGATTATCTCCTGCCTTCCTTCCTTTCTTCCAGCACAAGTACACAGAAATACTTATTTCTAACATATACATAGAAATTTGTTGCTGTAACAAATAATTCACAAGGGCTAAGCCTGCTTAAGCAAACAATGATTAATAAATAGAGGAAAACAATAGAATAGGAAACACTAGAGATCTCTGCAAGAAAATCAGAGATACCAAGGGAACATTTCATGCAAAGATGGGCACAATAAAGGACAGAAATGGTATGGAACTAACAGAGGCAGAAGATATTAAGAATAGGTGGTAAGAATACACAGAAAAACTATACAAAGATGGTTTTAATGACTCAGATAACCATGATGGTGTGATCACTCATCTAGAGCCAGACATCCTGGGGTGCAAAGTCAAGCGGGCCTTAGGAAGCATCACTATGAACAAAGCTAGTGGAGGTGATGGAATTCCAGCTGAGTTATTTCAAATTCTAAAAAATAAAGTTGTGAAAGTGCTACACTCAATATGCTAGCAAATTTGAAAAATTCAGCAGTGGCCACAGGATTGGAAAAGGTCAAGTTTCTTTCCAATCCCAAAGAAGGTCAATGCCAAAAATGTTCAAACTACCACACAATTGCACTCATCTCATGCGCTAGCAAGATAAGGCCCAAATTCTTCAAGCTAGGCTTCAATAATACGTGAACCGAGAACTTCCAGATGTACTAGCTGGATTGAGAAAAGGCAGAGGAACCAGAGATCAAATTGTCAACATCTGTTGGATCATAGGAAAAGCAAGAGAGTTCCAGAAAACCATTTACTTCTGCTTTATTGACTATGCTAAAGCCTTTGTAGATCACAACAAACTGTGGAAAATTCTTAAAGTGATGGGAATACCAGACCACCTTACCTGCCTCCTGAGAAACCTGAATGCAGGGCAAGAAGCAACAATTAGAACCAGACATGGAACAATAGGCTGGTTCCAAACTGGAAAGGAGTATGTCAGGCTGTATATTGTCACCCTGCTTGAGTTCAGTTCAATTCAATCACTCAGTTATGTCCAACTCTTTGCAACCCCATGGACTGCAGCACACTAGGCTTCCCTGTCCATTACCAACTCCCAGAGCTTGCTTAAACTCATGTCCATCAAGTCAGTGATGTCATCCAACCATCTCATCCTCTGTCGTCCCTTTTTCCTCCCACCTTCAATCTTTCGCAGCATCAGGGTACGAAATGCCAGGCTGGATATAGCACAAGCTAAAATCAAGATTTCTGGGACAGAAACAGAAATATAGACCAATGGAACAAGATAGAGAGCCCAGGGATAAACCCACTCACCTATGGGTACCTTGTTTTTGACAAAGGAGCCAAGAATATACAATGGGGCAAAGACAGCCTCTTCAATAGTGGGGCTGAGAAAACTGGACAGCTAGGTGCAAAAGAATGAAATTATTTCACTTTCTAATGCCATACACAACCAATCCACTCTGAAGGAGATCAGCCCTGGGATTTCTTTGGAAGGAATGATGCTAAAGCTGAAACTCCAGTACTTTGGCCACCTCATGTGAAGAGTTGACTCATTGGAAAAGACTCTGATGCTGGGAGGGATTGGGGGCAGGAGGAGAAGGGGACGACAGAGGATGAGATGGCTGGATGGCATCACTGACTCGATGGATGTGAGTCTGAGTGAACTCCGGGAGTTGGTGATGGACAGGGAGGCCTGGCGTGCTGTGATTCATGGGGTCGCAAAGAGTTGGAGACGACTGAGCAACTGAACTGAACTGAACGCCATACACAAAGATAAACTCAAAATGGATTAAAGACCTAAATGTTAAGACCAGAAACTATAAAACTCTTAGAGGAAAACATAGGCAGAACACTCAATGACATAAGTCAAAGCAAGATCTTCTATGGCCCACCTCTTAGAGTAATGGAAATAAAAAAAAGAATAAACAAATGGGGTCTAATTAAACTTAAAAGCTTTTGGATAGCAACGGAAACTACAAAGTGAAAAGACAACTCTCAGAATGGGAGAAAATAATAGCAAATAAAACAACTGATAAAGTATTAATTTCCAAAATATACAAGCAGCTTATACAACCCAATACCAGAAAAACAAACAACCCAATAAAAAAGTAGGAAAAAGACATTTCTCCAAAGAAGACATACAGATGGCTAACAAATACATGAAAAGATGCTCAATATTATTCATTATTAGAGAAATACAAATCAAAACTACAATGAGATACCACTTCATACTAGTCAGAATGGCCATCATCAAAAAGTCTACAAACAATAAATGCTGGAGAGGGTGTGGAGAAAAGGGAACCCTCTTGCACTGCTGGTGGGAATGTAAATTGATATAGCCACTATGGAAGATGGTATGGAGACTTCTTAAAAAGCTAGGAATATAACCACCATATGACCTAGCAATCCCACAGGGTATATAGACATATACCCTGAGGAAACCAAAATTGAAAAAGACACATGTACCTCAATGTTCACTGCAGCGGCATTTACAATAGCTAGAGCATGGAAGCAACTTAGATGTCCATCAACAGATGAATGGATAAAGCAGCTGTGGTACATATATACAATGGAATATTACTCAGCCATAAAAAGGAACACATCTGAGTAGTTCTAATGAGGTAGATGAACCTAGAGCTTATTATACAGAGTGAGTAAGTCAGAGAGAGAAATATAAATATCATATCAGTTCAGTTCAGTTCAGTAACTCAGTCATGTCTGACTCTTTGCGACCCCATGGAATGCAGCCCACCAGGCCTCCTTGTCCATCACCAACTCCTAGAACTTACTCAAACTCATGTCCATTGAGTTGGTGATGCCATCCAACCATCTCATCCTCTATTGTCCCCTTCTCCTCCCACCTTCAATCTTTCCCAGCATCAGGGTCTTTTCAAATGAGTCACCTCTTCACATCAGGTGGGCAAAGTATTGGAGTTTCAGCTTCAATATCAGTCCTTAGGTGATATACTGACACATATATATGGAATCTAGAAAGATGGCACTGATGAATTAATTTTCAGGGCAGCAATGGAGAAACAGACATAGAGAATAGACCTATGGACATGGGGAGTGGGGAGGAGGAAGAGGGTGAGATGTATGGAGAGAGTAACATGGAAACTTTCAATACCATATGTAAAATAGATAGCCAATGGGAATTTACTGTATGACCCAGAGAACTCAAACAGGGGCTCTTTAACAATCTAGAGGGGTGGGATGGGGAGGGAGATGGGAGGGAGTTTCAGGAAAGAGGAGACATGGGTATACCTGTGGCTGATTCCTGTTGATGTATGACAGAAAACCACAAAATTCTGTGAAGCAATTATCCTTCAACTAAAAAAAAAAAGACTTCTGGGAGAAAATCAACAACCTCAGATATGCGATGACACGAGCCTTATGGCAGAAAGTGAAGAGAAACACCCTCTTCCAAGAACACAAGAGAAGACTACACATGGACATCACCAGATAGTCAACACCAAAATCAGATTGATTATATTCTTTGCAGCCAAAGATGGAGAAGCTCTATACAGTCAGCAAAAACAAGACTGGGAGCTGACTGTGGCTCAGATCATGAACTCCTTATTGCCAAATTCAGACTTAAATTGAAGAAAGTAGGGAAAACCACTAGACCATTCAGGTATGACCTAAATCAAATCCCTTATGATTATACAGTGAAAGTGACAAATAGATTCAAGGGATTAGACCTGATAGAGTGCCTGAAGAACTATGGACGGAGGATCGTGACATTGTACAGGAGACAGGGATCAAGACTATCCCCAAGAAAAAGAAATGCAAAAAGGCAAAATGGTTGTCTGAGGAGGCCTTACAAAGCTGTGAAAATGCCTACATAGCTGTGAAAAGAAAAGAAGCAAAAGGCAAAGGAGAAAAGGAAAGATATACCCATTTGAATGCAGAGTTCCAAAGAATAGGAAGGAGAGATAAGAAAACCTTCCTCAGTGAACAATGCAAAGAAATAGAGGAAAACAATAGAATGGGAAAGACTAGAGATCTCTTCAAGAAAAGTAGAGATACCAAGGGAAAATTTCATGCAAAGACGGGCACAGTAAAGGACAGAAATGGTATGGACCTAACAAAAGTAGAAGATATTAAGAAGAGCTGGCAAGAATACATAGAAGAACTGTACAAAAAAGATCTTCACGACCCAGATAATCACAATGGTATGATCACTCACCTAGAGCCAGACATTCTGGAATGTGAAGTCATAGGAGGCATCACTAAGAACAAAGCTAGTGGAGGTGATGGAATTCCAGTTGAGCTATTTCAAATCCTGAAAGATGATGCTGTGAAAGTGCTGCACTCAGTATGCCAGCAAATTTGGAAAACTCAGCAGTGGCCACAGGACTGGAAAAGGTCAGTTTTCATTCCAATCCCAAAGAAAGGCAATGCCAAAGAATGCTTAAACTACCACACAATTGCATGTGTGTAAAGTAATGCTCAAAATTCTCCAAGCCAGGCTTCAACAGTACATGAACTGTGAACTTCCATATGTTCAAGCTGGATTTAGATAAGGCAGAAGAACCAGAGACCAAATTGCCAACATCCACTGGATCATTGAAAAAGCAAGAGAGTTCCAGAAAAACATCTACTTCTTCTTTATTGACTATGCCAAAGTCTTTGACTGTGTGGATCACAACAAACTGTGGAAAATTCTTCAAGAGATGGGAATACCAAACCACCTGACCTGCCTCTTGAGAAATCTGTGTGCATGTCAGGAAGCAACAGTTAGAACTGAACATGGAACAACAGACTGGTTCCAAATAGGGATAGAAGTACGTCAAGGCTGTATATTGTCACCCTGCTTATTTAACTTATATGCAGAGTACATCATGAGAAACGCTGGACTGGAAGAAGCACAAGCTGGAATCAAGATTGCCGGGAGAAATATCAATAATCTCAGATATGCAGATGACACCGCCCTTATGGCAGAAAGTGAAGAACTAAAGGCTTCTTGATGAACGTGAAAGAGGAGAGTGAAAAAGTTGGCTTAAAGCTCAACATTCAGAAAACGAAGATCATGGCATCTGGTCCCATCACTTCGTGGGAAATAGATGGGGAAACAGTGGAAACAGTGTCAGACTTTATTTTGGGGGGCTCCAAAATCACACAGATGGTGACTGCAGCCATGAAATTAAAAGACGCTTACTCCTTGGAAGGAAAGTTATGACCAACCTAGACAGCATATTCAAAAGCAGAGACATTCGTTCCCAACAAAGGTCCATCTAGTCAAAGCTATGGTTTTTCCAGTAGTCATGTATGGATGTGAGACTTAGACTATAAAGAAAGCTGAGCACTGAAGAATTGGTGTTTTTGAAGTGTGGTGTTGGAGAAGACTCTTGAGAGTCCCTTCGACAACAAGGAGGTCAAACCAGTCCATCCTAAAGGAAATCAGTCCTGAATATTCATTGGAAGGACTGATGCTGAAGATGAAATTTCAATACTTTGTCCACCTGATGGGAAGAACTGACTCTTTTGAAAAGACCCTGATGCCAGGAATGATTGAAGGCAGAAGGAGAAGGGGATGACAGAGGATGAGATGGTTGGATGGCATCACCGACTCAATGGACATGAGTTTGAGTAAACTGCATTATTTGTTGATGGACAGGGAAGCCTGGTGGGCTGCAGTCCATGGGGTTGTAAAGAGTTGGACAGGACTGAGCGACTGAACTGAACTGAACTGAAGAGGAACTAAAGAGCCTCTTGATGAAGGTGAAAGAGAATGAAAAAGCTGGCTTAAAACTCAACACTGTAAAAACTAAGATCATAGCATCTGGTCCCATCACTTCATGGCAAATAGATAGGGAAACAGTCATAGACTTTATTTTCTTGGGCTCAAAATCACTGCAGATGGTGACTACAGGCATGAAATTTCCTGTTTTTGGAAGAAAATCAGTAACAAACCTAGACAGTGTATTAAAAAGCAGAGACATTACTTTGTCAACAAAGGTCCATATAGTCAAAGCTGTTGTTTTTCCAGTAGTCATGTATGGATGTGAGAGTTGGACCATGAAGAAAGCTGAGTGCCAGAGAAATGATGCCTTCAAACTGTGGTGCTGGAAAAGACTCTTGAAAGTCCCCTGGACAGTAAGGAAATCAAACAGTCAATCCTAAGGGAAATCAACCCTAAATATTCATTGCAAGGACTGATATTGAAACTGAAGCTCTAATACTTTGGCCACCTGTTGCAAACAGCCAAATCATTGGAAAAGACCCTGATGCTGGGAAAGATTGAAGGCAGAGGTTGAGAAGGGGACAACAGAGGATGGGATGATTGGATGGCATCACTGACTCAATGGACATGAGTTTCAGCAAAGTCCAGAAAGTAGTGAAGGACAGGGAAGCCTGCATGCTGCAGTCCATGGGGTCACAGAGAGTTGGACACAACTGAGTGACTGAACAAGAAGTGTTGATAAAACAACTGACCAGGACCCACTGTGTAACACAAAGAAATGTACTCCACATTCTGCAAGAACCTATAAAGAAAAAAACCCCAAGAAATCATATATACACCTGTACATGTGAAACAATTTGCAGTAGAAAGAAAAGGAAAAATAAAAACACCCACAAGGTTGTAATTCACTGGGCACTCCAATTCAAATGACAGGATGAAACAGAAATAACTGAAGGAAATTCTGATTCTATTCCCCTCAGGACATACTGGTGTCACATCCCTGGAGCCTGACTGGTTTGGGGTCCCAAGGCTGGAGTGTCCTGGGGCTGAGGGAGCTGGAAGCATGTAGCAGGCAGTGTCTCCAGAATGGACCTGGAGTGCCTGTTGCCCTCTGGAGAGACCTCAACCTCCAGATGCAGCAGAAATTAAGAGATTGGAATTAACATATACATATTAATATATACCAAATAGATGATATATCAAATATATCAAACAGGTGATAAAAGTACCTACTAAATTGCATAGAAAAGTTTATTGAACACACTGTAATCACCTATATGCGAAAAAGGACCCCAAAGGAATAATCATCTATGTGTAACTGAATCCAGTTCCTGTATACCTGAAACAAACATCAGAAATCCACTCTATTCCAATAGAAAAAACATGGAATTTACAGGAAAAAAAATGCGGCATGAAGTAGGTGCTTCTGTCTTGTGGCCATTGTCTGTAATAATACCATAAAGAGCTGTGCTGCTGGGAATTTAATATTCACAAGGATTTGGGGGCAGTAAGGTGTGGGTCTCCTGCATTGTAGGCAGATGCTTTACCATCTGAGCCACCAGGGAAGTCCCCCTAAGAAATGTCCTAAGAGTGGTCATTGAAAAAGAATTCAAAACAAGTCAGGCATTAAAGAAGCCAATTTCAAGATGTAAGTTTAAGTCACATATTTTTAAAAATCACATGAAAAGACGTCAACATCATTAAATATTAGAGAAATGCAATTCTAAAATACAATGAGTTATCACATCACACTGGTAGGAATGGCCATTGCCAAATACTCTACAAACAATAAGTGCTGAGAGGGTGTACAGACAAGGGAACCCTCCTCCACTGATGCTTGGGATGTAAATGGGTAACAGCCACTCTGGAGGACACCGTGAGGATTCCTTCAACCATGAAAATGAGAATGAAATTAGAAAACATCCTAACACCAAACACAAAATAAACCCCAGAGAGTATAATTATCTAAATGTAATGATGTGTGTGTGTGTTAGTCACTCCATCCTGTCCAACTCTTTGCAACCCCATGGACTGTAACCTGCCAGGCTTCTCTGTCCATGAAATTCTCCAGGCAAGAATACCGGAGTGGGTTGCCAGTTCCTGCTCCAGAGAAATGTAATGATGGATACTATCAAATTCTTGAGAAAAAAATGAACAGGACACAATTTGACATAAAATGTAGCAAGTTCTTTATGGATCCACCTCTTAGCATAATGAAAAATAAACCACAAATCAGAAAGTGAGGCTGAATTAACCTTAAAAACATTTGCATACCTAAAGGAAACCTTCAAGGAAAGATAAGAACAATCCTCAGAATAGGAAAAAATATTTGCCAAGGAAGATACCCACAAGGGATTCATCTCCAAAACATACAATCAGCTTGTGTAACTTAATATCAATAATACATACAACCAAGAACAAAATGGGCCAAAGATTGAAATGGTTATTTTTCTGAGGAAGGCCTACAGACTGTACTTAGGCATATGAAAATGTGATCAGCATCACTAATTATTAGAAAAACACAAAGTCCAATGAGTTAAGTACTTATATTGGTCAGAATGGTCATCTCAAAACATCTTAAAGAATAAATGCTAGGACTTTCCTTGTGGTGCAGTATTAAGAATGTGCCTGCCAATACAGAAGACACAGGTTGGAACCATGGTCACAGACAACTCCATATAAATAGGGCCACAAAGCCCATGTGCCACAACTACTGAAGCTGTGCTCTAGAGCCCTTTAATTACAACTACTGAGGCCTCCCACTGCAACTACTGAAGCCTGGTGCTCTAGAGCCCACGTTCTGCAACCTGAAGCCACCACAATGAGGAGCCTGGACAGTGAAACTAGAGAGTAGCCCCCTTTCACTGCAGATAGAGAAAGGTAGATTTCTGCAACCAAGTCCCAGTGCAACCAAAGACAAATGATTAAATAAAATTATTTAGAAAAGAATAAATGCTGGAGAGGGTGTAGAGAAAAGGAAACCCACCTGCACTGTTGATTGGAATATACATAGGTTCATCCAGTGGGGAGAACAGTATGGAGATTCATTTGAAAAATAACAGAAGTACGTTCAGTTCAGTTCAGTTCAGTCGCTCAGCGGTGTCCGACTTTTGGCGACCCCATGAATCGCAGCACGCCAGGCCTCCCTGTCCATCACCGACTCCCGGAGTTCACCCAGACTCACGTCCATCGAGTCAGTGATGCCATCCAGCCATCTCATCCTCTGTCGTCCCCTTCTCCTCCTGCCCCCAATCCCTCCCAGCATCAGAGTCTTTTCCAATGAGTCAACTCTTTGCATGAGGTGGCCAAAATACTGGAGTTTCAGCTTTAGCATCATTCCTTCCAAAGAAATCCCAGGGCTGATCTCCTTCAGAATGGACTGGTTGGATCTCCTTGCAGTCCAAGGGACCCTCAAGAGTCTTTCCCAACACCACAATTCAAAAGCATCAATTCTTCAGCGCTCAGCTTTCCTCACAGTCCAACTCTCACATCCATACATGACCACAGGAAAAACCATAGCCTTGACTAGATGGACCTTTGTTGGCAAAGTAATGTCTCTGCTTTTGAACATGCTATCTAGGTTGGTCATAACTTTCCTTCCAAGGAGTAAGCGTCTTTTAATTTCATGGCTGCAGTCACCATCTGCAGTGATTTTGGAGCCCCCAAAAATAAAGTCTGACACTGTTTCCACTGTTTCCCCATCTATTTCCTATGAAGCGATGGGACCGGATGCCATGATCTTCATTTTCTGAATGTTGAGCTTTAAGCCAACTTTTTCACTCTCCACTTTCACTTTCATCAAGAGGCTTTTTAGTTCCTCTTCACTTTCTGCCAGGACCCAGAAAACCCACACCTGGGCATAAATCCAGAGAAAATAAAAATGTAAAAGACACCCTGCAATCTTGGCCCACAGGGTGCAACAACCAAGTCTGGGAAGCAAGCTAATTATAGAAATTTCAGATGAATGGATACACAATGGGGTACATATACACAATACAATATTTCTCAACTATAAAGAGTAGGAAATAATGTCAAGTCCAGTCACGGAAAAGAAATTAGAGATCATCGTTCAAAGCGAAGTAAGGGAGACAGTGACAGACAAGCATCATATGATATCACTTCTAGGTATAATCAAAAAATGGATGAAAATGAACTTCTTTCTTAAAGAGACACAGTCTCACAGACTTAGAAAAGAGACATCTGCTCACCAACATAGAAAGCTATGGTGAGGGAGAAATGAACTGCTTCAGACTAATATATGCACACTACTACTACTCATAAAGTCAACATGACCTACTGTGTAACACAAGGAAACATACGCAACACTGTGTAATTACCTATATGAAAAAAAACTCAAAAAGTAATGTATATACATGTGTGTAGAAAAGAATCAAGTTATGCTAGATTGAAAAGGAAGAAAAAAGAAACAACCCATATGATTATAATTCACCTGTATATTCCAGTTCAAATTATAGGATTGAAACATTAAAAAGAAAAATAAAAGAAATGCTGACTCATTTTCCCTCAGGCCATAGTGACCTAGGCTGTGGTCACATCCCTGGAGCCTGATTGGATTGGGTCCCAAGGCTGGAGTGTCCTAGGGCTGAGGGAGCTCTGAGCATGTGGCAGGCAGTATGCCTCCACAAATAACCTAGAGTGCTTTTGCCCTCTGCAGAGCCTCCAGATACAGGCGCAAGAAATTAGGTGTTTGGAGTTAACATATACACATTAATATATAATCAAAAAGATAAAAAATGAGCTACTGAAAAGCAGAGGGAAGTTTACTGAATACACTGTAATCACCTCTATGCAAAAAAGAACCTAAAAGAGAATAGACAAATGTCTATATATAACTAAATTTAATTTCTGTACACTGGAAACAAATACTACATCAGAAGTTGATTCTATTCCAATAGAACATAGCAAGGAAATTACAGTTAAAAAAAAAAGTGACACATGAAGAAGTGCTGCTGCCTACTTATTCATGTGTCACTTTTCATGGTGTAACATGAAGCCTTGTGCTGCTAGGCATTTAATACTCATAAGGATTCAAGCTCTGCAAGAAAAAAAAAAAAACACACACACATCCCTCGAGCAATGTCTTAGGAGTGGTCATCAAAAAAGAAGTCAAAAGAAGGCAGGTGTTCAAGAGGCCAATTTCAGGTGGTAAGTTTAACTCAAATCCTTTAAAAAAATTTAAAAGATGTCACCATCGCAAAATATTAGAGAAATGTAAATCACAACTCCAATGAGGTATTTCCTCACATGATTCACAGTCACCTTTGTCCTCAAGTCGACAATAAGTGCTAGAAGGAGTGTGGGGAAAAAGGGAACCTTCCTACACTGTTAGTGGAAAGGTAGTAACAGCCACTATGGAGAAAAGTGTGCAGGTTTTTAAAGAAATGAGAATGAGAATGCAATTAGAATACTCCCTGATGCATACCCAAAAATAAACTCCAAATAGATTAAAGACCTAAATAAAAGTATGGATACAATGAAACTCTGAGGAAAAGAGCAGAACATGCTTTGACATAAAACGCAGCAAGTCTTTTTCTGATCCACCTCTTAGAATCATGAAAAATAAAACAAAAATAAATAAATTGGACCTCAGTTCAGTTCATTTCAGTCACTCAGTCGTGTCTGACTCTTTGTGACCCCATGAATCGCAGCACGCCAGGCCTCCCTGTCCATCACCAACTCCCGGAGTTCACTCAGACTCACGTCCATCGAGTCAGTGATGCCATCCAGCCATCTCATCCTCTGTCGTCCCCTTCTCCTCCTGCCCCCAATCCCTCCCAGCATCAGAATCTTTTCCAATGAATCAACTCTTCGCATGAGGTGGCCAAAGTATTGGAGTTTCAGCTTTAGCATCATTCCTTCCAAAGAAATTCCAGGGCTGATCTCCTTCAGAATGGACTGGTTGGATCTCCTTGCAGTCCAAGGGACTCTCAAGAGTCTTCTCCAACACCACAGTTCAAAAGCATCAATTCTTAGGCGCTCAGCTTTCTTCACAGTCCAACTCTCACATTCATACATGACTACTGGCAAAACCATAGCCTTGACTAGACGGACCTTTGTTGGCAAAGTAATGTCTCTGCTTTGGAGGTGGTCAAACAGGAGATGGCAAGAGTGAATGTAGACATTCTAGAAATCAGTGAACTGAAATGGACTGGAATGGGTGAATTTAACTCAGATGACCATTATATCTACTACTGTGGGCAGGAATCCCTCAGAAGAAATGGAGTAGCCATCATGGTCAACAGAAGAGTCCGAAATGCAGTACTTGGATGCAATCTCAAAAACGACAGGATGATCTCTGTTCGTTTCCAAGGCAAACCATTCAATATCACAGTAATCCAAGTCTATGCCCCAACCAGTAACGCTGAAGAAGCTGAAGTTGAACGGTTCTATGAAGACCTACAAGACTTTTTAGAACTAACACCCAAAAAAGATGTCCTTTTCATTATAGGGGATTGGAATGCAAAAGTAGGAAGTCAAGAAACACTTGGAGTAACAGGCAAATTTGGCCTTGGAATATGGAATGAAGCAGGGCAAAGACTAATAGAGTTTTGCCAAGAAAATGCACTGGTGATAGCAAACACCCTCTTTCAACAACACAAGAGAAGACTCTACACATGGACATCACCAGATGGTCAACACTGTAATTAGATTGATTATATTCTTTGCAGCCAAAGATGGAGAAGCTTTATACAGTCAACAAAAACAAGACCAGGAGCTGACTGTGTCTCAGATCATGAACTCCTTATTGCCAAATTTAGACTTAAATTGAAGAAAGTTTTCTAGGGAAAAACCACTAGATCATTCAGGTATGACCTAAATCAAATGGGACCTAATTACCCTTAAAAGCATTGTAACAGCAGAGGAAACCATAAACAAAACAAAAAGATAACCCTCAAAATGCAACTAATATTTGCAAACAAAGACACACATGAGGAATTTATCATGTGTGTTTGGAAACACACAAACAGCTTATGCGCCTCAATATCAAAGAAACAACCCAATCAAACAGGGGCACAAGATTTAAATGGACATTTCTCCAAAGAAGACATAGAGGTGGCCAGGAAGCACATGAAAAGATGCTCAGCACCTGTAAGTATTAGAGAACTGTAAATCAGAAATACAATGTGGTATTGCCTTACATAGGTCAGAATGGTCAGCATCAAAAAATCTACAACAATAAATGCTGGAGAGGATATAGAGGAAAAATAAACTTCCTCCCTGTTGATGGGAAAGAAAGTAAGAAATTCACAAAGGAGATCAGACCATAGGTTCATTAAAAAAACCCCTAACCCTCTTACACTGTTGGTGGGAATGTGAACGAGTATAGCCACTATGGAGAACAGTGTGGAGATTCCTTAAAAAACTGGAAATAAAACTGCCATATGACCCAGCAATCCCACTGCTGGGCATACATACCAAGGAAACCAAAATTGAAAGAGACATGTGTACCCCAAATGTTCATCACAGCACTGTTTACAATAGCCAGGACATGGAAGCAACCTAGATGTCCATCGGCAGACGAATGGATAAGAAAGCTGTGGTACATATACACAATGGAATATTACTTAGCTATTAAAAAGAATGCATTTGAATCAATTTTAATGAGGTAGATGAAACTGGAGCCTATTATACAGAGTGAAGTAAGCCAGAAAGAAAAACACCAATACAGTATATTAACGCATATTTATGGAATTTAGAAAGATGATAACGATGACCCTATATGCGAGACAGCAAAAGAGACACAGATGTAAAGAACAGACTTTTGGACTCAGTGGGAGAAGGCGAGGCTGGGATGATTTGAGAGAATAGCATTGAAACATGTATATTATCGTATGTGAAACAGATTGCCAGTCCAGGTTTGATGCATGAGACAGGGTGCTCAGGGCTGGTGCACTGGGATGACCCTGAGGGATGGGATGGGAAGGGAGGTGGGAGGGGGTTCAGGATGGGGAACACATGTACACCCATGGCTGATTTATGTCAATATATGGCAAAAACCACTACAATATAGTAAAGTAATTAGCCTCCAATTAAAATTAATTAATTAATTAAAAAAAAAAAGAGTGAGCATTGGGGAAAAAAAAAAAAACTGAACAGAGAAGTACTATAGGACCAGCAATCGTATTCCTGGGCACAGATCCAGAGAAAACCATAATTTTAAAAGGCAGGTGCACCCCCATGTTCATGGCAGCACTATGTACAGTATTCAAGACATGGAAGCAAACTAAGTGCATAAGGATAGATGAATGGGTAAGCAAGATGAGGTAATGCACACAGTGCCATATTACTCAGCCATAAAAGGATGACATCATGCCATGTCCAGCAACAAGGAAGGAAGTAGAGATGATCATACAAAGTGAAGTGAGACAAAGAAAGACAAGTATCATATGATAGCACTTAGTGGTAAATTCTAAAAATTGATACAAATGAACTTTACCAAACAGAAATGGCCTCACAACATAGCAAAACACCTTATGGTTACCAAAAGGGAAAAGTGGGGGGCAATGAGAAATGAGAAGGTGTTGATGAACATATACACACTACTCTTTAAAATAATCAACAAGGACCCGTACTCAATACTGCATAATAAACTGTATGGGAAGAGAACCCAAGAAAGGACATGTACACATCTATGCATAAGTGAATCATGTTGTCCACCTAAAACAAAAAAACATACAAACACACCCTACAACATTGCAAGTCACCAACACCAATACAAAATACAAATTACAAACAGAGAATGTTGACTCTATTCCCCTCAGGCCTTGGTGACCTGGGCTGCTGTCACATCCCTGAAGCCTGGGCAGGCTTGGTTCCCAAGGATGGACTGTCATGGGGCTGACGGAGCTGGGGAGGGTGTGCCAGCCAATGAGCCCTGCTCCATGGATCTGGTGAGCCTGCTCCCCTCTGCACGGGCCCACCACCTCCAGATGCAGTGAAACTGGGAGGGAAGAGCTTTGAAAAGCCCTGTAGGCTTCCTTTCTCCTGGTGGTAGGGTTCCCAACACCTTAGGGTCTCCCCATCTATGGATGAAAGCACTCTCCAC
This sequence comes from Bubalus kerabau, assembly GCF_029407905.1. NCBI lineage: Eukaryota > Metazoa > Chordata > Mammalia > Artiodactyla > Bovidae > Bubalus > Bubalus kerabau. The sequence continues at coordinate 27,960,442 of NC_073642.1, forward strand.
AGAGTGGTGTTTCAGGAATTGGGATTTGGCCAAGGGATAGGGGTAAAGAAGAAAGAAGGAATGGGACATAAGCCTTAAGTGTTTCTTCTGGCACATTCCACTCTAATTGACAATCCAGGAACACGACTTACCCCAAGGCTCTATTTCCGTCAGTAACCAGAGTTCGGCATAAAGACATGCTGCCACCTTGTGGCCATTTCCCATAACAACAACTTTGAAACCAATGCTCATGGGCACTTAACATTCACAAGACCAGAGGGGCTTAAGTGAAAAAACACCTGCCCTCAAGAAATGTCTTAGGGGAGGTCATCGGAAAAATATTAAAACAGAGAAGTCATTCAAGAAGCCTATTTGAATAAGTAAGTTTAACTCACACTGTTTTAAACAATCACATGTAAAGATGTCAACATCACTAAATATGAGAGAAATGCAAATCAAAGCTTCAACAAGGCATCACCACACACCAGTCAGAAAGGCCATAGACATAAATGCTACAAACGATAAATGCTGGAGAGGGTATACAGCAAAGGGAACCTTCCTACACTGATGCTGGGAATGGAAATTGGGAGCAGCCACTTGGAGGACTATTGGGCAGGTTCCTTAGCGTGAAAATGAGAATGAAATTAGACTACTCCCTAACACTAAACACAAAAATATATAGCAAGTAGATTAAAGGTCTAAATAAAAGGACAGATACAATGGAACTCTTGAGTAAAAAAAGCAGAACACAATTTGACATAAAATGCAGCAAGATCTTTTTTGATCCGCCTCTAAGAATCAGTACAAATAAAACAAAAATAAACAAATGGGACATAATAGACATTAAAAGCATTTGCACAACACAGGAAACTATCAGTGAAAGAAAAAGACAATGAGAAAACATTCATGCAAAAGAAAACAGCCACAGGAAAATTATCTCTACACATACAAACAACTCATAAAGCTCAATTAAAAAAAAATCCAGTAAAAAATTGGCCCAAGATCTAAATGCACATTTCTCCACAGAAGGCATAGAGATGGCTATGAAGCACAAGAAAAGATTTTCAGCATCACTAGTTCTTAGAGAAAGGCAAATCAATTGTCCAAGGAATCAGAATGATCATTTCAAAAATGATATTCTGCAGAGAGAAGAAAACCCTCCCACTGTGGGTGGGAATATAAATGGGTACATCCACTAGGGAGAACACTATGGAAGTTCTCTAAAAAACTAAACATAAAAAAACCTAAGCACAAAAGTACCAAGTAACCCAGCAATTCATACCTAGGCATAGACCAGAGAAAACCAAAATTTTAAAAGATACCTGTACCCCAACGACTACAGCAACACTAGGTACAATAGCAAAGATGGGGAAGCAACTTAAATGTACAAGGACAGATGAATGGATACAGAAGATGTGGATACACACAATGCAATATTACTCAGAAATAAAGAGGGATGGATGAGATGACGCCATTTCCAGTTACAGGGAAGAAACTAGAGATGAGCATACTAAGTGAACTAAGTGAGACAGGGAAAGACAGGTATCACAGGATTTCATTTCTGGTGGAACCTAAAAATGGATACAAATGAACTTTTTACAAGAGAATCAGCCTCAGAGACTTAAAAAAGAAACTTACGGTTACCAAAGAAGAAAGTTGAAGGGGGCAGAGAGAAATTAGCTGGTTCAGATAAATATACATACCATAAAAAATGTGCTGAAGGGATCTTAATAGTCACAAGTCTGACAGGGCTGTAAACAGACACCCACCCTCAAGAAATGTCTTGGGGTAAGTAATCGGAAAAGAATTCCAAACAGGGCCAACTTTCAGGAAAGCAGATTCAAGAGGTAAATTGTACTCACAAGGTGTAAAATAACAAAAGTACATGGAAACATACTTCACATCAGTAATTATTAAATCAATGCCAATCAAACTACAATGAAGTATCACTTCACACTGGTCACAATGGCCATCATGGAAAAGATCTGCAAAGAATAAATACTTCAGAGAAAGTACAAAAAAGGGAGTCCTCCCACCATCTTGGTGGGAATGTAAATGGTGAATGAAGACACTATTGAAAACAGCAAGAGTTTCATTGAACACTAAACATATAGGTATCATATGATCCTGAAATCCCACTCCCAGGTTTAGATCTGGAGAAATTCATCACTCAAAATGACATGTGCACCCCAATTTTCAGGGTAGCACTATTTACAACAGCCAAGACACAGAATCCACCGAAATGTCCACTGACAGAAAAATGAAGACTATGTAGTATATCTATACACTGGAATACTACTCAGTCATTAAACAGGATGAAATAATGATATTGGCAGCAGCATGGATGGACTGAGAAATTTTCATACCAAGTGAAGTAAGTCAGAGAAAAAGAAAATTATCCTAAGATATTATGTACAGGTGCAATCTATAAATTCATACCAATGAACTAATGTACAAAACAGAAATGGACTCACAGATTGTGAAAACCAAATTCTGATTATCATAAGAAAGTTAAAAGGGAGGGATAAATGAAGAGTTTTGATTAATATATAAACACTAATATTTATCAAATTGATAATCTAATAGGACCTACTGAATAGAGAAGGGAACTCTATTGAAAAAACTGTAATAGCCTATATGAGGAAAAAAATGGAAAAAAAGAATAGATATACTTCTATATAAAATCGAATCAAGTTCCTATACACATAAAACCAATGAAACAATGGAAATCAACTCTAGTCCACTATAAAATAAAAATTAAATTACAAAGTAAATTATCTGAGCTTGGTGAAGGGGAAATCAGATAGTAGTGACACTATGAATTAGACATGTGATATGCTATGATATTAATATGACACCTCCAAAGGTTTTCACTCAGCAGAACACACAGCAGCAACCCACTAAGGTGCCTGACCTCATATGAATGCAACAAGATGAAGAAAAAGGACCACAGGTTAATCAGGGCAACACCCTCAATTCAGATGTTGGGAATCTCAGAGGGGACAGGACACACTGCAGGTAAAGACCAGATATGTGGTCTCCAGGTACAGGATCTCATCCCATGTGGAGGGGGTTGCTGCTGCTGCTGCTAAGTCACTTCAGTTGTGTCCGACTCTGTGTGACCCTGTAGACGGCAGCCCACCAGGCTCCCCTGTCCCTGGGATTCTCCAGGCAAGAACACTGGAGTGGGTTGCCATTTCCTCCTCCAATGCAGGAAAGTGAAAAGTGAAAGTGAAGTTGCTCAGTCGTGTCTGACTCTTAGCGACCCCATGGACTGCGACCTTCCAGGCTCCTCCATCCATGGGATTTTCCAGGCAGGAGTACTGGAGTGGGGTGCCATTGCCTTCTCCGTGGAGGGGGTGAGACCACACAATCCCCTGACTCTGCACCTGGGGTCCCACGACCCTTGGTTAGGACACCAGGTCTCTGCTGATTGGGCCCCTAAGGTGAAAACAAGTGGACTCCTGTAACCTCCTGGGAAGGTGTAAAGTAGTGTAGAGTCAATCTCCTCTCCCCACACTTGTCCCAGGGAAGACCTCCTCTTTTCCCTTTGGTTCTATGTGATATTAACTGTTTTTATGGCTGTCATGATAATGTTGAACACACTACTTTGTTTCTGGCAGGCTCAGTCCTTTCTTGTTCTACTGAGGTGTTGAGAAGACAAACACGAGGTGCAGGGCTGGAAGACGAGGGGTAAGTCTGGTCTCAGCTGAGTAGGGATGGCCGATTGGAAGAGCACAGCAGCAACCTCACCTGCTGCCCATTGACTTTTTGCCTGATCCGTGGGCCCTGCAATCAATTCACCAGGTAAACCCACCTCCCCACCATGCTCATCCTGGTGAATTGGAGTAATTACCAGGTAGACATCTGAGGAAGCTCCAGGAGCCCCAGGGAAGGTGAACCTTGCAGGGGTAAAGAGGCAAACAGGCACAGGCCTGTATAAAGTGAAAATTGTAAAGCATGAATTCCTAAACACCAGTGAAGCTCTCATGTATTCTTCCTTTTTCTTAGTTGTGTGTGTGTGGTCTCCCCATACATATAATCCTGACCCACACACATGGAATGAGGCTCACACAGTGCCTAGTCCCCCAACCTGGGATCACACATCCCCTTGGTTAGGACACCATGGCTGTGGTCAGTGGACCCCTAATGTGTAAACAAGCCAGGTCTCTGGGGCCTCCTAGGACCCTAGAAAGAAGTGTAGGGACCATCTCCTCTCCCCTCAATTGTCCCTGAGAAGTCAGGCCCCTCCTGTTTTCACTTTGGTTCTGTGTGATTTTTTGCTGGTTTGAATGCTCATGCTAGAGGTGAACACAGTACCTTGGTTCTGGCAGGCTCTTTCTTGTCCCGCTGAGGTGCTGAGAAAATAGGAGATCTGGGCTGAAAGACGCGGGGTAGCTCTGTTCTCTTCAGAGGAGAGAGTCGACTGGAAGGAGATCACAGCAGCAACCTCACCTGCTGCCCATTGGCTTTTTGGCCAATCCCTGTGCCCTGGAATCAATTTGCCAGGTGAATCTGCCTCCCTACTGAACTTGAATGTGCTGGAAAATTGAAATGATTACCAGGTAGCCCACCTGAGGGGTCTCCAGGAACCCCAGGGAAATGAACCTGGCAGGGGACAGACTAGGAGCCCGACCGCAGCACTGACCCCCGGGAGGGCCAGGGAAGCCCACTCAGAGGACAGCACGGTTCCCAGAGAGGCCCACCCCGGCCCCAGATCCCAGACATCTGAGCACTGACACTCAGACGCAGGCGCGGAGTTTCCAGACAGAGGCCAGGCCAGGCCTCCACCTGGGTCTCCATGTCCCAGCACACACAGAACAGTCAGGACTAAATGCTCTCATTGTAAAAAGCGCATGGTCAAGTCTCAACATCGTCAGTGTAGACTTAGAGAGGTCTAAATCTACCATGTAGACGGAACTTGGTCAGGTTCAAACTAGTTTAGGGCTGGTCTTCCAGGAGGCACAGGTCACACACATGCAGGGTCTCTCATCGTTGGACGGGGGCTCACCCTCATGTGGGAACTAGGATGTACATTTCTTGAAGAAGAAATCATCACTGGGCTCCACACTTCACCCACATCAGGAAACTGAAAGAATCTTGTCATTAAACATCTCAATAGGCAAAACAACATTACCAATTTCTCTAGCCACATGATGGTCAGAATCCAGGGGAGATCCAGGAATTTCTTAGAGTGCAGCCCAGTGTCCTGTAAAGACAGACAGGAAGTGACCTGATTCCAGCATCCCAGGCTTCCAGTAGGAGGCGACCACACTAGAAGCCTCTGGAAAAGTATATTCTTTGTCAGAATAAAAATATATTGTTGAAATTGCAAGCATCAGTTCAGTTCAGTCGCTCAGTCATGTCTGACTCTTTGCAACCCCATGAATCACAGCACACCAGGCCTCCCTGTCCATCACCAACTCCCAGAGTTCACTCAGACTCACGTCCATCGAGTCAGTGATGCCATCCAGCCATCTCATCCTCTGTCGTTCCCTTCTCCTCCTGCCCCCAATCCCTCCCAGCATTAGAGTCTTTTCCAATGAGTCAATTCTTCACATGAGGTGGCCAAAGTACTGGAGTTTCAGCTTTAGCATCATTCCTTCCAAAGAAATCCCAGGGCTGATCTCCTTCAGAATGGACTGGTTGGATCTCCTTGCAGTCCAAGGGACTCTCAAGAGTCTTCTCCAACACCACAGTTCAAAAGCGTCAATTCTTCGGCGCTCAGCCTTCTTCACAGTCCAACTCTCACATCCATACATGACCACAGGAAAAACCATAGCCTTGACTAGACGGACCTTTGTTGGCAAAGTAATGTCTCTGCTTTTGAATATGCTATCTAGGTTGGTCATAACTTTCCTTCCAAGGAGTGTCTTTTAATTTCATGGCTGCAATCACCATCTGCAGTGATTTTGGAGCCCCAAAAAATAAAGTCTGACACTGTTTCCACTGTTTCCCCATATATTTCCCATGAAGTGATGGGGCCAGATGCCATGATCTTCGTTTTCTGAATGTTGAGCTTTAAGCCAACTTTTTCACTCTCCACTTTCACTTTCATCAAGAGGCTTTTGAGTTCCTCTTCACTTTCTGCCATAAGGGTGGTGTCATCTGCATATCTGAGGTTATTGATATTTCTCCTGGCAATCTTGATTCCAGCTTGTGTTTCTTCCAGTCCAGCGTTTCTCATGATGTACTCTGCATAGAAGTTAAATAAGCAGGGTGACAATATACAGCCTTGACGAACTCCTTTTCCTATTTGGAACCAGTTTGTTGTTCCATGTCCAGTTCTGACTGTTGTTTCCTGACCTGCATACAAATTTCTCAAGAGGCAGATCAGGTGGTCTGGTATTCCCATCTCTTTCAGAATTTTCCACAGTTTATTGTGATCCACACAGTCAAAGGCTTTGGCATAGTCAATAAAGCAGAAATAGATGTTTTTCTGGAACTCTCTTGCTTTTTCCATGATCCAGCAGATATTGGCAATTTGATCTCTGGTTCCTCTGCCTTTTCTAAAACCAGCTTGAACATCTGGAAGTTCCTGGTTCACATATTGCTGAAGCCTGGCTTGGAGAATTTTGAGCATTACTTTACTAGCGTGTGAGATGAGTGCAATTGTGCGGTAGTTTGAGCATTCTTTGGCATTGCCTTTCTTTGGGATTGGAATGAAAACTGACCTTTTCCAGTCCTGTGGCCACTGCTGAGTTTTCCAAATTTTCTGGCATATTGAGTGCAGCACTTTCACAGCATCATCTTTCAGGATTTGTAATAGCTCAACTGGAATTCCATCACCTCCACTAGCTTTGTTCGTAGTGATGCTTTCTAAGGCCCACTTGACTTCACATTCCAGGATGTCTGGCTCTAGGTCAGTGATCACACCATCGTGATTATCTGGCTCGTGAAGATCTTTTTTGTACAGTTCTGTGTATTCTTGCCAGCTGTTCTTAATATCTTCTGCTTCTGTTAGGTCCATACCATTTCTGTCCTTTATCAAGCCCATCTTTGCATGAAATGTTCCCATGGTATCTCTAATTTTCTTGAAGAGATCTCTAGTCTTTCCCATTCTGTTGTTTTCCTCTATTTCTTTGCCTTGATCACTGAGGAAGGCTTTCTTATCTCTTCTTGCTATTCTTGGAACTCTGCATTCAGATGCTTATATCTTTCCTTTGCTCCTTTGCTTTTCGCTTCTCTTCTTTTCACAGCTATTTGTAAGGCCTCCCCAGACAACCATTTTGCTTTTTTGCATTTCTTTTCCACGGGGATGGTCTTGATCCCTGTCTCCTGTACAATGTCACGAACCTCATTCCATAGTTCATCAGGCACTCTATCTATCAGATCTAGCCCCTTAAATCTATTTCTCACTTCCACTGTATAAACATAAGGGATTTGATTTAGGTCATACCTATATGGTCTAGTGGTTTTCCCTACTTTCTTCAATTTAAGTCTGAATTTGGCAATAAGGAGTTCATGATCTGAGACACAGTCAGCTCCTGGTCTTGTTTTTGCTGACTGTATAGAGCTTCTCCATCTTTGGCTGCAAAGAATATAATCAGTCTGATTTCGGTGTTGACCATCTGGTGATGTCCATTGGTAGAGTCTTCTTTTGTGTTGTTGGAAGAGGGTGGTTGTTATGATCAGTGCATTTTCTTGGCAAAACTCTATTAGTCTTTGCCCTGCTTCATTCCGTATTCCAAGGCCAAATTTGCCTGTTACTCCAGGTGTTTCTTGACTTCCTACTTTTGCATTCCAGTCCCCTATAATGAAAAGGACATCTTTTTTGGGTGTTAGTTCTAAAAGGTCTTGTAGGTCTTCATAGAACCATTCAACTTCAGCTTCTTCAGCGTTACTGGTTGGGGCATAGACTTGGATTACTGTGATATTGAATGGTTTGCCTTGGAAACGAACAGAGATCATCCTGTCGTTTTTGAGATTGCATCCAAGTACTGCATTTCGGACTCTTGTTGACCATGATGGCTACTCCATTTCTTCTGAGGGATTCCTGCCCACAGTAGTAGATATAATGGTCATCTGAGTTAAATTCACCCATTCCAGTCCATTTTAGTTCGCTGATTCCTAGAATGTCTACATTCACTCTTGCCATCTCTTGTTTGACCACTTCCAATTTGCCTTGATTCATGGACCTGACATTCCAGGTTCCTATGCAATATTGCTCTTTACAGCATCGGACCTTGCTTCTATCACCAGTCACATCCACAGCTGGGTATTGTTTTTGCTTTGGCTCCATCCCTTCATTCTTTTTGGAGTTATTTCTCCACTGATCTCCAGTAGCATAATGGGCCCCTACTGACCTGGGGAGTTCCTCTTTCAGTATCCTATCATTTTGCCTTTTCATACTGTTCATGATTTGCAAACCTAAAATATTCTTAAAAGCTTGGCACCCTAATCATTGCACTTCTCATTGGTTCTTTTGTATTCAGATTTTCTGGGTAGAAATAAGCCATCATTTGAAATTAGTTTCTTCTAATTCTGTTATTTGTTGTTGTATGAATGAAAGGTCACATTTGAAAAAAAATAAGAATTTTTCTGCAAAAAATACTAACTCAAAGAGCCCATAAGCTGCATGTACTTTGCCTTCTAATAGTTTCATTTTTCTCCCTGAAGAAACCTGAACAAATAGGCCTCCAGATTTTGTTAAATTTTATTTATTTTTTAATTGACGGATAATTGCTTTACAGAATTTCGTTGTTTTCTGTCAACTATCAACATGAATCAGCCATAGGTATTCGTATGTCCCCTCCCTCTTGAACCTCCCTCCTACCTCCCTCTGCATCCCACCCCTCTAGGTTGTTAGAAAGACCCTGTTTGAGTTCCCTGAATCATACAGCAAATTCCATTGGCTGTTTTACATATGGTATTGTAAGTTTCCATGTTACTCTCTTCATACATCTCACCCCTGATATTTTTGCTTCTCTGTTCAAACTGAGCTAAAATGAAATTGATATTCCTATCAACAATTAAGAGTTTTTTAGTTTTGAGATGTCATACCAGGGTAACAGGGACTGGAGAAAATGGAACGCTCCCACGCTACTGGTAGGTAAACCACATCGTTAAAATAAACCTTTGGGTGTTGGTTCGAGTACATGCCAGAATATTGTCTGAAGTGTTAGTTGCTTAGTCGTGTCCAACTCTTTGTGATCCCCATGGACTGTAGCCCTCCAGGTTCATTTGTCCATGGGATTCTCCAAGCAGGAATCTTTGACTGGGTAGCCATTCCCTTCTCTAGGGGATCTTCCAGACTCAGAGATTAAGCCCAGGTCTCCTGCATTCCAGGCACATTCTTTACTGTCTGAGCCACCAAAGAAGCCCAGAATATTGTACAGACCCCAATTAAAACTGTCTAAAATTTTCACTGGCAGGGTCACTGCCTTTGGGCATAAGGATGGCCTGCAGTCTTCTGGCAATTCCCCACAGCAGCAACCTTAAAGGTTTCACTTCTGAATACCTAATATTCACAAAAATTGCTGGGCTTTAAATGACACTTGATATCAAGAAGTCTCCAGAGCTAAAGAATAAAAGATGCAAAAAAAGGTCAAACTATCAGAAGAAAATACCAAGAGGTAAATACAGTCTATAAGTTTTTCTTAAGAAAGCACAGGAAAAGGTTCTCAGATGAATAATTAGACACAGGACAATCAAAATGACAACAATGTATGGCCATAGAGAAGTCCAAAAGATCATTCTCAAAAATTTTAGAGACAAAGAATGCGAGAGTCCTGTGAAGAAAAAAGACCCTTAGATAGTGCTGGTGAATGTTTATTGGTAATGTTCATTGGAGGACATATGTAGATGTGCATTTTTAACAGCTGAGACAGACAGACCCTATAATCTGGCAGTCCAACTGCTGAGAGTGTATGTGGAGAAAACCAGATTTTAGAAAACTCGTGAGCATAAGCACACACTGCAGAAGTTCACAAAATAGCCCAGATATGGAAGTAAGCAAATGTACATGGACAGATGAATGGATACAGAAAAAGGAATACACGCATGCAAAGAAATATGGTTCTGACTTCAAAAAATGAGATAATGCCAACTGCAGGGACACAGATAAATCTAGAGGTAATATCATTAGGTAAAGTCAGTTAGATGGAGAGAGAGAATTATTATATGATATCATGTACAGGAAATAGGTACTCATAGCATGCGTGCATGCTAAGGCACTTCAGTACTATGAGCTTATTGACGTGTGAAATAAGAAACAGTCTTAGGCAATAAACTTATGGTCACCCATGGGGAATGGTGGGAAAAAAGGCATAAATTAGGAGGGAGGAAATAACTCATACCCACAAATACATAAAAAATAAGTGATCAACATGGGCCTACTTGAGAAAATATGTTGGACTAAACACACTGTAATAACCTACATGATAAAAAACCCAAAAGATGAATAGGTACAGAAATAAGTATAACTGAACAAGATTTTGTACACCTATAACATAACCTTGTAAGTCATTTTTAGTCCAATTAAAAATACATATTAGGGGAAACAAAAGTATTAAAGAGACCCAAGCTTTGGGTGGCTTCTTCTCACATACTCCACTCTAGTTTACAACTGGGCTCTAAGACTATAACTCAGGCCTTGGATCCCATAGTAACAAAACTTGGGCATGAAGGTGTTCCTCTGCCTTGTGCCCATTTTTCAAAACAGCAACCTAAAAATACTGCTCTAAGTTACTTCATACTCACAAGCAGTGCTGGGATCTAAATGATCAGATCAGATTAGATCAGTCGCTCAGTCGTGTCCGACTCTTTGCGACCCCATGAATCGCAGCACATCAGGCCTCCCTGTCCATCACCAACTCCCAGAGTTCACTCAGACTCACGTCCATCGAGTCAGTGATGCCATCCAGCCATCTCATCCTCTGTCGTCCCCTTCTCCTCCTGCCCCCAATCCCTCCCAGCATCAGAGTCTTTTCCAATGAGTCAACTCTTCACATGAGGTGCCAAAGTACTGGAGTTTCAGCTTTAGCATCATTCCTTCCAAAGAAATCCCAGGGCTGATCTCCTTCAGAATGGACTGGTTGGATCTCCTTGCAGTCCAAGGGACTCTCAAGAGTCTTCTCCAGCACCACAGTTCAAAAGCATCAATTCTTCGGCGCTCAGCCTTCTTCACAGTCCAACTCTCACATCCATACATGACCACAGGAAAAACCATAGCCTTGACTAGACGAACCTTTGTTGGCAAAGTGATGTCTCTGCTTTTGAATATGCTATCTAGGTTGGTCATAACTTTCCTTCCAAGGAGTAAGCGTCTTTTACATGACCTTAAAAAATTTTCAAGGGAATCCCATCAAAACAAGTTAAAAGTTGGCAGACTTTCAAGAAAAATATTTTCAACTGTAAATTCTCGTCACACTGTTTTAAAAAAAACCCAAGTTGCTGAACATCATGATCTATGAGAGATGTGTGAGTCAAGAGCATAATGAGGGATCACTCTGCACCAGTATGAAAGGCCATCGTGACCATTCTGCAGAGAAGAAACAGTGAAAATGCAGAGACAATGGAACCCATTTATGGTGCTTGTAGCAGGTAAAAGATAAAAATAGTATAGAGATGAAAATGGAACTGCCTTAAAAAAATAAAAATAAAGCTACTATAAGATCCTGCAGAAGCACTCCAAGGAATATTTGAAAAGAAGACAATATTTTGAAACACACATGCAACCAAGTTTGCACTGGACTACACTCTACAATAGCCAAAAAATGGAAATAAACATATTGTCAGTGGGGAGATAAACAGATAAAGAAAAAGAGACCCATGTACACAATGGAATATAACTCTGCCAGAAGAAAATTAAATAATGTAATTTTCAGGAACACTGAGTTTGCTCAGACTCGTGTCCACTGAGTCGGTGATGCTATCTAACCATCTCTACTACAGTCGCCCCTTCTCCTTTCGCCTTTGATATTTCCCAGCATCAGGGTCTTTTCCAATGAGTTGGCTCTTCACATCAGGTGGCCAAAGTAATGGAGCTTCAGCTTCAGCAACAGTCCTTCCAGTGAATGTTCAGGTTTGATCTCCTTGTTGTCCAAGGGACTCTCAAGAGTCTTCTCCAGAACCACAATTCAAAAACATCAGTTCTTCAGTGCTCTGCCTTCTTTATTGTCTAGTTCTCACATCTGTACATGACTACTGGAAATACCATAGCCTTAACTATACAGACCTTTGTCGGTAAAGTGATGTCTTTGTTTTTTAACACACTGTCTAGGTTTGTCATCGCTTTCCTGCCAAGAAGCAATCGGCTTCTAATTTCATGGCTGCAGTCACCATCCACAGAGATTTCAGAGCCCAACAAGAGGAAATCTGTCACTGCTTCCACCTTTTTCCCTTCTATTTGCCATGAAGTGATGGGACTGGATACCATGGTCTTAGTGTTTTTAATGTTGAGTTTTAAGCCGGCTTTTTCACTGTCCTCCTTTGCCCTCATCAGGAGGGTCCTTAGTTCCTCTTCGCTTCGTGCCATTAGAGTGGTATCATCCACATATCTGAAGTTGTTGAAATTTCTCCTGGAAATCTTGATTTCAGCTTATAACTCATCCAGCCTGGCATTTCTCATGATGTGCTCTGCGTATAAGTTAAATAAACAGGGCGACAACAAAAACAGCCTTGCCATACTCCTTTCTCAGTCCTGAACCAGTCAGTTGTTTCATACAAGGTTCTAACTGTTGGCTCTTGACCCGCATACAGGTTTCTCTATATGTGGAGACAGGTAAGATAGTCTGGTATTCCCATCTCTTTAAATAAGAGTTTTCCACAGTTTGTTGTGATCCACACAGTCAAAGGCTTTAGCATAGTCAATGAAACATAAGTAGACGTTTTTCTGGAATTCCCTTGCTTTCTCTATGATCCAGCGAATGTTGGCAATTTGATCTCTGGTTCCTCTGCCTTTTCTAAATCTAGCTTGAATATCTGGACCTTCTTCACATAATGCTGAAGCCTAGTTTGGCGGGTTTTGAGCATAACCTTACTAGCATGGGCGATGAGTACAATTGTCTGGTGGTTTTTGAACATTTCTTTAGTACTGACCTTCTTGGGGACTGGGATGAGGATTAACCTTTCCCAATCCTGTGGCCACGGCTGGGTTTTCCAAATTTGCTGACATTTTGAGTGCAGTACTTTAATAGCATGTTTTAGGATTCTAAATAACTCTGCTGGAATTTCATCCCCTCCACTAAGCTTTATTGGCTAAAAATAAAGTGCTTAGTGCTTCCTAAGGCCCACTTGTTGACTTCACAATCCAGGATGACTGGCTCTGAATTCACACTCTAGGATGACTGGTTCTGAGTGAGAGACTACACCATTGTGGTTATCGGGGGTCATTAAGATCTTTTTTGTACAGCTCTTCAGTGTATTCTTTCCATCTCTTCTTGATCTCTTCTGCTTCTATTAGGTCATTATCACTTCTGTACTTTACTGTGCCCATCTTTGGATGAAATATTCCTTTGATATTTCCAATTTTCTATGTCTACTGACTAAAAAAAATCACCTATCTATGTACCCACTAGATTAGGCACCAAGTTTGCCACAAAACTTCCTGTTTATAATCTAGCACTAGCCCCCAAAATAAAGAGCCTGTGAACATGCACTGCTACAGAAGAACAAAAATTCTGAGGTCAACACTTTATCCTTAAACAGTTTGCTCTAAAAAAATTCTCTATAACATCCTTAGGAAGCCCTTTGTCCCAGATATATAGCTGGCTGTCAGGTGTCCTCTATGCCTCCATCCTGCCCTCCTTTCCACACAGCAGACACACTGTACTCAACCCCATTTCAGAAAAGGAATAATTTATTTCTATGAATATGACTTTAATAATATTCCAGAAGTATTCAGTAGTCAAAGTTTTCTCCAAATCAAGAAAAAAGAATCCAACATAATCAGCAAATATTTTGTGTGTGTATCCATGTATATACACACATATAATTTAAAAAATCTCTTTCCGTAACTTAGTTCTGACTTCTAAGTGACAGAAGCAGTGAAAGACTCGATGTTGAAGCACCCTGTGATAAGGCTTTTTCAGGGTGATCAGGTTCTTGTGGATTATCCATCAGGCTTGCTCCAATTCCACAAGGACTCCACCACAGTCACTGGGATGCAGAAAGATCACTGGTTTTCCATGTGCTCCTATTTTGGCCTCTTCACTTAAAATACGAATCTTCTTTTCTTTCAAATCCATCACAGCCACATTTATATTATCCACCTTGAGAAAAGGAAATAAACAAGAACACATCTGAGATCATAAAAATACCAAACTATAGTATCGTAAGACATAGAAGAAACTTTGCAAACGTGTGTCTAACTCCTCTGCCTTTGGGCAGAACCATTCTTTAACCATCACAAAAATAAGAGTTTGCTAAATTTTCCTAGGTAAGCAACCACAGTGCTTAAGCATTTTCTCCATTAGTAAACATTTCTCCTTAGGACCTAAATGATGTCTGCTTCACTTCATAGCATGTTCTTGTTGCAGCACTATTGATGATTCTTCACAAGTTATTTTTCCTAAGAGTCTTGGCTTCCTCATTTACAAGAGAGAGATGAGGTCCACCATATATATAGCTAAGAGTTCAAAATGAGATAACAGATGAGAAGCTCTGAGCATAGTTTGTAGAAGGTACTCAACAGATATGAGTGCTTCCCTCATCTCCAAACCTCCCATCTGCCATACTGTCTGGTTATTACTTTTATTTTGGCCGTGCAGTATGACATGTGGGATTTTAGTCCCATGACCAGGGATCAAACCTGCACCCCTTGCACTGGAAGTGTGGATTCTTAACCACTGGACTACCAAGGAAATCACTGGTTATTACTTTTGAGATCAGAACTTCATATACATGAAAATCACTATTAAACTGTCACCAAAATATCTTTCACCATTCTTGAAAAATCCAAACATGTATAATTTTGCAACTCTCTTCTAAGCCATTTCTATTTTCTTCATATTTATTGGTAGTCTATAAAGGAGCAAATGTGTTTCTAAATACTTGATGGAAGAGTGATTTTTCTCATTTCTGAGGGCTTCTCAGGTGGTGTTAGCATAAAGAACCCACCTGCCAATGCAGGAGACATAAGAGACACAGGTTTGATCCTTGCGTCAGGAAGATCCCCTGGAAGAGGACATGACAACCTACTCCAGCATTCTTGCCTGGAGAATGTCATGGACAGAGGGTCGTGGAGGGCTACAGTCCATAGGGTCACAAAGAGTCAGACACAATTGAGCGACTTAACACGTACCTGTCTTAGAAAGTCATCCTCCTAGACTGGGAACCCAGTAAGTAGATAGAAAGGGATAGTAAGAACTCCTACATTCTGAGGCAGTTCTACATCACCCTGGAGTTTAATGATCTAACAGCTTCACAAACAATTAAAAAAAATACAAAGCCCCAGAGAGGATAACATCCGTGTATCCAAATATAGACTTAACAAATGTTCACATTTATACAGACTTATTTTCAAAGAGCCAAGGATTACATACTGCCTTTTAAAACTGGTTGAAAAATGGATGAGGATACCAAATGTTACTAAAAATAAACTATAATTTCTTCAAACAGAGTACATTCTTTCTGAACACAAGCACTCGGTGGAGGACACGCAGTAGGTGCTCTAATATGTTTGCAATGTGAACTGAATAAATACTTGTGTTCATGCTGGAATCCAAACCCCCTGTTTCCTGGACTGAGAATGAAGCCTAACTATTAATTATGTCATTTTTAAAATCAAGAGACCTATCCTACCAAAATAATGTAAATCAAAGCATAATTAATACTGCTGGTACTCCAAAAGCAAGTTTTCAGAACATGAGCATTTATGGATAAAGCCTCTCTAAAGAGACTGTTCTTGTCTAACATTTTTTCCCCCAGAAATTGTTAGCAGATGCAACTGAGAAGATGTGAGAAATCACAGTCGGTAACTGAATATGTATTGCCTTTGTAATATGGGTCAAGTTATTAAAATTTTAAAGGTAGAAAATAATTATAATACTTAGCATGTATATGGAAATTCTTACTTTTTAAAGTCTTGTCACTTGCTTCTTCTAATTGCCTTGTGACAAGGAAAACAGTGTATTCCTACTGCACAGAAGGTGCACATGATCAGTAAATACCATAGCAAGAACGCAAATCTGTTTTGGCCAACTTCAGTGGATGCTGCTGCTGCTGCTAAGTCGCTTCAGTCGTGTCCGACTCTGTGCGACCCCATAGACAGGAGCCCACCAGGCTCCCCCGTCCCTGGGATTCTCCAGGCAAGAACACTGGAGTGGGTTGCCATTTCCCTCTCCAATGTATGAAAGTGAAAAGTGAAAGTGAAGTCGCTCAGTTGTGTCTGACTCTTCGCAACCCCATGGACTGCAGCTCACCAGGCTCCTCCATCCATGGGATTTTCCAGGCAGGAGTACTGGAGTGGGGTGCCATCGCCTTCTCCAACTTCAGTGGATAGTGACAGTTAAATCCAAACTTCAGTGAGACATATTTTCATTATGATTTGCAGTTTTCTAGAGGGAAAGAGACTATATCTATAGATCCATCTTTGAAGAGGACCAATATTACCATGATTTTTTCCAGTAGTCATGTACAGACATGAGAGTTGGACCATAAAGAAAGCTGAATGCTGAAGAATTGATGCTTTCGAACCTAGATGCTGGAAAAGACTCTTGAGAGTCCTATGGACTGCAAGGAGATCAAACCAAATTGAAGAAATTTAAAAAACATAAAAGACATTTTAAAAGAGAAATTTACAACACCAAGGATTAAAGTAACTAAATACCTCAATGCAGACATGGTGCATCCCTCCAGCCTTGTTTTTCTTTAGGAATCCTGCAATTGGACTGTCACTTCCCAGTGGGTGCAGCAGCTCCATCTTGGTGTTTCCCAGGTTGACAAAAACGACGGACACTCCATGCTCTGGAAGAGGGACCGGCTCACCCACCTCGGCCCCCAGAACATTTTTATAAAATGCTCTGGCCTTTTCCAAGTCTGGCACTGCGACTGCAACATGGTTGAGTCGACCCAGGTTCCATACAGGGCCAGCCCCTGGATGTGAGGACAGCGACGCGGAAGTTCCTACTGTTGAAACTGGAGTCCGAAGTCTGGGGAAAAGCCCTGAAAAATTGAACTGCCGTTGACATCCCTCTTTTGAGAACTGATGTCTTTCTAAAATTAATTTTTAAAAATACATGTAAAAATTATTTACTCATTCTTTTTAGGGAAATTAAATCAGAGGAGATAAATGAAAAACATACATCAGAATTATTCATCTTGCTCTGAAATAACTGTCTGGAATTAAAAGGCTAATTCTGAACTTTTTATTCACTGTTGCTTTGTTTTTGGCTGCACCATGCGGCTTTTGGGATCTTAGTTCCCTAACTGGGGACTGAACTCACAGTCCTGGCAGTGAAAGCACAGAGTCCTAACCACTGGGCCACCAGGGAATTCCCTTCTGTGCTTTTTAGATTCAGGACAAAGGGTGACATTTTTCATAATAATTTATATTTACCAATAACACTTAAAGGAAAGCTGCACATCACAAAGAATCATTTGTTACTCTCTGTATTTCATAAAGCACAAGTTTGAATGTGACAGTGAAATGACATGCATTTAATGATGAGAGCAAGGAATTTTCTTCTCTACCTACAACCAATTTTTTTGTCTTATATTCTGTAGTAAGTTAATGAAAGTCATAACTATAAGTACCTTTTAATGTGTACTTTATTTGGATGATTATCAACTAAAGAAAATACCTCATTAGGGGAAAAAACAGGCAAAGATCAAGAGGGTACTTAAATCTATGAGAACTTTCTCTGAGTAAGTTTAATTGTTCTTTTTATAATTTTGAAAGACCAGAAGCAGAAATGCCTCTAAATGTGAAGAAAATTTGCATCTGGAAATAGAAGCAGCCTGCAATGTGTTCTTCCCAAAACACTGGACTTTAAGAGCTGGACTCCCCACAAGAATGAAAATCACATATAAGTATGAGGTCTAAATATAATCTTGCAAAACTACACCACTTAATAAACAAGTATGAAATAGCAAATTGAAGAACATGTATTTTATTTTTATTTATTAGGCTGCACCAGGTCTTAGTTATAGCATGCAGGACCTTTCATAGTTGCAGCATGTGAGATCTAGTTCCCAGACCAGGGTTCAAACCTGAGCTCTTTGCATTGGAAGCTTGGAGTCTTAGCCACTGGACCACCAGGGAAATCCCAAGAACACATAACTTAAACAAAGCGTTGTTAGTTTTTAATGAAAAACACTTTAAATAGTACCTAGTATCACAGAGCTTCGGCTAACCTAAAATTATTAATAATTTCCCTTTACTAAAATTTTTGATTAACAGGGAAATTAAAGTGGCACCATTTGATTTGATTGAGGACTGTATGGTCTTCCTTGTAGGGAAGGCAGTTTCCTCAGCCACAGGGGGAGGGGCCTGGGCCTGGAATGCTTCACCAAGTGACACAGAGCCCACAGCCTGAGTCACTCTTATCACCTTGTGGGGCCTCTCCCTCACTCAGGATCAATGACTACTCCTTTGTTTCTGCTTAAAGTGTGACTGCCACACCTGTCCTCCACAGGGAGGGGACAAGGTTCCTTGTACTGTGGCACTGTGGCAAAGGGGAGCGTGTACAGGCAAAGCGTTCTGCCCTAGCCACAGGGAGACAGACCTGCTGGCCGTGGGGGACAGACATCCACTACTGACGTCATCTTGCTCTGTGTCTTCTCCACACACTGTCCCAACTGGTGCTCGTGTTCTCTTTGGAGACTCCAGTTCTTTGGACTCAGTGTATCACCATGAAATTCAATTGTGCTCCAAGCCAGTACAAACATAAATATACCATTTAAAGCAAATTTCATAAAAAGAATACCTAATCCTTACTAGATGGGATGTGTTCTAATCTTTTCTCTCTTTTTTATTTTAGTTAAAAAAAAAAATACTGGTCCCACCCGCTAAATATCTGCCTTGCTAGTGTCTTGTAAAAATTAGGTATTTGATGTAAAAAATATACTACTACAGTGCAAGACATATATAACTGGCAAACAATAAATTTGGCCATTCTTATTGTTAATGACACACAGTGACTGCTGGTTTAGTGGCAAGCAGGGTTCTGTGGAGACCAAGAAGCCATATGAAGGGCATAGTGAATTTTAAAAATGCTAACAACCAAGAAAATCATCAGTCAGACTGTAGAAACGGCCCAGTCTCTACGCCTTTTCCACACCGCTGGGATCTTTCACCCGTGGAGGACAGATGCTATGGTGTAACACCTCGCTGATTTGACCTTTCTCCCAATAAAGACCTACAGGTTATCTTAACATTAGAGTTATGCAACAATAGTACCACACGATCTTGCCTAAGCAAACGGTGATCACAAATTCTGAAACAGGAGTGCACCATGAGGTGGTCCAGTTCTGCCTATTAGTTTTAATGGCCATAAATTAGAGAGAATAGTCATAGTTCAAGGGAGTACTTTAATAATCTTCCCACTTAGAGGGGGGAAAAGAAAAAACTGGTTTGATTTTCTTCCAGGTCACAATGAGTGGCAAAGCTGGGTCGCAAGTCCAGGTCTGTCTGACAACAAAGTTCATGTTGTTCAACCATGATGTTTAATTTTCCCACTCTATTAACATTATGTACCATTTTTTTAAGCTGAGCTGTGTGGCATGTGGGATTCCAACTAGGAATCAAACTCATGACCCCTGCATTGGGAGCATGAAGACTTAACCACTGGACTACCAGGGAAGTCCTTCTTTACCATTCTTTGATTCTCAGTTTCTAATATTGTTAGGGTAAATCCTATGAATAATATCTATTTTCTAAGAAATAGCTTTCTAAGAGATGAGATGACTGTTTTGTGAGTATTTTTTCATGTATATATCACCTCTTTTAACTGATCCAGGGCTGAGACAGTTGCAGCTATTACGGTGCACTTTGTATAGGGCTCATCACTTAGATTTGGTGACTTGCAATGATAGATGTATAAGACATTTTCTGACTGTAAGAAAGACTATGTTGTTGTTGTTTAGATGCTAAGTAAGTCATGTCCGACTCTTTGCAACCCCATGGACTGTAGCCCGCCAGGCTCCTCTGTCCACGGAATTCTCCAGGCAATTCTCTGGAGCTGGTTGCCCTTTCCTTCTCCAGGGGATCTTCCGAACCCAGGGATGGAATCTGTGTCTCCTGCTTGGCAGGCAGATTCTTCACCACTGAGCCACCTGGGAGCCAAAAACAGTGATCAATAAAGTACTTGTTCAGTTAGAGACGGGGCTTTAAAGGACTTCAACTGTAAGTTTCAAGACGGCATTTTCTACGAGAGAAACCTAACATTATTTAGGGTTCATGCCCTTCAACACTTTTTGAAGGTGCTCAGCTTAAGTATTTGTCACGAATGTTCAGGAGTAACTCTGAGATATCACCACTTGGTAACTCGTTCCTATCAGGGAATTTCAGATTAAGAGAAATAGTTACCCCTGATGAAGGATGAAGAAAAAAAAAAAGAGGAGAAAGTAGATGAACTGGGATGTCAGAGAACTTGAGAGGTTTTGTTTCTTTTTTAATGGTGGTATAGAGAACTCAAGAAACCTTCCACATCTGTCTGCTGCTTTCTTCCCTGGCTTTAAACAAGATCGTGAATATCTTAGGGTATGTGGGAAGAAGACACACACCTTCCATATTCTTTACACAACTGACCCTCCAGAGTGGGCCGGGAGTTCAGCTTGTGTTTTCAGTGCTTCTTCTGGTTCCCCCTCGTCTCTCACTGTCCCTCTGCCATTTACCACATTTTCGTCTGGCTCGGCCTGGCTGCCCCTTAGCCGGACGACCCCGCTTCCAGGGCCACACAGAGAATTGCTGACCGTCAAACGCAAAGTGAAAGAAAGTCAAAGTGAAGTCGCTCAGTCATGTCCGACTCTTTGCGACCCCGTGGACTGTAGCCCACCAGGCTCCTCTGTCCATGGGATTCTCCAGGCAAGAATACTGGAGTGGGTTGCCATTTCCTTCTCCAGGGAATCTTCCGGACCCAGGGATTGAACCCAGGTCTCCCGCATTGCAGGCGGACACTTTAACCTCTGAGCCACCAGGGAAACAAACACAGAAGGAAATCCCCAGGGTAACCCGACGCGTCCCTGGGAAGCTCTAAAGGCGCTGACAGCAGCCAAGGAACGTGCCTCGGGGGCAGACCGCAGCAGACCTAGGTGTGCCGACCACACGCGGCCTCTTCACGCCCCGGCCTCCCTTCCCGCGAGCCCCACACCTCGGACAGCCCCGATCCCGGAGTATTCACCTGCGGCGCTCGCGGCCGCCACCTTCAGCATTCGTGCCATCTTGGGAAGCATCTGCTAATTCCAGACTTGCAGTTCCGTGGGTGGGGCGACTGT
This sequence comes from Bubalus kerabau, assembly GCF_029407905.1. Taxonomy (NCBI): domain Eukaryota; kingdom Metazoa; phylum Chordata; class Mammalia; order Artiodactyla; family Bovidae; genus Bubalus; species Bubalus kerabau. Next base: position 27,981,799 of record NC_073642.1, read on the forward strand.
GCGGCAGGGGGCTGGACACTCGTATTAGGGGCGGTGCGAGAGGCCTAAAGGGCGGAGCAAACGAGGCTAGGGGCGGAGTGAGAGCCCGGAAGGGCGGGGCAACCTGGCTAGGGGCGGGGCGGGAGACTGAAAGGGCGGAGCAGACGAGACTAAGAGCCGATCAAAAGCTCCGAGGGGCGGGGCAGAAGAGGCTCGGGTCTGGCGAGTGTGCGACGTTTGTGTGTGTGCGGGGGAGCAGGCCCTCTGTTTTACAGCACGACGTACAGTAGTCACCGAGTGCTTCTAAAGCAGAAACTTAGAAGGAGGACGCGACACCTCCTGTGGGCCCCTCAGGAACACAAAACAAAAAGTTTGGAGAAATTTCATCGAGCTGACCAAAGGCGACTTTCGGTTTCCAGCCCCGCCCCCCTACGCAATCCGGTTAAAGTTCTCGGGCAGTCATTGGCTGAGGCTGGAGGTGGGTCCGGAACCTGTGCGCCGCGGAACCTTCGTTTCCTGGCTTCAGCCGCGCGGAGGCGAATCTTTGCGGCTTGGTTTCCGGGCGGTGGCTCACTTCCTTTGCATGCGGCGCTGTGTCCCGAGCGGCAGTTAGCCATGGCCCGGCCAGCCTGGCGTCGGCGGACCCTGGAGCGGTGCCTGAGGGAGGTCGGTAAAGCCACCGACAGCCCAGAGTGCTTCCTCACGTAAGTGCCCAGATTCCGGGCTCTGGTGCGGCGCAGGACTCGTGTGGGCGCGGGCTGCGGGCTCCCGGCAAGTTACAGATTAGGAGAAGGGGAGAGCTCTTTTCCTTACGATTCAGGTAGTTTGCGCTCCCCTGGCCTGTCACACTTCTTTAGATAGTTAAGAGCTATGTTCTGTGGGTCTCCCACAGAACCACAGTTCTGGGCTGCTGAACTCAAACTAACCTGGGTTATTACAGTCTCGAGGTCTTCATGCTCTCACCCTTCACACAGACACACCGGGTGGCGTGCTCTTTCTCGCATCTGTTCCCAAAGCACCCAGTGCTTACTTACTCAACATCAGACTTTATTGAAAGTACTAACTTGCTTATCTATCCACCCCCCGACTGAGCCTGTTGAAAATTAGAATTGCCTTTAATCTCCCTTCCCAGCACGAGCTCTTCGTGTTTTTGTTCGAAGACTATATAGAGATCTTGTATTTCAAGCCCGACCTTTCCCTTGAACTCCAGGCTCACAGCCAAAACTAAAGCCGTACATTGAGCATCTTAGATTCAGTCTGTCCAAAATGAACTGTTGCTCTGTTTGCTTCCTATCCTTTGCCCTCCCTGAGATCCTTTCCCCATCCTCTCCACCTGCCTTCCCTATCACATTGTATCTTTACAGTTTTTCAGATGCAAACCAAGCCACTTCCTCAGTGTCTTCCTTTTTTCTCGATTCTACATCCAGCTCATTAGCAAATCCTGTCAGTTACATCTCCAAACCGTATTCCGAATTTGACTATTTCTCACCGTTTCTGCAGCTCTGATCCCAGCACAGTTGTGCATCCTTTGTCTGCATCAGCCTCCTGATCACCTTCATTTCATTCCTTCTTCTTGGCAGGCCATCTCTCCAAGCATAAGTCAGGTCATTTTGCTTCTCTGCTTTAAAATCTTTACTTTTTTAGGATTTTAAAATATTTGTACTGTTTCATTTACTTACTTTTAATATTTACTTGTTTATTTGGCTGCGCCAGGTCTTAGTTGCAGCACTCGGGATCTTTAGTTGCTACGTGTGATTCTTAGTTGCGGCATGTGGGATCAGTTCCCTGACCAGGGATCAAACCCAGGCCCAGTACATTGGAAGTGTGGAGTCTTAGCAAGTGGACCACCAGGGAAGTACCCAAAACCTTCACTTATGAAAATGACAGCCTCTTATCTCTGAGGCCTGCATGATCTGGCTCCCCCCAGCTCTCTAACTTTCCCTTCTGCCTCCTTCACCACACTCAAGCCAAGCTGGCCTTTCTGCTCCTCAGATTCACCAGCCTCATTTCTGTCTTAGGAAATTTGTTCTTGCTGTTTCTTCTGCCTGAAATATGTGTCTCCAGATTTTTTGTCAGACTGTCATCTTACAGATCAGCTCAGATGTCACAGCTATTCTGTGACCACTCTTGCCACAGCAGGTGGACTGACTGAATGGAGTGGCCTGTGATATAGCAGAGTTGAGAATTTAAGGCTAAGATACACTCCACGCATGCTCAGTCGTATCTGACTCTTTTGTGACTCTATGGACTGTAACCCGCCAGGCTTCTCTGTCCATGGGACTCCAGGCAAGAGTACTGGAGTGGGTTGCCATTTCCTCATCCAGAAGATTCACTCTTTATCTCTAGGCAAAGAGGTCTGTAATGGGTTCCCTGCCTGAAATCTAACAGATTCAGAGATACTGGGTTGTCACCTTTTATATACTAATGCAATTCTTGGGCAAGACAGTACACTCTTGGGGGCCAGAATCTATACTTAAAATGAAGATTTCATCCTGCCATGTGCTGCAGCCTGGAAGGACCTAGAGAATATTATGCATGTTGCAGTCAGTCATAGAGAGACAAATGCTGTATGTTATCATTTACATGTGGAATTTTAAAAGAAATATAGATGAATGTATATAGCAGAACAGAAACAGACTCACAAATATACAGAACCAAAAAGTGATTGCTGGGGGCGGGGGGGCGGGGCGGAAGATGAAATAGGAGTGTGGGATTAAGAGATACCAACTACCATGTGTAAACTAGATGAGCAACAAGGATATATTGTATGGCAATGGAACGATCTTGGCCATTAGCTTCTAATAACTTAATGGAGTATAATTAATAAAAATACTGAATCACTGAAACTAATATAATATTGTAAAGCAGTACTTCAACTTTTTAAAAATTGGATTTTGCACAAGAGTTGGCCTTTTTTTTTCCTTTCATTTCTGAGTGCTGTGAACTTGTTAACTATAATTATAAATCTCATTTAACTCCTTCTCCCTGCCTCTTAACAGCATTCAAGATGAATTGGCATCAAAGTTTACTTCTTTAACAAAAGTACTTTATGACTTTAGTAAAGTACTAGAGAATGACAGGAAACATGGGAGTCCTTTAGAAAAATTGATGATAAATAATTTCGATGATGAGCAGATTTGGCAACAGTTGGAACTGCAAAATGAACCAATTTTACAGCACTTCCAGAGTGCAATTAGTGAAACCATTGAAGATGAAGACATCAGTCTTCTCCCAGAGAGTGAAGAGCAGGAGCGTGAAGAGGATGTGATGGAGCTGGAGGATATGATGGAGCTGGAGGCTGCTGGCCAGGAGGACCTGGAACAAGATTTAGAGGAGGAGGAAGTGGAGGAAGCAGAGGAGGTGGAAGTGTCAGACCTGAGTGCTGATGATCCTGAAGTAGATGAGAGAGCCAAAAACTCAAGCAAAATGGATCTGAGGAAAAGCCCAGATTTCAGCGATGAGGACTCTGATCTTGATTTTGATATCAGCAAACTGGAACGTCAGAGCAAGGTACAAAGCAGAGTGCCTAGGAAACGAACAGAGAAGTCCATAGTAGATGATAAATTCTTCAAGCTCTCTGAGATGGAGACCTTTTTAGAAAACATGGAAAAAGAAGAGGAACAAAGAGATGACCAAGAGGAAGATGATATTGATTTTTTTGAAGATGTGGATTCCGATGAAGATGAAGGAGGACTGTTTGGAGGCCAGGATCTTAAGGTAAAGTTTGGGGAGAGGACAGAGTGTTCTTTCTGCCTCATCACATGAGATGGGGTTCTGTTTCTCCAGAAGAGGGTTGCTGCTAAGTCACTTCAGTCGTGTCCGACTCTGTGTGACCCCATAGACAGCAGGCCACCAGGCTCCCCTGTCCCTGGGATTCTCCAGGCAAGAACACTGGAGTGGGTTGCCATTTCCTTCTCCAATGCATGAAAGTGAAAAGTGAAAGTGAAGTCACTCAGTTGTGTCCGACCCCATGGACTGCAGCCCACCAGGCTCCTCTGTCCATGGGATTTTCCAGGCAAGAGTACTGGAGTGGGGTGCCATTGCCTTCTCCAGAAGAGGGTTAAATACTTCAAAATTCACCGGGGGATCAGTGAAATATTTAGATCAGTTTAAAAAAAAAAAAGAAAGGGACTGGAGAAATTAAACCAAAGCCATCATTTCCTTATCATGAAACACTCCTTTGTGGCTTCAGAACCACAGTCACACATGTTACGAAGATTCAGAATTTTCCCTCAAACATGAATGTTCACCAAGCACTAAGAATAAGAATGAAAGAAGATATTTGTATACTTTATATAGTCAGGGATGTTTTGGAAATACTTGTAGTTAGAAGATTTGGAGAGAAGAATGTGGTGCTCTGTCTTACCAGTTATAAATGAATCTGTGCTTCTGTTCAGTTTGCTGTGGTCTAATAGTTTTAGGGTTTTGTAGTAGTGTTATTAGTTGCCGACTTCCCCTACACAGTATGCATACACATTTATGTGTGATTTAATGTATTTTTCTATCCTTGATTAAAGGTTTTAAAAGTATTTTTGTTTTAGTCAGGTAAAAGTTCCAGAAACCTGAAATACAAAGATTTCTTTGATCCAGTTGAAAGTGATGAAGACGTAGCAAGTGTCCACGATGATGGGAATGAACTGGCTTCAAATGAAGAGGAAGAGATTGCTGAAGGAGAAGAAAGCATTTCTGAGACGTGAGTATTTTGAGTCCTTTACACTGTAAGCTGGAGCTGCCGATTCATCTATGTACTACCAGTCATCAGATGTGATTGTCCTAAGAAGTGGGATTCTCTAAAGTAAGACAGTCTCAGAATAGCCAGAGGAAGTCACCAAATTTGAAGGGACATCAGAGATGACCTAGTGTAAATCACTGTGACTGGCAGTAGCAGGCAGACCTTCCTTACCAGGAGCTCTGATATGTTTTCTGTGCCAATAAAAATACCCTGTTGTTACTTAGGTGAGATAAGTCTGTATCATAGATTGATGAATAATTTGTTTTCTATATATTGGACATTTTGTTCTATTTTACCTAAATACTGGAAGTTCTGAATATTTAATTGCATTGTCTACAAAAAAAGTTTAACTGCTAAGCTTGTTTCTTTTTGATTTTCTAATGAAAACTGGTATGTTTCCTTTCATAAGTGTTTTGGTCTCATAGGGATGAAGATGATGACCTTGAAGAAAGTGGAGACAGTAAACAACATAAAGAAACCTCGAAAAGAGTGACCTTTGCTCTGCCCAATGATGAGGACACTGAAGATACAAATGTCTTAAATGTACAGAAAGACTCTGATGAAGTCAAATCCTCTTTTGAAAAAAGACAAGAAAAGGTAATAATTAGGAAATTTAAGGGATTTTTAAATTATGTTTAACAGTGACTGTCGAACTCAGACTACTAACGCATCTGCCCTGGTTTTGTGTGTGTGTGTGTGTATGGCAGGGGGCTTTTTTTTTTTTTTTTGATGGTACACCTAATTATCCTTTAAAAAAAAATCTTGTTGCTCTCTGTGGCAGTGCATAGAGATAACCATGTGGGAAGCAGCCAATTTACAAAATTCAGTGCTGCATTTCCCAACCTGTGGCTTTCAGTATGGAGCCCATGTGTAAAACTTGTTTCTCTGTCCTTGCTGTCTTTATATCTGAGACAGGTTTTTTCCTAACTGGCTGTCCTATGAGCCTCTCCTGGTAACCGCTTCAATTGCTTGTATCTGTGAGGTGCCGTCGGAGAAGGCAATGGCAACCCACTCCAGTACTCTTCCCTGGAAAATCCCATGGATAGAGGAGCCTGGTAGGCTGCAGTCCATTAGGTCGCACAGAGTCGGACACGACTAACGTGACTTAGCAGCAGCAGCAGCAGTGAGGTGCCATGCAGCCAGAATTCTAATTAATACATTCAAACACATTTTCCAAAGTTGATAAAAATTATTTCTTTATGACATGCTGTCAGACAAACAAAATGTTGTTTGAAAATAATAGATATAGCCTGGCTCCAGACATTGGGCTTTATCTTAAAATGTCTTAAAATTATATCACACAACTTGAAATGAGAATAAGTAAATAACCAAAGATACCAAGGATATCAAGAGCATTATTTTAAAAAGAAAATCTGAGTTAAATCTATTATTATCACATTGTTCCCTGAAAAGAAAGTCTTTAAGGAAAAAAAAGTAAAAGAAAATGAGAAACTTGTCCTTGAGTTAGTGACCTTCCCTCCCTGTACTGCAAGTGGGTTTAGTTTACTGGGGAATTGTATCAGGCCTTCAGGAAGTGTATAATTTAGTACTGTTTGATCAGTTCCCACATATGAAGAGTAAAGCTTCCAAATTGTCTTCTTGTGAAGACATGAATGATTACACGAATACCCCAACCTGACAGGTAACATTGAAACATGCATAGTCTCACTTGTGAATAGTGATGTGGAAATGCAAAATAGTGCAATGAAAGAGTAACGCTACCACAGCTGTGTAGGCCTCATCCTCTTGATTCAGGATTAGGAAATCAAGTTAGGTTAAGGAGAAAAATCATATAGTCACCTCCATATGTGTCAAAAAAAGACATTTAGTAAAATTCAATATTCATTCCTAATTTTTGTTTCACTTCTAGCGAAATATAAGCATATCTAGCCAAAATCTGCCATCCTGCTTAATGGTAGAATTCTAGAAACATCCCTTTAAAATCAAGAATAAGACTTATTTCCATTACCACTATTACTATTTCCACTGTTACTTAAGATGCTTATAGAAGTGTTACTCAGCCAGGGCAACTATGAAAGAAAACACTAATAAGAGATGAGAAAACTGAAATCAAAGCTTTCATGTTTGGAGAGAAAACTAGAAAAACCAAACAGGTGAACTGGAAAGCTATTAGGAAAAATAATTTGGTAAGGTTGGTGAAAATGCTGTCATCTTATACACCATGAAGTCATTATAGATGCCACCTCTTTAGACATTAGAGATAATTTGGATTGTGGGTGTGGATCAAAGGGGTAGTATATATGTGCTCAGTCGTGTGTGACTCTTTTGCCGCCCCATGGACTGCAGCCCTCCAGGCTCCTCTGTTCATGGCATTTCCCAGGCAAGAATGGTGGAGTGGGTTACCATTTCCTCCTCCAGGGGATCTTCTCAACTCAGGGACTGACAGGTGGATTCTTTACCACTGAGCCACCTGGGAAGCCTGGAGTCAGAAGCGTCAGGCTCCATCAGATACTGATGCCCTAATAAAAAATTACTTAGTCTTGGAATGCTTAATAATTAAGTTGATAGTGGTTTGTGAATAAATAAAATAGGTCAGTTTCACTAGAACAGAGCCCAGAAATACACCCAAATGCTTCTGGGAGAAGTGAGTAAATAGTAAACATAACATTTCAAACGAGTGCAGGAAAGAGGTCATTTACAGCTCCTTATCCTACCTCCAGATAGGAGTAGAAGTCACTACCGCCATCCTTAAAAACATGCAAAGACAAAGCAGGATTTTATTCAGGAACAATGCATTTCTTGCTCTCCCCCTAGTAAAAATATTAGTTGCTTTTACTCACCTGTATGTCTTAATTCTGTTTCCAAATGTGTGGTAACTCTTTCTGTCTCTTTCTCAGATGAATGAAAAAATTGCATCTTTGGAAAAAGAGTTGTTGGAGAAGAAACCTTGGCAGCTTCAAGGAGAAGTGACAGCGCAGAAGCGGCCTGAGAACAGCCTCCTGGAAGAGACCCTGCACTTCGACCACGCCGTGCGCATGGGTGCGTGTGCCCACTGGGCTTCCATGGGTGTTCACGTACCCTTTTCGGTGGTTTTCATAGATTGGGAGTAATATTTCTTCCCCCCAAACTTTTTATTTTAAAAACTTGCAAACATACAGAAAAGTTGAAAACTAGTACAGTGGACAAATGTGTGCCATTCTCCTGGGTCTGCCGATTGTTAACCTTTGGCCGTGTTTGCTTTCTCCCCCTGTTCATGTGTGGCTGTGTGTGTGTGCTTTTTTTCCCCCTGAGTCATTTGAAAGTAAGTACCCAGGATCATGACACTTTGGTCCCGAGTACTTTTACTATTTTCTGAGAACTAGAACATTCTCCTGTACAGCCACAACGCCACTGATCCATCCAAGAATTACTACTGTACTGATAATGCCTAATGTGTCACCCATAATTAGAGTCCTGCTGCTCATCTGTTTACAGTGCCTGCTGTTACTGTCCAGTGATTAAATTGTGACTCCAGCCAAAATCTCTGACCATCTCATTGAATTCTTTCTTGTACCCATTATGTCAGAATGAATTTTCATTGTATTTAGTGCAAAAAGGAGTGCATCCCCAGGTGCACAGGTTAAAAGTGTTAGCACTTACCACTGTGTGTACTTTGTAGCTTTGTGGTTCTCAAATTGCAGGGAGCAATTGCAGAAAGGTTAGCTAACACACACATTAGTGTCCCTTTCCCCCATTTCTGATATGGGAGGTGTGGGGTAATCCAAGAATTCACAAAACCACAGGTTCATTTCTATCTACCTAACAATACACATTCTGTATCCTTTAGCACCTGTGATCACAGAGGAAACCACTCTCCAACTAGAGGATATCATTAAGCAGAGGATAAAAGATCAGGTCAGTAAGAATGAAATTTAACTTAATTCAAAGTTCACTGACATTTTTAGAAATAGAATATTTTGGGAGTAGGAATAGCACTCTCTTTTCCTAGAATATTTGTTCCTATCAAGTTTTTGTGTAAAAGCCTTAAGTCTACCTCAAAGGTATCCTTGACCTTTGTTGTATGAGGTACTGTCCTTGCTAGCACCCCAGAAAGAAGGGTGTCCTTCCTGAGGAGAACAAAGTAGCCAGAGCCCCTGCCATCCCCCGCAACCCCCCATCCTTGCTAACCTTTCGCGTGGTGTGGGATGAAGCTCTGGAGGGCGACTGGGGTCGGGCTTGACATGCTCACATCCAGGACCCTTGGTCCAGGCACCGTGTCTAGTGTGACATATGAAGGGTCTAGTTTTCAAGTGTGTAAAACCTACCAAAGAGTTTTTGTTTAAAAACTGATCTTATTTTGTAAACTTAGAGTAAAATTTGGGTATGAGGCATGTATAGCAAGAGATGACTTTGTAAGATGTGTATGCTTAAAATAGGAAGGGTTTGAGGGATGGGTATGATACACAGAGGATCTTTTCCTTTGAAATGAAGCAAACTCTTGTCTTGACTGTTGGACAAACCACCATGGGGAGCTGTGGAATTCAAATTGGTAACCAGCATTTAAAACAAAAAAGGACACTTGAGTGATGCACTCTCTGCTTTGAGAAAACGCCTTTCTTTTGGCTGCAATTTGCTTACTCTGTAATGACAATCAGTTTTCCAGAGGAAGAGGCCTAAGGGACCCTAGAAAGAAGTTACAGATTTTGTCAGTCAATTTATGTTCCATGTGCCTTTCCTGTTTCAGGCTTGGGATGATGTCGTACGCAAAGAAAAGCCTAAAGAGGATGCATTTGAGTATAAAAAGCGTTTAACACTGGACCACGAAAAGAGTAAATTGAGCCTTGCTGAAATTTACGAACAGGAGTACATCAAACTCAACCAGGTGAGGAGGCCACTATGGCAAAGCCATTGCCATTCAGGGAGGAGATGTAGAGAACGAGTTCTGTGGGTTCTACCTACTGCTCGAGAGGTGTGAGAGACAGAAGTCCTGAGCTGGGGTCACATTGTGTAGTGTGAGGCAGCGTGGCTATAAGAGCAGAAGGGCTGTAGCGCTCCCATGGAGTATCACTGGCTAGGGGTGGTTTGCAGTCACTCTTGGTCCCCTGGTACTCTCACAGCTAATTATTAACTTTCCAGCAATTATTACAGCTGAATAATACTCTGTTGTATGTGTGCCACAATTTATGGATCCAGTTTCAACAGTTGATGAGTATTTGGGCTGTTTCTGCCTTTCGTGAATAGTGTGTCCATGGACATACATGTATATGTACTTAAATAAGTGTATGAGTACCTCCTTTAATTCTCTTGGGCATATACGTAAAAGTGGAGCTGCCAGGTCCTATGGTGATGCTCTGTTTAACTTTTGGAGGCACAGCCAGACATGTTCCTACTGTGATTGCACCATTTTACATTCCCACCAACAATGCCTAACTATTAAGGGCACTAAATTGTAAGTTCTAAATGTTAGCAGTTCAATTGCAACAGTGACCTTACCTTGGGAAGTGTCTTTGGAGCTGAAGCCTGACGATGAGAAACTGGTGATGCCTTGAGTGTTCTGTCCTGTGTCGCCGCTTTAGTCTGATGATGTTGAACTGATTTCCTCAGCAAAAAACAGCAGAGGAAGAAAATCCAGAGCATGTAGAAATCCAGAAGATGATGGACTCCCTCTTCTTAAAGTTGGATGCGCTCTCAAACTTCCACTTCATCCCCAAGCCAGTAAGTGTGTGACATCTCAAGGAGTAGATGACAGATGAGAAACTCGCTGTTTGTTTGGGTTCAAATGCACACCTGCAGGGTTTCCCATGAACCACAGGTTGGGCCTTCCATGGGGAAGGCTCGTGTCTGGTCCCAGGACGGATCTGGACCCCCCAGCTGGTCCAGTCTGACTTCCGTCTCCTTGGCGGTCCCTACCAGACCCTCAGTCTTAGCCACAGGCTCTCCTCCTCTCCCACCCTTCTCCCTGTCTGGTCTCTGGTTGTGTTTTCACTGTGTGATGGACTTGGGGGTGTGGGTGGTGTCTGTACCTGGCATTTATCAGTGCCTGCTACCTGTCAGGTTAGATCCTTCATGTCCACTAGCTCAGCCAACAGACCTCACGTCTCACATTTTAAATAATCTCCGTGAAGTATGTTATACTTCTTTAGGTTCACGATTTAAGTGTTTTACATGAGGACCACTTCTGACTTCCTGTCAAACATGTCTCTTTTCTAGCCTGTTCCAGAAATTAAAGTGGTATCAAATCTGCCCGCTGTCACCATGGAGGAAGTTGCCCCCGTGAGTGTCAGTGACGCAGCCCTCCTGGCCCCAGAGGAGGTCAAGGTGAGAAGCCAGTGTCGAAGTGTCTGTTTATAAATTGGTCGTTTATAGTCAGATCCCCATTTAAATAGTTTTCTTTGAGCTTGTAGTGTTTATTCTGACATATCTCAGCAGTTCCCACCTATAATCAAATTAGTAATATTATAGAATATTCAAATATGAGTTTTCTATAATCATGTATTATTATGAGATGTAGGTTTGAGAAATATTGTAAATGCTGTTTACAAATATCTAGCATCAGTATCTTGTTATAATCCAGGTTGAATATTGGAAGTTTGAGGTTGTTAGATGTTAGCTAAGATGTTAGACTTGAAACAAACTGCATGTATTTAGCAGTGCTTTGATATTAGCATTTCCCCCTTTTGTTGTATCCATGTGAGGCTTATCAGTCCTGGAACCATGGTCTAGAACAGAGTGTGTGGGTCTAGGAAGAGCTGGACATACCCACCACACACAGGACACCCCTGCCTTGTGTACTTGGGAGCCCTCGCCTGGTGCAGGGGTGATGGTTTCTGCCAGGTGGACTGATTTCTGGCAGGGCCTCATCCCCCCGGCAGCCTGGCAGCAGAGCCCCCATTTTTGTGCTCACTTGCTTTGCTCCACCCACACTCACCCTTCAGAGCCTCTGCCTCCTACCCTAGGCTGGGCTGGAGTAGAGGAGAAAAGGGAGGAAGTGAACCTTCACCAGCTAGATTTCCTGCCCTCAACGGCTCAGAGCTGGGCAGCCGTAGGCAGGTCCCTGGAGCCCAGGATGGGGTCTGCCTGCTTCTCCAAGAGGGGAAGGCTGACACCCATGCTCTCCAGGCCACCTTTGTGAAGGAGTATGCAGACCAAACTGTCACCGTCAGAGCACACATCGCAGGTCTTACAGTGCGTCCCGGGTCTTGTAGCGCTTCCCAGGTCTTACATCGCTGAGTGGCCAGAGCCCCTCAGAGCCCGGGTCAGGTCGGAGTCCGTGCAGTTGCTTCTCTTACAGTTTCCGAAGTCATTAGGTTAGATTAATGAGTGTGTTGTTGGTTTTTCAATAGGAGAAAAATAAAGCTGGAGATATAAAAACAGCTGCTGAGAAAACGGCTACAGACAAAAAACGAGAAAGGAGGAAAAAGAAGTATCAAAAGCATTTGAAAATAAAGGAGAAAGAAAAGCGGAGAAGACTTCTTGAAAAGAATAACCCAGACCAGGCAGGGAGATACACCAAAGCAGTAGCCTCTGAGAAGCTGAAACAGCTGACCAAGACGGGAAAAGCCTCTCTGCTAAAGGTGAGGACGGGGAGGAGAGGTGTCAGGGGGCTTGAATACAGGGCCAGTGGCACACTTTAGGTGACCTGGGCATCTAGTGACCAAGCTCACCCACAGAGGGAAAGGGAAGGGAGGAGAGGGGAGAGGCCGTGGGCACTGGCTGTGTTACAGCCCAAACCTTGGGTTTCAAGTGCAGGGGCTCATGGTCACCTGACATTGTGAGACCACTGTAGTCGTATAAAATGTGTATAATACTTCTGCTCTAATTGGCGCAGGCTCTCATAATTCTGTCTAGTTCTTTTCCACATTTACACTGTGATGCCCTGTTGTAGTCATTTGGTTTTGTTCATCTTTAAGCATAATACCTTACAGCATGACCTTGTGTTATTTCTAATTGTAGGATGAAGGTAAAGACAAAGCCTTAAAATCATCTCAGGCATTCTTTTCTAAATTACAAGATCAAGTGAAAATGCAAATCAGCAATGCAAAGAAAACCGAGAAGAAAAAGAAGAAAAACCAGGATATATCGGTTCATAAATTAAAGCTGTAATATATTTTGCATATAATGTAAATACTTTTTACATGTGTAAGCTTATATTCTGTCATGGTTCAGTTTTGTAATAAAATTTTTGAGAACTTTTCTTCACACAGACTACAGATGTTGGAGAATAGCAAGCCTTCCTCTGGGTGTGTGGGGGGACCTCTCTTCTCAGCACCCTGTTACAGCCAGCTACCCACAGCACAGGTCCTCACGTGTCTTCAGGGGGCCTTGGTTTTCTCCCACTGCCCTGCCATCCTTCCACAGGACAGTGGGGTTTCCATGCGTGTATCTTACATCCTTCTCCTTGGGAAGTGATCTCATGTTGTGTGAGCAGAGGCTTGTGAAGGCTGGGGAGTCCCATCCCCATTCAGGTGGGAGGAGGCCGGTGATGTGGCTATGAGAGAAGTGAGTGTGTTGGGAGGGCAGACCGGTGGCCACTGGAGCCTTCCATGACCACCATGCTGCTCCCTGTCTTGACCTCCTATCCAAGGAAGACTGTCTTTCATCTGTTAGGGCCTCACATTACCCTTTTAGGAGTAGAGAATGAGAACAAAGCTGAGGCTGACGCAGCAATGAGCAGTGTAGGAGGGTTCCTTTTTCTCCATACCCTTTCCAGCATTTATTTAGTAACAACACTCTTAACCCCACTTACCCCCTCAGTTCTGCCTCACCTCTCTGCTCTTCACGACTAAACCTCTTGAAAGAGCCATCTAGAGTTTTTGCTGTAGAGGAAAAACTTTACCCTTGTAGGTTTAATCCCTGAGGGCTGTGAATTAAACTGTCAATAGAAGACAAATTAACAGGAGAAAGTATTCATGTATTGTAGTTCTACAAAAGAAGTAGCTGGGTAAATGGTTAGAGATTTATACACCTAACTTGTCAGGGAAAAGAAAAGCAGGTAGGTGTCTAGAAGAACAAATGGGAGATAAGTTTGTGATAATGTTTGCAAATTCAGCTGCCAGGGGTCTTTCCATCTTCATAGCCATAAAATGCCCCCAGAGAGGGAATTTATGGGAGGTTTACTCTTGGTCTCCTTCCTGGTAGGAAAAGCTGCACTAAAGAGGAAATTCCTGGCAGCCTCTTTGACAACTGTTGCCTGTTAGAGGTCAAGGCATAATTACCGTTTTGAGACACAGATCTGTACTTTAAATGCTGTAGTATTAACAGTTTACACATCTAGATTTATGCATGAGAGGGAAGTGGGTCATGGACCATCATGATTGAAAAGGAAGCTTATCACCTAAGGACTTGTGACCCTTGATAAGATTAAAAAGGAGGTCTGATTAATGCTGATACAGAACACACAACACTAATGCAGAAGCCCAAACTGGGAAAGACATGTTTAAATTTTTCTCATCTTGCCATAAAACAGGAATTTCATTTAATCTGTACTTGCCTTTTAAACTCTACGTATATTTTTGTTTTTTCCCTGTCTTCCTTCATCAGAATGTATTTGCCACAAAGGCAGGATTTTCCCCCCCTCATTTCTGCATTCTTTGTTCTGTTCACAGCACCAAGGACATTACCAGGCATGAGGTTGGCACTCAATGCCATTCAATTTGTCAGTGAATTCCCTGTTCACGTCCTTTTCTCTTTGTACATTTATTCATGCATTCATTCAGCACACATTTATGGAGTAATCACACAGTGCTGGCTGCTGCTGTAGGCAGTGGTAAAGGACCACAGACAGGCACCCCATCCTCAGAAAGTTTCCATTTGGGTCCCTTGGGGTATTGGAACCAGCTGATATCAGCACTCAGTTCAGTTCAGTTCAGTCGCTCATTTGTGTCCGACTCTTTGCAACCCCATGAATCGCAGCACGCCAGGCCTCCCTGTCTATTACCAACTGCCAGAGTCTACCCAAACCCATGTCCATTGAGTCAATGATGCCATCCAACCATCTCATCCTCTGTTGTCCCCTTCTCTTCCTGCCCTCAATCTTTCCCAGCATCAGGGTCTTTTCAAATGAGTCAGCTCTTCGCATCAGATGGCCAAAGTACTGGAGCTTTGGCTTCAACATCAGTCCTTCCAATGAACACCCAGGACTGATCTCCTTTAGGATGGACTGGTTGGATCTCCTTGCCGTCCAAGGGACTCTAAAGAGTCTTCTCCCACACCACAGTTCAAAAGCAGTTCAAGAACAGTTCAGCGCTCAGCTTTCTTCACAGTCCAACTCTCACATCCATACATGACTACTGGAAAAAGCATAGCCTTGACTAGACGGACCTTTGTTGGCAACGTCTCTGCTTTTTAATATGCTGTCTAGGTTGGTCATAACTTTCCTTCCAAGGAGTAAGCGTCTTTTAATTTCATGGCTGCAGTCACCATCTGCAGTGATTTTGGAGCCCCCCAAAATAAAGTCAGCCGCTGTTTCCCCATCTATTTGCCATGAATTGATGGGACCGGATGCCGTGATCTTAGTTTTCTGAATGTTGAGCTTTAAGCCAACTTTTTCACTCTCCTCTTGCACTTTCATCAAGAGGCTCTTTAGTTCTTCTTCACTTTCTGCCATAAGGATATCTGCACTCAAGGGCTGGCTGATAAACTTTCAGTAATTTTGTTGTTGTTACACATAGCCATTATGTTAAATTATGTAATTTCATTATATTAAACTATTAGCACAAAGAAAAACTACATTTACAAACTACATTTTAATGTAAAAAATATGCAAACTCACCATTCCCTATTACCTATCAATACATTTATTCCTTTACCTTTTTTAATTGAAGTATAGTTGATTTACAATATTTCAGGTGAACAGCAAATTGATTTATAGATACAGATATATGTGTGTTCGTGTACTGTAGGGTATCTCAAGATATTAAATATAGTTCCCCGTGCTACACAGTAGGTCCTTGTTGATCTACTATTCTCTTGATCTTGATGAGATGGGGTGCGTTCAGTTCAAGGTGGTATGGCCCTGGACTCCTGTGCTCCTGAGGTTTTGGCATCTCTTGCATCCGGCAGCAAACAGCATCTCTTCCAGGAACCTCAGCACACGCTTGGTGGCCAAGTGGACTCTTCTCCTGTGTCTCCTCCCAGGAGGCGGCTTCCTTGGTCACCGCATGCTCTGAGAACAGCAACTTACTCACCTTCCAGCCCGCCCGCCTCCGCCAGGTTGTGAAAGACAGGAGGGCGGACCTCCTCTGGCTCAGCCTCCCTGAACCGCTGGATGCCTTGAAGGTGAGAGGGAAGGCCGATTGATTGCTCGAACCTCCGCTGGCCTAGTCTGTGACGGCCGAGCCCTCGGGAATCGGCAGGGAATGCCTGGCGCGCGTAGCCCGTAGGAGGCGCGTGGCTGTCGGGCCCGGGTTGCGGGCTGTAAGAGGAGAGTTGGCTGCTGGCGCTTGCAGGGCCAGAAGAGCGAGTTACGGGGACAGAAGGGAGGGAGGGAGGAGGGCGGCCGGGCTGGCGGCGGAGCCCCAGGTGCACTTCCCAGGTGTGTATCCCAGTGCGCACACGATCCCAGGGGAGGGCTGGCCTGGCAGAGCTTTAGCCTCAGGAGGTTCGGCGGCCGGAGCTGCGGGATCGCAGGGAGGAGGGGCGGGGGGTGGACGGATGCCCGCGACTCCCGGCGGCGCTTCTCATTACAGGCCTGTGCGGTAGGGATAGGCGTGCTCTGCCCCGGAGAAATTACTCGTGCGGCGGTTTTAAACGAAGACCTCGCGTAGTCAGATGCCCCTTTTTAGGGTGCCTGATGTAGATCTTACAGAGGAGTCTTAGAACTTATCCCTGCGGCTGAGGGACACCTTGGGGTCGCGTGGACAGCCAGAGGATGGCCTTGGGCTTTTCTTTCCAAGGCCAGAATCTATTCAAGGCCCCATCCCGTGAGATACTATCGTTGATCGTTTCTCGCCTCTGTTGTTGAATTCATATATATGTTCTTAATCCACATGTTTTGTTTCATAGGAAGAAGAAACTAAATGAATAACATGAAGTCCAATAGGATCCCATTTTTTATGATTTCGAATCAGGGAAGTAAAAGTAAACCACTGGTATCTTTCCCAGGTCTTACCTTGTGTTTTAGTACTTGAAACAAACACCCAACTTTGCTTTTTTTTTTCTTGGCTGCCCATTGGGGCATGCAGGGGCTCCCAGTTCCCAGACCAGGGATCGAACCTGGGCCCTTTGCAGTGCAAGTACAAAATCCCAACCACTGGACACCAGGGAAGTCCCCACCCCGCTTTCCTAATAATACTCATGATGTCTGTAGGCAAATCCTCAAAAAAAAGGCCTCGTACAAGTTTATCAAGCAGCAAAACTAAAAAAAATGAATCTAACTCTATTATTTCGTTTTTTAACAATGCACCCCCTGCTAAACTTGCCTGCCCTGTTTGTAGTAAGATGGTGCCAAGATATGACCTGAACCGGCACCTTGATGAAATGTGTGCTGACCACGATGACGTGACTCCAGGTGGCCCCGGGCACATTGGCTTAAGTTCAAACGTGCCCACCATAGATTTGACCAATATTGCCTTAGAAGATATAACGCCAGAGAGGTCGTCATCATCAATGATAAATTTAACCCCTGGCCAAAGTGATTCAGAAAAAATGGGCAAAAAACAGCAGACCAGCCCCTACTTTAAAAGTAAAGGTGACTCGGTGTGCAGAAATCAAGACGAGCTGAGACATCATAATGTAAAAGTCATTTCTCTGGGAAGCCTGTCCTCTAAATTGTCCAGAAGATACATAAAGGCTAAAAGATCTCTGAATCAGAATGAGGGGTTCACTAATCAGAGTCTACAGAGGTCCTCATGCACAAGGGTTAAGAGCCTGGTTGATCAGCATTTGGAGGTTGAGGGCCAGGATCCACTTTTGGAGAACAGCTCTCAAAAGGAAAACGTGTTTACTGGTGATTCTCAGGAGGAGCTGAGCACTCCAGCACATACAGTGGAAGGCACTAAGGTGGAGGAAGCTGAAGGCCAGACAGCTGCCCAGGAATGTGAGCAATCAACCCTAACCCCCGCCTGCACGGGTGATGCGCCTGTGTTGTTTTCATCAGATTTAATTCTCGGGCATAGAAAGCCTGCTTCTGAGGACCATCTTGCAAAGCAGGAGAGTATCAAAGGAGTAGATGGTGAAGTTACTGAAAAATGTGAGACCGGTCATTCTGAAGAGGTGAAAATGACTATTGTTTCAGAAGTGACAAATCAGGGCTCACATCGGGAGGCAAAACCTCTGAGTTCCACACTTGGTGCTTCTATACAGACCAACAGCCAAACTCTTCCTTCAGAACCTGACAGTGGCTTAGAGGATGAAATCACTCATCAGACGCCTTTGGAGAAGAGGTCAAGCTGTGATGTGTCCTGGGTCACAAGTCCAGAACTGCCAGACCATCCTTATTACCTTCGGAGTTTCCTGATGGTACTGAAAGCCGTGTTCGAGAATGAAGAAGACAGGATGCTCTTTGATGAACACGAGAAGGGCATTGTAACTAAATTTCATCAGTTATCAGGTATCTTGAGCCTGTTTGCTTTCGAGGCTTTGTTTGCCATTTGCTGCCCTGAGTTGGTCTGGGATGTGATGGGCAGAAACTTGATGACACTGAGGAATCAGTGGTTTGGGGAGCCCCCTGTGAGTACTCAGGGGAATCAGAGCCAGTGATGGTGTTCAGCTCAACAACGATGTGCCTTTAAAAAGAGATAAGATTTGGGGCCAGGTGATGCCTGCTTCTGCACTGTCATTCTTATAAACTGTACTTTGCTTGTAATGGAAGCGGTTGTTTGTCCTTTTTATGTATATTTGATGGTTGTAAAACAGCCTTTCCCAAATTAGGGGGAAAAGAATAGTGTGACTTAGAAAAGCATACCTTGCATTTCGGGCATGTAATCAAGCTTGCTGCTGTATTTGGTGGATTTGTTGTTTTTGCGGGCCATTTCCTCAAAAATGAAAATAAAATACAGGCAAATAAACAAACCAGGGGGTACTGAGGCATTTTTTTTTTCTCCAATAACATTTTAGTTGCCTGTTCTCTGCCTTTTAAAGTAAAGGTGTGCAGGAAATGGAAGCTTTCAAGCTAAATTGGTACGTTAATTTTTTTTCTTTTTTAATTTTGTAAATTGGTACATTTAAAAACATACCTAAATTCCTTTGCAGCCAGCTATGTGGCTCAAAGCAAATAGCACAGGTTTAGAGCAAGAGCTCCGCACTTCCCCCTGCCCCATCTCCACCCGCCATCAGCTGCTCATCCAAAGGACCTTGATGGCTATGTGCACATGAGTCCCTCTCAAGCAGGAAAAGCTTCCTTGGGGGCCATGCTGACCACTAGTAATAGTAGTAGGTCTGACTCCCTGTCCAGTTACAAAAAAGAAATCCTGAACATTACCAATAACGGGTAAGAGAAGAAATTCAGTTTTACGTTCACAGTGTAACTGTGGCCCTGCTTGTGTGAGTGACACCCCATCGACTCTTGTGTCCAGGGTGGTCACAGATCTTTGGTTGGTGTACGAGCATTTATTGAAGTAGTTAGTAACCCTGGGCTGTGGTGTGATTGAGAAGTAGGAACAGTCTCCTAGTGTAAGCTCTGCAGATTCTTGTGGGCTGCCCTCCACAGAGAATAATCTTTAGTGTCTCTGTTGTGAAAATAGCTACTGTGAATCGATTTTGCCTCTTTCAAGAGAAAAGGGAAATAACTGTAGAAAATTTAATAAATAAGGTCGTATCATTTTATTTTCTAAATTTTTGGCCATACCATGCAGCATACAGGATCCTAGTTCCCTGACTAAAGATGGAATCAGTGCCTCCTGCATTGGGAGAGCAGATTCCTAACAACTGGATGGCCAGGGACGTCCCGAGACCACTCTAGAGTGGGAAATTGAAAGCTAATTAGGGTAATAGGAAAACTTGAGACCAGGTTAATTAAATAGCTTGGTGGAGATCACCGAGTTAGAGATGGCCATTCTATCAAAGCCAGACTTTTTTTGAAAAATCCTTTTCAGATGATTTTCAGCCTAAAATAGAATATTGCATATGAAACCAAAAGCACAGAACAGAATAACTGGAACTCTCAGTGAGGGGGCGGGGTGTGTTTCTCTTGAGGGACTAGAAATGTTGGTTAGAAAGTGGGGAACCTGGATCTTACACTTTTATTTTTCATTATTTTTTAAGATATATATATATTTAAATGGATGGTATTATTTCTCTGTTTAATTTTATGTATTTAATTTTGGCCGTACCACATAAGCATGTGGGATCTTAGTTCCCTGACTAGGGACCCTGCAGTGGATAGGCAGATTCTTAACCACTGGACCACCAAGGAAGTCCTTTAGGTTTTTAAATGGCTAGTTATCATTACCAACTTGGAATGGTTTATACACTCATCTCTTTAATCTTTTCACTGGCTTTGGGAGGATGGTGTTACTGGCTCTCACTCCCACTTTTCATAACAGAAGAGAAGAGGGAGCCTTAGTTCCAAAGACTGTCACAAAGGCTTTGTGTCCTCTTGTTCCTCCTGTCCTGCATGCAGACCAAGGAGACATTCCTACGGGACTTTGTATTAGAAATAAGTTCTGTCTTCCAAAGGAAGAAAATGATATTCTTGGAAGATCAGTTGAGTCAACCTATGTGTATTTGTAACAGCATGTTTTACTCACTTTGGTTTACAAAAGGAAGTAATAGCGTATGTGGTTTTCGAGAAGAAATAGAATGTTTTTCACTGATTATCTTAACTTTGTCACAGCCAATGGTCAGAAGTTATACGTAAGACTTTTTCAACGTAAATTCAGCTGGATTAAGGTGAACAAACTGGACTATGAAGAGATCTCTGCTGACTTAACCCCTGTGGTTGGAGAGCTGACACATGCAGGCTTCCTGCAGACAGGTATGGTTTGTCCAGGGGAACCAAAGTGGAAACACGGTGAAGGGAGTTTCTGGAAAATGAGGGTGGTGCTAGTTTCGTGTCATCTCCTGATTGGTGCCTGAGAAATAGTGACTGTGTGTGCATCTTTTAAATTGGTTTTTTTGGTTGTTTTTTAAAAAATGTATTTGGCTGTGTTGGGTCTTTGTTGCGGCATGTAAGATCTTTGTTCCCTGACGAGGGATCAAACCCAGGCCACCTGCACCGAGAGCTCAGAGTTAACCACTGAACCACCAGGGAACTCCCTAATTGAGTTGTTAATCTTAGGACAACAAATAAGCTTTCTTCTTAAAGTATCAATAAAAACTGGAAAATAATAAACTTATTTAAAGTACTTTTTTTTTTTTTTTCAATATTTCAGAATCTGAGTTGCAGGAGCTCCCTGAGGTGCTGGAGCTCCTTTCTGCTCCAGAACTGAAAGCCCTGGCAAAGACCTTCCACCTGGCGAGTGCCCATGGGCAGAAGCAGCAGCTGGTGGACGCGTTCCTCAGATTAGCCAAGCAGCCTTCAGTCTGTACTTGGGGCCGGAACCAGCCTGGCATTGGCGCAGTGATCCTGAAAAGGTTTTGTGGCTTTTTTTTTAAAATCATTTTATTTATTTATTTATTAACACCAAAAACATTTTGCACTGGGGTGTGGTCAGTTAACAATGTTGTGGTAGTTTCAGGTGAACAGTGAAGGAACTTGTTACAGTAAGAACATTTGAGTTGTTGGTTGGGCTTCTGTAGTGGCTCAGTGGTAGAGAATCTGCCTGCAATGCAAGAGGCCTGGGTTCCATCCCTGGGTCAGGAAGATCCTCTGGAAAAAGAAATGGCAAATCACTCCAGTATTCATGCCTGGAGAATTCCATGGTAGAGGAGCCTGCAGGCTACAGTCCATGGGGGTCACAAAGAGCTGGACATGACTGAATGACTAACACATACACATACACACACACACACACACACACACACATACACATAGCACATATTAAGGTCTTAAAACGGATGGTACATGTTTCCAGATTGTGATTGTTTTTCACTTGCTGCCAGACTGAAAAGACAGAGAACCTTAATGATCAGGTCTGGATTCTTTCTTGGGTTAGCTTTTGTAATTCTTGTCATACCACACTGATTTCTAGGACAAGAAAAACCAAGAGGCAAGAGGTTAGAGGCACTGGGCCCTTGGCATATTCTAGTATTTTATTACTCAAGAAAAATTCAGTTTTAACTACTCTCCTTAACAAGAGTTAAACATGAACTGTCCAGCCAAATTTTTATTTCAGTAGACTTTTTATTGAAACATAATCTGTCAGCAATAATATGCAATTTCTCTTGAATTGAAACATAAAAATTTACCAAAAGCTGTGGATGGTTTCTTTTGTCCTTATAAAAGCTCCTGAACAGTTTCAGGTTGGGAAAGATCATAAAAATCTCAGAATTTATTTCTTCTGCCCATGTTATGTTTAAAGTATAACTATATCAACCTTAGTCTGGGAATCCATTTTTCAAAGTTGTTGAAAACGAGATGAGATAATGCTTTTGGCAAACAGTTTAAAGCAACATCATTGTTATTTTATATAATATGTGTGTGTGTGTGTGTAACTTTGAGCTGTTAACGTGCCAAGAGCCCATCCTTATTGGGAAGATGCTACAAATATTAATCTTAGTAAAACACAGGTATAAATAAGGCATACATTATTAAGAAAAATGTCACTGTCAATACTTCAAAAAGTTTATACTGTAGATTTTCCAAAAGTATTTAACTAGATTATGTATTTATAGTTAATTGATTTATGGGTATAAGATCCTCATCCCTGTGGTTAAATGTCTTCTAAGTCTTTTATTTTATTCCTTAAGTATTTCATGGTATTCATGTGTATAATATTTTAAAAAGTAAGTGAACACTAAATTAGCTGTTTCTTAGTGTAAGCACTGAGCATGTAGGAACAGAAATGGAAGAATTAAGATGAACATTTTTTATCACTGACATGAGAATTATAAAAAAATGAGAATCTTAGGACTATTTTTTAATATATATAATTTTATTTATTTATTTATTTTCGGCTGTGCTGGGTCTTTGCTGCCGTGCAGACTTCTCTCCAGCTGTGGTGAGCAGGGCTGCTCTAATTGTGGTGTGAGGGCTCCTCATTGCAGTGGCCTCTCTTGCTGTGGAGCACGGGCTTCAGTAGTTGCAGCTCCCTGGCTCTAGAGCACAGGCTCAGTTAATGGCGGATGGGCTTAGCTGCTCTGTGGCATGTAGGATCTTCCTGGAGCAGGGATCAAACCTGTGTCTCCTTCATTGGCAGGCGGATTCTTAACCACTGAGCCACCAGGGAAGCCCGTTAAGACTATTTTACTAAAATCACTATCCTTTAAAAATTTTTTTAATTGAAGTATAGTTGACATATTAGTTTCAGCTGTGCAGCATAGTGATTCAGTATTTGTACAGATTATACTCCCTTTAAGTTTATTACAAAATGATGACTGTATTTCCCTGTGCTGTGCAGTATGTCCTTGTTGCTTATCTATTTCATATAGGGTAGTTCATCTCTCTTACTCTTCTACCTGTGTCACCTCTCCCTGCTTCCTTCTCCTTGCTAATAACCACTAGTTTTTTTTTTTCTAGCTGTGAATTTATTTCTCTTTTGTTATATACATTCATTTGTTTTGTTTTTGAGAGTCCACAAAGAAGTGATAACATGTAATATTTGTCTTTGACTTGTTTTACTAAGGGTAATACTCTCTAGATCCCTCCACATTGTTAAAAATGGAAGAATTCCTTTTTTATGGCTAATACTCCATTACATAGCACACCTTTATCACTTTGTCTGTTGACGGACAGTGTCCTTTATTTCTTCATTAAGCTGTGGAGTGAGGGAGTGGAACCTGAGTCTCTGATGGCTCCACATGAAGGTAATACCTGGTTACCTTCCTCTGCAGAAAAAACCTCCTTATTTGCACTCTCTGAATCCTTCTGGATAGTGGCTATGTATTTAGTCACGCTGAATGTTTCCTTCTGCAACTTGGAGTCCCAGTCCACTGGACATGCTCGAGACTCTGTGTGGGGTGGAAGGCTGGGGGTGCTGTCAGGCTCTGTGGCTGTGTGGTTCTCATGTAGATGGTGGTGAGGTGGGAACCCTACCCCTGTGTCTTTGAAACTGTGCTGGGGGCATTGATCTCTGGACACCCCAGGGAGCCAGCTCAGTTTTTGGTTTCATAGCTTCTGGGCTGGTAGGAAGGGTGAGGTCCTCCACTAGACTGCAGCTCTCACTGGGGGACCTTGACCTCCAGGCATGCCTGGCATCATCTGGAGGCATTCTTGTTGTGACTGAGGTGGATAGTAGGTGCCACTGACATTTAGTGAGTGGAGGCTAGGAACACAGCTGAGCATCGTCTAATGCACAGAATGGGCACCTTGCCCCTACCTCAGCCCCCAGAAAAGAATTCACGGCCCAGATGTCAATAGAGAAACCCTGTCGTGCATGGTGTCCAGGTTGTTAGAACCAGAAAGCCTTGGTTGTGACCTGCTGCCTGACCAAGAGCCTTTGATAATGACATTCTAAATAAATACCTGTGGGGCTTCCCTGGTGGCTCAGTGGTAAAGAATCCATCTGCCAATGTAGGAGATGTGGTTTCAATCCCTGGTCTGGGAGGATCCCACGTGCTGCCGGCAACTAAGCCCATGTGCCACAACTATTGAGCCTGTGCTCTAGAGCCCAGGAGCTGCAACTACTGAGCCCACTCACCCTAGAGCCTGTGCCCCGCAACAAGAGAAACCACTGTAATGAGAAGCCTGTGCAGCACAACTAGAGAGTAGTACCCACTTGCTGCAACTAGAGAAAAGCCTGCACAGCAACAAAGACCCAGCACTGCCATAAATAAATAAATCAAGTTATTTTAAATACATAAATATCTGTTATTTAATCTAAATTGTCACTGGAGTCAAGAATTGAGAGTTGCTAATGTCAAACAGGTAACACTTTGTGTTTCTCTGGTATTTCACGTGTTTGGGACCAGCGTAAACCTTACCCTGCTCTTTTATTGAGGCAAACACTATGTGAAATCGTCTGCAGGTTTAATTTCATCGAATCTTCACTGTGTTCCAAGGTGGGGCTCTGAGCTCCAGAGATGTTAACTAATGCTTTACCATCACACAGCCGGAGGCCAGAGGTTTGCTTCAGGCTTGGAATAATGAATGCTGTTTAGCTTGAAATAATCTATGAAATCTGATGTCCAAATGCTTACAGACCAGCAAGTCTCTTCCATACTGTGTATTTTTCAGAGCTAAAGATGTGGCGGGACGTTCCCTGAGAGTCTCTCGAGGCCCTCGGGCGGTATTTTCCCGGGCCCTGCTGCTCTTCTCATTGAGCGACATGGTGGAAGATGAGGAGGCCGCCTGTGGGGGCCAGGGTCAGCTCTCCACTGTGCTGCTGGTCAACCTGGGCCGCTTGGAGTTCCCCAGGTACACCGTCAATCGAAGGACCCCGATCTTCCAGGACAGGGATGATCTCATTAGGTAAGAGAGTGGTTGTTCACTGTAACATCTGTGTATTTTTAAATTTATGCAGAAGGATCTATTATTTTTTTTTTTGCCATCCACAAGAGAAACATCTCAAAACCATTTTTTAAGTTTTTGCTTCCTATTTAGTTTTTTACTCACTTGTATACTTTTCCAGGACTGTGAGGAGAATGTAGAAATGCAGTTTGATTAAGGCTGCCAAAACCCATGAGTTTTGAGTTAGAGCTACACAGTTTTCTCCTGGTTTATATTCCCAAATAGCTTTGGCAGGGGGAGCATTTTTTAAATATAGACATTTGAACAAACCTGCCTTGTGAGTATGTTGTTGGCATGAACAAGGCTGAATATCTTCCTGGTAATGATGCTTAAAATAAAGCTAATAACTAACTTGTGGACCATATACCAGAATCATGCAGACAATAGAAGTTTTCATGAATCTGTCTTGATCCATGGATTTAGCCAGTGTTTAGCAAAAGTGGATTTTGATTAAAAAAAAAATTGTATAGATGTTGCAGGTTTATGATTCAAAGTTAGCTGAAATGGTTTCTGATATTTGATTTTAGGAAAGATGTTTAAGTGTTGTCTAGTATGTGCTTTAAAAAATAAGCTATTGAAATGATTGGATCAAAACAGAGTCAATATAAACTGATTTTAGCCCATTTTGCCTTAGTTATTAGGAAGGTCAATATCTTATTTGTATTCAGTAGGAATAACTTTTTCAGTCAGATCTTCTAATTAGAATGTTTTCTCCAATTCCACTTTTCATTGCCTTAGAGCTGTCCAGTTGAGTATTAAAAGAGAGCTAGATGGAAGCGTGTGTGAGCAAATCTTTACACTTAGAGGATTCTGTTTTTCGCTTATTTGACAGTTTCTGCACACAGTGCTAGAGTGTGCTTTTCTCTCAAGGGTAAGTCCAGAGCACAGTGACTGTGCACTCAGTGTTACAGAACCATGGGGCCCATGTCTTTGTTTTGGTATCAAAAGACACGCCGAGAAGCTGTCTGTCTTCAGTTACATAAGTTGAGAGCATTTCAGCATCGCCATCTCCCAGATACTGTCCCTGAAGTTGTTTTTGAAAATCCCAAATAATTCTCTTAGCTTGGGCAGTATCCCTCTGGCCATCTCTGACTTAGTGGTTAAATGACCAAACCTACACTTCCATATAATCCTGAGATTGGTTACATGTTGTCATAGTTGCTCCCAGATTGTTGAATGGATGACTGAGTGAGTGGACACCAGAGGTCAGGGAGGAAGAGCTGGTCAGTGTTGCATCATGTAATGGGACGTGTGATGTGATAGTAAGGTTGTGTGTCTTCATCTTTCTGGCCGGGAGGCCTGTATGAACACTTCTAGGCTATTCGTGGAGTAATAGTCAAATGAATCTGAGATAAAACGTAACCCTTGTGTTTTCAAAAGCAGATCTGAATGTGTTGGGTGGGATGTGGGGATGTGAGGTTCTGTACGTCAGTGCTCAACCCCCCCTGAAACCTGAATGTCGTGGTTTCCTGCCTTTCCCCCCCTCAGGTATGCGGTGGCCGCACACACGCTGAATGACATCTCCACGGTGATGGCCAGCGGGGCCTGGGAGGAGGCTAGGGAGCTCGCTCGGTGTGCAAAGCAGGACTGGGATGGACTGAAAGACCACCCGTCCCTGAGGTGAGGTGGTCTCTGGTGCCTGTGAGGGTTACTGACTGACCTAGTTGTTCTAACTGCGTAAGATCATCTTTTTCATGAGGAACATGCTCCTTTTGTTCTGTGGTGAGGCCAGCGTGTGTAGTTGAACTTCCTCCTCACTTTGCATGGAGTCTAAAGTATTGGGAGAGTAGCAGGGAGTGTCTGAAAGTTTGGAGTGATTTTTATACCCCCGGTCTGTCTGTGGCAGACAGTGGCTTGCTACCTGCAGGGGAACTGGCCCATCTGGGGTTTGGTCAGCTGAATTACAACCATGGGGGAAGCCTGGCCGCAGGACAGAAGCTGTCTTTTGGTGGAAATTCCAGGAGCTGTTGTTTTGAACAAGAAAATGAATCATACCTTAAAAAAAAAAAAAAAAAAATTAAATTGAACATTTACTTCAAGAGTTCAAGTACACAGCACATGATCCTTCATTCTTTTTGGTTTAATAAATGTTCAACGTGTTCATAGGGTTAAGAAACTTTTTCCTTCTTTAGTACAAAGTGATAAGAAAAATTAGTAGTATTGGATATCTCTTTCAGAAAAACATTTAGGACAAAAGTCTACACAGAAATAATACAAACTTAAAAACCATAGCCAAGAAAATAGCCTTTACTGTTAAGAAAAACAACTGAATATTTTCTCCGTGTTTTGTTTGGGAGTAATTTAGATAGAGTGAGGCATTTACGTACAGGCCTTTGTAGGAAGCAGACAACTAGTGTGTACAACGAGTGTTAGCCCATGATGTGCATGGACCCTGGGGGATTTTCTTAAGTAATTGGGCAAATGTGTAAACATTTCTCAGACTAAACAGGAAAACAAATGGTTAAAACAAGTTAATGGATGGTTTTCTTGGTTTGAAAAAAAAGATAAGACCTCATGGCCGGGAAGTTGGGTTCCTGTAAGACAGAGGTCAGTAGCCTCTTGCCTGGAGGCCCAGTGGGGCAGCGGTCAGACTCTGCCAGTGAATGGGCAGGACTGTCCCAGTGCAGGTGTGTTCTCCGACACCAAAATGTGTGTTTCTTGTAATTTTCACGTGCCACAGGGTTTTTCTCCTTTTGACTTCTTTTAGCTATTTATAAACATGGAAACCACATTGGACTTGTATTAAAATCAGGTGGAGGCCCTGAGTCTGGCCTGGGGGCTGGCGTCTGCTGACCTCTGGCTCTCATTTCACGTTGCCGTCTGTTGACTTCAAGCAGGTGGCCATGAGAACATAGATTTGTGGTGTAAAAAACTGCACACGACAGGCAGTGTTCAGAATGTATCTTCTTAGAAGAAAGAAATTCAGTCTTCTTTGTCACCTCTTCAGTTCAGTTCAGCCGCTCAACCGTGTCTGACTCTTTGCAACCCCATGGACTGCAGCACACCAGGCTTCCCTGTCCATCACCAACTCCAGGAGCTTGCTCAAACTCATGTCCATTGAGTCAGCGATGCCATCCAACCATCTCATTCTCTGTTGTCCCCTTCTCCTTCTGCTTTCAATCTTGCCCAGCATCAGGGTCTTTTCCACTGAGTCAGTTCTTCCTATCAGGTGGCCAAAGTATTGGAGCTTCAGCTTCAGCATCAGTCCTTCCAATGAATATTCAGGACTGATTTCCTTTAAGATTGACTGGTTGGATCTCCTTGCAGTCCAAGGGACTCTCAAGAGTCTTCTTCAACACCACAGTTCAAAAGCATTGAATCTTCAGCACTCAGCTTTCTTTACGATCCAACTCTCACACCCACACATGACCACTAGAAGAACCATAGCTTTGACTAGACATACCTTTGTTGGGAAAGTAATGTCTCCGCTTTTTAATATGCTGCCTAGGTTGGTCATAGCTTTTCTTCCAAAGAGCAAGCGTCCTTTAATTTCATGGCTGCAGTCACCATCTGCAGTGGTTTTGGAACCCAAGAAAATAAAGTCTCTCACTGTTTCCATTGTTTCCCCATCTATTTGCCATGAAGTGATGGAACCAGATGCCATGATCTTCGTTCTTTGAACGTTGAGCTTTAAGCCAACTTTTTCACTCTCCTCTTTCAGTTTCATCAAGAGGTTCTTTAGTTCTTCTTCACTTTCTGCCATAAGGGTGATGTCATCTGTGTATCTGAGGTTATTGATATTTCTCCTGGCAGTCTTGATTCCAACTTGTGCTTCATCCAGCCCGGCATTTCACATGATGTACTCTGCATATAAGTTAAATAAGCAGGGTGACAATGTACAGGCTTGACGTACTCCTTTCACAGTTTGGAACTAGTCTGTTGTTCCACATCTGGTTCTAACTGTTGCTTCTTGACCTGCATACAGATTTCTCAAGAGGCAGGTAAGGTGGTCTGGTATTCCCATCTCTTAAGAATTTTCCACAGTTTGTTGTGATCCACACAGTCAAAGGCTTTAGTGTAGTCAATGAAGCAAAAGTAGATGTTTTTCTGGAATTCCCTTGCATTTTCTATGGTCCAATGGATGTTGGCAATTTGATCTCTGGTTCCTCTGCCTTTTCTAAATCACCTCTTAGGATTGTCTTACAGTAAACACACCGAACCACTAAACTGCTGGTGGACTTCTTCGTTTTAGGTACCACGAAAATTTACCACTCTTCCTCCGGTGTTTTACTGTTGGATGGGTTTACACGAGGATTTTGTCCCGAAACGTTGAAATACTGCAGAGGCTTCACCTGTACGAGGTGAGTGCACAGCCCTCTGCCCCTGGCTCTTGACTTCTCCCACCAACGTGGTCTGCTGAGCTGAGCTGCTGTCAGAGCCCCTGTGTGATGGGGAGGGTCTCCCCACATCCCTGAGGTGAAAGCCTCACCTCTGCTCAAGTTCCCAGGACAGCAGTCACGGACAGTAACCTACAACCTAAGTCTGGAAGTAACCTACAATCAGGAGTGAGGGCTCTGGTCATGCCCCTGGTCATACTCAGAGCTGTGAGGTTGCTGGGCTCAGCTTCTGCTGTGCAGACACTTCTGTATTGAAACTCAGCGTCTTACAAAGAGGCTGTGCTAGAGCTGGGCTTCCTCACCTGGGTCCATGGACCCTGGGCAGCTCCGTGGACTGGCTTCAGCAGAGTCTGTGGACCTGCAGGTGCATCTCTGGGGGTTGTGCATTTTTCTCAGGAGAATCATTAGATTCTTCAAAGAGATTCAGGAACCACAAAAGATGAGCATGAGACGTGAGCTATGAACATGGACCACAAAGTCCGCCTGTTGAGGTGGGGCCTTTGGGTGGAGACCCTGCCTCATACCTGTCCAGCCCCCTCCCCGATTCCTCGCACCTTTGGCTGTGTGGCCAGCTGGGTTCCCAGGAGCATGTGGCCCTGCAGCCCAGCTGCTGCTCCTGCCTAGAGCCTGGCCCCGTGTGGCCTGTGCTGCTGACCTGGTGCACAGAGAGTGCCGTGCGGTGTCACAGCTGCGTCCACATGAGCTGGCAGGGGCCCCGCTGAGAAGTGGGAGTGCCTCTGGAGCTCAGGCCACTCTCGGGGGATGTCCCAGGGCCCCCTCCTGGCAGTCCCAGGTCCTGGGCCTTATTTTAGAGTGCCAAGGATGCTGATATCCTTTGCCAGTTTTCCTGGCAACTCAGTGTAACAGCGGCCTTAGCGTGCAGAAGTCTAATGCACGTCCCTTCTTGTTGCTGGTATAGGAAGCCGTGAAGGAGCTTGA
This sequence comes from Bubalus kerabau, assembly GCF_029407905.1. NCBI lineage: Eukaryota > Metazoa > Chordata > Mammalia > Artiodactyla > Bovidae > Bubalus > Bubalus kerabau. Next base: position 28,012,211 of record NC_073642.1, read on the forward strand.
AAATCTGTTGTCCCAGGATGTGTACTGTCCCGACAGCAGGGGCCGGTGGTGGGACCGGCTGGCCCTTAACTTACACCAGCACCTGAAGCGCCTGGAGCCGGTACGTAGCTGCTAGGGCCACCAACCTTTCTTCAGCTTCGCATACATTTAAACAGTAAAGCAAACTGTTAATACCTTAAGAGTCTAAATGTTGTTAGGGCGTTGATTTCTTTCTTTCTTTTTAAGTTTATATTTTATATTGGACTATAATTGATTTAAAGCATTGATTTCTTAAATATCCCTCTTTCTCTGTGTTCTGCCAACCCCACAAATAGGGGTGTGAGCACAGGGTGACCGTGGGTTCAGCAGGTGGATCATGTCAGGAGCTGGAGGGTTAGGTGTCCCTCACCTTCACACAGGTGCGCTCTCTGGTTTGGAAACGGTGATTTTATTCACTCACTGCCCAGGGCCTCCTGGTAGAAAGATGGGTGAAGACGTGGCGTCTGGCTCTACAGGGTGGCCACCATCCCATCTGGGCGCTGCCCTCTCTGGTAGGGACTTTGAGTCTGAGAACACTGTCGGCTGCCAGCCACTGTGGCCGGCAGGGCAGGGCCTCGCGAGGCAGCGACAGTGGCCCTTTGTGTGGCCGCCTGTGGTCCCCTGTCCCACTAACCCCGTGTCTGTGTCCAGCGGAGGGCGCTGCTGCCCTGGGAGCTTTTATTCTTCCAGTGGCAGGTCACATGAATCCAGTGATGGAGGGTTGGAAAAGTTGACTCTGGGCCTGGACAATGACACGCTCCATTTACTGCCTGAAACTAAAAGGCGCCTTGTCACCTCAAGTGTTTCGAGCCAGAGAAAACTGTTCTTCTCCTGGAGGTGGGCATGGTGCTCCCTGCCCAGCGTCAGGAGAGGCCCCCGCTGGCCCCCACCTAGTGTGGACAGAGGGCGTGTGCACACTGCCTCTCTCTCTCCCTGAAATAAAACTTCAGAGGAGTTTATAGACTTTCCCGTCATTCGGGTCTGCTGAGAGGAGTATTCATTAATGCTCAGAGGTTATTTTTGACGTTGATAGAGCGTTTTTTTTTTTTTAACCTTTTCCTAGAGGTCTTCCTGGCCACTCATAACCTGTGATTTCGTCACCATGCCTTCCCTCTGTATGTCAGTTTCCAGGGCAGGCAATAGCCAGCCTAGCAGAGGCTCATGTCCGCAGTTGCCCAGCAGCCAGTCTGGCCAGGCTGAGCCCAAGGCTACCCCTCCCTACAGCCAGCCCGGCTCCATTAGGGCTGCAGGGCAGCCAGCAGGGCCTCATTCTCTCTGCTGGATTCCTCTGGGCCGCTACACTCTGATGGTCTGATTTTCACTGACTTCTGGGCTTTTTTGTTCTTGTTACTTTTTATTTATTGTAGTAATTATATATAACAACAACAACAAAAAACCTTGCCATTTTAATCATCTCTAGGTATATAGTTCAGTGGCATTAATTATATAGCTGACCCTAGACTAACTCAGAGGTTAGGGGTTCTGACCACCCCCCCACCAACCACATGGTCAAAAATCCACATATAATTTTGCAGTTGGCCTGAGCACCCATTGGGGCCCCGAGCGCCCCTACCCCAGGTCTCTATCCCCAGTCTCCTCTGTCTCCCGAGGCAGTGTGTCCACACGTATGACCAGGACGTGGTGTTGGGAACATGACTGCTTCTGCCCCACACCTTTGCCTCAGGGTCTGTGCTCCATCTATGCGTTGAATGTGTCTGTGTGAGATGTACAGGAATAATGTCCTTGTCCCTGGAGGGTGGCTTTGTCTACTAATTAGCAAAAGGAATGATTAACTGATGGTGGGGTTTCCATCCCATGAAATGGGGGTGCCGCTGCCTGGGCCTTACTAACACTGACAGTGCCATGCTCTCCACAGGCTGTCCGGTGCATCGCTGCAGGCCTGGCGGATCCTCATGTCCGGACAGGCCACCGCCTGGCACTGTACCAAAGGGCCGCACGCCTGCGGGCCTCTCCCAGCGGCCAGAAGTACATGCATCTCCTCCGCCAGCTCCCAGAGGTCGCCGTGGAGGACGTCAGACATGTGCGTGAATATTCTGGGGGCACTGTGGGTGCATTTCAGGGGGTTTTCCTGAACGCAGCCTTAGAGCGGTTTCCAGCACACATTTCTCATAGACTCAGAAAGCCCTCTGGTTTGCTGTGGGCAGTGACCCAGCCTTGTTCCGACCTCAGCCTGGCATCGAGGTGTCAAAGAGGCCTGGTCCGCGGGGGCTGTGACTCTACCCCTGAGTTAGCAGCTCACAACCCGGCCAGGCCTCCTGCCCGCAGCCCAGTCAGGACCCTGCAGAGCAGCTCGGAGCAGCGCTCCTGGGCACCAGGCGATGACCTGCCCACATCCTCAAGACCAACCCGGCGCTGCACTAAGGACAGGTGGCCTTTCGAGGGCAGAGGAGAGTTTGTCTGGGGCTTCAGGGCTGGAGCAGGAGTAGGGCTAACAGCTGTTCCTCACCCCCCACCCACCCAGGTGACCGTCACAGGCCGGCTGTGCCCGCAGCGTGGATCAGGGAAGTCTGTCTTCGTGCTGGAGGCTGGGGGGGCCTCCCCTGCCACTGTCCTGTGCTCTGTGGAGGAGCTGGCACTGGCCCATTATAGACACTGCGGCTTTGACCAGGGTAACTGGGCCATGTGGCCACGCTGGGGGGTGTTGTCACTCTATCCTGTCCCTGTGGGAGGCCCTAGAGGGCACAGGAGAGAATTTTATCACCCCAGTTCATCAGGGCCGTGTACTTCCTCATGGCCAGTGTTCACACCTGCCACCATGAGGGTGGCATGTTCTGGTAGGGACATGAGGAGCAAGGGTGGCTGGATTGCTCTTAGAGATCTTGGGTCAGGCAGGTGGACAGGATTGGAGAGGACCACAAGATGCTGCCCATAGCCAGCCGCTCAGAGGTACTGCAGTGTGTGGAGAAGCGCCGGGGTCTCGGGTGGGGGCATCAGGTGTGCCAAAGGGCCATGAGGGGCCCACTGGGAGCGGCCCCAGCCCTGGCGACCCTGCTTCACTGTTCACACGGCCTGGAACTGGGCTGGGTCTCTCTGAGGTCACCACCCCATCTTATAGTCTGGATGTGGGGTGGGGATAGGGGGTCTGAACTGGGTGGTCTCTGATGTGGAAGTTTTCTGTAAAACCCCGAGTCTTAAAAACCCTGGCACTATGTGGTGTCCAGGTCGAGGCAGAGGAGTGCTGTGGAAGGAGGCAAATGGGGTCAGAAGGCAAAGGCTCCTGGGCGTTCACCCTCCCCCATCAGACCTCCTGTTTGTTTTTAAACATGTCCCTTAGGTTTTTCCACTCTGAAACATGCATTTGAATTTTGTCATAATTACTAAGACTTTCATCCTTAAGCAAGGCTTCTGTATATAAGCAATGTAATGTTAAGAAAATGAGCAGGGAATGGCATGAAAACAGCCTTTGCCTTTGAATCTAAAATATTTTTGCTAGTTTCTTCAACTTGAGCTGGCAGTAGGATATGGTGGTGTCTTTGGAGAGCAGAAGAGATGGATTTTTCTCGTGTGTTCCTTGTCTCAGGGATCCATGGGGAGGGGTCCACCTTCAGCACCCTGTTTGGCCTCCTGCTGTGGGACATCATCTTCATGGACGGGGTGCCAGACGCCTTCAGAAATGCCTATCAGGTAACCCTGGCCGCGTTCAGGCTGCAGAGCCTCTGCACACACACGTGAGTCACTCCCACCCTGGGACCCTGAGGTTGCTGCCCCGGAAACCTGCCCCCAGTTATACTCTTCTGGATCCTAGTGCTAATTTCACTGTAAGAATGGCTTTTAATTTTTAAATCTGATTCATAGAATTTAAAATGTAAGCTACTTTGCTGGAATCATTCCTCTTGAAACTTTTCGTGTCAGTGTCTTCGGCTTCACCCTGGTGGGGCCTATGTACACTCATGTGCTTTGTCATACATGTCTGCTAAGAGCTCCACTGTGTATGCATGTTCCGTCGCTTAGTCCTGTCCGACTTTCTGTGTCCCCATCGACTGTAGCCTGCCATGGAATTTTCCAGGCAAGAATACTGGCGTCTATTGCCATTCTTTCCTTCCAGGGATCTTCCTGACCCAGGGATTGAACCTGTGTTTCCTGCATTGGCAGGTGGATTCTTTACTATGGCACCACCTGGAAAGTCCAAGAGCTCCACCAGTTTAACCTAAGAACTCTTTTAGCAAATTGTGCTTGTCTTTGCAAATTAGTTCTCTAAAAAACCAGTGTCATAAATTGCTTTTGTATCAGATTAATTGGGTGATTTTTATATATCTTTTGAGAGAAAGCCTGAGTCCACTTCATGAGAGTGGCCAGTTTCCAGATTTGATGGGCATTGGCTCCTCTGATGACCCCAGCCTCCCAGGCTTAGTGTGAGCTGGTTCTCCCTGCACACAGGCGGCCCCGCTGGACCTCTGCACAGACAGTTTCTTCGAGAGCAGGGCATCAGCCATGGAAGCTCGGCTGCAGCAGATCCACAGCGCCCCCGAGGAGAGCCTGCGGGCCTGGGTGGCAGCTGCGTGGCAGGCCCAGGAAGGCAGGGTGTCCTCCCTGGTCAGCTGGGATCGCTTCTCTTCTCTGCAGCAAGCCCAGGTGAGAGTCTGCAGGTGGGGTTCGCTCAGGAAGTGCCTCCAATGTGGGTTTCCTTTTGGTAATTGTAACAAAAGACAAGTATGCACACATTCACATATATGTGTGCCTGTATGTATGCACACACCCATGAACCTGTGTGTATGGGTATACCTGTTCATGTATATGTGCAAGCACACGCATACACGTGTGTATATGCGTGTGCTTGTCGTACCCCTGCCCACAGGCCTCTGTTCCTGAAGGGACAGTCCCAAGTGTGAACAAGCCCCAGTTATGCCTTCAGCCTGTTTGGTTGGCAGCCTCCTTGGCCTGGCCTGTGGCCCCTGGAGGGAGGACACTCTCCCTGTCCTGTGACCAGTGGCCTCCATGGTCCACTGTTGCATCCTAAGTGCTCACCCCAAATCCTCTCTTCTTAGCTGCTCCTTGGATGTTCCCGACTGGGTGAAAGCTTGGTAACTGACCAAGGAGAACGCATCCCCAGAGGCTGGGGTGCCAGCACCAGGGGCAGAAGGGCGCTTGGTGTCTTAGGACCCCATCTCTGCTGAATGACACATGGGGTCTCCCCTGTCTCACCATCACTGGGGGCTCCAGGGTCTCCATCCCAGGGGAGGGCTGACCATCCCTGTATCTCCTGTCCAGGATCTTGTGTCCTGCCTGGGGGGCTCCATCCTCAGTGGCGTGTGCCGCCGCCTGGCCATGGACTTCCGGCACTGCCGAGGGGGCCTCCCTGACCTGGTTGTGTGGAGCTCCCAGAGTCATCACGTCAAGGTCAGTTGAGCTAGAGCAGAAAGTCATGTTTGTAATTTTATGATCAACTTAAAGGCCACAATCCAGGCATTTCTTGCTTGGTGATTGACAAGATTGAATCCCTCAAGAGCTGCTGGACTGAGGGCTAGGATTGTTCGGTGGCTGCTGGTAGAGGCGTCCACGGTGCTGACACCTGGGCCTCTCCCCATGCGGCAGCCTATTTCATCCGAGCAGGTGTGGGAGAAGGGCCAGGCTGTAAGCAGGACGGAAGTCAGTCTCTTTTTATCAGCTGAGCTGGCAGCGACAAACCATTGCTTGTGCTGTGTCCACTGTTGGAAGCAGGGCAAGGGCAGGGACTCCGCGGGTGTGAGCACCAAGAGGCCGGATGGCTGGGGGTGATTTTTCTTAGCTTCGAGAGTGAGTGCCTGCTCATGTGCTGTAGGCTGGCCGCCACCCTTTCCTCACCTGGTCTCATCCTGTCTGTCACAGGCTAGTGGTTTTCTTAAACTACTGAATTTTGAGATGAAAAGAAAAATTATGGTACAGGTTCTTTATCAGATACATTTCATTCAGTGTGTGACTTGACTTTTCATTGTCTAAATAGTGTATTGAACAGTTGAAGTATTAAGTTTTGATTAAGTCCAGCTCATCTGTTCTCGCTGGGTCATGTTTCTGGTGTCATGTGACACCTCTGACTACGGTTGTGGATTTGGGTATTTTTCCTCTCGGTTTTATCAATGTCTGCTTTATATATATTGTGAAGCTTTATTATTCAACATATAAACTTAGGATTTTCATGTCTCTAAACTTCTTTTTATATTTGAGTTTCTTATATTCTGTAGGCAGCATATATATGGGTCTTACTTTTAATCTAATCTGACAACCTGTGCTCTTAATTTGTTAGTATTTGGAATATTACATTTAATGTGATTATTCATATTTGGCTTTAAACCTTCCATTTGTTTTTTGTCTCGGTTCTTCATTTTGTCTGAGGTTGCATTTTATCCTCTGTTGGCTTGTTAGCTCTGACTCTTCATGTGTTTTAAGTGGTTGGAGTCGTGTTTACAGTGTGTACTTAAACTTATCTACTTTCAAGTGATGTTGTACCAATCCACATAGAATATAAAGAATCCTACAACAGTATATCTCCTCTCTCAGCCCTTGTGCTGTGTTCATACATTATGCCTCGACATGTTATAAACCCTAGAACACATTATTTTGCTTTCTACAGTGGACTAATGAGCCTTTATAGTTACTCATATAGATACAAATTCTAATGGTTACTCCTTTATATAGATTCAGATTTCCATGTACTATCATTCTCTTCCTGACAGAACTTCCTTTCACGTTTCTTGCAATGGAAGTGTGCTAATAATGAATTATTTAGGTTTTATATATTTTAAGACTTTAAGTCTTCATTTTTGAAAGATAGTTTTTCCTAGGCAAAAATTGGCACCCCACTCCAGTACTATTGCCTGGAAAATTCCATGGTCGGAGGAGCCTGGTAGGCTGCAGTCCTTGGGGTCGCAGAGTCGGACACGACGGAGCGACTTCACTTTCACTATTCACTTTCATGCACTGGAGAAGGAAATGGCAACCCACTCCAGTGTTCTTGCCTGGAGAATCCCAGGGACGGGGGAGCCCGGTGGGCTGCCGTCTGTGGGGTCACACAGAGTCGGACACGACTGAAGCGACTTAGCAGCAGCAGCAGCAGGCAAAGAATTTTTTTTTTTCCAATGCCTTAAAATATTTTTCCACTGTCATCTAGCTTGTATTGTTTCTAGTGAGATGTCTGTAGACTCTCCCCTCTGGCTTTTGACAATTCTGGCTGCTTTATTAGATCCCCCCGCCCTGCCTTTTTTTTCCCCAAACTTATATGCAATTTATGTTTCTCAGAGTCGTGTTCTTTAGGGGTCTGTACTTGGAGTTCACCGAGCTTCTTGGATCTTCGGGTTTATAATTTCCATCAACTCTGAAAAATTTTTTAGCCATTATCTCTTCAAATATTTTTTTCTCTCTGTTCTGCCCTTTGGGATCTCTGTTAAGATCTCTCGAACTCCTGTTAGGATGTGGAAATGCTTTATTAATTAAAAAAAAAAAAAAAAAACTTTTGTAGTTCATGTTGGTAGTCTCCATCGCTGTGTTTTGAATTTTGGTGCTCTATGGTAGACAACACTGACACAGTTCTGGTTCCATGGAGCTGATGTGTGATGAGCAGTTTTATCTTACGATACACATCGTAAACAAGTGCACAGGAAAGGGAAGGACCCTCCTAGAAATGAATCTGAGCTGAGCATTGAGGGGGAAGGTGTCAGACACGTGAAGAGCAGGGAGACATGTCCTAGGTGGTAGAACTGGCAAGCATGGGCAAGGGCCCTGCTTGCACGGGGAAGACACCAGGCCACACGGTTTTGTGGGTCCTGGCAAGGAGCTTGGGTCTAATTGCAGACACAACAAAAACGTGATTGAGGGGTGCTGAGCAGGAAAGTAACAGTGCTGTGTGTGCTGGAAAACTATTTCAGCTGCCATATTATGTATGAATCCATTTCCTAATTCTCTGAGGAGGACAGTCTGGTTTCTACAGAATAGCGGACTTTCTCACTGAATTCATATGTACATGTTTAGTTGTTACAGACATGTAAGTACAGCAGTGCAGCTGGACAAGCCTTCTAAATAAATGGTCGTTAGTGGGAACTGCCACAGCCCACCTGAATAGCCCTTCTGTCTCCCAGCTGGTGGAAGTGAAGGGACCCCACGACCGGCTGTCGCAGAAGCAGATGATCTGGCTGGATGAGCTGCGCCGGCTGGGGGCGGATGTGGAGGTTTGCCACGTGGCTGCAGTCGGGGCCAGGAGCAGGGGTCCCGACTGAGAGCCGAGGGCTCAGAAGCATCTAAGACCATTAGAGCGTAGAATGTCACTACATCCTATTTAATTTTGGTTTTGTTACTGTCATAATAAACCTGGCACCTTAAGGATTCATCATCGTACAGTGTCTGTATCACCAACCTCAGTGATTGGCTTCAGGACACTTACCAATCCCACACATTAGTAAAGAACTTCCAAAAAGGTCAGAACCTTCGTGGCTATTTCAGGAGCTGGATGCATTATGTTATTAAGTTATATTTACAGAAAACTGGAAAACTGCAAAACGAGATGATTCACAGCTTTCAGTCTTTTATGAAAGTAGCATACACATTGTTTCTTTCTAAAAAATATATTAGAAACAGATTCTTGAATTTATATATGTTTTCTGATTTAAGAATTAAGAAACACATTGTCATTAAGTGCCTTTTGGGCCTATCGCCATGGAGAGGGACACTTGCTACCAAAGGCATTTAGCTGTCCCTTTCTGTCTTGACCCTTGGGGATGTCCCCGGTGACTGAGGCAGTCTCCCACACTGGCAGAACTTGCTTTAATGCGAGAACACGCTGGCAGAACGCGCTTTAGCACTACTGTTTAGTGCAGATGCAAGGTCTGGAGCAGCCCTGGGTCGAGCAGGTCTGTCAGCACCATCCTTCCAGCAGTGCTCACTTCACATTCCAGTGATTCTCACAGATTTCAGACTTCTCTGTTATTATATTGGTTATGGTTTGACTTGCAGAAGGTTCAGATGATGGTTAGTATATTTCAGCAGGAAAGTATTTTAAAATATTTAAAGGTTTGTACACTTCTAGATATAATGCACGTTTAACAGACTATAGTGTACCGGAAGCATCACTTTTACATGTACTCAGAAACCAGAAAATTCACATGACTTGCAGACTGTGATGACACTCACTTCACTGTGGTTATGTGGAACCAACCTGCAGTGTCTCCAAGGTGTGCAGAGCCCTGGGCAGGGTGGGGAGGGGATGAACACAGGAAGGGACTGGTCAGGATGGGAGGCCTGGGCAGCTTGGCCAGGATCCTGCTCCCACAGACCTGCTCCCTGATCTTCTTAAGGAAATATCACTCCCCGGCTTTTTAATGTATACAGTGCAAGGCTGAGTTAGGGCCTGGTCCATGAACCCCCATGGCTGTGATAGCCAGTTGTGAACTGAGGTTTAGAGCAGGCAGAGCAGCAGGGATGAGACACAAGCACAGCTAGAAGAGAACATCCCACCTCTCACATCAATAACAAAGGCAACCATTTCTATGGACATTTTATTAGCACTCAGCACTTCCTTCACATTCATCACTGCTGGAAAACAGAATCTCTCACCTTCCTGCCCATCCTACTTTAATGCAAGTCACAATCTATTTTAGGCACAAAGGTTTTCATTTTCTTTCAAAATCAAGTTTCAGCTACTTGAGGTTACTGCTATAGCAAGAAGAGTTTGTTGAAGTACGTGTTGAACAGTTTTCACCCTCTGTTAGCACAAATTAGTATACTTTCTTAAATAAAGTTAGACACTTTTGGTTTTAAAGTTGGTTTCCATCACGAACAACAGTAAGACACTTTACACCTTGAAGTCCGATCCGAGAGTCTGCCCGCGTGGCCCTGTCAGCAGAAGCTGGGCATCCATATCCGGTGCTGCCCTCAGACCCTGTCCCCACATCCTCGGCCAGCAACGGGGCCGGTGGCTCTGCAGGGGCCAGGACTTAATGCTAGGACAGTTGTTGTTCATATTATGCACGATAAACTGTGGCACAATAATCATGATATAACAACTGTTCAGCAAAAATAAAACAAAATACTGTATTTTACATTTGATTATCATACAAAAATATGCATATTTTCTACTTTAAAACAGCATTAAGAGTACCTAATCATTTTAAAACTTGCAAGTTAAAAACATTTACTAAAACGGTTGAAATAAATGTGATAAGGAAGAAAGCTATAGAGAAATAAATGCTCAACCCGAAAAAACAGTAACAAATTAGGACAATTTGTAATAATTAAAAAGCAGCCTAATGAAAAATGGGGAAGAACTGTTACACTTTCAGTGGCAAGATGGGATTTGGGGTTTTCAGGGGGCTGGAGCTGGTTCCAGTCAAGGACTATAAAAGTCCTTGTGGCAACAGTGCTACTTATATAAACTTATATAACTAAAAAAGCCCTTATTTTCTAGGCTGGTTGGGAGAAACACTGGGTTTATCCACAAGATGGATTTCCTTAGACACTGCATAGGAACTTCCATCCTTTTAAATCCAGAGACATTATCCAACAATTTTTTAAAGGCAAGTAATTCAAACAGAAATACCTGTTTGTTACATATGAAAGTAAAGCACTGTTGTGAAAAAAACCTGTTTTAGAAAAGGACATAATCTAACTGCACACTTTAAAACATTTTTTGAAAAGCATAAGATGGCAGTTTAAGACAACGATATGACAGCCACATTTCAAACATCCGTCTTTTCCCAAAAGTGAAGGGTGTGGGGGCTCTAACCGGCATGGCACCTGCCATCAGGAGCTCAGACAAGAGCACACCTGCCTTCGTCCGGCTCCTCAGCGCTGCCGTCACAGGCAGGGCGGGGCAGGCGCTCTTGGTTACAATGGCAATACCCTGAGAGAAGTCCACCTCTACTCACCTGCCCTCCCTCCCCAAGTGCCAGGCACTCTGTCCTTCCCTGCAGGTGACCTGACCCGGGAGCTCACCACCCCTTTCCATGGGCAGGTGCCCAGAGTGGCTGGGTCTCAGTAATACTGCCAATGCTGGCTCCACTCCCCCCCGGCCCCCAGACCTGGGGTGTCCAGGTGACTCTCAGCTGGAGGCTTCATGTCTAGCCTCCTTCTGATGTGTGGTGGGACTCTGATATCCTAACTCAAATTGTTTTACTCTGTGCTATTCATATCTTAATAGTTAATAATCAAAGGCACTTCTAAGTTTAATTATATTATCTACAGCAAATGCTTTTGAAATCAACAGTGCACATCATTTTAAAGTTAGCCCTAAGCAAACTCATGATTTTAAAACACAGTGATCTACGGTCCCAGACAGCAATCTAAAATAAATTACAGTGTGGGAACACACAACTCTCAGGTGAGTTCAACTAGAGATAATGAAAGTGACCAGAAAAATGCACAAATACCCATGACTACCCACTGGGGTCTTCTGGATGCTTCTTGAAAATACACCAGACACTAGTTCTTGACTCCCCTGATAGTTGCTGCTTGGGCTGCTAATCCGACCAAGGATCAGGGAAGCTTTAGTAGGTGGTTAGAAAGACAGATGCCACACACAAAACCTGATTAGTCTGATCACAGTAATAAAATCATGGGAATGTCTGCCTGAAAATGACCTAAAAACGAGCCTGACCCAGCATGACAGAGAGAGAACATAAATAACAAAAGTTAGGCCTGTCTTTTAAAAAACTGTGAAGAAAACATAATTCAACATGTTTTTAAGAATTAGTGCAAATTTCAGTTGTTACAGATAAATGATGAGTGTGTCTGACGTCTAGGGCAACAGTTCTGCTCACCCCTCAGGACGTGCAGGAAGACCCCCTTGGTCTCCACGTTTGAGGGTCTCGGTAGACAGCCATATTTTGGCCCCACATGGGTCGGCAGTCCTGCTCGTCCCTCAGGATGGTCAGTCTTCATTGGCGAGGGTCTCAGTGGACAGCCATATCTTGGCCCCACTGAGAAACTTGCTCAGCGGTGTCCCTGAAATGCTCCGCCTGCACAGATTGCCCACCGGGGAGAAGGGGAAGGAGGACGAGAGGAAGTCCGGCGTGCCTGGGGCATCATGTGGGCCGCTGGCACAGAAGTACAGCCTGCTTGGGGCCAGCTCAGGGCCGGGGGCTGGTGTGGGGCCACCCCGGGGCTGTCGCAGCGCCCTGCTCAAGACGTCCACCTCATCGGCCAGCAGTGAGAGCTTGTGGAAGGCCGTAATGAAGCCCCCGTGCTGGATCTGGGCCTCGGGGACCCAGCGGAAGTAGCAGAGTTTCCACAGCTTGATGTGCGCCCCTGAGAGATGTGGCAGGATGGTCCCATGCAGGTCGGCCGGCCTGGAGGCCCGTTCTTGGAAGAACCGCTCCGCGCCCCAGTCCTGGCTGTCCCTCGTTTCCAGAGGCGCTGGCTTCACCTGCAGGATTAGTGAGTTTCTCCTTGGCCGTAACTCCTCCTCATTGATGATGCCGTTCTTTAAGGAGGCTGGCATTCCTCTCAGTGTGGAGCTGTAGCTTTTCTGTACAGAGAGATTCTAGCATTATTCTCCTGGAGCTTCCCCTTTCAGAGAGATGATAAAAGTGTGATGGTGAATATACACTCAGGTAGAATTTCAACCTTAAAGGACATTTTGTCCCTCCCTTGGTAATACTTGCTCCAGTCCTCCTCCACTGGAGTTGGACACTTGGGCCTTGACTTTGCCAGGCTGTGGCCTGTATGGGGGTTGATATAGTCTCTCCATCATAGGCAGACCTCTGGGAGACAGTAGATTCACGATAAAGCAAGTCACACCAGGTTTTTGGTTTCCTGGCACATATAAGTTATGTTTTCAGTATACGGTAATTTATTAAGTGTGCAACAGCATTATGTCTAAAAAGACAAAATGTGCACACCTTAAATACTTTACTGCTAAAAATGCTAACCCTCATCTGAGACCTAAGCGAGTTGTAATCTTTCTGCAATAGTGACATCAGAGATCACTGGTCACAGATCACCATCACAAATATAATGATAATGAAAAAAACTTTGTCTGGCTAAGACTCCTCCCACTCATTGCCAAGGGTACAGGTTCAATCCCTGGTTAGGGAACTAAGATCTCCTGAGCTGCATGGCACAGCCATAAAAGAAAGAAACAAAGCAAATGACCCCTCAAACCTGCACTAGCAATGCTGTCACGGGACATGCCTGGACTTTCAATACCCTGTTCTGAAAAAGATGTTTTTGGTTATGTGTGTGCAAACACCAGGTTTCCACCATTAGTGCGTTTTTGTAGTTTACCTTTGTCCTTTTAAAGGACTTCACAGAACCATTCTGCACACACGGCGTGCTCTTTCCAATGTAGAAGGGGTTGTGGAAAAGGGTACAATCCTTTGGTGTAAACTGGAGAGACCAGTCCCAAACGGAGGGGAATTTTAAACCCTTCTCATCACCCAGCTGGATATTTTTGCTTATAGCAAATTCCTGCAAAATAAAATATTTGAACATTTGTGAAAAATGCCAAACTCAAGATTTTCTCGTGATAACTTCCTTTTTGATGTGTTGTTCATCATTATACGAGTGAAATTTTCTGAATGAGGGTGATTCCCACCACTCTGGAGCAGCACACTCTGCTCCCCAGAACAGACGTTGCTGGCACCCGGCACGAGGAGGGCATGGCCCTTGCATGAGGAGGAGGGGGGGCCCTGGGCAGTGAGCATGTTCATGAGTGTGAACTCGTGGAGGGAGCTCACCCTGGAGCAGTGGCCTGAACAAACCCTCCCCTTACACGCTCACACCCACAGTCTTGAACAGCATGCGTCTTCAGGACGCTCAGCTGCTGGTTTGAGGCAGCAGCTTCACAGATGAGGAACTCAAGACTCAGCAGAGTCCCAGCCCTGGCTAGGACCACAGCTCACTGTGAAGGCAGCCCCTCTTGCAGTCTTCCTGAAGGCCCATGAGAGCGTCCTTCTGGGCACTGCAGCCTCTGTGGCTACACCCACTGCTCCAGACATGGATAAGACAGAACTCGTGGTTCCAGAAGGCTCCACCAGGGCAACCAGAGGCTGATTTCAAGTCCCTCCTTAGTCATGGTTCTTCCTCTGGGTTAAGAGCTGGGACTGGAAGCTGACAGGCCTACATAAAAGTGACTTGCCCCATGGCATCAGGGTCTGAGGACACTCAGGAAGCAGTGCCCAGTGAGAGTTCCAGTCTTGCATCATGTCTGTGTTTCCTCTCAAATTCCTTCCCCATAGAATTCTCAAAGAAAAGTCATTTGCTTTATACCCCTTTTATTCTATTGTCCTAGGAAATAAATGTTTTCAAACAGGATCTTACCAATTACCCATTCAGACAGCTCAAACGTGAACATATAAATACAAAAGTACAACATTTACGGTGGTTAAAATAAGCTGCATCTTTCAATAAATGTCAGAGAAAAAGACCTAGAATGCGCACTCATACAAATGCAACAGGTTCAAGTTCCTGGACTGTTATTCATCTGAAATTACAGCTTAAAATGGTGTTCATAACTGAGACGGTTTAATAGGAACACAGCTACTGCACGTTGCCATGGTGGGTGCTCACCGTGCTCTGTTGCACACGCTGGTGCGGAGAGTTGAACAGGAAGGTGCCGAACAGGGCCACACGGGTGCTGTCGTGCAGCACCGCCAGGTAAGTCTCAGAGAACTCAAAGGCCGCCGGGCACTGCTCCAGCAGCTGCCACGTGGTGTCCAGGAAGAGCAGGAACACAGGAGCCTGGCATACACACAAGGAAATGAGATTACCCGCAGGGCCCATGTCTACCCCCGAACTTCTCACTGACATGATGGAGAGATTAGTAGACAGTGAGGCCTGTGTGCGTGGCCCTGAAGCTGAGCTCAGCGTACATGAGTAGACTAGACGGCCATGGCACCCTAAAACCGAGGCTGGCCTGGGACATGTCTCAGCACCTCTCTGCCCAACAAGTCCACCACGCTGAAGTGGCGAACTAGAAAGACAGGCAGGGAATCGCCCTGTGACGGGGGAACAGGGAAATAAGTGTTTAAGCCAAACCTGGAAACAGTTCTTCAGAACATTTAAAACAAAAAACATCCAAACCAAAAAGCAGCTTCTGTAACAACTTTTGGCTGACCCTGCAGTCAGCACCCAGAGACATTCCTGGGTTTCAGAGACTGGCTCGTGTGGCCTCGGGGTCCTGGGGCACACCCTCAATGCAGCAGCTGGCAGCAGCCCCTGCACCCACCCAGTGTGTCTTGATGAGTCAGAGTCAACACGGGAAGCATTCACTGCCGGGGCTTCCTCAGATGGCAGGGACTGTTACACGGGACAGCGAGTCAGCAGTGCTCTGAGGAGCCTCCCTGACACGGGACACTGCAGGGCTCTCACAGTCCCACAAGGACTTGAGGCCGTGCCAGCCTCGCAGCTCTTATATGTGCCCCCCAGCCTCTCTCCCTTAACACATGTACCCCATTTTAAGAAACTATGATACTCCAAAGCTGGTTTTCCAAAATACCTAACGTGCCTATTGTCTGCTTACAGAAGACCTGCCATATTAATGGCATTTCTTCAAGCAGTTTTCAACTAACAGAAACTCAATAGATGACTTTTTAGAGTGTCACCTATCATACAGTTATGATAGTCTTCATAAACACCTCAACTTGAACTCTAATCCATGGGTCAGTCTTGGACTAAGAAGCTAGGATGTAGTGAAGGCAATGTTTTAAAAGCCTCCTTGTCCCCTTCTGCACAGAATATCTCTCCCCATGATGACGGGGTTTTACCCTGTGCATGCTGAAGGACTGATGATAAGCATGAAGGCTTTGTTACCTCCTTCTCCGATCTCTTCAGGTGGTTGCATCTGTCCAGGAATGGATATCCGGCCATGACCCACTCTTTCTGTATCAGACTCTGAAACCCAGTGATGGTCCTGAAATAGGGGTCCAACATCACTTGGACCAGAGAAGCTATGATGCAGCTCAGGTCTCTTCCCTCCTCCTCTGTCAGTGAAACGGAAAGACAACACTCAGTACACAGCAGAATGCTCAGAGAAGGACGGAATGGGAGGTAGAGCATACACTTAAGTGTTCTGTGTGTGGCGGCCTTCGAGATTATCCTTGTTAGGACATTTCATTCAGGCCAGCAACTCTAAATATTACCTACAGATCATTTACACTCACGTTTAATGGCGAGAGGGACTTTTACATATGAATGTTTTCTAGACATCAGAAGTGCAGCCCTCACTCTTTTTACATTTCAATGATCTGTGGTAAAAATCTCCCAAGAGTCCATTCTATTCCTGTTTTGGCAACAGTATTAAATATCCCACAATCTTTCCACTGATAGCTCGACAGGGTGACTCAGAGGTGAACGAGAGAAAGGGAACTATCCACCATCATCTGACAAGGTGGCAAATGCTTCCCTCCCATCTTTCATATCTGATGTCCTTTAATAAAAGACCAGGAATACTCTGATATCAAAGCCAGCCACAAAAATCAGAAGAAAACTATCATATAGTATCCATTATATGTAACGTCATCAACAAAGTATTAACAAACCAAATTATCTCAGGAATGCAAGAATTTATCCTAGAAATGCAAGGTTGGTTTAACACCCGACAAAGTAACACACCATAATAAAAAATTAAAGGACAAAAATTATGTGATCATCTCATTAGATATAAAAAAGCATCTGTCTGATTAAAATTCAGCATTTATTCTGGGTAAAAACTCACAGCAATCTAAGAAGAGATTCAACCTGACAAGTGGAATCCACAAAAACCTACAACTAACATCACTCTTGCCAGTGAAATCCTGGACACTTTCCTCCTAAGATGGGCAGCAGGACAAGGATGTCTGTCCTGTCACTTCTACTGTATAGTGTCTGGGAAGCTCTACACGGAGAAGTCAGACAAGAGAGAGAAATCCAAGGCATTTCAAACTAGAGAGGAACAAGCTATAACTGTATTTGCAGACAATGAGTGTCCATATGTAAAATAAAACCCCTGAAGAATCCATAAACCACTACTAAAACTAATGAATTAGTTTAGTAAGGTTGTAGGAATTTTATACACAATGAGTACACAATACATCTGAAAATGAAATTTAAAAAGCAACTATTCACAACAGCATCAAAAATAAAACACAGATTTAACTAAATAAGTTCAAGGGTTCTACACTAAAAACTATAAAGCTGACATAACATGAGAGAAAACCCACATAAATGGAGAGACATTCATTTCCTGGATCGGGAGATTCCATGTTAAGACAGTATTCTCCCAGTCTCTGGTTCAACATAGTCCTTTCCAAAACCCAGTAGGCTTTTTGCTGATCCTAAAAGTTACACAGAAATGCAAAGGACCTAGAATAACCAAGACAATTTTGGTAACAAGGTTGGAGGACTTACATGTCTTAATTTCAAAGTGTACCCTAACGCTACAGCACCCAAGATACTGTGGCCCAGGGACCACGGTGGCCAGAAGTGGTTACCTTGCAGCACTACAGACAGACGCTTGCTCTCTAGCACGTACACGAGTTCTGCTGCATGTTTAAGAAATGCCCTGGAAACAGAAAGGGAAACACAATGTTAAAAACTAAACTTCCATTACAAATATATTGTTTAAAGTACTTGAAGTCAAGCAAATCTAATCTCTCACCATACCCATTTGTAGTCTCTGTAACCTTTCTGAGTTTCTTCAGTATTTATATGAATACAGTTTGGTTTTTGAATCAGGGAATTCATTAACCTTTGCTGATTTACATGACCTTCTTGAAATCACCCAACTACAGAGACGAAGAAGAGATGAGTGGCTCCCAGGGGGCAGGGGTGGAACTGTAGGGGATGGGGCGCAGCCCTCCAGGGGTGGCAGGAGGGAGATGTAGTGATGGGGCGGTCTGCATCCTGACTCTGTTGGTGGTCACGTGGGTCTACAAATGTGATGAAACCACACATAAACACACGAGAACACCTGATTATAAATGCTGAACAGGGCCTAGCTTACACCACTGTCAGCTTCTCAGCTCCACAACCATCATCCAGTTGTGTAAGCTGTTACCACTGGGAAGCAGGTGTGGAGTGCATGACTCTGTAATATTTTTGCACCTCCTGCGGATATATAATTATTTCAAAATAAAGAGTTAAGAGAAAAAGAAAGCAGTTGTACAAACCTTACATATTCCAACCACCGTGTATTCTCCAGTGAAGATAGCCATTTTTCTTCAGTTTCTTCAAACGGTTCTGCAATTAATATAATTACATATGTAATTCTATACACTCATATATATATTCAATATAACACTTCCGGGCTTCTTAACATGATCAATTGAGAGTTAGATGATACATCACCATTTCTAATACTTAAAAGTTGGCTTCAAGAAGTGTAATACATTTGCATTTAATAATAAAAACATTTAAGAAGTCGCACTACAGTTCTATAAGGAATGGAACCAAGCACTCCCCAGGCCTCCGTCTCCTCTCTGACTCTTCCGGGGAAATCTGAGAGACTCCGACCACCTCTGCCTCCTAGAGCTGCTGACCTGGCCTTCCCTGACTCTGGCCTTCCCTCCCCAGCCTCCCCACCACCAGCCTGGCCCTCCCTGCCTTCCACCCCTCCCTGCTGCCAGTGCCTGGCTGACATGGCCTTGGTGGCAACCCCTGCAGGGAA
The DNA here is from genome assembly GCF_029407905.1 of Bubalus kerabau. Lineage (NCBI taxonomy): Eukaryota > Metazoa > Chordata > Mammalia > Artiodactyla > Bovidae > Bubalus > Bubalus kerabau. The sequence goes on from NC_073642.1 coordinate 28,030,794, forward strand.
GGGGGAAGCTTCCTGGCAGGGCCTGTCCTGGCTCGTCTCAAGCCCCTCGGCTCACAAACCCCATCCCTAGCCACCCCGAGTACTGGACGGCTGAAAGATACAGTTGCTGTGTTTCCAAACACACACCCCCGCCCCAGCTCGCATTCCAGTCCTGCTGCCTCTCCACACCCAGTGACGAGGGGCTCTCTGAACACCCTTCACACCAAGGGCCCTTTCCTGTGAGTCAGCCATCCAGGGGCACATCAAAGCACCCCGTGAGCATGTGCTCCAGCAAACATACATGAACTCTGAGGCTGCACACATTCTCATGTGGCTCAAAACATAACTCACCACATTAGGGTCTTTGTTTGTGAGGTTGCACACTGTTCTACTAGCAGACACTTTTCCTCCAAAACTAAACGCAGCTTAAACTTCATTTTCTAAGAGCTTCTGACATTCTCATATAATACTAATTTGTACAGGTATCTCAATGAGCCTCTACTTATTAACTATTTCTAAATTTTTAGGTAATGTCATTTTTCCTGACATGCTTCGTACAATGCCTCATAGAATCACCCAGTCATTGTTTACATATGCATATATATAATAAAAATAAAATTACCATTAACACACAGTTGTTTAAGTTTTACAAAAGCCACCTGAATATCTTGGATGTTGGGTAAGGTCTTGTCCAAATCTGACTTGTAGACATCACTTCTCTGTGGATGACTTTTAGTTATTGCATTACAAATCCTAATAAAGACAAAACCTTTGAGTCACTATTCATTCTTTTATTCAACATATATGTTTTGAGCACCTACTATGAGCTAACTATGCCACCGTCTTAGTTGGTGTGACTTGACAAACCTAGGCGCATTGAACTATAGGAAAAACTTGATTCATTCTGCAGTGTCTTGCCTGGGAATCACTGCACTCTGAAAGTTCTTTAGAGGCAACACTACAGCAAGATGTCAGCAACATAAGATCCTTGTATGCCAAAGAACTAAACTATGTTTAGTATAACCTGAGAGTTAATTTTAATACGTTCATATCCTCTCCACAGTGGTAATGCTTGTATGAAGTACATGGTGCTTTCTGACTCTCTAGCTAGAACGACAAAGATACCCCAAGCTCTGAGGGTGGGGGCCCACTCACCTCTGCTCGATCTTCCTCTGCTGCAGCACATCTCTTATGAGGGCTGTGCGCACGAGGGCACTGCCATTCGAGTGGCTCCAGCACCAAAACTAGGAGAGAAGCAGGGTCTTTACTTAACTGGCTGGAAAGTGGAACACAGTATTGGAGAGACCCAGCAGGCCTCACTTACTGGCATCCTTCTTCCAACAAAAGAATGGGAGAAGACCTTCAGGTCTTGATCTGCTAGCGAGCTCGGCACCACAAAGTACTCTGGAAGGCTGCAGATGAAAACACAAATCATGATGTGAGAGCTTGGCTTCCAGTGGACAAGCATGCTCTGCAGACCCCACTTTAACTAATGTGCACCCCACCTGGTGAGCACTGTGGGTACACTGAGGAGCCTAGACACAGTTGAAAACAGATGCGACGTGGTCAGTTATCCCAAAAGCTGTATTATAGCAGAGGAAGAATCCAAAGGAAGCATTTGAAATATTGTCTAGAATGACTATTAATCAAACATGTATGCAATTTCTTAAAAAAAAAAACAAAATCTACTCTGGTCCTCTCAACAGGCTATGGGATAGGAAACACCAGTCACACCAACCCAACCTGACCCTCAAGTCTACCGAGAAGCATCAACTCCTTCTCTCTCCCTCTTGTCTGTTTCCCATCCAGTTACCAATGACGTCAGAGTCTGACGACTACCCCTAAAAGCGCCCCGGCAGTGAGCACCCTGCCAGAGCGAACTCACCACGTGGAGATCATGTAGCCCTCATTGATGGAGCAGACCCTCCAGCCCGAGGCACCCGTCCTCTTCACCTCCCTGTCCCAGTCTGAGTACGTCTCGAACAGTGGCGTCTTCTGGCTGCTGCCGCCCCCAGCTCCCAAGGGTGCTCCATTAGCTTTGCCGGCTACAAGAAAAAGCAACAGTATTAAGCCAGCTCTGAATCCCCTCTCCTGCCTCCTGTCGCCTACACACTGTGATGTAGCATCCCTGTTTGTCTCCAGTCTCTCCAAGACCACCTCACCTGTCCTGGCCTGTCCTCACCTGTCCTGGCCAAGAGGCAGCCCCCTCCTCTCTCAGGACAGCCCCCACGTCCATTCCTGCAGCACTTCCATGCCCTGTCCACCCACTGGCTCTGCCTGCAGTGCCTTCCGGCACTAGAGAAAGCTCTCACATGGCCACCTGGACCACTCTCACTCTACATCACACACTGCCCGTTACATTCACTGACTACCTTCTCAGGGCATGAACAATGCTTCCACATTTCCTCTCCAGTCATCTCCTCCTCAACTTTCAACTGTTTGTGGTCACTCTTAACCCCTTGCCCCAATCTGAAGCATGAACCCAGGTCACTGCTGGTTTTGCCTCGAGAGAGAATACATCCACCAGCGCCTGCACTCTTGAGCCGTCCGGACCTTTCATCTCCCCGCTACTGACTTCTCAGCCCTTTCCTACTGTGACTCACTGTGACACCCTTGGTCTCCACTCAGCTTTCCTCTGATGATAAGCTCACGTGGACTCCTCACACTCTACCACAGGGCCAGTGCAATGGAGGGTTAGAGAGGCCAGGACCTGACCTTCCCAAGCAAGGAACCTTTCCACTTGAGAAGTGCTGCAACCTGCTAGGAGCATGTGCACAGCCTCAGGAGGGCCTCAGAGGGACCAGAGGGAAAGAACGGTCCACTCTGGGTGACAGAGGGCACCCCTCTCAGCCTGGGCTGCCCCTACTTGAGCTGGACTCAGCCCAGCCAATTGCTGCCACAAGACACGCTTCCTGAGAAACAGGCTTTCAGGATGCTGCCCTTGCCCCAACATCTCCAACTGCATTCTCTTGAAGTGCCCTCGCAGGCCTGCCCTGACCCTTGTTGCCCAGTGCTCTCCAACTCCCATCCCCCTGTAGTTGTGAAGACCCTTCTCCATCCGGTGAACATGACATGCCCGTTCCCATGGACTACTTACTAAACCTGCTGTAAAACAGGTATTTCCTGAGACGTGACCACAGGCTAAGGCCTGAAAATGGGAAAACGAGTAAGATTTCACCCCTACTTAAAGGTGCTTGTCAGTGCCCTGGGTGGACGTGAGTGATGAGGAACAGGAAGCCCTGCGCTGTTGCTGGGGCCACAGGCTGGGTGGGGCAGGAAGGCTTCTGACCCAAGATGCTCTGAGCAGAGTCCTAAGGAACCAGCCAAAGCAAGTGCTGCCCAGTGGCTGATGAAAAGGAGAGGGGCATGCTGAGCAGAGCTGGACTTAAGAAATGTGGCCAACTGGTACACCATTGAGGGGTGAACTACCTTAAGTGCAGTAAGGGTGCCAGAGGTGGCGGCAGGGAGGTTGGAGAATGCCCAGACGCACAGGTATGCTGTACCAAAGAGCAAGCACCAGCCACACATGCTCTTTACATTTCAACTGAAATTTAAGTTTAACCGAGATTTTAAATTCAGTTCCTCAGCTGCATCAGGCACATTCCAGTGCTCAACAGCCACATACTAGACAATGCAGGGCACAGGGCACGCCACCACTGGACAGCACTCATGACTGTAGATCAGGAAGGGTCTCAGGTGCCAGGCTAGGAATTTAGGATTTTATCCTTTAAGTGGCTTCAGAATTATGATGATCATGATTCTAACAGAGCTTGTTAAAAGTTAAAATGCTCCTTCTAAGCCCACATCCTGGCATGCTGCTCCGTCTCAGCACCTGCTCTTAAGAGTGACAGCCACAGGAACATGCTGGGACCCATGATTGCTCTAGAACTCGGAACCCACATGGAACTCCCAGGCAATTCCCGCTTTACCCAGTGTTCCAAAACCCACAACAAGCTAGCCAATGTTAGAAAACCTAAGAATTTCATCATATGACCAAATTAAAGGGGGAAAAACCCTTCCAAGAACAGAAAAACATTTGACAGAGTTCGACACGTGCTCGTGATTTAAAAAATAGCAAATTTTAGCAAATTAGGAATAAAGGGGGATTTCCTTAACTCGATAAAGGCTATTTATCAGAAACAAACACCAAACATCATCCACATTCAAACCAAGAAAAATGCTGCCTTTACCACCACTGCACAGAGGTCCCCGCCAAGCACTGAGACCACCACCACAGAGAAGCTAAAAGAATACCCTGGACTTTCGTCAGGAGCTTGTAAATACTCTGGCAGCTCTGCCCTAGGGGGGAGCCAGGACTGCATGCTTCTCAGTGTCCTGAGGTCGAAGACTAGGAAGCTGGACTGAGAACACACTCACTGTCCACGTCTCAGCCGCCAGGATCAGGGATCTTGGACACCCGACATCTTCTCCAGTGAGAGCTTATTATGGGATGTGCAGCAGGTACTCTGTCACTAGTGAGTCTGGCAATTTTTATGCTTTCCAGGAAGTCCCAAGGCCCGAAGCCCATGCCTGTGTACAGGTGCCCAGGGAAGGCTGGCTGGGCTGGTCCTCTAGAACAGCCAGCCACCCTGACGTTGCTGACTTAGGTCTTAGGATAGCCGTCCTCAGACAGCTGACAGGGACAGGACAGGGAGCAATCCTGACCTTCACTAGCTCCTGTGACACCGTTCACAGGTCTTATCCCAGACTCGAGTCCTACAGAGTTTCCATGTAACCAGCCCCTCCATAGTCAGAATGGCCTCAAGCAACAGTAAAGACCATAAAGCAGTCAACACAGGAAAACAAAGCCCATCACTTCAATGGCACTGCAGAAATCAGGGTCACACAGAGGGCGAGGAAGGGAAGAACAGAACCGTGATCATGAAGTTCCAGAGAGCTGAGTCAACAAAGTGGTTCAGATGCAACATTCAGACCTCATGGGCTGGGTGGCGCCAGTGTTACTGTCTTTTAAAAGCTCTCCCAACAGGGATTCTGGTGTATAGGCTGACGCATTCCTACTGCAGAGACAGAGCACCGGTCACAACCATTCACAGCTACATGAGAATGTTAGAAGAACTGACAAACAACAAACTAAAACTTTCTACAGTTTTGAATGGAGTTCGTTCTCTGCAAGTGGTTTTTCAATAAGCACCTAAAGGAACATCCAATGCTTATAAAAGGAGGATAAGATTGCAAAACAAAACGATGTCACAGACTTGACTTTCTTGCAGAGTTTACACTGCACCCCGAGATGTTCTTGTCCCATCTGTAAGCAGGGTTCTATCACAGGGTGGAGCTGCTGACCCTGGGCCTGTCAGGAACCCAGGGTTCTCACTCTTTAGTCCAGAAGCACAATCTGATCTCTTGTCAATTTCATAACAAAGATGGACCTGTATCTTTTGGACGTTATTTGTCCAATAATACACTGACTAGTGAAAACAGCATCCTTGTGGTTGCTTTCAGGTTAGAAGAGGAAAAACAGAACTATTGTTTCTGTTTGTGCCTATGCCTCCCACGGTGTCAGCGTGGGGGCTGTCCCAAGGGATGTCCCACCCGCAGGTGCCGGGCATCTTCCCAAATATCAGAATCCCCCCAGAAGTACTCAAGTGATGCTGAACACAAGAGAAAACCTCAGAACGACTAAGGCCAGCTAAAAGGCTCTTAGATAACTGCTGGGCACATCCTCCTGCTGCTCGTCCCGGCTGTGAGAACAGCTTTGTTGCCTGCCTGCCTGTAGTAACAGCTTCTTTAATCCAGCTGCTGAATCAAGGTGTCATCCTGAAGGTCAAGGGTGGGTTACTGGGTCTTCCACTCACAGTTTAATGGATTCTGACTGCAGTGTGTGGAAATTTCAGGCCTCCTTTGATCTTACAGATGCAGTGTACCTTCTGCAACAGCAGGGAGGGTATGAAAGGATGTTACCCTAAGAGGAACCTTCCTAGAACTCTGGCTGAGCACTACATGTATGAAGTGCCTGCCGAGGAGGAGGAGTCTGAAAGATGCAATATAAAGTGCTCCTAGATATTTTACAGGTTAATCGTCAATCATTACTTTCTCGACAAGCTACAAGTGAGAAGATACAGAAGTGATGGATGGGAATAAGGAAACCCAGTGGTAGAAGGGCTATGGACTGAATAAACTATTTAAAATATTAACATCCCAGAGATGCCCACAAGGAGTGGATGGAGACAACCGTGAGCAGTCAGGGAATCAGGCCTCAGGTCACCAAATGCATCAGACAGATCACTGTCCTGGCTGAGTTCCAGGCATCACACTGTGCAGAACTTGCAGGTTCCTACACTGGACTCGTTCCTACCAGAAAAAAGGCAGCTGGTCTGTATCATGAACCGTGGGAATCAAAGGCCCTCCTAGGAGAGGTGAGAGTGTGATTGGGGATAACCCTGAGGATCGCATCTGCAGCCTGATGATGGGCCAGAGGGCCATCTGTCCACCTCCTAGTGCAGACTTATAGCACCTCATCTTCAGACAATAAGTGGATTTTCTTTATGTTAAGAAATGAAAAAATTATTTGTATTGTTCAAGCCTAAGTTACAGTTATATTTTGATACAAAAAATTAAGTTACATTTTGTTATCCAATTTCTTCAAGTATAGTACCATAAGACAAAAACTATGACTTCCACCTGTCATCCCTGCAGTGTTTAAGAGCATCGTCTAAAGCACTGAAGTACACTGACACCTCATGCATCTGTGGGTGCTACGTGCTGCTCCTGCGTCTTAATGCAGTTACAACATAATGATACTGGAATACACTTTTATTACACACATTACTTAGATTACTATACATGTTCTAACAAAATGTAAAAGGCCAGTAAAATCAGTAACTTCCAAGCTCCTCATCAGGACATGCTGGCTAGGTGAAGGGACCTTTCACTACAAACATGCAGCTGAGTCATCCTGCTCCCTTGAAGACAGGGCAAGCATGAGACTCAGCAAGCAACAGACAGATGGTCACTAACCTACGAGGGGATGAAGTGACACATGACCTCATTGATTTTCCTCTAGCCTTTTATGAGGTTAAAAAAAAGGAAACCAGTTGATCAAAATTACATTTGTATATAAAAGAACTCAGAATTATATGATCACTTGCAATTTTCTCTGGTGGTATCATCACTGACATCTATGTGAACAGAACTATTCACTTTTGTAAAAATGGTTTAAAATACATTGTTTTTTGTCCTTTGGATGAATGCTCATCTTCCTTTCATGAATCTTATTCATAATTATAAAGTCAATATTATGACTTAATGAAGCCCATTAAAAGAGTTCAGCCACTTCAGCTTTTGCATGAAATCACACCTTTCCAAAAAAGATTATGAATTTCAGATGTCGTTTAATTTCCTCCAGTTTTCTTAAAAGGTAAGATTACTTTAACTCAAGCTACCAATTAATGGTGGAGAGGGAGAGTTATCTTCCTTCATCATAAAACACAAGCCACTGACTGCAGGTAAAACACTTGACACGCTTCCCATAAGCCTTCGTTACAGTTGCTTATAGGTTCTTCACTTTTAAAGGAAATAATCTGACAAATATTATCTCTTTTAGCACAGAGTGCTTAATTCTCTAATAGTTATGAAGGTAATAATTCAACAATCATTAAGGCTCAGGTACTTGGAGGCTTCTCATAAAACATAAGAATAAAATTTAAGACAATGTAAAGTTAGTCACAGTAGTTAATATTTTCATATTTACCTGAATTGTGGTATTTTTTCCCAACATATTCAAATGCAAAGAGTAGCTGGAGGTCTGTTGGCTGGGAATAATGAGCTATTGCAAGGCATACCTAGGAAAAATTCTACATTTAGAATTGATTTCAACACACGTGGTTAAATGAAACGTACAACGAGGCCTTGGGTGTGGGGAGCATCATCTGAGGCAAGGTCTATGGACACTTGTTTCCATGTTTTCCTGCTGACCCAGAGCTGGAATGGGCTCTCTCAGGCCAGGGACCTCATTCACTGCTGTGCCCCCAGACACTGTGCAATCTTCAGTGACTACACGCTAAGTGTTCAGTACGTGTTTGCTGAGCTGAATTTTAACAGGGAAATAATTTTACTCAGATAAACAAAACTTGGAAAGTAAATGAAGCATTCTCAAAAAAGGCAGTGATATATCCACTCCTAAAAAAAAAGAGAAATTTTCATTTTTTAAGGACAATAATTATTTAATACCAGCAATACGGAAGGCTCAGTATAAGGGATGCTCTTTTAATGTTCATACCTCATTTTAGATTTCAGAAAAATCTAAAAACAGAAAAGCTACAATTTTTTTTCTTACAAAAAATAAAAATTAGTAAGAAACCCAAAAGTTCATGGGTGGTTAAAAGAGATACATTAAAAAAAAAAAAAAAAAAAAAAAACTTTGTAAGTAAAATGGTTGAGACTCTGCCTGTGCTGGGAAAAGCATGGTCTTTATAACCCAATGCTCAGGGTTTGAACCCAGCCCCACCAAGCACCTGCCAGGAACCTGTGTGAAGTCAACTCATTGCCTAGAGCCTCAGTCTGGGCATGTGAACCATGAAGATGAAATCGAGGCTGCACTGAGGATGGGTAACTCGAGCACACGCCCAGCCTCGGGAGCAGCTGCACACAGGGGATACGGCTGTAATCAACCTCAACTGCTGCTGGACTGAAGGATGGTATTCCAGCTTACAGAGCCCCGGACTAGTGACGGGAGATGGGAGAAAACAATCTCACATGAGCAGACAGAGGAAAATGAAGACAGACGAAAGGAGAGAACAACAGACCATCTTACTTAAAAAGTTATCCTTTAGAAGAAAGAGCATTAAGCCAGAATGATATGCTTTTGACAGTGAGCAAGCAAGAAGTTTAGTTAATTGTTAGTCCTTGTCAAATTAGCCATGTCTGCGGTGGGCTAATGCGGATTCTATTCACTGGTAAGTATGTGTCAGTTGTTAGAAATATATTTTAGAAGACTTCTACAGAATAAATGCTTCCTGTCTTACTAAATTAAAACATAAAACTAGGAGAATGGTTATCATTAGTTTCAGTTTTGACAAAAAACGACAATAATAATGGCTCCTTCAAACTTACGAAATACCTTGCTATTCTTAACACCTGTGGGAGAGTCTTTTCTGAGAGTCCATCCCACTTGGGAAGTTTAGGAGACAGTGACCTGCATTTCCATCCCCTGCCTGCTCACCAGTCCTTAGAGCACTTCTTCTAGGAGCAAACTACAGAATCTACATGTTGAAAAAGTCCTTGTCACTTCCTACTCCTCTGGACACCATGTTTAGTTTATAAGCTTTGTTGCACTTTTCTCAAGATTCTTTTTGCATTTTTGTCCCATTTTTCAGCACTACCAGAGCTACAATCTTAAGCCATACCTGCCTTATGGCATCTCTGTGGGCTTCCCTATATTCTAAAAAAAATTAAATAACACTTAAGGATTCTCTTCTAAAGATGAACTTTTGAGCAACAACTCTGTTCTCTGGATTATCTGCTGCAGTTACCAGATACCTGCATGCTGAATTAAATCTCCCCCATCAGGCAGGCTCTACTAGCCCTCCTGTACCTACCCCCACCTCCCACCCCATCCCTCAGTAGTCTCTGGTCTGGAAGCACCTGTCTGAATATGGTCCGTCTGACTCAGTCCCAGACACCTCCTTCTCCACACTCTGTTCAAGAAGCCCTTCCCCACTGATCAACCAACCACTCTTTCTCTGAAGCTGTCATCTCTGGTCAGTGATCTGCAGTTAACTGAGCTTGCTCTGTAGTTAAAGAAGCGGTCCTTTCCAGGGCTTCACATACTAGTCATGAGCATGAATAAGGAGGAGGATACTGGGTTCTCTGTTTTACTTCTACTATGAAGTTCAGTTCCTCCAGGGCAAACACCATGTCTCCTTCCTTCAACAGGTACTGTCGGAGCAGCCACCTGTCCTAAGCCCTGGGGACTCAGAATGAACAAAACAAACACAAACCCTGTGCTCACCCTGAGCTTACATTCTAGTGGGGAAGACAGACACTGAACCAGATCAACAGGAAAGTCTATAGTAAAAGAGACAAGTGTGAGTGCTAAAGGGGAAAGTAAAATGAGCAGGGAAGAGGATGTGAGTGATAGAGTGAGGGAAGGAGAAAGCACGTTAGTTCTTTAGTAGAGAAGACCAGGCAAGGCCTCCACACACATCTGAGGAAGCTCAGGAGACTCTGCACTTCTGCCATCTCCTTAGTACTTTCTGGGGGCACTCTGCACTTCAGAACAGCTGCACTGAAAATACTAGTTTACAGAATGAGTTCCTAATGTAGTCAGAAGTACTCCAAGCCCATCATACTAGTTATCACTTTGTCTGAGACCTTTAGAAAGCAGTCAGGGGCCGTGTTTACACAAAAGAAATCCACAGATCACTGATGATGGAATATGTTTTTTATGGCCACCAAGCCTATCTGCTAGGCAAAACCCAGCACAGCCCATTTCTAAAAAGCCCTTAAAAATAGCACATCACATTTACAAAGGTTAGGAAACAAGCCTTTAAAAGCATTTGCATTTAAAGAAGACTACAAAAATAATACTGGGACACTGACTCAGTTTAATCTCCTGCTCTGCAGTTGAATCTGGGGGAAGGAGACACAGCCGGATCTAAGCTGTTGGTCAGCCGTGTAACCACAAGTGCACATGACTCCGCTCAGGTAACCTCAGTCCGGGCTACCTTTGGGAACCCAGACAAAGGCACACACAACTATGTCACACTCCCACTGTCACTGCAGGATGCTCTGAGAAGAGCAGGAAAGCCAGGAGTCCTCTTCCTTCAGCCTTTCCACACACACTACCTAAAAAGCCTACGTCCATGTTCCTAGGTTCTATCACTAAGAGTGTAATAAGAGACTTAAAAAAGTAGGTCTCATTTTCATGTACAATTATTCCAATCTTGTAATGTACTCCCTAAGCATTAAAAAATTTTCAGAAAAACTCTACACCTTTGAAAACTGCTTCTAAAATAGTTCATTTGCCCTGGCTATTGTAGGAAATTGTAATTTTTTGTAATACTATTGATTGATATTTAGGCAATAACAAATAGACTACCAGAAGGCTTTGGAGCAATATTTAACAATATGTGAACCAATTTAACATTTCAAGATTTTGTAATTCAAATAGGAATATAACTGCTGTTATTTCCAAAAATTATCAATGGTTCACACATCAGAGAACTGTGAACACGCATCTGGTCATTTTAAAACAATTTACAAAAATCAGAGTACTTCCAGAGAAAACAGTATTCAAAGTTTCCAGGAGGTAGACTCAAGCTGTAACTTCCCAACTGTGACCTAGTTTCAAATGAAAATTTTCACATGAAATAAAAGAGTATACTAGAATTTTTGTTTTAAATTCATGAAGACATTAAGCTTTGGCAGCCATACATGATTTAACCTCTGTGTCTGAAGATATGTAAATCAGGGAAAAAATTCTCTACTTGTATTCTTTTTTTCTGGCCGTACCACATAGCATGTGAGTCCCTGACCACGGATGAACCTGAGTCCCCTGCAGTGGAAGTGCAGAGTCTTAACCACTGGACTGCTAGAGAAGTCCCTCCATTTATATTCTTAATGCCTATGTTTCTTTCCTGTATTTCTTATGATTATACAAAGACAAAAACAGTATTTCTTTTGTGTGTGAGGTAACTGCTTTTTATATTTTAAGACAGTGGGGAAAGGATTTTTGCCAGCAATCTGGTCTGCAGAAAAGGCATAAAAAACTGGAGCCGCCTGGTCAGTTTTGTGTAGATGATTCAGTGAGGCCCCTGAAGCACTTGCAAGCAGCAACAACAGATAAGGGATATTCTGAATTTGTTTCATTCATTTGGAAACTAATCATTTATGTGGAAATGTTTCATGCTTCTACTTTGTACTGTTAAATTTAATTTTCATTTGTTCATGCTTTATTGCCTCAATTATACTTAGCAACAAGTATCCTAGATGGTGCAAGAAGTCAGATAATTATGATTTTCAATGACTGACACAGTGTCATCTGAAACACAGAATAGAGGATGGGAGAAACGTAAATTTCCTGGAAGACTATTGGGCCACTGTATCAATTTCTTACTTAAAAAAAAAAAAAAAATCCTGTTGTAACTCCATTCCCTCAGTTCCAATGGTGTCCCTACTCTTGACATGCTATACATCCTGAAGGTAATGTTTCCATAAGCAGATTCCTGGTGCTTTGATTAAACAACAACTATAGAGGAATTTTAAAAATTAACTTGGTTCAACTATTTTATATGCAATCTACCACCTAATTAATTCTGAAGTCTTGCTACATAAGAACAGGTACCTCAAACTAGTAAAATGCCAAAATCACAAACTGCAGAACTGAATGGCTAACAGCAGCCATAAAAGTTATCTGGCTGAATTTCCCATCCTGTAGCATGCAGAAAGATGGTCTTAACACACTCTCTGAAAACTGGTCAGCCACAGACCCACCACCACTTCTGCTACCTAATCGAGCTGCAATGGCCAGGCATCTTCAGATATTCATTTCATGTTTGCCCTCCTGTAAAGAAACTGTTGACTCTGGTTCTAAAAATAAACTTATCACCTCCCCACCAAAGTACATGAAGACAGCTGCCATAAGATTCTTCTGATAGCCTCACTGATATCAACAGAAAATTAACTGCATTAAGTTTACTGACCATGGAGAACAAATGCACCCATTTCTCGTGGCCCAAAACTCCCTCATCACTCCTCTATTCTCAATACACGAGAGCAAGGCTCCCCTGGAGATTCTGTTAGTAGACCCTGCACTTGCTGCACCACAGACTAGCTGGGGTGGGAGGTTGCTTAGGACCAGCTTCACTCCTCTACTAAAGCCAAAATATGGACTCAAAGAAGGAATTTCTGCCCTTGAATCTCACTCCATGAGTTTGCAGTAAACATTTCCTGGAAGGCAGGGGAAAAGCAAGGCAATTAAAAAGCCCTTAGCTTTTAGTTGCCCCTGTGGAATATCATTTAAATTCATTAAAATTTCTTTATTGTACTAATATTTATTAGACCCCTCTACAACTACATATTTACCTAACCTTATGTAACCTCAGTCAAGCTTTTAGTTTGATAATAAAGCTCTGAGCTTCTGAATTAAAAGTCTTACCAAACCTCAATTACAATACAGCATCATCTTTTCAATCTTTTTAACGAGAAAAAAACCAGCTGGCAATGATCTTAATGTAAACGGTACATGAAAGTTTTTTGTATTTTAGAAGTTGATTAAAAAAATTATGTAGAATAGCTTAGAAGTGAAGGGAAGTGAAGTCGCTCAGTCGTGTCCAATTCTTTGCGACCCCATGGACTGTAGCTTACAAGGCTCCTCTGTCCATGGAATTTTCCAGGCAAGAGTACAGGAATGGGTTGCCATTTCCTTCTCCAGAGAATAGCTTAAAGTAGCCATAAACTAGTCCAAGGAAACAGTTCTAGAAACATTCCTGACTTTCACTTTACATAAGGAGACATCTAATAACTTCCCCTAAAAAAAAAAAAAAAAAAATGAGCAGCTGAGAAATGAGAACTTCCATAAGGAACTGCAACTGGTGAACACAGTGCAAAAGTTGTGACAAAACTTAACAGGATTACCTTTTTGGCACTTTCAGGACCAGATTCATCAAAGCGAAATCTGACAATTCTGAAATCTTTACAGTAAATAATTAATTCTGTTGGATTAAATTTCAGCTTCTGGTTTGGACCCAGGACTTTCTGCTTCCTCTTGTGGTCATTTACTGAAAAGGAAAAAAATTTCTTTCTTGATTCTTACTCTTTAGTATACTTTAACTCTTGCTGAGAACAACTGAAAGATCACCCACTACTTGGGTACTGCTTCTCTGGAATCTTTTCTGTTCAAATATGATTCTGAGAACTTTGGGGGGTCAGTTTTAACCCTGCTTCTGATGATACCAAAGATATCTCTTTACACAAAATCACTACCATCTATACTTAATGATTAAGGTTTTAATTAAAAAGAGGACAAATACCATAAAATATAAAAAGCCATATATTTTATATCTCTATTTTAAAATAATTTAAGGATTACTTTTTATTTAATTTTCCTGGGACCCAAAAAATAAAAAAGGAAAAAACCTACAGAAATAAAATTCCAACCAAAGTACTTGAGGGATATAATTCTTCAAGTGAGAATTTAGCAACTGAGTGAAGAATAATACATACGTGTGACTATTTGCTCAATACACGTTAAAGGCACATCATGTTCGCCAAGTAGAAGGTTTCTGTAATGGAATTTCTGAAATAAAAAAGTACGTTCATGTTAATTCTGTTAGCAATCACTTCCCAATAGTAATAACAAGCCTTACTGTTAGGTGTGATAAGCTGCAAGGACGCTCTCTGAAAAGAACAGAAAGCTCTTGCCTGTGTGTAGCTATGACAGTTGGAGAAGGCAATGGCACCCCACTCCAGTACTCTTGCCTGGAAAATCCCATGGACGGAGAGGCCTGGTAGGCTGCAAGTCCATGGGGTCAGTAGGAGTCAGAACGACTGAGTGACTTCACTTTCACTTTTCACTTTCATGCACTGGAGAAGGAAAAGGCAACCCACTCCAGTATTCTTGCCTGGAGAATCCCAGGGACGGGGGAGCCTGGTGGGCTGCCATCTACGGGATCGCACAGATGCGGCTTAGCAGCAGCAGCTATGACAGTGCTGGCACTGTGGCAGCACAGAAAGTGCTCTAGTAGGAATCAGGGGAGGAGGACGGACAGGACATGCCTGCTTCAATCCCATCTCTCCACCTTTCTCCCACACTTTAAACAATAAAATTAGGGCAGATTATACACTACAGTGTCACTATAACTTACAGGATATGTCACAGTATCCTGTCAATCACTTCACAGCAAACACATGCATGTCTAGTTCAGGTAAAACTGTCACTAAAATAGTAAAGAAGTGGGCCTTCAAAGTCATCAGATTTTAATGGGTAAAGTCATGGCCTGATTTTCACAATGGAGATTTTAGAGCAGAAGGTCTACCAGAAATAAAAATCTTTAGTCAAAGTACTGCTTGTTTGTTAAACTCACTTTTTAAACACACTTTCAAACTAAGGACATAGCTGATGCGATTAACCTTCTGTTGGTGGGGCACTGGCTAATTTTTTTCTATGAGTGGTACTGGATTTAAGCTCTTCCAGGTATATTGGTCTCATTTACAGTGAAATCTGGGGCCAAAGATAGAAATAAAGCTAAAAACAAAAGGAAAAACCCAAGTTTACAGTCTAATAAGCTAGTGTCTCTACATACTAGGTATCTCTAAATGCCTTACATTTAAATATACCGACACACTGCAATAGATTGAAATATACTTATCCATAGTTACACACTTCAGTCAAAAGTTTAGAATTACATCCAAATACAACTATCACAAATAAAGGTCTAGGGGGTAAAGTATATAACACATAACACTTTACAAATCAAAATAGAAAATGAGAATTGAGGAAACGTCCAGAATTATTAAGTTAATTCAAATGACTGAACTTTTGAGAACTCAAATTATATGGAGCTACTCTTATCCAGTTAGAAAATAAAATAGCAAGAGGTTATTAAGGAAAAACTTTATCAATATTTTTCTTCATTCTTACTAGAAATTTGAAATAAGAATTTGACTTTTTTTGAAAAGTGCTAAAGATACTATGAAATACATAAAACATGCAGCACTTATGAGATTATTTGCTGTATACTTTTTTCTCTTTATGACCAGTCAAAAAGATCTCTTTGTTTTTATATGTAGGTTAAAAGATTTAGAAGGAAATAATAGCTCCCTTATTAAAAAGGTTACATAAGCAAAGATCACAGAGGATAAATATAGCAATGTGACTTAAAACCATTTCACTAACTGCACCCGTCTCAACATTCTCCTTAAACTTTACTTTGAATTTTAATGTAATACATTCCTAACCTTACATTCAGTTCAGTTCATCTCAGTTGTGTCTGACTCTTTGCAACTCCATGGACTGCAGCACACCAGGCTTCCCTGTCCATCACCAACCCCTGGAGCTTGCTCAAACTCATGTCCATTGAGTGAGTTGGTGACACCATCCAACCATCTCATCCTCTGTCATCCCCTTCTCCTCCTGCCTTCAATCTTTCCCAGAATCAGGGTCTTTTCCAGTGAGTTGGTTCTTCACATCAGTTGGCCAAAGTATTGGAGTTTCAGCTTCAGCATCAGTCCTTCCAATGAATATTCAAGACTGATTTTCTTTAGGATGGATTGGCTGGATCTCCTTGTAGCCCAAGAAACTCTCAAGAGTCGGAGTCTCCAACACCACAGTTCAAAAGCATCAATTCTTCGGTGCTCAGCTTTCCTTTATGGATGTAAGAGTTGGACTCGAAAGAAAGCTGAGCGGCGAACTGATCCTTTTGAACTGTGGTGTTGGAGAAGACTCTTGAAAGTCCCTTGGACTGCAAGGCGATCCAACCTTACATTACTCACTTAATAATTTTATTGTAGTTTTTCCATATCTGTGCTTTGTGTAAGAATATGTATTGCTTAAGAGTATAAAAGTGAAGTCACTCAGTCGTGCCTGACTCTTTGTGACTCCATGGACTGTAGCTTACCAGGTTCCTCCGTCCACAGGATTTTCCAGGCAAGAATATTGGAGTGGGTTGCCATTTCCTTCTCCAGGTATAAGGTATAAGAGTATAAAGCCTTGATACAATTAAACAGCATACAAATCAAACGCACCTGTAATGGCATTGGATCATCCGTAATGAAGGAAATTTTGAAGTTACTGCATATCAGTTTTCCCCACAAATCGTACTGGCTTGTGTCCGATGCGATGCATTTTCTCACAAAATTGACTTCATTTACAACAATTTCTCCTTTACAAAAAGAAACATATCATTGTGCAAACTACAAACACACCATAAAATGTCAACACTTGCTGTGTAGCCTAGAAGGAAAATTTGCTGATGACACTAAGAAACACTGAGCCAGAACTCCACAACAGTAACAGCCGCAGTGGGGCGCTGTGCTACATTTGTGAGATACAGAACCTGAGGCACAAAGACCTTGGGATCTGAGATGTTCCACCAGAAGGGCTGAGCTGGAGTCTGCACTGTCTACTGTACTACACTGCCTCTCATTATTTACTGAAAGGCGTCCCAGAGAAGAAATGACCTCCCCAGGCTCCTGCAGAGTATTACTTGATGGGACAGTTGTGTTCTATTAACATGTGACTTGATCTCCAAGGCCCATGTCTTCAATTCCTTTCATAAGGGATGAGAAACAGTTCAGTGTTAATCTCAAGATTAAGAATGCAATCTATTTATCCTAAAATGTTAGTTGCTCAGTCATGTCCAACTCTGCAACCTCATGGGCTGTAGCCTGCCAAGCTCCTCTGTCCATAGGTTTCTCCAGGCAAGAATACTGGAGTGGGTTGCCATTTCCTTCTCCAGGGGATCTTCTAGACCCAGGGATCAAACCTGGGTCTCCTGCATGGCAGGCAGATTCTATACTGCTTGAGCCAGCAGGGAAGCCCATTTAACCTAAAATAAACCTACAAAGCCAAATCGAGTTTCCCTCTGCACTCACATGATAACTTAGTTGGCAACAAAACTTTAAAATATACTTTTGAATTAAGAGTTAAAAGAAATTAAGAAACCAAAACAAAAGTTATAACATTCTTTGAAAAGAGTGATTTTCTGTAACTGATTTAAACCATGGTCATCATTATCAAGTTCTAAAATACAATCAGACCCAGGGATATGTTTAAGTAATCCATGTCTAGAGTCCTTGGTGAAAAGGTTAGGGTGCTGATCCACTTTGCCTGATAAACCCTCTAACAATGATGGACAGAACTGCTTGCTGACAAGACCCAAACACCCACCAATTCACAAAGCACAACTTGTCTCAAAACAATCTTCTCTCTTTAATAAATTTGAATTGCAAAGACAACTTTCAAAATTCTTAAAATGCACAAGACATGTTTTAAGAACAGAACCCTAACATTTACTTGAGGATTAAATTTAAATGTGCTCATGTCCAATTCTTGGCTTGGACCACTGGGGTAACTGTTCCTTCTAAGCAGATAAGCCTCTTCCATGTGGCCTGCCAGGCCCCTCGTGCCCCCGCGTTGTTCTCACACCCTCCCTCCTCTCCAGCCTCAGTGGGCTTCTAGTCACTCTTAGGGGCTGGACTACTTTCATCCATGGGGTCTTTGTACCCTGTGCCCATTCCCTGGAATACTCTTTCCTTCTCCATCAGTCCAATCGCTTTCTCAGGAATGCCTGAGAAAAACCTCCAGAGAGATTAACTCCCTCAATCACAGTATCATCTACTTGTAATTCTCAGCCCTGATCACAGCTACTGCACAATGATGTACGCTCTACATGAAGTCAGTCAGTGCCTGTCCCACCCTCAGGACCACATGCCCCTGGAGGCAGAGCACAGATTGATTTTTCTCCACTGCTGACAGTGTAGTTGTGAGCTGAAGACTGAGCACGGGGCTGGGGCCCAGTCAATAAGTGCTAACACAAGTGAATGAACCATTTCACTGCTCCGGGTTCACCAGACCAGCACCACCAATGGGGTAGGCATGGTTCCAGCCAGACAGAAACCAGTGATGTAATAGGGCCATGTGCCAAGAGGGTCAGGAGATAAGTGCTAGCAGTAACCACAAATTCGGAAAACCGCCCCAGGCCATCCTGCTCGCCTACCACACCACAGAGAGCTGCAAAATCCTCTGGTGGGAGATTCACAATGTTTTCCTATGTGGTTCTCTCAGCAACTCATGAGCTGAGAGAGTCAGATGAGTGACCTGGACCAAGAGAGAGATCAAGATCTTAAGTAAGCAGTATACTTGGAACTTACAAGCAAGTGTTCTGATTTCAACTTGTTTCTTTATGAAAAGTATTAGTTGCTCATTCATGTCTGACTCTTTGCAACCCCATGGACTACACACTGCCAGGCTCCTCTGTCCACAGAATTCTCCAGGCAAGAATATTGGAGTGGGTAGCTGCTCCCTTCTCTAAGATCTCCCCAACCCAGGGATCAAACCCAGGTGTCCTGCATTGCAGGCTGATTCTTTACTATCTGACACAGAATTACATGCTCTGTATCGAGACACAGCAGGAGGCACCAAACAGAACTACAGATTCAAAGTGCTGGCCGTCAATATACATTGATTCTCACCAAATAACTCAAATACATAAAATTTAAATCTTCCATAACCCCCTGGACACAATGTTTACCAAATGCCATATCAGAATCTAGCAACGGAACACTCAACCTTTTCTCTCCACTAGAAAATCACAGCTACCAATCATAAGAGGGCAGTTAACTTGGAGGGGAAAAAAACCCCCAAAACTACAAGAGTCATTTCCAGCTCAGACAGCTCGAGGTGGCACTCCTGTAACACTGAGCTCTTTACACAAGCTCCCGGCTCACTAAGCAGAGCCCACACCAGTTTATGCTCTACCACTTTCTTCAAGGAGCCAATTCACTCAGAGTCTCAAAACAATGCTACAAAAACACACCTGGTTAACACACATAATTCATACACATTTTGGGGGTATGTTATACTCAGATAAAAGTTTGCTTTAAAAAAAAAAAAGCCTCACCAGAGGATTTCAAGATCCTGGGAAGCAGAGCAGGGATGATCATGGAAAGGAAGAGATGGTGGGCCTGTGGGACAGGACACATGACCACAGTAGTGCTGCTAGCCAACCGTGCTGATGACATCTGTATTCTCCTACCATGGGCACAAATACAATAGACGCAGTTCACCAAGGCACCAAAAATGAGACAAACATGAAAGCAGCAGAGGGCCTTTAATGGGTTCAAGGTGGGCCAACCCAGAAGGCAGCCCCCGGTTTTTGTAAATAAAGTTTTATTGAAATGTAGCCATGTTCATTCATGTGTGTACTATCAGGACTGCTTCCACAGGACAAAGGCAGAGCTAAGTACTTGCAACCAAAGACCTCATGGCTTGCAAACTCTCAAACACTGACTGGGACTTCACAGAAGATGCCTGCCCAGCTCTGTGCTAGAGATAGTCACTTAAGTGACAACTCTTAACATTAGTGAAATGAGGCTTGGAAAAAGCACTTGGGCACGTCCCGTCAGAAGACAGGCACTTTGAACCTGCAATGGTGCAGTGACCTCAGGGGGCTCAGGAGGCCCACTAAGCAGTGCTGAAGATCCACAACTTCCCTTGGATGTGTCTGCCACAGCTGGGGGAGGGGGGGTGGGGTGGGGGTGGGGGATGGGCAGGGAACAGAGAGAGGGAGAGAAAGAGGGAGAGAGAGGGAGAAGAAGAAGGAGAGGATATTTCAAAAGGACATAGGAGCCAAGATGAAAGAATTCATGATCCATCGGTAAAGATGGAGAAATGGTCACAGACTGAAGCTAGGGAGCCAGGATAACTAAGTGCACTATGGTGTCCTGACTAGAACTCTAAAACAGATAATAGCCATTAGTGGGGGGGGGGGGGGGGGGACTAGGGAAATGTGAATAAAACTTGCAGCTTAGTTAATAGTGCTGTTAATTTCTTGTTGTTTAGTTGCTAAGTCATGTCCAACTCTTTGCAATCCCATGGACTATAGCCTGCAAGGCTCCTCTGTCCATGGGATTTCCCAGGGCAGAATAATGGAGTGGGTTGCCATTTCCTTCTCCAAGGGATCTTCCTGACCCAGGGATCAAACCTGTGTCTCTCTCATTGCAGGCAGATTCTTTACCACTGAGCCACCTGGCTGACTAATTAGCTTAATTTCTTAGTTCAGCTAAATTTATTGAAGTTATAAGATAGTAACACTAGGGGATGCTGGGTGAAGACTATGTGTTAACTATCTGTACACTTTTACAACAACATTTACTTTAAAATAAAACTATCAAAGAAAAGAAAATGGACAAGAAATATACAATACAAGCCAAAAATTAAAAAAGATAAATAAATAAACTAGGGATCTGCTGGGCTGTGGTCTTTCAAGGAAAACTGTTCCACAACTTTTCAAGCGTGGAGTGGAAACGAGCCCCTGGCAGAAAAGGCAGGAGGGCGGGAGGGAGGCAGAAGAACAGGAGGGCACTTTCACGGGGAGATGCAGAGTAGGAGCTTCTTCTTGTGAGCACGTCATTAAATAAGCGCCAAGTTAACCTGGCTGGAGGCTTAGCTGATAACACTAAGTTCTGTTCACATAGAACCAGGCTTTATAGTACAAGGATCACACAGCCAGCTCTCTGCTCGCAGAATAGTCTTCTGCTCACACTTTATAAACAAGAGGGGACCCTGGATAGGAGCTATCCTCAGTGGCTGCCAGCCATGTCCTGCAGCTGTAGGCCAGGAAACCAGCTCATAGACAGGAGAGAAATAGGGGACACAAAGCCCTCTTCCCAGAGGGGTCAGATACAGACACACAAGAGCCACCTGACTGTTCTCACTACATTTTAAATTAGTGACCTTGAAGAGGAAACTCACAACAAAAGCTTCAAAGCTCCTGAGAACCTCCATGGTTTCCCAGAGACTGTCCTCCTGGGCTTTCCCTGAGGAGGGAGGCAGGAGTGCTGCCAGCCATGTGGGAGGATCCTCGGCCTCAGGCACTTGCCAGCACACCATGGGCAGGAAGCTACAGGGGCCGCAGGAAAGAAAAAGTAGGAAATGAGCTTCGGTGCAGAGTATGTGAAAAGCACCAAAGAAAAATTCGAAGTAGAAGATGACAGGCCAAGACGTTCTACTGCAACCTGGTAAGGGATCAAGAAATCATCAAAGTTTGTTTTCTCAAGACCTTTTCATCTGTAAAGACAAATAAGGAAATATAATTAAAATTAGTAAGTCTCCAAATGGTGCAGCTAGGAAAGCTTTTAACTCCCTGAAAACCAAAAAATCGTGTCACATTATCTTTCATAATATCTTACAGGTTTAGAAAGTCAATACATATTTGATGAATTAAAATAATTTTCCCATAAATTTTAGTTTGAAAAGTAACTTAAGACAAAGCCTCACTATACACAGAAGCTAATTAACCTATGGAATGTGCAGAGGCCCAAGGCAAAACTCAGTCCATGGCCTTACATCTGGTGAGTGACAGTTCCAGATGGCCTGGGGCTGAGGATCCCCGGCTGTGGGACTTTCAACACTAAAGCCAGGACCTGAGGGTCCTGAGCTGCAGAGAAATTCAGGTCCTGGAATTAAAGTGGCCTACCAGTTACAAAGAAAAGCTGAAACTCTGCACCAGCCATCTGAGGCTGCCCCTGGTTCTCACAGGGTCACACACGACACAAACAAGCACAGAATCAAGCACCAAGCCCAGCAAGCGCTGCCCATGATGCGGGTTGGAGAAGGGTAGCAGGGCAGGCCTCAGGAAGAGGCAAATCTTGACGGCAGACGACAGTCAAGACAGAGAGAACACGTGATCACAGTAACCAAGGACTGGATAAGGAAAAAGTCATCTGGGTTGGACACAGACAGGTATCAACATTGGGAAGCAGAGCAGAGGTCAGCAAATTACAGAGATTAAAGACTTGGGATGGTCTCCTGCTTGAGCAGGACTTTTCTTGTGGAAGTTCATGAAGAGTTTCTGAGCAGGAGCCGCAGGGTCAGGAGTGCCAAGGTGGCCTGAGGTCCTGCAGCAGGAGCCCAGGAGTGGCCGGCTCCAAATCCTCAGGAGGCTGTCCCAGTGAGGAACAGACCCAACGGGAGACACCGCAGCTCATTACACTGCTCATGGTTCCGAGGAACAATTAAAGGCCTTTGTCTCTCAAGAGCAGGGTATCTAAAAATTAAAATACTATGAAATTCAGTCTACAGTGAACTCTAAATCCTAGCTACAACAAAACAAAACAAACGACACCTGAAACAGACAGTCTTTGCTTTAAGGGATTCACAATTCGATAGAGGAAATAATACCTATAGTGAGGCAAAGAACAGCAATACATGAACGGTCCAAGCAGTGAATATGTTTTAAAAAAAAAAGCAAGTAAACCAGACAGCTGTCCAACAATGGCTATTTTCATTTCCGGATGGCCCAAGGTTGTACTCTTTTCTGATCTGATTATAAAGGACTCTGACAATCCACGCATTCATTATCGATCTACTGGTTAATCTTCTAGTGGAAGTGCTGCTGGCACTGCAGAGAGAAGGGGTAGTGGAGCTGATCCCTGGCCTGTACACAGAGCACGTGCTCTCGAAAGCCCAGGCCTCCCCAGTCCAGCTCAGGTGTCCTTCCTCTGAGCCCCCACCACCTCCACTCCCTCCACTGAAGTCCCTCCTCAGTGGAATGAGGCTCAGGGCAGGACCCCCTCTCTGCTTGGTCCTCCTCTGTAGGGAGCACACATGCAGCACCGGCTCCACAGTTCACTCCCTGCTGAGGGCCACACACTTCAGGCTTTCCTTGTTCCCAGTCTGCAGATCCTTAGAAAGACCACGTCTCAGACACAGAGGAGAGAGAACTCACCAGGCCCCACTCCTTTCAATCACCCCCCAAGATGAAACCGATGGTGATTCACCAGCCTCAGCTCAGCTCGGCCAGCAGCAGGAAGCCCACTGACTCCCCAGGCATCCCCTTTATTGGCAGCTGAAACCATTTGAAAGCTGCTTGTCAAGGTGGCTCAAAATCAGTCATGCCAGCAAGGGCAGAGCTGAGGATAGAGCTCTTTATACCTCACCAGAGCACTCCTCCTAGGACAACATCCAAGCCTAGAGCATAAACCTGGAACTTGGTGTCAGCAGCTCAGTCGGACAGGTCCCGCTGCTTAGTGGTTATGGCACAGCCTGGAGTCCGGCTCATCACCCTGACCTTATTCTTGCTGGCATCACTGGGCAAATTACTTAACCTCCACAACTTGCGGAGTTTTCTCATCAGTCGAAGAAAGAGAAGTTGGTCCCTTTTTGACAGGGTGGCTCTGAGGAGCAACCTGCAGGCTACATCATGTATCAGTTAAGGATCTTAATCGAAACTGTCAGAAACATGCCTGGAACTGGCTTGGCAAGAAGAAGAATTCTGTCTCTGGTGTTGGCTGGACTTCAAGGAGAAGGGAACCACCAGACTGCCCCCCTCCCCCACCTTGGTGCTCTGCCTCTGGAGTTCTCGATGTGACATCACTCTTTTGCGCAGGTCCTCTGGAGCCTCGGCTACAGGCAGCACGACCAAAAGGGAGCTCTTCCCTAAGTGCCCATCTGAAGATACCCAGAGGCAAACCTGTGCTCCTGCCAGCCAGTCTGGTTGGGGTATCACCCTCACTGGCCACACAAGAACGCCAGGCTGGGTGGAGTTATGGAAGGAGAATTTGTCAAAAGAGAAGAGGTATGTTTTTCAGAAAATGGTGGAAAGACTCCAGGCAGACAAAGTAAGAGATGTTCTTTGGGTGAAAGGGAAGTCGCTCAGTCATGTCCAACTCTTCGCGACCCCATAGACTGCAGCCTATCAGGCTCCAGCATCCATGGGATTTTCCACGCACGAGTACTGGAGTGGGGTGCCATTGCCTTTGGGTGGGTGCTCATTAAACTGCACCTTTAACATAACAATAATTTTACAGAATGATCTCCAGCTCAAATTCCACAAAACAGGTACACTACAAAAATAATGTGGGGAAGTGACACAAGAGCTAACTTAAAAACTCAAAAAAATTAAAGTGACAGCTGCTAACAGAAGAACATATCTGCACCAAAGAAGCTGGAAAGACATAATCTCAGAATAAAGGACAATCCTTTTAATCACATCAATTTAGCTTTATGGAAAAAGCCCCATTTTCCCTCATTATCTCAATTTGACCAAGGGCGGATAAAAACTTCATCCAGATATGATGCCAGTCAGGCCCTGATGAGAATCTGGGAATCACTGGCCCAGGTCATCTTCGGCCTTGTCCACAGGCTGTGTGGAACTCACCCCAGCCCTGCTGCAATTCATGCCCACTCCTCCCCCATCATTGCAGCCTGGGTGCCTGGCTCCCAGGAGGAGCTTAGAGAGGGCATCCGCCAGCCCAACAGCTAACAGACAGACACAACTTATATACGCTGGAACACACACACACACACACACACACACACACACATACACAAGCACACATGCAGTTTAAAATTCATGCTCTCCCTGTTTTCAAAAGATTGGCGTGATTTTACACACACAATACAGTCATTAAGGATGCTGCTGCTGCTGCTGCTGCTAAGTCGCTTCAGTCGTGTCCGACTCTGTGCGACCCCATAGACGGCAGCCTACCAGGCTCCCCTGTCCCTGGGATTCTCCAGGCAAGAACACTAGAGTGGGTTGCCACTGCCTTCTCCACATTAAGGATGAGATTCAGGTAATGATGAATCTGGACATCGGGGCCACAAAGCTGAATTAGGTACAATCTTCACCTCAAGGAGTTTCATAAACTGGGCAAGCTGGGAATTATTGACATAAACCACCATCTAAAATTAAATTTCTAGTCAGTTTCTTCTGTTTCCTATGCTTAATAAAAGCTGAAGATCATTTTAGTATAGCCTCATTAAGTTCAAAAGAGCACTCGGTAACTAAACACAAATAAACAATTGATTGTGTGTTCCAATTTTCATCTGCTTATTGAATTAAAAGTTCAAACTTTGGGCAGCTGAAGTAGGATATCCTTGAACCCAAGGCACCACGCCAAAGCGTAATGTCCAATACTACATCTCTGAACAATTACTTCCTTGTTTCTTGTGCCTATGCAAAGCCACAGGTGATTTGGCCAAGTTTCCTCTTTTAAACTATAATGAAGGCTAGAACTGTATTATTAAGCTTTCTTAGTAAAAGCCCTAAGCTAGCCCAGGTCTTTAGATTACCAATGCTGCAGTTACTTTCCACGTGTCTCCCAGGATCCACAGGTGGAGGGCAGGGCGGCCAGAAACAGAGCCGCAGAGGTTCTAGCGGGAGTCAGAGATGCAACCTGAGAGGTGAAGCAGGGTGGGGTAGCTAGTGAGGTGTGGGAAGGCCAGGAGAAGGTATGAACAGGAAGGGGAAGGAGGGCGAAAGACATGCTAATTTAGGACTAAGTGTTCTGTGAAGACCAGGTTAGGTGCAGACAGAATGCTGGGTGTCAAGCCATCATGTGTGCACACACAGAGCCAAAGAAAAAAATGCTACCACGGCTAAGAGGATCCAGATTGAGCTGCGATCTCTAAGACAAGTAAACCACTGACAGTTAGGAAACAGGTTTCCATCTTCCACATAAAACTCTGACTTTTTAACAGGAAGGTAAGTCTCTTGGACTACAAGGAGATTAAATCACTCAATCCTAAAGGAAATCAACCCTGAATATTCACTGGATGGACTGATGCTGGCTGAAGCTCCAATACTATGGCCACCTGATGCGAAGAGCCAAATCATTGGAAAAGACCTTGATTCTGGGAAAGATTGAGGGCAGGAGGAGAAGGGGACAACAGAGGATGAGATGGTTGGATGGCATCACCAACTCAACGGACATGAGTTTGAGCAAGCTCCAGGAGTTGGTGATGGACAGGGAAGCCTGGTGTGCTGCAGTCCATAGGGTCGTAAAGAGTTGGACAAGACTTAGTGACTGAACCAGTTTTTAGTTGAACTCAGGTGGTAAAGAATCCTCCTGCAATGCAGGAGACCCCCGTTTGATTCCTGGGTTGGGAAGTTCCCCTGGAGAAGGGATAGGCTACCCACTCCAGTATTCTTGGGCTTCCCTGGTGGCTCAGACAGTAACGAATCTGCCTGAAATGCGGGAGACCCGGGTTCGATGCCTGGGTTGGGAAGATTTCCTGGAGGACGGCATGGCAACCCACTCCAATATTCTTGCCTGGAAAATGCCCATGGACAGAGGAGCCTGGCAGGCTACAGTCCATGGGGTCACAAAGAGTTGCTCACGACTGAGTGACTAAGCACACAAAGTTCTTAGAGCTTACTGATATGTATCAAAACACTTTCACAAGCTGTATCTTAAACACAGAAGTTAATTACTGAAAATCAAGCTCTAGCATTTGTAGCTAAGACCATGTGGTTTATTAGTGTCAAATCAAATCAAGTATTGGAAGCAGGGAATCAAAGAACAGGGCCTGCTCAGTCAGAGCAAAAGGAGCCAAAGTTCAGTAGCTCACAGGCTCTCATTCAGGATAAGCACTGCTTGCCGCAGGGACATTTAAAAGACCAGAGTGACTAAACCCAAAACAGATCACACACAAGGAGCAAAGGTTACTTATTAATGCTATTCTTCACTCTGGGGACAAGTGCAAAGGATTATTTAGTACATGCAGTTTGGCTAAAAAGCATTAACAAAATAAAGAGAAAATATTTATAACTAACTTCCATAATTAAGTTGAAACAATTTTAAAAGTTAACATCTGTAACATGGTACGAAAGGTTGATGTTTTAAATTTGTTTGTTCTACTTAACACTGTGGCTCAGCTGGTAAAGAATCCACCTGCAATGTGGGAGATCTGGGTTCGATCCCTGGGTTGGGAAGATCACCTGGAGAAGGGAAAGGCTACCCACTCCAGTATTCTGGCCTGGAGAATTCCATGGACTGTATAGTCCATGGGGTCGCAAAGAGTCGGACACGACTGAGCAACTTTCACTTTCACTTTTCATTTAACATTTAAAATTTTACAGCACAAAATTTAAAGTTTCCATATTTGTTCAGTTACTACTTATAGAGCTCTAGTCATTTTACCAGATTTAGCATTAAGTAATGACTGAGATTTTAAAATGTTGATAGTAGCCACACAGACTGGTATTTGATTGCATTTCAGGTTTAAAATGGGCTTTCCTGGTTACTTTCCCCAATAATCGAGTTAAACAACTGACTTTTCCTAACTATCATATAATGACTATACAATTCAAACTACCTGTCAAATAAATACCTTATATGTGTTAAAACTAAAGCGTATAACAATTTACCATCAATTCTTAGTGATACTTCTAAGGTCATTTAAGGTCAATTTTGCTCTACACCAGTGCTTCTCCACAGGGAGAAAGTTTTGCACTAAGAGCTCCCCTGACAAAACAGTTTGGCAAGACATTCTGGTTCTCACAAAAGGTAGAGGATGGGGTGCTCCTAGCATCTGGGGGTACAGGCCAGGAATATGCTGAATACACATCACGCAATGCACAAGACAACCCTAAAACAAAGAATGACCAGGCTCAAAATGTCTGGAGTGTCTCTGTTGGGAAACTCCATTCTAAATTGAAACAAGGAGATCTGCAAACACAGCCAGCTGACACCTTCAAAACAACAATTGCCAAGTAAGTGATTCAAAGTGCACTAAGCTTTGTTATTAGTACAGAGACTCAGACATAATAAAAGTTGCTTTTCATACTATTGAAATGACCTGACTATTAACGCATGAAGTTGCAGATGGGTATGAAGGGCAGTGTCCTCTCACTACCTAAGCAATTCATGAGTGTTTAAAAAAAGAACATT
Source organism: Bubalus kerabau (assembly GCF_029407905.1). Lineage (NCBI taxonomy): Eukaryota > Metazoa > Chordata > Mammalia > Artiodactyla > Bovidae > Bubalus > Bubalus kerabau. The sequence continues at coordinate 28,059,126 of NC_073642.1, forward strand.
TCAGGAGACAAAAAGAAAATGAAGTAATGACATTCTTGACAGTTTTCTATAATGCTTCAATTTTCAAGGACAAACATCAATTAATCATTACTTTTTGTTGCTGTCCTTTAGTTCTAACCAACTTTCCCCCCCTCCACAGCTGTTAGATGTTTAACTCGCTAAAGTTTAAAGTAAATGAGTAAAGTTAACCACATGATACTAGTTGGTAAAATAATCTTAGGCCAGTATCTGTCAAATAAAGTATCTGCCAGAACTCTCACGCTTACCTGGCAAAAGAACGGGCTCCAGTTTTTTAATTTTCGGTTCCGAATTAATCTTATCGTCAGTCTGAAACACATTAGCAAAAACAAATCAAAATCAAAATTCCCCCCCCACTCCGTGAGAGAAGGCAAATTTTTTTCCTAAGTGATGACACACGCGACAGGCACGTATCCCCCCACTTAAATTCTTTCATATTTTTACTAAACTCCTGTTCGTGAAGGTATTGGGAGTCGGACCTAAAAAGCACTATTGTACAACCACCTGAGGCGCCTCCAGGTGTTCACATTTACAACAGGTAGGTGACCCCTCCCTCCAGAAGCCCGCAGGCGATGCAATCCCGCCGGCGGTCACAGCGTGGACAGCCGCTGGGCAAAGGGCTAAATAAATCCCGGTTCGATCGTTCCCTGGGGTTCCGTCTCCGAGCCGAAGACGGCTGCGGCGGAGTTTTGCAAGTTTCCACCGAGCCGGCGGGGCTCGCTGGAAGGTGGCTTCCCCGCAACGGAATCCGGGGCCGGGGTCCGGAGTCCGGGACAGCCTCCCGGGCCGGCCCGCGCGCGGCTCCCCGGAAGCGCGATGAGAGAGCGGCAGCGGGGAGACGGCTGTTTACCTGGGGCGGCGGCAGGAGGTAGGACCTGAAGGTGGGTCTGGGCGGCTTGAGCGAGAACATGATGCGGCCGCCTGCTCGGTCCGGCCCGGTCGCGGCCCGGGACCCGCCTCCCGACGCCCGCGGGCTGAGAGCTCCCGGTGCGACTGCCCGGGCTCGGTCTGCAGCCAGCCGGGCCGGGCGGGCTGACGGGCGGGGACACAGCGGAGCGCCCGCCCGAGCGGGGAGGAGCCCGGGCCCATCCCCGGAAGGGGCCCGGCGCCGCGCCGCGCCCCGCCCCGCGAGACGGCGCGCGCAGGGCCGGCGGCCGGCCGCTCCTGGTCTCTAGGCTGCGCGGGCGCCGGAACGCGAGGCTTGTGCCGAGCGCCGCTGCCCTGCCCTCAGCGAGTGCGCCGGGGGGGAGTGAGGCCCGGGAGCCATCTTGAGAGCGCGGCCCGGGCGGGGCTGGGGGCGCTCCTACGGCGGCCGGCAGGGTCCACGGAGGCCAGGGGGACGTACGGCGGCCGCCTGGGGTCACGGGGGCCACCCGCGGGGGTCACGGCGGCTCGCGGGGACGTACGGCGGCCGGCGTGTGTCACGGAGGCCATCCATGGGGGCCACGGGGACGTACGGAGGCCGGCGGGGGTCACGACAGGTCCCTGGACGCCGCTCGCTACTTCCCCAGCTCGCGCGATCGGTGTTTTCCGTAGTCAGGAGGATCCCAGAGCGGGGAAAGGGGACCCTGTAGCCCGAGATCGACCGGTCACGCCGTCTGCGGCCAGCCTGTGAGGATCGGGCACCGGGGAGGCGGCCCAGGGCAGCGGGCAGTGACCGGGATCAGACGGTCAGCGCGATGCCTTCAAGGTGCACAGTGGGGGAGATCATCTCCCATCACCCAGTGTGTCTGTCCGTGCAAGGAGCCATGAGCCTGAGGTGTCCTGCTGAATTGCGTGGGATGCTGAGGCTGTTGACAGAGGACGTTGCCAGGCAACCTGAACGCCTCCGTTTACTTTAACTTCTACCCTCTTTATCAAACTCCATATTAAGCAAGTTACCTTCCTTTCTTTTCTTGCCTATCCTCACGTGTAAAAATACCAGTGAGCAGATAAATGATCAAAAAGCCCAGCGAGAGGCAGACCTTAACTGTTTGGACCAAATAGGCTATGGACCCAATAACTGCAAAGAATCAGCTACCTTCAGCTTATGAAGCCCAGGGCATTTCTGAACTCCAGCATGTTTCCGAACTGGAGCCGCCTTGGGTGGAAGGTGACTGGTGATGTTACATTTTGGTAAAGTATTAATTGAAACTAGGTTTTTCTTATAAATCCCTAATCTAGCATTTTATAATTAATGCCATAGGGAAGCTCCAATGAGGCCACCTGAGTCACAATCATTCTGACAAGTGTCCCTAATGGAAACACTAAACAACTTAAGGGGCTTCCCTTGTGGCTCAAATGTCTGTATAGTAAAAGCTATGGTTTTTACAATAGTCATGTACTGGATGTGAGAGTTGGACCATAAAAAAGGCTGAGCGTGAAGAATTGATGCTTTCAAGTTTTGGTGCAGGAGAAGACTCTTGAGAGTCACTTGAACAGCAAATCAGTCAATCCTAAAGGAAATCAACCCAGAATATTCACTGGAGGGACTGATGCTGAAGCTGAAGTTCTAATACTTTGGCTCCCTCATGGGAAAGGACAACTTATTGGAAAAGACCCTGATGCTGGAAAAGATTGAGGGCAAGAGGAGAAGGTGGTGACAGGATGTGATGGTTGGATGGCATCACCAACTTCATGGACATTAGTTTGAGCAAACTCAGGGAGATAATGCAGAACAGGGAAGTCTGGTATGGCAAAGAGTTGGGCACGACTTAGCAACTGAACAACAACCTGGTGGGTCAGTAGTAAAGAATCCATCTGTGATGCAGGAAATGTGGGTTCAATCCCTGGATCGGGACGATCCCCTGGAGAAGAAAGTGCTACCTACTCTGATATTCTTACCTGGGAAATCCCATGGAGAGAGGAGCCTGATGGGGCACAGTCCATGGAGTCGAAAGGAACTGGACAGACTTATCAACTAAACAACAAAATTTAAATAAGACTTCAAAATTTACCTTTTAAAAAAAAAAATTTATCTTGGATCCAGAACCCCAGTGATCTTTCTGGTTAAGTTGTTTGAGTGACATACGATTCCATTTTGCTTGGGTACTACAACTGTACTTTAAAATATCAAGTCCATTGAATTATAGGTATTAAAGATACTGTTGTACACATATATTTAACACCTTTTTATGAATTATCTGTGATTCATCTGCATTAAATAGATTAAAAAAAAATAAGAAAAAAGAGATCATATTTGCGGTTCCCAGAGGCAGGAGGTGGGAGAGAGGAACTGGAGAGAGTTGGTTAAAAGCTGCAAACTTCCAGTTATAAGAAAAGTAAGTACTAGGGAAATAATATAATACTGCTGTATGTTATTGGAGAAGGCAATGGCACCCCACTCCAGTACTCTTGCCTGGAAAATCCCATGGACGGAGGAGCCTGGTAGGCTACAGTCCATGGGGTCGCTAAGAGTCGGACACCACCGAGCAACTTCACTTTCACTTTTCACTTTCATGCATTGGAGAAGGAAATGGCAACCCACTCCAGTGTTCTTGCCTGGAGAATCCCAGGGACGGGGGAGCCTGGTAGGCTACCGTCTATGGGGTCACACAGAGTCGGACACGACTGAAGTGACTTAGCATAGTGTAGCGTATGTTATATGGGAAAGTTAAGGGAGTAAATCCTAAGAGTTCTCATCACAAGGGGAAAAAATGTTTTTTTCTCTCTTTTTACTGTATTCATATAAGATGATGAATGCCAATTAAATTCACTGCAGTAATCATTCTACAATATATGCGAGTCAAATCATTAGACTGTACACCTTAAACTTGTGCAGTGATATATGTCAATTATACTTTAATAAAACTGGACAAAATGGATTGTTTTCCCATACATGCTCTGCAAGGAATGTATGGATCTTTCTTTATGCTGAAATGGCTTACTGTGACTTGGGCCTTGCCATACAAGTTTTAGGATCTACAACTCTATTAAGTGACCATACAATTAAAAAACTGAAAAACTGATTTCCAGATTTGTCTTGACCTACCCTAAATGTTAGGACCTTTTCAGATATCTAATTGTGTTAGTGTGTTTGGGTTGCCCTAAGAAAACATCACAGACTAGGCGGCTTAAACAGCAGTTTATTTCTCACAGTTCTGGAGGCTGGGAAGCCCAAGATCAAGTAGGAAAGATGGAATTCTGGTGAGAGCACTCTGGGCTTGCAGACAATGAAGAGAGCTGAGTGGTGGGAGGTGGGTGGTGGGTGGGTGCAGGGTGTCAGAACTCACTCTGGTGCCTCTTCTTTATTCAAGTTAATTTTTATTGGGGGGGTATAGTTGCTTTACAGTGTGTTAGTTTCTGCTGCACATGAATCAAATCAGCCATATGTTTACATATATCCCCTCCCTGTTGAGGTGGGCCTCCCTCCCACCTTCCCCCTCCTACCCCCTAAGTCATCACTGAGCACTGAGTTGAGCTCCCTGTGCTACACACCAGCTTCCCACTAGCTATCTGTTTTACACGTTGTAGTATATATGTGTCAGTGCTACCCTCCCAATGCAGCCCACCCCTCCATTGTGTTCACATGTCCATTTTCTATGTCTGCGTCTCTATTCCTGCCCTGCAATGGGTTCATCTGTACCTTCTTTCTAGATTCCACATATATGCATTAATATATAATGTTTGTTTTTCTGACTTACTTCACTCTATAACAGACCCTAAGTCCATCCACATCTGCAAATGACCTAATTTTGTTCCTGGTGCCTCATCTTATAGGGGCATTCATTAATCCTGTTGGATTAGGATCCCAGCCTTTATGAACTCATTTAACATTTATTACCTCACAAAGAGGTGTCTCCTACCTCCAAATACACTCATTGAATTTCAGCTTTAGTGTCTGAATTTTGGGAGAATCAGTGCAATTCCAAGCACTAGTCTTGGTCTCCTTGATAACTCTGTTCCTTGGAAATAGCTGCCTATCTCCTTCTTTGTCTCTAATGTCACTCTTTTGTCCTCCTGTTTTTCTGACTCTGTTTCTTGTATTGGTTCTTCTATTGTGCAGGATAGGAGGATAGAGGGCAGGAAAAGAGGGTGACAGTGGATGAGAAGGTTGGATGGCATCATTGACTCAATGGACTTGAATTTGAGCAAATTCCAGAAGATAGTGAAAGACAGAGAAGCCTGGCATGCTGCAGTCTATGGGGTCGCAAAGAGTTGAATATGACTGAGTGACTGAACAGAAATGGTGGGGGATAGTGGTATTCCCTACAGACCATTTCCTTTTCCCTGTGAAGAAGGGAAGAAAAAAGCACATAACACTTTTTGAATACCTATTATGTACTAGGTAATTTATATATTCATTCAATCAGTTACCAAATTTGTATTGATTGCTACATGTGTATGCGCTTTACTCACTCAGTCATGTCTGACTCTTTTTGACCCCATGGATTGTAGCCCGCCAGACTTCTCTGTCTGGGATTTCCCAGGCAAGTGGGGTGCCACTCCCTTCTCCAGGGGATCTTCCCAACCGAGGGATCAAACCTGGGTCTCCTGCATTGGCTGGCAGATTCTCTACCATCTGAGCTACCAAGGAAGCCCTATTGATTGCTAACTCTGTGTTAAAAACTACTTGGGTCACTAAGAAGACAGTTTCTACTTTCCTGGCACTTTCATTACAGGTGAAAAGATACACAAAATTAATGTATAACAAGTGCCATGAATTGAAAAATATGGGAAGAGGATGAGGGCTTTTTTTTCAATGGGAGATGGAGTGTGATCAGGGAAGGCCTTCTGATCAGGTGACATTTGAGCAGACAGAAACTGCAGGGAGTGAAGGAGCAAGCCAAGTGGAAATCAGGAGGAAGAGGAGAGAGTCATGCAAATGCCCAGGGTTGAGATCCTGCCCGGTGTGTTCAGAGCAGCCTAATCCAGTGGGAGAAGAGGTCAGAGAAAATCAACGAGCCAGATCACAAGGGTTCTGAAAGTTTAGGTGCTTTTGTGATGCTTTGAGTTGAGAATGACTTGATCTAACATTTTAAATTAATCATACACACACACACACACCCTACTGTAGAGGTACATAATGGTAGAAGCTGTGAGACTGAATATAACAGGACCCTACATTGCTTCTCCACCACCTCCCATGCCCTAAACCTGCCTCTTGCCTGTAGAAAAACTTGAGTCAAAGAATATATTTAATCAGAGAAGTGAGAAAATTCAGAAGCAAAGGAAAACAGTCAAACAGGACAAAATAATAACAGTTTAGTCATTAAGCTCAGTCAAAGACCTTTAGTTCCTCCTCAGGGGCTATAGGTAATACTCTGAGCCATATCCTGTGAACTGTCTTCAGTCAGTCAGTCATTTCAGTCACTTAGTTGTGTCCGACTCTTTGTGACCCCATGGACTGCAGCACGCCAGGCTTCCCTGTCCATCAGTAACTCCTGGAGCTTGCTCGAATGCATGAACTGTCTTATAGGTACTGAAACCCCCACCAGGCGGAAGAGGTTAACTATCAATACATGACAACCAGACTGTGTTCATGACCTAAGCTGCCACAATTCTGAGAACTGGGAACAAACCAACTCCAGGACTGAAGATTAATTGTACTCAAAATGATCAAGATGACACTGGTCAGACCACTGATGACCAATTTCAAGATGACTGTCAGAGCTGCCTGTGCTGTTTCTGCATGAAGCCCCCTCCTTCTGCCTAGAAAAGCCCTTGCCTACTGATTGTCAGTGGTGGGAGTCAGCCATTGAACAGGAGTCTCCTCTCCCCCTGACCCCCTGCAATGTTGCCAGCTTCTGAAGTAAAGCAAACTTCCCACCACCCTTGCCCCTTTACTGACTTTAGAGCAGCCAGCAGCCAGACCCCACTTTTCAGTAACAATGCTAGTTGGGGACTGTTAGAAGAGTCCAGATAACAGAAAGTGATAGTGGAAGCAGTCGGGGAGAGGTAGTGTATAGTGGTTATGTACAAGGAAATGGCAACACACCCTAGTATTCTTGCCTGGGAAATCCCATGGGCAGAGGAGCCTGGTGGGCTATAGTCCATGGGGTCGCAAAGAGTCGGAACACGACTGAGCAACTAAACAACAACGTCTACAAAACTATGCCATTACCTGAGTATATGGCCCTTGAAGATAACTATTAAGTCATTTAAAACATCTTTTTCCTGAGGGGGAATTCTGGGAAGATGACAACAGCAGCATAATTTTTCAGTTTCCCCAGGAAAACAGACAAAGGAACTATAAAGCAAAACCGAAGCCCCATGGACAACATTCACCACAAATCTAAGTGAACTGGTTTCCCCAAGATTTCCAAAATATAGGTAAGTAGGATTAAACCACAGCACTTAGAAGATTTTTGTAATATCAGCAAAGGGAATCAATGAGGCATCTGGAGAATTCCCAAATAGCCAGAAGGTATTTACTGGCCTGGCCAGTCAAGTGGAGAAGAGCAAGTGAAGTAGAGAATGGTGTTTGGGAGTGCAGGGGCTCCTGGTGGTCTGAGGGGTAGAACTTTTGAAACTGCTAGAGGAACTCTTGAAACTGACCTACCTGGGCTTCATTAAAGAAAGGGAGCCACAGCAAGGACAGACTGCTGGGCATGGAAACAAAACGAGCCAAGTCAAGACAAAGGAAAGGGAAGGTCCAAATAAAGATGGAGGACCAGGAATCTCTGAAAATAAACTGACTTTACAATTTTTCTGTTGTTTGCAGGGCATGTGGGAATCTTAGTTCCCTGACCAAGGACTGAACCTGTGCCCTGTGTGGTGGAAGCATGGACTCTTAACCACTGGCCCACGAGGGAAGTCCCCTGGTTTTTACAAAATTTTAATGCCAGACTGTAAAAATAAAGAAGGTTCTCTTGTGAAGTTAGAAAAGCTATCCTGACAACTGCCGTCTTCAAAAAGTTTGAGAAAACCTATTTCACATAACAATAATCAAGGGAAAGCATGGAAGTCAAATCCCATAGACAAGTATTGTAATAAAAAAGATGATCAGAATAGCATTCCTACCAACAGTAAAAGCACACCAGGAAGACACACCCTCCATACAGATCAAAAACAACACCCAGCATTTCATGGAGCTAAAAGACACAAAGAAGATCATAGGAAACATGAATAAATTAGGTAAACCAGAATTAGAAATATTGCTTCCCAGGTGGCTCAGATGGTAAAGAATCCACCTGTAATGTGGGAGACCTGGGTTCAATCCCTGGGTCAGGAAGATCCCTAGAGAAGGGAATAGCTACCCATTCCAGTATGTCAACAGGAGACTCAGTGAGACTCCTGGGGATAGATTCAGGGCCCTCACCTGAGGCAAGGTAGGAGGGACCAAGAAAGGGGGGCTGTGTAATGAGTGGACAGGTGGAGAATTCTGAGAAGCTTTGCCTTCTTCAAACCTGTTCTCTAGTGCTGTCAGAGGTTCTCCAGCTTATTCTGAGAAATACTTTTTTTTAGGGTGTGGCAAAGGGCTTAAGAATTGATGCTTTTGAACTATGGTGTTGGAGAAGATTCTTGAGAGTCCCTTGGACTGTAAGGAAATCCAACCAATCCATACTAAAGGAAATCAGTCCTGAATATTCATTTGAAGGACTGATGCTGAAGCTGAAACTCCGACACTGGAGACTGAACTGAACTAAACTGAAAGGGCTGAAAGTTTTCTAGGCATCCAAAGCAAAGAATTAGGAATGAGGCCAAATAAGATGGGTTTATCCTTGGCTCAAATAACACAGGGAGCAGGATTGATTGAACAGTCTCGATGTAGCAATAGATAAGCAGTTTTATTTATTAAATAAATGTTATAATTTATTAAATAAATGTTATCATTTATTAAATGTCCAAGTCCCATCATCCATGCAATGGTGTAGCAGTGCTTTCTGGTAAATCCAGCCCAGTTCAGGGATTCTGATCTGCACATGAACCTCTTTAGCCTCCAGAGTCTCTCTGATCAGTATCTTTGGCACAACGGCACTGTGCCTCTCTCTCTACCTCTCTCCCCAACTCTTTGCCACTTTATGGCAATGTTATGTCTGAAATTCCAAATTGAGCCTCACCTTTTGTTTTTAGCTGTGAGTCATCTTTGACACTCTTGAGAACTCCCACCTCGAACATGGATCCTTTAGATTTTAGCCACAGCTTTACACAGACCATTGCAATAGACAGAAGTACAATTAATTTGTATTTGGCATCTAGGACTATATGACAACAAGAAGATTCATATGGGACACAATTTTTACACATTAACAAAACTATTGGTCACCTTACCCTATTACAGTGTGACCTCTGATATAATCGTGGACTTTTTTTCTTATTGTGTAATTTTAAAACATGAAAACATAAAAAAAAAAACCCATAAAGAAGATATGATACTTAAGTCCCCTTTCCAGTCCTCCCTTCTTGCACCTCTTAGTTTGTTTTCTCTTCCACCCCTCCTTTTCTCATGTTTGCTTTTTCTTTAATTTCCCTTTCTCACATAGCTGCTTACTCCCTTAAATAAACTATTGGTGACACCCAAAAGCATGTCTTTGGCTGTTTTTGGTTGCCCTCAGAAACAGAGATTGTTGTAATTGTTGTTTAGACGCTATGTCATGTCGCACTCTTGTGATCCCTGAGGACTGCAGCCCCCAGGCTCCTCTGTCCATGGGATTTCCCAGGCAGAAATACAGGAGTGGGTTGTCATTTCCTTCTCCAGGGGATCTTCCCGGCCCATGGATTGAACCTGGGTCTCCTTCAGCGGCAGGTGCATTCTTTACCTCTGAGCCACCTGGGAAGCCCCAAAGAGATCATAGGCTCTTGCCTATTGATTAAGCAATTGGAGTCTTTACTTTTCTTGACCCTACTCCAACTAAAAAAAGAACTAAGTTTACTAACATATGCTACCAAACTATTACTTAAAGTTTAGTGCCTTTACATTTTAAATTAATCAAAATATAAATTAACTAATGGTCAAAGATCTCTAATGAAAATGTTTTCAGAAACTGATGATGTTTAGATGACCAAGATGGAACTCATCTGTGGTTCTGATGTAAAAACCAAAGAAACAAAACACATTAGCACTCTGTTTCTGAGGAAGTCTTCTCTTGCTGAACCTTGGGGTCTTCCATTGTAATTCCGGACACAACTACTAAGTTACTTACACTGCTGGCATGTCCAGGTCTGTGTAAGTTGCCCTGGAGGGCTTTCACACTCCTAGGACGGCCATGTAAACTTTTTGACCTTGAACATGGGAATCCCAAAGTTTGGTGTGTTTTCACAGACAGTAAGTTTTCCTTGTCAGTTCTGTCAGTAACAGACAAGCAAGAGATCTGAGGGGCTGTTTTAAAAACACAGTTTTCGTCTTCCTTGTCTGTGAAATGTCCACAATGCTCAGCCTGCAGTGCAGCTTCGGACGCAAAGGAAGGTATTTCCGTGCTCCGAGATCGCATAATCTTTTGAACTTCATACTTCCATTCCGTGGTCCACTGCTGAACTGTCGAGGGGCATGTTGGGTCCCCGGCTGCACCCCAGTTGTTAGCCCCACCAACCACCTTTCTTCCCCGGGAATACACAAAGCTTCTGGACTTTAGAGTTTTACAAGCGCTGAACGTCTCATCAGGGTAACGGCAGCTTGTCTTTGTTTCTTCCAGGGGATAAGAAATGGTGCTTTCTACCTTTGTGGTTTCCACTGTCAGCTGAGTGCTTTTTTGAAAATCTGACTTGTTTTCTGAATGTATAGCATCTGTTTGACTTAAACTTGGGGAAGTCATTTCTTCTTTTTTAGGGACTACCTGCCTTTCATCATTTTCAGCTGAAATCCCAGTATCTGGACCTGACTTCGGTTCCGAGCTGCTCTTGCAGTTGTCGGAGACAAGCTGACCTCGGTCCGGGGATGCTGGCGTGCCAGTACTGGGTGGCAGGCGAAGGCTGCCCTGGCGCTCTGGGGCCAGGTACGTCCTTTGGTCCTTCTCTTCCTTCCCACGGAAGGAACCGGCTTTTTTCCTGGACGCTGCCCCCGGCGGCATGCAGAAGGAAGTATCCTCATACAACAGCTCGTCCCCGTTAAAATGGTACCTGTACAGGCTGTAGCCATCGGCGCTGCTGATGCTGCTCCGCCTGAGAAGGAACGTGGCATCACATTCCGAGGAGGCCCGGGACCGCGTCTGTATCAGGTCAGACTTGTCGATTCCCGCCAGGTTTTCCAGCGCATTCACCATTCTGTTAGATAGTTCTTCCAGTTGGGAGAGGCGAAGGTCCACAGTCTGTAGGGAAGTTTTCATAAAGTTTTCTCTTTCGTTGATTTCCTCCAACCTCATTGACATGTTTTCAACTCTAGTGAATACAAAGGGACAGGTGTATTACACCGAGATGAACTAAAGATTAAAACCAAAAATTAATGTTATTGTTGTTGTATGATTTTTTCAGGCTTTGGGGAATCATGGGACTCGGGCATATTTTTAAACATCACACACTCCTAATATAACCACTGAAAATTACCCTGAGGAACATCAGAAAACAACAGAAGTACAGTTAACACATAGGGTGCTCTTTACCCTTCATTACACCAAGTACCTTATATATGTATTAATACGTACTCACCAAAGTCCTACTCTAGGCTTGTTTAATCTCACAGCAGCCCTATGAGGCAGGCAGTCTTTTCAACACCCCCATTTTATTGATGGGGCTTCCCAGGCGGCTCAATGGTAAAGAACCTGCCTGACAGCGTAGAAAGACACAGATTGGATCCTTGGGTTGGGAAGATTCCATGGAGAAGGAAATGGCAACCCACACTAGTATTCTTATCTGGGAAATCCCATGGACAGAGGAGTCTAGCAGCTGCAGTCCATTGGGTCACTGAAGTGTTAGTGACGGAAGAACAACAACATTTTACCCATGAGGAAATAGAGTCAAGGAGAGGGTAAGTAATCTGCCTAAGGATGCACAGCGGGCAAACACTGGGGCTCCAGCATGAGCTCCAGCTCTGCTGTCTAAGCTGGCACATCACACTGCCTCTGATGATAAAGGAAAACACTAGCACTTAGGTTTGTGAGATTTGAGTATAGCTGTCAGCAAGGAATGGTTACAATGACAAAATAAATACATTCAAATCCTTATTTGAAATTCAGGGGATTCAGAAAATACATTGTTAATAGTTAAGTTTAGGTTCATCACAAATTATTAGAGGAATGCAAATCAAAACTACAATGAGCTATCACACCAGACAGAATATCCCTCATCAAAAAGTATACAAATAACAAATGCTGTAGAAGGGTGTGGAGAAAAGGAAACTTCCTACACTGTCAATGGGAATGTAAGTTGGTGCAGCCACTATGAAAAAGAGTATGGAGGTTCCTTAAGAAACTAAAAATAGAGTTGCAATATAACCCAGCAATCCCACTCCTGGGCATATATCCAGAGAAAACCATAATTCGAAAATATACAGGAACTCCTGTGTTTATAACAGCACTAAAATAGCCAGGACATGAAAGCAACCTAAGTGTCCATCAACAGATGAATGGATAAAGAAGATGTGGTATGTATAGACAAATATTACTCAGCCATAAAAGAGAATGAAATAATGGCATTTGCAGCAACATGGATAGACTTAGAGAGTATCAGACTAAGTGAACTAAGTCATATGGAGAAAGACAAATACCAAATGATATCACTTATATGTGTAATCTAAAATATGACACAAATGAACCTATCTATGAAATGGAAACAGACTCATAGACTTAGCAGATCTTGTGGATGCCAAGGGGGAAAGAGAGTGGGAGGGAAGGTTTGGGAGTTTCTGATTAACAGATGCAAACTAGTATATGTAGAATGTATAATTAAGGTCCTACTGTATAGCACAGAGAATTATATTCAATATCCTGGGTAAGCCATAATGGAAAAGAATATGAAAAATAATATATATATGTATATAACTAAATCACTTTGAAGCAGAAATTAATACAATATTATAAATCAGTTATACTTCAATGAAATAATTTTTTAATGCAAAAATAATTAAGTTCAGATTATCAGATATTTTACTTCAGGGACAAGTAGTCATTTAGCTATCTGAGAAATACCAATGAACTTAAATTGTTAACTATATTTAATAATTGGTATTCCCTTATGGGATTGTAAGGAAGATCATGGCAGATTATAAATATCTGCTTTTGGATTTTCTTTTAATTCTTAGATGATCAGGCAATAGCCTGTGAAATCATAATGTTGCCTGAACTAAAACCTGCTAAGGTTCTACTTCTGTTGGCTGCATTGAACAGCTGTGTTCTGTTGTGTGGGAGGGTCCTTGGATTCTATTCTTAATTCTTTTCATGGGGAGAGGACTATTTTTATGCCCCTTAGGAAACCACATCATTTGAGCAGGAAGGATCTGGCTTCCTGGAAGTTTGCCACCAGGAGGACCAATTTCACCAAATTCACCATGTATGAGGAGATGTGACTTCCTCCTTTAGAAGCTTCCCTACGGGGATTAACATACACACACCAGTGTATATGAAATAGATGATCAAGATAGACCTACTGTGTAACACCAGGAACTCTACTCAATATTTTGTAATAATCTCTATAGGAAAAGAATCTGAATATATATATATATACATATATATATATATATATATATATATAAACTGAATCGTTTTGCTGTACACTTGAAACTAACACAACATTGTGAATCAACTATGGTTCAATAAATAAATAAATCAACAAATAAATATTAAAAAAAAAAAAACAAACAAGCTTCCCTACCATTGGGCTTCCGTGGTGACTCAGTGGTAAAGAACCCACCTGCCAAGCAGGAGATGTGGGTTCCATCCCTGGGTCAGAAAGATCCCCTAGAGAAGAAAATGGCTACTCACTTCAGTATTCTTGCCTGGGAAATCCCATGGACAGAGGAGCCTGGTGGGCTACAATCCATGAGGTGGCAAAGAGTTGGACACAACTTAGTGACTAAACAACTACAACAACCATAGGGAACCTAACTACAGTTTCTAAGGGTTCTCTCTCCTCCTGCATTTCAGGGACCAACAAGAACTTTTCACTCCTAATTTTCCATGACTTCAAGTCCAACTTAATTGTCTCTGTTAAATGTCATGTCTTCTCACGCCCTTCAAATCCATTGCCACGAGGATTCATTCTTTTTGTGTTAGAAACCACATTGCTTCTGGAACAGACTTGAGATCCTTGAACAAACACAGAGTTTTGAGATAAAGCAGCTGTGCAAACTTTTAAAAGTAAATAAGCCGGTAAAATACAGATAAGTATCTTCTCAAATCTTCTCTAATTCTCTGCCTGACTTATCCCTTGTGTGACCTAATCCAGAAGACAGCATCATCAGCCACTCAGAAAAAGGAGACCTCAGACTCATCTGATTCTGTCACCCTGACATCTCCCTAACCGTCCCTCCTCCCCTGTAATGAATAGATAACCCCGCTGTGTGTAGGACGCCTCTTTAGGTGTCTCAGAAATGCCCCATCCCTACTGTAGCCACTCCCTTAACTGAAGCTGTGGAGGAAACAAAGCTTCAAGATGTGGTTTAAGTTAAGAATATTATTTCAAAATAGATAACTGTCAAGAACCTACTGTACAGCTCAGGGCACTCTACTCAGGCTCTGCAGTGACCTAAATGGGAAGGAAATCCAGAAAAGAGGTGATATGTGTATGCATATAGCTGATGCACTTTTCTGTACAGCAGAAATTAATGCAACGTTGTATATCAACTATACTCCAATAAAAAAGTAACTAAATAGAATGTTATTTCAAGCTTATTTTTAAATAGCTACAGTATGGAGATGGCACATTTTATGCCAAATCAAGGGAAGTTGTATTGAGTTTTTAGAGCATGTGTGAAAGAAGGAAGAAAGAACCAGGTGACATTCACTTCTCTCTGAAATGATTTAACAGAAAGGACACTTGGAAAACTATTTCCCCTTCCAGCCTTGACTTGTAACTTTTGTAACATGATGACTTAAGTGTGTTTCACAAATCTTGACATCCATATATGGAAATCAAGGGAGGGGTTTCCATTTCAGGAGGGGAAAGAGAAGGGATGGAGGAAATCATTGGGAAAGGGTCCCATCTCTACACACTGAATGGCAGGAAAGCATATAAGAGAAATCCATCATTTATAACAGAACTCACAGTGAGATATGGACTTTCCTGACTTTTGACATCTTAATTCTGTTTTCTTTTCAGCACAGAACAAAAACTGTTCTAGGTCCATGGCCTACCCATGAAATAAAGTCGATTTCCTCTTGAAGACATATTTCCAATAATGTCATATTTCTAAGGTCATGTTTTCTGTTTAAAGCTATCATACAGTTAGTTGACTACTTTTTCTTTTGGTGTACGGTTCTTTTTTTTTAATGTTTATTTATTTATTTGGCTGCACCAGGTCTTGTTTGTGGCATGCGAGATCCCTGTACCCCCTGCATTAGAATTGCGGTTTCTTAACCACTGGACTACCAGGGAAGTTGCTGACCCATTTTTCATTGGATCATTTCCCCCTTATTATTGAGTTTTGAGAGTTCTTTAGATATCCTGTACACTAGCCCTACAGCAGATACGTGATTTGCATGTGTTTCCTCCCAGTCTGTGCCTCGTTTTTCATTGTCATAGCAGTGTCTTTTGTAGAGCAAAAGTTTTTTCTTTTGATGAAATCCAGTCTATCACTTTTTCTTTTCTTTTATAGATGCTTTCTGTGAGTTGTACTTTCAGTTTCAGTTTAGTTTGAAAAACTTTCAGTGAAAGGATTCCCTGAACTCTAGGTGCTGAACAGGTATAGAATGACATGACCATATGGGTAGAGGTGGTTCAGTTCAGTTCAGTTCAGTTCAGTCGCTCAGTCGTGTCCAACTCTGCAACCCCATGAATCGCAGCACTTCAGGCCTCCCAATCCATCACCAACTCCCGGAGTCTACCCAGACCCATGTCCATCGAGTTGGTGATGCCATCCAGCCATCTCATCCTCTGTCGTCCCCTTCTCCTCCTGCCCCCAATCCTTCCCAGCATTAGGGTCTTTTCCAATGAATCAGCTCTTCACATCAGGTGGCCAAAGTACTGGAGTTTCAGCTTCAACATCAGTCCTTCCAGTGAACACCCAGGACTGATCTCCTTTAGGATGGACTGGTTGGATCTCCTTGCAGTCCAAGGGACTCTCAAGAGTCTTCTCCAACACCACAGTTCAAAAGCATCAATTCTTCGGCGCTCAGCTTTCTTCACCGTCCAACTCTCACATCCATACATGACTACTGGAAAAACCATAGCCTTGAGTAGACGGACCTTTCTTGGCAAAGTAATGTCTCTGCTTTTAAATATGCTGTCTAGGTTGGTCATAATGGTTACAGATCTTCAAAGATTTTTGTCCATATCTCAGTATATCTAATACCTAGAGGATTTAAATTTGAATCTTATACCACTAAACCTGAAAGTAGTTTAACCAAAATGCATTTTTGTTAAGGTTGAATTTGAATAATGTTTTCCATTCCATTCACATAATAAGCACAACAATCTATAAATCAGTGGAACTTTTGTAGTAACTTGGGCTTCCCAGGTGGCACTAGTGGTAAAGAATCCACCTGCCAATGCAAGAGACATAAAAGATGCAGGTTCAATCCCTGGGTCAAGATCCCCTGGAGAAGGAAACGGCGACCCATTCCAGTATTCATGCCTGGAGAATCCCATGGACAGAGGAGCCTGGAGGGCTACAGTCCATGGGGTTGAAAAGAGTCAGACTTGACTGAAACGACTTAGCATGCACCAACAGAATATATACCTAAGTAGGGCATAACTTTATTGACTTTCATAGACTCTTATCTATTAAATATAATGTCCAGGCTAGTGAGAAGCAGCTGTATAGCACAGGGAGTTCAGCCTGGTGCTCTGTGATAGCCTAGTGGGGTGGGATGGGAGGTGGGAGGGAGGCTCAAGAGAGAGGGGATATATGTTTACTTATAACTGATTCACTTTGCTCTACAGCAGAAACCAGCACAACATTGTAAAGCAATTATCCTCCAATTAAAAATAAAAATAAATAAACAAAAAAATATGAGGTCCAAATTCATGTTCTCATGGTAAGAGTCCTGTGTGTCTTTGCAAAGGACAGAACAAGACATTGGGAGCTCTGTAGTAAGCCAGTTATTAAAATTCATTTTCTGTACAGTCATTTTTTTATGTGAAACAATCACCCTTTACCTGCAAGGCATCTCACAAATTATATGGGAATGTTTCCTTAATGATAGAGTTAAAAGGTAACATAAAAATATAATGTTAGTGGAGCAACCAGGTCCGGTTCCTACTTGACAAGACCCATGTTTCAAGATTGCATGGTCATCTATGTTGAGTTCTAAGACTATTCCTACCCTGTCATTTCATTCCAGGTCTATAGATCATAGAGTTGTCTTATCCAGGCGAAATTCAGCTATTTTAATTCCCATCTGCTTCTTCGTATGGGGCTGCCTTTTAAGTTTAGTAATTGTAGGGAGAACACCCAGGGTGGCACCTGGTTGTGCTTACTTATGGAGTTTTTATATGTGAAAGACTAAACAAAGAACAATACTTGAGTCTTCAATCTTCTGTATTCATTCTTTTCAGTCAGCAAAAGACTTAGTCATCACTGAAGAATATTAAGTTCTCTGGGATTCTGCCTCCATGCCACATCATTTATACACAGCAACTTGGCCAGGCACACCTCAAACCTCCTTGGATTCTAGAATTCAGGTCATCTAAATCATTAACCTTTCCTGACTCTGTTCTCTGCTCTGGCCAGACTCTGGTCAGGCCCTCACTGAAGCTCTTATTGATATCCTAGGTTGTCTCTCCCTTACTTCCAACATAGCAGTGACAGTCCCTAAGCCTTCATCCATCATGACCAGGACTCCAGGGCTGGGCAGGGATAAACAGGGCTGGAGGTGATGTAATATGTTTTGCTGCCATTTGTGAACCCTGACATCACCATGGTACCCGCACTGACTGGTTCGCAGCAGCCCAGGCCCCCATCAGCCTCCCTTTTGCTGTACCTCAAGCATCATTCACTTTCTGCATCCTTGCCATCAGGTTGAGAGACATGGAGCCACACTGACTTGACACAATAAAGAGTCACAACTGGGTTGTCATTATTGCCACCAGGCAATCTCTTGGTTAATGGCATTCCTACCGTATTTTCCCTCAAGATGAACTCGGATCCTCCCTCTGGCTTCAAGTCTTTAATGTTGCTGGGTCATTCTTTCTCCCCATTCCTACTGCTGCTTCTTACATGTCTGAATTTTCCATTTGTATAAAACTCTTGGCCTCTCTCTAGCCTTTCATTTACTCTTGACAAAAACTGATTTTCTGGAGTGGGGACCAGGACATGAGTGTGCTTCTTTCTCTCTCTCTCTCTTTGGGAGCCCGCTGCCTGCAGGAGTGTGGGTTCTCATTTTGTCAGGGTCATGGAGTAAGCTTAGCAGGGAAGAAGGCAGCGGGGGCTATGGGCTCCTGGAGCTTCCTGTGCCTGGGTGGGGACAGGACAGGTGTGTATTTGGCAAGACCTGATCCACATCCTCTAGCACAAAATGTATTACTAATAAAGTTGATGTTTTTAATCTCAGTCCAATGTCTGCAATGATCTCTGATTTGGCTTTCAAAGTCACATAAGGAGTGAGATTGTCATTTACCAGGCACATTGAAACTCCACCACTTCATCCCACCCCTCTTCTATCATCTAAGCATCCTTGACTCTTATGAATTTATAAGATAAAGACTTTCAGGTAAGCTCTTCCCCCACCTTCCCCACTCCTATGTGGACAGCATACTCTCCATCAGAGGAATCACCACCTCTTTTCTAAGACTGATCATTCTTTCAGGTCTTTTTGCAGTTACTGTCTTGTTTCTCTTTGTTATGTCTTTGTTAGAAGCATCTTTCTTACCAGCATCTTCTCTTCCTGGTACTTGGGAAGAGGATACCAAAAGATCAGTTGCTGATTTCCCATTAAGCCCACAGGAAACCCAAGACCTTCACAGAGATCCTCCCCCCACCCATTGCTCCCCAGTCCTTGTTAAGGGTGAAGGAAAGCCACTTTCTCCTGGACCCCCTCCTCTTTCTGTCTCTGGCATCTACCTGTGATTCAGCCAAGAAAGTGTCAACAAAGGGAAGTGGAGGGGCAGGAATGTGCTCCCGTCACCCTGAGAACACAGCCAAGGGAAATGGAAAGCATTGTGTTTTTACTATCTCCCCACCCCCTGCCACCAGCCCCAGCACAGTTTCATTCCTCTTACGTGTGCGAGGAGCCCCAAGAGGAAAATGCAATTTGGCAGCAACCTGATAATCACATTCCTGGAGCCTTGATCCAAGAATGGTAAAAATCCAAACAATGCTGGGAAAGGGAGAGGGGGCCAGGCAGGGTGAAAGAGCACTGTTTCCATGGTAAATCACTGCCTGTGATTACAGTCAAGTTAACATATAACTAAAACGTGGAGATTAGGTTATAAGATGAGGCACCTTATCCTTCTCATACAGAAACCATTTTTTATAATCTTGAAAGGTTAGTAATTACTAGTAAAACAGCAAAGAAGTGTCTCAAAGTTTTATTGAAAAGTATTAAGGCCAAAAGTTGGTGTAGATAACCCTTGAGTTTGGCTGGTAGAATTATTAATACAAGGTGACTAGGTGTATGAGTGGGGAGGGGACAGAGCCCTGCAGCTGCCTGGGGCACCATCCCTCCTGTGGCCTGGGGCAGAGTCGGTGGCCTAAACACACACCAGGAAGACTTCATTGTGTATCATGTATTCTCTTGTAATTGCTAGGGCCCCTGATTGGGAACTATGTGCTGACATATTCTTTTGACATTGTACCATGTTTTTAAGTTTCTCGGTATACACATGTATATCAGACATGAAATACATGGTTTCAGAAAACTTTAATGCTCAAGACTCCAGGGTAGAAGGGGACTTCCCCAGTGGTGCAGTGGCTAAAACTGCACTCACAATGAAAGGGGCCCAGGTGTGATCCCTTGTCAGGGAACTAGATCCCACGTGCCTTGATTAAGAGTTCTCATGCTGCAGCTAAAGATCCTGCATGCTGCAATGAAGATCGAAGCTCCCCAGTGCTGCAACTAAGACCTATTACAGCCAAAATAAAATAAATAAAATGTAAAAAGAATGATGCTCCAGAATCCCCTTAGGCATGGCTCCCTCGCTATGCTCATCCTTCTACAGACATTGTCCATTAAAGTCTTTGGAACAATCTTATCAATTCTCATGCACTTTAACAAGCTTCAGTTGCTTTATGAAGTGATCAAGGTTCTCAAAGACTATAAAATGCGGGAAAAAAAAAAGTCCGTAGCGTGGGTTGATTGTTCTTGTCCACCTTTGCTAGTTGCTCTGGGGTGTGCAGCTGCAGGAAACGCAATACTACAAAGCATGGAACAAGTCCCTCTCTGTCCCTCCCAGACCTGCCTTCCTCTGCTAACTGACTGACTCCCAAGCACAGGCAATCAGTTCATGTAGCTTGTAAGCAATGATGGTGATCTCGATGCGTAGCCAGGACAGATGACTTTGCCCTTCCTGAACCTCTGTTCCCTGAGGGTGGAAAGGTGATGGGAAGGAGC
The DNA here is from genome assembly GCF_029407905.1 of Bubalus kerabau. NCBI lineage: Eukaryota > Metazoa > Chordata > Mammalia > Artiodactyla > Bovidae > Bubalus > Bubalus kerabau. The sequence goes on from NC_073642.1 coordinate 28,079,642, forward strand.
AAGGAGGGCACTAGTCAGGATGAGGAGGTCAAGCTGGGGACAGACCACCCTTGGCACATATGTCAAGGGCGGGGAGAAACGTCCCCAGCAGTTACACGGCACTGCAGCTGATGGTTCTCCCCATGTATTGCATTGTAAAGGCACCCACTTTGGGGTTGGGGAACTGTCACAGTTTTGTTTGTTTTGGTTTGGTTTTGGCCTGGGATATTTGCGATAAATGTCATCGTTCACTTCTTATACAATGTATAAGCATCATTTGGAACATTCACACTATTTCAGGGAGGGAAACGCATTCAAAAGCCAAAGTTGGGTCAACAGGAGAACTGCAAGTGAATGTTAAATCGAACTTGATGTCCCCCTCTGCCCTGATGCCCGGCTCCCCCGGTGGCCACGCCCCAGGTGCACCTCTCGCAGGTTACACGGATGCGTTCCTCGCTGGAAGACTGCTGCTCGTCCTCCTTCTCCTGGAAGTGCTCCCGGACGCACTGCTCCTCAAACTCGTGCAGCCTCTTCAGCTCCTCGTCGCTGAGAAACAGCTCTACGCATAAGTGGAAGAGGTTACCACGTGAGACATCAGCCAGATAGGTGCGTCCTTGTGAATTTCACAGGCCACCTTTAATCAAGCTCATTTCCCTATCCTTTGCAGGCAGCACCCTACCTCCTGGACTGGTTATCACACAAAGACTTTTTGTAATATCAGTGATCATCTTTCCATTGGAGATGAACGGCTCACTTTTAATAAAAATTTTTATTGAGGTATGCATGCTAAGTCACTTTAGTCGTGACTGACTCTTTTCGATCCTATGGACTGTAACCTGCCAGGTTCCTCTGTCCGGGGAATTCTCCTGGCAAGAATATTGGAGTGGGTTGCCATGCCCTCCTCCAAAGTATTGAGGTATAGTTGATTTATAATACTGTGTTAATTTCTGCTGTACAGCAGAGTAACTCAGTTATACACACATTTTTTTTCATATTCTTTTCTATTATGGTTTATCACAGGGTATTAAATATAGTTTCCTGTGCTCTACAGTAGGATCTTATTGTTTTTCTATCCTATATATACCAGTTTGCATCTGCTAATCCCAAGCTCCCAACTGGTTCCTTTCACTGAAAGTTCAAATTTCAAGCACAGAGTGTCTGGCTGGGTCTGCTGGGTTGCATGACACCTAAACAGCTCACTTTTAAACACAACTCAAATTGCTGCTATTTGGAACATGAAACCAAGCATGATATTCTGGGAAATGTTTTCCATATATTTTATGGATAGAGGCAAGGTGGCAGGAATATTTTCCCATTCTCCTTAAGTGTAACACAGTAAAACATTTGGAAAGGAACAATGGGTTTATAGAGAAAAGTTATTTTCAAGAACTCTCTCAATTTTTCATCCCCTCAGGAGTGGACTTTCAGTGATATTCATTAGTAATAAACTAACGGGTATCCAATTGTAACTCTCTTTAGAAACTCGCCCAGGATAGAAACAGAAGAGTGCTGCACATACTCAATCCACGATCCTGTTCGTCTTGGTCCCCTTCTCGTTTCTTCCTGCAGCGTCGGCTAAGACGCATGATGATAATATAGATGTGGCTTAAAATGATCATTGGTGGAGGCAGGACAGGCCGGTCATGAAATGTCATAATTAGCTGATAACGCTGGAATTTCCACACTTGGTTAGATATTGACTTCACTTCAAAGAAGGTATTGCTTTAAAAAGAATACAGGTTTAGTTAGCTATATTACTTAAAAAAAATTTTTTTATTGTGACAAAAGTCATATAATATAACCATATGGTCATATAGGAAACAAAAGTCACATAATATAATCATGTTGGACCTAGAGTGTGTCATACAGAATGAAATAAGTCAGGAAGAAAAACAAATACTGTGTATTTATGCATATATGTAGAATCTAGAAAAATGGTACAGAGGAACCTATTTGCAAAGTTGTATTACTTTTTTTAGCACTAGAATATTTTAATTTTTAAAATTGGAGTATAATTGCTTTACAATGTTATGTATACATGTAGCTGATTCACATTGCTGTACAGCAGAAAATAACACAAAGTTGTAAAGCAGTTGTATTACTTTTGATTGTGATTTCCCAGAACAATTAGAGTTACTCACACTGAATTGAAAATATGCAATAAAATGGCCTTTTGGTTCCATTCTAGGAATTAGGGCTGACATCTAGATGACTTGTCTTTTGGTTTATCTATCAGTGTGGCTTGTCTACATTGAAGGGCATTTTACTTGTATAAATAATTAAGAATGAAGGGTATTGAGATTGTTATCTCCTACTCTGTTGAAAAACCACACCATAGTTTACTGACTGCTCAGGACATTTTATTTCATATAGTTAAAGATATGAGCCATTCAACTAAGCATTTTGAAGTATTTAAACTTTCAATTCAGTCATAAAACTAGTTGACTACATTTTTTTGGAACTGGGTTCATTAATTATTGAACATTTTGATTGAAGGTGCATTATTTTGGATATTAAGTTGGTACAATCTTTGTCTTCTTTTAGCTTCCAGCAGAAGGCAGTAAGCCTAGAATTGTTGGAATCCTGATCAAGTGTGTGGTCTACACGGGGTCCTTAGAAAACCCATTTAACCTCTGTCAACCTTCATTTTCTCATCTGTCAAGTCAGGAGTGTAACCATGTTCTCTCCAGTGCCTTGGTCAGCTCTGAGAGTCTCTATTTCTGTGAGGGATTTTTGTCTCATATTTTTCATCTTAGAAGCTAAAATAGTTTTTTTCAACATTTATTAAACATGGTCACATCCTCAATGCATCATGCCAACAGGGGCAAGTTTTACAAGAAACTGAAATTTTAAGCCATTTCTTTCCTAGGTCACTTTATCTTCTATTCAGTAAATGATAAGAAAAATATTTCATGTAAAAAATAGTACAATAACTGTCATGGTTGTTCATTGGCTAAGTCATGTCTGACTCTTTGTGACCCCATGGACTGCAGCATGCCAGGTTTCCCTGTCCTCCACTATCTTCTGGAGTTTGCTCAGGTTAGTATCCAATGATTGCCACAGCCTATAAAATTAGCTTTGCTTTTGTGCCTCTGATCATGAATTCAAGACTCAATTTGACAAATCTTTCTATCTCAAGAGACTTTCATCTGAGGAAATACTTTCATTAGATTAAAATTCATGCCAAAGTGTTAAAATACAAACTAAGATTGAATTTAAATATATTTAGGTGTCAACTCTTTATTTAGGAATGTATGAAGTCTGATTGTGGTTGAACAAAAAAGACTGCAAAAAAAAAAATGTGTATGCATTTGAAAGCCCTAGTGGATTCCATGTAAACGCCAGGCAGCCTCAGAGGTTTCTGAGACTAGACTGAAAATCTGTAAAGTAGTAAATAGTAAGCACATGGTCAGCATCGTGACACGCACTTGAAAACGGCGATGAGCAGGTTCACAAGCAGGATGTTGGCCACCAGCAGGTAGCAGGCCATGATGGCAGGCGTGAGCCAGGCACCCGGGATGCAAGGCGGGAGCCGCTTGCCTTCCTCATCGTACTGGTTGTCACCACAAGGAGCTGAAATGAGAATTTGTCTTTTTGTGCTTGATTTTCACATAGAATGGAAAGATTAATAACTGACCTATGCTATTAAAGGACCTATGTCTTTTTTACTGTGATTATTTTTTTCTGATTTCCTAAGCAGTAATTTTCCATGTGAAAGATCTCAATTCATACAAAGGAGAGAAGAAACTCATTTCTGCACTCAGAGTGAGTCATTCTTAACCTGTCATATTTATAAATATTTTCTCATTTCTGCATTATGTTTTTCAATCTACAGTGAAAATGTATAATGAAAAAATGTGTTCTTCATCTTTAAGCAGACACATCTGTCTTTATGGTTTTTGTTTTTTTTTACTGTTAACCATTAGAAAGTGATTGGGTCTTCTAATTATGTAATATTAACTTATGTTGTCTTCTTGATCATGAACTTTGAAAATGATTTTATTATGAGGTAGGAGGTAAGTATCCTCTCTAGGCTCAAATTCATTAATTGACTATTCTGTGCTCTGTTTGAAAAAGAATCTTTTTTCTCTCTGCTCATTTGAAATGCTACTTTGATCCTATGGGACTTATTTTCTGAAGAAAAAGATACTGCTACTGCTGCTAAGTCACTTCAATCGTGTCCAACTCTGTGCTACCCCATAGATGGCAGCCCACCAGGCTCCCCTGTCCCTGGGATTCTCCAGGCAAGAACACTGGAGTGGGTTGCCATTTCCTTCTCCAATGCATGAAAGTGAAAAGTGAAAGTGAAGTCGCGCAGTCGTGTCCGACTCTTCGCGACCCCATGGACTGCAGCCTACCAGGCTCCTCTGTCCATGGGATTTTCCAGGCAAGAGTACTGGAGTGGGGTGCCACTGCCTTCTCCAAAGAAAAAGATAGGATGATCCTAATAGTCAATTAAGTAATATCCATGAATTCACAGTCTACTTATTTTTCACTTCCTATTTAAAAAAAAAAACACAACACTGATACCAGGAAACAAATATTTGAAACCAGCATACAACTCTGGGTAATTAGCTGAGGAAGAGATTAATTAATACACACATTCCATAGACTAGAGTCATCAATTATGTGTAAACTTACGATTAATTTCCATGGCGTAGACTATAGAGTGATTGGATAGCAGCATTTTATTTTTTTAGTTTTGACAGGAAGGAAGAAAAGAAAATAAGACAGTTGAGAGAAATGTCAAACAAATGATGAGTAATATAAGAACTGTTTTGCTGTCAAGAAATGCAAAGTATTCAAGGGAATTACACATTCACACTTGGAAACAGTGATCTACTTAGGAGAATTGTGCACATTATTAGTTCTAGGAAATATATGTATACATATTTCATGAATATTTATTTTATGATGTCATAAGCAATAGCTAAAGCTCACTAGTTAAAAACACTGTGAAAAAGACATGAGGCTACTGACAGATGATCATTTTAACGTATAGGTTGACCAATCAAACATCCCCTGTACGCCAACCCAAATACCTCGTCAGCACAAATAAATGCAAAATTACTATGAAGTAATGAGATCAAGAATTGAAAATCTACATTTCCCACTGTTACTGAAAATAGCCTCGTTTGCCTCTTCATTTTCTGTTTTTACCCAATTTAATTAAAAAATATTACAACTTATGTCTAGATCCAGGGACTTTTTCCACATTTATGTATGTTTACTGAAGCTAATATTCTTTTGAAACCAAATTAGATTTTCATGTTCTGGTTTACCAAGCTACAAACACATCCACTAATTGACTCTGAGATAATCATGATAAAAATGTGGTCTGAATCACATGACGAGATGCAGTAGATGGAAGGCATTTGTGTGAACTGGTTATCAGTCTCACCTAGTGAATATACACTGAACAACCCTGCATCTCCTACAATGCAAGGATGTTCAAAACCTTCTATTCTAAAGAAGCTTCTGCTTCTACTGGAAGTAGTAGCCATGGTACTGTACCTGGCACTTTTTGACAGAACACAATATGCAAATCGAAATATGTGGTGTGAATATGAATATGGGTCTGAAGATACTTGTTCACTGGTAATGCAGTAACTGTCCAGGTGACATCATGTAAGCTCATTTGAACTTCACTTCCCTACAACACAAGAGACACTGTGACCTACCAACTCAGCTTGGGCAGAGCTGGGGCCTGCATTCCCCAGAAATCCATGTAAGATTGCAGCTCATCTCCTCTGCTAACATCCATATTACTGTTGATAATACAAAAATAGCACCTCAGGAGTGAGGAGGAGATGCACAGCTACATGGAAAAGGAGTTGTGAAGCCTGAAGAACGGGATGACACAAGGCACTAGTCACCTTCATGCTCAGTGTCTCATTTGGCTGAAATAACACCACAAGCTCTATCTCGGGGCAGAAAGAGATTTACGTTGAAGAAAAATTAGAATGTTGGCATTGGGACCACATTCATGTGTAGAATGTGCTCAAGGGATGTGAGTCTCAGAATTCCAGGGAATGGTTCTCAGAGTAGAAGATTGGCGTCTCAAAAAATTTGTATTTCATAATCTGCACTGATTTCTTCATAAAATAATTGGATGCCTATGACAGAATAAAAAATACTTTACTCCCAAATTAACACAGGCTCTTCCATTAATTTGGAACTGATCACCTGCCTTGGGAAGCAGGGAAGAGAATCTTACTATGAATTCTATTCTTACGGTCTATCTGGTCTGCAAACACCTCCCCGTAGATCATCCAGTAGGGCATGTAGAAGATGTTCCGGGCCAGTTTCCAAGAAGGCTCCTCGTCTGGATGCAAGATGGCTTGACGGGCTACTCCAAAACTCATCAGCACCACTAGCATGATGACCACGAAATACAGCATGTCAATCATCTGAGGAGAAAGGAAATGGGCCAAGTCCACCTGGTTCATTACTGTGTGCTCCCCTCAGAGACTTCATGCGTGCTTAATTAGGATGGAGGAAGCTTCTTTCCCCCTCTCCCTCCCATCCATGGGCTACTAGTTCTTGTATTCCATGCAACACATACACCTTATTCTAGAACACTGCGATTCCCATCTCCTGCTCTCAATCTTTCTTCTCCTCTCTTGTGTGTGTGTTAGTTGCTCAGTCATTTCTGACTCTTTGCGACCCCACAGACTGTACCCCACCAGCCTTTTCTGTCCATGGAATTCTCCAGGCAAGAATACTTGAATGGGTAGCCATTCCCTTCTCCAGAGGATCTTCCCAACACACAGGGATCGAACTCAGGTCTCTAGCATTGCAGGTGGCTTCTCTACCATCTGAGCCACCAGTGAAGCTCCTCCTCTCTTGTTACCCATAAACAAATTCCTCTAGTAACTACAACTGCAAGTAGAGAAAGGGAACCATTATGGGAAAACAGGAATTTGTAAGGGAAACTCAGGGGTAAGAAGAGGAGATGTCTAAGGGGGTAACAAGATGGTGAGTTGAGAGTGTATACTAATGTTCATTCATTATACAAATGGTAAGTCGTTACAGTGAGTAATGCTCTGGTTACTATGGATACTGGCCTTGCGTAATTCTTAATTTTGCACATCCCTGAAGATGAGAGCCCTGACTGGGACCACCTAGACTATATGTCCCTTCCCTCAAAACCACTTGCCATACAAAGTTATTCCTGAGCTTGAAAGATGTCCTGTCTTTTAGGACCAGTCCTAACACTGAGACTATTTTAAGTGATGTAAGGATGGTTCAGTCTTAGTTTCATATTCTATAGCCTCTTCTGGATAAATGTTGCCATGGATTTGTCTTGACCTCATCACCTGCATTGCCTGTGTCCACTCAATGAAGAATCAGCCTACAATGCAGGAGATGTGGAATGTAGGAGATGCAGATTCAATCCCTGGGTTGAGAAGATACCCTGGAGAAGGAAATGGCCACCCACTCCAGTACTCTTGCTTGGAAAATTCCACAGACAGAGGAGCCTGGTGGGCTACAGTCCATGGTATTGCAGTCAACCGGGACTGAGCACTGAGCAAGTTATAGGTTACTCCAGTCTAGAGTGTGTGATCTGAAAACTGTCTGGAGTTGCGGTGGGGGAGTGACTGGACCCACTTGTTTGTCTCTGGCTTCTACAACATGTTAGGAGATTAACCATTGGGTTATTGACAGAAATATATATACATACAGTAGGCCCTTAACTCTTGTTTGTCAACTGGATTTAATTAAGTGATCAATATGTAGAAGAGCTTAAAGCAAAGAACATTTCCTGTAAGAAACCAATTGCTGGGGAAAGATCAAATGAAACATCACAGAGTCACGCCTGAGGCCTAGCCCCAGGTCCTAACCAACAGCCTCGGTGCTTGCAGTTCCTCATGGGCCATCAGCACTAACCATCTTTCCGATCATCATCACGTAGGGTCCCAGGTACTTGTTGACACCAAAGATGTCCAGGACACGGATGTACCAGAAGATGATGTCCACGCAGTAGATCACGCGACCGTAGCCCATGTAAGGCTGCTTCTGGAGGCGAAGGATGGCTCCAATCATGAACATGGAAATGGCCATGAGGTCTGTGATGTTCCAATACTCCTGCAGCCAAACTTTTATTTTCTGGCTTAGTTTACCCGGTTCTGACATGAGGATCTGAAAAGAAATGCCAAACAACAACAACAAAAACCAGGGAGTGTGGTTTTAGAAGCTTCACCTTAGAATCCTGGGTATGGAGGGCTGGAGCAGCATTCCAGGGGCTTCCCCTGAACCATAGTGGCTCAGACAGTAAAGAATCTGCCTGCAATGTGGGCAAACTGGGTTTGATCCCTGGGTTGGGAAGATCCCCTGGAGGAGGGCATGGAAATCCGCTCCAGTATTCTTGCCTGAAGAATCCCACAGACAGAAGAGCCTGGTGGGCTACAGTCCATGGGGTCACAAAGAGTCAAACATGACTGAGCACCTAAGCACAGCACAGCAGCATTCCAGGGCATCTGGTCCCCTTTTCTGCTCGAGATTTCTAAGTACTCATCTTCTTAGGCAGATAAAATATCTAGAAAGGGAAATTCCACAAGACTCCTTTGGATTCCTAGTTTCACAAACTCTCAGGAAATGCCTTCTGAGTTATGTCCCTCTGGCCGTAATGAAAGCAGCTGCCTTTTGACCCCTTTTCCAATTCTCTGGACATGTGCCGGTGATCCCGTGTTCCAGAGTTAGTCCAGGAGGAAAACCCTAGAGCAGAGATAAACCTATGTGGTCCCACAGAGGGGCATCCACACACAGGAGATGGAGGGACTGGGATAGGATGGGTAAATCAGCCCAGATTCCTTTGTAACTTGGAGATAAGAAGTCAGGGGAAAGCTGAGCTTCATTTCCTCCTGCTTGAATCTTACCCTTTCAAAGTTACCACAGCTTAAAAGAACACTTTCTCAGAGGCTTTCCTAGTGGCCCAAAGGGTAAAGAATATGCCTGCAATGCAAGAGACCCAGGTTCAGTCCCTGGGTTGGGAAGATCCCCTGGAGAAAGGAATGGCAACCCACTCTAGTACGCTTGGCCTGGAGAATTCCATGGACAGGGGAGCCTGGTAGGCTACAGTCCATGGGGTCATAAAGAGTTGGACATGACTGAGTGACTAACACACACACACCTTTGTCAGCAAAGTGATGTCTCTCCTCTAGTAAAACTGAAAATATTTAACAAGCAGCATGCAGGGGCACACACAAAGCAAACACAGATGCAGCTGCAGTCTGCAGCAGGGTGGGGTCTTTAAAGGTGGCACCCCTTTAGTTATGGAGTTTCTTGGTAGGTCCTGGGGACCCCAGGGGTGGAATGGGTTGGTGGCTATTCATAAGCCAACTCAGAAGGCATTCACTAATTTAAAAACTCATGTACGCTGACTTATGCCTGCTGCCCTCTTTCCTATAACTGAGGGTGGGGGGCAAGGACAGTGGGCTCTTTGCAGTAAAGAACAGTGTCTTAGCATAGGGCTGGTGCTCGGTGAGCTCACAGTGGCACTAGAGATGGCCCGCAGGCCACTTGGGAAGTCCCTGCTGTAGCATGTGCAGAGTCTGAAGGAAGCCCAGCTAGAAAAGAAAAGAAGCTGTAACATTTTAGACCTGGCTTTTCATTTGGGGCTGTCATCAGACTGACAGCATCTAATTAGCTCTCCTGGGAAGAAGTTGCCAGTAATAATTTTTCAGTTCAGTGAAAGGGTCAATACAAAAAAATATATTGCAAAATAAATAATACTGTTTCTCTATCAGTGGGAGAAAGAATACGAAATCTGCTGTGTGTTATCTCAAGTTCATTTCTTCTTGGGTATATTGTTGCTATTTAGTCGTGAGTTGTGCCCAACTCTTTGCGACCCCATGGACTGTAGCCTGCCAGGCTCCTCTGTCCATGGAATTTCCCAGGCAAGAATACTGGAGTGGGTTGCCATTTCCTTGGATGTAAGCTTTCCCTTTATAAGCTGATATAATGAGCTGAAACCTGTAGGTCATATTAGAAAGGAAAGGACCTGGCCCACACTCTTTCTGCCACCTGCAAAGGCTGCCCTCTCAGATATGTGAGTTTCAAGTCCCCATGATATGAGTCGTGCATGAACTGGTATCTGTCCTTTTTCAACACTTAGTTGAAAACCCTGTTTCCTGGGTTTGCAGCAGATGTGCTGGAAGCCTACCCAGAGGTGCTGGAGGCTTCCTCTGGGTGGAGGTGCCCAGCCCCCACCTGTTGCAAGGGCCACTGTTCCTTCCCACCTGCCCCCTTGGGCAATGGGATCCCTTACCCAGAGGCCCCGCTGGCTGACTCATGTGGGTATGAAACTCAGGTCCCTTTGGTCAAGATGGAACAGACTCTACAGTACTGAATACACTCAGAGTCCCCTGCCAATGAGGCCAGGGACAGATTCCACTGAAGCCACACCTCCCTCAGCCCTGTCCCCTCTCCTGCCTGACCACCCTGCTCCTTCTCCCCTCTCTCCTGGAAGCTCTCCTTTAATAAACCACTTGCACAAGAATCCCCATCTCAGATGGAGGGAGACCCAGCTAGGACAGGGTGGTTCGAAGTCCTAAGTTACAAGAAAAATGTCATCTCCTATATCTCCCTGTCTACGTTCAACTCCCAGAAAATGGAGCCCCAATTTGTACCCAGTTGGAGTCATGTGTTTATCTCAGGTACCTGGCAGAATTCCTGCTGCTTTTACAGGCCCTTGTTTTTATCACTAAACACCATCTACTCTGCTTTGTGTTCTGATTTCCAAGTTCAGTTTCAGTTTGAAACAGAAGGCATATAAATCTGCAAGGGAACAGAATCAACTTGGGATTGTGACACCTGGAAAGAAAACATCCAGGGCACTTGGGATTTACACGACTCATTTTTGCAATAAGAAGCAATATCTGAGGACTTCTCTGGTGATCCAGCAGTTAGGACACTGTATTTCCATTGTAGGGGGCACAGGTTCAATCCCTGTTGGGCAACTAAAATCCTGCATGCCTTGTGGCCAAAAAGAATTTAAATAAATAAATAAAGAATCTACATCTGAATTGAAGTCATTGGTGGGTGGGGCTGGGACAGGTCTTCAGAGCATCACCTCCCGAATTTTCTCCAAAGCCAGGCTCAGGATGTAGGAGATGACGATCCACTCCTGGAGGCAAGGCCAGCGCTCCATCCGCACCAGGATGACGTAGTTGAACAGCAGTAGGTACCCCAGGTAGGATATCTGAAAGGCAGAGATCGACAGCAGTATCTGGGGTGGGCGGTGGGAATCAGAGCCCGGAAAAGCTCTGAAACCCTGTTTACAGGGGGACACATCTTCTAAAACAAATTTTCACTTTTAGGTGCACTGACTCTATTAGAGGAAACCTTGCACTCACATCACAGGTGCAGTCAGAGAACCTTGAGGCAGGTTGGGAGGCATTTTGTACTTTAGCATAACATGCACGCTGAAAGTCCATTCTCTAAATGAAAGTATATTTGTTGCTACTGTTAGCTTCATGGGGCTTCCCTTATGGCTCAGCAGTAAAGACTCTGCTTGCCAATGCAAGAGATGCAGGAGACTCATGTTTGATCCCTGGGTCAGGAAGATCCGCTGGAAGAGGAAATGGCAACCCACTCCAGTATTCTTCTCTAGGAAATCCCATGGACAGAGGAGCCTGGTGGGCTACAGTCCAAAGGGTTGCAAAGAGTCATACACATATGCATGCACACACATCAGCTTCATGGGGAAATTATGAAGTTGCACAAAATTATGATAAATAGAGAAACTTTGAGTAGTATACTGGTATGCCTTCTACATTCCTGGAAATTGGAAAATGTTACTGACTCCTCCCTGCATTGCTAATTTCCTTCTTGAATCTTCCCACTGCTAATGGACAGGGGAGTTTCAAAAGGGGGGAGGGTGACGATGGGGAATCTGCCCAGCACACCCATCGGATGGTCCTGAGGCCCCTTAATTAGCATCCATATGTCTGTGGTGTGCTGCACCCACAACAGGGTCCCTATCTTTGAGGCATGTAGAGTTGAGTGATACAGGAGTGAGGTACGAGGTTGAGGAAGGTGATCTGAAGATGAGTGAGGCTGATTCACTCCAAAGATGAAGAATCTTCAGCTTTAGCCCCTACCCCTCTGGTCTAGGCCCCTTCCAAAGTTTTGGTGGTGTGGGTAAGGTGTGTGCTAGCAATTGATCATTTGTGATTCCTAGTCTTTTTTTTTTTTTGATGGCCCCCTCCTGATTGATTTTTTACCAGGATACAGGCAGCATCCCATTTCTAGTCTTTGCAGGAGGATTAGAGCGAGAGTTCTCAAAGTTGGGTTGCATTGGGAACCCCTTGTATTCAGTCACATCAGTTGTGTTCAACTCTTTGCAACCCCATGGACTCTAGCCTTCCGGGCTCCTCTGCCCATGAGATTCTCCAGGAAAAGAATACTGGAGTGGGTTGCCATTTCCTTTTCCAGGGGATCTTCCCAGCCCAGGGATTGAACCTGTGTCTCCTGAGATGTAAAAGCATGCGACCCCCTCCCCTACATCTGCAGGCTGCATTTAGAGGCCCTGGGGAGACACCAAAGGCTTGTCATCCTCCTGGCCCCACCCTCTTTATCCACTTGAGCTCAGGTTCTGGGCCTGGGCTCAGAACCACCTGGGCCTCAGCTGGTTCTGACCAGAACAGATGGACAGCTGTGGCTTCAGGTGTGGCTACCGAGAGGTTGGGTGTCCAGGCTCTCACTGGCCTGGGTCCCCATGTAGCCCTGGGGGTGCTCTGCCCCAGAGCTCTGCCTCCACCTTCTGCCTACCCACATCCATCGCCCTGTCCATGGCCTTGGACCTGGCTCCTCACTTTCCATCACCTGCTCACACACAGTCACTAATGGAACCATTAATGGCCAGGATCTGCCTGAGATGGGCTGTGCCCTGGTACCTGGGACTTCATGAGTAGTCTTGACCCTCCCAAAGACCGCAGTGATTTCGGGAGGCACAGTGTGCCCACCACCCCTGCTGGGACCACCGGCAACCAGCCCAGTTTCCTTCAGAACCTTCCAAATTGCTCCAGTCTCTTTGCCCCACTTCTCCTGCCCATCTGCATGTGTAAGACTGGACCATTCTTTCTCCAGGCACAGTGCCCTCATACAGCCGTCCAGACAGTGGCCACAGATAGGGCTGGATGAGAGTATGTGACCACAGTTCGGAGACCTTGATTTGTTCCTCAAATCCAGGACTTCATGCTTTGGATTCAACTCCACTTTGAGTGATCCCATCAGTCTTCTGAAAAATGGCATTTGTGAGCTTGCTGTCTCAATATGAGTCATCTTTGTTCATTGTTGGACTAGAACTGTATTTTCCTAAGTGTGTATTACTATAAGACATTTGAAAAATCCTTCTTCTTAAGGAAATAGAATATGATTATTTGGCTTTATGAAATGGTATATTTGGTCTAGAATGATCACATTCCTGTATATAAATATTTTCTATCTAGGTCCAATTTAGTTGAAGATCTGACTTAGTCCCACTTCATGTGCATAATTCATTTTAATCCACTGATTTTTTTAAACTTTTTATTTTACATTGGAGTGTAGCTGATTAATAATGTTGTGATAGTTTCAGGTAAACATCAAAGGGACTTGGCCATACATATACATGTATCCATGCTCCTCCAAACTCCCCTCCCATCCAGGCTGCCACGTAAAATTGAGCAGAATTTTCCCTGTGCTATACAGTAGGTCTTTTTTGGCTATTCATTTTAAATATAGCAGTGTGTATATGTCCATCCCAAACTCCCTAACTATCCCTTCCCCCCATCCTTCCCCTCTGGTAACCATAAGTCTGTTTTTTAAGTCTGTGGATCTCTTTCTGTTTTGTAAGTAAGGTCATTTGTATCATTTCTTTTTAGATTCTGCATATTAGGGATGTTATACAATTTAATTGAGGATCTTAGTTAGTCTCACTTCTATTTGCATAATTCATCTTAATCCATTGATTTTTTTTAAAGCACTTTTTTGAAGAAGAAGAATCATTCTTCTTGATTCTCACACATCTAAAACATGCTAAGGGAGGCCTTACTGTGTAAAACCAGAACTTGACGATGGGGGCATTGTAGAATTCACAGATCTTGGTCCCAATGGGGACACTTCGTTGCTTTTTGTGTTCGTTCTCTTCGTCCCCCTTTCTGGAGCTGGCATCTGCATTCGCATCCTGAAAACAGAGCAGAGCACATGGCAAGCAGGCTGCCAGATGGGAAACTCCCGGGACCCTAGCCCCACAATCAACAGACAGGCACCTTCCCAAATCAAGGATTATAAAAATGTTCTATATTCTTTTTCTTTTGACATATTATTGTGATTTATTAATAATTGAATTTTTCCAATGGCTAATGACAGAAAACAACAAAATTCTGTAAAGCAATTATCCTTCAATAAAAAATAAATTAAAAAAAAGAAAAGACGTAAAAGATTTGAATAGACATTTCACCAATGAAGGTATAAGGAAAACAAATAAATACATTAACGATGTTCAACCTCAAATGTTCTGTATTCCTTCAGTGTCTAAATTCACGGCAAGAGAAATAGCAACCATTTTGAAGATGAGGGTTGATGGTCGGGGGTATCACTGACCATATTCTCCTCTTCTTTTTCTTTGCCGTCCTCATTTTCCTTGGATGTCTGATAGGAGAAGTCATCATAGGTGCGAAAGTCCAAAAACAAGATGGTTGGGGGGAGAAGAATCCCCATGATAACCTAGGTATGATGAGAAAAGTGGATTTTTAAGCTATGAGAACTCTTGAAAATTTTCCCAGTATAGGTAAAATTTTAAATGACGAGCTTCAGCATTCCTCAGTAAGCTAGCAGCCCTGTCTCTGCTCTGATGGTCTGTGGCTTATTTGGTTTGGTCATGGATAGAACTGCAGACACTGAGAAATGTGAACAACCAACACATTGTTCAAGATGAACAGCAAGCAGGATGGTGTGGAATCCTAACTTAAAAAGTGAAGATCTTATATTGAGTTTCAAAGCAGCTAATTTTTAAAGTAAAATATAGTAAGTAAAAATTAATTAATTAGACCAAAATATTTTAAATAGAAATAACTTAGATGTAAATGTGAATATATGGGCCAAGAGTTGGAAGATGAAAGTGACTCCTGAAAGAAGAATTTGTGGATGTACTTAGTGCCATTGAGCTGTATAGTTAGATAAGGCTAAAATAGTATGTTTTATGTGACTTTTATCACAATAATAAAAAACATTAAAAAACAAAAAAAGAAAAAAAAAACCCAAAGGTTTTCTGAAGAAGTAGGAATTCTGCCTCAAGAATGTAATATAGAAATCCTGATTTCTGTATCACAGATTCTGATTTACCAGTCCTCCTACTCAATCATGTGTGTTGATTCTATAAAATAAACAAATTGGTTCTGTTCTTCTGGGAAAACAAGAAAGAAGAACCTAACATGGGCTCAGCCTAGACAGCAAAAGCATCGCCTAACCTATAGATGGAGAGCTCTGTCATTTTTTTAAAAAACATGTTTCTGTTTTTATTTTTTAATTTTTTAGCCATGCTGGGCAGCATGTGGGATTTTAGTTCTCTGGCCAGGGATCAAACCCCCAGCCCCTGTATTGGAATTGTGGAGTTTTGACCACTGGACCACCAGGGAAGTCCCACTCTTGCCATTTTTATCAGTGCTATGCTGTGTGTCTCCAATACTGAGCTGTTTCCAATGTTAAGTCCTAATTTTTTAAAAAAATTTCTCCTCAGCCATCCATTATTAAGAACAACACAAGGGGGCTATTTCTATCATATACTAAAAATTATATTATAAAACACTAATACTTAAAACAGTGTAGTACAGGTATATGAAGAGACCAAACAATGGAGCAGAATGGAAGAATCCAGAAAAAGATTCAAATACACTAAGGTCATTACTTGTGAGACAAACACCACATCCAATGGGAGGAGTAAAGATGACTATTTAATGCACGGTATTGAGAATCTGTGTGATCATCTATAAAATAATTACTTTGGATCCATATCTCACATAATCACTAGAATAACTCTGTCTAGCTCAATAATTTCATGAAAGAAAATAGGGGAGGGGGATGCATAGAGAGACGATTAAACAACTAAGAATCATCACATGAGAATTCTTTCATAAATGGAGGAGAAAGCCTTTCTAATGATGCTCCCGAATCAAGACACAATCAAAGCAAAGATCAATAGATTTCATACTTAAATCACAAACTTCTGCACAGCAAAAACACATCACCACCACAGTAAAAAACAACTCATGGGAAATATACTTGCAGCTCTTGACACAGGCAAAGGACGAATCTTTCTAATTAGAAAAGGTCTCCTAGACGTCCAGAAGGAAACTTCTAACAACCCACAAAAAAATGGGCAAAAGCAGTAAACTTAGGGACATTTGTATTTACAGCAAATGGGTTTATTTTCACTCATAAGAGATATTCAGGGACTTTTAGGGTGGTCCAGTGGTTTGATCCCTGGTCAGGGAACTAAGATCCCACGTGCAGCGTGGCCAAAAATAAAATAACAATAAAGAAACTGATAGCATCTTTTAAAAAAAGGGCGGGGTGGGGGGGAAGACATTCAAAGAAACTATGCAAAGATCTCATTTTTTACCATTAGATTGTAAAAATTCCAGTGTGTGTTCACACACCATATTGGTGGGATTGTGGGAAAACTCTCTGCACAATGGCAGGGGGGGACACTTCCACAGAAGGAAAGGCTATCAAGATCACAAGTCCATATCCCCATGGGGCCAACAGCCCCCCTTCTGGATGTTCACCTAGCAGACATGTGAGGCACAATGTGTGTCCAAGAGCAGCCATGGTGGCCATGAGGGTAGCACCCCCAGGGGTGAGTGACTTGCACTCGGGACTGGCCTGAGCTGTGAGAGTCACTGTAAAGGAAAACGGGAAGCAGGTAAGAACGTAGGAATGTTCTATGTCGTAATACAGAAAGAGTTCCCAGAGAAGCAGAAAGAAGGTACATAACAACGACTATGTCAACCTTTGTGAAAAAGAAAAACAGTAAGTATATTTAATTCACCACGAAAAGAAAAGACAGTATTCATATTAGCTTTACATATGGAAATATACACAAGAAACAAATAGCAGTGGTTGCCACTGGGTGGAATAGGCCACATGGGGGACAGGAGTTAGCAGAGAGACTTGTCACACTTTTAAACACTTTCATTTTTATTTTTTTGATGTGCACCATTTTCAAAGTCTTTATTGAATGTATTACAATATTGCTTTTGTATTATGTTTTGGTTTTTGGGCCCAGAGGCATGTGGAATCTTAGCTCCTTAACCAGGGATGGAACCAGGGATTGAACCCACACTTGAAAGGTGAAGTCTTAACCACTGGACTGCCAGGGAAGTCCCATAAACAGTTTTAATTTTTTAATATGTGCATATGATATGAACAAGTCAAAGAGTTAAATTTAAAAAAAATCCTGGCTTTACAATAATTACATATTTATGTTGCAAATTAAAAATGCTTTGAAGGAAATTTGATGCTTACAAATATTTATACCTATGGATAGACATTACATCCAAAAAAAAAAGCATTAGATTAAAAAAAGAAAAGGAAGAGATTGCAAAACACCCACCAAATCTCAAACTTAGTACAGAAAAAGAATATAGACTATCTCATTAATGATATTTTTCCATTTGAAAACATTTTGTACCTACTGGTTTAAATCAACATATTATTAAAATTAACTTCAGGACTTCCCAGGTGGTCCAGTGGCTAAAAATCCATGCTCCCAATGCAGGAGGCTCAGGTTTTCTCCCTGGTCAGGGAACTAGATTCCACATGCTGCAACTAAAAGGTCCCACATGACTCAGTGAAGACTGGAGATCCTGCATGCTGAACTAAGACCCGGTGCTGCCAAATAAACAAATAAGCTTTAAAAGTTAACTTCAACTGTTTCTTTTTTATTTTTTACAATGTACTTGAAAAACTTTTTATAGCTATTAAAAATCTTTTTGTAATGGGAATATTTAAAGTTTAAATTTAAATTTAAAGCACATATGTGCTTTATTTCTGTTGGACAGTGCTGCTGAAGACAATACAGTTTAATCTCACTTTTTAAATTCTGGCATGTTTAAAAATTACTTTTTAGTATATATATTCAACTACTTTTTTTTTTTCAGCTGTTCCAAGTAGCATGTGGGATCTTAGATCCCGACTGGGGATTGAACCAGTGCCCTCTGCATTGGGAACCTAAAGTCTTAACCACTGGACCACCAGGGAAGTCCTGGTGAACTTTTAGTACATATGTACCCTGTTTGTTTATGGGTTAAAGAGCTGGAACATATGGACCTGCAGACTTGATCACAGAGTGGACTTGGAGGTGTTCCTCTGCCTTTCTTATCTTCTGCCACTTTGCAGCTGCATGCTGAGGCTGGACCAGACCTTGTTTGTTTGTTTGTTTGTTTGTTTTAATTGAAGTATAGTTGATTTACAATATTGGGTTTAATTTCTGCTGTACAGAAAATTGACTCTGTTATACTTATATTCTTTTTCATATTCTTTTCCATCATGATTTATTACAGAATATTGAATATAGTTCCCTGAGCTATACAGTGGGACCTTGTTGCTTATACATACTATATAAGCTAGTTTGCATCTGCTAATTCCAAACTCCCAATCCTTCCCTCACCCACCAGCCCATCCCCCTTGGCAACCACAAGTCTGTTCTCTATGTCTGTGAGTCTGTTTCTGGTTCGTAGATATGTTCAGTATAGAGGTTCTTCAATAAACTAAAAATAAAGTTGCCAACTGATTCAGCAGGCCCACTCCTGGCCATATATCTGAACAAAACTATAATTGAAAAAGATACATACACCCCAATGTTTGTTCATTGCAGCACTATTAACAATAGCCAGGACATGGAAGCAACACAAATATCCATCAACAAAAAAATGGATAAAGAAGATGTAGTACATATATACAATGGAATACTATTCAGCCATAAAAAAGAATGAAATAATGCCATTTACAGCAACATGAATGAACCTAGAGATTACATGGGCTGCTCTGGTGTCTCATCAGTAAAGAATCTGCCTGCAACACAGGAAACGTGGGTTCTATCCCTGGGTTGGGAAAATCCAATGGTGAAGGAAATGGCAACCTGCTCCAGTATTCTTGCCTGGGAAATCCTATGGACAGAGAAACCTGGTGAGCTACAGCTGTAGCCACAGCTACAGCTACAGGGAACTATGCTCAAAAACCTATAATGGAAGAGGACATAAAAAAGGAATATGCTGCTGCTGCTGCTAAGTCGCTTCAGTCGTGTCCGACTCTGCGACCCCAGAGACGGCAGGCCACCAGGCTCCCCCGTCCCTGGGATTCTCCAGGCAAGAACACTGGAGTGGGTTGCCAAAGTACTTGCTATCATTTTATTATTATTTTTCATTGAAATATAGTTGATTTACAATGTTGTGTTAGTTTCAGGTATACAGTGAAGTGAATCAGTTATATTAGTTTCAGGTATACAGTGAAGTGAATCAGTTATATAACTAATATACATATATATATATATATATATATATATATATATATATATATATATAACTGATTCACTTCGCTGTATACCTGAAGCTAACATATATATATATATAACTGATTCACTTCCCTGTATACCTGAAACTAACATATATATATATATATATCTGATTCACTTCGCTGTATACCTGAAACTAACATATATATAGATAACTGATTCACTTCGCTGTATACCTGAAACTAACACAACATTGTAAATCAACTATATTTCAATGAAAAATAATAATAAAATGATAGCAAGTACTTTCAGAGTCATAAGGCAATCTATAGACACAGAGCTCAGGTGCCTGCCTTAGTGGTGAGTGGATGGCCAGGGGTGCACAACTCGTTAGAGTGGACTCCACGCCCACAAGCTAGTCTTGCTGCAGATTGGGCTCTGGTGTTAGACCACCCGTGTTTAGGTGCTGCCCTTCACCTTACAGCTGGGATCCTAGGTGAGTCCCTTTATCTCAAAGGTTCAGGTTCTCCATCTGTAAGGCAAGGATTGCCACAGGGTCTCCCTCCTGGGGTTGTTCAGAGTCATGGATGAAATAATCCACAGAAAGTGTTTAGCTCAGCCAGGCAGAGAGTCAGAGCCCACAGGTGTCACTTGACACTACATAGCCACGTCACAGGTACCTTCAGGCCAGGGTTCTTCCTCATCCGCAGCCTCCCCATCCACATGTCCGTCAGTAGCATCTGGCTGCAGGTGTGGGCGATGAAGTCCCGGTGTTTGGCCGCCACAGCCAGTTTCAGGCAGGTTGAATTGCTCCAGTTTTTCAGCTCGTATGTCAGTAGTTTCATGGCGATCTGCTCATCGTGCTTGTAGGACTGGTCCAGGAGCTCCACAGCCAGCTGGCCAAAGTCTCTGCCGAGATACAGACGGGAGCAGGTGAGGCAATGGCAGCCACACACTTTGTTAGAGAGCCGTGTCCATGGGGACATCACGGAGCCACAGGACACAGAGTCCGTGACTCCCTGTCCTCTCCCAACAGGGAGCTCCCGGGACGTCCCCAGGGGGACAGCCAGGGGCCAGGGTCCATGCTCAGCCATGTCGGAGGCTGACTTCCGGAGGCCCCATGAGGACAAGTTGGCAGATTAATAAGTCTGGGGAGCCCTGGCTTAGAGAAAGAAGTGTGTCCACGCTTTCATGAGTGTTACCTCCAGGTGCCCCACCGAATTCTCACAGGGAAGACAGGAGGAGAATCCCCTCATGCTGCCAGCCTGGGGAGGGTCCATTCTGAACTATGCCCAGAGCACTCTGTTCTTCCTAACAAAGCCTGCCCTGGGGAAAACTAGTTAACCAGAGTTCAACCTATTGATGTTTTATCAGAGCCTGACTGAGCTGAGGGTAGGGAAATACCTAGCTCCAGCCCCCTGTAGCCATTCTGTCCAACTGTCCTTGGGAAGATCAAGTCCAAGGGCATAGATTCACTAAGGCTGTACTCTTCTGAACGTGTTTCCTTATGAAAATCAGTTTTGTTGTCTTTGCATTTAAATTGTATTTCCCAGAAAAAGAATCATGGACATAGAGAACACAGCAGTGATTACCAACTGGAACTGAGGAAGGGAGGGGGTGGGTAGTTGAAGTTAGCAGATGTAAGCTTTTTTATATAGGATGGATAAATAACAAGGTCCTACTCTATAGCACAGGGAACTATATTCAGTATCCTATGATAAACTATAATAGAAAAGAATATAAAAAAGAATCACATATATATATGTATACACTTTGTTGTACAGCAGAAATTAACACAACATTGTAAATCAGCTATATTTCAATAAAGATATACTATCTAAAATTGTTTTCCCACAAATATCATGTATTAATGCATATATGTGGACTCTAGAAAAATGGTATAGTTGATCTTATTTGCAAAGCAGAAATAGAGACACAGATATAGAGAAAAAATGTATAGATGCCAAGGAGGAAGGGAGGGTGAGATGAATCAGGAGATTGGGGTTGACATATATACACAAATAGGTATAAAATAGATAACTAATGAGAACCTACTGTACAGCACAGGGAACTCTACTCAGAGCTCTATGGTAACCTGAATGGGAAGTAAATCCATAAAAGACTGGATACACGTATAAGTGTAACTGATTCTCTTTGCTATAAAGCAGAAAGTAACATAATATTGTGAAGCAACTATACTCCCATAAAAATTAATTAATGAAAAATTGCATTTCCATAGTTTGCACAAGAAGACAGTCAACAAAAACAACGACAGTCCAGAAACGCCTCAGAAAGACAGAGGAAATATATTGACACAATGGACAAAGCATAGATGAACAAGCTTTAAATGTGATGATACTTAAGTGAGAACCACATTTGCCACCCTTCCTGGAAAAGGGGTGGTTCTCAGGACAACCAGGTCTCCCTGAGCTCTACATTCCCTCCAGACACTCACTTTGAGTTGTTGTCCAGGTCCTGGGAGATGTCGTCCACCAGCTCGCTCTCGGAGGACTCGTGGGCCATGGACTTGTAGAGCTTGCATGCCACCAGGGCCTTGGCCATGCTCTCCTCCCCCCGCTGCCAGAGGAAGACCGCCATCTTTTGGCGTTTCATCAGCACAGCCCACACCATCAGCTCGTGGAAGGGGTACTGGAATCGACTCACGGCCGGGTCGTCCACATCAATGTCCAACTCCTCCTCCTTTTTCTTTTTCTTCTTTTTCTTCCCTTTGGCTGGCGGCTCGTCATCCTGAGGGGAGAGAAACACCCTTACCGTGGTCCTGCCAGTAAAGGGTTTCAGGACCAACTGGAAGAAGGGAAACCTCGCTGTCTGCAGGAACAGAGAGACTTCTTAAGTACATCTGTGTGTCCACCCATCTCATGAATTCTTGTGAAAAGGTGCACATGTTTATTATGAGAAGTAAACCATTGAAAATCAAATGAGCTGAAAAGGCATACTACTGTTTGAAGTTTATACTCCTGAGTTGGCAGGTTTGTTTGTTTGTTTGGTTTTTTCCAGAAGCCTCTAAAAATTGAAGAGAAGCTGCAAAACTGAAAACAAAGAAAACACTTCAATCCAAATCACCCCATGGGAGAGATAAAGCCCAAAAGTGATTTCCTGAGGGATGTCTTTAAATACCAACACTCTGAACCAGAGATTAATAGGAAAAATGTAGAAGGAGGTAGAGGAAAATTATCTTGGTTTTCTACCAATGGTTTGGGCTTCCCAGGTGGCTCAGTGGTAAAGAATCCACCTGCCAATGCAGGAGATGCAGGAGACAGGGGTTTGATCTTTGGATTGGGAAGATCCCCTGGAGGAGGAAATGGCAATTCACTCCAGTATTCTTGGTTGAAGAATCCAATGGACAGAGGAGCCTGAAGGCCTACAGTCCACGTGATCTCAAAGAATCGGACACGACTGAGTATGCACACACGTCTACCAATAGTTTAAGCAAGCAGGAGTTCTATTTTGAACGAGATTTGTCTTCTCATGTATGTGTTATAAATGGAAGGCCAATGCTTTCCATTTCCAAGGGATTATGAGGGGTCATCCTAATAATAGAGCAGGATCCTAAAGGAAGGCATTCATGACTGGAAGAACTGGTAGTGAAACATGCATGTGGCATGGAATCATTCAGAAAACTAAGATCATGGCATCTGGTCCCATCACTTCATGGCAAATAGATGGGGAAACAATCGAAACAGTGACAGACTTTATTTTGGGGGGTTCCAAGATCACTGACGATGGTGACTGCAGCCATGAAATTAAAAGACACTTGCTCCTTGGAAGAAAAGCTATGACCAACCTAGACAGCCTATTAAAAAGCAGAGATATTTCCTTGCCAACAAAGGTCCATCTAGTTAAAGCTATGGTTTTTCCAGTAGTCATGTGTGGATGTGAGAGTTGAACTATAAAGAAAGCTGAGTGTGAAAGAATTGATGCTTTTGAACTGTGGTGTTGGAGAATACTCTTGGGAGTCCCTTGGTCTGCAAGGAGATCCAACCAGTCAATCTTAAAGGAAATCAGTCCTGAATATTCATTGGAAAGACTGATGCTGAAGCTGAAACTCCAGTACTTTGGCCACCTGACTCATTTGAAAAGACCCTGATGCTGGAAAAGATTGAGGGCAGGAGGCGAAGAAAACGACAGAGGATGAGATGGTTGGATGGCATCACCGACTTGATGGACATGAGTTTGAGTAACCTCCAGGAGTTGGTGAAGGACAGGGAAGCCTGGTGTGCTGCAGTCCATGGGATCACGAAGAGTTGGACATGACTGAGTGACTAAAGTGAACTGAACAGACTATTCCAGGCTGAGGACCCAGTACCCAATAGGATAATAGAAATGGATCTCAGCTCTTTTGCAAATAGCTTTCTCATCAGTGACCTTCTTTTATTCTCACACTGATCCTGAGAGGTTGTTAATGTCTTCTAGTCAGTCAGATGAGGAAGCTGTGGCTTAAAGTCTGAATAATTTGCCCACATTCACATGAGGCTGGGCATGGGGTGGAAAAGGGGGTGGAGCCTGAGTCTTCAATTCTTGTGGCAAGTAGTTCATGACTAAACCAAGTTTTATAACTTCATTATGAGGTGTTCTGATGTTTTTATTTAAACTATCATATCTTGCCTTGAATTTAAATGTTTTTGTTCTAATTTGTCCCAGTAAAACTACAGTTTCAGTCATTTAGGGAATATTGAAATTAAAAAAGAAACGTAGCTTTATTCTCAAGATTATATCAAGTCAAATAAAAATCCACTAAGGACTAATGAAATATTGTAAAACAGAAAGCTTTTTTTTTTTTTTTTGCTACACTACAAAACATTCAGGACCTTAGTCCCCTGACCAGGGATCAAACCTATGCCCCCTGTGGTCCTGAACAGAAACCCAGTTAATCCTACCTTTCCATAGTATGTTATTAAAATATTTATTGTATGCAACTTCTCATAAAATAATTTTAATATTGCTATAGACAGAAAATAACCAACAAAGGGTTCATTTCCCTAAAGTGCATTAACAGACACAAAGCAACAAGTAAAAGAGAAGCAACCCAATAAAATAACAAAAGATATGAACTGGAAGTTAAGAAGAAATGAATCCATCCACAATCACAAATAACAGTAAGAGCCTCTAAACACAGCTCAGTCAGAAATTAACTTGAAAATATTAGTACATATAGAAGCAAATTGAATAATAAAATTACTAAATTTGATCTGACAGCATGCTGAAAGCGAAAGTCATTCAGTCCTGTCTGACTCTTTGTGAACCCATGGATTATACAGTCCAGGGAATTCTCCAGGCCAGAATTCTGGAGTGGGTAGTCTTTCCCTTCTCCAGGGGATCTTCCCAACCCAGGGATCGCGCCCAGGTCTCCTGCAGAGAAGTACATAATTGTGCCCAACAAACTGAGAAAATACATTTGTTTCCACACATATGGATCATTAACAAAATTCCACCTGGCATTATTCCCCAATTCTTTTGAGATTTTCAATCTCAACAAGTTCTACTGCTGCTGCTAAGTCGCTTCAGTTGTGTCCGACTCTGTGCGACCCCATAGACGGCAGTCCACCAGGCTCCCCCGTCCCTGGGATTCTCCAGGCAAGAACACTGGAGTGGGTTGCCATTTCCTTCTCCAATGCATGAAAGTGAAAAGTGAAAGTGAAGTCGCTCAGTCGTGCCTGACTCTTAGCGACTCCATGGACTGGCGCCTACCAGGCTACTCCATCCATGGGATTTTCCAGGCAAGAGTACTGAAGTGGGGTGCCATTGCCTTGGAAATCATACAGTCTACACCCAAAGAGTAATACTAGAAATCAATGAGACTAAGATAACCACAATAACAAAAGTCTGTATCTAGGCAACTTAAAATATGCTTATAAATAACTCTTGGATTAAGGAGGAAATTATAAACTGTTTAGAAATGAATATCAATAAAAGTTCTACTTACCGAAACCTGTAGGATACCATGAAAAACAATGCTCAGATAAAAATGTATACTCTTCATGAATTTATTGAAATACAAGGAAGATTGAAAATGGGCAAACACTTTCAAATTGAGTCAATAAAAATAACACAATAACCCCAAACAAAGTGTATGGAAGGAATGAATACAAATTAAAATATATTAATAAAATATAAAACAGGAAAAAAGAAAGTTGTTGAATTAAGCAAAAACACCAATGAAATCCAAAGACAGGTATGGTTAAGAAGAAAGGGAGAAGATATTAAAAAAAAAACTGGAACAAGAAATGGCACACAACTAAAGATACTGAGTAGACTGCAAAAATTAAAATACTCTGTAAAGGTTTATGGGGCTTCCCAGGTGGCTCAGTGGTAAAGAATCCCCCTGCCAATGCAGGAGACATGGTTTCAATCCCTGGGTCAGGAAGATCCCCTGGAGAAGAAAATGGCAACCCACTCCAGTATTCTTGTCTGGGAAATCTCATGGACAGAGGAGCCTGGCAGGCTACAGTCCATGGGATCACAAAGAGTAGGACCCAACTGAGAGACTAAACAACAACAAAGATTTACACCAGTGAACCTGAAAGTCTAGATGAAGTAAATTGTTTTCTATGAAAATAGAACTGACCAAAGCTGACTCCAGAAAATAGAAAGCCTCGATGAACTCCTACTATAAAAGTTATTACTAAGGTGGTGAAAAATGGGCCTCTCACAGCAAGACTGGACAGGCTATTATATAGGAGAGTTCCACCAAGGCTTCACTCAGCAGATAAACCCTATGTGATACAACCAATCTGAGACGCTAAGGGATTATGCAACACTGACTTTCATAATCCTTCTAGTTATGCTGAAGGTCAGTATCAACTGTGAACAAGAATCAAAACCTTCTACCCTGAATCCATATAGAAATTGGAATGCTACTTAACTCTTGAATTTATTTGAGAAGAATCTTTATAATAGTCTTAATATTGTGTTATGGTACTTCTTCTACTCATTTATGTATTTTCACATCTAATGATTTGTTCTTAAGTTCCCTTGTTAGGTTATTTCTGGATATTTTTGTCCCATTTTGAGGAAACTTTGTTGATTTTCCTGGACTTTCTAGATACAAAATATTTTTCTGCCAATAATAATTTCCTCCTCCTTTTATATATTCTTCCTTTATTTATGTTTTCATGTGGTAAAATTTCCAGAACACTTTTAAAAACCAGAGGGGATAATGATGCCAACAATAATGGGTGAGCTTGATTTATTCTTGATTTTAATAAAAGTCAGTTGGGTGGCTTTACCTTTTAAAAAAATTTCTATGACCTTTGAATATAATCTGACTAAATCATCCAAGTAAATCTTGGTGTGTGGTGAAGTGGATTTATTCATGGAAAACAAATTCAATCAGTTTTATGTTAAATACAAAATGAAGAGGCTCCATGATACCATGAAACCACTGGAACAAGTCCTACTTACTTCCATTCCCAGAAGTTTGAGAGCTTTCGGCTGCATAATGAAAAGGGAGGGAAAAAAATTCAATGGAATCAGATAACTGAAGTTACAATACTGTGAGTTGTACATTATTGATATCGCTAGTAGATTGATAATAAATTAAGAAGTACTTTGGGTAGGGAGGTTCAAGAGGAAAGGAACATATACATATACCTATGGTGGATTAGTGTTGATATATGGCAGAAACATTGTACTGTAATATTGTAAAGCAATTAATACTGTACAACACAATATTATAAAGTAATTATCCTCCAATTAAAAATAAATAAAATTTTAAAAGTACTTTGTATAATTAATAATGAAGGACAAACCTAAGGAAAGCATTTGTCCTTCACAGTTAATAATATAAAGTACTCTTCTTTCTATTAAAATCTATTTTCCTTTCCTCTGCTTCTGTCAGCCCAGGTCAGGTAAGGAGAGAGACATGCAGACATGGGATCCCCACCCCAGGGAGAACCAGAGAAGTTCACCCACAGAAACGCAGACACAGAGCTATGGGGCTCTGAGTGGGGCGAGAGGAGGTCTTCATGGGAGGTCTCACACATGAGCTGGGCATGAGATACACATGGGGTTTTGAAGTGGGGAGACGCGGCTGACACATTAGTAGAGTTTGTTCTGAAAGTGGTACATGGTCACCCACAACAGGGTGTGGATAATGAGGGAGAGCCTTAGACGCTTTGATCATGAGCTTGACAGTGATTCCTCAGGCACTGGGGAGCCTTGGGAGTTTGTGAGCAAGGAATGCCCCATCAGGTTCCTCATTTGGGAGGATCAGGGTGGTTCCAGCGGTAGGATGCATGGAAGAAAACAGAGACAAAGGATCGCAGGAAGAAGACAGTTGTGGACAAAGGATGGGGAAGGCTCAAGTGCTGGGCTGTGGGCCCGATGTGTGGAGGGAAGAAATGATGCTTCACACCGAGAGCCACTGCAGGAGGATTGGAAGATGTGTGGGAGAATGGGGTGATGAGCTTGGGTTTGAACAGGCTGAGTTACTGTGGAGGTGAGCAAAGAACCATGTGTGACCCTGGGAACCACAGAAGACTGTGTGTCCACTGAGCTCTACCCTCTTGGGTCCAAACAGGTTGTTGTAGAGGGTCCGGAAGCTCTTGCGTGTGTAGTTGCAGCGGTAGGCACCACCCATGAGGTACTCCAGTACGAGCCCAATGTCTATGAGGCTGATGTGGTAGTCAGGAGGAAGGTTACCCTGTAAGGAAAGGAGCTATGTCTCAGGCCCTGCGAGAAGGTACCTGTGGCCTGGACTGCATCACACACATTGGCGTTGTGACCATCCCTGTTGGTGATGTGGGTGTTAACAGAAGCAATGGGGCATCAAACAATCTTCTATCTGTTATCACAGGATGGAGGGAGATAAGAGGGTGAACCATGTTCCAGAAAGTGGGTTAAACTTCCCCATGAGATTAGTTAGAAACCCACAGGGCTATAGGGGAGAGGCCTGGGCTTGTCTGTGGGCTTGGACAGAATGACCAGTAATGTGCATTTAAACATAAAGGAAAGAGGGACCTTCCCAGTGGTCCAGAGGTTGAGACTCTGCCTTCCACTGCAGGAGGTGCCAGTTTAGTCCCTGATCTGGAAACTGAGGTCCCACATGCAACAGAGTGAGGCCAAAAAATAAAAATAAAGAATATATATATATATATATATATAAAGAATGTATGTGTATGTATAACTGCATCAGTTTGCTGTACAGCAGAAAATAACACAACATTGTAAATCAACTATACTTCAACAAAAAATTGATTAAGGGAAAAAACCATTGAGGACAGATGGTGTAGCTGGTACAAGCCTTCCTTGATGTGAGTAGATTTGCCCTGTTGAGAAGGTGCTTTGACAGCTGCTTGCAGGGGAGAAGGTGTCTTCAGGGGCTGGTGTCCAGATTTTCTACAGAAGGTGGGCGTGAGCACATGATGAGCAGGAGGACTCTGTGAAGGGTAAGGGGAGGACGGGACACTCCTGGGACTGGGACCTTTCTGGAGAAACCTCCACATGGTGCCCCAGGATTTTCTGAGGGACTCTGAAGGTTTCAGTAAGAACACAATCTCCCTGAGGTGGCTGGGAGTTGGTGAAGGGGCAGAGTTCTGCTGCACAATGGATGAGGCTGTGTTAAGATGAAGGCAGGGTGTGGGCAGAAGGGAGAGGGACTGAGGGCATCCATGCACCTGTAAACCAGTCACTCATGCCCCTGGGCAGCTGGCTGATCCAGGAGGCAGAGCTGACCCATCCGTTATAAGGATGCTATGCTATGTGCTATTTCTGGCTTAGTTAACTTCCTGCAGCTGAAATGATGGCAGAAACCTGGGGTCCATCCCATGTAGACTCTGTTGTTGTTATTTAGTCACTAGTCATGTTTGACTCTTTGCGACTCCCTGGACTGCAGCCCACCAGGATTCTCTGTCCATAGGATTCTCCAGGCAAGAATACTGGAGTGGTTGCCATTTCCTTCCCACTCACGGAGACTACACTTTTTGAATGTCCTCCTTTTGTACGGGGACCTCATCCTTCACTCAGGCTTTGCAAGTTTGTTCAGCCCTCATCGTGATACTTGATCTAGTCAGGGATTTCACATGAGGGGACAAGATACAGCTCTGCCTCTGTGAGCTTGTTGTTTGTGGCAGGGGAGGGGGTTAAGGGCCAAGCCACCAAATCTCAACACAGCAGCATGTTCAAACCCCCACTCTGCCTGGGTGGGCAGGTGAGAAAGGGCTTCCTGGGGAGGGTGACACTGAGGCAGAGCAGGGGCTGCTGCAGCCAAGGGCAGAGAGCACTGCAGATATGACCATGCTCGGCCCCAGGACAGAACACATGAGCGTGTGGTGGACCGTATGGTGGGCATCTGATGGGCCCAGTGGATGCAAGTGTCTTAGATTGGAGCCTTAACTTCATGAGATGTGAGAGGCTTTCAAGTGGGGGCATCCTGTGTCTGGGGAGGGCGGGAGGAGAATGATTGAAACCACTTAGGTGAGACCCAGGTGGTTGGGTCTATACTTGAGTAGCAGTGGCTTTTGACTCGCAGCGCTTCCCAAATTAAGAAATCTGGGAAAGTGGGAAACAAGGGCATGGCAGTCCCTGGTCCCTCTTGGTTCCCAGACCCAGTGATTCTGCTCTGATCCAATGAGCATTTGTGAGATAGGCTGGGACCAGGGACCCTTCGCTGCAATCCTTGCACCTGGACACACCTCTCCTTGAACAACAAAATACAAAGGAACTGTATGGGACTAAAAATAATCGTATGCATGTGCAGTTGGGGCAAATTCTGGACCCAAAAGATACAAAGAGACCAAAAATTACAACTACCTCTTTTGAGAAGCCTGGGGCAAAAGCAGGATACTGCCCTCTTCATATAGCACCATGGTTTTTCCAGTGGTCATGTATGGATGTGAGAGTTGGACAGTGAAGAAAGCTGAGCGCCGAAGAATTGATGCTTTTGAACTGTGGTGTTGGAGAAGACTCTTGAGAGTCCCTTGGACTGCAAGGAGATCCAACCAGTCCATTCTAAAGGAGATCAGCCCTGAGTGTTCTTTGGAAGGAATGATGCTAACGCTGAAACTCCAGTATTTTGGCCACCTCATGTGAAGAGTTGACTCATTGGAAAAGACTCTGATGCTGGGAGGGATTGGGGGCAGGAGGAAAAGGGGACGACAGAGGATGAAATGGCTGGATGGCATCACCAACTCGATGGACGTGAGTTTGAGTGAACTCCGGGAGATGGTGATGGACAGGGAAGCCTAGTGTGCTGCAATTCATGGGGTCGCAAAGAGTCGGACACAACTGAGCGACTGAACTGAACTGAACTGAAGAGGTGAGCAAACCACCTAAGTCACCCTTCCAGCCCGACCCTGGACACACACCTACTCTCACTCCACTGCCTAAGGAACCAGCTTGCCCTTCCTCAGGGAGCAAGCAAGGGAAACTGTTGTTTGTTCTCACTCCCCATTGCTGCAGCAAGAACCCCAATAAAGCCTCACCTGAATTCCTTGTCTGGCCTCTAGTCGATCTCTATTGATTGGGGAAGTTCAAGAAGCCAGGTTGGTAACATTTGAAGAAAAAGCCACATTCTCACATCAGTAGAATCAGATACCTGTTTGAAGTCTGACCAGTCTTTCTGGGACTCTGACTGAGGGCCCTTTTCTCCCGTTTGAGTTGTTCCCTCCTGCTCAGAACACGAACACCCGTCCTGCACTCCTCATGCCAGGCATTGCGTTCTGGCCTCATGAATCATTCTATGTTAACCTGGTCTGATCCTCCAGCCTGTGGCAGGCAGGACCCCAGAAACTCCACGACAGAACAGGGAGTAGATGGGATCCTACAAGACTGTAAGGGGTTTAGTGCTGGAAAGGATGATGGGGCCGTGAAGTGGAGGTGTCTATCACTGTCTAATGAGGAAACAGGGCCCAGAACTGTTGCATGGGACACGCAGAATGACATGAGGCCTGTCCTGCTAGGACTTCTGGAAAGAGGCACAGGGAAGGAGTGAGGGCAAATCTGAAACCTGTAGAGCATGGGGGCCCTGGGCAGCAGAGAGGAACTTGCTATCCTCCCCCACCTCCACCCCTGGCTGGGGCCAACCTTCCACCAAACAGTCATTTAGCGCAAGCCAATTGTGTGTGGGATGAACACCACACTTGAAGAAGATGACATTTGAAAAAAGTAAACTCTTTTTATGGAGAGAGGAATTCATGATTTCTTATGCCTCCAATAAAATGACACCACATTTGGAAATTTTAAAATTGCTTTAGAAAATGTCTTATTGAAAAAAAAAAAAAAGAAAATGTCTTATTGAAAGAAGTCAACAGGTAAAGGACTAGAGAACAGCAGACTGAGACTTGCCTGGTGGTCCAAGGGTTAGGACACCAAACTCCCAATGCAGGGGGCACAGGTTCAATCCCTCGTCAGGGAATTAGACCCCACATGCTGCATGGCATGCAGCCAAAAATTAAATAAATAAAACAAATAATGCTTGAAATCGCTCATTCAAAATATATATATAAACAAAAGCAAAGACAAAAAGAGAAGACTGACCTTTTTTACATCCCTCACCAGCAAATGAAGTGTATTGGGTGGACCCAGTCTCTGAAAGAGAAGCATTCAGCCATATTAAATATGTTTTTCTCTTCAACTCTTAGAGCAAAATCCGACTCTATAGAATGAATGAATTTGTGAAAGCTGGGATGTCATCCACTATCAGCCTATGTCTTTTACAACACAGGACTGGTCGTGGGTAAGAAGTATCCCGCACGTTCAAAAATATGTTGAATACCATTCAAATTATTTTAAAGAGAATCTCACAGGACACCATATCGTCTTAAAAGTTCACCAAGTTTTAGCAAGCAACCTCTCAGGACCACTTCTACGTCTTAAAATTTTAGAACAGGAGAGGGAATGTACATCTCAAAATTCATATGGTGAGAATACAAGCCAAGAGGATTTCATCCAAACACTGTGATTCTCATATCAGGCGCTCCTTGTTATGCAAACTCAGTTTTCCATTTTTATCAAAGCCTCATAAAAAGTGGTAGTCCCCAGGAACAAATGACTGCTTACCCCAGGAACTTTTCACTCTGCTAATGACTCCAGGAGCTGGACTCTTCCTTTGTAGAAACTTGTCCTCATGCACCATCCCTGAATTAATGGTACAGATGGGGCGGGGGGCTGGGTAGCCTGGCAGAGGTGGGTGAGAATGGGACCCTCGCCGAGCCCACTGGTCAGGCGAGAACACTGGCCCTTAAATGATTCATGCTTAGACACTCCGTCATGTCCGATTCTTTGCAACCCCTAGGACTGTAGCCCACCAGGCTCCTCTGTCCCTGGGATTCTTCAGGCAAGAATAGCCGAGTGGGTTGCCATTTCCCTCTCTCTTCCACTAAAGCCGTGTTCTGATGGGGCCAGCTTCCCTCCACTCTCCCTCCTTCACAATCACTCACTGTGTTATAAAGCTCTTCCAGCCTCGGGATGGTGAGAAAGTGTTGCATGTTGACTCCATTTTCAATCAGGAGCTTCACAAAGTCCACACGGTCTAAGACCAGTGCGTCCAGCATGGCCTGCTCCAGAGCATTCACCTGCATGAGCCCAGGAGAGGGGCGTGAGTACCTGGGGGGTGCTGGGTAGGGGCAAGTTCACAGGGCAGCTGAGGAGGCAGCAAGAACTGGACCTTCCCCTCGAGGAGGGTGACTGGCTCCGAAGACCTGTGAGCCCAAGAAAGGGACCAGAGCCGTCCCACCTACCCAGTTCAGCAGCTCAAGCTTCCGGGGGTCAGTTTCTTCCTCTACCTCCTCCTTCACCTTCCCTTTCTTCTTGCCTTTTCCTTTTCCTCTTCCCGCCTTGGTGGTCGCAGCGGGCGGCTTCTTCTCCTTCTCCGTGGCCTTGCTATCTGTTGGGGGCGCCAGGCTTCCCAGGGGCTGCAGTTCAAGCAGGCAGGGTTGGGAAAGGGATTAAAGCTTCCCCTTGTCCCAGGACCAGTGTCTCCCCTCTGCATGCACATGTGTGCACACACACACGTACAGGTACACAGGAGTGCACACATGCATGCACAGATACACAGGCACACACAGGTGCAAGCATGAGCACACAGACTCAGACATGCACACAGGCAACACAGGCACACATACTTGTGAGCACACACACACACACACACACACTTAGCTGTCACAGGCCAGGTTGTCTGGTGGCAAAGACCCTGATCTCGTGACCCTATATTACTTAAATGCTTGAAGTACATTCATATACTTTTAAGTGGCTGTTTCAGTTGATGTGTGTTTTTGTCCAAAGGAAAGCGTGCTGAGAGGTAAATTCAAAGGCACCAAAAGAAGTGTCTGTGGAAAGTGATGGAAACGAGAGAAAACAATTGTGAGGGGCCGGAGATGACAGGTGAAACCAAAGATGCTTGTGTGGAGAGAAGCCTGGGCTGAGGTCTCCTGGGTGTAACTGACAGGCACATGTTTCCAGAGAAACAAGGGCCTTTGAAAGATACTACAAGAAAGGTAATTCCACTCAATGAACAGTAATAAAAGAATAGATAGTCTTGATGATGAAAGGAATATGCTAAGAAGAAAAGAGAATCAATTAGAAATGCAAGGGAGGGGCTTCCCAGGTGGATCTGTGATAAAGAATCTGCCTGCCAATGTAGGAGATACAGGTTTGATCCCTCATCCAGGAAGATCCCACATGCCGCAGAGCAACTAACCCCATGTGCCCCAACTACTGAGCCTGTGCTCACAGCCCGTCCTCCACAACAAGAGAAAGCACTGTAATGAGAAGCCTGTGCACCACAGCTAGAGAGTAGCCCCCACATGCTGCAACTAGAGAAAGTCGACGTGCAGCAGTGAAGACCCAACACACTCAACAATCCATAAATAAATAAAATTATTCTTTAAAAAAGAAATGCAAGGGAAAGCAAACATCTATCTATTCAAATAAGGCAAGGTCCAAATTTAATTTAAATTTTGCATAATTTAAACAATGGATGGACTGTAAGAACCTTCATGCTTGTTGTGTTTTCCTTTGTATGGCCCTGGTGACTCACCCAGGGCTACCTTTCTTTCTCTTTGAGTTCAGCTGTAATGTTATGCTCAGCTGTGAACAATCTGTACAGAATCACAGTAAAATCTGCTGGTTTTTCCATTTTTAGAATTAACATAAAGACCTAGTATGGAGGATGGAGGAGGGCGAAATGAATAAAGATTATCAAAAGGTACAAACTCCCAGTTATAAAATAAATGCCATGGGATGTCATGTACAACATGGTGACTACAGTTGATAATTCTGTGTTGTATATTTGAAAGTTGCTAAGACAGTAGATCTTAAGAGTTCTCATCACAAGAAAAAAAATTGTAACTGTGTGTGGTGACAGATGGTAATTAGATTGTAGTGATTTCATAATATACACATATTGAATCATTATATTGTATACCTAAAACTAATATGTCATATGCCAATTATATCTCAATTAAAAACAAAATATAAACAAGGACCTAATATATAGCACAGGGAACTATATTCAATGTCTTGTAATATGCATTAAATCTTCCCTGGTGGCTCAGCAGTAAAGAACCTGCCTGCCAGTGCAGGAGATATGGGTTCAATTGCTGGGGCAGGAAAATTCCCTGGAGAAGGAAATGGCAACCCACTCCAGTATTCTTGCCTGGGAAGTCTCACGGACAGAGGAGCCTGATGGGCTATGGGCTACAGCCCATGGGGTCACAAATAGTCGGACACTGCTGAGCGACTAAACTATAAAAGCAACAAATAAGTATTAATGGAAAAGAATCTTAAGAAAAATAAATACAGATCTATACAAATGTACAACTGAAACATGTACAACGAAACTAACGAAACATTGTAAGTCAACCATGCTTCAATTTAAAAAATAAAGAAAAAAATATGTATGTCTTAAACGAGAATTACACTAGGAATTTGTTTGAAGCTTGTCCCTCCTTCATTGAGAATATAAAATATATCTGATCATAAATAAATATATACCATAATGAGACACTACTACTTATTAAAGAAGCTAAAATTTTTTAAAAACCTGCCAGTGCCAAGAAACCCTCTTACATTGCTCATGAGAATGTAAAATGCTATAGCTCCCTTGGAAAGCAGAACACGGGGACAGTTGAGGGGCTTTCGGAGGTGGGCGTGAGGGCTCTGCTTTTCATGGCATGCTCTCATTTGTTATTTGCTTTTCAAACCATATTTATGCATTCACTGAATAATAGAAAGCAAAGAACACTAAGCAGCATGAAAATGGAAGTCAGAGAGAATTTAATGCCAACATAAGAGTGAAAAATGAAATTATAAAATATTGACAGTATTGCTGAATTCTTCTAAGGGGAGGCAGTCATGAGTGATTGTTTCCTTCGTTTTGCTTGTCTATATTTTCCACACTTTCTAGAAACCGCTTATTGCTTCTGTAACAAGAAAGTGGGTACAGGCCATTGCTTCAGGTTGCCACCCTGTGTGTGTGATGTGTTCCCCAGGTCAGGCCCTTTCTGTAATCCTGAAAGCCTGGCTCTCTCAGTGTGCTGACTCAGAGCTGTGTATTCAGAAAGCTGCCCCTCAAAGAGAAAAATCATCCAAGATCTGGGATTCCTCTTCCTGAGTAGACGGTCCCCAGAGCTCATGACACTGCCCTTCCTGCCAGCCCTGTCTCGGAGCTCTTAGCTTCTCTGCCTCATCACCACTCATGGAGCAGTTCACTTTGCTTTAAAATCCTTTACCAAGAGTAGACAAACCAAGAGATTCAAAACGAAATTAAAATATGTAAGGTGTGGTAGTGTTCTTTTAATTTGTGTAGTTCAATAAACAACACGCATAAACCACTCCCCAAACTTGTATCTTATTCCTTTAATACACTTCTCTGATTCCTTACCCATGGAGGAAGAAATGGCAACCCACCCCAGTATTCTGGCCTAAAAAATTCCATGGACAGAGGAGCCTGATGGGCTACAGTCCATGGGGTTGCAGAAAGTTGGACATGATTGAAGCCACTGAGTACACATGCACACACTGATTGCTTAAATTCTTCACACTAATTGGATAAAAGATAACTGTGAAAATGAAATGTACGTTGAAGGTACGTGCCAGACCTGTTTTGAGAAATAAGGTTTTTAAAGTTCGACAGGAATCCTCTAGATATTCCAAACCCCCTTTTGAAGCAGCAGAGCCCTAATTTTGCAAACAAAAAATTTCCCCAAGTCCCAATACACAAAACCTATCAAAGAAGCTGCTTTTAAAAAAAAAATAATTTTAAAAAATATAAGTATAGTTGATTTACAATGTTCTGCTAATTTCTGCTGCTGCTGCTAAGTCGATTTGGTTGTGTCCGGCTCTGTGCAGCCCCATAGATGGCAGCCCGCCAGGCTCCACTGTCCCTGGAATTCTGCTGTACAGCAAAGTGATTCAGTTATAAATATACACATATATTACATTTTAAAAATTCTTTTCCATTATGATTTATCCCAGGAGATTGAATAGAATTCCCTGTGCTATACAGTAGGACCTTGCTGTTTATCCATCCTAGATATAACAGTTTGCACCTGCTAATCCCAAACTCCCAGTCCATCCTTCCCCTACTCCTCTCCCACTTGGTAACCACAAGGTGTAAAGAAGCTGCTTTGATTGAAGGAGCAGGAGGTTGCTGAGAGCTGTTCATCATGCTTGCTCATTTCTGCACACACACACCCCCACACCACACCCAGGTACAACCACACACATACACAGATCCCACAGATATACACCATATGCACGGTAAACATACGCATCCACACATCCACACATACATTTCACACCCTACACGCATACAGCACATAGATACACATACACAATACACCAAACCATATACAAACATACCACACCCCAAAGTCTACACACAAAGGTCACACACACAGTCCCCTAGCCCTCTGGGGTTTCATGGAACATAGTTAAAAAATCAATGCTTTCAATGCAATCATTGTATTTCATTTTAAAGAGCAATCTTCTTTCTTCTTCTTAAAAGGGTAAAAACCCATGTTCACCAGCAATGATAAAATATATAGTGCTCTTTACTCAAGAGCACTGGTTTGAATCTGAAGTTAGTGCCAGGAGCTCTTATTTCTTGCTGGTTCTTTGAAATGACACAGCAACATCTCCTAATAATCCTAACAACTAGACATTGTTGGTGTTCGTCACTCAGTCATGTCCGACTCTGCAACACCATGGACTGTAGCCAGCCAGGCTCCTCTGTTCATGGGATTCTCCAGGCAAGAATACTGGAGTGGGTTGCTGTGCCCTCCTCCAGGGGATCTTCCTGATCCAGGGATCAAAACACATCTTGTGCATCGCAGGCAGATTCTTTACCATCTGAACCACCAGGGAAGCAACCAGACATTGGGTCATCAGAAACCCCAGAAGATTTTCTGAGATCCACAGCACAAGGGAGCTTGTACTAATACACCCTCTGTACAAAGTCATGACAAACAGTATAGATTGAAAACACTTAGTTTCACCGGCCAGCGGGGCCCAAAGACAAAGATCTGACTCCGAGCTATGTCCACACGGTTCCAAGCCAGCGCCAAGCTCAGCTGGTCCGGAGCCGATGCATTTGTTCCTGGAAGGCAAGAGACGGGGCAGTTCTCACCTCACTCCTGGACTGTAGAGGGTTGCGGGGGAAGGGCCTGGGCAGGGAGCATGGGCTTCCATAGGCTGGCTCAGCATCTCACCCTTTTCTCTGGCCCCTGAGTGACTCAGTATTTTCAAAGAGCTGGCTGGGAGGAGGATGGAGGCAACCTCTTTCCATGTCAGGAAAGAGGTTTCTGTTCCCAGGAGGAACAGAGGAGGAAGCCAAGGACCCCAGTTTCCTATTCTGCAAGAGGGCAGGGGCCCTGGGGCCACCCAGACACCTGCCAGGCCAGGTCAAGGGGCGCTGCTCCTCCAGATCAAAGGGGAGCACAGTCCAGAGTACCAGCCCCTACTGCAGGGAGACCAGCTCAGTACCACCAGGAGGCCGGCCCAATGGGGACCCCTGCCCCTCGCAGTGGAGGAGGGAGGTGACCCCTCAAGCAGCCAGGTGGCAGCCTATCGTTAGGAGAGTCTGGGAAATTGACGGAGCACTGTGAGACACAGGGATCACAAATGAAAAATCATTTCATGCTTACCCTCTCTGAGCTGAAACCTGTCATGAGCTAGCTACCAATGGAAACTGGTTCTTAGCCATCAAGAACCAGTGGTCCATTGCTCCCTCCTCCCAGAAAAGGCCCCCTCCAGAGAACCCACTTGGAGCCTCATCATGTTACCACAGCTTTAGACTACAATAACTCTAGGCAGCCTGGTGAGCTCAGGGTTCCATCCCCAGCAGACACATTTCCTGGTGGGAGGAGGTTGCAAGGGGAGGGTTTCCTGGCCAAGAGTGGGACCTGGGGAGGCCAGCACGGAAAGGACAGAAGGGGCCATTTCCGAGAGCTCACCTTTCAGCAGGGCAGTTAAAATCGCCATCTCGATGTCTTGCTGACCCTCAGAACCCATCCTGAACACAGTGACCTGAAAATAGATTAATCGTGAAAAGACTGAGTAAAGCAAAGTGGAAATTGAGAGGGAGAATTAGAGTGTTGTTTAAAAAAGGGACCTCAGAGGCCAATGTTAATACAACCATCCCTAGAGCAAGGGGATTTTCCATCAGGGCCTTCTGATTTCCAGAAGGACAGCATTTTGAATCCTCACTTGGACCTTATTTTATTCTTCACCCCACCTGGAGCTGAGGGAGCCCATGCAGGACATGCATGCTAATATCTAAATGGCTACTGAAAGTGACAAAAGCATCTCTACTCAGATTTGATACATTTGTAGGAAATTTGTAGATTTAGAATTTTGAAGTGTACCTGTCTAACAAGAGTGCCTCTTCCTTATAAGTATAATTAAGGAGGTAAAAATCTTCCCTGGTGGCTCAGACTGTAAAGAATCTACCTGCAAAGTGGGAGACCCAGGTTCTATCCCTGGGATGGGAAGATCCCCTGGAGAAGGGAATGGCAACCCATTGCAGTATTCTTGCCTGGAGAATCCCACGGACACAGGAGCCTGGAGGGCTACAGTCATGGGGTCACAAAGAGTCAGACACAACTGAGTGACTAACACTTTCATTTTCCCCTTGAAGGAGGCAAAGGGTAGAAAATAAGGAGGGTATTTGGTAGAATTTTCTAAGCATGCCTGAAAGCATTGTGTGTGTCACTCCTCAGTGCTTTATTTAATTTTTTTTTTTTTTTTTTTTTTTTACTTTTTGGCTGCACTACACAGCATGTGGGATCTTAGTTCCCTGACTAGGGATCGAATCCAACCAAGCCCCCTGCTGTGGAAGCATAAAGTCTTAAGCATAGGGACCACAAGGGAAGTCCCTGGGATGCCAACACTTTAAATCTCATTGATGACGTCAGCCTCAGAACTGGTGGGATGTGGCCTGAGGTGCCCTGACACACACAAGATCCTATGCACCTGTATCCCTGCTCTGAGGAGAACCTGCCTGTGCTTTGCCTGCTTCCCTCACATGGACAGAATTTCCAGCTGGGTCAGGATCTGTAAACTGCCTCTTGGAAAAGCCTGAATGGAAATAGGAACAACTTTATACTGCACATATAGGCAGCATCAGAAAGGAAACAATTCTCTCTGTGGAGCTGCTTAGAGAATCCACTCAAGACACTTACCAGTTCTTTCTTCTTCATGCACTCCATGATCATTGCAAACACCTGATGTGATTGTGTCTTGTTGTAATTAAAAGTTTTTTGGATGGTGACTATAAGCTGATCCCTGAGGGAGTCATTGATTATCCTGTTTGAAGGAGATGGGAAAAAGAAGAAAACACAGGTGAAATCCACATGAATAAATCTGTATGAGTCAGAGGTCCCCAGCTTCCAAGATCTAATAATGCCTGATGATCTGAGGTTGAGCTGATGTAATAAATAATGAAGGGCACAATCAACGTGATGTGCTTGAATCATCCCAAAACCATCCCTCTGTCCCCTGTCCGTGGAAAACTGTCTTCCACAAAACTGGCCTCAGGTGCTAAAAAGGTTGAGGACTGATGAATGTGATACTGTCTGGTATCTTTGGTTTGAAAATTAACCATTGGAGGATATTCCAGGATACCAGGATAGGAGACCAAAAGGGACCACAGTCAACAGCTGCATTTACACTTGTCCTAAATTTCAGGCTGTGTGAGTGCTTAGTCGCTAAGTTGTGTCTGACTCTTTGTGACCCCATGGACTCTAGCCCATCAGGTTCCTCTGTCCATGGGATTTCCCAAGCAAGAATACCAGAGTGGGTTGCCTTTTCCTACTCCAGGGAATCTTCCTGACCCAGGAATTGAACCTGAGTCTCCTGCATTGGCAGGCAGATTCTTTACCACTGAGCCAGCTGGGAAGCCCCAAATTTCAGGCTATTAGGTTGAAAACCTTAGAAAGGAAAATGAAGTTGGGAGAGAACGTATACCCTCCCCCTGCCCAAGAAAGAATCCATAAGAAACGTTGCTTCTGAGAGCACCCTCACTTACAGACCCTGGGAAGTGGGACAGGAGAGCTAGAAAAACTACCTTCTCTTATGTTTTTGGGCTGGCTAGTCATACCACGATTCCTTCTAGCCCTCACAAGAGGCAGTTCAAACCCCACCCCCCTTCCTAACATGTCAGAGCTCCTACCCTCCTTCCTCTGAGTACTTGTGGGCAAAGGACAGGATGTCTGAGGCCCGGCCGCTGCCATCGCAGACCACCACAGGAACCGGGGGCTCTTCTCGGAGATATTCCAGGACGATGGAAACCACGTTCGGGCCCCCTTCCACCACAAGGCCCACGAGGGGCACGCCCTGCCCCAGCCCTGCAACACATACCACATCCAAGTTCAGACCACTGTCAAGGCCCCATTTGACCCCTTGCTCTGACTCCTGAAACATGGGGAAGAAGGAAACCCTTAGGCCTGGACGTGTGCTTACAGAGGGTTAGTTTTCACTGGGAGAGTTGAAGGCCCTCAGGATGTGATGACTGCTCATGTTCTTTTATTCAAAGCCCACATCACAGCCTTATTGAAAAAAACAGAGCCTTAAAATGATGAACTTGATAGCATGTATGTGGTTCAACTGTATGTATCACTCACGTGGCTTACAAGATGCTTCTAGGTGAGATGCGAGAAACATGGAAGATTCTTCTTGCTAAAAGAATACTTCCCCACTGCCCTGTCCTGGGTGATGTTCCCACTCTGGATGGGTGTCCCTTCAAGAATGACACTGCAGACGGTGTCTGGACCAGTGCTAGGAGAGCTCTGTTCTATAATATCTGCCTCACGTGAATTAGCCTTATGACCCGGGACCGGTCACCAGGCCACCCTGAACTGCAGCAGACCATCAGTAAGAGGTGAATCACCCCAGGGCCTCCTCTATCTCCTGAAGTAGCAACGGATGTAAAGTATAAGAAACTGTGAGGCTGTCAAGTCAAGGTGTTCTGTCAACCTCAAGTGGTGTCATGATGTGCAGTGTTGTTATAGTAGGTATAGTAGCTGTTGATTAGCCTCCCGTGCCTGGAATAGGCAGTGAGTCATCTAGGAGGGCAAAGCCATGGACCATCATTAGCTCCCCAGTTAGTAACTTGTTCCCATAAAGAATCATATATATATATGTGTGTATATGTGTGTGTGTATATATATATATATACACACACACACACACACACTTTGTTGTACAGCAGAAATTAACACAACATTGTGAATCAGCTATATTTCAATAAAAATATACTGATTAAAATTGTGTTTTCACAAACATCATATATATGTGGAATCTAGAAAATTGGTACTGATGATCTTATTTGCAAAGCAGAAATAGAGACACACATGTAGAGAAAAACCAAGAGGCGGGGGAGTAGGATGAATTGGCAGATTGGGGTTGACATATATATATACAACTAGGTATAAAATAGGTTTAATTTTAACAAGAACCTATTGTATAGCACAGGGGACTCTACTACTCAGTGCTCTGTGGTGATCTGAATGGGAAGGAAATCCAAAAAAAAGAGGGGATACATGTATTCATATAGCTGATTCACTGTGCTGTACAGAAGAAACTAACACAACCTTGTAAAGCAACTTCACTCTCATAAAAATTAATTAAAAAAATAATAACTTCCCCCAGACTCCTCCCTCTGCCTCTATGAGATGACAGGACTCTTCTGAACATGGTAGGACAAGCTGACTCTGGTGGCAGAGCCAGAAGGTGGGCTCTGGGAAGCAGGTGGTAACAGGAGGGCCTCAAGAACCCAGGATTCTGGGTGGGAGGGGAGATAGTGGGAGTGAAGGAGCAGCTGCTGCTGCTGCTGCTGCTAAGTCGCTTCAGTCGTGTCTGACTCTGTGTGACCCCATAGATGGCAGCCCACTAGGCTCCTCCGTCCCTGGGATTCTCCAGGCAAGAACACTGGAGTGGGTTGCCATTTCCTTCTCCAATGCATGAGAGTGAAAAGTGAAAGTGAAGTCGCTCAGTCATGCCCGACTCTTAGCAACCCCACGGACTGCAGCCTACCAGGCTCCTCCGTCCGTGGGATTTTCCAGGCAAGAGTACTGGAGTGGGGTGCCATTGCCTTCTCCGAAGGAGGAGCAGAGACCCATTTTCCTATTTCACAATTTTACCCTCAAACTGGCCAGGACAGACTATGTTCTGAGCATGTTTCCCCAGAGTCTGTTTGTTGTGATGGGAGTTATCTGATCTTGGTGAATAAGTCAGTGAATAGAAGATATGTCCTTGGTCTCATGGTTCTGACGGACTTTGGATAGGAACTGCCAGCACAGTTGGGAGAAGGTCTAAGAACTTCAAGCAGGGGAATTGAGAGTTTCTGGTTTGCTTCCACAATGCACTTCTATAGTCAGTAACTCTTAAATATTTTGAACATTTT
This sequence comes from Bubalus kerabau, assembly GCF_029407905.1. Taxonomy (NCBI): domain Eukaryota; kingdom Metazoa; phylum Chordata; class Mammalia; order Artiodactyla; family Bovidae; genus Bubalus; species Bubalus kerabau. The sequence continues at coordinate 28,122,979 of NC_073642.1, forward strand.
TTTTTTTTTTTTGCCTGCACCTCAAGACATACAGGATCCTAGTTCCCTGACCAGGGCTAGAACCCATGTCTCCTGCAGTGGAGGCATGGAGTCCTAACTGCTGGACTGACATGGAAGTCCCATTGTGAACAGCTTTGCAGTATCCTACCAGAGTAATCTCAGTTATATTCATTTCAGAAGCTATGTGTTGAGGGTCTGGTATGTACCAGGCAGGCTCTCTAGCCAAGAGATGCTGGAGAAATGGACCAACCAAGAGATGCTGGAGAAATGGATCAACCAAGAGATGCTGAAGAAATGGACCAAAACTATGTGGACTTGCCCTTGAGATTTCCAGCCTCTGCAAGGCTTGAAATTCGAGATCTTCAGGACTCCAGGGACCCAATCACCTTCTTTTCTAGAACAGAGGAGAGCTGGTTCTTCATGGTTCAGGCTGGACTACTGAAGCTCCATGCTGTGGGAGGTGACGACTGAGCACCCCTTTGCTGTCCCTGCCCCACTCAGAACCCTGGGCAAAGGATGACAAAGGGAAGCCCACAGGTCACACAGCCAGGGGAGGTTGGGCGGTGTGAACATGCATGTGGCCAGAACAGCAAAAATGTGAGAGCCATCAGCCAGGCAGCTGCTCCTTGGAAATCCACAACTTTTCATAGCACGCTGTCTCATTCCAACCACACTTCAGCCCTACAGACCCTTTAATCATGATTAACAATGACCATTTCCCAGGTCTAGACTGTCTTTTGCAATCTTACCAATAACGGTTACAACAAAATACCCTTTAAGATCATTTGACCATTGTTTGACATTAAGAATCACTGGAGTTTGAACAGTCAATTTGCTGTACAGAAGAAATTAACTTAGCATTGTAAATCAAATATACTCCAAAATAAAATTATTTTAAAGTAACTACAGTAACTCATTACAAGAAATGAGAACCACTGACAACATAGTGGGGAATGCCATCACTGTGACAACGGCTGCGGGGCTGTTTATCGGGTCCACACTCCTTGAGAACTTGGGGCAAAGCATCCTAGTGCAGCTCAAGGAGTGGGATTTGGTCGGTGGTCAAGGAAAAGGGTCTTGCTATGGTCGAAGAGGAGTCAGGGGAAGGCTGTAAATGCCTGCGGGCAGTCTCTTCTCCGGCCTGGTTTGCAGGACAGCCCTGAGCCCATGGAACAACTTACTCGTGTTGATCTTCTGCAAAGAAATGTGCTTCTCTAGCTGCCGTCTCAGCATCACCTCGGCCCCGTACTTGCCCAGGGTGCCATTGTCGGCCAGGATGAAGTGCGTGTGCGAGTTGTTGAGCACGGAGAGCTTACTCAGGGGATTGGACATGGTCTGGTACACCCGTGTCACCTGATTAAATGCACAGCACAGGTCAGAGGTGCAGAACTTCGACAGTAAGACTAACAGGAGAAGCAAAAACACTCAGATGTGGAGCTACAGCTTCATCTAATCGTGCACTTCAACCTGCTCTGCCTTCCCTAGCCTCTCTATTGAAAGTTTTTTTTTTTTGCAATTTTTATATTAAATTAGAAAAAATGCTTTAGTCATGACAACCCAGTATCTTAATTCTGCAATTAAAAAAATTTTTTTCATATTCTAGCCACACCTCATGGGATGTGGGATTAGTTCCCTGACCAGGGATTGAACCCACACCCCCTGCAATGGAAGCATGGAGTGTTAACCACTGAAGCAACAGGGAAGTCCCGACATCCCAACATTTTAGATCATGCCCTTCTTCAGGGGATCTTCCTGACCCAGGGATAGAACCTTCATCTCCTGCACTGGCAGGCGGGTTCTTTACTGCTGAGGCACTGGGGGGGGTGGGGTCAGTATCCTGCTTGAAGTCTTGTATCATCATTTTGCAAGATGTTACTGCTGGGGAAAGGGAAAAGGCTACATGAGACCTCTCTTTATTATTTCCTACAACTGCAGGTGAAATCTACAATGACATCAAAATAAAGGCTTCAATTTTTTAAAATTGCACATCTCTGGGGAGAAATTACTTACATCCCTTCCAACCAGGTCTTCTTTGTTCTCCACGATGCCCCAGGGAGCGATTCCTATAGCACAGACCCGGCCTCTGGACTTGGAGGAGTGGTCCTTCAAGGCATCCCCCACATGGCTGATGACACCTGTGAGCAGCCGTAAGTCATATTTGCAGGCCCCATGCTGCTGCTGCTGCTGCTAAGTCGCTTCAGTCGTGTCCGACTCTGTGCGACCCCATAAACGGCAGCCCACCAGGCTCCCCCGTCCCTGGGATTCTCCAGGCAAGAACACTGGAGTGGGTTGCCATTTCCTTCTCCAATGCATGAAAGTGAAAAGTGAAAGTGAAGTCGCTCAGTCATGTCTGACTCTTAGCGACCCCATGGACTGCAGCCCACCAGGCTCCCCTGTCCGTGGGATTTTCCAGGCAAGAGTACTGGAGTGGGGTGCCATTGCCCCTTACCTCCCATCAAATCACTTTTCAGGAACTTTAGGGCTCCCTGTTCTGAGATGCTCCATTTCTTGCAGAACAGGGTTGAATCACTGAAAGTCTGAGCGCATAAAAATTAGTCATCCTGCATTAGCTCCTAGGAAAGGGAAAATAAAAACCAAAGCAACTGTACAGGAACTTTCTTCACAAGTTTCCAAGACCTAAGGATGGATGAAGTAAGGGTCTCCTTTTGTCTGCATTCAGCTAAAGCTGAGTCAGATGGCCAGGTGTGTTTCTCAACCTCTCTGGGCCTCAGTGATGGGAAAAGGATTGTCAGAAGCCTCAGTGAAAATGAGGCTTTGTCCAGTGCTCATGTCAAAGAATGGCACATAGTAGGTGCCAGAGATGTTGATCATTATCATGATCATACCAAAATAAATACCAAGATACCACATAAAAGTTTCACTTCTGCCGTAAATATTATTGTTACCAACCAGGGTTCTTGGCCTTCCCCCATCAATAGAGATTGACTAGAGGCCAGACAATGGCAGCCCACTCCAGTACTCTTGCCTGGAAAATCCTATGGATGGAGGAGCCTGGTAGGCTGCAGTCCATAGGGTCGCTAAGAGTGGGACACGACTGAGCGACTTCACTTTCACTTTTCACTCTCATACATTGGAGAAGGAAATGGCAACCCACTCCAGTGTTCTTGCCTGGAAAATCCCAGGGACGGGGGAGCCTGGTGGACTGCCGTCTATGGGGTCACACAGAGTTGGACACGACTGAAGTGACTTAGCAGCAGCAGCAGCAGCAGAGGCCAGACAAGATTCTGGCAAGACTCTATTGGGGTCCCTGCTGCAGCAGGGGGGATAGTGAGAACAAACAACAGGTGCCCTTGCTTGCTTCCCAAGGTGGGGTGAGCTGGTTCCTTACATGAAGTGAGGATCAGGAGTGTGTCCAGGGGTGAGGCTGGAGGGGTGACTTAGGTGTTTTGCCCACCTATTAGGTGGTGCTGTGTGCAGGGGGCATGCACAATACCCTGTTTTCGCTCCTGATCCACTGCTCTTGCTCCAGGCTCTTCTGAAGTGGCAGTTGTTTTTGTTTTTGTTTTTGTTTTCGGTCTCTTTGTATCTTTTGGGTCCAGAATTCGTCCCAACTGTGCATACACATAGATATTTTTTAGTCCCATAAAAATAACTTTATGAGACTCTCTCTTTAGTTCCTTTGATTTTGTATCTAAAGGAGAGGTGAGTCCAGGTGCCAGCGCTGCAGTGAAGGGTCTCAGGACCCAGCCTGTCTCAATCTCAGGATGTTGCATGTTTTGTTTCTTGATCTTAATTATCCCAAAGCTTCTGGGGAACCACAGTGATCTGGAGGTCTGCACATTCACAGCCAGGGAAAGGGTCGACACTTACCCGTGCTGACGCCCCCAGTGAAGATCCAGGCCCCAGTGGTCATGGCAGCCTTGATCAGGCCTTTCCCGAAGACCTGTTTCAGCTTGGGCTGCATCTCAAAGTTCTGAAGGCCCCCATGCACGGATATTAAGAGCTTGGGGAGCTCCAGCTGCCAGTCTCTCACCATGAGATGAAGCAGCGAGTCTGGCTTGGTGTCGTAGGAGACCCGGATATACTGCAAAAGAGGGTGTGGCCCTCAGCACCCTTTCTTGGGTCTGACTCTCTTGTCACTGTTACTCCGGTTCAAGTGACAGCCTCCTGCCTTTCTCTCTGGCAGGGATCTGGGGCCCTCTGTGCAAGTCCGTGGCCACACAATGGGAGGGAACACTGGAGGGTTGCCAGATTCGGCAAGTAGAAATATAGAATGCACAGCTAAACTTGAATTTTACATGAACAATGGAACATGTTTTAGTATATGTATGCTTCCTGCAATATTTGGGGCATCCTTAAAAATTACATGTTATCTATCTGAAATTCAAATGTAATTGGGGGTCTTGTATTTTACCTGGGAAACCTTATCTTTTATTTTTTCATTGCATTGTGCTGTGTGAGTATTAGTAGTGTCAGACTCTTTGTGACCCCCTAGACTGTAGCCCGCCAGGCTCCTTTGTCCATGGCATTCTCCAGGCAAGAATACTGCAGTGGATTGCATTTTTCATTGCCTTAGGATGATTTATTTTGTCAAAGTTCCCAGCCAATTTTCCTAGTATCAGAACTTCAATAATGACAATAATACTGAGAATAAAAGGAATCCTGAAATTGTCCAATACTGAAAGATATTACTATTAGCAAAGATTTATTTTTAATTATTTAACTAGTTTGTTAAAAATTATGTGCATTGCAAATAGGTTCATCTGTGCCATTTCTCTAGATTCCACATATATGCATTAATATATGACATTTGTTTTTCTGTTTCTGACTTATAGCAGAAAATAACACAATATTGTAAAGCAACTATACTCCAATAAAAAATATTTTTAAAGTACATAACCCCAAAAAAATTAAGTACTGTCACACACATGCACAAATGTCTGCCAATTAACAAATTTGTCAGAAATTTGTAGAAACTTTGTAGAAACAAATTTGTAGAAAATGAAACCAAAGTTCAAAAGAAACACATTCTAAAATTTCAAAGCAAAGACCATGTATAGTTCTAAACAACAAGTGAAATACTTCTTCACTGTATCTAGCATTCATAGGAGCAAGAAATTACTCCAGATTGATTTTATTTCTGGATACTTTTTATTCATTGGAAACTTCTAGGAAATATTCCTGCTAGGTTTACAAAAATTTTAGAGCAACTTAGGAATTTATCTACTTTATGTAAAGCTTTTTAACAATTGGTCATCGTTGGGCTATATTCCATGTGCTCGTGATCAGTTGCTAGATTGCATTGTTCAAGCCAGGGATTCCTCCAAGCCCATGGAAGAAAGTGAAATCCAGTCTAATCCAGTGATAGTCAACTCAATCCCCCTCCCCTTCCACCCCACCCGAATCCCAAATCTCAGTCTTCCTGGACCATCTCTCTTTTACTATTGAATCAAAAACATTTATAACAGGTCAAAGCTGACTGCAGTAAAGTTCTGTGCATGCTTATGTGCTCAGTTACTCAGTCGTGTCCGACTCTTTGCGACCCCATGGACTGTAGCCCACCAGGCTCCTCTGTCCATGGGACTTCCTAGGCAAGAATATTGGAGTGGGTTGTCATTTCCTTCTCCAGGAGGTCTTCCCAACCCAGGAATCTAACTCGAGTCTCCTGCATTGCAGGCAGATCCTTTACCACTGAGTCACCAGGGAAGCCTATAGAACCCAAGGTGTGGGGGAGGGATAAATGGGGAAATTCCAATTGACATTTACACACAGTACTATACATATAATAGAGAACCAATAAGGACCTCCTGTATAGCACAGGGAACTTGCTCATGGTCTGTATGGGAAAAGACTATAAAAGATTGGATATATGTATATGTATAGCTGATTCACTTTGCTGTACACCAGAAACTAACACAACATTGAAAATCAACTGTAGTCTGATAAAAATTTTTTTAAAAAAGGTCCCAAGCTGGCTCAGCTGGATGCGGGACAGGATGTCTTAGAGGGGATGGGTGCTGGAAATGGGGCTTGTAACTGATCTCGGGGCTGGACCTTTCCCTCAAGGTGAAGAAGAGGTTAATGAGTCCATGCACTGGCCCCTGTGAAACGCCTCTTTGTGTCCTGGCCAGTAGGCAGGGCGCCCTTCTGGAGGACCCAATGCTATGGTATTTGCTTGGAACACTTCTGAATTTTATCTGAACAATGATGTTGGGCCAGTGAAATAGAATAAAATAGCAAAAATGGCCTGACAGGGACCGTGGGAGTATTATTTAGAATGGGCTGAAAGGGATCCCAGTACTACCGCCTCCCCTCTCTGGCAGGGCTCCTCAGAAAGGCAGAGGGCACTCCCTGTTTACATGCAAATGTGAAAGGCTGCCGTCTTCTTGTCTTCTCCGACCAGCTGAATGCCCGCCAAGGGAGGCTGGGCTTGGACTTCAGAGAGAAATATTTCCAGGCGCTCCTCACCCATGTAAGGGTGGCTCAATGCCTGCAGTTATTTAATAGAAAAGACAAAACAAAGCCCCAAACAACCCTAAAAACCAAATGACATAATTCGTCTCTTATCCCTGGAGATGGAAGAGTATCTTTGTAGAGTCTGTCTGGACTGTGATTCTTGGTATAGATTTAAAGGATATTGTGTTTCCCTGGTGGCTCAGTGATAAAGAACCTGCCTGGCAATGCAGGAGATGCATGTTCGATCCCTGATTCAGAAAGATGCCCTGGAGAAGGAAATGACAACCCACTCCAGTACTCTTGGGACTTCCCTCGTGGCTCAGACAATAAAGAATCTGCCTGCAGTGCAGGAAACCTGGGTTCAGTCCCTGGAGGAGGAAATGACAACCCACTCCAGTATTCTTGCATGGCAAATTCCATGGAAAGAGGAGCCTGGAGGGCTACAGTCCAGGGGACTGCAAAGAGTCAAACACAACTGAGCACAGCACAGCATGTGTTCTTTATCATAGTGCCCAGTTTCCAAATTTCATGGCTAAAAAGTGGAGTGTGCAGATATATTTCTTGTCTTTACAATGAAAACTCTAGGAAGATTGCATCACACTCTTGAAAGAAGAGCCAGGTATCTACGGTCTCAGAGTCTGGGAGGCTGGGCCTCTGATGGAGGCTGTGGCTTAGTGACACCCCTTCCCAAGGTTTCTCTTACCATGGCTTTGTTGGAGTATCCGCCGCCCTGGAATTCGAGAATCCCATAGGAATCTGTGGGGTAGCTCTGGGTGTGTTTGCCAACAGACCATTTTTCAGGATGAACTTCCACCAGCTTGTTTTCCTCTCCATTTTTGCTGGCTGTTACACTTGGCAGAGGTGGGATGTGTTGGTTGGTGAGCTGGCCACAGCAACACCTGAAAACAAAGACAAAGCTTGGTCTTTCTAAAACATTCTCCTCCTAATGATGTGCTAACCTGAATAGAAGCAGGCTAACACCTTCCTCATCCAGCTTTACTGGGGACAGAAATACCCCTTATGGTGTCCTTTTCCAGATAATCATTGCATATCTATTTTAAACATATTGGATGACCACCCTTCCTTACTGAACACATCTTAATTCTTTTTTTTTTTTTAAGGATTGTTGTATTTATTTTAAAATTTTTATTTATTTTTGGGTGTATTGGGTCTTTGTTGTTGCATCCGGGCTTTCTCTAGCTGCAGTGAGCGGGGAGTACTCTATAGTTAAGTTGAGGACTTCTCATTGCAGTGACTTCTCTTGCGGTGGAGCACGGGCTCTAGAGCACAGGCTCAGTAGTTGTAGCACAGGGATTTAGTTGCCCCACGGATGTGCGATCTTCCCAGACCAGGGATTGAACCTGTGTCCCCTGCAGTTGGCAGGCAGATTCTTAACCACTGGACCACCAGGGAAGTCCTTTAATTCTTTTTGGTGTCTTGACAACATGATTATGGCCACCAATCACTGAGATTCTGTGACAAAGGACACTCACTCTCCACCCCCCCCCCCATATAGAGTTAACCCTCAAGGATTTTTCAGTATTGCTAAATTCTTCCTTTGCTTTAGTAAAACATTTCTCTACACAAGTTAACATTGAAAGTGTATTTCTTTTGCTGCTCATACTTTCGGTGTCAATTCAAAGAATCATTTGCCAAATCCAAGGTCATAAAGATTAACTTCTATGTTTTTGTCTAAGAACTTTATAGTTTTAGCCCTTATATCTGATATGTGATAGATTTGGAGTTAATTTTTATATGTGGTGTGAGGTAGGGGCTTAAAGCCATTCCTTTGCACTTCGATGTCCAGTTGTTTCAGCATGATTTGATGAAGAGACTAATCTTTCTCCATCAGGTTAGGTAACCTTGCCAAAAAATCATAGACAGGTCATAGACAAGTGGATCTCTTTCTGGACTCTCAGTTCTATTACATGGGTCTTTATGTCTACCCTTATTTTAGTACTACACTACCTTGATTAGTATAGAACTGTAGGAAGTTTTGAAATCAGGTAACATGAGCCTGGAAAATCCCATGGACGGAGGAGCCTGGTAGGCTGCAGTCCATGGGGTCGCTAAGAGTCGGACACGACTGAGTGACTTCACTTTCACTTTTCACTTTCATGCATTGGAGAAGGAAATGGCAACTCACTCCAGTGTTCTTGCCTGGAGAATCCCAGGGACGGGGGAGCCTGGTGGGCTGCCGTCTATGGGGTCACACAGAGTCGGACACGACTGAAGTGACTTAGCAGCAGCAGCAGCAGCAACATGAGCCCTTCTACTTTGTTCTTTTTTATAAGATTGTTTTGGCTATTCTGGATCCCTTGCAATTCCATGCCAATCAGTTTGTCGATTTCTATAAAGAAGTCAGCCAGAACTCTGATAGGGATTACATTGAATCTGTAGGTCATTTTGGCTGTCTGCATCCTGACAGAGGAGTTTATAGCCCAGGTGACTCTCTGCTTAATGACTCACATGGAGAATAAGTTCTGGGCATCCTTGACTCCTCCTCCCTTTCCCTCAAACACCAGAATAGTTGCTGGCAGCTGGTGGACAAGGGCTATTTTGAATAACGTCTTAATTATGGCTTCCAATTTACCTGTTAGGGTCTTTAGTGCTGGGAATGACAAAGATACATTCTCGTTTGCAAAAGGTTTTTTCTATCCAAGCTTTCTGTCCCTAGAAGAGGAAAAAAGTGGACATTAGACTGAGATATTCCCAAACCAACCTCAGAATTCATTATTTTACTTTTATAAAATGAATAGTAACGGTGAGTCTGCCCAAAACGTCTGAATAAACACCTCCAAGAATGGTGAATGCAAGCCTTTCAGGATCTTAGCTCTGGTTCCTTTTAAGAGAAATGGCTCAGAAATATGCTTTTGTGGTTTCCGTAGGGCTAGGAAACCTGTGCTTTGCATGAAAATCAAAGTCTACAGACGGGGAATGATGGTGCCCCTAGAGCCAGCCAGTGCCCTGCGGAGCCTGGTGGGACCTGAGTTATTGGAAAAGCTGACAAAATTGTCCAGTCTCTGATCAGGTCTTTGTTTTGTTTTGTTTTTCCTTAAGATGTGTGTTTGTGTGTGGACCATTTTTAAAGTCTTTATTGAATTTGCTACAATATTGTTTCCATTCATGTTTTGGTTTTTTGGCCACAAGGCATGTGGGATCTTAGCCCCTGGACCAGAGATGGAATCCATGTCTGTTGCATTGGGAAGCAAAGTCTTAACCACTGGACCATCAGGGAAGTCATTCTGATCAGGTCTTCGATTTGCTGTCAAGAACCTGGTCTTCTCTAGACTCCCAGGCCCCATTGCACTGTAGTCGTTTTATAAGTAATATTTCTAACTGGTGCTCAGATTCACCAACTGTTATTTTTATAATTAAAAATATTGAAGATTGTGAAGAACTGGGGCCTCATGTAACATTGATGCTGGGGCTGAAAATTGGTACATTTACCATCAAGGGTAATTTGGCAATCATTTGTTGCAGTTACAAAGTTTATATGTTTTCACGCGCCATTTTTAGGATTTTATTCTGCAAATGTGCCTGAACAAGCTGACACAGGCCCAAGGCTATTTACTGCATCACTGTCTGTGATATCAAAAGGCTGGGAGTCACCTACTGCTTATCAGTAGGGGATTGTTACCCAAATCATAGAATAGTCATCAATGCAATTCTTTGAGAAAACAAAAAAATTTTTTGAAAGAGAATAGGATGTTCTTGTTCTATCGCTAGGGGAAAATCACTGAGCTATGGTAAGTGAAAAAGCAAGCCACAGGATAATTTCTAGGAAATAGACACCATGTATGGGAATGATACCCCACGAGCAGCTGGCAGTGGCTCCCCCAGAGGGAGACCTAGAGGCCTCAGGGACCTGGGTGGAAAGGAGGCGCCCATAGCCTGGTGCCCTGCTCAGTTTTTTTAAAGATTTTATTTTTTGTTAAGCTTAGTGAAGTAAGCCATAAAGAAAGACAAATATCGTATGATATTGCTTTTATGTGGAATCTAAAAATGTGATACAAACAAACTTATTTACAAGACAGAAATGGACTCACAGACACAGAAAACAAATTTATGGTTACCAAAGGGGAAAGGTTGGTGGGGAGGGATAAATTAGGAGCTTGGGATTAGCAGATGCATACCACTATATATAAAACAGATAAATGATAAGGACCTACTGTATAGCACACGGAACTATACTCAATATCTTGTAATAATCTATAAAGGAAAAGAATATGAAAAAGAATATGTGGGAATTCCCTGGTGGTCCAGAGGTTAGGACTCAGTGCTGTCACCGTGGGACCTGGGTTCAATTCCTGGTCGGGGAACTAAGATCCCACACACTGCACAATGTGCCAAAGATACATAGATATAGATACAGATATAGATACAGATAACTGAATCATTCTGCTGCACACCTGAAACTAACACAACATTGTAAATCAACTACACTTCTATTTAAAAAAATTTAAAAATTAAAACTTTATTTTTTTAGAGCCGTTTTAGGTTTACAACAATATTGAAAGGGTGATACAAAGATTTCCCATAAACTCCCTGCCCCCCATCCTTATTAACGTTCTCCACCAGGGTAGTGTGCTGCTGCTGCTGCTGCTGCTAAGTCGCTTCAGTCGTGTCCGACTCTGCGACCCCATAGACGGCAGCCCACCAGGCTCCCCCGTCCCTGGGATTCTCCAGGCAAGAACACTGGAGTGGGTTGCCATTTCCTTCTCCAATACATGAAAGTGAAAAGTGAAAGGGAAGTCGCTCAGTCGCATCCAACTCCTAGCAACCCCATGGACTGCAGCCCACCAGGCCCCTCCGTCCATGGGATTTTCCAGGCAAGAGTACTGGAGTGGGGTGCCATTGCCTTCTCCCAAGGGTAGTGTATTTTTTACCAAAGTCGAATCTACACTGACAAATCATCACCACCTGAAATGGATAATATGTGTTATTTCACTCTTGGCATTGTACAGTCTATGGTTTGACAAATTAAAATGACTTCTATCCACCATTATAGTATCATACACAGTATTTTCTGCCCCAAAAATCTTCTGTCCTCTGTCTATTCATCCCTCCCTCCTCCTAATCTCTGGAAACCACTTAATTTTTACTATCTCCATAGTTGCACCTTTTCTAGGATGTTGTGTAGTTGGAATCATCCACTCTAAAGTTCCTTTAGGTTGGCTTCTTTCACTTGCATGCGTGCTAAGTCGCTTCAGTCGTGTCTGACTCTGTGCGATGCTATGGACTCTAGCCCTTCAAGCTCCTGTATCCATGGGATTCTCCAGGCAAGAATACTGGAGTAGGTTGCCATGCCTCCTCCAGGGGATCTTCCTGACCCAAGGATCAAACCTGTGTCTCTTATGTCTCCTGCATTGGCAGGCAGGTTCCTTACCAAGCAATGTCACCTGGAAGCCCCTTCTTTCACTTAGTTGTATTCCTTTAAGCATCTACCATGCCTTTCTGACAAATAACTCTTTTTTTAGTGTTGAATAATATTCCATGGTCTGGATGTACCACAGTTTATTTACCCATCTACCCTCTGAATTTGGTTGCATCTAAATTGTGTCAGTTCCAAATAAAGATGCCATAAACATCTGTGTGCGGTTTTCTGTGCGGGTTTAAGTTTTCCCGTTTAAAAATCTGAATGATGGATGTATGACCTTGGTGTGTGGCCATCACTCAAGTGTGCCATAGACCCTCCAGGACCTGTGACTAATAAATCTTATTCCTCCAAGTTCCCTTGGTCTTGGCTGAAGTGTATTTTGCAATCAGAATAAGAACCACAAGGGCTAGGGCAGCCACATTAGCCCCAGAGGGGTGATGTCTGTGGGGCTCCCTGCAGTGAGGCCTGGGTGAATGCCCTGGGCATGCCTAGCCGGGCTTCAGTGTCTAGAGGCTGAGACCAACATGGTTACACAAAGCACAGAGCTCAGGAGACTGGGGATCACTGGGGATCATCGGCTGACCACACATGTACATATATGTATATTTATTTCCTGGTTCCAACCACCAAAAGGGCCTAAAAACACTCTGACAGAAATGAATATACTTAGTGTGCAAATATTTGTTTCTAAACAACATTCTCCACTAAAAAAAGCTAGGGCTCCTAGGACAAATGACTGAATCCAGATCTGGGGCAGAGAAAGTACAAGAAGAGCTTGGAACATCTTGTGCCAGAAAGTAAGGAAGTGTTTACTTTCCACTTGGGAACTTGTCAGAAAACACAGAACCCTCTTTGAAAGGGTTCTCACTGGCTTTATCTGGGATGTGAGCATGAAACTAAATGATCACAATAAAGAACTGTAACCCTTTGGCTGAAATAAGGATCCATGAACTCACAATGGCATAAATTTATACACAAATAAATATATAGGGGAGATGGGAAATCTCTTTCTTGCATTTTTTAGTCACCCTCCCAATGCAGGGGGCCCGGGTTCCAGCCCTGGTCAGGGAACTAGATTCCACATGCCACAACTAATACCCGGCACAGCCAAGTAAATAATTACTAAAAAAATAAAGAAAACCAACATTTGGCAACTGTCAAGAATCTTTGTTGAAATCTACATGCCATGGTAAAGGATTGAAGAGTAACAGTAATTTACATAATCTCAAGGCATCTCCCACAGATATTTCTTAATCACAAAGGGGAAATGAGTAACCCGACAGGTTGGAGAAATCTGGTGAATACCACCTAAAATAAAGTAAGCTGTTACCAGCAATGAAACCAATATTCACCATGAGCCTCTAGATGAAATGCAGAGAAGAAAAATTGCCTAAAATGCAAAATATGAATCTATAGGGAGAAAACTTTAGACAACCAAATTGAAGGGCATCCTGGAAAATAACTGAAATCACTGACCTTCAAAACTCCAAAGGCCATGAAAGACAAGTAAAGGCTGGGGAACGGTCACAGGAGCTATAGAGACATGACCTTGGAACACCCTTCAGTCTTTGGCCTCATCTTTGGCCCTGCCCCCCAGTCCCGCCCGCCCTTTCTGGCTCCCACCCTCTGATCCCTCTCCAGGCCCCACTCCCTCTAAAGGCTCACTGACCCTTCCTCCCAGTGCCTCCACCCCACCTCTGCATAAGAAACCAACAAGTGGGCCCTTCACAGAAAACTGTTAATAACCAGGTGTGGGAAATCAGGGGAGCTTCCCAGGTGGCACAGTGATAAAGAATCCACCTGCTAATGCAGAAGACTCAGGTTCGATCCCTGGGTTGGGAAGATCCCCTGGAGGAGGAAATGGCAACCCACTCCAGTGTTCTTGCCTGGGAAATCCCATGGACAGAGGAGACTGGTGGGTTACAGTCCATGCGGTCGCAAAGAGACGGATACAACTTAGCGACAGGGCACACATGCATGCATGCATGTGGGAAATCAGAAAGCCAGGGTCTAGCCCCTTGGAAAACTAGGCTCAGGCCCCTGTCATCACAAGGGGGACGAGCCATCTGCCCTGCAGGGTCTCAAATGCTGAGGTGGGCAAGGAACTGGGCCGGCAGTAATGTGCCTCAGACGTAGTCACATCTCTTCTGTCACAGGCAGTATTCAAACACCCCCACCACCCAGTGCCCCAGGCACCCTTCCTGCAGGTGCAGGGCATCTGTGGGCCTCTAGGGGCATCAGCCTGGCATCTGCTCCCCCAACTCAGGAGGGGGCTTTTCAGGGCGCCCAGCACTGACTCTGCTTGTAGCCATGGGCGAGGGCAGCAACTGGTATCCACACAGCTCCAAGCTCAACCCACTTCCCTCTGCTTCACCAAAAATCCATTCTTTTTCTAAGAAAAAGCTAGCATGTGATTACCATACTTTCCCTGAGGAAAGAAAGGCTTTGCTTTAGTACTAACGCTGAATTTTTCCTCTTCTTTTTTTAGTTTAGTTAGGAAGAATCCAGTTCCAAAATTCCAGTTACTGCTTGTTGTTATTGTTCAGTCACTCAGTTGCATTCGACTGTTTCCCGCCCCATGGACTACTGCAGCATTCCAGGCTGCCCTGTCCTCCACTGTCTCCTGGAGTTTACTGCAGGCACTCCTGCAGGGCACCGAGCAGGACTGTGGCTCCTGTGATTTTTGTGGGAGATTCATATCCATCAAGTCTGTGGTGCTATGTTACTGCTTAGTCTCCAGAAATGTTCTAGAATCTTCTGAGGATGAACAAGAGGTCCCGGAAGTCACTCACTCTATGCAGGCAGTCATGCTTCACAGGGTCTAGTTTCTGTCAAGAGGCCTGGGAGGGAGGCTCTCTGGCTCCCTGCTCCCCAGCCCCTCTGGAAACCTATTCCTACACACCCTCCCTCTCTCATCTGACCCTTTTCCTCCCACAAGAATCTCAGAAGCCACAGCCCTGCTTGGTCTCCTGTGGGAGTGCCTGGTGGAAGGGTGGTGCTCACTGTCCCCTGGTAACTAAGGGGTGATTCAGAAGCCCAGGTGGAGTGTTGCCAGGGATGCGGGCAGCAGCCCATCCCTGGGCCCCTGAGGGCAGCTGGGCACACAGAGCAGGGAGTCACCCAGGTCAGCTCACGTGGCGCGAGCTCAATCTCAGAGGCAAATTCAGGTGAGAGGCGATGGGTGGAGGGCCCCTCGGTAAACAGTCCTCCCACCCCTCCAGAGGATGCCCCAGGCTGAGTCAGGCCAAGGGATTAAGGAAAGGCACATGGACCGAGATGAAAGGAAGCAGAGCCTCCTGGAGTTCATTCATAAACCCTCCAAGTCCCCGCAGCCCCTAGGCTAGATCCCGCTCACTCATCTGAAGTAGTCTCTTCCATCACAAATAGTTATTTTATTTTATTTTTTTAACAGAAATTGAGAAGCATTTTTTTTTTCAGGGTAGAAGTGGTTATTTGAAATGCCTTGGAGCAGGGTAATAGGAACCCCTGTCCTGGGGATTAGGCTCCCATCTGAAAGAGCGCAGGAAGCTGAGTAGGGGAATGTGGGAGCACTGCCCACCACACTGAGCTGCAACTTTTCTGTCTCTGAAAGGGACACTGCTTTGCATAGTTCTGAGCTTCAACTGGGATGATATTAGTGCAGTATTTGGGAAGTCCTACAGGAGACACAGGTTCAATCCCTGGTTCAGGAAGATCCCCTGGAGAAGGAAATGGCAACCCACTACAGTATTCTTGTCTGGAGAATTCCATGGACAAAGGAGCCTGGTAGGCTACAGTTCATGGGGTCACGAAATAGTTGCACATGACCAAGCAACTAAGCGGGCACACACACCCATATAAATGGAAATCCTGGTCATTCCAATAGCTCCCCCTCCCTTATCTACAGAGGTTACATGCTAGGACCCCAAGTTGATGCCCGAAACCCAGATAGGACCAAATTTGGGATATACTATGCCTTTTCCCATACATACACACCTATGATAAAGTTTAATTTATAAATTAGGCACAGTAAGATATTAACAATAACTAATAATAGAATAATAACTAATAATAAAATAACACAAATGAACAGCAATTCCTAATAATAAAAGAAAAAGCCTTGCCTGGTCTGGCCTCTAGTCAATTTCTCTTACTTGAGGAAGAAGGTTCAGTAGCAGGCAGATGGGATATTTGGTGGTGCTGGCGGGTCTGGGAAAGGACCTGATGTTAATGGGGATGGAGGAAGGGGAGGGGCCTAAACACGAACCTAGGTTTCTGACTGGTGGAGCTGGGTGGCTGGGGGTGCAATTTATGGAGGTGGGGCCACGCAGGCCCAGGCTTGAGGAAGACAATCCAGCCCCCTGCAGTGAACACCTCAGGCTCCAGGCACCCACTGGACCTGCAGGGAGGGAAAGGGGTCATCTGGTTGCATGAATGAGACCCAGGGTATAGCGATATCTAGATAACTCTAGATAATGGGAATCAGAGAGATTGCTGATGGAGAGACTGCAGGAAGTAGAGAGGAAGGCGTCTGGCACTGAGTCCCCAGGAGCAGGGGAGAGGGCTGGGGACACAAGGTCTGGGCAGTGGAGGACAGACACAGTGTCTCAGGGGCCTGCTGAGGATCGTGTGTCCTTGATGGACTAACCAGGTTTGCGGGAAGGAGGTCAGAGGGGAGTGGGCTGATGGCCCTGCCAGCTCATTTTTTTTGTTTTGTTTTCAAAGAAAGGAAAAAAAAAAAAAGTATCTGCTATTAACAATAAAAAGCCCCAAGTAACGTTTGTACAACCTGGGGAGTAGCCACCAGATCTCACGATCAGGACATTTGCTGGACTTTCATGTGGATTTAGAGCCAAGTCCTGAGGAGCTGTAGACAGCCAGCCTCACCCTGCACCCCCACCCCCATCCAGAATAGGGGTGGCATCAGGACCTTCTGGAATGGGTTCGTGTGGATGGGGAGGGGCCTCTGGGGAGGTGTAGGTGGGAGGAGTAGGGCAGGGCACAGCCTGGAGAAGGCGGAGCTGAAGTGGGGGTGCCCAGGGAAGGTGGGGAGGGTGGGGCTGGGGCGACAGGGCAGCCTGGTCTGGGCCTCAGGAAGTGGCTTCAGAACTAAGAGCTGGTTTGCTGCTGGGTGAGTCTCTGTTTACTCAGTGGCCCTGCTTCTTGGGCCAAAATTAACAGCAAAGGCCACAGTGAAATGGTGATTTGTGGACCAATTTAGCCAAAAGAAACCGCTGGTCTCATGTGTCTATTTAGAGCAGACGTCTTGCGCTGTCATCCAGGGCTGCATGGGGCCCACACGTGGACTTGGTTTGACCTTTGTATCAGGAGGAGAATTCGCTGCTGTTATTAACTGCGAGAGAGGTCCCCGTGTGAAAACCTTGACCTCTGGCTGCCCTGCACTGCCCTGGGGATGTGGGAACTCAGGCTGACAGACCTCCCGCACAGCTGCAAGAGGCGTTGAGTCCCCCCACACAGGAGAGATGAAGAAAGTGCTCTTGAAGAGGGGACAGCAGGACAGGGAAGAATGCCAGGACTCCCTTCTCTGCTGTGATGGGCACAGTGATGTCCGCTCAAACCTGCATGCATTTGGGGTGGGGGCCATGCAGAGACCATGGGCTCCCTCACTGTGGTTTCACAGATGAGGAAACAGGCAGTGGAGGGGTTAGGACTTTGGTAGGGGCTCTGGGAGGTGATGATTGGATGACTGACTCAATGACTCAATGGACATGAGTTTGAGCAAACTCTGAGAGATAGTGGTGGACAGAGAAGCCTGGCATGCTGCAGTTTATGGGGTTGCAAAGAGTTTGACACGACTGAGTGACTGAACAACAACTGGGAAGTTAGGGGTCATCGAGACATAAGACACAGTGACATGGTGAAGCCACAAGCTTGGTCAGTCTCATGGCCAGGTAGCCGGCCTGACTCCCCTGCATGGCTCTATCCCACATCTGTCTTCTCTGGCAGATTCAAAAATTTTTCTCCAAAATGCGCAGATGCTTTTGAGGTCCTCCCTTTAAGGAGGATAGAGAACAGAACTATCTCTATTTTGAATCCAAAAAAAAGTTGTAATAAGATTTTTCTGGCACGATCTAGCTGTGCAAGAACCAACCTTGAGGTGTAAATGTTGAGTTCAACACGGCAGTCATAGAATATCTTAAATCTGGCTGGTCTGAGTTGGGATATGCTGTGAATTTATGTGTAAAACAGCAAGTTATCATTTGCCATGTCTAACAATGGACCTTAGAAAGAAAAGTGGGGACTTCCCTGAAGGTCCGGTGATTAAAACTTCACCTTCCAATGAAGGGATGTGGATCTGATCCCTGTTTGGGGAGCTAAGATCCTATGTGCTTTGCATTACTGGCACCCCCACTCCTCCCACCCCAAAAAAGAAAGAAAGAAAGAAAAGAAAAAGTGTTTGGGAGGATTTTTTCCAGGTGGCTCAGTGGTAAAGAATCTGCTTGCCAATGCAGGAGATGCAGGAGAAATGGGTTTGATTCCTGAGAAGATCCCCTAGAGAAGGGAATGGCAACCCACTTCAGTATTCTTGCCTAGAGAATCCAATGGACAGAGGAGCCTTGCAGGCTACAGTCCATGGTGTCTGTGGACACAACTGGACTGTTGTTTCTACACAACAGTCAGACACAACTGAGCTACTAGGTACAAACGCATTCAAAAACAGACAAAAAGTATCTCACTAATATGCTTTTTATGTTGACCACATTTTGAAATGATCATATTGGGGATATATTAGTACGTTTTTATATTTCACTAATTTTTTTTAACATGGCTTATTTTTGTTTGGATACAGCTACTCTACAATGTACAATGATGTCTGGGGACAGATCTCTCTGCATATTAATACATCCCTGGTGACTGTCTTTTTAATGGAGGTGTTTAAATGCTGATTGCCATTAATCTCTAGGACAAGGACTGGGTCTCATTAGTCCTCTGGATGAGGGCTTCTATTTTCCCAGATCTAGAACTTTAACACACACACACACACACAAACGTGCACACATGCACACAAAATTATAGGACATCTTTAAAACATTTTCAAACAAAGCAAGAGAGAATTTTCTAAGAATACCTAGTGCTCCAGGTCAAGAGGACTGTAAGTTAATAGAAAATCTGTTTTGTTTTCACTTAGTTCAGAATGAAGACCAACCACTTAAATGCCTGCACATCTTTCTGTGCCTTGTACTTATCAACTTTGCAAAGCAAATAAATGAAGTTTCAAAGGAGCCAAACCCAACACAAGCCCTGACTTCTGCTGAAAAATAACTAATAAAACATAAACCATGACAGCAAATACCCTCGGCACTGGTTGACATTTCCAGTTACATTTTCTGGGGCCTAAAATACACAGCAGGGAATGATCACTTTATGGGACAAATATCACTGCAAATGCCATGAATCAAAACTGCTGCTTGAGGGGCTTCCCTGGGGGTTCAGTGGTAAAGAATCCTCCTGCCAACGCAGGAGACATGGATTTGATCTCTGATTCGGAAAGATCTCACATGCTGTGGAGCAACGAAGCCTGTGCTCTAGAGCCCAGGACCCACAATTACTGAAGTCTGTGTGCCCTAGAGTCTGTGCTCTGCAATAAGAGAAGCCTGAGCACCACAACTAGAGAGTAGCCCCCACTGGCCACAACTAGAGTGATGCCCACACAGCAATGAAGAGCTATCACAGCCATAAATAAACAAATCAAATTATATATATATATATTATATATAATATATAAATAATATATAAATATATATTTATATATTCTATATATAAATATATAAAATATATATTATATATAATTATATATTTAAACATATAAAATTATATATTTATTTATATATAAATATATAAAATATATAAAAATAAATATATATATAAATTATATCTATTTATATATATTATATATATATAGTTTTTGCTCAATAGTTTGCAAAATGTAATTTGGTGAACATTCCCAAAGACAACCCTTTCCCAAAATCAGACCTGTATTACTAAGGTCCTCTCCCAGAGAGGCCGATTGTCCCTCTTAATTCCTCCATAAATACTTACTTCAGACTCAGCAAATTTGTCTTGTCTTTTTTCTCCTGACCTCTCTCTCTTCTTTTATTCCCATCTCCTACCCCTGGTCAACCGAGAACAAATCCTGTAAATATTTTCAACCTTCCCCACATTCCCACTATTTTTGCTAATATTTGCTAAAGTTTACAAATTTTCTGATAACAAAAGGAAAATGTATTTGTTATCGAATATTGTTAAAGTAAAAGAAAAAGAAATATACAAAGGAATAAATAAACATCACACATACTAACTGCATTTAAAATAATGGCTAGCATTTCAATGTATTCCTTGGCTTTTTCCTATGAATAGATAAGATGTGTGTGTGTGTGTGTGTGTGTGAGTGTGTGCACACATGTGTAATGAAAACTATGATTATCCTGCTTTGTCGTTATTCATTCTTCTCTGTCGTTTAAAAAGTTAATACATTACAAAGACTTCCCTGATGGTCAAGTGGTTAAGACTTCACTTTCCAGTGCTAGAGAGGAGAGTTTTATCCCTGGTCAGGGAGCTAAAATCCTTGATGGCTCAAGGCCCAAAACCCAAAACATACAGCAGAAGCAGTATTGTAACAAATTAAGTAAAGACTTTAAAAATGGTCCACATCAAAAAAAAAAAAAAAAAAAAGACTACATTTCACCTTGTAGATAGACCACGATTATGCGTCCAGTCCTTTATTTCCGCGTTTGGATTGTCCCCTGTGTCTTACTGTAGTAAACAGCGCTCTATAAATGTTGGCTTACATCTACATTAATCCATCAGGATTATTGCCTTAGGACATATCCTTAGTTGTTGGACTTGGGCGTGTGTGCACGCTAAGTTGTGTCCAACTCTTTGTGACCCCATGGACTATAGCCTGCCAGACTCCTCTGTCCATGGGATTTCCCAGGCAAGAATACTGGAGTGGGTTGCCATGCCCTCTTCCAGGGGGCATGCCCTTCTCCAGGGATCAAACCCATGTCTCCTGGATCTCCTGCACTGGCAGGTGAACTGCCTTCTAGAAGCCAGTTCCCATTTCCCACCCCCCGCCCCCTAGCAGTGAGAAGGAATCTCCATCTTCCTTTACAGCCAATCAATCTTTCCACTGAGGTTTTAACTAACAGCTAAAATGTCAGCTAATAAAGGCTTACAGGGACATCCCGGCCAAGAGGAAGATGCACAGATGCACATTCTGCAGGAAGCAGGAAACCAAGGTAAGATGCTAGGGAGTAAAGGCCAGGAGGCCAAGCCCTGGAGCTGGAGCTTCTCAGCAGAACCCTGGCATCTGCATTTAGACACTGGAGCCTGGTGGTGGCCGGTTCCATAGACTTGTCCCTTCAGGGAACATGGATTCACTGGCTCTTCCCACATGACCTTGTCCAGCCAGGGTCCACAGTAGAGGAGCTGGAGGCCCCAGGAAGCTGAGTCCTACACCTCCAACACTTCCCCATGCCTGAGCTTACCTGTCACAGTGCAACTGCACTCCCCCACACCTGAGCTTACCTGCCCCAGCACGGGGCCAAGAGGGTGCAGCTGGCCTCCTTCCGCCTCCTCCTCTGGCCAGGCAGGAGGCTGGCAGAGGAGGGCCAACCCTTTAAGAGGGGGCGTCCACATGAGGAGCACGTGAGCCCCCATACTGAGCTCTCATGATCCCCATGAGGCTTGTGACCTCGCTTCCAGGCCCAAAAAGGAAGCCAAAGCCCAGCCCACCAGGCTGTTCAATGTCGATGCCACGAAAGCAGCCTTGGGGTTTGGGGAGGCGGGAGGAGGGGAGCGAGAACTTTCCCTTTGAAGTGACCCTTCCCCCAGCAGCCCTTCCCAGCTAAAAATGTCAGTACTGTTTGAATAATTGAGACAATTGGACATAACTGGCTCTTTCAGCAGACTCTTGGCTTGAAGGCAGTGCCCTAATTACCCTAATCCTTTCACATCATCTGAGGCTGGGCCAGAGGTCAAGGTGGATGTGAGTCCCATGTGACTGTCAGCCTTGTCTTGGTGCCCCTGAGCCCCAGGTCCCCATTCCAACCACAGCCCGAGCGACCTATGTCCACAGTCACCCCACATCTACCCTGATGAGAGCTTCTAAGGTTTGCTGTAATGATTAGTCCAGTGACCAAGATCAAACAGGTCAGTCTTCAAGGAAATTAACCCTGAATATTCATTGGAAGGACTGATGCTGAAGCTCCAATACTTTGGCCACCTGATGGGAAGAACTGACTCACTGGAAAAGACCCTAATGGGGGGAAAGATTGAGGGCAAAAGGAGAAGGGGGCAGGAGAGGATGAGATGGCTAAATAACATCACCGATTCAATGGACATGAATTGAGGAAAGAAGAAACCCAAGCCCTGAAATTCTCCCACCCACGGCCTTCCACACAAGGAACACCTCCCCAACAGAGGCTGCAAGTCTCCTCAGTCTGGGTTCCATCTGTCATCACAGAGGAGCCAACAGAGATGCAAGCAGACTGGACCCAAGGGGCATTAGGGGAGTTCCCACTTTACAGATGAGTAGACTGAGGATCATGTGAGTCAAGAGGCTGTTTGCCCAGACATTGTGAGAGGCAGGCAGGACCCTAACTGGCCCAGGCTGTCAGGTCCACCCTGTAGAGCTCCTGGGACCAGGCCAAGCCTGGGACCAGCCCCCACCGCCAGCTGCAGGAGGACATACCCACACCTGGGGGGTGCCCAGAGGCTTGGGGAGCCTCTGAAGTTTGGAGGTGGATGCAGGATTGTGCAGGGGGCCTGGGGAGGGGAGGTCTATCCTTTGCTTTCAGCAGCTTGTCTCAGGTCTCTCCCCACTAAAGGTTGACGGCTTTGTCCCAGCAGAGTGGGTGCCAGGGTCGGGTAAAGTGTGACTCCTGCCAAGCTTTGCCCATGCACACAGCCTGGAGTGAGTCGGCAGTGCCCGCCCTGAAGCAGCTCTGGCCTAGCAGCAGGGTTATATGCCCTGTAGACCACATCCCTGATGGGCTCACAGCTTTTAGCAGGAGTCTTTCTGGGCAGAAGGTGGGCTGCAGGTGGCTGTAGGTCTGACTGCATGGCTTGAGGCAAAATTATGGGTGCTGGGCGCTTCTGGGGCATCAGGAATCAGACTGGAGCAACTAGGGAGGCCTCCCACCTTCCCTGTGGCTGCCTCTATGGCCAGCCCCACCATGGCTGCAGAATGTGAAACCTGGTGATCAGTGTCAAGGACCAACCCCATCCCAGCCAGCCAGTAAGTGGCTCTCCAGTCAGTGGACACGACTGTCACTGGTCATTTAGGCCCTTCTCAGGGTCAGATAAGATGGAGAGAATGGGATCCCCAGACCTCTGCAAGCCAATGCCCATCCTCCCTGGGACCAGTGTGCTGAGCCCAGCCCCCTGGGACTGCCACATGCAACACAGTGGCCCCAGCCCCATCTGCCTGCTCACTGAGAACATGAAACATGGCCTGTTCAATTTGAGATGAAATCTATGCATAAAACACACGAAATGGCCAAGACTGGTGATCGTATTTTTTACTGATTGCATGTTGAAATGATATTTTGGATGTTTGCAGTTGAATAAAACATTATTTTAAAATATTATTAGAGGGAGGAGCCAAGATGGCGGAGGAGTAGGACAGGGAGAACACTTTCTCCCCCACAAATTCATCAAAAGAACATTTAAACGCTGAGTAAATTCCACAAAACAACTTCTGAAGGCCGGCAGAGGACATCAGGCACCCAGAAAAGCAACCCAAGTCTTCGAAAGGAGGTAGGAAAAAATATAAAAGACAAAAAAAGAGACAAAAGAGGGAGGGACGGAGTTCCGTCCCGGGAAAGGAGTCTTAAAAAGAGAGAAGTTTCCAAACACCAAGAAACCTTCTCACTGCCGAATCTGTGCTGAGCTTTGGAAGCACAGAGGGCAACATAACAGGGAAGAAAAATAAATAAACAATTAAAACCCGCAGATTGCGAGCCCTACGGTAACTCCCCACAGCGGAAAAGCAGCGCAGACGCCTGCATCCGCCATTAGCAAGCGGGGCTGGGCAGGGAGGCGCAGCGCGGCTGCATCACTTAGGGTAAGGACCTGGCCTGAATACCCTGAGCGCCATCTGAGCGAAATAATTTGGGCTAGTAAACCAGACTGTGGGATATCTACCACGCGAAAAGCCAGCCCTAACCTAAGACACCGCCAGGCCCGCGCACAGAACAAAGGACTGAACGGAGATAGCTGGCTGCAGACCTTCCCCCTCCGGTGACAGGCAGCCAGAACCGGAAGGGGGCAATCGCAGCCCCAGAGAGACATTATCTATAAAACTGTAAGCAGGCTTCTTTGCTAACTAAAACTTCCTGGAGGTCTGGACGGTCAACATCTGCCTGAGAAGGTGCGCCGGTTGTACACCTAGATAAACGAGCGGCGGGGAAGCGATAAGTCGCAGCAATCACGCTCGCCAAACACCTCATCACCTGAGCTGCTCGGACCTGGGAAGGTCACAAAACGCAGGCCCAACCGAGTCTGTGCCTCTGAGGACTACCGGAGTGTCTGAACCTGAGCAGCTTGGACCTGGGAGGTACAGGCAGCCCAGGGCCGGCCACAGATGGTTCCTGGCGGAGCAACCTAGAGCCCGAGCAGTGTGGGCAGGGAGGCTACACGCGCCGTGAGCGGGGGGCAGACCCATTGTGGCTGAGGCACTGCGAGCACACGCCAGTGTTATTTGCAGCATCCCTCCCTCCCTCCCAACAGCGAGACTGAACAAGTGAGCCTAAAAAAAAAAAAAAAAGTATCCTCCACCATCCCCTTTGTGTCAGGGCGGAAACCAGACACTGAAGAGACCAGCAAACAGAAGAAGCTATAACAGAGGGAACCGCCTTGGAAGCTACAGGCAATAGATTAAAACCCTGTGGTTACTACCGACTACATAGGAAGGGGCCTATAGATCTTGAGAAATAGAAGTCGGATCAAGAAACTAGCCAAAAATGAACTGAACCCACAATACTCACAACAAAACCAGAGAAAGTCCTGGATATATTTTTACGATCATTCTTTCTTTCTTCCTTTTTTTTTTTTTAATTAAAAAAAAATTTAAGTCCTCTATTATTCCTTTAATTTTCACTTTTATAACCTATTACTTTGAAAAAAAAAAAAAAGGCCCTTTTTTTTTTACAGCAAACTTCATATATATATTTTTTATAACTTTCTGACCTTGTTTTTTTTTTTCTTCTTCCTCTCTTTAACATTGTATTTTTGAAATTCCAAAGTCTACTCTAGATTTTTAATTTTAGCTTTTTGATATTTGTTATCAATTTTGTACCTATAGTTTTTTTTTTATAATTTCTGTGACTTTTTTTTTCTGTTTCTCTTCTTCTTTTATATAACATTGTATATCTGAAATTCCAAACTCTACTCTAGATTTTTAACTTTTGCTTTTTGGTATTAGTCATCAATTTTGTACCTATATTCTCTTTATAATTTTCGCGACCTTGTTTGTTTTTGTTTATTCGTTTTTTCTCTCTTTCTTTTCCTTCTTCTTTTCTTTAACATCGTATTTTTGAAATTCCAAACTCTACTCTAGATTTTTAATTTTTGCTTTTATGTATTTGTTACCAATTTTGTACCTTTAAGAACCCACTCTTCAGTACCCATTTTTCACTAGGGTACGAGATTACTGGCTTGACTGCTCTCTCTCCCTTTGGACTCTCCTTTTTCTCCACCAGGTCACCGGTGTCTCCTCCCTAACCCCTCTCTACTCTACTCAACTCTGTGAATTTCTGTGTGTTCCAGATGGGGAGAACACTTAGGGAACTGATTACTGGCTGGATCTGTCTCCCTCCTTTTCATTCCCACCTTTTATCCTCCTGGCCACCTCCTTCCTCCTTCTTCTCTCCTCTGTATAACTCCGTGAACATTTCTGAGTGGTCCAGTTGTGGAGTGCACATAAGGAAGTGATTACTGGCTAGCCCACTCTCTCCTCTATTGATTCCACCTCATCTCATTCAGGTCACCTCTAAATCCCTCCTCTCTCGTCTCTTCTCCATGTAACGCTGTGAACCTCTCTGGGTGACCCTCACGGTAGAGAAACTTTTCATCTTTAATGTAGATGTTTTATCAATGGTGCTGTATAGAAGGCGAAGTTTTGAAACTACTGTAAAAATAAGACCAATAACTGGAAGCAGGAGGCTTAAGTCCAAACCCTGACTCCAGGGAACTCCTGACTCCAAGGAACATTAATTGACAGGAGCTCATCAAACGCCTCCATACCGACACTGAAACCAAGCACCACACAAGGGCCAACAAGTTCCAGGGCAAGACATACCAAGCAAATTCTCCAGCAATAAAGGAACACAGCCCTGAGCTCCAAGATACAGGCTGCCCAAAGTCACCCCAAAGCCACAGACATCTCATAACTCATTACTGGACACTTCATTGCACTCCAGAGAGAAGAAATCCAGCTCCACCCACCAGAACACCGACACAAGCTTCCCTAACCAGGAAAACTTGACAAACCACCTGTACAAACCCACACACAGTGAGGAAACGCCACAATAAAGAGAACTCCACAAACTGCCAGAATACAGATAGGACACCCCAAACTCAGCAATTTAAACAAGATGAAGAGACAGAGGAATACCCAGCAGATAAAGGAACAGGATAAATGCCCACCAAACCAAACAAAAGAGGAAGAGATAGGGAATATACCTGATAAAGAATTCCGAATAATGATAGTGAAATTGATCCAAAATCTTGAAATCAAAATGGAATCACAGATAAATAGCCTGGAGACAAGGATTGAGAAGATGCAAGAAAGGTTTAACAAGGACCTAGAAGAAATAAAAAAGAGTCAAAATATAATGAATAATGCAATAAATGAAATTAAAAACACTCTGGAGGCAACAAATAGTAGAATAACAGAGGCAGAAGATAGGATTAGTGAATTAGAAGATAGAATGGTAGAAATAAATGAATCAGAGAGGATAAAAGAAAAACGAATTAAAAGAAATGAGGACAATCTCAGAGACCTCCAGGACAATATTAAACGCTACAACATTCGAATCATAGGGGTCCCAGAAGAAGACGACAAAAAGAAAGACCATGAGAAAATACTTGAGGAGATAATAGTTGAAAACTTCCCTAAAATGAGGAAGGAAATAATCACCCAAGTCCAAGAAACCCAGAGAGTCCCAAACAGGATAAACCCAAGGCGAAACACCCCAAGACACATAGTAATCAAATTAACAAAGATCAAACACAAAGAACAAATATTAAAAGCAGCAAGGGAAAAACAACAAATAATACACAAGGGAATTCCCATAAGGATAACAGCTGATCTTTCAGTAGAAACTCTTCAAGCCAGGAGGGAATGGCAAGACATACTTAAAGTGATAAAAGAAAATAACCTACAGCCCAGATTATTGTACCCAGCAAGGATCTCATTCAAATATGAAGGAGAAATCACGGAGAAGGCAATGGCACCCCACTCCAGTACTCTTGCCTGGAAAATCCCATGGACGGAGGAGCCTGGTAGGCTGCAGTCCATGGGGTCTCGAAGAGTCGGACACGACTGAGTGACTTCACTTTCACTTTTCACTTTCCTGCATTGGAGAAGGAAATGGCAACCCACTGCAGTGTTCTTGCCTGGAGAATCCCAGGGACGGGGGAGCCTGGTGGGCTGCCATCTATGGGGTCACACAGAGTCGGACACGACTGAAGTGACTTAGCAGCAGCAGCAGGAGAAGTCACATCTTAGCACTCTGTGTCCACTCCTAGAGTCTCTGCCACTCTCAAGAGATCAAGGAAATACTCTCAGGGGTCTTGGATGGGCAGGAAGCTATCCCCCCTTCAAAAATTAAATGTAATTCTTACTAAAAAAAAAAAATATGAAGGAGAAATCAAAAGCTTTTCAGACAAGCAAAAGCTGAGAGAATTCTGCACCACCAAACCAGCTCTCCAACAAATACTAAAGGATATTCTCTAGACAGGAAACACAAAAACGATGTATAAATTCGAACCCAAAACAATAAAGTAAATGGCAACGGGATCATACTTATCAGTAATTACCTTAAACATAAATGGGTTGAATGCCCCAACCAAAAGACAAAGACTGGCTGAATGGATACAAAAACAAGACCCCTACATATGTTGTCTACAAGAGACCAACCTCAAAACAGGGGACACATAAAATATTATTAATATTTTAATATATTCTATTTTAATATTTTAATTTTCAATACGATTAATACTAGGAGGAAAATATGAGTAAGTTTTATGTACAGTTTGATTCCAGCTATAAAAATATACTTAGAGAAAAAAGGACCAGAAAGGAACATGATATGCTAACAGGTTATGTTAATAAAAACATGTGATTTTTATCACATATATTAATTTAGGTAATATACATAAAAGAAAATTCATCATGAGTTCATACTGATAATTTCCCATTCAGATTTAGAAACTGATTTTCTTTAAAGTTCTTGATTTTATATTTATGTCTCTTTTTCTTTATGCTCTCTTATCTTCAGGTCATTGACACAGTTACTCTTTTGCTTTAACTTAGGTAAAGTTTCAGAGCAACAGTGTTGCTGTGACCCGTAAATTACTGAAAGCAGTTTAAAATGTTGTTTTATTTTTCTTTTCGGTCTGAGGTATATCCTATCAAGGACTTTCCAGGTGGCTCAAGTGCTAAAGAACTCACCTGCCAATGTGGGAGACAGAGAGATAGCAGATCTATCCCGGGTCAGGAAGATCCCCTGGAGGTGGCCTAGCAACCCACTCCAGTATTTTGCCTAGAGAATCTCATGGTCAGAGGAACCTGGCTGGCTACAGTCTATGGGGTCCCAAACAGCTGAACCCAACTGAAGACACTTAGTACACACACACACATATCCCATCAGGGTTTTCACATTACTTAAAATGATTCTGCCTTGTGTGGCTACTCAGCAAAAATGATACATAGTTGGATTCACTTATGGAATTTTCACCTGGGTTTTTAGAAATTGGCTTCTCAATTTAATTTTGTTTTATAATTATATAAAATAGGATTGGGGGCAGGAGGAGAAGGGGACGACAGAGGATGAGATGGCTGGAAGGCATCACTGACTCGATGGACATGAATTTGGGTAAACTCTGGGAGTTGGTGATGGACAGGGAGGCCTGGCGTACTGCAATTCATGGGGTCGCAAAGAGTCGGACATGACTGAGCGACTGAACTGAACTGAAAATGATTACATTATTGCAAACTCAAAACTGCAAAGAAGGTTTTTTCTTTGTGTCTGGCTACTATTTCTATTTTCTCCTAAAGTTTATTTACTTTAAAGTGTAAAGTAAACTTTAAAATATTTTTTGTTTAATCTTTCTCCTTTTGAGTATTAGTATATAATATTAATTCTGTGTCTATATAGACACATGTATTTTTTTTTTCATGGAACTGGTAGAGGACTTTATACACTTTTTCCCACCTTGCTTTTTGTATTTATATTCTCCACTTTGGGGAGGCATTACTTAGCCATGTCTCATTTCTTTTTTGTAGCTGTGTATCCTGAATCCTTCAGTGAATGCATGAAAATTGATTCAACCAGACGGACACTTGGGTGAGTTTTGGTCTTTACAAATCACCGAGCAGCAAAAAGCCTTGCCGTGTGTCCTTTTGTATTTTGCCAGTCATCTCTAGGCTAGTTTCCTAGAAGTGAGATTATTGGAATTAAGGGTAAACGCACACATAATTTTGCTAACATTGCAAAGTTTCCCTCCATAGAGGTTGCTGCTGTTGCTGCTGCTAAGTCGCTTCAGTCGTGTCCGACTCTGTGCGACCCCATAGACGGCAGCCCACCAGGCTCCGCTATCCCTGGGATTCTCCAGAAAAGAACACTGGAGTGGGTTGCCATTGCCTTCTCTGCCATAGAGGTTGCACCATCTTGCATTCCCACCAGTATTTTATGAGAATTGTTTCCCCACAGCTTTGTCTATAGAATGTGTTATTAAACTTTTGGATTTTTTGTTCATCTTATTAAGAAATGGTGTCTTAATAAGTATAGTTTTCATTTCTTGCAATGCTCTTGTCCAGTTTTATTGTTTGTTTGCTTGGTTTTTAATCAGGATAATCCTGGCTTCACAGAATGACCTGGGAAATGTTTCACCTTCCATTTTCTGTACGAGTTGGTGAAAGATTAGTATTAATTCTTCTTTACAAGTTTGATGGAATTTACAAGTGAAACCATCTGAGCCTGGGGTTTTCTTTGTGGGAAGTTTTAAAGTTAATAGTTCAAGCTCTTTGCTTTTCATAGATCTTCTCAGACTTTTCTGTTTCTTCTTGAGGCAGTCTTAATATTTTGTATCTTTCCAGGAATTTGTTCATTACAGCTGGGTTTTTAGTTGTTATACACTACAACTGCACGGGCATGTAGTTGTTTATGGTTTTCCCTTAAAATTATCCTTTTTATTTCCAGAAGATCAGTGGTGGTATCCTGTCTTTCACTCTTGATTTTACTAACTTGAGTCTTCTTTTTTTTTTTTATTGGTTAGTTAACTAACTTATCAATGGTGTTTATCTTTCCAAGAAAACAGCTTTTGGTTTCATTGATTTCTTCTATTGTTTTCCTATTCTCTATTATATTTCTTTCTACTCTAATCTTATTTCCTTCCTTCTGCTTGATTCAGGTTTAGTTTGCTCTGTTTTTGTTTGCTTTTTTTTTTTTTTTTTTAGTTTTCCAAGGCTGAAGATTATTGACTTGAGATCTTTCATTATTAATACAGGTGTCCAGGGAGGGATGAGAAAGCCCTGGGGAGTGCCAAGTGCTTGGGCCAGCACTGGCCATTTGTGAATCCTGACTTAGAGGTCTGTCCCAAAGGCCTTCTTCTGAAAGTCTCATTTGATGCAGGACTTGTACCTGCTCGACAGACTATGCTGCTCCTGGAAATGGCTGCAGGAGTGAACATCCACTTTCAATATTTCTGAATTATTTACATACATTTTAAAACCAGGTAGTGTTGACTTATGACCTATGACCCCATTGGCAGAATCTTTGAAACAAAGCTGAAATGGTAGATTTATCAAACAAATATATTTGCTTTGTAAATTAAAATTCACATGTCATCAAACAATGCCTGTATACATGAGGAAGGTCAGAGTGGACTTGAAGGCCTTTGATACTGAGATCAAGGATAGTCATAAAAATAAATGGAAAACTTGATCAGGCAGAGACTGACAGGTTCATCAAAACCTTTGATCACCATAAACTCTGACTCCATGGCTCTGGAAATCCTCCACCGACTGACAGAAGAACAAGGAAGGTTTTTCTACTTTGGGGAAAGAAGATCCTCAAACATCTGGGACACAAGCCTGGGAAGCTCACCCCTCTCTGTCTGAAAAGCAGAGGGTCTTTCTGGTGAATCTCAGGGGCCACATAGACCAAAATGCATAGGTCATTCTCCAAAGGGTGCTTCTCTGATCAATAGTTGAATATTGGCAGCAGCTTTTTTACATTCCCTCCTCCTCTCCACATGGCTCTAGACTGGTAAAGACAGAGCTTTGGTCATTCTTCAGTGGAGGACACAGGCCAAGAGAGTCCAAATGGACAACAGCTTCCTATCTAATCCTGGGCGCTTTCTCTTCATTTTTCCTTTTTCTCTTCTCCTTATTTATTTTGGCTTCTCAATGGGTTATGTTGCAATGCTGGCAGATGATATGTCCTGGAATCACAAGCACATGGGCAAAAAAAAAACAAAAAAAAACAAACATTGACTGTATTTTAGTTTCCAGAATAATCTCTGCAGTAAAAAGAAAGCTGGTGATTTTGTGGTGGAAATGACCAACTGCCTCACAGCTTTGTAGGAGCCTCACACTGGTGTGGTTGTTGTTGTTCAGTTGCTAAGTTCTGTCCAACTCTTTTCAACCCCATGGACTGCAGCACGCCAGGCTTACCTGTCCTTCACTATCTCCTGGAGTTTGGTCAAATTCATGTTCATTGAGTTGGTGATGTTATCAATCCATCTCATCCTCAACCGCCCCCTTCTCCTTTTGCCTTCAGTATTTTCCAATGAGTCAGCGCTTCGCATCAGGTGGCCAAAGTATTGGAGCTTCAACTTCATCATCGGTCCTTCCAATGATTATTCAGGGTTGATTTCCTTTAGGATTGACTAGTTTGATCTCCTTGCAGTCCAACGGGCCCTCAAGAGTCTTCTCCAGCACCACAATTTGAAAGCATCAATTCTTTTTTTTTTTAAATTGGAGGCTAATTACTTTACAATATTGTAGTGGTTTTTGCCATACATTGACATGAATCAGCCATGGGTACATGTGTTCCCCATCCTGAACCCCCCTCCCACCTCCCTCCCCATCCCATCCCTCAGGGTCATCCCAGTGCACCACCCCTGAGCACTTGTCTCATGTATCAAACCTGGAATGACGATCTATTTCACATATGGTAATATACATGTTTCAATGTTATTCTCTCAAATCATCCCACCCTCGCCTTCTCCCAGAGAGTCCAAAAGTCTGCTCTTTACATCTATGTCTCTTTTTCTATCTCACTTATAGGGTCATTGTTACCATCTTTCTAAATTCTATATATATACGTTAATATACTGTATTGGTGTTTTTCTTTCTGACTTACTTCACTCTGTATAATAGGCTCCAGTTTCATCCACCTCATTAGAACTGATTCAAATGCATTCTTTTTAATAGCTGAGTAATATTCCATTGTGTATATGTACCACAGCTTTCTTATCCATTCATCTGCTGATGGACATCTAGGTTGCTTCCATGTCCTAGCTATTGTAAACAGCGCTGCGATGAACATTAGGGTACACATGTCTCTTTCATTTCTGGTTTCCTCGGTGTGTATGCCCAGCAGTGGGATTGCTGGGTCGTATGGCAGTTCTATTTCCAGTTTTTTAAGGGTTCTCCACACTGTTCTCCATAGTGGCTGTACTAGTTTACATTCCCACCAACAGTGTAAGAGGGTTCCCTTTTCTCAGCACACTCTCGAAAGCGTCAATTCTTTGTACTCAGCCTTCTTTATGGACCAATTCTCACATCTGTACGTGACTGCTTTGACTATATGGACCTTGTTGGCAGTGATGTCTCTACTTTTTGATATGCTGTCTAGGTTTGTCATAGCTTTCCTTCCAAGGAGCAAGTGCCTTCTAATTTCACGGCTACAGTCACCATCCATAAATTCCAGGAACTGGGGTGGCCAGTCTGGGCACAGGAGAGTGTGTGCCTTGTCCTTCTGGGGGCTGGCCTGCTCATGGCTGGAGCTTCTGGGAGTCCCCAGGAGAGAACATTTTTATGAGCTGGTTTTTCTTCTCATCAAATTCCTGACATCTAGTTAATCTGCAAACTAATCAACCACATATAAGAAGACCCACTGCGTCTCGGTGGTGGAATCACCACACGTCTAATTCCACGATGTCATCTTCTGCTCCCTGGTGGGACTGAGGAGGGCCCTTCTTACAAATTCTGAGCACTGGCGGTTAATGCTTCTTCAACCTTCACTCTGGAACAGTGGCACATCTCCAGAAATGTGGGTCCAATTATGTGGAAGTCAATGTGACCTTGTCTTCCTTTGAGATGTCTGTGTTTCAGAGGAGACGTTTGGGCAGGAACCATGCAAGAAGTTGTTTTGCCTCCGTCTGACTTTGTTTATAGCAGCTGACTGCAACAGCACAGACTCACTGGGAGATAAAAGGAGGAGCTTCAGCCTTAGGAAGCCAGCTGTATCTTCTCACTCTGGGCCCTGAAAGATGTCTTGGAACACAGACACATTCTACACACAGGGCTTCCCCTGGCCACCTGGCACCTTGGTTGTTTCTACCTCACACCTCGTTGGGAAGGGAGTGCTCAGAATGGTCTTCATCAGCGTATCTCCTACCAGCCTCATCTCTTCTGAGCAATGCTTCACAGCTACTAAAATTTGGGTTTCACCCAATTTGGTTGCAATAATCAATGAAGAAAAAAAATACACCATTAGGCATATCCTGCAAATCTCAGTAAGGTTTCAAACAAAACATTCCGGGAATCAAGTACTCATTGTCACTTGAATCATGTTTCCATTAACAGTGACTCTTTGATTTTTAATCGTTTGATGAAAATCTCCTGAAAAGTATCTGAAAAACAGGCCCAGGCAGGATGCTCTGGAGGAAGGTGGCCACTGTGAGAGCACAGAGCTTATGGTCTGTAAGGTTCGGTTCTAGAAACAGCAAGAAAGATTCTGGCATTTTACTTTAAAAAAAATTTTTAAGTAGACTTTAATTTTAAAAACAGTTTTAGATTTATAGAAAAATTGAGAAGACAGTATACCCTGGACACGACTGAAGCGACTTAGCAGCAGCAGCAGCATACCCTGGATGAGAGGGGGATTGGGGGAGAATGGATACGTGTATATGTATGGCTGAGTCCCTTCACTGTTCACCTGAAGCTATCACAACATTGTTAATTGGCTATACCCCAATACAAAATGTTTTTGGTGTTAAAGAAAATAAAACATAAAATAAATAGAAATAAAAAGAGAAAAGACAGTATAGATAGTTTCCATCTCCCCTGTACTCTTTAATAATATTAACATATTA
Source organism: Bubalus kerabau (assembly GCF_029407905.1). Classification (NCBI taxonomy): domain Eukaryota; kingdom Metazoa; phylum Chordata; class Mammalia; order Artiodactyla; family Bovidae; genus Bubalus; species Bubalus kerabau. Next base: position 28,157,327 of record NC_073642.1, read on the forward strand.
TTATGGTCCATTTATACTAGAATATAAATGTATATATGTTGTATACACTGTTGTTGTTGTTGTTTGTTTAATTGCTAAGTCCTGTCTGGCTCTGTGTGACCCCTTGGACTGTATCCCGCCAGGCTCCTCTGTCCATGAGATTTCCCAGGCAAGCATACTGGAGTGGGTTGCCATTTCCTCCTCCAATACGTTATTCTGGTAGCATATATACGACTTAATGACAGAACAACAACAACATGCACTATGGTGCTTGTGTGTGTGCACAGTCACTCAGTTATGTCCAACTCTGTGATCCCATGGACTGCAGCCCACCATGTTCCTCTGTCCATGAGATTTTCCAGGCAAAAATACTGGAATGGGTTGCCATTTCCTTCTCCAGGGGTTCTTCCCAACCCAGTGATCTAAGCTGTGTCTCCTGCATTGGCAGGTGGATTCTTTAAAACTGCACCACCTGGGAAAGCCCCATATACTGTGGTATATGGTTACAGTTAATGAGCCAATATCAACATATTATCACTAACTAAAGATTATGCTTTATTCAGATTTCCTTAGTTTTTTAAATTTTATTTTTATTGGAATATAATTTCTTTACAATGTTGAGTTAGTTTCTGCTGTACAACAGCGTGAATCAGCCATATGTATACATATATCCCCTCCCTAGTGATCCTCCCTCTCACCCCACACCCTCTTCCCACTCCTCTAGTCTTGGTACTCCTCTAGAGTACCAAGCTGAGTCCCCTGTGCAAAAAAACCAAACAACCCAATCAAAAAATGGGCAGAAGACCTAAATAGACATATCTCTAAAGAAGACATACAGATAGCCAAGAGGCACATGAAAAGATGGTCAATATAATTGAATATTAGAGAGATGCTAAAGCTGAAACTCCAGTACTTTGGCCACCTCATGCAAAGAGTTGACTCATTGGAAAAGACTCTGAGGCTGGGAGGGATTGGGGGCAGGAGGAGAAGGGGATGACAGAGATGAGATGGCTGGATGGCATCACTGACTCGATGGACGTGAGTCTGAGTGAACTCCGGGAGTTGGTGATGGACAGGGAGGCCTGCCGTGCTGCGATTCATGGGGTCGCAAAGAGTCGGACACGACTGAGGGACTGATCTGATCTGAGAAAGATGCAAATCAAAACTACAATGAGGTATCACCTCACACCAGTCAGAATGGCCATTATCAAAAAATCTACAAACAATGAATGCTGGAGAGGGTGTGGAGAAAAGGGAACCCTCCTACACTGTGGGTGTGAATATAAATTGATACAGCCAGGCCGTGTGGGGCCACCGAAGACAGCCGGCTGGGTCGTGGTGGAGAGGTCTGACAGAATGTGATCCACTGGAGAAGGGAATGGCAAACCACTTCAGTATTCTTGTCTTGAGAACCCCATGAACAGTATGAAAAGGCAAAAAGATAGGACACTGAAAGATGAACTCCCCAGGTCGGTAGGTGCCCAATATGCTACTGGAGATCAGTGGAGAAATAACTCCAGAAAGAATGAAGGGATGATGGCATCACCAACTTGATGGAAATGGGTTTGGGTAGACTCCAGGAATTAGTGATGGACAGGGAGGCCTGGCGTGTTGCGGTTCATGGGGTCACAAAGAGTCAGACACAACTGAGCGACTGAACTGAACTGAACTATAGAGAACGGTATGGAGTTTCCTTAAAAAACTAAACTTAGGTTCTTTTATCTAATTCCTTTCTCTGTTCCAAGGTCTCATATTATGTTTATTTTTTCCAACTTTATTGAAATAATTAACACACAACATTGTGTAAGTAAGTGTTGATCTGTTACATTTATAAATTGCAAAATGATTACCACAATAGTATTAGCTACCATCTCCACCCTCTTCTCTCTCTCTTTTTTTTTTTGTGGTGATACCACTTAAGGTCTATTTTCTTCCCAATACGCAGGCATGTAACTCAGTATTATTCCTCTAATCACCACGCTGTACATGAGATACTCAAATGTGTTCATCTTAAACTGAAACTTTCGACCTTTCAATAGGTTCTCCCCATTCCTGCCACCACCCAGCCCGTAGTAACCACCACTAGGTTTCTCTGAGAGTCTAAAAATTCCACATATAAAGGAAATCATACATTGTCTTCCTTTATCTGACTTATTTCAATTATTTCACTTAGAGCAATGCCTTCCAGGTCCGGGGAGGGGAGAAATCATGAGATTTCCTTCTTCTCAGGACTGAATCACTCTATTTTTTTCAGGTCACCATTTCTCTCCCAGTTGATTCAGAAAGCAAGCAAACAACAAACAACGCTGGCTAAGAGATTGTTAGCAATGAGTCCGGAATTTCCCCTAGTGCTGGAAAACTCTGCTAGCTGAGATTTCTCTCCCCATCACACCCAGTTCCCTCCTCCCAAGGTACCAATTAAACTTTTTTTAAGCCCCTGAGATGAAGAGGAATATCTCTGCTGTGAGGAGTTCCTAATTCAGTGATGCTGCTCCTTAGAGAATCAAGTCTGCCCAGGAACAACATTCCCTAAACTTCTAAACTGGGCTCCTCCGAGACTGGACATTCTCAAAAAATGGTCCCACATGAATTATCTGAGACCATTTTGCAGATTGTATTTTCCTTTTAGAGATTCACATGTTAGGATGTGGAAAGGCTCTGAGAAGTCCTACAACCAATAAATGTCTTTAATTTTACATAACCCAGTGTTCTCCAAACTCGTTGGCCCTTAATCCCCCTTTTTCCTCTGAAGTACCTCCAAGTGTATCTCAGATCCAAAGTCACAAGGGAGGGTTTGGGAAACCCCCTCCCCAAGTACCAGGAGCTTAACCATCTGGGGGGCTGATAACTGTTCTGAGGCAAACTGACCCCTGCCCATGTCCATCTGAAGGTCTGGAGATGGGACGCTAAGGATCCCTATAGAAACCTCCTTGGCTTTGGTGAGGTGGGATCATCTCCCAGTGTGGATTCTGTCTGAATCACTCCCACTGTCACCCACCTTCAGCTGGGTGACAACAATGGTACCTGATGAAAGTGTCCCAGCTAAACCAGCTAGAAATGGAGGCAGACCCCTGCCCTCTCAGACTCCAGGGTCTGTCCCCTGATCCCCCTGCCAGACAGGACCTGGAGAGTCGGGGGCAGAGGGTGGTCTGGTGACTGTCCTGTGGCCAGTTGTCACGCTCAGCATTCTGTGCAACCCTGTCTCTGTGGTCCTGCTCCCACTCTATTAGACCAGGCAACTCTGCCCTCTCTTTGCAGGGCTCTAAAGCTTGCCCTCCTTCCCTCCTTCTCTTTCTTGCCCTTGACATTTTATCCAGCATGTTTGTGGAGCACAGGCCCCACCTTCTGTCCCAAGCTCCACAAAGGGCCAACTTCTCCAGCGGGACAAACTCCTTCCTGGGTGGTCCAGCCTGGGGACTCTGTGTCCTTCTTGGCTCCCTAGCACCTTCCATCCCACCTGGGATGGGAGCGACTGTGCACAGGCCAGTGCTCCCTGCCAGACATGACTCCTCGGCCTGGGACATCATCATAGCACAGGAGTCCCCGTGGACCTGATAGGAGTTCTCCTGAGCGTTAAATGCCCTGCGGGCCCTCACAGGGGCTACCAGCTCTACACCATGGCTGTGCTCTGGGCTCCTACTTTTCTGCTGCGCCCACACTGCTGCAGCCCTTCCTGGAGTGCCCTCCCCAGGGCCCTGCTCTGGTTGTGCTCTTGGGGTCTCTAGCCACACCTGGCATCCTTGTACCAAAGCTCCTCTGAGGCCCCTGCCTGGTTCCATTGCCTCTGCTCCACTTGGGGCTACCCTCACTTGCCTCTGGGTCCCCATCTCTGCCCCTCCGGGGAGCTGCAGAAGGCCTGGGGTGTTTCCCATTCTCCCCCTCATCTGTGGTACCCGAAGACACCCAAACCAAGTGAGGACACCAGTCCCCAGATGCAGAGTCAATGGCATCCAATTAATGTCTTTGTTGTTTTTAAAGAACACACATAAAATCACTTTTATTTGTTCATTTGCTAAGTCATGGCAAACTCTGCAACCCCATGTACTGCAACATGTCAGGCTTCCCCGTCCTTCACTATCTCCCAGTTTGCTCAGACTCATACACATTGAGTTGGTGATGTCATCCAACCATCTCATCCTCTATTGCCCCCTTCTCCATCTGCCCTAAACTATATATATATAACATAAAATTTATAATTTTAACCTCCTCCAGTCTTCTTGTCTTGTGTAAGTGGGAGAAGAAAGCTGAGATGCACTTGTGAAGGTTGGAGCCCAGGGCACAGGCTCACTAAGACTGAGACCTGATCTTAGGGTAACAGAATGCTTCTGTACACCCACTGGCCCTCATATCTTCCCACCCACCACAACAGAGCTCCTGTGGAATAGAAGGGCTACAGCTGGGTGGATCACAAGGCTCAGATGCTAAGGACTCTCAAAGGAACTCAAAGACCAAAAAAAAACCACACTAGATGAAAGTAAAAAATACACTGGATGAAAGTAAAGCCTCAGACATCTACAACCACAGTAAAGAGCAAACACAGTGTAACTGCTAGCCAAATAAAGATAAAGCCTCCAACTAAAGTCATATGAACCTCAGTTCTCATTATCCAATATAACATGTCTTGCTTTCAACAATTACACAGAGTGCTGAAAGACAAGGGAAAACAGTCTGAAGAGACAAAAGAAACAACAGAACCAGACTCAGATTCAGCAGAGATTTTGGAATCATCAGACCAGGAATTTTAAATAATTATGATTCTACACTAAAGGGTCTAATGTGAAAAAAGATGACAAGCAAAAATAGAGGGCTAATACATGCAAAGAGATGAAAGCTCTAAAAAAGAATAAAAAGGAAATCAAATCAAATGCACTATAATAGCAATGAACAATGCCTTTGATGGGCTCACTGGCAGACTAGACACTGGAGACTCAGTGATTTTGGAGATGTCAAAGGAAACTTTCAGTGGGGGGAATTCCCCAGTGGTCCAGTGGCTAAGACTTTACCTTCCAACGCAGGGGCTTTGGGTTCAATCCCTGGTCAGGAACTAAGTTCCCACATGCAGCAACTAAAGATCCTTCCTGCTGAAACTAAGACCCAGTGCAGCCAAATAAAAATAAATAAATAGATCTTTTTTAAAGTTACAGATGGAAGATAAGGAGAACACTTGAACACACAGAAGGAGAACTGTGTCTAGAGTGGGTTCTGCAGTAATGGCCTGAGTCCAGTCCACTACTCTGTTTCCCCTTGGGAATGTGAAACAGGGCAGAGCCAGCCCTGATCCATTCTGCATGGTCACAGTAGGGTCCCTGTGATTTGCATTGTCTCCAGTCATCCCACAGGCCTGGTGTTTGTGCTTCTGTGGGCATCCAGAAGATGGGCTGAACTGGCATGTTATTCAAGGGGACCTAGATTAGAGGTAAATGTATACTGCTGGAGTAGAAGTGGGCGACAGAGGATGAGATGGTTGGATGGCATCACGGACTCAATGGACGTGAGTTTGAGCAAGCTCTGGGACATGGTGAAGGACAGGTAAACCTGGCGTGTTGCAACTCATGGGGTCACAAAGACTCAAACACGACTCAACGACAAAACAAGGCAAAATCTGTGGGATGCAGCAAAAGCAGTGCCGAGGTGGAAATGTATAGCCTTGATGCATTTATAATTAAAAAGAAGGAATATAAAAAATGAATAGTCTAAGCTTCCACCTTAGGAAACCAGAGAAAGAACAAACTAAGCCTAATACAACTGCAAGTAAAGAAATAATAAAAATTTGAAAGGAAACCAATGAAATGAAAAACAGAGAATCAACAGAGAAAATAAATAAAACCAAAAGCTGGCTGCCGGAGCCAGTGGTTCCCTGCTTCCAGAGCCTTGGAGCCACCGCAGAGATGGATATGGAAGGCAGCTGCCCCCTCCAGAAACCCCACTTGGGACAGGATTAGGGCTCAAGAAGAAGCGAGAGGCAGCTGGCTTCGTGCACCAGCCCCAGCCGCGCATGTGGGCCGGAGTTGTGCCGGCTGAGCTCTCTGCTGCTCTCTCCTGGCCGCCTCTACAGCCCATCTGACCACACAGTCGGAGATCTGTGTGGCTCTAAATTGCCAACTCCCTGAAGCAACATGAAATTGCCGCTAGTTGGCTGATTTTGACCCATACAAATGGCAAATTTTCAGTGGTCCAACCTCATACCATGGATTAGCAGAGTCTTACTAAAAGGAATGAAGGGACATGGGTAAAAGGGTAGGGTAAAAGACATGAGTATAAAGAACAATCCTACAGGGGATGGGGGGAGGGATAAATTGAGAGATTAGAACTGACATATGCACACTACAATGTATAAAATAGATAACTAATAAGAACCTGCTGTACAGCACTGGGAACTCTGCTCAATACTCTGTAATGACCTATATGGGGAAAGAGCCTTTTTAAAAAAGTGGGTATATGTGTATGTATAACTGATTCACTTTGCTGTACACCTAACACAACGTTGTAAATCAACTATACTCCAAAAAAAAATCTTGAACATCTTCCCCCCAAAACAAAAACAGAACGATCGTGAAGTACAGCTTTAGCACTTGCTCAGGAGGGGCCGGGAGTTTGTCAGCTCTCTGTGGTCGCTCTGGGGGCAGTTCAGACGTTGGCATAGAAACTGACTGCCTGTGGGGAATGAATGGGTGCAGCGAGAACAGCATCCATCCCCCTGCCTCGAGGACCAGGAAGGGGGAAGAGGAAGGGTGTGCTCAGTGAGTGCAGCAGCCAGGCGCCCCTGGGCAAAGACAGGCAACTCACTGTTCTCGGGAGAGAATCAGCAGGCTCCTCCTGTGAGGACAGGTGGGCGGGAACAGTTGACATCTGGGTGGGGCCCCTCGCCTAGCCCAGAGGTTAACCAACATTGGAGGATGAATGACAGCTGCCTTGGGGCAACGAGCACTGGTTGCAGCGGGCCAATTTGGCAGAAGGGAAAGGACATGCCAAATGCAGTCAGTGCCTGGTCTGGTGGGAACACTGGATGGTGCCAGTGTCCAGAGCCCTCTGAGCTTGAGTGTTCTCACCTGTGATTTTAGGAACCAAGCACCTGCCTCCTGCACAGGCAGGTGGTCACAGGCAGGGCTGGACTTCAGCAGGAATGCACTTTCAGATGGGAAAACATCAGGATGCCTCTATACAGGTTAGGAAATAGCCATTGTCCAGAGCTACCCAGGCACCCAAGTGCCTCTCCTGGGGCCCTGGGTACTTCTCTATGACCCAGCAGCTGAAGGGTTAATGCTGGGCACACCTGAGACCTCGGGGACCTGCCTAATGCCCTGCCTGGCATCTGATTTGTCTGCACCAATCCTGCTATTTACCGGATCCTGGTGAAATGCAAATCGATCACATGCAGAGGAAAGACATGTAGATGATGCAAAGGCAGAATGCTCCTGGTGTTACCACTGGTGCAGCCTGGAGCCGTCCAGGTAGGGCAGGAGACCTGTGAGCCCAGACAAGAGGCAGTAAGAGGGTACTTGGGGCCCCAGCACCAGGCTCCCTCCTGGCCTTCTTTCTGCTGTGTCCATGAGTTCAGAGCCCCACCTCTGTTATTAGTCAGCTTTTAGTATTTCTCAGATGATGGCTTGGCCACTGTCCTCAAACAGTTGTGCTAAAATGTAAGTGGATGAAATACTCCCTGCTCCCAGCATAACCCAAAGTGATGCTCGTGGCCAGGCTTAGCTGTGGCACCCGCTTTCCCGGGCTCAAGGGTTTATCCACAGCCATTAATCACACGAAAGCAGATACTAAGGAGCATTAGCCCTCCAGCTGCCGTCCTGCTTCCCAGGCCATTACTTGGATTACCCTTGAACTGCACCCTCGCCCCCATCTCGGGATTGCTGGGATCCTGCAGCCCCCCAGGTGGGTCCACGACCCCCCACCACCCACAGCTGCGTGGCCTCCTTCGCGCTCACCCTTCCTCCCATGGCCAATGAGGCTTCACACAGTATTAGAATGGCCACTGGGCAGCATTTGCTCATTTGAGCACTCCCAAATCTACAGCCTCTGCCCCCTTTGCTATTAACCATGACCAGCAGTATTAAAAAGCACATATTCTTCCGTGGGCCTAAGGGGATAGGAGACCCTGGGGAAGGAGGCGTGACTGGTTGTAGCTTCGCTTTCCAGGAGAGATCTCTGGCTCCTCAGGTTTCTCCCAGTGGCCCAGGGGATTCAAATGCGGGTACATTTTGCTCCTTTTTGGTCCCAGAGTGTCTTTAACCACAGAAGGACTGGAAAGGCTGATGGTAGGAATCTGGCTACAAAAAGAGGCAAGGAGGGGACTTCTCTGGTGGTCCAGAAGTTAAGACTTCACCTTCTAGTTCAGGGGTGCAGGTTCAATCCCTCCCCAGGGAGCTAAGATCTCACATGACTTGCAGCCAAAAAACCAAAGCATAAAACAGAAGCAATATTGTAACAAATTCAATAAAGACTTTTTTAAATGGCCCACATTTTTTTAAAAAAGAAAACTTTAAAAAAAAAAGGCACTGAAAGAAAAGAATACTAAGGAGTACAGTGTAAAGTCAGACCCCATGAAGGGCTCGTCTTCCACCACAGGCCCAGAGAGACCCCCTCACCACTCAGGCTGCAGTTTTGAGGAACTAGGACACCTAGGTGGATGGAGCCCTGCTCTCTGGAGCAGTCACTCCAGTCAGACTTAATGTGAATGAGCCAGCAGATTCGTCATGTAAAGAGGGAAAATTAAGGGCGTGGCTGCCACAGATGGGGTGTCTGAGGGAATGAATGAGTGAGGCTTCTGGGAAGGGCAGCCTAGGATAGTGGACAGCCAATGCAAAGCCCTCAGGTGGCGGGACCAGTGGGCCGGAGGAGAGGAGCACTGTGTGTGGCTGGAGAGCTGAGGGGAATGGGGTGGGGCTGGTCTTGTGGGGCAAGGGAAGCCCAGCCAAGTCCAGCAGGTCACCTTTTCTGGACCTGCTGCTGCTGCTGCTGCTGCTAAGTCGCTTCCGTCGTGTCCGACTCTGTGCGACCCCATAGACGGCAGCCCACCAGGCTCCCCTGTCCCTGGGATTCTCCAGGCAAGAACACTGGAGTGGGTTGCCATTTCCTCCTCCAATGCATGAAAGTGAAAAGTGAAAGTGAAGTCGCTCAGTCGTGTCCGACTCTTAGCGACCTAGGTTTTTTCAAATTATTTGGGCTGATTTCAAGAGTTTTAAATCATCTACGTCCACAAACACAAAGAAACATTCATTTTCATCCCATCTTTAGAAGTAAACACTGACAAAACCCCAAGATACGTGTATTCGTTCTGCATCCACAGACTCTAGTATCTGTTCACTGGAGCACAATGATCATGATGCCGTGTTACACACACATAGCGAGTAGACAGGGAAGAGGAGGGGAGAAAAATGAAAGACCCCATTACAGGTACACATATATGGATGAAATACCCAGAAATGCAAGATAGACTTAGCTCTAGATCTGCTGGCTTACAGGGATGCTGCTGAAAGAGTACATGGGCCACTAAAGGTGTGAGTGATGAGAACTATGGGATTCTGTTTGAGTAAAGATGGCTTCCCTGGTGGCTCAGACAGTAAAGAATCTGCCTACAATGCAGGAGACCCAGGTTTGATCCCTGGGTTGGGAAGATACCCTGGGGAAGGAAATGCCTGAACAATCCAGTATTCTTGCCTGAAAAATCCAATGCACAGAGGAACCTGATGGGCTACAGTCCAAAGGGTAGCAAAGAGTTGGACACGACTGAGCAGACACACACACACAAAGATGATTCCATCTACTAACCCCTCCGTGTGTGTGTACATTCCAGTCTGAGTGTGTAGAAGCCAGTGGGGTACCAACCACCTGCCAATTATCTCCAGAGGATGGCAGGGAGCAGGGGCTTACACTGCTTCCTCTGGATGTGGGGTAAGGGAGGATGGGCAGCAGGGGACTTGTGGGTGCTGACAGACTCTAGGATGTTCAGGGGAGCAGGCGGCCCCAGTGGCTGCCACACTGGCTCTGTTTCCCTATGTGTTCTCCTAGCCTGCCGGGGGACATACTATCATACCTGACAGTGTGAAATACATGTCACAGCACCAGGTAAAATTCGAAGGCACTGAAGCACTGCATTGTTCAAGCCAGGGGTTCTTCCAAACCCATGGAAGAATGTGAAATCCAGTCTAATCTGGTGAAATGCAGCTCAATTCCCCTCCCCTCCCCTCCCCCCTGCCCAAATCACAAATCTCAGTCTTCTGGACCATCTTTCTTGTACTATTGAATCAAAAACCTTCATAACAGGTCAAAGCTGACTGCAGTAAAGTTATGTGCATTTATGTGCGCTTAGTTACTCAGTCGTATCTGACTCTTTGCGACCCCATGGACTGTAGCCCACCAGGTTCCTCTGTCCATAGGATTTCTCAGGCAAGAATACTGGAGTAGGTTGCTGTTTCCTACTCTAGGGGATCTTCCCGACCCAGGGATAGAACTCAGATTTCCTGCACTGCAGGCAGATTCTTTACCATCTGAGCCACCTGTCCTTCAGGCCTTGCTCAGTGCCTCCTTCCCTGGGGCCAACATAGAATAGGAGCCCCTGCCCTGAGGGTCTGCCCCTCCTGCTGCTGTTGTGCTTTCATTAGCTGGCACCTTATCCGGGTGACCCTGCTGGATGTCTGCCCCTGATGTTCTGATTTGCCATCACTGGCTCCTGAGCTCCAAGAGGTCCCGGCAGCATGCAGCAGGGCTAAGATGTGCTTGCTGGGGAAGGATGGCATGCACCTGGCTTTACTAAAACACCACGGTGGGTTTGCAGAGAACAAAGAATCATGACATACTTGCACCAACAACTTCCTAGCTGATCATAATGGGGTTTTGTTTGCCTTTCAGCCAGTGTTCTAAAAATTAAACCTGTGACATGTTACAAATTGTTGTTGTTGCTGTTTTTAATGGCATAAAACATATAAAAAGTAAGAAATTTTCTAGAAAAGTCCCATGCAAAACCAGCTCATCTTACTGATGAGGAAACCAAGGCCCAGAGAGGTTAAGTGGCTTCTCTGTGGCCACACAGCAGAACTAGGATTTGCACTGAGGCCTCCCCAGCTCCAGGCTCTTTTCTAGCATTCTAGGCTGCTCTAGAGCTGAAGGTCAAGCATGCCAGCGAGGCCCACGGTTATACCATGTGATACCTACTGCTCAGGGTCACATGAGCCTTTTCCAGACACTTACCTGCATTCAAAAGAGGAAATGTGTCCCAGGACACAGAGGGGCTGATGTGGGAAAAAGTATGACTTTTCTTAGCAGCTGAAAATCTCTTGGGGAGGAAATTTTGAAAGGGGCCAGGGGAGAGGGGCCGTGGTTCCAGGGAGGTGGGGGTCATCTGAGCTGCTTTCTAGGGATGGGGGTTCTGGTGAAGGGCTTGGTTTGTGGCTTGATCTGCTGTGTGCAGTGAAGCACAGGCCAAAGGGTAAGGGGAGGTCAGAGGTCACAGGGCTGCCACTGCGTCCCCAGGCTTCCCCCTTGAACTGCTCCAAAAATGGTGACATGAAAAGGGTTTTGGTGGGATGCTCTGAGTTAAATGGAAGTTTCTTTCATGTAAGACTTATCAGAACCTTTAACATGGCGATGTGCACTGTGAATCTCTAACAAGGGACGCCTTGGTCCCTCTGGTGTGGGGGCTGCTGTCTCCAGGCTGTTCTTGATGTTAGGCTTCACAGGGTTCTCTTGGGGGTCATGAAGCAACAGGACATCTTGGTTGCCTACAGCTCCTCCCAACCCATCAGAGATTTTGACTCAACCTTGTGATGGCTTTCCTTCATTCTCAGGCCAACTCAACAAAGCAACCAAATGTTTCCCCACCGGCCTGGCCAGACTCCTCCTGGAATGTACAGGGGTGCCTTCCTTGGAATGCCTTCCAAGGGTCTCTTGTTTGGCATCCCCTTTACACTGGGGTGGAGGTTGGCCTGCCAGGGTCATACCTCCCCTTGAGTATTTGCCCAAAGCAAGGGCGGCAGGCTGGTTGGACAACACAGCAGTCGTGGTGGGCTCTGGCCAGGTTTCAGCCCCTGCTCATCCCAGGGGTGCCCCTCAGCCCAGCCTGGACCCAACATCAGCCCTGGGGGCCTGTGAGTTATCGGGCAATGTCAGACCTGCTCACCCCTCCCGTACTCCCCCTCCAACTTCCTCAAACACAGACCCTGCAGCCCAACCAACTCCCTTTGGCTCCTGTCACCCTGGCAGCTTCTTTCCCAGGCCCTTTCTCTGATACTGTGGGAAGGGGGAGTGGTAGGGGGAAGGGGGGTCAATGTCCTTTGAGCAAGTGACTCCGAGCCCATGCCCTGCTCTCTCCCGCCCCCAGGGTTGGATGGCATCACCGACTCAATGGATGAATTTGGGCAAACTCTGGGAAGCCTGGCGTGCTGCAGTCCATGGTGCTGTCAAGTCAGACACTACTTAGAGAATGAATAACAACTCCCCCACCCAGGCCTATCAGAGTGAAAGAACCAGGCCTGTGACCTTTCTGTGCCTGGGCTAAACGTGGGGGCTACTGAACAGTGAGGAGTCCAAATGAACCAGAAACTAGGACCTGCAGGCAAGTGGGCGACCCGACAGACCCCAGAAAGGGGCTGGACCCACTGTCCCTGGGAACACCTGTTGTCACATAGGTGAAGGGTGACTGGACTGTCCACAGGCTGGGGGCCCCTGTGGCACCTTCTCCCAAACTCAAGGGCTCTCTGCCACATCACCCAGGCCCTTATCCCATGGGTGGCTGCCTGGGGAATTCTGCTCAGGTTTGAACATGAGGTATGGAGCCTGTTCCTGGGCCTGGGGATCCTCAGAGCTCCATATTCACACAAAAGGGAACTCCCTTGCCCATTTCAGATGCTAGAGAATCAGGTACCACAGTGCCTGGGGAAAGACAGGGCCCAGATTGAGTCTCCCCTGGCTCAGCTCTGCTCTGAGAATCTTCCTCAGCCTCAAAGGGGACCACAGCACCTGCTCCCTGGGGTACTGGCAGGGATTAAAGGGGTCGTGTAGTCTCCTGTACCCTTGTATTCAAAGTGTGCCCTGAGCACGGGGCTGTAGACCGTAAGGGCTGCCACGAGGGCCACGCCACTGCAGCTATTTGAAGGAGTCAATGGATGTCTGTTACAGTTAATAATATTTTAAAACCTTAAGGCTTGAATTTTGTATCTGTTTTTAAAATTTCATCATTTAGTAATTCATTTGTATTGCATTCTATGAAAGTATCAGTCTATAATGGGTTGAAGATGTAACAATTGGCTATTCACAACAGTCAGATTTCAGGTTTTGTCCCACAGATGATGGGGTAACCGTGGAGAGACGGGTCGTGGTAGGAGTCTGTTACCTCTATGGCCTTCATGACAGAGGAGTGGGGAGCTGAGCCCCTCCTGCCTGGGGATGGGGATGGTTTGGATTTACATATGGAATTCTGCTGGAGGAGGAAATGGCAACCAATGGCAACCCACTCCAGTATTCTTGCCTGGAGAATCCCATGGACAGAGGAGCCTGGCAGGCTACAGTCCACGGGGTCGCAAAGAGTCGAACACAACTGAGCAACTGAAGACACACGTACTTGGAATTCTGTACGTGGATTCCAAATGCAGGCTATGCAGGTATGCATGACACCCTTGGTTCTAGAAATGCCCTCTGAGAAGTAGGGGAGGCAGAAACCCGTGGGGCACTGGATCTGGTCGTAGTGCCAAAGGTCTGCCACCACTGCTGCAAGGTGAGGGGCGGCAGGACTGCAGGAGGTGAGACTGGTGGCGGTGACCCCAGCCTGCATGGTGACCTCGAGAAGGAGGCTTAGACAATCCCAGGGGTGGCTTTACAGGAGTCCCTTCTCAGCCTGGCTTTGTAATATGCTTTGCCCTCACTCACAAGTCATCCTCCATGCGCGCAGCTGGGACAACCCCAGGTAAGGACACCCGGGTTTACCCTCACTGCCCCTGAGGCCTACTTTAAAGGTATTAGCACACTTTTTGGTTCCCTTTTGCCTGGAATGTTCTCTCAGCTCTCTGAATAGCTGAATCCTTCTGAAACTGAAGGCATGAGTATAAATGCCAGCTATTTAGACACTATCTATAAATTAGATGGCCACCTACCCAACCCTATCTTTCTCTATCCTACCCCTGTTTACTTTCTACCACATTCTGTTGTACTTCATCTCTTCTACTGAAATATCAGCTTCACAAAATCTAAGTCTTTGTCTATTCACAAGGCCTCACACTGTGTCTGGCATGGACTAAGCTTCCATGAACATTTGAATTAATTAAAGAAATAAAATCCTATGTTGTGACATTCAGAGAAGGCAATGGCACCCCACTCCAGTACTCTTGCCTGGAAAATCCCATGGACTAGGGAGCCTGGTGGGCTGCCGTCTATGGGGTCGCACAGAGTCAGACATGACTGAAGCGACTTAGCAGCAGCAGCAGTTGTGACATTAAAAAGCAAAGTATTAGCATATTTTTTAAAAAATCATGAAAACATGATTCTGATTTCAATATCAGAGATACGGCTAATACAACAGATAAGCATAGACCCACAGTCCTGCCGTTACAGGTGTTTTGAATTTCCATAGGTGCTTCGTATATTTTTATTCTCTTTAAAAAGAGGGAAGGAGGGGACGAGAGAACACACTACAGATACATCTAACCACCTCCACACTAAAGAAATATGTGTATTTATATGGAATTTTCCTGTGTTCTAGAATTTCAATAAAGAGTGTGCTTTCGGGGTTTGCTTTTTTATTCAGTGCATCCATACTGAGATAACTGGCTTGGTTATTCAAGTGCTCTAGAGTATTCCATTGTGTGAATAAACAGAAGCTGATCCTTACCCTCCTAGATGGACTCTTTGGTTCTTTCTGATTTTCCGCAGCACACAATGCTGATCGCGAGCATTGTGTACCTTCCTTTGAGTACATGGACTACAGTTTTTCAAGGTTGACTCTAAGATATAATCACTGGGCCAGACTATTATTTAGTTGTGTTTAAGACCTTGGCCGTGGACTCTAAATGTCCTCTGCATCTTTCAGCTAAATAAAATGTAGATGGAGACAAAAGTACAGACAAGGAGTCGCACACAGAAACATTTTCTATTTCCCGTGTGAACACTTGAGGCTTTTTCTGGAAAAGAGACTGTTCTGCCAGGCAGCTGAGGATGGAGCTCCAGGGGCTCCAAAGTCCACTGAGTTTGGGTCATCGCCCAGGACTGCATGCCGGCCATCTCTGTCTATCTAAGACCATAGGAAGAGCCTTAGAGGTGAGAAGAGCTGGCCAGACAAGGACTAAAGGCCAAATTTGCCTTTGGCAATGGAAGGTCCAGACGAGATGACCCCAGGGAGGTTGTGCATGCTATACCTTGTGTTGGTCTTCTTCCCTTTGGGACCCCTGGTGTGTTTCAGTGAACACCAGGCAGAAGAATGTGGGTTTGGGTTAGGAAATAGGGACCTGGCCATGAGCTAGTGATGTCAAAGGAGAGCCAAGTATGTAAAAAAATAGAATGGGCACAGTCCACTATCTGCCTGTGTGATTTTGGGGGTGTTTCCTAGCACCGCTTTAAAAAGTGGCTTCCTTAAAAGCCAGAGGTGTTGTTGTTCATTCTTCTATCAGCAAGTGTACTTCTCCGTTCCAGACCTGAGGGTTGTAAACAGGGCAAATGATGACATTAAGACTTTTCACCTTATGCGGCTTTTCTAGGAGTTTGGCACTGTCTGCTCAGAAATGAGAAGTGGGGCTGAGACCTTTGCTCTTGGACTTGTCACCGATGGCATGTCTCCTACAGCGAAGGTTGGGAGTGTGTCTATATTAGTGAGGTGCTTTTCAATCTTGAACAAAAGATGAGCACTTCCCCCTCCTCCCCCTTGCCAAATTCCCTGAGTCTAGACACCATCTATCACCATTTGGGACTTTCCCTGCTCCCATTCCGTCTCCAGCATGAGGCACAGGTCAAGAAGAGATATCATGTTCAAGAACAACAAAAGCCTGTTCCTTTTCAGAGTTTATCAGTGAGAACAGAGTGGACGCTTGGTTTGGGGAGAAGGGGTCACGTGGTCCCAGGTTGCACATGGGTCTCATTCCTGCCAAATGCTGTGGTGGGTTTTTGGATGTTGATTTTGCACAAGACATGGGTGCTCACTGTCCCTGCAAAGAACACTGACTCATACACGTGTAAAAGCAGAGAGATGCCCCCACAGAGCCCCCAAAGGACGGATCTTTCCTATTTCTGACACAAGTGAATTTTAACTCTTTATTTAGAAGAGAAAGCCTTTCATTTGTTTCATCTGAATCTTCAGGCTCATGGGATGTGAGAGACTGGTCCATACCTGCCCACCCAGTTTGCAGCTGGGAGCCTGAAGCCTGGGGAGCCCCAAGATGACCCCTCTGCTTCCAGCCCAGGGGAAAGGCCTTTCCTGGCTCAAGTCCCAGGCCCTGGAGCCCACCTGCATGTGGGTGCTAGTGAGGGCTTGTGGGAAAGGGGTGTCCTCGCCGCCCACACAGGGCAGGCCCCTGTTTGTGCACTGTGGCACCTCTGCTGCCTCCCCCACTCCCTTCCCTCAGCGGGCATCCCCAGGGAAAACAGAGATTTCCCCCTCCCTGAGCCTCTGAGGTGAGATGTCCAGAGGCCCCCAGAATGGCCCAGGCTGGGTTCCTGGCTGGATCTCACCACCCTCTGAAGGGTAAGGGTTAAGTGCTGGCCTGTCCAGGTCCCCTGAGTTCAGAGAATCATTTAAGGCCCTGGGTGCTCAGGCCCCCAGTCCAGTCACCTGGGAAAAGCACAGGTAGGGTTCAAGTCAGCACACTTCTTTGCAAGGCACTGTACGGGGCCCAGGGGCAGGGGCATCACAACCTCTTTCCATCAGTCTGCTTTGAGTCTCAGGAGCCCCCTGGCCCTCCCGGGGCCCTCTGAGGCATCTCTGATCTTCACTGAGGGTTCCCCAAAGTCCTCACAGTTATCCCGCAGACATGTGATAAGGAACGAAGGTGAACTTTGAGGCAAGACCCCGAGAGCTAAGGGGGTGACATTACAGTGGAGGAATGGAATGTGAGACCCACACTGTTTGCACGGCTCACACTCCTAGTAGCCTCCTCGAGAGCCGTGGGGGATATGTGCGTGGTGGGGGCAGCTGGGAGGGGTGGGCGTTAGATATACTGGCATGAAGGGTGAGGAACAGTCCTGACACAGGAGCTCTAGTCTCGGACGCCCACCTCCACCCCCCAGGCACTCTGAAAGAGGGCAGCGGGAGACCAGCATCCCCTCCTCACAGGCCCTCTGCCCGCCCACTCACCTTCTGTGACCCTGACGTGGAGCTCTTGAGTGAACCCCTCTTGAAGGAGCTGCTCATCTTCCTCACGGAGCCCATGAGCCTGCTTCTCGTGTCCTGGGATGGGTGGAGGCACAGTCCCTGTGGGGGCCCCCGAAGGGCTGGTCAAAGGGGTCCAGAGCCTGGTCAGCCCAGGAGGAGCAGGTGTGGATTCCAGCTGCCCTCTTTCCAGACTCCCGCCCTGGGGCTCCGGGGCGCTTCTATAACATCTGTAATCAGGCTTAATCCCTCCATCCCCCCAAGGTTTAGAGGGGGCAGATTTAGCAAATGGCGATTGAAAGTAAATCCACTTTGAGAAAGTGGTGGCTGCAAAGGGTGGTCACACGGGAGGGATTTGGGTGTGCAGAGCGGAAAGGCTCAGATGGGGGCAGACAGCCCACAGCTGCAGGGTGGGCCACCCCCACCAAGGGCAGCACCCAGATTCCCCAGTCTGGAAGTAAGACCAGCACCAAGGCCTGGCCCCTTGGGTCACGGCTCCTTCCCCCAGCTCCAGGCACGCTCTCTCTCCGCTGTTAACCTGCCGTCATGGCCTGTTACAGACATCCTTGTTGGTGGTCTATCCAGTCTGGGTTGGGGCTCAGAGTGTTCTGTGAGTGCCTCTCCGTCATGGCTACTTCAGGAGTGCTGGTCTGGCCCCCCACAAAAGGGCTCAGTTTCTTAAGGGAGGTGGGGTTGTAAGTTCTGGCCCAGGGCTCCAGGTGGGCACGTGGTGGGTGTCCCCATGGGGTGCTCTGTGTCAGCATCATCACCCATCCGGCTCGCCCCTCTGTGGGCACAGGTGTCATCATTTCCTGCAGACGTGGATAGTCTGTCCTCTTGAACCCAAAGACTGAGCCTCAGAGGACAGTGACGTAGTCCCAAGGTCATAGGTGAATTTTTTAAGGACAGACAGGCTTTAGCTCAGTAAATAAATGGTAGCTGCTGGAGCCTGCACAGCACTCTAAGCTGGACTCTCTGCTTTGGCATTTCCTTTTCCTATTAACCTCAACATGTGTGTGTTAGTCGCTCAGTCGTGTCCCATTCTTTGCCACCCCATGGACTATAGCCTGCCAGGCTCCTCTGTCCATTGGATTCTCCAGGCAAGACTACTGAAATGGGTAGCCATTCCCTTCTCCAGGGGATCTTCCTGACCCATGGATCAAACCCATGTCTCCTGCATTGCAGGCGGATTCTTTACCATCTGAGCCACCAGGGAAGCCCTAACCTTGTTAACCTTTAGTGAATTGTGAACTGCTGCAATCACTGCAGAAATCTGAGACTCACTCATCCTGACCCCTCTCTGGCTTCCCCTTGAGAAGGAATCCTGGAGCAGGACCATCCCAAATACCAGAGGATAGAAGGGAGACAAGGAACGGGGCTGCAGGAAAAAAGGGGATGGGTAGGGAGAATGAGGAACAGGCCAGTGTGTTGAGTCAGACTCCTGGAGTATCACACACTCCTTCTTGCCCCAAGAGGTTGCTTGACCTCGGAGACAGGACCTCTTCCTCTTAGGGGGCTTAGGAGCTTGGAGAGGCCCAACTCTGGCATCTCTTCAGTACACTCCCCGCTCTCTCAGTGTGGACAAAGCTCCCCGGAAAGGGATGGTCTAAGCCGTACAGGAATGTGGGAGAAGGCTCCAGGCCAAGGGAGCAGTCGGGAAGAGGGGGTGGAGGGGGGCAGGGGGGTGTATGTGGGGGGATGTCTGGAAAGAAGAAGAGCCAGGAAGCATAGGTGGCTGGAAGTGGGGTCAATGTGCAGTGGGGATCATGGAGGCCCTGGAAGCCTCCTAAGGAGCTATAGGGTTCGCTGAGTCATATGGCCTGATTTGCAGTTGAAAAGGACCCCTGTGGTCCCTGGGAGGGCTAGCTGGGGGGGCCAGGGCAGAAGGGGAGCCCAGTCATTGAGAAGGCAGGAGCAGGGTGGTGAGTGGTGGTATGACCCTGAAGATACAGTGAGAGCAGAGCTGAGGGGCTGTGTGAAGGACCAGGCCTGGGGATGACGGGGCGGGAGCGGGGACGGAGTAGAGAAAAGTCAATGCGCAGCAGGCTCAGGACCACAGCTATTGGAAGGCTGGAGTTGCCCTGGGTGACACAGAGAAGCCTGTGGGTGAAATGGTTTTGGAGAGACAATCCAGGACTTGGTGTTGCTAAGCCCTAGCCCCTTTTTTTTTTTTTCTTCAGCTGTGCCTTGCATGTGGGATCTTAGTTCTCTCACCAAGGATCAAATCCAGACCCCCTGCATTGGAAGCACAGAGTCTTAACCACGGATCTAACAGGGAAGTCCCCCAATAGCATTTTCAGTCCTAATTCTCCCTGGTCTTGCAGAAGCATTGGGTTCCACATCCCTATATTGCCCAAGAAGTGCCTCATGCGTGCGTGCTAAGTCTCTCAGTTGTGTCCAACTCTTTGCAACCCTATGGACTGCAGCCCACCAGACTCCTCTGTCCATGGGATTCTCTAGGCAAGAATACTGGAGTAGGTTGCCATTTACTTCTCCAGGGGATCTTCCCAACCCGAGGATCAAACCCACATCCCTTATGTCTCCTGCAGTGGCAGGTGGGTTCTTTACCACTAGCACCATGTGGGAAGCCCCAGTGAGAAAAAAATCCCCATCAAATTGCTAAAGAAATAACAAAACACCCATCAATAAACCTAGCAACAAGTCTGTAAGTTCAATGTGAGGAAATGATAGAATTTTACTGAAGAACATGAAAGGAGATCTTGACGAAATGTATATTCTTACTCATTGCTGCAGTACTTTTTGGAAGTCAAACTAGCTATACTATTCAAATAAATAAATAAAATACATTTAATATATTATTTTAAAAGTACACTTACTTGTTGACTAGTAACTCCTCTATGGGCTCTATCTCACAGAAATTGAAGCTCTATGTAATGTAAAGATATATATATATATACATATATATATCTTTTTTTTTTTGCAGCTTCATTCTGACTCTTAGCTAAGAGTAATCGGTTTCCATTCAAGGGAGGAGCAAGGGTATAATTCTGGTAACACCAGCATCTGTGTATCTTTTCTATATGTATATGTATGGGCTTCCCTGGTGGCTCAGACAGTAAAGAATCTGCCTGCAATGCAGGAGACCCTGGTTCAATCCCTGCGTCGGGAAGATCTCCTGGAGGAGGGCTTGGCAACCCACTCCAGTATTCTTGCCTGGAGAACTCCATGAACAGAGGAGCCTGGAGGGCTACAGTCCATGGGGTCGCAAAGAGTCAGACAGGACTGAGCAAATAACACTTTCTTATATATGTATATGTATGCATATGTATACATATGTATATATCTGTATACATATTAAATATACATTTATGTGTATATAAGGGGCTTCCCTGGTGGCTCAGAGGTTAAAGCATCTGCCTGCAATGCGGGAGACCCAGGTTTGATCCCTGAGTCGGGGAGATCCCTTGGGGAAGGAAATGGCAACCCACTCCAGTATTCTTGCCTGGAGAATCACATGGAACGAGGAGCCTGGTAGGCTACGGTCCATGGGGTCCCAAAGAGTTGGACATGACTGAGCTACTTCACTTTCACTTTCATGTGTGTGTATATATATATATATATGTATTTAAAGATGTTAACTACAGCATTTTTGGTAGTAGCAAAAAAACTGGAAACAAAATCAGTGTCATTCAAAGGAGAAATAAGTAAATCATGGTACAATATGCATATCATCATTAAAATAACCTTTGTATGGGCTTTTCTGGTTGTTGTCATGGCAACTGTCAACCGTCTTGGACTGGCAGGTGTGTCCTTTAGGGAATGTGTCACAGTGAGCCTATGATGAGGCTCAAACTCTACTGCAGGTTGCCAACTTGGACCTAGTTGGTTCCAACCAGCTTTTATTTTTGTTTTTTGGGGTTTTTTGCAGCTTCATTCTGACTCTTAGCTAAGAGTAATTAGTTTCAATTTGAGGGAGGGGCAGGGGTATGATTCTGGTAACACCAGCATCTGTGTATCTTTCCTATAAAGTAATTTTTGCAGAGAGAAGCCCTCTAGCCTCTGACTTGGGTGGATGAGCTTGACCCCTAAGGTTCCCTGAGCCATGGGAGGAGAGGTCCCGAGTACTTCACATCCCCTGTGTCCTGGGCCCAGAATGGGTCTCGTACCCTGGGCTGTGCCTGGGGTTCCCACATCCATGGGGCTCATGGATTCAACCTCTCCAGACAGCAACTTCACTTCCTGCTGAAACCATGCAACCCAAATTGGTCTCTTAACTGAGATCACACACCTGGCCTCAAGACTTAATGGAACTCAGGTCCTTGATGTCTCTGGAGAATTGAGTGACAGACACAGTGATAGGTAAGAAGTGCATTTATTTAGAGAGAAACACACTCCACATAAAGAGTGTGGGCCATCTCTGAAGAGAACAGCCCTTGGTTACTGGGTTGTCAGTTTTTATAGGAGTGGTTAATTTCACAGGCTAATGAGTGGGAGGACTATTCCAGCTATTTGGGGAAAGGGGTGGGGATTTCCAGAAATAGGTCCACTGCCCATTTTTTTACCTTAATGGTTGGCCTTGGGAATGTCACAGCATCTGTGCGTGTGTCATTTAGCTAATGTGTTACAGTGAGCATATACTGAGGCTTAAGGTCTAGTAGAGTTGACCCATTTGCGATCTTTGACCTTGTTGTTGCTGTTCAGTCTCTCAGGACACGTCCAACTCTTTGCGACCCCATGGACTATAGCACACCAGGTTTCCCTGTCTTTCACTATCTCCTGGAGTTTGCTCAAACTCGTATCCATTGAGCTGGTGATGTTTGTTTCTAATCAGTTTATGTTGTGCCCTTGGGCTCTGTCATTCTTTTAAAGGTTGTACCCTGTCCCCTTTCCCTCCTGTTTTACTACCAGGAGAGGGACGGGAGGTCACTTGAGGGGTGAAGGAGACAACCTGGAGATTCAGTTGCTTCTTAGGCTGACTTGCAACTGCTGCTGATTTCATATTTTCCCAAAGGATCTCAGATACCCCCCAATACTGACATTCCTGGGGTCATTGGGGGCAAATCAGCCTGTGTGCTTCCCACTGAAGGCAGCTAGGTTTCAGCTTCCCCAGCCCTGCTGAATCAAGGTCAGCGGTCAGCCCAGCTGTTTTTCTGCTTTCCAAATGTCCTGGGCATTTCTCAAGGGCTGTCCAATATTCTGCTGAGCTCTTTGTAATTTAGGGATAATGCCTTTGTCATCCATTTACTGTCATTTTAGCAGAGTTTGGGGAGGGAACAGAGGTTAATGCAACTTTCAATTCAGCATGTTTAACCAGAGGTCCATATTAGATTAAAAGAGATTAGGGAAGTGGGGAATTGGAAAAGAGAAAGTCAGAAGGAAAACACTGCATTTAAAGGATACTCGAGTTTTTTATAATAATGAATGCTGAAGAGACGCCACTAATGTAAACATGTGTGTCTGTGTGTATGTGTAAAAAATGATAATGCTTATTATCTCAGATTCTTGAGATTTCAGGTGCTATTTATTTTCTTTTTCAAAGATTTTTGGAGGGGAAAAAATTTTACATAGGCAAAGAAATTTGTTTGGTACAGAAAGCCAATGGCTGCTTCTATGAATATTCAAAATCCACTTCTTGGCCATCTACCTTCAAGACACATTTGTCCACATGGACGCAAATGTCTGAGTAAGATTCTCCAAGCAGTTCTCTCAGGGTTACTTGAAACGCTGCCTTCCGGGTTTGAAGTCTTAAAACTTCCTGCTGAATAAAACATAAGTCCCAACTTTTAGGTTTTGAATATTTTTTAAGTCAGCAGTGTGTTCCTTGGCTTGTCAGGACTCAAAAAGTCTTCACTGGCTTGGGGCCAATGAGGGAAAATGTCTCCTCGTGGCAGCACCCAAAGGATGGTCAAGGCTGCGAGTTTGGCGAGACAGCTCTTCCCAGGTGGGAGCAGCTTGGGAATGGCCGGGAAACCTGCTGCTAACACAGAGCCTAGGAGAGCCCGTGTCTTTACATGTGCTGGGAGATACCTGTGCTTTCCGAGATCTCCAGACCCCAAAGAGTGGAAAGAATTAACTTCCCTCTAAGCCCAAATGTTATTACTCCTGCCCCATTCACCAGGCTTAAGCATCCTGCATTGGGGTGCATCCTAAATCGGGATTAAAGGCAAAAGTGCAGGGCCAGGCAAAGCTGAGACCCTAAACAGAAGCCCGGATGATCACCTGTATTGAGAGTGCAGCCCAGGACAGCGGGGTGACTTTTGTCCTCCCTGTGGCCCATCTGGCCACCCTCCTGCCCATGTGTCACAGGGAAGACAGGTGGCCCTGCCCTCTGCCAAAGCCTGCCTACTTCTCGACAGAAGACCTGGCAGCTGTGAGCCTTTGGGAATGTTTATTTCCCACATCAGGAAAAGCCCCAGCAGTTCCCAGTCCCTTGTAAATGGCTGAATGCTCCACCATGTAGGGCCTGAGTTCTGGCTGCTGTGATGGGGTTTTTAGGGTGACAAGTGGGGACCACAATCACCTATAAACACAGCCTCCTTCACTCTGCTGTTTTCAACATCTGTTTGTTGAGCATCTGAAATCTGCAAAGGATTGAGCACATTTGCCATTTGCTGGTTATGAGTAGAAAGCAGAGGGGAAGAACAAGGTGAATTTAAAAGTGTCCCCAAAGCCAATGACAGTATAGTGTGGGCAGGGCTGACATTTATGAACAAGACAGGGAAGGACCAGCCAAGGGGTCTGGGGGAACCCCTGGGAGCAGCAGAGGTGAAGCTGCAGACAGAACTCTGCATTGGGGTCCTCATCCTCTGTTGGGCCCATGGAGTTACTGTGATGTATCTTTCTGTTGGGAAGGGGATGCTGCCCAAGGGGCCATTGGTGCAGAACTAACAGATGAGGCCCCTGGATGGCCTTAGTTACAGGCCAGGGGAGGGGGGCGGGGCGGGGCAGGGTAGGGGGTGGCCCAACGTGTCAAAAGATCATCCAGGAACTAGAATAATCTGCTATGGCCGAGTTTAGGGTTGTGGGAAAAGGCTGAGCAACCTGGAGAGACATCCAGAGTTCAAGGTCTGTATGAATTCCTTAACTGACAAATTCAAAGATGATCGTCAGACTTATTTCTGAGAGGTGGAGTCACTGGTAGAACTTTCTCTTTTGTATCCTGATATGCTTTGGCCACCTCATGCGAAGCGTTGACTCATTGGAAAAGACCCTGATGCTGGGAGGGATTGGGGGCAGGAGGAGAAGGGGACGACAGAGGATGAGATGACTGAATGGCATCACCAACTTGATGGACATGAGTTTGGGTAAACTCTGGGAGCTGGTGATGGACAGGGAGGCCTGGCATGCTGCCATTCATGGGGTCGCAAAGAGTCAGACATGACTGAGCAACTGAACTGAACTGAACTGATACTTCTACATGGGCTTCCCTGGTGGCTCAGCGGTAAAGAATCTGCTTGCAGTGCAGGAGACTTGGGTTCAGTCCCTCGGTTGGGATGATACCCCTGAAGAGGGCATGGCATCCCACTTCAGTTTTCTTGCCTGGAGAATCCCTTGGACAGAGGAGCCTGATGGGCTACAGTCCATGGGTCCCAAAGAGTTGGACACAACTGAAGCGACTTAGCACACATGCACGCATGCTTCTAAATGTTTACAATAAATGTGTGTTTTTTTAAAGTAAAAACAACTCATAAACATGATAAACGATCAAACATCAAGGACAGATTTAAATTGGAAAGGACCCCTCCCCCCAGGTACCCACTATGTCCATCTGTGAGTGAATCCTTCGGGGAATGTTTGCCGCTTATGCAAGCTTCTTGTTTGTAGAGCTGCCTGGACGGGATTAAGAGCTCCCAGGTAAAGCCAGCTTTCTTCACGTATCCAGATTGTTCTGACATCTTCACCCTGTCAATCAACATAATCGTGCAATTCTCTTTAATTACATGTGCAATGATATTTTTGCAATTTTCACAATTTGGTGGCCATTTTCACTGTGCTCTTTGAAAAAATGTTTAAACTACCACACTATTGCACTCATCTCACACACTAGCAAAGTAATGCTCAAAATTCTCCAAGCTACAACAACACCTGGCTACATTAACCGTGAACTTCCAGGAGTTCAAGCTGGATTTAGAAAAGCCAGAAGACCCTGAGATCAAATTGCTGACATCTGCTGGATCATCGAAAAAGCAAGAGAGTTCCAGAAAAACATCTATTTCTGCTTTATTGACTATGCCAAAGCCTTTGACTGTGTGGATCACAACAAACTGTAGAAAATTCTTAAATAGATGGGATTACCAGACCACCTGACCTGCCTCGTGAGAAATCTGTATGCAGGTCATGAAGCAACAGTTAGAACTGGACATGGAACAATAGCCTGGTTCCAAATCGGGAAAGGAGTACATCAAGGCTATATATTGTCACCCTGCTTATTTAACTTATATGCAGAGTACATCATGAGAAACGCTGGGATGGAAGAACCACAAGCTGGAATCAAGATTTCCGGGAGAAATATCAATAACCTCAGATATGCAGATGACACCACCCTTATGGGAGAAAGTGACTGCAGCCATGAAATTAAAAGACGCTTACTCCTTGAAAGGAAAGTTATGACCAACCTAGATGGCATATTAAAAAGCAGAGACATTACTTTGCCAACAAAGGTCCATCTAGTCAAGGCTATGGTTTTTCCTGTGGTCATGTATGGATGTGAGAGTTGGACTATAAAGAAAGCTGAGCACTGAAGAATCAATGCTTTTGAACTGTGGTGTTGGAGAAGACTCTTGAGAGTCCCTTGGACTGCAAGGAGATCCAACGTCAATCCTAAAGGAAATCAATCCTGAATATTCATTGAAAGGACTGATGCTGGAAGCTGGAGCTCCAATACTTTGCCCATCTGATGGGAAGAACTGGCTCAATGGAAAAGACCCTAATGCTGGGAAAGATTAAAGGTGGGAGGAGAAAGGGATGACAGAGGATGAGTTGGTTGGATGGCATCACTGACTTGAGGGACAAGAGTATGCCTGGGGGTAAGCTCCAGGAGGTGGTGATGGACAGGGAAGTCTGGCGTGCTGCAGTCCATGGGGTTGCAAAGAATTGGACATGACTGAGCAACTAAACTGAACTGAACTTCGAAAAAGTTCACCAGTTCACAGGGACCAACATATTCTTGTCTAAGGAGATAAGTTGTTGCTGCTGCTGTGTTGTTTTAGTCGCTAAGTCATGTCCAACTCTTTGGGATCCCATGGACTGTAGTCCACCAGGCGCTTCTGTCCATGGCATTTCGCAGGCAAGAATACCAGAGTGGGTTGACATTTCCTTCTCCAGAGGATCTTCCTGAGGAGGTCTGCCAATTTCTTTCTCAGGAGCTTGTAGTCTTGCTCCCTCTGGTGTCTGCTTGTAGTACTGCAAGTTCTCTGGAGTGGTGTCAAGCTGCTGAGCTTTCTCTGTGCCCCGGGGGATCTGAGCTCTCCTAGTTTCATCACTGCTCTGAGTCAGCAAAGACAGAAACCAGTCTCTTGGGAAGCCCCCTGAAAAGGTGAAACACTGGGCGTATGTTCTGCTCTCTTCCTCTCAAAGGAGAAGCTGGGAGTTGCACTTTTTCCTGATAGCAAACTGTGCCTGCTTGGGGAAAAGGTTGATGTGGTTTAAATGAAATGGATTTCTCTTCCTTGTTTCAATGCAGCTCTTCTTAGCTTTCAGCTTCCTGGGATGTTATGACTTCCTAACTGGCTTATGGAGTTCTCTGAAACACTTTTTTGAACTATTTATTGTTGTTAATCTCTGTATTTGTGTCTTCCTATTACACCATCTTGCTGTCACTTCCTGGTTTGGCACCTGTTTACATAAATAAAGTTTTATTGGAACATAGTCATGTTTCTTTCATCATCTAAGACAGCTTCCATGCTGCAGTGGCAGAGTTGAGTAGTCGTGACAGACACCCTATGGCCATGAAGCCTGATGTATTTACTGATAGGTCTTTTACAGGAGAAGTTAGCTGATCTCTGTGCTATATAACAGAGATTAATCATCTTTTAGGGCTTCCCTGGTGGCTCAGATGGTAAAGAGTCTGCCTGCAGTGTGGGAGACCCGGGTTTGATCTCTGGTTGGGAAGATCCCCTGGAAAAGGAAATGGCAACCCACTCCAGTATTCTTGCCTGGGAAATCTCATGGACAGAGGAGCCTGACAGGCTTATAGTCCATGGGGTCGCAAAGAGTCGGACACAACTGAGCTACTTCACTTTCACTTTCTAATCATCTTTTAAACACTTTATAAAAATATATGACAAAAGAACTGCCATATAAGAAAGTCTAGCCAAAAATGTAGAAAAACAAGTACTATAAAATTATGTCAGGAAGTTGATTTTTTAATGTTATATTTCTGGGTTTACAGTGTTTGGGGCATTTTTCAGCACTTTAAACTTTCTGATTTGTTGTGATTTATTTTCTCATTCTAAATATTCACTTTTATACCTAACCTGGTTTTTGCAACATCTAATTCTTACAGGAGTCTCACAAGTCTATAATCTTCAGACCTCACAGAATCCAGATCCACCCTGTCTAAATGGCTCTTAAGACCTAAGAGTGTGCAGTTACATTTTAGAGAATAATACCTATAATGCATCAGGGAAAATTGTGTATTTCAACTGATCTTGCTTGCAAGGACTTGAGTGTCTTATTACTGCACTAATGACAGCACCTGAGAGATTTGAAGTTGGTAAAATGTGAAAGTAGCTCTTCAAGTGACAATGAATGACAATAAAGCCATAGTGTAGCTGCTCAGACCCAAGCAAAAAGTCCTCAGAACTGTTACAACTGCTCCTTATTTCTTGAGAACTCCGTCCCCTCTGCTACTGACAAAATGACCCACCTTTGGGTTTATAAAACATTTTTAATCACAGAGATATATTTTATGCTATAAGAGTGCACACAGTCATAAAAAACTTAACAGCAGTTACACACAAACAATACTCCATTTTATTCTGTTTTCCACTGTGGATGCACCATACTATTTTCCAGTTCTGTACAAAAGTTCCCATTTCTCCACATTTATGTGAAAATGGGGGAACTCTGGATATCGTCCATATCAAAGATTTGTAGTCAATTTGGTAGGCTTTC
Source organism: Bubalus kerabau (assembly GCF_029407905.1). NCBI lineage: Eukaryota > Metazoa > Chordata > Mammalia > Artiodactyla > Bovidae > Bubalus > Bubalus kerabau. The sequence continues at coordinate 28,185,678 of NC_073642.1, forward strand.
ATAACAGAATTGTGGTTATATTAAAAGGCAAAGGGCTTAGGTTTTAGGAATATATCCTTATGGTTCAGTTTAGTTCAGTTTAATTGCTCAGTCATGCCCGACTCTTTGTGACCCCATGAACTGCAGCACGCCAGACCTACTGTCCAACACCAACTCCCAGAGTCCACCTAAACTCATGTCCATTGAGTCGGTGATGCCATCCAACCATCTCATCCTCTGTTGTCCCCTTCTCCTCCTGTCCTCAATCTTTCCCAGCATCAGGGTCTTTTCCAATGAGTCAACTCTTCGCATCAGATGGCCAAAGTATTGGAATTTTAGCTTCAACATCAGACCCTCCAATGAACACCCAGGACTGATCTCCTTTAGGATGGACTGGTTGGATTTCCTTGCAGTCCAAGGGACTCTCAAGCGTCTTCTCCAACACCACAGTTCAAAAGCATCAGTTCTTCAGCACTCTGCTTTCTTTATAGTCCAACTCTCCCATCCACACATGACCACTGGAAAAACCATAGCCTTGACTAGACGGACCTTTGTTGGCAAAGTAATGTCTCTGCTTTTTAATATACTGTCTAGGTTGGTCATAACTTTCCTTCCAAGGAGTAAGCGTCTTTTAATTTCATGGCTGCAATCACCATCTGCAGTGATTTTGGAGCCCAAAAAAATAAAGTCAGTCACTCTTTCCACTGTTTCCTCATCTGTTTGCCATGAGGTGATGGGACAAGATGCCATGATCTTAGTTTTCTGAATGTTGAATTTTAAGCAAACTTTTTCACTCTCCTCTTTCACTTTCATCAAGAGGCTCTTTAGTTTCTCTTCACTTTCTGCCATAAGGGTGGTGTCATCTGCATATCTGAGGTTATTGATATTTCTCCTGGCAATCTTGATTCCAGCTGTGCTTCCTTTAGCCCAGAGTTCATCTAAGTTAAATAAGCAGGGTGACAGTATACAGCCTTGATGTACTCCTTTTCCTATTTGGAACCAGTCTGTTGTTCCATATCCAGTTCTAACTGTTGCTTCCTGACCTGCATACAGGTTTTTCAAGAGGTAGGTCAGGTGGTCCGGTATTCCCATCTCTTTCAGAATTTTCCACAGTTTATTGTGATCCACACAGTCAAAGGCTTTGGCATAGTCAATAAAGCAGAAATAGATGTTTTTCTGGAACTCTCTTGCTTTTTCCATGATCCAGCAGATGTTGGCAATTTGATCTCTGGTTCCTCTGCCTTTTCTAAAACCAGCTTGAACATCTGGAAGTTCCTGGTTCACATATTGCTGAAGCCTGGCTTGGAGAATTTTGAGCATTACTTTACTAGTGTGTGAGATGAATGCAATTGTGTGGTAGTTTGAGCATTCTTTGGCGTTGCCTTTCTTTGGGATTGGAATGAAAACTGACCTTTTCCAGTCCTGTGGCCACTGCTGAGTTTTCCAAATTTGCTGGCATATTGAGTGCAACACTCTCACAGTATTATCTTTTAGGATTTGAAATAGCTTAACTGGAATTCTATCACCTCCACTAGCTTTGTTCGTAGTGATGCTTCCTAAGGCCCACTTGACTTCACATTCCAGGATGTCTGGCTCTAGGTGAGTGATCATACCATTGTGATTATCTTGGTCGTGAAGATCTTTTTTGTACAGTTCTTCTGTGTATTCTTGCCACCTCTTCTTAATATCTTCTGCTTCTGTTAGGTCCATACTGTTAGGTCCATTTCTGTCCTTTATTGAGCCCATCTTTGCATGAAATGTTCCCTTGGTATCTCTAATTTTTTTGAAGAGATCTCTAGTCTTCCCCATTTTATTGTTTTCCTCTATTTCTTTGCATTGATCGCTGAGAAAGGCTTTCTTATCTCTCCTTGCTATTCTTTAGAACTCTGCATTCAAATGGGTATATCTTTCCTTTTCTCCTTTGCTTTTTGCTTCTCTTCTTTTCACAGCTGTTTGTAAGGCTTCCTCAGGCAGCCATTTTGCTTTTTTGCATTTCTTTTTCCTGGGGATGGTTTCGATCCCTTATGGTAGACTGCTGAAGTAACAGCCCCCAATAAATTACTTCCCCTGTTTCTCCCTCCTTGTACATCTCTCTTCCTCTCCCGTGTTGATTCTGGGCAGGGCTACACAAGACCTGTTTTGCTAAATGGGACTTTAGCAAACATGACACAAACAGCAGGCTTGGAAAGTAACTTCCCATTGAGGTTTGCCTTCTCTTGCCGCTGGAAATTCATGGAATGCTGCAACCATGACAACAAGCCCGAGCTAGACTAACTGGAGGAGCCACGTGGACAATGGAGGCACCTAGGCCAGCTGTCAGACGCATAAAGCCATCACAGACTGTGTGGCCACAACCAAGACACCAGCTAACTACTTTTATATGAGAGAACCAGGCAGCATCAACCAGAACAGTCTAGTTGGTCCCAGCCAAAACTGTCAAGCCACAGCATCTTAATCTAATAGAGTAGTGCTGTTTCAAGCAATCAGATTGCAGTGAGAAATCAGATAATCCTGAAACGTATATAGATGAAATTACTGATGTTTAGGGATTTGCTTCCCAATAAGCTGGAGGGTACGGAAGCCCCAGTGGTTTATAGGTAAAGAACCCGCCTATCAATGCAGGAGACGTGGGCTCGAATCCTGGGTGGGGAAGATCCCCTAGAAGAGGAAATGGCAACCCACTCCAGTATTCTTGTCTGGAGAATCCCATGAGCAGAAGAGCCTGGCAGGCTACCATCCATGGAGTGGTAAAGAGTCAGACATGACTGAGTGACTGAACACACATGCACAAGCTGGGGGTGGGGGGTTGAGTGGAAGCAAAGATGAAATAAGATGGGTTCTATGATGGTCACTGTTGAAGCTGGTGAGGGGGTACATGACAGCTTATTATTTCTTCATTGTTCTCTCTACAATTGGTTATCTTTGAAATGGAAAGTTTCCATAATAAAAAGTCACAGGAGGACTTCCCCCATGCTCCAGTGGTTGGGAATCCTCCTTCCAGTGAAAGGGATGCAGGTTCAATTTTTGTTCTGGGAAGATCCCACATGCCGAGGGGCAACTAAGCCCATGTGCCGCAACTACCAAGCCTGCATGCCCTAGAACCTGGGCTCCACAACAGGAGAAGCCAACGCAATGAGAAGCGCAAGCGCTGTAACAAGAGAGCAGCCCCCACTTACTACAGAAAACTTGTGCAACAATGAGGAGGACCCAGTGCAGCCAAGAAAACCCATGAAACAAACAAATCAACCCCCCAAAAATGGAAAACAAGGACGGGGAGGGAAGTGAAGGAGGGAAGGAGAAAGAGAGGGAGGAAGGTAGATTACTCTCTTGTCCATTAACATATAATGCAATTGAGACCAGAGAAGGACAGCTATTTCTGCAACATAACACAGACAGCTCACAGCCAAATTCATCACTGAACAGACTCCTGACTCCTCGGCCAGGCTCTTTCCATTCTCCCCATAGAGTCAGAGGCAGGAAAGTTCCATAGGAGAAGCAGTACAGGTAGGCATATTTTCTCCTTTTACTTGAGAAAAAAAAGCCTTGTGGCAGGTCCAAAACATTAGTCACACTGAGATCTTTAATGACAAAGGATCCTCATTTATGGTGTATGTTGTTTATCTAGTGTTTGAGGAAGAAATATGTCCTGCTGTTGTGTGTAACATTACATATAAGGCAGGCTGGGAATACCTCCCTCCATGCCCCATTGTACCGTCTGGCACCAAAAATCTGTTCTGTTTTCAAAGATGTATAGTAACCATCGCAGGGGCAACCCACACTGTATCACACTCTCAGGACAGCAACACCAACAAGTTTTCAAATCCAAATACTAACATCGTCTCTTTCCCACACGTACAAAATGAGCAAAGCCTTCCTTAATCATCACATGGGAAAACGAAGCACTGCAATTATGTGTCTCTCGCCCCAGGACATGTTGAGCATTTAATCAGACGTTGCTACATGGAGCCAGAGATGGAGCCCGGCAGTAAACAGACATGAAAGGAGGGTTACTTCATGAAGAAAAAAAAAAAAAAAAAAGCCCCTTCCAAGTTTTATTAACCAGTGTCTGTTCCCCTGAGAATTTCAGAGCCTCAGAACTCAGCAGGAGTTGATGGGAAGGAAGATCCTCAACGGTGATAACCTGCCTGTGACCAAAGCTTCAAATAAAAACAAAACTAAACTGAATCCAAATCTGTTTCCTAACTGAGTGGGCAGGGCCCACCCTGGCTTTTCTTGAGCGCTGTTTACCAAGAGAGCCACAGGGCTCCACAGATGATTTGTCTGAAGGTGGTGCAGTGGTAAAGAACCTGCCTGACAATGCAGCAGACAGAGGTTCCATCCCTGGGTCTGGAAGATGCCCTGGAGAAGGAAATAGCAACCCACTCCAGGATTCTTGCCTGGAGAATCCCATGGACAGAGGAGCCTGGCGGGCTAAAGTCCTTGGGGTCAAAAAGAGTCTGACATGACTGAGGACGCCAGGCAAAGTCTTTCAAACCTGGAGCCCTGTGAGGGCAGGGGTGGTGGGGGTGGGGTGGGGGGTGGAGTGGGGGTGGATGGACTCTGGCAGCCTCTGACTCGGGCAGGCCTCCTGCTTCCTATATAAGAAGCTCATCTTGCTGGGGTTCACAGACACCAGCCTCCCTGACAGGCCAGCGCTCAGCCTGGTCACTGACAGATGCAAATTGTGGATGCCGGGAACCAGGGCAGGAAGCAGCATTCTGGCGAGAGGGTTTGGAACGGTTCTGGGTTAAGGTGACCCACTGGTCAGGTGAACAAGGAGTAGGGCTTTCCAGGATCAGGCTTAAATCCAGGAGGAATCCAAGGCCTACGCTGGAGAGAATTCAGAATGAGTGTACTAGGAGGTGGTAGAGCTGCGATGCCCACTGGAGAAGTCCCAGGGCAGTACAGGAGGCAGCGAGGCCCAGGGTGGGAGACTGCCGTGGACAGACCCCAGGGCTGATGCCTGGGAGGCCAGATCACCTCCATGGTCCCATAGCTGGTCCCCGCCGCAGGGCAGAGACCTGGATCGCATCTGCAACGGGACTTTCGGGATGCTGGGCTAGGGTGCGGCTCAGTGCTCAGCCGGGCTACAGGCGGGAGCACCGCCCGGGGTAGAGGCGAGAAGGCCGCTTGGGGGCTTCCCCACAGAGCAGACCCAGGGCCCTGCACACCTGGGCAGAAGGGCCGGAGTCTGGGGGCGTCAGACAGATGCTCACAGGGGCGTGCTCCAGGGCTGGGCTCCAGCCTGTGCAGTCCGGGGGATGACACTAGGGGGCAGCGAGGGGTAGCGGGAACCACGTCCTGAAGGGAAAACCCTCCGACCCGCCAGATGAAGTGCGGGCGCGCTGGGCGCAGCGGCCGGGGTATCACGGAGGGAGGCAGCCTCCCGCGGGCTAGGGGGCGAGGAGGGGCCAGCGGGCCGCATCCTCGGCTACGCAAGCGGCCGCTTGCCGCTCCCGCCCCGGCAGAGGTCCCGGGTCCTCCATCTGCTTCCAAGCACAGTCGCAGCGGCTCCGCGTTGACCCACATTCCCTCCAGCCGCGGAGCCGGGGGCGGGGAATCCACGCGGCCGCGGAGCAGGTGCGAGCGCAGGGCGGGGCCCGAGCCGGGGGCCACTCAGCACGCCCGCCTCTGCTTGTAGGGGGAGGGGCGGGGGTGGACAGGAGATGGGGGAGGATAAAAGATAAAGGCGAAGGAGGGTGGGGGAGAGGAGAGGGAGGAGGTTTGGGAGGGACAAGAAAGGGGAGAAGAAGCAAGGGGACAGGAGCGGAGAGGCGGGAGGAGAAGAAAGAAACTTAAAGGGAAATGAGAGAGAGGGAGGGTTGGGAAGGGCAGGAGGGGGAGGGGAGAAGCGGGAGGAAGCTTGAGGTCGCAGGCCGCACCCCTGCCTCTTCCCCAGGCCCTAGGCTAGCCCTGCAGGGAAGTATGAAATAAATGAACGGTGTACCTACCTGCCTTCCAGGTCTAAGGGGTGCAGGGTATAGGCTGTACCACCCTCCTCGTGCCTTGATCCCCGTCCCCTGCCTGGGGTCAGCCAGCACCTGTCCCAAACAGTTCCTACACCGCTCCTCCTACTAAGTTGGGACCCTGGACCTTCAAGAAGGCTGTGCGTTTTCCGATAAGATCACAGTCCACTCACTGACTGTGTCCAATGGGGGGACTTGAGCCCTGGGACCTGGTGGATCGAAGAGCGGGACAGAAAGGAGAGTGGCGATGATGAATGTCATGGCCTGGCTCTGTGCAGTGCCCCTTCTCCAGGGTCCACCCCCAGCTCCACCCCCTACCCCATTCCTGGGTGTCTCTCAGGGACCTGGAGAGGCCTCAGGTCCCAGGGCTCTGCCTGCGTTGTCCTGTTACATCCATTTGAGTATCTGTCACCTGTATACTTACTTGCCTACCTACAGGAGTTAGTACTTTTTAGAGGAAATTGAAAGGATTTATCCATAGACCATAGACCAATAGACACCATATTTGTTAGGGGAAGCACACTGACTGAAACTGCCCGCTTTGGTCAGGCCCCTTTAAACCATTCACATGAGTTGTTTTATGACAGGAGATCCTGGTAAGGAATACTGAACTAATAAGCCACCACCAACCGGAAGAGTTCAGGAAAGGTCAAAAGGAGATACCGCGAGTCCGTCCACTTCCCAGAATCCCTCTCGCTAGCATCCATCTTGGCTGAGTGATGCGTGTGCCACCAGGAAAGACTCTGAATTACAGTGATTGGCCAAAGACAACCCGGAAACTAATCCCATCACCATAAAACCCGAGACTGCGAGCCACATGGCAGAGCAGTTCTCCTGAGTTCCCTTACCCTACTGTTCTCGATAAAATCTCTTGCTTTGTCAGCACATGTGTCTCCTTGGACAATTCATTTCTGAGTGTTAGACAAGAGCCCAGTTTCGGGCCCTGGCAGGGGTCCCCCTTCCTGCAACATATTGACCCCCTTTCTCCCTCCTCACTCCCACTTCCAGGTAACCACTGTTCATGGCCAAGGATGTACAGCTGGATCAATCGGCATTCATGTGTTTTAACGTGCTTGGTATAGAAATGAGATCAGGATAGTATAAGACCTACTGGGCAGTGACTGGTCCCCAAAAACCAAGCAGCTCTGAGCGTTTTGCATGCAGTAACTCATTTGTTCCTGTAGACTTAAAAAATAGTCACAACATAAAGTTTGACAGTTATGTTTTATTTGGTGGGAATTTTTAGGACCGACTTCCCTGGTGGACTCCCTGGTGGCTCAGACGGTAAAGCATCTGTCTACAATGCGGGAGACCTGGGTTCGAGCCCTGGGTTGGGAAGATTCCCTGGAGAAGAAAATGGCAACCCACTCCAGTACTCTTGCTTGGAAAATCCCATGGATGGAGGAGCTTGGTGCAGGCTACTGTCCATGGGGTCGCAAAGAGTCGGGCACGACTGAACGACTTCACTTTCACTTTCCCTGGTGGCTCAGATGGTAAAGTGTCTGTCTACAATGCAGGAGACCTGGGTTCGATCCCTGGGTCAGGAAGATTCCCTGGAGAAGGAAATGGCAACCCACTCCAGTACCCTTGCCTAGAAAATCCCATGGACGGAGGAGCCTGGTGTCCATGGGGTCGCAAAGAGTAGGACACGACTGAGCAACTTCACTTTCACTTTCACTTTAGGACTTTAAGCCAGGGAGACAGTGTTTCAAGTGACCCTGAGAGCACTGCTTCCAGGAGGTGAGTGGGGGAGGAGTCAGGTTATAGAGAAGTTTTGCAACAAAGGGCAGGTGGTCTGAACATCAAAAGTGAAAGTAGCTCAGTGATGTCTTTCGACCCCATGGACTATAGAATTCTCCAGGCCAGAATACTGGAGTGGATAGCCTTTCCCTTCTCCAGTGGATCGTCCCAACCCAGGAATCAAGAACTGGGGTCTCCTGCATTGCAGATGGATTCTTTACCAGTTGAGCTACCAGGGAAGCCCTGAACATCAAAAGATGATTGTTAATTAAAGAAAACCAGATATTCCAAATTAAGGAATTTGGCACTTTTCTGTGTATGGGAAGATATGCAAAAGTCTGGGCCCACTGAAATCATTCCTTTGATGTCCACCTTAGCTACCTGGGGCCAGCATCCTGTGTTTTCTTTTTCTGGAGGGGAGGGGCAGACCTATAGAGTCTTTATCGGGGGTGAGGAGGGCTAGGAGAGGAGCTATCCTTCCTTTCTGGCTGCGTCCCCCACCCCTAAGGGCCATGCCTTGAGGTAGCCTGGTGGGGGCGGCTCTAGGCTGTGGATCTCCCACAGAACCCGCTCTCAGACCAACACATGGGAGCAGAATGCTGGGAGGGGGCCACATTGAAGAGACAAAGCCTCAAACCTTTTGTTCCCACGCTGAGAAGGCCTCTGACACAGGAACATTCTGCCTCTCATTTTGCTACAGTTAAGAGACAGTGGCCCTGCTCCCTCTCTGGGATACCCCTTGCAGCCCCCTGTCCTGTTGTAAAGCTGTCTTCTTTTTTTATTACTATTTACTTTTGGCTGCACTAGGTCTTCGTTGCTGCTTGGGCTTTTCTCTAGTTGTGGCAAGCTGGGGCTACTGTTCGTTATGATGCTTGGTCTTGTTGAGAAGGGCTTATTGCCGAGCATGGGCTTTAGGCACAGGCTTCAGTAGTTGCAGCATGCAAGCTCAATCAATAGTCGTGGAGCATCTTTCCTGGTGACTCAGAGGGTAAAGTGTCTCCCTGTAATGCAGGGACCCGGGTTCGATCCCTGGGTCGGGAAGATCCCCTGGAGAAAGAAATGGCAACCCACTCTGGTACTCTTGCCTGGAAAATCCCATGGATGGAGAAGCCTGGTAGGCTACAGTCCATGTGGTCGCAAAGAGTCGGACACGACTGAGCGAATTCACTTTGACTTTCACAGGCTTAGTCGCCTTGCAGCTTGTGGAATCTTCCCAGATGAGGGGTTAAGCCTCTGTTCACCCCCACTAATAGGCAGATTCTTATCCAACTTATGCCATATTTTATGCCTCTGGGGAAGCCTCTAAAACTGTCTTCTGACTTTATCCCCTGGGCAAACAGGAAACCAGCTTGGCTGCCTGGGTGGCCCTTCAGGTAACTCCCCATAGACGTTCGTGGCCCTGCACCCCTCCTCCCTTTCAGAAGGTGGTCCAGCCTTGTGGGTCCTCAGGGATGTTAGGTTTCACCACTAATCTGACCTCTTCTGCTAATTCTCCCATGTTCTGGTCTACTGGTGGCACTTTTTCTAGTTTTCCATGGCATCTGGGTGTTGTGTTTTTTTTTTCTTATTTTTATTGGAGTGCAGTTGCTTTACAATGTTGTATCAGTTTCTGCTGTACACTAGAATGAATCAGCTATATGCATACATATATCTCTTTTTTGGATTTCCTTCCCATTCAGGTCACCACAGAGCAGTGAGTAGAGTTCCCTGTGCTATGCTGTAGGTTCTCCTTAATTATCTACTTTACACATAGTATAGTGTATATATGTCAATCCTAATCCCCCAGTTCATCCCACTCCTCTCCCCCTTTGGTGTCCATGTTTGTTCTCTACCCCTGTGTCTCTATTTCTGTTTTGTAAATAAGATCGTCTATACAAAAGATTTGTTTTTATATTTATCCTGCTATTTCAGAGGGTCTGAGGAGGGAGAGTTGGATGTTGAATGAGTCATCTTGAGCCCAATACATGAATGAATGAATGAGCAAGGGCTCCTGGAGGAGTGGGGGGGTCGAGGAGGGCCAGGGTCTGTGCAGACACTCCTCTGAGGCAGGGATGCCATGAGGGTCAGAGGGCATGCAGTTTGGATAGGAAGTCCCACCTGTGTAAGAGCACCTGTACCTCAGGTGAGGCCAGGGTGTGCCCTGACCCTGTTGTCATCCAGCTCAGCGATTGGTGGAAATGCTACAGGTCCCTGTGGGGGTGGGGAGCTGGAGAGTCAGCACACAGAATGCTATACAGACGGCCCCTCCTTTGGGCTTAATTTAAAAGATGTGTTTAAGCCAGGGGAGGGCAGAAATAATCGCTAGAAGGAAAGAAAAGGTGATTCCCACAGGAGATGGTGAGGGACAGGGAAGCCTGGCATGCTACAGTCCACAGGGCGGCAAAGAGTTGGACACGACTGAGCGACTGAGCAGGAACACCCTGGTTTCGGTCCAGACTCTTCAGGAAAGGTCCGGCTATGTCTCTTGGGCACCAGGCCCAACATGAAGAGGGAGAAAAGAAAAAGCTGGGGGCAGGCCAGAGACCCATCTGACCACATGCGGGGGATGCTGAGTGGAGGCTGGGAGCAGAGCCCCCCCAACATACTCACACACATACACACTCACACACCCACCCTGGGCCTGATTGCTTGTTAACACCCAGTGGGTCCTGGCTGCCTCCTCAGGAAAAACAAACCTTTAAAGATGTGGTCCTGGCAGCTGCAGGGGGCTGGGGTGGCCACGGAGCAGATCAGGGAAGGAACCTTAGATCAGCTCATGTTTTATTTCAAACAAAACACTTTCCTCCTGAAGCCAGAGAGCTCCGTGCCTTGGCAAACTCATAAAACCAAAGCTAACGCTGTGAGGCTTCGTGGGGGAGTCTGGCCACGCCCTCCGGATACGGGAAAGGCTTTCTTCTCTATTTCAAATGACCTTGTTTTGCCTCTTTTAGATGCAAATGTTTATTTGGTCTGACTTTGAAATACCTCGGTGCAGCTGAAATAATTCGAGGCAGCCCTGTGAAAAGGACCACTTCCTGATCTCCTAAATACCGACTCTTTGCAGGGACCACAGAGGGGCGGGCGAGACACCAGAGGGGCGGCACCAGCCCCCTCCCATCCCACCTCAGCAAACACAGAGGTCACTGAGTGTCTCATGCACTTGGGCTCTCCTGCAGGCAAGCAGTTTCAGTCCCAAGGGAGCCAGCACTTATCAGGAACCTGATACTCTTGTGCATGTCACCACCTCTAGGAAAGGGGCAAGGGACTCACCTTTCTGGTGGTGAACAGGTGCAATTTGACTTTTACCCCTAGTCCTAGAGCATCCTCCAGGAATGGGGGCGCTTGGTTCCTGGTGGCCCAGGTAAATCATGGAGGTTCAGTTGTTGTTCAGTTTCAGTCGTGTCCAACTCTTTGCGACCCCCATGGACTGCAGCATGCCAGGCTCCTCTGTCCTTCACCATTTCCCAGAGTTTGCTCAAACTCATGCCCATTGAGTTGGTGATGCCATCCAACCATCTCATCCTCTGTTGCCCCCTTCTCCTCTTGCCCTCAGTCTTTTCCAGCATAGATGTTAGCTGTGCTGAAATCTGTGATGCAGAGTTTCTCCGTTTGCAGAGAAAATGTGATCCTGGATGAGTGTGTGTGGGAGGGGTGTGCACGACTGGGCTGGTGAGTGGGATCAGCTCCACCCTCCATCTACACTTACTGAGCAGTGCTCACAGATCCAAGGATTCACGTGGGTCACTCCTCTCCCATCTCAGGGGTTGCCATAGCATTACGCGCTGTTTATAGATGAGAAAACTGATAATCAGCTCTAAGTCAGAACCAGAGGCTGAGCTGCCAGCCCAAAGAGCCTGGCTGGTCCCCAAAGGCATTGGGGTCGCTGAGGTCCTGGATGGGCACTGCCCTCCGGGGTGGTGGGGCATCCCTGCTAGTCTCCCCCGGAGGTGTGGGGGTGCCTCCAGCTTGGTTTGGCTGGGGGGTGTTGACCCTATGGGGTCTCTGCAGTGTGTCCACGGTGGGGAGCAGCCCGGGCTCTGGTCCCCGGGTCTGGCCTCATCTGCTGCCACCTGCCTCCTGTCAGCTTTCCCTCCCAGATTCCAGGCAGCGCTCAGTGCAAGCCGCTGCTTCCCCCAGCTAAGCAGGGCCCTAACCTGGTGCTGGGAGCCTACCCTCTGCAGACCACCAATCTCCACAGTGCAATCATCCCAGCCCCCAGGGCAGGCCCTGACACGAAGACGCAGCTAACTACAGTGTTTGGCAGTGTCCATGGGGATGGATGGAGAATGCTGGGCAGGAAAGGCCAGAGACAGGCAGCTGGGGTGGCTGTGGACACTTCCAGCCTCGGTGGAGCGTGTGGGACCCACCCACCTGGCCTCCCACCTCTCCCTCCGCCTTGGGCCTTTCTTCCTCAGCTGCAGGGGTGCTTGAAGCTGGCATGGGCCCCTGCTCTGAGACAGTCACACTATGATGGGAGGCGGTAGGAATGCTTCCATGTGGATCAGACACTTTTCTATGTGGCAACTTTCCCATCTTAGGGACACCACTTCACAGGGATACATTGGCCACGGCCATGTCTTGAAAGGGGCTCCTGGGCTTGGAGGCTTATGTTACAAAACCCTAGGCCATAAATCACATCACTGATACCAGATAAGAGCCAGATATTTCTGCTTGGCAGAAAACATGAGATTAAAGTAGAAAGGCAACTTTCAACTAAGAATAAAATAATGGGTCAATCCTAAAATGGAATTATCATGCAGTCATTAAATGAACAAAGTATATTTATGTCTGTATTATGAAAACAGTATCATCTGCATAATAATATACGCAATTTATGTCACAAGTGCGGGACTGCTATAAATCAATACCAAAAAAAAAAAAAAACAGGAAAGGAATTGAAAAATGGACAGAAATCCTTCATAGGAAGGGAAAAGGCTTAAGAGGCTTAATCTCACGGTAAAAGAGATGCAGACTGAAACACCTTACTGTAGACCTAAATCAGATTGGCCAAACTCCAGAAACTTTGATAACTGCAATGCCAGAGGGACAGGACCTGGAAGGTTTGGGCCTTTATGTCAGAACCACCGGCCCAGCAAGCTCGCTTTCAGACTTTGTTCTGTGTGTGTTCTCAAGTACCTCTGCAAAGATGCTGATCACAGGCTCATGGAAGCATTGCTTATGATTGTAAAAGGGTGGAAACACCTTGTTATGGTTCAGCCACTCAGTCGTGTCCGACTCCTTACATCCCCATGGACTGCAGCATGCCAGGCTTCTCTGTCCTTCACTGTCTCCAGAGTTTGTTCAAACTCATATCCATTGAGTTGGTGATGGTATCTAACCATCTCATCCTCCTCATTTAAAGAACCTAAATACTAGCAATAGTAATATTAATGAAATTATGGCACATCCATAGTATGGAATTATCAGTTGTTTTTTTTTAAGGTGTGTATATAGCCTAGCATGCTGCTGTCTGTGGGGTCACAAAGTTAGACATGACTTAGTGACTAAACAACAGCAAATATATAGGTCTGTGATATGGACCAGTCTTCAAAGCATATAAAAGTATACTCATGAAAAAGAGGAAGCTAGAGACAGTGTGTATAGAATCCTTGTGTGTGTGTGTGTGTGTGTGTGTAGAAGCATAGAAATTAATTCCTGGAAGGATACGTAAAACATGGACACTGGCATCATGGGTTTCTCTGAAGTCTTGGGCTAATCGTTTTTGCCCCACTCTCCCATTCATATACTGAAATCCTAACTCACCGGTGTGAAAGTGAAAGTGTTAGTCACTCAGTAGTGTCCAACTCTTTGTGACCCCATGGATTGGAGCCCTCCAGGCTCCTCTATCCATGGGGATTTTCCAGGCAAGAATATTGGAGTGGGTTGCCATGCTCTCCTCCAGGGAATCTTCCTGACGCAGGGATCAAACCTAAGTCTCCTGCACTGGCAGGCAGGTTCTTTACCACTGAGCCACCAGAGACCCTCCTGCCTTAGAAGGAGACCATTACAACTAACAAATGCTTTTCTTCTACCAGCTGATGTAGGTTAAGTTTGTATTTTTCTAAATTAGCCTCTGACAATGTCCAGGTCATCAAACGAATGACCTCAAACCCTAATAACTTCCCTGAAATACACATGTGCACTGTGACCACATACTAGGGCACAAGACAAGCTTGTCCATGTGTCTGGCCAGGCCTCCGGGCATCAAAGGCTCCAGGCAAGGCTTCCTGCCTCAACAGTCCTGGTCAGGGATGGGAGGTGGGCCAACCTGAGTCACAGGAACAGACCCAACCTGAAACAACCTGTGTCACCAACCCCTAGTGCCCGTGCTCTGCCAGGAGCCTGCTGCAGCAGACAAGTTAGACCCCCACAGAACAGAACTAGGACTGCTCTGCAAGCTTGCTTCGCCCTGCAAGGGACACACATCTTTCCCACTCTGGCAATCACTCTTCCTAAAGTCAGACACCATTTCGAAGGTGGGTGAAGGTAATTTGAGGAGTAGGTGGGCAGATGGCACAGAGCTGGCTCATTCTTCTTTCAGACCGTCATTAGCCATGCAGGTCTCAGCTGCCAGCTCATGTTCTTGTCATGGTGACTTTGCACTTGTTCACATTTCTGTCTGTGGGTGTGGAGGGAGGGGGCTGAAAGGAGGCTTTGGGGAGGCTGTGAAACAGCCAACATGGTGTCACTGGGTGGCACACTTGGCTGGGGGCCAGTCCTGCATGGATGGGTGGGGGTGCGGGCACGTGGAAGGGGCAGTTTTCCTGGCTCTGTGCTTCCCATGCTCCCTACATGTGACTCCTCTTCCTCGGCCTGTGTGAGAGAAACAGTGTGCGCCAGGGACAGAGATCACCTGAGGGGCTGCCATCATGGTCATGGTGATTGTAGGAAGGGAGACCCCTTCCAAGGTCTGAGAGGAGGTTCTTGGCTTTTACTCAGAAATGAATTGTCCAAGGAGACACATATGCTGACTAAGCAAGAGACTTTATTGGAAAGGGTGGAGAGCAGCAGGGTAAGAGAACCCAGGAGGACCGCTCTGTCATGCAGCCCACAGTCTCAGTTTTATGGTGATGGGGTGAGTTTCCAGGTTGTCTCTGGCCAGTCAACTGACCCATGGACGTTGCTGGTGCTGTGTGCATCACTCAGCCAAGATGGATGCCAGTATTCTGGGAGGTGGTAAGACATGTGGCGCCTCCTTTTGACTTCCCCAAATTCTTCCGGTTGGTGGTGGCCTGTTAGTTCCTCATTCTTTACCAGGACCTCCTGTTGTAAAATAACTCACGCAAACAGTTACTATGGTGCCTGGCCAGGGTGGGCTATTTCAGTCAGTGTGCTTCCCCTAACAATGGCACCATGGTGACCTAATTTCTGCCTTGCAAGAGCATGGGGGAGGGATCCACAGCTACCTCCACTTTCCCGATGAGTAGGCTAAAATGTGAGGGGGTAGGATGGAGAGGAGGTAGGCTAAGATATGAGAGGGTAGGATGGAGAAGAGGAAGCCAGGACCTAAGGATATGTGGGGGTGGAGTGGAGTCCACTGCCAAGGATCAGGTCTGTCCACTCTGGAACCCAGGAGCCTGGACAGTGGGTAGCAGCTGGCATCACAAGAGGCAGATGATGTAAGGGTGGTCAAGGCAAGAAAAAAAGGGAGGGGTTGATTCAGACTCTGTCCAAGAAGCAGGTGGGACCCCAGGTTTCCTCTTCTGCAGTCTCCAGACAAGCCTGAAGTTTTGCTCTTTGGAGAAAGTGGAGAGGGGTGACTCTGGTCTCAGGGACTCCAGGGACAGAAGGAGGTGGGGATGGGATTCTGGACTGAGAAAGGCGAGGGTAGAAGAAGAAAGACTTCACACTAAGAGAACTGACAAAGCGCCTTCCCAGCTCTGCACCCAGGAAGATGGCAGCAGGACCTCCATGCTTCAGGAAGAGCACATATCCCTAGAGAAGAGACCTGGAAACGCTCACCTAGGAGGTTACCCCATAAGAAATCTGCTCTTCCCACCAGCATAAAGCCCCCTCCCCCTAAGAAATCTTCAGAGAGCACTTTAGTGCTACTCTCTTGACTCTGAACAGATTGCCCAGAATCCCTGACCATGTGAATGGATGTGCCAGTGTGGAACCAAACAGAAAACAGGCCTTAGAGGACTTAGAGAGAAAGGAGCAGAAGAGAGGCTCTTAATGAAACTGTCATTAATATTCTCAGGGATGTGAGAGAGGATATTGCACCCAAGAGACAAGGAAGAGGTCATCCAAGCACTTGGATTCCTAATAGATGAGGTAGAAGGCAAGGTAGAGAAAATGTCTAGACAGAGAGAAAATGTCTATGACAGAGAGAAAAGACAACTAGAAGGTTGGTCCAGACAATTCAGTATCCTACTCTTGGAGTTGCAAAAGGAGAGAACAGAGAAAGGAGATTCATTTGCAAAGAAATAAGATAAGAAACAGAGAAGACAGGGGCACTCCACTCCAGTACTCTTGCCTGGAAAATCCCATGGACGGAGGAGCCTGGTAGGATGCAGTCCGTGAGGTCGCTAGGAGTCGGACATGACTGAGCGACTTCACTTTCACTTTTCACTTTCATGCATTGGAGAAGGAAATGGCAACCCACTCCAGTATTCTTGCCTGGAGAATCCCAGGAACAGAGGAGCCTCACAGTGGGCTGCCGTCTATGGGGTCGCACAGAGTCGGACACGACTGATGCGACTTAGCAGCAGCAGCAGCAGCAGTTGCTTTACAATATTGTATTAGTTTCTTCTGTATAGCAAAGTGAATCAGCTACACGTATACATATTTCCCCTTTCTTTTGGATTTCTTTCCCATTTAGTTCACCACAGAGCATTGAGTAGAGTTCCCTGAGCTGTACAGTGGGTTCTCATTAGTTATCTGTTTTATACATAGTAGTGTGTATATGTCAATCCCTATCTTCCAATTCGTCCCACCTCTCTACCCACCTTGGTATCCATACATTTGTTCTCTACATCTGGGTCTCTATTTCCATTTTGAAAATAGGCTCATATCTGTACCTCTTTTCATATCTATACCAACAAAGGTCTGTCTAGTTAAGGCTATGGTTTTTCAAGTAGTCATGTATGTATGTGAGAGTTGGACTATAAAGAAAGCTGAGTGCCAAAGAATTGATGCTTTTGAACTATAGTGTTGCAGAAGACTCTTGAGAGTCCCTTGGACTGCAAGGAGATCCAACCTGTCCATACTAAAGGAAATCAGTCCTGAATATTCATTGGAAGGACTGATGTTGAAGCTGAAACTCCAATACTTTGGCCACCTAATGTGAAGAGCTGACTCATTTGAAAAGACTCTGATGCTGGGAAAGATTGAAGGCAGGAGGAGGAGGGGACGACAGAGGATGAGATGGTGGATGGCATCACTGACTCATTGAACATGAGTTTGAGTAAACTCCGGGAGTTGGTGATGGACAGCGAGGTCTGGCATGCTGCAGTCTATGGGGTTGCAAAGAGTCGGACACAACTGAGTGACTGAACCAAACTGAACTGATACCACTTTTCTATATTCAACACATATACATTAATATGTAATATTTGTTTTTCTCTTTCTGACTTACTGTATTCTATGTGATAGACTCAAGGTCCATCCATGTCTCTGCAAATGGTACAATTTCATCTTTTTCTTGATCGGGTAATATTCTGTTGTATTGCATATATGCCACATCTTTTTTATCCATTCCTCTGTCAGTGGATATTTAGCACAGTGCTTTTTATGACCTTTTCTTGGAAATGTTATACCCTCACTTCTGCTGTGTTCTGTTGGTCCTGGCACAGTGCAAGTGGATCCTACACGAGGGTGTGGCCACCAGGGAAAGGATCCTGAGGGCCATCTCAGAGGCTGCTCCCATGGGCAGTCATGAGCACCTACTGTACGGGAGACCCTGAGCTTTGGGTTGTGGGTATCACCAGGTCTTGAAGGGGACACCAGCTCCCAGGAAACTGACACTCTTAGTTTCTGGTTCCCTCTCTCCCTGCCCCAACCCTAGTTTCAATAGTAGGATCACTAGCTCATATCACCTTCTCCCTTTTCAGGCTTACCTCATTCACATCCCATACTAAAGTCTCATGATGCTTCTGCCCAAGCTGGTTGGATTTGTAAATTGCTTGTCACTGCACGGAGAGGACTTCCCAGGTGGTGCTAGTGGTAAAGAACACAACTGCCAATGCAGGAGACATAAGAGATGCAGGTTCAATCCCTAGATCAGGAAGAACCCCTGGAGGAGAGCATAGCAACCCACTCCAGTATTCATGCTTGGAGAATCCCATGGACAGAGGAGCCTGGTGGGTTATAGTCCATAGGGTTGCAAAGAGTCAGACACGACTGAAGTGGCTTAGCACACACACACATATGCACTCACAGAGAAGTCCACGCAGTGAGCTTGTAGATGAGGGACAGTGAACAGAGCTGGGGGCTGTGGGTTCCCCACACGCCTGACTCTGATGGTGACATTTCACTGATGACACCATCATAGGCTCCGGGGACAGGGCAGAGAGCTACAGTCCCTTCCAAGTGGAGCTTATGGTCCAGCAGGGAGACAGACGTTAGTCCAAGTGCCTCAGAGATAAATTCGAGGTCACAAATGACAGACACTGATATAAGAGAGACTTCAGGGTGGAAGGAGGTAAGGAGCCGTGCTTGGCTTGGGGCCCAGGAAGTACCTCTGAGGAGGAGGGCGGGCTGTGAGGAATAATTCCTGGTTGTCAGCAGGATCACAGAACAAAAGAGGGCCCAACCCTCTCATTTATGCTTCAGCTAATATTAGCTTGAGAGACAGGCAAATAATTTACTTTTTCTCAGAAATGCTGTGAATCCTTAAGGGTAAAGAGTAAAAGATGGAGCCCCCAGTTGAACAATAAAGACAGCCCTCAGGGCTGCATTTCTGCAGCAGGCGTGGTGTCTTCTCTTGGGAAGAGCAGAATCACCCAGAAACAAGCGTCTAATTATAGCAATGCCTTCTGCAGCACCAAAATAAGGGCGATCATCAACACTATCTTTCAGGGTTTTCACTAAGTCAGAACAATTTGCTAAAAATAATCCGTACTGTATCCGCAACGCCCCCAAACAGTGTGTGTTTTCCCATCACCGCTGCCGGCCCACTGCTCCCCAAGGGCCCAGGCCCAGGGAAAGGAGATGCCGCTGACAGCAGTGTCCTTTGATTGGCTGGCTTTTGCCCCAGGCATGGCCACTGGGCAGTAGACTATGGGGTGGATGGGGTGGACAGAAGTTAAGACTGGGTTGCAACCAGCAAGGGAGAGTCACTCAGACACTAGGATAGCAGGAGGACTTGGCGGGAGGGAGCCGGTGCATCTCCCGAGGGCCTGCGGGGGCTTCAGGGCCCTGGGTCAGTCCTCAGTTCCTGGAATCTTACTGGGTCCAGGGAAGCCGACCCCCTCCCTCAAAACACACACTCAAGGGCTACAAGTATAGTGAGTAGTGAAAGTAGCTCAGTCGTGTCTGACTCTTTGCCACCCCATGGACTGTAGTCTGCCAAGCTCCTCTGTCCATGGGGTTCTCCAGGCAAGAATACTGCAGTGGGTTGCCATGCCCTCCTTCAGGAGATCTTCCCAACCCAGGGATTGAACTCAGGTCTCCTGCACTGCAAGCAAGCTCTTCACCATCTGAACCACCAGGTAAGAGCCCAAGGGATATAAGTCAGACACCAATTCACTTGTCCATGGGGAGGTTCCCTTCTAGGTCTCCGTGCCTCTTCCCCAGATCTCCTTGCTCCTGGTCGGTCCAATCACACCTCCTACCACCAGCCCTGGCTGCCCTTCTGATGACAGCCACCAGCCAGCTTCTTAAGTAGGCCAGTGCCTCCTCTCTTGCCATGAATTCCTTACCATCTTGGCAAGTATCCTCCAGACCTTCCGAGGAGCAGAGTCATATGCTGGGTTTTCCAGTCTTGTAGAGCAGACCAATTCTTTTTTCTTTTTATTAAAGCATAATTGATTTACAATGTTGTATTAGTTTCAGGCATACAGCAAAGTGATTCCATTACACACACATGCAAATATATAGATATTTTTTTCAGATTATTGTTCATTATAGGTTATTAGAAGATACTGAATATAGTTCCTTGTGCTATAGAGTAGATCCTTGTCATTTATCTGTTTTATATATAGTTGCGTATATCTGTTAATCCAAAACTACCCGCCTCCCTGCCCCGCTCCGCCTCTTTGGTGACTGCAAAATTGTTTTCTGTGTCTGAGTCCTACAGGCTGCTTCTCTGAGGCACTGATCTTTCCTCCACAGTCTGCCTTGCAAGTTCCAGCATTCCTTTCCGATTGTCGTTCTCTTAAAAAACCAGGCCATTCACTGATTTTTTTCAAGCTTCCAAGAGCCACCCAAGAAGGAATCCTCCTAGGACACATTCCAGGATGCTGTGTTCTGTGTGAGGACAGAATACCCACATATCAACAGGTCTCTCTTACTTGCCTACACATCTGTCCCCCTTGGCTGGAGCCCTGGGTCTGTACTAGGCAGGTCCAACGGCAACTTGGGTGTGGAATTTCTCTCCTTCCCACGCAGGCCAGCAAACCTCAAGGCCCAGATCAGGAAGGGCAGCCTAGGATGGGGAGATAGGGCCTTGAGAGCTTTGAGCCCCAGGACCCCTGAGCCCTTCCAGGGCTCCCTCAGGTTTTAGTCCCTCTCATTGAAGACAGAGCACCCATCCACTGCTTGAAGACTGCATGCACCTCGCAAGTGCCTTCTAAGATTAGGCTGGCTTCCTGGAGACCAGCCCCATCTCCCCTCCTGGGCATCAGACAAATAGAGAGCCTGGCAGCAGGCAACACAGACCAACTAGGATGACTCAGCAGAAAGGGCCTTAACTTGAAGGACACCAGGCAGCAGAGCCAAGCTTGGAAACCACCCTGGAGCCAAGAGAGCACAGGGCAAGCACACGTGTGTGGCTGAACCTCCAGCACCGGCCAGTCAGGGAGCTGCCACTGCTCTAAGTTCCGGGCAGCCACTGCCCTCCCAGGTGGGAAATCTAGCCATCCCTTCTCACTGCCTCCTCTCACGGGAGCCCAGGAGCATCCGTCAGGTCACAGGCCCATGCTGGGTGGATGGACTGCTGAGGAAGGACAGTCTTGGTACTTTAGGTCCAAAAGCCATCTCTCACGAAACTCCCACCATGGGGGTTCCCTGCCAGGGCAGGAGATTTGGGTCATGGTTAGGTAGGAACAGATGTCCCTTACCAAAGGTTAGGTGTATGCATCTTCCCATACATAGAAAATCGATAAATTCCTTACTTGAACTATCTTTAATTAGCAGTATTCTTTTGATAAAGAAAATGAAAATATGAGTGCTGAAGAATTGATGCTTTTGAACTGTAGTGTTGGAGAAGACTCTTGAGAGTCCCTTGGACTGCAAGGAGATCCAACCAGTCCATCCTAAAGGAAATCAGTCCTGAATATTCATTGGAAGGACTGATGCTGAAACTCAATACTTTGGCCACCTGATGTGGAAAACTGACTCATTTGAAAAGACCCTGATGCGGGGAACAGATTGAAGGCCGAAGAAGGGGACAACAGAGGATGAGATGGTTGAATGGCATCACCGACTCTATGGACATGAATTGAAGTAAGCTCCAGGAGTTGGTAATGGACAGGGAAGCCTGGCATGCTGCAGTCCATGGGGTTGCAAAGAGTCAGACAGGACTGAACAACTGAACTGAAATGACTGAATCTTTTGATGTTCTGACTACCTGATCTTTTAAAAAAATTTTTTATTTGTTATTTTATTTTTGTTTATGTTGGGTCTTCATTGCTATATAAGAGCTCTCTCTAGGATGAAGCGAGCAGGGGCTGCTCTTCGTGTCAGTGCACGGGCTTCTCATTGCAGTGTCTTCTCTTGTTGTAGGGTACAGGCTCTCTTCTAGGGAGTGCAGGCTTCAGTAGTGTAGGTACACAGGCTCAGTAGTTGTAGCACACAGGAATGTAGAATCTTCCCAGACCAGGGATCAAACATATGTCCTGTGCATTGGCAGGCAGATTCTTATCCACTGTGCTACCAGGGAAGACCCTGACTACCTGATGTTTGTTGCAAAAACTCTGCTATATCCTGGCTCTGTCCCCACCCCACCCTGGCATCTCTGGAGCGATCCCCTCAGAGCTGTCTGAGATGCTGTGTCCTAGGCTTAAATCCTCAGTTTTGTCTGCCAAATGATACATTACTTTTAAGTCATGAATACAATTTTAGTCAACAATGCTAAAGTCTTCTCAGCACCTGGAATCACCCCACAGTTGGTGGCAGAGGGGGGAGGTGGGGACTCCTTACCCTCTTTGAGCCCGAGGCTGGTCCCTCTGGACACTTTGCTATTGGGTTAGATGTAAGCAGACACACACTGCCCTTGGGGGCTCCTGCAGCTGGGGGTTCAAGAACGCTTCTATGTGGGGTGTCCGGATACATCCCCTTTGCTTTTGGTGTCAGACAAAATCAGCCAGGTGTCAGCACAGAGTAGGCTGGAGACTGGAGCTCTATACTGGGTGGATAGATACTTTCCTCTAGGTTAGTAAAGTGAAGGTGGCAACATCCACTGAAATTTAGGGAAGGAGTGTCTGCCTTCAAGACACCACCAATCCCCAGCACTGTGGGCTTTGCTTGGGGAAGCATCAACAGGGCGGCAGTTCCTGCATCCTAGAGGAACACTGGATTCTGTCTGTGAAATCTCCTCCATGCACAACTGACAGATCTGCACTAAGGCTGCTCCAGGCTCTCTCAGAGAGTCATTGAGGAGAAGGCAGGCTGAGAGCTCATGTCCTCTGACTCCCTCCAGAGCCAGTGTCCGCCCCACCACGCTGAGAAGGAGAAGGTGACTTTCACTCTGTCCAGTGCTTTGTATGGTTGGCTGGTGTCACCAACTCAAAGGACATGAGTTTGAGCAAACTCTGGGAGATGGTGGAAGACAGGGAAGACTGGTGCGCTGCAGTCCATGGGGTCACAAAGAGTTGGACATGACTGAGTGACTGAACAACAACAACATTTACTTTAAACTTATAACTACGTTAATAATCCAAACAACACATCCTGCCTGGAGCACACTGAGCCTGTTGGGATCTTGCTGAACTTGATTGTCCATGACATGCGACATGGCTTCCTATGAGAACCCATGGATGGGCTCCTGCACAACCTTGCCTGCTTGGGTCAGGTTTCCTCTCCATCCTTTCCCTAATAAAGGGACTGAACATGGCACCACTAGGCTGGCAGAAGGTAGACTGGTGCCCAGAAGGCTGCCTGATGCTTGTTTTGTGGGAGCCAGAGGTGTGCTTATTCAGTGAGTGTCTGGGACACTGACTAAGGCTGCAGCTGGGAGGCAGGGGGTGTGCTCTGCTGGAGAAGTTGGCAAAGTGAGGTCTTCAGGAGAAATGGAGTGGACTGCAGGAGGCCTTTGTGCCCTGGGGGCACCCCCAGCTGTCCCCTCCTAATCTGCTGCTTAGTTGCTCAGCCAGACTTCTAAGGGAGGCCTTTCTCCCCACTCCTTCATCACTACCCCTCCTTACCCTTGCCTGGTCCTACCCCAAGCACCCCAGCATGTGTGCTCAGACACTTCAGTCATGTCTGACTCTGTGTGACCCTGTGGACTGCAGCTCGCCAGGCTCCGCTGTTCATGGGATTCTCCAGGCAAGAATACTGGAGCAGGTTACCATGCCCTCCTAAAGGGGCTCTTACCAACTCAGGGATGGAAGTCTCATCTTTTGTGTCTCCTGCATTGGCAGGCAGGCTTTTTACCACTAGAGTCACTTGGGAAGCCCCTCCTCCCCTGAGTACTCCAAGCAAAGCACCAAACAGTGTGCTGAGTAGAGAAGCTTCTGGAATCCTCACCTGCCCTTGACCATTCCAAACTGACGTTGCATGGCCAGGCAGAGGCACAGGCTGGCTGCACCTGGGCTGCTCTTGTGTAGCCCCTATAGTCTGTACATTAGCTAAAAATCAGACTTTTCCATATTTAAGAAAATTGACTTTCTAGGCTGTCTAGAAAAACTGGAAAATTTGGCGTTCCCTCGGGCAGCCACTGGCAGAAGCCCCGAACAGAAGTCCCAGATTCATCAGCAGAGTAACTGATATTTTGAATTTTATGCAGCTGTTTTGAGGTGGTTCATTATGTGGTGATAAATAAATGTTACAACCACCAAAGCTGTCTAGAACTATCTTCCCCCAATTTCTTGGCAGGTCAGGGGTGATCCCTCAAATTGCCCTATTCGTGTTGGGGTCTGCCCAACTCCCCACGCAGCAAAGAAGCAAGGACAGCGTCTACCCTGTGATCTACCAGCCGAGACAGAAGGAGATTAGGGCACGCGGTTCCCAAGCAGAGTCCCGGCTACTGCTGGGCTTCTAACTGGGCATGGGTCCCTGCCCTCCCATGTGCGGGCTCTGGCAGTCAGTAACCCAGGACCACCCACACCCTTTCTCTCCCCCTCCCACCAAGCCTGCTTTGCCAGTTCTGAACGGGGCCCCTGTGTTTGATCAAGTTCCAGGGGCCGGCAGGCACTCTCCTGTCTCTCCTTCCCGTCTGTGATCACTTCTCTAGCAGCACCATCCAGCCCCGCAACCCAAGCCCTTGGCAGTTTCCTGGCCCTAAATTGATGTTAAGAGGATTTGGTCCAAAGACCTTTCGGCTTTGCTGTACTGCCCCCTGCTGGAGGGTCTTGCGTGGCCAGCCCACCAGCTGAAGGGATGTGGTGAAAATCAGCAGAGCCCAGTGTGTGGGTTCTGAGGTCCAGATGCTGGACCCATTGGGCCTTGTTTGGACCGGTGCGTCTTTCCCTCTCATTCTAGCAAGCGCTGCACCTGTGGGACTCATGGGTCTGGTGTGCATCCAGTGAGACAGAGATTGTGCTTAGTCACTTAGTCATGTCTGACTCTTTGCGACCCCACAGACTGTAGCCCACCAGGCTCCTCTGTCCATGGGATTTTCCCCAGCAAGAATACTGGAGTGGGTTGCCATTTCCTTCTCCAGAGACAGAGCTTAGAGGACACCAAGAAGTGAGCACCAGTCAATGGCCTTCACTTCCCTCTTTTCCTGCAATGACTGGCAGCAAATATTCTCCCCCAGCCCCAGCTTCTGCCCCAGCCTCAGCTTCTCCTCCATCCCATCAAGTTGAGTGAAGCTCCTACCTTAGAGTATAGCCTTCATTAGGCCATGCTCATATTCAAAATCGGCGAAGTTCTTTAGTAACGGTAGTTACTTTTGGGGGAGTGGACCTAGGCAAAGTGTCTGGGGTGCTGGCCATGTTCTGTGTCTTTTTAAAAAAATTAATTTTTGTTGAAGTAAAGTTGATTTACAGTGCTTTTAGTTTCAGGTATATGGCAAAGTAATTCAATCATACATACAAATACATTCAAAATAGATCTATTTTCTCAGATTCTTTTCCCTTTTGACAAGTTTTTATGAAATACTGAGTGTAGTTCCCTGTGCTATACCACAGGTCCTTGTTCATTTTATATATAGTAGTGTGTATCTGTTAGTCCCAAGCTCCAAATTCATCCTTTCCTAACATATTCTGTGTCTTGATCTGCGTGTGGATACACAGACGTCTTCACCTGTGTGCCTCTGACTGTACACTTTGCATTTGTGTACTTTTCTGTGTTTCTGTTATAATTCAATAACAAGTTTCTCAACATTTTTGAAATAGGGAAGGCAAGGGGGAAATAGCGTATATACAGCAAATATTAATGAGAAAGAGTATGTGAGTAGATTTTCATTTCTATAACTAGTCCTGAGACCTGTGGCCAATTAGGACCACCCCTCAGGGCTCTGAAGCCGCCCAGATCCACATGGCAGCTGACAGGGCCCTTTACCCAGGAAGGCTTGTCTCCTGCTATGGTTGTTGTTGGACCTTCTCCCTGACTCTGTGGTTGGACAGGAGGCCCTTAGAGGTGCCCTTGTCCCAAACCAGTCCTGCCCACCTCTGTGTGTAGAGCTCCCAGCCTCCCCTTGGTGATGGGAGTGGACTACCCCATAGAGTAGCAAGTCCCCTCTTCCTCCCATTGTCTCAGGAGCCTGAGGAGTCCAACACAGTAGTCAGTGTCAGTCTCCATTTCCACTCAAGAGGACTCTGGTCCTCCACCTTGGAGGGGGAGTCCCCTCATCCCCAGGGACTATCAAACAAATGATGATCCAAATTGCAGGGGTGGGCAGCAGACACTTCGTAAGGTGAGTGTTTCTGGCATTACACTTTGAGGAGCCCCCCTCCCATGCCCATTCCCACTCTGAGTCCTGGACTCAGTGGAGAAGCAGGAGTATATTAATACACCAGTTGCAGGGTACCTCAGGACAGACATGTGCTCCTGCTGGTGCCAAAACTATGTCTTTGGAAGGCTGTCACCATTCTTCCTGGCCAGCAGCTTCCGGAGTTTTCTCTGCATTTGCCTGGCACTTTCTTTCAGAAGTCATGACCCCCAGGAATCCTCTCAGTCCCAGCAGACCAGATGGACAGTCACCCCAGACACCTTCCAAGCCAGAGTCCCCCAGGGGTAGGACCAGATCTCGGTGGTCTCTGTGTGCGCCCTCAGCTGGCCCAGTGAAGGCGCCCAGGCTCCAGACTGCAGCAGAGCAGCTCAGCCACAGGCTCTGAAGAGTTGGGTGGACCCCCACTGATGTGACCCCAAGAAGTGGCAGCCATAACACATGTCTTTGCAGGACTCACAAAGCTGGGCACCATCCATCTCTCAGGTTTCATTGTCATATTCTGTGCATTTTGCTAACTTGAGTGGCTGCTCTAACAGGGCGGACGCGGGAGTGGGATGACTATTTGAAAGGTGATCTACAGACTAGGCTCAGCGGTAGAGAATCTGCCTGCAATTCAGGAGACCTGGGTTCCATCCCTGGGTTGGGAAGATCCCCTGGAGGAGGGCATGGCAACCCACTCCAGTTTCTTGCCTGGGAAATCTCGTGGACAGAGGAACTTGGCGGGCTACAGTCCATGGGGTTGCAAAGAGTCGGACACGACTGAAAGACAAACATTTCTTTTATAGACTTTTTAGGGCTTTCCTCCGCATTGTCTGGTTGGCTGTCACCCAGCTCTGTGAGACGAGCAGTGTTGAGGCCAAGAGGGGTGACTCAGTCTTCCCAAGGACCCCGAAGCCCCTGGTGTTGGAACATGCTCCACCCTCTTCTCTCAGCCTTGGCTCAGAGCCCTTCCCTACCTTTTGTGCCCCAGGGTCCTGCACACAGACTTTCTAAATACCTTTCTGTGTACAAGTCCACCAGGGCTGTCATAACAAAGTGCCACAGGCTGGGTGGATTCACCAACAGAAATTTATTTTCTCACAATTTTGGAGGCCAGAAGTTAAGTTTAAAGTGTCAGCAGGGTTGGTATCCTTGGCTTCTCAGAGATGGCCTGTCATCTCCCTGCGTCTTCACATGGTCATCCCGCTGCATGTGTCTGTGTCTTAATCTCTCCTCCTCATAAGGACACTAGTCAGAGTGGATAAGCCCCACAGCAGTGACCTTATTTAACCTTAATTTCTGCTGATGGCTCAGTGGTTAAGGATCTGCCTGCCAGTGCAGGAGATGCAGGAGACTCAAGTTCAATTCCCTGGGTCAGGAAGATCCCCTGGAGGAGGAAATGGCAACTGACTCCAGTATTCTTGCCTAGGAAATCCCATGGATGGAGGAGCCTGGTGGGCTATATAGACTATAGGACTGCAGTCAGACACGTCTGAGTTACTGAGCACACAAGTCCTATTAAAAGTCCCCATTCTCAAACACAATCATGTCCTGAGGTCCTGGGGGTTGAGACTTCAACTTCAGTAGATGAATTGGGAGGGCACATAGTTAAGCCCAGCACAACTCATTTGGCCTGTAACAAGCCTGGGTACCAGGCAAGCTCAGAGGAAGTAGGCACAGCTGGAGTGGCAGAGGGGCAAGGGTCTTCTGGGAAAAGGAGAGACCAGGCACTAGGGTCTTAGGGGGAGTTCATCTTGGGGTGATGTGGAGGGATGAGCTCAGTTTAAGGGCATGTCCCGTGCAGAACTGACTCAGCTGTGAAGATAGTAGGTAGGCCCTCGACAAGCAGCACAGACATGGCGTCCGGAGCCCAGACTCCCTGCCTAGGCGTGTGGCGTTTTTGCACAGCACAAGGGCTGTTGTAGGATTCCCAGGAGCTAGAGACATGGTTAGAATTGGCTAAACTGGAGGACTTGCTCAACTGTGAGAGCCTGGAGACCATGGATGAGACCCAGGGCTTGGATCTTCCACTGACCACCCACAATTCATGCCGCTCTGGACGGGGTGATGCAGAAACTGAGGGCATTAGAGTCTTTTTTGTTAAGTCGCTAAGTTGTGTCCGACTCATTTGAGACCCCATGGACTATAGCCCTGTCCATGGGATTTCCCAGGTAAGTATTCTAGAGTGGGTTGCCATGCCCTCCTCCTAGGGTATCTTCCCAACCTAGAAATCAAGCCTATATCTCCTGCGTTGGTAGGTGGATTCCCTACCACTGAGCCACCAGGGAAACCTGTTAGAGTCTTGGGCATCTGGTTTAAATGTCCTGCTCAGCAGTCTATCAGCTGTGTGACCTTGGGGACTTGACCAGCTCCAGGCTTTGGACTCTTGGTTCATAAAGATGCTGATTATTATAGGGAATCTTTGGTTAATGTAAATGAGCTGACACATACCAGAAGCACTGGTCCTATTTGCCTTCTTTTCCTTTTGCTTCTCTGTAAATTGTTTCCTCGGTCAAACTGCTGGAACGTTAAGAAGACCTGCATGGGCCAGAGATGGTGGGAAACCAGAAGGACTGTGGTCTGTGCAGCTGGTCCAGGGAGGGGTGAGCTCTGGGCCCCCAACCTGCATGGGTCCAGGCAGAAGGAGGCTTCTGGCAGGGGCAGGACTGGAGGTGCTGTGAGCTATCATGGTGGGCATGCATGCCCTTGACCCCAGTCATCACTCCATGTGCCTCCCAGAGCTGCCATTTCCAAGCCCCTGCTCCTGATACTTAAGATCCTTGCAGACCCCAGGGAGGCTGGGTTGCCTCCTGGGACCCAGGAGACATGTGTTGTTGAAAAAGAGGTGGTGGCAGCTGGGGCAGGAGGGAGGAAAAGCTCTCATGGGAACAGGAAGACCTGTTTATTTCTCAAACGGGCTCTGAAGGTTTATTCAAGATTCATGGAGGGAAGGAGGTGAGCATGGTGGAGCCTGGACTCCCAGAGGCCATCTGCCTGCTGTTTCCAAGCATACCCCTGGCATATTTAGAGTTTCAGGTTAGGATTTTGTTTCAGGGATGTAAATAGTTCTGCGGTGAAGACGGTAACATCCCTTACTGTATAGCACAGGGAACTATGCTCAATGTTATGTGGTAGCCTGAATGGGAAGGAAGTTGGGGGGAGAATGAATATATGTATATGTATGGCTGAGTCCCTTTGCTGTCCACCTAAAGCTATCACAGCATTGTTAATCAGCTATACCCCAATACAAAATAAAAAGTTAGAACAAAAAAATATATATAGTAATGTCCCCAGGGTGCCTTTGTCCCCACGCCAGCCATACTGATTGGCCTGGGGACAGGCACCAGACCCAAGCCAGGACCACCAAAGTCCCCTCCTTGGGAGGACAGAGCCGGCCTTGGGGGATCACAGCAAGATTTGCAGAAATGTAGACATGAAGGTGGTCATTTTCCATGGTAGGATGTGGGCAGGCCACACCGTTACAAAGAGATCCCAGAAGGGGTGAGGGGACCCTGTACCACATAATGCTCCAGACCCCAGTCCAGAGCCCACCACACCCTGCCCTCGGGCTCTTAAGAACTCCAGAGCTGCTTTCCTGTTCTGAATTCCTCTCTTTTGTGTGTAAAGCCAGATAGAATTGATTGTTTGCAAAAGACCCAAATCTAGCAGTCTTTTTTGCAGAATTTCTCTTGCTCTGGAAAACCTGGCCTAAGCACAAAGACCCCTGGGCTGTTTACCCTGCAGCACGTTCTAGAGTGTCAGCTATATTCCTCACCCAGCAAGCGTGAAAGCCTGGGACTGCATTCCTACCTCTCTGTAAGCTGACTGTCCTTCTTGGATCTCTTCATGCAACTCCACACTGACTCCACACTGACTCCACCACTCAGAAGGGCCATGTGAATCCCCCTAGTAGGCAGTCCCACCTTCAGCTCCTTGCTTCCATGTGCTGGCTATTGTAAACACTGCTGCAGTGAACATAGGGGTGCATGTTTCTGAGCGAGTCCCTTTGTACATGATGCTCAGACCCCTGCCCTGCGCCCTCTGAGCTGCAGCCCTGCCTGCCCCACCCTCTGTACTCTCCCCCATTCCCTCCCAAGCCCGTGGAAGCCTTGGCCCCCAGAACCTCCCTGTGCCCTCAGCCCCCAGCTGACAGGTGGCACACTGGGGATCCAGGGAACCATTGCATCCTAGCAGCATCATGCTCCTGTTCCTCTTGGCACCTCCCCAGGGTGAGCACTGTACTGGCATGGAGCCGGGGTTCCCTAAATGCTGACTGAACTGAAACCTCACTGCGGTTGCTGGTTCCAACTCCCTGTCATGGGCAGGGGCGGAGGGTGCCCAGGCTCCCTTAATGGTGGCCCAGGCGGAGTCCTCCTAGAGGGGTCCATCTGGGCAGGCCTCTCTTGGCCCACTCCCATGGCTGCCTTAGGAACCATGCATGCGGCCTGAAGCTTAAATTCTGTTGTGGGCTTAGGATCACAGGAAGAACCCTGAAGGGAAGGACCCAGAACACTTGGCTTTGAGAAGGAAGGTGGGCGTAGCTGTGAGGTCCGGAGCTTGGGGCCACATAGGGAGGGAGTGGCGTGACTTCAGGAAGCCCCTCTCACTGTCCCCAGCCTCCAGCAGGGGCGCCCCACCCAGGATGGAGCACGTGGTGGGGCCTCTAAGTGCTGCAGTGCAGCGGGGAGAAGCCTCTGGGTGACCCTGGGTGACCCTGGGGGAGGGGAACCATTCAGGAAGTGCCCTGCACTTTGATGTGCTGTGCTTACTCTCAGTCACGTCCTACTCTTTGCGACCCCATGCACTATAGCCCGCCAGGCTCCTCTGTCCATGGGATTCTCCAGGCAGAAATACTGGAGTGGATTGCCACGCCCTTCTCCAGGGGATCTTCCCTACACAGAGATGAAACCTAGGTCTCCCGCATTGCAGGTGGATTCTTTACCAGCTGAGCTCCCAGGGAAGCCCAGCCTGTGCTGTGGCTGGTTACCAGTAACCAATCCTGAAAACTCCAGCCCCGCTGACTGCTGCAGACCCACCAGAAGCCCAGATCCTGCCTATTCTCTCCCTTACTTTGTAGACTCTGGGCCAGAGGGATTGACAGGGAGTGGGTGGCAAAGGGGCTGTCAGGCCCACATAGTCTCAGAGGAGACCCTGCTCAGATCACAGCCGGTGGGCTGTTCACACCCTCAGGAGGGAAATGCATTCTTGAGGCTTTGGGAGCAGGGGAGCAGAGTCAGAGGACCCGGGTCCCCTACTCTGCTCTCCTGGGGCTCTGAGTAGTCAGCACAGCGTCACCTGCAAGAACAGATGACCTGGCCGAGGCTAAGGGAAGCTGTTTGCCTCGTAAAAGGAGGCAGAGGCAGGCACCATGGTGGTGGTCCAGGCTTCCAGTTTCTGAGCATCCCTGGGCCTTCCTTGCCCACCAGTGAGGGCTCCAGAAAAGGCCTCCAGTTTAGGAGTAATGGAGGGGTCAGGACTGGTCAGCTACAGGGTTCTGGTTCTATCAGGAGAGCAAAAGACCACAGAGTCCGGGCTTAGGGTCCCAGGGCCGCCCGCTATAGGGGAGGCTGGGAAACTGGAACCACTCTGAGCCTGGCTACCCCCAAACAATGCCTGGCCAAGGGCCAGGATGCTGGGGGCACAGCCAGGCAGGGAGGGGTCTGGTCATGCAGCTGGAAGACCTAGAGAGCCCTAGGGACCTGCAGTGGGGGATGGGGGGGACTAGGGCAGCCTCGGGGAGTCTGTTTGAAGGCTGGGTCAAGGTCAGGAGATGCCTCTTGGGCTAAGGGGCACACTCTCCTGGTGTGGGGGCCCCGAGGGCTGGCGGGGGTGCAAGAGTCCAGGGCCATCCTCAAACGATGCCAGGATGCTCATCAGCCCTGGGCAAGGGTCCCTCTTCACAGCTTCCCATCGCCCTGCAGTGACCTCCTCAGTCTCAGAAATGAATCCACAGGTTGGGGGAGCCTCTGGCACCTGGAGGGCCTCCCTGAGGATCCTCAAGGAGGGAGTGGGGTGAAGGATGGGAAGAGGAATGGAGTGGGGCTGACTTCCAGAAAACCAGGATGGGGTCCCAGGCAACCCAGCCAGGCTGGAGGAGAGAGGCTGTCCGCTCAGAGCTGGGGGACCTTCTTTCATCAAGGTGCTGGTCTCTCCCAGGAGCGCTGGCACTGTGTTTGGCATTCACTGTGTCCTAATCTTTCTAGAACACGCCCTCGGCAGCCTCTCCCTCCGCTCAGAGGCTTCAAAGGACACTGGGGGTCTCTCATTCCTTCTCCGTGAACAGACTCAGAGAAGCCCAGAGACCCAAGGGCTGGTGCGGAGCCCCTCCCCCTTCCCCATCAGACTGTGTTGATACTGCAGAGAGAGAGGCCCCGTCGGTTGTTGTGCCGAGAAATGAAACATTGCTTAACCCCAAGGAGAAACCACAAGAAGAGAAAAACACCGCTCAGCTGCAGCTGGGCCTGAGGCTTCAGCCTTCATCTCACTTACTGCCTGCACAGCGGGTTTGTTTACATTACAGGCCAGGAGGGAAGGTTTGCCAGAGTGGGACTGCCTTCCAAGTCCCCAAAGACCCCTCTGACAGAGAGGAATGTGGTTTAGGGACCGTGGCTGGGCCGACACCTGCGCTGAAGCCAGAGGTGGGTGGGGGGCAGAGCAGCCCCCGGGGGTGGGCTGCTGCCGTTTCACCACAGGGTTTATGGGTGCACTGGGAACCCAAGGCTGCTCTTCTTGAGGGCAGACCAGGGCTCCCAACAGACAGGAGAGACCCCACTGGTGGGGAGGTGGGTGAGGTGACTGCAGAGGGAGCTCCAGAACTCAGGGGGTCTCAGGAGCTGCTGGCACTTCCACAGACGTGCCTATTTTGGGTTTGTCATTTGTCATGGGGAGCCCCCAGGAAGAGTACTAGTTACATTGTCTGAAACACCGTCTACCATCAATGATGAGTTCCTCTTATAAAATGCTGTTCTCTTTCTAAAGGCATAGTGGTGGAGGCACATTCTGGGGACTGGGGCTGCTTGACACAGCAGGCCAAGGCAGCAAACACAGCACGGTAGACAGCACTGACATGGGTAGGACACTGCAGAATGCCAGTTTCTGAAACGGTCCCCAACATTCCTGAGTCTTTCCTGTCTTTTACCCTGGAGGTCCATAGGTTTCCTGCCTTTTACCCTGGAGGTCCATAGGTTTCCACTGTTGGGATCAGTGGGCCAGGCCACCTATCACAGGCTCAGGTCTGGCTCCCCTTCTTCTAGGAGGAGGCCTTCTGGTCCACCCCCCTGCCCACTACCACCCTTAACCCCAGGCGTGGAACCACTCTTGTTCTCCGCAGGAGGCAACGTTTCAGGAAGCAGGGCCACTGGGGGGGGTGGGTGCTGCAGGTGTGCTGAGGGGCCGCCTCTGCCAGAACCAGGAGGTCACCCCCGCCTCCCAGGGAGGAACGAGACCTCTAGAAGGCCCCCACCCCCAGGGCTCCTCACGTCCCCCCTCCGACCTCTCAGAGATATCAGAGCAGCTGTCCTCATTCCCACGGCCCTGTCCGCAGGTACCTCTCCTCTCTCAGCCTCACCCAGATCCCTGAGACTGGCAGCCACCTGCCAGGCAAAGCTACCCAGCCCCCAACGTGAACGTCTGTGTAACTGCACACACAGGCACTCACACGCCAACATGCGTACACCCGATATGCACACACATGTCTGCACATACCCACACACCGGGGCTTTCCCTCCCCAGAGCTGCCTGTGCCCACCCCACAGGAGATAGGGCTGCATCCTTGCTTCCATAATGAGCATCTCGTGTCCACACTCACTTAAGCTCACAGTCCCTGAGAGTGGTGGCCACCAGGTTTCCACCTAAGTTTGATCCGATTGACTCCCTGCTCTTGGCCCCAGGTCCCATCTCCACTGGGCATCTTCAAGCTGAAGCCCAGGAAGTGGCGTTGGGGGCAGTGAGGACCTGTCTATTCAGGTCTTGGACATCCTGGCCCCAAGTCCAGCTGCCTTGCATATATGAAGGTGGCCCTGGCCTAAACCCATGCCTTGAGCAACGGGCCTGGGAAAACCACACCAGTTCAGGAGAATCTGGTCAAATGTCTGCTCCATGACTGTTTTGTGCCTAGAGGGGTGGAGTCCAGTCCTAAAGAAGGTTTTCTTTGGGAAAAAAATGTCAAAGGAAAAGTTGCATTTTAATTTCAGAAGCATTTTGCAAGAGCACGAGGGTCCTGCGGTCTGAGCCTCACTGCACTTCCCTGGGCTGTGCTGGGGAAGCTTTCATTTCTGTGACCCACAACGATGACAAAGCAGAGTTCTATGTGTCACCAACCCATGTGCAGAGGTTCCTTAAAGATGAGCCCAAGGGACACCCTTAGGACAAGTGCAAGAAACAGTGTGAGCAAGACCCCAGCCCCAGCATCCAGCAAAGATAAACGAAGCCAGAGACCAGCCAAAGTCTAGGCATGGATAGACTGTATTCAGGAGTAACTATTCCCAGAACTTCCCTGGTGGTCCAGTGGTTAAGGATTTGCACTTCCAATGCAGGGAGTGTAGGTTCAATCTCTGGCTGGGGAACTAAGATCCCACATGCCACACTGCAAGGCCCAAAAAAAAAAAAAAAAGAATAACCGTTGCAGAAGACAAGAGGACTCAGTGCAAATTCAGCTCAACTTTGAAGAGACACAGGCAGGAGACTGTGTAAAGGCCAGAGGGTGCTGAGGGGAGGGCTCAGGCCACTGGGTTTGTCAGTTGGTGCTTCTGTGAGCAGGAAAGGAGCTCTTGTGTCTTCAGGAGGAAGAGGCAGTTAGAGCAAGGTGACCACCCACTGCCCTTACCCTCTCAGGGTGGGGGGCCTGGCTGGGTGAGGAGGGACTCCCAGAATGCTTGCATTTCCAAGAGACAGCTCCCAGGTCCTGGAGGGTACAGTCCTGAGTGGTGGGTGATGGACATCTCAAAGGACAGAGGATGTTCTGAAGTAACTGGTCTCACAGAGTTCAAGGCCTTTCTGCCTGTCACCAGGGTTTGACCTGGAGAGACAGATTCTCCCAGGGACGCTGAACGAAAGCTGGAACTTGCACCTTCATCTTAGGGTTGCAGCCTTGAGCTGTTAGGAATTAGCTGGGGTTTAGTCAAGACTCCCTCTCTCTCTCTTTTTTAAAAACATATTTATTTATTTATTTACTTATTTGGCTCTGCTGGGCCTTAGTTGCAGCACATGGGATGTTAGATGTTCGTTGCACCGTTTGGGATCTTTAGCTGCGGCATACAGTCTTGTGTTGGGACATGAACTTGTTGCGGGCTGAAAGCTGGTTTAGCCCTCCCAAAAGACACTAAAACCATTTAAATCTTGGGAGTCGATCTTCAGAAACAGAGCATATTTAAGAACTCAAAACTGAAGCTGAAGCTCCAATATTTTGGCCACCTGATGCCAACAGCTGACTCTTTGGAAAAGACACTGGGGCTGGGAAAGATTGAAGGCAGAAGAAGAGGGTGACAGAGGATGAGATGGTTGGATGGCATCACCAACTCAATGGACATAAACTTGTGCAAACTCTGGGAGATAGTGAGGGATAGGGAAGCCTGGCATGCTACAGTTCATGGGGTTGCAAAGAGTCGGACATGAATGAGTAACTAAATGACAACAAAGGATTCTAAGGTCCTTAATTCTTGGGAGAGTAGGCTGCTGAGAAAATGAACGAGTGATCTGGGCAAGGCCGAGGCATGGCTCAGGTGGACGGTTCAGCACCACACAAGGCTGTCCCCAGATCAAAGGCAGCAGGTAGCTGTCCAAGGTGTCCCGCTGGGCAGGGCTGGTGCTGACGCTGGCCTTAGGGTCCTGGGAAAGAGGCAGGCAAGCCGGTTCTAGATGGGACCAGATGCTTCATCCACCAGGGCTATCCAGGGCTGAGGCCTGGATGCTTTCCTCCTGTTGATGGTCTGATTCACGGGTATTAAAGCACCGCCGCTTGCCCGGCCCTGGCATCTGCCCTAAGGCAGGGGTAGGGGTGAAGATACCCTCTCCAGAACACTTGGCTCCAGTCTGGAGGTCCAGATATGGCTGGGCCGGCCCAAGAACAAGGGGATAGTGGGCTGCTCACCTGTTTTACCCGCCCAGATCTCAATCCAGCTTTGGTGTTCCTAGGTTTTTGCTTTGGCTTTAGAAACCCCAATGGCAAAATGAAGCTACTAAAAATGCCAAGGCCAGTTTGGAGGACAAA
Source organism: Bubalus kerabau (assembly GCF_029407905.1). Classification (NCBI taxonomy): domain Eukaryota; kingdom Metazoa; phylum Chordata; class Mammalia; order Artiodactyla; family Bovidae; genus Bubalus; species Bubalus kerabau. The sequence goes on from NC_073642.1 coordinate 28,221,742, forward strand.
ACGGCCTATGGGCCCTGATGGGGACTCCACAGTAGTGGCCAGGGCTTGAGGGGTTTGGGCCGCATCAGTAACCCCCATTCTCAGCAGAGGGTGGGAGCAGGAGGGCCTCCTAGTACAGAGACAGGCCAGCTCCAAGGTGGGAAAGGAGCAGGAAGAAGGGAGCTCTGCCTGCCAGTTGTTGCAGCCCATTTGGTTTGGCAGAGCCAGGGAGGCCCAGGTTCTAGAAGGGACCTGGCTGCCAGGCCAAGGACTTTGTACTTGCAGCTATAAAGTGCAGTCTTCAAGAGGACTCCACAGAGGGCTGCACTGTGACTAGCAACTGAAAGAAAAAATTAAACCCCAGTGCTGGAGAGGGTGTGGCTTTTGATAGAAGTCCAGGCAGGCCCTGGACTCCAGCTCAGAGGTTTCCAGCGATGCTCCACGGCCCCCTAGGAGCCCTGCCCGCCCTGGTGGCTCTGTCTAGGAACCCCGTGGGCACATAGAGGGGCCTCAATGCTGCTCCCCTCCAAGAGAATGACATCCTCTGGGGTTCAGAACCAGTCTGAGGGAGCCTCTGCGGCCACCCTGGAGCTCCGTCTGCTCCGGGAGGCCCTGCAGGCCCCTCCCTGCCTCCTACTGCCCAGTCAGATGGTCTAGAGTCCAAGCACTGGCTGGTGAGGCTTCCTGGGCAGGCCTCTGGGCTCCCAGGCTGGCACTCTACCCAGATGGAGCTCTCCTCCTGAGCTGGGAGCCTTGGTTTTGTTATCCTACCTCCTCCTTACAAAGGCTTCTCTGGTATCTCAGATGGTAAAGAATCTGCCTGCAATGCAGGAGACCCAGATCTGATCCATGGTCAGGCAGATCCCCTGAAGAAGGAAATGGCAATCCACTATGCTATTCTTATCCTGGGGAATTCCATAGATAGAGGAGTACTGGTGTGCTACAGTCCATGGGGTCGCCAGAGTCAGACCAACTGAGTGACTTTCACTTCACTTTCCTCCTTACAAAACCCTGGGGTGTACATATGGGTTCTTAACCCATTTCCTAAATCAGAAAGCTTCAGTGTGCAGAGCTTACCCTACTGCCCCAGCACATGGAGCCAGTTAGGCAAGGTGTGAGGATCTGGAGCCAGGCTCTCTGTTCAGACCCCATCCTCAGCTTCCAGCATAAGAACTGCCTCCCGGGCCTGACTGAATCCAGGACACTTCAGGAGAAGTGAGCAAGCAGACCCAACCAGATGCTCGCAGAGACAGGTGGAGAACCCTCCCTCAACGCCCTGACCACTGGGCCCAAGACCCAAGCTGTTCACCCTCCTCCACTGCGAGTGCTGCCTGCCTCGCACATCTGTGAGCTGCTGATCTGTCCTTAGTGCACAAGCAAAGGTTCTGTGATGCCCCCAGAGACCCTAATCCATCCCCAGGGCCACTGTAGCCAGGGATCCTCCCCAGCAAACCTGGGGTGTGTGAGACTCTCTCCTGCCTGGGGCTCTTCTCCATTCTTCTATCCATCCAGCTGCTCAGCCATGTGGGCTTGTCCACCCCATGACCTGGGATATTCTTTCCAGGATATGGCCACTCTGAGCCTTAAGTGTACAGGACACCATGGAGAAAATGCTCAGTAGAGCCTCCTGAAGCTTTTGGACAAAATGAACTTGACACCAATGTGTGAAAGAGTAAGAGCTGGAAGTTCCCTGGTGGCCTGTTGGTTAGGATTCAGCGCTTTCACTGCCACAGTCCGGGTTCAGTTCCTGGTTGAGGAACTGAGATTCCCCAAGCAGCTAAAATAAAATTAAATTAATTTTTTTTAAAAAAGTAAAAGCTGACATTAAGGGAACATGCATCAATTAGTCCTCTTAATGTTTACTCTTAATTTCAAAAGATCACCTTCTAAAACATACAACATAAAGGTATCCTGGGTGTGGGCTTGCTCCAGGGGTCCTGGGGCCTGGAACCCTCCCCTTGGTTCTTCCCTTGCTGAGCCACTGAAGATCCAGAAACCACCCTGGGTTGACCCCTGACTCCCTGGTATCTCTTGGCCCCTGGCAGCTAAGAGTCTCCGCAGACCCCACTAGAGCACTGAGACAGGAGGTCAGTGCCCCCTGGGGCCAAGGTTGAGAGGGCTGGGTGCTTTCCCACACCTCACTCTCATGACACCATATGAGATGGGTGACAGTCAGAGACCTGGCAGGAAGCTGGGGGCCCGGGGGGCACACTGGAACTGGGAGAAGGGGTGCAGAGAACATCCACAGGTGGGGTAAGGGAACCAACGTCCATGCAGCTGCCAGTCAGAGATGATATGATTGCATGGGGCCCCTCCTCCCTTGGCACCTCCTGTCAGTGATGGGGACCCATTGAGGCGGGAGGAGGTTCCAGAGCAGGTAGAGAAGGAACTCCTCTGCTGTGAGCCTCATCACTCTCCCCTCCCACTTCTCAGAGCACATTAGGCCTGGAGGCTGGTACAGGCCCATGGGTCCCCCAAAGGATGGCACTGCACTGTCTCTTGCTCTGTTCCCAAATAAAGAGGTGAAGAAAACAATTTATTATCCCTAATATCTGGCTCTGGAATTCCCCACTGGAAGATGCAAAGGCTGGATGAGCCCCAGGCTGCAAGGTGGAGGCTGGGCCAGGCTCCTGGCTGCTCTGAGCCACCTTCAGAGTGCTTGTGTTGGGGAGGGTGGGTGAAGGAGGTGCTGTCCCCCTACCCTCTTCCAAAGGCCCAGACACAGGACAGGTGGGGCTATGAGGCTGGGAGCCTGGGCAGGGATGGGGTAGAATTCTGGGCAGGCCTATCACACCCACCCCACCTGGGGCTGTCACGTGAGCACTTGCAGAGCAGAGGGGCTGCAGCAACAAGAAAGCAGAGACAAGGCTGGGCTGTCGGCAGAAGCCCCTCAGAACCAGGGCCCAAGAACCTCAGGAATGCTTCAGAGTCAGCAGTGAGCCCTAGGCCATGCCCTTGTGGGGGTGCTTCTGGCATGGATCCTGGGAGCCACTGTACTAGTTGAATCCTACAAGGACTCTGCCCGTTGGGGTCTGTGCTCTGAGATCAGGCTCTGGGCATGGGTTCCGTCCAGGCTTCCCCACTCAGACCTGTCCACAGATCCCCAGACTCTGCCCGGTGGGTGTGCAAAGTGATCCCACCTGTGCTCAGGCCTGGACCAGCGCCTGCCTGCTCCCTGGCCCTGCCCACCACAGTGCCTGTCTTCAGACCCTCATCTGGGATCCTCTCAGTCCCGCCATCAATCCCACCCCCCCAACCCATCCTCCCTCCCAACCTGAGGCTGCCTTCCTGTCACCACCTCCAGCAAACAGCCACCTGGACCCCCTCTCCTTTCTGCAGTCCCAGCATGCCTCCCCCCTTTGCAGCTCCCACCCACCTCGGAGCATGAGTGATTCATTATCCATCTTTTAGATTAACTAAGAATGACCAAGTCTGTGACCAACCTGGTAGGACAAGTCGTTTGCAGAAGAAACTTAATGTATATGGATTGTCTGTTCATGACCAGACAGTCCAGGCCTCTTTGAATAAATGTGTGATGCTGTGGTGGAGCTAATGGTAAAGAACCTGCCAAAGCAGGAGCCGTAAGAGACTCAGGTTCAATCCCTGGGTTGGAAAGATCCCCTGGATGAGGGCATGGAGATCCACTCCAGTAATCTTGTCTGGAGAATCCCATGGACAGAGGAGCCTGGCGGACTACAGTCCATGTGGTCGCAAAGAGTCAGACACATCTGAAGTGACTTAGCACACATACACACACACTGTCCACCCAACATGAATGCAAACTGCCTCTAAGCCCCCTCATGCAGGGATGGAAAGGACCACCTTCCAGGTATTTGAACCATGTCAGTCTGCTCTGTATGAGATAGGGCGTCTGACCTGCCACTGCTTAAAGAAGTTGGTGTGGTACACTATTCCGGCTGCCCTAACAGAATAGCAGAGACTCTTAGCTTATACAAGAGCAATGCGTGGTCTCACATTCCGGAGGCTGGAAGTCTAAGACCAAGGTGCTGCCGTGTTGGTTTCCCCTGAGGCTCTTGGGCTTGCAGGTGGCTCCTGGCATCATTGACTCAATGCAGGAGTTTGAACAAACTCCAGTAGATAGTGGAGGACAGGGAAGTGTAGCCATACTGTAGTCCATACGGTTACAAAGAGTCGGACACAATAGAGCCACTGAACAGCAGCAACAACCCTTCTCACTGGGCCTTCCCAGGTGGTGAAGTGGTAAAGAACCTGCGTGCCAATGCAGGTTCCATCCTTGAGTTGGGAAGATCCCCTGGAGGAGGGCATGGCAACCCACTCCAGTATTCTTGCCTGGAGAATCCCATGAACAGAGGACCCTGGCAGGCTACAGTCCATGGAGTCGCAAAGAGTCAAACACGAATGAGTGACTGAACATACACAGATGTGCACCTTCTCACTCAGTCCACAAGGCCCTGCTCTGAGCACAAGCAGAGACAGAGAAACTGCTGATGTCTCTTATAAAAATACCAGCCCTCGTTCAACCTTGACTCCCTTCTTAAAGGGCCCTCTCCAAGCAGTCACATGGGTGGTTAGGGCTTCTATACATGAAGTTGGGTGGGGGGGGACACAATTTAGTCCTTAATATGGCAATAACCTGCCATCAGATTTAGTTTTCCTAGGCTCAAGATCTATGAATTAATGGGGATATGATGGGACCCCCACGCCTGGGTTATTGGATGATTCATCTCTGCCGTCCCCTTGGGATGGGGTGTTGTTTTTGATCTCATATCCTGACCAGGGAAGGGCAACGGCCAGATGCTTCCCCTTGGCCCTCTCCTCTCTTGTAGCTCTTTCTCGAGAGGTTAAGGAGCCCATGTGGAGGTTCTGCTGACAGCCAAGAGGCTCCATCCCAATGACCCCATTAGAAAGTGGGACATGGGTCACTGACACGGAAGCCAGACCTGATCCTTGATCCCACCTACTCCTCCCCACTAGGGGGCTGTGGTGACCCCTGGGTTCCACTTATTAGTATCAATTCAGAGACTGTGTCCAGTAGTCCTGAAAAGTCTCTGTGTTCCCCTCCCCTGTATGGAGTCCCCCAGTGAAAGGCTGAGCTTCCTTCCAGGAGACCTACACCCGCCATGGGGTGGCCAGGCCTCCCACTCAGAGCTGGTGACTGAGTCTGACTGCTGGCTCAGTTATCATGATGTGGCTACTCCCAGCCTCTTGATCTTCTGCCCCCAGTGTTATTTACTCTAGAAATGAATCAGGACCCTTGCTGACTGCCCATCTTGCTGGCCTCAATGGATCCAGGTCCCAGGAGCCATCTACTTGACAGACAGGCCCCCAGCTGCCACTCTGATCTTGGAATCACTGAGATCACTGCCTTCCCCTTGCTCTGACCCCACCATCTGTCCTCAGTTCCACGGAGACCCTGCTGTTCCCATCGCTATAGGGTCCCATAGCAGCCTCCACCACCAGCCCTGACCTGCCAGGAACACACACAGAAATGCACTGTGCCCCTTGCCAGCTGTGTCATGTGGATAAGCAGGGCTACATCAGCCCTTCCCGGGTTTTCCAGCCTCTATCTGAGCCTTTGATCCTCGGTCGTCTTCCCTCCCTCCCCACCTTCTAAGAGCCAGACCGAGGGCACAAGGTAGCACCGGTCTTCTGGATGGTCCCCCCAGGGTGTGAAATGTAAATCGCAGACAATATGCCTGCGTGGACAGCTCTCCTTATCCGAGTTCTGCCCTCCTTACTCCCGCATCCTCAGGACCCAGTCCTGCCAGGTCCCACCTGAGCCCAACTTTGGCAGAAAGCCCCTTCCCCCCGTTCTGACACCTGCTCCAAAACAGGTGAATCTGGAAGACCTCATGCCTAGCAGAGATAACCCAGGCACTTAAGGACAAACAGCGGCTGCTTCCACTTTATGTGAGGTCTCTAGAGCAGTCGAATTTATAGCAGAGAGTAGCCGGTGGTTTCCAGGGGCCGAGGGCGGGGGCGGGGAGCTGGTGTTTGATGGGGGCAGGGTTTTCGGTTTTGCAAGATGAAAAGTGTTCTGGAGAGGGCGGTGATGAGTTTCACAACAGTGTGATCCTACATCACACGGCTGAATTACACACTTAAGGATGGTTCAGATGGTAACTTTGTGCTGTATGTGTTTTACCACAATAAAAAACAACAATTTAAAAGCTCTCCCCTTCCTCAGCGGGTCCACGCCTCCCCAGCCGGCTGGGCTGGGATTTAACACCAGTCAGGCTGTCAGAGGGAGGGAGGGAGGGAGGGTGGAGGTAGGTCCCCAGGGAGCCACTGTCTGGTTAGACACCTGCCACACAGCGTGAGCCTCAAGCAGGATGCAGGTGGGGGACCACTAGAGCCTGTAAGGGGAGCGGTCATCCACACAGTCCTTCAAGTTCACGGGATCTGAAGTTCCAAGTTCTCATCTGCTTCTACCCAGACCTCCACCACGTCCCTCACCAGGGTCCCACCCTTTCAGGGCCCTGACCTTGTGGAAGTCTCCCTCCAAGGTCGAGAGCTTCACCACTCCTAGGAAAAAAAACCCAGCCTCATTTACCCCTCCTTCATCCCCCAAACCTCACCACCCACTAGAGATCAGGGCTCTTGAGATGCCCCAGAGAGGCCTGCTGGCCTTCACCTCTTGGGCTGAATTTGTCTGTCGTGTCTCTCTTCCACAACCAGCAATCTCAGATCAACCAGCCCCCACCCCCATCCTAGGTCCCTGACACCTCCCCCATGCAGCCGCCAGGTCCCTTGTCTATCCGCTGTGTCTGGGCTCAACCTCGGTGAAAAGGCTGAGCCCCACTTGGCTATGTCACATTCCACCCACTGCCTGTACTCAGACCCTCTGTGCCAGCCAGTGGCAAGTAATTCCATTCAGGGGACACTCCAAAAGTGTCAGGAAGGGAAGAGGGCAGGACGGGGCAGAGTGGGGAGGAACCCAGGATGTCACTGCCTCTGAGGCCTCGGCTGGCCCTATAGGCACCCCAGGGCCTCTGGAGCCGCCCTAAAACAGAAGGGTGCCAGCTTCTGTACCCATGTGGCAGCAGGTCTTTGGTGGGGTGGGGGTAGGGCACATGGTCTTGGGTAGTCTTTTTCACAGGGTGTGGGTGGAGGTGGGGCTCTCCAGAAGGGATCTGAACAGAACTCTCTGCTGTCTGTTTCCAGGTCAGCACAGCTTTCCCTCTGCCTTGAACTTGACTCTCCCTGTTGGTGTGGCTGCCTCGGGCTGCCTGAGGTAAAGGCTTGACCCAGACCCCCCCAGTTCTGCAGTGGTTCCCCAGGCAGGGCGCCCAGCACTCTTAGTCTTAGAAAGGCCCCATTAGACAGAGCCAGTTGGGTGTGTGCCACCCCTGCATGGGCCCAGAGCTCAGAAGGGGCACGCAAGCTTCTGCAGTCATCTTCTTGAAATCCTTAACAGTTTTATTCTTGAATTTGAGTTTTGTGAGTGAAGTCAGTGGAGGATGTCAGGTGCTCATGCCCTGGGAGGCCCAGGCGGGGTGTGGGGAGGGCGAGGCATACACACCCCACACACAGATGTGCAGAGTCGGGGCACCTATGAGGGTCTGCACTCCCCCCGCAAGTGCAAGGTCCGAGGGAAACCAATATTAAAAAATTCTTAACCATGACAGGGAGACAGAGGGACCGTGGAAGAATGGAAAACACATTTTCCACTGCTTTTTGAACAAAGGGTCTGCTCTTGGTGGTGGTGGTTGTTTTTGTGTTCTGTTCTTTTTTTTTTTTTTTAACATTTCCACCTAGGTACCATTTACTTATTAGGTCAATACATTTTTGTTTTTAATTGGAGTATAGTTGCTTTACAATGTCGTGTTGGTTTCTGTTGTACAAGGAAGTGAATCAACTATATGTATATACATATATCCCCTCCCTCCCTCCCATCCTTCCATTCCACCCTTCTAGGTCATCACAGAGCACCGAGCTGAGCTCCCTGTGTTATACAGCAGCTTCCCACTAGCCATCTATTTTATACATGGCAGTGCATATATGTCAATCCTAATCTCCAATTCATCCCACTCTCACCTACCCACACCATATCCACACGTCCATTCTCAGGGCCTGCACTTTGATTTCTCACTGGTGATTTCTCGCTGGTCCCTGCTCTGAGCTCTGCACCCAGGTCTGGAAGCCCACACAGCCTTCCTCACCACCCAGGCTGGGTCTGCAAGCTACCAGAGGCAGCCAGCACTGCCCCCACACCTGGCCGGAGAACCTCACCTTCCTTCCAGGATGTTCTCTTCTTCATCCAGAAAATGCATGGAGCATGTTTATCCTCTGAACCCCAAATTTACTAAAATGATTCCAGGACCCCATGCTCTTCACCTGGGAGTGTGGGGCTTAACTTGGGCTCACCAAGGATTTCTGCACTTTTCTGATATTAAGAGTACAGATGACTGATCTGGGAAAACTTGCAGGGAGCCCAGTCACATCCCACCCCGCCAGTCCCGTTCCTGCAGCTTCAACGGTGACCAGATCATCGCTGATGCACACGTGTACATCAACACCCACGTGCAAACCCCACCCCCACCCCAGCCCAGAAGTGCTGTCAGGGCCATGAATGCCAGCTCACAAAATGTCTATCACTGGTTCCCTGCTCTTGGAACAGTGTGTTTGGAGTTCATTGACTGTAGGTTTTCTTTCAGGGTGTGACAAATGAGACGTAGCCCCCAGTACCAGAAGTCCAAACAGGGTTGGACTGGGGGCTCAGCAGGTCCTGAGGATGCCCCACCCTCTTCCCCATGTACTCAGAGCCCCTGGGGCCCCATGTTTGTTTGGGTGAGAGCTCTGTGTTTGTCAGGCGGAGCAATAGCTCTGAGTAGAGAAGGCAGTGCCAAGCGGGTAGCCAGCAACAGCTGGGCACACGCTCCAGATGACACACGCCAGGCGGGGGTGGGGGTGGGGGCAGGAAGCCCTCCCTGCTGCCGTCCTGTCCTGGGGGAGCCGCCTCCCTGATAATCCCTCCCGCGGCTCCCCCGGGAGGTGGGAGAACACAGGACGATTGTCACAGATCATGTGCTAGGGAGAGAGCCACGCAGACCTGAGGCGGGGGAAAGGGGGTGATGAAAACAGCCTTTGTCCTGCGCCCGTTCCCTGCACACTGGGCTTGTGTTTCTTACTTTATGACAATTGGGTGAAACATTAGACCCAGGCATCAATTATTCAGATTTCACCGCGAGGTCAGAACAGCAGCCCTGTCCTGCCCCCTACTCAGAGCGATGGGATGGGAAAGCACAGGCGACTGGTTCCAGGAGGGAGGCTGTGGGACTTCAGATAGACTCAGGCTAAGGGCCTGAGCCCCTGCACCCCCAGGTCTCAGCTGGCCACCCCTATCCCGTCTAACCCTCTTCTGCCAACTCCAGTCAAACTGTCGGTCAGGCTTTTCTAGGCATTTGGGTGGCAGTGAACTCCAGAAAGCATGACTCCATCCTCAGACGCCAAGGGCTCAGGCCCCACCCCCACCCCTGCCCACCACCAGGAACCGGCTCACCTCTCTGGCTCCTCTATTTGTTCAGGACACTCTGTGTCAAACCCCTCACTCTGCCCAACCTGTGTCATCCTTACCCTCTCCTAAAGTTTCAGGAATACAGGTGTCACCCACCCATCTCCTTTCTTTTTTAAAAACTTTTTAATTTAATTTTTTTTGGCTGTGTCCTTTGGCAAGTGGGATCTTAGTTCCCCAACCAGAGACTGAACCCTCGCCCCCTGCAGTGGAGGCATGGGGTCTCAACCACTGGACCACCAGGGAAGTCCCCACCTGTCTCCTTTCTAATACAAGTCTTTAAAGCCCTCCGTTTCCCTCAAAACACTATTTATCTGTCTCCTAAGATTTTTGATAGATTGTGTTTTCACTATCATGCTATACAAATGACTTTTTAATCCTCTTCTTATTTCTTCTTTTTCTGGTGGAAATTTTAGGAGTGTCCTGTGAAACTTTCAAATTTGGGAACTATCCAGACCCTTTCAAGTCATTGATTTCTAGTTGAATTCCACTGTGGTCAGAGTACTGTAGTACTACCTTACATTTCCAGCTTTTTTAAATGTACTGACATCTGGTTCATGACCCAAAACACCATCTCTTTTGCTGAATGTCCCATGAGCACACGAAAATAATGTGCCTTCTCCAGTCGAATGATTATATGTCCATTAGGTCAAGTAGGTCGATAGTGTTGTTCATGTGTTCTGTATCTTTAATGCTCTTCTGTGCAGGTGGTGATGAAATCTCCCACAAATAAGAGATTTGTGTCTCTCTTTTCAGTTCTCAGAGAAGGCAATGGCAACCCACTCCAGTGTTCTTGCCTGGAGAATCCCAGGGACAGGGGAGCCTGGTGGGTTGCTGTCTGTGGGGTCGCACAGAGTCAGACACGACCGAATCGACTTAGCAGCAGCAGCAGCTTTTCAGTTCTATATGTGTTTGTCTAGTATAGTTTGAGTCACTCAGTGTGTGCACAGGCATTGAAGTCTGCCTTAGTCTGCTGGGGCTGCATCACAAAAAGCACAGACTTGGTGCCTTAAACAACAGACATTAAATCTGGAGGCTGGAAAGGCCAAGATCAAACTTCATCAGGGTTTGGTTTCTGGCAAAGACTCTCTCTGCTCAGTCATGTCCAACTCTTGTGACCCCATGGTCTGTAGCCCACCAGGCTCCTCTGTCCATGGGATTTCCCAGGCGGGGATCTGGAGTGGGCTGCCATTCCCCTTCTCCAGGCTATCTTCCTGACCCAGGAATCGAACCCATGTCTCCTGCAAGTCTCCTGCATTGCAGGAGGATTCTTTACTGCTGAGCTACTGGGGAAGCCCAAAGACTCTATCCTAGGTAGTCTTCCTTCTGGGCACATGAAGATAGAGAAAGAGAGAAAGTACTGGTCTCCTCCCCTTCTCACAAGGTCCTATGGGATCAGGGCCCCATGGTTATGACCTCACTGAAACTTTTTTTAAGGATTTTCTTGATGTCAACAATTTTTAAGGTCTTTATTAAATTTATATTATGGTTTTTGCTTTATATTTTTATTTTTTGGCCACAAGGCATATGAAATCTTAACTCCTAGACCAGGGATTGAACCCTCAGTCCTTGTATTGAAAGGAGAAGTTTTAACCACTGGACTGCCAGAGAAGTCCCATGACTTCATTGAAATTTAATTGCCTCCTAAAGACAATCTCCAGATACAGTCACACTGGGGGTTAAGGCTTTGATTTATCCATAGTAGATGATTATATCTTGTAAATTGTCAACTTCTTCTGAAGAAATTTTTTCTATGTTCCCTGGCCCCCAGTACTTTAAAGACATTCATTTGAGTGTCCTCTACTGTGCCTTTATTCTGATGAGCATTGTTAACTTTGTTCTCCAAACATAGTGTGTCTTTTATTCTTTGTTGATTTTAAGATTTTCTCATTACAGGTTTTTAGTGATTTGAATAACATGATCTTTGCTGTGACTTTCTTTGCACTGGCTCGTCTCAGTTTTCATAGCACTCTTTAGATTTGTGTGTTTATATTTTCCCTTCAGTGTCCTATTATTGTCCAATCCTGCCCATCCTCCTTCATGCAGGTAACGCCCATCCACAGATGGACAGGGACCATGTGGAGGTTTCCAAGTTTCTTTTCTGCCTGGATCCCTCCTACTCAGATCTCTACCCCACAAATTCCCGGCTTCCTCAGCCTCCCCAAACGCCAACCTTTGTCTCCTCAGCTCAATGGGACTGCTGTTCTCTGCTGGGGTCTCCTTTCTGCCCTAGTGTCCAGTAAATGACTATAGGCAAGAAGCCAGGTAGATTATGTGACTCATTTTATTTGTTTAGCTTCTCTGAGGGATCACATTTCCTCTCTGCTTGTTGTCCAATGTCTGCAAACACTGATTTTATGGGTTTTTTCCCCCAGTTTTTACCTTGTTTGTAGCAGGAGGGCTAGCCTGCTACCACACGCTCTGTCATCTCTAGAAGTGAAAGTCTATTTATTTCCAGTGGAATGATGGAATTATCTCACTGCTTTGATGCCATGTAGACAAAGCTCTCAACAGTTTTGTGTTTTTTTTTTTAATATTTTATTTATTTATTTTTAGCTGTGCTGGGTCTTTATCGCTGTGCATGGACTTTCTCTAGCTGCAGAGATCTGGGGCTACTCTTCCCTGACTATGCCAAAGCCTTTGACTGTGTGGATCACAACAAACTGTAGAAAATTCTTAAAGAGATGGGAGTACCAGACCACCTTATCTGCCTCCTGAGAAATCTATATGCAGGTCAAGAAGCAACAGTTAGAACCTGTCATGGAACAACGAACGGACTGGTTCTAAATTGGGAAAGGAGTACAACAAGGCTGTGTATTTAACTTGCTTATTTAACTTATATGCAGAGTACATCACATGAAATGTGAGACTGCATGAAGCACAAACAGGAATCAAGATTGCTGAGAAATATCACAACCTCATATATGCAGATGACACCACCCTTATGGCAGAAAGTGAAGAGGAACAAAAGAGCCTCTTGATGAAAGTGGAAGAGGACAGTGAAAAAGCTGGCTTAAAACTCAACAATCAAAAAATTAAGATCATGGCATCCGGTCCCATCACTTCACTGCTCCAAAATCACTGCAGATGGTGACTGCAGCCATGAAGTTAAAAGACACTTGCTCCTTGAAAGGAAAGCTATGACAAACCTAGACAGCCTATTAAAAAGCAGAGACATTACTTTGCCAACAAAGGTCCGTCTAGTCAAAGCTATGTTTTTTCCAGTAGTCATGTATGGATGTGAGAGTTGGACGGTGAAGAAAGCTGAGTGCCGAAGAATTGATGCTTTTGAACTGTGGTGTTGAAGAAGACTCTTGAGAGTCCCTTGGGCTGCAAGGAGATCAAACCAGTCAATTCAAAAGGAAATCAATCCTGAATATTCATTGGAAGGACTGATTCTGAAGCTGAAGCTCCAATACTTTGGCCACCTGATGCAAAGACCTGACTCATTAGAAAAGACCCTGATGCTGGGCAAGATTGAAGGCAGGAGGAGAAGGGGATGACAGAGGATGAGATGGTTGGATGGCCTCACCAACTCAATGGACATGAGTTTGAGCAAGCTCTGGGAGTGGGACAGGGAAGCCTGGTGTGCTGCAGTCCATGGGGTTGCAAAGAGTTTGACATGACTGAGTGACTGAACTGAACTGAATTGAGGGTTACTCTCTAGTTGTGCATGGGCTTCTCATTGTGGTCACTTCTCTTTTTGAGGAGCAGTGGCTCTAGGCACATGGGCTCAGCAATTGTGACATGTGGGCTTACTTGCCCCCTGGCATGAGGGGTATTCCTGGATCAGGGATCAAACCCATGTCTGTTGCATTGCAAGGTGGATTCTCAACTACTGGGATACCAGGGGAGCCCCCTCAACAGCTCTTTTAAATGTTACCCAATGAAGGAGACAGTGTCAGAAATTTAACTGAAGTAATTTTTGTGCAATTGGGTTCCACTGTAAGAGAAATTTCTGGCTTATCCACATGGAAGTGTCTTATGAAGACCCAGTGAAGCTTTTAGTTAGAAAAAGTTTGCCATGCCCTAAGCAACTGCTCTGTAATAATATTTGCAAAGGGGATGAAGAAAAAACTTGTATTTCTTATTGTTATTACAAAAGTAATACTTATTCATCTCAGAAAATTTAATGGTAATCAATAAATAAAAGAATCAGGACTTCTCTGATGGTGCAGTGGATAAGAATCTACCTGCCAATGCAGGGGTCGTGGGTTTGATCCCTGGTCTGGGAAGATGCCACACACCTAGGAACAACAAAGCCTGTGTGCCACAACTACTGAGTCGGCATTCTAGAGCCGAGGGCTGAAGCCCACTGCTGAAGCCATGTGCCCTACAGCCCATGATCCCCAACAAGAGAAGCCACCACAATGAGAAGCCCCAAACTGGAGAGTAGTCTCTGCTCTCTGCAATTAGAGAAAAGCCCATGTGCAGCAAGAAAGACCCCGCACAGGCAAAAATAAATACAATTTTTAAAATAACAAAAGAATCATTCATAGTCCTCATCATTTAGCAACTGTCATCCTACTGTAACGAAAAAGCATGTGTACTCTATCATCTATATACCCATACAATTAGGTTTGGTTTTTGTTTTTTTTGGCAACACTGTACATCATGTGGGATCTAGTCCCTGAGCAGAGATCGAACCCTCTCCCGCTTGCACTGGAAGGCAGAGTCTTAACTGGACCGCTGGGGAAATCCCATCGAGACAAATAGCTTTATATTAAAGTTGACTTCCTTTGTATGAATTGTGCAAATATTTTTGAGGTTTTCTAGAAAGATAGATCTGATGGAAGAACTGGGGAGAAGTTTGTCAGCAATGCCAGTTTGCCAGCAAGTTATCGCACTGACTTGAAGTGGGTTGTGCCTGCATCTGGGTGGTGGCTGGATGCTTGTCAAGAGCGGATGAGTTGACTGAAAAGCCACTAGGACTAAGGTCACTGGGGTAGCAGGGGAGTGTCTCTCCAGGGCGTGCGGCAAGGCACAGAGACACAATCCTTAATCATGTCAGCCCCACCCCCGTCCCCACCCGCCAGGAGGCAGGAGGGCAGACGGGGACACTTAGGGACCATCTGTCCCAGCAGTCTCTAGAACCCTCTGGATTCACTCATTTGTGATAAGTTTATATTCATTTTGCCTAAATAACAATGATATTAAGTAGGTGAAATTCAAATCAAAGACACAAATTCAAGAAAGCTGTAGGGCACAGATAATTTTTTAAAGGCAAGTTGTAAGAAGACATAGGAAATAGCAACTCACTCGTGTTCTTGCCTGGGAAATCTCATGGACAGAGGAGCCTGGAGGGCTATAGTCCATAAGGTCACAAAAGAATCAGGCACTGACTGAGCAATTGAGCATATACACATAAGAAGACAGGATAATTCTACTTGGAAACTTGACACAAAGACTAGCTGCTGTGAGTAAGTATAATCACTTAACCCTGACCTTCTTGGCAACCAGGGCAAAAAAAAGGAAAATAAAGCATATTACAAAGTTCCCACTATTTATCACAGTTCTACTGCTGCTTATCAGAAGGCTTGGGGAAGAAGGCTTTTCTGTATTCAGAACATATGAATTTTAGACCAGGAATAACATGCATATGCTCTATGTTAAGTTACACCCTTACAAGATTTAAGACAGCAACCCATTATCAAGTGCATTTCTATATCAGTGGTGAAATGGGTAAATTCTCACTCTATGACATTAACAGACCTTAACGCCTGACCAGGGCAGGTTTTCCCACCAAATGAGTTGGCCACTAATTTATGAGGAAAGTCTTGATTTTTCAGAAGTATTTAGACTTTGGAACGGCGCATAAGAGACTATGGGCCTATGACAGAAGCTGTTAATTAATCTCTAGAGATAGAGAGGAATGTTTTCCTAGCTCAGAATTCTAATTCTGCATGGATCTCAAGGATGTTACCCAACAAAACAGGCAAGTTTGCTCATGGGTGTTTTACAAGAAATGCATCCTTCCAGCAAACTCTACTGAACACCTTGGAGGTGTTTGGTCTTCAGCCTGCACTTGGGAGGCAGGGGTGGGGGAAGGCAGGGCATGGAATAGGTGAGAGATGACCTCCACCCTAAGGGATGCATTGGGGAGGTGGGTAGGACTGATCCTGGGAGGGGGCAGAGTTACCTGCAGAGTATGCCCGGGTTGCAAGTGAACAAGACCCAGGCTCAAGCTGGAGAAAGTGGCCAGAGATGGACTATTTCATGGCAGGAAGTACAGGGAGAGGCAGGAGTAGCAATGAGCACCTTATGCCAAGCCCGGTCCTCCTCAAGTGTGGCTTCAGCCTCAGCTGGTAAGAGATGTGACATCCTGACATGGTAAATTCTGTGAGGCTATTTTAGCAGAGAAGAAGCCTTCCCTCGGGACTCCCAGAAGACCTGTACTCCTATCTCACTGGCAGGACAGAAAGGAGCTGAGGGTAGGATGGCTGCCATGACCCTCAGGGCTGACCCCCGGGTCACCAGGGAGAGGAGGGGGACCCAGATCAAAACTGGCCTCAACTGGATGGTAGGCAATCCCTGTGCTCTCAAGGGTTGGGGAGGACCAAGAAGGAGGTCACTTCTAAAACTTGATGACAGTGTGCAAAGGCCTGGGGTTAATGTGCCTGGAGGGCATGAGGCAAGTGCAGGGGCCGGCACCAGGCCCTGGGGCTCCAGGCTGGAGCTGCTCCTTCCAAGTGCAGAAGAAGCCTGGTCTGGCCTCAGTGTCAGCACCAGGGGAGGAGGGCTGGGGAGTGCAGCCCACGGCTCAGGCAGCAATGCCCAGGGAGAGGATGGGCTTGCCAGCTCTGCATCCTAACGTGGAGAGTGACCAGTCAAGCTAGATACACTTTTTTTTGGTGGAGGTGGGGGTTATTTTGTAACTGTTTGGCCACTGGAATCTTAGTTCCCTGACCAGGGATAGAACCTGTGTCCCCTGCCATGGAAGCTCAGTTTTAACCACTGGACCACCAGGAAAGTCCTCAGACACACTGTTGATGAAACACCTACTACTCACTCACCTTGACATACAATTGCCTGGATGGCCAGGCCCAAAGGGAGCACCCTGGACACCCAGCTCAGCCCAGGGAAGCAGCCTGGCCTGGCCACACCTATTTCTGATGGCTGGGAAGCAGGTGGGGATGTCTGGCAGGGAACTTGAAGGCCCTGGTGCTGATTCCAAGGGGTGCAGGCTCTGGGTGGGTGTGTCCGCTGCAGAGAGGGGCCCAGCTGGAGAAGAACTCAGGAACAGGGTCCTCCTGGGGTTCTAGGTGTGTGGGGCACTGACCTCCATACAGTGTGTGACAGAGCAAAGAAGAAGAGGAGGAAGGGTGGGGGGCAGAGGAGGATGCCCCAGGCCAGAAGGAGGGCAGTAGCCTCTTCACCAAGATGGGGTCTTCAGAAACATAGCTGGGGGTGTATGCTTTTCACATTGGTTTGTATTTGTTTGTAAGTGCTTTTTCAACAGTGTAGTATTCCACGGTGAGAAGAGGTTTCAATACCCCAACTGTCCCCTCGTCACTCGAGTCTGGAAAGGGAAGGGCTGCTATGGCAGACATACACACCTTGGGCTCTGGAGGAGCCTCTGCCTTTCGGTTGGGGTATTTGGGGTTCGCTTGCTTTTCAGATGGTGACCACCCCAAGCAGCTCTGGGGGCTCCCTGCAGGGGTCAGCAGACACAAGCAGAACTGTCTTGGTCTTTTCTGTTGTGTGGAAATCGCATTCCTGGGGGTCACCTCTGAGGGGGCCCCGAGTTCAGGGGCTCTGTTTCCTTCCTGTCTGCTGAACATGGCACAGGCTGGAGGCCCTGGGTCAGAACCCCTGTGCCCTGGGAATGGGCAGGCTTGTGCCCACAATGGGCCCTTGGTGATCCCCAGCCCCGCTCTGTACCTCAGGTCAAGGCTCTAAGGGTGTTAGACTCAGAGTCCCTCTCATGGAGAAGGTGTCAGGGTCAGAAGCCAAAGGACAAGGCCCAGATGAAATCCAGGTCCAGGTGCTGGGCACAGCGCAGGAAGAATCCCTGTTCAAAGACTCTGGACAGAGGCCCTCCCACGGGCACAACAACTCTGGGTTTTCTCCTGTCTCCATGGCCCCAGGCCAGGGCTCCTGCCTCGTGGGGTCAGATGCAAGGAATCAGGGTCCAGACCTGGAGGAAGGCCATGGGGCACAGCCGGAGGGCCCACCGCCCACCCTCCACCATCACGTGCTCACCCACCAGGCAGAGGCCCACAATGCGGCTTTGTGTGGCAGCTGGCTTGGTGCACAGGCCGCACGTCTGGTGTAGCCCTGGCCAGCAGGCGGTGCCAGCCTGAAGGCCAGAGATGCCAGGCTGGGGAGGGAGGGTGTCTCCTGCTCAGTCCTCCAGGGTCCCAGGCCAGGTACCATCCAGAAAACACCTGGGCTGGGCCTTGCTGCTTCCCTGGACCCCTGGGATCCTGGGACCCCAGGGTGGGGGGGCAGGGGTCGAGGTTGTGTCCAGGGAGTGGGCAACCACAGCAGAAGCCTGGTCATCAGTCCCACTACTGGCAGGGCCTGCGAGGCGCCCTGGCACCACTAGGCCAGCTCAGCCTGCCCTGGGGGCTCCCGACAGAGCTTCCTGGTCTTAGGGGAAGAGAAAACCAGGGCAGCCTGGTCAATTTTTATAAATTTTTATAAAGCTAAATGTATCTATTTAAAAAAAATTTTTTTTTTTAAAGAGAAGGCAATGGCAACCCACTCCAGTATTCCAGTACTCTTGCCTGGAAAATCCCATGGACGGGGAGGCTTGGTGGGCTGCAGTCCCTGGGGTCGCTAGGAGTTGGACACGACTGAGCGACTTCACTTTATTTTTTCACTTTCATGCATTTTTTTCACTTTATTTTTTCACTTTCATGCATTGGAGAAGGAAATGGCAACCCACTCCAGTGTTCTTGCCTGGAGAATCCCAGGGACGGGGAGCCTGGTGGGCTGCCGTCTATGGGATCGCACAGAGTCGGACACGACTGAAGCGACTTAGCAGCAGCAGCAAGAACATTCGTTTTTTAAGAAACCATCATGGTAGATAGAGGCTGTTTTTGTCACAATAACTTTAATTGACAACATAAGAAGTTGGCAAGGACTTCCCTAGCAGTCCAGTGGTTAAGACTCTGCACTTTCACTGCCGAGGGCATGGGTTCAATCTCTGGTCAGGGAACTAAGATCCTACATGCTGTCCAATGCAGCCTAAAAGAAGAAGAAAAAGAAACTGGTGACTATTTTCATGCCTTAAAAAAAAAAAATTTGGTTCACGGAGGCCCCAAATACTGACCCCGCAGCATTGGCCAGAACTAGGTCTTCAGAACTGGTACTGGGGGAGGGGTGGGGGTCTCTTGGGGCCCCCACTTTTCTCCCCTCTTGACCAGGGAGAGGGTTTACTGTTGGGGTTCCTCAGTGACGACTGAATCTCTGAGCAGGGCCGGGTGTAGACAAAATGTGTGCCTAGGAGAGACAGTGCCCGCTCTGCTTCCTTCCCTGCCCTCACCAGCCTCCATCCTGTGTGGGGCAAGTCTGGGAGCCGGTCAGAGCCAGGGCCCAGATGTCCAGCCAGCCCAGCTCTCAGGAACACCCTGGCCAGGGGGACCCCTTAGAGGACAAAGGCAGTATTGGTGGGCTGCTCACGTTGTTACCCTTCCCCTGACTTGCCTGGCTTCCTCTTTAAGTAGAGCAGGGTTGGAGGGGGGTGCAATAGGGAGATGCCTTGAGGCTGAGAAACAGCCTGGATCTGAGAAACTGCCTTGCCCAGTGGGCCCTGACTGTCCCCTTGCCTGCTGGGTCTGAATCTGCAGGGACTTAATAGGACCAAACCCACCGCCCAAGACCTTATCAGAGCTGGAGAGGGTCCCACTGGAGCAGGCCCTCAGCAGGGATGGTCGAGTGCAGGGTTCTCCATAGAAAGCCTGGCAGAAAAACGGCTTTTCATTCACTGAAACGTCCAGGAAAGAAATGCAGGGGCACGTCTGTTCTGGTTCCACCTCTCAAATGACATACTCATACGTCGAACTTCATCTAAGAAGGAATACCCTCAGATGTTTTTGGATTGGATTTGCAGCAAGCTTTTTAAAAAAATGCAAAAAAGGCCTTTCCACCTGGGCCTGAGTCTCCCAGAGATCTGAACTCATTTCAGTTCTGTGGATGCTTAGGAGGGGACTGGCTGCTGAAACAGACTTCCCCAGCCCTGAGGGCCCCTCTCCCTAACATACACACACAGCACAGCGTAGCAAGCCCCCTAGTC
Organism: Bubalus kerabau; assembly: GCF_029407905.1. NCBI lineage: Eukaryota > Metazoa > Chordata > Mammalia > Artiodactyla > Bovidae > Bubalus > Bubalus kerabau. The sequence goes on from NC_073642.1 coordinate 28,241,457, forward strand.
AGGGTGAGGTAAGTGGAGAACTGCCTCTGGGTTTGAGGCACCCCCACCTAGTCCAGGCCATTCTGTGTGCCTGGCGAGGGGGTGGGGGCACTGTGGGGCTGAGGGAGCTGCCATGAGCCCTGAGCTGAGACCCCATGCCCAGCCCAGATCCCAGGAAGTCACAGCCTGGGAGGAAACCTGGGGAGCAAATGAACAGAAGACACTCCAGCTTGAAAGTCACGGCGAGAGGAGTGGGCATTGAAGGCCCCAGAGCAGAAAAATATGCCCAGGTGTGCCATCCTTCCAGGCCAGGAGGAGAGTCCCTCATCCCTCACTGACTCAGCCAGGCTCCAACCCCCAGAGACTAGCCTCTGCAGAGCCAGGTTTGCTGGCTCCTCCCCGAGGGTGGAGAACCTGGGGGCCAGGGGAAGGGGTTGTAGCCAGCAGGTCAGAAGCAGCCACGGGTCCCCTCTCTGAGCCAGTGTTCTCCTCTGTGCCATGGAGACCCCTGGAAGCAGTCACTGGGGTCTCTACTGGGAGGGAGGGGAGAGGTGTCATGCCCTCAGGACCTGGGTGGGAGGTGGGGGGCAGGGGAGAAGAGAAGGAGAAAATGAAAGAGATTCCCCTAGCCTGGGTGGAGGAGGTGGACCTCCAGTGCCTAGCTGAGCTGGGGTCTGAGCCCACTCTCTGGAATCTCAGATAGGGACTGGTATGACCCAGAGAGACAGAACACTCTTCCCAAAGCTGTTCAGGGTCACAGTGCCCGGTGGCATTTAGAATGAAATGAATATAATCTTTAAATAGGTTCAACTTAAAATAGAGTCTTATCTCTAAATGACAGATGCTTCAATACACAGTGTCTCTGTCATTTGCTCATGGCAGATAGTCTCCGTTTGTTCAAGACCATGGGGATGTTTTGTGATTGCACAGTGTAAAGGAAATCAATCCTGAATATTCACTGGAGGGACTGATGCTGATGCTGAAACCCCAATGCTTTGGCCATCTCATGCAAAGAGCCAACCCATTGGAAAAGACTCTGATGCTGGGAAAGATTGAAGGCAGGAGGAGAAGGAGGTGACAGAGGATGAGATGGTTGGATGGCATCACTGATTCAATGGACATAAGTTTGAGCAAACTCCGGGAGATGGTGAAGGAGACAAGGAAGCCTGGCATGCTGCAGATCTTGGGGGTCACAAAGAGTCAAACACGATTGAGCGACTGAACAACAACAGTAAAAAGGGACCACACCTGAAATATGACTGTGGGCAGCCCTGGCCCAAAGCCAAGCCCATGGGAATCACCCCCACTCCAGGAGTGTGTTATGCCAACAGCCCAGAGCCCTGTGCCTCACCACAGCCCACCTGTCTGGGAGAGGGGCATGAGGGTCTGACTCCACCTGGGGGAAGGTGCAGATTGGGGGAGCTCAGGCTGCCCCAATGGCCAAAGCCTGGCCATTCAAACCACTCTCCAGGCCAGAAACCCCTTTGAGAGGATAAAACTTTTCCTGCACTGACTGGGGATCATGCACTAGTACAGGTGTCTGTCCATCTCCCACCTTGGAGGCGGGGGTGGGGAGGCGCAGCAGGGAGACTGTTATTCAAACCCATCCCCCGCCAAGGGCATCCTGCGAAGCCACCCGCACAAGGTGACACTTGACCTAGGACGTAGTGTGGATTTTCCCCATTTCTCATAATCACTGTAGGAGCTGTTGCACACCGGGTGTGGCCCACTGTCCCACTACCCTGAAACAGAGCTGGAGATCTAAGACCCCACCTAATTCCAGCCCTGGTGCCTGTGTGAGTGAAGCACGGTGGGGAGGAGGGTGGGCACAGGGTGTGGTGGGGGGGATGAAGGCAGACAGTCTTGATAGGCTGATGGGCAGGCTGTAGGGTGAGACAGCCGTGAAGAAAAAGGACTGAGAGGCAATGTCTGCAGCCAGCCTGCTCCAGCCAGGCAGGGGTGGAGGGGACAAGGCACCCCCCCCACCCCAGAGATGGAAAAGCTGCATTAGGAGGGAAGTGGACAGGATATCCCCCAAATCCTTGCCTGCTCCTGCCCGCTGTGTTGATCTACAGGGCTTCTCCATGGGGAAAGAGCCCTGTGTGTCCTGGAGACAAAGGAGAGGCTGCCCACTGGACTGGGGTCACCATGCCCAGGGGTCAAAGATCCCCTGCAGCCCTTCCCAGCAGGATCAGGCCTGGGAGATGTTGAAAACTAGAATCAGACCCCCGTCCCCACCCCCACCCCCCATATGGCTCGTGATGTACCAGGGGAGGTTGACTTCAGGCCATGAAGCTAGACAGGAGTGGGGGTGGGGGAAGGGTCACCTCCTGGGGATCCAGGGGCAGGGAGGTGGGTGAGGTGGTAGGATGACTTTGCAAACAGATTCAAAACTGAAAGGACTAGGGTGGGGGTACAGGCAAGGGGCTTGGGTTCAGGTAGCAGCCCCTGTGGGCAGAAGGGCCAGGAAGCCCCTGTCCAAAGCCGTCTGCCTTCTTCCTCTCTAGTCCTTATTTATCTGGAAGAGGCTCTGGGGACAGGAACTCAGGGCTGCACACAGTCCTCTTTCACGAGGGCGACGGGGGACAGAGTGTGGCTGAGCCCTCCCTCTGGGCCTGCAGTGGGAGGCTGACAGCCCTTGCATCCATGGAGCCCTGCATCTGCTCTCAGGCCCGCTCCCACTGTTTCCTGAGGTGCAGAGGTCTCACGGGTCAGATCCTCATTTTACAGATGGGGAGTCACACCGCTGTGGCCACATGCACATCCAGGGTGAACCAGAGGCAGCCCTGCTGGGGCCTGTAGCCTCTTCCTGGGCTCAGGGCCTGCCCTCCTTCTGAAAATTACAACTGCCCACTGTTGCTACGGTGACTGGTTGCATCAGCCTAGCACTGCAGAGCTGGGTGCGCCACTTTGCCCCCAAAAACAGTCTGTTTCTGTAGGAGAGACTCTCAACCTCCAGGTGTGTGTGTGTGTGTTTGTTTGTGTGTGTGTGTGTGTGTGTGTGTGCACGTGCGCCTGTGTGTCCACTGTCCTGGCCCTACACGCTACCCTTTCCCGGCTCAGCTGCCCAGCTCCCTGGGCCGGTGGACCCTGGACCCCTGTGATGCTGGGCCTCCCCTCGTTTCCTAGGGCACTGACTTTGCTGTGCAGGGCGAGTGCTCCTACCAGCACACAAACGCACCCCGGTTCTTATTTCAACTGAAAGAAAATGAAAGTGAAAGTCGCTTGGTTGCTTCCGACTCTTTGTGACCCCATGGACTATACAGTCCATGGAATTCTCCAGGCCAGAATACTGGAGTGGGTAGACTTTTCCTTCTCCAGGGGATCTTCCCAACCCAGGGATCGAACCCAGATCTCGCACATTGCAGGTGGATTATTTACCCACTGAGCTACAAGGGAAGCCCAAGAATACTGAAACTGAAGGGGACTCTTACAGGAGTTCCCTGGTTAGGACTCTCGCCACTTTCACTGCCGAAGCCCAGGTTCAATCTGTGATGGGAAACTAAGGTCTGATAGCCATGCCCTGGCCCATCCCCGCCAAAAGAGGACTGTTACATGAGTGGACAGATCATAATCCATGTGACTGATCCCTGGAGGTGGACACTTGGGTAATTTCCATTCTCTGACTGCTGCAAACAAATCTGCAAAGAATACTCTTGAATGTGGGTCATTTTGTACACAAGAGGACAATCGCAGGATAAATTCCTAGAAGTAGTATTACAGGAAAATAGGTGTTTACACCTCTAAGTTTGATAAATATTGCCACATGTCTGTCCATCGTTATCAGCCACTGTGTGCCTGTTGCGTGCTGGGCAATGAACTCAATATTTTATCTGGATTGTCCAATTTCATTTCACCAGGATCCTGTGATAGAAGCTATTCCTATCCTCATACAACAGGCTCAGAGAAATTTGGAAATTTGTGAACTCAGCCTCCAGGCTAGTGTGTGGTGGGGCCAGAGGGTCCCCTGTCTGTGTCGACCTGGTGTTCAGGCCCTTCCCTTCGGGCTTGCAACCCCGGGGTAGGGAAATGGCCCTCCTCCCACCAGCTGTCTCCTCCTAGGACTGGCCATCCCACATCAGGACCTTGTCACATGCTGTACCTCTGCCCACAAGGCCGTCCACTCCAGATGCTGTCCGAAGGCTGGCCAGTGTGGCCTGAGCCCTGCCTGCACAGAGGAGCCTGGTCTAGTATTTCTGGCCAGTTGTGTGGTTCCCTTGCCTCCACTTCTTTTCTCTGGTCCTGGAACCTCCCGGCTGAACCCAGAGTCCCTGAGAGCCAGGGCCTGGTGGCTCAGGGATGTGCTGGACAGTGGTCACTAAGCCTGGCCGGGAGGGTGGGGGGGAAGGGCAGGAACATCCTGCCTAGCACGGGAGGCCTTGCTGTATCTGCATCACAAAGGGGCAGGGGCGGGGAGGAGAGGGAGTGTGTACTTACCCCCACCCACTGCCACCACCACATCTGCATCACAAAAGTGGGGCCTGAAGTGCCCTGTGGCTTTGTTGAGAGCCCACAGCCAAGCCTGGGTGATTGTTCCCTAGCCCAGGTTGTCCCGAGCCACACAGCCACCCTGGCTGACAAAAGCCACATTGTGGGGCGAGCGGCAGCTGCCAGCATCTGCTCCCCGCGCCACCACCCAGGGGCCTCCCAGCTTCTCTGCGGGGCGAACATGGCCCGTGCGAGGGACACAGCCAGGGTCAGACCTCAGGCCCAGGGCCAGGGGAGGGGCTGACCTTGCCTGATGAAGTGAGGTCCGGGTCGTCTGGTGACTCACAGAAACCTTAGACTCAAAGGAGGGAGGAACACTGCTCTGAGACACTCACCTGCCACACCCAGGCTGGAGTACGGCAGTATCTGGAGCCCCACTCAAAGCAGCCTTTTCAGATGGGGAAGCAGGTTCAAAGAGGTTCACTGGCCAGCCTAGTGTCACACAGCAGAGCCAGGGACTCAGTCCCTCAGTGGATGGTCCTCTCAGCTGCCCCCAAGGCTCCGGGCCCCTCCTCCTCCTTTCCTGTCCTGACCTCTCAACCTTTTCTCTCCCTCGCTCACGCCTCCCTCCCTAGGGAGTCAGCTGCCTGGCCCAGCCTGTGGACGCCTCTCAGAGCTCCCTCCCACCCCAAGCCCTGCCTGTGTGGATCCCCTAGCACACGGCTCTCTGCCCTTGCCAAGCTCTTTAGTGCCCTGCCATCAGCAGGCATCCCCTGCCTCCTGGAGTGCTATTCTCCAGCCAGGCTGAACTTCCCTGCCCCTCAAGTTCCTCTCTGGTCCTGGGCTGCCTCTGCCATCACCTGCCAACCTTCCATCCTTGGTGGACCCACCCGGCCGCTGCACACATCTCATCTTCCCTGGGGGTTCCTCTGGCTCCCCGGAGCTCAACTGCTTTCTTCTACTCAGGGCCTCCTGGCCTGGCTGTGAGCCTCTGTGCTTTGGCGCCCTTGGTGCTGAGCCTGGAAGCCACACCTCAGTGCCTACCCTCAGCCAACATTCATGGAACTACATCCGCTTCGCAACTGTATCCAAAGGAGAACATTAGCTACACTGTGGGCGGCTCTGGCTAATCTGGAGGGGTGAGGGGCGGGCTGGCCACTGAGGCAAACGCACCCACACGCCTGGGAGACCGCATGTGGCCTTGACAAGGACATGGGGCAGGGCATCCCCTTGGGGAAGTAAGAGCAGGCAAGGTCCTCCTGGGGCATGGGCAGTGCCTGGAACTAGGAAACAGCTGAGTGGAAAGGGGCTCCCTCAAAGCTCTGTTGGGGTCCAGCCAGTCTGCATAGACTCCAGGGGAGGGCCCCTCCTCTTCTCTCCCTGTCATTTCCTTCTGGGGATCCCCATAGTCCCAAACTGACCAGAAGCCCAAGGAAGGTGGAGGGGGCCTGGGATCGCGGGGCTGGGGGGAGGTGGGGGACCCACTGGAGGAGTCCCAGAACAGGGCCCCCTGTGAAGGCCTGAGCCCAGCACAGCAGACTGGATGACAAAAAGATACAGCCACAAAGGAGATAACGCCCATTAGTCGGGGAAATCAGGGCTGAGCCCAGGTCTTGGGAGGAGAAATGGGGGCCAGAGAGGAGCAGAGGCAAGAAAGGAGGTGGGGGCGGGGAGGCTGCAGGTGGGTTGGGCATGGGAGAGGGCTAGTGGGCTGGGGAGCAGTGGGTGGGACCTGGTCACCCCAAACCTCAGTGTCACAGTGGAAAGGCAGAGTTTTGAGCAGCCTAGTCCCTGGGCCAAGAACTGAACTCTTGCCAGGGTGATCCCGTGTAACATCATTCATCTTAGCAGGAGAAGGCAGGCCATGATGCATAACTAAAGGAAGAAAGACCAGAGAGTCCCCTGTTCCACCTATGAGGAGGCCCTGAGGGGTTCCAGCCACCTTGGCCAAGTCAATGGAGAGCTTGAAAAACCCTCCAACAAACAGGGCCAGAAACTCTCACCATGAAAACCCTGAAACATCTAGAGATGGGTCAGAGGTATGGAATGAAAAACCCTCATCCTCTGTTCCCTTCCCAGTAGGAAAACAAGCATCACACATCAAAGCAGGCTCATTTGTTAGAGATCCAATTAAACCTTACAGGCACTGTGAATTTCAGTGACTTCCTGGACTGTCCCACCTGGTAAACACCCTAAGTCAGAAAGCAAGGTCTAAACAGGTGCTGGGAGGGCGGGGGTAGTGACACAGGTGCCCCAGAGAATTGCTTCCTCAGTTTACCTAGAACTGGCCTGGCTGGCTAAGGTGAAGCAGAAATCCTACAGGTCCTGAGGTTCTGCCTTCTTCTTCAGCCCCTTAACCAACTTCTAGCTCCAACTGAAGACCTAGAGCTTTGGCCAGTGCCTCTACAACAGAAGGCCAGCATTTAAGGATGGTGAAGGGGTGGGGAGAAGGCACTGGGTACCCATGGGCACCCTGAGCCACTTCTCCAGCCCTGTCATCTTTTCATGGGATATCCCTGTTTATTTAAGTGATAATTGCCTGGGTTCTGTTACTTATAACTCAAAGCATCTCTAACTGATCAGTTAGGCTTGGAATCCAGACAGGGCCCTGGGTGTTCCTGAGCCTCTGTGCCTCTCTGGGTGGGCTTCCCTGTGCACCGGAAAGTTACCCTACCTCCAGGTGACTGCAGCCGTGAAATTAAAAGACTCTTGCTCCTTGGAAGAAAAGGAAATGATGCTTTCAAATTGTAGTGCTAGAAAAGACTCTTGAGAGTCCTTTGGACAGTAATGAGATCCAACCAGTCAATCTTAAAGGAAATCAGCCCTGAATATTCACTGGAAGGACTGATGCTGAAGCTGAAGCTCCAATACTTTGGCCACCTTATGTGAAGAGCCTACTCATTGGAAATGACCCTGATGCTGGGAAAGATTGAAAACAAGAGGAGAAGGGGACGATAGAGGATAAAATGGTTGGATGGCATCATCAACTCAATGGACATGAGTTTGAGCAAGCTCTGGGAGATGGTGATGGACAGGAAAGCTTGGGATACTGCAGTCCATGGGGTTGCAAAGAGTTGGACACCAGTCAGCAACTGAACAACAACAGGCTGTTTCAGTCAACTCCAGCTGCTATAACAAAATACTGCAGGTTAGGTGATTCAGACAACAAATATGAATTTCTCAAAGTTCTGGAGGTTGGATTTCCCAGGTGGCGCAGATTCAAGATCTGGTGGGAATTCTCTTTCTGGTTTGCTGTGTCCTTATGTGGTGGAGAGAAAGAAATCTCTTATCTCCTCCTCTTCTTTTAAGGGCAGAGGACTTCCCTGGTGGGTCAGTTGGTAAAGAGTCTGCCTATAATGTGGGAGACCCGGGTTCAATCCCTGGGTCGGGAAGATCCCCTGGAGAAGGAAATGGCAACCCACTCCAGTACTCTTGCCTGGAAAATCCCATGGATTTTCCATGGGATAGGCTACAGTCCATGGGGTTGCAAAGAATCAGACACGACTGAGCAACTTCACTTCATTCACTTCAATCCCATCTTGGCAGCTCCACCCATGACCTCCTCTAAACCCAATTACCTCCTACCTTTTAATACATTGAGGTTGAAGCTCCAACAGATGGATATGGAGGAGACAAATATTCAGCCCATACAATGGAGCCATTTCAGGGACCAGATACAAGTGCATGGTGTTAGCCATGGGTGGATAAACACAGACCTTTTGCTAGTGATCACTGCTCTCTTCCATGCATGATCCCCTTTCTTCTGAAGGGGATGCGTGTTCTTTTCTGTCTTTATGCATGGGTACGTTCTCAGTCTCTTCGTCATGTCTGACTCTGTGTGACCCCATGGACTGTAGCCTGCCAGGCTCCTCAGTCCATGGGATTTCCCAGACAAGAATACTAGAGTGGGTTGCCATTTCCTTCTCCAAGTGATCTTCCTGACCCAGCAATCAAACCTATATCTCTTGTGTCTCCGGCATTGGCAGGCTATTTCTTTACCACCATGCCATCTGGGGAGCTCATGTCTTTATGAGAAGAAATGAGATGGTGACCAGGTGGGGCAGGGGTACAGACGACTGGGGGCTGAGGGCAGCCCTGTAGCTTGAGATAGATGAGGGCGAAGTCCCAGGGCTTGAGACCAAGCCAGTTAAAGGTAGAAAACCCCACACCTTTATCCAGACTCAACTCCATCCCTTTAGGGTTGGATGAGGATGGCAGGGGGCAATGAGATATCCTGGTCCCTGGTGACTCCCTCACAGTGCCCCCTACCCAATGGGCAGGCTCCACAGAAACACCTGCAGTAGGGTGTGTTTGGGAGGGAGTGCAGCTTTTTTAGTTTGGTTAATAAAGAAGAGATATGTGGCCAGAAAAGAGATTAAAATCCATTATAAAAAATTTAAATATGGTTTGTAATTATGTAATCATCATTAAAGGATGATGAACATTTTGAGTGCAACTATGGCTTCTTGGCTTCTCAAAGCCAATAAATATTTAGGAGTAAGGTGTCAACACTGTACTTTCAAATGATTCAGGAAAAAATAGATACAGAAAGATATACAGAGAGAGAAAGAGAGGAAAGGATGGCAAAAACTCAACCACTGGTGAGTCTGCATAAAAGATGGTCATTTCACTTCTCTTTCAGGGAGAAAACTTTCGAAGTTAAGTGTTAGAGAGGAAAGCAAAAGGCATTTAACCTTCTGCAGTGCCCGCTGAGTTAGAGAAAGCCTGGGACACCTTGCCCTCTTGCCCTTCCTGCTACTACCAGGGATGTCTCTCACAGGCCAAGCATCACCCAGAGCCCTTCCTAATACTGAGGTGTTTATAGTGTGATGGAGAAGGATGCTTAGGATTTTAGGATGAGGATGCCAGGTGGTAGAGGTGGTCCAGCTGGGACTCCAACCCAGACAGACCCCACTCCCCTCTGCTGGCTGCATGTCCCCGCTAAGACATGGTGGGGCTAAGACTCTCTGGCTCCAGCTGCACGCTTCTCTCCATCCTCCCCCTGCAGCGGGCAGGTCTCAGATACTCACCTAGGGCAGCTGCTCTACTGGCCAGGGCCCTGGGGACACCTGCTGTATGAGCCACCGACCAGCAGGGCTGTCCCTCTGTCCATCAGGCCTTCTCCTGGTGGATCTGTCCCTGGAGCCTCAGTGGGGCAGCAGAGGGTCCTGAAGCCAAGCCGCCTGGAGACAGCTGAGAGAGGAAGCCAGGGTGCAGGAGCTGATGTGCACAGCAAGTGGAGAGAGGTGGCCACAGTGGCCTCAGAAGGAAGAACCCAAAGGATGGACAGATGGCAGCTCTTTTGTCCAAAGGTCCCGCTGCCATGCTTCTCCAGGCTTGGTCCCTCCAGGCCAATCCTACAGAAAGCACCCAGGGCCCAGCAGGCTCTGCTTAGGCATCCTCTCCTAGCTGAGGGACCACGCCTGCTCCAAGTATTGCGGGAGAGAGGCCATGAGCTGAGGGGCAGGCTGACTACACAGGAGAAAGCCCAGCCTGGCTTGATTCCTCCCCCAGGGAAGCAGCCCAGAGGTTGGGGCAGGACAGGTATGGCTGCTCCCAGAGCCCTAGATTTCAGGCAGTGGTACACTGGGAATGGAAGGCAACAAATGTCCACATCTCTCCATCCTGGGGTTTCCGGGACACCATATCTCCATGGTCCCCTTAGGTCCCATTGGTCCACATGGAGTCAGAGGCATGCCCAGGTCTGAGGGAGGCTGGGAAGACCAGAGACTTCATTTCCCCCTCTAATGCAGAGGCCCTGGGGAGACCCATCTGGGGTGCAGTGGGTCTCTGCCAGAGTCACTCTCAGCACAACCCTCTGGGAAGCGGCCTTGGAACCATCTTTCAAACTGCTGGAATTTCTCTCCCTCTCCCGATAGACTCAGATTTCACAGGGACCACAGGTTGTCGTGGAGATCTACCTCTCCTTGACACTGATGAAATTAGAGTTTATCTTTAAAAGGAAATAACACCTCTTTTTCTCGAAAAAATCTTTGGTTTCCTGGAAGGAAGGAAGGGAAATTGGGCTGTGGCTTTTCAGGCCTCTGCCATGTCCTTCCCAGAGAAGGCAATGGCGACCCACTCGGGTACTCTTGCCTGGAGAATCCCATTGACGAGGAGCCTGATAGGCTGCAGTCCATGGGGTCGCGAAGAGTCGGACACGACTGAGTGACTTCACTTTCACTTCTCGCTTTTATGCATTGGAGAAGGAAATGGCAACCCACTCCAGTGTTCTTGCCTGGAGAATCCCAGGGATGGCGGAGCCTGGTGGGCTGCCGTCTATGGGGTCGCACAGAGTCGGATAAGACTGAAGCAACTTAGCAGCAGCCATGTCCTTATGAGCTGCAGAAGATTGCGACACCATCCCGCTTCAGCATGGAAACGCCCTCACTCTTGCTCCAGTGGCAAGTTTCATTTCCTGAAGAATGCCACAGCAATACCTCTCACCCTGTATGCTCTTGGAGAACCTTGCCACTCACCCATCAAGAGGTGTCCTCCTCTTGAAGGAGGGAGGCCTTGTGACTGCCCTGGTGCAGAGTCCTGTGGAAACACTGCTGTGTGACTTCTGGGTGCCAGGTTTGTTGTGTTTTTTTTGAGTGGGGGTTGCTCTGCCAGGTATTAGTTGTGGCATATGGGAACTAGTTCCCTGACCAGGGATTGAACTCAGGTCCCCTGCACTGGGGCTTCCCTGGTGGCTCAGCAGTAAAGAATCTGCCTGAAATGCAGGAGCCACAGGAGATGCAGGTTTGATCCCTAGGTCCAGAAGATCCCTTGGAGGAGGGCATGGCAATACACTCCAGTGTTCTTGCCTGAAGAATCTCATGGACAGAGGAGCCTGGCAGGCTACAGTCCACAGGATCCCAAAGAGCTGGACACGACTAAAGCGACTTACCATACATGCATGCACACACCCCTGCTTTGGGAGCGTGGTGTCTTAACTACTGGACCACCAAGGAAGTCCCAACAATAAATGTTTATTGCGATCTCGAACAACTGAGTTGCGAGGCATTTTGTTATGCAGCAGTAGCTAAGACAGTAAACAATTATCAATGACTATCACAACGAGTATGTAGAGAAAACTGGTCTGTCATTGGAAAAGATGGCAGAAAGCAGCAAAGAAGTGATTCTTTTCATGGAGAGAATGGAGATTATTAGCAACGTTTAAGCTTTTTAAGCTTTTGAATATTTTTCAAATTTAATAGTGTTATAATAAGGATGCTACTGAAGCCTGGAATTTTAGAGTGTGTGTCAGAGGGGCCAGGCTTGGGACAGTCATAGTTCTGGTCACCTTCCGGAGGAGGAGGTTGGGCTGCAAAGACCCCCAATGGGTCAGGTGCCAGAGGTGTGGCATGGATGGGGGTCCACACAATCACCTCTCCCTGGCTTGTCAGAGGAGAGTCTGAGGCAGGGAGCTCGCCACTGGGGTCTCTCCCTGACCTATGAGGGGAGTCTCAAGTCAGTCCCTAAGTCAAACACAGAAGAGGTCAAGTCCCTTGAAAATCCCACAGCTCACAAATAGAGTCCAGACCTCAGACCCAAGCCCACTATCTTGGCTTTTCCCTCACCAAGATGGAAAGAAAACCTTTTCCTTCCTTCTTTCCTCCCTCCCTCCCTTCCTTTCTCTTTACTGTACAACACAGAGAATACAACCAACATTTTATAATACTATAAATGGAGTATCTTCAAAAATTGTCAATCTCTATGTTGTCCACTTGTAACTTATATAATATTGTACATCAACTCTACCTCGATTAAAAAAAAAGAATGCAATTCACCTTGAGAATAAAAAAATAACCAGATCACCACACATAGAGAAATACTTCAATGAATTTGATTTTTCTCATTATGGAATATTATATTGCTTACAGGATCAAATTTTTATAAAATTTACAACAACAAGAACAACAAAAACCTTTTCCTTGAATGAGCACTAGGTCAGACATTTCTTGGTTTACAGGGACCGTGTTTATTTCACCTAACTTATTTTAGTTTCCCTGGTGGCTCAGATGGTAAAGAATCTGCCTGCAATGCAGGAGAATTGGATTTGATCCCTGGGTTGGGAAGATCCTCTGGAGAAGGGAATGGCAACCCAGTCTACAATTTTTGCCTGGAGAATTCATGGACAGACCGTGGGGTCGAAAAGAGTCCAACACAACTGAGCAACTAACACACTTTGCTCCATAATAACCCTGAATGTAATAGCCTACAGCAACAGCCCTTGATTCCATGGAACAGGAATTTCAAAAGGGCTCGGAAGAGATGGTTTGTTTCTGCACCACTGATGCTTGGGCCTCATGGCTGCTAAGCCCCTTCTACACACGCTGGCTTCCAGGTCAGGGTGGTAGGACATCTTACATGGAAGCTCAGGGAAGTCACACCACCTCCCTTTCATTGGGCTCCATGGATTGAAGCAGTCACCAGTGTCAAAATGTTCATGGCCATTTTTTAAAACTGCGACTACACTGCAACAATATTTTAAAGCACCTTACGATCTTGCAACAATTTCTCCCTTGAAGAGAGCTCCCACAGGCGACGTGGGTAAAGCTGCTGCAGGTAGAACTATGTGCATCACTGGGATGGTTCAGATGATGAGCCTGGCTCCCTCCCCCTCAACCCACCCACCAGTCTGGGCTGCAGTCTCTGAGTTGGGTCCTCCCACCCCAGGAGTTACTGCTTCATAATGATGCGTGGGCTGATAAAGGTCTCTAAGCTGAGACTTCAAGGACACAGCAGAACCCCTCCCCATTCACTGAGGACTCATCTGGGAGGGGCTGCATGCCCTGAGGCACTGCATATGGCATAGAATTGTCCAGTGGCTGGCCCAGAACGCTGGGCATCCGTGTCCCCTTGGAAAGGAATCTTTGGAGGGCCTGTCTCCCAGTGACCTGCCAGAGCCAACGCAGATCACTCAAAGGGCCTCCGTCAGCCATTCCCAGTGGGAATTATTTCTGCTCTTCGAGGAACGGACTTCTGGTTGGAGATGGCAACCTCTTGGCTGCTCTGGAGTTAACTGAAATGTGATTAAAACAAATTCATGGGACTTCCCTGGTGGTCCAGTGGTTAGGACTCTACATTCCCGATGCAGAGGGCCCAGGTTCAATCTCTGGTAGGGGAACTAGATCCTGCATGCTGCAACTGAGATCCAGTACAGCCAAATAGATAAAAATCAATACATTAAAAAAAAAAAAAACTAATTCATTTTCAACTTCTCCTTTCCTTTTCCTTGGGGGAAAATATTTCTTTTTTGTCACCTGAAACATCAATATCCCTGGTTGTGCAGTTCTCTGCTTTACACATGAAAGAAGTTTCATACTAAAGACCAAATCCAAATCCCAAACCAGAAAATTCCGGTTCAAAGACCCTCAAATAAAAACAATCAGCCCATACTACATTTGCAATATTTTAAATCAACCAGTTTAACTATAAAATCAGGTCTAATAGCTACGGACTCTCTCAATGTATGGCTTCCCTGATGGCTCAGTGATAAAGAATCCGCCTGGCAATGCAGGAGATGTGGGTTCGATCCCTGGTATGGGAAGATCCCTCAGAGAAGGAAATAGCAACCCACTCGGATATTCTTGCCTGAAGAACCCCATAGGCAGAGCAGCCTAGTGGACTACATTCCATGGGGTCGCAAAAGAGTCAGACATGACTGAGAGACTGAACAACTACTCTCGATGTACTGTCCTACATAGGAAGCCCACAATCCAGGAAACTAGATATGCATGTGAGGATGTGAATGATGGATGGATATTAAAGGTGACCACACAACCCTGGTGCCCATACTAAAGAGACTGGGCATGACCCCACCCCACTTTCTAACTCCCTTCTGCACTAACAAAAAAAATACTGCTTCCTTGTATCCTGTCAACTATCCTTCAGTCCTTCCCTAGGACCTACAAGCAAACAGCCAAGAATTAAGTCTTTAACTTATATTGTTCACTGCAATTCCGCCCAACCCTGTTAACAGGAATACTCATTAGACAGGATTCCCCTGAGAACCCAGAATGGACTAACCTGGCTCTAATTTAATTGATCTGATAAATTCTCACATTAATTAGCTAGCTTCCCAGAGGCTGGGGATGCAGGCACCAGGACAAGGCCAGAGAACCTGGGCTCTGCCTTTCGCTAGATGTGGCCTCAGGGAAGTCTCTGGACCTGACTGAGGCTTGATTTTCTTACCTGTAGGATGGGAAGGCCTGGCCCCTTTTTTGTGCCATCTCCAAGCGAGTCAATAAGTCAACATGTCAGGGGAGCTCTGAAGCATTCCCCGGAGGCTGGGACTTACTGACCTTGATGGGTGCTGAGCAAGAACCTCAGAATCAACTCAAAAGGATTAAATACAGTATTTGGCTCAGAACACCCACCAGGGAGCGGATTGCTGCTGCTGCTGCTGCTAAGTCGCTTCAGTCATGTCTGACTCTGTGCGACCCCATAGACGGCAGCCCACCAGGCTCCCCTGTCCCTGGGATTCTCCAGGCAAGAATACTGGAGTGGGTTGCCATTTCCTTCTCCAATGCATGCATGCATGCTAAGTTGCTTCAGTTGTGTCCAACTCTGTGCAACACTATGGACAGAAGCCCACCAGGCTCCTCTGTCCACGGGATTCTCTAGGCAAGAATACTGGAGTGGGTTGCCATTTCCTTCTCCTGGGGGAGGGGATTACAAGTTATGAATGGCTATTTGGGTGTGTGTGTGTTGACGGTGGGGGTGGACCGTCCCTGAAAGAACAGACAATACCCACTGAGACCAGAGACCCTCCCAGATCATCGTGGAGGAGGGCAGGTCCCATGTCGCTTGTGCTCAGGCGTGGAAGCCATCTGCTCCAGGAAGCCTGGAAGAGACCATCCATCATTTTAACATGCCTTCCTCACACATTGTTGCTGATCCTGTAGATATCTCTTAAATCTTTGGATAGCGGAGTCTCAGAAGCATTTCCCATTTTCATCTCTCTCCTGTGTAAACCTGTACCAGATGTGAGGATAGCTCTCATTGTTCAGGCCCCAATGGGTTATTCTACCCTCCAGCACCACTGGGAGACTGGACGTGAAGACAGTTTTCTGCTCCACCTCCATGTCATACAGCAGAGAATGGTTTGTTCCCCTACTAGCACGGCAAGCCATCAGTGACTCCCTGGGAAAGAGGAAGGACGATGCCCAGAGTTGTCACCCCACAGCCTGGCTGCCACCAGGAAGCCAGCCCCAGAGGAGAATGCTATAGAAAAAAGCACAGACCTCACTCCATCTGCCACCAAGCTTCTCTCTATAAACCATGTTCTATTGTTCCCCTTCAGTCACCTCCTCCCACTTTTGTATTCATGAAGGTGGGCTAAGTTGCAGTAATAGGTAGGCCCTGGATGATTATGGCTCAAACACAGTGACCATCTGTGAGCACCCTTGGCTAGATTTCTGGGTTCCAGGCTGCTCTATTTTGTGACTTCATCATCCCCCATCCCCTAGGGCTTTGTTGACATAAGCATCCACTGGGCAGAGGGAGAAGAGAAGATACAGGAGGAAAGATCCACTCTCTAAAAGCCTACAGTTCCTCTGCTCACAGTTCCACCCTGGGGACTTAGTCACCTGGTCACACCTCACTGCACAGGTCTGTAGGAAGTATGGTTGCTCACTGCTGTAGAAAGGGGGGATGGATTTTGTGGATATCTTAGACCAGTTGGGGTGCTGAAAGAGAATATCTGGTGTCTTATAAACAACAAATATTTATTTCTCATAGTTCTGGAGGCTGCAAGTCCAAGATCAAGGTTATCAGCATATTCAATGTCTATTAACTAGATTTTTAGGGAACTAGTAGGACCAAAGAAACCATATCCCAGCATTAATAGAGTTTGTGTCTGGAACTTAAGATAACCCTTCATTTCTAACCTCCTACAGGCTGGAAGCACAATGGGAAAAGTGCTCAGCCCCCTAAGGGAGGCAGATTCCCATTGCCCACCACCACCGCCCCCTACTCCCAGGGCAGCCAAAGAGAATGATGGTGGAGGGGGATCCCCTCAAAGCGGAGGAGCACCCCACGGTGACCTGGCCTCCCAGGGAGCGGGGCTGGATAGTTCACACACTCACTCCAGGATGAAGGGCAAAATTTGCCCAGCAGTGTTCAGAATCACTGTGAACACTGTCTGCTGGGGTTGCCCCCTCCTCCCCTTTCTGAATTGGTCTGTTTGTTGTGTATTCTGTCCCTTCCCATCACTGCACATTGGGGTTGTGTATTGGGGCTGGGGGTGGGGTGCAGCAGCCTACAGAGGTAATGGATCTCCAGTCGATGCTTGAATCTCTGTCTTCCTGTCTGTCTCTGATCTCTAGGTCAGGATTGATAAGGTTTCCCACCAGGGGAGGGGGACAGTGTATTTTGTGTATGGAAAAGAAGGCATGAGGGACACTCTGGGTCCCTCTGCCATGGCAACCAGCATGTTCTAGACAGAGGCTGCTCCATCAACTTGGGTGTCCCCAGGCAACTCACAAAGGAAGTGTAGCATTGCCAGAAATTAACATTTGAGATTTACAGGCAGTCTTTCCTGCAGCATGGCCCAGCTTCTCCTGACAGGTACATGGATCTTGTCTACTTCATCTTCTGAAGAAGTGTCCGTGGAGCTTCTGCCCTGCTCCAGCCTGGCCTGGTGCCTCTATGCTTCTCCCTTTCCTCCTGTGTTGAATGCCTCTTTCCTGTATCACATGCCTCCCTTTTTCTCAGTTGGCTTCTTTATTTTGGTGAAATAAAATTTTGAGACCTCATTCATCTCAAAGTACTTGATTTACACTTTTGCTGCGTGATGACTGGAGAATAATTTTCCTTTAGATCCCCAAGGCTTTGCCCCTCACCTACTGACTCCTGACCATCTATCTGTGACCTGTTTCTAATGTCAGGACACTTCTGTCCCCATTATTCTGCACTTCAACAGTGATATGCCTTTGGGAAGAGCTATTTTTTCCCTGTTGAGCTTCTTGTGGGTCTTTCAACACATGCTCTTGAGCTGGGGAGATTTTTTAAAGGATGAGTTCATTGATGATTTCCTCCTTTCCACCTCCACCCCTGTGTTTCTCTGATCGCTCTTTTAGGGTTCCTATTATTTCATTAATGGACTTTCTGGATGGTCCGCCTTTGTTTCTTCTTTCCTGTTTCCCATTTTGGAGGTTTCTTTTTGTTTTGCTTTCACAGAGATTTCTTCAACTTTATCTTCCAATCCCTCCTGGCAGTATTGTTTTTAAAATTTTACATATGCAGTTGCTAAGTCATGTCTGACTCTTTTGAGACTTCACAGACTGTAGCCCACCAGACTCCTCTGTCCATAGGATTCTCCAGCCAAGAATATTGGAGTGGGTTGCCATTTCTTCCTCCAGGGAATCTTCCTGATCCAGGGATCAAACCTGTGTCTCCTGCACTGGCAGGCAGATTCTTTATCACTGAGCCACCTGGGGAGCCCTTTATTTCCACTACTTCAAATTTCCATCAACACTTTTTGTTTGTTCACCCAAAATTTCTTTATACATGGCCTCCCTTCATGGGTTGCTGTAGTTTCTTTAGTTACTCTAACGACATGACTTCGATCGATGGTTACATTGCCGTGTACTTCTCTCTGCACAGTCTCTGTTTCCTCCAAGTTGCTGTTAAAAAATCTATTGGGGCTTTAGATTTCATGACACAGGATTTCCTGAGATGTTGGATCAGCTCTGGCCACCTGTGAAAGCTGGACTAGAGGTTCTGTATCTGTGGGGGCTCGGGAAGTGCAGCCTTCCCTGGAGTGTGGTCTGGTGGGTGGTTCCACTGGGCAGCTGCATACGTAAGGAAACTAAGGTGTTCCCCTTGGCCTGTTTTAATGCCCCAGGAAAGACCCTTCTAGCCTCTTGGCTGCCCACATTCTGAAAACCCAGAAGGGAAGCTGGAACATGGTCTCAGCATCTAATATCTACAGGTTCATTTAACTCCTCTGTTCCTATTATGGCACCTCTGCCCTGTGCATGGTATCTCTCATCCCAAGATGCTTCCATTTACCTTATTTATATTATTATTATTATTTTAATTTGACCATGCTGAGCTGCATGTGGAATCTTAGTTCCCTGAACAGGGATTGAACCCATGACCCCAGTATTGGAAGCACAGAGTTTTAACTGCTGTACCACCAGGGAAGTACCCTTTAACCTTCTTTAGATGACAGACATCCCATTTTTGGTTAGGATGGGGAAGGCAGAACAGATTTGCTGATACAGTGTGGGTGCTTCTTAAGCAATTCAGTTCAGTTCAGTCACTCAGTCGTGTCCGACTCATTGTGACCCCATGAACTGCATCACGGCAGGCCTCCCTGTCCATAACCAACTCCTGCAGACTTTCAGCCAATTACTATCTTAGCCCCCATTCAAACCCCCATCCAGGGTGCCTAGTGCCATCCATTGGTGGACCTTTTGGGGACTCCAGAGTTTTTTTTCTTGGCTCCCCACACCCTATCCCACCCCGCTACCATTTCAAGACTTCATTGTCTCAGGTCTGTATAGTATTCCAGCTTCAACAACTGTGTTGCAGTTACTTGTTCCCTTGCTTGCCCTATTCTTGCCAGTTTCTTTCTAACAACAGGCAAACACTGCTGTGAAAGGAGGTTCCACAAGTCAGAGTCAACACACACCATCCATCTGCCATCTCCAGTGGAAACCTCAGCCCCCTTTCCAGCCCAGCCTCTCCACTCTCCAGACACATCCCCATTCACTTCCTCTGGGCTGATCTTTCCTGAATTGTGTGCTCAGTCGTGTCTGACTCATTGCGACCCCATGGACCATATACCCCATCAGGCTCCTCTGTCCATGAGATTTTCCAGGCAAGAATACTGGAGTGGGTTGCCATTTCCTCCTCCAGGGGATCTTCCCACCCAGAGATTGAACCTCGGTCTCCTGCAGCTCCTGTTTTTGTTTATTCCATTCCTTCCATCTGACACTTGATCCCCACCCACCCTCAGACATACAGAAGCCACATCTGTCAAAATCTGATGAAGCAAGAATAACACAGGCCAGCGGTTATGGTGAGACTTTCCCCTGAGGAAGAGAATGTATGTATCTGGAAGACACTCCCAAGTGGGGCTGGGATGAGGGTTGCTGGGCCCCAGGACCCCCTTCTATGAACAACCATTAAAGGCCTGAGAAGCAGGCCTAGGGTGTGAGTTTTGCCCCCCAGGATGCTCTGAGAGTGCAGCCCAAACACTCAGGGAGGCTGCATCCATGCAGAGACCTGGGACTGTTCTGGGCTGTGGATGTGGGTGGGGTGTGTGTACCTGCGGAAGACCCTTGACCCAGACCTATGTCCGTCACCCAGAACAGAGGATGGTGCCCAACGCCTAGAAGGGTGCCTACTCCTAAGAGGCCTGCCAGGGTGTGCCCAGGCTGGAGTGTGTCAAGGGGGGGCAGGTCATGGAGCTAGTGGTATCTTGGAGATTGAGCAGAATCCTGCTTGCTGGAGAGAGTGGGGAGGGGGGTGGATGGCTGTAAGTCAGCACCGGGCCAGCCCCATCCTTAATGAAGTGACTGATTGTGACATGTGGTGAGACTGCAGGAACATTCTGAATCATTATTTGGTCAGAACACAAATCTCTTAAATGTCATCAACATAAGTTGGCTGGGAGAAGAGAGATTACTTCCTGCCAGTAGGAGACCCTCTTAGAGGAGGAGTCTGACCCAATAGGCCAGTACAGAGCCCCACCCCTGCAGAGCACACTGTGTGGTCTTCGCAGGGGGCGCCCACCAGTGAGCTGGAACTTCAGGGTTTTAGTCACAGTTCCCAGGGCACCCAGACGTCCACGCCAGTTTACAGGTCACCACAACATGCAACCCAAAACGCGTTTGTCCTTGGTGACCTGGAAAGTTTTTTCTACCCAGGCCTCAAGATAATTTGGTGTGAAATGGCTGCTCTTAATTTTGTGCGCAGGACGACTTTGTCCCACCCACCCCTCTTCTCTGGTCCGAGGGATCCAGTGCCTGGGCTGCCCTCCTTCCACTCTCCCCGCGCGGGCAGCTAACACGTTTGAATGTCCATTAAGGGCTGCAGACCCCGGCCGGCCTCTCCGGGCCAGGGGCTTGCTGCGCTCGGCTTCAGCCTCTAACCTCTAGGCTGATGGCCTAGGCCTGGAGAAGGGCGGTGGGGTGGTCTCGGAGACAGCGAGGGTGAGGGCGCCGGGGAGAGCCAAGGGCAAGTGGGCGGGGCAGGGCAGGGAGCGTTTCCTCAGCAAGGCCCGGCAGCGGGTGGGCGGGGCCCGCGCAGTCGGTGGCGTCGGAAGCCTCCCCCGCCGGGAGGGAGAGGGGCAGCCGGGAGAAGTTGGCAGCGGGCCTGGGGAGGGGAGCCAGAGGAAGGGGCCCTGCGTTCCATGAGCAGCGGCGCCAGTGCCCCGGCACGTAGTTCACTCCTGCGAGCATGGGACGCGGTGGGCACGTCACCCGCGCTGACAGGCTAACCACCAGCCTGGTGCCAGTCCGCCTCCGGTTGACCCAGGCTCAAGGGCAGTGCGGCCGGGCCCAGTTCCCGGCTGCCCGGGACGATCGAGAGCTCCGGGTGCCTCCCGGAGTGCATCCCCTGCCCCACCGGAGACCCCGCTCCCTGCTGGGCCGCGCCGAGCACCGGGCTCGGCAGGGTTAGCGAGCGGCCCGAGTCTCGGGGCGCGGCCGCCCAGGAACCCAGCTTCGGCGGGGTGCGGCGGGGTTGTTCCGAGCTGGCCGGAGCGGACACGCCTCCTCGCTGGGCACCTCGCTCGGGAGGGGAAAGAGAGAAGCGGAGGCGAGCCCCGCAGGGCGCGCCCACCCGGCGCACGGCAGAGGCGGGGCGGGAGGGACAAAGGGGCGCCCTCCTGAGCGCTGGCCTCCGCGCCGGGGTTCAAGGCTGTCACCGTACAAAAGCTCCAGCAGGAAAATACCCCACGGGGTCCCAGCCGCTGAGGGGTGGGGGAGCGACCGCGCGGCCACGCCCCGGCCTGCCGCCCTCGGACGTGGTGCGTCAGCGTGCCCGGCTCACAGCTCTAATTTCCGCCCCTCCTCCCGCCGCCAAGGGGGCACGCCCATTGGCACGCGCAGGCCCCTAGGCCGAGTGGGAGTCTCTCACTGTGAGGATTGGCCGGGTCGTGTACCCACGAACCAATGGCGCCAGTCCTTTTCCTCAGCCACGCCCCTTCCCCAGAGGCGGGCGCGCGACCGCTCCATCCTGCCGGTGCGCGCTCCGGGATCCCCGCCCCCTCCGCGTGCGCGGCTCCCCGCCGCCGCCGCCGCCTGTAACCTGCGCCGCCAGGATGTGGCTGGGGGCTGACGTCGGGTCCAGATGTGGCCCCGGCCCCGCCCACCCCCGGGGCCGGGCCGCCCACACCGAGCCGCGGCGCGCACGGCTGCTGTCCCGCCTGCCACAATGCGCGGCGAGGCTGCGGCCGCGACTTGGCGCGGTCGTCCCTAACGTCGCCGCTCGGCATCCTTAGGACAGGCCGCCCCTGACGTCGCGCGGGGATCCCACTCGCCCGCGCCCCCCATGCGTTCACTCTTCGGAGCCCAACCGGGCGGGCGCCTAGCAGACGCGGAGCCGCGCGGGTGACGGCAGAGGCGGCTGCGCGCCTAGCCCAGCCCGCGGAGAGGGCGCGCCTCGCCCCCGCCCCCCGCCCGCTCTCCGGAGGCCGTGGGTGCGGATGCGCCGCTGACGACTCGCAGCAACCAGCAGTGCCGCCCGTCCGCCGGCTGGATCCCGCAGCATGGCAGCCGCCGCCTATGTGGACCACTTCGCCGCCGAGTGCCTCGTGTCCATGTCGAACCGCGCGGTCGTGCACGGGCCGCGGGAGGGGCCAGAGCCCGGACCCGAGGGCGCGGCCACTGTCGCCGCCACGCTGCCCCGCGTCGAAGAACGCCGCGACGGCAAGGACAGTGCCTCGCTCTTCGTAGTGGCGCGGATCCTAGCGGACCTTAACCAGCAAGCGCCGGCGCCCGCCCCGGCGGAGCGCAGAGAAGGCGCCGCGGCCCGGAAGGCGAGGACCCCCTGCCGCCTGCCGCCCGCGCCGCCACCCGCCCCCGAGCCCGCCTCCCCCGGCGCCAGTGGCGCGGCGGCCGCGCCCCTCAGCCCGGCGTGGAGCGAGCCCGAGCCCGAGCCCGAGCCCGAACCCGAGGCGGGGCTGGAGCCCGAGCGAGAGCCGGGGCCCGCGGGGAGCGGCGAGCCCGGCTTCAGACAAAGGGGCCGGCGGGGCCGAAGTCGCACCGACCTCGAGTCCCCGCAGAGAAAGCACAAGTGCCACTACGCGGGCTGCGAGAAAGTTTACGGGAAATCCTCGCACCTCAAGGCGCACCTGAGAACTCACACAGGTCAGTGGGGCGGCCCGGGAGCCCCGAGCAAGCGACCCGGGGGCAGTACTAGTGGCCCGGCCACGCCCCCGGAGCCACCAGCTGGGTGCGAGGGCGATCGGGCCGGGAACGGTCGGGGCCTCGCCTCTTTCCCCGTGGCTCCGGGCTGCGGGCAACCCTGCGCGCCGCGCGAGGCGGGTCCGTGCGCTGGGAGCCGGCACCCGCCCGGCGACCGCGCCCCCGCCGGGCACGCCCCCTCCTCCGGCGCGCCCGGGCGGGGCCGCGGGGGCGAGTGTCGTCATCGGGCCCGGGGGCGGGTACCCCGCCCAGGCCCGGGGGCGCGCGGGCAGGTGCGGGCGAGCTGGATGGGGGTCGCTGGTGGCACCCGGGGAGACTAGCGGCCCGGACGCCCGGGAGCCGCGGGGAGCGGGCGTCCTCTCCTGGCCCCTCCCCCGTCGGTCAGGCGCGCGCTCAGTAGGGGCGGGCCCGGCTCGGGCGCGCGGCGGGCGAAGTTCACGCGGGGACAGGGCTTTCTCCAGCCACTCGGCACATTCTTCGCTCTCCTCTTCCTGTAATTTTTCCAGCGCTCTAAGGTTTAATTTGTCGAAACCGAAGCCAGAGGCTGCCGACGCGGGGGGCGGTCCCGGGTCCTCGTCCGGGGCTCTTTGTGGGAGCCCCGCCCATCCGGCCGGCGGGGGCGCGCCAGACCCGAGGGGCTCCTTGAGGCCGCGGCGCTGTCTCCCGAAAGGAGCGCTCTGCCTTCTGGCCGCGGATCTGTGCCGCCTTCCTCGCGGCCTCGCTCTCACCTGCGGGGGCCGGATGCGGGCGGGCAGCACCTGCACGGGGGCGGGTGGCGGGAGCCGACATTCTAGGAGCCCCGGACCGCCGCCCGCCCCCACACTAGGGCAGCGTTTTCCTCTCACGGGCCAAGGACTTTGTCGTAGATTCCTCTGTGGTGGATTTTTGTCTTTAAACACAAAAGTGGAAACAACCTTTCAATGGATGGCATGCTTTCTCTCCCAGTTTGGTTTAAAGAATTGTGTATTTCCTCTGAGCCCACGCGAACTCTTCTGGACACAAGTCTTCCACTTTGGGGACCGGTTCAAAACTCTCATACGGTTAACCTTGTTTCAAAAGTTGAGGCGTCTCATTTGTCAAACAGTTCACAAGCTGATTAAATGACTGATTTAAAAGCTGCAGTTTTCAAGAATCTAGAGCTGAAAAGCTTTTTCTCCCGATAAATTTGCAGATGAACCGCCCCACGGTCTGCAGGTGTTAGGAACCGCGTATCTCACGAACTGCACCCCCCACGCCGGCCCCGCATTTCTGGTCCCGCGCTATGACCGCTCAAACCGCTTGGCAGGTGGTGGGGTCGCGGGTGAAGGTGGGGCCATTTGTAGGCTGAGTCAGAATTCGGGCTGTGTGGACTCCGGGGTGGGGACGTTGTTGCAAGAGTGGGTGTGGTCGTGGGGGAGGGGCCACGCTGGATTCTGAGCCAGGTGGACCCCGTCCCCTAGTAGCGGGGCCGCGTTTCGTTTGTGGCTGGAATTGAGCACTCGGTTGAGAGCCAGGCCAGTACCGAGCAGGGGACTGTATTGGAAAAGCTTTCTGAATCCTGTGTTACTGTGGCCTCCCAACCCGGTAAAGAGTCTGCCTGCAGTGCGGGAGAGCCGGGTTCGATCCCTGGATCGGGAAGATCCTCTGGAGAAGGAAATGGCAACCCACTCCAGTATTCTTGTCTGGAAAATCCCATGGACGGAGGAGCCTGGTCAGCTACAGTCCATGGGGTCGCCAACAGTCGGATACGACTGAGCGACTTCTCTTTCTTTCTTTCCCAACCCGGCAGCACCCGGTAGCCAGATTCGCGAATTTCGGAGGGATCGGCCCCGGGGCGGGGCTCGCCCGGGCCTCCGGCTGGGGCTGCCTTCCGGGTTACCTCAGCCCCCTGGTCCAGGCTGCCTGTGCCCTACGCGGCACGGGGCAAGATGGCTAGATTTTTAGGGCAGGGGCGCTGGGAACCCGCGCCTTCGCAGTGGGCGGAAGCCAGCCTCTCCGGGGTGCCTGGAAGCCAGAACAGGATGAATCCATTCTTTGGCTTGCAGTGTGCTAGTCTGTTCATTCTTAGAGCAGGGAGCCGGCCCCGCCTTCCAGGTGTGCAGAAACTCGAATCTCTGCCTCCAGAGCAGATCTCCAAGTCAGGAGTGCACAGGGTCCCCTGGGGCCTTTGGAAATGTAGGTTCCTAGGTCCCAGATGCTGACTGCAGTTTAAGGGATCCCTCCAGATGCATCTGCTTATGAACTAGGGACCTACCTGTGGCCCAGGGCACCTTCAGGAAGCCTGAGCCCAGGTGTGCAGAGCATAAGTAACTGGTGATCATAGAGAGCATAGGGGCAGCCCACAGAAGGGAGAGGCTAGGCAAGCTGGCTGCAGGGGCTGACTCAGAGGCGATTTGCGAAGACCCAGGAGGCAGACCCTGGTTTGTGGGCTCCCAGAGTGTTCTGGTGGGGAGGGTCTCTGCAGGCAGTGACTCAGGTCATGCTAGGCCTTTCAAACTGCTAGGGACCCCCTAACAATAGTGATTGTATGGTGGGGGGCGTGAATACCAATATGACTTTAGCCAAGGAGGCAATTAGAAGCTTGCTTTGCCTAGGGACTGATTCCCATGCCTCCCTTGACCACCTGGAAGGTCTGCAGGAAACGGGTGTGCATATGTGAAAATCCTTTGGGAGGTCCTAAGGTCAGCTTTGACTTCGATTTCCCACCACCACCCTGACCAACTGCATGCAAAGAGCCGCCTGTCCTGGTTAGGCTGTGTGGCAGTGTGGTCCCGTTACATTCCCCACTGGTCATCCTCAGCACTGATGACCCGCTGTCACCTTTAGGCAACTGGTGTTAGAGCATGTGCATGCTAGAACAAAACACACGATCATCTTTGCAACTGAATCCCCTTACTGTTGATCGTAACTTCCCAGCCCAGACCTGGGAAGCTTGCTTAACCTCACTCTGGGGACTCCCTAAACCAGGAGCAGATTTTCTTGGAGTCTGAAGGGCTTTAATTTGAAAATTCAAGGACTTGGAGAAGGGAAGCACTGGATCCCTCTGAGGACACCCCCAAGCCCCCCTACCTGGCAAAGTCCCACATATAAGGGTTCCTGCCTGCTGGGCTTGGTGGAGCTCAGGCAGAGTGGGCCCAGGCTTTCTTGGCAGACACATCCTGGATCCATTCTTCCCTGTGGGTTCTCACAAACAATTGTTTTCAGATAACCTTTGTACCCTATTCGCCCTCCAGCGCCAGCAGCCAGAACCTCTCCTTGCACCCTGGGCTGGGCCGTTTCAGCAGGTCTGGGGGGCCTGGCTAGAAAGGTGGATCCAGCCCCGCCTCCTGTGGTCCCAGAGTTAGTTGCTCCTGCTCACCTGGCCTGTGTGGGATGGAAAGTAGAGAAGGTTGCATTGTCTCAGCCATTTCCTGTGATCACTTGGGGCAGGGTTTGTTTAAAATTTATCTTGACCCCCTGAACAAGGGATTTGATCCCCAGGGCTGTAACAGGGGCCAGGATTTATTCCTAATTCTCCCCTGACTTGAGCTCTGGCGTTAGAACATGGTATTCCAAGCACACTGCCTGCCTAGACCCCTGGCAGGTGCTCCCCAGGCAGCTGTGTTGGGAAGGCAGCCTGTCAGCGTGGAGGGTGGCTGCCAGGATCTCCTTCACCCAGAGCAAGCCACGCTGGCAGAGGGCCAGCACTTTGTCTGGGCCACAGCCAGGCCAGTATCTCCCGCCCCTGCTCCCCCACAGTCCTAGCCTGCCAGTCAGCCTGGTTGTGAAACTCTTCAAACAATGCAGAAGTGTGCAGGCAGAATTCATGAGCCCTCCCCTCCCCCAACTAGCCACTGTTAACTCTTGTTATAGATACGTCTCTTTCCAGACTCTTTTAATGCATTTTTGTGTATATACACATGCATGTTTATCCACGGAGTAGGTGATTTAAAAACACACATGTAGGATCCACAGAATACATCCAGTCAAGGCTTCTGTCCTGTGTGTTTGCTTAGGGAGGCAGCTTCATTCTTTTTCCTGGCTGCCTCATACTCCAGTGTGCAGCTATGTGGCGGTACTGTCAGTCACCCAGCCTCTTACCTGCTGCAGGCACAGCTGTGCTGCTTTTCTCATTTGTTTGCTGTTGGAAAACATGTAGCAGGGGACTCTAGTGTGTGTCTTTGTGTCCACCTGGCATTTGTGGGGGATCAAGACCTAGCGGTATTAGTGACAGCATAGGTGGTGCGTGTGTGGTGGAACTACTCTGTTACTTAAAGGACAGGTTATGTTTTGAAAGGAAACAGACCAAAAGATATTGGTCTCCCCAGGGCTAAGGGTCCTACTATATTGCTGGCTGCCCTTTCTTTTTTTCTAAAAAACAAAACTTCTTCCAGTTCTCCTTTTGTACATGTGAAAGCATCACATCAAGAGCATTTTTTGAAGCAACCTCAACAAAGCTATGTTAGCCATGCCTCACGACCAGCCGTCCTGCTATCCTGACATGGCTTACCGGCTGGTACTCAGCCCCCGCTGCAGTGAGGTATGCCCCATGGGCCGCCCAGCACAGCCTGCACTGGTGGGAGAGTGTCATGTGAGCTATTTGCTCCCCACTCCCCTGCCTGAAAGCAGACTGGAACCCCCCCCACCCCACCCCCACACACATACCTGCTTCCATGTGAGCGGCTGGTAGAACCAGGTTTTACTTAATCAGAGGCCCTGTCTGTGTGTGGCCTCTGGAACCAACAGGGTTAGGGGAGTCCCCCCTTCAGAGCAGTTGCTGCTGCCAAGTCCACTCATTGAAGGGGGCTCGTGGGGACCCCTGGCTCTCAGGGCCTGTCTGCCCCAACATGACTTCGAATGCCGGTGGCTGTCTAACTCCTGGATGTAGTGCATCAGAAGGGCGAGGCTGAGACGCACTGCTGGTGGCTAAAAGCCTGGGAGAAAGGAACAAAGGCTTATTCACATATAGTAGTAATGTGTTTAAATGCATAACTTGAGAAACCCCACAAACCCCACAGCACTAGAGCAGACAGTCCCGGGGTGTCTGCAGAAGCCATGCCATCCCAAGGGTCTGTGCCCCGTGACACCTGATCTTCCCAACAGAGGTCTGGAGCTTTCAGGGCATAGTTAAGGTGTGTCTGGTTTGGGCTGAAAGAAGGCAGTGAAAAGAGTTTTCAAAATAAAAAACCTGTAGAATGACACACTCAGCTCTCAGGTTGTGTCCAGCATATCTACACTGCTCGCCAGGGGCCAGGCCTTCCATTTGCAATAGGACCCTATGGAACAGGCATTGCCATCGCTATTGCTTTTTAAAGGACAGCCAGGCTCAGACTGGTTAAGAAATATGCCGGAGGTTGCAGAGCAGGTGAGGGTGGAGCTGGGACCTATCCCAGGCAGCCCCGCTCCAGAGTCTGTGTGCGTGTGTGACAGCTGTGCCCATGTGAACCTGGGGATGGCGGGTGAGCAGGGCCTCAGGGTGTCAGAAGCCCATGTGCCCCTTGCATACTGCTTCCCCCGCAAGTCCTTATTACTTCTGAAACATTAAGAGATGGTACAGTGTACTTTCATATATTCTCCTGCTGCTGCTACTGCTAAGTCGCTTCAGTCGTGTCCGACTCTGTGCGACCCCATAGATGGAAGCCCACTAGGCTCCCCCGTCCCTGGGATTCTCCAGGCAAGAACACTGGAGTGGGTTGCCATTTACTTCTCCAATGCATGAAAGTGAAAAGTGAAAATAAAGTCGCTCAGTCCTGCCCGACTCTTAGCGACCCCATGGACTGCAGCCTACCAGGCTCCTCCGTCCATGGGATTTTCCAGGCAAGAGTACTGGAGTGGGGTGCCATTGCCTTCTCCATATATTCTCCTAGTCGGTAGTTAATATTCTCTCCCAGTTTAAAAAAGTCTTTCTTCCCTCCTTCCCGCCTCCTCTCTCTAAATATTATATTTTCTACCTTCTTTGCCTCTCAAAATACTATTTACTATGTAACATACAGTCCATATTCAGTTTCCCCGATAACCAACCCCTCCCCAGGTGGCCCACACAAGAGCCAGGATGTGGTTAATCACACATTACATTTGGTTGTCCTCATTCTTCAGCATCCCTCAGTCTGAAAGCACCCCACCTCTCTGCATCATTGGGTCTTTGGTTCATTGGCATTTTAGGACCCAGGCCAGTTGCCTTGCAGAAAAATCCCTCCATCTGCACTTGTTTCATTGTTTTTCTCATGATCCGATACCATGTAAACCATCTTTGGTCAGAACTATAGCACAGGCAGTGCTGGTGCCCCAGGGGGACATGCGGTGCTGTATCGCGAGTGAAGGGGTGTTTGCCAGGCCCCCAGTCTACAGGAATGTCCTGCTCTCAACAATAAGTACCACTCTGAGACCGTGGCTTGTCAGAGGGTCCCGCTGGTCGTGCGTGGAGCCAGGTGCCATGCTGGGGCGCCGTCTGCTCACCTGCACTCAGCCCCTGCTGCCTGGTCCACCTGCCTGGCTTCTGTGCATCCCCCAGCCTCCTTGCCTGGACCAGTGCTGGTCTTTCAGGTGTGTTGTTGGAAGTCTTTTTTAAAGTCAGAGGACAACTCGAGAGTCCCCTAATGTTAGGTTGAATCAGATGTTTCTGGATGGTCTTCGTCACGGTTTAGGAGGTGGTCATGGGTGTGTTCTTCACGGTCAGCACACCCACACCCGGCTCTGTGACCAAAGTGACCCGTCTCCCAGACCTGGGTGGGCGGGTCCTGTAGCCCATGGCACCCTTAATATCCTAGTAGGTCTTAACATACTTTCCGGAAAAAACCCAAATCTGGATCTAAGTCCACACTCCTGAGCCTGCTTTCCGTTCCTTTTACAGCCCCAAGTTGGAAGTCAGTGTCCTGTCAAGATGGGAATAAACTTGTTAGTTAAGTCAGGAGCATCTGCTCTGTGTGACTGGAAGCGGGTGGAGAGGACAGAGTCCCCTGGAGCCGAGCACTGGGCTCAGAGGACTCGGTCCCTGCCCTGGGCCAAGACAATGGAGGCTGTACCTCTTGAGTTTTTATTCTGAGGGCAGTGATCTAACATGAGGCACTTAGTGTAGGACAGGAGAACCCCTCACCCAACCCCAAGTTCTGCCATTTACAAGGTATTCTGTCCCTTGTAGCTGGCCTGAGTATCCCAGCCTGCAGCGTGTTTCCATGGAACCTGTTTCTATGGAACCCATGACTTCTGGTCCCGGTTGTCTGTTTTACACGTCGGGGCCCACACCCGCCCCCAGCCTTTTTCCAGCAAGGAGGCTCTGCAGGGGGTGAGTGGGCCCTGGAGGGGAGACAGCACTCCTTGGTCCTCTGGTGGCCTGGCTGTCCCGTGTCCTCCACCTGCTCCCTGTCCCCACTGAGTCAGGTGGGTCAGGGCATCCTCCCCATTCACCGTGGGCCTTGTGTGTGCAGTGGGGGTGGGGGGGGAGCCTGGCCCAGTGCAGCGGATGGGGTGGGTGTCCTCCCTGTTCACCATGGGCCTTATGTGTACAGTGAGGGCAGCCTGGCCCAGTGTGGCATCTGCATGACATTCTGAACCTGCAGCATGGATTGAGGAGCCACACTCCAGGTTTTTACTGTATGCAGAGGGGGTGGGGGTGGGAGTGATCTGTTGATTGTTCTCCTTTTCTCAAGTTCATCACGCAAAAACACTTGCTAACCAGGAACTTGGCCGCCCTCCGTGGCCATCAGCCAGTCTGTCCCAAGGTGACCTTTTTGGAAAAGTGCTGAGACTTGAGGCCTTGGATTAAGTGTCCCTGTGCTGTGGCCTGTCCCGCACAGGTGGGTGGCCTGTGGTCCCTGAGCACAGGCCTGCCTCCTGGAGCCGGAGAAAGAGGTTTGCAAGAAATAGTTTGGGGCCCAAATTGGCGGTCACTCACTGGGGGGTATGAGGCTTGGCCTGTGCTGGGTCCTGTCTCGGAAGGAGCTTCTGGCAAGGCCCGTGTCCTGCAGATGCTGCCAGCTGGAAGGAAGCACAGGTGTGGGAGAGGGAGGGGGCTTAGGAGCTGGGGGGCTTCCTGGCCCCCACCTGGGGCCCCAGCAGGGTGACAGCTAGGCAGCCTGGCAGGGGGTCTGGGGCCCCATGGACAGATGAGCCTGGTGGGCTACAGTTCATGGAATCGCAGAGTCGGACACAACTGAGCAACTAACACACTTTCACTAAATAAAAAAGATAAAGTGTTCTTCTAGCCGAGGAAGAAGCTAAAGTTAATGGCAGATCAAGAGTGGAGGTTTTTGCAAGAAAGGGTTGGGAAACAGAGAGGAACCATAAAAGGTACACACAAACCTCAGCACTCAGCCGCCACAAGGGGCCGACCAGGGCCTGGGAGGCCCAGGCATGTCCTTGGCGGACAGTGGTGTTTTGCCTGGGCCTCTGGCCGGCTGAGCTGTTCGTCTGAGATGGGGGGGAGGGTCTGGGAGCTGGGGGGTTAGCATCTTATAGTAACAAACCTTACAGGTTTTCACTAGGGGGAGAGATAGTAAGTGTGGATTCATTACACAGTTGCCACTGATACTAATCTAAGCTGTATGGTGAGTGATAGGCAGTCTGGCCACTTAGGGGCCCTGCCTGCTTCCCTGACTTCTGCCCTTTGTCCTCCTTCCCCCTTCGGGCCACTCTGGTTTGCCCACTGGTCGTGGGTGATCCTCTCCCACTGGGAGTGAGCACTGTGGGGCAGGCAAGCGGGGCTCAGGCAGATCTCCATCCATCACTGAGGTCTCGCCCAGTTCCCATTCTGGAAGGACTTCCCCATGTTTGTTCATCAGTTGTCATTTTTGTCCCCAAGGACAGGGAGTGTAGGGTCAGGAGGACCTCTCGAGACTCCCGCTTCTGCAGCCCTGGGTGCTCAGGGCCGTTACTCAGGTTTCCTTGTCTTTTCTAGAGAACCCCTTTGGGCCGCTTAACTGCAAATCCTGTGGCCTTTGGAACTCCCTGGCAGCCCAGTGGTTATGGCTGTGCACTTCCACTGTAGGGGTTGCAGGTTCAATCCCAGATCAGGGAACTAAGATCTCACAAGCCTCACGGAGCAGCTAAAATATAAAAAATAATAACGTTGCCTTGTTGTTTGGCCTAAGGCACCAGGGTATTCCCTGGGATAGTCTGAAGGACTTTGCAGGATGCCATCTTTTATGATCATGAAATATCATTCAATGTTTTCTCTGAGCCGTCTTCCGGGTGGGGCCTGAGCATTCACTGCACAGGCGTGGTGCTGTTGTGTTGGTGATAGCTGTTGTGTTGGTGATCGAGGTGGTTGCCCTGAGTTACCATCAGGCCTCTGGGGTTTGCTGGAAATTCAGCCTTGTCTTCTTTGTTGTTGTTCAGTTGCTAAGTTGTGTTTTACTCTTTGCGACCCCATGGACTGCAGCATGCCAGGCTTCCCTGTCCTTCACCATCTCCCAGAGTTTGCTTAAACTCATGTTCATTGAATCGATGATTCCATCCAGCCATCTTATCCTCTCGTTCCCTTCTCCTTCTGCCTTCAGTCTTTCCCCGCATCAGGGTCGACTCTTCACATCAGGTGGCCGAAGTATTGGAGCTTCAGCTCAGCATCAGTCCTTCCAGTGAATATTCAGGGTTGATTTCTTTGATAGGCTCTCCTTCCTGAACACTGGACTGGGTGTTACCTGCTCACATCCTGCTTTGGACAGGTGGCATCAGCCTTCAGTTCACTCACTTGAGCCTTTGAGAAACGTCAGTATTGATCTCCCTTCCCTTAATCGTCTCCCTAACTTGTGACCCAGTGTTTTAACTTCTTCCATGTTCAGCTCCTCCCATCATGTGTTCAGCTCTGCACGGGGCCTTGGGAGATAGACACTGACATGCATGTGTGCATGTGCTGTGCATGCTTATGTGTGTGAATGTGGTCAGCCTCCCGCCAAAGTTCAGGGCAGTTGTTTCTTTGGAAGGAGGCCTGTCTGGAGGCCTCTGGCCAGGTGGCTCTGGCTGCAACAGGTGTGTCGTCACGCCCAGCGTCACCCTGAAGGAGCCTGGGGAAGGCACAATGTGTCCAGAGTGGCTGCAGGGCCAGCAGGGATCCTGGAGCCATGCTGGAGGGTGTGACTCCCTGGGTGCCAGTAGGTCACTTGTTCTGGGCTGTTCTGCCCTGATCTGGGCTGACAGCCTGGTATGAGGGTCTGGTTGTGGCTGACCTGAGCTAAGCAGCAAGTCCAGCCTGGTCCTCATGTTTCCTCCTCCTTTATCTCCTCCCTTTCCTTCACCTCCTCCTTCCCTTCCTCTCCCCCAACCTGGGAACTACGCACACTGCCAAGCTGTCCTCAAGGGTTTCCAGTCCTGGGCAGAGGCGGGTGGGTGCGCTGGGGAGCAGGCCCAGGATGCTGGAGAAGCCCTTCCTTTGTGCTGTGGCCTGGCTCAGCCTGGGAGGGTGGTAGAGGGCTGGGGTGGGGCTGTAGCTTCCTCCTCAGTCTTCTGGGCCCTTGGGGACACCCAGGCGGCCTTTCCTGTGAGGTGTTGGAGGTGGCAGTCGAGCTGTTCCCAGTCAATGGTCAGCATCCTCCTACACAGCGGAGGGAGAGGTAAACACTGGGTTGCCTTGGCAACTGGCTGAGCCAGGGCTCAGAGTGCTTGTGGTGAGAGAAGCTCTCATTGTCTCAAGTTTCTGGGATGAGCTTCTATTTTGATTTTTTTTTTTCCTTTAATTAGCTAGAGTGACTAAGATACCAAGATGCCTGACCTGGTTCCTAGAATTTCTTAATAAACATTTATATTCCTTTTATAGGAGGCATGTTTACTCCCATGATTCATAGGCTTTTTGTTTTAAACTGTGGAGAGGCCCTGGCATGGCTTGGGAAGGGGCGGGGGTTGTGATGGCAGGGTCCTGGCCCGCGAGTGCTTACTTCAGCACCACCCAAGGACTGTGTTGACTTTGAGGTTGATGAAGCTCCCTGGAGAGATTTGGGGAGATACCTCTCTCATCTCAGGGTGTTCAGAGCCCCATAACATGCATCCAGAAGTCTGTCTAAGCCCAAACAGTGCCTTTCCCCCACCCCCCAGACTCTCCTGGGAGGTCAAGATAGGAGCTCGTGTACACCTTGATACAAGGTGTACTTTGGTGTTTGCTCTTAAACCTTGCTGCTCTCAGAGGTGGCTGGGCTGGGTATCCCTGGGCTCGAGAGGGTCTAACCAGGCGGGGGCACCTCGCTGGGTGACACTCAGTGACAGGCTGTCCTACAGGCCTCTCCCTTTACCTGGCACTGCCCTGCTCCATCTGCCCCCACTGAGAAGGTGCCAGGTGAGTCTGCAAGGAAGCTGACCTTGTTGGTTTTATCACGCATAGAGCAGACCCACATGGCCATCTACAGAGTCGGGCCAGGCCTGTGTCCAGGGCCAGTCTTTATAGTGGGTATGCAGGCCTCTTGGCTCCTTTCCCTCAGCACAAGACAGGGCTGCCTCGTGGGCCCCCCACCCCTGGCTTTCCTGCATGAGGAGCAGCTCCCTGAGGAGGCAGCTGTTGGGGTTGCAGGGACAGTGTGTTGGGGGTCCTGCCATCTGTAAGTCCTGACCATCTGGGCTGTGGACTTGGAGCCATGTTGTTGCTGTATCTCTGGTCCCGGCCCCACAGAAGCTTGACTGCACATGTGCTGTGTCTTAGTAACCTCGGTCAAGAGCCTCTCAATGCTTTGTTTTCATCAGAGGAAGGGCTTTTTGTCTGATTGTGTGCTGTCGTTTTAACAGACGCAAAGTACGGTACGGTGTTGGCCTGGGAGAGAGAACAGATGGAGCCTGGCTCCACGTTCTCAACTGGGCAGCAGGTTGGGCCGTGCTGACCACTGACCCCTGAGAGCGTGCACAAGGCACATGGTGTGTGTGTGAGGGGGGTGTGTATGTGAGTGTGTGTGTCTGCAAGTGTGTGTGTCTGCAAGTGTGTGTCTACGAGTGTCTACTAGTGTGTGTGTGGTGTGTCTACAAGTGTGTATGTGTCCATGAGTACATGTGTCTATAAGTGTGTGTGTGTGTGTGTGTGTGTGTGTGTGTGTGTGTGTGTGTCTACCCCATGAGAGCAAGATTCCCCCCACTGCTGCATTGCTCTTGGGCATCTGAATTAACAGACATTTTTGGTGACCTCTTTTGGGGAGAAACAGATGACTTAGAATGACTTTTTGAAGTAGGTTCCAACTCGTGCATCAGGGCCTCACAGAACCACCCTGGGGCTCGTTGTGTGGGTGAGCTGTGTCCCAACCTCAGCTCTGGTCTGTCAAGGGCCCCTCCATCCATTCTGGGCCACAGAAAGGCGGTGGAGATCCTGTTGCTATGGAGATGTGCTGCCCAGAGTCTGTGCTCAGGCTGGGGAGTGGCACCCTCGCAGGTGAGCCTCACTGGTTACTGGTTACCAGGCACTCAGCCCTGACCACAAACTGTAAAACAGGAGCCGCCGAACTGGAGCCTTGAGGTAGAAGCCCAGGTCCCTGTCCCCAGAGCAGCTCTGAACATGCCTGGGCCAGGGGTAGGAGCAGGGGTGGCATCCTCCACCTCCCCACCACTGGGTATCCCTGGTCTTGACCATCTCATGGTGATGAGCAGCAGTGCCAGTCCTGCCAGGGCACTCCACCTGGATGGATGGGCCCTCTGGGTGGGGCTTCCAGAAGCCAGCCGTGTTGGGAGAGGGGCTCACCTCTGGGGGGCCCCTTTGTAAACCGCAGCCTCTTCAGTCGGAAGGACAGAGACGTTGGCAGTGGCCATGGCCCCTTCAGGTGAAGGGCTCTGTCCCCATGGCCAGGGGAGCCCCCTCAGGACCATGGGCTTCCTGAGCCCTGGGTCTGAGCAGCACCCGGGGTGTTTTCCAGGGTGACCGTTCTCATGGACTCCAGGCCATCTGGGGATTTTCTCCACTTTCTTCTCTCTCTTTTGGGGCTGCAGTTCTCTGTTTGCAGATTCGAGAGTTGTGTCCTAGAGGGAAGTGTGGGAGCCTTGTTGAGGCCAGCTCATCAGCTGCAGAACCACAGTTCTGTCCTTCTCCTTGAGGCTCTCACCCTCGCATCAGTGCATTTGGCATCGAGGTGCTTCCTGTGCAGTCTGAGGGGCCACGTGGAAGGAGCACCTCTGTGCTGAGTGACACCTGGGCACCTGTGTGGCCGTCCTTCCTCTGTCCGGCATCTGGTTGTTTCAGAGGACATTTGTGGGCATCCAGGTGGGGCAGGGGCTGTTCCATGGGGTTGCTAGACAGAGGACGACGCTGAGTGACCAGGCTGTTGATGTGTGAGGTCCCCGAGTCAGATGCCTCCAGCAGCCCTGTACCTGCGCGGCTCCGCCCCTGCCTCCGCCCTCGGGATGCTCACCTGCTTGGAGATGGTGAGGAGGCCAATGGGGTCCAGCCTTCTGCGGGGCCCACAGCGGGAAGCTCCTTGTGTCACCAGCACCCTGGGCCACAGTGATGCCAACCAGGTTTCTTGTGTTAGGGTACGATTTCTCAGCACAGGAAATGACTGGGAACTGTTTACTGCTCACACAGTCCAGAGCTTCTGGAGCTGGCCAGCCGGGTCCTGGGACACACTCTGGTTTGCAGGCTCAGATGGTGGCCCTGTGAACCCTATGGAGGATGGAGTCTTGCAAACCCTGGGTCAGGTGGCCAGAGGGCGTCTTGGCTCCCAGGCCGGGCCTGCTGTCTCCTGGTCCCAGTTCCTGAATCACTTGGTGAGGGGGGAGGTGTCTGCTTCTCCATCTCCCTGGAGTCTGGAGTCATCCATCCCTTGGATGATGACATAGTGGCCCCCACCCACTATGCTTGGAGCCTATCACTTCTGTCCGGAGGCTGGCCTCACTCCCTCCCTCCTCTGCATACGGGCCTAGTCTGTGCTGACCTCTGGTTCCCCCTCTCACACCTGCAGTAGGGCTGGGGGGTCAGCAGAATGGTCTCCTGAGTGTCTTCATCACCACCCTTGCCCCTGTTATCAGGCCAGGGTCAAAACATGTCCCTGAGTCCA
This sequence comes from Bubalus kerabau, assembly GCF_029407905.1. NCBI lineage: Eukaryota > Metazoa > Chordata > Mammalia > Artiodactyla > Bovidae > Bubalus > Bubalus kerabau. The sequence goes on from NC_073642.1 coordinate 28,278,142, forward strand.
GCCAGGGGTGCTGGGAATTGGCAACAGCCAGGTGCTCGGCTGTTGGGGTGGCCTAGCCCTGCCCCACCGACGTAGGCCTAGCTTGTGGGGAGTCACCCCGCACTCGGGGGCCTAGGCTGGGGGGCCTGTTTCCAGAGGTCAGCAGGGAGAGCTCAGGGAGGCCTGGGCTGTCCTTCCACCCCTCCCTGGGGCCAAACCCGGTCATCACAGGATCTGTCCTAAGAATGTGGAGAATGAATTCTGGTTCAGAGGTTTATGGATTTTTTTTCCCTAAAAGCAGTAGAACCTTTCTGTCAACAATATCTCAGTGGATTCCAGGACAGAAAAGAGCCTGAAGGACGGCTGGCAGGGCAGGGGTGGGGGTGGTGAGGACGCTGCGGCCAGGAGCACTCTGCGCCCCTGGAGGACAGTGCCAGCCTCCCCAAGGCTGGGCAGGCTCCTGCCCCCACATGGTGGGCACCAGATGACAAGCTTCAACGCCCGAGGCCATGAGTGGGGTGCACCGATCCTTAGGGCCAGCCTGGGGACTGGGGCCTGTGGTCTTGGGAAGATGCTTCTGGGCTGGGGATCTGTGTCCTCCCAGGCCTTCACAGACTTGGCTAGGGCGATGGGTCTGGAGGAGGCAGCGCTGAGAACCCAACCACACCGAAGGGCAGGGTGGGCCGGCCAGGAGTCACGTGAGGCCCCACGTCCTCGGGCAGTGGGGTCCCGGCCACACTGTAGCCAAGGTCAAGGCAACAGGGCTGAAGCTAGGGGCTGGCCTGGCCCACGGACCCGAGTGTAAAGCCACATGTGTGGGGTGTGCCCCACAAGACGGTGCCAGGGCAGGGGTTACTTTGCTGTCCTGAGTGCCATGAAGGCCCTGGCTCCCGCTGGTGAGGGAGGCCTGCACCCCCTCAACTTCCTCCCTCCCCAACCGTGGGGCCCTGTGCAGGTGTGTGGTGGCAGGTGTGTGGTGACGGGACCCTTGCGGGTGAAAGGAGGCACTGGGGATGGGGAGGAGCGGATGGAGTCTAGAAAGTGGGGAAGCTGAGCGGGGCTGATGTCCTTGCTGGGCAGCACCTGCCTGGCTGGGGGTGTCACCGCCACGAGGCCACACTAAGACCCCGGGCGGGAATGGGTTGGTGCCTCTCGTCACAGACACCACTGACCTGGGGCCTTGTGACAGGCACCATGCTCAGTAGATATGATAACTTGGAGGCTGAGAAACCGGCCAGGGAGGCATGGAGCTGGGGTTTGGTGTCCCCCTTCCCCAGCATCCCAGGCACCCCCCCTGGAGCTCCACTGGTGGCACCAAGGCTCCTGAGGAGAAGGCTCCTGTGGCCCACCCTGGACCACCTGGGAGGCCAAGGTCATAGGCACTGGCCCCTGTGCCTAGACCTTGCTAGGCTGACTGCCGTTTGGGAAGTGCACTTCCTGGCGCTTGTGGGTGGGGAGAGGGGAAAGGCAGGTCTTTCCAAAGCCGTGAACCAGTCTCCAGTAAGGCCGGGGCAGGGGGATTGAGTTTGGACTGTGGGGTTGTGGGAGCAGAGAGACACTGCCCCGTCTCTGGGGGGTAGTCCAGAGGCAAGTCTGGGCCAGAGGGGCGTTGCCTTGGTGATGAGAGCCAGGCTTAGGGTGTGGGCATCCAGGAGCCAAGAAGGGGTGGTGGGAAGGTGGAGTCTTGTGGGGGTCTTCAGCAGAGTGGACGGGGGCCCTGAGGGAAGGGGTGGGTGACTCTGGAGGCCAGGGAAGAAGAAAGGAAAAGTGGGTGTCACCGATGCCCTTCATGTCCCCCAGGGCAGGGCCCCAGGGCTGCATGCATACCCCTCCCCTCCAAGGGTATCTTTGAAAGAATGCACAGGAGGAGGGAAGGCTCTGGCAGCTTCTTTCTACTCTTTCTGGGTGCCCCTTGTCTATTTCTGAAGACAGGACCCGAACCCTAGGTTTTCTGCTGATGAAGGAAAGTGGAAAATGCACAGGACATGGCGGGATGTCAGGCTACCCAAGGAAGGGTCCAGTCTAGAAAAGAGACAAGGACACGATGGACATATATGGGAGCAGCCGGCAGCCCCTTCTATCACCTCTGACTTGGCTTTGTGCTCAAGTGACAGCAGAGCCCAAGGTCTGGCTGTGTCAGCCCAGCCTGGTGCTCTCTGAGAAGAGGAGGGCCACGTGTGGCATGCATGTGCAGACACACGTTTTTATTAAAAATGATATATTAACTGCAAACAATTTTGGAAAATTTGGAAAAACTCAAAAAAGGGATTATGTGATACCCTATTTTACCTCTTCAGAGCAATTGTCTGGCTCTGTCCTCACCTTTAGGTCTCTTCTCCAAAACTGGGGATGGTAGACAGCCAAGTGGAGAACTCCACAGCATCTCCCGGAAAGATGTGTCTTTTCAGATGACCCAGATCCACCATCCGTGGACCCGGGGGCAGCTTCTGAGTTGGGTCCCATCGACAGTTGGAGAATGTGTGCTCCACCCATTTATGACTTGCTGGTAGTGCTCTGGGACCGGGTCAGATATGTTCCTGTTTCTTGTAAGAAGTAGCTTTACTGGAAACTATGATTTTAGCGCATTGCACTTGTTTTTATTTCTGATTATAAAAGCCAAGTGTGTTCATGAAAGAGGATTTGGGAAATGGAAAAGCATTAAAAGAAAAAGAGGAAAAGCAGTAACTTTAATCCCACCTCCCATGAGACACTGTGTTAACACGTCTGCCTGTATCTATTTTAACATGAAATGTGGGATCATCCCACACAGTCATTTTCCGTTTGGCCCTTTCTCACTGTGACATTCTGTGGTGGTCACGTCTCCAAAGTGCCAGCAGGCCCCTGGACCTGGCTTCTCATGGTTGCCCTGCGCATCCTCGTCTGTTCATCCCTGGTGTCCTTACTAGGCCCTGGGTCGGGGGCTCTGATACCTCCAGTGACTTGCTTTGCTGGAAAGCCTGTGACTGACTGTCACCCATGGTGGGCTTATCCTTGTTATCATCCTGGGAGCAAGCACAGGAATGCGCACTTAGGGGCAGATTGCCTTCTAGAAAGGAAGAATGAGTGACACTCAGTGATGCATGAGAGCACCCAGCCCAGTACCCTGGCAGAAAGAAGGGTGCTCTTAGATGTCCAAGGGCTTTGCAGTGAGCTGAGCTGGCTGGTAGGGAAGGCCCCGGACTTGCTCTTTACCCCAGGCCCCTTAGACTGCTCTGCTGTACCTCTGGGCCCTCAGGGCTGGAGGGCATGAGACCTCGGATGCTGAGATCTCCTGGCCCTGGGAAGCGGCCATGGAAGCTGTTTTCATCATTGGCTCAGGCCTCACCCACAGCTCTCCATCTCTTCTCAACACTGGTCTCCACAGGAGACCCTCCACCTGGACTCCAGTTCCACTCTTCAAATTACCCGGGCTGCCTGCTCTGTACACATGGACCTGGTGGCCCGGGTGGCGACCAGCCGAGCCCTGGTCAGAGTTTCTGGAGATGTAAATGGCACTGAGGTCAGTGCTGGGTGAGTGTGGGTCTAGGCCAGCTTGGCTGGGTGTGGGCCAGCGCTCGCCCTGTGGTGGCTTTGAGGACTGAAATGTGCACACGTGTGGTGGTGGAGTCACTTGTGGTGCCTCAAGCTCATGGCCCTGGGCTGGTCCCGGGGAAGGGCCTCCAGCAGATGCTCTAACTTAGGAATGGGCGCCCCATCCTTGGGGCCACAGCTAGCCCATGGCCTCTGTGTTCCAGGCCAAGCCAAGCACCCTTAGGAGCAAAGAGGGGCTTTGCTTCCGCCTTCCCGGGAGCACTGGGTATGACCTCTAGGGGAGCAGAGCTCCCTGACCGCCAAGCGGCAACAAGACCGGGCCCCCTCCCTTGTCTGTCTGCAGCCACTGTGCAGCCGGCCCCTCTCAGGGCAGTCAGGAGTCACAGCGCCCACTTCCCAGCCATGCCTGTGTGCTCAGGGCCTCTGCCCGCCCAACCGTGTGACCCAGCATGTCACAGACCCTTGGGCCTGGTTTCCTGGTGTGTCACCGGCACTCCCTATGGAACCAGGGCAGGGGCTTGTAGGCCTGGCTTCAGGGCACAGTCATGGGGGTTTATACCAGCCCTCCCTGGAGCAGAAGTCAGCCAGGCTAGTGCCAGGGAGGCCGTCCCTGCGGCCGTGGGAGAGAAAGCCAGCTCGCAGGGCAGAAGCAGCAGGAAGTCCCCGTGGGCGGGAGGAGGGGAGCCCCAGGAGGGGCCAGGATGGGACCTGCCATCTGGCCACCCACCCCCGGGTGCCCCCTGTCTGGCTGGTCCCAGCAGGGCTTGGGTGGCGTCCAGATTTATTTTCATTTTCAATTCCCTTTATTGCTCAAACCACTTCAGGGCCACAGAAAACAAACTGTTATCCTCAGCCGACCTCAGTTCCCTGGCCTCAATTGTTTGCCATTTGCTAATTTTAGCTTCTGATCATTTCCACCCTCATCCTCCCCCCAAAGGGAGACACACACCAAGAATAGTGCCTGGAAGGGGGGCGGTGTCTGCGGCCAGAGTTCCCACAGCCATCTGGCCGCAAGCGGGGGTGGCCAGGGCCTGCAGCAGGACCCCCAGGTCCTCTTGGTGGGGATCCTGCACCCACAGGGCTTGGATGTGAGGACTCCTCTGAGTCTGTTTCTCCTTTTAAACAGAAACCAGGCTCTTTCTGGGAAGTCCCCCTCCCCCATGGCCCGACCTGGCTCTTGGACCCCTGGAGACAGTAACTCCATAGCACTGCCCACTTCCGGGCTGAGGGGACTCACACAATCCAGGGGCCCATGTGGCGCTTGGCAGGGAAGGCTCAACCCCCGCCCCAGCGCCAGGGCTCCCGCCCAGCCTACAGGGCACCACCCTGGCCTCCGTAGGGCGGACCTGGAGCCGCTAACCAAAGCCCAAGCCTAGGGTGCGGCAAGTGGGCCTCAGGCACTGGAGGAGGGACAAGGTCCAGTGAGCAGGTTGGCCTCTGAGCCAGGCCTGCTGGAGGAGAGAGCAGAGCCTTCAGCCCTTGATTATCTGCAGGGTCTCCAGGCGCCCCTAACATGTCAGGGCCCCGATTTGGAGACCAGAGTCTGGCGTGTCTTGGCCTAGAGTAGCGCTCAGTAAGATGGAATAAAGACACAGAAGCCCAAAGCCCCCCATCCTCCAGTGACCACAGAGCTGGGGAGTGGGGAGTCCCCAACCCCGCACCCACTGACAGAGCTGCATGAGGGGAGCAAGCAGCTCCAAGACAAGCACACTGTCAGAGCTGCTCTGGACACAGAGTTTTACAGAAATCAGGAGCAATGACTGAAACAGCTGAGAGCTCGTGGGGTGATGCAGGCTGATGGGGATATTCTATGGTGGGGTGGGGCAGGCACCACATCCACCCACCTGGTGTCCTCCATGGTTTTTGCAGACGGGTGATGAGGCTAGCACAGCAACTCTCCGAGGAAAGGCTGGGCTGCCAAGAACGCTGGACCTGTCCCTCCAGTATTATCAGAGTCACTCAGGGTTGGGGGCGGGCAGGACCTGAGGCCCGCATCCATGTTCTGGCTGTGACCCGTCCAGAGGCAGCCGTGTGGCCTCTTTGGTGGTGACCACCTTGCCCCCCTTCCCAGTCTCAGTTTGGGGTGTTATCCCACTCACCTTCAGAGGTGCTCAGGACTAAGAGATGCTGCAGGCATCCCAGGTGTTGCTCACGTTTCTTTTCCTGAGAACTAAAGTTGCCCTTCTGCCTGGTTTTCTCAGCGCTGCTATTACTGCCTCATCCCCTCGCCCCCGGCCACGTGGCTCTCCCCACAGGGTGGGACATGCAGCCTGTCCTCTAGGGGACTCCTCTCCAGCTCCTTGAGGCCCTGGACTGGTGGTGCTGCTGTCCCGGGACCTGCCGCCATCTAGGCCCTGTTTCTTGGAGCCTCTGCTCCTCAGTGGAGCCTAGAAAGGCGCAGGAGGCTCTTTCTGGAGACTCGTGTATCTGCAGTGTTTTGCTCCTGGCCTCGTGCCTGAGTCCTCTGGACTGGATGTCTGGTCCTGCGTCTCCTAGTCAGCTTGGGGTTCAGGGGGCCTTGCTTTGCAGTCTTGGGCCTTTGCTGTGGTTGCTGGCAAATCCGTAGCCACTCGACTCCTGGCACCTGACACGCTCCCCTGTCCTTGGAACTGTGGGTGTGGTTTCTGTCAGGAGTCTCTGGGGGTGGGGAGGGTGGTTTTCTGGTTCTCAACTGGTTCACCCTCCTCCCCACCCCCCTCAATAGGCTCTGTTCCTGAACTTGGCCTCGCTCTTGCCCACCCTGGGTGACAACCCCCCGTGTCCTCCGGCTCTCTGGGCTCCATACTTGGATCCTTTCATTTTCTTACCTTTGCCCTCTTATCATCCATTTTCTCATCTTTTGCTCTTTGTCTGTGGTGCTGTCTCCATGTTCTCTGACAACTCTGAGATTGGATTTTAATCTCTGCCATATCCCCGTATTGTGTGTCTTTGCTTTCAGACTCAGTTTCTGGGTCTCTTCTCTTTAAGGAGCATCCTGTTTTTGCTTCACACATGGCGTATCTTACCTCTGAGCACCAGTGACAGCTCTGGGAGTTGCTTCTCCTCACCTCTGCATCCCCCAGGCTGCCTTTTTCTTCTGGCCTGCCTGCCCACGCATGTCAGAGGCTCTTCTTATGTGTCTGGTGGCCAGTGGTGATTCTGCCCAGAGGCTGGGAGCTGCCTGGTGGTGTACCTGCCGCACCATTGGGCAGGCCAACCCCTTCCCCTCACAGGCGCCACTGCTGCCTTGGGCCACAATGTCCAGCCGGTCAGCTAGGGCCCTCCTTTTACTCTTGTCCAGAGATGTTATCCAGGAAGGACAGCTAGAGCCCCAGCCAGAAGTCTTCTCAGGGTACACAAGGAGGCAGCCATTCAGGAGAGTGCCGTCCCTGAGGCCGGTGATGGTGTGACCCTGGTGGTCCTGCAGTGTTGGAACCCACATTGTGGGTGGGGAGGACTCGGTCCATGTGGGGAGGATGTGGTCCAGGCAAGTATGAAAGGCAGAGTGCATATTGCCCCCTCTATCATGAAAATGCACCCAGTGGTTTATCTAGAACTCAGTCACCAGAAATCAGCCCTGAATATTCATTGGAAGGACTGATGCTGAAGCTGAAGCTCCAATACTTTGGCCTCCTGATGCGAAGAGCCAAATCACTGGAAAAGACCCTGATGCTGGGAAAGATTGAAGGCAGGAGGAGAAGGGGGTGACAGACAATGAGATGGTTGGATGGCATGACTAACTCAATGGACATGGAGTTTGAGCAAACTCGGGAGATGGTGAAGGACAGGGAAGCCTGGCCTGCTGTAGTGGATGGGGTCGCAAAGAGTTGGACATGACTTAGTGACTGAACAACTACAATAAACTGGGCAGAATCAATTCCCAAAGCCCACTGTAGCTGCAAGGGAGTTGGGCAGGAAGCATTTTCCCCTGGTGCATTGTGACTGCAGAGGCTAAAGTCATGTCATCTAGAGATAAGAAGATCCAGATAGCAGGTGCTGGGATAATGGGCACTTGGCTGTTTCTGCCACAGTCACCACTGAGCAGTTCCTGCACATTCATCCTTGGAATGGGCAAGCATTCAGCAGGGAAGTATCTGGCTGGCAAAGGTAGCCACTGTGTGATCCAGTCCTCCTAACACATCTGAGGAACCTTGGAAATCTCTTTCACCAGCATTTACTTTTTCCCCCAACAAGTGGGGCTGTATTAGCCCTTTGCACTATCTAAGAAGTACTGACTGACTTCTCAGAAATAAGCCAGGTAGCCTGGATGAGAGGGGAGTTTGGGTGAGAATGGATACCTGTATATGTATGGCTGAGTCCCTTTGCTGTCCACCTGAAACTGTCATAACGTTGTTAATCAGCCATAGTCTAACAGAATAAAAAGTTAGAAAGAAGCCACGTGCTCACTGCTGTCATGATCCCACAATGTGACTGCAGACTTCTCCGAAATTCACTGTCTGACTACTAGAGTAGTCAGGTCTCTTGGGCTTCTCTCAACTGGGACAGGTTCCTAGACTTTCCTTGTTCCCCTTGACCTTGACCATTGTGAGGGGTGGTGGCCAGGGATTGTGTAGAAGGTCCCTCAGTTTGCATATGTCTGATGTTTTTCTTGGAGTGAGACTGGGTTTATGGCTTTGGGGGAAAAACACCATAGAGGAGAAGTGCTCTTCTGTCCTCAGTCACTCGTGTCTGACTCGTTGCAACCCCATGGACTGTAGCCCATCAGGCTCAGACTCTGTCCATGGGATTTCCCAGGCAAGAATACCAGAGTGGGCTGCTGTTTCCTAGAAGGGTTCTTCTAATCACTTTATATCGGTAGGAGAGCAACAGCTGGTATGTACTTTGTTACTCAAACATTCCAGCCTTGGCCAGGGCCAGGTCAGGTTGGCTTCTGGGTCCCTTGCCCCTGTCATGCTGACTTCTGTCCACTTCTTCACTGTCTGGCATTACAAGCTGCTTCTGGCTCATCTTGTATGTTTACCACTCCAGTCCCAGAGTGAGCCGTGTCTCCAAGGATCCCCATTTATGTTTGTTGTAAAGTGGTATTTAGAGACCAAGATCTAGGTGCCACGGGTGTTCCTCATTCCTGGGGGTGTCACTGCTTCTTGCTCTTCCTGGTGGACAGAGCCAGGATGTGTCCTTGCCCACAGTCTTCACTCACTTAGCTCTCTGTGTGAACACAGGACTGAGCATGAGTTCACACCATCTCAGATTTGGGGGCATCCCTCCCCTACCCCCCAGGAAGGACTCACTGCCTCCCCTGGTCCAGAGGCTGTTGCCTCTCTGAAAGCAAGACCCAGGCTCCTTCCCCTTGCCTTGCATCCACCTGTTTGTTCAGCCCTGGAGCACATGTGAAGCACTTTGGGATGGTCTGCCCTGGATTCTCCTCTAAGAGGCTGGAGCTCTGTTGAAGTGCAGGCTCCTTCCTTGTCCCTGTCTCCCCACCCACCCAGACACCATGTCATGTGTTTGTAATATGGCTGGTGTCTATTGTCCCAGCCAGCCCCCATCCTGGGATCTCCAGCCTTCTCTCCAGGCTAAACATTTACAAACATTACAGTATTCTTGTTGAAGTCCAGTCTATAGGTTTTGGCAAAGCAGAGAGTGTGTAGCCACCCTCCCAGTACCAGGCAGAAGAGTTCTATCGCCCTAAAAATTCCGCTCTGTGGTCGACCACAGCCCTCCAACCCCTGGTGCATTTTCTGTCCTTACAGTTTTGCCTTTGGCGGAATGTCATATGAGTAATCATACAATGTATAGACTTAGGGGTTTAGCTTCTTCTTCGTAGCAAGATGCATTTCAGATGCATCCACCTAACCACTAGTTCCTTCTGTTTTGTGACTGAATTGTGCACCACTGTGAGGACGCAGCTCATGTTAAACCCCTCACCCACAGAAAGTGCTGACTGCCAGTGTTGGCTGATGGTGAAGTCCCTTGATGAATGCCTAGGAGTGGGACTGCTGCTTTGTCTAGTGAGTCTGTGTTTAATTTCTTAAGAAACTTCCCAGCCATCTTGTAAAATGACCATCCCACGTTGCATTGTCACTAGCAGCAAACAAGTTTCAGCTGCTCCACCAGCAGGGTCAGTTTTTTTGGATTTTAGCTGCTCTCATTTGTGTATGGGCTTCCCAGGTGGGGCTAGTGGTAAAGAACCTACCTGCCAATGCAGGAGACATAAGAGATGCGGGAAGATGCCCCGGAGAAGGGCATGGAAACCCACTCCAGTATTCTTGCCTGGAGAATTGCCATGGACAGAGGAGCCTGGAGGGCTACAGTCCATGGGGGTTGCAAAGAGTAGGACACAACTGAACACACACACACACTTGTGTAGGATGTCATCCTCTTGTTTTACTTTGGTTTCCTTGATGACAAATGATACTGAGCACTTTTCACATAGCATTTGCCATTTGTGCATCTTTGATAGTTAAGTTTGGCTCTCTCATCAGTATTACTATGCAATCAAGTGTTCGCTTATTGTTGAGATTTTAAAATTCTTTGTATATGTTGGATATGAGTTCCCTTTATTTACTTTTTATTTACTTTCAGGGGGTACACTGGGTCTTCATTGCTGCGAGTGGGTTTTCTCTAGTTGCGGCAAGCGGAGGCTTCTTTTGTTGTGGAACACAGGCTCTAGGCACACGGGCTCAGTAGTAGCGACTCACGGGCTTAGTTGCGCCACAGCGTGTGGGATCTTCCTGGACCCGGGATTGAACACGTGTCCCCTGTATTGGCAGGCAGACTCTTAACCACTGGACTACCAGGGAAGCCCCAGTCCCACTTTACTTTTGATTAGCCTTACATGAAGAATATTTTTATCAAGTGAGTAAAGCTGGGTCTTTACTTGTGGATCCTAAATGCGTGTCCTCACTTTTCTGGGGTGTTTGAGAAGATCTCCAATGAAACTGACTGAAATGTGAATCCTGGGCTGTCCGGGCTGGGGTGCCACCAATCACAGACTCCCAGACAGGCTGTTGACGGCACAGTGCTCCTAAGGTGGGAGGATTCTCCTTCTGAGACGGCAGGGAGAGGGCTGGGCCTTGACGGAGCTGCTCCCCTCAGCTCAGGGAAGACACTGGTGGGTTCCCTTTGGAGGCAGTTAGTGACATGACCACCAGAACAGAGAGGAGAGAGATGGAATCATCTATTCTTGGGGTTCAGCTCACATGAGTTGCTCATGGCATTAAGTCCCCTGGAGGAGATCCCCTGTGTGGAGCAGTCTGGGGTCTGGAAGCATTGAGGGAGCGGGGGAGGCGACACACCTCACCCCAATGCCCCTTCAGGAAAAGTACGGGGATGTGAGTCGAGTGTGCGTGTGTGACACACAGAGATGGACTCAGGCCCTTGTCTGGGTGGCTGCTGGCCGCCTGCTGGCAGAAACCATTGGTGTTTTATTCTCGCTGTTAGAAAGGGGACCTTGGGTACAGAAATTTTCAAATGTGTTTTGTAACCCTTAGCAAAAGCAGGAAAAAGACCTTTCTGAAATGCCTGGTGTGTAGTCCTTCTGACCTTCACAGGCATGTGCACCCATGCGTGTCGGTGAGCACTGCTCCCTCGGCAGAGGCCTGGGTGCTGGCTTCCACGGATACAGGCCCAAGTCTGAAATACCTGTTAAGTTTGTTGATCCCCCGTGGTTCAGTGGGTTAAGAATCTGCCTGCAATACAGGAAATGCAGAAGACCTGGGTTGGATCCCTGGGTCAGGAAGATCCCCTGGAGGAGGAAATGGCAACCCACTCCAGTATTCTAGCCTGGAGAATTTCATGGACAGAGGAGCCTGGCTGGCTACAGTCCATAGCGTGGCAAAGAGTCAGACACGACTGAGCGGCTGAGCGCACACACACGTGTAGATAAGTGTAAATGTGTGTGTACATCACCATTGTGTTGCGTTCTGACTGTAGAAAGCAGTGCAGCTGAAAACCATAGTGATGGCAGGATGAGGTCATCCCAGATAGCTGTGAGTCCTCCGCGCAGTGACAGCTCTGGGGCACGTACATCTCCCCCATGCACGGGACGGTGGGGCTGACTGCTTAGGGGTCTGTGTTCCTGGTTAGCCGGTGGAGACAGAAGTGTGAAGTGGACCCCTGTCTGGTTTGTGAGAGCGTCAGAGAGATAGCTGGGCTGGCTCCACACCCACCCGCCCCACCCAACACATGAATCCTGGCTGTGGTGACCTTGGGGGGTGATTCCAAGGAGTGCCACCTTGGGGCAGCTTTCACTGGCCATCCTCAGCATCAGTCCCTTGCCAAGCCATAGAGGAAGGGGGCACCCCAGCCCAAGGCTTCTGGGGACACTGCCGGGAGTGGGGGCTGCAGAGTGGCTTCTGCTCTCCTTCCTGGCCCAGGTCCCCTGGAAACCTGCTCCAGGCTGGGCCAGAGAAAGGCAGAGGGCCAGGCAGGGTGTGCGGAGAAGGGCCAGCCTTTGTCCCTGGATCTGGAAGGCTCCCAGGAGGGCACTTCTCCCCAGACAGCATGTATATCTTCAGGGAGGGAGAAGGCCAGGAGAGTGGGGGGAGGGGCGGGCAATGGGTGGCCTCCCCCTCCGTGTGTGCAGCCTGATGTGCTGACTAGCACCCAGGCTTGCAGCAGGGCAATGCCCCTGAATTCCTGCTATGGCGTCTGCTCCAGCAAACAGAATCGGGTGTAACTACCCATGTGACCGAGGCTGGCCAGACATTGGCGAGTCTGGTGACCTGGGCTCCTTCCTGAGCATCTCGGGTAGGTCCTCTGAGTCTCCCAACTGTTGTAGCAGAAGTAGGTCAGTGACAGGATTTTTTTTTTTTTTTTTGCATCTGCTCGCTCAAAAACCAAAAGCATTTTCAGATGATAGTAAAATGGCTTACTTGTTTTTATTCTGATTTACTTGTTTTATGAAGTCAGCTCTGCAAAGTCCACCGTTTGGCTCTGTTTTGTTCGAGCCTCGTGACTTTTTTTCTCTAAGGGAAACGGCCTACTTATTGTCCCTGGAATAGCCTGGCTGTAGGCACCAGGCCTGGAGGCATAGCCCAGGCTCAGGTTTTCAGGGTGCAGCCTCTGGGTGCTCAGGCCTTGCAGACAGACAGGCCAGCCCCTCAGGGAAGAGAGCTGCCTGGCTCCTTCCACATGGTGGCTGCCTACAGGGATGCCCTTGTCGGGGTTGGGGGTCTGCCAGCCCTACCCTGAGGAACTAAAGGGGGGCCTTGTGGCTCTGTGGGAAAGGTGGTCGCACTGGGGCAGGTGTGGCTCCCCAGGCTGTCTGGATGATGGGCGGTGGCTTCCAGGGTGCTTTTCCTGGTGTCACCCCTGATGTTAGTGGCCAAGGTCAGCATAGGCGGCTAGCCATAGCCGAGCGTGGTCCATGGTGGGGAGGGAGGCAGTCCTGACATGCCATCCCCTCCTGTGAGCTGGGTGAGGCCATTCTGACATTTGACCTCAGGCCCCATCTTACAGATGGTTCATCCTGACCCCCCACCTGCCTCTTGGGGTGGGTGCAGTCCTGAATGGCGCACCCACGCCCATGCACCTTAGGGACTGGTTCCCTGCCTGCAAGGCCCACCCAGGAGGCACAGGGGGAGGAACCTGAGGGCTGGGGGAGGGGACACAGGAAGAGGAAGTAGGGCCAGAGTGCTTGCATAGCCTCTGCCTGAGAGCAGGGGGTGGTGTGCCCCGCCCCCTGGGCCAGGCCCTCTCCTTGGGGCCCTGGTGGCCCTGCTGACCACACAGAGCTGGCTTTTTTGGGGCAGGGGTAGTGTGGGGCCCCAGGTTGGCCAAGGGCTCATCTGTATCAAGGAGCAGTCTGGTCCCCGTGGTAGTCTCCGAGGACTTCTGTGCAGCTACTGGTGACTATTGTCACCCCAAGGTCTCCCCCACCTCAGAGGCTTTTCCATGCCATTCCTGCTCCCCCATCCTGCACACGCCCTGCCCTCATCCTTTCTTTTTTGGTCCAGGAGGAAAACCTTTCCCAGGAGCCTGCACAGGACACCCAGTCCCTCCCTCTTTCCTGGCCCTGGCAAAGGACTCCCATTCTCCTGCCTTGAACTTGGGGTATTCATCCTGGCAGTGGGATGAACTCTCCTGGGTTGCAAGAGGAGGTTGGGTGGCAACCAGTGTCTGCCCCATCCACCCAGGCTGGTGCTAAATGGTCAGTTGTGGGAGAGTGGACAGAGCGACTTTTATGGCAGGAACCTGGGGGGCCTCCAGGCATGATTACAACCCCAGGTCTGCTGCTGTTGGAATGCGTCTCTGCTGTCTTTTAAGCCATACCAGGTCTGTCACACTGTTTATCAGAGAGAGTCCTCCATCCAGCCGTCTGCAGTGTGAGCAGGGCTGTGGAGTCTGGGTGGAGTCCCAGTCCTGCCCTAGGAACTTGTAGAAAGGTAGAATTTGTGGCTGCCATTTCTGAGTTTGCTACGGATTTCTGTTTTTAATTTTAGGTAAAGACACTGTATGTTTCAAAATCCAGGGCATTTAAGTCCCTTTCCAAGGAAAGTTTTCTGAGTCCTTGCCCTCCAGGCGCCCAGCTCTCTGGCCCCCCAGACTGCTGGTCCTGCGTCCTCAGGTGCCCACCCGGAGCATCTGAGATCCAGGCAGACCTGCACGCACGTGAAACTTGGCCTCCAGACTGAGTGTCCTGCTTGGGAGCTTGCTTTTCTCACTCAGTGCCATCCCCTAGAGATCTTTCCATCTCAGTTCAGAAAGAACCCGTAGGCGTCTGTGGTGTGAGGGTCTGTTAAATGTATGTAACAAAGCCTAGAAGAGCATGAGTTGTTTTGAGGCGTTCGCCACACTGCGTGAGCAAGCTCACATCCCATTTTGTAGGTGTGCGGGTGTAGTCTGCAGGATAGCTCCCCCAAGTTGCACTGTGAGTTCAAAGGATACATAGGTCTGTCATTTGAGTAGTCATTGCCAGGCTGTCCTCTGCAGAGCTGGTGGCAGTATGTACTTCTATCAATAAAGAGTGGGCGTGCCAGCTCCCACCATCTCAGCACCTTGATAGGTAAGAAGGGGAGTGTCTGTGGGGTTTTGCTTGTATCTGTCTCCTGATGGGTAGTATTGAGCATCTTTTTGGATGTTCAAGAGTCATTGTACCTCCTGTTTATGAACTGTCAGTGCCCTCGCCCATTTTTCTATTGGGTGTTATTTTTTTTTCTTTTAATTTCTGTCATCTCTTCCAGTATTGGAAATTAGTCCTTTGTAACAAGAGCTGCAGATACATTTTTCTCAGTTTGTTACTTATTTTTTGCCTTTCCTTGTGACTTTGTTTATGGAGATGTATTTTTATACTTTTGTAGTCAAATTTATCAGGGTTTTCAGTCTTTATGGCATCTAAATTTTGATTCATAGAAAGAACTTCTAGCATATAAAAGGAATGTTCTCTCATGTTTTCCCCTAAAACATCTGTGGTTTTACTTTTCCCATTTAAATCTTTGACCCTTTCAGAGTTTATTCTGGTTTAAGGTATGCAGCAAGAGGCAATTGTTACTTAGTTTCCTGAGTAAGATGTTTTTGGACCCTATCCCTTGAACCCTGCCTTAGATGTCATTTTCTGCTCCATAATTTCCATGGTCCTAGAATCTGGTCCAGGCATTTCTGCTGTGCTATACTGCCAGTCAGCAGCCTGTGCAGCGAACGGCATGGTAAATCTGGTGGTCATTGCCCCCACTTCAATATTATTTTTCAGAGGGGTTTTTTTTTTTGCTATTTCTATTTATTTTTCTACATGAATTTTAGGACCAAGTTATCCTATTCCAAAACAAAGCAAGGCAAAGCAACAACCCAGAATGCCTACTTTAAAAATACACCTGCATCGGGAGTTCCTTGGGAGTCTAGTGGTTAAGAATCCACTGTCCAATGCAGGGGACACAGGTTTGATTCCTGGTCAGGGAACTAAGATCCCACATGCCAAGCCCTCAAGCTGCAGCTAAGACCCAACACAGCCAAATACATATTTTTTAAAAATACACCTGCACCCACTGTACAAACGTGGAGACACACGGGTCTGCAGAAGGCAGATTTGCTTGTTTAACTCGAGCCCCCAGGCTGTGTGTAGCAGTCTCCAGCCAGGTACCAACTCCCTTCATGTCCTGCCAGCCCTGGCATGTGCAAGAGTGCATAGGAGCGTGTGATGAGACACATGCATGCACCACAGCACTGCTGAAGGAGAGCAGCACCCCAGGCAGGACCAGGCAGTTTTGACAGAAATGAGCACCGGCTGGTTGTCTAGCCAGGGACGCTCCCAGGAGCTCCGCCTGTGATAAACCGCCTATCTCCTCAGAACACACGTGTGTTCTCACACTAAACCTTCACAGTTACTGTGAGATGCAGCCAAGACAAATGAGCAGGAGTGCAGGTGCGGGAGAGGGGCAGGCGCTGACCTCTGCAGGGTTGGCTTTCAGGCAGATATCACTGCTTCTGCCCGCTGAGTCCCAGGGCAAGGGGGATCCCACCAGGTGGCAGTTCTGTCTCCTGGGCCTCACCTCCCTCACCTGTACAGTGGTGGGTAAGAGCTTCCAGCCTGGACTCCCCAGGACACAGGCATCCAAGTGTCAGCTCCATGTGGGTTTGTAAGTCACCAGCAGAGGAGCCGAATGGTCTCCTAAAGAAAATAGAAGTCAGCTTCCCCCTCAGAGAACAGGCCTTTCTGTTGACCCTGAGGCTGCCGGTCTGGCTTTCTTCGGAGGCTGGCAATTGATCGGCCCCAGTGGTCAGCCATCTGCCGAGATGCCCGAGTGGGAGGGAAAGCAGGCCTCCCAGGAGTGAAGAACGTGGCCGTTTTGAGGTTAGGAACTGGAAGCGGACACATGCCGGAGACCACAGATTGGAGCGATCTATTGATGAATGGCAGGCCGCTTGCTGGCAGCCAGTAACTGGAGCCTGGGAGCAGCTGTTTCTCTATGGAGGCCTCCGCCCGTGCCTCCCTCTGACTGGACCAGCCTTGCCCCTCCCCCATCATCCTCCACATACCCGCACGGATGCCGTGTGCTCACCGAGGTGTGCTCTTGTGGATCTGGGCACCCCTGGACCACCTGCTTTTCTGTCCCGGGGCCCCGGGTCAGACTTCTCCTCCCCTCTCCCTTCCCCAGGTTTCCCGAAGCTGGGGCCGGTAGAGCCCAGCACTCACTGCCCAGAAGGGGCCCTGGTCTGCAGGCGCGGCGCTGGTCCTGGCACCACCACTGCCTCGACTGCCCACCAGGGGCCCACACACAGAAAAGAACCACGACGCAGTTGCTCTTGGAGCCAGCACCTCCCTCACTCTGTGGAGGCTGGCAAGTTTGGCCTAGGCTGGATGAGCCGAGTGAGGTCACGGGGCGCACACGCCCTTGACGGAGGGCAAACGGGAGGCGGTCTCTGGACCGGTCCGAGCAAGCGGAGCCTGCGCACTAGTGAGCGCGGTTGCACCTGCGCAAGACGGGCCCCGGGGCGGGGCGCCGTTGCGGGGGTTGGGCGAGGAGAGCCCTGGGCTCCCGCCCGGCCTCTTGTGGCTTCTCAGAAAGAACACGCTGTCCCCGCCCAGGCCTGTGGCTTGGGCAAGAGTGTGGGACGCCCTGTTCCCTGATAAGATGAGGCAACCGCTTTCGGCTGCCTTGCAGGGCGCCAGGGAACATTTATGTAACCCCCGCCCTGCGTGCCCCTACCCCACCCCCACGACCCGCTCCCTGCGGGACCACGTTCCCCGCAACTGTACAACACCGCCAGGCCTGGCCCCCTACCTCGTCCCCACGCTACATCCCCAAGGATCAGCACCCGCAGATCCTCAACCTGCCTCCACTGTTACCCTCGTCCCTCAGTCCTGGCTCCTTGGGGCCTAGCATTCACTGGCGGGTACCCACCCCTCCAGCATGGCAGGCCCCTACCCCAGTCCGTGGATCTCCAAGGCCCGTCACTGTGACCCTGACCCTCCTCCAGTTTACCTCTCTCCTCCCCGAGCATCCAGTCCCTTTGCTGTCACCCTGCCTCTCTTCACAAGGTCTCTCTTCATCCTGTCCTATGGCCCCCTCAGCCCACACACCTGCCGCCCTCCTGGCTTCTGAAGTTGGGGGTGGTGGGCAGGGAGGCTGCAGGAGACATGGACTCGCTTCAGGGGTCTGGGGTCTGAGTCCTTTCTGCGCTGGGCCGAGCGCCCTCCGGTGGTAGCTCGTAGTACCGCTCCTGTGTCCTGATTACATCCTAGGAAGAGGCAGGTGCAGAACTTGAGCTTGGTTTCCTTTCGGCTTTACTTAGAGCATGGGTGGACCCCCCAACCCCTGGGCCTGCTGGCCTCCCGCCCGACTCTGGGTACACCCCGCACATACACACACACACTCAGCTCAGCCACCATGCCACCTGGGGCCAGTCTCCAGAGCCCCACCCTCCAGAGGTTTTCAAAGTGAGGTCCAGAGACACCTGCAGGTACTGCAGACCCTTCCGGGGAGCTGTAAGGTCAGAACTATTTTCATAACAGTAACATTATTTGTGGAATATCCCAGAGGCTGTGTGATGTATGGTGACATCACCCCTCTGACAGCTACTGGAATGTGTGCTTGAGTTTAAATATTTTGTTTTGATTTCTTTGATAAATCTCGATGGACATAACCCAGGTGAACAAAAGCTCCCTCCCTGGGAGGGAAGCTCCCTCTCACCCTTCCTAAAAGGGTGAGCAGTGCTGTTGGGGAGGACAGCACTGTTGGGGAGGACTCCCGTCCACGCTGCCTTTGCCCCACGCTTCTGGTCCACCTCCTGGGTGCTGCTTGAATGCCACCACTCAGAGGCCAGCTGAGCCAGACCCAGTGCCACTCGATGCCAGCATGAATCATAACTTCTGAATGGTTTATCCGTCTGTCTATGGACCGGCTTATTGTCCGCTGGGAACAGGCTGCTGGAGGAATAGAGAAGGGAGCAGGGAAAGCTCTGTCTGCAGGCATCACACCCACGTCCCTAGGGCCAGGCATTATGTTTGTACTCCATCGTGCTTCTGATGCCTGGGCAGGCTGAGGGCTGCTGGCTGGCTGAGTGGTGATGCTGGACCCTCCCACCTGCTGCCACCAGGCTGCCAGGCACCAGCACTCTGTCCTGTTGAATGTTGCCCCTCCCTGCTGCCCTGGGATCATGCAACCCTCTCTAATTATATCCACCTAAGGAGCCTCCCAGAGTTGCAAGCAGAAGGACCCTGAAAAGGACAAGCTCCCAACGAGGACACAGGGGCTTATTAGGAAGCAAGGCTGAGTGTGACTTTGGGTTGGTTCTGTGCCCCCCACCCCTGGCTCCTCCAAGCAGGCCCAAATCTGAGAAGACTAGTTGATAAGAGTAATAGATGAAAGTGACAATAGCATCTCAGGAGTCATCACTGGGCATGTACCAGGCCCAGTGCCAAGGGCTGCTTGAGTGCAGTCCTGTAGAATCACCACCTCACTATGAAGATGGAGCACTGTGTTCATTTCCTGTGGCTGTTGTAACCAGTTACCACAAGCTGGGTGGCTTAAACACCCACAACAGAAGTGTGCTCTCTCACTGTGGAGGGTAGCAGTCTGAAATCAAGGTGTAGGCAGTGTCAGTTCTCTCCCCGTGTCTGGTGCCCACCCCAGATACCGAGTCCCTTGGCTTATGGGCCCATCATTCTCTGGAGCCCTTTTCCTTCTTTTCTGGTCTTTGTGATCTTGTCCCATGATCTGTACCTTATCGTATCTGGAAAGACATTTTTCCCAAATAAGGTCACATTGCCATCTTCCACGGGTAAGGACTTGGATATATCTTTGGTGGGGCCACTCTTTACCCCATGGCAGGCAGTGAGGCACTTGTCTGAGGCCTTAAGTCAGTACATAGTGGAGAGAGGGGCCGAGCCTCACTTTGAGGTTCAGCACTGGTCATGTGAAGGACACCACCATATCCTGTGCTGGACCTTTCCAAGTACTTTATAACAACTGTGTGGTGTCATTCTGCTAGGATGGAGTTCGAACTTTTTTTTTTTTTTTTTAAGTTAAAAATGTTTTTGCCATGTGTCATGTGGGATTTTAGTTCCCTGACCAAGGATCGAACCTGCGTCCCCTGCAGTGGAAGCACTGAGTCTTAACCACTAGACTACCAGGGAAGTCCTCTCATTTGGCATTTTAGTTTACTTCTAATTTAGACAATTTTCTTGTATGCCTTCTGTTTTTCCTGGGGTTTCTAATTGCCTCTTTTTTCTTTTAAGCAAAGAATATTATGTGCTTTCACTGCATCCTGACTATATGCATTCAGCCTCTTGACTATACTCTCTGGTGTGTGGAACTCCTTTTCTTGTAAACCTCCCTGTGTGATTCCTGGCCCACAGCTCCAGTGCCCCATCAGGTCTCTTCCCTTACTCCTGTCCCAAGATGACCCTTCATTGTTCACTCACTTCCCTGGCTTCTCCTTTTCTTCTTATTTTTGCTAGTGTGTGAGAGGTACTCTTGGGAGGATCTGTTGCTCTGTCATCTAGTGTGGCTTATAAGACGACTGCTGTCTGTCCCAGCCTCTTTCCCTCTCAGATGACCTGCTTCTCCCCTTTCTCTCAAGTGAGTTCTGTGGTCTCTTCTAGTGTTCTAACATTGCAGATACTCTTGGCAGGAGCCTTTATTCACTACTCCGCCCACCTCTATGCTAACCCTTTCCATGTTAGTTTCCTGTCTCCTTTTTTTACTGTAACATTGCTGTGGTTGTTCAGTCGCTCATTAGTGTCCAACTCTACAACCCCATGAACTGGAGCACAGTAGGCTTCCCTGTCCTTCACCATCTCCCAGAGTTTGCTCAAACTCATGTCCGTTGAGTTGATGATGCCATCCAACCATCTCATCCTCTGTTGCCCCGTTTTCCTCCTGCCCTCAGTCTTTCCCAGCATCAGGGTCTTTTCCAGTGAGCTGGCTCTTCGCATCAGCTGACAGATTCTATTCCATTGTTTCTTTGGTAATTTCCTCTCCTCCATTCTTGTCTGTTCTTTTACTCAGTAGTGTCTTCTGTTAGATGTTGCACCCACAGGATCAATTCCCTGTGACTCTGAACTGTGACCTCCTGCTGTTTGTAACTATCAGATGGGAAGTGGTTTGCTTGCCTGCTTGATTATGAACCCCCCTGCCCACACACCCTTCTACCCAAAACAAAGTCAGTAAGGAGAGCATACAGAGCTCTTAGCTTCAGCACTGCTAGAAGAAGAGAACACCGCAACATTCCCATGTTTTCTAGAGCTGTTTCTGTTTGTTAGTTTTTTCTATTTTTCTGGGATAGTTCCTTGAGTATGTTTCTAGTTTTTCTGTGGAATTTTTGTTTGGGCAACAATACTCTCAGTTTTTAAACACTTATTCTCTGTACTCTGAACTTCCTTTTTATGGTATCCTGTTTACACATAAAATTTTGTCTGAAATATCTTGAGAATGCTAGTCAGAATTTTTAGGTTAATATTCTCTTCTGTTTCCTGACTTCACTCTTTTCCCTCTGGAGTGAGTAGTTTTGTTGCTCTTGGCCTTGCCCTTTCATGCCACTGTTTTCCTTGGCTGCCTGGCCACCTTTGGGTGTCTGTTTGTATTTAAGGTTGATGGCCTCATTGGGGGTGGGCAGTGTCAATTTCCTCTGTTGGGCCCTGATGTATGGGCTTCAAAGACCAGCTCTCAGCTTGAGGGCCAGAGTCTGGGAGGGAGGGGGAGAAATACAGCAGGAAGGGGTACTCTGTGGCCGCCCCCAGTGCCAGAGGCTGTCCTCTAGGGTGCAGGAACCCCCTGCTGGTTCTCCCCGTGCAACTAATGCCTTTTTTGTGTGTGGTTCAGAGTTTGCCTGGGTGAAGGCTGACCTGCCTCTTGCTCTAAGCTGTCTTCACCTTCCTCTCTTGGGTGTCACTCCCAGTCTCCTCTGCTGACTGTTAGCCAGGTTGGAACTTCTCAGAGAGGAACAGCAGCAGACTCTAGTTGGAGCTGCAGTCAGTCTCTTGGCCAGTGTCTGCGTGCTCAGCCATGTCCAACTCTTTGCAACCTCATGGACTGTAGCCCACCAGGCTCCTCTGTCCATGGAATGTTCCAGGCAAGAATACTGGAGTGGGTTGTCATTTCCTCCTTCAAGGGATCTTCCTGACCCAGGGATCTAACCTGCATCTCTTGCATCCCCTGCATTGGCAGGCAGACTCTTTTTACCACTGTACCACCTGCTGCTGCTGCTGCTGCTAAGCCGCTTCCTGGGAAGCCCATAAACAGACTCTTAGTCCCAGAAAATTGTCTGTCCTGACCTGTTCATAATACAGATGAGGAGATTGCAGAGGGTCTGAATGGCTGGGTGCTGGGGTCGGCAAACTGTCTGCAGATCCTGCAGGATTTGAGGCTCTGGGGTTAGGGCTTCCGTGGGGTTAGGGTGATCTGTGGGGTCAGGGTGATATGGCCAGACTTGCAGGCTTACAGCTCTCCCGTAGCCTTCCCTGATCCCAGCTCCCATTCTTAGAGCCCAGGGACCAGCCTGTGCTTCCCGCCGCTCAGGCACAGCTGACCCAACACAGGCTGCTGGATGGCACGCACTTGAGGGGGCCGCAGCACCTGGGATCCTGTCATTTACTCCCGGGAGGGGTCGGATGGAAGCAGATGGGACGGGACAGGAGGGTGCTGGCGCCCACACGGAGGTTGGCGGAGATGGGGCACCAAGG
Source organism: Bubalus kerabau (assembly GCF_029407905.1). Taxonomy (NCBI): domain Eukaryota; kingdom Metazoa; phylum Chordata; class Mammalia; order Artiodactyla; family Bovidae; genus Bubalus; species Bubalus kerabau. Next base: position 28,300,214 of record NC_073642.1, read on the forward strand.
AAGGGGTGCAGGGATGGCGGGGCAGCCTAGGGTGTGCGCTGAGACTGATCCTAAGCCCTCTCACCCGCAGGAGAGCGCCCCTTCGCCTGCAGCTGGCAGGACTGCAACAAGAAGTTCGCGCGCTCCGACGAGCTGGCACGGCACTACCGCACACACACGGGGGAAAAGAAGTTCAGCTGCCCCATCTGCGACAAGCGCTTCATGCGCAGCGACCACCTGACCAAGCACGCGCGCCGCCACGCCAACTTCCACCCGGGGATGCTGCAGCGGCGCGGCGGGGGCTCGCGAACCGGCTCGCTTAGCGACTACAGCCGCTCGGACGCCAGCAGCCCCACCATCAGCCCAGCCAGCTCGCCCTGAGCGCCTGCGCGCGGGGCGGGGCCCGTGGCAAGCCACGCCCCCACCCAGGCCATGCCACGCCCTGAGGCCCCGCCTCCTTACCACAGCCATGAGCAGATGCTCTCACTTCTCGTGATTCCGTGTCTTTTCATTTTGTAATAAGAAGAGAGGGGAAAAAAAAGAGAGAACTTTATGAAGTCGACGACGACAACAACAACAACAACAACAAAAAACAATTTTCTTCACCTCAGGTGTCAAATTTGTAAAAAACAAAAAAACAAAAAAAAACAATGAAAAAAATTCCAAAAAAATTCCAAAAAACACCATCCACAATTGCACAAGAGATATACCCATGCAGGTGAGATTCAGCGGTGTTGAGCCCGCCACCGCCCTCCCCCCCCCTTTCTCAGGGATGGACATGTTCCAAGAGGTCAGTGAGGACACCCCCTTCCTGCCGCCTTATTCTGTACATAGATTTCCACTCTGGAGTTTCCTTTAAGGTTTGGGCACACACTGGGGGCGGAGCAGTGCAGATGGAGCTCCCCGCGGGCGGCAGATGGAGCGGTGGTCACCAGCCTTGTGCTTTCAGGGCAGACCCTTGAGCAGAGCCCACGGCTCCCTCTTCCTGCCGCCTGCCCAACCTCAGGCTTGTCCCAGCGGCAGTGGGCTAAGAATGCAGAGCGCTCCGAGGGACACCTCAAGCCGTGATGGGCAACGGGAGCAGTCCTCCTCGTGGACCCTGCCCAAGTCCCTCTCAAGCGCTGGAAGCAGAGATGCAATCCTGGGTTGGGCAGACCAATGCACCGTCTGATGTCCACACAGCTGTGCAATGCTGTGTCCCCGCAGAAGGCACCAGGACCTTCCACTATTATACCACGTCCTCTGACTGGCCTCCTACAAGGATGTCCAAAGGTGTCACCGGTGCATCCAGTTCCTACATTTTCCCCGACTGACCCTGCTCGTGAGACGCCTTTGTTTGACACAGTGGGTAAAGCAGGGCTCCTTGCGTGTGGCCTGTGGTGGCCTTGCGTAGCACTCCACGGAGACTGTTCGGTAGCAAGAGACCGGAACATTGTGACTTGGAAACTTTGGGGGGTAGCAAGGTGGATGCTATGGGACATGCAGTCAGAGAACATACATTCTCTTTCCTCCCCGGGGAGCACCGGACAGAAGTTGTGGGAAGTGCTTTTTTTTCAGACCCACCATGTCCCCAGCTGAGACTCAGCGAACACTCACCTTCTCCATGAGCTGTGTCCCCTGGACTCCTCCCTCCCTGGTCTCCCCCTCCCACCTGGGAGGCCCCAGCCCACCCCCAGCCTTGGGGCACTGGGGTGTAGGGTCCCCATTGCCAGCCTTCCCGAGCAGAGAGCTGGGGACATCTCTCCGGGAGCCCCGACCCGGGCAGGTGGGTCAGGCAGGCTCCAGCATGCTCCCCTGTGGAGGGCTGGGGCAGCCCCCGCCCAGGCACCTCCCTGGCCTTCCTCCAGGGAGTCAGGGCCTGTAAATACAAGTCCCCAGGACAGTGTGTGTATGTGTGTGTGTGTGTATGTGTGTGTGTGTTGGGGCAGGGGTGTGGGTTTGGGAAGGACTTGGGGTATCTTGCAGAGACCTCTGCTCATTTCGATGAGGAGGAATGACCCTTGGGACCTCAGAGGGCCGTAGCAGGGCTTCCCTGAGCCCAGAGTGCCTTGGTTGTGGCCATCTTGCTTCTGCCCCCACCCGATCACAATGAGGGGTACAGCACGGAGGAGCCCCGGAGACCCAGCCCCAGCTGGTGCTCATGGGCCCTGGGCAGCTCCAGAGCACATGGGCGCCCCATGTCCTAGCAGCTGCCCTCCTCTGCACTCCAGGTGCCCATTTCTAACTCTGCTGTGTCAGCTGGGGTCAGCCAGTGGTGTGATAGGGGCTTCTGAGAGCATGGCAGGTACGAGGTGGGCAGGTGTATCGTTCTTGCTGTGCATGGGAACCAGGCAGAAGCGGCATGGGGGTGAGGCCTCACCCTGGCCTCTGTTGGGCCTGGGTGACAGCCCTGCTCGCATTTGGTCCAGGACAGAGAACAGAATGTGCTGGACACGTGGACAGAGCAGTGCCCTGAGCTTTTCACGCCCAGTCCCCAAGTGAGGCCGGCAGGGCCCTTGGAGTTCCCTCCCAAAGCCGTTTCTGTGTGGGGCCGAGAAAGCCACACTCCGAATACATTTCATGTCTCAGGAACTCACATTCCAGGTTCAGGAATTTTATTCCAAAGTCCTTTGGTGCGCTCACTGCCCACACGCGGTCCCCAAAGTCAGGGACGGGGGCCACGTGCCCTGTGGGAGCCTGGTGTCTCCTCGCGACCTGGCTGTGGCATTGCCGAGGAAAGAGGGTTTCAGAGCCCACGTCTCTCTGCACATAGGAAGAGGGGAAAGGACTCTAAACCCAGTCATCTTGGAATAAAAGAAGAGCTGGTTTGTTTTGGAGGGGGGAGGGGGGTGGGGGAGGGAGGGAAAGCGGGCGTTTGCTGTTCCCAAAGAGAGCACTTAATTTAATTTTTCCTCTAAGTGACCCAGGGCTGTTCCGTCTGCTAGATGGAAGGGTAACATTGCCTTAAAACAGAAATATGCAGGCGCGGGCTATTTTTGGCAGATGAGTGTGTCCTCGTTCCCAAAGCAGTTTTGGTCTAATGGCAGGGTGCGGACCTTCCGAAGTGGGCCTGGCTCAGGACACGGGCTGCTGCTTCTCTGCCTTTGGGCATCTGGAGAGAACTGGCTGGCACCTGGAACTCTTGGCCTAGAGCTCCAGCCAGCAGGCCATCCTGGCTCATCTGAGGCTAAAATTCATCTCACTTGAAGGGTGGGGAAAATCCATGCATCTCAGGCTAGGTTCGAATGGGCTTTTGCTAGCATCTCATCATCACATGTGGAAGGAGGGAGTACAGGGCCTCCCTCCCTCAGACCTCCGTGGGAAGTGGTTGCACGGTGGTAGGGGTGGGTGAAGGACACTGCTGAACAGCCTGCATTTTTTTTCTAAGAAGTAGAATGTCTTCCCGGCCCAGGTCTGTTTCAGGGTCTTTCATTTTTCTGGTTTATGGCCATGCTTGCTGGCTTCAGTGTGACAACTCCTAGAAACAGTAGTGAAAACTCCAGCCTTTGTGTGCTGACTCTAGTTCTTGTAGGCCAAGGGGGCAGAGATCTCAAAATGAAGGTTGCCGAAGGTTCCCCTCCAAGAAGGCCTACAAGCGACCCTGGATCCTAAACAAGGAAGCCCTCAGCATCAGCCATATTAGGGTTGTCAGCACCCCAAACGCCTACCGTGTTCTGTAGCCATGAGGAAAGATGAGCCCCTTCCACAGCGGGCCATGGGGTGCTGTGTGGGGATGGGCAGTGGTGCCCTTAATGGGAATGTGATCCTGCAGGTGCCTGCCTTGCACCCTGCTGCAGCCCATGCACCGCACTTGAGGTGCAGGGCGACCCCTTTACTCTGAGGCTAGGCATCCAGGCAGGTGCAGGATTCGCCAGGGTGCGGCCTCCAGGTGCACACTTCAGCAGCAGCACTGGGGTCCCCAGACCTCCCCACGCTCTTGGTCACAGCTTAGACCGGGGTGGTGGGGTGGGAGGCAACTTAGAGGCAGGGACAGTCAGCAGGCCACCAGTGGCCCCTAGCCTGTTTGTTGGGACATATGGACAGGGCTGGTGGCTTTCTGGGGTCCAAGTGAAGTGCAGCAGAAGTGGGGTCTCCATGCAAGTCTCCTGCCCCCCAGCCCACTGTCCCCAGAAGATCCGGCCACTTTTCTTGCCAGAAGCAGGGCTAAGATGGCTGCCGGGTCAGAGCGCCCCAAGGGACTTGCTCCTTGAGTTCAGCGAGCGAAGGACCACCCAGCAGGGAAGCATGACCTGAGCAATAGCGTCCCTTTGATGCTCAGCTCCTGGTTTTGGCTGTGTTTACAAGGCTACCTGATTTTTTTTTACTTCTAACAGCTGTCACATTCTTTTTTTTTTTTATTTTCTTAACCCTTTTACAGAGTCATTCAAAGACTCAGTGCTGAAGGGTTTGAAGATTGATGGGTTGGTCACACTGCAGCCAGTAAGAAATGCTCTGCAGGTCACCCACATCTTTGCTGTCCAAAGATCCCACATTCAATTCTGGTGACCGTATATCTTCCAAAGCTAAAACCAAGGGTGTGGGCCGAGACTTTTCTTGAATTCAGGATTGCCCTGGGGAAAGCCAGGTCCTGTAACTGATTTTCCTGACTCCAAGACTTGAGCTTCAAAGGTTTGTCCCAGACACATTCCAGAGAATTTTGTAGCAGAACTCAGATGCACCGTCCAGCTTACTACTGATAAATGCCTGAACACCGTTCAGGGAGAAGCCCTTCCTCCTGCCCACTACTCTGTCTCATCAGTTAGAAGAGTTGGATGTGGTGGGAGGCAGGAGCCCAGGGCCATACTTGGTTTCTACTGAATCCTTCTTGCCATATGGGACTTGCAGTGTGCCCCCTGGCCCCGCCCAGCCTCTCCCCTTCTCATGCAGCTTTAAAACCTTACTACTTTTATTTAAAGAAGGACGGATGAGAGCAAGTTGCTTCCCCTACCCTGAACACCTTGCATTCCCTGTGGGGGACACAGGAGACATGGGGGGTTGGGGAGGGGTGCATGAGCAGCCTTCTCCCAGGGCTCCAGGATGTCTTCCTGGTGATATGATGACAGGCTGCTGCACATATTTGTTTGGCAACCAAGCCGAATACCTGCCAGTAAACCAGAGGTCTGGGTGAAGGCTGTCTCCCCTACTCAGCCCACGAGCGCCTGTCCCAGGCCAGCTTGCCATCCCTGGAGCAGGGGCCACCTCCCAGGGTCCATTCCTGGGTCAGGGTGCCTGTCTCTGGACGTGTGGGCAGGAGGCTTACCTTGGAGAGTCCCTGTGCCAAGCACCGAGGACCCTGAGGGCTGGAGGGTAGCTGAGCAGCTGTGCATTGTTGGGGGCAGAGCCTTTATGGCTCCCACAGGCCAGGAATCTGCCGGGGAGTCTCTGTGTGCTGGGTGCACTAGGGGTCTCAGCAACCCTAGACTTAACAGACGACCCCTCCTCGTCCCAAAGCCATTGATGGAGCTTCTCTGGGATTGTTTGCCAAACCCCACGGTAGACTCCAAGGGTCCAAGACCATTTCCATCGAGCACACTTTTCTGTAGGAACTTTTGGGTTTTTTTTTGTTTTTTTTTTTTTTAACCAGCACCACACCATGCTTCCGAAGGCCACGTCTCGTCTTTCCCAGATCACTACAGTGAAGTATTACAGTTGTACAGTTCCCAATCTGGCCTTGGCTTGCTCGGATAAAACTTTGTATGTATTTTGTAAGGCATAGATTCTATATTGTAATGATGTCCTATGCAAAAAGAAAAAATTAACGAAACTGTAAATTTTATTGTTTTCACGTGTATGCATGTTTAGTGACGTTTACATTTTGAAATAAAATTTATGATTCATTATTTGCCAGAACTGCTTCTCTGATGGGCGAGGCCCTGGAAGGGGAGGGAACCAAAATGGCCCAGTTTAAGAAGTTGGATATAACTGGCCCAAGGGGTAGACAGCTCAGAACTGGCAGGCCTTACATGGGAGGTGGGGAGAAGGCTTTGCAAGGGACAAGTACTTTGGCTACCTGGTGCAAAGAGCTGACTCATTGGGAAAGACTAACGCTGGGAAGGATTGAAGCCAAGAGGAGAAGGGGGCAACAGGATGAGATGGATGGATGGCATCACCAACTCAATGGACATTAATTTGAGCAAACTCTGGGAGATGGTCAAAGACAGGGAAGCCTGGTGTGCTGCAATCCATGGCGTCACGGTCAGACATGACAGTGACTGAACAACATGGTGGCCCACTACCCTGGTGCCCTTGGCTCATCAGCTTCCCCACACCCCAGAAAGCTCAGCCTCACCAATCCAGTCCCCAGGAGCCCTGAGAAGGTAGGTTCCCGTGCAGGGTGCAGTGCTTGTTCCAGAAAATGCTCTGTATGCAGCCAGCTCGGCCCGTAGGTCAGCCTGGAAGCCGACCCTGAAGTACACCGAGGGGGCCAGCCTAGGACCATGGGGACAGGGATAGGGATTCCGGAATATGGGGTGCAGGGTGATGTCTGTTGATGCCAGTGAAAGTCGCTTAGTCGTGTCCAACTTGGCGACCCCATGGAATTCTCCATGCCAGTATACTGGAGGGGGTAGCCTATCCCTTCTCCAGGGGATCTTCCTGACCCAGGAATTGAACCAGGGTCTCCTGCATTGTAGGCGAGTTCTTTAGTAACTGAGCTATCAGGGAAGCCCTGATGTCCAGTTGATGCCAGAGCCCACTTGAATCTGCAGTCATGAACTGCCCAGCTGCTCCCTGCAGCAAGGCTGGTCTGCGCCAGGCAGGGGTGGGGGAGGGTCCTGGACTGCAGTTGTGCTTCCAACCCACGGTCACAGCCCACCAGGTGCAGACCCAGAACTGGGGTTTTTCCGTGATCACCTCTTGTTCTCCATAGGCTACATGCAAACCGTGAACAAACGTAAAGTAGCAATAACAAAGGAAGGCCTTGCAGGTGACCAAAGATGCCTTTTCCTAAAGCTCCATCCACACTCGCCAGGCGTTTCCTGATGAGAGCTTGTTTTCTGTGTCATAGAGGAGGAGGAGGGGTGGGGAGGGAAGCCCCTTGCATACACTGAACTGTCAGGAAAACATGCACACCGTTTTCAAACAAAAGTCTTTCTTTCTGGAGCCCAGTCTCGGTGGGAGGGAACGTGTTCCCTAGACGACTGTGGTTGTTGTGCCTTACAGAGATAGTTCCTGGTTGCTCACAGCTCCCCAGACAGCAGCAAGCAAGATGGAGCCGCTTCCGTAAATAATGGTGTGCTAAGAGCCTGAAAGCTTCAAAAATATCAATGGGAAAAAAGCAGCCATAGATTATGACATCGGTCCTTTCCAAGGAGGGCCTGGCATTCAGATAGCCCCCATCTCAGGAACCTGGGATCCCTGGAGACCCCCAAGAGGTCTCCAGTGGTGAAGAAGGGGGCAAAAAAAAACCAATAGGTTTTCCCAATTGCTTGAAAAGCAAACGTACTAGCCTGTGTCCACAAACACAGCACATCAACCATGGGGGGAGGGGCTGTACAAATGGGACCTCAGCACTGGGTCCCGCTCCCTCTGCATTTTTATCAGGTGAAAAGATCAAACTGAAGGCAGTCAGGTGCAGTGCTGAGGGTGTGGGGGAAGTGTGCACATAGGTGTGCACTGGGCAATGACTTGGTTACCAGAGTGAGAATTCTAGCACCAGCAGGCCAACAGAATGTCAGCGAGAATGTGACTGCAGCTGAGCCACCAGCATGTGCCACTCCGGACTGGGACAGACCCATCTTACCCAACCAAATAATGGGAGGATACAGCCTGGCCAGCCTGGCCTGCAGTGAATCTCTGGTGCAGGGGTTGACCAGAGAGCTGTCTTTGAGTGGGTGGGGGAGTGTGTCTGGTGGAGGGAGTGTTGACTGGGAGGACAGAGGCTGGCCAAGCATTTCCCATCTCCTGGCACTGGCCTGCCAGTGGCCCACTGTCGGGGGGAGGGGTTCCCAGCACAGGCAGAGCATGCCAGGACTGCCAGGTAGGGATCTGCATTCTGCAGGGGAGGCTGGTCGGGAGGCAAAATGAGGACACTGTATTTCAGAGAAAATCCAAAACTATCTCCTCGTGCCCTTGGCAATCCTGATGGGATGTGGACTGGCCTTTGCTGAGCTGGGCTCAAGGCAGCGGGCCTTGAGGTGCAGGCTAGACTGTGCAACTTATTCCAGGCACATGGGTGGCTCAAGCAGCCCCCAAGTCAAGCCTCTTCTGTCCTCTGGGGAACTTTCTGCCATTAGCACCACTCCTCGGGCCTTCCAGGAGGAAAGCATATTGACCTGGTGACAGCCAGGATTGGAGATCCTGCAGTAGCGACCCCCGGAACAGCAGGTGTTGACCGAGAAGCATGGGGACCATTGTAGTTTCACATCATGGTACCCTCATTTAGGAACACAGCTCCACAGGAGTGAGTGGCCCCTTGGGTGAGTCCTCTACCCCTGCCCCCCTCAGGGTGTCTTCCATTCCCAGCACCTATTAATACAACGGGGCAACGAGCTATCTTGAATTCCACAGGAGTCCTGCATGAGTACCAGCAATAATTATCAACATAGTTTACACAGTCAATAGGCTTCTCCTTGGACCTCCCAGGAAGAGTCATCAGCACACACACCAGACACACAAGGGCTGCTGCTTGGTGATCCATTATTGCTCTGGGAAAATGAGTATCAAACTCTGGCCCTGATGAATATAAGCTACTCCCCTCTCTGTCTCCTGCTCTTCCTTTCTTTCCTTTTTATTAATTTTTTATTGGTGTATAGTTATTTTACAACATTGTTAGTTTCTGCTGTACAGCAAAGTGATTCAGTTATACATATATCCACCCTTTTTTAGATTCTTTTCCATATAGGTCATTACAGAGTATTGAGTATAGTTCCCTGTGCTAAGCAGTGTGTCCTTGTTGGTTATCTGTTTTATATATAATGTGTGGGTCCTCAGTCATGTCCGACTCTGCAACCCCATGGACTGTAGTCCTCCAGGCTCTTCTGTCCATGGAATTCTCCAGGCAAGAATAGTGGAGTGGGTTGTCATTTCCTATTCCAGGGGATCTTCCCGACCCAGGGATCGAACCCAAGTGTCCTGCATCTTCTGCATTGGCAGGCATATTCTTTACATGCTGAACCACCTGGGAAGCCTCATTTTATGTATAGTACTGTATATATGTCAATCCCAATCTCCTAATTTATCCCTCCCCCCTTTGATAACCATGTTTGTTTTTTACATCTGTGACTCTATTTCTATTTTATAAATAAGTTCATTTGATCTACGTTTTAAGATTCTACATACAAATGATAGCATATATTTGTCTTTCTCTGTCTGACTTACTTAACATTTGATGAGAATCTCTAGGTCCATCCATGATGCTGCAAATGGCATTATTTAATTATTTTTTATGGCTGAGTAATAGTCCATTGCATATGTACCACATCTTCTTTATCCATTCCTCTGTTGATGGACATTTAGGTTGCTTCCATGTCCTGGGCTATTGTAGACAGTGCTGCAATAAACTCTGGGGTATGTGTATCTTTTTGAATTATGGTTTTCTCCAGTTATATACCCACAAGTGGGATTCCTGGGACATATGGGCTCTATTTCTAGTTTTTTGAGGAACCTCCATACTTCTCTACATAGTGGCTATACCAATTTACATTCCCACCAACAGTGTAGGAGGGTTCCCTTTCCTCCACACAGCCTCCAGCATTTATTATTTGTAGATTTTTTATGTTGGCCATTCATCTCCTGCTCTTTGCAACCGTAAGCACATTCCAGAGGGTTAACTGCCTGGACCCAGAGCTGGGAGGGTGGCTCATCCAGGACTCCGCCGCTCTCTCCCAGCCATGGTCTGGGGGATTTCTTCTCTGAACTTTCCATTCGGAAACACAGCTGCTAGTGTTCCACTTTGACCGCAGTGGAAGCACATACCCCAAATCCTCTGTGGCGGGGGACACAGGGTAGGGAGGCGCACACAGCAAGTGTCAGAGATGAGATCTCGCTGGGGTGGGGGGTCAAAACTTCCACTATATATATATATTCCTTTTTTTTTTTTTTTTGGCTGTGATAAATCTTCATTGCTACATGGGCTTTCTCTAGTTGTGGTGAGCAGGAGCTACTCTCTAGCTGTGGTGCTCAGGCTTCTCATTGCCGTGGCTTCTCTTCTCTTGTTGTGGAGGACGGGCTCTAGAGCACAGGCTCAGTAGTTGTGGTGCACAGGTTTAGTTGCTCCAAGACGTGTGGGATCTTCCCAGACTAGGGATCAAACTGATATCCCCTGCATTGGTGGGCAGATTCTTAACTACTGGACTGCCAGAAAAGTCCCCTCTACTACACATACTCATATGAATGCAGCAAATGTTAAATAATAAAAAAGTTAAAGTTATTTGTTAACATTACCAAAATGTTTTAAATAGCATAAATAGGAATAGGGAGTAAACAAACCATGTAACATCCAGTATGTTCCATATCCACTATATTATTAAGTGAAAATGCAGGTTATAAAGCAACATGCAAACTATAATCACATTTTTCTTTTTGGCCATGCCATGTAGCTTGTGGGATCTTAGTTCCCCAACCAGGGACTGAACCTAGACCCCAGCAGTGAAAGTAGAGTCTTAGCTACTGGACCATCAGGGAGGTCCCCACATTTTATTTTTTAAAAATGTTCTCTATAGCTATGTAATTGTGATTACATATTTATAATCACAGAAAAAAATACTGGTAAAAGAAAAAGCTCAAGCATTTGCTGTCTGTAAGTAGTGAAAAGCATAGGTTACTTTTGCTCACTTATTTTGGCTAATTCTCTAAATTTCAAAACTACTCAGGTATAATGTTTGGAGAGATCTCTGCTGCTGCTGCTGCTGCTGCTGCTGCTGCTAAGTCGCTCAGTCCTGTCCAACTCTTAGCGACCGCATGGACTGTAGCCTACCAGGCTCCTCCGTCCATGGGATTTTCCAGTCAAGAGTACTGCAGTGGGGTGCCATTGCCTTATAACACAATTATCCTCCAATTAAAACCATAATTAAAAATATTTCAATAGCAGTTTTGTGAGGCTAAAAACTTGCCCAAGCTAACTTGGGGACACCTACCCCACCTCCAGGGGATGTCCACCAGCTTTCATAGCAGTGCCTTCCAGGAGAGCAAAACCTGGACATACCCAAAGGCCCCCTCATGCATCCACATAAGGAGGGACACATCCACTGGCTGTCTGCGCAACTGTGCAGTGACCAATGCAGAATCGAGGACATTAACCTTACTATATCCAAAAACACTGCTGCACAAAGAAGGCGAGCTGCAAACAGTAAGACTGCTGTAGCGGCCAGCTTGTGAAATCTGGAAAGCACCTGAAGCCATGACAATGTTCCTCGAGCATCAACATTGGTACCCATATCCTGGAGTCCAGAGGAAGTGGGGAGGGCAGGCTCAGGTGGCTTAGAAGGGCCCAAGGGCTTTCACAGGTACCTTCAACACAGTATTTATTTAGGAGTTGAGCTGGGTGGTGGGAGCTCTGGGGTTGTCTCCTTCTCCATATTTGCTTCAGGTGTGAAATGTTGGACAATTTTACATTGTCCACGGATGGGGCCCATGTATGTTATTTGGGCTACTCCAGCAGGTCAGCAGGCTGTGCCTGTTCCAGGAGGAGCTCTGCTCCTGAAATATGGGTGCTACCAGGGGGTCTGGCACTTGAAGCACAGCCACTGGCTGGGACACAAGCCATATGCAGTGACCAAAAATAAAAATAGAACTGTGAGAAGAGGAGGCAGGCACTGGGATCCTCAGAAACAAGAGAAAGATTCATTGATATGAAACTATGGAGGATGCGGCCCTGAGGTCAGGAAGGGGTCCTGTTACCTGCTCTGGTACCTTGAAGTATCCACCTGGGGGATGGGGGGAGCTGCTATACCTATCATTATTCTTCTTCTTCACCCATCCCACCCCCAGCCGCTCTGGCACTGTGCTGTTAGGTAAATATTTGAAACTGGTCTTTTTTCCCCTTCTCGTATACAATAGGGTATACAGGATGCATACTCCTCACATATGGGCTGTAAAACTAATTGTGAAAGTGTCAGTGAAAATGCTTTACAAAGTAAAACAGCAAACTGTATTTACTCTGTGGATCATGGCATGGTGAACTTTGGGAGTCATGTGATCATATCTTTCCTGTTTAACAGTTATGAATTTTAATCAAAGTAATACATATGAACAAGATTCAACAACCAAATGTGCGTGTGTGTGTGCGCGCGTGTGTGCATGCATGCTGTCATAACTGACACTTTGTGAGCCCATGAACTCTACCCCTTCAGGTTCCTCTGTCCATGTGATTCCCCAGGCAAGAATGCTGGAGTGGGTTGCCATTCCCTGTTCCAGGGGATCTTCTCAACCAATCAAATCTAACATCTCCTGTGTCTCTTGCACTGGCCGGCAGATTCTTTACCACTAAGCCACCTAAACAACCAAAGAATACCCTCCCAAAACATAGTGATAAAATGTTTCTCTCTTCCCCACTCACCCCTGACCCTCCCCTGGAAAGTTCCACCACTCCAGGGATAAGCCTTTTATATCATTTCTATTTTTAAATATCTTTTTGGTTATTCCCTAAAGCCTCAGGGGAACACTTATCTGTCCTCGGGTTTTGTGATTAATGGGCCTCCTGATATGAAGGCAGAGTCTTCTCTGTGAACCTCCAGTCATCCTCATCTTGGACCATTCCAGGAAGATATTTTTAGCATCCAGGGCAAATTGGGTGAGCACATTTTACACACCAACAGTAGTTAAAAATCATACCTCATTTTAGTTTGCCTTGTATCTGGAACTTAATTTTGTAGTATACCTGTTTTTCTCTGTAGTTTTTTTTTTTTTTAATTAACTTATTTACTTCATTTTTGGCTGTGCCGGGTCTTTGTTGCTCATGCAGTCTCACTCTCTGAGAGTGGGGGCTACTGTTTGTGGCAGAGCTCAGACTCTAGAGCGTGGGCTCAGTAGTTATGGTGCACAGGCTTAGTTGCTCTGTGGCTTGTGGAATCTTCCTGAACCAGGAATCAAACCCGTATCCCCTGCATTGGCAGGCAGATTCTTAACCACTGGACCACCAGGGTAGTCCCTGTCTGTAGTGTTAATGCCTTTCTTCCTTCTTGTTAGCAAACCAATAAGGTGCCTCGGCCTGAGCCTCAGTTTCTCTGTTTTAAGACCTCCTCCCCACCCCTTTCCCTACTCTCGCCCCTACCTGGCTTTGCTGAGCTGTCAACTCCGGGACTTTCTTTCCTGCCCCAGGACAGTAATTTTGGAGTCCAAATACCATGTTTTTCTGCTTTCTTTATCGCTTTGCTGAAAAACATCCTCTAGTAACTGTCCAATAAAGGATGTGTGGGAGGCTTGTATGTTTTTGAATCCTCGAAGGTGTGACAATACTGACGTTCTGCCGCATACGTGACTGGTAAGCAAGCAGACCTCGTTTTATTGCATCTCAAAGATATTTTGATTTTCACAAATTGAAGGTCTGTGGCAATGCTGCATTGTCAGATGACAGCATTTTTTTTTTAGCAATAACGTATTTTTAATTATGGAAGAGGACATGTCAACCCACTGCAGTATTCTTACTAGGAAAATCCCATGGACAGAGGATCCTGGCTAGAGTCTGTCCATAGGGTTGCACAGAGTTGGACACAATTGAGCAACTAAACAACAAACAAATTTTAATTATGTGTGTACAATGTTAGACAATGCTACTGCACACTTCCTAAAGTATAAACATAAATTTTATATACACTGGGAAATCCCCAAATTCGTGTGACTCGCTTTATTGCAGTATTTACTGTGGTGGTGGGGTCTGAACACTCAGTCTTTCCGAGGTCTGCCTTTATGGAAAACCGGGTTCAAAATACTTACTATCTTCTTACACCCAGTGCTTTTGATGGGAAGTCTGGTCCCACTGTGATTCTTGCTCCTTTGCAGCCAACATTTTACTTTTACCCTCTGGAATCCCACTCAAATCATGTTCATTATGTCCCAGACACTGTTCTACACCCCTGACCTGTGCCAACAAGCTTGATTTCCACAATAGCCAGTTTACAGATGAGAAGATAGAGTTGTCTTTGGACAGTCAAACACCATCTGCGTGGCTGAAAGGAGAGCAAGCCTCTTCCGTGGCCACAGTGGGGAGAGTGCAGTCTCAGATCAGGGCACCTTCCCTGGGGAAACAAGCCACAGGCAAGCCTGGGTGTTCACCCCCACCAGGGAGTATGTGCACTCATCAAAGAGCAGGGCACAGGGACTTGCCCAGTGGTCCAGTGGTTAAGATGCTGCCTTCCAATGCAGGGGGGCGAAGGTTCAATCCCTGGTCAGGGAACTAAGATCCCATATGCCTTGCAGTGTGGCCAAAAAAATAAACAATTAAAAAAAAAAAAAAAAGGCAGGGCACAGATGGGAACAGCCAGCATTAGAGGGTCTAAGTTTTGTGTGTGTGTGTGTGTGTGTGTGTGTGTGTGTGTGTTTTAAGGTAAAATGTCAAATAGTACCTATAAGATACTACCACTTGTGCAAGAAAGTAGAGAATATTAAAAATTTTTTGCATATCAGATTTTTGCAAAAAGAAGTCATGTGGCTGTGGGCAGAGGGGATTCGAGTGGTAGCAAGATTTCTCTAGGTGTACTTTTTTTCCTATAACAACTTTATTGAGATATAATCTATATATCATACAATTCACCTATTTGATGTACACAGTTCACTGGATTTTAGTATATTGCCAGACACATGCAACCATCACTACAAGGTTAGATCATTTTCATCCAGTCTGAAGGTGCCCCCTGCATCTACTTTTCCTTCTCTCCTCACTGCCATCGCCCTTCTCTTTTCTCTCTTTGATGTTCCCTGCCTCCCCCACTGGGCTTCCCTGGTAGCTCAGATGGTAGAGAATCCGCCTGCAATGCAAGAGACCCTGGTTCGGTTCATGGGTCGGGAAGATCCCCTGGAGAAGGCATAGGCTACCCACTCCAGTATTCTTGGGCTTCCCTCAGGCTCAGACAGTAAAGAATCCTCCCACAATCTAGGAGACCTGGGTGTGATCTCTGGGTTGGGAATATCCCCTGAAGGAGGGCATGGCAACCCACTCCAGTATTCTTGCCTGGAAACCCCCCATGGACAGAGGAGCCTGGTGTGCTACAGTCCATGGGGCCTCAAAGACAAGATGGAGTGACTAAGCGCGGCCCAGCCTCCTGCCGAGTGTCTGCAGATGGCTTCTGGGTGCCTGGGGCAGCGTCTGATACAGGAGTAAGTTGTTGTTATTGTTGCTCAGTAGCCAAGTCGAGTCTGACTCTTTGCAACCCCATGGATTGCAGAACGCCAGGCTTCCCTGTCCTCCACTATCTCCCAGAGTTTGCTGATACTGTGGGAGTAAGTGCCTAATAATAATTCACCCAAGTTCACCGAGTGCACGTATGAATAAAGGACCGTGTTGGAAGCATTGCTCGGCAGGTGAGAAAACAAGCTCCTGAGCTCACTTGGCCAGTGTCATCCTCTCCCCAACTCCCACCCCTACCTTGTGAACCCACTGGGCCTCCTCCTTCCTCCAGTCCATGTCTTGCCTTTGACTCTGCCGCCCAGACAGCCCGGGGTCATTTCCCACGGAGTCGAAATTGAGAAGTTGCCTGGGGTGGGGGAGGGTGTTGAGGGAGGCCAGGGCCTGGAGGTCAGGTTAGGGCAGTGGTGTGCTTGGCGGACAGGTAGGTCACCTGGCGCTGGGCTCAGGCCACGCCCGGCGTAATTACCTAATTACCGTAATTACCAGACAGGAGCCAAGCTTGCTGCTGGACCGCGCCCACGGGGACTCGATGAGCAAGGCCTGGGGCGCGGAGCCTCCGCTCCCCGAGGGACGCCGCGTTGGCTTCGGGGCTGAGAAGTCCAGCAGGCTGGAAGCCTGGGGGCCCGGCCCTCCAGGGAGGGGCACTGGGGCGGCTCTGAGGCCAGATCCCACATCCCACTCGCTTGTCTGTTCTGGTTCTGGCAGATTCTTGGGCCTGGCTCCCCTTCCCGGCAGGCGCTGCTTCTGGGTTCCCGGCTCTGACAGCTAGCTAGGCAGTCACTCGACCTCGCCAGGCCTCGGACTCCTCATCTTTATGGGTTCGTTGCCAGGATTAAATGAACTGATCTGTGTACAGCTGGAAGCCAGTTTTCTTAATAACATTATTAGGGACCAAACCCGGTTCTTGGCACCTCATACACGCAGAGGGATGAACTTGACAGATGAGGAAGAGGGGGCAGAATTTGGGGACCAGTGTGGGGTCTGCAGACCCCTCCTGGGGTCCCCACTCCCTCTTCCGTCTGTCTCCCTCCTGCCTTTGGCAAGACTCCTCCCAAGGCAAACACCACCTTAGATCTGCCATCCTGGCTACCGCTGAGATTGTCTTTGTTTCATTCCGTATAATTAGCCTAATAAGGAGCCTGCTGCACGCACGTCTGCGCTCGGGCTCCGCTCCGACAGCTACCCGGTAATTTGCCAGACCGCTCGACTAAGGCCTTTGCCTGGACAGGTCCCACCACTAACCAGGCCAGGTTCGGGCGGGGCGGTAATGATGTTATTTTTCAGGCTTCCCGCCCCCACTTGTGTGAGAGCCCAGCCCCAGGGTCAGGGCCGTTTCCACTAGGGAATAAGCTTCAGGGCACCGGGCTGCGAGGACCTATGACAATCGGAGGGGAGAAACCGACCCCCTAATGCGGAGCCAGCTTCTGGCTCTGGTCTGCTCAGATGGGGAAGTAGGATGGATAGTGGGGAGCCTCCCGGTGTGGGGGCCAGCCCTTCAGCCAGCACCTGGACTCCCATCCAGTGCCTGTTCTGGGCACGTGTTCAGGGTGGCTTCCCCTCTTCCCACAATGGTGCAGGAATGGCCTTGGAGGAAGTGGCCAGTGCCCTTGGGCTGTGCAGCAAGTGGCCAGTGCCTCTGGGGGCTGCTCACATCCCCAGGGCCCACCCAGGACGCTCTGAGCCACCTTTGTCCTGGGGTCACAGTGTCAGGTATGTTGCCCAAAGTCTCCAGACACTGGAGAGACCAAGCAGAAAGCCCAAGTTTTAGAAGCCACGAGTCAGGAGGTAGAGACCTCACCATGATGCCCATCTCCCCGCCTGCCCAGGGCAGCCACATATGCCCCCGTGGGCAGAAGGGCCCTGTAGCCAGGCCTGGGAAGCACAGGGCCAGCCCAGATGCCTACAAAACGCTCACTCACTGGGCTCTTTGATCCGCCCCACTGGGCGGGCCTGCATCAGCAAAGAGGTTTCCATGGAGACAGTGCTGAGGGAGACAGCCCCACCCCCAGTCCTACCCTGAGCATCTTGTGTGTCCTGGGCAGAGCCCTGCTCGCTCCCCTTCCCAGCCTTCCCGAGGAGGTGGCGCCAACCTCCCCCCTCCACCCTCCGCCACCCCCACTGCCTGGTTTACCCATTCCCCCTCCGACAGAGCAGGGCTCCCTTTGGAAATGGAAGGGGTCCCTCAGCCCAGCCCCTTCTGAAAAGGAAAGCTCACCAGGCTAGGTATCTGCTCCCCTGCATTTTCTAGAGTCCATGTGCCAAACCATCAGAGAAACGGGCCCAGGAGGTCCTGGACACCCGCTGCTCCGGGTCCAGGCCCAGGCCTGCTGCCTTTATACCCAGACCTGGCCCAACGTGCTGAAGACTAACTGCCATCCATGGGCTGGGTGCCAGACAGGGGTGGGCTGAGTCAGAGTGGCTCGCCTGTGTGCAAGTGCGGGGTGTGCCTGCTGCACACCCCACGGGCGCTGGCCACTGGAAGGGAGGGTCCTGTGGCCCAGGCAATCGTCGGGCCTCAGGCCTGGCCTGTCCAGGCACACCAGGCAGGGAGGAGCTGAGAGCCTGGCTCTGAGCCCCATACCTCCCTGCCTGGTTCTCTCAAGGGGCCTTTTCCTGAAAGACCTTCATAGCTTTCATGATCCCTTTGTTCTACTGTGCTACCATGGAGAGGGTGGTTCAGACCACTGAGCATCCATCAGTGTGGCCTGGACCTACAGGCCGCTCAAGTGGTTCTCAGTACTTACCAGGGGTGGTCCTACTCCCAGGCCACCCTCCCCTCCCTCTGCCTGGGGTTTCTCACTGGGAAAGGGATGTCTTCACAGTTATTCTCTCCCAGCATCGCTGGAGTGAGGGCCACCTTCACTTTTTTTTTTTTTAATTGCTCCCATTACTTTTTTTTAATTTTAAGATTAAAAAAAATATGAACCATTTTTAAAGGTTTTATTGAATTCATTACAGTATTGCTTCTGTTTTATGGGGTTTTTTTTATTTTTTGGTCACAAGGCATGTAGGATCTTAGCTCCCTCCAGGGATTGAAACCCCACCCCCTGCCTTGGAAGGTAAAAAGTCTTAACCACTAGACCACTGGGAAAGTCCCCCACCTCCACTTTCATGCTTGTATTTTAATTGGGGAAGGGGCAGAAAAACCTCTAAGCCCACGTGTCAGGTGGTGATTAGGATGAAAAGGAAACAATAATGAAGAGAAGGGGACCTGAGTGGGGGGTGCTCAGCAGCCATAAAGGGGTTGATCAGGAAGGCCTCCCTCAACAGGTGATGTTTAAATAAGGACCTGGACCAGGTGAGCTAAGGAGCCTAGCAGATACCTGGGCAGAGTTTCCAAATAGAGAAGGGCAAAGGCAAGCTGCAGAGGTTAATGAGGCTGGTGAGAGGAGGGCAGAGGGTGATGAGGCCCATGGGCTAAGAAGAAATGTCTTCTATCTGGTCTTAGGGTTCAGTTCAGTTCAGTTCAGTTGTTCAGTTTTGTCTGACTCTTTGCAACCCCATGAATCACAGCACGCCAGGCTTCCCTGTCCATCACCAACTCCCGGAGTTCACTCAAACTCATGTCCATTGAGTCGATGATGCCATCCAGCCATCTCAACCTCTGTCGCTCCTTCTCCTCCTGCCCCCAATCCCTCCCAGCATCAGAGTCTTTTCCAATGAGTCAACTCTTTGCATGAGGTGGGCAAAGTATTGGAGTTTCAGCTTCAGCATCAGTCCTTCCAATGAACACCCAGGACTGATCTCCTTTAGAATGGACTGGTTGGATCTCCTTGCAGTCCGAGGAACTCTCAAGAGTCTTCTCCAACACCACCATTCAAAAGCATCAATTCTTCAGCGCTCAGCCTTCTTCACAGTCCAACTCTCACATCCATACATGACCACTGGAAAAACCATAGCCTTGACTAGACGAACCTTTGTTGGCAAAGTAATGTCTCTGCTTTTGAATATGCTATCTAGGTTGGTCATAACTTTCCTTCCAAGGAATAAGTGTCTTTTAATTTCATGGCTGCAGTCACCATCTGCAGTGATTTTGGAGCCCCCCAAAAATAAAGTCTGTCACTGTTTCCACTGTTTCCCCATCTATTTGCCATGAAGTGATGGGACCAGATGCCATGATCTTAGTTTTCTGAATGTTGAGCTTTAAGCCAACTTTTTCACTCTCCTCTTTCACTTTCATCAAGAAGCTTTTTAGTTCCTCTTCACTTTCTGCTATAAGGGTGGTGTCATCTGCATATCTGAGGTTATTGATATTTCTCCCGGCAATCTTGATTCCAGCTTGTGGTTCTTCCAGCCCAGAGTTTCTCATGATGTACTCTGCATATAAGTTAAATAAGCAGGGTGACAATATACAGCCTTGACGTACTCCTTTTCCTATTTGGAACCAGTCTGTTGTTCCATGTCCAGTTCTAACTGTTGCTTCCTGACCTGCATACAGGTTTCTCAAGAGGCAGGTCAGGTGATCTGGTATTCCCATCTCTTTCAGAATTTTCCACAGTTTAAGATGTGGTGCATACATACAATGGACTATTACTTAACCATAAAAAAGGATCAAAACTGGGTCATTTATAGAGATTCGTGACTTAGTCTCTGTGGATGGACCTAGAGACTATCATACGGAGGGAAGTTAAGTCAGAAAGAGAAAAAGAAATAGTGTATATTTAACCCATATATGTGGAATCTAGAAAAATGGTACTGATGAACCTATTTGTAAAACAGAAATAGAGATGCAGACATAGAAAATGGACATGTGAACATGGGCAGGGAGGGGACTGTTGGATCAACTGGGAGAATCGCATTGACATATATAAGCCACCATGTGTAAAATAAGTAGTGGCAAGCTGCTGTATAACACAGAGAGCTCAGCTCGGTGCTCTCTAATGACCTCGAGGGGTGGGATGATGGGGTGTAGGGAGTGGGAAGAAGAAGGTTGAAAACAGCATTATTATCTATGTGTGTTGTTGTTATTTAGTTACTAAGTCCTACCCGACTCTTTTGTGATCCCATTGACAAAGGCATGCCAGGCTCCTCTGTCCATGGGATTTCCCAGGTAAGAATACTGGAGTGGGTTGCCATTTCCTTCTCCAGGGGATCTTCCCGACTCAGGGATCGAACCCACGTCGGGGGTCTCCTGCATTGGCAGGCGGATACTTTACCACTGGGCTACCAGAGGAGTGGGAGGGAGGCTCAAGAGGGAGGGCATGTATGTATACATATAGCTGACTCATGTTGTTGTACAGCAGAAACCAACACCACATGGTAAAGCAGTTTTACTCCAATGATAATAATCATAAGAATAATGAAAAAAGGAGAAGACATGTATGTAATCTCACCCTGGGCCCTGCAGAGCTCCTAAACCTTTGGAATGTCCTGAGTGGTGAGTGTCTTCTGTTCTTCATCAGGAGCCCTTGGAGCCAGCTGAATTTATGCCAATGGGGTGACTGAGGATGGGGTCAGCATCAAAACCAAGAATAACCTCTTGGTTACTTGGAACTTGCAGCCCCACCTGCTGACCCCTGGGAAGGGGTTTAGTAAAAGTTATTCAGTCATGTCCAACTCTTTGCGACCCCATGGACTATACAGTCCATGGAATTGTCCAGGCCAGACAGAATACTGGAGTGGGTAGCCGTTCCCTTCTCCAGGGGATCTTCCCAACCCAGAGATCGAACCCAGGTCTCCCTCACTGCGTGCGGATTCTTTACGAGCTGAGCTGCAAGGGAAGCCCAAGAATACTGGAGTGGGTAGCCTGTTCCTACTCCAGGGGATCTTCCCAACCCAGGAATTGAATCGAGGTCTCCTGCATTGCAGGTGGATTCTTTACCAACTGAGCTATCAGGAAAGCCTGGGAAGGGGGTTGGGGCTACAGATTAAGCTCTATAAAAACTCTTTAACAAGGAGATGGGATGAGCTTCAGGGTGAGTGAGCATGTCCACCTGTCGGGGTATGATGCAGCCCAGCTTCACAGGGACAGAAACACTGGCTCTTGGACCCCTCCAGACCTCCCCCAATGTACCTCCTCACCTGTGTCCTTTAAACGCCATTTACATTAAACTGGTGCTTGTAAGTCAGTGTTCCTCTGAATTCTGTGAGCAGCTGTAGCAAATTAATTGAACCTGAAAAGCAGGTTTCGAGACCCTCCAATTTATAGCTAGTTGGTCAGAAGCACAGGTGACAACCTGGGCTTGGGACTGTCTGAAGTAGGGGCTGTCTTGCAGGACTGAACCCCTAACCTGTGGCATCTGGTGCTCTCTCCTGGTAGATGATGTCAGGAGGGAATTAAATTTGTTGCAGGAAGGGGGACCCCTTCCAGGGCCCAAGAGTAGGCTGTTGTCTAACACTCGGAAATGAATTGTCCGAGGAGATACACATGCTGACAAAGCAAGAGACTTTATTGGAAAGAGGCTCCTGGGCAGAAAGAAGGAGGTTAAGAGAACCCAGGAAGACTGCTCTGCCATGTGCCTCCCAGCCTTAAGTTTTATGGTGATAGGGTCTGGGATTGGGGTCTGGGTTGTCTCTGGCCAATCATCTTGCTTGGCCCGTGGGAAGGGACCTTGGGCTTGGGACTGAGTCTTCTGAAGAGCTGACTGCCTCACATGCCTCTGGGATAGTCCTGTGCATGCGTGCTAAGTCGTTTCAGTCATGTCCGACTGTGTGTGACCCCATGAACTGTAGCCCTTCAGGCTCCCCTGTTCACGGGATTCTCTAGGCGAGAATACTGGAGTGGGTTGTCATTTCCTTCCCCAGGGGATCGTCCCAAGCCAGGAATCAAACCTGGGTCTCCTGCATTGCAGGTGGATTCTTTACTGTCTGAGCCGCCAGGGAAATGGTACAGAGATGCTGGGCAGACAATGTGGGCCCAGGTTCCCCTAGGTAGCCACAGATGACAAAGGCCCTGGAAAGGCAGCTTCAGTCAGGGAAGGCGGAAAAGCTCAATGGGGGGTGGGGGGTAGTGAGGGGTGGAGGAGGCTGAGCGCAAAGCCAGCAGGACCCAGTGCTTCCCTCCCCCAGCCAACAAGCACATGTTCCAGACAACCAGCCTGGGATGGGAGCTGTACCCCCCACAGCAGGAAGCCCAGGGTGGAGCTGGGGAAGCAGACACCAGACAGCTTGTTATCTGGAATTCTCTGCAGGGCAGGCCTCCCAGGGAAGGAAGAAATGCTCTGGCCCAGCCCACAGCATTGACAGGGCCTCATCCAAACAGGGGACAGGAAATGTGGGGAAGCTGCTATGGAAAAAGCTTGCACTGAGGGGTCGGGCCAGCATCCCCATGATCCATCCTTTCTTTCCTGGGGACCCTTGCAAGCCCAGCTCCTTCCACCAGAACTGAGGCACAGGGCCCAGGCCCCAAGGAAGGGAGTAAGGGTGGCTGTGGGTGGTTTTCCGTTTACTTTCTCTGCACAGCACTGTCGTCAACTCCAGCAGACGGCCTCCCCTGGCCTCCTGACGTCTGGGGACACAGAAGTCCCTGATTCTCTGAGGGCTTCTTCTGCTGGGAACCACCCTGAGGGAGAGCCTCTGCTCCGGGCTTGGTAATGTCTTCAAAGCTTCAAAGACTGCAGTGAAACCTGGTGCCTGGCAAGTGATGGCTCATTAACTCTGGCCCCATAATAATTATTATTTTTTAATTAATTTATTTATTTTGGTTGGGTTGGGTTTTCATTGCTGTGCAGGCTTTTCCCTAATTGCTGAGACCTAGGGCTACTCTCTGGTTGTGGTGGGTGGGCTTCTCATTGCGGTGGCTTCTCTTGTTGCAGAGCATGGGTTTTAGGTCACACGGGCCTTAGCAGTTGTGGTTCCTGGGCTCTAGAGCACAGGCTCAGTAGTTGTGGCACCTGGGCTTACTCTGCATTGTGTGTGATCTTCCTGGATCCAGGATTGAACACACCCATGTCTCCTGCATTGGCAGGTGGATTCTTTACCACTGAGCCACCAGGGAAGACCCTGGCCCCAGAATTCTTGTCTCCAGACAGAGAATGACAGGCCCAGAAAATGTGTCATCATGCTTTCCAGCTGCTGCAACAAAGCAGCACAGACTGGGTGGTTTATGAACAATAGAAATACACTTTTCACTGTCTGGAGGCTGGAAGTCTGAGATTGAAGTACCTATAGGGTTGGGTGAGGGACCTCTTCTGGGTGGCAGACTTCTCACTATGTCCTCACAAAGGCGGAAGGGACAGTCTAAGGAGCTCCACGTCTCTTATAATCTCTAATGAATAATCGCTAAACCCATTGATGAGGTCTTCATGACCTAAGCACCCACCAATAAACCATCACACTGAGTGTACAGATTCCAACATGTGAATTTGGGGGGGACATGATGCTCAGACCATAGCAAAGGAGGTAGAGAGAGACCGGGCCACCTGAGCTACAGACAGTGGACTGGCTGTCTTCCCAAGTGCCCGGGGCATGCAGGCCACTGGGAGAGTAAACTCAGGGTGCTGATGTGTCGCCTGCCTGGGCTCCCTCAGTGGGCCCCACTATATCTACTCTTTCCTTAATAACGGAACCCTTAATTTTGAGAGTGGCACATGGCTATCTGAACCAATTCTGACCAATGGGGTATGAGTGGCATCACCAAGAATAACTTCCATTTCAGGAATTAGGTGTTTTTTCTTTTTAATTGAATTCAATTTTATTTTCCAGGAAGTAGTTTTAAAAGGATAGGGCAAGTCCTTCCTCCCTTTTTATCCTTCTGCTGCTAGAAT
Source organism: Bubalus kerabau (assembly GCF_029407905.1). Classification (NCBI taxonomy): domain Eukaryota; kingdom Metazoa; phylum Chordata; class Mammalia; order Artiodactyla; family Bovidae; genus Bubalus; species Bubalus kerabau. The sequence goes on from NC_073642.1 coordinate 28,324,160, forward strand.
GTCAATATGATGGCTGGAGCTGAAGCAGTCATCTTGGGCGATGAGATAATCTTAGGAATGGAAGCTGCACATAGGTGAGCCTGGGAGGGGTGGAGCCAGAGCCTCAATATGCTGCAGCCTCCTTAACAGACCTTCCTCCTCACACATGGAGAAACTGGTGTCTTGTTTAAGTCACTGCTGCTTTAGGATATCTTTCACTCACAGCTGAAGACAGTCATAGCTGCTATACCACTCAGAGGTTTTAGAGTGAATTACATTTCTCATGAAAAAAGTCAGCCAGTGATTACAAGTGATCTCACTGCACAGGAGCACCATAGCTAAGCTCAGGCAATTTACTTAGGGATGACCCTGGTCTTGTCAGGGACGAGGCCTCCTACACGTGGCCATGTTACCATGACTGTGGTGACAATTGTGTGTGTCTGTGACTTGTTCAGTCACTCAGTCGTGTCCAACTCTTTGTGACCCCATGGACGGCAGCACCCCAGGCTTCCCTGTCCTTCACCATCTCCCAGAATTTGCTCAAACTCTTGTCTATGGAGTCAATGATGCCATACAATTATCTTGTCCTCTGTCATCTGCTTCTCCTCCTGCCCTCACTCTTTGTCAGCATCAGGGTCTTTTCCAATGATTTGGCTCTTCGCATCAGGTGGCCAAAGTATTGGAGCTTCAGTTTCAGCATCAGTCCTTCCAATGAATATTCAGGACTGATTTCCTTTAGGATGGACTGGTTGGATCTCCTTGCAGTCCAAGGGACTCTCAAGAGTCTTCTCCAGCACCACAGTTCAAAAGCATCAATTCTTTCGCGCTCAGCCTTCTTTATGGTCCACCTCTGGAACTTACATGCACGCAAAAGAAGGAAACCAGCTCAGGTGTCCAGGGGCAGACGGAGCACCCTTTTACTCTCCTCCCCTCTCCAACCCCCCTGGAAATGGCAACTGAGCACCATCCCAAGCAGACCTGAGGGATGGGCGAGGGGCACAGGTGAGTTAACGGTGGGCTCCTGCCTGACATACTTTCAGAAAATAAAAACAGGCATGACTATAGATTTGTAAGCCAAGGTAGAGGAGACTGCAGCTCAGCCCGTGTGCAGGAGGCAGCCCAGGTAGAGGTGCTAGGCTCCCCAGCACCTGGGGAGGCTGTGAGCTCAGTCTGCAATTGAGGAACAGGACTGGCTGGGGGCTTTCCTGCAGGAAAGGGGAGTGATGGTGGAGGGACTGTCCACAGAGCCTCAGGGTGAGCACTCTGCTTGCTTGGAAGCTCCACCAGAAGGCTGGCATTGTCGGGTTTGGGCTTGGAAGTGACCCTGAGGGTATCACTGGCCAGGTCTCTGGGGTGAAGAGGCCCAGCCCCCTCCACTGAAGGCTATGGATAATATATTACTGATGAGTCACTCTTTGGACGGAGCCGGAGCCAGCCTTCTCAGGAAGGGGAGAGGCCTGCTGAGGAAACAGCCCTAGACCACAGAGGGAGCCTTGCTGGCTGTCCAATCACCTCAGTCTCAGATGTGCAAACTGGCAACTGAGAGAGATAGTCACCACAAGAGAGAAGGACCCGGATTAACCAAGTAAGAGCCGTCCCGGGAAGACAGATAATAAAGGCGATGAGCAGAACTTAGAAATCACAGTTAATATCTCAGAGATGTTTGAGGAGGTACTGCATTCACAAAACAAGAACAGTTAGCCAGAAAAAGGAAAAGTCAGGGAACAAGAAAAAGTTCAGAGAGATTAAAAATGTGATTGTTATACAAAAAATCAGGAAAAGGACTGGAAAACAGAGTCAAGGAAACTTCCCAGAGTAGGGCAAAAAGATGAAAAATATGAAAGACAGTTAAGAGTTGTGTGGTGTCAGTCCAGGATGTCCAAAATATGTCTAATATCAGTTCAGAAACTAATTAGATTCAGCTTAAGCAGTGCTTAGGGAGACATTTATAGCTTTAAATGTCTACATTAAGAAAGAAAGGGATTTCTCTGGTGGTACAGTGGTTAAGATTCTGTGCTTCCAATGCAGGAGGCACAGGTTCTATCCCTGGTTGGAGAATAGATCCCACAAGCCATGAGACCAAAAAAAAAAAAAAGAAAGAAAGAAAGAAAGAGGAAAAACCTCCAAATAAATAATCTAACATCTAATCTTCCAGCTAAAAACACTGGGGGAAGAAAGGAGCGAAATAAATCTTAACAAGGCAGAAGGAAAAAAATAATAAAGATTACAACAGAAATTAGTGAAACAGAGAATCTAAAAACAATAGAAAATTCAGTGAAACCAAAAGCTGGTTCTTTGAAAAGTTCAACAAAATTGACAAACCTTTAACTAGATTGACTAAAAAAAAGAGAGAAGATTCAAATTACTAGAATCAGAAAGGAAAGAGAGGACATTACTACCAACTTTATGGAAATAAAAAGGATCATAAAGGAATACTATGAACAGCTCTATGTCAGCAAGTTAGAAAACTTAGATGAAATCAACCAACTCCTAGAAAGATACCAGTTACCAAAACTGACTTAAAAAGAAATATATGGGGCTTCCCTTAGGGCTCAGTGGTTAAGAATCTACCTGCTAATGCAGGGTACACAGGTTCAATCACTGGTCTGGGAAGATCCCACATTCCTCAGGGCAACTAAGGTATGCACAATTACTGAGCCTGTGCTCTAGAGCCCGTGCTCTGAAACAAGAGAAGCCACCATAATGAGAAGCCCCAGCGCGGCAACAAAGAGTAGTCCTGGCTTGCCGCAACTAGAGAAAAGCCCTCGCAGCAACGAAAACCTAGCACAGCCAAAAAATAAATAAAGAAAATTATTAAAAAATCATTTGCCAAAATCCAACACCCCTTCATAATAAAAATTACTCACAAAGCTAAGAAACAGAAGGAAATATCCTCCACCCAATAAAGGCATCTGTGAATCACCCACAGGTAGCATCGTACTTGGTGAAAGACTGGACCCTTCTCCTCAGATCAGGACCAAGACTGCTTTGCCACATTTATTCAAACTGTGCTGGAGACTAAGCTGTGTAGCTGTCGTCTTTGGACATAAGAATGCCTGGCGAACCATAATACCATTTCAGGAAGTGCTTCCTGGGAATGCCAGGGGCAGAAATCCAGGGAAGGGGGTCAGAAATCCAGGGAGGGAGGAGGGACTGCTGGGATGTGTCTGGCTGGTGTTGAACACTTATAGTTTTTTGTTTGTTTTGTTTTGGGGTTATTTTTTGGCCATGTAGCATGTGGGATCTTAGTTAGCCAACCAGAGATAGAATCTGTGCCCCCTGCAGTGGAAGCCTTTAATCACTGGATCACGAGGGAAGTCCCTGAGCACTTACGTTTTAAGCGTTTTTCTGGATGTTATATTATATTCACAATAAAGAGGGAAAATAGGAGGAGAGAGATGAGAGCAAGTGTGAAACCCTTCCATGTCATGTTATTGGAGGCAGATGTGAAGTTGAGACTTTTTCCCCTGGTTCATGGTCGTATTTGAAGACCTCTTCCCCACCCTGACCCCCTCATCATCCCCCAGGAGAGGAGACCCTCTTGAATATTGCTCCTACATCGCTGCTGCCCAGGCAGACTCAGCCTCTGACCCAAACTAGACGTTCTGTGCCGGCCAGCCAACCATGCCCAGCTGTCTTCCTTAGACATACATCTTCCTGCCTCTTCTCAGGCAAAGCCATCCTATTTTTTGTTTGTTTGTTTTTAATTTTTTTTCCCTTGGTTTTTAAAATTGAAAAAAAATTTTTTTGCAAGTTCATCTTAATTGGATGTTAGGTAGTGTGGATTTTACCAGACTGGAGGCTTGATATTTTTGTATTTTGAGAAATATTTTTGAGGTTTTTATTCTAAGATGCAACTAAGTTACTCAGAAGCTTTTTGATCTTTTTTGGTCTTGCTTTTGTGATTTGTCAGGTGAGTTTGGAGCTGAGCTCAGTCTAGACAGGAGAGTCTGGTTTAACCCTGAGCACCCACCCACCCCTGTTTCTCAGTGAATCTGTTACTCAGTGAATGTGAGGTTCCAGTCTGGCTGGTGAAGGTGGAGCCCCATGTGAACACCCAGCACTGGTCTCTTCTCCTTACAGTGCTCTTCACAGGCATGTGTGAGTGCCCCCAGGGAGCACTCTGCACACCCCCACGGCTCTGTCTCAGCAGCAGTCCCCTTGGGGTCCTCTGTCCTAAAAACTCTAGCTGCCTCTATCTCCTTGGATGTCCAGCTCCATCTTCTGAATTTGGGGAGCCCTCTCTATTCATCCAGGAGGCCCCTTGTGTGCTCTGCAGCCCATAAACCTCTCGGTGAGTGGGGCCACCACGGGGCTCACCCATCCATTTCCCATCTCCCAGGGACCACCGTCCTTCCTTGACCAATGTCCTGTTGTTCACGAGCTTGTCTGGTTGTGTTGGTAGTTTCAGGAGGGAGGGTAAATCTGGCCTGTGCAACTCCATCCTGGGTGCACCCATGGTAGGTGGGCTGTACCACGGGTGAAACAGGACAGAAGGTTCTGAGCACAGGGCAGGCAGGGGTCTCAGAATTTCTCTCTGCTGCCTTTTTTCACAGGCAGGAGCTGGGGAGGGAGGAGGCCTGAGGAGACAAGAGAGTACAGGGGAGAGAGGAGAGCCAGAGGATCAGGGGACCCTGCGTGATGTCAGCAGCACAGAGGCCCAGAAGCCCCTTGACCAGAGGGCCGGGTGAGCCCCAGCACAGCTCTGGCATTCAGGCTGTGGTCCATGCCTAGGTGGGGTGACCAGGTCCTCGCTTTTGATCGCCAGGGAAATATGATTCCCTGGGTCCACCCCACTGAGATTCACCTCCATAACCCTTCTCTCAAAGTCACCCCTCTTCTCAGACCCCAGTGCTGGGTCAATCCATCCAAGGCCAGCCTCTCGGCCTTGGTCCTGCTGGCCTCTCTAGTTCACAAGCCTGAGAACAGTCCGTTTGTTTGGGTAAAGCCAGAAACCCTCAACAATTCTCTGTCCTGAAATTCTCAAGAAGAACTTGTTTGTTTTTAACTTGAGCCTCTGCCTGGAAAATCTGAGTGACTTCAGCGACGAAACCCTTGACACCAGTGTGTGCATGCATGCTAAGTCACTTCAGTTATGTCCAACTCTTTGTGATCCCATGGACTGCAGCCTGCCAGGCTCCTCTGTCACTGGGATTCTCCAGGCAAGGATACTGGAGTGGGCAACCGTTCCCTTCTCTGGGGGAATCTTCCCTACCCAGGGATCAAACTTGGGTCTCTTATGTCTCCTGCAGGTAGGTTCTTTACCACTAGGGAAGCCCCCCAGTACCAGTAGGATATTCAAATGAACCACACAGACCACTGGCCCCCACCTTTCTCTGAACTTCATCAGGACGTGCAGGGCTGTCCATGCTGAGGCAGAAGACTGGCCCACAGGGAAGTTCAGCCTCTGCTGATGGCGCCTGGCTTCTTGTCCTAGTGCTTCCACAACATGGGACAGGGCCCAGCCCCTATTCTCCCTGAACGGATGTGTCTGGCTGTTGGTTTCCTTAGACCACATGGCAAGCCCAGTCACCCCATGCCAGGCCGAGACTGCCTCCCTCTTGGGGTCTCCCTTGGCCTGAGCATTCTGCAGGGCCCGGGAAGGCTGGCCTTCCATCCTCCTTCCCTCGCTGCCCTCCAGAGGATGAAGACAAGCATCCAGGCTCCTCTGCCAGTGGTGGCTGCCCCATGTTCACTGCGGCTGTAACAGCCCAGTGCCCCGGTCAGCACTGGCCTCTGCGGGTGAGTGTGCTTGGTTTCTCCCTGCTAGTGGGTATGCTTGGATTCTAGAGTCCTTGAGGGCCCCAGGGATCATCAACTAAGACACGCCCACACTGGACGCTCAGCCTGAGAGGTCTTCCCAAGCCCTCAGTCTGGACACAGGCTGGCCTGGCTGGAGGAGGGCCGACGCTGATCATCATCTTTGGCCCCAAGCCAGTCCCTCAGGGACGCAGCCACCCCAGCTGCTCCTGCCCATTCCATGGGGGGTGCTGTTCACCACGATCTGTCTCTCAGCTGCCCTCCACCCTGCAGGGTTCCCAGGCCCCAGACAGCTAGGAGACACAGCTCCTCACCTTTCTCTTTTGAGCACCTGCTGCATGCAGGGAAGATGCTATAGGCACCAAGGGAAGATGGAATGAGGCCCAATGAGTCCTACTGCAGGAGATTATGCCTGTCGGAGGATGGAAGGCCAGTATCCTCCTGACAGCTGGTACTGGAGCCTGGGGTACCACGCATTGGCTCAGTGCCTTGCAGCCATGATCTTGTCCGAGGTGGCATCTTGATCATCCCCATTCTGCAGATGGAGAAGGAGGCTCAGAGGGTTTGTCCGCTTGCTCAGACTCACACAGCCAGACAGGTGCCGGCCAACACGGTAAAATGCCAGATCAGTCCCAGCAAGAGACAGGCAGGGAGGGTACACAGAGGAGGTGGCCTTGACCTAGGCTCCGGGGATGGGCTTGCAGACAGAGAACAGAGAGGAAGGGCAGAGAACAAAGGGCATAGACAAATCAGGGTGCTGGCCATCCACTGAGCCTGGCCCTGGGGTGTGTGGCAGGGGCAGGACGGGCTCAGGTCTGGGTACCCCACGCCACCCCAGGTCGCAGGGGTGTGGAAGGTATTCTGCTAGGTAGTGACTCCTTCCATAGGGCTAGACCTGCTGGGGCCTGAAGCTGGTTATGAAGAGAAATCTAAAACAGGTTTGTGGGTGAGTCAGTAGCTGGGAGCGCACAAAAAATAGGCCTCTTGGAGGTCTTCCCTCAGCTCCTGCAGATCGGGTGGCCGCCCACGCTTGCTTGCTGGACGGCCAGGACCACAGTGACCCAAGGACCAGCGGGAGCAGGTTTGCTGGGCCGCAGGGTGCCTTCCTGCGGGACCTGGCCTCACTGTTTTGTCTACAGTGCTGCAGGGGCTGGGGGAAGGGACGCTGGCCAAGGCTACATCTGAGAACTTGTTCCCAACCACAGACAGGGCGGGTTGGTCGGAAAATATTCCTTTCCTGAGACATAGAAGCTCAGCCTCTTTGAATCACTTGGCCACTTCCTTCCTGTGTGTGTCTTATGCACACTGGCTGGGGGACTGGGCGGGTTCAGGGTGTGTTGTTGTTGCTTGTTTTTAAGTTTATGTCTACCGTCTTGTTCCTTTTCAAGTTGCACGAGAGAGGGGTGGGGTTCGTCCTAAGAGGCCTTTGTCACTGAAGCGGATGCCGGAGATGACTTGGGTTTTCTCTGCAAGTGAAAAACCTCTACTTGTGAGAATGAAAAGGAAGGAGGGTCTCCTTAGGGCCACAGGTAAGGACCTTCACAGGTGACATCATGCTTAGTCTCAAATCAGCCTCAAGATGCAGGTAAGACAGGTAAAGAATGTGAGGACCAGGGAAGCTGTGGTCGCATCTTGGAGCCACTGTTTGCTGCATCTTAAGTCCAAGTTGTTCCTGGACATTCATGGGCCATGTTAACATTCCCTCCAGTGTCTGTGCCGGCGGGCACCCAGTCTTCCCCTACCCCTTGTCCCCGCTCTGCTAAATGTGTCTGCTAATGGTTTCCTGAGATCAAGGGAACTTTGGCTTGCTAGTGTTCCTTTCTCTTTAGGTAAATAGAATACAAAGGGGTTTCTCCAACATCCTTGGCTGTGACTCACAGGAGATGACACAATTCACGTGGCAACCCCCCCCACACACACACACAATTGTACACGTGTATATATGCATGTGTGTATAAACGTGTGTACATGTGTAGACAAATGTTTATCTATAACGGAGACAATTTTCACAAGAAACACTGGCTGTATGTGCCCCTCACTCAGCCTCTCTGTGATACATGCACATTTTCTGTATAGTTGCACACACACAAACATAAATGTGAATCTGTAACTGATACAGAATTTAGGAAACATCAACTCACCCTATGTGTGATACACTTGATGTGTAATCCACCCCATTTTCTGCCATCTGTCTCCTACTGAATTGTGTCCATACATTAGTGATCATAGTTGATGTGTCAATGGTTGGCAAGCACTGAATGGGAAGTGGTTGTGTTGGTGGGCCTCATAGTCCCGCACCCAATGCCCTGGCACCTGCACTCCATGCAGTCAGGCATACCTCCTTGCCAACACTTGTTGTAATTTGATTTTTATTCTAGTTGGATCTAGTCTAGTGAGTGTGAACTAGTATCAATTGTGGATTTGATTTGTACTTCCCTGTCAGTTAATGATGTTGAACATCTTATGACCTCTTTGTTGAAATATCTATTCAGATCCTTTGCCCATTCTTAATTGGGTTATTTGAGTTTTTGTTGTTGAGATGTCACGGTTCTTTGTGTATTCTGAATGCAAGTTCCTTATCAGATACACGATTTTCAGTTTTTTCCCTCCCATTCTGTGGGTTGTCTTACTTTTGTTGCCTTTGCTTTTGGTGCTGTATCTAGTCTAACCCAAGGTAATGAAGATTTATTTCTGTTTCCTTCTAAAAGTTTTATAGTCTTAGGTATTTCATTTGGATTTATGTTTCATTTGGAGTTAATTTTTGTATACCATGTGACACCTCAACAACTGAGAGAGTCATTTCCTAGGCAGGTTGATAAGAAGTCTAGGGGTCCCTAAGGAAAGAGGGGTCCGAAATTCTCAAGGAGGAAAAAAGGACAAACTTTTTTTCCTCTACATTCTTTAGGATTATATAACAATAATGTATCCTGCTTGAGGACAGTCTCTGGATTAAACCTTCTGGCTAATTCTGTTATCTTAAAATGTAAATTATGGGAGTAGGTCTGGTCTTTACAAGGATTATATAACAATGTATCCTGCTTGAGAACAGTCTCTGGATTAAACCTTCTGGCTAATTCTGTTATGTTAAAATGTAAATTATGAGAGTAGGTCTGGTGAGGTCTTTACAACCTCCAGACATTCTTTGGATTCATTGGATAGTATATAACTCCATTGCTAACCTACCCTCTTCTGATGTCTATGTCAGAGGCTTTCTCTATCTCCTTTATACTTTAACAAAACTTTATTACACAAAAACTCTGAGCGATCAAGCCTCGTCTCTGGCCCCGGATTGAATTCTTCTCCTCCAGAGGCCAAGAATCCCAGTGTCTTTGCATGGTTCAACAACAACCTTTCACAACCAAAGGGCCTTCAACTGATTGGGTGAGGCCCACCTGTTTTCCAGAGGATAATCTACTTTACTCAAAGTGTACTGATTCAAATGTTAATCACATCTAAACAATATATTCACATATATATCCATATATACATATGTGTGTATGTGTGTGCTTAGTCGCTCAGTGGTGTCCAACTCTTTGTAACCCTTTGGACTGTAGCCTGCGGGGCTCCTCTATCCATGGGATTCTCCAGGCAAGAATACTGGAATGAGTTGCCATGCCCTTCTCCAGGGGATCTTCACAACCCAGGGATCGAATTGTGTCTGCTGTGTCTGTTGGATTGCAGGTAGATTCTTTACCCATTGCTGCTGCTAAGTCGCTTCAGTGGTGTCCAACTCTGTGCAACCCCATAGACGGCAGCCTACCAGGCTCCCCATCCCTGGGATTCTCTAGGCAAGAATTCTGGAGTGGGTTGCCATTTCCTTCTCCAATGCATGAAAGTGAAAAGACAAAGTGAAGTCACTCAGTCGTGTCCGACTCTTAGCGATCCCATGGACTGCAGCCTACTAGGCTCCTCCATCCATGGGATTTTCCAAGCAAGAGTACTGGAGTGGGGTGCCATTGCCTTCTCCAATATATATATGTGTGTATATATATATATATACACACACACACACACATATATACATATACTGTGTGCCTGAGCAGTTGGGGCAAATTATGGACAACAGATAAGATATAAAAAACAAAAAAGCCCAACTGCCACTTCTGAAGAGCCTGGAGCAAAGCACATGCCCCCTGCACACACAGCACCACTCAACGCAAATCACCTAAGCCCCACTCCGGCCCCACCCCTGGACCCACCCTGACCCTCACCCCATATAAGAAACCAGCTCACCACCACCCACACCTCAGGGAGCAAGTAAGGGAACCTGTTGTTTATTCTCACTGCCCCCTCTTCCCCGCTGCTGTAGCAGAGACCCCCCCCCCCCCCCCCAATAAAGCCTTGCCTAAATCTCTTGTCTGGCCTCTGATCAATTTCTATTGATTAAGGAGGCCAAGAAACCTGGTCGGTAGTTGGGAGGAGCCCACCCATAGGCCCCGAGGCAGCAGAAGGCAGTCTGGTCCTGGCTGGAGGCCTCCACAACCTTCTACGTCTGCAGGTGGGTCCCACACCCTGATGGCCTAGGACCCCCACTCATGGCCAACCCTGTCCTGGGTGTCTTGGCCCAGGCAGAGGTATGGAACATGAGACAGGGTCGGTTTGGGGCCCACTTTGGGAGATATGAAGCAGAGCTCAAGGGGAGAAAAGACAGAGGCTGAAGAATCACACTTGAACTGGGCTCCACATTGATTCTGATCAGCTTCTAAGTGCAGGGAAACGCTGCTCTTCCCACCCTAAGCAGCTGCATCCTCCTCGGGCCGGTGGGTTAGCAGGGAGATGAGACCCAGGTCCTTTCTAGTCCTCTTAGCCTAGTCCCAGCTGAGCACAGCCCAGTGGGCATCAACATGACCTCATCCAGATGCCGAGTGCCTCTCCAGCCCCCACCCCTTGGCCTCTGGAGGTATGGGGACACTTGTCACTTCTCAGGGCACACTGGCCCTTCTCCTCTGGTCCCCGCTGGGGCATGCGTCTGAGGTCAGCAGCTGTGTGCCTGGTGTCCAGCCACTCTTGGCTCTGCCCACCTCCATGTCCTGTGGCACCAGCAGCATCACTCAACAGCTGTTTGCGCACACCTGATGCAATGCTTCTTTTCTGAGATGTGATCCTGCTGCTGCTGCTGCTGCTAAGTCACTTCAGTCTTGTCCGACTCTGTGCGACTCCAGAGACGGCAGCCCACCAGGCTCCCCCATCCCTGGGATTCTCCAGGCAAGAACACTGGAGTGGGTTGCCATTTCCTTCTCCAATGCATGAAAGTGAAAAGTGAAAGTGAAAGTGAAGCCGCTCAGTCTTGTCCGACTCCTAGCGACCCCATGGACTGCAGCCCACCAGGCTCCTCTGTCCATGGGATTTTCCAGGCAAGAGTACTGGAGTGGGTTGCCATTGCCTTCTCCATGTGATCCTGCAAAGGGACTCAAAACAGTGAAGGCATGTGACGAAGGAGGGCTTGTGACCAAAGAAACACCTACTGCTCAGCAAGAAGCACAATTTGAGGCTAGGGCTGTCCACTCACACAGTGGGCAGTGTCTGCTGCTGGAAAGCAGGATTCTGCTTCATTTTCTTAATGATATTTTTTTTGATGTGGACCATTTTAGAAGTTTTTGTTGAACTTGTTGCAATATTGCTTCTGCATGTGGGACTTTAGTTCCCTGACCAGGGATCGAACCTTCACTGCATGCATTGAAAGGTGAAGTCTTTTTATATTTTATTTATTTATTATTTGTTTTTGGCTGCGGTCAGTCTTCATTGCTATTCAGGCTTTTCTCTAGTTGCAGCAAGGAGGGGCTACTCTCTAGTTGTGGTGCCTGGGCTTCTCTTGTTGCGGAGCACAGGCTCTAGAGCACAGGCTCAGTAGTCGTGGCACACAGGTTAGTTGCTCTGCTGCATATGGGATCTTCCTGTACCAGGGATTCAACCCATACTCCCCGAATGGTAGGCTAATTCTTTACCACTGAGCCACCAGGGACACCCAGAAGTCAGTCTTAACCAATGAACCCCCAGGGAGTTCCCAGAATTCTGCTTTTGATGTTGTATTTGATATGCACACAGTCAGCTCGCATGGGTGCAGAAGTTCTCACTGGGCATCTTCATCCAGGCTCACACCAGCCAGGACACCCAAACAACACACACACTCTGCAGGCGGGTGGATGCTGCCTTGGAGTGTGGGTGACCAGACCCCAGTTCCCTGCCTCACTGTTCCCTTTACTTAAATCTGGTTTCCAGCCCTTTTCAGATTGCTTTCCATGTCCTTCTGTCATGAATGTGTAAAATCTATTCACAATTTTATCAAAACATCTCTTTGGGAAAAAGTGAGCTCGGGAAGAAAGTGTGAACGTTGAGTCCTGTTTTTCCAAAAGAGTCTCCATCTGCACCCCCACTGGAAGCAGAGTCATTTTCACGAGCTGCTTGGGAATTTCCTGTTTATTTACCCGGGCTTCCAGACAAACCGGGACTCCGGCCCTGCCTCCCCCCACGGCAGTCAACTTGGCGCAAGGAGATGTCTGGCCCGGCCGGGGAGCTAAGAGTGACTCACCTCAAACCTTCCCACCCCAGCGGCCCCTGCCTACCGTGGGCTGCAGCAGATGGAGGCTCCGGGCACCTGGGACCAGAGGGAAACCCCCACAGGACACCTTCCAGCAAGAGAGAGGAGACAACCAGATCTCAGCCTGGAATAGAGCAGGCCTGTCGCCCCTCTATCCTCCCTGCAGCAGAATTGGGGGTGGCTGTGGAGGAAGGACTGTGCCCCCCTTTCAATGGCTAAGTCAGAGGTCTCTCTAACAGTCACATTGCACTTGAAAATATGTGGGTTATTTTCAAATATCTTTTGATATTAATTTCTAATATAATTCCACTGTGATAAGAGAACAGACTCTGTATGATTTCATCACCTTTAGACCAGGACATTTTTGCACCTTGTTTTACGCCCCTGGATATGTTCCAGTGTCTCCTGATTTATAGTCTATGGGAACTTGAATAGAATTTGTATCCTGCTGTTATGTGAAAATTGTATGGATCTTTATTATATTGAATTGGTTCATGGTGCTTTTCAGATCTAACTATATACTTCTACTTCTCTGTCTAGTCTTTCTATTAATTTTTTGTGAGTCTGATATTGAAACTCCAGTTAAAAATCTTAATTTATTTACTTAAAAAATAATTGTAATATGTAATGACTTTGTTCTGTATTTTCCAAGTTTCCTGTAAATGTTATCATACTTTCATAATTTAAAAAAGAAGAAAAAAAAAGAGAAACGTGCCCCTGAGATGGGCATAATGTGTACACAGGAGATCCCCAGAGAGACCAGAGACACCTCCCTGGGCAGGCATGCTACCAGGCATGGACATGCACACACACATGCACACACACGCACACACACACAGAGGCACTCATTCCCCTCAGCCAAGGCCTCCTGTATACTCACTTCCTCTTCCTTCCGTGAAGGCCACATCACAGCCAGGCTTGTGGCTGCCCTGCCAGGCCTGACACTGGGAGTCTTTTCTCTCGGAGGCCTGCAGGCAAGACCATCAGACAGGCCAGCCTCACCCCTACATCCACCCTGGGGGCAGGGAGAGGGTTGCAGGGAGGGTTGGTCCCTTCCCTGCTGCTGCCCCTCCCCTTGCCTATGGCCTCCAAGCCCATTTTGAGCCCCTGCTGCTCTGCTCTACTATTTCTCAGACTTCAGTAGGTAATTCCATAGTCAGGAGGGAGCAGCCTCCATGGTCCAGGGCTGCGGAGGCCAGGAGGTAGATGGTCCCTCGGAGCAGGAAGCCACAGGGCCCTCAGCCAGTGCGTCCTGGGCCCCCCTTGCCCCCAGCCCCACCAAGCTCACCCCGCCCACAGGCCTGTGGCTGGCGGAGCAGTCCAGTGACGGGTGATCAGCAGTGGCAGGTTCTCTTCAATTCTTTCCTTTCTCCCAGGTTGATTTCCATCTCAAGAGAAGTCCCAAGATTCAGAGGATTCAGACAGGAAGAAAGATGAATTCTAGGAACGGAGTTTTCATGATGGTTTAACGTCAACATAAGTGGAGATGGTCCTTCTCCCACCTCTGTGCTTTGGTAGTTGAAGGGGACACCTGTCCCTCAGGTCACTAAGCTGGGCTTGCCAGAGAAAATCCTGATGCCCACGTGCTGTGGACTCAGTTTCTATGTGACAACCTTGCACCCACAATTCCTACCTTAAGCCCTAATTTCCTAGGTTATGGGATGAAGAGGGGGCCTTTGGGAGGTCATGAGGGTGGGGTCTTCAAGAATGGGATTGGTGTCCTTTAAGGACAGCCCAGAGGAACTTCCTTGGTGGTCCAGTGGCTAAGAGTCTGGTTCCCAGTGCAGAGACTGTGGGTTTGATCCAACATGACACATGTCGTGCGGCGTGGCCAAGAATAAATAAATAAATAAAATACTAGGAAGTGGGCTCTCACCACACATGAACCTGCTAGCACCTTGACTGTGGGACTTCCCAGTCTCCAGAACCATGAGAAACAAATCTCTGCTGTTTATAAGTTGCTCTGGCTCTGGAATTTTGTTCTAATAGCCCCAACAGACTACTACACCAGTTAAATTTGAGTGGAAAGTCAATGGAAAGCTGTTGTTAGTATAAATATGTTTTAAATATTGTCCTCATCATTGATCAGAAATTCAGATTCAACTGGGTATCCTACATTTTATTTTTTCTTTCTAATCTGGCCACCCTACCCACACTTTCTGTCTGAGGCTCATTTCTCCTCCAAGAAGCAGCTGACTGGGGGATGCGTACGGGCCTCTTCCCGCAGGCCCTCTACCCTGCCGGGGTCGCTCCTGGTGGGTCCTTCCCCTTCATCAGTCCTCCCAGCCCTGCTGTTCTTCATTCTGCCCAGGTGGCCCTCCCCACCCCATCTGGCCCTGAGCCTCCGGGGACTGGCCTCCAGTGCTCCTGAAAGGTGTGCACCCTAGCCGTCCCTCTGTCTCCGCTGTCCCCTGGCCTTGCCTCCAGCTCCTCCACCCTCTCTGGGCCTCTCCTCCAGCAGAGGTTCACCGAGTACTTTCTCAGCTCCAGGCCAGGTGGAGCGGGAAGCAGTGGGGGGAAGCAGGACTCCAGGGCCCAGACCATCTACAGGGTTTGCAGAGGGCCTTCTCCTTGCTGTGTTCTCACATGGGGGGAGTAGGGAGGTAGAGGGAAGTGGAAGGAGAGAGAGAGAGAGAAGCAGCTCTGGCCTCTTCTTGCTATGCTATGCTAAGTCACTTCAGTCGTGTCCGACTCTGTGCGACCCCATAGACAGTATTATAAGGACATTAATCCCATCACAAGCTTCCCACCCCCATGACCTAATCACCCCAGAGGACCCACCTCCAAATCCCATCATATTGGGGCATAGAATTCCCACATATGAATTTTGATGGGCACCCAAATATTCTGTTCATCACCATCTATAACCGAAAGCAAAGACAAAGGAGCATCGCAACTATTACCCTACCACTTTCAGCAGACAGGGATCCCCAGCAAGCGTTCTTCACAGCCAGGTTCTCCCCAGGGACCCGCTGCCCTCTCCTGAGGCACAATTTTCACCATCTACCCTTGGGCATCTGGGAGTCCAGGGCACCCACAGGAGATGAAACCCAATGGGTTTCATCCATGATCACAAAGCACCTGCCATATGGCTGCCAGAATCACAATACCTGCAGCAGGAAATAAGCACAAACATTGACCAAGTGGGAAAGGGCCCTAGGGGTTTTTTTTGGAGGGTGGAAGTGGTGGAGAGGAGCCTTCAAAAAATATTCAAAGGTTAAAGCTACTTTTAAAACATTTTTCCTTTAGAGGCAGTGATTTGTGATTATATCTATTGCATATCTCTTTCAGGCACCCAGAGAAGAACTTTTTAACACATGGTATCAAAAAATCTAACTGATGGCATTGATCATTTTTAAATAAAAAGTTGTTTTTGAAGTGGATTGCTTGCTTCATTATTCATTTTGTTTCTCAGCAGGGAAATGAATGGATCTGACATATCCCCAACCCTCTTGTTGGTGGCAAAGAGATTGGTCTTTTTTTTTTATCATAAACAAAGCGTTGAGGACTTCCCTGGTGGTCCAGTGGTTAAGACTTCACCTTCTATTGCAGAGAGTAGGGGTTTGATCCCTGGTCAGGCAGCTAAGATCTCATATGTTTTGCAACTAAAAAACCAAAACATAAAACAGAAGCAAAAAGAGACAGCTCATTGGAAAAGACCCTGATGCTGGGAAAGACTGAAGGCAGGAGGAGAAGGGGATGGCAGAGGATGAGATAGCTAGATAGCCTCACTGACTCAATGGACCTGAATTTGACCACTCCAGGAGATATCTCACTCCGGGAGACAGTGGAAGACAGGGAACCCTGGCATGCGATAGTCCCTGGGGTCGCAGAGTCTGGCATGACTTACAGACTGAACAACAATTGTAACAAATATGATAAAGACTTTAAAAACAATCCACATCAAAAAAAAATCTTTAAAAAAATTGTGTGTTGAGTCCAAACTTCTGATTTAATTACTGTTGGGTGCACCACAATCCGTTACATATTTCAGATCACAGAGCACAAACAGCAGCGAAATCTAGACCTACAGAATTAACCAGCCAAAAGATTAGGTTTGAAAGATGTGCATGGTTGGTTTGCTAAAGACACCTTGCAGATGTTTTTGTCCCCCTCTATGTATAGGAAACAAAAGGATGAAAACCCTGCTGTGGATCTTCTGGCCGGCCTGATGTCTCAGGAAAGGGGACTTTGCCTGAGGGACCCTCCTTCACAACCTCCTGGGAGCCTCAGGTCCTGACCACCAGGGGGCAGAGCTGGGCACGCCGTGGTGCCTACGTGGCCACCTAGTCTGTCTCCAGGGAGGCTGGCAGGTTACCTTCCCTCTTTTCTAGAAGCAAATACAAAACTCACATGTAATCTCCAGCTGGGTCACCTGTGAAGGGCAGAATGAATACGTTTACTACTGTAGATGTTTAAAATGATTAATCAACAGATTTAGAATTAGTCACCAATCCAAAGGACACCTTAGCCTCCTGTCGGGGCAGTGTCATTTACACTTCCCAGGACTCTTTCCAGGTGGCACTGGTGATAAAGGATCTGCTTGCCAATTCAGGAGACATAAGAGATGAAGGTTCAATCCCTGGGTCGAGAAGATCCCCTGGAGGAGAGGAAATGGCAACCCACTCCACTATTCTTGCCTGGAGAATCCCATGGACAGAGGAGCCTCATGGGCTACAGTCCATGGGGTCGTGAAGAGTCTGATACAACTGAAGTGATTTAGCACAGCACACATAGGACCCATCACCTTCTCTGAGTCGCTTGCTTGTCCTTTGGGCTCTCTGTTCTCTCCTCCCAACCCCCCTCCTCAGGTGGCCAGGCTTCTAGAGGCAAAGGACACACACAAATCCCGTACATTCCTGAGTCCCACACACTCCTGATCCTGTTTCCACACTGAGTGGTCATTCCACCAGCTGTGCTGCTTTTACTGAGATCTGCAAGTCCAAGCGTTCGGACCACACATTTGGACCTACTGGATATCAGGGCTCTGCCAGGGCGGAGGGGGCCCTAGTAAGGCAGGACTATCCCCATTACTTTGCCAGGGGGCCTTGACCACTTCCCTGGGGCTTGTTCTAAGGCACCTCTCCTGCCAGAATGGGACCATGTGCCAGCCCTTGGTAGAGAGTGCAGACAGCGCTATGCATAGTCATGTGTGTTCCGCTCGAACAGGCATGGGGCAGAGACAGCTGAGTGCAGTGCAGGGTGGGCCATGCTGTCTTCCTGGGGGCAGCCTGGGCTGGGGCAAGGACTTGCCTTTGGGGCCCCCAAGCAGGTGTGTCATCGACAGGTGGAGATCCATCAACCCAGAGAGGATGCTCCTCTTGGCCCCCCACTTCCAGTGCAGGCCAGCACCGCTAGCTGCTGGACTCATGGCCTTCCTGAGACCCCTAGCTTCCCCTCTCCTGGCGGGCATGTCTGGGACAAATGTGGAACTCAGGGCCGGTGGATGTCTCTGTGTGTAGCCCAAGGTGGATGTTGTTACTCTCACTGGGCCACGGTTTCTTGGTCCACAAGCTGCCATGATGATCCTCTGTGGTGGTGTAAGAGTGGCCAGGCCATGCCAGGACATCCCCAAGCCTCCTGCAGGGGCTCCCTGAAGACTCCCCTGGTCCTGGGACCCAGGGTGGAAGTGGCCACTGCCATAAGGCAATTGTCATTGTCCATCCTCTTGCCAGGAGCTTCTACAGTAATCGGTCACTGCCCCTTTCCTGACCCCAGGTGCAGGAAGCTGATCTGTCTTCTTCCCAGGCGGGTCCCCAGCGTGGGCGTGCCCAGCACAGAGCAGTCTCCTGGTCAGGTCAGGTCAGTGTTTCTGTAAGGAATGCTCACTCCACCTGCCGGAATACCCTTAACCCCTTCTCCATCTGATGCAACTCTCCACTCCTTATCCAGAGATTCCTGCCTGGAGCCCAGCCAGGCTCTGGCAAATGCAGAGAGGGTCCTCAGCCCCATTCCCTGGGCAGCTGCCTGCTGGGCTCACCTGGCACACAGGGGAGAGCTACTCTTCCACATGGAGGGGAAAGGTACCATCACACCCATGGGTTGTGCCCCCTGGGCATTGGGCGAAATCAGACAGACGTCCTGATGTCCCAGAGCCAAACATGCAAGCAAGGAGATGTGCTTGTGTGACTGTGGCCAGGGCAGAGAACAGACGGAGCTCAGCTTCCAGGAGAAAGGGACCCATGGGGAGAGGGCAGAGGCAGGAAAGACAGATGGCACAGCTCTGTGCAAACACACCACGGGGCCTGCCCAGCCCTGTGCTTCTACACACATGCCCACTCAGGTGTGTAAAAGTCTGTATATGCCAGGAGTCCACGTCCACCTAGGCTGCTCCAGGGACAGAGTTGGTTGGAAGGTCGAGAGGGCTATTGCACAGGGATCCAGAAAGATGGACCGGGTATGCTCATGTTTCAAGTAACCAAAACCATTGCTGGTGGGACTGGAAATCCAATAAATGTATTTAGAAACACTGTTTGGAATTTTTTTCTTTTTTTAGCCTTGCAAGATGTGGGATCTTAGTTTTCCAACCAGGGATTGAACCCACACACCCTGCGTTGGAGGTGTGGTGTCTTAATCACTGGATTACCAGGTAAGTCCCTGGAAATTTCTAGTAAAGTGAAAAATATACTTATTCTGTGGGCCAGGAATTTTGCTTCTTTTGTATTTATCCAGAAGAAATGAAACCTAGTGTCCACAAAACATTCACAAAGGCTCATGGTGGCTTTATTCATAATATCCCAAACTGGAAGCAACCTGTTCACTAACAGAAAACTGGATACACAAATTGTGGTACAGTCACATTGTCCAGCAATAAAACAGCTACAAATGACCAAGGCCCACATCAATCTGGGTGAATCCCCAAAACCTGTGCAACAAATGAGAACTGGCCCCAAACAGGACATAGTTGGATTCCCTTTGTGTGTTTGTAAGGACAAAGCGAATCTAGAACTTCCTGGATAAGAGCTTATCCAGGTAGTGTCCAGGGAGTAGACATTTGTCAAAACGTGCCCAACTGTAGTTGAATTTGTTACAATATTGCTTCTGTTTTTTTGTTTTGGTTTTTTTGGCCCCGAGGCATGTGGGATCTTAACTCCCTGGCCAAGGATCTAACCTGCACCTCCTGTACTGGAAGGTAAAGTCTCAACTCCTGGACCACCAGGGAAGTCCCCATTTTGGGGATTTTGAAGGCAGCCTATGAGCCATTTGGGCCTCCCAGGTGGTGCTAGTGGTAAAGAATCTGCCTGTCAATGCAGCAGGTTCGATCCTTGGGTCGGGAAGTTCCCCTGAAGGAGGGCAAGGCAACTCACTCCAGTATTCTTGCTTGGAGAATCCCATGGACAGAGGAGCCTGGCAAGCTACAGTCCATGAGGTTGTAAAGAATTGGACACAACTGAAGCAATTTAGCACATACACATGCATGTGGGCCATTTGGCTGTGCCCTCCCAAAGCCTTTAACAAGGAACCTGTATGGCCACCAGGTATGGGTGGGGGCCCCTGACTTCATCTCTTAACTGACCCAATGGCACTCAGTGTTTGAAGCCAATAGCAAGGCTGCAGAGAGCCCAGGGGGCAGACCACAAATCAGAGAGCCAGGGTTCTGGACAAAGCCAAACCCTCCTCTCTACACATGACAATTCCTCTTTCCAAGAAATAGCTCCTGGCTACTACTGGGTCTTGGTGGGGACTGAAAGGGTGGCTGGGATGTCAGCAAAATGCAGTCCTGAGCCCAGTGCATGATGGACTGAGTGTGAGCTGGCCCACCCTTCCATGAAGTTGGGTCTACATGGGGGCATTCTGTCATCTCACGGAGGTGATGTGTGGGAGCCTGAGAAAACCCAGAAGGCGCATGTCAGTTGAGTGAACAGGTAGCTCAAACCCTGCGACACGTCCTCTTGCTTGTGAACTTCTTTCCCTCCATTGACACCTCCTGGGACGTTCCCAGGGACCGGATGGTCAAGGCAGCCTGATTTCAGATTGTTCTCCGTGATGCACTGGCTCTGCTGAGAGCAGGCTATGAAGGCATGACAGTTCCAATGTCAAGTGTCGCTGGAAGACAGCGGGGAAGGGAAACCATCCCCATGGATGGCACTTGAGCAGAATGACTGATTATTGCTTTTTTGGATTGAAAGATGGCCAGAAGAATTCACCTACACAAGTGATTCTTCCCCTTCCCCTACCACTTTGGGGACCTTTGGCAGTGTCTGGCAGCATTTTTGTTGGTCATATTTAGGTGGAGGGAGCTACTGGCCTCTAGGTGGTAGAGGTCATCCAGGGATGTTGCTGCACTTCTTATAATGCACACAGGACTTTCCCCTAAAAAAAAGGATGGTCTAACCCCAAATGTGATTAATGACACTGTAGAGAAATCCCGGTCCAACACATATATATATGGCTGAGTCCCTTCACTGTTCACCTAAAACTGACTCAACATTGTTAATTGGCTATACCCCAATACAAAATGTTTTTGGTGTTAAAAAAAAAATAAGATTTAAAAAAAGAGAGAGAAAGAAAAATAATCCCAATCCACACTGATTTATGGGCAGGGGCAAACAGTTTACTGGATGGTCAGGAACTTGAAAAGAACAGAATTCAAAGATCCGTGACCAGGAGATGTGGTGACAAAGGAAGACGTCTGTAGACAGCTCTCTTAACGTATGGAGATATTACGTCCCATGTTTATGCTCATTACAAATACCTCATTCAGGGACTTCCCTGGTGGTCCAGTGGTTAAGACTCCAGACTTACAGTGCAGGGGGCTCAGGCTCCATTCCTGGTCAGGGAACTAAGATTCCACAAGCCCAGGTGGCCAATTTCTTTTCTTTTTTTTAAAGAAAGAAATGCAGAGATCTCAGGCTGCTTCACGCCTAAGTCAGAATCTGCTTTAAAGATTCCAGGGGACTTGTGTGCATCTTACAGTTCGAGAGGCCTTCAACCTGAGAGGTAGGCTGTCTGGAGGTGCCCATTCTGCAGTCGCTGGCAGTTCTGATGATGTGTGAATGTCGCTGTTGAGTTAAGGGTGTGGGAGGAGGTTTTGCTTATGAGATGGAACCCAGGCTCCTAAAGGGGCCACCGGGACCACCAGGGCGCTAGTGGACATCCAAGCGCCCTCTCCTCAAGGGGCGGGGGGAGAGGGATGGGGGCACAGGTGGGAGGCCAGGGCAGAGCCGCCACCCGCATCCCAGGGAGGCAAGTTCACTTCAAAACCCTGTGTGGGCCCGATGGCACGCAGATGACCGCTCCATGGAAGAGGCCAGTTGCCAAGGTTAGGGGGGGAAAAGCCCCTCCCCAAAAGCATGTAAAACATACCCATCAAAAAGCAAAGGGCTATAAATGTCTTTATTTCTCTCCCCCCCATTCAATGGCTGTTGAGTTCCCACAGGCACGAGGCAGACGCCAGCTAGCACACCACTTTCCGCAGCATGACTTGTGTCCTTTCTGTGTACTTATTACTACCTGAGTGGCTGGCATCAGTGCAGGTTCCGGCACCACTAGAAAACTGTGAACGCATACACAGCACGGACGGAGGATCGCTGGCCTCCGGGTGGACCAGATTGCAAAGGAGACACTGACCGCCTGGAAAGGACAGCCGGGCAGGCGGGGCCGCGGCACGCGCTCAGGATTCCAGGCCGCAGGCTCCTCGCTCCGCCGCCGCCGCTCCCCGCGGTAGCAGTATGAGCAGCAGCGCTGGATCTCGGGCGCCAGTAGTTCTCGCCCTGGCAGCGCCGCTGCGCCGGCCCCGCACCGCAGCTGCCCTAACCGTTCAAGTGAGCGGCCCGCGCGTTGGCATCGGTGAACTCCAGGCCGGCCTGCGCCGGGCCAAAGTCCTCGGTGTAGCTCTGCGACTTGGGTTCTTCCGTCTCCGCCGCCCCCGCCCGGGTGCCTGGCGGCAAGAGGTTCTGCTGCCGATACATGAAGCACGGCCACAGCGCGCCCACCGCCTGCACCTGAGGGACGCTCTGTCTCCCCGGCGCCCGGAGGCTGCAATGGAGGCCTGGACGTTGCCGCCTGAATGCCCGCCGCCGGAACGAGGCTCGCGCGCTCCTTGAGCTTGAGCACCGGCTCGGTGGGCAGCCGGGCCCGCGGGCCCCGCGAGCCCTCAGCCTCTGGCCTACCCGGCGGCCGCTTGATCTTGGAGGCAGCGGGGGTGGCTTCGCGGCGCCGCTGCTCCTGAAGCACTCCTGCGCGCGAATCAGGTAGTAGCCGATCACCTCTTCCTGGAATTGGTGCCGGTGGCTGGTGAGCAGCAGGCCCGCGAAGATGAACCTTTGCTCGCCCTGCACGGCGGCGCGCAGGATGTTGAGCTCAGCTTCACGTCCATGCTGTACTTCCAGCTGTCGCGGGGGGCCTGCCGCCTTGTACGTGGGCGACGGCGCGGTCTTCTCCAAGGACACCTACGACCACGTCACGATATAGCCCAGGATCTGGACTCTGGAGCCACACTGCCACCGACTGACACTTGTGCCATCAGTAACACGGGGACCTGCCTTGGGAGCCTGTGAAGACGAGATACACGAAAATGCTGAAGGAGGAAAGGGCCCCGGGGAAGTGCCAACCTGTTCTGGGTACTGACTGTGTGCCAGCCATGCCCCTCACTTGCTTTCCTCTTGAAACTTAAAAAGTACTGGTTACGGGACTTCCCTGGTGGTCCAGTGGCTAAAACTCCGAGCTCCCAGTGCAGGGGTCCCAGGTTGGATCCCTGGACAGGGTACTAGATCTCGCCTGCTGCAACTAAGATTCGGTGCAGTCAGTTCAGTCGCTCAGTCGTGTCCGACTCTTTGCTACCCCGTGGACGGAAGCACCGTCAGGCTTCCCTGTCCATCACAGACTCCCGGAGCTTGCTCACACTTATGTCCATAGAGTCGGTGATGCCATCCAACCATCTCATCATCTCATTTATATTTGACACGGTGCAGCCAAATATAAATAAATATTTTTTAAAAAACATTGGGTAGGAGGCCAATTATTTGTAAGCTTCTTCTTCTTCTTCTTCTTCTTTTTTTTTTTTTTTTAAAGCAAATCCCTTTTCCTGGGACTTTAGTATTGAGATCGCGCCCGTGCGCGCGCGCACGCACACACGCACACAGAGATACTTAGAGCAACCGGAGGCAGATCGAACATGGGTCCTCCCTGAGAGTAGTGGGGTGGAGGTGCAGGGGGTGGGAGGCACCTTTCTCACTGCCCTCCCCGCCCAGGAGGAGGAGAAGAGAAGGAGGTGTGCCCCAAAATTACTCCCTCGGTTCCCAGCTTTTTCCAAGGACCCACACAGTGTTATAATTAATTCCCCTCCGTGGCAGCATATCGTGTTCCGATCTCGGCAGAGAGAGTTTTGGTTGTGACTTGCCTACAGTTTGTTTTCTGGACAGGCGTGTTTATGCCTCTCCTGGAGAAACTAAGGGGACAAAAACTCCCCTAGCCGGAGCGCGCGCCTACGTCCAGACCCGCAGGCGCACACGCGCACAGGCACGCGTTCCAGACGGAGCCCTGGCGGCGGTGGCCGAGGGCAGGCCTGGGAGGCCCCGCGTGGAGAAGGATGCGCCCCGCCCGCCGGTCCGTCCCGGCGCACGCCAGGCTTCCCCGGGTCTCGGAAGGGATCCGTAACCGTGTCACATTCATGCAGCTGCGAAGAAGGTCCAGCTTAGCTTCTAGCGACAGGATCAGGATCGGTGTTTGTAGAGAGGCACACCGAGTGAGACGGAGCCCAGCTCTCCAGCGTGTACCCCGCCCGCCCACAGGCCGGCCAGGCCCAGGTACCGCCCCCAGCCTCTCCACAGAAACCAGAGACAGCCTGCCGCCCTGTTATGGCGCTCGGGGAGGCGGCATAGGGTAGGATCTTATTAGGCCCGCCCCGCGGGCGTTATCCCACCCCTAGTCCAGCCCAGTGTCCACTGCAAAGTGCAGAGTCCCTCAAAGGGATCCCGGCTGGAACGCAAAAGAGAGAGACCTGTGCCAGGTGGCCCAGGAGGAGACGGAGGCTCAGAGCCCATGCAACCCTCACTGAGGACAGGAAAGGGCCACAGAGACCAGATGTCTAACACCGTGATTAAAGAAACTGTATGGAGGGCTTCCCGGAGGAAGCTCCAATGCAGGAGCCACAGGTTCAATCCCTGGGTAGGGAATATCCCCTGGAGGAGGAAATGGCAACCCACTCCAGTATTCTTGCTTGTGAAATCCCATGGACAGAGGAGTCTGGTGGGCCACAGTCCAGGGATTCCTAAAGAGTCAGACATGACAGCACGCGCATGCGCGCGACACACACACACACACACACACACACACACACACACACACACACACACTGATTTAAAGGGAAATTTCATTAACCGATGCTAGGTTTCCAATTGAATGATTGCTTAATTTCAGAAGATAAGAATGCCCAGAAAGGGCCTCCGTGTTGGCTCAGTGGTAAAGAATCTGTCTGCCAATGCAGGAAACACAGGTTCGATTCCTGATCTGGGAAAATCCCACATGCAGTGGAGCAACTAAGCCCAAATCACAGCTACTGAGTGTGTGCTCTAGACGGTATTGTGCTCTAGACGGTATTCCGCAACAAGAAAAGCGACCACAATGACAGGCCCTTCCACCCCAAGTAGAGAGTAGCCCCCGCTCGCCACAACTAGAGAAAAAAACCTGTACAACAAGACCCAGCACAGCCAATAAAAAGAATAAGAAGGAAACCAAATGGAGATGTACACAGAACGTCTGCACCCGTATGGGCATTATGGCTGGAGCTTTCAAAACCACCACTAGCCGTTTTAAGTATTTCCTCTTTACTGTGGACACTAAAGAACAGTTGGAGACATCACCTGGCTGAGACATGGGCTGAAAAGCAGGTGCCTTCCTTGGGCAGCAGACCAAAAAAGCTGTTACTGCTGCTGCAGTTTCTGAGGAAGGACCTGGGTCAGATGGAGCACCACACACGGTCACCCAGGAGGGGGCTTGTGGCCAGGCCTGGGGAGAGAGGGCTGGAGGCCCACCTGCTCCTACATTCATTCATTCAGCAAATGTGTGTCAGTGCAGGACCCAGGGATCCAGGGACCCTGGCCAGAGGAACTCACATCCTGTACCCAGGACAGGATAGACAGGTGGCACACTGCTCAGCTGTCAGGTGGTGAACTGCAGACCTAGGGAGCTTTGGCAAGCCTTTCTAGGGCAGGCCGGCCAGCAAGCCTTCCCATGAGAGACTGTGTAGGTGGACAAGGCAGTGATGACGAGAGATGGGCCCCTCTCTGCCCCGATGGATTGATTTAGGCTGGGGGGAGGAACCTGGGCCCACATCAGAAAGGCTGGGGTGGAGGCCTGTGTTTGCAGGTTTGTCTGGGATCTGCGGGGCGCTTCTGGGCCTGGTGAGATCAGCACCCTAGTGATGTGCTAACCCCTGTTGTCAGGGGCAAAGAGAATGGGGAGAGAGAGTGGGAGTCACCCAATTTCTGCCCTTGAACAGACTGGTAGCCTCGCTGGGGGGTATGGGGGAGGCTGTACTAAGATGCCCTGCAGACCCCTGCACGGCAGGCCCAGCAGAGCAGCACAGCCAGGGGCCTGGCCAGGCCACTGCTTGGTTTGCTGGAGGTGGGCTTCCCGGCTCTGTGCCAGTCGCTAGTGGAGGAAGAACTGGGTGTGAAATTCAGCTGGGGATGGTACACGTGGGTGCAGGGTCTTGTTGCAGCCTCACACAGGCCCTGCCGGGACCTCCACGAGGAGGTCTCACCTCTGCTGTCCCACTGGCTCAGGCAGCAGGTGTGGCTGGCCCATTCATCATTGGGGAAGTGGATGAGGAGCTGACAGGTGGTGAGATGGGGGGGCCTCCCTGTTTTGGGCTCACCCTCACCTGTTCCTGCCCTGGAGCACCTCTCTCCCATCCTGACTGAGCACCTGGGGTCTCCTGCATGTTGCTTCCCTTGGCACCAAGAACCCCATCTCTGACACTGAGCCCCCAGGCACCACTCCAGGAAGAGGGACCAGGCTTCTGCTGAGGTTTACCTGACGTCCTCTTCCTTACTTCTCCTCCCCTTCCCCACCCCCAGGTGCTGGCCTTGAGTCTGGTGTCATTTCCCCAAGATTCATTGCAAGGGTGTCATAGCATAAAAAGAAAGGCTAAATAATAAATACATAAAAATCCAAGATCGAATGCCATGAATAGTGGATTTTCCTGTAAATCGGAAACAGTGGCTCAGTGCTGCCCTCTAGTGTTGACAAAGTTACACAGATAATCCTCTTCAACTCATCCCCACCCCACGCCCCTCCCCCCATAAGGGAAAAACAGGTTTGCCCCCGGATTTTCCTTTCCAGGTGGATGGAGCTGGGCGGCACTGTGCTCAGGTTTGGGAGATAAAGGGCGGCTTGCCCTGCCTCGGCCGCAGACTGGCTAGGTCCTGCCTTGGTGTGGTGTGACACACAGGCCGCCCCTCCCAGGGCTGAGCTGCGGCGAGTCAACGCCCAGGGAGACTGCGGGCTGGCTCCCAAACGGCCGCCCTTGGACCACTCCCAGGAGCCACTCCCAAAGTTCCAGGACTCACCATGACAACAGAGAGGGTTGGCGCAGCATCCCACCCGTGGGTGGGGGCAGGGGGTAGAGGCTCCCTCTGTAGATGGGGCGCATGGCTCCCTGTGGCGCTTGGTAAAGGCGCCCACTGCAGGCCCCGACGCAGCAGACAACCCAACCAGAGTGTCTAGGAAACGGACCCAAGGACTCTATTTTTTTCTTTTTAACTTTTTATTTTGTATTGGGGTCTAGCTGATTAACAATGTTGTGACAGTTTCAGGTGAACAGCGAAGGGACTCAGCCTTACATATACATGTATCCATTCTCTTCCAAACTCCCTTCCCATCCCT
The DNA here is from genome assembly GCF_029407905.1 of Bubalus kerabau. NCBI lineage: Eukaryota > Metazoa > Chordata > Mammalia > Artiodactyla > Bovidae > Bubalus > Bubalus kerabau. The sequence goes on from NC_073642.1 coordinate 28,351,266, forward strand.
GCCACATAACATTGAGCAGACTTCCATGCCAAGTACTCTAAATAAGCATCCTCCATGGATCTTCAAATCAAGCCAATCTGGGAAACATTGTTCTAGAACAGTCATCTGTTAGGAGCAGTTTCTGTGGGTTCCACATGGGTTTGTGACTGTCATGCATGGCAGGTGATCCAGGTACAGGTTTCACCCTCTAGCACAGTTTGCTAATGATGTGTTTTAAACTTCTAATTCATTTTATTTTTATTTTGTATTGTCTTTAAAGGAACATCAAGTGGGGTCCGACCTCAAATTAAACAGGGTATTTTGCTTTGTCTCTCAAAGGGGTATATTATGCTTTAATTTAGCAATAAAGCATCCCATCCGTGAAGGAAAACCTGGAAGCAGAGATGTATGAGCCCACAGGGAGATGTGAAACAAGAGTTGACTAAACTCAGGGGAAAAGCAAACAAAAAAAAGGTTAAAATAATTTCAGAGATGAAATCCAGTTACAAGAGAGCAGAGAGAGAACAGGGACAGCCAGCATAGTAAGGACTGTAAAAAATGAAAATTAGTAAAGTGAACAAAATAGAAGAGTAATAAACTAAAGTAAAAGTGAAAGGCGCTCAGTTGTGTCCGACTCTTTGCGACCTCATGGACTACAAGATCCATGGAGTTCTCCAGGCCAAATACTGGAGAGGGTAGCCTTTCCTTTCTCCAGGGGATCTTCCCAACCCAGGGATTGAACCCAGGTCTCCCACATTACAGGCAGATTCTTTACCAGCTGAGCCACAAGGGAATGAACTAAAGGCTAAAGGCAAATGGCACAGAAGAGACTAGAGGTAAAGAAGGGCTTCCTAGGTGGCTGCCTATGAGTGCAGGAGATGCAAGAGACACAGAGATATGGGTTCAATCCCTGGATCAGGAAGTTCCCCTGGAGGAGGAAGTGGTAACCCACTCCAGTATTCTTGCCTGGGAAATCCCATGGACACAGAAGCCTGGTGGGCTACGGTCCATGGGGTCGCAAAGAGTCGAACACAACTTAACAACTAAACATCGACAACAATCACCATGCACATATATTCGGCTTTATCTCATCATTTCAGAAAAAATTGCTTGCACACAAATGTAAATATTAAAAGAATTTAAAATGTACAATCCCCTTAATATCCTTTCATTAATTAAGAAGAAACAAAATGAGGGATATATGTATAAAGATAGCTGATATATGTTGTTGTACAGCAGAAGCTAACACAATATTGTGAAGCAAGTATACTCCGACAGTAAAATTTTTAAAAATAATTAAAAGAATAAAATAAAAATATATGATGTCTGTGTTGGAAAAGAAGAGACAAAAATGGTTAGCCATTGTAGAGTGATCTTGGATATTCAATCAGGGAAAAGTGGAGGAGAATCAAGAGCAGCGGAGGTGGCAGTTTTAAAAGAGAAATCTAAGACCAGCACTCACGGATTTAGCCTTTCAAAAGAGAGAACTTCTGACGTAAACGCTCGATCTACACACTGAAAGGGCACACTGTATATAAGGAAACTGTCCTAACATAATTGACACCACGATATAGCCTCATAATATTATTAAGTTTTAAAGATAAAGAGAATTATTTGAATATGTTAGCTACAAAGAAAGTCAGGCTGGTAACATACTTCTTGGCAGCCAAATTCAATGCCTGAAGACACAGGGGGCCACATTTACAAGATACTGAAAGAAATAAAGAGATGTGAGCTGAGAAATGTTTATACCCATCTAGGCTAGACTGCAAGGAGATCCAACCAGTCCATTCTGAAGGAGATCAGTCCTGGGTGTTCTTTGGAAGGAATGATGCTGAAGCTGAAACTCCAGTACTTTGGCCACCTCATGCGAACAGTTGACTCACTGGAAAAGACTCTGATGCTGGGAGGGATTAGGGGCAGGAGGAGAAGGGGACGACAGAGGATGAGATGGCTGGATGGCATCACTGACTTGATGGACATGAATTTGAGTGAATTCTGGGAGTTGGTGATGGACAGGGAGGCCTGGCCTGCTGCAATTCATCAGGTCGCAAAGAGTTGGACACAACTGAGTGACTGAACTGAACTGAACTGAGGCTATTTCTTCATGGATAAAGGCTATGGACACATCCTTTAAAAACATGTATGAGTTCTGGAAATACTAGTCAAATGGATGGATCTTTCATGAGAAGATTACTAGAAGACGAGTTCCAGTGGGTCAAGAACGAATGGAGTTTTGGAAAAAGGCAGTTGAGGCAAAGGGTGCATCCAATCACAGGGGCCAGAATGGGCAATGCACCCATGTCCCCACAAGGGGGAGGCAGATGGCCAGGCATAGTCTGTGAACAGCATGAACAAAAAGGATGTAAAATTGACATACATGAAAAATAGCCTTCATGCAGAAAGCTGGATGTTTTTGAATTGTGGTGCTGGAGAAGACTTTTGAGAGTCCCTTGAACTGGCAAGGAGATCAAACCAGTGAATCCTAAAGGAGATCAACCCTGAATATTCTTTGGAAGGACTGATCTAAAGGACTCATTGGCCAATGGCCACCTGATGCAAAGAGCAGACTCACTGGAAAAGACCCTGATGCTGGGAAAGATTGAGGGCAGGAGGAGAAGGGAATGACAGAGGATGAGATGGCTGGATGGCATCACCAACTCAATGGACATAATTTGCAAACTCTAGGAGATGGTGAAGAACATGAAGGATATGGGCATGCTGCAGTCCACGGGGTCACAAAGAGTAGGACACGACTTCATGACTGAACAACGACAAGAAACAAAAGGAAGTTAGAAGACATAATGAAAGAGCATATTTAATTTATAATGTTAATTAAAGCAAAAGTATTGAGAAGTGAACTTGAGATGTGTGAAACACATATATGGGAAAATGATACTATCGCCAAAAGGCACACAAGTAGAACCTCACACACTATGTCCTAAATGTGGAAGACTTTGTATTCATTGTTTATTCCTAAGCTCATTTGTAGATTTAACATGATCCCATAAGAAATAGAAGCACTTTTTTTCCTTCTTGCAGTCAGACAAGCTGATTTTAATGTTCACTTGGAAAACTAAATGAGAAGCTCTATACGGTAAAAGACACTTCCCCAGTGGCTCAGATGGTAAAGAATCTGCCTACAATGAGAAGACCCAGGTTCAATTCCTGGGTCAGGAAGACCCCCTAAAGGGAATGGCTATTCACTCCAATGTTCTTGCCTGGAGAATCCCATGGACAGAGGAGCCTGGTAGGTCCATGGGGTCTCAAAGAGTCAGACACAACTGAGTGACTAACACTTTCACTTTCATACTGTAAAAAAGAAAACAAAAAGATAAAAGTGTCAATAACACATACACGACAAATTTCAGACACAAGAGATCAAATTGACACTATTATGAGAAACATTGGCCACAGAGACAAAGGGTGAGGGGTTCAGAATAACCCCCAGGGACACGGACACATGAGGCTGGATTCAAGACTTGACTCTGCACTCACTATTGCCACCTGCTCCCCTCCCATCACTGCCTGAGCCACCACCCCCATTATGTCCTAGCCTGGCATCCTGGTCTGACCCACCAGATCAGGTGCTAATTCCTTGAGGACTGGGGGACTCAGGGTGGGAGGTGCTGGCTGCCAGGGAGGGGTGTCTTTGGTGATAGGCACGGGGCACCTGCTCTCACCCTTGGTGGCAGGACTCTTCCCACCAGATCTGAGACAGTAGGAGGGCATGGAGGCCTGTCCCCACCCACTGAACCCATCCTGCAAGGTTCAAGGACTGACTCAGTCCACTCCAGAGGTGAAGACTGGCAGTCTGCAGGTTACAGGTGACCTGCAGGTGGGTTTTGTTCAGCCGACACATATTGGCATTTTAAAAGAGTTGTCAACATTTGTAAATCAGGGCTTTATGCTTGAAATCCAGATTTCTGGTTCCTTTTTACATAAAGTCTGAAGAGCTGGTGGTGCTGGGCCTGCCTGCCTGGCAGTGGCTCCCCTGAGGTCAGACCTCTAGTCTCTCAGGCAGCCCTGGTCCCTTCATATGTCTGCCTGGCCCTGGAGCACCAAGCCCTTCCAATGATACTTAATTCCTTTTCAGCCAACCAAGACTGAGGACAATGCTGGGCCATCATCTCTGGACCTCCCATCTCTCACAGTGTCTTTAAATGTTAACTGTGAGGGACTTCCCAGGCAGTCCAGTGGTTAAGATTCTGCACTCCTACTTCAGGGGCTGTGGGTTTGATCCCTGGTTGGGGAACTAAGATCCTGCATGCTGAGCAGTATGGCCAAGAGAAAAGGAAGAAAAACAAAAAGTACATGTGGCATCCTGGAAGCTTGAAAGTCCACTGGGCTTTGCTCTTTCTAGCCCAATGTGGCTGGAGCATCTAGTGCAGGAGGGGATGGGTAATCAAGACCAGAGAGGTAGACTGAAGCAAGATCAGGCCAGGATCAGACAGGTCTTGTTAAGGTGTTTGCACCTGGGGCTTGATCCTGAGGCAGTGGACGACCTTGGAGAGTTTTAAGGGAAATAGCAGAAAGATGGTATTGGCTACAAAGATCTCCCCAGACCACTAAGGAGTGGGGTTTAGCTTTGGCTAGTACACCCAGAAGGAGGAGAAGACAGGAGTACCAGGGTCTTCAGAGTGCTCATCTCAGCCATGTCCATGGTTGACACTGGAAGATACTACAGTTCCTCTCAAGGCAATTTTCCTTATTACAATTTCAAGAGTGTTTGGATTGCAGACACGCTTCAACTCTGGCTTCACCTTCTTCTTCTGAATACAGACAGGCAAACTGAGAATTGGAGGGAGAAGAGGAGGAAATGCTGGACTGGGATGCAGTGAAGCAGAGGTGTCCCAGCCATGCCGCCAGGCCAACTGGTGCAACCTTGGCCACCCATCCTCCACCCTCTAACTCTAGGGGTCTCCAGGCCCAATATCCATTGGAAATCAAGTTGTGTGTTTCCTTTTTGTAATAAGGAAAGCTTTCCTCCTTACACTCAGTGAGACTCAAGGAAGGGCAACCAGCATGTTTGTGGTAGCTCAGACGGTAAAGAATCTGCCTGCAATACAGGAAACCTGGATTCAATCCCTGGATCGGTAAGATCCACTGGAGGAGGAAATGGCAACCCATTCCATTATTCTTGTCTGGAAAATCCCATGGACAGAGGAGCCTGGTGGGCTACAATCCATGGAGTCACAAAGAATCGGACATGACTGAACGACTAGCACTTTCACTTCACTTTCCCAGGTGTTCACGAATTCCTGAGCTTCTTAGACCTCCTTGCTGCTGCTGCTGCTGAGTCGCTTCAGTCGTGTCCGACTCTGTGCAACCCCATAGACGGCAGCCCACCAGGCTCCTCTGTCCCTGGGATTCTCCAGGCAAGAACACTGGAGAGGGTTGCCATTTCCTTCTCCAATGCATGAAAGTGAAAAGTGAAAGTGAAGTCACTCAGTCGTGCCCGACTCTTAGCGACTCCATGGACTGCAGCCCACCAGGCTCCTCTGTCCATGGGATCTTCCAGGCAAGAGTACTGGAGTGGGGTGCCATTGCCTTCTCTGTAGACCTCCTTAAGCCCTGCCTTATCTCAGCCTCTGCTTTCATTTCATCTTTCCCTTCCGTCTCGTATTTTGTAGAAGAAGAAACAGAGGCCAGCACTATGGAGGTGACTTACAATAGAGGGCAAAGTTCCAAAGGAACTTCCTCCAAAGATTACATAGAATTACCATGTGATCCAGCAATTCTGTTTCTGCATAGACACCCAAAGGAACTGAAAGCAGAGAATCGACTGGATATCTGTACACCACATTCAGAGTAGCATGATTCACAGGAGTCAAAAGATGGAAGCAGGAGGACTTCCCTGGTGGTCCAGTGGCTAAGACTACATGCTAACAATGCAGGGGGCCTGGGTTCAACCCCTGGTCAGGGAACTAGATCTGACATGCTGAAACAAAGATGGAAGATCTTGAGTTCCTCGACTAAGACCTGGCCCAGCCAGATAGGTTGTGATGGACATGATTGAGTGATTTTAGTCGCTCAGTCATGTCCAACTCTTTGTGACCCTATGGACTGTAGCCTGCCAGACTCCTCTATCCATGGAATTCTCCAGGCAAGAATCCTGGAGTGTGTTGCCATTTACTTCTCCAGGGGGCTCTTCCCAACCCAGGGATTGAATCCAGGTCTCCTGCATTGCAGGTGGGTTCTTTACCACTGAACCACCAGGGAAGCCCTGGGTGCAGCCAAATAAATAAATATTAAATAAATATTTAAAAAGTAGAATTGTGGTTACCAGGGGCAGAGGGGGAATAGGGAGGTGTTTAATGTTTAAGAACACCTGAAATGCGGGAGACCTGGGTTCAATCCCTGGGTTGGGAAGATGGCCTGGAGAAGGGAACAGCTACCCACTCCAATATTCTGGCCCGGAGAAGTCCATGGAATGTATAATCCATGGGTTTGCAAAGAGCCGGACATGACTGAGCAACTTTCACTTTTTCAATGATTTTAAAATATTTTGTGTTCAAAATGTTAAAACAAGACATGTACCTCAGAGTTTTGGTGTGGTGGTGGGGTCGCAAGGAGGCCCCTGCCTCTTTCTTTGATATTCTCAGGAGTAGTGCAGAGCAGATGCTATACAGAAAAAGGGAGTGAGGGTTCTTTGTGGGTTTCTGTGGTCAGAGAAGGGGTTGTATTAAGGGAAAGTTAAAGGAGAAACTGTAGTCAGATAAATGAAGAGGGGTCTGGAATTCATGGGGTGCACAGCCTGTTCAAATCAGGGTTTAGAAAGCTGTGAGGACAAGAATAAAGCTTGGAGGGACAGTTGGGGGCTGTTTGGACTTCAAACGCCGAGGTAAGGGCTTTGGGATGTGCTTAACATTTATTATTATTAACATTAATAATGCTTAACCGTTTGTTGAGCACCAGTTCATCATTCAACCTGTCTGTGCAATTCTCACAGGAAACTGATGGGAGGGTAGTCTTATTCTCCCCATTTTGCAGCTAAGCAAACTAAGGATTTTTTGAACAGGTGAATGACAGGAGAAAATTCCTTTAAACTCTGTGCTCAGTCTCTCAGTCGTGTCCGACTCTTTGTGACCCCATGGTCTGCAGCCCATCAGGCTCCTCTGTCCATGGAATTTTCCAGGCAAGGATACTGGGGTGGGTTGCCATTTCCTTCTCCAGGAGATATTCCCCACCCAAGGAGCAAACCTACGGGTCGCGCTTGTCCTGCATTGCAGGCGGACTCATGTATATTCAATATCAGCACCTAACTGTCACCTAATAACAAGTGACAAAAAATTGCACAAGTAAGACAGGTACATAACCCCGACGTCGGTATCATGTAGTATCATGTAGTGTTATTCATGGTCGCTTCTTTCAGTGGCAGGCAGAGCTCCATCATCTCAAAAAGCCAGAGGTCAACCTCTCAGCCTGCCCAGTATCGTCCACTTCATCCCATTTCCGCAGGACTCTGGTGGAAAAGGGGAGGTGCAGGACCCCACAGATGGCCATCAGTCCCACCAAATAAAATGGCAGTGAGCTTGCTGAATGATGAAACATCCAAAGGCAGATTCCATGACCTACCCCCTTTCTGGCCAGACTGCTGCGCCTGAAGCTTCCCTGTGCAGAAGCTGCTCAAAATGCTATTGACAAGGGGCTTCAGAAGCTGCTCTTTCTCTCTGGCCATTCCCAAGCCCACATCATTGCAGTCCTATATTGCCTATAGACTTCTGCAACTGGGCCTTTCCCCTACTTTTGTTTGGGTTAGGCAAAGCCTTGCTTTCCCTTGCCCTGACAATAATGTAAAATCAAATCTAGGCTGTAATTAGAGATACCAAGGGAACATTTCATGCAAAGATGGGCACAATAAAGGACAGAAATGGTATGCACCTAACAGAAGCAAATGATATTAAGAAAAGGTGGCAAGAATACACAGAAGAACTACATAAAAAAGATCTTTATGACACAGATAACCACAATGGTGTGATAACTCACCTAGAGCCAGATATCCTGGAATGTGAAGTCAATGGGCCTTAGGAAGCATCATTACGAACAAAGTTAGTGGAGGTGATGGAATTCCAGTTGAGCTATTTCAAATCCTAAAAGATGATGCTATGAAAATGCTGCACTCAATATGCCAGCAAACTTGGAAAACTCAGCAGTGGCCACAGGACTGGAAAAGGTCAGTTTTCATTCCAATCTCAAAGAAGGGCAATGCCAAGGAATGTTCAAACTACTGCACAACTGCACTCATCTCACAGCTAGCAAAGTAATGCTCAAAATTCTCTAAGCTAGGCTTCAACAGTACATGAACCGTGAATTTCCAGATGTTCAAGCTGGATTTAGGAAAGGCAGAGGAACCAGAGATCAAATTGCCAACATCCTTTGGATCATCGAAAAAGCAAGATAATTCCAGAAAAACATCTACTTCTGCTTTACTGATTACGCCAAAGCCTTTGACTGTGTACATCACAACATACTGTGGAAAATTCTTCAAGAGATGGGAATACCAGACCACCTTACCTGCTTCCTGAGATCTGTATGCAGGTCAAGAAGCAACAGTTAGAACCAGACATGCAACAATGGACTGGTTCCAAATTGGGAAAGGAGTATGTCAAGGCTGTATATTGTCACCCTGCTTATTTGGCTTATATGCAGAATACATCATGTGAAATGCCGGGCTGGATGAAGCACAAGCTGGAATCAAGATTCAGTTCAGTTTAGTCGCTCAGTCGTGTCCGACTCTTTGCAACCCCATGAATCACAGCACACCAGGCCTCCCTGTCCATCACCAACTCCTGGAGTTCACTCAAACTCATGTCCATCGAGTTAGTGATGCCATCAAGCCATCTCATCCTCTGTCATCCCCTTCTCCTCCTGCCGCCAATCCCTCCCAGCATCAGGGTCTTTTCCAATGAGTCAACTCTTCACATGAGGTGGAGTTTCAGCCTCAGCATCAGTCCTTTCAATGAACACCCAGGACTGGTCTCCTTTAGGATGGACTGGTTGGATCTCCTTGCAGTCCAAGGGACTCTCAAGAGTCTTCTCCAGCACCACAGTTCAAAAGCATCAATTCTTTGGTGCTCAGTTTTCTTCACAGTCCAACTCTCACATCCATATGTGACCACTGGAAAAACCATAGCCTTGACTAGACAGACCTTTGTTGGCAAAGTAATGTCTCTGCTTTTGAATATGCTATCTAGGTTGGTCATAACTTTCCTTCCAAGGAGTAAACATCTTTTAATATAATGGCTGCAGTCACCATCTGCAGTGATTTTGGAGCCAAAAACAAACAAATAAATAAAGACTGACACTGTTTCCCCATCTATTTCCCATGAAGTGATGGGACAAGATGCCATGATCTTAGTTTTCTGAATGTTGAGCTTTAAGCCAACTTTTTCACTCTCCTCTTTCACTTTCATCAAGAGGTTTTTTAGTTCCTCTTCACTTTCTGCCGTAAGGGTGGTGTCATCTGCACGTACCTGAGGTTATTGATATTGCTGGGAGAAATATCGATAACCTCAGATACACAGCTGATACCACCCTTTTGGCAGAAAGTGAAGAGGAACTAAAGAGCCTCTAATAAAAGTGAAAGAGGAGAGTGGAAAAGCTGGCTTAAAACTCAACATTCAAAACAGGAAGATCGTGGCATCCAGTCCCATCACTTCATGGCAAATAGATGGGGAGACAATGGAAACAGTGACAGACTTTCTTTTCTTGGGCTCCAAAATCACTGCAGATTAAATTAAAAGACGCTTGCTCCTTGGAAGAAAAGTTATGACCAACCTAGACAGCATATTCGGAGAAGGCAATGGCACCCCACTCCGGTACTCTTGCCTGGAAAATCCCATGGACAGAGGAGCCTGGTAGGCTGCAGTCCATGGGGTCACTAGGAGTCGGACAAGATTGAGCGACTTCACTTTCACTTTTCACTTTCATGCATCAGAGAAGAAAATGGCAACCCACTCCAGTGTTCTTGCCAGGAGAATCCCAGGGACGGGGAAGCCTGGTGGGCTGCCGTTTATGGGGTCGCACAGAGTCAGACACGACTGAAGCGACTTAGCAGCAGCAGCAGCAGCAGACAGCATATTAAAAAGCAGAGATGTTATTTTGTCAACAATGGTCCTTCTAGTCAAAGTTATAGTTTGTCCAGTAGTCATGTATGGATGTGAGAGTTGGACTATAAAGAAAGCTGAGCAACGAAGAACTGATGCTTTTGAACTGTGGTGCTGGAGAAGACTCTTGAGAGTCCCTTGGACTGCAAGGAGATCCAACCAGTCCATCCTAAAGGAAATCAGTCCTGAATATTCAATGGAAGGACTGATGTTGAAGCTGAAACTCCAATACTTTGGCCACCTGATGCAAAGAACTGACTCATTGGAAAAGACCCTGATGCTGGGAAACATTGAAAACAGGCGGAGAAGGGGACTACAGAGGATGAGATGATTGGATGGCATTACTGACTCCATGGACATGAGTCTGAGCAAGCTCTCGGAGTTGGTGATGGACTGGGAAGCCTCGTGTGCTGCAGTCCATGGGGGTCACAAAGAGTCGGACAGGACTGAGCGACTGAAGGAAACTGAACTGAAAAACGCAGGCGCCTCGGGGGCGGGGTTGGGGGTTGGGCATAAAGGGTGGAGGAAGGGGGGAGGCCTTGGACCCTGCCGCGCCCCCCGGGACGCCTCAAGGGCGTGGGAACTACCAATCCCGGCGTGCCCCGGTCGGCGCGGGCGTAGGGGCCCGTGCGCTAGCCGTTGGCTGGACCAGGGGTTGCCTGGGTTGCGGAGATGGGCTCTGCAGGCGCTGGCAAATCCGGCCTAGTATGTGAAGTTGGCGGTGCCTGATGGCGCCTCTGACACGAAGCTGGGTGGGGTAGAGAGTAGAGGGCGGTAGTTGCGGCAGGTGGGAGGAGGGAGGCGGCGGTGAATCACTTATAAATGACTCCGAAGCAGGACCTGGAGACTAAATTCCAGGAGGGTGAGTCTGAACCCCAGGGGAAAGGCCTCTAACGGCGCCGGAGAGAGACGGGGCCGAAGACGGCGGGGGTCGCGACCTGGGGACCCGGTGGGCACGGCTTTGTGCGGGGGAAGCGCATCGCGGCGGGGAATTTCTGTGCCTCGTGAGGATAAAAATATTTTGGGAGGCGGAAGCGTTAGGCAGGCGTTAGAGTGGGAGAGGGAGCCCTTGCCACGTGGCACAGCCTTGGTACCGTGATTGTCGTTGAGAGGAAGAGGGCGCGGAGAAAGTAACCTGTTGTAGGGTGGCGGCGGCGGCTGTTTCGGGCGCCGTGCGGGGCTCCCCTGTCCGCTTGGGCGTTCGAGGGTTGTCGCTCCGGGGCAGCCGGAGCCGGGAGGTGGGGTACTTCGCGGAGAGCATGAGCTTTGCGCCTCCGGCTGGGAGAACTGCGTTTTAAGATGGCCGCCCCATCACAGGCGCCGGCGCCTGGGTTCCCGGCTCGCGGCCGCACACGCGGCTTTAGGGCAGAGGAGTGTCTCCTTCTTCCCCCGCCTCGGAGCGGGAACCCGTTCTTCCGCAGTGGCCGGCGTGGAGGGGGGTGGGGACAGGAGAAAAAGCGCGAGCATCCGAGTCGGCTTTGTGTCGCCCGAAGGTATCCTTTTGTCGTCCGAAAAGCCGAGTGCCAAGGTCCTATGGGAATGTGAGCGCGCTCTCGGCGCGCTGTGGATTGTAAAACAATAACTGAAAACTGCCTTAATATGTTTTCATTTAGAAGTCCCGTTACCTTGATGTCAGCCTTTTAAGTACGGCAGTGGTTTGGCTAATTGCGGTAATATTTGATTAACAGTGATTTGAAAGTTGAGTTTTTACTGTCTCCCATCAACGTGTAGGCTGACTGTTGCTGCTGCTAAGTCACTTCAGTCGGGTCCGACTCTATGTGACCCCATGGACGGAAGCCCACCAGGCTCCCCCGTCCCTGGGATTCTCCAGGCAAGAACACTGGAGTGGGTTGCCATTTCCTTCTCCATTGCATGAAAGTGAAAAGTGAAAGGGAAGTCGCTCAGTCGTGTACGACTCTTCACGACCCCATGGACTGCAGCCCACCAGGCTCCTCCGTCCATGGGATTTTCCAGGCAAGAGTACTGGAGTGGGGTGCCATCTGATTGTAGAGAGCTTGATTTCCAGGGGAAGACAGCTCTGTAATATTCACAATTACTTTATCTATTAATTTACTTTGAAGTGGAGACTTAACAGTAAACTAAAGTGGAAGTGAAGTTTTGTAAGGCTAGCAACTTTAAAATTATCCTTCATTATCACAGAGTCGGACACGACTGAAGCGACTTAGCAGCAGCAGCAGCAGCATTATGGCTGTACGTGTTAGTTACCATGGATGTCAAGATGTCTGCAAAAAATTGTAGGGATTTTCAAACTTTGATGTGTGTTAGAATTACTTTTAGTCATATACACAAAACCCAAGTGTATTGTAACTATGGAATATTTAAGAGGTTGCCGAGGTTGTTTTCCCCATAACTGACTCTTAATACCTGCTTTCTCCCACTCGGAAAAGCTATGTGACTACTTCTGTGGATTGCTTTTTTTAAACCAGATGTTTTAGAGCAAGGATTTTTGATGTAGGGTGTTTATAATTCAGAACACCCCTTGAACTTTGACGGGAGAAAGTTTTTTTCTATTTTCTAACTAAAATTTATCGTTCAGTTATGACTAGGTTTCCTCCCCCACAAAAAAGCAAAACAACCCTCCCACAGTAGTATTAGCTGTATGTTTTCACATCCCAGCATAAAGTTGTGGGAGATACATTCAGGTGTAATGTATGCTGTTCCTTATTTCAGAATTGTGGTAGTTCGTGGATCAGCAGCTAAATGTTTGTTGTAGCAATTAAGGAGCTCATAGAATACCACAGCACATGATATTCTAAATGTTTTTATAACTCTTTCAATACAGTTGGTTTCTTTTGTAGTACTGTTTTACATGTTTGTAGAAAAATTCTGGGTAAACGCCCAAAGACAACCGGACTGTGAAGGATCCATGGCACAAAAAATTAATCCTCGCTGTAGGACGTCGAAGGAAAATGACGCAGATTTGGGATAGTTAAGGATGGCTTTCTGGAGGAAGTGCTTTACTTCTGAACTGGCGGAATGGTAGTGGGAGAGGAGATAGAGTAAAGGTGCATCCATGTGCTGCTGCAGCAGTGAATTAGAGAAGAGGGCTGCAGAGGAGGAGATGGTTAGATAGCATCACAGACTTCAGTGGACATGAATTTGAGCAAACTCTAGGAGACAGTGAGAAACAGGGAAGCCTGGCAGTGCTGTGACCCAATGGGTTAGTTAGTTAGTTCCTTTCTCGTAAGGAAAAAGGAATATTCTTTTGGAACTAACACCTTTATTAAAACACTGAAGAAGAATTGAGCTTCTGTAATGGTGACAATATAAATGATGGTAAAGCTTTTATCATGATTCTTTTTTAAACTTGAAAGTTTCTCTTGTTAAACAATGGTACAGCATATATAAGCATGGAATCAGGATTGCTGGGAGAAATATCAATAACCTCAGATACGCAGATGACACCAGCCTTATGGCAGAAAGCGAAGAACTAAAGAGCCTCTTGATGAAAGTGAAAGAGGAGAGTGACAAAGTTGGCTTAAAACTCAGCATTCAAAAAACTAAGATCATGGCATCCAGGCCCATCACTTCATGGCAAATAGATGGGGAAACAATGGAAACAGTGACAGACTTTATTTTGGGGGGCTGCAAAATCACTGCAGATGGTGACTGCAGCCATGAAATTAAAAGATGCTTGCTCCTTGGAAGAAGAGCTATGACCAATCTAGACAGCATGTTCAAAAGCAGAGACATTACTTTGTCAACAAAGGTCCATCTAGTCCAAGCTATGGTTTTTTCTAGTAGTCATGTATGGATGTAAGAGTTGGACTATAAAGAAAACTGAGTGCCAAATAATTGATGCTTTCAAACTGTGGTGTTGCAGAAGACTCCCTTGGACTGCAAGAAGATCCAACCAGTCAGTCCTAAAGGAAATCAGTCCTGAATATTCATTGGAAAGACTGATGCTGAAGTGCCAATACTTTGGCCACCTGATGCGAAAAACTGACTCATAAAAAAAAAAAAAAGAAAGAAAAAGACCCTGATGCTGGGAAAGATTGAAGGCAGGAGGAGAAGGGGACTACAGAGGATGAGATGCTTGGATGGCCTTACAGACTCGATGGACATGAGTTTGAGATGGACTGGGAAGCCTGGTGTGCTGCAGTCCATGGGGTCACAAAGAGTTGGACACGACTGAAACGACTTAGCCCACAAGAAGAACACAAGATTTTTTTCATCTGTCACTTTGCTGGTTGCTGATAATCTGCAGCAGAATAGCTTACTGACTTGTGTAAACTAATGAACTTTTAAAATAATGTGGTGTAAGTATTTTTCTTTAACTGAATTTGTCTTTGAATTTTAGCTTTCTGACTAGTTAGACTTTGAGAAAGCACAACTACAACTTTTGTTAGCTATTCTTAGATAGCTTATCTAGCCCATTGATTTAAAGTTTAGGGTGAGCTTCTGTGCTTATGGTTCTTCAGATTTGTTGGACTAACTCCCAACAAGTGACTTTATGACTGTTCAGCAGTATAACTTTGAATACTTAAGTGGTCTAAAGGCTTAAATGATGTTCTTTTCAAGAGGCTCGTTAGGCTCATTTTGGCCACTGAAGAGTTTCCATGTAGAGCTTGTCTTTGAAAGATAACTGTACTCGGGTAGTCTTTTTTTTTTCCTTCAGTATTTCTAAGTTAATTTTTTCTTTTTTATTTCAGTTTGTAAGTTGCCATAAAGGATAAACAAGTGAAATACTTTTTACATTTCAGTGCTTGGAATAAAAAGTACTAGATTTTTTAAAGCAATTTTTATTTATAATTTACAAGGAGGCTTTGTGTCATAAAATGATAGAAGCATATGCTTCTTAGTTCTTGCACAGTTATAATGTAAATACATATTGGAGCAAAGCTGAACCATTTGTAGTATGATGAAAATATAGAAACTAGGGTATACAGCTGTTTTGTTTTACATTCTTTGGCATATTTCTTGTGTTCTGGTATAATATGTAATAGTTATTCAGTTCAGTTGCTCAGTCGTGTCCGACTCTTTGCGACCCCATGGACTGCAGCATGCCAGGCTTCCCTGTCCATCACCAACTCCTGGAGCTTGCTCAAACTCATGACTAATAAGTCGTTAGCCCAGCTATTTTCTGGTTTTGATACATTTTATGACACCTTGAGTTTTTTGCCTTAACACAGACTTTACCGACTAAAAATGGTATTTCAAGCAGTTTATACTCAAACCTCAATGGGTTTTTTCACTAAGAAAGAGGGGAAAGATTTAGAAATTGCCTAATTTGTTTGACAGATGCATTGACCAACTCAGGTTTTGAACTCTGGAAGCATAATTAAATACTAACAAAGTGAATTCACATGGTTCACTCTTAGCATATGGTTTAACACAGGTACAGAAATTTAATTCCAGACCTAATTTTCTACTCCAAAGAGCTATTTTTAAAATAAAGCAGTGGTGTATCAATGTTGCTGGGCATCGACAGTGGTTGTAGACTGGACATATTCTACAATATTCAGCTTGTGGAGCTCTTTGTCCGTGATGGTCTTTCTTCTTGGGGCCCACGAATACCACATCTGATTATTTACTCATTTTTGGTGTTTGTGATTGAATAGCCTATAACATTTACTGTGAGAGATTTTTATGTACATGTATGGCTGAGTCCTCTGCTGTTCATCTGAAACTATCACAACATTGTTAATTGGCTATACCCCAATACAAAAGAAAAGTTTAAAGTTGGAAAAAGAAATGTTGTGTAGTTTTCCCGGGTTGGTCTGTCAAAGTCTTGGAAAAATCCATTATTTGGAAACTAGGAGACCTGTTCGCTGAGCCAATGCCTGTGTTTAGCAGTGATGGATTTCTCAACCCACCCCACCCCCACTGGGCAGCAAGGGTGCACGTTGCTCCAATTAAACGCGGTTTGTGTTCTTGGGTCTTCCAGTGTGATGATGGGCCATGTGTTCTGATATCTGTGCATGTCACCCAGAGCCAGTGACAGCTATGGGGTGGGGAATTAGGAGGTCCAGGAAGCCCCCAGCAGCTGCCGGCCAGCCAGGGCCTCCTCCTGAGAGGGGCACATTGAGGCCTGCTCTTTTCCTCTTGCCAGCCAGCTGCTATGGCGAGGATGGAGCAAGACCAGAAATATGTGCATGAACGTCTGTTACGGTAGGGTGCCTGCCAAGTGTCAGTCGTGTGTTTTTTGTGTGTGTGTCCCAGCTTGCCTGCCAGGCCTACCCACCAGGAGCTACCTTGGATCTCTAGCTAGAGAGCGAGTCCTGGTGCTGCCCACCTGGCCTGACTGCTCACTCGTGAGTCCCTGAGGCAGGCCTGACCTCAGCCCCGCCTGGACGTGCCTTTTTCTGTGTCCGTGTGCAGCAAAGATTCTACTCGTGACCTTTCCCTGCTCTTCATGGGGCAGACAGGAGGGAGCTGGCGTGTGGCAGGGTGGACGGTGCCCTCTGCTCTTGGGGGAATGTCCCTGCGCTGCAACTCTTCAGAGCAGGAGCCCCTCCAGACTGAGAGCTCTGGATTGTGTGTCTCCTTTGGACTTTCACAGTTTTTGGCTTTTCAGTTAATTGCATTTCCTCAAGGAATAGTTTTCTTCTTGATCACAAGCTGGTCAGTGCTTAATCAGCAGTGAGAAAGGTGCAGCTTCAATGGCTGTGACACCTATCCCCTCCTGCCCCCACACCCACCAGAGGCAGAGACATCTCTCGCTTGGGTTGACTTAATGAGGGAGCTTCCCTGGGGGCTCCTGGATATGGCAATGTTCTCCCCACTCCCAGCTTTGGGGACCCTGCCTTAACTCTGCATGTGTTGCTCCTTTCATCCATTATGAGATGACTTGTCTGATAATAAAAAAAGGGGTGCCAGGCACTTTAATGGCAGCCCCTAGCATTCCCTCCCAGCCCTCTCATCTGTGAGGTCTCTGCAGTGCTAGTGCTGGGGTGGGTGCCTTCTCTTTAGTTACCCTGGAGCCCCTTTGCCAGGGGCTCCATCCAACCATCTATCCATTCATCTATCCATCTACTCATCCATCCATCCATCCACCTACCTACCTATCCTCTCATCCATCCATCTGTCCATCCACCCATCCACTCATCCATCCATCCAGCTGTCTGTGCATCCAACCATCCATCCATCCACCCATCTCCATCCATCAATCCACCCATCTACTCATCCAGCCATTCATCCATCCAGCAACCCACTCATCCATCCAACCATCCACACATCCATTCAACCATCCATCCAACCATCTATCCACCCTTCCATCCATCCATCCATCAATCCAGCACCTGTCCATCCACCCAACCATCCATCCATCCAGCAGTCCATCCAACAGGTATTTCCCAAGTGCCTGCTCTGTTCCATCATTCTGATCCCTGTCTAGAGCTGGGTGGAGTCAGAGGAGTGGAGGGGGGCTGATGGGGAGTGTGGGGGAATCAGACCCTGAGTGTGACTCTGGCCCCAGAGGAGCCCAGGCTGGAAGGTGTGAGCACCTAGCATGGGGCAGGGGGCTTGGTACCCCTTTGGAAGAGCAGGTGGATTTGCCCATCTAGAGCTCGGGCCAGAAGAGCCTCCAGGCAGAGGGGCCAGGCTAAAGCGGTGGTACCTGGTATGGGGGTGGGGGCCAAATGTCTGGTGGTGGGATAATGTGGTTTGGGCAGGCTAAAGCCAGAGGTGGTGGGTCCTGACTGTCAGGGGCTTGAGCGTCCTTGGAGATGTGGGGGCGTCTTGGTGTGGTTGGGGGCAGAACAGGTGGGGTGACACACGCTGCCCAGTGACATATCTAGGAAATGTTTCTCAACACCACTTACTGAAGAAGACTAACTTTTCCTCCTTTGTTGAAGATTAATTGTCCATAAATGTATGGGTTTATTTTGGGTCCCTCTATTCTGTTTCATTTATCCAAATGTCTAATTTTGTGCCAGTACCATGCTGTTTTGATTACTGTAGCTTTGCAGTATATTGTCTGAAGTCTGGGAGAGTTAATGCCTCTTGCTTAATTAACTCTCTGGCATAATGATTGCACTTAGGCATCATGAGAACCATACAGCTTTATTTATTTATTTTTGGCTGCACTGGGTCTTATTCCTTCACACAGACTTTCTCTTGTGGTGAGTGGGGGCTACTCTTTGTTGTGGTGCATGGGCTTCTCATTGCAATGATTTCTCTTGCTGTGGAGCACAGACTCCAGAGCATGGGCTCAGTGGTCATGGTGCACGGGCCTAGTTGCCGCACAGTATGTGAAGTCTTCCCAGAGCAGGGATTGAACCCATGTCCTCTGCGTCAGCAGGCACATTCTTAGCCACCGAGCCACCAGGGAAGTCTCAGTAAATTCTTTTAAACACTCTTGATTATGTGGACATTGATATTGCCATCTGGTATAGGCAACTAGTATTTGTGTAAAAGCTTTTCTTCAACTAGGACAGGCAGCCCTTACATTGGGATTTCTTAGGAAAAAATGTCTTGGAAATGAATATATTAAAACTATGCAGAAACCGATGATCCTGTAGATCTAGGCTGGTGATTCAGAACCCCTGAAAATGCTGCAATAGAGAGGGGGCCAGTGAGATCCTCTAGCCTCATCTATTGCACACGAAGAGCTTCAGTAACTTGTTCTAGGCCTCCTGGCTGACTGGTAGCAAAAGACATTCAGAGTTTAACTTTAGCAGATATTGCCAACAGTCTCAAGGTGGTGTACTAATTCACTCCAACCAGTAGTATATGATGGTCCTGGCTTTTCTATATCACCAACACTGATCAGGGGTAATATCCAAAATATACAAAGAACTTACACAAACTCAATATTAAGAAAACAACCTGACTGAAAAATGGACAGAGGACCTGAATAGACACTTTTCCGAGGTAGACATACAGATTGTCAACAAGCACATGAAAAGATGCTTGTTTAACATCACAATCAAATGGGAAATGAAAATCAAAACCACAATGAGATAATCAACTCACAATTGTCAGAATGGCTGTTGATAAAGACAACAGATAACAGGTATTGGTGAGGATACTGGGAAAAGGGAAGTCTTGTGCATTGTGGTGGGGATGTAAATTAGAATAACCATCATGGAAACGTTGAGGATCCCTCAGAAGATTAAAAATAGAACTACAAAGGACTTCCCTGGTCTTCCAGTGGTTAAGAATCTGCCTTGAAATTCAGGGGATGTGGGTTTAATCCCTGGTCGGGAAACTGAGATCCCATATGCCACAACTGAAAGATCCTGCATGCTGCAATGAAGATCCCACAGCAGCTAAGACCCAGTGCAGCCAAATTAAAAAGAAAAATACAAACTTCCAGTTACAAAATAAATGAGTTACAGGTATGAAATGGACAGTCTGTACAATGTCAGTAATTATTTAATACCTTTGTATGGTGACATATTGTAGCTAGACTTATTCTGGTGATCGGTTTGAAATGTATAGAAATATGTTCACTAATATTCACTATGTTCTCTAGCAAGAATTAACATAGTGTTATGAGTCAATTATATTTCAAAAACAAACTCATAGAAAAACAGATTAGGGTTTTAGCTTACCAGAGTCTGGGGGTGGGGAGAAAGGAGAATTGGATGAGGGTAGTCAAAACATTTTAAGTCAGTTTTGAAAGGTTTTAAATTTAATTCTTAATTTATTTTTGGCTGCCCTGGGTCTTCGTTGCTTTGTGGGCTTTCTCCAGTTGCAGTGGGTGGGAGCTACTCTCTAGTTGCAGTGTACAGACTTCTCACTGCAGTGGCTTCTCTTGAAAAGCACGGGCTCTGGCAAAGCACGGACTCTGGGGTGCATGGGCTCAGTAGTTGTGATGCACAGACTTAGTTGCTCCATGGCATGTGCAGTCCTCCCAGAGCAGGGACTGACCCCATGTCCTCTGTATTGGCAGTCAGATTCTTAACCACTGGACCACCAGGGAAGTCCAGATTAATTAGTTTTAAGATAAATAAGTAATAAGAATATAACATACAACATGATAAACATAGCAAGACTGTATGTTATTTATGAAAGCTGTTAAGAGATTGTGAGTTCTTATCATAAGAAAAGTAATTTTTTATTTCTTTAATATTTTTTTACCTATATGAGATGCTGGATGTTTACTAAACATGTGATACACTTCATGATGTGTGTAAATCAAATCATTGTGTTGTATACCTTAAACTTACACAGTGCCGTATATCAATTATAGTGTAATAAAACTGGAAGGGAAAAAAATGAATAACAAATTCATAATAAACTCCCAGCTGTTTTATAGGCGCTGACATTTTTGTCAGTGTTTTCTTTAATAAAAGCATTTGAAATTCTGTATTATACTGCTATAGGTAGAATCATTGAAGTCCAGATTCTGAGTGTTATTCAAAATATTGAATTTCCACAATATAACATGATACTTTGCTTTGCCAGGGTTGTTTTGTTGGAGGGGGAAGGATAGGGGAGTGTTAAAGATGAGTTAAATTGAATGCTGTTACCAATTTTTTTAGGCTTGACCTCACTGAGAAACTAGTTTTGGTTTCTGTAAATACTGCTTTTAGACTGAAGGCAGTGGCTTCTGTAGCTGGCTTCTCTTTTGCTTTTTAGTGAGGTCCTGGCAAAGGAGTCTATGGTATGTCTCCAGAAAGCCCTGAGTCACCTTTGGGAAATATGGGAGTTGATTGGGATTCATGTTAACAAAGAAAGATTGGCCATTTGTTAAATATTGAAGCTGGGTGATGGGTACACAGGGATTCATTGCATTCCAATAGTCTGCTTTTGATTGTTTGAAAACTTCTATAATAGGTTAACCAAAAACAAAACAACAAGCCTTCTTTGCTCATCGAGTATTTTTTACTGAGCTTCCCCTCACTCCCTCCCCTTTAGTTAGATCAAATCTCAGCTGCACAGAAAGGAAGAAGCTGCGATTCACAGATGAGTGACACATACATCCTCCAGATCACAGGGACTTGAGTCCCTTCTGTCCTAAGTTTGCTAGCCTCTTGAGTCTGGCCCCAAGGTTGCTGTGAGTTGCCCATTCCGTCCAGAGTAACTTTCATTCCTGCTTCGGTGATCTTGTCACCTTTTGCCTCCTCCAGCAGATGCCACACCTGTGCCCTCTAATGCAGCTCACCCTCATCCAGTATGATGTGAAAGTCCTTCATGGTGTCAGGAACTAGGACTGACTGGAGATAGGGCACCATGGAGTCCTCTGACCCCTGCCCAATGAATCCCTATTCCCCTGTCCAGCCTCCCAGCTTGGGCTGGGGCAGTGGGGGACCAGGGAGGAGAGAATGACAGTATCCCCAACACCTCAGTGCCAGTGGATTAGGATCTGAGACTCTGACCGTATAGAGTAGGGATGGGTCAACCTGCAGGAAGTGTAGGCCACCTTAACTGGCAAAGGTAAAAGGCAGGGCTTTCTGCCATTGTGGATTGGCTGGTGGGTTGGTCTTCCCAGGTATAGTTAGTGGAAAAGAACCCGCCTGCCAGTGCAGGAGACATAAGAGACACGGGATGGATCCCTGCGTTGGGAAGATCGCTGGAGGAGGGTATTGCAACTCACTCCAGTATTCTTGCCTGGAGAATCGCCATGGACAGAGGAGCCTGGTGGGCTACAGTCCATAGTGTCGCAAAGAATAGGACACGACTGAAGTGACTGAGCACACACATCAGGTTTCCCAGCCATTTTTTCATTCACTCAGCCAATATTGAAATCTATGTTGGGGGAATTCCCTGGAGGCCCAGTGGTTAGGACTCCATGCTTCCATTGCAGGGGACATGGGTTCAATCCCTGGTCAGGGAAGTAAGATCCCACTTGCCACTCACCAAAAAAAAAAAAAAAAAAAATTTCTTAAAGATGTGGGGGGAAAAAAAACAAACACAACTATGTTGGGGTTGGAACTACAGCAGTGAAACAGGTCTCCTGCCCTTTTGGGATCTACTTTCTAATGGGAAGGTGATAATGAATTATGCATTACTAATATATTTCAAACACTGGGAAAAACTAATCTGGGTGTGGTGATAGTTAAGAACATGAAGGGAGCTGTTTTAAACTAGGGTGATTAAGGAAGGCCTATGAAAGTAACATTTGATCTGAGACCTGAGTGGTAAGGACCCAGCCAAGTGAAAATTTGGGGACAACAAACTAGTAAATGCAAAAGCCTGAGATTAGCATTTATAACAAAGTGAAAGTGAAGTCGCTCAGTCATGTCCGACTCTTTGTGACCCCATGGACTGCAGGCTCCCAGGCTCCTCTGTCCATGGGATTTTCCAGGCAAGAGTACTGGAGTGGGTTGCCATTTCCTTCTCCAGGGGATCTTCCCGACTCAGGGATTGAACCTGGATCCTCCCACATAGCAGGCAGACGTTTTACCCTCTAAGCCACCAGGGAAGCTGGAGAACAAAAGATTTAAGCTAGTGAGCATTAGGATGGTAGGGGATGAGGTAAATGGAAAACATCCATGGTAGTAGTAAATGCTTCTATTTTTTGTATTCCCCTAGGAAAGGGCACGGAGAAGGCAATGGCACCCCACTCCAGTACTGTGGCCTAGAAAATCCCATGGACGGAGGAGCCTGGTAGGCTGCAGTCCATGGGGTCGCTAGAGGCGGACACGACTGAGTGACTTCACTTTCACTTTTCACTTTCATGCATTGGAGAAGGAAATGGCAACCCACTCCAGTGTTCTTGCCTGGAGAATCCCAGGGATGGGAAGCCTGGTGGGCTGCCCTCTATGGGGTCGCACAGAGTTGGACACGACTGAAGCGACTTAGCAGCAGTAGCAGCAGCAGGAAAGGGCAAGTCAAATGATGTGCAGGAATTAGAAATGCCTATTTAAGCAGTCAAATAGCATCTTGCTGCCCTAAGGTTCTAATGGCAGATTACATTCTAACATCATAAAAATACCGTTGTTTTTATTGTAAGTTACATGAAAGTGACAGAGTGGTGAGAACAAAGGCCATGTGTGGCTACTGCTCTGCTCTGTTACCAGAATCTGAATTCCTTTAACTGGCATGTTACAGGGCGTTGCCCACTTACACTGAGCAAATGCTCCAGTTAACAACAGTCAGTGATACTATAATTGCTATTAATGACATTTGAAATAGCAACAAGATACATGAACAGACTATCAATGACTGGGTTGGGATACCAATGTTTTCACTAGAAAAGCATTTTGTATATATTTAATGCATATATATTAAATTCTGACTATCCCATTTTTGCTGGTAAATTGTTAAAATGAGACATTGTTGAAAACTGTCATTGGACTCTTATGTTGCCTGAATATGTCTCTGTTTGTCTTTTGATAAATCACTTTCTGGTGATTATATTCATTAAGTATTTCTAAAAGAAACAGTGAATTAACAGAAATTATGCCAGGATTCCTGGAATTTTAGAAGCCTTAAAAAAGAGTAAGACCTGGGTTCACGTCTCAGTGCTATCATGCTCTCACAGTTGCATGGCCGTGGGTACACCCAAAAACCCTTGAGACTGAATTTGTAAAAGTAATCTATTATCTGTTCTGCCTAGATCACAAGAGCCTTGTAAAAATCTGATAAAAAACTGTAAAATAAGATTCTGCTTAAGCTTTTGGAAGTGGCAGGAGATTATGCTGAGAGCCTGTGCATGCCCTGTATTTTTTGTGTTTGGACAGACCCCCACACCCTAATCTTTTTCAGAGCCCCAGCAATTAAAAGAGGATCAGCTTTATACTGGGTGTTTGCTGCTGCTAAGTCGCTTCAGTCGTGTCCGACCCTGTGCCACCCCATAGACGGCAGCCCACCATGCTCCGCCGTCCCTGGGATTCTCCAGGCAAGAACACTGGAGTGGGTTGCCATTTCCTTCTTCAGTGCATGAAAGTGAAGTCACTCAGTCATGTCCAACTCTTAGCGACCCCATGGACTACAGCCGACCAGGCTCCTCCGTCCATGGGATTTTCCAGGAAAGAGTACTGGAGTGGGGTGCCATTGCCTTCTCCAATACTGGATGTTTCAGTTCAGTTCAGGTCAGTTGCTCAGTCGTGTCCAACTCTTTGCAACCCCCCAAAATAAAAACCTCCAGGCCCCAGCGATTGACCCCAATAAAAATAGAACTCCAGGCCCTTGTTCTCTCTACCCATGACCGTGTGGTGTGGCCTCAGGTTTGCCATGTAATTTCCAGGTCCTGTAAGTGTTAAACTTCCCCCACCCACTGCCATAGTTTGTTGATGGTTATTGAAGGGAATCTTGTAATCTTAAGACCCACAAGGGCTGGTCCAGCCACAGCACTGGTTATTGATAGACTGAGCCCAACCCACAACACCGACAACATTAAGTTGACAGATGGAGGTCTGTGAGGTAGTAATTCGACCTAGAGCACCCAGAGGACAGGTCCTAGATAAGTGAAGGACGGCCACTTCCCCAGTGATGTGAATAGAGTACAAGATTGAGAGTGGAACGTAAGGAGGAGGCCAAGAGGCTTTAATAGCTTTTTACCTAATGGCCTGACTTTTCTCCGAAAGAAAAAGTTATTTACTGATCCCCAAAGGGGAGTTGACAGGTAAGAATTTGGAAGAGTTGAAAAGGCTGGTATTCAATACACAAGAGGAAGCTGACAGAAGAGAGGTGTTATAGGCTCATAAAATTGTGATCATCTTTATAAAACACCCTTCATTCTAAATCTCAACCCCAAAGTTACTCTCATGAGAATGAAAAGTGGAACATGACCTAAAGAGGACTATTTAGCAATATTTATCAAAATGCAAATCCATTTACCTTTGGCTTCAGCAACCCTACTTCTGGGAATGTGAATAACAGATACTTCTGGCAGATACGTAGATTGATGTGCACACAAATTTATGTACTAGAGCACTATTTGTTATAGCGAGTGAGTGGAAACAATTCAAGTGCCCACCATAAAAGACCAGTAAAATAAACTACAGTTTGTTAAGCATCTACAAAAGAGAATGAGGAGCGCTCTTTTGAGAAGTGGAGTGGAATGTATTGAGTGAATAAAGCACAGTATAGAAAAGTATTTATAGATTCTGTTTTCACTACGAAAGTGGAAACATTCTATATTATGAGCGTGCTTGTATTTGCAGAAGGAAACCTAGAAAGTGACACACACAAAAAATTATTAAAAAGAGGATCCATAGGACACTAGGAGGGTTAACAGTGGAAACAGTGTCAGACTTTATTTTTCTGGGCTCCAAAATCACTACAGATGGTGACTGCAGCCATGAAATTAAAAGACGCTTACTCCTTGGAAGGAAAGTTATGACCAACCTAGATAGCATATTCAAAAGCAGAGACATTACTTTGCCAACAAAGGTTTGTCTAGTCAAGGCTATGGTTTTTCCTGTGGTTGCATATAGATGTGAGAGTTGGACTATGAAGAAGGCTGAGCACCGAGGAATTGATGCTTTTGAACTGTGGTGTTGGAGAAGACTCTTGAGAGTCCCTTGGACTGCAAGGAGATCCAACCAGTCCGTTCTGAAGGAGATCAGCCCTGGGATTTCTTTGGAAGGAATGATGCTAAAGCTGAAACTCCAGTACTTTGGCCACCTCATGCGAAGAGTTGACTCACTGGAAAAGACTCTGATGCTGGGAGGGATTGGGGGCAAGAGGAGAAGGGGACGACAGAGGATGAGATGGCTGGATGGCATCACTGACTTGATGGACGTGAGTCTGAGTGAACTCCGGGAGTTGGTGATGGACAGGGAGGCCTGGCGTGCTGCGATTCATGGGGTTGCAAAGAGTCTGACAGGACTGAGCGACTGATCTGATCTGAGGAGGGTTAACACTTCTCAAAGCATATGCCCTGTTATACTGTTTCAATTTTGAGCCATACGTAATGTATTATGTATTCAAAACAAAAAACTTAGTCTGTCTTGGAGCTGCTCCATGGCTTCCCACGACTGGGTCCTGGGCAGGGCACCTGGCACCTCCATTTGTCTCTGAATTTTCTGGAACTGGATGGCTTTTTTCTGTTGTTTCAGGGCACTGGGGAGAGAACTCTTAGGTAGGAAGTTAGGTAGAAGCATCAAGGAGAGGCCTGGCTGAAAGGGATGCAAACCCGTCTCTAAACTCCATCCCAAAAAAAAATAAAATAAAATAAACTCCATCCCAGACACACCCAGGAGGGCTCACAGATATGCTGCAAAATAACCACAGGGACTTTTCAACTCTTGCACAGGCTCCCTGAGCACATAGTGGATAGAAGTGGGACTCTCCAAGTAACCTTAAGCATTAAGGGCTCATGAATATTCTACATCTAATTATAACAGATGGAATTATGGGGAGACATAAACAACATTGCATGCATGCTAAGTCGCTTCAGTCGTGTCCCACTCTGTGCGACTCCATAGACAGCATCCCACCAGGCTCCGCCGTCCCTGGGATTCTCCAGGCAAGAACACTGGAGTGGGTTGCCATTTCCTTCTCCAATGCATGAAAGTGAAAAGTGAAAGTGAAGTCACTCAGTCGTGTCCGACCCTCAGCGACCCCATGGACTACAGCCTACCTGGCTCCTCCGTCCATGGGATTTTCCAGGCAAAAGTACTGGAGTGGGTTGCCATTGCCTTCTCCGGTCTAGTACATGCTGCTGCTGCTGCTAAGTCACTTCAGTCGTGTCTGACCCTGTGTGACCCCATGGACGGCAGCCTACCAGGCTCCCCCATCCCTGGGATTCTCCAGGCAAGAGTACTGGAGTGGGGTGCCATTGCCTTCTCCGGGTCTAGTACATAGAAGGAGGTAAATAAATGGTTCCACTCCCTCCCCTGTTCCTACGCTGTTGGCAGTATCATAGAGTATTTGGGGAGCACCCCAGCTGTAATGTTAACTAGTGGGACTTAACCCAGGTCAGAGTGACCAAGGCTAGTTTGGCATATAAGGCTCGGGAGCCTGACTTTGGCTTTCACATGTCCAGATGTCTTCACTGACAGTGAGCAGGGGTCGATGGCTGCTGGATCTCTTAGCCAGCTGACATTCTGCAGATGGCACCTGGAGTGATGTGGAATTTTGAGCATTACATTGCTAGTGTGTGAAATAGTGCAATTGTGCGGTAGTTTGAACATACTAGTTGTCAGTCATGAGTTTGGGGTTGTTGCAAGATAGGAATATAGAGAGCTCGTGTCTTGTAAGTGAGACAAGCCCTTAGCTGGATGTCATTACTAGAAACAAGCGTGCTTTGGAACAGATGCAAAAAGAGCCAAGAGACCCTTTCCCAAGGTCCAGGATACACGGCTTTTCCCAGACTCTGCAGCCAGACCATCCCATTAGCTTCCTCGGCTGTGGCCACCACCATGTTCCGCTACAGTCCTTGTTCCCTTGTCCTGTGAGACCCTGCGCAGGGACCCTCACCTGACACTCGGTGGTTTTTTCTGGCCCTGTTGCCTGAGGTGCAGCATGCAGGCTAGCTGCTCTACACTCCCCAGACTTCAGATTCGAGTTTCCCTTTGAAGCAGGGCCTTCCTGTGCTCCAGCTCCTCCTCTTCCTCAGTTTCTTTCAACTCCATAGGATCCAGGTGTACTGGTAGCAGCTACGAGGTACATAAAAGATGATGCCGGATCTCCACAGATGGGTCCCCTGTCATCCACAAGGATCTTGCCCTCTCTACCTCTGTCCTGTCCCTGACCTTTGTGGTAGGTTCCCTTTGCTGTCTACTTTCGCATCTCCTGCTCCAAAAGGTCAGATTCAAAGTACTAATTAGGGAGGTTGTACCTGAAACCTCCTCATGTCCATGAATCATTCCACTGAGAAAGAGAAGTCTATTTAGTACACAGGCCACCCTTCATCCTTCCCCACCTCCTTGAGACCGCACATTTGGACTGCCCAACAAACTATGAAGAGT
Organism: Bubalus kerabau; assembly: GCF_029407905.1. Taxonomy (NCBI): domain Eukaryota; kingdom Metazoa; phylum Chordata; class Mammalia; order Artiodactyla; family Bovidae; genus Bubalus; species Bubalus kerabau. The sequence goes on from NC_073642.1 coordinate 28,379,125, forward strand.
GGAGCCAGCCTGACAGCAAGCCGTGGGACTGTAGCTGGCTTAGGGAAGGAACAGATCTGACTGGAGAGCAGGATGAACAGGGCAGGCAGTTCTTACCTCAGTTCTGCAGTTTAGTTACCACTGTGACAATTCCAAGTTCGTGAGGCTGTTGGGGCCCTTCCAAAATCTGTTCTGAAAACTAGAGCCTGGCTCTCTATTCTGTCAGTTCTCTCAAGTAGGAGGGTTTCTGGCCTGGGGAGCTGACATTTGGAAGGGGTCACACTGGCGGCCTAGTACTTTGGGGACTCCTTGCACAGATGCCATTGGAGATAAACAGAGGAGGACATGACTAAACTAGCTGGTGATTTTTCTTCTTTTTTTAATTGCTGAAGCCCCCACAAAACCTGTCTTGAAAACACGGTTTTAACCTGGTCTCGTTGCATCTCTGATAAATTCTATGAAGGGGGTGGGGGCGATGGTGATTTTGTTATTTTTCCTTGTCAGCTAACTGGAGGTTCCCACTCCAGTGCTGAGAGTAATTGGAACAGTGATGTTTCAGCTGTTGGTAGCTGGGCCAGGAGGCTCAGTCCAGGTCATAAGTCAGCCTAACGAGATCTAGGGGCTGGGTGCAAATTGTGGGGACATCTTCTGAGTGAAAGCTGCAGCCCCAAATATCCTCTGATGCCCAGTGGTGTGAGTGATGAGCTAGATGCTTACCACTTTCATATTTGCAGTTATTCAGATTCATGGCCAGCTATGTGGAATGGAGGAAGAGCAGAAATCAGGCAGAGGGAGAAAAGGACCCTGGGGTGCCAGGCACCCAGATGAAGAGATCATGCACAGATGAACAGTGCAATTTATGTTCTCTGGAAGCCACTGAAAGGAAAGACCTTGCGTGCTAAGTGGCTTCAGTTGTTTCTTTGCAACCCTATAGACTGCCATGCTCATCTCTGTCCATGGGATTCTGCAGGCAAGAATACTAGAGTGGGTTGCCATGCTCTCCTCCGCTGGATCTTCCCGACCTAGGGATCTAACCTGTGTTTCGTGCATTGGCAGGCTGGTTCTTTACCACTGGTACCACCTGGGAAAGACCAGGATAATATAAATGTGCTGAAATACGAAACCAAGCCAGCCCAAACGGATCTCTGTTTCCTGTCCTCTTTCCCCGGCTAAAGGGAAGACTTTGAATCCCAGCCCAGCTGCAGAAGGGCAGAGGGTTACCCTCTGGAGATGGGCAAGTGAGGGGGTCAAGGGGATGTTTACCTGTGTTTTGGCCCTCTCTTTTTTCTCCCACCTTCTGAATCATCTGGCTCAGCTGGGGTTATGATTTTCTTTGGGATTTTCTTGGGTATGATGGATAAAGGAACTCCATTCCTAAATGCATTATAGCCAGCTTTTGAGAGTGCCTCCTTAGAAGGGTTGGAAGGGGTGGTACGTTCCCCTTCAGTACATTCCTCCTGGGAAGCCTCTTCATCATCCTCTTCCTCTGATTCACTGGTCTTAACAGGTCTTACTGAGCGACTTCACTTTCACTTTTCACTTTCTTGCATTGGAGAAGGAAATGGCAACCCACTCCAGTGTTATTGCCTGGAGAATCCCAGGGACGGCGGAGCCTGGTGGGCTGCCGTCTATGGGGTCACACAGAGTGGGACACGACTGAAGCGACTTAGCAGCAGCAGCAGCAGCAACAGGTCTTACAGGCCGTCGCCATGGACACGAGGGCGGGCCCCCATTAGAGAAGAGTTCTGCGGTCAGTCAGCTTTAAAGCAATTACAGAAGGTAGCCCTTCAGCCCTCTGCTTCCCATGAGAATATGGGAATAAAATCTGAGGGGGGAAATGAAACAGAAGAAAAGGGGTAGGGCACAATCTTTTAAAGAATGACAAAATCCAAGGACATTACACAGGCTAAATATAATCAAGTAGGTTCAGGATGGTGGACTAGACAGTTTCCAATAGACCTTGACCCTCAATACACTCTTTGTAACATATCAGCAAGCTAAGTGATACACCCACAAGTGGGTGGAGGCCCAATTTAAATGTAAAAAAAGCTTTTAGAAATATATTTTAGGATCTTTCCAGATATTCTAAAACTTAAAACTTAAAGTTGTGCTGAAATAAGTGATGAAAGGTTTGTAGAAAATGGACCCCAGTAAGGGTTTTGTAGGTGATCAGTCAGGATTGACCAAGCCTAAAATAAGTTATTAATTCAGTAAATGAACCTTTAAGCTGGTGTAAAACGGAAATTCGGTTTTTCTCTGTTAAAACAGACAAGTTTTCTAAAGATGCTAAACTGTCTTTGATAACAGATTTCAAATTTATTTACCTTTTAAATAATCTGTATTTGCCTCTGAGATCTTTTATTGTCACTTTGGCTAAGTTTCACAGTGACCTATGCCTCTGCTGTATTTTAAAATGTTTGGGTGTTCCTTTGACAGGGCTTCCAAGATCAAATTATAATAAAGTTCCTTTGACCTCTAACTAAATTTGGAGTGCTTCAAAGGGCCCCTGAGGGACCCCAAAGGGAGATACTAAACTAATCAAGTTATTTGGTATGTTAAACTATAAAGGAAATGTTTTCCAATAAATAAGTTTTATGGTAAATGGTACAGATACTCTAGAGATAGTATGGAGTTCCTAAGAATCTGATATGTCCTGATAAAATATTATTAGTCATAATTTTTGTTATGAAGGTGTTGTATGGCACAGCAGTAATCAGATTTAAACTTTCTTCCTTAAGTCTTTTGTTAATATACACAGTTATGGTTTTACTCTAATGTCTTTACAAAATGTTTCCTCTTCATATAAACAGGACTTTACAAGTTTCTGACTTTTAGAACATACTAATGAACTGAGTAAAAATAATTGAAGAATTCTATTGAGAAAACTGATGATTTCCTAAAGCTGTTAACAAAAAGGATTAGTTACATAGAACTGAGTAAACTGCTAAATACGGTTGTATATGGTTTCTATCTTAAAGAGTTATTGGTTTAAATCTGTTTTCCAGGTGTATGTAAAACTCCTTCAATTAATTACGACTTGCAGTAGTTTGGTAGATTATACCTTTTGGAACATCTGTCTTTTTCTCTACCTGGTTGATCGTGCTAGTAACATATGCTTGTCTCAGAGATTAAGTCGTGCATAAGTGTGCATGGCCAGTACAGTGAAATTGCAGATAGCTCATTAAATCAGTTATGGCTCCTTTGGTCACTCAATAATTATAACTGGATTATAACTAGTTATACCAGTCATTAGTGAAATTTGTTCTTTGTTTTCAGATTGTGCTTTGTGTGTCTATGCTGTACTATGTCATTGTCTGTATGACTTATATCCTGTTTACTTTAGATTGTTATCTCTTAACAGTAACCAGTGTGTAAATCAGGCCTCCAACAAAACTAATATGACTAAACATTTTGAGAAAATAATTGTAATAGTGTGATTCTAGGTATGGGAAGAAACAACAAGGGATAATGTCTCCTGGATTACAGTTAGAATCCAGAAATTTTTAATTATTGATTGGGCCTGGTCCAAAACTTAACACCTGGTGTGACATCAAGAATTTTTTGACTGAATTGGGATGAACCTTCCAGCGCCTTGGGACTAAAGTTGATCATGAAATGTTTTCCAGATAATGGTTATCCATGACCAAGAAGGAAAGACCAGAGACATGGAATGAGCGATTGCAGCCCTTCAGTGTGAGTCAGCGGGCCCTGAGAAAGGGGAATGCCTGCCACCTGGCCTTCATTCAACTACAGCCACTCCAACTACTCCCTATGGTGAACCTAGAGGAAACTGAGAATGCAGGATTACAGGCCCCAGTTACCTATGATTTAATGAGCCCAGAATCTTGCATCTTCCCATGCGTAGAAAGATGCTAAATTTCTTAGCTTGAGATGCTGCTGCCTTTTATGTTTGAAGCTCAGTATTTCTAAATTTGCAGGGGTAAACTTCTCTTCCTTTTCCAAGAGGAACAAAGGAAGACTAGTCTTGACATTTAAAAACACCAGCACCAATGGCAGGCACTCCCAGGAAGACAAGCAAAATGGACACCCCTTCTCTCACAAGATGGTGAGATGGACATTGAGAGGGGGAATTGTAACCTGGAAGGGTTAGTTTTAAATTTATACTGGGTCTGCTTCTGTGACTTTAACCCTTTTTGTTATTGTAAGCATTATGTATGGCCTGCAGCCTGAGCCACCCACCTGTGAAGGACTGTAAAGAAGTGAAACTTAAATCATTCCCCTGCCTTCCCATTCTAGGGGACAGTTGCAAGCATTGAATAGTCTTTTTTACTTTACTATGTTTCCTTACCTCCCCCCACCCAATAAAAAAACCTAGCAACCAGGCTCTGAGAAGGTGGTTATTTTGAGGTGCTAGCTTGTTATCTTCTTAGCTGGCTCCCCAATTTAATTCTCTTCCTTGCCTCAACACCTCATCTCTCAGATTCATTGGCCTGTCATGCAGCAAGCATAGCTAGCTTGGACACAGAAGGCTGTCTGAGGCTCTTAAATCTAAATGCTGTAAAGGTCTGTCAGCCAGACTTACACATAGCAGGCCTTGGTCATCGGAACAAGAAACCTTAATGCATACCAACTGCTTATAAACTAGTAAGTTCATATTGTAATGTAAATACCTGGTTCATAACTAAGCATTTAAATGAAGCCATGAGGCTATTAACATTAGGCTATGGTAATTTACATTTTAAAGCCTCCTCTATGCTGGAAACAGTTAAATCATACTAAGGATAATCAGTCTAGTAATACTAGAAAACAGGCTGGGTGCCTTATGGACAATGTCAATATATATAGTTTCCCTAAGAAATAAGGATTGGTACAGAACAAGCTAAGTCAGATGACTTGGGTATATACTGGGCTACATCTAATGGAAGTTCTTAAGTTCTTATTTATGGCCTTACTATTAACTGCTAGCCATTTTGTTTCATATTGTTTTGTATATTGCCTGTTTCATAGTGTGGTCCCTTACATTACCAACTATTTGACCGAGTCACTGATAAAATGATAGTATACAGTCCCATATAAGGTCAGTAATTGCAACAGTGTAACTCTAGATATGGGAAAAAAGAACAAAAGGGAATAAATATTTTCCTGGACCACAAGAGATTCAGAAGCACAGGTAGTCCAGAGAATTTTGAATACTGTTTTATGGCCTTGTCCAGTGACAGCACATTTAGTGGCCTATCAACAAAATCTTCATAAGACTTGGGAATGAGCATTCTTAGCACCATGGGACAAAATGGTCATGTAATGCCCTCAAACCATGGTCAGCTTCATGAACCTAAAGGGGCTCAGCCAATTGGCACTTGCCATCTATCTCTACAGAAATTAAATCATGGCCACTGAAGCTGCTGACCTTCAATACCCCCTGAAAGGAATTCAGGGTGGAAATTAGGAATGAGGCACTCTGTGCTCTGGAAAAATTGGCAGAAGACGCCCTCAGATAGTTAAACACTTTCAGGAGGAGATTTTTTGTAAGCCCTGAGTCTTGCATCTTCTCTTGTACCTAGAGAATCATTAACATCATTGACAGTGACAGTCACTTTGGCTATTTAAGAAAAAATTATAGTTAAAATCAACATAGAGTAGCTATAGAACTGATTAGGTGACACTATGGTGTGATTTCAGACAAGTCCTTGTATTATTAACAACTTGAGTTTTCTGACCTGTGTTAGACTTAGGATACTGTCAGCCATTCGAAAAATAAAAGCAGCAGATAACTACAGCCTTAACTTTTTAAAGAAAGAAAAAGAAAGTGAAGTCGCTCAGTCATGTCCGACTCTTTGCGACCCCATGGGCTGCAGCCCACTAGGCTCCTCCGTCCATGGAATTTTCCAGGTAAGAGTACTGGAGTGGATTGCCATTTCCTTCTCCAGGGGAGCTTCCTGACCCAGGGATTGAACCCGAGTCTCCTGCATTGCAGGCAGACACTTTTACCGTCTGAGCCACCAGGAAAGCACTCCACTTTTTAAAGGTCTCTTCTTATAACTCTTACATGTGTAGAATGAGAAATTGCTCTGGACCGTATGTTGCACAGAAAAAAAATGCATGTGTAATGATCAATAGCCACTTGGGAGAATGGCATTGAAACATGTAAAATATCATGTATGAAACGAGTTGCCAGTCCAGGTTCGATGCACGATACTGGATGCTTGGGGCTGGTGCACTGGGACGACCCAGAGGGATGGAATGGGGAGGGAGGAGGGAGGAGGGTTCAGGATGGGGAACACATGTATACCTGTGGCGGATTCATTTTGATATTTGGCAAAACTAATACAGTTATGTAAAGTTTAAAAATAAAATAAAATTAAAAAAAATAAAAAAATAAAAATAAAGGTTAAGACCTACTTAAATAAACCTAGACAACTGGCTACCTGGCTACAAGTCTCCTTGAAGTGTTAAATCTAAATTAGGATTCAGGCTTAATTTTTTCTATTTTGTCTGTTAATGTTGAGGTTGTCATTCCTCCAACTACTTCTGAGTCCAAATGGCTCCATTCCTTTGGACAGGATGACCTAAGCACTGACTCTGTCTGGACCACAATCAAAATTGTCATCAAACAAGACTTGGTTCTTACTCTTGGCTTTGATCCCTAGCTGCAGTAACAGTTTTACTCATCTATGCCTCTGTTTTGTTTTGTTTTTTCTTTTCTAAATATCTGTTTCGTTGTGTCTCTCCAGATGACACAGATTCACATCAAGATAAAGATGATGTACAAAGAAAACCCATGCCCCCAAAGAGATTACAGCCACTCCTCCAGACAGATCCAGCAGGAATAACCACAAAAGTCACCTTGGGGCCACTTAATAGAACAGGGTGAGAGCTCCATGACCCCAACTAGGTAGGGTCTATGAGTCCCATGTCAGCATTAAAGAAATTACAGAAGACTGACCATCTGTCCCTCATCACCCCAATAAAGGTTTCTTGGGGTTCACGTCTCAAGGAAAATTTGAAGTAGGAGATAGATGGTTCCTGGGCTGAATAGCTGGTGATTTTCAAACGGAGCAAAACTGAAGTTTGTCCTCAGCCAGACAAGAATGATGTATTTCCCTTCCTCCATTGTTAGGAGGGAATAAACTGATGAGGGAGTTGTTGCAGTGAAAAGGAAAAAAGAGGAATGAGTTTTTCTTTTTCACTGCTCTGAGAGCAAAGAAGATAAAGAAGAACAGTGAGCAGGCCTGAACATTCGTAGTTTATTTTACTTTAACTGCTCCTGGTTCCGAATGTTTGTAACTACGTTTGTTTTTCTGCACCCTAACTCTGCAGGAGCCACACTTCACTTGACTCTGTGCTAAATACATCCTCTATCTGATGTTTACCTTTACAACAGCCTTCCCCTTGTAGTTACATGTCAGAAAGAAGGCCTCAGAGCCACCAGACTGCCCAATGCAGTTACGGGTTACTGATGCCAGTTTATGACTGCCTTTGAAATGATGCAAGAGGAAGAAATCACGGTCCTGTCACCTTTGTTTCCTCATCACCGGCTCCTGACTGCTCCTGACTGTGAGCACCTGCCTTAGGGACACAGTTCTTGAGGCAGGAGCATGCTGTGTTCCCCTCTCCACTACCTGAGAATAAAAGCCACCATTCTGTTTCTTCCAAATTCTGCCTCTCTGGTTTTCATTCGGCTTCGGTGGGCAGAGAAGGCCAAGTTGTTGGCCAGCAACAGAAGGAGATCAGTCAGAGAAAGACAAATATTGTATTACTTACAGGTGGAAGCTGTATATTTATACAGATGAACTAACTTACAAAATAGGCTCAAATGTAGGAAACCAATTTATAAGAAAATGTTAGTGGGGAGGCATCAATTTAGTTTGAAATCGACATATATACACACTAATTCATATCAAATAGATGATCAAAAAGGGCCTGAAGAATAGCCCTGTGAATTCTACTGAACACACTGTAATCACCTATATGGGGGAAAAAAACCCGAACAAGAATAGATGTTTATAGATTACTGAATCAAGTTTCTGTACACCTAAAACTGACACAACATCAGAAATCAACTCTACTCCAGTATAAAATAACAAATGACAAGAAGAAAAAAGGGGCATGAAGAAATGCTGCCACCTTGTGGGCACTTTGCAAAACAACTTAAGCCTGTGCTGATGGGCACTTAATACTTACAAGGCCTTTGGGGCTGTGGTAAAAAAACACCTGCGCCGGAAATATCCTAGTGGGGGTCAGCGGAAGAGAGTTCAAAACAAGGCAGATGGTCAAGGAGTCAATGTCAAGCGGTAGATTTAGCTCACATTTTAAAAAACATCACATGAAAAGATGTCAATGTTATTAAATATTAGAGAAATGCAACTCAAGATTGCAACAAGGTATCACTTCACATGGGTCAGAATGGCCACTGATACAAACAATAAATGTTGGAGAAGGGAAGAAGAAAAGGGAATCCTCCTACACTGATGCCGGGAATGGAAGTTGGGAACAGCCACTGTGGAGGACTTAACCTGATAACTCGGTAAAGAATCCGCCTGCAATGTGAGAGACCTGGGTTCGATCCCTGGGTTGGGACGATCCCCTGGAGAAGGGAAAGGCTACACACTCTAGTATTCTGCCTGGAGAATTCCATGGACTGTATAATCCATAGGGTCGCAAAGAGTTGGACACGACTGAGTGACTTTCAACTCACTGTGGAGGATAGTGTGCAGGTTCTTTCTAGGAGGAAAATGAGAATAAAATTAGAATACTTCATAACACCATACACAAAAATGTACTCCAAATAGATTAAAGATCTAAATGGAAAAATGGATGCCGTGAAACTCGAAAACAAGCAGAACATGCTTTGATAAAAATAGCAAATTCTGAATGCAATAAACTTGGGACCCAATTAACCTTAAAACCATTGGCACAGAAAGATCATAAATGAAAGAGAAAGACAACCCTCCTAATGGGAAAAAACATTTGCAAACAAAGATACCCACAGGGAATTCATCTCCAAAACACACGAACAGCTAGTGCAGGTCAATATATTTTTTTCTTTAGATAACCCAATTTAAAAAATGAGTCAAAGATTTCTCCGAAGAAGGCATAAAAGGCCATAAAACATGAAAAGATACTCAGCAACACTAATTCTTAGAGAAAGATAAGTCAAAGTACAATGAAGTGTCACCTCACACCCATCAGAATGGCCATCTCAAAAAATCTACAGCAATGAATGCCGGAAATGGTGTGAAAAGAAGTGAATCCTACACTGTTGGTGGGAATTTACATCCACTAGGGAGAACAATGCCAAGGTTCTTTGAAAAACTAAACACGAAGTACCATGTGACCCAGCAATCTCACATCTGGGCATAGATTCAGAGAAAACCAAAATTTTAAGACACCTGCACCGCAACGATCATGGCAGCACTATGTACACTAGCTAAGATACGGAAGCAGCCTAAGAGAAGAAGGACTGATGAGTGGATAAAGAAAATGGGGTACCTATACACAATACAGTATTACTCAGCCATGAATTAGATGAAAGTATGCCATTTCCAGCCACAGGAAAGTATTAAAGAGATGATACTAAGTTGAAGTAAGAGAGGGAGAGGCAAGTATGATGTCACCTCTAGACAGAATCTAAAAATAGATATAAATGAACTTTACTAAATAGAAACATGCTCACAGAAACAGAAACAGGCTTTCCTAACAGGAAAAATGATGGGGGAGCAGGGAGAAATTAGCTGGTTCTGATTAACATACACACTCTACTATTTATAAAAACATAATAAAAAAGCACCCACTGTATAGCACAAGGGATCCTGTGCAGCCCTCCGTAATAAACTAAATGTGAAAAGAACCTGAAAAAACCACATATACGTCCATATTTAAGTGAATGGTTTCTAGATGACTTGTTTAGGTAAAGAATCCGCCTGCCAATGCAGGAGATGCAAGAGACTCAGGTTTGATCCTTGGATCAGAAGGATCTCTTGGAGGAGGGAGTGGCAACCCACTTCAGTATTCTTGCCTGGAGAAACCTGCAGACAGAGGGACCTGGTAGGCTACAGTCCATGGGGTCACAAAGAGTAGTACATGACTGAAGTGTCTTTGCATGCACACATGCATGGAGCAGAGCACCCTGGCTGGTCCTGGGACTGTGGACGTGGTGGGTGGCCGAGTTAGCCACACAGGCCACCTCATCCCTTGGTGTCCCAGGCAGCTCCCGGCACAAGGTAATCACGCCCATGGCCCAGCACGTCAGGTGCCCGTGAGTTCCTCTTCACGGCTCAGACCCCAGGGATGAGAGTCAGGTCGAAAAGAGAGGGTGGGAGTGGCCAGTGTTCACAGAGCCCTTGGGCAGGTGGGCTGGTGGACGCCGAGGGGAGTGAAAGGGAAGCAGAGAAGGACCTGGGCGGGGGCAGGTTGGGGATCTGGTGATGATGAGCAAGGGCAGGTAGCAGCAGGGGTTGAGGGCTGGTAACAGAGCAAGGACAAGGGGGGCCCGAGGCAGAGACAGATCCTGACTTGTCTTCCCGCTCACTCTGGCACCCCCTGGGAACCCCCACCCTTCTGAGCCTCAGTCTCACCTCCTTCCTGTCTGAAACGGGCATGATGGCAGTGTGCATCTGACAGACAGGGATGTTTATGCAGAAGGAGGAAGAAGTTGATCAATGGCCAAGTGCTGTTCAGCTCCTCCTGGCTGTGCCTGCACGAGAGCAGGCTCGGGTGCGCACAGGACACACCTGCGTGTGCCGGGCACTGGCCTCGAGGCCATCTGAGCCTGTGCCCAGTGTGCCCAGCCAAGGGGACAGCTGGGTCCTGCCTGCAGGGGTGTCAGAAGTGGTGTGGTCAATGCGGGGGACCTGGGCTGGGATCTGTCTGTCTGGCACATTCTGTCTTCTTCCCCAGCTGCATGGGCTGGGGCCTGAGGCTGCATCCAGATGGTCAAGCCCAGGTGCACTGGCCTCCGCAGGATGGCAGCCCCTCCAGGTGACCGCCATGGCTGGACTCACACATCACACAGTGGGTTTGTTGCCTGGCTCTGCCCACTGCTGGCTGGCTGGATGGAGTGTGGGGGCCCTGGGAGGGCTGCTTCCCAGAGGGCACTGCACTAAGTCCTGGAGCTACACCGTCCTGGGTCCTGCACATAAATCTCAGTAGAACTGAGCTGCTCTTCTGAAGCCACATAGGATATGGAATTGATTTTTTTCCCATTTTATTGATGTGTAGTTGACTTACAAGTGCTGTGTTAATTTCTGCTATACAGCAGAGTAACTCAATTATACACATGTATACATTCTCTTCATGTTCTTTTCCATTATGGTTTATCACAGGATGTTGAATGTAGTTCCCTGTGCTATACAGGTCTTGGTTATTGAGAATAGTGCTGTTATAACCAGGTATATGTCCAGGAGTGGGGTTGCTGGATCATATGGCAATGGAGTTAGTTAAGGTGAAACCAGAACTTTCCTTAGGATCCTAAACTTTCTCAGATCACAGCACCCTTCATTTTGCCTTAATTTCACATAGTCTCCAGGACAAAAGAAATACCTAACAGCTCTGCTTATTAAATAGTTAGGCTGAATGATTTAGTATTTGTCCTAAAAACTTTGAAGCTGATTGCAAAGTAACATTGAAACAAATTTAGCTCATCCTCACCCACAGTTGCTCACTAGTGAAGGAGAGTCTTGTTAGAAGTGTTTGGGTACCACCCTCATTTCCTGGTCAGTGTCAACTTTTGTGTGGGACTCGCTTATTGGAAAAAATTTTCAATGCTTTGTATTTATATATTTCTCTTTTATTTTAAAAATTTTGAAAGTATGATAACACATTTACAGGAGACTTGGAAAATACAGAACAAAGTTATATATAGTTCCACTGTATATTACAATTTTTAAGTAGATAAATTAAGATTTTTAGCTGGAGTTTCAATATCAAACTCTCAATAATTAATAGAATAAACATACAGAGCAGAAGGATATAATATACCTGAAAAGCACTATGAACCAATTCAACATAAAATTTTTTTTGCACTTTGTCGTATGTCCCTGGATATGTTCCAGTGTTCCTAGTTTATAGCCTGTGGGAACTGGAATAAAATTTGTATCCTACTGTTGTGTGAAAACTGTATAAATCCGATGTATTCAGTGCTTTTTAAAAAAACTGGTAAAATACAACATGAAATTGACTCTTTTCACTGTTTTTAAGTGTTCAGTTCTGTGGCATTAAGTGCATTCATGTTGTTTGCAGCCATCACCACCATCCATGTTCAGAACTCTTTAATCTTGTGAAACTGAGACTTTCTCCCCATTAAATATTAACTCCTCTGATCAGCTCTATTACCCAGAGAGGCCTGGAAATGGTGGCCTCACCAACAGCAGAAAGATACCCAGGCCCCTTGATGGTGGGTTTGAGATTCAGTTTTCTACTAAAGGAAACTAGGACTCCTCGGACAAATGGCAGATTCTGGGCCAAGAATAGGAACTGTACAAGTTGTACCTGGAATATTTTGTCAGAGCAGAGGAACCTTCAGACCCACTGGAATGGTATTAAAAGGATCTGGGACTTGAAGAGACCAAAGATGGGACACTTTGAACATCAGCAAGAGGAAAAACTTCAGCAGATTGAAATGCATCTAAGAAGTTTAAATCTGGAGTTGCTTTTTTTAAAAAATTGAAGTGTAGATCATTTACAATGTTGTGTTAGTTTCAGGTGTATAGCACTGTGCTTCACTTATACATGTATGTATTTTATTTCAGATTCTTTTCCATTGTAGGTTATTAACAATATTGAGTAGAGTTCCCTGTGCTATACAGGAGGCCCTTGCTGATTATCCATTTTATATATAGTAGTGTGTATATGGTAATTCCAAACTCCTAATTTATCCCTCTTCCCTTTCTCCTTTAGTAAGCATAAGCTTGTTTTCTATGTATGAGTCTGTTTCTGTTTTGTAAATAAGTTGGTAACTTTTTTTAGATTCCACATATAAGTCATGTGTTCGTGCATGCTACGTTGCTTCAGTCGTGTCTGACTCGCTGTAATCCTATGGACAGTTGCCCGCCAGGCTCCTGTGTTCATGAGATTCTCCAGGCAAGAATATTAGAAAAATGTGAAAAGTGAAAGTTGCTCAGTTGTGTTCGACTCTTTGCATCCCCATAGACTGTAGCCTGCCAAGCTCCTCTGTCCATGGAATTCTCCAGGCCAGAATACTGGAGTGGGTAGCTGTTCCCTTCTCCAGGGGATCTTCCCAACCCAGGGATTGAACCCAGGTCTCCCGCATTGCAGATAGATTGGAGTGGGCTGCTATTTCCTTGTCCAGAGAATCTTCCTGACTCGGATCAAACCCTTGTCTCTTATGTCTCCTACATTGGCAGGCAGGTTATTTACCACTAGCGCTACCTGGGAAGCCCTGTATAAGTGATATCATACGGTATTTGTCTTTCTCTGACTTAACTTCACTTAGTACGATCATCTCTAGGTCCATCCATGTGGCTGCAAGTGGCATTAGTTCATTCTTTTTATGGCTGAGTAATATTCCGTTGTGTATATGTACTACATCTTTTTCACCCGTTTCTCTGTTGATGGACATTTACATTGCTTCTTTGTTCTGGCTTTTGTAACTAGTGCTACAGTGAGCACTGGGGTGCATGTATCTTTTCAATTAGAGTTTTCTGTAACTTCTGAATGATATTGAGGAAAAAAAAACCTAATTGGTCATCTTTGGAGAATCATTTTTTTGAACTTTGGTAAATAACAGAAAAGACTGAATTGTTTGTCTTGCTTCCCTGTACGAGCTGCAGCACTGGGCAGCCCGGTGGCAGGTGAGGGGGTTTCTGTGTTCAGAAGGGGTCCAGCATGTGGATGCATGAATGGACACCCTGGGTGGTGGTGCTGATGCCAGAGTTGTAGCAGAGAGTGGTGTCCGGAGCTCCTGCCTCTTGAGAAGGGCACCACGTTGCCAGGAAAGTCGTTTGCCTCCGGATTCTAATCTGAACCCGACTCAGCCTCCATTTCCCACCACCAGTCTGTTGGAGTGCAGAGGTCAGGGGATGGTGTTCTCAGCTGTAGGGACAGTCATCAAAATCTCAATCAAGGGAAATGCCCTCCTGAAAAATGATTCAGTGTCTGCAGTGAATAAATTGCAAGGGTAAATAGAGAAATAGAAGCTGATGGATTGAAGGTGACATAATCAGTGTTGAGGGCTGGGTACTCAGTGGAAAATGATTAAGGAGAAGTGAGGCAGTGATGACCACACAGGCAAGGTGGTCAGGGCACACAGGGTGAGGTCTTGGTGTCTGAGCAGCATTGGGGAGGCCTCGGGTGGCTGGCAAGGTCTATCTCTTTACCTGGCTGGGGTTGCCAGGGTGTTTAATAGTCATGTATCAGGACCTAGGTGGTGCTAGTGGTAAAGAACCTGCCTGCCAGTGCAGGAGACATAAAGAGACATGAGTTCAATCCTTGGGTTGGGAAGATACCTTGGAGAAGGGCATGGCAACCCACTCCATCCCCTGGACAGAGGAGCCTGGCGGGCTATGTTCTATGGGGTCGCAAAAGAGTCGGACACAACTGAAGTGATGTAGCATAGTAGGCTAAACTATTTGCCTTACGCTGTTGTTTTTTTGCTTGAGGATTATTTTGACCAAAAAAAAAAAGAGGTTCAGAACGTCTTGAGGTTGAGCAGTCAGCTGATCCTAGGGGTGTAAGCTTCTCGCCTTTCTGCTACAGTAGTCACTGCCTCTCATATTTTCTTAGAGCTTTTATTGTAAATTTACCCATAAATATACTTGTGTATTTGGTTCTGTGCTTTCTAAAGGGTATTGGAGGTTTTTTTGTGTGTGTATGTGACTTTTATTCTGTTTTGTTTCCTGTAAGGAACTGTGTTAGGTCAGGTCCTCTGAGAAGCAGACCCAAGACAGGATTAAATATGTGTGGATGTTTTTGAGGGAGCACCCTGCAAGGAAACTGGGGAGGGGGAGTGTCAGAAGGGAGGGAGGGGGAGGGAGGAGTTGTCAGTTGCATCCCAAGAAAGGCAGAGGCTGAGATGGTTGGATGGCATCCCTGACTCAATGGACACGAGTCTGAGCAAACTCTGGGAGATAGTGAAGGATAGGGAAGCCTGGCATGCTGCAGTCCATAGGGTTGCAAAGAGTTGGACATGACTGAGCGACTGAAAACAACAATAAGGAAGGCAGAGCTGCCTGAATGTGCCCACACAGGGCCCATGGGCGTATAGCAATATGGATGGACCTAGAGATTATCATACTAAGTGAAGTAAGTCAGACAGAAAGACAAATACCATATGATATCACTTATATGTGAAATCTTAAATGTGATACAAATGAACCTATCTACAATACAGAAATGGACTCACAGATCCAGAGAACAGAGTTGTGGTGGCCAAGGAGGGTGGGGGGAGAAGGGTTGGGAGTTTGGGGTTAGTAGATGTAAACTATGATATCTAGGATGGATAAACAACAAGGTCCTACAGTGTAGCCCAGGGGACTGCATTCAATATCCTGTGATAAACTATGATGGAAAAGAATATGAAAAAAATATATATAGACCTTAAATCACTTTACTGTGCAGCAGAAACTAATACAACATTGTAAATTAAGTATATTTCAATTATATATATAAGCAGAGACCCTCAACATGTTTGCCTACAGCCCCCACCACAGAGGTGGTGAACACTTTCCTGGCCCCATACCTCCTAGGCCTTTTCTGAGGACTGGACCTTGCATTGGGGGGAAAAAAAAGTTTTTTAAGGGTCCTGGTTAAAGTCCTGGAGGGCAGAGAAAGGCCTGGAGCATATCCTTACGGAAACACCAAGACACTATTTATTCCACAAAAAGAAGACACAGTTCATGTATTTAATAGGGGAAGAGTCAGACGATGTTTATTGGGACAGGAAACATTATATAGCCATTAAATAATACTTAATAGAGGGTTTCTACTGCATTCTCTTCATGTTTCACTTAAAATGTTTCTCAGGACTTCCCTGGCAGTCCAGCGGTTTAGACAGCGCTGCCAGTGCAGGGGGCCTGAGTTCAATCCGTGGTCAAGGAATTAAGATCCCATATACCGTGTGGTGTGGCTGAGAGAGTAAAAAAAATGTTTCTCCACTCCTGTAGATAGTAGGGAAAAAAAGCATTCATGGGATTGAGGCCGGTGTGGGTTGCTCTCTTGTTCACTCCTGTTCAAGCCCAGCAGTCAAGACCATCATTTCCAGTTTCCCAGGATGGGAAGGCCATCCATCTGTTCATTAAATATAATGCTCAGGGTCTGACAGTAAATGGAAGTCTGAATTGAAACAAGGACCTCCTGTCTTCATCTTTAATAGGAGACTTTCTCTTGCACCACAAGTGTGCCAGAGGTTAATTCTGCAGGCCTTCAACAACGCGACCTCCATCCTGGGCAGCCAGCCTGGGTCCTTCCATTTGTATCCATGGACAAGAGAATGGTTTGCACCATCAAGCACTGGAAAAGCCGACAACGGCACTGTATTTAATGGGGGAAAACTTTGCTTTTAGTTTTGGCCATGACAGTTCTTTGTTGCAGCTTGTGGGCTTTCTCTAGTTGTGGGGCACGGGCTTAATTGCCCCTTGGCATATGGGATCTTATTAATAGTTCCCCAACCGGGAATTGAACCCTAGTCCCCTGCATTGGAAGGTGGGTTCTTTTATGTATATAATTTTATTTATTTAGTTATTTATGGCTGCATTGGGTCTTCATTGCTGCACAGACTTTTCTCTAGTTGTAGTGAGCAGGAGCTACTCTCCAGCACGGTGTGAGGGCTTCCTATTGCAAGTGCTTCTCCTGTTGCGGAGCACTGGCTCTAGGACATTCAAGCTTCAGTAGTTGCAGTTCCTGGGCTTAGTTGTTCCACAGCAGGTGGGATCTTCCCAGATCAGGGGTCGAACCTGTGTCTCCTGCATTGTGCAGGTGGATTCTTTACCATTGAACCACCAGGGACATCTGTAATGGGGAAAACTTAGAAAAAAAAAATAGGTTTATTCACAGAGGCCAGCCAAGCCCTATTGGAGCCTGAAGCCCAAAGAAACAAATCAGTAATAATCAATCTTGTCTTGAACATTTTAATATCTTGTTCATCGTGGATGTTTTTGCATTAATTTTTAGTTTTTTTAAAAAAGCCTCACATTAAAATTGTATCTGTTTTGATTCCTGAGTTTTTTGCTGCTGCTAAGTCGCTTCAGTTGTGTCCGACTCTGTGCGACCCCATAGACGGCAGCCCAGCAGGCTCCCCGTCCCTGGGATTCTCCAGGCAAGAACACTGGAGTGGGTTGCCATTTCCTTCTCCAATGCACGAAAGTGAAAAGTGAAAGTGAAGTCGCTCAGCCGTGTCCGACCCTCAGCGACCCCATGGACTGGAGCCTTTGATACCCTGTTAAATCTTGCGTCCAAGGTGAGGGTCATGCCTACTTTACCATGGACCAGCCCTGGTTAAGAAATAAAGTCATTTTCCTTAATAGATATTTGTTTTTTTCTTTTGACTCACTTCACTCTGTGTGAGTGCTCAGTCGTTTCAGTCATGTCTGACTCTCTGACTCTGTAGACTGCAGCCAGCCAGGCTCTTCTGTCCATGGGATTATCCAGGCAAGAATACTGGAGTGGGTTGCTATGCCTTCCTCCAGGGATCTTCCTGACCCAGGAATCGAACCCCCATCTCTTATGTCTCCTGCACTGGGAGATGAGTTCTTTACCACTAACACCACCTGGGAAGCCTGTATGACAGTCCCGTGCTCTGTGGTGACCTAAATGGAAATCCAAAAAGAGGGGGTATATGTGTAAACGTGTAGCTGATTCACTTTGCTGTACAGCAGATACTAACAACACTGTGAAGCAACTACAATGAAAATTTTTAAAAAGTAAAGGCATTTTCATTACAATTGGGAGAAAGTCAGGAATGCCCCAGTACCTCCATCATGTAACTGAAAGGTCAGGGCAGCCAGACAGAATGCTGGAAAAGAGAAATGGTCAACTATTAGTATTAGAATTTCAAAATGGGCTTTTAGGGCTTCCCTGGTGATCCAGTGGTAAAGAATCTGCCTGCTATTGCAGGAGACATGGGTTTGTTCCCTGATCGAGGAATATCCCACATGCTGTGGAGGAACTAAGCCCATGTTCTTCAATTATTGAGCCTGTGCTCTAGAGCCTGGAAATCAAAACTAATGAGCCCACATGCCTCAACTAGTGAAGCCCATGCACCCTAGAGCACATGCTCCCCAACAAACAAAGCCACTGCGATGCAGTGAGAAGCCCATGCACTGCAACTAGAGAGTAGCCCCTACTCGTCATAACTAGAGAAAAGCCCTCGCAGTAAGATGCAGCACAGTCAAAAATAAATAAATAAAAAGACTAATACAAGATCAGAGTTTTTGTTTTTGTTTTTGTTTTTTTAATGTACCAGTAACTAAAGGAGATCAGCCCTGGGTGTTCTTTGGAAGGAATGATGCTAAAGCTGAAACTCCAGTACTTTGGCCACCTCATGTGAAGAGCTGACTCATTGGAAAAGACTCTGATGCTGGGAGGGATTGGGGGCAGGAGGAGAAGGGGACGACAGAGGATGAGATGGCTGGATGGCATCACTGACTCGATGGACGTGAGTCTGAGTGAACTCCGGGAATTGGTGATGGACAGGGAGGCCTGGCGTGCTGCGATTCATGGGGTCGCAAAGAGTCGGACACAACTTAGTGACTGAACTGAACTAAACTGAACAGATATATAAGAGAAAAATCTGTTCCCCATGGCTACAAAAACATATGTCTTAGAATAAGCTTCCTGTGTCTACAGCTATATAGAAATCCACAGTGCTGTTGACATTTAAGGCTTGGTAAACAGGGAGACATATCTTAGTGAAAAGACCTGATGTCATGTGTATAAAATGCCATCACTGTTGGACAGTATGGAGTAGGGCGTGAGATGATTTTTTCAGCAGACTGGCTGCAGTGACTTGGCCACTTGGATTTCTTTGTTGAGGCTGAAGAAGGAAAGAGCTTTTATTTTTTAAATGTGGACAGAGGTGGGCTGTTCTAGGCCACATCTTTTTGTTTCAGGGGACAACATGCACGCCACTTGGTGGGCAGGAAGTGTTCACTCGGAAGTTCCCTGGCCTGTGAGCTGTGCCACTGCCCCATTTCCAGGAATGCAAAGGGACTGGACATGTACCCTTGGAGTGGGTAGGTCTGGCCACCATCTGTAACCTTGATTCGTTTTGTTTTTTACACAAATCCATTTATTTAATATAGATATGTATTTTCATAAATGAGTATAGTATTTTACAACCTGTGTATTTTACTTATTGTATTTTTCATGAAATGGTTGTAATCTTTTTAATGACTGTAATACTCATCAAACTATTTTATTGTAATGTACAAATTGCGTGTTATTGGACATTAAATAATTTTGCTTCTCCTTATTTTAAACAGTGTAATGGTGAGATGGACATCCTTTTTAGGCTATATCTTTGTGCATATACATGATTGTTTATCTAGTGTACATTCCTAGATTTGGAATTGCCAGACCAGAGGGCATACATCTTTTGAAAGGCTTTTAATTTCCATTTGCAAATTACTTTCCAGAAAGGTTATGCCTTTTAAAAATTATAACCGTTTCCATTTTTCTCCTCTCTCATTTCTTTATTGAACTGTAATTGCTTTACAATGTTGTGTTAGTTTCTGCTGCACGGCAAAGTGAACATGGGAAGTCTGCTGTAAAGTGATGCTCTGTACTCTTGGTGCATCCTCATGGTCACCTATGTTCTAGGACACCTTGCCTCTCCCTGGGAGCAGGTCTCTGAAATGTTCCCATCAGTTTCACGTTTGGGGATGGGGTGACTGAGAAGGATGCTCAGACCCTGCAGGGTCCATCTCAGTGACAGTTTTCCTGCTGTGGGACCGTGTCTGGTGTGTGAGCTGCTCTGGGGAAGCACTGTGGATCTGCCAGCATCTAGTGATGCTGTAGAGACAAGACCACACATGAGCTGCTCACATTCCCTAGAGGATGGGAAGAGGGTTTCCACTGACCTCCCTTCCCCCAGGCACTCATCCTCCACTGTCTCCCCAAGGGGCTGAAAGAGAAATCCTGTAAGTCTTGTACCTGCTGAGAATTGCCCAGGGATTCTATGGTTTGTGGGATGAAACGTAGGGTTCTGGATGGTGGGGTTCAGGACCTCCCTGGTTTGGGCCCATGGGATCTTTGCAGTGCCCTGCAATACCATGACCTGTACCCCTGAAGTGGCAGCTACATCCCTTGCACCCTCTGGGTTCCCTCTTGTGGTGGCCCACAGTGCCGTCCTCTCTCTGGTGTCCCCCCATCCTGGACCCCCACCACATCGAGCCTGTGAGGCTGGGGCTCACATCCAGTGTCTGTGTGGCACTCAGCCTGGATGGTTCCTGGCAAATCCCGTCAGTGGTGTTGTTTGGAGCAAAGAGGAAGCAGAGGCGTGTGTGTGCTGGGAGTCAGAGGGGAGCGGTAGGGAGACTGGAGATGGGCTTCAGGGGCAGCAGATTAGACTTGGAAGGACAGGACACCTCCTCCCTGGCTTCATGTTTTTGGAATGAAGGCTTCTCTTTTTCTTTTTGAGAGTAAATAACCTGATCATATGACCGTTGCCTCAGTCACCTGGGCTCTTCCACCTAGGAACCATCTTCATGAAGTCATTAGTGAGATGGCCAGCAAGCATATGAAAAGATGCTCAGCATCACTGATCATGAGGGAAATGAAAATCAGAACTACAGTAGGGTACCATCTCACACTGGCCAGAGAGCCCATTGTTAGACAGTCTACAAATAATAAATGCTGGAGAGAGAGTGGTGAAAAGGAAACCTTCCTACACTGATGCTGGGAATGTCAATTGGTGCAGCCACTATTGGAGAAGGCAATGGCACCCCACTCCAGTACTCTTGCCTGGAAAATCCCATGGATGGAGGAGCCTGGTAGGCTGCAGTCCATGGGGTCGCGAAGAGTTGGACACGACTCAGAGACTTCACTTTCACTTTTCACTTTCATGCATTGGAGAAGGAAATGGCAACCCACTCCAGTGTTCTTGCCTTGGGAATCCCAGGGATGGGGGAGTATGGTGGGCTGCCATCTATGGGGTCGCACAGTGTCGGACACAACTGAAGTGACTTAGCAGCAGCAGCAGCCACTATGGAGAACAGTATGGAGATTCCTTAAAATACTAAACATAGAGCTATTATATGATCCAGCAACCCCACTCCTGGGCTTATATCCAAAAAAGACACATGTACCCTGTTGTTCAGCACAGCACTATTTACAGTAGCCAAAATGTAGAAACGACCTCAATGTCTATCCACAGATGAATGAATAAAGATGATGTGGTACATATATCCTATGGAATATTACTCCACCATAAAAAATGAAAGAATGCCACTTGCACCAATATGGATGGACCTAGAGATGACCATATTAAGTAAATGAAATAAAGACAAATATCATATAATATCATCATATCTAAAAATGACATAAATAAACATATTTACAAAACAGAAACAGGTTCACAGACATAGAAAATAAACTGATTACCAAAGGTGAAAGGGTAGGGAGAGGAATAAATAGGGAGTTTGGAATTAACAGATACGCACTACTATATATAAACTAGACAATCAACAAAGACCTGTGGTACAGGATGGGGAAACATATTCAATATCTTGTAATATATGATGGCAAAGGATCTGAAAAAGAATATATATATATATACATATATGTATATAACTGAATCACTCTGTATATACCAGAAACTAACACAGCATGGTTAGTTAACTGTATGCCAATTAAATAAAAGAGAAGTCATGAATGAGCAGGGAGTTGGGGGGAAGCAGCAGGTGTCCTGGGGAGTCGCCAGGGTCCCTTTTTCCTCCTCCAGCCCTGGTGCCCTCATGTCTGTTTGGCAGGGCTTGCAATGATCCTGACACTGGAGTCAGCTGAGGTGGGGTGTCTTGTCATCTGAACAGACACAAGTCAGATCTCCTGGGCGTGCTCCTCGGGCCAGGTTCCGACTCTCCTGCCGTCCTTCCTCCCTGCAGTGGCTGCCGCCTGGTGACGATGGCCATATGAGCCCCACCATGGCCCACCAGAAGCGTCAGAGCACAGTGAGCAGCCTGCTGGGCCACATGGTGAGGCCAGGCCCAGAGCCCAAGAGCAAGGACGCGGAGGAACTAGCCCTGGAAGAGTACGTGCCCACTGGACTGGAGTTAGCAGCCCTGTGGCCTGAGAGGCCACTGCTTGCCCAGAAGGGCGGCCCTGATGGGTACTTCGGCTCCAACTAGAGTAAACAACACCTCGGAGGAGGAGGACTATGACAAGGGGCTGCCCGAAGAGGAGGAGGGCATCACCTATTACATCCGCTACTGCCCCAAGGAAAACAGCTACCTGCAGGGGACAGACTGCAACAGGCAGGGCCTCCAGGCCCACCTGGAGATGCCGCCTGGAGATAGATGAGTGCCAGGAGGTGGTGGAGGAGTGGACAGAGCCAGGGCCAGCGACTCCCCGGAGGTCTGCCCACTTGTCAAGTCTGGCCGCAGCCCCAGCAGACACAAGGGCAGGCCCAAGTTGCTGAACCTCCCTCCTGAGGCCAAGCACCCTGCCAACACCCAGAGGAGCTTCAAGACCAAGACCAGGACCCTGGAAGAGAGGCCTAAGTGGCCCCAAAAGGAGGTAAGATTCTGGCTGGCCCTGGGGAAGCGGAGGGAGGGGGCGAGAGCAAAGGTGTCTGTGCAGCCCGCAGGTCAGCACTTGAGCCAGCTTTCCACGTGTTCAGTTATGTGTGGACTTCACCCATTGGATGCTTGTAGTAAATGCTGAAGCAATCTTGCTGAGGCTGATTGGCAGCCAGGGCTCCCAGCAGACACCCAGCTCCCCAGCAGAGCTTGGGTCCTTTCCCTGCTTGCTCTGGATCTGCTTGGGTAGGAGTGGTCCCTGAGAGTGTTGTCTCTCCCCAGGTGGTTTCAGTCAGTCACAGGGATCTGGTACTGCTGGCAAGTGCAGACAGCTGCAGCCACTGGTTGGGGCAGCCCAGCAGCGAGGGGCAGCGACTGAGTGCATTTCACAGGGGCGGTTGAATCTGATGACACTTCTCTGAAAGCTTGGGGCTCTTGGTGTGATTGGCAGTTCACTGTAAATAACCATTTCGCAAATAATTATTTGGAAGTTTGACAGTCTTGGAGAAGAAATGCATGCTAATAAGGCCAGTAGATTTAAGCATAAGTGTACTTTTTCTTAATTATAGCAAAGTAAGTGTGTATTGTAATAAAACACTTTTGAAAAGCTGCTTTTCAAAATAAAACTTATATGTGTATAAAAAGAAGATATGATTATTATATGCGTATGAAGGAACTTCTATTTGACTAATTCTGTGGACAAATGATAATGAACTGCTTTCATATTTTTTTTATTGGGGTATAGTTGCTTTACAATGTTGTCTTAGTTTCTGCTGAACAACAAAGTGAATCTGCTATACATATACATGTATCCCCCTCAATCTTGAACCTCCCATCCCGCCAGCCCACCCCTCTAGGTCTTCACAGAGCACAGAGCTGAGCTCCCTGTGCTATATAGCAACTTCCCACTAGCTGTTTTACACAGGGTACCATATGTACCTCAATGCTACTCTCTCAATTTGTCCCACCTTCCCTTTCCCACTGTGCCCACAGGTCTGTTCTCTACGTCTGTGTCTCTATTCCTGCCCTGCAAAAAGGTTCATCTGTACCATTGTTCTAGGTTCCATACATAGGCATTAATATAATATTTATTTCTCTCTTTCTGACTTCACTCTGTATGACAGACTGTAAGTCCATCCACATCTCTACAAATGACCCAATTTCATCACTTTTTATGGCTGAGTAATATTCTATTTCATATATGTGCTTTCGTATTTTTTAAAGCCTTCATGAATATTATTTTTTCCCCAGAAGAGTTCATAAATTTGAGAAGTTTAGATCATGAGAGCTTGTGTTTGGGCAGCAAGTCCTATTGACTCACTGTTAGATTTCTGGAAGTTCCCTTTGATGTCTTTTGGGTTTTTTTTTAAAGATTGTTAAGCATAAGTTGACTTCACTTTCAGGGTGTTCCTGTGATTCAAGGCAGTTCTGTGTGCACTGGGGGCTTTGGGCTGTAAAGAAACTGCTGTTGCATTAGCAGGTGTGGGGGAGCCCCCCTCCCTATGAGGGTGGTGGCTCCGGAGTTTCCGAATGTAACCTGACTTCCTTCAGAGCTCACTCTCCCACCAACACCACTCCTGATCTCCTGGCCTGGCTGCATCTGCAAGCCCTCCATGTGGCTGAAGAAAGTTGCCCTTGTCACGTGCTAAGCCCTGGGGTGCAGAGATGAAAGCGACTTGAGCTTGCATGGAGAACCTCATTCTAGAGGGAGAAACTCCCCATCCATCTGGGTGGGGCTGTGTGCTTAGTGGAGGCCCCCGCCCAGCCCATGAGTCCTAGGCAGGCTTCCTGGGGACAGGTTCCCTTGTGGGTGATAAACGAGGAGGCCTGGGACTTTGAGGGGGGCTTTGGGGAATCCACCAATCAGGCGGGCTGAACATAGAGGTCGTGGGTGTCCTCAGTGTGCAGCGGGGTCTGGGGTTGTGACAGGGCCAGGAGAACAGGTGGAAGTGAAGGACCTGGCTTGAGGATGGTGATGAGAGAGGGAGAGAGCTGGGTCATCAGGGGGCTGGGAGCCTTGAGAGGGCTGAGGGGCAGGACATTGGGAAGGCCCTGAGCATCTCAGGTGGATGGCCAGGGCAGAGGCTCCTGAGTGGGAGCACCAGGGGGTGAATGGGAAATGTCTATAAGAACAGGTGCCAAGGAAGAGGGCACCTGCCGTGTGTGGAGCTGGAATTGCACTGCTTTGGCTCGAACAGCATGGATGTGTCAGCAGTGTGTCCAGGGCAGATTTCAGGGAACAGAGAGGTGGGTGGGGGACTGGGGCACGGTGCTGGCCCCCCTGCATCTTCCATCCCTGAACACCGTCAGCATCCCCTACATATTCCAGGAACTTGAGACACATCCCAGGGGATAGTTTATTCACGTGACATTCCCCAGGAAGTTCTGGGTTCCATAGGAGAATATGTAGCAACAGTTTCTCTTCAGGGAGAAAGACCACATTGCTGAGCATGGAATTGGGAGATGGAACAGCATGATGGAGGCAGTCACGGGGTTTGCACCCCAAAGCACTCAGATCACAGTCAGTGCTAATCGGTTACTAAGAAAGACACGGCCATGTGGTGATAGGAAGCTAACCAAGAATATCTTCCAGCCCTGCATTAGAGCATGCCACAGACAGTTTAGAAAGGCTGAGAAGGGGGTATGGCACAGGAGGGTGCTCCAGGAGATGAGGGTGGACTCTAGACCCTGCCAGGACCACTGTCAGCCTTCACAGGAGAAAAGCTTGTCTCTTCACCAGAGGCCAAGCCCAGGCCCAGGCTGCTGGAGTGAACAGATGCTTGGATTTGGGCTTGCCGGGTCCCTCCAGTTCGTTCCAACAGTGAACAGATGGTCCTCTTCAGGAATGGTGACTGAGCTGGCCGTGTGCTGTCCTTGGTGCTGACGCACCACGGAGTCTGCCCCTCTGCTGGCCACTTGCTCTGTGCTGGGTGCAGCAAGGCTGGATAGGTCAGAGAGCCTGAGCTAGACTTTGGATGAGGGGCTATGGCTCAGAACAGTACTGGGGCACCAGGTCAGCTTGGGGGGATGTTGCTGTTGGTTCCCCTAGTGTCTCAGACAGTAAAGCATCTGCCTACAATGTGGGAGACCTGGGTTCAATCCCTGGGTTGGGAAGGTCCCCTGGAGAAGGAAATGGCAACCCACTTCAGTACCCTTGCTTGAAAAATTCCATGGACTGAGGAGCCTGGTAGGCTACAGTCCACAGAGTTGCAAAGAGTCGGACATGACTGAGTGACTTCACAATCAGCTGTTGGGGGCATTGCCTATTTACCCTCCTTGGTCAGTCCTCCTCTACATCAGCCTGAACGCTTGCAGATGGCCTCAGGTTCCGCCTCCATTGCCCATTTTGACCTCTGGTGCAGCCCTGCCCCTGACCCCTCCCACTTAGACTTTGGGTCTCATGCTTCCCTCAAAGCAGTCCTTGGTGCCAGCTGGGAGGCCTGTGTCCCCACCCTTGACTCCCAGAACCTCTGGGTTTCTGACTGTGAATGGTTATTCTCTGTTGAAGACTCACTCACTCCAGTGTCTTCCTCAGAAGGGCTCAGACCCAGACCACCCCCACCAGAGCTGGGTCCCTGGTGCTTCTGGGTTTCTCTGGCCACTGCAGCTACTTCTTCCTCCTGTGTGTGTCTGTCAGCTCAGTTGTGTCCAACTTTGCAACACCATGGACCCCATGGACTGTAGCCCCCCAGGCTCCTTTGTCCATGGGATTCTCTAAGCAAGAATACTGGAGTGGCTTGTCATGCCCTCCTCCAGGGAATCTTCCCCACCCAAGGATTGAACTCTCATCTCTTATGTCTCTTGCTTTGGCAGGTGGGTGCTTTACCTCTAGCACCACCTGGGAAGGCCATTTATTAGAAAAAAATTTATTCAAATGAGTGTATTTTTCTCACAGGTAAGTTGTCTGTGCCCTCAACAGCAGCCCCTGCTCCTGGTGTTTTGTGTCCAGCCTGTGCTACCAGATAATGTTCTACTCTCAGGGCTCCATGAAGGACAGGTTCGGGGGTCCCTGCTGCATTAGCATATTTCAGTTCACGCATTTCACTCGCCTCTCCCTACCCAGTGGTAGACGGTAGGAATTCCAGTGGTTGGCACTGAAACCCCCTCACTGGAGTTACTTAATGAGAGATGTGTCCTGGCTATCTGTGTTGGCTGTGAAAGTCAGAGGTAACCCTGGTTGGCATTTTATTTTGAGGTGTGCCTGGCTGCTGTGCCATGGGGAGGGCACAAAGGGTTGGATAGCATCTTCCTCTAAGATGCCAGGACCCCACATCCACGTGGGCCTCCAACCATGCTCATTTTGTCGCCTGCTGTCAAGCCCACCACCCCAGCTGTGAAATGAAGACATGAGCACCAGATGGATTCTCCCAAGGAAAATCAGCAGAAGCCACACCCTGCCTCTCTGGAAACAACCCTAGCTATTTATCATGAGACGTGTTTGCATGGTGATGAGAGGTCCAAGGGATTTAGAGGAAATGTTGCTCCAGAGGGAAGGGTCCAGGCTGTGGAAGCTTTGGGGAGAAGCCGCCCTTTGACATGGACCTGAGACCTTGTGTCGCCTGTGGTCACTGCGTGCTGTGGCCCCATGCTGAGGTGTTGGGGTGGGGGTGGGATGGTGTGAGGCACTGATGTCCAGTCAGCCTGGGTTCCCTGGCCAAGCCCAAACTGCGTCCCCCAGAAGGAGGATCTCTTGCATTTCTCGGACGCACCCAACACAAGGCA
Organism: Bubalus kerabau; assembly: GCF_029407905.1. Lineage (NCBI taxonomy): Eukaryota > Metazoa > Chordata > Mammalia > Artiodactyla > Bovidae > Bubalus > Bubalus kerabau. The sequence goes on from NC_073642.1 coordinate 28,406,472, forward strand.
GGTGGCAGTCCTGGAGGTACTGTTTCTCCACTGTGTATCTGGCACCTTGATGAGAGTCTGTTACCCTACGTGATGATTCTCTTCCTGCCAGAAAAGTTAGGATCTAGCCCAAGCAGTAACATTTGCGGAAGGAGTTCTTAGTTCTTTCAGGCTGCTAAACCAGAGTATCATAAACCAGGGGACTTAGAAACAGCATGCATTTATTTCTGTCAGGTCTGGAGGCTGTTAAGTCCAAGGTCAAGGTGCAAGCAGATTAGGTGTCTGGTGAAAAACCTCTTTCCTTAACAGCAATCTTCCTTTTAAAAAAATAATATCTTAAAAATAACATTATTTATTTATAAGTAAGTGTAAGTATAATGTATACGTATGTAACAAACACTTTCTTCCAACAACACAAGAGATGACTCTACACATCGACATCACTAGATGATCAGTCCCAAAATTAGATTGATTATATTCTTTGTAGCCAAAGATAGAGAAACTCGAAACAGACAGCAAAAATAAGACTGGGAGCTGAATGTGGCTCAGATTTTTCTTATTGCAAAATTCAGGCTTAAATTGAAGAATGTAGGGAAAACCACTGGGCCATTCAGGTATGACCAAAATCAAATCCCCTATGATTATACAATGGAAGTGACAAATAGATTCAAGGGATTAGATCTGATAGAGTGCCAGAAGAACTATGGACAGAGGTTCATAACATTGTACAGGAGGCAGGTATCAAAACCATCCCCAAGAAAAAGAAATGCAAAAAGGCAAAATGGTTGTCTGAGGAGGTCTTACAAATAGCTTAGAAGAGAAGAGAAGCAAAAGGCAAAGGAGAAAAGGAAAGATATACTTATCTGAATTTAGAGTCCCAGAGAATAGCAAGGAGAGATAAGAAAGACTTTTTAAGTGAACAATGCAAAGAAATAGAGGAAAACAATAGAATGGGAAAGACTAGAGATCTCTTCAAGAAAATTAGAGATACCAAGGGAGCATTTCATGCAAAGATAGGCACAATAAAGGACAGAAATGGTAGAAGATATTAAGGAGAAGTAGCAAGAATACATAGATGAATTATTATACACAAAAGATCTTCATGACCCAGATAACCACAATGGTGTGATCATTCACCTAGATCCATACATCCTAGAGTGTGAAGTCAAGTGGGCCTTAGAAAGCATCATTATGAATAAAGCTAGTGTAGGTGATAGAATTCCAGCTGAGCCATTTCAAATCCTAAAGATGCTGTTAAAGTGCTACACTCAGTATGCTAGAAAATATGGAAAACTCAGCAGTGGCCACAGGACTGGAAAAGGTCCATTTTCATTCCAATCCCAAAGAAAGGCAATGCCAAAGAATGTCCAAACTACCACACAGTTGCACTCATTTCACATACTAGCAAGGTAATGCTCAAAATCTTTCAAGCTAGGCTTCAACAGTATGTCAACCAAGAACTTCCAGATGTACAAGCTGGATTCAGAAAAATCAGAGGAACCAGATATCAAATTGCCAACATTGGTTGAATCATAGAAAAAGCAAGAGAGTTCCAGAAAAACATCTACTTCTGATCCATTGACTACACTAAAGCCTTTGACTGTGTGGATCACAGCAATTCTTGAAGAGATGGGAACACCTTACCTGCCTTTTGAAAAACCTGTATGCAGGTCAAGAAGCAACAGTTAGAACCGGACATGTAACAATGGACTGGTTACAAATTGGGAAAGGAGTACATCAAGGATATATATTGTCACCCTGCTTATTTAACTTCTATGCAGAGTATATCATGTGAAATGCCAGACTGGATGAAGCAGAAGCTGGAATCAAGATTGCTGGGAGAAATATCAATAACATCACATATGCAGATGACACCACCCTTCTGGCAGAAAGTGAAGAGGAATTAAAGAGCCTCTTGATGAAGGTGAAAGAGGAGAGTGAAAAAGCTGGCTTAAAACACAACATTCAAAAAACTAAGATCTTGGCATCCAGTTCCATCACTTCATGGAAAATAGATGGGAAAGCGATGAAAACAGTGAGAGACTTTATTTTCCTGGGCTCCAAAATCACTGAGGACGGTGACCACAGCCATGAAATTTCTAGCTCCTTGGAAGAAAAGCAGTGACAAACCTAGACAGTGTATTAAAAAGCAGAGACATCACTTTGCCTACAAAGGCTCATATAGTCAAAGTTATGGTTTTTCCAGTGGTCATGCATGGATGTGAGAGTTGGACCATAAAGAAGGTTGAGCCCTGAAGAATTGATGCTTTCGAATTGTGGTTGTGGAGAAGACTCTTGAGAGTCCCTTGGACATCAAGGATATCGAACCAGTCAATCCTAAAGGAAATCAACCCTGAATATTCCTTGGAAAGACTGATGCTGAAGCTGAAGCTGCAATACTTTGGCCACCTAATCCGAAGATGGAACTCATTGGAAAAGACCCTGATGCTGGGAAAGATTGAAGGCAGGAGGAGAAGGGGACGACAGAGGATAAGTTGGTTGGACGGCATCACCAACTCAATAGGCATGAGTTTGAGCAAACTCCAGGAGATGGTGAAGGACAGGGAAGTCTGGTGTGCTCCAGTCCATGGGGTCGCAAAGAATAGAACACTACTGAGTGAATGAACAACAGCAACTGTTATGAAGAACATACAAGTAAGCATATTGAAGATGGCCTTGAGATCAGGTACATATATGAACAACATGAAGGGACACACAAAGATTTGGTTCGGCCAGCTCAAGCTATCCCACAGTCATATACGGATGAGAGTGTTGGGCCATAAAGAAGGCTGAGCACTGAAGAATTGATGTTTTAAACTGTGGTGCTGGAGAAGACTCTTGAGAGTTCCTTGGACTGCAAGGAGATCCAACCAGTCAGTCCTGAAGGAAATCAACCCTGAATATTCATTGGAAGGACTGATGTTGAAGCTGAAGCTCCAATAATTTGACCATCTGATGTGAAGAACTGACTCATTGGAAAGGACCCTGATGCTGGGAAAGACTGAAGGCAGGTGGAGAAGGGGTTGACAAAGGATGAGTTGGTTGCATGGCATCACTGACTCAAGGGACATGAGTTTGAGTAAACTCCGGGAGATAGTAAAGAACAGGGAAGCTGGGCATGCTGCGGTCCATGGGGTCACAAAGCACTGGACACAACTGAGTGACTGAACAACAACAAGCTCAAGCTGTATTTTTTCATCAGCAATTGGGAAAATGTTTGCTTTAAATACAGGTTTTTTTCTTTTTTTTTTTAATTGGAATGTAATTGCTTTACAGTGCTGTATTAATCTCTGCTGTTCAGTTCAGTTCAGTTCAGTCGCTCAGTTGTGTCTGACTCTTTGCGACCCCATGAATCTCAGCACGCCAGGCCTCCCTGTCCATCACCAACTCCCGGAGTTCACCCAGACTCACGTCCATCGGGTCAGTGATGCCATCCAGCTATTTCATCCTCTGTCCTCCCCTTCTCCTCCTGCCCCCAATCCCTCCCAGCATCAGAGTCTTTTCCAATAAGTCACCTCTTCGCGTGAGGTGGCCAAAGTACTGGAGTTTCAGCTTTAGCATCATTCCTTCCAAAGAAATCCCAGGGCTGATCTCTTTCAGAATGGACTGCTTGGATCTCCTTGCAGTCCAAGGGACTCTCAAGAGTCTTCTCCAACACCACAGTTCAAAAGCATCAATTCTTCGGCGCTCAGCTTTCTTCACAGTCCAACTCTCACATCCATACATGACCACTGGAAAAACCATAGCCTTGACTAGATGGACCTTTGTTGGCAAAGTGATGTCTCTGCTTTTCAATATGCTATCTAGGTTGGTCATAACTTTTCTTCCAAGGAATAAGCATCTTTTAATTTCATGGCTGCAGTCACCATCTGCAGTGATTTTGGAGCCCCCAAAAATAAAGTCTGACACTGTTTCCACTGTTTCCCCATCTATTTCCCATGAAGTGGTGGGACCAGATGCCATGATCTTCATTTTCTGAATGTTGAATTTTAAGCCAACTTTTTCACTCTCCTCTTTCACCTTCATCAAGAGGCTTTTTAGTTCCTCTTCACTTTCTGCCATAAGGGTGGTGTCATCTGCGTATCTGAGGTTATTGATATTTCTCCCGGCAATCTTGATTCCAGCTTGTGCTTCTTCCAGCCCAGCGTTTCTCATGATGTACTCTGCATATAAGTTAAATAAGGAGGGTGACAATATACAGCCTTGACGTGCTCCTTTTCCTATTTGGAACCAGTCTGTTGTTCCATGTCCAGTTCTAACTGTTGCTTCCTGACCTGCATACAAATTTCTCAAGAGGCAGGTCAGGTGATCTGGTATTCCCATCTCTTTCAGAATTTTCCAGTTTATTGTGATCCACACAGTCAAAGGCTTTGGCATGGTCAAAAGCCATACAACACTGTACAACAGTGTGAATCAGTTGTATGCATACATATATCCCTTCCCTCTTGAGCCTCCTTGTGACCCTCCACTCCCATCCCACCCCTCTAGGTCATCACAGAGCAAGGAGCTGAGCTCCTTGTGTTATACAGCAGCTTCCCACTAGCTATTGTAGTGTGTATGTGCCAGTGCTACTTTCTGAATTCTTCCCATCCTCCCCTCCCCCACCTGTGTCCACAAACCCATTCTCTATGTCTGTACCTCTGTTTCTGCCTTGCAGAGCTCTTAAGATATTCTTTGTATCACTGATGATACCCAGTTTCTCTACTATGTGTATTGGTATTGATTTGTTTTTATTCTGCTTCATTCTCAAGTGCATTTTTACTTTGAGAATTCATCTCTCTCTTTGATTATATAGAATTATTAAGTATCTCTTCAAATATTTCTACTGTTACTCCATCTGGTCCCTTTTTCTTTAGCTCAAGTTTGTTAGAATATCTGAAGCTGTACACCAGATCTCTTAATTTCACTCTAGTATATTTTTTCTGTCTCTGCCAGTCCCTGCTGTGTGCATGTGGCCTCAGATGCCAGTGGAGTGTTGTCCACAAACTTGTACCAAACCCTTGTTCAACAGGCAACACCAGGGAAGCATAGTTTATCACCTAACCATTGAGAAGAGCCCATTTCCCTTCTTATAACCCAAAGGTTTATTAGTTTGGGAAGGATTAGGTCACCTTTTGTATTTCTATAAAATAATTATTTAGGGTACTATGTAGTATGTTAAAAGTTGTTGACCTGTATATACTGACATGGAAAAATTGCTAAGACATCTTAAATAAAAAAGGAAACACAAATAATGCATACAGTAGACATCATGTGCACCTGTACATACACACAATGTATGTGTGTGTATATAGGTATACATACATACACACACACATATATGTACAGGTGTACATGGCAACCTACTCCAGTACTCTTGTCTGGAGAATCCCATGGACTAAGGAGCCTGGAAGGCTACAGTCCACAGGGTCAAAAAGAGTCGGACATGACTAAAGTGATTTAGCATTCATGCATATATATGTAAACATTAATTAATATGATGCCTGTTAGTCAGACTGCAGTCAGATGGCTGGCTGCATAGTCAGCCATCAACAAAGAATTGATGCTTTCAAATTGTGGTGCTGGAGAAGACTCTGGAGGGTCCATTGGACTGAAAGGAGATCAATACCAGTCAATCTTAAAGGAAATCAACCCTGAATATTCCTTGGAAGGACTCATGCTGAAGTTGAAGCTCCAGTACTTTGGCCACCTGATGCAGAGAGCCAACTCATTGGAAAAGACCCTGATGCTGGGAAAGATTGAGGACAGGAGGAGAAGGGGGCGACAGAGAATGAGATGATTGGAGGGCATCACTGACTCAAAGGACATGAGTTTGAGCACCCTCTGGGAGATAGTGAAGGACAGGAAAGTCTGGCCTGCTCCAGTTCATGGAGTTGCCAAGAGTTGGACATGACTGAGCAATTGAACAACAACAACAAAATTCAGGTTTAGAGGACACACAGTCCTCCAGAAGGCCATCTTCCCTTGATACCATCTGCAAATTTAGGGTTTTCCAAACCCAGCCTCAGGCTCAGTAACTCCCTAGAAATGCTCATAATTCCCTAGTCAGGGAACCAGGATCCCACATGCTGCACTGCACAGCCAAAATAAAAGTAATTATCAGGCAGTTGAGCAGAAGGGAAGTTTGGAGATTAGGGAAGCACTCATATTTGTTGAGTACCTTCTGTAAATTGTGCTAAGAACTTATCTGTTATCTCATTTTGATCTCTTGGCCATTTATATGGCAGGCCTCATCTCCCTCTTGTAAATGAAGAACCCAGGGCTCTTAGGAAGAATAATTTGTGAAGACTCATCAATAGTGCTGCCACAGGAACATGCTATGGAGTGGAGCAGACATCATTTAGGTCCTAAGGAGAAATGTTTACTAATGGAGAAAATTCTTAAGCATGTGGTTCCTCACCTAGGAAAATTTAGCAACCTCTTATTTGGTCTCTAGAAGTATTAAGCTGATTTTTGTGATGGTTAAAGACTTATTCTGCCCAAAAGCAGAGGTGTTAGACACATGAGTTTGCAAAGTTTTTTCTAAGTCTTATGATACTAGAATTTGGTGTGTTTTTTGTGATCTCAGAAATGTTCTTGTTTATTTCCTTTTCTGAAGGTGGATAATATAAATGAAGCTGTGATGGATTTGAAAGAAAAGAAGTTTCGTATTCTAAGTGAAGAGGCCAAAATAGGAGCACATAGAAAACCAGTGATATTTCTCCATCCCAGTGACTGTGGTAGAGTCCTTGTGGAATTGGAGAAAGCCTGATGAATAATCCACAAGAACCTGATCACCCTGAAAAAACCTTATCACAGGGTGCTTCAACATCGAGTCCTTCACTGCTTCTTAGAAGTCAGAACTAAATTATGGAAAGAGATTTAAAAAATTTTATGTGTGTATATATACACACAAAATATTTGCTGATTACTTTGGATTCTTTTTTTCCTGATTTAGAGAAAGCTTTGATTACTGAATACTTATTGAATATTATTAAAATCGTATCCATAGAAATAAATTACTCCTGTTCTGAAATGGGGTGGTTGAGTACAGTGTGTCTGCTATGTGGAAGTGGGGGCAGGATGAAGGCATAGAGGACAGCTGACAGCCTCAGGGCCACGTATCTGGGATGAAGGGCTTCCTAAGGATGTTGTGGAGAATTTTTTTAGAGCAAACCGTTTAAGGATAAGGAGTCTTGACCTCAGAATTTCTGTTCTTCTGCAGCAGCGCATGTTCATGATTTCCTTATGTTGGGGGCTAGTGCTGGAGTATGAACAGGAAGTTTCGTGGCAAAGTTGGTGCCTAATCTAGTGGGTACACAGATAAGTGATTTTTTTTAAGTTGGCAGACATAGAAAATTAGAAATATCAAAGGAACATTTCATCCAAAGATGGGCACAATAAAGGACGGAATTGGTAATGACCTAATAGAAGCAGAAGAGGTCAAGAAAAGACAGAAAGAATACACTGAAGAACTGTACAAAAAAAGATCTCAATGACCTGGATAACCATGATGGGGTGGTGTATTCTCCCATTCAGAGCCAGACATCCTGGAGTGTGAAGTCAAGTGGGCCTTAGGAAGCACTGCTGCCAATAAAGCTAGTGGAGGAGATGGAATTCCAGCAGTTATCTAAAATCCTGAAAGATGATGCTATTAAAGTACAGCACTCAATATGTCAGGAAATTTGGAAAATCCAGCAGTGGCTACAGGACTGGATAAGGTCAATCCTCATCCCAATCCCCAAGAAGGGCAGTATTAAGGAATGTTCAAATCCACTGGACAATTGCAGTCACATCCCATGCTAGTAAGATTATGTTCAAAATCCTCCGCTAGGCTTCAGCAGTATGTGAACCAAGAACTTCCAGACAATCAAGCTGGAATTAGGAAAGGCAGAGGAACAAGAGATCAAATTGCCAACATTCGCTGGATCATAGAGAAAGCAAGGGAACTCCAGAAAAAAACACCTATTTCTGTTTCATTGACTACGCTAAAACCTTTGACTGTGTGCTTCGTAACAAACTATGGAAAATTCATAAAGAAATGAGAATACCAGACCATCTTACCTGTCTCCTGAGAAGCCTGTATGTGGGTCAAGAAGCAACAGTTAGAACCCTGTATGGAACAAGTGATTGGTTCAGGATTGAGAAAGGAGTACACAGGGATGCCTTCTGTCACCCTGTTTATTTTAACCTATATGCTGAGCAAATCATGAGCAGTGCCCAGCTGGATGAGTTATAAGCTGGAATCAAGATTGCCAGGAGAAATATCAACAGCTACAGAAGTGCAGATGATACCATTCTAATGACATAAAGCAAAGAGGAATTAAAGAGCCTCTTGATGAGGGTGAAGGAGGAAAGTGAAACATCCGGCTTAGAACTCAATATTAAAAAATACTAAGATCATGGTGACTGCAGGCATGAAATGAAAGGACTCTTGCTCCTTGGAAGAAAAGCTCTGGCAAACCTAGACAGCGTAATGAAAAGCAGAGACATTACTTTGCCAACAAAGGTCCATATAGTCAAAGCTATGGTTTTTTGCGGTAGTCACGCATGGATGTGAGATTTCTTCTTCTTGGACTCTAAAATCACTGTGTATGGTGACTGCAGCTATAAAATTAGAAATCAATTGCTTCTTAGCAGGAAAGCTATAACAAACCTGGACTGTGTGTTAGAAAGCAAAGATACCACTTTGCCAACAAAGGTCTGTATAGTCAAAGCTATGGTCTTTCCAGTAGTCATGTATGGATGTGAGAGCTGGACAGTAAAGAAGGTGGAGCACTGAAGAATTGATGGTTTCGAACTGTGGTGCTGGAGAAGACTCTTGAGAGTCCCCTGGACAGCAAGAAGATCAAACCAGTTAATCCTAAAGGAAATCAACCCTGAATATTCACTGAAAGGACTGTTGCTGAAGCTGAAGCTCCATTACTTTGGTCACCTGATGTGAAGAGCTGACTCATTGGAAAAGACCCTGATGCTGGGAAAAATTGAAGGCAAAAGGAGAAGGGGGAGACAGTGGAAGAGACGGTTAGATAGCATCACTGACACAGTGGACATAAGTCTGAGCAAACTTTGGGAGATAGTGAAGGACAGGGATGCCTGGCTATGGGGTTGCAAAGAGTTGAACACAGGTTAGCGACTGAACAACAAGGTGCTCATAAGGAAAACTTAGAGTTGCTGTTGCTGGGAATGGCCACAAGGCTGCAGGATTTTCTAATGCCCAATTGTGGTTACCCTGGAAATGAAAGCTTTAAGAGAGTTTTCATTCAGGACTGTAATTTAATGTGGAATGTACCTGAGCAAACACCCAAAAACTTGTATGTTCTTCCCTAGCTTTCTTTTTTAAATTAATCTTTATTCCATATTGTAGTAACACTGATACAAAATGTGCTGTGTGTGGCAGGTGAACTGAATGTGTTTTCAGTTTTACATATACATATATGTGTATATATATATATATATTCACATACATATACATGTATTCAGATTTGCATTTTTTTCATGTGCAGTTCATTACAATGTGTTCACAGAAATCCTTTGTTATACCTAGGTCTTTGATGATTACCTTTTTTACATGGAATGATTATATTTGTTTACTCTAATATGAGTTTGGGTGAACTCCGGGAGTTGGTGATGGACAGGGAGGCCTGGCTTGCTGCGATTCATGGGGTCGCAAAGAGTTGGACACGACTGAGTGACTGAACTGAACTGAACCTTTTATTTTATCCCTTTCCAGTTGCTTTCTCCTTAATAATCAGAAGATTGTTTTCTAGGTTGCCAAGTCTTCATGTTTCTCAGTGAATAAATTGTTGTGTGTTTATCAATTCCAGCATAAATGATATCTAAAGATATATATCTTTTTCTGGTTTTCTTCATGTTGTTTGATCATCCCTAGTTTTATCAGTGTTCCTGAAAATCACATTATTTCATTTTCTTCTGGTAGAGTCATGTTCCATTATGTTCATGGATCTCTTTTTCTTTATTCATTTATCTCCCCATAAACAATATGTTTATTTCCATTTTGGGGCTATTGCAAAGTGTCGTCCAGTGAATGTTTGGTTGCACGTGGGTTTCAAAACGTTGTCTTCTCAACGATTCCTTGGAGTACTTCTGCAAAATCTTATATTTTTAAGTGTGTTAGTCACTCAGTTGTGTCTGACTCTTTGTGACCCTACCTATGGATTGTAGCCAGCCAGGCTCCTCTGTCCATGGAATTCTCCAGTAAAATACTGGAGTGGATTGCCATTTTTTTCTCCAGGGGATCTTCCTGACCCAGGGATCGAACCCAGGTCTCCTGCATTGCAGGTAGATTCTTTACTGTCTGAGCCACCAGAGAAGCTCACTTATTTCTTTAAGGCAGTTCCATTTTCATCTCTATACTGTTTTTATCTTTTACATGCTATGAGCACCATAAATGGGTTCCCTATTCTCTGTGCATTTTCACTGTTTCCTTTCTGCAATGTGTTCAGGATGGCCTTTCACACTGGTGCAAAATGATCCCTCATTGTGCTCTTGATTCTCATGCCTCTTATAAATCATAATGTTCAGCACCTTGGGTATATTTTTTTAAAACAGTGTGATGAGAATTTATGGTTGAAAGTATTTTTCTTGAGCGTCTGCCAATTTTTAACTTGTTTTGATGGGATTCCCTTGAAAGTTTTTTAAGTTCATGTATCATTTAGACCCCAGCACTGCTTGTGAATATGAAGTAACTTAGAGCAATATTTTTAGGTTGCTGTTTTGAAAAATGGGCACAAGGCAGAGGAACGCCTCCATGCCCAAGTCTTGTTACTATGATATCCAAGGCTTGGGTTGTAGCCTTAGAGCACAGTTGTAAACTAGAGTGGAGTATGTGAGAAGAAGCCACCCAAAGCTTGTGTCTCTTTAATACTTTTGTTTCTCCTAGTAATACGTATTTTTTAATTGGAGTAAAAATGACTTACAAGGTTGTGTTTGTTCTAGGTGTACAAAATCTTGTTCAGTTATACTTACTTCTATATCTATTCATCTTTTGGGTTTTTTTTTTAACATGTAGATTATTAGAGTGTGTTTAGTCCAACACCCTTTCTCAAGTAGGCCCATATTGATCATTTATTTTTTATATATTTGTGGGTATGAGTTAATTCCTTCCTCCTAATTTATAACTTATTCCCACCATTCCCCTTTGGTGACCATAACTTTGTTGCCTAAGACTATTTATTTCACATCAGTAAGCTCATAGTACTGAAGCGACTTAGCATGCATGCACACATGCAATGAGTACCTCTTTCCTGCCTGTACATGATATCATATAACTCTGTCTCCATCTAACTGACTTTACCTAATGATATTACCTCTAGATTTGTCTGTGTCCCTGCAGTTGACATTATCTCATTTTTTAAAGTCAGAGCCATATTTCTTTGCATGTATTCCTTCTTCTTTATCCATTCATCTGTCCATGTATGTTTGCCTACTTCCACATCTGGGCTATTTTGCAATCTGCTGTGGTGCATGTTTGTGTGCATGGGTTTTCCAAAATCTGATTTTCTCCACATACACTCTCAGCCAGATTATATGGTTTGTCTATCTCAACCATTAAAATGCACATCTAAGTATGTCCTCATAGCAACAGTTACCAATAAATATTCACCAGCACTATCTAAGGGTCTTTTTTTTCACCCACTCTCACGTTCTTAGATTTTTTGAGAGTGGTCTTTTGGACTTCTCTATGGCCATACATCATTGTCATTTTGATTGTCCTGTGTCTAATTATTCACCTAATTGAGAACCTTTTCCTGTGTTTTCTTAAGAAAATCTAATAGATTGTATTTACCTCTTGATATTTTCTTCTGACAGTTTGACCCTTTTTGCATCTTTTATTCTTTAGCTCTGGAGTCTTCTTGACATCAAGTGTCATTTAGTGCCTGGCAATTTTGGTGAATATTAAGTACTCAAAAGCGACACCTTTAAGGTTGCTGTTGTGGGGAATTGTCAGACAACTGCAGGACATCATCATGCCCAAAGGTGGTGACCCTGCCAAAGAAAGCTTTAGACGGTTTTAATTTGGGTCTGTACAATATTCTGGGCTTCTCTGGTGGCTCAGACAGTAAAGAATCTGCTGGCAATGCAGGAGACCCAGGCTCTATCCTTGAGTCGGGAAGATCCCCTGGAAAAGGGAATGGCAACCCACTCCAGTATTCCTGCCTGGAGAATCCCATGGACAGAGGAGCCTGGCGGGCTACAGTCCATGAGGTCACAAAGAGATACGACTGAATGAATAACACTTCAGACAATATTCTGGCACGTACTTGAACCAACATCCAAAGCTTTATTTTAAAATGTGGTTTGCCTACCAGTAGCATAGGAGTGTTCCATTTTCTCCAGCCTCTGTTACGCTGGTATGACATCTCAAAACTCAAAAACCGTTACTTTTTGATATGAATATCAATTTCATTTTAGCTCAGTTTGAACAGAGAAGCAAAAAAATCAGGAGGCCTATTTGTTCAGGTTTCTTCAGGGAAAAAATGAGACTACTAGAAGACAAAGGACATGAAGCTTATGGGCTCTTTGAGTCACTAGTGTTTGCAAATTCAATACTTTTTTTGTATTGAATACAAAAAAAATTCTTACTTTTTTTTCATCTGTGACCTTTCATTCATATAAGAATAAATAACATAATTAGAAGAAACTAATTTGAAATGATGGCTTGTTTCTAACCAGAAATTCTGAATACAAAGGAATCAATGACAACCGCAACGATCAGGGTGCCAAGCTTTTAAGAATATTTTAGGTTTGCAAATAATAACTAGTATGCTTGCAATTTCAACAATATATTTTTATTCTGATAAAGTATATACTTTTCCAGAAGGCTTCCAGTGTGGTTGTCTCATGCTGGAAGCCTGGGATGCTGAAATCAGGCCACTTCCTGTCTGTCTTTACAGGACACTGGGCTGCATACTAAGAAATTCCTGAATCTCCCCTGGATCCTGACCATCACGTGCCCAGAGAAATTTGTAACATTGTTGTTTTGGAATATGTAATGACACACACCTTTCACTTTCCTGATATGGGTGAAGTGTGGAGCCCAGTGATGATTTCTTCTTCAAGAAATGTACATCCTAGCTCCCACATGAGGGTGAGCCCCCTGTCCAACGATGAGAGACCCAGCATGTGTGTGACCTGTGCCTCCTGGGAGACCAGCCGTAAACTCGTCTGAACCTGACCAAGTTCTGTCTACATGGTAGATTTAGACCTCTCTAAATCTTGTCTACACTGATTATGTTTCTGAGACCGTGTGCTTTCGGCAGTGAGGACATTTAGGCCTGACCTTGTACTCTGTGCACTGGGACATGGGGACTCGGGTGGAGGCCTGGCCTGGCCTCTGTCTGGGAAACTCTGTGCCTGCGTCTGAGCGTCAGCGCTCAGATGTCTGGGGTCTGGGGCTGAGGTGGGCTTCTCTGGGAACCGTGCTCTCCTCTGAGTGGGCTTCCCTGGCCCTCCTGGGGGTCAGTGCTGCGGTCGGGCTCCTAGTCTGTCCCCTGCCAGGTTCATCTCCCTGGGGCTCCTGGAGACCCCTCAGGTGGGCTACCTGGTAATCATTCCAATTTTCCAGCACATTCAGGTTGAGTAGGGAAGCTGGTTCACCTGGTGAATTGATTCCAGGGCACAGGAATCAGGCAAAAAGTCAATGAGCAGCAGGTGAGGTTGCTGCTGTGCTCTCCTTCCAGTTGGCTCTCTCCTTTGAAGAGAACAAAGCTGCTCCTCGTCTTTCAGCCCAGCTCTCCTGTGTTTTCTCAGCAACTCAGTGGGACAAGAAAGACAGAGCCTGCCAGAACCAAGGTAGTGTGTTCATCTCTAGCATGAGCTTTCAAACCAGCAAAAAATCACACAGAACCAGAGTGAAAACAGAAGGGGCCTGACTTCTCAGGGACAATTGTGGGGAGAGGAAATGGACCCTACATTTCTTTTGAGGGTCCCAGCAGGTCCCAGGGACCTGGCTTGTTTACACACTGGGGGCCTGATGACGACAGCCATGGTGCCTGATCAAGGGGACGTGTGACTCCAGGTGGGTGGTCTGGGGACTGTGTAAGTCTTAACCTATCTGCATGGGACAGGATCATGGGAGACCACACACACACACACATAAACACAACTAAGAAAAAGGGATGAATACATGAGAACTTCACTTGTGTTTAGTAATTAATGCTTTACAGTATTCATTTTATACAGGCCTGTGCCTGTTTGCTTCTTTATCCCTGTGAGGTTTACCTTCCCTGGGGCTCCTAGAGACTCCTCAGGTGGCTGCTGCTGCTGCTAAGTCACTTCAGTCGTGTCCAACTCTGTGCGACCCCATAGACGGCAGCCACCAGGCTCCACCGTCCCTGGGATTCTCCAGGCAAGAACACCGGAGTGGGTTGCCATTTCCTTCTCCAATGCATGAAAGTGAAAAGTGAAAGTGAAGTCACTCAGTCGTGTCCAACTCTTAGCGACCCCATGGACTGCAGCCCACCAGGCTCCTCCGTCCATGGGATTTTCCAGGCAAGAGTACTGGAGTGGGGTGCCATTGCCTTTTCCGCCTCAGGTGGCTACCTGGTAATTATTCCAATTTTCCAGGACAAGCGTTGCGGCAAGGGAGGCAGATTCACCTGGTGAATTGATTCCAGGGCACATGGATCAGACAAATGGCCAATGGACAGCAGGTGAAGTTGCTGCTGTGATCTCCTTCCAGTCAACCGTCCCGCCTCAGCAGAGACCAGACCTGGCCCTCGTCTCCCAGCCCTCTGGTGTGTTTTCTCAACACCTCAGTGGAACAAGAAAGGACTGAGCCTGCCAGAACTAAGGTAGTGTGTTCAACATTACCATGACAGCTGTAAAAATTGCTACTATCACACAGAACCAAAGGGAGAAGAGGACTTCTATGGGACAGCATGGGGGAGGAGACTGACCCTACACTTCTATCATCCCAGGGGGTTATAGGAAAGCACCCATTTCCACCTTGGGGGCCCAACCAGCAGAGACCTGGTGTCCTAACCAAGGGTCATGGGACCCCAGGTGCAGAGTCTGGGGATTGTGTGGGTCTCACCCCATCCACCTGAGTCAGGATCCTGTGTACACAGAGACAGTGTATCTATTCTTTGCCTGCCGTGTGTCTTGTCCCCTTGGAGATTCCCAACATCTGAACTGAGGGTGTTGCCCTGTTTAAACTGTGGTCCTTTTTGTTCTATTCACCTTGTCGCATTCACATGAGGTCAGGCACATTTGTGTGGGTTGCTGCTCTGTGTTCTGCTGAGTGAAAACCTTTGGTGGTGTCATATTAATATCATAGCATATCACATGTCTAATTCATAGGGTCACAGCTGTCTGGTTTCCCTTAGACCGAGCTCAGGTAACTTAATTTGTAATTGAATTGTTATTTTATATTGGAGTAGAGTTGATTTCCGATGTTTTGTTTTAGGTGTACCTGAACTTGATTCAGTTATACATAGACATCTATTCTTTTTCTGTTTTGTTGTTGTTGTTTTCTCATACAGGGTATTACAGTTTGTTCAGGAGAGTTCCCTGTTGTATTCAGTAGGTCCTTTTTCATTATCAACTTGATATATATTAGAGTGTATATTTTCATCCCAAACTCTTAATTTATCCCTCCCTTCTAACTTTCTTAACGATAATCAGAATTTGGTTTTCTCAGGCTGTTTCTGTTTTGTATATTAGTTCAGTGGTATGAACTTATAGATTCCACCTGTACGTGATACCTTAGGATATTTGTCTTTTTCTCTCTGACTTACCCCACTTGGTATGAAAATTTCTTAGTCCATCCATGGGGCTGCCAATATCATTATTTCATTCTCTTTAATGACTGAGTAGTATTCCAGTATATAGACATACCACATAGTCTTCATTTCTCTGTCAATGGACATTTCGGTGGATTCTATGTCTTGGCTGTTGTAAATCGCGCTAGCCTGAAAATTGGGGTGCACATGTCATTTCGAATGATGAATTTCTCCAGATCTAAACCTGGGAGTGGGATTGCAGGATCATATGATACCTGTATGTTTAGTGTTCAAAGAAACTCCATGCTGTTTTCAATAGTGGCTTCACCAGTTACATTCCCACCAAGATTGTAGGAGGATTCCCTTTTCTGTACATTCTCTGCAGTATTTATTCTTTGTAGAGCTTTTCGATGATGGCCATTGTGACCAGTGTGAGGTGATACCTCATTGTAGTTTTGATTCATATTGATTTAATAATTACTGATGTGGAGTATCTTCCCATGTGCTTTTGTTATTTTATACCTTGTGAGTACAATTTGTCACTTGAATCAGCTTTCTTGAAAGTTGGCCCAGTTAGGAATTGTTTTCCAATGATTTACCCTGCGACATTTCTTGAGGGCAGCTGTCATTTACAGCCCTGTCAGACTTTGGGCTATTTAGCATGTTTTTTATGGTATTATTTTAATCTGAACCCGCTAATTGCTCTCTGCCCCCTTCAACTTTCTTCTTTGGTAACCATAAGTTTCTTTTTTAAGTCTCTGAGGCTGATTCTCTTGTAAAAAGTTCATTTGTATCCATTTTTAGATTCCACCAGAAATGATATCCTATGATACCTGTCTTTCCCTGTCTCACTTTACTTAGTATGATCATCTCTAGTTTCTTCCTTATAACTGGAAATGGCATTATCTCATCCCTATTTATTTCTGAGTAATATTGCATTGTGTGTGTATATATATCTATATATCTCACATCTTCTGTATCCATTCATCTGTTCTTGTACACTTAAGTTGTTTCCCTGTCTTTGTTATTGTACCTAGTGCTGCTGTGATTGTTGGGATGCAGGTATCTTTTACACTTTTGGTCTTCTCTGGATCTGTGCCTAGGTATGGAATTGCTGGGTCACTTGGTATTTCTGTGTTTAGTTTTTTAAAGAACCTCCATAATGTTCTCCCTAGTGAATGTACCCATTTACATTCCCACCCATGGTGGGAGGGTTTTTTTCTCTCCACACTTTCTGCAGAATTTATTGTTATAGATTTTTTGAGATGCTCATTCTGATTGACGTGATATCTCATTGGACAACTGACTTCCTTTCTCTAAGAACGAGTGATTTTAGAATCTTTTCCTCTACTTTATGGCCATCCCTAAGCCTTCTGTGGAATAAACTGCATTTAGATCTTTGGCCAATTTTTTTTATTGGATTGCTTTTTGATACTGAGTTTTACAAGTTGTTTGTATGTGTGGAGATAAATTCCCTGTGGCTTTGTTTGCATGAATTTTTTTTTTCCATTCTTGGTTGTCTTTTTTTTTTTCCACTGATGGTGTCCTTTGTTGTGCAAATGCTTTTAATGTCTATTAGGTGCCATTTGTTTATTTTTGTTTTTTATGTCCTGATTCTTAGAGGTGGATCAAAAAAGATCTCGCTGCATTTTATGTCAAAGTGTGTTCTGCTTTTTTTCCTCAAGAGTTCCATTGTATCTGTTCTTTTATTTAGACATTTAAGCTATTTGCAGTTTATTTTTGTGTATGGTGTTAGTGAGTAGTCTGATTTCATTCTCATATTCATTGCTAAGGAATTTGTCTGGTGTCCTCCACGGTGGCTGCTCCCAGTTTCCATCCCCAACATCATTGTAGAAGGGTTCCCTTTGCTCTATACCCTCTCCAGCATTTATTGTTTGTAGACTTTTTGATGATGGCCTTTCTGACTTGTATGAGGTGGTTTCTTATTGAAGTTTTGATTTGCATTTCTCAAATAATGAGTGATGTTGAGCATTGTTTCATGTGTTTATTAGCCATCTGTATGTCTTCTTCAGAGAAATGTCTTTTTAGGTCTTTTCCCCACTTTTTGATTGGGTTGTTTGTTTTTCTGGTATTGAATTGTACGAGCTGCTTGTATATTTTGGAATTTAATTCTTTGTCAGTTGTTTCATTTGCTATTATTGTCTCCGATTCTGAGAGTTGTCTTTTCCCTTGTTTATGGTTTCCTTTGCTATGCAAAAGCTTTTAAGTTTAATTAGGTCCCACTTGTTTATTCTTGTTTTTATTTCCATTACTCCAGGAGGTGGGTCATAGAAGATCTTGCTTTGATTTATGTCATTGAGTGTTCTGCCTGTGTTTTCCTCTAAGAGTTTTATAGTTTCTGGTCTTATATTTAGGTCTTTAATCCATTTTGAGTTTATCTTTGTGTATGGTGTTAGGAAGTGTTCTAATTTCATTCTTTTGCATGTAGCTGTCCAGTTTTCCCAGCCCCACTATTGAAGAGGCTGTCTTTGCCCCATTGTGTATTCTTGCCTCCTTTGTCAAAAATAAGGTACCCATAGGTGAGTGCAGAGAAGGCAATGGCACCCCATTCCAGTACTCTGGCCTAGAATATCCCATGGACGGAGGAGCCTGGTGGGCTGCAGTCCATGGGGTCGCTGGGAGACGGACACGACTGAGCGACTTCACTTTCACTTTTCACTTTCACGCATTGGAGAAGGTAATGGCACCCCACTCCAGTGTTCTTGCCTAGAGAATCCCAGGGACGGTGGAACCTGATGGGCTGCCGTCTACGGAGTCGCACAGAGTCGTACACGACTGAAGCGACTTAGCAGCAGCAGCAGCATAGGTGAGTGGGTTTATTTATGGGCTCTCTATCTTGTTCCATTGGTCTATATTTCTGTTTTTGTCCCAGCAATCTTGATTTCAGCTTGTGCTTTATCCAGCCTGGCATTTCACATGATGTACTGTGCATATAAGTTAAAGAAGCAGGGTGACTATATACAGCTGACATAATCCTTTCCCAATTTGGAACCAGTCAGTCTGTTGTTCCATGTCCGGTTCCAACTGTTGGAGGCAAGTAAGGTGGTCTGGTATTCCCATCACTTTAAGAATTTTCCACAGTTTGTTGTGATCTACACAGTCAAAGGCTTTACCATAGTCAATAAAGCAGAAGTAGATGGTTTTCTGGGATTCTCTTGCCTATCCTGTGATCCATCGGATGTTGACAATTTGATCTCTGGTTCCTCTGCCTTTTCTAAATCCAGCATGTACATCAGGAAGTTCTTGGTTCACGTATTATTGAAGCCTAGCTTGAGGATTTTGAGCATTACTTTGCTAGCATGTGAAATGAGTGCAATTGTGTGGTAGTTTGAACACTCTTTGGCATTGCCAATCTTTGGGACTGGAATGAAAACTGACCTTTTCCAGTCCTGTGGCCACTGCTGAGTTTTCCAAATTTGCTGGCATATTGAGTGAAGCACTTTCACATTATTTTTTAGGATTTGAAATAGCTTATCTGGAATTCCGTCACCTCTACTAGCTTTGTTCGTATTGATGCTTCCTAAGGCCCACTTGACTTCGCACTCCACGATGTCTGGCTCTAGGTGAATGATCACACCATCGTGGCTATCTGGGTCATTAAGACAATCTTTGTATAGTTCTTCTGTGTATTCTTGCCACTTCTCCTTAATATCTTCTGCCTCTGTTAGGTCCATACCATTCCTGTCCTTTATTGTGCCCATCTTTGCATGAAATGTTCCCTTGGTATCTCTGACTTTCTTGCAGAGATCTCGTCTTTCCTATTGTTTTCCTCTATTTCTTAAACATTTTTACTTAAGAAGGCTTAGTCCTTGTGGATTATTTATTACAGTGACAGATTTCTATGTATATGTTAGAGATAAGTATTTCTGTGTACTTGTGTTGAAAGAAAGGAAGGGAGGCAAGAGATAATCCTTGTGGATTACCTAATACAGATACAGATTTCTGTGAGTATGTTAGAAGTACAGATTTCAGAGCATATCTGGAAGGGAGGAAGGAGATAATGATCTTGAATTATCTATTACAGATAGAGATTTCTCTGTACATGTTAGAGATACAAATTTCTGTGTATATTTGAAGGAAGGAAGGAAAGAAAGATAATCCTTCTGAATTATCTATTACAGATCCAGATTTCTGTGTCTATGTTAGCTCTGATGTCATAATTCATCCTTGCTCTTTCACTTTTTCTTGGAAACTTCTGTTTGTGTTTGAATTCTCAGAGTCACTTTTTTGTGTTGTAAATTTGTTCCTTTGTATCTTTTTTTTTTTTTTTTTGTCTACAAGGGAGAGCATATGCTATTTTCTTTATCTGCCTGGCTGACTTCACTTAGTCTGTAATACTTACAGGTCCATCCTTGTGACTTTTAGTGGCGTAGTTTCATAATTTCAATAGCCTTTTTTCATGGCTGAATGAGAGTCCATTGTATATATGTACCACATCTTCTTCAACCTTTAATGTGTCAAAAGACATCTTGCTGGTTCTGTGTCTTAGCTCCTGTAACTAGTGCCGCAGTGAACGCTGGGTGCACGTGTTTTTTCGAATGATGGTTTTCTTGGATGCAGGCCTAGATGGGGGTATGTCAGGTTCTAGGCTTAGTTTTTTTGAAGATCTTTTTTCTAGCATGTGGAGGCAGTACTTTCTAGGGCTTTGGCAATCTCCATTCCCACTGACTATATCAGTAAGTTCCATCACTATCTGGCTCCCACATTTATTGTTTGCAGACTTGTGATGACGGCCATTCTGATAGGTTGGATTTGATTTCTTGTTGTCATTTTGATTCACATTTCTCCTGTAATAATTAGGGATGCTGAGTATCTTGTCCTGTGGTCGTTTGGGTTGTTTTTTTTCTTTCCTAAGAGGGTGTGAGGCAAATTGACTTTTGAAATTGGCTTCTTGAAAGTTGACTGTGCTTGGAATTTATTTCTGCAATACCTGCCGCAGGACCTTTCCTGAGAGCAGCCTTCATTTACAGCCCCACAGGCCTTTTGAATTGGAGGTGCCAGAAAGCACTGGTGAGCAAGTTGTAGTTCCAAGAAATGTCCACAAGGTGGCAGCACTTCTCCATGCCCAGCTCTGGTTCCACCTGCAACCAGAGCCTAGGGAAAGATGGCTTCCTGGGCTGTGGATTAGAGTGAAATGTGAGCAAACACCCAAGGACTTGTGTCTCACTACTTATTACCCCTAAAACTCCACCCCTGCCCTCAAGACTCCTACCCTGGGTCCCTGCTCCCTGTTGAGCTGTCTAGGAGGCTGCACTCTCAAGAAGGAGGCTTGAACTGGGAATACCAGTACCACAATACCTGAAGGCTAGGTTACTTTTCCAAGGTTCGAGGCTAGAGGTACTCACCATCCTTTGGGTGCATTTGGGGCTCTGGTCCCAGCCAGAGCAAACTAGACAGTACAGGCTTAAGAGGGGGCTCAATGCCTAGCTCTCTCAACCCAACTCCAGGCCAGTCATTGAACCCAAGCCTGCTCAGGCTCCAGGAATGGGACAGCTCCCTAAGTCAGGGATGTCAGGGGGAATAAACCAGTCGTTGAATTTTTTTTCCTTTTCTTTTCTTTAATCTCATGCCAGTGCTACGTTGGAGTATAGTTGATTTGCAGTTTGTTGCTTATCTCAGTATATTGCTGCCTGATTTAATATGACATATACATACAGCATCTCTCTTTTTTTTTTTGGATTCTTTTACCACAGAGTAATTGGCAAAGGTCTAGTAGAGTTTGCTGGGCTGAACATCAGGTCTTTCTGAAGTATCTATTAGAGATACAGATTTCTGTGTATATGTTAAAGATACAGATTTTGGTATATATGTTAGACATACAGATTTTTGTTAATATGTGTAGGAAGGAAGCAAGGAAGAAGATAATCCTTGCAGATTATCTATTACAGATGTAGATTTCTGTGTGTATGTTCAGTTGCTCAGTCGTGTCTGACTCTTTGCAACCCCATGAATCGCAGCACGCCAGGCCTCCCTGTCCATCACCAACTCCTGGAGTTTACCCAAACTCATGTCCATCGAGTCAGTGATGCCATCCAGCCATTTCCTCTCTGTCGTCCCCTTCTCCTCCTGCCCCCAATCCCTCCCAGCATCAGAGTCTTTTCCAATGAGTCAACTCTTCGCATGAGGTGGCCAAAGTATTGGAGTTGTATATATGTTAGTGATATACATTTCTGTGTATTTTTCAGAGATTCTGAGATTTCTGTATTTGTGGGAGGAAAGTTAAAAAAAAGGTGAAAGTATTAGTCACTCAGTCATGTTTGACTCGCTGCCACTCCATGGACTGTAGCTCACCAAGGCTCCTCTGTCCATGGAATTCTCCAGGCAAGAATACTGGAGTGGGTGGACATTTCCTTCTCTGGGTATCTTCCTGACCCAGGGATTGAACCCAGTTCCCCTGCATTGCAGGCAGATTCTTCACTGTTTGAGCCACCAGGAAACCCATTTGTGGGAGGAAGGGGCAAAGAAAGAAGAAAGGAGGGAATCTTTTGGGATTATCTATTTTAGATACTGATTTCTGTGTATATGTTAGTCCCGTCCTCCTAATTCATCCTTGCTCTTTGAACTTTTTTGGAACCCTCTGTGTTTGAATTCTGAGAGTCTCTTTTTGTGTTCCTCTATTTTTTCTTTTAATTTTGCCTGGAATTCACAGCATATGCTATTTTCTTACTCTGCCTGACTTTATTTAGTGTATGATCCTCCAAGGTCCATCCTTGTGGTGACCAGTGGAATAATTTCATAATTTCAGTGGCGGTTTTTCAAGGCTGAGTAATGGTCTGTTGTATATGTGTACCACATCTTCTTTAAGCTTGAATGTGTCAGTAGACATTTTCCTGGGTCTGTGTTTTGGCTACTATATGTAGTGCTGCAGTGAACACTGGGGTGCATGTGTGTTTTGGAATCATGGTTTTTCTTGGGATACAGGCCCACATGTGGGAATGTCAGATCCTAGGCTTAGCTGTCTAGAAAGGTTTTTCCCTGTCATGGGGAGGCTGTCCTTTCTGGCGGCTATTGTTGATGTGCATTCCCATGTACTGTGTAGGGGGGTTCTCTCTCCTCCTGACTCACTCCAGCATTATTTTTTGTGATGTAAGAATTGCCATTCTGAGTGGTGGGATTTGATTTGTCATTGTCATTTTGATCTGCATCCTCCTGTTATGATTAGGAATCTTGAGCATCTTATCCTGTTGCATGGTGGGAGTTTTTTGTTTGTTTGTTTCCCTTTCTTCTTTTCTTTAAAGATGTCAGGAGAATCTACCTTTTGCAGTTGACTTCTTGAACACTGTTTATGTTTGGAATTTACTTCTGCAGTACCAGCCCCAGATCCTTTCCTGAGGGCAGCTTTCATTAACAGCTCCACAGATCTTGTGAACTGGAGGTTTGAGTAAGCACTGCTGGTTCCAGCAGTGCTTACTCAAACCTCCAGTTCACAAGATGAATGCCTTAGTGAATGCCTTAGTTGAATGCTTAAGGTGAATGCCTTAGTGAATGCCTTAGTTGAATGCTTAAGGTGAATGCCTTAGTGAATGCCTGCTTCCTGGGCTGTGAATTAGAGTGGAATGTGCCTGAGTAAACACCCAAGGGCTTGTGTCCCACTACTTCTTCCCCCTAAAACTTCACTCTTCACATCTCAACTCATCCCTGCCTTGCCCACAGAACCCTGCTGAGGTGCCTAGGAGGCTGCACTCTCAGGAAAGAGGATTGATTTGGGGACTAGGTTACTTTTCAAAGCTCAAGGCCAGAGGGTCAGGCAACCATCCTTTGGTTGAGCTAAGATGTCTGGTCACAGCCAGAGCAAACCAGACAGTATGGGTTAAAGAGGAGGCTCAATTAAGGATACCTGCTCAGCTGTTCAGTCCCACTCCAGGCCAGTCATAGGAGCCAAGGCTGCTCAGACTCCAGGGATGGGATAGCAGCCCAAGTCAGGGAGGTGGGAGGAAATTAACTAGGCTTTGATTTTCTTCAATCTGATGGCGATACCATACAGGAATATGGCTGATCTGCCATTTGGTGCTTGTCGTCAGTATTACAGTATACAGCCACCTGGTTCAAAATGACATATGTTAACATCCTCTAGGAAGATCTGTGGAGAAGGCAATGGCACCCCACTCCAGTACTCTTGCCTGGAAAATCCCACGGGCGAAAGAGCCTGGTAGGCTGCAGTCCATGGGATTGCTAAGAGTCGGGCACGACTGAGCGACTTCACTTTCATTTTTCACTTTCATGCATTGGAGAAGGAAATGGCAACCCATTCCAGTGTTCTTGCCTGGAGAATCCCAGGGACGGGGGAGCCTGATGGGCTGCCGTCTATGGGGTCGCACAAGTCGGACACAACTGAAGTGACTTAGCAGCAGCAGCAGGAAGATCCGCTGGAGAAGGCAATGGCAACTCACTCCAGTATTCTTGCTTGGAGAATCCCACGGACAGAGGAGCCTGGTGGGCTACAGTCCATGGTGTTGCAAAGAGTCAGACATGACTGAAGTGACTTAGCACGTATTAACATACTGTTCTTTTTTTGGGTTGTTTTGCCCTAGAGGTTATTGCAGAATTTCAAATAAAGTTCCCTGTGCTGAACCATAAAGAATGCTATAAAAAAGGCTGAACGCCGAAGAGTTGATGCTTTTGAACTGTGGTGCTGGAGAAGACTCTTGAGTGTCCCTTGGGCTGCAAGGAGATCAAACCAGTCAATCCTAAAGGAAATCAGTCCTGAATATTCATTGGAAGGACTGATGCTGAAGCTGAAACTCCAATACGTTGGCCACCTGATGTGAAGAACTGACTCATTTGAGAAGACCCTGATGCTGGGAAAGATTGAAGGCAGGAGGAGAAGGGGATGACAGAGAATGAGATGGTTGGATGGCATCACTGACTCAGTGGACATGAGTTTGAACAAGCTCCGGGAGTTGGTGATGGACAGGGAGGTCTGGGGTGCTGCAGCCATGGGGTCGCAGAGTCAGACACGACTGAGCGACTCAATTGAACTCCCTGTGCTGAACATTGGGTGTATGTGCACTATCTGTTAGATATACAGATTTCTGTGTAAATGTGGAAGAATGAAGAAAGGACATAATCCTTGTGGACTATATATTACAGATACAGCTTTTTGGGTATATATTAGTGTTAAGTGTTAGTTGCTCAATTATGTCTGATTCTTTGCAAACCTGTGAACGGTAGCCCACCAGGCTTTTCTGCCCATGGAATTCTCCTAACAGGAATACTGGAGTAAGTTGGCATTCTCTTCTTGAGCTCCTAATTTATCCCCAGGTTTTCTTTTTTTTTTTCCCCTTTGAAATTCTTTGTGTTTCAATTCTCAGACTCTCTTTTTGTGTTGTAAATTACTTCCCCTTATTTCTTTTCAAAATTTTGCCTACAAGGGACATCTACTGCTAGTTTCTTCCTCTGTTGCTGATTTCACTTAGTGTCAGTCAGTCAGTTCAGTTCAGTCGCTCAGTCATGTCCGACTCTTTGTGACCCCATGAACCGCAGCATGCCAGGTCTCCCTGTCCATCACCAACTCCCGGAGTTTACCCAAACTCATGTTCATCAAGTTGGTGATGCCATCCAGCCATCTCATCCTCTGTTGTCCCCTTCTCCTTCTGCCCCTAATCCCTCCCAGCATCAGAGTCTTTTCCAATGAGTCAACTCTTCGCATCAGACGGCCAAAGTATTGGAGTTTCAGCTTCAGCATCATTCCTTCCAATGAACACCCAGGACTGATCTCCTTTAGGATGGACTGGTTGGATCTCTCCTCCAAAGTCCATCCTTGTGGGGACTATTGGCAGAATTTCATAATTTAAGTGGCGGTTTTTCATGTCTGAGTAAAGCCCATTGTATATATGTGTATATATATGTACCACATTTCTTTAAGATTTAACCTGTTGAGGGACATTTTCTTGGATCTGTGCCTTGGTTATTGTAAATATCACTGCAGTGAATGTTGGGGTGCATTGGTCATTTTGAATGACTGTTTTTCGTAATAAGGCCCAGGTGTGGGTATTGAAATTCTGGGCTTAGCTCTATTGAAATTTTCTTTCTGGCCTGTGGAGACTGTCATTTCTAGGGGCTGTTGTCACTGTCCATTCCCATGGAATATGAAGGAGGGTTCGATCATCTCCATGGTCTCTCTCATATTTATTGTTTGCCGATAGTCAGGATGGCCATTCTGTCAGATGGGAATTGAGTTCTTGTGTTGATTGGCATTCCTCCTGTAATAAGTAGGGATGCGGAGTATCATGTCCTTGGGCTGATTGGGTCCTTTTTTCTCCCTAAAGGGTGTGAGGAAAATTTACCTGTTACAATTGGCTTCTTGAAAGTCGGTGGTGTTAGGAATTGATTTCTGCAATACCCACTGCATGACGTTTCCTGAGGACAGCTGTAAGCACTGGTGGGTAAGTGTAGTTACAAGAAATTTCCACAAGGTGGCAGCACTTCTTCATGCCCAACTCTGGTTCCCCCTACACCTAGTCTTAGGGAATGGCGATTTCCTAGCTGTGAATTAGAGTGGAAGGTGCCTGAGAAAACACCCAAACGCTTGAGTCTCACTCCTAAAGCTTTACCCCTCCCCTCCAGACTCATGCCTACCTGGAGCACCACTCCCTGCTGAGGTGCCCAGGAGGCTGCACCCTCAGGAAGGAGGCTTCAGTTGGAGACCCCAGCACCAGGGCCCTGGATACTTGGTAACTTTACCCTGGCCCTGGAGGCCAGAGGATCAACCCACCATCGTTGGGGTGCACTAGGGAGTCTGTTCCAGCCAGGGAAAACCAGACAGTACAGGTTTAAGAGGAGTCTCTATGAAGGGCACCCTGCTGGGCTGTCTTAACCCCACCCCAGTGCAGTCCTGGAACTCTAGTCTACTCAGAGTCCAGGGACGGTATAGCAGTGCAAGTCAGCGAGGTCAGAGGGGATATAATAGGCATTACTTTTCTTTCTTTTTCTTTTCTTTAATCTCATACCAATGCTATGTTGTAGTCAATTTGCAGTTTTGTGATTCTCAGTGTACAGTCAGCTGATTCAGTTAAGACATATATATATATATATATACACACACACACACACAGCATATCTGTTCTTTTTATCAATTCTTTTGACATAGAAGCTATTGAACAAGGTTGAGTAGAATTCCCTGTGCTGAAAATCAGGTCCTTGTGGAATATCTATTAGAGATACAGATTTTTTGTATATGTGGAAGGAGATAATCCTTCTGGATTACCTATTACAGATACACATTTCTGTGTATAAGGTAGTAGCAACCTCCTAATATGTATCTGGCACTTTCCTTTTTTTCCCTTTGGAATTGTTTGTGTTTGATCTTAGAGTCTCTTTTTATGTTGTAAATTACTTCCTCTGTATCTCTTTTTTTTTTTTTTTTTTCAATTTTGTCCTCAAAGGACATCATCTGCTATTTTCTTCTTCTGTTGCTGACTTCACCTGGCATATTTTCCTCTAAGGTCCATCCTTGTGGGAACCATTGTCATCATTTCATAATTTCAGTGGCGATAATTGAAATCTGAGTAATAGCTCCTTGTATATATGTACCACATTTCTTGAAGATTTTATCTGCCAGTGGACCTTTACTTGGGTCTGCCTTGGCAATCGAAAGTACAACTCCAGCGAAGTTTGGGGTGGTTGTGTCATTTTGAATGATGGTGTTTTGTAATGTAGGCCCAGGTGTGGGTATTAGAATCCTAGCTTTACCTCTCTCGACTGTTTTGTTCTGCCCTGTGCAGGCTATCCCTTCAAGGGGTTGTTGCCAATGTATGTTCACAGGGAACTTGAAGGGGAATTCCATTATTTCCCGGCTCTCTCCTCCATGTACTGTTTGCAGACTGTTAGGATGGCCATTCTGTCAAATGAGATTTGATTTCTTGTTATTGTTTTGATCGGCATCATTCCTGTAATAATTCAGGATGCTGAGCATTTTTTCCTGTGGTCGTTTGGGTTCTTTTTTTCTCTTTTCTTTTTTTATTTCCTTAAAGGGTATGAGGAAAATTGACCTTTGACATTGGTTTCATGAAAGTCAGTTGTGTTTGGAATTTATCTCTAATACCTGCCACAGGACTTTCCTGAGGGCTGCTGCTGCTAAGTCCCTTCAGTTGTGTCCAACTCTGTGCGACCCCATAGACAGCAGCCCACTAGGCTCCCCCATCCCTGGGATTCTCCAGGCAAGAACACTGGAGTGGGTTGCCATTTCCTTCTCCAATGCATGAAAGTGAAAAGTGAAAGTGAAGTTGCTCAGTCGTGTCCGACTCTTTGTGACCCCATGGACTGACTGCAGCCTACCAGGCTCCTCCATCCATGGGATTTTCCAGGCAAGAGTACTGGAGTGGGGTGCCATCACCTTCTCCGATCTTAAGGGCGATCAGCCCTAAATATTCACTGGAAGAGCTGAAGCTCCAGGATTTTGGTCATCTGATGCAAACAAATGACTCATTGGAAAAGCCCCTGATGCTGGGAAAGATTGAGGGTAGAAGGAGAAGAGGGCATCAGAGGATGAGATGGCTGGATGGCATCACCAATGTAATGAACATGAACTTGGGAAAATTCTGGCAGATGGTGAGGGACAGGGAGGCCTGGTGTGCTGCAGTCGATGGGGTCGCAAAGAGTCAGACATGACTGGGCAACTGAACAACAACAACACTGCATATAAGTTAAATAAGCAGGGTGATAATATACAGCTTTGACGTACTCCTTTCCCAGTTGGAACCGGTCCATTGTTCCATCCATGTCCGGTTCTAACTGTTGCTTCTTGACTTGCATCCAGGTTTCTCAAGAGGCAGGTAAGGTGGTCTAGTATTCCCATCTCTTTAAGGATTTTCCACAGTTTGTTGGGAACCATGCAATGAAAGACTTTAATTGTTTGAAAAATTTTAATTTATGAAAGTTTTAAATTTTATAATATAAAAATATATACCTCTATTTTCATATATGAGATATGTTCCTATATTATCATTTAAGAGATATATACCTATATTTTCATATAAGACATACATATCTGTATTGCTATATATGAAATATATACCTCTTTTCATATATGAAAGATATATAGATATTACTCAGCAAATAGCAAAATAAAAGTGGGAGATTTTTTAAAATAGGAGATTCCATTAGGAAACTAATTTTGATGAGAATTTTTAAAAATCACATGTTTGCTTTACAAAGAATTTATCAGTCAAGTGTAGCCAATGAATCTAATTACAGGATAAATATGTTTTTTTAAAACTTAAGTTCCTCTGTCAGTGTCTCTGAAAACACATTTTATTTTCATTATTTTTGATACCTACATATTGATTTCAGTTTGCAATACCCTATAAATGGAAATCACTTAGCAATCTTCTAGTTTCAAAGTAAAACTTTCGTATGTATTAAGATGTAAGACAGTATACTTGAATTAAAAGGGTTATCTTCAGTCTCTAAATGCATTACTCAAAAGACAGTGAATTTCTTTATAGTCCCTGGACTGGTATTTGCAAGTCTACTAAATCAAAAGCTCTGGAACTTCAGTCTGACAATTTGGGTTCATAAATCCTCCAACTGATTCTGAAGCACCCCAAAGTTTAAAAACTACTGCTGTAGATGTCCCAGTGAAACACATTTTACCAAGCCCAAGTTGTAAGAATTATCATCATTATAAGTTATAGTAAATTTTTGATTCTTTTGGTTAAAGAACAATAGCAAAGGATTCCACACTCCAAATATATACACTCATATTTTCATATATGAAATATATACCTAGGTTTTCATATATGAGATACATACTGAATACTACTCAGCTATAAAAAAGATTAAAATAATGGGTTTTCAGCAATATAACCCTGGACATTATCATAGTAAGTGATGTAAGTCAGAAAGACAAAGAGAAATACCATGTGTTATCACTTCTATGTGAAATCTAAAACATGACACCAGTGAACTTATCCATGAAACAGAAACAGACTCACAGATACAGAGAACTAGAGGTTGCCAGTGGGGAGAGGGAGGTGGGAGGGGCTAGACAGGTGTCGGGGACAGAGACAGAAACTGCTAGGTATAAAGTCAGTAAGCTACAGGGATATATTCTACAGCACAAGGAAATATAGACTCTATTTGTAATAACTTTAAATGGAGTATAATCCATAAAAATAGTGATTCACTTTGTTGTACACCCCAAACTAATATAGTGTTGTAAATAAATTGTACTTCAATTTAAAAAAATTGTTGATGGCTCTCTACAAAAACAAACTAATCAAAAAAATTGGCAAAATAAAAATGGGAAATTTTTAAAAATAGAAGATTCCATCAAGAAACTAATTTTGGTGAAAAACTCCCTTAGGCTCATGGTGTAATCCCCATGTCTTGGTGTAACTTTAAGGCATATATCTTGCTATCAGAGGGCTGTTAATCTTACAGAATCCTAAAACATCATTAACAACTCACCTAGTCATACAGAAAGAGGTGAAGCTGTATCAGCACGGCAAACTGTTACACCTCAAATGGAATGGTCAATCTGAGGCCTGAGATGTAGGAAATGTCAGCTGACATGGTGGTCTCACCATGAGCCACCTGGTCAGTGACTGAATTTGCTCAAGTAAAAGCTTTTATTGGGAAGTGGACCTTGGTCCCAACACAATGGGACCTTTATAGGGAGCAATGCAGGTCTCTAAAACTGCTCAAAGATGCACATGTGTGTGTGTTAGTTGCTCAGTCGTGTCTGACTCTTTGTGACCACATGGACTGTAGCACGCCAGATTCCCTGTCCATCATCAACTCCTGGAGCTTGCTCAAAACTCATGTCCATCGAGTCGGTGATGCCATCCAACCATCTCATCCTCTGTTGTCCCCTTCTCCTCCTGCCCTCAATCTTTCCCAGCATCAGGGTCTTTTTTAAAATTAGTTCTTTGCATCAGGTGGTCAAAGTTTTGGAGCTTCAGCATCAGTCCTTCCAATGAATATTCAGGACTGATTCCTTTAGGAGGGACTGGTTGGATCTCCTTCCAGTCCAAGGGACTCTCAAGAGTCTTCTCCAACACCACAGTTCCAAAGCATCAATTCTTCAGCGCTCAGCTTTATAGTCTAACTCTCACATCCATACATGACTACTGGAAAAACCATAGCCTTGACTAGATAGACCTTTGTCGGCAGGGTAATGTCTCTGCTGTTTAGTATGCTGTCTATGTTGATCATAGCTTTTCTTCCAAGGAGCAAGCATCTTTTCATTTCATGACTGCAGTCACTATATGATCCAGCAATCCCACTCCTAGCCATACATCCAGACAAAGCTATAATTTGAAAAGATACGTGCAGTATTCTAAAAGAATTTGTGAATACCTTGCTGCATATCTAACAAAAAACCTTTACTCTTACATCTGAGATATCAGATTTATTTTCACATATTGCCTGCTATATGTAGACCCTTGGTTCATACTCTAGATTTTTCACATACTGTCATAATTAAGTCCAATTTGAGTTTTAGCTTAATTTTTATGATAGGCTTTCCCTCCAGCAGCATAGGAGCATTCCCTTTTCTTCAGGCCCTGTTACCCTGGTATGACATTTCAAACCTCCAAAATGTTACCTGTTGATATGAATATCAATTTCATTCTAGCTCAGTTTGAACAGAGAAGCAAAAAATTAGGGGGCCTATGTTTTCTGTTTTCTTTATGGAGAAAAATGAAACTGTTAGAAGAAAAAGTTCCTGCAGCTCATGTGCTCTTTGAGTCACTAATTGTTGGCAGGAATTTTATTTTTAAGTGTGATTCTTCATTCATATAACAAATAACAGAATTAAATGAAAGTAGTTTGAAATGATGGCTTGCTTCTACGTAGAAAATCTGAGCCAAAGGAAACAATAGAAACCGCAAAGATCAGGGTGCACAAAGATCAAGATTTTAAGAATATTTTAGGTTTGCAAATAATAGTTAATATGCTTGCAATTTCAACAATATATTTTTATACTGATAAAGAATGTATTTTTCCAGAATATTTCCAGTGTGGTCACCTCCTGCTGGAAGCCTGGGATGCTGAAATCAGGCCACTTCCTGTTTGTCTTTACAGGACACTGGGCTGCACTCTGAGAAGTTCCTGGATCTCCCCTGGACCTGACCATTATGTGGCTAGAGAAATTGGTAACATTGTTGTTTTGCCTGTTGAAATGTTTAATGACACAGATTCTTTCAATTTCCTGATGTGTGTGAAGTGTGGAGCCCAGTGATGATTTCTTTTTCAAGAAATCTACATTCTTGCTCCCATAGGAGGGTGGGCCCCTGTCCAACGGTGAGAGACCCTGCATGTGTGTGACCTGTGCCTCCTGGGAGACCAGCCCTAAACTAGTTTGAACCTGACCAAGTTCTGTCTATATGGTAGACTTAGACCTCTCTAAGTCTTGTTTACACTGATGTTTAGACGAGACCGTGCACTTTCTGCAGTGAGGACATTTAGGCCTGATCTTGTACTCTCTGCACTAGGACATGGAGACCTGGGTAGAGACCTGGCCTGGCCTCTGTCCTGGAAAACTCTGTGCCTGCGTCTGAATGTCAGTGCTCAGGGGTCTGGAGCTGAGATGGGCTTCTCTGGGTAACCGTGCTCTTCTCTGAGTGGGGTTCCATGGCCCTCCCAGGGGTCAGTGTTGTGGTAGGGTTCGTAGTCTTTCTCCCTGCCAGATTTACCTTCCCTGGGGCCCCTTGAGACTCCTCAGGTGGGCTAACTAGTAATTATTCCAATGTTCCAGCACATTTAGGTTTAATAGGGAGGCAGGTTCACCTGGTGAATTGATTCCAGGGCACAGGAATCGGGCAAAAAGTCAATGGGCAGCAGGCGAGGCTGCTCCTGTGACCTCCTTCCAGTCGACTCTCTCCTCGGAAGGGAACAGAGCTGCCCCTTGTCTTTCAGCCCAGCTCTCCTGTTTTCTCAGCACCACAGCGGGACAAGAAAGACAGAGCCTGCCAGAACCAAGGTAGTGTGTTCACCTCTAGCATGAGCTTTCAAACCAGTAAAAAATCACACAGAACCAAAGTGAAAACAGGAGGGGCCTGATTTCTCAGGGACAATTGTTGGGAGAGGAGATGGTCCGTACACTTCTTTCTAGGGTCCCAGAGGCCCTAGGGACCAGGCTTGTTTACCTTGGGGGCCCACCGACCACAGCCATGGTGTCCTGACTGTGGGGACATGTGACCCCAGGTGGGTGGTCTGGGGACTGTGTGAGTCTCACCCCATCTCCATGG
Source organism: Bubalus kerabau (assembly GCF_029407905.1). NCBI lineage: Eukaryota > Metazoa > Chordata > Mammalia > Artiodactyla > Bovidae > Bubalus > Bubalus kerabau. Next base: position 28,439,389 of record NC_073642.1, read on the forward strand.
GTCAGGATCATGTGTGTGGGGAGACCATACGTACAAAGCTAAGAAAAAGGGGAGCATACTCATATGAGAGAATTTCACTTGTGTTTAGGAATTAATGCTTTATGGTATTCACTTTATACAGGCCTGTGCCTGTTTTATTCTTTACCCCCGCGAGGTTCACCCTCCCTGGGGCTCCTGGAGACTCCTCAGGTGGCTACCTGGTAATTATTCCAATTCACCAGCACAAACATGGCGGGAAGGGAGGCAGGTTCACCTGGTGAATTGATTGCAGGGCACACGGATCAGGTGAAAAGCCAATGGGCAGCAAGTGAAGTTGCTGCTGTGATCTCCTTCCAGTCGACCTTCCCTCCTCAGCAGAGACCAGACCTGGCCCTCGTCTCCCAGCCCTGCGCCTGGTGTGTGTTTTGTCAACACTTCAGTGGAACAAGAAAGGACCAAGCCTGCAAGAACCAAGGTAGTGTGCTCAACATTATCACGACGGCTCTAAAAACAGTTACTGTCACACAGAACGAAAGGGAGAAGAGGAGGACTTCTCTGGGAAAGTCTGACTGACCATACACTTCTTTCTACCACCACAGAAGTTTACAGAAACTCACTCATTTCACTTTAGGGGCCCAACCAGCAGTGACATGGGTCCTAACCAAAGGTTGTGCAACCCCAGGTACGGGGTCTGGGGATTGTGTGGGTCTCACCCCATCCACGTCAGGATCCTGTACCTGGAAACACCATATATGTTCTTTACCTGAAGTGTGTTTTGTCCCCTCGGAGATTCCCAACGTCTGAATTGAGGGTGTTGACCTGATTAACCTGTGGTCCTTTTTCTTCTCTTCACCTTGTCGCATTCACATGAGGTCAGGCACCTTTGAGTGGATTGCTGCTCTGTGTTTTGCGGAGTGAAAATCTTTGGTGGTGTCATATTAATATCATAGCATATCCCTTATCTAATCATAGGGGTCACCACCGCCTGAGTCCCCTACACTGAGCTCAGATAATTTAATTTGTAATTTAATTGTTATTTTATATTGGAGCACAGTTGATTTCTGTTGTTTTGTTTGTTTAGGTGTATATGAACTTGATTCAGTTATACCTAGATGTATATCTATTCTTTTTCTGCTTTTTTACTCCTATAGGTTATTACAATTTTTCCAGTACAGTTTCCTGTTCTATTCAGAAAACTTGATATATTATCAACTTGATATATATTAGTGCATATATTTTCATCCCAAACTATTAATTTATCCCTCTCTTATAACTTTCTTTTGATAATTGGAATTTGGTTTTCTCAGGCTGTGAGTCTATTTGGTACATTAGTTCACTTGTATGAATTTATAGATTCCACCCATACATATCACATATTTGTCTCTGACTTGCCTCACATAGAGCTATAATTTCTTGGTTCATCCATGCTGCTGCCAATGTCATCATTTCATTTTGTTTTACGACTGAGGAGTATTCCAGTGTATAGATGTACCTCATAGCCTTCACATTTCTGTCACTGGACATTTTGGTGGATTCTATGTCCTGGCTATTGTAAATAGCGTTGCCCTGAAAGTTGAGGTGCACGTGTCATTTTGAATGATGATTTTTTTCTGGACCTGAGTCGAGGAATGGGATTTCAGATCATATGATACCTCTCTGTTTAGTGTTTCAAGGAACGTCCATGATGTTTTCCATAGTGGCTTCACCATCTACATTCCTACCAAGATTGTAGGAGGATTTCTTTTTCTGTACATTCTCTACAGTGTTTATTCTTTGTAGATCTTTTCAATGATGGCCATTGTGCCTAAGGCAATACCTTATTGAAGTTTTGATTGGCATTGATTTAATAATTATTGATGTGGAGTATCTTTCCATGTGCTTTTATTATTTTACACCTTGTGAGTACAGTTTACCTCGTGAAACTGGCTTCTAGAAACTTGACCCTGTTTGGAATTCTTTTGCGATGATTTACCTCAGGACATTCCTGAGTGCAGGTGTAATTTAAAGTCCTGTTGGACTTTTGACTATTAAGAGCCCTTCAACATGTGTTTTATGGCTTCCCTGTTGGATCAGCGGTAAGGAATCCACCTGCAACGCACGAGACTTGAGGAGACACAGTTTCGACCCCTGGGTTGGGAAGATCCCCTGGAGCAGGAAATGGCAACCCACTCCAGTACTCTTGCCTGGGAAATCCCATGACAGATGAGCCTGGCAGGCTACAGTCCATGGGGTTCCAAAGAGTTGGACACAAGTGAGTGACTAAACAAAACAGCAGCTGTTTTAATGTGTATATCTTGATCTGAACCCCCTAATTACTCCCTGCCCCCTGACATTTCTTTTTGGTAAACATCAAGTTTCTTTTCTAAGTCTGTGAATCTGTTTCTCTTTTGTAATGAAGTTCATTTGTATCCATTTTTAGATTCGGCCAGAAGTGATATCCTATGATGCTTGTCTCCCTATTTCACTTTCTTCACTTAGTGTAAATCACCTCTGGTTTCTTCCCTGTAACTGGAAATGTCATTGTTTCATCCTTTTTTATTTCTGAGTAATATTGCATTGTGTATATGTACCCCATCCTCTGTATCCATTCATCTGTCTTTGTACACTTAAGTTGCTTCTGTATCTTTGTTATTGTCCCTAGGGCTGCCATGACCTTTGGGGTGCAGGTGTCTTTTTATATCTTGGTTTACTCTGGATCTACACCTAGGTATGGTATTACTAGATCACTTGGTACTTCTATTTTTAGTTTTCTAAGAACCTCCATAATGTTCTCCATAGTGGGTGTACGATTTACATTCCCACTAACGGTGTAAGAGGATTCCCTTCTCTCCACCGCCTCTGGAGAATTTACTGTTGTAGGTTTTTTGATATGGTCATTTAGATCAACCATATTGCCTTTCCAATGACAAAGAAAGGTAATGCCAAAGAATACTCAAATTACTGCACAATTGCACTCATCTCACACACTAGTAAAGTAATGCTCAAAATTCTCCAAGCCAGGCTTCAGCAGTATGTGAACCATGAACTTCCAGATGTTCAAGCTGGTTTTAGAAAAGGCAGAGGAACCAGAGATCAAACTGCCAACATTCGCTGGATCATCAAAAAAGCAAGAGAGTTCCAAAAAAACACACATACATTTCTGTTTTATTGACTATGCCAAAGCCTTTGACTGTGTGGATCACAATAAACTGTGGAAAATTCTGAAAGAGATGGGAATACCAGACCACCTGACCTGCTTCCTGAGAAGTCTGTATGATGGTCACGAAGCAACAGTTAGAACTGGACATGGAACAACAGATTGGTTCCAAATAGGAAAAGGAGTTTGTCAAAGCTGTATATTGTCACCCTGCTTATTTAACTTATATGCAGAATACATCATGAGAAATGCTGGGCTGGAAGAAGCACAAGCTGGAATCAAGATTGCTGGGAGAAATATCAATAACCTCAGATATGTAGATGACACCACCCTTATGGCAGAAAGTGAAGAAGAACTAAAGAGTCTCTTGATGAAAGTGAAAGAGGAGAGTGAAGAAGTTGGCTTAAAGCTCAACATTCAGAAAACTAAGATCATGGCATCTGGTCCCATCACTTCATGGCAAATAGATGGGAAAACAGTGTCAGACTTTATTTTTTTGGGCTCCAAAATCACTGAAGATGGTGATTTCAGCCATGAAATTAAAAGATGCTTACTGCTTGGAAGGAAGGTTATGACCAAACTAGACAACATATTATAAAGCAGAGACATTACTTTGTAAACAAAGATCCGTCTAGTCAAAGCTATGGTTTTTCCAGTAGTCATGTATGGGTGTGAGAGTTGGACTATAAAGAAAGCTGAGCACAGAAGAATTGATACTTTTGAACTGTGGTGTTGGAGAAGACTCTTGAGAGTCCCTTGGACCACAAGGAGATCCAACCAGTCAATCCTCAAGGAGATCAGGCCTGAATATTCATTGGAAGGACTGACGCTGAAGCTGAAACTCCAATACTTTGGCCACCTGATGCGAAGAACTGACTCCTTGGAAAAGACCCTGATACTGGGAAAGATTGAAGGCGGGAGGAGAAGATGATGACAGAGGATGAGATGATAGGATGGCATTACCAACTCGATGGATGTGAGTATGATTAAGCTCTGGGAGTTGGTGATGGACAGGGAAGCTGGCATGCTGTAGTCCATGGGGTTGCAAAGAGTGGGACACGACTGAGCGACTGAACTGAAGAACTAGTGAGATTGAGCATATTTTTATGTGCTTTATAGCCATGTCTGTGCCTTCTTTGGAGAAATGTGCATTTAGATCTTTGATTTTTTTATTGGATTGTTTGTTTTCTGATATTGTGCTGTACAAGTTGTTTATATGTGTTGGAGATAAATTCCCTGTATCTTTGTTTACAAGAATTTTTTCCATTCTGAGGGTTGTCTTTTTTCTTTCACTTGTGATTTCCTTTTCTGTGCAGTTGCTTTTAATGCTTATTAGGTACCATTTGTTTGTGTTTTATTTTTCATGATTCTAAGAGGTGGACCACAAATGCTGCGTTTTATGTCAAAGTGTGTTCTGTTTTTTTTCTTCAGTACTTTCATAAAATCTTTCATTTAGATATTTAATCTATTTGAAGTTAATTTTGTGTATGGTTTTAGGGAGTAGTCTAATTTCATTCTCATTTTCATGCTAAGGAACCTGCCCCGTGTCCTCCACAGTGGCTGCTCCCAATTTCCATTCCCAGCATCAGTGTAGGAGGGTTCCCTGTGCCCTATACTCACTCCAGCATTTATTGTTTGTAGAATTTCTGCCTGTGGCCATTCTCATCAGTGTGAGGTGATACCTTATTGAAATTTTGATTTGCATTTCTCTCATATTTAGTGATGTTGACATATTTTCATGTGTTTTTTTTTTAAACAGTGTGAGTTAAACTTACTTACTTCAAGTTAGTTTCTTGAATGAATATTCAAAATGTCTTCCCTGTTTTGAATATTTTTTCCCATAATCTCCCTTAGGGCATTTCTTGAGGGCAGATGTTTTTAACTTACAGCCCTGCAGGCCCATCACTTCATGGGAAATAGATGGGGAAACAGTGGAAACAGTGTCAGACTTAATTTTCTTGGGCTCCAAAATCACTGCAGATGGTGATTGCAGCAATGAAATTAAAAGACACTTACTCCTTGGAAGGAAAGTTATGACCAACCTAGACAGCATATTGAAAAGCAGAGACATTACTTTGCCAACAAAGGTCCGTCTAGTCAAGGCTGTGGTTTTTCCAGTGGTCATGTATGGATGTGAGAGTTGGACTGTGAAGAAGGCTGAGCGCCGAAGAATTGATGCTTTTGAACTGTGGTGTTGGAGAAGACTCTTGAGAGTCCCTTAGACTGCAAGGAGATCCAACCAGTCCATTCTAAAGGAGATCAGTCCTGGGTGTTCCTTGGAAGGACTGATGCTAAAGCTGAAACTCCAATACTTTGGCCACCTCATGCGAAGAGGTGACTCATTGGAAAAGACTCTGATGCTGGGAGGGATTGGGGGCAGGAGGAGAAGGGGACGACAGGATGAGATGGCTGGATGGCATCACCGATTCGACAGACATGAGTTTCAGTGAACTCTGGGAGTTGGTGATGGACAGGGAGGCCTGGCGTGCTGCAGTTCATGGGGTTGCAAAGAGCTGGACACTACCGAGCAACTGAACTGAACTGCAGGCTTTGGGAATATGGTTTCAAAGTTGTTGTTATGGAAAATGGCCACAAGGTGGCAGCACGTCTTTATGCTCAACTCTGGTTACTGAGGCAACCAGAGCCTTGGGGAAAGTCCTGTTTCTGGATTGTTAAGAGTGGAAAGTACCAGAAGAAGCACTTAAAGCTTGTGTCCCATTCCTTCTTCCTTCTTTACCCTTGTCCCCTGGACACATCCCCTTTCCTGCAACACCACTCTGGGGAGAGTGCTTTCATCTGTAGATGGGAGGACCCTAAGGAAGGAGGCTGGAGGTAGGAACCCCACCACCAGGAGACATGGAGCCCACGGGGTTTTTCAAAGCTCTTTCAGCCCAGAGGCTCCACATCCTTTGGGTGCAGTAGCCATAGTTTCACTGCAGGAGGACCCTCCTGGATCTGGAGGTTGTGGGCCCGTGTAGAGGGGAGCAGGCTCACCTGGACCATGGGGCAGGGCTCATTGGCTGGCACACCCTCCCCAGCTCCATCAGCCCCATGACAGTCCATCCTTGGGAAACAAGCCTGCTCAGGCTTCAGGGATGTGACAGCAGCTCAGGTCACTATGGCCTTAATGGAATAGAGTCAGCATCTTTTGTTGTTTATTCTGTTTTCATCCTGTCATTTGAACTGTTTTCATTCAAAGTTCGTCTCATTTTTTCTCGTGGTGTATGTATTTTTTATATTGAGTGGCAGGGGCTGTTTGTATATTTTGGGGATGAATTCCTTGTAGGTATCTTCATTTGCAAATATTTTTTCCTATTCTGAGTGTTTCATTTTTTATTTCCTTTGGTATTCAAATGCTTTTAAGTTTAATCCCTTTTTCTGGTTTGTAGTTTATTTTTCATTATTCTAAGATATGGATGCACAAGGAATTTGCTGTAATATATGTCAAATCATATCCTGTTTATATTTTCCTCAAGAATTTTATAGTGTCTGTCCTTACTTTTAGATATACTATTTGGCGTTTATTTTTGAGTATGGTGTCAGGGAATATTCTAATCTCATTCTCATTTTCATGGCTGAAGAAACCTTCAGCGTGCCCTTCATAGTGGCCATTACCAAATTATATCCCAAGCATCAGTGGAGAAGGGTTCGCTTTGTCTCCACACCCTCTTCAGCTCTTGTTGATTGTAGAGTGTTGGATAATGACCATTCCTTCCGGTGTGATGTGATACCTCACCACGGTTTAGATTTGCATTTCTCTATTATTTAAGCAATGTTTCCATCTTTTCATGTGATTTTTTTTTAAAGGGTGTGAATTAAACATACCTCTTGAAATTGTCCACTTAAATGCCTGCTTTGTTTTGAATTCTTTTTGATGACAACCCCTAGGTCATTTCTCCAGAGCAGGTGTTTTTACTTACATCCCCTACCCCATCCTTGTGAATATTAAGTGCCCGGCAGCCCTGCTTTTCGTGGCTTTGTGCGGATGAAGGTCACAGGGGAAGAGCATGACTTCATGCCTCACTGTTCTTTTTCCCCTCTTACTTCCTTGTTATTTTATGTTGGAATAAAGTTGATTTGTATTGTAGTGTTTGTTTCAGTTGTAGAGGAATGTGATTCAGTTATATGGAGATGTTCATTTATTCTCTTTCAGCTTCTTTTTTGCATATAGGTGACTACAGTGTACATAAACTTCCCTATGCTATTCAGTAGTTAATTTTTGATCTACTTGATATATATTAACAGTATATGGTAACCCAAGACTCTTAATGTCTCCCACCTGTATCTGGAGACTGGTGGCTCATGCAGAAGTCGAGAGAGACTCCGTGTCCATGGTGGTAGCACGCTGCCAGCACATTTTCCCAGCCCTGAGACTCACCACACTCCAGATATGGGGCCAAAGCCAGTCGGGCTCCAGGATGTTGCACCAACCCAGGTCACTGTGGCCTGAGGGGAATAGTCAGCATGTTTTCCCTCTGCTTTTATTCTATAATTTGAACTGCTTTTATCCTATAATTTTCCTATAATTTGAATTACAACCTTGTGGGTTTTTTGTGTGTTTTTTTTTGCAGCCTACTGCAATTTGATTCACTTCCACATGGTTGTATACATGTATTTTTTTTTTTTTTGGATTGTTTTCTATATAGGTCATTACAGAGTACTGTAAGTTTCCTTGTGTTACACAGTGGGTCCTAGTGAGTTATTTTATAAATAGTAGTGTGCATTTGTTAGTCTGAAGCAGCGTGTTTCTCCCTGCCCCACATCTTACTTTCTTGATGACTGAAAGTTTATTTTCTAAGTCTGTGAGGCTGTGTCTCTTTGGGAAAGAAGTTTATTTTTATGCATTTTTAATTACACCTTGAAGTGACATCATATACTTGTCTCTCCCTGTCTGCCTTACTTTTCTTGGAATGATCATCTCTACATTCTTTCCTGTGGTTAGACTTGGCATTATTTCCTACTTTCTTATGTTTGAGTAATATTGCATTGTGTATACATACTTGATTGTCTGTATCCATTGATCTGTAATTTCTACAGTTAACTTGCTTCCCTGACTTGGCTATTGTACCTAGTGAGGCCAAGAGGGAAGGGGGACCCACATCTTTTAACATTTTTTTATTTTCTCCAGATTTATGCCCTATCGTGGGATTTCTGGGTCTAAAAGTGTTTCTATATTATTTTTAAAATGAACCTCTATAGTCTTCTCTCTACCAGATTATCTATGTACATTGCAATCAACAGTGTAGGAGGGTTCCCTTCTCTCCATAACCTCTCAAGCATTTATTCTTTAAGATGGCTTTTCTGACAAATGTGAGCTCAATCCTCATTAGAGTTTTGATTCCCCTTTCTCTAATATTAGTGATGTCATGTATGGATGTGAGAGTTAGACTGTGAAGAAAGCTGACCGCCGGAGAATTGATATTTTTGAACTGTGGTGTTGGAGAAGACTCTTGAGAGTCCCTTGGACTGCAAGGAGATCCAACCAGTCCATCCTAAAGGAGATCAGTCCTGGGTGTTCATTGGAAGGACTGATGCTGAGGCTGAAATTCCAATACTTTGGCCACCTCATGCGAAGAGGTGACTCATTGGAAAAGACTCTGATGCTGGGAGGGATTGAGGGCAGGAGGAGAAGGGGATGACAGAGGATGAGGTGACTGTATGGCATTACCAACTCGATGCACATGAGTTCGGGTGAACTCTGGGAGTTGGTGATGGACAGGGAGGCCTGGCGTGGTGCGATTCATGGGGTTGCAAAGGGTCGGACACAACTGAGAGACTGAACTGAACTGAATATTAGTGATACTGAGCATCTTTTCATGTGCCAGATTGCAGTCTGTTGGCATTCCTCAGAGAAATATCCATTTTGATATTTGGCCCATTTTTGTGTATGTGGGGGGGAGGTGTACATATTTTTAACATTGAGTTGCACAAACTTCTTGCATAGTTTGGAGATGAATTCCTTGTAGGCATCTCAATGCAAATTTTTTTTTCCTATTCTGAGTGTTGTCCTTGTCTTTTGTTTAGGATTTTCCTTGCTATGCAAATCCTTTTAAGGTTAGTTTGGCCTGGTTTCTGATTTGTAGTTTATTTTTGTTTATTCTAAAAATGTGGGTCCACAAAGAGCTTGCTGCATTTTATGTCAAATTATGTCCTGTTTATATTTTTCTCAAGGATTTCATAGTATCCATCCTTATATTTAGATATTTATACTATTTGAAGTTTATTTTTGTGTATGGTGATAGGGAGTATTCTAACCTCATTCTTCCTTCCATGGCTGAAGGAACCTTCATAGTGTCCCTCATAGTGGTTGTTTCCAATTTACATCCCAAGCATCCATGGAAGAGGGTTCCCTTGTCTTCACACCCTCTCCAGCATTTATTGTTTGTAGTGTGTTGGGCAATGGCCATTCTTCCCAGTGTGGTGTGATACCTCATTGTAGTTTAGCACTGCATTTCCTTAAGGAAAGTTATGACCAACCTAGATAGCATATTGAAAAGCAGAGATATTACTTTGCCAACAAAGGTCCGTCTAGTCAAGGCTATGGTTTTTCCGGTGGTCATGTATGGATGTGAGAGTTGGACTCTGAAGAAAGCTGAGCGCCGAAGAATTGATGCTTTTGAACTGTGGTGTTGGAGAAGACTCTTGAGAGTCCCTTGGATTGCAAGGAGATCCAACCAGTCCATTCTAAAGGAGATCAGTCCTGGGTGTTCATTGGAAGGACTGATGCTGAAGTTGAAACTCCAATACTTTGGCCACCTCATGCGAAGAGTTGACTCATTGGAAAAGACTCTGAAGCTGGGAGGGATTGGGGGCAGGAGGAGAAGGGGACAACAGAGGATGAGATGGCTGGATGGAGTCACCGACTCAATGGACATGAGTTTGAGTGAACTCTGAGAGTTGGTGATGGACAGGGAGGCCTGGCGTGCTGTGATTCATGGGGTCACAAAGAGTCAGACACGACTGAGAGACTGAACTGAATGTTTAGTGATGTTGATGTCTTTTCATGTGATTATTTTTAAAGGGTGTGAATTAAACTTACATCTTGAAGCTGGGTTCTTGAAAGCCTTCCTAATTTTGAATTATTTTTCAATGCCTACTCTTAGGACGTTGCTGGAGGATAGGTGTTGTTTACTTACAGCCCCTGTATCTGTGTGAATATTAAATACCCAGCAGCACAGCTCTTCATGGGGTTGTTACAGAAAATGGCCACAAGTCAGCAGCACTTCTCCCTGCTACAATCTCCCCCCCCACACCCCCCGCCCCCCACTTTTTTTAAATTCTGTAATTCCTCCTCCCAAGAAATACGTATGTATGTCAGGAAGCAACAATTAGAACGGGACTTGGAACAACAGACTGGTTCCAAATAGGAAAAGGTGTACATCAAGGCTGTATACTGTCACCCTACTTATTTAACTTATATGCAGAGTACATCTTGAGAAATGCTGGGCTGGATGAACACAAGCTGGAATCAAGATTGCCAGGAGAAATATCAATAACCTCAGATATGCAGGTGACACCACCCTTATGGCAGAAAGTGAAGAACTAAAGAGCCTCTTGATGAAACTGAAAGAGGAGAGTGAAAAAGTTGGCTTAAAGCTCAACATTCAGAAAACTAAGATCTTGGCATCCAGTCTCATCACTTCATGGCAAATAGATGGGAAAACAGTGGAAACAGTGGCTGACTTTATTTTGGGGGGCTCCAAAATCACTGCAGATGGTGACTGCAGCCATGAAATTAAAAGACACTCACTCCTTGGAAGAAGAGTTATGATCAACCTAGACAGCATATTAAAAAGCAGAGACGGTACTTTGCCAACAAAGGTCTGTCTAGTCAAGACTATGGTTTGTCCAGTAGTCATGTATGGATGTGAGATTTGGACTATAAAGAAAGCTGAGCGCCGAAGAATTGATGCTTTTGAACTGTGGTGTTGGAGAAGACTCTTGAGAGTCCCTTGGACTGCAAGGAGATCTAACCAGTCCATCCTAAAGGAAATCAGTCCTGAATATTCACTGGAAGGACTGATGTTGAAGCTGAAACTCCAATACTTTGGCCACCTAATGTGAACTAACTTATTTGAAAATACCCTGATGCTGGGAAAGATTGAAGGCGGGAGGAGAAGGGGACACAGAGGATGAGATGGTTGAATGGCATCTCCGACCCAATGGACATGAGTTTGAGTAAACTCCGGGAATTGGTGATGGATAGGGAGGCCTGGCGTGCTGTGATTCATGGGGTCGCAAAGAGTCAGACACAACTGAGCTGAACTGAATTTCCTTGTAATTTTATACCAGAATATAGTTGATTTCTGATGTTTTTGTTTCAGTTGTCCAGGAACTTGATTCAGTTATACATAGATGTTTATCTGTTTTCTTTCAGGTCTTTCTCTGCATATAGGTGATTACAATGTGTTCAATAACCTTCCTTCTGCTTCTCAGTAGTTACTTTTGGATCACCTATTTGATATGTATTCATGCATATATGTTAACTCCAAACTCTTGATTTCTCCTGCCTGTATCTGGGGGGTTGGGGGCTCTACAGAAGGGAAGAGATACTCCAGGTCTATTTTGGAGGTACACTGCCTGCCACAAGCTACCAGCTCCCTCAGCCCCAGCACACTCCATCCTTGGGACACAAGCCAATCTGGCTCCAGGGATGTGACACCAGCCCAGGTCACTATTGCCTGGAGGGAATAGAGGCAGCACTTTTTTCCCCCATATTTTCTGTTTTTAATCTATAATTTGAATTAGAGTATAAAGGTGAATTAAAATCTTGTTTTGTTTTTCTTTTCAATGTGCTGCAACTGGTTCATTTCCACATAGATGTAAACATATTTTCGGGGGGTTCTTTTCCATATAGGTAATTACATAGTGTTGTGTAAGATTCCTTGTGTTACACAGTGGGTCCTGGTGTGTTACTTTAGAAATAGTTATGTGCATATGTTAGTCTGAAGCAGCTCATTTCTCTCTGCTCCACATCTTACTTTCTTGGTGACTGAAGTTTCCCTTCTAAGTCTTTGAGGCTGTGTCTCTTTTTGAAAGACGTTCATTTGTATCCATTTTCAGATTATACCTAGAAGTGATATCAGGCAATACTTGTATCTCACTGTCTCCCTTAGCTCTCTTGGAATGACCATGTCTCCTTCCTTTTCTGGGGCTGGACTTTGCATTATATCCTACTTTCTATGGTTGAGGTATGCTGCATTGTGTACATGTACCCCACCTCCTGTCCCCATTCATGTGCGCTTCTATAATTAGCTTGCTTCCCTGTCTTGGCTGTTAGCTTTGACTACAAAAATCTTTGTCGGCAAAGTGATGTCTCTGCTTTTGAAAACACTGTCTAGGTTGGTCATAACTTTCCTCACAAGGAGCAAGTGTAGTCCGCCAGGCTTCTCTGTCCATGGAATTCTCCAGGCAAGAATACTGGAGTGGGTAGCCATTCCCTTCTCCAGGAGATCTTCCCAACCCAGAGATCAAACCCGGGTCTATATTTCTGTATTTCATATATGAACATATATAGGTGCGTTATTTCATGTATGAAAATAGATTTTCTGTATCTCACATATGAAAATATAGGTGTGTATTTCAGTATGAAAACTGAATTTTCTATATTTCATATAGAAAATATAGGTGCCTATATGTCACATATGAAAATGGAATTTTCTGTATTTTATGTATGAAAATATAGGTATTTACATTTGTAAAGTTAACTCATTTGCTATTGTTCTTTAAGCAAAAGAATAAAAAATTTACTATAATTTATAATGATACTAAGTCTTACAACTTGAGCTTGGTAAATTGTGAGTTTCACCTGGATTTCTAGGGCAATAGTTCTCAAACTTCAGTTTGCTTCAGTATCACCTGGAGGGCTTATGAATTCAAATTGTCAGATGGCAGGCAATTCCAGAGCTTAATACCAGTCCAGGGACCAGAATGAAAATCACTGTGCCTTTTGCATAATCCTTTTAAAGACTTAAAATAACTCTTCTAAATCAGTTATACTGCCTTACATCTTAATACATACGAAAGTCTTAATTTGAAACTAGAGGATTGCTAAGTGACTTCTATTTATATGGCATTGTGAACTGAAATCAATATGTAGGCATCAAAAATAACATTAAAGTGTTTTGTCAGAGAACACTGAAAAAAGCAACTTTGAAAAAACCATTTTTATTCTGTAGTTAGATTAATTGGCTTGACTTTAATTAGTTCCTTGTGAAGCAAATTTTAAAAGACTAAAGCTACTTATATAATTACTTAAAATGTCATCAAAATTAACTTCTTGATGGATGGAATCTTCTATTTTTAAAAATACCCCAGTTTTATTTTCCTATTTTTTAAAATTATTTTGTGTGTTTGTAGCTGGCCATCAACTATATTTTAAAACTGAAGTACAGTTGATTTATATTCCTATATTTGTTTTGGGTGACAACATAGTGATTCAATGTTTTTATGGAATGTACTCTATTTAAAGTTATCAGAAAATAATGGCTTTATTTCACTGTGCTGTAAACTATATTGTCAGTTCAGTTCAGTCACTCAGTCGTGTCCAACTCTTTGCGAACCCATGAATTGCAGCACACCAGGCCTCCCTGTCCAGCTTATATATTTTACAGATAGTAGTGTGTATCTCGGAGAAGGCAATGGCACCCCACTCCAGTACTGTTGCCTGGAAAATCCCATGGACGGAGGAGCCTGGTGGGCTGCAGTCCATGGGGTCGCTAAGAGTCGGACACGACTGAGCGACTTCACTTTCACTTTCCACTTTCATGCATTGGAGAAGGAAATGGCACCCCACTCCAGTGTTCTTGCCTGGAGAATCCCAGGGATGGAGAAGCCTGGTAGGCTGCAGTCCATGGGGTCGCACAGAGTCGGACACGACTGAAGCGACTTAGCAGCAGCAGTATGTATCTCTCATTCCCCTAACCCTATCTTGTCCCTCCCACCTCTCTCTCTGCAGTGGTAACCATTAGGTCTCTATATCAGTTTCTGTTTCATAGATAAATTCATTTGCATCATATATTAGATTCCACATGTAAGTGAAATCATATGATATCTGTCATTGTCTTTCTGGCCTACTTCACTTGGTAGAATAATCTCTAGGTTTATGTTGCTGAAAATGGAATTATATTAATATTTTCTATATTTCATATATGAAATTATATGTGCACATTTCATCTCTGAAAAGGGAATATTCTATATTTCATATATGAAAATAGAGGCACAAATTGAAAAGTAAAATTTTCTATATTTTATATATGAAAGAAGAGCTGCATATTTAATGAAAGTGGTAGAATTTCCTTTACTTCATATATGAAAATAGAGCGACTGAACAAAGTCCTGTCTACACTGATTATGTTTGGATGAGACCGTGCACTTTCTGCAATGAGGACATTTAGAGGTGACTGTTCCGTGTGTGCTGGGACGTGGAGACCTGGGTGCAGGCCTGGCCTGGCCTCTGTCTGAAAACTCCGTGCCTGCGTCTGAGCGTCAGTGCTCAGATGTCTGGGGTCTGAGGCTGGGGTGGGCTTCTCTGGGAACTGTGCTCTCCTCTGAGTGGGCTTCCCTGGCCCTCCCGGGGGTCAGTGCTGAGGTCAGGCTCCTAGTCTGTTCCCTGCCAGGTTCACCTCCCTGGGGCTCCTGGAGAACCCTCAGGTGGCTACCTGGTAATTACTCCAATGTTCCAGCACATTCAGGTTGAGTAGGGAGGCAGGTTCACCTGGTGAATTGATTCCAGGGCACAGGAATCAGGCATAAAGTCAATGGGCAGCAGGTGAGGTTGCTGCTGTGATTTCCTTCCAGTCGACCATCCCTCCTGAGCAGAGAGCAGACCTCCCCGTCTCTCCCAGCACTGTGTCTGGTGTGTTTTCTCAATGCCTCAGTGGAACAAGAAAGGACTGAGCCTGCCAGAACCAAGGTAGTGTGTGCAGCATTATCATGACAGCTGTAAAAACAGTTAATATCACACAGAACCAAAGGGAAGAGAGGAGGACTTCTCTGGGACAGTGTGGGGAGAGGAGACCAACCCCACACTTGTTTCTATCATCCTAGGAGATTGCCGGAGAAGGCAGTGACACCCCACTCTAGTACTCTTGCCTGGAAAATCCCATGGACGGAGGAGCCTGGTAGGCTGCAGTCCATGGGGTCGCTAATAGTTGGACACAACTGAGCGACTTAACTTTCACTTTTCACTTTAATGCATTGGAGAAGGAAATGGCAACGCACTCCAGTGTTCTTGCCTGGGGAATCCCAGGGACGGGGGAGCCTGGTGGGCTGCTGTCTGTGGGGTCACACAGAGTCAGACACGACTGAAGTGACTTAGCAGTAGCAGTAGGAGATTATAGGAACCCACTCGTTTCCACCTTAGGGGCCCAGCAGAGACTTGGTGTCCTAACCAACGGTCCTGTGACCCCAGGTGCAGGGTCTGGGGATTGTGTGGGTCTCACCCCTTCCACGTGGGTCAGGATCCTGTGTACACGGAGACCACATGTCTGCTGTTCACCTGCTGTGTGTCCTGTCTCCTCAGAGATTCCCAGCATCTGAATTGAGGGTGTTTCCCTGATTAACCTGTGGTCCTTTTCCTTCTCTTCACCTTGTCGCATTCACATGAGGTCAGGCACCTTTGAGTGGGTTGCTGCTCTGTGTTTTGCCGAGTAAAAACCTTTGGAGATGTCATATTAATATCATAGCATATCACATGCTAATTAATAGGGTCATGATTGTCTGGTTTCCCCTAGACCAAGCTCAGCTAATTTAGTTTGTTATTGAATTATTATTTTATATTGGAGTAGAGTTGATTTCCAGTGTTTATTTTTAGGTGTACATGAACTCGATTCAGTTATACATGGCCATACATACATTCTTCTTCTGTTTCTTTCTCATATAGGCTATTACAGTTTGTTCAGGAGAGTTCCCTGTTCTAGTCAGTAGGTCCTTTTTCATTATCAACTTGATATATATTCATGTGTATATTTTCATCCTAAATTCTTAATTTATCCTTCCTTCCTTTCTTTTGATAATCAGAATTTGGAAAAAAAAAAAGAATTTGGTTTTCTCAAGCTGTTTCTGTTTTGTGCATTAGTTCATTGGTATGAATTTATAGATCCCACCTGTATCTGATATCTTAAGATATTTGTCTTTTTGTCTTTGACTTACCTCACATAGAATTATAATTTCTTGGTTCGTCCATGCTGCTGCCAATACGATTATTTCGTCCTGTCTTGTGGCTGAGTAGTATTTTAGTGTACAGATGTACGATGTAGTCTTCATATTTGTGTCAGTGGACATTTTGGTGGGTTTTGTGTTTGGACTATTGTAAATAGTGCTGCCCTGAAAATTGAGGTGCACATGTCATTTTGAATTATGATTTTCTTTGGATCAAAGCCCAGGAATGGGATTGCAGGATCATATGATACCTCTGTGTTTAATGTTTCAAGGAACCTCCATGCTGTTTTCCATCATGGCTTCACCAGTTACAGTCCCACCAAGACCGTAGGAAGATTCCATTTTCTGTACGTTCTGTACAGCATTTATTCTTTGCAGGTATTTTCGATGATGGCCATTGTGACTATGTAAGGTGATAGCTTATTGAAGTTTTGATTGGCATTGATTTAATAATTATTGATGTGGAGTATCTTCCTATGTGCTTTTATTATTTTACACCTTGTGAATACAATTTACCTCTTGAAACTGGCTTCTTGAAACTTGGCCCTGTTTGGAGTGCTTTGCAATGATTTTCCCCAGGACAGTTCTTGAGTGCAGGTGTCATTTAAAGCCCTGTTGGACTTGTGACTATTAAGAGCCCTTCAGCACCTGTTTTATGGCTTCCCTGCTGGCTCAGTCCACCTGCAATGCAGGAGACTTGCAGGAGATATGGGTTTGATCCCTGGGTCAGGAAGATCCCCTGGTGCAGGAAATTGCACCTCACTCCAATATTCTTGCCTGGGAAACCCCATGGACAGAGGAGCCTGGCAGGCTCCAGTCCATGGGGTCACACAGAGTCAGACATGACTGAGTGACTAAACAACAAAAGCACCTGTTTTAATGTGTATATATTGATCTGAACCAGCTAATTACTTCCTGCCCCTCCACATTTCTCTTTTGGTAACCATAAGTTTCTTTTCCAAGTCTGAATCTGTTTCTCTTTTGTAAAAAAGTTCACTTGCATCCTTTTTTGGTCCTTTCTTTATTGTGAGAAAATATACAGAAAATGAAATTTAATGTTTTAAAATATACAGTTCAGTAGTATTACAGACATTCACCTTGTTGTACCACATCACCATCACTCATGTCCAGAACTTCACCTTTTCAAACTGAAACTCTGAACCCATTAGACAGTAACTTCCCATTCCCTCTTTCCTCATCCTTGGCAGTAACCATTCTACTTTCTGTCTCTGTGAATCTGACTACTCTTGGCATCTCATATACATGGAATCCTACAGCATTTGTCCTTTACCCCAGGATTATTTCATGTAGCTTACTGTCTTCAAGATTCACTTATGTTGTACCATGTTTCAGAATATTTTTTAAAGGCTGAATAATGTTCCATTGTACCTATAGATCTAGAGCTTTGTAGTTTGTCCTCACAGAGATCTTGTACATATTTTGTTACATTTATAACCAAATATTTGTTTCTTCTTCTTTCTTGGTGCTAATGTAAATAGTATTGGGTTTTTAATGTTATTTTTTTCCTTCTTTTTGTTTCTGGGTTTTTAATTCTAATTGTTGATTACTGATCTATAAGAAAGCTATTAGCCAGCCATTGCACCCTTAATTTGATGCTGCACTTCCCCTCCCTAACCATCCTTGACTCAAGGCAGTACCAACTCCCATAACTAAGAGCATCACTGCCTCTCCAAGAAGCCCAAGGCTCCCACACACCTGCAGGGGAGCAGACGGGCACTCTGGGTCTGAAGCATTCTCGCTTGTGCCAGGTGCATGCTGGAATGTGCAGAAACAGGTGAACTCCCACCCAGTAATGAGAGAGGGAAGTTTAGGGGTCCTCACCTAACATGCTCGGGTACTCAGTTGTGTCCGATTCTTTGCACCCCCATGGACTGTAGCCCACAGACTCCTCTGTCCGTGGGATTTTCCAGGCAAGAATACTGGAGGGGGTTGCCATTTCCTTCTCCTGCATCCATTTTTAAATTACACCTAGGAGTGATATCATA
The DNA here is from genome assembly GCF_029407905.1 of Bubalus kerabau. Taxonomy (NCBI): domain Eukaryota; kingdom Metazoa; phylum Chordata; class Mammalia; order Artiodactyla; family Bovidae; genus Bubalus; species Bubalus kerabau. Next base: position 28,457,671 of record NC_073642.1, read on the forward strand.
TGATACTTGTCTGTACCTGTCTTCCTTCCTTCACTTGGAATGATCACCTTGACTTTCTTTTCTGTGGCTGGACTTGGAATTATTTCCTATGTCTTTATAGTTGAGAAATATTGCATTGTGTATATGCACCCCATCATGTATCCATTTATCTGTAATTTCATGAGTTAGCTTGCTACCCAAATGTGGCTATTGTACCTTGTGGAGCTGAAATTCCTGGGGTTCCCGTAGCTTTTAAATTTTTTGTTTTCTCCAGATTTATGCCCAGATGTGGGATTGCTGGGTCCTGAAGTACTTCTATGGTATTTTTTGAATAAAACTCCATGTGTTCTCCCTACTGGATGAATTTATGTACATTGCAGTCAACGGTGCAGGAGGGCTCCCTTGTCTCTGCACTCTCTCTAGGATTTATTCTTTTAAAAATAATTTTATTCATTTATCTTTGGTTGCACTGAGTCTTGGTTGCTGAACATAGGCTTTCTCTATCTGCAGCAAGCAGGGGCTACTCTCTAGTTTCACTGTTCAACTTCTCCTTATGGTAGCTTCTGGTCGCAGAATGTGGGCTCTAGAGTGCCAGGCTTCGGTAGTTGCATCAGGCGGGCTCAATATTTGTGGTTCAAGGGCTCTAGAGCACAGGCTCAACAGTTTTGGCCCATTGGCTTAATTGTTTCACGTGTGTGGAATCTTCCCAGACCAGGGATCAAACCCGCGTCTCCTGCATTTGCAGGCTGATTCTTAACCACTACACCACCAGGGAAATCCTAGCATTTATTCTTTAAGATGTTTTGAAATGGCCATTCTGACCAATGTGAGTGCTTAGCTCATTGGACTTTTAATTTGCATCTTTCTGATAATTAGTGATGCTGAGCATCTTTTCATGTGCCTATCTGCAATCTGTAGGCCTTCCTTGGAGAAATATTCATTTCAGTCTTGGTTCACTTTGTTCTTGGGTTGTATTTATTTTTTTATATTGAGTTGCATGAGCTGCTTGTATATTTTGGAGATGAATTCCCTGTGGGTATCTTCATTGCAAATCTTTCTCCCTATTCTGAGGGTTGTGCTTGTCTCACGGTTAGGGTTTCCTTTGGTAGACAAATGGTTTTAAGGTTAATGAGGTCCCATTTTCTGATTTGTGGTTTATTTTTCATTATTCTGAGAGGTAGATCCACAGCAAACTTTGCTGCATTTTATGTCAAATCATGTCCTGTTTATGTTTTTCTCAAGAATTTCATAGTATCCATCATTACTTTTAGATATATAATACTATTTGGAGTTTATTTTGTATATGATGTTTTCTAATTTCATTCTCATTTTCATGTCTGAAGGAACCCTCACTGTGTCTTCCATAGTGGCTATTACCAATTTCCATCCCAAGCATCAGTGGAGAAGGGCTCCCTTGTCTACACATCCTCTCTAGCACTTATTGTTTGTAGAATGCTTGGTAATGGCCATTCTGACCAGTGTGATGTGATGCCTTGCTGTAGTTTAGATTTGCATTTCTCTAGTGATGTTGACATCATTTCATGTGGTGTTTTTTTTCTTTAAGGGTGTAACTTAAGCTTACGTCTTGAAATTGGCTTCTTGAATGCCTGCCTTGTTTTGAGTTCTTTGTTCATGATTACCCCTAGGACACTTCTTGAGAGCATGTGTTTTATTTATATATTTATTTACAGCCCCTACGTAGATACTTGTGAATATTAAATGTCCAGTAAGCACCCCACTCCAGTACTCTTGCCTGGAAAATCCCATGGATGGAGGAGCCCAGTAGGCTGCAGTCCATGGGGTCGCTAAGAGTCGGACACAACTGAGCGAATTCACTTTCACTTTCATGCGTTGGAGAAGGAAATGGCAACCCACTCCAGTGTTCTTGCCTGGAGAATCCCAGGGACGGGGGAGCCTGGTGGGCTGCCGTCTATGGGGTCGCACAGAGTCGGACACGACTGAAGAGACTTAGCAGCAGCAGCAGCACAGCTCTTCATGGTGTTATTACAGAAAATGGCCACAAGGGAGCAGCACTGTTTCATGTCCAACTCTGGTTCTTCGGGCAAACTGAGCCTTTGGGACAGTTGGCTTCCTGAGCTGAGAATTAGAGTGGAACTCGCCTGAGCAAACACTCAATGCCTTGTGTCTCACTACTTCTTCCCCTTAAGGCTTCACCCCTCCCTTTCAGACTCATCCCAAACCTCGGGCACTGCTCCCTGCTGAAACGCCTAGGAGGCTGCACTCTCAAGAGAGACCCCAGCACCAGGGGACCTGGAGGCCAGGTGACTTTTCAAAAGTTCTCGTGGTCAGAGGCTCAGGCTACCATTCTTTCGATGCACTAGGGTCTATAGTCCAAGCTAGGGAAAACCAGATAGTACAGGTTTAAGAGGGGGCTCAAAATTAAGGATACCTGGCCCTACTGTCTCAAATCCTCTCCAGTCCAGTCATGGGACCCAAGCCTGCTCAGGTTCCTGGTATGGCAAACAGCACATGTCGGGGAGATCAGAGGGAATAAAATAGGCATCACTCTTTTCTGCTCTTTAATTTCATGCTGATACAGTGTAGCCCTATATTTGATTTGCAGTTTTGTTCTTATTGTCAGTATATAGGCTCCTTATTCTGTTATGCCATATACATACAGCGTATCTGTTTTTTTCAATTATTTGCCAGAGAGGTTATTAAACAAGGTCCAGTAAACTCCTTGTGCTGAACATTATGTCCTTCTGAAGTATCTATTCTGACTCTATGGGACCCCAAGGGCTGAAGCCCACTGAGATTCTCTTTCCATGAATTCTCCAGGCAAGAACAGGCCTCTAGGTAGACACTCAGCTTATTGTATCTATGAGGCCTCTAAGCAGAGGCTCAGCTCGTGTGTGACTATGAGGCCTTGAGGCAAACTTTTAGCTTCTTGTGTCTATGACACCTCCAAGCAGATGCTCAGCTAGAGACCTTAAGGCTGATGCTCAGCTTGTGTGTGTGTGAGGCCTCTAGGTGGACTCTCAGCTCATGTGTGACTAAGTGGCCTCAGAGCAAATGCTTACCTCATGTTTGACTATAAGCTTTCTAGGCAGATGCTCAGCTCATGTCTATGGCCTCAAGGCTCTAGCTCAGCTTGTGTGTGTCTACAAGGCATCTAGTCAGAAGCTCAGCTCATTGTGTCTATGAGACCTCTAGGCAGACACTCAGCTTGCATTTATCTAGAGGCCTCCAGCCTCTTGCTCAGATTGTTTGTGTGTATGAGGCGTCTAAGCAGATCCTCACCTTCTGTTTGACTATAAGGCTTGTATGAAGACACTCAGTTCATGTATATCTTGAGGGCTCAAGACTGATGCTCCTCTTGTGTGTGTCTATGAGGCCTCTAGGTGGACGCTCAGCTCCTGTCTATCTAGAGGCCTCAAAGCTCTTGCTCAACTTGTGTGAGACTGTGGACATGTAGAAAGATTCTCAGCTCTTGTCTACATCTTGTCCTGTGGCCATTTGTGTTCTTTTTTCTCTCTCTCCTTTTTTTTATTTCCTTAAAGGGTATGAGGAAAATTGACCCCTGAAATTGGCTTCTTGAAAGTCAGTTGTGTTTGGAATCATTTCTGCAATACCCGTGGCAGGACCTTTCCTGAGGGCAGCTGTCATTCACCGCCCCACAGGCCTTTTGAATTGGAGATGCCAGGCAGCCCCCGTGGGCAGGTTGTAGTTACAGGAAATGTCCACAAGGCGGCAGCATCTCTTCATGCCCAACTCTGATTCCACCTACAACCGGAGCCTTAGGGAAAGTCGGCTTCCTGAGCTGTGAATTAGGGTGGAATGGATACACCCAAGGGCTTGTATCTCAGGACTCCTTCCCCCATGAAGCTTCACCCCTCCCTCCCCTCTAGCTTGATGCCTGCCTGGGGGCACTGCTCCCTGATGAGGTGCCTAGGAGGCTGCACTCCCAAAAAGTCGAGCTGGGGACCCCAGCACGAGGAGACCTGGGGTCTGGGTGATTTTCCATGTTCCTCCAAGTCAGTGGGTCCTGCTATTAGGATTTGTGGTCACTAGGAATTCTGGCTCCAGCCAGGGCAAACCAGACAGTATAGGTTTAAGAGGGCTATCACGATGGGCACCCTGCTCAGCAGTCTTGACTCCACCCCAATCCAGCCCTGGAACTCAAGCCTACTCAGGTTCCAGGATTCGGATAGCATCCTAAGTCAAGCCAGTCATAGGGAACAAACAAGGCATTACTTTTCTTTCCTTTAATTTCATGCCAATGCTATGTTGATATCTGGTTGGTTTGCACTTTTGTCCTTGTCCGCAGGGTACAATGGACTGATTCAGCTATGACATATACAAATAGGCTTTAGTATTTTTTATTGATTCTTTTGCCATCAAGGTCATTGAACAAGGTCGAGTAAAGTTCCCTGTGCTGAATATCAGATCCCTATGGGACATTTATTAGAGGTACAGTTTCCTTGTACATATGCAAGGAGCAAAGAAAGGTGATAATCCTTGTGGATTATCTGTTACAGCTACAGATTTCATTGTATATGTTAGAGATAAATATTTCTCTGTAGATGTGTTCAGAACAAAGGAAGTATGGAAGGCAAAAGATAATCCTTATGAATTAATTAATAGACATATATATATCTGTGGGTACGTTAGAGATATCAGAGAAGGAAAAGGCAACCCACTCCAGTATTCTTGCCTGGGAAATGTCATGGGCAGAGGAGCCTGGCGGGCTATAGTCCATGGGGTTTGCAAAGTGTTGGACATGACTTAGAGGCCAAAAAACAATGACAGAGATACACATTTCAGTACGTATGTAGAAGGAAGGAGATAATCCTTGTGGATTACTATTACAGATACAGATTTCTGTGTATAGAGAGTAACAACCTCCTAATTCATCCCTGGCACTTTGCTTTCTTTTTGGAATTCATTGTGTTTGAATCTCAGAATTTCTTTTTATGTTGTAAATTACTTCCTCTGTATCTCGTTCTTTTCTTTTTTCAGTTTTGCCCTCAAGGTGATAGGTCGTTGCTGAGCCTTGAAAGACGCTGGGATTCTTGGCCTCTGGAGGAGAGGAATTCAATCTGGGGCCAGTGATGAGGCTTGATCACTCAGAGCTTTTGTATAGCAGAGTTTTATTAAAGTATGAAAAGGAACAGAGAACACTTCTGACATAGACATCAGAAGGGGGATGGAGAGTGCCCCAATCCCTAGTTTTAGCAAGGGAATTATATACTTTTTAATTGGTTATTACAGTAAATCAAAAGAAGGTCTCAAGGTTGTAAAGATCTAACTAGACTCACTCCCATAATATACATTTGGCTTCCCTTGTGGCTCAGCTGGTAAAGAATCTTCCTGCAATGAGGGAGACCTGCGTTTGATCCCTGGGTTGGGAAGATCCCCTGGAGAAGGGAAAGGCTACCCACTCCAGTATTCTGGCCTGGAGAATTCCATAGACTGTATAGTCCATGGGGTTGCAAAGAGTCGGACATGACTGAGCAACTTTCACTTTGGGGTTACAAAGAGTTGGACATGACTGAGTGACTTTCACTTTCTTCAAGATAACGGGATTAGTCAGAACATTTTCAGCAAGGAGAAATATATCCTCAAGCAAGACACATTATTGTTATAGAATCCTTACTAAGGAATGTGGGGAAAAAGTTTGTCCTTTCCTCCTCCTTGAGAACCCCAGACCCCTTTCTCCTCCTCGGGGACCCTGGACTTCTTGTCAACCTGCCTGGGAATTGACTTTCTCAAAGGAACATCATCAGCTGTTTTCTTCTGTTGCTGACTTCACTTACTATACTTTCCTCCAAGGTCCATCCTTGTGGGGACCATTGACATAATTTCATTATTTCAGTGGCAATACTTCAAGTCTGAGTAATAGCCCTTTCTATATATGTACCACATTTCTTTAAACTGTCAGTGGGCCTTTTCTTATGTCTGTGTCTTGGCAGTTGGAGGTACCACTGCAGTGAAAGTTGGGGTTCATATGTAATTTTGAATGATGTTTTTTTGTAATGTAGGCTTGGGTGTGGGTATTAGAATCCTAGGTTTAGCTCTCTTGACTTTTTTGGTTCTGGCCTGTGCAGGCTGTCCCTTCAAGGAATTGTTGCCAATGTCTGTTCCCAGGAAACATGATGGTGGGCGGGAGGGTGGGGGGGGTTCCATCATCTCCCAGGACTCTCCTCCATGTACTGTTTGCAGACAGTTAAGATGGCCATTCTGGCAGGATTTCATTTCTTGTCTTTTTGATCAGCGTCACTCCTGTAATTCAGAATGCTGAGCATCTTGTCCTGTGGTGCTCTGGGTTCTTTTTTTCTTTCCTTAAAGGGTGTGATAAAATTGACCTTTGAAAGTGGCTTTTTGAAAGTCAGTTGTGGTTTGGAATTCATTTCTGCAGTACCTGCTGCAGGTCCTTTCTGAGGGTACCTGCCCCAAAGGCTTTTTGAATTGGAGGTGCCAGACAGTTGTTGTTACAGGAAATGTCCACAAGGTGGCAGCACCTCTCCATACCCAACTCTGGTTCTACCTGCAACCAGAGCCTGGGCTGTGGAGAGGAATGTGAATGAGGACACACCCAAGGGCTTCTGTCTCACTACTTCTTCCCCGCTGAAGCTTCACCCTTCCCTCCCCTCTAGCCTCATGCCTACCTGGGGCACTGCTCCCTGATGAGGTGCCTAGGAGGCTGCACTCTCAGGAAGGAGTCTTGAGCTGGGGACCCCCAGCACCAGGAGACCTGGGGTCTGGGTGATTTTCCATGTTCCACCAAGTCAGAGGGTCAGGCCATTAAGATTGGGGTTCACTAGGGATTCTGGCCCCAGCTAGGGCAAACCAGACAGTACAGGTTTAAGAGGGCTCCTATGAAGGACACCCTGCTCGGCTGTCTCGACCCCAGCCCAGCCCTGAAACTCAAGCCTACCAGGTTCCAGGATATGGATAGGATCCTAAGTCAAGCAGTCGAAGGAAATACACTAGGCATTACTATTCTTTCCTTTAATTTCATGGCAATTCTATGTTGAAATCTAGTCAATCTGCAGTTTTGTCCTTGTCCACAGGGTACAATTGGCTGATTTAGCTGTGACATACGCATACAAGCTTTAATACTCTTTATTGATTCTTTTGCCATTGAGGTTATTGAACAAGGTCAAGTAAAGTTCTCTGCTGAACCTCAGATCCCTATGGGACATTTATCAGAGGTACAGTTTCTTTGTACATGTGCAAGGAACGAGGGAAGGAAATAATCCTTGTGGATTATCTATTACAGCTACAGATTTCATTGTATATGTTCAAGACAAATATTTTTCTGTATATGTGCATGGAAGGAAGGTGGAAGATACTCCTTGTGTACTAGCAAATACCGATATGTATTTTGGTGTGTATGTTCAGATCCTGGAGAAGGAAATGGCAGCTCAGTCCAGTATACTTTCCTGGGAAATGTAATGGGCAGAAGAGCCTGCCAGGCTATAGTCCATGGGGTTCACAGTGTTGTACACAACTTAGCAACCAAACAATAACAACGTTAGAGATATACATTTCAGTGCATATGGGGAAGGAAGAAAGGAGATAATCCTTGTGGATTATCTATTACAGATTTCTGTGTATAGGTTAGTAACAACCTCCTAATTCATCCCTGGCACTTTTTTTTTTTTAATTCTTTGTATCTCAGAGTCACTTTTTCTGTTGTAAATTACTTCCTCTGTATTTCTTTCTTTCAATTTCACCCTCAAGGGACATCACCTACTATTTTCTTCCTCCATTGCTTACTTCACTTAGTGTATTTTCCTCCAAGGTCCATCTTTGTTCGGACCATTGGCATAATTTCATTATTTCCATGGCGATATTTGAAGTCTGAGTAATAGCACCTTGAATATATATACCATATTTCTTTCAGATTTAATCTGTCAGTTGACCTTTTCTTTGTTCTGTGTCTTGGCAGTTGGAGGTACCACTGCAGTGAAGGTTGGGGTACATATTGTCATTTTTAATGATGGTTTTACATAATATAGATCCAGGTGTGGGTATCAGAATCCGAGCTCTCTTGACATTTTTTTGTTATGACCTGTGCAGGCTGTCCCTTCAAGCAACTGTTGCCAATGTCTGTTTGCAGGGAACATGAAGGAGAATTCCGTCATCTCCTGGCTCTCTCCTCCGTGTACTGTTGGCAGACAGTTAGGATGGCCATTCGGTTAGACGGGATTTGGTTTCTTATTGTCATTTTGATCAGCATCTGTCCTGTAATAATTTGGGACACTAGCATCTTGTCCTTGGCCATTTGGGTTCTCTCTTTCTATTTTCTTTTTTTTTTTCCTTAAAGGGTGTGAGGAAAATTGACCTTTGAAATTGGCTTCTTAAAAGTTGGTTGTGTTTGGAATTCATTTCTGTAATATGTGTGGGCATATTCCTTTCCTGAGGGCAGCTGTGACACGATATGACCTCTAGGGGGTACTTCATCTCGTATAGGTCTAGGAGGCCTCTATGCAGATGCTCAGCTCCTGTGTGTCTTTGAGGCCTCTAACAGATGCTAAGCTTGTATATATCTAAATGCCTCTAGGCTGATGCTCAGGTCGTGTGTGACTAGGAGGCCTCTAGACAGATGCTCAGCTCGTTTGTGTCTATGAGGCCTCTGGCTATGCACTCAGCTCAGTGTTTCTATGAGGCCTCCAAGCAGGCGCTCAGTTCATGTGTCTCTGAGGCCTCTAGGCAGACACTCAGCTTGTATGTGTCTATGAGGCCTCTAAGCAGATGCTCAGCTTCTCGGTGTCTATGAGGCTGCTAGGCAGTCGCTCCCTGATAGCTCAGTTGGTAAAGAATCCACCTGCAATGTGGGAGACCTGGGTTCAATCCCTGGGGTGGGAAGATCCCTTGGAGAAGGGAAAGGCTATCCACTCCAGTATTCTGGCCTAGAGAAGTCCATGGGGTTGCAAAGAGTTGGATACAACTGAGCGACTTACACTTTCACTTTACACTTTCACTTTACACTTTTAGGCAGATGCTCAGCTCTTGTGTGTCTAGGATGACTCTAGGCAGATGCTCAGCTCCTGTGTGTCTTTGAGGCCTCTAACAGATGCTAAGCTTGTGTTTAAACACTTCTAGGCAGACGCTCAGCTCATGTGTGTATATTGGGCCTCTGGAGAGATGCTCAGCTCGTGGGTGACTATGAGGCCAGATTGTTTAATTCTGAGCCATTCAGGGACTTTGTTCTTCTGATCTTAACATATCTAATTTTCCCACTTTTATCAGCTGTATAATGCCAAACACAGAAGATGCAGACAGATTTCAACAAAACCGGCACAAACAGATTTCAGCATTGATGCATCCAGATGAACTGATTCCCAGATTGGGTAAATCAGTTTACCCTATAAAGCAAATGAACTAATTCTAACTAGGCTACCCACCTCCACAAGAGTTACCTCCCAAATGAACCTGTTCCAACTAGACCAGTTCCCAAACCAGGTAAATACATTTACCCTGTTGCCTGGAAAATCCCATGGACGGAAGAGCCTGGTAGGATGCAGTCCATGGGGTTGCTAAGAGTCAGACACGACTGTGACTTCACTTTCACTTTCCACTTTCATGCATTGGAGAAGGAAATGGCAACCCACTCCAGTGTTCTTGCCTGGAGAATCCCAGGGACGGAGAAGCCTGGTAGGCTGCAGTCCATGGGGTCGCACAGAGTCGGACACGACTGAAGCGACTTAGCAGCAGCAGTGAAAGTCGCTCAGTCATGTCTGACTCTCTGCAACCCCATGGACTATACAGTCCATGGAATTCTCCAGGCCAGAATACTGGAGTGGGTAGCCTTTCCCTTTTCCAGGGGATCTTTCCACCCCAGGGATCAAACCCAGGTCTCCCGCATTGCAGGAGGATTCTTTACCAGCTGAGCCACAAGGGAAGCCCATCTACCCTACAATTTACCCTACAATTGAGCTAATTGCAACTAGGGTGGGCACGCCCCACGAGGGCTAGTTCCCAATGAACTGGTTCAGGGTAGAGTCCAACAACACCTCCTCTCTGCAAATGGGTACCCAAGAAAATTTGCTTATCCCATAAAGGAAAAGCCCAGATTGAGGGGAAAATATGTTCCCATGTGTACACCAGAGCCGACTTATCCTCCAAAATCGAGCCTGTTGGCTCTTAACACAAAAGGACACACAAAACATCATACTGGCTGAACCAGCTATCAAATTGCATATACTTACCCTACAAATGAAATTGAGTCCCTGGACTCTAGTTTTTTGGTTCCTTGTCTCAACTGCCAAATGCTGGGGTTACCCGGTGCCACTTCAGGACAACAAATGGTCCCAGTAGCTGCTAGGGTCTTGCCCCAATATTCCCTGATCAGGTCCAGCTAGCCACAAGCAGCAAGGCTCCTGGCTGGCTAAGGCAAATTGTTCCTGAGTCCAACCTCGTCGTTCTGCTCACTGAACGATATAGGCCAATGAATCCCAGAGATGAAGTGTTGAGGCAAGGAAGGGACGTTAATTGGGGAGCCAGCAGATGGAAAGGATGGCAGGCTAGTGCCTTAAATTAAATGCCAGATTGTTTTATAGATCAGAGAGAAAGAAACAATGAGTAAAGTCAAAAGGCAGAAGGAGAGGGAGATGCAGTGGGGAAGTAAAGTGAGAGGGTCTTCAGTCTTGCAAAAGGGAATGAAAAGCCTTCAGAAGGGGTGCTCATCTCTTCTATTTCTAGGTGGGCAGGGACAAAGTATCTCTCCCTGAGCTGAACAAAGACACTTGAGTTTATAGCCAAGCAGGGGGATAGGGGCCTCCAGGCAAGCCATTGAGTACAATTATAATAATTAAAGAACGAAAACCAAGTCAAAAAGTTTTCAGCGTGGAGTCAGAATTGGCTTTCTCCCTGCAACAAAATGAAGGAACCCGTTTTCATGTTCCCTGGGAACAGACATGGGCAACAACCCCTTGAAGGGACAGCCTCCACAGGCCAGAAGAAAAAATTTCAAGACAGCTAAACCTGGAATTCTAATACCCACACCTGGGCCTATATCACGAAAAACCATGATTCAAAATGAAAAATGCACCCCGGTGTTCACTACAGTGGTACCTCCAATCACCCAAGATAAGGGCCAATCACAGATAAAATCTTAAACAAATGTAGTACATACATAAAATGGGCTATTTTTATATTATTATTATATAATATATATTATTATTAAAATGGACTTGAAAAACCAACACTGAAATTATGAAATTAGGCCAACGGTCCCCACAGGGATGGACCTTGGTGGAAAGTATTCTAAGAGAAATTAGCAACAGGGGAAGGAGAAATTGAAAAAAAGACAGAGGAAGTCGTTTACAACATAGACACTCTGAGATGCAAACACAAACCCAGAATTCCAAAGAGGGGGGAATAAAAAGGGAAAGAGCCAGGGGTGGATTAGGAGGTCAGTACTAATGTATCCATGGAAATCTGTGTCTGTAATAATTCACAAGGATTATCTCCTCCTCCCATCCTTTCTCCATTCTTCCTTCCTTTCACACAGGCACTGAAATCTGTATATCCAACATATATCCAGAAATCTGCTACTGTATGAGCTAATCCACAAGGCTTATCTCTGCCCTTCCTTCCTTGCACATGTACAATCTGTATCTCTAATAGTCCACAGGGACCTGATGATCAGAATAGAGAACTTTACCGGACCTTGTTCCATAAACTCCATGGACAAAAATAAAAAACTACACATATGCTGAATATATCTGTCATAACTGAATTAGTTCATTGTACACTGAGGACAAGCACAAAACTGCAAATCGACTAGACTTCAACACAGCATCAGCTTGAGACTAAGGAAAAGGAAAGGAAAGAAAGAGTAATGCCTTCTTTATTCCCTCTGACCTCTGAGACTTGGGCTCTTATCCCATCCCTGAACCATTAGGAAACTTGAGTCCCAGGGCTGGCCTGTGGTGGCATCGAGATGGCCTGGCAGGGTGCCCTTCATAGAGATGCCTCTTAAATGTGTACTGTCTTTTTCTGGCTGGGACCAGAATCCCTAGTGTACCCCAACAATGGTGGCCTGACCCTCTGGCCTTGAGGATACAGGGTAAAGTCACCAAGTATCCAGGGTCTGGGCACTGGGGACCCCAGCTGAAGCCTCTTTCCTGAGGGTGCAGCTTCCTAGGCACCTCCTCAGAGAGTGGTGCCCCAGGTAGGCATGAGTCTTCAGGGGAGGAGTAAAGCTTTATGGGTAAGAAGCAGTGAAGCATAAGCCTTTGGATGTTTGCTCAGTCATATTCCACTCTAATTCATGGCCCAGGAAGCCTACTCTCCTAAGGTTCTGGCTGCAGGTGGAACTGGAGTTGGGCATGAAGTGCTGCTGCCTGTGGACATTTCCTTTAACTACAATGTGACTCCGGTTTTTTTTTTTTTTTTTTTTTTTAATTTTATTTTTAAACTTTACATAATTGTATTAGTTTTGCCAACTATCAAAATGAATCCGCCACAGGTATACATGTGTTCCCCATCCTGAACCCTCCTCCCTCCCCATACCATCCCTCTGGGTCGTCCAAGTGCACCAGCCCCAAGCATCCAGTATCGTGCATCGAACCTGGACTGGCAACTCGTTTCATACATGATATTTTACATGTTTCAATGCCATTCTCCCAAATCATCCCACCCTCTCCCTCTCCCACAGAGTCCATAAGACTGTTCTATACATCAGAGTCTCTTTTGCTGTTTCGTACACAGGGTTATTGTTACCATCTTTCTAAATTCCATATATATGCGTTAGTATACTGTATTGGTGTTTTTCTTTCTGGCTTACTTCACTCTGTATAATAGGCTCCAGTTTCATTCACCTCATTAGAACTGATTCAAATGTATTCTTTTTAATGGCTGAGTAATACTTCGTTGTGTATATGTACCACAGCTTTCTTATCCATTCATCTGCTGATGGACATCTAGGTTGCTTCCATGTCCTGGCTATTATAAACAGTGCTGCGATGAACATTGGGGTACACGTGTCTCTTTCCCTTCTGGTTTCCTCAGTGTGTATGCCCAGCAGCGGGACTCCGGTTCTATCTGCGCTTTGAATTCACAAGACCTCTGGTGCCCTTAGCAACGGCTGCCCTCAAGAAAGGTCTTTCAGCAGGTTTTGCAGAAATAAATTCCCAAAACAGCCAACTTTCAACAAGCCAATGGCAGCAGGTAAATTCTCCTCATACCCTTTAAGGAAAAAAAAAAAAATCCAATCAGCCAGAAGACAAGATGCTCAGCAACCCTAATTATGACAGGAGGAATGGAAATCAAATCCTATCTGACAGAACGACCATCCTGACTGTTGGCAAGCGGTAAATGGTGGAGAGAGCAGGGAGATGATGGAAACCCCCAACAAGTGCCATGGGAGTGGACACTGGCAACAGCCCCTAGAAAAAGACAGCCTCTGCAGGCCAGAACTAAAAATTTCAAGACAGCTAAGCCTAGGAATTTAAAATCCACACTTGGGTCTCTGTTACGAGAAACCATCACTGAGAATGATTCATGTACCCCAACGTTCACTGCAGTGGGACCTCCAGATGCCAAAAGAGAGACATGAGAATAGGTTCATCCACAGATGAAATCTTAAAGAAATGTGGTATATTAACGGGCTATTACTCAGACTTGAAAGACTGCCACTGAAATTATGAAATCAGGCCAATGATCCCCACAGTATGCACTTTGGAGCATCATACACTAAGCGAAGCCAGCAACGGATGAAGAAAGTGACAGATGATGTCCCTCCAAGGCAAAATAAGGAAGAGGTACAGGGGAAGTAGTGTACAACACAAAAAGAGAGTCTGAATTATAACACAATGGATTCCTCCCAGCCAAAAATAAACAACAGGAAACTACCAGGGATGAATTAGGAAGTTGCTACTAACCATACACAGAAATCTGTACCTGTAATAGATAAACCACAAAGATTATCTCCTTCCTTCCTTCCTTTCATGTATGCACTAAAATCTGTATCTCTAACATGCTTGTTGTTGTTTGGTCGCTAGTCATGTCTGACACTTTGTGATCCCATGGACTGTAGCCCACCAGGCTCCTCTGCCCATGGGATTTCCCAGGAAAGACTTCTGGAGTGGGTTGCCATTTCCTTCTCCAGTATCTCTAACATACCCACAGAAATATGTATCTCTATTAGCTAATCCACAAGGATTCTTCTCTGCCTGCCTCGTCTCCCTCATGCACGTATACAGTACCCAGGAAGCCGACTCCCCTAAGGCTCTGGTTGCAGTTGGAACTAGAGTTGGGCATGAAGAAGTGCTGTCCTGGAGAAAATGGGATCTTTCTACACTGCTGGAGAGAAACCACATCCTAAAAATAAGGCTAAAATTAAAACTGGATTTAATTATGACAGTATGTGGTTACATGGAGTATGAACCAAGAGACTAAATATGGCAGACAATATGTGAAAACAAATTTGATATCTAGGATTTGAGAGTAAGGTTTCTTGTCAGAGCTGCAGCTCGTATGCACATGCTTCATGTATCTTTTCAAATTATACCTTTGGATGTATGGCTAGAAGTGGGATTGCTGGATGATGAAAGTGAAAGTAGAGAGTGAAAAAGTTGGCTTAAAGCTCAACATTCAGAAAACCAAGATCATGGCATCTGGTCCCATCACTTCATGGGAAATAGATGGGGAAACAGTGGAAACAGTGTCAGACTTTATTTTTCTGGGCTCCAAAATCACTGCAGATGGTGACTGCAACCATGAAATTAAAAGACGCTTACTCCTTGGAAGGAAAGTTATGACCAACCTAGATAGCATATTCAAAAGCAGAGACATTACTTTGCCAACAAAGGTCCGTCTAGTCAAGGCTATGGTTTTTCCTGTGGTCATGTATGGATGTGAGAGTTGGACTGTGAAGAAGACTGAGCACCAGAGAATTGATGCTTTTGAACTGTGGTGTTGGAGAAGACTCTTGAGAGTCCCTTAGACTGCAAGGAGATCCAACCAGTCCATTCTGAAGGAGATCAGCCCTGGGATTTCTTTGGAAGGAATGATGCTAAAGCTGAAACTCCAGTACTTTGGCCACCTCATGCAGAGAGTTGACTGATTGGAAAAGACCCTGATGCTGGGAGGGATTGGGGGCAGGAGGAGAAGGGGACGACAGAGGATGAGATGGCTGGATGGCATCACTGACTTGATGGACGTGAGTCTGGGTGAACTCCGGGAGTTGGTGATGGACAGGGAGGCCTGGTGTGCTGCGATTCATGGGGTCGCAAAGAGTCGGACACGACTGAGCATCTGATCTGATCTGATGGTAACTCTAGTTTTTTTTGAGGAACCGCCATACTGTTCTCTACAGTGACTGCACCAATTTACATTCCCAGCAACAGTGTAGGAGGGTTCCCTTTCTCCACACCCTCTGCAACACTTTGTTTGGAGATTTTTAAGTGATGGCTTTCTGACCATTTTGAGGTGGTACCTCACTGAAGTTTTGATTTTAATTTTCAGATGTAAAATAAATTAGGTTTGACATCTCGACAGTTTTTTTTTTTTACAGATAAGGCTTTATTAAATATTTAGTTATTTCCTTTCTAGTCTAATGATAGGGACATGCATTTCATGTTACTCAAGGCAATGGGCGCAGTTTTTTCAAAGGGAAGGCTTAGTTTTGGTGGGACCAAGTTCCACCATCCAATAAAAGCTATTCCTTGAGCAAATACAGTCCCTGCCAAGGGGCCACATGGTGAGACCACCTTGTCTACTGACCCTTCCCACATCTCAGGCCCCAGTGTGACCATTCCATTTGAGGTTTAACAGTTGCCCTGGTGATTCAGCTTGACCTCTTTCTGTATGACTAGGTGAGTTGTTAATGACTTTTTATGATTCTACTGGGGCTTCGCAGGTGGTACTAGTGGTAAAGAACTGCCTGCCAATGCAGGAGACATCAAGATGCTGGTTCAATCCCTGGGTCAGGAAGATCCCTTGGAGGAGGGCTTGATAACCCACTCCAGTATTCTTTCCTGGAGAATCCCATGGACAGAGGAGACTGGTGGTCTGTGGTTCACAGGGTCACAAAGAGTTGGACAAGATTGAAGCGACTTGGCACACAGACGCTCACCCCCAGGAAAGGTCCTGCGGTGAACACTGCAGAAATAAATTGCAAACACAGCCAACTTTCAAGAAGCCAATGGCGAAAGGTAAAATTTCCTCATTCCCTTAAGAATAAAAACCCCAAACTGCCACAGGACAATATGCTCTGCATCCCTAATATTACAGGAGAAATGCCAATCAAAATGACAACAAGAAATCAAATCCAACCTGTCAGAATGGCCATCCTCACAAGTCTGCAACAGTACATGTGGGAGAGAGCTGGGTAGTGATGGAACCTACCTGACACAATCAGTGGGAATGGAGATTGCCAACAGCCCTAGAAAGTGCAGCCTCCACATTGCTAGAAAAAGATCTTCAGAAAAACTAAGCCTAGAATCTGACATACCTTCATGTGAGCTTATATACAAAATACCACCATTCAAAAAGACACATGCACCCCAACATTCACGGCAGCCCTACTTAAAATAGCAAAACACAGACCCAGAAAATGTCCACTGACAGATTAAAGCTTAAAGAAGATGTAGGACATGTATAAAATGGACTATGAAAAACTGCCACTGAAATTATGAAACTATGCCCCAGGTTGCCACAGGGATGGACCTTGAAGAATCTTACACTAACCAAGTCAGCCAGTCAAGGAAAGACAATAGTATACTGTCTCCCTTCTATGCAAGATGAAAAAAGAGCTGCAAAGGAACTAACTTACAACACAAAAAGAGACTCTGAGCACTCAAACAGAAAGTACCCTCCCCACAGAAAAAGTGAAGGGTCAGGGATGAATAAGAAATTCAGGACAAACATATACACAGGAATATGTATCTTTAATAGATAATCCACAAGCAGTCTCTCCTACCTTCCCTCCTCCGTTCCTTCCTTCCACATATACAAAGAAATCTGTATCTGTAATAGAAAATCCACAATGATTATTTCCTTCCTTCCTCATATATACATAAACCAGTATCTTCAATAGATAATCCATAAGGAGTATCTCCTTCCTTGCTCCTCCCTCCCACATAAACACAGAATCTGCATCTCTAACATATACACAGAAATCTATATCTGTTAATGGACAGTTTGCAAGGATTATCTCCTTCCTTCATTCTTTCCACATTTACACAGAAATTTGTATATCTAACAGATACTCCACAAACACCTGATGTTCAGCACAGGGAACTTTGCTCGAAATTCTGCAAAACGTCTAGGGCAAAACAATCCAAAAAAGAACAGATATGCTGTGTATAATCATATGTCATAATAGAATCAGGTGGTTGTATACTGATGACAAGCAAAAAATGACACATCAGCTATATTCCCATATAGCATTGGCATTAGATTAAAGAAAAGGAAAGGAAGTCAAAGCCTAGTTTATTTCCTTCCACCTCCCTGACGGGCTGCTACCCCATCCCTGGAGTCTGAGCAGCCTTGGAACCTATGACTGCCTTGAAGTGTCAAACAGCTGGGCAGGGTGTCCTTAATTGAGTACTGTCTGGTTTGCTCTGACTGGGACCAGAGTCCCTAGTACAACAAAAGGATGGTTGACCATCTGGCCTCAAACCCTGGAAAAGTAATCTAGATTCCAGGTTTATTGGTGCTGGTGCTGGGGTCCCCAATTCAAGCCTCCTTCCTGAGAGTTCAGTCTCCTAGGCACCTACCTCAGCAGGGAGCAGTGCCCCAGGTAAGCATGAGTCTGGAGGGGAGGGGTGAAGTTTCAGGGTGAAGTAGTAGTAAGACACAGGCCCTTGGGTGTTTGCTCAGGCACATTCCACTCTTAATTCACTGTCCAGGAAGCCTTCTTTCCCTAAGATTGCTTGCACATGGAACTCGAGTTGGGCATGAAGAAGTACTGCCACCTTGTGGACATTTTCTATAACTACAACTTCCGCAGGTGCTTACTGGCATCTCCAATTCACAAGGTGCAAGGGGCTGTTAATGATAGCTGCGTCAGAAAAGGCCCTACGGTAGATATTGCAGACATAAATTCCAAACACAACTGACTTTCAAGAAGCCAATTGTGACAGGTAAATTTTCCTCATACCCTTTAAGGAAGAAAAAGGAAAAAACACCAAATGGTCATGGGACAGGATATCCAACATTCCTATTTATTACAGGAGGAATACCAATTAAAATGACAACAAGCAATCAAATTCCATCTGAGAGAATGGTATCCTAACTGTATGAACAGTAAAATGGGGGAAAGAACTGAGAGATGATGGAATCCCACTTCACACTCCATGGGAATGAATGGATATTGGCAACAGGCTCTAGAAAGGACAGCCTCCATAGGCAACAATGAAAAATGTCAAGACAGCTAAGCCTAGGATTTTAATACCCACACCTGGGCCTATATTATGAAAATCCATCATTCAAATGACACATGCACCCCAACATTCACTGCAGGGCTACTTCCAATAGCCAAGACACAGACCAAAGATACGTTCCATCAACAGATTACATCTTAAAGAAATATTGTACATATATACAATGGGCTATTAATCAGACTTGAAAACACCCCATGAAATTATGCCAATGGTTCCCGTGAGGAAGAACCTAGGAGGATCATAAACTAAGCAGAATCAGCAACAGAGGAAGAAAATAGCAGATGATGTCTCTTCTAGGCAAAATTTTTAAAAAGAGATCCATAGGAAGTATTTTACAATATAAAAAGAAACTCTGAGATTCAGACACAAAGGAAAAAAAAGGGAAAGGGCCAGGGATGAATCAGGAGGTCAGTACTAACATAGAGACAGAAATCTGTAGTTGTAATAGATAATCTGGAAAAATTATCTCCTTCCTTCTTTCCTTCTACATAAGCACTAAACTCTATCTCTAACATACCCACAGAAATATATATCTGTATTAGGTAATCTACAAGGTTTATGTCCAGCCTCTTTCCTTCCTACCATACACATATATGCAGGAATTTGTGCATATCTCTAACATATACATAGAAATCTGTAGCTATAATGGATAATCCACAAGGACTCTTTCCTTCCTTGGTTCCTTGCGCATGTATAAAACAATCTATCTCTGATAGATATTCCACAGGGAACTGATGTTCAGCACAGAGAACTTTACTCAACCTTGTTCAATAACCTCTATGGCAAAAGAATCCAAAAAAGTACAATTATGCTCTATGTATATGTCATAACTGAATCAGTACATTGGACACTGGGGACAAGCACAAAAAGGCAAATCAGCTGTACTTCAAAATAGCATCGGCATGAGAGTAAAGAAAAGAACAAGAATGAAAAGTGAAGCCCAGTTAATACCCACTGACCTTCATAATTTGGGATAGTATCCGATCCCTGGAATGTGGGTAGTGTTGAGTCCCATGGCAGGACTGGGGCCAGCAGACTGCCCTTCATGAGACACCTCTTAAACCTGTTTTGCCTGGTTTTCTCTGGCTGTGACTAGAATCCAGAGCGCACCCAAAAGATGGTGGCTTGACAATCAGGCCTGGGGACCAAAGTGAAGTCACCAAGTATTCAGGTCCCCTGGTGCTGGCGTCCCCAGCTGAAGCCTCCTTGCTAAGCATGCAGCCTCCTAGGCCCCTCCGCAGGGAGCGGTGCCCCAGGTTGGCATGAGTCTGGAGGGCGGGGTGGAGCTTTGAGGGAAGAAATAGTGAGACTTAAACCCTTGGTTGCTCAGGCACATTCCACTCTAATTCAGAGCCAAGGAAGCCAACTTTCCCCAAGGCTCTGGTTGCATGTTGAATCAGTTGAGCATGAATAAGTGCTGCCGCCTTGTGGAGAGTGCCTGTAACTACATGTTGACCATGCTTGCTTCCTAGCACCTCCAACTCAAGACTTGTGGGGCCTCAGGAAAAGTCCTGCGGCCAGTACTGTAGAAATAAATTCCAAACACAACCGACTGTAAAGAAGCCAATTGGAACAGATAAAATTTTTCCCACACCCTTAAAAAAAAAAAAGTAAAATAAAAGACCCCAAATGGCCCAGGACAAGACACTCAATCATCCTATGATTACCATAGGAATCCCAATCAAAACGACAACAAGTAATCAAATACCCTCTGACAGAAAAGCTACCCTGACTGTATGCAAACAGTAAATGGGGGAGAAAGCTGGAAGATAATGGAACCTCCTACATGCTCCATGGGAATGGATATTGGCAACAGCCCCTAGAAAGGTCAGCCTCCACAGACAATTAAAAATTTCAAGAGAGCTAAGTCTAGGATTTTAATACCCACACTTGAGCCTATATTACCAAAAAAACCACCATTCAAATGACACACGTACCCCAACGTTCACTGCAATGTTACTTCCAATAGCTAAGACACAAACCAAAGAAACGTTCCATTAAAAAATTAAATATTAAAGAAATGTGGTACATATATACCTTAGGCTTTTACTCAGACATGAAAAACTGCCATGAAATTATGCCACTGGTCCAAACAAGGATGGATGTTAGAGGATCATATATGTAGGGTAGTCAGCAACATAGAAAAAAAACGTAACAGATGACGCCCCTTCTTCACAAAAAGAAGACATACAGGGGAAGTCATTTACCACACAGGAGACCCTAACTTTCAAACACAAAGCTTTTGAAAAAAAAAAAATGAAAGGAATGGGCCAGATATGAATTAGGAGGTCGGTATTAATGTATAGACAGAAATCAGTATCTGTAATACATAATCCACAAGAGTTCTCTCTCTCCTTCCTTCCTTCCACATATGCACTGAAATGTGTGTCTCTAACATACCTTCAGAAATCTTTACTAGGTAATTCACAAGGATTATCCCCTGTCTTCCTCCTTCCTTCTTTTCTTTCTTTCTTTCCTTCCATGCACATATACAAAGAAATCTTTATCTCTAACATACACATAGAAATCTGTAGCTGTAATAGATAATCTAAACAGATGATCTCTTTCCCTCATTTCTTGCACATGTACAAAATATCTGTGTCTCTAATAGATACTCCACAAGGATTTGATTTTCAGCACTGAGAAATTTACTCCACCTTGTTCAATAACCTTTATGGCAAAAAAATTTTAAGTACAAAGATGCTACATGTATATGTCATAACTGAATCAGTCCATTGTACACTGAGGACGAACACAAAACTGCAAATCAACTATGCTTCAATATACCATCAGCTTGCGATTAAAGGAAAGAAAAGTAATACCTAGTTTATTTCCTCCAACCTCCCTGACTTGGGATGCTGTCTGATCTGTGGAACCTGAGTAGGCTTGAGTCCCAGAGCTGGACTAGGGTGGGGCTGACACAGCCAGGCAGGATGCCCTTCATTGAGACCTCTCTTAAACCTGTACTGTTGAGTTTTCTCTGGCTGGGACCAGAATCCCTAGTGCACCCCAACGATGGTGGCCTGACCCTCTGGCCTCGAGGACCAGGGTAAAGTCACCAAGTATCCAGGGCCCTGGCGCTAGGACCCCAGCTGAGGACTCCTTCCTGAGGGTGCAGCCTCCTAGGCACCTCAGCAGGGAGCGGTGCCCCAGGTAGGCATGAGCCTGGAGGGGAGGGGTAAAGCTTTGGGGGGAAGAAGTAGTGATATTTAAGCCCTTAGGTGTTTGCTGAGGCACATTCCACTCTAATTCACAGCCCAGGAAGCCAACTATTCCTAAGGCTCTGGTTGCTTCAACCCGAGTTGTGGTCATTTCCTGTAACTGCAACTTGACCACCGGTGCTTACTGGAATCTTCACTCAAATTTACAAGGCCTGGGGGGCTGTTAATGACAACTTCCCTCAGGAAAGGTCCTGCAGTGAATTTGGCAGATATAAATTCCAGAAACAACCAACTTTCAAGAAGCCAGTTGCAACAGGTAAATTTTCCCCAACACCCTTTAAGGAAAAAAAGCAAAACTCAAAAGGCCACAGGACAAGATGCTCAGCATCCCTAATTATTACGGGAGGAATGCCAATCAAAATGACAAGAAGAAATCATATTCCATCTGACAGAATGGCTATCCTGTCTGCACACAGTTAATGGGGGGAGAAAGCAGGGAGATGATGGAATACCCCTACAGGCTCTATGGGAATAGACATTGGAAACAGCTTGAAGGGGCAGCCTCCACAAGCCAGAACAAAAAACTTCAAGAGAGCTAAACCTAAGATTTTAATACCCACACCTGGCCTATATTATGGAAAAACATCATTCCAAATGACACACATACGTACCCCAACCTTCACTGCAGTGCTACTTCCAATACTCAAGATACAGATCCAAGAAGAAGTCCATTGACAGGTTAAATCTTCAAGAAATGTGGTACATATATACAATGGGCTATTACTCAGATATAAAAAACCACCCCTGAAATTATAAAATTATGCCAATTTTCCCCACAAGGATGGACCTTCAAAGATCGTACACTAAGTGAAGTCAACAACAGTGAATAGCAGATGATGTCCTTTCTAGAAAAAAAAAGATACAGGGGAAGCAAATTACAGCATGAAAAGAGACTCTGAGATTCAAACACAAAGGTATCTCTGATTTAGATAATCCACAAGGATTAACTCCTTCCTTCTTTCCTCTGCCTTCCTGTCATGCACATATTCACAGAAATATTTTTCTCCAAATATACAAAGAAATCTGTTATCTGTAATAGGTACTCTACAAGTTCAGCAGAGAGAATATTACTCAACCTTGTTCAATAGTATATGTCAAAAGAATAAAAGAGTACAAATATGCTGTATGTATATTTCATAACTTAATCAATTGGCTGTACACTGAGAAGCACAAAACTGCAAGTTGGCTATATTTCAAAAGAGCATTGGCATGAGATTAAAGAAAAGAAAGGGAAAGAAAAGTAATGGCTATTTTATTCCCTCCAGCCTCCCTGACTTGGGCTGCTCTCCCATCCCTGGAGCCTGAGCAGGCTTGGGTCTCATGTCTGGACTGGGCTGGGGTCCAGGCAGCTGGGTCATGACAACCAAAATTTTGAGAGAGACAGGTAACCCTATGATTTTCACCTCATGAGGTACAACAACCAAGATAGGGAAGCAAGCTAATTTATAGAAGCACATGAATGGAAACAGAGGATGGGGCACATGTACACAATGCAATATTTCCAACCATGAGAAGAAATAATGTCAAGTACAGCTTCAGGAAAGAAAGCAGAATCATCCCGAGTGAAGTAAGGGAGACCAGGACAGACAAGTATCCTATTGTTAGGTAGGTAGAATAGGAGACAGGAGTCCAGAATGGCGGTGGCTAAAAGACAAGGAAGGGAAAAGCCCACGAAAATAGAACAAAGGAAGGTCCGAGGACCGGATGAGGACCTCAGGTGGGACAAACAGCACTCCTGGCTAGCCCCATTTACACAGGGCAGGCCCAGGGGGAGAAAACATATAAAAAGAGGAGCCCAAGGGCCAGGGCTCTCTCTTTTTGCGTCTTTGGGTCGGCATGCCCTCACGCCTAGAGGATGTATTTTCCTGTTATTTTCTACATAAAAGTGAGCTGTAAGACAGAGCTGTAACACTGATCTGCCCAAGAGCTATAACACGGTCTGAGAGCTGTGTCACATCGAGGGCTTTAACTTCCATTGCTTCAAATTTTTGTTGAGATGAGACAGAACTGAGGAGACTATACTCCCCTGACACTAATGATATCACTTCTAGGTATAAACTAAAGTTGGATACAAATGAGCCTATTGCCCAAGACGACTTAGAAAGGAAACCTCCGGTCACCAAGATGCAAAGGTGTGGGGCATGGAGTATCACAGTTCTGTTGATAAAATAAGTGACCAGGACCCACTGTGTAACACAAGGAAACTTACTGCATGCTCTGTAATAACCTATAAAGAAAAGAACCACAACAAATCATATATACATCTATGTAGAAATGAAACAAGTTGTAGTAGAAGGAAAAGGAAAAAACAAAACACCCAGAAGATTGTAATTCACTGTATACTCCAGTTCAAATGATGGGACGAAAACAGAACAAAAAAGACATTCTGATTCTGTTCTGTGCTGGTGCCACATCCCTGGAGCCTGACTGGTTTGGTTCCCAAGGCTGGAGTGTCCTGGGGCTGAGGAAGCTGGGAGCATGTAGCTGGCAGTGTGCCTCCTAAAAGGACCTGGTTGGGAACTGTCTGGAGAGCCCCCAACCTCCAGGTACATTTGGGATAAATTAAGAGACTAGAATTAATATATACACATTAATATACATCAAGTAGTTCATAAAAAAGTACTTGCTGAATAGCATAGAGTTTATTGAACACACTGTAATCACCCATATGCAGAAAAGAAGGCTAGACTGAATAGATAAATGTTTATGTATAACTGAATAGAGTTCTTGTACACCTGAAACATACACAATATCTGAAATCCATTCTATTCCAATAGGAAATAACAAGGAAATTATGGGGGGGGGGCTTCTGCTGCTAAGTCACTTCAGTCGTGTCCGACTCTGTGCGACCCCATAGACGGCAGCCCACCAGGCTCCCCCGTCCCTGGGATTCTCCAGGCAAGAACATTGGAGTGGGTTGCCATTTCCTTCTCCAATGCATGAAAAGTGAAAGTGAAGTCGCTCAGTCGTGTCCTACTCTTCGCGACCCCATGGACTGCAGCCTACCAGGCTCCTCCATCCATGGGATTTTCCAGGCAAGAGTACTGGAGTGGGGTGTCATTGCCTTCTCGGGGAAGGGGAAGACGCAAAAAGAGAGCGCCCTGGCCCCCTGGCTCCTCTTTTTATATGTAGTGCTACCATCGTGTGGCCATTTTCTGTAAGAACACTATGGAGAGTTGTGCTGCTGGGCATTCAGTATTCACAAGGATCCAAAAGGGTAATAAAAAACAGCTGCCCTAAGGAAAGGTCCTAGGGGTTATCATCGAAAAAGAATCCAAAGCAAGGCAGGCATTAAAGAAGCCAATTTTAAGACGTAAATTTAACTCACACCCTTTAAAAAAAAATCTTAACGAAATGATGTCAACATTGCTAAACATTAGAGAAAAGCAAATCTAAACTACACCAAGGTATCACATCACACCAGTCAGAATGACAACTGTCAAAATCTGTACAAACAATAAGTGCTGGAGAGGGTGTGGAGATAAAAGGAACACTCCTCCACCCATGCTTGGGATGGAAATTGGTAACAGTCTTTATGAAGGACTCTGTGAGGGTTCCTTCAACCATGGGGAGAATAAAATTAAAAAAGAAAACTCCTTCTTAACACTATACACAAAGTAAACCCCAAATAGTATAAGTACCCAAATGCAAAGACAGATACTATGAAATTATTGAGAAAAAATAAAAACAGGACATGATTTAAAATACAGGCAGCAAATTCTTTGTGGATCTACCTCTTAAGGTAATGGAAAATAAACCACAAAGCAGAAAATGGGACCAAATTAACCATAAAACATTTGTGTACCAAAGGAAACCCTAAATGAAGGAGAACAACCCTCAAACTAGGAAGAAATATTTGCAAAGAAAGATACCCCCAAGGGACAATAACAGCTGCCCTCAGGAAATGGCCTAGGCTGGCACTAGAGAAATAAACTCCAAACACAGCCGACTTTCAGGAAGCCAATGCCTAAAGCTAAATTGTCCTCACATCCTTTAAGGAAAAAAAGAAACAAAAAGAAAACACAAACTCAAACCTCCCCCACCAAACAAGATGCTCAGCATTCCTAATTGCTGCAGAAATGCCAGTCGAAAAGATGATGGGAAATCATATCCCATCACTCACAATGGCCAACGTCACACATCTGCAACAATAAATATGGGATGGAGTCTGAGGGAGAAAACATCGCCCTAAACTCTCGGTGGGAATATACATTGGCAGCAGCCAGTATCATGCTAGTCTCTGAATGCCTGAAACAGAATGATCAAGTCCTGCTAAGCCAAGGATCCAACATCCCCCCACTTTAGCCTGTATCCTGAGAAAGCCATTGATCAAAAGGCACAAGCACCACAACAAACCTCCAGCATGACTTCAGTAGCCGAGACAACCAACCACCAAAATCTCCAACAAGAAGTTAAAGCTTAAACAAGAAGTGTACATATATACAGCAGACTATTTCTCACTCATTAAAAGTCACCACTGAAATTAGGGAATTAGGACACTGGGAACCACAGGGATGGACCTTGAAGGATCATACACTAAGGGGAATCAGGCAGAGGAAGACTATGGTATATGAGGTACATTCCAGGCAAAATGAAAAGACATGCAAGTCAACAAATTTACAACCCAAAGAGAGACTCTGAGGATTCAAAGTCAAACATCAGTCAGTTCAGTTGCTCAGTTGTGTCCGACTCTTTGCAACCCAATGAATTGCAGCATGCCAGGCCTCCCTGTCCATCACCAACTCCAGGAGTTTACCCAAACTCACGTCCATTGAGTCGGTGACGCCATCCAGCCATCTCATCCTCTGTAGTCCCCTTCTCCTCCTGCCCCCAATCCCTCCCAGCATCAGAGTCTTTTCCAATGAGTCAACTCTTCGCGTGAGGTGGCCAAAGTACTGGAGTTTCAGCTTCAACATCAGTCCTACCAATGAACACCTAGGACTGATCTCCTTTAGAATGGACTGGTTGGATCTCCTTGCAGTCCAAGGGACTCTCAAGAGTCTTCTCCAACACCACAGTTCAAAAGCATCAATTCTTCGGCGCTCAGCCTTCTTCACTGTCCAACTCTCACATCCATACATGACCACTGGAAAAACCACAGCCTTGACTAGATGGACCTTTGTTGGCAAAGTAATGTCTCTGCTTTTGAATATGCTATCTAGGTTGGTCATAACTTTCCTTCCAAGGAGTAAGCGTCTTTTAATTTCATGGCTGCAATCACCATCTGCAGTGATTTTGGAGCCCAAAAAAATAAAGTCTGATGCTGTTTCCACTGTTTCTCCATCTATTTCCCATGAAGTGATGGGACTGGATGCCATGATCTTCATTTTCTGAATGTTGAGCTTTCAGCCAACTTTTTCACTCTCCACTTTCACTTTCATCAAGACGCTTTTGAGTTCCTCTTCACTTTGTGCCATAAAGGTGGTGTCATCTGCATATCTGAGGTTATTGATATTTCTCCCGGCAATCTTGATTACAGCTTATGCTTCCTTCCAGCCCAGCGTTTCTCATGACGTACTCGGCATATACGTTAAATAAGCAGGGTGACAATATACAGCCTTGATGTACTCCTTTTCCTATTTGGAACCAGTCTGTTGTTCCATGTCCAGTTCTAACTGTTGCTTCTTGATCTTGATACAGGTTTCTCAAGAGGCAGGTCAGGTGGTCTGGTATTCCCGTCTCTTGAAGAATTTTGCACAGTTTATTGTGATCCCCGCAGTCAAAGGCTTTGGCAGAGTCAATAAAGCAGAAATAGATGTTTTTCTGGAACTCTCTTGCTTTTTCCATGATCCAGCAGATGTTGGCAATTTGATCTCTGGTTCCTCTGCCTTTTCTAAAACCAGATTGAACATCTGGAAGTTCACGGTTCACGTATTGCTGAAGCCTGGCTTGGAGAATTTTGAGCATTACTTTACTAGCATGTGAGATGAGTGCAATTGTGCGGTAGTTTGAGCATTCTTTGGCATTGCCTTTCTTTGGGATTGGAATGAAAACTGACCTTTTCCAGTCCTGTGGCCACTGCTGAGTTTTCCAAATTTGTTGGCATATTGAGTGCAGCACTTTCACAGCATCATCTTTCAGGATTTGAAATAGCTCAACTGGAATTCCATCACCTCCACTAGCTTTGTTTGTAGTGATGCTTTCTAAGGCCCACTTGACTTCACATTCCAGGATTCTGGCTCTAGATGAGTGATCACACTATCGTGATTATCTGAGTCATGATGATCTTTTTTGTACAGTTCTTCTGTGTATTTTTGCCATCTCTTCTTAATATCTTCTGCTTCTGTTAGGTCCATACCATTTCTGTCCTTTATTGAGCCCAACTGAAGGATTGTGAATGAAATAGGAGGTCTGTACCTACACAGACAGGAAAGGTATATCTGCAGAAGATAATCCACAAGGATGATCCTCTTTATTCCTTTCCTTCCACGTATACACAGAAATATGTATCTTGAACCTATATACAGAAATCTCTTTTTCGAAGAGATATAACACAAAAATTAACTATCTTCCCTCTTTGTATCCACAGAAAAGTGTATCCGAGATGGATAATTTCAAAGGCCCCTATGCTCAGCACTCTGCTCATTATTGTATGACAAAAATCCAAACAACCATAGACACGCCTCATAGATATGTGATACCTGAGTTCCGTGGTGTCCACTGACAACGGTCGCAACATGGCAAATCGACAGTGCTGCGCTGTAGCATCAACAAGATGTTAAAGAAAAGTAAGTAAACCCGTGCCTTTTCTATGATCTCCAACCTCCCTGGCATGGGATG
This sequence comes from Bubalus kerabau, assembly GCF_029407905.1. Lineage (NCBI taxonomy): Eukaryota > Metazoa > Chordata > Mammalia > Artiodactyla > Bovidae > Bubalus > Bubalus kerabau. The sequence goes on from NC_073642.1 coordinate 28,486,013, forward strand.
CTATCCCATCCCTGGAGGCTGAGGAGGCTTGGGTCCCACTTTGGCTCTGGGGGTGGTTGACACAGCCTGGCACGGTGCCCTGTGTTGAACCCTACTGAAATGTCTACTGTCTCCTACATTCTGGCTGGGGTCAGGGCTGTGAGTGGCATCAAGGCAGGCAATTGCAGGCAAGGTTCAGCAAGCCTAGTCCTTGCATGATGCTGGGGTTCCCAGCTCAAGGCTCGTTCCTGACAGTGCAGCCTCCTAGCACCCAAGCACCCTCAGCAGTGTGCTGTGGACCCTGAAGGGATGAGTCTGGACTGGGTATTTGTGTGGTGCTTTAGAGGGAAAAGTCCTGAGACTCAAGCCCTTTCGTGTTTGCTCAGGCACATTCCACTCTATTTCTCTTCCCAGGAAACCAACTTTCCCTAAGGCTTTGGTTACTCCAGGAACCAAAGGGAGGCCTGGATAGTGCTGTCGTCTTGTGGGCAATTTCAGTAACTACTATTTTATCTCTGGAGTTCACTGGCATCTCAGTTCACAAGGACTGCTGCTGCTAAGTCACTTCAGTCGTGTCCGACTCTGTGCGACCCCATAGACGGCAGCCCACCAGGCTTCGCTGTCCCTGGGATTCTCCAGGCAAGAACACTGGAGTGGGTTGCCATTTCCGTCTCCAATGCATGAAAGTGGAAAGTGAAAGTGAAGTCGCTCAGTCATGTCCGACTCTTAGCGACCCCATGGACTGCAGCCTACCAGGCTCCTCCGTCCATGGGATTTTTCAGGCAAGAGTACTGGAGTGGGGTGCCATTGCCTTCTCCATCACAAGGACTGGGGTTATGTTAATGACAGATGCCCTGAGAAAATGTCCTGGGGGAGTACTGGAAAAATAATTTCCAAAACACACCCAACTTTCAGGGACCCAATTGTCAGAAGCAAGTTGTTCTGACACCCATTAAGAAGAAGAAAAAAAAATCAAACCTCCACAGCAGGACAAGGTGCTAAGGATTCCTAATTACTGAAGCAATGTCAGTCAAAACGACAATGGTAAATCAAATGTCACAATCACGATCACCACAAATCTACAAGCAATAAATTTGGGAGAGAGCCTGGAGGAAAAGGAATGCTCCTAAGGTCTCTGTGGATAAATACGATGGCAACAGCCTGGAAAATGGACAGTCTTGAACGCCTGGAAAGAACTCTCCGAAGAGGTTAAGTGTAGGATCTGACATTCCCACACCTGGGCCTAGATCCTGAGAGAACCACTGATCAAAAGGCACCCCAAGGAACACTGCGGCGCTGCTTCCAGTAACCAAGACACACAACCATCAAAATCTCCAATGAGAGGTTAAAGCTTAAACATGATGTGGTACGTATATCTGGTAGACTATTTCTCATTGAAATTAGGGAATTAGGACACTGGGAGCCACAGGGATGGACCTTGAAGGATCCTACACAAAGGAAAGTCAGGCAGGCAGAAGAAAACTATGGTATATGAGGTATGTTCCAAGAAAAACAAACATGCTGCTGCTGCTGCTACTGCTAAGTCGCTTCAGTCATGTCCGACTCTGTGCAACCCCTTAGACGGCAGCCCAACAGGCTCCCCCATCCCTGGGATTCTCCAGGCAAGAACACTGGAGTGGGTTGCCATTTCCTTCTCCAATGCATGAAAGTGAGAAGTGAAAGTGAAGTCGCTTAGTCGTGTCTGACTCTTAGCGACCCCATGGACTGCAGCCTACCAGGCTCTTCCATCCATGGGATTTTCCAGGCAAGAGTACTGGAGTGGGGTGCCATGGCCTTCTCCAAAATATAAACATACGAGGGAACATATTTACAATTCAAAAAGAGACTCAGAATCCAAAGTCAAACACAGTGTTCAAGAAAAAAATAAGACAATAAATGAAGGGCCTTGAATGAATTAGAAGTTCCATACCTACACAGACAAGAAATGCGTGTCTATAACAGATAATCCATGAGGATTATCCTCATCCTTCCTTCATTCTACATATACACAGTTATCTTTATCTCTAATTATACACAGAAATCTCTAAGAGACATACCTCAAAAATTAACTATCTTCCTTCTTTATATACACAAAAAAGTGTATCTGGGATACATAATTCGTGAGGACCAGATGCTCAGCACTCTGCTTGACATTCCATGGCAAAAATCAAAAACGAATAGAGATACCACATGATGATTAAATACCTAATCGGGAGCTGTGTAATGACAAAAATCACAACACTTTAAATTGACTATACTGCAAGGTAGCATCTGGGAAATGTTAAAGAAAAAGAATAGCAGTTCCTACTCTATGACCCCCCAACCTCCCTGACTTGGGATGCTATCCCATCCCTGGAGGCTGAGCAGGCTTGGGTCCCACTGCTGAATCAGGGTGGGGTCGATACAGCCTGGCAGGGAACCCTTCACTGAACCCTTTTGAAAGGTCTACAGTGTGCTCTGTCTGGCTAGGACAAGAGTCCACGTGGCATCTAGGCCCCGAGGAATTTCAAGGCAAAATTCAGCTAGCGCCAACCTCCCCTGGTGCTGGGGGTCCCAGCCCAAGCCTCCTTCCTGAGCACAGCCTCCTAGCACCTAAGCACCCTCAGCAGTGTACTGTGGACCCTGAAGGGGTTAGTCTGGACACAGTGTTTGTGTGAGGCTTTAGGGGGAAAAAGTGGTGAGACTCAAGCCCTTTCCTGTTTGCTCAGGCACATTCCACTCCATCTCACAGCCCCGGAAGCCAACTTGCCCTAAGGCTCTGGTTGCCCCCAGGAACCAAGGTGGGCCTGGAAAAGTGCTGCCGTTTTGTGAACATTTCCTGGAACTTCAACTTGATCACTCTTGCTCACAGGCACCTCAGTTCCCAAGGCCTGGGGTTCTGTGAATGACAGCCACCCTCAGGAAATGTCCTGCGGCTGGCACCAGAGAAATAAATCCCAAACACAGCCGACTTTCAGGAAGCTGAACCAAAGCTAAATTGTCCTCACACCCTTTAAGGAAAAAAAAAAAGGACAATACAAACCCAAACCTCCCCCACCATACAAGATGCTTAACATTCCTAATTGCTGCAGAAATGCCAATCAAAAAAATGGTGGGAAATTAAATCCTACCACTCCCAATGGCCAACAATTAACATGGGCTGGAGTCTGGGGGACAAAGAATTGCCCTAAGCTCTCGGTGGGAATATACATCAGCTGCAGCCAGTATCATGGCCAGCCTCCAAATGCCTGGGAAAAAAAAAAAAAAACAATCAAGTCCTACTAAACTGAGGATCTGACATTCCCCCACTGTGGCCTGTATCCTGAGAAAACCATCCATCCAAAGGCACAAGCACCCCAACAAACCTCCAGCACGACTTCCAGTAGTTGAGATACACAACCACAAAATCTCCAACAAGAAGTTAAAGCTTAAACAAGAAGTGTAGATATATACAGCAGACTATTTCTCACTCATTAAAAATCACCACTGAAATTAGGGAATTAGGACACTGGGAGCTACATGGATGGACCTTGAAGGATCATACACTAAGGTGAGTCAGTCAGGCAGAGAAAGACTATGGTATATGAGGTACATTCCAAGCAAAACAAATACAAACATACAAGGCAACATATTTACAGTCCAAAAGAGACTCTGAGAATCCAAAGTCAAACAAAGTCTTCAAGAAAAAAACAGTAAGTAAAGGGCCTTGAATGAATTAGGAGTTCTGTCCAATCCCAAAGAAAGGCAATGCCAAAGAATGCTCAAACTACTGCACGATTGAACTCATCTCACACGCTAGTAAAGTAATAGTCAAAATTCTTCAAGCCAGGCTTCAGAAATATGTGAACCGTGAACTTCCTGATGTTCAAGCTGGTTTTAGAAAAGGCAGAGGAACCAGAGATCAAATTGCCAACATTTGCTGGATCATCAAAAAAGCAAGAGAATTCCATAAAAACATCTATTTCTGCTTTATTGACTATGCCAAAGCCTTTGACTGCGGGGATCACAATAAACTGTGGAAAATTCTGAAAGAGATGGGAATACCAGAACACCTGACCTGCCTCTTGAGAAATCTGTATGCAGGTCAGGAAGCAACAGTTAGAACTGGACATGGAACAACAGACTGGTTCCAAATAGGAAAAGGAGTACGTCAAGGCTGTATATTGTCACCCTGCTTATTTAACGTATATGCAGAGTACATCATGAGAAACGCTGGACTGGAAGAAACACAAGCTGGAATCAAGATTGCCGGGAGAAATATCAATAACCTCAAATATGCAGATGACACCACCCTTATGGCACAAAGTGAAGAGGAACTAAAAAGCCTCTTGATGAAAGTGAAAGAGGAGGGTGAAAAAGTTGGCTTAAAGCTCAACATTGAGAAAATGAAGATCATGGCATCCAGTCCCATCATTTCATGGGAAATAGATGGGGAAACAGTGGAAACAGTGGCAGACTTTATTTTTCTGGGCTCCAAAATCACTGCAGATGGTGACTGCAGCCATGAAATTAGAAGACGCTTACTCCTTGGAAGGAAAGTTATGTCCAACCTAGATAGCATATTAAAAAGCAGAGACATTACTTTGCCAACAAAGGTCCGTCTAGTCAAGGCTATGGTTTTTCCAGTGGTCATGTATGGATGTGAGAGTTGGACAGTGAAGAAGGCTGAGCGCCGAAGAATTGATGCTTTTGAACTGTGGTGTTGGAGAAGACTCTTGAGAGTCCCTTGGACTGCAAGGAGATCCAACCAGTCCATTTTGAAGGAGATCAGCCCTGGGATTTCTTTGGAAGGAATGATGCTAAAGCTGAAACTCCAGTACTTTGGCCACCTCATGGGAAGAGTTGACTCATTGGAAAAGACCCTGATGCTGGGAGGGATTGGGGGCAGGAGAAGAAGGGGACGACAGAGGATGAGATGGCTGGATGGCATCACTGACTCGATGGATGAGAGTCTGGGTGAACTCCGGGAGTTGGTGATGGACAGGGAGGCCTGGCGTGCTGCGATTCATGGGGTTGCAAAGAGTCGGACACGACTGAGAGACTGAACTGAACTTCACCTACACAGACAAGAAATGTTGTAATAGATAATCCATGAGGATTATCCTCGTCCTTCCTTCATTCTACATTTACTCAGGAATCTGTATCTCCAACCTATACACAGAAATCTCCAAGAGACATACCTCAAAAATTAAGTGTTTTCTTTCTTTGTATGCACAAAAAAGTGTATCTGGGATACATAATCTACGAGGACCTGATGCTCCACATTCTGCTTGCCATTCTGTGGCCAAAATAAAAACAGAATAGAGATACCACATGATGATTAAATACCTGATCAGTGAGCTGTATTCTGACAAAAATCACAACACTTCAAATTGACTATACTGCAAGATAGTGTCTGGAAAATGTTAAAGGAAAGAGTATCAGTTCCTACTCTATGATCCCCAACCTCCCTGACTTGGGATGCTATCCCATCCCTGGAGGCTGAACAGGCTTCTGTCCGACTCCTGGAATGTGTGGCAGAGCCTGGAATGTGGAATGACAACTGCCCTGAGGAAATGTCCAGGACAGATTACTGGAGAAAAATTTGAAACACAGCTGACTTTCAGGAAACCAACTGCCAAAGGTAAATTGTGTTCATACCCTTTAAGGCAAAAAAAAACAAAACAAAACAAAAACAAAAACCCAAACAAAACAAATGCAAATCTCCACCACAGGACATGATGCGAATATTCCCTAAATGCTGGAGGAATGTCAATCAAAATGACAATGGAAAATCAAATTTCACCACTCACAATGGCCATCATCACAAGTCTACAAAAAATAAATTCGGGAGAAAGCCTGGAGGAAAAAGAATCATCCTAAGCTGTTGGTGGGAAGATACAATGGCATCAGCCAGTATAATGCACAGTCTTTGAATGACTGGAAAAACACTATCAAGGGGGACTAAGCCTAGGATTTGAGAAAAGCCCATATCCTGAGAAAACCACGTGGTTGTGTTAAACACTGCACTGCAATTTGAAAACATATACTTGATGTATAGCTACAAATACAGTAGAAAATCAAGAAGAAAAGACGAGCAAAATGAAAATAGGATATTTCTTACAACAGAAGATCTGAGAAGTTTCCTTGCATGAGATTATTTAAAAAAACAGAAACTAGATTTACTGCTTTAATCTATATTTCAAAAAGAACTAATTAGTCAAATGAGGCCAATTAATCTACCAACAGGATAACAACAAGATAAATATGGACAAGAAATCAGGTGAAGACATTTTACCAGACACATTTTATGACATTGTGATAATTAATACCATTAAAAAATACCGACAATTTTTGATTTTCTTTAAAGAATGAATCAAAAGGAGTTTACTCTGAAGAATAATTTCCATATTTTATATGTGCCAATATTTTCCTGCATGAAATATGGAAAATTTCATATTTCATGCAGGAAAATTTCGTACTTCATGCAGGAAAATCTATGCCCATAATTTCCTCTGTGAAATATGGCAAATTTCATATTCCATGCAGGAAAATCTCTGCTAATTATTTCCTGTATGAAACATGGAAAATTCTGATTGAAATTATACTATTTTCAGGAAAATGAATCTACATATTCTCATACTAAGGCATGGTTGCCAGAAACACACAGAAAATGGCCATAAGAAATCACATTTGTGTAGAATCTAAAATACGAGACAAATGAACCTACCTATGAAACAGAGATGGAGAAGGAAATGGCAACCCACTCCAGTACTCTTGTCTAGAAAATTCCATGGATGGAGGAGCCTGGTAGGCTACAGTCCATGGGGTCGCAAAGAGTCAGACACAACTAAGCAACTAATACACACACACACATGAAACAGAGAGACTCACAAATTCAGGAGCTAGTGGTTGCCAGTGGGGATTTGGTTGTAGGCATTGCCAGACTAGGGTAGAGGTTAAGAGATAAAATCACTATCTGAAATGTAAGAAAATAATAGGATATAGTATGCAGCGGAGAGAAATATAGCCATAATTTCGTAATATCTTTAAATGGATATATTCCATTAAAATACTGAATCACTATGTTGTATTCCATACTTCAGTGGAAAAAGAAATAGTGGACTGATAACTACAAACACAAAAAATAATCAAGAATGAAGGTTAGCAAAATAATGGGAAAATTTTAGGAATAGAAATTCCCATCAAGAAATTAATTTGGATGAGATTACTAAAAATGTCCATTGATTCATCCACGAGAATGAACAACATGGAGGATCTTGAAAAAATAAAACACAGAAGTGCCTTAGGAAATAGCAGTCATGTGCCTGGGCATAGAGTCAGGGAGAAGCAACATTTTCAAAGACAGGGGTACCCATGCCATCCCTGCCAGACTGGTTTCCATAGCAAGGACACTGCTGCAACCTAAGTGTCCAAGGACACAGAAATTAATAAAGAAAATGGGATATATACACACAATGGTTTATTAATCAGCCAGAAGGAAGAATGAAACAATGCCATGTTCAGGCACAGGGAAGAAGGTAGAGATGATCATAGCAAGTGAAGTGAGAGAGACAGGGAATGACAAATACAAAACAGATGATCTCAACGAACATCCTAGTGGTGGTCATCGGAAAAGAAGTCAACACAGGGCCGAGTTACAAGAAGCCAGTCTTGAGAGGTAAGTTGAATTCACCCTTGAAAACAAATCACCTGAAAAGAGGTCAATATCACTAAATATTAGAAATGCAGATTGAAACCCCAGGAAGGTATCACCTCACAGAAGGCAGAATGGCATTGTTAGAAACTCAACAAATAATAAATGCTGATGAAGATATGGAGAAAAGGGAATGTTCCTCCCCTGATGCCAGAAATATAAACTGGTAACAGACACTGTGAAGGGTTGAGCAAGGGTTATTAAAATAAAGAAACTGAGAATGAAGTTAGAATACTTCTCTAACACAACACATGAAATTAACTTCAAATAAGAGAGATCTAAAGTTCAGGAGAGATTCTATGAGAGTCTTAAGGAAAACATAGGCAGGACACGTGATGATAAAAACGGCAACGTCTTTTTTAATCCATCTCACAGCAATGAAAAAGAAACCAAAAATAGGAAAATGTGACCTACTTCAATTTAAAAGCAGGTGCCCAGCAAAAGCAATCCAGAATGGAAAGAAATATGTGCAAACCAAGATACCCACAAGGAATTCATCTCCAAAACCAATAAACAGCTCATAATTTTGTAATATTTAAATAGAATTTAGGGCTTCCCAGGTAGTGTTAGTGGTAAAGAACCCACCTGCCAATGCAGGAGACATAAGAGATGTGGGTTCGATCCCTGGGTCAGGACAATCCCATGGAGGAGGGCATTGCAATCCACTCCAGTATTCTTGCCTGCAGAATCCCAGGGACAGAGGAGCCTGGCGGGCTACAGACCACAGCGTCACAAAGAGTCAGACATGACTGAACGACTAAACAATAGCATGTGTATACACATGTTTCCAGGCACACACGCATGCATAAATGGAGTTATTCGGTAAAAATATTGAATCATTATGTTGTAACTGCAAACAAATAGAGTTATGTTAATCAACTGATTTAAGTAAAAAAAAAAATACTTGATGGATAGCTACAAACACAAAAGAAAATCAAGAAGAAAAAAGTAGCAAAATGAAAGTGGGAAATTCTTAACAATAGAAGAACCAATCAAGAAATTACTAAAAATGACAGAAGCTAGATTGACTCTTTTAATCATTGCTTCAGAAAGAACTAATTATTCAAAGCAATCCAATTAATTTACCAACGAAACAAATATGCCAAAAGGCCAGGATAAACCCACATTTTACCAAGCCCACATTGTGATAATTAGTACCATTATAAATTTTTTTGACTATTTCTTTAGAGAATGATTCAAAAGGAGTTCATTCTAAAAATGTATTTCCCATATTTTTATATGTGCCCAGATTTTCCTGTATGAAATATGGAAAACTCCAAATTCCATGCAGGAATATCTCCATTCATGTCTTCCTGTATGAAACATGGCAACTTTCATATTTCTTGTAGGAAAATCTGTGACCATATTTCCTGTATGAGTATGGAAAATTCTAATTAAAATAATGCTATTTTGAGGAAAATGAAACTATGTATTCTCATACTAAGCCAAATTTCTCAGAAAGACACAGGCAACTACTATATGAAATAATATTTATGTTGAATCTAAATTATGACACAGATGAACTTATCTATGAAACAGAAAGAGACCCACAAATATAGAAATTAATTGATGCCTGTGGGGATTTGTCTATGTGAGTTGCCAGACTGGGATACAGGTTAAGAGATAAAAACACTATAAATAATGTAAGTAAACTAATAGCATATAGTATGCAGCAGAGGAAAATATAGCCATGACTTTGCAATATATTTAAATGGAGTATAGTCCATTAAAATACTGAATCACTATGTTGTAACCCAAAGCAAATATAGTAGTATCAATCAACTGTAGTTCAATTTGAAAAGAAATAATGGATGGATAGCTTCAAACACAAAACATATTCAAGAAGAAACATTAGCAAAATTCAAATGAGAAAGTTTTAAAAATAAAGATCCCACCTAGAAATTAATCTGGAGATTGTTAAAAATGTCCATGATTCATCCACTAGAAAAAAACAACATGGAGTTTCCTTAAAACTAAAAATAGAAGTGCATTCAGAAACAGCAGTCACATGCCTGGGCATACAGTCAGGGAGAAGTGACATTTTCAGAGACAAGGGTACCCATGCCATCCCAGGCGGACTGGCTTCCATAGCAAAGACACTGCTGCAACCTAAGTGTGGAAGGACACAGAAATGAACAAAGAAAATGGGATACACACACAATGCTATATGACTCAGCCATAAAAAGCAATGAAACAATGGGATCTTCAGGCACAGGGAAGAAGGTAGGGATGATCATAGCAGCTGAAGAGAGACAGTGAGCAACAAATGTAATATGATATGACTTCTAGGTGGAATCTAACAATGGATACGTATGAGCTCCTTGAGCAAAGATACACAGTTCACAGACTTAGAAAAAAGAACTTATTGTTAGTAGAGAAGAAATGTATTTGGCCCATAGAAAAGAGCTACTTGAACTAACATATGCACACTACCATTTAGAAAATAAATCACAAGGACCCACTGGGTAACAAAAGGAATGATACTCCACTCTCTGTAGTAACACATACAGGAATAGAATCCAAAATGCAACATTTACACATCTATGTATGAATGAATCAAGTTGCTATGAATTAAAAAAAAACACCCACTGAATTGTAATTCACCTATATGCTCAAGTTCAAATAACTGGATAAACAGAATAAATATAGAAACATATGCTGTTCCCCTCATCCCATGGTTACCTTGGCTGGTATCACATCTCTGGAGACTGGGCAGGCTTGGGGGCTCACAGCTGGATTGCCGTGGGCTCAGGGTCCTGGGAGGATGTGGCAGCCCGGTGACCCCACGATGTTCCTGGAGTGCCTCTTGCCATCTGCAGGAGTTCTCCGTCTCTAGATACAGGTGAAGTAAATTAAGAGATTTGAATTAACATAGACACACTTATATGTATCAAATAGATGATCGGGAAAACGACCTACTGAATGGCAGATGGAAGTTTACTGAACACTGTCATCACCTAGGCTAAACCTAGGATCTCATGTTCTCACACTTGGGTCTATATGCTGAGCAAACCATCAGTCAAAAGGTACATGAACCCCATCGAACACTGCAGGACTACTTCCAATAGCCAAGACATACAACCAGCAAAATCTCCACCGAGATTAAAGCTTAAGCAAGATGTCATACATATATACGGTAGACTATTTCTCACTCCTAAAAAACAGCCGCTGAAATTAGGGAATTATGACACTGGTAGCCACAGGGATGGACCTTGAAGGATCATGCACCAAGGGAAGTCAGTCAGGCAAAGGAAGATGATGGTATATGAGATACCTTCCAGGAAAAATAAAAACAGACATAGAAGGCAACAAATTTACAACCCAAAGAGGGACTCTGAGAATTCAAAGTCAAACAAAGGGTTCCAGAAACAAAAAAATTGAAGGGTCTGGAATGAATTAGGAGGTAGGTACCTACACAGACAAGAAATCTGTATCTGTAATAGATAATCCACAAGGATTACCCTCTTTCTTCCTATTTTCCTTCCTTCCACATATACACAGATCCCTATCTCTAACCTATACAAAGAAATTGTTATCTCTGAGAGAATTCACAAAAATGATCTACTACCTTCCTTCTTTGTATCACAGAAGTGTATCTGAGATAGATATTCCACAAGGACCTGATGCTCAGCACTTTGCTTGAACTTCTATGGCAAAGGTAAAAAAAAAAAAGAGAGAGAGAGAGAGAGATACCTCACAGATACATAATACTGAGTCAGGCAGCTGTACACTGACAATAGTCACAAACTGCAAATCAACTATTCTGCAAAGTAGCATTGGCAAAAGGTTAAAGCACAGGAAAGAAATGGAGTGCCTGCTCTCTTATCTACCTCCCTGACTTGGGATGCAATCCCATTCCTGGAGGCTGAGCAGGCTGGGGTCCCATTCCCAGACTGGGGTGGGGTTGACACAGCCTGGCACAGTGCCCTTTGTTGAACCATTTTTAAAGGCCCACTGTCTGCTACATTCTGGCTGGGACCAGAGTCCCACATGGTATGAAGGCCTCCAGGAATTTGAAGGCAAGATTCAGCTAACCTCGACCTTTCCTGGCACTGGGGTTCCCAGCTCAAGCCTCCTTCCTGAGAGGGCAGCCTCCTAGGCACCTAAGCACCCTCAGCAGTATGCTCTGGACCTGGAAGGCATTAATCTGGACAGGATGCATGTGTGAGGCTTTCAGGGGATGAAGTAGTGAGTCTCAAGCCCTTTCCTGCTTGCTCAGTCACATTCCACTCTATTTCACAGCCCAGGAAGCCAACGGGCCCTAAGGATCTGGTTGCCCCAGGTACCAATGCTGGGCAGGCAAAAGTGCTGCCTTCTTGTGGACATCTTCTGTAACTACAACTTGATGATGGGCACACACAGGCACCTCAGTTCACAAGGGTTGAGGTTCTGTTCATGATAGCTGCCCTCAGGAAATGCCTTGGGGCAGGTATTGGAGAAATATATTCCCAAACCAGCCAACTGTCAGAAAGCCAACTGCCAAAGGTAAATTGTCCTCACACCCTTAAAAAACAAACAAACAAAACAACAACAACAAAACCCCAAAATCAAACCTCCACTGCAAGACAAGATGCTCAGCATTCCTAATGGCTGCAGGAATGCCAATCAAAACGACAATGTAAATCAGATCCCACCAATCACAATGGCCATTGTCAAAATTTGACAAACTATAAATACGGGAGACAGCATGGAAGGAAAAGAATCCCCTAAGCTGTAGGTGGAAATATACACTGACTACAACCAGTATATGGACAGTCTCTGAATGTTCACAAAAAAGCTATCAAGAGGGCTAAGGTGGAAAAAGTGATGCTATCAAGAAGGGTGTGTGTGTGATACTTTAGGAGGAAAAAGCAGTGAGACACAAGCCCTTCAGTGGTTGCTCAGGCACATTCCACTCTTTTTCACAGCACAGGAAGCTGACTTCCCCAAGCCTCTGCTTGCTCCAAGAACTAGAGGTGGGCATCAAAAGTGCTGCCGCCTTGTGGACATTTCCTGTAACAACAACTGATCACCGGAGCTTACTGGCACCTCTAATTCACAAGGGCTGGGCGGCTGCTCTTGACCGCTGCCCTCAGGAAATGTCCTGTGGCGGGTACTGCAAGATTAAGTCCCAAACACAAAACAACTTTCAGGAAGCCAGCTGCCACAGGTCTATCTTCCTTACACCCTTAAAGGGTAAAAAAACCCAACAAACCCCCTACCTCCGCCTAGGACAGGATGTATGCTCAGCAACCCTAATCATTACAGGAGGAATGCCAATCAAACTGACAAAGAGAAATCAAATCCCACCAGTCAGAATGGCCATCCTCCAGTGTACAAACAGTAAATGCAGGAGTGAGTTTGGAGTAATGGGAAAACTCCTACACTGTCAGTGGGAACGTACATTGGCAACAACCACAAAAAAGGACAATGTCGGCATGCCTGAATAAAAGCTATCAAGACACTAAGCCCAGGATCTGACATTACCACAGCCGGGCTTATAGAAATATAGAAAATTCTACTTCCATATATGAAATATACAACTATTTTCAGCTATGATATAGAAAATTCTATTTTCATATATAAAATTTTCACCTATCTTTTCATTTATGAAATACATAAAATTCTGTTTTGCATATGAAATATGCACCTATATTTTCACCTATGATATAGGAAATTCTCTATTCATATATGAAATATGCACCTATATGTATATCTGTGAAATAATAGAAAACTCTCTTTTCATATATTAAATATACACATATATTTTGCTGTGTGAAATGTGAAAAATGCTTTCATATGTGAAGAATGCATCTATATTTTCATCTATCAAATACAAAAAATTCTATTTCTATGTATGACACACACCCATATTTTCATATGAGAAATATGGAAAATTCTATGTTCATATATGAAACATGCACCCATAGTGTCATATATGAAGTATAAAAATCTTATTTTTATATGAAATATGCACCCAAAGCTTCATATATGAAGTATCAAAAATTCTGTTTTATATATGAAATATGTATCCATATTTTCATACATGACATAAAGTTCTATTTTCATCCTTGAAATATACACTGATGACTTATACATGAAATACAGAAAATTCTATTTTCATATGTGAAATGTGCACCCATGTTTTCATATATGAAATACGGAAAATTCCATTTTCACCCATGAAATACATACCCATCTTTTTATACATGAAAAGTCATGCCTACTTTGGTATAAGAAATACAGAAAATTCTATTTTCTTACATGAAATATGCACATGTTTTTCATATATGAAATATAGAAAATTGAATTTTCATTCATTACATTTTCACCCATGTGTTCATATAGGATATATTGTTGTTTAGTCACTTAGTCATGCCTGACCCTTTGCGACCCCATGGACTGCAGCACACTAGGCTTCCCTGTGCTCCACCATCTCCTGGAGCTTGCTCAAACTCATGTCCATTAAGTCGGTGATGCCATCCAACCATCTCATTCTGTACATGAATAATAGATGCCATCCAACAATCTCGTCCTCAGATATGAAATATTCACCTGACTTGGGCTTCCATCCCAATCTTGGAGCTTCAGCAGGTTGTCTTCATGGCTGGACTGTGATGGGGTTGAATCGACCAGGCTGGTTGCTCTTCATTAATGCCCCTCTTAAATCTGTACTTTCAGGTTTGATGTGGCAGGGACCACAGTTCCTAGGGCACACAATTGATGGTGTCCTGACACTTTGGCCTCAATGACCTTGGAGAAGTCATCTAGCTTCCACATCTTCTGGTACTGGGGTCCCCAGGTCAAGCCTTCTTCCTGAGAGTGCAGCCTCCTAGGCATCTCATCAGGGTGCTGTGGTCAGGTTGGGATTAGTCTGCAGGAAAGGGGTGAAGCTTTAGGGGGAACAAGCATTGAGACTAAGCCCTTGGGTGTTTGTTCAGGCACGTTCCACTCTAATTCACAGCCTAGGAAGCCGACACTTTCTTTGGCTCTGGTTGCCTGAGAAATCATTTGGGTGTGGAAAAGTGCTGCCGCCTTGTGGACATTTTTTGTAACTACAACTTGACCACCTGCGCTTACCATTACCTCCGATTCACCAGACCTCGGGGGCTGTTAATGACAGCTGCCTTCAGGAAAGGTTCTGGAGTGAGTATTGCAGAAAAATTACAAACCCGACTGACTTTCAAAAAAGTCAGCTACAACTGGTAAATTTTCCTCACAACCATGAAGGAGAAAAATAAACAAACTTACTGCCACAGGACAAGATGCTGAGTATTCCTAATTATTACAGGAAAAATGCCAACCAAAATGACAATGAGAAACCAAATCTCACCAGATTGGCCACCCTCACAAGTCTACAAACAATAAATGTGAGCTAAGCCTACCATCTGACATTCCCACACCTGGGCCTATATCCCAAGAAAACCATCTTTCAAGAAGCCATGCGCACCCCAATGTTCACTTCAGCACTAGTTAAAGCAGCCTGAACACAGACCCAGCAAAATGTCCACTTTTAGATTGAAGCCTAAAAAGAATGATGTGGTATATTCAGAAAATGAACTTAGCCATGAAGAACAACTGCTGAAATCATGAAATTATGCCACTGGTAGCCACAGGGATAGATCGTGGAGGATCATACACTAAGTGAAGTCAGCCAGACAAAGGAAGACTATGATGTTCCTTCTAGGCAAAATGAGGTACAAAGGAATTCAACTACAACATAAAAAGAGACTCTGAGAATTCAACACAAAGAATTCCAATAAATAAATAAGTAAATAAATAAAACCAAAGGGCCAGGGATGAATTAGGAAGTCAGGATTAACATAAACACAGAAATGTGTATCTGTAGTAGATAACCCACAAGGATTATCCCCTTCCACAGAAATATATATCTTCCTTCCACAGAAATCTGTATCTCTGCCATATCCACAGAACTCTGATATGTATATATGTAACAGATACTCCACAAGGACATGGTATTCAGCACAGGGAACTTTGCTCCACCTTCTGCAATAACTTCTACAGCAGATGAATCCAAAAAGAATGCATATGCTTTACGTACATGTCATAACTCAATCAGGTGGCTGGATTCTGACAACAGGCACAGCACTGCACACAGTGACTATACTCCAGCATGCCACGGGCATGAAATTGTAAAAAAGAATAAAAAAAGAAAAGCCTTGTCTAGTTTATTCCTGCCGACTTCCTGACCCTGGCTGCTATCCCATTGCTGCAGCCTGAGCAGGCTTTGGTCCAAAGGCTGCACTGGGGTGGGGCTGAAACCACCAGACAGGGTGCCCTTAACTGAGCCCCCTCTTAAACTTGTATATTTTGGCTTGCTCTGACATGGATCATAGTCCCTAGTGCACCCAAGGATGTGACAATCATATGGCCTCAAGAACCTTGGAAATGCCACCTTGCTTTCAGTTCTCCTGGTGCTGGGGTTCACAGCTTAAGCCTCCTCCTTGAGAGTGCAGCCTCCTGGCACCTCAGCAGGGATGTCCCCAGCTGGGATGAGTCTGGAGGAAAGGGGTAAAGCTTTAGGGGGAACAAGTAGTGAGACACAAGCCCTTGGGAGTTTGCTCAGGCACATTCCACTCCAGTTCACAGTCTAGGAAGCCAGCATTTTCTTAGATTCCAGTTGTCCCAAAAACCAGAGTTGGGAATGAAAATCTGTTGCCACTGTGTGGACATTTTCTGTAACTACAACTTGACCACCTGTGCTTACCCGCCAGGCTACTCTGAACATGGGATTTCCCAGACAAGAATACTGGAGTGGGTTGCCATTCCTTTCTCCAGGGAATCTTCCTGACCCAGGGACTGAACCCGGGTCTTCTACATTGCAGGCAGATTCTTTACCATCTGAGTCACCAGGGAAGCCCGAACTGTGCTTACTGATACCTCCAACTCACAAGACCTTGGGGGCTATCAGTGACAGTTGCCCTCAGGAAAGGTCCTAGGGAGAATATTCCAGAAATAAATTAGAAGCACAACCCATTATCAAAAAGTTAAGTCTAATAGGTATAGTTTCCTCACAATGATAATGAGGAAAAACAACAAAAAACCATACCTTCACAGGACAAGATGCTCAGCATCCCTAATTATTACAAGAGGAATGCCAATCAAAATGACAATGAGAAATCAAATCCCAGTCAGAATGATCACTCTAACAAAAGATGAATATTACGTATTAATATAACTGAACCGAGTTCCTGTACACCTGAAACAAACACATACAAATCACTAGTACAACCTAATATAAACAACAACAACAATAAAAAATCTCAATAAAAAATTGCCAAAAGATCTAAATGCACATTTCTCCAGAGAGGTCATAGAGATGGCCATAAAGCACATCAAAAGTTGCTCAGCATCAATAGTTCTTAGAGAAAGACAAATCAAATGTTCAACAAGGTGTCACCCAAAACTGATCAGAACGGCTGTATCAAAAAACCTAGAGCAATAAATTCTGCAGAGGATGTGAAAAAAGGAAACTCTTGTACACTGTTGGTAGGAATATAATATGGTACACCCACTAGGGAATACGTTATGGAAGGTCTTAAAAAATTAAACATAGAAGTACCAAGCCATGCAGCAATTTCATATCCAGGATTAGATGCAGAGAAAACCAAAATTTAAAAACACACTTGCACTCCAAAGATCATGACAATAGCCAAGACAAGGAAGCAACTTAAGTATACTAGGACAGATGAAAGGATACAGGAAATGGGGTACATATACCCAGAGCAGTATTACTCAGACATATATAAGGATGAAACATGCAATTTGCAGTTACAGGGAAGAAACCAGAGACCATCATACTAAGTGAAGTAAGTGAGACAGGGAAAGAGAGATATCATAGAATATCCCTTCTGGTGGAGTCTAAAAATGGATACAAATGACCTTCATTACAAAAGAGAAACAGATTCACAGACTTAGGAAAGAAAGTTATGGTTGCCAAAAGGGAAAGGGGGGCAGGGAGTAATTAGCTGGTTCAGATCAATATATACACCTTAAAACAGGTGCCGTTGTTGTTTAGTTACTCAGTTGTGTCCAACTGTTTTGTGACCCCATGGTCTGCAGCCCATCAGGCCACTCTGTCCATAGCATTTCCCAGGCAAAAATACTGGAGTGGGTTGCCATTTCCTTCCCCAGGGGATCTTCCTGACCCAGGGATTGAACCAATGTCTTTTGCAAGTCTCCTGCTTTGCAGGCTTATTCTTTACCACTGAGCCAGCAGGGAAGCCATAAAACAGGTGCTGAAGGGCTCTTAATAGTCACAAGTCTGACAGGGCTGTAAATGACACCTGCCCTCAAGAAATGTCCTGGGGTAAGTTAGGAGAAAAGAATTCTAGACAGGGCCAAGTTTCAGGAAGTCAGTTTCAAGAGGTAAATTGTACTCATTAGGTATAAAATAATAAAAGCACATGGAAAGATACTCCACATCATTAATTATTAAATCAATGCCAATCAAACTACAATAAGGTATCACCTCACACTGGTCACAATGTCCATCATTGAAAAGGTCTACAAAGAATAATACTGCAGAGGATGTACAGAAGGGGAATCCTCCTACAGTCTCGGTGGGAATGTAAATGGTGAAGCCACTATGGAAAACAGCGTGGAGGTTCCCTGAAAAACTAAACATAGAGGTATCATATGATCCTGCAATCCCTTCCCAGGCTTAGATCTGGAGAAATTCATTTGAAATGACACATGCACCCCAATTTTCAAGGTAGCACCATTTACAACAGCCAAGACACAGAATCCACCAAAATGTCCAGTGACAGAAAAATGAAGACTACGTGGTACATCTATAAACTGGAATACTACTCAGTCAAAAACAGAAAAAATAATGATTTTGACAGCAGCATAGATGTGCCATGAAATTATCATACTAAGTAAGGTAAGTCAGGCAAAAAGACAAATATCCTAAGACATCACAGACAGGTTGGGTCTATACATTCATACCAATGAACTAATGAACAAAACAGAAACAGACTCATAGACTGAGAAAACAAAATTACGATTATCAAAACAAAGTTAGAAGGGAGGGATAAATTACAAGTTTGGAATGAAAATATACACACTAATATATACCAAGTTGATAATGAAAAAGGACCTATAAAATAGAACAGGGAACTCTACTGAAAAAAAATGGTAATATCCTATGAGGCAAAATTGATAAAAGGATAGATATATGTCTATGTATAACACATACACCTAAGACAAACACACACCGGAAATCAACTCTGCTCCAATATAAAATAACAAATCACAAATTGAATTACTTGAGCTCGATCTAGGGGACACGAGACAGCGGTGACCCCATGATGAGCTGTGTGATATGCTGATACTAATGTGACACCACCAGCAGAATACAGAGCAGCAACCCGCCCAAAGATGCCTGACCTCATGTGAACGCCAAAGTTAAAGAGTAGAAAAAGAACCACAGATTAATCAGGGCAACACTCTCAACTCAGACACTGAGAATCTCAGAGGAGACTGGACACACTGCAGGTAAAGAGCAGACATGTGGTCTCCATGTACACAGGATCTTGACCCATGTGGAAGGGGTGAGACCCACACAATCCCCAGACCCTGCACCTGGGCCCACGGCCCTTGGTTAGGACACCGAGTCTCTGCTGGTTGGGCCCCAGAGGTGGAAACGAATGGGTTCCTGTCACTGCTGGGATGGTAGAAATAAGTGTAGGCTTTGTCTCCTGTCCCCACACTTGTCCCAGAGAAGTTCTCCTTTCCCCACCCCCCTTTGGTTCTGCTGTGATATTAACTGTTTTTACAGCTGTCATGATAATGTTGAACACACTACCTTGGGTCTGGCAGGGCTGCTCCTTTCTTGTTCCACTGAGGTGTTGAGAACACACGCCAGACGCAGGGCTGGGAGAGACGGGGAGGTCTGTTCTCTTTGGAGGAGAGAGTCGACTGGAAGGAGAGCACGGCAGCAACCTCACCTGCTGCCCATTGACTTTTTGCCCGATCCCTGCACCCTGCAATCAATTCACCAGGTGACCCTGCCTTCCTACTCAACCTGAATGTGCTGGAACATTGGAATGATTACCAGGTAGCCACCTGAGGGGTCTCCATGAGCCCCAGGGAGGTGAACATGGCAGGGAACAGACTAGGAGCCCAACCGCAGCACTGACCCCTGGGAGGGCCAGGGAAGCCCACGCAGGGGAGAGCACGGTTCCCAGAGAAGCCCACCCCAGCCCCAGAGCCCAGACATCTGAGTGCTGACGCTCAGACGCAGGCACGGAGTTTCCCAGACAGAGGCCAGGACAGGCCTGCACCCGGGTCCCCATGTCCCAGTGCAGAGAGTACAGTCAGGCCTAAATGTCATTGCAAAAAGCACATGTCTAAACATCTCGTCTTAACATCATCAGTGTAGACAGGACTTAGGTCTAAATATACCATGTAGACAGAACTTGGTCAGGTTCAAACTAGTCTAGGGCTGGTCTCCCAGGAGGCACAGGTCACCCACATGCAGGGTCTCTCATCGTTGGACATGGGGCTCACCCTCATGTGGGAACTAGGATCTACATTTCTTGAAGAAGAAATCATCACTGGGCTCCACACTTCACCCACATCAGGAAACTGAAAGAATCTATGTCATTAAATACTTCAACAGGCAAAACAACAATGTTACCAATTTCTATGCCCACATGATGGTCAGGATCCAGAGGAGATGAGTGCAGCCCAGTGTCCTGTAAAGATAGACGGGAATCGGCCTGGATCCTGCATCCCAAGTTTCCAGCAGGAGGTGATCAAACTGGAAACCTTCTGGAAAAGTTGGGTTTTCATAAGAATTAAAATATATTGTTGTAATTGCAAGCATACTAGTTATTTGAAAACCTAAAATATTCTTAAAAGCTTGGCACCCCGATTTTGCAGTTTCTGTTGTTTCTTTGGTTTAGAATTTCTAGGTAGAAGCAAGCCATCGTTTCAAACTACTTTCTTCTGTTATTTGTTGCTAGATGAATGAAAGGTCACACTTGGGGGGAAAAAAAAAATTCCTGCAAGCAATTAGTGACTCAAAGAGCATGTCAGCTACTGGTACTTTTTCTTCTAACAGTTTCATTTTTCTCCATGAAGAAAACGGAAAAAATAGGCCCCGCGATCATGAAGAAAACAGAAAAAATAGGCCCAGTGATTTTTTGCTTCTCTCTTCAAACTGAACTAGAATGAAATTGATATTCTTCTCAACAAGTAACAGTTTTTGAGGTCTGAAATGCCATACCAGGGAAACAGGACCTGGAGAAAAGGGAGTGCTCCTATGCTTCTGGAGGGAAACATCTGAAAAGTAAAACTAAAATTCAAATTGGATCTAATTATGACACTATGTGGTTATATGGAGTATGAACCAAGAGTCTAAAAATGGTAGACAATATGTGAAAACAAATTTCATATCTCAGACGTGAGAGTAAGGTTTCTTGTCAGATCTGCAGCTGGTATGCACAAATTCTTTTAGAATACTGCATGTGTCTTTTCAAATTATTGCTTTGTCTGGATGTATGGCTAGAAGTGGAATTGCTGGATCATATGCTAACTCTCTTCTTAGTGTTTTTGAGGAACCACCATACTGTTCTCTACAGTGACTGCACCAATTTACATTCCCAGCAACAGTGCAGGAGGGTTCCCTTTCTCCACACCCTCTGCAACACTTGTTATTTGGAGATTTTTAAATGATGGCCTTTCTGACCAGTTTGAGGTAGTATCTCATTGAAGTTTTGATATGCATTTCTCTAACAATTAACAATGAGGAGCACTATAGGATGATTCTTTAATTTTCAGATGTGTAAAGTAAATTAGGTTTAACATCTCAACTTCACAATTTTTTCACAGATAAGGATTTATTAAATATTTAGTTATTCCCTTTCTTCTCAGTCTAACTATAGGGACATGCGATATCATGTAACTCAAGGCGATGCGCTCTGTTTTGCATCTTTGAGCAGTTTTAAAGATATGCACTGCTCCCTTCAAAGGGAAGGCTTGTGGTGGGACCAAGGTCCACCACCCAATAAGCTGTTCCCTGAGCCAATACAGTCATCGCCAAGGGGGCACATGGTGAGACCACCATGTCAATGGATACTTCCCACATCTCAGGCTTCAGTCTGACCATTCCATGTGAAGTTTAATAGTCTGCCCTGGTGATACAGCTTGACCTCTTTCTATATGACTAGGTGAATTGTTAATGACTTTTAAAGATTCTGCTGGGGCTTCCTAGGTGGCAAAAGTGGTAAAGAACTGCCTGCCAATGCAGGAGACCTAAAGGTGCTGGTTTGATCCCTGGGTCAGGAAGATCCCCCCCTGGAGGAGGGCTTGATAACCCACTCCAGTATTCTTGCCTGGAGAATCCCATGGACAGAGGAAACTGGTGGGCTATGGTCCATAGGGTTGCAAAGAGTCAGACACAACTGAAGTGACTTAGCATGCACTCATGCATACCCTCAGAAATGCTCCTGCAGCAGAGATTGCAGAAATAAATTTCAAACACAATTGATTGTCAAGAAGACAATTGGAAAAGGTAAATATTCCTCACATCCTTTTAGGAAAAAAAAAAAAAAAACCACCCAAACTGCCACAGGACAATATTCTCATCATCCCTAATTGTTACAGGAGAAATGCCAATCAAAATGACAAGAAACCAAATCCAACCTATCAGAATGGCATCCTCACAAGCCTGCAACAATACATGTGGGAGAGAGTCTGGTAGTGATGGAATCTACCCAACACAGTGGGAATGGAAATTACCAACAGCCCTAGAAGTAGAGAGTCCACATGCTAGAAAAAGATCTTCAAAAAAAAAAAACTAAGCCTAAATTCTGACATACCCACACCTGGGCTTATATCTGAAAAACCATCATGCAATATTCACTGCAGCAGGACTTACAATAACAAAACAGAGACCCAGGAAAATGTCCACTGACAGATTAAAGCTTAAAGAAGATGCAATACATGTATACAATGGACTATTACTCAGCCATGAAAAACTGCCACTGAAATTATGAAACTGTGCCCCTGGTTGCCATGGGGATGGATGATGAAGAAGGTCTGACTTACACTAACCAAATCATCCAGTCAAGGGAAGACAATAGTACACTACCTCTCTTCTATGCAAGATGATAAAAGAGATGCAAAGGAACTCATTTACAACACAAAAGGAGACTCTGAGAATTCAGACACAAAGTGTTCCCCGCCCCTCCACAAAAAAGTGAAGGGCCAGGGATGAATTAGAAATTCGTGACTAACATATACACAGCTATATGTATCTGTAATAGATAATCCACAGGGAGTATCTCCTACCTTCATTCCTTTCTTCCATACATACAAAGAAATCTGTATCTCTAACATATACACAGAAATCTGTATCTATAATAGAAAATCCACAAGGATTACCTCCTTCCTTCCTCATATACATGTAAATCAGTATCTTCAATAGATAATCCACAAGGAATATCTCCTTCCTTGCTCCTCCCTCCCACATAAACACAAAATCTGCATCTCTAACATATACACAGAAATCTATATCTGTAATAGACAATTTGCAAGGATTATCTCCTTCCTTTATTCCACCCACATTAACACAGAAATCTGTATGTCTAACAGATACTCCACAAATACCTGATGTTCAGCACAGGGAACTTTGCTTGAAATTCTGCAGTAACATCTAGGGCAAAACAATCCAAAAAAAAAAAAAAAAAACAGATATGCTTTATATAATCATGTATCATAACAGAATCAGGTGGTTGTATACTGATGACAAGCAAAAAATGACAAATCAACTATATTCCCATATAGCATTGGCATTAGATTAAAGAAAAGGAAAGGAAGTCAAAGCCTAGTTAATTTCCTCCCACCTCCCTGACTTGGACAGCTAACCCATGCCTGGAGTCTGAGCAGCCTTCGAACCCATGACTGCCCTGTAGTGGGGTCAAACAGTTGAGCAGGGTGTCCTTAATTGAGTACCGTCTGGTTTGCTCCAGCTGGGACCAGAGTCCCTAGTTCAACCAAAGGATGGTCGCCTGACCATCTGGCCTCAAACCCTGGAAAAGTAACTTAGACTCCAAGTCTGTTGGTGCTGGGGATCCCAATTCAAGCCTCCTTCCTGAGAGCGCAGCTTCCTAGGCACCTCACCAGGTGCTCTGGCCCAGGTATGGATGGGTCTGGAGGGAAGGTGTGCAGCTTTAGGGGGAAGAAATAGTGAGACACAAGCCCTTGGGGGGTTGCTCAGGCATATTCCACTCTAATTCACAGCACAGGAAGCTGACTTGCCTTAAGGATCAGACTGCCCAAGGAACCAGAATGGGGCATGGAAAAGTGCTGCCACCTTGTGGACATCTCCTATAACTACAAATTGAGCACTGGTGCTTACTAGCACCTCCAATTCACAAGGCTTGTGGGGCTATTAACGACAGCTGCCCACTAGAAAGGTCCTGGGGCGGGTATTGCAGAAATAAATTCCAAACACAACTGACTTTCAAGACGCCAACTGTAACAGGTAAATTTTCCTCACACCCTTTAATGGAAAAAAAAAAAAACAAAACCCAAATGGCCACAAGACAAGATGCTCTACATCCCTAAATATTACAGGAGGAATGCCAATCAAAATGACAACAAGAAATTACATCCTACCTGTCAGAATGGCCATCCTCACAAGTCTACAAATATTAAATGTGGGAGAGAGATGGGAGAAGAGGGAACTCCCTTAAATGGTTGGTAGGAATGAACATTGACAACAGCCATAGAAAGGACAGCCTCCGTAGGCCAGAAAATAAAATTTCAAGAGAGTTCAGCCCATGAGAGTTCAGGCATGACATACTCATACCTGGGCCTATATCCTGAGAAAACCATCATTCAAAAATTCACACGTACCCCAGTGCTCACTGCAGTACTACTTACAATAGTCAAGATACAGAACCAGCAAGATGTCTTTTGAAAGATTAAAGGCTAGAGAAGATGTGGTATATATAGACAATGGGCTCTTATTCAGCCATGTAAAATGGCTGCTGAAATTATGAAATTATGCAACTATCATAATTTGGATGACTATAGACTAAATGAAGTCAACCAGACAGAGAAAGAAAATACCATATAATGCCATTTTTAGGAAAAACTAAAAAAAGATACAAAGGAACATATGTACAACACAGTGACTCAGAATTCAAACACAATCAGAAGATTCCAAGAAAAAGTGACAGTAAAATAATCAATTAGGAGGTCAATACTAGCATATACACAGAAATCTGTAATAGATAATCCAGAAGGATTATCTCTTTCCTTCTTTCTAAATATACACAGAAATTTGTATCTCTAACATATACAGAGAAATCTCTATCTGTAATAGAGAATTCAAAATAATTACCTCCTTCCTTCCACATATGCACAGCAATCTTTGTCTCTAACATACCCAAAGAAATCAATATCTGTATTAGGTAATCCACAAGAATTATCCCCTGCCTTCCTTCCATCCTTCCTCCATGCACATATACACAAAAATACTTATCTCTAACATATACATAAAAATCTGTTGCTGTAATAGATAATCCACAAGGATTATCTCCTTCCTTCATTCCTTGCACATAAACAAAAAAAGCTTTAATTTAATGTTCCACAAGCCCCTGATGTTCAGCAGAGAACCTTAATCGACCTTGTTCAATAACCTCTATGGTGAAAGGATTTTTTACAAGTACAAGGACTTAAAAGTACAAGGATCCTGTTTTTTACAAGGATTTTTTAAAAGTATATATGCTGGAGGAGCTAAGATGGCAGAGGAGTAGGACGGGGAGATCACTTTCTCCCCCACAAATTCATCAAAAGTACATTTAAATGCCGAGTAAATTCCACAAAACAACTTCTGAATGCCGGCAGAGGACATCAGGCACCCAGAAAAGCAACCCAAGTCTTCGAAAGGAGGTAACGCTGTAAACCTCTCTGGGTGACCCCCACGGTAGAGAAACTTTTCATCTTTAACGTAGATGTTCTATCAATGGTGCTGTATAGAAGGAGAAGTTTTGAAACTACTGTAAAAATAAGACCAATAACTGGAAGCAGGAGGCTTAAGTCCAAACCCTGACTCCAGGGAACTCCTGACTCCAAGGAACATTAATTGACAGGAGCTCATCAAACGCCTCCATACCTACACTGAAACCAAGCACCACACAAGGGCCAACAAGTTCCAGAGCAAGACATACCAAGCAAATTCCCCAGCAACACAGGAACACAGCGCTGAGCTCCAAGATACAGGCTGCCCAAAGTCACCCCAAAACCATAGACATCTCATAACTCATTACTGGACACTTCATTGCACTCCAGAGAGAAGAAATCCAGCTCCACCCACCAGAACACCGACACAAGCTTCCCTAACCAAGAAACCTTGACAAGCCACCTGTACAAACCCACACACAGTGAGGAAATGCCACAATAAAGAGAACTCCACAAACTGCCAGAATACAGAAAGGCCACCCCAAACTCAGCAATTTAAACAAGATGAAGAGACAGAGGAATACCCAGCAGATAAAGGAACAGGATAAAAGCCCACCAAACCAAACAAAAGAGGAAGAGATAGGGAATCTACCTGATAAAGAATTCCGAATAATGATAGTGAAATTGATCCAAAATCTTGAAATCAAAATGGAAGCACAGATAAATAGCCTGGAGACAAGGATTGAGAAGATGCAAGAAAGGTTTAACAAGGACCTAGAAGAAATAAAAGAGAGTCAATATATAATGAATAAAGCAATAAATGAAATTAAAAACACTCTGGAGGCAACAAATAGTATAATAACAGAGGCAGAAGATAGGATTAGTGAATTAGAAGATAGAATGGTAGAAATAAATGAATCAGAGAGGATAAAAGAAAAACGAATTAAAAGAAATGAGGACAATCTCAGAGACCTTCAGGACAATATTAAACGCTACAACATTCGAATCATAGGGGTCCCAGAAGAAGATGACAAAAAGAAAGACCATGAGAAAATACTTGAGGAGATAATAGTTGAAAACTTCCCTAAAATGGGGAAGGAAATAATCACCCAAGTCCAAGAAACCCAGAGAGTCCCAAACAGGATAAACCCAAGGCGAAACACCCCAAGACACATATTAATCAAATTAACAAAGATCAAACACAAAGAACAAATATTAAAAGCAGCAAGGGAAAAACAACAAATAATACACAAGGGAATTCCCATAAGGATAACAGCTGATCTTTCAATAGAAACTCTTCAAGCCAGGAGGGAATGGCAAGACATACTTAAAATGATGAAAGAAAATAACCTACAGCCCAGATTATTGTACCCAGCAAGGATCTCATTCAAGTATGAAGGAGAAATCAAAAGCTTTTCAGACAAGCAAAAGCTGAGAGAATTCTGCATCACCAAACCAGCTCTCCAACAAATACTAAAGGATATTCTCTAGACAGGAAACACAAAAACGGTGTATAAATTCGAACCCAAAACAATAAAGTAAATGGCATTGGGATCATACTTATCAGTAATTACCTTAAACGTAAATGGGTTGAATGCCCCAACCAAAAGACAAAGGCTGGCTGAATGGATACAAAAATAAGACCCCTACATATGTTGTCTACAAGAGACCCACCTCAAAACAGGGGACACATACAGACTGAAAGTGAAGGGCTGGAAAAAGATTTTCCATGCAAATAGGGACCAAAAGAAAGCAGGAGTAGCAATACTCATATCAGATAAAATAGACTTTAAAACAAAGGCTGTGAAAAGAGACAAAGATGGACACTACATAATGATCAAAGGATCAATCCAAGAAGAAGATATAACAATTATAAATATATATGCACCCAACACGGGAGCACCACAGTATGTAAGACAAATGCTAACAAGTATGAAAGGAGAAATTAACAATAACACAATAATAGTGGGAGACTTTAATACCCCACTCACACCTATGGATAGATCAACTAAACAGAAAATTAACAAGGAAACACAAACTTTAAACGATACAATAGACCAGTTAGACCTAATTGATATCTATAGGACATTTCATCCCAAAACAATGAATTTCACCTTTTTCTCAAGCGCACATGGAACCTTCTCCAGGATAGATCACATCCTGGGCCATAAATCTAGCCTTGGTAAATTCACAAAAAATAGAAATCATTCCAAGCATCTTTTCTGACCACAATGCAGTAAGATTAGATCTCAATTACAGGAGAAAAACTACTAAAAATTCCAACATATGGAGGCTGAACAACACGCTGCTGAATAACCAACAAATCACAGAAGAAATCAAAAAAGAAATCAAAATTTGCATAGAAACGAATGAAAATGAAAACACAACAACCCAAAACCTGTGGGACACTGTAAAAGCAGTCCTAAGGGGAAAGTTCATAGCAATACAGGCATACCTCAAGAAACAAGAAAAAAGTCAAATAAATAACCTAACTCTACACCTAAAGCAACTAGAAAAGGAAGAAATGAAGAACCCCAGGGTTAGTAGAAGGAAAGAAATCTTAAAAATTAGGGCAGAAATAAATGCAAAAGAAACAAAAGAGACCATAGCAAAAATCAACAAAGCCAAAAGCTGGTTCTTTGAAAGGATAAATAAAATTGACAAACCATTAGCCAGACTCATCAAGAAACAAAGGGAGAAAAATCAAATCCATAAAATTAGAAATGAAAATGGAGAGATCACAACAGACAACACAGAAATACAAAGGATCATAAGAGACTACTATCAACAATTATATGCCAATAAAATGGACAACATGGAAGAAATGGACAAATTCTTAGAAAAGTACAACTTTCCAAAACTCGACCAGGAAGAAATAGAAAATCTTAACAGACCCATCACAAGCACGGAAATTGAAACTGTAATCAGAAATCTTCCAGCAAACAAAAGCCCAGGTCCAGACGGCTTCACAGCTGAATTCTACCAAAAATTTAGAGAAGAGCTAACACCTATCCTGCTCAAACTATTCCATAAAATAGCAGAGGAAGGTAAATTTCCAAACTCATTCTATGAGGCCACCATCACCCTAATACCAAAACCTGACAAAGATCCCACAAAAAAAGAAAACTACAGGCCAATATCACTGATGAACATAGATGCAAAAATCCTTAACAAAATTCTAGCAATCAGAATCCAACAACACATTAAAAAGATCATACACCATGACCAAGTGGGCTTTATCCCAGGGATGCAAGGATTCTTCAATATCCGCAAATCAATCAATGTAATACATCACATTAACAAATTGAAAAATAAAAACCATATGATTATCTCAATAGATGCAGAGAAAGCCTTTGACAAAATTCAACATCCATTTATGATAAAAACTCTCCAGAAAGCAGGAATAGAAGGAACATACCTCAACATAATAAAAGCTATATATGACAAACCCACAGCAAACATTATTCTCAATGGTGAAAAATTGAAAGCATTTCCTCCAAAGTCAGGAACAAGACAAGGGTGCCCACTTTCACCATTACTATTCAACATAGTTTTGGAAGTTTTGGCCACAGCAATCAGAGCAGAAAAAAATAAAAGGAATCCAAATTGGAAAAGAAGTAAAACTCTCACTATTTGCAGATGACATGATCCTCTACATAGAAAACCCTAAAGACTCCACCAGAAAATTACTAGAACTAATCAATGATTATAGTAAAGTTGCAGGATATAAAATCAACACCCAGAAATCCCTTGCATTCCTATACACTAATAATGAGAAAACAGAAAGAGAAATTAAGGAAACAATTCCATTCACCATTGCAACAGAAAGAATAAAATACTTAGGAATATATCTGCCTAAAGAAACTAAAGACCTATATATAGAAAACTATAAAACACTGGTGAAAGAAATCAAAGAGGACACTAATAGATGGAGAAATATAGCATGTTCATGGATTGGAAGAGTCAATATAGTGAAAATGAGTATACTACCCAAAGCAATTTATAGATTCAATGCAATCCCTATCAAGCTACCAACGGTATTCTTCACAGAGCTAGAACAAATAATTTCACAATTTGTATGGAAATACAAAAAACCTCGAATAGCCAAAGCTATCTTGAGAAAGAAGAATGGAACTGGAGGAATCAACCTACCTGACTTCAGGCTCTACTACAAAGCCACAGTTATCAAGACAGTATGGTACTGGCACAAAGACAGAAATATAGATCAATGGAACAAAATAGAAAGCCCAGAGATAAATCCACGCACATATGGACACCTTATCTTTGACAAAGGAGGCAAGAATATACAATGGATTAAAGACAATCTCTTTAACAAGTGGTGCTGGGAAATCTGGTCAACCACTTGTAGAAGAATGAAACTAGAACACTTTCTAACACCATACACAAAAATAAACTCAAAATGGATTAAAGATCTAAATGTAAGACCAGAAACTATAAAACTCCTAGAGGAGAACATAGGCAAAACACTCTCTGACATACATCACAGCAGGATCTTCTATGACCCACCTCCCAGAATATTGGAAATAAAAGCAAAAATAAACAAATGGGAGCTAATTAAACTTAAAAGCTTCTGCACAACAAAGGAAACTATTAGCAAGGTGAAAAGGCAGCCTTCAGAATGGGAGAAAATAATAGCAAATGAAGCAACTGACAAACAACTAATCTCAAAAATATACAAGCAACTCCTGCACCTCAACTCCAGAAAAATAAATGACCCAATCAAAAAATGGGCCAAAGAACTAAATAGACATTTCTCCAAAGAAGACATACAGATGGCTAACAAACACATGAAAAGATGCCCAACATCACTCATTATCAGAGAAATGCAAATCAAAACCACTATGAGGTACCATTTCACGCCAGTCAGAATGGCTGCGATCCAAAAGTCTACAAGCAATAAATGCTGGAGAGGGTGTGGAGAAAAGGGAACCCTCTTCCACTGTTGGTGGGAATGCAAACTAGTACAGCCACTATGGAGAACAGTGTGGAGATTCCTTAAAAAACTGGAAATAGAACTGCCTTATGATTCAGCAATCCCACTGCTGGGCATACACACTGAGGAAACCAGAAGGGAAAGAGACACGTGTACCCCAGTGTTCATCGCAGCACTGTTTATAATAGCCAGGACATGGAAGCAACCTAGATGCGCATCAGCAGATGAATGGATAAGAACGCTATGGTACGTATACACAATGGAGTATTACTCAGCCATTAAAAAGAATACATTTGAATCAGTTCTAATGAGGTGGATGAAACTGGAGCCTATTATACAGAGTGAAGTAAGCCAGAAAGAAAAACACCAATACAGTATACTAACGCATATATATGGAATTTAGAAAAATGGTAACAATAACCCTGTATACGAGACAGCAAAAGAGACACTGATGTATAGAACAGTCTTATGGACTCTGTTGGAGAGGGAGAGGGTGGGAAGATTTGGGAGAATGGCATTGAAACATGTATAATATCATGTATGAAACGAATTGCCAGTCCAGGTTTGATGCACGATACTGGATGCTTGGGGCTGGTGCACTGAGATGTCCCAGAGGGATGGTATGGGGAGGGAGGAGGGAGGAGGGTTCAGGATGGGGAACACGTGTATACCTATGGCAGATTCATTTCGATATTTGGCAAAACTAATACAATATTGTAAAGTTTAAAAATAAAATAAAAATTTTTTTAAATAAATAAATAAAAAATAAAAGTATATATGCTGTATATATACATCATAACTGAATCAGTCCATTGTACCTTAAAGTGAAGTCGTGTCCGACTCTTTGCGACCCCATGGGCAGTACCCTGCACGAGGCTCCTCCGTCCATGGGATTTTCTAGGCAAGACTACTGGAATGGGTTGCCATTTCCTTCTCCAGGGAATCTTCCCGACCCAGGGATCGAACCCAGGTCTCCCGCATTGCAGACAGACACTTTACCATCTAAGCCACCAGGGAAGTCCTGGTATTGTACACTTAGGACAAGCACAAAACTGCAAATCGAGTATACTTTAGCATAGCATCAGCATGAGATTAAAGGAAAGAAAAATAATGCTTGGTTTATTCCCTTTGACCACCGTGACTTGGGCTGCTATCCCATCACTGGAATCTGAGTAGGCTTGAGTCCCAGGGCTGGACTGGGGTGGGGTCAAGACAGCCTGGCAGAGTGCCCTTTGTAGAGACTCCTCTTAAACCTATACTGTCTGGTTTGATCTGACTGGGACCAGAATCCCTAGTGCATTCCAACAATGGTGGCCCAACCCTCTGGCTTTGAGGGCCAGGGTAAAGTCACCAAGTATCCAGGGCCCTGGTGCTGGAACCCCAGCTTTGAAGCCTCCTTCCTGAGAAGGCAGCCTCCTAAGCACCCACCAGGGAGCCGTTCCCCAGGTACTGATGAGTCTGGAGAGGAGGGGTGAAGCTTTAGGAGGAAGAAGTAGTGAGATACAGGCCCTTGAGTGTTTGCTCAGGCACATTCCACTCTAATTCACCCAACAGGAAACCTACTTTCCCTAAGGCTCTGGTTGCAGATGGAACCAGAGTTGGACATGAAAAAGTACTGCCGCCTTGTGGACATTTTCTATAACTACAACTTAAACGCAGGTGCTTATTGGCATCTCCAGTTCACGAGGCGCAAGGGGCTGTTAATGATAGCTGCCATCAGAAAACGTCCTACGGCAGGTATTGCAGACATAAATTCCAAACACAACTGACTTTTCAAGAAGCCAGTTTCCAAGGTCAGTTTTCCTCATACACTTTAAGGAAAAAAGAAAGAAAAACTACTGAATGATCATGGGACAAGATGCTCAGCATCCCTATTTATCACAGGAGGAATACCAATCAAAATGACAACAAGAAATCAAATTCCATCTGAGAGAATGGTTATCTTGACTGTATGCAAACAGTAAATGAGGGAAAGAGCTGAGAGATGATGGAATCCCCCTACATGCTCCATGGGAATGGACATTGGCAACAGCCCCTAGAAAGGACAGCCTGCACAGGCAACAATGAAAAATTTCAAGAGAACTAAGCCTAGGATTTTAATACCCACACCTGGGCCTATGTTATGAAAAAGATCATTCAAATGACACTTGCACCCCAACGTTCACTTCAGTGCTACTTCCAATAGGCAAGTCACAGACCAAAGAAACATTCCATAGAAAGACTAAATCTTAAAGAAATATGGTACATATATACAATGGACTATTACTCAGACTTGAAAAACTGCCATGAAATTATGCCAATGGTTCCCACAAGGAGGAACCTTGGAGGATCATAAACTAAGCTAAATCAGCAACAGAGGAATAGCAGATGATGTCCCTTCTAGGCAAAATTTAAAAAAGAGAGATACACAGTAAGTAATTTACAACATAAAAAGAGACTCTGAGATTCAAACACAAAGAATTCCCAAAAAATCCTCAAAACGAAAGGTCCAGGGATGAATTAAGAGGTCAGTACTAATGTATACACAGAAATCTGTAGTTGTAACAGATAATCTGGAAAGATTATCTCCTTCCTTCTTCCTTTTCACATCAGTTCAGTTCAGTCGCTCAGTCATGTCTGACTCTTTGCGAGTCTATGGACTGCAGCATGCCAGGCCTTCCTGTCCATCATCAACCCCTGGAGCTTGCTTAAACTCATGTCCATTGAGTTGGTGATGCCATCCAACCATCTCATCCTCTGTCATCCCCTTCTCCTCCTGCCTTCAATCTTTCCCAGCATCAGGGTCTTTCTTAAAGAGTCAGTTCTTTGCATCAGGTGGTCAAAGTATTGGAGCTTCAGCTTCAGCATCAGTCCTTCCAATGAACATTCAGGATTGATTTCCTTTAGGATTAACTGGTTTGATCTCCTTGTAGTCCAAGGGACTGTCAAGAGTCTTCTCCAACACCATAGTTCAAAAGTATCAATTCTTCGGTGCTCAGCTTTCTTTACGGTCCAACTCTCACATCCATATATGACTCCTGGAAAAAACCATAGCTTTGACTAGACGGACCTTTGTCAGCAAAGTATAGTCTCTGCTTTTTAACATGCTGCCTAGGTTTGTTATATATTTTCTTCCAAGGAGCAACAGTCTTTTAATTTCATGGTTGCAGTCACCATCTGTAGTGATTTTGGGGCCTAAGAAAATAAGTCTGTCACTGTTTCCATTGTTTCCCCACTTATTTGCCATGAAGTGATGGGACTGGATGCCATGATCTTTGTTTTCTGAATGTTGAATTTTAAGCCAGCTTTTTCACTCTCCTTCCACAAAGGCACTAAATTTTGTATCCATAACATACTCAAACAAATATGTATGTGTATGAGTTTTCTACAAGGTTTATCTCTTGACTTCTTTCCTTCCTACCACACACATATATGCAGAAACACTTATCTCTAACACATACATCTAAATATGTATATGTAATAGATAATCCAACAATAGTATCTCCTTCGTTACTTACACATGTACACAAAAATCTGTATTTCTAATAGATATTCCAGAGGAAACTGATGTTCAATACAGAGAACTTTAATCAACCTTGTTCAATAACCTCTATGGCAAAAGAATAAAAAAGTGCAAATACACTGTATGTATATGCCATAACTATATCAGTCCATCATACACTGAGGACAACCACAAAAAGGCAAATCAGCTATACTTGAAAATAGCATCAGCATGAGAGTAAAGAAAAGAAATGAAAAGTACAGCCTAGTTGACTCCCTCAACCTAATTTGGAACAGTATCCGATCCCTGGAACCTGGGTGGTGTTGAGTCCCATGGCTAGACTGGGGCCCTTCATTGAGATGTCTCTTAAAACTGTTTTACCTGGCTTGCCTTGGCTGGAACCACAATCCCTATTACACCCCAACAATGGTGCCTGATCTTGTAGCCTCAAGGATACAGGGTAAAGTCACCAAGTATCCAGGGCCCCTGGTGCTGGGGTCCCCAGCTAAAGCCTCCTTCCTGAGAGGGCAGCCTCCCAGGTCCCTCAGCAGGGAGCAGTGAGATGAGTCTGGAGGGGAGGGATGGAGTTTTGGGGGAAGAAATAGTGAGACTTAA
The DNA here is from genome assembly GCF_029407905.1 of Bubalus kerabau. NCBI lineage: Eukaryota > Metazoa > Chordata > Mammalia > Artiodactyla > Bovidae > Bubalus > Bubalus kerabau. The sequence continues at coordinate 28,520,636 of NC_073642.1, forward strand.
GTCTTTGGGTGTTTGCTCAGGCACAGTCCACTCTAATTCACCCAAAAGGAAGGCGACTTTCCTGAAGGCTCTGGTTGCTTGGAATCACAGTTGAGCCTGAAGAAGTGCTGCTCCCTTGTGGACAATTCCTGTAACTATATGTTGCCCATGCTTGCTTCCTGAAAGTGAAAGTCACTCAGTCCAGTCTGACTCTTTGGGACTCCTTCGGCTATAAAGTTCATGGAATTCTCCAGGCCAGAATACTGGAGTGAGTATCCTTTCCCTTCTCCAGGGGATCTTCCCAACCCAGGGATCGAACCCAGGTCTCCCGCATTTCAGACAAACGCTTGCTTCCTAGCACCTCCAATTCATAAGACTGTGTGACTCTTAATGACAGATGCCCTCAGGAAAATACCTGCGGCCAGTATTGTAGAAATAAATTCCAAACACAACCAACTGTCAAGAAACCAATTGGAACAGATAAAATTTTCCTCACACCATTTAAGGAAAAACATAAAATAAAAGACCCCAAATGTCCCAGCACAAGATACTCACCATCCCTAATGATTACCATAGGAATCCTAATAAAAATCACAAGTAATCAAATACCATCTGACAGAATGGCCACCTTGACTGTATGCAAACAGTAAATGGGGGAGAGAGCCCGGAGATGATGGAAACTCCTACATGGTCTGTGGAAATGGACATTGGCAACAGCCGCTAGAAAGGACAGCCTCCACAGGCAACCAAGAAAAATTTCAAGAGAGCGAAGTCTAAGACATTAAGACCGACACTTGAGCCTGTATTACAAAAATCCGTCCGTCAAATGACACACGCACCCCAACATTCACTGCAGTGCCGCTTCTAATAGCCAAGACACAGACCAAAGAAACGTTCCCCTGGAAGGTTAAATCTTAAAGAAATACGGCACATATATACATTAGGCTTTTACTCAGACATGAAAAACCACCATGAAATTATGAAATTATGCCACTGGTCCAGACAAGGATGGATGTTAGAGGATCATATATGTAGTGTAGTCAGCAACACAGGAAAACATAGCAGATGACGTCCCTTCTCCAAAAAAAAAAAAAAAAAAGACATGGGAAGTAATTTACCATACAACAGAGACACTAAAATTCAAACACAAAGCTTTCAGAAAAAAAAAGGAAAGGTCCAGGTATGAATTAGGAGGTTGGTACTAATGTATACACAGAAATCAGTATCTATAATACATAATCCACAAGAATTATCTTCTTCCTTCCTTCCTTCCACATAAGCACTAAAATCTACCTCTAACATACCCACAGAAGTCTTCACTAGGTAATTCACAAGGATTATCTCCTGCCTTCCTCCTCCTTTTTCTTTCTTCTTTCCTTCCATGCACATATACAAAGAAATCTTTATCTCTAACATATAGATAGAAATCTGTAGCTGTAATAGATAATCGAAAAGGACTATCTCTTTCCTTCTTTTCTTGCACATGTACAAAAAATCTGTATCTCTAATAGATACTCCACAAGGATCTGATGCTCAGCACTGAGAAATTTACTCCACCTTGTTCAATAACCTCTATGACAAAACATTTTTTTAAAAGTACAAATATGCTGTATGCAGTCTATGTATGCAGTCCATGCAAAGAGTCGGACACGACTGAGCGACTAAGCACAGCACATGCATAACTGAATCAGTCCATTGTACACTGAGAACAAGCACAAAACTGCAAATCAACTATACTTCAACATACCATCAGCTTGAGATTACAGGAAAGAAAGTAAGACTTAGTATATTCCCTCCAACCTCCCTGACTTGAGATGCTCTCTGATTGCTGGAACCTGAATAGGCTTGAGTCCCACGGCTGGACTAGGGTGGGGCCAACACAGCCGCGCAGGGTGCCCTGCATTGAGACTCCTCTTAAACCTGTACTGTCGGGGTTTTCTCTGGCTGGAACCAGAATCCCTAGTGTGCCTCAACTATGGTGGCCTGACCCTTGGCCTCGAGGACCAGGGTAAAGTCACCAAGTATCCAGGGATCTGGTGCTGGGACCCAGCTGAGGGCTCCTTCCTGAGAGTGCAGCCTCGTAGGCACCTCAACAGGGAGTGGTGCCCCAGGTAGCCATGAGTCTGGAGGGGAGGGGTAAAGCTTTAGGGGAAAGAAGTAGTAAGACTTAAGCCCTTGGGCATTTGTTTGTTCAGGTATATTCCACTCGAATTCACAGCCCAGGAAGCCAACTACTTCTAAGGTGACTTCGACCAGAGTTGGGTATGAAGAAGTGTTGCCGCCTTGTGGTCATGTCCTATAACTGCAACTTGACCACAGGTGCTTACTGGTACCTCCATTCCAATTCACAAGGCCTTGGGGCGCCGTTAGTGACAGTTGCCCTCAGGAAAGGTCCTGTGGCCAGTGCTGCACAAATAAATTCCATACTCAACTTTCAAGAAACCAATTGCAACAGGTAAATTTTCCTCACACCGTTTAAGCCAAAAGAAAAGAAAAGAAAAAAAAAACCCCGGAAACAGCCACAGGACAAGATGCTCAGCATTCCTAATTATTACAGGGGGAATTCCAATCAAAATAACAACAAGAAATCAAATCCCATCTGACAGAATGGCCATACTGTCTGAAAACAGTTAATGGGAGAGAGAGCCGGGAGATGACAGAACCCTCCTAAACACTATGTGGGAAGGGACATTGGCAACAGGCCCTAGAAAGGACAGCCTCAACAGGCAAGAATAAAAAATTTCAAGAGAGCTAAACCTAAGATTTTAATGCCCACACCTGGGCCTGTATTATGAAAAACACCATTCAAAATGACACAGGCCTCCCAATGTTAACTGCAGTGCTACTTCCAATACTCAAGATATAGACCCAAGAAGTTCATTGACAAGTGAAATCTTAAAGAAATGTGGTACATATATACAATGGGCTATTACTCAGACATAAAAGGCCACCACTGAAATTATAAATTTATATCAATTTTTCCCACAAGGATGGACCTTGGAGGATCATACACTAAGTGAAGTCAGCAACAGCAAAGAAAATAGCAGATGATGTCCCTTCTAAGCAAAATAAAAGAAAGAGATACAAGGGAAGTAATTTACAACACAAAAAGGGACTCTGAGATTCAAACACAAATGTACATCTGATTTAGATAATTCCCAAGGATTATCTCCTGCCTTCCTTCTTTCTTCCTTCCGTGCACATATTCACAGAAATATTTTTCTCCAATATACATAGAAATCTGTAGCTGTAATAGATATTCCACAATGACCTGATATTCAGCACCGAGAACTCTACTCGACCTTGTTCAATAAACTATGTCAAAAGATAAAAAAGAGTAAACATATGCTGTATATATATTTCATAACCTAATCAGTTGGCTGGACACTGAGAAACACAAAACTGCAAGTTGACTAAACTTCAACAGAACATCAGCATGAGATTAAAGAAAAGAAAAGGGAAAGAAAAGCAATGGCTATTTTATTCCCTCTGACCTCCCTGACTTGGGCTGCTCTCCCATTCAGGGAGCCTGAGCAGGCTTTTGTCTCATGTCTGTACTAGGCTGGGGTCCAGGCAGCTGGGTTATGACAAAGAAAATTTTAATAGTGATGAGTGACCCTATGATTTTCGCCCCACTAGGTACAACAACCAAGACAGGGAAGCAAGCTAATTATAGAAGCACATGAATGGAAACAAAGAATGGGGCACATGTACACAATGCAATATTTCCAACCATGAATAAGTACAGCTTATTCATGAATAATGCCAAGTACAGCTTCAGGAAAGAGAGAAGAGAGAATCATCCCAAGTGAAGTAAGGGAGACAAGGACAGACAAGTATCCTATGGTATCACTTCCAGGTATAAACTGAAGATGGGTACAAATGAGCTTACTGCCTAAGACACAGCCTCACAGACTAAGAAAGGAAACTTTCGGTCACCAAGATATAAAGATGTGGGGCATGGAGAAATGAGTTGCTTCAGACTAATATATACACACTACTATTGATAAAGTAAGTGACCAGGACCCACTGTGTAACACAAGGAAACTTACTGCATGCTCTGTAATAACCTATAAAGAAAAAAACCTCAGTAAATCATTTATACATCTATGTAAAAGTGAAACAAGCTGTGATAGAAGGAAAAGGTAAAAACAAACCACCCACAAAGTTGTAATTAGCTGTATGACAGTGGTTTAGTGGTGGTTTAGTCAGTAAGTCCCGTCTGACTCTTGTGACCCCATGGACTGTAACCAGACAAGCTCCTCTGTCTGTGGGATTTTCCAGGCAAGAATACTGGAGTGGATTGCCATTTCCTTCTTGAGAGGATCTTTCCAACTCAGGAATCGAACCTGGTCTCTTGCATTGCAGACAGATTCTTTACCAACTGAGCTACGAGGGACACACACACACACACACACACACACACACACACGAGAAAATTCCTGCAAACAATTAGTGACTCAAAGAGTACATGAGCTGCAGGTACTTTTTCTTCTAACAATGTCACTTTTCTCCATGAAGAAAGCAGAAAACATAGGCCCCCTGATATTTTGCTTTTCTGTTCAAACTAAGCTAAAATGAAATTGATATTCATATCAGCAGGTAAGAGTTTTTGAGGTCTGAAATGTCATACCAGGGAAACAGGACCTGGAAAAAAAGGGAGTGCTCCTATGCTGCTGGAGGGAAACCACATCTAAAAAACAAAGCTAAAATTCAAATTGGACTTAATTATGACACTATGGGGTTACATGGAGTATGAACCAGGAATCTAAATATAGTAGACAATATGTGAAAACATTTCATATCTCAGGTGTGAGAGTAAGGTTTCTTGTCAGATCTGGAGCTGGTATGCACACATTCTTTAGAATACTGCATGAATCTTTTTGAACTATAGCTTTGTCTGGATGTATGGCTAGAAGTGGGATTTCTGGATCACGTGCTAACTCTATTTTTAGTTTTTTGAGGAACTGCCATACTGTTCTCTAGAGTGACCGCACTGATTTTCATTCCCACCAACAGTGTCGGAGGGTTCCCTTTTTTCCACACCCTCTGCAACTCTTGTTATTTGAAGATTTTTTTAATGACAGCCATCCTACCAGTGTGAGGTGGCACCTCATCGAAGTTTTGATTTGTACTTCTCAAATAATTAACAATGAGGAGCATTATAGGATAAATTCTTTACTTTTCAGATGTGTAAAATAAATTAAGTTTAACATGTCAACTTGACAATTTTATCACAGATAAGGATCACATATTTAGTTATTTCCTTTCTTCTTAGTCTAACTATAGGGACATGAGTTACCATGTTACTCAAGGCGATGAGCTCAGTTATGCATCTTTAAGCAGTTTTAAAGATGTACGTTTTGTAATGGTGTTTTAAATTGATTTAAACTTCAAATATTTGTATCAATGATATGTAGACTCTTCTTTTTTCTATTAAAAATGGGTACATTTTTAATTGAAGAATAGTTGTTTCATGTTGCTGCATTAGTTCCAGGAGTATACCAAAGGGATTCGGTTAGATATATTACATGTATATAGTATATAATATACATTATGTTTATTATATATAAACATATATAATACATATATATAAAAACATACCCACATACATACTTTCAGGTTATTAGGTGATTCCAAATATTGAATACAGCTCCCTGTGCTATACAGGAGGGGCTTATCTATTTTATATATAGTAGTATCTATCTATCTGTTAATACCAAATTCCTAATTAATCTCCCATCTCTTTCCCCTTTTGAAATGTCCTGTTTTCTCTGAGACTGTTTCTGTTTCATCAAGAAATTCATGTGCATTATAGTTTAGAGTTCACACATAAGTGATATCCTATGATATTTGTGTTTATGTGTTTTCACTTAATGTGTTAATCTCTACATCCAATCATGTTGCTGAAATGACGTTATTTCATTTTTATGACTGAGTAATATTCCATTATATATTCTATGATATGTGGATTCTTGATTCAGGCCCTACAGATGTTACACACAGACCTGTTAGCATGAATGTCCTCTCATGGTGAGGGCTAAACCACGATTCCCCAGAAGAAACTTACCTGTGGTCTGGGCCTCCTGGAAGAAATCATCTGGCATGGAGCCCTCCTTGATCATCTTAACAGAACATCATACTGCCCCTCCCACCTGCCCAGAGAGACTGCTTCAAACTGGTCACTTCCCAGCTGCTTCAACACGATAATCTCTTCACTTTGCAGTTCTCAGATTCCTAATAATGCAAGACAGAGCACCTTGGGTTGAGAATAGAAGGCTTTGGGGCTAACAGCTTCACAAGTGACTTCCTCTCCAATGAGAAATTTAACATTGACAAGATGAAGTACAGCATGACTTTTTTTTTAAATTGTTCATTTAAAAAGAAAACCCTTGGTAATGTGATCTTAGGACCTATTAGACCACATGATATTGTTACCAGAACAATACTGTTCTGAAATAGCTACAGTTAGTGATAAGAAAGGTTAAAGTTAAAAAAACCTTTGCCAACTAGAGGCATCTTGGAAAAACTTGGTGACAAAATGTGCTTAGTGCCCTTAGCTTGGTAAGGTTTAATGTTAGTTAGATTAGTTGGCTTGACTTGACTAATGAGTTCTTGGAAGGCAAAAATTACAAGAGTAAAGCTACTTAATGTGATTTTTAAAATTCTCATCAAAATTAGTTTCTTGATGGAATCTTTTTTTTAAAATTTCACATTTTTATTTTGCTTATTTTTTACTCTTTTTGATTACTTTATTGTTTGTGTAGATAGCCATCAACAATTTTTTAAGTTGAAGTACAGTTTATTTACAATACTATATTAGTTTGGAGTATACAACATAGTGATTCACTATTTTTATGGATTATGCTCCATTTAAAGGTATTATAAATAAAGACTATATTTCCTTGTGCTGTATAATATATCCTTATAGAATATTGATTTTATACAAAGTAGTTTCTGTTAATCCTCTACACCTCTCTTTCCCCTCCCACTGCCTATCCCCACTGGTAAACACTAATTCTCTATATCTGTGAGTCTGTTTCCATTTCATAGATAAGTTCATTGGTGTTATACTTTAGATTTCATGTATAAATGATATCATATGGTATTTCTCTTTGTCTTTCTGACTTATATCACTTACGATAATCTCTAGGATTATATTGCTGAAAATGCCATTATTTTAATCTTTTTTATGACTGAGTAGTGTTCAGCATATATTTCATATATGAAAATGTAGGTATGTATTTCATATATGAAAATATACATATATATTTGCAAAATGCACTTATTTGCTATTGTTCTTTAACCAAAAGAATGAAAATTTTACTGTAACTTATAATGATACTAATTCATACAACTTGGGCTTGGTAAAATGTGAGTTTTGCTGGGACTTTCAGGGCTATAGTTCTAAAACTTCAGTGCTTCAGAATCACCTGGAGGGCTTATCAACTAAAATATCAGACGGCAGTTCCAGAGCTTCTGATTTAGTAGATTTGCAAATACCAGTCCATGGACCATAATGAAAATCATTGTACCTTTTGAGTAATGCTTTTAGAGACTTAAGATAATCCTTATAATTAAGTACACAGGCTTACATCTTTATACATACAAAAGTCTTAATTTGAAACTAGACGATTGCTAAATGACTTCTATTTATAGGGCACTGTAAACTTAAATCAATATGTAGGCATCAGAAATAATGAAAATAAAATGTTTTGTCAGAGAACATTGACAGCAGAAGCATCTTAAGTAAAAATAAGAAAATTATCCTGTATTTAGATTAATTGCCTTGACTTCACTGATAAGTTCTTTGTAAAGCATAAATTAAAAGAGTAAAACTACTTAATGTGACTTTTAAAAATCTCAAAATCAGTTTTTTGATGGAATCTTCTATTTATAAAACTTTCCAATTTTCATTTGCTATTTAGCTCAGTAGTACTCAATATATATTTCATATATGGAACTAGAGGTATATATTTCATATATGGCAATATAAGTATATATGTATTGTGAAAATATCAGTATATATCCCTTATATGATAATATAGGTACATATCTCATATATAAAAAGAGGTATATGTCATATATAAAATACAGGTATATATTTTTAAATCATAAAATTAAAAACTTTCATAAAGTTAAAAACTTTCAAGAATTAAAAACTTTCAAAGAATTAAAGCCTTTGATTGTGTGGATCACAACAAACTGTGGAAAATTCTTTGAAAGAGATGGGAATATCAAAGCACCTGACCTGCCTCCTGAGAAACCTGTATGCAGGTCGAGAAGCAACAGTTAGAATTGGACATGCAACAATGGACTGGTTCAAAATTGGGAAAGGAGTACATCAAGGCTGTATATTGTCACCCTGCTTATTTAACTTTTATGCAGAGTACATCATGCAAAATGCCAGGAGAAATATCAATAACCTCAGATATGAAGATGACACCACCCTTATGGCAGAAAGCAAAGAGGAATTAAAGAGCCTCTTGATGAAGGTGAAAGAGGAGAGTGAAAAAAATCAACATGTAAAAAAAGAAGATCATGGTATCTGGTTCCATCACTTCATGGCAAACAGATGGGGAAACAATGGAAACAGTGACAGATTTTATTTCCTTGGGCACCAAAATCACTGTGGATGGTGACTACAACCATGAAATTAAAGGTCTCTTGCTCCTTGGAAGAAAAACAATGACAGTGTATTAGACAGTGTACTAGACAGTGTACTAAAAATCTGACATTACTTTACCTACAAAGGTCTGTATAATCAAAGCTATGGTTTTTCCAGTGGTCATGTATGGATATGAGAGCTAGACAATAAAAAAGGCTGAGCACTGAAGAATTGATGCCTTCTACCTGTGATGCTGGAGAAGACTCTTGAGAGTCCCTTGGACTGCAAGGAGATCCAACCAGTCCATCCTAAAGGAGATCAACCCCGAATACTCATTGGAAGGACTGTTACCGAAGCTCCAATACGTTGGTCACCTGATGCAAAGAGACAACTCATTGGAAAAGACCCTGATGCTGAGAAAGATTGAAGGCAGGAGGAGAAGGGAAGGACAGAGGATGAGATGGTTGGATGGCAAACTCCAGGAGATGGTGAAGGACAGGGAAGTCTGGCATGCTGCAGTCCATGGGGTCACAAAGGGTCAGACATGGCTGAACGACTGAACAACAGCAACAACGAAACAGAAAGAGAATCACAAATACAGAAATGAACGGATACCTGTGAGGATTTGCTTGTGGGAACTGCCAGACTGGAGTAGAGGTTAAGAGATAAAAACACTATGAATAATGTAAGTAAACAAATAGGATATAGTATGCAGCAGATGAAAATAAAGCCATGATTTTGTAATATCCTTAAGTGGAGTGTATTCCATTAAAATACTGAATTTCCATGTTCAGTAAACATAGTAATATTAATCAACTGTACTTCAATTTGAAAAGAAATAATGAATGGATAGCTACAAACACAGAAAACAATCAAGAAGAAACATCAGTAAAATTGAAATGGGGAAGTTGTAAAAATAAAGATCCTGTCTAGAAATTAATCTGGAGATTATTAAAAATGTTCATGGTTCATCCACTAGCAAAAAACAATATGGAGGTTCCTTAAAACTAAAAATAGAATTGTGTTCAGAAACAGCAGTCACATGCCTGGGCATACAGTCAGGGAGAAGCGACATTTTCAAAGACAAGGATACCCATGCCATCCTTGCCAGACTGGTTTCCATACAAAGACACTGCTGCAACCTAAGTGTGTAAGGACACAGAAATGAACAAAGAAAATGGGATACACACACAATGCTATATGACTCAGCCATAAAAAGCAATGAAACAATGGGATCTTCAGGCACAGGGAAGAAGGTAGAGATGATCATAGCAACTGAAGAGAGACAGTAAGCAACAAATTTAATATGATATCACTTCTAGGTGGAATCTAACTGGAAACATGTGAGCTCCTTGAGCAAAGATACACAGTTCACAGACTTAGAAAAAAGAACTTATTGTTAGCAGAGAAGAAACATATTTGGCCAATAGAAAAGAGCTACTTGAACTAACATATGCACACTACTATTTAGAAAATCAATCACCAGACTCTTCCATCCATGGGATTCTCCAGACAAGAATATTGGAGTGGGTTGCCACTTCCTTCTCCAAAATCAATCACAAGGACTCACAAAAGGAATGATACTCCACTCTCTGTAATAACCTATACAGGAAAAGAACTCAAAATACAACAAATATACATCTATATATGAGTGAATCAAGTTGCTATGAATTAAAAAAAAAAAACACCCACCATGCTGTAATTAACCCATATATCAAGTTCAAATAACTTGATAAACACAAAAAATATAGAAGATATGTTGACTCTATTCACCTCATCCCATGGTTACCTTGGCTGGTTTCACATCTCTGGAGACTGGGCAGGCTTTGGGGGCCCACGGCTGGATTGTTGTGGGGCTCAGGATCCTGGGAGGATGTGGCAGGCAATGTGACCCCACGATGTTCCTGGAGTCCCTTTGCCCTCTGCACGAGTCCCCATCCCTAGACACAGGCAAAATAGATTAAGAGATTTGAGTTAACGTAGACAAACATATATACATCAAACAGATGATTGAAACTGACCTACTGAATAGTAGATGGACGTTTACTCAACACACTGTAATCACCTAGATGGGAGCAAGAACTTGAAAGAGAATAGATAAATGTTCAAACGTCAATGAATCAAGTTCCTGTACACTTGAAACATATACATTCGGAAATCATCTCTTTTCTAAAATAAAATAACATGGAAATTACATGGAAATAAAATGTGTGGGGCTGAATAAAGCTGCCATCTCCAGGCCATTTTCCATACAACTTGAAAAGCTGTACTGAGCATTAAGTACTCTCAAAGTCAGAGGGTCCGGAGGTAAAAAACAGCTGATCTCCATAAATGTCCTAGGGGTGGTCATTAGAAAAAATTTAAAACAGGGCTGAGTTCGAAGAAGCCAATCTGGAGAGGTGAGTTGAACTCTTCCTTGAAAACAAATCACATGAAAAGAGGTCAACATCGCTAAATATTAGAAAAGCAGATTGAAACCCCAGGAAGCTATCACCTCACAGAAGGCAGAATGGCTATGGTCAGAAACTCGACAAACAGTAACTGCTGATGAAGATGCAGGGGAAAGGCAATACGGAGAATTCCGTATTTCACGCAGGAGAACCCGAACTCATGTTTTTGCTGCAGGAAATAGGGGGTATTCACAAGGACCTGATGCTAAGCACTCCACTCAACTTGCTATTGTACAAAGTCCAAACACACAATAGAGATACCCCATAGATACGAAATACCTGAATTAAGCAGCTGTATGCTGACAGCAACCACAGTATTATAACTCGGCTATGCTGCAATGTAGTATTGGCAAGATGTTAAAGGAAAGGAAAGCAGGGCCTCCTCTGTTATAAATGACCTCCCTGACTTGGGATGCTATCCCATCCCTGGAGGCTGAGCAAGCTTGGGTCCCACTCTGGACTGGGGAGGGGTGGATATAGCCTGGCACGGTGCCCTTTGTTGAACCATTTTTAAAGGGCTACTATCTGTTATGTTCTGGCTGGGACCAGAGTCCCACATGGCATGAAGCCCTCCGGGAATTTGAAGACAAGATTCAGCTAGGCCTGACCTCTCCTGGCACTGGGTTCCCAGCTCAAGCCTGTTTCCTGAGAGGGCAGCCTTCTAGGCACCTAAGTGCCCTCAGCACTGTGCTCTGGACCTGGAAGGCATTAGTCTGGACATTAGCTTGTGTGAGGCTTTAGGGGGAAAAAGTAGTGAGTTTCAAGCCCTTTCCTTCTTGCTCAGGCACACTCCACTCTATTTCACAGCCCAGGAAGCCAACGGGCCCTAAGGATCTGGTTGCCCCAGGAACCAATGCTGGGCAGGCGAAAGTGCTGCCGCCTTGTGGACATTTTCTGTAACTTGTAATTGAGGGCGCACACAGGCACCTCAATTCACAAGGGTTGTGGTTCTCTTAATGATAGCTGCCCTCAGGAAATGCCATGGAGCAGATGTTGGAAAAATATATTCCCAAGACAGCCAACTGTCAGGAAGCCAACTCCTAAATTGTCCTCACACCCTTTAAAGAAAAAACACAAACAAAACAAAATCAAACTTCCACCCCAGGACAAGATGCTCAGCATCCCTATATCAAAACGACAATGACAAATCAGATCCCACCACTCACAAAGGCCATTGTCAAAATTTGACAAACTAGAACTATGGGAGACAGCATGGAAGGAAAAGAATCCCCTAAGCTGTAGGTGGAAATATACACTGACTACAACCAGTATGTGGACAGTCTCTGAATGTTCACAAAAAAGCTATCAAGAGGGCTAAGGTGGAAAAAGTGATGCTATCAAGATGGATATGTGTGTGATGCTTTAAGAGGAAAAAGCAGTGAGACACAAACCCTTCAGTGGTTGCTCAGGCACATTCCACTCTGTTTCACAGGCGGAGAAGCCGACTTTCCCGAAGCCTCTGCTTGCCCCAAGAACCAGAGGTGGGCATCGAAAAGTGCTGCCGCCTTGTGGACATTTCCTGTAACTACAACTGACCACCAGGGCTTACTGGCACCTCTAATTCACAAGGGCTGGGGGACTGTTCTTGATGGCTGCCCTCAGGAAATGTCCTGTGTTGGGTACTTCAAGATAAATTCCAAACACAAACGACTTTCAGGAAGCCAGCTGCCTCAGGTCTATTTTCCTCACACCCATAAAGGGTAAAAAAACCCCAACAAACCCCATACCTCCACCTAGGACAGGATGCTCAGCATCCCTAATCATTACAGGAGGAATGCCAATGAAAATGACAAAGAAAAATCAAATCCCACCAGTCAGAATGGCCATACTCACGTCTACAAACAATAAATGCAGGAGTGAGTTTGGAGTAAAGGGAAACCTCCCACACTGTTGATGGGAATGTACACTGGCAACAACCACAACAAAGGACAATGTCGGCATGCCTGAATAAAAGCTATCAAGACACTAAGCCTAGGGTCTGACATGACCACACTTGGGCTTATACTATCCTATACGAAATTTAGAAAATTCTACTTTCATGCATGAAATTTGTACCTATCTTTTCATTTATGAAATATAGAAAAATTCTCTTTCACATATGAAATATGCACTTATATTTATATCTGTGAAATATAGAAAATTCTCTATTCATATATGAAATATGCACTTATATTTTCATCTGTGAAATACAGAAAATATTTTCATATATGAAATATGCATTTATATTTTCATCTATGAAATCCAAAGAATTCTATTTCTATGTATGACATGCACCCATATTTTCACATGAGAAATATGGGAAATTCTATGTTCATATATGAAACATGCACCCACAGTGTCATATATGAAATATAAAAAATTCTATTTTCGTATGAAATATGCACCCATAGCTTCATATATGAACTATCAAAAATGTTGTTTTCATATATGAAATATGCACCCATGTTTTCATATATGTAATAAGAAAATTCTATATTCATCCATGAACTATTCACCCATGTTTACATATATAAAATACTAAAAATTCAATCTTCATCCATGAAATATGCACCATATTTTCATACATGACATCAAGTTCTATTTTCATCCTTGAAATATGCACCCATGATTTATATATGAAGTATAGAAAATTCTATTTTCATCTTTGAAATACTCATGCATGTTTTTATATATGAAACATGGAAAATTTCATTTTCATCCATGAACTATGCACCCATGTTTTCATATAAGAAATATAGAAGAGTATATTTTCATTTGTAATATATGCACCCATCTCTTCATATATGAAATATCAAAAATTCTATTTTATCCATGAAATGTGCACTCATCTTTTGATACATGAAAATTCATGCATGTATCATACTTTCATATAAGAAATAGAAAATTATATTTTTTACATTAAGTATACACATATATTTTCATATATGAAATATAGAAAATTGTATTTTCATTCATTAAATTTGCACTCATGTGTTCATATAGAATATACAGAAAGTTCTATTTTCATATATGAAACATTCACCCAACTTGGGCTTCCATCCCAATCCTGGAGCCTCAGCAGGTTGTCTTCATGGCTGGACTGTGGTGATGTTGAATCGACCAGGCTGGTTGCTCTTCGTTAAGGCCCCTCTGAAATCTGTACTTTCAGGTTTGATGTGGCAGGGACCACAGTCCCTAGGGCACACAGTTGATGGTGTCCTGACACTTTGGCCTCAATGACCTTGGAAAAGTCACCTAGCTTTCACATCTCCTGGTGCTGGGGTCCCCAGCTTAGTCTCTTTCCTGAGAGTGCTGTCTCCTAGGCACCTCATCAGGGTGCTGTGGTCCAGGCTGGGATTAGTCTGCAGGAAAGGAGTGAAGCTTGAGGGGGAAGAAGTATTGAGACTAAGCCCTTGTTCGGGCACAGTTCAGTTCAGTCGCTCAGTCATCTCTGACTCTTTGTGACCCCATGAACTGCGGCATGCCAGGCCTCCCTGTCCATCACCAACTCCTGGAGTTCACCCAAACTCATGTCCATTGAGTTGGTGATGCCATCCAACCACTCATCCTCTGTCGTCCCCTTCTCCTCCTGCCTTCAATCTTTCCCAGCATCAGGGTCTTTTCAGATGAGTCAGCTCTTTGCATCAGGTGACCAAAGTATTGTAGTTTCAGCTTCAACATCAGTCCTTCCAATGAACACCCAGGACTGATCTCCTTTAGGATGGACTGGTTGGACCTCCTTGCAGTCTGAGGGACTCTCAAGAGTCTTCTCCAACACCATAGTTCAAAAGCATCAATTCTTTGGTGCTCAGCTTTCTTTATAGTCCAACTCTCACATCCATACATGACTACTGGAAAAACCATAGCCTCAACTAGATGGACCTTTGTTGACAAAGTAATGTCTCTGCTTTTCAATATGTTGTCTAGGTTGGCCATAACTTTCCTTCCAAGGAGTAAGTTTTTTTAATTTCACGGATGCAATCACCATCTGCAGTGATTTTGGAGCCCCCCAAAATAAAGTCAGCCACTGTATCCCCACCTAGTTGCCATGAAGTGATGGGACCAGATGCCATGATCTTAGTTTTCTGAATACTCAGCTTTAAGCCAACTTTTTCACTCTCCTCTTTCACTTTCATCAAGAGGCTCTTTAGTTCTTCTTCACTTTCTGCCATAAGGGTGGTGTTATCTGCATATCTGAGATTATTGATATTTCTCCCGGCTATCTTGATTCCAGCTTGTGCTTCTTCCAGCCCAGCGTTTCTCATGATGTATTCTGCGTATAAGTTAAATAAGCAGGGTGACAATATACAGCCTTGACATACTCCTTTTCCTATTTGGAACCAGTCTGTTGTTCCATGTTCAGGCACATTCCACTCTAATTCACAGCCTAGCAAGCCCAAACTTAAGCTCTGGTTGCCTGAGTTGGGTGTGGGAAAGTGCTGCCGCCTTGTGGACATTTTCTGTAACTGCAACTTGGCCACCTGAGCTTACTGTTCCCTCCAATGCAACAGACCTCGGGGGCTGTTAATGAAAGCTGCCTTCAGGAAGGCTTCCCTGATGGCTCAGATGGTAAAGAATCTGCCTGCAATGCAGGAGACCCGGGTTCAATCCCTGAGTAGGGAAGATACCTGAAGAAGGGAATGGCAACCCACTCAAGTATTCTTGCCTGAGGAATTCTATGGACAGAGGAGCCTGGCAGGCTATAGTCCATGTGGTCACAAAGCATCAGACACAACTGAGCGGCTTCCACACCACATGCCTTCATGAAAGGTCCTGGGGCAAGTACTGCAGAAAAATTACAAATCCAACTAACTTTCAAAAAATCAACTACAAGAGGTAAATTTTCTTCACAACCATAAAGGGGAACAAAGAAAAAAGAAAAAACTTACTGCTATAGGACAAGATGCTGAGCATCCCTAATTATAACAGGAGGAATGCCAACCAAAATGACAACAAGGAACCAAATCTCACCAGACTGGCCATCCTCAAAAGTCTACAAACAATAAATGCAAGCTAAGCCTACCATCTGACATTCCCATACATATAGCTATATCCCAGGAAAACCATCTTTCAAGAAGTCATATGCACCCCAACGTTCACTTCAGCACTAGTTAAAATATCCAGCAAAATATCCACCTTCAGATTAAAGCTTAAAAAGAATGATGAAAATGAACTATTATTCAACCACAAAAAACTATTACTGAAATCATGAAATTATGCCACTGGTAGCCACAGGGATATATCTTGGAGAATCAAACACTAAGTGAAGTCAGACAGACAGAGGAAGACTATATAGCAAGTGATATCCCTTCTAGGCAAAAGAAAAAAAGAGATACAAAGGAATTCAATTACAACTTAAAAAACCCAAAGGGCCAAAGATGAATTAGGAAGTCAGGACTAACATATACACAGAAATGTATATCTGTAATAGATAATCCACAAGCATTGTCTCCTTCCCCTTTTTTCCTTCCACAGAAATCCATCTCTCTACCATATCCACAGAAATCTGTATATGTAATAGATACTCCACAAGGACACGATATTCAGCAGAGAGAACTTACTCCACCTTCTGCAATAACTTTTACGGCAGATGAATCTGAAAAAGAATACATATGCTTTACATACATATCATAACTCATTCAGGTAGCTGGATACTGACAAGAGGCACAACACTGCACACCAACTACACTCCAGCATACCACAGGCTTCGGTCCAAAGGCTGGACTGGGGTGGGGTGGAAACCGCCAGACAGGGTGCCCTTAGTTGAGCCCCCTCTTAAACTTGTAACTTCTTGTTTGCTCTGACAGGGACCATAGTCCTTAGCGCACCCAAACGATGTGACAACCGTCCGGTCTCAAGGACCTTGGAAATGCCACCTAGCTTTCAGTTCTCCTGGTGCTGGGGTTCACAGCTTAAGCCTCCTTCTTGAGAGTGCAGCCTCCTAGCACCTCAGCAGGGTGCTATGGCCCCCGTTGGGATGACTCTGAGGAAAGGAGTGAAGCTTTAGGGGGAACAAGTAGTGAGACACAGGCCCTTGGGAGTTTGCTCAGGCACATTCCACTCTAGTTCACAGCCTAGTAAGCCAAGTCTTCCTTAGGTTCTGGTTGCCCGAAGAACCAGAGTTGGGAATGAAAAACTGCTGCCACCGTGTGGACATTTTCTGTAACTACAACTTGACCACCTGCGCTTACCCACCAGTCTACTCTGAACGTGGGATTCTCCAGGCACGAATGGTGGAGTAGGTTGCCATTCCCTTCTCCAGGGGACCTTCCCAACCCAGGGATTGAACCTGGGTCTCCTGCATTGCAGGTGGATTCTTTACCACCTGAGCCACCAGGAAAGCCAGACCTGTGCTTATTGGAACCTCCAATTCACAAGACCTCAGGGGCTGTTAATGACAGTTACCCTCAGGAAAGGTCCTAGGGAGAATATTCCAGAAATAAATTACAAACACAACCCACTATCAAAACGTCAACTGCAACAGGTATATTTTCCGCACAACCATGGAGGAGAAAAAAAAAGAAAAGTAAAAAACCATACATTCACAGGACAAGATGCTCAGCATCCCAAATTATTACAGGAGGAATGCCAATCAAAACAACAAGAAATAAAATCCCATCAGTCAGAATGACCACCCTCAGAAGTCCACAAACAATAAATGGGGGAGAGGGCCAGGAGGAGAGGGACCCTCCCTACACCACTGGTGGGAAGGGACACTGGCAATAGTCACTAGAAAGGGACAGTCATCACATGCCAAAAAAAGAACACTTTCAAGAGAACTACGCCTAGGATCTGACATTCCCACACCTGGGCCTGGTATCCTGATAAAACCATCATTCAAATGACACACACCCCCCAGTGTTCACTGGAGCACTACTTAAAATAGCCAATACACACAGCCATCAAAATGTCCACTGACAGATTAAAGCTCAAAGAAGATGTGGTACATATAGGCACATGGAACTTTGCTCAACCTTCTGCAGTAAATTCTATGGAAAAAGAATCCAAAGAACAGACATCCTCTACGTATATGTCAATACTGAATCAAGTGTTTTACACTGACAGTAAGCACAAAACTACAAATTGACTGTATTCCAACATAAGATCGGCATGAGGAAAAGAAAAAAAGCAATGCCTACTTTATTCCCTGCAACCTCCCTCTCTTGGGCTGCTATCCCATCCCTGGAGCCTGAGCAGGCTGTGTCTCATGTCTGGACTGGGATAGCATCCAGAAAGCTAGGTGGAAACAACCAAAATTTTAAAAGAAATGGGTAACCTTGCGATTTTGGCCCCACTACATACAACAGCTAAGACAGGGAATCAAGTTAACTGTAGAAGAACAGATGAATGGATACAGACAACAGGGTACATATACATAATACAATATTTCTCAATAATAAAGAAGTAGGAAATAATGCCACATTCAGCCATGGGAAGGCAGACAGGGAGAGACGAGTATCCTATGATTTTGCTCCTAGGTGGAATCTAAAGATGCATAAAAATTAATTTCTTGCCTGGAGACACTGCCTCATAGACTTAGAAATTTCCAGTCACAAATATATAAAGATGCGGGGCATGGAGAAATGAGTAACTTCAGACTAATATATGCCCAATACTGTTTATAAAATAAATGACCAGGACCCACTGTATAACGCAAGTAAACTTACTCTGCACTCTGTAATAACCTATATGGGAAAAACCCCAAAATATATATATATATTTACGTATTAATAGAAATGAAACAAGTTGTGGTAGAAAGAAAAAAAAACACCCACAAGATAGTAATTCACCTACATACTTCAGTTCAAATGATGGAAAAAAAAACAGAAAAAAACAAAAAAGAAATGCTGACTCTAATCAGAGACACCGATGTAAAGAACAGACTTGTGGACTTAGTGGGAGAAGGCAAGTGTGGGATGATTTGAGAGAGAGAATAGCATTGAAACATGTACATTAGCACATGTAAAACAGACAACCAGCACAAGTTCCACGCATGAAGCAGGGCACCCAAAGCTGGTACTCGGGGACAACTCAGATTCATGTTGATGTATGGCAAAAACCATCACAATATTGTAAAGTACTTATTCTACAAATAAAATTAATTAAAAATAAAAATTTTTTAAAAGAAAAAGATTTTAAGTAGGAAAGGGTCAAAAAATTTTTTAAGAAAAGGCTAGTGTCACATCCCTGGAGCCTGATTGGCTTGGGTCCCAAGGCTGGAGTGTCCTGGTGCTGAGGGAGCATGTAGCAGGCCGTGTGCCTCCACATGGATCTGGAGTGACCTGTTGTCCTCCAGATGCAGGCGGGAGGGCTAGTTTAAGGGATTGGAATTAACATATACACATTAATATACATCAAATAGATGATCATCAAGTACCTATGGAATAGCATAAGGAAGTTTACTGAACACACTCTAGTCACCTATATGAAAAAAGAACCCAAACGAGAATAGATATATATTATGTATTAATATAACTGAACCAAGTTCCTGTACATCTGAAACAAACACATACAAATCACTAGTACAGCCCAGCATAAACAACAAAAAACTCAATTAAAAATGCCCAAAAATCTACCTGCACATTTCTCCAGAGAGGTCATAGAGATGGCCATAAAAGATGCTCAGCATCACGAGTTCTTAGAGAAAAACAAATCAAATGTACAACGAGGTGTCACCTAACACCGATCAGAATGGCCACATCAAAAAACCTACAGGAACAAATTCTGCAGAGGGTGTAAAGAGAAGGAAACCCTCCTACCCTATTGGTAGGAATATAAAATTGTACATCCACTAGGGAATACATTATGGAGGGTCTTAAAAAACGAAATATAGAAGTACCAAGTGACGCAACAATTTCATACCTAGGTTTAGATACAGAGAAAACCAAAATTTAAAAACACACCTGTACCGCAAAGACCACGGCAGCACTAGGTGCAACAGCCACGACAAGGAAGCAACCCAAGTATACCAGGAAGATGAAAGGATACAGGAAACGGGGCACATATACCCAGAGCAGTATTACTCAGACATATATAAGGATGAAACATGCCATTTGCAGTTACAGGGAGGAAACCAGAGGTGATCATACTAAGTGAAGTGAGATGGAAAGACAGATATCACAGAATATCCCTTCTGGTGGAATCTAAAAATGGATACAAATGAACTTCATCACAAAAGAGAAACAGATTCACAGACTCAGGAAAGAGAGTTATGGTTGCCAAAATGGAAAGGAGGGGGTTGCAAAGAGTAATTAGCTGGTTCAGATCAATATATACACCTTAGAACAGGTGCTGCTGCTGTTGTTTAGTCACTCAGTTGTCTCCAACTCTTTGTGACCCCATGGTCTGTAGCCCATCAGGCTACTCTGTCCACGGGATTTCCCAGGCAAGAATACTGGAGTGGGTTGCCATTTCCTGCTCCAGGGGATCTTCCTGACCCAGGGATTGAACCCATGTCTCCTGCAAGTCTCCTGCATTGCAGGCGCATATTTTACCACTGAGCCACCTGGGAAATCATAAAACAGGTGCTGAAGGGCTCTTAATAGTCACAAGTCAGACAAGGCTGTAAATGACACCTGACCTTAAGAAATGTCCTGGGGTAAGTTATGAGAAAGCATTCCAAACAGGGCCAAGTTTGAAGAAGTCAGTTTCAAGAGGTAAACTGTACTCATAAGGCATAAAATAATAAAAGCACAAGGAAAGATACTCCACATCAGTAATTATTAAATCAATGCCAAACTACAATGAGGTATCACCTCACACCAGTCACAATAGCCATTATCAAAAAGATCTACAAAGAATAATACTGCAGAGGATGTACAGAAAAGGGAATCCTCCTACAGTCTAGGTAGGAATGTAAATGGTGAAGCCACTATGGAAAACAGCGTGGAGGTTCCCTGAAAAACTAAACATAGAGGTATCATATGATCCTGCAATCCCTTCCCAGGCTTAGATCTGGAGAAATTCATCATTTGAAATGACACGTGTGCCCCAATTTTAAAGGTAGCACAATTTACAATAGCCAAGACATAGAATCCACCAAAATGTCCAGTGACAGAAAAATGAAGACTACGTGGTATATCTATAAACTGGAATACTACTCAGTCAAAAAACAGAAAAAATAATGATATTGGCAACAGCATAGATGTACCAAGAAATTATTATAGTAAGTAAGGTAAGTCAGGGAGAAACACTACTACCCTAAGATATCACAGACAAGTGGGATCTTTAAATTCATACCAATAAACTAATGAACAAAACAGAAACAGACTCATAGACTGAGAAAACCAAATTACGATTATGAAAACAAAGTTAGAAGGGAGGGATAAATTAAGAGCTTGGAATGAAAATATACACACTGATATATATCAAGTTGATAATGAAAAAGGACCTATGGAATAGAACAGGCAACTCTACTGAAAAAAGGGTAATATCTTACATGAGGGAAAAAACAGTAAAAGGATAGATATATGTCTATGTATAACTAAGTGAAGTTCATATATACCTAAAACAAAACACCGGAAATCAACTAGGCTCCAATATAAAATAATAATTAAATTACAAATTAAATTACCTGAGCTTGGTCTAGGGGACACCAGACAGTGGTGACCCCTATGATTAGACATGGGATATGCTGATATTAACACGACACCACCAAAGGTTTTCACTCAGCAGAACACAGAGCAGCAACCCGCCTGACCTCATGTGAATGCGACAAGATGAAGAGAAGGAAAAGGACCACAGGTTAATGAGGGAAACACCCTCAATTCAGATGCTGGGAATCTCCGAGGGGACAGGACACACTGCAGGGAAAGAGCAGACATGTGGTCTCCGTGTACACAGGATCCTGACCCACGTGGATGGGGTGAGGGCCACACAATCCGCAGAGCCTACACTGGGGCACACTTCCACACTCTCCAAGGTGACACCACCTCCCCAGACCCTGCACCTGGGGTCGCACGACCCTTGGTTAGGACACCAGGTCTCTGCTGGGCCCCTAAGGTGGAAACGAGTGGGTTCCTGTAATCTCCTGGGATGGTAGAAAGACGTGTGGGGTTGGTCTCCTCTCCCCACACTGTCCCAGAGAAGTCCTCCTCTCCTCCCTTTGGTTCTGTGTGATATTAACTGTTTCTACAGCTGTCATGATAATGTTGAACACACTACCTTGGTTCTGGCAGGCTCGGTCCTTTCTTGTTCCACTGAGGCGTTAAGAAAACACACCAGACGCAGGGCTGGGAGATGAGGGGGAGGTCTGCCTTCTGCTCAGGAGGGATGGTCAACTGGAAGGAGATCACAGCAACAACCTCACCTGCTGCCCATTGGCTTTTTGCCTGATCCGTGTGCCCTGCAATCAACTCACCAGGTGAACCTGCCTCCCTACTAAACCTAAATGTGCTGAAAAATTGGAGTAATTACCAGGTGGCCACCTGAGGGAGCCCCAGGAGCCCCACGGAGGGTGAACCTCGCAGGGGTAAAGAGGCAAACAGGCACAGGCCTGTATAAAGTGAATACTGTAAAGTATTAATTCCTGCACACAAGTGAAGCTCTCATGTATTCTTCCCTTTTTATTAGCTTTGTGTGTGTGTGGTCTCCCCATACACGTGATCCTGACCCATGGAGATGGGGTGAGACTCACATGGTCCCCAGACCCCCTACCTGGGGTCACATGTCCCCTCAGTCAGGACAAGGAAACCATGGCTGTGGTCAGAGGGCCCCCAATATGTAAACAAGCCAGATCTCCGAGACCCCCTAAGATCCTAGAAAGAAGTGTAGTGACTGTCTCCTCTCCTCACAATTGTCCCTGAGAAGTTAGGTCTCTCCTGTTTTCACTCTGGTTCTGTGTGATTTTTTGCTGGTTTGAAAACTCATGCTAGAGTTGAACACACTACCTTGGTTCTGGCAGGCTCTGTCTTTCTTGCCCTGCTGAGGTGCTGAGAAAACAGGAGAGCTGGGCTGAAAGACGAGGGGCAGCTCTGTTCCCTTCCGAGGAGAGAGTCAACTGGAAGAGAGCACAGCAGTAACCTCACCTGCTGCCCATTGACTTTTTGCCTGTCAATCCCTGTGCCCTGGAACCAATTCACCAGGTGAACCTGCCTCCCTACTCAACCTGAATGTACTGGAAAATTGGAATGATTACCAGGTAGCCCACCTGAGGGGTCTCCAGGAGCCCCAGGGAGGTGAACCTGGCGGGGGACAGACTAGGAGCCCGACCGCAGCACTGACCCCCAGGAGGGCCATGGAAGCCCACTCAGAGGAGAGCATGGTCACCCAGAGAAGCCCACCCCGGTCCCAGAGCCCAGGCATCTAAGCACTGACGCTCAAACGCAGGCACGGAGTTTCCCAGATAGAGGCCAGGCCAGCTCTCTACTCAGGTCTCCTTGTCTTAGTGCACACAAAACAGGGTCAGGTCTAAATGTTCTCTTTTGCAGAAAGCACACGGTCTTGTCTAAACATAATCAGTGTAGACAGGACTTGAAAAGTGAAACGAAAATGTTATCATGTCTGACACTTTTGACCCCATGGACTGCAGCCTGCCAGACTCTCCTGTCCATTGGTAGTGGGTAACCATTCACTTCCCCAGGTGATCCTCCCAACTCAGGGGTCAAACCTGGGTCTCCTGCATTGCAGGCGATTCTTTTCCATCTGAGCCACAAGGGAGCCACAGATTGAGGCCACATGGTAGCCTCAATCTACCATGTAGACAGAACTTGGTCAGGTTTAAACTAGCTTAAAGCTGCTCTCCTAGGAGCCACAGGCCGCACACATGCAGGGTCTCTCATCGTTGGACTAAGGGCTCACCTTCATGTGGGAACTAGGATGTACATTTCTTAAAGAAATCATCACTGGGCTCCACACTTCAGCCACATCAGGAATTGAAAGAACTTTTGTCATTAAATGTTTCAACAAGCAAAACAAAACTGTTACCAATTTCTATGGCCCTGTGATGGTCCAGATCCTGGGGAGAGCCCACATATTCTTAGAGTGCAGCCCAGCGTGCTGTAAAGACAGACAGGAAGTGGCCTGATTCCAGCATCCCAGGCTTCCAGCAGGAGGCGGCCACACTAAAAGCTTTCTGGAAAAGATTATTTATTAGAGTAAAAATATACTCTTGAAAAAACAATACTAGTTATTATTTGCAAACCTAAAATATTCTTAAAAGTTTGGCACTTGATCTTTGCAGTTCACATTGGTTCCTTTGTGTTCAGATTTTCTGAGTAGAAGCAAGCCATTGTTTCAAATTAGTTTCTTCTGTTATTGGTTATGATATGAATGAAAGATCATATTTGAAAACAAATACAAGAAAACTCCTACAAAAAATGGGTGACTCAAAGAGCCCACAAGCTGCATGTACTTTGTCTTCTAATAGATTCCTTTCTCCCTAAAGAGACCTGAAAAAACTGGCCCCCTCATTTTTTTGCTCTTCTGTTAAAACTGAGCTAAAACAAAATTGATAATCATATCAACAAGTAAGTTTCTGAGTTTTGAGATGTCATACCAGGGTAACAGGGGCTGGAGAAAATGGAACATTCCTATGCTGCTGGTAGGCAAACCATATCTGTAAAATAAAGCTTTGTTTCTAATTGTATTTAATTACCACAGTACATGGTTACATGGAGTATGAACCAAGAGTCTAAATATAGCAGACAATGTGTGAAGACAAATTTGATATCCCATATGTTAGAGTAAAAGCTACTTGTTTTTCCAGCAGTCATATATGGATGTGAGAGTTGGACCAAAAAGAAGGTTGAGCAGTGAAGAATTGATGCTTTTGAAATGTGGTGCTAGAGAAGACTCTTGAGAGTCTTTTGGACTGCAAGGAGATCAAACCAGTCAATATTAAAGGAAATCAACCCTGTATATTCATTGGAAGGGCTGATGCTGAAAATAAGCTCCAATATTTTGACCACCTGATGCGAAGAGCCAACTCAGTGGAAAAGACCGTGATGCTGGGAAAGATTGCGGGCAAGAGGAGAAGGGGACAATAGAGGATTAGATGGTTGGATGGCATCACCGACTCAAAGGACATGAGTTTGAGAAAACTCTTGGAGATGGTGAAGGAAAGGGAAGCTTGGCGTGCTGCAGTCCATGAGTTCGCAAAGAGTCATACGTGACTGAACGACTGAAGAAACATTTGTCATAGCTTGTCTTTCGAGGAGCAAGTGTCTTTTAATTTTATGGCTGCAGTCATCATCTGCAGTGATTATGGAGCCCAAGAAAATAAAGTCTGTCACTGTTTCCACTTTTTTCCCATCTATTTGCCATGAAGTTATGGGACCAGATGCCATGATTTTAGTTTTTTGAATGTTGAGTTTAAGCCACCTTTTTCACTCTCCTCTTTTACCCTCATCAGGAAGCTCTTTAGTTCTTCACTTTCTGTCATTAGAGTGGTATCAACTGCATATCTGAGGTTGTTGATATTTCTCCTGACAATCTTGATTCCAGCTTGTGAGTCATCCAGCCCAGCATTTTGCATAATGTACTCTGCATATAAGTTAAATAAGCAGGGTGACAATATACAGCCTTGATGTACTCCTTTCCCAATTTGGAACCAGTCCGTTGTTCCATGTCCAGTTCTAACTGTTGCTTTTGACCTGTATACAGGTTTCTCAGGAGGCAGGTAAGGTAGTCTGGTATTCTCAACTATTTAAGAATTTTTCACAACTTGTTTTGATTCACACAGTCAAAGGCTTTAGTGCTGTCAGTGAAGCAGAAGTAGATATTCTTCTGGAATTCCCTTGTTTTCTTTATGATCCAATGAATGTTGGCAATCTCCAATTCTTCTGCCTTTTCTAAACCCAGCTTGTACATTTGGAAGTTCTTGGTTCACATACTGTTGAAGCCTAGCTTGATGGATTTTGAGCATTACTTTGCTAGCGTGTGAGATGAGTGCAATTGTGTGGTAGTCTGAACTTTCTTTAGCATTGCCTTCCTTTGGGATTGGAATGAAAACTGACTCTTTCCACTCCTGTGGCCACTGCTGAGTTTTCCAAATTTGATTGTATATTGAGTGCAACTTTAACAGCATCATCTTTTAGGATCTGAAGTAGCTCAGCTGATTTCCATGACTTCCACTAGCTCTGTTCATAGTAATCCTTCCTAAGACCCACTTGTCTTTACATTCCAGGATGTCTGGCTCTAGGTGAGTGACAAGACCATCGTGGTTATCCAAGTCGTTAAGATCTTTTTTGTATTATAGTTCTTTTGTGTATCCTTGCCACCTCTTCTTATTTTCTGCTTCTGTTAGGTCCTTGACATTTCTTTCCTTTATTGTGTCTGTCTTTGCATGAAATGTTACCTTGGTAACTCCAATTTTCTTAAAGAGATCTCTAGTCTTTCCCATTCTATTGTTTTCCTCTATTTCTTTGTATTGTTCACTTATAAAGGGTTTCTTATCTCTCCTTGCTATTCTCTGGAACTCTGCATTCAGTTAAGTGTATCTTACCCTTTCTCCTTTGCCTTTTGCGTCTCTTCTTTTCTCAGCTATTCATAAGGCCTCCTCAGACAACCATGTTGATTTGTTGTATTTCTTTTTCCTTGGGGATGGTTTTGATCACTGCCTCTTGTACAGCGTTATGAACCTCCATGCATAGTTCTTCAGACACTCTATCAGCTCTAATTCCTTGCATCTGTCACTTCCACTGTATAATCGTAAGGGCTTTGACTTAGGTCATACCTGAACGACCAAGTGGTTTCCCCTACTTTCTTCAATTTGCCAATAAGGAGCTCATGGTCTTGTTTTTGCTGACTGTATAGAGCTTCTCCATCTTTGGCTGCAAAGAATATGATCAATCTGATTTTGGTATTGACCATCTGATGATGTCCATGTGTAGAGCTGTCTCTTGTGTTGTTGGAAGAGGATGTTTGCTATGACCAGTGTGTTTTCTTAACAAAACTCTGTTAGCCTTTGCCCTGCTTCATTTTGTACTCCAAGGCTAAACTTGCCTGTTACTCCAGGTACTTATTGACTTCTGACTTTTTCATTCCAATCCCCTATGATTAAAAGGACATCTTTTCTCTGGTGTTAGTTCTAGAAAGTCTTGTAGGTCTTCACAGAACCATCCAACTTCAGCTTCTTTGGCATCAGTGGTTGGGGCATAGACTTGGATTACTGTGATGTTGAATGGTTTGCCTTGAAAATGAAGTGAGATCATTCTGTCATTTTTCACAGAATGTCAAATGTAATTTTTGACCCTTTAAAAAGAATCACATGAAAAGATGTCAACATTGTTAAATATTAGAAATGCAAATCGAAACCACAGCAAGTAATCACCTCACACCAGAGTGGCCATTCTCAGAAACTCTACAAATCACCGCCAGTGAAGGTGTAGAGAAAAGGGAATGTTCCTCTCCTGAAGTTGGGAATATAAACTGGTAATAGAGGATGTGTGGAGGATGGTGTGGTGGTTATTGAGGCAAAGAAAATGAAGTTAGAATACTCCCTAACACCATACACAAAATAAACTCCAAAGAATATAAAGATCTAAATGTGAGGATGGATACTATGAAGGCTTAATGAAAACATAGGCAGGACACACATAGACATAAATCACAGTGAGGTCTTTCTGGATACACCTCTTAGATGAATGAAAAATAAATCAAAAGTAAGAAAAGGGGATCTAATTAACCATAAAACATTTATATAGCAAAGGAAACCCTAAATGAAAGACAAATGCAACCCAGAATGGGAAGAAAGGTTTGCAAATGAAGATACTCACAAGGAATTCATCTCTGAAACATACAGACAGCTCATACAGCTCAATATCAAAGACACAAACAACCCAAGACACAAATGGGCCAAACACAGAAATAGGTGTTTCTTGGAGGAAGTCATACAGACTGTGATTAGGCACCTGAGGACATTCTCAGCATCACTAATTCTTACACAAACACAAAGCAAATCCAACAAGGTATTACCTCACACAGGTCATAATGGCCATCTCAAGATATGTCCAAAAATAAATGCTAGAGACGGTGTGGAGAGAAGAGAATTATCCTGCACTGTGGTTGGAAATGTACAAAGGAGATCCACTAGGGAGAACAGTATTGAGGTTCTTAAAAAACAAAATAGAGAAGTACCTTCAGACCCAGCAATCCCATGCCTGGGTATACATCCAGAGAAAACCAACATTTTAAAAGACACGGGTACACCTGCCATCTGTAGCCCACTAGACTCCTCTGTCCCTGGCAAGAATACTGGAGTGGGTTGCTATGCCCTCCTCTAGGGGATCTTTCCAACCCTGGTCTCCTGCACTGCAGATAGATTTTTACTGTCTGAGCCACCAGGGAAGCCCCAATTTCGCTATACACTACAGTGCAAATTAGAGGATAAACACAAAAAAAGAAAAGAAAAAACAAAAATTGACTCTGTTCCCCTCATCCCATGGTTACCTTGGCTGGTTTCACATCTCTGGAGACTGAGCAGGCATGGCTCCCAAGGATGGACTGTGGTAGGGCTCAGAGTCCTGAGAGGATGTGGCAGGCAGGGTGCCCCATGATGTTCCTGGAGTGCCTCTTGCCCTCTGCATGAGGCCCTAATGTCCTGATAAAGGTGGGAAAATTGAGAGTTTTGAATAAAGATATACACATTGATACATATCCAATAGATTATCAAAAAGTACCTATTGAATACCACAGGGAAGTTAACTGAACAGACTGTAAAACCTAGATGTGAAAAAGAACCAGAAAGAGAATAGATAAATATCTATGTATAATTGGATTAAGTTCCTTTACTCCTGAAACAAACGCCACATCGGAAATCACCTCTGTTGCAATACTAAATGATAGCAAAATTACAGGACAGGAAAAAAAAAAAAAAAGTTGGACATGAAGCGATGCTGCCACCTTGTGACCATTGTCAGTAACAACAACTTGAAAAACTGGGCTGATGGTTAATATTCACCAACCAAGTCCTTGTTTTTCAGTTGCTCAGTGGTGTCCCACTCTTTGCAACCCCATGGATTGCAGCATGCCAGGCCTCCCTGTCTTTCACTATCTCCTAGAATTTGCCAAAACTCATGTTCATTGAGTAAGTGATGCCATCCAGCCATCTCATCCTCTATCACCCCGTTCTCATCCTGCCCTTAATCTTTCTCAACATCAGGGTCTTTTCCAATGATAAGCTCCTTGCATCAGGTGGACAAAGTTCTGGAGCTTCAGCTTCAGCATCAGTCCTTCCAATGAATATTCAGGCTTGATTTCCTTAAGGACTGACTGGTTTGATCTCCTTGCTGTCGAAGGGATTCTCATGAGTCTTCTCCAGCACTACAATTGGAAAGCATCAGTTCTTCAGCGCTCAGCATTCTTTATGATCCAACTCTCGCATCCATGCATAACAACTGAAAAACTATAGATTTGACTATTTGGACCTTTGTCCTAAGTAAAAACCAACTAACTTCAAGAAATGTCCTTGTGATGGTCATCAAAAAATAATTCAAAACAGGTCAGGCATACAAGAAGCCCATCACAACAGGTAAGTTTAACTCACACCCTTTAAAATAAATCTCACAAAAAAAGTCACCATGGCTAAATATCAGAGAAATGCAAATCAAAACCACAGCCAGGCATCACCTCACAGCAGTCAGAATGGTCGTTTCTAGAAACTTGACAAACTGTAACAACTGGTGAAGGTGTGAAGAAAAGGGAGCGTTCCTCCACTGATGCTGGAATGTAAATTGGTAACAGACACTGTGAAGGATAGTGTGATGGATACTGATACAAAGAAAATGGGAATGAAGTTAGAATACTCCCTAACATCATACACAAAGTAAACTACAAACAAAAGATCTAAATGTCAGGATGGATTCTTTGACAGTCTTGCGGAAACACAGGGAGGACACACGGTAACATGAATTGCAGGAAGGTCTTTTGGGTATACCTCTGATAGCTCAGTTGGTAAAGAATCCACGTGCAATGCAGCAGACCCCGGCTGGATTCCTGGGTCAGGAAGATCCACTGGAGAAGGTGATAGGCTACCCAGTCCAGTATTCTTGGGCTTCCCTTGAGGCTCAGCTGGTAAAGAAACTGTCTGCAATGCGGGAGCCCTGGGTTCGATTCCTGGGTTGGGAAGATCGCCTCAAGAAGGGAACGGCTACCCACTCCAGTATTCTGGCCTGGAGAATTCCATAGACTGTATAGTCCATGGGGTTGCAAAGAGTCAGATACGACTGAGAGACTTTAACTTTCACTTAAATGAATGAAAAATAAACAAAAAATAAAGAAAACAATACCTAGTTAACACTAAAAGCATTTGCACAACAAAGGAAACCCAAAATGAAAGACAATCGCAACCTGGAATGGGAAGAAATATTTGCAAATGAAGATACCCACAAGAAATTCATCTCTAAAACATACAAAGAGCCCCATACAGCTCAGTATCAAAGACATAATAACCGAAGACACAAATGGGCCAAACACAGAAATGGGTGTTTCTTAGAAGAAGACATACAGATTGTGATTAGGCACATGAAAACATGCTCAGCATCACTCATTCTTACACAAACACAAAGCAAATCCAACAAGGTATCACCTCACACAGGTCAGGATGGCCATCTCAAAACACCTACAGAAATATACGTCTCCTGCATTGGCAGACAGGGTCTTTGT
Organism: Bubalus kerabau; assembly: GCF_029407905.1. Taxonomy (NCBI): domain Eukaryota; kingdom Metazoa; phylum Chordata; class Mammalia; order Artiodactyla; family Bovidae; genus Bubalus; species Bubalus kerabau. The sequence goes on from NC_073642.1 coordinate 28,551,254, forward strand.
GTCCGGCTCTGTGTGACCCCATAGACGGCAGCCCACCAGGCTCCCCCACCCCTGGGATTCTCCAGGCAAGAATACTGGAGTGGGTTGCCATTTCTTTCTCCAATGCATGAAAGTGAAAAGTCAAAGTGAAGTTGCTCAGTCGTGTCCGACTGCCAGCGACCCCATGGACTGCAGCCTACTAGGCTCCTCTGTCCATGGGATTTTCCAGACAAGAGTACTGGAGTAGGTTGCCGTTGCCTTCTCCTATTCCAATGTAAAATAACAATAAAAGTACAGGAAAAGGTTAAAAAAGAAGAAAAACAAAGTGGGGCGCGAAGAAATACTGCCACCTTGTGGCCATATTGGCAACTACAACTATAAAAGTTGTGTCGACTGGTACTTAATATTCAGAAGGTCCGGGACAGGGACGAGGGTGTATGTAAACAACAACTGTCTTCCAGGAAGCTCCTAGGGTTGGTCATTGAAAAGAATTCATAACTGGGTAGACCTTCAAGAAGCCGACTTTAACAGGTATGCTTAGATCAGATCAGATCAGATCAGTCGATCAGTCGTGTCCGACTCTTTGCGACCCCATGAATCACAGCACGCCAGGCCTCCCTGTCCATCACCAACTCCCGGAGTTCACTGAGACTCTCGTCCATCGAGTCAGTGATGCCATCCAGCCATCTCATCCTCTGTCGTCCCCTTCTCCTCCTGCCCCCAATCCCTCCCATCATCAGAGTCCTTTCCAATGAGTCAACTCTTCCCATGAGGTGGCCAAAGTACTGGAGTTTCAGCTTTAGCATCATTCCTTCCAAAGAAATCCCAGGGCTGAGCTCCTTCAAAATGGACTGGTTGGATCTCCTTGCAGTCCAAGGAACTCTCAAGAGTCTTCTCCAACACCACAGTTCAAAAGCATCAATTCTTCGGTGCTCAGCCTTCTTCACAGTCCAACTCTCACATCCATACATGACCACAGGAAAAACCATAGCCTTGACTAGACGAACCTTTGTTGGCAAAGTAATGTCTCTGCTTTTGAATATGCTATCTAGGTTGGTCATAACTTTCCTTCCAAGGAGTAAGTGTCTTTTAATTTCGTGGCTGCAGTCACCATCTGTAGTGAATTTGGAGCCCAGAAAAATAAAGTCTGACACTGTTTCCACTGTTTCCCCATCTATTTCCCATGAAGTGGTGGGACCGGATGCCATGATCTTCGTTTTCTGAATGTTGAGCTTTAAGCCAACTTTTTCACTCTCCTCTTTCACTTTCATCAAGAGGCTTTTGAGTTCCTCTTCACTTTCTGCCATAAGGGTGGTGTCATCTGCATATCTGAGGGTATTGATATTTCTCCCGGCAATCTTGATTCCAGCTTGTGCTTCTTCCAGTCCAGCGTTTCTCATGATGTACTCTGCATAGAAGTTAAATAAGCAGGGTGACAATATACAGCCTTGATGTACTCCTTTTCCTATTTGGAACCAGTCTGTTGCTCCATGTCCAGTTCTAACTGTTGCTTCCTGACCTGTATACAAATTTCTCAAGAGGCAGATCAGGTGGTCTGGTATTCCCATCTCTTTCAGAATTTTCCACAGTTTATTGTGATCCACACAATCAAAGGCTCTGGCATAGTCAATAAAGCAGAAATAGATGTTTTTCTGGAACTCTCTTGCTTTTTCTATGATCCAGCAGATGTTGGCAATTTGATCTCTGGTTTCTCTGCCTTTTCTAAAACCAGCTTGCACATCAGGAAGTTCACGGTTCACATATTGCTGAAGTCTGGCTTGGAGAATTTTGAGCATTACTTTACTAGCGTGTGAGATGAGTGCAATTGTGTGGTAGTTTGAGCATTCTTTGACATTGCCTTTCTTTGGGATTGGAATGAAAACTGCCCTTTTCCAGTCCTGTGGCCACTGCTGAGTTTTCCAAATTTGCTGGCATATTGAGTGCAGCACTTTCACAGCATCATCTTCCAAGATTTGAAATAGCTCAACTGGAATTCCATCACCTCCACTAGCTTTGTTTGTAGTGATGCTTTCTAAGGCCCACTTGACTTCACATTCCAGGATGTCTGGCTCTAGGTGAGTGATCACACCATCATGATTATCTCGGTCGTGAAGCTCTTTTTTGTACAGTTCTCTGTGTATTCTTGCCATCTCTTCTTAATATCTTCTGCTTCTGTTAGGTCCATACCATTTCTGTCCTTTATTGAGCTCATCTTTGCATGAAATATTCCTTTGGTATCTCTGATTTTCTTGAAGAGATCCCTAGTCTTTCCCATTCTGTTGTTTTCCTCTATTTCTTTGCATTGATCACCTAGGAAGGCTTTCTTATCTCTTCTTGCTATTCTTTGGAACTCTGCATTCAGCTGTTTATATCTTTCCTTTTCTCCTTTGCTTTTCGCTTCTCTTCTTTTCACAGCTATTTGTAAGGCCTTCCCAGACAGCCATTTTGCTTTTTTGCATTTCTTTTCTATGGGAATGGTCTTGATCCCTGTCTCCTGTACAATGTCACGAACCTCATTCCATAGTTCATCAGGCACTCTATCTATCAGATCTAGGCCCTTAAATCTATTTGTCACTTCCATTGTATAATCATAAGGGATTTGATTTAGGTCATACCTGAATGGTCTAGTGGTTTTCCGTACTTTCTTCAATTTAAATCTGAATTTGGCAATAAGGAATTCATGGTCTGAGCCACAGTCAGCTCCTGGTCTTGTTTTTGTTGACTGTATAGAGCTTCTCCATCTTTGGCTGCAAAGAATATAATCAATCTGATTTCGGTGTTGACCATCTGGTGATGTCCATGTGTAGAGTCTTCTCTTGTGTTGTTGGAAGAGGGTGTTTGTTATGACCAGTGCATTTTCTTGGCAAAACTCTATTAGTCTTTGCCCTACTTCATTCCGTATTCCAAGGCCAAATTTGCCTGTTACTCCAGGTGTTTCTTGACTTCCTACTTTTGCATTCCAGTCCCCTATAATGAAAAGGATATCTTTTTTGGGTGTTAGTTCTAAAAGGTCTTGTAGGTCTTCATAGAACCGTTCAACTTCAGCTTCTTCAGCGTTACTGGTTGGGGCATAGACTTGGATTCCTGTGATATTGAATAGTTTGCCTTGGAAATGAACAGAGATCATTCTGTCGTTTTTGAGATTGCATCCAAGTACTGCATTTCAGACTCTTTTGTTGACCATGATGGCCACTCCATTTCTTCTGAGGGATTCCTGCCCACAGTAGTAGATATAATGGTCATCTGAGTTAAATTCACCCATTCTAGTCCATTTCAGTTCGCTGATTCCTAGAATGTTGACATTCACTCTTGCCATCTCTTGTTTGACCACTTCCAATTTGCCTTGATTCATGGACCTGACATTCCAGGTTTCTATGCAATATTGCTCTTTACAGCATCGGACCTTGCTTCTATCACCAGTCACATCCACAGCTGGGTATTGTTTTTGCTTTGGCTCCATCCCTTCATTCTTTCTGGAGTTATTTCTCCACTGATCTCCAGTAGCATATTGGACCCCTACTGACCTGGGGAGTTTCTCTTTCAGTATCCTATCATTTTGCCTTTTCATACTGTTCACGGGGTTCTCAAGGCAAGAATACTGAAGTGGTTTGCCATTCCCTTCTCCAGTGGACCACATTCTGTCAAATCTCTCCACCATGACTTAACTCACATCTTAAAAAAAATCATATGAAAAGATGTCACCATCGCTAGATATTAGGGAAGTGCATTCAATCCTGCAATGAGGTATCACCCCAAATCGGTCAGAATGGACATTATCAAGCACTCTACAAAGGTTAATCCACTAAATACTGTGGAGAAAAGGGAACCCTCCTCCTCTGAGAGAAAAGGGAACCCTCCTCCTCTGATGCTAAAAATGAAAATAGATGAGCGCCAATATGGAGGATAGCCTGCTGGTTCCTTGAACAATGAAAATGAGAATGAAATTAGAACATTCCTCAAGCCATAAACAGAAATAAACTTCACATAAGATAAAGATCTAAGTGTAGGGATGGATACTATGAAATTCTTGAGGAAATTACAGGCAGGGCATGCTGTGACATCAACTCCACCAAGTGTTTTTGGGATCCACCTCTCAGAATAATGAAAAATAAACCAAAAAGTAAGAAAATGAGGCCAAGTTAATGTTAAAAGCATTTGCACAGCAAAGGAAACCCTAAACAAAAGAGAAAGACAACCCTCAGAATAGGAAAATATATTTGTAATTGAAGATATCCACAAGGAATTAGTGTCCAAAACACAGAAACAACCCTGGAGCTTAATATCAAAAAGACAAACAACCCAACAAATCAATGGGCCAAAGATTAAAATGGTTATTTCTTACAGAAAGGCATACAGATTGCTATTAGGCATATAAAAAGATGCTCAGCATCACTAATTATTACAGGCAGGCCTATCAGAAGTCCAGTGAGTGTCACCTTACACCAGTAAGATTTGCCATCTCTAAACATCTCCAAAAATAAGTTTGGAGAAGGTGTGAAGAGGCGGGACCCTTTCTATACTGTTATTGGGAATATGAAATGGTACATGCAATAGGGAAAACACTATGGAGGTTCTTAATAAATATAAACATAAAATTACCTGAGGACATAGCAATCCTATGCCTGGGCATTGATCCAGAGAAAGTCAAAATTTTGAAAGACAGAGGTTTCCCTGTGATCATGGCAGCACTAGGGACCATAGCAAAGACACGGAGCAACCTAGGTGTAGAAGCACGGATGAATGGATAAGAAGGTGGGTACATAGACACAAAGCAACATCACTCAGCCATAAAGAAGCAGAGTGTAATGCTATGTCCAGCCTTAGAGAAGAAAGACATGACCATATCAAGTGAAGTGAGGGACACAGGGAGACATATTAGCATATGATATTACTTCTAGCTGAAATCTAAAAATGGATATAAAGGAACTTCTTTACCAAAGAGAATCAGTCTCACAAACTATGGTCCCCAGAAAAGAAAGGTATGGGTGAGGGGAAAAGAGCTGTTTCAGTCTAACATAGGGAGGCTTATTCTATAAAAAGAAGCCACCAGGAACCATTGTGTAACACAGGAATCCTATTCAACAGTCTGTAATATCCTGCACCAGAGAAGAACAAGGAAAAGAACATATGTACATCTATGTGTAAGTGAATCTAGTTGCTGTAGATCCAAAATGGAAGGAGAAAAACAACCCCACAACCTTGTCATTCAACTATATGCTGCTGCTACTGCTGCTAAGTTGCTTCACCGACTGTGTGCAACCCCGTGTGACCCCATAGACGGCAGCCCACCATGCTCCCCCGTCCCTGGGATTCTCCAGGCAAGAACACTGGAGTGGGTTGCCATTTCCTTCTCCAATGCATGAAGTGAAAAGTGAAAGTGCAGTCGCTCAGTCATGTCCAACTCTTCGCGATCCCATGGACTACAGCCTACCAGGCTCCTCTGCCCATGGGATTTTCCAGGCAAGAGTACTGGAGTGGGGTGCCATTGCCTTCTCCAATTCAACTATATACTTCAATTCAAATTAGGGAATAAAAACACAAAAAAGATAAGAAATAAAGAATGCTGACTTTTGCCCTCAGGCTACAGTAACCTGGCTTGGTGTCACATCCCTGGAGCCTGAGCAAGCTTGAGTCTGAGTCCACCTACGATGGACCTGGAGGGCCTCTAGCTATTTGCATGAGCACCCAATCTCCAGATCCAGGTGGGCCCACATGCAGAGAAACCACACCTACTTTGCCCCAAAAATGGTGGAGCCTCTGGGCTGGGAAAGCTTTGCACAGTCCCCTGGGCACCATGTGTCCCAGAGGCTGGATTTCCCAACTCCAGCCTCTGTCCTTAGGGCTGCCCCACTGACAACAATAGCACCCTCTGAAGAGAAGTGTTCCAAAAATTGGAATGTGTCCTGGAGATAAAGGGTAAGGGGGAAGAGAAAGGAGACCTAAGCCTTGAGTGTTTCTTCTGGCACATTCTCCTTAGTTGATGATCCAGGAGCAGAGTTTTCCATAAGACTCATTGGCTGAGGATCAGAGTTGTGCAGGAAGTAATACTGTTTCCTCAGGACTGCTTTCCAGAACAACTTTAAAACAGGTGCTGTTGGGCTCTGAACACACACAAGGCCCGGAGGTCTGTAAATGACACCTGCCCTTCAGTCACCTGCCCTATATCGGAAGACAGGGGAAAGGGATTCAAACAGGGCCATCTTTCAAGAAGACGATTGCAAGAGGCAAACTGTACTCACACTGCACAAGATCAAAAAGCACTGGGAGAGGTACTCTGCTCACTAACTAATAAGCCCAGGCAAATCAAAACTACCATGAGAAGTCCCCTCACACAGGTCAGAATGGCCACCATCTAAAACATCTACAGAGAATCCGACTGGCAAAGCATGGAGGCAAAAGGGAATACTCCTACACTCTTGGTGTGGATGTAAACGGGTGTAGAAACTATAAAAGCCAGCAAGGAGGTTCCTTATAAACTAAACATCCAGAAACTGTAAGGTCCGACAATCCCATGTCTGGGCTTAGACCCAGAGAAGATCAGAATTCACAATGACCCGCACACCCTTCTTTTCAGGGCAGCACAGTTGACAATGGCCAAGAACTAGAATTGCTGCTGGCCAAAATCTTGAGTTTCTCTGCCAGGTGAAGCCAAATAAAAAATATGGACACAGAGTTTGGAGGAAATAGAAAGTGGCTTTAATTCTCAGCTGGTGAAGTGGGGAACACAGTAGGCTCATGCCTCAAGAACTGTGCCCCCCATGAGGAGTTTATAAGAGGAGGTCTCACAGTCAGTGATGAGGAACAAAGGTGACAGGATCTTGATTTCTTCCTCTTGCATTGTTTCAAAGACAGTCATAAACTGGCATCAGTAACCCAGTAATTGAGTCTGGCAGTGCGGTGGCCTTCTTTCTGATGTGCAACTACAAGGGGAAGGGTGTTGCAAGAGTAAACACCAGCTAGGGATGTATTTAGCACAGAGTCAAAGGAAATTGGTGCAAAGTGTGGCTCCTGCAGAGTTAGGGGGCAGAAAAGCAAACTTAGTTACAGACATGCAGAGTTAGGAGCATTAAAGTAAAAAAACTAGGAACTTTCAGGCCTGCTCACTGTTTCTTCATCTTCTTTGTTCTTAAGAAATAAAAAAACTCATTCCTCCTTTTTTCCTTTTCACTGCAACAAATTCAACCAAGATATCCATTGACAGGAAAACGAGGACCGGGTGTTGTACCTCTACACTGGAACACTACTCAGCCGTGAATCAGAACAGAATAACGCCATTGACAGCAGCGTGGATGGACAGAGTGATCACCTCACTCAGTAAAGGAAGTCAGAGAGAGAGACAAATATCACAGGGCATCACTGACAGTTGAATTCTTGAAATGAATGCAAATATTGGATATTACGTGATACAAACAGGCTCACAAACTTAGAAAACAAATTTATGATTACGAAAAAAATCTTAGAATTGAGGGATAAATTAAGATTTTGCTGATAACGTATGCTCATTAATATATATCAAACAATATATATATCATTAATATAGTTGTTTGATATAATCAACAAATCCATTAAATAGTACAGGGCAGTCTATGGAACACATTTTAATCATTTATATGAGAAAGAGAGAACCCCTAAAAGAACTGATAAACGTCTGTGTCTAAGTGAATCAAACGCCCATACACCTGAAACAAACACAGTATCAGAAATCAATTCTCAGTTCAGTTCAGTTCAGTTTGGTCGCTCAGTCTCGTCTACTCCAAAGTAAATAACAATGTGCAGATAAAGGAAAAATTAAAGTGGAACATGAAGAAATGCTGCCCCCTTGTGCTGTTTTTTGTAACAGCAACTATAAAAACTGCCCTGATGGGCACTTTATATTCCCAAGGACCTGGGGCTGGAAGTAAACAACTGCCCTCTGGAAGTCCCCCACGGGTGGTCACCAAAAAAGAATTCAAAACTGGGCAGGTGTTCAGGGAGCCGATTTCAGCTGCTGCTGCTAAGTCGCTTCAGTCGTGTCCAACTCTGTGCGACCCCAGAGACGGCAGCCCACCAGGCTCCCCCATTCCTGGGATTCTCCAGGCAAGAACACTGGAGTGGGTTGCCATTTCCTTCTCCAATGCGTGAACGTGAAAAGTGAAAGCGAAGTCGCTCAGTCGTGTCAGACTCTTCGCGACCCCATGGACCACAGCCTACCAGGCTCCTCAAACCATGGGATTCTCCAGGCAAAAGTACTGGAGTGGGTTGCCATTGCCGATTTCAGCAGGTGCCTTTAACTCACATCCTTTAAGAAAAGTCACACGATGTCACCATTGCTAAATATTAGAGAAATGCAAATCACAACTACAAGAAGGAATCACCTCACACCAGTCAGAGCGGCCATTGTTAAACACTGCACAAATGTTTAATGCTGCAGATGCTGTGGAGGAAGGGGAACCGTCCTCCTCTGCTGCTGGAAATACAAATTGGTGACAGCCACTCTGGGGGACAGTGTGCTGGTCATTTCCGATGTGCCCAGCTCTAAGCGGCAGTGAGCGGTAGCTGGAAGCAGGGTCTTAGTTCCGCAGACCGGGAGTCCTAACCATTGACCACAGGGGCCAGCAGTCAGGGCCAAGGTCCCTTGTCTTGCCTGCCTGGTCAAGGATGAATTCAGGTGAGGAGGCAGAAGGTAAAGAGTAAAGTAAAAAGTTTATTGAGAAAAATTACATGTGGAAAGGTGCACAGGTGAGCTCAGAGAGTCGGGCCTTTGGAAGTTTATATCCTTTGTAAGAGGCCAGTTATCTGGGTCTTTGTCTTCCCTCAGGCCAATCATCTTGCTTTGTAAACACCCCCTCCCCCCGGTTAATTTGTGTCAGGACCCTCCCCTGGGGTGCACATGTAAACCTTAGCCAAGATGCATATTGAAGTGGGAGGCTTCTGGGAGGAGCATGACTCTTTATAGCCTGGAATTATCCTCTGATTTTTGACTCCCAGGAGCCTTTCTGCTCATGCGTAGTGTTCTCCCTAATCCTTCACTTAGACAGGGTTTTGCCTCTCTTTGTCCTTGCCAAGATTATTCCCTTGAGGTGTTTACAGGAGACAAAGACTGGCTACTGAACTCTGTTTCTATTGTTACTTCAATTTCTGAGAGCAAATGGGGCTGGTTGTAAATTCCTCAACTGGAACCCACCTATGTTGCCTCAGGAAATGCAGAGCGAAGGCTGGCTGATTGTGAATTTCCAACCTGGAGCCCATCTATCTCCTACCTTACTGGTTCCTTGAACAGTGAAAATGAGAGTGAAATTAGAATATTCCTGAATACCATACCCAAGAATAAACTCCAAATAAGATAAAGATTCCATCTTAGTATGGCTCAGTGGTAAAGAACCCACCTGGAAAATCCCATGGATGGAGGAGCCTGGTGGTCTGCAGTCCATGGGGTCGCACAGAGTCGGACATGACTGAGTGACTTCACTTTCATTTTTCACTTTCATGCACTGGAGAAGGAAATGGCAACCCACTCCAGTGTTCTTGCCTGAAGAATCCCAGGGACGGGGGAGCCTGGTGGGCTGCCGTCTCTGGGGTCGCACAGAGTCGGACATGACTGAAGCGACTTAGCAGCAGCTGTCAATGCCGCAGACTTGGATTTGGATCCCTGGGATGGGAAGATTCCCTGGAGGAGGGAATGGCAACCCACTCCAGTATTCTTGCCTGGGAAATCCCATGGACAGAGGAGCATGGTGGGCTGCAGTCCATGGGGTCGCAAAAGAGTCAGACACGACTTAGCAACAGATTTTCAAGATAAAGATCTAAATGTAAGGTCGGATACTATGAAATTCTTGAGGAAAATATAGGCGGGAGAAGCTTTGTCATTCATCGCAGCAAGTTCTTTTAGGATCCACCTCTTAGAACAGTGAAAAACAAAAATAAGAAATCAGCCCCCAAAGTGTGACCCCCTCACTCCTTGTCACCAGCCCAGCTATGCTCCTCAGGGGCAGAGAAGATGGTGCCAGGTGCAGCTGGAGGCACTCTTGCTGCCTGGATGGAGTGGTGGTGGTGGTTTAGTTGCTAAATTGTGTCCAACTCTTGTGACCCCATGGACTGTAGCCTGCCTGGCTCCTCTGTCCATGGGATTTCTCAGGCAAGAATACTGGAGTGGGTTGCCATTCCCTTCTCCAGGGGATCTTCCTGACCCAGGTATTTTTTTTTTTTTTTTTTTCTGACCCAGGTATTGAACCTGTGTCTCCTGCATTGCAGGTAGATTCATTTACCAATTGAGCCACCAGGGAAGCCCTGCTGCTTGGAGGCGGGTGTTTATAAACGCCTCAACCCAAGCATTGCTGGGAAGGGAAGGCCGGCTTATCCAGGTCAGCCAATCTTCACCCATCAGTGGCTCGTAGTTGCAGAAAATGGGCCTTGTTGTGCCAGCCAAGTGCAAGGAACAGAGTGTGTTCCTGAGGGTCAGGATGGACATGGGGCTGCGGCTCTGGCTTGATTTCTAATAATTTTGTTTGACCCATGAGTGGGAGAGAATTTCAAGAAGACCTCCTAAGGAGACGAACCCAGGAGTCAGGTGGGTGGAGACAGGGGCCCAGTGCCTGGGTGCAGTGGAAGCCTCTGGGAGACCTGGTGGAGGGAGGGTGCATAGAGTGAAGCCCAGGGTCACTGACCTGTCCAGGAGTGTTAGTTAGTCCAGATCCCGCTCTGAGGTGCTCAGGGCCAACTTTGACCAGGAAGAGGGCTGGGGGTGCTTGGCAATGAGGGCTCTGTGCATGGTTCCTGTGCGCTGAGTCCTGCCCAGACAGCCCCCCTGCCCTGGGAGGGGTATGTGAATAGGCTACCTCTCTTTGCAGCTGGCACAGAGTTGCTTAGGATGCAGATTAAAATCAGCCGAGGGTAGAGGTCAGGAGCAGGATCGGGGTCCCTTGGGTGTGGACACGCAGAAGTCCAACCTTGCTCTGCTCCCCACATGACATGAGGTGTTGAGGCAAGGAATACAGCTGCATTCTGAGGGCCGGCTGACCAAGAAGATGGCCTATTAATGTCTCCAAATAACCACCTTGTCGGGGCCTGGATGCCAGGTTCTTTTATGAATTAGAGATGGAGGAGATGAGGAAACAAACTAAAAAGGCTGTTAATCTTGCAAATATCTTGTAGAACAAGGGCAAGCCTTAGGCAGGGGATGTGTTAATTTCTTCCTTCATGCTATCCACAGGTGGACAGGGTTCTGAACAAAGGTACTTTAGTTTAACAGTCAGGCAGAGGGGCAGGATTCTCTGAGGCAGACCATTATGTGTGATTTTAGTAACAAAAGTAACAGAGAGCAAGTCTAAGACACAGTTCCAACATGGAGTCAGAAATGGCTTACTCCTGAACATCCTAAGGTGCAGGGTTTATTGAGGTCCTCCCATTGCCCTTCCCCTCCCCTAACCCACCTCCTATCTCCCGGTTTGCCTGTTCTGGATGTTTCTTTTAAAAGGAATCATATAGTTTGTGGTTTTTTGTGGTTTTTCTGGGCTGGATGTTGGTGTCCCTCTAAAATTTACATGTTGAAACCTAACCCCCAAGGTGATGGTGTGAGGAGGGGGGGCCTTGAGGAGGTGATGAGGTCATGAGAGTAAAGACCTCATGAATGGGATTAATACTCTTACGAAAGAGACCCCCCAGGAGCCCCCTCAGCCCTTCCTCCTTGTGAGGACACAATGAAGACCCCGCCCCCCACCAAGAACAGAGCTTCACCAGAACCCACCATCCTGACACCTTCATCTCAGATGTCTGGCCTCCAGATTTGTAGGAAAAGCATATCTGTTGCTGAAGCCCCCAGCCTTCTGTTTTGCTATGGCAGCCCAAGCAGACTAAGACAGTGTGTCCTTTTGCATCTGCTTCTCTTGCTGAGCATCATGTGTTTAAGGTGCATCCACATTGTAGCTGTGTCAGAGCTTCACTCCTTTTCATGGCTGAGTCCTATTCCACTGTGTGGATGGACCACATTGTGTGTATCAGTTCTCTGATCGCTTGTTGATGGTCTCTTGGGTGGTTTCCTGCCGGAAATTGTGCTGCTGTAAACATGTGTGTACAAGTGTTTGGGTTTATACATAAGAGTGGAATTGCTGGGTCATGTGCTAACTCCAAGTTTGACATTTTGAGGATCTGCCAGAATGTTTTCCAAAATGGCTGTACCATTTCACATTCCCACCGGTGCTGTTTGAAGATTCAAACTTCCCTAATTATTGTCTGACTAATACAGACACAAATGTGTATCTGTAATCAATAATCCACAGGGATTATCAGCTTCCTTCCTTCTGCATACACACAGAAATCTCTATCTCTGACCCCTACACAGATATGTGTATCTCTAAGAGATACTCCACAAGGATTCTCTCTGTCCTTCCTCCTATACACAGAAACTGCATGTGAGATAGATAATCCACAAGGACTTAATGCTCAGCACCTTGGTCAACCTCTGCAATAAGCTCTGTGGCAAAAGAATCCACAAAAGAGCAAATACAGTCTCTGTACATACGTCCTCCCTGAACCAGGTGGCTGTACACTAACAACAATCACAACATTGTAAATCAATTATACTGCAAGGTAGCATCAACAAGATGGTAAAGAAAAGGAAAGAAAAGCAGTGCCTACTCTATTATCTCTGACCTCCCTGACTTGGGATGCTATCTTATCCTGGGAGGCTGAGCAGGCTTGGGCCCTACTGCTGGACTGGGGCAGGGTCCACACAGCCTGGCACGGTACCCTTCAGTGAACCCTTTTTAAAAGCCTACTGTCTGCTGTGTTCTGGCTGAGACCAGATTCCCGAGTGGGATCAAGGGCTGGAGGACCTCAGGGGCAATAAACACCTAGCCTCCATGTCTCCTGGTGCTAGGGTTCCCAACTCAAGCCTCCTTCCTGAGAGTGCTGCCTTCTAGGCACCTCAGCAGCCTCAGCAGGCTGTTTTGGCCTCGGATGGGACAGTGTGAACAGAGGGCTGTGAAGCTTTAGGTGGGAGAAGTACTGAGCCACCAGCCCTTAGGTGTTTGGTCAGGAACAGTCCACTCCAGTTCACATCCCAGGAAGGCAACTTTCTCTAGGCTCTTGTTACCAGAGGGTCCAGAGGCAGGTGTGGAAAACGGCTGCCCCTTGCGGACATTTCCTCTAACTTCAACTTGACCATCGGTGCTTACTGGCACCTCCAATTTAGAAAGCCTGGTTGGCTATTCGTTACAGCTGCCCTCAAGAAACGTCCTGGGGCAGGTATTGCTGAAATAAATTCCAAACACAACCAACTTTCTAGAAGCCACTTGGAACAGGTAAATTTTCCTTATACAATTTGAGAAAAAAAAGAAAAAAACAACAAAAAAAACATATCTCCGCCATAGAAGAAGACAGCATCTGTAATTACTTCAGGAATAACAATCAAAATGACAATTCAAATGAGAACTCAAATGCCACCAGTCAGAAAGTGGAAAAATGTACTCTGTGCAGAGTACATCATGTTAAAATGCCAGCCTGGATGAAGCATAAAATGGAATCAAGATTGCTGTGAGAAATACTAGTAACCTCGGATATGCAGACAACACCACCCTAACGGAAGAAAGCAAAGAGGAATTAAGCCTCTTCATGAAGGTGAAGGAGCGTGAAAAAAAAAGCTGGCTTAAAACTCAACATCCAAAAAAAACAAGGATCATGGCATCCGGTCCCATCATTTAATGGCAAATAGAGGGGGGAAAATGGAAACAGTGACAGATTTTATTTTGTAGGGGCTCCAAAATCACCGCAGATGGTGGCTATAGCCATGAAATTAAAAGATGTCTGCTGCTTGGAAGAAAAGCTATGGCAAACCTAGACAGCATATTAAAAAGTAGAGACATTACTTGGCCAACAAAGGTCCGTATAGCCAAAGCTGTGGTTTTTCCAGTAGTCCTGTACGGATATAAGAGTTGAACCTGGCTTGCCGTAGTCCATGCGGTCACAAAGAGTCGGACATGACTGAGGAACTGAACGACCAAGGGAATCCCTCTTGGCTCATTAACTTTAAGTAGTGTATTAATGTCAAATCTTACTTTAATCACATAAATGTCCATTCTATTTATCCCATTTCAAATAACCATCCAAAGATTTTTAAAAATTTATGTATTTGAGGCAAATATATATTTTTTTAAGAAAACTTACCTCATGGAAATAACAGCTAGATTTTCCTTCCAGATTTTTTTCTGCTGATATTCTTAATTGTTATTAGCATCTGTAAGAGACATTGAGGGGAAGATCACCATGAGGCTTCCCACACCAGTTTTTCTTGTTCTCAGGTTAACTTAACTTTGGTTTGATAGGTACGGAAAAAAAAAAAAACCAAAAACAGTTGTTTACAAGGAGAAGGCTCTAGATTTAATAATTTGTTAGTTTCTCTAATTTTAGAAGGATCCATCACTTGGCCGCTAATAAATTACAAAAGGACCTCTTCTAGGCCTAACTTGAACACAAAATAGAACAATTTAGGTAGATCAGATAGAACATTTACATCTCAAAAATACAGAGAAATGTAAATTTCCCCCTTGGAGGTCTTTGTTTAAAGTTACCGAGCCAGCTTTTTTTTTTTCTCGTCACCATAATTAATTACATTAGTTCAGTTCTGTCGCTCAGTCCATCAGTTCAGTTCAGTTGCTCAGTCGTGTCCGACTCTTTGCGACCCCATGGACTGCAGGACGCCAGGCTTCCCTATCCATCACCAGCTCCCAGAGCCTACTCAAACTCATATCCATCACATCGGTAATTAATTGCATAGGCAACAAAATAGAGCTCTCTGGAAAAAATATACATATATATTTTACATGTGATCATCTTTAACTTCCAATTAAGTAGATACTTGTCATAATTATAGGTTGACCAGTCACCTATTTTCCCTACGGGACTCTGAGATGGAACCTCAGAGGAAGTACTTCCCATTCTAGCTTGAGCACTTAGTGTCAGAAGTCTGGGTGCACAAACCAAAGTAAACAAGCCAAATCAAACCATGCTAGCGGGAGTCACCAAAAACAAAGCAAATGGCAAAGAGATGCACAGAAATCCAAAAACCAAATGGCAAGACTGCCCCAGAAGTGACTTCCAAGTACCATCAAGCCTGGGACGCTTCTCCAAAGCGGTGCCTTACAAACTGGGCCCACCCCTTCCATAGGGGAGAAACCCCCAAACTGGAACTGCATCAATTCCCCAAATGGAAAACTTGAGGCTTCGAAAGGGGGACTTACCAGAATGCTAGCAGGTGTCAAGATGATGTACCAGACACTGTCTTCCTGATCCTTCAGTATTTAGTGTTTCTCAGAGTGGAAGTTCAGACTGGTGCCGACAAGAGAAGAAAAAGGTGTCCAGGTGAAAGAGATTTTTGGCAGCTGCAAAGGATAACCTCTCTCCCATTCTCTGTCACAGCCCAGAGTTCTGAAGTTGAGTAAGCGGTCGGGTCTGATGCGGCACAGCCTTAGAGAAATCCCTCATCTTCTGCTCTTCCAAAGGAGGCATGGGGAGAGATCCTGAGCTTTCCATCAAGCCAAGGGTCCCTACAGGGCCACCTGCCCATGATCAGATCCCGGATGAGCCCCCCAAATTGCTACTGGTCAAGATTTTGCCCTTCTCTGCCCACCAAAGCTGAATAAAAAATATGAGGAAATAGAAAGGTGGCTTTTATTCTCAGTCAGCCGAGAGGGGAAAACAGAAGGCTCATGCCTCAACAACTGTGCCCACCCTCCATGAGGAGTCTAGGGGTTTATATAAGGCAAGGGGTTGCAGTCAGGGGTCCATGATGAGGAACAAAGGTGATAATAGGATCTTGATTTCTTCCTCTTGCATTGTTTCAAAGACCATCAGAGACTAGCATCAGTGACCCAGTGATTGAGTCTGGCCAGTAATTGAATTTGTCTAAGATTTTGTAGCAGAAGGTATGGTTAAAGTGGGTCAAAAATGAGACCACAAAATCCAGTCCTGATCCAAACTTAGTCTCAGGCTATGAATGACAGCTTTTTGTCATACAGTTTGAAAACACTCAGTTTAGTCGCTCAGTCTTGTCCAACTCTTTGTGACCCCATGGACTGCAGCACACCAGGCTTCCCTGTCCATCACCAGTTCCCGGAGCTTGCTCAAACTCATGTCTATCAAGTTGTTGATGCTATCCAACCATCTCATCCTCTGTCGTCCCCTTCTCCTGCCCTCAATCTTTCCCAGCATCAGGGTCTTTTCCAATGAGGCAGTTCTTCACATCAGGTGGCCAAAGTTTTGGAGCTTCAGTTTCAGCATCAGTCCTTCCAAAGAATATTCAGGACTGATTTCCTTTAGAATAGACTGGTTGGATCTCTTTGTAGTCCAAGGGACTCTCAAGAGTCTTCTCCAACACCACAGTTCAAAAGCATCAGTTCTTTGGTGCTCAGGTTTCTTTATAGTTAGATTTCCATAAATTTGAACTTTATGTGAATGAAATTATACAGGATGTACCATTTTGGATCTGGCTTCATTTGGTCATAAATATGTTTGTGGGGCTCATCTCCCATAAATTGTGGATGTTATCAGGTGAAGCTATAACTTGTTTAATTTCTTTATCATATTTTATTGTATAAATATATTAAAATTTATTTATCTGTGCTACTTCTGATGGACATTTAAGTTGCTGTCAGGTAATATCTATTATAAATAGTACTACCATGAACATCCTTACACATGTTTTTGGATTTGAGTTACATGGTGAATCTTCAGCTTTAGTGGGTATTGCCAAAAGGTTTCCAAAAATTGCTGCACAAGTTTATACACCTACCAACAGTGTATGAGAGCTCCTTTGGATTCACATCCTGGCAAACATCTTTTACACTGTAGCTATTCAAGAATAAATATGTTATTGTAGTCCTAGCATATATCTTGTTTACTTTTAATTGGAAATATATTCTTTCATATTTTTTAACATTTGCATATCTTTTTTGTGATATGTAGTAATAGGGGGCAGAAGGCAATGGCACCCCACTCCAGTACTCTTGCCTGGAAAATCCCATGGACGGAGGAGCCTGGTAGGCTGCAGTCCATGGGATCGCTAGGAGTCGGACACGACTGAGCGACTTCCCTTTCACTTTTCACTTTCATGCATTGGAGAAGGAAACGGCAACCCACTCCAGTGTTCTTGCCTGGAGAATCCCAGCGACGGGGGAATCTGGTGGGCTTCCGTCTATGGGGTTGCACAGAGTCGGACACGACTGAAGCGACTTAGCAGCAGCAGTAATAGGTGGATTAACACATTCATATTTACTGTGATTACAGTTATGTTCGAACTTTCTTCTGGTATCTTATTTTGTGTTTTCTATTCTACTTTTTCTTTTTAAACTTCCTTTTCCTGCCCATAGCAGAACATTTTCATGCTTTGGGGGTGCTATTCAGCATCTTCTTAACACCTTTCCTGAAGTCCTAAGTTTGGAGGAACTTCTCAGCTTTTGAGCTCATGTCTCCCCAAGGGAGAAATCAGAAACACACATTTTCAGCCTCCCTTGCATCCAGGGCACATGCATGTGATCAGTCAGACTCCGTAAGATTTTTCAAGGGCGAGAGCTCGAAAAGTAAGTGTCATGGAACCCGTTACAGTCGCAGTACT
The DNA here is from genome assembly GCF_029407905.1 of Bubalus kerabau. Classification (NCBI taxonomy): domain Eukaryota; kingdom Metazoa; phylum Chordata; class Mammalia; order Artiodactyla; family Bovidae; genus Bubalus; species Bubalus kerabau. The sequence continues at coordinate 28,568,817 of NC_073642.1, forward strand.
GGTAGACATCCAGCTTGAACGACGGAGAGCTGGCGGGCCTGTAAATAGTAGAGCTGAGATTCCAGCAAGTGGTCAAGCTGCTGTCTTGACAATAGACTTTTTTTTTTGTCTGTTGAACCCACTAAGTAGTAAGACTTCAGAGGCCAGGAGTCAAACCTGGCTGCAGACAGCAGTGGGGATGGCAGTGTTGGAGCGGCGTCCAGGCCTCATGGGGCAGGGGAACTCTGTCTCAGGATGGCACCACCTTGAGGGTCTTCTCTCGTACATACTTGCTCAGCTCTCCACGCCCCCTAGCTGGCGTCTGCTGAGGGGCCTGTGATTCCTGGATCGCTGGTTAACCTCCAGGTCTCAGCTCAGTTTGTCCTGGGCCCAGGTCCGCTAGCTGGGTGCACTGTCTGCCTCCCCTAGACCTGCTCCCCCAGGGAGCTTTGTGAAGCCATTCAGCCTAGGAAGCCCCTCACCTGTCCTTTCAGTGCTGCACATCGGGGCCTGGGGACCCCCTCAGCTGGCGGGTCTCGAGCTTCTGTGTGCATCAGAATCACCTGATGGTGACATGGATGGACATAGAGCTCGTCATATTGAGTGAGGTAAGTCAGACAGAGAAGGGGAAATAGAGAAGGAGAAATAGCCTAATGACAGCCTTATACACGGAAAAGATACGAATGAATTATTTACAAAACAGAAAGAGACTCAAAGACTTAGAGAAGGAACTGTGGTTACCAAGGGGGAAGGAAGGAGGAAAGAGATAGGGAGTTTGGGATGGACATGTACATACCACTATGTTTTAAAATGGATAACCAATAAGGACCTACTGTACAGCACAGGGAACTCTGCTCAATGTTATGTTGCAGCCTGGATGGTAGGGGAGTTTGAGGCGGGACCATGGATATGTGTTTATGTATGGCTGAATCCCTTTGCTGTGCACAACATTGTTAATTGGCTAAATTGCAATATAAAATTAAAAATTAAAAAGAAAAAAGGATCACCTGTAGAATGTTAAAATATAGGTTTCTTGGCTCTGTCTCTAGAAACCCCAATTCTGCAGGTCTGGGTGAGGCCCAGAGAGTTTCCACTTCTAACCAGGTCAGGCTGGTGGGAGATCACGATTTGAGAGTCATGGCCCCACACAGAGAGCAGGGGCTGTGCTCCCCTTTCTCTCCTGCCCCAGACCTTGCTTTTGAAGTATCAAAGCCAGGAATGCGGCTGACTTCTCCTCTGACTTTGCTGGCTTGGGGACAATTCAGCTAGGAGTCACCGCTGGAGGGCTGGGAGAAGGGTGGGGTCACCGGGTGAAGGCAAATTGTCTATTTCGTTGGTATCTTAGAGTGCTGGTCTTTTTCTCTCCAAGAAGCCATGTACATAGACAACTTCAAAAGTCACTCGTTTTTCTCTTTCTTAGTGCTTCCCAGGTGGTGCTAGTGGTAAAGAATCATAGTTGTTCCTTCCTCTCTGTGCAAGGCTCTGAGAACCGATTGGGACCACAGCCACCTGGAGAACATTTAAAAGACACACCCTGGATCAGAGTGCCCCCCCAGAAGCAGAAAGTTGAAGCTCTTCCGATGCCTCCCCTCCACTGGCTTGACAGATGGAAGAAAGCCAGTCTCCGGGAGCCCTGTCCACCCTCATTCTCTGCAGCCGCATCTGCTGCTGCTGCTGCTCAGTCACTTCAGTCGTGTCCTACTCTGTGCAACCCATAGACATCAGCCCACCAGACTCCCCCACCTCTGAGATTCTCCAGGCAAGAACACTGGAGTGGGTTGCCATTTCCTTCTCCAATGCATGAAAGTGAAAAGTGAAAGTGAAGTTGCTCTCTTAGCGACCCCATGGACCGCAGCCTACCAGGCTCCTCCACCCACGGGATTTTCCAAGCAAGAGTACTGGAGTGGGGTGCCATTGCCTTCTCCGGCAGCCGCGTCTAGGGAACACGTGTTCAGGCCTGAACACGCGACCCCAGCTGCCTGCTGGCCCATGGGATCCCTCAATACGCTGCAGACGTGCAGAGAAAGAAGTAACATTTCATAGATGGGCTGACAGAGCTCTCTGCATATGCGATTTACTACCGTGGTATTTTAAATATGTGAAATCCAAGATACATGTTATAATGTAAAACTCCAGTAAGGTGTGGGAGGAAGGCACGGTGTAGAGTAAGCCCAAGAAGTTAATGGTCTCCTAGCAACGGTGAAAACCACGTTTGTGCTTTCCGCACAAACCTGGTCCTCCTTCAGTATCGCTGTCCTGGCCAAGGGCAGCATCTTCCTCAAGTTGCTGGAGCCTGAGCCTGAAGACAAATCCTGGCACCTCCTCCTACCCCACCCCCTCTTCCGGCGGGCTCCCCAGTGCGCGTGCGCACGCTTGCAGCCCTTACAAAGGCCCCTTTATTGAGTCTTTTAAACAGCTCTGGACCATCTGCTATGCTCCCTCTGTGCTTTTCGCCTGGGCTCTGGTCTCTGATCTCCATAGTCCATTCTACACTTGGCAGCCAGAGGATGTGTTTGTTCATTTACTTTTATTATTATTATTTTACAACCACACCTGTAATTGTGTCAACAGCCACTGAACACGTCAAAAGAGTTGCAAGAACATGCATCAGCTCCAGGCCTCAGATCATCCTGGAAGACAAACACATTTGATAACACTTGGTGACAGCTCGGGGGAAAGCAAGCGCTCTCCTCTGTTGCTGATGGCTGTGATGTTAGGAAGTGTCTATGTAACCATTGTCATGGTGGTTTGACAATGTTTATCAAAGTTGTACATTTGCATACTTTGGGACCGATTTTTAGAGATGTACCCTAGAGGGACAAGTGTTAGATGATAATTATTTGTTGCACCATTGTCAGCAAGAGCAAAGGATTGGAAGTAACCTAAAGGCTTATCAATAGGGGACAGGTCCTTATATGCAGAGTACGTCATGAGAAACGCTGGGCTGGAAGAAGCACAAGCTGGAATCAAGATAGCCGGGAGAAATATCAATAACCTCAGATATGCAGATGACACCACTCTTATGGCAGAAAGTGAAGAGGAACTAAAGAGCCTCTTGATGAAAGTGAAAGAGGAGAGTGAAAAAGTTGGCTTAAAGCTCAACATTCAGAAAACGAAGATCATGGCATCTGGTCCCATCACTTCATGGGAAATAGACGGGGAAACGGTGGAAACAGTGTCAGACTTTATTTTTTGGGGGTCCAAAATCACTGCAGATGGTGACTGCAGCCATGAAATTAAAAGACGCTTACTCCTTGGAAGAAAAGTTATGACCAACCTAGGTAGCATATTGAAAAGCAGAGACATTACTTTGCCAACAAAGGTCCATCTAGTCAAGGCTATGGTTTTCCCAGTAGTCATGTATGGATGTGAGAGTTGGACTGTGAAGAAAGCTGAGCACCGAAGAATTGATGCTTTTGAACTGTGGTGTTGGAGAAGACTCTTGAGAGTCTCTTGGACTGCAAGGAGATCCAACCAGTCCATCCTAAAGTAGATCAGTCCTGGGTGTTCATTGGAAGGACTGATGCTGAAGTTGAAACTCCAATACTTTGGCCACCTCATGCGAAGAGTTGACTCATTGGAAAAGACTCTGAAGCTGGGAGGGATTGGGGGCAGGAGGAGAAGGGGACAACAGAGGATGAGATGGCTGGATGGCATCACCGACTCAATGGACATGAGTTTAGGTGAACTCCAGGAGTTGATAATGGACAGGGAGGCCTGGTGTGCTGTGATTCATGGGGTTGCAAAGAGTCAGACATGACTGAGCGACTGAACTGAACTAAGATGGATAAGGGTATATTCATATCATGACGTTGTATATAACCATGAAAAACAGGAAATTCTCTCTGTACAGACACGGAATTTTTTTTTTTTTTTTTTAAGAAAAATGATTACTTGACAAAAACAAGTTGCAGAACAGTGTTGTGGATCTGTGTGCAATTGTTTGTATGAGCCTTACAGTCTCTCTGGAATTGTACCCCTCCCCCAAACTGACCGCTGAGCCCTTGGTGAGGGACTGGTGTCTGTGAGGAGGGGCTCTCCCCTCTAGCCTCTGTTTTGAAACTATAGTTGCAAATCATGTTACAGTGTTACTCACCCAAAATATAACTACATAAAAATTTATAAAGTACATTATGTCAGCACCTGCAACACATCTGGCATATAGTAGCTCCTTATTCTTTATTGAGTAAATTAAACATGCCAGCCCCCTAAAATGTACACTCTGAATTAGTTACCTGTTGCTTGATCAAGTTACCCCAAAATTTGGTGACTTCAAATAACAAACATTTATCCCTTTCCCCGAGTTTCTATGGATCAGAAGTCTGTAGATGGCTTAGCTGTGGGTCCCTGTTGTGGCCTCTTTTGAGGTTGTCACTGAACTCTCAGGGCTGCAGTTCCCCAAAGGCTTGGCTGGGGCTGGGGCACCTGCTGCGGTCTCATGAATGTGGACTTGGTTCCTCACTGCTCAGGCCACTTCATAGGCAGCTGTTGAGGTGAGAGAGAGAACAAGAGAGGACATCTGGGGTGGAAGCCACGGTCTTTGTGCTCCAGTCTCAGAGCTGAAATCCATCATGGCTGCTGAGTTCCATTCATCAGAAGCAAGTCAGCCAGTCCAGTCCATGCTCAGAGGGACACGACCACAGAGGGTGTGAGTCTTAGAAGGTGTGTGTCTTCTAGGCTGAGAGGCCACCTGCATGCTCTCCGACGGCTTCACCTTTCTTCATCCTAAATAGTTTCTGACAAGGCCTCATAGGGCTGCCCTGAAGCCTGAACAACCCCTCCTAGATGCCACCCTCCAATCTCCTCTGCACGGGCCTTTCTTTTTTAAATACCTTTTTTTTTTATGTTCACGTATAGTTGATTTACAGTGTTGTATTAGCTTCAAGGGTACAGCAAAGTGATTTAGTTAAACATGTGTCTATTCTTTTTCATATTCTTTTCCCATTTAGGTTATTACAGAATATTGAGCAGAGTTCTCTGTGTTATACTGTATATCCTTGTTGATCATCTATTTTATTTTTAAACATTTTATTTTGGAATAATTGTATTTATTTCTGTATTATTTTAATTCCTCTATTTATTGGCTGTATGAAAATTTTATTTTTTTACTTTATTTAAAATTTTTATTTATTTCCTATTTTAGGGGGGGATCTTTGGTCCCCAGCTAGGGGACTCACACTTCCTGCATTGGAACCAAGGAGTCTTAAACACTGGAACACCAGGTAAGTCCCTGATTATTTATTTTAAATATAGTAGCACCTATGTCAATCCCCAACTCCCAATCTATTTCTCCCCCTCACCTTTCCCCTTTGGTAACCATAAGTTTGTTTTCTATGTCTATGAGTCTGTTTCTATTTTGTAAGTTCATTTGTGTCATATTTTAGATTTCATATGTAAGTGCTACCATATGATATTTGTCTTTCTGTTTCTGATTTACTTCATTTAGTGTGACAATCTCCAGGTCCATCCATGTTGCTGCAAATGGTATTATTTCATCCATTTTTTATGGCTGAGTAATATCCCACTATATATATGTACCACATCTTCTGAAACTGTGATGAAAAAACTCCCAACAAACAAAAGTCCAGGATGAGCTGGCTTCACAGGAGAATTCTATCAAACATTTAGAGAAGAGATAACACCTTCTGAAACTATTCCCCAAAAATGCAGAGGAATAAACACTTCTAAGCTCATTCTATGAGGTCACCATCACCCTGATACATAAACTAGACAAAGACACCACAAAAAAAGAAAATTCCAGGCCAATATCACTGATAAACATAGATGTAAAAATCCTCAACAAAGTACTAGTAAACTGGCTTGAGCAATACATGGAAAGGATCACCATGATGAAGTGGGGTTTATCCCAGGGATGCAAGGATTTTTCAGTATCCACAAATCAATCAGTGTGATAGATCACATCACCAAACTAAAGATTAAAAACTATATGATCATCTCAATAAATGCAGGTAAAGTTTTTGACAAAATCCAATGTCCATTTATGATAAAGGCTCTGCACAAGCCTTTCTTAAGTTCCCCAAACACACAGGGCTCCTGCCAGTTCCGAAGCCTCCGCACATGTTGTTCCCATCTGAAACATTGGCTGGAATGTAAGGGAAGCCCAGCTCCCTCCCCATCTAGCAGCTTTTGCAGCCTTTGTCCAGTCTCTTTGTGTGACTGATGGTCGAATGCCTGCATCTCCCAGAAGCTCTGACAGCTTCTACCTGAGCATATCTGGTTTTGCTTCCCTGGTTTCTCCATATAACACCAGACACTGATTACATGGTGACTGCTCAATACAGAGTAGGTGGATAAAGTCATCCTTTTCCTTGAGTCAGTCAGGGTCCCAGCAAGAAGCAGAGGATATTTTCCAAAGAGGTAAAGGAGGAGAGTTCAGGAAAAGGACTTTTCACAGAGGTAGGGCAGAGTGAGGGGAATAGACAGCCTAGCATGGGTAGGAGGACTGTTAGCACCTCCAGGCTAGTCAAGGGAGGACTGCTGGAATCCAGTGAGACCTGCAGCTCTTAGCGGGAGGGAGCTGGGAGGCAGAGGCTGTGGGCTTCATTGGAAGGACATGGCCATTCTTAGCTTCGTGTGGGGAAGGGACCCAGAAAGATCCACCAGCACTGCCCTCCTCATCCCTCCAGGCTCCTGCCAGTACCTCCCGTTGGGCAAATGAACCGGGAGTCAGGGAGCCCACAGACACGGTCCACAGACACCAGCCTCCTGGGCCCAGAGCCCAGTGTGAGAGGCTAGAGGGTGGGTCGAGAGGCGAACGGGGACATGGGGCTCATCCCACACTGCCCGCAGTCTCCTCCTCCTACCCCTTTGTTGGCCGCCAGCTTAGTGCAGGATCATGTCAACTCTGTCACAGTCTCACTTGGAAATGAAAACGTTAACCGGCTTTGCTCCTGTGAGAATTGGGGAAAACTGGGGAGAGAGTGTGTGAATGAGAAGCACAGCAGATGCCAGCAGGGTGTTATTTGCCTCCGTGTGGACGCACATCTGTAGTATTTCTCAACCACATCTGGGGGAGCAGCTGCAACTGGAGTTGCCACCAGATTAAGTTTATGACAATCCGCTGTCACTTCCCAAGATTCATACACCACCTGCACAGGCCTAAGAGGCAAGTCAAAAGGGGCTGGCTCAGCTGTGCCCCCCGCTTCCCTCCAGGCTGTGACGGGGGCCACGGGCTCCGCAGCTCCCCCTGGACGGAGCATCCCTTCTTGATTACCATCCCAGGAGGGAGGGTCAGTTCCTTAGCTTTTCCTCTGATGACAGTTCTCATCCCTCATGTCAGGGGAGCCCATCTGGGGACTCTGCAAGGGGCCCTGGGTGTCCGTGCCATTGGGAGGGGCCACAGGGTGGGTCTGCAGGCCTGTTAGACCCACCTCGGTCAGATTCAGGCCCAGACTTCCCTCTCCTGATGACCACGAGCCCCCACTTTGATTCTAGATCCCAGTGATATTTTGCTTCTTAAGGGTTTTTAAAAAAATTTCCTAGGAAAGAACATCACTTCAGAGACAAAGTCCAGCCATCTTCAAAGATCTCGGGATTTCCTTTTTTCCAGAGCATATGTGACCTTCCAAGGCCCCTCTGGGGAGGAGTCAAAGGAAGATTTACAGCATGTATTTGCAGCAATGCTGCAGGACCCATCTTCAGGATACCCGGCTTCTGAGTCTGGAAACTGACTTCAGTCTGGAGATGTGACTGCTGCTCATTTCCTTCTTTGGGGTCCATTAGCCAGCATCAGAGGTCATGTGGATCAAAGCATTCTGGCTACACCTGTCTTCCTGCTCATCACAACACAGGCACCCCCTTGTCTTTGGCAGTGAAACACGCCACTTGGTTTTTGCCACCGCGGAATCCCACCATCACCAAGGACACCAGGGGCATCTCAACAGTGACCTCTCCCAGCAGCAGACCCAGTCCACAGAGAATGTGCACAGGGTCTTTAAGTAAGAGAGGCTGCTGGTCTTCCGAGACCCAGACCGGCTGGCCATTCCCATCAGCCAGAAACAGAACCCGTTCCAGACAGACTCAAGGGTCAAGGTTCTTAATGCCCCTGGCCTCTACTCAGATGGTGAATCCCAGACCTCAGGGTCCTGCTCCTTTCCAAAGCATGTCCACATAGGACACTTGTAAAGCCTTTGAATTCAAATGACATTGTAATTCTGCCATATTCACAAAGCCCGCGTTTGACTTTTGGCAAGGTTATCTCTATGGCTACAGCAAATAAAAGATTCTCTGGGGGGTCTGATAAAAATTCTCTGGTTTTCTGTAAGCTCCAAGCTTTAACCTGGAGTATGTAGTTTTTCTTTCTGCCGGGTCTCTGGTGTAGTAAGAACTGGCCACCCACCCCACAGTCTTGACATCACCCTTACTGACCTTAAGGGCTGAAGTCACCTGCCCTTCCTTCCCCACCTCATCCCCTGCTCTGCCCTGAGTTCTGGCTTTAGTAAGGACGTTGTCCAATTGCAGGTGGCGTGGCCTGAATCGTTGTTGTTGTTCAGTCATTGAGTCATGTCCGACACTTTGTGACCCCAAGGACTGTAGTCCGCCAGGCTCCTCTGTCCATGGGATTTCCAAGGCAAGAATACTGCTGTAGATTGCCATGCTCACCTCCAGGGGATCATCCCGACCCAGGGATTGAAGCCACGTCTCCTGTATTGGCAGGAGAATTCTTCCCTTGCTTAGCCACCAGGCAAGCCCTGTGGCCTGGATTATTGACAGCTTGTTTCCCATCATTAAGAATTCAGCATGGGACTTCCCTGGTGGTCCAGTGGTTAGAACTTTGCATTCCAGTGCAGGGGATGCAGGTTTGATCCCTGGTTGGGAAGCTAAGATCCCACATGCTTGTGGCCAAAAAAATCAAAACATAAAACAGAAGCAATATTGTAATGAATTCAATAAAGACTTTAAAAATGGCCCACAACAGAAAAATCTTTAAAAAGGGGGGGAAAAAAAAGAAAAAAAGAGCTCAGCACTGTGTCCAGGGCCCAGGACATGATCGCACTTACCCCAGAATCTATCTAAGAGGGTCTGTTTCCAGGGACCATGATTGGTACCTGTGCTGTGTGAATCAGGGTCCAGGCGGGGAAACAATCCACACTGGCTGTTTTTAAGCAGAGAGACTTAAACACAAAATTGTTTCAGCAGGATCGGAGAACTCAGTGAGCCGAACTAGCTGACGATTAAATCATATCTGCGGCTGTGGCCAAGCTCTGGGTGAGGGCACTGGTGTTAGCATGTCTCACCCGCTCAGTCCAGTCTCATCCCACCCTCCCAGGCTGCTCTCCCAGTGACCCTGACAGTGCAGGCTGCCCCTCTGTCTGCCCCACAAGGGCCTTTATTGCCTATGAACCAGGAGCGGGCCTCCAGCCAGTCTGCCATTGCTGCAGCCCAGGGCCCAGGTCAGTGTCTGCCACCAGAATTTTTTCTTTTTACTTGGAAAAACAAAAATTGGAATATAGTTGCTTTGCAATGTTGCATTATTTTCTGTTGTACAGCAAAGTGAATCAGCCGTATGTATACATATATCCCCTCTCTCTTGGACATCCCTCCCTTCCCACCTAATCCTCTCATCCCACCCCTCTATGTCAGCACAGAGCATCCAGCTGAGCTCCTTGTGCTATACAGCAGCTTCCCATTAGCTATCTAATTTACACATGGTAATGTATTTATGTCAGAGCTACTCATTTTGTTCCGCTCTCTCCTTCCCCTGCTGTGTCCACAGGGTCAATCTCTGTGTCTGTGTCTCTATTGCTGTTCTACAGATAGGTTCATCAGTACCATTTTCCTAGATTCCACATATATGTGTTAATATAGGATGTTTGTTTTCCTCTTTTTGACTTACTGCACTCTGTATGAGAGACTTTTTAGGTCCATCACATATACAAATGACCCTATTTTGTTGCTTTGAGTAATATTCCATTGTGTATGTATACCACATCTTTATCCATTCCTCTGTTGTTGGACATTTAAGTTGTCTTCCTATCCTGGCTACTGCAAATAGTGCTGCAGTGAACATTGGGGTGCATTGAATTACAGTTTTCTCAGTGTCTGGCACAGGGATTTTTTTTTTTTTTTAAGATAAATGATTAATGATGAAATCAGTTTTCACAACCACTTTCTGAAGAAGCAAGGATCCAGTTTGTCAGTTGAGACATCTCAGCCTCACCTGAACCACATGGATGGAGCTGGGGTTAGGTGGGAGATTTCTAGAGAACGCCAAGCAGACAAAAGCCATCACTGGAGAACGTCAACATCTTACAGCACCTGCTATTGCAATGGTGACCAGCATGATTTGGCTCATTTTACACCCTGGGTTCAGAGGTGTGCATGTGCCACCAAGTCTTGTGACTATCCCTGAAGGCAAGTCATGGTATTTCCCCGTTTAACAGTGGAGGAAACTGAGTTGTGCAGAGGAGAGACACCAGCCCAGGTCAGAGGCCCCGGCTGAGTGCTGGCCTGGCTGGGATCCTCAGCCACGATGTACACCGCTCCTCGGAACAGGCGTTTCTAGACGTCTGTTCGACAGAACAATGACCCCCGAGATGCCCACATCCTAACCTCTGGACACTGAATATCCACCTTACAGGAAAAAGAGGCTTCGTAGATGTGGGGAAGGGCCTCCAGTTGGGCAGATTTTCCTAGATTCTAAGGGTGGGCAGAATCGAGTCACTTGAGTTCTTTTTAATTTTATTGGAGTATAGTGTATAGATTTGGGTCCTTCTCCGTTTAGGACGACAAGGAGGGAAAGGGCTGGGGTGAGGCCTTGGGGGAGGGGAGGCCAGTGGTCAGGCCAGGGCAGCACAGGATATTGGGAACGGGGTGATGGGATGGTTCCCAGGGGCCTGGGACGCAGCCAGTGATCTGTGGCGGGGTGGCGCTGGGGGCCTGCCCTCCAGAGGGGGCTCTCAGAGGCCGAGATCTCCCCGCGACTTCTGCGCAGGGCCGAACAGGGCGCGGTGGGCAGGACCTTCCGTCACATGCGCTAGGGAGCCCGCCAGGGGGCAGCGTGGCGCCCGGGGCAGGTGCGGACGCAGGGGTACCTCGCTGTCACCTGTTCCACCCGCCGGAGGACTAGACCCCCGCGTCTCCTCATCCTGCAGGTGCCAGGCGAGCCGGGGAATCTGTGCTCTCCAGGGCCCCGAGGCCGGCCCCGCAGGACCTGGGCCCCAGGTGCGCCCCCCGCAAGTCCGCCGAGAGTCGGGGCGAGGGCTCGGGGAGGGGGCTGGGCGCGCACGCATCTTTGTCCTCCTCCTGGTCTTCCCGCCGCGCGTTCTCGCCCGGCGAGGAGCGCTGGCGAGGCCAGGGCGGGGCGGGGCGCGGGCGTCCAGCCGCAGGCCGGTGCGGGGTGCGCCCGCGGGCCCCGCTGCGTGGGCCGGGCAGGAGCGGCCCTGCGTGCCGTATGCCGCGTTCGGGGCGCGCCCGCCGCTATCCAGCTTCCCGGGCTCGGCAGCATCTCGGTGCGCGGCTCACAAAGAGCTGCGGCGGCGGCCCCGCGCTCGGCCTTGGGGACACAGCGGCGGCGGCCGTGCACCCGCACGGCCCGGAGCTCGGGCCAGGTAAACCGGGGTCCGGGCCGACCGACCCTTCCCCAGAGCGGCCGCAGCCTGGGGGCGCCGGGGCTGGCGCGGGGGGGCGCGATCGGGCGGCGCTGCGGGCGGGGGGCGCCGCGCGGATCAGGAGTACGGACCGGGAGGGCGCGGCGGGGCCGAGCTGGTGGCTCGCGCATCCCGGGCCGGGGCGCGGCGGCGAGGGGCGACTAGGCGCAGACCAGGGACGCAGACCCGCGGCGGCTGCCCGCTCGGGTCCCGCCGGGCTGGTCGGGCCGCTGGAGTATTCCGCGGCCCCTCTCGGCACTGGTACTGAGTCCCTGTGAGGGGCGGCAACTCCCGAGTTTGGGGTCTTTTCTGGGTTCCCTGTCACTCGGGAAGCCGAGCCCCGGTTTTCTAGCCCTCCACCCTTTTCCTTTATAACGAGGCCCAGCGGGAGAAACTCCTCAGTTAAAAATTCCACAGTCGGGTTCCCCTGGGCGGCCGGCGCTGGGCTGGGGGCGCGGCGCGAACCTGCCCCGTCTTCCCAGCCCCTTTCCTCTCGGCCTGGCTGCTACTGATGGTCTATGCGAAGGGCGAGGCTCCCGCCCCCGAGCCGGGCTGTGCCCCGGGCGGGCCAGGCAGCGGGCCTCGGTGTGCCAAGGCCGCGGGGCTGGGGACTTGGGGGTCGAAATTGCCCTGGACCCGGTGCTGAGGGAGGGTAGCTAGGGGCCCACCCTTCCCGAGCCTCGCTGAGCATGGAGGCTGAGATTGTACTTGCTTGTCTCAACTTAGTATTTACTTGCAGAAGGAAGACTTAATTTTTTCACATATGTTTGGATCCGGCCTGATAGGGGCCAACCTCAAATCTGGTGGTTAAGCCAACTCATAAATGGCCGTGGGGACGGTCAACCCCCAAGTGGGGAATCTCCTTTGTGCCCTTCATCCCGTGGCCTGAGCTGTCCCTGACCTCTTCAGCCTCTGTCCCCTTTCTGAGAATACCGCCCCCCACATGCCCTCCTTCTTTCTCTATGAGAAAAATAGTGTTTTGGGGATTAATGACCTGAAGGCTTCCAGGGTGGGAACCACACAGCTTTTCCTGGGGTACACGTTTAGTTTGCTCTGCAGGGTACCCACAGCCTGGTGGATGGCTTCTTTCCCAAGCCTCTGGGTTAGTGGGCCTTCTGGTGAGGTGAGGTGAGGGGGAGGGTCTTGCCTTCTCTTGGGGGGCTTCCATTCTTCAGGGGACACTGAGGGTCCTCCAGCCAGGATGCCCTGCCCTCACACTGCTGGGGGGCTGTCCGTCCTGCCTCCATCTGCACTCAGGAAAGGGGGTTGGTGGCTCCTGAGCAGCAAATGACCCTGGCATGGAGCCTGCTGGCACTCAGGATGGTGTCCAGGGTGTTAGTGAGCGAGTTGGAGCTTGCTGAGGAGTCAGCTTGCTGAGTGGGCCGCCTCCTGGGTGGGCACTGGCAGAGAGACCCTTGGATGGGTCTCCAGAGCTGCACTAGGTCTGGGTGGTGGCCCTAGTGACAGGCGCCCTGAGAGTCTGCTGTGGGGCCTGGCTCTCCAGACCTCTGCTCATTGGTTGGGGAGCAAGGTCGGGCCCCTCCCCCATTGCCTGCCTTCCCATCTCCAGGGTACTGGGCTTCTCTGCCTGGGAGAAGTGTGGGCTGAACCAGATGGGGTGTGTGTGTGTGTGTGTGTGCGCGCGCGCGCACGCGTGTTCCTGCCTGTGTGAACATGAGAGGTGGGGTGGGTGGGCACTGGCACGCGGATGAAGCCTGTGTGGTCAGTTTCTTAATCTTTGGCCTCTTGCTTGTGTTCTCGGTTGCCCCGGGCTGGACTTGTGGTTTGTTAACTTGGCTCTGCCTTGGTACTTCTAACCCTTTAAAAAAAAATTAGTTTCACAGGGATAATTAGTGGGGATGTATTGTGAAATGGAGGCGCATAAATAATCCAATTTGCCAACTGAGCTAAGAAATGCGGGATAAAAATAAAAGATAATTGTAAAAGACACCAGTCGCACCCCTGGAGCTGAGAGGGAGTGCCAAAACACCTTAATGTTTCCTAGACACAGCTGAGGAACTCAGGAAAAGCTCATGTGATAGGAAGTTTGCCTCGGGCTGGGCTTTGTTTGACTTGGGCAGCCCTGAGGTCTGTGGAGGGACAGGAGCCCCAGGGCACAAGCACAACCCCCCCACCGCCCCACCAGGCTTCAGCTCCGCCTGGGCACTCCTCCCCATCCTAAGCCCTGAGCACCTGATCCAGGGACTCAGCAGGTCAGGGCCTCTGGTCACACTGGGGTCTGAAGTCTTGGAGAGATGTTTGTGTTGGGGAAATTTGGAGGACTGGGTGCAGGTGGCCACAGAGGGAGGCCCTGAGCTGGCATGGAGGGCTTCCTTCCAGAACAAGTGGCAGAAAGCAGCGTTCTGCCTTGAGAAAGTGGCAGAGAGCTGGGGTTCCTGAGCCCTGACCTGGCAGGGATGGGGAGTGACGTGGACACTGATGGTTGTGTGGCTCCATCCCGTTGGTCATGTCTGAGATGATTGTTCACCAAGTGGGGCCTAGGTGCCCAGTTGGTGGTTGGTAGTTGGCTGTGTGCCCACAGGGGTATTCTCTGGCCCCTTTCGAGGCCCCACCCACCACCTGGGTTGGCTCCAGCTGGTGCCTCAGAGCAGCCTGCAGTCACGGGCTGACTCTGCCGTCATGGGTGCCTCTTCTCTGCCTCTCCGGTGGGCACTCCTCCACTCTCCCAGTCCTCTTGGATGCACAAGGGAGCCAGGGAGGACAGCGACCTTGTTGTCACGCAGCCAGGCTGTCTTGGTGGGGCTGAGATTCACGAGTCTTCTTGGGAACCTCCCGACCCCGTTTCGGCAGGTGCTGTTGCCGCCTGACTTGTGATTTCTATGCTAGCTGCAGGGTGTCCCGGGCTGGGCTGGGCTGGGCTGGTGTCCCTCACTCAAGCCTGCAGTGGCTCCCCAGGGCCCTCTCCACACCCTCAGCCTGATTTTTATTTCTGCAGGTTCCTTTCCTTGCTCCCAGCCATGTCGTCAGGCAGGCTCATTGCCCAGGCTTGCTTTGTGTCATCCCCACCCCATCCCCACCTGCCACCTTGGCCCGTGTCCATCCTTGATCATCCCAGATGAATATGGATTTTTCCCTTCTTCTCTGTCAGTCGCCAAGTTTGCTGAGCTCCTGCCTGCCTCAGGGCCTTTGCACTTGCTTGCCATCTCCCTGGCATGTGCCTCCTGCATATGTCCACCTGGCTTGCTCTCTCACTCACTTCTGTCTGTATTTCAGCTCCCTACATAAATTAGCATCATTTCTGCCTTTCATGTTAACCCTCACTTCTCTGTCTGTATTTCAGCTCCCTACATAAATTAGCATCATTTCTGCCTTTCATGTTAACCCTCACTTCTCTGTCTGTATTTCAGCTTCCTACATAAATTAGCATCATTTCTGCCTTTCATGTTAACCCTGCTTTGTGTTTCTTCTTAGGACCTAACACAATTTATGATTTATATACTTTTATTCTGTCTCTTACCACTCCAACATAGAGACTGTGTTGACTTCTGTGTCCCTGGAACAAGAATAGTGCTTGGCACCTGGTTGACCCTCAGCCCAACTTGTTAAATGGGTGAATGAATGAATGAAACCCCAGGAGCATCGTGCTTCCTTCCAGTACAAGCCTGGTGCCCTGCTGCTCCCTTCCCCGACCCCACACCTAAAAACAGCTGCATTCACAGCTGGTCCCTCCCAGACCTCCAGCAGAACCTTGCCTGCACTGGATTGGCAGGAGAGAGTGATGGAGAGGTGGGGGGTGGGGGTGGGGCGGCAGGCCAGATGTCACGTGGCCAGAAGGCCATCCAGCCCCAGTAGTGGGCATTCTCATCCTCCATGAAAACTCCTCTGGGATTCTCGGTTGTTTGGCTGGTCGGCTCTCAGGCTGTGCCTGCGCTCACCTCGGTCGGTCATGGATGTGCTGGGAATAAGACCCCCTCTGGCTCAGGTTCCCTACCTTCTTCACCTAAGTTTCTAAACTGGTCTTTCCCCTTATTCTCCCTACCTGATTCTCCCCATCTGATTCTCCCTACCTGTGTTCTGGCCCCACTGAAGGGGGCCACTGGTTTTATAAGGAGGACAACTGTCACTGATCTCTGGGGCCTTGGGTGAGCCACCAGCCCTGGGCGCCTTTCTCAGCCTCTGTCATAGGTGCCTGATAGTGCTTGCCAGGTTGGTTTTGATCCCAGAAGAAGTCCAGCACTGAACTGAGGTGAGAGGTTGGTGCTCGGCCAGAG
Organism: Bubalus kerabau; assembly: GCF_029407905.1. Taxonomy (NCBI): domain Eukaryota; kingdom Metazoa; phylum Chordata; class Mammalia; order Artiodactyla; family Bovidae; genus Bubalus; species Bubalus kerabau. The sequence continues at coordinate 28,584,637 of NC_073642.1, forward strand.
CTTCATGGATGCCAGTGGTCACAGGCTGGCTGTGGCTTCTTTCATTTTACTGGGAGTTTGAAGGGTCAGCTTTGCTGGCTTTACGTGCAGCCTAGTGGGAGACTGTCATGCTTCCTACACTCTCAGGTGCTGTTCTGATGTAAGGGGCTGCATCTGTGGTTTTGTGCATGAAGGATCAAAATTAAAGAGAAAAAATACAGGCTTGAGATGCTGGCATCTCCTGACCACACAGATATTTGCATCTTGTGGGTTTTCTGAAAATGGAAGCGCTCTGGCATTCGAAGGTGGTTTTGGATGGAGAAACTGACTGGGATGAAATACACATCACTGGGCACTTTTTATTTTTTTTAAAGATTCTTTTGTTGTGGAGATATTTTTTAAGTCTTTATTGAATTTGTTACAATATTGCTTCTGTGGTTTATGCTCTAGTTTTTTCTCTGTGAGGCATGTGGGATCCTAGTTCTCTGACCAGAAATTGAACCTGCACCCCCTGCATTGGAAGGTGAAGTCTTAATCAAGGGACCTCCAGGGAAGTCCCTCATTGGGCACTTCTGTGTGTTGCCTTCTCTTCCTTTGTATGTGCTGTTTAAATAGTTCCTTGCCAAGCGTGAGAGGCATGTCTTCACTTGGCAGCGAGGTGACCTAGGACCAGGCAGTGGTGACTTGCTTAAGGCTGCTACTGTTTCAGGCATTGCTGAGATTGGTTGGTGAGCCTTCAGAGCCCATGATGCCCCTCCCCCACAATCCCCTATCACCTGCATCCTCCCTATCTCCCCCCTCAACATCTCACTGGGGCCCAGTTTGCATAAGATTTGTTTTTAAACTGGGTGGGCATGACTAGGACTTGTGACCACCTATGTGATAGGTGTGTACATATGCTCAGTCGCTCAGTTATGTCTCACTCTTTGCAACCCCATGGACTGTAACCTGCCAGGCTCGTCTGTTCATGGGATTCTCCAGGCAAGAATACTGGAGTAGGTTGCCATTCCCTTCTCCAGGGGATCTTCCTGAACCAGGGATCGAACTTGTGTCACCTGCATTGACAGACGCATTTACTGCTGAGCCACCAGGGAAGCCTATGTGATAGATACAGTTCAGGAGCTCATTTTCAGCCTGTGCTTAGATAATCTGTTGGTGGTGAACCATGTACCTTGAGCTCTGGCTGGTGGTTGGAGAGTTATGGACACATCACGGGTAACCCAGGGGCCTTCATGGGGACAACAAGAGGGCCTGGGAGCTTGCTGCCCAGCACAACTGTCGTTGCTGGGTTTGTAAGGTGTTTTCCTCTTTGCATTTGGAGGTATCATGGGTTCTTTGCACTTCCTGCAAGCGACTTAGCAGCAGCAGCAGCCCCTGGACTAAACTCAGCTAAAAAACACTCAGCTGTGAAATACTTAGGCACTTGTTCTCAACAAATTCTAATTAGTCAACAGTCAGGAAGTAGGAGACCACTAGTGGCATTTAGAATTTTCATTTGGGAGATAGATATGTATCTATGTGTGATTTGTTGTTGTCTAGTTGCTCACTTGTGTCTGAGTTTGTTCATAACCCTATATATGATAGTATTTTTTAAAAATATGTGTTTATTTATTTCTCCATGATTTGGTTTTACATTCATGGAATTCAGTCTCCAGCAAGGCAGCTCTAAACATGAATTTCTCTGAGCTGTCATGTGCATCGCTAATTTCCCTTTAAAAAATGTAGTTTAAAATGAATAACCAACAAGGACCTCCTATATAGCACAAGGAACTCTGCTCAACGTTATGCGGCAGCCTGGATGGGAAGGGAGTTTGGCGGAGAGTGGATACATGTATATGTATGGCTGAGTCCCTTTGCTGTCCACCTGAAACTATCACAACATAGTTAACCTCTATACCCCAATATAAAATAAGAAGTTTAAAGTTTGAAAAAGAAATGTTGTGTAGTTTTCTCCTGTTGGCCTGTCAAAGTCTTGGAAAAATCCATTGTTTGGAAACTAGGAGACCTGTTTGCTGAGCGGGTGCCTCTGTTTAGTGATGACGGATTTCTCACCCCACCTCCCCAATCAGACAGCAGGCATGTAAGTTGCTCTAGTGAAACTCAGTTTGTGTTCCTGGGTCTTCCGGTGTGATGATGGGCCGTGTGTTCTGATATCTGTGCGTGTCACCCAGAGCCGGTGACAGCTGTCAGGGGTGGGGAATCGGGAGGTCCAGGAGGCCTCCAGCAGCCGCTGGCCAGAGAGGGCCTCCTCCTGAGAGGGGCACATCAAGGCCTGCTCTTTCCTCCTTGTCAGCCAGCCACTGCGGCAAGGATGGAGCTAGACCAGATGTGTGTGTGTGTGTGAGTGTCTGTTACAGTAGAGCGCCCGCTCGGTGCCAGTCGCCGGGTGTGCTCTGTGTGTGTGTCCCAGCTCGCCTGCCAGGCCTAGACACCAGGTGCTACCTTGGGACTCTAGCTGGACCCCTCTGGTTGCAGTGAGCCCTGGCGGCTGACCACTGGAGAGTGGGTCCTGGTGCTGACCGCCTGGCCTGACCGCTTGAGTGCGAGTCCCTGAGGCAGGTCTGACCTCAGCCCTGCCTGGATGTGCCTTTCTCGGTGTCCATGTGCAGCAAAGATTCTGCCCCTGACCTTTCCCTGCCCTTTGAGGGGCGAACAGGAGGGAGCTGGCGTGTGGCAGGGTGGACATGCCGTCAGCTCTCTGCTCTTGGGGGGACGTCCCTGCGCTGAAACTCTTCAGAGCAGGAGCCCCTCCAGACCGAGAACTCTTGATTGTGTGTCTCCTTTGGGCTTTCGCAGGTTTCGGCTTTTCAATTAATTGCATTTCCTCAAGGAATGGTTTTCTTCTTGATCACAGGCTGATCTGTGCTTAATCAGCAGTGAGAACAGTGCTGCCTCAGTGGCTGTGACCCCCCCCACCGCCTCCCCAAAGGCAGAAACATCTCTTGCTGCGTCCACTTCATGAGGGAGTTGCCCTGGGTCGGGGGGGGGGGTGGTCCCTGGATATGGCAGTATTCTCTCCACTCCTAGCTTTGGGAACCCTTCCTGAACTCTGCATGTGTTGCTCCTTTCATCCATTATGAGATGACTTGTCTGATAATGGAAAAAGGGGTGCCAGGCACTTTAATGGCAGCCCCTAGCATTTCCCTTCCAGCCCTCTCAAAGGTCTCTGCGGTGCTAGTGCAGGGGCAGGTGCTCTTCTCTTTAGTTACCCTGGAACCCTTTTGCCAGGGGCTCCATCCAACCATCCATCCACCCATCCAACCATCCATTCATCACCCATCCATCCAACCGTCCATCCACCCATCCACCCATCCACCCATCCACCCACCCATCCATCCATCCAACCATCCATCCATCCAACAGGTATTTCCTGAGTGCCAGCTGTGTTCCATTATTCTGATCCCTGTCTCTAGCTGGGTGTAGTCAGGAGAGGAGTGAAGGGAAGCTACTGGAGGGTGTGGGGGGATCAGATGCCGAGTGTGACTCTGGCCCCAGAGTGCCTGCCCCCAGAGTATCCCAGGGTGGAAGGTGTGAGCACCCAGCATGGGGCGGGGGGGGGACTTGGGTTAGGTACCCCATCCTGAAAGAGTGGGTGGATTTGCCCATCTAGAGCTCAGGCCAGAGGGCCAGTCTGGAGAGGGTACACAGTATGGGGGTGAGGGCTGAGTGTTTGGTGGTGGGATAATGTGGTTTGGGCAGGTCAGAGCAGGAGATGGTGGGTCTTGACAGTCTGGGTCTTGAGCAGCCTTGGACGTGTGGGGGCATCTCACTGTAGTTGGGGGCAAAACAGGTGGGAAGACATGTACTCTGTCCCGTGATGTATCTAGGAGGTGTTTCCCTCACTCAGCTTCGGGGCCCAGTGGACCATGGGAGGGGTGGTTAAGGGTGAGGAAGGGGGCTGTGCTGAGAGCTGGGGCGGGTCGGTGATGCTTGGGGAGTGGGAAAAGACAGAGCTCCCTGCTTGATGTGGGCAGAGGCTGCCGTGTCCACATCCTGGCCTTGCTAGCTTGGATGTTTAACTTTACCCTTTAGAGATTTATAGACTTTCTAGATTAAATCGGCACTGTTCCTCTATAAGAATGACAAAATCCCTGGCAAACCATAAGTCATGTTATTAATTTGCTCACATGGAGTTAAACTCCATGGCCCCACTGACTTATTTGGAAGGACAAGGGATGGATGGCTGGGAGGGCTCTGTCCAGTTGTTGGCAAGTGTGAAAGTCTAGAGGGACCCAGGTCGAGGTAATGGGGCTGTCCTCCCCAGCAGGCGGCTGTCCTCGTCCCATTGCCAAGGCTCCTGGGGACTTTCTGGCGTCTGTAGGGAGGGGGACTGAGTTCTGCACCAGCTGTGCAGAGGGCAAGGGCAGGGGGAAGGAGGGAGTAGCCAGGCTGCAGGTCAAAAAGCTGGGCTCCAGGGGCCTGTGCAGGCTGGTGAGCTTTTGGAGGGGTGTCCTGAAGGGCTTTTCTCTGGGGCCCCGAAACCCTGGGAACTCACAACTCGTCTTCTCTTCCTCTTTTGGGCTCTGATGTGCTGTTTATCCTCTGGGTAATGAAGGGTCAGAAGAAAGTCTCAGGGCTTCCCTGGTGGTTCGGTGGTAAAGAATCCACCTGCCAATGCAGGAGACATGGGTTTGATCCCTGGTCTGGGAAGATCCCACATGCTGCGGAGCCACTAAGCACATGTGCCACAACTACTGAGCCTGTGCTCCACAACAAGAGAAGCCACCACAATGAGAAGCCCATGCGTCACACCTGGAGAGTAGCCCCCGCTCGCCGTAACTAGAGAAAAGCCTGCATAGCAACGAAGACCCAGTGCAGCCAAAAATAAATAAAGAGAACACGTCTTAAAGCTGTTTCCCTTTTTAGTCAGCCTGCTGTTTGTGCTGGCACAGGTGGGGTAGGTATCATTCCCTCTCCAAGGCTCCTGGCTCTGGGGGGACCCGGCTGAGATGCTGGCGAATGCCTCTTGCATGGCTTACTGCCCTGTGCCAGCGGTGGAAACTGCCTGCTAGTTGCAGGGCAGTTATTGTAGGAGTCCAGATTTGTTGGGAGAAAGATACATTTGTTGGGGGATGGGTGCTCTCTGTGTGCTGACCTTTCTGCCTTCAAGGCCCATGTGGCTGCTATAGGTGGTGGTTACTGCTGCAGGAGGAGCAGGTCTCGCGCTAGCTCTCCTGGTGGTTTTCATCAAATAGCGAGAACATGCTGCAGTTTGTGTTGACTGATGTCTCAAACCAGCTTTCTTCCTTTACAGTGATAAAGAGAAGTCAGACTTAGGTGTATTTGTGCGTGTGTGTGTGTCTTTGTGTGCTCAGTCAGTCAGTCAGTCGTGTCCGACTCTTCATGACCCCCCATGGACTGTAGCCCGTCAGGCTCCTCTGTCCATGGGTTGCCATTTCCTCTTCCAGGGGATCTTCCCAGTCCAAGGATTGAATCCACGTCTCCTGTGTCTCCTGCATTGGCAGGAGGACTGTTTACCACTGAGTCCCCTGGGAAGTCCCTGGTGTATTTAGCATCCAATATTTCATGGCAGAAAGCCAGAGGTCACGCTGGTGGCATGGCTGCCTCTCCATGGTTCCCACGTGTGGTACCCATAGCCATCGACAGGCCATCACTGTGCAGACCTGGTCAGCAGCTGCTGCTGACCGATGCAGAAGAATCCATAAACACATGCATTTGTATAAATATAAATAGTGTTTAATGTCCCAAGTAATGAGCACTTCCTTGAAATGACATTAGCTCTTGTTTCAAGGAAGTGAGTGGAGGCATAGCACATTAATTTGGGACTGAATTTTGTCTCGCTCATCCCGGTTACTGGCAGTGGTCTTCAAGTTCTCGTGTGTTTTCCTTCTGGAAAATGTCCAGGCTGATAGGGGCCTGGAGGCTGTGGTGGGTGTTCACTGTCCAGAATTCATGGCCACTCGTCGCTCGCTCACGTCTCATGGCCTGACACCAAAAACATGTTTCTTCTCCACACACATATTTAGTGGAAAATGTTCTAACAGATTACTCATTTTAAAAGTATGCACTGTCCAAGAAAAAGGAAACAACTGAAGAGAAAAAGGGCCCAGAGACATTTTGCCCCTTAAAAAGGCCCAATAACCATATGGAAAGGTCCTCAACTCCATTAGTCATCAAGGAGGGAAATGTATATAAACTGTAACCATGTTTGGATTCTCTGTAGAACCAGAACCAATAGTGTGTGTGTGTGTGTGTGTGTGTGTGTGTGTGTGTGTGTGTATTGTTCGTTGTTGTTCAGTCACTGAGTTGTGTCTGACTCTGCGATCTCATGGACTGCAGCACGCCAGGATTCCCTGTCCTTCACTTTCTCCTGGACTTTGCTCAGACTTATGTCCATTGAGTTGGTAATGTCATCCAACCATATCATCCTCTGTCGCCCCCTTCTCCTCCTGCCCTCAGTCTTTCCCACATCAGTCACGAGGTCTCCTGAGTCAGTGAGTCAACTTTTCGAATCAGGTGGCCAAAGGATTGGAGCTTAAGCTTCAGTCCTTCCAATGAATGTTCAGGGTTGATTTCCTTTAGGATTGACTGGTTTGATCTCCTTGTTGTGCAAGGTACTCTCAAGAATCTTCTCCAGCACCAGAGTTTGAAAGCATCAATTCTTTGGCACTCAGCCTTCTTTATGGTCCAAGTCTCACATCTGTACATGACTACTGCAAAAACCATGGCTTTGACTGTATGAATCTTGGGGCTTCCCTGGTGGCTCAGGCAGTAAAGAATCTGCCTGTAATGTAGAAGACCCGGGTTCAATCCCTGAGTCGGGAAGATCCCCTGGAGAAGGGAATGGCAACCAACTCCAGTATTCTTGCCTGGGAATTTCCGTGGACAGAGGATCCTGGCAGTTTATAGTCCATGGGGTCATAAAGAGTCAGACATGACTAATAGACTAACACCTTCACTTCACATCCAAACTGCCAGTACACATATTTGGTTTTTTTTGGCTGTGCCACACTCTGCTTGTGGCATCTTAGCTCCCTGACCTGGGATAGAACCCAGGGCCCTGTCAGTGAGAGCGCCAAGTCCTAACCACTAGATGGCCAGGGAATTCCCCACAAGGGTCCTTCTAAGAGAGGCAGAGGAGAGTGGAAACAGTGGAGAAGGCAGGGACGACAGAGACAGAGACTGTCAAGGATTGTGACCACATGTCAAGGGTTGTCAGCAGAGGTGATCACCCCTGGAGTCTCCAGGAGGTGAGCAGCCCTGCTGACGCCTTGACCTCTGCCACTGAACATGCTTCCGGGCTCCCAGTCTCCTGAACTTGAGTTGTTTAAAGCCCTGTATCTGGGGCCCATTTGTTCCAGGGGCCACAGGAGGCTAACAGAGCCATCAGGACGCGTGCACCAGAGCATCCAAGGCAGGTAGTTGTCACCCCAAGCTACAGACAATCCGAGGTTCCCCAGCAGCTGCTCCCCTTGCACAGAGGCTTGTCACACATGAAACCATCCTGCAGATCTGCACATGTGCAGTAGCCTGGAGGAGTCCTGGCACATAATGCTGAGCCAAAACCCCAGACATGAGAGTCCTTAGTTCCTCCAGCATGGCTCCACTGATAGGAAGGACACTGGGCTGCTTATCCATGTGGGGTGGGATGTCAGGGTGCCCTTTGGGAGACGGTGATTAGAGGGGCACCAGGAGGGCAGAGGGCTTCTAGGGGATGCTGACAGTGTCCCATTTCTTTTATTCTTTGTGTTTTTTTTTTTGAAAATTTTATTGAAGTAGAGTTGATTGATAATGTTGTGTTAATTTCTTCTGTACAGCAGAGTGACTCAATTATATAATTCTTTTTCATATTCTTTTTCCATTATGGTTTATTGCAGGATTTTTTTTTTTACTTATGACCATAGAAATCTTTTAAAAACTTTTTATTTTGTATTGGGGTATAGCCAGTTGACAATGTTGTGATAGTTTCAGGTGGACAGTGAAGAGACTCAGCCATACACATACATGTATCCATTCTCCCCCAAAGTCCCCTCCCATCTAGGCTGCCACATAACATTGAGCAGAGCTCCCTGTGCTGTACAGTAGGTCCTTGTTGGTTATCCAGTTTAAATATAGCAGTTACCACAGGATATCAAATATGTTTCCATGTGCTATACAGTAGGACCTTGTTTATCCATGCTCTGTATACTAGTTTGGACCTGCAAATTCCAGTCTCCCAATCCTTCCCTCCATCACCCCTCCCTCTTGGCAACCACAAGTGTGTCCTCCATGTCTGTGAGTCTGTTCCTGTTTTGTAGGTAGGTTCACCTGTGCCATATTTTAGATTCCACATGTAAGTGATATGGTATTTGTCTTCCTCTTTCTGACTTCACTTAGTATGATCATCTGTATTGCTGCAAAAACAGTGTCTCATTTCTTGTTCTGCATGTGGTTTGCATGAGTGGGTTCAAATTTATGATAAGGATGTTTTCAGTACCTATATTAAACTTCAATGAAAAGTGGGGAAAAAAGAGCAGTATAGCATCTTGGAATCTTCAAGGAGAACTTTCAATAGACTGACTCATGGCTTCTTTTCCTGATGGAACAATAATATCAAAATCAAGATTATGTTTAATTTAATGTGAGATGATTAAATGAGGCCATTCCAACAAGTGCTTATTAATATGCAGATACACACTGTGTTTTCAAAATGAAATCAGAGTCCATAAACCCAAGTAGGATGCTGAGATCTCCGGTCAAGTAATTGATATGGATTCATTCTCTCCATGAAAGTTTTCCTTATGCACAAAGAAGGAGCTGAGCCCTTAAGGAAAACCGGACACAAACAGCCTTAACATTTGAGGGTCATGTGCTCTGTGGTGAGTGGAAAACCAGAGAGTTTTAGGAAGAGACCAGAGTTTGTGTGTGTGTGTGTGTGTACAACTCCTTTGGGTTAGTGGGGTGTGTGTGTGTGTGTGTGTGTACAACTTCTTTGGGTTAGCCCAGAAATTTTAGTTGGGTGTTCTGTGGGCCCCCTGCCTGGCGCTTTCCAGGCCACCCTGCCCAAGATCCTGGAGGTCTTGCTGTCTGTACCCACAACTCTCCCCTGCCCCTCACACCCCTCCAGCTGTGCTGGGAGACTGTCCATCAGCTGCCCACGCAGTGACCACTTGGCTTCATGGGCTGTATCCTGCCTGTGGTCATCACATCTGCGCTGGGCCCGTGTGGTCTCTGCTCTTGCTCTGTCTGAAATAGATGAGATCCACAGCACAGTGGTCTCTTCCGAGGTGGTCCATGGAGATGCAAAGGGGGTGGGGTGGCACCATGTGGCCTCAGCAGTTCTGGGAGTGCTCCTGGCTCCACCCTGATGGACTCTCATCCCTGACCTGCTGCTGGGATAGCATGCTGGCTTCTCCTGTGTGGTCTGAGGATCAGGACCGGGGTCTGAGGGGTGTGTTTGTCCAGGTGGAGGCTGGGGTCCGGGCATGGGTGCATCGGTGCTGTCCTCACCCGCTGGGCCTGTTGGGAGCTGGCCTGGCACAGCAGGCTCTGCGGCTGTGGTCAGCCTCTCGCTGGTCTCATGGCAGGTGTTTGTGATACAGACAGCACCTTTAATGGTGGGGATGGGGGAGGGATTCTTCCATGAGCTTGGCACGCGCTTCCCTCTCGGCTGTTCTTCCACCTGCTGCGATGGGAGTTTGTCTATCAGGCACTGACCAGCCCTTGGATGCTGGGTTTGTTTAGAGGGTTTTCTGCCCTGAAGGATGCTGGGATAAATACCCTGTAGCTCTGCTCTTCTCTTTTGTCATATCCCCTGATTCTTTATGATATGTTTCCAGAGGTAGAATGGCTGGGCTGAAGGTGAAGACTGCAGACTGACCTCTAGAAAGGCTCGGATGCCCGCAGACGGTTTGTGTGTGTGGCCTGCTTTCCTTCCCTCCCCCTTTCTTGTCCTCTCCCCCCAACCCTACCCTCGCACTGCTCCTCCCCATCCCTGCTCCCTCCTGAGATGCTGCACCATCGAGCAGCATCCAGCGCAGCATCCAGCAAATACCGTTCCAGCTACCTGTCTGGGGCCTCCCAGCTCACAGGCTCCCTGGGGACCCTTGTCCAGGGTTTGCTTGTGGATTTTAAGAGGAAACCAAGAACCAATGGGGGAGCCTGTGGAGAGCCTCAGAGGCTTCCCCAGGACATACAGGCTGATACTGAGGTGTGACGATGTTCTTCCGGAGAGAAATCCCTTCCCTGGGAGCTCCTCACCCCAGGCAGGGGTGCTGGGGCACTGACCCCATAGACAGGGACCAGAACCCTGGGCTTACAAGCCATTTGTTGTTGTAGTTGTTCAGTCTCTAAGTCCTGTCTGACTATGATCCCATGGACTGCAGCATGCCAGGCTTCTCTATCCTTCACTATCTCCTAGTAGTAGTGTTAGTCGCTCAGTCGTGTCTGACTCTTTGCAACCCCATGGACTGTAGCCCACCCAGCTCCTCTGTCCATGGGATTCTTCAAGCAAGAATACTGGAGTGGATTGCCATTCCCTTCTCCAGGAAATCTTCCCAACCCAGGGATTGAACCCAGGTCTCCTGTGTTGCAGGCAGATTCTTTACCATTTGAGCTACAGGGAAGACCTTGCTATCTCCTAGAGTTTGCTCAAATGCATGTCCATTGAGCTGATGATGCCATCCAACCATCTCATCCTCTGTCGACCCCTTTTCCTCCTGCCCTCAATCTTTCTCAGCATCAGGGTCTTTTCCAGTGAGTCGACTCTTTGCATCAGGTGGACAAAGGATTGAAGCTTTGACTTAAGCATCAGTCCTTCTGATGAATATTCAGGTTTGATTTCCTTTAGGAGTGACTGGTTGGCTCTCCTTGCTGTCCAAGGGACTCTCAAGAGTCTTCTCCAACACCATGGTTCGAAAGCATCAATTTTTTGGTGTTCAGCCTGCTTTAATGGTCCAACTCTCACATCCATACATAACTGCTGGAAAAACCATAACTTTGACTATACAGACCTTTGTCAGTAAAGTGATGTCTCTTCTTTTAAAATACGCTGTCTAGAATTGTCACAACTTTCCTTTCAAGGAGCAAGCATCTTTTAATTTCATGGCTGCAGTCACCATCCTCTGTGATTTTGGAGCATAAGAAAATAAAATCTGTAACTGTTTCCACTTTTCTCCCTTCTATTTGCTGTGAAGTGATGGGACTGGATGCTGTGATTAGTTTTATAAGTGTTAAGTTTTAAGCCAGCTTTTCACTCTCCTCTTTCACCCTCATCAAGAGACTCTTTAGTTCCTCTTCATTTTCTGCCATTTGAGTGGTATCATCTACATATCTGAGGTTGTTGATATTTTTCCCCAAAATTTTGATTCCAGCTTGGGATTCATCCAGCCTGGCATTTCTCATGATATACTCTGCATATTAAGTTAAATAAGCACAGTGACAATATACAGCTTTGATGTACTCCTTTCCCAATTTGAACTAGCCTGTTCCATGTCCACAAGCCATTATTTATGTTTAAAATATCTTATTTTGGGGACTTCCCTGATGGTCCAGTGGTTAAGACTCCACACTTCGAGTGCAGGGGGTGTGAGTTTGATCCATGGACTGGGAACTAAGCTCCCAAATGCTGCAGGATATGGCCAAAAATTTAAAAAGGAAAATCTTATTTTTCTGTTGGTTTGGCAAATTGGATTGATGCCATACCCTCTTCCTGAACCACGCGGGACTGCCCCAGTGCATGGGTCAGGGTGGTCACCACTGCGAGATGCTTGGCTGATGTTCTGTTCCCACGGACATTGTTGGCTGCCCTTGGAATCCAAGGAGAAGCTGCTGCCCAATTCTGAGGCCCCATGGGGGTCTTTGTCCTCCTTTCTCAGAGGCAGCAGACTCGTGGATTCGCTCTGTTGAGCTGGAAGGAAGAATTTTAAAATTTCCTCCGGTTGAAGAACCCAAAATGGAACAATCTACATCAGTTCCCCCAAATGGGACTTTTATGCAAGAGCTTGGAAAATGGACTGTTTCCTGTGCATGAAAGCAAAGTCTCTGGGAATTCCTGGTAAGGAATTTTAAAGTGCTCATCTACTCAGCCTCATTCTCAAATCCTGAGAGTCTTAAAAGACAGAAAGAAGTTGCCTGATGGAGGTCCAGTCCGAATGGGAGAGGCTGAGGAGGCCTGCTGCTCTCTGCCGCGGTTCCCTTCCTCCAGATCTGTGGCACTGTGTGTAAACAAGTGTGAGCGTCTCTGTCACTTTTAAGATTCTTTAAAAATAATTAATTTCTCCATTTATTTATTTGTTTTCATTTATTTTATATATTTGGCTGTGCTGGGTCTTAGTTGCGGAGTGTGGGATCTTTAGTTATGGCATGTCGAATCTAGCTCGCTGACTAGGGATTGGACCTGGGACCCCCTGCATTGGAAGCTCAGAGGCTTAGCCACTGGACCACCAGAGAAGTCCCCACTGCTAAGATTCTGACATTCAGGAATGATTTTGAACCTTCTTTGGGTACATGCTATTTTCTGAGTTGCAGTTTCTGTATATTATTTCATTATTATTTCTATTATTTTATAATTAAAATATAGAGATACAGCATCTCTGGTTTTCAAATGTTGCCTTCAAATAAAGATCTTGCATCTCTAGAGCCTGCTGGAGCTGTGAGTGTTTGGATTTTTGCTGCCCCATCTTCCAGGTACCCACTCCCCACTGCGGTCCCTGACACCCCGTTTCTGGCCTTGTTCAGGATCACTTTCTCCGCTCACAGGAGGGTGCCCAGTGGGAGGAATCGGCAGGACTTTCTGTGGTGTCTTCAGAGCCGTAGGAGGCAGAACCAGGCCAGCCATGTCATATTTTCACGGGGGAGCAACTAGCAAGAAGACCCACTCTTTCCCTGGGGTATCAGCAACTCTGGTTGGAGGGATAGCAAGGGGTAGTAACGGGACAGCTGCTGTGGACAGAAAGTGGCCCCTAGTATGTGGGAATGGATGACAAGTCAAGGCCCTTGTGTGGGAGATAAGTATGAGTGAGGTCTGACAGCAGGGGGCTAGTGAGCTCTGTTATTTGAGAATAATGTGTTTCCCTGATTAGTGGGATAGGAGTTCTGTTTTGTTGGGACCTTCTAATTTAGGATGGGTTCTGGAATTTGTACTCTAGCTGTTATTATTATTATTTTTGGTGGCACCACTCGACTTACAGGATCTTAGTTTCCAGACCCCCCCATGGGATCCATCCCATGCCCCCTGCAGTGAAAGTGCAGAGCCCTAACCACTGGACCACCAGGGAAGTCCCTGGAACTTGTATTCTGAGTGATGAAAAGGGGCAGGCAGCTTTTCATGGTGGTGGGGTTAGCTTTGTCAGATGCCCCCCGACCTGGAGAGGTGGGGTCCTTAAAGTGTGGTAACTCAGTCACACCGGTCAATCTTAAAGGAAATCAACTCTGAATATTCATTGGAAGGACTCATGCTGAAGCTCCAGTACTTTGGTCACCTGATGCCAAGAGCCGACTCATTGGAAAAGTCCCTGATGCTGGGAAAGACTGAGGTCAGAAGGAGAGGAGAGTGTCAGAGGATGAGATGGCTGGATGGCATCACTAATGCAGTGGACACGAACTTGGGTGAACTCTGGGAGATGCTGAGGGACAGGGAGGCCTGGCATGCTGTAGCCCATGGAGTTGCAAAGAGTTGGACACGACTGGGCAACTGAACAACAATAACTCAGCTAGTGCAATACTGTTAAGGACTTACTTATATCGTTGTGTGTTACTTGAAAGTTTGAAATCTAAGGTGACTTTAGGATTCTTCTGTGTGAGTTGGGGGCAGGTCTTTGTGTGGGTGGGTGTAAAACCTTCTTGTGTGCACCTCATTTCCTGGGAATCACTGAGGAGCAGCTCTTTGATTTTCAATTTTAAGCCATTATCTTCCAACCATCGGCTTTATCTGGAGCAGAATGGGCTGCAATTACAGTGCTCCTAATGGGATGGGTTTTATTTCCAATGATTGGACTGTGACAGCATTTCACTACATTCATATGGCTGCTCACAATTGCCCACTTTTCTTTCACTTAATGGAAAATGTGTCGCTGAAGCCTGCTTCATGGTCCTGGCCCCATGGTGTATCCTGGCTCAGGTCTGAAGCCACCTGCGTGCTCCGAGGGAAAGGCCTACCGTGGCCCAGGCAAGGAGGGTAAAGGAAGCGCCTGGGTTGGACTTGGGACCTGTGCAGCTTTTATTTTGCTGCATTTTGTCCAGAAACATTTTGTGTGCAGTGCCAAGTTGTTTTGATTTGGCCAGGCAGAGCGGTACTTCACGGGCTGCTGTGATGGCCACAGATGCTGGTGGGGATGCAGAGGCAGGCGAAGGCCAGGTGGGATGGAGGCACAGGTCCCGGAGAAGCTGGCAGGGCCTGGCCATTCTCTGTAACAAAACTGTTTGATTTCATTGACATTGGAGCATAGGGATCCCATGGTCAACCGTTGATCCCATGATCAACGGTCACTGTCTCTCCCCATAGCTGGCTCGTGAAATGTTCCAGGGTTAAAGCATATATGAGCTGCTCAACTCAGGAGAGCCTGGTGGCCCTTTCAGCCATAAAATCTGCCTTTCCTGAGGAGCAGATGCCGGAGACGGTGGGTTTTCTCTTTGAACCAATCCTGATGGAGCCTCAGAAGTGTCAGAAAGATAATCTTGTCTTGACCTGTACAGACAGGATCCCTTTCATTTCCAACTCTGTTAAAAAGTCTTAATGTTGTTAAAAAAAATCCACTTTACTACTGGGAAAAATATCCTCCTGTGCATTCATAAATTATACCTCTGGGGACTTTCCCGGTGGTCCAGTGGCTAAGATTCTGCACTCCTAATGCTGGGCCCAGGTTTGATCCCTGGTCAGGGAACTAGATCACTCATGCTGCAACTAAAGATCCTTCATGCCCAGGTAAGACCCAGAGCAATCAAATAAAAAAATAAATAAAAATTAAATATGAAAAATAAATAAATTATACCTCTGGCCTCTCTCAGGTGCCCTGTGAGTGCAGGACTGTGCTCCTGGATGAGGCTGGAGCTCCCGGATTTTCTGAAATCCCCTGCGTGGTGCTTCCTGTGAGATTCTTGTAGTTCTTCCTGATTTTGACAAGAAATTTGGCTCCTCACCATTCAGAGCTCTGCTTCCCACCTCATCCTCCTGGAGTGACTCTGGCTCCTTGTTCATTGACAGTGATGCTTCTTGACTCAGCTTCTCTGTATACTGGTGCTGAATTGAGTCTTGGAGACAGTTTTGGGTGAAGTAGAAAAGAAGAGCTTTATTGCTTTGCCGGGCAAAGGGGGACACAGCAGGCTCATGCTGTCAAAACCATGTGTCCCAACTTGGAGAGGAGAGTGAGAAGTTTTATAGTAAGAGGGTGTGATCAGCTCCTGGACATTCTTCTGATGGGCTGGTGGTAAGGTAAGCAGGAATCAGCATCCTGAAGGAATCAGCCTTCAGGTCCCAACTGTTCTGGAGTCTACATGCTTTTGTGGGTAGCGTACCATCATTAACTGTTAACTTCTCCCACCTGGAGGGGTTTCAGTATCCGCAGCACAGCTCAAAGATATTGTTGTGTGTATCCATTGATTGGGAATCAGGACCTTCCTCCAAGGCTGCACTACTGTTTCTCTTGACTGTTTGTTTCTTCCAGGTCTTGCATCCCCTTCCTTCCCTGACTAACAACTGCTTGAATATGTCCCTTGGAAATCAGAGAAGGTCATGGAGGCTGAATGAAGGCTGTTTCCTATAATCAAGGAAATGGGGGACACAGAATGGCTTTGTGCCTAGGGACCCCATAGGGCCCTGCTCGGTATCAATTCCACCAAAGTTATTGTTTAGAACGAGGCTTCTCTTTGGGTTACCCCAGGCCTGGGGCTTCTCCATGGGCAGAAGAAGCATCCTGTGAGAATCAGCTGATGAGATGGCTGATGGGCCCCTTTCTGTCTACTGACATGAAAGGTATCTATTGTTTTAGTTATTTATATTGTGGTAAAATATACGTAACATAGAAGTACCACTTCATTTTTATGTGTACAGTTTAGTGACATTAAGTACATTCACTTTGTTGTATAGCCATCACCACCATCTACCTACAAAACTGCTCCCATCTTTCCAAACTGAAACTCTGTCCCCATAAACACCAGCTCCCTATTTCCACCGCCCCCCCCACCCAGCCCCTGGAATCCAAGGTTCTACATTCTGTCTCTACGAGTTTGACTACTCTAGAGACCTTGTATAAGCAGAATCCTACAGGGTTTGTCTTTTTTTTTTTTTTAATTCAAGCATAGTTGGTTTACAATGTTGTGTTAGTTTCAGGTGTACAGCACCTGGTTCAGTTATACATGTATATAATCCATCGTTTTCAGATTTTTCTCCTTATAGGTTATTACAGAATGTTGAGTCATTGTGGCACTTGGGGACCTTCGTTTCCTCCAGTGGGATCTTTTGTTGCAGCGCACACACTCTAGCTGTGGTGTGTGGGCTCAGTAGTTATGGCACACGGGTTTCTCATTGTGGTGGCTTCTCTTGTTGTGGTGCACGGGCTTAGTTGCCCTGCAGCACATGGGATCTTAGTTCCCTGAGCAGGAATTGGATTCACATACCACGCATTGCAAGGTGGATTCTTAACCACTGGACCACCAGGTAAGTCCTCACCCAAAGAATTAAAGTCAGAAATAAGGAAAAAGATTGGGCAGTGGTGTGAGGAAGTCGGGGTCAGGGAATGTGGCCCCTGCTGTAGTGTATTACTCAGTCTGAGTGAAAGACTCGTCTCATTTCTTCAGGCTTGGCAACAGCCAGTGACTGACTGATCTGTGTAGTTACGTGATAGGTGGGGTCGGAGGTGTCTGTCCTCACATGAGCAGGGCGGGGGTGGCAGCTGCAGCAGAAGGTGTCCAACAACACCCGGCAGGAAATGAGAAGAGCTCAGGGACTGGTGGGTTAACAGTGTCTGGCACAGTAATTCCTGCTGAAACCTTAATGGTAGGCAGTAAATTAAAGTACTGCCTCGGCCTATGTGACTTGCATCTTAACAGCATCTGTCAGTGTCTTTTGTGTCAAAAGAAGGGGGTTGGGGGGAGTGTTTCTTGTCCACAGAGCTGCTTGTGAAGGAACTTTCCATCCGGGACACCTGGACTGTACTCCAGTCTTCGACAGCACACCACTCACATTGATTGGGAAAGAGAGTTACCAGTCTTTTTTTCCCTTCAGATCTGGCTTTGAAAAATACATACATTATTTTATTTTTTTAGTTGAAGTAGAGTTGACTGACAATGTGTTAGTTTCAGGTGTATAGTACAGTGATTCAGCTATGTGCTTGTGTGCTCAGTCACTTCAGTTGTGTCTGACTCTCTGTGACCCCCATGGACTCTAGCCCGCCAGGCTCCTCTGTTCATGGAATTCTCCAGGCAAGAATACTGGAGAGTCTTCTTCCAGTATTCCCTTCTCCAGGAGATCTTCCTAACCCAGGGATTGAACCCAGGTCTCCTGCATTGCAGGCGAATTCTTTACCACTGAACCACCAGGGAAGCTCTTGATGTCTTGATAGCCATTTCTCTTTAGTGCTGAATAATATTCCACTGCCTTGGGTAGACCTCAGTTTCTTTATCCACTCACCTACCGAAGTATCTTGTTTACTTCCACGTTTGGCAGTTACGAATAAAACTGCTGTAAACCACCACGTGCAGGTTTCTGTGTGAACATAAATCTTCAACTTTTGGGAAGTAGAATATCAAAGAGTAAGATTGCTAGATCTGTGGTAAGAGTAGTGAGTTTATCTTTTTAAGAAACTGCCAAATTGTCTTCCCAAGTGGCCGTACCATTTGTGCATCCCCACCAGCAGTGAATGAGAGTTCCCGTTGCTCTGCATCCTCAACAGCACTTGGTGTCGTCAGGGTCTGGATTTGGCCCTTCTGTTAGACATGTAGTAGTATTTCGTTGCTGGCTTTTTGTTGTTGATGGCGGTGGTAAAAGTTATTTATTCATTTAACAACAGCTTTTGTCTCCTTTTAAAATCATTTTATTTATTCATTTACTTTTGGCCATGCTGGGTCTTTGTTGCTGTGTGGGCTTTCTCTAGTTGTGGCGAGCGGGGGCTACTCTCTAGTTGTGATGCAAGGGCTTGTCTCTGTGGTGGCTTCTCTTGTTGTGGGGCGCAGGCTCTAGAGCACACGCAGTTCAGTAGTTGTGGCACATGGGCTCAATAGTCGCAATCCTCTGGTTCTAGAGTGCAAGCTCAGTAGTTGTGGTGCACAGGCTTAGTTGCTCTGTGACACATGGGATCTTCCCAGACAAGGGGTCAAACCCATGTCTCCTGCATTGGCATGCACATTCTTTTTTGTTTTTTTAAAAAAATGTTTATTTATTTGACTGTGTCAGGTCTTAGCTGAGGCACACAGGATCTCTGTTGTGTCACTCGTGCTTCTCTCCAGTTCTGGCATTGCAGGATCTGTAGTTGGGGCGTGCAGGTTTAGTTGCCTTGTGGCATGTGGGTTCTCCGACCATGGATTGAACCCATGTCCCCTGCATTGAAAGGTGGATTCTTAACCACTGGACCACCAGGGAAGTCCCTCCATTATGGTTTATTACAGGATACTGAATGTAGTTCCCTGTGCTACACAGTAGGACCTTGTTGTTTATCCATCCTATAGATAAAAGTTTGCATCTGCTAATCCCAAACTCTCAATTCATCGCTTCTCCACCCCTCCCCCTTGGCACCCGCAAGTCTGTTCTCTGTGTCTTCTCACTGCTGTTTTAATTTGCATTGCCCAAATTAAAAGCATCTTTTCATATGGTTATTGGCTGTTTCCTTCTTTGGTGAGGTGTCTTCATATTTTTGATTCATTTTATAATTGAGTTGTTTATTTTTTTATTATTGACCTTTAAGTGTTCTTTGTATATTTTGCATAACAAATCCCTTATCAGATGTGTCTTTTGCAAATATTTTCTCTCAGTCTGTGGCTTGTTTTTCATTCTCTTAACAGTCTTTCATAGAGCAGAAACTTTACCTTTTAATGAAGTCAAGCTTATTAATTCCTTTTTTCATAGATCATGCCTTTGGTGTTATATCTAAAACAGTCATTGCTAAACACAGGTTCATCTAGAGTTTTCTGCTGCATTGTCTTTCAGGAGTTTTTATAGCTTTGGTTTTTGACTTTTAGGTCTTGGATCCATTGATTTTTGTGAAGAATCTGAAGTCTGTGTCTGGGTTCATTTTTTTGCACGTGACTGTTGAAAAAACTACATCTTTTCTCCATCATATTGCCTTTGTTCCTATGTCAAAGATAAATAGATTATTATTAAGTGGGGCGATTTCTGGGCTCCCTGCTGTAGTCTATTGATCTATCTGTCTATCCTTTCACCAGCACCACACTGTTTTGATTATTGTAGCTTCACAGTAACTCTGGAAACCAGGCAGCATGAGTCTTCCAACTTTATTTTTCTGTTTTGTAAACACAAAAATGGTTCCCACCATTATCCTCTCATAGACCTTGTCCCAGTACATCACAATGATTTGTTTTCTTTTTTTTTAAATTATTTATTTATTTAGCTGTGCCAGGTCTTAGCTGCAGCATGCAGGATCTTTTTAGCATAGCATGTGAACTCTTAGATGCAGTATGTGGGATCTAGTTGCCTGACTAGGTATCGAACCTGGGCCCCCTCATTGCAAGTATGAAGTCTTAACCACTGGACCACCACAGAAGTCACTGATTTATTTACATAAATGTCAAAACCATGGCTGGTTTCTGAAACATCATCTTTGGAGATTCTGCATATAGCAATGAAACAAGGTTTCTCTTTTCATTTTTACAGAACTGCATGCATTTGAAATTTTAGTTTCATATTCCTTCTATCTATTATACACTAATAATAGTGTATATGCTTGAAATAGTTTGCATTCTGTTGAGTGGGTTTGATAGGAAATGATTTCAAATTCAGATATTTAGAGTTTCAAGGATCATACATGTTGATTTTTAGGGACTGTCTCAAGTTTCATATATGTGATTCTTTTCTAAAAAAGGAAGTCACTAAATGAATAACTTGCATTTTCTGGTTTTTCAGTGAGAAGCATTGAATAGGACTGTAAAATTAAATAGGACTGTAAAAAGATGTGATTTTAATTTTGTCTTCAGGGATTTCCCTGGAGGTCCAGTGGTTAAGACTTTGCCTTCCAATGCAGGGGATGTGAGTTTGATCCTTGGTTGGGGAGCTAAGATCCCACATGCCATGTGGTGCAGCCAAAAAAAAAAAGTTATGACTTCATATAAAGACCTTTAGATGAAGAAGACCCTCTGTGCCCAGGTTCTGCATCCTGAGCTGGGAGCTTAGTGCACTGAGGCCTGACTGAGCCAGGGAGGAGCCTGTGAGCTGCATAGTTTGGGTTCTGTTGGCTGCATTCCTGCTCTGTCCAGGGAGACCAGACACCAGAGAAGGACAGTGCCAATTAGGTCCTGTTGGGAAGAAAGAACACAGCCACCAGTGCTGGACTGCTTTGTGTCCCCTGAACAAAGAAGATAGCGCGTTGCTGACATCTGCAGCTCACGTGGGGCTGTGTGGCAGTGGCTTGCCCATCGGCCTGCTTGACAGAGATAAGATCCTCAGACCCAGGGCTGCTCTGCAGGATCAGGGAAGGAGTTTAATTCATTGACAATCTGGGGGCTAGTGATATTCCCTTGTTCTGTTTGGAGCCAGGTATGGATTCTTTCTCTTTCTTCAATTTAATAGAGCTTTAAACATCAGAATACATCCTGCTTAAGCCATTCAGAAATGTTTCCCACTTAAAAAACAAAAGGTGGCTGCCACGATGGTCCCCTTGCCCACCCCACACCGTTGCAGCTTGGTGGGCAGTCTGCTTGCAGCCCTGAGCCCATCTGGACGTGAGTCTGCTTCTCATTGGAGCTGACTCATTGTGAAAAAACTCTGATACTGGGAAGATTGAAGGCAAGAGGAGAAAGGGGTGGCAGAGGGTGAGATGGTTGGGTGGCATCATCAATTCAATGGACATGAATTTGAGCAAATTCTGGGAGATAGTGGAGGGCAGGGAAGCCTGGCATGCTGCAATCCACGGGGTCGCAAAGAGGTGGACACAACTGAGCAACTGAACAACAACAACTGCTTCTCATGTGAAAGGGAGCTGTCAGCGGTGCGCATGGGAGGCTTCTGGCAGTTCCCGTGCTGGAAAGATAGAATCAGAGCTCCCTTGTTGTTGCCATTCCAAGGAAGATAATGAGCATGCATGTTTTCTGCAAGCTGCTGAACACAGGCCTTGCTAGAGTATTTTGGAGTCGTGGGATGCTGGGATCATACCGTTTTAAAAGAGATTTCAAGAATGTCATCTTTGGGAATCCTCTGCGGCTATGTAGTGATTTTCCCCTCAGTCCTACTTATATGGCTCTATCCATTAGAATTTTTCATTGCTCATCTCTTTCCTCTCCTCATGTATTTGCCTGAGCTATCTTGAATTCTGTCAAATGGACTTGACATTAAATTATTTAAAATATTTTTATTGCCGTTGGAATACCCGGAAGTATTTCCAGTGTTCATATTCAGATCACGGAGACACCACTTTGCATCCTTTTGTCACATGTAAGAGCCAGGCTATTTCCAGGAAGGGCCAGAGAAGAGGCTTGCTATTTCTGAGAATATCCCCAGATTAGGAAGCATGGGTTATGTGCAGATCTGTCCTTTGCTCTTTGAAGTCTGAAGGGAGAAGCTGTGGCCTCAGGGACACAAGGATTTGGAACCTGGGAGGGGGCGGGCCAGGCTCCCGGTTTCATTCACAACTCACGTCCGACCCTAGACCGCCCAGCATCGCAGAGGTGAAGCTGCGTAAGAAGCCCGAGTTCCAGCTGACGGCTAGTGACCCAGGCGAGCGTGGATGAGGAGGCTGGGTAGCTGGGTGGGTGGGGTACTCCCGTCTGGCACCCTCTGGAAGCTGTTTCTCTTTACTCTTCCGATTTCTGGGGACTGAGGGGCGGCTTCACTTCATCTGGCCCCCTCATATGGTTACAGGGCAGTCCTCCCAGTTTGCAGGGATGTCAGAGGATGGGCCCTCGGTCCCAGTGTCTCTGGATCTTTGTCTGTTGTTCTCTGGGCTTTTTGCTCAGAGGTACCTTGAGTATCTTGTGTGTGCACTTACTTTTAAAATGTATGTTAGGTGTTTTGTAAGATTTCAAAGACATGTAACATCCATCCATGTATCCATTAACCCATCATTCAGCAAGTGCTTCTGAAACACCTACCACGTTCCACGCTCCACAGTGACCGAGCCACCATCTGCCATGTGCCATGGAGCTAATGTTCTGGTACCCAGCATATCAGCACTGTTGGAGGCAGGACTGCTGAGTTTTGTCCCGTATAAATTGGATGTTTTACATTGCAGTTTGCTGTGTTATGGGCCAGGACTGAAGGCAGGACCTTCCAGACATAGGGGTGGGCTCTGCTCACCTGCTCAGAGGCCAAGCTTAAATCCCACGGGTCCACCCCTCCTGGGACAGCATCCCTGCCCTTTGTAGGGAACGCCGAAGGGTGGGCAGGGCAGCAGGATGATGGGCCTGGTGTGTGAGGGCTGCAGGTGCTTGGATCTAGAGCGGTAGAGGATGCTGCCTATCTCTGGTCCCTGCCTGCCTGCCCTGTGTTTCTGTTCCTGGACTCTGTGCTATGTGTGTTCTTATCCCTGCTGCCCAGGGGTGACCTTCCTTCCTGAGGAATCTTGAGTGCCTGTGTGCTCCTCCCCCATCCCCCTGGGAAGCCCTGCTTCCTTCCCTCCCTCCTGGCTGCCCTTCCCCAAGGTCGGTTTTCTTGGTGCCAGCACCTCCCAGCTAGAATATGAAACTCTCAAACGCACAGACTGTGGGTTTCATCTGAATGCTGCTGGATGAGAAATGCGCCTTGGTAAAAGACCCAATGAGGAAGCATGTGTATAATAGAGTAAAAGCGATGCCCACGTGGCCTTGTCTCCTGTGTCCATGCCACTGCCCACAGAGGAAGTGCTGGCGAGAGCTGGTGGAAGCCCTTTTGGGCTGTTCTGTTTGCCTTTGTGTCCATACCTGGACTTGCAGATGTGTATACATTGTCTAGCTGGCTTGCTGTGTCTGTAACTGGGATCCACACACACAGACACACACAGACACACACAGAAACACACACAACACATACTTTTTAGTTAACTTGCCATTTTCACTCAGTTCTAGGTTTTTAAGATTTCTCTGGGTAGGTGCATATTGGCTACCTCTTTAAAAAAAAGTCTCAGAGTACTCCAGCTTATGGGCCCTGCCCTAATTTATTTAACCATTCTCCTATTTATGGGGATTTAGGTTGCTTCCAGTTTTTAAAAAGATTGCTGCAGGGAAAATCCCTATACTCACATATTTCATATATATGTGAGTCCTCCTGGAAATACAGTTGTTGGGTAAAAGGATATGCATATTTAAATTTTGATAGAGAAGGCAGAATTGCTTTTTTGAAAGACTTTACTAGGACTCCTTCTAAAGTAATAATTTTTTTTTTTTAAAGTCAAAACCAGTGAAGAAATAATTCACCACCAATAACTAAATAAAGAGAGTGTGGTTCTCCCTCAGGCCATGAACTGGGAAAACCACAGTCTGGGAGCAGTCAAAAGTGAAAGTGTTGGTCCTTCAGTCATGTCCAACTCTTTGCAACCTTCTGAGCTGTACCCCACCTGACTCTTTTGTCCTTGGGATTCTCCAGGCAAGAATACTGCAGTGGGTTGCCATTCCCTTCTCCAGGGGATCTTCTTGACCGAGGGATCAAACCCGGGTCTGCTTCATTGTAGGCATACTCTTTACCGTCTGAGTCACTAAGGAAGCCTGGGAGAGGCTGAGGACCCAGGCAAAGGTTGACGTGGTTTCTAAGGTTTCCTGTGCTGTCCCCCCGCCTCCCCCAAAGCAGTCTTGGAGAAAGATGAGATGAACAACCAAAGGCTAAGAATTTGCTAAAGCTCCCCAATTTGAGGGGGGAGAGAGAGAGAGCCCTTGGGGGTAGGGAAGGATGCTCCTGGAGCCCAGTGGCTGCCATCAAAATCAGGAGAAACATGCCCTGGGATTGCTGCCCATTGTCTATTTGCACTGCATTCTGGGAAAATCTCTTAGCTCCATCTTTCAGTTTACCCATCGGCTTCTCAGTTATATCCATCTTTCCATTCAGCCTTCTAAATATCAATCAGCATATTTTTTTAAATTAGGAGGCATAATTATTTCAGCAATTTTAGATTTACAGAAAAATTGAGCAGAAAGTTTCCAGATGGCCTGTAACCCCTACTCCCCTCATCTCCCCTGTTATTAACATCTTGACATTAGTGTGGTGCATTAGTTACCACTGATGAGCCGATATTGATGCACTATTATTATTATTAACTGAATTACAGTTAGGTTCACTTTCTGCATTGTATATTCTATGGGTCTTGACAAAGCATAATGACATAGACTACCAACCTTTTATTTTACTGGTTCATTGGTTGTGTCCATGTTTGGTTAGCTTCTTCCTGTTTTAAGGAGTATCCTTTGGAGAACTTCCCTGGTGGCTCAGTGGTAAAGAATCCACCTGCAATGCAGGTGACATGGGTTCGATTCTTGGGTTGGAAAGATTCCCTGGAGAAGGAAATGGCAACCCACTCCAGTATTCTTACCTGGGAAATCCCATGGACAGAGAAGCCCAGCGGGCTACAGCCCGTGGGGTCGAAAAGAGTTGGACACAACTGAGCAACTAAACAACAACAATAGGGAGCTTTATCAAGTGTGTGATCATGATCGGCACCCACGTTGGAGAACTTCCTTCTGTTTACACCCGAGCAGACTGTGTGTGTGCTCAGCTGTTTGATGCCCATGTGCTCTTCCATTTCAGTCTCCAGAGGATCCATCATCTCTGCATCTTGTGGGGGGAGCCCACAAGGACTGACCTGCGGATGGCCCAGGGTCCGGGGGTGCCTGTAGCTTCTCGGTGAGTAGGACCAGTAGGGTCACCACGCTGCCTGCCAGGTCCCACGTGCCAGTGCATCTGAGTGTCTGGCCTCATGTGCCCGTTGAGGGCAGGGTGGACAGCCAGGTGCCTCCTCCCTGTCATCTTTCTCCAGCAAAAGCTCTAGGATAGTGGCACTTGTTTCTCACTATTTTCTGTTTTGACATATTGATGAGAAAGACGAGTTCTGGGCATTCCCAGAGAACAAGCCACACAGAGCAGACATGTGTGTCCTGTCACCTTTTCTCTCTCCTTTCAGACCCACCGGGTCCTCTTTTGCCAGTGGGAGTGTCTGAGTGGCACTGTTGCCTCCTTACTGTTAGGGTGGTGACGGGCCAGGTTGTGATATTAGGGGAATGCTGGCCTCAGAGAATGAGTTAGGACACGTTCTTCCTCTTCTGATTTCTGAAATAGATTGTAGAGAATCATATCATCCTTTCCTTAAACATTTGGTACAGTTCAGCAGAGAAACCATCTGGGCCTGCCGATGTCTTTTAAGAAGATTATTAATTATTTATTAAATTTTAAAAATGCATATGGCTGTTCTGTTTGTCTGTTTCTCTTCTTGTGAGTTTTGCCAGTACATGTCTTTAAGGGATCGGTCTATTTTATCCAGATTATCAAATTTGGGGGCACAGAGTTCTTTGTAGTTCTCTTTTATGTAATCAAATCCTCCTTTTAATGTTATATTATTATCCTTTTCTATGAGATCAGTGTTGATGACTCCTCTTCCTTTTTTTGGTACTGGTAGTTTGTATCTTGTATCCCTTAGTTAGCCTGGTCAATACGGTGGCACAGTGGTAAAGACCCCACCTGCCAATGCAGGAGATGTCAGAGATATGGGTTCGATCCCTGGGTTGGGGAGATCTCCTGGAGTACGAAATGACAACCCACTCCAGTATTCTTGCCTAGAAAATTACATGGACAGAGGAGACTGGCAGACTACAGTCCTTGGGGCTGCAAAGAATCAGACATGACTGAGCAACTGAGCAACTGGTCAATAAAATAGATTTCAGGTTCATTGATTTTCTTTCTTTTCTTCTTGTTTTCAACTTAATTGATTTATGCTCTAATTTTCATGATATATCCTTTGCTTGTTTTAGGCATCATTTTCCCTTCATTTTGTTTCCTGAGGTAGAAGCCTAGGTTATTGATTTTATACTTTCTTCTTTTCTGATGTGTACATTTAATGCTATATATTTCTGATAAGCACTGTTTTGTTACACTATGGAAATTTTGACAAGTGGTATTTTTATTTTCATTTAGTTAAAAAAACTAAAAAAAAATTCTTCTGGTATTTCCTCATTGACCCATGTGTTGTTTAGGATGATGTTGTTTAATTTCCAGATATTTGGGGATTTCACCCATCTTCCTTTATCGATTTTTAGTTTAATTCCATTCTGATGGGCAGTGCTGTCCAGGGGAACCATCCTTGTTGATTTTCTGCCTACTTGTTCTATTGGTTACTGATGGAGAATGTGGATGTCTCCAATTATAATAATGGATTTGCCCATTTCTCTTCCCAGTTCTATCAGTTTTGCCTCATATATTTTGATGCTTTGTTACATGCATAGCCATTTACGATTTTGATCTCTTGTTGGAGAACTGAATTGAATTATGCATATCATTGTAATGCCTCCTTTTTATCCCTGATGGTTTTCCTTGTTCTGAAGTCTGCTTTGTCTGCAATGAGTATTGATACTCCTGTTTTCTTTCAACTGTAATTAGCATGGTATATCTTTTTCCATCTCTTTACTTTCAATCTATCAGAGTCTTTATATTTAACACGGGTTTCTTATAGACAGCATCCAGTTGGGTCTTGTGTTTTTATTCACTCTGACAAATTCCGTATTCTGTTTATTTATGCTGCGATGGGTCTTTGTTGCTGCGTTCAAGCTTTCTCTAGTTGCAGCGCGCAGGCTTCTCATTGCAGTGGCTTCTCTTGTTGCAGAGCACGGGCTAGAGGGTGCTTGGGCTTCAGTAGTTGCAGCGTGCAGGCTCAGTAGTTGTGGTGGATGGGCTTAGTTGCTCCACGGCATGTGGAATTTTAGTTTCCAGACCAGGAACTTAGTTCCCATGTCCCCTGCATTGGCATGCAGATTCTTAACCACTGGACCACTAGGGAAGTTCCTAAAATGGGTATTGATGTATTGATTTTCTCTTTGTCTGTGGTTTGCTACAGTTTGAGTATGATATGCCTAGGTGTAGTTTTTGTTGTTGTTTTTAAACTTATTTTATTGAAGTATAGTTGATTTACAATGTTGTGTTAATTTCTACTGTACAGCAAAGTGAAATCAGTTATATGTGTATTATTTTTTATATTCTTTTCCATTATGGTTTATCACAGACTATTATAGATCTCTGTGCTACACAGTATGACCTTATTGTTTACCTATCCTGTATATAATAGTTCGCATCTGTTAATCACTTGTTTTTCTTTTAAAAGTATTTATTCTGCTTGGTGTTCTTTGAGATTCCTGAATCTGTGGTTTGGTATCTGTTGTTAATTTTAGAAGAATTGTCAGACATTATTACCTCAAATATGTTTTCTTCCTCATTATCTCATTTATTTCCTTTGGGTCTTCCAGGTACATGTATGTTATATTTTTAATATTGTCCCGTGGTCCTTGGATGCTCTATTCTGTCTCTGCTTTCACCCTTGGACTGATCTTTTTTGCAAAATTTCAATTTGGAAAGTTTCTATTGGCCTGTCGTCCAGCTCTCTGATTTTCCCCTCAGCTGTATTAAGTCTGCTGATGAGCCCGTCAAAGACATTTTTCCTTTCTATTACCAGTTTTCAAAAAATTTCTAGCATCTCCTTTGGATTCTTTCTTAGACTCTCCATAGCTCTGCTCACATTACCCATCTGTTCTTGCATGCTGTCTTCTCCCATCAGAGCCTGTAACATATGAATCATAGTTACTTTAAATTTCCAGTCTGTTCATTCCAAAATCTGTATCATATCTGAGTCTGGTTAGGATGCTTGCTTTATCTCTTTAGAGTATGGGTTTTTAAAAAATTATTATTTTTTTTTTTTGCCTTTGACATGCTTTCTAATTTGTTGTTGAAAGTCAGATATGTTATAATGGAAAATAGGAACTGAGGTAAAAGGACTTTCTTGTGTGAGTTTGTGTAAGTCTCAATAGGAACTGGGGCTTTCCCGATGGCTCAGTGAGTAAAGCATTTGCCTGCAGTGCAGGAGATGCAAGAGACGCAGGTTCAGTCCCTGGGTCGGGAAGATCCCCTGGAGTAGGAAATGGTAACCCATTCCAGTATTCTTGATGGGAAATCCCATGGATAGAGGAGCTGGGTGGACTACAGTCCAAAGGATTGGAAAGAGTCAGACACAACTTAGTGACTGAGTATGCAGTAGGAGCTGGGCTGTGTGTCATATCTCCTGAAGTTGTAGGTGACAGAGGCCTAGGTTTGGCCTCCCCTCTGGACACTGAGCTTCGCTCAGCCCTGAGTCTCAGAGAGAGTCTGGTCTTGGAGTTCTTTCAGCTGGAACCCACTGTTATCAGCGGGAGCCTGTTGGTGTGGTGAGAAGGTGTGGGGGAGGGGGTTGCTGCTGCTGCTGCTGCTAAGTCGCATCAGTCGTGTCCAACTCTGTGCGACCCCATAGATGGCAGCCCACCAGGCTCCCCCGTCCCTGGGATTCTCCAGGCAAGAATACTGGAGTGGGTTGCCATTTCCTTCTCCAATGCATGAAAGTGAAAAGTGAAAGTGAAGCCGCTCAGTCGTGTCCGACTCTTCGTGACCCCATGGACTATAGCCCATCAGGCTCCTCCGTCCATGGGATTTTCCAGGCAAGAGTACTGGAGTGGGGTGCCATTGCCTTCTCCTTGGGGGAGGGGGTATGTCACCCCAAAACTGGCTTCACCTCTTGGTGTGTTTGAGCCAATAGACACAACCAAGCCAAAGATCGAGAGAAGGAAGGATATATTATTACCTGCAGTAAGTGAGGAGAACACCGGGGATCTTTCCCAAAGCAGCATCTCCATAAAACAGGAAGTTTTAAGCTAAGGGTACATGCATATCCATGAGGGAACTTGAGCAGAAGGGAATCCAGCATAAAATTGGGGCAAAAAATCAACTGAGTCCAAGCTTTAGTTAACTGAAGTCACAAGGGTGCATATCCTCATTCCATCCCCCATCTGGGTGGGGGGCAACTTAATTCCTGTAGAACTCAAAGGTGTAATAATATGTGTATCCCTGAGGAACCAGGACCCTGCCCCAAGGCTGCACTACTGGTTCTTTTTTTTTTTAATATCTGCTTTCTTCTTCTTTTAAAAAGTATATTTATTTGGCTGTGTTGGTCTTAGTTGCAGCACAGGGATCTTCAATCTTTGCTGTGTCATGTGGGATCTTTTAGTCATGGCATGAAAACTCTTACTTGTGGCCTATGGGATCTTAGTTCCCTGACCAGGGATTGAACCTGGGCCCCCTCCTTTGGGAGCACAGAGTCTTAGCCACTGGGCCACCAGCGAAGTCCCTGCACTATTGTTTCTTGAATGCTTCTCCCTTGTCTCCTCTCCCATCCCTAATTAGCAACTGCTTGAACCTGTCCATTGGAACCCAGGGAAGGTCATGGGGGCTGAATGAAGCTTATTTCCTATAATCAAGAAATGGGGGGCAGAGCAAGCCTTCCGTGCCCAGGAGCCCTATAGGATCCAGTTTGGTTTCAGCCGGTTCTGAATGAATAAACCAGGGTGATCAAGAAGCCAAGCCACTTGGCCACAGTGATGGCTAATTTGTAGGATTTCTCTTATGTCTTGTGATCTTGGTAAATTTGAAGCACAGATGAGGGAACCCATGTCTGGGAGGCTCTGAAAGTCCTCAGTGGATGGAGAAAATGGCCCAGCACTGCCATGAGGAACACGAGGTGATAATGGTGCTGTGGGGGTCCTGGGGTTGCAGCCTTGCTGGGCAGCAGGGCGGGCCCAGCCACACAGAGGCAGGTGGGCTTTCCTGCTGTCACTTCTAAATCGCCAGCCGTTTTGCCCTCTTACTGTGGATGAACCTTCTTTCTCACCCCTTTCCTTAAGTCCCCAGTACTTTGTTTTGGGGATCACAATAATGGGCCTTCCACGCAGCAAGAAAAACAGAGTCGCCCCGTCCTCCATGTCTTGTCAACAACGCCCCCCACCCCCAGTATCAAGTCTCATGAACAGATTTTTAAACCATTGCCATCTGTTCTGCTCTTAATTGCAAGTTTAAAAAAAATATTATTTTCCTAATTGCATCAGGGGAAGGGAAAAAATATGTATTCCTAAAGACCAGAGTTCTTGTACAAGGCAGCCTGGCTCCACCACCCACTCGCTAAAGATGATGTCGCTTCTTTGCTCAAATGGAAGCATTTATCTCAGTTGTTTACTTACAGGGTAATATTGGCCCACTTGTATTCTGTAGAACAAGGAATTAGGAGGAGGGGGAAGCACTACGGTGGCCCCAAAGACCCTGTCCCCCACCTCTCTGAGGGCCCAGCCTCCAGCCCCACCAGCACAGGTGGAAAAGGGCTTTCAGGGTATGTCTTCAGGACAAATGCAGTGCTTGCAGGCACCCACATCCTTTGCGAGAGAGGGGAGAGGCCCTCTGTGCTCTTCCCAGACATTCCCGGGGTGGGGGGGTGGGTAGGACCACTCTCAGATCATAAACCCCTCTGCGATCAGTCGACCCCTCACTGCACGCCCGATCCTGGGCACAGAGCCTGGGCTCACATGGGGCCCACCCAGAGCCCCAGGGTTTGGAAGGGCTCCTAGTGAATATGACACCTGCGCCTGCCAGCACCACCTCTGCACCCTGTGGGCAGGGGATGCTCCAGGACCTTGCTGGCCCATCCCTCCAGTCCTTCCCCCACCTTGATTCCAGCAGCTCAGGCTGTGGCATGGTGACCACATGGCCTTGGCTTCCTGGGTCCTGGCAGTGCCAGATTCAGTAAGGAGGGGTGGATTCGGTTCATACTGTGTTCAGAGGGGTTCTACCTGCAGCCCCTCCCGTAGCCAGACTGGGAGTGGGGAGGAGACGTGGACCAGCCGTGAAAGCCGCCCCAGACCCCTCTCTACCAGGGCTCTGCCCACCCCCAGAGGCCTGTCTCCAGACAACATCTGTGCATTTTAATATGACTTCCCAAAATATTACCCTGCAATTATTTCCAGAGGCTTAAATGGGATCCCCAAATACATACAATTAAGACTAAAATTGTAATTTTAAATTAGTGCTAATTTGAAGAAACACAAAGCTTTCTCATCTCCAAGCCAAACCTAGACAACAACATCCCAATTAACTCAGGCACCACCAGACCCCAGAAATGACCACTCTGGCCTCTCACAGGGAGAAACAGCTCCTGGAATGCATGATGCTCCCTCAGCAAACTCCAGAAACTGTCTTAATTGTCCAACTTTGCAAAGTGAGGGTGTCTCTCCAGTCATCTCCTGAAGCAGCAGGGCTGCTGTTTGGTGATGACCTGAACCCGACCACACAAGGCTGCGAGGTCACCACTTTCGGTCCGTGTCACTGAGCAGAGGCACCATGCTCCTTCTGATCTACCCTCCAGATGATGCCTTTCCGAGTGTTGGACAAGAATCCGTTCTTGGACCCTGGAAGGGGTCCCCTTCCTGCAACAGTTCTGTGGAAAGGGGACACATGGCCCTTCCTGCACTACCCACTCCCACGATGGGCCAGGCTCCAGAGAGATGGAAGATGCTCCAGAGCGCCCAAGATGACTCCCTTTTCTTCCTGAAATGAGACAGCCCCTAGTGCTAGAAGTCACTGAGAACATGTTATTGCCTCGGAACAGCAGAAAGTTCAGGGCCTCCCTGAAGGGTCATTTGGGTAGAGAAAGAACTAGCCCCCGGGGCAGGTTCGGATGTGGGTACCTGCCAGTCGTGGGCAGGCCTGAGGGAGAGTGGCTGCCATGACCAACATGCACCAGGTCTGCTGTCCTGTGGTGGGGGAGTGACCCAAGGGCCTTTGCAGCCTCCCAGCGGGCCTCTCCCCAGTGTCCCTATTGACTTCCACCGGCCGTCCTAGGTGGGGGCAGGGGGTCTCTGCCTGTCCCTCCTCCTTCCATCCTGCAGAGCACCAGGCGGGGGCAGCTCATCGAGGGGAGGCCCCTGCCCGATCCTGAGGCGGGACCTGCTCGGTCCTTCCCGAGGCTACGGTGGCCCAGGCAGGACTCAGAGTGACGCTTGCAGATGTTTGTCTGTGGCACTTCCGGGCACAAGGTGTTTTACCAGACACGCTGATGAGCAGCATCGCTGAGGATGCACCTCGGCTCACGGGCCATCTAGGCTGAGCTGGGCCAGGCACAGAGGTACTGCCTGTGTCTGGAGCCTAGTGAGCCGGGCAGGTGGACTCTGCTCTCGGGCAGGAGCCTGAGAGTCATGGAGGGTGAAGCGGGAACCTCTGCCTCGCTGCTGCAGGCTGAGAGCCCCGTTGCACTGAGGGTGGTTTCGAAGCGCAGGTACTCCTACCCCAGGTGAGCAGGTGTGGACAGCTGTGACAGCAGCTGGACCATGCCGTGGGCAGCAGTGATGGCAGAGGGCCTGTCTGGGACCTTGAAGGTCCGGGACCTGCCGCTATGGCCATGGAACTGCACCTGGGCTTTGTGACACTCTCTCTATCCCTCAGGGCAGACCTGCCTCAGCTTCTTGCAGGGGCCTGTGGCAGGAGGACCAGAGTTCCCTGGAGGTGGAGGACAGTGGACATCCCAGCAGCAGTGACTAACATCCTTGAGGGGCAGAGCTGTGACTTTCGGTTCTGGACAGTAAAGCCAGGCACCACCTGCTTGCAGCAGGAATGAAAACGAAGCCTCTTCAGACAAAGAAAGAGAGGGAATGGTGAGGGGACGCCTGGGGCGGCCCTGTCTGCTGGAAAACGGTGTCTAGAGCAAGGCAAGCCCTGCCCATAGCCTCAGCTGTGAAGACCTCATGTCTGCTGACCTTGGAGGAGTCTGTGAGCTCACAGCTCACTGGCCTGGGGCGTGTGGTGGGGCTGGCAGGTTACACAGTCAGCCTGTGGGGCACTTTTCTCCAGTGCACCTGCCCCTCCCAGCTGTGTATCAGCCCACCTTCTGCAGAGGAGGTAATACTGACAAACTGTTCCCACCTCCAGGGAGCCCAAAACCTGGAATCTGACACTGGAGCCCAAGGAGGGGGTCCTATGTGGGCTGCAGCACAGGGCACTAGGGAAGGTTCTGGAAGAACTGATTATGCACTGAGGCATATGCAGGAGGAGACCAGCCTGGAGGGACTCAGGACACAGTGGCTTCTGGGTGGGCAGAGACCTGCCCGTGTCCTGGGACCAGGCAGGGCCCATGAACTCGGGGAGAGTCAGTGCTGGGGAAAAGTGAGGGAGTGGAGGCAGGTGGGACAGGCAAGTGGCCAGCTCTCTATAGCTTCAGGGATGAAGGTAAGGAGCTTGGACTGTGTCCTGGGGCAGTGGGGACTTGGCAGGGTTTTGGGCAAGGGGGAGACTGTTCAAAGCTTACCCTTTGATTCTGAGTGTGGGGAACACACATGGGATAGGAGGTGTACCAGAAGCCATGCACAGCCCTCCACGGGGGAGGATCGGGGGTTAGTGATGTTCTAATTGTGCAAAGCAGATGCCCACATACTTGGAGTCCAGCCATCCTTGTCTGTTCTGTAGACCCTGTTGTTGAGGACTGGTGGGTGAAATGCTGATATTGATGAGATAAGGAAGAAGGAAATTTTTCTGAGGCAAAACAAAGGCCATGCAGTGACCAGTAAAGTCCCTAGGGCCCAGATGGGCATGGTCTCTTGGGTACCTGTGTGGGCTCATCCTTGACTGGGAGTCTTTTTGTTGTGGGGACCCATGGTGGCTCATAACTGTCACCGGTCAGCCTCAGGGCTTTGTCCCCAGAGGCCCCTAGAACTGTAGAAGATGGTCACACTTGCAGGACTGCCCCAAGTTGCACCTGGTAGCTGAGCTGCCCAGGATTGTCCAGTCACAGTGTTTCTATCAGAGAGTGAGGCCAGAGGAAAGGGAAAAGAATGTCTAAGCAGAGTGCCCTAACCTGCTTTTCTGGGAAATAGGCCCTTTTTTGGGAAATAGAAGGCTTATTCTGTTATATCGCACACATACACACAGAAGTCGCTCAGTTGTGTCCGACTCTTTGCAACCCCATGGATTGTAGCCCACCAGGCTCCTAGGTCCATGGGATTTTCCAGGCATGAATACTGGAGTGGGTTGCTGTTTCCTTAGGATTAAATCTGGCTACAGTATCTTTAACAAGAAGGAAGTTAGTGTTTCACTTAAAAGAATCCCAGAGGTGGGCAGCTTCATGAGATTATTATTGATAGTGTCCTCTTGTATCTTTTTGTTCCACTGTCTTAAGACATGGCTTTCACTGCAAAGCATCTTGTGGCCCAAGATGGCTGCTGGAGCTCCAGCCATCAGATTTGTGTTCCAGGCAGCAGAAGGAGGAAAGGTGAGCAAAAGGGATCTGTCTCCAAGCTGAGCAAGCTGCCTTTAAGGGTTATTTTTGGGAGTCTTATTTATATCTTTTTGACCAGAAGCTAGTTACACTGCCCCAACTAGGCAAATGGGACGAGGTGTGGTTCACCTTAAAATCCAAGTTCTGTTTGTAAGGAAAATAGTGGAGATGGACATGGGGAGGCAGTCCCCACCATAATAGTCCTTTCAAGAACACCTGCCTGGCTGCGCTGTGGGTTCTGGAGCAAGCCAACCTGTTTGCTTGCCTTTCTTCCTCCCCTTCTCTTCCCCAGATATGTGCTGGGCATGGCAGTCACAGATGAGTATGACTAAGAGGAATAACAGATCCCACGAGCTTGGCTCATGCCTGCTTTGCTACGTGGATGCTGCTGTGGCTGGTCCATGGTGTGTCCCCAGCAGAAGAACAGGTGGCAGGGAGGCAGGCCTCTGAATGGGGTGGAGGCTGAAGATGGGGGTGTGACCTCCTTGTTGCGCTAACCAGCTGCTCACACAGTGAGGTCCTAACAGGGCACAGCAGGCGTCGAGTGGGTCATCCAGGGCCGTGCCCCACGCAGACCCAGTACTGTCATCATCAAGGAAGAAAGCAGTGTTTCTCTATTTCCCCATGCAGGCTGAGTTGGAAGGAGGAAGACATAGTTCTCCAACTCCGTATTGCTTTGAACTTTTATGTTGATTTTGTGTGTGTGTGTGTATGTGTGTTAGTCATTCAGTTGTATCTGACTCTGTGACTCCATGGACCGTAACCCGCCAGGTTCCTCTGTCCATGGAATTCTCCAGGCAAGAATACTGGAGTGGATTGCCATTCTCTTCTCCAGGAGATCTTCCCAACCCAGAGATCAAACCCATGTCTCCTGCATTGCAGGCAGATTCTTTGCTGTCTGAGCCACCAGGGAAACCCTTTATGTTGGTTGATGTTTCCCTACATCAAGGTCTCCTTAAGGAAAGTAGAGCTCTGTGTGGTGGCCTAGACTCCTGGGCCCTCTGTCATCTGACTCGCCTTGTGGCCCTGCTGCCCTTCTAGCCTTCCTTCCTTCATCTGTGGACTCTGGCAGGTGTGGTGTGGATGGTGCGTGGCCCTGCTGGTTGCAGGCTCTATAGTGTCTTGCTTGCACAGTCAGGTTGGGAACCTGCAGCTCGGGATTGCAGCAGGTAGCTTTGAAATCGTCCCTGAGGGATTCTAGGGCCAGCAAAGCTTAGGGCCACCTTGTGACCCTCTCTGGGCACAGGCAGAGGCCTTCCTGGGGGTCATTACTAGAGGGGGCTGAAGGTCAAGGCTGCAGTGCAGGGTCTTGAAGGAGGAGCTGGAGTGGAGATGTGGGGGAGTCAGCAATCCTCACAGCCTCTGTCCAGCTCAGGTAGATTCCTGTGTGGACAGGCCCCCACAGGGGACCCTGATGATCTTTGCTGAGGGTGGGAGCCTGTCAGGTGTTCCTTGTTCAGGTCCCCCCACTTATCCAAGAGAAGAGAGTCATTTCTGTTTAGCTTAGTTTGATACCATGTTAGTTCATATGCTTTAAAAAAAATGTAATAGCTTTTAAATTTTCAATTGAAGGATAGTTGATTTACAATGTTGGGTTAGTTACTGCTGTACAGCAAAGTGACTCAGTTCTACATATATGTATTCTTTTTTTTATTACATTCTTTTCCATTATGGTTTGTTATATGATTTTTTAAAAATTTTATTTAAAAAAATTTTATTTAATATTGGAGTAGAGTTATTGACACTGTTGTGTTAGTTTCAGGTGTATAGCACAGTGATTCAGTTCTACATATACATGTATCTATTCTTTTTCAAATGTTTTCCCATCTAGGCCACCACATAACATTGAGCAGAGTTCTCTGTGTTGTACAATAGGTCCTGTTGTTTATCCATTTTAAATAAAGCCATGTGTACATGTCAGTCCCAAACTCTCAATCTATCCCTCCACCCCCGCGTTCTCCACGGTGACCATA
The DNA here is from genome assembly GCF_029407905.1 of Bubalus kerabau. Classification (NCBI taxonomy): domain Eukaryota; kingdom Metazoa; phylum Chordata; class Mammalia; order Artiodactyla; family Bovidae; genus Bubalus; species Bubalus kerabau. The sequence continues at coordinate 28,620,968 of NC_073642.1, forward strand.
AGGTCATTCTCTAAGTCTTTGAGTCTGCTTCTGTTTTGTAAGTAAGTTCCCTGTGTAATCTTAAAGCTTCATTAGTTCACGCAGAGCATGGCTCTGTTAACCCCACGTGATGCAGGAGTCTCTGCTCCCAGACCAGGATCTGCTGTGCATGGCATGCATTCAGGTCAGTTTGGAGGTCTTGATATTGGCCTGCTGTCTGTTTATCTGATTGCCTGTAGGGAAATGAAGGGAAGTGCTTTCCTCCTGGGAGGTGTTTCAGTCTAGTTGGAAATAGAGAACTTGGTTTTGCAGAGATCCTGGCATCTCTGGCAGCCATCCTCGTGGGTCTGCTGGAACCTCCCCATGTGTGATGGGGATGCAGTGTCCTGACCGGGCCCCTCCAGGTTTGCCGTGTGGCTGTCTTTCTGCCAACACCCCCCTGCACAGTTTTTTCTTGAGAAGATGCTTCAGGTAGAAGCCATGGTCTCTCAGCCTCAGGCAGCTGGTCTTCTGTTACCTTTCACGTTGGCTCTGTGCTAGGGGCTGGGGGCTGGGGTTCCCCTCCCTTGGGACACAAAACCATTGGCAGGAGAAGGATCCTGTGCCTTGGAGAGCAGAGCACCCCAGCCAGTCCCGGGACTGTGTCAACATGGTGGGTGATGGCTCAGCGCACAGGCCACCTCGTCCCTGGGGTCCCAGGCAGTTCCCAGCACAAGGTAATCACACCCACGGGTCAGCACATGCCAGACACCCAATGCCTTCTGAGTTCCTCTCCACAGCTCAGCGCCTGGGGACGAGAGCCAGGGCGCGGAGAGGGGGCGGGAGTGGCCAGTGTTCACAGAGCCCTTGGGCTGGTGGGTGGATGCCTAAGGGAGTGAAAGAGAAGCAGAGAGGGACCTGGGTGGGGGCAGGTTGGGGATCAGGTGATGATGAGTCAGGGCAGGTAGCAGTGGGGGTGGGGAACTGGTGGCAGAGCTAGGATGGAGGCACCAGAGATGGAGACAGATCCTGACTTGTCAGGCTACTGACTCTGGTGACCCCTGGGAGCCTCCACCTCTCTGAACCTCCGTCTCCCCTCCTTCCTATCTGTGAAATGGGCATGATGGCAGTGTGCATCTGACAGGGATGTTTATGCAGAAAGAGGAGGCAGTTGATCAACGGCCAAGTGCTGTTCAGTTCCTCCTGGCTGTGCCTGCAGGAGAGCAGGCTCCGGTGCGCACAGAACACACCTGTGTGTGCTGGGCACTGGCCTCGAGGCCATCTGAGCCTGTGCCCAGTGTGCCCAGCCAAGGGGACAGCTGGGTCCTGCCTGCAGGGGTGTCACAAGGGGTGTGGTCGACGCGGGGGACCAGGGCTGGGATCTGTCTGGCACATTCTGTCTCCTTCCTCAGCTGCGTGGACTGGGGTCTGAGGCTGCGTCCAGATGGTCAAGCTCAGGTGCACTGGCCTCCGCAGGATGGCATCCCCTCCAGGCAACTCTGCCATGGCTGGGCTCACACGTCACACAGTGGGTTTGCTGCCTGGCTCTGCCCACTGCTGTCTGGATGGATAAAGCGTGGGGGCCCCGGGAGGGCTGCTCCCCAGAGGGCACTGCACTAGGTCCCGGAGCTACACCGTCCTGGGTCCCGCACATAAATCTCAGTAAAACTGAGCCACTGTCCTGAAACCACAGAGGATAGGGAGTTATTACTATTAAGATTTTTAAATTTTATTGATGTATTTTTTGATTTACAGTGTTGTCTTAATTTCTCTGTACAGCAAAGTGACTCAGTTATATTAATACAAATACATTATTTTCATGTTCTCCTCCATTATGGTTTATCACAGGATATTGAATGTAGTTCCCCATGCTGTATAGTAGGACCTTGCTGTTTATCCATCCTATATATGATAGTGTGCATCTGCTAACCCCAAACTCCCACTCCATCCCTTCCCTACCTCCTCGTCTATTTTCTGTTTTGTAGATAAGTTCAGTTCAGTTCAGTTCAGTCGCTCAGTTGTGTCCAACTCTTTGTGACCCCATGAAGCGCAGCACGCCAGGCCTCCCTGTCCATCATCAACTCCTGGAGTCTACACAAACCCATGTCCATCGAGTCGATGATGCCATCCAACCATCTCATCCTCTGTCATCCCCTTCTCCTCCTGCCCTCAATCTTTCCCAGCATCAGGGTCTTTTCCAATGAGTCAGCTCTTCGCATTAGGTGGCCAAAGTATTGGAGTTTCAGCTTCAACATCAGTCCTTCCTTTTTTTTTTTAAATTTTATTTTATTTTTAAACTTTACATAATTGTATTAGTTTTGCCAAATATCAAAATGAATCCTCCACAGGTATGTAAACATCAGTCCTTCCAATGAACACCCAGGACAGATCTCCTTTAGTCCTGGTTGGATCTCCTTGCAGTCCAAGGCACTCTCAAGAGTCTTCTCCAATGACACAGTTCAAAAGCATCAATTCTTTGGTGCTCAGCTTTCTTTATAGTCCAACTCTCACATCCATACATGACCACTGGAAAAACCATAGCCTTGACTAGATGGACCTTTGTAGGCAAAGCAATGTCTCTGCTTTTGAATATGCTGTCTAGGTTGGTCATAACTTTCCTTCTAAAAAGTAAGTGTCTTTTAATTTTATGGCTGCAATCACCATCTGCAGTGATTTTGGAGCCCCCAAAAATAAAGTCAGCCACTGTTTCCACTGTTTCCCCATCTATTTCCCATGAAGTGATGGGACCAGATGCCATGATCTTCGTTTTCTGAATGTTGAGCTTTAAGCCAACTTTTTCACTTTCCTCTTTCACTTTCATCAAGAGGTTCTTTAGTTTTTCTTCACTTTCTGCCATAAGGGTGGTGTCATCTGCATATCTGAGGTTATTGATATTTCTCCCGGCTATCTTGATTCCAGCTTGTGCTTCTTCCAGCCCAGCGTTTCTCATGATGTACTCTGCATAGAAGTTAAATAAGCAGGGTGACAATATACAGCCTTAACATACTCCTTTTTCTACTTGGAACCAGTCTGTTGTTCCATGTCCAGTTCTAACTGTTGCTTCCTGACCTGCATACAGGTTTCTCAAGAGGCTGTTCAGGTGGTCTGGTATTCCCATCTCTTTCAGAATTTTCCACAGTTTATTGTGATCCACATAGTCAAAGGCTTTGGCATAGTCAATAAAGCAGAAATAGATGTTTTTCTGGAACTCTCTTGCTTTTTCCATGATCCAGCAGATGTTGGCAATTTGATCTCTGGTTCCTCTGCCTTTTCTAAAACCAGCTTGAACATCTGGAAGTTCATTTGTATTATATTTTAGATTCCACATGCAAGTGATATCATGTGGCATTTGTCTTTCTCTGTCTACCTTATTTCACTTAGCATGATAATCTCTAAGTCCCTTGTGTTGCTACAAATGGCATTATTTCATTCTTTTTAATGGCTGAGCAATATTCCATTGTGTATATGTACCACATCTTCTTTATCCATTTATCTCTCAGTGGACATCTAGGTTGCTTTCATATCCTGGCTGTTGTGCATAGTGCTGCTGTGAACAGTGGGGTGCATGGATCCTTTTGAAGAATGGTTTTCTCCAGATATATGCCCAGGAGTGGGATTGCTAAATTATACAGCCATGGAGTTAGTCGTGATTAGAAGAAACCGGAACCTTCCTTAGGATCCACCAGTTTAGAGATTTCTAAACTTTCTCAGATCATAGCACCCTTGATATTGCCTTAATTTCACAGTGTCTAGCTCTGCATATTAAATTGTTAGGGCTGAATGATATATTTATGTCCTAAAATCTTTGAAGTTGATTGAAAAGTAACACTGGAACAAGTTTAATTCATCCTCACCCACTGTTGCTCACTAGTGAACAAGAGTCTGTTAGAAGTGTTTATGTACCATCTGGATTTCCTGGTCAGTGTTGACTTTTGTGTGGGACTTGATTATTGAAAAAAATTTTCAGTGCTTTTAATTTATTTTTCTCTCTTTCCTTTTTAATTTTTAAATTATGAAAGTATGATAACACATTTACAGGAGACTTGGAAAATACAGAGCAAAGTTACATATAGTTTTACTATATATTACAATTATTTTTTAAGTAGATAAATTAAGATATTTTAGCTGGGGTTTCAGTATCAAACTCTCAATAATTAGTAGAATGAATATACAGAGAAGTAGAAGGATATAATAGACCTGAAAAGCACTATGAACCAATTCAGCATAATTTTTTTGCACTTTGTCTTATGTCCCTGGATATGTTCCAGTGTCTCCTAGTTTATAGCCTGTGGGAACTTGAGTAGAATCTGTATCCTACTGTTGTATGAAAATTGTATAAATCAGTTGTATTCAGTGCTTTTTAAAAAACTATGGTAAAATAAACACAACATAAAACTGTCCTTTTTCACCATTTTTAAGTGTTCGGCTCTGTGACATTAAGTACACTCATGTTGTTTGCAGCCATCACCACCATACGTGTTCAGAACTCTTTTCATCTTGTGAAACTGAGACTCTCTTCCCATTAAACATTAGCTCCTCTAACCAGCTGTGTTGCCCAGAGAGGCATGGAAATGGTGGTCTCGCCAACAGCAGGAAGATACCCAGGCCCCTGATGGTGGTCTTGAAATTCAGTTTTGAAATTCAGTCTTGACCCAGATTCTGGGTCAAGAATAGAAACTGTACAAGTTGTACCTGGAACATTTTGTCAAAGAGGAACCTTCAGACTCACTGGGATGGTATTAAAAGGACCTGGGATTTGCAGAGACCAAAGATGGGACAGTTTGAACATCAGTAAGAGGAAAGACTGCAGCAGATTGAAATGCATTTAAGATGTTTAAATCTGGAGTTCTTTGTTTTAAAAAAACTGAAGTATAGTTGATTTACAGTGTTGGTTAGTTTCAAGTGTACAGCACAGTGATTCAATTCTGCACGTACATATGTCTATTCCTTTTCAGATTCTTTTCCATTATAGGTTATTACAGAATATTGAGTAAAGTTCCCTGTGCTGTACAGGAGGTCTTTGCTGATTATCCATTTTATATATAGTGGTATCTAAATAGTAATCCCAAACTCCTAATTTATCCCTCTTCCTTTTCCCCTTTAGTAACCATAAGCTTGTTTTCTATGTCTTTGAATCTGTTTCTGTTTTGTAAATAAGTTTGAATCACTTGTTAGATTTCACATATAAATGATATCAAATGGTATTTTTCTTTCTGTCTGATCTCACTTAGCATGATCACCTCTAGGTCCTTTCATGTTGTTCCAAGTCTCATTTATTCATTCCTTTTATGGCCAAGTAATATTCCATTGTGTATATGTAGCACATCTTCATTATCTAATCCCCTGTTGATGCACACTTACATTGCTTCCATGTCCCGGTTTTTGTAACTGTCAATGCAGTAAACACTGGGGTGCATGTATCTTTTCTAATTAGAGTTTTCTGTGATTTCTGAATGATACTAAGAAAAACAAAACAACCTAATTGCTCACCTTTGGAGAATGATTTTTTTTGAACTTTGTTAAATAACAGAAAAGACAATTGTTTATCTTGCTTCCCTGTATGAGCTATAGCAGGGCAGCCCAGTGGCAGGTGAGGGAGTTTCAGAAGGGGTGTGTGTTCAGAAGGGGTCCAGCATGTGGCTGCATGAACGGACATCCTGGGTGGTGGTACGGATGCCAGGTGACGTAGCAGAAAGAGGCGTCTGGAGCTCCTGCCTCTTGAGGAAGGGCACCACGTTGCTAGGGAAGTCGTTTGCCTCCAAATTCTAACGTGAATCCAATTTCTCACCACCAATCTGCTGGAGTGCAGAGGACAGAGAACGATGTTCTCCTCAGCTATAGGGACAGTCATCAAAATCTCAGTCAGGGGAAATGCTTTCCAACAAATGACTCAGTGTCTGTGTTGAATAAATTGCAAGGGTACAAAGAAGCTTCCTTGGTGGTTCAGACAATAAAGAATCCACCTGCAATGCTGGAGACCTGGGTTCGATCCCTGGCTCGGGAAGATCCCCTGGAGAAGAGAATGGCACCCACTCCAGTATTCTTGCCTGGTGAATCCCATGGACAGAGGAGCCTGGTGGGCTACAGTCCATGGAGTCACAAAGAGTTGAACACGATTGAGTGACTAACACACACAAAAAGAGCAGTAGAAGCCGATGGATTGAAGGTAACGTACTCAATGTTGAGGGCTGGGTGCTCAGTGGAAAATGGTTAAGGAGAAGTGAGGCGGTGATGACCACACACTTGAGGTGTTCAGGGTGCACACAGTGGGTGCTTGGTCTCTGAGTGGCATCGAGGCGGCCTCAGGGGTGGCTGGCACAGTTTGTCTTCTTACCAAGCTGGGGTTACCAGGGTGTTTAATAGTCATGTATTAGGCTAAATTATTTGTCTTATGGTGTTTTGTATGAAGGTTATTTTGATAGTGAAAAATTAAAAGAAATGGTAGAAGTCATGAGAGTGAGCAGCCAGCCTGGTCCTACAGGTGTAAGCTTCTCCCCTTCTTGCGACAGTAGTGGCTGTCTCTCATATTTTCTTAGAACTTTTATTGTAAATTTATCCATAAATAGACTTGTGTCTTTGGCTCTGTGCTTTCTAAGGGTGTATTGGAGTTTGTTTGTTTGTTTGTTTGTTTTGCGTATGTGTGTTTTTTATCCTGTTTTCTTTCTTGGAAGGAACTGGGTTAGGTCAGGTCTTCTGAGAAGCAGACCTAAGGCAGGATTAAATATGTGTGAACCTTGTTGAGGGAGCAGCCTGCAAGGAAGCTGGGGAGGGAGAGTGTCAGACGGGAAGAAGGGGGTGGGAGGAGGCCTCAGGTGCAGCCTGAGGAAGGCAGAGGGCGAGATGGTTGGATGGCATCACTGACTCCATGGACATGAGTTTGAGCAAACTCTGGGAGATGGTGAAGGACAGGGAAGCCTGGCATACTACAGTCCATGGGGTTGCAAAGAGTCTAAACCAACTGAGTGACTGAACAACAATAACAACAACAAGGAAGGCCGAGCTGCCTGGAGGTGCCCACGCAGGGCCTGTGTCTCCCAGGGAAGGTGGGGTCTACATCAGAGTCCCTGCTGTTCTCAGCCCCCTAGATATGCTGTGGATTCTCAACTTCAGTGTGAGTCCCTGAGACACTGGTTTGGGTGGGTGGGTAGACTTTTGCTCATGGTCAGGTTTTTCAGGAACTCCCCCTGGGTCATGGTGTAGGTGGCTGTGTTGGGATCCTGGCTGCGTGGCCCCTGGCACGTCGGATGGCTGAGTGGGCCTGGGTTGTCTCAGCCTAGCACAGGGATGCTGAAGGACCCACCCAGAATGCTGGTGGTGGGGGAGTGGGGTGGGGCACTCGGACCCATCACACAGAGCTGCTGCTGGAGCGTCTGCACTGTTCTCAGCTCTCAAATTTGTAAATATTGTGACTCATCCAGAATTATAGTGCAGAGCTAATGGAATCAAGAATGTATACATCCTCTGCTCCCTCACACTTCTCCTTGAGTTTTGGGACGTTTCAGTTCCAAAGGAGATGGGCCTCTAGAATGTCAAGTCCTCGTGATGACTGGCCTGCCCATGTGAAGGATCCCGTCTGATGAGTTAGGAGTCTAGGTTCAGAGGGAGGCTTTGGGGGCCACAGCTGGGAAGTGAGTGTCCAGCACTGCAAACTGCCTACCACATCCTGACCCAAGAGCATCCATCTGGTGGGGAGCTGGGCATATGGGTAAGGCCACCTCCATCCCAGTCAGGAGCTTTTCCGGGGATCTCATCTGCTGCCCAACCTCCCTCACCCCCTCCTTGGGTGTGGCTGCACCCCTCACTCCGTCCACCATCTCTCTTGCTTCCCACTCCAAGGCCTTCGGGTTTGGCAAGCCCATGGGCTCTTTATGGATCCACTGGCCTCCTCTGCCTGCCTCACTCACCCACTTGGTGGGGGGGTACTGTGGTGAATAATGGGAGCCTGTTTGGGGCACCAGACCTTCTCTCCCCTGCCTCAGTGCGCTGGCAGCTTTTGGGAGATGAGTGTTCTGCCTGCTGCTCTTCAGGAACGATCCACATGGTGCTGTTAGCAGGAAACATCTGCTGAAATGCACGGCAGCTCCCCAGGGAGTGATGAGTGGGCACCCCATTCGTGTGTTTGCACCGCTGGGGATTTGACTGCCCATCCATCCTCAAGGGCATGGCCCAATGTGTGTGCAGAGGCAGAGAGGACCGGGCTGTTCCTGAGGGGCTGTGCTCTCTCCTTAGAGCATCAGGGAGTGGTCCTCACGCCCCCTCCGCTATCTCTCCTGCACCAGACCCAGGCCTCTGGAACTGACCCCCAGCCTCGAGAGGAGCCAGCTGCCCTGAGCCTGGGCTCTGCAGGCTTCTCTACTTCTTCCAACCAGCTCCACCTCCGTGGCCGGGCAGCAAGGTGTCCCATAGCCTGGCCCCACCATCGAGGATGGAAAGACTTGGCCTCACAGCCGCCTTGGGACCAGACCTCCTGGCTCCATAGTGTCATAAAATTTGCCTTAAAATCCGAGCTGTTTTTGCCTTAGAAACTTGCCTCCAGAGATTAGAAAGCTCGGTTGTAGATATTGCTGCGAGCTAACGATGGATTTATTATTCAGCACTGGGATTAGGTGCTAGGCCATTTATGGGTTTTTCCTCTGAATTGCTTATGTTTGAATTGGCGGCTTTTGAAGCTAATACTTCTGCTCCAAGGTTTGCTGTCAGGCAACTTGTTTATAAATAAAGCAGCTTTTCAAGGAACATCCGCAGATTTAAAGAATAATTAGTATAATGAGTTGCATAGCCAAATGAGGTGCCAGGGAGCACAGTTCTCTGGATGGGTGCATGGAAATCTGGGTTTCTACGTGCTGGGGAGAAGTGATAGCATGGTGATGTCCATATATAGTGTTGTCCTGTGTTCGGAGGTGTCTGAGTATTGAATTCACTTCAAAACAGCCCTGGGTTGTTTTGAACACAGCAGGAGCCTGAGGCTTGCAGAGGTTCAGAGATTTACCCGGAGACCCTACTCATCACACAGGCCACCCCCATGTGCTGTTATGTCCTTGTTGCATGCATGCTAAGTCACTTCATTCATGTCTGACTCTTTGCGACTCTATAGACTGTAGCCCGCCAGGCTCCTCTGTCCATGGGGTTCTCCAGGCAAGAATACTGGAGTGGGTTGCCTTGCCCTCCTCCAGGGAATCTTCCTGAACCCAGGGATCGAACTGCGTCTCTTACATCTCCTGCATTGGCAGGTGGGTTCTTTACCACTAGCATCACCTGGGAAGCCCTCTTATGCCTTAGTTTTTACCTAATGTCCTTTTTCTGTCTCAGGATCCCATGCAGGACCCTGCATTGCATTTAGTCATCTTGTCTCCTTAACCTCCTCTGGGCTGGGACAGTTTCTGACTCTCCTTGTTTCTGATGACCTTGATAGTTTTGAGGCAGACTGGCTTGGTATTTTGGAGAAGGCAATGGCACCCCACTCCAGCACTCTTGCCTGGAAAATCCCATGGATGGAGGAGCCTGGTGGGCCGCAGTCCGTGGGGTCGCCAAGAGTCAGAAACGACTGAGCGACTTCACTTTCACTTTTCACTTTCATGCATTGGAGAAGGAAATGGCAACCCACTCCAGTGTTCTTGCCTAGAGAATTCTAGGGACGGGGAGCCTGGTGGCTTGCCGTCTATGGGGTCGCATAGAGTCGGACATGACTGAAGCAACTTAGCAGCAGGCTTGGTATTTTGTAGAATTTCCCTGAATTTCAGCTTATCTGATGTTTTACTTATGGTTAGACTGGATTTGGGGTTTTGGGGAGAAAGACCACAGAGGTGAGGAGCCATTCTCAACCTGTGGCAGAGGTATAGCTATCACTGTGATGGATCACCGCTGACCTTGGCCTTGATCACTGGATGATGTAGTCTTTGCCTGGTTTCTCTTCTGTAAAGTTTCCTTTTCCACACTCTGCTCTGGAAAGCAGTCAGATGAACAGTCCACATTAAGAAGTGGGCAGTCATGTTCAACCTCCTTGACGGGAGAATATCTACATGAATTATGTAGAACTTTTCTGTATCAGAGACTTGTCTGTTTTCCCTCACTGATTTATTTATTCAAATTTTATTTGTATCAGTATGGACTCATGAATGTGTATTTTATACTTTGGTTTATAATGCAGTTCTACATTATTTATTTTGCTGCCTAAATTGTTGAGCTTTGATCATTGGAAGCTCGTTTAATTGGCTCCTGTGTTTCTTTGACATGCCCCCAGCCTTTAGTCTTTTGAGTATTTCCTTACTTTCTGTTACAACAAGATGCTCCAGGCTCAACTTAGATTTTCCCTGCCCAGCCCCGGAATCTACTGTTTCTCCAAGGATCCGTGGTTCCTTTTATTAGAGAATGGTATTTAGAGACCAAGGTCTGTGTGCGAGAGTGCTTATTGTGCCTGAGGTGGTACTGCTTCTAGATTAACCGTGTACAACTATGTATCTTCCCATTGATTAAAAAAAATTTTTTTTTTTGATGTGGACCTTTTTTTAAGTCTTTATTGAATTTGTTACAATTTTGCTTCTGTTTTATGTTTTGGTTCTTTGGTCACAAGGCTTGTGGGATCAAACCTGCAACCCCCTGTATTGGAAGGCAAAGTCTTAGTCACTGGACCCCCAGGGAAATCCCCATCTCCTTGGTGTTTGAATGTGACCCCATCTGATAGCCAAGCCCTGGATCCAGCCCTCTGATCACTCAGGAGAGCCAGCCCTACATGTTCCAGGGTAGAAAGGAAAAATTGGACGCTTGAGTGTGTAGAGCAGGATGCAACTAAAGACTTAAAAGTGTGAAAAAATATTTTCAAGGTATACAGAAAATACATAGAACATCAACAAGAGGAAAATCTGTGTAATTACCACCCAGCTTAAGAAATAAGATCTACAAATATGATTCAAGCTGCCATAAATGGGCTTCCCAATCATATGGTAAAACCTGTCAGAGTAAACTTATCGTTTAGTATTTGGGGGCATGTGTTAGTATTTTTACTCTGTTTTGCATGGTGTCTAACTCTATAAAAATTATATTTTATGGTGTTCCTGAAACTTGAATTTTCATTAGCTGAGAACTTCTATATGTATTTATAGAAAATACAGAAGTAAAAGTAAAAGCAAAAGTAACTCCTTGTGTTCAGATAGAGAAACTGAGAACTCGCAGCAATGATATGATTTGTTTTCCAACTTTAAGCAGCTAATAAAATGGGATGGACTGGGTCTTTGGGGTTAGCAGACATATGGATAATAAAATGGATATTAAATTAATAATAAAACAATAAGCTCCTACTGTATAGCACAGGGAATTGTATTCAATATCCAATGATAAACCTTGGTGGAAAAGTATATTGAAAAAGAATGTATGTGTTAGTCATTCAGTCATGTCGAACTCTTTGCGACCCCATGGACTGTAGCCCGCCAGGCTCCTCTGTCCGTGGAGCTCTCCAGGCAAGACTACTGGAGTGGGTTGCCATTTCCTTCTCCAGGGGATCTTCCCAACCCAGGGATTGAACCCAGATCTCCTGAATTGAAGGCATATTCTTTACTATTTGAGCTACTGGGGAAGCCCTATCTGTATAACCAAATCACTTTGCCATGCAGCAGAAATTAACACAACATTGGAAATCAATTTTTAAAAGTAAGGACTCAATTTTTATTGTCAGAGCCGAAGTTTGTGGTCTTTTTCTAATGCAGATGTTGAGGTTCATTGGGAAAGAGGAGATGAACTAGTCTTCTTGGTCACTGCATGACCCCATTACCTCCCTTGGCCTGGATGATTTAACCTCTTCATCAGCCTGGAATCCCAGACCTCATTCAGGTTTTGCAGGCTCCGGAATTTCTGAAGAAAGGAGGACTCACGTAGTTCACATTACTTCCCGCCAGCATCACATCACTCCCTGCCAGCATCTGTGCCTGTATCCTTCACACTCCTCCTGAGACTGGAAATAACGTATCCGGCTCTGAGCCACCCCCTCCCTGTTTTGGTGCCAGATGCCATCCCTGGAACTCCCCCTGCCCCCCAGCTCTGCTTCCTGCCCTCCACTGGATCATCTTCTGCACGTGCACACATACCGCTTTATCACCCATTTGAGAAAAGAGGCTTATCGCCTGCTCCCACTTCTTCTTCCTGCTTCTGTCCTATTTTCCTGCTTTGTTTTCCTGGAGAATTCTGGGAGGAGTCATCTCCACTGGCTTTTCCCAGTTCCTCCCCTCCCTTTCTCTCTGAAACCTGCCCCAGTCCACGTTCTCAACTCTGCTGGCGCCTCTACAAACTCTGATGAAACTGCCCATCACAGTCACTAAGGACCTCCTAGTCCTCCTCTCCCTAGACTTGTCGTACGTTTGTCTTCTCCCTCCCCTGGGAACTGCTTCTTCCCTTGGCTTCCAGAGCGCCATCTGCCCGGGATTTTCTTCCCACTTGACTCAGTCCCTCTGCTGACCTCTGAGTGCTGGAGGGTCCTGACATCAACCTGTAGACCTCTCCTCTGCTTGATCCATATTTATACCCTATTGACCTCACCCAGTCCTGTGGTGCTAAACCCATCATATGCTGAAAAATTCCAAACTCATATCTTCCTTCTGACTTCTGTCCTGAACACTAGACTTGTCTGTCATCTCCCTGTGAGGTCCAATGAACCCCACACAACAGGCCAACTTGTTCCCCAATGTCCTACCCAACCTCCATCTCTCATCATAGTAAATGGCAGCTCCATCCTTCCAGGTGCCTGGACCATAACCTTGAAGTCAGCCTTGTCTCCTGTCTTCCTCTCAAATCCTACATCTAATCTGTTCTGGAATCCCCTCCCTGGTCACCACCCATACTGCCCCGTCATCTCCTCACTGGATTGGCTTCCCATGTCCACGCTTCCCCTTTCTACCTTGACCTACACCTTTCTACCCAGGTCTATGTCCATATGGTAGCTGGGTTACTGCTATTTTAAAAAAAAATTTTATTGAAGAATAGTTGATATACAATGCTGTATTGGTTTCAAGTGTATAGCAAAGTGATTCAGTTACATGTATACAAGTATTCATTCTTTTTAAAGATTCTTTTCCCATATTTATCACAGAATATCAAGTATAATTCCCTGTGTTATACAGTAGGTCCTTGTTTGTTATCTATTTTATGCATAGCAGTGTGTATATATTAGTCCCAAACTTCTAATTTATCCCTTGCTGCCACCTTTCCCCTTTGGTAACTATAAGTTTGTTTTCTATGTCTGTGAGTCTGTTTCTGTTTTGCAAATAAGTTCATTTGTATCATTTAAAAAAAATTAGATTCCACATATGAATGATATCTGTCTCTCTCTGACTTACTTCACTTAGTATGATAATCTCTGTCTCCATCATTTTATTTTTTGAAAAATTTTACTGGAGTATAGTTGATTTACAATGATTGCTTTAAAACTTAATTTAGATCATGTCACTTCATTTTAGAACCCTCCAGTGCCCTGCCCCCCTTGCCTTGGTCTTATTGAGTAAAGCCAGAGGCCCCTCCCCACCTGTTTCTTACCTGACTTTACTTCCTAAAACTCTTTCCTATGGAACATACCTGTCAACATCATCACCTGCTTCACATGTTGATCCACACATACACTGTCCATAATGCTGTTGCAGATGGCCCGCTTAGAACTGATTTGAGTTGTGGCCCCACCAGGAGCAAAATCAGGCAACTTTCTGCCACACCTGCCCACCATGTCCTCAGGACTCCAGGACCTTGCCAAGTCTAGATTGCTTGACCTCTCTGGGTTTGTACCAGGAAAGGGTCTCATTCTGGCTTCAGGATGGTATGCTGAACTTGGTTTTCTCCAGACAGGCCATAGATACAGCCACCCACCACCAACCCCTGTCACCAATGGTTGACGTGGTCCCCAGGCCTTCCTCATGCTGTCCTTCTCTGTGAATGTTTGTTGCATTGACCAGAACATAGACTTGTAAGTATTTCTCAGACCTTTTAATTTTATTATTCTTTAAAAATGTTTAAAATTTATTTATTTTTGGTTGCTGTGAGTCTTTGTTGCTGTACACAGGCTTTCTCTAGTTGCGGTGAGTGGGGACTACTGTCCAGTTGGGGTGTGTCAGCTTCTCATTGTGGTGACTTCTCTTGTTGCAGAACAGGGGCTCTAGGGCACTCAGGCTTCAGTAGTTGCAGCTCGCAGGCTCAGTTGGTGCACAGCATCGGGGATCTTCCTGGTCCAGGGATCAAATCCATGTCCCCTGTATTGACAGGTGGATTCTTAACCCTTCGACCACCAGGGAAGTCCAGACAGTTTGATTTTAAATCACAGAAAAAAAGACATTTTACACCACCACTCAAGACACACACATATATATTATAAATCTCAAACAGAAGTTCCAGGAAGCAATTTTTACCCTAATTTGAGGTGGTGCATTCTGTATAGTATTTTTGTTGTTGTTTAGTCACTCAGTTGTGTCCGACTCTTTGTAACCCCATGGACTTCTGCACGCCAGGCTTCCCTGTCCTTCACTATCTCTCAAGAGTTTACTCAAAGTCATGTCCATTGAATCAGCGATGCCATCCAACCATCTCATCCTCTGTTGCTCCCTTCTCCTCCTGCCCTCAGTCTTTCCAAGCATCAGGGTCTTTTCCAATGAGTCAGTTCTTTGCATCACGTAGCCAAAGTAATGGAGCTTCAGCTTCAGCATTAGTCCTTTCAGTGAATATTCAGGGTAGATTTGCTTTAGGATTGACTGGGTTGATCTCCTTGCTGTCCAAGGGACTCTTGAGTCTTCTCCAGCCCTGCAATTCAAAAGCATCAATTCTTCAGCACTCAGCCTTCTTTATAGTATTCTATTTTGTTTTTAAAATTCTGGTTGTTGCCCAATCAGGGTCTGCCTGTGAGTCCCCAGCAATGGCTAAGCCACAGCTCTCTACAACATGCATGACATCTTACAGGTGAGAAGCCTGGGCCATAGATGGTTACAGGTCTAGCCAAGGTTGCATCAGTTAACTCGCCAAAGGGCCAAGATGAGCACTCAGTCCTCTGATTCCCATCCTGTGGCTTTTTTTTAAAGCTCTCATAATTAATTTTAATGATTGTACCATTGTGCCTTATTTAAATTACCCCAGGAGGAACATCACCTCTATTAGAGAAATTGTATTCTGGCTGCCCACCTGCTCTATTCACGGAAATGCATCTTTTGTGGGATTTCTTCTGGGTAATTAAGAAGGTCTGCGAAGCCAGTTTTACAGTCACTGATTTAACTGTAGATAACAATGAAGTTAAATAAAGAAGCTGGTTCTATTTTCAGGGGCCTATGAATGACCTGAATTAGAAGAGGTATTCACCAAAGCACCCCCAGGTACCTGGGGAAGGGCGCTTGTCCTTGAGCGACTCTGGGCCAGCTCCCACGTGGTGCCCCAAGGGTGGGGCCCTGGTGGGCACGGGTCACATTCCTGTTCCACTCAGCATTCTTGGGACAGAACCTTGTGAGTGCTGGTTCTGTCTGTTGGTGACTTGCGTGTTGACAAGACCCAGGGCTTCTGTGCACATCAGGATTAGAAACGTAACACAGTCAGTCTCCCAACAGTGCTGGTCAAGTGGGTGATTTCTCTGAGCCTTGGATCATTCTGTGCCCCTGGGCTCCTGGTTTTGGGTCCAAGGCATTAGGCATGAGATAGGTCTGTGTAAATGGAGGAAAATGGAAGTATTATACCTCAAAACTCTACATAGATTACTTAGTATAATGGTAAGTTAACAACAAATAAAGTAAAAGTTTATTAAGCATCTGAATGTTTATTCAATGTATTGTTACAACAATATTTATTTGTGAAAGTGTTAGTCGCTCAGTGATGTCTGACTCTTTGCAACTCCACGGACTGTAGTCCCCCAGGCTCCTCTGTCCATGAAATTCTCCAGGTGAGAATACTGAAGTGGGTAGCCATTTCCTTCTCCAGGGGATCTTCCTGACCCAGGGATTGAACCCAGGTCTCCAGCATTGTATGCAGGTTCCTTACCATCTGAGCCACCAGGGAAGCCCACATTTATTTGTGGTATTTGTGATTTGGTTTATGTGTATAAAATTGTAATAAAAGGGTTTACATTTCATTTGAATTCTTCTGACATTGTAAACATACTTTTTAAAAGGTGGGTTATTTGAGTGTTTATGGCATCTGACTTATAAGAAAAAAAATCTACAAAAAAATACAAAAAAAAAATGCAGTATGGCAGAGTCAAGCCAAACCTTTCACATGGATAGGAGCTGGGAAGTCAGGGCACCTCTAAAGCAAGCCTGGCTGGAGAGGACCAAGATGCAAACACCATTCTTACAAGATAAAGATGTGAGGGGGAGGAGGAGTCACATTGAGAAGTGATTCATTTGCTTATGGCTGGATTCAGCCAGCATTCCTTTAAATACCAAATCCCCATGTACGTTTAAAAATACCCAGCTGGCTCAGAAACACTGTGCTGAGTGAAAGATGCCAGATACAAAAGGACACATATTGTACAGTTCCATTTATATGATTCTTCCAGAAAAGGCCTAATTACAGGGAGAGAGAGCAGATTCGTGGTTGCCCAGGGTTGGGGATGGAAGTGGGGATTGGCTGGGAGGGCAGTGTTGCTTGGGGGTGATGGAGATGTTCTAAGACTGCATTGTGGCACTGGCTGAGCATCTGAATGCATTCACTGAAAATCCTCACTGCTTATAATGGGTGAATTGTGTGGTATGTAAATTATACCTCCATGAAGCTGTAGAAAAACATGCATTTCAGCACCATGGAAATTCATGGGGGTCTTAGAGGAAGTAGGCTCTGAGCTGGATGTGAAGGATGGAGTGCCTTTGGTTAAGGAGGGACCACCTTGGAGGGACCACCCTGGAGGGGCTTCCACCCTGGAGGGGATTCCAGCTGTAGGGCGGGTGGCTGAGATGGAAGGAAGGAGATTGTTGCAGGTGAGAACATAAGGACACTGAAGGAATACTCACTAATTCTCAACCCTGGTCGCCCATTCCTGCCTCTTGGAGAACATTTCTAAAACAGATGCCTGTGACCCATTCCTGAAGACTTGAATAGAATTAGTCTTGGGTAGATCTCAGACATAAGTTTTTATTTTATTCTTTAATGTTTTTTATTGTGGTAAAAGTCACGTAATATAAAACATACTATTTTAACCATATTTAGCTGTACAGCTCAGTGGCACTATGTACATTCATGTTGCTATGCAACTCTCACCATCGTCCATCTCCTGAATTTCCCACCTTCCTGAACTAAAACTCTATGCTCATTAAACACTAACTCCCCCTTCTCCCCACCACCTGCTCCCCTCTGCCCCTGACATCTATCACTGTACTTTCTGACTCTATGAATTTGACTATTCTAGGTATCTCATATAAGTGGAATCAAACAGTATTCATCTGTACCTACTATATATTGGAATGTATTTTTAAGGTTGACTTAATATATTTTGGGGGGCTCCAAAATCACTGCAGATGGTGATTGCAGCCATGAAATTAAAAGACGCTTACTCCTTGGGAGGAAAGTTATGACCAACCTAGACAGCATGTTAAAAAGCAGAGACATTACTTTGCCAACAAAGGTCCATCTAGTCAAGGCTATGGTTTTTCCAGTAGTCATGTATGGATGTGAGGGTTGGACTGTGAAGAAAGCTGAGTGCAGAAGAATTGATGCTTTTGAACTGTGGTGTTGGAGAAGACTCTTGAGAGTCCCTTGGACTGCAAGGAGATCCAACCAGTCCATTCTAAAGGAGATCAGTCCTGGGTGTTCTTTGGAAGGAATGGTGCTAAAGCTGAAACTCCAATACTTTGGCCACCTCATGTGAAGAGTTGACTGATTGGAAAAGACTCTGAAGCTGGGAGGGATTGGGGGCAGGAGGAGAAGGGGACGACAGAGGATGAGATGGCTGGATGGCATCACTGACTCGATGGACATGAGTCTGAGTGAACTCCGGGAGTTGGTGATGGACAGGGAGGCCTGGCGTGCTGCAATTCATGGGGTTGCAAAGAGTCAGACAGGACTGAGTGACTGAACTGAACTGAACTGAATATGTGTTCGGGCTACCCAGGTGGCTCAGTGGTAAAGAATCCACCTGCCAAGCAGGAGATGCAGGTAATGCAGGTTTGATCCCTGGGTTGGGAAGATCCCCTGGAGAAGGAAATGACAACCACTCCAGTATTCTTGCCTGGAGAATTCTGTGGGCAGAGGAGCCTAGTGGGCTATAGTCCATTCACAAAAGAATCAGACACGACTGAGCTACTAAACAACAACAACAATGTATGTCCTGCAGACAGATGGTACCTTCTTTTTTTCTTCCCCCTGTGCTATACGGCAGGCTCTCATTGGCTATTTTACATAAAGGTCAATCCCAAGCTCCCGATTTATTCCACCCTTTTCTATCCAAGTTCACTGCCCAGTGGGACACGACGTTTACAAAAGCATAAGTAAATGCTGGTCACTTGAGAGGATGTGGCTGACAAGAGACCCAAGAACTGACCTGGGGCAACTGCCCAGCTCCATACCCTCCCCACCGTTCCCACCTAGGAGCTGTTTCAAGGACACAGCCTTGAGATGGTGATTTCTGTTGAGACCATCTGGTCCATCTTCTGGAGAAGGGATAGGCTACCCACTCCAGTATTCTTGGGCTTCCCTGGTGGCTCAGATGGTAAAGAATCTGCCTGCAATGTGGGAGACCTGGGTTCAATCCCTAGGTTGGGAAGACCCCCTGGAGAAGGGAAAGGCTACCCACTCCAGTATTCTGGCCTGGAGAATTCCACGGACTGTGTAGTCCATGGGCTCACAAAGAGTCAGACAAGACTGAATGACTTTCTTTCCCCTAGATGTTAATTTTTAAAAAGTTTCAAAAAATGAAATGATATTCTGATTGTCACTTCTTTTTTCCACTTATCAACTGGAATGCTTCTGTGGATGCTTTCTGCATCTCGTGTAGGTTTTCCCAGGGCAACAGTTCACAGAGGAAAGGCAGGCAAACACGTCCTTATTTTACTTCACTTACCTCATCACTTTCAAAGATGAATGTGTTTCCCATGATCCTCCAGTATGATTTTTAAAATTTAAACCTTCATTGTGAACTCAGGGGCTTGAACATACTTGATAGATTTCAAACCGTTATAGTCATGATCCTCGTTGAAGTTCAAATGGTCCTACCTTTGGCCAGTGGGAGTGTCTTCAGCTTGGACCTGGAGACCTCTGGACATACCCACCTTGGGATTCCCACCCCCTCATGCCTCTTTCTTGAGACCCATTTCTTCCATCTCCTGGCTGACATGACAATGATTAGTTCATAGCCTTGGGATCTCCCGAGGTATAAGGGGAAACCAGCCTCCCCTCTCACACAAGAAGTGCAGGGAGAGACCAAGAAAGAGGCAAACACTCCAGGTGTGCAGGAGGCAGGTTTAACGACAAGGGAATTGACACAGGAGGCTTGTCCTGGGCGGCCTAAAATCAGTAGATCTCCACACTCGCCCACCAAATCCTTCAAGTTTGTATGGGGGCCCTCGAGGAGTTCAGTCAGGGGTATGGACCAGATGGTCTCAACAGAAACCACCATTTCAAGGCTGCGTCCTTGAAACAGCTCCCAGGTGGGAACAGTGGGGAGGGGTACAGAGCTGGGTGGTTGCCCCAGGTCAGTTCTTGGGTCTCTTGGCAGCCACATCTTCTCAGTGTCCTCCTCCAGCATTTACTTATGCTTTAGTAAACATTGCATCCCACAGGGTAGTGAACTTGGATAACTGCCGTTTTCATAGCCAGCCTCAATATATATAGACTAAGGTACACGTATGTCTGGAGAGTAAGTTCATCACCATTCAGGGAAGTTCAGAATCATTCAAGCTGCTCTCATGAACAGGCTCCTTCTGTGGGACTACATATTCCTGCATTTAAATGGTAGATTTGGAGACTTACCTGCTGGTCCACTGCTAAGACTTCATGTTCCCAATGCAAGGGGCCCGGGTTCAATCCCTGCCCAGGGAACTAGATCCCACATACCACAACTAAGACCCAGCCTGGCCAAATAAATAAATAAAAATAAATATTAAAATAAAATAGTAGATTTAGAAATAAACAATGAGGAAAATTCCTACCAGAAGGGTAGCATTAGTGATTGGTTAGGATGCTAGAGGGTGGCTATTAACATGGATATTTTACCTAAAATGGTGTCAGGGAACTGGCCAGCTTAGCTCCAGAAGCTCATTCCAATAGTTGCTATGGGGCTTGGTCAGTTCCAGAGATTTTTGTCCTGTGACCCTGGTGAAAGTGAAAGTGTTAGTCGCTCAGTCGTGTCTGACTCTTTGCAACCCCATGGACTGTAGCCCGCTCCTCTGTCCATGGGGTTCTCCAGGCACAGGGATCTTCCTGACCCAGGGATCGAACCCAGTCTCCTGCACTGCAGGTAGGTTCTTTACCATCTGAGCCACCAGGGAAGCCCTTGATACAGGGCTTCACAGAATGTCCATGAAGCGGAAACCACATGGGGCAGGAGGCATGGAGAGAAATGTGCTGTTTCCAGAGGCCAGGCAGCCACTCTCCACCCCCAACACACCATGGAGAGGTGTGAAATATGCCCTCAGCATACCAGACTCTGTAACTTTCTGCGGCCCAAGCACTGTAGCCCATCAGGCTCCTCTGTCCACAGGATTCTCCAGGCAAGAATACTGGAGTGGGTTGCCATTTTCTCCTCCAGGAAATCTTCCCAGCCCAGGGATGAAACATGCATCTCTTTCGTCTCCTGCATTGCAGGCAGATTCTTTACCACTAGTGCCACCTGGGAAGCCCTTGTTCCCAGAATATGTGAAACGTTTATGAAGGTTGATGTGGATTCCTCTACAAAGAGAGCCTTCATAGGTTCCATAACATGGAATGGTACAAACAACATTTTGTCACCACAAAGCAGTGAAACTCACTGTTAATATACGATAGAGAACACAAAGCCCCTTCAGCCTGGGAAATTAGAGCATTAAAGTCTATTCAATACGTTCCTGGGTGAAAGGAAATACATAAAACCAAACTGCATAATTTCTAGAATATGATGATAATGAAAATAAATACATCCATCTAGGGAATGTTGATACAGCTGTAGTTATGGCCTTGGAATAAAAAATAAATGAATGAATGAATTCAACATCCAACTCAAAATGTTGGATGAGACAACCCAGTAAACTGGCTGAGAGCAAACTGAAGAAATGAGATCAGAGGCAGAAATGCGTGAATTAGAACAGAGAAAAGTAACAGAACTGATAAATATATGAATCCCGAGACTTCCCTGGTAGCCCAGTGGTTGATTTTGCCTTCCAGTACAGTGGATGAGAGTTCGATCCCTGGTCAGGGAGCTAATACTCTACATGCTTCGGGGCCAAAAAAACAAAACATAAAACAAGGCAACATTGTAATAAATTCAATAAAGACTTTAAAAATGGTCCACCTTAAAAAACTTATTAAAAAACATATGAATCCTGATTCTTAGGAGAAAAATCAGGTGGGCAAACCACTATCTAACCTAATTATGAGAGAGAGAGAGAGAGAGAGAATCCAAAGACACAAAATAAAACATGACAATGGGGAAATAACCAACAAAACAGAGCCTGTTAGAAAAATCATTAGAATCCCCTTTTACATTGCTGTGCAAATAAATGTGCACCTGGATTTAAAAAGGGGTACTTTCCTAGGAAATTGTAATTACCCAAACTGACCCCAGTGGATAAATAAAGTGTAAACAAACCAATTTCCATGGAAACAAATAGAAAAATCTCCAAACCTCTATAGCTTCACAGGAGAATCCCATCAAATCTTTAAAGAATGCATACTCTCAATGCTACTTAAATTACTGTGGAGAAGGCAATGGCACCCCACTCCAGTACTCTTGCCTGGAAAATCCCATGGACGGAGGAGCGTGGTAGGCTACAGTCCATGGGGTCGCTAGCACGACTTCACTTTCACTTTCACTTTTCACTTTCATGCATTGGAGAAGGAAATGGCAACCCACTCCAGTATTCTTGCTTGGAGAATCCCAGGGACGGGGGAGCCTGGTGGGCTGCCGTCTATGGGGTCGCACAGAGTCGGACATGACTGAAGCGACTTAGCAGCAGCAGCAGTAGCAGCATAGAAAAAGATAGAAACATCAAGATTATTCAATAAAAGAAACCTACATGCCAATCTCACTGAGGAAGAGTTATGGAAAATTCCTAAATAAAGTGTTAGTAAGGAGAACCTTTTAAAAAATGGTCCAGTGGTTGAGACTCCATGTTTCCATTGCAGGGGTTGCAGGTTCAATCCCTGGTTGAGGAACTAAGATCTCACACACCGTGCGGTACAGCCAAAAAGTAAAACGAAACAAAAAGCCGTCTTGGGACAACCGATAGCTGAACTGGTTTCTCTTTTACCTTCACGCTGTTGCCACATTCACAGCACTTCTGATACCAGATGTGTGCAGTGTCCCCACACCGAACCACCCTGTGCTACTCCAGCTGGGTGTCCTACAATTTAATTCTGTTCTGGCACCATCTACTTGAGGGCATCAGATCCCACGGGGTGAGGGCTCAGTCCTACAAGACTGCTCCTACTCCACTTTAGACACCAGCTCCAAGTCCAGGTTGTCACTTGTGCTTCTGACTGATGGTCTATAAATAAATGTGAGGTTCCCATGATCCCCTTCTTGAGTTTAATTAATTTACTAGAACCGCTCACAGAACTCAGGGGAATACTTCCTTACGTTTACCAGTGTATTAAAGGATATGATGTAGGATGCAGATGAGTTGCCTGATGAAGGGATGCACAGGGTGAGGTATGAGGGGTCCTGAATGCAGGAGCTTCCTATCTTGTAGAGGTGGAACATCACCCTCCTGGTATATGGATGTTCTTTGAACCCCACATGTTTGAGATTTTTATGGAGTCTTCCTCATGGAGTATTTTTCTGAAAAGGTCTTGCTTTTTTTAAATATTAGATTGATTCCTTGGTGTCTATTTTTGGCTACCATCCAGGGGATGTCTCTTTGAAAATGACCCTTGTGATAGTTGAGTTTGTGTCTTAATCTCTTGCTGGGTTGTTTGTAGAATCTTTTGGATTTTCTCTGTGGACAGCATGTCCCCTGCAAATAATGTCAGTTGGACCTTGTCAATTCCAACCATCATCCTTTGATTTCTTTTTGTTTTCTGATTTCTTTGCCTAGGGGTGACAGGACAGCTTCGGTGCAGAAGCAGCCATGCTCTGAGTTCTTGTCTTGTTCCTTCCTGTGGGGTATCCTGTGGTCTCCCAGACAGTAGGATGTTGACTGCAGGCTTGTGGTAGATGCCCACTGTCTGTTAAGCATCCCTCTTTGATCCATTCACAAGGCCCCCTCCCTTTAGTTATGAGCCCTGTTGAATTTTATTAAGTGATTCTTCCACATCAACTGAGATAATCTGTTCATGTGCTGAAAAACAATTGTATTAATAGCTATTCAATTATGACACCAACTTGACATCCCTGGGATATACCCATACTTCATCGTGATGTGTTTGCCTAGAAACTGCTGGGTACATTTGGTTAATGTGTTGTTTAGGGCTTCTGCATCTGTTTAGAAGTGAGTTTGGCTATTGTTTGGCTATTGTTTACCATTCTCATTCTTTCTTTGGCTTTAGTTGTTGTTGTTTAGTTGCTAAGTTGTGTCTAACTGTTTGCAACTCCATGGACTGTAGCCCACCAGGCTCCTCTGTCCATGGGATTTCCTAGGCAAGAAAACTGCAGCGGGTTGCCATTTCCTTCTCCAGGGGATCATCCCAACTGAGGGATCAAACCCATGTCGATCCCTGCATTGGTAAGTGGGTTCTTTACCACTGAGCCACCTGGGAAGCCCAGCATTTCTGTTAGTGTACCCCATTTCTGGGGCTGGATGAACTGCTGGTGGGTTGGGGGGTGCCATCCAGCTTCATGCTGCCTCCTGCCCTGGCTCTTTAGGACCTACCGTGGCCGAGCTTCAGGTGACCATGGCAAGCAATTCTGGGGACATCACATCCTTTGGGTTCATGTCCCAGGGGGACTCTGACTGGCTGGGAGACCCTGATTTGTTGAGGTCAGGCATCCTGGTCCCCAGTGGCCGAGTATGACTGTCTGGGCCCTGCCCTGCAAGGTGAGGACAGAGCGTCACCAGAGGTGGGGCTTCTGCCTCACCTGCACCACCTCTGGTGCTGTTGGAGAGCCCCAATGTTGCACATGGTCACCCTCACTATTTGCATTTTTCATCCTGTGCTTTTCCTCCTCTTGTCCTCAGGGGCCAGCCAGAGAGCATGAGTGATGAGAGCAAACACAAATGATCCAAATTCTCAGGGGTCATTTTCCTGACACGTCAGGGTCAAAAGGAGAACATTAAAAGCATAGCTTAACCTCTTCTGTCACCTCAACTGAGTGTTTTCTCGAAAGAGGAAAGCAAGCTCGGGATATATGAGGCATTACTGTTGCTTCCACTGTCATTTTATGACAGGAAAAGTGGTTGTTTCTATTTAAATGGATTTGGACATAGTTCTTTGAATGAGCAAATTGCGGAAGAGAGCATGTGTGAGATTTTGAATTTAAGCCCTTAAATATTAGGATTAAAATAAATGGTGTTGGGACTTTTGTAGTGGTCCAGTGGTTAAGACTCCAAGTTCCCAATCCAGGGCACCCAGGTTCAGTCTCTGATAGGGAACTAGATCCCACACACTGCAGCTAGGACCCGGTGCAACCAAATTAATTAATGAGTTAAATAATAAAAATAAAATAAGTGGTCTTGAGTAGTCCTATGGTGGTCCTTCAGGGACAGAATGGGTCTGCTGGACATGACTGGTCTGGCTGCCTTAACTGGACCACTTGACTTTGACCAGCTCAACCATGTCTAAGAAGTGAAGTGTCCTGCTATCTAGGACCTACAGGGGAGAGAGGGTGTGTTGATGACCAGATCCTGGCTTCTGGCAGCCCTGTCCTTCTCTGATGGCTGAGAGGCGTGGGGAGAGCAGGTGAGGGGGTGGGCCACCCTTAGTGCTGCCGACATCGCTGATCCTTCATTCCCACTGGGGTAATCTCTCAGGCTCAGGCTCATACTCTCTTAGCTAAAAACATCTCCCTATTTTAATATGTTAATAGAGTACATCCTTAGCCCTTTCCTCCCCTGCCCAGTCACGACTTCCCATGACTCTCCACCCCTTCTAGGGGCTTTTGTAAGTTCCTTGTGTCCCCAGAGTGGGCTTCCCTAGTGGCTCAGATGGTAAAGAATCTGCCTACAATGTAGGAGACCTAGGTTCGATCCCTGGGTTGGGAAGATCCCTTGGAGAAGGGAAAGGCTACCCACTCCAGTATTCTGGCCTGGGGAATCCCATGGGCAGAAGAGCCTGCTGGACTACAGTCCATGCAATCACAGAGAGTCGGAGATGAGCAACTAACACTTATGTCCCCAGAAGAGACCCCTTTCCTTAGCCACCTAAAAGGAAGAAGGGTGCGCCTGTCATGGTTGCCTGTCTTTTACAATTCATCATTTGCAATTATTAACTTAATTCAAGTCTTTGGTATTAAATTTTTATTATAAAGCATTCGGCATTCAAAAAGGTAAAAAGAATAATGTGATGAACACCTGTATACTCACAACCTACTTAAGATGGAAAGTATTACTGTATCGATTATCTATTTCCATGCCAACATGTAGTGGTATAAAAGAATAAACATTTGTTATCTTCACTATGTATAAAACAGTTACCTGATAAGAACCTACTGTATAGCTCAGGGAACTCTACTGAGTGCTCTAGGGTGACCTAAATGGGAAGGAAATCCAAAAAGGAGGGGATGACCTAGAGGGGTGGGATGAGGGGGTGGGAGGGAGGCTATAGAGGAAGGGGATATATGTATACATGTAGCTGATTCATGTTGTTGTATGGCAGAAACCAACACAACATTGTACAGCCATTATCCTCCAATTAAAAATAAATTTAAAACAAGCAAAAAAGAGGGGATATATGTATACATATAGCTGATTCACTTTGCCGTACAGTAGAAGCTAACACAACATTGTAAAGCAACTATACTCCGATAAAAATTAATTTAAAAAAAGAAGGAACCCAGGTCCTGCACACACCCTGTTTATTATCAGCAACTCTGCCCTTGAAACATTGCTATAAAACTCCTCGCCAGATCCTCCCCAGGTTGGGACACAGTTTTGAGGGCATGAACCTGCCGTGTCCCCTTTCGCCTGGCAAAGCAGTAAATTGATTCTTTTCTACATCAACCCCCTTCTCATCCCACCAATTTACTATCTTCTACATAGAGTTTGTGTGTCAGGGATCTGGGAGCAGTTCAAACCCCGGGCTCAGGTCCCTGGGCTCAGGGTCAAGATCAAGATGTGGGCTGGGGCTGCAGTCTTTGGAGGATCCATGTGGCTGTTGGCAGGAGCCTCAGTCTGTGGTGCTGCATGGATGACCTCACAGCTTAAGATGGAAAGTATTAATGGTGACCGGTTTTCCCCTGAGTGAGTGATAAAGAATAGTGCATGCCTTTTAGGACCTGTTCACTAGAGACAGCCCAGGGAAGGTGAAGTGGGATTCACCTTTTGAGGGGATTGTGCAAGAACTTGTGGAATGTTTGAATCCACCACAATGAGCTGTGCAACTAGAGCCCGTCCCTGCTGGCACCCTCTTGTCCCCACATAGAGGTAACTGCTATGAGAGTTAGATGTTTACACTCACTGCGTTTGTCAGCACAGCCATGCCTGTGAGTTTTCCTGTCTTGAAGTATGATGTAACTGATATCGAAGCGTGTGTTTTTTTCTGTAGCTTGCCTTTTCTGCTGCATCTTATGTGTGTGAGATTCATCCCTGGGAATCCCGTGTAGGTCGTTTCGGACCTTCTCAATGGTGCATGGGGTTTTAATAGTAGGAACATGATGTAACCTGTCTGTTCGCCATTGGTGGATGTTCAGGTGCTTCCTAGGTTCTTGCTGTTACAGACAAGGCTGTTAGGAATACCCAGTGTGTCTCCACATGACCATAAGCCAGATTTGCCTAGAATATTTAGCGAGGCTGGTAATTGTTGCAGGAGACAGTACACGAGTCTTCCTATTTTCCGAAAGCAGCAAAATTTGTTTTCTGGAGTGTCTCCTGTTGAGCAGTCTGGCAAGTTTTGCACGTGTGTGTGTGCGTCCTGCTTGTCCTAGTCCTTGACAACACTTACTATTGTTAGATGTTCTTAATTTTTGTCAGTCTGGTGGGGAAAGTGGTATCTCTAAAGGGTCTTAGTTTACATTTCTCTGCCTGCCAGTGAGGGTAAACATATTTTCATATATTTATGTGAAATTATATATATATATATGTTTCATGTATTTTTATTGTGTGATTTACTGATTCATGTCATTTACTCATTTTCTAAATTCTTTTAAAAATATTTGCTTGTGTTGGGTCTTAGTTGCAGGGCACGTGCTCTTCGTTGTGGCACTCAGGCCACTCTCTAGTTGTGGCATGTGGGCTCTAGAGCATGTGGGCTCAGTAGTTGCCGCTCACAGGCTTAGCTGCCCTGTGGCATATGGGATCTTAGTTCCCCGACCAGGGATCAGACCTGGGTCTGCTACATTGGAAGGCAGATTCTTAACCATTGGACCACCAAGGAAGTCCCCATTTTTGGATTCTTACATGATCCTTCTTTGGGTTTATGTATTATAAATGTCTTCCCCTTTTCTTCTGCTGACATAATGTGGGAGATAAGAGCATGGACTTGGGGGCTAAGTGCCAGGGTTAACCCCAGGCCCAGCACTTCCTGTGTGACCTTAATCATTTTTATGAGCCTCAGTTTCCCCCCCTGTAAAATCTGGCTGATGATCATGTTCACTACCTTGCAGTGGTGCTGGGAGGATTAAAAGGTCCCCATCTGTGAAGCATGAGTGCCTGTCCTGGTGAGCACAGGATGGATGGAATAACCCTTGCTGCGCCAGGCCCTGCAGACCGTGTGGACATTCCAGCATCTTACCCAGAGCCCTCCAGAGTGCTGTGTCCTCCTCTGATATGATTGGGGCAGTGCTTGTCTCTGACTCCTGGCGTCTGGATGACCCCCCACCCCACCCACCCAGCATCCTTGAGCTGCCTGAATAGAAAATGAAATCCCAGCATCCCTCCAGGGGACTGCTGTCAGGGGATTGGAAGGCATCAAGCGCCTTGCAGCAAAAATAGAAGCCTCTTTTGCTTAGGAAGGAATAGTAGTGAGGATGGCCAGGTTGACACAGTCTGGGAGGGCTTGTTTCAATCCCCTGCTCCCACCCTATGTCAGCCAGCCAGGGTCTGTACAGACCTGGTGGACTGCTTTTTGCCTTGGCACTGAGTTCTGGTCTTTTATATCTTAGCGTCCAATTGTCCTTTCCTTCCCCAAAGCCAGGCAAGGAGTCCATGACACAGGACTGGTTTAATATCAAGCATCACTAGGGAAACGTGTCAGGATTACAGAGTTGTAAACACCCCTACCATGAAGAGCAGGGGTAGCTTTGCTTCAGTCCTCGGGTCGCGATCTACTGCTTAAGGTCAACTTTATTGAAGATGAGGGTGCTGTCGGGTCAGGACATGTTGATTCAGCCCCAATGTTAACCAGTTAGCTCGAGACTGTATAAGGAGCTCCCAGGTTTATTTAGTAGAACCCTGAGGGAGAATTTTACATAAAGCAAACATAGAGAAAGAGATACTGAACATCAGAGCCAGTTTGGGTTTGCAGCAGATTTCTGGAGTTTGACACAAATAGAACCACCACACATCTTTGCTGCCAACTCTGCCTTCAGGGTGGTCTCTCAGACCCCAGGAGGGGAAACAAAGAGCCCCCTTGAGAGAAGAATCCCTTCTCAGTAAACTCATCACATAGAAAGTCTCTGTGTTGGAATCCGGAGCAGGAAGTGAGGAATCTGGGGACAGAACGTTAGCATCTGTGATGCCTGCCACCTCCAGGCTTTGAAAACTAAACTTTCAAGAGTGGAGGGTGTGACTATTTTAATGGTATTGATTTGTGTGTTATCCTTAATTCAGTATTTTAGGAGGGTGTTTAGAAGCCACCTTCTCAAACAAAACAATTGCTTTTCAAACTTGGAGACCATTGAAGTTGGATTTCAAAGCCATTCTCTTCCCCAGACATTTGTACAAATGAGAATCTTGAGGTTTGAACTTTGATTCTAAAGACACAACTTGTTGCCCAGAAGGAGCAAAATAATACCTGTGGGTGTTTATATCAATAAATAGAATTATTAGAATTATTATTTGAAAACTTTCCCTTGCATCTCGCTAGAGGACAGTTTAAGATTTTTACTTGTGAACATCCCATTGGTGCCCATCCATGGAGCATCTCAACTTTACCATCACTCCCTCCCAGCCCTGAGTCCTCTTCGTACAATGACCCGGGCTGTGTCCCCTGCGTCCATCTGGCTTAGAGGACCTGGGGCCCCTCTCTGAGGTCGTCCCCTATTTCCCCACAGTCACTAGTCTGTGGCCAGTTCTTGGGACCCCAGTTCTTTCCCTGCCCTGTTATGAGACTGCTGTCCTCGACTGACACTGCCCCCAGGAAGCAGCAGACCCCAGGCCCCACTTCCCAATTCCATCCTGTGGTTCCAGTCACACCCAAGGGAACACAGGCCATCTCGCTGCTTACCCCGGGGCAGCTTAGCTGAGCTGCAGAGCCAGGTCCCAGAGGCCACCTTGAGCCATGGCTTACCTGCCAGATGCTAACCTTTACCAGCTGACTGTTTACTCTTTGAGGAAGCCGAGTATAGGCAAGTCCCTTGTCCACGTGGGCTGGCCTGAGACAACAATGCAAGTGTCAACCTCCATTCCAGGCTTTCCCTCATGCAAAGGTCCTGCTAGTCTTACAAACACCTGAGTTTAAGGGCTGCTGCAGTCACCAGGCTGGGACCACAGGAGTCACACCTGAGCTGACTGTGGTGTGCTGCCTCTGATACATCTGATCGTGGCCATGGCGTTCTGCACACACCCCTCCCAATCCCCCGCCCAGGGCTTCCACTCAGTGTGGCCAGAGTCCTTCATCAGCAAGTGATTCCTGGAGCCTGGGTTATTACTGCTCATCACATCCCACCTGTTCTTCCCCACAGTGTCCCAGGTCTCCCTGCACCTGGGTGCCCAGGCCCTAGCCCCTTACAAAGCCCAATGTTGCCAGGTTAGCTCAAGGAAATTCATTCAACCATAGCTCACGGGTCAGCTGGAGAAAGAAATTTGATTCTGGGCAGTGGGTTGGTGGTTCTGCTGTGCCAATGTTTCTGGGCAGACTTCCCATTTCTGCTGTGGACAGGTGACTTCCGTCTCCTGCTCCTTGTCCCCAGGTGCGTCTCAGGACAGCTCCCAGGTCTGGGAGTCTGTGAAGCTGTGGAATTTGCGTTAACTTTGTGAGAAAAAGCTTATGAAGGTTGGTTCTGACCCTTCTCCCACCAGCACTGCCCTTTCTAGGGTTCCCAGGGCAGCCTCTCCTGCTGTGGTGAGCATGCCTGTCTAGGGCCATGGCCATTTTCCAGATTCCCTTTCCCAACAGCCTGGGCCGCCACCAGGCCTCCAGGATCTTTCTGGACCCAAACTCTCCCACTGATTACCCTGCTGTATTATCAAAAGCAGCTGATCACCTTCATCAGCAAATCTGTGAACCATCGAGTCTCAGGAATATTTAGAATTTGTTTATTCCCAAGTGTCTGGAAACGTGACATTTCATATGCCCTGTTTGTGTCCAATTTATTACCAGAAGTGTGCACATGGAATCACGGGGACCCTCTGAGGGCAGTGAGGTTTTTGTGAGAAAATTTTGTGAGAAAATTAATTACTTCTCAAACCAGATACCAATGGCTGCAGCCCCAGTATTCACGGGAGGATCCAATCTCGTGGTGTTTGAAGTCAGGTGGCTGAAAGGCTTTGGTTGGCAGTGTTGTCTGTGCCTGAATTCTGCTGTGGGCTAGAGCTGGCGGGCAGAGGGCCTGCCTTTCCTTTTGCACTGGTTCCAAGGGCAGGGGGCCCGGCCCCAGAGGATCCGGTCATCAGCATGTGGACAGGAAGTGTCTCCACAGAGTCTCCTGGTCTCCTGGGACTTCCTGTCTCCAGTCTCACCAGGGAAGCTGGGCTCAGGATGACCTAAAAACCCACCAGCCTGTGCCTGGACTGACCATGTAGACAGTGAGTGGCTGCGTGTTTTAATCTTGTGGGGAGTTCCCAGAACTGTGTCCTGAGTTCCCAGCCTGGAGGTTGATGACATGAGAGGATGAGGGGGTTATTCCAGGAATGGCTGTGAGTTATCAAAAGAGCAGATTCTGTTATTTCTGTCCAGTCAAATGTGACCAAAAGGGACAGAGCAGGTGACCCGCGCTGGCTGCATCTCGAGGGGATGGGTAGAGACCCGGGACATGTGTTTGGTACAAGGAGGAGTGGCTGGCTCATACATACATGGCTGAGGAGAGCCTGAATGTTCCAAACCTCTGGGTTCATTCTGGCTGCTGTGCCTGGCCAGGTAACGGGTAGACTAAGAGCAAACCAGGGAGGTGACAGTGGATGCCTGAGGCCTTCCTGGATGCCCCCACCCATGATTTTGCTGGACTTGTCTTTGAGATGAGCCATCTGTCGGGAGACACAGGTCATGAAAATAACACAGCTCTGCTATAGCCGGCACAAGCCAGGGGCCCCCAGAGGGTGGGGAGAGGGTACTGCCGCAGGGGAAAGAAAATTCATATTTTCTTTAGAGAAGATGAGAAGTGGCGCTGGGTCCAGGCTGTAGGTGACCTTGCTGCTGAGTTACAATGCTGCTGGGAAAATGAGAGAAGACAAACACGAAAGGAATGCTAATGAATAGCGGTGGCCGGGAGCCCGGAGCCCTGACACCCCGCCATCCACAAGGGGTGCTCGCGTGAGGCCTATAAATAGACAGTTAAAACTGGATGCTAAATTGAGCTAAGATGTGGGCCTGCTTCCTTACATAAGGATCTGGGTGCTGCTGGCCGTCCTTCCAAAGTGCTTTGATGGTTGGGTGTCTTTGTAGGGAACATTGGGGAGCAGGTGGGGTGCTCAGACTACAGGTGGATGACACTGCTCTTTTGAGGGACTCACAGGTGGGGGGCAGGGGTGCAGTGGAGGGAGAGCTGGGCTCTGGGGTCCCCCAGGCACTTCTGGGCCTGGAGGGATGGGAGATGCTGGATTTCTGGGTGAGGGGCCCTTCCACGACCGGTGGTGTCAGGGATGGTGGTGGCTGGCAGAGGGAAGGGAGGGCGGGATGGGTGCAGGGGACTCCAGCCTGTGCTGGAGGCTTCTTGACCCTTCTCTGCCTTCCTTGGTCACAACTGCCCAGAGCTGGGGTGGGGGATGCCCAGGGAGGACCGTGACCTTTCTGAGTGACCTGCTTGAGGTCACAGAGCAAACCTGGAACACACCAAGGAATTGAGGCCCCTCTCTTGACTCCCAGAGAGGATTATTGCTGCTAGACATAATATATAGTGACTTTTCTTTTTCTGGCTATACCATGCATCACATGGGATCTTAGTTCTCTGGCCAGGGATTGAACACAGGGCCCCTGTGTTGAGAGAGTGTAGTCTTAACCACTGGACCACCAGGGAAGTCCCTGGACATGACCTTTAGTACGAGCACTAACCACCAAGTCACTTCCTCCTGGAGGGGTTGGATGGTGGGGTTGGCAGAAAGAAGGGCAGGCTGTTGAGGCTGCTGTGGCCCCAGGTGGTGTTCTCCAGGTTTTGTGGAGTTTCACCTTCATCTCTCCTGTAAGGTGGTTCCCACATCCCCCATTTTACACATGATGGAGCTGAGGCCGACATTATGAAGGGACTTGAGAGGCAGCAGAAGCACTTGCCCTTGGAAAGAAACAGATGAGGGAGGCAAACATCCTTGCTTCCCAGGTGGTGCTAGTGGTAAAGAACCCACCTGCCAATGCAGAAGATGTAAGGGACACAGGTTTGATCCCTGGGTCAGGTTGATTCCCTGGAGGAGGGCATGGCAACCCACTCCAGTATTCTTGCCTGAAGAGTCCCATGGATGGAGGAGCCTGGTGGGCTACAGTCCATGGGATTGCAAAGAGTCAGACATGACTGAAGCGATTTAGCATGGATGCATGCACAGAGTGGAGGCTAACAGCTTATGGTCATGTGACTTGATCACCGTGTGGCTCGGTCACATTGTGGATCTTGGTCACAGTTGGAGCATCTGCAACCTTCTCAGGGCTGGCCCATCATTTTCTTTACATCTAGACCAAGGCATCTGCACTGGACCAGTTTTGGGTGATCCCCATAATCCCCAGTTAGCCATTGGCCAGACCTGTTTTCCCCAAAGAAGGACACCATCCCCTGACTGCAGACCTGGGGCCAGGGTGAAGGTAGACCCCCTGACCAGCACAGCTGTTCACGAGATGCTACCAGGATGTGGGTGCCGGGGAGGAAGCCGCCATTGCCATGGATTTGGAAGGAACAAAGAAATTCCTTTATTACTTACTCTGTCTTCAGCCAAATGAAAGGGAGAAAAGGCATTTGGATGTGACATTTCAGACCGGGAAACCCGTCCTCTTGCCCCACCCCAGGCTTCCCATCCCCGGTCATCTCTTGCCCCACATGAACTCCCATCCAACCCATGGCCTGGCGGTCCTGATGCCTTTGTCTCTTTGGCTTTCTTCTCCAGCTTGCGCTTGCGAAGCGCCCTCTGTTCAAGGAGACCATGAAACCTAAAGTCCTCTTTCCTGTTCTCTTCCTGAAATTGTGCTGTCTAGGAGGAAGGGTGGGCTGGGAAGCGGGCAGGGGAGAGGAGAGGTGGCCTGCCTTCTCTCTCATTCCTTTAATCTCCTTTCATCCCCCTCCAGCCCCCACTTGCACACCCACCTCTTCTGACAGTGTCCCAGAATACTGCCTCTGCCAACTAGTGGGGTCAAGCTTTGTTGTGGGAAAATACATATTCATGAGGTCTTTGAGGAGCTTCATTGAAATGCTGACAGCCTCTCCAGCCAGAGCGATACATAAGCCATCGCTTTATTTGTCCAACACGATGTTAAGGCAATGATCATGTGATGAATGGCCAAAGAAACATTTTAATTATTTGTTTCAGGGTGATTTCTGATCATCTCATTAGAATTAGAATCAGTTCACTTTCCCAGGTATTCAAAGCCTCTCACTCATTTAAATTTCTATACCCAAAGGAGTGCTCTGTAGGGGCACCCATGTCATTTCTGAAACCAAAGTAATTTCCTCTCTTTTCTTCTGTTTTATTCCAGAAAGATTTCATCACCAGGAGGGTTTTCAGGACCTTACCAAACTGCTTGTTTTTGGTAAGAATTGAGAGGTTACCTTGCATGGTGTGTGTGGAGTTTGGCCTCTGACCTGTGTGAAACCAAGTCGTTTTACTGGAGGGTTGCTGCAGGTGGGGCTGTACAGCTGTCCAGTTCTTCACTTCCTGGGTAGCTGGGTCTGTGTGTGAAGTATGAAAGTGTTAGTCCCTCAGCTGTGTCTGACTCTTTGCGACCCCATGGACTGTAATCCACCAGGCTCCTCTGTCCTTCACCATCTCCCAGAGTTTGCTCAAATTCATGTCCACTGAGTCCATGATGCCATCCAACCATCTCATCCTCTGTCACCCCCTTCTCCTGCCTTCTATCTTTCCCAGCATCAGGGTCTTTTGCAATGAGTTGGCTCTTCAAATCAGGTGTCCGATGTATTGGAGCTTCAGCATCAGTCCTTCCAATGAATATTTAGGACTAATTTCCTTTAGGATTGACTGGTTTGATCTCCTTGCTGTCCAAGGGACTCTCAAGAGTCTTCTCCAGCATCACAGTTCGAAAGCATCAATTCTTCGGTGCTCAGCCTTCTGAGTGCTGAAGAACTGAAGAAAATAAAAGACCTAGTGGAATATTATTGTATCTTGAAATATCATTAGAGTATCAATGATATTGACAATTGACAAGAAGCTGAGCTCCCTTAGCGATTGCATTCCCCCACCTGCAGTGTGCAGGACAGTCATTTAAGTGAACACACTGATCAGTGTTCTTTGCAGAAAAGTATCTTTCTTCTTTGAGAGAAAAGTACAACAAAATGGATATTTTAAACTGATAGTTACACCAGAATGAATCTCTGGGAGGAGATCTGCAGAGAGAAGAGACTTGGGTGTATTTACTTTTCTATTGCAAGGGAACCATCCTGTCTGTAACTTTAGAATACTACTCAGAGCGTGCCTGCTGTCTTTTCACAGATATCTTTGTGAATGTGCTTCCACTCAATTAGAAGTTGGGGGCTGTGTTCTATTTTTTTCCCCCCTGGAGAATTACATTCTGGGCCTCACTATTCCTATACAACTGTTGATACTTATACAATAGACCCTTGAGGTAGGAAAAGGTAAGACACACATGTGCACAGGTCCGTCAGAAAAGACCATTAATATTAGCGACTTCTTTAAGAGAATTGGCACTAAAGTTTTTAAAATTTTTCTTTATTTATTTGTTTTATTTTTGGCTGCACTGGGTCTTTGTTGTTGAGAGGGCTTTCTCTAGTCAAGGCAAGTGGGGGCTACTTTCCCATTGTGGTGTGAGGGCTTCTCATTGTGGTGGCTTCTCGTTGCAGAGCACACGCTCTAGGCTTTTGGGCTTCTGTAGTTGTGGCTCCCAGGCTCTAGAGCACAGGCTCAAGAGTAGTGGTGCATGAGCTTAGTTGCTCCAAGGCATGTGGGATCTTCCCAGACCAGGGATCAAACCATTGTCCCCTGCACTGGCAGGCAAATTCTTAAACACTGGTCCACCAGGGAAGTCCTAAGCCACATTGAAGCCTGCCTTGTGCTTTACTGCCTGACTGCTGGTCTCTCTGTGGGCTTGTTCACCGCAGAGAGTAACCCTTGGTCTGACCCTTCACAATGTCCACCCCAATTCATCGTGGATCATAGATGGTCAGGAAGTCTGTGATTGCATGTAGCTCTGGTTTCTAACACTTTTAGAAGCTCATTGTCCTCATCTGTTCAGTGAGGACTCATGACTCAGGGGCGTGGTCCTGAGAAAGGACCACATGACAAATGGGGAGGCATAGCCCATGAAAGCTCCGCTTGCTGCCACTTCCTTCTCAGAGGAGGCAGAGAGCAGCTGCTATGACTGCTTCCCCGCCTTGGTGTGTGTGTTCTCAAGCACTTGGAAACGCCTGCTCTGACACCAACTTTTCTTTTTTTTAAGTTGCGTGTTAGGAGAGAAAAAATTCATCAACACCTTTTTTTAAAAGATGAAAAATGTTTCGAGAAAATAGCACTCTGAGCTGCTACTCAGAGCCCAGCATAATTTATGTGATTAAATGAAAGGAAGTTAGCCATTTCTCTATGTAATTTTTATTAATGATGTTCAGATGTAGCTAATTATATGCACTTCTAATTAATTCCATGAGTGTTTGCACTGGCCTTCTTTAATTGTGCTCAGTGGAGTCCCAGGAGATGGTCCCCAAAATAGTGGCCCATGTTCAGATCTGACTGGGGACACTCTGTGTGTACCATGCCTCCACCTCTACCCCGCCCCCGCCCCGGGTCCCAGAGAGCCATATTAAAAGCCTTGACTAGTCTTGCAAGAAAGCAACTCATTAAATTCTGCCTAATGCATAATTTTCCAAACTTACTTATACCACTTGCACTCCCAGATCCACCAGAAAATGCTATTTAAAGTCAGAACAATTCTAACACCCTAGGTTGGGCTCAGACTGCTTGATAACTTATATGTTGTTTGGTTTTTGTTTTAATTTCCTTTTAAGTTTTTTATTTTATATTTTTAAAATTTTGTTTATGCTGGGTCTTAATTGCAGTAAACAGGCTTTCTCTATTTGCAGGCTTCTGTTTTTGTGGTGTATAGGCTCTGAAGCACACGGGCTCTCTAACTGTGTCACGAGGGTTTAGGTGCCCTGTGGTATGTGGGATCTTAGTTCCCTGACCAGAGATCAAACCCTTGTCCCCTGCACTGGAAGGAGGACTCTTAACCACTAGACCACCAGGGAAGTCCCCAGGGTGTGTATGTTTATGGAGCCAACCCTTCAGTCTCCCCAAACAACACTGCTGGGGTCTTCCCATGGGGCAAGTTGTCCTGCAAAGAGCTGTGTTTTCATATAGTCGTGGTTGCCACAGACTCATCTGAGACCATCATGTACTGTCCTTCAGTTGTGTACACATGTGCAGGGAAATGTGGGGATGGCATGCCAGCCCTTCAGGGGTTGCTGTCAAGATGAAGAGTAGTTCACCTCTCCCCTCCTGCCTGGGCCCCTCTGTGGCAGAGACCCTCACTTCCAGGGAAGGCCATGTCATTGACCATGTCCTGGCCTCAGGGCTTAGAGCTGGGACTCAGCTCCTGGGGAGGTCCTCCTGGGAGAGGCAAAGGGAGCCCCTGCACTCTGTTTGGTGATCAGCTGCAGGGGGATGTGTCTGGTGCTCTGGTGGCCATGCACCTTTGTGTTAGGGAGGTGAAGAGGGGACCCCGGGGGAGGTGACCAGTCAGTGTAGCTGGTTGTGCAGGAGGAAGTGCCTCTTGACTGCTCATCTTGAAGGGTGAGAGCACATTCCTGGGACAGAGAGGGAGGGAGGTGGGGCAGAACCTGGCCTGACAAGGATGGAGGAGCTGGAAGGTGAGATAGCAGGGCAGACTGCCCTATTTAGATGGACACGGAACCTGGCAGGGTTTCACCAGGGGCCAATATTTGGGATGAGTGTGGAAGACGGGAGCCAGGGTGAATTGGCCCTAGAGACGCCTCTTGTGGCCCTGGAGGGAGATGATGTGGCCGAAAGAAAGGCTGTGGGGTGGAGGAAGGGTCCGAGGGGAGCCTCTTGGGGAGGAGTGTGCGGAGGGTTCTGGGGAAAGAGTGGTCAGTGAGGGCAGGAGGTGGGACCTCGAGGGAAAGCAGGTCACCTTGGAGGTGGGAAAGGATTGTTGGATTCCAGCTTCAGGAAGGATGGGGGAGTTTGTGAAGGGTGGATGGAAGCAGAGAGTCAGGCCATGAGTGGGGGTGGACTCAGTGTGAGCCTGAGGGGACCAGCCAGAAAGTGCAAGGAAACCAGGAGGAAGGAGGGGGCTCGGGACTCTCTGGCTGTGGCTGGGTGGTGGCTGCCTGGAGACCGAGATGGATTATAAAAGACACAGTGAATGTAGGCTTTTTCTTCTGCATGGAAACTGCCCAAGAAGCCGGCGAGAGGAGAGTGTGAACAGTGGGAACAAGATATTCTTCAGTGAGGATGGAAGATTGTGTTCAGTGTGGTCCAGGGATGAAGTGGTGGGTGTAAGGACGCAGCGAGAAGGGTGGAGGGAGAAGGGACTGGTGAGGAGAGAATCCAGGGGGTCTAGCTGTGATCTCGCCTCTCTCTGGGAAGTAGAGCCAAGCCCAAGTCAGCAGAAAGGAATCCCTGAGATGCAAATACATCCAGCACCTGCGTTCCTCTTTTGAATGAATGTCTCCAGGCGTGGCCAGGGCACTTTGAGACAGTGCTGTGACTCACCTTGGGTTGCTCGTGAGAGTTGTCCTCAGAGATGACTGCCGGTATTATTTTCAGCCATGAAGACGCCGGCGTATCTGTGCAACTTCCCCAAGTCCTGGCTGAGGAAGAGCGACGCTCTTTGGGAAGTGTGTCTGTTTTTTGTTTGTCGATACCCAGTCTTGCCAGCCCCACTTCGGGTTCTGCAGCCAAGCAGAGGCATCGCGTGGTGGGAGCGCTGCGAAGCTTGCCAGCCTGAGACCTGTCCCTTGCCAAAGAAAATTAACTCTCGCCTGGGAGACCGTGAGATTGCACTTTAGAAAAATCCGTCAGCTATGCAGACTGGTTAGCTTAGGGATAAATCCTGACTTCCTCTCCTTCTCTCAAGCTTCTGTGGGGGTTGGGGGGTGGTTGTAGATTGGGCTGGAGTTTGCAGCATTCCAGCTGTGCCCATGTTAATTGCAAGGACTCTGTTGGGCTCTGGAAGCCCCCATGGCCTCTGCTCCTCCGTGAGATCCTATGCGGGCACAGAGCAGCCTGGGAGCAGCCCCCTTGCTTCTGATTCCCCTTCTCTCTGCTGCTTCTTCCTCCCCCCTCCCCTCAGCTGGTCCAGAGGCAGCCAGTGCACCCCTCTCCTGGGCATAGCTCTGTTGCCAGGCAGACATGGAAGTAGGCTTAATCAGAGTTTCTTCAGTTCTGTAAGTGGAAGTCTTGATTCCTGCTTTCCAGAGAGGAAGATGGCTCGTGGACATGAGGTCTTAGACACTCAGGCTGAGCTGGCTCTGCTGGGCATGGCATTATGAGGAGAGCCTGCAGCAGGCCTCCCAGGTGGGTTCCGAGGCACCCACCACCTGCAGCTATGGTTGCCCAACGTCACGGTTACTGTTCCCAGGAGGGAGGGGGCCCAGAGAGATCCTGGGGCCCAGCCCTGCTCTGATGAAAAGTTGCTTTGCCCCCTGAAGCATTTTTGTTTTCTCATCCTGTAAAGGCCTTGGAGCAGGGCAGGGGGGAAGCTTAGTGGGTACAGGGTTCATTTGTACAAGATGAAGGGAGCTCGGGGGAAGCATGGGGTGCTGGTAGCACAATGGTGTGAATGCACTTGATGGCACTGAACTGTGTACTTGACAGTGGTCTGGATGGTAAGGTTTATGTTGTGTTTATTTAACTACAGTTTAAAAAACAAAAGAGAGAAACAACACAGCATGTAGCTAGTAAACCTTCACTCACTGAACAGGCCCAGCCATGGAGACATCGGTGCATATAGATTCTCCCCACAATTCATGCTCTGAGTTTCCGCCCCCACCTCTCTGGGACTTGGTTTCCAGCCTCTCTTGCTCATCTTCCCCAATGTCATTGTCACTGTCTCTGTCCTTCTTCCAGTCTGGCCCAGCTGCTGTCTAGGGTAATTTTACCAGGATGGAGTGTGTGTGTGTGTATGTGTATATAGGTGTGTGTGCAACTGTTCTTAGTTCATACCTTCTTTTTTAAAAAATGTATTTACTTTTTAATTGAAGGATACTTGCTTTACAGCATTTTGTTGTTTTCTGTCAAATATCAACCTGAATCAGCCATAGGTGTACATTATGTCCCCTCTCTCTTGAACCTCCCTCCCATCTTCCTCCCCATCCCACCCTTCTAGGTTGATACAGAGCCACTGTTTGAGTTCTCTGAGTTCACACCTTCTTGATATGTGTGTGGTGTCAGTGTTCAGTTATGTGATTGATTTTTTAATATTAAACCAACCTTGCATTCTGGACTAAATGCAACTGAATTGTGACATATAATTTTTACATATAAACTGATTTGACAGTTTTTTATTGTTTTTTTGTAAACTGTTTCAAAGTGACTTGCCTTTCATTTTGTATTCATATAACATCAAGTTCAGGTTTGGGTATCAAGGTCATGGTGGCCATTTAAAGTGAGTTGGGAAGTGTATCTTCTTTTATGTTCCCTGAAAGATTTTGGGTAATACTGGTGTTCTGTTGTTGTTTGATTTTGTTTTTGTGTAACTGTTTGGAAGAATTCAATTGGGAATCCACTGGGATCTGAAGTTATTTGATAAAAGGAAAGAGGATTTTAAATTTCAGATTCAATTTCTTTAGTAAATACTGGACCATTTGGATTTTTGTTTCTTCTAGTGTCAGATTTGCTAAGTTCTGTTTCAGTAACTTGTTCATTTCATAAAAATTGTCGCAATTATTACTGTTAAGTTGTTCATAATATCCATTATTATATTTTGCAAGTGGTATCCACCTTTTCATTCCTGATACTGTAATTGGTGTACTTTCCCTCTCTCTCACCTTTTATCAGTCTTGCTAAGGCTTTATATATTTAATCTCCCCACTCAAAAGTCATCATTTGGGCTTGGCTGATTTTTCTCTGTTGCACATTTGTTTTCTATTTTATTTTTAACCCGCCCTACATTCATTTTCTTCCTTTACCTTTATTTGAGGTTTAATTTGTTGATCTTTTCAAAGTGCCTGTGTGCTCAGTTGCATCCGACTTTTTGTGGCCCATGAACTAGAGCCCGCCAGGCTCCTCTGTCCATAGTTGAAGTGGGTTGCCATTTCTTTCTCCAGGGTAATCTTCCTGACCCAGGGATCGAACTCGTGTCTCTTGTATCTCCTTCATTGGCAGGAAGATTCTTTACCACTGCACCACCTGGGAAGCCCTAGTAAATGGATACCTAGATTATTTATTTTTCCAGTGTTTTTTGTTTTCTAATAAAGGAATTTAAGGTTATACATTCCCTTATAGGCCTCCTTTAACAGTAATCTATTTTTTTAAAATTTTATTTTATTTTTAAACTTTACATAATTGTATTAGTTTTGCCAAATATCAAAATGAATCTGCCACAGGTATACATGTGTTCCCCACCCTGAACCCTCCTCCGTCCTCCCTTCCCATACCATCCCTCTGGGTCGTCCCAGTGCACTAGCCCCAAGCATCCAGTATCGTGCATCGAACCTGGACTGGCAACTCGTTTCATACATGATATTTTACATGTTTCAATGCCATTAAACACAAAACATTAAAATTTACCATCTTAAAAAATTTTTAAGTGTACAGTTCAATAAGGTAAACTATATTCACATTGTTGGAAAACTTTATCTCCAGGACTTTTTCTTCCTGCAGATCTGAAACACTGTACCTGTTAAAAAATGACTCCCTCTTTTCCCTCTTACTCACAGTCACTGGCAACCACCATTCTACTTTGTGTTTCTATGAATCTGACTATTTTAGAAACCTCCTATGAGTGGAATCATGCAGTATTTGTCCTTTTGTGATTGACTTATTTCATTTAGCATGATGTCCTCAAGATTCATCCATATTGTAGCTTGGATCAGAATTTCCTTCCTTTTTAAAGGCTGAATAATATTCCATTGTGAGGATATGCCACATTTTCTTTGTCCATTCATCCATCAATGGACAGGTGTTCTTTCCACCTTTTGAATACTGTGAATCCAGCTATGAATATGAGTGTGTAACTATTTTTTGACATGTGGTATTTTCATTATTAACCAGTACAAAATGTTTTTAAGTTCTGTATTTATGTTCTTTTTAGTTAGTTGCTCATTCATGCCCGACTCTCTGTGACCCTGTGGACTGTAGCCCACCAGGCTCCTCTGTCCAGAGGATTCTGCAGGCAAGAATACTGGAGTGGGTAGCCATTCCCTATGTTCTGTCTATTATGTTCTATTCTATTTATAGGTTATTTTGAAGTAGTTCATCCCCAAATATCTGCATATTTTCTAGTTATATTTTTATTTATTTCTGGTGTAATTACACTGTAATCAGAAACATATTCTTTGTGATTTCAACATTTTGAAATTTGTTTAGACTTATTTTAGTCTTGTCTACCATGTGATTAATTTTGACAATTTTCTATGTGCACTTGTATGTATTTCCTCATTGCAGTAAGTTTTATCTGTTAATGAGGACATTTTTGGCAACTATGTGGGTGTTCTTTGGAAGGACTGAGACTAAAGTTGAAACTCCAATACTTTGGCCACCCCATGCGAAGACCTGACTCATTGGAAAAGACTCTGATGCTGGGAGGGATTCGGGGCAGGAGGAGAAGGGGACGACAGAGGTTGAGATGGCTGGATGGCATCACCCACTTGATGGACATGAGTTTGGGTGAACTCCAGGAGTTGGTGATGGACAGGGAAGCCTGGCGTTCTGCAATTCCTGGAGTCGCAAAGAGTCGGACGCGACTGAGCGACTGAACTGACCTGATGGTGTTCAAATCTAATTCTACTTTGATTTTTGTTTGCTTATTTTAAATCATTTACTGAAAGAAGTGTATTAAAAAGTATCCCATAGTGATTTTAGATTTGTCTTTTTGAGTTTGTTTTTTTCCTCACTTTATAAAGTTTGAGTGCATATAACTTAGTATGCATACACTTAAAATTTAAACTTATAATTTATTCCTAGCAGGTTGCCCTTTTTTATCAAGTTTTTTTTATTTTTTTCCTTTAATAATGCCTCTTTTCTTACTGTGAATATTAATGCAACTATACCAACTTTCTTTTTTAGGTAAATTTTTAAAATTTAGAATAGTTTTGTATTTACGGAGAAGTATAAAAGATAGTAGAGAGAGTTTTCCCTGTTGTTAACATCTTACATTCACATGGTACGTTTGTAGCAAGTAATGAAACAGTATCAATACATAATTATTAGCCACAGTTTATACTTCATTAAGTTTTTCTTAATTTTTACCTACTGTCCTTTTTCTTTTCTATTATTCTATTTAAGATACCGAATTAAATTTAATCTTCATGTCTCTTTAGGTACTTTTAAAAAAAGTTTTTATTTTGTACTGGGGTATAGCTGATTAACAATGTTGTGATGGTTTCAGGTGGACAGTGAAGAGACTTAGCTATACATGTGCATGTATCCATTCTCCCCCAAATTCCCCTCCCATCCAGGCTGCTACATAACATTGAGCAGAGTTCCCTGTGCTCTACAGTATGTCCTTGTTGATTATCTATTTTTTATTTTATTTTTTTGAACTTTTGTATTGGAGTATAGCCAATTAACAATATTGTGATAGTTTCAGGTGGACAGTGAAGAAACTCAGTCATACATGTACATGTATCCACTCTCCACCAAACTTCCCTCCCATCCAGGCTGCCATATAACACTGAGCAGAGTTCCCTGTGCTATACAGTAGGTCCTTGTTGGTTATCCATTTTAAGTATACCAGTGTGCTTTTGGATTGTGGTAGCTTCTTAGGCTTTCCTTGTTTTTGATGACTTTGACAGTTTGTAGAAGTACTCGTCAGGTATTTTAGACTATCCTTCTGTTCAGATTTGTCTGATACTCTCCTTCTGGTTAGTCAGGGCTTATAAACTTTGGGTCAGGAGACTGCATAGGGAGCAGTGCTGTTCTATTAAATCAGAGTGGAACTGACCACTGTTAATATTAACCTTGATCACCTGGGAGTTATGCCTCGTCTCCAGGAGGGGGCAGTGTCTGCACAAAATATATGGAGAAATTCTGCCCAGGGGTTTTCTGCTTTTCTCTTGTTTATTGTTTACATTGTGTGAACGCAAGGATATTTATTTTATACTTTGGATTATACAGTACTATTTTATTTATTGTTCAGATTGTTTCAACTTTCGCCCTTGTCTAATATAAAATGTCAGAGTCTTGTTTCCTTTCTCTCCAGGAATTTGGCACCTCAAGTTCTTTTTTCCTAATGAATTTTTTGGGGGGTATAGTTGCTTGACAACATTGTATTAGTTTCTGCTGTACAGCAAAGTGAATCAGCTGTATGGATACATATATCCCCTCTTTTTTGGATTCCCTGCCCATTTAGGTCACCACAGAGCATGGAATAGGACTTCTCTGGTGGCTCAGATGGCAAAACGTTTCCCTGCAGTGTAGAAGACCCGAGTTTGATCCCTGAGTTGGGAAGATTCCCTGGAGAGGGGAATGGCTACCCACTGAGGTATTCTTGCCTGGAGAATCCCTATGAACAGAAAAGCCTAGCAGGCTACAGCCCATGGGGTTTTAAAGAGTTGGACATGACTGAGCGACTTTCACTTTCTCTTCTGCTTGGCCTTGTTGCCTGGCAACCACCATTTTCTGCTAGTTTTCAACCATTTATGGGTGCACAGCTGCCTTGGAGAGAAAAGCCACACAGGATGCTGAGATAATTTCAGTGTTTTTTCATGCTTGTTG
Source organism: Bubalus kerabau (assembly GCF_029407905.1). Taxonomy (NCBI): domain Eukaryota; kingdom Metazoa; phylum Chordata; class Mammalia; order Artiodactyla; family Bovidae; genus Bubalus; species Bubalus kerabau. Next base: position 28,665,523 of record NC_073642.1, read on the forward strand.
GGATCTCAGCCCCTCAAGTCCTAGCTGCTTTGGCAGTTCTCTGATGCTTCCATAGAAATTGAAAAAACAACAACAACAACAACAACAACAACACATCAAAAGTTACTAGTTGTTACTGGTGGGGGGATTAGACTGGTACAAGCTGGTACACCATCATCAGAAGTAGACTTTCTCAGGCACAGCATTTTTTATTCTCCCCACTGTGTCATGGGTGATGGTATCTTAAAACATGCTTTGTAGCCATACATCAGATATCCCAAGTAATGCACATTTTATTTATCTATTTATATTGTTTTAAGAGGTTTATGTATTTGATGTGGACCACTTTTAAAGTCTTTATTGAATTTGTTACAATATTGCTTCTATTTTTATGTTTTGGGGTTTTTTTTTTTTGGCCATGAGACATGTGGGATCTTAGCTCCCCTACCAGGGATTGAACCTGTACCCTCTGCATTGGAAGATGAACTCTTAACCACTGGACTGCCAGGGAAGTCCCTGTAATGCATATTTTTATGTCATAAATCATTCTTTGCTTTTCCTTCATTTTTATCCTTTGTCACAAGGGCTATAAAAGGAATGTCTTCCACCTCCTCTTCAAGGCAAGGGAAAAAGAAGAAAATAGCCTTCATTATAAGCTTGTGATGAAAGGAACAGATGGGAGAACTGTGTGAAATGGGCTTTTCAGTCTTGGGGATAGAGGGCCAGTGCAATTATTGGTGCAAGATTTTGGGTTTTCCTTAAAGAATTGAAGCCTCTCTGCCTCGTTAAGAGTGGGCTTGCAGAAGAGCACTGCTTCAGGGCTGAGCTTTGTGATTCATGTGAGCAAGTCTGGCTGTGAAAGCACAGCTTTAACTGGATCGAGCAGGATACGTAAGATCTTCCATGCGTGATACAGCTAAACCTCATCTCTGCCACCCCTACACTTGATGTCTTCCAGGTTTCTGTCATCTGCAGTTCTGAAGAGCTGCAGTCTTTGTTATCATCATCCCTGGTTGAACCAGATCATTGGAAAATCCCCACAGATGGATGCTTATCCACAAATTGATGACTTCTTAGTCTGATCACTCAGCTGGCCACTAATCCACCTCATTTTGCCATATCCAACTCATCAGCATACTTCAGTTTGAGCCACAGGAAAGTTAGGAAAGACTTGTCATGTGTCCTGTTGAAATTCAGGTGTATTCTCTCTCTTTAGGGTCTCCCTTGCCCACCATCGTACATGCCTCCTCAGAGAGGAAACATGGTGAGTTTCACAAACTCATTGTCAGCTCATAATGGCCATGTTAAGAAAATTTTTATTGGAGTATAGTTGCTTTACAATGTTGTGTTAGGACAACTTCATTTTCAGAGACCAACCGTCTATCTCTTTAGACTCTTCATCCCAAAGGGAGCCCTGTGCTACCCAAGACAAAATTTGCCTTCCTGTTGGTAATACCTACAATTCTGTTCTGTACTCCGTGCTCCATCTCCAGATCTGGAGCCCCGAGGTCAGGGACCCTAGGTTGGCAGCCCGCTCTACCCTGCAGTGGGCACTGCAGAGAGGAGAGACGGCACCCGCAGAGAGATGCCTGACCATAACACAGGCAGTGGGCACTCTGCAGCTGCTGTGACGAGGTGGGACCATGAGGAGGTCTGACCTGCCAGTTTCTGGAGGGAGCATTTTCCATCTTTATCTAAGCCATCCTGCTCAGATCTGACCTTGAAATCCACTTTTCTCTTCCCTGTTCAGGAAGGGGACTGAACTGAGGGGGGCCATCGGGGGCCTCAAGGCAGCTGCAATGAATTGTGTTTAGTCTCTCAGATCTGAAACCTGCAAACCTGTTTTTCCAAGAAGTCCTGGAACTTTTATTCTTGATTCCAAAGATATGATGGCTGGAGGGTGGCCAGATGGCTGGCTTCCTGTCCAATGTGGTGGTCCACATTTGATCTCAGGCCAACAGCATCGGCCCAATTCTGACACCTGTTAGAATCACAGATGTAGAGAATGGACGAGTAGACACAATGAGGGAAGGGGAGGGTGGGATGAATTGAGAGACTGGGATCGACATATATATACTACCATGTGTAAAATGGATAGCTAGTGGGAAGCTGCTGTATAGCACAGGGAGCTCAGCTGGATGCTCTGTGATGACATAGAGTGGTGAGATGGGGGGTGGGGAGAGGTCCAAGAGGGAGGAGATATATGTATACATATAGCGATTCCCTGGTGGCTCAGACAGTTAAGAATCCACCTGCATTGCAGAAGACCTGGGTTGGGAAGATCCCTGTATTCTTGCCTGGGAAATCCCATGGACAGAGGAGCCTTGGGGGCTACAGTCCGTGGGGTCACAAGGTGTTGGACACAATTGAGCAACTAACACTTCATAGCTGATTCACATTGTACAACAGAAATGAATGCAACATTATAAAGCAACTATACTTCAATTAAAAAAATAAAATCAGACAATTGCTCAGAAAAATGAGAAAAAATAAACAACTGGTCAAAAAAAAGAGAGAAGAAAAGCACACCCTCAGCCCCTCCCAGATGCCCAGAGTTCTGAGCTCTAGGCTCTGAAGTGTGGGGGACTGACTGGTGAAGGACCTGCTGGATGCAAAGCCAGTCAGAGATGCCACAAGGGGACAAAAGGGCCAGGGCCTTGGGACTGACTATGGACAACTGAGCCCTAAGTGGGTCCCTGCCCTGGACCCAAGACAGCTCTGGGATCTCTGTCCTCAGCTGGAGGCCAAGACCAGAGACTGCTGGCGACAGCACCAAAATTGGAGCCGGCCACACCCTCTGGGACAGGTGAGGACCCAGGAGGCTAGAGAAGTGCCTGGGGATCCTTGCCAGAGGCTGCCTGGTCCCTCATCCCTGCACAGGGGGACCCCGCTCCCTACTTCTCCGTCAGCTGCCAGCCACACGTCAGCGACTGCCAGCTGACAGCCTTGGCATCCTTTTGAATTTTTGTCTTGAGAAGTCAAAGGCAGGGCCCTCATTTGTTAAGTACCTGCAGTGTATCCCCTCCTCAGACTTTTCTAGGGTCAGAGGTTTCTAGGAGATGGGGAGGTGGGGGCAAAGGGGAGGGTGTGTGTGTGTGTGCCCACGTGTTTTAATGTGTGTGTGCACACAGCCAGGTCTCCTGCCAGAAGAATCATCGTGCACGCTGTTAGCAACAGTAGGGAGGACACAGCTGAGCCCAGGGGTGGTGGGGAGCTGCCTGTCAGCAGGGGCTGGCCCTTCCCCAGCCAAGGACGAGGGAGCCTGTGTGTGGGGAATTCAGGGGTACAGAAACCCAGGTGTGTCCAGAGGGGAGCTGCCACAGGTGACTCCTGCATCTTCTTTTTTATAATCCCTCCTCCGCCCCCACCACCGCACTAAATACCCCAGAGTTCCCTGCTTCCCCCAGAGGAAACGTTTCTAGGTAAGTTACATGTAAGTAGAGTTAAATCATTTTAAATAAGCCAGGAGAGGCTGGCTATTCAAAGAAATCCCCAGAGAGATCTTTTATTCAGAAGATAATCATTTGACAGAGTGACGGAGCATCCTGCCCTTTGTCTCAGGAGTTTCATCTCAGCTTTTGGAATTTCCTTTTACACCCTTCCAGCTGCCATCACTGGAGGATGTGCCCACCCCCCCACCCCCACCCCCGACAACCTGCAGAAAGTCACAGAATGTTCTGGGTTGGGGCAGGGCTGGCAGACAGCCAGGGGAGAATTGCGAGAAGGATGGTGTAAATGAATGATTGATGGTGTGAATGATCACCTGGGTGGTGCCTCCATTGGGTTTGTTGAGACTCTGGGGCGGGGGGCTTGCAAGGTCTTTAAGTGTTCGTGTGTCCCACGACACAGGTAAATGCCACTTTAGTGAAAGTGAAAGTTGCTTAATCGTATCTCACTCTTTTCGACCCTGTGGACTATAGCATGCCAGGCTCTCTGTCCACAGGATTTCCCAGGCAAGAATGCTGGAGTGGGCTGCCATGCCCTCCTCCAGGGGATCTTTCCGACTCAGGGATTTGAACCCATGTCTCCTGCATTGGCAGGTGGGTTATTTACCACTAGCGCCACCTGGGAAGCCCCAGAAATATCACTCAAAAATGAATAAAGGAGGGAAGTGAATAACACTGTCTCATCACTCAAATCAAACCTCTGCTGGGATTTAAATGGATTTCTTCACAGTTTATTCTGTTTATTGGGTGGTGAATAAATTACAGCAGCATATTTTATGCAATAAACTCTTTGTAAATATTTTAATTGCTGCATAATTGTCTTACAAATGTGCTGTGCTTAGTCACTCAGTCCTGTCCGACTCTTTGCGACTCCATGGACTGTAACCTGCCAGGCTCCTCTGTCTGTGGGATTCTCCAGGCAAGAATACTAGAGTGGGTTGCCATTTTCTTCTCCAAAAAATGATGTAAATGAATTTATTTACCTAACAGAAACAGACTCACAGACATGGAAAATTCACTATGGTTACCAAAGGGGAAAGGATTGGGAGAGGAATAAATTGGGAGTTTGGAATTAACACATTCACACTACTATATATAATCTAGATAATCAACAAAGACCTGTATAGCACAGGGAACTATATTCAATACCTTGTGATAACCTATGATGGAAAAGGATCTGAAAAAATATATATATATGTTTATACATGTATGACTGATTCACTTTTCTGGTCACGAGAAACTAACACAACATCGTAAATCAACTATACTCCAATTATATAGGACAGAGAAGTCATGAGTGAGTGGCGAGTTGGGAGGAAGCAGCAGGTGTCTTGGGGGGCCACCAGGGTCCCCTTTTCCTCCTCCAGCCCTGGTGCCCTCCTGTCTCCTTGGCAGGGCATGCAATGGTCCTGACACCGGAGTCAGCTGAGGTGGGGTGTCCTGTCATCTGAACGGACACAAGTTACATCTCCTGGGCGTGCTTCTTGGGCCAGGTTCTGACTCTCCTGTCATCCTTCCTCCTTGCAGTGGCTGCTGCCTGGTGACGATGGCCGTATGAGCCCCACCATGGCCCACCGGAAGCGTCAGAGTGTGGCGAGCAGCCTGCTGGACCACAGGGCAAGGCCGGGCCCGGAACCCGAAAGTGAGGACGCGGAACTGGCCCTGGAGGAGTACGTGCCCACCGACCTGGAGCTGGCGGCCCTGCGGCCCGAGAGCCCAGTGCCTGCTGAGCAGGGTGGCCCTGACCAGAGCCCTGATGGGGACTCCAGCTCCGACTATGTGAACAACACCTCGGAGGAGGAGGACTACGATGAGGGGCTGCCCGAAGAGGAGGAGGGCATCACCTACTACATCCGCTACTGCCCCGAGGACGACAGCTACCTGCAGGGCACAGACTGTGACGGGCAGGGCTACCTGGCTCATGACACGCGACACCTGGAGACAGATGAGTGCCAGGAGGCGGTGGAGGAGTGGACGGAGCCCACGGGCCCACATGCACATGGCCACAGTGACCCGGGCAGCCCTGGCTACCGGGACGGCCACCTCTCTGTCCCCGAGGATGAGGCCTCAGTCCTGGACTCCCGGGACCAGGAAGAGGACGTCCACTACTGTCCCAGCGAGGAGGCCTACCAGGACTACTACCCTGCTGAGGCCAATGGGAATGCAGGCAGCACGTCGCCCTACCGCCCAAGGCGCAGGGACGGGGACCCAGAGGACCAGGAGGAGGACATCGACCAGATCGTGGCCGAGATCAAGATGAGCCTGAGCATGAGCAGCATCACAAGTGGCGGCGAGGCCAGCCCCGAGCACGCACCACGGGGGCCCGAGACGGGGCCTGGGGACTCCCCTGAGGCCTGCCCGCCGGCTGAGGCCAGCCGTGGCCCCAACAGACACGAGGGCAGGCCCAAGTCGCTGAACCTCCCTCCTGAAGCCAAGCACCCCGCCGACCCTCAGAGGAGCTTCAAGACCAAGACCAGGACCCCGGAGGAGAGGCCCAAGTGGCCCCAAGAAGAGGTAAGATTCTGGCTGGCCCTGGGGAAGCGGAGGGAGGGGCTGAGAGCAAAGGTGTCCATGCAGCCCACGGGTCAGAATGCGAGCCAGCGCTCCACGTGTTCAGTTATGCGTGGACTTTCCAGCCACTCCTGTTCACCCATCAGATGCTGTAGTAATTGCTGAGGAAATCTTGTTGAGGCTGATTGGCAACCAGGGCTCCCAGCAGACACCCAGACCCCCCGCAGAGCTTGGGTCCTTCCCCTGCTTGCTCTGATCTGCTTGTGTGGGAGTGGTCCCTGAGACTGTTGCCCCTCTCTGGGTGGTTTTGGTCAGTCACAGGGATCTAGTACTGTCGGCAAGTGCAGACAGCTGTGGCCAGTGGTTGGGACAGCCTAGTGGCAAGGGGCAGCAACCTGAGTGCATTTCACAGGGGTAGTTGAATCTGGTGACACTTCTCTGAAAGCCTGGGGGCCTTGGTGTAATTGGAAATTCACTGTAAATAACCATTTTGCAAATAATTATTTGAAGGTTTGACAGAGATGTGGAGAAGAAATGCATGCTAATGAGGCCAGTGGATTTAAGCGTAACTATATTTTCTTTTAATTATAGCAAAGTAAAGTGTATATTGTAATAAACACTTTTGAAAAGCTGCCTTCAAAAAAACCTTGTGTATATAAAAAGAAGATGTGATTATTAGATGCCTGTAAAGGAACTTATATTTGGCTAATTCTGTGGACAAATGAAAATGAATTGCTTTCATATATTTTTATTGGGATATAGTGCTGATGCTGGGGAGGATTGAGGGCAGGAGGAGAAGGGGACAACAGAAGATGAGATGGTTGGATGGCATCACGGACTCAATGGACATGGGTTTGGGTGGACTCCGGGAGTTGGTGATGGACAGGGAGGCCTGGTGTGCTGTGGTTCATGGGGTCGCAAAGAGTAGGACACAACTGAGCAACTGAACTGAACTGAACTGATAGTTGCTTTACATTGTTGTGTTAGTTTCAGCTGTACAGCAAAGTGAATCAGCTTATATCAGGGGATATATACATATATCCCCTCCCTCTTGAGCCTCAGCAAAGTGAATCAGCTTATATCAGGGGATATATACATATATCCCCTCCCTCTTGAGCCTCCTCCTACACCCATCCCACCCCTCTAGGTCATCACAGAGCACTGAACTGAGCTCCCTGTGCTATACAGCAGCTTCCCACTAGCTATCCATTTTACATATGATAGTGTATATGTGTCAATTCCAGTCTCCCAATTCATCCCACAGTCTCCTTTACCCCATGTCCACAAGTCTGTTCTCTATGTCTGCATCTCTATTCCTGCCGTGCAAATAGGTTCATCTGTACCATTTTTCTCGATTCCACATATATGTGTTAATATATAGTATTTGTTTTTCTCTTTCTGACTTACTTCACTCTGTATGCCTCTCTCTCGGTTCATCCACATCTCTATCTACAAATGATCAAATTTCATTCCTTTTTCAGTTCAGTTCAGTCGCTCAGTCATGTCCGACTCTTTGCGACCCCATGAACCGCAACACACCAGGCCTCCCTGTCCATCACCAACTCCCGGAGTCCACCCAAACCCATGTCCATTGAGTCGGTGATGTCATCAAACCATCTAATCCTCTGTTGTCTCCTTCTCCTCCTGCCCTCAATCTTTCCCAGCATCAGGGTCTTTTCTAATGAGTCAGCTCTTCGCAGCAGGTAGCCAAAAGATTGGAGTTTCAGCTTCAACATCAGTCCTTCCAATGAACACCCAGGACTGATCTCCTTTAGGATGGACTGGTTGGATCTCCTTGCAGTCCAAGGGACTCTCAAGAGTCTTCTTGAACACCACAGTTCAAAAGCATCAATTCTTCAGCACTCAGCTTTCTTTATAGTCCAACTCTCACATCCATACATGACCACTGGAAAAACCATAGCCTTGACTAGATGGACCTTTGCAGCCAAAGATAGAGAAGGTCTATACAGTCAACAAAAATAAGACCAGGAGATGACTGTGGCTCAGATCCTTATTATGGCTAATAAGGAGTTCCTTATTATGACTGTTTATGGCTGAGTAATATTCCATTTTTTCACTTTTTATTCCAATTTTTCCTTTTTATGGCTGAGTAATACTCCATTGCATATATATGCTTTCATATTTTTAATGCCTTCATTAATATTTTTTCCCCAGAAGAGTTCATGCATTTGAGAAATATATAAAGTGAGAGCTTGTGTTTGGGCGAAATGTCCTGTTGACTCACAGTTAAGTTTCTAGAACTTCCCTTTGATGCCTTTTGATTTTTTTTAAAAGATTGATAAGCATAAGCTGACTTCATTTTTGGAGTGTTCCTGTCACTCAAGGCAGTTGTGTATGCACTGGGGGCTTTGGGCTGTAAAGAAACTCTTGTTGCATTAGTGGATATGGGGGAGGCCCCCCCCATGAGGGGGGCAGCTCTGAATTTCTGAACTGGCATTCCTTCAGAGCCTACTCTCCCACTGAGGCCACTCCTGATCTCCTGGGCTGGCTGCATCTGCAAAGCCTCCCACGTGGTGCAAGGAAATTGCCCTTGCCATGTGCTAGGCTCTGGGGTGCAGAGATGAAAGTGACTTGAGCTTGCATGGAGAACCTCATTCTAGAGGGAGAGACTCTCTGTCCATCTGGGTGTGACTGGGAGCCTAGAGGAGCCCCTGCCCGGCCCACGAGTCCCAGGCAGGCTTTCTGGGGACAGGCGATAAGTGATAAGGCAATGGGTGATAAGCAGGGTGGCCCTGGGACTTAGAGGGGGGGCTTTGGGAAATTAGCTGACCAGGAAGGGCTGAACCTGGAGGTCATGGGTATCCTCAGCATGCAGCAGGGTTGGGGATTGTGACGAGGCCAGGAGGACAAGTGGAAGTGAAGGACCTGGCTTGAGGATGGTGATGTGAGAGGGACAGAGCCCATCAGGGGGCTGGGAACCTCAAGGGGGCTAAGGGGCAGGACGTCAGGAAGGCCCAGAGCATCTCAGGTGGATGGCCAAGGCAGAGGCTCCTGTGTAAGGGACAGAGGGGATGGGTTTGGCAGCATCTATAAAAACAGGTGCCAAGGAAGAGGGTGCCTGCCATGTGTGGAGCTGGAATTGCACTGCTTTGATTCGAATGGCATGGATGTGCCATGGAATGTGTCCAGGGCAGATTTAAGCAACAGAGAACTGGGTGGAGGACTGGGGCAGGGTGCTGACCCCCCAGCATCTTCCATCCCTGAACACCATCAGCATCCCCTACAAGTTCCAGGAACTCGAGACACATCCCAGAGGATCCGTTATTCTCATGACATTCCCCAGGAAGTGCAGGGCTCCATAGGAGAATATATAGCAACAGCTTCTGTTCATGGAGAAAGACCACATTGCCGAGCATGAGATTTGGAGATGGAACAGCGTGGCAGAGGCAGTCATGGGGTTTGCACCCCAAAGCACTCAGATCACGGTCAGTGCTAATCGGTGACTAAAAAAGACACGGCCCTGTGGTGATAGGAAGCTAACCAAGAATACCTCCCAGCTTTGCACTAGTGCATGCCATGGACAACTCAGGAGAACTCAGCACAGCTCAGAAAGGCTGAGAAAGGGTGTGACACAGGAGGGTGCCCCAGGACCGAGAGTGGACTCCAGACCCTGCCAGGACCATGATCAGCCTTCACAGGAGAAAAGCTGGTCTCTCCACCTGAGCCCAAGCCCAGGCCCAGACTGCTGGAGTGAACGGATGCCTGGATCTGAACTTGTTGGGTCCCTCTGGTTGGTTCCAGCAGCAAACAGATGGTCCTCTTCAGGCATGGTGACTGAGCTGGCCATGCGCTGTCCTTGGTACTGACACAAATGTTGGGTCTGCCCCTCTGCTGGCCACTTGCCCTGTGCTGGGTGCAGCCAGGCTGGATAGGTCAGAGGGCCTGAGCTAGAGTTTAGATGAGGGTCTGTGGCTCAGGACAGTGCTGGGGGAGCACCACATCAGCTTGGAGGGAGGTTGCTGTTGGGGGCGTTGCCTGTTTACCCTCCTTGGTCAGTCCTCTTCATCAGCCCAAACACTTGCAGATGGCCTCAGATTCTGCCTCCGTTGCCCATTTTGACTGTTGGTGCAGCTCTGCCCCACCCCGACCCCTCCCTCTTAGTCTTTGGGTCTCAAGCTTCCCTTCAAAGCAGCCCCGGGTGCCAGCTAGGAGATCCATGTCCCTGACCTTGACTCCTGGAGCCTCTGGATCTCTGACTTTGGACGGTTATGCTCTGCTGAAGACTCACCCATCCCAGGGTCTTCCTCAGATGGGCTCAGACCCAGACTACTCCTACCTGAGCCAGGTCTCTGGGTGCTTCTGGGGAGCTCTGGCCACTGAGGCTGCTTCTTCTTTCTCTGTGTGTCAGCTCAGTCATGTCCAACTGTGTGACCCCATGGACTGTAACCACCCCTGCCCCCAGGCTCCTCTGTCTGTGGAATTCTCCAGGCAAGAATACTGGAGTGGGTTGCCATTTCCTCCTCCAGGGGATCTTTCCGACCCAGATCTTCTCGAACCTGGATCTCCCACATTGCAGGCAGATTTTTTACCATCTGAGCCACAAGGCAAGCCATTGAAAATAGATGCTCTTCGTTGCTGTGATCTGTTTATTCCCTTCTGCATTCATTCATTCGTTTGTTCATTCATGGGGACCCATGAATATAAAACATAGCATGCTGGTCACTTTTAGAAATGTGAATGTTAATTTCAAGAAATGAGGGGATAATGTAGTCATTCACTGGTCCTCAAAACCTACTCCAGACACAAGAGTGGTGGTGGGTTAGAGTTTTTCTTGTTACATTGAATTTGCAAATTTGCAATGGGAGATGTCATGAAGTAGACTTGCTGCCTGAGGTTTTTTTTGCCCGATATCTTATTTAATCTACAACCCCCTTTCTAAATGCCAGGAAAAAAATGAAACAGGGAATTAAGCCAAAGGATTCTAAGTCACCTAAAATATGGGCTGCTTGGCACAAATTCAGAGATTTCAGCTTGGTCATTATTTTCAGTATTTGTGGGAAGATTGATTTCTCTTCTGAGCCACAGTTAGTTACCTAAGAAAGACTTTTACATACAATACAATGGAATATTATTCATCCCTAAAAAGAAAGGAGATGCTACAACAGGGATGAACCTTGAGGCCACTGTGCTGAGTGAAAATAGCCTCACAAAAAGTCAAATCCTATATGATTCCACACAAGTGAGGTACCTAGACTAATTAAACCCACAGAGATGGAGGCAGACTGGGAGTTGGTGGGATTTGGGGGGGATGGGGTTAGTGTTTAATGGAGACAGAGCTTCCATTGGGGATGATGAAAAGTTCTGGGGCCGAATGGTGGTGATGATTGTACATCGGTGTGCATGCACCTAATGCCACTTAATTGTCCACCTAAAATTGGTTAAAATGATACATTTTATTTTAGGTATATCTAACAAGAAAAGACTCTTGTCCCATTCACCAGGCTGAGCCAACTAAAATCATCTGAAACCAAGTTGAGCCAATCTGAGCCCCTGTAACCCATATCATGCAAACAAAACATTCTTTGTCTATCCGAAGGACTGGTGGACCCACAGGAGAGATAGCTGACCACACTCATGTGGGCCTGTGGACACTGGGTGGATCTGCACATCTCTGGAAGTTTTCAGGATATTCAGGATTAAGATGAGCCATGAGTAGACAACCACATCCTGAGTGAGGAGGGGGCACCTTCCCTCTCTCCTTCTGGGGTCTTGTCCAGTAACAGACGTGATCCCACCTTGGCAGGGGTGGAAGGGCAGAGGAGGGTTGGACCGCAGATTATTATTCCTGCTGGGCTTTCACATAGATCATGCAGACCACTGGGTTACATGAAATGATTGAGGTCGTACCTTGTTAGTATCATTAAAAGAAAAATATGTTATCAAATTTACTATGAAAACACTCTCTCCTCATCCTCAACTTTAAGAAAACCAGATGTTCTGTACAGCACATTCATAACAGTAGATTTAATAGAAGTTCACTAGATCATTGGGATCTCCTGGTTAAACTTGCTTTTCAAATTAGGAGTTATATGATTTAGTATTGGTAGCTGTAGGCAGTTCCATTGAGTTGTTTATTATTTAGGACTAGTAGTATTATTTGGAGAAGAAAATGGCAACTCACTCCAGTATTTCTTGTCTGGAAAATTCCATGGACAGAGGAGCCTGGTGGGCTAAAACCATGGGGTTGTAAAGAGTTGGACACGACTGAACACACACATGCCAATAGTATTATTTAGGACTTATTTATTAATTTATTTTTGGCTGTGCTGGGTCTTCACTGCTGCTCAGGCTTTTCTGTAGTTGTGGTGAGTGGGGGGCTACTCTCTAGTTATCATGGGCTTCTCACTGTGGTGGCTTCTCTTGTTGCAGAGCATGGGCTCTAGAGCACAGGCTCAGTAATTGTGGTGCACCGGCTTAGCTGCTCCATGGCCTGCTCCATGGCATGTGGGATCTTCCGGACCAGGGATCAAACTCACATCTCCTACATTGGCAGGCCACCAGGGAAGTCCAGGACTAAAAGTATTGACTGGAACAGAGAATTCCTTCTCATGTCCAGAGAACAGAGAGCTGGTTTGGGCAGTTCTAGGCTGGGAATGGCAGTCTCTATGGACAAGCTAAATATGGGAAGTGTCTTGGAGCTGGAATTTGAACATTGACTTAGCATCCTCATCTGGTTTCCTTCTGACCTGGGTGCCTTGGTTTCATGCACTTATCTGATGCCACATTCACTTTCCCAGAATGTGTGACGGGCTCTATGCTGAAAGGGGAGTGGTTGGGGGAACAGGGAGGGTCTCCGGGCTCACAAGAGCTACTGGCCTGAACTTGCTGCAATACCAAAAGGTTGCTCTTCACCCTGGAGGGTCATTAAACTGCTGTCATTAGGCTGTGATTGAACTGTTCACACAGAGCTCCTTACCTTATAGTTACTGGCAGGGATGGGTGTGTTTGTAGCAAACTTATGAAACCAGTGGGAGAAGCAGCCTGCTGGCCCCCAGGGGTCATGGGGCTTTTCACCTTTGAGAATTGAGCTAAATCACATGTGATGCTCCCTGGTCCTATAACTGCCCGGAGTGTTAGGGTGCCTCCTTCCCCAGGATGGAATCTGGAATCCAACTGTGACATCCAGGGTGGGGGGCAGGTGTTTTGGAAGGAGAAGTATCTGTGGTCCTGTCACTGTATTTGGGCTGCCCGCCTCCTCCCCCTGGCCCTTGTGTCCCTAGTGAGGGCTAGTCCTGCACCAGCTGGCCCTGACGGCCATGCAGGAATCTAGTGCTTAGTTGAAAGGGGTGTCAAAGGTGGAGTCAGTGTGTTTTTGATCATTTGAGGTCTCTTTACTCCTTTCCCTGTTACTTTAAAAGTGTAGCTATAGACACATAACATGAAATTTACTGATTTGACCATTTTAGAGGGTACAATTCAGTGACATCGACTGCAATGTTGTACAACCACCACCACTCAGTTCTAGAACATTTTCCTCAACCCTAGAGGAGACCATGCTTATTATTTTTTAAATATTCATTTGTATTTATTGACTGTACTGAGTCTTAGTTGGGGCATTTGGGATCTAGTTCCCTGACCAGGGATTGAACCCAGGCCCTCTGCATTGGGAGTGAGGAGTCTTAGCCACTGGACCAAGCAGTCAGTCCTCAATTTCCTCTCCCTGTAGACCCTGGTGATGACAAATCTGCTCTCCTTCTGTGTTAGCAGACCCCTGAGATATTGTGGTTTGATGCCAGACCACTGCAGTTAAGTGAATATCTCAATAAAGTGAGTCACACACATTTTTTGATGTCTCAGTGCATCCAAAAGTTATATTCACACTATACTGTCATCTGTTAGGTGTGTAATAGTGTTTAAAAAACAATGTGTACCTTAATTTAAGAGTGCTTTAGTATTTAACTGGTGGTCCAGTGGATAAGAATCCTCATGTGAATGCAGGCTTGATCCCTGGTCCAGGAAGGTCCCACATGTCTCGGGGCAACTAAGCCTGTGTACCACAACTACTGAGATGGCACTCTAGAGCCCCTGCTCTGAAACAGGAGAAACTACTGCAGTGAGAAGCCTGAATACTTCAACTAGAGAGCAGCCCCCGCTTGCTGCAACTGGAGACAAACCCACGTAGCAACAAAGACCCAGCATAGCCAAAATTAATAAATAAAATTTAAAAATTATTATAAAGGAATACTTTATTGCTAAAAAATACTAAGCATCATCTGAGCCTTCTGGGGTTGTCATCTTTTTTGCAGGCAGAAGGCCTGGCCTCAGTGTGGATGGCTGGTGACTGGTCAGCCTGGTGGTTGCTGAAGACTGGGGTGGCCATGGCAATTTCTTAAAATAAGATGACAGTGAAATTTACCTCAATTGATGGACTCTTCCTTTCACAAACAATTTCTCTGTATCATGCAATGCAGTTTGAGAGCATTTTTACCCACAGTAGAATTTCTTTCAAAATTGGAGTCAATCCAATCCAATTTTGGAACTCTGCCACTGCTTCATCAGCTAAGTTTATGTAATATTCTAAATCCTTTGTTGTCATTTCAACAATCTTCACAGCATCTTCACCAGGATTAGATTCCTTCCCAAGAAACCACTTTCTTTGTTCATCCATAAGAAGCAAATTCCTCATGCATTTAAATTGTATCATGAGATTGCAGTAATTCAGTAACATCTTCAGGCTCCACTTCTAATTCTAGTTCTCTTACTGTTGCCACCACATCTGTAGTTACTTCTTCCGCTCAGGAATCCACTTCAAAGTCATTCATGAGGGTCGGAATCAACTTCTAAATTCCTGTCATTGTTGATGTTCTGACCTCTTCCTGTGAATCATGAATGTTCTTAATGGCATCTAGAATGGTGAATCCTTTACAGAATGTTTCAATCTACTTTGCCCAGATCAATCAGAGGAATCACTATGGCAGCCTCACAAAGTGTATTTTTGAAATAGTAATGAGGATGGAGACACAGAGGCCAGTTTAGGAAAACATGGCTCTACTCAGAAAGTCTTGCCCCCAGGGTACCCTCCACCCCTTCCTAAAGTGCCCTGTGAACAGAGAGTGAACGATGGAATGAGGCGCCAGAGGGGCCCAGTGTTGGTGGTGGAGGAAGTTTTATCAGACAAGTCACAGAGAGTAAGGCCAGCCCCCAGTGGCTTCCCCAGTGGATCTCGTCATGATTCTCTTAAGCCAGAGTTTTGGCTTCCTTGGTGGCTCAGATGGTAAAGAGTCCGTCTGCAATGTGGGAGACCGGGGTTCAATCCCTGGGTCAGGAAGATCCCCTGGAGGAGGGCATGGCAACCCACTCCAGTATTCTTGCCTGGAGAATCCCATGGACAGAGGAGCCTGGTGGCCTGCAGTCCATGGAGTGGCACAGAGTTGGACACGACTGAAGCGACTAAGCAGTAGCAGCGGTGGCTTTGAGAAGATGTGATCGTCCCCTGAGGGATGAGTGAGAGAAGAGTCAAGACTTGATCCAAGGGCTTCTCCTCCTCCAGGTGAAGATCATGGAGTGGCCTGAATGCTGAGAGGTACAGAGCCAGATTGTTATTTTTCTGAGCCACCATTTGTCAGGGGATGGATCGAAGGGCCTCTGAGAGAAGATGAGGAGGGCACTGATGAGACCGTCAGTGATCAGACCATCAGCAGCCCTGTGGGGGATGCCCCCAGCTTGGCCCCATGGGAGCATCTGTAGTGTCGCTGTCCCAGTTGAAACCACCCCCGCCCCCCACTTCCCTGAGCAGGACGGAGGAGGGCACGTCTTGGATGGAATGACTGATGTGTCAGTTGACCAATGCCTTTGAAAACAAGAAAGGATTCCTGGAGAAGGTTCTCCCTTTGCTGAGTGCAGCACTGGCGTTTCTCTGACACTGAGTCCTGTCTGGAGAGAGATGGGACAGTCCAGTGGGAAGCAGTGGCTTCCTTGGCCTTGTGTTGATGCTGTCTGTCCCTGATGGAGCTCCCCTCCATGTCGCTCATCCCCGTGTCATCCAGGACCACATTTGGAAACACCTGGCTTTTGTTCCAGATGACTCGAGAGTGACTGGGCGTGTGCTTGTTTGCCATTATTCCATCCGAAGCCACGTGGATCATTTCACCGGATTTTCAGTTTAATCCAGCAGGCACAATCAGAATTGACACGTTTAAAAAGCTCCAGCTTTAATTTCACCAACTGGAGCCAGGATGTTTTTTGTCTGCATGCGTGTGTGCCTAGTCATGTCCGACTCTTTGCAACCCCGTAGACTGTAGCCCACCCGGCTCCTCTGTCCATGGGGGTGTCCAGGCAAGAATACTGGATTGGGTTGCCATTTCCTTCTCCAGGGGATTCTCCCCACCTAGGGATAGAACTCTCATCTCTTATGTCTCCTGCACTGGCAGGCAGATTCTTTACCATTGAGCCACCCGGGAAGCCTGGGTGTATTTATTCATTTTTCAAATGAGTGGATTTTTCTTACAGGCATGTCATCTCTGCCCTGAACAGCTGGCCCTGGTGCTGGCTTTTTGTGCCCAACCTGTGCCACCAGATAGTGTTCTGCTCTCAGGGATCCATGAAGGGCAGGTTTGGGGTTCCTGCTGCATTAGCATGTTTCAGTTCACCTGCCCCTCCTCACCAGCGATGGCTGATAGGGGTTCCAGTAGGTGGCACCAAGAATGCCCACTGGAATTACTTAATGAGGGATATGGCCCAGCTTTCCATGTTGGCTGTGAAAATCAGAGATAACCCTGGCTGGCATTTTATTTTGAGGTGCACCTGGCTGCTGGGCCGTGGGGAGGGCACAAAGGGTTGAATATCATCTTCCTCTAAGATTCCAGGACCCCACGTCCACGTGGGCCTCTCACCATGCTCATTTCGGATGCTGTGTCACCTGCTGCCAAGCCCCCCACCCCTGCCATGAGATGATGACAGGAGCACCAGATAGGTTTTCCCAAGGAGAAGTAGCAGAAGTCACCCCCTGCCTCTCTGGAAACAACTCTGGTTGTTTTTCATGAGATGTGGTTGCCATGGTGATGAGAGGTCCAAGGGAGTTAAAGGAAATGTTGCTCCAGAGGGAAGGGTCCAGGCTGCGGAAGCTTTGGGGAGAAGCTGCCCTTCGACGTGAGCCTGAGACTTTGTGTTGCCCATGGTCACCACATGCTGTGGCCCCATGCTGAGGTGTTGGGGTGGAGGTAGGATGATGTGAGGCACTGACGTCTGGCCAGCCTGGGTTCCCTGGCCAAGCCCAAAGTGGGTCCCTCAGAATGGAGACCTCTTCCATTTCTCAGAGGCACCTGACACAAGGCAGGTGGCAGTCCTGGAGGTACTGTTTTCCCCACCATGTATCTGGCACCTCAATGAGAGTCTATTACCCCACATGATGGTCCTCTTCCTGCCAGAAAAATTAGGTTCTAGACCAAACTGTAACATTCGTGGAAGGAGTGTTATCTTTTAGTCCTTTCAGGCTGCTAAATCAGAGTATCATAAACCAGGGGACTTAGAACAACATGCATTTATTTCTCTCAGATCTGGAGGCTGAGGCTATAAGTCCAAGATGAAGATGCAGGCAGGCTAGGTGTCCGGTTAGAACCCACTTTCCTAAACAGCCATCTTCCTTTAAAAAAAAAGTTCTTCATAAATAAATGTAAGTATAATGTATGTGTATGTTCATAGTATAAATTTATTTGTAAATAAAACTTATTATTGTCTTGTCATCATATTGCTACTGCTTGATACTTTATTTATTTTTGGTTGTGCTGGGTCTTTGTTGCTGCGTGCGGGCTTTTCTCTAGCTGTGGCGAGCAGAGGCTACTCTCTAACTGCAGTGTGTGGGCTTCTCACTGTAGTGACTTCTCTTGTTGTGGAGCACAGGCCCTGGAGCACAACAGGCTCAGTAGCTGTGGAGCACGGGCCCTGGAGCACAACAGGCTCAGTAGCTGTGGTGCACGGGCCTTAGTTACTCCATGGCATGTGGGATTTTTCCAGACCAGGAATTGAACTCGTGTCCCCTGCATTGGTAGGCAAATTCTTTACTGCCAAGCTACCAGGGAAGTGATGCTTGCTAACTTATTTCAGGAAAGTTCTGGAACTTGACTTGTGATGCTGGCTCACCAGAGCATGCTTTGGGGTTTGGACAGCAGTTTCAGTTCTTGGATCTGAGGAGATTTTCTGGAGTACAGGGCACTAAGGGCTTCCAAAGGTAGTGCTAGTGGTAAAGAACCCACCTGCCAATGCAGGAGATGCAGGTTCAGTCCCTGGGTCGGGAAGATCCCCTGGAGGAGGAAATGGCAGCCCACTCCAATGTTCTTGCCTGGAGAATTCCATGGACAGAGAAGCCTGGTGGGCTACAGTCCATGGGGTCACAAAGAGTCGGACACTACTGAAGCGACTTAGCACACATGTAAAGACAGGGTGTTAAGTAGAGAAAATATACCTCAACTTTAAGTTTTGTTCATTGAACTAAGTGGAATTTTGGATGAGTGTCTTCTTTAAGAGAAGACTTATGATGTGTCTTTGGGACATTTTTTCCCCTCTAACAGTAGATTATTTTGCTCTAACTAAATAATTTGGATTTTAGAATTTGCATTGAACTAAGAATTAAAGTTTTTTTAGAAACATAATTTTAACCTTTGGACACTTGCTGGGAATATAAAATGGTTTAGCTGCTGTGGAAAACAATATGGTAGTTCCTCCAAAGATTAGAAGTAAAATCGCTGTATGATCCTGTAGTCCTACTGCTGGTACCTAATCTGTCACATCTAATACTCAGGCTCAGTGGTGTCTGACTTTTTGCAGCCCCATGGACTGTAGCCCACCAGGCTCCTCTGCCCATGGGATTCTCCAGGCAAGAAAACTGGAGTGGGTTGCCACTTCCTTCTCCAGGGGGGTCCTCCCAACCCAGGGATTGAACCTGTGTCTCTGCATCTCCTACGTCTCCTGCATAGACAGGCAGAGTCTTTACCACTAGCACCACCTGGGAAGCCCCTCTGGGTGTGTGTGTGTGTGTGTGTGTGTGTATATATATATTATATATATATGTATGTATGTATATATATGCATATACATAAAGAACTGAAGGCAGGAACTCTAAGAGGTAACTGTACACTCACGTTTGTAGCAGCATTATTCACAATAAGCCAAAAGATGGAATCTATCCCAGTGTCTATGGACAGATGAATGGATGAACAAAATGTGGTCTTTATAAAAGGTGGAATATTATTCAGCTTTTTCTGACACCTGCTTCAACAGGAATGAACCTTGAGGACGTGATGCTCAGTGAAGCAAACCAGTCATGAAAAATACAAATCTTGTATGAGTCCACTTATATGAGTTCCTTTGAGTACAGAGATAACTGGTGGGTGCCAGGGGCTGGGGGATGCAGGAATAGGAAGTTAGTGTTTGATAGGGACAGAGTTTCAGTTTTTTCGGATGACGAGAGTTCTTGAGATGGATGGTGATGTTGCCCATTTAGGTGAAAGTACTTAGTTGCTGCTGAACTGGGACACTTAGAGATGGTTACAGTCACAAATTTTCTGTCATATGCACTTTGCCACAATTGAAAAGAATAATAAACAATAAAATTAGAAACCATGATTCACATAACTTTTGAGATGTATGAAAGTCTACATGTTATTGACAGAGAAGTTAAATTATATCTGTGTGCACCCACACATACCTATGTACACATATATTTTACAAAATTGTATCATGTCTCCAGTTTTGTATCTTGGTCTCTTTTAAAAATTTTTTATTTTATTTATTTTAAACTATTTTTAAAGTCATTTGTAAATTTTTTCTGACATGTGAAGACCTCATCTGTATCTTTAACTTCCTGGTTTCCAGGTTTGCAATGGTTTGGAGCAGCCAAGAAAGCAACAGCGCTCTGATCTCAATGGACCAGTTGACAATAACAACATCCCAGAGGTGAGGTTCTGACCGGGGGCCTTGACATGGGAGCTGCCTGCCCTGTCCCCATGGGCTCACCATCCCATGTGGGTGGGACAGGGCTCTGGTCCCACCCAGTGCCTAGGAGAAGGGGGTCCTGACAAGCAAAGCCAGGTGGCCCTGCAGGAGGAGGCGGCCCCGGGGGAGGAAGGGAAGTCCCTTTTCTATTGACTCAGCCCCCCACCACCATGCGCTCCTGTGTTGCTTCTGGTCCACGGGGCTCATTGGTGCTCCCCAATTTGATGGAGGCTCAGTCCACCCCACTGACGGTCACGTTCTAAAGCAGGATTACTCAAGGGTAGTAGCACCATGGATATCTGGGGCCAGATCCTTCTTTGTTGGGGGGGGGGACATCCCTGGCACCACAGGATGTTTAGATGCATCCCTGGCCTCTCCCAACTCGGTGCTAGTAGAAACCCTCCTCCTCAGGTTGTGAGAACCAGAAATGTCTACAGAAATTGCCATAAGCGCTGTTCTAAACCAGCTGTGTGGATTTTAAAAACAATCCTGTGTAAACTCCCACTGCCCTGATGGGGAGGTTGTTAGAATGAGGCCTCAAGCAAGTCATTTCCCTTATCTGGAAAGCACGGTTTGGATGAGGTTTTGTAACTTGGATGAAATAACTGTGGTCACTCATGCAGTGGTGTCTGATCTCCTTCATCTTGCTTTTATTTAAAAAAAAATTTTATGTATGTATTTATTTATGGCTGCTCTGCCTGGCATGTGGGATCTTAATTCCCTGACCAAGAATCAACGTGTGCCCCCTGCAATGGAAATTGTTATTGTTCAGTCACTAAGTCATGTCCAACTCTTTGCAACCCTATGGACTGCAGCACACCAGGCTTCCCTGTCCTTTACTATCCCAGAGTTTGCTTAAACTCATATCCTCTGAGTCATTGATGCCAATGGGGAGTCCTAACCTGGATCTCCAGGGAAGTCCCTCTTTCATCTTGCTTTTAAAGATGTGCCTGTGGGGACTTTCCTTCAGTGGTAAAGACTCTGACCTTCCACTGCAAAGGGCACAAGTTTGATCCCTGATCAGGGAACTAAGATCCCACATGCTGTGTGATGTGGCCAAAAGATGGGAATACTCAGGCCCACCAGTTGGAGAACCACTAGGTGTTTTCCTTTTTAGCAGTGATGTGCTAGTCTGGGGGTCCCTAGGTCTCAGCTGATGGCCTTTTGTATCCCAGGTTTTCCCATGAGAATTGTTAACAGGCACCCCACTCAAACATCATGGAGCCCAAAAGACACTGCTTTGCTATAAGGAGCTGGTTTCTTGGAGAGACTGGTCACTCATGGGATCAAACTTGTCACATTATGGTGTCAGCTTAGATTTTATGGGCCAACTGCGTACAACTGTTGTGTATGTGTTTTCATATTTCCTAACAGACAAAGAAGGTGGCATCTTTTCCCAGTTTTGTGGCTGGTAAGTGACTGAATTTTCTTTCTGAGGGGTCGGTTGCATTTTTATGTCAATGCAAGTGGGACTTTGACTTTTGGTTTTCTCCTACAAAAATTGTGCATAAAGCACCCCTTCCAGGGGAGCAGTTCTGTAATAAGGCAAGGTGCGAGGGCCCACGTCATCTGTGGGAGATCCAGTTGATTAGGAAATAGTAGAACATCTCAGGCTTCCCAGGTGGCGCTAGTGGTAGAGAACCCACCTGTCAATGCAGGAGATGTAAGGACATGGGTTTGATCCCTGGGTTGGGAAGATCTGCTGACGGAGGGCATGGCAACCTGCTCCAGTGTTCTTGCCTAGAACATCTCCCGGACAGAAGAGCCTGGTGGGCTAGGGTCCATGGGGTCGCAAAGAGTCAGACATGACTGAGCAACTTAGCACTCACACACATAGAACATCCCATTTAATTACACCTTTAGTAATGGCCTCACACATGACACTGATGATTAAATTAATAGATTGAACTGTGTCTTTAAAAGCAGCTAATTGTGATCTAACACTTCTGATTAGGGTGGATATAATTGCATCCAAATTCAGGCTGCTGTTTTTGTTTTTTGTTTTTTTCTTAAAGACTCTTCATTTCCTTCTCCTCTCCTGTCTCTTTTGAGGAGGTTACGATTGCATTTTAATATTCAATGAAAACCCCTAGCTGATCTGTTCTGTGTCAGTTTTGATGTGGGGAACATACCTGCTTGGCTCTTGTCTGAAGGGCATCAGGGAACCCCTGGCAACACCTTTAGAATACCCTCTGACCATCCACATGAAGAACCTCTTAAAAATAGGATCTTTCTCTTTGCCTGGAGGCCTATTGCTCTTGCTAAAGGGTTACAATCAATGGTGTCAATTTTATTAATTCTTTCAATAAGCTGGTAATTGATTTTTATGAATGTTTATGGGAGCAAGGTTAATTGATCGTCAGAAATAAATAACTTAAACTTTTGGTATACTGGTTTTCTTTTTAAGTAAAGAATTAAAAAACCTGGGAAACTGAAGTCCTCAAATTCCTTACCTGAGGGGTCCTCATGGTGGTGATGAAGCCATTTGGGTGTTTTCATACAGTACTCTTGCCTGGAAAATCCCATGGATGGAGGAGCCTGATGGGCTACAGTCCATGGGGTCGCTAAGAGTCGGACATGACTGAGCAACTTCACTTTCACTTTTCACTTTCATGCATTGGAGAAGGAAATGGCAACCCACTCCAGTGTTCTTGCCTGGAGAATCCCAGGGACGGGGGAGCCTGGTGGGCTGCCGTCTATGGGGTCATACAGAGTCGGACATGACTGAAGCGACTTAGCAGCAGCAGCAGCAGCATACAGTGGGCACTTCAGATCTGAGCCTTGATTTGCTCTTAAAATAAGTAATTGGGGTGAACCTTTCCAGGTAAGACTCCTAAGCCGAAGGCAGCACTCACCTTCTCCCCATTAGCCTATGACAGGGCAGTACTCCTGAGCCCAGAGCAGGCCTGGGTGGACACGGGGGCCCCGTTGGTCCAGGGTGCTGTTGGCCGAAGGATGGGAGTCAGGAGGGAGCAGAGCATCCTAGACAGGGCTTAGGAAGACCCAAAAGACTTGTCCTTGTTCAGTTCAGTTTAGTTCAGTCTCTCAGTCATGTCTGACTCTTCGCAACCCATGAATCGCAGCACGCTAGGCCTCCCTGTCCATCACCAACTCCCGGACTTCACTCAGACTCATGTCCATCGAGTCAGTGATGCCATCCAGCTATTTCATCCTCTGTCATCCCCTTCTCCTCCTGCCCCCAATCCATCCAGCCATTTCATCCTCTGTTGTCCCCTTCTCCTCCTGCCCCCAATCCCTCCCAGCATCAGAGTCTTTTCCAATGAGTCAACTCTTCCCATGAGGTGGCCAAAGTACTGGAGTTTCAGCTTCAGCATCATTCCCTCCAAAGAAATCTCAGGGCTGATCTCCTTCAGAATGGACTGGTTGGATCTCCTTGCAGTCCAAGGGACTCTCAAGAGTCTTCTTGAACACCACAGTTCATAAGTATCAATTCTTCGGCACTCAGCCTTCTTCACAGTCCAACTCTCATATCCATACATGACCACAGGAAAAACCATAGCCTTGACTAGACGGACCTTTGTTGGCAAAGTAATGTCTCTGCTTTTCAATATGCTATCTAGGTTGGTCATAACTTTTCTTCCAAGGAGTAAGCGTCTTTTAATTTCATGGCTGCAGTCACCATCTGCAGTGATTTTGGAGCCCCCAAAAATAAGGTCTGACACTGTTTCCACTGTTTCCCATCTATTTCCCATTAACTGATGGGACCAGATGCCATAATCTTCAATTTCTGAATGTTGAGCTTTAAGCCAACTTTTTCACTCTCCTCTTTCACTTTCATCAAGAGGCTTTTGAGTTCCTCTTCACTTTCTGCCATAAGGGTGGTGTCATCTGCATATCTGAGGTTATTGATATTTCTCCCGGCAATCTTGATTCCAGCTTGTGTTTCTTCCAGTCCAGCGTTTCTCATGATGTACTCTGCATAGAAGTTAAATAAGCAGGGTGATAATATACAGCTTTGACGTGCTCCTTTTCCTATTTGGAGCCAGTCTGTTGTTCCATGTCCAGTTCTAACTGTTGCTTCCTGACCTGCATACAGATTTCTCAAGAGGGAGGTCAGGTGGTCTGGGATTCCCATCTCTTTCAGAATTTTCCACAGTTTATTGTGATCCACACAGTCAAAGGCTTTGGCATAGTCAATAAAGCAGAAATAGATGTTTTTCTGGAACTCTCTTGCTTTTTCCATGATCCAGTGGATGTTGGCAATTTGATCTCTGGTTCCTCTGCCTTTTCTAAAACCAGCTTGAACATCAGGAAGTTCATGGTTCATGTATTGCTGAAGCCTGGCTTGGAGAATTTTGAGCATTACTTTACTAGCATGTGAGATGAGTGCAATTGTGCGGTAGTTTGAGCATTCTTTGACATTGCCTTTCTTTGGGATTGGAATGAAAACTGACTTTTTCCAGTCCTGTGGCCACTGCTGAGTTTTCCAAATTTGCTGGCATATTGAGTGCAGCACTTTCACAGTATCATCTTTCAGGATTTTAAATAGCTCAACTGGAATTCCATCACCTCCACTAGCTTTGTTCGTAGTGATGCTTTCTAAGGCCCACTTGACTTCACATTCCAGGATGTCTGGCTCTAGGTCAGTGATCACACCATCGTGATTATCTGGGTCGTGAAGATCTTTTTTGTACAGTTCTTCTGTGTATTCTTGCCACCTCTTCTTAATATCTTCTGCTTCTGTTAGGTCCATACCATTTCTGTCCTTTATCGAGCCCATCTTTGCATGAAATGTCCCCTTGGTATCTCTAATTTTCTTGAAGAGATCTCTAGTCTTTCCCATTCTGTTGTTTTCCTCTATTTCTTTGCACTGATCACCTAGGAAGGCTTTCTTATCTCTTCTTGCTATTCTTTGGAACTCTGCATTCAGATGCTTATATCTTTCCTTTTCTTCTTTGCTTTTTGCTTCTCTTCTTTTCACAGCTATTTGTAAGGCCTCCCCAGACAGCCATTTTGCTTTTTTGCATTTCTTTTCCATGGGGATGGTCTTGATCCCTGTCTCCTGTACAATGTCACAAACCTCATTCCATAGTTCATCAGGCACTCTATCATCAGATCTAGGCCCTTAAATCTATTTCTCACTTCCACTGTATAATCATAAGGGATTTGATTTAGGTCATACCTGAATGGTCTAGTGGTTTTCCCTACTTTTTTCAATTTAAGTCTGAATTTGGCAATAAGGAGCTCATGATCTGAGCCACAGTCAGCTCCTGGTCTTGTTTTTGTTGACTGTATAGAGCTTCTCCATCTCTGGCTGCAAAGAATATAATCAATCTGATTTCGGTGTTGACCATCTGGTGATGTCCATGTGTAGAGTCTTCTCTTGTGTTGTTGGAAGAGGGTGTTTGCTATGACCAGTGTATTTTCTTGGCAAAACTCTATTAGTCTTTGCCCTGCTTCATTCCGTATTCCAAGGCCAAATTTGCCTGTTACTCCAGGTATTTCTTGACTTCCTACTTTTGCATTCCAGTCCCCTATAATGAAAAGGACATCTTTTTTGGGTGTTAGTTCTAAAAGGTCTTGTAGGTCTTCATATAACCGTTCAACTTCAGCTTCTTCAGTGTTACTGGTTGGGGCATAGACTTGGATTACTGTGATATTGAATGGTTTGCCTTGGAAACGAACAGAGATCATTCTGTCGTTTTTGAGATTGCATCCAAGTACTGCATTATGGACTCTTTTGTTGACCATGATGGCTACTCCATTTTTTCTGAGGGATTCCTGCCTGCAGTAGTAGATATAATGGTTATCTGAGTTAAATTCACCCATTCCAGTCCATTTCAGTTCGCTGATTCCTAGAATGTCTACATTCACTCTTGCCATCTCTTGTTTGACCACTTCCAATTTGCCTTGATTCATGGACCTGACATTCCAGGTTCCTATGCAATATTGCTCTTTACAGCATCGGACCTTGCTTCTATCACCAGTCACATCCACAGCTGGGTATTGTTTTTGCTTTGGCTCCATCCCTTCATTCTTTCTGGAGTTATTTCTCCACTGATCTCCAGTAGCATATTGGGCCCCTACTGACCTGGGGAGTTCCTCTTTCAGTATCCTATTATTTTGCCTTTTCATACTGTTCATGGGGTTCTCAAGGCAAGAATACTGAAGTGGTTTGCCATTTCCTTCTCCAGTGGACCACATTCTGTCAGATCTCTCCACCATGACCCGCCCATCTTGGGTTGCCCCACGGGCTTGGCTTAGTTTCATTGAGTTAGACAAGGCTGTGGTCCTAGTGTGATTAGATTGACTAGTTTTCTGTGAGTATGGTTTCAGTGTCTGCCCTCTGATGCCCTCTTGCAACACCTACCGTCTTACTTGGGTTTCTCTTACCTTGGCTGTGGGGTATCTCTTCACGGCTGGTCCAGCAAAGCACAGCCATTGCTCCTTACCTTGGATGAGGGGTATCTCCTCACCACCGCCCTTCCTGACCTTCCACATGGGATAGCTCCTCTAGGCCCTCCTGCGCCCGCATAGCCACCGCTCCTTGGATGTGGGATTGGTCCTCCTGGCCGCCGCCCCTGGCCTTGTCCTTGTTAGAAATAGACAAAACCATGTTAGATCTTGTCTCCAGGACTCCATTTGGTCAGTGTGAATGGGGCTTGGACATGTTTTAAAACTGGGGCATTTATTTACTAGTAGAGGTTTGTCAAGCTTTTTCTGAATAGTGCTTGGACCATGCCAAGTGTCATAAGAATGCAAAATTATTTCTACCCTGGAAATCCCTGTGTGCCTTCCCTATTTCTATCTGTATGGCCCAGACCCCTAATCCCTCTCTGTGCTGGAGGCCACTGTCAAATTTCTTATGAATCGTGCCAGAAATTTTCTGGGTGTATGTATGTGCTAAGTCAATTCAAACATGACTCTTTGCGACCTCATGAACTATAGCCTGCCAGATTCTTCTATCCATGGGATTCTCCAGGCAAGAATACTGGAGTGGGTTGCCATGCCCTCCTCCAGAGGATCTTCTCGACCCAGGGATTGAACTCACATCTCTTATGTCTCCTGCGTTGGCAGGCGGGTTCTTTACTACTAGCACCACCGGGGAAGCCCATGTAAGTCTATATATAGAACTTTAAAAAATATTTTATTGAAGTGTATCTGATTTTAGACCTTTTCCTTAAATTAGATGTTGCACTGGCCACCTGGATCTGCACTTCCTCCCTCACTTCTTGGTAGATTTCATTTCTTGGCAGAGACAGCAATTGTAGCTCCACCTGCTTATCCAGGATGTCAGGGATGTGGCTGTATGATGGGGTGTTAATCAGCACCCCTGGATTGATGGATTGATGGTTATTCAATTTGGAATTTATGGTTGGCACAGCAATGAGCAGCCTTGTAGGTGTGTCCTGGTGATCAAGTGTGTGTTACTTTAGATAGAGAAGGGCTTCTGGACAGAGCATGCCTGCAGCTTTACTTGGCACTTCCCCAGCACTTTACATGCACTTCTCCAGGACTCCTGAGTTTCTTTTGGGGGCCTCTGGGCTCCTGCCACTAAATTTCCTCAGAAGCCCCGCTACCCTCTCCCAGGGCTCTCTCCTCAGTGGAGTAATAGCAGCTCCATCCATCCAGCCTTGTCTATAGCCGGCTTTCCAGCCTTCCTCCTCCAGGCCCCTTCCAGGTCTTGCTGACTGAACCTCCTGGGGGAATCAGTGTGTTGCTGTCCATTTGTCCTAGCCCACACCACCGTCATCACCTTCATTCTACCAGCACCACCATCATCACTATAATCATCACCATCGTTATCATCACTTACTTGCTAGGACTCCTGCAGTAACCTCCCAGCTCTTCTCCCTCCTTCCCCTCTGCTGTTTGCCTGTCTGCTGCCTTAGTTACTCTGCGAAGGTTTCCTGACGGATACCCTGTAGTGACAGTCCTGAGTGTGGCCCCAGAGTTCTCATATCTGGCTGGTACTTGCTCTACAACCTCCACTTGTCCTAACCATTGGCCCACCCCTTGCTCCAGCAATCTGCACATCTCTGTGCCACCTCAGGGCCTTTGCACCTGCTCTTGCCTCAACCTGAGGAGCTCTCTCCTCTCCCTCTGTGGCTTGTTGAGGAGAGGGGCTTAGAAATGCTTTGTGCCTGGATCAGTGACAGTGATCTTGGGCAAAATATTTGACTCCATGTAGACTGTCCTTTGTAAAGCTAGAACACTGAAGTCTGCTTCACAGGTTTGATGGGGGCTTGATGGAGCAGGGGATCTGGTGTGTTGGGCTGGGGGCTGCACTTGGCAGCTTTTTGTACTCACACCCTCTTTCCCATCTGAGGCTGTGCTCTGGCCTCCCCAGCCACCCCCTCCACGACCTCCGGGGGCAGCAGGCACAGCTGAATGAGATGACTTGGGGCCATGCCCCTGGAAGCCTTGTCCACCCTCTCCCTTTAGGATAATCTCTCCAAGGTAGCACAGCCGGGGGCTCCAAGACATGGCTCTGGGCACCTCCCACCCCTTCCCTGTTCAGAGAAGCCACTGGGGCCTCTGATTCCCCAGTGGGTGTTTCACATGAAGGCTCCCTCCAGCAGGGAGCACACGGGCACCTGTTCTCATATTCAGGCTGAGCAGCAGCATTCTGATACACACGTGTACGTGTGCATCATGCAAAGGGAGTTAGTAGGAGAAATTCCTTCTGGGGACACAGATTCTGTCTGGTCCTGTGTTGTTCTGTCTCCCTCTAGTGGGCTCAGCTGCGTGTTTGTTCAGGAGTTGAACAAAATAAGGACAGTTTATACTCAAACACACAGGACCAGCTGCTTCAGCCTTAGAATGAAGCTGGTTAATCCTTGCTCCTGCGTTTGGTGATTGGAGTTGAGAGCTGTGTCTGTGAAGCTGAAATACCCCCCCTCTCCCTACTGGCCACTCCTTGGTGCTTCCTAATGCGTGTGGGGCTGGGTGGGTGTTTGAATGGCGGGCTGGTGTGGGAGGTGTGTGTGTGTGTAGTGTTTCCTATTTGAAGAAAGAGCAAGGCAGGAGTGACATGACCCCCCCACCCCTCATGGAGAGGGACTGTCTGCTGGCCTTGTAACAAAGCCCCCAGTCCTTCACTGGCCTTTTCCCGGGGAGCAGATGGTCCATGGGTGTGGGTGGTGGACCCCACAGCCTAGAATCGGGTGACTTCACATCAGAAGTCTGTGCCCCCTGATGGGCCCCAGATCTGGTGGGCACCCAGATGGGGCCAGCCTTTAGTAAGGCTACTCTGGGGTGTGGGGTTAGACAGAAAAGGTCCGGGAGCTGACTACCCTGGGGAACTGGCAAGTGGAGCATTAAAGACAGAGACTTCAGCTTTATCTCCATCCCCAGGGATGGGGGGCACAGAGTATCACATGATCCCCCCACCTACCCCATACTTGCTGAGGACCAGACCCTGAGCACTGTCTGGGGGTGTTGGGCAAGCATGACCCCAGGGCTCCTGGGACCAGCTGGACTTTTCCCTGAGAACAGAGTGATGCCATCTACTGCTCAGCAAGGGCTTCCCTGATAGCTCAGTTGGTAAAGAATCTGTTTGCAATGTGAGAGACCTGGGTTTGATCTCTGGGTTGGGAAGATCCCCCAGAGAAGGGAAAGGCTACACACTCCAGTATTCTTGCCTAGAGAATTCCATGGACTGTATAGTCCATGGGGTCACAAAGAGTCAGAAACAACTGAGTGACTTCTACTTCACTCACCAATAAGATGGACCCTGGGGACATGCTCACTGGGGCACAGGAGGCATGAGGTGGTAAAAACGGAAGTGCCCCAGTCAGGAGCACTGAGGGTCGGGGTGGAGGCTACTATTAATGCCCGAGCTGGATGCCCTGTTCCCTCCGTTGGAAATGACTTCTGCCTCTGCCTGGGTCATGACAGGCCTGATGTGCCTGTGTGTGGACCAGGTGGCTGATAGATGGACAGGGAAGAGTCCTCCCCACCCCCCTGTGCCTTCCCCCTCCCATTACCCCTCCCCTGGAGCCCCCAGCCCTGCCTAGCTGGAAGAAGGTTGTTCATCTGCAGAGCAAGGACCATGGTGCCTGATGGATGGACAAGGAGGGGTCCTCTCCCAGTGCCTTCCCCTCCCATCACCCCTCCCTCTCCCATCACCCCTCCCCCATCTCCCCATCCCTCTGCCATCACACCCCTCCACCACCCCTCCCCCTCCCATCACCCCTCCCCTGGAACCCCCAGCCCTGCCCAGCTGGGACAAGGTTGTTCAACTTCAGAGCAGAGCCCAAGGCACCTGAGATGGAACAAGCAGCCTGATTTGACCCCCGGTTGTGGAGCCGCTCTCAGAGGATCTGGTTGAGGCTTCCACACAGGCAATCAGAGCTTCCTGGAGGAAGCCATGGGGGCCCCTAGGCGCATCCTCTGGGGGCTGTTGAGGGGAGGATGTCAGGGTCAGTGGGAGAAAGGGGGTCCCTGGTGTGATGATGCCAGGGCCCCCAGTTCTATGCCATCAGGACGGAAACTGACCTGGGGCATTCCTGAGTCAAGACCTAATAACATTGCATGTATGCATGCTAAGTTGCTTCAGTCATGTCCAACTCTTTGTGACCCATGGACTGTAGCCCACCAGGCTCTTCTGTCCATGGGATGCTCCGGGCAAGAATATTGGAATGGGTTGCCATGCCCTCCTCTAGGGGATCTTCCCGACCCAGGGATCGAACCCACATCTCTGGCACCTCCTGCATTGGCAGGGAGGTTCTTTACCTCTAGCGCCACCCAGAAAACCCCCTATTAACATTAGGTTCCTCTTAGACTTCAGAACCCTCACCTTGTTCTGAAGTGCCTCGTAGAATCAGCCTTATTGCAGGAGCTGCTGCTCTGGTGTGAAGAGACAGTCGTCCCTTTGTCATCCGTGGTTTCCCAGTGTGTGTGTCTGCTGGGTGAGCCTAGATATGGGTCCTCAGGCCAGTGGGCACTCACTGTGACCGGTTTTGGAGCTTTGATCTAAAGCCCATGAAGCTGGTTTGTTGGAGTGAGAGTGAAGCTTACAGCTTTCCTCCAGGCATCCCAGACACACATGCAGGCTCTTCTCCTGAGGTTTAAAGAGAGCAAACGTTGCAGAGAGTAAGTCTGGAGACCTGCCCTGAGTCCAATGTCGGCCTGAGGTTGGGTCAGTGAAGTGGCGCCTTTGTCTCGGGTGTCAACCTGCTCGGTGCCCCCCAACTCAGTCCACAGACCCCGGGTATCTGGGGTGGAGACACCGGCAGAAGCTGGAACCCCTCTAGGAGTGGCCTGTTCTGTGGCTGTTGACATGTCAGTTAATTAGGATTGCATATAGATTTTAAAATTCAGGTCTTCTGTCACACTAGCCAACATGTTCAAGTTCTCAAAAGCCAAGTGAGGCCACTGGTTCCCACATTAAACAGCTCAGAGATGGAATATTCAAGATCTTGCTGTTGATAGCTCTGGTCTTGAGGCAGCTGGTGGAACAGAGACCACGTCACCCAGCCTGGACTGGGGCGTGTGGAGCAGGAGGAGCCAGACCAGCTTGTGAGGGGCTGCAGGCCTGCAGGAGCCCCAGGGCACACAACTGGAGCCTGGTGGGTATTCCCATCAGTGA
Source organism: Bubalus kerabau (assembly GCF_029407905.1). Lineage (NCBI taxonomy): Eukaryota > Metazoa > Chordata > Mammalia > Artiodactyla > Bovidae > Bubalus > Bubalus kerabau. The sequence goes on from NC_073642.1 coordinate 28,696,963, forward strand.
AACCTCGTGGGCTCTCTGGAGTCCCAGGGCTCAGGGCTGATCAGGAGATGTTTGGGAAAGGGCGCCCTGGGATTGTAGCACACCACTCTCCCCTTGGAGGCCTGAGTATCTGAGGTACACTGCCTGGCCCGGCGTTGTCCTCCTGGGGCGTGCAGGGTTTCCTGGCTGGGGTGCAGTTACTTGCTCTGTGAGCTGTGGGGTGATGGGGGCAGGACTCCCACGCCCTCCCCGCCGAAGGCCCCTGGCCCTGCTGCCTTGCCCCTGCGCGCTCTCAGAAGTTGACAGCTGTCCCCACTCAGTTCCAGGGCCCTGTGAGCCAGAAGACCTCATCGACGGGATCATCTTTGCAGCCAACTACCTGGGCTCCACGCAGCTGCTTTCGGAGCGGAACCCATCCAAAAACATCAGAATGATGCAGGCACAGGAGGCTGTCAGCCGGGTCAAGGTATGGGAGGCCCAGGACAGCTGGGTTCCCTACAGGGAGCACTGGAGGGGGTGGGCGACATGGCCTTCTATCCAGCTGTGACCCGCCCGCCAGCCCTGGGTGCAAGAGCGGGAGCATCTGAGGTGCCTGGCGGGGCCGAGGGATATGGGGGCTGGGGGCGCAGAGGCTCCTTAATGAGGACCTGCCACTGGGCCCCCTGGACATGCAATTTGTAAAATGTGGTTGTTCCAAAGTGTTCAAGTCACGTGTGTGTGGATCCTCTAGTTCCTTTTTGACAGTCTGTGTATCTATAGTGCCAGAGTCCTTGCAGAAAGGTGAACAAACAAACAAAATCATATGTTTTATTTAAATTTATGACCTCAAGAAAAGCTCTGATGTACCTGCAGCTCCGGGTGGCTGCTTGAAGTGTGAAGTGTGGGTGTGGGTTTGAAGTGTGGGTGTGGCCAGGCTCGGAGGCAGGAGGGCAGGACCTCGTCAACAAAGATAACAGGGTCAGGAGAGAGAAGGGGTGCTCTGAGGACATGCCCCTCTGAGCAGTCGGGGGTCTGTGGACGTCTGTACCCCTGCAGCCCACCCCCCCATACTGGTCATGCTCTTCAGCTGAGGGAAAGGGGCTCCAGACATGAGCCCCCTGTGCTGGTCAGGAGGGGACAGAGCAACCCAGCTCACTTTGTGCCCACCTGTTTTTCTTTCTCTTTCATGCTGCTCAGAGGATGCAAAAGGCTGCCAAAATCAAGAAGAAAGCGGTGTGTAGGATGTGGGGTTTGCGGGTGTGTCTGTGGCCTGTCCTGTGCACTGGGAGGGGGCAGGGAGGGCCCTAGGAGCAGAAATGATGTGTCAAACCCATTTTCTATTCTCTTGGTAGGTCAGTGCTAGACTTTTGAGTGAAAAACCACCCACTCACAGAAGCGTTTAATTGTTGTCCTTTTTCATTTCCTTTTTTGAGTCTCCGTGAGCTAGAGCATGGTCACTGCCATGTGTGATGTGGCTGGTTTGTGTAGACATTGTAAAGTGTGGCTCTGATATGACCGTGTGATGCGTTCAGTGCCTAGGCCCCCTGTACAGAGTTAATTAAATTGCCCTGATATTTAAAGACTCATTAAGTTTAATTTACTGAATCGGGATGAAGAGAAGTGCTGTCTGCCCAGGGGACCCTTTCTCTATGGAGAAAATTTCTGGAGCGTGGGCAGGCTTTTAAAAATCTCAGGTCGACCTTCAGTTCTTTGTTCAGTAGTCTGGTTGGTTAGTAAATGCTGGGTGTTTTCTAACCATCCTCCCACTTCAGGAAGTGTCCCATGCTCAGTGTCCAAGGGGCTGGCTGGGCACTGGCTCTGCTTGGGCATCAGGAGAGTCAGTCCCCTGTACCCACCTGGACACCACATTATGGTGACATGGCCAAGGACCCTGCCAGGGGCTCCCTCCTGCTGCAGTGAGACATTGTCCCTCAGGCCCCATGATGCCTGCTGTCTGCCCAGTGGCCCCTCTTTGGGTTCCTTCAGCTGCAGGAAAGGCAGGACCTCACACACACCCCTCTGCTCCAGCTGCCTTTGTGCTGGGTGCCCCCCAGGCACAGCAGAGAAGGCCTGGCCTTGAAGACCTGCAGTGGGATGTGCTTTCCCCGAGGAGATGCACGCCCATCCCAGGCAGCTGGAGTAGGATGGTCAGTGTGGACCCCAGCCTTCTCTTTGGGTCCAGAGAACCCAGAGGGGTTGGGCATAGGCACAGCAGATCTCAGCGGCCAGCCAAGGCCAGCGATGACCTCCACGAAGGATTGTTCTTTCTCTTGGCCAGGAAGATGCTCGGGGTCATTGCCAAGGGCCCCTTCACTGGTCTGCCTGCAGCTGGCCAGGCCAACAACAATGGGAAGGTCCCCGTGAGGAAGCAGGGTCCCCAGCAGAGAGTCCCCACCCCAGGGGCTTGCCAGTGTAATCGCCATGCACAGGAGTAATTAAGAATCCCCTGTGACTGGCTGTCTTGGTTCGGGCCAGCCCCTGAGCATGCACTCAGCTTCCAGAACATTCCTTTACACATCACTAGCGGCCATACAGTGGGCATACCCAGGAGAGGACGGGCATTTGTGGGGTGGCTTCTCCAGTGTCCTATGAGGGCAGTGCCTGTTCTAGTAGAGATCTTGCCCCCTTAGGGTTTTTGGAAGATGGTGGGGGAAAGGCGGGGGAGTTGACACAGTCATTGACATGACTGTGCCTTTAAACCAGAAGAAAATGCAGATATGCATTTCCACCAGTGTGAAAAATCCATCCCCCCGCCTTTCCTGGCGATACTTGTAATCCCGAATCCAAGAAATGTAGCTCTAGTACCAGACTTGGTGTTTCTGCTGTGTTCCAGAGGTTCGGCAGGCAGGCTCGCTTCTCCTGGAGTGGGGGGCTGCACTCTGGATGCTGCGGCACAAGCCCCCCTGGCATCCGGCCCCCTCCTGTTCAGCCTCCTGGAAGCAGTCCCCCTGCCGTCCTGTGCAAACCGCCCCAAGAGCTCACTTAGCGGAGATGGGCTCGGAAGCCCGCGTTTAGACTCCCATGGCTGCTTCTGCCGATGAGCTTCTCCCTCTAGGGGCGCTCGGGGTCCTGCATGAGATTGTCAGGCCTTTGTCTGAGTTAGTTTTTTTTCTAAGGTTTGTAACGGTCTCCACCATCCTTTCTTAGAATTCTGAGGGAGATGCCCAGACACTGACGGAAGTGGATCTCTTCATCTCCACCCAGAGGATCAAGGTGTTAAATGCGGACACACAGGTGAGCCTGGGGAGACGGGGGGCTTTAAAATCATGCTCAGGAACTCCCAGGAGAGCCAGGTCGAGCTGCAGACACCCTCTGTGGGGCTGAGACCATGTCCTTGGGACATCCCCCGGCCCCTGCCATGGAATATAGAGTGAGCTCTGCGGGGTGGGCAGCAGCCTCGGGCTGGGCGGCTGAGGCTGGTGATCAGGTGTAGCAGCAGCGGGCATGAAATAGAGACATGATGAAGGGGAGCCGGGGGTAGGGGAGCAGGAGTCCTGTGCTCACCCTCGGGGTTCCCAACGGCCCTCTCGAGGCCTCTGTGCACCAGGCTGGGAGATGGAGCTGGAGGGCGGAGACCCGGGCTACCCTTGGTCCCCAGGGTGGCGGTGCTCCAGTGGGGAGGGTCCTGAGATCTCTTTCCTGTGAACCATGTGCCCAGCTTGTGTCTGACTCAATTCTTCTAGTCTTCCTGTACCTGGGTCTTTGCATGAGCCTGCTATTGTGGGAACAGAAAAGCCAGATGGAGGGGGCTGGGAGCTGGGGGAGCTGGGCCACGGGTGGATGAGCTTTGCAGAGCCTAAGGGAGGGAGGGAGGGAGAGTGGCAGCTGTGGACAGACGTGGAGGGCCCGGCTCACTTTGGGGATGAGCGGGAGAGGCTGGCCAGATGCCGGGGTGACGGCCCCCTGCTTCTTGCCCTTGGCAAGTGGTCCGGGTGGTGACACCAGGTGTGTGAGCAGCCAGTTCCCCAGCTCCCTGTGGCCAGCGGTGTCAGATCCAGGGACGACCTTGTCGGACTCGGTTACAATGTCGGAAACGCAAACTAGTGATTTTCTCACTCTGTTCTGAATTTTGCTATCTAATGTGCTCTGTGTATAAGAGCTTCCTTTCCCCCCACCTTTTCTTTTCTTCCTTCTCACTGTGGACTTCTGAACTTTTCTTAAACTTGTGTTATAACCATCTTCCCCCATGGGCTTCCCTGCTGCCTCTGACGATAAAGAATCTGCCTGCAGTGTGGAAGACCCACCTTCTATCCCTGGGTTGGGAAGATCCCATGGAGAAGGAAATGGCAACTCTCTCCCGTATTCTTGTCTGGATAATCCCATGGACAGAGGAGCCTGGCGGGCTATAGTCCGTGGGGTTGGCAAAGTGTCGGACATGACTCAGTGTCTAACACTTTCACCTCACATAACCCTACTGTTGTTGTTCTCTTGGGTGCTTGCCTGCGCCATCCTGGAGCCCTGCCCTCGGTCTCAGATGGCATTCCTGAGACACTGAGATGTTCTTAGGCCTCCTTGCGCTCCCACTTCAGGCCTAGAACCGGCCACTCTCCAAGGAACCTTGGTTCATGTCCCTGGGGAGTGACATACAGAAATGAGACCTGGGTGCTGGCTGTGCCTGTCAATGCTGAGAGGCTATTGATCCTGGGCCCTGGAAATGAACCAAGCTGGACAGTACTGTTTTTAAAAGCCAGGAGTTTATACATGTGCCTCGTATTGGAGACCAGCTCCATAGGGTCCTGCTCACTGGCTCCTGATTCTGCACACAGCCTCAGTCCACAGCGTGGATCACAGCTCCCGACACCCTCAGTGTGCTGCCGCCCTTGCTGTCTCCTAGTGGACCATGTCCTTGCTGGGAAGCTGAGAGGGGCATAGGATGGCTCTTACACAGTGGATGAGCTGGTTTAACTTCTCAAGGCCCAGTGGGTGGGACAACCTGATGGATGTCTGGGGACAGAAATGGCAGCAGCACGTGTGTCTTGGAGCAGGAGTGACACCGTGATGTGGCTCCTGCCATGGCCTTCCCTTGCCGATCGATCGTAGAGGCCCTTCCTCCTCATGGGTCTGTCCCCGGGTAGCCAGAACTGGGCCTTGTCCTCTGACCTTTGAGTCCAAGTTCCCTCATGGGGCCTTCCACCTGGTGGGAACTCAATTCGAAAGCATCAATTCTTTGGCGTTCAGTCTTCTTTAGTGTCCAACTCTCACATCTGTACATGTCTACTGGAAAAATCATACCTTTGACTAGATGGACCTTTATCAACAAAGTGATCTCTGGTTTTTAATACACTGTCTAGGTTTGTCATGGGCTTCCCAGGTGGCCCTAGTAGTAAAGAATCTGCCTGCCAATGCAGAAGACATAAGAGACTCGGGTTCGATTTCTGGGTCAGAAAGATCCCTTGAAGGAGGGCATGGTAACCCACTCCAGTGTTCTTGCCTGGAGAAACCCACGGACCTAGGGGCCTGGTAGGCTACAGTCCATGGAGTCGCAAAGAGTCAGACAACTGTAGAGACTTAGCAGCAGCTAGATTCGTCATAGCTTTCCTTCTAAGGAGCAAGTGTCTTATTGTGGTGCTGGAGAAGACTCTTGAGAGTCCGTTGGACTGCAAGGAGATCAAACCAGTCAATACTAAAGGCAATCAACCCTGAATATTCATTGGAAGGACTGAAGCTGAAGCTCCAATCCTTTGGCCACCAGGTGTGAAGAGCCGACTCATTGGAAAAGCCCCTGATGCTGGGAAAGATTGAGGGCAGGAGGAGAAGGGGACAACAGAGGATGAGATGTTTAGATAGCATCACTGACTCGATGGACATGAGTTTGAGCAAACTCTGGGAGATGGTGAAGGACAGAGGAGCCTGGCATGCTGCAGTCCATGGGGTTGCAAAGAGTCAGACATGACTTAGCAACTAAACAACAACAGGGAGCTACCTGAGTGGGTCAGGTGTAGGACACTTCACTGCTTTGGACTTTGTTTCCTGATGTTTTGTGGGCAAATGGTCTGGGCTAGCTCCTCCTTCTGGCCCCATCCCTCATCCACCCACCTGTCAGGGTCCTCAAGACCACCACAGGGTCCATAAGTTGATAAGAGGCTTCCCAGGATTCAGCATATGGTTGCACTCAAGCCTGAGAGTCACTGAGCACTGGGCACAGAGCAGAGTCACCAAAGAAGAGGATGCCTGGGGCTGAGCCTGGGGAAACCCTGAGTCCTTCTCAGTGGGGCCACTCAGGATGAGCTGAACTTTCTGGCCACAAGCTCTGACCACACGAGTCAAGTGTGGGTTGTCAGGAAGCTAGAGAGCATCAGCTCCTAGGGTCCTCTGTGGGGGCTGGTCACATGGCCATCTGTCCTGCCTGCCACCCACCAAAGTCTCAGAGTCTGGACAGCAGTGGGGTTCAGGCTGGAGCTCACTGGACCAGATGCCTCAGGCGTGGTGAGCCTCTCTTATTACGTTGGGTGGGGTACCCTCCTGAAGTCCAGGTTTCCAGATGAGCCGAGGGCCACCTGTGGGCCGGCCTTTCTGCAGATGGTGTCAGTTCTGCCGCGTCAGCCCATCTTTGCATTGCCTCCTCTCCCTGATGCTCCTGTGGGGGACTGCAGCCCCTGGGACTGGGAACGGGCCCATCCCTGAGAACTTGAGGGCTGGACACGTTTCCGAGCATCTAGGAGCCCCATTGACTCTCAGAGGAGAGCTTGGTGCGGGGCCCTATGGAGGACAGATGGGGAGGCTCTGAACTCCCTTTCAGCCCTCCTCTCTTCCCTCCTGCTGGGTCTTTGGTGTCTGATCAGGGCTCTGGGATGGGGCATCAGCTCCCGAGAGTGGACTGACCAGAAGTCGCCATTTCCTTTGCCTGCTCGCTCAAGGTCAGGCCTTAATCCACATGGGCTCTCCATCCTGGTGGCCACAGCATCGTGGCCATGCTCTGGGCAGCCACTGCCCAGACCCCTGTTGGCCAGGCCTACCTCCTGGGTAAGGGGCAGGCCCATGCTGTGGTTTTGAGTGTCTGTCTTTGCTGGATGTTTGTCCCATTGTGCCCTTCCCGAGGCCCCATTTTCTCCATGTCAGTCCTCGAGTTCTCTTCTAGTGTTCTGGCCGCATCACAGCCACCGTGGGCCTCCTGGCGTCTTCTCCTCCCGTGGGGAGGGCTCTGTCCGAAGGGCATGGGGCTTTGCCACTTCTGTCCTCCAGCTCAGCTCACCCCACACTGTTCTCTGCCCACACACTCTGCAGAGGGCTGACTGGGACACCTGTGGTCACACTCCTGTCCCAGGGACCTGGCAGGACCCTCTGGTGGCTGTTGACATGCACTCAGAGTTGTAGCGGGGGAGCAAATTTCTGACACCTGGGAGTTGATTCAGATGTTTCTGAAAGTGGCCAGAAATCGAGATATGCCGAGAACCACACCCACCTGTCCCCTTGCAGCGTCCCTTCCTGGAAGGGGGCTCCTATAGTTTTAACCTACCCCATACAGCCTTGACCAGAAATCATAGTGGCGCCAGGGAGGCAGGAATGCAAAGTGGCTTCTATGAGGAAGTCAGAGGTCATGGAGGCTACAGAAGGACCCTGTTTTCTTTTATGGAAAGAGGACAAAGACATAAAAGACCAGCTGGTTAGATTCTCAGGACTTCTGTGTGCAGTCTTGCTGGGACATGGAGATTCCTGTCAGGCGGCAAAGGCCATCAAGAGCGATGGACCCTCCAGGGCCCTGAGGAGAGTTGAAGGGCTGCAGAGACCTGTCCAGCAGCATCAGGCAGGCTGCCTTGGGGTCGTCGCCTGGCCTGGGCTGCTCAGCTCCATGGGAGGGACTGTCCCTGGACAACACTGGCTCTGAAGCCTTCCTCCTCAGCTCAGCAGGAAGCCTAGTCCGGGCACCTGCCTCTCAAGGAAGGGACCCTTCAACAGACAGACAGAGACAGCCTCTGGTTGGATGGGGACAGGCCTCAGCTGCTGCTCTTCCCCTGAACAGGACCCCCACCCACATCTCACCCCCATGAGCATCATTTTGGAAGCTGTGAGGCTAAGGTGAAGGCAGATCACCTTGACTGTAAAGAATCACCACCCTAAAGTGCTCTGTCCATGGGGTCAGTGGTTCTCCACTAGGGAGACTCTCTCCCTTAGGGCCCAGTGGCTACAGCTGGAAATGTGGGTGGTCATCACAGCTTGGGATGAGGAGATGCCACTGGTGTGTGGTGGGTGGGGGCAGGGATGTTTCTGATTGTCCTACGGTGCCCAGGACACCCCACAATACAGGACGGTCCAGCCCCAAATGTCAGGGATGCCACTGGTGTCTAGTGGGGTGGGCAGGGATGTTGCTGAACACCTGACAAGGCCTAGGATACCCCAAAATATAGGATGGTCCAGCCCCAAATGTCAGGAGTGTGGAGGCTGAGAACCCCTAACTTAGATGTTTCTAGGGCTTGATCCCTGTAACCCGGGCCCTCCTTCCTTCTCTTGGCAGGAGACCATGATGGAACCCCTGATCTCAGGTGTTTCTAGGGCTCGTTCCCCATAACACAAGCCCTCTCTCCTTCTCCTGGCAGGAGACCATGATGGACCATGCCCTGCGCACCATCTCCTACATCGCGGACATTGGGAACATCGTGGTGCTGATGGCCAGACGCCGTATGCCGCGCTCCGCCTCCCAGGACTGTATCGAGACCACCCCTGGGGCCCAGGAGGGGAAGAAGCAGTATAAGATGATCTGCCACGTGTTTGAGTCCGAGGACGTGAGTAAACATGCAGGTGTGATGTTCCCTCCCAGCGGCTTGGGCCCCACAGGCTCCGAAGTGTCCCAGGAAACCTTGTATATGGTGGGGATCCTGTGCACCATCGCGACACTCCCAGCAAAAGCAGTGATTTTTGTAACACTCTTGGAATTTGCAGAGACCATGGATACAGCTCTGTTTTGCTTCATGAAATGAGTTTTTGAGGAGTTTGTAAGCAGAACCCTAATTAAATAGGCTGAGGAGCTTTCTGACTAGGTCCTTTAGCAAAATCTTGTTCTTCCCAAATACAGTAGCCCCAACTCACTTTTCTGTTGAAGATCACACCCCTGCATGGGGAGGGTTACTAACGGGAAGGCATCTCTGCTTTTGCTCACGGCTGTTTCAGGCCATAAGAAGCTGGAAAATCCAGTGGGACCCTTGCACAACATGGGCTTGAACATGAGGTCTCACTTACCCGTAGACCTTTGTAGCTGTAGATGCTGCAGCGCTGCACGAGCCATTTTGCTTGAATCCTCGGATCCCAAACTATGGACACAGGGAAATTGTGGGTATAGAGGGCTGATTATAAATTGTTGTTCAGTTGCTCAGTCATGTCTGACTCTTTGTGACCCCGTGGATTGCAGCACACCAGGCTTCCCTGTCCTCCACTATCTTGTGGAGTTTGCTCAAATTCATGTTTACTGAGTCGGTGATGCCATCCAGCCATTGCATTCTCTGTCATCCCCTTCTCCTCCTGCCTTCAATCTTTACCAGCATCAGGGTCTTTCCCAATGAGTCGGCTCTTTACTTCAGGTGGCCAAAGTATTGGAGCTTCAGCTCCAATATCCAATATTCCTTCCAATGAATATTAAGGGTTGATTTCCTGTAGGATTGACTGGTTGGGTACAGAGAGCTGACTAGAAGTTAGACATGGATTTTTTTAGACTGTTCAGAGGGTCAGTGCCTGTAACCCTTGTTTTGTTCAGGGGTCAACTCTAATTCTGATGTTTAAAATACTACAGACTCACGACAGACCATGACCCTGCTGACTCCTGTGTTGGGTGGGATGAGAGCATCTTTCTGAGCCTAGAAGAGGGAGAAAGGGACGGGGGAAGGGAGCAGGAGGGCAGGAGGTGAGAGTGGTCTCTGGGGCGCCCCGAGCAGATCTGACTCAGGACCACCCCGGAGGCAGTGCTGAGCTGTTCTTGTGGCTGTTGGCAGGGTACGATTTTAATAAATTCTCTCCCCTCCGTGGACACTTGGAAGGGGCATTCTCAGTCACCAAGGGACTTGAGAGTGTCTAGGACCTGGAGCAGTGGAGTAGGGTCCCGGTGTTTTCAGATTTGAGCAGGGTGGGTCGGGGCAGTGACGTTTCTGCTAAGAAGTTGAAGTCAAGTGCGAGTGCTTTGAAGCAATGATGTTGATAGGAGAGGAAGTTTACATACAGATGCACTAGTGCACACTTGTGTTCCTTTCACCTTACACAGATGTCTGTGGACTCCTGCATGGACATGTTTGTGTAGCTCATGGCTTGAGGCATCTCAGAGACTCAGCATGGGGGGTTGTGATGGGTCCTGGAGAAGGGCCATGGTTGATGGGGGTGAGGCAGGACACAGGTGAGTCGGGTGAACAGCCTGCCTGTGCCGGGAGCAGGAAGTGTCCGAGCTGCCTGCCATGTCCTAGGGCTGCTGTGGTCTTGGTTTCTCACTGGGAGAGGAGGCTGAGAGCAAGGGCAGAAGTGTGTGGGGCTCCAAGTGGCCCTTGAACGTGTGTGGGAAAGATGGACTGGGAGGGGCATGAGAGGATAGAGCAGCCCCCTGGAGAATCGGGCCCTGATGATGGCCCCACCAGGTGGGCTGCCAGGGTGAGTGAAGTATCCAAGGGTCCCGTGCAAGCAGAAGGGGGAAATGGAACATGGCTGCTAGGACTCTGGCAGCCCCCTCAGAGCCTCTGTTTCCCCTCTGTTAAGTGGAAACCAGCACAGATGAGCCACAGAGGTGAGAGTGCTGAGGCCCCTTTGAGTGTCAGCCTCCATTGCCCCCCAGGGAGGCCCACTACACCTGCCCACCTTCTGGGCTCATGGCCCTGGCTGTGACCTGGGGAACGGGACAAGGGAGGGCCCTTGGGACTCAGGGGGAGGGCTGCCAGGATGAGGGCAGACAGGGGATGGGAGACTGCAGCCAGCAGCTGGTGGGAAGATGCTGAGGTTCCCGGAGTGAGCCCCACGGAGCCCAGGCGTGTACCACCTCATTCCTCAGAAGCTCCCCAGGTGGTGGGGGGCCATCCAGGTAAAGCTCAAAGGGCAGGCTCAGGGCAGTGGAAGAGGAGAGCACTAAGTGATGCTCAACCCCTTCTTAGTCAGGGGACACCAGTCAGAGGCCTGGGGGTGGTCAGTGTCAGCAAACCTGAGACCTCAGCAGATCAGGGCACGTCTGGGCCTCCAGGGCGCCCTCACCCTCCACCCACAGACAAGCCTCCTCCTGGAGGCCAGGATCCTCTGCTTGGCCTGAGGCTCTGCATGCGTCCGGGCCAGTGGCGCCACCTGGTGGCCGCAGGGCTCCACACCTGCGACTGAGCACACTCTGTCCTCCCTCTGAGCAGAGTGGCCAAACTGCCAGGATGCTGCTCCAAGGGTGAGCAGGGCTGGGTCCTGTTGAGTGGACGTGGGCTTCCCTCCTGCAGACCGTTCGGGGCCCAATGTGGGAAGGCCGTGCAGTCTAGCATCAGAGGGCTCCGAGCTCTGGCTCTGTTACCTGGCCCAGCCCAGGTTTTCATAAAGGCTTATTTGTTTGCAGCCTGAGAATCGTGCAGCATGTAGAGCAAGAATGGGACTTGGGCCAGACCCTCAGTTCCACGTGTTTTGGGTCATGTTGACCTGAGGTTTTTGCCGAGGGTCGCACTGCTCTCCCCTGGCTACCCAACTCTTTGAGTCTTTACCCTCGCCTCTCAAAGTCCTTCATCTGCACACCAGCAGGTGGTGTGTTAGCTCGTGCAGTGCTGCTCAGTGTCCAGACCTCTGCAGGGTTAGGGGTCCAACCCAGTCCATAGAGATGGTCCCATCGATGTAGAAAGAAGTGTGGCGACTTCCCTGGTGGTTCAGTGGTTAAGACTACACGCTTCCACTGCAAGAGGCATGGGTTTGATCCCTGAGCAGGGAATTAAGATCCCATATGCTGTGTGACATGGCCAAAAAAAAAAAAAAATATATATATATATACACATATAAATATATATATATATATTTATGTATATATATATTAGAAAAAGAGAAGTAGAAAGAAGTGAGTTGCTCTGTGCCTTGCCCTGTGCCCTGTCTGCAAGGGCCCAAGCTTCTCATTGGCCTCACTTTGGCATATCCACACCCCCACGAGAGTGACTGGCACACATCCTGCCCCCACTCCTGCCCCTGATGGACTGGGTCCTGCTGCTGTGGAGAAATAAATACTGGGTGGATGACTGACAGCCTCTGTGATGTTCCCCAACAGGACACACCTCTAGGCTGCATCTGGAATAAGACGAGTGGAAAGAAAATACAACACAGTCACCAGGAAAAGCAACAGAATTATGGTCATTAGCAAATAATTCATAATCTCCTCAGACTTTATTGGACATAGGCTTTGTCTTAGGATGTCTGAGGTTTAGGGCAGCTCGGGTAGGGGCAGGCAGGGTGCCCGGCAGCAGAAGGGCTCCCCCCACGGAGACCCGGGCCACATTTCTCTGCAGCTCCTTGGAGCCCAGCCAGGGCCCCCCTCCCAACCCCATCCAGGCCTGTGTGCCTGCCTGTCTCCCGTGGCCGACCCTCTTCCATCCCCTCCCCTCTCCTGCAGGCACAGCTCATCGCCCAGTCCATTGGCCAGGCCTTCAGTGTGGCCTACCAGGAGTTCCTGCGGGCCAACGGCATCAACCCCGAGGACCTGAGCCAGAAGGAGTACAGTGACATCATTAACACCCAGGAGATGTACAACGACGACCTCATCCACTTCTCCAACTCGGAGAACTGCAAGGAGGTGGGTGACTGGGGACGGGAAGGGGCTCTTGGGCAGGGGGCCAGGGTGAGCCTTCCTGGTGTGTGGGCAGCGTCCCTCTGGCTCCCGCTTTTGTAGCGAGTACTTGTGTGTGAAGAGTGTGGTGCTGTTAGAGCAGAGGAGCTGCCAACAGTCCATCTTAATGACTCTGAACTTGTGCCCTTTATTGCTGCTCTTAGCCAGGGGCTCAGCCCCTGGTGGTGTTTCTGGAAGGCATGTGGGAGTGGGCTAGGAAGCCTCTCGTAGTGGGGCCTTGACAGGCTCCCATGGGCTTGCTCAGGGCTCTCTAGAAAGTTCTCCTGAGACAGAGGGGGGAATTCCGGGGTGGCCTGTACCCTGCCTGCTTGTAAATGTGAACAATCCTGGCTTGCTGCTGAGTGAATGAGTGCTTGACAGGCAGCTCTCTGAGAGTGATCCGAGAGGCGGAGAGAAAATGAAGGACTTTTCTAGATGAATTTGGAGGCCTGGCAGGCTTTGCATCTGGATTCTGAGAATGTACCTCTGGCCTCTGTGGGTCTGGGAAGGTGAGGGGAGCCTGGACACTGGAGCCAAGCTTGGGGCTGGGGGTGGTCTGTGCTCTGGGTTCACAGGATGGAGGAGTGGGCCCTGAGAGGGCTTGGGAGCTGGAGCTGGGAGAGGCCAGGGGGATGGTTGGTGGGCCAGGATTTGTGGCCTTGGTTTGGAGAGCCCAGGTGGGGCTGGTCCTTCTGTGGGTGCTGGGCAGAGGCCTACCCCAGCCCCGTCTTAGGCAGGCCCCTCTTACTCTGCTGATTCCCTTGCAGCTGCAGCTGGAGAAGCACAAGGGTGAAATCCTGGGCGTGGTGGTGGTGGAGTCGGGTTGGGGCTCCATCCTGCCCACCGTGATCCTGGCCAACATGATGAATGGAGGCCCGGCTGCCCGCTCGGGGAAGCTGAGCATTGGTGATCAGATCATGTCCATTAACGGCACCAGCCTGGTGGGGCTGCCACTCGCCACCTGCCAGGGCATCATCAAGGTGGGCACGGGGCCCCTCGCTTTATCCGTGATGCTTTGTAATCCCCACTGACCCTCAGGGAGGCTGAGCCCAGAGAGACCCACCCAGTGACTTTGAACCCAAAATTGCACCACGTCTCTGACAAATCAAAGAGGGACCTGCCTCCAACCCCCACAGTGGGGATCTTGAGGGAGGTGCTGTCTGCTCTCACTTAGCTGGCTCCTGAACCATGGTGATCCCAGGAAAGGCCTGAGGACCTGTAGCTGTCAGGTGACCAGGCTGTCCTGGTTTGCCTGGGACTTTTCACTGACGGTCACACCTCCTGGACACCTGAGGAGGTGGGTCCCCAGGCTGGATCTGAGCTGGGGTGTTGCTCTCCCCATCTGACCGGAGGACCTGCAGGTGTCTCATCAAATGATACACTGCGGTCTCGCAGCTGGAGGATGGACCCCCACCCCACTGTCACTCACAGATGAAGTTCTGTGAGCTGGCTTCTGGACCTGAGGACCCAGTGGGTATCATGTAGCTAGATAGACAGAGAGACATATAAGAGGCCTCCATCAGAGGTGCTGAGGCTGGGCCAGCCAGGACCCTCCCTCTGCAGGCTGAAGCTCCTGGGCAAGTTTCTCACCTGGGCTGTGATGGAGGCTTGTGTGTATGCGTGCATATGCATGTGTGCACACATGTGCATGAGGGAGGAGCTCCCTGCAGCCATGTTCAGGCCAGGCCTCTCCCCCTCCCTCCACTGAGTCCCAGGACTGTGGCTGCAGCTTTCACTGTCCCCTGGGGCCTGAGGTGGCCCTTGGCTTGAACTGGCCTGTCTTGGTGCAGACACGAGCCTCCCACTGGCAGATTTCTTTGCCCTGACTCCAGCACGAGGGTCCTTCTCTGGAGGACACTTTGTTTTCTGGATGGGGCCCTCATTGTCTTTGCAAACAGGAGGTTCCCTGAATGCAGCCTGGTGAGGGCCCCTCTCGTGACCCTTGAAGGTGACCAGGTGCCAGCTTCTTGGCTGTGCACAGGGGTACTCAGAGCCTGGCCTCTGGCCCTGAGGGCAGCTTATACTTGCCCAGGTCAAAGGGCACACCAGAGCACAGGGAGCCCCGACACACACTGCCGCCTGGGATGGCCGGCACCCCTGCATCGGGTAAGGGTGAGGCCTGCATCCACGCACAGGGGGACCTGGGTGCCCAGAGGGACCTGCTTCTGTCCCTCTGTGCCTAGGGCTCTGCCTTGCAGCCAGCTCACCCCCAGCCCGGGCCCCAGAACTTGTCTTTCTAGCAGCATCTCAGACCCTCGTGTTCCTGCTCACAGGGTCTGAAGAACCAGACACAGGTGAAGCTCAACATCGTCAGCTGCCCGCCAGTCACCACTGTCCTCATCAAGCGGCCAGACCTCAAATACCAGCTGGGTTTCAGCGTGCAGAACGGCATCGTGAGTCCGCTCGGCCCTCGGCAGCCTCCGCTGTGCCCGTGGATGGCTGTTGCAGGGGGCGGGGGCAGCTGTCTGTGTGCCCTCCGACCCCCTGCCCCAGAACAGCTCCTGTCTGATGGAGCAAGTTCCGGCCAGCAGCCAGGCCAGGCAGGGTGGGTGGGCCGGCGTACAGGTGGACTGGGTCCCTCCAGCCCCCCGGGGCACCCTATCCCGGTGGTGGTGTTCTCTGCAGACCCCTGCTTTGGAGTGGAGGAGAGCCCTCCTACCTCTGCATTTGGGACGCAGCCAGTGACAGCGTCAGAGTCAGATGTGCGAAAGACACCTGCTCATTCCTGTGTTTATTCATTCACTCCTTAATTCACTTGCCCATTCAGTGCTTCGCTTGCAGTTCCAGCACTGTGCCAGCCGTGACCCCAGGCACTGGAGGCAGGACAGGAGGGCCTCCAGGAGTAGATGATGCTAGGTTCAATGAATGTTGGTCTGGCTGAAACTCTGCCTGTTCCTCAGCCAGGCTCTTCCCTCCAGAGTCCCACCTTCTCTTTGAGCTGTACCAGTTCTGTTTCCTGGGTGGTTCCTTCTGCAGAGGTCCCAGTAGGCTGGGACTTCGCCACAGAGGATGGAAGAGAGGAGGCTGGTCATTTCCACATTGCTTAGGCCAGCCCAGGAGGAGGTTGTGGGGTGCATGGTGTCAGGTGAGGGGGATGTGCATGTCCCCTCCTCCCGGGAACACAAAAGGAGAGCGTCCCAGAAACAGGACTGCCAAGGAGACAGTTTCCCCCGTCACTACCTGGTGCAGGAGTGTGGGGAGGTACATTTGTTGGCCGGGGTAGCAGTGACTGTCTTCACTGGAAAGAGCAGAGTGGCTGCTGGAGAATCTTCCAGAACGGGCTTTACTTGTGTACCACTACGATCCAGGAACAGAGGCCCCAGGATGGAGGGGCAGGTTCTCCCACAGCCATTTCCAAGCACATTCTAAATCATTAATCTCTCAGTTTGTGAGTCAGCAGAGCATTTGTAGGAGCATCTGTCCTGGGGGCTTCATCCTTCCGGTGGTTAATTCTCCCCACCTTTGGGGGCAGGAGGAGGCTGGCAGGCAGGGCGGGGACACTAAACTGATGACACCCCAACCCCACCCCGTGTCACTTAGATCTGCAGCCTCATGCGTGGGGGCATCGCGGAGCGGGGCGGTGTCCGTGTAGGCCACCGCATCATCGAGATCAACGGGCAGAGCGTGGTGGCCACCGCGCACGAGAAGATTGTCCAGGCGCTGTCCAACTCGGTGGGAGAGGTGAGAGGTCACTGCCTGAAGCCAGAACTGGGCTCTCGGGACCCAAAGTCTCTAGGACCTGACATCAAATTCCCAAGGGCATGTAGGTGCACTGGGACTTCCGAGAGCCCCTCAGGGGCCAGTCAGCTGAGCTGGGCTGTATCTCCTGGGGGAGCCCGTGGCAGGCGGGGTTCAGCGTCCTCTCCTTGCTCTGGTTACCTGTGCGTTCAACAGGATGGGTGGGCACTGGGTGGAGACTTGAAGGCTGGCCCTGCTGCACTGCCCACTCCCACTCTGCTGGCTTCAGGCCTGCCTGCCTTTTTCTGCTGCTCTCTGGCATAGGCATGAAGCTGGTCTGAGGATGGTCACCGGGTGGGGGGTTCAAGGGGGAGTTCAAAAGGGAGCAGGGTTCCTCAAGAGAGATGTAGGTGCTGGGGGAGTGCCAGCCCAGTGTTGGCACAGAGGCCTCCCCAGTATGAGGTGGGGTATAGGGCTGTGTGTCGCAGGCAGTCAGGGTAAACAGGTGAGGGTCTCCCTGGGAGAAGCCTGGGTGATCACAGTACAGAAGGAGCAGACGAGACAGAGCAGAGAGGTGGGTGGCACAGGGGACGGGTCTGAAGGCAGGTGCTGGGCGGGGAGTTTGGGTTTGATTCGAGGGTGGTGGGGACCCCAGGGGCCATGTGCGGAGGGAGGGCTCTGGGGCAGTGTGGGGGCATGGCTTCCTCTTCACAGCCTGGGGGTAAGTGGGTGGGTGGGGGTGCTCTCTTCTGGAGGGGTCTTCAGATTGCATCGGTCAGGACACATTTCCTGGGGCCACGGGGACCTACTCAGGTTTTGTGAAAGTCCCAGGGCTGGGGGGAGGGGGCTTCCCTGGTAGCTGGTAAACAATCCAAACCATTAGACCAGGGTCTTCACCTGCAATGCAGGAGACCCTGGTTTGATTCCTGGGTCAGGAAGATCCCCTGGAGAAGGGATAGGCTACCCATTCCAGTATTCTTCAGGCTTCCTTGGTGGCTCATACAGTAAAGAATCAGCCTGCAGTGCAGGAGACGTGGGTTCAATCTCTGGGTCAGGAAGATCCCCTGGAGGAGAGCATGGCAACGCACTCCAGTATTCTTGCTTGGAGAATCCAATGGACAGAGGAGCCTGATGGGCTACAGACCATGAGGTCATGAAGAGTTGAACATGACTGAGGAACTAGGCACACAAGGCTTGGGGTGGGGGGTAGTTACCCTTCCCAAGTAGGGGCGTATGCTGAATCTTAGGAAGGAGGGGCCAGGTAGGCATCGCTGGCCGCCTTTTACAAATGGCTTCGGAGAAAGTAGAATCCAATTTTCCTACGTAGATGCTTGGGGGCAGCCATCAGCCTTATGCTTCTCAGGGAATCAGTAGTGTGGGAGAGTGGGGGGTGGGGAGCAGGTCGGGGAGCAGGTGTGGGGGTGGGATAGGCAGCTGGAGAAACGCTTTTGCCTCTCCAGACCCAAGGTGATGGTTATCAGGGATGCTGGAATGTGGGCCGGGGCAGGAAGCCCTTCAGCCTGGGTGGACCTCGTGCTGGACTGGCTGGCTCTGGGAGTGACAGTGGAGTCTGCGTTTCCCATCATTGCTGAACATGTTTGGGAAATGAGCTGCTGATCAGCTAGAGCTGGTGTTCTGCTGGGCCGTGGGGGTGGGTTTCTGATTGAGGAAATACAGAGAATGAACCTTCTGATGGGAAAAACCCTCACAGGATGACAAAAGAAGGAACAGCTAATTGGATCACACAGATCCTAGTGCTGAGGATGCCGGTGGGAGGCTATAGTCAGAAAACCTATCAGCCAGGTTGGCCTGTCAGGGTCACTCAGATGAGGCCTGAGAGCTGTTTGCCCAACCTAGGGGTGGACTGCACCCCTGGCCCTTCTCCTGGAGGTCTGCCAGCCCGGCCCTTAGAGCCACAGCCACCCACAGGGGCCTGAGTACGGCCGGGTCCGGGCTGGCTTGGGGAGCAGGATGCTCAGAGGAAGCAGGAGCAGAGCCCGGAGCCTTGGCGGGAGTTGGGGTATGTGCCCCGCACAGTGGGCCTCCCTGGGCAGCCGTCTGTGTGTTATAGGTGGCCCAGCCTCCTTGGTGCCAGCGACTGAGGCCAGGTTCCTGCCCCCAGCACACGCGCTCTGTCTGTGTGAGCCTCTGGTTCTTCTGCTGAGGCAAAACTCACCCCTTGCAGTTTCTAAGAAGGTCTGGGCACCCTGGCCTGCCCTTCCCATGGGCAAAGTCCAGCTTTTCACCCAGCCGGTGTCAGGTTGAGGTGAAGGGAAGACCAGCCCTTGACCTCATGGAAAACCCTCTAAAGACCCGGAAGGGAGCCCAGATCATCGTCTGCAGGGGCAGTAAACGCTTTCTGAGTCGCCATCTGGGGTGGTGACCTCAGGCGGGCCATTCTTCCTTTCCTTGGCCGCTGGCAATTTACACAGGACGTGCTCAGGATGCTTGGGCATCACTGGCCTTGCGATGCTTGTTTTTGGGGGTGCGTGGAGGGGAGGGAGACGTGGAGGCAGGGAGGGCCGGGTCAGCCCCCCACCTCTCTCTCTCATCGGCAGATCCACATGAAGACCATGCCTGCCGCCATGTTCAGACTGCTCACAGGCCAGGAGACCCCGCTGTACATCTAGGCTGCCTGCCTGCACCCTGATGAGCGGGAGCCAGACCCAGGACCTGACCCCTGACCCCACAGCGCACCCGAGGACACCAGCTCTGCTGAAGGGCATGCCCTCATCACCCACTTTTATTTTTTGGACTAAAAGGGGTATGTCTGAATTCAAGGAGGATCCCAGGAAGCAGTCTCTGTAGAACAGTCCAGTGTTTTGCCGCATCCCGAGTTTTCTCACCGCGATGGGCGAGGGCTTGTCTGTACTTCCGTGTGGTGCGGAGCCAGTGTGCAGGGCGGACGTGGGGACCTCTGGCCACAGCTGCGCAGGAAGCCCCGGGGGGGACAGCGAGCTCAGGGTGGGGGGCAGCGGCAGTGCCCCCACCCTCTGCAGGGGCTCAGGCTCCTGCAAGGAGGGTGCCCAACGGCCGAGCATGGGCGGCCAGCTCTCAGGATGTGACCGGTCACTGAAGCCGGGTGATCATGTTTCTGAGAAAGGAGACGTCCCCGAGTTACATAAAGGGTGATGTCCACAACCTCAAGACTCCACACTTAGACAATATCACCGTTTTGACCCTTATCCGACAACAAGCCGCTCTTCAGACAGTAGGCTTTTCCGACGATCTGTGACCACACCTGCTGTCCATGCTCACCTGTCCACTGGTCCCTGGACGCCTCTGGGCAACCTCCCGCCTCTGTGGGCCAGCTGCCTCATCACAATCTCTGCATCCACGCATCCACACATGCGCTCTCGCCTCGGACACCAGACCCACACCGGACACTTGTGGTCCCTGGGGCCCCACGTCTGGTCTCTTCGCTGATAGCGGCAGCGTTCCTTGTGTGTAGATCAAGTGCAGCGTAGTCTAGCCCTGCCCGCAGAGCTCAGCGATCACCGATGTTGTTCTGTCTGGAAGTCTCTCTCTTGGGCCCAGGCCTTGAAGAAAACACTGTGACTTAAGAAGCCTTACCATGCGGTAACTAAGCTCTAGGACCACTGGACGAGGGTGACCTGTGTGTTGCATGCCGCCGACCTTGGGAAGACTCGCTAATACCACTAATAAACCTGAGGTCACGATGGAAAGCTGTCCTGCGGTTGGTTTGTTGACAGGGACGCAGCCGCCTAGCTTCCCTTTGACTCTGTGCCTCTCTGTCCAGCTCTGGAAGGGGGTCTTCTCGCTGGGTGTGAGGCCTTTGGGCATGAATTGGTCAAGGGAGAGCAGGGATGGGGGGTCTTGGGCTTCTCCTGGCTTAGATTGGAATTGCCTCTGTAGAGGCATGTGCGTGGATAGAAAAGGAAGCTGGCCCACTCGCAGCACTGGCTCCTTGCCTGCAGCCACTCTGCAACCCATCTAGCGTAACAACAGGACTGACCATCACTGACTGCACTTCGTGGTCATTGTCCTGTGGCATGGGAAGGCGGGGTGAGCCTGGGATTTGGTCAGAAGCACTGGTTTGTGTCCAGCATGTTAGCCGGGGACACTGGACAAGCAGGGCCCCTTCTCTGGCTGGGATCCTGGCTCCATGCTGTGAGCTAATAACCAGGGCCGGACCACACTATCAGTGAGAGCTGGAGGGCAGAGGCCTCAGCTCAGGGGGGCCAGGGGGCTGGCTCTGCAGTGCCCTGGATGAGGTAGGTGAACAGGCTACAGTGGGGAAGCCCGTGGCTAGCAAATGACATGGGGACAGGTGCCCCATCAAACAGTAACACATTAAAAACAAAATTAAAGAGGGCTTTAAGCCAGCTTCAATCCCTCCCAGAAGCCAGGGTGCATCCCACGGAGGGACAGCTAGAGGCCGGCATCTGTGGGACCTACCTGTGTCTAGGCACCTGTCTTGTCCCTGTCTCTAGAAGCATGTTAGGAAATGCATGTCAGGGGGCCAGGGGTGATCACACTCCCTTCCTGGCTGTCCAGCCTGACCCTGGCTCAGAACCTGGTCACCAGCAGTGACACATGGTTCTCAGAGTCTGTCTGTCCTAGTCAGACCTCAGAGACACAGAGGCCAGAAATAGCTTTTATTAAAACACTGATCATTATGAAAACACCTTGAGGTACATCAAATACAGCCTGCCAGTTGTACAAACAGGCTTGAAAACAATTTCCTATAAATTCTGCCTTCATAGCAGCATCTGTGGATTGGTACAGCCAAGGGGAGAAAAACATCCATTTAAAATGAGATTTCTTTTCCATGGTTTGTTACAAGAATTTAATTTGTATCACTGTTGCCAGCTGAAGGGGCCCATAAGTCCTTGGAAAGGAAAGCTCCCCGATGTTTGACAAAGATTTGGAGTCCAGCATGCCTCCATCTCAGCATCCCTGTGGTCCCTGGGGACGGAAAAAGTCCCTGCTGTTTGACGAAGATTTAGGGTCCAGCATGCCCCCATCTCAGCATCCCTGTGGTGCCTGGGGGTGGGGGGTCTGATGGCAGTGTCCTGACAGGCTCTGACTCCGAGGTAAGCCGGCCCTCTGGGGAAGGACGGGGAGTCAAGGGAGCAAAGGCACCAGACCCCATGCAGGGGGCATCCTGTGCTTCGGCTTCCACCATAGCCCCTGGCGGCTCTCCTATTGGCAGTTAACCAGGGCAGGCAGCACAGGGCTGAGTGGGCGCGGGTGCAAAAGTGACGGGGGAACCAGCTTTCCCTGTGGCCAGGCACCCACATGGCCTGGGGCTCAGGGTGCTCGATGCAGGGACCCTGGTTCCTGGATGTCACTGAGTAGAGTGGGGTTGAAGGTGCTGGGGCCCCAGCCCGCTGCCAGGCACTGCTCTCTTCCTGGGACCTTTCCTGGAAGCTGGGAGCCAGGCCCTGTGGGAGCCCACGTGGTTGCCAGGCCCTCAGGAGGTGCTAGTCCAGTGGAGCAGGACTCAATGCAGAGTCCTCATCCAGAAACACTGAGTGTGAGAACGTGTCTGAGGACTGAGCACTGAGAACACCTAGATGAAGGGCTTTGGGCCAGAGTGCCCACCTGCACCCAGGTGGAGGCACAGGCTGCGTCAGGTGTCCAGTGGCAGGAGATGTGTCCCCGTGCAGGGAGGTGATGCAGAGGACATGGAGCACCAGGCAAGGCCTCCTAGGGGGTCATCTGTCCGGCTGCTCAGTGACAGTTCCAACGCCCACAAGGTCAGGCCTCACTCGAGCGACAGCCACATCTGAGACTGCAGGTTTAGCCTAGGAATCCACTGTGTGAGCCCCCAAGCCTGACGTGGGCCCCCCTGCCCACCCAGGTGAGCCGCCTGCAGCCTGCAAAGCTCTGGCTGCCACCCCACAGAGGCCCAGATGAAGAGGTGCAGGCTGGAGGCTCAGGGGAGGCCCCTTGGAAAAACTATCAATTTACTTTACCTACAGAGAGTGGCTTTGGGGACTTCAAAAGCCCTCAGCTGAGAAAAATTAAGAGATTTTCATTTTACAGTCTGGATAAAGTGCTCATAAATTCATCTCTGGGATGTCTCGAGTGGAGAAGTTCCGGCTGTCATCAGAGGCCTGAGTAGATATTGGTCCAGTTCTTACCTCTGGGAGGCGGTGATCAATGATAATGTGACTGAAACAAAGTGTTCACAGCTGACCGTCACCTGGGCTTCCTACCTTGGGGTCCAGGGGCTCCTCTGGGTGTCTGGGCTGGAAACACTCTCCCAGCCACCCTCTCCCCACTCCCTGACACACCCCAGCACACTGGCCCAGGCTGCTGGACCCCTGGCAGTGGTGGGCACCTACCTGGCCCAACCCCCACACTCCCCGTGTTGGGCCTGTGGGTTGAGGACTGTGGGATTCAGCTGTCTTGTCTCACAGGAGCCACCAGCCAGTCCAGGATGACACTGTGGCTGCAGAAAGTTGAGGATGGTGCTGCCTTGGGGCCATGATTGGGAAGTAGCTGCTGCTGAGGTCACCAGAGCTAGGGGTCTGGGGGCGTGGCACGAAGATCCAGGGCCCCCAAGGAGGCTTTTGCACACTCAGGGTGGGGTTTATGGAAAGGGATGGACAGCCCGCATCTTCCAAAGCAGATGCAGCCGCTGCTCAGCTGGGGAAGGGGCTGCTCTGGGACATGAGATCCCTTGAGGCCAGTCTGGCCAAGGTGGATGCAGGAGAACCCTGGGGGCATCCACAGGGGCTTGCTGTTCCAGGACAAAGTGCTCTGTGCCGAGCGGGTTAAAAAGACAGCGAAGAAGCTGCCAGAGAGGAAGCAGGGAAGATGCTCTGGTTGGTGGTGGGTGGAGCAGGGAGGGGTTGCCAAGGAGACAAGGTGATGGGGGTCTCTCAGAGCCCCTAGTCCCAGCCATCTGTCCCCCAGGGTGGCTGGGCCACTGGGGTGTCCCTCATTGTGTATGTGTTCACCAGATGTGGTGGCCGTGTTGCCCTTCGGGCAGATGGCTGAGCCCAGGATGCCATCTGGGCTAGAATTACTTAATTTCCTTAACAATCAGCATCTGAGACCGGGTAGATCGTGGATACAAACCACAAGGGAAAATGGACTCACTGCCTAATGCCCTGCTTGACCCGCTTAAACACTAAATTAAGTCAGGGGTGGGGAGGATCCTGCTCCTCCACAGCCCCAACCTTGAAGATACTTCAGTTCAGCTAGATGCACGACCCTGTCACTGGATTCCTGTTGCTCAGCTCGTTCAAGGCGCCATCTGCCTGACAGCACCAAGGATTCACAAGGGACACGGGAGAGTCGTCTGCTGTGTCACTGGGCTAGGTAGGAAGTGTCACCCCCAGAGAACAGTAGACGGGGTTCTCGTCCAGGGCAGAGCAGCTGTTTCCTGCCTGAGCCACCCTGGATCGCAGCCTCTCCCCACAGGCCTGGTGCCCCTGTGGGGACTCAGGCACCAGTTCATCCGCATCTGTGTCCACGCCCAGACGGAGGCGCTGTCACAGCTGGCCCAGGACATGGGTGCTGAGGACAGCCTCCTCCATGAGGCACTCCTCAGGGGGCACAGCTGAGTGGGCAGAGCCCACCACGTGCCTCACCTCCATGGGCAGGGAGCTGCTCGAGTGCTCCAAGAACTTGGCCACCAAGACCCTGGCGTCCTCAAAGGCCTTGCTGTCCACTAAGGAGCGCAGCCGCTCTTTGGAAACTGTCTGTAAGGCCTCTGGCGTTGACCGTGGCTCTGCTTTCCAGGCGTCTGATTCCCTGGGTGAGAGCTGGTGCCGACAGGCGCAGGCGGCCGTGATTGAGTGAGACAGGGTCGCTGAAAATTGGGGGAAAGACACAATCTGAGAACAACGGACACAAAACAGAAGGCAGCCGTCCAGGAATTCCTTGAAAAGCAAACACAGGAATGATTTGGACAAACTCTCTGCCCAGATTCCTGTCTCCCAGCCTGGCCCTCACTTCCTGTGTCCCTCTGTGCCTGGCCCCTCGCACCCCTGAGTACAGCCTGCGTTAACCTAGAGGGGCTGCAGCCTCCTGGAGCTGAAGGGCTGGGGATGGGAGGGTGGGATTCAAAGCTTGCTGGCGAGATAGGGGCTGGGCAGGGGTCTCAGTTCTCTGCTGGAATTCGCAAGCATTGTGTGTGTTGGGGGGATGGGGTGTGATGCCCCTTCTCAGCCTTCCCCAGCTCTATGACCTTTGCCCTTGAGGGCTGGACGGCATCTGGACACACATCTGCCTGGAGAGCAGAGCAGAGGGTGGCAGAGGGCAGTGAGATTCCCTCCCCATGTCAAGGACAGACAGCAGCCATGCCTCTCGAGGCAGCCAGCCCAGGGCCCAGGGCCCCCATGCCAAGGGCAGGGAAATGACACCAGCTCCTAGCAGGGTCGTGGTCTCTCTGGATGACCCACAGAAAGAACCCCGTCAAGGAACCCAGCTCCAGGCGGTCAGCTGTGATGAGTTGCCAAGGACCAGCCTAAGGCCTGGCCTGCCCCATCTATGTTGCAGGTCACACAAGAGAACACATTCTGGGTGGTCTGGGGTGTGTTTTGTGGCAGTGAGCAATCCTGGTAATGAAGCATGAGAAACTGTACAAGACTCACACATGGGGGGTGGGCGCCTCTCCCCTCCAAATAGAAACTCATAAATACAGTAAAACCAGTGATAAATCAGGTGTAGCCTCTAATACAGCCCACCAAGAGAGTGGGGAATGGTGGAGGGCAGCCCATCTTCCAAACCCAGAGGGCTGGGTCTTCTACATGCCTGGACCACTCTGGGAGGGGCTGGTTGGGTTTAGACACAAGGCAGCTGAGGACCACTGGTACTTCCGCCCCCTGTGCAGAAATTATCAAAGGGTTTCAGAAAAGGGGTGTCTCACCAGTCCCCAGTGCTGCTCGGGACAGTCCTGCTTCGAGGTCCTGGCTGCAGGATGGGGTGTGTGAAGAGGCATCACCTTAACCAGAAAGAGTTCAGTTAATACATAGCCCAGGGGGAAGGAATTCCCGATAATATTGTAGTGACCCTCCTGTGTCTAAGATGGACATCAGACGTAAGGCCAGCAGTGGAGACCCCTGAATATAACCCGGGGGAGGAGGTCCCCTGGCCTGTCACTTCCTCAGCACAGCCTCAGCAAAGGGCAGCCAGCCGGCACCACTGACAAGCCCAGAGCCCTTCATCCCAATCCCCATCCACATCTGGGGGTCCAGGCGCCTGGGAGGCACGTGCTTTTGATGAACAAAACAGTAACTGTCAGAGGTGACAGCATGGAGAGGCAGTCACAGGGGTGACAGCTTGTAAGCAAGCCATCACTGCTCTTTAGATCCATCCCTAACATGTCAGGGTTTGCAGAGCATGAGCTTCACTGGAGGGGTGAGGAGCAGGGACCCCAATTGGGTGGTGGTAGCCCTAAGGGTCTTAGAAACATCTGAGCCAGGAGCACGTGAGCAGCTGGTGCATCCTCAGGAGAAGGTTCTGGGGGAGGTGGTGGGTGAGCTGGCCGGGGGTGCAGGAGGGATGGGAGGGGTGCTGACCAGAAGCGGCAGAGGCACAGCCTGTACTTTCCAGTGGGGCACCTCAGGCAGTGACCTGGGTGGACACCGGCTCCATGCAGGGATGGGGTTCTCCTGGGGGCAGGATGGGATCTAATCCACCTGGGGTTCAGCTGGACAAGACCATTGACTGGTCCAGGCGCCACTGGTCTCCTCTGACTTCTTTCACTGTATGGACAAGTCCCCACAGCGATGGTACTTGTGGTCAAGGGCCCCCCAACTTTTAGTGGCACAGACCCAGGAGGATGTGGGGGTCCTCCAACTTCAGGATGTATGAGACCCCCTAGGGCATGCTGTTGGACTGCAAGGTGCAGGACCCTGGGGCCAGGTCTCCCATCCTGGGGGCGCCTAATGTCACGTGGACAATGCTGACCTGACCCAGCATGCCCATGATGTGTCTGCAGGGGGTGGCATCGGCTGGCAGACAACCCCTGTCCAGCGGTGTCACTGAGATGCAGCCAGGTCTTACGTGGCTCCTTGTCCCACCAGATCCCTCAGTAGACACAGGCGCTTCCCACAAGTGTGTAACCCAGGCTGGTCCTGGCGGGGGAGTCACCCAGGCTGAGACGGATACAGACTGTGGGCTCTGCCTGACCCGAGGCCTCACGGGCCCCAGAGCTGGTGTGAAGCTTGCAGGTTAACGCCAAGGCTGGCAGACCTGCCCAGAAGGCTGTCATCTCCCCAAACCTCCGTCCGCCTGCCCTCCTCCCTGACTTAGCAGCAAGCTCAGTCGGAGCACAGCAGAAGTTGCAGGCTGGCCATCCCCCTTCCAGGCTTCGGACATCAAGTTCACATTGCCCATGTGGACAGAGGGGCTGGGGCCGCTGTACCTGTCGCCCTGGACGTGCATGAAGTGGGGTCACTGATGGAGCGGGCCATGCGCCTGGGACGTGGCCGCACCCGTGTGCCCTTGTGGGGGCCCTCAGGGGACGTGTGGTGGGGATGCGGGATAGGTAGTGGGGTGCCCGTGGGGTCGTCGGGTGACAGGTGGCTCAGGCCAGGAGCAGCGCTGCCCTCGGAGGCCAGGAGGCTGGAGCTGTCGGCCAGTGCTGCAAAGAAAGGGACCCGAGTTAGTGCTGGTGACCACCGAGCCCCCCACCATGAGGGAGGGCATCCTCCAGAGTCCTCCCAGGGGGCAGGTGCAGCCCACCCTCCAAACTCCAAGCCTGGATAAAACCCTGTCATTGTGTGAGGCTGATAGTGCTTTGTGTGGAAAGGAGGGGGACCAGAATCACTCCAGGAGGGTCATGGGCTCCACAAGAGATTCCAAGTCAGAAACCAGCTGCACCTCCCATCCAGGGCATCCTGGGGCGGGGAGTCTGAAGCACAGGAAGGTGCACAGGAAGGGTCTCTTGCTCCAAGGGCAGGGCCTGTGCAGAGAGAGGTGGGGGCTTGAGGGACCCTAGCACCCCCAGCCAGGTCCCAGTGGGTCAGAGAACCTGTCTGCCCCCACACAGGCCCAGAGTGCAGCCCCTCATCAGGCAGGGGGTTAGCCCAGCCCTGACCACTCTGGAGGTGGCCTGGCACCAGGTATTGAACAAGCTGCCCTGACGCCCCAGGTGTGAGAACTGCTGCTCAGGCTGGGCCCCACCCCTTGCTTCTCCACAGGTGGCCCTGAGGCGGGACTGGATCAGGATCCATCTAAACAGGGTCCCCAGCAGACCTGTATGCACACCAAGGCCTGAGTACCACCTCACTGCCCTGCCTCCTGACTGAAGTAGATGTTCAAGTTGAGTGGCCCACCTGGGGGACATGTGATAAGAAAGACAGCAGCTCGAACTCCTGCAGGGAGGTGAGAGGAAGCTTTGGGGTCATTCTTTCCTCTCCTTCCTGTGGGTGCTGGGGGAGCCTCTCTATTCCCAGAGGTCCCAAGTGCCCCACATCCATGCACATCCTGTGCCCAGGGCCCACCCAGTCACCCGCAGTCCCTGGACAAAGATACGCAGCTGAGAGACGGTGGGAAAGAGGTGACAAGCGGCCAAGTGGGAGCTGGCTGAAGCGACCCTGTCCAGCAGCACCTGCGCTCAGCCACCCCCCTGCCCCGCTCTCCACTGCTGCCGCCCAAGAGGTGGTTTGAAACCATCAGTCCCATCTGTCCATTTGGAAAAACAAAGATAAGCCAGATCTCACAGATTACATGCAAAAAAAAAAAAAAAAAATCTTCAGGATCATTAACACTTTCCTTCTTTAAGATACTGTAAGAAGAAATTATGTGAGAATAAACCTGCAGCCATGGGGTGGAGAAAGATTTTATAAATATGATATTGATAGAAACCATAAAGGAAAAGCCTGATACATTTGACAACAGAAGGAATGGCAAACTTGTGTATGGTGAAGGCCTCGTTAACAGGCTTTGGAAACAAAGCCTGAACGGGGGAAGCAAGCCTGTCATAAACAGGAAAACTGTCGCTCTTACACATTTCCTCACTTCTCTATTTAGCAAATATTTTTCTTATTTGTTGTTATCTGAGGTTATTAATATTTCTCCCGGCAATCTTGATTCCAGCTTGTGTTTCTTCCAGTCCAGTGTTTCTCATGATGTACTCTGCATATAAGTTAAATAAACAGGGTGACAATATACAGCCTTGACGAACTCCTTTTCCTATTTGGAACCAGTCTGTTGTTCCATGTCCAGTTCTAACTGTTGCTTCCTGACCTGCATACAAATTTCTCAAGAGGCAGGTCAGGTGGTCTGGTATTCCCATCTCTTTCAGAATTTTCCAGTTTATTGTGATCCACACAGTCAAAGGCTTTGGCATAGTCAATAAAGCAGAAATAGATGTTTTTCTGGAACTCTCTTGCTTTTTCCATGATCCAGTGGATGTTGGCAATTTGATCTCTGGTTCCTCTGCCTTTTCTAAAACCAGCTCGAACATCAGGAAGTTCACGGTTCACATATTGCTAAAGCCTGCTTGGAGAATTTTGAGCATTACTTTACTAGCGTGTGAGATGAGTGCAATTGTGCAATAGTTTGAGCATTCTTTGGCATTGCCTTTCTTTGGGTTTGAAATGAAAACTGACCTTTTCCAGTCCTGTGGTCACTGCTGAGTTTTCCAAATTTGCTGGCATATTGAGTGCAGCACTTTCACAGCATCATCTTTCAGGATTTGGAATAGTTCAACTGGAATTCCATCACCTCCACTAGCTTTGTTCGTAGTGATGTTTTCTAAGGCCCACTTGACTTCACATTCCAGGATGTCTGGCTCTAGGTCAGTGATCACACCATTGTGATTATCTGGGTCGTGAAGATCTTTTTTGTACAGTTCTTCTGTGTATTCTTGCCATCTCTTCTTAATATCTTCTGCCAACCTAGATAGCACATTCAAAAGCAGAGACATTACTTTGCCAACAAAGGTTCGTCTAGTCAAGGCTATGGTTTTTCCTGTGGTCATGTATGGATGTGAGAGTTGGACTGTGAAGAAGGCTGAGTGCCGAAGAATTGATGCTTTTGAACTGTGGTGTTGGATATGACTCTTGAGAGTCCCTTGGACTGCAAGGAGATCCAACCAGTCCATTCTGAAGGAGATCAGCCCTGGGATTTCTTTGGAAGGAATGATGCTAAAGCTGAAACTCCAGTACTTTGGCCACCTCATGTGAAGAGTTGACTCATCGGAAAAGACTCTGATGCTGGGAGGGATTGGGGGCAGGAGGAGAAGGGGACGACAGAGGATGAGATGGCTGGATGGCATCTCTGGCTCGATGGATGTGAGTCTCAGTGAACTCCGGGAGTTGGTGATGGGCAGGGAGGCCTGGCGTGCTGCGATTCATGGGGTCGCAAAGAGTCGGACAAGACTGAGCAACTGATCTGATCTGATCTGATTGTTGTTTAGTTGCTAAGTTGTATCTGACTCTGCGACTCCATGAACAGGAATATGGAAAACCATGAATATGAACTCTATGCCAGGCTCCTCTGTCCATGGGATTTCACGGGAAGGAATACTGGAGTGGGATGCCAATTCCTTCTCCAATTTTTCTTATAAATCTAAAAAAAAAAACTTCTAGAGAAAAAAATGGACCCCCAAACAGACCTACAAGTTGATAATAAACATGTAAAAAGGTATAGAAACCCAATCCTGTGTGAGTGTCAAGTTCACCTTTAAGAGTGGTTAAGGTCCCCAGGAGTGACAATGTCTGGGGGGTGGGGGTGGGGTGGGGTTTGTAACAAGCACCCTTGGTGGGAACATGAACTTGTAATAAAACGTTTCCAGGACACAGTGTGGTCAATACCCCCAAGTCCATGTTCCCCTGGACTTGGCAGTTTTCCTCGCTGGAATTTATCCCAAGGAAATAATTGGGAAGGGCCCAAAATCAAGTGTATAAATGTAGGAAAGAAAGAACACTTTCCTGTTTCATTAGAAAAGTTTAGACCTAGACATTGTCGTCATAAGTACTATAAAGTCTTTTCAAGATTACCCAGCAGAGTGTTAAAAGTCTTTTGAATAGTATTCATTCCTGTGGACTCTGATCCCAATTCCCCCTTCTCTTTTACTGCTTTATTGGGGTGTAATTTGTATGCAAAAGCCCTGTATATATTTAATGTATATAATTTGATGAGATGGGACATATGCACACAAAATTGATCCCAAGTTTCTCAATGTCAGTGAAAGTCCAGTGATTGAGTTCCTCAAGGACATGCAGTCACAGAGAGACAAATGTGACTTATCTCTGAATATATGTCATTAATAGAAACCTGATAAAACTAGAACAACATTGCAGGAAAAACTCATGGTCCAAGGCTGGTAACTCTCATTTCTGCACACCGCCCTCAACTCCTTGGCTTGTGTCGTGTGACTGTATCTTTGGGCTTCCCAGGTGGCTCAGAAGGTAAAGAACCTGCCTGCAGTGCAAGAGACATGGGTTTGATCGCTGGGTCAGGAAGATCCCCTGGAGAAGGAAATGGCAACCCACTCCAGTATTCTTGTCTGGAGAATTCCATGGACACAGGAGCCTGGTGGGCTATAGTCCATAGGGTCACAAAGAGTCGGACAAGACTGAAGCGACTTAGCATGCACGCATGCAATAAATGCGTTCAGCAAGGTTGTCCGATTTGAGGTGAACGCATGAGTGAATCCCCTGAGTCATAGTCAGTCACACATACTGACCGTGAACATGCGGAAACCAAAGGTGTAAATCCAGTGCCGATGACAGTTTCTCCAGAGAAAATGAAACATGTAACACGCACACCAACAAAACCTGCCCAGGATCCGTAGGTGAAAATGATACTGTGAAACCACAGTGAAATCCACATAGACAGACTGTGTTCCTGCCTTGGAAGATTCAGCTTTAGAAAGATGGTGATTCCCTAAAATACTGAACAAATGAACTTATTCTACACAACAGGAGCAGACTCAGATACAGAGATCAGACTTGTGGTTGCCAAGGGGGAGAGAGAGTCAGAGGTGGGAAGGACTGGGAGTTTGGGATTAGCAGATGCAAACTAGTATGTAGAGACTGGACAAACAAGAAGGTTCTAATGTATGACACAGGGACCTATATTCATTATCCTGGATAAACCACATGGAAAAGAATATGAAAAAAGAATGTGTGTATATGTATAACAGAGTCACTTTGCTGTGCAGCAGAAATTAACACAATATTGTAAAAAAAAAAAAAAAAAGACAGTGATTCTGTTCGAATAGCTGCACAGGTTTAATGTGATTCCTATCAAGATCCCAACAAGATACAGGTGAACTGATTGGCTATGAAAAGACTCTTGCTCCTTGGAAGAAAAGCTATGACAAACCTTGACAGTGTACTCAAAAGCAGAGATACCACTTTTCTGACAAAGGTCTGTACAGTCAAAGCTATGATTTTTCCAGTAGTCATGTATGGATGTGAGAGTTGGACTGTGAAGAAGGCTGAGCACTGAAGGACTGATGCTTTTCAACTATGGTGTTGGAGAAGACTCGTGAGAGTCCCTTGGACTCAAGGAGATCAAACCAGTCAATCCTAAAGGAAATCAATCCTGCATATTCATTGGAAGGACTGATGCTGAAGCTGAAGCTCCAATCCCTTGGCCACGTGATGCGAAGAGCCGGCCTGTTGGAAAAGACCCTGATGCTGGGAAAGATTGAAGGCAGAAGGAGTAGGGGACGACAGACGACAAGATGGTTGGATGGCATCACTGACTCAATGGATGTGAGTTTGGGCACACTTTGGGAGACAGTGAAGGACAGGGAAGCTTGGTGTGCTGCAGTCCATGGGGTTGCAAAGAGTCGGACACGACTGAGAGTCTGAACAACGACAGCAAATGAGGGAAAGGGCGCTGGGGTGAGCGAGGCGGACAAAGCCCCCTGGGGAAAGTATGAGGTTCCCAGGTCTGACCACTGGGGCAGAGGAGGAGGATGTGTGGAGCCTCCCCTGTACCTAGCAGGAGTGGCTCCAGCAGCTCCCATCCCTTCAAGAGGAGGAGACAGAGGATGTAACAGGAGAAGAGAAGAAAAAGGGAGGAGGAGACACGCCTGGAAGACTACCATCTTAAGTGTTCCAGACTGAAGAGGGTGTACTTACCTTGTGAGCTGAAGCCCGCAGCGACGTCGGGGTCCCCGGGGCTGGGTTCAGTCACTTGCGGGTCCGTGCTCGGGAGCTGCAGTGAGAAACGGGATGTGGGTGGTCTGCTGTCTGAAGGGTGCATCACAGCCACCTCTAGAAAGGCAGGTTGACCCCAGAGCTCGTCTTCCACAGACATGTGAGCAGGGCTCCAATCTTCTCCCCTGAATGTGTGGGGTGGGTGGAGGGAGACGCCATTTCCAAGACTGAAGCTCCTTCCTTGGACCTTCTGCACTCAACCGTGTGCTCACCCTGAGAGCCCACCCTGAGCCCACTCGCCTTCCACTCACAGGCACTGTCTGGGACTGATGGAGGTCACACGGTCCCTGCCTCACCAGAGGCAACAGGACAGCCCTTCCCTCACCCCCACCCCCTCCTCTCTCCCTGCCCTCATCCTGGGAAGAGAAGGACCATGGCACCAACACTCATGGCACCACAGTGCTCTGGGCTAGCAGTATGCACACAGGCAGGCACTGAACACGCTCCGCACTCCCCAGGGCTACGTGCACCAGGCCTCCTCCTCTGCCTTCCCCTCACACGTGGGGTCAGGAGGCTGCTCCCAAGGCCAGGGGTCCAGGTGCACACGGAGCATGTGCCAGGTTGACGCAGGCCCCCAAGCCCAGTGGAGGGGGTGGCTGTGAAACTCGAATCAGGGTGCACGGTCCTCACACTTTTGCAGCTTTCTTCTTGAATGATTGTTAGGCCCAGAGAGGCCTGGGGAGTGTGAGGGGAGAGACCAGCCTCCTCTGCTGGGCAGGGATGGGGCATGTCTGCTCCTTGCCCACACACTTTGGGCTGGGATCCGCCCCAGGCTAGTGCATCTATGCCCTCCCTGCTTCAGGGCACAGCAGCCTCTCCCCTCCCCAGCCATGCACCTGAAGGCATGAACCCCGTGTGCACTGACCCTGTGCCCCTCATGAACACCATCCCTGGGTCCTCGTGGTGTTTCAGGACTGCTGGCCAGTAATGGGCTGGTGGAGGCTGGGAAGCTCAGGCGGGCTCTGTGGCAGGCCTGGTTCCAGCTCAGTAATTACATTTCTGTCTCCCTCCTGCTCATTCGAAAGCTTATAGAGGGTGCCCACCTTTCCTCTGTCAAGCAAGAGGGGGGATAGGCTACTGGCCCCCACCCCACTCCACCCCACCAGAGGGGTGAGCTGCACACCCACAGGGATCAGACAGGGAGGTGCCCCAAAGGTCCCTTGGATCCCACGTGTATATAATACCATCTAGCACTCAGCACTCCCTCTCTGCCGGGGAAGGATTGGTCGGGGTGAATTCACAACATCCACACCAGGTAACCCGTGTGGGAAATCTGTGTCAAGAATCTCCAGCCAGGGACATCCCTGGTGGTCCAGTGGCTAAGACTCTGTTCTCCCAGTGCAGGGGGGCCCGGGTTCAATCCCTGGTCAGGGAACTAGATCTCACATGCAGCAACTAAAAGTTCTCATGCTACAACTAAAGATTCCACACCCTGAAACAACAAAAAGATTCCACGTGCCACCAAAGAAGATCAAAGATCCTACATTCGGCAACTAAGACTTTTTTTGTGATTTTTGCAGGAAGCTGTTTTTTTTTTTTTTTTTAATATTTATTTATTTGGCAACTAAGACTGGGCACAGCCAAATAAATAAATATTAAAAAAACAACAACATCAAAACAGCCCCCTTCAAAATCACAAAAAAAGGAACAGTGCCCAGAGGTTTGTTTCCTAACTCTTGCCTGTATCTAACCTTTTTGACTCCCTTTTCTTTTTTGTAGGAGTGGGTGGCAACTTCAGGCCTGAAAATAAAAAGCTTCTGGCAATAAAGAAATATAAATATAACAAGAGAAGTAAAATCACTGCAAGACAAGGTCAGGAGGAAACTGGATTCATGTCATGTTTTGCAGAAGCGGCACCGGCTTCTCTCTGGCTCACAGTCAAACCTGGTGTCAAGAGGAGACAGCTTCTGGGAGCAGGGCATCCATCACCCTGGTGAGCAGGGTGTCAGGGTTGAACTTGAACGTGCCCCGCCCCCACCACCCCATGTCCAAGGCCACCTGGCCACAGCTCAGCTGTGGGGGAATGGCTGCTCACTTCAACCAGCATTGTCGGTGAAACACAGAGGCAGTGGAAGAAATATATTTGCGGCATAGAATTGGAGCTGAAATCTGAGTTTAGCAATAAAGGCTCATAACAGCTCCCACAGGACAGAGGGTGAAAGGGCTGGGAAAGGAGAGGCTGCATGAATGATGTAATGTGGATGCTCTGATGCCTGCATTTGTTTATTCCCAGATGTATTGTTTTGACCACTTATCGTAACTGAAAAGTCAATCGACATTTAGGCAAATAAGCCAAGTTTCCCCATCTCCCTTTCTTGTAGGAAGCTGGGGCTAAGACATCTTGTGTGGAAACTCTGCCCTATGTCTGTAATGAGTTTCTTACTCCTGGCTGAGGTCAGGCAGCTGTATCCTAGGTTCACAGAGTGCTGTCCTTGGGTCGGGGTGGGGGCAGTTATCAGCAATCGAGGAAAAGGGGCACTAAGGTTTTGGGCTCATGTTCCAAAACAATCTTTCAAGATACTTGACTTACAGGTCTTCACATGTAAAAGTCATTTTGTCTGAAAATACAATAATAACTTTGAGGCCTTGGGGTTGGACACAGCTCTGTCATGTCCCTCTCCTTTCTCACAACTTCTGGCCCCACCCACTGTATTGCCACCAAAATCCCTAAAGCCCTGCTAGGTCACATCCACCCCAGAGGCCCAGGTGC
Source organism: Bubalus kerabau (assembly GCF_029407905.1). Classification (NCBI taxonomy): domain Eukaryota; kingdom Metazoa; phylum Chordata; class Mammalia; order Artiodactyla; family Bovidae; genus Bubalus; species Bubalus kerabau. The sequence goes on from NC_073642.1 coordinate 28,732,154, forward strand.
TCAAAGGAAGGTCTACAGTGTGGCATCCAGGGTCATCAATCTGCATCCACATCATTCCCGTGAACCCTCTTCCTGCCCCCTAGGCCTCCACGAGGAGCTGCTCTGGCTCACAAGCCCCATCCACTCATGATGGCCCAGCTGGCCCTTCCTCCGAGGCCACAGAGAAGTAAGTCCATTTGTCCCTGTCCTGTGACCCCGAGGAAGGAGACCCCATTCACCTCTGGATCTTGGAACCTGTGAACCAGTGCACGGTATTACAGACCCCCCAGATCATGTGCAGGACATCAACCTGGCAAATTTGCCCACTTTCCTGTTGTAGAAAGAAACCCCCTGCTTCCAGTCCTGCCCCAAGCTCAGGCCACAGAGAAGAGAGCTTATCGCAGACCAAGTCAGAATGGAACCTGAATGAGGCCAAAACACATGGTCAAAATGAACATGCTGAGTGGCGGATTCATTTTGATATTTGGCAAAACTAATACAATTATGTAAAGTTTAAAAATAAAATAAAATTAAAAACAAAAACAAAAACAAAAAACAAAATGAACATGCTGAGTTCGGAGGTGGCGGGGCGGGGCATGTTTCTTTCCAAGTCAAAAATCTATTGAGATGCGCGGCCTCTGTTCTGCTCAGACCTGCACTGCGTCTGCTTGTCTTTCTAGGGGCAGTTGTCTTCCTCTCTTTATCCAAAGGAGCACAAATAGGCAATTTATACACATCTGACCTAACAAGGGTGTAATTAACCTTCTCATCTTCCGGGGAGAGGGGCTCGTGCTGTAAGGGAGCTGCTCCTGACTGTCAAGTTAGGGGGAGGGCTGCCTGGGAGAGGGGGCAACTGGCAGGCGCAGTGTTCCTTCCATGGATGGGAGGGGTTCCTGGACTCCCAGTGCCCCCTACTCCCCCTGCTCCCCTGGGGTGTCTGTGGAATTGGAAAGTGCTGCCAGGCCACAGGGTCAGAGAGAATCAGCCAGCGGCCCCTGGACTGGGAGGAGGGGTGCGGTGGCCCTTTCATCGCAGATGCTGCCAGCCAGGCCCAGGGAAGGGGGGCCACATCCAGTGACAACAATCAATTGTGCAGGCGCTTGTAATCTGGCAGCATCTGAGCCAACGCAAGCTCGTGTAAGATGGGTCTTTGCCCTTGAAAATTTCCTCCCCAAAATCCTGTGAAAGAAATCTCCACTTAGAGAATTCCTCATACTTTTGGAAAATGATGTCATATGGGTCTTAGAACAGGTATTACCACCATCATATTCCGATATAGTCTATTCTTCAGGAAAAAAAGAGAGTAAAATAGTGATAAATACTCAACATCCTTCTAGGTCTAAGTGTGGGGGTGCCTCAAATGTTACCCGCAAACCCAAAGCTGGATTCCAGCCCACTGGATCCTCGGAGGCCCAGCGGGGCAGGAGCGCGGCTGGGGCCTCTCGCTGGCTCCTGCCCTGCTGCTGTCCACGGGGTGGTGCACACAGACCTGAGAATCACTGCTTGGCTCCTCTCCTCTGGACATGGAGGGAATATGGAGATGCAGGCTAGGGGAGCCCGGAGCTCTGTGTGGCAGACGGGTTGTGGTGCGAAGGGGGACGTGGAGGGGGAGGTGGCAGGGGTCCCTCCCACCCCAAGGTGGCTGAGGAGAATCACACAGTCCTGTGGGCTTCCTGGGGTCTCCAGTTCCCTGGCCGCCCTGCCCAGTGCCCTTGATGGTTACAGGCTGAGCTGCCTGTCTGCTCCCGGGTCAGCCCCTCCTGCCTTCCAGGGCCCTCCCTCCCCTGGCCCTGGGGAGCCCCTGGCCCCATGCTCCAGGCCCTGGCACAACCCTTTTGTAACCCCCTCACCCTGTTCCCACACCCCACCCCCACCCCCAGCTATTTCCTATCCGGCCTCTTCTTGGAGCATCTTGCCAGAGCCATTGACCCCGGTTCCCAAATGTGTAGCAGCTGCAGTGGGGATTTGGGAGCCAGGCTGATCCTCAGATTCTCAGCAGCCCCCAGAGTGCTGGGGGTGAGCCCAGCATCTGCATTTGATTGATAAGCCCTCCACGGAGTCAGGAGGCCCCCTGGAACCTAGAAAAAGTACCCACACTCCTGGTCCCCCTCCTCAGGTGCCATCCCCCACTCCCCGATGCCATCTGGTCCTGTCCACTCCCTCACCCCATGGCAGCTGGTCCTGTCAAAGTCACCAGTAGCCCTTGGATGGTGAGCCAGATGGACGGGGCTCAGTCTTTAACAACCTCTGGGCAACACTTGGCTGGTGTCTTCCTCCCTGAGCACTAGTTTCTGAAACCCCCAACCATGCCTTCTCCTCGGCCCTCACCCCCTGGCTCCAGGGCTTCAGTGACCATCTCTGCAGCAAACCCCAACCTCTCTAAGGCCCCAAGTCCAGACCCTATCAGCCACAGACATTCCCTTGGATGTTCTGATGATCCTGGTCCCCAGCAAGGACCAGCAAGTAGATTGTTGTCCCCTGATCTCACATTTGCCCCTCCCTCTGAGCCTTTGCAGGAGCTGCCCCCTCACCTGGGAGCACACCCCTCCTCCCTGACCTGCTGGCCTGCCAATGGCTGAGGCCTCAGCTCCCCGGATCCCTGGACCCATCCAGGGACCAGCATCCCTGCCCAGTGCCCCACAGTACCTGGTGCTCTGTTCAGGGCTCTGACCACTCTCACAGGAAGTGGGTTCCCTTGACAACATTGACTGATCAATTTTTATCATGAAGAGAAAAATAAACCACTTCAGGAAGGCAGAATGCTCTGCTTCGCTTTAAAGGGAAAAGTTCCGGAGAATTTGGTCATTAATGGATCTGGAGACGAGAGTCACCCACGTCACACTGCTGCCTCCTCCCTCTGGGGCCGTTGCCCGGTCTGTCCCTTCCCCACACAGGAAAACAGCCAGGAGACCCACCTGTGTCCTTCTGCTGGGCTGACAGTCTCAGGACCTCTTGGTGGGAGCAGGCCCTGAGAGAGGCCCTGGGGTGTCAGGAGCCTCTGCCTCGGCTGGGTGGGTGGCAGTCACACCCCAGGAGTCCGAGGAGAGCCCGTGGTAGAGACGCCCCCCAGGCGCCGAGCCTCTTCCCTTTTCTTCCTGTCACACAGCCACCGGCCTGTAGGACTTGATCCCCTGAAGACAGGACTGTGTCCAGTCACATCCCTGGAGGCTGAGCCCAGCACAGGGGGTCCCCAGGGCCACGCCTCAGGGGTGGTGGAAACACACAGGCCCTGGAGCCTGGCCTGCTCACCGTGGGACCCGTCTCACAGGGTGACAGTGTGAGGTTGGGCCTGTACCACCTCTGGGGGGGTGGGGGGTGGCTCCATGGCTGCTGAAGCCCCATGGCCGTGCCCCTGGAAGTCCCGGTCCCATCTGTGTCTCCTCTGCCTGGTGTCCGGGGCCCAGGGGTGGCTGCAGCCTGCTCCCTGGATGGCTGTGTGTCCCCCATCAGACACATACTGTCCAATCCCTGCAGTTCCCCAAGGGGCCACCATGTGGCCCCATCACTACATCTGTATTTGGGCCAGTGCAACCTTTCCCTGTGTTCAACGTGTCTCTGCCCTTGCCAGTGACCCTTGATATTCGGCAATGACAGCATGATGACAAGGATGGTGGTAACAATACCAAAGAAGTGCAAGTAGCTTTTGCCAAGTTAGACCCTGACATGTGCCCAGCCCTGTTCATTACAACCGTCCTTGTCCACCTGAAGGGCTTGGTACTAGTATGATCCCACTTCACAGATGAGGAAACCGAGCCCACACATCCTGAGTGTGTGCCTTCTGGGCTCAGGCCTCTCTCTGGCTGGAGCCACCAGGCTTCCGGCAGGAGCAGGGGTTCAAACCAGCTGTCATGTGTCTGGCTGACCATGACAGTGGCCTGTAGCTGAAACAGGCCAGAGCCCCCTGCATACTCAGGCTCCCTGCCCCTGCCTCCTGCTCAGACAGGGTTGAGACACCAGTGCCCACAGGTTTGCTGAATGGCTGGGAGAGATTCCAAAGAAGGCAGAAAGGCCGGGAACAGGGAACTGGCCTCTTGGAGGGCCTGGGACTCACCTGGTTGGCAGGGCTTGGGCCTACCACGGCCTCGTAGGGTGGCGGGAGCTCAGCAGGGTACAGAAGACCTGGGCTGTTGATGGCGACGCCGTACAAAGTGCCGAACGGGGAGGAAGCGAAGTCCAGGTGGAGGCCCCTGAGTGCAGAAGGAGGAAGGTCACCCTCTGGGGAAGGAGCTGGCTGTTCCCATTGCCCTCAGAGCAATCGGAACAATTCCCTACACAGAATTCTTGGGTGTGTGAAAAAAAAGCCTAATTCACTAGGTGGTTCTAACTCTTTATTGCTCTCAAAGGATACTGGTACTTTCACCAACTTTACGGTCTTTTCCGTGACAATGAAAACCATCTTACAGCTGATTCATCTTTAATTAAATGTGACTGTAACATGACAGGAAATAGACAACCCACTCCAGTATTCTTGCGTGGAGAATCCCATGGACAGAGGAGCCGGGGGGGGGCTACAATGGGGTCACAAACAGACACGACTGAGCATGCATACATGTTCAATCTGAGAGCTGTACTGTGTTTTCTGAGAGTGGAATAGGACTGGTCCTGCCTGGGTTTCCCCTCGGATACCCTGCAGTGAGGCCAGAGGAAGCACACAGGTCTCTGAGCATCCCACTCCATTACCACCCTGCCTGGGGCTCTGCTGTCAGGAGCAACATTCAGGCCTTCATCTGCCTCCCCTCTGCTCACCTGCATGGACGAGGAGCAACCCATGCCTTCCCCATCCCCATACGGCTTCCCATTCTTGGGCCCCAGCATCCCTCAGGGAGGTGTTCCCAGAGACACCAACCTGTGGGCCTCGGCAGTGGGTGTGCAGGTGTACTCTGGAGGGTAATAGGGTGGAGGGGGCAGCGGGGGCACGAACTCATCGAAATCCAAGGTCTGGTGGAGCACGGTACCATGGGGGGTCAGGCAGGCTGGGCTGGCAGAAGGTGCCCTTTGTGGAAGGAACTGGAAGACAGAGAGGTTCCTAGTGATCGGTCGGCCGATGTGGCTTATGTCTCATGAAGCTAATTGTACTGAAGCTTTAATGACACAGTTGGAACTCAGGGACTTCAACCTGTCAAACAGTGTTAGTTGTTCAGTTGTATTCAACTCTTTGTAACCCCATGGACTGTAGCCCGCCAGGCTCCTCTGTCCATGGAATTCTCCAGGCAAGAATACTGTAGTGTGTAGCCATCTCCTTATCTAAGGGAATATTCCCAACCCAGGGATCAACTCGCACTGCAGGCTGATTATTTACTCAAGGGAACTGGCTAAACACACATGTGAAACAATGGCTCTGTGAGGATCCCCTTCCCTCTGGAGCCTCATCGCGCTCCATTCCTCTGCTGTTATACAGACGTGTCTTCTGAGGCAAAGCACAGTCTGGGAAGACTTTACTCCTATCTCTGCCACTAACTCAGGCTGCATGTGGCTCCTGCCTTCTCCACACACAGAGCCCAGTCAATGCCCTGCCAGCCAGTGTGAGCTGAGGCTTGTGCATTTAATCATCTGAGACAGAGGTGCTTCCATGGCCAAGGGCAGTGCGGATGTGCCTGCTGGCCTTGACTTTGGAAAGCCACTTGCCCCACGGCCACTGCACGAGGCTGAGCAGCCAGGATGAGGCCAAGGGTCCTGGGGGTCTTATGGGGTGAAGACTCAGGAATTAGGGAAATCAACAACACCCTCAAGCATGAAGCACAAAAGGCAAAGTGCTTTCCCGTGGAAGGTCCAATTCCACCAGGAATGAGAGAGGTGAGGAGATCCAGGTGATCCTATTAGCAGGTTTAAAGGAGTCAATGTGGTCATGCGAGGGAGGCTTTTTAAAGGTTAAACAGAGGTCTTCATTTCTGCCCTAAAGTCCAGATGGCCTTTCCAGGGGGTGTTGGCCTGTCTTCAAGGAAGCATCTCAGACTTAGCAGCAGTCACCCGGCTCCTTGGCCTCCGCGGTGGGAATCCCATGAGTCACTCTGCCATCTCCCCAACACCCCTCAAATCTGTCTGCCAAGGCAGCGTCTATCTGGGAGCCCAGGGTCGCTGGCCCTGGACTTTGCTTTGAGACAGGCGGGTGGAGAGCCACACCCCACGGTCTCCCCAGAAGCTGGTATTGTTAGGTTCTACCCACAGGGGCGTGAGAGGGAGTCAGACAAAGATGCAGCCAGGGAGAAGGGGTTCCTCAGACTGCTCCTGCCCCTCCTCCCCTCTGTCCTCTGCCATTCACCCCTGGGAAGTAATGAGATCCCTGTAGGAGCTGTGCTGAAATCCCAAGGGTGAGTCTTTTTCCCTCCCTGGCCCTGGGTCCAGTCTGTGTCTTATCTCTGAGCCTTGCCTGGTACCCTAGGCCCAGCAGATGCTCTATGAGCATCCACTTCACAGGTGAACAATACCTCCTGGCTGCCACCTCCAGGAAGCCCCCAGGTTATCTTCTCCATTTGAGAGCGTCTAACTCACCTCTCTGCCTTGGTTTTCTTCCTCTTGTTCTGCTTTAAAAAGCTACGTTTAATCCAATGAGATGAAGTTACTCCCCTTTAAAACTCTTTTACATGCCTCTGCTCCCTGAATCCCACCAGGTTTCCAGCCTCCTTACCCACTAACCCATGGTATCCCCGAATCCTCCAACTGCCTTTTGAACCAACCCCAAATACCAAACAAGGTCTGTTCTCTCTCCCTGGATCCTGTCTCCTTTCACCCTCAACCTCCAAGTCATCCTCAGGATGTGCAGAAATGCTCGCTGTCCACCACTTTCTCTGTGGCCCCAAGTCTGCAGGGTGATGGCCAGGTGTGGAGCCGATCCTGCAGCTGGGTGTGCTGGGGAGGAAACGGGCCCTAAAGAATCACTTCCTTCCCATGTGGTTCTGCTTGCCCAGGGACACCTGTACAAGCCTTGGGTGGTCCGTGTGATGACAAAGGGGTACCTGTGCCTGGTGAGCAGTGTGAGGTTGGTACCTGTCTGAGGTGTTCACATACCTGGTGTGGGCATCACTGCCCAGCTCTCATCATCCTCAAAAGAGGACTTTGCATTTTAGACTCTGCTGGAGAGAAGCCTGTTCTCATGGGTATGCTCTGGGGGAAGGACCCATGTTAGGCACATGCTTCCCAGGTGGCGCTAGGGATAAAGAGCCCACCTCCCAATGCAGGAGACAGAAGAGATGTGGGTTTGATACTTGGGTTGGGAAGATCCCCTGGAGGAGGGCATGGCAACTCACTCCACTATTCTTGCCTGGAGAATCCCATGGAAGAGGAGCCCGGCAGGCTGTAGTCCATGGGGCCGCAAAGAGTTGGACAGAAATGAATCGAGTTAGCTTGCACGTACATCCTTGGTAGAAAGAGCAGGATTATTGCCATGGAAAAGGCTTCTGAATGGAACTCTTGTCAGTAAGCTGGAGCTCTCTCTCCCTGCACTCTGGACCTAGGAGTGACAGCCCCCTAGGCATCCTGCTGATCTCTGGTCCTTCTACCCCTCTCTCAGGTGAGCAAGGAGGCCTCCTCAAACAGGTTCAAACCAGTTTTAGTTACTACTGTTAATTTACAGTGAAATATGAATGCAGACAAGAAAACTTGCTTGTTCTGTGAAAACTGGGTTGGAGGCTTTGGAAAAGACTTCATAGCTAAGCAGAAACTGCTGCCAAGGTGGGTCTTGGCCAAGTGTTCGTCAGGATCATAAAACATCCATGCAGATGGCTTCACACAGCTGAGTCCAGCTGAAAGGAACTAAATCTGGAAATCACAGAGGGTGTGATTTCCACGAATAACCTGATACACCAAAGAGACCTATAGTCAAAATGAAGAGCCTGGCACCACACCAACCAGGGTGACAAATGCTCATTTGCATTTTTAAAGTCAAAATACAATGTTCCGTGGTATAAATGCATCATTTTACGTAAGTCTGCTGAAACTGGCTTTTTAGGTTAAGACACCCATCGATCCTCATCTGATAGTTAAGTAACACCTAGGACCTGAAGACCCTTGTGGTGAACCCAGACCTCAAGGAGAGTCACTGTGGGTCTGAGGAGGGCTGAATGGGTAGAAGATGCAGGCGAATTTGACTGATGTGGGAGCTCTTAGGGGCACTCTATCCCTCTGATACACAGGCCAGCACCCTTTCCAAGCTCCGTGGGCAAGCCTATTGCATCATGTCTGTGAAGGCACGGTACTCTGCCTGCCGCATCTGAGGCAGCTCCACTTCAACAAGGCACAGGACAAGTGGAGAACATAAATGACAGCAACAAAGGACGATGCTAACAAGCTGGTGCCAAAGGGAGATGCCTGTAATAGCAGACGATGTCCCTAAGGCTGGGTGGCAGGCAATAAAATAAGTGGGGAGGAAAACAGCTTACTGCAAAAATGGAAAACTGAGATTACACGTAGGAAATAAAACTAAAAACATGCAATTATAGGCCTGTGGACGTAAATGCTTTCTCCATGAAACTATATCAATAAATGGAATTTTATCATCAGCTGGTCTTTTGGAAATAATGGTCCACTATTTTCAAATGTATTACAGGAATTCAATTAGATAAATTCTGACCATAGGCATAACAATTTGCATCTCATGTAGGCATGTCTTCATTATATGAATTCTCCCCAAATTATTAATTATTCCAAAATGTTGATCCACAGAAATAAGAATAAAATTGTGGGCTCCTTCCACATGGGATAAGGCCTTTGTTGTGAGCCACAGTCTGTTGAAGGGAGTGCCCCGTGGCTTTTCCTGCATAAATACACCATGGTCAGACAAAAACATTCTCTAACTTTCTAGGTTTGTGTTTTTATAGCAGAGCCAGAACTTAAAGGTACTTGGGTAGCAATGTGTGTATAGACAACCCCTAGACTTTTTTTTAGTTTTTGTCTCAACCCCCTAGAGTTGTCTGACCTACATTTAAATTGATGGCAATATATTTAGTGACGCTCTTTTACATAAATAACAGTAACAAAAGATGAAGTTAACAAGCTGGTGCCGAACGGAGATGCGCAAACGGAGATGCGTGTAATAGCAGACGATGTCCCTGAGGCTGGGTGGCTGGCAATAAAGTAAGTGCAGAGGAAAACAGCTTACTGGAAAATCTTTTGAGAATCTTTCAAGAGCACTCAATTTTACTGTAATAGAAGTAATTCTCTTTTTGCACTCATATTTTGTTGGTTCACACAGTAGTAGAATATGCACTTACAATCCATATACCCCTGGTATAAACTGGTTTGGGGATACATACAACCATGGCTGACTATATTTTTCTGGGCTCCAAAATCACTGCAGATGGTGACTGCAGGCATGAAATTAAAAGATGCTTACTCCTTGGAAGGAAAGTTATGACCAACCTAGACAGCATATTCAAAAGCAGAGACATTACTTTGCCAACAAAAGTCAGTCTAGTCAAGGCTATGGTTTTCCAGTGGTCATGTACGGATGTGAGAGTTGGACTATAAAGAAAGCTGAGTGCGGAAGAATTAAAGCTTTTGAACTGTGGTGTTGGAGAAGACTCTTGAGAGTCCCTTGGACTGCAAGGAGATCCAACCAGTCCATCCTAAAGGAGATCAGTCCCAGGTATTCATTGGAAGGACTGATGTTGAAGCTGAAACTCCAATACTTTGGCCACCTGATGCAAACAGCTGACTCATCTGAAAAGACCCTGATACTGGGAATGATTGAGGGCAGGAGGAGAAGGGGACGACAGAGGATGAGATGGTTGGATGGCATCACCGACTCAATGGACATGGGTTTGGGTGGACTCTGGGAGTTGGTGATGGACAGGGAGGCCTGGTGTGCTGCAGTTCATGGGGTCGCAAAGGGTCGGACAAGACTGAGCGACTGAACTGAACTGAACTGTACGTTATAATCCAGTGTGCATGCTGTTACAGCTATGACAGATTTTCTTATTTGGTTGGTAATTTCTATTTTAATTCTGAAAGCTGGGAAATGCAAACTTTCAGTGTTTCCAGCCCTGCGGTTCCGTTAGTTTGATCTGATTGGAGTGATATTTTCAGATTGACAGGAAAATCTGCCGAGGTGAGTGGACCCCCACGGCACTTAACCTTCCTTTACATAACATACCGGAGAGAAATGTCTACACGAGGGCTCAGCGAGTGAGGCCAGGAGTTCATTGCTGCTGAAGAGATGCTTAATTAGGTGTCTTTTGGAAAACTGCTGCCTCTCGAAAAGGTCAGCAGGCTGTGACAGCTGTGTGGATGTACACAAGGAAGAATAGGCCGCACGTGATTAGAGCCGATGAATTTTTAACACCTTGATAATGATGCTCTCTGGCCCTGCGTCGTGTTGTGAACTGATGAAGTGCTACAGGGTGGGTGGGGAAGAACAAAACACACAGGCTCCTACAAGAGCAACTTGCCTTTTGTTTCATAAGATGCTTGAAACCTTGGGGAGGAGGCAGGGCAGGGCCTGGAGGGGCCCAGGGGAGCAGGGAGGGAGGGTTCCTACCCTTAGCGTGGAGAACAGCATCTTCTCATCACTTCCTCTTGACTTGCTGACTTTAGCGGTAATGCACTGAGCAGGGGGTCATGTTCCGTGGACACAAATAACGAAGAGCTGTCACTATTACTGATTGTGTATTAATCAGCGTCTGACCTCCACTCTTGGCCTCATCCCTCCCCTGGGGACCAGCTCTTCCTCATCTCGAAGACCCTGGCTGGAGGCTCCAATGATAGCTGACCAGTGACCTGCTGCTGGATTACGAGCTGACGGTTAATGAGCAAGTGTGCAAGGCACAGTGGAGCAGTTCTTCAATTTGAGAAGAGCTCATATTCTAACAATCCTGCTTTATTACAAGTGAATTCTGGGGGACTTCCCTGGCAGTGCAGTGGCTGAGACTCTGTACCCCCAGTGCAGGGGCCTGGGTTCAATGCCTGGTCAGGAAATTAGATCCCATATGTTGTAACTAAGGATATGCATGTTGCAACTAAAGAGCCCACAAAGAAGATCAAAGATCCCACAAGCTGCAATTAAGATCTGGAAGAGCCAAATAAATAAATAGATAAAAAAAAAAAAAAAAAGAATTCTGAAGCCTGGAGACAGTTGCATGGCTCGCGAAGATGTCTCGGGCTATAGGACGGTCACCACAGTTACTCAGCGGCACAGACCTGGGGCTCCCTAGAGGCATGTAACGGTAGCTGGACCCCATCAGCAAGGAGCTCCAACTGCACCTAAATAAATACATCAGTGGCATCGAATCTGTGGGTTTCTGTCTTCCAGAGGGTAGCATGGAGGGACCTTCAAGGATCTCCAGGCCACACGTGCTGTCAGGGCTCATTGTCCTGGTGGGAAGCCGGCGGTGTCCATGCTGCATTGCTCTCAAACTGGTTGGGGGAGGGGGCCAGACCCCACCATTTTGACTGTGCTGGGGGGAGGGGGAGAGGCGGGGGGCCACTTACCATCTGCAGGACGTCGGCGGAGACCATCTGCATGCAGCACATGGCCGTGGCCAGTGCACACACAATGGTGGACAGGACGTTGAGGGCACACACACTGAAGAGGAGTTCCTGCGGGAAAAGACACAGAGGGCATCAGCATTGTCTTGGCAACGCAGGCGGCAGGACCCTCAGCACTGCCGTTGAGGTCCAGGACAAGGGCGGCCACCTGTTTTGTGGGGCTTTCTTTTTTTTTTTCAACATTGGTCTTTTATAGACACATTTGTGTACTCTCCCACATGGTTGATCAAATTAGATACTAAATGATGTATTTTACAATTTTGATAATTATTAGGTAGTTACCATCTAAGAAAATCTTCAAAGTGCCAACATTTAAGTAGGTGGGCCATCTCTGTCAATTATAAAGTCTAACTGAGAATTTTGATAAGAAAAAAAATTCCAAGTTTTTTAAACTTCTTTTCTTGAGAAAATTGTAGATTCACTTGCAGTTGTAAGAAACCATAGAGGGACCCTGGGTATGCCTCCCTTGGTTTTCTCCACGGCAGCATCTTACAAAACTGTGTGATATCACAGCCAGGAAGGACGATGACACAGTCAATGCTCAGAACACCTCCATGAGCACAGGATCCACCCTCCCCACCCATGTTGCCCTTTACAGACACACTCACCTCTCTCTCCCATTCAACCTCCCTTTCCAGACCCCTGTCAACCACGAGTCTGATCTCTGTTTTTATACTTTTGTCATTTCAAGGCTAGGATACAACTGGAAGCATAAAACATGTGACTTTTCAGACCTGAGTTTTTTCACTCAACTTGATTCCCTCAAGATTCATCCAAGTTGTTCGAGGCATCAATAGTTTATCCCTGTAGGACTTTACTGGAGAGCCAGTAGAGGAAAGGGATGGGAAGGGTGAGGGGGAGTAAGGAGGATCATAGGAACCAGGAGCCCTTATTCTTGTTCATGGCAAAACCATCCATGCCATTGTTGCTGTTGTTGAGTTGCTAAGTCCCATCCAATTCTTCAAATCCTGAAAGATGATGCTGTGAAAGTGCTGCACTCAATATGCCAGCAAATTTGGAAAACTCAGCAGTGGCCACAGGACTGGAAAAGGTCAGTTTTCATTCCAATCCCAAAGAAAGGCAATGCCAAAGAATGCTCAAACTGCGGCACAATTGCACTCATCTCACATGCTAGTAAAGTAATGCTCAAAATTCTCCAAGCCAGGCTTCAGCAATACACGATCCATGAACTTCCTGATGTTCAAGTTGGTTTTAGAAAGAGCAGAGGAACCAGAGATCAAATTGCCAATATCCGCTGGATCATGGAGAAAGCAAGAGAATTCCAGAAAAACATCTATTTCTGCTTTATTGACTATGCCAAAGCCTTTGACTGCGTAGATCACAATAAACTGTGGAAAATTCTGAAAGAGATGGGAATACCAGACCACCTGACCTGCCTCTTGAGAAACCTATATGCAGGTCAGGAAGCAACAGTTAGAACTGGACATGGAACAACAGACTGGTTCCAAATAGGAAAAGGAATACGTCAAGGCTGTATATTGCCACCCTGCTTATTTAACTTCTTTGCAGAGTACATCATGAGAAACACTGGACTGGAAGAAACACAAGCTGGAATCAAGATTGCTGGGAGAAATATCAATAACCTCAGGTATGCAGATGACACCACCCTTATGGCAGAAAGTGAAGAGGAACTCAAAAGCCTCTTGATGAAAGTGAAAGTGGAGAGTGAAAAAGTTGGCTTAAAGCTCAACATTCAGAAAATGAAGATCATGGCATCCGGTCCAATCACTTCACGGGAAATAGATGGGGAAACAGTGGAAACAGTGTCAGACTTTATTTTTTGGGGCTCCAAAATCACTGCAGATGGTGACTGCAGCCATGAAATTAAAAGACACTTACTCCTTGAAAGGAAAGTTATGACCAACCTAGATAGCATATTCAAAAGCAGAGACATTACTGTGCCAACAAAGGTCTGTCTAGTCAAGGCTATGGTTTTTCCTGTGGTCATGTATGGATGTGAGAGTTGGATGGTGAAGAAGGCTGAGCGCCGAAGAATTGATGCTTTTGAACTGTGGTGTTGGCGAAGACTCTTGAGAGTGCCTTGGACTGCAAGGAGATCCAACCAGTCCATTCTGAAGGAGATCAGCCCTGGGATTTCTTTGGAGGGAATGATACTGAAGCTGAAACTCCAGTACTTTGGCCACCTCATGCGAAGAGTTGACTCATTGGAAAAGACTCTGATGCTGGGGGGGATTTGGGCAGGAGGAGAAGGGGACGACAGAGGATGAGATGGCTGGATGGCATCACTGACTCGATGGACGTGAGTTTGAGTGAACTCCAGGAGTTGGTGATGGACAGGGAGGCCTGGCATGCTGCAATTCATGGGCTCTCGAAGAGTCGGACACGACTGAGCGACTGAACAGAACTGAACTGATCCAATTCTTTGTGACCCCATGGACTGTAGCCCACCAGGCTCCTCTGTCCATGGGGTTTTCCAGGCAAGGATACTGGAGTGGGTTGCCATTTCCTTCTCCAGGTGGTGCTACTAGTAAAAAACAAAACAAAAAAAACCTCGCCTGCCAATGCAGGAGACTTAATAGACATGGGTTCAATCCCTGGGTCTGGAAAATCCCCTGGAGTAGGAAATTGCAACCCTCTGGAGTATTCTTGGCTGGAGAATCCATGACAGAGGAGCTTGGTGGGTTACAGTCGGTGGGGTCACAAAGAGTCAGACACGACTGAGGTGACATAGCATAGCACACACAGCACACAATTGATTATGTTCATTAGAAGGACTGATGTCGAAGCTCCAATACTTTGGCCACATGATGCAAAGAGCCAACTCACTGGAAAAGACCCTGATGCTGGGAAAGATTGAGGGCAGGAGCAGAAGGGGACGACAGAGGGTGAGATGGTTGGATGGCATCACTGACTCAATGGGCATGAATTTGAGCAAACTCGGGGAGATAGTGGAGGACAAGGAAGCCTGGACTGCTGCAGTTCATGAGGTTGCAAGGAATTGGACACAACTTAGTGACCAAACAACAAATTGTTGGTTTATCAATTTTCTAAGAATTTTTTTTGAAAGGAACTGAACATAAATTAGAGTGAATATACTTTAATTTTGGTGATTCAGAAGGTATCAATAACCGTTTTCTCGCTGGACTTCGGCTTGTTCTGAGTGTTTGCATCCACTGTTCTGTGGCTAAGCCATAGTCCTGGGTAGCATGCCTATGTGTCCACTGCAGATGGTAGTGGGAGCTGGCCAAGAATCTCTGATCCACTGTAATGACCCGCATGACTTTGGGAAGCTGTCTCATTTCACTGTGCCTCAGTATCCTCATCTGTAAAATGGAATAACAGGGCTTCCCTGGTGGCTCAGTGGTAAAGAACAGACCTGCCAATGCAGGAGACATGGGTTTGATCCCTAATTCAGGAAGATTCCATATGCCGTGGGGGCAACTAAGCCCTTCGCCACAACTACTAAGCCTGTGCTCTAGGGCCTGGAAGCTGCCAACTACTGAAGCCCCTACACCCTTTAGCCTGTGTTCTACAACAAGAGAAGCTACCGCAATGAGAAGTCTGAGCTCCACAACTAGAGAGTAGCCCCTACTCACTGCAGCTAGAGAAAAACCTGAGCAGCAATGAAGACCCAGCACAGTCAAAATAAATAAATAAATGGAATAGCAATACCCACCTATCTCAGGGCTGTGAAGGTGAAATTAGTTCACAAACATGAAGGGCTCAGAGCAAGGCTCAGCACACAGTGAGGTTCAATAAACACCATCTACGATCCCATGACGGATGGCCAGTCACCCGGGGACTTTCATCTGCTCACAAACACCGAAGGATGAATTCAGTAAAGGGTTTTAAGGCCTCGTCCACAAATGCTTAAGGAAAACAGCCTCAGAAATGACTGGATGCCCACTCCAGAATGCCCTTCTCTGGCCTAAACAAATTCTATATCATTGCTCCTACTGTTCAACTGAGGAGAGAGAAAAATTCTGATGTCCACACACCTTTTACTGCTCTGCTGTTGCTCTGCCTCTGGAAGTTTCTGTCCACTTGTTTGAGTGACAGTAGTTTGATTAAAGCTCAGGAATATAAAGAATCAAGTCAAAAAGAAGGAAGAGGCACTCCGGAAATACACACAGAAGTAATTTAAATGCTCTTATTAGCCTTTAGCCACCTAGGGACTTAGGTACTATTTATAATAAGAAGTAAAATTTTCAATTTGCATTTAAGTTATATTAAAACATTTCTGCATGTGCTCAGACTAGACAGTGTTCCTTAAATGTCTTCTAGGATCTGTTCAAAGATAAATGGAGGCACACAGAAGTTAGTGAGAGTTTTGAATATATAAATATTTGGATTGAGGAGCCACAAGAGGCATCACCAACTCAATGGACATGAGTTTGAGCAAACTCTGGGAGATGGTGGAGGACAGAGAAGCCTGGTGTGCTGTAGTCCATGGGGTTGCAAAGAGTTGGACACGACTGAGTGACTGAACAACAACAGCAAGGTGGCTTCCATGAACGAGGCAGGTGAGGATGAGAAGCAGAGAAGGATATGATGGATAGGGGACTTGGTGATTAACAGGAGGGAGTAAAGGAGAAAAAAGTCACCCCCATGGCCTAAGCAGGGGCAGCTGTTCCGAGATGGGCAGGCTGCATGGGGTGTGGAACTGTTAGGAACAGTGAGGAAGAACTCAGTGGGGTCCACTGAGTCTGAGAAGGCTGCGGGTTCTCTGCGTGGAGGGAGCTCAGTGGGTCTGGGCTGGACTCTGGGACATGGGTGTGGCCAGTGCAGGGGTGGGGACAATACCAGGGAGGCAGCTGAACTTGCCCAGCAAGGGTGTGCTCGGCCAAGAGGGATGAGATTCTGAATCAGAACCCGGAAAATGAAGTGAAAGTGTTAGCTGTTCAGTCATGTCAGATTCTTTGTGACCCTGTGGACTATAGCCTGTCAGGCTCTTCTGTCCATGGGATTCTCCAGGCAAGATACTGGAGTGGGTTGCCATTCCCTTCTCCAGGGATCTTCTCGACTCAGGGATTGAACCCAGGTCTCCTGCATTGCAGGCAGATTCTTAACCATCTGAGCCACCAGGAGAAGCCCTGAGAACCCACAGCTGGGTCCTAATTCTGGAGCAGAAAGAGTCTATAAAGAAGATCTAGATGAGGATGAACAGAGAGAAGGGAAACCAGGGAGGTGGGCATATAAATGGGCAAATGCACCAGTGCATGAGGTTTCCACACGCCCGGCCCAACACGCCCAGCAGACAATGAGTGACGACAGGGACGAGCCAAACCCCACACCATGTCTCACAGATGTGTGCCAGAACCTGGACTCACAAGATGTGTGGGGCTTTAACAAAACTTGCTTGCAAACTTGGATGCAAAGCAAAGGTCAACAAACTAACACTAAGACACAGGCGTATGGGGTTATCCAACCACAGTGCAGTTACGTTTGCTGTGAATGACAGGAAAACAACTGATTAAGCCCTCTCTACCTCCGCAAATTCACAACACACGGTGGAATAACTCAGGGATTAAAAAGTGAATCATAATGAAAATGAGAGATCCTTGGAACCACATAAAACATAAAACTTGTGCTGGCTCAGTCGTGTCTGACTCTTTGTGACCCCATGGACTGTAGCCCACTAGGTTCCTCTGTCCATGGAATTCTCCAGGCAAGAATACTGGAATTGCTGTTTCCTTCTCCAGGGGATCTTCCTGACCCAGGGATTGAACTAGAGTCTTCTGCATTGGCAGGTGAATTCTTTACCACTGTACATGGAAGCCTGTGGGTACATATACATAAACATTTGTATATTAAATTAAATATATATTAAAGAGTCAAATTTTACCAAATGCTGCATCTATTAAGTATACATGCATGTATTTGTACATACACATATGTGTATGTATATGTATGTATATACAAATATATAAATACACATACATTTTAGCATACACACATCTCAATAGATGTAGCATTTTTGCTAAAGTTTAAGACTCTTTAATGGTAAATTCTAAGCAAGACAGTAATAAAATGGGATTCCCTAAACCTGGAAAATACTATTTAGTCCCAGAAAATTTCAATAAACATTATTCCTAATTATTGAATACACTTCCTTTAAAATCAGGAAGGAATAAAACAGATAAACAACAAGGACCTAATGTATAGCACAGGAAACTACACTCAACATCTTGTAATAACCTATAGTGGTTGAAAGAATCTGAGTCACTTTGCTGTACACTTGAAACTACATTGTACACAACACTGTAATTTACATTACACAACACTGTAAATAAACTATACCTCAATAAAAATAAAGTAAAATAAATCAGGAAGAAAACAAGATGTCTGGCTCAAGCTCTATTCAATACTGTGCTGAAGAGTCCTTGCCAGTTTGGAAAGATATGAAAAATGAAGAAAAATCAATAAGCAACAAAAAGACTGGAAAGGAAGAAGCATACTGCCATTATTCCCAGATAAGGTAACCCACTAAATAGAAAACCCCAAGCAATCTATGGGCAAACTGTCAGAGTAAATGGAGTTATCAGTAACTGGACGCAAGACCAAAGAACAGAAGTAAATGTGTTTCTCTATACAAACATTTTAAAATCAGAAAATGTTCTTCAAAAAACTCTACTTTTCCTGTAGTGGGACAAAACTATATGACATCTAGGAATGTATCTAACAAAAATCATACCAGTTTTCTTGAAAAACACGACAGAAGGATAAATAAATGGAAAGATACGCCAAAAATGGCCATTCTCAGAAAACTAACCTAAAAATACAATGCAGTTACAAATGAATGGCTTCGTGTGTCTAAGACAGAGAAATGGGGAAGGGGGAGGGGGAGCCAGAGGAGAGTCCACAAAGGACAGAGATGAGCCAAGATCATTTTGAGAAGAAAAAAGGGGGGCTGATCCTACCAAACACATGCTTAATAAAGAAACAGCATTTAATATAATGTGCTATTGACAATGAGTCAAGCCATACACCAACACAGAAGAAAAGAGACCCCAGAAATAAATGTCTTTAGATACAGATACTCAATATATAACCACATGACTAAATGAGCACTAACCTGAGCTGTAACAGCTGATGATGATCTATCAGCGAAAAACAAAACTAGGTCATATCTCACGCCACATGCATAACTAAGATGCAGGTGGATAAATGAACTAAACATGAAAAACAAAGTTTTAAAGCTTATGGGGAAAAAATCCAGGAAGTCTGTCTGACCTCAGGATGGGAAAATATTTCTTAAATGCAATATAGAAAGGACACTTCCAACAGGAAATGAATCTGACTGCACTGAAACTGAAAACTTGTCTCTGAAAAATGACATCCAAAATGAAACGAAATGACATCCCAAAACTGAATGACAAGTCCCAGAGTGCAAGATTTTTATGACTAAGGTCATTGTTTAGAACAGAGAACCCCACAGGAAGACAGACAAAACAGATGATTCACTGATGAGAAACACAAATGGCCAATACATTGACAATACGAGACAAGTCAAGAAGAATCTATGGCAAGAACTCTTGGCAAGGATGTGACTGAAGCAAAGGTACCTCTTCCACCGGCAGTGAGAATGTTACCTCTTTTTAGAGAAATAGGATGTTTTGTAAAAGGGAAGATGGACCCTCCTTACATCCTGGCTGGTGTGCCCGCTGAAAAGACACAGCATGTGAGCCCAGACTGATGACTGCATGACTAATCATTTTAGCACTGTTATAATAGGCTTCCCTGGTGGCTCAGTGGTACAGAATCTGCCTGCCAATGCAGGAGATGCGGATGTGATCCCTGGGTTGGGACGATCCCCTGGAGAAGGGAATGGCAATCCACTCCAGTATTCTTGCCTGGAGAATTCCATGGACAGAGACTCGCAGGCGACAGTCTATGGGGTTGCAAAGAGTTGGACACAACTGAACGACTAACACACTTAAACAAATAAATCAACTATACTTCAACAAAAAAATAAAAATAATAAATAAATAAGTAAATAAAAAGGCCATGCAAAGCAGGTCACAAAGGATGGCCCCCAGAAAAGCCACACTGGGATCAAGTATAGGTATCACTCCTCTGCTGAGACATCTCTGTGGCAGGAATTCTGCTCCCTCAGTCAAGATTCTGTCCTGTGGCCCCTCTGATCTTGGGCCTCTCTGCAAGGGCCTGGGGACAGTAAGCCCCTCCAGACAGTTATGCTCAGCTCAGCCATGGTCATCTCCTCCTTTCCTTGAGCTTCTATATCCAGTGTGTGTTGATTTCTGAATGAAGTCAGATCCCTAAACGCATCTCTGAACGCCTGCACGGGCCTGTCTCCATCTTTCTGGCCTTGCTTTCACGTCTTTCTTCACCCACAACTCATCCGTCACATGGACATTTAACAGCTTGAGGTACTGACGTATGACAGACGAATGACAGAGTGAGCATATTTTAAACACAGAATCCAATGAGTTTTGACACATGTGCACACCTGCATAGCCACCACCGTGATCAAGGGAGAGAATCTACCCATGGCCCCAGGATTACTTCCGGCTCCTTTGTTACAAGTCATTCTCTACCTTCACATTCCCTTCTGCCAGTTTTACATGTTTTTTCAAATGGCCTCATCATTCAATTATTATTGAAACATTTCCCATCCTACATACTTTCCTCTTAATGCCCTCTTCCCCTCAGCATATCGGTGCTAATTCAGAGCTCTGAACATAACTAAGTGCTTTAGACACAACCTCCGGTCTCAGGGAGTGGACTCTGCGCTGTCTCCTCCAGGTTGTGTATGCAAAACCACAACCTGCTCTCTGCCTCCCACTCAAGGCAATGGGGCTCCTCTGAAGCCCCTAGTTTTGTCTGGGGAGTAGAGTGAAGGTCAGGTCTTTTATTATTTATCCTGGGACCACCCCAGCAAGCCCTCTTCATGATCCTCCTCTTCCCAGACCCTGACATGGAGCCTTGAAAGATCCCACAGTCAAGGGCAGAGGGCTGGGGACTACCTGCTGTGGGTCCTTATCTGAATGTGCCAAAAGCTGGGGGGTCCTCGTGTGAGGGGCCCACCCATGTGGCCCAGCACTCAAGCCCTGCAGGCTCCACCCCCCCACCACCCCAGCTAACAGAAAGACAACTTTCATCAGCTACATCACAGCACATCCCCTGGCGATGGCTTCAGGGTGTCCACTTGGGGAGGATTCAGGGCAGCGGTCTGGGAGGAAGAGGGGTGCATCCTGAAGCTGTGTTTGCTGAGCATGTTGCCTTAGACCTTAAAAATGTCCACTGTCAGGACATCCCTGGTGGTCCAGGGTTAGGACTCCATGTTTCCACTGCAGGGGGCTGTCCTAGCCTGAGCACTGGAGAAACACTGAGTGATGGAGAGGGGCTCATTCATCCAGGCGAAGGCTTGACCCTCCACCCTTCCCCAGCGGGAGGAGGGGTTCCGCCTGTGGGTGAACTGCAGCATCAGCTCTTCCCTGATGTCCAGCCGGCTGCCCACCCTGACCATTCTGGACTTGTCGGCCTTCACACTCCGTCACAAAATATCAATGTTCACTTATTCTCAGGAGCATTTTTATTTCTTCAGCATGGTTAAAAACATACTCAAGATTAAACAATGAGTCTATTTTTCAGGCCCCTAGGTTTTTAGGAAATTGTCTTGCTGGATTTCTTTTTTTTTTTTTTTCTCCTTTAACTTCCTTAGAGACAAAGAAAAGAATCTTCAAGAGAAGTAAGCTTATAAACTCAATAATTGATTGATTCCTGGAAAGTTTTATTTCCTTATCCATTGATAAGGTTTCTTTGGATAATTTGTTTTACTACAGCTCCATAAATTAAACCAGATACTTGAAGCAAACAAACAAACAAAAAAAGATCTTTACCTCTATTTGCAATTAGAATTACATCATTATAATATAACTGTAATGATAACTGGGGATATAGCAAAGAATAAAGTTGGGATGGATATAATATCAACCCATGATGATTCATATTCTATCAGTTATGATTCCAATTTTTGTAACCTTTTAAAACTTCTGTTAATATTGATCAGAAAAGATGTCACAATCTTGTGTTGGGTTTGACTTGGCAAAGACCACCATTAACCTACCAAAACATCTTTTTATCATTTATTTTGTCACTAGACATTATTAGGAAGTGAAAGAAAGTGAGAGTGTTAGTTGTGTCCGACTCTTTGTGACCCCATGGACTGTAGCCCATCGGGCACCTCTGTTTGTGGAATTCTCCCTGTGATCTGGGGTTTAGACGTGGTGGGAAAGCTTCAAAGAGACCCAGGGAGCAGGGGGGTTTCAGAGCCTCCAAACCCTCAAGAACAATCTGAGGGACCAGAGAAGCAGCATTGCCATCATCTTCCGGGCTCCAGAGATATTCCTCATCAGACTGGATGAAGAATCGGGGACCACACTCCTGTGACACAGGGCAGGTGCTGGGGGCCAGGTCCCTTCACATCGGGCCTCGGGCGCCTCCTCTCTCTCTGTGGCCACTGCTCTTTTTGCCAGCCAGTTTCCCAGAACATGGGAATTCACAGAGAGTTTCCCTGACAGACTGGTCACCATTTCTGGCATCTGAAATGTCTCCTACAGTGGACCCACCACAGGCCCCTGTTCCAGAGAGTGACACTGCCGTCTGTGCCAGCCAGGTGTTAGGTGGTCCTCCAGAGCCTCCAGACCCCCACACACTGTGTCCCCCATACACATACTACAGGGCCCTTATTGTACAATGTAGCGTTAGTGGTAAAGAACCTGCCTGCCAATGCAGGAGACGCCAAGAGACTCAGGTTCGATTTCTGGGTCGAGAAGATCCCCTGGAAGAGGGCATGGCAACCCACTCCAGTATTCTTGCCTGGAGAATCCCATGGACAGAGGAGCCTGGTGGGCTGCAGTCCGTGAGGTCGCAAAGGGTCAGACATGACTGAAGTAACTTAGCATGCATGTGCCATAGGACCACCCATCAAGGGCTCCTTGCACTGTAGCCTTATTTTTCAGAAAAAGTTTAGCAGTTTAGTTTCAGGGAAAAGAGGAAAAGAATTGGGTTCATTGTTCAGATGCGTGTGTAAGTGGCCAATTTTGATTTTCAGGAGCAGGAAAAACTTGTAGGGAGAAAAAGAAGGAAGTGATATAAACAATTTTCCATGCCATTAAAGAAAAATCAGATGCTGTACATAAGAATAGACTGCCATGGGAAACTGTAACATTTCTTGCTCCAAATATCTTTAAAAAGGCAAAATAAGTATCCATCTGTTCTCTGATGGTATAATAGCAAAAATGTTGGCTCAGCCATAAAAAAGAACAAAATAATGCCATTTGCAGCAACATGGATGCAACTAGAGATGATCCTCCTAAGTAAGTCAGAAAGAGAAAGACAAATACCAAATGATACCACTTATACGTAGAATCTAAAAGATGGCACAAATGAACATATCTGTGATCTAGAAACTGACTCACAGACATAGAAAACAGACTTGTAGTTGCCAAAGGGAAGGGGAAGGATTGGGAGTTTGGGTTTAGCAGATGCAAACTATTATAAATAGGATGGATAAACAACAAGGTCCTATTGTATAGCATGGGGAGCTATACTCAATATCCTGTGATAAACCATAATGGAAAAGAATATGAAAAAGAATGTACCTATAACTAAGTCAATTGGCTGTATAGCAGAAATTAAACACAACACTGTAAGTCAACTAGAGTTCAATAAAATCAAACGCTGGAACAGTAGTGACACGTCATATCAGTATTTGTGTCGACCTCTTTCAACCATTCAGCAGTGCTTCACAGAGGTCGGAGGCAGAAAGTGAAATGGTTAAAATTGACAATTCAAAAAACAAAACCTTTAAAGTGGAAATTTCTAATTGTTCAAGGGGCTTCCCTGGTGGCTCAGATGGTAAAGAATCTGCCTGCAAAGCAGAAGACTTGGGTTTGATCCCTGGGTCAGGAAGATTCCCTGGAGGAGGAAATGGCAACCCACTCCAGTATTTTTGCCTGAAGAATCCCATGGACAGAGGAGCCTGGTGGTCTACAATCCATGGGGTCGCACAGAGTTGGACATGACTGAGAGACTTTCACTAACTGTTTACAATGCTCTCCAGAAAGATGTCCCCTGTTGCATGTGCCCAGGTGCAGGGACCAAGAACTGAAAGGAACACGGTTAAAAGAACATTCCCAGGAGAAATCTCAGGGGTGGAGTGGGAGGCAGGAGCGAGTGAAGCCTGGGTCACCTTCAAGGTCAGTCGCACGGCGTTGCAGTCCTCGCGCAGTGGGTTCAGCTTCAGCGTCTCCCCGAGGTTGCTGCAGCCGGACACCTGGTGCTGGGTCTCGCAGCAGACACATACCTCCACACTGTCGAACTTGATCTGGACAAGGGAACACAGACGGAGCTCAAGGTTAGAACCTGGCATGTGGTTCCTAACGATGAGGAACACGGGACAAGCATCCTATGTCATTTTCTTTACATAATAAAGTCAAGATGAATTTTTTAACAGACAAAACCCACCAGAAATACCATTAGGAATTATTTAAAATTCCTATTTTCAAAAGCAATTAATAAAAAATAAAATTTAAGAAACCTAAGCTATAAAGTTAGGGTTTCCCAGGTGGTGCAGTGGTAAAGAACCCACCTGCCAATTCAGGAAACGTGTGTTCGATCCCTGGGTTGGGAAGATTCCCCTGGAGGAGGAAATGGCAACCCAGTCCAGTATTCTTGCCTGAAGAATCCCACAGACAGAGGAGCCTGGTGGGCCATAGTCCATAGGGTTGCAAAGAGTCAGACACAACTGAAGCAACTCACCACACGTGCACTCACATAGTAGAGATTAAAAGAATATGGGTAGCTCTACAGCCATAAATTTGCAAATCTAGAGGACACAGATAATTTCCTAGCAAAATACAAGCTATGATACCTAGTCCATAAGTAAACCTAAAGATCAATAACCATAAAACAGATTCAATTCAGTTCAGTTCAGTCGCTCAGTCGTGTCCGACTCTTTGCGACCCCATAAATTAAAGCACACCAGGCCTCCCTGTCCATCACCAACTCCCAGAGTTCACTCAAACTCATGTCCATCGAGTCAGTGATACCATCCAGCCATCTCATCCTCTGTCATCCCCTTCTCCTCCTGCCCCCAATCCCTCCCAGCATCAGAGTCTTTTCCAATGAGTCAACTCTTCGCATGAGGTGGCCAAAGTAAAAGAGATTAGAAAGTCCAAAATGGTATTTCAGGCTGAGTTTGCTACTGCTATTGCTAAGTCACTTCAGTTGTGTCTGACTTTGTGCGACCCCATAGACGGCAGCCCACCAGGCTCCACTGTCCCTGGGATTCTCCAGGCAAGAACACTGGAGTGGGTTGCCATGTCCTTCTCCAATGCATGAAAGTGAAAAGTGAAAGTGAAGTCGCTCAGTCATGTCTGACTCTTAACGACCCCATGGACTACAGCCTACCAGGCTCCTCCATCCATGGGATTTTCCAGGCAGGAGTACTGGAGTAGGGTGCCATTGCCTTCCCCAAGGCTGAGTTTGCTTTAATGAATATCTTTAATGAAAAGATAATTCCTATGTTTTAAAAACAATTTCAAAGCAAGAGATAAAGAAGAAAATACCACAGTTACCTTATAAAGCTAGTTTAACCTTACCCACAATTCTGAAAAGGAAAAACAAAAGCTCCCCACTCCTACCACAAACCAAAAGGTCAGCTTCTCCTTTCAAATATGAAAATATTCTAAGCAAAACAGTGGCTCCTTGAATCCAAAGCTGTATTAAAGGAATTATATTCCACTGCTGTACTAAAAAGTACTCTTGAGTGCAAACTATACAGCCCAAGTCCAAATGCCTTAAACAAGAAAGGGAATGTATAGATTCATAAAACAAGAGTCCAGTGTTTGGAATTCACGCATGGTGGCAAGCAGGTACTGAAATGTTCTCAGCGCTTTCTTAGTCTCCACCTGACCTTTCCTTAGGGTTGGCTGTATGCTCAGAAGGAATCTGCTAAAAATACATCCAAAAGCTGGAAGCTTAGCAGCCTTAGTGGTCAGTGTGTGCGTTCTAAATGCTACAGCCCCAGGCCTGGCTGGCCATGCAGCGTAAGGGAGAGAGGAAAACTTAGTTCTGTTAAACATCATGTATTTACTTGTTCCCAAAACCTAGGTTACCCTGAAAAATATCCAAGTTTCATTTTAGAAATAGGATTCTGGAACAGTGGTAAATCAATCAAGAAAATCTGTTTCAGGGACAAATCAAAGGAGAAAAATCATACGATCTTATAAATAGATCTCAAAAAACTAGTGCCTCAAATTTAGCAGGCATTCATGGTAAAAACTCTCAGTCACTTTCAAGAATAGGAGAAAATGACTTAAATCTGATAAGGCTTTTACCCAGCAAATATCAAAAGCAAATACCATTTTAAAAATATTTATTTGTTTTTTAGGACTGCACTGGGCCTTTGTTGCTGTGCACAGGGTTCCTTCGGTAGTTGTGATACATAGGCTTAGCTGCCCCACAGCATGTGGAATCTTCCCGGACCAGAGATCGAACCTGTGTCACCTGCACTGGTAGGTGGATTAACCACTGGACCACCAGGGAAATCCACAAATACCATTTTAACTGGAGAAATATGAAGGCAACTCCACTAAGATCAGGAATGACACAGAGGAATGACACCCGTGGCCACAATTCTGCACTGTTTTAGGAGCGCTTGCTAATTTAAAGATAAGAAATGACTGCAAACTGTGTAAATACTGGAGAAGATAGAACTGTCTTTCCAAATGCGATTGAATATCTAAAAACAATCTAAGAGACTACACTAAAAATGATGGCAATTAAGAGTATTTGTTCAAAGAAAACCCAGAAGAAATGCCCTATGTAAGTGATTTAAACAACCTTGAGGGCACGACTTTCTGAGTCTGCTTATGAGTCTATCCACAACCCTACTCTTTTTCTATCTAACAAATACTTTACTTGTTTCACTAAAGAGTATTTGTTGTGTTGGTTATAATGAATATGATACTGTGCTGTGCTTAGTCACTCAGTCCTGTCTGACTCTCTGTGACCTCATGGGCTGTAGCCCACCAGGCTCCTCTGTCCATGGGTATTCTCCAGGCAAGAATATTGGAGTGGGTTGCCATGCCCTCCTCCAGGGGATCTTCCCAAATCAGGGATCAAACCCAGGTCTCCTGCATTGCAAGTGGATTCTTTACCGTCTGAGTCACCAGGGAAGACCAAGAATGCTGGAGTGGGTAGCCTATCCCTTCTCCAGGGGATCTTCCCAACCCAGGAATTGAACCGGGGGTTCCCACATTGCAGGCAGATTCTTTACCAGCTGAGCTACCCAGGAAGCCCAAATATGATACTATTAACAACCAATTAAAATTAAAAATGGCAAAAATATTTTATTTAAAGTAACAATAACAAATAAAAGATAAGAGATTAAACATGGGAATTTAATGATCTATGTGAAGCTATGTATAAAATGCTATTAAATGGCAAAAACTCAGGTACAGGAGATGTGGGTCATTCTATCTGGCACCCATACCATGGAGAGGCACCACCTCCCAGACTGGAGAATCTTTTTGTGAATCTTCCACTTTTCCCAGAAAGGCTTCCCTGGCCAGCACTCCAGAGAGAGAGCAGGCAGGTGTCCCAGGCTCCACCCGTAGGACATGATACCTCTACAGGGCAGTCTAAGTGCTTCCACTTAGGGCATGCACTGAACCGGCTCCACCCTGGCTCTGTAAGTAGCAGACATGAACCACTTCCAGAAGGGCAGGAGCTGGGCTCCGGGGACAGCATCCAGAGCCCATGGTCAGCGTGGTCAGATACAAGCCCAGGGCTGATGACAGGGTCACTCCCAACAGCAGCTCCTCAGTATGATTTGGAACACTGCTCCCTTCCTGGCTTTGCAGCCCCCAAATCTGATTTCTGGTCATCCTGGAGACTGAGCTTTAGGGGGTCCCATAATAACTCCTTCAGATGGATAACAGCTCCAGTTGTTTTTTGAAACTCAGAACTGGGACTGACACATACGGCCTGAATCCATGAGGGCACAGTTGGCTTCCACGTGGAAATCTGTGACATCTCCAAAATGCTGGCCCTTGCCAGAGACGCACAGATGGCGGTAAAGAATCTGCCTGCCAATGCAGGAGATGCAGGTTCAATTCCTGGGTTGGGAAGATCCCCTGGGGAAGGAAATGGCAACCCACTGCAGTATTCTTGCCTCAAGAATCTCATGGACAGAGAAGCCTGGTGGACTACAGTCCATGGGGTTGCAAAGAGTTGGACATGACTGAGCACTCACCCACTCTGGAATCCAAGCTGAGTCCCAGGGGGTGGATGTGCAAAAGCATTTTAAAGACTATTTGGAATAATAAACATTCAAGAATTAAGCCCCCAAATTGGGAAAGAATGGTAACCGGAGAAGTAGATGTCTTAACAGACTAAAGCTCAGTTGAGGACATCTAGGTGGCTTGAAATAGCTGCCATCTCTTTCAGATGCTCAACTGGACTGAGGTCCCTGGTCTCCCTCACCTACTGATGACTCTGGTAAAGATTTCAAGACCTGGAGAGAAAAGTCTAGTTGGAACAACTTGGCTGAGCAATCAACGATGATGCACACATCGGGGCAGAGGTAAGCTGCCCCCAAGAACACAGGACAAATATCCTTCCAAAAGCTGCTCTGGTTTAGAGTCCAATCAACCCATAAGAATAAGCCATAGGGTCTTCCTTGGTGGTCCAGTGGCTGAGAATATGCCTGCGAATCAGGGGACACAGATTCAATCCCTGGTGAGGGAACTAAAATCCCACATCCTTTGGGACAATTAAGCCTGCAAGCCACAAATACTGAAGCCCATGCACACTCTAGAGCTGTGCTCCCCAACTAGAGAGTAGCCTGTTTGCTGAAACTAGAGAAAGCCTAGGCAGCAACAAAGACCTAGTGCAGCCAAAAATAAATAAATACATACATTTAAAATGAAGCCATAAGGAAGGCACCAAGTGGGTGTCTTGCTCTCTCCTTCCCGTGGAAACACACAGGCCCTGAGCTCCCCCTGAAGTTGGCACCTGCCACAACCCTCAAGCAGGGGTCAACACCTGGGGCTCCACTGAGTCCTTGAGCTCTTAGCACCAGGACAAAGTCTGGCTTTCCTGAGCGAGCCTGTGTCCCCACAGCTCAAAAGCCTTGAGGAATGATTGCATATGACCACGGCCCCATCTTGGCATTGACTCCGAGGCTGCTAACATAAATGGCTACACAGCTTTCTGGGGAGGGAGAAGAAAGAGACTGGGTTTGGGGGGGTACAGTAGAAGGATGGTTCAGCACATCGAGTGACCCGTTATCAACCTCAGGGGATGACATTAATCTCATCTGTTACTTCACTGAGGCTGTGATTAATTCTGAGACAAATTCTGGAAGCCTTCTGATGAGGTCCGTGACCTCGGCGTCTTGGTGTTCGGGGGCTGGCAGATTTATCTCAGGATGTCCCTCCATGCTCGGGTCACTGGGACCCACGTGATAGAGCTTTGCGGTGATTTCGCATGAATCTCTTTGCAGCACTGAAAAGCCAGCCTGGCCCCGAACCCCTCTAATTAATGGCTTGTCAGCCTGACAGGGAGGAGAAAGGGCCCAATGGAAAGGGAGGGCCCAGGGGCCCGTGTGTATGATGCTCCAGCCATGCCCAGCCTGACACTGAGTGGGGTGGGGGTCCTCAAGGCTGGGTTTGACCAGTTTTCCTCCAGCACCTGTGGCTTCAAACAGGTCAGGACCCTGAAAGATCCCCCTAGGCTTGTTCTTCTATTGTTGTTGTTCAGTTGCTGTCATGTCCGGCTCTTTACAACTCCATTGACTGCAGCATGCCAGGCTTCCCTGTCCTTCACTTTCTACAGGAGTTTGCTCAAACTGGTGTCCAGCCACCCCATCCTCTGTCATCTCCTTCTCCTCCTGCCCTTAATTTTTCCCAGCATCAAGGTCTTTTCCAATGATTTGGCTCTTTGCACCAGATGGCCAAAGTACTTGAGCTTCCGCTTCAGCATCAGTCCTTGAGTTCTTCCCAATTCATTAAAATTTAAATTTTCATCTTTAAACTGACAGATTTTTTGTCCTCATGTTGCTTTCATGATGCTGCTTTCCTCTGTCAAGGAAGCTTGACAGTGATGGTGGACCAATGTTTCTGAATCCGACTTTGCACATAATTAAGTGCGCTGGAACACAGGCGTGCTGCTGATGACAGCAAAACGCTGCTCTGTTCTCTGGTTCTCACTGCACCTTAGAACATGCATCACAGGGTCAATGGGGAACATCCACTAACAAAACTTCCTTAAAACCCAAAGTCTGTTGAGGAGCTAAGGTTTTGTGTGTTTTTTAAAATTGTGTGTGTGTATAAAGCATCTAAGGCAAACAATATCTAATACCAGAAGATAGAAATTTTATTATAAAAATCATACAATTAAGCTTTTAAACCTTCCCTGACCTTTCAGGGAAAACTAGGACCTGCTTTTTATTCAGAGCATCAGACATTTCACCTTTACTTTGGTCTTGATTTCATCACAGTCTATCTGTTTGCTAATTTAGCTGTTGTCTCTACAACAGATGCTCAAATTATTTGTGGAATAATAAATCTAACAGAGGGCACAGACTTTACATTTTTCATCACATGAGTGCCACTGTGAGAGAGACAGGCAGAGACAGACAGAAACAGAGAGAGATAGAGTGACAGAGACAGGGTGAGACAGAGAGAAAGACAGAGACAGACAGAGACAGGGAGACAGACAGAGATAGAGAGTGACAAAGACAAAGAGACAGACAGGGAGATACAGAAGGGGGAGAGAGAGAGACAGAAGCAGAGAAAAAGAGACAAAGAGACAGACACAGAGAGAGAGACAGAGATAGGAGAGAGAGCACTAATCTACAAGTGGAGAATCTGAAGGGGCCATTGTAACCTTCCTGTCAGGGAGCCAGTTGTCCCCATAGGACATGGCAACAATTTCTGCCATCCTAGGAGTCTTTACAAGATCTTTTTGTTCAAATGACACTTTCAAGGGTGGCAGAAGTTGATAAATTATGAATGTTCACAGCAGCCTCCCTGCTGATCAGGGAAACGAGGCTGCTGGTCTTGAGATGTTCCCACCACAGGAGAGGCCTGGAGCCAGCTGGACCGCGGAGGTGGGGACTTCATCTCCTCCCTGCCTTTTGTTAACGATGCAGAAGTGTGTTTTGGGGGCCAGACTCTGAGAAGTCATTAGTTAGCATTGTAATCAATGCAGAGCCTGACTTGGCCTGCAGAAGCAGAGAGAGGGCGGAACACGGTTAACAGGAACACAAGGCACATTTAGCATTTCTGTTCCACAGAGACCCAAGTGAGGATGTTTGGAATAACAGAAACATCATCAAGAACTAAAATGAGGTTCTGTGGCCAAATTAACTGAGGGAAATAGTGGTTTAGAAAATGAAACAGGGGCTTCGCTGGTGGCTTAGTGCTAAGTTCAATCCCTGGTCTGGGAAGATCCCACATGCCATGGAGCAACTCAGCCCATGCACCACAACTACTGAGCCTGTGCTCTGCAACAAGAGAAACTGCAGCAATGAGAAGCCCGTGCACCGCAACTAGAGAATAACCCCCATTCGCAGAAACTAGAGAAAGCCCGCACAGCAATGAAGACCCAGCACAACCAAAATATAAATCAATTATATTAAAAAACAAAACAAAAATGAAACGGCCTCTCTCCTGCGTGGCTTCTCAGTCTGTCAATCTTTCCCTGCTTGTCACCACCACATGGGAGGGAACCAGGGACCCGGGTTGCCTGCATTCCTGTTCTCCCTCCCTCCTTCTTTCTAAAATAACATCCATCACATCGTCCACACCAAACGCTCCCAAGAGCCACCGGGAGAAAAGGGGAAGAAGGAGTGGAGGGGCTGCTTTCCCTCCTGGGCCCCAGCTGTGGGGGCGACCACAGGGCGGTGGGGCTCCCCCAGGCTCAGCCCCCTACGCGGGATCGCTGTGCTTCCAGATACAAATGCCTGTCAGCTTGTGTTGGTTCATTCTTTGAGCGTAACGAACCATCCATCAAGAAGAGCATTTTCATTGTTTTCTGGTCTCTAGTCCAACATAAGGGCATGTGACCTTCAGTGGTGACCTTCAGAGTTACGAAAAAGTCCTGCTCAGGGCCCCGCCGTGCTTCTCTGGGTGAAACTGGAAGCTCCCGTCAGTAGCAGAGCCCCGGTGAGTCCTTAAGGAATGACTTCTGCTCATTGTTTCAGTGGTGTGAACACACCAGAGACAGGGGTAGAGATAAAATATATGTGGGGGGCAGATAAGAACCAAGATGGGATGGGAGGACGTGAGCACGGCACCTGGACACTGATTTTTCAAATGTCATTTTAATCTTGGGGTGGGGGGCAAGGGGGAGAGGAGACTCACCTATTGTGAGGGTAAAATTGGGGAATGGCACATAACAATTTGAGTTTCTGGCTTTGCTTGAAGTTTCCCAGGGCTCCCAAGGCTCCTGGGTCCTGGGCTGGAGTGAGCTTGCTTCTGGCTTCATCCTCAGTCGCTGGGGGTGGGGGATGTGTTTTCTCCTTTCTGTGAGGTGAGGGGCCCGCCCCTCTGCTCTCCATCTGCTACAGCCAGACTCCTCACCTGGCACCTTGGTGCCCATGCTCTTGGTCTTGGCGAGCTCTCTGCTTTGACAGGGGGCATCTCATGGGCTCTGGGGGATGCGGTCACCAGAGTGACTGGTGCTCCCGTCAGGTGAGTCACTAACACCCTCGAGAATCGGTCAGTTTCAAGCACTGTTTTCCCTTCTAGAGAGCACGTTCCTAGCAAGTATTGGTGTCATTCTTGTTCTGTGGCTCAGTTGTGTCCAACTCTTTGTGATCCCATTGGCTGCAGCACAGCAGGCTTCCCTGTCCTTCACCATCTCCCAGACTTTGCTCAAACTCATGTCCACTGAGTTAGTGATGCCATCCAACTATCTCATCCTCTGTCACCCTCTTTTCCTCCTGCCCTCACTCTTTCCCAGCATCAGGGTCTTTTCCAATGACTCGGCTCTTCACATCAGCTGACCACAGTATTGGAGTTTCAATTCAGCATCAGTCCTTCCAATGAATATTCAGGGTTGATTTCCTTTAGGATTGACTGGTTTGATCTCCTTGCTGTCCAAGGGACTCTCAAGAGTCTTCCCCAGTATAACAGTTTGAAAGCATCAATTCTAGCAGATATTAGAGGTCTGCTAACTGCAACACTGGCTGAGCTGGCGTGGCTGCAGCAGGTGCCCCTGGGGCCAGGGTGAGGGGTGGGGGACAGAAGGGTCACCTGGGAGGCCGGCTCTGGAGCACATGGACCTCAGCTCCCTGCCAGGCCAGCCCCCTCCATCCGAAGGCACATGCTCTGGAGATGGTGTGGCTGACACACTGGGGAGGATGCAAGAGGGGTTCATCACAGCTGATGCCTGCCCCTCCCAGCTCCCTCCCTGCCCTGTTCCCTGACACATAAGCAACCTCAGCTCAGAAGACAGAAGGGGTCCACACAGGAGAAGAAGCTTACATTGTGTGATACTTGGGGGTCTCCTGGGGACTGCTGGGTGATGGACCAGGGTCCCCATTGTCAGGACAGACACGGTTAAGCTCCCAGGAAATGCAGCAAGTCTGCTGCATTTCCATGAGTGGTCCTGGCAGGCAGGGCAGTGAATCAATCTTGCCCATGGCTTTCACTCAGATCTAGGTATAGGAATGAGGCAACACGATCCAGTGGTGGCTGGAGACTGGAGGGATGTGAAAAGGTCCCCCAAGTGTCCCAGCCATGAAGTCACATGAACAGAACCATGAGAAGACAGTGCCAGGCAGGTGTCAAGTCCAGTAGGAAGAAATCCCTGGGTCAGAGTCCTTCCAAGTCCATGGAGACTGGGGGCACACAGCCAGGGCTGAGATGGCCAGCTCTGTGCACTGCACACCCCTGGGCTTCCCGCTCTCAAACTCCAGTTACCCTTAGACCTGGTCTCTGCTGCTCCCACCCCAGAAGCCCCCCACTCCTGCTCTCCAGCATCACTCAGGCCCCAGCCCACCTGTCACCTGCTCAGAGAAGACTGGGCTACCTCCACACACCAGACTGCTCCTTTTCTTGTAGTCCTTCCTGTTAGCTGTCTCTTCTGTTTGCTCCTCTGTCACCCACCTCTCTGCCTATAATGTGAGCCACGCAGAGGACAGAGTCAGGACTCATTTGAGTTGTCACAGCGCCCAGGACATTTCAGACATGGGGCTCTGCATCTGTGTTTCTGTGAAAATATATTATCTAATGAATATAAGAGGAAATGGACACAGGACAGGGGAGTATTTATATGGAACATCTGTCAGCTGGGCTTCCCTGGTGGCTCAGTGGCAAAGAATCCACCTGCCAGTGCAGGAGATGTGGGTTTAATCCCTGGGTCAGGAAGATGACCTGGAGAAGGAAGTGGCAATCTACGTCAGTATTCTTGCCTGGGAAATCCCCTGGACAGAGGAGCCTGGCGGGCTACAGACCATGGGGTCACAAATGAATAAGATACAACTTAGTGACTCAACAACAACTGTTGGCTTACTTTAAACATGTCAGTTCTTGTTTTGCTGAGAATTTCTTCTTTGCTGGGGAACTTTGGGATTTGGACTTGACTTTCAAATGGCTGTGTTAGCCATGACATCCGTTTGCTGATGATAATGACAAATTCACATGCAGATGAACTAAAAGAGAATTGTGTTACTCTAGAGGGGACAATTCTGTGTCATCATGACAAACTGCAAAGAACAGTCCAATACCAAATTTCTTGTGAAGCCAAGAGAGGCTGAGACTCTCCTTGACCCATGATTAGTAGAATAAAATATATAGCTCTTGGCAACAACGGAAACCTGGAAGGAGATTGTGGCTGAGGAGACCCTGAGTGGACCTGTGTACTTTCAGCTAAGTTTTCTTTCATCTTTAAAGCCACACATTTTCAACAACCCCAGCCGAAGGCCGCATCCTCTCCTCATTTACTATTCATCATGATGAAGCTGAATCAGGGTTGCCCTGGTTACGGTGGAGCTCCTCTGAGGTCTGTGGCTTTGTAATTAGTGTTGGCTTGGTTACTGGGTGCTTTCAATTTTGAGATTAGAGTGCTGGTAATAAATGCGGCTAGAAGCATCATGAAAAAATTCTAAAAGGCTCTGGAAAGAATAAAATAGTCATAGAATCAAGGTCCTCCAAAATGGATCACTGAGGATCTCAAGCTGTGGTCCTGATAAACCTAGTAATGAGAAGTAAAATGGTAGAGGCTTCCCAGGTGGCTCAGTAGTAAAGAACCCACCTGCCAATGCAGAGACACAGGTTCAATCCCTGGGCTGGGAAGATCCCCTGGAGGGATGGCAAGCCACTGCATTATTCTTGACCGGAGAATTCCATGGACAGAGGAGCCTGGGAGGCTGCAGTCCATGGGGTAGCAAAAGAGTTGGACACAACTTGAGAGACTGAGCATGCAAAAATAACAGAAAACTTTTTACACACTGCTATATTTAAAATGAATAACCACAAAGACCTACTGTATAGCACATGGAACTCTGCTCAATGTTATGTGCCAGCCTGGATGGAAGTGCGGGTAGTTTGGGGGAGAATGGATACATGTATGTGTATGGCTGAGTCCCTTTGCTGTCCACCTGAAACTATCACAACATTGTTAATTGGCTATACCACAATACAAAATGTTTCCGATGTTAAAAAAAAATTTAAGAAGAAAAAACAAAAAACAATAACTGAATCATGAAACTATTAATTAAATGACTTCAGCTAAACGAATTGGGCTGTCACACACAGAATGTTAAGTCTGCTACCAAGACCTTGCTTGTCCCAGCATTCAGTAAATGTTCTTTGAGTTTCTGCCATAACCTCATTCTGGACCCCAGGAGGAGGAGGATTCCTGGGGAGCTTGGAGGACTGGCAGAAGGGAGGATGACAAGGGATGTGACCTAAGAACAAGGGTTTCCAGAAAATAAGAGAGGGTGGTACCCTGAGCAGGCAGGAAGCAGACTGGATGATCAGAACTCAGTCTGGTCCCTGTGCAGAGGCCCAGCACCCTCACCAGGCTAAGATAAGGATACCCAGCTGCAGGAATCCAAAGTGTCTGTGAGCATCTGGGGACACGTGTCCTGTGTCCGAAGTCTGGTCTTTAAGTTGCCTGGAGTTGAGGTGGGTCCGCTGCCAGGGGGTGAAAGGGATGAAGGGCACATTCAGAGTGAGAGGGTCTGAGACGCTATCCCCATGCCTACACTTGTAAGGGACATGCAGAGTGCGAGGGGCTCTAGGATTCGTTTGTGCCCCAAGTGGTCCCTAGAAGAGCTAGAACCCTAAGCAGCTGGATCTGGAGGGGAGGTCCTGGGGAGGATCTCAGACCTCAGCAGCTAGTGTCAGCCCAGGCTCACAGCGGGGTGGGCCAGGGGCCAGCACAGAGCATGTGCCACCCCGCCCACTTCCCACTTCCACTGCTGTGATGCTCAGTCTGGGCCCCCAGACCCAGATGCCACCAGGGACAGAAAAGTAGAAGATAGAAAGGGGAGAAGTGCTGAATACGTCCTGGAATGAGGTAACATTAACCCTGGAAAGATTGTTCTCAGCTGATACGAGACCAATATCACAACACAGTGATAAGGGTGATGTTTATTTTTCCTACATCAGGGGACCCAGGCCAAGTCAAAAGTGAAAGTGAAGTGAAGTTGCTCAGTCGTGTCCGACTCTTTGAGACCCAGTGGACTGTAGCCTACCAGGCTCCTCCGTCCATGGGATTCTCCAGGCAAGAATACTGGAGTGGGGTGCCATTTCCTTTTCCAAGTCAAAGGGAGGTATAAAAAATGAAGACTGTGTTCCTGCTGTTCTGAGGCACCCTGTAAAAATGTCAACACGCCACATAAAATATAGGTGAACAGGACTGAGACCAAACATCGTTCATAAGCATAAATATAAATAGGCTAAACTTACCAATTAAAGGAAACAGAGATCTTGAAAACATTAAGCTATATGAAATTAGCCAGACACAAAAACACACATATTGTATGATTTCACTCCTGTGACGTCCCTAGAGGCATCAAAAATCTCAGAGGCAGAAAGTAGATGGTGTTTTCCAGGGGCTGAGGGAGAGGGGAGGCGGGTAGTTAGTGTTTAGTGGGAAGATGAAAAAGCTATGGAAATGGATGGTGGTGCCAGCTGCACAACAGTGTGAGTGTACTTATGCCACTGAATTTCATGACTACAAATAGTTACAATGGCACATGTTATGTGTATTTTACCACAATAGAAAAAAAAGTGGGGGGAGAAGACATCTACCTTTATAAGCTGATTAAAATGCCACTTAATTATGAACTCATACGTGTAATCAAGAAAAAAAATCAAGATGAGATGTTCTCCCCACACCTACTCTCGTAAGGGATCTGTAGGATGTAAGTGGCCCTAGAATTTATTATCATTGTTACCATTGATATAATAGATAAAACTTTTCTTATAGAGAAATCTAAGCTTTTAAAAATATTAGACAATATTTATGGAAGAATACTAAGAACTATTTTAGCCCACCAGGTTCCTAAGTCCATGGGATTCTCCAGGCAAGAATACTGGAGTGGGTTGCCATATACTACTCTGGGGGATGTTTCTGACCCAGGGATCGAACCTGCGTCTCCTGTGGTTCCTGCACGTGGGCAGATTCTTTACTGTTGAACCACCAAATTTCCTATTTATACTCATGGCTTTAAAATTGATTCAAAGCCCAAAGAGGTCACAAATGTGAAAAAATGCAAGATCTGCTAAATAACTAAATATCCTTCAAATATCAGCAACCCCAAACAATTTGACTGATGAATCTTTTCAAAGAGTAATGGAACAGATGGTCCCCTTGGCCTTTATATCATTGTACGTATGTTAGTCACTCAGTCATGTCTGACTCTTTGCGACCCCATGGACTGTAGCCCGCCAGGCTTCTGTGTCCATGGGATTCTCCAGGCAAGAATACAGGAGTGGGTTGCCATGCTCTCCTTCAGGGGATCTTCCCGACCCAGGGATAGAACCTACAACTCCTGTGTCTCCTGCATTGGCAGGTGAATTCTTTACCAAGAGCCCACCTGGGAAGCCTTGGACTCTGCTGACATTAAAATTATGGTAAGGGAATAATATGAACTCTACACATACAAACTTGACAATTTAAATGAGATGAATCAACTTATTAAAAATCATAAACTACCATAACTCAGAACAGGAAACAGACAATTTGAATAGCCTTATACTATTAAGGAAGTTATTTTTATAATTTTAAATCTCCCCCAAAAGAAATCTCCACGCCTAGATGGTCTCACTAGAAAATTCTATCAAATGCTTAAAGAAGAATCAATATCAATTCTAAATAATTTCTTCCAGAAAGAAGAAAAATGTTCGTGTGTATTGCTCATTTTCTAGTTGACTTCTTTGTTCAGTGTTGAGATTTCTTCATATATTCTAGACACTAGTCCTTTTTCAGATATGCTGCTGCATATTTATTTCTCCAAAGTGTATATACGGATGGCAATGAAACACATGAAAAGAGGTTTAACATCATTTGCATCAGGAAAATGCAAAATGAAACCATATCACTACACATCTCTGAGAATGACTAAATATATATATATATGTGTATATATATATATATATATATATATATATATATATATACTGTCAACACCAAATGCTAATGAAGATGTGGAGAAACTGAATCACTCATACATTGCTGATAAAGATGTAAAATGTATGGAAGTGAGGCTGGAAAAGTCTCTTAAAAAACTAAACATACAGTTATAATATGGAAATTGTGTTCTTGGATATTCATCTCAGAGAAATGAAAACTTATGTTCACACAGAAATACATACATGAATGTTCACACCAGCCTTACACATAACAGACAAAACCAGAGGTAGTGCAGGTAATTAGTTAAACATGCTGTCATCCTACGTACCACGCAGTGCTACCCAACAATGAAAAGGAAAGGACCACTGATATACACAACAACACCTTGGATGAACCTCCATGGAATCATGCTGAATAAAAACAGCCAGTTCCAAATGGTTGCATATGCATGTTTTCATTTACACAACTTTTTGGAAATGAGGTTTTTTTTTTTTTTTGAGAAATAGTTAACAGATTCGGGGTCTCCAGAAGTTACGAGTGGGCAAAAGGGAAATGAATGTGGTTATAAAAAGATCAACATGAGGGATCCTCACAGTGTTGAAACAGTTCTGTGTCTTGACTGTGGTGGTGGATATGTGAACCTACATGAGTGACAAAATCGCATAAAACAATAGACACACTCTCACACCCATCCAGACAAATGAATATAAGTAAAGATGGGGAAATCTGATTGCCTCAATGTTAATATTGTGGATGGGACATGTTATCATTGGCAGGAATTTGAAAAAATGGACGGTAGATCTCTGGCCTTCCCAGGTGGCTCAGCGGTAAAGAATCCACCTGCCAACGCAGGAGATCTGAGACACGACGGTTTGATGATCCCTGAGTTAGGAAGATTCACGAAGAAGGGAATGGCAACCCACTCCAGTATTCTTGCCTAGAGAATTCCAGGGATGGGGGAGCCTGGTGGGCTGCCGTCTATGGGGTCGCACAGAGTTGGACACGACTGAAGCGACTTAGCAGCAACTCTTCCATTTCTATTCTGGAAATAAAAGCATTTTTTTGGTGACATTTCTATAGGTGTTCATTGTGTATTAAATCAAAAACAAGTTTCTGTAGCCATTTTAACATGGCTTTGAGAAGATATTTTTTTCAGATCCAACAGGTAGGATGTAAAAGTAAGGATTTGTGGGATTCTGGTTTATATAAACTATCTGATTGATACAGACTTTCACTCTTCGCCCATTTCTAAAATAAGAGGATTAGCCATGGATGATTTTTAAATTCCATTCTTGCTAAGTCTCTGTGTCCACAGGCTTCAACTTACTTATTCGTTATCCACCATGAAAAGTGTTTTTCTATTAAAAAATTTTTGTATCTATGTGAGATGATGGATGTTCACAAAACTTACTATGATAATCATCTCATGATGTAACTCAAATCATGATGCTGTATGGGGAAAGAAGCTAAAAAAGTCAATATATGTATATGTATAACTGATGTACTTTGCTGTACAGCAGAAATTAACACAACATTGTAAATCAACTAGACTCCGATAAAAAAAATTTTTTTAAATTGCTATGCTGTATACCTGGATATAGTGTTGTATGTAAATTATATCTCAATAAAACTGGAAGAATAAAAAAAGGTCTACCTAGAAGGGTGGGATGGGGGAGGAGAGGAAGGTTCCAGAGGGAGGTGACACATGTATAATTACGGCTGATTTGTCCTCCTGTATGGCAGAAACCAACACAACATTGTAAGGTAATTTTTCTTCAGTTAAAAAAATAAAAAGCTCTATTGCATCACAAGGTACTAAATACTGATTTAAATCCATATCAATCAATGTAAAAAGTTAAGAAAAAATATGCTCTATAATATTTGTAACAAAGGGAAAGTACCTTTATTTTCCTAGCTTATATGGCTGTCCACCTGGAAACTAAAAGATAATTTTGGGAAAACTTTTAGAGTCAACAAAAAATTTCAACATATGAAATATACAAAAATCAATCGCATTTTGGCTTCCAAGAAGATGATGGAGATGTGCCTTTCCCTATTCTTCTGAGAACCACTAAAAACACTGGACACTGTTTATAAAAATGCCAGCAGCAGTTAAGCACAGTCCCTGATCTCTCAGAAATGACGGCCAGTGCATGGGTAGCTGTGAGGGCATTGTTATTGTTCAGTCATTCAGTCGTGTCTCACTCTTTGCAACCCCATGGACTGATTGCAGCACGCCAGGTTTCCCAGTCCTTCACTATTTTCTGGAGTCCTTCACTATCTCCTGGAGTTTGCACAAACTCACGTCCATGGAGTTAGTGATGCCATCCAACCATCTCATCCTCTGCCACCCCCTTCTCCTCCTGCTCTCAGTTTTTCCCAGTATTAGGATCTTTTCCAATGAGTCAGCTCTTCACGTCACGTGGCCAAAGTATTGGAGCTTTAGCTTCAGCATCAGTCTTTCCAATGAATATTTGGGGTTGATTTCCTTTAGGACTGACTGGTTGGGACTCTCAAGAGTCTTCTCCAGGACCACAGTTCAAAAGCGTTAATTCTCTGGGCTCAGCCTTCTTTATGGTCCAACTCTTACATCCATACATGATTATTGGAAAAACCATAGCTTTGACCTCACTGACCTTTGTCAGCAAAGTGATGTCTCTGCTTCTTAATATGCTGTCTAGGTTTGTCATAGCTTTTCTTTCAAGGAGCAAACATCTTTTAATTTCATGGCTGCAGTCATCATCTGCAGTGATTTCAGAGCCCAAGAAAATAAGAGGCATGGCTCTAAGTTAAAGAAACAAATGCCACTGCCCCATACTCAGCCGCCAGGGTCACATCAGGGGTCACTTGGCACTTGCACTGAATGTCACGGGACACATGTTGATCTCCATGCCAGCCATGCACTGCATACCACATGCACATTTCAGTACAACCAAATTAGAAGCCAAGTTGTGATAAAATATAATGATTTCATTCAACAAACAAAAATTCAGTCCACAGCACACTATCTACAGCACACAATCTATAATTTTCCAGGAATGAAAAGATAATTCTCTTTTTAAATTGGAAAATGAGAACTAAATTGTTTGGATGCACTTATTATCAAGCTTATATGTTATCTCGGCACTTAGAACAGACTTACAAAATTGATTTTCAAAACTTTAGTGCAGAGAAAAATCAATGCAACAAATGTTAGAATATAATCACTACTTCAGTTCAGTTTAGTCATTCAGTCCTGTCCAACTCTGCGACCCCACGAACTGCAGCACGCCAGGCCTACCTGTCCATCACTAACTCATGTCCATTGAGTCAGTGATGCCATGCAACCAACTCATCCTCTGTCATCCCCTTCTCCTCCTGTCCTCAATATTTCCCAGCATCAGGGTCTTTTCAAATGAGTCAGGTCTTCGCATCAGGTGGCCAAAGTACTGGAGTTTCAGCTTCAACATCAGTCCTTCCAAAGAACACCCTGGATTGATCTCCTTTAGGATGGACTGGTTGGATCTCCTTGCAGTCCAAGGCACTCTCAAGAGTCTTCTCCAACACCACAGTTCAAAAGCATCAATTCTTCTGCACTCAGCTTTCTTTATAGTCCAACTCTCACATCCATACATGACTACTGGAAAAACCATAGCCTTGACTAGACAGACCTTTGTTGGCAAAGTAATGTCTCTGCTTTTGAATATGCTGTGTAGGTTGGTCATAACTTTCCTTCCAAGCAGTAAGCTTCTTTTAACTTCATGGTTGCAATCACCATCTGCAGTGATTTTGGAGCCCCAAAAAATAAAGTCAGCCACTGTTGCCACTGTTTCCCTATCTATTTGCCATGAAGTGATGGGACCAGATGCTATGATCTTCGTTTTCTGAATGTTGAGCTTTACGCCAACTTTTTCACTCTCCTCTTTCACTTTCATCAAGAGGTTCTTTAGTTCTTCCTCACTTTCTGCCATAAGGATGGTGTCATCTGCGTATCTGAGGTTATTGATATTTCTCCTGACAATCTTGATTTCAGCTTGTGCTTCATCCAGCCCAGCGTTTCTCATGATGTACTCTGCATAGAAGTTAAATAAGCAGGGTGACAATATACAGCCTTGACGTACTCCTTTTCCTATTTGGAACCAGTCTGTTGTTCCATGTCGTTTTAACTGCTGCTTCCTGACCTGTGTACAGGTTTCTCAAGAGGCAGGTCAGGTGGTCTGGGATTCCCATCTCTTTCAGAATTTTCCACAGTTTATTGTGATCCACACAGTCAAAGGCTTTGGCATAGTCAATAAAGCAGAAATGCATGTTTTTCTGGAATTCTCTTGCTTTTTTGATGATCCCAGTGGATGTTGGCAATTTGATCTCTGGTTCCTCCTCCTTTTCTAAATCCAGCTTGAATATCTGGAAGTTCATGGTTCACGTACTGCTGAAGCCTGGCTTTGAGACTTTTGAGCATTACTTTACTAACGTGTGAGATGATCGCAATTGTGCGGTAGTTTGAGCACTCTTTGGCATTGCCTTTCTTTGGGATTGGAATGAAAACTGACCTTTTCCAGTCCTGTGGTCACTGCTGAGTTTTCCAAATTTGCTGGCATATTGAGTGCAGCACTTTCACAGCATCATCTTTTAGCATTTGAAATAGCTCAACTGGAATTCCATTACCTCCACTAGCTTTGTTTGTAGTGATGCTTCCTAAGGCCCACTTGACTTCACATTCCAGGATGCTGGCTCTAGGTCAGTGATCACACCATCGTGATTATCTGGGTCATGAAGATCTTTTTTGTACAGTTGTTCTGTGTATTCTTGCCAACTTTTCTTAATATCTTCTGCTTCTGTTAGATCCATACCATTTCTGTCCTTTATTGTGCCCATCCTTGCATGAAATGTTCCCTTGGTATCTCTAATTTTCTTGAAGAGATCTCTAGTCTTTCCCATTCTATTGCTTTCCTCTATTTCTCTGCACTGATTGCTGAGAAAGGCTTTCTTATCTCTCTTTCCTATTCTTTGGAACTCTGCATTCAAATGGGTATATCTTTCCTTTTCTCCTTTGCTTTTTGCTTCTCTTCTTTTCACAGCTATTTGTAAGGCCTCCTCAGACAGTCATTTTGCTTTTTTGCATTTCTTTTCCATGGGAATGGTCTTGATCCCTGTCTCCTGTACAAGGTCACGAACCTCCGTCCATAGTTCATCAGGCACTCTGTCTATCAGATGTAGTCCCTTAAATCTATTTCTCACTTCTACTGTATAATCATAAGGGATTTGATTTAGGTCATACCTGAATGGTCTAATGGTTTTCCCCACTTTCTTCAATTTAAGTCTGAATTTGGCAATAAGGAGTTCATGGTCTGAGCCACAGTCAGCTCCCGGTCTTGTGTTTGCTGACTGTATAGAGCTTCTCCATCTTTGGCTGCAAAGAATATAATCAATCTGATTTCGGTGTTGAGCATCTGGTGACATCCATGTGTAGAGTACTCTCTTGTGTTGTTGGAAGAGTGTGTTTGCTATGACCAGTGCATTCTCTTGGCAAAACTCTAGACATCTAAAACAATGCTATGCTAATAGTAACTGATTTACTAGTAGAACCAATATTGATTTGGGAGAATTTTTAAGAAATGAATAATCATGAATTCCTTAGACAATGCTAAAACATCAGAATAAACCCAAGGATACAGTAAAATTATTTTTGAAATCCCTTTCATGTAAAATAAAAGTACATGACCTTTATCAAACGGCTTGCCTTTCATTACTCACCAACTGACAGCCTTCCAGTGAGTTGACGAGCTGAGCGTTCTGACAGGAAAGTATTGAACCAGCCAAATTCAGCATCACACACACTGCCGAGAGCAGCATGAAAAAGGTTATCTGGAAACAAACCAGATAAGAAATTGATCATTTACTGGGAGAGATCAGAGGAAAAATGATTTGGCTTTCAAAAAACTTTCAGACCATCAAATAATCACACAAATAACATTTCTATGTTTCCAAGGAAAGCATTATTTGTTAAAAATTTTTAAATCATATTACCTTAAATCAAATAGAAAAGGTAGTGTCTGAAAAGCCATAGCCAGCAACCATGATTTTATTTGAAATATAAAAATATTTTAGAAGCTAAACTTGAAAATACTATACATTCTGTAGTCACAACATAGTGTTATTGATACATACTCTCAAAAATAACAAGTGATATATAAATTACTAAAGAAAATCAAGTGATAGAAATGTATTTTTTAGAAAGTCTATGCCTTTCAATTTTTATTATGGAAAATTTCATACGCATGTAAAACCAAAGAAAATAGTAAAACGAACCCCACCCACATACCCATCATCCAGCATCAGTTCAGTTTAGTTCAGTCACTCAGTCGTGTCCGACTCTTTGCGACCCCATGAATCGCAGCACACCAGGCCTCCCTGTCCATCACCAACTCCTGGAGTTCACTCAGACTCACGTCCATCGAGTCAGTGATGCCATCCAG
The DNA here is from genome assembly GCF_029407905.1 of Bubalus kerabau. Lineage (NCBI taxonomy): Eukaryota > Metazoa > Chordata > Mammalia > Artiodactyla > Bovidae > Bubalus > Bubalus kerabau. The sequence continues at coordinate 28,776,673 of NC_073642.1, forward strand.
CCATCTCATCCTCTGTTGTCCCCTTTTCCTCCTGCCCCCAATCCCTCCCAGCATCAGAGTCTTTTCCAATGAGTCAACTCTTCACATGAGGTGGCCAAAATACTGGAGTTTCAGCTTTAGCATCATTCCTTCCAAAGAAATCCCAGGGCTGATCTCCTTCAGAATGGACTGGTTGGATCTCCTTGCAGTCCAAGGGACTCTCAAGAGTCATATCCAACAGCACAGTTCAAAAGCATCAATTCTTCGGTGCTCAGCCTTCTTCACAGTCCAACTCTCACATCCATACATGACCACAGGAAAAACCATAGCCTTGACTAGATGGACCTTTGTTGGCAAAGTAATGTCTCTGCTTTTGAATATGCTATCTAGGTTGGTCATAACTTTCCTTCCAAGGAGAAAGCGTCTTTTAATTTCATGGCTGCAGTCACCATTTGCAGTGATTTTGGAGCCCAAAAAATAAAGTCTGACACTGTTTCCACTGTTTCCCCATCTATTTGCCATGAAGTGATGGGACCAGATGCCATTAGTTTTCTGAATGTTGAGCTTTAAGCCAACTTTTTCACTCTCCACTTTCACTTTCATCAAGAGGCTTTTGAGTTCCTCTTCACTTTCTGCCATAAGGGTGGTGCCATCTGCATATCTGAGGTTATTGATATTTCTTCCCGCAATTTTGATTCCAGTTTGTGTTTCTTCCAGTCCAGCGTTTCTCATGATGTACTCTGCATAGAAGTTAAATAAGCAGGGTGACAATATAAAGCCTTGACATACTCCTTTTCCTATTTGTAACTAGTCTCTTGTTCCATGTCCAGTTCTAACTATCAGGGGTGATTAATCCAGTCGCCATCAGTTTTATCATTTATACTCTCTCCCCTCAAAATTATTTTGTAGCAAATATTAGACAGCATATGACTTCATCCTTAAATATTTCAGTGTATATTTCTAAAATAATAAAACTTTTTGAAAACATAAAATGCTGCCATCACATCTATGATAATAATGCATTAATATATTTACAGTTCACACTTGTTTCAATCTTTCTTCATATTTTGTTTGAATCAGGTTACACAAGATACAAAGGAGTTCCACACTGAAACTGGTGGCTCTGAAGTTTAGATATTTTTAAATTAATGTGCTTTTCCTTCCACTATGGGCTTTTTCTTCCTTGAAATCTGTTTACTAATCCTATAGTTTTCTATAGCCTACACTCTGTTTCCCATTACTTAATGTTTCTCCATCTTTTGCAAATTTTGTAATTTCATTGATAGATCCAGAGGTTGATCAAATTCAGACTAACAGAAGATCTCTCTGTGATCTTAGCAGCCATTTAAAAAAACTTTATTATAATTTATTTTTAATTGGAGGGTAATTGCTTTACAAGGTTGTGGTTTCTGCTGTACAACAGTGTGAGTCAGCCATAAGTATACACATTACCCCTCCCTCTTAAACCTTCTTTCCCCCAATCCCACCCCTCTAGATCATCACAGAGCACTAGGTTGGGTTCCCTGTGTTATACAGCAATTTCCCATTAGCTATCTATTTTATGCATGGTAGTATACATATCAATGCTGCTCTTTCGATTCATCCGACCTTCTCCTTCACCCGTTGTGTCCACAATCTGTCCTTTACATCTGTGCCACCACTCCTTAGCAGTCATATTTCAGGATTGCTTAGGTCCATTCATTTATTAGGGTTTCCAAATTAGTGCTAGTCTAAAGCCATCATTTCTACTCTCTTTGTTCGTGGGAATCAATATATAGAAGGAAACTCTTCCTTATCATCTGTTTGCCTTAAAGTATAGGTTCATATAGGGAAAGGATACATGTTAGATTTTTTCCATTTATCCTCCAGATTTCAAAATAATTATCTGATATGTTGCCAGACTTGCAAAATAAACTCAAGCCTATATGGTTAGTTAATACTCTTGCCACACTTAAATCTAATGAAACAAAACTTCAAAAAATATGATCAAGAAGGGGGAGAGTATCATGAAAACTTGTAAAATACTTTGAAATGGGAGGAAAAAAAATACTGGATCCTGTCTAGTGCACCTTTCTGAGTTGCCTGTTTGCTGTCTTTGTTTTACAACTCAGTAAGATGTAGAATATTCATGCTAATGCAACGATTTTTGACAATAGAAATATAACTGAATTTTGTCTGGTGGAATGCAATGATTATCCCTCCATGGATGCTGACCACTTTTACATCTTTTGTAAATTCATTTCTGCATTCTTGATTGCCTATGTGTGTACATTCTGTGAATTCTCTTTTAGACTGGTAGTGACATCTTACTGGTTCCTTCATTAAAGAATGAGTCAAATACAATCTTTTTCACACAATTTAAAAAAACTAGTTGGGTCCCTAGCTTTCTTCAAAGGTATTGTTTGTTTGGAGTGTGTGTGTGTATTTGAATCATTATGAAGGATAAACTTAAAACACATTGGATATGTTTCAGTCACTGGAGTCGTTAGCAAGAGAGACTCAATTCAAGTTGACACAATACTAATTTACTTTGAAAGCTATCATGTTCCAGGGTCATCATACACATTTCTTGCCCTAGTTCTGAAATCAGACATTTCACCAGTAAGCCCTGATTCTTTTCAAAGAGAATGGCGCTGAAGAATAGATGCTTTCAAACTGCGGTGCGGGCAAAGGCTCTTGAGAGTCCCTTGGACTGCAAGGAGATCAGACCAGTCAATCTTAAAGGAAATCAACCCTGAATATTCATTGGAAAGACGGATACTGAAGCTGAAGCTGAAACTCCAATACTATGACCACCTGATAAGAAGAGCCGCCTCATTGGAAAAGACTCTGATGCTGCCAAAGATTGAGGGTAGGAGGAGGAGGAGTTGACAGAGGATGAGATGGTTAGATGTATCTGAGCCAACTCCGGGAGACAGTGGAGGACAGGGAAGACTGACGTGCTGCAGTCTATGAGGTCACAGAGCTGGACATGACTTATCAACTGAACAATATTTTGATAACAATGTTTTCATGCTAAAGGTGCTCTTGCCGCTTGGGTGGTCACTGTTTTAAGCATTTTCAGTTGTTAGGTATAATATATCATGTGTTCATACTGCAATCTTGGATTCAAATTCACAATTATAGGGTTTTTATTTAATCACATCAACCTTGTATCTCTACTTCCTTTCAATCATGCCCCAAACCTTACTTCTCATTATAATTAACCATCTGATTTAATCTCATAATACCCACAAGTCTCAAAGTAACAATGCTAATACTACCACCAAAAACATGATTATTGAAAACAAAGATTTTGTTTCCTTTTATCCTTAGAGAACCTTCTACCAGGATATGTAGCCAAATTATGGTGTCCTAGAGTCACCGCGGTTCCCTTATGTGTGGTTATGCTACCAACTGGGAACCTAGGTTATTGTCGCATTTTTGTTAGGGATGGTTTTTTAAGTTTGTGTTGCTTGCAATTATATAAAAGAATCTTAAAGTCAAATCCATCAGAGTTTTAAATAAGTCTAGCTTTTATTCTATCTCATCCCTCATCCATTCTACTTCCTCCCTTCTCCTAAAGGTAGCTTTTTTTTTTTTTTGGACATGCTTCACAGCTTGTGTGATCTTAGTTTCCCAACTAGGGGTTGAACCCGAGGCTCCTCGGCAGTGAAAGTTCAGAGTCCTAACTACTGGACCACCAGGGAATTTCCTGTTTTTCTTTTTTTAAACTTAGGCAAGGTCATGACATTTGGGGTGCTATGTACCTTGATTCCACTCTGGGATTCTACACTTTGCAATACCTCCTATAGGTGTTGGCTCATAAAAGTGAAGACCTAAGGGTTATTTAGACCTCAAGCAGTCATAGACTCTGAAAGTTCAGGCAAACTTTTGACAGATCAACCCTTCAAAAACAATTTGATTTCAATCTTGCAATTTATCCCTCTCCCCCCCAACACCGTAAATCAACTTACCCCAATAAAAATTATAAAATAATGGGAAAAAAACCAATTTGATTCCATTTGGTGCCATGTGCCACTAGGTACACCTGTACTTCTTTTCTAGACACACACCTTAGGTTTGCTGTAAGCATATTTACTCCCTTTGTGGTCCTCTCTGTCTTTCTCTGATTTGACTGTGCCCCTCTGACCTTCATGCTTTTGGTGGACAGGCCACACTTCAACTCTTCTTCTCTCAGTCATATTGTTCTTTAAAAAATCTTTGTTGGGCATCCAACTCCTACCTAACCTTTATCCTAAACCACTCGAATCCATTCACATGTTTTAACAATGAGAGTGACAACTATAACACAGATTTGGTTTTTGCCTGAGAATGTGATTTAATTAGCCTTCTCTGTTTTATTTACCAATTGGGGGTTCAGACGTAGTTACATATCAACATATTTCTGTATTCTGTTCATTCCTGGATACAAACCAGTCAAATATTTTCTGAGTTCATCTCTTTCCTGTTTGTTTTCCTAAATGCAGCCACAGCACCCAACACTTCTGCTACCCGTGTACTGTTTCTTAACTTCAGAGTCATTGGGTTCATTAGGTGCAGGATCTGCTCAAGTCACTACAAAAAGGGCTTTTACCAAATGCTTTTCCATTATATCACACTTCTTTCCAGCGTCCCCAGTATTAGCTTCCTCAAGTTCTGAATCTTTCGGGATAGAACAGGTTACAAATAACTCCAGAATCTCGGTGTCCTAACACAGCAGAAATACTTTCTCCTGTTACGTGACTGAAGCAGGTCAAATGGGTTTTGCCTCAGGCTCACTCGGGGCTTCCCTGATAGCTCAGCTGGTAAAGAATCCACCTGGAATGCAGGAGATTCCGGTTCGATTCCTGGTTGGGAAGATTTCCCTGGAGAAGGGAGAGGCTACCCACTCCAGTATTCCTGGGCTTCCCTTGTGGCTCAGCTGGTAAAGAATCCAAAAGCAATGTGGGAGACCTGGGTTCAATCCCTGGGTTGGGAAGATCCCCTGGAGAAGGGAAAGGCTACCCACTCCAGTATTCTGGCCTGGAGAATTCCAAGGACTGTACAGTCCACGGTGCCGCAAAGAGGCAGACACGACTGAGGGACACGCACTTTCACTTTCAGGTTCACTCAGGCTGCTGCTGTTTTGTTGATAAGCCGTGTCTGACTCTTTGCTACTTCATTGACTGTTGCCCACCAGGCTAGAATTCAGATTTCCCAGGCAAGAATACCAGAGTGGATTGCCAGTCTCTTCTCCAGGGGATTTTCCCAACTCAGGGCCTGAACCCGGGTCTCCCACATTGGCAGGTGGGTTCTGTACTGTCCTGAGATGTCAGACAACCTCAAAACCCCATATCCTGTCCACTACACTGCAGACACCCCCTCCAAGCCTGGGAGGATCCTACTTTCTGCTCTGTTTATGTGGGCTCCATGGTGAGCTGTTTTTCTGTAAACCACACAGTAGAGTCGGACTAGAAGAACAGTCATGATTTACAAGAGAATGAAAGAAAAAATTAAAAAGAAAAAAATTTTAACAGTCCTAAGCCAAGGAAAAAAAGCCAAATTTAAACAAATTTGTGCCCATAACTTTACATAAACTTCCATACCTAATTATCACACTACCATACACAGTAACAGGCATCAACTCGTTTTATAGGTGAGGAAAGATCTGTGTACAACTTAGTCTCCTTAAATTTGTAAGTTAGGCAGACTCTGAACCCAAGTAGTCTGATTCCCAAATAGGCATGGTTAATCACTAAGACTTTTATCAACTTTTCCATGACCCACAGAAATATATTTTACATCATGATCTAGTATAAAAGTAAAGCAACTTCAACGAAACACTATTTACCTCAATGATATGTAGCAAAAATTGTTTTTTTTTTTTCCTTACAATGCTGGTTTTCAGTCATGCAATTTATTTCTCATGACTCAGGGTTAAAATAAATGCACAATGCTAAACTGCTTTAAAAATACAGTATTTATTATAACTATAGTAGCAAAAAAAATTGAACAAAATGGTCAGCCACACAGCATAGTAATTATCAATGTAAAAAATTATTTGGAAAAACTACAATACGCACATTGCTTAGAATGACTCAAAATGCTTATATGCATAGAAAACAGATTTTTTAAATAGCTGCGTTACGGTAAAAGGGGATATAGGCAATTACATTTTCGTTTTCAATTTACAAAGACTTTTCCTTTACCGAGTGGGGCAGTTCAAAGGCCGGACAAGGGCCAGTTCGCTTGTATTTCCTTGGCAGTTCCAGATTAGGGTAGGAAGTTTTCCAATTCGCTTTACAAACCTAACAAGGTTACACCAAAAAACACAGACACTGAAGCAAAACAAAACAAGTCACCCTCTAAATGAAAGTTTAGAATCAAAATGACTTACAACATTACAAGAAAAGTTTGCAAACACGTCCTGGAACTACCACGCATTTAAACAAGCAAGACGCTTCCTCCCACCTCCAGCCCTTCCCCCCGGGGAGGGAGCGGGCCCTGGGGTGTGTCTCAGATTTCAAGAGACAGGAGAAAGGGTTGGGGCAGGGGCAGTGGCTGGACTCGGGCCCGCAGGCTGGGGTCTGGCCCTGGCCTCCTCGTCCGCCAAAGCCTCGCAGTACTGCGCCGGCCAGTCCTTGGGATCCTGGTGGTGGATTTTAGCCACGAACTTGAGCACCTTCATCTTGCTGGTCTCCAAGTTGGTGCGCGGGCCCCACTGGAGCTCGTAGTCCACGGGGTCCGTGTGCGGGATGCGCCGGTAATCCAGGTATCGCTGCCGCACGAAGTCCTCGGTGATGAGCTTCTTGGGGTCCCCGAAGATGAGGTGCTTCTTGGTGGGGTGTACCCCGAGGCGCCGCAGGAAGTCCCAGACCTCGGTCTCCTTGATGCTATTGCCTTTCATGAAGATGAGCCCCAGCACGATCATGAGGAGCCCAGTGGTGGGCGTGCCCTGGTCGCCGCGCACCTCCGCATCCTCTTCCACCGGTTCCAGCGTGTTGACCAGAATGTAGGTGTTGCTGCGCGGCTCCAGCTCCACCAGCCGGTACCCGAACACGTACTCCAGGCGCTCGGCCGCCCGCCTCAGCAGCTCTGGGAGCACGTCCTTGTAGTCGCCGACCACGTGCCGCAGGATGTCGGTGCGGCGGATAGGGATCTTCCTCTGGTCCTTGATCAGCAAGAACTGCACCAGCTCCGCCACCTTCAGCTCCAGCTGCTTCTGCGAGCGCGGCCCCGGGGCCGGGGAGGCCTGGGCCCGACGCTGTGACGCGGCGCCGCCCGGCCCGCGAGACGTGCTCGGGGCCTCCTCGCCGCCGCCACCCGGCTCCCGCTCGACCTGGGAGCTGGGGCGGCCCCGGCTCTTCGGCTTTTGCGACATGTCGCGGCGGCGAGACCCCGACCGCGCGGACTCCCAGTAACCTGCAGCGGTGGCAAGGATTGAAGGTCGGTTAGCCGTTAGTCCGTGTAGCTGTGGGCGGGCCCTGAGGAGAAGCGGTTGTATCACGGAAGCTGCGGGCTTGCGTCACGGAGGCTGCGCGTTGCGTCATTGAGGCCGCGCCGCGTCTAGGGGTCGCTCCCGTCTGGTCAGCGGCCGCGGGCGGCGGCGGCGGTAATAAGCTGGTACTCCTTGCAGCCTTGCGGGTTTTATTATGACTAAGTGTCGTCCTTATTCGGAGAAGGCAATGGCACCCCACTCCAGTACTCTTGCCTGGAAAATGCCATGGACGGAGGAGCCTGGTAGGCTGCAGTCCATGGGGTCGCGAAGAGTCGGACACGACTGAGCGACTTCACTTTCACTTTTCACTTTCATGCATTGGAGAAGGAAATGGCAACCCACTCCAGTGTTCTTGCCTGGAGAATCCCAGGGACGGCGGAGCCTGGTGGGCTGCCGTCTCTGGGGTTGCACAGAGTTGGACACGACTGAAGCGACTTAGCAGCAGCAGTCGTCCTTATTACCAAACCCTGCAGATGGCGAACAGGAAGCAGAGCTCCTGAGCGAGTGTGCGGCTTGGATCAGGATCGCACCCAGGCCAGGGTTGTAGAAACTTGCGAGTCGAGAGCTCTGAAATTAGGGCAGTTCTTAGGTGAAGGAAACTCCCAGGATGAATATGGGAGAAAAATACGGCGAAGAGCGTGGAAAGGAAGGAAGAGCAATTTTTTTCCACACAAAACTGGGCGTAAAGAGAATTAATAGACCCCAAGGACTACTAGTTGGCCTTCGCCAGCCCCTTCTCACCATTTGCCACCAGTTACTTGCTCTAAAGCCCGAGTCTGTTTAGAAACAATGGTAAACACAGCCTAGTCTCGCAAGCAGGGCTCTCCCTGTCTCTTCACCTTTCAGCCTTGATACTCTGTGTAATCAACTCTGTCAGCCGGACAGCTATGGCACAGTCACCCCAGAAAGCACGATGAGTGGAGGGGTTTTGCTTGGTCTGGGGAGTATTATCTCTTGGAAGCACGTGCTCATGGAAAGCATGAGCCTTGAGCTCACAACCACAAATTTGGCAGAAATGGCTAAGAGAATGCTACCAACAGAGAAGTCGGTCTCAAGAGACTACCATTTAATTTGGGGCATCTCTGACCAAGAATTGCTAACATGTTAGTCTCTAGCCTTAGAGATCAACGGGAAAGCGAAAACTCCAGGTTATCATCCCTCATAATCTGTGAAATGTCTACTTTATATTTTTAATTGTGCCGCTTTAGTAACCAAGGTGAGTCATTTCATTAACTCAAACCATCTGTAATCTTCTGCCATTACATCCAGTGCTGCTGCTGCTGCTGCTGCTGCTGCTAAGTCGCCTCAGTCGTGTGCGACTCTGTCCGACCCCATAGACGGCAGCCCACCAGGCTACCCCGTCCCTGGGATTCTCCAGGCAAGAATACTGGAGTGGGTTGCCATTTCCTTCTCCAATGCATGAAAGTGAAAAGTGAAAGTGAAGTCGCTCAGTTGTGTCTGACTCTTCGCGGACCCCATGGACTGCAGCCTACCAGGCTCCTCCGTCCATGGGATTTTCCAGGCAAGAGTACTGGAGTGGGTTGCCATTGCCTTCTCCGCATTACATCTGCAGATCCTAGCAAATGTGTTCCTTTTCTATTTACTGACTTGCAAAGACGAAACTTAATTTCCCTCTTTGTCTTCTTTAAGCTACCAGAAAGTGGGTAAACTGTTCAAAGAACCAAATCAAGTTGAGTTCCTCTTTAATGCAAATACACTCAAAGGAAAGCAATTCACAACACATTATTTGAATAATAACATCAAAACACAACCTTATTAAAATTTCATTAAATGTTGGTAGCATAAAATTTTGTTGTAATTTACTATGAAAGTGCAATCTGATAATGGCGCTGGAAAAGCAATACTAAATGTAAAATGATATTCTGTGTTGTGATGCAAGTATGCTAAAATCTGGTAAACTATGAGTAATAATTTTCTGTTCCACACAAGATCTAACAATATATCCCCAAGCATCAATCTTAATGGCAGAAGCCTGCTAAGAAAAACAAATGTATCATCAAGGCACTCATTTTTTTCTTTCACAATGGGACAATCCATCTGCTTCAGTTTCCTTGCAAATTAAAATTTAAACTCAAGTGCAAAGAAACCTCCTACAGTTGAGAATCCTGCAAAAGGTCCCTTCAGAAAGATCAATTGTATCTCGAGTTTAAAAAAATCTACCAAAAGATGACAGAAATGGGAAATACGAGGAAAGCCATTGTCAACTGCTGGGCTGGGGTATTTTTTAGTGTTTTGTCTTGCTCAGGTAGTCACTTCAGTTACCCAGTAATCCCACAGGTCTAGCGACCCCTGTGACTATGAAAATCAGCAGTGTCCATCACCAACATCTTTACCCAGATAGCAGATTGTCATACTCAAAATGGGTGAAAAAAAAAATATACCAGTTTTAAGTCTTAAAACACCTCTCTACACAGTGTCTGGAAAATAGAGACGTAAATTAATAGGATTAGGGTGATGTTTTAAGCACTGCAGGGAGACGTCTCCCAGGCCACATTCCACCTCAGGCTGACACTGGAAGCTGTTGTGATGAGGATGGTGGTGATAACACTGACAGTAATAACAAATATAAACAGCAGCAATTGATCACCACAAAGGTAACCTTGGATCAAACCTTCTAAGTAGTCTTGGTATTACCTCATTTAATCTCCACAACAGCCCTGCGAGGCCTATGCTTTTATGACCTTTTCACACAGATGAAGAAACTGAGGCACAGAGAAGAATGTTAACTGGAGCAAGGACCTGTAGCAAGGAAGTTGAAGCTGTGGATCTGAACTAAAGCAGGCAGCCTGCCTCCAGAGACTGCTTTCAACCATATGCTGAGCACACAGAGAACACAGATACCAGGACCTTGAAAAATAAAGGTTTGGGAGTCAGATGGATCTAGATTAGAGGGAAAGCTGCTGACACTCCCTTCTGTTTCCAAATCAACAAAATGAGACTACTAGTCCAGGCTTCAGGGGACTAAGAGTGAGAGGTTTGCCAAACACCTAGCACAGGGCCTGTGTTCCTTCAGGGGTTTTATGTTAAACAGTCCTCCCTTGGCTTCTGGCAACTGGTGCCAGAACCCCCTCAGATATGAAAATACTTAGATGCTCAAGGCTCTTATACAAAATGGCATAGAATCTCCATATAACCCATGCACATCAGCAAACACCTCTAGATTATTTTAATATCTATATGATATAAATGCTAGGCAAACAGTTATAAGTACAATTTAACTGCTATATAAATAGTTGCCAGCACTCAGCAAATTTAAGTTTTGATTTTTTGGCACTTTATGGATTTTTCTTTTTTCTCATATTTTCGATCTGCAATTGTTTAAATCCACAGATGCAGAACCTGTGGCTATGGAGGACCAATGGTATTTGAGGGCTGTCAAAGCTTACAGAAAGAGGTTTACTTCAGTGAAGCACATGTACACTGAAATCAGGGAAGAGTCTGGAAAAATTACCAAGGTGCTATCAATTTTCTTTTAAAAAGTGAAATTCAATGTTGATTTTCTTGACTGGGAGATAAATGAAAAATATACTTTCAGTGAATTTTAACTTCATTGTGACATCATGCCTTGAAGTTGCACACATTCAAGTTGTAAGTAAATTCATCAAACTCAAGTGAATATGATATATATGACTTTTTGTTCAGCCAGTGGAGGAATAAGAGCAAGTGGTTAAAAAAGAAAAACATGTGCAAACACTTTATGTTAATGACCTTAGTATTTTTATTACTTGACCCCCCAAAAAATTTTTATTTGGGGCAAAAACTAAGCTAGCTGAGATTTCAAGTCCATTGAACAAAGAAATGCCTAGTATGTACTGCTCTTTAGATGCTTCTAAGTAATTGATTGCTTTATTTCATCTCCTTGGTAGCAAATGCCTGCTAAGAAGCTCTAATCATCTCTATTATCTACTAGATTCTTCTCTTCATTCAGCGGAAGTTCTTACAGAAATAGAAGAAGATTTTAAATTTTATGACTTCAACCTAGTGCAAAAAGCAGGTAGGTAATATATATATTTCAGTGCACTGACATATGTACACCACCATGGGTAAAATAGATACCTGATGGGAAGCTGCTGTATAGCACAGGGAGCTCAGCTCAGTGCTCTCTGATCACGTACAGGCGTAAGATGGAAGGGTGGGAGGGAGGCTCATGATGGAGGGGAGATATATGTACTTATACATACTTATGACTGATTCACATTATTGTACAGCAGAAACCAACACAACTTAAAAAGAAAAGCAGGTAGAGACTTTTGGGGATGAAAAGCAATGATAAAGCATGCAGTCATCATGTATCAGCAGTTTCTCTGTTTTTTCCAATGGAAAAAAGTAGATGGAGCACAATACGTGAACATAGTAGTTGGGGTGGGTGGGTAGGCAGATGCTATGTCAGTGCATATGGCAGGAAAAGCAATCCGGATAGTTTCATGCTTTTAATGAAACCCCTTGTATGTGCTCACATGTAACTAAGATCCGTCATGGTTAAATCATATGATAGGACTCCCTAATAACACTTTGTCCCTCAGGAAAGAATATATTAAGTGGCAACAGAGCCTTCTATGGGTGGTGAAAGGGAGTGGAGAGGTGAGCTCAATGAGGCAGCGTCTTTCAAGTGTTGTAGCCATTTGGCCCAGAAGCCTCCTCTTGGACTCTTTTCAAGAGATATGCATCCTGCAATCACCCAGGGTCTTTTACTTAGGAAAACCATCAAGGCTTATTAAGCTAAAAGGTTACAAACACATAAGGTCTTATTAGTGACCAATAAGTTGCTGTTTATTTGCTTGCTTCTGCCTTCTTTTCTGTATCTGTCCTTCCCCATCTCTCGGAGGCCCCCTTTTCCTGCTTGCACATGGCTCAGTGACCGGTCAGGAGTCCAAGCAGTGTCCTCTCAGGGGAACCCCCTCTTAGGGGTTCACACAGGTTCTCTTTCCTCCTAGTGAACAAGCTGATGGGTGATGTATGCCCAGCCAGGTTTGCCTTCGCTAGGGAGTCACCTGTCTCAGGTGCAAGCCAATTCAGAGGAGACCTAAGAGATGGAGGAGCAGTCCCCATGCTGCTGTCTGAATCCCGAGATCCAGAGTTCAGGGTCAGACTCCTGGGGAGAGCTAGTTACTGAAACAAGTAAAATCCCCTCCTTCTGCTGTACCTCCCTGAGAGTAGACTACCCTCACTCAAAACTGAGCAAATTCTAAATCCATTCTCTCAGGGAAAACAGAGTGCTGAAGAATGAGCCTTGTTTCATAGGAACGGAACTCGACGAGGTATCGTTACCTATGTTAACCAAAAATTCCCAGAATGGAGACCTACTGGATGTAAAGAGGTATTTGTTGGAGATTTTTTGGCACCACAGGCCTGGAGACACAGATCCAAGAAAAACTTGAATTGTGTTCCCCCAGATGACAAAATGAGGGAGGCTTTACAAAGGCAGAAAAAGACAAGGTTATATAAGTGGTCAAAAATTAGGATCAGAGATGGCAGGAAGCAAGGGTGCTTGTTAAGTGAGGACTGGTTGGGATTAGAAATGACTATATAGTTGTGGGGCGGGGCTTTAAAAATACAAGGTTGTCACTGGCAGCTCCCTGCACATATTTTGAAAACTATGCCAGGCTACTGACCCAGCCAACTCTAGAGCAGTCCACCTCTGGGTTTCATCATTTAAGACAGTAACTACTTTTGCTGTTTCAGCTTTTGTGAATTCGTTTTTATAGCACTTGCGGCTAAAAGCAGCTCCAGAGCACCTCAACTGACACCTGTAGATGTAGGAGTCCCAAGGTACCAGTCCTTCCACCTGGCTCTGAGATCTGTAGCTATTCGAATGTAGGCTTGAGATGCTGCTGAAGCTCAGGTAGTGGAGCAAGATCACAGCCAAAAATAAATAAAAAATAAATGGATATATAAAATTAAAAAAAAAAAGGATCAGGCAAAGAAAACTCTTAAGATGCATAGTGATTTGAAGGCAGGAGAGAGCTGAATTCTAGAACAGATGGCTACCACGGGGCAGAACTAATGGAGGAAACAAATAGTCCATATAATGGAAACATAATGAGAACACATAAGGAGATATTATTAGAGCACAACAAACTGCTTCTAGAACAGAATAATGCTTGATTTTTTTCACTTAAAACTTCAGTAGAGGCACCATAAAAGAGAATATTCCCTGCAGAAAACCAAATTACTATTTTAGGAGGCTCAAATGAAAGACATGTCACATAATACAGAACAAAAAGTTAACGAAATGAAAATCACAAATGAAATATCAAGTTATGAAGGGTAGAAGCAGGAGGCACAATAAGTAAATAATTTACATTTTAAATAATTTACAAGTTTGGGGAAGAAAAAAATGACAAGAAACAAACAAACAACATCAAAGAAGAAGCAATTCGGGTTTTCTGCTTGAAAGTGTTCTGAAAAGGCAGACTTTAGATACGTGCTGGCAGATTTTCTGAATTTGAAGAAGAGACAAAAATCATATAAGCATGAAACCACAAAGACAAAAACAACAAGTTCTTTCTAGAAATAATCAGCTTATCATCACATTTCTTGCTTTCAGTCTTGGAAACTAGTAGATAATAGAATCACAGTTACTGACTAGAGAAAAGATGGGACTCTTTCCTAAGAATTCTCTACCAGGCAAAGTATCATATCAGCACAAAGGGATTGATTATAGGATGTGCAGGGTGGGGAGTGTGACTTCTGAGGGGGCCGCTGTGAAAACACTCCAGCCACTCACACCGAAGAACGCAGTCAAACAAGGATCCTTGGGAGGGGAAGACAGTGAAGTGAGTAACAGCAAGAGCACATTTTGTAATATTTATTTTAAAACCCTAATGGACAGTAATAATGTAAATTATAACATAGCTGTTCATAAGGATTCTCAAAACAGAAGAAGGGATATTTTGAAAAGAGCCTGGGCCCAAACACTTTCAGCTCACCCCAGGAACAAGAAGAAGAGTGGGGAGACGGATTCTCCTCCAGGTGGGGTGGGGTCCTGAGGACACTGAGAAGCCCAAGGTGGGAGCTGTGATGTCTCAGCTTCAGACCCCTCATGTTGGAGTGGGGTCTTTGGGAGCTCTGTTTCTCTCTTGTTAGAAGGCTTCCTGCTGGGTTTTTCCAGGGAGTGGCCATGGGGGATGCCTGACCAGGGGTGAGGTGGGGCCTGTAGTCAGTATGGTCCTAGCTGTACCCCCGCCCTGGCAGTGACCTCCATCAGCCCCCACTCTCTCCCAGAACCAGCTCACTGTTCTCTCCTGAAGGTGTGAACAACAGCAGGGCGCATCCCTGCAGACAGAAGAAAGATAACAAGAGAATATTACTGCTACGTTTGCCAAGACCTTTGAAAACAGATGGAAGGGGGAAATTCCTAGAAAAGCACAACCAATCAAAACTGGTACAAAAACACAGAAGAGTTTGACTGGTTTTGGGAGCCGATGAATCTGTGATTCGAAACTTCCCCTCAAAGGAAACCCCAGATCTGGGTGCCTTCACTAGTGAATTCTATTGAACTTTAAAACAGAAATAATATGAACAATAATACTTCCAGAAAAGAAAACGGGGGACTATTCCCATGTGCTTTATGAATAAAGCATAAACTTAACATAAAAATCTGACATGGACATTTTGAAAAATCAAGATGAAAGCCCATTCTCCCTCATAAATAAATAATCAAAACCCCTGAATTAAAAAGGCACAAAATCACGAGATTCAACATGAGAACTCACATCCAGGTAATTCAGTATACTAACAATAAAGGAGATCTCTCATATGGTCATCTCAAAAGACAGCAAGAAATCATAAGAGAAAAGTCAATACCTATTCATGATTTAAAAAAAACTGACCAAACACAAAACTTAGCAGTCTTGAAATAGACAGAAACTTAAACAGTCACTATGAACAGTCTGCATTACACATCACACTTTATTGTGAAATATTTAAAGTGTCTCCTCTGAGGTGAGAAATAAAGAAACCTATCCATAACCATGTCTGTTCATCATTTTATTTGAGGTCACAGCCAGTGAAATAAAAGAAAAATTTTGAAGATTGGAAAGAAGCAAAATTGTCTTTCCTCTCACCAAATGTTTTGATTCTATTGTTGTTCAGTTGCTCAGTTGTGTCCAACTCTTTGACCCCATGGACTGCAGCAAGCCAAGCTTCTCTGTCCTTCGCTATCTCATGGAGTTTGCTCAAACTCAAGTCCACTGAGTGATGATGCCATCCAAACATCTCATCCTGTTGCCCCTTTCTCCTCATGACCTCAGTCTTTCCCAGCATCAGGGTCTTTCCCAGTGAATCAGCTCTATGCATCAGGTAGCCAAAGTATTGGAGCTTCAGCTTCAGCATCAGTCCTTCCAATGAATATTCACGGTTGATTCCCTTTAGGATTGACTGGTTTCACCTCCCTTGTTGGCAAAGTGGTCTCTGCTTTTTAATACACTGTCTAGGTTTATCCTAGGTTTTCTTCCAAGGAACAAGCATCTCTTAACTTCATGGCTGCATTTAATACAAAATTTGTGCCCATAACATTCTTATACTTAGCCACAAAAGACAAATGCATATGAAATTTGATCCAGGTTGTACATGGATATCATTTTTTTCTAAAGGATACCCTGATTCATATTCTCCAATTTCTTCAACTCAGTTACCAAGCTGAGAAAGCCATACTTTCTTAATTGTAATTTATATGCAAAACATAAAATTTCCTTCCTCTCTGTCCTCCATGCAATGAGCCTTGCCCCTACCCACCCCTTTTGTTGTTTATGGTGATTCACAATGGTTTCTGACAATGGTAGCTCATTTACCTTTTAAAAATTATTTCTAATGTTATTAATTTTAATTTCTTTTAAACATGTTTTTTCATTTAGACATGTTTTCTTAATTTAGGAATGCCCAGAGTTCATCTGAAAAAACTCTGAGACTCTAAAATCAAAGACCAGTTTTAGTTGGAACCATCCCTGAGAAACATGAAGCATTTCCATGCATGAGCCGAAAAACAAATAGTAATATGTGTTCGGAACACATAATACAACTCTGAAAAACTGAAATAACTGCACATGAATACAAATTAAAAATGAGGGACAATAATAACATTAAAAATGGACTCTTTCTGCCTTCTTTTTAGAGGCTACCCTGGGGGCAGAGAAGGAAAGAGTCAGTGCCAAGGGCTCCTATCACTGGAGCAGGAGGGTGGAGGGGGCAAGATGACACAGCCCCTGGGGAGGGGACCAGGAGGGTTGAGGAGACTCTTGGAGGTTCAGGGTGAAGTAGGAGCAAGAGGACTCTAAACAGAAGCACCCCCACCCTCACTCCCGCCCCCGAGGCTGCTCAGACTGGTCTGCTCCTTCCCCAGAGAACCCAGGATCAGGCCTGCTGGGTCATGAGCTCAGTTCCAGAACCACATTGGGGATCCTCAGCAGACAACCATGTGTACCATAAGGAGCCAGTCCAGTCTTTTATAACTGTGGCATTTGGAAAGGAATGTTGTGCAACTGGCTTAAGAGAATGAATGAGATGTGAAATAAACAAACATAAAAACAGGGAACATTCCAAGACAGAATGTTCCAGAACAGACAAGGTGTACAAACTGCTCAGATTCCAAAACCTTCCTTATTTCTTGTGGGAAACACCCGTATTTGCACCAGCTCCCTTTTCCCATTTTCTGCGAAAGGCGTTGAAAAGGTTGGCAAGAAAAAAATGGGAAGTAATTATTTTTGGCAGGATAGGGTTATAAATACGCCCATTCTGAAGCTATGGTGAGAGATCTTCATTAAGTCCTCATCCATTTGAAAATGTAATATGAAGTAGTCTGCCTGTTCATGGACTTAAACTTTATCAACTTCCCGTAGAATATATTCCTACTTGTCTTTGGTGTAAGTGAACTGTGTAGGTCTGTTGAAACACTAGAAAAAATATATATAATAATAATAAAGGACTTCTCTGAAGGTCCAGCAGTTAAGACTCTGCTTCCACTGCAGTGGGTGAGGGTTCGATCCCTGGTTGGGGAACTAAGATGCCAAAAATAAAATTAGGACCTGCTGTTCCCTGAGCCAGGATCACTCTACTTAAAAAAGTCTGTGAATGCGGACTTTCCATCTCAAATTCTAAGATGAAATTAAAGATGAAATGCTCATTATGAAGAATTTCATAATTATTTTTTGTGTTGGTAATCAAGTGCATTTCTTGGTCATAAAATGGCTTTCTTCAGTTTTCAGAGAAATAGTTGTTTTTGTCTTTCCACTTTTCTTATTGAAAAAGAAGCCTCTAGCAATCCCTGAATGATACCAGATATGTGCAGTGTGAGAATGAAGATAACACATAATGAGCAAACGTCAAAAATGGAAAAACCCAGGGAAAACAGACCCAGGTTTACAGTTTAAACACCACACACAAAGTTAAGCAAAGATTCCAGGGCTTCAAAAGTCCTCCTTCCACAGGGATCCCCAGGGCGCTGGAGTTCATCTGACACCTATGCCACCACTGAGTCCAGGGCAACACCTGGAGCCGAACTCAGACATAAAACTTTATATACAGTTGTTAACACTTTGCCCATTTACTAAGAATTTGTCTGTCAATCTGTTACACTGTAAATTGTAGTAAAGTTATAGGAAAGCAGGGAAACAAAGTGCTCTGATTATCTGAGATTTTTGTTGCTGAAAATCTTAGGGACATAAGTAAAGGTTTTTCTGGCTTTTCAAATAGAAAATACTGAACAGCATCTAAACTTTATTTGGTGAATCAAGACATTTTAGTGCTCCAAGGAAGTCCCTAAAGATGAGCACTACTTTAATTTTGCTAAACAAAATTGCCTTTATTTAAAATTTTTATAGCAATTGTTTATTCTTTTAGAGGCAAGTACTGCAAAGAAGAAATCCTCTAAGTAGCCCATAGTCTTGCCACTAAAAAACCCTTCTAAAGTTTTAAAAGAAAAATATGAGTAGCATGGTTAGAGAACTCAAACTTCACAGAAAAATACTAAATGAAAAGGCAAGGTCTCCTGTATTGTCTGTATTCTAATCCTGCTCTCTAAAACTCCCATCATGAACACTGTCTTTTGACTCCTTCCACAAAACATTGACAATTATGTGTCTACACATATTCATCTATACAGATATAAATGGACAGGAAAGGGGTTTGCTGGATTCTGCCCTACAGCTTGCTTCTTCTCATAATAATCTTGGTAATTGTTCATACAAAAACATAGAGTTTTAACTTATCTTCCTAATAGCAGCAGCAGGACCTTTAAGCTCAGCTCTTTCATCCAGTGATTCCCCAGCAATGTGATGCCACTCTTCATATCCACTCATCCATCCTTCCACCCAACAATCCATCCATCCAGTAATCCATCCTTCCACCCGTCCATCTATCCATCCAGCCACCCATCCAACAATTCACCTTCCACCCATCCAAAAATCCATCCATCCAACAAGCCATCAATCCATTCATCCATCCACCCAACCATCCATTCATCCATCCATCCATCCAGATGACAACTGGTTTGGCAATGTGATGACCACTGGGACCCAGGGAGAGTGTCAGGACTGCCAGGCAGTATGGCAGGGACTCTGTGAGCTGCTGTCACATCTGGGCCAGTGATGCTTCAGGGAAGAAATTGGTACCTGGCCTAGGGCAAGTGGTGGGGTACAGGCTGTTGTGGGAGGCCCAGGGTTCAGGGAGCATAAGCATTCAGTGCAATAGGAAACTGGAAGCGGGGTAACCAGGAAAACCTCTAGGACTACAGCAATCCTTGGTGATTGAAGATGGGAACAGAACACACAGGGCTCCCCAAATCTGGGGTCTTAGGGCAGAAGCCTGCTTACTTGAATATGAAAGGAAACAGTGATCCTGTATGGCTGAAAGATGGAAAATACCAAGATAGCTGAAGAAGGAGGTATCTTATTTCACTGGAAAAGCTAAATATAATAAGTGTAGAATACCATGTGACAATGTCTCCTTTCTAATTAACTCTCTGAATTCAGCACATTTCAGAAAAGATAGATTTTTCCTTCTGATCACACAGAGTGAGTTTTGAATACTTGTCTGATATTTTTTCCCAAGAGCAAGTTCTATCAAAGGACCTGAGACAGGGAAAAAAATGGCAAATACTATTTTTTATTTTTAAGTCCATTTGCTGAGAACCCAACTGTTTAAAGCAGTAGTTCTCTCTAGCTTTCTGTAACTAAATGAGAACATTAGATGTATCTCATCCCTAAAACCACACAGGGCACCCTATCCTTTCTTTTCTACAAAAAGTACAGGATGATTACCTGATGAGACAAAATGAAAATCTGAACAGCCACCTTGTAAAAATTAATCCTATGTGGTTTTCAGCTAACATGTAAAATACTGAAAGTTGAATAAAATAATCAAATAAAATACTCAAATATTTAAATAACCTGGAGAGGGACTTCCCTGGTGGTCTAGTAGTTAAGATTCCATGTTCCAATGCAGGGGTTGTGAATTTGAACCCTGGTCAGGGAGCTATTAATAAGATCCCACATGCCTCACAGCCAAGAAATCAAACCATAAAACAGGAACAATATTGTAACAAATCCAATAAAGACTATAAAAATGGAACACATCCAAAAAAACTTAAAAATAAATAAATAATCTGAACATACCAATCATCACTCCCACTACTTTCCATCAGAAATATCACTTGGCAGCCAGGGCTCTGTGACAACCTAGAGGGCTGGGAGGTGGGTGGGAGGTTCAAGAGGGAGGGGACATACATTTACCTATGGCTCATTCATGTTGATGTATGGCAGAAACCATCACAATATTGTAAAGTGATTATCCGCCAATTAAAAATAAAGGAAATATCACTTGGCAATGAAAGACTGCTATTAATAAGCCGGGTGGTCTGCAGGTCAGACATTTAGACACAGATTCTTCCCACTGATTTTATAATCCAGAATTGCATGAAATATAAACACAGCAAAAAGACATAAAAGGGAGAGATGATGTTTAGGGAAAAAACAACTTGCTTGTTGCTACAGAATGAATTGTGTCCTGCCCAAATTCTTGTGTTGAAGAACAAGTAAGAACCCTTACTATGACTGCGCCTAGAGACAGGGCTTTCAGGAGGTAACTGAGTTCAGACAAGTCACAGGGGGAGGCCCTAACCTTGTAGAATTGGTGGCCTTACTGCAGATGGTGATTTCAGCCATGAAATTAAAAGACACTTACTCCTTGGAAGGAAAGTTATGACCAACCTAGATAGCATATTAAAAAGCAGAGACATTACTTTGCCAACAAAGGTCCGTCTAGTCAAGGCTATGGTTTTTCCAGTAGTCATGTACGGATGTGAGAGTTGGACTGTGAAGAAAGCTGAGTGCTAAAGAATTGATGCTTTTGAACTGAGGTGTTGGAGAAGACTCTTGAGAGTCCCTTGGACTGCAAGGAGATCCAACCAGTCCATCCTAAAGGAGACCAGTCCTGGGTGTTCATTGGAAGGACTGATGCTGAGGCTGAAACTCCAGTACTTTGGCCACCTCATGCGAAGAGTTGACTCACTGGAAAAGACTCTGATGCTGGGAGGGATTGGGGGCAGGAGGAGAAGGGGACGACAGAGGATGAGATGGCTGGATGGCATCACTGACTCAATGGATGTGAGTCTCAGTGAACTCCGGGAGTTGGTGATGGACAGGGAGGCCTAGCGTGCTGCTATTCATGGGGTCGCAAAGAGTCGGACACGACTGAGTGACTGAACTGAACTGAACTGACAGGAGGGAAGAGCAAGAGAGCACGGCCTCCCCACATGCACCAAGGACAGGCCGTGTGGCCACTCGGCTGGAAGGCAGCTGTCTGCAAGCCAAGAATCGGGCTCTCACTGGAACTCAACAGGAACTTTGAGAAAATCCGTATCTGCTGTTAAGCCCCACCCCTGCCCTCTCTGTGGTGTTCTGTTATGGTCACCCCAGCCGCCCACAACATCCACTAAGGAGCTTTTATGTTTTCTGTTTTAGAAAAGAAACAATATATTGGGTTAAATGTCAACTAATGAGCAACAAAGTTTTCATGTATTTCTGTCATTTTTTCTGGGGGACAAACAGTTGTATACTAAGTAAATGTCTTTCCCCAAGATTCCTGTCTCCAGATCACTTCTTTTATACACTATGACCTCAACAATTACCCTCGAACAGAAATCTGGACCTGTTTAGAGAAGACTCTCAAGAATCTTGGACTGCAAGAAAATCAAATCAGTCAATCCTAAAGGAAATCAGTCCTGAATATTCATTGGAAGAACTGATGCTGAAGCTGAAACTCCAATACTTTGGCTACCTGATACAGAGACTCGACTCATTGGAAAAGACCCTGATACTGGGAAAGATTGAAGGCAGGAGGAGAAGGGGACGACAGAGGATGAGATGGTTGGATGACATCACCGACTCAATGGACATGAATTTGAGCAAGCTCTGGGAATTGGTGATGGACAGGCAAGCCTGGAGTGCTGTAGTCCATGGGGTCACAAAGAGTCAGACATGACTGAGCAACTGAACTGAACTGACTGAACTGACATGTTTTGACACCTTTTCTAAGTTCATTCCTGGTGAAGGCCGGTCACAGGCAAAGCAGAGAAGTCTTCACATTTCAGCCTTAGGAGTTTGGTGACATCACCCTGGGCGAGGCAATGTCCTCAAACAGCACAACCCAGGGGCCCCCACCAGCTGGCTGACTCAGTGGGTCACCCCCTTTCTCTCTGACCCCCTTTCCTTGTCAGTAACAGAGGGTCAGAGCTTTCCTGGGGTCAGTAGGAAGGTGAGCAACACAGACATGAAGCACCTGGGGCAATTCCTGGCACAGAGTAGGAAGCAATTTCTACAAAGACCCACTGTGTTACAGCAGCAGAAAATGCAATGGGAGAGAAGTCCTGGATTTGAGCTGGATGTGAGAATAGTTCCCACAGTGATTCTGTAAAGAATGTCTTCAGCTCTTGTGTCCCAGCACCTGCTCACATGTTGTGGGGCTGTCATTATCACCATCACGGTACTTTGTCCCCATGGCCCAAGGTCCCCTCCCGCCCTTCCTTACAGAGGCAGTGTCAGGCAGAAAGCATAGGCTCTAGACCAGGACTCCCTGGGTTCAAACCTCTGTGCTCAGTCCACTCACCAATCAGTGGTGTTTAGTAGGAATGCCTGTCACACAGGATAATGTGAGGAGTTGAAAACAGTAGCCTTCAGCCGTCAGCAAACCTGGCACAATGATGCTCCATGGATGTCCACCTGGCTTCTGCAGGTGACTCAGGTGCCAGGAAAACACCCTTCCCCCACCCAGGTCTGCCCTGTGGGACATAGGCCCACAAGTCCCTCCCCTGGCTCCTCATGAAACCTACAGGGCAGACATCTCAAGAGGTCAAATCAAAAAAGGAAGATGGAGACACAGCATTCTGTCTGAACTGAGAGGGGATCGGGGACAGAGGACAATTAGGAGGTTCTGAAGGCTCCTGACCCCTTCCCTCCCTCACCTTCCACGGTGGCCAAGAGACGAAGGCAGGTCAGCAGCATCCTGAGAGTTCTCCCGACACTGCGAGTCATTCAATGGAAAAGACTTTGGAATAGAGACTCATATCCTGCAAGTAATGAGCTCCACAGAGATCAAGGGGCCAGGATGGAGGCCTGGCCAGTGCTCGCGGGGTGGGCCTGCCCAGCTTGGCCAAGGGACAGTACATTGGGTTTGGGGAGGCAAATACGACCCTGGGGACTTTGTGGGGGCGCCCTGGGCTTGCTGGCACCCCCACCCTCTCCTGGGGGTAGAGAGCAGGCTGGTGGAGGACCATGACTGGTCAGCACGCGGGAGCCAAGAATCACACGCCAGAGCATCACCATGGAGTGCTGGCAGGTGCACCTGCAACAGACGCGGCCCTGCCACAGCGCAGGTAAACACACAGGACCAGAAAAACTGCAAGAGAGCCTGACAACCAGCCAGAAAACAAAGACCAAGAAATGGGAGCTCCTGCAGCACCGCACAGAACCCCAGACCCCAATCGGAGCATCAGTCCAACCCGAGGACAACTGGAGCTGATCCGGGGGGCCCATGATCACAGGAGACAGAGTCAGAGCTGATGAATCAATTCCAGGATGAGAATAGACCTGCACCACCATGCAGCTAATAAATAGCTTGTAAAGTGAGGAATGGAGCAGACAGGAGTGAAAATCACAGCGATGGCCTCGGGGGTAAAGTGTGAGCTTAGTACAGAAACTGTGTTCAGGGAGAAAGATGGGGGATGAATGATAGTGAGCAGGGTCTGGGGGTGTGGGCAGCTTTCCCCCTTCATTCTAGAAACAAGAGTGTCTTCTCAGAAAGAAGCACTGATTTCAAGTTGAGAACTAACTTTGGTCTCTCGTCAGTGCTGCTTCTGCTAATTTCACATAAAAATAACTGTTTAAAACATACACAGTGTCATTTCTCTATAGCTCCTGCCTTTACCAGTATAGGCATCAAGGGATTTTTGAATTTATAGCTACCCAACGGAAAAGAATGACTGTTTCTGGATGGTACAACTCTGCTTACTGCTTTTGCTATTGTCATTTTCTGTGTTGCCAGGTTTATTAGAAATGTTGTTAGTTGTTGTTTAGTAGCTAAGTCATATCTGACTCTTTGTGACCCCATGGACTGCAGCTTGCCAGGCTCCTCTATCCATGGGATTCTCCAGATAAGAACACTGGAGTGGATTGCCATTTCTTCCTCCAGGGGATCTTCCTGACCCAGGGATCTAACCCTCGTCTCCTACATTGGTAGATGGGTTCTTTACCACTGAGCCACCAGGGAAGCCTAAAGAGGTTAAATCTTCCTTATTTGTAAAGCATGTGATTATATTAATACATGAGTAAAGCCACAAGTCTTTGTGCAAAACAAGCACCCCCCCCGCCCCCACAAAACAGGAAGAAACCTTAGTTTAATTAAAAAAAAAAAAAAAAAAACAGGTTGTAAAATAAGTACACAAAGTCAATAATGTTCATCCACACCAAAGACAACAACTGGAATATGTAACTGAAGACCACATTTACAAAAGCAAGATAGGCAAATAAGCACTGTCACTGGAAACTTGACAAGAAATGTCTAAAGGCTATATAAACAAAACCGTGAAATGCTCATGAAGAAGAAGTTTGAATAAGAGGGAAGATATGCCATGTTCCTGCACAAGAAGATTCAACATCCAAAGATATCAGTTCTCCCAAAGTTAATCTATCTATAAATTTAATATCACAGCAATTTAAAAAATCACATCATTGTTTCCTAGAAGCCAGGCAAATTGATTATACAGTCCATTCGGCAGAACAACTAAGCCAGAATTGCTAATGAAACAATGAGGAAGGCTCACCCTACAGCAGAACAATGAGGAAGGGTAACCCTACTGGATACTGTAGTGTTTATAAAGCCTCTATTATCAAAGCTTTGACTAGATGGACCTTTGTTGGCAGTAATGTCTCTGCTTTTTAACATGCTGTCTAGATTGGTCATAGCTTTTCTTCCAAGGAGAAAGCATCTTTTAATTTCAAGGCTGCAGTCACCATCTGCAGTGATTTTGGAGCCCCCCAAAATAAAGTCTCTCACTCTTTCCATTGTTTCTCCATCTGTTTGCCATGAAGTGATAGGACCGGATGCCATGATCTTAGTTTTCTGAATGTTGAGTTTTAAGCCAACTTTTTCACTCTCCTGTTTCACTTTCATCAAGAGGCTCTTTAGTTCTTCTTCGCTTTCTGCCAACTTTGCCAACAATGGTCCGTCTAGTCAAAGCTATGGTTTTTCCAGTAGTCATATATGGATGTGAGAGTTGGACTATAAAGAAAGCCAATGCTTTGGCCAACTGATGCAAAGAACTGACTAACTGGAAAAGACCCTGATGCTGGGAAAGATTGAAGGCATGAGGAGAAGGGGACGACAGAGGATGAGATGGTTATATGGCATTACCAACTTGATGGGCATGAGTTTGAGCAAGCTCTGGGAGTTGGTGATGGACAGGGAAGCCTGGCGTGCTGCAGTCCATGGGGTGGCAAAGAGTCAGACATGACTTAGCGACTGAACTGAACTGATTATCAAAGCTGTGCAGTGATGCTGGGTGAACTGACTGACCAGCGGAAGGGAATCTAAATATTCAGAGAGATACCATTTGTCAGCTACCATTTAAAATCACTGCAGGAAAGAATCTGCCTGAATGCAGAGGACCAGGGTTCAATCCCTGGGTTGGGAAGATCCCCTGGAGGAGGGCATGGTAACCCACTCCAGTATTCTCGCCTGGAGAATCCCATGGACAGAGAAGCCTGATGGGCTACAGTCCATGGGGTTGCAAAGAGTTGGATGCGACTAAACAGCAGCAACAACAAACCGATATAACTGTATAGCCACATGGAAAGGTTAAGATATATATCAGTTTGCACAAATTATAGCAAGATTAATTCCAAATAGTGGAAACATAAGAGAGAGAAAAAGACTCTTCCTCTATGATCTACAGATGGAGAAACAGTCATGTTATTCATGCTGCAGAGCAATAGGGAAAGGTTGATGGATTTAACTACATAACATAAAAATCCCTACATGTCAAAAACACCCACCAGAAATAAAAAGATAAACAATGCATTAGGGAGGAGGGTGTAACTTGTTTCATGGACCAGAGAGTACCAGTCTTCTGTGTAAGGAGGACTGCGCAGCTCTGAGAAGGACAGGAAGTATCTCTGTACAGGGCCTCAGACCAACCCCGGGATGCACCTGAAGTTACAAAGTGAGGGCCAGGACAGTGCATGTAGCACACATGCACACATGCAATGAGTGCGTATGCACACGACTGCGTGCATGCTAAGCTGCTTCAGTCGTGTCTGACTCTTTGTGACCCTATGGACTGTAGCTCGTCAGGGTCCTCCGTCCATGGGGATTCTCCAGGCAAGAACACTGGAGTGGGTTGCCATGCCCTCCTCTGAGGGATCTTCCCAACCCAGGGACTAAACCCACTTCTCTTATGTCTCCTGCATTGGCAGGTGGGTATTTTACCACTGGCGCCACCAGGGAAGAGTGGACGGTACACAAACACCTTTATTATTTTAAAATGAAAGCATAAAGTCAAAACCTAAGAATGGCTGCTCTGGGGGTAGGGGTGAGGGTGGCAGTGTGTGGGTGGGAGGTTGATTTGAGACACAGAAATGACAACAGGATGACGATTTGAGACACAGGATGACAACTAGACTCCTCCAAAAATCCTCGTTGTTCAGATTTGACTTTGTAATAGCAAACGTTCTGTATCATCGTGAAACGAAATTCGACTTATAAAATAAATCTCTAAAAAATCAAAACAAAATGGAGCAAACCAATATACTGGTTTGTGGCTTAAATGCAGAGAGTGGTTTTAAAGCAACTGTAAAATGAGTAATTTCACTTTATCTCTCTAGTGGTAAACACCCTGAGGGGTAATCAAGGGATGTGTGGGCCCTACAGCCCATCTGGTCCAGCAAGAAAAGATAAGAGAGAGAGACAGAGAGAGATTTAAGTGACATAATAGCCATATACAAAAAGAGAGAGGGACACAGACAGATACACTTAGAGAAATAGGAACGTTATATCGTTGATGATAAAGCACACCACTGGTATTTATTAGGTGTGACGTTGACATTGTGACTATATCGTTTTCAGAAAGGAATCATTTTCTTTCAGAACATACTTCAGTGTTTTGAATGAAACACTATGCTGCTCAAGATTGCTTGAATAATTCAGGGGAGAAATGGTGGGGGGACTTGGGAAAGACGAATGGCCAGGAGGTGTCGAAGCTGAGTGATGGGTGTGCAAACGTTCGATGCATTATATTCTTTATTGGTGCATATGTCTGTGCAGAATTATCCACAATTAAAAATTTAAAAAAACATGAAAGATGTAGGTTCAGATCTCAGCTTGGCTACTTAGTCACGTTGACAAT
This sequence comes from Bubalus kerabau, assembly GCF_029407905.1. Classification (NCBI taxonomy): domain Eukaryota; kingdom Metazoa; phylum Chordata; class Mammalia; order Artiodactyla; family Bovidae; genus Bubalus; species Bubalus kerabau. Next base: position 28,804,023 of record NC_073642.1, read on the forward strand.
TTTTCACAATATCCTATGTTTTGGTAACCTCAGTTCCTTCAATTTTAAGAGAAGACCCTTAAAAAGAAGTCAGAAGACAAATTAACAATGTAACCAAGGCCAGTCGTGGAGAAGAACTGAAAAAAGGCTAGTTATTTTTTATATTTCTATGAACATAAAACAAATAAATATATAAGTATAATTCTGCCAAATTACTAAAAATATTTTGTTGTTTAGTCACTAAGTTGTGTCTGACTCTTTTGCAACCCCATGGACTGTAGCGCACCAGGCTCCTCTGTTCATGGGATTGCCCAGGAAAGAATATTGGAGTGGGTTGCCATTTCCTCCTTCAGGGGATCTTCCCAACCCAGGGATCAAATTCTCCTGTGTCTCTTGCACTGGCAGGCAGATTTTTTTACCACTGTGCCACCAGAGAAGCCCCAAAATATTTCACTAAACACAAAATCAAAGTAAAATTGCAAAGGATGCTTTCAAGGGGAAAAAAGGAATTAAGCATTTGGTTTGATAATTAAAACATATACAGTCCATGGAATTCTCTAGGCCAGAATACTGGAGTGGGTAGCCTTTTCCTCCTCCAGGGCATTGTCCCAACCCAGGGATCAAACCCAGATCTTGAACCCAGGTCTCCCGCGTTGCAGGTGGATTCTTAACCAGCTGAGCCACAAGGGTGGCTTCCTGGGTCAGGAAGATCCTCTGGAAAAGGGATAGGCTACCCACTCCAGTATTCTTGGGCTTCCCTTGTGGCTCAGCTGGTAAAAAATCGGCCTGCAACACAGGAGAACTGGGTTCGATTCCTGGGTTGGGAAGATCCTCTGGAGAAGTGAAAGGCTACCCACTCCAGTATGCTGGCCTGGAGAATTCCATGGACTGTATAGTCCATAGGGGTGCAAAGAGTCGGACACAACTGAGAGACTTTCATTTTTTGATAATTACACAAAACAGCAATGCTAGACTAGGACTAAACTGACGCCCAATTGTATCCCTCAATTATTGCCAAACCAAAATACCAGTGTCAATGCAACAATTCTGAGTAATATCCACAGAGCTATGTATAACTATTACCATAAATAATATTAAATTTGTGGGACCACAGATGCTACACTAAGTCTGATGTGCCTAAAACTTTGATGACATATTCTGCTCTATTGTTTCTTTAAAAAAACAAAAACACAGTAGTCAGATTAGGTTAATTATAAAGCTACAGACAAAACATTCTTCCTTTTAAAATACCCAGTTAAATAGAATAATTTACAATGAAGAAATATTTTAATGAAAACAGTCAGGGACAGACCTCAAAGCATTAAGGAACTAGATCTGTACACTCCTGGGACTTATGATCCAAGACTCAATCAAATTTAAACTCATCACTTATGCAAAACGAAACACAAACCTCCCATTAAAATTATCATAACTGCTGGCTTGTTAAAATGCTCAAGTGCATTAGACATACCAGAGGAAAATTCATTATTATATCGTTCCAATAACATTTCTCTTTTAACCCAGAAAACATGGAGTTTGACCATAAAGCAATGGTAGAATATGCGTGTGCTAAGTTGCTTCAGTCATGTCTGACTTTTTTGGGACCCCATTGGCTGTAGCCCACCAGGCTCCTCTGTCCATGGGATTCTCCAGGCAAGAATACTGGAGTGGGTTGCCATTTCCTCCTCCATGGGATCTTCCTGACCCAGGGATCAAATTGTGTCTCTTAAGGTCTCCTGCATTGGCAAGCGGTTTCTTTACCGCTAGTGTCACCCGGGAAGCCCAGGAAAGGCTACATATTCATGCAAAACTTCCTCTCCTGCTTGAGAGGCAACTGCTCAGAGAGACAGAGGGTGTCACACAGCGAAGTCCAGAACAGCCACACCTGTGACTGGCATGGCATGGAGACAAAGAGGATGCCAGCCTGACCCACAGAAAAGACCCTAGGCTGAGGTCTAGTGAGTAAAGGGGACCAGGCCCGGTATCCTTCCAAGATGCTGTGTTGGGCATGCCTTTCTCACCGTGGGAGGGTGAGTAACTTTGCAAGCACAGTGAACTCCCCTCCCCGCTGCCTTCTGTTGAAAATGGGCTCTCTCTAGGTATACCAAACGCCTAGCTAAGCCTGGCTTTCAAGTTAGCACATGACTTCTGATTGCAGGGGTAAAGTTTCATCATTTCCAGACAGCTGTTAATGTGTTGATGACAAGTTCTCTACCACACATGAGGAGTAATAATGTCTGCCCGTGGGCTGGCTCAGTGCGACAGTTGTGAACCCACAAAGATCAGGTGGAAACCAATGTCTACGATGGATGCTCCTTTCTCTACGTGCATCTACTGTTCCCTCCACAAAACTGATACCAAGAGAGACCAATGTGCTAAGACACGTGAAATTAAAACCTAAACTATAACCGTGTGTGTGTGTGTGTGTGTGTGTGTGTGTGAGAGTAGCTCAGTCATGTCCGACTCTTTGCGACCCCACGGACTGTAGCCCACCAGACGTCTCTGCCCATGGAATTCTCCAGGCAAGAATACTGGAGTGGACTGCCATTCCCTTCTCCAACTATAACCATACGCCACCTAAAAATACTTATTTGTTTAAAGTGATTGAAAATAATTATTCCTCACTTCTACACCCATGCTGATCCTCAACCTGAGGGAGAATCTTGCAGGAAGGAGCAGGACGTAAGCAGCCTTTGGCAAGAGCAAGCTTCCTGTGTCTCCTGACCGAACTTCAGCCAGTTCCCACTGTGCTCTACTCATCTCAGGCCCAAGCACACCTTTCACGTCTTCTTTTAAATTTATTTTAAGTTTTTTAAATTGGAGTATAATTGTTTTACAATGTTGTGTTGGTTTCTGCTGTACAAGAAGTGAATCAGCCATAATTCATATATCCCCTCCCTCTTGAGCCTTCCTCCCACCCAGCCCACCCCACTCCTCTAGGTCATCACAGAGCACCATGCTGAGCTCCCTGTGCTATACAGCAGCTTCCTGCTAGCTCTCTGTTTTACACATGAGTGCATGTATGTCAATCCTAATTTTCCAATTCGTCCCACCCTCTCCCCCCATGCACTGTGTCCACAAATCTGTTCTCTACGTCTTGTCTCTGTTCCTGCCCCTTTCACATCTCTTGATCACACCAAACTTTTTTGCCCAACTCGGTTCTTTCCACAGATCAAAGAGGTAGAAATGGAGAATAAGTGATTATCTGATTACCAGATCTCCTCCCCAGCTTCCCCTTCAGTAATCTCGTGAACAAACTGTGTGAACAAGGTATAGGTAAAGAAAGACCAGGAGGAGTGACCAGCCTGCATGCGGTGGGGGATGGCAAGGACTCTAACCCCCCATCTCAGTGAAATGAAATTGCTCAGATTTACACGAAGAAAGGAAGACCACTGAAGGAGATGTAAGGGGAAGTGAAGTCGCTCAGTCGTGTCAGACTCTTTGTGACCCCATGGACTGTAGCCCGCCAGGCTCCTCCATCCATGGGATTTTCTAGGCAAGAGTACTGGGGTGGGTTGCCATTTCCTTCTCCATATTTTTATTTATTTATCCTGTAAATGTAAGGGGAAGTAATTTTTTTTTTTTTACTTTTTGTATGTTTAATTCGTTAAGAGTGTAACTCTGTCTTTAAATAATAGTAGCAAAGTGTTGGGTGATTATCGTTTATGGATAAATGCAATGATTGACAGCAGTGTCACAAGGGAGGGGAGGAGGACATTGGCCAAGTGTTATAAGGCACCTGCACTAGGTGTGAATCAGAATAAGGTTATTTGAAGGTGAAGGTAGATCAGTTTAAAATGTATATTGGAAACTCTAGGGCAACCACTGAAAAACTTGTATGAGATGTATAATTCTTATGCTAAAACAGGAGATAAAATGGAATCATGCTCAGTTAAAACCAGAAAAGGCAGGAAAAGATATAGGAAAGAAAGGATAAATAAATAAAAATAGAAAAATGTTACAAACATGGTAGATATGGATCATGTTAGTTAGATATGCATCTAACTGTATCAATCCAACTTTATCAATGCTGCTGCTAAGTCACTCTAGTCGGTCCGACTCTGTGCGACCCCATAGACAGCAGCCCACCAAGCTCCCCCGTCCCAATAATCACATTTAAATGAGACTGACCCACACATCCCTATTAAAAGACAGAGACTGTCAGAGTGGGATACAAAAACAGAGTCAACTAGGTGTGGTCTACAAAAAAATCCACTCTATTATTTTTTAATTATTTAATGTATTTTAATTGGAGGATACTTGCTTTACAATATTGTGATGGTTTTTGCCATACATCGACATGAATCAGCCATGGTGCACAAGTGTCCCCTCATCCTGAACCCTCCCCACCACATCCCTCTGGGTTGTCTCAGAGCACTGGCTTTGAGTGCTCTGCTTCAAGCATCAAACTTGCACTGGCAATCTATTTTACATATGGTAATATGCATGTTTCAATGCTATTCTCTCAAATCATCCCACCCTCACCTTCTCCCACATAGTCCAAAGCTCTGTTCTTTACCTCTGTGTCTCTTTTGCTGCCTTGCATATAGGACCGTTGTTACTGTCTTTCTAAATTCCATATATATGCGTTAATATACTGTATTGGTGTTTCACTTTCTGACTTACTTCAACCTGTATAATAGGCTCCAGTTTCATCCACCTCATTAGAACTGACTCAAATGCATTCCTTTTTATAGCTGAGTAATATTCCATTGTATATATGTACCACAACTTCCTTATCCATTCATCTGCCAATGGACATCTATGTTGCGTCCATGTCCTAGCTATAGTAAACAGTGCTGCAGTGAACACTGGGGTACATGTGTCTCTTTCACTTCTGGTTTCCTCAGTGTACATGCCCAGCAATGGGATTGCTGGGTTGTATGGCAGCTCTATTTCCAGTTTTTAAGGAATCTCCACACTGTTCTCCATAGTGGCTATACCAGTTTGCATTCCCACCAATAGTGTAGGAGGGTTCCCTTTTCTTCACACCCCCTCCAGCATTTATTGTTTGTAGACTTTTTGATGGCAGCCATTCTGACCAGCGTGAGATGGCACCTCATTGTGGTTTTGATTTGCATTTTTCTAATAATGAGTGATGTTGAGCATCTTTTCATGTGTTTATTAGCCATCTGTATGAAACCCACTTTAAATGTAAAGACTCAGGTAGATTAAAAGAAATGGGATGGAGAAAGTTATGTCATGCTACGGTAATTAAGAGAAAACTGGAGGATCAAGAATAATTTCAGACAACGCGGACTTCAGAACAAGAAAAATTATCAGGGAAAAACAGGGGCATTACTTAATGATGTACAGGTCAATCCTCCAAGAAGACAGCACAGTCTTTATTTGCATCTAACAACGGAGGGTCAGAATAAACGAGGCAAAACCTGAGAGAATTGAGAGGAAAAATAGACAACCCGCTATTACAGTTGAAGACTTCAACACCCTCTTTCACTTATGGGCAAATCAGGCCAGCAGAAAATCAGGAAGGATGGAACTGAACTGAATGGCACAAACAATCAATCTGACCTAACTGATCTACAGATGACTTCATCCAAAAGGGCACAACCCAGGTTCTTCTCAAGCTCACATGGAACACCCACCAAGACAGACCACACTCTGGGGTAAACAACACATCTGGACAAATTTAAAGGGGCAAAAATCATACAAAGTATGATCTTGGATCACAGTGTAATTAAATGAAAAATCAATAACAGAGAAGCAGCTGGAAGATGCTCACATAGTCATATATCTAAAAACACAATTCTAAATGTCATATGGCTTAAATTGAAATTAAAATATATTTTGAACTAAATGAAAATGAAAATACAGCTTGTCAAAATTTGTCAACTGCAGCTAAAGCAGTTTAATGGATAATTTATAGTGTTAAATGCACTCAGTAGAAAAGAAGAAAGATCTAAGAACCAGTAATCTAAGTGTGCACTTTAGGAAACTGGAGAAAGAGGAGCAATTTTGGCCTAAAGCCAACAGAAGAAAAGAAATAAAAGCTGGGGCAGAAATCAACGAAATTGAAAATAGGAAAACAGTGGAGACTTGAAGATGATCTTGTTAAGAGAAGGAAAAAGACAAGCCATAGACTAAAAGAAAATATTTGTCAAACACATGTCTCATAAGGGACTTGTATCTGAAATGCATGAGGAAATTTAAAACCCCAAAATAACAAAACAAAAAGACCCGACTTCAAAACTGAGCAAAAATTCCAAACAAACTTATTATAAAAGAAGATATATGGATGGAAAGTAAGCATATGAAATAATCCTCAACATCACTGGTCATTAGGGAACTGCAAATTAAAACAAGAATAAGATACCAGAGAATACCTTTTAACAATGGTCAAAATCCAAACCCAACACTGCAGGTTGCTGCAGACCAACACGAACTTCACGTGTTACTGGTGGGGATGCAAAACCATATAGCCACTTGGGAAGAGCGTTTAGAAGTTTCTTACAAAACTAGATAGTCTTACCATATGATCCAGCAACCATACTCCCAGGAATCTACCCAACTGATTTGAAAATATCTGCATGTGAATGTTTAAAGCAAGTTTATTCATAATTGCTAAAAACTTGAAGCAACCAAGAATATCCATCAATAGGTGAACAGATACACAGACTGGGACACATCTACACAGTGCAATATTATTTGGCAGAAAAATGAACAATCAAGCCACAAAAGCTATGAATGAGTCTTACATGCATATGGCTAAGTGAAAGAAGCCTGAAAAAATGAATACTGTATACTGTGGTCTCAATATTTGTCTCCCCCAGTTTCATATGTTGAGATCCAAACCCTCAAATGTGAGGATACTAGTGGGTGGAGCCTTTGGGAGGGACTTAAATTATGAAGGTGAAGCCTCCATGAGTGGGGTCAGCCTCATGAATAAGGAGGTCTCTGACCACGCTGGGACACAAGAAGTCTGCGTCCTGGAGCCGAGACTTCATTCAATCATGCTGGATCCAGGATCTCAGACTTCCAGCCTCCCGAATGTGAGAAATAAATTTCTGTTGTTTATAAGCCACCTGGTGTGCCGTATTTTGTGACAGCAGCCTGAACAGACTAAGACACTGATTCCAATTACACGACATTCCGGAAAAGACAGAACTTGAGCAACAGTGAAAGGATGAGTAATTGCTGGGAGTTTGCAGGGAGCAGGGAGGGTTAAATAGGTTAATAACCACGAGGGATTTTTTAGGGTAGTGGAACCACTCTCAGGATGCTGTAATGGTGGATACATGACACTACACATTTGTCATACTCTGCTGAGCAGTAGGGCACAAAGAGTGGGCCTTAACATATGCAAAGTTTTTAGGAAGTAAGAGGATTCCAGAATGCAGTGCAGAAAGGGGCCAAAACAACCTGTTTTATAAAAATCGGAAACCACCTCACTGAAAGGGATGGGGGAGAAGGGAGCTATCCTGAATAACCCTGGAAAGGAGTGAAGCCTATAAACCTAGAGGCAAAGGAAACTGCCTGTCATGTTAGCTCTAGCTGACAGAGTTGCTTCCAGGGGGTATGGTCCTGAAAGCAACAGGGGTCCTGGAACCAACAATTCAGTAAATGGATGGTGGGTGGTGAGAACCCAGTGACTCACTGCTGGGGTGGGACCTCGCCCCGCTCTCACCTGGCCTTTAAAAAGTGCTTTACTGAAACTCTTTGGGGAGTTTGAGATTTTCGCAGCAAGAGCCATACATCTCTTTGCAAGGCCCTACAATAAACCCTTCTCTTCTCCAAACTCCAACATTTCCATTTGGCCTCACTGTGTGACGTCAGGCACACTAGCTCGTGTTCAGTAACATTCTGTCAACTGAGAGGACCAAGAAGCAAAGACTCTGAGAAACAAGGATAAATCTCATGCCCTGATTTTGGTTTCTAATACCATTCTCCAATCAGCAGAATCAGGGCTCCTCGGAAAAGTCACTGATTCTAGGACTGGGGCAAGAATGTATAAGATGAGCCTGGGGGAACTTCCCTGGTGGTCTAGTGGTTAAGACTTTGCCTTCCAGTGCAGGGGGTGTGGGTTCAATCCCTGGCTAGGAAGCTATGATATGACATGCCTCAGGGCCAAAAAAAAACAAAACATAAAATAGTACTGATATTGCAACAAAAATTTAATAAAGTCTTAAAAAAAAAAAAATGAGCCTGGAGCACTTTGTAGTGACAAAAATATGAAAGTCACACACACACAAATAACCTTACAGGGATGTGGGTTTGACAAGGAACATGGAGCCAACTGGGACAATTTTAGCCACAGGATCAGATAGTGCTGGTCCTTAACCCAAAGTGTAAGACAAATGTCCACGAGTTCATACTGATATAAGTGAACGATTGCTCATTTGGGCAAAACTATTAACAATTAAAGCAAAATGTACCTTAATAAAATTTACACCAATATCAGCTAATGTAAGAAGTCAGAGAAAGCCACTGGATTTTGCATCCCATCCTTAAAGACATAACTAAAAGCAAGAAATTTCAAAAGGAAGATGGAACAAAATGATGACATCATGACTCCAATGTAATTCTACAGCCATAATCTTACATGTAAATAAAGAATCTGAAATGCAAAATCTGTGGATACCTCTAGATCAACCGACACTAGGTGATTTATACTGATAATTACAGGCAGGTTCTAGTGGCAGTCAACACTGTTTTTAAATAGGGGGAAAAGAAAGGAATAAATGTTCATTTGGCTAAACAGCTTTGAGATGGTTTTTCCTGAAGGGAGGAGAATGAGTTGGGTGGTTTCTCAAGCCCTTTCAGCCTGTGATGCCGTGATAAATACACAAACGCCGTGAGCAGAGGGCTGCTAGGGCCAGACCACATACAGCAACGCTGTGCTTTCTGCCATCTTTAGAAAACCAAGCTGTTACATTTTTCTAAAAACATAGTTTCCAAAATGCATTCTACTTGGTGTACAGGGAACAAGGCAGGATTCTCTACTAGAATATGGGGTTGTTGTTATTGTTTTAGTCGCTCAGTCATAACAGATCCCCATGAACTGTAGCCCACCAGGCTCCTCTGTCCTTGGGATTTCCCAGGCAAGAATACTGGAGTGGGTTGCCATTTCCTCCTCCAGGGGATCTTCCTGACCCAGGGATCGAACCTGAGTCTCCTGCATTGGCAGGCAGGTTCTTTACCACTGAGCCAACTGGCAAGTCCAGAAAATGGGGAGAACATCCAAAAATGCACCTGTCAGGAAACCGCCCCAAAGAAGCAGTGACAGCCTGATGAGACCGGGAGGGCAGGGGCGCAGAGGGACAGGGTGATGAGATGAAATGCAGGTCAATGTGGCCCCCCAAAACTGAAGAGCCTGGGACAGTGGTCACAGGACAGTTTGTTTTCAGAAAAGAACGAGAATGGACACCAGGAAAGCCACCAGAAACAGGAAGAAGTCAAAGCTCTGAGCTGAGAGCAGTGGGTCCACGCAGGGGCCCACGAGGACCCTTAGAAGAGGTTCCCGCATACTGAGCCCTGGGCCTCGGTGCAGTGTGGCCGGCAGTGCAGAGGCATCCAGCCCCTGGCCTGAGACAAGGCAGGTGGGGGTGGTCTGCCTCCTTCAGGGACACCTCACACCCTCTGCTGACCTCATGTGGACTTCCGGGTTGGGGGTGGGGGCGGGGGCGGGGATTGAGCAGCCTGCAGGCACCAGGATCTCACCTCGCTCCCCCAGCAGACTTGGCTCTGTTTCCTGATTTGTATGACTTTTTAGTGATAACATTTTCCCTACAGCTTTGCCCGTTCCCTCCTCTCTTTTTTAAAATTTTTATTGGCGTATAGTTGATTTACAGTGTTGTGTTAGTTTCAAGGGTACAGCAAAGTGAATCAGCTATACATATATCTATTATTTTTAGATTCTTTTCCCATGTAGGCTATTACAGACGATGAATAGAGTTGCCTGTGCTATACAGTAGGTCCTTATTAGTTATCTATTTTATATGTATTAGTGTGTTTTGTCAAATAAATTGCCCATTTTCTCTTGTCCCCCATGAAAAAATGAGCAAACCTGTTAGTTTTCAGAGGTTATCTTATGCTATGGGTTGAATCATGTCATCCTATGACTCTCAGGTGGACGCCCCAACCCCCGCACCTCTGAATGTGACCTTGTTTGGAAGTAGGGTCTCTGCAGATGAGGTTGCCTGGGAGGAGGACGGGCCCTACGCTGATATGACTTTAAGGGAAGGGGAAACTTGGACACAGAGATGGACGTGCACACAGAGAGATGGCCATGAGAAGAGGGAGGCACAGGTGGTGGGTGGGTCCTCAGGCCCAGGAATGCCAGAGATGCCAGCAAACCCCCAGAAGCTGGGGAGAGGCCTGGACCAGTTTTTCCCTCAGGAGTGTTGGAGGGAATCAAGACTCCTGACACCTTGATATCGGACTTCTAGCCTCCAGAACCGTGAGGCTCTAAATTTCTGCTACTTAAGCCCTTGAGTTTAGGGCTTTGTTAGCACCCTGCAAGCTGATACAGCCTGCAAGGTTACCTTTAGGTTTACACAGATGTTCCAACAGCTTCCATGGGACATGACGACCCAGAAAACCTTGGAGCCCCTGGTCACTGTCACACTTCAAGATGCCGGTGCAGTACTCACGACCCCCCTCCCAGGTCTCCTACCAGGGCCCACATGGCAGGGCTGACGAGCCCTCAGCTGCAAATGGCCCCCTGCAGACATTGCTTCTCTCTCAAGCTGGAAAGAATTCTACACCAGCTTCCTTTCTCATAGTAATCACACTAAAAGGCAGGCTTTTGTCGTCAGAGGATGCTAAGGGCTGTTAACATGGTCTGTGCTATTATGTTCAGCACCTGAACAAAGTATTAAATATTAAAACAGAGCTTTACTTTGAATTTCGATTGAGTTTATTAGGATACTTTCATGTTGACATCTTGTACTAAATTAGGGGTGGTGTTTTCTCTGACTGAGAAGTGGAGGCTCACCCTTCTCCTCCCACACAGAGGCCAGCCTCTGTGACCTGTTGATCAAACCAGGACCTAGTTAACTTAAAAGCTTTTGCACAGCAGAGGAAACGAGAAACAAACAAAAAGACAACCCACAGAATGGGAGGAAATATTTGCAAACTAAGCGACGATTAATCTCCAAAATATACAAACAGCTCCTGCAGCTCAATAAAAAAAAAAAAAAAAAACCAATAAAAAATGGGCAGAAGATCTAATACACTTTTCTTCAAGGAAGACATACAGATGGCCAAAAGGCACATGAAATGATGCTCAACATCGCTCATTACTAGAGAAATACAAAACTATAATGAGATATCAGTTCATACCAGTCAGAATGGCCATCATCAAAAAATCTACCAAGGATAAATGCTCGAGAGGTTATGGAGAGAAGGGAACACTCCTACACTGTTAGTGGAAATACAGACTAGTGCAGTCATTATGGAAATATAGTATGGAGGCTTCTCAAAAGACTAAACCTGCATTGCAGGCAGATTCTTTACTGCTGAGCCACCAGGGAAGCCGTTTGGACGTGTGCCCTGTGCTTTGCCGATAACCAGCACCAATCATTTTCAAGTGAACAACAGAGCCACCACTGATATGTTTTAACATTAAAGGTAAAGGATGGAGAGACTTCCCTCATGGTCCAGGGGTTAAGACTTTGTACTTCCAATGCAGGGAGTGGGCAGGTTCAATCCCTGGTTGGGGAACTAAGATCCCACATGCTACAGGGCATGGCCAAAAACATTTAAAAAGTAAATGATGGAATGCTAACAGTGGCCTGAGTCCACGTGCCCTTGGAGGGACCTTGCTCACAAGCAGGCTGTGTGGTCAGCTTGGGCCTCTCACTGAGCCAATGTCATTTCTGTTTCCATAGAGACGTCCAGCAGCTGGTCTCTGGCAGGACGTTACTCAGAGTCAGGTTTGCCAGATGCTAAAGGCTGTGAGAAGAATGTCTGGATGGTGCCAACCTCGTGCCAGCCCAGCTGCACCCCCAGGAGCTCCCATGTCCCACCCCCCTGCAGACTAGAAAACTGAGGATCAGACAGAGCAGCAATGTCCTTGAGAGTCTTGGTGGTCAGCGGGGGTGGGTGGGGGGCTGTGACTAGACAGCCTGCAGCTTGTGTGCGCACACAGGACATTGTGACCCTAACAGTTGTTTTGACTTTCAGTAAATCATTCAACCCCTATGAACGTCATTCTCCTCATCTGCCAAGTGTGGGTGAGAACATCCCTTCTCCTGCAGGAACTCCCTGAGCTGTCAGGCACCCATGTGGAAAGCACCTCGTGGTGCCTGTGCAGAGGGGTGCTGCTGGACCGGGAATGCTGACACCTCCCCCGGTGCCACAGGGATGCCCGCCAGTGCAGCAGGGGACAGGCAACGTGGCACCAAAGCTCCTGGCCCAGGGCGGTTTTCAGAGACTGGAGAGCCATGCCCAGCCTCTCTGGATATTAGGAGTGCAGAGAAGTCTGGTCTGAGGTGGGACCAGGCTTAGAGTGGGAGACAGACTGGGAAACCTGGTTGACACAGACTGAGCAGGTGGAGTGCGCCAGCCCCCAGCTTGGGGCCAAGAGCAAAAACATGGGACCCAGAGACAGAGGCAGCAAGTGGCTTCTGCAGGAAACTGGTACCCAATAGCGATCCCTGAGGCCCAGGTGACTTAGCCCACACCCCAATCACTCAACTCATGTCCTTTATTTCACTTTAATTTATTTTATTCAAGTGTAGTTGACTTACAAAGTTGTGTTAGTTTCTGCTGTACAGCAAAGCGATTCAGTTATATACACGTATACACTTTTTGATATTCTTTTCCATTATGGTTAATCCCAGGATATTGAATATAGTTCCCTGTGCTATACAGTAGGGCCTTGTAATTTTATATAATAGTTTGCATCTGCTAATCCTAAACTCCCAGTCCATCCTTCCTCCACTCTCCTCCCCCTTAGCAACCACAAGTCTGTTCTCTGCATTTGTGAGTCTGTTTGTTTCCAGGTACGTTCATTTGAACTTATGTCCTTTAAATACCTGCTCACTTCCTGTGCAGAGCAACAGGAGCACATGGCTTTGCTTTTCATAAAAAACGTATGCCCACCACTTTAACTGCAGTATATTTAAAAAATACCATTTTCCAAACAAAACAGTTGTAAGAGGCAGAGTCAATGTTTAAAATTGTGATGGTAGAATGAATGACTGATTCTGAGCACACAAATTTTCAGCCGATGAGCTGGGCTCCATCTTACATATCTGGGACCATGGGAGCACCTGGCACAGAGGTCTTTACATCATTGTTTCGAGGCCCTTAAGGTGCTGCGACTTCAGTAGGAATGGGCTAATGCCTAATTCACCGGCTCCATCTCGACTCCATCCCTACGGAAGCCTCACTAACTGGGGCTGTATCTGATTTATTACAATGACGGTTGGGCACCTGGCACTAGGTGAAGCTCCCATGTAGATGGAAGGGGCTGGTGCTGCTGAGATCTGGGAAACAGGCCTTCTGAGAGGTTATCAGTATGAGGTTAGGGGAGAAAAGTACAGGGAAAACTGGGAGCCAAGAATAGGCTCTGATGTCTTGGGGCAGGGGGATTGGGGTGGAAAGAGTAAACGGACTTCATGGGACGTGATGGGAGAATTTCTCTGAGGACAGGGCTGCCCAGGGACCGACTGGCGGCTGCAACATGGGGGTGACCTCAGGGGTGACGGTGCCCTTCTTGTGCCACATGTCCTGATAATATTTCAATCATTAGGTCTGAACTAAATACAGATTTAATTTACCAAAGAATGTTTTAATGACAATGGTAGCAGCGCCCAGCCACATTCCAATTCATGCAAAACTTCAAGATAAATGACATCTTTTGACTTGCAGAAAAAGATGTCTAATTAGGAAGATTTTTCAGATATAAAGAACTGTCACTCTCAGGATGTACTGTCATCAAAATAAAGTCAGGCATTCACACAAGGAAACATTAGCTTTTAAACAATGGGCTGCGTACAATGAGGTCCTGGATCCCCCGAAGATGGAATAAGGCAGCTAAGGTGTCGTGTGTGACTGGCTCAGTCCTTCCTGCCCTTATGTCATTGGCCATGGCCACCCGTTTGCCTTTATTATTATTATTTTGGCCATGCCGAGTGGCACGTGGGATCTTAGTTCTCCAACCAGAAATCAAACCAGGACCCCTGTATTGGGAGTGCAGAGTCTTAACCAGTGGACCACCAGGGCAGTCCGAATCCCTTTGCCTTTATTTTATTATTATTATTTGTCTGCACGGCATGGCATGAGGGATCTTAGTTCCCTGACCAGGGACTAAACCCACGCCCCCTGCAGTGGAGTGCAGAGTCCTAATCACTGGGTGACCAGGGAAGTCTCCATCCCTTTGCATTTAGATGTAGCTGCAAGATGAATATTTTTGTCATAAAAGGTTATTTTTTATTTCAGTTTATTGTGTGCTGGTTTTCCAGCTGGGTACACATCTAAACAACAATTTATATTAGGATAAGATATTTAAGATTCTCTTTTGATGTTAAACAGTTTTTCGTAAGGGTCACGTTAAGGTTTTTAATTAAGAAAATTATTAAGAAGGAAGCTGTCAGTCAACATAACCATGGTCACCAGAAGAAGATAGTAAAATAGCCATAATTCGTCAACCCTGCCCAGAATGAGGGTAAAATCACCCTATATGCAAAACAATACTAGATTTTGTGGTAGTGTGAAGAAACGCCTCATGAAGTCTGCTTGGAGGGTCAGGGGATAGGTCTGTGGGTTCTGTGGGATGAACAGGAGTTATCCAAGAGGACTGACATCACGAAAGCATTACTGGACAAGGTTAGCATGGGTCACGCACGGAACCTGGACATGGAACACCACACTAAGGGTGCTGCAGGTTGGTCAAGGGTGTGTTTGCTGATAAACTTGGTGTTTTCCTTAAACAAGGGCGAGGCTCAGGAGGTCATTAAGCAAGGTGGCAAAGGGACCAGATCCATAGTGAGGAAACGGATCGGGCAGTGATCGGCAGACTGTTTGGAAGGATGCTACACTGCTTTCTGGTCAAATGTGTTTGCATCGTCACTTGGAAAGCTCAGTCAGATCACACCCCCCTAAACTAACCTCAAGTTCACGAGTCCCTGGGAAAATACGAAGTAAAACATTAAAGGCAGTCCTTAGAAAGTTCCAGAAACGGTCAGGAGGCCCAACGGGCTGATGCACAGGGCATTGTTGGATGAAGTCAGCAGCTTGGGCAAAGCATCGCAGGCCAAGGGCAGGAGCTGGACTTCCTTCAACAAAGTGATAAGAAACCATCAAAGGTCTCAGAAGATAGGAACTCATTTTTATTCATAAAGAAGCACACTGGTCAGGCGTCCAAGCTCACAGGAAGGTTTAGCAAGTAGAAAAGGCTTCCCTTTCCTCAAGATCAGGGGTCCCCCACCTCTGGGATCTAATGCCTGATGATCTGAGGTGGAGCTGATGTAATGATAATAGAAATAAAGTGCACAGTAAGTGTAATTCACTTAAATCATCCTGAAACCATCCCCCCTACCAAGTCTGTGGAAAATTTGTCTTCCATGAAATTGGTCCCTGGTGCCAAAAACGCTGGGGGCTCCTGGTCTGTATCATGCAGCAGACCCCAGACCTGAGCCCTGGCCAGGGCCCTCCTGTAGGACACCAGGTTCCTGACTGTGGTGGCTGCGTACACTAGGAGATGGTGGCAGAGGATGGTGGCTGAAGCAGGAGCGCAGATGGGAGGGTGCAGTTGGCTCTGAAGATTAAATAACAACGTAGGTTAATCCATTCTTTGCCCTAGGAGTCCTAGTTCTGGGGCTGATGCTGCAGATGATGTTCTTTTTTTCTGTGAATTCTGCCCATGACCATTTTTCTTTTGCATAGGTCTGGTCCTTTTCTTATCAATGTCTATGAAGCATTGTGATCTGAGATAGATCTATTTGTGATCTGAGACAGAAATATTTTTCCCAGTTTGATATTCTGCCTTTCAATGTGCTTGCTTTTTAAAATTATTTATTTAGCTGCACAAAAGCTTTTTCCTTTTATGTTATCACATTAAAAAAAATTTTATAGCTGCACAGAATACCATTTGAGTTGGTGGAAATGAATGTGGCCCAGATTTAGAAAGATCTCTAAATGGGCTTTCCTGGTGGCTCAGACAGTAAACAATCTACCTACAATGCAGGAGACCTGGGTTCGATACCTGGGTGGGGAAGGATAATGCCCTGAAAGAGAATGGCTCCTCACTCCAGTATTCTTGCCTGGAGAATCCCATGGACAGAGGAGTCTGGAGAACTACAGTCCATGGGGTCGCAAAAGAGTCAGACATGACTGAGCGACTAATACTTCACACAGTTTTCCAAATGTATTGTTAAGTGGAAAAGGCAAAGGGGCAAATAGCATGCTACTTTCTGTGTAAGAAAGAAGAGAAAATGGGAATCTGTGTACTTATTTGCTTCTATTTTCATAAAGAAATGGTGATGGTGAATTTTATGTGTCAATGTGGCTAGGCCCAATAGTGCTCAATTTTTTGGCCAAGCACCAGTCAAGATGGTGCTGTGAAGGTATTATTTAGATGTAATTAACAGTAAAGTCAGTGGACTCTGAATAAAGCAGAAAACCCTGCAAAATGTGGGAGGCCACATTCAATCTGACACTAAAGCTGAAACTCCAATACTTTGGATACCTGATGAGAAGAACTGGCTCATTGGAAAAGACCCTGATGCTGGGAAAGATTGAGGGCAGGAGGAGAAGGGGATGACAGAGGATGAGATGGGTAGATATCATCACTGACTAAATGGACATGAGTTTGAGCAAACTCCAGGAGATAGTGAAGTTCAGAGGCAGAGGAGACTGGTGTGCTGTAGTCCATGGGGTCGTATAGAGTAGGATACAACTTAGTGACTGAACAACAACAACACATCTAATCAGGGTTACTTTTATGCTAGTCTACATGGAAACCCATTTTGTTTGTAACTTATGACTTCTGATTAGAATTATACTTGTTTGTCTCTCTGATCCTGCCTAATAGGCTATAAGCTGCTTGATGATGAGATCTGACTTAGGTCATCTTTGAACCCAAGCAGGAAATAACATCAACCTTCCAAAGGCTGGGAGAGCAACATGTATCTGCCAAGAAGTAGCTGCCAATTAGGCTTCCCAGGTAGCTCAGTGGTAAAGAATCCATTTGCCAAGCAGAAGACCTATATTTGATCCCTGGGTGCAGAAGATCCCTTGAAGAAGGAAGTGGCAACTTGCTCCAATATTCTTGCCTGGAGAATCCCATGGATGGAGGAGCCTGGCAGGCTATAGTCCAGGGGGTCACAAAGATTTGCACATGACTTAGCAACTAAACGGCAGCAGTAGCTGCCAATCAGTAGATTAAGGTAGGTTACGGGACATGAACAGAAATAGAAGAATTTGCATTGGGGGTCAGACTAGTAGAAAATCAGGTATGAAATCCAGAAAATCAGAAAGAGATGGTATTAACAGAGGGATCCCAGAGTCAGGGAGCAGAGCCAAGATCTTGGGCCTGGGGAGGAAGAATGTGCTGGGGGTGGGCGTGACACTAAGTCCTAACTGTTTCCTAGAGCAGCTCAGGGCAGAGAGCAGCTGGAAAACATCAAAGTTCCCGGATGAGCCTCTTTCCAATTCTCTAAAACACATGAGACCGACATCACCTCTGGGCTTCTGTGCCTCTGCCCCTCAGCATGCTTCATGCCTGGGATTATTTGTTAGCTGGTGTCCTTGTTTTCTGTCTGGCCTCCCCAGCTGTCCCTCCCAGTGTGAGCTGACCTCTCTTGTCCATCCCTGCATCTTAACACCTGGGTCTTGCCCAGAGGCATCTCCAGTGAAAACACCGGTTTGCCAAATGAACGAAACGTGGTCCATTTCACAAACTCCTGCACGCTTACCTTGACTAACATCTCATCCTATACAAAAGCCCGCTTCTTAGTGATATTGAATTTGGGAGTGGAGAATAACTCAATCATATATAAATCTAAAGACAAGATAGAAAAATGCCTCCTGTAAGTTGAACAGTATAAATAAAAGTGTAATCATCAGTTTTTTTCCCTTTCCATTTAATTGTCAACTAACAGTTCTGACCAACTACTTCAACATTAGCAAACAGGATCATTCAGCACCTTAGACAGCACCCCTCATGAGCCTCGAGAACAGCCTGGGGCTGAGGTCCCACTGCAGGGTCTGCTTTTCCAGGGCTCACACAACTCCCTCTGCCCTGCAAAACTTGCCGCTACCAGGAGATGCCAGAAGAGTGTGCACCTTCTTACATGGCACACATAAAAACAAAATCTTACCATACCCCTGTATTAAAGTAAAATAGGAAGATTTGGTTTTATACCCAGACGATTGCGAAGACAAAACGTGAGTCAGCCTGTGAAATCCAGATTAACATACCTATTGAAATACACAGAACAGTTTAATCGGGAAAGTTACAAGCTCTATGGCATGCAAATTGGCACCCATCATGAATACATGAATACTGGCATTTTATATTTCATGCACGGGACTTATTTACACAGCATTCTGGCAAAAGGAATGTAAACTAACAATACAAATGATAACACAACTTGGAAACATCCCAAGCTGCCATATACAGGAAGAAGGCAGTGTTTTAACTTCCCTGAGTATGAAAAACTTACAGTGATAACAATGAACTCACAGCAAGGCAAGAGGGGGAGGAAATGGCACACCAATGCAGAATAAATTAATATCAACTATTTTCTATTGTCTGCAGACACTGAAGACCATCTTATCTCTGACCAAAGACATCTCTGTTTAAGGTTTCCCCACATGTGGAAATACAAACACTACCAACCAAGTTGTAGATTATTTATTATTTCATACAACTTTTCAAATTAAGAGACCAAGTTAATGTACTCATTTTACAAAATAAAGTGTGAAGATATATTGTCTATAGTTGAGGGATTAAGAAATTGAGACTAGAGTATAGTATTTTATGTTATATAACCAACCAGCAGAAAGTAAAGATAGCATACAGCAGCATTAAAAGATAGCATCTATCAGAGAGAAAGTCAAATATTAATGAACAAAGAGGGTAAATCAAGAAGTGATAATATAGTCACATATAATGTGGTGACATGGACACACTCACCAGAAAAATTAAAATCCAATTATCAACATTTCAAAGGACAGAGGCAGTTGAGGCAGAGAAGGAGCAAGAAATGTGACCTCCCTGCTAGCTCTTCGGGGCCAGATGCTCCAGCCTTTTTCTTACTGGGGCTTCCCTTGTGGCTCTGCTGGTAAAGAATCTGTCTGTAATGTGGGCTTCCCTGGTGGCTCAGACAGTAGAGTCTGCCTATGGTGCAGGGGACCAGGGTTCGACCCCTGGGTCAGGTCAGGAAAATCCCCTGGAGAAGGAAATGGCAACCCACTCCAGTATTCTTGCCTGGAAAATCCCATGGTTGGAGGAGCCTAGCAGGCTACAGTCCATGGGGTCGTAAAGAGTTGGACACGACTGAGCGACTTCACTTTCACTTTTTTCACTTTTCCTACTGCATTATTTGCCTCTTCTCTATTAACCTGTCCTATCTGGAAAATTCTGCCCACTCACTTTTTCCTGACATCCATCTTCACCCCATTAGTGACTCATCTCCTACCTTTATGGTATTTTCCCAAAGCACAGAACTCTTTTGGCTTTAATAGTTTCCTTCATGGTGTATCTTTTCCTTATGCTTTTTATCTTGGTTTACTGTGTAAATTTGTCTTTTATTTACATGGAATTTAATTTCATATCTTGTGCAAGGCAGAGTCTCACATTGTTCTGTATCTTTTTTCACAGGAATGTCCAGCAGTACACATAGGTTTTATTGAATAGCTGTCCATCCTTGTCCAGCCAATGTAAATAGCATCATTTCTGAGATAAATTAGATCCAGTATTCATGATGTGTATGTGGACTCATTATGCTGTTCCACTGATCCATTTGATGATCTGTATACTAACACCTCAGACGGTAAAGCGTCTACCTGCAGTGCAGGAGACCCGGGTTCAATCCCTGGGTTGGGAAGATCCCCTGGAGAAGGAAATGGCAACCCACTCCACTACTCTTGCCTGGAAAACCCCACGGACTGAGGAGCCTGGTAGGCTACAGTCCATGGGGGTCGCAAAGAGTTGGGCACAACTGAGCAACTTCACTTTCACTTTCATACTAACACCATACTGTTTTAATTACTACACCTTTTTATAATTGTATTTTTAAATGAAGTATAGTTAATTTAGAATGCTGTGCTAATATATAGCAAAGGTGTACAGCAAAGTGATTCAGCTATACACACACATATATATATATTGGCTATATATACACATATATTCAGTTTTATATATATATATATATATATATATATATATATATACATACACGCTTCTTTAGATTCTTTTCCATCATAGGCTATTATAAGATAGTAAATATAGTTCCCTGTGCTATACAGTAGGTCCTTGCTGTTCATCTATTTTACATGTAGTAGTATCTGTTAATTCCAAACTCCTAATTTATCCCTTCCCCTTTTCCCCTTTTGAAACCATAAGCTCCTTTTCTACATATGTGAGTCTGTTTCTGTTTTGTAAATAATGGCTTCATAATCAATATTTGGTACAGTGAGTCCTACTTGCTAGATCTACTTTGAAAATGGCTTGGCTATTCATGGATCTTTTATTCTCCTGAACTTTGGGAGCAGCTAGTTAAGTTTCACACACACACACAAATCTCTCTGAGATTTTGATAGGAATTGTATTTAAATTACAGGTCAGTTTAGAAGGACTTCCATCATTATGATACCAAACTTCCCTGCCTAGAATACACTCTCTTCATTTTATCAAGATTTGTATATTTCTTAATGAGGGTCTTATGTATATTTTATTAAATTTAGTCATAAGTTTTAATTAAATTTTTGAGTTACAGTTTTCAAATTGCTTTATGCTATTATGCCTAAATGCTTCCTGTTTTATAATTTGATATCTTATCTTCTTATTGGTTCTAGTAGTCTGGAGGTTTTCAAGGATTTTCTATGTATAAAACCAACCATACTTCAGTTATGATGCTTTTAACATGAATTCCTACAATTTGCTATAGTTTTTTTTTTTTTTGCCATCTATGCTCATTAGTGAAACAGGTTTATAATTTTCTTTTTCTCTATATTCCTTGTCTAGTTTAGCTATTACATTAAACCAGATTAATAAAATCACTTGACTAGTTTCCCCCTCTTCTTCTATTACTGTTTCTTAAAGGTTTGCTAACAGTCACCTGTATCTAAGCCTGGCATCTGTGAGGGAACAGGGAGGTAGTGAATATCAATTCAAGTCTTTAATGGCTATTACTTTATTTGGGTTTTATATTTCTATTCTATTTCAATTTACATTGTTTTTGACTCTCTTTTATGAAAATTAGCCATTTCATCTAAGTTCTCAAATATATTGGCATAAGATCGCTAATAATCATATAATGTCTATATTACTATTACTCTATGTTACTGTTACATTTTTTCCCCTTTGATTGCTCATGTTTCTTCTCCTTTTATCTCCTTCTATAAAATAGATTTGTGTACTTACAGCCCTTTTCAAAGAATTTTTTGGGTTTTCAGCTGACTCTA
This sequence comes from Bubalus kerabau, assembly GCF_029407905.1. Taxonomy (NCBI): domain Eukaryota; kingdom Metazoa; phylum Chordata; class Mammalia; order Artiodactyla; family Bovidae; genus Bubalus; species Bubalus kerabau. The sequence goes on from NC_073642.1 coordinate 28,825,599, forward strand.
GTATTTCTCGGATTTCAATATGAATACTTTTATTCTTAAATTATTCTTTTTGTGACCTTATGCATTATATGTTAATGAACAAATACAAACAGAAAATTTAAAACAAAGCCCAAATTTAGTAGAAGGAAGGAATTATACAGATCTGAGAAGCAACAGTTAGAACTGAACATGGAACAACAGACTGGTTCCAAATTGGAAAAGGAGTACGTCAAGGCTGTATATTGTCACCCTGCTTATTTAACATCTATGCAGAGTACATCATGAGAAACGCTGGGTTGGAAGAAGCACAAGCTGGAATCAAGATTGCCGGGAGAAATATCAATAACCTCAGATATGCAGATGACACCACCCTTATGGTAGAAAGGGAAGAGGAATTAAAAAGCCTCTTGATGAAAGTGAAAGGAGAGTGAGAAAGTTGGCTTAAAGCTCATCATTCAGAAAACTAAGATCATGGCATCTGGTCCCATCACTTCATGGCAAATAGATGGGGAAACAGTGTCAGACTATTTTTGGGGGCTCCAAAATCACTGCAGATGGTGATTGCAGCCATGAAATTAAAAGATGCTTACTTCTTGGAAGGAAAGTTATGACCAACTTAGATAGCATATTAAAAAGCAGAGATATTACATTGCCAACAAAGGTCCATCTAGTCAGTTCAGTCGCTCAGTCGTGTCCGACTCCTTGTGACTCCATGAATTACAGCATGCCAGGCCTCCCTGTCCATCACCAACTCCCAGAATTCACCCAAACTCATGTCCATCGAGTCAGTGATGCCATCCAACCATCTCATCCTCTGTCGTCCCCTTCTCCTCCTGCCCCCAATCCCTCCCAGCATTAGAGTCCTTTCCAATGAGTCAACTCTTCGCATGAGGTGGCCAAAGTATTGGAGTTTCACCTTTAGCATCAGTCTGTGGTTTTTCCCGTGGTCATGTATGGATGTGAGAGTTGGACTGTGAAGAAAGCTGAGTGCTGAAGAATTGATGCTTATGAACTGTGGTCTTGGAGAAGACTCTTGAGAGACCTTTGGACTGCAAAGAGATCCAATCAGTCCATCCTAAAGGAGGCCAGTCCTGGGTATTCATTGGATGGACTGATGCTGAGGCTGAAACTCCAATACTTTGACCACCTCATGCGAAGAGTTGACTCATTGGAAAAGACTCTGATGCTGGGAAAGATTCTAAGTATTTCAGATGAAATTTATTCTTCAAATGGTCCCACAAGGAAGAAAGGGAGGTATTACTATCATAATCCCCATTTTACAGCTGGAATCCCTGCGAATAGAGATGGTAACAGCTAGCACATGGCAGGTGTATAATGCACACACTTATTAACAGCTAAGAGCACATCAAGTAGAGAGTTCTAGTATCTTTCACAGGAGGCGTGTTGTGTTTCTAACAGTTGCCAAAGCAGATCAGCTACTGTGAGTACTTACATGGCTTTTTCCCCTGCTTTACGGTATCACACTTTAAAGTCTTCCGGCTTGCAGAATGCCAACTTCCTCCTTCCTTGTGGTCTTTGCTGGCTCCCTTTTTCTTGTGGTCTGTCCTCTGTCATCCATCCGATGTGTACTGTCAGCTCATTCATCATCTGACAGATTTACTAACTCACCCATCATCTCACCATTTACGAGCCTGTCCTCAGGCACTCTTCCTCCACACCCCGGCTGCCACTCAACCTGATGTGCCTGCCGCCTGTCTCTGTCTGCCAGCCAAACCGGGACTGTTCCTAAGAGCTGCGAGGATCTCATTTGTCAGATAATTTTCTTCTTTTTTCCTTATTAATTTGCCTTTGATTATTTCTGAGATTTTCTTCTTGTTCCCCTGAGACAACCATTTTATTCATTTGTTTCTTATCACATGATACAATCCAGCCCTTGTCATTTGGAAGCTTTTTGGATTTTATTACTAAAAATACATAAGCATTGGAATTCTATCTTTTGTTTCTATGAGACTAAACCCAGGCAGGTTTTGCCCCATACAGAGTGACTCAGAATGTGCACGAAGATGACATTTAAATTAGCACGTACTCAGTACAGGCTCCCCAGGTGGCTCAGTGGTAAAGAACCTGCCTGACACTGCAGGAGATTCACGTTCGATCCCTGCTCTGGGAAGATCCCACATGGCACAGAGCAACTACTGAGCCTGTGCTCAGAGCCTGGAAACCTGTGCACCCTAGAGACTGTGCTCTGAAACAAGAGACGCCATAAAATGAGAAGCCTGCACACCACAACTAGAGAGTAACCCCCGCTCTGTGTAACTAGAAAAAAGTCTGCCTAGCAACATAGGCCCAGTACAGCCAAAAATGAATAAACAAACAAAATTGTTTAGAAAATCAGGCCTAGGAAGTTCTAGAACAAATGGGAAACACTGCTGGACATCAACAGTAGTACAAATACTTTGGTAAAACCATTTGATATTATTCCATGAAAATGAAAATACATCCCCTGACCAGTGCTTCCATGTCCAGGCCCGTACACCAGCAGAACCCTTGCCCACATATATGAGGAGATTGGTATTAAAACATTCACAGCAGCTCCACTCATAATAGCAAACAATTACATCAATGCCCACTTGTCCACTAAAGGAAAACAGGCAAATACACTGTGACATGTTATATATTAACATGATAGAATACTGTACCGTTAATTATCAAAATAATTCATCTAGAGCTGCACATGCAAACATGGATGACCTTACAACCGCATGACTGAAACAAAGCAAGTCATAGATGAATACAGATTGTGATTCCACCTATGTAAAGTTCCCAGGTGGTGCTAGTGGTAAAGAACCTGACTGCCAATGCAGGTTAGACGTAAGAGATTTGGATTTGATCCCTGGATCGGAAAGATCCCCTGGAGGAGGAAATAGTAACCATTCCAGTATTTTTGCCTGGAGAATCCCATGGACAGAGGAGCCTGCCTGGCAGGCTGCAGTCCATAACATCACAGAGTTGGACACTACTAAATGGAAGGAATGATGCTAAAGCTTAAACTCCTTTACTTTGGCCACCTCATGCAAAGAGCTGACTCATTGGAAAAGATTCTGATGCTGGGAGGGATTGGGGGCAGGAGGAGAAGGGGATGACAGAGGATGAGATGGCTGGATGGCATCACTGACTCGATGGACATGAGTTTGAGTGAACTCCAGGAATTGGTGATGGACAGGGAGGCCTGGTGCGCTGCGATTCATGGGGTCGCAAAGAGTTGGACATGACTGAGCGACTAAACTGAACTGAACTGAAAATGACTTAGCCCACATGCAAAGTTCAAAACCAAACAGCAATAATATACTATTTAGGAACATGCACATATAGGGCAAAAGAATGATGAATGTGGAATCCTTACTCTGAAGAGAAGCAGGAGATGAAATATGGGAGGCCCCAGCCCGGGCAACTCAGGTGTTTGATGTTCGCTACAGTTATGTTTCACAGCTTCCCTCACATTCCATTGCATGTGTCATAAATTCATGTTTAATTACATTTAATACATTTTATTTATTAATAAATCAGTGTTAATATTTAATAAATATCTCACCATTTAAATGGAAAAATATTTTAAATGCAACTGCCAGTAGAATAAAAAAAACAGCTGTCTACCTTTTAAATATTTGCATAAAGTAAACCACACTGAAAGCAGTATTTTTAGAAAAAAATACAACATAAAAATCAGGAGTACCAGCAAACATTTAAAAACAGAAAGATCAAAAGAATAACAAATAATTCACAAATAAATAAGAGATTTCACAATAAATAGTTACCCTCATTTAGGCAGACTGATTTGTATGAGTCATACCTTAAAAAAAAAACGTCACAGAGAAATTAAAGTAAAAATGAAGGGAAAGATATCAGGTAAATTTGATCAAAAGGAAAATAACTTTGGTGCTTCAATTTTAGATGAAGCAGAATTCAAGAAAATAAAACATTAAATTGGGACAAGACCAGTTTATATTAGCAGATGCTGTGATCCACAAATAACGAACACTAGTACGTTAAAGGGTATAAATCCAAATAGAGTTAGAAGTGATGGAAATAAGAAGCTGACAGAGACAGAGCTGTAGTGGAGGATATTCATGTAGATCATGAAGTGAAAGGCTGTTTGTACACGAAGATGAGATGAGCCTGTCAGTGGCTGGGTGAGGGGTGGGGGAGGCAGAGCTCGGGGTGATTTTTAGTCGTGTCCCTGCATTTTTCAGTTTGCTACGGCATAGCGGGGGGCAAAAGGCACCACTGAGACCTTGGTTTGGTGATGATGCCACACATATAAGACAGGTAGACAATTTCTTCCTAAAGTCAATCTCCAAGTAATCAATGCAACTGATTTTTAAAAACTTCTGTTAGTCATTAGATAATACTGCCTATACAGTGCTATTTGAAATCAATAGCAATCCATTTTTCTTACCAATTGTTGAACCACATAAAGTGAAGAACAAAATAATTAAATTTGAAACCTCTAACTCTTCTTCTCATTCCCAATCAGAATCTCTATATCTTAACACAAATTGAAACCTACAGCAATTTGATTCAACACACATAAAAATCAGGGTAAAATATAGGTGTTCTAATATTACCATCACTTACTGTAACCACATAAAATTATTCAGGTATCAGAGATAAAGTCCATGAGTAATATTCCTCATTAAAAGAGGCTGGACATTTGAAAGAAAATCTGATAACTAATAGCCTATGTGTAACAATTTTTTAAAGCTGGGTAAGTGGAGATACTTCCTCAGAATTGCATATTAAATTCACTTTCAATTAATGTGGTTCAGCGTTTTCTTCTTATGATTTGTATGCTTGGTAATACTTTTAAAATTAACTGTGCCTCCGACAGACACACCACATACTTCTAAGCTGCCGTAATTTTTCTAACACTGTATCTTTATAACAGTAATTGCCTTCTTTCTGAAAGAATATGCGTCTGGAATGTAGTGACACTTCATTTATTACTTTTCTTATATTACAGCTACCTCAGCATATTAGATTTTTTTCCCCCTTAACGACTTTTTTCTATTAGGAGACCATGAAGACCCCCAGGGCAGAGTAAGTCCATTAACGAGGAGGCACTTCAGAGGCAGCAGGAATTTCTAACATGGACATCAGACAGTTCTTGTCAAGAAGACATCTTGTCAAGATCAGGATATCTTCCATTTCCTGTGAACTACAGATGCTTTTTTAAAAATAACTTTTAAAATTTATTTATTTAGTTGTTTGCGGCTGTGCTGGGTCTTCACCGCTGTGCACGGCTTTTCTCTAGTTGTGGTCCACGGGCTTCTCATTGTGGTGGCTTCTCTTGTTGCAGAGTACAGGCTCTAGGTGAGCAGGCTTCAGCAGTTGTGGGGCTTAGTTGCCCCGTGGCATGTGGGATCTTCCTAGAGCAGGGATCGAACCCCTCTGTACTGCAAGGAGGATTCTTAACCACTGGACCACCAGGGATGACTTTGCTGGTGGCTCAGATGGTAAACCGTCTGTCTACAATGCAGGAGACCCAGGTTCGATCCCTGGGTTGGGAAGATCCCTTGGAGAAGGAAATGGCAATCCACTCTAGTACTATTGCCTGGAAAATCCCATGGACAGAGGAGCCTGGTAGGCCACAGTCCATGGGGTTGCAAAGAGTCGGACACGACTGAGCGACTTCATGTTCACGTTCACGGACCACCAGGGAAGGTCCTAGAATCTAAACTCTTTGAAGGCAAGACCATCACCTTGTGCTTCTTTGTGTCTGACTCCTTGCACAGTCCCCATGGCTTGCACGAGGTATTTTACTGCAACCACAGGCTCTGAGCCTCATCACTGGATGGTTCTGTGACCTCCTATGTGCTGACCACATTTCTTATGTGTCCCAGACAGACACGATAAGGAATCAGCTACAAGTCAGAATCAGCCCAAGGTGACACATAGAGAGGTCATCTCCTGAAGGTCACCATGAAAGACATAACCAAACCTCCACAGTGGGACAAACTCTTCTGGAAACATCTTCAAACTGTGCTGGTCCAAAAGCTGGCCTACTAAGTGTTTTACCATAATCAAGACATTGACCGTGGTCTGAGGCTCCAGCTACCTACAACTCCCTTCAAGAGATATTAACCACTGGATGTGGGTTACACTTCACTTCACTTCACTTCAGTCACTTATTCCTGTCCAACTCTTTGTGAACCCATGAACTGCAGCATGCCAGGCCTCCCTGTCCATCACCAACTCCCAGAGTCCACCCAAACCCATGTCCATCAGGTCGATGATGCCATCCAACCATCTCATCCTCTGTCAACCCCTTCTCCTCCTGCCCTCAATCTTTCCCAGCATTAGGGTCTTTTCCAATGAGTCACCTCTTTGCATCAGGTGGCCAAAGTATTGGAATTTCAGCTTCAACATCAGTCCTCCCAATGAACACCCAGGACTGATCTCCTTTAGGATGGACTGCTTGGATCTCCTTGCAGTCCAAGGGACTCTCAAGAGTCTTCTCTAACACCACAGTTCAAAAGCATCAATTCTTTGGCGCTCAGCTTCCTTCACAGTCCAACTCTCATATCCACACATGACCACTGGAGAAACCATAGCCTTGACTAGACGGACCTTTCTTGGCACAGTAATGCCTCTACTTTTGAATATGCTATCTAGGTTGGTCATAACTTTCCTTCCATGGAGTAAGCATCTTTTAATTTCATGGCTGCAATCACCATCTGCAGTGATTTTGGAGCCCCAAAAAAGAAAGTCTGACACTGTTTCCATTGTTTCCCCATCTATTTCCCATGAAGTGATGATGGGACCAGATGCCATGATCTTAGTTTTCTGAATGTTGAGCTTTAAGCCAACTTTTTCACTCTCTTCTTTCACTTTCATCAAGAAGCTCTTTAGTTCTTATCCATTTTATGCCATAAAGGTGGTGTCATCTGCATATGTGAGGTGATTGATACTTCTCCCGGCAATCTTGATCCCAGCTTGTGCTTCTTCCAGCCCAGTGTTTCTCATGATGTACTCTGCATATAAGTTAAATAAGCAGGGTAACAATATACAGCCTTGAAGTATTCCTGTTCCTACTTGGAACCAGTCTGTTGTTCCATGTCCAGTTCTAACTGTTGCTTCCTGACCTGCATACAGGTTTCTCAGGAAGCAGGTCAGGTGGTCTGGTATTCCCATCTCTTTCAGAATTTTCCACAGTTTATTGTGATCCACACAGTCAAAGGCTTTGGCATAGTCAATAAAGCAGAAATAGATGTTTTTCTAGAACTCTCTTGCTTTTTCGATGATCCAGTGGATGTTGGCAATTTGATCTCTGGTTCCTCTGCCTTTTCTAAATCCAGCTTGAACATCTGGAAGTTCACGGTTCAGGTATTGCTGAAGCCTGGCTTGGAGAATTTTGAGCATTACTTAACTAGTGTGTGAGATGAGTGCAATTGTGAGGTGGTTTGAGCACTCTTTGGCATTGGGGTGGCAAAGCTTTATTACATTTTTAATTAAGAATGTGTCCAATGCATTTCTCCAAGGAAGACGTACAGATGGCCAATAGGTGCATAAAAAGATGGTTAACATTGCTAACTATTAGAGAAATGCAAAGCAAAACTGCCATGAGGTACCACTTCACATCAGTCAGAATGGTCGTCACTAAAAAGTCTACAAATAACAAACGCTGGAGAGGGTGTGGAGAAAAGGGAACCTTCTTACACTGTTGGTGGGAATGCAAATTGCTGCAGCCACTATGGAGAACAGTATGGAGATTTTTTAAAAAGCTAAAAATAGAGCTACCATATGATCCGGCAATCCCATTCCTGGGCAAATATCTAGACAAACTATAATTCGAAAAATACATGTGCCCTAATGTTCACAGCAGCACTATTTACAATAGTCAACACATGGAAGCAATCTAAGTGCCCATTAACAGATGAATTGATAAAGAAGATGTGGTATATACACAATGGAATACTACTTGGCCATTTAAAAGAATGAAATAATGCCATTTGCAGCAACATGGATACAACTAGAGATTATCATGCTAAATGAAGTAAGTCAGACAGAGAAAGATGGTATCACCACATGGTATCACCTATATGTGGAATCTAAAATAGGACACAAATGAAACTTCCTACAAAATAAAAAGAGACTCACCGACAGAGAACAGACTTGTGGTTGCTAAGGGGGAGGACCATAGGGGAGAGAAGGATTGGGAGTTTGGGATTAGCAGATGCAAACTATTATATCTAGAATGGATAACAACAAGGTCCTACTGTATAGTACAGGGAACTATATTCTATTAATATATCCTGTGGTAAACCATAATGAAAAAAATGTGTCTGATGGATCAAAATAATTTATACTAGAAAGTGATTTCAGGCAAATATGGGCACAATAAAGGAGAGAAATGGTATGGACCTAACAGAAGCAGAAGATATTAAGAAGAGATGGCAAAAATACATGAGAACTATACAAAAAAAGATCTTAATGATCCAGATAACCATGATGGTATGATCACTCACCTAGAGCCAGACATCCTGGAGTGTGAAGTCAAGTGGGACTTAGGAAACATCACTACAAATAAAGCTAGTGGAGGTGATGGAATTCCAGTTGAGTTATTTAGAATTCTAGAAGATGATGCTGTGAAAGTGCTGCACTCAATACGCCAGCAAATTTGGAAAACTCAGAAGTGACCACAGAACTGGAAAAGGTAAGTTTCCATTCCAATCCAAAGAAAGGCAATGCCAAAGAATGCTCAAACTACCACACAATTGCACTCATCTCACATGCTAGCAAAGTAATGCTCAAAATTCTCCAAGCCAGGCTTCAACAGTACATGAACCAAGAACTTCCAGATGTTCAAGCTGGATTTAGAAAAGGCAGAGGAACCAGAGATCAAATTGCCAACACCCAATGGATCAGAGAAAAAGTAAGAAAATTCCAGGAAAACATTTACTTCTGCTTCAGTAACTACGCTAAAGCCTTTGACTGTGTGGATCACAACAAACTGTGGAAAATTCTTCAAGAGATGGGAATACTAGACCATCTTCACTGCCTCCTGAAAAATCTATATGCAGACCAAGAAGCAACAGTTAGAACCGGACATGGAACAACGGACTGGTTCAAAACTGGGAAAGTACGTCAAGACTGTATATTGAGAAAAAAAGAAAGATAAAGAAAGAAAAAAAAGACTGTATATTGTCACCCTGCTTAACTTATATTTGCAGAGTACATCATGCAAAATGCCAGGCTGGATGAATCACAAGCTGGAATCAAGATTGCCGGGAGAAATATCAATTACCTCAGATATGCAGATGATACCACCCTTAATGGCAGAAAGCAAAGAGGAACTAAAGAACCTTGTGATGAAAGTGAAAGAAGAGAGTGAAAAGGCTGGTTTAAAACTCAACATTCAAAAAACGAAGATCATGGCATCCAGTCCCATCTGTTCAGTTCAGTTCAGTCGCTCAGTCGTGTCGGACTCTTTGCGACCCCATGGACTGCAGCACACCGGGCTTCCCTTCTATCACCAACTCCTGGAGCTTGCTCAAACTCATGTCCATCGAGTTGGTGATGCAATCCAACCATCTCCTCCTCTGTTGTGCCCTTCTCCTCCTGCTTCAATCTTTCCCAGCATCAGGTTCTTTTCCAATGAATCAGTTCTTCACATCAGGGGGCCAAAGTATTGAGTATTCAGGACTGATTTCCTTTAGGATTGAGTGGTTGGACCTCCTTGCAGTCCAAGGGACTCTCAAGAGTCTTCTCCAACATGATAGTCCCATCACTTCTTGGCAAATAAATGGGGAAACCATGAAAACAGTGAGAGACTTTACTTTCTTGGGCTTGGAATATTAAAAAGCAGAGACATTACTTTGCCGACAAAGGTCCATCTAGTCAAAGCTATGGTTATTCCAGTAGTCATGTATGGATGTGAGAGTTGGACCATAAGAAAGCTGACCACTGAAGAATTAATGCTTTTGAACTGTGGTGTTGGAGAAGACTCTTGGTCTCATGATCTCAACTTGAGAGTTCCTTGGACTGCAAGGAAATCAAACCAGTCATTCTAAAGGAAATCAGTCCTGAATATTCACTGGAAGAACTGATTGTAAAGCTGAAGCTCCAATACTTTGGCCACCTGATGCAAAGAACTGACTCATTGGAAAATACCCTGATTCTGGGAAAGAATGAAGGCAGGAGGAGAAGGGTACGACAGTGGGTGAGATGGCCGGATGGCCTCACTGACTTGATGGACATGAGTTTGAGCAAGCTCTGGGAGTTGGTGATGGACAGGGAAGCCTGGTGTGCTGTAGTCCATGGGGTCGCAAAAAGTTGGACACAACTGAGTGACTGAACTGAACTTAAGAAGTGATTTAAACAAATGTCATGTTTTAATAAAAATGATTTTTTGCAATGACCATTTCTAATTTCACTTGGCCTTGAGTGGTTTCATTATGTTATAATTTAATTAGTTCATTTCAGTCTCAGCTTTCTGGTTAGACTTATCTTCCCCTGATTAAATTTAATACCATCAATAAATCTAAAGACAAGTGTGCTAGTCTATTTTCATAAACAAGATGGGGGCTTTAGATTCTTCAGCTGCTTTATTAGCAGAGTAAGATACGGCCTCATAAATATGGGTATACCCTACTTCCTCTTGTCCTCAGCACCAATGAATGAAGGCTTCATCTTTAATGTGATTGAGCAAAATACATTCTCCGGACTGTATTCAAAAGGCCATGATCTTGACTGTGAGAAAGCCCCAAAGTGGATTTATAGCGAATTTTCTGAATAAATGATGACTCCAAACACATTTATATTAAACACGTTAACCTTTAACTCATCTACATTTTTAAATAGCATATTAAAGTTATATTTGTGCTCAATTCAATGGGCTTGAAAGAAAGCCCTACAGGCTTCCTATAAATTCATATTAAAGGTTAAAGTGATTCATACATTTTTTTCCCCACAAAATATGGCCAAACATACAAATCTGCAGTGAGCCCAGGACTGAATTTCTGATGGGCACAGCAGGAAATACCATTCCTAGTATAAAAATTGAAAGATACTTTAAAAAAGAAGTTAACATATTTTAAGCTTTCCTTCACTGGAAATGATCACCATAGCAATGAAGAGAGAGAGAGAAACCCTCATGCCGGCTGAAGCTCATTCATCATCCACTTCCAATTCCTTGGTATTTACATGTTTCGAGACAAGCCGTGGGGCCAGAGCAGTGTCTGAGCAGACAGGCTCACAGAGCTCCTGGAGGCTCTACCTCTTGGACTGAACCCTAATCTAGTAATACACATTCCTACTGGGGCTGAAACAATTTAGCAATAAAGCTAAATCATTATCAGAGTAGACTAAAAAGCTAGACTCCTCAACCACTGTAACATAAAATGTAAACAGTACTAAACACATATTCCTATAGATTATTAGTTTTCAAAATATGTCTAATTTACTTTAAGAACTGTACTGAAGTGCAATTTGTTACTTATGAAAACAAATTCTAAAAATGTTTTTAACCCATGGTTATTAGCTTCTCAATAGTTTTAGTTATTACAAGCAAACTAGTGGTCAGGTCAATACTACCCACTCAAGCTCTTTTTTATTAAGTATATAGCATTCCCCTTTTATCTGAAATAAATACATCTCAAGACCTCAGGTAGACACCTGATATGGCAGACAGTACCAAATCCTATATATAACACTATGCCTGCATGTGCGCTAATTCACTTCAGTTGTGTCTGACTTTGCGACCCCATGGACTATAGCCCTCCAGGCTCCTCTGTCCATGGGATTCTCCAGGCAAGACTACTGGAGTGGGTTGCCATGCCCTCCTCCAGGGGATCTTCCTGGTCTAGGGATCGAATCTGCCTGCACTGCAGGCAGATTCTTTACCACTGAGCCACCAGGGAAGCCCATATATCACTATACACTTGTGATAAAGCTTACTTTAAAAGTCAAGCATGGTTAAGAGGTTAACAGTAATAACTAATAATAAAATGGAATAATTATATTAATGTACTATAATAAAATTTATGTGAATGTGGTCTCTCTTGAATGTCTTTCTGTACAAATTTAATGCCTTTTCCTTCTTAACTAAGCACTCATCATGCACTGTGGCCATAACTTTTGCAGTTTGAGGTGTGATAGCAAAAGTAGCATGAATTTCTCTTTCCTTCTTCACAATTTCACAGATAGAATATGATCTGTTCTTACTGTGGATCTTGGCAAATTTGGCAGACGCTTTTTCTTTCCTTAAGAAGTCTAGCACTTTTACCTTTTCACTTAAAAGAAGCAATTTATGGCTTCTCTCTGGAGTATCCAATTGTTGGCATCACTACTCTTGAGCTTTGGGACTATCATTAAGTAAAATGGTCACTGTTCCAGAGTCACTGGAACACAGCACCAATATACTACGACAGTCCATATGATAACCCAGAGAGCTGCAGAGCGATGGACAGGCGAGATTGGCTGGACAAATGGAAGATTCACATCCCAAGGACAAGGCTTGGGATTTCATCACCATAGTCAGAACAGCTTGAAATTGGAAACTTCTGAATTGTTTCCTTCTGGAATCTAATATATTTGACTGCAATTGAGGATGGGTAATTGAAACCATGTAAAATGGGACAGTGGATGGGGGGGGATGGGGGGGCTCCTATAATTCCTGTGATTATGTGTGAAACTGTTTCCAGTATTGATAATATAAGCAATCACAAGACATTTCACTGAATCTCTGAAAAAATGAGCTAATCAGAGCTATATAATCTGAATCGTAATTGGCATCTAGCACAATGAGAAACCTTTTATGGTTTGATGTAAGGAAGACAATTATCTCAATCATAGGAGACACTCATCACATTGAAAAAAACGAATGTGGAAAAAAGCCATGTGAACACACACACACACTACTGGTGAAGTGCCTGTGAGGCTTCAGCATTTGGAAAAGGCTCCCAGAAGATGCAATGGCAGAAAGTCACAACATCTTCCTCTCCCTGCATAACAGGCACCTGCTGGGAAAGGTGGACTCCTTCCCACCCCATCAGCCAGCCTGCTGCCCCCGCCCAGCCTTTTCCCCAACAGAAGCCCCCTACCCTCCGCAGCACATCAGTTACTCCAGGGGCTGGCTGGAGGGCAGAAGAGAGGGTAAGCAGATTATTGCCTTTGTGGTGATGGATGGAAACTAGGTTGTTGGTGACTGGCACACTGCAATGTACATGGAAGTACAAATATAAAGTTCACATGAAACTTATATGATGCTATAAACCAATGTCACCTTGATAAAAATAAATCTTAAAAAAATGAATCATTTAAATCAAGGCTTCGGAATTTTTGAGCTGAGACTCTAGGCAAGGCACTTACCTTTCTAAGTCTTCCTTTTTTTTCTGGAAGATGGGGATAAAAACAGTGTATTGTACTCACAGGGACACTGTGTGGACAAGCTCGGGTATCCCTCCCATGCAGGGCTTAGCACGTAGGCAATGCCTGGTACATGGTCCCTGTTAACCGTATTTTAAGGATGGGCCCTACATGTCGTGGAGCACAATGCGGGGCTTTGATTCAGACGCTTGGAGGAGGGGAACCCCCACATCCTGGGGGGAAGGAGGGCTTCCAGGAGGCAGCAATGAGTGAGCCCTAGTGAGTGGCTGGGCAGAGGCTAGAGGGGTCTGGGAGGAAGTATCAGTTAGGGGCCAACACATAGGAAGCCCAGAGGGTCCAGGTGAGGCTGGGCAGGGAGGAGGGCTAAGATCACGTCAATGCTCACGGTTCAGAGAGTGAGTTTTTTTGCTAATAAATCAAGAGATTTCATCGCCCTGGTCAACAGATAGACGAGTGTTCTTATAGCAGAGACAGTACGCTCTCCATCAAGACTCTGCTCTCCCTCCATGACGCAGGTGCCTCTGGGAGGGACCTGTCCAGGGAGGGACCATCTTTTCCAGCTTCCTCCCCAGCCAGATGCCCCCTGGGCTCTGTGACAAGCCTCCCCTCCCCCGCCACACCCCCATGGTGTGCCATGCAAGCATGAGTGTCCCTTTCAGGCTAAGGAAGTCAAGAAGCACATGGTTCTCCACAATCCTCTCCCCTTCACTGAAATGCAGGGGACTCCATAAGTCTGGAGAGTGTAGGACCCCTGGCAGAAGCAAGTGGGATCTCTGAATCACTGTGTGGGAGGAACAACCTGCTGCTTGGGAGGCCCCTCTGGACAGGAGCAGGAGACAGATGTGCATGGCATTAAGACACTGAAAGTCTGGGGTCTGTGACAGCAGTTGGTACCACTCTAATCCAATCCCTTACATCCTTGAGTTGGTGAAGCAGTCAAACTAGGGGTGTCTTCCTTCCTCCTCAGCTACCTGGAGAGCAGCTAGACCCACAAGGCTGCGGAGCCAGCATCTGGAAGGTTCAGCTGTGGCTGCTCCCACTAGGGCTGCCCTCCTGGGATGAAGCCCCCAGACCCACCCTATTGCTATTGACCTGCCCCCAGGTCATACCCCAGCCATCTGCACAAGGAGTCCTGACCACTCAGGAGCCCCCAGCACATGCATCCTTCACGGTGAGATGCCCAGTCCTGTGAGAAGCTCTGTCCCCAGGCTGGGCTGGGGCGGGCGTGCTGAAGGAGGTCACCTTTCCTCTGTTCAGAGGCCAGGCGGAGGGTTTGCTCTGTTCATACAATGGGGACTGGTCAGAAGGGCTGGGTAGGCTGTCCCTGTGTCCCTGAAGGGGACCCACAGCACGGCCCCCTGACCCAGTGTCTGCAGCCACCTCCCTTTGCACAAAAGCATTAGCATCTTGATATACAAGCTGAGACTGACTTGAAAGTAATCCAGCAACAGGCCTGGATAAAACAGGACCAGTCAGTGTCGATGCTGTTGAGATGGACTGGGGTACACAGCGTCCCTTATATAGTCTCTCAACTTGGGCACATATCTGAAAATGTCAAAATAAAAATTTAAAGAAAATTTCTCGATATTCTGTAGGAGAGGAGGCCCCCACAAGGAAAGTACCCCTCCCTCCCAATGCCTTTTCAGGATGTGATTAATGGTTCCTCTCACGGAGGAGGAGGTGTTTACAAAGACAAGATTTGTGGGCTTTTTTCCTATTTCCATTAATATTTAGTACATGTTATTATCTCCAAGTCTAATCACTTAAAGAAGAGATTTTAAATAATTGATTACTACAAAAGAGGAGGCCGTCTTTTTCATGATCCATCAAAAGCCGGAAAACCTCTTCGCTTAGTCCTGATGTGGACATATAAATACATTAATGCACACGCCGAGAAGCACACACACACACAGATCAATAGACACAAATTGGCTCTGGGTACTTTTCAGAGGGAAAAACCATCATCCTTGTCCCACCTCTGGTGTAGCACGCCCCCTCCCCAGCACAAGGCCCCAGCCCCCTCGAGACAGGGCTCCAGGGGCACCTCTTTCTTCCTTCTTTCTTTCAAAGAAACACCTATGCAAATAAATAGGATCACCATGCAGAGTTTCACAATCACCAAGACATGCAGAAAGGTAACATTTCTGGAACTCGGATGAGCTACACCTGGCCATGTGATCACACCCATGTGTGCGAGCATGTTTACCCGTTTAGAGACAACACCTGTGTCCACGCTCTTTAAAATGCCCATGTTGGTGACATGTCCTCCAAGAGGGCAAGACCACATGGACATGAGTGAGGACCTGCAGAGGCAGGAGGCCGATGCCTTGAAAGCACTCATGGCTCCAGGGCCACACGAGACAAGGTGCCACTTACCACGAGCGACAGGGGCCGCTTCCAGGAGACGACGCCGATGAGGCCTGACAGCAGCACCTGGAAGAGAGAGCAGGCCGTGAGGAGCTGCCAGGACTTGTCTGGAGCACAGCGCGGGCAGTCATGGTTGAGGGTTCGTCCCTCCTACAGTCACGCCTGAGGCCACTGCTCAGGGCTTGAGGTGACCGGCTCACAGGAACGTCGAGAGCAGACAAGCTTTCTGATCGAGCCTCCCCAGCCTTCTCACCAAGTCCTGAGAGACACGTGCCGTGTGATTCAGCATCACACAGAGCACCAGACACACTGCTTTGGGGACAGTGGTGATGTCCTCACTCTCTGGTCACCTGCCACCTGCATGGAAGCCCACAGGCCCCCTCTGCCCTCCCTCACCTGGGCCCCTGCCCCTGCAGGGGCCTCCTCTTCACTCCCGCCCACCAAGGAGACTCCCACACTTCTCACCCTGGCTCTGAGCTGCCTGCTCCTGGCCCCGCCCGTTCTCTGGCCCCCAGACCCACCAAGCATGTCCCCCCAGCACATCCCCCGCAGCACCCCGTCCACCCAGGCTCCCATATGTCTGCTGCCTTCAGGAGAACCATCCTCAGCTCCTGGCCCACCTATCTCCTGGGCTGCCCCCCCAGGCCCCCATTAGACCCACACTCCCTGCTGTCCACATTCCCAGTCTCCTTATGTCCAGGAAAGGCCACCAGATCACGGAGACACAGCTGCTCCTCACCCACTGCAATCTGCCTTCAGGGGTGTCACCAAATGGGAGAGATGGGCCGTTGCTCCTTGACTTTCCATGGAGGGCCTGGGCCAGGCTGGAGCGGCCAGGCTGCACTTGCCCCCTAGAATTCCAAAAGGACTGGGCCCCAGGCTCGGAGGAGAACACGCAACTGAATGGACCCATAAGGTCCCATTGTTGACAGAGCCCAGTTCACCCCTGGGACCTCGGCACAGAGCAGAACCAAGTCTCACGTCCAGCAGCCTCCAGCTATCCGCCAAGAGCCACACTGGTCTCAGACGTCCAGCAACACCCAGACCAGTGGTCTCACATGAAAAACATTAAACCTTAACCACACACACAGATAAAGATGAACTAAAGAGCTTCAGCGTGTGCTGCTTCCAAGCCTGTCATATCTGCCTCCTCTCTGCAGTGCACACGCCGCTTTCACACACAGCCGATGCTACAAACATTACTGACAGCCGTGTTCCCACCTCTGAACCTCCTCACTCCATGATGCCCCAGCCCAGCCCCCTCCATCACAGAACTGCCAGCTGCTGTCCCCCAGGCTCTCCCAGGCCAGGTCTCCATCACGCCTCTCCCTGTACCTCTGAAGCTGCTCACTTCCCTTCTCACCCACACTCCACCTCTCAGAACCTGCTCTGGTGCCCAATGCGTCCTCCTCCATGGACACACGACTCCCCCAGGTCATGTTCCGATGGTAAGCTGGCATTCCTCCTAAGGACATGCTGCTGAGACTCACTGTCACTCCGTGCCCGAGAGCGCAGACCCTGACCTCTTGTCTCCACCTCCAACCTTCTCCTGGAGGGTCCACGTTTCTGCCAACCCCGCCATCCTCATCTGAGCCATGGTGCGTTTAGGACCTGCTGTCCTGAGGCTGGGTCTGCTCTTCCTCTCAACACCTCTCCCCTCTGCCTGTGCTGGCTCTCAGGACTCACCTACCTGGATGGGGGCACTCCGCCACTTACCTACCTCTGCCCCCCACTCACTGGAGCCTTGCTGGATGTCTCCACCAGGTGCACGTCACCTTCCTGGCTGGACCAGATAATCCCACACAGTCCGGTCCCTGATTCCCCACAATCACTGCCCAGAGGGACTCTCTACTCCTGTCCTGGCCATTGTGGGCACCAAAGTCACAGCATTTCTCAAAGGGAACCCCTGTGGGCTATCTCCCCTCCACACTCAGCACTCCCCTCCTGTCGCTGGCCCCCTGCCTCAGCCCCACCCCTTTCTCTTCCCTCTGACGATGGCCAAGCTCTGGGGGCTCCGGCTCTGACCCCACCATTCCCCCTAGGATGGGACCTCCAGAGTGCCCTCTGTCTGCCCTTCACGACAACACTGGCTGTGCCCAGACTGAGCCGGTAGGGAGGCTGAAGGTTCTCCAACCATTTCCCAGAAGACGTCCACTTAAGCTTTGCCTTCTCCTTCCCCTTCTAATAGACGAAATCTCACCCATCCTCTGAGACACAGCCCAATACCTCCTCACCCAGGAAGGGCCCAGGAATTCAAGTGAACCTAGGGGCCCCACTGAACTCTCCAACCACCCAAGACCTCTCAAGACCTCTCTGATATGCGAAGACAGAACTCCTTCAAATTCTAAGGTGAAGCTGCCAAAACTATGAAATCTCTACAGTGACCAGCCCACTTAAAACAAGGATGTTACCATCTTCCAAAGAGCAAGAGTTTCTATACACAAAGGAAATTAAAAGCACTTATCTTAGGCCACAGTAAAAAATTCTCAGCTTTTCCTATCTTCATCATGAAGTCACTTATTCATTTTTTTGGCTGTGCCAGGTCATGGCTGCAGCCAAGGGGATCTTTGTTGCAATATGCGAACTCTTAGCTGTGGCATGTGGGGTCTAGTTTCCTAATCAGGAATCAAACTTGGGCCCCCTGCATCTGAAGCACTGAGTCTTAGACGCTGGACCACCAGAATTTCCCGTCGTGAAGTTATCATTCTCAAAAATATACTCTAATTTTACTTCCAGCAAACATGGACAATTTGGCTTACTGAGTATAATTTACATTTCTGAATGTCATTAATAACTATAATTAGGAATGGATCCAAGCCCCTATACAAAGGCAAAGAATAAAACCACCACTCGCAGTGAGGCAGGCGGATGCTGACTTTGTGTAATGCCGTCCCCTTGAGTGTAAGTAAGGTGTGCTAGCCCCTGACCCTCCCCAGGGATTGCATCCTGACATAATGTTGCCCTGGTAACACCCTGACTGCAGCCCTGTGGGACCCTGGCCAGGTGATCCTGCTAAGCCATGTCCAGATTCCTGACCCTAGAGATCTGTGAGATGATAAATGGGTGTCATGTTAAGCTGTGAAGTTTGCGGTAATTTGCTCTGCAGAAGAAAATGAATTGTTATTGACTGATTGTCTGTGTCTCCCCAAACCCGTACTGTCAAGTCCTAACCCACAAGGTGCTGGTACCTGGAGGTAGGACCTTCAGGAGGTGATCAGGGTTAGACTGGGGCCTCATGATGGCACAGCAGGATTATAGGAAGAGAAGGAAAGGATCTCTCTCCACATGTACATACTGTGGAAAGGCCACATGAGGCACAGAGAAGGGAACTGTCTACAAGCCAGGAAGAGGTCCTGCCCTCCACAGAACCTGCCCACAGCAGTATCTTGATCACTGACTTCCCAACTCCAGACCTACAGGAAAATACATTTCTGTTTAGTTGACCCAGTCTATGATGTTTTTTATTTAATTTTTGTTTTATGTTGGGGCATAGCTGATTTTGGAGAAGGAAATGGCAATCCACAACAGTATTATTGCTTGGGAAATCCCATGGACTGAGGAGCCTGGTGAGATACAGTCAATGGGGTCACAAAGAGTCGGACACAACTGAAGCGACTAAAACAATGAAACATAGTTGATTTACAATATTATGTTAGTTTCAGGTATATAACAAAGTGATTTAATTATACATATACACATATCCGGGTTTCCCTAGTGGCTCAGAGAGTAAAGAACCTGCCTGCCAATACAGGCAGATGTAAAAGATGCAGGTTCAATCCCTGGGTCAGGGAGATCCCCTAGAGAAGGGAAAAGCAACCCATTCCAGTATTTTTGCCTGGAGAATCCCAAGGACAGAGGAACCTGGTGAGCTACAGTCCATGGGGTCGCAAAGACTCAGACACAACTGAGTGACTAACACACACACACACACAAATATCCATTCTTTCTCTGAAATTTTTCCTATATAGATTATTACAGAATATTGAGTAGAGTTTCCTGTGTTTTACCAGTAGGTCCTTATTGATTACCTATTTTATATACAGTAGTGTATGCATATTAATCCCAAACTCCTAATTTATCCCTCCAGCAACACTCTCCCCCTGACTGTTCCTCTTTGGTAACAAAAAATTTGGTTTTGCTAACTGTAGGTGTGTTTCTGCTGTGTAAATAAGTTAATTTGCATTATTTTTTAATTCTACATATATGCGAGATCATGACATTTATCTTTGTCTGACTTACTTCACTCAGCATGACAATTTCCAGGTCAATCCATATTGCTGCAAATGGCATTATTTCTATATTTTGTTACTCCAGCCTGAGCTTACTAATACACTAACATATCCAATGAACACGAGTTTTAGCAAACGCTGGGAGATGGTGAAGAACAGAGAAGCCTGGCATGCTGCAGTCCATGGGGTTGCAAAAGTGAGACAGGACTGAGCCACTGAACAACAACAACAACAAACACATCCAGGGTAGGATGCTGTTTTTTCCTTAAACATCCCCTCTCCTTCTGTGTCTGCTCCCAGGAGGAGCGGATGTCTCTGCTCTCTGATACAGAAACACCGGCACCAGCTCTAACAAGGGCGGGGGGACATTGGAGTGGGGAGGAGACTTTCCAAGAGCAGATGCTAGCCTCCCCCTCCCTGAGAATGCATGTTCCCGTCCCCATGGCAACGGGGGAGGGGGTGGGGGGAGGGGGGAGGGAACCATATCTCTGCTGGTCTTAGCCTGAACTACTGTTTGCTTAGTCCCAGTAACAGGCAGGATGGTGCTTTGCCATCTCAGTAGTTTTGCAGGTTTACTTCGTCCCACTCCTGTGAGGAGCAGGATCCTGCATCTAGCTGTCCTGAAACCACCACACCTTCTGTAACCCCTGTCCCATTTAAATTGCCAGGATTCTTATTAGCAGTCTGCAGTTTACAACACTGAAGAGGGTCAGAGAAGAGGAACAGACAATTGAGTAGCTGTGAAAGCAAAGCCGAGGAGACTAGGAGAGGCATGAAGCTGCTCAGAGAGAAGGGTTAACTCTCCCAGCACCTGCGAGGTGCTGTGAGGACGGACGCCAACTGGCTCTCTTCTCCACTTCCTCACCCAGCATAAGAGAGGCGAGAGATAAAATTAGAAAGAACTTTCTGCTGTTGAGAGTAATGAGGAGGGAGATGAGACCATGAAAAGGAGAGGCATCTTCAGAGTAGAAGTCCTCCCGTTTGACTGGTGCTGCCCCGGGACACGAAGCTGGGAATAAATGAGGCCTTTATATCTTGTCTGGAAGACTAAAAAGTTCCTTTGCTGCCTAAAATCAGGAACTTCCCCCAGATCTTCCAATAGGGTTCAGAGGCAAATGGTAATTCGACATTTCAGGTAGTGAAGCAAGTCCTTCCAGAATGCAGACCTGAGAGCCAATTAAACTATTTCACAAAACATATGGCTGGCAGCCCAACAGCTACAAGTGATACAGATTTACCACTAAAAAGCCATCATTCATGTGTCTGGAGAAAGACCTGTTGTTGCAATAAGGGTACAAATAGTATTCTGAGCTGCCCAAGCATGGGTGCTCAGTTGCTAAGTTGTATCTGACTCTTTGTGATCCCACAGACTATAGCCCGCCAGGCTCCTCTGTCCTTGGGATTCTCCAGGCAAGAATACTGGAGTGGTTGCCATTTCCACCTCCAGAGGGATCCTGACCCAGGGATCGAACCTGTGTCTCTTACACACCCTGCACTGGCAGTCGGGTTCTCTACCAGTGAGCCACCAAAGAAGCAAAGCTGTCAGCTGATGACAAAGTTGCCCCGTGTAAGAAAAAAAAGTGTAGCATCCTATAAATATTATAAATAACTCAGGAGTCAAAAGAAAATCAGATCTGAGATACACACCACATGTTGTGCCGCAATGTGTGTCTCCTAGATGCAAATCAGCTCCTCTGTGTGTGTGTGTGTGTGTGTGTGTATGTGCGTGCATGCATGCACGTGCAGGCACAGTCCTATCTGACTCTCTGCGACTCCATGGACTGTAGCCCACCAGGCTCCTCTGTCCATGGGATTTCCCAGGCAAAAACACTGGCATGGATAAGCCGTTCCCTTCTCCAGGGGATCTTCCTGACCAAGGGATGGAACCCTTGTCTCTTGCATCTCCAGCATAGGCAGGTGGGTTCTTTACCACTTGAACCACCTCAGGGTACCAAATTCATGTGTCTCGCCTCTGTCCATAAGATGCAGCCTTCGCTGGTGCTATTTACTCTGAAATTAGGGTAGTTACTAGACCTAGTACTAGATTTTCTTATGTGATGAGTTAGTAAATGAGCACATATATTACTATGACACTTCTTAAAATAATTTAAAAGTATTTTTAAATAATACTTTGTAATCCTATGTATTTTATTTCATGCATTTAAAACCCTCATTCTGAGAAGGGCTCCGAAGGCTTCCAGAGACTGCTCTGCCAATAGTTAGGAACCCTAAATTTACAAGTCTATTTAGTGCAGATCTTTTAAGTGGCAAATCCTCTTTTTTTGTTTATCTGTAGATTTCTTACTTGACCTCATGCTTGGAAAATAGTTTTGCTGGATATACAATCCTAGCTGGACAGTTTCTTCTCTGAAGAGTGTGAAGACGTTACTTGACTATTTGGCTTCCACTGTTGCCATCAAGGAGTTGGCTGCTGTCACACTGCTGTTCCTTGAGAGGTGCTACTGCTCTCACTCTCTGAAGATTTTTAAAGCTGTCTCCCTGCCCTTGGGGGTCCTGAAGTTTTTGCATGGTATGTCTATGTGTGCAGTTTTTGTTTTATAATCCCCTTTGAGATGTACTATGTTCTGAAGGTGCCTCCCAGGTGGCGCTAGAGGCAAAGAACCCGCCTGCCAATGCAGGAGACACAAGAGCCGTGGGTTCTATCCCTGGGTTGGGAAGATCCCCTGGAGGAGGGGATGGCAAACAACTCCAGTATTCTTGCCTGGAGAATTCCAAGGACAGAGGAGCCTGGTGGGTTACAGTCCATGGGGTCACAAAGAATCAGACATGACTGAAGTGACTGAGCATGCATGCACATGCTTCTGAATCTGTACATATATGTTTTTCATTAGTTTGGAGAGTTTTAGCCAACATCTCTTCAAATATCATCTCTTCTACATTCTCTTTGTCAGGGACTCCGACAGCCACACCCTGATCCTTCCTACTTCATCCTCCAATCCCTTAGTTCTTCTTTCACCCCTTCCACACAAATGCTGCTCAGTATTCCGTTCTGAATAGTTTTTTCAGGTTATTTTCCAAATGACTAACTTCCCTGCTGGCCAGCTGTTAAACAGGTACATCAAAAATGGCACAGACCTAAACCCAACCAGGAGTCTCCAGCTCAAACTGGGGGCCCCGGTCAACCTGCAAAACCTTAAAAAGAAAAGAAACTAGGCAAATGCCAACCATGAACTTCTGGGTGCTTCTTTACGTAGCATCATCATGGCAAGAGCCAATAAACATATCTGTGGTTTCAGTTCAGTTCATTTCAGTTCAGTTGCTCAGTCATGTCCAACTCTTTGTGACCCCATGGACTGTAGCACGCCAGGCCTCCCTGTTCATCACCAACTCCCAGAGTTTACTCAAACTCATGTCCATTGAGTTGGTGATGTCATCCAATCATCTCATCCTCTGTTGTCCCCTTCTCCTCCTGCTTTCAATCTTTCTCAGCATCAGGGTCTTTTCAAATGAGTCAGTTCTTCACATCAGGTGGCCAAAGATTTGGAGTTTCAGCTCAGCATCAATCCTTCCAATGAATATTCAGGACTGATTTCCTTTAGGATGGACTGGTTGGATCCCCTTGCAGTCCAAGGGACTATCAAGAGTCTTCTCCAACACCACAGTTCAAAAGCATCAATTCTTCAGCACTCAGCTTTCTTTATAGTCCAACTCTCACATCCATACATGACTACTTGAGAAACCATAGCTTTGATTAGACTGACCTTTGTTGGAAAAGTAATGCTCCTGCTTTTCAATATGCTGCCTAGATTGGTCATAACTTTTCTTCCAAGGAGTAAGCATCTTTTAATTCCATGGCTGTACTCACCATTTGCAGTGATTTCTGGAGCCCCCAAAACTAAAGTCTCTCATTGCTTCCATTGCTTCCATTGCTTTCCATGCTTCCATTGCTTCTATTTGCCATGAAGCGATGGGACCAGATGCCATGATCTTAGTTTTCTGAATGTTGAGCTTTAAGCCACCTTTTTCACTCTCCTCTTTTACTTTCATCAAGAGGCTCTTTATTTCTTCTATGCTTTCTGCCATAAGGGTGGTGTCATCTGCATATCTGAGGTTACTGATATTTCTCCCAGCAATCTTGATTCCAGCTTGTGCTTCTTCCAGCCCAGCATTTCTCATGATGTACTCTGCATAGAAGTTAAATAAGCAGGGTGACAATATAAAGCCTCGACATACTCCTTTTCCTATTTGGAACCAGTCTGTTGTTCCATGTCCAGTTCTAACTGTTGCTTCCTGACCTGCATACAGATTTCTCAGGAGGCAGGTCAGTTGGTCTGGTATTCCCATCTTTTTAAGAATTTTCCACAGTTGGTTGTGATCCACACAAAGGCTTTGGCATAGTCAATAAAGCAGAAGTAGATGTTTTTCTGGCACTCCCTTGCTTTTTCGATGATCCAGCAGATGTTGGCAATTTTATCTCTGGTTCCTCTGCCTTTTCTAAATCGAGCTTGAACGTCTGGAAGTTCATGGTTCATGTACTGTTGAAGTCTGGCTTGGAGAATTTTGAGCATTACTTTGCTAGCATGTGAGATGAGTGCAATTGTGCAGTAGTTTGAACATTCTTTGGCATTGCCTTTCTTTGGGACTGGAATGAAAACTGACCTTTTCTGGTCCTGTGGACACTGCTGAGTTTTCCAAATTTGCTGGCATATTGAGTGCAGCACTTTCACAGCATCATCTTTTAGCATTTGAAATAGCTCAACTGGAATTCCATCACCTCCACTAGCTTTGTTTGTAGTGATGCTTCCTAAGGCCCACTTGACTTCACATTCCAGGATGTCTGGCTCTAGGTGAATGATCACACGATCATGATTATCTGGGTTGTGAAGATCTTTTTTGTATAGTTCCTCTGTGTATTCCTGCCACTTCTTAATATCTTCTGCTTCTGTTAGGTTCATACCATTTCTGTTAGGTCCATACCATTTCTGTCATTTCTGTGGTTTAAGAAGAATATATAATTGGAGACCAATTACACATGGGCATGATATTTTATAATATGATCAGTAAACAAAGGGCTTCTCAGTTCACAAAGAGATCAGTTACATTAATAAGAAAAAGGAACAACTCAACTGGTAAAAATGGCAAAGGATTCTGAATAGGAAATTCACATTTTTAATGGGCAATAAACATATAAACGGACGCTTAAGCCTACTCAGATTTTTTCAGAGCAAGCCAAAAGATTAACATTTTTATCAGTCAGACTGCCAATGATTTTTGGTGAAGTTTGATTGAACCCAGTGGTGCCAAGGACAGAGTGGAGGGTGGGGGAGAGTTCCTCTTGAACATTACGGATGTTGGTATAATTTGATGTAGCCTCCCTCGGGGCAATTTCATAATCCTCTCAAACTAGAAAGTGCACATACTCATGCTAAGTGATGGGAATTTAGCCCATGGATGTGCTGCCGGAGACATGCCACGTTGTTCACTGCAGAAACCTGAAACTAGTGGGTTAATATAAAGGGCTAGTTCAATAAAGCTTGATATTTATATATAACGTGAATACACACATTATGACATTTGAGGTAGCTCCGTGCGTGCTGTTGTGAGATGCTGTCAGAGATAAATAACCGACAAGACACAGCCTGATGCGTAGAGAACAAATCCCATTTGTGTAAACAGAAAGGAATGGATGCTGATACATACAGAAACAATTCTATGGAAGGAAAGACAAGAAACCTAATGATGAGAAACTGGATTGGGGAAGAGGAGAAAGGATGCCGGCTTTTAAGTATGTAACTGCTGGTGACAATGATTTTAATCTACGCATGAACTATGTCAGGAATATTTTAAGCTATGCATACAGTTGGGCTTCCCTGGTGGCTCATATGGTAAAGAATCTGCTGGCAATGTGGGAGACCCAGGTTCAATCCCTGGGTCAGGAAGATCCCCTGGAGGAGGAAATGGCAACCCACTCCAGTATACTTGCCTGGAGAATCCCATGGACAAAGGAGCCTGGCAGGCTACAGTCCATGGGGTCGCAACGAGTTGGAAACAACTGAGCGACTTTCACTCACTCACTCACTCATCCATGCAGTTTGAGCCTGTAATTCCTCTTCTAAGAATTCCAGGTACTAACTGAAGTATTATTTTTCATTCTTAAAATGGGAACCAATCTGGGTTTTCGGCAAGAGGGCCCTGCTTGTCTTTCAGGGCCTTCCAAGTGTTGCCATTAAGTATCGTTATGGAAGAACATTTAGTGCCACTCAGAAAATTTCACAGCACATAAATGAAAAAGAAGAAAAGGAAAAGCAGGCTACACAATGGTTGGGAGGGGATGAGTTTCCCTTCTATTAAGTAAATAAATACACATGCTGACATGCAAACACACAGAGAAGCCAGCACCAAATCCCAAGACACGTGTGATTATCTCCCGAGGGATTCTAACTCCCTCCACGTTATTTCAAAAGCATGTTTTATACAGAAGACAGAAAACACTTTATTGAAACTCAGGCTAATCATGGCTGCTTCTGCCTTCTTGGGGCAGTGGTGGAGGGCCGGGGTACACCCATGTAAGTAGGAGGTAACCCCTGCCACGCCCTCTTCCCTAGGTCGGACAAGTGGGTGGGGCCAAAGTCCAGCACTTACACTGTTGGGCCCTTTGATTACAAGATATGTCAAGGTCTCTGTGGTCTTATGGCTGAGTGAAGGGGGCAGGAAATCAGGATCCCAGCACTGTGTGGGGGTCCAATGCAGACTCACAGGTGTGTGTGTAGAGCAGGAAGGCCTGGTCTCCCCAGCGAGGGGCCAGCCAGGTGGTCATGGGCAGTTCCCTGTGGGCTGCCCCTCTGTGATGAAGAATGATGAGAATTTAAGACATAAATGCAACTTCCAATGCATGCTGGACCCTCCTGATCCCTTGTTTCTCTCAGCCCAAGTGGGAAAGAAAACACCAAGTGGGCAGTTACCTCGCCTAGTCTGGCAAAGAGTATTTTATGAACCATCAGACCCTGATGCTGGGAAAGATTGAGGGCAGGAGGAGAAAGAGGTGACAGAGGGTGAGATGGTTAGATGGCATCACCGACTCAATGGACATGAGTTTGAGCAAACTCCAGGAGATGGTGAAGGACAGGGAAGCCTGGTGTGCTGCAGTCCACAGGGTTGCAAAGAGCCGGACACGACTTAGGGACTGAAGAACAGTAACATGACCCATTTACAAATCACATTGATTCTCTTCTTTTAGAACAGATTATCCTCTTTGCACAACAATAAAAACAATGTATTTGTTGATACAGAACATTAATTCCATTAAAATCGCATTACATGTAATAAAAAGCTATCAGAGTATAATTATGCAAGCAAATTCACAGATTCACATCAACTTTTGAATCCACTGGAATTACAATAGGATGCAAGCCTGTCTGGCAGATAAATTGCTCTTCTGTTTCCAGATGATTATGAATAAAGGCCACTGTGCTAATGTTATAAACCACACATGCTATTTGTGCAAATTCCATAACCCAGTACTGTGCCTTCAAGGTAACTTGGCCTGGGTTTTCCGAGGGTGAGAGGCTGTGCTCCCAAATCCTTCTCAGTCAACCCCACCCCGAGCATGCTCCCTTCTAGGAACTCCTGCCTCTGCAGCCAGTGGACTGGACCCTGCAGGATCTCTGAATTCCTGGACACTCGCAATTGCCCCTCACAGCGCCCTCTGCTGCCCAGACCTGTCCACTGAGGGGCCCGCAGACTGCCCTCCTTCAGAACTCCCACATCTGATCAGCGGTGGACTTGGGATCACCAAGTTCAGGGAATCCCCTTCCACCCTCATTGTCCCACCCCTGCCTTTCCAGAACACTCTCTTGCCTAGGCTGCCCCCACCAGACCCCTACAGCCACCCTTTAACAGGAGCTCCCTTATCCCCTCCCCCAAGCTCCCTATCCCCTCCCCGCTCCCCAACACACCATCTTTCCTGCAGTAACTCACTCTCACTTTCTCTTTGCATTCAAAACCCTTCTCCTGGCCTGTCTCCCTTGTGGATCTCCTAGAAAGTGCTGGAAAAAGACATCATTCAAAAAGGCACATGTACCCTCAGCATTCACTGCACCACTATTTACAATAGCCAAGACATGGAAGCAACCTAGATGTCCACTGACAGAGGAATAGATAGAGAAGATGTGGTACATATATACAACAGAATATTACTCAGCCATATAAAGAATGAAATTGGGCCATTTAAAGATGCGTGGATAGACCTAGATACAGTCAAACAGAGTGAAGTTAAGTCAGAAAGAGAAAAACAAATGTCATATATTAACACATATATACAGAGTTGAGAGAGAAGTGGTACTGATGAACCTATTTGCACAGATGTAAAGACGTAGAGAACTGACATGTGGACAGAGTGGTAAGGTTACAGTGGGATGAGCTGAGAGAGCAGCACCGACATAAATACACTGTCATGTGAAATAGATGGCTAGTGGGAAGCTGCCGTATAACACAGGGAGCTCAGATCAGCGTTCTGTGATGGACCTAGAGAGGCGGGATGGGTTGGGGGCGGGTGGGTCAAGAGGGAGGTGAGATAGATAGATAGATAGATAGATAGATGTATACACATAGCTGATTCATGTTGTTGTACAGCATAAACTAACAAAGCATTGTAAAGCAACTATACTCCAATAAAAAAACAAAAAAGCTCTAACAAAGAAACTATTCCACACTGAAATAAGACTGTCAGACTGTCTTAAGTTTCTAGGCCTACATGCAGTTATCTGAGTAAAGAAAAGAAACTTCCATGTGGGCAATATATATAAGTAGTATATATTATCTTGCAAATATAACTCATGGCTATTTTCCATATAAATCATCTCAAATCAAGATTTGATTTTCTCTAACAGCTCTAGTCTAAAAAGAAGAGTTATGAACAGAAGTAAAAAAGACACATGCATTCACTGTTTCTTTAATTGTATTTTCTGCAAAACTCTGCTGTTCTATTTTTAATATTTGATTACAGCATCAACAGAGCTATATTCCACAAAAGCAATTATGTTTTGCTCAGCAAAAAATCAGAACAGAATAATATGTGGCATACTAACAACTGCAAGAATAGAAGCAATTTAGAACATTTTGGAATAATGATTGGGGTAATTTTTCAGGATTTACAGAAAACACAGTTTAACAACATACTACCCATGGAGTCTACTGCAATGTTTAAGTTATGTGCTATACAAACCAAAAATGCACAGAGAGCCCAGTTTTTTATCAAAAAAAATAACAGCACTGGAAACACCTAAGCTTTTATCTCACACTTCCTACTCATCAGCTCTCTCTGTGTAGAAAAAACAGCATTTAATTTAAAGTGCTTTCCTTTTCTTTAAGGTCTAATGGTCTATCAAGTAATGAAGTGGAATTGTACAGCTAACACAGGGAAGGCAAACCGGTGGCAACCCCCTGCCCCATAACCGGAGAGACCACACTGATCTAAGACGGCAGTGCTCCCAGCAGACGCCACCTCAGGATCCTCGCCGACACAGTCTTCCAGGTGCCATGACTCAGAATTTGCGTTGGCAGGTCACATCTCGCCTACTTGAAGGTGCTCAACAAACAGGCCGGGGCAGTTGGGGGTGCCCCTAAAGGCAGTCATGCTTGCAGAGGTCTTCCATGTCCAGGCAGCACGGAGAGGTCAGTAGCACCTCAGTGTTCTCATCAAGAACAACCTGAAGGGCTTTCCTGGTGGTCCAGTGGTAAAGAATCTGCCTGCCAATGCAGGGGGCATGGTTTCCATCCCTGTTCCGGGAACTAAGATCCCATATGCTGCGGAGCAACTAAGCCCGTGTGCCACAAATGCTGAGCCTGCACTCCAGAGCCCATGCTTCACAACAAGAGAAGTGACCACACTTCAGCTACAGAGCAGCCCCTGCTCACCACAACTAGAGAACACCCATGCACAGCAACAAAGACCCAGCACAGCCAGATAAAGTTTAAAAGAAAAAAACAAAATGTGAAAAGTTAGACAAACTATGGAAATCAACTCCTTGAAATAGCTTCAAGCAATGAAATTCAGAGATGCCACAGTAAGGAGAGACCCTCCCTGCTGAAGGGATTCTAGCCTCCATAGCTTCTTTAATCCTACAGACACAAGCAGGAGTCCTGGCATGACTGGAAGAGACCTGGGGTCCAAGCATGGGGTTGGCTTTCCCCTCCGGTCATGTTTCACATTCCGAGGGCAAAAGACGTAAATCTTAACCAAAGAGCTTCTGAAAGCACAGTGAAGACAAAGATTTGTAATCCGGAAACCCCAGAGGGCTGTGAAGAACACAAAAGACTCTTGTCTGGAAGCCCTAAAAGGTCGGTGCTCAGAACAAGATGCGGTTTACCTGGGCTGCAGACCAGCTTTGATGCAGCAGAGCCTGGATGGTTGAAGGTGGTGGCCACCAGGTAAGGAAGTCAGCCAACCAATTTCAAAACAGTTACCATGCCCAAGAAAACAGAGAAAAAGATGAGCATAATAAATGAGAGGAAGACTTTCACCAGGTAATTCCAGTCTTTAAAAATGGAACTAAAAAAAAAAAACCAGTATCTAAAATCAGTAACTCAACAGAAGGGTTTGACAGAAAATTAGACACAACATGAAGATGGGACTAGTCAACTAGAAGACAGGTCGATTAAAACAGACACCCAAGCTAAAACAGAAAACAGGGAGTCTGGAATGAATATGCACATGCTGCTATATTTTAAATGGATAACCAACAAGGACCTACTGTACAGCACAGGGAACTCTGTTCAATGTCATGTGGCAGCCTGGATGGGAGGGGAGTTTGGGGAAGAATGGATACATGTATATGTACAGCTGAGTCACTTCACGGTCCATCTGAAACTATCACAACACTGTTAATCAGCTATACCCCGATATAAAATTATAAGTTAAAAGAACAGTATTATAGAGGAAGTATAACATAACAAAAGGCCTAACATTTGTGATTTAGACCCCAGAAAGAGAAAACAAGAATAGGGTGGAAGAAAGAATGGCTGAGAATTTTCCAAAATAAACAAAATATCAAATCAGCCAAGCTGGCTTACTACAGAAACTGACAGACAGATTACATAAAAAAGAAAATCTTAAAAGCAGTAAAGGGTAGATTTTGACACACACACATTATCTTCAAAGAAGTAACAAAAAGACTGAAAGTCAATTTCTAACAGAAATGATGGAAACCACCTTTAAAGTTCAGATAAAAAAATAACTGCCAATGGAAACCACCTTTAAAGTTCAGGAAAAAAAAAAATAACTGCCAACGTAGAATTCTATAACGAAGAAAACATCCTTCAAAAGATGAAGATGAAATTAAGACTTCTTCTGACAATCCAACAGAATTTGTCACCAGCAAACCTGCACCAGGAAAAAGGAAAGGAAAATGACCCTGAGGGAAGCCAGATACACCAGAAGGAATAAAGACCGATGAAAAGGGTGAATGAATACTGACTGCAGCCAAATCTTAGAGGCTCTGAAAATGACAGGTGGTACTGACCAGTTAGTCCTAAAGGAAATCAACCCTGCATATTCAGTGGAAGGACTGATGCTGAACCTCCAATTCTTTGGCCACCTGATGCAAAGAGCCGACTTACTGGGAAAAAGGCTCTGATGCTGGGAAAGATTGAGGGCAGGAGGAGAAGGGGATGATAGAGGATGAGATGGTTGGATGGCATCACCAACTCAATGGACAGGAGTCTGAGCAAACTGTAGGAGATGGTGAAGGACTGCAGAGATGGTATGGTACAGTCCATGGGGTCACAAAGAGTCGGACATGACTGAGTGACTGAACATCAACAATAACTATATACACATAATATATAAGCACAGGAAAGGAAACAGTTCAACTGTGAATAACTGGGCCTTCTCCAAATATGACCTTGGACTCTTTTTAATTCAAATCCATATTTAACACTGTGCATAACGGTTTCTGCACTGCACACTCTACGCAGGGAATGCTGGCACAGGAAATCACAGTGGGAACTCAGAAAGAGATAGGATAGAGTGCTTTTTTAAAACTGAAAACCTTTCTCTGACTATATAAATAACATATACTCATGTTGCTGAATTTACATAACATGAAAAATTATACAGAGGAGAAAATAAAATTCACCCATACTACCACATCCAGAGAAACCAACGACAATCTTCAAGTGTATTTACCTTGCTTTTTCCTATTCACAAAGTTCATTTTATTTTAATAAAGACTTTGCTCAGAGTACACAGTTTTTCATTTAGAAATATACTGTGGACATCTATGGACACTAATCCTCCAATGATAGAGTGTCTCGTTCTTCTAATTCTACTGTACATTCTATTTCTACCATCAAAACCCACCGGACAAGATCTATCAACTTTTTTATTAAGGCATATTTGAGTTACAACATTACGTTAATTTCAAGCATACAACACAGTGATTCACAACTTTTAGAGGTTATGCTTCATTTACAGTTATTTAAAATACTGGCTATATCCCTGAGCTCTACAGTGTAACCTTTAGCATGTTTATGCCTCTTTTCCCTGGTGACTCAGGCAGTAAAGAATCTGCCTCAATGCAGGAGACACAGGTTCGATCCTTGGGTCAGGAAGATCCCCTGGAGAAGGGAATGGCAATCCACTCCAGTATTCTTGCATGGAGAATCCCACGGAGAGAGGAGCCTGGCAGGCTACAGTCCATGGGGTCACAAAGACTCAGACACGACTGAGTGACTAACAATTTTGCTATTTTGGTCAAGTTTTCTATTTGTTTGTTGTTTCCTTTTTCTACCCATTTGAAAATTACACATCTATTTGCTATTCAAATTTTAAAATACCTATATGAAAACATATACCTAGCATGTGTATATCAGTGGCACATATACCCACAAGCTCTAGGCAAGAGGCAAGATTTTCTACTCTACCAAACCTCCCAGATTTTATTAAACAACCACAACTATTCAAACTTAATTCTGTACTTTAATTGCTTACTGCTGCATTATTTTTACCAATGTTTCCCTTGACTTATCTTTCATTGATAACTTTTTTTCATTTGGCTTATGCACATCAAGTAATTTCTTCTTTTAGATGTGGCAGAGAGTTTGAATCTATTGTATTTCTGACAATAACTACAATTTGCCCATTTATGAAATGAGCTTGGAAATTTTACATATAGAAAGCCTAGAGCCACCTAGCTTAAAAATCTTATTCCCTCTGCATGTGTGCTAATTCACTTTAGTCATGTCTGACTTTGCAGCCCCATGGACTGTAGCCCGCCAGGCTCCTCTGTCCATGGGATTCTCCAGGCAAGAGTATTGGAGTGGGTTGCCATGTCCTCCTCCACTTATTCTCCCTAAAACATATTAATGTTGTTGCATCACTTCCTAGCACTGGGTTTTTGAGGGGTTTTTTCCTATTATTATTTATTTATGTTTATTGAATTAAGTCGATTTACAATGTTGTGTTAATTACTGCTGTATTGGTCTTGAAGTTTAGATTCTAGGATCAATGTGTTTTTTTCTTACCTTATGCTTATCTTTGACTTTTTTTTTTAATTGCTGAGATTAAGAAAAAATCAGAACTGAAACACCTACCCAATGCCCACCCAATATTTGATATCTACTCTCCATGCCCCTCAGGTCTTTCCTCCCAACTCCCCTATCTTTAGCCCAAAGGGCCTACCACAGTCTCACTCTCTCATCCAGGTCTGCTTACAGGAACCATGTCAGGTCCTGTATACAGATTCTGCATTTTACTCTCTCTTCTGTGCTCTGTTTCTGCTCTCAGATCTCACTGAGGCCAGGAGTCAGAGGTAGTATGAGCTTTCTTTACATGTCTCTGTTTCTCTGTGTGCCCAAATCCTAACCCCAGAGGTCAGCACACGATATGACTTTGACACTAACAAGCACTTTGCGATGCCCTGCGTCTGAGCACCAAGAAGTCAGTGTGATGCCAGGAGTAGAGGCCATGCCTAGGACATAGAAGCAGAGAAGAGCTTGAGGTTGGGACCAACCCCAGTGCTCCGACTCATGCTGCCTTGAGAGTGAGCTGGGCAGGGAGGCCGAAGAAACCTGTGGACACATGGCTCCCAAAAAGGAGGCAGGGTGGACCCTCACATGCAGTGAGGCTTCATTTCTTGTTCTTTGACCCCGTGTGATTCATTTGGTTGTTCACTGCAGCACTACTTACAATAGCTAGGACATGAAAGCAACCTAGATGTCCATCAACAAGTGAATGGATAAAGATGTGGGACACATACACAATGGAATATTACTCAGCCGTAACAAGGAACACATTTGAGTCAGTTCTAATGAGGTGGATGAACCTAGAGCCTTTATACAGAATGAAGTAAGTCAGAAAGAGAAAAACAAATATATATTAATGCATATATATGGAATCTAGAAAGATTGGTACTGATGAATCTATTTATAGGGCAGCAATGGAGACGTAGGGGCTTCCCAGGTTGTGCTAGTAGTAAAGAATCACCCTGCAATGCAGGAGACATAACACATGTGGGTTTGATCCCTGGGTTGGGAAGATCCTTTGGAGGAGGGCATGGCAATCCACTCCAGTACTCTTGCCTGGAGAATCCCATAGACAGAGGAGCCTGACAGGCCACAGTCCATGGGGTCGCAAAGAGTAAGACACAACTGAAGTGACTTAGCATGCACGCAAGGGAGATGCAGACATAGAGAAGAGACTTGTGGATACACAGTGGGAAGGAAAGAGTAAAAAAATTGAGAGAGTAGCCCTGAAACATATACATTACCATATGTAAGATACATAGCCAGTGGGAATTTGCTGTGTGACACAGGGAGTTCAAACTGGTGCTCTGTGACAACCTAGAGGGGTGAGATAGGGTGGGAGGTGGGAGGGAGGTTCAAGAGGGAAGGAGCGACTCATGTATACCTAAGGCTGATTCATGTTGACGTTTGGCAGAAACCAACACAATATTGTAAAGCAATTATCCTCTAATTAAAAATAAATTCAAAAAAGGAAGGAAACATGACTTTTCTGCTATGTTGTTCAAAATGTCTCTATGTCTCTGTAAACACTCTGTGTACGTTAACTGTGGTTCTTCTAACGTTTCCATTCTTTCCAGGCCTAAATCCTTTTCCCACAGCTACTTTCAAATAAATGTGAGCCAAGAACTATGCCACCAATACCTTGGCCACTTAACGTGAAAGCTGACTCATTGGAAAAGACCCTGATGCGGGGAAAGATTGAAGACAAAAGGAGAAGAGAGCAGTAGAGGATAAGATGGTTGGATAGCATCATCAATTCAATGGACATGAACCTGGGCAAACTCCAGAAGATGGTGAGGGACAGCGAGGCCTAGCACGTTGCAGTCCATGGGGTCATGAAGAGTCAGACATGGCTGAGTAACTGAACAACAGCAAAGGACTTCACCTACACCACAATTCCTGAGAATCCCAGGGTGGGCAGCTGGGGATGGAAAGGTGGATCACCTGAGATCCAGCCTTCAGGCGGTCTAACTGGGGGTTCCTGAGGTGGGGCCCAGTTGATCAGTTTCTCCGGCTGCTGTAACCTGTTACCACCAACTTAGAGGTGAAAGCCCACAAGCGCATCACCGCACAGTCCTGGAGGTGTGAAGTCCAAAATGGGGCAGTGGGGCTGCGTGCATACCGAAGGTTGGTCCAGCCTCAGAGGTTGCCCTCCCTGAACCCTGCTCCCACCCTCACCCTCCTCCTCTGACTCTTCTGCCCTCTCCTTCCCCTCTGACAACCTTATGATGAGATTGCCCCCATTCCCCGATACTCCAGGAAAATCTCCCCGTTTCTAAATCCACAATTTACTCCCATCTGAAGAGCCTCTTTTGCCATGACAGGTTAACATATCCACGGGTTCTAGGGGCCGAGATACAGACATCGTGGGGGCAGGGGCGTCATGCTGCCCACACACCCTAGAATCTGCAGGCTTAGCAAGAACCAGCAGAACACATGGTGAGAAGAACCAGACTAGGGTCACTACCTCATCACGGGAGCCAGTTCTTTCAGGACTCTCTGAGCCCTCTTCATGGAAAAAGGGAAAAACCGTGATGAGCAAATTGATCATAATACAAGTAGAATTCGCTCAGTCTTGTTCAATGGTTTGCAAATCCATGGACTATAGCCCACCAGGCTTCTCTGTCCATGGGATTCTCCAGCAAGAATACTGGAGTGTGTTGCCATTTCCTTCTCCAGGGGATTTTCCCGACCCAGGGATCAAACTCAAGTCTCCTGCATTGGCAGGTGGATTCTTTACTGCTGAGCCATTAGGGAAACCCACAAGCAGAATACTCCCTGGCTATTTATTAAGATAAAATACTGCAGTATGCACCTAACCTACTTATAAGAATTCACTTGTAAGTGAAATATCAAATGAGAAAAAAGATACGTTTAAGAGTCAGTGGAGTAAAATTATAATCAAACCAAAAACCTGGGCTATGATATTTCCAGGGTCACTAGAAGTCCTTTCCACAATGAAACCAAAAGCCTTACACATTCCTTCTCAGAGCTTTCACACTAGGCTTTTGAACAGCTGGACTCTCGTACACTCAGAAAATATAATTTCTGAACGCTTCACTTTTCCATTTCTCTTAAGCTTTTTCACCGAAAGGAAAAAAGTAAAATTTCTGAACTGTTCAAACATGTTATTAGGAAACAGAATTTTTAAACAGCCAGGGTTCTCAGTCCATGCCCGTACTCCAAATGTGTCACTATTTATTATAAATAGCACCCAGAATTGACAGATTTTATAACGTGGGAGTTTCCTGGACTGTCATTCATCAGCTGATGTAAAAGTTAGTGTAATGAAAATGTCAAGAAACAGCATCACATTTAGAAACCATGAAACACAAAAATGGAGCTGTCAGTCATCCTGAACACTTGCCGAATAAAAAGTTTTAAATAGAGTCATGGGTCATCAGAACCACACACCGCAACATCCGCTGCACAGAGATGCACCAGGATTATGGAAAGAACCCAAGATTTGTCAGGTGGTCAGTCACATTGGCTCACATCACACTTGCTTTCAACGGACACACTCAGGTCTCTTTTCACGTTAGCTGCCAAAACCCCAGTTTCCTGTCCTTTGTGCTTGCTCTGTGGAGGTCTGCTTTTTGGATCTGTGCATCCTACGTTAAATCTGGGATTTTATATTTGTATTTAGTGTTTATTCGCTCAGTCGTGTCCAACTCTTTGCGACCCCATGGATTGTTGCCTGCCAGGCTCTTCTGTCCATGGGATACTCCAGGCAAGAATACTGGAGTGGGTTGCCATTTTTCTTCTCCAGAGGATCTTCCCTATCCAGGGATTGAACCCAGGTCTCCCACACTGCAGGAAGATTTTTTTACCATCTGAGCCACCAGATTCTATTTCCCATTTAACTCCTTAAAAATGTCATCTTCATTGGTTTCAGCCCTTTCTCCCTTCTGTACTGATTCTGACAAGAGCTGATGGGAGGGACATCAAGAAGTTTGTGGTTGACGCTGACAGTCAGCAATGGTCTAAAACTGTACTTCCTGAGAAGTCAGCAAGGAACTAGCTAAAGGATGCCAACAGGACTCAGTGATATCCACCCCTACCAGGCTGAGGGCACCTCCACGATTGGGGTTAAGAGGTGAGGGAAGGAGGCCAGTGAAAAGAGGCAGAATGAGGGGTCACCCAAACCAGCTGGGCTGTCTGAATGGGGCCAGAATCCCCACCTGCCCAGACTCTCAAATCCTATTGACGTATATAAACCATTTTTGCTAACATTATTTTTAGACCTAAGCAACAGTAAACTCATCAGTTTGACTATCATCTTATAATCCTTGGTATTGCAGCCTGAGGAAAATCAGTAAATAAATTAAAAAGTAAAATAAATCTTATAAGCCTATTTCCACACACACAAAAAATTATACTGCAATGTTTATAAGGGCAAGGAGTAGGAGGTGGAAGCAAAGATCAATCCATTCTCCTCTCACTCCAGGCCTAAGAATCCTCACTTGCGATTCTTCAAGTTAATGAAATGAACACAGACCACTCTGATGAGGAGGCCTGGAAGAATGGAATCACGGTGTGTTTGCATTTTCTTTCAGTGTGAACGGGCTAGTCTGATAGTTAGCGAGACCATGACAAATTGCAGGAGATTTCATCCTTTGTTGCTCGGAAATGGCTCCCTGGCTGTAATAAGCCGTATCATCACCAAGCGCACCTAGCTTCAAGTGAGGAGCAGAGAGGATTGTGTTAAATATGAAATTAGTGACATGTTTTCTCAGTGCCTCAACCCTAATTCTAAATTAAAGACTCCTGTCAACTCGAAATAACTCCTGAACATTCATTCCTATTTATAACTGAAATTGGAATTTTTTTGCCATTAGGATAAAACCCACCTCCAGCCCTGGGCGCTGGCCCTCCCCACCACTCCCCCCTGCCCTTGGCCGGCCCAGTCCCTGAGCAGGCCACTGACGCCAGGCTCTCCTATGGGTTCCTGTTCTGTTTCTCAGCTGCTCACCTGTCCTGCCTGGGATGCTCTGCCCCAGGGTCTCCTTGCTCCACCCTCGTCTCTTCGCCACCCTGGTCTCCACTTAATCCTCAACTCCTCCAGAAAGTCATCCCTAAGGGACTGCTCCAGTGTCATCGTCCTTATGTATGCACTTCCTCATACCTGGGTGAGGGGGTCTCCATCTGACCTGCTCCCATATAACCGTAAACTCCACTAGAGCCAGGACTCTGAGTCCCTGGCACACACGGTGGGCCTTGGGGCCAGCGGCTGACCGAGGCTGCAGGGGTCACCACGGCATGCCCCCCTCCACAAATGGGCTGGCAAGGACACAGCAGCTTCACCTACAGGGGTCTGGGGGGACCTGCTCCACCCAAGCCTTGTCTTCCCTCCTCTCCTGCACCCCCAGCACCAGCCACGGTCCCCCAGACCCTGAGATCCTTGCTGCTGGGAGAAGCACCCCAGCCGGTGGGCCTAGAATCAGTCACTCCACCGCTGGTGCAGCACTCACCTCCCGCCTTCTGCCCTCCACCCGCGCTATAAACAAGTCTCAGTTGCTTCCCAGCTCCCCAGCCAGGCCCCCCCCGGGTTGTGGCACCTTGTGTGTGGCAACCATTGGGACCCCTCAGCACTGGTGGCTGTGTCTCCCCCAACAGCATCCAGGTGGGGATCTCCCTATCCCAGTGAACTGGGCCTTTGGGTACATGTCTACTGCTGTGAGTGACCAGAATCTAGCATATTAATTCTTGTCTCAAAAAGATCACAGCTGCCCCTTTCCTTCTGATGTTCATATGCTTTTGAATCAATGATCAAAGATCTTTGCCCATAGAGATGCTAAATGCCTGTGACAATGTATTCATGATTCTCTCTTGTGTGTGTGTGTGTGTTAGTTGCTTAGTCATATCTGATTCTTTGTAACCCCATGGACTGTAGCCCACCAGGCTCCTCTGTCCATGGGATTCTTCAGGCAAGAATACCTGGAGTGAGTTGCCATTCCCTTCTCCAGGAGATCTTCCCTACCCAGAGATTGAACCTGGGTCTCCCCCATTGCAGGCAGATTCTTTACCACCTGAGCAAATAGGGAAGTCCATTTCTCTCTGCTCATGTTCACTCACAGATCCACAGAGGCCAATTTATTTAATGGTATAAATCTTCTTTCCCATCACATAGTTAATAACACATTCTCCCAATTAGGAGAAGATCATTCAGAAGGTTCCTTTTCTGACGATGTGGCTCCTGATGAAATCGAGAGAGGGTTTCCCTGTAACAGGCTTAGAAGGCAGCCCCAAAGTCCATCCCCAGAAAAAAGAAGCCTCTCTGTTTTCTTTCTCTTCTACTGCATGTCCCCTGGGGAAGACCCCTGAGACACACAAGGAAGTATTCCACAGGAAAATCTGGGGACCACCCCCCATGCTGAAGGCCTGGGGGAAGGCATGGCACACCACTCCAGTATTCTTGCCTGGAAAATCCCAAGGACAGAGGAGACTAGTGGGCTACAGTCTACAGGGTCACAAAGAGTTGGACACAACTGAGCATGCAGGCATGCACACACAATCTGGATAAATTTCCAAGGCTCTATGGTGAGCAAATGAATCCAGTCTCAAAAGCGTACATGCTGTTTGAGTCCATTTACTTGACTGTCTGTGAAAGACAAAACCACAGTGATGAAGAGCAGATCAGTGGTGGGCAGCATCTAGGGGCTGGGGGAGGTTCGTCTCTACAGGGTGAGCATGAGGGTGTTTTCTGGGGTGATGGAATGAGTCTGTATTCCAGCACATGTAAAATGCAAGAGTGTTAACATTCATAGAACTGTAAGCCTGAGAAGTCAATTTTACTGTATACTAATTTAAGAATTAAAACTAATTTAGAAGTCAAAGATAGTTCTTCAGGGAAAAATAAAGATCACTGAACACAATCTTTAAAAAACAGAGAGTCTATGGAATCTAAGCCAGGAGGCGTAATCCACTAGTGCTGTATTTTCAAGCCAGCAAATCCATGAGCTCAGAGGCCGGTAGCCCCTTTGCCCGCACTGAAGGTTCCAGGGTGGGAGTGAACGGGCCAACTGCAAGTCCTTGAAGAGAGAGGAATAACGAAAATTTCAAGGGAAGACACCCCAGCACCTCAAAACCCCACAGATGCAGCCAGATCCAGATTTGGGTACATCTTTCTGGCACTCACAGGAACATGCACAGGTGGAACACATCATCCCAAGACAGTGCAGCCTGGATGGTGCTGGGGGCCAGTTTTCAGTGCTGCTTGCCCAACTTTTATGCTTGCCAATATCATCTTTTTGTTTTTCTTCTTTTTGGCTGATAAAAATTACCCAAGCCTTCAAAGCATCTTTGTAGGATAATTTTTAGAAATTCTCCAATGGTTCTGATCAAGCTGCCTTAAGGGAGGAGAGGAAAGGCAGACATAACCTAAAAGATGATGCTGATAAAGTGTTGCACTCAATATGCCAGCAAATTTGGAAAACTCAGCAATGGCTACAGGACTGGAAAAGGTCAGTTTTCATTCCAATCCTAAATAAGGCAATGCCAAAGAATGTTCAAACTACCATACAATTGTGCTCATTTCACATGCTACTAAGTAAGGTAATGCTCAAAATCCTTCTAGCTAGGCTTCAACAGTACTTGAACCAAGAAATTCCAGATGTACAAGCTGGATTTAGAAAAGGCAGAGCAACCAGACATCACATTGTCAGCATCTGATGGATCACAGAAAAAGCAAGGGAATTAAAAAAAAATCTACTTCTGCTTCATTGACTACACTAAAATCTTTGACTGTGTGGATCACAACAAACTGTGGGAAATTCATTAAGAGATGGGAATACCAGACCACCTTACTTGCCTCCTGAGAAACCTGTATGCAGGTCAAGAAGGAACAGTTAGAATCAGACATAAAACAAAGGACTGGTTCAAAATTGGGAAAGGAGTATGTCGAGGCTATATGTTGTCACCCTGCTTATTTAACTTCTATGCAGAGTATATCATGTGAAATGCTGGGCTGGATGAGGCAGAAGCTGGAATCAAGACTGCCAGGAGAAATATCAATAACCTCAGATTTGCAGATGACACCATCCTTATGGCAGAAAATGAAGAAGAACTAAAGAGCCTCTTGATGAATGTGAAAGAGGAGAGTGAAAAAGCTGGCTTAAAACTCAACATTCAAAAAATGAAGATCATGGCATCCAGTCCCATAACTTCATGGCAAATAGATGGGGAAAAAAATGAAAAGAGTGGCAGATTTTATTTTCTTTGGCTTCAAAATCACTGCAGACGGTGACTGTAGCCATGAAATTAAAAAATGCTTGCTCCTTGGAAGAAAAGCTATGACAAACCTAGATAGTGTATTAAAAACAGAGACTTCACTTTGCTGACAAAGGTCCATATACTCAAAGCTATGGTTTTTTCAGCAGTCATGTACAGATGTGAGAGTTGGACTATAAAGAAAGCCGAGTGCTGAAGAATTGATGCTTTTGCATTGTGGTGCTGGAGAAGACTTTTGAGAGTACCTTGGACAGCAAGGAGATCAAGCCTATCAATCCTAAAGGAATCAACCCTGAATATTCACTGGAAGGCTGATGCTGAAGCTGAAACTCCAATCCTTTGGCCAGCTGATGCAAAGAGCTGATTCACTGGAAAAGACGCTGATGCTGGGGAAGATTGAGGGCAGGAGGAGAAGGGGGCAACAGAGAATGAGATGGTTGGATGGCATCACTGACTCAATGGACATGAGTTTGAGCAAACTCCAGGAGATAGTGAAAGACAGGGAAGCCTGGTGTGCTGCAGTCCATTGGGTCACAAAGGGACAGACACAACTTAGTGACTGAACAACAATATATTAGTTAACTGTCCCAAACTGAAGCCCTGGAAGGTGTCCCTGGCTTGTCCTGTAACTTCCTAGCATCTTCAATCCATAAGAGGCCAGGGGGAGTCAGCTCACTGAAGGACCTGGGGTCTCTTTCAGTTCACGATGAGTTCTCAGCACCTGACACCTATGGGGGACTATCATGCTCTCTTTCCTGAGCACATGAGTCAAAGGCCCAGATTTAAGAAAGAAACCCTAACTGCAGTGTTTTTGCAGCTCATGGTAAAGTATAAAAATTAAATGTGTTAAAATTACTAAAAGAAACTGATTATCTGGATTCTAAGAGGAGATGAGTCATCAGTTCTAAACCCAAAAAATAACTAAATGCCAAAGGATATCCTACAAAGTCTTCTCTATTAGGTGGACTGTTTTAAGAGTAGCTGAGCACTTTACATAACGTGCCAGCTCTAATTTCTTTTATTATTCACAATTCTGGAGCTACATTTAGAGTGTGGGTAATTAATAAAATCATCCTTTCCACTTGCTCCTGATTATCTCTCATCAGGGTCCCGTTTGCACTCCTCTTGCTAACTATAATCATTTATTTGAACCAGTGTCTCAGTGGTTCATCAGCTCTTCATTAGTGCCTGTAGGGTAGATAAAATGTGCTTGGATTTCCAAAATAAATGCAAATCACATTGGTATTGGCAGTGAAAACGTGAATTCTCAGAATATTTTTTCAAATAAGACAGCTCCCCACAAGATCTTGGTGGTGCTAGAGGTAAAGAACTTGCCTGCCAATGTCAGAGACACAGGAGACACTGGTTTGATCCCTGGGTTGGCAAGATCCCCTGAAGAAGGGAACGGCAACCCACTCCAGTATTCATGCTTGAAGAATCCCATGGGTAGAGGAGCCTGGTGGGCTGAAGTCCATGAGGTTGCACAGTTGGACATGACTGAAGTGACTTAACATGCATACAGCCCAAGACTTTGGATCTTGAGTGAAAAAAGTGGTGCCCTCCTAAGTGACTGAAAACTCCTCTCCATCCAGCCCTGAATATCAATGCTAAAAACCCTCCCTATGGCCAAGGCCATTGGGCATCATTTGAGCCTCTGCCTCGGCATTCAGGAACGTGCCAATTACTTAAGCAAGGACAAGGGGTAAAAGACAACAAGAATTCAGTACAAAATTGAAAAGCCAAAGAGTCTCCTAGCCAGCAAGTCAAAAACACGGCTACGGAGGCCCCACCCTGGAAAGTCAAAGTCACAAGTTCTGGGAGCTGAGCTGGATACCATGGACCTGGATCAAACCCTGATCTGGGCCTGAGCAGCCCTGCAGACCTGCCCATCCCATCCCAAGCTGAACTTGGTGTTTTCATCTTTAAGAGGGGGTAATAGCCCCCAGAGTGTGGAAGGGGGAGGATGCTGATGTCGCAGTGGAGAAACCAGGCAGGCACTACCTTGACCAGGTGATCAAGGTTAATATCACCAGTGATAAGTCAGGTGTTGATGGCATCATAAGAGGCAACAAGAGGATGCCTCAGAGGTATTTTCCCCTCCGCTCATAATCCCATCCCGATAATAAGCAAACATAAGACAAACCCACGTGGAGGGAACATCTACAAAACACCTGACTGGTACCCTTCAAAAATATCAAGGTCATGAGAAGGAAAGACTGAGGAACTGCCCCAGATTAGAGGTGTCTAAAGAGAGATGATGATTTTATGACTCATGTGTCTGGGACTGGACCCTGGAACAAAGAAGGTCATCAGTGGGAAAACTGGTGGACTCCAAATGAAGTCTGTAGATGAGTTGATAACCATATTAACTTTTACTTTTCAACGACACATCATGGTTATGTGAAATGCTATGTTAGAACTGGGGGCAGCTGGGTGACGTGCATAGGAACTCTGCCTCGACTTGTGAACAATTCTCCTTAGAGCAGCAAAGGTACAGTCAACCTTGGAGTCTGGTTCTGCATTGGATAAAAAGCACACATCACTTTCCAAAAAATGAGGCTGGTTAGTTTCCAGACTTTAAAATCTTTTTATAGACAAGCACAAGAGTCTGAAATACTATTCAGAGCAAAGGCCCAGGTGACAGCAGCGGGGAGGTAGAGAGAGGTGA
Source organism: Bubalus kerabau (assembly GCF_029407905.1). Classification (NCBI taxonomy): domain Eukaryota; kingdom Metazoa; phylum Chordata; class Mammalia; order Artiodactyla; family Bovidae; genus Bubalus; species Bubalus kerabau. The sequence goes on from NC_073642.1 coordinate 28,869,900, forward strand.
TGGAGGCTGGATTTCCTCCCTCACCCACGAGCTCCTGTGCCGAGACAGCACATCACGTTAGAGAAGTTTAAACACGTGATTTAAAGCCATAAAATAATCACGAGAAGAAATAAAAATGACAGGCAACAGAAACCATGAGGTCAGAGCAGGGGGCCTGTAGGGACAGTGGAGGGCCACACATCCCTGTGGTCACCAGACACAGGAACAGGTAGTGAAAGTCAGAGTGACTAGAAAATCACAGGTCAAGAATCATTTTACACTCATCTCGTTGAGGAACATCTTTGAAGTCTGACAATCCTCATGGCTGGAGAGAGCATGGATTTCCTAAGATCAAGAGGTAGGAGGATGGAGGAGGGAGGTAGGGAGAGAGGCTGCAAACAGAGCGATTGCTCTGGGAACCAGTTGAGCATTACCTATAGCATCATCTATCTACACACCTTATGCCCAGAGTCCGACTCTTGGGTTTATACTCCAGAAAAAAATTTGGAACATGTGCACCAGGAAACCAGTGTGAAAATGTTCTCAACTGTTCATAACAGCTGCTGCTGCTGCTAAGTCGCTTCATTCGTGTCCAACTCTGTGCAACCCCATAGACAGCAACTCGCCAGGTTCCCCCGTCCCTGGGACTCTCCAGGCAAGAATACTGGAGTGGGTTGCCATTTCCTTCTCCAATGCATGAAAGTGAAAAGTGAAAGTGAAGTCCCTCAGTCGTGTCCGACTCCTAGTGATCTCATGGACTGCAGCCTACCAGGCCCCTCCATCCATGGGATTTTCCAGGCAAGAGTACTGGAGTGGGTTGCCATTGCCTTCTCCGGTTCATAACAGCAACAACCTGCAAACAGTTCAGATGTCCGTCCGTGAGGAGCAGCCGAATAAACCATGTGATGTTTTCACAGCACAGTCAAAACACATAACTATGGTGCTCCACACACCAGGAAGGAACTTAAACAAAATCACTATTCAGTGGAAGCCTAGCATGCTTCAGTCCATGGGGTTGCAAAGAGTCGGACAGGACTGAGTGACTCAACAACAACAACAACAACAATTCAGTAGAAGGGGCTACCCTGGTGGCTCAGTGTTAAAGAAGCTGCCTGCCAATGCAGGTGACGAGTGTTTGATCCCGGGATCGGGAAGATCCCCTAGAGGAGGGAATGGCAACTCACTCCAGTATTCTTGCCTGGGAAATCCCATGGACAGAAAAGCCTGGCAGGCTATAGTACAGTCCACGGGGTCACAAAAGAATTGGACACGACTTAGCAAGTAAACAACAAGTTTAGTGGGAAAAGGTTAGTCCCAGATGGTGAAAGACAGAGGGGTTACTCTCTTTTTAAAAGGTAAAAATGACAAAGTAAAAGCAGATTTTTCAGGACATATGGATACAATAAGACTCTATAAAAAGGGATTCGAGGGAATGAGATAAGATTCAAGAGGTGGGTTAACTTGAGTAGGAGAAGCAGGGGGGCAGGTTAAACGTAGGCTATTGTGAAGGCCCACTGTGACTGCAGAGGTGGGTTTTATAAGTATATCTTACATTTCTAAAAATAATAACTAATTTGATAATGTTGGTCATGCACAGAATGGTGAGGGAGTGTGTGTGAATAAAAGGATTAGGGTTGGACCTATTTTGTGTGCTTCAAGTCCACTTTATTTTTAAAAGCAATGTATCAAAAAGAGCAGTGTAGGCATTCGATTTATATTCATGCAGGCACAAGTAAAAGAACTAAACAATGACCCTGAGAACCAGAAGGCGGCCTGAGGCTGCAAGAACAAGGCTAGAAACTGACTTTTCATGTTATGTTCTTCATTGTTTAGGAGGTCACCCTGCTGTAAGCCTGAGACCATAAGCATGGGGCATAGCCAGATGCTAAAGGCAGCAAGCAGAGAAGAGGAGGAGCCTGGGTCCCCAGTGGGACCATGAGATGGGAGAGGGTAGGATCAGCCTTTTCTTTTGGTTCATATTGTTTCACGTCTGTCCTCATTTTCTACGGCTGTTGTGACAAATTATTGCAAAGTCAGCAGCTGAAAGCTACACAGATGTGTCATCGTAAAGCTACATGAATGTGTCATCTCACAGTTCTGTGGGTCAGAAGCTAGACATGGGTCTCAGGAGGCTAGACTCGAGGTGCTAGTTGAGCTGCAACCTTTCTTGGGGCTCTGGGAGCTACCCATTTCCTTGCCTTTTCTAGCTTCTTCCCACACTCCTTGGCTCACAGCCCCTTCTTTCATCCACAAAGCCAGATGTGTGATCTCTCTCTAACCTCTCACTGCAGCCACATCTCCTTCCGACTCTTCTCTTCTGCCTCCCTCTTCCACTTAGAAGGACCCTGGGGTCAGCTAGACAATCTGAGACAATCTCTCTTCTCAAGGGCAGCTGATCAGAAACTAACTCCATTCACATCCCCTTTGCCTCATAACCTAAAAGATTCCCAGGATAAGACATGGACATTTTTGGTGGGGAGTGGTTACTATTCTGCCAAGCACAAATTCTTATAATAAGCATAAACTCCTTTTGTAATTGGAAACACAAGTCAAATCATATTTAATTATTTTTTATTCATTTTTTTATTTTTTAGTGAAAACATACAGCATTTGTCTTTGTCTGACTTATTTCACTAAGCATAATACTCTGCTGGCCCACCCATGTTGTTACAAATGGCAAAACTCCATTCTTTTTATGGCTGAGTAATATTCCATTGTGCATATATGTCCCACATCTTCTTTATCCATTCCTCTGTCGATAGACATATAGGGTGCTTACATGTCCTGGCTATTGTGAATAGTGCTACAGTGAACATTGGGGTGTATGTATCTTTTGAAAAATGGTTTTCTCCAGATATACGCCCAGGAGTAAGACTGCAGGATCATATGGTACTTCTATTTTTAGTCTTTTGAGAAACCTCCATACTGTTCTCCATAATGGCTACACCAATTTACATTCCCACCAACAGTGCACAAGGGTTCCCGTTTCTCCATATTCTCACCAGCACTTGTTATTTCTAGTCTTTTTGACAATGGCCATTCTGTCAGGTGTGAGGTGACATCTCATTGTTGGGACCATGATCCAACAAATTAGAAAAATACAATGCAACCTTTGAAGCACACAGAATCAAGTATGCCATAAAAGATTTCCATGTAGGAAAAAAAGCTGTTCTGTGGCTGGACAAGGTGAAACCATGCCTAAGCACCTGTGGTACCCAGCAAACGTGTCTACCCTCACCAAACACACAGCTTCATGATCTGGCAGGCTGAGGTCTTCTCACTACCACCTGCTTCCCATTCTGTTCAAGACATATCCAAGTTCTTAAAGATCGTTTTAGTTTCTTTATAAAAAAAATGAGACTAATGCAACTTCCAATTATTTAGTTTTTCCCTTTAATAAATATAAATGCAAGGTCCTTTCCTTGTCTTTCTTTTGCTGAGTTATAGTTGATCTACAATATTATTATTGTTTCAGGTGTACAAAAATAGGGAATACGTCACAAATTTTTGTATCATCTTTGCACACGAGCCATGCTAATAATCTCAGTATTCTTCCAATTTTGGTGCGTGCATGCTTGCTCGGTCATGTCGGACTCTCTGCGACCCCATGGACTACAGCCCAACAGGCTCCTCTGTCCATGAGATTTGCCAGGCAAGAATACTGGAGTGGGTTGCCACTTCCTCCTCTGGGGAAATCTTCCCGGTCCAGGGATCAAACCCACATCTCCTGCATTGGTAGGCGAGTTCTTTACCATTGTACCACCTGGGAAGCCCAGTTCTGGTGCAGGAGCTACTGAAGTGATCACAAGATGCTTTCATTTCTAATTTAAGCCACCAGGTGTGCTTCTAGAAGCCCTGGCCCACATGTGGATCATCTTTCTGTCCGGACACAAGCCCTCCATAAAACAGCACAGTGAGAGGAAACAATATCCGTCATGAACATGGGGGCTTGGAGTGAAGACACACAGTGGACATTCAGGAGCCCTTGTGGCACCCGTCAGCCTTTCAGCCCTGATGTAGGGATGTTACCAATATGGAATTCGCCTCCTACAGGAACCCCAGGGTGGGTACCCGGGGTCTGAGCAGGGCACCTCTGGTGGAAAGTCGGCCCAGGTCACAAAATCCATTCTGTTCTGTACCCTAAATGTCAGGTACTCATTCCTCCAGTGCCCTGGCATTGAGCATGGAACTGACCAATGTAATCTTACACAAGATGCTCACAGGTAGTCAGAGGAACCATCAATAGACAACAATGTTCATCTCAAGAATGAAAAGAACAGAGTTTTATCTTTTCAAGTCTGTAACGAAACAGTTCACATGCAAGCTCCTGAAAATGCTTTCCCATGATAAATGGTGTGTTGCCTCCGGAAAACTGAAAATGAGACGGCTTGACCAGGTGGATCTGATTTAATCTCACTTTCTCTGTCCACTACTCCAGGTAGCTTGCCTTGTTTGAAATTAGGTTTGGGAAAACTAATGTGAAAACATCTTTGAAAACAGAATATACACAAATACAATCTGGGTTTTTCTGAGATGATGACTTAGGGACACTTAACTCCAAGAACACCAACCCCTTGTTCCCCCAGGGCCCCCAAGGGTCCCCCCAGACCCCACCTTCCCTGCTGGTCAGTAAAGGGGAGTCTGGCTTTGAGGAGCCTATGGCAGCAGACCCTCCGTGCCACCCCTGAATGCATGCACCTGGTATTTGACCCTGAGGACTGCCAGATCCAACAAGACCTGCTGGAAATTTGGTGGGACTCTCCTTCATTAAAAACAAACATGGTTCAGCCTTCCCTGGTGGTTCAGTGGATAAGAATCCACCTGTCAATGCAGGGGACAACTGTTTGATCCCTGGTTCGGGAGAATCCCACATGCCTCGGGGCAACTAAGCCCAAGCGTCAAACTACTGAGTCCCCATGCCCTAGACCTTCTGCAACAAAAGAAGCCACTGCAAAGAGGAGCCTGCACACCACAACTAGAGTGTAGCTCCCACTTGTCTCAACTAGAGATAAGCCCATGTGCAGCAATGAAGAACCAGTGCACCAAAAATAAAAATAAATAAGTAAAAAATTTTAAAACAAACAGGCAAAAAAAAGCAACAACAACAAAACAACAAAAACATGGTTCACTTAGGAAATTGCTCAAAAGAGATAAGAAAGGACGTTGCAGTCACTGAAGGATGAGCTGGATAAGAACAAGAACCAAGCATTAAGGCACCATTAGTGAACGATAGGAAAGCCTGGCATGCTGCAGTCCATGGGGTCCCAGAGTCGGACACAACCCAGCAACTGAACAACCACCACCACTACCCCCTGGAGATAACCACTGCTTGTGTTTTGACCAGTTTCCATTCAGGCTCTTTTTTTCCCCCTGCATACCTACATTGTGCAAAATTGGAATTCTACTGTAGCAGGACTCTTGCTATGCTCATTTAACATAACATGAATATTTCCTTACACCACTGAATATTCTTTGAAAATATGCTATTAATGGGCATATAATTTTAAAGTGGTTACTATAACCATCCTGCAGCCACGCAAGTAACAGCAGCCATGAAACTAAAAGATGCTTGCTCCTTCAAAGGAAAGCTTTGACAAACCTAGAGAACGTATTGAAAAGCAGAGACATCACTTTGCCAACAAAGATCCACGTAGTCAAAGCTATCGTTTTTCCAGTAGTCATGTATGGATGTGAGAGCTGGACCATAAAGAAGGCTGAGCACCAAAGAATTGATGCTTTCAAACTGTGGTGCTGGAGAAGACTCTTGAGAGTTCCTTGGACAGAAAGGAGATCAAACCAGTCAATCCTAAAGGAAATCAACCCTGAATATTCATTGGAAGAACTGATACTGAAGTTGAAGCTACAATACTTTGGCCACCTGATGTGAAGAGTCAACTCATTGGAAAAAACCCTGATGCTGAGAAAGATTGAGGGCAGGAGGAGAAGGGGGATGACAGGATGAGATGGTTGGATGGCATCACTGACTCAAAGGACATGACTTTGAGCAAACTCCAGGAGATAGTGAAGAACAGGGAAGCCTGACATGCTGCAGTCCATGGGGTCACAAAAAGTCAGACAGGAATTATCAACTGAACAAAAACAACAAAACCATCTGCTACTGCTAGAGATTCAGGTTGCTTCCAATTTTCAACTAAGAAAAATAAAGCCACAGTGAGTAGCCTCACACACACATTTTACTGATATCCTTGATTTTAGTACAAACCCTTCAAAAGAGGATGACTTGACCAAAGGGTATAAATGTTTATATTCCATAAGATAACAGCCATCAACATTTCCTCCAGTGGGTAGGACCGTATTTGTCCTCCTATGTGCTTACCCACACTGAGGATAAATATTTGAAAGACCTTTTCCACCAGTTGGGTGGAAAAGAAGGGGAAAAAGAGAGGGTGGAGGAAGAAGAAGAGAACTGTTTCAATTTGCATTTCTCTGATTACACATGGGGTTCAGCCCTTTCTGTTTGTTTGCCTTTCCTATTTCTTCAATGACCTGCCGACTAGTGTCTGCTGGAGACATTTTCCATACGATGGTAATGTTTTCCTATTGATTTACGGCTGCTTTTAGTATAATAAGGATGGACTTGCAGGTAGACAGTGTTATGTCCTGACTTGCCAATTCTGTGATGGTGCTGGACGCACACAGGGTGCTAATGCTTTTGTGGTCAGCTGTGTCAATTTCCCCCTTTAATACATCTTCTATGGCAAGTAGAGTTCTGTGGACCTTCAGCCTGGCATCTGACCCCAGCTCCTCCACTTGCCACCTGGGGGACCCTCTCTTTGCCTTAATTTCCTTAATTGAAAACAAAAAATAATGAGAGTACATTTACTGCATGAGGTCAGTGTGTGGGAAACAATTTGGGTGCTGGCCCTCAATGACCCGTCTCCTGGTCCTGCCCAGGGAGCACTGGGAGTCTACCCCCAGCCTCCACGTAAGATTGGAACCCAGTCCCCACAGCAGCACCATGAGATGATGAAGCCCCAGCTGATACCTTCACTGCAGCCCTGAGAGATCCTGGCCAGAGAACCTGGACAAGTTGTGCCAAGATTCTGACACACAGAAACTGTGACATACGAGCATTGGTTGTTTTCAGCTATAAGGTCTAGGGCTGATTTGTTACACAGCAGGAGAGAACTAACATATAATATTTGGGAAGTGCTCAGAAGAGTGCCAGTAACAAATTGCAAAAATAGTCTACTGTTTGGCCACTCCTCCCATGAAAAGATGGAGTCCTTGTCCACTTCTGAAGTTGCTTGACTGTGGCTTGCTTTGACCAACGAAGCAGAAGCTCAGGTGATGGAGAGACCTGACAGGCACCTGCATACGGGTCTTTGCCCTCTTACTACCCTCACAGGCCCCTACCACCCTGCCAAGGAACCCATCTGTGGGCTGAGACCACATGGCCCAGTGACCCCTGATGTGCCCCCAGCTTACAATTGGCCACCACTAGACATGCATGAGGCCCTTTACTGCAGACCCCTGAGGGGGCCCATTTACAGAACCGCCTGGCCATGCCCATGCCCAGCACACATTCCCAACCCAACTCATGGGCTGAACAAAGGAGTCCACGGGACACTTACCAACTAATCAATCCATGGGAAACTTACCGTGGTGTATGATGCTTGGTGAAGACCTGACTTACACTCAGCAGTGTTCCCTTCTGAAAATGCAGCACCTTGTTTTCATATACTAGAATATAGAGGGTTGGGGGATACTCGTCACTTCTATTTATATTTTAGCAAACCTTGAACCAATACTGCATGAGTTCTGTTTTAGTTTGGGCCAGGATAATGTTATATACAAGGCTTCCCAGGTGGCACAGTGGTAAAGAACCTGCCTGCAGGAGATGCAGGAGACTCAGGTTTGATCCTTAGATTGGGAAGATCCCCTGGAAGAGAAAATGGCAACTCACTCCAGTATTCTTGCCTGAGAATCCCATGGACAGAGGAGCCTGGTGGGCTACAGTCTTTGAGGTCACAAAAAGTATACCACTGAGCACACACGCACAATGATATATGCTCTTCTCCTGGGCACACGAGGACAAAGTCTCACTAATCTGACTCTACAGAAAATCAGGGAAGTCACAGCAAAGGTGTCAGAGAAGAACAGTGATACGAACCTAGGACCAGAGGTAGAGACAGTCACCATTACTTGAGGGAGGACCCCAGGCCACTGTCCTCTGAAATCAACACTAAACCATCCCAAGTCCCTCTTTCAGTCAGTCATCAAACCCTACAATCTCTCTGTGTACAACCCCGGGCACCAAGGTTTTCCAGCCTCACTAGGTACTTTTCACTGTTACTGTCAGATAGAATCACCTCTTAGGTTTTCATAGGTTCAGTATTTTAATCAAGCTAGAAGTCTTACCTCATCATGTGAGGATTATCACAATGACCAAGGACTCACCATCCCTAGAGAACGGCATTCAGAGAGGTGATGTGACATGGGCAGAGTGGCAAGGCCAGGGGCAGTGAAGCTGGGGTCCCACAGATACCTGGCTTTGTGCAGTGAGTGCCCCACCCCTATGCAGCAAGACGTTTGGCCCAGGAAGAGGACAGGGCCATACTCTGTCCTCTGGCCATACTCCCCATACTCTGTGCTGGGGAGCCCAACCTCTGAGCAGTGTCTTCTGTTAATACAATTAGCAATCCAGTCCCTGACTGAAGAGATCAGTTCCCCTTATTGGCACAAATGCCATCAAAGGCACGTTAATATGTGACCAGCCTTCATAAGTTAAAAAATGATCTACTTTCTAATGCTAAGTATAAATACCTAAAGACAGTGGTTTCACACTAGCCATTCAATTCCAAAAACAGGAACGTATCTGTGTGTCAGTTACAATTCTTAAATTGTCACATCTAACTAGAGTCAAGTCATTAACATATCTGAGAAATTTAGCAATTACAAATAGACCGTCAGGCTTCTTGTAAGCTGACAACTCTTAACACTGGAAAACTACACGTGCCAGCTGACCACCAGCAGAGGCATGAACACCTAGGTCACCAGCCCCTCCCTCCCAATTAATAAGCACTTGGTGGTGAACAAAACCGAGAGGTTAGTCTTCTTAGGAGCCCTAAATTGGCAAGAAGTAAAGCTATCCAGCTTTTCAGTTATCTTCTCATCTCTTTCTAGCTTCCATTTAATGGAAAACTTGTCAAGTTACAACTTTATGTGCCTTGCTCTACAGCACTTATTTTCTACAAATGGGATTTTCTCAGGACAATAACTATACTGACAACACCAGGCTGATTGTGAGAAATGTGTTTTTGCCAATTTTCATGAATGTTGGACATGCCTGACACTATCTTATTTTGTAAATTTACTGCCTTGTTTGTGTGATCTTTGAGATAAATGTATTGTCACAGAAGACCCCAACTACCCTTTCTTTCCCTTCATTTTATAAATGCCAACTTTATTTAACTCTGCTGTCACTTAAGTTTCTTAGCCACATATAATAGTTGAGACTATTTATAAGTCAAGGCTTATACCAATACCCCCAAAATCAGAAAACATGAGTTGGTTCTCCAAAAATTTTTTGATAGTCCAAAAAGTATACCAATATTTTACCCCAAATGGACTAACTATTCAATTGTTAGGGATTTTCTTTCTAATTGTAGTAAAGTACATATAACATAAAATGTACCGTCTTAACCATTTTTTAGGTAACGGTTCAGGGTGTTCAGTCCATTCACACTATAATCTCCAAAATCTTTTTTAAAATTAATTAATTCATTTATTTTTGGTTGCTCTGCGTCTTTGTTACTGTGCAGGCTTTTCTCTGTGGTGAGTGGGAGCTACTCTCTAGTAATGGTGCCCGGGCTTCTTGTTGTGGTGGATTCTCTTGTTGTGGAGCACAGGCTCTAGAGCACAGGTTCAGTAGTTGGACACAGGCTTAGTTGCTCTGATGCATGTGGGATTGTCCAGGACCAGGGACCAAACTCATGTCCCTTGCATTAGCAGGTGGATTCTTAACCATTGGACCACCAGGGAAGTCCCTCCAGAACTGTTTTCATCATCTGTCCCCATTAAAGACCAAGTTCTCACCCCCCTCCTCCCCTGGCCCCTGACACCTACTATTCTACTTTCTGTCTCTGAATTTGGCTCCTCTAGGTATTTTGTGTAAGTGGAATAGTACAGTATTTGTCCATTTTGATTGGTTTATTTCAATCAACATAGTGTTCTCAGGGTTCATCCAGGTTGTAAAATGTGTCAGAAGTTCCTTCCTTTTTAAAGGGGAAAATAGTATTCCATGTTTTGTGAGACAAAGTTCTGTTTATTCATTCATCTGCTGATGGACACTTAGGTTATGTTCTCCTTTTGTTGTTGTGAATAACACTGCTATGAACATGGCTATGCAAATAAATATCTGAGTCTTTGCTTTCTGTTGTTTTGTGTCTATATTCAGAATGGGAATTGCTGGATCATATGGTAATTATGTAATATTTTAAGGCTCCACCATACTGTTTTGTATTCCCAGGTGGCACTAGTGGTAAAGAATCTGCCTGCAATGCAGAAGACATAAGAGATGAGGGTTTGATCCCCGAGTCGGAAAGAGCCTGTGGAAAAGGAAATGGCAACCCACTCCAATTTTCTTGCCTGGGAAATCTCATGGACAGAGGAGTCTGGAGGATTACAGTCCATGAGGTCGCAAAGAGTTGGACACGATTGAGCATGCATGTCCATGTATCCAGTGGACAATGAATCTGAGAACAAGATAAGATCAGTTATAAAAATGAAGAAATGGTAACTGTCTGTGATACTACAATCCCAGTTCTGGGTATACCCCCAAAGAAGGGAAAGTAGCAACTTGAAAACATACTTGAACACCCACGTCTACAACAGCATTTTATTCACAATAGCTGAAGGGTGGAAATAACCCAAGTGTCCATCGACAGATGAACGGATAAACAAAGCATGGTCCACACACACACAACAGAATATTTTTCAGTCTTAAAGAGGAAGGAAATGCTGATGTGTTAAAGCATGGATGAACCACAGGACACCATGCTGTGTGGAACACACCAACCACACAAGACTTATGGACATGACAGGGTAGGGCGTTAAGAAGGAGAGGGTGGGATGAATGGGGAGAGTAGCATGGAAACATATACACTAACATATGTAAAACAAATAGCCAGTGGGAATTTGCTATATGACTCAGGGAACTCAAACCGCTGCTATGTGACAACCTAGAGGGATGGGAGGCGGGAGGGAGGCTGAAGAGGGAAAGGACATATGTATGCGTATGGCTGATCCATGTTGATGTATGGCAGAAACCAACACAATACTGTAATTAACTTTCAATTAAAAATAAATAATTAAAAAAATAACTCACAGTGTGTGATCCCACTTTGTTGAGGTCCCAGAGCCATCAAATTCATAGAGAAAGTCCAGTGGTGGTTCCCTGGGGCTGGGGGAGGGGAGGATGGGGAGCGAGTGTTTATAGTGGGTGTAGAGTGTCAGTTCTGCAAGATGAGAAAGATTTGGAAAGGTAATGGCTGCACAGCAATGTGAACCTCTTTTTTTTTTTTTTAAGTTGTATTGAAAAGTGAAAGTGAAAGTCGCTCAGTCGTGTCCAACTCTTTGTGACCCCATGGACTATACAGTCTATGGAATTCTCCAGGCCAGAATACTGGAGTGGGTAGCCCTTCCCTTCTCCAGGGGATCTTCCCAACCCAGGGATGGAACCTGGGTCTCCTGCATTGCAGGTGGATTCCTTACTAGTTGAGCCACAAGAGAAGGCCAAGAATACTGGAGTGGGTAGCCTATCCCTTCTCCAGTGGATCTTCCCGACCCAGGAATCGAACCTGGGTTCAATCTGCATTGCAGGCGGATTCTTTACCAATTGAGCTATGAGGGTTTTATTGAAGTATAGTTGATTTACAAAGTTGTGTTAATTTCTGCTATACAGCAAAGTGATTCAGTTATACATATATATTCTGTTTCATATTCTTTTCCATTATGGTTTACCACATGTTTCCATGTGCTCTACAGTAGGACCATGTCGTTTATCCATCCTATAGATAAAAGTTTGCATCTGCTAATCCTAAATTCCCAAGCCATCCCTCCCCACTCCCATGGCAACAAGTCTGTTCTCTGTGTCTGTTTCTGTTCCTTAGATTGGTTATGTCATATTTTATTTTGTGTGTTTTTTATTTTATTTTATTTTAATTGGAGGATAATTACTTTACAATATTGTGATGGTTTCTGCCATCCATCAGCATGAATCAGCCATAGGTATACATATGTCCTCGTCCTCTTAAACCTCATATTTTAGATTCCACATATAAGTGATATCGTATGGTATCTTTCTCTGATGTACTTCACTTGCACGATCATCTCTACATCCATCAAACAATGTGAATGTACTTAATGCCACTGAGCTGTATACACTTAAAAATGGTTAAGATGGTGAGTTTCATGTTATGGCTATTTTACCACAATAAAAAATAAAAACAAATGTCCTTTTCCCCCCGTAAAACTGGAATAAAAGCAGACAAGGAAGAGACCCTGGGGCTCTCTGGGGCTGGGGTGTGCGTGCCCAGGGCAGGAGGGGCAGCTGTTTTCATTATCAGCCTGTCAGTGCTGTCTGACTTGAACTCTGTTGTGCACTAGATGGATTTTTTAATATTAATTTTAGAACATAATGGGGAGCAGCGGAGATGAAAAGAAAAGCAAATTGAGGAAGCCGTGTGCCAATAAGCCGGGTGTCAATCATGGACAGACGAGAGGGGATTATCCAGCAGAAGGCTCAGGCATGCTCAGGAGTGGAGTGTCAGGACAAACCCTTCTTGCTTTCCCTTTTAATAAGGTCATGAGCTGGGGGATCAGAGGAATGCTAAAGAGACGAGGGCCTTTGCTGCAGCAAGATGTTAGTGTGTGGCCAGAGCAGCCCCCACTGTGTGGTTGGGGGTCCTGGACCCAAGCCCTGACCTGGAGAGAGGACGGGTTCAGGACAAGAACACAAGGATTATGACATCAGCCTGCGACCTCCCTCAAAGGTGAAATCATCTCAACTGTCTAGAATGCTAAATTTTAAAGTAAGCAGATGAACTCATCAGTGTTACAAATGTTCTGCATTTTGATACCAACATTCATAAACGCCATGAGGAGCAGACCACAGACAAAGGAAGGAAGGGGGCAGATTCTGGGTGGCCACTGGCCCCTCTGAAAGCAGTGAGCTACGTGGGTGGGAGCCGCCCAGGCCACAGTGGGAATGGTCACTGGCCAACAGCCCGCCCTGCCAAGTCCAGAAGGGCAAGATGTCCAGAAACCACCAGATGAAAACTGGGCAACAAGGCTTTGAATGTGCAAGTAGAACAAAAGCCACACAAGGAACAGGGTGCAGAACTGGGTTCTCCACTTGAAGGACTCTGATGTGAAAAGAGGAATAAGGGATTTCCCCAGCTCTTCAGGAAGAGCTGGGGAAAGGAGGATCACTGTGCAAAATCAGACTTGGCTCTGGTCTGACAACAGAGATCCCCATAGTTGGCTCTAGGACACCAGGTACTCCCAAGTCAGAAATACCACGGACAGCACCCTGCATTCTGTAGAGGGGTGATTTAACTGAACTGTAAATACCTAATATTCCACAACAATAAGAACAGAAGCAGCCACGAGAAAGAATGACTGGCATTTATTTAGTTTAAACCACAGCCAGGCAATCCTCGCTACACTTTCATTGCATGCTCACTCGGTAATTCCTTGTTATCTGAATTTTATGATTCATTATAAATATTATCAACAAACCAAAAAAAATGAGGCTATTTGATTATACATCATGAGTTCTTCAGGATGACAGTTGCAGCTAAATGATGGCGGGGGAGGAAAGGGTGGGATGAACTGAGAGCGTAGCACTGAAACACACACACCAGCATGTGTAAAACTGTTGAATATGTAAAGATGTTCTTATATAATGCTAGTTCAGGACTCTAGCAACTGTGAGGCTATGCCCCAAAAGTGTAAATATCAATTTTTAAAAAAATTTCTGGGACTTTCCTGGTGGTCCAGTGGCTAGGACTCTGAGCTCCCAGTGCAGGGGGCCTGAGTTCAATCCCTGGTTGGGGAGCTGGATCCCATGCCACAACTAAAGAGTTCACATGCTGCAACTAAGACCCAGTGCAGCCAAATAAATAAATATTTTTAAAAAAATTTCTTCTGGATTAAAGTCGTACCTCTCACAGGACCTGCACAAAGGCCATCTCAGCAACCCTGCTTGGCCAAATGCTGGGAAATATCTTCCCCCAAGGATCAAGCCAGGATGAGGCTGACACAGAATTCAGGGGGTGTCCATGGTGACCCCCTTATCCCATCCTGACAGTCTCCTTCCCCAAAATTCTGACACCTGCTACAACATGGACACACCTTGAGGACATCATGCTAAGTGAAACAAGCCAGTCACAGAAGGGCAAATACTGTGTGACTCCTCTTCTACGAGGTCCCTGTGTGTACGTGCTTGCGTGCTCAGTAGCTCAATCATGTCCCATTGTAGCCTGCCAGGCTCCTCTGTCCATGGGATTTCCCAGGCAAGAATACTAGAGTGGACTGCCATTTCCTCCTCCAGGGTATCCTCCCGACTCAGGGATCATACCCAGGTCTTCTGCACTGGCAGGTGGACTTTACCACTGAGCCACCTGGGAAGGAGTCAATTTCCTAAAGGCAGAAAGGAATGGTGTCAGGACGTCCTTGGTGGTCCGGTGGTTAGGACTCCATGTTTCCAATGCAGAGGGTGTGGGTCCAATCCCTAGTCATGGAACTAAGATCCAACATGCCACTCGATGCAACCAAGAATTTTTCAAAAAAAGAAAAGAAAAACTAGATGGTGGGTGCCAGGGGCTGAGGCAGGGGCAAGCAGGGAGTTAGTATTTCATGGGGACAGAGTTGCAGTTTTGCAAGATGAAAAGAGGGAAAGACAGATGGTAGTGAGGTTTGCAGAGCAATGTGAATGTACTTAATGCCACTGAACCGTACACTGAAAAATGGTTAAGAGGGTAGATTTTTCTTATGTGTATTTTGTTGCTGTTGTTACGTCACTCAGTCGTGTCCAAATCTTTGCAACCCCATGGGCTGCAGCACACCAGGTTTCCCTGGCCTTCACTATCTCCCAGAGTTTGTTCAAGTTCATTTCCATTGAATTTGTGATGCTATCTAACCATGTGTATGTGTATTTTAACAAAATTAAAAATTAAAAAAAAATCTTCTAGTCCCAAAGGCTGCCTTCCATTCAAATCTCCCAGAAGGAAACCAGCAGGGTCCCCTCCAGGGACCCC
Source organism: Bubalus kerabau (assembly GCF_029407905.1). NCBI lineage: Eukaryota > Metazoa > Chordata > Mammalia > Artiodactyla > Bovidae > Bubalus > Bubalus kerabau. Next base: position 28,885,163 of record NC_073642.1, read on the forward strand.
AGCTGCAGGCAGGAGTTCTCCTAGAAAAATTGCTCCCTCTGTATTTCTCTCCACACTTGAATTGTCTTTACCACCATGGGAATATCTTACTTTCCTTTTCTAAAATCAGCGCCCTTGAGTACTCAGAAAGAATAGTGAAAACCACTGATTTTCTACAAGCAAGCAGCAGGGGGTTGGTAGCAGGTATGTTCAATACAGCTTTGGAAACTGTAGAATGGATTTCTTCACATCACCAAGAAGAGGCTAAGACAAGAGCAAACAATTGATGCCAAATTAAAAAACCCTTAACAAACACACCACAGAAAATCACAACATGCTTATAAACACTGGCATAGAAGAGCAAAGCTGACTGAGGAGGAAGGGGAGGCCGCAACCACCATGTTGGCTCCGTTTCTGTTACCCAATTCGCCATGAGCACAGCAGTCCTGGGCCAGAAAGTCCTGTTCCCCAGATACACATTTCCTGTGAGCAGGGCAAACTTCACCTCAACTGACCACCTCCCTCTCTCACACATCCCTGCAGGCTAAGCCAGGGGGGTAAAATTTTTGTCACTGGGGCCCCCAGCCCAGCCCATCCCACCCCCTAGGACGGCTGACACTGCCAGGCAATCATGTTAAAGCCTAGATGCACCTCCTTCTCAATCCTTCCAGAAACTGCTGGAAGCCACAATACACTGATGGGCACCAGAAGACCAAGTAACGGAGTCACCTGCGCAGTCCCAGAAGCTACCAGCCAGCCACGGTGACATAGAAGGGGCTCTGCCTTCCAGGTGTCAGAGACAAGATAATCCTTCAAAGATGCTGAGCAATTCCTTCCTTGGAATTTTACTGTGAACTGTCCCAAGTTTATTATTTATTATTAGAAGATGGCAGAGTAGAAGCACATGCGCTCATCTTCTCCTGAGAGAACTCCAAAATTACAACTTGCTGCTGAATAACCATCGAAAGGAAAAGGTTGGATCCCACCAAAAAAAGATACTGCACATCCAAGGGCAAAGGCGAAGCCCCAGTAAGATGGTAGGAGGGTCAAAATTGCATTTAGAATCAAACCCCATACCTTCCAGAGATGCTGGGAGGGCTCAAACAAAACCTTGTGCGCACAAGGACACACAGACCCCACAGAAACTGAGCCAGGCCTGTATTTGAGTCTCCTGTAGAAGTATGAGTCAGCAGTGGCCTGCCGCAGGGTCACGGACTCTGGATGCAGCTACCTGGCCACAAAGGCTGTGGCCTAAGCCCTCTTGGAGGTCACCATTAACCTCACTGTAGAGCTACTGAGCAGGTGACCCACAAACTGCAGAACAATTATATCAAAGAAATTCTCACACTGGTAAGAAAGTTCTAGGACCCACAACAGATTTCCAAACCTGGGGATCTAGCAAAGGGACTGAGAACTCCCAGAGAATTTGACTTTGGAGGCCAGTGGGATTGATTACAGAACTTACACAGGACTGGGGAAACAGACTCTTGGAGGGCAAGAACAAAACCCTATGTGCATCAGAACCCAAGAAAAAGGAGCAGTACCCCAAAAGAGACTGACCCAGACTGGCCTGTGAGTGTCCCCAAGTCTCCAGTGGAGGCATAGGTGAGCAGTGGTCTGCTGCAGGGTAGCGGGCACTGAGTGCCACAGTGCATGCCTGAAACCTTTTGAAGGAGGTCGCCATTATCTTCGCTACCTCCACCATAGTTTGGTCTCAGGTCAAACAACAGGGAGAGAAAACAGCCCCATCCATCAACAGAAAATTGGTACTGAGCATGGCCCCGCCCATCAGAACAAGACCTAGTTTCCCCCCGAGTCAGTATCACCCATCAGGAAGCTTCCATAAGCCTCTTATCCATCAAAGGGCAGATAGAATGAAAACCACAATCACAGAAAACTAATCAAATTGACCACAGCCTTGTCTAACGCAAGGAAACTATGAGCCATGCTGTGTAGGGCCACCCAAGATGAACAGACCATGGTGTAGAGTTTTGACAATACATGGTCCACTGAAGAAGGGAATGGCAAACCATTTCAGTATTCTTGCCTTGAGAACCATGATCAGTATGAAAAGGCAAAAAGATGACACTGAAAGATAAACTTGCCAGGTCGGTAGGTGCCCAATATGCTACTGGAAGAATGGAGAAATAGCTCCAGAAAGAATGAAGAGATGGAGCCAAAGTGAGAACTAGGCCCAGTTGTGGATATGACTGGTGATGGAAGTAAAGTCTGATACTATGAAGAGCAATATTGTATAGGAACCTGGAATGTTAGGTCCATGAATCAAGGCAAATTAGAAGTGGTCAAACAGGAGATGGCAAGAGTGAACATCGACATTTTAGTAATCGGTGAACTAAAATGGAATGGAATGGGTGAATTTAACTCAGATGACCATTATATCTACTACTGTGGGCAAGAATCCCTTAGAATAAATGGAGTAGCCCTCACAGTCAACAAAACAGTCTGAAATGCAGTACTTGAGTGCAATCTCAAAAATGACAGAATGATCTCTGTTGTTTCCAAGGCAAACCATTCAATATCACAGTAATCCAAGTCTATGTCCCAACCAGTAATGTTAAAGAAGCTGATACTGAACAGTTCTATGAAGACCTATGAGGCCTTCTAGAACTAACACCCAAAAAAGATGTCCTTTTCATTATAGGGGACTGGAATGCAAAAGTAGGAAGTCAAGAGATACCTGGAGTAACAGGCAGGTTTGGCCTTGGAATACAAGATGAAGCAGGGCAAAGGCTAACAGTTTTGCCAAGAGAACACACTGTTCAAAGCAAACACCCCCTTCCAACAACACAAGAGAAGACTCTACACATGGAAGTCACCTGATGGTCAATACCGAAAATCAGACTGATTATATTCTTTGCAGCCAAAGATAGAGAAATTCTATACGGTCAGCAAAAACAAGATCAGGAGCTCACTGTGGCTCAGATCATGAACTCCTTATTGCCAAATTCACACTTCAATTGAAGAAAGTAGGGAAAACCACTAGGCCATTCAGGTATGACCTAAATCAAATCCCTTACAATTATACAGTGGAAGTGACAAATAGATTCAAGGGATTATATCTGATAGACATAGTGCCTAAGAACTATGGATGGAGGTTTGTGACACTGTACAGGAGGCAGTGATCAAAACCATCCCAAAGAAAAAAGAAATGCAAAAGGCAAAATGGTTGTCTGAGGAGGCATTACAAATAGCTGAGAAAAGAAGAGAAGCAAAAGGCAAAGGAGAAAAGGAAAGATACACCCATTTGCATGCAGAGTTCCAAAGAATAGCAAGGAGAGATAAGAAAGCCTTCCTCAGTGATCAATGCAAAGAAATAGAGGAAAACAATAGAATGGGAAAGACTAGAGATCTCTTCAAGAAAAATTAGAGATACCAAGGGAATATTTCATGCAAAGATGGGCACAATAAAGGACCAAAATGGTATGGATCTAACAGAAGCAGAAGCTATTAAGAAGAGATAACAAGAATACACAGAAGAACTATACAAAAAAGATCTTAATGACCCAGATAACCACGATGGTGTGATCACTGACCTAGAGCCAGACATCCTGGAATGTGAAGTCAAGTGGGCTTTAGGAAGCATCACTACAAACAAAGCTAGTGAACGTGATGGAATTTCTGTTGAGCTATTTCAAATCCTAAGAGATGATGCTGTGGAAATGCTGCCCTCAATATGCCAGCAAATTTGGAAGACTCAGCAGGGGCCACAGGACTGGAAAAGGTCAGTTTTCATTTGAATCCCAAAGAAAGGCAATGCCAAAGAATGTTCAAACTACTGCACGATTGCACACATCTCACATGCTAGGAAAGTAATGCTCAAAATTCTCCAAGCCAGGCTTCAACAGTACATGAACCATGAACTTTCAGATGTTCAAGCTGGATTTAGAAAAGACAGAGGAACCAGAGAACAAATTGACAACATCCACTAGATCATGGAAAAAGCAAGAGAGTTCCAGAAAAAATCTACTTCTGCTTTATTGATTATGCCAAAGCCTTTGACTGTGTAGATCACAACAAACTGTGGGAAATTCTTCAAGAGATGGGAATACCAGACCACCTTACCAGCCTCCTGAGAAATCTGTATGCAGGTCAAGAAGCAACAGTTAGAACCAGACATGGAACAACAAACTGGTTCCAAATTGGGAAAAGAGTACATCACGGCTGTATATTGTCACCCTGCTTATTTAACTTATATGCAAAGTACATCATGCGAAATGCTGGGCTGGATGAAGCACAAGCTGGAATCAAGACTGCCGGGAGAAATACCAATACCTCAGATATGCAGATGACACCACCCTTATGGCAGAAAGTGAAGAAGAACTAAAGAGTCTCTTGATGAAAGTGAAAGAGGAGAGTGAAAAAGGTGGCTTAAAGCTCAACATTCAGAAAACGAAGATCATAGCATCCGGTGCCATCACTCTATGGCAAATAGATGGAGAAACAATGGAAACAGTGACAGACTTTATTTTCATGGGCTCCAAAATCACTGCAGATGGTGACTGCACCCATGAAATTAAAAGACGCTTGCTCCTTGGAAGAAAAGCTATGACTATCCTGCTGCTGCTGCTGCTAAGTCGCTTCAGCCGTGTCCAACTCTGTGCGACCCCATAGACGGAAGCCCACCAGGCTCCCCCATCACTGGGATTCTCCAGGCAAGAACACTGGAGTGGGTTGCCATTTCCTTCTCCAATGCATGAAAGTGAAAAGTGAAAGGGAAGTCGCTCAGTCGTGTCTGACTCTTAGCGACCCCATGGATTGCAGCCTACCAGCCTCCTCCATCCATGGGATTTTCCAGACAAGAGTACTGGAGTGGGGTGCCATTGCCTTCTCCGATGACTATCCTAGACAGCCTATTAAAAAGCAGAGACATTACTTTGCTGACAAAGGTCTGTCTAGTCAAAGCTATGTTTTTTTCAGCAGTCATGTATAAAGAAAGCTGAGTGCTGAAGAATTGATGCTTTTGAACTATGGTGTTGGAGAAGACTCTTGAGAGTCCCTTGGATGGCAAGGAGATCAAACCTGTCAACCCTAGAGGAAACAGTCCAGAATATTCATTGGAAGGATGGATGCTAAAGCTGAAACTCCAATACTTTTTTGGCCTCCTGATGCAAAGAACTGACTCATTTGAAAAGACTCTGATGCTGGGAAAGATTGAAGGCAGGAGGAGAAGGGGGCAACAGAAGATGAGATGATTGGATGGCATCACCAACTCAACAGACATGAGTTTGAGTAAGCTCCGGGAGTTGGGGATGGACAGGGAAGCCTGATGTGCTGCAGTCATGGGGTCGCAAAGAGTCAGACATGACTGAGCAACTGAACTGAACTGTCCCAAGTTGTAAGTGCTAGCAAATAAACACTTAACATTGCAAGAGCCAAGTAAAACACATCTGGAGGCAGACAGCCACCTGTGGCCCTCGGTTTCCTGACCTCTAAACTAAAAGATATCCTTCAGTGCTCAGGGTGAACATGAAAATGTAAGTGTTAAAAGAAAAAAAAAAAAAAAAGAGATGGAGAAGGAAATGGCCATCTACTCCAGTATTCTTGTCTAGAAAATCCCACAGATAGAGAAGCCTGGTGGGTTATAGTCCATGGGGTCAAAAAGAGTGAGACAGGACTGAGCAATACCAAAAAATCCCAGTCAATCTAATTTTAAAAATGGGCAGAGTATCTGAATAAGCATTTTTCTAAAGGAAATACAGATGACCAAAAAGATACATGAAAAGAGGCTCAATATCGTTAATCATCAGGGAAATGCAAATCAAAACTACCCTGAGATATCACCTCACACCTGTCAGAATGGCTGTCACCAAATAGACAAGAGATGACAAGTATTGGCATATACGTGGAGAAAATGAAACTGTTGGTGGGAATATAAATTGGTGCAGACACTCTGGAAATCAGTATGGAGGTTCCTCAAAATATTAAAAATAGAATTAACATATGATGCAGCAACTCCACTTTTGGGTATATATCCAAACAAAAATACTAACTTGAAAAGATATATATGCAGCCCCTTGTTCACTGCAGCATTATGTACAATAGCCAAGACATGGAAACAATCTAAGTGTCTATCCATGGATGAACGGATAAAGAAAAAACACACACATATATATAATATATACACACATATACACAGTGAATATTATTCAATAGTCAATTCAATTATTCAGTATTATTCATGTTTAAAAACAATGAAATCTTGCCATTTGTTACAACATGGATAGACATTGAAGGTATTATGCTAAGTCAAACAAGTCAGCCAGAGAAAGATAACTGCTGTATGATCTTATATGTGGAATTTAAAAACAACAACAAAACAAGTTTATATATACAGAGAACAGACTGGTGGCTGACAGAGATGGGTACTGAGGAAGTCTGGTGAAATGAGTGATGACAGATACAACTTGTAGTTATAAAATAAGTGTCCTGGGAATGTAATGTACAGCATGGGGACTATAGTTAGAAATACTGTGTTGTGTATTGGAAACTAGCTAAGTGCTGTGATTCATGGGGTCACAAAGAGTTGGACACAACTGAGCGACTGAACTGAACTGAACTGAAGAGAGTAGATTGTTAAAGTTCTCATCACAAGAAAAAAAACAGTGACAATGCACGTTGATGGACGTTAGCTAGACTTGGGGTGAACATTGCACTTCCCAACCAATACAAATATCGAATCATTATGTTGTTCCCCCGAAACTAATACAATGTTACATGTCAATTACGCCACAATAAAAATAATTTATCTTAAAAAAACAACAGAGAGGTCTTCCCTGGTTGCTCAGTGCTAAAGAATCAGACTGCCAGTGCAGGAGATATAGGTTGAATCCCTGGTCTGGGAAGATCCCACATGCTGCAGAACAACTAAGCCCATAATAGTAGAAGTGGCTCTTCCTTCCGTACAGGCTAGCCTCTGTGATGACTGTGCTGCTGGAAGACGCCCCCCTCGGTTCCTGTGACAACCTGCTGCAGCCCCAGACATGGACACTCTCAGCTCTACGGACAGCAGTCAACTCTGAACCAACGCACCCAGCAAAACAAGATCTGGTAGCAAGAGAGACACCATGGGAGCAGAGAGAAGGGACCCTGCATTCCCCAGAAGGGACATGAGGCCATCACAGGACAGGAATCCTGAGACACAAGATGTCACTATGGATGCCGGTCCTGGTGTCCGCTCCCCTGGTCACCTGTTCAATCTGGACAGGCATGTCTCCCGTCTCCAGGGAAACCAGCCCCAGCGGAAAGACGACTGGTCCATGGCGACAGGCATCTGATTTCACTTCTCAGTGATGCCTTGCCAAGGAGGGCAGGGAATGGGGGGTGGAATCTGTATCCTGTCCACATTAATATCTATCCATGAGCTAATAGTCTATTAAGGAATACTCACAGACAAGATAATCATATCTGGGGAATGTGACAGATGAGCAAATGAAAACAAATGTAAACTTACAAAATGTCAAGGGGCAACAGTATGAAATCCAGAGACATAAAGCACACATAGAAGTTTCAGGCAGTTTTACACCATTCAAGATGCAACTTTAGCTCTGTAATTTTTATAACTGAAACTGGCAATTCTTTTTATCTTCAAAATAATGAGACTGGTGATTTACATAATAGGTGTGATCATTTGAAAAAGAGTATTGTGTACTTTATTATATGCTTCTAAGTTGACCTCCCACCATAAGACAAAAAGTCGATGCTCACATCTGTTCTGGGGAGGGGAATGGTTAGCTGACCCTCTTCTTATTTTCAGAAGGCATTCTGGCTAAAATATCAGCAGAAAAGATCACGACAATGATAAATAGGTCAGACGCTGGCCACATTCTCTGAGAGCACATCCAAGCAAGTGGTGGTGTGTGAGAGCTTATTTCACCTTCAACAGCCGGGTTTTACCATTCTTTAAGTCTTTTTTTTATTTGAAAGTCAAAATACATCAATACTAACATAACACTCACAGCCTATATTTATTAACTGCTCATCATGATCCACTCACTGCATTAAGAAAAATTCTGCATAAATTTTCTCATTCAAATCAGTCAGGAATTATTATGCCTATTTTATGGCTAAGAAAACCAAGGGTTGGAATTTTAAAGCCACATGTGATGCCCCAAATCACATGCTGAAGATTGCCAGGGATGACACGAACTTGATATCCAATTTCCAAGTCCAGGCTGCCTGAATAACAGAAGTGTCATCTTCTCATCAATTTCTCTGGTTAAATACTAGTGAGGCTTTTTAAAAATCAGGAATCAAATCACACTTCTTATGTTTACTGGCCATTTGTATTTGTTCTTTTTAAAAACTGCTCACCCATTACCTTTTTTTTTTCTGATTTTCTCAACTGGAATATTCACTTTTTTCTATTGATTTGTTAAACTCAACACTTACTAAATACTTTAAAACATTTCCTACCAAAGGCAATGTTTTCCCCCAAGCTTTCTGTCTCTATTCAGTTTTCTTCAAGTGCCAGTAATACATTTTAATAACTAGCTGCACACATCTCCCCTCATTGTTGTTCTTTTGTAAAAAATTTCCTTGAATGCAGTTTTCTGTTTCTTCCTTGAATACTAGTCCATTTTGGGTTTTGCTTCTTAAGAAAATATGATGGCATCTTTTCATAGAAAAACAGCTATTTCAGTAAGATTTTCAAATACATTAGAGGTGCACAAACACTTCTTAGGTTTAAATGCTTATTTCTGCATCGCCTACCTTCTTGTTCAGTAACATTTTCTTTGTTTTTCTGCTTTGGGGGAAGATTATTCTTATCACGTGATTTTTAAAAAAAATCTTATTGATCTTTTCCAAAATGGTTAGATTTATTCATCAAATTTTTCATATTCAATTTTATCTTTATTCTCTCCTATTTTTATCTGGATGTGGCTTATTGTTTTTTTTTTTTCCCCCACAAGTTTACTAGAGCGGCACGTTCAATTCATTTAAAAATTTTTTTCAGGACTTTCCTGGTGGTTCAGTGGCTGGACTCTGCCCTCCTAATGCAGGGGGACCAGGTATGATCCCTGATCAGCGAACTAGATCCCACATGCCACAACTAAAGATCCTGCATGCCATAACTAAGACCCAACACAACCAAATAAATTAATTAAAAAATTTTTTCTTTTTACCTAACAATGATAGCACTGAAGCTATAAACTGTCCTGTGAACACATATAGTTAATAGAGTATTGCTGTTGTTATTTCCATTTTTATAATTTTCACTCACTATTTGGTGTTTATTATTTCTGTGCATTTCCATACTTATACTGCAAATGAAGGTTTCCTAAAATGATGGTTTTGTTTTGTATACTTTACATAAATGTTATCAAGCTATTTTTTAAAAGTTTGGATTTTGATCCAAGGGTTATTTGGCCTAGTGACTGTTTTTATTTATTCATTTTTGTTTGTTTGCCTTTTTAAAAATGAAGTTTACCTATGCCTTTATTCTAGCTTTACAGAATGGTGGTCATAGAACCATAATTTCTGCATTTTAGAATAAGCTGATGTTTTCCTTGAGAATGTAATCAATGTTTTAAATGGTTCATCAGTATTTAAGTGGATATTTCCTGATGCGATAGAATATTGGTATATACTTATTAACATGTCCTTTTATATTATTAAATTATTTCATATCTTTATTCAGTTTGCCTTAACCCTTGGGTCAAAATCCAAACTTTAAAAAAATAGCTTGATAACATTTATGTAAAGTATACAAAACAAAACCATTATTTTAGGAAACCTTCATTTGCAGTATAAGTATAAAAATGCACAGAAAAATAATAAACACCAAATAGTGAGCGAAAAATTATAAAAATGGAAATAACAATAGCAATTTTCTATTAACTAAAGAAATTAGTAACTTTGAGATGAAAACTGTGACTTTTGTCAATTTCTCACACCTTTTATTTGATGTGTTTTGAGGCTGTATTTTTAGTAAAGGATCAAGACACTTTTATCCTCACTTCAGCATTTTCTTTTGTTTCCATAAAATTACTCATTCCTTTTGATCCCCTCTGCCTTGATTTAATATGGCTTTTCAGCTGGACCTGTCTTGTACATCTCTGTCCTTTATTTTTAGCATCTTGGTACCTTTGTTTTAGGGGCTTCCAAGGTGGCTCAGGGTAAAGAATCTGCCTGCCAGTGCAGAAGACACTAGAGACGAGGGTTCGATCCCTGGGTTGGGAAGATCCCCTGGAGAAGAAAATAGCAACCTGCTCCAGTATTCTTGCCTGGGAAATCCCATGGACAGAGGAGCCTGGTGGGCTGCAGTCCATGGTGTCACAGAGAGTCGGACAAGACTGAAGTGACTAAGCACACAAACATGCACTACATATAAAAGTAAACACATACGTCATAGATGAGCATGTAAAAAAGGTTTAACTTTTAGAAGAAATAATGAGAATTTCTCTATATAGTATCAGGATATGGAAGTGATAGTGAAAGTCGCTCAGTCATATCTGACTCTTTGCAACCCCATGGACTATACAGTCCATGGAATTCTCTAGGCCAGAATACTGGAGTGGGTAGCCTTTCCCTTATCCAGGGAATGTCCCCAACCCAGGGATCATACCCAGGTCTCCCGCGTTGTAGGAGTGTTCTTTCCCTGATGAGCCACAAGGGAAGTCCAAGAATACTGGAGTGGGTAGCCTATCCCTTCTCCAGGGGATCTTCCTGACCCAGGAATCGAACCCAGGGTCTCCTGCATTGCAGGCAGATTCTTTACCAACTGAGCTAAAATATTTCTTAAATAAGACAAAAATCATTTAAGGAAATGTTTATGTATTTAACTACATCAAAATGTAAACCTCTTAGGGCAAGTGACAGTCTACAGTCTAGGAGAAGATATTTATAATATTACTTTGAAAGTGTCCAGAACAGGGACTTCCCTGGTGGTCCAGTGGTTAAGACTCTGTGCTTCCACAGCAGGGGCATAGGTTCAATCCCTGGTCAGGGAACTAAGGTCTCACATGCCACGCGGTGCAGCCAAAAAATAACAATAAAGTTTTTTTTATAAAAAGTGTCCGGACTATATAGAGATCCTATAAATTGGTAGAAAAAAGCAAACCCCCCAACAGGAAAATTAACAAAAGACACAAATAGGTAATTTAATGAAGAAGAAATCCCACAGCAAATAACATAAAAATAAATGTAAACTCATTAAATTCAGGAAATAGAAGTGAAAACAATGATTAATACCCTGAGGCAGATTTACTAGGGAGCTAATGAAGTGTAAGCATCAAGACCCCCTCACTCATGTGGGCTCTTTACAAGGTCCTGGCTTCCCATGGTAATAACACAGTCATACATTTTTGCAAATTTTGTAAAATTAAAATGCTCATGGACTTTTTGGAATCTAATAAAGAGGAAGCTGAAATGGTCTGGGGCACATTGATATGATTTGTCATCATGTTGGTGTAATTAGGTTCCTGCTACCCTTCCCAGTAGAACTGGTAAACAGTGGTCCCTCTGCTGCCCCACGCCAGCACACCCACAGAGTGGGATGCAGCCTGGGGACTGGAGGTTCTGCACTGTACAAAATGCCACACTGGGACATCCCTGGTGGTCCAGTGGTTAAGAATCCACCTTCCAATGCAGGGGACATGGGTTTGATCCCTCGTTGTCGAATTAAGATCCCATATGCCAGGAGGCAACTAAGCCTGAGTGCCACAACTACTGAGCCTGTGTGGCACCACTAGAGAGAAGCCTACACGCTGCAACTCAGACCTATGTGGCCAAATAAAATATAGTTTAAAAGATACATATAAAAAAATGCCACACAGCACCTACTACCAAAAGGGCAAAGAAGCATCTTAAGATTAAACTCTGTACAAGAAAACTTGAAATGCCCTACAATTTTACCATCCATGCATGAAAGAAACTTTATGGATGTTTCTAAACTCTACAGAAATCCTAAATGTGGTGAAATAAGCGTTTCTGAAGCTGAAGCTCCAACACTTTGACCACCTGATGTGAAGAGCCAATTCACTGGAAAAGACTCTGATGCTGAGAAAGATTGAGGACAGGAGGAGAAGTGGATGACAAGGATGAGATGGGTGGATGACATCATCGACTCAATGGACATGAATTTGAGCCAACTCTGGGAGATGGTGAAAGACAGGAAAGCCTGGCGTGCTGAAGTCCATGAGGTCACAAAGAATCAGACATGACTTGGTAACTAAACAGAAACAACAAATTTTTTCTAGATTACTCGGGGGGGCGGGGGGCGGGGGTGGGATCTTAAAGGAATGATGTCAGCAAAAAAAAAAAAAACTTAGGAGATGCAAAATTTTACCTCTCAATAAAAACAAGGAAAAACTGCAAAAACTGTCATTATCAACTTTTTAGGAACTCTGAAAACTATCAAAGGCTTACAGCAACACGGGAAGTGTTTACTCAAAGAAAAATATCTAAATCTCAGTAGGAACAGTGAGCTTTGTGTAGTATTTTTACTGCAGTCCCATTCCCTACTCCTCAGTGGCAGCCTTGAAAATAACAGCCCACAGTCATAGTATCAGAGGGAGCAGAATGGGCCGCTTTCACAAAGAAATGTCATTATTTCTTTTAATCCATCTGGTGCCTCCCTGGAAGACCAGATCAAAAGGCTTATTTTTATTTTATCTGACTAGGAGTTCTCCCAGTGCTAAAGTTCCTACCCAGGGATATTTGCTGCAAACATTTCCAGGCAAATGTTTTATTCACTATTGCCTGGGGTAATACACAACAGTCTGGGCCAACAATACCCTAATCAACGCTAATCAGAAAGCTAAGGATGAAAGGCTGAGGAACCAAAGGAGCTCTGAAAAGTTCAGAAGTATTCCTAGAAACCTAAAAGTTCATGCACATGTAGAGCTGCACCCAGGCTCAAGAAAGACTCAAGACGGCACTAAGCTGTCACCTCTGGCTGACCTGAGCTCTATACAAGTCACCTGGATGACTCTGAACAGGCCCCGACAGGCACACTGTCAATGCTAAAGGAAATCAACCCTGAATATTCATTGGAAGGACTAATGTTGAAGCTGAAGGTCTAATACTTTGGCCACCTGATGCAGAGTCAACCCATTGGAAAAGACCTTGATGCTGGGGAAGACTGAAGGCAGGAGGAGAAGGGGGCAACAGACAATGAGAGGGTTGGATGGCATCACCAACACAATGGACATGAGGTTTGAGTAAACTCCAGTAGACAGTGGAGGACAGGGAAGCCTGGTGTGCTGCAGTCCATGGGGTCACAGAGTCAGACACAACTTAGTGAATGAACAACAACACGCACACAGAGCCCCCTGGCAAAGACAGGGACATTTTTTTGGTTGCAATCATGTAAGGAAACATCATTAGCAGACCATCAAGCTCTCAGAACAGAGTATAGCAACACACACAGCAAAGAATGCAAAGTTCACAAAATTAGCTCAGAAAAGTGACCAGCAAAGAACAACTCCAAGGAGCAACAAAAGCCAGGAGGGAAGGGAGAACATGGTTTCCAGAGTTACGACATAATAAGAATATGCAAAATGCCCACTTTTCAAAAAAAAAAAAAAAAAAAAGGTATGCAAAGAAACAGGAAGATATAACCCAATACAGGAAGAAAAAGCAATCAAAAGAAACCATCTCTGAGGAAGCACAAATATTGGACCTACTGGACAAAGACTTTGAATAAGCTTTTAGGTGTTAAAGACCAAAGGAAATCATGACTAAAGAACCACAGGAAAGCAAGAGAATGTCTCACCAAATAGAAAATACAATAAAGAGACAGAAATTAAAGAAGAAAAATAATAGAAGTTCTGAAACTGAAAAGTATACTAACTAAAATGAAAAATTCTCCTTAGGGGCTCAAAAGCAGATTTTAGCAAAAAGAGGAAAGAATAAGTCAACCTGAAGGTTTTAAGACTGTCCAGTCTGGGACTTCCCTGGTGGTCCAGTGGTTAGGACTCTAAGCTTCCACTGCAGTGGTACCAGTTCAATCCCTGGTCAGAGAACTAGGATCCCACATGCCACATGGCATGGCCAAAAAGTAAAACAAACAAAAAAAAAGATTGCTCAGTTTAAGAAACAAAAAGCAAAAAAATGAGCAGGGCCTCAGAGACCTGCAAGGTGCCACCACCATGCTCCACATACACATTTGACGGATCTCAGAAGCACAGGCGAGGGAAGAGGCACAGAGAATATTTGAAGAAATAATGAATGAATAAGCTGTAGACCATCAGAACTGATCAGTCAATTGCCAAGCACACACATGAGGCTAGTGTCCAAGAGTTTTATTCTGTTTTCTGATAACCCCGAGAGGTAGGGTGCCCTGATCTCCGCATCATGGGAGGGGCAGAGTAGAGGTCAGACGTGCAGAGGACAGGAAGGAGGGGGCACTATCCCCACACTATCACCCCTGCCCCACTACTTCTGGTCCCCATCATCTCCAACCTCAGGGGCACTAACAGACTGCAGCACACATGCAATAACAAGCCCTTATTCTGGCACATATAAGATGCCAAAAACTGCAGGACATCCCAGGAAAAGTAGGATGCTGACAAATGTCGATGTACCATTCACTGGGAAGACCCAGCTAGGGTCAGGAAGCATTGAAATGCGAAAATACGCACATCCTGGGCTCAAAACACCTCGTGCACAGTAAGTTCTCAACAGTGGCTATTTGAGAGTGATGGAATTAGGGCAGGGTTTTTGTTTTTGTTTTCTTGGCCCATCTGTATTTTCTAAATTTCCTACAGTGAATTACATTACTGCTAAGATTAGAAAAAATGACAAATAGGAAAGGAAAAAATAAATAAGCCAACCAGATTTACCCTGAAACTAATGAAACTTAAGTTCTGGGCCATCCTATAGTCCCAGGCTCCATCCAAGTCCCATTGGGGTGGCACCAGCTTGTCTGTATCTATGGTTTCATTCTGCACATGCTTCAGGCCCCATTAAGCCGTGATCTGTCTTAGAACCAACAAATATAGGATAACTTAACACGTCTGACTGCTTCAAAAACAGAGAGAGGGCTTCCTTGGTGGCTCAGTGGTAAAGAATCCACTTGCCAATGCAGGTGACACAGTTTCGATCCCAGGGCCAAGCAGATCCCACGTGCCCCAGGGTAACTAAGCTTGTGTGCCATAACTACCGAATCTGTGCTTTAGAGCCTGGGAGCCACAACTACTGGACCCACGTGCTGCAGCTACTGAAGGCTGAGTGTCCCAGTGCCCATGTTCTGAAACAAGAGAAGTCATCGCAGTGAGAAGCCCACACACTGCAACTACAGAGTAGCCCTCACTCTCTGCAACTAGAGAAAAGCCTGCACAGCAACACAAAGCTAGCACAGCCAAAAATCTAAATAAAAAGATAAAACAAAAAGAGAAAGAGAAAATTTTCAATTTAGGTGAGAACAAAAATAGGTAATCAAACCTGCATTCCCCCTCTACCTGTTGTAATCATCACCTCTGCTGCTGCAGACTGAACTGTGTCCCTCCCCTTCCATGTTCACAAGCTGAAGCCCTCAGCCCTGATGTGATGTGATGTTTGGAGGTGGAGCCTTGGAAGGTGATTATGAGATGAGGTTGTAAGGGTGGGGCCCCCAGGGTGGTCTTATTGCAAGTGCCCTTACTGCAAGAAGAAGAGAGTTCATTCTCCACCACATGAGCCCTGAGAAAGGAGGCAGCTGCCCACAAGCCTGGAAACAAGCCCTCCCAGGAACTGATTCCATGGGCATCTTGGACATCCAGCCTCCCACACTGTGAGAAATAAACATCTTTGATTAAACCACCCAGCCTGTGGTGTTCTGTCCTGACAGCCCCAGCTGTCTCAGATACCCTGTCCTCCTCAGAATGCCCAGACCTGATTATACACACACCCAGAGGTCACCTGTCACTCTTCAAGCCACTGCACACTGCTGGAGTTTTATACACAAATGGAGAGCTGCCAACATTTTATAAATTCTATTCACCCAAGAATTCTCTTTTCTCTGGGGTCTGTCAAGTTCTTTAAAAACTCAGCCTCTTTTCATCTGCAGTGAGATTTTCTTTTTAAATCCCTCTTTAAACACTTCCTTTTGTGTGATGTCTTAGCCTTATGCACTGAACATTAAAGAAAAGCTGTTTTCCATTCATTGGTTTGTTTTAGATACACTCTCCCTGACCTTTGAAAATGGCAAAAGAGGGACTTCTCTGGTGGTCCAATGGTTAAGACTCCACGCTTCCACTGCAAGGGGTGCAGGTTTGATCCCTGGTTAGGGAACTGAGATTCCATATGTGGTACAGCATGGCCAGAAAAAAACAAAAGAAAGAACCTGGGCCCACCTGCTTTGAATGTCCAAGCAGTAAAGGGACCAAGTAATAAACCTGGTTAGACTACCTGGCCCCAAGAACCCTAACACCACATGCAACAGAACCCTCAGACAAGTGAACTGCTGGGTTGAACACTGAAATGAAATGACCCTAGTCCTGGTTTATAGTTTGTGGGACTTTGAATATAATTTGTATCCTGCTATTGTGTGAAAACTGTATAAATCTTATTTATGTTGAATTTGTTCATGGTGCTTTTCAAGTAGGTCTACTATATCCTTCTACTTTTCTGTATATTCATTCTATTAATTTTTGAGACATTGATACAGAAACTCCAACTAAAAGTCTTAATTTATCTATTTAAAAAATAATTGTAATATATAGTGGAACTACATGTACAAAGTTCAATATTTTCCAAGTCTCCTGCAAATGTGTTACCATACTTTCTTAATTTAAACAAGAAACAGGTAATGCCACTAAAGCTTAAAGCACTCTCTTTGAAAAGAAATAGGAAAACCCTAAAATTCCACGGCACCGAGTCTGCAAACCATGTATCCACATTCTCATCAAACAAGAAGCAAACAGATTGGGGGATTTTTCCCTCCACAAAAGCCAGCCTCCTCTACCCCATCCACGGAGGAAGGGGACATACGCTGGGTATGATCCACATACCCCGAGATACCACTGGGGAGATAGGTGACACAGCTCAAGGCCTGGAGGAGTGAACAGGAGAGTCTCTCTGTAGCAAGACTCTAAAAGTATTCATGCAGAAATGGTGAGTATTCGCTCACAAAAACAAGCTAGGAGCACTTCCTCTGTACCGTGCCTGTATGTCTGCATCCCACAAGAGCATCCTGACTCAAACGCAACCCTTGGTTTAACGGACAACATCCATCATCAGGAGCATCTCCAAGTCCACCTCCTGGTCTCTCAAGCCTGGAGGCATCTGAGATTTGGGGCACATTTGTGTAATCAACACATACTCGTCAAGTGCCGGATTGGTGGCCAGCGCTGTTCCAGACCATCAGTGGACAAAACCACTGGCAATCTCACCTGCGGGGCTGACATGCTGGACGGGAGGCCTGCTGGGGCTGCCAGGGTGCACCATATGCATTGAAATACAAGATGACAGCGAAATACTGCAGGAAGTAGGGGCACAGAGGAGAATGCAAATGTTACTAGCTCTGCCCCACAAATGCAAAGATCTACCTAGGAGAAAACAAGCTGCAGGGAGGGGAGACAGTAATACTAATACACCAGACACAGCCTGTAAGTCATAATGACTCAACCTTCTCAACAACTCTGCGACACAGATACTGTCACTACTTCCATCTGACTAAGGAGGCAAATAAGTCCCCGTGAGGCTTTATTGTCTGCCCAAGATCAAGCAGCAGGGCTGGGACTTGAACCCAGGCTGTCTGGATGCAAGTGTTAATACCCATGCTACACTGTTCTCTGAAATTCAGTGGGTGTCTATTCATCTCCTCTGGCAACAGGTATTCAAGACACACCACACAAATCCGAATTTCTAGCTTAAAAATACAATGACTCTGGGTAAACAAGGTCCTATTGTATAGCACTGTGAACCATATTGAATATCCTATAATAAACCATTGTGGAAAAGAATATGAAAAAGAACATGTACATATATATATATTTATATATATGTGTGTGTATAACTGAGTCACTTTGAAGCAGAAATTAACACAACACTGTAAATCAACTATACTTCAATAAAATAAAAGTAAAAAAAAATATTAAACTGATACAGCATTTATAAATTTAAATATAAAAATAAAATAAATTTTAAAAGAATAATTCTAACCACTCAAAAATTTTTCATAACCTTTTCTACTGAACTGTAAAGCATATTCATATTCTGCTTCCTGATGAAAGAGAGCAAAATGAAATTTATACTTTAATATTTATCCTTAAAGTAAAATGTACAATGTAGAAGTCTCTATACACACCCCTTCTACTTACACCCATGAAGAGAGGGCCGCCTGAGCACCGTTCCCCAGGCGTCATCAGTGGGCTTGTTGTTGCAAGTGGCATTCTGTATGTGTGGTTTTTTTCCTTTATTTTCTTCCACCTTTATGTATGGCTTGAATGTTTGATAATGGGTATTTATCATCTTTCACAACAAAATTATTCTGAATAAAATGCCCACCTAATGATACTTTGAAAAGACCAAGTGAAAAACACCCATCAATGTGCCTCCTGTAGAAACACAAGGAAAAGCAAGAACATAAGGGCCTTAAGAGGAAGAACATTCCTCTAAAAATAATCACAGGGTCAGAAAGGTCTTTCTCAGACAGGCATCATGGGTGCATTACAGGCAGGCAGCGCCCTGTGAGCCCAGGGCTCCTGCAAGGAGACAGCAGGCTGTGCTCGCAAGGGGCCGGATGAAAGAGCAGGCAGGCCATGGAGACAAAAATGTAAGTTCAGGAGAAGAGCCCACACAGAAGGAGTACAGATCAGAACTTACACCCTGCAAAATCAAACCTGGTTAGAGGGGAAAGCTTCAAAAATTCTACCAGAACCCAAAAACAAAAAGAACGCTGCTTGACAAGGTCTCCTGTAGTGAGACAAAAGAGGAGAGGTCACAGAATACGGGAACAAAATATGTGGATAAAAGATGTTTCATAACGAGCTGCTATTTTCCAAAAAAAAAAAAACTACTGTGGTACAAAAGCAATTATTTTATGGAAGAAAGTCTCTCTCCACCAGCATGTATTAGAGATACTGCCTGAAATGCTCTGTACAGTGTACAAAGGGACAAATTTTGTCTCACCATGTCAGGAAAACACATCTGTATATTCACTTGGAGCATCACATTTCTTGGAATCTAAAATAAAAGACATTATTCACATACACACACACACATAAACACAAAAAAGATAAGAAGGTCCCTTTAAGCTAAACAGGAGCTCAAGTGTAACCTGAGGATTGTCAATAAACATAATTCCATCACATGAACAAAAATGAGTAGCTTTAAAAGAAACAATGGTGATGTTAGCAAGATGGTGGAATGGTTTTCTACCATCATCCCCCAGAGAACACAGAGTGTGACCATCTGTGCATGGACAACAGTACCTTTGTGGGAGTCCAGGAGTCCAACAGAGTACCAACACAGCACTGAAGCAAAAAACCAAGAGCAGAGGCACTGAATAGCGTAAGAGGAACAGTTTCAATTTGCCGTGTTTCAATTTACACGAGGCAGCACTGTGCGGTGCCAATGAAGCCAGCCCAGCCCACCATGTCTTCAGAAGAGAAAGCAGAGGTTGAGGGGGCGCCTAGCTTCCCCAGCTGTGCAAGACACTGTCCAAGAAGTCCACTGTTCTCTTGTTTCACCCAGAATATGGAGTTCATCTGCTCTCAGCACCTCCCCTGGCTTTGCAAGACTGAGAGATGGCAGACAATCTTCAGAACTCCCTGCCAAAAAGGAACACAAAGTGTGGAGCAGGCACACCTGTAGAAAAAGTCTGAGGAAGCCTCAGATTTTCTAGCTGGACCAAGTGATGAAGCTATTTCTCCCCCAAAGCCAGTCAGTAAAGACCAGAGGAACAAGATAAGGGTGCTCACTCTTACACTTCTATTCAACATAGTTCTCGAAGTCCTAGCCACAGCAACCAGACAAAAAAAGAAATAAAAGGCATCCAAACCAGAAAGGAAGAAGCAAAACTGTCTCTGTTTACAGATGATATGATCTTACAAATAAAAGTTCTATAAAAAATTCTAACGATTTCACTTAAAAAAACTGTTAGAACTAATAAACAAATTCAGTAAAGCTGCAGGATACAAAATCAATATACAAAATTCCATTTTGTTTCTGTACACTTAACAGTGAGTTACCTAAAAGAGAAATTAAGAAAACAGTCTCATTTAAAATAGCATCACAAAATATACATATATAATACTTAGGGGTAAATTTAACCAAGAAGGTGAGACCTGTGCTGCTGCTGCTGCTGCTAAGTCACATCAGTTGTGTCCAACTCTGTGCGAGCCCATAGACGGCAGCCCACCAGGCTCCTCTGTCCCTGGGATTCTCCAGGCAAGAATACCTATGCGATGAATACTATAAGATACTGATGAAAGAAACTGAAGAAGGAACATGTAAATTAAAAGATATCTCATAGTTCATGGATTGAAAAAATCAATATTGTTAAAATGACCAAGCTACCCAAAGTGATGTACAAATTTAATGCTGCTGCTGCTGCTAAGTGGCCTCAGTCGTGTACGACTCTGTGTGACCCCATAGATGGCAGCCCACCAGGCTCCCCCATCCCTGGGATTCTCCAGGCAAGAACACTGTGAACACAAAACAGGAAAGAGACAGTCTTTTCCAAAAATGGTGCTGGGAAAACTGGATACCCACATTCAAAAGAATGAATCTTGACCCTTTTCTATACCACTCATGGAAATTAACTTGAAATAAACTGAAGACTTAAATGTAAGACCTGAAACCAAGAAAATCCTAGAAGAAAATGTGAGGAAAAAGCTTTCTGAGATTGGTCTTAGCAATGATTTTTTGGGAAATGACAAAAAAGCACTGGAAACAAAAGCAATAATAAATAAGTGGGACTACATCAAACTAAAAAGCTCCTATATAGCAAAATAAACAATTAACAAAATGAAAAAGCAATCTACAAAATGGGAGAAAACATTTGCAAACCATATACCAGATAAGGGATTAATATCTAAATATACAAAGAACTCAAACAACTCAATAGCAAATCCACAATAAAATAATCCAAATTATAAATGGGCAAAAGACTAAATAGACATTTTCCCAAAGAAGACATAAAAATGGCCAAAAAGTACATGAAAAGATGCCTAACATCACTCATTGACAAGGAAATTCAAACCCAAACCACAATGAGATGTCACCTTATGCTTGTTAAAACAGTTATCATGAAAAAGAGAAGTTCAGTTCAGTCACTCAGTCGTGTCCAACTCTTTGCAATCCCATGAATTGCAGCATGCCAGGCCTCCCTGTCCATCACCAACTCCCAGAGTTCACACAAACTCATGTCCATCGAGTCGGTGATGCCATCCAGCGATCTCATCCTCTGTCATCCCCTTCTCCTCTTGCCTTCAATCCCTCCCAGCAAAGTTATCATGAAAAAGAGAAGAGATAACAAGTATTAGTGAGGATCCAGAGAAAAAGAGAACCCTTGATGCACTGCTGATGGGAATGTAAATTGGTACAAGCCATCATAGGAAAGACTGTGGAGGCTACTCAAAGAATTAAAAACACAACTTCCATATGATCCAACAATCCCACTTCTGAGTATTTATCTGAAGGAAATGAAATCAGTATCTTGAAGAGATATTTGTATTCTTACATTCATACAGCATTACTCACAACAGCCACAACATGGAAACAACCTATAGTCCATCTATAGAGGAATAAAGAAAATGAGGAAAAAACAAGCTTGAGAAACACTGTTTCCCATGAGCCTCTCCCTCAACAGATGAGTAGAAAAACAAATACATCTAAAACATATTTGGAAGAATAAACAATCGATCAGTTCTCTTTCCTCTTTCATTCCACGTATTGAGCAACACCTTCAAACACCTTATTCTCATCTGCTCTTACTGAAACTTAGTTCTGTGTGAAATGAAAGGCAGAACTTACTACAGTACCCTTGGGGGTTGGTTCCAGGACACCCTTCAGACGTCCAAATCCAAGGATGCTCAAGTCCCTTATACAAAAGAGTACAGTATGGCTGGCCCTCATGTCTAGAGATGGCGAACACCTGCCTCATCTCCTCACCTGGGTGCCGAATCAGAGCATTGCCAACAGAAGGGTCAGCAGACCCACTAGTCTTGTCACCTGAGTTATTGGTGGGCCATGGAGAAGCTGACGAAAGCTCTCGGAAAAATGAACACAGACACACACAAGACATAAACTTCTGTACACAATTTCAAAGGCCCACCCACTCAAGCTCATTCTCTAACCCACAGATTCAAGCTCAGCACCCTGTACTGTGGCCTCTTGGGGGTTCCCTACTACTCATCCAGGCCTCCACCCTCTCAGGTTCATTGCTGAAACTACAAGAGACTAGACTCAATGAGAATGACCTTGCACAAAGTAACTGAGACCTCTCTGGCCAGCCCTGCAGAGACTTCGACACCTATTCACTGGACACACATCTACTGAATTCAGCCTATGTCCTAGGTGCTCTTCTAGCTGAGGAAGACAGATGCCAGAACTCCTGCCCTCAGGGAGCAGACATCCTTGTGAAGGGGTATCCTTTTTTAGTTTTAAAATCTTTATTTAAAAATTTTTAAGTTTGATTTTCATTTCTATTCAGCTCAAGAAACTTTCTTCCTTTTTTTGCTGCCAGGCATGTGGGGTCTCAATTCTCCAACCAAGGATCAAACCCATGCCCCAAGCAGTGGAAGCATGGAGTCTTAACCACTGGACCACCAGGCAGGTCCCAAGGGTATTCTTGATACTGGGCGATCAGTGGTATTGTTTCATAGCCTCTGAGATTCCATTCCATAAAAATCCCATCAAGATGCATAAAGTATCTCTAAATCCTTCAAAATAAGCAGCTACAATCTCGGGACTTCCCTGGTGGTCCAAAAGTTAAGACTCCAAGCTTCCACCACAGGGGGCTTGGGTTCGATCTCTGGTCAGGGAGCTAAGATCCCATATGCCATGCAGTACAGCTCCCCAACCCCTCAAAAAAGAAGAAGCAGCTACAGTCTTAACGTTTACAATTGACCAAGAAGAAAAAAAAAAGATGAGTTGGCAGAGCCAGGTGCACTCCCTCCTAAACTCATAAAGGAATGCTCATCCTCCTGGATCCCCACTCCCATCAGAAACCTAGCCTCCATCACCAAGCGAGAGTCGCACATTTCTGCCAGTCACAGCCATCTGGTACAATGGCCTTGTGCCACTGCAAAGACAACGAGCTAGTTTCAAATGGTAAAGGCGCCCAAAAATAAAGATGTAAAACCAGAGCCCCTGAATTGAGCCAAATGATACTTCCCCATCAAACATCTTCTGATGACAATTCAAGTACAGAGGTCTCATTAACAAAGAACCGTAATTCCAGATAACGGGAGAATTAATGCCACAATGAAAGCCTACATGCCAAAGCTGTTTCATGACTCACTGAATTATAGGTCTCTACATTGAAAAATTACATTCTTGTGTTTCAAACAGACAAAAAAAGAGAAATTTCTAAACCCATCAATAGAAGAATGGTTACATAAATGATGTTTATAAAATAGAGTAATCTGCGGCCATTACAAATAACTGGGTAGGGACTTCCCTAGTGGGCCAGTGGTTAAGAATCCTCCTTGGACACCAGTTAGATCCCTGGTCAGGGAACTAAGATCCCACATGCTACAGAGCAACTAAGTTGGTGCACCACAACTAAAGGGTCCATGAGCAACAATGAAAGATTCCGCATGCTGCAACTAAGACCCGATGCAGTCAAATAAAATTTAAAAAAATTTTTTAAATAACTGGGTACACACTCACTACTACATATAAAATGGGTAACAAGGACCTACTGTAGAGCACAAGGAGCCCTACTCAATGCTCTGTAATGGCCAAATGGGAAAAGAGGCTAAAAAAGAGGGGATATACATATATGAATAACTGATTCATTTTGTTGTACAACAGAAAGTAACACAAGATTGTAAATTAACTATATTACAATAAAAAAATTAAACCTGGGTAAAACGATATTACAGCTGACCCTTGAACAACTTAGGGAATAAGAGACACTGACCCTTCATGAAAGTCTTCATATAACTTTACAGTCAGCCCTCATACCTACAGGTATGAATCCTCAGATTCAGGCAACCATGGATCCAGTAGTGCTATATTACTGAAAAGAATCCACACAGCTCTCATCTGTGTCATTCAAGGGTCAGCTATATATTACTTAAGGGATGTGTACTGTCTTATCTGCCTAAAGCTTTATTCTTCTCAAAAATTCTCCTTCATCCTTTGTGATTCTATCTGGAACTTGCAATCATACCATTACCATGACTAATCCCAGGATAGAGTTATGACATGGGGAAAAAACCTATTAGAGTCCTCACTAGGATTTTCTCACTGGGAAAACAAAAGTCTCTTGCACGTCCAGTGATGGGACTATGAGCACGTGAGCTTATAAGAGCTTCCAGTGGCAGAAGTCGACATAAAGGTAGGGTGTGTGCATTGTGTGTGTGTACACATGCTGTCCAGTATAAACATGGGAAGCTACATGCACACAGTTAATAACAGGGTGAGAGGCAAAGGCAGAGGAAATGCTACTGCTTTCTGAAATTCAAAAGAAATTTTAGGATTATCGGTGATATTTTTCTTTCTCTTTAATATGTTTTGAATGAAAGGAAAGGCACCACAGTGTATCACTGACAAGACCCCAGGCTGCATTCCATAACTCCACTTAGGAGTCAGTTATTTGGAACTGGAAATTATTTTCCCAAAGAAACCCTGCTACAAACAGCTGAGGTTAAGTCCCAAGCGAAACCCATAAATGCTTATTTAAACCACCATTTACTCCGGGGAAATTACATTTTTTTAAAGTCTTTTCTGTGTGCCAGACATTGTCTTCCGAAAAAAAAATTAACTCATGTGTTTCTTAAAACAACCACGGATGGGGTTTTACTTCCTACAATGAGCAGCTGGGAAGCCTGTGATAAAGACCAACAAGAGTTCCAGGTGGGGCTTCCCTGATGGCTCAGTGGTAAAGAATCTGCCTGCCAATGCACAAGACGCGGATTTGATCCCTGGGCTGGGAAGATCCCCTGGAGAAGGGAAAGGCTACCCACTTCATTATTCCTGCCTGGAGAATTCCATGGACAGAGGAACCTTGAGGGCATCCATGGGGTCCCAAAGAGTCAGACACTACTTAGTGACAACAGCAATAACAGAGCTCCAGATGATATGTCTTCACTTGGCTTTTCCCATCACCAGAACCTCACCTACAACTGTGACGCTCCCCTGGGGGGAGTCACCAGAGGAGACCAGGCTCCCCACGTGTATCCTAGACCCTGGGTCTCAGCAGATCTCCCTGTTGCCCTCCTGTCTACTGTCTGTACAAATGCACACCATCCCTAAGTCTCACCCTGCTTCCCCTTCCAGCCAGCCTCTGCTCCCTCCAGCCTGTCTCCCCCTCCAGCATGCCTCCACTTCCTCTTTCCCCAACTCCCTCTCGCCACACCCCCTTCACATCCTAACCCTCCCTCCCACCATCCAGCTTCTGCCCCAGCTGCTCCAGGCAGTCAGTACTCTCCTTGCCAAACTCAGAGGATGCCAGGTGGTCCTACGTGTCCTGGCGTCTTTGCCATGTGGGCTCTGCTGTCACACCTCCCCAGGCCCCTGGACACTCCTCTCCTCTTCTTCTCCCACTTCTGGTACCACTCTCCCATCTCCTGTTCTGACTTCTCTCCTAGTTTCCCTTAGGACTCCAATGATTTCCAGAGCTCTGTCCTCAGTCATGAGTTCTCATTGAAAGGTTGTCACTGAGCCGTGAAAGACACCAGGATTCTTGGCCTCCAGAGAAGAGGAATTCAATCTGGGGCCAGTGGATTGCTCAGAGCTTTTGTGTAATAAAGTTTTATTAAAGTATAGAAGAGATAGAGAAAGCTTCCAACATAGATATCAGAAGGGGGCAGAAAGAGTGCCCCCTTGCTAGTCTTTAGCCAGATGTTTTATGTTTGTTAGAAAGCTATCAATCAGATAAGAGAGACACCTCAAGGGTGAGGGAGTTTCACCAGGCCCCTCTCCCACAATTTGCATTTTTGAGATAGGATGGCACAAGGTGTGTCCCCCAGCCATAAAACAACTGATATGAATACTGGTTTGTTGAGCTATTATCAGTTCAAGGTTTGAGAAAAGAAAAAAAGTTAGTCTTAGGTGGGACCATTTTGAACAAAGGCAAATTCCAAAGCAAATACATAGTTTCATTAACATGGCTTAAGAAAAACATTTCCATAAGAAAAACCTGTTGGTTAACTCAAGGTTTGAGAAAAGTTAAGTTCAGGTGGAATCAGGTGTCGCCATGGCAACACAGAATTTTAAGAGAAACCTCCTTTTAATTTTGTATAGAGAAGGAAAAAAATCTGACACTTATAGTTTATTTCCTCCTGCCACTTAATGGAGAGATAAAAAAAAAAGTCTGACACTTGCAGCCTATTTCCTCCGTTTGGAGACCCCTGACCTTTCTGCCTGCTACCCTCTCATCATCATGTACGCTTTTCTCGGGTAACTGCATCTACTTCCAGAACTGGAGCCTGCAGCACCTAGACAAAGATCCCCAGACCTTTATCTAGGGACCTGTCAAGAAACAGTCATCAGGATGAGGAATCAGATACCTCAGCCCCAAGGGACACCACAATGAACTCAAGATTTCTTCTCAGGCTTCCCTGATGGCTCAGTGGTACAGAATCTGCCTGCCAATGCAGGAGATATGGGTTCGATTCCTGGCTGGGCAGGATCCCACATGCTGCTACTGCTAAGTCACTTCAGTCGTGTCCGACTCTGTGTGACCCCATAGACGGCAGCCCATCAGGCTCCCCCATCCCTGGGATTCTCCAGGCAAGAACACTGGAGTGGGTTGCCATTGCCTTCTCCAATGCATGAAAGTGAAAAGTCAAAGTGAAGTCGCTCAGTTGTGTCCGACTCCTAGCGACCCCATGAACTGCAGCCCACCAGGCTCCTCCGTCCATGGGAATTGCCTGGCAAGAGTACTGGAGTGGGTTGCCATTGCCTTCTCCGAGGATCCCACATACTGAGGAGCAAATAAGCTCGTGCACCACAACTACTGAGCCTGTGCTCTAGAGACCAGGAGCCATAACTACTGAGCCCATGTGGTGCAACTTCTGAAGCCTGCATGCCCTAGACCCTATGCTCCACAATGAGAAGTCCCTGCAATGAGAAGCCCGTGCACCGTAACAAGAAAGTAGCCCCTGCTTTCTGCAACTAGATAAAGCCCAATCACAGCAACAAAGACCCAGCACAGCCTAAATAAATAAATAAATAAAATCATTTTTTAAAAGTCCCTCCTCTACCTGCCTGCTGGCTCTGACACTGATCCACGTTAGGAAGGCCACATGTCATCAGCATCACTGCCTTCAGCCCTGCAAGTGCTCTCATGCACACTCTCCATGAATACCAGTGGACAGGCAGGACAGGCATGGTGTTTTGATGAGGTACGGGACTTGTTTTGATCGGGTATGGTTAGACCTGCAGACACAGAATGCCTCTCATGAAGGAGGAGCTTTTTACTCACAGTTTTCTAGAAACAGGAGGCACAGCAGGCTATGCAGGGCCCCGAAGCACCAGGGTCAGTCAGGAGGCAGGGGAAGGGAAAATAAGGCCATGTGGTGCCCATAGGAAAGAATGGGTGGGGTGAGGCAGGGTAAGCAGGATTAGCCTTGGTGGGTTTGAATAATTGGAGAGGGGGTAGAGGCTGTCCCCAGATGTCTGGTACCTGGCCCCAGGGGTGAACAAAGCAGGTGGACAGGCAGAGAGTGTCCAAAGTGTGAAAGCCCTGCAGGGGAGAGGGTGGGGATTTTCAGTGTGGACAGGCTGGTCTGGATTTTCAAGGCTCCCTTGCAGGGGGTCACCTGCTATCTATAGGGACTCCCTAGTCCTGGGAGGGGCAGTCTCTCCAAGGTGGACAAAATGTCCACAAAATGTCAAAGCATCAAATATAGAAAATTAAAAGACATGATTAATATACACTGAAACCCTGTGTTACAGAGAATAGTGTAAAAAGAGGGTCATTAATGTGACCAAATTCAAATGGGTTAATAAATTCTACATGAGAGCTTACACAGCATTTACATACATTAGCTCCATTTATTTTTTTACTGAAGTCTAATTGATTTATAATGTGTTAATTTCTGCTGTACAATAAGGTGACTCAATTATACACATGTATACATTCTTTTTAATATTCTTTTCCATTATGATTTCTCCCAGGAGACTGAATATAGTTCCCTGTGCTATACAGTAGGACCTTGTTGTTTATCCATCCTATAGATAAAACTTTGTATCTGTTAATCCCAAACTCCCAGTCCATCCCTCCCCACCCCCTGCAACTTCAGCAACCACAAGTCTGTTCTCTGTACTGTGAGTCCATTTCTGTTCCGCACATAGGTCATTTGTGTCATATTTTAGATTCTACATATAAGTGATATGGTATTTGTCTTTCTCTGACTTACTTCACTTAGTATGATTATCTCTAGGTCTATCCATGGTGCTATAAATGGCACCATTTTGTTCTTTTTTATGGCTAATATTCCATTGTATATAGGCACCACATCTTCTTTATCCATTCATCTATTGATGGACATTTAAGATGCTTCCATGTCTTGGGTATTGTAAATAGTGATGCAGTGAACATTGAAATGCATGTGTCTTTTCAAATTAGAGTTTTCTCCAGATATACACCCAGGAGTAGGATTGCAGGATCATATGGTAGCTCTCTTTTTAGTTTTTTAAGGAATCTCCATAATGTTCTCCGTAGTGACTGCACCAGTTTACATTCCCACCAACAGTGTAGGAGGGTCCCCTTCTCCAGCAGCAGGCAGTTTTACCCACCCATGCAAGAAACATATTTTAAATGCCTCATATCTTTTTCACCAGAACTCCTCACAGACATTCCAGACTTCAAAACTGACCATGAAAATGTAAAGCAATTCAGAATTTCACATTAAAAGCATTTAAAATTTGGAAAGTGGGCAGGGGTAGAAGAACAGCCATCTACCACCATGACGAGGGTTTGGGAGGTCAGGCAGATTTCTGGCTCAGAGCTTGAGAAACTTGAAAGAGAAAAAGCAGGATTGACTGGGGAAGAATCAAACATAGGAGAAGGAAGGGCCAAGGGATTAAAAGCCTGCCTGAAACCTTCCATTTTTAATGTTTATACTATATTATGGAGAGCAGTTTTGAATTTATTTCACTACACTGTGACCTACAGAACATATTTTATTCAGAAAACATCACTGGTAAACAAAAAGCTCAAGATGTGATCTTTGTTTACAAAAACTGGCAAACATATTTTAAATATATTCTTCAAGAATAAAATGCAGTTATACAGGCAGTAAAGAGTGTTTCTAACGTGTGGTATTCGCAGCTGAGACGCATGATGAAAAAAATCCACTTGGTTTAGGCATCTCTTTAGAATCATAGGCAGAAAACATGACCATACATTCCCACTGGCAGACACACAAAGCAGTAGCTCCCACACACTTGTAGTAGCTCCAATACCAGCTGTTTTAGAAACTTACGTGAGAAGCTGCAGTCGCAGACAGACTTGGTTGCTAATGTGCCAAAGAGCAACCTCTTCCATCCTAAAGCTAAAGTCTCTTGAGGACCAATGAGCTGAGCAAATTAAGTGAGCTCAACTAGTGCTTAGCCTGAGTTTCCACTTTTTTTTCCACTTTTTCTGTGATGCTGTGCAGTCAGTCATCCCTTGGTATCAACAAGGGGCTGGCTCCAGGAACCCCATATATATACCAAGTCCCTCATATAAAACAGCACAGTATTTGCACAGAACCCACACCCATAGTCCCATACACTTTTTTTTTTAACTTGATGAATTGAACTTTATTTTTTTATTGAAGTATGGCTGATTTACAATGTTGCATTCATTTCTGTTCTACAGCAAAGTGATTCACTTATACATATACATATGCTTTTTCACATTCTTCTCCATCACAGTTTATCACAGGATATTGGATATAGTTCCCTGTGCTATACAGTAGGACCTTGTTGTTTATCCATCCTATAATAGTTTGCATCTGCTCATCCCAAACTCCCAGTCCTTCCCTCTCACTGCTCCTCCTCACTGGCAACCACAAGTCTGCTCTCTATGACTGTGAATCTGTTTCTGTTTCACAGATAAGTTCATGTGTGTCATTTTTTTTTAGATTCCACATATAAATATCCTATGGTATTTGTTTTTCTCTTTCTGACTTATTTCACCTAGCATGATAATCTAAGTCCATCCACGTTGCTGCAAATGCCATTATTTCCTTCGTTTTTATGGCTGAGTAATTTTCCATTGAATATAAGCACCACATCTTTTTTATCCATTACTCTGTTGATGGACACTTAGGTTGTTTCCATGTCTTGGCTATTGTGAATAGTGCTGCTATGAACACAGGGGTGCATGTATCTTTTTGAACTATAGTTTTATCTGGATATAGGCCCAGGAATCTCCCATACACTTCAAATCATCTCCATAAAGTGAAATCATCTCCATTAATATCTAATACAATGTAAATATTATGTAAATACCTGCCAGAGCATGGGAAATTCAAGTTTGCTCTCTGGAACTTTCTGAGGGCTTTTTCCCTGAGTATTTTCAATCTGTGGTTGGTTGAACCTGTGAACACAGCACCCACAGACACACAGGGCTGACTGTACTAGCAAATACAGATTTATATTGTTTTAACAAAAAAGGAGAAACTGGAATTTACCCCAACTAGATTTCAAAACCTACAAAGTCCAAAATCTTCCCAAGAATTGAAAACAATTCTCAGACTGACATGCTTATCAAATATATAAATTCCATTGGTATTTCAAAGAAAATGAAGAAAAGACATTAAACAGAAGGCCAGGGATTACAGCCAAGATCCTGAACTATCCCCTGAAACTGGGTGACATATTCACCACCCAAAGACAGCAGACCCTCCCACACTACTCTCGGCTCTGTCAGAGCAAGAGGAGATGAGCCTGATTTAGCATGTGTTTTATGCACTGTAGGGGCTTCCCCGGTTGCTGGCTCAGTGGTAAAGAATTTGCCTGCAATGCAGGAGACACAGGTTCTATACCTGGGTCAGGAAGATCCTCTAAGGCAGGCATGGCAACCCACTCCAGTATTCTTGCCTGGAGAATCCCATCGATATAGGAGCCTGGCGGACTACAGTCCATGGGGTCACAAAGAGTTGTACTAACTCGGACTAACACTGTGCACTGTAGACAGACTATTTCAGTGAATTTTCCTTGATCTTGGGTTTCTCACAGGACAGGCTCCTCATTGCTGCTCAGCAAGGACAGAAACTGAGGCTGGAACTCGCCCACAGCTGTCCAGGCAGGAGGTGCTGGACAGGTCCAATGAGGCCTCCATCTTCTTCCTGGGCACCATGTCCATCTGCTCCCAAATCCACAGCACATCCAACTTCAACTCCAGAAGAATTCCAACCAACTTGCATTTTCCTCTAATCATAAAAAGTATGCATTTTGTTTACAGTAAGCTTTAAATATATCAGACACGGTGACCCTACAGAAGAAGCTTCAGCTTCAGATGAACTTGTGACCAGTAAGGAGGGAGAAGCAAAAGCTAGAGAAGTAACCAGGAGAAAACTGCTAGACCAGACTCAGAGACAAGTGATACCGCCTTCATTATTTCCAAGTGAAATACTTCTTAGGCTATACCTGATGATCTAGTGAGAAATTCAATTTCACTATGTAGTATAAGAACCCCAGAGTGGGGACTTCCCTGGTGGTTCAGTGGTTAAGACTCCATGCTCCCAACGCAGAGGGCACAGATGTATTCAATGTCTGGTCAGGGAACTAAGACTCTGTACACTGCCTGGCGCTGTCAAAATAATTAAAAAAAAAAAAAAAAAGAATCTCAGGGTGGGTGAGGTTATGAAGTCCAAAAAATGTGGAGAAAGGTCCACCATGGCCATTATTAAGCCTCTCATAGTCCAGACCTATATGGTCTATCCCAAAGGCACTGAAATATCTTCAGACACTGACCATCCTCACTATGGAATTCTCCCTCCTCCAATAGCCAGAAAGACACCCCAGGTTAAAAAAAAAGAGTCTGGCATTCCTCCCCGAGAGCAAGGGAACTTTTCACTCCAGTAGACCAAGACTCAAGGCTCTCCTTGAGGGGAAAGAGAAGGGAAAGTCCACTCTGGCTTCAGGAATGAGTTGGGAGCAGACACAGTGGGCACCAGCAAAGAGAGCAGGTCTACATTTGGGTCTGTTTCACTGATAAGTTGCTTCAGTTGTGCTCTGTCAGGGCCCAAGGATTCGCATTCTAGAGTGTATGTGTCAGCCTGAACTGTACACTGTTGCCCGTATTTGACTCTCAGTTGTGCTTGACTCTTTGCAACCCCATAGACTGTAGCTTACCAAGTTTCTCTGTCCACAGGATTTCACAGACAAGAATACTAGAGTGGGTTGCCATTTCCTCCTCCAGGGGATCTTCCCCACCCAGGGATTGAACCCTTATCTACAGTGGTTCCTGCATTGGAAGGCAGGTTCTTTACCCCTGAGCCACCTGGGAAGCCCCATATTGGACTCTATGTGACCCATAAAAAGGGTGACTTCTTACGTTCAAAGCTAGAGGAGGTGACGGAATTCCAGTTGAGCAAGTTCAAATCCTAAAAGATGATGCTGTGAAAGTGCTATACTCAATATGCCAGCAAATTTGGAAAACTCAGCAGAAGCCAAGGACTGGAAAAGGTCACTTTTCATTCCAATTCCAAAGAAAGGCAATGCCAAAGAATGTTCAAACAACCACACAATTATACTCATATCACACACTAGCAAAGTAATGCTCAAAATTCTCCAAGCCAGGCTTCAACAATACATGAACCGAGAACTTTTAGATGTTCAAGCTGGATTTAGAAAAGGCAGAGGAAACAGAGATCAAACTGCCAACATCTGTTGAATCATCAAAAAAGCAACAGAGTTCCAGAAAAGCATATACTTCTGCTTTATTAACTACGCCAAAGCCTTTGACTGTGTAGATCACAACAAACTGTGGGTAATTCTTCAAGAGATGGGAATACCAGACCACATTGCCAGCCTCCTGAGAAATCTGTATGCCAGTCAAGAAGCAACAGTTAGAACCAAACATGGAACAACAAACTGGTTCCAAACTGGGAAAGGAGTATGTCAAGGCTGTATATTGTCACCCTGCTTATTTAACTTACCTGCGGAGTACATCATGCGAAATGCTGGGCTGGATGAAGCACAAGCTGGAATCAAGATTGCCAGGAGAAATACCAATAATCTCAGATACGCAGATGACACCAACCTTATGGCAGAAAGTGAAGAAGAACTAAAGAGCCTCTTGATGAAAGTGAAAGAAGAGAGTGAAAAAGTTGGCTTAAAACTCAACATTCAAAAAATGAAGATCATGGCATTCGGTCCCATCACTTCATGGCAAATAGATGGGGAAACAATGGAAACAGTGACCGACTTTAATTCTGGGGGCTCCAAAATCATTGCAGATTGTGACTGCAGCCATGAAATTAAAAGACGCTTGCTCCTTGGAAGAAAAGCTATGACCAACCTAGACAGCATATTAAAAAACAGAGACATTACCTTGCCAACAAAGGTCCATCCAGTCAAAGCCATGGTTTTTCCAGTAGTCATGTATGGATGTGAGAGTTGGACTATAAAGAAAGCTGAGTGCCACAGAATTGATGCTTTTGAACTGTGGTGTTGGAGAAGACTCTTGAGAGTCCCTTGGATGACAAGGAGATCAAACCTGTCAATCCTAAAAGAAACAGTCCTGAATATTCATTGGAAGGACTGATGCTGAACCTGAAACCTGGCCACCTGATGTGAAGAAATGACTCATTGGAATAGACCCTGATGCTGGAAAAGACTAAAGGCAGGAGGAGAAGGGGACGACAGAGGATGAGATGGCTGGATGGCATCACCAACTTGGGCAAGCTCTGGGAGTTGGTGATGAACAGGAAAGCCTGGTGAGCTGCAATCCATGGGGTTGCAAAGAGTTAGACATGACTGAGTGACTGAACTGAACTTACATTCAACCCAAAACCACACCAGCACAGGAGGCCCTTCGTGGAAACAGAGGGACCATCTCTCTCTCTCTTTTCCAACAAGGAACACATGGGATGTTTGAACCAACCCAGCTCTCACCTAATCCTCCTCTCACAATTCTGAATATCGAGAACTGACTTTCTCATGTGGGTCTTTGAGACGATGGATGGGCCCATAATTTAAAAGGGTTCTGTGGCAACATCAGGTTAGACTTGATAAATGTGGCTCAAATTCCCTGCTGGTCCAGTAGTTAGGACTCTATGCTTCCACTGCAGAGGCCACTGGTTCCATCCCTGGTGGGGGGGACCAGGATCTCACAAGATGCTGGGTGAGGCAAAAAATAAATTCTATAAATGTCGCTCTTGACTCTCCAAACCCGTAAACGCAACACTGAGCCACCAGGATATTACGATGATGGTTTTGTACTTAGCTCTTTTATTTATATCTCTTCTTGTTCTGAAAAATATGTCAGGGGTTTATTTCACCATGAAGAAAGGGTTGCTTTAGCAACAGTACGGAAGTACAGGATAAAGAAGAATACGTCTCAAATGTCTATAAATGACCCGGATTAGGCTTCTCAATTTGAAAAATACCTAATCCCTTTCAGCAATGAGGTGCTGAGATCATAAGGAGAAATCCAAAGTTCTTTTAAGGGCTGAGAGCTGATTTATTTTTAGGGACGAGATGAGTTAAACCTCTGGTCATCTCAGTCCATCAGAGGCGACCCTACAAAGAATGGGGTGAGCATGGGGTGTCACAGAGGGGAAGCTTAAAAGTAGTGGGGTCTGAGTTGTGGTTACTACACTCTGGCTAGAAACAAAGTTGTCACTGTTCCAGACAAAATGAGAAAAATAAGGGCAGTTCTCAGCACAAGAAAAGGCACCAATAACTATCTGTAGGGAGAACCTGCCTGCCAATGCAGGAGACATAAGAGACTCGGGTTTGATCCCTGGGTTGGGAAGATCCCCTGGAGGAAGAAAGGGCAGTCCAGTCCAGTACTCTTGCCTAGGAAATCTCATGGACAGAGGAGCCTGGTGGGCTATAGTCCACAGAGATGCAGAAAGAGTCGGATACGATTAAGTGAGTGAACAACAGCAACATAAGGCAAGATGTAACACTACAAATTGCACATGTGATCTCCCTAAACAGCATGATCCAAAAAGTGCTAAAGCCACCTGGGGTTCCATGTAGATGATGTTGTTCAGTGGCTCAGCTGTGTCCAACTCTTTGCGACCCCACGGACTGCAGCACACCAGGCTTCCCCGTCCTTCACCATCTCCTGGAGTTTGCTCAGATCCATGTAGATGATACCACTGCAGTTTGTAGGCGTTTTCTCTAAACACAAGTACAAAGAAGCTGTCTCTAAAATAAATGAAAAGTAGACAGCACGTGAGGCCCACAGCTTTAAAAAGTGATGCGGGAATATTCTAGACACTGCTGGGCTAGAAATAGAATCTGTCTGAGGGTATGAGGAAAAGGTTCTTAAAAACCCAAAGCCCAGACAGGAATCCAGCTGGCATCTCCAGGACAGAATCAGAGCTGCTCTCCCTCCGTCTGGCTCTTGGCCTGATGATCACAAACCTCCAGGCACTCAGCAAACTGGGCTGACCAGAAAAGGCAGCAACAGCTGACAAGGACTGACCCACTGACAGGGACCCACTGGACCCATGGCGGTGGGGCACCCACAGCGATGCAGAGCTGTGTCCTTGGGGACTGAGGCTCATTTCCTCTGTTCACGGGCTTGTTCCATAAACCCCACTGCCTTGGGACATGTATGGTCCAGGGGACAAGGTGGAGTCATCTGCCTGGGGCTCCGTCTCAGGAACCTTTACTCCAGTAAGAAAGAGAGACAAATGCCTGGTAAAATCGAACATCAGATGGTACAAAAGATGAACAGAAGGTGAAGCCAGGAGAGCGGGTCTGGATGTGGGAGAAGGGAGGATGAGAACGGGTAAAGGGTCAGGGAGAGTCCCCTCTGAAAATAACCAAAGGGTGGGGCCTGAAGCATGAGCAGGAGTTAGGAAAACCGAGAGTCCACCTGGAGAGAAGTCCTAGAAAATGAGGGTGGAAGGTATTCTAGACAGAGATCCAGGCACAAGTGTCCTGTAATGGGGGCAGCGGCCGTGTGGAGAGGAGAGGCCATGTGATGGGCACACGGAGCTGTCATTAACTCAACCCGTCAGTCTGCAGAGACTGATAAGGTCCAGGGTGCCTCACAGGCCAGGGAAGGAGCAGGCAGTTTCTCCAGGAAGGGCAGGGAATGAAAGGAGGGGGTGTCATTGTGGGGGCCATACCATCAGAACCACCACACCTGCACAAAAGCAAAACCAGGCTTCTGGCAATAGACCACCTTGGAACATTTCCTGAATGAATGAATGGATATTTAAACATAATTTTAAATATTTTCATTTTATATATTTATTTTATTAAAATATTTTTATTTGGAATAATTTCATTCTATATACTTAAATCTGAACAACTGATTCATGGCCCTTTAATTTTATAAAATACAATAATACTGCAGAACAAAAAAAGGGAACATTCCCCAAGCCAGATAAACAGATATTAGAGTGAGGATATTGGCACGTCCTGTATCCACTGGCACACAGAACAAAATAATTCATGGTTAGTTTAAATTCAAATTCCTAGAGGCAGAAAGTGGAATGGTGTCTGCCAGGGGCTGGAGGAGGCAGGGTTAAGGAGTTGTTTAATAGATATGGAGCTCCAGTTCTGCAAGATGAAAATGGTTCTGGAGGTTGGTTTACAACAATGCAAATGTAATTAACACCACTGAATTGTACACTTAAAGATTAAGATGGTAAATTTTACATTACATGTTGTGTTGTTGTTGTTTAGTTGCCAAGTTGTGTCCGACTCTTTGCAACTCCATGGACTGGCTGTCCTCCATTATCTCCTGGCATCTGCTCAAATTCACGTCCATTGAATTGGTAATGCCATCCAACCATCTCATCCTCTGTCACACCCTTCTCTTCCTGCCTTCAATCTTTCCCAGCATCAGGGTCTTTAATGAGTCAGCTCTTAGCATCAGGTGGCCCAAGTATTGGAGATTCAGCTTTGCCACACGTCAAGTGTATTTTATTACAATGTAAATTAAAAAAAATTTTTTTTCAAATCAAAAAAATCATAGTTTTTGCTAGGCAGGACTGGCTATCAGTCAGCAGAAGAAGACTGCGCATAATTACTCGTAACTCTGCAGGCAAGAAGCAGAGACCCTGGTTGGAGTGAGGTCTGCCTTCGGGCAGGAGGGGCACAACTCTGAATACAGGCCTGGATTCCCTTAGGTCTAACATTGACGTTTTAGTCAGTCCTGATGTTAAGGTGCCTCATCCAATCAACATTAAATAACTCTGCAACCTGCCAATCAGATGTGTAGACCAAGAAAGCGTTGTGGCTGGTTGTGCATGCATAAACGTCACCAGGCAGAAAGTGTACTGGATCCCAGAGACACGGTTCTAAGTCAGTGGCACCATGTGGTTGAACACAAGCTTAAAGTTGAATACCTAACTGGCCCTTCAGATTTCTCTAAAAATACTTCACTATGATATATAATTAAAACTAAATATTATTGAGTGAACAGAAGGTTGCCTTTGATACAGTTAAGCGGCTCAATTGAAATAAGCAACAACTGCCGCATCTTTTGGGTAGATTATAAAATGTTTGAAGTTAGGACAGGCTGATGAAACTGACTGATGCACTGGGACATTTCTCCATCCAAAGTTCCAGCTGACTTACTGAAGCAGCTGTTCAATTTCCACAGACACACAATGCAGTCACAGAAGAAGTGAAATTCAGAGATTAACCAAAGAAGGAATGCAGGCATCCAGCAATTTTCAATATGCCTTGAAATTACACTGTCAATCCTAAAACGGCACAAGAGGTCAAAAACAAGAGCATGGAATCCAAAAAGCATTCTGATAAAGTCTCCCACCAACACAACCACCAAAGGCCAAAATAAATAACAGAAAAAATTATACTATGAATGAGAAGAGAGTATAAGACTCAAACTTTGTGCTACTGAAGAAGAAAACAGTATGAAATGTGGGGATAAATGCAGCTACCATTGGATAGATATTTTATGAAAGCTACATTTATAACAGTGTTTCATTTTTCCAAAAAGATGCCACTTAATGGCCAATGGTCTTTATAATAGAAGGTATGTCATTGGTTTTGTTGTTGTTCTTGAATCGCTAAGGCATGTCTGACTGCAACCCCATGGACTACAGCACGCCAGGCTTCCCTGTCGTTCACTGTCTCCTGGAGTTTGCTCCAATTCATGTCCATTGAGTCAGTGATGCTACCTAACCATCTCATCCTCTGCTGCCCCCTTCTCCTTCTGCCTTCAATCTTTCCCAGCATCAGGGTCTTTTCCAATGAGTCAGCTCTTGGCATCAGGTGGCCAAAGGACTGGAGGTTCAAATTCAGCATCAGTCCTTCCAATGAATATCTGGGGGTTGATTTCCTTGAGGATGGACTGGATTGATCCCCCTGCTCTCCAAGGGACTCTCAAGAGTCTTCTCCAGGACCACAATTCGAAAGCACTGGTTTTACACTATGGTAACTTACAAGTCACTTTTGCAACAATGAAGGACAGTTAGTTACTGAAGGCCACCCTGTCTCTCACTTTTTATGTATTTATTTTTTTTAATAAATTTGGCTTTTATTGACCTTTTTTATTGCTGACATCAGGCAGCATGCAGTATCTTAGTTTCCTGACCAGGAATCGAACCTTAACCACTGGACCACCAGGTAAGTCCCTTACTTTTTATTACTAATGCGATGTAAAGTCTTCTTATGAAGGTACAATAAAGATTTTTTAAAAATCATTCAAATGTGGGCACTGTAAGTTCAATCTCCAGTACTACTATTAAATAACAAACAAGTGAAAACAGTTTCTAATATTGATCCTCAGTTCAGTTCAGTTCAGTCGCTCAGTCATGTCCAACTCTTTGTGACCCCATGAATCACAGCACGCCAGGCCTCCCTGTCCATCACCAACTCCCGGAGTTCACGCAAACTCACGTCCATCGAGTCCGTGATGCCATCCAGCCATCTCATCCTCTGTCGTCCCCTTCTCCTCCTGCCCCCAATCCCTCCCAGCATCAGAGTCTTTTCCAATGAGTCGACTCTTCGCATGAGGTGGCCAAAGTACTGGAGTTTCAGCTTAAGCATCATTCCTTCCAAAGAAATCCCAGGGCTGATCTCCTTCAGAATGGACTGGTTGGATCTCCTTGCAGTCCAAGGGACTCTCAAGAGTCTTCTCCAACACCAGCAGATCCTAAAGCATTGTTTAACATGTTTAAGATTGGTATCACTGACCACGCTCACCCAAGAAGAAAAATGTGATGAATCTAGGAAAACACTGACAGTACCTAAATGCTACATCACTTTGTTGTTATTCAGTTGCTAAGTCCTGTCTCACTCTCTGTGACCCCATGGACTGTAGCCCACCAAGTTCCTCTGTCCATGGAGTTTTCCAGTCAAGAACACTGCAGTGGGTTGCCATTTCCTTCTCCAGGGGATCCTCCTAACCCAGGTATCGAATCCAGGTCTCCTGCATTGGCAGGTGGGTTCTTTACCACTGAGCCATCAGGCTTGAAGCCCCTGCATAAAAGTTCCTATAAAAAGCACAAGATGCTTTAGAGGTAGGACAACTTTTATAATACTCATCTGAGGAAGACAGAACAAATCAGAAATAATCATCCCTCAGTTTCTCCTAATGTTGACCAAGAAAAAAATTAAGGAAAGTCAACACATATTTAAAACAAAATTGACAGTCAATGAAAAAGTCTGAGCCAAAGATGAGAGAGAGGCTGAAAACTTCCTTTGGGCACTTACTTCATGATACTCACTCATCTACTGCAAAAGCAAGTCTCATCAATAATTTAGCTCACTTAGAAAGAATCTTTCCCATTATTTTATCTGGATGTCATGTTACATGATATTTGGAAATCTGACAGTTACCCAAGCAAATAAAAATATTAATGCTCTAAATGCTAAGATGACCATTAATAATACATGTGGATTGAAGTTTTCTTTATTTTTAAATTTCTTTTTTATTGAAGGATAATTGCTTTATAGAATTTTGTTGTTTTCTGTCAAATCTCAACATAAATCAGCCATAGGTATACATATATCCCCTCCCTTATGAACCTCCCTCCCATCTCCCTCCCCATCACATCTCTCTAGCTTTTATACAGAGCCCCTGTTTGAGTTTTCTGAGCCATACAGCAAATTCCTGTTGGCTATCTATTTTACATATGGTAATGTAAGTTTCCATGTTACTCTTTCCATACATCTCACCCTCTCCTCCCCTATCCCCATGTCCATAAGTCTATTCTCTATGTCTGTTTCTCCATTGCTGCCCTGTAAATAAATTCTTCAGAACCATTTTTCCAGATTCCATGTATGTACATTAGAATATGATATTTATCTCTTCCTGACTCACTTCACTCTGTATAATAGGTTCTAGGTTCATCCACCTCATTAGAACTGACTCAAATGCATTCCTTTTTATGGCTGAGTAATATTCCATTGTGTGTATGTACCACAACTTCTTTATCCATTCATCTGTCGATGGGCTTCTAGGTTGCTTCCAAGTTCTAGCTATTCTAAATAGTGCTGCAATGAACAATAGGATACATGTGTCTTTTTCAACCCTGGTTTCCTCAGGGTATATGCCTAGGAGTGGGACTGCTGGGTCATATGGTGGTTTTATTCCTAATTTTTTAAGGAATCTCCATATCATCTTCCATAGTGGCTGTATCAATTTACATTCCCACCAACAGTGCAAGAGTGTTCCCTTTTCTCCACACCCTCTCCAGAATTTATTGTTTGTAGATTTTTTGATGATGGACATTCTGACTGGTGTGAGATGATCTTTCATTGTGGTTTTGATTTGCATTTCTCTAGTAATGAGCAGTGTTGAGCATCTTTTCATGTGTTTGTTAGCCATCTGTATGTCTTTTTGGAGAAATGTCTGTTTAGGTCTTTTTCCCACTTTTTGATTGGGTTGTTTGTTTTCCTGGTATTGAGTTGTATGAACTGCTTGTATATTTTGGAAATTAATCCTTTGTCAGTTGTTTCATTTGCTATTACTTTCTCCCATTCCAAGGGTTGTCTTTTCACCTTGCTTATAGTTTCCTTTGCTGTGCAAAAGCTTTTAAGTTTAATCAGGTCTCACTTATTTACTTTTGTTTTTATTTCCATTACTCTAGGAGGTGGGTCATAGAGCATCTTGCTTTGATTTATGTCATCAAGTGTTCTGCCTATGTTTTCCTCTAAGAGTTTTATAGTTTCTGGTTTTACATTTAGGTCTTTAATCTATTTTGAGTTTATCTTTGTGTATGGTGTTAGGAAGTGTTCTAATTTCATTCTTTCTCATGTAGCTGTCCAGTTTTCCCAGCACCATTTATTGAAGAGGCTGTCTTTGCCCCATTGTATATTCTTGCCTCCTTTGTCAAAAATAAGGTATCCATAGGTGCATGGGTTTATTTCTGGGCTTTCTCTCTTGTTCCATTGGTCTATATTTGTTTTTGTGCCAGTACCATACTGTCTTGATGACTGTAGCTTTGTAGTATAATCTGAAGTCAGCAAGGTTGATTCCTCCAGCTCCATTCTTCCTTCTCAAGATTGCTTTGGCTACTCGGGGTCTTTTGTGTTTCCATATAAATAGTGAAATTTTTTGTTCTAATTCTGTGAAAAATACCATTGGTAATTTGATAGGGATTGCATTGAATCTGTAGATTATGTTTGGAAGTATAGTCATTTTCACAATATTGATTCTTCCTACCCAGGAATGTGGACTATCTCTCCATCTGTTCATGTCACCTTTGATTTCTTTCATCAGTGTTTTATAATTTTCTGTGTACAGTTCTTTTGTCTCCTTAGGTAAGTTTTTTCCTATATATTTAATTCTTTTTGTTGCAATGGTGAATGATATTGACTCCTTAATTTCTCTTTCTGATTTTTCATTGTTAGTATATAGAAATGCAAGTGATTTCTGGGTATTGATTTTGTATCCGTTGTTTGCTAAATTCACTGATTAGCTCCAGTAATTTTCTGATACTATTTTTAGGATTTTCTATGTACAGTATCATGTCATCTGCAAATAGTGAGAGCTTTACTTCTTCTTTTCCAATCTAGGACTTCCTTGGTGGCTCAGACGGTAAAGCGTCTGCCTGTAATGCGGGAGACATGGGTTCAATCCCTGGGTCTGGAAGGTCTCCTGGAGAAGGAAATGGCAACCCACTCCAGTATTCTTCCCTGGAAAATCCCATGGACCGAGGAGCCTGGTAGGCCATAGTCAGTCCATGCGGTCACAAAGAGTCGGACACGGCTGAGCAACTTCACTTTCACTTTTCCAATCTGGATTGCTTTTATTTCTCTTTCTTCTCTGAATGCTGTTGCTAGGATTTCCAGAACTATGTTGAATAATAGTGGTGAAGGTGGACACCTTTGTCTTGTTCCTGATCTTAGGGGGAATGCTTTCACCTTCTCACCATTGAGAATAATGTTTTCTGTAGGCTTATCATATATGGTCTATACTATGTTGAGGTAAGTTCCTTCTATGCTCATTTTTTGAAGAGTTTTAATCATGAATGGGTGCTGAATTTTGTCAAAGGCATTTTCTGCATCTGTTGAGATTATCATACGGTTTTTATCTTTCAATTTGTTAATATGGTATTGATTTGCGTATATTGAAGAATCCTTGCATTCCTGGAATAAACCCAACTTAATCATTGTGTATGAGCTTTTTGATGTGTTGCTGAACTCTGCCAAAATTTTGTTGAGGATTTTTGCATCTATATTCATCAATGATATTGGACTACAGTTTTCTTTTTTTGTGTTGTCTTTGTCTGGTTTTGGTATCAGGGTGATGGTGGCCTCATAGAATGAGTTTGGAAGTATT
The DNA here is from genome assembly GCF_029407905.1 of Bubalus kerabau. NCBI lineage: Eukaryota > Metazoa > Chordata > Mammalia > Artiodactyla > Bovidae > Bubalus > Bubalus kerabau. Next base: position 28,928,145 of record NC_073642.1, read on the forward strand.
CCTTCCTCTGCAATTTTTTGAAAGAGTTTTAGAAGGATAGGCATTAGCTCCTCTCGAAATGTTTGACAGAATGCTCTTGTGAAGCCATCTGGGCCTGGGCTTTTTTTGGGGGAGACTTTTGATCACAGCTTCAATTTCAGTGCTTATAATTGGGTTGTTCATAATTTCTGTTTCTTCCTGGTTCAGTACTGGAAGATTGAACTTTTCTAAGAACCTGTCCATTTCTTCTAGGTTAACCATTTTATTGCCATATAGTTGTTCATAATAGTCTCTTATAATCCTTTGTATTTCTGCATTGTCTGTTGTAAACTTTCCTTTTTCATTTCTAATTTTGTTGATTTGATTCTTCTCTCTTTTTTTCTTGATGAGTCTGGCTAAAAGTTTGTCAATTTTGTTTATCTTCTCAAAGAACCAGTTTTTAGTTTTATTAATCTTTCCTATTGTTTCTTTTCTTTCTTTTTTATTTCTGCTCAGATCTTTATGATTTCTTTCCTTCTACTAATTTTGGGGTTTTTTTGTTCTTCTTTTTCCAGTTCTTTTAGGTGTAAAGTTATGTTGTCTATTCAATATTTTTCTTGTTTCTTGAAGTAGGATTGTATTGCTATAAACTTCCCTCTTAGAACTGCTCTTGCTGCATCCCATAGGTTTTAAGTTGTTTTTTCATTGTCATTTATTTCTAGAAATTTTATCTCCCTTTTAATTTCTTCAGTAACCTATTGGTTATTTAGAAACATTTTTTTAATCTCCGTGTGTTTGTGTTTCTTACAGTTTTTTTCCTTGTAATTAATATCTAGTCTCATAGCATTGTGGTTGGAGAAGATGCTTGATACAATTTCAATTTTCTTAAATTTACTGAGGTTTGATTTGTGACCCAGGATGTGGTCTATCCTGGAGAATGTTCCATGTGCACTTGAGAAGAAGGTATATTCTTCTGCATTTGGATGGAATGTCCTGAGGATATCAATGAGATCCATCTCATCTAATGTATCGTTTAAGACTTGTGTTTCCTTATTAATTTTCTGTTTTGATGATCTGTCCATTGGTGTAAGTGGGGTGTTAAAGTCTCCTATTATTATTGTGTTACTGTCAATTTCTCCTTTTATGTCTGTTAGTGTTTGTCTTATGTATTGAGGTGCTCCTATATTTAGGTGCATAGATACTTACAATTGTTACGACTTCCTCTTGGATTGATCCCTTGATCATTATGTAGTGTCCTTCCTTATCTCTTGTAATCTTTATTTTAAGGTCTGTTTTGTCTGATATGAGGATTCCTACTCCAGCTTTCTTTTGCTTCCCATTTGCATGGAATATATTTTTCTATCATCTTACTTTCGGTCTACATGTGTCTTGAGGTCTAAAGTGGGTTTCTTGTAGACAGCATATATATGAGTCTTGTTTTTGTATCCATTCAGCCAGTCTGCACCTTTTACTTGGAGCATTTAATCCATATACATTTAAAGTAGTTATTGATATATACGTTCCTATTGCCATTTTCTTAATTGTTTGGGGTTGATTTTGAAGATCTTTTTTTTTTCTCTTGTATTTTTTGACTATATAAGTCCGTTTAACATTTGTTGTAAAGCTGGTTTGGTTGTACTGAATTCTCTTAACTTTTGCTTGTCTGAAAAGCTTTTTATTTCTCCATCATTTTGAATGAGATCCTTGCCGGGTACAGTAATCTTGGTTGTAGATTTTCCCCTTTCAGTACTTTAAATATATCCTGCTATTCCTTTCTGGCCTGCAGAGTTTCTGCTGAAAGATCAGCTGTTAACCATATGAGGTTTCCCTTGTATGTTACTTATTGCTTCTCCCTTGCTGCTTCTAATATTCTTTCTGTTTAGTCTTTGTTAGTTTGATTAGTATGTGTCTTTCTTGGCGTGTTTCTCCTTGGGTTTATCCTGTATGGGACTCTTTATGCCTCTTGGGCTTAATCGACTATTTCCTTTTCCATGCTGGGGAAATTTTCAACTATAATCTCTTCAAAAATTTTCTCATACCCTTTCTCTTTCTCTTCTTCTTCTGGATCCCTATTATTCTAATGTTTGTGTGTTTGATATTGTCCCAGGGGTCTCTGAAACTATCCTCAGTTCTTTTCATTCTTTTTACTTTATTCTGCTCTTCAGAAGTTATTTCCACCATTTTATCATCCAGCTCACTGATTCATTCTTCTGCTTCAGATAGTCTGCTATTGACTCCTTCTAGAGTATTTTTAATTTCAGTAATTGTGTTGTTTGTGTCTGCATGTTTATTCTTTAATTCTTCTAAGTCTTTGTTAATTGATTCTTGCATTTTCTCCATTTTGCTTTCAGGGTTTGTGATCATCTTTACTATCATTATTCTGAATTCTTTTATTTATTTATTTATTCCTCTTCATTTATTTGGACTTCTGTGTTTCTAATTTGTCTCTCCATTTGTGTAGTATTTCTCTGCCTTTTCATTATTATTTTTTTTTAACTTATTGTGTTTGAGGTCTCCTTTTCCCAGGCTTCAAGGTTGAATTCTTTTTTCATTTCTGCCCTCTAAGTTTGGTCCAGCGGTTTGTGTAAGCTTCTTATACGGTGAGATTTGTACTGAGTTTTTGTTTGTTTTTCTTCTGATGGGCAAGTCTGAGTGAGGTGGTAATCCTGTCCGCTGATGATTGGGTTTGTATTTTTGTTTTGTTTGTTGTTTAGATGAGGCATCCTGCATAGGGGGCTATTGGTGGTTGGGTTTTGCTGGGTCTTGTATTACAGTGGTTTCCTTTGTGTGAATTCTCACTATTTTATACCCCTAGGGTTAGTTCTCTGGTAGTCTAGGGTCTTGGAGTCAGTGCTCCCACTCCAAAGGCTCAGGGCTTGATCTCTGGTCAGGAACGAATATTCCACAAGTGGTTTGTTATAGCATTAAGTGAGATTAAAACAAATATCCAAAAACGAGAAACCAAAGATGAACCCCAGACAAATGGCAGTTACAAAATCAGGAAAATAATAATTAAAATAATGGAATACACACATATATATACACACTCATGAGCAAAGTCAAAACAGTCCAACAAAAATAAGGTACAAAAGATTGACCCTGTGAACAAAGGAAATCAAAAATTATATTTACCAGTTAAGGACAAAACTAACTAAAGCACAAACTGGAAAACAAAAACAAGCAAGGTGCCAAGTGGGGAATAAAGCAATGAAAACAAAGCTAACAAATATGTTGAGAGGAAAGGAAAGAAAGAAAAGAAAGAAAGAATAGATATGCAAAGTTAAATAGAGGTAGATGAAAAAGATTTATATATATTAAAGATTAACTGCAAGGGGAAAAGAACAGTAGGAAAAGCAAATAAAGGAATAAATGCAGAAAAATATAGTAGGTTTAAAAAAATTAAAAGTTAAAATTGTAGAAAAGAGAAAAGATTTTAAAAAAAGGAAAGAAAAAAAAAGAGGAGAGAAAAAGGAAAGCTCCACAGAGCTGCAAAAGCCCAACATAGATGCAGAGGTTTATAATAACAATAAAAAGTGTGACTGAATATACACATATATACATACACCCATAAGCAAAATCAAAACACTCCAACGAAAAAAAAGGACGATAGCTTGACCTGGCAAACAAAGGAAACCTAAAATTATATCTACCAGAATAAAACTAACTAAAGCACAAACTGGAAAAAAAAACTAAAGCAAGGTGCCAACCGGGGAATAAAGCAATGAAAACAAAGCTAACAAATATGTTGAGAGGAAAGGAAAGAAAGAAAAGAAAGATAGAATAGCTACACAAAGCTAAATAGAAGTAGGTTAAGAAGATTTATATACACTGAAGATTAACTGCAAGGGGAAAAGAACAGTAGGAAAGGCAAACAAGGAATAAATGTAGAAAAAATATAATAGGTTTAAGAAAATTAAAAACTAAAATTATAAAATAGAGAAAAGAAAACAAATGGAAGAAGAAAGAGAAAAGGAAAACTCCACAGAACTGCAAAGGCCTAAAGTAGAGGCAGAGGTTTATAACAACAATAAAAACTGTGACTGAATATATACACATACACTGATAAGCAAAATCAAAACAGCCGAACAAAAATAAAGTATAATAGACTGACTTGGTGAACAAAAGGAACCAAAAATTATGTCTACCAGAACAAAAGTAACTAAAGCATAAACTGGAAAACAAAACTAAAGCAAGGTGCCAACTGGGGTATAAAGCAATGAAAACAAAACTAACAAATATGCAGATGGGAAGTGAAAAGCAAAGGAGAAAAGGAAAGATATACTCATTTGAATGCAGAGTTCCAAAGAATAGCAAGGAGAAATAAGAAAGCTTTCCTCAGCGATCAATGCAAAGAAATAGAGGAAAACAATAGAATGGGAAAGACTAGAGAGCTCTTCAAGAAAATTAGGGATACCAAGGGAACATTTCATGCAAAAATGGGCTCTATAAAGGACAGAAATGGTAGGGACCTAACAGAAGCAGAAGATATTAAGAAGAGGTGGCAAGAATACACAGAGGAACTGTACAAAAAAGATCTTCATGACCCAGAAAATCATGATGGTGTGATCACTCACCAGAGCCAGACATCCTGGAATGTGAAGTCAAGTGGGCCTTAGGAAGCATCACTACAAACAAAGCTAGTGGAGGTGATGGAATTCCAGTTGAGCTATTTCAAATCCTGAAAGATGATGCTGTGAAAGTGCTGCACTTAATATGCCAGCACATTTGGAAAACTCAGCAGTGGCCACAGGACTGGGAAAGGTCAGTTTTCATTCCAATCCCAAAGAAAGGCAATGCCAAAGAATGCTCAAACTACTGCACAACTGCACTCATCTCACACGCTAGTAAAGTAATGCTTAAAATTCTCCAAGCCACGCTTCAGCAATACGTGAACCGTGAACTTCCAGATGTTCAAGATGGATTTAGAAAAGGCAGAGGAACCAGAGATCAAAGTGCCAACATCCACTGGATCATCAAAAAAGCAAGAGAGTTCCAGAAAAACATCTATTTCTGATTTATTGACTATGCCAAAGCCTTTGACTGTGTGGATCACAATAAACTGTGGGAAATTCTGAAAGAGATGGGAATACCAGACCACCTGACCTGCCTCTTGAGAATCCTGTAGGCAGGTCAGGAAGCAACAGTTAGAACTGGACATGGAACAACAGACTGGTTCCAAATAGGAAAAGGAGTACGTCAAGGCTGTATATTGTCACCCTGCTTATTTAACTTCTATGCAGAGTACATCATGAGAAATGCTGGGCTGGAGGAAGCACAAGCTGGAATCAAGATAGCCAGGAGAAATATCAATAACCTCAGATATGCAGATGACACCACCCTTATGGCAGAAAGTGAAGAGGAACTAAAAAGCCTCTTGATGAAAGTGAAAGAGGAGAGTGAAAAAGGTGGCTTAAAGCTCAACATTCAGAAAACTAAGATCATGGCATCTGGTCCCATCACTTCATGGCCGATAGATGGGAAAACAGTGGAAACAGTGGCTGACTTTACTTTTCTGGGCTCCAAAATCACTGCAGATGGTGACTGCAGCCATGAAATTAAAAGGCACTTACTCCTTGGAAGGAAAGTTATGACCAACCTAGACAGCATATTCAAAAGCAGAGACATTACTTTGTCAACAAAGGTTTGTCTAGTCAAGGCTATGGGTTTTCCAGTGGTCATGTATGGATGTGAGAGTTGGACTATAAAGAAAGCTGAGCATGGAAGAATTGATGCTTTTGAACTGTGATGTTGGAGAAGACTCTTGAGAGTCCCTTGGACTGCAAGAAGATCCAACCAGTCCATCCTAAAGGAGATCAGTCCTGGGTGTTCATTGGAAGGATTGATGTTGAAGCTGAAAGTCCATTACTTTGGCCACCTCATTCGAAGAGCTGACTCATTGGAAAAGACCCTGACGCTGGGAAAGATTGAGGGCAGGAGGAGAAGGTGACGACAGAGGATGAGATGGTTGGATGGCATCATCGACTCAATGGACAAGGGTTTGGGTGGACTCTGGAATTGGTGACGGACAGGGAGGTCTGGCCTGCTGCGGTACATGGGGTCGCAAAGAGTCAGATATGACTGAGCGACTGAACTGAACTGAAAGGAAAAAAAGAAAAGAAAGAAAGCCTAGATATGCAAAGTTAAATAGTAGTAGATAAAGAAGAGTTATGTATATTAAAGATTAACTGCAAGGGGGAAAGAACCGTATGAAAAGCAAAGGAATAAATGTAGAAAAAATGATAATAGGTTTAAAAAATTAAAATTAAAAAAAGAGAGAGAGGAAAAAGAAAACTTCCCAGAACTGCAAAAGCCCAAAATAGAGGCAGAGGTTTATAATAACAATAAAAAATGTGACTGAGAAAAAAGAAAAAAAAAAAAAAACTTAAAAGCTTAGTTAGATTTCATAGTGCCAATAAAATTGACAACTACAACGGGGCAGGGGGGTGGCGGCAGGGAAAAAAAATCCAAAAGAATCTACAGAACACGTCAAAACATAAGAATAATAAATGTTTTTTCTTGAGTCACTGCTGTCAGAGTCGTTTCCATCGCTGGGAGTCACAGTCCACTTCCCCTCCCTATGATGCCCTCTAACACTGTGCTGATCTCTGGATCTGCTGTGAGGGCAGCTCAGATTCTAATCTGATCCTACTCCTCTGTGGTCTTGCATCCAATGTTCACAGCTATCAGAACTAGTGGGTTTTCTTTTGTCTGAGCTCTCATGACCTTTTATATATATAAAACAGACACAGAGTCTGCCTAGTTGATCGTATGTATTTAGTCTGCAGCTGTACAGCTGGTGGGAGAGTTTTAGGTCTTCTACCTTAGTCACACTGCCCCTGGGTTTCAATTGTGATTTTATTTCCACCTCTGGATATGGGTTGTCCACTGGGGTTTGCTCCTGAGGCTTCCCTTGAGGATTTCGGTTTGCCCCTGTGAGGCCACGTGTGGAGGTGGTGCAGCTACTTGAGTCTCAGGGGTTCTGGCAGCACCAGGTACTCTGGGGAGTTGGTGGCTAGGGCAGCAGGAACTATAGTGCTCTAGAAGGGTATGGCAACCAGTGTTGTCCCATACGCTCCAGTATTCTTGCCTGGAGAATCCACCTCCCTGACAGAGAAGCCTGGCAGGCCACAGTTCACAGGGTTGCAACAAGTCGGACACTACCGAAGCGACCCTGTGCACATAGGGGCAAGACTTTTTTTTTGCCTGTGCCACCTCTGCCCCAGTGAGAGTTGAGCATGAAGGTGGTACAGCTGCTTGGCTTGAGGGGACCCTGGTGTGTGCAGGGACATGGACTGCCTCCGGTGCAGGAGTTATGGCCCTATCAGTCTTTTTTCGAGCCTCTTGTAGCTGACAATCAAGAGGCCTCTTTGGCCAGTCTTTCTCTGTAACTCCGCCCGTTCAGGCACTTAAAGGGCTTCCATGCCTGGGGTCCTCCTCTGTAGATCAGCACATCAGGCACTTAAAGGGGCTCCCTGGGTGGGGTCCTACTCTGTAGTTCAGTGCGTCAGGCATTTGATGGGCCAGCCTCTCTACAGCTGCCAATGCTGTTTGTGTTGGGGGAGAGAGGCTATGGTGATGGCTCCACACCCTACGTGTGACTCAGCAGTATCGCCTTGCTTCCATGGCTGCCAGGCTTTCCTCCACAGGCATTGCCCACCACAGTCTCCTCCCTCATATTCCCTTGATCTGTCTCTCCGCAGTCAACAGCAGCCCTCACCCTAGGATTGCTCCACAATCCCTAAACTCCAGCTCCCAGCTGCTGCACCTTCCAGGGGACCTGAGTCCCTGTCCAGGGTATGTATGGCTGTGGCAAGGATTCTCATTCCATTTAGGCTGCTACAGATCAACTGTTTCCTGCTCAGCCTTAAATGTTTCTCCTCTGACTCAGACAATTGCCCCGGTGTGGGATCTGGACCCCTGCTTCAGTTCCCCCACTCGCTAAGGGCAGGTCCAGTCCTACTAACTCCCGTTTTTTCCCCCTAGTTCCTTCGTCCTACCGAGTTTTGCGTGGGTCTATATATTCTTTTCTTCTGATGAAGTACTCCTGTCCACTCTCAGCTGGTGTTCTGCATGCACTTCTGTGTCTGAAGGTGTATTCCTGATGTATCCGTGGAGAGGGATGTATTCCACATCCACTTACTCCTCCAACATCTTTTGAAATTTTCTCGATAATTTTTGCTTCCTTGTTCTTGCCATAAATTAACTTTTAAAAAAATAGCTAAAATCTAAAGAATTTTCAATACTCTGCAGCCACTAGAATGTAAGTGAACCAGGTCAAAGACAAATATATGATATCAGGTGTATGTGGAAACTAAAAAAACGATATGAATGAACTTACTTACAAAACAATTAGACTCATAGACATAGAAAACAAACCTGTGGTTCCCAATGGGGAAAGGGTGGGAGGGAAATACTGGGAGTTTGGAATTAACAGGTACAGACTACTATATATACAACTGATAAAAAACAAGGGCCTAATGTACAGCACAGGAGCTATATTCAATATTTTGCAATAACCTATAATGGAAAAGAATACGAAAAAGAATACATATGCATAGCTGAATCACTTTGTTGTACACCTGAAACCAACACTACTACATTGTAAACCAACTATACTTCAATAAAAATAATAACAGTAATAACAAAAACCCACTAGAATATAAGTGAAAGTGAAAGTGTTAGTCACTCAGTTGAGTGATCCCCTAGACTGTAGCCTGCCAGGTTCCTCTGTTGATGGGATTCTCCAAGCAAGAATACTGGAGTGGGTTGCCATTCTCTTCTCCAGGGGATCTTCCCGACCAGGGTTCAAACCTAGGTCTCCCTCATTATAGGCAGATTTTTTCCCTATCTGAGATACCAGGGAAGCCCAAATCAATTATATGTCAATAAAAATAATAGTAATTTAAAAAACTCACTAGAATGTAAGCACTGTTGCTGCTGCTAAGTCGTTTCAGTCATGTCTGACTCTGTGTGATCCCACAGATGGCAGCCCACTAGGCTCTTCTGTCCCTGGGATTCTCCAGGCAAGAATACTGGAGTGGGTTGCCATTTCCTTCTCCAATGCATGAAAGTGAAAAGTGAAAGTGAAGTTGCTCAGTCGTGCCCGACTCTTAACGACCCCATGGACTGCAGCCTACCAGGCTCCTCTGTCCATGGGATTTTCCAGGCAAGAGTATTAGAGTGGGTTACCATCACCTTCTCCAAATGTAAGCACACTCTAATTTAAAACAACATTCATCACCAAAAGCTAACATGCCAATCATGATGTTCTTTGGCTCATTTATCTTTCTCCAAGGCCGGACCAACAAGAGACTCATTCATTCATTCATTCATTCATGCAGCAAACATGTACTGTCTCATACATTCTGGAAGGGAGATGGAACACCACACTTCCTGAGCCCTTTTTCACAGATGAGGAAATCTGGGTCATAGAGAGTAAGTGACCTGCCCACAGGCACAGAGCTAATAAACATGAGAAGTCACAGAAGCAACTGCATGTCCTCAACCCTGCCTGACTCCCTGGCCATCCAGGCAGGCCACCTCCCTCGTGGCTACACGTGCCTCCAATGCAGTCCTCCCCCTGGCAGAGAACACTACGGCAGGAGGTGCTTTCTCCAGTTTAGGGCCTCCCAGCACTGCTTGATCATCCCTCCTCCATCTGGAGAATGTATCCAAGGTAGAAGCAAGACCTCATCCAGCCCCTTGCAGCAGGGCCTTGGCTCCAGACACAGCTTTCCTATTGGCAGGCACCATGGGGAGGCAGCCACGGCTAGCAGGGCTGCTGACACTCGACTCCCAGCAAGCAGGGTGTCTTCTAGGCGGTGGTCACAGAGCTGTCTTCACTTGTCACAGCCCAGTGCTGTATTCCTCGCACTGGTCCAGGTTACATGGAGTTTTGTGAAACTGGCTACAACAGACTCTGGTTTTTGCAACTAAGAACCCTGACTGCTGTTCCACTTATGGATCTTTCCAGTAATCATGTATGGATGTGACAGCGGAACCATAAAGGTTGAGCATCAAAGAATCAATACTTTCGAACTGTGGTGCTGAAGAAGACTCTTGAGAGTCCCTTGTACTACAAGAAGATCAAACCAGTCAATCCTCAAGGAAATCAGTCCTGAATATTCACTGAAAGGACTGATACTGAAGCTGAAGCTGTGATACTCTGGCCACCTCATGCAAAGAGTCAACTTATTGGAAAAGATGCTGATGCTGGGAAAGACTGAGGGCAGGAGAAGGGGCTGACAGAGGATGAGATGGTTGGATGGCATCACTGACTTAATGGATATGAGTTTGAGCAAACTCTGGGAGACAGTGAAGGATAGGGTAGCCTGGTGTGCTGTAGTCTATGAGTGTGCAAAGAGTCCAACACAACGAAGTGAGTGAAGAACAACTCAATTACCCGGATGCTCAGCAAATCTGTCTTGGAGCTATATTCAAAGTAAAGGGAGCCTCTACTCAGACCCTCACTATGCACCCCCAGTTCCCATCTATCTACCCACGTCACAAACTTTGAAAAGTATAAAAGCTGCTTTTCTATCAAAAAGACAATGATGGAAATAAAGAATGGGCTTGTGCCAAAATATTCCTGGAGGCATGTCTGAGGAACCTGCATTTCTTTGCTTTACCAAACAACCTTTATTCATCCTTTCATAAACAAAATGTCCCATTCATAATTGCAAAAACATTTTCTTTTGATGCAAAAAAGTTTCTGTTCACATTTTCAATAAATGTATATAGGTTAAAAAACAAACAGTGACAGGACTACTGTACTTTTAGCAACATCTATTAAACTGTCAAATGCCTCCATACTTTTTAAATATGTGATAATATTAATTAATTGGCTGCACAGGCGCTTTGGTGCAGCACACACTTTTTCTAGTTGTAGCTCACAAGCTTCTGATTGCAGAGAGCGGGCTCAGTTGCCCAGTGGCATGTGGGATCTTAGTTCCCTGACCAAAGAGCAAACCTGTGTCCCTTGCATTGAAAGGAGGATTCTTAACCACTAGACCACGAGGGATGTCCCCTTCCTTACTTTAAAAATAAAAATTAAGAAAATGGCACAGTGAAAACCAATACCAAATATCTTTCCCCCCAAATTTAACAACACAGCACAACTGGCACCAAGCCGCCACGCTACACAGCAAGTTCCCACTGTTCCATGTGCCTTCCTTGGAAGCAGGAAGCAAACAAAGAGCAAGTTAACAAAATTCTGAAATCTCAGAACAGCTATCAACTTCAGAGAGCTGCAGAGGAGAACAGCTGATGCAACCTCCAGAGAACGAGAACTTGCCCCAACACCTCGCAACACGTCACCTGAGAAAAAGGGAAAATGCACCAGAAGAGTACACAAGATGCTCTTTCCAATGGTTACAGGAAGGAAATGTTTAAATGTGACACTGCAAAAAAATAAATAAATAAAAGTAAACATGACATTGAAAAGAGAATCACTTTCTCAACTGGACAGGATGAAGGGGGAAGGCAAAGGTGTCTAAGTGCCTTCGTCTTCTTGTCTGTCTTAGAAGGCAAGCACCAAGAAACCTAGAAACAGAGTTTTCAACTTGGTATTTAAAGTTAGATTGTAACAACAACCAAAAATAAATAAATAAACTTACTAAAAATAAGAAAATAAGGAACAAAACTCAGGACATATAAAAAGTGATCATTTTTTTCATTTTCATGCAAACAACAGATGTAATTTAAGAACTGCTAAGCCACGTAGAAGGCAATGGCACCCCACTCCAGTACTCCTGCCTGGAAAATCCCATGGATGGAGGAGCCTGGTAGGCTGCAGTCCATGGGGTCGCTAAGAGTCGGACACAACTGAGCGACTTCCCTTTCACTTTTCACTTTCATGCATTGGAGAAAATGAAATGGCAACCAGATCCAGTGTTCTTGCCTGGAGAATCCCAGGGACGGGGGAGCCTGATGGGCTGCCATTTTTGGGGTCGCACAGAGTCGGACATGACTGAAGCGACTTAGCAGCAGCAGCAGCAGCAAGCCACGAAGGAGAAGGTTATATATAATAAATACATATTTAGATGAGTAGCCAGTGGAAAAACTAAAACAAGACTCTAAACCACCCAATTCACCAGGGGAAATATCATAAATATACACACGTGTGCTTAGTTGTTCAGTCATGTCCGACTGTGACCCCATTGACTATAGCCCTCCAGGCTCCTCTGTCCACAGGATTCTCTAGGCAAGAATACTGGAGGGGGTTGCCATTTCCTCCTTCAGGGGATCTTTCTGACCCAAGGTTCCCACCAGCATTTCCTGTGTCTCCTGCATTGACAGGCAGATTCATTCACTACTGAGTCACCCTGGAAACCCCAATATGAACTCAGATAACAAATTTTTAAAATGAAGGAAAATGCAATTTAAAAAAAAAAATGAGGAACTTCCCTGGTGGGCCAGTGGTTAAGAATCTGGAAACGTCAAGACAGGATCAGACACATCTGTGTTTGCTGTGAGAACACAGGAGGCCCCTGCTTTGCTGCACATACATGTGCTCAGTTGCTTGGTCATGTCTGACTCGTTGGTTCTGTCCCCTCCCCAGGAGGTGGGCAGGCCTGTGACTGCAGAGGCAACAACACTGTGTGACCTCTGAGATGAGGCTGGAAAAGGCATCAGCTTCCACCAGTGCTCCTGGGACGTCTGCTCTGGAGGAGTCCAACCACATTGAGACCACAGGCCAGAGGGGCCAAGAGGAGGCACGTGGCTAAGCTCCCAGCTGCCAGCCAGTAGTAACCCTGGCAGTAAGGGAGGCAGTTGGGACGTCCAGCCAGCCAAGCCTTAGGACAACCGTAGCCCCGGCCAGCATCTGATGCAGCCGAGATGTGGAGACCCACTCCACAGAGTCCCTCCAACGTCCCCAGTGAGAACATAAAATACCTCTTTCTAGCTACTACCTGTGGGTATAATCTGCTATGTAGAAACAGTAAGTGGGACTGCAAGTGAATTCTGTTAGAAAGAGAAAGAATGAAAAAGAGAACAAGAAAAAAAAAGATACAAAAAGAACCTGGGGGAAGGGGCACCATCAACTTTTAACACATAAAGAATCAAAGTGCATCCATTAATTCACTGAACAAATGGATATTGAGCGCATACAGGTTCACACAGGCCAGGGGTTTTGATTCCGGTGAGACAGCCAAACAGATTTAATTTCAGGTAGCTCAGAGCGCTCTGAAGGAAAATAAATATCAGGCTAGGAGAGTGGAATGAGGGTGGTCAGAGCAGGCCTCCAGGAGGAAATATCAAAGAGGGTTTCCAGCATCAAAGAACAGACACACTGACTGCGTAAGTCCCTTCATGAAATACTGTGAAATACACACCACCAAGAATAAAGAGTAGAGGGACATCCCTGGTGGTCGAGTGGTTAAGAATCCATCCACCTTCCAATGCAGGGGGCATGGGTTTGATCCCTGGTCTGGGAAGATTCCAGATGCCTTGCGGCAACTAAGCCTGCAAGCCACAACTGAAGAGCCTATGCACCACAATGACAGGTCCAGTGTGCTACAACTAAGACCTGACGCAGCCAAAGAAATAAATAAGCAAACTCAAGAGTTAAAAAAAAAAAAGAGGGGTGTGTAATGCAATGAGCTAGCCTAGGACTCACCGGTAGAGACTTTGCCATCCAGTCTCAGACCATGTGAGCAGCTCCCCTGAAGTTCTCACCTAATCTGGGTGCCAGAGAGGAAAGAGAAAACCATGGAAAGATACAGAAAAAAAGTTCAGATCAGTGACTGGCTAAGGATCCACATGAGAGATTCTAGATCGGGGCATACGGAAGAGAAGTCTTTGGAGATAAGCCCCCAGACAGGTCCCAAGGGCAAAAGCAAGAAAAGAGACTGGATGCAGATGACTACAGTCTGTCTGCAGAACTACAGATGGACCTCAGGACCCCAGGCACATGCCTTCTCCCCAGATTTATAGCACTGGTTTCTGCTCTGAGGCAGAAACCAAAACAGTGCTGTATGCACCAAAGAAATGAGTTTTCTGTCTTGTCCACTTTCAAAGTGAGAATTCACAACCCAGAGCGCACACTTCAACCGTATGAGAGGAGAGGCCCAGCCCAATACCCAGAAGCAAAGCTGCCCGCCCTCAGGTTCGCCCACACCCAGACAGCGGGGTCAGGCCCTTGTTTGATGTGCAGGATAGGAAAGTCAAGGAAAACATGTCAAGCACCACTATGAATCTAGTCCTAGTCTTCAATGATAAACCCCAAAGGACACCAAGAACCACCAGACCATTAAGGAAAATCAAAGCCATAAAAGAGGCAGACTTGGAAGAATAAACAGAAAAGCCTGAGAGCAAACAGAGGATTCAAAAGTAAGAACCCTTCTTGCCTTAATTAGTACCCTCAGGCAGAAATGGGAAACAACGCAAACAGAAAATAAGATGAACATTAAGAAAAATTAGCAGGAAAAACAGAAGAGAGCATCACAATTTTAATTATGGTGACTGTATACTGAAAAAGAAGACAAGACCCTAGAAATTTTCAGAGATGTAAAACAGGCTAGGTTTTCAGCAAAAGATGAGCCACAATGGATCAGACCTCTTACCAGCGACACCTGGCATACTGTGTGCTTTGTCGCTCAGGAGTATTTCCCGCCATGTCAATAAACAAGGATGTCACATTCAACATCGATTCTAGCCCGCCAGGGCACCCAGGAAGGAGAATAACACCTGTGATCTGGCACCCATGAGGCTGCAGACACTCCCCACAGTAAGCTCTGAGGAAAATCGCAGGATGTTGGTTGGCCCCAGGTAGCTGAGATGCATATGAAAGGAATGATTTCAGAGTCCAGACTCTTGCATCTTGCCATATGTAGAAAAGCACTAAATTCCTTAACTTGGGATATCTGGTTATCCTTAATTAACAATCATGTTTTGATGTTCCGACTACCTGCCCTTTCTTTGTTGCAAAACTTCTATGTAACCTGGCTCCTCCCCTTGCCTCCTTGGAGCAGTTCTCTGAGGGCTACTTGAGATGCTGACTCCTAGGCTTAAGACCTAAAAATTTCCACCAAATAAAACATAGTGCTCAACTTCTAAACTGTGACTATTTTTTAAGTCAACAGTTATGTACGACTCTTTGAGACCCCATGGACTGTAGCTCGCCAGGATCCTCTGTCCACAGAATTTCCCAGGCAAGAATATTGGAGTGGGTTGTCATTTCCTCCTCCAGGTGATCTTCCTGATCCAGGGATCAAACCCACGTCTCCTGCAGCTCTTGTATTGGCAAGCAGACTCTTTACGAGCTGAGCCACCAGGGAAGCCCATGGCATACTATATTTGGCATCAAAGAAATAACAACAGAAAGGTTGAAAACATTTAATTGTGAGGCATGGGGAAGGCAGGAGCTGAGGGATCAGTTTAGCATTTCAATTTGCACCCTTCCATGCTGTTAAAACAATTTTAATTTCCATGATATTAAGTTGACAACACTTTTGTCATCATCACCAAAATCACCACCACCATCAAAAAACAGAGAAATGAATTGTGCTGCTTCCACCACAATACGCAACATCAGGGCTCTTTCTGTTAAACTCTGACTCCATTCCACTTGCTTGAGAGGCACACCAACTGAACCACAGGTAAGAGCCACAGGTGTAGCTCTATTTTTTAAATTTTTATTTTATTTATTTATCTTGGCTGTGCCATGCAGCAAGTGGGATCTTAGTTCCCTAATCAGGTTAAACCCATGCCCCCTGCAGTGGAAGGGCAGAGTCTTAACCACTGGACCACCAGGGAAGTCCCAACAGGTGTAACTCTTTAGGTCACCGGACAGGCACCTTGCTCCAGGGCTTTTCTGGCTTTTTGTTTCATTTTCTTTTGGCTTTTGTTATTCTTTATATAGCAAAAATAAAATGAAGGGTATTATATATACACATATATGTATGTATATTTACACACTCTCTGTTTTTAAGAAGTCAATGTCGAGAAGTTATGTGCCACTAGTCATGACAGATTCCAGCTCAGTTAATCCACTCACACCTCTTAGGTGTTCATATTTTCTTATCTTGAAAAGGGTCAGCTCCAAGCCTCACACTCTGCCTTGGCACAGAATGGCAATGGGAGGCGTGAAAAGAGGACTCGAGAGCACCAGTGCTAAATTCGATGAACTGGCAGGTAGAAAGCAGATGCCATGTTTCTCTGCCTTTTTCTGAGACAGGGTCCAATGTTAGTGTTTACAAAGACAGTGTCCCTTTGTAAACAGTTGTGAAAAACTCTGGGGTGTAGTTGGGGGAAAAAAGATGTAGTTTCTTTTAAAAAAAAAATCACAAGATTCTGATAAGCATATACTCTTTGTGGCTAAGCTGCTTTTTAATATGTTAAACAGGGACCATTCTCTGAGTGCTTTCAGATTCTAGGTTAGAGGGTCTAAAAAAGTACTTCAATATCACCATCTGCGGACTTCCCTTGCGGTCCAGTAGTTAAGACTCTGAGTCTCCACTGCATGAGGCCCAGCTTCAATCACTGGTTGGGAACTAAGATTCCACATGCCACCAGGTGTGACCAAAAAAACAAACAAACAAAATCACTGTCTGTATCCACTATCAGCCAATAGTGTACACTACTGTAAAGCCAATATGTACAATTTCTCATTATAGATGAGAAGACAACACTTCTCTTATCCTTAGATCACTTCAGTATTTTTCAAAAGAAAAATCTGTCTTTGCATGAAGTTTCAAATTCTCTCTCTTTTTTTTTTCTTTCTTCTGTAGAAGGATGAGCTGTAATTTTAAGGGTTTATTTTTGAGCCACTAAGTTACCTGTCTCTGTGATAGATAGTTACGTCACAGGCTCTGGGAGTAAAGCTGCTGATGCAAAGGAAGTAGTCTGTTTACATTTACCACATACTTGACTGAAGGCTATGAAATGGAATATTTCCTCCCATACCGGTAAACAAGGATGTCACCGTCATCAGGGAGTCTAGCCTTCCAAATGTAATTTCTGAGCCCAGGAAGAATAATACTGGCAGCCATCATCCACTTCCCTAGTAAACATAAGTACTGAGGAGCTTGGTGGGGTCGGGTGGGGAGGGTGAGAGAAAGCACAAGAGGCATCTAACCCCACATACCCCACTCCCTTACTGTGAAGTAGGAATTAAGGATGTGAATAATGAAGAAGCAGAATTTGGCCCCAGAGAGCTGAGCCTGGACACTTACATCTTCCCATGCCTAGAAAAGCCGTAAATTCCTTAGTTCAAGATATCTGATTTTCTTTAATTAACAATAATTTTTTGATATTCAGATTACGTGCCCCTTGCTGCAAAACTTCTATATACCCTGACTCTTCCCCTCGCCTTAGAAGGCAGTTCTCTCAGGGTCACTTTATTTATTTTTTTTTTCAGGGTCACTTTAGATGCTGTCTTCCGGGCTTGAAATCCTAACAATTCCCACTGGATAAAACTACTCTTGACTTTCAGGTTGTGACTATATTTTTTAGTTGCCAAGGCCTTCCCTTCCCCCCAAAATACCAGTATCCCCAATTCCTGGTGGTCTTTAAGGCTCACGTCTACCTAAGCGTACTGAACCCTGAAACTTTCATCACCAGCTGGACATAGGGAAGGTAAGAACAGCCATGATGATCAAATGAGGCTATCAAGTCAGGTCAGTGAAGTGCCTAAATGCAGAAACCGAATGCAAGCAGGCTTGCATTGGGCACACCAGGGACAGGAGCCTAGAAATCTCACCATCCCTAAATAGATAGGTAAAGTCAAAAGCAAGACATAAATGTTTCCTTTCACACTATCATTCAACATGAAGGTTCCAATTAACACAAAAGGAAAGGAATAAGCAGCATATACATTTTTTTGTTGATATGAAAAACATTGAACACAAAGAAGCAAAATGATTTACAGATGATATGAATGTAGAAATGGGAAGCACAAATGAAAGCATGTTAGTTGCTCAGTCATGTCTGACTCTTCACGACCCCATAGACTGTAGCCCATGAGGCTCCTCTGTCCATGGGATTCTTCAGGCCAGAATACTGGAGTGCGTTACCATTTCCTCCTCCAGGGGATCTTCCCAACCCAAGGATCGAACGCAGGCCTCCTGCGTTGCAGGCAGATTCTTTACCTTCTGAGCCACCAGGGGAAATCACAAGACATTTACTTAAAAATAGAATAAATGATTTCAAAGTAAGACAGAAACAAAAGTCGACAGTTTCTCTGTATAGGAACCGTCAGTCCTGGAAGAAGGGAAATTCCAATGATGACAGAACTTGAGTACATTTAACATGAAAGGTACAGCAGCTATAGGACAGAACCTCAGAACACTCTACCTGTTCAAATACTGAATTCATATTAAAAACGTTCAGCACTGAAGCAAAACACAAAGACACAGCATTACATCATATCATATCTTGAATAAACAAGAATATATGAGTTTTACTTTGCCTGGTATCAAGAATGAGGACTCAGACACCCAGAACAGACTTGTGGCTTTGAAGGGGGAGCAGGTAGGGGAGGGATGGATTGGGAGTTTGGGATGAGCAGATGCAAACTATTATCTATAGAATGGATAAACAACAAGGTCCTACTGTACAGCACAGGGAACTACAGTCAATATCCTGTGATAAACCATAATGTAAAAGAATATGAAAGAGAATGTATATATGTGTTTGAGTCACTTTGCTATACAGTAGAAATTAACACAACATTGTAAATCAACTATGCTTCGTTTAAAATAAAAAAAGACCGACACCTGCCTTTTAAAAAAATTATTTATTATTTGGCTGCACCTCGTGGCATGTGAGATCTTAGTTTCCCGATCAGGGATAGAACCTCTGCTCCCGGCACTGGAATTTCAAAGTCTTAACCACTGGACCACCAGGGAAGTCCCAAGGCCTGCTTTCTTTTCATTTGAATTTCCTTGGTATATCTTTTCCAGTCCTTTTATTTTTAGTCTTTCTAAATCTCTCCATTTTCAGTCTATCTCTGGATCTTGCTTTGTTAAGTCAACCTGAAAAACTTTTTTAACCAGGCTAATTAAGTCTATTTACATAATATGAATACAGTCTGGATGTCTGGCATCAGCTTTGCAGATTTTTAACCTTATATTTAAAACAATGACGCACAAACTCCGTCCTTCCGTCCGTGGGCTGCCCACTCCCTACTTTCTCTGAGTCTCTGCAGGTTCGTAGGAAGGATACTGGTTCTAGTTGCTGCTTTATATTACCACCTTATATAACCCCCTGAGCACCCTCCTTTTCTAGGCAGTATTACCTCCCTCCTAAGAGCAATAAAGCAATTAGCTAGTAATTGCTTCTTCTTTCTCCCCATGCTCTTCCTAAACCATCCATTTTATTTATTTTAAAAAATTTTTTATTGTGGTAAAAGTCACATAATATAAAACATACTATTTTAACCATATTTAACTGTATAACTCAGTGGCACTAAGTACATTCACACCGTTATACAACACTCACCATCATCCATCTCCTGAATTTTCCACCTACCTGAACTAAAATTCTGTCATTAAACACTAACTCCGCACCTCCCACTCCCCAGCCCCTGGCACCTACCAATGTACTTTCTGACTCTATGAATTTGACTATTTGAGGTACCTTGCAAAAATGGAATCAAACAGTATTTGTCTGCACCTGATATATATTGAAATACATATTAAAAAATAGAGACATCACTTTGATGACAAAGGTCCATATAGTCAAAGCTATTTTTTTCCAGTAGTCATGTATGGATGTGAGAGTTGGATCATAAAAAAGGTTGAGCACCAAAGAATTAATGCCTCCAAATTGTGGTACTGGAGAAGACACTTGAGAGTCCCTTGGACAGTAAGAAGATCAAACCAGTCAATCCGACTCCTTGTGACTCCATGGTCTGTAGCCCACCAGGTTCCTCTGTCCATGAGATTTTCCAGGCAAGAATACTGGAGTGGGTAGCCATTCCCTTCTCCAGGGAATTTTGCCAACCCAGGGATCCAACCTGAGTCTCTTGCATTTGCAGGTGGATTCTTTACCACTAGCACCACCTGGGAAATCCCCATCTTATATATAATAGTTTGCATTTGCTTATCCCAACCTCCCAATTCTTGCCCATCCCAAGCTCCCCCCAACCTCGGCAACCACAAGTCTGTTCTCTATGTCTGTGAGCCTGTTTCGTAGATAAGTTCATTTATGTTGTAAAAAGCAGCAACATTCTTGACTGGATTTACACAGTTTCCAAAGACTGACTCACAATGTAACATTCAAAATGTCCAGGATATAATCCAAAATTACCAGGCCTACAAAGAATCAGGACAATGCCAACTCCCACAGGAAAACACAATCAATGATAGATTTTGGAACAATCAAAGACTTTAAAGATGTGATAACAAAAATGCTCCAGTAAGCAAAGGAATGAATGAAAAGCTACAAAAACCTAAAGAAAAAAAAATCTAGTTTATATGAAGGAGAACCATATGGAAATTTTAAAAACAGAAATACAGAATCACTGAAGTAAAAAATTCACCAGATGAATTTAATAGCAGAATGGAAATGAAAGGAGAAAAAGTCAACTGACATGGGAGCAACAACTTAAGTCACAACGGATTTCTCATCAGAGAACACAGAAGGAATTCGGAGAATATCTCCATTCTGCTTTTCATTTATTTCCAAGAATGCATAACGTGAGTCTGACCATGAGGATAAACCAGATGGACCCAGGTTCAGGGTCATCCTATAGCATATAGGCTTGTACTCTCAGGACTTTCCTGGTGGTCCAGTGGTTAAGACTCAGTGCTTCCAATGGTCAGGGAATTAAGATCCCATATGCTGCACAGCACAGCCAAAAAAATTTCTTTTTTTACTCTTTAAAAAGGCTTGTACTCTTTAAAATCATGGAAAACATGAGACATAAAGGACGACTGAAGAGAGTGAAGAGATACAAGACACACATATATTGCTGGACAGGATCCTGGACCAGGAAGGGAAAGGGACACTCTTTGGACAGTTGGTGGAATTGGAATAGGGTCTATGACTCAGACAATGATGTTCTTCTAATGTTGAGTTCCTAGGCTGGAGGAGTTTATACTGGCTACATAGAAGAGTGTCTTTGAGTAGGGGAGATATACACTGAAATGTTCAGGAGTGATGGGACATCACATCTGCAGCCTGCCCCCAAGAGGTCAAGAAAAATAATCTAATGATACTGGATTTTTTTTTTCTTCCATTCAGGAAGAGAGACAGTATACACAAGTCTCCATGTGCAAGCCATGGAGCAAATATAGTAAAAGCAGTTACAATCGGGGAACCTAGTAGACAGGATACAGAGTTCTTAGTTCTGTTCTACAATCTTTTCTAAAAGTTGGAAATTTCAACTTGCCCCCTCCAAATTGACTTTTTAAAATACTGCTTCACCTTTTCTAGCACAGAATTTGTTTGGCTTTGAGAACTGCAACACACAACACAAATGACTAAGACTTCCCCCTTATCTTTAACATTCATTATTTTACAGGGATATGTCTGTGTTGGTTATTCTCCATTGATTTCTTCCCCCTATCACATGGTGGACACTTTCAAGTCTTCTTTTATTTTTAGGTTAGTTTTCTGCCAGTAATAGTTCTAAACATTTATTTTATTTCATTGCTTTGTTCTTCCTTTCCTGGACACTCTAATTACACATAGATCTCCTTTGCCCATCTGCTATACTTTCTTTTTTAAAATATTTACTTATTTGGTCATGCTGGGTCTTTGTTGTGGCATGGGAGATCTCTGATCTTAGTTGCAGCATGTGGGATCTAGTTCCCTGACCAGGGATTGAACCCTGGCGCCCTGCATTGGGAGCTTGGAGGCTTAGCCATTGGACCACTAGGGAAGTCTTTGTCTCCTATACATTCTAACTCAGTCTATTCCTTCATTTATTTGCTATTGTTTTCATTTTCCTCCTTCTCATCCTGTATTATTATTTTGGGACTATGGTAACCACTTGCTCTTGTGTCCCTTCTGCATATAATTTAGTCTTCCATTCTAAAATTCATTTTTTCCTAATTCTTTCCTGATATCAATCTGTTCTCATTTCATAATTTTCTGTTATCAAGCCATGTTTTTGTAGTTTCTAAATTTATGCTGGATGCTACCCTTTCAAATTGTTTTTTTCTTTTAGTTTATCTTGAAATATTAGTTTATGATTTTTTCTGGCGTGTTCTCATTTTCTATAGTACCATTATGTTCATGTCATCATTCTTTTCTGAATCAATTTTGCATAAGATTATATCATATTCAATCCCAAAGAAAGGCAATGCCAAAGAATGCTCAAACTACCGCACAATTGCACTCATCTCACACGCTAGTAAAGTAATGCTCAAAATTCTCCAAGCCAGGCTTCAGCAATACATGAACCATGAACTTCCAGATGTTCAAGCTGATTTTAGAAAAGGCAGAGGAACCAAAGATCAAATTGCCAACATCCGCTAGATCATCAAAACAGCAAGAGAGTTCCAGAAAAACATCTTTTTCTGCTTTATTGACTATGCCAAAGCCTTTGACTGTGTGGATCACAATAAACTGTAGAAAAATCTGAAAGAGATGGGAATACCAGACCATCTGACCTGCCTCTTGAGAAACCTATATGCAGGTCAGGAAGCAACAGTTAGAACTGGACATGGAACAACAGACTGGTTCCAAACAGGAAAAGGAGTATGTCAAGGCTGTATATTGTCACCCTGCTTATTTAACTTCTATGCAGAGTACATCATGAGAAACACTGGGCTGGAAGAAGCACAAGCTGGAATCAAGATTGCCGGGAGAAATATCAATCACCTCAGATATGCAGATGACACCACCCTTTGGCAGAAAGTGAAGAGGATCTAAAAAGCCTCTTGATGAAAGTGAAAGAGGAGAGTGAAAAAGCTGGCTTAAAGCTCAACATTCAGAAAACAAAGATCATGGAATCTGGTCCCATCACTTCATGGCAAATAGATGGGGAAACAGTGGAAACAGTGTCAGACTTTATTTTTTTGGGCTCCAAAATCACTGCAGATGGTGACTGCAGACATGAAATTAAAAGATGCTTACTCCTTGGAAGAAAAGTCATGACCAATCTAGATAGCATATAGAAAAAGAGAGACATTACTTTGCCAACAAAGGTCCGTCTAGTCAAGGCTATGGTTTATCCAGTGGTCATGTATGGATGTGAGAGTTGGACTGTGAAGAAAGCTGAGCCGAAGGATTGATGCTTTTGACTGTGGTGTTGGAGAAGATTCTTGAGAGTCCCTTGGACTGCAATGAGATCCAACCAGTCCATTCTAAAGGAGATCAGCCCTGGGTGTTCTTTGGAAGGAATGATGCTAAAGCTGAAACTCCAGTACTTTGGCCACCTCATGTGAAAAGTTGACTCATTGGAAAAGACTCTGATGCTGGGAGGGATTGGGGGCAGGAGGAGAAGGGGACGACAGAGGATGAGATGGCTGGATGGCATCACCGACTTGATTGACATGTTTGAGTGAACTCCAGGAGTTGGTGATGGACAGGGAGGCCTGGCATGCTGCGATTCATGGGGTCGCAGAGTCGGACACACGGAGAAGGCAATGGCACCCCACTCCAGTACTCTTGCCTGGAGAGTCCCATGGATGGAGGAGCCCGGTAGGCTGCAGTCCATGGGGTCGGTAAGAGTCGGACACGACTGAGCGACTTCACTTTCACTTTTCACTTTCACGCATTGGAGAAGGAAATGGCAACCTACTCCAGTGTTCTTGCCTGGAGAATCCCAGGGACGGGGGAGCCTGGTGGGCTGCCGTCTATGGGGTCGCACAGAGTCGGACACGACTGAAGCGACGTAGCAACAGCAGCAGAGTCGGACACAACTGAGCGACTGAACTGAACTGTACTGACCTGAGATCATATTCCATTTTTCTTTCCCCATGTATGAGGTAGATTTTCCTGATCTGGGAAGAGAAAGCTCCTAAAGAATAAGGGTTGAGCTAGGACAGCTTTGGGCTTCCCCAGTGGCAAAGCGGTACAGAATCCAACTGCGATCCAAGAGCCTCAGGCTCTATCCCTAAATTGGGAAAATCCCTTGGAGAAGGAAATAGCAATTCATTCCAGTGTTATTGCCTGGAATATCCTATGAACAGATGGGTTAGCAGGTTACAGTCTGTGGGGTCACAGAGAGTCAGATGCACACACATAGGACATCTTCGTCAGCTGGGCTCTACCGATCTTAAAGACTCAAGAATGAGATCTCTACGTATCCACTTATTTGCTTCTCAGCATTCAGTTCAGAATCTGCGGACACTCATCCCCACCCTGGCCCTTTGCTCCAGCTCCAGATCCTGAAGCCCTTGTTTCTAAGGCCATTCTCTCTGCCCAGGATCTTCTGTTGCTGCTGGAGCAGTTTCTGGGAGTCCCCCGACCTGCACCATCCTAATCTATGCCTCCTTGCTGTCGGTGTTCCTGTCCTGTTCATTTTGGTTTCTGTTTCTGGTCATTCTGCTCAGGGCAAGGCACTGACCTTGTAGGAGGAAGAACTCACAGTGTGTTTCTCAGATGGTCCCAGGTTTGCATCTTCGTCCCTGCAAGATGGCTGTTCTCACCCCCAACCAGAAAACCCAGAGCACCTCTCCGGCGTTCATCCACTTTTCAGGGTGAATAACTCATGGTGATTCGGGGTTCCCATAGCCTGTCAATACTTTCATTCACTCCCCACCACCCTCAGCTGTTTGTCTGCAGCTCTGGCTCCCAGTGGACTGGCCGCATCTATGTCCTGACTTTCGGGATCGCACATCTCTTTCACTGATATGTCCTCACTTAGGTTTTTCTACGATGACCATGTGAACTGGTTGAGTTTTCTGTTTTGTTTTGTTTAGGCCACACTGTGCCACATGTGGGATCTTAATTCCCCCACCAGAGATTAAACCAGTGATCCCTGCATTGGCAGCATGGAGTCTTAGCCACTGGACCACCAGGAAACTCTCATGAACTAGTTTTCAAAAAAAGTTTAGGGGAGACTGAAAATCTGCTCCCATAAGAGATGTTCTGAAATGTGTAAGACAAAGGACAAAGAAATGAAAATGCAATTGTGTTCCTGAACTGGAAGCTTCCATACGATAAAACTCTCAATACTGCCAAAATTTTTCCATCGATGTAACACAACTGCAATCCAAACCTTAAACAGGTATTGCTGGAAACTAGACACAGACATTTTAAAGTTAATACAGAAGAACGAAGGCACTTTTGAGAAAGAAAACAGTATGGAGGGAGATGCCTGACCAGATAGTGAAATTTACCAGTATGTTGCCTTAATCAAAATAATGTGGTGTGTGTGCATGTGTGCATGCTCAGTTGCTGAGTCATGTCTGACTCTACGCAACCTCATGGACTGCAGCCTACCAGGCTCCTCTGTCCATGGGATTTCTCAGGTAAGAATACTGGAGTGGGTCACCATGCCCTCCTCTAGGGGATCTTCCTGACCCAGGGATGAAACCCTGGTATCCTGCATTGCAGGCGGGTTCTTTATCACTAATGCCACCTGGGAAGCCCCTTTGTTAACTATATATGGTGACAAATGTTAAATACTCTTATTGTGGAGATCCTTTTGCAACACATAGAAGCACTGGACCATTATGCTGTATGCTTGAGACTAGCATAATATTGTATGTTAATTATATCTCAATGAAAAAAATAAATAAAATAGAGTAAAACTGAATAGAATCCCAAACAGAAGCACAGGTACAGAGGAACTTACCTGGGCTGCAAGCAAATAAAGTTAGGTCTTTTTTTCACACCGTTGTTGTTTAGTCATTCAGTCGTGTCCAACTCCTTGCGACCCCATGGACTGCAGCATGTCAGGCTCCTCTTTCTATGGGATTTTCCAGGCAAGAATACTGGAAACATTGCACTAAGACTGCCCCTTTGCCATCATCTTCCCAGCCCAGGCTATTAGCATTCCTTCACATTTTATTCATCTGATGGAAGAAAAGATATTTCATTGTCTTCATTTGATCTGACTTTCCATGGTTACTTCTCTGATAAGTTTCAAGTATTGGGTTGACCAAAAAGTTCATTCAGAATGGGTTACCATTTCCTTACCATTTCCTTCTCTATACACAAAACAAATTCTGGACGATTTAAAAATTAAATGTAAAAAATAAGATGAAAACATAAGAAGGAAATGTGAAGGAATGTTTGTGTGACCTCTGTAATGACAACCCTCTTTACTAAGAAAAGAGCCCAGACACTAAGGAAAAGAAAGCTAACAGATTTGACTATATGAAAAGTTTTAAAATTTTATATACAGCAAAAGACACCAAAAATTAAGCCACAGGAGAAATGAAAAACTGCAAGAAAATATTGGCTTGGCCAAAAAGTCCATTTGGGTTTTTCCATATGATCTTATGGAAAAATCTGAACGTTTTGGTCAACCCAATACTTGAAATGTATCAGAGAAGTAACCATGGAAAGTCAGATCAAATGAAAACAATGAAAAATCTTTTTTTCCATCAGATGAATAAAATGTTAAGGAATGCTAATAGCCTGGGCTGGGAAGATGATGGCAAAGGGGCAGTCTTATGCAATGTTTCTGTGGGCAGGGATGACTACAATCCTTCATAGAATGACTCTGGCAATATCTAATGAAATACCAAATTGGAACCCTCTCCAACTAGCCATTCCACTTTGGGGAATGTATGCTCAGAAAACCAGCACTGGCCTCTAAGGCTACACAAGCAGCATGGTTTGTGGAGACACAGAACTGACACAACCAGGCTACTCCCCAAAGGAGAACTGAATAAATTATAAAATGCATCCTATGGATTCTTACGTAGTCATTAACAATGACAGAAATAGTAAGAATAATCAGTATGGCTGGGCATATTTATTACACACAAAATAAAAGAGTCAGAGTAAGTGGTATGTGACATAATCTTTTCATTAAAAAATGTTAAAAGAAAAGAAACGTTCCACACATTACATATAAATCCTAATATTTTTGTGATTGTAAAGCAAAGTGAAGAAAGGTCACATGAAACACTGCTAATGCAGGTCACCTGTGGGTACAGAGCTGGGACAGAAGAAGGCACTGTCGTCATTTTCTTTACACCCTTCTTTGTTTTCAGTTACTGCAACAAACACCTGTTGCTTTGCAGTATGCTGTTGCTTTTAAAGGAAAAAGAAAATATATACACATCTGTGCATCAATAGTCAGCTCCTAACGGTTATGTCTTTACCAACACATGTGACTGGCCATGTGGATAATTCACAGGGTACTCGGTTGTCTCTGATGTTTTGGGAGTAAATAAAATGTCAAAGAAAAATAATGAGGCTGTTCTGTCAAAGGTTAACTGTAATACTCCATGAGAGACAGCAGAAGTGCTGGAGACTTCCTTCCCCTCCCCTTTAATTCCATTTTTTAATATTTAAACTACATATACAAAACTGTTTAGTCTGTTCTCTGATATAAAGCTCACTTAAAATAAGACTGAATTCATTGTGGACTTCCCTGGGTGGTCCAGGGGTTGAGACACAGTGCTTCCACTGCAAGGGGCACAGGTTCAATCCCTGGTTGGGGAACTAGGATCCCAAATGCTGCAAAATTTTTAAATAAATGATTAATTCGTTGATCATTAAACACACATACACACAGCCTTTGTAGTCTTCTAAACTGTTCCTGTAGATCATCTTCTCTCAAAAGGGGCCAAGCATTTATCCCTGGGGAAGCCAAGTCACCCAAATGGAGGGGACCTGGGACATGACAGCCACTTGAAGGCAGGTCTCCGAAATAGCACTGCTCCCCCAACCAGGCCTGCTGCCCCCTCCCCTGTTTCTAGCCTTGCCAAGGACCCCCCAGGGCTCTCCCTGTAATTTTGTGCTTCTCCAAAGTTCTCGTGCATCATCGCCTTTCCACACATATTTTGTGCTTTTCCTAAGATACAGGTGTTTCTTCCCTACAGAGGCTTTACCTTTGACCCTTCACAGCCAACTCAAGTGAAGCCCCTTCAGCCACTGCTTGAGGTTGCTGCTGCTGCTAAGTCACTTCAGTCGTGTCTGACTCTGTGCGACCCCATAGACAGCAGCCCACCAGGCTCCCCCGTCCCCAGCTTGGGGTTGGGGGTGGACAATTAAAGTCTTATGGCTAGAGCTGTGGCCTCAAGTCAGAGCAACTAAGTGCAAATCTGACACTGGCCATGTGTGACCTTGGGTAGACATGAAATTTCATTTTATGTGCCCATTTGACTGAGGGATGCCCAGACAGACATGACAACATTCTTTTGAGGTATGTCACAACAAGGGGGATGTCTCTATAAGAGATTAGCATTGCATCAGGACACTGAGTAAAGAAGGTCACCTTTATCCATGTAGATGGGCCTCATTTAACCCAGCGAGGGCCTGAACAAGACAAGAGAGGCAGATCTAGGGCAAATTCATGGTCTCTGAGCTGGGACACCCACCTTCTCCTGCCTTGGACATCAGCACCACTGGTCCTCAGCCTTTGGGGCCAGAATGGGGACCACATCACTAGCCCTCCAGTTTCTGGTCTTCTAGACTTGGACTGAATGACACCAGCAACATGCCAGGGTCTCCAGCTTGCTGATATGTGTGTATATTGGCTCTGTTTCTCTGGAGAGCCCCAACTGATACAGCAAGTTCCTTAATCCAGCTCCCCCTCGGTGCACTCTGCACAAGCTGCCAAGACTTCTCAGGGTGTAGGTCTAGCCCTGACACAGCCTCAGTTCTGCAGCACCCCGCTAGCTAAGGCCAGTCAGAGGTCCAGTCCAAGTGCAGGGAACTGCACTTGGATGAAATGTGCTATCACAGCAGGGAAAACACTTAGTGTAAAAGCTGGCACACCGTACATGCTCAATAAACCTAAGCTGTTTTCTTGGTTGTTGTTTTTCCTTAAATAGAAGGGTTATTTTTACATTGGTTCTTCACCAGGGACACACCACAGAGAAGGCCTAGAGACCTAGAAAGTGTTTAAGAACCCATTTTCAGGAAAGGCAGCCACAAGTCATGCACAGCAGATTTTTGGGAAAAGTCAGTCATCCTGGTCACCATCTTAAGACAAAAATGTCCTTGCAAGGTGGTTTCCACAGTGGGTGGGCAGGCAAGTGGCCAGTGTTACTGCCCACAGCTGCGACAACATGCTGACCTGTCCCAGCATTGTTGGAACCATTCACTGTCTGTACAAAGGGGTATAGACTGTTCGGAAAAAATTTTAACGCATTATTGACCAGAGACACATTAATATGTATTTTGTTATTCAAATGTTATTGACTGGAGTGTTTCAATACTCACATAACAAATCACTGGCCAAAGGCATTAGTTTCTGCAAAAATTTTCAGGTCAATAAAAAGTTAAAGGTGCTTGTGGCAGATTCAGTTTGAAAAAAGCCCATGAGACAGGAGGTGTAAGGAGGTGGGGAGAGTGGGAGGTGGACCCGGGGCACAATCTACCACCTCTAAAATAAAAGCAGAGGATGTTGCTCACTGTTCTCCCCAGAGCCTACAGGCAGGTCTGCACACACAAGACACGTAGGGAATTACTCTGAATTGCAGGATGTTGAACTACAAAGTTATAGTTGTGGAAAGGAATAACCCTGGGAATGCAAGCTGAATTAATGCTTTACATATTCATTTAATGCTTTAGACTAAAATACACTGAATGTACATTTTTCACATAAACAGCTTTTCTACCATGTCTGATGGCTGTTTCCCCTTCCAAGTTCATTATTAAGAGACAGCTCTCTCTCTCTGCCCTTTGGAAGAACCAAAGCCACAAGGCTAGGAAGACCTGGCTCATGGAGAAGCCAAGAGCAGTTCGTTTACCAAGCTGCCACCTGTGGGCCACAGCAGACACAAACTCAGACCACATGAAAACAATGCACATTAAATCATGCTGAACACTGAGCCACAGATGTGTTTGAAGGCTGTATTTAGGGGCCCCCATTTGAATCATGACTCCTGGGTCTTGCTTCAAATCCCATCTCTTTACTTTGAGCACTGGGAGCCTGAAACTCATGCTCTGTTGTTCTAAGAAGCTCTCCAAGACTCACTCCTGGTCTGAAATAAGCTCTGGAAATTCACACACCCGTTAGGATGAACCATAACACTTGGATCCATCAGGCTGTCACTGAGTCGGTTCTGCTTCGATCTTATCTTACAAGGCCTGCAGCTGACTTGGAGAACAAAGGCCATTACAAAAGAACAACAAAAGCGGAGATCGACAGAATTTTTAAATTTCAGAAGTCAAGGACAAATAGCAAACATTCGTTCCAAAGGCTTGGTTTGGATTTTTGGAGAGGGAGTTAAAGCACACCGAATTTACTGTTTAAACCTATAAAACATACTCCGGCACCGCAAACCAAATGCAGGTACAGACGTCAAGAGTTATCAGAACAAGGGCTTCTCTTTATAAAGAATATTTGCTCAGCACAGATCCTTCCTGTTTCCATATACTCACTCTTTATTAATATAGGGAAAACACAACTTTAATTAAAAAAAAAAAAATGCCTCCCTCCCACCTCCCCCTTATTTCTTGGAAACAACCACTTCCTTGAAAGGGATTTCCTGGTGGCTTTGCTTCTACGGCGGTTTGTCAGTCACTGGCCTCTCTAATTTGGGGTCAACAGCCTCAAAATCTGTCACCTCCCAGCGAGGAAGCTCACTAAACACGCCCCCCCGCCACGCGGCTCGCGGGCCGCCTGCCCAGTCGCACTGTCCACTGCGCTCGCGGATCAATCCCCACCACGCGCGGGACGCGCCACGTACGGTACACCGAGAGGGTGGGCTGCCAAGGCGTGTTCGGCCGGTTCCCGCCGCCAGGACTGACCCGCGACCCGACGGCACGCGCCCTGCGCCGAAGACTCCAGCCGCGGAGGCCAGCCGCGCGGAGCCGCGTCTCCGTACCGGGTTCGCACCCTGCTCCCACCCCGCTCGGGGTCGCCCAGAGCCCCACCACTCCCCGGCGGTTCCTCGGCCCCTGGGCGCAAGGGGCCTCAGGGCCCAGCAGCCGGCCCCGCCGCCCACCCTCATCCGAAGGCCCCTGCAGTGCTTGAGGGCGCCCGGGCTCTTGTCTCTTCGCAAAAAAGTAACTCCGGGACCAGCGCAAGGGGAAAGGGAAAGCGACGCTCCCAGGGCGGCAAGCGGTGAGTCGGGTCTCCGGAGTTCTCCTGCCCGAGTTTTAAGCCGCACCCCGAGCTGTGGCAGCTCGCCCGGCAGCTCGCGCGCCGAACTCGGCGCCCGCGGGTGGTGGGCCCTCGTCCCCGGCCCGCAGCCCCCGCGCCCCGCGCCGACACTCACCGAGAAGCCGGCCCAGAAGGGGCAGGAGTGACGGACGCGGGCCGACGTGGTAAGCGCCAGAGCGGCGAAGCTGACGGCCACGATGAGGCATCCGAGCGCCATCTGCGTGGCCCCGAGCGCCAGCACGATGCGGGAGCGGCCCGGGCACTCGCGCAGGCGGGACAGGCTGCGGGGCAGCGCGGCCGGGCGCGGCGCGCGGGGACCGCCAGCCGGAGGCATCGCGCCTGCACGCCTCACCCGCTCGCGCCCGGCCCCGCGCGCCGCCCCTCCTCACCAAGGGTCCGAGGCAAGTTGCACCGACTACGGGGTCGGCCTCCCCCCGGGTCGCGGGGGCTGCGGCGGCCGCGCGCGTGGAGCGGGACGCGCGGGGCGGAGAACCGGACGCCCGCAGCCCCTGCCGGTGCCCGCGCCCATTGCCGCCGCAGCTCCGCAGGGCCGCCCGCCGGCCGCGCCGCGCTGCGCCCTCTCCCGCCCGCCCCGCGCGCTCCCCGGCCCGGGCGCGGGCTCGAGCCGCCGCCGCCGCCGCTGTCCCCGGGCGCGAGCCCTGCTGCCGCCGCGCGCGGGGCCGGGGCCGAGGCCAGAGCACGAGCCGGGACCGAGCGGCGCGGGACCGGGCGGGCGCAGGTGCGGTCCCCGTGGTCGGGCCTCGGCGCTCGCGCCCCTCACCGAGGAGGAGAGTGAGAACCGCGGGCGCGTCAAGGGCGAGGGCGGCAGGAGCCCCGGGCCGGCGACGGGGAAGAGGCCTGGGAGCTGGGGCGGGCCGGCCGAGCCGCTACCGAGCCTGGGGCTGGCCCGGGAGGAGCGCGCGCCGCGGCGGCGGGGGTCGCGGAGGAGGTGACTTCCCAGCGCCTAATCCCAGGCGTGGCGGGCGAGAGCCTCTCTCGAATGCGGAATTCCTGGATTCAGGATTCTGCTGCTCTCCTGCAGTTCAGGAATTTATCAAGCCAAGCGGAGAACTCGGTCCTGAAGGACTGGGCATTCAGAACATCCCTAGTTCACAGATGTCTCTTGCCCACCTTCCGTTTGCAGGGCTTTTGATACAAGTGGGGCTGAAAATCAATTGCACAAAACGAATTTTGATGAACAGTGTCATTAAAGGACCTACGAAATCATCTCTCCCTTTTGTCAGTATTAGGTTTTAAATACCTGACTGTTGGCTTCCTAGGGTACCGAGAAATCTTGGAAGTTCAGGTTATCACGAGTCACCTTGCGGCCCCGTTGATGTGACCACTTTAAGACTGCCAGTGTTGAAAAGGGTTGTGTTGACATATGAGAGGCCCAGGAGTGTCAGGCAGTCTGAGGATATCAAGCACAAAAAGGCTACGTTCATAGTAATCATAGCGGGAAATGGTGGGTCAGTTTACACAGCCTCAAGGCGGGACTGAGGGAGTTTCCTGTTGGATTTGGATCAGAAACGCTGCAATCTCGCCCCCAAATATCTCAGTTGCTGGTGGTGGAAATTACACCTTTAGAGATATAGATTCCTTTGGGGCTGACGAGCCTCTATTAAAATGCAAATTCCTCTGGAATGGCCAGTAGCTCAAACCTTTATCAGCCAACACCTTAGCAGGCATGGGATTTATTTTCCAATTTAACCGGACGGCCCAGGGATGCACAGGGGTGGGGATTCCACAGATGGAGTGGCTGACCTCAGAATGCTGGCCTCTGGCCAGAGCTGCTTCTCCTCCAGTCCTGTCTGTAACAGGATGAGCTTCTGGCAGGCATCTTTCTGAGCTCTGGAGTACAAATACAAATTTTTTGGAGACATTACCTAGAAATGCACAGGGCAGCACTTTTTAAGGGCTTGGAATTATAGCATCAAGATCCTGGACTGCTTGGAAGTTAGGTTCTCACTGCAGTCACCTCAGTCTTTCATTCATTTATTCATTTCTTCAACAAAGTTCACAAAGAACCGTCTAAGCACCTGTCCGCGTTAGGCTCTCAGAGAACATGGGTATTCATGTTGGGTATTCCTCTGGCTGATTCATGTTGATGTATGGCAGAAACCAACATAATATTGTAATTATCCTCCAATTAAAAATAAATAAACTTTAAAAAAGAGAGAACATGGATGAATGAAACAGCCAACTCCCTGCCTTTCTGGTGAAAGGTGGAAAACAGACAAGCATAACAAATAAGTTACATAGTTGATTGACATTATGTGGTATTCAAAAAATATGTTGAACACCCACAGTGTGCCACACACTGAGGAAATAAGGATGAGCAGACAAGCTTCCTGTGCTCAGGGAACTTTCAGGTTAGTGGGGGAACCAGCAATATGTGGGTAATTGCTCCAAGGCCATGGAGAAGGAAATGGCAACCAACTCCAGTACTCTTGCCTGGAAAATCCAATGGACGGAAGAGCCTGGTAGGCTACAGTCCATGGGATTGGGAAGAGTCCGACAGGACTGGGCGACTTCACTTTCACTTTTCACCTTCATGCATTGGAGAAGGAAATGGCAATCCACTCCAGTGTTCTTGGCTGGAGAATCTCAGGGACGGGGGAGTCTAGTGGGCTGCCGTCTGTGAGGTCACACAGAGTTGGACACAACTGCAGCGACTTAGCAGCAGCAGCAGCTCCAAAGCCAACTGCAAATATGTTCAATGTTACGGAGAATTCTACATGGTGCCAAAAAAAAAGATAATAAGGAGCTTTGGAAAGAGCTTTCTGACCACAGTATGGAAAATGGACTGTGGGATGCCCAAGGAAATGTGGAGAAGTGAGATGCTGTTGCTGCCATCTAGGCAAGAGGAGACGGTGTTTTGGATTAGGGTGGAGATGGTGGTGATAGCGAGAATTGGATGGATTTCAGAGGTGTATGGGAGGTGTCAGTGATGAATTAAACATGGACTAGAAATATAGGGGCTGCCAGTTGGCACACCGTGGGAAGAATCACCAAATGCCGGAAACCTCCAGTGAACTCCCATCTACATATTAGATGTGCTTCCAGAATGTATATAAATCCTTCTGTTTATAAATGACATGGGAAAAGCTCCAGGCAGCTCGGCAGGGAATTTTGCTGTAGGTGGGTCAGGAGAGAGATCTACCTCCTTAGTAAAATTTGATCAGAGGGAGAGACTGTCAAGAAATTAAAATTACTTTTTGCTCTTCTAAAAATTAATTCTAGGATATCCCTGAATGACCAGTGGTTAAGACTCCATGCTGCCAATGCAGGGTGTGTGAGTTCCACCTCTGATTGGGGAACTATGATCCCACATGCCGTGAGGTGCAGCCAAAAAATAAAAACATCAATTCTGTGTTTTAGAAAATCTTAAAATTTTATTGTATTAAATCCAGTAAATAATTAAAAGGAGTCAATTTCCTAGAAGCGAATCATAAAGATAGGAGGGGGAAGGAGGTAGGGAGGGTAAGACTGCCAGCTCATTGACCCTCTTTGCTCTTCACTGTTTTTCTTTTATGAAAGGCTGTAATAATACACGTCCTTGTATTGTGGGAGATTCCTGGAGACCCCTGGAATGACCATATAGCAACTTTTTCTTTTCCCTAAATCAGATGAGACTAATAGACTGAGACCATTTTTCTTTTTTAAAAATTTTATCAAAGTATACTTGATTTACAATGTTGCGTTAATTTCTGCAGCAAAGTAACTCAGTTGTATATATATGTATTCTTTTTCATATTCTTTTTGACTATGGTTTATCACAGGATATTGAATATGGTTTCTTGTGCTGTACAGTAGAACCTGGTTGTTTACCCATTCTATATATAATACTTTGTCTCTGCTAATCCCAAACTCCTCTCCCACCTCCCCACTTGTCAACCATAAGTCTGTTCTCTATGTCTGTGAATATGTTTCTGTTTCATAGATATGATGATTTGTGTCATATTTTAGGTTCCATATAAAAGTGATATTATATTATATGGTATTTGCCTTTTTCTTTCTGATTTACTTCATTTAGTATGATAATCTCTTGGTTCATTCATGTTGCTGAAAATGACATTATTGCATTCTTTTTAATGGCTGAGTAATATTCCATTGTATATATGCACCACATCTCCTTTATCCATTCATTTGTCAGTGGACATTTAGGTTGCGTCCATGCCTTGGCTATTGTCAATAGTGTTGCTACGAACATAGAGATGCATCTGTCTCTTTGAATTATAATTTTTTCTGTGTATATGCCCAGGAATAGGGTTGCTAGATCATATGGCAACCCTTTTAGTTTTTTGAGGATCCTTCCTACTGCTTTCCATAGTGGCAGCACCAATTTGCATTCCCATCTAGAGTTTAGGAGGGTTTCCTCTTCTCCACACTCTCTCCAGCATTTATTATTTGTACACTTTTAACAATGGCCATTCTGACCAGAGTGAGATGGTACTTCATTGTAGTGTTGATATGTATTTCTCTAATAATTCATGATGTTGAATATCTGTTCATATGTCTGTTGGCCATCTGTATGTCTTCTTTGGAGAAATGTCTGTTTAGGTCTTCTGCTCATTTTTCAATTGGGTTGTTTGATTTTTTTTTTTTTTTTTTGAGTTCTATGAGCTGTTTGTATATTTTGGAAATTTAGCCCTTATTGGTTGCATAATTTGCAAATATTTTCCCCCAGCCCATAGGTTGTCTTTATGTTTATGGTTTCTTTTGCTATGTAAAAGCTTTGTTTGATTAAGTCTCATTTGTTTACTTTTGCTTTTATTTTTGTTGCCTTGGAAGACTGACCTAAGAAAAGACTGGTATGATTTATGTCAGAGACTGTTTGCCTGTGTGCTCTTCTAGGAGTTTTCTGGTATCTTGTCCTATACTTAAGTCTTTAAACCATTTTGAGTTTGTTTTTGTGTATGGCAGAAAGGTGTGATCTGACTTCATCAAGAATGTCTTTTCTCCACTGTATAGTCTTGCCTCCTTTGTTGAAGATTAATTGACCATAGGAGGAGTTCCCTGGAGGTCCAGTGGTCTAGACTCCACACTCCCAATGCAAGGAGCACAGGTTCAATCCCTGGTTGGAGAACTAATATCCCACATGCAGCACAGCATGACCAAAAAATAAATTAATTAATAATTGACCATAGGTATGTGGCTTTATTTCTGGACTCTCTGTTCTGTTCCATTGATCCACAC
Organism: Bubalus kerabau; assembly: GCF_029407905.1. Taxonomy (NCBI): domain Eukaryota; kingdom Metazoa; phylum Chordata; class Mammalia; order Artiodactyla; family Bovidae; genus Bubalus; species Bubalus kerabau. Next base: position 28,964,431 of record NC_073642.1, read on the forward strand.
ACCTGTTTTTGTGCCAGTGCCATGCTGATTTGAGTACTGTAGCTTTATAGTATTGTGAGACCATTGCTCATAAGCAAAGAAGGTGGCTGAGCTTTTTGTGAAATGCAATCATGCCTGCTTGGGCCAAGGGTAGATAAGTAACACTAATGCCTCCCTTACAGGCCCCTTGTTGCAGATTCCTGCTCTTTTCAAAATATACTTCTGCATAAATGGATAAGGAACGAGCTTGTTCCTTTGTATCTCCTATAAGATGTAAGAAAGTTATACTTGGATCTCATAGTCCCTGCCTCTGGAAAAGTAATAATCAGTAGAGACTCCACTTCCAGGAATAGCAGGCTAGCAGATTCTCCTGCCAAAGTCAACTAAGAAGACAAATGAAATATTTTTTAATATCTTTTTTAAAACATCCAAGAATTAGGGAGATAATGAGAGAATACCAGGCCAAGACCTAGGAGAGTGAATGCAGCACTTGGGCAGCCTCTGCCCTGAGCCCTTGTATTCTGCCTCTGGCAACCATGGAGGGTTAGAACAAGGAGTTTTGAGTCCAGGTCCCTCCAAGGGGGCCAGGGTGGGGGAGGGGGGAATCCAGGAAGCCAGTACCCTGATTTAGGATGGCCTCTCAGATGGCTGTGCCTGAATAATAAGGGAGAAGGCAATGGCACCCCACTCCAGTACTCTTGCCTGGAAAACCCCATGGACGGAAGAGCCTGGTAGGCTGCAGTCCATGGGGTCGCTAAGAGTCAGACATGACTGAGCGACTTCACTTTCACTTTTCACTTTCATGCATTGGAGAAGGAAATGGAAACCCACCCCAGTGTTCTTGCCTGGAGAATCCCAGGGACAGGGGTCCTGGTGGGCTGCCATCTATGGGGTCACACAGAGTCGGAAACGACTGAAGTGACTTAGCAGCAGCAGCAAGCCTACCTTATCTCTGGTTGCAGGTGCCCAGAAATCCCAAACCTGAAGTTTGGACTAAGGTAGTCTTGCATTGCTCAGGCCTCTAGGAGCTGACAAAAGCCATTGAAAATCATCTCTGGAGAAAAATAACACCAATAACTACATTATTCTAGGCCTCAAATTAATTTCTAAAAATAGCATGTTAAAGACTCACTTTCCTTTAACTTCCTCACTATGATAAAGGACATTTATGAAAAACCCACACATCGCATTATACTCAGTGGTGAAAGATTGGCTACTTTCTCACAAGATCAGGCATGAGATAATGATGTTCATATTCCCCGCTGCTATTCAACATTGTACTAGAAATTCTGGCCAGAGCAATCAGACAAGAAAAATAAAGAAGAGACATACAAACTGGAAAGGACAAATTAAAACTTTATCTGTTCACAGGTGATATTATCATATATTTATAGAAAATCCTCAAAGAATCCACAGGAAAGCTACTAGAAATGATAAATTCTGCAAAGTTGCAGGATACAAGATCAACACATGACTGTTAATTGCTTTTTTATTTGCCAGCAAAGAATAACCTGAAAAGAAAATTAATAAAGCAATTCCATTTACAATACAGCTAAAAGACTAACACACCTGGGAATAAACTTAACCAAAGAGGTGAAAGATTTGTATACCAGAAATTATAGAAAATTGCTGAAAGAAGATAAAGTATACCTGAATAAATGGAAAGACACCATGTTTGTGGATAGGAAGTCTTAATATCAAGATATAAGTAGACAAAACACTCTATAAATTCAATGTGATACCTGTGAAAACTCAGACTTTTTTGCAAAAATGGAAAAGCCAATCCTCAAATTTTTCTGGAATTGCAGTGGGCCCCAAATAGCCAAGCAGTCTTGAAAAAGAAGAATGGAGTTGGAAAACTCACACTTTCAGATTTCAAAACTTACTACAAAGCTACAGTAATCAAAGCATTGTGGTAGATGCATAAGGATAGACAGACCATTGGAATAGAATTGAGGGTCCAGAAGTAAATTCATCTACCTAACACCAGTTGAGTTTTGACAGGACCGTCATCCAGTGTATAAATAGTCTCTTCAACAGATGGGGCTGAGACAACTAGATTTTCATATGCAAAATAAAGACATTGGACCCCAGTCTCACACCATATATGAAAATTAACACAAAATGGATCAAAGACCTAAATATGAGTGAAAGTCATAAAACTCTAAGAAGAAAATGTAAGTATAAATATTTATGACCTTGGATTTGGCTCTAGATTCTTAGCTATGACAACAAAACTGTGAGGAATAAAAGGAAAACTAGATTAAATTGTACTTCAAAATTTTTGTTCATCAAAGGATACTTTCAAGAAAGTAAAAAGACAAACTATAGAATGGGAGAAAATATTTGCAAATGATTAATATATAGCCAATAAGGATTTAATATCCAGGATATATAAAGAACTCCCACAATTCAAAAGCAAAAAGACAACTCAATTTTTAAATGGAGAAATGACCAAACTAAGTATTTCTCCAAAGAAAATGTATAAATGGCCAATTATCACATGAAAAGATGTTCAACATCACTAATTAGAAAAATGCAAATCAAAACCGCAATGTGGTACTACTTGGCATGCGTTAGAATGGCTATTATCCAAAAGAAAACAAAAATAAAATAGCCAAGCATTGGTGAGAATATGAAGAAATTGAAATCCTTGTGCACTGCTGATAGGAATGTAAAATGGTGCAGCCACTGTGGAAAACAGTATGGAGATATGTCAAAAAATTAATTGTAAAGTTACTGTACCTAGCAATTCCAAGTATACACCAAAAAGAATTGAAGGCAGGGACTTAAAGAGATATCTGTCCAACTGTCTCCTGAACCTTGAGGACATCATGCTGAGTGAAATAAGCCAGTCAAGAAAGACACAAATATTCCCTGACTCCACTTATATGAGGTGCCTAGAGTAGTCAGATTTACAGAGACAAAAAGTGGAACAGTGGTTGCCAGGAAATGGGGGGAAGAGAAATGAGTTAGTGTTTAATGGGGGCAGAATATCAATTAGGGAAGATGGAAAAATTCTGCAGATAGATGGTGGTGATGGTTGTACAACAATGTGCATGTACTTAATGCCACAGAATTACACACTTAAAAATGGTCAGGGCTTCCCTGGTGGTTCAGTGGTGAAGAGTCTGCCTGCCAATGAGGGGGACACAGGTTCAGTTTCTGGTCTGGGAGGATCCCGTATGCCTCGGAGCAGCTGGGTCCATGCGCCCCAACTGTCGAGCTCTTATGCTTCAACTATTGAAGCCCGTGCTCTGCAATAAGAGAAACCACCACAATGAGAAGCACACATGCCACAACTAGGGTATAGACCCTGCTTGCCACAGCTAGAGAAAAGCCCATGCACAGCAACAAACACCAAAAATTATTTAATTAATTATAAAACAAACAAGGAAAAATGTTCTATGATAAACCATAATGGAAAAGAATATTAAAAAAGAATATGTGTATAACTGAGTCACTGTACAGTATATATTAACACAACATTGTAAATCAGCTATACGTCAATTAAAAAAATGAAAAAAAAAAAGAATATAAATAGGGACTTTCCTGGTGGTCCAGTGATTAAGACTCTGTGCTTCTACTGCAAGGGGTGAGGGTTCAATCCCTGGTCAGGGAACTAAGATCCCACATGCTGCAGGGAACAGGAAAAAAAAAAAAAAAAAGATAAAATAAATCCTAAATTAAGTTTTTAAGACTTCTGAGTTACTGACTAGGATTTTGTGTGAAGCCCCTGAGAAATAAATGAGGTTGGATTACTCAGGAAGGTCAGTGAGGCTAAGAAGTAGGTTCCACTTAAATTAACTCAACCAGCACCATTAAGTCAGGTTATTAGAAACATATATTGTCATGATTTCATTAGAATAAGCAGTTATTCATATTCACACACACTGACTTAAACAAAATTATGCATGAAAGAAATGTTTTGCCTTCAGGGAAAATGTATCAAAATTACGAGTCAAGCCACATGAGATTTGATAATTCTCATCCATCAACTGAACAGAAAATAATGGAGTTGAATTTATCATTTGATTTTGAAGCATGAGAGTCACCTTCAACCAGAACTCCTTGAATAGCTTTTTTATTTTTTAAGTATGAAACAAAAGTAAAACACTTTGCTCATGGATAAATAGAAAGTCTCTGGAAAAATAAACATCACTGATCTTCAGCGTCAATTACGTGATTGGCTCCAGTTTTCACAGCAGAGATGTAATTTAGGGGATCAGTTGGCCTTTTTTGTGTAGGTCAGCTGTGCACTCAGTGACAGCTTTGACCATCCTGCAAATCCCACTCTCTCTCTGCTCTCCCCAAGGCACTCCAAGCCCTCTGATCCAGAGAAACACCATTGTTGTTGTTCACTCAGTCGTGTCTGAATCTTTGCAACCCCATGAACCGCAGCACGCCAGGCTCCACTGTCCTTCACTATCTCCCAGAGTTTGCTCAAACTCATGTCCATCTAGTCAGTGATGCCATCCAACCATCTTATCCTCTGTCGCCCCCTTCTCCTCCTGCCTTCAATCTTTCCCAGCATCAGAGTCTTTTCCAATGAGTCAGCTCTTTCCCAACAACTGTGCTCTTCACATCCAGCAGCCAAAGTTTTGGAGCTTCACCTTCAGCATTAGTCCTTGCAACGAATATTCAGGACTGATTTCCTTTAGGATTGACTGGTTTGATCTCTTTGCTGTCCAAGGGACTGTCAAGAGTCTTCTCCAGCACCATAATTCAGAAGCATCAATTCTTCGGCACTCAACCTTCTTTATGGTCCAACACTCACATCTGTACATGACTACTGGAAAAACCATAGCTTTGACTAGATGGACTTTTGTCAGCAAAGTGTATGAGACTAGTGCTGTAATAATAATATTAAAAGACCAGAGAGCTCCCTTGCCTCTTCTGCTAGATGACAACACAGCAGGAAGATGGTCATCTGTGAGCTAGGTAGCAAATCCTCAGCATACACTGAGTCTGCCTGCACCTTGACCTTGGACTTCCCAGCCTCCGGTACTTTGAGGAATATATGTCTGTGTTTATAAGCCACCGAGTCTGTGGTTTTCTGACTGTGGCAGCCTGAACAGACTGAGACATGCTCTGACAATGTAGCTATAACGACCATTTTTCAAAACTGGGATTGAAAGGGAAGAACAAATGCAAAAGCTTTAACTGCGTCCGGTAGTTAATTGGTTGTGATAGGGTTTGCATTATTATGATGACACTGCACATAATACCAGATTAAGCAAATGAGGAATTTGGGGACATTCTATCATTTTTTTGTGTCCTTGAGAACCTGGGTTTTCAGTGTAGAGACAGGGAGTTAGAGATGCAGTATAGATGTTACATAAAATTCCTGTAGTCCTGAATTTGAATTGGAAATAACAACTTTGTGTAACTGTATTAGTAAGGACACTCATTTCAGTGCCTTTAAACTTACCAAATATGTTTAAATCCATAGTCATGATAATTTTTTTTTCATGATAACGTTTTTAAAGAACTTATTGGTTGCTCCCAGTCAATAATAGGGAAATAATTCATAATCTTAAAAACTGGCAAATGACAAGAAAATAATCAGGCATTTATCCTGTCTTTCCTACATAAAGTGTACATTTGTGTAATCAGATAGTAGGTGAGGGGAAGTATAGTTTTATAATAATATCAATTATTATTATAAGAGATAGTTGCCACTTTGCATCCCACAATGAATTAACACACAGAAATTGAGCACTGACAGCTGCTGACATCAAAAAAAGGGTGAAAACTAGACCCCGACAGGCCTCCTGATGGAAGGATGCATCATTTTTTATCTTATGAAAGGGATTAAGCCTGACTCCAATCCCATCTCTGGATCCAGCTGCCAAGTGGCAGGACACCCACAGGCAAAGAAACACACTGAACTGCATCAGGAGAATGCACTCAGCAAACGCTAGACTGCCGGACAGCCTGCTTCCTCCACAGATAAATTGTAGGGAAAAGAGAGGGATGGAATGAAATCTGGAAATTCAAACGGACTTGAAAGACATATTTTTACAAATTTAATGGGTAAGGCTAGTCTGTAGTATCTAGAGAGAGATTGTTGTTTGTTCTTTAGTCACTAAGTCATGTCTCACTCTTTGTGACCCCATGGACTGTAGCCCACCAGGCTCCTCTCCCCATGGGTTTCCCAGGCAATAGTACTGGAGTGAGTTGTCATTTCCTTCTCCAGGGGATCTTCCCGACCCAGGGATCAAACCCACATCTCCTGTTTGGCAGGTGGATTCTTTACCACTGAGCCACTGGGGAGGCCCTAGGGAGAGATACTTGAGTGATCAAATTACAAAGAAGTGAGAGGAAGTGAGGACTACACATAAGAGAGCAGTCATTGATACTTCGAGGGAAGAGTAAGGGTTTATCATGGTGATGGGGCAGTTAGAGGAAACTTCAGTGTTTCTGGGGGTTAATTTCTTTTAAAAAAAAAATTTGTTTTTATTCATTTTATTTGGCTGCTCTCATTTTAGTTTCGGCATATGGAATCTAATTCCCTGGGCAGGGATGGAACCCAGGCCCTCTGTATTGGGAATGTAGAGTCTTTGCCACTGGACCACCAGGGAAGCCCCTCTTGTGGTTAATTTCTTAGCCTGGGAGCGTGGTTAGAAGGCCACTGACCTTACAGTAATTCACCCAGATCTACGCTTGATGTGCATGGATTTCAGTGTTGCTTTTCCATTCCCTTCTACCCCAGAGAATGTTTATTAACAGAAGATGGAAAACCTCACACTCTGGACTTGTCAAGTTCATCATGACCTTCCTGTCCCATGACTTTTGTGCCTGGATCAGAGAGTAAATTCTGAAAACTTCATTTTGTGTCTTTCATCCCCTGCAGTGTTCCTCAGTGCATCCTCATTCATCCCAGGCAAGGAGTGGCATGTCACCTGCCAGATGCTGCCTGACAAGCAGGCACCCCAATCAGCTCCCCTCAATCCCCCCACCTCTGCAGCCCTGTGGATACTCGCATATGCTGTCTGCCGCATTGTGTTTTATGGCTCTTCAGATGTTGACTCTTTTTTAAATTATTTTATTGACATATAGTTGATTTACAATGTTGGATTAATTTCTCCTGTACAGCTAAGTGACTCAGTTATACACACATATATATTATTTTTCATATTCTTGTCCATTATGATTTATCACAGGTATTGAATAGAGTTCCCTATGCTTTACAGTAGGACCTTTTTGTTTACCCATCCTACATATAATAGTGTGCATTTGCTAATCCCAAACTCCCAATTCATCCCTCCCTAACCCCTTTAACCCTTGGCAACCACAAGTCTGTTCTCTGCTTTGTGTGTGTGTGTGTGTGTGTGTTTGGGAGGACAGAGTCTTAACCACTGGACTGCCGGGGAAGTCCCCACAAGTCTGTTCTCTCTGTGATCTGGATGTCGACTCCTTATTCCTCCCAGACTTAATCTGCAGCAGATTCATCAAAACAGGTGGCTGTTAAGTGGGAAAAGCAGTAAGCTTGGAATCAAACCCCTGGCCCAGCTGGCTGCCCCCCACCACCAGCTCTATGACCAGGGCCACCCCACGGGCTAGTCAGCCTCGGTTTCCTCATCTGGAAGGTGTGTGGCTTGGGGTGGGGGAGGGAGGGTGGCTGTGGGGCTTCAATGCAGAGACGAACAGAAAAGCCACTTGTAACCTCAGCTATGAGGCTTCCCAAGTGGCTCAGATGATCAAGAATCCACCTGCGATGCAGGAGACTTGGGATAGATCCCTGGGTCAGGAAGATGCCCTGGAGGAGGACATGGCAACCCACTCCAGTATTCTTGCTTGGAGAATCCCATGGACAGAGGAGCCTGGCGGGCTACAGTCCTTGGGGTGGCAGAGTTGGACACAACTGAGTGACTGAACAGCAACAACAATAAAGACCTAGGAAAGATCAGAGGCTCGTCTAGCATCTTTCACGAGAGACAGGCACAACCTCAGGCAGAATGTAGTTCTTCCAGGTTGCAGGGCAGCGTCCTTCCCACTGGGCCCCACTCTCCACAGTGCCTCAAGGCTGTCTTGGCTTCATCGACCAGAAACGGAAATGGCAGCTGGGCCACCTGGGATGGCTGGCTGTGCTCTGCACAAGGACCCCCATCAAGGGGGCTAGGTGAACCAAGTGGGTCTAACTCACCCCCACTCACCAGGCCAGGCATCCTGGCCTGGGTCATATACCGTTCCCAACCTCTGCTTGGCACCCTGATGCTGTGTGTGCTGGTCTCAGCCCTGGCCACCAGAGTGACCAACTCTGTGTGCCATGGCTTCTCTCCTTGAACCCCTTTCAAGGTGTCCTTGTATCCAACCCGCAACTGATGGATGGTGTGCAGACAGGTGAGTTTTTGATGAAACACGTCAATAGAATAGAGAAGCCGGATCATTTTTCCATGTGTCCTCTGAGTACCATCAGTAGGACTAGAAACTGTAATTGCTTGTCCGGGCCACTAGGGTGCCATTCAGGAAATTACTTCCTCAGTAAAATTTAGTAAATTACGGTTATAATTCAGGAAAAGTAGGCTACTCTTCGGAGAAGGCGATGGCACCCCACTCCAGTACTCTTGCCTGGTAAATCCCATGGATGGAGGAGCCTGGTAGGCTGCAGTCCATGGGGTCGCGAACAGTCGGACACCACTGTCGGACACGACTGAGCTACTTCGCTTTCATTTTTCACTTTCATGCATTGGAGAAGGAAATGGCAACCCACTCCAGTGTGCTTGCCTGGAGAATCCCAGGGACGGGGGAGCCTGGTGGGCTGCGCTCTATGGGGTCACACAGAGTCGGACACGACTGAAGTGACTTAGCAGCAGCAGCAGGCTACTCTTTGGTGAATGAGTGTTTCAGGGCGGTGGAATCATTTACTGCACAGAGTGGTGTCCAAGTGACCTAAAATCCTTAATGGTCCTTCCAGATGTGTGCTCAGTCTATTTTTTGCGACCCCATGGACTCTAGCCCACTAGGCTCCTCTGTTCATGGGAATCTCCAGGCAAGAATACTGGAGTGGGTAGCCATTTCCTGCTCCAGGGGATCTTCCCAACCTAGGGATGGAACCCATGTCTCCTGAATGGGCAGGCGGAATCTTTACCACTGAGCCACCTAGGAAGCCCCAAAGGAGAAAGCTTCCATGTTGGGAAAAAAAATGCAGTTTAATTTTTATTCACAGAGAAGGGAGAAACCAAGGGTCCTTGGAGGTCCAAGGGGCCCTTATGTTCTTTAAGGAAGATAGCTCAAGGCACATGAACTGCGTGTGTAAATGTCTCCAGAATGGACCCACGGTGCTGACCTATACACAGCCTCACAACTTCCAGGAAAAATTAACTTGGAGGGAGGAAAGAAGGAAGGAAAGGAAAATTTTTATGACTGATATCATAGAATATTTAAAGAGGTGATGCAAAAGGTTTTTAAGAGATCCAGATATCCATAAACACGCTGATAACGATGACTGTGCTTTATAAACGCGCTAACATAAATTCTAATTAATATGCAAATAATGCCCCAGAGGACCTGTAATGTGATCCTCTCAGAAGTTTAACAAACTGCTGCGTCAATTAGCTATGAATACTTTCTGCATTAATCTTACACATTAACTAAATCTTCAAATGTTACTGTCGTTCTTCTGCCAGTCTCCCCTCAGTCATTATTAAATACAACTTCTCATTTCCTTCTTCTTAAACAACATCCCTTTTTTCTTACATCCTTTGAAAACGGTATAACTTAGTAAGAGATTTGAGGAAAATCTGTCTTTGCTAACAGATGCCGTGGCAAGTAGATTCCTCTGAAAAGAATTAGTTTTCTCGAAACCAGTGCCTATGTTGTTTTGCAATCTTCTCTTGAAGGAGTCACTTAATTTTGGAAGACTCTTGTAAGGGGAGGTTTTTTTCCCTCTTTCGTGCCCCAGAAGGCACCATATGGCACACACAGTTCATGTCTGTGTACCCCTCTCTGTTCGTACCCATAAGAGAGGAGTAACTTATCTGATCAATGAGTGGACCACATTACCCATAAGATAACAGTGCCCCTTTCAGCTGCTGTGCATTGAATTATGTCTCCCAAAAGGGTATTTTGGGACTTCTCTGGTGGTCCAGTGGTTAAGATTCTGAGCTTCCAATTCAGGGGGCTCAGGTTTGATCCCTGGTTGGGGAATTATGGCCAAAACAAACAAACAAGAAAAAAATAACCAGGAGGGTATGTTGACGTCCTAAACCTTGGTACCTATGACTGTGACCTTATTTTTTGTTTGTTTATTTTTAATTGAAAGATAATTGCTTTATAATATTGTGTTGGTTTCTGACATACAACATGAATCAGCCACAGGTATATGTGTGTCCCATCCCTCTTGAACCTCCCTCCCACCTCCCACCCCATCCTACCCCTCCAAGTTGTCACAGAGCACCGGCTTAAGCTCCCTGTGCTATATAGCAGCTCTTTGTTTTACATATGGTAGTGTATATGTTTCCACGCCAGTCTCTCAATTCGTCCCATCCTCTCCTTCCCCTCCCCCATATCGTGTCCACAACTCCATTCTCTACATCTGTGTCTCTATTCCTGCCCTGCAAATAGGTTCAGCTCAAATTTCACTTCCATCTTTATCACTTTTTGTTCTTTGTTGCATTCTCATCTTTGTTGGCCAGCACTTTCTTTTGATCACCCAGTATCACACATAAAGTGCCATGTGGGCTTATCGCTGAGAAGCAAGGAGGCACCTCAGCTGCACACTTTGCTGTCTGTGCAGGGGCCAAATGATTGGATCCATAGACCAGCCTAAAAGTAAAATGTGATTCAAATTTACATCTCACCAAAGTGATCAGATACCATACACCATACAGGCAAAGATACCATACACCATATACCATACAGGGTTTCTAGGCAGAAGTAACAGCATGTACACCATGGTTCAGATGGTAAAGAATCTGCCTGCAATGCAGGAGCCAAGGGTTCAGTCCCTGGGTCAGGAAGATCCCCTGAAGGAGGGAATGGCAACCCACTCCAGCATTCTTGCCTGGAAATCCCATGGACAGAGGAGCCTGGTGGGTCCATAGAGTCACAAAAAGTCAGACACACCTGAGCGACTATTTCAACAGCATGTGCAAAGGCCCTAGGACAAGGAGTGAGGCATGTCCTAAATACCAAAAACCAAGGTGCGGAGAAGCAGGGAGTGCAGAAGGATATGGAGGGTGTCCAAGGACGGTCCAAAGACCACAGGGAAAGAGTTGTAAGATGTCCATTGGTGGATGAATGGATAAGAAAGTTGTGGTACATATACACAATGGAATATTGCTGCTACTGCAGCTAAGTCGCTTCAGTCGTGTCCGACTCTGTGCGACCCCATAGATGGCAGCCCACCAGGCTCCCCTGTCCCTGGGATTCTCCAGGGAAGAACACTGGAGTGGGTTGCCATTTCCTTCTCCACAATGGAATATTACTCAGCTATAAAAAGGAATACATAATGAGGTGGATGAAACTACAGCCTATGATACAGAGTGAAGTAAGTCAGAAATAGAAAGCCAAATACTGTATATTAAACATATATATGGAATCTAGACAGATGGTACCAACGATCCTATGTACAGGGCAGCAAAAGAGACACATGTAAATAACAGACTTTTGGACTCAGTGTGAGAAGGCAAGGGTGGGATGATTTTAGAGAATAGCATTGAAACATATATTACCATATGTAAAATAGACGACCAGCTTGAGTTTGATACATGAAGCAAAAGCCGGTGCTCTGTGACAACCTAGAGGGAGGGAGGTGGATGGGGAATTCAGGATGGAAGGGCACATATATACCTGTGGCCAGTTCATACTGATGTTTGGCAAAAACCATCACAATATTGTAAAGTGATTATCCTCCAATTAAATAAATTAAAAAAAAGAGAAGACCATGATCCAATTTTTAAAAATTTGTTTTTAATTGGAGGATAGTTGCTTTACAATGTCGCTTCTGCTGTACCATGATGTGAATCAGCCATAAGAATACAGGCTGCAAGCAGATGGGAGAAGGTAGATAGATGTAGGGGAGGAAGCTGTGACAGGGCCCTGGTGGGAGCAGTGGACCTGGGGACAGCGGACAGATCCCAGAAGCATCAGGATATAAAACCAGTGCTCTAGAGCAGCGATCTCCCCGTGCGATGCCAAAACACAGCTGGAACATGTTAGAGACACAGGTCCCCAGCCCGCCGCCGCTGCCGCCTCCCGCCCCCTCAATCTCTCAAGTGGTTGGAGCTCTCACAGCTCCCAGGAGGTTCTGACTCTCAGCCCCATATGAGATCCACTGAAATAGGTGACAGAATGCCAAGAAGGACCTCCAGGGCCAACTTCCAATCGAGGGAGACGCTAGCTTGGTGACCAGGTGGGGGCTGTGCTCTTCTGGGGCTGGATTCCAAAAGCAAAAAGGTAAACAACCCTGTCAAACACTAAACAGAAAGACAGCAAAAGCCCTTCTTCAACTTGGATTCACATGAAACTTTGCTTATTTTATGAAGGACACCATTGACAACCTAAAAATTAAGTATTTATATATGGCAAGATTTCTCACCAAAAATTAAGATGAGCAACAGGAAAGAATGCACTTGTAACATTTACGGTAGAGGGGGAAAGGTCACTGTCCTCCTTTTTTCTTCTTTATTTCTGCACCAGGTCTTAGTTTCAGCATGCAGTTTCTTCCCTGACGAGGGATCAAACCCAGACCCCCTGCATTGGCAGTGCAGTTTTAGCCACTGGACCACCAGGGAAGTTCCAACAGGTCACTCTCCTTAACATGAAAAGATCCCAAAGAGAAAACTTAATAGAAAACTAGATTGAGGATGTGAGTGGGCATTTCAGAGAGAAGAAATACTGGCTAATCCCTAATGGAGAGATAAGTGATCATGTCAGTAACAAGGGAAATACCATCACAGCAACAGGGTAGGTCTTCCTGCCCATCTGACAGCAAAAAAAAAAAGAATTTTTTAGGGCTGATAATATCCAGTATCAGAATTTCAGAAAATTGGGTGTGTGGACACATTCTGCACTATTGGTGAGACTGCAAATTGGTAGTTTTTGGTTCTGGTAGTTTTTGGTAGTATCTCTTAAAACTTAAGCATGTACTTTCTCTGTGAACTAGGGGAGAAAAGGGGGGTGGTTTCCATGAGACACACGCCACAATATTTTAAAGAAATCAACGATTAGTTTAATTTCTATGCAGGTACCTTCTTATTCATAACATATTATGTCAAGTCATTCTCAGCTTACTTTTAGAGTAATTGTGTTATAAATCCCAAGGTCATGATATGTCTTATCCAAGAAATTCTTCCATATAGAAATAACAAAGAGTATTGAAATGGAGTAACCTGCTCAGAACGTTTTAGATATTTTACTTTGAAATTCAGTGTGGAATTTAAACTGAGTATTTTTATTTCTTTTGGCGTCACAGAAGAGAGCTGTTTCCCTAGGGGGAAAAAGAAAAGCTTTTGTCCCCGATTAAATCCAGTCCATCCTAAAGAAGCCGATTAGAGGAAAGACAGGAGTGTGGTGAGTGCGGTAGAGGGAGTCCTGGATAGTGAGACAGTCCTCACTAGCAGGTGAGAAAGACAGGTAGTGAGGACTTCCTGGTGGTCCAGTGGTTAAGACTCTGCCTTCCAATGTAGGGGACTCAGGTCTTATCCCTGGTTAGGGAATTAAGGTCCCACATAATATGGGGTGTGGCCAAAACTTAAAAACATGTAAAAAGAAAGGCAGGCACTGGCTATGCCCTGTAACTTGGGCTCACTACACAGTGGACACGCACCACAGTGTTTATAGGGGTATTCAAAGGCAGGCAGACCCCAGTCACTCCCAGAAATATACAGATAGAGAATGTTTAAACTGAAAAGCAGTTAAATAAAGTTTGAATGTCCCTGAAAGACATGTTCCTGAATGGCCACCTCCTGAGCCACCCATTCTCAATCTGTATGTGTATCCTCAGTGAACAAATTAGAGACCAAACTGTGAAAGGCAGATGGGAATACTACTTTTTATTTATTTAATCAATGTCTGTGCTGGGTCTCCATTGCTGCCCATGGGCTTTCTTAGTTGCGGAGAGTGGGGAGTACTCTTCGTTGTGGTGCACGGGCTTCTCACTGCAGTGGCTTCTTTTGTTGTGGAGCACAGGCTTAGTTGCTCCAAAGCATGTGGGATCTTTCTGGACCGGGGATAGAAGTTGTGTCCCCTGCATTGACAGGCAGATTCTTAACTACTGGACCACCAGGGAAGTCCCCTGTTCCTCTTAATTATAGCCAACCTCGTGGGTATGAGCTGGTATCTCAATGTGATTTTGACTTGTGTTTCCCTGACAACCAGTGATGGTGAGCATCTTTTCATCTTTTAAAATTGATAATTAATTGCTTTTAAAATTTTACTGAAGTATAGTTGATTTGCAATGTTGTGTTAGTTTCTGCTGCTGCTGCTGCTAAGTCGCTTCAGTCGTGTCCGACTCTGTGCGACCCCATAGACAGCAGCCCATCAGGCTCCACCGTCCCTGGGATTCTCCAGGCAAGAACACTGGAGTGGGTTGCCATTTCCTTCTCCAGTGCATGAAAGTGAAAAGTGAAAGTGAAGTCGCTCAGTCGTGTCCGACTCTTACTGACCCCATGGACTGCAGTCCACCAGGCTCCTCCGTCCATGAGATTTTCCAGGCAAGAGTACTGGAGTGGGGTGCCATTGCCTTCTCCGTGTGTTAGTTTCTAGTGTACAGCAAAATGATTCAGTCCTACATATACAATCCTTGTTCATATTCTTTTCCATTAGGATTTATCACAGAATGTGATTCTTCATGCTGTACAGTAGGAGTTTGTTGTTTATTTGAGTCATAACTGTGGACATTGTGAAAGTGCAGAGTGTACACAGTGGAAGCAGTGTGGACTTTCATCCCCGTGTCCTGGCCCCTCTGGGCTCTTGTCTGCATGTCCTCCCAGGGACAGATATGTAACACCCAGACACATACTGTATGTATCACGCTATACACACTCTTCTAGGCCAGGCTTCTTTCCCTTGACCATATACTTTTGCAGATTGACTCATATGTAGATCTAGATCTGACTCATTTTAAAAATTGTTTTAAGTAAAACAGATACAGAAAACCACACAAATAAAATATAGGGTTTAATGAATTGTTATACGGTGAACACAACCTTGGACAAGGCAGAACTTTGCCCGCTGCCCCCAAACCCCTCCATACACCCCACACTAACCACATTCTGCTCTCTCCCAGCATCCCTAGTATAACATTTTGGCGAAAGTTTTCACTTTCGTCTCAGGTGCAAAGGATTTGTTAACAAAATAAACCACTCATATATACAAATAAATAACACCAATTTGAGAATTATCTAGCTTACTTTTAATATTCCAGCATTAAAAGAAAAGATAAATAGAAACAGCAGAGGATACATCACCAAATTGGGTTTTGACCAACATCCAGACTCAAACAGTGCTGGGAAGTCCCATGTCCCAGCACATCTGGAGTCCCAATCGGGAAAATGTCCCAGGCATCACATCAGCTCCGTGGGTGAGACGTCAAAAATTGAAGTTTGGTGTTCCTACTTATAATTCCAGGATGCAAACTGATATCATCCCACTTATAATCCCAGGATGCAAACTGATATCATCAGTCTGAACAAATAGCAGCTCTGGTTTCATGTTAATGCTGTTTGTTTTGTCATGTAAAACTTTGAATGTTGTTAAGCCTGGGGCTCGGTTGGCCAGGCCCCCTCCAGGGGCTCAACAATCTCAAGATTCGTCCCCCATCTTGTCTATGGTGCCACAAGTCTTGTGCTCACGGCAGGCAGTCACTCACAGTCAGGGCAGTGTCCAGGCAAGTTAGAAGCAAAGTCAGAAGCCTGCTCTGCTGTATCTCTAAAGCCTAAACAAGACTATTTAATTTCCCTAACACACTGGCTGAATGCATGGCCTCTTGTTGGAATTGCATGCGTTTGCTCTGTTTCTTGTTAGAACATTGGTTTTCTAGAGGTTTTTGGACCCCAGGGATTTTAAGCCTTTCTTTGACCTTGAGGTTCCAGCTGCCTCTCTTGTTTTTAGTTTGTGATGTTTGTTTGGATTTGCTGCAGGAAGAGCCCAGCATTTCCCTTCTGTCTTCTGGCTCAGGTGTCACACTTAGAACAGCAGTGTCTACCCCAAGGTTATATATACACATATTTACTAAATGGGCTTCATTTTGTATTAATACATCTCAGGTTTAACCCATCTAATTTCCCTTTCAAATAGCAAAACTGCTATTTCAAATAAAAACAAAGACAAAAACTCACCTGGTTCCTTTCAAGATTTTCCGGCAAAGACAAAAAGCCCCCTTTGTATGGGTTGTTTGTTTTTTTTTGTTTTTTTTTTGTAGGAGACATCCAGAATAGGTAAACACACTGAGGAAGAAAGAGAATTAGGGGCTGTCAGGGGCTGGGAGAGGGAGAAACGAGGAGGGCCTGCTTTGGATACAGGGTTTTATTTGGGGGGAATGAAATAGTCTGAACTACAGTGGTGATGGTTACACAACACTGGGAATGTACTAAATGCTCCTCAACTGTGCAATTTAAAATGGAAAATGTTTCAGTTCAGTTCAGTTCAGTCGCTCAGTCATGTCCGACTCTTTGCGACCCCATGAATCGCAGCACGCCAGGCCTCCCTGTCCATCACCAACTCCTAGAGTTCACTCAAACTCACATCCATCGAGTCAGTGATGCCATCCAGCCATCTCATCCTCTGTCGTCCCCTTCTCCTCCTGCCCCCAATCCCTCCCAGCATGAGAGTCTTTTCCAGTGAGTCAACTCTTTGAATGAGGTGGCCAAAGTATTGGAGTTTCAGCTTTACCATCAGTCCTTCCAAAGAACACCCAGGACTGATCTCCTTTAGGATGGACTGGTTGGATCTCTTTGCAGTCCAAGGGACTCTCAAGAGTCTTCTCCAACACCACAGTTAAAAAACATCAATTCTTTGGGGCTCAGCTTTCTTCACAGTCCAACTCTCACATCCATACAATGACCACTGGAAAACGTCCTTGACTAGACTAGGACCTTTGTTGGCAAAGTAATGTCTCTGCTTTTTAATATACTGTCCTGTTTGGTCATAACTTTCCTTCCAAGGAGTAAGTGTCTTTTAATTTCATGGCTGCAGTCACCATCTGCAGTGATTTTGGAGCCCCCAAAAATAATGTCTGACACTGTTTCCACTGTTTTCCCATCTGTTTGCCATGAAGTGATGGGACCAGATGCCATGATCTTCGTTTTCTGAATGTTGAGCTTTAAGCCAACTTTTCCCCTCTCCTCTTTCACTTTCATCAAGAGGCTTTTTAGATCCTCTTCACTTTCTGCCATAAGGATGGTGTCACCTGCATATCTGAGGTTATTGCTATTTCTCCCGGCAATCTTGATTCTAGCTTGTGCTTCTTCTAGCCCAGCGTTTCTCATGATGTACTCTGCATGTAAGTTTTAACATTTTATTATTTTAAACTTGAAACATAAACACATAGAATGTGATTTTTTTTTTAAATGTGAATGAAAAAATTAGTAAAAACAGAAGAAATGACAAAGGAAAGGAAGTAAAGTTCGGGCGTGGGAGTAGGTTGATGGTGAGGATCTGGAGCTGATGGGATGCTGGTTGCAAAGCTGGACCTGCCTGTGGGGCTGGTGCATCCTGAGACAGCTCTGGGTCTCTGGCAGGGGTGGTAGTTCCTCACTGGGCTCTGGGTCTCCTGCAGGAACAGGGGTTGATGCTCCCTGCGGGATTTGTGGATTTGCTCCTCACTCTGGGTCTTCTATAGGAGCAGATGTGGGTTCTCCTACAGGAGCTGTGGGTCCTGACCCGGCTCTGGGTTGTCTGCAGCAGCAGGAGCAGGTGCTGGGGTGCGTTGGCCCTTTGGGCAGTGTGGCGTCCCAGCCCCTCACTCAGGGAGATGGATCAGGTGTCCCCATCAGTCACCTCCTCGCTCATCTCTATGTGGGCTCTGCAGCCCAGCGTGGCCCAGAGGCGTCAGAGCCCCGCCCGGCCATGACCATTGTGGTGACCTTCTGCTCCCAGATCAGGCCTAGACCCGTGTCTACTCAGATCTGTCTGGAGGGCTTGGGGTAAGCCTCAGGCAGAACGGCACTGCCTGCACTTTTCCATCCCACCCGGCCAGCTCTGACCAGGCGTGTGGACACCAAATGCCCGCCAGGCTTCTAACCCCTCACCAGCCTGCTCTTGCTGGACGCTGATCCACAGCACAGAATCCCGCCCCCCCCAGCCAGGGAAGGGACATGAGGCTACCCAGGTGGGATCAGAGTGGTGGCCTGGGTTGGCCTGCGCGGGGGCTCCATTTCAGTGTGAATGTCCAAAGTTAAATGGATTCAGCAGTTCAGCTGGCAAGGAGCGCTATGTCCAATGAACTGTGAGGCAGGCAGGTTCTGCACTTCTCACATTGACCACACGGTGGTTCTGAACTCGCCTTTGTAACCCACACACCACTTGAAAGATCCACCTCATGAGTGTCCCACGTACATCATGCAGGTTTCACTTCGTGCACGTTCACGTGATTCACGTGACCCACGTTTTACGTCAGGCACGATTTACATCATTCACATTTACGTCACGCGCATTTTACGTCATGCACGTTAACTCCATGCACTTTCACGTCATACACTTTTTATGCCATGCGTGCATCCATCACACATTCACGTCATGCCAGTTTACGTCATGCACGTTCGCATCGCACACGTTTTACGCATGCTTTGAGTCATGCACATTCACGTCATTTGCGTTGCGTCAAGCACGTTTTACGTCATGCATGTTCTACATGGACTGGGGTCTGAGCACTGCTGACAAGCTGTGTCTCGTCAGCCAGCGCAGGGAACTGCCCTGCTCAGCGTTTCTGCAGTTGGGAGCTCAATCTCCTTACTACTTGCTGGGTTTGGCTTCAGGACAACACAAGGCTGCGTCCACGCTGACAGGAGCTAGGTTTCCTGCCCACCCAGGTGATCCCTGGAGGACAGGTGAGGAGGAAGTGGGGAGAAGCTTCCTGTGGGCGACTGACAGCTGGAGGTTTCACTCTTCAGAGGATGTGGGAAGGGTGTGGTGTGGAAAGCTGAGTTTTTAGTCAGTTCTGTGTGGGTTTAGAGGGTCTGTGGCACATGGTGTCAGGCCTGCCAGCTCTGTTTGTGGTGGAGCTGCCGTGCTGTCTTCCCCACGGGCTGCACTGGTTCACCCGGTTCCTTTATGACAGAATATTGAGTAGCTTGTGGATCAGCCGGCTTTGTTTATCCGCTTACACGCAGTGGACGTTTGCATTGTTACTTTCGACCGTTGTGAACAGAGTCACTATTAGAACGTGTGTGTTCTGTGTTCACTTCTTTAGGTTATTGTCCTGGCAGCCTGAGCATGGGTTGGAAAACGATTTCCAGATGCAGAGCACTTCAGAAGAGAGCGAGTGTATTAAGAATGAGGAGCAGAGGTGATGTGGATGCTGCAGATTCAGCCGATGAGGGAGAGACCGCAGGGTGCTATTAGAACAGGGGCAGCTCGAGGTGGAGCCAGAGCTTTTTCTGGGTTAGTAGCCAGTTCTTATAGCCTGGGGACAAAATTTCTGCTCGAAGCGTGGCATTTTAGGTGATTGGGTAGGGCGCTGTAGAGTGAGCCCCGGGATGGGCATTTTTGCCTAATTTGGGGGTCAGGGAGCTGGTGAGTGAGGATCAGGGGCGGTTACAGTGGGATTCAGGCGGTTCCGCGGTGACCTTAGTTCTGGGCTCCGTATCTGTGGTCTTGGTGCAAGGCCTCCCACCTGTGCCCTTGGGACAGGATTCCACAGGTCTCTCTCTAGGAGGGTAGTTGTAGTAAATATCGGGGCTTCCCAGGTGGCTCAGTGGTAAAGAACCCGCCTTCTAATGCAGGAGACACAGGATACCGGGATTCAGTCCCTGGGTCGGGAAGATTTCGCTGGAGAAGGAAATGGCAACCCACTCCAGTATTCTTGCCGGAAGAGTCCCATGGACACAGGAGCCTGGTAGGCTACAGTACATGGGGTCACAAAGAGTCAGACATGACTGAGCGACGGAGCAACAACAACATAGTAAACGTAGGTTGCACCATTTTCCCACAAGTAGTGTTTAAAGGTTCCAGCTTCTGTGCATTGTTGCCAACATTGGTTACCTTTAATTTTCTTGATTTTGAGTTGAGTGTGGAAGAAGTTATTGAATTGTGGGGTTTTTTTTTATTTTAGGGAAAAAATTCGTATTTTTTTATTGTGGTAAAAAATTCATAAAATTTACCTTGATAAGCGTTTTTCTTCTTCAAATTGGAATATACTTGCTTTACAATATTGTGTTAGTTTCTGCTGTACAATGAAGTGAATCAGCTACATGTATACATAAATCTCCTCCCTCTTGAGCCTCCCTTGCACCCTCTTATCCCACCCCTCTAGGTTGCATTGTGGTTTTTAACTTGCATTTCCATCCTGTCTTCATCTGCTTGGTGTCCACTTACATGTCTTGTGTGAAGGAAGGTCTGTTGAAGTCTTGTTGGTTGTTGATGAGTCATGAAAGTTTTAACTATACCCTGGATACATCATTTATTTAAAATTTATTAAAAATGTTCTATTGGAGTATAGTTGATGTGAAAATGTTGTATTAGTTTTGGGTGTACAGTAAAGTGATTCAGTTCTACATAAATATGTATCTATTCTTTTTTGAACATGTTTCCCATTTAGGTTATTACAGAATATTGAGTAGAGTTCTCTAGTGTAGGTCCTTGTTGGTTATCTATCATTATTTTAAATCTCTCCTTCTCCCACCCATGTCCCCTGGAAATCGTAAGTTCGTTCTCCAAGTCTGTAAGTCTGTTTCTGTTTGGAAAATAGATTGAACTGCACCCTTGGTATGTCTATGTCTGTCCTCACCTGGGTCCCCCCTCACATCACCAATTACAGTAATTGCTCAGCCCGACCCTCCCACATCTCAATGGCCAGTGCTCACAGGTCCCTGAAACCCAAAGGCAGATCAGTCAGTTCAGTTGAGTCCAACTCTTTTCAACCCCATGGACTGCAGCACACCAGGCTTCCCTGTCCATCACCAACTCCTGGAGCTTGCTCACACTCACAGCCATTGAGTCAATGATGTCATCCAACCATCTCATCCTCTGTCTTCAGTCTTTCCCAGCATCAGGATCTTTTCCAGTGAGTCAGTTCTTTGCATCAGATGGCCAAAGTATTGGAGCTTCAGCTTCAGCATCAATCCTTCCAATGAATATTCAGGACTGATTTCCTTTAGGATTGACTGGTTAGATCTTCTTGTCATCCAAGGGACTCTCAAGAGTCTTCTTCAGCACCACAGTTCAAAAGCATCAGTTCTTCAGTGGTCAGCTTTCTTTGTGATCCAGCTCTCACATCCATACATGACTTCTGGAAAAACCATAGCTTTGACTAGACAGACCTTTGTCGGTACAGTAATGTCTCTGCTTTTTGATATGCTATCTAGGTTTGTCATAGCTTTTTTTCCCAAAGAGCATGCATCTTTTGATTTCATGGCTGCATCCACCATCTGCAGTGATTTTGGAGCCCAAGAAAATAAAAGTCTGTCATAGTTTCCATTGTGTCCCTATCTATTTGCCATGAAGTGATGGACCGGATGCCATGATTTTAATTTTTTGAATGTTCAGTTTTAAGCCAGCAAATGCTGTATGTTTTGGAGTCCTTTTTTTTTTTATTTTTAAACTTTACAATATTGTATTGGTTTTGCCAAATATCTAAATGAATCTGCCACAGGTATACGCATGTTCCCCATCCTGAACCCTCCTCCCTCCTCCCTCCCCATACCATCCCTCTGGGTTGTCCCAGTGCACCAGCCCCAAGCATCCAGTATCGTGCATCGAACCTGGACTGGCGACTCATTTCATATATGATATTATACATATTTCAATGCCATTCTCCCAAATCATCCCACTCTCTCCCTCTCCCACAGAGTCCAAAAGACTGTTCTATACATCAGTGTCTCTTTTGCTGTCTCGTATACAGGGTTATTGTTACCATCTTTCTAAATTCCACATATATGCGTTAGTATACTGTATAGGTGTTTTTCTTTCTGGCTTACTTCACTCTCTATAATAGGCTCCAGTTTTATCCACCTCATTAGAACTGATTCAAATGTATTCTTTTTAATGGCTGAGTAATACTCCATTGTGTATATGTACCATAGCTTTCTTATCCATTCATCTGCTGATGGACATCTAGCAAATGAAGCAACTGACAAACAACTAATCTCAAAAATATACAAGCAACTTCTACAGCTTAATTTCAGAAAAATAAATGACCCAATCAAAAAATGGGCCAAAGAACTAGAGACATTTCTCCAAAGAAGACATACAGATGGATAACAAACACATGAAAAGATGCTCAACATCACTCATTATCAGAGAAATGCAAATCAAAACCACTATGAGATACCATTTCACGCCAGTCAGAATGGCTGCGATCCAAAAGTCTACAAGCAATAAATGCTGGAGAGGGTGTGGAGAAAGGGGAACCCTCTTACACTGTTGGTGGGAATGCAAACCAGTACAGCCACTATGGAGAACAGTGTGGAGATTGCTTAAAAAACTGGAAATAGGACTGCCTTATGATCCAGCAATCCCACTGCTGGGCATACACACTGAGGAAACCAGAATTGAAAGAGACACGTGTACCCCAATGTTCATCGCAGCACTGTTTATAATAGCCGGGACATGTTTTGGAGTCTTAATTTCTCATTAAATTTTGCATTTCAAGAGCCATCTCATTTAGCACCCTGCTTTCCATTCCTTTAGATCCAATAGTTGTTCAGTTTCAAAAATGTAGATAAACATGTATGTTGTGAAATGATGACCACATTCAAGCTAATTAACACATCTGTCATGTCACTTGTTTGCATGTTTTTTTTTCCTCTGGTGAGAACACTTCAAATACACTCTCCTAGCAAAGTACAATATACTCTATAACTGTTTCACCAGGCTGTACTTAGATCTCTACAATTTCTTCATCCTGCAGAACTGAATTTTTGTTTCATTTGAACAATTGAACAATCACTATTCTGCCCTGTTTTGTGATTTGGACTTTAGTAGTTTCCACATATAATTGAGATAATTAATACAGTGTTTTCCTTTCTGTGTTGGCTTATTTCACTTAGCATAGTGCCCTTAGGGTTCATTCGTGTTGTCCAAATGGAAGGCTTCTTTATGACGGCTGAATAGTATTCATTCATATATATCACATTTTTAAATCTGTTTATGCTAGACACCAGGGCAACAATAGTGAGATATCACCTCAGATTTCTAGATGCTTAAATAAAAATATATATTTACATAAATGGTGATAAAAGAATTGAAATTACCCTGTATTGCTGATGGGAGTATAAAAAATATATCTAGATAGGAAAACAAATTGGCTTTTACTTATAAAACTTTATCTACCCATTTAGGGGAAAAAAAGTAAACACAAAACAATGAAAATTCTGAACTTCTAAGATACCCCTTCTCTCTGAATTCCTCCAGTGATCTATGGTTATCTTCTATTGTATGCAAATATTGTTTTTAAGTCAAAGATAAGGAAACAGGTGAATCTCAGGGTTATTCTGAGACGCCTAGTGCCCATATCCCAGGGTATTATGAAGATAAACTCCAGTAATATATGAGGGGCTTCCTTGATGGTGCTAGTGGTAAGAAATCCGCCTGGCAATACAGTAAACGCAGGAGGCGAGGGTTCGATATCAGGGTCGGAAAGATCCCCTGGAGAAGGAAGTACCAACCCACTCCAGTATTCTTGCCTGGGAAATCCCATGGGCAGAGGAGCATGGCGGAGTACAGTCTTATGGAGTTGAAAAAGTTGGACACAACTGAGCTGCTGGGCACACAGTATTAAACAGTGCACAGTAACCTATTTTCAAACACATAGCAGATGCTCAGTAATTGTTGCTGTAGTGACTATATACATATGTTGTCCTATTAGAGACTCATGTTACAGCCTTTATCAGCCTTCTATAAACTGTAAAATGCCAGCCAAACGTGATCTTTCAAGGCCACGATGGTGGTCATTAGTGGAACTCAGAGTAGTTGTGCCAAGATAAGGGAGTTGGTATGAGGGGTTTGGGTGTGTTCTGCCTGCTTGCTTGCTTTCAGTGACACTAAAAACGGGTCTGGGGGCTGCATCGGCACAAAGAAGAAACTGGATAAAGATGCCAGATCATGGGTCCCTCTCCAGACCTGCAGTCAATTTCCTCCACAGGTCCTGGAATGCTTTGTCTGCATGTTTAAATTTGAGAGGAAAGATTTACATAAGTGCTTATCACTCTAGGTTTACAGTGAAGATGATGTGGTGAGATTTAATAACTATAACCTGTGTCCCCTCTCCCAGATCCTGTTGGCCTGGGCGGGAGGCTGTTTTTCTGAAATGAAGTAGAGTTGACCGTCGGTATTGTATTTGATTCAGGTGTGCAGTGTAGTTTCAGTTGAACATAATTTACACAAATTACTAGTAAATTTGTTTTAATTAGCTGCTCTGGGCAGTTCCAGGGTGAAACCAGGGTTACTGAAGAGGGCTGTCAGATATTTTTGTGGTGAATTGAGTTCAGTCTTTAGTTGAAGAAAAGGTAATAGTCTGTGTGGGCTTCCCAGGTGACTCAGTAGTAGAGAATCCGCCTTTCAGTGCAGGATGCGTGGTTGATGGCTGGGTGGGGAAGATCCTCTGGAGAAGGAAATGGCAACCCACTCCAGTATTCTTGCCTGGAGAATCCCATGGACAGAGGAGCCTGGCGGGCTACAGTCCATTGCATGGGGTCAGCAAGAGTCCGGCACGACTGAGCTGCTGGAAAACGACAGTAGTCTGTGTGGGCGGGGCGGGTTCATGCAGCCCAAGCTCCCCTCTGATGCCGCAGGGTGAGTGGTCGAGTATGTGTAAACAGGGCAGGAGAAACTCGTGTTCTGGTCTCCACGGAGGTACTTGTGTTGTCCTGACTCAGTCAGGTGGCCTTTCCTGCATTTCAAGGTCTTTCTGCCTCTGAGTGTGGGGGAAACATGTGAACGGGTTGTGCTGACGCCATTAGAAATACGCAGGTGTGATTTCTCTACGTAGTATCGCTGGAGAAAGAAACTTCGGAATGGAGGAGGAAGAGGAAGAAACTCCCGTAAGTATTGTGACCCAGGTTGGTGGCTGTATCACCTTTTATTGCAGAAATCCCATGTGTTTAGAACTTGCAAACACTTACTTATGTAAATCCAGTGGGCCTGCCCATCAGATTTGTTTTCAGTACTTTTCTTCCTAGTGATAGCCAAGGGTAGATCTTTTCAACATTTCTCTCTTATCCACCACCTTCTCTCCATTGTCTCCATCCAGGCTCCCTATATGACATGACGGATTCCTGCCATGATGTGCAAATGTTAAAACCGTTCCCTTTTTGGTACAGATGAACCTGTTTTCAGGGCAGGAATAGGGACGCAGATGTAGAGAACGACGTGTGGATGTGGGGGAAGGAGAGGATGTGACGAGTTGGGAAATTACCATTGACGCATGTGTGTGTTCAGTTACTAAGTAATGTCTGACTTTTTGGGATCCCACAGGCTGCAGCTCTCCAGGCTTCCTTTTCCTTCACTATCTCCTGGAGTTTTCTCAGATGCTCAAATATATACTATTATGTAAAATAGGTAGCTAGTAGGAAGCTGCTGTATAGCATAGGGAGCTCAGCTCGGTGCTCTGGGATGACGTAGAAGGGTTGAGGGGGAGACTCAAGAGGGAGGGAATATATGTGTGTGTGTGTGTTATATATATATATATATATATATATAGCTGATTCACACTGTTGTACAGCAGAAACTAACAAAACATTGTAAAGCAATTGGACTCCATCCACTCCAGAAAAAAAAGTAATAGATTATAAAATTTCTTAAAAAAAAAGTTCTCTTTTTGTCTTTCAAATCAACGTGGGGAAGTGTTGATATAAAAAATTCCCACCGAATATGCGGTTGGGTCCTGGGATGTCACTGACGAAGTACAGTATGTAGTTTAGGTTCTGTCTGGAGGCTGCATGGGTCTGTGTAGACAAGCATTATGAAAATGCACCAATAAAGCAGATGGCTATGCTGTCCAGAACCTAGAGTTCTGAAAAAGAAACAGAGCTCTCAGTTGCCTCAAGGAAAGATTTCCTATTTAAAATACACAAGGGTACAGGATACAAGAGTTAATATGTGGCTTTAAATGTGCTTAACCCTGATCTCATGACTAAATTAATGGGTTTTTTAAATTTGTTTTTTGTTTGCTTGTTTTTTTGTAAAACCAACGCAGCAGTGATAAGCCCTGCGTACATGGGGCAGGTGATATCAATTTGTCCCATCATAGCTGATGTTCATTTTGTGTATTTGGCTTAGAAGCCTGTCTGCCAGATTCCTCGAAAAGCTAAAAATTTTACAATTATCATTAATAGAGTGCTGGTGGGATTTACCGAGAGATGTGCATGAACCATCGCATTTAATCTGAAAAGTTCCCCATCTAGTTGATGTCCCTTTACCAATAGATTGCTGTGGGAAATGACACCTCTAGGTTTCGTTCAGTCTTTTATTGGTAAACATTCTGTAAATTTCTTATTCCACAGTCGTGTCACAGTTTTTCTCCTCTTTATTACTTTTTGTATCTTCAAGAAAAGAAAACAAAGAGTCCTATAGTATGTGTTCAGGTATCTTAAAATGCCACAATACAACCAGCACAAAAGAGAAATGAGATCATTTCAAGGAACTAGGGGTTTATGGATGCAAAGAAAATCTTCACAATGTTTCATCTCATCCTTCTCATCTCTTGAGTTGACCTCATCTTTCATTCTAGATCATTCTAGAGACTCATAAAATACTGTTGCCCATATCTTAAAGTCAAATAGTCATTCCTTAATTTGATAGAGTTCCTTATTTTTGGAAATAGAGTTAAGGATCTCTGAATTAGAAATGCTTCCTGTGTATTTTAAAGTATCTGTCAGGAAATGGTATTTAGGGAATACTTTTCTGTAACATACAGTGTCCTCTCTTCTGTGAACACAGTTCAGGGTTGGAAATTGTAGAATCCCCAGGGTGATTCCCGTTCCTTTTTTAAATAGGTCTTGATGTCTGGAAGCTGAACCTGATCACCTTTTCTGAGCAAAGGAGATAGCAGTCATCACCCAGGTAGGTGGGAATGAATGAAGCATGTGGCACAGGTGTGAGTTCAAAGAGGGGGAAGGAAGCTTAGTTTTTAAGTGAGGATTGGGAAGCTCTGCTTCAGTGGAAATTCCTTTGAGAATTTATTTATCAACGTTTACATCTCCTGCATCACAGAGGTGCATCTTCTGAAAAAGATGTGCAGGGAGTAGGGGTGGAGCCATGGCAGGGCTTTGTTGTTGCTTTAAATATTATCTGAACTGACATTAGCTGTGGAGTCTGATATTGGAAGAGGGACTGTTCTGTGTGGGGCTGCTGAAGCAGTTTAAGCCATGCTGTCAACGGTTGATGAGTGCCTCTTGCGTTTATGTTTCTTGGGTGGTTCTGGTGGCCACTCTGATCCAAGCTGCTCTTGGGTTGTGTGCTGCACCATTAGAGGAACTGGGTTCAGGTCCTTGTGAGTCTCTGCTGTGTTCCCTTTGTGCCTGTGTGAAGTTCTGGGCTGAAGGAAAGGACGGAAAGGGGAAGGTTGTCAAAACCCCAAGGGGTAAGGACAGGGGAAGGAGGGAGAGCTGGTCTGTGCTACGGTTGCGGTGCCAGCTCCCAGCTTGCCGGAACTTGGAACTTATGTGAGTGGGCGTCATTACAATGGGATTTGAGCCTGGTGGTCTGGAGCCCCAGGATGGTGGAGGGAGGAGCCAGGGGCTGCAGGTGCTGGCCCTGGGAGGGGCTGGTGTGGGCGGAGTCCTGTGTGCACTGTTCAGTGTGCGGAGGGGTCTCTGATAGGAAAGGCTGGGTGGTGTTCTTACCAGGGTGAAGTCTGCTCAGGCGAGGGTGCAGTTGGACTGTATGTTAACATCCTGAGTGATGGGGGTGGGGAGAAGTGGGGAGAGCTGCTCATTGAGGCCTCAGGCCACACTGCACCTGGATGAGGTGTTTAGGGACCAGATAAAGACACTCCTCAAAGTAAAAGGTGACTATGTGGTGTTCAAAGGTAAACTTAACACACGTTCAAGTTTCCAAGAGTTAATTCTAATTCTCACAGCCTCAGATCAAAGGTGGTTTTGGAGCACTTCGCCTGCAGGGGTTGGGGGAGAAGTTTTCTAGAGAAGACACCACATCAAAGCAAGGATGATACTTGACAATATCTTAACCAGAAAGCTTGGTTTTGGAAAGCCCGTTTGGCTGTGCGTTGGTTGATCTTAATTTATAGTCTCAGATTAAAATGTCTTGACTCTGGATTAAGTTTGCTTAAATAGGTTCCCAAAGCATTAGTCGTTCATGCGTGCATGCTAAGTTGCTTCAGTCGAGTCCAACTCTTTGCAACTCCATGGACCAGAGCCCATCAGGCTCCTCTGTCCATGGGATTCTCCAGGCAAGAATACTGGAGTGGGTTGCCATGCCCTCAATCGGGATTTTCCCGACCCAGGGATCAAACCGGAGTCTCTTGTCTCCTGCATTGGCAGGCAGGTTCTTTACCACTAGTGCTACCTGGGAAGCCCATCCTCAGCCTGATGACCTCCTTGTTTAGTTACTTTAACACTGGAAATGCAGTAGGGGGGACATTATACTTTTCATCCATTTGCAAGGTAAGTCAGCAATTGTTCGATTAATGTAGAAATCTAGTCACATGGGAGCAACAGTTTCATGCCCCAAACCACCAGGTAATCCACATATGTACAGATCGAAGATCCACAGTCTGTGATAGCAGGAGAAGAGCACACGCAAACATGGAAATACATAACTAGGAAATGTTTCCGTAAAGTCATTTTATTCATAAGTACCATGAAATATGGTATACTGATGTCAGTTGGAATGCAAGAGATTCGTTTCTGCCGGTGTGGAAAATACCACCTTCCTATATCATTGGTTATGGATGGCAAGTTGATTGATAGAAAGTTTGATTTAACGATATGTATGTCAGTATTGAACCATGTACATAATATTCTGGGCTTCCCTGGTGGCTCTGCAGTAAAGAATCCACCTGCCAATGCAGGAGATGTGGGTCTAATCCCTGGGTTGGGAAGATCCCCTGGAGGAGGAAATGGCAACCCACTCCAGTATTCTTTGCTGAAAAATCACACAGACAGAGGAGCCTGACAGGCTACAGTCCATAGGGTCGCAAAGAGTTAGGCATGACTTAGGGACTGAACAACAACAACATAATATTTTAGTGTTTGTGTATGTGGGTATGTAATTTAAATGACACATTTCATAGCCAGGAGGATATACTTGGAACTGAGGATGTTACATCTGGAAATAAAGCTTTAATTGCTTCCAGAGGTGGTTGATAAGTGGGCATTTTTACTTAACTTTTATTGTTTAAATATTTAATAATTTTGTCTTTTATAATGTTTATTATTTTATAGTTTGATCCTATATGTAGTTTTTTTTTTTATCACTGCTGTACATAAGACCACACATTTAACAGTTTAAGAAAATTTCTACAGTTCATATGTTAGAAATCCTGTTCTTTTGGCTGAACTTGCTGTTCAGGGTTTTTCAAGGTCAAAACTCAGGGTGTCATAAGGCCTAAGTTCTTATCCTCAACTTCCGGGGGACAGTCCACTGCCAGGACCGTTCAGGTGCTAGGCAGAGCCCATTACTTCCTGGTGGCTTCCATGCGAGCCCTCATGCTCACATCTTACATCCTGTATCCTCAAGAGAGAGAAGAGATACAGTGTGTCATTGTTTTACTCTTTTCTTCCCTCAAATCCTTTACTGTGTATTCAGTTGAAGGGATGGTCACAAGGATTTTAGGTGAATAAGGTAATTTGTTACGTAGGTATGTAATTTGTCTTAAGGACTCAAGTTAGAAACTGTTCACTATTGGGTTATGATTTGAATGCAAATCATGGAATTAGTGAAGAGGAGAAAAAAAGGAGTGCCCCTCACGCCGCCTCTGCAACTGCCATCAGCTCACCTCCATCCCTCTCCTCTGTCATTCTCTGTTCCTCAGTGTGACCCCAGTGTCCTCACCTGCATGATGTTTATCTCTAGAACTAATTCTTCCCCACCTAGGCTTCTTTATTGTCCTCCCACATGCATCCTGTGCATTTTAGACCTCCGTCCCATTGAAACCTCCATCCCCCTGATTCCAGAGCTCTAAGCCCAGCCCTCCTCCATTCCAAACCCTTCATCCTTCATGTCTTCCTTTTCCCTTGCCCTTTATTCTCCCCACTCTCTAGTGACTTCCACCCATTTCTTGTGTTGTAATGTATGTCCAGTGCTCAATGCTCCAGCCATCAGGTATCAAGGTTTCGTTGTGACCCTGCATCCATTTCCCCCAACCCTATCATAGTTCAGTTGCTCAGTCGTGTCCGACTCTTTGCGACCCCATGAATCGCAGCACACCAGGCCTCCCTGTCCATCACCAACTCCCGGAGTTTACCCAGACTCATGTCCATTGAGTCAGTGATGCCATCCAGCCATCTCATCCTCTGTTGTCCCCTTCTCCTCCTGCCCCCAATCCCTTCCAGCATGAGAGTCTTTTCCAATGAGTCAACTCTTCACATGAGGTGGCCAAAGTACTGGAGTTTCAGCTTTAGCATCATTCCTTCCAAAGAAATTCCAGGGCTGATCTCCTTCAGAATGGACTGGTTGGATCTCCTTGCAGTCCAATGGACTCTCAAGAGTCTTCTCCAACATCACAGTTCAAAAGCATCAATTCTTTGGCGGTCAGCTTTCTTTATAGTCCAACTCTAACATCCATACATGACCACAGGAAAAACCATAGCCTTGACTAGACAGACCTTTGTTGACAAAGTAATGTCTCTGCTTTTGAATATGCTATCTAAGTTGGTCATAACTTTCCTCCCAAGGAGTATCTTTTTTTTAATATAAATTTATTTATTTTAATTGGAGGCTAATTACTTTACCATATTGTATTGGTTTTGCCATACATCAGCATGAATCCACCACGGGTGTACATGTGTTCCCCATCCTGAACCCCTCTCCCACCTCCCTCCCCATATCATCCCTCTGGGTCATCCCAGTGCACTAGCCCCAAGCATCCTGTATCATGCATCAAACCTGGACTGGTGATCTGTTTCACATATGATAATATACATGTTTCAATGCCATTCTCCCAAATCATCCCACCCTCGACCTCTCCCACAGAGTTCATAAGACTGTTCTACACATCTGTGTCTCTTTTGCTGTCTCACATACAGGGTTATCATTACCATCTTTCTAAATTCCATATATATGTGTTAGTATACTGTATAGGTGTTTTTCTTTCTGGCTTACTTCACTCTGTATAATAGGCTCCAGTTTCATCCACCTCATTAGAACTGATTCAAATATATTCCTTTTAATGGCTGAGTAATACTCCATTGTGTATATGTACCATAGCTTTCTTATCCATTCGTCTGCTGATGGATATCTAGGTTGCTTCCATGTCCTGGCTATTATAAAAACAGTGCTGCGATGAACATTGGGGTACATGTGTCTCTTTCAATTCTGGTTTCCTCGGTGTGTATGCCTAGCAGTGGGATTGCTGGGTCGTTTGGCGGTTCTATTTCCAGTTTTTTAAGGAATCTCCACGCTGTTCTCCATAGTGGCTGTACTAGTTTGCATTCCCACCAACAATGTAAGAGGGTTCCCTTTTCTCCACACCCTCTCCAGCATTTATTGCTTGTAGACTTTTGAATAGCAGCCATTCTGACTGGCGTGAAATGGTACCTCATTGTGGTTTTGATTTGCATTTCTCTGATAATGAGTGATGTTGAGCATCTTTTCATGTGTTTGTTATCCATCTGTATGTCTTCTTTGGAGAAATGTCTCTTTAGTTCTTTGGCCCATTTTTTGATTGGGTCATTTATTTTTCTGGAATTGAGCTGTGTCTTTTAATTTCATGGCTGCAGTCACCATCTGCAGTGATTTTGGAGCCCCCAAAATCAAAGTCAGCCACTCTTTCCACTGTTTCCCCATCTATTTGTCGTGGAGTGATGGGACGGATGCCATGATCTTAGTTTTCTAAATGTTGAGCTTAAGCCAACTTTTTTACTCTTCTCTTTCACTTTCATCAAGAGGCTCTTTAGTTCTTCTTCACTTTCTGCCTTAAGGGTGGTGTCATCTGCATATCTGAGGTTATTGATATTTCTCCTGGCCATCTTGATTCCAGCTTGTGCTTCATCCAGCCCAGTGTTTCTCATGATGTACTATTCCTAACTGCAATTTCTTCTGCAAGCCTTTGGAACAGTTTGAGATGAATAGGTATTAATTATTCTCTAAATTTTGTTATAATTCATCTGTGAAGCTATCTGCTCCTGGACTTTGATTTATTGGAAGTTTTTTATTTTTAAATTTTACATTGGTGTATAGTTGATTTACAATGTCATGTTGGTTTCAGGTGGACATCAAAGTGCTTCAGTTATATATATATGTATAGATATCTATTCTTCTTCAGATTATTTTTCTATGTAGGTTATTACAGAATTTTGGATAGAGTTCCCTAGGCTATACAGTAAGTCTTTATTGATTATCTATTCTACATATACTAGTATGTGTATGTTAATTCCAAACTCCTAAATTATCCCTTCCCCCAGCCTTTCACCTTTGGCAACGATCAGTTTGTTTTCAATTATCTATAAGTCTATTTATGTTTTATTAATGTGTTCATTTGTGTCACTTTTTAGATTCCACATGTAAGTGATATGATATTTGTCTTTTTCCCTCTGACATATTTCATTTAGTATGACAAACTCTTGACCTGTATGCAGGTCAAGAAGCAACAGTTAGAACTGGACATGGAACAACAGATTGGTTCCAAATTGGGAAAGTATTACATCAAGGCTGTATTTTGTCACCCTGCTTATTTAACTTATATGCAGAGGACATCATGAGAAATGCTGGACTGGATGAAGTACAAGCTGGAATTAAGACTGCAGGGAGAGACATCAATAGCCATCATGCAGATGACACCACCATTATGTCAGAAGGTGAAGAAGAAATAAAGAGCCTCTTGATGAAAGTGAAGGAGGAGAATGAAAACTCAACATTCAGAAAACTAAGATCATGGCATCTGGTCCCATCACTTCATGGCCAATAGATGGGGAAACAATGGAAACAGTGAGAGACTATTTTTTTGGGCTCCAAAATCACTGCAGATGGTGATTGCAGCCATGAAATTAAAAGACGCTTGCTCCTTGAAAGAAAAGTTATGACCAACCTAGAAAGCATATTCAAAAGCAGAGACATTACTTTGCCAACAAATGTCCATCTAGTGAAAGCTATGGTTTTTCCAGTAGTCATGTATGGATCTGAGACTTTTGGACTATAAAGAAAGCTGAGCGCTGAAGAATTGATGTTTTTGAACTGTGGTGTTGGAGAAGACTCTTGACAGTCCCTTGGACTGCAAGGAGATCCAACCAGTCCACCCTAAAGGAAATTAGTCCTGAATATTCATTGCAAGGACTGATGCTGAAGCTTAAGCTGCAATAGTTTGGCCACCTGATGCAAAGAACTGACTCATTGGAAAAGACCCTGATGCTGGGAAAGATTGAAGGCAGGAGGAGAAGGGGGCGACAGAGGATGACATGGTTGGATGGCATCATTGACTCAATGGCTGTGAGTTTGAGTAGGCTCCGGGAGTTGGTGATGGACAGGGAAGCCTGGTGTGCTGCAGTCCATGGGGTCACAAAGAGTCGGAGACAACTGAGCAACTGAACTGAACTGATGACAAACTTTGAGTTCACTCATGTTGCTGCAAATGGCATGATTTTAGTCTTTTTATGGCTGAGTAATATTCCATGGTATATATGTACCACATTTTCTTTATCCATTCATCAGTGGACACTTAGGTTACTTCCATGTCCTGACTGTTGTAAATAGTACTGAAGTAGACATTGGGGGTGCATGTGTCTTTCTGAATTACAGTTTTTTTCCAGATACATGCCTAGGAGTGAGTTTGCTGGATCATATGGTAGCTCTATTTTTAATTTTTTAAGGAATGTTCCTACTGTTCTCCATAGTGGCTGCACCAGTTTACTTTCCTATCAGTGGTGTAGGAGAGTTCCCATTACTCCACACCATCTCTAGTGTTTGTAGACTTTTTGATGATGGCCTTTCTGATTGGTGTGAAGTGATAATTCATTGCAGATTTGACGCATTTCTCTCATAATTAGTGATGCTAAAGATGCTAAGCATCTTTTCATGTGCCTCTTACCCATCTGTATGTCTTCCTTGGAGATATGTCTATTTAGGTATTCTACCCATGTTTTGATTGGGTGGTGGTGTTTTTTTTTGTTTGTTTGTTTGTTTTTTTTTTGAGCTGCATGAGCTATTTGTATATTTTGGAGATTAATCCCTTTTCAGTTGCTTCATTTGTAAATATTTTCTCCCATTCTGGGTTGTCTTTTCATCTTGTTTATGGTCTCCTTTGTTTTGCAAAAGCTCAAGTTTAATTAGGCTCCATTTGTTTATTTCTGTTTTTATAATATTTTTCTTACTCTAGGAGGTGGTTATAAAAGATGTTCTGTGATTTATGTCAGGGTGTTCTTTCTGTATTTTCCTCTTAAGAATTTTATAGAATCTGGCCTTACATTTAGGTCTTTAATCATTTTTTAGTTTATTTCTGTGTATGGTGTTAGAGAATGCTCTAATTTCATTGTTTTACATGTAGCTCTCTAGTTTTCCCCACATACTTACTGAAGAGACTGTCCTTTCTTCATTGTATATTCTTGACTCTTTTGTCATAGAATAGGTGACCATATGTGTGTAGGTTTATCTCCGGGGTTTCTATCCTGTTCAATTGATCTATATATTTCTATTTTTGTATCAGTACCATAATGTCTTACTTATGGTAGCTTTGTAGTAAGTTTGAAGTCAGGGAGTCGGATTCCTCCAACTCCATTTTTCTTTCTCAATATCGCTTTGGCTGTTTGGGGTCTTTTGTGTTTCTATTCAAATAGTAAAATTTTTTCTTCTAATTCTGTGAAAAGTGCCATTGGTAATTTGATAGGGATTGCATTGAATCTTTGGGTAGTATAGTCATTTTCACAGTATTGATTCTTCCAATCCAAGAACATGGTATATCTCTCCAACTGTGTCATCTTTTATTTCTTTCATTCAGTATCTTACAGTTTTCTAAGTACAAGTCTTTGCCTCATTAGGTAGGTTTATTCCTAGTTATTTTATTATTTTTGTTGCAGTGATAAATAGGATTATTTCCTTTGTATCTCTTCCTGATCTTTCGTTGTTAGTTAGTTATCCATTTTAAATATAGCAATGTGTACACGTGGATTCCAGACTCCTTATTTATCCCTTCCCTCTGCCCTTCTCACATGGTAATCAAAAGTTCTTTCTCTAAATTTGTGAGTCTTTTTCTGTTTTGTATATTAAGTTTACCTGTATCATTCTTTTCAGATCCACATATAAGCAATATCATACAATATTTCTCTTTCTCTGTCTGACTTATTCATTCAGTATGACAATCTCTAGGTCAGTCCATGTTGTGCAAGTGGCATTATTATTAACAACTGAGTAATAGTCCAAGGTACATATATACCACATTCTCTTCATCTGTTCCTCTGCTGATGGACATTTAGGTTGCTCCCAAGTCTTGGCTATTGTAAACACTGCTGCAGTGAACACTGGGGTGCACGTGTCTTTTCAGATCATGTTTTTCTCCAGATATATGCTCAGGAGTGGATTTTCAGGGTAATATGGTAGCTCTATATTTTTTAGTTTTTTAGGAATCCCTATATTATTTTCAATAGTGGCTGTACAATTTACATTCCCACCAACAGTGTTGGAGGGTTCCCTTCTCTCTACACCTTCTCCAGCACTTACTGTTTGTGAATTTTTTAAAAATTATTTAGTTAGTTATTTTTGCCTGTGTTGGGTCTTCATTACTGCGTGGGCTTTTCTCTAGTTGAGGTGAGCTGGGGCTACTCTTCGTTGTGGTGCTCAGCCTTGTTGCGGAGCAAGGGGCTCCAGAGCGCAGACTCAGTAGTTGTGGTACACGAACTTAGTTGCCCCATGGCATATGGGATCTTCCTGGACCAGGGATTGAATGCATCTCCCTTGCATTAGCAGGTGGGTTCTTAACCGCTGGGCCACCAGAGAAGTCTGTTTGTGGATTTTTTGATAATAGCCATTTTGACTGATGTGAGGTGATAAATCTCATGATAGTTTTGATTTCCATTTCTCTAGTAGTTAGCGATTTTGAACATCTTTTCATGTGCCTCTTGGCCATGTGAGTGTCTTCTTTGGAAAAATGTCTATTTAGATCTCTGCCCATTTTTTGATTGGGTTGTTTGTTTTGATGATATTGAGCTTCATGAGCTATTCGTAAATTTTGGAGACTAATCCCTTTTTGGTCACAACATTTGCAAATAGTTTCACCCACTCTGTGGATTGTCTTTTTGTTTTGTTTATTGTTTCCTTTGCTGTACAAAAGCTTTTGAGTTTAATTAGGTCCCATTTGTTTATTTTTATTTCCATTATTCTGGGAGTCAGATCTAATAGGTCCTGCTGCAATTTATGTCAGAGAGTGTTCTGCCTGTGTCTTCCTCTAGGAGTTTTATAGTGTCTGGTCTTACATCAAGTTCTTTGATCTATTTTGAGCTTATTTTTGTTTATGGTGTTAAAGAATGAACTAATTTCATTTTTTTAATGTAGCTGTCCAGTTTTCCCAGCACATTTATTGAAGAGACTGTCTTCCCACCGTTGTATATTCTTGCCTCCTTTGTCTTAGATTAACTGACTGTAGGTATGTAGGTTTATTCCTGGGCTTTCTGTCCTGTCCCATCAGATCTACATTTCTATTTTTGTGCCAGTACCATACAATTTAATGACTATAGCTTTTTTGGAAAGTTATTTTATTTATTTTTGGCTCTTCTGGGTCTTCATTGCTGTGTGGGCTTTTCTGTAGTTGAGGCAAAGGCTATTCTCTACTCATGGTGCGTGGGCTTCTCATTGCCATGGCTTCTCTTGTTGTGGGGTATGGTCTTTAGGGCGCTCAGGCTTCAGTAGCTGCAGCACGTGGGCTCAGTAGCTGTGACTCCCTGGCTCTAGAGCACACTCCAGCAGTTGCTGTTCTTGGGTGGTGGTGTTCCATCGCATGTGGGATCTTCCTCATCCAGGGATTGAACCCGTTTCTCCTGCATTGGCAGCCACATTCTTTACCACTGAGCCACCAGGGAAGCCCAGTGATTGTAGCTTTGTACAGTCCGAAGTCAGGGAGCTTGATTCCTCCAGCTCTGTTTTTCTTTCTCAAGATGGCTTTGGCTTTTCAGGGTCTTCTGTCTCCATACAGATTTTAAAATTTCTGTCCTCACTGTTGTGTATGCTGCTGCTGCTAAGTCGCTTCAGTCATGTCCAACTCTGTGCAACCCCATAGACGGCAGCCCACCAGGCTCCCCTGTCCCTGGGGTTCTCCAGGCAAGAACACTGGAGTGGGTTGCCATTTCCTTTTCCAATACTTGAAGTTGTGTATAGTGCCATTCATAATCTGACAGGGATTGCATTGAATCAGTAGATTGCATTGAGTAGTATAGTGATTTTCACAATATTGATTCTTCCAACAAGAATATTGTGTCTTTTCCATTTGTGTCATCTTTGATTTCTTTCATTAGCATCTTATAGTTTTTGGAGTACAGGTCTTTTGTTTCCTTAGGTAGGTTTATTCGTAGATATTTTATTCTTTTTGTTGCTGTGGTAAATGGGATTGTTTCTTGAACTTTTCTTTCTTATCTTTTATTGTTAGTGTATAGAAATGCAACAGATTTCTCTGTAATAATTTTGTAACTTGCCACTTTAGCATATTCATTGATGAGCTCTAGTAGTTTGCTTGTAGCCTCTCTAGTATAATATTTTCTACATATAGTGTCATGTCATCTGCAAACAGTGACAGGTTTTCTTCTTTTCCAGTGTAGATTCCTTTTACTTCCTTTTCTTTTCTGATGGCCATAGCTAGGACTTCCAAAACTATGTTAAATAAAGGTAGTGAGAGTGGACATCCTTATCTTGTTCCTGATCTTAGAGGAAATGCCTTCAGTTTTTCTCCACTGAGTATGATGTTAGCTGAGGTTTCTTGTATATGGCCTTTATTATGTTGAGGTAGGTTCCCTTTTTGCTTACTTTCTAGAGAAGTTTTCTTATATATGGATGTTTACGTTTGTCAAAAGCTTTTTCTGCATCTATTGAAATGATCATTTGGTTTTATTCAATTTCATTTTATTTTTAATCTGTGTCTTTTAGTTTTGATATTTTTTGGCAGAGATTTCATTTTTGAACTTTTTTCTCCTCTATAATTACCTCAAATAAGGGAATTTATGTGTGGTATCTCTGTTTTGCCATGTTATAAAGTGTTTTATTAATTGAAATATAATTGACATAGAAAATTAATTTCAGGAATGCAACACAATGATTCAACAGTTGTATATATTTCAAAGCAATCACCGTAATTAGTGTAGTTTCCATGGGACACCATATAAACTTACAAAATTAATTTTTTATTGAGAACTTTTCCCATTTAGTTTCTTAGTTACTTCCAAATTGGCAGTATGGTAATTTTTACTACAGTCACCTTGCTGTACATTTTATGTCCATTATTTTATAACTAGAAATTTGTTTCTCTTTTCCCCTTTCACCCATTTGACAACCCCCTACCACCATTCCTCTCTGGCAACTGTCTATGAGTTTTGTTAAATTATATAGTGTTTGTCTTTCTCTGACTTACCTCATTGAAACTAATAATACCAAGATCTATCCATGTTGTCACAAATTTCATTTTTTTCTATAAATTTTCTAAAACAGAAAATTTCTATTTTCATTTCTTTTCTATGGCTGACCAATATATGTCTGTACATAAGTGTACTTAGACATTAACACACACATGTATCTTCTTGTAATATATGTGTGTGTACAGATGTCTATTTCAGTGCTGCCTACTTTGTGTGTGTGTATAGATACCACCTGTCGGTGCTGCGTACATCGTTTCCATGTCTTGGCTATTGTAAATAACAGTAAGTCCCCTACATACAAATGAGTTCCATTTGTTTGTCAGTCCAACAAAGTTAGCCTAGGTCCCCAACTAACACAATCAGCTATATGGTACTGTACTGTAAAAGGTTTATAATACTTTTCACACAAATAATACATTTTAAAAAAGCACAAAAAATAAAACAGTTTTCATCATACAGTACAGTACTTTGAAAATTACAGTAGTGCAGAACAGCAGCTGGCCTCGCGTGAACAGGCAAGAAGAGATACTGACTGGAGGAAGGAGAGGAGGTGGGAGGTGGTAGAGCTGAAGGGTCATCAGCAGTATGAGACGGAGGGCCAGCTGCAGTGTCACTCATGCCTGTTGTTGAAGGCTCAGGTTCTGGTTCCTTGCTGGATTCAGTTCTGTCTACATCTTGAAAAAATAAGTGTGTGATGTCTGGATAAAAGCT
The DNA here is from genome assembly GCF_029407905.1 of Bubalus kerabau. Taxonomy (NCBI): domain Eukaryota; kingdom Metazoa; phylum Chordata; class Mammalia; order Artiodactyla; family Bovidae; genus Bubalus; species Bubalus kerabau. The sequence continues at coordinate 29,003,949 of NC_073642.1, forward strand.
CTTTTTTTCTCATCATGGATGACACAGTAGGGCTGGATTGCATTCTGTCGGCTGATGCAACCCTTGTGTACCGTTGTACATTTGGTCCTGGGCCTCAAAAACTAACAGTGCCTCCTCAAAGAAAGTCTCCTGGCCATTTCCTGCATGGTGAATCTCTTTGGTTCTTCAGCTGTTTCTTCTTCTCTTGTCTCTCTCCATCCTCTCTCTGGGCCTCCAGTTCCATCAGGTCTTCATGAGCTACTCATGTTGCACAGCACGGAGGTCAGTGAACTTGTCCTTTTGCAGATCCAGCTCCAGCTTCTCACTGAGGGTCACTGAGTTGCTGAAGATCCCTTTGGACTCTTCATCTGCCTTTTCAAATTCACAGTATCACAAACTGTCAGCAAATGTTCTCCCAAACCCTATTCATGGTGCCAGCCATAAACTCACTTCAAGCAAAGTCATTGTCTTTTATGGCCTTGTAGTTGTTATAGTCCTTACAAAATCGTTGCAGTGTTGTTCCTGTTTCATCACTCACCTTTGCTACCTGATGAAAAATGTGATGTAAATAATATTTCTTGAAAGTCGATGTAACTCCCTGGTCTGTAGGTTTGATGAGCAATGTAGTGATAGTATTCAGCAGCAGATGCATTAGTTTGACACTGAGTTGAAAGTTGTCCTTGAATGGTGGGTAGCCTGGAGCATTGTTGAGTAGTAAAAGAATGTTGAATGGGAAATCCTTCTCCAAGCACCTCCAGGATAAAGTGGTGGGAAAACCAGTCCTGGGAAGTGGCCTGTGTAACCCAGGCTTTGGGGTTACTCTTCCACACAACAAGAAGAGAGCCCTTGACTATGTTTTTAAGGGCTCCTGGGCTCTCTGAATGGTAAACTGAGAGAGGCTTCAGCTTCACGATGCCAGAAGCACTGCCACCAAACAGAAGAGTCAGCCTGTCCTTTGCTGCTTTATAGTTTGGCATCACTTTTTCTCCTTTGGTGTAGCTTCGGTCTGGCATCCTCTTCCAGTACAGTCCTGTCTTTCACATTAAAAATCTCTATGGTAAATGCGCCACTTTGTCAGTCATTTCATGAAGCATTTCAGGAAATTCCCAGGCAGCTGCTGTATCTGAACTTGCTGCCTCAACACCTACTTTTACGTCGTGAAGGTTGATGATGGTTCTAGCCTTGAACCCATGAAATCAGCATGGCTGGCATTGAAGCATGCACCCTCTGATTCTTCATCGTGTTCCCTCTTCAGGTCTTCATTCAGGCTTTTAGCTTTCTCTTGGATCAGCATTAAGATGAGCTCGGCTCGACACTAATGCAGATTGTGCAAGCACACACTGAGGAATTTCTCCATCTCCTCCTTAACTTTTCCATAATTTTTAATATTATTGTTGACATCATCAGCACAGAAAAATCCACATGTTCCGTGATCATGTTCTTGTTCTTTAGAATAGTGCCAGTAGTTGAACAGTTCATGTTATAAGAATGAATGATATCTAGTATATTTTTGCCTTGCTTCACTCTAAATTATTTTCATTTTTGTTGCTGTCATTATCCCTTGGCACTTCTTAGCAGTACCAGCTACATTACTGCTGCTTTTACCCTTGCTCCCAGACATCCTGGGCTTGAAATAAAGATGCTGGACTAGTGTCCACTATACAGGACTGTACAGTGAAGTATACATGGACTTAACCAGTTGTAGAGGATGCACCCACTTGACAGGGTACGCCAGACGTGAACAAACTTATGTCATTGACATGTGAACGTACGTTCGCGTCTTTGAAAGCTCGCAACCTGCGGGCTCATATGTAGGGACTTTCTATAATGCTGTAATGAACACGCACATAGGAGTCTCTTTTCAGATAAATACCCAAAGGTGCAGTTGCAGGATTTGTGGTAGTTCTACTCGTATTTTTTTGAGGACTTTTCATGCTGCTCTCCACAGTGGCTGTACCATTTTACATTCCCACCAGCAGTGTGCTCGGACTCTGTTATCCACATTCCTGTCAACAGTTGTCATTTCTTGTCCTTTTGATAATAGCCATTCTGACAGGTGTGAGGTATTATCTCATTGTGGGTTTAATTTGCATTTCACTGATTATTAGTGATGTTGAGTATCTTTTCATGTGCCTATTGGCCATTGTTATGGACATCTATTTTGGAAAACAGACAAACATTTATTTAGATTTCTCCCCATTTTTTTTTAAGCAGGATTGCATTTTTTTTTTAAATTATTGAGCTGTGCCAGTTTTTATATATTTTGGAAAGTACCAAATATTTTATATATTTTGGCTGTTTGGTGGGGAGTCATATATAAGATCATATTTTCTGAAAATAAAATTTTACTTCTTCCTTTCTCTTTTGGATGCCTTTCTATATCCTATTTTCATGTCAGATGACTCTAACTCAGACTTCAGTACTGTCTTTATTTGGAGTGGTGAGCGTGAATACCCATATCTTGTTCCTGATTTTAAAAGAAAAAGCTTTCAGTTTTTCACCACTAGTACAAGGTTACTTGTAGGTGTGTATTATATTGTCTTATCTTGAGGTATGCTCCTTCCGTTCCCACTTTCTTGAAAGCTTTTGTCAGAAGAAGGTATTGAGTTTTGTTAGTTGCTTTTTCTGCATCTATTGAGAAGATCATGTATTTGTATTTCATTCTATACCATTGTTTTTCTGCATCTATTGAAAGATCATGTATTTATTCTTCTACTACCATTGTGTATCACTCTCATCAATAGATAGGTTTAGATTCAGATAGATAGATACATAAATATTGTCATCATCCTTCCATGATAGAAATTCCACTTGATTATGGTGTATGTACTTTTTAATTTGCTCTTACATTTGGTTAGACTTTTGCTGAGACTTTTTGCATTTATAGTCTTCAGACATATCAACCTATAGATTTATTTTCTTGTAGTGTTCCTTATCTCACTTTGGTGTCAGAGTAATTCTGTCATCATCAAAAAGAGCTTGGGAGTGATCCCTTCTCAGTTTTTTGGAAAGAGTTTGAGAATGTTGGGTGTTGATTATTTTTAATGTTTGGCAGAATTCACCAGTGAATCCTTCTGGATTGGGGCATTTCTTTGTCAGGAAGTTTGTCTTTATTGTTTCAATGTATTCATTTATTATTGGTCTATTCAGACTTTCTATTCATGATTCAGTCTTGGTAGGTATCATGCCTACCAATTCTGGGAATTTATTTATTTATTATAACTTATCTAATTTCTTGGTAATTGTTAAAATATGGGTTCCCAGATGGCACTAGTAGTAAAGAACCCACCTGCCAGTGCAGGAGACGTAAGAGACATGGGTTCAATCCTCGGGGTGAGAAGATCCTCTGGAGGAGGGCATGGGAACCCACTCCGTATTCTTGCCTGGAGAATTCCATGAACAGAGGAGCCTGGCTTTTATGGTCCCTTGTATTTCTTTGTCTCCTCTCTCATTTACCAGATATTTTGATTTCTCCTTTTTTCCCCTTTGTTAGTCTAGCTGAAAGTTTATCAGTTTGCTTTATTTTTTAAAACACCAACTCTTAGCTTGATTTTTAACTCTTGTTTTCTAGTCTCTTACTATGTTAGTAGCCCCAATTAGAGAAAGCCCGCTCTGCAACAAAGACCCAGCTCAGTCAAAAATAAATAAAATTTAAAAATTATTTTTAAAAGATTTTTAAAAAGTAGAGCTAATGGATATACACAGAACATTTCATCTAAAGACACCAGAAAACACATTCTTCTTAAGGGCAAAAAAACCATTCCCGAGGATATATCATTCTTGGGCCACAAAGCCAACCTTAACACATTTAAGATTAAAATCCCATGATTGCTTCCCCTTTACAATGATATAGAACTAGAATTCAGTAGGAGAAAAACGGTAACATTTTATAAATACATGGAAATTAAACAACACACTCCTGAATAACCAAGGGGTGAAAGTAGAAATGAAAGAAATTAGTATTTTGAGAGAAATAAAAATACAAAATACCACAATTTAGAGAGTACATCAAAAGTAGTTCTTATGTGCTTACATTAAAAAAAAGTGAGTTTCCAAAGAAAACAACTAATCTTTACACATCAAGGAAGTAGAAAAAAGAGTTAAACAGAAAATTAGGAGAAAAAAGTAAAGAGCAAAGATTAGGGGTTGTTTTTTAAGTTCTAAGTTCTGCTCAAATAGAACTAGAGAGAAGCCCGTGTGCTGCGAGTGAGCCCACACGCTCCAGAGCCCATGCTTCACAGCAGGAGCAGCCTGCACACCTAAACTAGAGAACGCCCCGGTGCCACAACGAGGGGCCCGTTCACAGCACTGAAGACCTGGCACAGCCCCGCCCCTCCTCAAAAAAGTAAGATCCACCTATACGCTTTCTGTGAGACATGCCCTTTGGAGTCAAAGACACAAACAGGTTCAAAGTAAAAGGATGGAACAAGAGATGTCACACGAATAATAAGCAGAAGAGAGCTGGAGTGGTTATACTAATGTTGGTCAAAATAGATTTTCAGACCAAATAATATTGCTAAAGACAAAGAAGGACATTTCATAATGCCCTTGTGTTAGGGTTAGTTGCTCAGTGTATCCAACTCTTTGCCACCCCATAGACTGTAGCCCACCAGGCTCCTCTGTCCACAGGATTCTCCTGGCGAGAATACTGGAAAGTGAAAGTGAAGTCGCTCAGTTGTGTCTGACTCTGTGTGACTCCATGGGCTGTAGTCTGCCAGGCTCCTCCATCCAAGGGATTTTCCAGGCAAGAATACTGGAGTGGGTTGCCATTCCCTTCTCCGGAATCATCTTCACCCAGGGAATGATCCCAGGTCCCCTGCATGCAGGCAGACTCTCTACTGCGTGAGCCACCAGGGAAGCCCCTGAAAGTGTTAGTTGCTCAGTCGTGTCTGACTCTTTGTGACCCATGGACTGTAGCCTGTCAGGCTCCTCTGTCCATGGGATTCTCCTGGCAAGAATACTGGAATGGATAGCCATTCCTTCTCCAGGGGATCTTCCCCACCCTGGGACTGAACCCAGGTCTCCTGAATCACAGGCAGATTCTTTACCATTTGAGCCACCATGGAAGCCGGAGAGACCGTAAGATAAGACTCAAAAAAGTTAAGTTCAAATCACACAAAATGTTCTTTGATCAGAATGGGATTAAGTTAGAAATCAGTAAAACAAAGTGATTGGGGGAAGCCCCAGATATTTAGAAGTTAAAGGCGACACCTGTATGTTATATGAGTCACATTGCTACACAGCAGAGATTGGCACAGTGTTGTAAATCAACTATACTTCAGCAAAAAAATTTTTTGAAATAAAAAAGAATACACTTTTAAATAACTCCAGGGTTAAATCATGGAAAATTAGAAAATATCTTCAGTCAGTTCAGTTGCTCAGTTGTGTCCGACTCTTTGCAACCCCATGGACTGCAGCACGCCAGGCCTCCCTATCCATCACCAACTCCCGGAGTTTACCCAGACTCATGTCCATTGAGTCGGTGATGCCATCCAACCATCTCATTCTCTGTCATTCCCTTCTTCTTCCACCTTCAATCTTTCTCAGCATCAGGGTCTTTTCAAATGAGTCAGCTCTTTGCATCAGGTGGCCAAAGTATTGGAGTTTCAGCTTCAACATCAGTCCTTCCAATGAACACCCAGGACTGATCTCCTTTAGGATGGACTGGTTAGATCAACTGAATATAAATAAAATACAACATATCAAAATTTAAGGAGTAAAGTTAAAGCCGTGTATAGAGGGAATTTATAGTTTTTAAATGCTTATATTAGAAAAGACCTCAAATTGATGAACCTCTATCTTCAAAGGCCCAAAAAGAACAAACTGAACCCAGCTAAGCAGAAGGAAAGAATAAAAACTAGAGCAGAAACCCATTTAATGAGAAAGAGCTGATAGAGAAAATTCAGTGAAATAGATCAAAATTGATTATTTTACATGTTTTCTGAGGTTGGTAAGTGTACTGCAGTTTTGTAGAATAGTTTGTTCTCAGCAAATACGCATCACACCTGCAACCTGTGTTCAGATGACTCAGAAAAAATAATCTGTGTGTCTTCTCCCTCCCCATCAATTTATATGTTGAACACATAACCTCCAGTGTGGTATATTTGCACATGGGGTTTGCATGGGAGTGATTAAAGATTTTTTTCCCAGAGAATAAAAGATAAATCCATTTTTATTTACACTTTATAATAGATAATTAAGAAGCAAAAATAGATGACAGAGAACAACTATGTGGAAGAAAAATTTTAGTCATTCTTTTATGTTTTTATATTTGAGTGTAGTGGATTTACAATGCTGTGTTATTTTCAGGTGGACAGCAGAGTGATTCGGTTATATATTTTATATAGACACACATATATCCATTCTTTTTCAGATTCTTTTCCCATATAGTTTATTACAGAATATTGAGTAGAGTTCCCTGTGCTGCACAGTAGGTCTCTTTTGATGATCTGTTTTACATATAGCAGTGTGTATATGTTAATCCCAAACTAGTAATTTATCCTGCACCCCCTTTCACTTTGGTAACCATAGGTTTGTTTCCGAAGTGTGTGAGTCTGTTTCTGTTTTTAAAATAATTTATTTTGTAACTTTTTTTAGATTACACATATAAGTGATAGCGTATGGTAATTGTCTTTCTCTGAGTTACCTCACTCAGTATGATTATCTCTAGGCCCATCCATATTACTGCAAATGGCATTATTCCATTATTTTTAATGGCTGAGCAATATTCCTTTATATATATATATATGTTGTTATCCAGTCACTCAGTCATGTCCAACTCTGTAACCTCTTGGACTGCAGGACACCAGGCTTCCCTGTCCTTCACTGTCTCCCAGAGTTTGCTCGAACCCATGTCCATCGACTCAGTGATGCCATCCAACCATCTCATCCTCTGTCATCCCCTTCTCCCTGCCTTCAATCTTTCCTAGCATCAGGGTCTTTTCCAATGAGTTGGCTCCCATTTGCAGTCAGTCCAAAGGACTCTCAAGAGTCTTGTCCAGCACCACGTTTGAAGCATTTCTTTGGCACTCAGCCTTCTTTATGGTCCTGTTGTCAGATCCATACGTGACTACTGGAAAAACCGTAGTTTTCACTATACAGATCTCTGTTGGCAAAGTGACGTCTACACTTTTTAATACACTGTCAAGGTTTGTGATAGCATTTCTTCCAAGGAGCAAGCGTCTTTTAATTTCATGGCTGTAGTCACCACCTGCAGTGATTTCGGAGCCCAAGAAAATAAAATCTGCCACTGTTTCCATTGTTTCCCCATCTATTTGCCATGATGTATAGGGAACGGATGCCATGATTTTAGTTTTTTGAATGTTGAATTTTAAGCCAGCTTTGTCACTCTCGTCTTTCACCTTCATCAAAAGGCTCTTTAGTTCTTTGCTTTCTGCCATAAGGGTGGTGTCATCTGCATATCTGAGGTTATTGGTATTTCTCCTGGCAATCTTGATTCCAGCTTGTGCTTCATCAAGCCCAGCATTTCTCATGATGTACATACAAGTTAAATAAGCAGGGTGACAATATACAGTCTTGACGTACTCCTTTCCCAATTTTAAACCAGCCTGTTCCGTGTCCAGTTCTAACTGTTGCTTCTTGACCTGCATATAGGTTTCTCAGGAGGCAGGTCAGGTGGTCTGGTATTCCCATCTCTTTCAGAATTTTCCACAGCTTGTTGTGATCCACACAGTCAAAGGCTTTAGCATAGGCAATGAAGTAGATGTTTTTCTGGAACTCTCTTGCTTTTTCTATGATACAGAGGATGTTGGCAGTTTGACCTCTGGTTCCTCTGCCTTTTCTAAATCCAGCTTGAACATCTGGAAGTTCTCAGTTCACGTACTGTTGAAGCCTAGCTTGAAGGATTTTGAGTATTACTTTGTTAGCATGTGAAATGAGCATAGTTGTGCGGTCTGAACATTTTCTGGCATTGCCTTTCTTTGGGATTGGGATGAAAACTGACCTTTTCCAGTCCTGTGGCCATTGTTTAGTTTTCCAAATTTGCTGGTATATTGAGTGCAGCACTTCAGCAGTAGCATCTTTTAAGATTTGAAATAGTTCAACTGGAGCTCCATCACCTCCACTAGCTTGGTAGTAATGCTTTCTAAGGCCTACTTGACTTCACGCTCCAGGAATGTCTGGCTCTTATAGGTACCACCTCTTCTATATCCATTCTTCTGTCGATGGACACTTTGATTGCTTCCATGTCTTGGCTGTTGTAAATAGTGCTGCTGTGAACACAGAGGTGCATGTATCTTTTCAAATTATACTTTTTCCAGACATATGCCCAGGAGTGGGATTGCAGGATCATTTGGTAGTTTTATTCCTAGTTTTATAAGGGATCTGCATACTGTTCTCCATAGTGGCTGTATCAATTTGCATCCTTGCCTACAATGTCAGAAGGTTCCCTTTTCTCTACATCTATTCCAGCATTTATTGCTTATAGATATTTTGATGATGGCCATTCCGACCAGTGTTAAGTGATACATCATATACTTCACTGTAGTTTTGATTTATATTTCTCTAAAAATGAACGATGTTAAGCATCTTTTCATGTGTTTATTAGCCATCTGTATGTCTTCTTTGGAGAAATGTCTATTTAGATCTTCTGTCCATTTTTTAAAATATTGACCTGCATTAGTTGGAGATTAATCGTTTGGTCCCATTGCTTGCAAATGTCATCTGCAAACAATGACAGTTTTACTACTTCTTTTCCAGTGTGAATTCCTTTTATTTCTTCTGATTGCTGAGGCTAGGACTACCAAAACTATGTTGAATAAAACTGGCTAGAGTGGACATCCTTGACTTGTTCCTGATCTTAGAGGGAATGCTTTCAGTTTTTCACTATTGAGTATGATAATTAGTTGTGGGTTTGCAATATATGCCTTTTTTATTCTATTAAGCTCCCTCTATGCCCACTTTCTCTAGTTTTTTTCATAAATGGGTGTCAAATTTTGTCAAAAGCCTTTTTTGCATCTATTGCAATGATCATCCGGTTTTTATTCTTCAATTTGGTTATGTGTTCTATCACACAGATTGATTTGCAGATACTGAAGAACCTTGCATCCCTGGGATAAATCCCAGTGCATCATGGTGTATGATCCTTTTAATGTCTTGCTGGATTCAGTTTGCTGTTATTTTGTTGAGGACTTTTACATTTATGTTCTTCAGTGATATTAGTCTATAATTTTTATGGTGTCTTTGTTGGTTTTGGTATCAGAGTGATGGCTGTTTCATAGAATGAATTTCACAGTGATTCCTTCTCTGCAGTTTTTTGAAATAGTTTCAAAAGGATAGGTGTTAGCTCTTCTCTCAGTGTTTGATCGAGTTTGCCTGTGAAGCCACCTGGTCCTGGACTTTTGTTTGTTGGAGTTTTTCAATCACAGGTACTTAAGATTGGTTTGTTCCTGTTTTCTGTTTCTTCCCGGTTAAGTCTTAGAAGTGTGTACCTTTCTAAGAATTTGTCAGTTTTTTCTAAGTTGTCCAGTTAATTGGCATATAGTTTCTTATAGTAGTCTCTTATAACCCTTTGTATTTCTGTGGTATCCATTGTAAACTTCTTTTTTCATTCTAATTTTATTGATTTGAGCCCTCTCCCTTTTTTTAGCAGGATGCATTTGGCTGAAAATTTTTCTATTTTATCTTTTCAGAGAACCAGCTTTTAGTTTTGTTGTTTATTTGTCTCTATTTCTGCTCTGCACTTTATGATTTCTTTCCTTCTACTATGTTGGGTTTTGTTTGTTCTTCCTCTAGTTGCTTTAGGTGTGAGGTTAGATTACTTGAGATATTTCTTGTTTCCTGAGGTAAGATTGTATTGCTGTAACTTTCCTCTTTGAACGGCTTTTGCTTCTTTCTACTGGTTTTGGATAGTCATGCTTTTGTTTTCATTTCTTTGTAGGTAATTTTTTGTTCCCTATTTGATTTCTTTAGTGATCTGTTGTTTAGTGACATATTGTTTAGCCTCCATGTAATTCTCTTTTTCACATTTTTCTTATACTCGATTTCTAATCTTATGGCATTGTGGTCAGAAAAGATGCTTGATAGGATTTCTATTTTCTTAAATTTACTGAGGCTGGCTTTGTGGCCCATCATATGACCTCTGCTGGAGAATGTTCCCCGTGTGCTTGAGAAGAATGTGTAGTCTGCTGCTTTTAGATGGAATGCTCTGTAAATGTCAGGTCCATCTGGTCTAATGAGTCATTTAAGGCCTGTGTCTCCTTACTGATTTTCTGTCTGGGTGATCTGTCTGTTGATAATAGTGGGGTGGTAAAGTCCCCTACGATTATTGTGTGAAAGCACTTTCTTTTATGGCTATTAGCATTTGCCTTATATATTGATATTGAGGTGCTCCTGTGTTAGGTGCATATGTATTTACAATTGTTGTGTTTCCTTGGATTGATCCCTTGATCATTATATAGTGTCCTTGTTTGTGTCTTATAATCAAGTCTTCGTTTTAAAGTCTATTTTGTCTGTTATAACTATTGCTACTCCAACTTTCTTTTGATTTCCATTCTCATGGAATGCCCTTTTCCATCCCTTCACTTTCAGCCTGTATGTGTCCCTTTATCTGAAGTGGGTCTCTTAAAGACAGCCTGTATAGGGGTCTTGTTATTTGTATCCATTCAGCCAGTCTGTGTCTTTTGATTGGTGCATTTAATCCATATACATTTAAGGTAGTTATCAGTTTGTTATGTTCTTACTGCAATTTCATTCTTTCAGATTTGGTTTTGCGGGTCTTGTTACTTCCCTTCCTGTTTTGCTCTCTTTTTAGCATTTTGTTTCAATTGCTTTTTCTTTTGTGTGTGTGCATCTGTTGTAGATACTTGGTTTATGGTAAGCATGAGGTTTTGGTATAGCAGTCTATATATGTACAAGATTGGTTTAAATTGCTGATTTATTTCCAATGTGTTTCCAACATCCTGCATTTTTACTCCACTTTTCTTACAATTGCTGGTTTTGTACCACATGTGTGTGTGGATGATTTCCTACATTTACTATTTGATCGCATTTACCAGTGAGCTTTCCCATTTGTAATTTTCTGGTTTGTAGTTACAGGTTTTTCTTTTCCACCTAGCCAAGTTCTGTTAGCATTTGTTACAAAGCTGGTTTGGTGCTGCTGAATTCTTTTAGCTTTTGCTTGTCCATAAAGCTTTTCATTTGAGTGCCTTGCTGGGTATTCTTTGTTGTAGGTTTTTTTCATGACTTGAATGTGCCACATACTTCTGGTCTGCAGTTGCCGCTGAAAAATCAGCTGACAACCTTATGGGGATTCTTTATGTATCAGTCTTTCTTTTCTTGCTTGTAATGCTCTGTTTTTCTGTCAGTTTGATTACTATGTGTTACCGGGGTCCAGCCCCGGTGGATCCAGGGAATTCGAAGGGGAGATGGCTTCGGCGATCAGGATATGATAGAATTAAAGATATAAAGAGTGGTTAAATAAGGATAGCTCAGTGAGAAAATTCAGTGGAGAAAAGAGGCTGAATAACTTGGTTTACGTGGAAAGCTAATAAAATTCCAAAACAAGGAATTTACGTCACCTACGTAGGCTGCAGGCCTCCCGTTCTCCTGAAGGAGAGGAGACACTAAGGCCTCCCTGGTCAGATCTTGGAAGCCCAGGCATAATTAGTAGGCTTGACGAGCCTCCACGCTCAAGATGGGAATTCAGCCGGAAGGTGAGAGAAAGAACAACATGGGGAGACCAAGTTTCGGTGAACAAGGCCCGCACTTTATTTTCCAAAGTAGTTTTTATACCTTAGGTTGTGCATAGAGGATAATGGGGGAAGGGGTAGAGTCCGCAGTAAGCCAGGCTTTCTTCCTGAAAACTTATCATATGCAAAAGTTTAGGTGAATTACATCATCTTCTGGCCAAGAGGCCTGTTAACATTTTAAGATCCTTTCTTCAGAAAACTTATTTTTCTCTAAAGGTGATTATTTTAAAGTCAGGCACCACCCTCCAAAAGCATTAGATAAAGTTGCATTCCTATAGGGCAAAGGTGTGGTGGGCTATAACAAGCAAAGAATTAACTCAAGGGTCCAAGGTTACAAACATTAAAGCTACTACTTACATTCCTATACACCAATTATATTAATCAATACACTGCTAGGGACACAGTAGGTAAGGGATATGGAAACTTAGCAGCAAACATTGGCCCAACAAGTGAAAAACCCTTCACCAATACAATTTCTAATCAATCTTTTAACTGCTCAAAGGAATCTGTATTTAAACAGTTTAGAACATCTCATGCCTCTCACAGTTGGGAGGCTGTGAACAATCACATGTGGCCGGAATAACCTTCAGAGGAGTTTGTAGGTTGAAACACTCTTATCACACCCAGGAACTTTATCAACTGGAGTTGTAATTTAACTCTTTTTCAGAGAGAGGTGGTGGGGGACAGCCACCCCCCCCCCCACCCCGTAAAGTCAGAGGTGTGGGTGAGAGCACAAGGCAGTAAAGTAGGCAGGCTCTGGTTTTGGGGGTAGATGCTCGAGAATTTCCAGGGGGACTCCTGAGGCTCCATCCCGCCTTTGCTTATGCCGAGCCTCCTTCCTCATGACCTTTGCCACGGGTGGAGTTCCTCACGCTGGCTCCCGGCAATGTGTTATGGCATGTTCCTCCTTGGATTTATTCAGTATGGGACTCTGAACTACCTGGATTTGGGTCTTTCTTTTTCCATGTTAGGAAAGTTTTCAGTTAGCATCTCTTCATGTATTTTCTCAGGCTCTTTCTCTCTCTTCTTCCTGAACCCCTGTAATATGAATGTTGCTTTGCTTAATGTCCCAGAGATCTTTTATACTGTCTTTTTTTTTTTTTTGGTGGTGGTGGTCTTTTGTGTTAGAATATAATTGCTTTAGAATATTTTGCTAGTTTCTGCTGTAGAATCAAGTGGATTAGCTCTATGTATACATACATCCCCTTCCTCTTGGACTTCCCTCTAACCCACCCGCTCTAGGTCATCAGAGCACCAAGCTGAGCTCCCAGTGCTATAGAGCATTCCCACTAGCTAGCTGTTTTACACATGGTTGTGTATATGTGTCAATCCTAATCTCCCAACTTGTCCCACCTTCCCCTTCCACCATGTCCACATGTCCATTCTATTCCCTCAAATAGGTTCATCGGAACCAATTTTTATAAATTGCACATATAAGCATTATTTTTCTCTTACTTTACTCTGTATGAGACTCTAGGTCTGTCCACATCTCTACAAATAACCCAACTTCATTCTTTTTTAGAACTGAGTAATATTCCATAATACGTATCTGGACCACAATCTCTTTACGCATTCATTTGTTGATGGACAGCCAGGTTGCTTCCATGTCCTGGCTATTTTAAATAGTGCTGCAGTGAACATTGGGGCACATGTGACTTTTTCAGTTATGGTTTTCCTCAGGGGTAGATGCCCAGTAGTGGGATTGTGCTGTCCATATGTAGTTTTATCCCTAGTTTTTTTAAGGAATCTCCATAGTGGCTGTTATCAGTTTACATTCCCACAAAGGCTGCAAGAGGGCTCTCTTCTCCACATTCTCTACAGCATTTGTTTGTAGGTTTTCTGATGATGGCCGTTCTGACTGGTGTGAGATGATATACTTCACTAGTTTTGATGTGCATTGAATACATGAGAAGATGCTCAGTATTCATTGTTTATTCGCCATCTGTATGTCTTCTTTGTTTAGGTCTTTTGCCCACTTCTTGATTATTTTTCTGATATTGAGCTGCATGAGCTGCTTTGTGTATTTTGGAGATTAATCCTGTCATTTATTTGATTTGCTATCATTTTCTCCCATTCTGAGGGTTGTCTTTTCACCTTGTTTATCGTTTCCTTTGGCTGTGCAAAAGCTGAGTTTAATTAGGTCCCACTTTTTATTTTCATTACTATAGGAGGTATCATACATAGCTGACCATAGGGGCATGGGTTTATCTCTGGGCTTTCTGCACTGTTCGGTTTGTCTGTGTTTGCTTTTGTACCAGCACCATTCCTATATACAAACAACAGAAGAAGAGGAGGAGAAATTAAGGAAAGCATCTAATTTACCACTGCAACAAAAAGAACAAAATACCCAGGAATAAATCTACATGGGGTCAGAAGAGTCAGATACCACTGAGCAACTGAAAAAAGGAGGCAAAAGACCTGTATGCAGAAAACTTGTAAGATAATGATGAAAGAAGTCAAAAGACAAACGTGTACACCACCCAAAGCAATCTACAGAGTCAGTGCTCTTCTTATCAAATTACGAAGGGCATTTTTCACAGAACTAGAACAGAAAAGTTTACAATTTGTATGGAAACACAAAAGACCCCAAATAGCCAAAGCAATCTTGAAAAGGAAAATGAGAGCTGAAGGAATCAGGCTCCCCGACTTGATAATGTACTACAAAGCTATAGTAATCAAGACAGTATGGTACTGGCACAAAAGCAATTATAGATGCAAACTGTACCTTAATTTATCTCCCCCAAAATATAGCAACATCAGAAAATGTCCATGTTATGTTTTTGGTTGGCCCTCAGGAATATGAATAAACTTAACCTATGTGGACTTATGGGCACAGTGGTAAGATGGCCTGTCCTGTGCCAGGCTGCAGGGAATTCCCCCCCACCCACTCCCACCCAAACAAGGCCCAACACGGCAGCAGGTGGTGACGATGGTCTGCAGGATTTTATATTAGGTTGTGAAGTTGCAGGACACTAGAAACAGTGGGCAAACAGACAAACAAGCACCTTATTTTAAAAAGTTTTATTCTGCAGATTTAGAAATTTGAGTTTTTAATAACTGTAAAAGAAATCCAGTCACACCTAATGATTAACAGAATGTAGTGGTGTATTATCTAAACAGAAATTGTGCTGATGTGCCATAATAAATTGTCTATTAGTAAAAAAATACACTTTAGGGCACAGCATCGTATCACAAATTACAGTAGGGATACTTTGCAAGAATTTATTCAAACTAGAGAATTCTGAGTAACTGTGTCTTCTGAATGCAGCACTTAAAAATGTAACAACTCTGTGCATCCTTTTTTCTTAAAAAAATGACCTTGTGTGTGTCATAGAAATGCTGCTTTATTGCTGCAGAAGTCAAAGTTCAAGGCTCAAGAGGTACAGGAGAGAATACAAAGGTAGCCTTAAGAAACTTGGTTTTGTTTATGTATAAAAAAGGTAAAGTTTATAAAAGTTAATTTACAAACCAAGAACAAAGTGGTATGCACGCTTTATGTACAAGCATCCTTAAAACATCAAAATTTATCAAATGCATTGCCAAAAGAAAAACAACCACTGCCTCTTGCCGGAAAAAAAAAAACACACCCAAAATCACACCATTATTTTCTTCTGGGTGATCACACATTTCTGAAACCACCAAATCCACAATTTACTCCATCTTTTTCATGATACAGTATCTAGATGCGCACAAAGCCATAAAACTTAGTGATACACAGACAGAATGATCTAACAAAAACATGAGGGTAAGGCATTCCTGCTGGTCAGTATGTCTGCGGTGATATGGTTAATTTATAGATCCAGAAGAGGCCACGGAACCAGTCTCATGCTTTGGTGTCCTTCCCTAAGAAAAGTGAGTTTTCGTATACAGTAAGTAAGTCATTGTCTTCACTTGACCCGCACCTCCCCCCCAACACACCACAAATTCCCCTTGCTGTACATTTCTGTTAAATCCACTACACTGGTTATATATTCGAGGTGCATTTTAAAAATGTGTGCATATTATTTCATGCATAATAAAATAAATGTGTGTGCAGGCCAGGGCCATAAGAAAGTCTGAAACAGTGTACTTTGGAAAGACTAGAACTCAAATGCACCCCATTCACTGGCTGGTATTTTAACGGAAATCAATGTTAAGTAAGTGACCATATAAAAGTACAAAAGTCATGACAAAGCATCTCATCTCTAAGCCTCCAGCCCACACCAGCCCCAAATGGACAGTGGGCAGCATGTTCCCAGGCACGCACCCTCAGCCTCCCCCATCCCAACACAGCGCGTAAAACTAACACACTGCAGGATCAACTCCAGGAAAAGGTACTACTTGATAGAGTGGTTCCATTTTAGATTTAGTAAGTTTAACCCAGTTTCACATTATTTAATCAAGTTCATATATTTTAAGGATTAAAAGTGGTCAATCAGGACAGAAACACAGTTTGCTCCAACAAGATAATTTGGATCTCCAGGAAGACACTTGTTTTGCCAGGTTTTAGGATCACCTACAAGAGAAAAAAAGTCCACATCATTTCTGGTTCTTAAACTGCTTGCAATCATGGGGCAAATAAAACATTTAGACACAATTTTCCTCTATTCCTTTAGCATACTGTACTTGCACCAAAGCTCTTAGTGCTTTTTATTTCATTGCAGACCCACTGGAATTGAATGACCCAAAAGCTGTTGCAGATTTCTGTTCTTTGTTTTTAAGTTCATGCCTTTTAAAAAATAAATACAAGTCAGGGTGATTATATGCCTGGGACAGTTCCAGTTTGCCCAAGTCCAAACACTCATTAAAAATACTCTTCTTTTACTTTCAAAAGTCTGGATTAATTGTATGATCAGTATTACATTTCTCACATTTGACACACCAAATGAAACACTCAACATTCTACAGAATTTGGTTCTTAAAGACTCTCTTCCCTGGGAATTCTGGGGTGGTCCAAGTGGTTGAGACTCTGGTCCTACTGCAGGAAGTATGGGTTCCATCCCTGGTCAGAGAACTAGATCCCACAGGGACCCTGCCACCCCTCCTCCACACACCCCACCAAAAGACCCTCTTTCCCTCTACCCAAAATTTAAAAAGTGAGATTGGGCCAGAGTTTCTCAGCCTGCTCTGGCTGTACAGAAAAACCATCATGAAGCTTCTAAGTCAGTGAGCTGTGTGAGCCTGAAGCCAGGCCTGGGCCCTTAACCCGGTGACTTGACATTCACAGTTGCAGCTAAGCAGCCCTGGCAGTGGACTCGGCATGAAGAAGACTTGGGATGGCCTGTTGTCTCCTGTGTCCATGGTAGTGTTGGTGTTAATCACTCAAGTTGTATCCAACTCTTTGTGACCCCATGGACTGTAGCCCACTGTCTATGGGATTCTCCAGGCAAAAATACTGGAGTGGGTTGCCATCCCCTTCTCTAGGGGATCTCCTGATGTAGGGATCAAACCTGTGTCTCTTACACATTGCAGGCAGATTCTTTAGTCTAAACCACCAGGAAGCCTACAGTAAGTCACTGTCAAAAAGTTGATGCCTGCATAGCAGTTCTTTACCAGGAGCAGTTATACCCCCAGAGGATGGTGTCCAGAGGCGATTTTGGGGTCCCAGCTGGCATCTAGAAGCTGGGAGACTCTCAAACACCCCATAGAACCTTCAGACAGTAGGCTGTCCATTACCTCAGCAATGTCATGGATCCCATGAGTTCAGAGGGGTTCAATTCAAAGATACGTGTAGGTTTATGTAATACTGCAGACAACAAATTGTTCAGACACTGAGATAAGGTTTTCCTCAGAGTTGTCGTAACTATCTTTAGGTTCAAAAATTCTTTTCAATACACTTGTTTTTCTTGGATTAAGTCAGTAACTATTGAAATCTACCCTTGAGCTTTTAAAAAAGAAATTTATAGCAGCAAAAGCATTCCAAAGTCATACAGAATTACACAGAAGCACATTTCTCTTCCAGGTGTAAGTACTCAAATTTAACACAGGAAAAAGTTTCCATCTAAAAATACGACGTGTTTTATGGCACAAGGCGAACTATTTGAAGCATACTGATTTTCACTTACAGTTAGGGCTCTCAACCTGTTTTGGATTCAAGGACGGTCACAGCCCATACTACGACCTGACTTGCAGGATATACGTTTTAAGTGTAATTTTATTATTAATGTCAATTCACTACTTCAAACTAGGCTAATGCAATGTTCTTAGTGGAGGCCCTGAAGAAACAGTTTTAACATTTACTATGTAAAAATTAACTTTCCCTAGAAAATGGGGAACTTGTGAATATACGTAGTATTTTATGTTAGGTAGTATTAAAATATGCTCTTTACACCATAAAACTTTTACTCATACTGTTCCAAAATAAAAGTGCATAATTGGATCATCTGATTTATCAAAAATTCAGAAGGACTTTTAAATTCTAAAGTGATCTATACCAAAAATATAGAAAGTTCTAACTGACGTAGTCACCCAAGGAAGTGAGAAATGTGAAAATGCAATGGAAGGCTTGAAATTCATGATCTTGACAGCAAAAAGCCATTTTAAAATAGTGTATTACAGAAGTATTTAGGGTTTTACATGGAAAAACCGTGGCCAAATATGATCACAGTAGAAGGTCTTTTATCTTTCAGGTTTCTCTAGTGTATGTGTATATACACACACACTCTATAAAGTAATATATACACTTTGTACATTGAGAAATTAAAGAATAGTAGCCAGAAACAAGTTATTACATAAATCAAGTCCTTTTGTAAGAAGATGAAAATCCCTATGTATGCAGGACAGTATCAATTCTCCCGCCACATCTTAGAAATTTGACAGATAATTTTGTTGACCACCATGAAACTGTCCACTTTTGGCCAAATCATCCATGTTAAAAGGCAGAGGCTTCCCCACCTTGCCCTTCTCATTTACGACAGATGCGTCACAAGGAAACTCCACAACACCGGTGATGCCTACAAGGCCAGAGGAATGGAGGGCGATTGGCTCACCATCAGCGTGGGTAGCGCCATCGGCCCAGGCTCAATCAATGACAGCACCCAAAGCCCCAAAGGACAGAGAGAAGACAGCGTACCCGACGAGGAGTCGGATGATTTTAGAGCAAAAGACCAACCGTCAGGAGTCATGGACGCACAGTGTGGTAGGCGCAGCTCCACGGGCTTCAGGAACTTGAGGCCATGGGGCCCACACATCACTAGGGGGCTCAGCAGGGTCTCACCTGGGGGAGGGGAGAGCAGGGAAAAGAGGTTAGACAGCTGCCTCCTTCTGATCCCAGTTCTTCTCACCCTTCTAACCACAGGCCTTAAAGCCAAAAGGGGGTCAGTTCTCTGAGTGGCGCTGACCAAGAGAAACCACAGACTCCAGACGTAATTTAACATTTCCCAGTAGCCATGTTACAAAGTAAAAAGAAACAGGTGATGTCAATTTTAGTATTTTATATAACCTAATATATCCAAAACATGATTTCAAAAAGTGAGCAATTTACTACATCTCCGGAATGTCTAGCCCGTCTCAGTTTTAAAGCAGCCACGTGTCAAGTGCTGAAGAGCAGCACACTGCTGGTGGCCACAGGGTCCTGATGGTATGAGACACACACAAATGTTTTACACAGGTCACTTGTACCTTACATTTTTAATGTTGTATTTGCTATAGAGTTAAGTGAGTGAACACGACCTATTTAAGGAAACAAGCAAACATTGCTAAAATATTCTAAAATCTAAAAGTTGTTGTCACAGGATTCATTATTGTGTCATCCTGATTGACCCAGGAAGACTGTGACACAAAGAGCATTCCCAGGTTCCTGAAACAGCTCAGAGGCACGAGCTGCGGCAGCCAGTGGGGATGCATCCCCCCTGTGCGGGGTCTGGGGGAGATGAGGGCTGATCCAACGGCCTTACCTGCACCAGCAGGCGGCTGCTCCAAGTGAGGCCTTTGGAGTGGGTGTTACCTATTACCTAATCCATCTCTAGAGCTGCCAAGGCTGAGGACTCACAGATGAATCTGGGGGAGGGCAGCCAGAACTGGCCGGCAGGCCCCTCCCCAGCAGAAGGAACCTGAGGGCAGCCCAGGTATCCTGTCTTGTGGCCTGATATGCCTGCCAGAGTATGCAGGCTGCTTGAGGTGCGCACCCACCCTTCTCTTTGTCCAAAGGCGGCAGGATGCTGTTGTCGCGGCAGACCTTGAAGTAGATCTCCTGTTCCACCCCCTCGGGAATGGCTCCCTGGGGGATGATGATGCTGACACCGGTCTCAATGGAGCTCAGCACCCCACCATTGCTGTTAAACACGCCGCGGGCAGTAGCCACCACTGTGTGACCGTCTTCATCTTCATCTTCCTCCACGGCTGAGGGACTGAGTTCAGAAACAGCCAATGAAGAACACTGCTAGTGACACAGAAGCTCCCACGGCTGTGTTAATCGAGCGTATTTCTCCACATCATTAAGGTATTTTAGTAAGTAAAGTTTCAGTGACAGATCCTACTCACTGGAATAACTAAGCATGCACTTCTGGGACAAGTTTTGCAACCAGAACACGCAAAGCCTGATACACTGCTCACCCAACATCTTACATCCATGAAACGTGTTTTAAAATTGATGGCACATCATGCTTTGATAGCTTGTTTTTTCCTTCTTAGTGATAAGTAAGGCAACAGTGGCATCTGAGACATGATAGCATATACACTCACTAGGCCTCCTCTCTCTCCACTGAGGATTTCCCGTGTGCACATATTTCCTTTCCCACCCAGAGCACAGACATCCAGCTCCATGAAGTCATGAAGACCCTGGTGCAGGCAGACACATGTGGAGAGGTGCCAGCCCATTTGCATGGTCATACAAGGTGGAGAGGATGCGGTACCAATTCTCCTTCAAAAGTGGGGGCTTTTGGGATCTCCCAGAGTTTAAGTTCTAAGCCAGGACTAAAGGTGAGCAGCAAGATAGCTTCTGGACAAAATGAAGCTAAGCGTGAGGGCCTGCAGCCTCACTCCTGAGCGGCCAGAGGCAGGGGTGGGCCTGCTCCTTCGGGACCCTGACTGTCCCTCTGCTCCAGGGGCAGCCTGCAGGTAGACCCGACTGTCTCTCTGTATCAGCGGCTGAGGGAGGCTGTCACGGTGCAGACAAGGGAGGGGCCGGCCCCAGGCAGGCTGGCTTCTTCTCATCTGCTCACCATCTGACCACAACTGTTAAGAAAGCGTTTCTTTTTACCCTCGCTGAAAATGAACAGTGGGTGAGGAAACAAACTCTTTGAGACACTCTCCGGATGTGCCTCCCCAGCTGGAGGTCAGAGGTCAGACCGGGGCCGTGTCATGCTGAATGAGCTGCAGTGTCCCTCAACCTGGTTCTTACACAGCAGGGACAGTGAGTGAGGACAGCTGAGCCACGTGAGCAGTAGCTTCAGGACGGCACTAGCATCATCTCTGCAGAATCCCTGCTATGGCAGTGGTTCCAGCGTTTGGCATGGCACCACTCACCTTCAAGTATGAGCTGAGATCATCAGGCAAGTACCCCAACTACACCTGACTCACATGAGGCCGATCACCAGGCCGGGCAAAGACAAGACTCTTACCTCACGGGCACTGCTCTCGGCCCCGTGCTAACACTGTTTACTTGGTATTTCAGCTTGTTGTCTGTGTGGACAGAGAAGGTCTCCACACCACTGTCAAACTCAGGAGGCTGTGCAGCCTTCAGGAGGGTTTTCGGAGAAGCAGGGGCTTTGGAGGACAGGTCAGGTTTGTGTGCGGTTTCATTCGGCAAGAGATTGTGGTTGAATTTAGGGCTTTCAAACTTGCGTTCAAACGGCCGTGCAGAGCTTGTGTATGGTTTTGGTGTGAATCGATTGTATGCTGGCGTGACGGTTTTCTGCGTCTGCTCGACCCCATTAGCTGGGGCTTTCTCTGGGAAACTCTTTTGTGGGTAGAAGGCAGACTGGACAGCATCCTCTCGAGGGGCTGGTCTGTAAGCTGCTGGCTTATTCTGAGATGGAGGTGGGTCCGGTTTGGACACTAACGAGTTCTGAAAATCCAATGACATGGCATTACCTGAAAAAAACAGTAGAGAAGTATTTCAGAAACTTCTGAAAATAATTTAATCTGTGAATACTGAATTACTATGCTGTGCATCGAAACTAGTATAAAGTCAATCAACTATACTTCATAGTGGCGTGAATAAAAACAGAATTAGAAATCCATCTCTTACTGACTATAATGGTTGGTGAGATGGAAAAGATGTTAGTTACAAAAGGCCAAGCATAAATCCACCTGGATGAACAATTTGCTCATCAAAGTATCGACAAGTAATGTTCTGCAGAGACTATGGTATCTGTGATTCTAAACTTGGTCTCTAGGAATAAATCTTGAAACAGTTTTTCATCCAACAGAAAATAGAAACCAAAATGCCTTTCCTTCCTGAAACAGGCTTCAACACCACCACCTGCTTGTCTCTCCCACTGGCCTCAAGAGGCAGTGCCAGGGCTGATTGCCAGTCTGAGGACCACATGACCCTGGTAGCCGTGTGTGATCCTGAGGGAGCAGGTGAAAGCATGGTGTGATACGTGGGACAGCGCTGATGCACCTGGAGTCGGGGCCGTGCCTCCAGAGACTGGCATCGGAGGAACCCAACTCCAGTGTCCATAACAAAACTGAAGCAGAATGACAAATGTGTCTATGTTAAATCAGTACTACAAAACTCACCATAATTAAAATCAAAAAAGAAAAGTCAGATTGGGAGAAGCTACTTATAGCTACTTATAACATGCATAATTGATAAAAATTAGGAAAAAACCTGTACGTCCGTAAGAAAGAATCAACCAATAGGAACAGGCAAAAATACAAGTGAAAACGAGACTAAAAACCAGTAAATCATAGCAACATCACTATTAATTAGGAAAATTAAAAACCAAAACCAAAAAAATACAATTTCACATCTACTGAATTTGCAAAACATTGAAAGTGTGGTGACGCCAAGTCCTGGCAAAGATGTGGACTAACAAGAGTTTGCATGTGCAGATCTTCTTCGATTCCCCTGGGAGTGTTACAGCAGCATGGTGAGTATCTCATGTGCTTTACTGAATGCTGTCCTGAGAGTAAAAAACAAACTGGCTGTCTGGGTGCAGGACAGCTGTAATGGTGTCAGCTGTTCACCCCTGTGATGGGGCGGCTGACTGGGGCTCTGCTCACTGCCGCTGCTCAGCATCACGAGGGATTGTACTACTCACTAACCTGGGAAAAGATCAAAATGTAAAGTACAGTTTGTACTGAGTGTGTTTTGCTTTTGCAATGAAGTGAAAGCATCATTAAGTCAGGAACCTTCTCTGCGGCTGGTGGCAGTGTAAAGTAACACCAGCTGCATTCTATGTTAGTATCAGTGTCTGACACTCTTCCAGACATGAGAGAAAGAGGAAACCTGTCCCAGCTCTCAAGAGAGAAAGAGGAAACCTGTCCCAGCTCTCAAGAGACCAGCACAACTTTGATACCAAAACCAGACAAGGACACGAAAATTTCTTGTGAGCATAGTAATACAACTTATCACAGAACAGAATAAAGGAAATACATCATAGGATCCTCTACAGTGTGTTTGGCCTTCTGTATCCTCGGATGTGCAGCCCAAGCGGGGGGTGGGCGCTGTACGGCACCAGTCCCACCAGGGACTTCTGCTCCATGGATTTCACTCAGTGTGCACACAGAGTGGGGGCGTCCTGCAGATACTGAGGACAACTGCACGTAAAGTCAGTTGATAGAATGTTTTCAGCAAACTAGAAGGAAGGGCACGCAGAGAAGTCACACACTGCCTATCTGCTCCCAAAGTGGGAGCTGGAGCAAAAGAGGTGTGCCACTATCGCTTCTATTCACACTGCACTGCACATCCCAGCCATTGCAGAGAGGCAAAAAAACAGCAAAAAAACAAAAAGGCTAAGGTTTGGAGAGTAAAAAGTTAAACTTTGCAGACATGACAGCGTGTAAAGAAAATCCTAGCATACAGTCACATCAAATCACAGCCCTGGGATGGACTCCTGTGACTACAGAGCAGCACCATCTGCAGCAGTGGGACGTGAGCTGTGCGTGCCCTGTGAAGGCTCCAGAGGTGGTGGGGCTGGGGCTACAGGCCCTCCCAGGGTGTCTGGGCTGCGGGCTGGAAAGATGGCGTGAGGCTCAGAAGAGGTGTACTTCTGAGATGCAGGAGAAAGCTGAAGGAAGCAGGAGGAGGGTGGGGGGCGGCACCTTGGACGAGGGTCGGCATGGGTGAGGGAGACAGTACTGATCACAGATGTGGAGGCCAAGACACAGGCAGCCACGCAGGGACACCCCCAAGATGGCCCTGCTGAGAAACCTCGTGTGAGGAGGGATGTCACCATGATTTTTACAAACCACCCTTCATTTACTTTTGGACATACTGGTAAACTCCACATACAGAAATTGAGCTGTGTTAGGCAAAATAAAATCTATCTAGCTAAAAGGCAACAGTCATGAAAAAGATGTACTTTTAACAAAATCCTTATTTTTCACTGTCCAAAGCCCATAGGTTTCAAGTGTGTCTTTCTTTCATAAACCCACTTTTACTTAGAAAGCACGAGGCTAACTTTAGCCTCTAAGTCTGACTATAACAGTCGTCTGCCCACTCCTGAGCCGTCTACCTTCACCGTGCGCCCCCTTGGTGTGTGCGTGGAGGCCGAGAGCCGTGTTGGGGCTGGGTTGAGCAGTCTGGCTGTACTGAGCGGGCAGCGGCGGAGGGGGGGGCGTCGCCTGCAGCGGGTCATAGCGCTTCTCCCCGAATGACCTGTCCACAGCTTCGGCCTCAGCAGCCTTCCCCCTGTGAAAAAAGGAGGACAAGTCAACACCTGTGGATGCACGTTACCAAAGAAGCTCCCGTTCTTCTAGGCATCCCCAAGTTGTTTGCTTTCAATTGAGAATTTCGCAATTTACTCTCCACGAGTATGTGTACTATACCAAGATACACAAACTAAGTTAAGCCATCATCAGCACCAGAGATGTGAAGACAATACAGATACAGTAAGAATATTAATAAGACATCCAGAAGATGGCAACCAAAAGGCAGATGAAATTTCGGGTGTACTCGTAATATTGAAGATGGTTGTTCACAAAAAATTGCAATGGTTGGTTAAGTATTTTGAAGAAACATTTATTGGCTCAAATCCTCCTTAGATTCCCATCTGCTTTTGCATCTAAGGCACCAGCTGAGCACTAGAGGATGAGGCAGGGGCTAGCAGGCGTTTTTGCTAAGGGCTGGGCAGGAAATGTTTTGGCTTCTTGGGCCACACAGTTTCTGTCACAGCTCTTCAAACTCTGCCCAAAAGCAGCGTTTAAGGGACAGGACTCTGCTGTGTCCAGTAACATGGACACTGTGGTCTTTAAATCTGCCCTTGATTTACCAGATCCAGTCTCTGTTTAGCAATTCCTAGAGGAGCAAACATTACTTGATTTTAAGACTCATTTAAATCAAACTGTGCCATGTATGCTTTTTTTTTTTTTTTTTTCAGATTGCCAACTGTTCATATGGGAACACGTAAAATTCACGAAGAAGACATCTTTACAACAGGACCCAGAATTGCAGCGCTGCCACCTGAGCTCTGCAGAGCCCCGCTGCACCCGCTTTACGAGCACACACAGTAGCACAGAACTTGGAATGGTCACAGATTCTGGTCACGGTCCAGTCGCATGGTCAGCTCAAAAAACTACATCCTTAGGATGACAGGAAGTCTGCCACGTGTGCACTGCGAGGGGCCCGCACGGCATAGCTCACACTAGTGTCTTACACGGATGCTCCTGGACCAGCAGTCAGAGCTAGTCCAAGAGCCAAGAAATTTAGGTGACGGCAAAGCCAGCACAAGAGCAAAGTCAAAGAAAACAGTCAATCTAAGTTTGCCACAAACAGAGCTATTTCTGCCTCATGTTATGTTAATGTCTCAACTTGGCTACACTGAACCAGTCCTGGTAGTTAATAGTCCTAGTTACGGAATCAAACACGGCTACTGCAGGTGTCCCAAAAGAGACTATCTAGATGGAAGCTTTTCAAGAGGACGTAACAGCCTCTCTGAGCTCAGACACAGCTCCAAATTGCCCTTTCCTGCTGACTTAGGACTTGCTCACCAACACTGTGTAAATGACTTCCTTGTAACACATCTACATCTGTCTTCATTATTGTGAGTCTGTTCTGCTCAGGTATGGGCCCACCTGTGCCTGCGTGGGATCACACTCCATTCTCAGAACCAAGTTCACCACCAGTCAGGGCTCCACCAGAGGCAGAACCAGCACACACACAATATAGGAACCCACACAGGCACAGGTGAGCTTGTAGTTTGTAACCCAGCAAAATCCACAAAAAAGAAAAGCAACCAGAGGCCCAGTAGACAAGCAAACAGAAGGGTGCAGCTCAGAACAGGAAGATGGGCAGGACCTTGGAGCTCAGTCCCCGTGTTGCCCCCTTCACAGCACCCCACGTTCACAAGTGGACCAGAAGTCACCAAGTCCCCTCAAGCTGAAACAATGATAGCAGGCAAATTTGTTCTTGCCTTGGGAAAATACCAAACAACTCTTCACTCCCTAGAATAGCCTGCTTTTATATTTAAAGAACAAAAACCAAGAAGAATGACGAGAAGCAGCACTGAGCGTGCCACATGGGAAGGAGGGACTTCAAGGTCAGTCTCTTAAATGCTCACCCTCTTACCTTTGTCAAAGCACTTGGACCCTTAGAACCCTTTGACATTTAACATCTTTTCTAATATAAGAACCTCACACAGATGACGCCAGGGTCTAAGAACAAAGCTACCCCAGGCTGGATAGCATACATGCTGAACTCCTTACCACCCACAGAAATCAAGTAAGTATAACACAGCTAACATTTCCCTTCAGAACACACTGAACTTTGTGTAACTGACTCCACTTGATGCAAGTGATCCTTTGTTTTATCTTAACTTTGAAAATTTACGTCTGAAATGAAGTGACTCACTTGGAAGAGTAACCGGCAAACTGTGGCTGAGATTGGGGGTGAGCCGGCCTGGTGGGCTCGGAGAGGTGGCTAGTGGGGATGTGGGTGGGGGGCTTGGCCTCAAAGCTTCTCCGATCGAAGTAGGAGAGCTGCTTCCGGTAGTACTCCTCATCCTCCTCGGGGTCATAGTGATTTGCCCGAACAATGTCTTCAGGTGGCTTCACGTGAGGCCTCTGTGGTTCAGGAATCCTGACAATGAATGATAAATGGAACAACTTTTGAGACGTCAACTTGACAAAGAGAACAGAATAGGTACCTCTGACCTTCCACTGACACCCTGACTACTCGTGACCTAGCTGAGCAGGGCAGCTATCAAGGCCAAAACTTGGGCCCTACGTGCACACACGTCACACTCAAGAGGGCAGCCTTCTCCTAACATAACCTGTCTACTGAGCTTGACAACCAGCTGGTTAGAAGCAGAGACAGAAGGGAAGGTAGGCAGTGGGGAGCTCCAGCATGTGCCCCACTGTCAGAACAACAACTGAGAATTCAAGACCTTGATGCCAGGATCAATAGATCCTCAGGTAAGGAAGGAAAGGAAGGAGCTAGACAATGATGAGGGAAGCATGCGGCAAAGGAAGTCAACTATCAGCAAAGTGAGGTATTGTTTACTTATGCCCTGCTGGGTAATTCAGAAACTCAGCATCAAAAACAGATAAACTAGGTTTCACACCAAGAGGGAGGGCTAAGCTTTCAGTTATTACACATTTACTCCGTGCAGAAGAGCTTGTCTGCTAATGATCCCAGCTAAAGGAAATACCGTAGTAATTTACATTTGCATGACAGCACTAGGCATCAGGAAAACCATAAGAAATTAAACAGTAGTTCTTTATTACAAGCACAAATATAAGCAAATGAAACAGGCCAGAGAACTGCTCAGATGCAGCCCATCACTCAGCAACAGCAGGGGCAGCCACAGTGAGGAGCGTGCACAGCAGGTCCCCCAAGCCTCGTTCCGCCCAGTCATCCTGGTGCTGACCGTGCTCCTGACCACGGCAGGCACATGTCACAGGCTACATGCTCACTAACAGATTATGTTTGGGCTTCCCGGGGTGCAGTGGTTAGGACTCAAGAGTTCCACTGCAGGGGGCATGGACTCTGTCCCTCCTCAGGGAACTAAGATCCCACATGCCACACAGTACAGACAAAAATTTAAGAAAAAAAAGATGAAGTTTAGTTCACAGCTATCTGTTTTCTTGTCGCTAAAAACTAACAGCCTGTGTGCCAACAGCACTATTAAACTAAAAACATCCTTCAGAAGTCAGGGCTCTAAAATTGCATATTAGCATATGTTAGAAATTTGCTAG
This sequence comes from Bubalus kerabau, assembly GCF_029407905.1. Lineage (NCBI taxonomy): Eukaryota > Metazoa > Chordata > Mammalia > Artiodactyla > Bovidae > Bubalus > Bubalus kerabau. Next base: position 29,031,917 of record NC_073642.1, read on the forward strand.
AAAATTGTTTTCAGATTTGTTTATGGAAAGGATAACAAAGATGTGCTGCAGAAGATAAAATGAAGTTATTTGTCTTTCTAGGACCACCGTTTCAGTGGAGACATGGCAGATTTCAAGTGAAGACCTGTAAACCCCCTGCCTCCCCGCCCCTCCCCAGCTGGGGCTTGTTCCCCATCCATGAGGCTGCAGAGCACCCACCTATGTGCTGCTCTGTCGTGTTCACCGAGCTGACTCGGAGCAGGGGCTTTGGGACCTGGGACAGGAGCACCTGCCGGTTTTGACGTGACTTCTGAGGGCTGCAGAGAAAGAAGATACATATCCTTAGGCAGAGATCAAGAGAAAACAGGTGTTGCTTAGGCATGTTGCATGCTCATCTCTGAATGTGTTCTGCACACAAGGCGGGGAAAACAGTGATCACCTCTTTACCTTGAAACTAGTGGAATGGCTCTCATCCTTCCTGTTCTCCATGGAAGCAGACCTCTTGTTCTCAAACATCTTCACTCTGGTGAGCACGGATTGTGGCTTCATGGCTGGGTCTTCCTCCTCCTCAGCTGGAGCTGGGGGTGGAGGCAGGGGTTTGGTGCCTGTGGGCGGGACTTCGGGCTTGTGCTGGGACGAGGGGCCAAGTGGTGGAGCGAGCGTGGTGCTGTGAAGAGGCTCGTAGTGGCCTGGGCCTGCCCTGGAGGGGAAGCCCTGGGCTGGCGCTGGCTCGTAACTCCGAGGGTACTGGTCCAAGTACGGCTTGGGCTCAGGGGGCACCTTGGGGCCAGCAGTGGAGTAGGGCTGCGCGTCAGGCCGGTACCTTCCGTGCACGTCGTACCCAGGGGCAGGGGCAGGGGCAGGGGCAGGAGGCTCTTCGTGCCGCAAGGTGGAGGTCCTGGGCAGTGGGTCATAGTGCGCTCGGCCTTCATAGGACAGGGGCACTGGCTCCTCAAAACGGGGAAAATACCCTCGTTCTGTTGGCTCCGCGGGAGGCTGACCATCAAGAGGCCGGGGCTGGTAAGGCTGCTTGTCGTCGTAGTAGGGCCACTGCTCCTCGTAGGTGAGGAGGCGGTCATCATAGCGCAGACGATGGTCATAGTTCCGAGCAAACTGCTCCGGGTAGCTAGAGGCATCATATCTGTATGCAGGCTGCTCCAACTCCCTGCCAGCCTGTCGCTCTGTGTACGGAGGCTGCGGCTCGTAGCTCAGGCCTTGCTCCTTGTCTGGCCTCTGCCCAGGGTGAACCGCAGCCGGCTGCTTCAAGACGTGGTTCTGTCTCATCATCTCCTCAGGGTAGGGGTCCTTCCTGTACACCTGTGTAAACAGCCATGCGTAAGGACACAGGCTGGCTTCAAATCCTAGTCTAGTAAGAGACAGAAACGACATGTTCTACCCTTTATTACCAGGACAGAAAGATTAGTGGAGAAAGCAAGTTTAAGTGAAAGCTCAAAATTTATAATGCAAGTAGGGACTTTTATGTTTCAGCACGTAACAACACTAAATGAAGTTTAGTAGAAAATTAATGCATTCAGCTGTTGATTCCACTTGATTTGGACACTGAAAATGAAAATCATAAAGAAAATTTATGGACATGATAGTTTAGAAAACATAAAGCAGTTTACAATGGATCTGAACGATATATTAAGAAATTTTGGAAGATTCTAAAGCCAAACATTAAAAACCTATAAAAGTATTAGGTACCAATCCCAATTAAAAGGCCTATTTAAAGAATCAGGCACCACTGGAAGCCATGCAGACTGCAGAACCAGATGACTTGTAGTGATTTGAGAACATGGTGTTGAGCCCACAGTAAAAGCAGAGGACACTTGAGGGAAAGCAGACGTGCTCATGTGGCAGGCTGACGGGGAGCGGCGGGTGAGGGCAGCCCCCGCGGCACAGGTACCTTTGCTGGGCCCACATGCGACGACAGGGACGGCTCTGGACCTCTGAGCTGCACGTGAGCGGCCTCAGTGCCTGGAGCTCGTAAAGAGTCGGCGTGTGGTGAGTCAGAGGAAGGGGGAGCTGGGCTCGGCTCCTCCAGTCTGACATTAGTTAAGTCTACGTGAGGATTAACAGCAGAGGCTGATGGTGCCGGGTTTGTTTCAGGCGAAAGGTAAGGGCCTGGAGATGAGGCTTCTGCTTTCTGTGAAGTGTTTAAAATATTTTAAATATAATGCTTCTGTTCACTGCTAACTCCCCACTTCCATTTATAGTGGTTGATAGACATACATTTTAAGTGTGCTGAGTAAAAAAACTGTGACCTCATGTCTCGAATTTTTAAATTTCAGTATACTGCTGTGTGAGATTCTAAACACACAAAGTTTAGAATTAAGTCCTTGGTATTCTTAAGTTGAAATTAGACATTAAATTGTAACCTGTGAGAAAGGACACCACATTTTTTAAGTCAGTCACCACATCTAGACTTTGATCAAGTACCTCCACCTGCAGAACATTGATGCTGCTGCTTACCTGTTGAGAGGCTGTTTTAAATCCAGGGGAGTCTATTCTATGGCCTGGCTGTGGCTGCGCTTGTGGTGAGTAGGGAGGATATGCCTGGTGGTCAGGATGCATTCCAGAGGAGTCCTCTCTGACAGGCTCAGAGGACCGGGTAATGGCAGACTCCGGGGGAGTCCCCACCTCATCATTTAGGGTCTCATCTAGTTCTTGATCAGTGTAGGCCCCGCCTTCTGTATCTGTGTCTTCATAGTCAGAAGTGTGTCTACTGTCCGTGCTATACATTGAGTATTCACTACCTGGGGCTGACAGGTAGGACAGACGATCATCATGCAAATCAAGGTCATCACTTGTAGCACCATCCGCCTGGGTCAAATAAAAGTAAATTAAAAATTTTATTCAGTAGTTTTGTAAGAGGTGGCCTTTATTTCACAAGGGGACTGAAAAGGATACTTGTCCTCGGAGAAATCACAGCTACGTCTAGAGGCTTCTGCTGAGGAAAGGTCAAGAAGACTTCACAAGCACACATGCGGACACACAAAGCACCCTCGGATATCTGAAGGGCTTGGATGAGTGAGGTCGGCTGGCCGGCCATGACAACACTGGACCCTGATGCCCAGCCCCAGAAGACAGCAAAGGAGCCCTGGCCCTCCTCTGGCTCGTGGACCCTAGTCACTTGCTAGCCTGTCAGCCCAGAGCAGGGTCAAGAGGGGGATGTGGCCAGGCCAAGCTCACAGAAACAGACACACCGATTGACAGAACATCGCGCATGAGACTAACTAGGAGATTAACGCCACAGTTCAAGCTGAGTAAGAGACCTTATGTATATATAAAATCTATATATGAAGATTAAAACTTGGTATTTGGCCCTATAGTTTTTATAAAACACGTGGAAAAGCATCAGCTAAGTGCTGGCTGCTCACTAGGAACTGCTGTTAAAACATAACTCTGCACAGATGCAGTCAGTGTCCAGTGGAAGTGGGGGCGGCGGGGGGGAGATGCAGGAATGATGCTCTACGCAGGATTAAGAGATGAGTCGGCTCCAGGCTCCACCAAGTGTCTCCTGAGCCAGTGAGAGAGAACGTATCTGAGGGAACAGGAACAACAGGCTGTCAGCGCACACTGACGTAATGCTACTGCCTGGACCACACACAACAGCCACCCCCTGCCCTGGAAGACCCAGAGGTGGGGTATGGCTCGAGACCTGCAAGATGTGGAACCCAGAATTCTACCAGCACAGACTGACTGACAGACAAGGCCTGAGCCGCCTGAATGGCACTTCCCCCAGTCTTGATTCTGGCTCTGCAGGAGCCTGATCCCGAATGCCTCTTCCAGGTGGGAAAAACCACCTGTCCCTGATCAGCGGTTTGGAAAGCCAGGGATGATGGGTGGAGTCTCTCCCACTGCAAAAATCTGCCTGCTGTCTCCACTCTAATCTCCACTTGCAGAGCCTGCAAGACTATATAACCCAGGGGCCAGTCGGGGCAGTACTTAGGGCCCTAGGGACGAGCAACTCAGAACTCTCTGATCTGCTGCAGGGTATGAAATGCAGAAGGAGCAAGAAACAAGCACTTGGAGCCAGAGATGACATATGCCTCCTGTTAAGAAAGCCCCAGGATGACTTTTCTTGGTTCAGTAGGGAACATGTAAGACCATCAGAACTGCCGAGAGGAACTCTTCCTGGAAACCAGGTGGAAGTAATTAACTCAGGGGCGTTCAGGGTGGAAATGAAGAGAATCTATTTAGTTTAAGAATCTCTTAACTAAATAGAATCTCTTAGTTTAAGAACCTATTTGGAAAAAATATACTATAAGTCAAACTTGATTTAAATTGTTAACACCTTTTCTGATTTAGAGCATCAACCTATTATTCTAATAGTAAATGACTTATGAGACCTATTAATATAGGTAATTTTAATTAATTTTTATTATTTTCCTCATACACAAAAATAGTTGGGGAGTTAGACCTTCATTTTAAAATCCAAGCAAAGGAAGCACACAGTAATATCAGAGAAATAAAACTAAGATTTGTGGAATAAAAAAACTTCTCAGATAGGTAGGCAAGTATATTTTGTGCATTTATAAACTAATAGCTTTCTTGCTAACAGTCTAGCTGACACAGGCTGCTAGCGGAATTGTGTTGTCCTGGAATGGTTAGTATGGAGTGGAAGTGATCATACTCACCCAAGGCCCCAGAGTAAATAAGTTAGTTAAGTATGTTGTGGGAAGTGCTGCAGTGAGTTGCTCCACCTCTGTCTGTCTATCAAGTTCCTGGCTGACACGTCAGTGGTCAGGGAGGTCTCATGATCGCATGTGAGTGGTACTGACACGTGACTATGGGTGGAAGCAGCCAACACCACCTCCAGATGTCAGCGTTAGGACATCTCTTCTCACAGAGGTGGTGTCTTCCAGATAGAAGCAGGGGTCCTGAGCATGCACATGCACTGCGCTGGCCTCAGGGGCCACAGCCAGGCAGGGGAAGGGGGAGCGTGCAGGGGAAAACACAGCAGAAATGAGCCGACAAGGAAATACCGAAACAAAATAGAAGAGACATTCTCAACTTTCCCTAGCAGCGGAAACACACTGACAATGTATTCATCCGAAGGCAAAACACATTTATAACAAAAGCTTCTTTAACTGTGTATTCTGAGAAAAGTATTATCTCCCAACAAAATCAACATCCTGTGCCATTAAGAACTGCTAGAAGCCCAGACAGGCCAACAGCAAAAGGTAGTATAGAACACCAGAATGCAAAGCCAAAAGTCTGGGCTGCGTAACCTGACTTTTTCAGTGTGTCTCAGGGATGTTAGTTAACAGGTACTGATGCAGAAATCCTTCAGGGAGGGGCTCAGGGCCACGCTTCCAGCAGCAGCAGAGCCAAGCCCCTCATTGCAGCCCCTCCGGCCCCCACCACACAGCTGTGTGTCCGTGCTGCGCCAGGGCTGGGTCTAAGGACAGTGGGCCCTACCCATCTTCTGCTTTTCCTCCAGACAAGTCCTGGATCTCACATGCAGAGGACAGCACTTTGGGGACCCTCACCGAGCCCACTCAGCCCCTTATTTCCAGAGGAGGAAGGAAGCCAGGTTCACACTCATTGTCGGTCAGGTGGGTGGAGTTGGAGCTCAGCCCTGCTCTTCCACATCATTCTGAGACAGAGAACACTGCCAGATGGCAGCTCAGTGGGCAGGAAACTTCTAAATCCTTTACTACCAAAATGAATTCCATAACCCCACATGCAAATTGTGAACGCCTACGAATTCCATAACCCCACATGCACATTGTGAAGGCCTAGACACTGAAGCCCCCGATTCCTCCAATATGTTGATCCAAGTAGAAAACGGTGTCTCAAAGGCTTCTCTTATGTGAGTTGTCAAATGGGTTAACAATAGGAAACTTCTTACCTTTCCCTCAGAAACCCATACCAACTGGTTCTGTTGTTGCTGGATTGCTTCTTTCAATGCACCATACCAGCCATCATTCATTGAATTTAAGTTAATTGTAGCTGAAAACAGACAACAAAAGCATTGTTCTCTGGTTAGAACACTGCCACCAAATTAGAATTCACTCAACACTGCTTAGAGCTCAGCCTCCACCACTGAGTTCTCTGACAGATGATATCTGAGGACACACCCCTGGAAATGTCTGTTTTGGCACCAAACCATTTCTTTCCATCAACAGCAGCCATTAACACAAGAGCAAGCAAAACAGGCAGAGGTTATATGAGTTTTAATATTTAAACAACACAACATTTTTGCCCACATATTACTGCACAGAAACTGTAAGATGAAAGAGGGGCTTTAACGTACTCACTTGTAAAAAGATGGTGATTATTTTTACGAAGTTTATGAGAGCGCTCATATAACTTCCTGGCGCTTTTCCGAGATTCTGGACATAACCTCATCCGCATTGTTTTCACACCCTGCTTTGAGTCCGGGTTGAGGAACACCACTATTGGATACCACTGGGCATAGTTCAGACGGTCTACTGCATTGGGCGTTACATCCAGCAAGGCATGTTTGTCCTGAAGACAGAAGGAGAAAGCAGACACAGGTAACTGAGAATCATCACCTTTAGAAGTCCTACCCAAGACTATGTTCCAACAGGAACAGATGTTTAACTCCAAACTGTCTCAGGAGCACGCCAGGAAAAGGTGTACTCTCAAGTTAATGCTATATACTTGCTAGCCCAATATAAGGCAGAAAGTCTTAATGAGCTGGTGTTTTTTTTTGCTTACTCACAATGTTTATAAATTGAGTTGCACAAAGATATTTAAAACCACATATAGCAGGAAATACATTAAATTTAGAAAGATTATTCTTTCCCATTTTTATATTTTACACCACCTCTCTTGGCAGCTCACTTTTAAGACAGCCCCAATACTTGCGAGCAGAGAGTGAAAATAAGTGTAACATTGTAATGGTCCTGACATAACCCTGTGACTAACACACATTCCTATCATCTGAGCACCAAAGGGCAACCTGAACTGTCCCACTGTGACAGCTGCAGACTGCCCACATATGTGAGGACACTGGATCCCTTTCTGTGGTGATGGCAGCTTATCTTCTGAGGCAAGCACTACTTACCGTCCCTGACACCAACCGTTACAATGTCTGGCTTAATTTTCTCATGGTATGCCAGTAACAACTTGAGAAAAACTACCTCCTACTTTCAGTTTAGCCAGACTCATCCCACAGCTTAAAATGAACAGGTCAACTTTCAGGAACGTACCTGATCTATTATCTGCTTTATTGTGTGGAGGCGAATAATGCCAGAGCTGCGCTGGTCGGTTCCTGCATCCCGAGGTTCACTTTCTAATCAGGAAGTCAGGAGAGAAAACATCAGATTTCCACTGGTGAGACCAGGCCCTCGACTTCTGGGCACTAACGACACCGTGGGCTCCATGTGCTGGAAGTCAGCAGCAGTCCCGTGTCCCTCCTGACCCACGGTGATAGAACTGAGGCCACATGTCCTCTCAGGGCTGCCCCGGCTGAGAGCACCTGGTGACATCAGTGCTTCATACCATCAGAAGGCAGGCGGGCGCTCACCCACGATTCCAGGGGTGCCCCCGCCCAGCAGCTGAGCCACACTGCATGCAGTGTGCTCACAACATCAAAGTAATACTTCATAATGAACAACATTTTAATCAGGAAGCAGAACTTCAGCATAAATTGTCTACTGGTCAAGAGAAATTGCCAAAATGGCAATTCTCTCAATTGAAAATCAGCTTTAAAAAAATATTGATGAACTTGCTTCCATTAAAGTCAACAAAGTAAAATTATAAATTATATGTTTGGTCCAAATATTTAAGTTTAAAGTGATGTGAGTTTTTAAGATGCATGTTTTCAAAAATGTTCCAGCTATTCTGAGGCAGAGACATAGAAGTGCGGAGGTCAGGCTGAGGGATAAGGGGGACGAGGCTCTCACAAGACAGAGGGCTAGCTTCCAGTCCGCTGGACACAGGCAATGATGGGAGACCACCTGGGAATTCTGGCTGGAGAAAATGCTACCAGTTTCTAAATTCCAAGACTCTCATTCGATTCAAAGAGGGTATATAACTAAGCGATCTGAACCCCTTTTATAAGACCCTGATTGTGGAATAAACCCAATTAAATTAACAATCAGTCCTTAAGACAGAACTCTGTAGGTCTTCACACTTGTTCTTCCTAAATTTAAAAGACTTAAGCTTGGTTACGGGTGGTATCTATAACCAACTTCTTTAGGCAAAATGCTATCTATAAGCACAACCAAAAAAAGATCTCTTCTGAAAAGACTAACAAAATGAGTGGAGAATCAGAAGTGAACATTTTCTAAATTGCTCAAATTTTACTATCATTCGTCTGCATCTTCTGAGTTTCAGGACACACATGTCTTCATTCAGCTTCACCAGCAAGCAAATGAAAAGTAATGCATACAACACAAATACAAAGGCAACACCCTGCTCATGTAAAGCAGCCCCTGGAGCTCACGGCACCACAGGGGCAGTCAGAGCGCTACAGCCGCAGCAGGGAGCGTGCCGTCTCCAGGAATGCTAATGAACCCAGCACACACACACAGAGCTATGTCCTGGAGTGTTTACACCCAGCACACAAACTGCACAGGTTTATGCAACCTCTGTGTTACTAAAATACAAATTTGAAACAAACTATAAAAACAAAGGCTAATCAAACCACAGATTTTTATAGAATAGATAATAAAATGAAAAGATGAGTTATCCACTAAGAAGGAAAATGGAATATACACTTGGTGGAGGAAAATACAATAAGGTAAAATTGAGGGTGATGATGAGATATGTCAAAACTAATTTTGTAATTTTTTCCAAATACAAAATGGTGTATTTCTAATTAGAAAAAAATGTTTTTAAAGTTTTTACATAAAAATTAAAGCAGGCCTAAGGGGTCGTAACTAAGTCTGTGGATTTAAACTACCATGGTAGTTAAAATAAGGAAACTGAAAGAATCTGCAAGCAAACCCTGTAAGGCATTTAGAGCACTACTTCCTCAGTATCTACATGTAACACCAAAACACTATAAATGTCTGCAGTAACCAACAGCATAACCATGCTTCTATTACCTTCTGACATTGATATTTGAGTTCTCTATTTGCTTAATGACTGATAAAATTGGGCTGGAGCCAGAAAGCTGGGTTCAGAGCCAAGTGAGTGATTTAACCGGTAGTCCTCACGACGCCCCAACTAGGGAGGGGGGCAGTGCACCCAGCTTGCCTTGCTCAGGGTGAACATTCGACAGCTGCCCCGGGATGTTGTCAGGATTAAACGTGACTGTGGGCTGGGGGAGAGGGACCTGGCAGAGTAAGGGCACCATCACTCAGATTTCCCTCCAATTAAACACGTGGGGTCAGTGGCAAAAAGTGTTACTTCTATTAGGTGAATGGGTCAGATCTACCTTTAGAGGAGTAACTAGTAAAGAAGCACCCTCAACCCCACTCAAAGTCTGCATTAAGACCACTTACTTGCGATCTGGTAAATATCTGGCTCCTCTCTTGCCAGCTTCTCCCTGGCAACATCAGCTATTGGTCCAAAGATGGTTACAGGCCTCAGGAATCCAGCTGAGAAGATTCAGATGAAAAAAAGCACAGTTTATGCTTTTTTTGTCTTAGGCAAACCGACATTAATATAGGCTGGTTGGCAGGAAATAGACTACCTTCTCGAAGAACCACCCTCTCATACGCCGGGAACTTGGTCTGGACTGGCTGGGCTGAGAGGTCTTCTCGGCTCTTGCGCAGGTTTCTCTTGGAGCTGCGCAGACCGCGGAACCTCCAGAAGTCAGCGCGGTCTCCCCCTGCTGTCTTGGGAAGTGTATACTGCACACTGGCTAACTGCTCAGCTCTACACAAGAGAACACAGAACAAAATGCACAAAGACTTGTGGCAGAACTTCACATGGAATATAAACCTTAATGCTTAAAATAAAGGAGTTTATAAAACTAGGTCAGTCTTAGACATGGTGAGTACAGTGAAGACTCCCCGTGGGGCTGAAACCTTTTCCTCATTCCCTAAGCCGCTCTGCGAGACACAGCGGAATGCTCATACCTGTTTTTGTTTGGGATGATGCCACGTTCCACCTCTTTATGGTTTTTGCCAATCCGAATGGCGAGCCAGGACCCCAGCTTCCCATTGTACAGAGTGTCCACGACACGGAACACCTCTCCTTTGTTAAAACTGAGTCCATAGGGAGATTCCTTCTCATATTCAAAATGGGTTCTGATATAGAAAGAATCACCCACATCGGATTCTACGATGCGACGATAAACTAAATGGAAACAAAATATAATCAATAATGAGTGGAAAAAGAAATTCATATGAATAGAATACATTAGGTGAAGATTCTATTGATAATGTTAGCAATGACAAAAACAACCGTATCCAACTAACAGTAGCTCCTTCCTACATATTCTGTCTCGTGGGCATCACCGTGAGCTCATGACATGGTGACTCTCGGCACCCCACCTCCTGGATGAGGAAACTGCTGCAGACACCCAGCAGGCAACTCGTCCAGAGCCACACGTGCTTCCTGCTTCGGTCACCTAACAGTCCCGCCTCAGCCCTGCACAGACGCTCCTGCTCTCTAAACTATGGCTCTCAAATGAGGGCAACCCCATACCCATCAGGTGAGAAAGAGGGCTGGCATGCATGGAGACGTTTCTGATAGCAGCAACCATGTGCTGAAAGAAGGTGTGTGTACAGACACCTAGTGAGCAGAGGGAGGACATCTCAAACAGCCTGAAGCATTAATACACGGGACGGCCTTCACCATATTACTTGGTTCAAAACTTCAACAGTGCCAAGCTTGAGAGACCTTGTCTGTTCTAAATGAAAAGTGCATCTTCTTAATCACAGAAAATCAGTCATTCTCTTGAAATTAATGCCAACAAACATCAGAGCATACTGCTTAGAAAACATCAATACAAAATTCAGAAGCTGCCCATGTACAGTTCTTTGTGGAAGAGTATACAAATCTCCCACAGATGGCTCTAACTTAAACTGAAAGCCAGAAAGACTCTGGCTGGTCCCATTATTGTGCTGTGCTAACAAGCATAGTGTAAGATTGTTGATGTTGTTTAGGCACTAAATCGTGTCCGACTCTTTGCAACCGCATGGACTGTACAGACCACCAGGCTCCTCTGTCCGTGGGATTATTTCAAGCGAGAATACTGGAGGGGGTTGCCATTTCCTCCTCCAGGCGATCTTTCTGACCCAGTGATGGAACCTGCATCTCCCAAATTGGCAGAATTCTTTACTACTGACCCACCAAGGAAGCCCCACAGTGTAAAGGCTGTGTGCCCCTAAATGACAAAATCCATAGGGTTAACAAGTCATTTATTACTCCCTTTTTAAGTAGTCCAGCATCTCCAGGTTTATTTTCTCAATTTCCTGAGAGTAACTCACCATCTTTTTTCTTCTGAGCCAATATGGTCACTTCTTCTCCTTTTGGGAGGTCAAGCAGGAAGAGGACGGCTTCTTCTCTTATGATATTTGTGAAATCTACATTGTTTACCTGTTAAAATAACGTTTCACAAATTACTACTCGCCATATTTTAAGACAATAAAAACATTTAACTGCACAGGAAACAAGTATTTCTAGAGTTTATCTACTCTAGAAATATCACATCTCCAAAAGTAAAAATATTTATTTTTGGAGAAAAGACCCTAGTTTGTAACAAGCAGAAACCAAGTAAATAAAGTGAGTTAAAGTATAAATTCATTTAAACAGTGACAATGCCACACAATATTAGAGATCATACACTGCAAATTCCAACCAGTTCAGACCAAGAAAGCTAACATCTAATTCCAATGACTTATTATTATAAAATCTCATGATTTAAACTTTGAAATTAAAGTCCAGACTGAACAACAGAGCCAGACTTCTTGGACTCTCTGAGAAGCAATCAGAAGGAAACAGCGTGTGTGCTGTGCCACCTAAGTAAGAGCATGTGTACAACACAGGCTCAGAGTCTGCCAGGTCAGTGCTCACTCGTATCAGATACCCCTAAGGACCTAACATAAATGTCATCAGTGACTGTATGCAGGTAACAGGGAGATTTCCTTCTATTCATCTTCTGGAAATTTTCTACATTAAGAGAAAATGTTTTCAACAAGTACTACCTTAATGATACAATTATGAGAAAATATTTTTACATGACATATGATTACTTCAAATAGCATATGGAGTGGGTAAGAGAATAGGTCTACTTAATTATCAATGTTGTATCTGAGAAAACAGAAACATTGTAAACAAATGTCAAGTGGAAATCAGCCAGGCAGAGCCAATGAATGCCCTGACCTCCTTCCATGCAAGTGTGAAGGGGAAGGGGGACAGAGTGGCCACCACGGCCTGAGGGAGCTCACCCCACGCTCAGAGGGTGGTTTCTGACTGCGAGCTGCTGCCTCAAGTGACCAAACCCAACATGAAGACAGGGAAGCAAGAGGAAAGAGGGGGTTGCTGAACATGTGCCAGGTTTTCAGAAGAATGATTAAAGAAGGTGGTAGGAAAAGAACTGAAACATTTATCGACTAGGAGGGCCAGAATGACAGTGTTATGGAATCCAAAGAAGAAAGTAATTGCTTAAGGTAAAACACGAGTAGGAAATACAGAAAAACAAGGGCTGAAGATGCCATCAGGTTGGTGGTGCCTCATGGAAATCCACCCTGAGCCGTGGTGAAGGTGGAAGGCAGGCCGGACGGCCTCATGACACAAGCAGGCAGGGAAGGGCACCACCATACCTGCAAGTGCAATAGCCAGAGGAGAAAGACAGACAACACAAGGCAGATGAGGAACCAACAGGCAGAGAAAGAGAACTCAGAACAAAGCAGTCAAACTCTGGGGCAGGAGAAGGAAGAAGAGAGCAGAGCAGAGGTGAGGCGGGAACTCCCACTTGAGAGCTGGTCCTCCGACTAGAATGGGATATAGTATATCCAGCAGGGGGTTTGGATATTTTAAAAAGAGAGAAGATGAATAAAGATGGTACTATGTTACTAGGTAATACTGCTTATGGAAAAGAAACAAAAACACAAAGAGCCCACTGGTACACTGCATCCCAGCTGGGCTTTCCTGGACTCTCATCCTTGTGGATGTGAAGCTTCAGAACAAGAGCTTACACATGTACCCAATGTACCCGTCTTGGCACACCTGAGCCATCACTGGGTAAAGGGGACCCACAGGCTGCATACCTGATGCTGCCCTGCTGGCAGGCTGGGGCCCACAGCAGAGTCCAGCCAGCAGGAATGCTCAGCTGAACTGGAGATAACTGGGAGACATTGTGAGCTCTAAGACTTGGTTTTTCCACATTCTACAAATGAGTGATTAAAATGAAACCAAAGCCACATACTGTGCCATCACACCTAACATAGACGTGAGCAGAGCAGAGGCAGGGAGGGGAGACCTTATGGAGTCCCATGTTCTTTAACACAGATTACAAGCTCATCATAACACATCTGCTATGTCTGAGGCCTTGCTCTGGAGACCTAAGTATCTGAAACCATGTGAGCTGATCATGGACATACCCTGAGGATCTGGTCGCCCTCCTCCAAGCCTTCTTTGGCAGCAGGGCTGTCTTCGAGAACACCAGCTACAAATATGCCAACATCGTTTCCACCAGCTAGCCGAAGACCCACACTATCTCCTTTCCTGAATTTTACTAACTTCATGCTGGGCCTGTTAAAACAAGTATTTCATTTGAATGAGTTAAGAGAAGCTTAAACAGTAGAGTTAAGAGAAGCTTAAACAGTAACAGCAAACTGCTATAATGAAAACCATATTTAGAATAAAACAAACGACTATCATATCTGAAATTTCACCCACACCACTAATTTACTTAATAAAATTTAGCATTATAACTCAAAATCAGATTTAATGGCACTTTCTTTTAATTTCTAATTAACAAAAATAAGTTCTGAAATATCCAAATGTAATATGTTAATACTGTTTTACATAATAACTGTAAAATTACTTCATGAAAACATGTTTTCCCAACTCTGACTCTTCGATATATAGATTAACAATGGCTAAAAACTCTTCCATTTTTCCCATCCCAGTTCATACCATATCATCTCTACCGAATAACTGGGAAGTCCTATTGTACAAAGGTAGAAACTGAAGTGTAAGCTGACAAATTTCTCTAATACCAGGAGTCAAAATCAAGCTCTAGGCACTGTGCCCGACAGACAGTGCTTTTCAAACTCCGCAGCCAGGGGTTCTTGCAGTAGCTCACACAGATTACTTGCTCTGAGGCCCCTTTGAACTTTTAACCAAAAAGCTCACCATCCAGCCTTTCTGGATGAGCCCATGTTAATCTCTTCATGCTGGAAAGAATGGAGAAGAACTAATGAAGACACATTAATTCCTCTACTATCAGTGCAGGGTCAAAACTCTTGACACTCCTGAAACAAATACTAAGAATGCCACAGAAGAATGGCTATAGTACTACAGATTACCCTTGTGGGGAATTAATAACAAATTACATACATAATTACAAATTACCCTTCTACGTTTCCATAGCCATCCCACATTCAGAGACAACAAGACACAAGTCTTTTACACCTATCTGGACATGAAATGAAGAAAGGTTCTTTTAAAGTAACAATGAACAAATAAGTAGAGATTAGCAGTAACTAAAAAACACAAGTCAACCAATGAATGAATGAGTTGAGGGGACAGAGACAGATGCCTACTTGTTTAAACCAACTAAAGACCACCTTGGCTTTTAGGAGTTATAAGGTAGTCCCACTAGATCTGGTCTCTTCACATGAGCTAACCATGAACTGGGCAGAAACCTGAGAGCATGTAGATCAGACAAGGTCACTTACTGCTGGGGCTGGTGGCACGGGAGGTCCCCCGAATCTGTGGATCATGGACGGTAAGCCCCTTGCTCGTGGTGGAATCTACTTTTCCACCTGCATCAAGAGCTTCCTCTCCCAAAGTCAACTATCCAGAGAGCTCTTTTAAGCACCCCCTTAAAGTCCTTAAGATTCCAGGGCCCTAAAGTCCTCTCCAACCTAGAGGACCTCAACAGGTAACAACAGTGGACTGCAGTCTGCATCCTTCAGCAAGACCTGGCTTTTAAAAAACATCATTCAAGAACAGCTCCAGGTGCCATCTCAGGGTCATGTGACCGAGACAGGTTCCTTTATTCTTGGCCCTCTGTTGTATCGACCGCACACAGCAGCAGAAGTCTCTGCCTCAAACGCATCCACAGAGAGTGAGCAAACAACCCCAAATACAAACCCTGCCCACTCCTCAGTTCTCTCCGTATTTGTCCTTCAGGGCTCCTCTGGCAAACAAGTCTCTGGAATCTAACAAAGTTTTGGTAAACCTTAAAGAGTCAGGAAAGTGCTCAGGCAAGTCTTAAGAAAGGAAAAACAAGATACTTCCTTCCCGATTTATAAAATTTTGAATTATCAGTTACCTAATATTAAAATGTGTAATTTTAAACTTGTGACACTCCCACCTATTTCAGGAGCTGTTTCTACCATGCTGGGTCTTAGGGTAACAACCCAATTTCCTTCAGCACAGAGAAGAGATGAGAGCAGGGGTCTAGATCTAACCTACTTTAGGAGATTTGGTAATTTTCTATTATTCACATCCTGTCACCTCTCTTTTACCACAGAGGCATCAAAAAACTAGATGATCACGACTGTTTGAAACCTGGATATAAAATGTACATCTCAGTCTCGGTATATAAGATACAACGTAATGAAATGTTTGGAAATCAAACACTGACTTCTGAGGTGCTGACTGATCTAGAGCAGGTTCTCAGTCAGGGTGATCCTGCCTCCGGGAACATCTGGCAGCATCTGCAGGTGTTTTTAGTTGTCACAACCAGGGTGTGTGTGTGTGTGCACGTGCATACTATTGACCACTGCTGGCTAGGGATGCTGCTCAGCACCCACAGTGTATAGGACACTCACACGATAAACAGTTATCTGGCCTCAGTCAAGGTGCTGAGAAACACTTTTTTTTTTAAGCTAGGGATTCAGAAGGTCTGTGAAAATTCTCATGTTTAACTAGAAAGTTTTTCTTCTTTTTGGTCACACCACACAGCATGTGTGAGCTTTGTTAACCAGGGGTTAAACTCATGCTCCCTGAATTGGGAGCGTAGACTCTTAACCACTGGACCACTACGTAAGTCCAGAAAACAATTTTCTAATTTCTGATCCAAAAACTAGGTAGAAAATAGTGGTGAGAAAAAAGTAAACATCCAAAGAAGTATGTTTTCCTCTAATCTCTGATCCTATCATATAAATAATTTAAAAACTAAACAAACGAAAGTCTAATCAGAGCATTATGCAGCACATACTATGTATCAAAAGCATTTGTAATACAGGTCACAATTGAACACTCACTCTAAACCATGATCAGTAACAGACAGAGAAAACAACACAAGTTTAAAGCCACATTACCGAAGAATGCCATCTTCATGAGTTGAGTTGGGCAGGACGCCATCAGATGGACTGACAGGTAAATCCACGTCTGGCTGTCCTACCTGGGCATACACAGGCTTTGGTTCTGAAAGAAGAGAAAATCTAAATTGTGCAGGAAACACTGTACAAAATGGAATAACAGTGCAAGCAACCACTGCATAACCAAACAATGAAAAGTCTGCAAAATACAGTGAAAATGGAAGTTCAGAGAACCTGATCAGGGACATATATACTACATATGCGTCTATCAGGGTACATTTTATAGTCAGATATTCTGATATCTTTATAACATGTATGCACATCACATGGTCACCTGTGCTTTCCATAGCTCCAGCTGTTGAAGTCTGAAAAAATCTACTTCTTAGGGAAGAGTAACAGAAGAATGTATGAAGAGAGAATCCCTATATTTCTCTGCTGGGACTGTCACTTTCTTAACTACTGTAAAATTTATTTTTAAATATACACATTCCTGCGACTAAGCAAGCAGAGCAGAAAAGAGGTTTTGGGAGAAGGACCTGAGGGACAATAGAATCGGAACCTCTAGGCCTTTCAAGCAACCCTTCAGGATCTCAGAACCCTGCAGGTTTTCACGTCTGGTCTCGTATCCAGCTCGGCAAGGTACACTTCATAAAGGGTTTCTGAAAACACTGTCCACTGGCAAGATAACTTTTAAAAGTATCTGAAGTCAATCTAATGTTTCCCTTTAATAAGCAGTGTTTGAAAAACAACCTCACTCACTGTGAACAGATGTGAACCACGAATAATTTCTATGTAGAAAATTTGAAAAACATTCAAGAATGCCTACTCATCTACAGTGACCTCCTATCCACATAAAAATGCTGGAAATACAGAAAAATTCCATGGGTAGTTACCTACATGGGTAGTAGGTAACAACAATAGTAGCAGTAGTAATAACTGCATTTTTGTATCTCCTGTAAATATAATTCTGTATACTGTAAAACAGTTTAGTCTGACTGAATGTTTTCTGCACTTCCTATTTCATAGGCGAGGCTTACCTGGAAGATTGGGTGCTTGTTTCTCATTTCGCTCAACTACAACTTCTTCCACTGTTTTAGGTGTGTGATCATCTGCATGCTTTACCGGAGTCGAGACAGCCCCTGGTTTAGAAATTCTCTCTTCCTCTCTGCTCCGGAGACTGTACATTAGTAAAACGCAAAGTTATGAGCACACGGTGAAAATCATTTGTAAAGAGCACAAGAACAGCCAAAACAATGTCAAGAAAGGGTGACAAAGGACTTGCTCTAAAAAATACCAAAATACTGTAAAAAAAACTCAGTAATTAAAACTAGAATAGCACTGCCACAGATCCATGTAGAAAAACAGAAAATGGAGAGATACTTCTGCAAGACCAAAGTTTATCATGGAAGCATCAGGCCAAAGCTGCTGGAACAAAACCGTGTGTAATAAGCAGTGTCAGAACTGTTAACTAATCTAGAAAACCTAGCTGACTACGTGTATTAATGACATAGAAGTAAATCAATTTCAGATAAAGTCCTAATTTTTATTATCAAAAATACTTTTAAAGTAAGTCTCAATTAACAAAAGCCATAATGTATCAAGTAAATACATAAAAAGCTTTAAAAGGTGTGAAAATTGGAAAAAATGTCATATATAGAACAAAATGAATTTTAAGTTCAAACAACTGAATATTAGCAATTTGACCAAATAAAATGTAACAGAAGTTCAATTTAAAACTACACATTGACCCAATAATACATATAATAAGGATTTGATATTTAGACTGTGTAAGAACTATACATCAGTTTAAAAGAGACAATTCAGTTAAAAAATGACTACTAGGAAGAGGAAATTCACCAGTGAAGAGTGAATAAACACAGACAATAAACAAAAAATATTCAGCCTCACTAATAATGAGAAAAATGCAAATACAAAAAACTAGAGCTCTTACTACTTGTGAGAGTTCTCCAATCATATCAAGCCGTAAGAAGGACATGGAGATATACAGACATTTGGAAAAGGACAGTGGAAATATGCGTAAACACAAAAAAGAGTGTACAACTACTTGAGCAAAAAATAGGAGTTATTTATCAAAACAACAACAAAAATGCACATACACAAAAACCTGGAATCCTACTCTTAGATTTATCCCGAAGAAACACACACATACATGTCCAAGAAGATTTTATAAGAACATTTACTCTGATAGCAGCTCAACTAGCAATAAACAAAACTCAGTGCCCATCAACAGTTCTCCCAGAAAAATACAAACTATAAAAAGTGAACTTTATATATATATAAAGGCCAATACATATGCTTCACATAAAAAGATAAATCAAGATCTACCATTTAACGTATTGGTAGAAGATTTTATGGCTGAGTTCTCCCAACTCTGAAAAACCTAATATTTTTCTTCAATCATCCTAGACCATAGAAAAATATAGAAAGCTCCCTAACTCACTTTTTAAATACTTTTTATTGTAGAAAATCCCATACATACATACATACATACAGAGAACAGTATCATAAAAATCTCATGTACCTATCTTTAGTATTTTTCAACTTTCTGTTGATTAGCAATTCAACCTTAGGCTAACAGAAGCTTAACACCCAAATCTTGACAATTAACAGTACCAAATGAGAAGACAAAAATATTTTAAAAGATAAATGGAGGGGAAAAATTCCAAATAAAATACTAAGGAAAAATAACACTGTATTAGAGGATTATTATACTGATACAGTAGTCACAGCAGGGCTGTTTCAAGAGTGCAAGACTAGTTCAGCATTAAAAGTCTACCACATAATTCTATTCAAACATTACAGAAAAAGTTAATACTGGTCAAATGAGCATGTGAAAACAATCAACAGCCATTCCTAATAAAAGTCACAAATAAACCAAAGATCAGGCAACATAATAATGAAATTATTTTCTGAAACCAAGAGCTATTATCATATTATGTAGTGAAACACTGAATCTATTTGCTCTAAAATCAGTAACAGCACAGTGACACCTGCCAACATTACTGTTATTTACCACTATCTGAAGACTCAGATGACAGAATCATGCAATAATGCTCCTGGAAATACTGGCAGAACACTTTAGTGAGTATAAAAGAATATTAAAAATTATTTGAATTAAAATAACTTTAATTACATTGAGAATTAAATATCCTCAACAATCAGATGGAAATGAAAATAGTAAAGTAAGTAAAAATATCTCTACAACAATAGCATTAAAAATTATAAATCTATACAAACCTAGACTAGGGGAGATCTCCCTAAAATGCAAGTTAAAAATTCAAAAGCCATGAAAAAACAACACCCCAGAAAAATGAGCAACAGAAATGAACCAGAAATATACTAAACAAGAAATTCAACATGGATAATATCACAAAAAGATGGTCAGTTCCACTAGTCAGGAAATCAACTGATAAGAAGTCATCATTTTGCAGCCATTAGACTGGTACACATGGAATTTTGAGAAACAAACGAAAGCACTGCCACGTGTGTATCACTGAATCACTTTCCTACACACTTGAAACTAACATTGTAAATTAAATATACTTCAATTTTAAGAGCAAGAAAAAATGTAAACACTACTTTTGAAAAGTAATCTGGCACTAACCATGAAAAATTTTAAATGCCAACACATGCTTTAAGTATTTTAACAGTTAAAAAAGCCAATATATGAACCCAGACCTAGAAACAGACTTTCCATAATATGGAAAATATCTCATCAAATGAAAAAGCTAAAAGGATGCTTAACCTTGTGTTATGTGAAATAAGCTAACAACTGGGGAATAACGTGCAGAGCCTGGTATTTTAAAATTCTTTGCAAAACACACAGAAACTCTATATATG
Source organism: Bubalus kerabau (assembly GCF_029407905.1). Taxonomy (NCBI): domain Eukaryota; kingdom Metazoa; phylum Chordata; class Mammalia; order Artiodactyla; family Bovidae; genus Bubalus; species Bubalus kerabau. Next base: position 29,052,127 of record NC_073642.1, read on the forward strand.
ATGCTAAACATTGACCCAAGTACAGAGAAAAGCTTACTTCAAATCTGAGATCCAGATGTAGTGGAGTTGGTAGCTGTGGCCTGTGTCACTTGTTCTAATGAGCATACAATGCTTTCATAATTGAAGATAAAAAACTAAAATCTTAAACTTACAATGAAACAGTGTTGTAACTAGAGATAGGAAAATACCCCCAAAACAAAATGTGAAGAACAAATGGCAGAATACATGTGGTGAGATACCACTGAGGTATTAAAGACCACTTTTTCCCACAGCTGCACATGCATGTGCGCACGCACACACACACACACCCCCCATGTGCAGAATTACCAGACAGATGGGGGTGACAGCGGTTCATAAAGGGGGAAGCAGATACAACAGCAGCCCAGAGAAACCTTAGATTTATCTTGACTGTTTCAATTTTCAGGTGGCTCAGACAGTAAAGAATCTGCCTGCAATGCAGTAGACATAGGAGACATGCGTTCAATCCCTGGGTGGGGAAGATGCCTTGGAGGAGGCGGCATGGCAGTATTCTTGCCTGGAAATCTCATGGACAGAGGAGACTGGTGGGCTATAGTCCATAAGGTCACATCTTCTTATGAAAGACTGAAAAGTTTTATTTTAAAATAATGATTATTTAAAGATGAAATTAAGTCTAACTTTAAAGAATTCCATAGTCCATATTATTAGCAGTCCCGTACCAGGAAAAAAATTTCTTCCTGATGTTCTCCGGAAAGATTAAAACATGCTTTTTTTATAAGAAAAGTTTTCAGAGTTCTATATTTAAGTTAATTTAACTACTCTGGGGAGGGGGTATTCCAGTTTTAAATAATATATATTAAAAAGATCTGCATGTAAGTAAAACAGTCTTTTAGTAAAACACACACACACACACACACACACACGTATGCCAAGATATTTTCTAGCTCAAACCAGAATGAACTACTTTTAAATCATAAAAGGTTAAACTTTTTAGCCACTGCTTATGTAATAATGGGGTGGCTTCCTTGGTGGCTCAGATGGTAAAGAACGTGCCTGCAATATGGGAAACCCAGGTTCAGTCCCTTGGTTGGGAAGATCCCATGGAGAAGGGAATGACTACTCACTCCACTGAGCTACTCACTATTCTTGCCTGGAGAACTCTAGGAACAGAGGAGCCTGGTGGGCTACAGTTCATGGGTTGCAAAGACTCAGACACTGGCTGAGGAACTGACACTATGTGTTAGTCTCACATAAAATTAGTCTAAGTATAAATAAATACAATTAAGCTATCTGCAAACTGTTCTAGGTGATTCATAATAAAAAGGGCAATACAAAATAGTAAGTTCTTCTTGCATTTTTTGCTCTAAAAATACAAATGTACATATGAACATTTTGAAGAGATCAAGGTTAAAGAACTACGTAATTTTAATAGTTCTACAAATTCTGTTGCTTTGCAACTGGCTTAAAACTATCTGTTTAATAAAGATCACATTTCTGGACTTTCCTGGTGGTCTAGTGGTTAAGAATCTGCCTACCAGTGCAGGGTTTGATCCTTGGTCTGGGAAGATCCCATGTGCCACGGGGCAAATAAGCCCGTGTACCACAACTACTGAAGCCTGTGCTCCAAACCAGAGAAAACTGCATTGAGAAGCCCATATACCATGACTAGAGAGTAGCTCCCACTCTCTCTAACCAGAGAAAGCTTACATGCACCAACAGATTTTTTTTTTTTTAAGTTGCAAGTTTAAAAAACAACTTCCAATTCCAATTGATTTTCTTCCTTTCCTTTAACTGGAAAAAAAAAAAACAAAAAACAACCTTCCTGAATCTACAACATGACTAAGTAACACTGATGATAACTAAGAATCAAAGATAATATTTTAATGTGACCATCCTCCCCAGTGGTAACCAGGCCTTATAATAGGGCTCCTGCTCCATACAGCACACAAAAATTCCACAAGTATTTCATTTCTGGCTAATCTTCATTCTCTTCTGACTACCACCTTTCATTAATGTAATTACTACACCTTAACACTGCAGATCAGTGGAACTCACATCATTCTATTAAACTGTTCACACGATCAGTATTTTAAAAAATCATTGTTCTTTTTAGTGCATTTCCATTATCTACCAAAAGGTGGAGGCATTATTCAATACATATAGATCTAGAGCCATGCTGTTAACAGAAACATGAAGAAAGTCATTTATGTAGCTTGAAATTTTCTAAAACTCATATTAAATAAATGAGGTGAAATCAAATAATATATTTTAACTCAATATACTTAAAATATTAAGAATCATAAACCATAAAGTAATCATAATTACAATAAATCAGTAAGTAATCATAAATTAGGAGCTTCCCTGGTGGCTCAGATGGTAAAGCGTCTGCCTGCAATATGGGAGACCAGGGTTCGATGGAGACCAGGGTTCAATCCCTGGGTTGAGAAGATCTCCTGGAGAAGGAAATGGCGACCCACTCCAGTATTCCTGCCTGGAGAATCCCAGGGACGGAGGAGCCTGGTAGGCTTACAGTCCATGGGGTCACAAAGAGTTGGACACGACTGAGTGACTTCACTTCACCCATTGTTTTTTGGTGTACTCAGCCATCAAACTCCAGGGTGTATTTGAAAGTGTTAGCTGCTCAGTCGTGTCTGACTCTTTGTGACCCCATGGAGTGCAGCCCGCCAGGCTCCTTTGCCATGGGATTCTCCAGGCAAGAATGCTGGAGTGGGTTGCCATGCCTTCCTCCAGGGGATCTTCCTGATCCAGGGATGAGAATCTTATGTCTCCTACATTGGCAGGCGGGTTCTTTACCACTAGCGCCATCTGGGAAGCCCCAAAGTTCTGTAGAAGACAATTGTTAAGACAGAGTCTCTGAGACAGTTTTTAGTCACATAAAGAAGCTCAGTGGAAACAGAGCCTTAAGTCTTATCCCGTCAACTCTGTGTGAGAATAGCAGATATAACACACACTCAACCAGATCAGTAACAGATGGCTTTAAGAGCAAGACTTCAGGTGTGAAGTCACAGCTGTCTGGGGCCATTTAGTGCAGGCAGAGGGCAGGCAGCTGGATCAGAGGGGCCTGGAGAAATAGGGACAGGGGAAGGGGTTTTCTCCTCCGGGTCCCCGGAGTGCACCTTTCTGACACTTCCAAGGGTGCTCAGGCACTTGGTCTCTGACAAGACAGGTCCTCAAGCACTGCTTTCCCTGGGCCCTCAGAGGGCAGGTTCCCTGTAAGTCCACCCAGCGACACCCCATAGTGAGCCTTGGGTGCGTGGGGCGGGCTCCACCTCAGCACCACTGCTGTTGACCTCCTCACATGTGATCCTCACATTCTTCAGAGTTCTCTTTCATTTCCTACTGGCTAATCCTCTGTCGCTTCAATCTTGTTATATTTAACCTCTCTATATTAAACCTGTTCTGCTGAAACTGTGCTGTTTCTTGGACCCTGATGAAATATACCACACTGCCAACTCTTCAAATTTATTTCTGATTTCTAGCTCTCAACACCTCCCAATGGACTGGTTATATCTTATTTAAAAATAATCTGAATATAGAAAATAAACTGAGGCTGAATGTTCACTGTAATAAAACATCCTTTTATAAAGAGCATTTCCTGTTACCTAAGAAATGACTCATCCTACGAAAGCAACTTTATACTTTCTTTTCAGAAACATTTATTGCATGCAGGTTGGCAAGAACTACATAGTTTAAAATGAAAACAAAAAACTAGGTGCCCTTACCAGTGGTCTTTAAAGGGCACCTAGTTTTTGTTTTCATTTTAAACTATGTAGTTCTTGCCAACCTGCATGCAATAAATGTTTCTGAAAAGAAAGTATAAAGTTGCTTTCGTAGGATGAGTCGTATCACCGACTCGATGGACACTGAGTTTGAGTGAACTTCGGGAGTTGGTGATGGACAGGGAGGCCTGGCGTGCTGCAATTTACGGGGTCGCAAAGAGTTGGACACAACTGAGCGACTGAACTGAACTGAAAGACCACTGGAGTATCTCGCCCCTAATAGTAAAAAACAGAAACTCAGAAAGTAACTTAAACCAGGCTCCCAAGTTCTCCACTGACAGAGTTCAGCACGGTGGGCCCCTAACACATACGAGGAAGAAAAACCAAGGTGCAATCAAGTCTGATAACTCAGAATGCTCCCACCAGTTAATCCCCTAAGTTATACATGCAAACACACAGATATTACACACTGCAGTTTCTCCTCGACAGCAACTCAAAAATTACAGCATGGCATAGTGGATTAGAGGGTGAGCAAGGCAGAGTGAGCACTATGGAGATTCTGGGTAGGTGCTCAGGCAGAGAAGCGAGAGCTGCCCCTGTGCGTGCTGAGAGAGCAAGGAATGACCACCATACATTCACTGGACTGTATCTGCAAGCTAAGCTCTCACAATTTAAAATCTGTTCTTTATACACTGCAACATTTTCTAGAAATACATGTGGTGTATGCTTTTGAAGAAACAGTGACTGTACTGCTCACTGTGACAAGCGGCTTTCATGATGCCTGTCAGTCTGCACAGATTCTCCTCCTGCGTGTTCGTTTGTTTCGATGGTGACAACAATGTAACCTAGCCACCTGAGTTAGAAAGAAAACAGACCCATCATTCTGCACGTGTAATTTTTGAAGAAATGAACAACTTTTAGTAAGGAATGACTGAAGAAAACTAAGAAGGAAGGGCATCCTTGCCAGGGCTTCACTGGTTCGATGACTGTTAGGCACTTGGATTCATGTTTTGAGTAAAACAACCCTTGACTGCAGGATGTTTGGCTGATCTTATAACAAGACCAGTGTTACCACACTCTTCATTTTTTATTAACATTCTCTCAAAGGGAATAAAGAACTGTCCTACATTATTTAAAAGCAGAAATGAAAGTTCACATACATACTACTTTCATATGTAAGTGCAGTGGTCTGTTTTTAACTATTTTATATTTTATACTGTACTTGTATAAGAAAATAATTCCCAGCTGATGGAGTAAATAGAATGTATACTTTTTACTTTAAAAACAGTGACAATAAAGTATAATATTTAAGCTTGCTTTGGTGCCACTGGGCCCACAATCTCTGCTGAGGTTAAAATCCATCACTACATAATATCCACAACATCACTACATGGGGTTCTCCATTAACTAGAGAAACGTTATCAACTGTGACTCTCCCTTCAGCCTGGTCCCTTACAAAGAGTATGAAAAACAAAAGGTCACTCTGGAGTTTTAATCCGGTAACCTAAAATTCCCAAGGACTGAAAATAACAGTCAGTGCTTACCCTCAATAACAGAAGTTCGGGATGAGTCATCAACATTCCACTCACTTTCCAACATCACACAAAGAATCTTACCAAAAAAAACCTTCAGTAACAATTCAACTTAGAAACAACTGTTTTAAGGTTTCACATTCTCCCCAACCAATTTTCCAAAACTGGAAAAAAGAGAAAACTTTCCAAGAACTCCAAAGCACCGGCTCCCGGGCTTCTGCAGTCCACCCCACTGGTTGCCATGCTCTTCTCCCAACGAGCTGCGAGTTGTCCTCTCTATCTCACTCTGGACCAGTCCTCCACTGTGGCTCCTTCTCACTGGCTCCCCTGAAGACAAGGTGACCAGAGAGAAGCCTTCTTTCCATATATACATATGTATATAAGAAATGACTAAGTAATACAAAATACAACCTTTACAATTTCTACATATGAACCATATCCGAATTAGTTTGAACTTTTACTGCAATAGGTTTTCAACAGTGTACCTGCTTATGATAAATCAGTAGCACAAGAGTCACATTAAAACAGTTTATAGAACAGAACCAAAGCATAAACATATGTTGCTCTTCTACAGAGAAAACTCACAAAATGAGCCTGTTAAATGACTGTAACAACTAGGGAGAGTGCAGTATAGCCAGGCAGAGGCTTGGAACTCCCTCTGCACCTCGAATATAATGATGAGCCAGCCCCCTTACTGACAGTCCTGTCAATCAGAACGAGGCAGTGCCCCAGTGAGGCTCCCAGCTCCATCCTGAGCAGAGTCTCAGTCCAGAGCAGGCAGTGGAACGACACTGAATAAAATATACAGAACCTAGCAACAAGCATCAAGTGATTTAACAAAATCACTGTGATAACACTCTCTGCTGCTGTTGCTGCGTCACTTCAGTCATGTCCGACTCTGTGTGACCCCAGAGACGGCAGCCCACCAGGCTGCCCCGTCCCTGGGATTCTCCAGGCAAGAACACTGGAGTGGGTTGCCATTTCCTTCTCCAATTAACACTCTCTACACACATATTATTTTTTAATTTACAAACAAAACTATTTTAACATCCTAGACCAGGGAGGGACTGGCAGACTTTTTCTGTAAATGGCTCCATGGGCCAGGCACTCTCTGCCAACTTTTCAGTTATGACACTGTAGGATGGGTTCCAACAAAACTTTATTTGCAAAACTAGGCAGCAGGCTGGATGTGGCCCACTAGCTGCAGTTTGCCAGCTGCTGTTCTAGACAATGATAAGGGTACACTGTTCATCTGATTATAAGAAGAAGTGAGCACGTGTGCTGTGCTCAGAACTCAGCTCTCTAAGAAAAGAACATCACGTAGAGGAACCTGGAGAAGGCAATGGCACCCCACTCCAGTACTCTTGCCTGGAAAATCCCATGGACGGAGGACCTTGGTGGGCCGCAGTCCATGGGGTCACTAAGAGTCGGACACGACTGAGCGACTTCACTTTCACTTTTCACTTTCATGCATTGGAGAAGGAAACGGCAACCCACTCCAGTGTTCTTGCCTGGAGAATCCCAGGGATGGGGGAGCCTCGTGGGCTGCCATCTATGGGGTCACACAGAGTTGGACATGCCTGAAGCGACTTAGCAGCAGCAGCAGAGGAACCTACTTAGGTCACAAGGGAAGGCTCTGAAGGTTTCTGTTCCCTTGAGTAACCTTCCCTTTCTTTCTCTACTCCAGGAAGGGCAAACACTTGAGTCTGTTTAAAGGCCAAGAGGCTTTAATTCTCTTGTCAACAACATAACCCTGGACTTTATCCTTAGCTTAAACTGACTAGCCTACGGAATGAGGAAATCGTCTTAGAAATGGTCAGTGTGAGCACATGGGAAAGCACATGTGGACAGTCTACAGCATGAACTGCTCCTACTACCAATCACTGTAATAAAGGAAGCAGCTAATATCTGTGCCAGGTGTTCCAATCACCTTTCACAACTTTGTGGTGTACGATGCCTTCTTTACATCAAATGAGGAAACTAAAGCTCAGAGAGGGATTCAAGGTGGTGCAAGTAACCAATGACAGGCTGGGGCACAAACCCAGGAAAACTGGCTTCAAAGTCCAAAGAGATGACTGCATTCTGTTGCTTCTGACAACAGAAGGTTACTCCATTTCTGACAAAATGAAGGTTACTATTCTCTGCAGGTAAATGCAGTCTTACAAACACATAGATATTCAGAAATCCAGGGGAGGCAGTAGTGTTTTACACACTAAACAAACTTTTTTCACTTGTCTTTTTCTATCACTTTTTAAACTGCAGAATTATAACATCTGTAAAACAAAAGCATCTGTTCAAACAACACAAGGATGTTCCATGGTGTTTTTTATACTAGGATTTTACTCTCATACTATATCTAAAGACAGATGAAACACATGCTGGAATCAAGACTGCCAAGAGAGATATCAATAATCTCATATATGCAGATGACACCACCATTATGTCAGAAAGCAATGAGGAACTAAAGAGCCTCTTCATGAAAGTGAAAGAGGAGAATTACAAAATTGGCTTAAAACTCAACATTCAGAAAACTAGAATCATGGCATCCGGTCCAATCACTTCATGGCAAATAGATGGGGAAACAATGGAAACAGTGTCAGACTTTATTTTGGAGGGCTCCAAAATCACTGCAGATAGTGACTGCAACCATGAAATTAAAAGACGCTTGCTTCTTGGAAGGAAAGTTATGACTAACTAGACAGCATATTAAAATGCAGAGACATTACTTTGCCAACAGTGGTCAGTCTAGACAAAGCTATGGTTTTTCCAATAGTCATGTATGGATGTGAGAGTTGGACTATAAAGAAAGCTGAGCACCAAAGAAATGATGCTTTTGAACTGTGGTGTTGGATAAGACTCTTGAGAGTCCCTTGGACTGCAAGGAGATCCAACCAGTCCATCCTAAAGGAAATCTGTCCTGAATCTTCATCAGAAGGACTGATGCTGAAGCTGAAACTCCTAATACTTTGGCCACCAGATGCAAAGAACAGACTCATTGGAAAAGATGCTGGGAAAGATTGAAGGCAGGAGGAGAAGGGGCCGACAGAGGATGAGATGGTTGGATGGCATCACTGACTGACGGACATGAGTCTGAGCAAACTCTGGGAGCTGGTGATGGACAGGGAAGCCTGGAGTGCTGCAGTCCATGAGGCTGCAAAGGTCAGACATGACTGAGTGACTGAACTGATATCTAAAGTGTCTCTCAAAATGCAAGGACCCTCTAAATTAAAACTGCACAGTTGTCTGGATTTTAATAGTAACTTTATGGACGAAATAAAACCTTTAAGCAACTGGTACTCTTTTTCATCCTGCCTTTAGGCAGGCTAAATTTTCAGGAATTATATTATCAGCACAAACATGAAAATAAATCTGCAGACTTTTTGTCTTCTGTAGCCAAAATACTGTCTTCTCCTTAGGATCTGCTATGTGGTAACATGCAGAAGAGAATGCTATTATATTAGAAACTTAAAGTATTATTCCCTGCCTCCATCCCAGGGAATAATACTTTAAGTTTCTAATATAATAGCATTCTCTTCTGCATGTTACCACATCCCAGATGAACTCAGAAGCAGGCCCAAGATTCTATATTTTTTCAAAGATCTCATATAATTGGTGTCACCTATAAGAATACTTGAGGCTCTCAAGAGAAGTAAAACACTCCAATATAATAGGAAGACACCTAAAAAAAATTTTTTAAACCCTCTTCAATATTTAAAGTTACAGATGCCAACTATTTAGGAAATCTAAATGAAAAAATGTAGGTACTAAAAAGACCTATCTAAAGTTTAGAATTTGGTTACAATAGATACAAATGGCCAAAATTTTGATGAGTCTTTCTTTCTTTTTAAAGGAAAATCATGTCCAAACTGCTTGTTGCTAGCCTGGCTTCTAGGAGACAGAACTGTGTTAGGACTGCACCACGCCCCATGACTCATCTGGGTGTCAGCTCTATTGCTGTGTATGTGCTGCAGGCAGCCGTCCTTTTCCAGGTAAGGGATGTGCCATGTCAGCAAGATTTTCAGAATTAAGATGTTAATGTACAGCAGTTAAAACTAGTAATCGGTTGTTAGTTTTGCATGTAACGTACTATAATATTCCTTAAAAAATCATTATAATGTTAATTACAAAGATCAGGGTTAATACAATTTATAAATCTAAAATCTGAAATTCAGAGAGAATCAGCTTCACAAATAGCTAAAATCAGCAGTGTGCAACAACTGTGTCAGGGTGATTTCTGACAGTCTTCAGGAAAGCTCTCTTCCGGGAGGTACTTCTCATTTGCTTCCTCAGCATCCTTGGGAAACACTCGCTGTATCCACTTCTGGGCATTCTATCTCTTGTTTCTCTTGGCAATTTTAGTGACTTCATGGCTTAGGTGAACACCACCTTCATGCAAGTCAGTCACAAACAATCACAGTGAATCTTAAACTGGTCAGCTCTGGACTTGACTAAGTGCACACAGAAGAGCTCCACGTGGACTGCTGCTAAAACCTAGGTCCACTGTTGGCCAACAGAGTCCTGAGCATGTCCAGAAATCTTACGTAAAATGCTACATGTATCTGTGAATGTGCATCTTTCTGGAGAGAAAGATCATCTTTTTTTTTTTTCAGATTCTCAAATGTGCATGTGACCCCCTCAGAACATAAACTCAGGTAAGTCACATAATACTAGCATGGCAGACCCTTTGACATAAATAAATACCACACAGTGTACTTTAAAGGGAAAAACAAAAGTCCAGGTTAATCTCCACTAAAAGACACTACCATACACATTTAATTTGTCTTAAAACTTGTTAGCATCTTCTAATGCAGTAGATAAGCAAACTGCAGCCAAGAGCCAACTGTTTTTTAAATAAAGTTTTACTGGAAAACAGCCATGTCCATTCATTTACATACTATCTACAGTAGTTTTGAGCCACTAAGACAGAGCTGAGTGGTGACAAGATTTGGATCACATACCTAAAACATTTTTGACTGACTTCTGTTATTCCAGGTAAGAAATACATAAACTGATGGAGAAACACAAAGCAAATTTAAGTAATCAAAAGAAAATCTATCTTCTAGTTTTATTTCTAAGCAAAACCAGAAGCATGCATCAAGCACACACACCACTGTTTTACTTTACACAACAGAGAGTGATTACCTGCCACTGCTGGGCTGCTGTGGAGAGTGTCTAGAATGGTCAGAAGGCTCGGACCGCTGGTCAGGAGACCGAGAGCGGCTGTGACGGGGAGGCCGGTCGTGGGATCGACCCGAATGGTCTGATGCCAGTGACTGGATTTCTGAAATATCTGTTAAACAAAAGGGTGCTGTTTATTTTCCCAAGATTATAGTAAAATATAAGGCACTCCAATGATAAAGGAAATAAATTACTAAATATAATTTCCCATACAATGGTGGATTTAAGCATTCACTTAAACTCAAACATGTCCGACCTTCCCACTTTAAGCAACAGATCACCTTGAGAGTCTCTAGAAATCAGAACCACACTCACCGTCCCTCTCGGAGGCGTCAGCAGAGTGGATGCTGTCGGAAAGGTCAGGGACATTCAGCAGGGTAGCCCGCTCATCTCTCTGAACCACCATCTTTAACTTGCCCTTAGACCTCTCGATCAGCGTCTTCGCATCTGTCAGTGACATGTTTTCCGTCACGGTACCATTTATCTGCAACAGAAAAGAAACTGTAGTTTGAAGCTAAATGACAAAAATACAAGAATTAACTTAGACATGGACAGCAATATCTCAGCTGCTCCCAGGCTTGCTCTGAGAGCTAAAATATTCCCTTTACACTTTCCTAAACTATCAAAGTACTCCTTCCCGAAATGATGAACCTTCACTACACTCACTACACAGCTGCTCTGCCAGAGGAGCCCACATCACACCCTCTACCTCTTCCTGGTCACTTTCTGTGACTTATGAGCAAACCAATAAAGCTGACATTTCAGTAACATCTGGAGGAGTCATCAAAACCACTTAAAGTGGAACAACAGGCAAATTTGTCTACAAAGTAACTCCTGTTAGTGAATAATATGCATCTGGAGCTATTAATTCTCCAGGACGGCACAACGCCCAAAGAAAAGCATCAGTCTTGACATGGAGTAACCGTCATGGCAGGCTATACAGTCCCCCAAATACTGATTTCTAATTCTTCTTGGAAAAATCCATTCAAATATGAAAAGGAGCTATGTGGTCACACTAGAACTTGTTTTTTATTGCAGTTCATCAAAATGTTAAGAACATGACTATACCTTCAATACAACATCGCCTTCTTGAATATTGCCATCTCTTGCTGCCAAACTATCTTGTGAAATTTCCTTCACAAATATATGGCTGGCCAATCGAAGACCATATTCTGAAATAATATATTTAAATGTCTTTAGTGTAAAATCCCAAGACACTTAAATAGAGTTTAAAAGTATGAAACAAATAATCACTGCATAAAGAAAGTTTTTAAGTACAATCAATAAGTTATTGGCCTTCCTGCAAAGAAGACATTTCCTTGTGTCATCAGAAGTTGTCACCATCAGTGTGAAGGCACAGGGCAAGCCCGTGGCCCAACAGCAGACTGACACTCATGCCCGCTGTGCAGAGAGAGGGCTGAAGAGAAGACCGTCCCCTCTGACCTGTCAGGCTGATGCACCAGGTTCTTAGAAGGTTTAATGATAACAATTCTGAAAACAAATACCCTGGGAAGCTCAATGATTTTAGTGATGACTTGTATTACCACGTGTATACTATTTTTGTTTCCCCCAGTTCCTACAGAAGAGGATTTTGGGTCCTAAACCCGTCCAACTCCGAGAGGCATATGCAGAACATCAGCACGAGCCACTAGAACTAGGGCCTGGAAGGAGCCGAGCAGAGAGGGGAGCAGTTAAGGATGCCAGTCCTTCCAACAGCCAGCAGAGCACCCAGGATGCAGCAGCAGGAACAGGACCTGTGGGCAGGGGAGCAGTCAGAACTAAAGATATTACCAGCAGAGTCCAAAAACCCATCCAGGGGCCTGCAGAGCGATGGACTATTTTTTTTTAAATTAGAACAATATACAATCAGTATAATGTCTATAGGAACAGGATTGCTCCTGGTTGTGTTAGGAATCTAACTGGGGGCAAGAAAAATAGAAGGGAAATAAGTGTTATTTTTAAGGTGGGCTAAGACTTGCTACTCAAGCTTTTAGAAGCTACATCAAAGTTACAGTTTAACTTAAGGTAAATATACAAAGAGTGTTGACAAACAGAAATAACTGGGACAAAAAAAAAAAAAAAAAAGACTTGACAGAATCTACACAGTCCACTCTGTGCTTCAGAAACAGTCATCATATCTCTCAGAAATAAAGTGTTGATTAAAAGACTGTCCTTATTTAGGACTTAAAAATTATAAATGGCCAATACAGAGATGACTCTGAAATATTCCCTGTATATGAAAGAATCATTTATCCCAAGTATTTCTCTGGTAAATATGAAGGACGTGGGAGGCTCTACAGAGAAAAGCAGCAAGAGGCAGCCCCGTGCTCTGGCAGCAGGGAAAGGATGTCACCCCAGTCCAGCTTCGGTGGAGCTCAGACCAGGCAGTACAGCACTCTGTGCCGGGGCAGGGTCACAGAGGGCACCTCCCTCTCGGCCCTGAGAAGCAAACACTAAAGCTGACGCTCCATCTAAGAAACACTGCCACTAAAGCTGAAAAGTGAGGTTGGGGGGGAGGGGGGGGCAGTGGCACAAACAGAATGGCTAAAAACAGACACAGCAGAAGGCATGAAGGAAGACGAGGCAGGTTTGATGAAGCCTAAGTGTAGGTAGAGTCAGGCACAGCAGCGCCCCAGAGGCCCTGTAACCCAAGGAGCAGAACCAGCAGGAGCCCCAGAGACGAGCTCACAAGGGTGAGCGAGTCCAGTTAAGAAAGGGTGGTGTGGTGCTCCTCAGCGAGCCCCACCACCCCACCGCCAAAACCCATGTGGGTTAACTTGACAGTAGTGATCATTTTCTAGTGTGTACGCACCTCAAGCATCACACTGCACACCTCAGATATACACAACTTTACATACTAACACATACTGTTTATCACACGTCAGCAACGATGGGAGAAGAGAAGGTGCTGGTGGCCTGGATGAGGGGCAGGGGTGGAGAAGGGAGGAGCAGGACAGCAGGGTGGCTGCGCACTCAGCAGACACAGGGAAGCCGAGCAGAGACAGCGGTGCAGGTAATCACGCCACAGTGAGCATGGCTGGCCTGAGACACCAGGTGCAGAAGGACAATCAATGGGCTACTGTGTAAGAAACATGAGGAAACATTCCAAGAGGGACACGGGAGTTTCGCTGGAGATGTGCTGAGTCTGAGGGCCACGGAGGACGCTTCAGTGAACAGGTCTGAGCCAGCCGGGACCCTGGGGTGCACACAGGCGTGGGGAAGAAGCTGCACCATCATGAGAGCTCCTCAACACCCCAGGAAAAAATTCACAGAACACTGGAAGGTAGGATGAGTATAATGAGCTTGCCAAGGCTACAGAAGGTGGGGGAAGCCCTGACACCCGCAGCATTGCAGAAGCCAAGAGAAAAGATGAAAAAACGGAGTGGTGAACTGTGAAATGGTGCTGAAAAGGTAAGACACAGACTGGAAATTCCTACTGGATTCAGTGTGACCAGTTCCAGGAGCAGATACCAGAGCACCCACCAGATACTGAAGTGGGGGGCAGTGACTAGTCCTGGGAGCAGGTACAGAGAGGGGGCTGAAGCGTGCGTGGTGAACGAGAAGCAGCATTTCTGAACACAGACCGTCTGACTAAGGAGTCCCGTGGACAAGGGAGCGGGAGCTGTGAGGAGGGGATGCTTCAGGTTTCGGGAAAGCAAATCAAAGCCAAGCTGGAGAGGCTATTGCGCCTTTTCGTCAAAGCTGTCACACAGTGCTTTCCTGTGTGGGAGAGACACACCCACAGCAGTGCTGCAAGGCCACCACCAGACTCTTCTGGTATGGACTGTGACTACCTGAGGGCAGGCAGCCAGGCTGCAGCCACAGAGTTTTGACAGCTGCGTCCTTTCTTTAGAGTAGCATCCCAGCTCTCCATCTGGGGCAGCAAGCTGTCCCCCTCCCCAGTCAGCACTCTGCCGGGATGCGGATGCAGCCATGACTCAGCCCAACCCGAGCCTGACCACGAAGTCAATACTGCGCTGCAACTGATGCAGGGACGGCAGGGCACCTCCTACTCACAGAGCTAATCTAACACTCCTACTGGACACGTTATCTGCTACAACAAAAAAGAGGAGGAAACTGACAACCCCCGAGGCCTGCAGTAACAGGATGTGCTTTTAATAAGCAAAAGGACACAAGAACAAAGATAACAAAGGACAACAGAGCAAAGATGTCAAGAGACAGCAAATTTACTTCTCATTAAAATCAGTCTTAAAATTCTCATGTGAAAAGGCTAGATTGGCAGAAATACCTTCATTCTTCCGGGACTTCACCAGGGTGACTTTGGTGGGTCTGGCAGGCTGACTGGAGGCCACAGACCGCCTGTCAGACCTCGGGGACAGACTCCTCTCCCGACTGGCACTCCTATCTCGGCCCCAGCTCTTCTCGCTCCTCCTGTTTGCCAGGGCCCCACGGCCACTTCTGGGGTCATGCGCCTCCTCGTCGTAACTGTCCTCTTCGTTCTCAGACACAGGCTCAGGATCAGGACGATTTACTGGGATCTGAACTTTCTTCTTCCTTCGAATGGTCTACAAATAAGAAAGGGGACAGTATGAGTTGACAAATGCACCTTCAGTTCTTCGGAGAGGAAAATCACATTTTTCTGGTCTCATAGTAATTATGAGTAACAGACATAATAGATAAATATAACCAATTACTAAGAAACACATTTCCATACTGGTTATCTTTCCTGCTTTACTGGTGAAAGATCTGGTTAAGCAGCACATTGGAATCAAGGGCTAATAAAGTTTTTATTTAATTCAGAACATCTTCTACGTGTAATAATCACGAGCTTAAAGGGGAACTAGTAACTGCTAGTGGTCTGAATAAAGGCAGGAGTGCTGTACCCTTAACACCACTGAGCATCCTGCAGAGCTACCAAACCACTGCAGGCCCAACTCCATTCCTTACAAGCTTCAGAATCCATCAGTACCAAGGACCACAAGTGTCCTGTGGGAACTCTAAGAGGCAAATTCACTGCACCTCCACACTAACCCTGGATGAGTATGCTGGAGCTAATAACTTCATGATACTTTATCAATATAAACTGCTCTCAGATTCTCTCTACAAAATGTGTACCTTCTGGTCCAGGTATGAATGTCTTTTGGCTTTTTCTCCTGGCTGGCTCTGGTGCTGATTAAGTTTCCCTGTCCATTTCTTTCCCTCACTTTCCGGAAGATCAAGGTCTGTGTGCACTGTCTGCTCACAAAGGAGCCGCCTACTCCCTGGCCTGGACCCTGTCTCCCCACACTGTGTACACTTGCTCTCGTCAGAGATCTGCAAGATCTCCTTGGGGAACACTCCTGTCTTCTACTTCTGACACCATCATCTACTAAAACTCTTACCTGTCCATCTTGTTTCTGACTCCTCCATGCCCTCCTATTCTCCTAAATCCATCAACTCCCTCCTAGTTTCAACAGCCTTCTTCCCAAGTTTGACAAGATGTCAGGCTTGGGTGTTTGAATGATTTTCTGCAGCCCTAGGACCCCACAGCCCTGAGCCTGCTGAGTCAGGACCTAGCTGCCCCAGAAGGCCAGCACCAGTCCCTGTACTTTCAGGACCCTGTGGCCAGAGACCCCAGGACCAGCCTGGCTACCCTGGGCACTAGTCCTGGACACACAGGATCCTGACTCCGTCCACCAGCAGGCCAACACCAGAACCCCTGGCCACACAGCCAGCCACCCAGTTCTACCCACCAGCAGGCTGACACCAGGACCCCTGGCCATGGAGCTTTTTAATAAAATCTGACATCTATGTATGATTGAAAAGAAAAAAAAAAAAAAAAAAAAACTCAACTAAGCACATATAGAAGGAACATAGCTCACATGAAAAAGGTCATATATAAGCTCACAGCTAACATCATATTCAGTGGTGTAAAGCTGAGAGCATTTTCTCTAAGACCAGGATCCCCACTGTCACTCTTTTACTCAAAGTACTACTGGAAGTCCTAGCTACAGTAATCAGACAAGAAAAAGAAATCCAAACTGGAAAGGAAGTAGGACAACTGCTGATGTGTGAGGATGACATGATACCACAAAGAAAATCCTAAAGACACCACCAATAAACTACCAGAGCTCATCAATAAGTTCAGCAAAGTTGCAGAATAAAAAACTAATACACAGAAATCTGTTGCATTTCTATACACTAACAACAAACTACCAGAAAGAGAAATTAAGAAAACAATCCCATTTATAAATTACATCAGAAAATAAAATTCCTGGGAGACAATCTAACTAAGGAGATAAAAGACCTATATTTGGAAAATAGAAAGACACAGATGTGAGAAACTAAAGACAAGAGGCAAACGTGGAAAGCTACAAGTTCATGGGCTGGAAGAATTAATGTTAACACAACCACACCACCCAAAGCAATCTACATATCCAATGTAATCCCTCTCAAAATACCAGTGGCATTTTCCACAGAACAAGTAACTCTAAAATGTGTATGGAAAAACAAAAGACTGAATAGAAAAACAAACCAACCAACCCAGAAATAATCCTGAAAATGAAGAATAAAGCTGGCGGCAACATGTGTCCAGATCTCAAACTACACTACATGGTTACAGCCATCAAAACAGCATGGTATTACCACCAAAACTGACACATAAATCACTAGAACAGAACAGGAAGCCCAGAAGATGAATCCAGACTTACACGGGTGATTCATCCTTGACAAAGGAGGCAAGAATATATAGCCTCCTCAATAAATGGTGCTGGGAAAACAGGACAGCTACATGTACAAGGATTTCACTGGACTACTCTTTCACACCACACACAAAAAATAAACTCAAAATGGATATAAGATTTAAATGTAAGATCTGAACCCATAAAACTCCTAGAAGAAAACACAGGCAGTAGATGGATCTGCCTCTTCAGGCAAGGGAAAGAAAAACAAAAATAAACAAATGGAACTACATCCAACTAAAAAGCTTTTACACAGTGAAGTTAACAATCATCAAAACGAAAAGGCTGCTGACGAAATGGGAGAAGATATTTGCAAATGACATGACCCACAAGGGGTTAATATCCAAAATATACCAAAAACTTACAAAACTCAGTATCAACAAATACATAAATCAGTAACTTGATTGAAAACTGGGCAAAGGATCTTAATAGACATCTTTTGGAAGAAGACACATAGATGGCTAACAGGCGAACGAAAACATGCTCGATATTACTAACACTCAGGGAAATGCCAATCAAAACCACAATGAGCTATCACCTCCCACCTGTTAGAATAGCGATTATTAAAAAAAACAAGGGCAAATGACAAGTGTTGATGAGGGAGAAACTCAGCACGAGTGTGGAGCAAAGGGAAGTACTCATGGTCTGCTAGTGGGAATGTAACCTGGTGCAGCCACGACAGAAAATAGCATAACCCATCTCAAAAAATTAAAAATAGAACTACCATATGATCCAGCAAATTCAACCCCTATTTATCCAAAGAAAACAAAAACACTAAACAGAAAAGACGTTTATGGAAACCCCCCTGGTGGTCCAGTGGTTAGGGCTCCACCTTCCACACCAGGAGGCTCAAGTTCGATCCCTGGCCAGGTAACTAAGATCCCACATGCCACAAGGCCAAAAAAAAGTAAGAAAAGAGAGAAGACATTTGTACTCCTATGTTCACTGCAGCATTATTTACAATATCTAACAAACAGAGGCAATGCAAGTGTCCATCAATAGATTAACTGACGAAGAAGATTTGATACACATACACACACACACACACACGAATACTACTCAGCCATGAAAATAATGTTGTGCCATTTGCAACAACATGAATGGACCTGGAGGGCATTATATTAAGTGAAATAATATGTGGAATCTAAAAAAACAGATGAACAAACCTAACAAGATAAAGATGGAGTTACAGATACAGAGAAGAAATGGGTGGTTGCCAAAGGAGGAGAGAAACAGAAGAGAGAAACCAAGAGGTACAAATTTCAGTTGCAAAATAAATGGGTCATGGGTGTGAAATGCATGGTGTGGGAAACACAGTAACTGTGCAATCCCTTTGTGCAGTGACATAACGTAGCTAGACTTATCTTGGTGACTCTGAAATGTAGAGAAATACAGAATCACTGTGTTGTTAAACAGGGACTAACACAGTGTTGTAGGTCAATTATACTCCAAAAACAAATTGATAGAAAAAGAGGTCAGACTTGTGGTTATAGAGGTGGTGGGGGATTGGATGAAGAAAATCAGAAAGTGTTAAGCTTCCCTTTATAAGATAAATGAGTAGCAGGGGTGTCATGGACAACATAACAAATTAAAGTTGCTAAGACTAAATCGTAAGAGTTTTCACCTCAAAGAAAAAAAATCTTTTCTATTCCTTTAATTTTGTATCTCTATGAGGTGATGGATGCTCACTACACATACCATGGTCATCATTCCATGAAGCCACATCAGCCTGCTGCACCCCTTCAACTTGCACAGTGTTGGCTGTCACCTGTGTCTCAATAAGGCTTGTCGTGTGGGAGGACAAATTCTGATCTGTGCTAGCTCCCCTCTGGGTGGCTGACCCTCCCCCCCACTCTATGACGACGTCATCCTCTACAAATTCATCTTACTTCAGAGAATCCTTTCATTTCTTCTGCAGTCCTCTCATCTACCTCTGGCTGCCTTAGATTCTGTGGAATCGACTAACAAGGGTGCCCCAGACTGTTTTCTGAGACATCATTCATCTGGGCTGATTTGCAGAGATCAGTCACTTCACATACCCTCCACTCCAACATGTTTTCAGTATCTCATTTATTTAGTCTTCCTTCCTGGTCTCAAAGACAAGTCCATCCTCCTCCTTATGAGCAACACCCTTTCAGAAGAGCTTATTCTTATCCCTCCCCTCCTGCATGATCTTTCCTCCTCATTTACCACTCCCTGCCCCAGGTACCACCCTATTTACCTCCAGCCTGTCCTCTGTCTACTAACTGGCATATGCATGTGCTACTCATTTCCAAGTCATCATCTTTTCTCTTCTTTTTGTGACTAACTTTATTCAAAGGGCTGCTCCACACTTAATACAATACCTTTTGACCACTATGAGTGATCAGAGAAGGCCTCTCGGAGGGAATACCATTGAAGCTGAAGGTCAGCAAGGAGCAAGATGTTAGCATGTGGAAAGGACAGGCAGCTGAGGCCTGTGCTGAACACAGGAAAGGTGCCAGCACTGCTGCTCCCAGTACCGCCCTGCTGAGTCCTTCTCGGCCACATTTCCTGTAAGGCACCCCTAACGGCCTCCCTGAGTTTCACCTCTATTTCTATTTCCTACATTTGGTATTAGAAGCTAATTCTGTTAGCACTTCGATCTTCAACTGCTCCCTAGTAAGGTATAATCATATCCATCCAGCTTGTGGATGAATCACAAGCTGGAATCAAGATTGCTGGGAGAAATATCAACCACCTCAGATATGCAGATGACACCACCCTAATGACACAAAGTGAAGAACTAAAGAGCCTCTTGATGAGGAGAGGAAAAAGAGGAGAGTGAGAAAGTTGGCTTAAAACTCAACATTCAAAAGACTAAGATCATGGAATCCAGTCCCATCACTTCATGGCAAATAGACGGGAAAAATGGAAACAGTAACAGATTTTATTTTCTTGGGCTCCAAAATCACTGTAGATGGTGACTACAGCCTTGAAATTTAAAAACGTTTGCTCCTTGGAAGAAAAGCTATGGAAAACCTAGACAGCATTATTAAAAAGCAGAGATGTCACCTTGAGGACAAAGGTCCATATTGTCAAAGCTATGGTTTTTCCAGTAGTCGTGTGGATGTGCAAGTTGGACCATAAAGAGGGCTGAGCACCGAAGAGCTGATGCTTTTACACTGTGGTACTGGAGAAGACTCTTAAGAGTCCCTTGGAAACCAAGGAGATCAAACCAGTCAATCCTAAAGGAAATCAACCCTTAATACTCATTGAAAGGAGTGATACTGAAGCTCCAATAATTTTGCTACCTCATATGAGAAGTTGACTCACTAGAAAAGACTGTGATGCTGGGAAAGATTGAAGGCAGGAGAAAAAGAGGGTGGCAGAGGATAAGATGGTTGGATGGCATCACCAACTGGATGGACATAAGTTTGAGCAAACTCTGGGAGATGGTGAAGGACAGGAAAGCCTAGTGGGCTACAGTCCATGGGGTAGCAAAGGGTCAGACACAACTTAGCAACTGAACAACAACAATAACAAGATATAAACAGGGCTTCACAGGTGGCTCAGTGGGTAAAGAATCTGCCTGCAATGCAGGAGATGCAGGTTCAAACCGTAGGTTAGACAGATCCCCTGGAGGAGGGCATGGCAACTCACACTAATATGCATGCTCGGAGAAATCCCAAGGACAGAGGAACCTGGTGGGCTACATACAGTCCATAGGGTCACAAAGAGTTGGACAGGACTGAAGTTACAGAGCGCGTGAGTACACACGCACACACACACACACACACAGTACAAACAAAAACAAAGTAACCAATGGAGTCCTCAAAGCTTTCCCTATCATTCCCCCAGGAGAGTTGAGTGTACACCACTCCTCTGAAATCTGCGCCTGCAGCCCTCTCCATCTCTGGTTATGTGCATTATGCTGATGATTATGTGTACCTCTCCCCATGCAGCCTGCTGAAATTCAAGTTCCCTGAGAAGTATTTGCACCCAGTAAGTATTTAACTCCCTGAAAAATATCCAATCCTGCTATGATTCTCCATTTATACTATGAATAAACCCACAAAGGCTTGCTGATCATGCCTGATTTTAACACAAATATTTTCTCAGGTTTGTTTTTTTTTTTTTGACGAGGACCACTTTTAAAATCTTTACTGAATTTGTTACAGTCTTGCTTCTGTTTTATGATTTGGTTTCATGGCTTCAAGGCATGTGGCATCTTAGTTCCCTGACCAAGGACTGACCCCTTCCTCACCCCCTGCACTGGAAGGCTAACAAGCCTTAATCACTGAACTGCCAGGAAGTCCCAACTGTGAAAATTTTGACAAAAAAATTGGGGGAAAATGCTTACTTCAAAACAGCTTAGCTGAATAAAAGATTCAAATATAAAATAAAATAATGAAATTACATAGGTACCAGAATAAAACACAAGATATACACTCATAACTCTGCTAAGCACCAAACGCTTAGACTTCCGTAAGCGCCAAAGGCAGAGTCAAGTAAAAGTCTGACAGATATGACCGGATAAAAATGAAAACATTTCCATGACGAAACAAGGTGACAGAAAAACAAACCAAAAAATACCATAAACTTATACACACTGAAAAAATAATTGGAAAAACAATGTATGCTGTATATACAACAAAAGGCTAATCACCTTAATATAGAAACACTAGTGTGACAGCATCACGATGGAAGAGCGAAGGATAGGAACAGGCAAAGGAGCATTATGGGAAATATACACACCACATGGTAATCAAATCCACCTGTCATTTAAAAATCCTCATTTGACACAACGAGAGAAGCCACTGCAATGAGAAAGCTGTGCACCACAACTAGTGAGTAGCTTCCACTCACCCCAACTAGAGAAAAGCCCGTGCAGCAATGAAGATCAGGCATGGCCAAAAAACAAAGATAAGACTCCTCATTTGACGTAAGTCCATCAGTTTGGCAGAGACGTCAAGGGCTGATGAAACTGGACTCTCAAAACCTTACTGGTTCTCTGATTGGCAAAACAGCAACCCACGTACCTCAAGTCATTCATGCCACCTGACTCCAAAAAGCCACTCCCAAGAAAAGGAACTGAATAAGCAGGTACAAAATGACGATTCTCAATACAACTTTTAAAAAATACCTGTGGGAGCTGGACACTTAAATGCCCATGAGCAAGCGGGGGAGGAAGAGTGAGGTGTGCATACACTGGGGCACTACACAGCCACGTATCCACACACTTGAGCGTTCACATAGCTCATCTCTGGAAAGTTTCTACCCATTCGCTTCATAATGCTTTTTTTTTGGTATGTTCAGAATTTCAGTAAAAATTACACATGTTCAGTATGCTATAAACACTTTTTCTATCTTCTCTTCACCTACTGTTAAACAAAATGAAGCATATTTATGGTAGTTATATTGTCAAAGGAGTTCTAAGATTTTAATTCAATGGAAAAGAAATTTACTGAGCCTAACACCCAGGAGAGGTTTTAGTTAATGGAAAGATATAAACTGACAACCATAAATATGTAAGAGAACAGGGAAGAAGGAAGACTAACAGATCAGAAAGCAGGAGGGAAGGAGCCGGTTACTCAGAACAGAGCAAGGGTGGGGAGCATATATCTGATCTGAGGTTCTTGCAATGAAAGGCCACATTCTAAGATACTATGGCTTTATCCTCAAACAGTGATGAAAAACTTGGCATCAACAGATGACATGATCCACTCTCTTTAGATGCAGAACTGAACAACTACCCTTTGGTGACTGAACAGAATTCCACCCAACCCTCTACAGCTTCTCCCTGAAGAGCGAAAATATTTGCCCAACCTGAGTTCCACCTTCCCAAATGACGCAGACAAGCACAGTGAGAGGAGAACTCGGGTTGCTTCGTACATGTGCTGTTTCAAATACATAACAGAAAATCATTGCTTCTTATAAATCACTGCTATGGTGAGAAAGTCTGGAGTACAAACAACAATTTTCCTGGATGTATTATTGATGTGGGGCATATACACTAAACATTCTGCATGAAAAAAACAAAACAGTTCCATATTCTAGAAGAATGAAGTTGGAGCTAAAGCCCATAACTTCAGGTACAGGAGGAAAAATTCAATTTATCTAAGGTACTCAACTGGAATACTCAACCAAAGAACACTTACTCAATTTATAAAAACCAACAATTATAAAAATTAGCCATTTGCTTCTGTAAACCCTACAAACTCATGTTGTTATAAAAACTGTGAAAAAACTCTACCATCAACTAGCCAGTCTGCACATGAACCACACTTTAAGACAACATCAGAGTTACAGCTGTAAAAACACAACTACAATGAAAATTCTGAACACACCTGCACATTAGAAGCTGCCTGTCGTTTGGAATGCGGTAACTGAATACTGGGAGCGCTGCCATGAGAAAAGTAGGGCCACTGCTGCAGAGTGTCCACACCAGTGGACATGGCAGCCTGCAACCAGTGACAGGGCCTCCGACTGGGGGTGAGGGCAGTCTCAGGAAGCACCCCTCTGGCTCTCAGCACAGCTCCCAGAGGTCATACCAAGGCAGGCCTCCTCACTCCAGCTCTCTCCACTCTGCTGGGTCCACTGTGGTTCAGCCAGTCTGCTGCAAAGCAGAAGGTTCTCAAGGGACAGGGCAGGACAGTCTCTGCCTTCTGCTCCATACACAGGAGCCAAGGCCTCACAGAACCTCAATCAGGCATTTCAGAGTTTAGATGAAAAAGAAAAAGGTAGCCAAGTGGCTAAGGTGCTCCTCTATGTAGAAATATACATGTATATGTATATATATTTTTTGGCCACATGCGTGCAGGCACCTAGTTCTCAGACCAGGGAATGAACCCATGCCCTGCAGTGAAAGCACAGAGTCCTAACCACTGAACAGCCAGGAAAGTCTCTATATAGATATAATTTTTTGAAAGTAGGATTTTAACATTAAATCCATTCTCTGTCACAACTGCCTAGTTTTAACTGTGATTTTAGGCCAGTTACTGAAAGCTAAGCACTGAAGAATTGATGCTTTTGAACTGTGGTGTTGGAGAAGATTTCTGAGAGTCCCTTGGACTGCAATATCCAACCAGTCCATTCTGAAGGAGATCAACCCTGGGATTTCTTTGGAAGGAATGATGCTAAAGCTGAAACTCCAGTACTTTGGCCACCTCATGCGAAGAGTTGACTCATTGGAAAAGACTCTGATGCTGGGAGGGATTGGGGCAGGAGGAAAAGGGGACGACAGAAGATGAGATGGCTGGATGGCATCACCGACTCGATGGACGTGAGTCTGAGTGAACTCCGGGAGATGGTGATGGACAGAGAGGCCTGGCGTGCTGCAGTTCAGGGGCTGCAAAGAGTCAGACACACTGAGTGACTGGACTGACTGACTGAGAGATTACTGAACTTTATCTCTTACTAAAAACAAGAAAAACGGGGGGAAAAAAACCTTTAAATATGAAGTAAGAGCATAGCAAACATACGAAAAAACAACAAAAGTACCATGAACAACTCTAACAAAACAACCCTTACCACTCTCTCTTTCCTCAAACTGTATCACAGTAACAAGGTAGCAACGCTATGTGTTTAAGGGATGACATAAAATTTACCTATTAAACAAATCCTGCAACAGAAAAATAGGGCTATAGACTTTAAACCGATTATATGTCAAGATTCCACCTGATTTAAGTGTTTTTTTAAAAAAGGAAATATTAAGCCATAAAAAAGTAATTATTTAACCAGGAATTCCTTCCTTCCTCTACAATCAAAAAAATCCTGGAATCTGAGCTTTGAGAAAATACACACTAGTAACAAAACATACCACCAGTATCAGAAGAGGTGCTCTATGTGTAAATAACTTGAACTACTGTCCCAGATTTTATTTTCTTAAATGGGAAGAATGAAATCAAACACCAAAAACATATCAACAGTATAGCTGATACCTTTATAAAGTTAGAGGTAAAAAACACTTACAATTTTTGCATTTTTCCCACTTTTCCTTAGTTGCTGAACAGCAAACGCATGCTCAACATTATCCATGGAGACTCCATTAACCATTGCCACCCGGTCATTTTCCCTAAAGAAAAAAAATGATCAAAACAACATGTTAGACAGAATCACACAGATAAGTTTATAAAGGAGTTTTCAAGATAGGATTTTAAAAAGATATTCCCATTATGGGCTAATTAATGTATCTTCAGATCAATAATTGTAAACATGTACAACTATTTTCTTTCAGATCGCCCACAAGAAATGTTTAGCAAGTAACTAACCACAGGTCATTTATTATTTACCTATTAATACAAAGGTTCCTGAAAGGACTGAACAGGTATACTGCTGTTGTTGGTCAGTGGCCAAGTCATGTCCAATTCTTTGCAATCCACTGGACTGTAGCACACCAGGCTCCTCTGTTTATGGGATTTTCCAGGCAAGAATACTGGAGTGGGTTGCCATTCCCATCTCCAGGGGATCTTCCTGACTCACGGATCGAACCTGGGTCTCCTGCATTTGCAGGCAGAATCTTTACCACTTGATCCACCTATGAAACCCTGATCAGGTACTATAGCACACAAAATGATTTCTGCTGGTACAGTGACATGCATTCAATGACACTAAGTCATAAGCCTGGAAAAAGTTATTCTATCTTTAAAGATAAAGCCTTTCTCCTTCCAGTTTTCTTTCAGTCCTCCTAATCAAATTCATGTTTTTGCAAGTGCATTTTTTGCCTCTCTTCAATCTTGCTAATCTTCCTGCTTAACAAGAAATGGTAAGATTCTTGGTGAGCAGCTCCTGAAGGCTAGATTCTACTCCAAACTGAGTAACAAGTTTTATTTCCACTATCTTTATTTTTTACACTGACCTACTTAAGGTAAGTGAAACTAGCTTTCCATTTATGACAGATAAGCATAAACACATATTAATTTAGAGGAATCACTAGCATGATGTGCTGGTGGCAGAGGGCAGGAGAGTACCTGTGACCTGGTGCCCACAAGGAGAAAGAAGCACACTTACTGCAGCTGTCCTTCTGCAGGCCCCCCCTTTAGCACATCTGAAATCACGATGGAGGTTTCCCCGCTCTGGAAATGTGGATTATCTCTTCCACCAGATATTGCAATTCCAAATCCAAATCCAGGAGCCTGAAGTAACAATTAGAGTAAAATGTCATTATCAGGTCATCGTCTACAGTCAGTCCTACACAAAACACTCCTCACTTGTCCAGACACACACGAGGATGAGAGATCCCGGTATGGGAACACAGCTCTAATGAATGTAATGCTGGGTGGAACAGAAAACTGAAAACTGCCAACCACGCCAATGTTAAGAACTACCACACACTTAAAAATTCTCAACACTGAAATTCTCAGTTCCTTTTGGCTTTTCAGAAGGTTTCTTGAGGGAATTGGCAGTGCCCCAGTATGATCACCACAAACACTGGCAAACAATTCATAAATGACTCTTATCTGCAACAGAAAGGAGTATAGTGTTGGTATGTGCTTCAAGATGGGGAACCTGGAAAACAATGCTATCTAAAGGAAGCCAACTACAAAAGACCACACACATATACAATTCCTCTTATACGAGATTAAAGACCAACACGTTTAAGACAAAGTAGACTGGTGATTTGCTGAGGGCCAGGGTGGTGGAACGAGATCCAACCAGTCCATTCTAAAGGAGATCAACTCTGGGATTTCTTTGGAAGGAATGATGCTAAAGCTGAACTCCAGTACTTTGGCCACCTCATGCAAAGAGTTGACTCATTGGAAAAGACTCTGATGCTGGGAGGGATTGGGGGCAGGAGGAAAAGGGGGCGACAGAGGATGAGATGGCTGGATGGCATCACCGACTCGATGGACGTGAGTTTGAGTGAACTCCGGGAGATGGTGATGGATAGGGAGGCCTGGTGTGCTGTGATTCATGGGGTCGCAAAGAGTCAGACACGACTGAGCAACTGAACTGAACTGAACTGAGGGTGGTGGAGAGGGATGGAGAGATGGGGGAGGAATGGCTTATGAGTACATTATTTCTTTTTAGGGTAATGAAATGTTTAAAAAGTGACTGGTGATGGTCCTACAGCTCTGTGACTAAACTAAAAAGTCACTAAATTATACATTTTAAAGAGTGAATTGTATAGTATGTGAATTACATTGCAGTAAAGCTACTGCCCACCCTCCCCAAAAAAAGGCTAATGTGAAAAATAAACAGAAAAACATCTGGGTGGCCAAAGTAAAAGCAACTGCCTGAATTTATGTTTCCAAAATAACACAAAGCAAATCACTAGGCAAAACCATACCTTTGGTATAATTCAGAAAAAGAGAATATCCAAATTTCAAAACAGCTAGACACAGGGCTCAAATTTCAAAAATAAATAAAATAGGACATATTAGAAAGAAAACAACTTTTAGCACACAATGAGAAAACATAAGAGACTACAGAACAAATTCAAATAAATGGGATAACTTAGATAATGGAAAATTTTGTAAGGAAATATAGATTATTGAAATTGACTCTATTAGAAATTACATTTAAACAACCCAATTTCTGGAGAGGAAACAGAGATAGTTATGAGGGAATTATCTCACAAAAAATACCAGGCACAGATATTTCACAGGGGAATTCCACCAAAACATCGATATCCAGAGAGCCTTGGAACTCCATGAGTCGTTCCAGAGCATTCTAACATTAAAGGGAGATTTCTCAACTCTTCTCAAGAAGCAATTGTAACACTGACATCTAAATGTGATAATGACTCCCCATGATCAAAACAGAGCCCCCTCCAAATAGTACAGCCTAACACCATTTTTAAAGGCCTACATCATATAAATACACCATGACAAGGTGGTTTATTTCCAAAACTGGTATATTAGGAAAGCCATTATATAAGAGTTATATACTAGTAAAACTGGGGGGGGGAATTCAGAGATTAAATTCATAGACCCTGAAAAGGGCTTTGACAAAATCCAACATTCACGACCAAAGGGGGGGGGGGGGGATTAAGAAGATGCTTTCAATCTATTTTAATATTTTTTTCCCACACACATTATTTGAAAAGGAGTTACTTTAGAAAGTCTCTAGGGTAATGATGGATATTCATCTTTCGTTTTATATCGGTAAGTGACAGTTTCTTAGTAGGAGGCTGTAGTGTGCAATCTGAAACTGACACAGAGGACCTTCTGTATTTGTTGTTACACGAACACCTGTCCACTGGCCCATTCTGGACTTTGAATGGATATTTTATCCATCATGATTTTATAACAGCATGAAACTGAAAGTCATTTAGTCATGTCTGATTCTCTGCAAACCCACGGACTATACAGTCCATGGAATTCTCCAGGCCAGAATACTGGAGTGGGTAGCCTTTCCCTTCTCCAGGGAATCTTCCCAACCCAGGGATCAAACCCAGGTCTCCAGCATTGCAGGTGGATTCTTTACCAGCTGAGCCACAAGGGAAGACCAAGAATACTAGAGGGGGTAGCCTACCCCTTCTCCATCTTCCCAACCCAGGAATTGAACCAGGGTCTCCTGAATTGCAGGTAGATTCTTTACCAACTGAGCTATCAGGGAAGCCTTATAAGAGATGTCTTTAGTCATCTGGAAAATACTTCAAACGATGACACATTTCATCACTATATAACATTTTTTTAAGTTATGCTTTAATGAATATCACCACCAATGCAATCACAGTCTTAAAGTACTGCAAAGTATTGAGCTCATCTCATGGTGGCAGATAATCCAAATTTTTGTGAAAAAATTCAATTTTCCTTGCCTGGAAACAAATATTATCAGCTGTCTTCCTTAAAGGAACAGGTAGTTACTGGAGAGAAATACCTGTCAAACATTCCAGTCTGGATAATCATTCCTTCAAATAAAAACAGTGTCACATACACCAATACGCAGATGGTTGAGCTTCCAATTCAAACAATCAGCACACAAGTACTTCACTATAAAGCAGAAATGCCTTATGCATATTTCCCATTTCAATATATGGTAGCATGCTAGTATCTTTCAATTTTTGTATTTTTTAATACTTTTATTTATTTACTTTCTGACTATGCTGCGTGCGTTTTCATTGCTGTGCCCAGGCTTTGCCTAGTTGCAGCATGGGAGGATTATCTCCAATTGTGTTGCATGGGCTTCTCTTGTTGCAGAGCAGGGGCTCTTGGCCACATGGGCTTCCGTAGTTGCAGCTCCTCTGGCAGATGATTTTTTAAATGTCTTTTCACAAGCTGACATAGTAAAACTAGTAACTTTTACTACTTTCAGTTACTCTGCAGCAGAACTGGAAGCGCTCTTAGGAGCTGTGTGTGCGCCCAGGGCTCCCTGAGGGTCTAGTGCCACACTCCTTGATCTGTCAGGGCTGAGGCCAGATTCACCTCATACCTCTGCTGCTGAAACTTCACTGCAAGTATCAACACAGTGAAAAAGACAAGTGACATTTTTGTGCTGTTATGTAAATAGCTTGTACTAAGTACAAAAAGACTTCAGAGACCTTCGGGGTCCTCAGCCCATACTTCTAAAACACTGACATTAAAAACCATTGAAAAATGTGGGGGGAAAAAAGAGCCAATGAAACACACAATTCAAAGATATGAACTGTTAAAACTCATAATTAGAGAAATACACATTAAAATCACATAGAGAATGGTAAAAAATTAAAGTATAACAGCACATTTTGTTGAGGAGGCTACAGCAAAAGAGGCCCCACTGCTAATGGTCATGCAAAGTGCTGCAGCTCTGTGGGGAGGAACCTGGCAATCCTAACGAAATCACAAACTGTTTACTCACCCAACAGTAAGAAAACACACATGTGCACAGTCATTCACTGCAGACTGTTAGCTGCAAATACTGGAAAAAACTAATGCCCAAGTGTTATCTCCAGGGCAGGGCTGGGAGGGGTGTGTTCAGTTCAGTTCAATTTGCAACCCCATGGACTGCAGCACGCCAGGCCCCCCTGTCCATCACCAACTCCTGGAGTTTACTCAAACTCATGTCCATTAAGTTGGTGGTGTCATCCAACCATCTCAATCCTGTCGTCCCCTTCTCCTCCCTCCTTTAATCTTTCCTAGCACCAGGATCTTTTCCAATGAGTCACTTCTTCACATCAGGTGGCCAAAGTATTGGAGTTTCAGCTTCAGCATCAATCCTTCTAATGAATATTCAGGACTGATTTCCTTAACGATGGACTGGCTGGATCTCCTTATCATCCAAGGGACTCTCAAGAGTTTTCTCCAACACCACAGGTCAAAAGCATCAATTCTTCTGCACTCAGCTTTCTTTATAGTCCAACTCTCAGATCCATATATGACTACTGAAAGAACCATAGCTTTGACTAGATGGACCTTTGTTTGCAAAGTAATGTCTCTGCTTTTTAATATGCTGTCTAGGTTGCTCATAGGAGTCTTTTAATTTCATGGCTGCATTAACCATCTGCAGTGATTTTGGAGCCCAGGAAATAAAGTCTGTCACTGCTTCCATTGTTTCTCCATCTATTTGCCATGAAGTGAAGGACCAGATACCATGATCTTCGTTTTTTGAATGCTGAGTTTTAAGACAGCTTTTTCACTCTCCACTCTCACTTTCATCAAGAGGCTCTTTAGTTCTTTTTTGGTTTCTGCCAGAAGGATGGTATCATCTGTGTCAGTTCAGTTCAGTTGCTCAGTCGTGTCCGACTCTTTGCAACCCCATGAACCGCAGCACACCAGGTCTCCCTGTCCATCATCAACTCCCAGAGTCCACCCAAACCCATGTCCATTGAGTCAGTGACACCATCCAACCATCTCATCCTCTTCTCCTTCTCCTACTTTCAGTCTTTCCCAGCATCAAGGTCTTTTCCAATGAGTCAGCACTTTGCATCAGGTGGCCAAAGTATTGGAGTTTCAGCTTCAACATCAGTCCTTCCAATGAACACCCAGGACTGATCTCCTTTAGGATGGACTGGTTGGATCTCCTTGCAGTCCAAGGGACTCTCAAGAGTCTTCTCCAACACCACAGTTCAAAAGCATCAATTCTTCTGCGCTCAGCTTTCTTTAGTCCAACTCTCACATCCATACATGACCACTGGAAAAACCACAGCCTTGACTAGATGGACCTTTGTGGCAAGTAATGTCTCTGCATTTTAATATGCTGTCTAGGTTGGTCATAACTTTCCTTCCAAGGAGTAAGTAAGCGTCTTTTAATTTCATGGTTGTAATCACCATCTGCAGTGATTTTGGAGCCCAGAAAAATACAGTCAACCACTGTTTCCCCATCTATTTGCCATGAAGTGATGGGAGCGGATGCCATGATCTTAGTTTTCTGAATGTTGAGCTTTAAGCCAACTTTTTTTACTATCCTCTTTCACTTTCATCAAGAGGCTCTTTAGTTCTTCCTCACTTTCTGCCATAAGGGTGGTGTCATCTGCATATCTGAGGTTATTGATATTTCTCCTGGCAATCTTGAGGGATGTGTTATTCTTTGGCTTTTTTTCCTCCTTGGGAAGAAGCTAGGAGTAATCTTTTATTCTGTGTGCTTTAATGCTTACATTTATATCTTGCTTGCTAGTTCTTCTTTTTTAAAAATTTAAAATGTAACACAAAAATATTAAAGAAATACCCCAAATGAAAATGTCAGGAACTCTCATGGAGAGGAGAGATGAGTAGCTATTTCTGAGGATTTGCTTGTGAACAGTGAGTGCAGTTCTGGCTGCAGGAGACAGGGCCTCAGAGCCAGCAGACCTCACACTGCGGGGCGTCATCCTGCTGCGTCAGCACTCCCTAGGCTACCTTCATGACTACCCAGGAGGTCTTTGATGCCGAGCCCTGGCAGCAGATGAGACTCACTTGGGATCAGTGTCGAAAGTGCTCGACGATTTCCAGCCCCTCAACAGATATCAATTAAACAATACTAGATGAGGGCGATGGCAGGTATTCTTTTAAAAATCTCACATCATGCAAAATGCCAAGCTGGATAATTCCCAAGCTGGAATCAAGATTGCGGGGAGAAATATCAACAACTTCAGATATGAAGATAAAACCACTCTAATGACAGAAAGTGAAGAGGAAATAAAAAGCCTCTTGATGAAGGTGCGAGAGTGAAAAAGCTGGCTTAAAACTCAACATTCAAAAAACTAAGATTATGGCATCTGGTCCCAACACTTCACAGCAGACAGGGGAAAAGTGGAAACAGTGACAGATTTTATTTTCTTGAACTCCAAAATCATTACAGTTGGTGACTGCAGCCACAAAATTAAAAGACACCTGTCCTTTGGAAGGCAAGTCATGACAAACCTAGACATATTAAAAAGCAGAGATGTCATGTTCCTGACAAAATTCCACATAGTCAAAGCCATGGTTTTTCCAGTAGTCATGTATGGATGTGAGAGCTTGCACATAAAGAAGCTGAGTGCAAAGAATTGATGCTTTCAAACTGTGGTGCTGGAGAAGACTCTGAGAGTCCCTTGGGCTGCAAGGAGATCAAACCAGTCAATCCTAAAGGAAATCAACCCTGAACATTCACTGGCAGGACTGATGCTGACGCTCCAACCCTTTGGCCACCTAATTCGAAGAACCAACTCACTGGAAAAGACCTTGATGCTGGGAAAGAATGAGGGCAGGAGGAGGAGGAGGGGATGAGAGAGGATGAGATGGCTGGATGCCATCATTGACTGAATGGATATGAGTCTGAGCAAACTGGGAGATACTGAAGGACAGGGAAGCCTGGCATGCTAACAGCAACAAAGCGATTCTAATGGGCAGTCAGGGCTAAAAATGTCAGCCTTAAACACTTAAACACTTAAACATCAGACGTGAGTGACAGTCACAACTCCACAGGCTCAGCGATCCCCCTACACTCCCTTCTCCCAGGGAAGACCCCCTCTGAAACCTGTGCAGACTGACACTGTCACCACCGTTTCATCTGGCCTCTCCTCCATGGCACCACAATCTACTCTCCATTGGGCTGCAAGGATTATTATTCTAGAGCAAATCTGACTCTGCTGTTTCACTACCCTCCACATTTGCAGTATCCTGAAAGGCATGGCCAACGTGCTTCCCAGCACCGGTCCTGGCTCTGACACTCGTCACCACTGCTCCCACTTCAGCAGTCCACGCACATCAAGCTCTGAGCTTTCGCATTCTTCTCTGCTTCGGATTCCTATGGCTCCTCACCCTTTGACATTCAGGTTCACTGCTGTCTCCTTCCTAAAACCATCCCAGCCCTCCACGGGCAGCAGTCCTGTCTTATAGGCTCCCTGAGCACCCACACCCAGTCCGACCCCACACAAGCACAGTAAGTAGCCTGGATGTCAGAGCTCCACTTGGGAGGGAGCTACACATGCTTCTACAGTCCCAGCTAAGCCCAACCCTGCACCAGCCTAACACAAAGTGGGTGAACAACGTTAGTGCACTAGAGCACTGTAAGTATCTGACTATTCAATTTAACTCCATTTCCCTTTAGAGTTGTCTTTTTTACAACTAGCACGAATTTAAGCACTAAATACTCATTAGCAGCCATAGTAGTTCCAAGGATTTAGAATTTTCTGCATCTCCAAATAAAAACCCACAGACATTCACAACAAAACCAGGTAACCAATACACCCCATTGAGGACGCAGGTGGAGAGGATCAACACCTGTTAGATGTGCATGCTCCCAACTCAAGAAGAGAGCCACAGGCAGCTGATGTCTCCCAAACTGGAGGAACCCCCAAATAACTGACATAATAGCAGCTGAAATCAGTCATCAATGAGAGCAAGAGCCTGCAGAGAGCCTGAATGCGGGGAGCGGTGTCACCCCAGGACTTCTCAATACGGACCCGCCACGCCCTGTGAAGACTGCGGGTTCAGACTCCAGGGGACAGGAGAGCAGAACATACAAGGTGCGGAGGGCACAGGCCTAGAAAGCGTCCGAAAACAGTAGCTATGTTTCTTGAGCGCAAGCATACACATACAAGAAGACTAAGCCAATTTCTAAAAGCTCAAGAAGGCTAATTTCCCATAAAAATGAACACAAAAGGGATTATGATAAAATCCCCAACAAAACTGCTATAGAAGATGGAGAGCAGCAGAATATCCCTAAGGAAAATGGAAGCATGGCAAAAAGAGTGCTCAAAAGAAAAATAAAGGATCAAAACTGCGACTTTTATTAAGCAAGTGAAAAGACATAAAGAAAACTTACAGGACATAACAGTACAAACAAGAATTTTCAAAAACTAAAAAATGAGGCCGACAGAATTCATGCTAATTAGAAAATTTTAAAAGCAATTTTATATAGGGACACAAATAAATATACTACCATGAAAGAAACAAAGTAAAACAGAAATCATTTTTAAAACAGAAATGATTCAGGGATTTTTTAAAAAAAGGATTTGAGAGGAAATGACAAATAATGAAGACAGGCAAAAGAGATACAACATATAAATAAAAGGAGTTCCTAAAGAACAAAACCAAAATAAAAGAAAAAATAAAACAGTAAAACTAGAATTAAATATTTCCTTTCCTATATACATTATATAGATAGATAAAAAACTGTACATACTCAAAGGACACAAATCCCTGTAGATATCTGAGAATACCAATTCAGAGGAAACACCAAAATATATTCAAGTAAACTGACTAGATTTTAAGGAAGAAGACTCATTTGTATCTAGGCAAAATTTTAAAAGAAATAAAAATCAGATTATCATCACATTAGGGTAGTGACCCATTATGTCAAAAATACTCAAGGGAAACAGTGAGTTACGGGGTTTTATGTCCCGTAAAGCTAATCTTCAAGTATAAAAGGGCAGAGATAAGCTACTAAACATGTAAAAAAACCCTTAGGGAATATCGGTTTTCATGATCCCTTCCTAATAGAAAATAACTTTCTGACAATCAAAATGACAAGCATCACATGAAAAGGACTGGTGATAAAGATACACCTACATACAATACTAAGATTAAATGAGGATTAAAGGATGAAAGGGTTAAATTTTATAATAACTATATGATGAAGATAGTTGTAAAACCATTTCTTTAAATGGGGGAGAGGAACAGTGTGAGCATTTGCTAAAAAAACTTTTAATACTGTTTCCAGTAATCAAAATTGACGATAGTATAATTATTACTATCCCAAGGCAATTGTATACTCTGTATTGGATTTACAAAAACACTAGCATGGTGCTTTTCAGAGGGATTTTCCAAAGAAATGGAAAATAATCCACTTTTCTCACATATGTTGACCATAAAAAAATTTAGATGCATCAAAATATAGTTGATTTTCATATCTTTACATGAGAAAATGTCCAAGATAATGATTTACTATGGTGATGGGAGAATTGGTTTAAAACACTATATATAATATGATCTCATTTATTTGTATGCACACACACATATATGGCTATAGTTTTTGGATGAATTAAAAGCATCAGAAGAATTTTATTTCCATCATATTTCATTCTTTCAAGACCACAAGCAGCCTGTACTTTTACCTTTTACCTATATAGGAAAGGATTAGTGAAACTAATCTGATGGTAAACAGGAGACCTACAATCTGTTCAGTTACTTTCCCATTTCACTGAACACTAGATACACCCATTCCTTTACATTATAATTGCTTCTGCAGAGAGTAGTTACAACAGGGGCCATATGGCCAACAAAGCTAAAACTATTTACTGTCTGACCTTCTGTATCAAGAGGAATGGTTTGCCCACTCATCTGCTGAAATTCTTCTTATTTTTTAGTCAAAGGATAATTGCTTTACAGAATTTTGTTGTTTTCTGTTAAACTTCAACTTGAATCAGCTATAGGTGTACATATGACCCTTCCCTCTTGAACCTCCCTCCCAATCCCAGCCCTCTAGGTTGATACTGGAACACCTGTTTCAGTTCCCTGAGACACGGCAAATTCCCACTGGCTATCTATTTTACATATGGTAATATAAGTTTCCATGTTACTCTCTCCATACATCTCACCCTCTCCTCCCCTCTAAGTATTTCCTGATCCCTTAAAAGACTTCTTAAAATGGGGGAAAGAGTCCTGAAAGTTGCTGGCTGCTGAAATAGAACTGCACAATATGAACACACCCTCCTCCAAAGACTCTTCTGTCTCCTTCAAAAATGCTCAACTCTTTGAAGATTCTTCTTGCCTTTTTTCCCTCCTGTTTTTATGCCAAATTTCTACAACTACATTTCTACATTTATTCTAAAACTTAATTCTAACTTTTCTCACCTTACACACACAGTTTACTTCTACAGTTTCTGTCGTCTGCCTCCTCTTTCCTTCTTCCAATCTACCCTCAACATTCTATGAAAACTGTTCCAGTTATATGTTTTCACAGTGAACACAGGGTCAAAAAATTTTTGGACTAAATGGATCCTTTGCAATCATTTGCTCAAGTTCCTTTTCACCAATGAATTCAGAAAGCCTGGAGTCCTATAGTCACTTTACTAACTGATAAGTAGACCACGGGTAGGAAGAGCCTCTTGACGAAAATGAAAGCGGATAGAGAAAAAGCTGGCTTAAAACTTAAAATTCAGAAAACTAAGATCATGGCATCCAGTCCCATCATTTCATGGAAAATAGATGGGGAAACAATGGAAACAGTGACAGACTTTATTTTGTTGGGTTCCAGAATCATTGCAGATGGTGACTGCAGCCATGAAATTAAGACACTTGCTTCTTGGAAGAAAAGCTATGAGCAACCTAGTTCAGTTCAGGCACTCGGTCGTGTCCGACTCCCTGCGACCCCGTGATATGCAGCACGCCAAGCCTCCCTGTCCATTACCAACTCCCGGAGTTTACCCAAACTCATGTCCACTGAGTCAGTAATGCCATGTAACCATCTCATCCTCTGTTGTCCCCTTCTCCTCCTGCCTTCAATCTTTCCCAACATCAGGGTCTTTTCACATGAGTCAGCTCTTCACATCAGGTGGCCAAAGTATTGGAGTTTCAGCTTCAACATCAGTCCTTCCAATGAACACCCAGGACTGATCTCCTTTAGGATGGACTGGTTGGATCTCCTTGCAGTCCAAGGGACTCTTCAAGAGTCTTCTCCAACACCACAGTTCAAAAGCATCAATTCTTCTGAGCTCAGCTTTCTTTAGTCCAACTCTCATATCCATACATGACCACTGGAAAAACCATAGCCTTGACTAGATGGACCGTTTTTGACAAAGTAATGTCTCTGCTTTTTAATATGCTGTCTGGGTTGGTCATAACTTTCCTTCCAAGGAGTGAGCGTCTTTTAATTTCACGGCTGTAATCACCATCTGCAGTGATTTTGGAGCCCAAAACATAAAGTCAGCCACTGTTTCCCCATCTATTTGCCATGAAGTGATGGGACCAGATGTCCCACGATCTTAGTTTTCTGAATGTTGAGCTTTAAGCCAACTTTTTCACTCTCCTCTTTCACTTTCATCAAGAGGCTCGTTAGTTCTTCTTCATGTTCTGCCATAAGGGTGGTGTCATCCACATATCTGAGGTTACTGATATTTCTTCTGGCAATTTTGATTCCAAAAATTCCAATTTTGTGCTTCATCCAGCCCAGCGTTTCTCATGATGTACTCTGCATGTAAGTTAAATAAGCAGGGTGACAATATAAAGCCCTGACGTACTCCTTTTCCTATTTGGAACCAGTCTGTTATTCCATGTCCAGTTCTAACTGTTGCTTCCTGACCTGCATATAGATTTCTCAAGAGGCAGGTCAGGTGGTCTGGTATTCCCACCTCTTTCAGAATTTTCCACAGTTTATTGTGATCCACAAAGCCAAAGGCTTTGGCATAGTCAATAAAGCAGAAATAGATGTTTTTCTGGAACTCTCTTGCTTTTTCGATGATCCAGCGAATGTTGGCAATTTGATCTCTGGTTTGTTCCTCTTTCTTTTCTAAAACCAGCTTGAACATCTGGAAGTTCACGGTTCATGTATTGCTTAAGCCTGGCTTGGAGAATTCTGAGCATTACTTTACTAGCGTGTGAGATGAGCAACCTAGACAGCATATTAAAAAGTAGAGACTTTGCACAACAAAGGTCAGTCTAGTTAAAGCTACAGTTTTTCCAGTAGTCACGTATGGATCTGAGAGTTGGACCATAAAGAAAGCTGAGCACCGAAGAACTGATGCTTTTGAACTGTGGTATTGGAAAAGACTTAGTAAGAATCCCTAGGACCACAAAGAGATCAAACCAGTCAATCTTAAAAGAAATCAGTCCTGAATATTCATCGGAAGGACTGATGCTGAGGCTGAAGCTCCAATACTTTGGCCACCTGATGCGAAGAACTGACTCACTGGAAAAGACCCTGATGCCGTCAAAGATTGAAGGCAGGAGGAGAAGGGGGCGACAGAAGATGAGATGGCTGGATGGAATCACTGACTCGATGGATATGAGTCTGAGCAAGCTCTGGGAGTTGGTGATGGACAGGGAAGCCTGGCATGCTGTAGTCCAGGGAGTCACAGAGTCGGACATGACTGACTGACTGAACAGGACACCTCCAATTGGGGGTGTCCTCCTCCAAAACTGTCCTTTTCTCCACAAAACTGAACTTACCACCAATGTTCTTTAAAAAAAAAAAAAAGAGCCAAACTTTGGCCCCTTTCTTATCAATGTTACTACTTTTTATTTGATTCATTTTATTACACATACATGTAGTTTATGTGCTAGAACTACAAGAGTTTTGAATTTTAGGTATTATATTCCATAAATATCCCTTATATTTAAAGTTAAATTTTACATATAAGTGAGAAGAGCATTATATGCTGCGTCCAGAGACCTGCAGTCAAGATGCTCCTCCTTGGGACCATTTCCCTAGACCTTTCTGAGACTTAGGTTTATTCTATGTGGTTACTGACACCTGTCATAATGCTGGGAAAGACTGGGGGCAGAGAGGATTAGATGGTTGGATGGCATCACTGACTCAACAGACATGAATTTGAGCAAACTCTGGGAGATAGCAAAGGACAGGGAAGATTGGCATGCTGCAGTTCATGGGGTCACGAAGAGTTAGACATGACTCAGTGACTGAACACCACCACAGAGAATAAAGGCTCTGAAACATTCATAATGCACTCTATCAATTATACACAATGGCATCCAACCAGGTAAAACAAGGCTAGCTTAGCTTATATCCTCACCTCAGTGTAAATGCTTACTTCTACCCATCACACACTAGTTGATGCAGAATTCCACTCTCCTGGCCTCTTTTCTTAGAACAGCTTTATTGACATATAAATTCATGTCACAGCTTGTATCAGTACTTCATTTCTTGTTCAGCAATATTCCATTGCATGGATATAAGACATTTTGCTTATTCATCATCGATGAATGGGCATGTGGGCTATTTGTAGTTTCAGGCTACCGTGAATAATGCTGCTATGAACACTGATGTTTAAGCTATTGTGCTGGTATCCGTCTTCATTTTTCTTGGGTATATGCCTAGCAGCAGAGCTGCTGGTCACATGTAATTCTATGTTTACCTCTTGAATATTTTAGTTTACCACAGTTGGCTCCACCAGCCAACATCCACATCTTCATCAACACTTATTACTGTCTGCTTCTGTGATCACAGTCATTCCAGACGGTGCCACTCTCACTTTTGACATATGGTTCCCTGATGGTCAGTGCCACTGAGCACCTTTTCATATGTTTATTGAATAGTTCTGTATCTTCTTTGGAGAAATGTCTTATTAAAATTCTTCAGTCCATTTAAAATACTGAATTGTCTTTTTACTTCTGAATTTCTGTATTCTGGATACAAGTCCCTTCTCATGCATCCTTTGTGCTCAGTCACTCAGTCATGTCCGACTGTTTGTGATCCCACGGACTGCAGCCCTCCAGGGTCCTCTGTCCATGGAATTCTCCAGGCAAGAATACTGGAGTGGGTTGCCATTTTCTCCTCCAGAGGATCTTCCCAACCCAGGGATCAAACCTGCCATCTCCCTTGTCTTTCTGTACTGCAGGCAGATTCTTTACTGCTGAGCCACCAGGGAAGCCCCTGTCAGATACCTGATTTGCAAATATTTTCTTTCTCCCATTCTATGGGTTATACCTTCACTTTCTTACTGAAAGTTTCTTGGTTTCCTTTGAAACACAAAAAATTTTAATTTTGATGCAGCCTTATTTTACCGGTTTACTCTTTAATTTCCTGTATTTTCATGATCTTATCTAAGAAATCAGTGCCTAACCTCAAGTCATAAAGATTTATTCCTATGTTTTCTTCTAACTTACATTTAGGTTTTGAGCACGGAGGTTAATTATGTTCTTAGTGTAAAACAGGAGTCAAAATTCACTAGTTTTCACATGCTCAACCAGTTATCCCAGTACCATCAGTCAGGACTATTCCTTTTTTCATTTAATTATCCCCGCCCGTTGTTCCAAGGTTATTTATTCAACTACCTCTCTATTTGAAACACTTACCTGCTTGACCTTGTATTATCTATCTCTTAACTAGATTCCTTGCTTTCAACATACTTTCCCCATTTAATTTTTTTAGTTTTAGGTGTACAACATACTGCTTAAATTTTTTTTTTACTTATATAGAGTTGATTTACATTATTTTCAAGTATACAAAACCATGATACAAGTTTTTATAGATTATACTCCTTTTATAGTTACTATAAAAATACTGGCTATAATCCCATCCTATATAATATAACCCTACAGCTTATTTTATAAATAGTAGTCTTATCTCTTAACCCCTCTACTCCTATCTTGAACCTCCCGTTTCCTCTCTTCACTGGTAACCACTAGTTTGTTCTCTTTATCTGTGTCTATTTCTTTTTTGTTATATTCACCAGTTTTATTTTTGATTCTGCATATCATCTAATAAGTGTAATACTCTCTAGGTCCACCCATGTTGTTGCAAATGGCCTTATTTCATTCTTCTTTATGGATGAGGAATACTCCATACTGTCTGGTGGCTCAGACAGTAAAGAATCTGCCACCCGCAATGTGGGAGAGACCTGGGTTTGATCCCTGAATTGGGAAAATCCCCGGGAGGAGAGGACGGCCACCCACTCCAATATTCTTACCTGGAGAATCCCCATGAACAGAGGAGCCTGGCAGGCTACAGTCCATGGGGTCGCTAAGAGTCGGACACAAATGAGTGACTGCACAGCACAATGTTCCACTGTGTTTATGTACCACATCTTCTTTATCCATTCACCTGCTGATGAACACTTAGGTTGCTTTAGTATCTTGGTTATTGTTAACTAGTGCTGCTATGAGCACTGAGGTGCATGTATCTTTACAAATTAGTCTTTGTTTTCTTCGAATATACAACCAAAAGTGGAACTGCTAGATTGTATGGTAGTTCTATTTTTGGTTTTCTGAGGAACCGCTGTACTGTTTTCCATAGAAGCTGCACTAGTTTACATTCCCACCAGGGTACTAGGGTTCCCATTTCTCCACATCCTCACCAACACTTGTTATTTGTAGACTTTTTGATGATGGCCATTCTCAAGGTCCCAAGAGGTCCTGGGGCTGGTGTGAGTCTGCTGGCAGGTAGGGATGAGGTCCAGGGGACCATAGGGCTCATGCCCTATGAAAGAAGTGAAAAGAGGTTCTAGGGCTAGTACCAGCCAACTGGTGGGCAGAGGCAAGTCCTGGGGTCTCTGGCTGCAGGGAACCCAGGAACCACTGGTGAGAGGGGCTGAGGCCCAAAGGGTGCTGGGCTGGTGTCTGCCCACTGGTGTGTGAAGCTGCTCACAGGGCTATGCCAATTCACAAGTGGATGCAGCCAGGACCTCGGGTCTCTGGCTGCAGGCCCTGGGGGTCCTGGGGCTAATGAGTGGAAGGATGATTCCAAAATGATCCTTGCCAGCACCAGGGGCCACAGGTTAGAATGAGCTCCCCAAAATGGGCTCTGCCAGTGTCTGTATCCCCTGGGAGCCCTGTGGTTGCCTCCTGACTCTCTAGGAGGCTCTCCTAGATAAGAAGGTGGATATGATCCAGGTTCCTTTCCAATTACTGCTTGTGCCTTGGGTCCTGGACAGTGTGAGACATTCTGTGCCCCTTTAAGAGTGAAGTCTCTACTTTTCACAGCCCTACTGGTGTTCAAAGCCAAGGCCTGGGGTTTCTGGGGATTCGTCTTCCTGGTGCAGGACCAGTGGGCTGGGGAGCCTGATGTGGAGCTCACACTCCACGCCTCAGGAGAACCTCTGCAATTGTGATCATCCTCCCAATTTGTGGGTTGCCCACCTAAGGGTACGGGTCTTGACCGTGACTCCACCCCTCCTACCCATCTCATGTGGCTCCTTATCATCTTTAGTTGTAGATCTTTATATCCCCAAACTTGGTCATCAGTAACTGCTCTGTAAACAGATGTTCATTCTGGTATACCCACGAAACCAGGTGTGCTCAAGGTCTTTCTTCTCTGCCATCATGGCCAAGCCTCTTTCAAAGTTCTCTCAACCCTTTAATTCTTTAGTATAAAAATATCATTTAATCTTTCACATATTAATAGTACTTTTTCAGAAAATAAAAAAGTAGAGAGAACCAACTCATTCCGGAGCATTTATTCATTTCTCAAAGAACTATAAACATATACATGTTTTCTAAGGGAGAACATCTGAAAGTAAAGAAAGCCATGGGTACATCATGGGAGGAAAGGGTGGGACACAGGGCCCCCTGGATGCACTACCATCTCAAATGACAGACCTGCACCTGCCAATACTAAAGCCATTAATACACAACTACTAAGCACCCAAAACGTGGCTATTCTTACCTGAAATGTGCTGAAATTGCAAGATGTGCATCGGTTTTGTAAGACTCAGTATGGAAAAGAAAAAGCAAAGTACAGTATATCAATTTTTAAATATTAATTACATATTGAAAATGACAATATTTTGGATATACTGAATTAAATAAAGATCTATTATAAAGTCAATTCACACACAGTTTACATTTTTCAATGTTAAGACCAGGAAAATTATAATTACATTGTGGTTTTTATTATATTGCTACTGGGCAATGCTGCTATTTTATCTCTGAAAAGCGACTGTGTTGAATATATAGGCTTCCTAGGAAATTAAGCTTCATTGGGCATAACTAAGTACACCAAGCACTAAAAGGGTAATGCAAGAGGAGATGGGATAAACAGCCGCCTGGGGTATATATTCATCTATCACTGAGGATAAAAAAATCCATGAGGCAAGGAATGCTGCCTATTTCTTTTCTGATAAACTTCCCAGAACTACAACAGTGCTTGGCATACAGTGGAGCTAAATTACTTAGCTTTGAAGAATGAATAGGATTTCAATGGTTTCTAGTATTCTAAGAAGAGAGTTTCCTCTGAAGACGCAAACAGAAGGAGAAGGAAATACAGAAGCATATCATATATTTTTCTGGACAGTAAACAGCAGAAAATGGTAGCTTAATCCACAGGATTTTTATTCTTTTGAAAAACAAAGTTACCTTTGCTTTTCACATAACTAACATTGGATGTCAAAGAATATGGATTTGCCTTTATCTGTCAAGACACAGTGTCTATAACTCCAGGTTACTGCCAAAAGCATACAGTCTCAAATTATCTCCTTCACACTACTGTTCCAAAAGTTCACTTGACTCACCTCTAGGAGAATGACTGTCTCATTCCTTTGCCAGTGTTTCTTAAATATGTGATGCTAGAGGCCACAGCCCTCCCTTTCAAACATGTGGTTTTAAACATACACATGAGGGGTTCCATCCCAGATGGAAAGAATCCAGATCTTGAGGAGTGGGGATGATCCAGTTACTCTTCTTTACAATAAACCTAGAGGGCTACTGCTCTCCATCAGTGGTCAGCAGACCATGGCCTGCGGGCTAAATCCAGCTAGCTGCCACTGTGTAAATAAAGCTCTCCTGGAACAGAGCGGCACCCATCTGTTAACCTACTCTCTATGATTGCTTCTGCAACCATAGCCATGACAGAGATGCATGGCCTGCAAGGCCTGAAGTATTTATTAGCTGGCTCTTCACAGTAAAAGTTTGCTGACAGTACTCTAGATAGTCCATATTTTATTCTGGATCAACTCAGAAAACCAAAGGAAAGACATCTGGAAGACAGTTCTGCAGCCTCAGAGAATGAAGTCAACTGAATTATGCTTTCTTTGGTGTTAAGTCTTACAGTGACAGGTCTATTTTTAAAAACCTTCAAAAACATTTCCTGGAGGGATGGTTGCTGAGGATTTCCATTCTGTCCTAGTCTCTCTCTGATGAGGCCCAGGGGCACACAGCTCTGTGTTCCCAGCACAACAGTAAATGTGTTTGAAAACCAAAGAATTGTGAATTATACACACTCATCTTCTCCCCAAGTTATCTTTTGGTGACATTTTTCTGGGCTGGTACCCTCCTTAAAGCAAAAGAAACCTGAAGCCCAGGAAGAGCGAGAGAAGGGAATCCACACTGATCTCTCCAGATGGGAGTCCCAGACCTTTTCCTGAGGACCACCACTTCCATGAAGAGCTGGTGGGACACTTTTAAATTAACACATTCAGAAAATCAGACTCTTGTTTCTTCACCATTCAGAATCTTTTCCTACTTGGACTAAGACAATGAGACAGATCTGTAGAAAATAAACTAGCATTTGCCCAAAACTGAGAAAACCTGGCAGAACAGTAAAAAAGGAGAAACATCCTTTAGCTAATATAAATGTCTTATTTTATTTTACTTATTTA
Source organism: Bubalus kerabau (assembly GCF_029407905.1). Lineage (NCBI taxonomy): Eukaryota > Metazoa > Chordata > Mammalia > Artiodactyla > Bovidae > Bubalus > Bubalus kerabau. The sequence goes on from NC_073642.1 coordinate 29,096,789, forward strand.
AAAACTAAAAGGTATTAGGGGAAAAAAAATGTAATGTGGTATGTGGTTAAATTACACCCTATGGTCTCAAATGATCTAGCTTCTACCTTAAGAAATTATAAAAAGAACAGCAACTTAAACCCAATATAAGTAGAAGAAACACTAAAATAAGAGTAGAAACCAGTGAAATACAAAGCAGAAAATTTAAAAATATCACTAAAAAGAAAAGCAGGTATTTTGAAAAATCAATAAAATTGTTTAAACCTACAGCCAGACTGACCAAAAAATGAGAAGGCACAGATTACCAATATCAAAAATGAAAATATTATAGATCCTAAGACATTAAAATAAGGGAGTGTTATGAATAACTTTATGTCTATAAATTTGATAATTCAGATAAAAGGAACAAAATACTTTGAAAGGTACAAACTACCAAAGCTACAAAAAAAAAAAATCTCCTAAAGCTAACAAAGAAGAAACATATAACCTGAAGAGTCCTATACAAAATCAAAGAAAACAAATGTTTAGTTAAAAGCTTTTTCATGAAGAAAACTCCAGAACCAGACGGCTACACTGAGTCAAGAGAACTTCAGCTGCACACAGAGTCTGCCAGGGAGCACAGCAAGGAGACAGGCAGCCTTCCTCACTCCTGAACCAGCACACATACAAGAAAAAAGTACTAGCCAATATCCTAAGCCAGCACACACGTGAGGAGAAAGTACTAACCAATATCCTAAATCAGTACACACACGAGAAAAAAGTACTAACCAATAACCTAAACCAGTACACACACAAGGAGAAAGTACTAACCAGTATCCTTCATGAATGCAGAAACAAGTGTCTCCACAGAACATCAGCAAAGCAATCCAGCCATATATAAAATGAGCAACACATCACAACTAGGCAGAATTTATCCTGGGAATGGAAGGCTGTTCAACTCCAAAAAGCAAGAAACTGAATATATCAACAGACTAAAAGCTTTAGAGTGATTATAATCAATTTAATGATAACCTCCATCAATACTTAGGAAAAAAGCATGGGCAAAAATCCAAAATCTACTCATGACTTTAAAAAAAGGCCTTTTAGCAAAGTAAGTATAAAAGGGCACTTCCTCAACCTATTAAATGGCAAAATAGAAACACAAGGCCACTTCTTTAACCTCATAAAAGGCATCTACAAAAACCTTACTGCCAACATCACACACAAGGCTGAAAAAGATGTCTGCTCACAGTACCTATTCAGCAATATCCTGGAAGTCCTAGCTAGTACAGTCAGACAAGAAAAAGAAATGAATAGATCAAAAAAGATGAAATAAAACTGCCTCTATTCACAAATGACTGCCCACATAGAAAAATGCAAAAGAAATCTACCATGAAAGTTCCTAGAACTTCTAAGTTTAGAAGTTTCAAGTTCACTATTAAAAGAAACAAAAATCAACTGTATTTCTACATATTAATACACAATCAAAAATGAAATTTAAAAACTACTATTTACAACAGCATAAGGAAACATAAAATATGCTTATCAAGAAATCTTAACAAAGTGTGTGTAGAATCTGTATGCTGAAAACTACAAAACAGTACTAAGGTAAATGGAGAGATATACTACATCCATAATTTATACTGTTGAGGAATACTCAATACTGTTAAGATACCAATTCTCCCCAAATGGATCTGCAGATTCAATGCAATCCCAATGAGAATCCTAGCAGATTTTTTTGTAATTTGACATTTTAAAATTTACATAGCAAGGCAAAGGAATTAGTTAAAATAATTAAAAAATAATAGAAAAATAAAAAATTTGGAGGCATCACACTACCTAATTTCCACACTTAATATAAAGTTACAATTATCAAGGCAGAAACAACAAGCAAAAGGATAGACACACAGCTCAACAGAACAGACTAGGGAAAGACTCACACATACAATGGTCATTGATTTTTTTTTTAAAAAGACTGTTTTTCATGTGGACAGTTTTTAAAGTCTTTATTGCATCTGTTACAATACTGTTTCTGTTTTATGTTTGGGCTTTTTGGCTGTGAGACACGTGGGATCTTAGTTTCCCAAAAAGGACTGAACCAGCACTCTCTGTACTGGAAGGCCAAGTCTCAAACACTGCACCCCCAGGAGAGTCCCAGTCATTGATTTCTGACAAAGGTAGAAAGCAATTATGAAGAAAGAATAACCTTTTCATAAGTGGTTGGTCAAAAAAGTGGACATCTGTATTAAAAAAAAAAACAAAACCCTTGCCCTTATTTTATAATACATACAAAATTTAATTAATAATAATAATTAAAAAAAAAAAAACACTTCCAGAAGAAAATAACAGGAATAATAATTGGGACCTTGGGTTTGGCAGAATTCTCAAATACAAAACTAAAAGCAAAACTGATAAAAGCAAAAACTAATAAATTAGACTTTATCAAAATTGAAAACGTACGCTCTACAAGACACTGTTAAGAGCAGGGAAAAGGCAAGTCACAGGGGAAAATATGTGCAAAACAGTATCTAGTAAAGAACTTGTATCTAGAAGATATTAAAACTTTCAAAACTCAGTAACAACTTCTGTGCAGCAAGGGATACAGTCAGCAGAATGCAAAGGTAATCCATGAAATGGGAAAAAAACATTTACAAATCATGTATCTACTGATAAGGGATTAATGACCAGAATATAGAAAAACTCCTACAATTCAACAAATAAAACCCCAATTAAAAGATGGACAAAGGAACTAGGAAAAAAAAAAAGGAACTGAACAGATAGTAAATTCTGTTATGTGTATTTTACCACAATTTAAAAAAACAGTAAGTGTAAAAATTAATACACAGAAACCTCAATTAAAATAGAGTTATGTGGCCAGCAGGGGATGCGCTTGTGCACTGTGTTATTAGCAGAGCCCAACAGGAATAACACTGACTTCCTCTTCCTGCCTGCCAGGAGCTCCACCGTGACAGACTGTCACAACTCAGCCAGGGAACAACCACAATACCCTGGGCTCTCGATTCCTCTGGTGGACTCACTGTTTACTTCAGCCCTCCCAACTTCCTTTTCCCCTCCATAAAAGAGTGCCCTTCTCCATTGTCTGCTGGGGTCCTGCACTGTCTCGTCATGGTTGCAGACCCTCAACTGCAATTCTTTGTTGATCCCCAGCAAACCCACTTTTGCCAGAGAAATAACTGTTACTCTATTTGTTTAAGGTCAGTATAAGCAAACAAACAATTTAATTAAAAATATGCAAAATATGTGAACACATTTTACCAAAGAATACTGGAGTGGGTAGCCTACCCCTTCTCTAGCGGACCTTCCCGACCCAGGAATTGAGCTGGGGTCTCCTGCACTGCAGGCGAATTCTTTACCAACTAAGCTATCAGGGAAGCCCTAAAGAAGATAGATATATAGATGACAAATAAGCACATAAACAGATATTCAACATCATTAAGTCTTTAGAGAATTACAAACTAAAACCACAATGACATACCACAACACACCTATTAGAATAGATAAAAAGGAGGAGGAAAACAACACTCCAGCCCTGATACAATCAACTGTTTGTGAGGATACAAAGCAACTGGAGCCCTTATGAGTTGCTGGCTGAGATGCAGAATAGTACAGAAAGTATGACAGCTCCTTATAAAAGTTAAACATTCTCTTACCATAAAACCCACAACACTGCATTCCCAGGAATTTACCCAAGAGAAAGGAAAAGGTATGAGCATACAAAAACCTGTGTACCAGAGCAGATTTATTCATAATTACCAAAGGTATCCAGGCTGAAGAATCAATAAGCGAATTATTCTATATTCATACAATGAAATGCTAACTCAGCAATAAGAAGGAACTAACTACTACTGATACAAGTCTATCACAGAGAAATCTCAAGTGCATTAGGTTAAGTGTAAGAAGCTTGTCTCAAAAGACTACATACTATATGAGTTCCTCTCATGACATTCTAGAAAAGGCCAATGTACAGAACAGAAAACACCAGGGGTTGCTAAGCGCTGAAGGCGAGGGCTTGGGGCTGACTACAAGCTGCACGCGGGAGAACCTCAAGGTGACCGACTGTTCTACATTGTCTGCAGTGGTGGTTATGTGACTGTCACAGGGCTAAATGCGTTTGGCAGACTCAGGACTATACACTAAGGATGAATTTTAATGTGTGTAAATTATATCAATAAAAACAATGAAAGTATTAAGACAATTAATGAAATATGATAAAATAGTATCAAATTATTCTATAAACACTAGCCAACTGACTATAAGGCATGGTAATATATGTTTAATCTGATTTAAATGTTATCCATCAGGATATTTCAACAAATTCAGGCCATACCTTAGCTCTATAAAGTTAAGGTTAGTATTATGATTTTTTTTTTTTTTTTTTACTATTTAGAGAGAGACAAAAAAAATCGAGTATATTTTATCTGAAATCACTGTTTCTCTTCAAAACAATTAATTCACCTGTGAAGTGATGGGACCAGATGCCATGATTTTAGTTTTCTGAATCTTGAGTTTTAAGCCAATTTTTTCACTCTCCTCTTTCACCTTCATCAAGAGGCTCTTTAGTTCTTCTTCACTTTCTGTCATAAGGGTGGTATCATCTGTGTAGCTGAGGTTATTGATATTTCTCCCGGCAATCTTGATTCCAGCTTGTGCTTCATCCAGCCCAGCATTTTGCATGATGTACTCTGCATACAAGTTGAACAAGCAGGGTGACAATACCTGACATACTCCTTTCCCAATTTGGAACCAGTCTGTTGTTTCATGTCCAGTTCTAACTGTTGCTTCTTGACCTGCATACAGATTTCTCAGGAACCAGGTCAGGTGGTCTGATATTCCCATCTCAAAGAATTTTCCAGTTTGTTGTGATCCACATAGTCAAAGGCTTTGGCGTAGTCAATAAAGCAAAAGTAGATGTTTTTCTGGAACTCTCTTGCTTTTTTGATGATCCAGTGGATGTTGGCAATTTGATCTCTGGTTCCTCTGCCTTTTCTAAATCCAGCTTGAACATCCGGAAGTTCATAGTTCACATACTGTTGAAGCCTGGCTTGGAGCATTTTGAGCATTACTTTGCTAGCATGTGAGATGAGTGCAGTTGTGCAGTAGTTTGAACATTTAGAAAACTAAGATCATGGCATCCGGTCCATTACTTCATGACAAATAGATGGGGAAACAATGGAAATGGGGAGAGACTATTTTCTTGGGCTCCAAAATCACTACAGATGGTGACTGTAGCCATGAAATTAAAAGACACTTGCTCCTTGCAAAGAAAAGCTATGACCATCTTAGACAGCATATTAAAAAGCAGAGACATTACTTTATCAACAAAGGTCCATCTAGTCAAAGCTACAGTTTTTCCAGTAGTCATGTATGGATGTGAGAGTTGGGCTATAAAGAAAGCTGACCAAAGAATCAATGCTTTTGAACTGTTAGGGTCCCTAGGACTGCAAGGAGATCCAACCAGTCAATCTTAAAGGAAATCAGTCCCAAATATTCACTGGAAGGACTGATGCTGAAGCTGAAACTCCAATATTTTGGCCTCTGATGTGAAGAACCAACTCATTGGAAAAGACCCTGATGCTGGGAAAGATTGAAGGTGGGAGGAGAAGGGGCCAACAGAGGATGAAATGGTTGGATGGTATCACCAACACGACGGACATGAGTTTGAGTAAACTCCGGGAGTTGGTGATGGACAGGCAAGCCCAGCGTGCTGCAGTCCATGGGGTCGCAAAGAGTCAGACATGATTGAGCAACTGAACTGAACTGAATTTACCCATTGCCTATCATGTGCAGATTCAAAGATTCACAAGATCGCGATTTAGGAACATGACATCCCCCCTCTCTAACTTGCTAGTAATGGACACAGCGGGTAGAAACAGTATGTGTAAAACGTCTGTCTGTTCTCTCATCTCTTTCTGCACATTCTCCAGGGAGAAGGGGAATCCACAATCAGCTCTCTTCAGAGGGAGGAAAAGGGAGACCTATGGGCAGCATGACTTTATGCCAAGTACTATTAGGCGGCATCGGCCACATTTTACACCTGTGGAAACCGAAGTTTTAGAAGTGAGTTGGATCATGCGTGCTCATTTCTAAAGGGAAGCAGGCAGTGCTAGAATTCAAATTCCAAACAGGTTCATTTCAGACAAAGCTCTTACTTTTTTCTTTTAACTTAAGTATTTTAAAGCTATCATTTACTTAATTCTCATTTCAGAATTTTCCATCTAGTTCTAGAGCAACACGGCATGTGATATCTTAAGTTCCCTGACCAGGGATTGAACCCATGCCCTCTGCAGTGGAAGTGCAGAGTCTTAACCACTCAACCTCCAGGGAAGTACCACAAAGTTCTTAATCTTACCCAGATCACTGTAATTTGCTCTCTGACCATCTGCAATTGCTTAAGCAACAGCTTGGTTCTACATGTTTCAAAACAAGGAATATCTTTTAAGATTTTATTACTTGCATGACCTTGTTCAATTTTAAACCCCAAGCTTACAATACATACTTATATACTCAGAAACACTAAAACAGTTTACACATTTACACCAGCATACGGTGTCTTTTATCTGATCACTCAAAACTTAAAATATAAACCACTTGATTTCTTAAGTCATGACTGAAAACAGCAATATACAAATAACAACCGAAAGGATATATGAAAAAGTAATCATGCTCACTTTTGACCTTAATAAAGAATTTATTGCAACTCTGATTTTAAACAAAGGATTATAGAAAAGTTCTTCCCCTTTCTTCTGGCTTCCTGACATCTGGCTTTCCTCTATTGTTTTCAGAAACTGCCAGGATCCTGAGTTACTCGCAGATTATTTACTCAACAGAACTCACCCTGTGAAGTGTCACCGTGTGTTGTTCCCATATAGCTGTTTCCTCCATTGTTGTGTTCTGACAGAGGAAAAGAAAAACAGTTATCTTTTAAGAGAATGTCTTTCATAAAGTAGATGAGAACCTCTAGCAAACAATTTAGCACAGTAAAATACCAAAATCCATACTTTTAATATTAGGTACTCTGAAGAGCGCTTAATAATTACAGAAGTTTTTTGCTTGCTTCTGTTTTTGTTGTAAGAGACAGGAAAGTATACACAGGAACTTCCTTTGTTTTAACTTAATTTGGACAAACGCCACTCAACACTCACTTCAGGCCAGCTGAAATCAGTGTTCAAGCTAATTCTGCAAGTTAACAGTGACAGAAGTTAGAACAGCATTTTTAAAGTATCTAACAACATAAAAACATTTAAAAGCTTTCCTTACATTGTGCAAAGAAAGGAAACGACAAATACCTCTGAATTCAGTATTTATAAATATACATATTACAGGAAAACAGATTAAGACCATTCGATAGGTTTGGTCAGTGGTTGCTTCATAGGTTTGGTCAGTGGTTGCTTCAGTATCAGCTGAAACACTACTGCTCAACCTAGTTTCATTTTACTACAGAATTATCTTCACGTTTTGTTTATTACTCTAAAGAAAAAAAAGGGTGGGGCTTTTCTAGTATACATATCATGCACACAAGCCCATACCAAAAGAACAAACAATTCCACCCCTCTCAAAGAATCCCTGGGTAAAATAAGTGATGCGAGCGCCCAGAGCTGCTGTTGCTCAAACGTCCGTATAATTCAGGTTCTTCTGTCACAGCTTTTACTGAAGAGGGAAATAAATCACTATTTAAAGGATGGGCACTAAGGAATTTAGAGTAAATTTCTTATAAACTGGGTTCATTGCTCTTGGAAGTTTAAAGTAATTCAATCTCTTTTAATGTTATCATTCTCTGCAGCTGGGGTTGCTGAATATATATAGACATTGACAATTTGTCTAAAGGCTTTCCAGAGTTATCCAAAGGTAGGGTGGAAGGGAGAACGCTGAGCATGACGCTGCCAGGCCGTCGCTGTCACCCCGTGTTCTCGACGTCTGTGCCACAGGTGAGCTTTGCTAGCACACTGCTGTCATGAGCATCATGAGAAGGTATCCACCATGGGGCTGTGGGCCCACTTCTTTCCACAGCAAATTTAATCGAATATTAATGCCCCCTGAGAAAATGAATCCCTATAAAGAAAGCCCACTTCCCTAAATTCAGAGCCACTAGATTACCTTTCCTGCCAGATGAACAAGAGAGGCAAAGAAAGGATCCCTCTGTCCCCTCCCATAGATAAGAACTGTCCACTAACGTTTTGTTTCAATCTTGCAGTCAAGTGCAGCAAAACCTCCTTTTAATGAGACCTCTACTGGAAACAAAGCTGTTTTGTTTTTTAAAAAAATGACCAAGACCCATATATTTTAAAAAATTCCTCCATCAATGTGACACAGTGATGATAGGAGTAATTCTGCTAAACAGAAAGAGTCCTACTAAATTACACATTATAAAAATAATCTGCAACTGCCAGTTTGTCCAAGCTTAGCTGACTTATGAAAAATAAGAATTGCTTGCACGGCTCTAAGCTCATCATGCCTGGATCCACTTCTTTAATCAGCAGCACTGCTTTCAAATCCTTTCCTAACAAGGGCAAACTGAAAGTGATCTTATACCAGGAGAGAATCTCCATAACATAACCTTTGGAATGAAAATTTATTGTCCTGCATATAGTTTGAATGGCACATAGCTTTTCATTTTGTAAAAGAATATAAATCAGATGAGAAAATTCATTTAATGTGAAGGGAGGAAAAGTAAATTCTGAAACAGCTTGTATACTGTTACCCTCATTTTTAACAGGATCACTTTCAAACAGAGAAAAGTTTAAACATGAATAGGAAGACAAAGGATCTATAAAAGGATATACAGAATGTTAACATGATCATCTTCAAAGTGAGGGGACGATGGGGTATCTCTTCATTACGTTTTTTTTTCTTTTCTTTCTCCATTCCCAATCAGAATAAATTGCCAAATATTTTAAGACACATTCATTAGATCCCACTTTGAACTTCAAATGTCTATTTTTAACTTTGCTTTTAGGAAAAATCAAGTAATATTTAAAAGACTACGTTACTTATAAAAATTACTGTTAGAAAGGGGTTTATACAATAACGTCTTAATGTACAAGCTGCTGCTGCTAAGTCGCTTCAGTCGTGTCTGACTCTGTGCGACCCCATAGATGGCAGCCCACTAGTCTCCTCTGTCCCTGGGATTTCCAGGCAAGAACACTGGAGCGGGTTGCCATTTCCTTCTCCAATGCATGAAAGTGAAAAGTGAAAGTAAAGTCGCTCAGTCGTGCCCGACTCTTAGCGACCCCATGGACTGCAGCCGACCAGGCTCCTCCATCCCTGGGATTTTCCAGGCAAAGTACTGGAGTGGGGTGCCATTGCCTTCTCCGGAACAAGCTTCTAGATGAGTACAATAAGAGAAATTTCGATTATTTCACATAAGGGGAAAAATAAGAATTCTAAAACAATGGTTCTCAGCATTTTAATCAAAATTAGTATGTTTCTTCAGAAAAGCACACACCTCAACCAACTCAATGGATTCCCCAGAATGGGTAACACAGCAGCTCACTTCTCTGATAAAGCCGAACACAGCTCAATTCACCAGAGGGAGACCAGTGAACAAGACAGGGCCAACAGAGAATGAAATATGCAAAAGGATGTTCAGTTAGGCTCTTAGCCTACACACTAAACCAAGGAAATCTATAACATAGGCTGTTACGCCCGGCTCATCCTTATCGTTTCAAATACACAGAGGCACACGAGCATCCCCAGTTTAAACCACTGACCATGCCATGTCTCTCCACTCTCAGGCCTCTGGCTTCATGTCACTGGCAAAAGCAGCGAAACTATCCACTGCTATCTAACTAGGCAGATTTTATGAGGACTTCTGAAGGCACTGAGAGGTGAGTGGATGAAAACACAGATATGTGAGAATACAAATATAGTGAGTGAAGTACAACGGTAGACTCTTAGCTGATGAGATTCAAGTCCTCACTGTAATTCTTTCCACTTTGCTCTATTTGACCATAAAATGCTGAGGGGTGGGGAGAGCAGATTCTTAAAGTAAGTCACTCAGTTTTATGAAGGCTAAAACTGAAATAAAGCATTTTTAGTACTACTAAATTTGGTACTTCAGAAATGTTGATACTTTAGAAAAAGAAGGAAAGGGATTTTCTCCACTCCAGGATTGTCTCCTCTAGGGTAGAGAAAAAGAAACTGGGGCAGGCAGGCAGGAAAATTTATTTTCACTGTGAGCACTTCTCACTTAATAGTGTTCTGCTAAGTTCATCTACTACTTACTCAAATAAGTAATTTAAAAACATCATCCTTATTATAAAATTGCTTACTACTCATCATTTTTCTTACTGGAAAAAAACAAATGCATAATTGTGTAAGTCGCACAAGGATTTTCTGGTAAAGAGTCTCATTCCCCAAATATTCAGGCTTGTGGGGAGACCACAAGTAACAAAGTGTTGCTCCAATAAGAATGACTCCAGTACTATCACCCCTGTAATTCTGAAACATGCTGTTAAACAGAAAATGAAGAGGCCATGAACACCAAGATCAGAACCCAAGTCTGCCATTAAATAGGTAAATAACCTTAGTGTTCCCCATTTAGGGAATGGGATACATCAACTCAAGGAGAAAGCCCTGTGTAGCTCCAAAATCCTACTAGGCTGTAATTCCAATTCCAAACAGGCTGCAAATTCATTAATTAGGTAACCAGTGTGGGCATCAAGAACAGCGACACTCTTGGCCACTGGGCTCTGAGTTCTACACACAACTTCAAAATCAGCATCCACTGACCAGAATCCCAATTTCTGAAGGAGCAAAAAGCTGCATTTCAGAAAGTGCTAAGAGTTTGTTTGGTTTCTTTGTTCTAAGCTCCAGCTGGCAAAGATACTACTCAGATCACCAACTGTGAAGGGCTTCCTGCCAAAACTTCAGATCCTAATTTTAGGCGGCTTCACTGTCCTTTCAGCAGATTCCAAGTGGTGGAAAGACAGGAAGTTACAAGAATGGACAGGACAAGGAGAACCTATATCTGTTGTTGTTGTTCAATCACTAAGTCGTGTCTGACTCTTTGCGATCCCAAGGACTGCAGCACACCAGGCTTCCCTGTCCTTCACGAACTCCCAGAAGATGCTCAAACTCGTGTCCATTGAGTCAGTGATGCCATCCAACCACCTCATCCTCTGTTGGCCCCTTCTCCTTCTGCCTTCAATCCTTCCCAGTACCAGGGTCTTTTCCAGTGAGTCAGCTCTTTGCATCAGGTAGCCAAAGTACTGGAGCTTCAGCATCAGTCCTTCCAATGAATATTCAGAGTTGATTTCCTTAGGATGGACTGGTTTGATCTCCTTGCCATCCAAGGTACTCTCAAAGAGTCTTCTCCAACACCAAAGCTCAAAAGCATCAATTCTTAAGCTCTCAGCCTTCTTTATGGTCCAACTCTCAAATCCATACATGACTACTGGAAAAACTGTATCTTTGACTATACAGACCTCTGTTGGTAAAGTAATGTCTCTGCTTTTTAATACACTGTCTATGTTGATCATAGCTTTTCTTCCAAGGAGCAAGTGTCTTTTAGCTTCATGGCTACAGTCACCATCTGCAGTGATTTCAGAGCCCAAGAAAATAAAGTCTGTTGCTGTTTCCATTGTTTCCCCATCTATTTGCCACAAAGTGATGGGACCGGATGCCATGATCTTAGTTTTTTGAATGTTGACTTTTAAGCCAGCTTTTTCACTCCCTTCTTTCACCTTCATCAAGAGGCTCTTTAGTTCCTCTTTGCTTTCTGCCATTAAGGGTGGTGTCATCTGCAATCTGAGGTTATTGATATTTCTCCTGGCAATCTTGATTCCAGCCTGAGCTTCATCCAGTCTCACATTTCACATGATGCACTCTGCTATAAGGTAAATAAGCAGGGTAACAATATACAGCCTTGACACACTCTTTTCCAAATTTGGAACCATTTCTTTGTCCAGCTCTATCTGTTGCTTCTTGACCTGCATACAGGTTTGTCAAGAGGCAGGTCAGGTGGTCTGGTAGTCCCATCTCTTGAAGAATTTTCCACAGATTGTTGTGATCCACACAGTCAAAGGTTTCAGCATAGTCAATGAAACAGAAGTAGATGTTTTTCTGGAATTCTCTTGCTTTTTTCTATGATCCAACAGATGTTGGCAATTTGCTCTCTGGTTTGATTCCTCTGCCTTTTCTAAATCCAGCTTGTACATCTGGAAGTTCTTGGTTCACGTACTATTGAAGCCTAGCTTGAAGGATTTTCAGCATTACCTTGCTAGCTTGTGAAATGAGTGCAACCGTGTGGTAGTTTGAACGTTCTTTGGTATTGCCCTTCTTTGGGACTGGAAAGAAAACTGACCTTTTCCAGAACTGTTGTGACTGCTGAGTTTTCCAAATTTGCTGGCACACTGACTGTAGCATTTTAACAGCATCATCTTTTAGGATCTGAAATAGCTCAGCTGGAATTTCATCACCTTCACTCGCTTTGTTCATAGTGAGGCTTCTTAAGGCCCATTTGACTTCGCACTCCAGGATGTCTGGTTCTAGGTGAGCGAGCACACCATCGTGGTTACCTGGGTCATTAAGATCTTTTTTGTATAGTTCTTCTGTGTGTTCTTGCCACCACTTCTTAATAACTTCTGCTTTTGTTAGGTTCATACCATCTCCATCCTTTATTATGCCCATGGTTGCATGAAATGTTCCCTGAGTATCTCTAATTTTCTTGAGAGATCGCTAGTCTTTCCCATTCTATTGTTTTCTTCTATTTCTTTGCATTGTTCACTTAGGAAGGCTTTCTTATCTATCCTGGCTATTCTATGGAACTCTGCATTCAGATGCTTATATCTTTCCCTTTCGCCTTTGCCTTTCGTGTCTCTTTTCTCAGCTATTTGTAAGGCCTTCTCAGACAACCATTTTGCCTTTTTGCATTTCTTTTTCTTGGGGATGGTTTTGATCACTGCATTCTATACAGTGTCACAAACCTCTGTCCAGAGTTCTTTAGGCACTCTGTCTATGAGATCTAATCCCTTGAGTCTATTTGTCACTTCCACTGTATAATCATAGGGGATTTGATTTAGTTCATACCTGAATGGTCCAGTGGTTTTCCCTACTCGCTTCAATTTAAGTCTGAATTTTGCAATAAGGAGTTTATGATCTGAGCCACAGATCATGACGACCTATATCTGGGAGAAGACCAAATCCAGGATGGACTAAATTAAAAGTCAGTGTTCCCCAAATGTAGGAAAAATCTTAACTCCTTAACATTAACTGAGACATACAACCAGTCAAAACCTACCATCCTTATGGCTGTAATTTTAAAACAATCCATTCATTTATTCAATCCAGACTTTGATGCTAAGTGCTGTGGAGGTCAAGAATAGAACCCTCTCTTCCTCAGGGGCTCAAGGAGAAGGTTTAGAACACTAGATAAATGGTGCATATGAGGTGCCACAGCAGGTGGAGAGGACAAGGCTTGCTGAGAAGATAGGAGACTGAGTCCCCAAGACAGCAACATTTGAGTTTAGGCTTGAAGGATGACCAGGGAAGAAAGTGGGAAAAGATGGTTCCAGAGAGGAATCAGCATGTCAATAGGCTGCTGCTGCCGCACACAGAGCTGCTGCCATGCGGGTAAAAGAGCCACTGGAGCAGTACACCAAAGGCCTTGTGATGTCAGGCTAGCAACAGCGAGCTCAGCGGAAAGATACTAAGGACCCATTCTGACACCGTGACATGGAAGACAGAGTTGAGGCAGGGAGATCAATTAGAAAGTGGAAGTGAAGGAAGAGGAGCTAAAGATGATGGTGAGAGGCTTCTGAATTGGACAGCTGCATGAAAAAACCAGAAGAGATGACGAATTCAGTTTTAGTCCCCTTTAAGTTGAGGTGCCTGTGGAATACTGAAGCAGAGATAGGCAGTAGGCCGGTGGATACAGGAGATCTGGCATAGATAAGAATCTAGGAGTAATCTACAAAGTAGTTCTGAACCCAAGGGGAAAGCTCCAATTACCAAAGCACTAAGCTGACCCTGTGCAACATGAGTACTCCAAGGGGAAAAAGCAAGAACCACAGAGACTTGAGAAGGAACAGCCAGCAAGGAACTCACACAAAAATGTCTCTTGATAGTGAAGGACAGGGAAACTTGGAGTGCTGCATGCAGTCCATGGGGTCGCAAAGAGTTGGACACAGCTGAGAGACTGAACAACTGTCCAGAAAAGATGACAAAATAGAAAAATCAAGATATCATAAAAGAATACAATTTTCATGTATTTTTAAACTGTTGGATCTTTCCATGTCAAACATGTATTTAAAATAGTTTATTCAGGGCCATCTCTTAAATAAAGCACACTGAGCATTCTTTGCTGACGACCGTGGTCCTCACTAGGAAAACCAGGCAGTAAACAGCAGTCACACTCCGGTGGCTGCTACTGGGCTTTTTCCTCTCTGAGCAGAGCTGCTGCACTCAATTGTTTCTGAATTCTCCTCCGCTATGAAGTGTTGGGTTTCTCTCTTTTTTTTTCGGCCTTCCATCCAAAATAAAAATAGGAAGCAAGATCACCTATTGAGATAAGGTGAGCCAGAAACTTATGAAGTATAGCCTAAGTTTTAGTGAATAAAACAGATGCCCCCATCCTTCTTTGACCTTTTCTTGTTGTTGTTCAGTTGAGTCCAACTCTTTGCGACCCCATGGACTGTAGCCTGCCAGGCTCCTCTGTCCTTCGAATGCTCCAGGCAAGCATACTGGAGTGGGTAGCCAGGCCCTCCTCCAGGGGATCTTCTCGCACCAGGGATGGAACCTGTGTCTCCTATCTTGCATGCAGGTTCTTTACTGCTGAGCCACCAGGGAAGCCCCTTTGACCTTCAGTTAAGCATTTAATTTCAAATGTGATCACTGCTACACAAATGAAGTAAAAAGAAAGAGACTAGTGTACGTGCTAAAAAGTGGGGAAAAAAAACATTTGGATTGATCTGAAGGGCTGTTATGCAAACTTTCAAAACAGAGATGTCCTGTTCAAGAGATAATAAAAAAGTTAAATCTGAAGTCAAATGAAGAGCATCAGGAATTCAGCAAACCTCACAAATACAAGATAAGAACCCACTTAAGTGTAAGAACTAAAAATAAAGATCCAAGTAACCAGCAGCAACTGAACCTCAACTGAACCTCTCAACCTCAACTGAAAGTAACAAAACATCCAACACTCTGCTATTTCAACTTCAGCTAAATTTTCTAATACTTTGTTGTGTACACTCCTTGGCTGAGAATTTAGGAGACATCAGATACTGTTTGATGAGATGGATAGGATTTAAAAATATCAAGAGCTAGAAAAAAGATGTAAGCAGACCTAGAATTTTTCTGGTTGATCAAAGTTTAAGTTTACAGATAAATTGCCTATTTGCTGCTGTCCTAAGATCCAAGTGAAAGAATATCAGCTAATTAAGTCACCATTAACCATTATAGGTACACGAAGGGATAGTTACAGCACTCCCCAAAAAATCAGTGCTTTCCAGTTATTGGCAATAAAACTTCTTACGCTGACATTTTCTAGTGACTGAAGATGGATAAAAGACCTTTCAAAACTTTTTCCAGGTAGAAAGGGAAGGGAAAGGGGCCGCAGAGATGGGGAAGTGGTATTTCTGAGTGTTCTCTGTGCACCAGTCCTGCTTTATGGTACATTATCCTCCACACACTCAAGTCCTAGAGAGAGGGATGAGTAAAAAAAGCAAACTGCTTTGTGTGTACACTAGGAGTGAATAAATGCACTGAAGATAATCAGAGGTGGGTTTCTATTGCTATAAATAAGAAAAGGAAGGAGAATAAACTGAACTGTATGACATGAGACCAGACTCTGAGGTATCAGTATAAACCCATGGTTTAAATACACATGTAGACAGATAAAGAAGAAAAAGAATCCTGTAGATCCACACATACACCCCTACTTCCCAGCTGTCTGCTGAGAGCCTAGCAGCACGAAAAGCCCAACAGCAATGAGCACGGCTAGCACAGAGACTGTAACTTTTAAATACTGGTCTCTAGTAAAACAAACTAGAATTTCTCAGAGAAGGGGTTGGCTGCAGGGTTGGGTCAGAGAAAATTCAGGATGAACCTGGAGTATCATGCAGCATTAGAAATGAAAGGACTGCTCAAAAAGTTATGGGAATTTGTCAAGAGAACACAGGAATCAGCAGCAAAGAGTTTCTAGAGGACAAATCTGGAATAACTTGAGCAACAAAATAATGATAATAATAGATTTTTAACCCATAAAATAACCCATGAATCCATATGATGTAATCAAATATGAAAATGGGAAAGGGACAGCTCTTTGTTAAGAGTGGAACTTCAATTAACAAATGTGAAAAAAAAAAAAGGAAGAAAAGAAAGAAAAAAAAATGTGGAAGGAAAGGGGGCTACAGAATTACCATCAAGCAAACTCCACCAATTGCTGCAGATGAAGATCCACCCAGAGAGGATAAAACTGGTGGGTGAGTGCTTGAGGATTAACATGATTAGCACAGCCTCAAATCTTCTCCTCCAAAATATTTATAAATTAGAAATATAATAACTTTCCAGGAGAGAACATCGTTGTAACCAAAGTAAACATTACCAACAGTAGGATGTATCACATTATGAACTCCTTGACATGGTGTACAACATGATATCAAATATTTTATAGTATTCTTGCCAAAAATGCACCATCTCATCCCAGTGATGAAAACACAACAGAAACCAAACTAAAGAACGTGCAAGTCGCTCAGTTGTGTCCAACTCTTTGTGACCATACAGTCTAAGGAATTCTCCAGGCCAGAATACTGGAGAGGGTAGCTGTTTCCCTTCTCCAGGGGATCTTCCCAATCTGGGATCGAACCCAGGTCTCCCACACTGCAGAGGGCTTCTTTACCAGCTGCGCCACTAGGGAAGCCCAAGAATACTGGAGTGGGTAGCCTATCCCCTCTCCAGGGATCTTCCCAACCCAGGAATTGAACCAGGGTCTCCTGCATTGCAGGGAGATTCTTTACCAACTGAGTTACCAGGGGAGCAAAACCAAACTAAAGGGCAGTCTAAAAAATAATCAGTTCTTTTCAAAAAGTCATTAACAGAGGGAAAACTGAGGATCTGTTACAGATTCAAAGACACCAAAACAAAGTTAACAACTAAACACAAAGTGGAATCCTAGAAGAGAAAAAGGATGAACTAACAAAGTTCAAATGTGGTCTGTCATTTAGTTATTATTGGATCGATGTCCATTTCTTATCCTTGATAGATGTTCTACAGTTACAGTTATGGGAAATGTAGGGTGAGTAGAATGAAAGATACAACTCTAGTATTTTTACAACTTTTCTCTAACATTAACTCAAAATTTAAAAGTTTTTCCATAAACAGAGACACCTTACAAACCGAGAAAGAATGTACAAGCACTTAATTTCTAAAACATACAAACAACTCATGCAACTCAATATAAAAAAAAAAAAATCCAATCAAAAAACAGGCAGAAGACCTAAACAGGCATTTCTCCAAAGACATACAGGTGGGCAACAGACACATGAAAAGATGCTCAACCTCACTAATTGTTAGAGAAATGCAAATCAAAACTACAATGAGGTATCACCTCACACCTGTCAGAATGGCCATCATCAAAAAAATCTACAAACAATAATTGCGAGAGGGAGATACTTGCATGAACCCAGACTGTCATACAGTGAGGTCAAAGAAAAACAAATATATAGTATAGTTTATATGCCCAATCTAGAAAAATGATACAAATGAATTTACTCGCAAAGTAGAAATAGAAACAAAGATATAGAAAACAAACCTATGCACAGCAAAGGGGGATGGGGATGGGATGATCTGGGGGATTAGGACTGACATAGATACACTATTGATACTATGTAGATTGGTATAAAAATGGCAACCCACTCCAGTGTTCTTGCCTGGAGAATCCCAGGGACAGAGGAGCCTGATGGGCTGCTGTCTATGGGGTCGCACAGAGTCCAACACGACTGAAGCAACTTAGCAGCAGCAGCAGCAGATTGGTATAAAGTAGATAACTAATGAGAACCTATTATATAGCACAGGGAACTCTACTCAATGCTCTGTGGTGACTTAAATGGGAAGGAAATCCAAAAAAGGGATACATGTGTATGTCTAGCTGAGTCACTGTGCTATACAATAGAAAGTAACACATTGTAAAGCAATTATACTCTAATAAAAATTAAACAAACATCACCCTAAAAACAGAGCTACCACATAATCCTGCAACCCCACTCTTGGGCATATATACAGGGATTAAAAGATACATACCATTATATATTAAAATAAACAGGGGCCTACTGTATAGTACAGGGAACTGCAATAGCAGGATCAGCAATAGCTCATAGTAACCTATAATGTAAAAGAATCTGCAGCTAAACACTTGAAACTTGATATTATAAACCACTGTAGTTATATTAAAAGTAAATATTCACAGAGCCGAAAAAAAATAGAAGAAAGAGGAATGATAATGACAAGAGTTAAGGAGCTGAAGATTGCTGGTACCAAAAAAAAGGTCATCTTGATCACATCTGCTTTGAGCAGAACATCTAAGAAGTCACATTCTGAACTATCATATATAGGCAAATTCATCAAATTCCTAACAAAACCAAAATTATTCTTCCTTTAGATGATAAAATAAAGAAAATAATCAACTCACTGAAGGAACCTGAATGGGTAATTAATATATCAGTTTTGTGGAGTTTCTTATTATTCATTCTCCTCACTAAACCACTATTTGATTTTCAAAAAAAAAAAAAAAAAAGGTTTCAGAAAATCTTTTCAATTTCTAAATAATAAAATATGTGAAAAACTATGCTATTTTTCTAACAAAGCACTTAATGATAAAACAGCAAATTTGTACAAATGTGTACACTACACATTTCTTTAAAAGGTCACATCTTTAAAATCAGCCTCCTTACTCCACCTCAATCCTCACACTAGACAAATCACAATGTCTGAGGTAAGGTCTCAGCTGCTTAGCCTCATGCAGGCTCACTCCCCTGGGCCAGACAGCTCACTAAAATTAAGGTGAAAGCAGCAACAGATCAGGTTCAGTGAGAAGGAAGTAAATGCACCAGTTAGAATGACAGCTACTGGGTAGCTTAAGACTTCTTCCATACACAACAGAGAAGCAGCATGTTTGTTTTCACATAAAACTGGGCTTTTAAAGTAACCTTCGAAGTTTCATTTTACCTCAGACTTTCCAACCTGTGGAGCCTCTGGGCCTTCTCTTCTGTGTCAGTGGTCCCCTATCAGAAACATCCTGCCATCAAGAAGCTCATTCATCGAGCCGGACTTCCATTCCAGTAAATGCTTCATCCACTGCTTACAATCTTTTTATAACCTTATACTCCTATTTCCAGGGCAAATCTATATTACTTTTTAGCTATAGCCACTTGGGGCTCTTATAGGCATAGTGCCTTTTTAACCTGCTTCACTAAGCTTGTTTCAAATATAAAAGCTTAATAAGCAAGTTTTAAATGTAGAAAAATAATCTGCAAATATCTAACACACACACACACACACACACACATATATATATAGTATTCACATTCAGAAAACACAAAAGAATTCCTATCAACAAAGATAGAGCACCTAACAGAGAAGATGGACTGGGGGCTTGAGGGGAGCACTTCAAACAAGGGGACATCAAAATGGTCAGTAAACATGTGGAAAAAGTGCTCTACTTCCCTACTCAACAGGGTAATACAAATTGAAAACACAACTAAATGCACACACAACCACACAGGAAGCTTGAGAAAAAAAAAACAAAAAAAAACCAGTAATGAACACTCTAATCAGAACTCGGCATTGGTGAGAGTGCAAACTGGTACCATGGCTTTGGGAAACTGGAAAAACTAAGCTTGTTGGATGATCAATCAATAGAAACATGTCCATATATGCACAAGAATTTATGTATAAGGATGTTCACAAAAGCACTATTTTTAACAGTCAAAAACCAGAAACAATCTACAATAATCTAGATGCCCACCAATGATGCAACATTCAGTCAATGGAATATTACAGCCATGAAATGAATAAACTCAACCTACACAATCCCTGGTGGCTTGGACGGCAAAGAATCTGTCTGCAATGAAGGAGACCTGGGTTCTATCCCTGGGCCGGGAAGATCCCCTGGAGAAGGACATGGCTACCCATGCCAGTATTCTTGCCTGGAGAATCCCATGGACAGAGGAGCCTGGCAGGCTACAGTACATGGGGTTGCAAGAGTCACACACAACTGAGCAATTAATACACATAAGTAAATATGGATGAACGCTGCTCAATACTGGACAAAAGAAGCCACACATAAGAACATGTTTCCATTTAAGTTTAATAACAGGTTAAAAAAAAAACAAAAAACACCACAGAAGAAAAGCTACTGGGGGAAACTATCCCTATCAAGTTATGGCCTCTGAAGAAAGACTCATCATAAGATGCACCCACAATTAATGGTGTGACACTGAGGCATAAGTAAATAGACCAGTGGAATAATGGAAAAATTCTTAAACAGAAAGTAAAGTCGCTCAGTCGTGTTCGACTCTTTGCAACCCCATGGACTATAGCCTACCAGGCTCCTCCGTCCACGCAATTTTCCTCCATGGAGTACTGGAGTGGGTTGCCATTTCCTTCTCCAGAGGATTTTCCTGACTCAGGGATCGAACCCAGGTCTCCCACATTGCAGGCAGATGCTTTACCATCTGAGCCATCTGGGAAACCCTACCTTCCAATAAATGGAAAATCAGTGTGTGAAAAAGGTAATGTCTCAAGTCACTGAAACAGAGATGCACTTTTTAATAAACGCTGCTAGAACATCTGGGCTGTCACGTGGAAAAAACATATATTAGATTTATATCTCACCAAGCACAAGAATAACCTTCCAATAAACTTAGAGATCTAAATGTAAAAAATGAAATGAGAGATATACTAGAAGAAAACTTGAGTGGATTCCTCTTTAATGATGGTGTAGGCAAAGGCTTTCTAAGAATAACTCAATACGTAAGGGATATAAAATAAATTTAAGTACACAAAAAATTTTTAAAGTATGCCTGACCAAAATAGAAACATGAATATTTTCATTTCTTTAATTATGACTGAGTCTGAACATTGTTTCAAACTTTAATATCCTTTTTGTGAAATATCTTTTTCCCATTTTTTAATTGAGCTTTTGTTCTTCTCCCTGCAGTTTTGGATTTCTTTATGTATTAGAGCCACTGGCTCTCATACTCGGAAGCGTGGTAGCTTCTCACACTTCCAAGTGTGAGAGCCAGTATGAGCCAGTATATCTAATACATAAAGAAATCCAAAACTGCAGGGAGAAGAACAAAAATTCAATTAAAAATGGGAAAAAGATATTTCACAAAAAAGGATATTAAGGTTTGAAAAGATATTCAAACTCAGTCATAATTAGAGAAATGCAAATTAAAATAACACAAAGAATCACAAGCTAAAATCAATGTCACTGGAAGAAATATCAACAACCTCAGATATGTAGATGACACCATTCTAATGACAGAAAAAGAAGAGAAACTAAAGAGCCTCTTGATGAGGGTGAAAGAGGAGTGAAAAAAGCTGGCTTAAAAACTCAACTTCAGAAAACTAAGATCATGGCATCCAGTCCAATCACTTCAAGGCAAACAGAAGGGGAAAAAGTAGAAGCAGTGACAGATTTTATTCTCCTGGGATCCCAAATCACTGTGGATGGTGACTGCAGCCATGAAATTAAAAGACACTAGTTCCTTGAAAGAAAAGCTATGACAAACCTAGACAGGGTATTAAGAAGCAGAAACATCACTTTGCTGACAAAGCTATAGTCTGTATAGTCAAAGCTATGATTTTTCCAGTAATTATGTACTGCTGTGAGAGTTGGACCACAAAGAAGGCTGAGGGCCAGAAGAATTGATGGTAACTACCACAGAGAAAATGCAGACCCAGAAATCCTACAGGACAAACAATTCTGTTCCTCACCAGTAAGA
The DNA here is from genome assembly GCF_029407905.1 of Bubalus kerabau. Taxonomy (NCBI): domain Eukaryota; kingdom Metazoa; phylum Chordata; class Mammalia; order Artiodactyla; family Bovidae; genus Bubalus; species Bubalus kerabau. The sequence continues at coordinate 29,118,709 of NC_073642.1, forward strand.
CTGCACCACAGGCGGGCAGAACAGAGCCAGATGGGGGGAGTCTTACAGTTTACAGACAGGAGACAAACCAACCACAATGGGAGGTGTTTACTTGGATCTGGATTTTTTTTAAATATGTTTCAAGAGGAAATTGATACTTCAGACAAAAAAACTGCACACTGGCTAAATGGTGGATTTTTCTCATTCAGAAGTTATTCTTAAAGTGTGGTAACAATATAATTTTTTTTTTTTTTAAAGAGTTCTTGGACTTCCCTGGTGGTACAGTGGATAGGAATTCCCCTACAATGTGGGGGACACAGTCCCTGGTCTAGGAAGATCCCACATGCCTCAGGGCAACTAAGCCCATACATCACAACTACTGAGCCTGAGTGCTACAACTACTAAAGCCCACTCGCCCTAGAGCCTGTGCTGTGATGAGAAGCCACCACAATGAGAAGCCCGCACACCGAGACTAGAGCATAGCCTGCCCACTGCCATGAGAGAAAGCCTGTGCATACAGTAATGAAGACCCAGTGCAGTCAAAAATAATAAGTAATTAAAAAAAAAAAAAAAAAACTACCTTTAAACAGAAAGAGTTATCTTTTAGAGATAGATACTCAATGCTTTGGCCACCTGATGCAAAGAGCTGACTCACTAGAAAAGACCCTGATTCTGGGAAAGATTGAGGGCAGGAGGAGAAGGGGACAACAGAGGATGAGATGGTCGGATGGCATCATCAACTCAATGGACACGAGTTTGAGCAAACTCCAGGAGATAGTGAAGGACAAGGAAGCCTGGTGTGCTGCAGTCAATGGGGTTGCAAAGAGTCAGACAGGACTTAGCAAGTGAACAAATTTAAGTATTAGCGGATGAAAAGACAAGTCTGGTATTTGCTTTGAAATAATGGGGGAGAGACAATACAATGGGTAGAAGTATAGATGGAACAAGACGGCCATAACTGACAACTAGGCCTGTGATGCTAGTGTGGGGATTCATTATACTCATTTACTTTTGGATGGTCTTGAAATTTTCCACTTAAAAAAAATGGGGGTGAGGGTCGGGTGAGGGGGTAATTGAGGGGACTAGAAGTTAATTACTGAATCTAGGAAAGGCCTGACCAAGAATCCTGCAACAAGATGCCAAGCAGGTAAGCCATGCTTCAGGGGCCTGGCTCCTCCAGCAGCTGTCTCCTCTTTTTTAAGAACAGGCGCACATTCCGGAGACGCACCAGCAACTTCTGCGAGTTTCTAGGCTAAATGTAACCTGGTCTATGAGTAGTAATGAGCACCAGAGAGAAAACGGTGCCCCTGGTCTAGAAGCGGCCTCAGATTCTAATCAAATAGGCAGCAGACAAGGAGGTAACACACTGTTGTGCAGGACAGGACAGGGAGAGCACAGGGTGTTTTCTGGGCTCAGAGCAAGGCTCTCGTGGAGAAGAGCTGGGCCAGAGATCTGGCCGCTCCAGCAGAGAAACAGCCACTCCCAGCTGAGGCCACACCCAGAGGAACAAGGTTGTCTGGAAGCCTAGCTTTGACCTTGCTTTTTAAAATGCAAGAAGAAGCTGCCAGACTAGAAGTGGCAGTTCATCGAATCACAATCATCTTCAGCAACCTCAACACTGACCTGACCAGACACACAAAGAAAAAGCACCTCAAACTCGAAGGACCGGTTTGGGTGCATACCAATACCCTGAGAATAGCTACAAGGAAACCTGGTGGGGAAGGTCCTAAAATGTGGGGTGGCTTTCAAAAGAGGCTCCGCAGAGACTCAGACCAGCAGGTCCTTCTGAGACATAATTAAGTAGACCACCTCCACCAGGACTGGACCAGGAGTCAGGGATGAAGTCACCAATGCAGATGCTGAAATGGGCTTATTTAATAAGCTGATAATCAGTTGTTTGAAGAAAAATGAATTGGCACAAATGCTGGGTGAACGAGGGACCCTCGTTCCTTCCAGGTGGAGAAAACAGTATGTGCAATAGCCCTAGAGTACGAAAGCACTTTCTGCATTATACTTTCACAATATCTACATTTATTATGTGCTCAACACTGTGTTAAGCTCGGTGATAACGAGACACACCAAGATGACCTTTGTTCTTATGGAGCTTAAAGTCTAATGGGAGAATCAAATGATTAAGAAATGCCACAACTCAACCTATTATCACAGGCTTAAATATTATAAAGGAAAGAACGCGAGCCATGAGAGGAACTAAAGACAAACAGGCAGGAAGTTCAGTACCTGCTCAAAAGGACAGCGCAGGTTGAGAACGGAGCCCAAGGTGGCGGGGTGGGGGAGATGCAAGGTGAGGCTACAGAAGTAGGCAGGGGCCAAATAACCCTGTAGGAGTTTATTGATTTTATTATGAAGTTTGGTCTTTATTTGTCAAGGCAATTAAGATGCAGAGGAGTTTTAGGAGGAGCACATGTACTGGGGCCATTTAAAAAAGACTCAATGGAAAAGACCCTGATGCTGGGAAAGACTGAGGGCAAAAGGAGAAGGGGTGATAGAATGAGGTGGTTGGATGGCATCACCTACTCAATGGATATAAATCTGAGCAAATTCTGGGAGACAGTGAAGGATAGGGAAGTCTGGAGTACTGCAGTCCATGGGGCTGCAGGGAGTTGGATACGACCTAGCAAGTGAACAAGAACAACAAAGGGAGAAGAAGTGTGATATATATTATATGTGTGTGCATGCTACGTGACCCTATGGACTGTAGCCCACCAGGCTTCTCTGTCCATGGGGATTCTCCAGATAAGAACATTGAAGTGGGTTGCCATGCCCTCCTCCAGGGCATCTTCCCAACCCAGGGATCAAACCTGCATCTCTGAGGTTTCCTGCATTGCCAGATGGGTTCTTTACCACTAGCGCCATCTGGGAAGCCCCATCATGTGTTCACGTGTGTCTATGTCTGTGTGTTAGAGGAGCAGGATGTAAATGGTAGACAATACAGATGGAACAAGTGGAGAAATACGAGATGCTCAGGTGAAAAGGAATTTGCTAATTGGTCATTCACCATACTGGACATGTAATCCAACTGGACTGGGTGTACTGAAGTAGGGATAGTCCTTCATCTCTAATCCCTAATTCATCAGAATAAAGACTGCAACTCTTCCTCAGCGTTATTATAAGCAACTGAGTAACTTCCTCTGGAACCGCAGCACATCTTACTGGTCTGGGGCTCAACCAACCTCCATCCCATATTAAATAAACAAGTACATACACACACGAATATACAGAATAAGTAGATGTTTGTGTGAGTATACACACACAGAAATATCATAATTCCCATACGCCTCTTCCCTGCTATTAAGACGGGCTCCACTGAGAATGCCAGCTAACAGGATAGCGCCCCTGTTTCAGGCACTAAGTGGAGTGTCCAGCACCCTGACTGTGCGCTCTGGGACCACGCTCTCCCCTATGAAACGAGAACACAGTGTTAACTGGTGGACTCAAGATGCCGATTCCAGAGCCTGAACTCAGGATACAGGGACAAACACACAAGGTTATTCAATGACAACCTTCTCAGTTCTTACACTGCCTGACCCCTCTCTGCACAGGTGTGGTCTGGAGACAGATCCCTCTCTGGTCCCCTGCCGGTCTCTCTCTGTGCCTCAACTCTCAGACCACATGCAAATTAAGAGCTTCATCAAAAGACCATCAGGAGAACCATCACATTGGAAAATACACCTACAACACATATAATCAACTAGCTTTTACCCAAAAATAAAAAATGAAGCAAGCCAGTAAGAAGATAATTCCAAAGAAAAATAGGCAAAAGACTCAAACAGGCCATTAACATGAAAAGTTGCTCAACTTCATCTAGTCAAAAAAATAAAAAGAAAATGAAAACTTCAGTGAGATTTACTAAAGACCAACCAGAAGGACTAAAATTAAAGTGTCGAATAATACCAAGTCTTTGTGAAAATGCAGAGCAACAGAAAGTCGCATTCACTGATGATGATGAGTATAAACCGGTATAGTCTCTCTTGAGAAGACACTGTCTACTAAAATTGAAGACACACTAAACAATCCAGGAGCAATTCCATCTCTAAATACATCTTAGAGAAATACGTTCACATGTTCACCAAGAAAGCGATCCAAGTGTTCATGGGAGCATTATTCTTAATACTCCAAATTAGAAAATACCCCAAATGTCCATCAACAGTAAAATAAACTGTAGTACCATCACACAATAGAATACTAAACAGATATGAAGATGAAAGAATTCATAATGCCACAGCGCACGAATCTTTAAACCATAGAACAGTGCCTGTCTTGGGGAAAGAATGCAGTTGGCAGGAAGAGCCTAACACAGGGGTCTTAGGGTCAGGACAGCAGCTCTGTTGGCAGGATAATGCTGCCAGGTAGGGATGCTGTCAGGTAGGGGCGAGGGAGGAAGTGAGGAGCCTGCAATGTTGTATGCCCTGACCTGGGTGGTGTTTACATGGGCGTTCACTTTGTGGTAATTCACTAATGTACACACACTTTCTGTGCTTTTACTAGATATTAAGTTTCACAATAAAAAAGTATTAAAAAAAAATGAAGTCAGCTGGCAACATGTAAGTCAAAGAATTTATATAAAATCTGGGTTTCCGACCTGTCCTGAAAAACCAGACAATTTGGGCCTGCCTTCCTCCAGGCCAGTAACAATTTGCTGGGGTTGCGCAAACACCCTTCCTTCAGAGCAGCTCCTGCTGTCTGACTGCACTGCACCCTCTCTTCCACCCTCTGGTCCGACTCCTATGAGTCACGATGCACCTAACACCATTCCCTCCTCCTCTCCCTGACACTCCTTACAACACAGGAACGTAAAAGCACGTGCATGTGTGAATTACAAAGCCTAGAATCAAGTATGCCATTAGCCAGAGCAGTAAGTTAACCTCAGATTCCTCACCTATAAAACAGAGGTCCTCGGAGTGCCTACAACAATTGCTAAGATCAGATGAGACAACGCACATAAAACAGTTAGCTTAGTATTGTCATGGAAACAGCACTCAGTATTAGGAGGCTTTTATTTATTATTAATACACATTTCTCATATTTATGCCTAGAATGTAAATCTGCTTGCCATGGCCACTATCTTCTGACTATACAGGAAATACAGTATCAAAATATGGGTTGGTATATGTTTAATTAAATATCCCTACATGTATCACTATTTAAAAAAGAAAAACAACATCTAAATCTTCCAAAGTTCCTTTACATGACACCACTGGGAAAGACTTCCTATGATTATACTTTGAAAAGTACACTTGTGTGTACTTGTTTTTGCCAAAGCACATATTTCTTCCTGTCAGGGCTTTTACTGGTCTCATCTGCGTCAGGTGAATGGATACTTCCAAAAATACACTTTAATGGATTTTAAGACCTCAGTCATAAAATGCCCTCAAAATTAAAACTGACTTTTCAAAGTAACATCCTCTGAACACCAAAAGCAGCTTATTTTTCACATACTTTTTGTGTCCTAGCCAAAGTATAGGCAAGTATATTGTGCCTAACCAATATACTTATCTAATTCTTGCCCTTCAGTAAACTACACATTTTTCTTCAAAACCCCACAGAAGTCTAATTCAAACTGCTTTTTCCAGAAGCCGATCTGGCAGTAAGTCCTCCCTAAAAAGGAACACTATGAATTTCATCCACAACTACAATGAAAGCTAATGAACTAGTCACCCTCAACACCCATCAACTAACAGACACCACACTGAGCAAGAGAAGCCATACACAATAGAATCCACACCGGAAGATTCTGTTTGTATAAAGTTCACAGGGAAAACCACAGTGTTTACAGAATGTTTAAGTGGTAAAATTATAAAGGAAAACTAGAAAATAAGTACTATGGAAGATTCTTGTGATCTCTGGAGAAAGCAGGTTATAACAGAAATGGCCTGCTGGGGATGCCAGTGCCCACCATCATTCATAGCATTAAAACAGCCCGTAAGTACAGCACAGTGATGTGTTCACTGCTCTACTTCTACCACCCACAACAGTACCTGGTACACACTAGGCTACCAGAGAATACCTGCTGAATACAGAAAACAGTTTCCAAATTCCAAACTGTTCGTATTTCAGAGCTGGCTAGACCCTAAACAACAGTGACAGACAGCTTACTGTCCATTTTCCATTTCAGTACATTCAACATATAAATAAATTAGAATTGCTTTGTAATTCTTGACCTTTTGTCCTATTCAGACTTTCACCAAATGCATGCATACAATACATACATGAATGTATCTAGAGTCAACTGAAATTGTTTTTTAATTAACAAAAGAAAATGCAAAAGCTCATGTGTTACACCAAATCCAGGCTCTAGATAGGATTCCATGATATTCCCCAACCAAAAAAGCACACCAGAGCTATGCTATTGTATCGTAAGAAGACCTCAAGTGTGTTTAGAGAGAAAAATGCAAAATTATTTTGCTCTTAAAAATGACATATTTCACAACTGATTATGACAATATAGACCAACTAGAAACTATAAGCCTTTAGAGGACAGGGATATAAAACAAACTGTGCTCAACTAATGCCCACTGAACTAACAAAAAAGAACATCATTACTGAGGGCCTCCTAAATTTTAGCATTATGTACTGAATTGGAGAAGACTCTTGAGAGTCCCTTGCACTGCAAGGAGATCCAACCAGTCCATCCTAAAGGAGATCAGTCCTGGGTGTTCATTGGAAGGACTGATGTTGAAGCTGAAACTCCAATACTTAGGCCACCTGATGCGAAGAGCTGACTCATTTGAAAAGACCCTGATGCTGGGAAAGACTGAGGGCAGGAGGAGAAGGGGACGACAGAGGATGAGATGGTTGGATGGCATCATCGACTCGATGGACATGGGTTTGGGTGAACTCTGGGAGTTGGTGATGGACAGGGAGACCTGGCATGCTGCAGTTCATGGTGTCGCAAAGAGTCAGACATGACTGGGCGACTGAACTGAACTGAACTGAGAGAACAATCATAAATTAAGTTTAATTCACTTATCAAAACTGTGCACAAATTCAAAAGATTACTAATGACAATTTGAAAAGAGTGAAAATTCCTAAAACAGCCAAGAAATAAAATGAACTTTCACTCTTTGGGATGTATACTATTTTAAAAAACAAAAAATATTTCAGATAATAAAAAAACAATTTAAAATTAAACCAGATATATGGTAATCTTATGTTCCTAATTAGTATCCAAGTAATATTCATTCCAATCTTCAGCTCCCTCTGGGCACGATAAACTAGAATGATTGAGACCACTCATCAATCAACTCATTTCCCAGCATGCTACCAGCGTTAAGTGAGTTAGGGTGTTCTAACATATACTGAAATGCACCTACACACAAATAAAAACCTGTCTTCTGATACATCCCAAAGTTGAGGGCTTTCTGAGATTCGGTATTTAACACATTAAATCTCAAATGGTATTTTATGGTACAAATTTTGGCAACATTGGTTTTATCATGTTAAAACAGTGCTCTGAGTCACTATTTTCATCCACTTCTAGGATATAAAATGAAATTCCCTACCCCTGTAGTCACCACACACATCTTATTACTAAGGATCTGTTTAAGAAGGCATGGAAATCAAGCACCTGGCTAGCCCATCAAGGAGCAACTTGAACCCACTCTTGGCTGCAATAAATAAATTAGGAAGTACTCTAGGTCACGAATAGCAAAAGGCCTGTTTTTATTGCTGACTTGTATTAGAAATACTGTACTGAAACAGGCCCATCTTAGATTCAAAACTTGGTGAACTGTTCTAATGTCTCTTTCTACAAGATTTAAAAGTTAAGCTAAAGAGATTTTTCAAGATTATCTTCCAAAATTCAGAGATGCAAAGCAAGTTCAAGCCAAAGATTTCGGAATCATCATAATAGAAATTATCTTTTAATCTTACCATTTGATCAAAAACTCTACTAATAAAAAAGAAATCTGCTCATCCCCCAGCTAGTCTCCAGCCCCAGGAGGCTCAGTAAGTGTTGGCCGTTGAGTGGGTGACCGCACAGGGCCTGCGGTGAGCGGTGGCTAGGCAGCCAGGGACCAGTGGCACCACACTTAAGATTTACAGTCAGACTCCTGGTCTTTCATTAGATTTAATTTTTATCATGTCAGAGCAACATCAATAAATAGGATTACATTTCCAAATTTTTCACCAAAATTATTATTTTTAATGACATTTTCCTTAGCAGCATACTGCTGTCTTGTTTATACTCAGTTCTATTCTTAGAATGACACTGAGTATTACATTTGGTCTCTAATAGAAAAAAGATTAAAGAGCAAGTAAAAGTCAGAGCCAGTACATTGTTAACAGGATTGAAAAAAAAGAAAAGAAGTGAAACTACTGTAAACTTTTTCCTTCAAACCAAACAGGAAAGGGGACTCCATCTACTAGCCCACAGCTTTGAGAACTGCAGATGGGTCTTAACCGCATGACTTGTAGGTGTGGATGGCTGACTTCTGTCACTTACTGACAGTCACCAAAACACAGCATCGGTCTTTCTTAAATACAAAATAAAAGTTTTCAAGTCCCTAAAATGAAATCATCACCGTTCTCAAAAAGGAAACAAAAGAAAAAAGGGTCTTTCCTAATAGCACAGAGCAATTTCTGCTACTGAACAATCTGGGGGGGCAGCACTGGGCAATCTGAAAAGCACCTATCTAATGGAACTGTCCTAAAATGAACTGGAGAGCTGTAAATGTGGTCAGGGATTATCAACCAAGGATATAAAGGGCAATTCTAACCATAAGCATCTACAATGTCAAACACACTAACATAAAAAATTAAACATCTTTCCCTTAGATACTATAAAAATATTTCTAGTTAAAAACAGGACACATGTATACCTATGGCTGATTCATGTTGATATTTGATAAAAAACAACAAAATCTTATAAAGCAATTATCTTTCAATTAAAAATAAATTATACAAACTTGACAGGTACAGAAAAATATTACCACAGTGAAGCTCAATAAACACTGAAAGACACAATCAAGTGAATTTTCATAAAGCAACGTGAGTTTTCAGTTTACCTTTAAAGTAGCAAGAGGGCTTCCCCAAAGCAAATACACACCAATCACAAAGTACCAAAGCTAAAACTATGTCATAACAGCCACTCAAGACAATTCCTATCTACAAGGTTAATTTTGTAATTATTTTCATTCATTTAGCTATATTCTACAGTTAACTTTCAAATGATCGGCTATTAAGAATACAATAAATCAATTCCTACTAAGTGGTGTAAATAATTTCCATAGTAAAGTACACTAAAATTTTGGAAATAATCAGTGGGAAAAAAAATCTGTTTGAGACAAAATGGAAACTTTTAAGCAGCAAAATGTGTAACAGAACAATGCTACATTTTATTGTTTCCTCTGGAGTGAACAGCTTGAGTCCACAAGCTGAACTTCCTTCACACTCTGTGATTCAACCAATGGAAATGTCTCTAACTATTCCTGTCATTTTCTCACATAATTAAACAATTCCTTGGTGAGACAGAACTACCCTCAAATTCCTGGTTTCAATTTTTGAATCATTTGCATCAGGTACACTAGTGATTCTGTTTGCAAATTCAGATATGTACCACAGATTAAAACTTTTCCTTTATTACTGAAGTTAATATGCACAGAGAAGCCCTTTCCACTGAGGGCTTTTTTAAAGCCTCCTACACTTTCTTCTAGTGTTTTATGATTTATCTTCTCTGCATATTTTCCAAACGGATTTGGGGGGGGGGGGGGATGGCCTAAGGGCAGAAACAACATATATATTTTCAAAGGATAGTCCACAGTCCCAGCACCCTATACTAATCCATCCTTTCTCCAGAAATCTATGATGTTATTTTTATCACAGTCTCAATTTCCTCTCCTGTAGGCTAGGTGAATTTGGGGAAGTTACCTTATCTGTTTCAATTTCCACATCCATAAACCGGGGATAACAGCAGTGCTCATTCATAGGGATACTATGAGAATTAAATCAGTTAATTCATATTAAGCACTTAGAACATGCTAACACACATTAAATGCTGATGACCATAATCACTAAAAACTCATAAACACACAGATGTTTCTGGACTCTGCGATTCTAATGTCCATTCCTGAACTAAAAGACTGCTTCAAATGACTCTGAATTTATAACACATTAGATTTTCTAATAAGGCTTCTTTTTCTGAACTTTGACAGTTATTATCCATTTATTTTATCAGATAAACTTTCTCATCAACACATTAAGTTTTCTAGAATACCACACTGGAATTTTATTTGGAATTGTATTAACATTTATATACCAACTCTAGGAAATGTGATATTTTCTACGATATCCTCCCCATTCAGAGACTGTATTTTCTCATTTCACTTACTGAAGTTTTATGTCCTGTAAAGTTACCAACAATCGCTGTATTTTTCCTAGGTTCAACCTTTTTGGAGAAAGATTTAGTGGTATATATCAGAATTTTAAATGCACATACATACCCTTTAATTCAGAAATTCCATTTTTAACAACGTGACACACAGTACTACTACACACATGCAGAAAAATATAAGGCTATTTATTACAAAATCCTGGAAACAAGTTAAATGTGTATCAGTAACCATCTGCAGCCTATTCATGGAATGGAAAAATATTCAATCATTACAAAGAATATAGAATCAAAGATACTGACTGAGAGTTCTACAAACTATTATGCTAAAAGCAAGAAAAGCAAGCTGCAAATTCATGGGTTTTTCTTAAACAGAAGTAGGGCAAACAAAAATATCACATGTAAACTACTGAGTACATACACAGCCTGGTTCTTATTAAGCATTTTAATCATCTTAGAAAATTAAATGTTACTTGGTTGGTTGAGTATTATTTCATTTCCCCCATCTTTTATGGCCTTTCTCTATATAAGATTTAACGGTGGTCCCAAAATACAGCATTTTAGAAAAATAAGCTTTCAACTGACATTCTACTCAAATATTTAAGAATGCAAACGTCCCCAAAATGTAATGTTTAACTAGTGATACTTGTTAATACGCCATAAAATCTCAACACCATAATTCATGAGGACAAGTATGACTCTTTCTAAAGCATCATTTTACTATGGCAATCCACTGAAAACTCATTTCTCTCCGTAAGTGAAATATCCTTTTCGGATATCAAGCGCCAGAGAGCACACTACAGGAACACAGTGACGCTCTCTATAATATGGAAACAAAGCCTCTCCTCCCTGGAAAGGAAATCCCAGGAAAATAAATAGTGTAAGACTATTTTAAAATTATGCGAAAATTTGCCTTTTATTCTAAATCTTTAGATCAAGTTTTACCTTTAGATTGGTCTTTATCAATGTAGAGCAATAAAAGTACACATAAAAGTTTTCTTAAAGAGACAACACTAAATTCCTTACAAGAATTTACTCACTGCTAAACGTAACCGCTAACTTCCAGCCAAAAAACAGTCTTGAGTTCAGAAAGTTTAGGGCCTAATTATGCCTAGTCCAAGATGCTATGAATAAACATCTCAAACAGAAAAGAAAAAAAACAAGCAAAAACATGAAGCCAGCACCCGCTTAAGCACCTGATACTACTTAAAGTAATAAATTGATTTTTAAGCGAGATCTTTACTCTTCATATTTCTGTATTCCCGCAACCGTTTACGATGGAAAAGATTAAGCTGTACAAAAGGAGAGGAGAATATTAACTGATTTTTAGGAACTTCAGCTTTTTCATGTAACATACGAACTGGCTTGAAAGCACTGAGAAAATGGCACAGTACTTCAAAGCATATGAAAAAACTGACAGGAAAACGTTACTTTTTTAACGAACCCAAGGTTTTATTTTTAAAAGTTCACTGTCCATTTTTAAGGGCATTGTGCGATACTTTTGAAAGTGTAACTCGAATTAAACTCTTAAAAAGTGTTAGGAAGTTAGTTTTTCAAATGTCACCTTAAATAAATAAAACAGCGAAAAGATCCAACGTACTCCACAGAGGCTGAGTGCCGTCCCAAAGCCGTGTCGCGGGCGCGCGCATACCAGCGACAGTGACATCAGACCGAAACCACACGGTTTCACCACGGACCAGCCACTCCCGCAGACCGCAGCCGCCGGGGTGGCCCCGGCCCTCCCGCCGCGCCCCGCGCCCGGGTTCCCGGCGGGACCTGTTGCGCGTCCCCGCCCGCCCTGCTCCCTCCTGCCGCGGGCCGGGGCTGGAGCCGGGACCGGGCAGCGACGCCGCCGCAGTGCACCTGCCCGGGCCCCGGCGGGTCCCGGCCGGCCCCGGCACCGCCGCCCGCCCCCTCCACGCCAGCCCGGCAGCCCGCGGGCAGAGAAAGAAAGGCCCCCAGCGGACGCTCCCCGAGGCGCTCACCTTGGCGGCCGCGGCCCTGGCGGACATCTTGTCTCTCCCGCGCCGCGCAACGATCCTCGGACCCGAGACTCCCCGCCGCCAGCCGCCGGCTCCTCACGCCGCGGCCCAGATAAACATCTCCCAGGAGCGAGCGGGGCGGGGGCTGGGGCGCCGGAGAGGCCCAGCCCACAGGGAGGGGACTGAACTCGGACAAAAGTCCGCGCCGCGCCCGCCCCGCCCGGGGCTCCCCGCGGAGTGCGCCCGGCCGGCGCCTCCTTCCGAGAGCTACGCCCGCAGCCAAGCCGCGGGCACGTCGGCCCACCGCTCGGCCGCCTCGGGGCCGCCGCCGCCCGCAGTCCGCCCGCCGGCTCTTCGGGGGACGCTTTAGTACGTAACTTTCCGGGAACGAGCCGCAGCAACGGGACGTGGCGTCGGCGGGTTGAGCCGGCGCCGGCAACCGCGGACGACCACGCAAACCTGCCGGCCCGGCCCGGCCCGGCCCACTGAGCATGCCCGGCCTGGGGGTGGGGGCTGGGGCGGCGCGATCAACGGGGGCGGGGCCGTAGCAGGAGGGGCGGGGCCACGAGGGCGCGGGGCGAGCGGCCGGTCCGCTTCCTGTCCGGATGCGACCCCTGTCGCGGAAGGAAAAGCCCAGTTTCCGAAGTAACTTGGAAGACGGAGTTTCCTGTTTGTTCGTTGCACGGTCCGGCGGAAAGCGCCCCGAAGGAGCGAGCCCCCGCATACCCAGCCTTTGCGACTTGGAGAGAGACGCCCCTGGCCACGACCCCCGCTGCCCGCCTGCCTGAGCCTCGCTGGGAAGTGCTTCCAGGCTGTCGTAGTGGACGGACCGACTGCCCCGCGAACACTGGTCACGGGGTCATGGGCACCCGAGGGCCCACCCACATGAGGCCTTGATAGAGATCCAGCACCACCTTCAACAGCCCATGTAGACAGGGATCCCAAACGCATATTTTTGCCATAAAAAATCCTGGGATTCTCAGTGGCAAGGGAAGGGGTCGCGCCGGGCAGAGCCGCGAGGACGTTGGGTCCACAGTCCAGGGGACCGGCCCACAGTGCAGACGGCCTCGCTAGACACCAAGGAGTATTTCAGAAACCTCTCCTGCCCTCGTTGTTCTGCACTCTGTAAAACTGAAGCTCTCAAATGGTAACCTAAAGAACCTAGTACAGTCCCGCAAAAGGTACATAAGAAATGGAAAAAAGCAGAAACTATGGTTTCCTCTTTAGAATTCAACTGTAGGGAAAATCTAACTTAACCAAGAAATACCTGCCTATCATACATAAAAATGAATTAAAATTTCAAACTAAAATACCATACATTTTGCAACCTGAAGCTACGGAACTAAAGTGAAAGTTGTTCAGCCGTGTCTGACTCTTTGCGATCCCAGTCCATGGAATTCTCCAGGCCAGAATACTGGAGTGGGTGACCGTTCCCCTCTCCGGGGGATCTTCCCAACCCAGGGATCGAACCCAGATCTCCCGCTTTTATGGAACCTGAAGCATTCTGCAAATCAAATCCTTTCTCTTTTCTCGTCCTCTCCCCGCCCTCCCCCGACAGAAATGATTACAGTCATTTTTGTTTTAAAGTCATGTTGGATGTGACTTTTGTTTTATTCACTTCAGAACTGTAATGAAAAATTTCTTAGGAACATTTTTTCAATGTGGCGTTTCATTTTTTATTTTCAAAGGTTGACTGTGGAAAAATCTTCCACGTTATCTTTATTAATCTACCCATTTAATAGGATGTGCAGTCAGCATGACCTGCCCAGAACCAGATGCCATTCCTTTAACAGACCTAAACCTGGAAATGTTTAAAACAAACGCAGAGACCTTTCCTCTTTCCTCATTTGTCACTTTTCACCAGGCCTACTGTATCTAAGTTAAATGCTAGATTACATAATGATATGTCAAAGATCTAATATATCTGATGACAGTTTTAGTTTATTTTTGCCATGGTTTTAAAAATAATGAAATTAAGCAAGAAATTTAAGCTTGAGAATACTATGCTTTAAAAATTACATTAATAAAAACATTTCAATAATTGTATGCTTTAAAATTTTCTCTAGTGGTATTTATAATATCTAAATTAAGCTGTACAACTTTTTTAATGTATCTCCAATTCTCTAAAGAATGAAGAGGAAGTTTTTGTCATTTGTAAAAATAAAGGTAAAACCTAGTTGTCAATTTAAAACCTATCTCCATTCCTACAGTTTATTTCTTAGAAAATGCTTTGATAAGAAATGGAAAGCATAAAGCATAATTTCAGATAGTTAGTTGCCCCTTTAACAATGAAGAGTTTATCCACTGAACATCAAAAAAAAAAAGTTTCACATTATACCACAACTTTAATGTCTATGTATGGATCTTGTTGTAGCTCCTCTGGATCAACTACATGAGAAGAAATACAAGCAAATTTGAGAGTCTCCTTCAGAATTACAATAAGCTTTAACCAAGAATCTCTTTTGACTGCACAGACTATTTCTGGTCATCTAATGCAGACTGAATAGGAAACTAAAAAACCGCAACACTTAAAAGACAACTTCCTGTGGGATTTTTGGTGTCTGTGGCTCAGAGTGAAAAAAAAAAACTATGTGTACAAAATCTTTATTAATCTTTTAGAACCATTTATTAATACAGCTTTGACCAAGTGAACAACTATATCCATATCCACGTTTTATATATGTGTATTTATGTTTCTATTACCAAAAATAGCCTTAGAAAACTGTTATGTGTTATAGTATGAGCGGTGAGTTTACACATGAAATACAAAAGGGAAATATGGCACTGCGGAAGAAAACGAGACAATCTTGATGATGTCACAAAAGAGGATATATACACAAAATACTAGAATTAGGAGAACTTTATCAGAGCATCAGAAGAGCAATATAAAATAAATACTTCTACTCTTACTCTTACAGGGTATCTTAAAAATTCTAAAAAGTGCTTCAGAGTTTTCCTCCACCAATAAGAGTTGTATAACACTTAACAGAGAAATGCTTTGTGAGGCTCATAGCATTTCTTCATTTCACAGACCAGTAAAATTTCACACCCACACACACACAAAACCACTTTGGGGTACAATATAGGATGACCAATTTTTAATCTTACTTTATTTTGCAAAGTGAAGACATTTTAAAATAAACATTATGAACTGTACACTTAAAGATGGTTACAATTGTAAGTTTTATATAGATTTTGCCACAGTAAAAAAAAAAAAAATACCGAAAGAACGTTACATGATATCACCAATATCATTTCATTTTTTAAAAGGACATAGAAACACTAAAAACAGGACTTTTTAAATTCAATTCAGAATAAAGGACAATCCTTCGTAGGAAGAGCTCCTCCTAAGAAAGAGTAGGGCCGTACTTCTCTGAGCAGGATAAGGCAGGGTCTCTCTTTTTAGGTTCCTGAATGTCACACAGCCAAGCCCACTGTACACTCCATAATCCCATGGAGTCCAGGACTACAATCTCTCCTTCACAGCTCAGTTCCCCACCTTCTACATTCTCCCAGTATCATGATCACTGAAATCCCTGTCCTCTCCAAGCCCAAGCACGTATTTCACAGAGAAAACAGAAACAGAGGAATGGAAACTCCCTTATCTTCCTGCCAAATATGACACACCGACCCTAACACCGGGCTTCCCAGGAGGCAATGTGGTAAAGACCCTGCCGCCAAATGCAGGAGACACAAGAGATGTGGGTTCAATCGCTGGGTAGGGAAGATCCCCCGAGAAGGAAATGGCAACCCACTCCAGTATTCTTGGGCTTCCCTGGTGGCTCATATGGTAAACACTCTGCCTACAATGCAGGAGACCTGGGTTCGATTCCTGGGTTGGGAAGATCCCCTGGAGGAGGGTATGACAACCAACTCCTGGTGAGTTACAGTCCATGGGGTCTCAAAGAGTTGGACATGACTGAGCATGTGCACGCGTGCACACACACACACACACTCTAACACCTGCTTTTCTCCTTGCTCCCTCCCGCTGGGTTAGGAATCCCATTTGGGGGGCTAGCCCTATCAGTTCTCCCGCCATCACCTTTGTCCTCCCTCAGCTAAAGGTTCTACCTCTCAAAATTCATGCTTCCCCTAATGTCTCCCATCTTAAAAACAAAACCCTCTGACCCACCCAGGCTACCTTCCTCTGGTGTGCCAGCGCTGCAGCTATACAACCCGGCGCTGGGAGGACCCTGCACCTGGGTTTAATGCTCTGACTCTGAACAATTTTCATTTTGGATTTGTGTTTAGTAATTGAAGGTTGAGGGACAATGCAAGGCATACTGGAGACCTGGGGCCTCAGCTCACGCTGGCCCTGGTTCCTGTGGCCTCTGGGGAGGGCTTCACCAGGCAGTCTGTGCCTCCCTGCCTGACAGGGATAGGCAAGTGCTGGTATCACAGCATCCTGCGTAAGCAAAGCTATCACTCACCTTGGTAGGAGGGGAGCCTCTTGATCAGCCCCTACTGGGGATACTGGGGTACCCGGGCTTCCCAGCCTGGAGATTTAAGGACCCTTGCTGGGTGCTGTCTACTGTGGATGTGGCAGCTTGGCTCCCCTAGACTTTGTGACCAGCCCGGCTGTTTCAGTCAGGCGTTTGATGAGAAGGAGGTTCTGGTAGGCCCAGCAGACAAATGGGACCCCCAGGGTCCATGAGGGTCTGTCCTGGCTGTGATTGTCCCCAGGCCCAGGGGTGCTCCCAGTGCCTGTGAGTGGGGAGTGGGGTCCTCTTTCTCCTCAACCGTTCTGACTTGGCCAAGGCTGGTCTCTTCTACTGGCTTGAGAGACAACTCCAGGAACAAGCCCTGACATATCAAGTGTGTAATTCAGCTAAGTCCTCATATGAGTTCTGATGTCTGCATCTAAAACCAGCCCAATACAAAGATACATGATAAATCATATGCACCTTTAATGGTACTTTGTCCTGCATTTTGAGCAAAGGATCCCACATTTTCACTCTGCACTGGACCCCACAGGGACACAAGCAGCTCAGAGTCCACCCCTGCTAGACAGCATTCTCTCTGTTCACGACAAGCTGCCTGAGACATTCCCCGCCCTGCCCCACTCCTGTGTCTCTGTGATCAATTATGTAAAAGACTTGAGTTATAGACAGATGTTAAAAGTCCATCTGGACCACACTGCCCATTCCCACTACCCAGGAATAACAGTATTTAAATCTAACTAGAGAGTATATACCAGATCACTTTCTGCATATTTATTTATGCATATACATGGAAAAAGAGAAAGAGAGAAACATGTAGATATATAGCAATGCCTGTTTTCTTTAAACGAATGATAGACTACATTTACTATCTTACAATTTATTTTTTCACTTAATATTTTTGTCTTGGAGATGATGTCAAACAACAGAAATCTACCTCATGATTTTTAAATGGCTGTCTAGCATTCCACAGTATGGATGTACCATAGTGTATCTAGGGTTTCACCAGTGGCTTAGAGGGTAAAGAATCCACTTGCAATGCGGAGACCCAGGCTTGATCTCCAGGCAGGTAAGATCCTTTAGAGAAGGGAATGACAACTCAAGTATTCATGCCTGGGAAATCCCATGGAAGGAGGGGCCTGGTGGGCTAGTCCATGGGGTCGCAAAGAGTCGGACACGACTGAGCACACACATGCACATACTTAGTTAAAATAAAAATTTTAAACTGATACTGTCAACTTGCCAACCAAGAATATTAGGTCAACCTATCCTGTCTCCCTGTTAATACCCTGTGAGACAGGATATCAACCTTATATTAACACTTGATATATTAACCTTATATATTTTGCCTGTGTGGTAAACAAAAATGGTATATTACTTGGCATGCATTTCATTTAATCCTTTTTTCTGTTGGGTTACTTCTCTTATACTTTGTTGAAGTTCTCTAAGGATCCCTTTGTATTTCATGCATTCTAAGTCTTTTTAGTTTACTGTCTGTGTATCTAAGTGTGTGTGTATATGTGTGTGTGTGTGAAATAAAATTTCCTTTGGAACAATTTTAGCTTTACAGAAGAGTTCAAAAGACGGTACAAAGTATTCCCTTATACTCTTCATCCAAGTTGCCCAATGTCAACATTTTACGTAACTCTGGTATATGTGTTAAAACCAAATAATAACAACAATTTTCTAATATTACTAACAAAAGTGCATCAAGTTCTACCAATTTCAACTCTAATTTCTCTGATATTCTAATTTTGCAAAGCCTCCTTCTTTCCAAATGTTATGAACACAATTTTGGCCATGTTAATTTTGAGGCTCTAGAGTTTCTCAAGTTCAAGCCTATGAGCATGACTATGAAGGAGGCAGAGAATGAATTAAAAAGTCAACAGAGGACAACACACAGGGTACACCTGGAGTTTCATGGTTCTTAATAACTTTTTAAAAAATGTCTTTCTCATCTTGCTGTTTATACACCAGGGCTTCCCTGCTGGCTCAGAAAGTAAAGAATCTGCCTGCAATGAGGGATACCTGGGTTCAATCCCCAGGTTGGGAAGATCCCCTGGAGAAGGGAATAGCTACCCACTTCAGTATTGTGGCCTGGAGAATTTCATGGAATGCACAGTCCATGGGGTTGCAAAGAGTTGGGGACATGACTGAGTGACTTTCACTTCACATAATTAATTTACAGTATTGTGTTAGTTTCTGCTATACAGCAAAGATATTCAGGTATATATAAACACACACATATATATTCTATTTCATATTATTTTTCATTATGGTTTAATTCAAGGAATTTTTTTCTCAGACTCATCTTTGTAAAATAACTTCTGTTAGGTATTTTCTCAACCTCAGACAACAAATGGAAATTAGAAGAAATCTTTCTATTTCACTTTAGTTTGCAGTCTGTTTCCCAAATGTACCAAACTCATTGAAGAGGGAGATATATTTTTTAAAAGAAGCTAAACAGTGTCATCTGCCAAAGAATATTTGGATTGTTCTTTTACGCTTGACACAGGTAGGTATGATAAAACCTTTATAATACTAGTCTTTTAAAACAAATAATAACCAAAAAATATAGAAAAGCTAGTGGAACTTCATTGAAAAAGATGTTAAGTTTTTTTCTATTTAACATAATTTCTAAAAGGAAATATATTTGCAAAAGAAACACTGGAAGGAAAATTAAGAACAAATGAAAGGACTTGCCTTCAGAGAAGGGAGGTAACACTAGTAACACGAGACTTTTCTAGGCAGACTCTATACTGTGGTTTTGACTTTGGAAACAAAAATGTTTTACATATTTTTAAAAAATGAAATCAAGAAGAAAAAAGGCATCTGTAAAAACTGAAAACCAACTGGGGTGAGAATATATAGATTAATTTGGTGCCCTAACCATACAAAGAAAAGAATGGTTTTCAGTGACTTGTCCAAAGTACTTTGATGGAATTCTCAGTGGAATATTTTCTAAGGAAAAGGGGACTACAGAGAAAACTTAAATTTCATCCAGTCAGAAAAGACCCTGATGCTGGGAAAGATTGAGGGCAGGAGAAGGGGGCAAAAGAGGACAAGATGGTTGGATGGCATCACCAACTCAATGGACATGAGTTTGAGCAAGCTCTGGGAGATAGTGAAGGACAGGAAAACGTGGTGTGCTGCAGTTCATGGGGTTGCAAAGAGTCAGACAGGACTCAGCAAATGAACAAGTCTGTTACTAATGATATCAGCACTATTATTTTGAAACTTTTATTTATGTGTGTGTGTGTGCATTAACTAATCTAAAACTGTTACAAACTCACTAGTGTACTAATACATGATAATGAGCTGTTTTACTTGTGTATTACCTAATATATACTTAATATATCTTAGTTATTATTTACAATTTATAATATTAGCATTATCACATTATATATATAGTAGTTCAAAGTTAAATGTAAATACATAACAATTTCAAAGTAATAATGCTGATACAATATATTATTAGCATTAGTATATGCTAATAATAGTAATATTACATGTTTTCACACATTAGTTAATATATCAATACATATTAGTGTATGTTAACATACACTAACCAAAACTTTTCATTGAAAAAGGAAAGAGTATGAAAAGCAAAGAAGTTAAATGAAAATTCTGCAATTCTAATTTAAGTTAAAAAATCAATTATACTTGATTTTTAAAACATACTTAAGAGAAAAAGAAACATATATGTATTTATATGTACCAGGACTCCCTGCAGATACCAAAATTCATGGAGGTCCCCTATAAAAAATGGTGCAGTATTTGCATATAAACCGATGCACATCTTCCCATATGCTTTAAATCACCTCTCAGTTCAGTTCAGTTCAGTTGCTCAGTCATGTCCGACTCTTTGAGACCCCATGAACCACAGCAGGCCAGGCCTCCCTGTCCATCACCAACTCCTGGAGTTTATCCAAACTTATGGGATGCCATCCAACCACCTCATCCTCTGTTGTCCTCTTCTCTTCCTGCCTTCAATCTTTCCCAACATCAGGGTCTTTTCAAATGAGTCACCTGTTCACATCAGGTGGCCAAAATATTGGAGTTTCAGCTTCAACATCAGTCCTTCCAATGAACACCCAGGACTCATTTCCTTTAGGATGGAGTGGTTGGATCTCCTTGCAGTCCAAAGGACTCTCAAGAGTCTTCTCCAACACCACAGTTAAAAAGCATCAATTCTTCAGCACTCAGCTTTCTTTATAGTCCAACTCTCACATCCATACATGACTACTGGAAAAATCATAGCCTTGACTAGACGGACCTTTGTTGACAAAGTAATGTCTCTGCTTTTTAATATGCCATCTAGGTTGGTCATAACTTTCCTTCCAAGGAGTGTCTTTTAGTTTCATGGCTGCAATCACCATCTGCAGTGATTTTGGAGCCCAGAAAAATAAAATCAGCCACTGTTTCCACTGTTTCCCCATCTATTTGCCAAGAAGTGATGGGACCAGACGCCATAATCTTAGTTTTCTGAATGTTGAGCTTTAAGCCAACTTTTTCACTCTCCACTTTCACTTTCATCAAGAGGCTCTTTAGTTCTTCTTCACTTTCTGCCATAAGGATGGTGTCATCTGCATATCTGAGGTGATTGATATTTCTCCCAGCAATCCTGATTCCAGTTTGTGCTTCCTCCAGCCCAGCATTTCTCATGATGTACTCTGCATATAAGTTAAATAAGCAGGGTGACAATACATAGCCCTGACGTACTCCTTTTCCTATTTGGAACCAGTCTGTTGTTCCATGTCCAGTTCTAACTGTTGCTTCCTGACCTGCATACAGGTTTCTCAGGAGGCAGGTCAGGTGGTCTGGTATTCCCATCTCTTTCAAAATTTTCCACAGTTTATTGTGATCCACACAGTCAAAGGCTTTGGCATAGTCAATAAAGCAGAAACAGATGCTTATAATACCTGATACAATCTAAATGCTATGTAAATAACTGCCAGTGTGCAGCAAATTCAAGTTTTGCTTTTTGGAACTTTCTGAAATTTTTTTCTGAGTATTTTTCATCTGCAGTTGGTTGAATACACGAAGAGCCCACAGATACAGAAGGCTGACTATATATATGTGTCTTCCAGCTCTTGCCAGACAAAGGACTAAAAACAATAAAAACTCAATAGTAATGAGTCCAACCACTGCCCACACTGTCATCTCCAACCAGGAATGGATGATTATAAGTAACATACAAGATAGGCTTCCCTAGTGGCACAGATGGTAGAGAATCTACCTGCAATTCAGTAGATGTGGGTTCAATCCCCAGGTCAAGAAGATCCCCTGGAGAGGGTGGCTACCCACTACAATATTCTTGCCTGGAGAATCCCATGGACAGAGGAGCCTGGCAGGCTATGGTCCATGGGGTCACAGAGTCGGACATGACTGAAAGACTAACACTTACTTACTCCCCCATATATCCTGAGATATATTGTGCTGGAAAGCAAGGGCACTCTCAAGGGATAATGGTGCCAAGGGAGACAGAAGCCAACAAGTAGCTCCCAAGGCCCAAAGATGAAACAATTTGAGCCTCAAAAAAATGCAAATGATTGAAACACACTGAATATCTAAAACCCATGATGATTTCATAATACAAGCATACCTCATGTTATTGTACTTTGCATTTTCCATAAACTGAAGGCTGTCAAGGATGGCTAGCATTTTTTTAGTAACCAACTACTTTTAAAGTAAGGTATACACATGCTTTTTCAGACACAATGCTATTATTGCACACAGACTACAGTATAGTGTAAACATATCTCTTGTATGCACTGGGAAATAAAATAATTTGTCTGACTCTACTATAATATTCACTTTATTGCAGCAGTGTGGATTAGAACCTTTCATATCTTCGAAGTCTGGCTGTAATATCAAAAACGAGGGGAAAAAAGAAAGAGATACCCCAAACCACTATGAATTGAGTAGCTCTAGATATAACTAGTGCACCAACTCCTTATTCTGTAAGCCATCAATGAAAAGGGTCAGCTGTCCGAACACGGTGCAGATAACTAAATGACTCTGATGAGGGAAAGTTCCTTGTAAAAGAAACTCCAGCTAACAAAATCTGGAAGAAACAATTAGGAAATCACTGCCTTATAATAATTGAAATAACAGATTTGTGTAATGATCATCAAAGGGTCAGCCCACCCATCAACGTTAGCATCAGTGAAAGCAAGACAAGCCTCCAAACGACGAGACTGGAAGCATGGGGGTCCTCTTTAAAAAGGACACCTGCTCCAAGAGTGGCACTGAATGAAATTCACCCACTAGGCAACTTTCACAAACAGAAGTACAGGAGCTAGAGATGCATGTCAAATGATCCCAAAAGGAAGCAGCCACACAAATGCAGACTGCGGGAGGTTCTTTGTAGGAAAACAGACCAGTCTTCAAAGCAGATCAATAGGGCAAAAAGAAAAGAAAGGCAAGTTGGGACTGCTATGGACTTTATATGGGCAGAATCCTTTCCAAATCTACCTGCTGCAAAGAGACAACTGGGAAAATTTATGGACTAAGTGCTGACAATACCACGACATGACCATGGCTGGCGGCTACCTAAGCAAGGTCTCCTTTTTCAGGGGAGGCATATTGAAACATGCAGAGCTGAAACAGCACCATGGGACTTGCTTGAAAATACTTCAGCAAAGAGAAAACTTTTAAAACAGAGGCCAAAAAAAGGCAGCAAAATACTGAAAATTGTTGAATCCAAATGATGGGCATTTAAGAGGTTTAATGCATTATTCTTTCTACTTCCGGGTAGGTTTGAATGGTGGTATGCATTTGAAATTTGTTATGAAAATACACCCGTCAGCACAGGTAGATACATTGCAAATAACTGTCATAAATTCCTGCAAAACCCCTTTGGATGTCCCACTGCAATGTGATGTGACAGCTCTTCTTGGCATGAGGGAGAGTCCTTCTTTTCCCCTCCTTGAATCTGGGCAGCAGCATGACTTGTTTCAAAGGGCGAACACAGCACAAGCAGAGGCCTGAAAAGCACCTGGCTTGCTCTCTCTCTCATTGCAGACACCCCTGCGACCCCCAGGAAGGAACCCAGGTTAGCCTGCAGGAGCGGTCACAGGGGAAAGAAATGAGATGCTCAGGCTGACAGCCTGCCGGCCTCCAGACATACGAGCAAGGAAATTGTGGATCCACAGTCCGGGCCAAGTCGCAGGCTGATGGCATCTGCGTGAGTGAGCCCAGGTGAGTCTAGCAAAAGGAACCCCTCAGCTCATCTGAGCCCAAACAGCCAGCCCACAGAACCATGATTATGTTTAAAGATGCTAAGTATGGGGGTAGCCTGTTACAAAGCAAGGACAAACTGATATGTAAACTAAACCTGTAGGTACACAAACATATGCAAAACATCATCAGCTTCTTAGTACTGTGGGGCAAAGGCATGCACCCGGTCAGGGTATCTGAATGGGAGTTTCAGGGCACTGGAAAATGATGCACTGAAACTGCTCTAGAGACAGGGCAGGCTTGAGTAGTCTGCCTCCTTTTGTATGTATAATGAGAGCTAAAAAACCAATCAGTCCCTCCACAGATAGAGGCAAGTATGCCAGATAAACTTAAGGGAACATTTTTTTTTTCTTTTCAGGACTAAAAAGGTCTGGCTGTAACCCTGGTCACCGTGATCAGACGTTGACACAAAAGCCTTTGGGGTGGTTGGTGGATGGCCCTGCCTGTCTCCTCAGACACACCCCAACTAGCCAGTGCTAGAGAGAGGCTGGCTGACCCTCCCTCTCCCTAGGGCCGCGCTGGGGCTGCCTGGCACCCAGGAACACATCTGGGCCACCTTCCAACAGGGCAGATTTCACCCTGTGAACCCCAAGAACAAATCATGTCTCCTCTTTACGACAGATGTTCACCAGCAGATGATGGATTCATGGGATTAGAGAGTGCTCAGGGCGTCACGGATAAACTAGGCAAAGTCACTGAGGTACACAGGGATGCTTCAGCTAAGGTATTTTTTTACTAAAAGAAAATATGAAAAGATTTTAAACTATAATCAATTTAGCTGATTTACACAGCTTTAAAATGATCTTCATAAGGACTGTGTAGCTCATCTTAGTGTCATTAGCGAAATATTGTACTTGTAAAAGAAAATTTCAACATAGTTAAATATTTCTCCAAATTATTTCTCCATAATAGCTATTTATTTGGAAATATTTGAAAGTTAATTTGCTCCTTTAATTTTTGATGAATATGACCATTTTCAGTAAATTAGAATTACTTTTCACACCCTTGTCACCACATTTATAAGCTAATTTATCCAGTCTCTTCATTTATATTTTTAAAGGTGCAGTATGGTTTTTTGGAAGTACAATTTTTGTTTGTTTCCTTTATTTATTTTTGGCTGTGTTGGGTCTTCGTTGCCATGTGGACTTTTCTCTAGTTGCAGTTATCCAGGGCTATTCTCTAGTTGCAGTGCACAGGTTTCTGACTGCAGTGGGTTCTCTGTTGCTGCACACAGACTCTGGATGCACGGGCTTCAGTAGTTGTGGCACTTGGCCTCAGCAGTTGTGGTTCCCAGGCCCCAGAGTACAGGCTCAATAGTTGTGGCGCACAGGTTTAGTTGCTCCGTGGCAAGTGGGATCTTCCTGGATCAGGGATCGAACCCATGTCTCCTGCATTGGCAGGCAAATTATTTACCACTGAGCCATTAGGGAAGGTCCCTGTAAGTACATTTTTTTAAAGCACAAGAATCTTGAAAGTAAATAACCATATTTTACACTATTTTGAATTAGCATATTATTATTCAGTAAATGCTATAAACCATGCAGGAGACCTGGGTTCGATTCCTGGTTTGGGAAAATCTCCTGGAGAAGGAAATGGCAACCCACTCCAGAACTCTTGCCTAGAAAATCCCATGGACAGAGGAGCCTGGTAGGCTACAGTCCACTGGGTCGCAAAGAGTTGGACACGACTGAGCAACTTCACTCACTCAAATGCTGTAAAAGCTTTTTTGGACTATGGATTTGGATTAACATTATGCAACAAGGTTTAACAATATTTTGGGGAAGAACGGACTTAAATTTTTTTTTTAAGTGGTGGCTGCTTTGTTATCTGTGAAACTACACTTAGAGAGGACACATGGAAATCTGAGGCTGAGCTGAAGGTACACCAGGAACTAAGAGCCCCAGACACATCCCTCACCTGGGAGAGGCTTTGAGCTCCTGGCAGCTCTGCCTTCTCTTCTGGAAAGGGCCACACAAAGGGCTAGGAAAAGCCATTAACTCATTATCTTTCTACTTAAAACTAAAACAAATGTTCTCTTTGGCTAACAAAGTGTGGACACACATGCTGAAAGCATCAAAGAGAACGTGATGGAAATATCTGGAAAAGGTCTTCTGGGACTAAGGTTTCCTTATCTACACAGCAGTGGGGGTGGGAGATGGGGGCTGACTCCAAGGGATTAGTGTGGGTGGGGCCGGGCTGGATTAATTCTAAGACCCTTTCCAGCCGTGACTTTCAGTGATCTGAACAGTCAAAAACTGAAGATCCTTTTCATTCCTGAGGCCATGAGGCCACTGTGGGATGTGGTTATTTGGAGGTCTTACAAGTTTGGGAAATATACATATTATAAAACCATATACTTTGTTTCTATGAAAAGCTAACATTAGACCAGTTCAATCTTAAATGTGATTAATATTTCCACAAGAGAGTACATATTTATATAAAATGAAAAGTTTTATAACAACTGGGCAAATTAAAAAACACATAAAAATCCAACTTAATTTAAATCTGTGTGTGAGAGTATGTTTTGAAAGGGTGTGGTTTCCTGGCTGGGTTGTTTGGAAACATTCTGACAAAGCCAAATTCACTTTTCTGATATCCTAAATCAGCAAGGAACAGGCACCTAAAATAGCACAGAAATGGATATTCCTATACATATAATCAATTTAAATCAGCTAAGAACAGTGATTTTTAAAAGATTTCTAATCTGTATTCTCCTAATTCCCTTTTAGAGATAGTCTACACAATTGGCTGGATTGGAAAATGTAGCAACACTTCCCATACTTTTCACTCATTCACTCATTAATCCTCAGCAAATATTTCTTCCTTGGCGGCTCAGACAGTAAAGAATTGCCTGCAACGCAAGAGAGCCAGCCAGGTTCTATCCGTAGGCCACAAAGATCCCCTAGAGAAGGGAATGGCAACCCACTCCAGTATTCTTGCTTGGGAAATCCTATGGACAGATGAACCTGGTGGGGTCGCACAACTGAGTGACTAACACTTAATTTTTTACAAATATTTATATATCTCTTAGTATGTGCCAGAAATAATGTCTGTTAATTTTTTTTTCCAGTTTTTCTTTTTCATACTCCTGCCTTTGTTAGGTATGAGGCCATATTCAGATGACTCAAGCATACTTGTAAAATTGAAATATAGTTGATTTACAACACTGTGTTAATTTCTGCTAAATAAATAAATAATTTTAAAAGAATACCTTTAAAATATGGTACTAAAACCAGAATGCTTTCTTACTAAGGGAGAAACACACCCCTCAGGGTCACCCCTCACATTGCAGTGTCAGCAGGAACAAAGAGATATTCAAGTACTTTCTTACTGTTCACCATCCCCATCCCCCACAAGGGAAGCACAGTTCCGGATGGACTTAACTTGTGCTTCTCCGACTATTGTTAAGAGAAGTTATTCTTGTAATGACCAACTTTTAGAGAGTCAATCCAGGACACAGCAATAACAGACAAAAAAACATAATAATATAACATTTAGCAAGTAATTTTACACATATTATTGCTTTAACCTAAAAAATAGGTATTGATGGAAATTATATTATGCTGCATTATTTCTGTTATATAAATGTTATTATTTAAATAAAACAACAACAGAATTTGCTGAGTGGCAATCAGTAGTAATTAACAGGAGAAAAATGATGCATGAGAAATATGTAACAATATTTTTAAATGTTTCTTGTGTCCTCTGATACAGCAATTTAGTCCATTTAAAATCATTTATTAGATATTTAGATTTTGTAGACTGTGATGGTACAATTACTCTGTGTCATACTGTCAGGGTGCATACATGACTATGAGCTTGTCAGAACGCACAGAACTGAACAACATGAAGAATGAACTCCAATGCCAGCTATGGGCATTAAGCGAGTGAGTGAAGTGAGTGAAAGTCGCTCAGTTGAGTCTGACCCCTTGCGACCCCATGGACTATACAGTCCATGGAATTCTCCAGCCCATAATACTGGAATGGGTAGCCTTTCCCTTCTCCTGGGGATCTTCCCAACCCAGGGATCAAACCCAGGTCTCCCAATTTGCAGGCGAATTCTTTACCAGCTGAGCCACAAGGGAAGCCCAGCTATGGACATTAGTTATTTTAAATGTTAAGTCCCTCTGCATTTAATAACTTTTTTTCCTTCAGCACATTTTGTCTTGTATTAGTATGCCACTGTGGCTCTCTTACAGTCACTGTTTGCATGATATGTCTTTCCCATTCTTTTACTTTCAACCTCTGTGAATCTAATGGACTTTTTAAAAAATCCAGCCTGACAATCTCTGATTTTTGATTGGAGTCTTTAATCCATGCACATTTAGTTTTATAACTTATCTAGTTGGAAGTATCTCTGCCATATGGATATTTATTTTCTATACGACTCTGTGTTTTGTTCCTCTATTCCTCCTCTATTGTCTCTTTTTCAGTAAGTAGATGTTTTGTTATGTATCATCTTCATTTTTTCATGGACCTTTGGACAATTTTTGGTTTTAGTTATCTTCCTGCATGCTCGGTCACTTCAGTCATGTCTGACTCTTTGCAATCCCATGGACTGTAGCCCGCCAGGTTCCTCTGTCCATGAGCTTCTCCAGGCAAGAATACTGGAGTGGGTTGTCATTTCCTTCTCCAGGGGATCTTCCTGACCCAGGAATCAAACCTGGGTCTCCTGCATTGCAGTCAGATACTTTACCATCTGAGCCACTACCATTTAACTACCATACACACACACACAAATGTCCTGTTCCTTTCTGCTCCACAACACCATAGGGTATTAGTATCATTACTCTGTTTCCTTTCCCTATAATACCTGCCTGCCTTTGTCAAGCCCACAGGACAATGATGCCTGGTGTCAGTCCACTGCGATGACATCAAGCTAAATATCCTCTCAACAAAAACGAGCAGGTTTTTAGACTTGCAGTAATTCATTTCCACCTCTCCAAAAATGTCCACCCACTTCATATCTAAGACAGACTTGTTAAGCAGGTTGTCTGCATCTATAAATTCATCAAATGAGCTACATCTAAAAGATCCACTGTTTTATAAAAACTCTTCATTTTGAAACAATTACAGATTCAGGAGAAACTGCAAAGCAATGTACAGGGAAGTTTCATGTTGCCTTCACCCTGACCACACTGAGGTCAGCACCAAACACATCCCCAGGACAACACTGCTACCAAAAATGCACACTGGATAACCAGAGACTGTCTGGATTTCATGAGCTGTCTGTGCATGGGTGCCTGCTCTATGCTGCTTGTTTTAACCACAACCACCACCCCCTCCCAAGACATTCACTCACACTTGGCCTTTCCCACAGGGCTCCCTCCTATCAGCCCTTCATAACCACACCCATCCTGTCCCCCATTCCCTGACCCAGCAACTAGTGATCTGATCTCCATCTCTGTAATTACATTACTTCACAAATATTACATATATGTAATCACAAGGTATGTAAACTTTCAGAACTGGCTTTTTTCACTTGGCACAGTTTCCCTGAGATTTCCACAAGCTGGTGAACATCCCAGTGGCTCGTTCCCTCTTGGTGCTGAGTGGTGTCCAGGGTACGGATGGATCAAAGTCTGCTCAACCCTCACTCACTGAAGGATACCGTCATGGGCAAACCCGCTATGAGTGTCTGTGTACCGATCCCAGCATGGAAATAACTTCTCACTTCTCTGGGATAAATGCCCAAGAATTCAAAAGATGAGTCCCTACAGTGAATCCATGTTTAGTTCTGAAAGGAACTGCCCACCTATTTTCCAGGAAAGCTGTACCACTTTACATCCTCACAGCAATGACTGAGGGATCCAGACGCTCTGCGTCTTCGGTATTGTCCATAGGTTACCCTTTAGCCACTCTGATGACTAAGTGTGTAATGGTATCTGAGATGGTTTTAGTTTGCATTTCCCTAATGGCTAATGATATTGAACAGCTTGTCAGGTGTGGGTTTTCTTTTTTTTTTTTGGCCACACCACAAGATCTTCATCCAGAGCCCAGGAACTGAACCCTGGCTCTTGGCCCTGAAACTGCAAAGTCCTAACCACTGAACTGCCGGGAAATTCCCCCATTTTCCCAACAAATTTTTCTTTACTGTTATTTTGAGAATTCTTTAAACAATTTAGATATAAGCTGTTTGGATTTGTTGGATTCCTGGTTTGCAAACACTTTTTTCTGGTAAATAGCTTATCTGAATCCTTTCAATAGACTCTTTTCCAGAGCAAAGGCTGTTTTGATGAATTCGAACTTATCAATTTTTCCCTCTTATGAATCACACTTTTGGTATCAAGTCTAAGAGTTCCTAGCCCTGTTCTAAGTCCTGAAGATCTTTTCATACATTGTTTTCTAGAAGTTCTATAGTTTTACGTTTTACATTTAAGTTTGTCTATCTTTTTTTTTTTCAATTAGCAATAATTGCACCTTGTAAACCTCACTGGTTACGATACTGCCACTGTGCAAAGCTTGTCAATCATTCTTCAGTTCAGTTCAGCCCCTCAGTTGTGTCTGACTCTTTGCGAACCCATGGACTGCATCACACCAGGCTTCCCTGTCCACCACCAACTCCCAGAGCTGGCTCAAAGTCATGTCCATTGAGTCGGTGATGCCATCCAACCATCTCATCCTCTATTGCCCACTTCTCCTCCTGCCTTCAATCTTTCCCAGCATCAGGGTCTTTTCCAATGAATCAGTTCTTCGCATCAGTTGGCCAAAGCATTGGAGCTTCAGCTTCAGCTTCGGTCCTTCCAATGAATATTCAGGACTGATTTCCTTTAGGATTGACTGGTTTGATCTCCTTGCTGTCCAAGGGACTCTCAAGAGTCCTCTTCAACACCTCAGTTCAAAAGCATCAATCTTCAGCACTCAGCTTTCTTTATGGTCCAACTTTCATATCCATACATGACTACTGGAAAAACCATGACTTTGACTTTGTGGGCAAAATAATGTCTCTGATTTTTAATGACTTTGACTTTGTGGGCAAAGTAATGTCTCTGATTTTTAATATGCTGTCTGAGTTTGTCATAGCCTTTCTTCCAAGGAGCAAGCGTCTTTTAATTTCATGAATGTAATCAGCAGTGATTTTGGAGCCCAAGAAAATAAAATCTGTCACTGTTTCCATTGTTTCCCCATCTATTTGCCATGAAGTGATAGGATCAGATGCCATGATCTTCATTTTTTGAATGTTGAGTTTTATGACAGCTTTTTCACTCTCTGCTTTCACTTTCACCAAGAGGCTCTTTAGTTCCTCTTTGCTTTCTGCCATAAGTGTGGTGTCATCTGCATATCTGAGGCTATTGATATTTTTCCCTAGCAATTTTGATTCCAGTTTGTGCTTCATCCAGCCTGGCACTTTGCATGATGTACTCCGCATATAAGTTAAATGAGCAGGGTGACAATATACAGCTTTGACATACTCTTTTTCCAATTTGGAATCAGTCTGTTATTCCATGTCCAGTACTAACTGTTGCTTCTTGACCTGCATATAGGTTTCTCAGGAGGCAGGTAATGTGGTTTGGTATTTCCATCTCTTTAAGAATTTTCCACAGTTTGTTGTGATCCACACAATCAAAAGCTTTAGTGTAGTCAATGAAGCAGAAGTAGATGTTTTCCTAGAATTCTCTTGCTTTTTCTATGATCCAACCGATGTTGGCAATTTGATCTCCGGTTCCTCTGCCTTCTCTAAATCCAGCTTGAACATCTGGAAGCTCTCAAGTTTACATACTGTTAAAGCCTAGCTGGGAGAATTTTCAGCATTACTTTGCTAGTGTGTGAGATGAGTGCAATTGTGCGGTAGTTTGAACATTCTTTGGCATTGCCTTCCTTTGGGATTGGAATGAAAACTGACCTTTTCCAGTCCTGTGGCCCCTGCTGAGTTTTCCAAATTTGCTGGCATATTGAGTACATCATCTTTTAGGATCTGAAATACTCAACTGGAATTCCATCACCTCTGCTAGCTTTGCCTATAGTAATGCTTCCCAAGGCCCACCATCATTTTTAAACTACCCAAATGGATAAGTTACACCTCTCTCAGAGAAAATAGTTTTAAAGCAAAAATGTAATTTGAACTTGTGGAAACAAAGTTTTAGTTGAGAAAGTTGCCCTTATCTGATGACTTTACTTTTAAACAGTCATTAAAAAATGAGTCATCTTCTCACCATATGAGTTTTTGCCTCAACCTAAACCTAACAGCAAACAACTTGGATGCAGTTGCTCCATCTTTTCCTAGGTTTCTTACACATCATCAAAGACCATCAAGCAGTTCTGAAGAAATAGCATACAAATATTCAGACCTTTTTTCTCCATTCTCATCTTCAGTGTGTATCCAAATCAGAGAAGGACATGCCTTTTATCTGCACTTTGGAAAAAGGATTTGGGGGGTGAGAGTGTAGGGAATACTATTTTATGTCAGGTCAAAATTTTAATATCACACGATGCCTGAGAACACCACCAGCCATTGGGTCGACAATCTCTTTGCATTTCTATAAATGCAAACATTGCATTAAGTGCTTCTAAACATTCTGAGGGAGAAGGCAATGGCACCCCACTCAAGTACTGTTGCCTGGAAAATCCCATGGATGGAGGAGCCCGGTGGGCTGCAGTCCATGGGGTTGCTAAGAGTCAGACACGACTGAGTGACTTCACTTTCACTTTCCACTTTCATGCATTGGAGAAGGAAATGGCAACCCCTCCAGTGTTCTTGCCTGGAGAATCCCATGGACGGAGAAGCCTGGTAGGCTGCAGTCCATGGGGTCGCACAGAGTCGGACACGACTGAAGCGACTTGGCAGCAAACATTCTGAGGAAGCTGAAAAGTAACCAAACACTTACATTAGGAAAGCAGTTCAGGTGAATCTTTTTAAGAGTGTTGTGTATGAGGTATGCAGGCACGTAGCATGTGAGACCAATTCAGTTTCTTCACTCAGACTAACTGGGATTCACATTTGCTCTGTCTGCTAAACAGACGGATAAAGAGAGTAGGACAAGATATCAACAACCTTGCACTGTTTGCTTACTGAGATATCATTTAAACCTTCACAGAAACGAAAGAAAGTGTTAGTTGCTCAGTCATGCCCGACTCTGCCAGCCCATGGACTATAGTCTGCCAGGCTCCTCCATCTCTGGGATTTTCCAGGCAAGAATATTGGAGTGGGTTGCCATTTCCTTCTCCAGGGAATCTTCCTGACACAGGGATCAAACCCAGGTCTGCTGCATTGCAGGCAGACTCTTTATGGTTTGAGCCACAGAAATGAAGATGATCTGAAATGTTCATTTTCAAATCAAAACACCTCACAGCTGGGTAGAACACTTCTGCTGCTCTGAACTGATGCACCCCTGACCTACTGCAGAAGCAGAATGTTGGACAAGCCCTGACAGGATCAGATCTAAGCCACACAGCCCAAGATGTCTGCCAGGGAGATTTCCTCTTTCTTGCCCACGTGGCACATTACTGCAACTTCTGGATCAGGAAATGTAACCTTCCTCAGTTTCATAGAGTAGTCAAGCAATAAGGTCATATTGCATTCCTGTGGCCTGCCAGAGATTCTTCCACACCAGCTAGTCTCAATTGCATATTGGTGTCTTTAGCAGAGACGGGGGACTCTTGATTGACTGGGAAATACCTGCCTATCTCAGCCCCAGTTGGTGGGCTCCCCTCTGCACTTCCACAGCCCCCTCCCCATGCCCTGCCCCCACTCCGTTCTGGGTGCTGCACTCTAGGCTCTGTTTGGGTCACCTGCTCTTCCTGATCCAGTCCTCCTGGTCCCCATGCATCTTTTTATCTGTTGTTAAAATTTCATGGTCATTCTGTCTTTTTCAGGAGGTCTGGGCGATGCTGCCACTGCTATTGCAATTGTTTTCATTTTAATTATCTGAATCCTTAGAAAGCATGATCAGAATGTTCACAATGTTTAACACTCTAACCAGCACTATCTCAACACAAAGCACACAGTTAACCAACAGTCAACACTGAATTCTTAATACTTGGGTTGCATCACCCTTAATTACACACTTAAACCTCCCCAGCTTGGTGATGCAACAATGGTGCATTTACTGTGACCTGCAAATCGTGGTGCCACCAGCCGTCAGCGCAAAAAGAGTGACAACTGGCACAGAAGGCAAACAACCCACACAGGACCCACGAAACACTAAAATGGTGTTGTTTCCAGCCCCTGTTTGGGGGGAGGGGACCATTTTATGGGCTGTGTACTCCCCTTCACCCAACCTTCAGTACCCATCACCAGAAGCCAGGGTTTCATGTCCCAGGGTGTGATTTCTTGGGACACAGAATATTGAATGCTAGAATGAGGACACTCCGTGCCAAAGAAGTCAGTGAATCCCTCAGGGACACCACAGAAGAGCCTTCTAGGGGGCTCTGGGCCAGGATGACCCTGCTCTCTGGTTCCGGTGGAACCTTTCTGGACAATTGGGGGAGATGGCTCAGAGAGCAGATAAACGGGCATGCCTCCCCTCCTTCTCAGCTACATCCCCACTTCATACCTAGACCAAAAGTTATAACTGTCCACAGCCTCCTCACTCCCCAAAAGGAAGAGGGGCAGGCTCTGAACCTGGAGAGCACAGTGTACAGACTTCCTCAGACATCGCTACTCAAGGCACACAAGAGGCAGCAGCACCTGCCATGAACACAAAGCACTGGTCTTCACCAACCACTATATTTCTCTATTAGATGCCACACACCATTCTGCATGTTTGGGATACAAGAAAGAATAGAGAGAATGTCTCTCTCCTCAAAGAATCTCTCCTCCTAGAGAAGGAGACGATATATGAGAAAAGAACTAGAGAAGGAGGGCTGAGAGCAGGTGGAGACAAGGGAAGCAGAGAACAAGGAGGTTTGCTTGGATGGGGGCTTGGGGAAGGCATGCCCAGGAGGCAGGTCAGTGGGAGGGTAACATCTGACACAGAAAAACATGGCCCCGAGAATAAGTCCCTGTATTTCAAAGTCCTTGGACATTTCAAAGGGTGCCACTACTTCGAGAGCAGGAGCTGGCATTTCCCATGAGCAGCAAGGAGACCCCACCAAGGGTGTACGTGACTGCATGCAGTTGACAAGAAGGGGAGGCAAGCCTGGCAGCGTCCCTGCCAGCCTAGAGGGCTGGGTTTCTCCATGATGGGATGGTAGGGGTGCTGATCCCCACACCCCATGCAGTCTGGACTGGAGTCAGGTCTGGCAAGTCCATGACAAAGAGCTGACCAGGCAGAAGGGTAGGGGGAAAATATTTCAGCAAAAATATTTAACCCACTGAAGATAATTTATATCTGTGTACAAACAACCTGCTGATTAAAACGGATCCTTAACTGCTCATTAAAAGAAGGTCTGTCCTCCAGGACCTATACTTTGGAGCACTTAGTTACCACTGAAATGGAGTCACAGTATCAGCAAAGTAGAGAAAGGCTGCATTTATTTATATGCTATAACTTTACTTCTTTGACTAAGTAAATTTATACCATACACGTCAGTGGAGATGCTGTCCATTGATGCCACGTAGGGTCTGCTGGCAGAGCCCACAGGATGTGCTGAGAGAAGAGACGCCAGAACAGAGTAAGAGAGGAGCCACGGAAAACGCTAAGATTTTTTTATCTAAGCTACTGAAAGTGTGGAGCCTCCAGCAAATAAGACCATATACCGTGTGGAAAACCAGGTTTTGGTGGCTGACGTCAGCAGCTAGTTTTGGCGTGTTTTGCAAGAGGCTCGTGTGGATGTCCACAGAGAAACACTGGGTCAGCGTGGGAAATGCGATTGGACTTGAGGTCCAAGGTGAATACAGAGATCATCAGTGTAAGGTTCTCTCTGAAGCCATTGATGGTGAGCTCACACAGCAGGGGCTGTGAATGCACAGAAGAGACCCAGGATGGAGCATGTCAGAGTCAGAAGTCAGGGAGAAGCGGCCCAGGTGACTACGAATGAGGAACCAACAAGACGGAGGACAGTGTCTTAGAAGCCAAGTGAGGCTGATGTTTGAAGGAGGAGGGACTGATCAAACTATGAACCATGGCAAACGCTATCACCTGGCTAAGAACGAGAACTGACCAAATGGACACCCCAAATCCTCACAAAAGGTACGTTAAACGAGTTTGTAATCTTTTAATAAGTCCTTATAATTAAACATGACATTTACAGACATGTTTATCTCCTTTCCTAAATCTCACTGAAATGACACCAAGTTATAAACACACAAGGACAAAGAGACAGCACCGGTCAGGAAGTGTCTCCTTCCTCTCCCTCTCCCCTAAAACCTTAATCAGACCCTGGAATCTATTCCAGACAACATCCCAACAGACCCTCAAAATGCATGAAGCAAAAACTGACAAGGATGAAAAGCCCCTCCTTGCAGTTAGGAACTGCAGTCTCCTCTCAGCAGGTCTGATTAAAAGTTTATAGCACTAAATACTTGAATGGAAAATGCTGGAAGGTCTCAAATTAATAACCTAACTTCCTACCTCAACAAACTGGGGGTGGGGGTAGGGAGAGCAAAATCAGGCCAAAGTGAACAGAAGGAAGTAATACAGATAAGACTAAAACCCAGCAAAATTAAAAACAGAAAAATAAAAGATAAAAGCAAAAATCAGAAGGCTGGTTCTTGGGGGAGGAGGATCAATAAAATTGAACAAAAGTCTAATGAAACTGACAAATATAAAAAGAGAGAAAACACAAAAGACCATTATCAGGAATGAAATAAGGGACACCAGTACAGATCCCATAGTCAATGATAAAATAACAAGGAAATCCCATGAACAACCTTTTCAGAAATTTGAAAATTCAAAAGAAATGGACTAAATACCTCAAACCCCACAAACTACCAAAACTCAACCAAGATCAAATAATCAATCTGAACAGTCTTGTCACCTTTAAAAAATGCATATCTAACTTTAAAGCTTCCAAAAGATAAATTTCCAGGGCCAAAAGGATTCACTGGAGAATGCTACCAAGCATTTAAGTAAGAATTAACACCAATCAAGGGCAACCCTGGTGGCTCAGCAGTAAAGAATCCATCTGCCAATGCAGGAGACAAGGGTTCAACCTCTGGGTCAGCCAGATCCCCTGGAGGAGGAAATGGCAATTCACTCCACTATTCTCACCTAGAGAATCTCATGGACAGTGAAGCCTGGCAGGCTAAAGTCCATGGATTAGCACAGAGTCAGCCGTGACTGAGTGACTAAACACTACCACCACCACTAAAAATCCCTGCAAGATATTTATTGATACAATATTATTTCAAAGTATATATAGGAAGAAGTATATATTAAGAAGAGGTGGCAAGAATACACACAACTATACAAAAAAGATCTTCAAGACCCAGATAATCATGATGTGACCCAGATCACTCACCTAGAGCTAGACATTCTGGAGTGCGAAGTCAAACGGGCCTTAGGAAGCATCACTACAAGCAAAGCTAGTGGAGGTGATAGAATTCCAGTTGAGCTATTTCAAATCCTAAAAGATGATGCTATGAAAGTGCTGCACTCAATATGCCAGCACATTTGGAAAACTCAGCAGTGGCCACAGGACTGGAAAAGGTCCGTTTTCATTCCAATCCCAAAGAAAGGCAATGCCAAAGAATGCTCAAACTACCACAGAATTGCATTCATCTCACATGCTAGCAAAATAATGCCCAAAATTTTCCAAGCCAGGCTTCAACAGTACATCAACCATGAACTTCCAGATGATCAAACTGGATTTAGAAAAGACAGAGTAACCAGAGATCAAACTGTCAACATCCGCAGGGTCATCAAAAAAGCAAGAGAGTTCCAGAAAAACATCTACTTCTGCTTTATTGACTATGCATGCCAAAGCCTTTGACTGTGTGGATGACAACAAACTGTGGAGAATTCTTAAAGAGATGGGAATATCAGACCACCTTACCTGCCTCCTGAGAAATCTGTATGCAGGTCAGGAAGCAACAGTCAGAACTGGACATGGAACAACAGACTGATTCCAAACTGGGAAAAAGAGTATGTCAAGGCTGTATATTGTCACCCTGCTTATTTAACTTAGATGCAGAGTACATCATGTGAAATGCCAGGCTGGATGAAGCACAAGCTGGAATCAAAATTGCTGGGAGAAATATCAATAACCTCAGATATACAGATGACACCATTCTTCTGGCAGAAACAGAAAAAGAACTAAAGAGCCTCTTGATAAAAGTGAAAGTGGAGAGTGAAAAAGCTGTCTTAAAAGTCAACATTCAAAAAATGAAGATCATGGTATCTGGTTCTTCACTTCATGGCAAATAGATGGAGAAACAATGGTAACAGTGACAGACTTTATTTCCTGGGCTCCAAAATCACTGCAGATAGTTAATGCAGACATGAAATCAAAGGACTCTTGCTCCTTGGAAGAAAAAATATGACCAACTTAGACAGCATATTAAAAAGCAGAGACATTACTTTGCCCACAAAGGTCTATCTAGTCAAAACTATGGTTTTTCCAGTAGTCATGTATGGATTTGAGAGTTGGACTATAAAGAAAGCTGAGGGCTGAAGAATTGATGCTTTTGAACTGTGGTGTTGGAGAAGACTCTTGAGAGTCCCTTGGACTGCAAGGGGATCAAACCTGTCAATCCTAGAGGAAATCAGTCCTGAATATTCATTGGAAGGACTGATGCTGAAGCTAAAGCTCCAATACTTTGGCATTCTGATGCAAAGAACTGACTCACTGGAAAAGACCCTGATGGTGGGAAAGATTGAAGGCAGGAGGAGAAGGGGACGACAGAGGATGAGATGGTTGGATGGCATCACCGACTCAATGGATATGAATTTGAGCCAGCTCTGGGAGTTGGTGATGGACAGGGAAGCCTGGCATGCTACAGTCCATGGGGTTGCAGAGTCGGACATGACTGAGGGACTGAAGTGAACTGAATACATAGGAAGGCAAAGAAATTAGAGTAGGTAGATTCATTTTGAAAAAATAAATTAAATGGGAGGAATCAAGTCTATGTGGTCTCAGGAATCAAGTCTGTGTGGTTTATTACACATCTACAGTAACCAAGACTATGTGGTATGGACAAAGATCGGTATTACCAATACAGACATGCCCGATTCGTCTTGACAAAGGTGCAATTCCAAGAAAGGACAGCTTTTCGAACAAGCAGTGCTCTAGCAATCAGACATTCATTGGCCAACAAAAAAAAAGAATATGGACCAAAATCTCACATCTTATACATAAACTAATTCAAAACTGATCAGACACTTAAATGCAAAACCTTTAGTGGAAAAAAAGAGAAAATCTTCAGGATCTCAGGTTAGGTAAATATTCATTGGAAGGACTGATGCTAAAGCTGAAGCTCCAATACTTTGGCCATCTGATGCAAAGAACTGACTCATTGGGAAAAACCCTGATGCTGGGAATTACTGAGGGCAAAGGGAGAGGGGGGCGACAGAGGATGAGATGGTTGGATGGCATCACCGACTCAACGAACATGAGCTTGAGCAAACTCCAGAAGATAGTGAAGCATAGGGAAACCTGGCATGCTGCCATTCATGGGGTCAAAAGAGCTGGACACGACTGAGCGAATGAACAACAAGAACAAAGATTTCTGAAACTCAACACTGAAAGGACAACCCACCGGAGGAAATAGTGAAGAACTGCACATCATCAAACTTAAACACTTTTGCTCTGCCAAGGACCCTGTTAAGACGATGGAAAAGACAAGCCACAGACTTAAAGAAAATAATCACAAACCACATACCTAACAGAGAGACTAAAATATATAAGTAACAGACGTTTCACTGAAGGGAATATTCACATGGTTATTAGCATGAAAAGATGTT
Organism: Bubalus kerabau; assembly: GCF_029407905.1. Lineage (NCBI taxonomy): Eukaryota > Metazoa > Chordata > Mammalia > Artiodactyla > Bovidae > Bubalus > Bubalus kerabau. The sequence goes on from NC_073642.1 coordinate 29,158,478, forward strand.
CAACGTCCTGAGCCCTCAGGGAAATGCACGTGCAGTGAGGTACCACTGCACATTTATCAGTCAGAATCTGCTTTGTGACAATACCAAATGCCCAGAAAGGACCTAGGAAAACTGGGTCACTCATACATTGCTGGGCTGCCCAGCTGGTGCTAGTGGTAAAGAACCTGCCTCCAGATGCAGGAGACGCAGGTTCCATCCCTGGGTCCAGAAGATCCCCTGAAGCAGGACATAGCAACCCACTACCATATTCTTGCCTGGAGAATCCACAGAGGATCCTGACGGGCTATAGTCCATAGGGTCACAAAGAGCCGGACATTACTAAAGTGATTTAGTATACATGCATACATTGCTGGTGGAAACGCGGTTTGGTAGAGCCACTCTAAAAATGTTTGGCAGTTTCTTATGAAAGTAAACATGCAATTAGTACACCCAGAAATTTCATTCTTGGGCATTTATCTCAGCAAAACTAAAACTGATATGCACACAAGAACTTGCACATGAATGTTCATAGTAGCTTTCCTTGTAAGCGTCCCAGACTAGAGTCATTCCACGTGTTCTTCAGCAGGTGAGTTACGCTGGGGTCCAGCTATACCAGGGAATACTATTTGTCAATAAAAACGAAAAACCAATTTAAATCTGTAACAATTTGGCTGAATCCCCAGGAAATCATATAGAGTGAAATAAGCCAGTCCCAAAAGGTTCAGTCTGCACCAAATGCTTGATTCCATTTATATGACATTTGAAATTATAGTATCTTATAAACAAAGAATTAGCTGTTGTCAGGAGTTAGGGACCTGCCAGGGGAAGGGAAAAAGTTGCATGTGGTTATAAAAAAGCAACATATGAGAGTTTATTGTGGTGTTGGAAATAGTATTTTGACTGTAGTGGGAGATACACACAAACCTACACATGTTGCACAAGTGATGAAACTGTACAGAACTTAATACACACATACAAATAAAACTAAGGAAATATCAATAAGATCAGTGGACTGTATCAATGTCAATAACCTGGTTGTGATATTAAACTGTCCTTCTATAAAATATTATAAATGGGGAAACTGGACAAAGTATTCAAGGGACTTCTCTGTATTGATTTTCATAACTTCATGTGAAATTACAATTATCTGAATAAAATTTTAATTAAAAGTATAAAAGACTAAAAAAAAATATAAAAGGCTAAATAAACAGATATATTCAGATCAAAGTGGTTTCATTTTTTTCTACAAACTTCATATTTAACACAATGGCCATGCTATAAAAACTGAATAAGAGGAACGGATACCCTGTGGTTATTTATCAACATATCAAAACTAAAATAAATACAAGTACATTCTAAAAATAAATTCAAAGCTCTGTAAAATGTAATCAGACAAGGTTACTAAATGTTCTTGTTTTCCAGATCATGACAATGATTTCCTTACATCAAAACCTAGAAATGAATATCCTTTGTTGACTGACTTTCACGATGAATGCTGTTCTACCACGATAACAATACCAAGGCAATGGTGGTTTTTTCATGAGCGGCTCCCTCATGGAAGGAGCAACCATGCATTTGCATCTCCAGCAGGCGGTTGCAGGACCTTCTCCACATCACCACCAGGCTCCCACGAAGCAGGGAGAAGAAAGCGGATGCATCTCAGTACCTCCCCTCTAATAATACATGGAGACATGACCAGTCAGTCCATTCTTGTGCCATGACATTTTCAAAAGAAATCATGTAATTACTCGGAAAAAAAAAAAATGTATTTACCAAATATGTATTTACCATGTACAGGAAGTTAGGTGAGCAATGAGAGGTGGCCCCTTTAGCTAACCGACCAATAGCCACCTAATTCCACCAAACAGTTTATCAGTCCCACCCATGATACACCCACCAGTCCCCCAAAAATTGGGGGCCGAAAAGAACCCCTTACTGCCTTGTTGCTGTTCAGTTGCTCAGTCATGTCCGACTCTTTGTGACCCCTTGGACTGCAGCATGCCATGTCCTTCCACCATCTCCCAGAGTTTGCTCACACTCATGTCCATTTTGTCAGTGATGCCATCCAACCAACTCATCCTCTGTCTACTGGTGGGACTATCCCTACTCTGGAACATGTTTTATACTGAAGTAACCTTTGGTGGTCACTGGACTCATTAGCTGCTCATAAATATTCCATGAATACATACATCTAATTAGAGTAGACTGAATTATGAGAAAAACTGGAGGATAGAGAATCTTGTTATATAACCTGCAGCTGTCAATCAACAATCCCCCTGGATTATGCAAATAGCCCTGCCTTAAAAATTCTGTACTGCAGCCCTCTGGGGCCATTGCCTCCCCCGCATGGCCCACCTCTCCCTTGAGGTGTCCTCTTTGTTCTTCCTTTCTGTGTGCTCAGTCGTGTCCATCTCTTCGAAACCTGTTCTTTCTTTCTTTATTGTTAATAAGCTTTCTTGCAACAGATAAGAACTCATTCTTCTCTGTGTCCTTACCAGGAACTGAGGTCCACATGAGGAAGGGTCTCCAGACTCTACTACACTAACATAGATACAAAAAAGATAGAGAAGCACCAAAAAGCTATAAACGAGACAGCCAGCCTCTGTGCTGGCAACTGGGGGGTGGTGTCCACAGTAGGGTGGATGGTGGCCCATGAGACAAGTCCACACCCTGATCCGCAGGAGCTGGAAAATGTGACCTTGTTTGGAAAAATGGGTCTTTACAGATAAGGATTCTGAGACAGGAGGCTGTAAATCCCGTAAGCGTCTTTGCTTTCACGAGGGAGGCAGAGGAGTTGTGAGGGAAACAGGGAGAAGGGTGTGAAGCCCAGCAGAGGCTGGAGAGCAGAGGCTGCCAGCCTGGCACATCCAGCACTGTCCAGGAACACCAGGCAGCCACCCAGACTGGAAGGGACAAGGGTCAGTCTCTCCTGGCCTCCTGCAGGGAGCGTGGCCCTGCCAGATTCTGGACTTCCAGCCTCCAGGACTGTGTGCTAATTTGTTAGAGTAGTCTCCCTTCAGCAGGAATATAATCCACATACCTGCCAATCAGAGGAAAACATGAAAACCACTATCTTTCAAATTCAGGATAAAATAGTCTCAAGAATACCATAGGGTGGTTTCCTCGGTGGGGAAGAATCTGCCTGCCAATAAAAGAGATATGGGTTTGATCACTAGTCTGGGAAGACCCTACATGTCTTGGAGTGACTAAGCCTGTGGGCCGCAAGTACTGAGCCTGTGCTCTAGAGCCTGGAAGTCACAACTACTGAGCCCACGCACTGCAACTACTGAAACTCGAGCACCTAGAGCCTGTTCTCTGCAACAAGAGAAGCCACCTCAGTGAGAAGACAGCACACCGCAACCAGAGAGTAACCCCTGCTCGCTGCAACTACAGAAAAGCCTGCACAGCACAAAGACCCAGCACAGCCAAAACTAAATAGATTTTTTTAAAAAAAGAATACCTTAGAGCTCTAGCTCACAAAAGTGTGAAAATATGAAACACAGTATCAAGGAATAACTTTAGCCAACTATGCATGGACCTATATGAAAACAAAGAAAAAAGTTAATTACTATTTTCTTAATTATTATTTATACTTGTTTATTTATTTAAGTCAAGAAGTGGGACATGCCCAGCTGCTGAGTGAAGGACTAAACACTGTAATATGGAAGTTAGGCTCAGGTTTGTTTGACACAATGAGAAAAAAAATCCCAAATATACTTTTCAAAGGAATGTAAATGACCCCAAAGTACAAATGATGTAAAAATCTAGTGATAAAAAAGATTTATGAGGTAAACTGACAGATATGATGATAACAAGACCTGCTGGATACTAGACATGACATAAAGGTATAACTAATAAAACATAAGAAGCTAAATGGAGCAGAACAGATAACAGAGAAATAAATCCTGTTATATAAGAGAATTAATCTATGGTAAAGCCAGTAACAGGAAAGAGAGTATCAAATCAGTAAGCTTTACAAGGACTAAGGCTGGACCCAGGTGGGGTAGGGTGGGGATGGGGAAGGATTCCTATCCTTGTATCATACAGTATGTGACAATGAACTACACAGGAATTGAAGACAAATTAAACAAGTAAGCCAGAAAGAGTGGGCTTCCTGGGTGGCTCAGCAGCAAAGATTTCGCCTACCAGTGTAGGAGACATAGTCAGACATGAGTGATCCCTGGGTCGGGAAAAATCCCCTGGAGAAGGAAATGGCAACTCACTCCAGTATTCTTGCCTGGAGAAACCCACGGACAGAGAAGCCTGGTGGACTACAGTCATTAGGAAAATGCAAATGAAAACCATGATGACACATCCCTTCACAACCACGAGGATAGCTATAATCAAAAAGATCAATAGAAACAAGAGTGGGAGGACACAGAGAAGCTGGACTTCCATGTATCACTGATGCGGATGTAAAATGGCTCAGCTGCTTTAGAGAAAAGTCTAGGAGTTCCTCAAAATGTCAAATACAGAGTTACCAGCAATCCCACGCCCAAGAGAATTGAAAACATACACCTCGATAAAAACTTGTAAACAGTTAGAGCAGCATTATGTCACAATAACCAAAGAGCAGAAACAGCACAAACATCCACCAACTGATGACTGAACAAACTGTGGTCTGTTCACACAACAGAGTATTGCTCAGCCCTAAGAAGGAGCAAAGTGTGGCTGCCACACGAATAAGCCTTGACGACATCATGTTAAATGAAAGAAGCCTGACACGAAAGGCCACATATTGCATTAGATCATCTGTATGAAACATTGGGAAAAGGCAAATCCATAGACTGGTGCTGACAGAGGCTCAAGGGAGGGTAACTCGGGGTGACTGCTAATCACCATGAAGTTCTTTTGGAGTGAAGGAATCCTCCTGGTATTATGAAGTTGTATTTTTATCTTAAACCACGTCATGAAATAAATGTGGGAGCAAAAATTTTAAAATAAAAAGAACAGAAGAATATTTCAACAATCTTTCACTGGGAGAGGTCACCCTTCTAAGCATGACATGGATTAAAGAAATTTTAAAGGATAGATGAATTTAAGTTAATAAAATTTACAAACTTTTACAACACAAGAGACTTCCTGAATGGTTACCATTGGACTGAAAAGAGGTGGTTACAATTAAAGTTTTTAAAAGGCCAGAGCAGTTGACACCTGAAAGTCTGTCTCCTTCACTCGTGGACCCACCCTTGGGCCCTGGTCGTGTTTTTCTGCCACATGGACAAGAAAAGCAGAGGAGGCCTTTCTGCAGCCAAACAGAATGAAAGATAGAGGACGGTGTTCAAGTGCCCTGCTCCAGGGGCCTCTGGCCAACATACAGCCTGCCTTTGGCAGCTGGGAGATAATTACGACTGTTTTTTTTTTTTGGTTTGTTTTTTTGTTTGGTCACACCACGAAGCCTGTGGGATCTTAACTCCCAACCAGGAATCAAACTCACACCTCCAAGCACCCTCAGCAGCAGAAGCACAGAGTCTTCACCACTAGACTACCAGGGAAGTCCCCATACTGGGTACTCTTAAATAAACAAGCCTGTATTTTCAGTTAGTGGCTTGTAACAAACATTGCCTCATTTCCAAGATTATTATTATTAGAAAGTGTTCTATTATTAAAAGAATGGCTTTATTTCTTTTGTTTATTTTTTGGCTGTGCTGATTCTTAATCACAGGACACAGAATCTTTAGTTGTGGCATGTGAACTCTTAGTTATGGTGGGGTCTAGTTCCCTGACCAGGGATCAAACCCGGGCCCTCTGCAATAGGAGACTGGAGTCTTAGCCACTGGACCACCAGAAAAATCCTTATTAGTTTTAAAATCTTCTAAGTGTTTACACCTTTGGGTTTTTGTCCAGTGTTTCTGTATTAACATTCCAATTTTAACATTAACAGTGTCATCTTCCTGAAGTCCAACCAGGAAGTCAGCTCTAACATCACACTTGAAAGCACACCAGCTTGCTTCTGGATGGTCTTGTCCGTGGGTCTGTCTTATTTACAGGACCATCTTATTTAGAAAGTCAACTGTTTTGTGCCATACATTTCTCTGTATGGTGGAAATTAATTTTTGGTTGGTTTTTATTTTTACATCTGTGCTCAATCATTTCATGACTTTTTAAAATGTAGTTGAGTTAGTTTTCACTGTACACCAAAGTGATTCAGTTATGTGTGTATGTATATATTTTTGTTGTTCAGTCAGTCGCATCCCAGTCTTTGAGACTCCATGGACTGCAGCACGCCAAGCTTCCCTGTCTTTCACTATCTCCTACAGTTTGCTCAAACTCATGTCCATTGAGCTGATGATACAATCCAATCATCTCATCCTCTGTCATCCCCTTCTCCTCGTGCCCTCAATCTTTCCCAGCATCAGGGTCTTTTCCAGTTAGTCAGCTTTTCACATCAGGTGGCCAAAGGATTGAAGCTTCAGCATCAGTCCCTGCAATGAGTATTCAGGGTTGATTTCCTTTAGGATCGACTGGTTTGATCTCCTTGCAGTCCAAGGGACTCTCAAGAGTCTTCTCCAACACCACAGTTTGGAGAAGGCATCAGTTCTTCGACGCTCAGCCTTGTTTATGGTCCAACTCTCACATCCATACATGACTACTGGAAAAACCATAGTTTTGACTATATGTACCTTTGTTAGCAAAGTGATGTCTCTGCTTTTTAATACACTGTCTAGGCTTGTCATAGCTCTTTTTCCAAGGAGCAAGCGTCTTTTAATTTCATATATATATACACACACACACACACACACACATATATATACACATATGCACATGTATACATACATATACATATATATATATATACATGCAACATTTATATCTATTCTTTTCCAGATTCTTTTCCTTATACATAATAACAAAATACTGAGTGCACTTCCCTTTGCTACAATGATTTTATAACTTGAAAGAAAATATCTCGGGGAGAAAAACTGATTGCAGGACCTCTTCAAAGATATGCTGGCCACCACCAGAATGAAACCACAAGCACGTGTGTCCTGCAGACACACCCTCTGTCTCTGCCCTGCCTCCAGACCCCTGTCAAGGAGAGGATGACCTCACACCACGTCCCCACCCTGGGGACTGCATCCCTCTCCTGGGGACTGTGTCCCTCCCCTGGGGGATCACATCCCACTCTCTGGCCTCACTTTTCCCGGGAGTCCTTCGTACCCTCAGCTCACTACCCTCCTCTCCTCCTATCCCTATTGCCTGGATCCGGACAGCAGGCTGGAATCACAGGCTCTGCTTTCCACTTGTCCTAAGGTCATCCAGGGCACTGTCAGATTTGCACAGCTATACTCACCTACTGAGAGAACATGCCACACTTGCTCCAGGGTAACCCAAGTGTGTGCACTGCAGACAGGACTACTGTTTACTATGAGTCTTGTGGGTGGAACCCTACACACGTTCCAGTCCTGCTGAAGCTGAACCAGGATATGAGAACAGAAGATGCTATATGTACTTTAGAAAAGCTCTCACAGGGATTGAACAAAACAGCTTTCTTGAGATTTGTATAATTTACATTCAAAGACACCGTTTGAAAGTGTACAAACTCAGTGGTTTTTAGTATATTCACAAAGAAGTGCAACTATCCCCAGTATCTAATTTCTGAACATTTTCAGGACCCCGTTAAGGACCTTGTTCCAAGTAATCGTCACACCCTACTCTGCTCCCCTTCCCAACCTTCTGCTGCTGCTGCTGCTAAGTTGCTTCAGTCGTGTCCGACTCTGTGCGAACCCATAGACGGCAGCCCACCAGGCTCCCCCATCCCTGGGATTCTCCAGGCAAGAATACTGGAGTGGGTTGCCATTTCCTTTTCCATCCCAACCTTCTAGTCCCTGGCAACTACTAATATATCTTCTGCCTCTGTGAATTTGCCTACTCTGAGTATTTCATATGCATGGAAGGATAGAATATGTGGCCTTTTGTGACTGGCTTCTTTCTCTCACACACACAATGTTTTCAAGGTTCACCCATGTTGCAGCATGTGTCAGTATTCCATTTATTTTCATGTCTGAGTAATATTTTATCATATGGATGTGCCACAATCTGTTTACCCATATATCAGCTGATGGACATTGGGGTTATTATGAAATAAAGTTGCTACATGTCTATGTACAAGTTCTTGAGTGAACGTACATTTTCAACTCTCTTATATACATACCCTTAGGAATGGAATTGTTGGGTCACATGGTGACTATCCCCTTCACGGATCACAGTCTTGTCATGGTAAAGGGACTTATATAATTCAATGCAGCTATGAGCCACGCCGTGCATGGCTACCCAAGAAAGACGGGTCACAGTAAAGAGTTCTGACAAAACGTGGTCCACTGGAGGAGGGAATGGCAAACCACTTCAGTATTCTTGCCATGACTTAGTGACAGTTTTCAGATACAACTTAGCAACTGAACAACAACAAAAAAAAATGGTAACTACACATGTGATCTATATTAACATTTTTAGGAACTGTAAACTTTTTTACATAGCAGTTGCACTGTTTTACATTCATACCAGCATCCACAGGGCTTCCAGTTTCTCCACTTTTTAGTCAACATTTGTGACTGTTTATCTTGATTATAGACGACCTGGTGGTGTGAAGTGGCATCTAATGTGATATTGATTTGTGTTTCCCTGACAGCCAGTAATGCTGAGCATCACATGCTTGTTGGCCATTTGAATACTTTCCTTGGAGAACTGTTTATTCAAGTCTTCTGTCATTGCTTCTTCATAGGTGACTTGTAAGAGTCTTTTATACTTTCTGGACACTAAGCCCTTAGGAGATGTGTGACATGCATGTATTTCCTTCCATTTCGTGAGTTGTTTTTTCACTTTACTAATGGCGTCCTCTGAAGCACAGACGTTTATAACACTGATGAGGTCTAACACATCTGTTTTTTCTTTGGTCACTTGTGATTTTGTTGTCGTATCTAAGAATCCACTGCTTGTTCCAATGTCAGAAAGGTTAGCCTTGGGTTCTCTTCTCATGATTTAGGTCTGTGATGCACTCTGAGCCAATTTTAGTGTCTGGAGCAAAACAGGGGCCCCAGTTCATGACTCTACATGGGACGTCCATGTGTTGTCCAGCACACACGTGGGACTCCAGGTGACCTTGATGGGTACCTCCAGTCAAGAACCACCAAATTCTGGTGGTGGTAGACACCTCTAGTATCTTCATTTCATAGATGAGAAATTTTAGGCCCAGAGAGACTGAGGTAAAACTGCTCTGTATTTGGAATAAAGGAAGTTACAGGAAGAAAGAGAACCTGGTTCCCACTGCTTAGAATTTCACAAACATTGCCATGTTGGAATATAAATACAATGAATCAGAAATAAGCACAGAAACAGGCAGAATGGCACGGGATGGCAAAAAAGAGACTGAGTTAACGGGTGATGTAAGCTAAGATGCACCATGCGGCGAGGGTCATTCCAGCAGAAGAAAACTCACTCAGGAAACCGCTAGGCTGGGCTGTCACAGCACACACACATAGTCACCTGAGAGGTGGGCCCTTAAACCAGGGCCAACAGGACAGGGAGTGAGAGCAGACAGGATGAAGCCCGGGCAGCCGTGGAGCATTGCGTGTCCACGCGGAAGAGGCTCCAGCAGACCAGATCAGGAATCAGCGGCTGGCGACAGGGCTGGTGGGTGCCAGGCAACAGTAGTGGTGGGTCCTAGGCAACAGGAGGCCCTGGAACAGCTCCTGATGGGGGCCCAGTGCAGAGTCCTCAGCCCACCCCCAGGTTTCTGATGCAGCTGGCAGAGAAGTGCTGTTTGGCACCTTTAACACATCTTGACCTCAAATGCCTGCTGGGGGTTAGGGGTGAGGAGAAGCCCTCCGTGGGGTGCTAGAAGCCAGCGCTCCTTCCTCAGGCCTGCCTGGCAGGAGAATCAAGGATGCAGCTGGTCAGGCCCTGTGAGCCTTTCAGTTCACCACCTGGGTCTAGTCTAGAGAGAAACAAGCTGAGGGCTCTGGGGGTAAAGTGAGAAAGCAGCTGCTGCCAGTCCTCTGGGGTGCAGAACCGCAGAGCAAGGCTGGCCTCGAGACCTGGGTGTGTCCCACCCGCCCTCCCGCCCACCACCTGCTCTCAGGAGAAGGACAAAACCTTTGTTGAATCTGCTGCTTGCAACAGTTTGCACGGCTGGCTCCCAGCCTCCATGGCCAGTCTTTCAAGATGGCGAGTCACTGTGGTTTCTATTTTCCTGCTGAAGGTTTATGATAGAAAACTGAGGTAAGTTCTTACCTGTCATTCCCTGAGCAGCGCAGGCTCTTTTAAACTACAAGCTTCAGCTTTTCCAAGGCTGCCTGGACATTTCGAGGGGTTGGTCAGTGATACAGTGTTCACTTCCTTTGTCTTCAATTGGTACCTCTCCAAAGATTTCTCTCTCAAGATGAGAAGACGTTCTCTTCTGAAGTCTGCTCACCGCTTCCTTCTTTCAGATCTTTCAGAGCGTAAACTCCTTGAGGGGAGGGACTGTACCCGGCTTAGGTGCTAAGTTATGAGTTTAGCGAGGTCCCAGTCTCAGGCCGTGGTCACTACTGAGAACTGCATGGGACACCCCCTGTCAGGACAGTTATCTGCAAGTTCTTCTCTGGTCCAGTTGCCTGGAGGCCTCTGGGTCAGGTTCAAGTCAACAGAGCTTTCAACCCAAATCAGGGACACAAAAGACAAGCAACCTAGCATCTGACCCTGAGGTCTCCAGGACCAAGGGGCTGAAGCTCCAGCTGGAGGGGCTGGAGTGAGTCCTGCTCCATCATCGCCATCCCCACTGCACTTATCCGCTGGCCACACAGGCGCTTTCTCTTCAGTTTACATCTGGCTTCCTTTTTCTTTGTCTTACTGGGCACTGAGTGGTAAACACGTCTGCTACTTATCATTCCTTTCAACTTTTTGCTTTACAAACACCTGTATTTTGCTTGTAAATCTCTTCTTTAAAATTGAAACAAAAGTTCTATGATAAGAAGCAAACATTAACTAAATTTAGAAGGCTTAAATTTAAGCCTTTTTCCTCCTCCTCCAGGAGATATAAGATGGCCTGGCCCTTCCAGGTCTGATGTGAACATTCAGGAAACCATGAGAGCTCACATGAGCTAGGATCTTCCTAATTCACTTGAGCTAGAATCTGCAACTGAGTTTTAACAGGATGAGCAAGATGTAACAGGACCAGGAAACTATTCGAGGACAAGATCAGATGGCTGTTCCTGGTTTTAGCTACATAAGTCAATACCAATCTTCCTGACAGGATAAGAACCACTCTTTCTGCAGCTACTGACAGCAGCAAATGGTAAGATGCTAACCAAGGGCATCTGTGTACAGCCCCGGTGCCCGTCAGATGAAGCGGACAAGCTGTGCATGTTAACCTGAGCTCTGCCTCTCACTCTTCTCCATCCTGTTGAAGATTCTACTCTGCCGGGTCTGGTGCAACCTCAACACACACTTCTCCCCACAGAGTAGGCGGTGGCTTCCCTCAGCTTCAGGGTGACTGTAACATGGAAAGAAACTTGCAATATCCATAAGAACTGGGGGCCTTTCATAATATGATCATCTTTAGCAGTACATCTGTATTTGTAAAAAGTATTGTAATAGATATTTGACAGATGAATGAATGAAGGTACACAGACATGGTGAAGAATCTGGAGCCACGCTGCATACCTAGAAGAAGACCAGTCTGCATCTGTCAGTGAGCTGGGCGAGAGAAGATGTACACACACCCGGCAGCACCTCACATGAGGCCTGAGCCAGGCACCATCACCAACACCAGACAAGAGGTGGATCTGGCCCTCCAGAGCCTTAACAGCTGCTGCAGAACGTAGAAGAGGAGTGAAGGAGCAGACAAGAGAGACAAACAGGGAAGCTAAAAAGGCAGAAGCAGCTTGTTGAAGGGGGCCTTCCCACGTAGCCCGGTGGTAAAAACCCACCTGCCAATGCAGGAGACATAGGTTTGATCCCTGGGTCAGGACGATCCCCTGGAGGAGGCAATGGAAACCCACTTCAGTATTTTTGCCTGGGAAATCCCATGGACAGGGGAGCACAGCAGGCCGCAGTCCATGGGGTTGCACAGAGTCGGACACCACCGAGCGCGCACACACACACAGGGATCTAGTCTCATGACCAGGCTCTGCCGAGTGGGAGACACACACGGTCTCCGAGAGAAGTCCCTGCCCTTGGCTGTTAGTGACACAGAAACAAACCTGCAGATAACAACTGCAGACGCATTCTTCCATCACAGGCCCTCAGAAGAAAGGAAACACAGAGCTGACATAAACTTGATGTAAACGTAGCTTTAAGAATTTTTTTCTTCTCCTTTCGGTGATGTGACACCTTCTCCTTTTCAAAAATAGCAGCATATTAATTCTCTGTTACCTCTACTCTGTGGAATCTGCCTGTATGTCTGGCATGACTTTCTCCCATGCACCTGAGTCTTGCCCCCTACCTCCCTGCCCCTTTTATAACACCCACCTGAATTTCAACACATTTTTCCCTCACAAATGGAGCATTAGCTTAAGTCACTGACTATATTTAGAGCCCATCTTCACCCTCACTGAGACATACAGGGTAGTTGCCATAATGGTTCTGGTTATTTATGAAGAGAAACCATCCATTTTCTATCAATACGTTTAACATTTGTGTGCTGCAACACGGCTTTGACAGATGCAAGGGGAGGGGGGTGAAATGTCTAGGCCAGTGGGAACACAAATGAGCAGCATTCTTCACCTTATTATGTGAACTCCCCGCACAGCAGGCTATGTGGAATTCGTGTGGGATCTTATTTACTATATTACAAAAGCTGCCCTTAGCGTATGTTTTCTGCGGGACAAAAACAAACAGGCTGCTTTCATAGAAGTCAAATGTCAGGTCAGAAAATAGTCTGGAATGTTTGGAAAGCATTCCAGTGCTTTGGATCCACTGAAGACTACAGCGTGTCCTTCACGACAATAAACTGATGGAGGGGAAAGGCACGTTCAGTAAACACAGATGCCTCTGGTTGGGAGTGAGCCATCAGGAGGAGAGGTCCAGTGGCTGCCCTCAGCCGAGCCGGCCTGGGAGGCCATGGGCTGGGGGCATGGGACCTCAGGGAGCCAGCATCAGGAGCCCCCAGCCTCACAAGGAAGGAGAAGAAAAGGGGGAAGGAGGGGGGAGGAGGAGGTGGAGAGGTCACTAGGGTCCTGTCCTGTCTGTGTGGGGACCCAGAGTTGCCTGTGTGTCTGTGCTCCCTGAGACCTTCCCAAAAGACCAACCAAACTAGACTCAAGACATTTATTCACAACACTTAAGATCAATTCTGTGGGGCTTCCCCTGGCTCATCAATGAAGAATCCACCTGGAATGCAAGCGATTCAGGAGATGTGGGTTTGATCCCTGGGTCAGGCAGATCCTCTGGAGGAGGAAATGGCAACCCACTCCAGTATTCTTGCCTGAAGAATCCCATGGACAGAGGAGGGGAGTCTGGGAGGCTACAGACCATGGGGTCGCAAAGAGTCAGACATGCCTGAAGCAACTGAACACACACACACACAAAATCAATCATGTACCACATCAACCGTGTGAAGTGGAACGAGTGATTCCTGATGGGCACCAAAGCTGTCCTGGACACAAGAAACCTCTGCCATCTAAGCTGAGCAATGCCCAGATCAGTCGCGCTGGCTGTCTGGCCCATATTAGAACCTGGTCTTTAAGTGTAAAAGCCAAGGGCAACAATGAACAAGAAACCAACTGAAAAAATGAATGACCTACATGACGACCATCACAAGAGGGGACAAAGGCAAAACTGTAAAGGCACCTGTTGGATGTCCAAGCATGGTCCCTGGAGAAAAGGCCTGCCTGCCTCCACACCCGCTCAGCCCACGCACTTGGGCAGGAGAACAGCACATCCTTCCCTCCCACGGTGAGCTTAGAACGCGGCCCTCCACTCCTCCCACAGGAGAAGGAGAGGGCATATACTCCCTTGAGACTGTCTTAGTGTGTAAAGTATGTGTTTTGAAAACATTTCCAAGTAGAATTAGTAGAATTTTTGAGTGCCAGATCCTAGCTGCTTCTCTGTGATTTTCTAGGCATTCAGCATCAGCGGTCAGTTCTAAGAACCACTGGTCAGTCATAAGGCTGCTAGCCCAGCATGGGGGCTGTACAGAGGCTCAGGAAAGGACATAGGAATGGTTGAGGGGAGGCTTCACTCCCTTCTTTGCCTTTCCTGGTGTTCTAGAGTCTACACAAGCTCTGAGACCAGGCTCCGCATGTGTCCAGTCCTGAGGTTGAGGCCCAGCTCCAGGGGCGCCATCAGTGAAACAGAGTCTGGTGCTCCTCTGTGTCTCCCACCAAGTTCAGTGTTCGCACAGACCATCACCCTATAAACACTGAAAGAGAGAAGGAAAGAGGGGAAGAAAATCGAGAGAATGAAACAGCCAATCAAGTCTGGCATCAACAGACAGTAGCTTCCCCAATATTTGTTGAAAAAACGAATCCCCTAATAAGGTGAACAGCCCAAATTCAATTTTTTAAAACTTCCTTTATAGACTGGTTCTGAGGACCTAAGAGAAAGATTTTGCTACTGCTAACAAACTTTGCAAAAAGAAAAGTTTTCACAATGGGAAAACAAAATTTTGGGGGGAAAAAAGGAATGAGTAGGAACTAGCTCTAGCAGATAATAAAACATATTATGAAGTTTCAATATCAATACAGTTTGGAGTTGAAAAAGAAATAAACAAAACAGATGACTGGATCACAAAAAGGATTAACATACATGAGAGAATTTAATTTATGATAAAGTGCATGCGTGCATGTAAGTTGCTTCAGTTGTGTCCAAGTCTTTGCAACCTCATGGACTGTAGCCCACCTGACTCCTCTGTGCATGGGATTCTCCAGGCAAGAATACTGGTGTGGGTTGTCCTGTCCTTCTCTAGGGGATCTGCCTGATCCAGAGGTCGAACCCGTGTCTCCTGCGGCTCCTGCACTACAGGCAGATTCTTTACTGCTGAGCCACCAGGGAAGCCCATGATAAGGGTCTATCATTATAAATATAGGATTTCAAGAAAAGAGATCACTTAGGACTTCTGTGGTAGTACAGTGGCTAAGACTCTCACTCCTAATGCAGGGGGCTTGGGTTGACCCCTGGTCAGGGAACTACCACCCACATGCCACAACTAAGACCCCATGCAGTCAAATAAATAAATAAAAGATCACTCAATCAACGTGTTTAAATGTAACCAGGAAGCTATCTGCAAAAAACAAAGCCAGACTCCCTCATGCTTTACACCACAATTAATCTTAGACAAATCAAAGGTTCTAATGATGCAAACATGAAGCCATAAGAGGAAGCCTGGGAGAACAGTGAGGATGTGCATCATCTCAAGGCCGGAAGAATGGTCTCTTTTTGGGCAGGACATAACCTCAGAACCAAACAACAAACAGGGAAGACATTAGTGACAAGACACAAAGGGTAACTTCCTTATTTTAGAAAGTGCTCATATGGACAAAAATAAAGCAACAGAATAATGGGGAAGGTATCAGAAAATTCATGGGAAGAGAAATACACATCTCAAAAACAAAAATCAGAAGATGCTTGACTTCACACATATTTAAAGAGGTAAAACAAATAATGAGACACTGTTCATTTTACCCTTCACACTGCAAACAGTGGAGAGGGCCTGGAATGAAGCAGAGAGACACCATGGAGGGGAGTACATATTAAATGCAACGTTTCTGGGGACTGTGGCAATGTTTACCCAAATGTAGAGAACATCCATCTCAGCACGCCTGGGCCACAAAGAATCTGCCCTACAAACAACCCCTCAGAGAGCCGCTCTAGGGCCAAGGGTGCAGCAGCAGCAGTACTGTCCCCTGGAGACCCCCTGCACTCTGGTTCAGCCCCATGACCGCGGACACCGTCGGGGCAGACACCCTGTGCAGACAGCTCGCCAGGCTCCAGCGCCCCATCTTTCCTATCTAATATTACACAGCCCACACCAGGCATACAAAGTAACATTTGTTGAATAAATGAACAAACAGGTGAGTGAACGTGTCAATAAGGCAAATTAAATTAGCTAGCTAGAAATACAAGTGGGCAGATGAGAGACAGGACTGAAACACAGGGGAGAGGCTAAAAAGTAAGAACTTTACAACAGTTCTCTAACGAATTTAACATGACTGGTGTGTAAAGCAACTTTTATATTAAGGGTGCAAAACCATGTTACAGTAATATACAGAGCAGCACGAGTAGACAGTAACGGTCTCACACAAGGGGCAGGAGAGATGGGGGTGAAAACAGACTCAAGCTGTGGAGACGAGTTTGTTAAATAACCATGTTCCTGTAAACAGGCTGCTAGATTTATCGAGCCCCCGGGAAACTCTCTGGAATGAGCACAGAAAATGCTGCTGCTGATTAGCCCTCCTAGCTGGCGGCGGAATGCTGACCTACAAGGGAAAGGCTTGCCCTCCAGATTTTACATAACATGCCCTTATCAACTCCCAGCCAGGACTGTCCCCCCAGGACACGAGGAAGGGGACCCTCCTTCTGAGCAAAAGCCTGTTCTCTCAGAGCCTGCTGCCCACCAGAAACTGGTCATCCACACTTGCCTGCTGATCGGAAGGGATCTCTTTACACTGAGGGCAAGGAAAAGGACAAGGAAGGTTGGGGAAATTAACACAACAAAGGGAGGAAATCAGGGCCATGCATGTGTGACCACCTGCCCCAGGTCACAGGGGACCTCGGGGCAGCAAGGCAGGTCCTCTACCCACAGCAGGGCCTTCTCCAGCCACCTGAGGGCTAGTAGCTCCAGCGGCAGGGAGGCGCCGTGCCCAGCAGGTCCCACTGAATCCTGCTTAGTGTCTTCACTTGACAAAGGAAAGGAAAGCGGTTCCTACAAAGAGGACACTGCCCTCACTCAGAGCTAATAACTGAAGCATCCAGCTACGACTCCAGGCTCAGGTTAACCAGCTCTGGGGCTGTTTCCCTGACAGTTCTGAAAAAGAACTCAAAGCAGGAAATGGAGTCAGAGAGAGATGGAACTTCCAGTCTTGTGAGAGTAACAGTAAAATGAGCAGACTGTAATGACCGTAAGGAGCACTGTGAAATAGGGAAGTGTCTGCTGCTGGTTTTCTGGCTGTGGTGGCCAATCTCCAAGGGCGACACCCACACGACCCCCACGTTCTTCCCACAGGGATACCCCCACCTCCTGAATGCAGTGACATGGAGACCTATGACCTCTGAGGCTGAATTCTGAAGAAGCCTGGCAGCTTCCATCTCTGGGGCACCTGCCCTGGGAGGAAGCCTGACACTCAAGATAGGGCACAGCCCAGAGGGCACTCGAGAGGCATCGTGGACACCCAGCCCAGGTCCACAGGAGCCCTGCCCCACCCCAGCTGACCACCAGCCCAGGGCAGACTCTGGGGAGAACCGAGGTGAACAAGAGACAAGTCAGCAAGGTCTGGGGTGGGTTCCTATCCAACAACAATCACACAACGGCAGGTACCCACGGTGTGATAAGCCCAGAAGTAGACTTCATGCTCTAAGACGTGAGAAATGTGAACCAAATAGGTTAATAAACAATGACTGTGCTTTTACACTGCTTCTTTGAATGGAAGACCTCAGAAATGCTTCTCTATTTCTGAGGTCTTTTGAAGGAGTGCAGGTCTGAACACACAGCAGCACCAAAGCAGGGAGGAAGGCTGGGGGCCAAGAGGACCGCGACAGTGACCACAGGGGACCCAGGAGGCTGCAGCTGAAGGGCACAGGACAACACTTAACTTTCTATCGGAAACACCTCAGCCCTGCTGGTTACTTCTCTTACAAATTCTGGACTGTTCTAGGGTTAGAGAGGAATTTATACTGTGAGCATAAGTGTGCTTGCACTGTCCAATTATGGGACGAAATCTTTTTTTCTGTACTTTCTCAAGAGTTCTACCTCTTTTTTTTAGACTTACACCTTACTGTGTTTCAAAGAGAGATGATTATGAAGGACCGTCAACTCACATTCAGATTTAAAATAGAAAACAAAGATGAAAGCACAGACTAGAACAGAAAAAACAAACAAAGCACAATTCAAGGATAGAGTAATCAAAACACAAATCAGACCCTGGAGAAAGTAGGTACTTTGGGTCAGGTTCTAGGGGTATCCCACCCTCCACAAGCAATTGAGTCCCTCAGTTCCTGAGCCAAGTCTCTCCTGCCACTCAAACTGAAATGGGCCTCACAGGATGCGTGGGGCCTGGAAGAAAGCTGTGCAAGAGCAGGTGCCCATGAAGCCACAGGCACACACACTGGGGGCCCTGGCAGGGAGGGGCAAGGCCCCAAGCCCAGGAACTTCCAGCAGCTTTGAGTTTTTCTTTTCATGTCTATTTGGCAAAGGAATTTCTTTTACAAACAGACCAACCCACTGTGTTTTTGCCAATGATACTAAACACGTGAGACATTTTCTTGGTCTTTCAGGCTTAAAACATTAATTGCGGATATTAGTGGTTCCCAGATTCAAAGGAGACATCATTTGATGTTAAAACCTAATTTAGAAGCTAGAAACACCTAGGGGAGGATCAAACAGGTAGATCCTGCTCCCAGGCCCAGTGGCCACCACCCATCCTGTGTGAAAGCAAACTACTGTGGGTGGGGAGTTGGCCCCTCTCATGAATCAAATTGGGCTTCCCTGGTAGCTCAGCTAGTAAAGAATCTAATGTCAAATTAGAGACAAAGAATCTAATAAATCAAATTAGAGACATAGACAGAATATAGAAGACTATTCACTTATGATGAAGGCAATGTTTGCTAGTCCCGTGGACAGCAAGGAGATCAAACCAGTCAATCCTAAAGGAAAGCAACCCTGAATATTCATTGGAAGGACTGATGCTGAAGCTGAAGCTCCAATGTTTTGGCCACCTGACATGAAGATCCAACTACTGGAAAAGACCCCGATGTTAGTAAAGACTGAGGGAAGGAGGAGAAGGGGACGACAACAGAGGATGAGATGGTTGGTTAGATGTCACAATGGATAAGAGTGTGAGCAAACTCTGAGAGACAGTGAAAGACAGGGAAGCCTGGCATGCTGCAGTCCATGGGATTGCGAAGAGTCAGACATGACTTAGTGAACAACAACATTTGCCATGCTTGGTATGCTTCTTCAGTGTCACGCTTCCATGTTCTCATGGAGCAGATATCAAGCTCGGGTCTCCCTTTCTCTCAGCAGGGTGTAAAGATGACTCCACCTGCCTAGCGAGACCCTGGCCACTTCCTAGGGGATGGACCACAAAGGTATGCTGCTCCAGATAAACCTAGAAGGCCTGTACTGTAAATGCAACTGCCGATCATCAGAGAATGTTTTGCTGAGAACAGAAATATATCAGTGCTGCACACAGTGCAGCAATGGACAAGCTGCCACCCCTGAGGCTCAAAGTCCACATCAGAACAAAACAAGGGACAGAAAGGAGGGCAGCTTTCCCCGGCCACCTCCTCCTCTCCCCCAAAATGTGCCACCCATGGGGATGTCCTGGTCATGAAGCTTAATGCACAGACAGGGATGACAGGCCACATTCTCCTCGGGTCCCCATCTCAGTGTCACCACCATCACAGCAGTGACAGAGAGGGGGTGCAGCCACATGAATAAAACAAGAAGGGCCTGTTCTGAGGCCACATGGGGCCTGCATTCTGGCTCCTCTCTGGGAAGGAGGGTGATGGGTGAGAATGGCCTGCAGGGTGACGGTGGGCCTTGTGTCACCGATGGGGTTGCAGGGCCCAGCGAAGTCCCCACTCCGTGCTGTCAGAACCAATCAGGCCCTCAGCTCACTGGAAGCTGCTCGAAGAGCAGTAGGGGGAGGAGGGAGACCCCACCAGCACGCCCCAGTCACGGGGCGCAATTGTCGGCAGCCCTGACACAGCCTGCAGCAGCCAGAGACAATGCCAGGGCATGGCAGGAATGTACCCAATTATGAAAGAGGAGAAACCTCAGCAAATTGTTGTCCATGCTCTTTCTGAGCTGACAGAATGGCGTTACAATGAGCCAGGAATGGCCAGTCTCTCAAAATCCAAGTTAATGAAATTTTCTAAAACCAGTAAAAACTAGTAAAATCATCCTTTTCAACAAATGTAGGATTAAGCATTCTTATTTGTTGGCAAACCTGATCGTTGAGCTTTTGAGGCAAAAAGTCCAATTCAGCTCCTTATTAGATGAGGAATGGCTTTTAAACATGACTGCTTAACAAGCTGCTGTATCAGAAATGGCAACCCATGCCAGTATTCTTGCCTGGAGAACCCGATGCACAGAGGGAGGGCTATAGTCCATGGGCTCACAAAGAGTCGGACACAACACTTTTCACCAGTATTACAGCTATTAATATACTTGCTGCTTCTAACAACATGTGTATGTATTACACACACAAACATCATATAAAAGTACTACATACTTGATTCTGACATGCATATGTATAAAAAAGGACCATTTCATGATCACAAAAAGCAAATACACCCATGAGAATGACATTCAAGGGAGTTGGATTTCCACTCCCTTTCTTGGTGGTAAGCAGCATTCACTGCTGTCTATTCCTCACTGGGGCTGCAGCCCAAAACCTTGTCCAGACTGAAGGGATCTGTTACTTAAGAAACTCTTCCTTAAAGTGGATGCCCCCCAAAGTGCCCACCTGTCAGGCACTCGCAGACCCTCACAAGAGGCAAGGAGTGCCACATCTAAGTCCAGCAACCACTGTGGACCTGAAGCTGACCTTCCACTCCGGCCCAGTAAGCGTGTGCCCCAGGGGAACTGGGCCTCCAGAGAACTCAGCACAATCCTGACACCCAGCGTACCTGTGGATACAAATGGGAGAACCCCTCATACCTGCTCTGAGGGGTCAGGACCCTGCTAGGGGCAGAGCCACACATTTATGAGGACAGAAACACATGCGAGGCCCAAGGAGCCAGTGCACTCACAAAGCTGGAGTTTCAGTTCATGCAGGTTACCTCACTCATCCCTTCCTCCCGCTGCTTTTCTGTACAGTACATCCATTCCCCTTCTGCTTCAGTGTGGCACACTCAACCCTGATATTAACTAGCTCAGGACCTTCCTCTCATCAAGGTTCACTGTTTTTACTGTTTCATGTAAAGTAATAACAGGCGTAGAAGATTTTAGAGGATTTGACTTCACATTTGACTCCAGGACATAAAACTGGAAGATCATTTCTTTTAAAAACAAATCCTTTCACTTTTTAAATTAAAATTTGCCTGTTTTACCTAAAAGTATGGTTTCTTAAGAGCCAGTTAATTGTGATTTATTGAGAGCAATGTAAACTGACTTGATCTCCACGGGCAGCCAGGACTTGCCCAGAGCCACAAACTCCTGGAAGGAGTTGAGATGGAGGCTCAGATGAGTACTTTGCTCTTACGGTTCTGATACACTCTCATCTCACACAACAGGTCACAGTTGAGTCTACAACCACCACCTGTCCTTAGAGCGGAGATGAGCACTTAGAGGAAGTCTCTGCAGGCATCTTCTGAAAGGTCCCCACAATTACAGAGTCCACAGCATGAGTGATTTTTGATCACGCACGTCAGTGGCTGAAATGAAAAACAGTCTCCCTTTTGTATGTCTCTGTTTCCACATTTGTTTACAAAACATTCCTGATCGGCCTGGGCCAGCAGGGAAACTGGTGTGGGAGGAGGGCTGGCCGGGGGTTCGTGCGTGCACCGGAGCAAGTGACCTGCACGTTGACTAGTGCCCTGGCCTCCCCAGCACCCTCTCCCCCATACATTCCTACACAAGGGTTACAGCAGGATAAAGAGAACAACAAATACCATGTTAGCGGGCGAGCAGCATCTCAGAAAGGCAGGAAGATAAGCCTTGGGGCTGATGTGTCCCCTCCTGCTCTCATGCTGCACACCCGCTGGCCCCCCCTACCCGCCCCCACCCCCCCACCTCTACAAGGTGTCTCCAGGACTCACCACCTCCCCTAGGGCCAACACTGGGGCCAGATTCTCCACCGCCTTTTTTTCCTCTCTTGAATATTTTCCTTAGATGTGTATTTCTCATGGGCTTCCCAGGTGTCGCAGTGGTAAAGGATCTGCCTGCCAATGCAGGAAACACTGGAGACATGGGTTTGATCTCTGGTCAAGAAGATCCCCTGGAGAAGGAAATGGCAACCCACTCTCCAGTATTCTTGCCTGGAGAACCTCACAGACAGAGGAGCCTGGTGGGCTACAGTCAACGGGGTCACAAAGAGTTGGACATGACAGAGTGACTGAGTGCACACCCACAGATTTCTAATGCTACATTAATGATTTAATTAGGCCAATCAATTTTCAGTGATTTAAAACTAAATCTTGGTGTTCTAGGAAATGTGTCTCTGGGCAAAGCCATCTGGTCATCAGCATCAACCCCAGTCCTCTTCCTACTGGTATTTCAGGGACAAGACCCCGATATCCGCATGTGATCTGGACCAAGTGACAAAGTCAGCCCCTGTATCACAAACACCTTCATCTTGTTAGCTACTCTGAAACATGTTAAGTATTGTTTTAAGAAAACAACTGTTTCTCATTAATAGAGTTAATTTCAAAATTACACAAGCTTTTACTACAGAGCTACGCTGAAACACATTGATTATTGTTTTAAGAAAACAATCACGTCTCATTAATACAGAGTCAATTTCAAAATTACACAAGCTTTTACTACATTTATTGCTTTCGTCTCCACCACATTCTCAACTATTTCTTTCTTGGTGCAATTAACTGCAACAGTTGATTCAACCATTTCTCTTTGTGTATGTACATTCAGGTTTTTTTGTCTTTAATAACAAAGCAATAATACTAGTTGTAATAATAAAAACAGCAGTGACCTTGTCCATGGTCTTTTGCATCCTTTGCAGCCAGGTAGTCCAATGCAGTGGATAAGGAGGTGAAGCTTTAGAGCTCCATTACCTGCGTGCACATCCTTCCAGCATCACTGCTGAACCAAGGACAAGCAACAGACTTTCTGCTTGGTTTCCTTCTCTGCTCACCTGAGGTGATACAAACTGACAGACACAGCATCTCATCTACAAAGGCTTTCTCCAGCCAGAATTCATCTCCTGTTGTGAGAGCAGATGCAGATTTGACCTACAACTTGCATACCTTTCGCCCCTATTCAGGAAGCTTTGGATATTTAGTAGTAATTCCCAGATAAATCAGTGAGATTTAAAAAGTGTTTCTGAACAGTAAAGTCTGACACCCTTGCCTCAGCCCAAGCCGGCCTGAAGCTGCCCCAGAGCACCGACCAACAGACCAAGGAAGTGAGCCCTTGCATCGGGCCAAGTCCCACCATGTGCTCTGCTTGTCTGTCTGTGTTGTGGTTTGGGGGAGGGGAAAGAGGTGTCAGTGGACTCACAGATACACCACAGCACAGACCTTGAACATGACATGACTCTCAGGTCCCCATCCCCAGCATTAGCAAGAAAAGACTTCCTGGTCGAACCTGGAGAACCTTTCCAAGATGACTTTGTGACGTTCATCCTAAATCATTAGGTAACAACTCATTCAACAGGCTGCAGGAAAGGGGCCACACAGTGACCAGGAGGCACGTGGTTATCAGGCACAGAGGATGGGAGGGGGACCACAGTTAAAGTTGTAAGTGGGCTTAAATACAAAATCCCCAAGAGATTTAGGTGGTGGATTAAAGATGAAGAGCAACCGTCCACAAAGTTCCACCCCTGCCCCACCCCCCACCCCACCTAACCACCCTCCCCACAATCACAATCACGGGTACAATTCATGTGACCAATAAAGGTTAAAACACCAACCACAAGGAAACCTGTTGGATCAATCTGGTGGAGGGATTTTGAGTCACTAGGAAAAGCAAACAGACCCAAGATCTGACCAACCTCCTTGTCCAGTGGCGACGTCATCACTGTGGAATGCCTCCTGACTGCTGTCGGGGCTTCTTTCAGCTTTCTGATGCTGCCACTCCTAGGGCTTCAGTGGGAGGAGTGCTCACATGACTAAGGCACTCAAACTCTTTCAAAATGGTTCTGAAAGAACTGATGTAATTAATGAAAAGACATGCCTCTCCTTGAGTTCCAGGACTTCTGCTCCCACTGGGAAAGACAGTCTGGTAAATCTGCTTCCAATGCTAAGATGCAGAGACCCCAGCGTGTGGAATACAGTCTACAGCCCACTGACGTCTACCTGTTTCCTCCAACTAATGTCAAAGAAATTCAACTTGGAATCTAATAAAAGAAAAAACATCTCTTTCAAGCGGTGGGCTTGCCTGAGGACTTAAGAGAATGCTGGGTCTACTTCCTGTGGCCCTGGACAGCCTGCAAGGGCAACTCTCAGGGCGGGGCTTGAGGCGGCTTGTGCACAATGCCCGAGAATGCGGGGAATGCAGACCGTCCCTCTGTGTTCTCTGTCACTCTGAACTGTTCATATTACTAAACAACCTCTATTTTCTTCTCAGTCCAGGACAACTTGTGATTCATGACTGAGGCATAAGATGACACAACAATCTCACACATTCCTTGCAGCAACCCATCTCCTTACAGCCCCCACACACAACTTTTCAGTGGTACAATGGTGGGGTTTTCCCTTTTAATCCTGACATCATTTATTCTATCAGTGCCATTTAATACAATGATCACGTAACACAGAAGAAAAAGAGGTACTTTGAGAAAGGGTTTCATTTCTGCCTCTAAGTATAAGGCTTTTTCTTCCTTTCTTTTCCAGAGGAAAACACCTAGTGATAAAAGAATTGCATTTTAAAGAACAGTGACTATATAAATCTTTTAGAATTTGTGCATATATTCTATTCATCAAATATTTACAGCTCAATGAAATGAAGGACAAGACAAATTATACATGAAGCTTGATTGCCTCATATGTTTGGGGGTGAAATTATTAAAACTGTGGTCCATGGCTATATTTGTAAAGTCCCCTATACGTGAATGAGTTCCATTCTGAGAGCACAATCGTCCTAAGTCCAACAAAGTTAGCCTAGGTACCCAACTAACATAATCGGCTATATAGTACAGTACTGTAATAGTTTATAATACTTTCCACACAAATAATATATAATAAAGAAACAAACACAAAAAATAAAACATTTTTAATCCTACAGTACAGAACCTTGAAAAGTACAGGAGTACAGTACAGCAGCTGGCACACAGGGGCTGGCATTGAGTGAACAGGCAAGAAGAGTTACTGACTAGAGGAGGGAGAGGAGGTAGGAGATGGTGGAGCTGAAGGGGCGTCAGCAACAGGAGATGGAGGGCAAGCTGCAGTTTCACTCACATCTGACATTGATGGAATGCACATTCGCATCTTTCAAAGTTCACAACTTGAAGGTTCATAGGTAGGGGACTTGCTGTAATGTGTTAATAAAGTGAACAGATGATAAATATGGAAACTCTTGAAAGGTAAAGTTCTCGGGAAAAAGCCTTTAGGCCGAAAGCTACATGGGGTTTCCTTGCTGCAACGGCCACCCTACTGACTGCTCCCTCCTTGCAGAGGATCTGAAAACATGCCTTTTCTACTAAATGAGGCACACGCTCATTATCTGTGCTTGCGACTGCACCCAACTCACAAAAGGGAAAGGAAATTAAACATCCGATGATAGAAAGTAACTTCACAGAGCTGTCCATCCTATCTAAGTGTCCTTTAAAAACAGAGCTGGAGACACCACAGAGGTCACCTTGCTCAGTGGTTCTCCTCACATGTGGCCTGGACCATGGGGCTGGGGTGGGGAAGTGGATGTACTTAGACGGCTCAGCCCTGCAGCCCAACAAGTCTCAGAGGGCAGAGCCCAGGTGTCCACAATTTTAATAAGTACCTATTTCACTCTTTTCTACACTGAATCTTGAGGACCTTTTCAAACACAGAAACTCCAATCCAGGCTGTCCAAGGTTAGAGTGGTGAGTTGAGCAGAATGTAATCCAATAATCACAACACCACACCAACTCTGAACTAGAACACTCTTGTCATGCATACGCCTGTGTGCTCAGTGTCCAGCTCTTTGCGACTCCATGGACTGAGGCCCACCAGGGTCCTCTGTCCATGGAATTCTCCAGGCAAGAATACTAGATTAGGTTACCATTTCCTACTCCAGAGGATCTTTCCAAACCAGGAGTTGAATCCGCGTCTCCTGAGTCTCCTGCATTGGCAGGAGGGCTCTTTACACTAAGTCACCTGGGAAGCCCTACTAGAACACTCACTAAACACCAAACGTAGACAGGAGAACAGACATGTACCTTCTCTTCACTGCCTCACAGGGACATCCAGGCTTTTCTCGTTCCACAAACTTTACTGAATACCCAGATGTTACAGGCACCACTGCCACAGCAGCGCCCTCAAGGAGTTTACAACTGAGCAGAGAGGAGATATTTACACATAGAGGCACAATTCCCATAGCCTGCAATAAACACAACAGGAGCAGGCTGACTACAGGGACCTAGGGCTTCTAGGCAGCTCGCTCTCCTCCTGATTCAGGTGATCAAGAAAGACTTCACACACGGAGGCCCTGCTGGCCAGGGCAGCAGGATGGCTGGCCAGCAAGGGCAGCGAGAACTCAGCTCACCAGCTCACGCACTGCCCAGTGTGGACATCATGGGGCTGCAGCTTTTGGACAAAGTGAACTGAATAAGAGGTGGGGGTGGGCAGCGGGGGACAAGACCCTGCCTGTGAAAAAATACTGAAAAGAGTTTGCTGGATCAGGATTTTCTAAGACTGGATTGAATTCAGTTGGGTAAATGGATTCTGTTGGGAATAAGCTAAAGTAAGACTTGGGTTTGATTTTCTTTCTGGTAAGAGAATAAAGTTTTCTTGGAATGCTGTTTTTGATAACCGATTGTGTGGACTTTCTCTGCCTTTAAATGATCTGAATTTACTTTTGAGATGTCCTGTGACTTTGGTTAAGAAATAAGTATTGTCTCAAAGTAACCGTGGTCTTTGATCAAGTGTTTCAAAATTTTTGACAAACTTTCCAAATATCAAATTTTATTCAAACTTATTTGACTTTCAACTAACTTTGGGATGCTTCCAAGGGCCCCTGAGGCATCTCAGAGAAATATTTAAGTAGTATTATATTTGGTATGTTAAATTACACGGAGAGCATTATCACAGGAGCGAAAAACCTACCTAAAAATACACTGTAGGAAACAGAGACTCACAGACTTAGAGAATGAACTTATGGTTGCTCGGGAGAAGAATGGGGGAGGAAACAATTAGGCAGTTCAGGATGGACATGTCCACATAGTTATATTTAAAATGGACAATCAACAAGCACCTACTGTGTAGCACAAGGAACTCTGCTCAGTGTTATATGGCAGCCTGGATGGGAGGGGAGTTTGGGGGAGAATGGATACATGTACACATACAGCTGAGTCTTTTTGCTGTCCAACTGAAACTATCATAACACTGTTGATCAGCTATACTCCAATGCAAAATAAAAAGTTCAGAAAAAAATACTGTATGGATGAATATTATTAATATGGCCTTTCCAAAAATTATATGAGGTTTCTAAAATTTGAATATGTCCTGGTATAATGCTAGAGTTCTAGTTGTTATCTTAAAATGCTGTCACATTAGTAATCAGGGTTCTTTATCGATTACACTGTAGTCAAATATTTAATCGTGACTTTTAAGTCTTTTTATCATTTACAGACAGTTATTGTGCTGTGATGCTGTTACAGAAAGGGCTTTATCATCAAGGAGACCCATAGGAAGGCTACTGAGGTTCCACATCCAGATAACAACGATGTGGGGATTCCAGCCCATATGGATTAAAACAAGGAGCCATCCTGCCCCTAAGGCCCCTAGATCAGACATTCAGATTTTTACTTCCTGACAGGCAGGGTCAACGCTCCCACTCAGCCTGGAAAAAATCTCTGAGTAGAGAATGAGATAGGAAGGGGGCCAAGCAAAACCTTTAAAACAGGTTCCCGACCCCGACCCCACCCTAGGCCTCACAGCAGGAGGTGAGCCTCGGGAGAGACAGCAAAGCTTCATCTGTATGTACAGCTGCCCCCCACCACATTCGAGTTAGTGCCTGAGCCTCCGCCTCCTCTCAGACCAGTGGTAACAGCATTAGGTTCTCCTAGGAGCGTGAACTCCACTGCGCTTTGGAAAAACTATCTTACACAAAACTGGTCCCTGTGCCAGAACGGTTGGTGCCTGCTGCTCTAAAAGAATGACATAGCCCAAGGACATGACATAAACGGATTAGAACCAGCTAGGTCCAAGATGGCAGGCCAGCTGACTCTCAGTGTATGCTCACTGTAACACATCAGCTAAGTGACACACGCACCAGCACCATGGTCCACGATAAACAACTAGGATTAGGATGAGGATTGACTGGTTGGATCTCCTTGGAGTCCAAGGGACTCTCTCCAGCACCACAATTCAAAAGCTCAGTTTTCTTTATGGTCCAACTCTCACATCCATACATGACTATTAGAAAAACGATAGGTTTGACTCTATGGACCTTTGTCAGCAAAGTGATGTCTCTGCTTCTTAATACACTATCTAGATTTGTCATATCTTTCCTTCCAAGGAGCAAGCATCTTTTAATTCCATGGCTGTAGTCACGGTCTGCAATGATTTGGGGGTCCAAGAAAATAAAAAGTCACTACTTCCACTTTTTCCCCTTCTATTTACCATAAAGTGATGGATGCAGATGCCATGATCTTAGTTTTTTGAATGTTGAGTTTCAAGCCAGCTTTTTCACTCTCCTCTTTCACCCTCATCAAGAGGCTCTTTAATTCCTCTTCCCTTTCTGTCATTAGAGTGGTATCATCTGCAAATCTTAGGTTGTTGATATTTCTTCCAGCATCTTGATTCCAGCTTGTAACTGATCCAGCCCGGCATTTTGTATGATGTACTCTGCATACAATTTAAATAAGCATGGTAACAATATAAACACTTGATATATTCCTTTCCTAATTTTGAACCAGTCAGTTGTTTCATGTCTGGTTCCAACTGTTGCTTCTTCACTTGCATACAGGTTTCTCAGGAGACGGATAAGATGGTCTGGTATTCTCATCTCTAAGAATTTTCCAGTTTTTTCCACTATCTTCTGCCATTTTTCAAGCAACTTCATAATTCCACCTTCCCCAAACTTTTTATCTTTTTAAGCAAAGAACCATTCCAGGTGATTTACAATCTTCCACGGAATTGAAATTTTTTCCATTAGGAGAATTCTGTAAAGACCGAAATCAGTGGGCATCAAAGGTACAACATCTGGTGAATAAGGCAAACGAATCAGAACTTCCCAGTCAAGCTGTAACAGTTTTTGCCTGGTCATCAAAGGAACACATGATTTGTGTTATCCTGATGGAAGATTATGCATTCTCTGTTGACTAACTTTGGATGCTTTTTGTCGAGTGCTGCTTCCAGTTGGTTTAAGTGGGAGCAGTACTTGTTGGAATTAATC
Source organism: Bubalus kerabau (assembly GCF_029407905.1). Classification (NCBI taxonomy): domain Eukaryota; kingdom Metazoa; phylum Chordata; class Mammalia; order Artiodactyla; family Bovidae; genus Bubalus; species Bubalus kerabau. The sequence goes on from NC_073642.1 coordinate 29,187,804, forward strand.
CTTTGGTTTTCTAGGAGCTCATAAGAAAACTCCCTCCCAATCCCACCATATACACATCACCTTCTTTGGATGAAGACTGGCCTTGTTGTGGTTGGTGGTGGTTCATTTCACTTGCCCCACAATCTCTTCCATTCCACATTATTGTACAGTATCCACTTTCTATTGCCTGTGACAATTTGTTTTTTAAAATGGAACGGTTTCATTAAGTTTAAGCAGAAAATCGCATGCAGAAATATTGTCAAGGGTTTTTTCCTGCTTATGTGGAAATCAAACATCAAAGTGATAAACATAACCAAGCTGGTGCGAGTGATTTTTAACATTTAATTTGAGTATTTTGAGTATGTCAACTATCTCCCCTGTGGTATAATGTTGATTGTTCTCAATTAATGTCTCAATTTGATCTCTATCAACTTCAATCGGTCTACCTGATCATGGAGTATCACCCACGAGCAGTCTCCAGCATGAAACTTCACAAACCACTTTGGACACTTTCTCCATACACTGCACATTTGTTTTGTGTGTGTGTTTACCTTTTTGTTTTTAATTACTTACTTAATTTTTGACTGAGCTGGGTCTTTGCTGCTGCACACAGGCTTTCTTTACTTGCAGCAATCAGGGGCTGTTCATTGCAGTGTACAGGCTTCTCAGTGCAGAGGATATGGGAAATAGTGCACTTATGCTTCAATAGTTGCACCTCATGGGCTCCAGAGTTTAGGCTCAGTAGTTGTGGCACACAGACTTAGCTGTTCCAAGGCATGTGGGATCTTCCCGGACCAGGGATCAAACCCATGTCCCTTGCATTGGTAGGTAGACTCTTAACCACTGGACCACCAGGGAAGTCCTATACCTCTCTTGAAATAATTAAGCATAATATGCTGAAAATGTTGCTTTTTTCTTCTATTTTCACTATTAAAATGGTTACACAAAAATTCACCAATTTTGATAAGTTTTTAAAAAAAATGCACGTTAATATGACAGCTCACAGAATACAATCTAAAAAACTATTTCAAATGAAGTTAAAGACAAAAGCACTACTAGAGCACCTCAAGGAAAAAACGGAACCTTTTGGCCCACCCAATACATTCCATAACGAACTATTCTAGTCCAGCGTGCCCAGAATTCCAGCACCACCTGTGTGCATTTTCACTCCTGTCATTAGAGTGACAACCCGACAGAAACACTAGAAGAAGATCAAATGCAATGGGATACTACTCAAAGGACTAAACATGGGGCTAAAAGCCCGACAAGGAAGCAGGAGAATGGGGAAGCCAGGGAGGGAGCAGAAGGAGCTGAAAAATGGCCAGAAAACGTGCTCACGAAAGCCAAGCACTCCTGCTCCTTGGGACCAAGAGGGAGCAAATCCACTCCTCGGGCTAGGTAATCAGTCCCAAGAAAGAAATGAGACGAGAGATTTGGCGACAATGGCCATTCTGACTGGTGTGAGTTGATTCCTCATTGTAGTTTTGACTTGCATTTCTCTAATAATGAGCAAGGCTGAGTGACTTTTCATGTGTTTATTGGCCATCTGTATGTCTTCTTTGGAAAAATGTCTGTTCAGGTCTTCCGCCCATTTTTTTTAAATTGAGAAAATCTAGAAACAATAATGGAGAAGGAAATGGCAACCCACTCCAGTATTCTTGCCTAAAGAATGCTGTGGACAGAGGAACCTGATGGGCTGCTGTCCATAGGGTCACACAGAGTCGGACACGACTGAAGCGACTTAGCATGTGTGCATGCATTGGAGAAGGCAATGGCAACCCACTCCAGTATTCTTGCCTGGAGAATCCCAGGGACAGAGAAGCCTGGTGGGCTGCCGTCTATGGGGTCGCACAGAGTTGGACACGACTGAAGTGACTTAGCAGCAGCAGCAGCAGAAACAATAAATGCTGGAGAGGATGTGGAGAAAGGGGACCTGTTTGCGTTGTTGGTAGGAATGTAAATTGATATAGATATTATGGAGAACACTATGGAGATTCCTTAAAAAACTAGGAATAAAACTACCATATGACCCAGCAATCCCACTACTGGGCATATACTCTGAGAAAATCATAATCAGAAAAGATACATGTACTCCAATGTTCACTGCAGAAGTATTTATAGTAGTTAGAACATGGACGCAAGCTAGATGTCCATCAACAGATGAATGGATAAAGATGTGGTACATACAATGGAACATTACTCAGTCATAAAAGGGAACAAGTCTGAATCAGCTTAACTGAGGTGAATGAACCCAGAACTTGTTACAGAGAATGAACTAAGAAAGAGAAAAACAAACATTGTATATTCATACCTATATACAGAATCTAGAAAAGTGGTACTGATGAACCTACTGGGAAAATTGTAACAAACTAGACAGCATATTAAAAAGCAGAGACGTCAGTCTTCCAACAAAGCGACACAGAGCCAAAGCTATGGCTTTTCCAGTAGTCATATGCAGATGTGAGAGTTGGACCATACAGAAGACTGAGTGTTGAAGAAATGATGCTTTCAAACTGTGATGCTGGAAAAGACTCTTTGAGAGTCCCTGGGACAGCAACGACATCAAACCAGTCGATCCTAAAGAAAATCAACCCTGAATATTTGTTGGAAGGACTGATGCTGAACCTAAAGCTCCAATAGTTTGACCATGTTATGTGACGAGCCAACTCACTGGAAAAGACCCTGATGCTGGGAAAGACTGAGGGCAAAAGAAGAGGGCAGCAGAGGATGAGATGGTTAGATAGTACCACCAACTCAATGGACATGAATTTGAGCAATCTCCAGGAGATAGTAAAGGACAGGGAAGCCAGGCATGCTACAGTCCACGGGGTCACAAAGTGTCAGGTATGACTTGGCAAGTGAACAACACCACAGTGAGTAAGAATCCACCTGTCAATTCAAGGGGCATGGGTTCAATCCCTAGTCTGGGAAAATTCCACATACCATGGGGCAAGTAAGCCTGTGTGTCACAATGACTGAGCCCATGTGTTGCAATTACTGAAGCCCACATGCCTAAGGCTGGTACTCTGCAACAAGAGAAGCCACTGCAATGAGAAGCCTGCACACTGCAACTTGAGATTAGTCTCCTCTTTCCAACTAGAGAAAGCCTGCACAGCAATAAAGATCCAGCACAGCCAAAATAAATAAGTAATTTTTAAATGTTTGATATTTTAGAAGACCTGTCAAATGGTCTTGTCATCTGTAAGCTATTAGGTTTATAAATAACACTGTTATGTTTGAGATAACCTGATTACTGCACTAATAGTTTATCATATTATGTTAGCTTGAGACTTGTTTTTCTATTGGGATTGTAAATTTGCCTATCACACATTTTAAAGGCTTAAAAATAAAATATACTAAACCCACAAATGTAGTATAAAATACTGGAGGGAAAGACCATTTAATGAAAATTAATTGAAAGGTGAAAGTGTTAGTCCTTCAGTCATGCCCGACTCTTTGTGACCCCATGGACTGCAGCCCACCAGGCTCCCCTGTGCATGGGATTTTCCAGGCAAGGATACTGGAGTGGGTTGCTATGTCCGTCTCCAGGGGATCTTCCCGACCCAGGGATAGAACATGGGTCTCCTGCACTGCAGGCAGATTCTTGACCGACTAAGCTACGAGGGAAGCCCTAAAAAATTAATTGACAACTAGTCCAATGTTATGCAAAATAATGAGTTCATTAATGAAATAAGATTTTTAAACTGAAAAGGAAAAGGAAAACTAGCTTTTAAAAGTATAACCTCCATAAACTGGATGTCATCTATAAACACAAGTGACTGCAAAAGTCCCCTGTGAGGACAGCAGTCCCTCTGGACATGGGGACTCTCACTGTCTCCTCTCTCCCCAGGCCCTCCTGCAGCTGCAGCCACGGAGGCTTTCTGGGAAAGCAGCCAGGCCAGCCCCTCCTGCTCTGAGGTGACACACAGTAACTCATCTCATCCTCCAGGGAGACCTGGCACCACAAGGCATTATCAAGTCATAGTCATTTTACCAAAGATTTCACGGGGAAAAGGTCAGCAAAATTAACACTTTTTCCATATACCATGTAGCAAAAAATTTTAATTTCTTCTGTTAAATATCTCCTTCTCCTCAAAAGTTCCTGCCAATTTCATTATCTCTTTTGGCCTCTCCCATGACGTCTCTTCACATACATTTCTCTTTTTTTCCCTAAATATTTATTTGGCTGCATTGGCTCTTTGTTGTGGCACTTGGGCTCTCTAGTTGTGGCATGCAAGCTTAGTTGCCCCACAGAATGTGGGATCTTGGTTCCTCAACCAGGGATCGAACCTGTGCACCCTGCATTGCAAGGTGGTTCTTACCACTGGACCACCAGCAAAGTCCCTAGACACACCTGCATTCCCTATTTAGGAGAACAAAAGCTCCACAGTGGGTTACACAGTGGCCCTGATCCCCTGCCCACCCTGAGTCCCCCACTCCATGTAAAAACCAACAATGTGACAGCATTCTACTGCCAAGGAAATGAAACCTTTCTCATATCATTTAAAATAAAATAACTGTGACAAGCCAGCTGAGACAAAATGAGAATTAAGGAGAACAGGCCATCATAAGGGGCTTCCCTGGGTGCAAAGACAGTAAAGAATCTGCCTGCAATGTGGAGACCCAGGTTCGATCCCTGTGTGGGAAAGATCCCCTGGAGAAGGAATTAGCAACCCACTCCAGTATTCTTGCCTGGGAAATCCCATGAAGAGAGGAGCTTGGAGGGCTACAGTCCATGGGGTTGCAAAACAGTCAGATACGACTGAGCAACTAACACTTTCACAGGCCATCATAAAGGAATACAAGTACAGCCTCTCCACTATTTGCTTACTTTTTAATGCCATCAGTTAGATCTTTGTGCTACTGAAAGCAATCTATTAACATTACCAATGCATTGTTCACACAACTAGAACAAAACATTTTTTTCTTTGTATGGAAACACAAGGACCCCAAATAGCCAAAACAATCTTGAGGAAGAAAAACAGAGCTGCAGGAATCAAGCTCCCTGACTTCAGTCTATACTGCAAAGCTATAGTCATCAAAACAGTATGGTACTGGCACAAAAGCAGACACATAGATCAATGGAACAGGACAGAAAGCCTAGAAATAAACCCATGCATCTAGCATTCTTTCAAACTACAATTAAAAGAATTAAACTGGTCAATTAAACTACAAAAAGGATGCAAGAATATACAGTGGGGAAAAGACAGTCTCTTCAATAAGTGGTGCTGGGAGAACTGGACAGCTACATGTAAAAGAATGGAATTAGAACAGTCTCTAACACTATACACAAAAATAAACGCAAAATGGATTAAAGTCCTAAATGTAAGATGAGACACATCTTATGAGATACTATAAAATTCCTAGAGAAAAACATAGGCAGAACACTCTTTGACATAAACCGCAGCAATATTATTTTTGGATCTGTCTCCTAGATTAATGGAAAGAATAATAAAAGTAAACAAATGAACTAATTGAACTTACAAGCTTCTGTACAGCACAGGAAACCATAAACAAAATGAAAAGAGAACCTACAAACTGGAAGAAAATATTTGTAAATTATGTGACCAAAAAGGGCTTAATTTCTAAAATATATCAATGGGCCTCCCTAGTGGCTCAGAGGTTAAAGCATCTGCCTCCAATGAGGGAGACCGGGGTTCGATCCCTGGGTCAGGAAGATCCCCTGGAGAAGGAAATGGTAACCCACTCTGGTATTCTTGCCTGGAGAATCCCATGGACAGAGAAGCCTGGTAGGCTACAGTCCATGGGGTCGCAAAGAGTCGGCCACAACTGAGCGATATATCAATGTTCAGTATCAAAAGAACAAACAGTCCAATGAAAAAAAAATGGGCAGAAGACCTAAGCAGACATTCTCCAAAGAAGACATACAGATGGCTGACAGGCAAATAAAACATGCTTAACTTCGCTAATCATTAGTGAAACGCAAATCAAAACTATAATGAGGTATCACCTCACATTGTTCAAAATGGCTACCATCAAAAAATCTACAAATAATAAATGCTGGAGAGGGTGTGGAGAAAAGGGAACCTCCCACACTACTGGTGGGAGTGTAAGTTGGTACAACCACTATGGAGAAGAGTATGAAGGCTCCTCAGAAAACTAAAAATAGAATTACCAAGTGATCCAGCAATCCCACTCCTGGGCATATATCCAGAAAAGACTGCTGCTGCTGCTGCTAAGTCGCTACAGTCATATCTGACTCTGTGCGACCCCATAGATGGCAGCCCACCAGGCTCCCCCGTCCCTGGGATTCTCCAGGCAAGAACACTGGAGTGGGTTGCCATCTCCTTCTCCAATGCATGAAAGTGAAAAGTGAAGCCGCTCAGTCATGTCCAACTCCTAGCAACCCCATGGACTGCAGCCCACCAGGCTCCTCCGTCCATGGGATTTTCCAGGCAAGAGCACTGGAGTGGGGTGCCATTGCCTTCTTCACCAGAAAAGATTAAACTCTAATTTTAAAAGGCACATGTACCCCAATGTTTACAGCAGCATTATTTACAATAGCCAAGACATGGAAGCAACCTCAGAGTCCATCAACAGGTGAACGGATAAAGAAGATGTGGTACATATATACTATGGAGTATTACCCATAAAAAAAGAGGGAAATAAGCCATTTGCAACCAACTTGGTTGGTTGTCCATCACCAATTCTTGGAGTCTACCCAAACCCATGTCCATTGAGTCAGTGATGCCATCCAATCATCTCATCCTCCGTCATCCCCTTCTCCTTCTGCTCTTAATCTTTCCCAGCATCAGGGTCTTTTCAAATGAGTCAGCTCTTCACATCAGGTGGCCAAAGTATTGGAGTTTCAGCTTCAGCATCAGTCCTTCCAATGAACACCCAGGACCGATCTCCTTTAGGATGGACTGCTTGGATCTCCTTGCAGTCCAAGGGACTCTCAAGAGTCTTCTCCAACACCACAGTTAAAAAGCATCAATTCTTCAGCACTCAGCTTTCTTTATAGTCCAACTCTCACATCTATACATTACCACTGGAAAAACCATAGCCTTAACTAGACGGACCTTTGTTGACTAAGTAATGTCTCTGCTTTTTAATATGCTGTCTAGGTTGGTCATAACTTTCCTTCCAAGGAGTAAGCGTCTTTTAACTTCATGGCTGCAATCACCATTTGGAGTGATTCTGGAGCCCAGAAAAATAAAGTCAGCCACTGTTTCCCCATCTATTTGCCATGAAGTGATGGGACCGGATGCCACGATCTTAGTTTTCTGAATGTTGAGCTTTAAGCCAACTTTTTCACTCTCCTCTTTCACTTTCATCAAGAGGCTCTTTAGTTTTTCTTCACTTTCTGCCATAAGGGTGGTGTTGCCTACATATCTGAAAGTGAAAGTGAAGTCGCTCAGTCATGTCCGACTAGTTGCCACCCGTGGGCTGTAGCCCACCAAGCCCCTCCGTCCATGGGATTCTCCAGGCAAGAATACTGGAGTGGGTTGCCATTTTGGTTATTGATATTTCTTCTGGCAATCTTGATTCCAGCTTGTGCTTCATCCAGCCCAGTGTTTCTCATGATGTACTCTGCCGCTAAGTCACTTCAGTCGTGTCCGACTCTGTGTGACCCCATAGACGGCAGCCCACCAGGCTCTCCCGTCCCTGGGATTCTCCAGGCAAGAACACTGGAGTGGGTTGCCATTTCCTTCTCCAATGCATCAAAGTGAAAAGTGAAAGTGAAGTCGCTCAGTCGTGTCCGACTTGTAGCGACCCCATGGACGGCAGCCTACCAGGCTCCTCCGTCCATGGGATTTTCCAGGCAGGAGTACTAGAGTAGGGTGCCATTGCCTTCTCCAATGTACTCTGCATATAAGTTAAATACGCAGGGTGACAATATATAGCCTTGACATACTCCTTTTCCTATTTGGAACCAGTCTGTTGTTCCATGTCCAGTTCTAACTGTTGCTTCCTGAACTGCATACAGAGAATATACTGCTCCATTAATATGAAATGCTGCTGCTGCTGCTGCTAAGTCACTTCAGTCGTTTCTGACTCTGTGCGACCCCATAGGCGGCAGCCCACCAGGCTCCCCCGTCCCTGGGATTCTCCAGGCAAGAGTACTGGAGTGGTGGAAACCAATAAATCTACAGAGACGGAAAATAGATTAATGGTTCTGCAGGGTAATGTCAGACATGAGCGATTAAGTACAGCACAGCAAGTAACGTCTCACCTTCTCTGAAGGTTGTTTTTGGGCTTCCCAGGTGGTGGTAAAGAATCCATCTGCCAATCCAGGAGACAAGAGATGCAGGTTTGATTCCTAAATTGGGAAGATGCCTGGAGGAGGAAATGGCAACCCACTCCAGTACTCTTCCTAGGGAAACCCCATGGACAGAGAAGCCTAGCGGCTACAGTCCATGGTATCACAAGTGGAGGACACAACTGAGCAGTATTTGGGGGGCTGGCAGAGGCAAACAGGGAGGTTAATGGGTAGTGACTACTGATGAGGCAGGTGATGAAAAAGATTTTAAAATTAGACTGTTGTGGGAGCTGCATAACTCTGTCAAAATGTTAAAAACCACTGAAATGTATACTTTAAACAGGTGAACTGTATTTTATGTGAATATCTCAATAAAGTTGCCATATAAAAAACAATAATCATCTCTAACCTACTCTACATTAAATAATCCTAATTTTTAAAACTTTGATTACTACTTGTTAGTTTCTATGATCCATTTTTCTTTTTTTTTTCTTCATATCCTTTAAGACATGATAGCTGAATTACAGAACTCATTTAATCTAGAACAGGGGGTCAGCAAACTACAAGCTGAGAACCAGAGCTCAGAATGGTGTTTTATTATTTTAAAGGGTTAATTAAAAAAAGGAATATACTACAGACACCATGCTTGGTTCACAAAGCCTAAAGTTTATGCTGTCTGTTCGTTACAGAGGTTTGCTGACGCGTGACCTAGAACAACAATGAATCTGCACAGTACGCTCATCATAAAACATACAGAAACATGTTCACTTTGATCCACATTAATGTTGTGATTATGTTTAATGGGCAGAGGAAGAATAAAGGGACTGTTGTTAAACTCCTAATACACTAATATAACCCATTTTAAATGCTTGTATTCCAGGGTATGAATCACCATAGGTGACCTGGCAAAACTGGTGACTACATGCACAACCGCCTCGTCCTGAAGGGGGAAGAGGTGCTGACTCAGGCAGGTGCTTGGCTCAGGCAGGTGCTCCACTCAGAGTCTCTTAGAGGTTATTTTGCGAAATCCGTCAGGTTTTGGCCAAATCATTTCACAGCAATAGAGTCAAGGATGTACCATCAGGACTGTGAACATGTGTAAAGGAAACCTTACTCAGAACTGCAGTCAGGAAGCCAGGAAGGAGGGCGCTGGCCCAGCCCGCAAGGCCCCCGCCTGTGGCCCCGGGGAAGCCCCTCACGCTGCACTCTGGTTTCCCTGCAGTGACCTCTGTTCCAAACAGCCCCTCCCAGCCTCCTCCTTTCCTCCATAGAGAACACTCTCCTCCTCTGCTCCCTGCACTTGTCTCAGGGCCACCAGGGTGCTTGCTGCAAAAGGTGATTCCACTGCTGTTTCGAATAAACTCATCTCTGCTGAAATAAAATGGCTCTTTGCTCTTCTGCTGCTGCTAAGTCGCTTCAGTCGTGTCGGACTCTGTGTGACCCTATAGACGGCAGCCCACCAGGGTCCCCCATCCCTGGGATTCTCCAGGCAAGAACACTGGACTGGAGTGGGTTGCCATTTCCTTCTCCAATGCATGAAAGTGAAAAGGGAAAGTGAAGTCGCTCAGTCGTGTCCAATTCTTTGTGACCCCATGGACTGCAGCCTACCAGGCTCCTCCGTCCATGGGATTTTCTAGGCAAGGGTACTGGAGTGGGGTGCCATCACCTTCTCTGCTTTGCTCTGCTAGAGGCTGACAATACCTGAACCGTGCAAGTCCTCATTATTCCATCCCCACCCGTTAGTCCCCACCCATCCTTCTATCCCCATCCTACTAGCAGAGGCAGACAGAACTCGGGCTCTGCTGACGAGCCACCCAGCCTGCACCTGTGACATCATTCCTGACCCTGGGATCAGATGAGCAGTGAACACAGGTAAGCACACAGCCCGATGCCGGGAACAGAGGGCCCTCAGGTTACATTTGGGGCCAAGATATTCAACAAGCCCTGTTGAATGTCTGCTCTGGGCCTAGTCCAGAGATACAAACGGGGAAGGTGTGGAACCCCCTCCAGAAGTTCAGGATCTAGAGAGAGAAAGAAGCCTTCCTCGGCAGCGCAAGGGTCCACAGGAGTGCAAGTAAGACAAGAAGACAGGATGGGCAGGTGGGGGTATCTCAGACAGCTTCTAAGAGGAGGTGTCAGCAGAGGAGAGGGATGAGAGCTAGCACACCCAGGAAATGGCTGGAGAGAGGAGGGACAGGGCACCGAGCGTCCACCACTGAGAACCTGAGAACAGGCGGCTCCCCTCTATGCTCCATAGTGTGGTGGGGTCAGTCACCCATCCTGGAGATCACAACATGGACACGGATCCCTCTGAACAACCCCTGACCGGCAGGAGGTTGCCATTTGGTTTGGCCATTCTTGCTTTCATAATCACACCATGTCCTCTTGACTATTCCAGTCAGATCTTTTTTTTTTTAAGTTGACATGTTGTATTTTCATTTTTATTCAGTTCAAGATATTTTCTTTTCCTTTTTTGTTTTTCGGCCATGAGGCACGTACGATCTTACTTCCTCAACCGGGGAGCAAGGGTCGAACCCTGCAGTGGAAACATGCAGTCTTACCACCTGACCACCAGGGAAGTCCCAGTCAGATCCTCTTATACTGTTCACATATTAAGTACCAGCCTATAAGTCCATATTTAATTTGATTTTTCTTAATAACATGAAATTTAAAAAAAAACTGTAAACATCTTAAATAATATGGAAAAATAAGCGATGAGTTTCTGATGGAACCCCCAAGTTCACATCATCAATTCCAAAAACAACTCCACTTTCAAGAGTTAGAAGATAAATAGGAAAAAAAATCCAAATGGTAAATAAAAATTTTTAACTGTCACATTGGATTCTTTAATTAAATCATTGAGATCTTTGAAATTTTATTTTGTAAGAAAATCAGAAAATGGGAAACAAAGAGGCCATTAAAAAATGCAATTTAAAAAACCTTTTCACTGAAAGAAATGCAACATTTTATTTTTTTCCCTTGCTGGACATTTGACAGTTATAGGTGCAACTGAGTGAGAAAATGTGAATTAATACTTCAATGTCATTAGTTTGTATTTTGTTCTAACAGTCCAAATGGTAGAAGAAATCATTAGTAAAGTACGGATAAAACAAACTCAGTTAATTACATGGAAACAATCAAGAGTCAGGTTTAATTTAATTTTATCTAATAAAAATTTACAATGCAGCTCTACCAATACTAAACTTCTAAAAACATTAATTTATCTATTTAGTTTTGGCTGAGCTGGGTCTTCGTTGCTACATGCAAGCGCTTTCTTTGCAGTGCTCAGGCTTCTCGTTGTGGTGGCTTCTTTGGTGAAAAGAGCACGGGTGCTAGAGCATGGGCTCAGTAGTTGCATTTCACAGGCTTAGCTGCCCCATGGCATGTGGAGTCTTCCTGGACCAGGGATCAAACATGTGTCCCCTACACTGGCAGGTGAATTATTAATCATTGAAATACCAGGGAAGTCCCAGGTCAGGCTTGATTTTTAAAAGAACCTTTCTAGAATATTAAAAATCAATGTTACTTCAATTAAAAAATGTTCTTAATAAAAAATAAATTAAAAATAAAGAAAAAGAAACTTTCTATACATTCACAGTACTCGTGTAGGTCAGATGCCTAGTCCCATATACAAACACCTTTGAAAAATGCTGAGGACCAAGGGAACTGTTTTTCATTAGTGCTTCTTTTTGGCCATAAAACAGTTCTGTTAAGACAGAAATCCTTCACTCAATAAATTATACTACTGTACCACTTGTCCTGCCCTAGAGGAATTAGTTTGATCTAAAGGAAACTGATAAGAAACAGAGCATGTGAAAACCAACAGTTTAACAATTTAACATCGGTGACATGCCCTTCATTCACATCCAAGGAATAAAACAATACACTGCTAACCCTATCTAAGAAAAGTACTTGTTGCATCTTACAGGCCCAGTTTTGACCTGAGTGATTCACAGGCAAGCCAAGCCTCAGTGAACACGTCCGGGCATTTCACAGACACACCTGTCCGGTCCCTTGTACCTTTCACACTCGTCTCTTGGTGACCTCTGATTCCGGGAAGGGTGAGTCTGAATGAAGCAAAACTTTTCAACTTGTGTACTGTCCTCCCCATGCTGTGAACTTTTTACAAAGGCACAGAACACACATACCAAAAAAATGTTTCGTTTCCTTCCATGGTGATCAAATGAACCTATTGTGTAATATTAGTAGTTACTTAGAAGTATCTCCTTGACATCTGGTAAAAGAGTAGATAAAGATTAAGGCCTTAATCATTGATAAATTATAAAGTGTTCACTCTTACATGTTTAATCTTACCAAGTTTCAAAACACTAAAAAATCAGAAAACTTCCTTCTGCAGTCTTGAAGACATTTGTTCTTTCTTTTTCAGACACCAAAGGAGAGCTTTCATGAAAAGCATCAATCTAAGCAGGTCATCTGAAGAAGAGCATGGCAACCCACTCCGATATTCTTGCCTGGAGAATCCCATGGACAAAGGAGACTAGAGGGCTACAGTCCATGAGTTTGTGAAGAGTCAGACACAACTGAGCGACAGCACTAGCAAGAAGCAGATCATAGCAATGGGAAATTCCTCTATGGGAATTTAAACACTCCATATAAAAATATGTATTTGTAGTAGGCAACTTGAGGACAAAACACCACACTCAAACTGCAGAGCTGGCGAAGGACGAGCTGGGGGGACTGTTATCAAGTGTTATCAAGTTTTGACCTCTCTGAGCCTAAAATAAGCAGGCGGATTTCAGCAGAGTTGTCTGAAGGCCTGTCTGGATAAATCAGAGGGAGGGAGCGGCAAGGGGTGGGGGTGGGGAGCGGCAGGAGAGGAGGTGGGGAAGGCGCAGGCCCAGCACCACAAGCAGGTCTCAGGCTTTTGTTCAGAAGTGAGCTGAGCCACTGAAGGGCTTTGAGCTGCAGGGTCTGATTTACATTTGAAAAGGGCTGTTCTGGCTGCTGGTTGAGATCAAACTGGGTGGAGCCAGAGAAACCACTGCAAGGCCCCTGCAAGGATCCCTGAGAAACAAAGGATGGCTCTGGCCTCGCAGGCGGTAGAGGAGGAGGTGAGACGTGATGGAATACAGGATGTATTCAGAAGGAAGACAGGAGATCTAAGAAGGCAAAGGTCCCTCTCTGCCTCTTTTCATAAATAAAAATAAATTCCAGATTGTTTGATGAGTTAAGATGAACCACTGAATTGAAAACTAAGAGCTGATTCATTGGAAAAGACCCTGATGCTGGGAAAGATTGAGGGCAGAAGGGGACGACAGAGGATGAGATGGTTGGATGGCATCACCGACTCAATGGACATGAGTTTGAGCAAACTTCAGGAGATAGTGAAGGACAGAAAAACCTGGCATGCTGCAATCCATGGGGTCGAAAAGAGTCAGACATGACTGAGCAAACTGAACAACAGGAAATTGAACTGAAAACCAGGTAAGGGCTACAAATAAGAAATACACGCAAACAACCACATCAAAAGATTTCAACACCACTAGTAAAGCGAATTACATTACATAAATACAAATCAAAACAAAACCAGGATGCTTTCCCCTCTGTTTCGATTAGAAAAGAAATTTAAAGGTAACTGTGGTGGCTTCCCTGGTGGCTCAGATGGTAAAGCGTGTGCCCGCAATGCGGGAGACCCGGGTTCAATTCCTGGGTCGGGAAGATCCCCTGGAGAAGGAAATGGCAATCCACTCCAGCACTCTTGCCTGGAAAATCCCACGGATGGAGGAGCCTGATAGGCTACAGTCCATGGGACCGCAAAGAGTCGGACTCGACTGAGAGACTTCACTTTAGGTGGTGGTTTGGATGGTTTCCCAAAGTCTCATTCACCAGGAGCCTCAAGGAAGGAACTTGTTTGGAAATAGGGTCTTGGCATGTGTGATGATGAGTTAGAATGAGATCACACTGGACTAGGTGGGCCCTAGACCCAGTGGCTGGGGTCCTTCTAGGAAAAGGAGATACATGCAGAGACACAGGCCTGGGACGAGGCCGTATGAGATGGAGGCAAGATTGCAATGATGCAGCCATCAGTCAGTGGATATCCCGGATGACAGAGCCATAGATACTGAGGAAGTCAGGAGACTCCTTCCCAGAGCTCTGGGAGGGAGCGCAGCCTGCTGACACCTGACTCTGACTTCTGGGCCCCGAATGGAGAGAATACATTTCTGGGTTGGGGGGGGGGGTGTGTGTGTGTGGGGTGTGTGTGTGTGTGTGTGTGTGTGTGTGTGTGTGTGTTTAAATTATTTATTTATTTATTTGGCTGCACCAGGTCTTAATTGTAGCATGTGGGATCTTTAGCTGGGGCATGTGGGATCTAGTTCCCTGACCAGGGATCGAACATAGGATCACTGCACTGGGAGCTCAAAATCTTAGACACTAGACCATCAGGAAAGTCTCAATTTCTGTTGTTTTAAGCCACCAAATCTGTGTTTATTTGTTACGGCAGCCCTGGAAAACGAATACAATAACTGATGATGTTACCAAGAACATGAGAGGTGGTCAGTCTCGCTCCCTGCTGGCAGAGCCTGTCAGTGGCACAACCTTTGGGAGACACGATGTCACAGAACTTACACAATTCTAAAAAACCATATCTCTGGGACTAGGAATTCCAATCTGAGAAATATATATTCAGAAAATAATTAGAAATGTGTGCAAAGACTGGAAATGAAGAATGTTCATCCTAGGATTACAATGGGAAAGACTATAATGTTGTTGTAAACTTTGCATTGGGATGAGAGTGAGGTGGATGTCAGCTCACCAGTTTTAAGAAATGCAGTGCCTGAGGGGACGCTGAAAATGGGGGATGAACATGCGTGAGGACGGGGTACACAGAACTGCACTTCCTGCTGTGTCACTGTGAACCCAACATAGCTCTAAAAAATAAAGTCTCTTCATTTTTTGAAAGTTCAAAAGAAAAAAATGATCTTAAAAAAATATTTAGAGCTAAAAATATTCAAAACATGTGATGCATTGTTAACTGGAAAATGAATATAAAAGCAACCTATAGTAGGATTCTATTTGTTTTTAAGAAGGAATACATATTCATATATTCATGTACTATTAGAGACAGCACAGAAAACATTCAAATATTAATCATGGTTATCTCTGAGTGGTGGGATTCACACAATCTTTATGTTTTTCTTTGTGAGTTCTTGTTATTTCCCAAATTTCTACAATAAACATGTATTACTTTTGTAGTCAGGAATGTAGTTAATGTCATTTAAAAGTAATAATAAATGTAAGGGTCTGAGAAACCTAAGAACATTAATCTGAGAAAAAACAAACCTCCTTCAAATTCCTTTTCTTTTACTAAGCAACCTGCCCACTTCTTCACAGATACTGAAATGCACGGAATATGAACAAACCTCTGACTCCCTCGCTCACACAAAGAAGCTTCCTAGAGTATTCTTCCCCTGCATCTCCCACTCCTCTGTCACTCTGCTCTTTAAAAACAGAACGGGGAACAAACATGCTCTTGAAAACTAAAAATATGAGAGAAGGGGGGAAAAAAAATCAATGGAAATTTGGAAGATAAAGTTGTGAAATTATCTCATAAAGCAGGATTAAAAGGGGGAGTTAAAGGAGGTAAACAGGAGGATAAATAGAGGTAAAAAGAGATGGAAATTAAAAAACAGTCCCACGGTCCCAACTAGAGAGGAAGAAAATGCCACTTAACAACTTCCCAAAGTCTAGAAGATATTTCTGGTTTCAAGCTTCTACTTGGAAGTTGCAAGTGCCCATCACAACGAATAAGAAAAGACCCACTTGACAGCACATTGGAACACCAGGGATAAAGAGGATTTCCTAAAAATGTCCACAGAGGGAGGGAGGAACAGGAGCACACAAAGGGCTGAGGATGAAAACGCCCTGTAGGGAAACTGGAAGGCAATTAAGTGGCAGCTGCAGAAAGAGGAGAATGTGGTCTCTGCCCTGGAATCCTACCCCAGCCACCTGTCTGGCACGTGGGCCATGCAAAGATGCCCTGGACATTCCACGTACCGAATCCTTCGACACCACAGTGGCCACTGCTGAGAGGCAACCCAACAGCCACCCTCTTCCTCTCACTGAGAAACCCTGACTTTATTCTTCTGTTATGTGGTCATCCATGTTGTGGGGGTGGGGGCGTGGGGGGAGGGTGTTAATCCTTTCTAGAATCCAGTTACAGCCCCTTCAACTCTGGTCCTGGGGCCTGAGGGGGATGTGAACTGAGGCTGGCGGAAAGGTCTCGACAAGAGCATCTTCTGGCCTTTGAAGAGAGCCTCACCAGAGAGGACGGTTCACCTTTTGTTCCTGGATATTGCTGCCTGCACAGGGCACCCAAAACACGGCAGCCACCTCACACATGGCCTGTGAGTCCAGACCCTACGTGGAAGCCCAAGGGGTCGAAAGTGAAAGAATCTATGTTTGAAGATGTCACTAAGCCAGCCCTGTACCATCCTAGCTCCTGATTTCCCTAATATGATAAAGACCTTTCTGTTTAAGTCACTCTTAGCTGGCTCCTACCTGTAGTTGAAAGCACCATAAACTGAGATGTCCCCATTCTCAGAACACCAATGGAGGCGGCCTTGCTGGAGCCATGGAACAGGAGCGCAAGGGAAGCCCTGGGATGACAATGAACTGATGCCCAAGGAAAACAGCCATGTGAAGGCTGAGGGACACACGTGTGCCTGGAGCCAGAGGACGGGCCACAGGAGGGTCTCCAGGAAAAACCAGCAGATGTGTGGCTAGTCACCAAATGGAGAATAACATGAAGAAGGGCTCCACAAGTTGACAGTTTAAGAAGACATAATAATAGCTGCTTAGAAAATAAGCAAATAGATGAGGCAAGTTTTAAGTCCAAGGAAAATGAAAATTTGCACAAGAAAGGAGAAAATGGTCATAATATACTCTTTGGCTCAGCAGAGAATAATATTTATACAGTCACACTACCTCAGCTCTGAATTCTGAGATGGGGGGAAGGAGAGGGAGGGGGTCCAGGGAGTGAACTTTCCCCCTCATCTTCAGCAACAAGAAGTCAATGGGGAAAGCTTCACGTGGTCACACCAAGAGACTTTGGAGAAGGTCTGTTACCTAGCAATGAGGAGGTGAGCAAGAGCTGTAGAGGAGTCTCTGAGTGCTTCTGAAAGCTGGAGAAACTCAATCTCTGAGAACCATGTGTCACATTAACCACGTGACTGCGCTGCTGTGGTATACCAAAGAACCCATCTGGGCTCCTGGTCTCTGGCGGAGCACCTACAGCCTAAGGTGTAGGTGCTCTGTTACCTAACAAGAAAACTCCCCAGTTGGCTTCCCACCGAGGGCCGGGCCCTGGGAGGACCAGGAGGACCTATTCTGTGAGGAGGGAGCTAGGGGGCTTTCTACTGCCTGACCTCCATGGAGGGGCTCCATGGAGGGAGACAGGGGTGAAGGCCGACTTCAATTACATGCCTGTGACTCAGTGAATCCCTAGTAAAATCCCTGGACTACAGAGTTCAGTGGAGTTTCCTGGCTGTGAGCACAGGGTGATGCTCCTGGCTCCGGGGGGGTGGGGGGGTGGGTGGGAAGGAGGGGAGAAAGGGGGAGCAGAAATCCCACAGTCCCCCTAGAGCGCACCCTCTGTGTCTCCTCATTGGCTTCTCCTCCTGATCTGTGTCCTTTTATAGGAATAAGACTGCAACCATAAGTACAGAGCATTCTGTGTGTTGAGCATTGTTCTGGTTAGTTCTCTAGCCTGAAAGGATCATGGGAAGCCTCTCATTAACAGCTGCTTGGTCAGAAGTGAAAGAAGTCCTGTTGGGACCCAGCCCAATAACTTGTGGGGTCTGAGCTAATGCTAGGTGGTTAATGCCTGAATGGAAAAGCAGGAGACCCAGTTGGGGTTGGCACAGAATAGCTACTTTGCTAAATTAATTTTAACAAGAAAGAAAGAGTAAACCTCATCACCTTAGCCATGGGAGGGTGCTGAGGCACAGGCCTGAGGGCCCCCGAGGAGGAGCACAGCTGGGAGAGCGCAGCCCACTATGGCCTGTGAGGGCCCCTGGGGGGTGGGAGGGTGCTTCCTTCCTCCCGCCTTCCGAGACCCTGGCATCGTCTGCGCGGAGCCTCTCTGGGCACCCCCAGGCTGCTTTCTCTCTCTTCCAGGGTCTCCCCTCCCCTGCCGTCCTGTTCCCATTAAACCTCAGAGGCCTGGTTTTGACGACTTCGAGAAACAGATTCATTAATTCACAAATGAAAGCAAGTGACTGCTTTGTATAGGAGTGAAGTTTTTAAAGGAGAAGACTGGATAATTTAAAAGTGAAATTTCAATGTGATAAACCACAGAAAAGGGATTGTGAAGATAGACAAGCTGCTTAGGAGCTAACAGCAAAGTCACCCTTCCTGGTTTGACAATCACAGCAGCTTTGGGGCAAGTCTGGCTGCGGTTCCCAGGACACTGTGCCCATGGGGTCTCTGCTCACGCAACATGCACACACAAGGTTCTGAGGGCAGCCGAGCACCCCTTCTCCCCAAACACATCTCTGCACTGGTGCCGAACTGAGGTCTGCAGACTAGAACCCAGGTCCCCAGGCCACAGGGCAGCCATGGCTGTCAGGGGCCTGGGAGGCCTCAGCGTCACATGGAAGCCATCCTCGGGGTACGCCGCTGCAGGCAAAGGTGGGAAATGTACGCTGCAACAGGCAGAGGTAGGAAATGGTCAGCTCTTTGACAGTTCTTCATGTCTCCATTGCTGATCTGGTCAAAGCAGAGTTTCCAGAAGGATCCAGTTCATGCTCCACAAAGGGCTAAGATATGGGCACTGAAATCGGAAAATACTCTGAGAGGCAACGTGATATTTGCTTGTTTGTACTGCTAGAAACCACTGGAGAAAACGCCTTATTTATCTGCAGAAACAATCTGAACCTTTACTCACCTCCCCACATCTAGATTAATATCTAACACCCACTTTCCTCCCAAAACAATGGCAGGCAGTGGGGGGCAGAGCCTTCATACTGAGAAAGGTTACAATGTCATAGAAACCTGATATGATATAAATAACGGGACTTATTTTCTGCCCACTCACTTTCTCCCTCATATACAAGCCCCTGTTGTCAACAGTGCGGTGGAAAGAGTGACCATAGATGTCCAGGCCACCCAGGTCCACTGCTACAATGCCTGAACCTCTGCCAAAGTGCCCGCCCATCACTAGGGAGCCACACACACAGCCTGTTGTGAACACTTCACCACTCCCTTAACCTTTCCACTTTCAAAATATTTTCCAATATTTTGTTTACTTTTCTATTCCAAACACTGTTTATCTGAAGCAAAGTATTTTAATTAAATCGAGCAACAGAGCTTATGCTTACCATCTGCATGCAGATGATTCTACAGTATGTTGTTAAAGTTGAAAAGAGTTACATATACTCTAACAGCTCTGCTAATAATGCTAGTGACGCAAACGGACTTACGAGTTCGTTTTCAAGAAGCCCTGCTATGCAGAGTGACCAACGGCAACCCCACCCACCCCAACGGCTCTGAAGACATGAGGCTCAGCAGCCCCTCTCCTGCAAACAGAAGCACCGGGAGCCCCAGGAGACACAGACAGCACATCCCCTGTGACACGTAAGGGCTGCATGGAAGGAGACAGCACGTGCCCTGCACCAGGGGAGGAGGGTGAGGAGGCACATCTGGGCCGGGGGAGGGACACCTGAGAGCAGGGGTGCCCAGCACTGGTCACCAGCTGCCCCCTGCCGTCCCAGGTGGCTCTGCTGTTCTCAGAGCACGTGAGGCAAGGAAGCAGGCCATGAGCAACTCAAGGAGTGCTGAGGCAGACAGACTGAAGTGAGGGGACACACTCTCAGTCCTTTACCTACAGAGGTGTCTCCTGAAATCCAGCAGGCACCCGCCGCCTCCAAGAAGCTGACTCCACATCCAGTGCACCTGACCCACCTGCCCACATAGCTCAATTCCAAAACCCAAAACTGGGCAGGGCACGGGGAACCTGGGAGGAGATTCAGCTGAAGGAGGAAAAGGCAGGAAAATGAGGGTGAGGGAAGTTCAATCTCATAATTAACGCAAGCCTTATAATTAGTTGTGTCAACCATGACTTCACATGTTGACTCAGCTAAGACTCACGCCCTGGGAACGTAAAACACACCAGGTTCTGTGGTAGGAACAACTGGGAAACCGAAAAATGAGATGGGGTTTCATTACAGCCTGATGAGGAGAAACAAGCAAACAACTATTTAGTTTTAGATTAAATATGAGGTTGAACCACACAAAATTACATTAAAAAACAGAACCCTACAGAGGGTAGCATGAAGGAACGTACTGGAGCAGGGGAGGTGATGGAACTGTCCCGTATCTTGAGCATGGCGGTGGTGACACCACTCAAAGCACCTGTGAAGATTCTCAGATGGGACACCAAGAAGAGGGGGCTCAGCTTCTCTAAATTAAATGACACATTTTACAAGCAATGGATATTAGCAGTTGCATGTAGTTCAACCCTATGGACGCTCCAGTGCAGGAGCACAGGGCACAGAGATGAGCAGAGACTAACAGTCATCTCACCAGAGCTCTGAACAAGCAGAGGCTGTAGACAGACAGACACAGAAGGAAGGGGCGCTGGTGAGCACTGTAGGTACAGGAACAGAATGAGCAGGCAAAAAGTTATGCAAACTCAGCATGTCAGGCAGGAGAAAGTTCCTGAAAGTGGGGAAACAACAACAGCAAAAAAAAAAAATGGGGTAGAATTAGATGATGGAGGGCCTTCTAGACAATTCAGAAGAGATCAGAATTTATTCTACAGAGACAATCAAATTATGGGAGGGATATTATTACATCTAGTGTGGAAAGAAAACCTCGGTGAAGATGTGGAGAATATGTATTACAGGAGCTATTAGAGACCAGAAAATGGCCCTGATGAGGTTTTCTGTACCAGGATCTGCAAATCTCTCCAGATGATTGTGTGTGGTTGTGAGTGTGTTGTGTGTGTGCTGTGTGTATCTGTGGGGTGTGTGTGTGCACGCGTATGTGCCCATGAGCATAAGCACTTTCTCAGCAAGAGGGCCTATGCCTTCATCAGACACCCAAGGGTTCGTAACCTCAAAAAAGAATTGCACAGGTAACGCTCCGTGCACAGAGTGGGGCATGGGCCATGCGTGTGCAGAGCACAGCGTAATTCATGAGACCCTTGGTGATGACTGCATTTCTGGACCTGCAGTCAGCCAGTGAGCGAGAGTGAGAGGAGAGTGGAACGATGACAGCAGGGATTCTAGCTTGGTGATCCGGAAAGTGCAAGGAGGAGAGAGACAGGGGGGTATCCTTACACAAAAAGCAAAAATAATAACAACTGCACTTCAAAGAATCAAATATTTAACCTTTTCACTTAGCTGGTGGTTTTGGCCTATTTTTATGGGCACAAGTATTTCTGGCTGAAGGCAAAGATAAGGTGAACTACGGAGGATCCTGTTTGCATATAAAAATAAAAGGCAGATGAGAAAACAATCTTCAAAGTCTTTGTCAGGGAGGTTTCTCTTTCCACATTCTCAAGGCATCAGCAAACCTCAGGGAGACAGCAATGAATTTAACACACATAAGTAAAGCAAGCTGAAGACAGCAATGCAGAGTGTTATTTTTTTATGTATAGAACATTTCATATTATCTGAGGTTTTCACAAATTAGGGACTAGACGCTCCAGGGTGGATTATCCCTTAGATGGACATAGCTTCACCCTTCCTGTTCTTACACACACACACAACATGTAACGGACAACTCACACATCTTCAGCACAACTTTCTTAAGAGGAGCCTGAAGGCCCTTTTCAGCATCCCCTTCTCCACGTCCTGACCTCCAAAGTCAAAACAGTGACTGACACAGAGCAGGTGTTCAGAGCTGGGTCCAGAACAATGCGACTGCTCACCTCTAGCTTTCCAATTTTTAAGTAAAACAAAAATTTCTGTGGATTTAGAAACCAACTGCAAAGATATTTGCTTTTATTACATGCTGCTGCTGCTGCTGCTAAGTCGCTTCAGTCATGTCCGACTCTGTGCGACCTCATAGACGGCGGCCCACCAGGCTCCCCCATCCCTGGGATTCTCCAGGCAAGAACACTGGAGTGGGTTGCCATTTCCTTCTCCAATACATGAAAGGGAAAAGTGAAAGTGAAGTCGCTCAGTCATGTCCGACTCTTGGCGACCCCATGGTCTGCAGCCTACCAGCCTCCTCCGTCCATGGGATTTTCCAGGCAAGAGTACTGGAGTGGGGTGCCATTGCCTTCTCCATTTATTACATAAACAAGACATGAAAGAACTCCAACTGTGAAATAAACCCCCATTAGCCAGTATGGGTTCGATTACAGGAGCCAGAAAAGTGGTCCATAGACCATGGAGGCACACTGTCCAGGTGCATGTGTTAAAATCCAGGTTCCCAGGCCCCACTAGCCAACTAAGTCAAACTCCCCGCGGTGGGGTGGGGTGTGAACATTACAGTCCTTGCTCATAGTCTGAAAGCCACTGGCCTGAGAAACAAGTGGTGGGGAGAGAGAGATGGGGGTGAGGATCAGCAGGACAAACCAGAACGTCTAGGGAAGAGATAGAAAGACCACAGAGAAAATCCGCCTGTGTGTCTTGCAGGAGGTGCTGGGACTGGAGCGCTACGAACTTCGACCTTGGCAACTGTCAAGGCAACTGGTCCCACAGATTTCCTTTCCGGCTCTTCTTAAAGAAACAACCTGTCTGTCGCTTTCTCTGATTCCACCACCCTTGAACCAGCTCTGATGTCCGAAAACCTGTGAGTTGAGGGCTGTAAGGGCCCCACCCCCCCACCCCCATGGAGCCCAGGCCAGTAGGTCTCCCCTGTCCCCTGACAGGCTGGGGGCTAGAACTGCACGCACCTCCTGCCCTGCACCCACTGAACCAGGGCCCCAGCTTCTCCTGGAGAGGCCCGCAGGGGCCACATGTCTGGCTAGAAAGGGGCTTGAAGCCGAGCGTATCAAGAACTTCACATGGTCTGGGAAACACTAATTAAAACCAGGAGAGTAGAGCCTCATCCCCTCTGC
The DNA here is from genome assembly GCF_029407905.1 of Bubalus kerabau. Taxonomy (NCBI): domain Eukaryota; kingdom Metazoa; phylum Chordata; class Mammalia; order Artiodactyla; family Bovidae; genus Bubalus; species Bubalus kerabau. The sequence goes on from NC_073642.1 coordinate 29,211,038, forward strand.
CAGTGGTTCTCAAACTTCAGCCTTGGGGCTCAGCAGGTCTGGGTGGGCCAGGACCCTGTATTTCCGACCAGCTCCAAGGCGGTCAGTGCCACTGGAGCAGGGCTGGCCGGCTGAGAACCACTGGGTCACACTGTCATCTCTGCCGCCACCTCCCCTTCACCACCGAGCAGCCTGTGTAACAGGCAGATTTCTGGCACACTCAGGGAAAATGCAGATCAAGAGCCAAAACCACTCTTCAGCCCTCGGGCTGGAGGAGTGAGCAGGGGTCTCCAGGCACAGGAAAGAGGGAAAAAGAGGAGGGGTACAGGTGTGCAGGTCCAAAAGGGAGAAGGCGGATTCCAGAAGAGGAGGATGAGCCCCGGACAAGCCTGAACTGCACAGACCTGCATAGATGGCTTCAGGTTTCTGTGTACCTTCCCTGAAAGGTGCATGGACTCTCCAGGTCTGCCCCCAGAGTCACCTGTGATCTTGTGCCCTGAGCTGAGCGTTCCCAGCACGAGCCAAAAACTGACTCAGCCCAGCAGTCGGCCAGTGAGCCATCTGCCTGCCCTCGCTCTGGGCAAACCAGACCACCCTAGCAGAGAGGGAGGCCCATCAGAGACCCACCACTGTGGCCCTCAGAGGCACTGATGTAATGTGTGGCCAGCCTTGCTTTTCAGAGCCCCGCCAGCCCTCAGGGGTTCACAGGCCCCAAGGGCGCTCTACAGAGAGCTCTCAATCGCTCTGTCTGCTGTCTGACCCTGGGTTCAGGGAGCCAAGACACAGCCTCAGGAAGCCTGGAGAGAGTCAGACAGCGAAAGTCGGTGAGTCCACGTGCAGCAGGCAGGACGATGCCATGACCATATCGAGATGCACGGCCATGCGGGGCTCACTGCTGGTGGAACTAGCTCAGCCATGAAGGGCAGCCCCAGAGGAGGAGCTTGCTTGGCTGGGAGGCTGGGAAGGCTGCTGCTGCAAGAAGCCGGTTGCCACAGGGCCCTGAGTGGGGCACCTGATGCCCCCGTCCACACTGGACAGCAGGGCACTCTGACCCAGACTCCATGCCACAGCTCCACTGGGTCAACCACCGCCCTCGCTTCCTCAGTGAAGCATCACAGATACCAGGGCCATGAGGTATGGGGCCTTCAGGCCTCCTGGCTGCCCACAACACACGCAAGCCAAGGATGCTCACACTTGCAGACAAAGGCACACGCACACTTGCAACTTATGCTCTCACCAACTGAGCTCTGTGAACAATACAACCTCAGCCGATTCACTGTTACAGTTGTACTTATTATTGTAACTGGTGAATGGGTTCAGTGAATGCTTTGAAAGCACCTCATAAAGGCAAATTACTACAAAAAATAGCTGGAAAATTTAGCATGGAAGAGATTAACTGTAAAAAGGAGGAAGGGAAATTACTAAAACTCATGGGGGCTTCCCAAGTGGTCCAGTGGTAAAGAATCTGCTTGCCAATATAGGAGAGGCAGGTTCGATCCCTGGTCTGGGAAGATCTCACATACCACAGGCCAACCAAGCCACAACTACTTAAGCTCAAAGCTTAGAGCCCATGCTCCACAATAAGAGAAGCCACTGCAATGAGAAGTCCACACACCACAACTAAAGAGCAGCCACTGTTAACTGAAACTAAAGGGAATCCTGGGTAGCAGCGAAGACCCAGCTCAGTCATAAATAAATAAAATTATAAAACAGATAACAGTAAAAAAATTACATTTACTTCATGTGATAGGCAGCCAAAATGTAGTCTACAGACTGCTGTGAATTTTAAACCATACACAAACGCAGTCACACAAACTCACTTTCTTCTGTTCTTCACAGTGTTGCCCAAGCTCACAAGTCAGCTCCTGCACATCTAGGTTCTGCTCTACAATGGCTGCTGTCAATTCAAAGAGGGGATCCCTGTCTAAGGACCACAATGAAAAGGGCAGATGTCCCTAAAAAGTGTTACTATATGGCTGTCACAAGTTAGTTTTGAAACGAACTCACTGAATTTTAGTGTATCAGTCTACGGAATCCATTGAGCAATTGGTATCAAGCATTTTAAAAGCAATTCATGGGGTCACAGGCCTTAGCAACTGAACAACAACAATTTTGAAACCAACAACACGACCTGTAAGTGGTGATGTCATGGACACGTTCCTTTAAGCCCTCCCCTCTAATCCACTTTTCCAACAGCCACAACAACACACACACAGTGTACACATACACCTCAAAGTTTTGTGGCAACACATGCCAATATTTCATGGATATATTTATATTTTTAGTTGTTGAGTCATGTCTGACTCTTTGCAACCCCATGGACTACAGCATGCCACGCTTCCCTGTCCTTCACCATCTCCGAGAGTTTGCTCAAACCATGCCCACTGAGTCGGTGATGCTATCTAACCATCTCATTCTCTATCACTCCCTTTTCCTCTTGCCCTCAATCTTTCCCAGCATCAGAGTCTTTTTCAATGAGTTGGCTCTTTGCCATCAGGTGGCCAAAGTATTGGAGCTTCAGCTTCAGCCTCAGTCTTCCCAGTGAATATTCAGGGTTGATCTCCATTAGGATGAACTGGTTTGATCTCCTTGCAGCCCAAAGGACTCTCAAGAGTCTTCTCCAGCACCACAATTCAAAAGCATCAATTCTTTGGTGCTCTGCCTTCTTTATGGTTCAACTCTCACATCCATACATGACTACTAGAAAAACCATAGCTTGACTAGATGAACCTTTATGAGTGGACTTCCCTGGTGGCTCAGACGGTAAAGCGTCTGCCTATAACCTGGGAGACCCGAGTTCAATCCCTGGGTCAGGAAGATCTCCTGGAGAAGGAAATGGCAACCCACTCTAGTATTCTTGCCTGGAAAATCCCATGGACAGAGGAGCCTGGTAGGCTACAGTCCATGGGGTTGCAAAGAGTCAGGCACGACTGAGCGACTTCACTTACACTTGCTTACACCTTTATGAGCAAAGTGATTTATGGTTTAACTTTAGCCAATCTTTAAAAATTTTTTATTGAAGTATAGTTGATTTGCAATGTTGTGTTAATTTCTTCTGTACAGCAAAGAAATTTAGCCCAATTAATGTTAATTTCTTCTGAAAGCTTTCAAGTATTTTTCAACCCTGTTTAGACAAATGACAGTAAGACTTTTAGGACTCAGCTCTATGAAGGTATCTTTGTCATTACCACTGTTTTCTGTCCTCTCTGGGGAACGTCTCGTGCTATCGGGCACAGAGCTGTCACTCAGCCATGAGGAACGGATGTTGCCTCGCGGGGCCTGTCAATCAGCAGAGCCTGGGTTTAGAAGCTGACTCTGCACTGTGACCCCAGCTCCCAGAGGACGGCTGTCCTGATGTGGACAATGACAACTGAAGAGCTGGCTGAAATAGCACTTTGAGTTTTCATTTGTATGTGAGAAGATTAAAGAGATTAAAGTGGTATATCCATAATTATATGATTAGAGCTATTAAAAAATAGCTATGCCGACTTCTGATTAAAAAGGTAGATAGTACATGTATGATATGTTATTTCCTATCTCCCCTGAATCATAGCCCCTCCATAAAAAAAGATATAAAGCCACAGGATAAAGATCCAAGTGAACGGGAGCTGGCAACATGCTGTGAAAGAGGGAAAGGGGTGCAGGAGCGGTTTCGAACTAGAAGGAGCAAAGGCCACAGCCCAGCCTGCAGAGCACAAAGCACAGAGAAACTGAATTGTTCTGAGACCTCGAGAGGGCTCCTGGAGCAATTACCCAGGGCAGGGCAGGGGCACAGGGAAGCCTTGTGGCTCAGGGAGCAGCCACACGGGGCAGGGCTGGGCAAGGGGGGTGACAAGGCTGAAGACAGGCCCCTGAAGGCCAAGATGCAAGGACTTCATCCCCAGGTCTGCCCTGCTGCCGTCCAGCCTGCTCAACCACTTCAAGTGCTTGTCAGTGAGTCACTCGTTCATATAAACTGATAACTAAAGATTAGAGAACGTTCAGGAAAACTTTCCCATGTTAATGAGAGAAAACCAACAGAAATGAGGACGGAGTCTTGAGCATTTAAAATAGTACAATAAACAGTTTTTAGAAGAGTTGTGCAAAAAGAGAGATCAGACGCTGCAGACGAAAGAGAAGAATCAGTATTGCCTAACATCAAACTAATAGAGAAGAAAGGTGTTTATCAAGAAACAAAAGAAGACATTTCCAGTTACATGTTGTTAATTCCTGTAAAGACGTTCATCTCAGTTACTGTTATCTATTAGGAAATGTTACATTGAGTTAAATTAGATTTCCTACACGTTTAAAGACAGTATTCACATGTTGGTTAATATAAGTTTCATTATTAAAACTTTAGCAATGAAAAAAAAAATTAAAAATGCCAAAGGGCTTTCCAGGCTTCCTAGGTGGTGCTAGTGTTAGCTTGCTAAGTCACTTCAGTCATGTCTGACTCTTTGCAAACCCATAGACTGTAGCCCACCAAACTCCTCTCTCCATAGGATTCTCCAGGCAAGAATACCGGAGTGGGTTGCCATGCTCTCCTCCAGGGGATCTTCCCGACCCAGGGAACGAACCCATGTCTCTTATGTCTCCTGCATTGGCAGGTGGATTCTTTACCACTAGCGCCACCTGGCAAGCCCTAACCCATGTGTTAATGCAGGAGATGTGAGAGATGCAGGTTCGATCCCTGGGTTGGGAAGATCCCCTAGCGAAGAGCAGGGCAACCCACTCCAGTATTCCTGCCTGGAGAATTCCATAGACATAGTAGCCTGGCAGGCTACAGTCCATGGGGTTGCAAAGAGTTGGACATGACTGAAGTGATTTACCAAGCAAAAGGCCTTCTGAGAGCTGGGAAAAGATGAAAACAGACCATTTAGGGCACATCATAGTGGAACTGCAATACAAACAAACATGCTAGAAAGCTTTCATGGAAAACAGCAGATCACTTCAAGGCTTAGGAAACGGAATGGCACCACTTGAGCTGGGCCAGAGAAGAACAATGGTTTTCAAGTTAGGAGGAAAACAGTTTTCAAGCTGGAATTCTGTAACTAAGCAAACCATCAATCAGGAAAGAGGCATGAAGGGCCTGGTGCCCATCAGAGTAGCAGAGGGGCTGGCCATGAGGAGCTCGGTGGTCAGGCCTCAGCATGGAACAGTCCCACAACCCGGAGTGTGGGGGTCGGGGCCGGGCATGGAGGCCTCCCCGGTGCCCTGGCCATGTTCCTGAGGGTCTCCTCCATCAGGGCTGTTGGTCTGTTCAGAGACGGCCAGAGCTCTGGTCCACACCAAGTATCCCTTCCACGGCTGGAAGGACAGCTAAAAAACAAACATACCCAGTAAGGTAAAGAGCTGAGGAAAATGAGCCGGGTAAGAGTCAGAGTGTGGCCAGTGGACAGAGCCCTGGGGGTCAACAAGCAGCAAGGAAGGGGGATGCCGGGACTCTGCCCCCATCAAGGACGAGGTTTCCATGAGTCTCCAGCCAGCTCAGCTCTTTTCACTCCTCTAGGAAGCTTGGATTGGAGCCCAGCAGCCAGGTCAGGCGGCCACAGTCACCCCACATCTGGGCCCTGCCAGGCCGACCCTCTGTCCCTGCCCTGGGCAGTGGGGACCTTGCAAGGGAGATGGAGCCCAGACAGAAAGGGCACAGTACTTGAGTCTGAAGCAGGAAGTCCAGGCCTACATGGGTTCAGGCGACAGGCCACTCTCTACTTCTGCAGCTCTTTCTGTGTGTCTCCACAGGCAGGTATCCTCCTTGACATTGAGACCAGAGACCAAGGCCCCCAGGCAAGGAGTTTGTCCTGGGTCACAGATCACACCTACAGGCCCCAAACTACAGCCTGGACCTGCTTCAGAGACCAGTCAAAACCAGATGTAAAAACATTTTCCCCATCACTTTTCACTTTCTTCATACAGGTAAAAAACAAAGCTCAAGCTGTAGGTGGTTCGTGAGACCAACAGAGCTCCCCATTCATCATTGAATAAACTATAACTCTGCTCCTCCAGTCACTTCTCCTGGAGCTACCATGGTAAGAGATAGCAACCAGAACCAGGTGAGACTTACTCCACCTCAGATCACAAATAACTGCTAAATTCAGGAGGAAAAACTGCTAAGGGCTGGAAAAAAGACAGCCTGGAAGAAAGGTGTGTCCATGTTTGTTCCTTCACCTGAGTCCCCCCTGGAGCCCATGACCTTGGCCTTCCAAACCTCCCACGTCTTTCTCTCCCTGCCTGTGGGCTGCAGCCAAACCCTGTCCAGCATCCTGTGAGCATCAGAGGGTGCAGGGTGGGAGGGGGTGTAGGAAACTCCAAGCAGCCCCCATCTTTGGGGAGCTTATCCCAGATGTCCAGCAACTGTGTTACCCAGGGGACGAGGCAGCCTGGCTCCCCCTCACCCCACAGGCCCCAGCCACACACACCCCTCTGGTGGTGAATCTCCTCTCTCCTCCACGGTCCAGATCTTACCAGAGAGCTCAGTTCACTCTCATTTTGATGCAGCATGCCTTTCAACAGCTTAAATACTTCTTTAAAAGAAATTTTTAAAATATACTCAAAAGTAGAAAGAAATGTATAATAAACCCATCCCTCACACTCATCGTCATCAAGATTTTGACATATCTGCTTTACTATTCCTTTTTTTCTTTTTCTTTTCTTTGCTGAGTACTTTAGAGGAACTCTCAGTTCTTTAATACACCTCTCTAAAAATGTGGAATTGGAAAACCAATACCCTAATGTCACTAACACATATAACAAAATTAAATACAACTTCTCGCTAGCATGTAATAACTTAGTCCACAATAAAAATATCCTGATTGTCTGAAAATGACTTTTAATCAAACAAGTTTTAATCAGGATCCACGCAGGGGGCCCATACCTGCTCCCTGTAGATACATGTCTCCTGGGGCCTCGGAATCCAGAAGTCAACCCCCGGCCCCCACCTTTGTTTATTTAACACCATTAACTCGTTGTGTTTGTTCCAGCTGATCCACATTTTGGACTTGTCTACTTGTTTCCTCATGGTGTTATTTGTTTAATTTCTTCCTTTCTCTCTCACAACAGAATTTAGCTCCAGCAGCATGATTATTCTCAGGCTATGGTCTTCAGCAGGCAGGATTCCAGGAGCGCTCTGTGCTTCCTACTGCGTCTAGCTGGGAGCCCCGGGTTGTGGTGGGCGCCTGTCTCAGGACCGGGCAGTGGATGAGCAGGTGACCACCTGAATGCTGCACTGTGAAGTCCCCTCAACTTGTCACCCAGTGCTCTCACCACTTCCATCGGTCTCCTCACCAAGGGTGGTGTCAATACAAGGACCATCTTCTAAGTCTAGCATCCTTCCACAGCTCCTAGCTGGAATTCTCTATAAAGAACAACTTGTCCTTATCAGTTACAGCTGTGAGTTCATCTGTATTACAGTTCATAACACAAAAGGCAGGACAAGGGAATAATTCTTTCCTTTTAACTGCTAACTTTCAGAGGAGGACTCCGGCCCTAATTCTGAAATCCAATAGGGTCCAAAGAATTGTTTGTTTGACTTTCTCTTTTAAAGTTTTCTTATGAACTCATAGGATTTTACAAGTTCTTTGTGTTTTAATTAACTGCATTTTTCCTCCTGTGTTTGACTTTCCCCAACTCTCCCATCTCTGTCCAGTGAGAGTTCTTTCACATTGGGTAGAGGGTGTATTGACACGCCCCATTAGCCTTGAGTAACTTCTTTGCTTTCTGGCACAATAAAATGTTCCAGGCTCATTATGAATATTTCCTGCCTAAACAGGAACTGGCCATTTCTCAAGAAGTCAGGGCTAGATGCTACAGTCTGCGTGCTGGATGTGTTCACTGCCACAGTCATCATCGGCCCTACAACTTACCATCTAAAGACAGCTGGGATAACAATTTTAACTTTATAAAAAAATCAGTTCATACTGATATTCCCAATTAAGATTCCACAGCACAGATTTTTTACTTAAGATCTACCAACAGAGAAGATTTTTAACTCTCTTTCCAGGTTGCAGGCCTCTAACTTTCCTGACTTTAAAAGGAAGGCCTCTGCAAGAGTACACAATGTTGGAAAGACAGTCTCTTCAACAAATGGTGCTGGGAAAACTGGACAACCACATATAAAGAAAAGAAATTAGATCATTCTTTAACTCCACACACAAAAATAAGCTCAAAATGGATTAAAGATTTAAATATGAGATCAGATATTATAAAACTGCTAGAGGAAAACACAGGCAGAATACTCTCTGAAATAAACTGCAGCAATATCTTTTTCAATCTGTATCCCAGAATGGAAATTAAAAGCAAAAATAAACAAATGGACTTAAACTTGTAAGCTTTTGCACAGCAAGGAAAACAATAAAGAAAACAAAAAGACAACCCACAGACTGGGGGAAAAGATTTGCAAATGTTATTGATCATTGCAAATGACTGATAAGGGATTAGTCTCCAAAATTTACAAACAGCTCATAATGCTTAACAGCACCAAAACAAACAACCCACTCAAAAAATGGGCAGAAGCCCTGAATAGACATTTCTCCAAAGAAGACAGAGATGGCCAAGATGCACATGAAAAGATGTTCAACACTGCTAATTATTAGAGAAATGTAAATCAAAATCACAGTGAGATATCACCTCATACCAGCCAGAATGGTCATCATCAAATAATCCACAAACAACAAATGCTGGAGAGAGTGTGGAGAGAAGGGAATCCTCCTATACTGTTGGTGGGAATGTAAATTGGTTCAGCCACCATGGAGAGCAGTATGGAGTTTCCTTAAAAAACTAAAAACAGAGCTACCATATGACCCTGTAATCCCACTCCAGGGCATATATCCAGAGAAACACATGATCTAAAAAGATACATGCACCCCAATGTTCACTGCAGCACTGTTTACAATAACCAAGATACGGAAGCAACCTAAATGTCCATCAACAGAGGGATGGATAAAGAAGATGTGGTACATATATAAGCGTGTCCGTGTGTGTGTGTGTGCGTGTGTGTGTGCATGCGCGTGCATGCTCATTAGCTCAGTCACTCAGTCATATCTGACTCTTTGAGGCACCATGGACTGTAGCCCACCGGACTCCTCTGTTCATGTGACTTCCCAGGCAAAAATTCTAGAGTGGGTTGCCATTTCCTTCTCCAAGGGAACTTCCTAACCCAGGGGTCAAACCCGCATCTCTTGCATCTCCTGCATTGGCTGCCAGATTCCTTACTACTGTGTCACCTCAAAGCCCCCAGGGTACACACACACAATGAAATTATTACACAGCCATTAAAAAGAATGACATAATGTCATTTGCAGCAACATGAATGGACCTAGAGATTGTTATACTGGGTGAAGTAAGTCAGACAGAGAAGGAGAAATATCATATGTCATCCCTTAAATGTGAAATCTAAAAAGAAATGATACAAATGAACTTACAAAAGAGAGACTCACAGACTTAGAGAATGAGCTTAACGGATGCTGGGGGAAGGGATAGTTAGGGAATTTGGGATGGATATGTACACAGTGTTGTATTTAAAATGGATAACCAACAAGGACCTACTCTATAGCACATGGAACTCTGCTTAATGTATTGTGGCAGCCTGGGTGGGAGGGGAGTTTGGGGGAGAATGGACACGTGTATATATATGGCTGAGTCCCTTTGCTGTGCACCCTAAACTATCACACTTTGTTAACTGGCAATACCCCAATATAAAATAAAATTTTTTTAAAAAGGAAGGCCTCTAGCGTTCCTCCACTATATAAGGTGCTGACTTCGGGGTGTGTGTGTATGTCTTCATGTGAAAATGTTTCACGCCAGCTTATACACACTGAGTCCTGTTTTATTGAGCATTTTTTTAAAGAGTGACTGTTCAATGTTGTTAATGCCCTGTGGTATCTATGGAGATGACCACATAATTTTTTTCCTTAAATCTACTGACCTAATCTGACAAACTATATAAATGGATTCATCAATCACATTTGAATTCCTGGAGTAAACTTTACTTGATCATGATCTTTTTTATGTACCATGAGATTGTTATATTTGTTAGCATTCTACTTAACATTTTTACATAAATCTTATCAGATTTTAGTATTAGTTATATTCACTTCATTAAAAGAGGTCAGACTTACCCTTCTTTTTCTGTGCTCTAGAACAGGTTAAGAAGTACTGAGATTATCAGGGTTTGAAGCTTTGACAAAATTCCCCTGTGAGACCATCAGGGTGTTGTAGTTAAGTTCTGCAATTTTTCCAACCTCCAGATAATCACGATGGTGTGATCACTGACCTAGAGCCAGACATCCTGGAATGTGAAGTCAAGTGGGCCTTAGGAAACAACACTACAAACAAAGCTAGTGGAGGTGATGGAATTTCAGTTGAGCTATTTCAAATCCTGAAAGATGATGCTGTGAAAGTGCTGCACTCAATATGCCAGCAAATTTGGAAAGCTCAGCAGTGGCCACAGGACTGGAAAAGGCCCGTTTTCATTCTAATCCCAAATAAAGGCAATGCCAAAGAATGCTCAAACTACCACACAATTGCACTCATCTCACACACTAGTAAAGAAATGCTCAAAATTCTCCAAGCCAGGCTTCAGCAGTACATGAACCATGAACTTTGAGATGTTCAAGCTGGTTTTAGAAAAGGCAGAGGAACCAGAGATCAAATTGCCAACATCCACCAGATCATGGAAAAAGCACGGGAATTCCAGAAAAACATCTATTTCTGCTTTATTGACTATGCCAAAGCCTTTGACTCTGCAGATCACAATAAACTGTGGAAAATTCTGAAAGAGATGGGAATATCAGACCACCTGACCTGCCTCTTGAGAAACCTGTATGCAGGTCAGGAAGCAACAGTTAGAACTGGACATGGAACAACAGACTGGTTCCAAATAGGAAAAGGAGTACGTCAAGGCCGTATATTGTCACCCTGCTTATTTAACTTATATGCAGAGTACATCATGGGAAACACTGGGCTGGAGGAAGCACAAGCTGGAATCAAGATTGCCGGGAGAAATATCAATAACCTCAGATATGTACATGTTACCACCCTTATGGCAGAAAGTGAAGAGGAACTAAAGAGCCTCTTGATGAAAGTGAAAGAGGAGAGTGAAAAAGTTGGCTTAAAGCTCAACATTCAGAAAACTAAGATCATGGCATCTGGTCCCATCACTTCATGGCAAATAGATGGGGAAACAATGGCTGACTTTATTTTTCTGGGCTCCAGAATCACTGCAGATGGTGATTGCAGCCACGAAATTAAAAGACGCTTACTCTTTGGAAGGAAAGTTATGACTAACCTAGACAGCATATTAAAAAGAAGAGACATTACTTTGTCAACAAAGGTCCGTCTAGTTAAGGCTATGGTTTTTCCAGTGGTCATGCGTGGATGTGAGAGCTGGACTATAAAGAAAGCTGAGCGCCAAAGAATTGATGCTTTTGAACTGTGGTGTTGGAGAAGACTCTTGAGAGTCCCTTGGACTGCAAGGAGATCCAAGCAGTCCATCTAAAGGAGATCGGTCCTGGGTGTTCATTGGTAGGACTGATGCTGAAGCTGAAACTCCAATACTTTGGCCACCTGATATGAAAAGCTGACACATTTGAAAAGACTCTGATGCTGGGAAAGATTGAGGGCAGGAGGAGAAGGGGATGACAGAGGATGAGATGGTTGGATGGCATCACTGACTCAATGGACATGGGTTTGGGTGGACTCCAGGAGTTGGTGATGGACAAGGAGGCCTGGCGTGCTACAGTTCATGGGGTCTCAAAGAGTTGGATACGACTGAGTGACTGAACTGAACATGTATCCTGGGCACTTGAGCTTCTCTGTTTCTACTGGTAAAGTTTATCTTCATAACACACTGCCCATTTTATCTAGGGTTTCAAATATATTTGGATGGATCCGTGCAAAGTAATCTCTTGTTTCAGTTTAAATTTCTTCAGTTTGATGGTTATTTCTCCCTTGTTCTATCTTATTTGACATATATGGTTTTCTTATACAACTTTTTTTTAAATTAGGGGTGGCTAGTGGTTTTTATCTTTTCTTGATTTTTATCTTAAGAACCAGATTCTTGATTTAGTAATTACTCTGTTTTTCCATGTACTAACCAGTTAATTTTGGAGAAGGCAATGGCGACCCACTCCAGTACTCTTGCCTGGAAAATCCCATGGACGGAGGAGCCTGGTAGGCTGCGGTCCATGGGGTCGCGAAGAGTCGGACATGACTGAGCGACTTCACTTTCACTTTACACTTTCATGTACTGGAGAAGGAAATGGCAACCCACTCCAGTATTCTTGGAGAATCTCAGGGACAGAGAAGCCTGTCTATGGGGTCACACAGAATCGGACACGACTGAAGTGACTTAGCAGCAGCAGCAACCAGTTAATTTCAGTTTTTATATTTATTAATGCATTCTTCCCGTTTTTTTTACTTTGTCATTTATTGCCCCAGAGTTTTTCTCAGTTCATTGTAGTCATTTTATGTTTTGATTTTTATTTATGTAGACATTTATGCTATGAATCTTCCTAAGCATTGCTTCATTCACACTAACCCTGATACAGCATGGTTTTAATATTGCTACTTTCTCAGCACTCTGTTCATGTTTCCCTTGTGATCCAAGAATTACTGAATAGAGCTTTAAGTGTTCCAGACTAAAGAGCCTTCATTTTAAATGAATAGAACAACTGTTATTTAAAACTGCACCTTGGAGCAGATGGGCATTTTTACTCCACCCTAAAAATTTCCACATACAGCAGGTTTTGTTTTTATTTGTACTTGCATTACTTTTTTGTGTGTTGTTATCCCTCTTCTTCTGGCCCTATTAGTTTTACTCCAAAGATGTGCTTCCAGTGTACACTCCCAACACAAAACAAAGTCAGACCCTGGGTCCACCACTAACCACTAAAGGAGACACTAAAGGAAGCAACGAACCTCTCTGGGCTTCACTATCACCCCCTGCTTAAGTACGGTGCCCCTGCTTCCAAGGCTTGTTCTGGGTCTAAGTTCTTGGTAAGTACTTCCGTTTTCTATCTGGAATAAACCAGCGGTCCAGTAAAACACTCCTCCTCACCTGTCCATGAACTTTAAAGCAGTGGGAGTTGGAGATTGGTGTGATCACTTTCTGGATTTTCCTCTGACAATCAGGTCCAGTATCTTCTCTAAATGTTAATGGAAGTAATGAGTTCACGTTGAGACTGCTAATCATTAGTTCACTTCACGGAACTATTTTAATGCCAAAAACTCTAAAGGAAGAACACCATCACTTTTTTAAAAAACTTGAATTTGTCAGGAATTCATCACAAATTTTAAGTAAATCTTCACGCTAAAGGTAAGTGATATTACCTAGTTGAAAACTGGGGAAGCAATTTGCAAAGCTGACTGTTTTTCTTGGGCCTCAAGATGCTGGAAGGTCCCTGAATTGAACCTAGCTCTATGGGATGGCAGAGTCTCCCCCATTTCATACTCATCTGCTCTAGGTCAACCATGTGTTCTTTCTGGTTCTATCAAGTCACTGGGTTTTTTTTTTTTTAGGCTTTAAAGAAACTGTGGTAAAATACACATAACACAAAAATTACCATAATAACCATTTTAAGGGTATAATTCAATAGTATTAAGTACATTCACACTGCTGTGAAACTATACTTTTGTTTTTATTACTTTCTAACTTTCTTTGGAACCAGTCTGTTGTTCCATGTCCCATTCTAACTGTTGCTTCCTGACCCGCATATAGGTTTCTCAAGAGGCAGATTAGGTGGTCTGGTATTCCCATCTCTTTCAGAATTTTCCACAGTTTACTGTGATCCACACAGTCAAAGGCTTTGGCCTAGTCAGTAAAGCAGAAATACATGTTTTTCTGGAACTCTCTTGCTTTTTTGATAACCCTGCGGATGTTGGCAATTTGATCTCTGGTTCCTCTGCCTTTTCTAAAACCAGCTTGAACATCAGGAAGTTCACGGTTCACATATTGCTGAAGCCTGGCTTGGAGAATTTTGAGCATTACTTTACTAGCATGTGAGATGAGTGCAATTGTGCGGTAGTTTGAGCATTCTTTGGCATTGCCTTTCTTTGGGATTGGAATGAAAACTGACCTTTTCCAGTCCTGTGGCCACTGCTGAGTTTTCCAAATTTGCTGGCATATTGAGTGCAGCACTTTCACAGCATCTTTCAGGATTTGAAATAGCTCAACTGGAATTCCATCACCTCCACTAGCTTTGTTCGTAGTGATGCTTTCTAAGGCCCACTTGACTTCACATTCCAGGATGTCTGGCTCTAGGTCAGTGATCACACCATCGTGATTATCTGGGTCGTGAAGATCTTTTTTGTACAGTTCTTCTGTGTATTCTTGCCATCTCTTCTTAATATCTTCTGCTTCCGTTAGGTCCATGCCATTTCTGTCCTTTATCGAGCCCATCTTTGCACAAAATGTTCCCTTGGTATGTCTAATTTTCTTGAAGAGATCTCTAGTCTTTCCCATTCTGTTGTTTTCCTTCATTTCTTTGCATTGATCGCTGAAGAAGGCCTTCTTATCTCTTCTTGCTATTCTTTGGAACTCTGCATTCAGATGCTTATATCTTTCCTTTGCTCCTTTGCTTTTCGCTTCTCTTCATTGTCACCCTGCTTATTTAACTTATATGCAGAGTACATCATGAGAAATGCTGGACTGGAAGAAACACAAGCTGGAATCAAGATTGCCGGGAGAAATATCAATAACCTCAGATATGCAGATGACACCACCCTTATGGCAGAAAGTGAAGAAGAACTAAAAAGCCTCTTGATGAAGGTGAAAGTGGAGAGTGAAAAAGTTGGCTTAAAGCTCAACATTCAGAAAACGAAGATCATGGCATCTGGTCCCATCACTTCATGGGAAATAGATGGGGAAACAGTAGAAACAGTGTCAGACTTTAATTTTTTGGGCTCCAAAGGAGTAAGTGTCTTTTAATTTTATGGCTGCAGTCATGCAGATGGTGACTGCAGCCATAAAATTAAAAGACGCTTACTCCTTGGAAGGAAAGTTATGACCAACCTAGACATCATATTCAAAAGCAGAGATATTACTTTGCCAACAAAGGTTCGTCTAGTCAAGGCTATGGTTTTTCCTGTGGTCATGTATGGATGTGAGAGTTGGACTGTGAAGAAGGCTGAGCGCTGAAGAATTGATGCTTTTGAACTGTGGTGTTGGAGAAGACTCTTGAGAGTCCCTTGGACTGCAAGGAGATCCAACCAGTCCATTCTGAAGGAGATCAGCCCTGGGATTTCTTTGGAAGGAATGATGCTAAAGCTGAAACTCCAGTACTTTGGCCACCTCATGCGAAGAGTTGACTCATTGGAAAAGACTCTGATGCTAGAAGGGATTGGGGGCAGGAGGAGAAGGGGACGACAGAGGATGAGATGGCTGGATGGCATCACTGACTCAATGGATGTGAGTCTGGGTGAACTCTGGGAGCTGGTGATGGACAGGGAGGCCTGGCGTCCTGCGATTCATGGGGTCGCAAAGAGTCGGACACGACTGAGTGACTGAACTGAACTGAACTTTATTTGGAATATGTTGATTTATTTCTCTTTTTCAAAATTATTTGAACTTTTTTACAATCAGCTGATATGAGGCCAGCTGGTATCAGTGGTACAGTCTCTGTCCAGGGGTACATAGTTCAGTGAGTGTCAGGTCTCTTTGCTGGTCACTTCCTTGGGCATCTAGGCCCCCACGCACATCTGCACCTCATCTGTGTCATCAGAGAGCACGTCAGGAGTCCCTACTTAGTGGTACGTGCTACTCCTCCTGACAGCTACAGTTTCTACTTTAGGAACATTGTTCCTGTGTTAATAAAAGCACAGATGTTAAAAACTGTCATTTTTTTAAACCTGAAATCTTAGCCTTTAGCATTAGATAGTATCTGTGTCTTAAATCTTCTCCCCACCACATCCCCACCGCCCCCAGTATTTATGTCTTTATTTGGCTGCACTGGGTCTTAGTTGCAACATGTGGGATCCAGTTCCCCAACCAGGGACTGAATCCAGGCCCCCATATTTGGTGCAGAGTCTTAGCCACTGGACCACCAGATTACAAGTCACTCATATAATCTTTTTTAGCCTAAATTCTACTTCATCTGATATTAAGACTTTCCTTTTTGTTTATTTATTTTGGTTGGGCTGGGTCTTGGTTGCTGTGAGTCGGGGCTACTCGCTAGTTGCGCTGCACAGGCTTCTCACTGTGGTGGCTTCTCTTGTTGCAGAGTGTGGGCTCTAGGGTATGTGGGCTTCAGTCATTGCAGCTCCTGGGCTCTAGAGCACAGGCTCAGTAGTTTCAGCACATGAGCTTAGTTGTCCTGTAGAATGTGGGATCTTTCCAGATCAGGGATCAAATCCGTGAACCTTGCATTGCCATTCGGATTCCTATCCACTGGACTATCAGAGAAGTCCCTCATGTAATCTTTTTTGGCCTAAATTCTACTTTGTCTCATATCAAGACTTTCTTTTTATACACATTTTCCTGGCACATCTTTCTCAATCCTTTATTTCTCATATGTCTCAGTTGCTCTAAGTGTATCTCTGCACAGCACAGAGTTAGGTTTTACTTTACCAACTGGAGACTCTTTAACTTTTAATAATCATTTAGATCTGCTTACATTTATCAATATGAATAATCTCTATAATATATAAAAATATATATTATGAGGTCCAATTTCTTTGCTCTGTTATTCCTTTTCCAGCATTTCTTTTGGTACTTGAGTGTTTTGTATTTTCTACTAGCTTCTCTATCCTAAACTTTTAAGTAACATTCTCACAGTCATCTCTTTATTCAGCTATTACCTACTGGTTTCATAATCCAGAATTGTCATTCAAAGCTAGTGATAAGCTATTTCCACTGTGATTACTCAGGACACAGTAATGCATGGAATGAAAAGTGAGATTTTTTAGGATGCATTAAAGAATGAAGTTTTCCCTCATTCCAAAGGGAAAGGAGGGAGATTAGGAAAAATGAAGAAAGCAGTAGAGAAATTAAAAAAAAAAGAAGCTGTATAGAAATAAAGGAAAATTAATGCAAAAAGTAAGCATAAATTAAGCCTATTAATACGATATTCAGTAACTTTGCTTTATAAATGAGCAGATTAACCCTGGGGCTACACATATACAGTATATTTGTGAAGGGCCATGCTTTTAAGTTTCTAAGAAAATCTTTAGTTAGCAGTTTAGAGTCTTCTAAAATTAAAGTAAAAAGAATTAACTGGTGTGAAAATACAAGGGTTAGCTGTGTGGGAAAATGTCTAATTGAGGGTTGTAAGTGTGTTTCATCTTGAGAAGAATAAATATTTTGAAGAGTAACACTGAAGGTGGCATTTTAAAAGACATTAAATGCTTATTAAAAACCATAGGAAAAGTAGTGGAAAGGAAACGGTAACAGAACAGTCAAAGAAAAGGATAATGGAATAATAAACAGGTTAACAGTAGAATAATGATAATTAACAGTAATAAAAAGATACTATTATAGTCTCAATGAAACATAAAGCAGTGGAAGGAAATATTGAAAATACTCAACTATATAAAAATTCTAAATTTTTACTCATAAGCTTCCAACCTTGTATATTTTAAATGAAAAAACACAAATGGCCAAAATGTATAAAGTGGCCATATCCTTTCAACCACCAAATATACTTCTAGAAATTTATCCATAGAAGATAATAGCAGAAATATCCAAAGATTTATCTGAAACAGTGTTCAGAAGAGTGAAAACTAGGAAATACTCAACTATCCACAAACAATGGCTAGGGCAAATAAACTACGGTACATCCTCAAAAAGGATTCCCGCTACAGCCACGAAAACCTAAGGGTGTTGGAGAAAGTCACGTAACAAGGAAACTTGTGTCAGCGTACATTCATGACACTGCTCCCAAACGGGCCCTGCACACTGTCTCTAACCACACTCGAGGGCCCTTCTGCTGAGCAGCCACAGCTCTCCTACCCGCAACAGGAAGGAGTGAGTACTGACACACACTGCAGCATCAAAGACCCCTGAAAGCATCATGTGAACTGAGAAAAGTCAAGCACAAAGGACCACACGGTGTATGAAATGTACGGGGTTGGGGAGGCTGGAGTGGGGGGCAAAAGGGAGTAGGTCTGGGGCCTAATGAAAGTATTCAAAAATTGATTATGATGATGGGTATGCAACTCCGTAAATAGATTACAAGGTGCTGAATGGTACACTTTAAATGGTAACTTGTGTGGCATGTGTATTATAGCTCAATAAATGTATTAAAAAACAGCTCTCCCATACTTTGAGTATCTTTGTGATGCCCCTATACCACCTCGTGGTGCGCTTACCCTTTTTATTTTTTGAAATGGGTAAAGTGGATTAAGAGGTACATATTTCCAGCCAGAAAATAAACAAATCACAGGAATGTAGTGTACACACAAGGAATAAGTCACTAATACTCTAACAAGTCTGTGTGGTGATAGATGACAACCGGACTTATCTTGGTAATAATTTCATAACATATACATATACTGAGTCACTATGCAGTACACCTGAAATGAATATAATATTTTAGGTTAATTATAACAACAACAACAAGAAAACTGAGAAACTACTACCATACAAAGTAAAACATAGCAGGATTTCCCCAAGCGTAATGGCCAGTGGAGGGCCAAGAGGAGCTACTCCATGTTTAAGGTCAGAAGGGGTGGCTGTGAGGAGATACCCCTAGTCCAAGGTAAGGAGCAGCGGCTGTGCTTTGCTGGAGCAGGCGTGAAGAGATACCCAATGTCCAAGGTAAGAGAAACCCAAGTAAGATGGTAGGTATTGCGAGAGGGCATCAGAGGGCAGAAACACTGAAACCATAATCACAGAAAAGTAGCCAATCTGATCACATGGACCACAGCCTTGTCTAACTCAATGAAACTAAGCCATGCCGTGTGGGGCCACCCAAGACGGGCAGGTCATGGTGGAGCGGTCTGACAGAATGTGGTCCACTGGAGAAGGGAATGGCAAACCACTTCAGTATTCTTGCCTTGAGAACACCATAAACAGTATGAAAAGTCAAAATGATAGGATACTGAAAAGGGAACTCCCCGGGTCAGTAGGGGCCCAATATGCTACTGGAGATCAATGGAGAAATAACTCCAGAAAGAATGAAGGGATGGAGCCAAAGCAAAAACAATACGCAGTTGTGTATGTGACTGGTGATAGACACAAGGTCCGATGCTGTAAAGAGCAATATTGCATAGGAACCTGGAATGTCAGGTCCATGAATCAAGGCAAATTGGAAGTGGTCAAACAGGAGATGGCAAGACTGAACGTCGACATTCTAGGAATCAGCGAACTAAAATGGACTGGAATGGGTGAATTTAACTCAGATGACCATTATATCTACTACCGTGGGCAGGAATCCCTTAGAAGAAATGGAATAGCCAGCATGGTGAACAAGAGAGTCCGAAATGCAGTACTTGGATGCAATCTCAAAAACGACAGAATGATTTCTGTTCATTTCCAAGGTAAACCATTCAATATCACTGTTCAGTTCAGTTCAGTCACTCAGTCGTGTCCAACTCTTTGCAACCCCATGAATCGCAGCAGCCCAGGCCTCCCTGTCCATCACCAACTCCCGGAGTTCACCCAAACTCATGTCCATCAAGTCGGTGATGCCATCCAGCCATCTCATCCTCTGTTGTCCCCTTCTCCTCCTGCCCCCAATCCCTCCCAGCATCAGAGTCTTTTCCAATGAGTCAACTCTTCGCATGAGGTGGCCAAAGTACTGGAGTTTCAGCTTTAGCATCATTCCTTCCAAAGAACAACCAGGACTGATGTCCTTGACTGGTTGGATCTCCTTGCAGTCCAAGGGACTCTCAAGAGTCTTCTCCAACACCACAGTTCAAAAGCATCAATTCTTCGGTGCTCAGCTTTCTTCACAGTCCAACTCTCACATCCATACATGACCACTGGAAAAACCATAGCCTTGACTAGACGGACCTTTGTTGGCAAAGTAATATCACGGTAATTTAAGCCTATGCCCCAACCAGTAACGCTGAAGAAGCTGAAGTTGAATGATTCTATGAAGACCTACAAGACCTTTTAGAACTAACACCCAAAAAAGATGTCCTTTTCATTATAGGGGACTGGAATGCAAAAGTAGGAAGTCAAGAAACACCTGGAGTAACAGGCAAGTTTGGCCTTGGAGTACGGAATGAAGCAGGGCAAAGGTTAATAGAATTTTGCCGAGAGAACACACTGGTCATAGCAAACACCCTCTTCCAACAACACAAGAGAAGACTCTACACATGGACACACCATATGGTCAACATCAAAATCAGATTGCTTATATTCTTTGCAGTCAAAGATGGAGAAGCTCTATACAGTCAGCAAAAACAAGACTGGGAGCTGATTGCCAAATTCAGACTTAAATTGAAGAAAGTAGGGAAAACCACTAGACCATTTAGGTATGACCTAAATCAAATCCCTTATGATTATACAGTGGAAGTGAGAAATAGATTTAAGGGACTAGATCTGAGAGAGTGCCTGATGAACTCTGAACGGAGGTTCGTGACATTGTACAGGAGACAAGGATCAAGACCATCCGCAAGGAAAAGAAATGCAAAAAAGCAAAACGGTTGTCTGAGGAGGCCTTACAAATAGCTGTGAAAAGAAGAGAAGTGAAAAGCAAAGGAGCAAAGGAAAGATATATGCATCTGAATGCAGAGTTCCAAAAAATAGCAAGAAGAGATAAGAAAGCCTTCCTCAGTGATCAATGCAAAGAAATAGAGGAAAACAACAGAATGGGAAAGACTAGAGATCTCTTCAAGAAAATTAGACATACCAAGGGAACATTTTGTGCAAAGATGGGCTCGATAAAGGACAGAAATGGTATGGACCTAACGGAAGCAGAAGATATTAAGAAGAGATGGCAAGAATACACAGAAGAACTGTACAAAAAAGATCTTCACGACCCAGATAATCACGATGGTGTGATCACTGACCTAGAGCCAGACATCCTGGAATGTGAAGTCAAGTGGGCCTTAGAAAGCATCACTACGAACAAAGCTAGTGGAGGTGATGGAATTCCAGTTGAGCTATTTCAAATCCTGAAAGATGCTGTGAAAGTGCTGCACTCAATATGCCAGCAAATTTGGAAAACTCAGCAGTGGCCACAGGACTGGAAAAGGTCAGTTTTCATTCCAATCCCAAAGAAAGGCAATGCCAAAGAATGCTCAAACTACCGCACAATTGCACTCATCTCACATGCTAGTAAAGTAATGCTCAAAATTCTCCAAGCCAGGCTTCAGCAATATGTGAACCGTGAACTTCCTGATGTTCAAGTTGGTTTTAGAAAAGGCAGAGGAACCAGAGATCAAATTGCCAACATCTGCTGGATCATCAAAAAAGCAAGAGAGTTCCAGAAAATCATGTATTTCTGCTTTATTGACTATGCCAAAGCCTTTGACTGTGTGGATCACAATAAACTGTGGAAAATTCTGAAAGAGATGGGAATACCAAACACCTGACCTGCCTTTTGAGAAACCTGTATGCAGGTCAGGAAGCAATAGTTAGAACGGGACATGGAACAACAGACTGGTTCCAAATAGGAAAAGGAGTACGTCAAGGCCGTATATTGTCACCCTGCTTATTTAACTTATACACAGAGTACATCATGAGAAACGCTGGGCTGGAAGAAGCACAAGCTGGAATCAAGATTGCCAGGAGAAATATCAATAACCTCAGATACGTAGATGACACCACCCTTATGGCAGAAAGTGAAAAGGAACTAAAAAGCCTCTTGATGAAAGTGAAAGTGGAGAGTGAAAAAGTTGGGTTAAAGCTCAACATTCAGAAAACGAAGATCATGGCATCCGGTCCCATCACTTCATGGCAAATAGATGGGGAAACAGTGGAAACAGTGTCAGACTTTATTTTTGGGGGCTCCAAAATCACTGCAGATGGTGATTACAGCCATGAAATTAAAAGACGCTTACTCCTTGGAAGGAAAGTTATGACCAACCTAGATAGCATATTCAAAAGCAGAGACATTACTTTGCCAACAAGGGTCTGTCTAGTCAAGGCTATGGTTTTTCCAGTGGTCATATATGGATGTGAGTGTTGGACTGTGAAGAAAGCTAAGCACCGAAGAATTGATGCTTTTGAACTGTGGTGTTGGAGAAGACTCTTGGGAGTCCCTTGGACTGCAATGAGGTCCAACCAGTCCATCCTAAAGGAGATCAGCACTGGGTGTTCACTGGAAGGACTGACACTAAAGCTGAAACTCCAATACTTTGGCCACCTCATGCGAAGAGCTGACTCATTGGAAAAGACTCTGATGCTGGGAGGGATTGGGGGCAGGAGGAGAAGGGGACAACAGAGGATGAGATGGCTGGATGGCATCACCGACTCAATGGATGTGAGTTTGAGTGAACTCTGGGAGTTGGTGAGGGACAGGGAGGCCTGGCGTTCTACGATTTATGGGGTCACAAAGAGTTGGACACGACTGAGTGACTGAACTGAACTGAACTGAATGGCCAGCAGACCTTGGGAGGTACACAGAAGAACCTATTTTTTTTTAACTTTTTATTTTGTATCGGGGTATAGCCCATTAACAATGTTGTGCTAGTTTCAGGTGAACAGCAAAGGGACCAGCCATACATACACATATATCCATTCTCCCCCAAACTCCCCTCCCATCCAGGATGGCACAGAACATTAAGCAAAGTTCCATATGATGTACAGTACGTCCTTGCTGGTTATCCATTTAAAATACAGCAGTGTGCACATGTCTATCCCAATCTCCCCAACTATCCCATTGCCCAGCAATCATAAGTTCGTTCTCTAAGCCTGTGAGTCTCTTTCTGTTTTGTCACTAAGTTCATATAAGGGGTTTCATGTATTTCTTCTTCTTTGTCTGACTTACTTCACTCAGTATGACAATCTTTAGGCCCATCCATGTTGCTGCTAATGGCACAAATTTTGTTCCTTTTTTGACGGTTGAGTAATATTCCATTGTATATATGTACCACATCTTCTTTATCCATTCCTCTGTGGATGGACATTTAGGTTACTACCATGTCTTGAGTGCTCTTATCCTTAAAGCTGGATATGCCTTACTTGTTTATTCCAGCATGTCTCTGTCATCATCTGTATGCACCCAGCCAGCTCTACATGCATCAGTCACTCCACTATTCCAGAAAGCCGTCTGATGACACATGCCAACAGCTAACATAACAATTCTCATCCACTGGTTCTAAGATTCTCCTTCAGAAACCTATCATAAGGAAATGTAAACTTAAGAGACTTATATTCAAAGCAGTAATTTTTTAATTTGGGGGAAAAAATGCAAGCAATCTGAATGTTTAACAATTGAGGAATCAATCAGCTGCAACATGTCCATGTAAGAAATTAAAATATCTACTTTTAAATTAAGTCAAAAAGTCATTAAAATATCTCCAAAGAATATAGAATATTAAAAATGAGCAGAGCACAAATAGTACAGGCAGTGTGGTTGCTCTTACGTACATGACACACGCCTGCAGCATGAACGTGGGGGATGTCCACTGTGTCTCGAGACCCCAGGCCCGCAGCCCGCATCACCGTGCTAGTGCACTGTGACCTCACTGCCCGACGCTGGGCCTGCGGTTATCTGAGGCATGCTGCTGGGTCCCTGCCTCAGTCCTGACGTGCTGCACATGCATTCCATGTTCCTGGTGTTCACTGGGATGCAGGCTCAGGAGTGCCCAGTACACACTGGCCGGTAGGGACAGCAGAGCTCATCCATCCCCTGGAGCACCGCTGGCCGCAGTCCACCTGTGCCGGCAGCTCCCGGCAGCTCCAACCCACATGCTCCAACCACAGAAAGGAATCCAAGAGCCAATTCGGCTTAATCAGCAAGGGGAGTCGCGAAGAGTGAAGCTCTCTTAACCTCTCAAGTACTGTGTGGGCTGAGAGGACTGCACACTTTCGTTGGGGTCATGGTGGGACGTCGTCCCAGGCTGTACTATCTCCCTTCAGTTTCCTCCTGTTCTGCGACGAGACAGCAGCAACAGCGAGAGCAGCACAGCATGAACTATGCAGGAGACCTCTTAGCCCACCCCCACTCAGCCCCCCAAGCTGAGCATTCTTCTCCAAGAGCACCAGGATCTCTGAGAACAGAGCAGCCATCCGGCCCCTGAGACCAGGCTCTGTCCTCCCCTGTGCTGGTCACTAGAGCCCCACGGTTGGAGACTCACGGGAGGCTCTCGTCAAACTGTATGCTCGTTCCTCCTCTGTGCTACCTCCTTTTCTATATATAAAAAAATTTACAAACAGAGATACCGACTTGCTGCTGTGGACATAATAATTACAACCTGTAAATGATGGCATTCACCAAGAGCTCAGGAAGTCATTCCTGTAAACACACACACCCCTTCCCGCCTGTGTGCATGGTACTTGGAAATACCTATCACACTGAGTCAGCAGACTTGTGGAATTCATGAGCAGGTCAGCAGTTTTTCTGATACATTCTCCCTTATCTCTCTGATGGCAGATCTTCCCTTTTACAGCTTGATTAAAGTATGTATCACACATCATAAAATTCACCCACTGAAAGGGTAAAGTCCGGTGGTTTTTATTATTTGCAGGCAGATCCTGACCAGCATAGAGCAGAAGATAAAAGATATGTGTTCTCTACCACATCTTGGTCTTCTCTCCTACTCTGTTTTCCTGGGCACTCTGTCTAACCAGGGCTGTCTTCAGCCCCCTGGGGGCTGGCAAGCCTGGGAGGGAGCCTGACCCAGGGCTGTGGGCTAGACTCAGCATGTCATGACCCCAAAATCCCCAAAAAGAAAACAAACTCTCAACTCAGACTGCTTGATCTTACTGAAAACCAAAGGAAAAAGGATAAAAAGGAGGTGAAAGAAACACATTTTTGTGTACTTTTATAAGTACAGAGTGCAAATTGAGAGTTTATAAATAAAAACTGAGTTTTTTTAAAAGAGGTTTTTGCATAATCTTTGTCTTTATCCCCACAAATAATTAAAATCTCACAAATAATCAGAGAGACCCATCAAATGGTAAAGAATTATGTGGTGTAACGAACAGATTCACACATGTGATGGACAAGAAAAGGCCCAAGAAAGTGAAAATCCCAGAAGAAGTAGGGTAAAGACAAAGCACAGAAAGACATGATAGAAATCCATCTAAATATATCATATATCACAGTAAGAATACATAGAGGCAATGTGTCTAAGTGGATAAAAACTTAGATTGTGTAAAAAAGAAAAATAAACTCTACAAAATCCACAGAGACACATAAAGAAAGGTTAAGAATAATAGGAGGAAAAAACATATCTATGGGAAGAGTTGAGACTCTGGGAGAGGTAGCCTAGTAATTGAGACTAAACCTCCACCTGAACACAACTGGAAAAACACAAATGATATTTTCTTAAAGAAATCACAGAACGAGTAAGACAGCACAGACCTTCTAAGTCAGATCCTGGGAGAATGGAGGTCTGGGGGCATGAGTCAAGCACATGGGGGTCGCTCCCCCTGAGGGTGCCTTCTGACTCTAGAATATGGCCAAGCAGCTCTGACTCCATCATGGGTCCAAGGGACAGAAACTGGAATCCAAGCCCACCAAGTGAGAGTGCCTGGGAAATGCTCCTTAGTTTGGGATAGGTTCTGGAAAGCGTTGCTCCCTTCAAATAAAGAGACCACCAGGTCTTCACAGGCACCTCACAGGCTCACTTCTGAACCATCCAAGTCCTTGCAACTGGACTAAGGTGGGACAAAGATTCCAAGTGCATGCCAGAAACAAACATAACCCATTTTAGAAGAAGACTGGACTTTAATTTCTTGTTAATTCATTTCATCTTTTGGGCACTTAGTCAATAAATATAAACAGACATACAAAAAGACAAGACTCTATGGAAAAAGCTCACAAGCAATAGAATACCGACAATCATTCTGAATATTAGAGAGTGAGACACAAAGTATAAAATAACTTGTGGTCGACAAGATAAAACACAGGATTGTTGAGACAGAGAGCCAGAAACTGCAAAGAAGAATCAAGAACCATGAAAAATGGCTCAAACTCTTTAGTTATTACAGAAATGCACAATAAAACCACAATGTGCTACTATTATACCCCAGCTTGTTGATCAGTTGCTGTATTGTGTCTGACTTTTTGTGATCCCATGGACTGTAGCACGCCAGGCTTACCTGTTCTTCACTATCTCCCAGAGTTTGCTCAAACTCATGTCCATTGAGTTGGTGATGCCACCCAACCATCTCATCCTCTGTCATCCCCTTCTTCTTCTCCTGCCTTCAATCTTTCCCAGCATCAGGGTCTTTTTCAATGAGTCTGCTCTTTGCATCAAGTGGCCAAAGTAACAGGGCTTCAGCTTCAGCATCAGTCCTTCCAATGAATATTCAGGACTGATTTCCTTTAGGATTGACTGGTTTGATCTCCTTGCAGTCCAAGGGACTCTCAAGAGCCTTCTCCAACACCACAGCTCAAAAGCATTAGTTATTTGGCGTTTAGCCGTGTCTATTGTCCAACTCTCACATCTGTACGTGACCTTTGTCTGCAAAGTGATGTCTCTGCTTTTTATATGCTGTCTAGGCTTGTCATAGCTTTTCTTCCAAGGAGCAAGGGTCGTTTAATTTCATGGCTGTAGTCACTATCTGCAGTCATTTTGGAGCCCAAGAAAATAAAATCTGTCACTGTTTCCACATTTTCCCCATCTATTTGCCATGAAATGATGGGACCTGATGCCATGATATTTGTTTCTCTGAACATTGAGTTTCAAGCCAGCTTTTTCACTCTCCTCTTTTACTTTCATCAAGAGGCTCTTTAACTCCTCTTCACTTTCTGCCATTAAAGTGGTATCATCTACATATCTGAGGTTGCTGATGTGTCTCCCGGCAATCTTGATTTCAGCTTCTGCTTCATCCAGTCTGGCATTTCTCATGATGCACTCTGCATATAAGTTAAATAAGCAGGGTGACAGTACACAGCCTTGATGTACTTCTTTCCCAATTTTGAATCAGTCCATTGTTCCATGTCTGGTTCTAACTGTTGCTTCTGTCCTGCAAACAGGTTTCTCAGGAGATGGTAAGGTAGTCTGATATTCCCTTCTCTTTAAGAATTTTCCAGTTTGTGGTGATCCACACAGTCAAAGGCTCTAGCATAGTCAATGAAGCAGAAGTAAAACTTCTTGGAATTCTCTTGCTTTTTCTATGATTCAACAGATACTGGCAATTTGATTTCTGGTTCCTCTGCATTTTCTAAATCCAGCTTGTACATGATAAATTCTCAGTTCATGTATTGCTAAAGCCTAGCTTGAAGGATTTTGAGCATAATCTTGCTAGCATGTGAAATTAGTGCTGCTGCTGCTGCTGCTAGGTCGCTCCAGTCGTGTCCGACTCCGCATGACCCCATAGACGGCAGCCCACCAGGCTCCCCCATCCCTGGGATTCTCCAGGCAAGAACACTGGAGCGGGTTGCCATTTCCTTCTCCAATGCACGGAAGTGAAAAGTGAGAGTGAATTTGCTCAGTCCTGTCCGACTCTTAGCGACCCCATGGACTGCAGCCTACCAGGCTCCTCCGTCCATGGGATCTTCCAGGCAAGAGTACTGGAGTGGGTTGCTGTTGCCTTCTCCAGAAATGAGTGCAACTGTACAATAATTTGAAAATTCTTTGGCATTGCCTTTCTTTGGGATTGGAATGAAAACTGACCTTTTCCAGTCCTATGGCCAATGCTGAGTTTTCCAAATTTGCTGGCATATTGAGTGCAGCACTGTTTAACAGCATCATCTTTTTGGATTTGAAATAGCTCAATTGGAATTCCATCACCTCCACTAGCTTTGTTTGTAGTAATGCTTCCTACGGGCCACTTGACTTTACACTCCAGGACTTCACACTTACCATACTACCATCCAGGTCATTAAGATCTTTATTGTACAGTTCTGTGTATTCTTGCCATGTCTTCTAAATCTCTTTTGCTACTGTTAGGTCCTTATCATTTCTGTCCTTTATTGTGCCCGTCTTTGCATGAAATGTTTCCTTGGTATCTCCAATTTTCTTGAAGAGATCGCTAGTCTTTCCTGTTGTATTATTTTCCTCTATTTCTTTGCATTGTTCACTAATGATGGCTTTCTTATTTCTCTTTGCTGTTCTTTGGAACTCTGCATTTAGTTGGTTATATCTTTCCCTTTCTCCTTTGCCTTTCACTTCTTTCCTTTTCTCAGCTATTTTTAAGACCTCCTCAGACAACCACTTTGTCTTTTTGCACTTCTTTTTCTTGCGGATGGTTTTGGTATCACCTCCTGTACAGTGTTATGAACCTCCATCCAGAGTTCTTCAGACACTCTTGTCTACCAAATCTAATTGCTTGAATCTATTCATCACCTCCACTGTATAATCATAAGGGATTTGATTTAGGTAATACGTAAATGGCCTAGCAGTTTTCCCTACTTCCTTCAATTTCAGCCTGAATTTTGCAGTAAGGAGCTGATGATCTGAGCCACACTCAGTCTCAGGTCTGTTTTTGCTGACTGTACAGAGATTCTCCATCTTCAGTTGCAAAGGATATAATCTGATTTCAGTATTGACCATCTGGTGATGTCCACACGTAGAGTCGTCTTTTGTGTTGTTGGAAGAGTGTTTGCTATGACCAGCATGTTCTCTTGGCAAAACTCTGTTAGCTTTTGCCCTGCTTCATTTTGTACTCCAAGGCCAAACTTGCCTGTTACTCCAGGTATCTCCTGACTTCCTACTTGTGCATTCCAATCCCCTATAATGAAAAGGACATCTTTTTTTGGTGTTAGTTCTAGAAGGTCTTATAGGTCCTTCATAGAATCATTCAACTTCATCTTCATCGGCATTTGTGCTTAGGGCATAGACTTGGGTTACTGTGATACTGAAAGTTTTGCCTTGGAAATGAACCAAGATCACTCTGTTGTTTTTGAGATTGCACCCAAGTACTGCATTTCAGACTCTTCTTGACTATGAGGGCTACTCCATTCCTTCTAAGGGATTCTTGTCCACGGTAGTAGATATAATGGTCATCTGAATTAAATTTGCCTATTTCCATCCATTTTAGTTCACTGATTCCTCAAATGTCGATGTTCACTCTTACCATCTCCTGGTTGACCACATTCAATTTACCTTGATTCATGGATCTAACATTCCAGGTTCCTATGCAATATTGTTCTTAACAGCATCAGACTTTACTTTCATTATCAGACACAGCCACTACTGGGCACTGTTTCAGCCTCTTTGTTCCTTCTAGAGCTATTTCACCATTCTTCTCCAGTAGCATATTAGATACCTACCAACCTGAAGGTTCATCTTCCGGTATCATATCTTTTTGCCTTTTCATTGTGTTCATGGGGTTCTCAAGGCAAGAATACTGAAGTGGTTTGCCATTCCCTTCTCCAGCAGATCACGCTTTGTCAGGCCCTGACCAGGGACATGCCCTTCAGCTGGCACACCCCAGCTACAATGGCTAAAATTTAAAAAACTGAAAACACCAAGTGCTGCTAAAATAGTGTAAAGGGAACTCTCATGCAGTACTCATAAGATTATAAATCATTTAAATCACTTTAGAAAACTGTGTAGTGTCATCTAATAAAACTGAACATATGCACAAGCTTGTTCAGTAGACCAGTCATGTCTGACTTTGCAAACCCATGGACTGCAGCATGTCAGGCCTCGCTGTCCCTCACCACCTCCAAAGTTTGTCCAACTTCATGTCTACTGCATCAGTGATGCCATCCAGCCATCTCATCCTCTGATGCCCTCTTCTCCCTTCTGCCCTCAATCTTTCCCAGCATCAGGGACTTTTTCAATGAGTCAGCTGTTTGCATCAGGTGATCAAAATACTGGAGTATCAGCATCAGTCCTTCCAATGAGTATTCAGAGTTGATTTCTCTTAAGATTGACTGGTTTTATCTCCTTGCTGTCCAAGGGATTCTCAGAAGACTTCTCCAGCACCACAGTTCAAAGACATCAATTCTTTGGTGCTCTGCCTTCTTTGCGGTCCAGCTCTCACTATTGTACATGACCACTGGGAAAACTATAGCCTTGACTATATGGACCTTTGTCGGCAAGTAATGTTTCTGCTTTTCGACACGCTGTCTAGGTGTGTCATAGCTTTTCTGCCGAGAAAGCTTTCCTTTCCTTTGATTTCAGGGCTGCAGTCATAGTCCACAGTGATTTCAGAGTCCAAAAAGAGGAACTCTGGCACTTCTTCCACCTTTTCTCCTTCTATTTGCCATGCAGTAATGTGGTCGGATGCCATGATCTTAGTTTTTTTTAATATTTAGTTTTAAGCCTGCTCTTTACTCTCCTCCTTCACCCTCATCAAGCAGCTCTGGGTTCCTCTTCACTTTCTACCATTAGAG
This sequence comes from Bubalus kerabau, assembly GCF_029407905.1. Classification (NCBI taxonomy): domain Eukaryota; kingdom Metazoa; phylum Chordata; class Mammalia; order Artiodactyla; family Bovidae; genus Bubalus; species Bubalus kerabau. The sequence goes on from NC_073642.1 coordinate 29,241,337, forward strand.
TGGTATCAACTGCGTATCTGAGGTTGTTAATGTTTCTCCTGCCTATCTTGATTCCAGCTTGTAACTCATCCAGCCTAGCATTTCTCATGATGTGCTCAGCACATAGGTTAAATAAACATGGTGACAGCAGACAGCCCTGTCATATTCCTTTCTTAATCCTGAACCAATGAGTTGTTCTATACAGGGTTCTAACTGTTACTTCTTGACCTGCATCCAGGTTTCTCAGGAGATAGGTAAGATAGCCTGGTATTCCCATCTCTCTAAAAGCTTTCCACAGTTTGCTACGATCCATACAGTCCAAGGCTTTAGCACAATGAAACAGAGGTTGATGTTTTTCTGGAATTCCCTTGCTTTTTCTATGATCCAGAGAACTGTTGGCAATTTGATGCACAAGCTAATATGTAGCAATTCTACATCTAGGTTATACAACCAGCAGAAACAAATGTGCATGTACACCAAAGGACTTACACAAGTAAACTTCCAACAGCAAAATTTGATCACTAGAAGGAAAAATGGAGAACTCCACTACCACAGTTGTAGGAGTTAACACATTTATTTCAGTAAATTAACTGATAAAATAGAGAAAATTGAAATAACTAGTAAGTCTAATCTAAAGTGACTGGGCTTCCCTGGTGGCTCAGATGGTAAAGAATCTGCCTGCAATGCAGGAGACCCAGGTTTAATCCCTGGGTGGGGATGATCCCCTGGAGGAGGAAATGGCAACTCAGTCCAGTAATCTTGCCTGGAGAGTTCCATGGACAGAGGAGACTGGCAGGCTACAAAGAGTCGGACATGACTGAGCAACTCACACAAAGTGACTGGAGAACTCATTGTTTTCAACCCATTGGCATCTTAAAGAAACCGACTTTATCAGGCAATATGCACATTTCAACAATTATCAAAGAAACATCATCACACAGACTGCATTATCTTACAACAATGAAATCAGAAATCAAGGGCAGAAAGGTAACCATTTTGTGTCCTTCTTGGAAATTTATGAACACAGGTAGAAACAATCGTAGGTCAGAGAAGAAACCATAAAGGATATTAGAAAACACTTAAAACTAACGACAATGAAAGCTCTAGATATTGCAATAGGATATCTAGACACTACTTAGACAGAAATCTGCACTACTTAGACAGAAATCTGGTGTTGTAAGTGTATATTAGAAAAGCAGAAAGACTGAACAACACTAAGCTAAATGTGCAACTCAAAGATGAGGGGAAGAATGAGCAGAAGTTAAGAGTGTGTGAGGAGAATGATGAAATTAAAAACAAACCACGACAAGAAGCAACACAATCAAAAGCTGACTCCTTGACTAAAAGAAAAATACAGAAGGTACAAAGAAGAAATATTGGGAATGAAAAAGAGAGTCACAGTGCAGAGATAGCTGACACTAAGAAAAAGACAGAATATAGTGAACAACTCTATGCAAATAAAAGTGAAATTCTGATGGAGAATGAAAAGTTTTTAAAAAACTGTAATGAGACCCCACTCGTGATCCAGTGGTTAAGACTCCATGCCCCCAAAGCTCGGGACCCAGGTTCGATCCCTGGCCAGGGAACTAGATCTCACATGTCACAACTAAAGATCCCATGTGCCACAACAAAGACCTGGCACAAACAAATAAATAAATACTTTCTTAAAAAACAGAGAAAAATATAACATCAAAATTAACTCAAGAAGAAATGTAAAACTTGAATAAACCTAGAAGCACTGAAGAAACTGAATCAGTAGTTCAATATCTACCCTTCAAAACATATTATTAATAGAAACAAACAAAAATCAGCCTTCAATGATATTTTTGGCAAGTTATATCAAACATCGAGATACGGATAAATTTTTGCTTACACAAACTGCCCCAGAGAATGAGAAGGGAAGGAATCAATGCCAGCTCATACCATGAAGACAGGAAAGCCCAGAAACCCAAGTAAGTAAGAACAGCACCAACATCTCCGTTTCTAAGTAGATGCAAAAATCTTTCTAAAAATGTTAGGAAACCCAATTTTGCCAAGTCTTAAATAACATCAACATTGTCAAGTACAATTTATTTAAGTGACACAAAAACAGTTTTACAAAAAAAAAAAAAAAAAAACAGTTTTACACTATTAATAGAAAATACAACAGTAGAACTTTGTAACTCACCACATTGACATGAAGATGTCAATTAAAATTAAAAGAGAAACACTGGATTAGCTTAATAGGTATAGGAAAGGCACTCTTCAAAACTGAACACTAATGATACAAATTATTAGTAAACTGAGCCTAGGAGTTCTCTAACCTAATAAAGGTGACCTACAAAAATATGCAGCAAATACCACCCCTAAGGGTAAAGCATCACAAGCTAAGAGGACCACTATCATGGCCCTCATCCAGCCATGCACGGGGGTGGCCTGCACAGATGGAAGATGAGCAGGGTGGCATGAGGGCCCAGACAAATCCATCACAACTCGCAGGGACCAGTAGAGTCTACAGAGTATTTCCAGGAAATCTAGACACTATGAGAATTAAAATGGCAGGCTGCTGGTTCTAACACCAAAATACAAAAGTCAATTACACATCTACACATCAGCAGTTAGAAAGCAAAAATAAAATTTAAGCCATTTACAATGACAAAAAACTAACAAATCTTACAAGTCATATAAGATGCAACTTTACTGAAAACAATTTTAGAATAGAGAGACATGCTTTGTTCAAGTATAAGGAGTACAAACTATAAAGAGATTAATTCTCCCCCATTCTAATTCTACACGTTCAATGTCATCCCAATCAAACTCCCATGGGTGTTTTGTGTGGAATCTGATGACTGATTATAAAATGTGGAAGGAAGATAGAAGGGCCAAGTGTAGTCCAGGCAGCCTTCAACAATCAGGGTGAGATGGGAAGGCACTTTCCCCACCAGCTTTCATGATTTGTTTGTGAGTTACAGTAATTAACACCACATGGTCTCAACATAGGACTAGGTAAACAGATCAGTGGAAAAGAAAACACATAAGAACCTTCTATTTGACAGATAAGGTATTACAGATCAGTACAGAAAAGATGAAACTTTTCATGAATAGCATCCATGGTGAAAATAACAAAGCAATCTCACAACACCCAAAAATAAATTTCAGGATTAAAGACTCAAACGTGAAAAGCAAACACTAAAACATTTTTTTTAATGTAAGGGAGAACATTCTCTTTATGACTTGAAGAAAGAAAGGGCTTTTTAAATAAGACATTAAGAGAATAAAAACCATAAAGAAAAAGACCAATAAACATTAAAATTAGGGCCACAAAGTAGCAAGTGAAAGGTAAATCATGGATGAGAAGACCTCTGCAATGAATATTGCCATTAGAGGACTAAAAACTACAATGTACAAAAAGTTACTACAAATCAATAACCAATCTTCTCTGCAAACAAATCAGCTCATTCTTACAACTGCGAAAAGTCTCCATTTTTGTTTCCATTTTGCAAAAGGAATATTTAGCTTCTCTGAGAGTTATTCTTCTCTTGTAACTGTCAACACAGAATTCTAAAACTGATTTGAATAGTATTAGAACTATTAAAGAATATATTAAAACTAATGTATTTTAGGGACTTCCCTGGTAGTCCCGTGGCTAGGACTGGACTCCCACAATGAAGGGGGTCTGAGTTGGATTCCTGGTCAGGGAACCAGATCCCACATGCCACAACTAAAGATCAAAGATCCAGATCCCAGGTGCCACAACTAACATCCAGTGCAGCCAAATAAATAAATACAATTTTAATACTAATGTATTTTAACTATTTTTATGATTAAAAATAATTTATAATCATACAAACTTTATAAAGACATTAAAATATACATTTGAAATATTAAATACTTAAAATGTTGAAGTTAAATGGAAAAGAAACAAATTTAAAAAATTAAAATCATTAATAATCCTTGATGCATACACTCATCCCTGTGAATATTTTAGAATTTTTCTCTAGACTTTCTATTAATACCTACAGACATGTCCATGTACCTTGAATACATTAACATAACACATGCATGACCATTTCAGTTGGGTCTGAAATAAGGGCAGGTTGTTCACATGCCGACACCGTCCATCAACAGGAGATGCCAGCCGACAAGTGAGGCTCAGAGCAACAACAGTTAATGTCACTTCTAGAGGAGGAACCGTCACAGGAGTGACAGCTCAGCACCAGCTAAGGACCACATGAAGATGGTGGGTTAAAGAAGTCTTGGAAAAACAGGATGCAGAATTAGAGGGGTTAGGACGAGAATCAGTACACTGTGAAAGAACTTCAGGAAGATGATACTGTCAACTGATGGATCCTGCAAAGAAGTCAGGACAATGGCTGAAGAAAAGGCATCTGAGAAAAGACACTTCACCTGGTAAAATATCAGATTACGAGGAACGGGAAGACTAGGAGACAAAGCTGTGTGTGGACCTCACAGTCAGCAAACTTGGCAGGAAGAGAGGGTGACACACCAGCGGAAGCTCAGCCTGGTCCACTGAGAGATGGGGATGCGGGAAGAGACAGGAAAGGAGGGCGTGGCGGCCTGCTGACAGCATCCCCACAGGGACTGGCCCAAGCTGAGGACGGACAGGCGGAGGGCCTCCAGCCAGTAACTACGGTCAGCTTCCTACCAGGGCCTAGCACGGGACAGAAGCCTAAAGCAAGACGCATCCCGCCAAGTTGTATCTGACAGCACACAGAATACAAAAAAGAGGAAAGTCTCTCATTCTGTCTTTGCTTCAAGTCACTCATGGCAGGAGAACCAAGATTTGAGAGAAACGTCACAAAAACTGATGCTGAGGGAAATTTTTATAACTAGGTATCTGATGACACAAAGGACAGATAAGCACTTGTTTCCTTAAAAGAAAGAAAGTCCTGACTTCTTCGAAATTATCTTTGACTGTGTCAATCTACACTACTGGCTGATGCCATATGTAATGAATGTCTCTGTGCTATGTGGGCAACTGCATAAGTGCTCATTTAAGACACAAAATTAAAAGCCAAATAATTCACGGTGAAGCAACCCAACCCGTGTTTTCTTAAACATCTGTGATTAAAGCAGGAATGTGGTGATTCACAGTTCTCTCCAGGTTACCCTGGGGCAGCGCCCAGTGGTGACAGGGGTGCAGGCCAGCTGTGATCTCCCAGCCCCTGTGGCATCCCCTACACTCCTCCTCGCAGCGCCCTGACTGATGCTAAATGGAGATACCCCTACGCCAAGCCCCAAAACTGGAGAGACAAGGACGGTGACTGGCCGCTTTAATTACTCCTTAAAACAGATCTAAAATTCATGAGTAATAAATTTTTTTTCAAACTTTAAACTTTTTATCTTATATCAGGTATAGCCCATTAACAAACAATGCTGTGATAGTTTCAGGTAAACAGCGAAAGGACTCAGCCATACACATATATGTATCCATTCTCCTCCAAACTCCCCTCCCACCCAGGTTGCCACATAACATTGAGCAGAGTTCCCTGTGCTATACAGGAGGTCCTTGTTGGTTATCCATTTTAAATATAACACTGTGTACATGTCCATCCCAAACTCCTTAACTATCCCTTCCCCCTGGCAACCATAAGTTCATTCTCTAAGTCTGTGAGTCTCTTTCTGTTTTGAAAGTTCATTTATATCATTTCTTTTTGATTCCATATATATGGGATGTCGTAAGATATTTTTCCTTCTCTGACTTACCTCAATGAGTAATAAAATTTTTAAAAGAATGTTTATCTTCTAAGTGTACACATGACTGAAGCTTATGGCTGAAGTGTTTGGAACTTCTAACATGGTTTTCAGCTTCAAATACAAATATCAGAGGCAAAAGCTAATCAGCTTTATTACAGGAAGGGTGTGAAGAGCTGATGTGATTTGAGGAAGTAAATAACGCTTGCAAAGACTGTCATTTGACTGAATTTACAAAATGTTCGATAATTCTAATTTCTGAAATAGCTGTGACCTTCCTATAAATCATTCAGCTAAGGGTGGATGTCCCAGAGGTGGTTCAAATCCACGCACGAGAGGCAAACTCTCAGAAGTACCTGGCGAGTGACCATCAGAAATGAAGTCAAAGCACCACATCCTCCCTGCTTCCAGGCACGCTTCTTCTGTTTATTACATTAATACCCCACAAAACACTTGTATGTCTCCCAACACTCGGCATTTAACTCTGTTAGCTGAAATCACACCATAAACCATTTCTTCTCTCTCTCTTCAGAGGGTCCTTATTCTCAAATTTCTCCTCAAATTCCACTCTTCATATTTACCTTCTCAACCTCCTCTGCTCCAGTCATCAAAAGTACTCGACTCTGTTAGCCCCCGTCACTTTTGGCATTACTGTCAGGAATTTTCTTAAAATTCTGGCATCTCGCCTGAGGTGCAGGTAGCTTTACAAGAGCCATCCAGAGCAGTGTTAACACGACCAGGAGAGAACAATTAGGAATGGGCCAAACTAGCTCCCTTTACGGAGGAAAGACCCTGGCCCCGACTCCATTCCAACTGTCTCTCCTAGAGCCACACCTGGTCTCAGTGCCACTGCTCCCCTGACAACTTCTTAAACTTCCACGCCCAGCACTCCAGCCAAAGCTGCACTAGGCCCACCAACACTCTCTCTTCTGACTTCATGTCCTTGCATTATCACTCTGGCCCCAGGGACCATCATCTCCATCATCCTCTTATCTAGAACTTCAATTCTCCCCACTCGATCTCTTCTGGACCGGCTAGCCTGCTGCGCCAGGCTGCAGAGCCTGTCTGGAGAGCATCACAAAGGCCTGCCGTCCCCTGCAGTCATGGTCTCTGACCTCAGGGTCCCTCAACCTTGCCTGCAATCAATGCCCACAGTCCCAGTCACTTCCCTCTCTTTCTGTCCCTCAGCAGCAACCCTGCATCATCACCTCTCCTCGGAAGCTCACCCAATCCTTCCTCCTGACTAGTGCTTTCCATGCCCTTCCAGCCCACCTTACTCTGTGCACACTATTCAGTTCTCGCTGGGGCGGGGCTCCTTACTCTGTGCTGTGAATCCCACCCACCTGACCCCACCCCCTGCAGCAGCAGAGCCCTCTATCTCTGTCCCTGCTCCCCTCTCCCACCCCAATAATTCCAAAGGATCCCCCAGGCATAGAAAGATGCTCAACACTCTCCCATTTCTACAAAATGGCATATATTGAAAATGACAAACTTCTGTAGACTAGGTTTAACACTCACCAAGTGCTAACACAGCAGTGTGCTCAACCTTCACCATATCGTTTTCCTGTGCTGTCAGTAGATGGCTCCCCTGCTCTTTCCTGTAGACGCTGACTATTCTCATCCCTGAGCTGCTGATCAAGCCTCCAGCCATCCTGTGGGATCAAAGGGACCATCCACTGGCTCCCCAAACTGAGGCTTTCTTTCTCACATCAGCAGCTCTGATCACCCCACCCCCAACCTGGTTTCAGCTGGGACTTGGGCACCTGCTGGGATGGCAGGTGACCCTGGACGCCCACTGACTCCACTTGCTTCCAACCAATCTCCTGAAAAAGAACCAGCTTTTTCTGCTGAGGGTCCTGACTCCATCTTAACCCTAGGAATTACTAGGGGTCCCTTCACCTCAACTTCACATCACTATACTTAGGAGCTGAATAAAAGCCTGGCCTTTAGGAAGCTCCTCCTAGGTGGACAGTTAAGACTTTGCACATGGGACATGGGCTGTCCTGCTGCAGCTCAGCTGGTCTCCTCACCCCTGACTCCCTTGTTCCTCTTATTTTCTACCATCTCCAAGCCATCTCTCATCAAATCTATGGCAAACACCCATGCCACAACAGACAGCCATTTCATTCACTACATATTTTAAGTTCTGGTAAGTGTTACAACCAGGGCTTCCCTGGTGGCTCAGTGGTAGAGAACCCACCTGCCAATGAAGGAGACTTGGGTTCAATCCCTGGGTCGGGAAGATCCCCTGGAGAAGGGAATGGTAACCCACTCCAGTATTCTTGCCTGGGAAATTTCATGGACAGAGGAGCCTGATGGGCTATAGTCCATGGGGTCACAAAGAGTCGGACACAACTGAGCGACTACATAACAACACAGAGTGGTATAACCAGATTCTGAAATCTACACGACTCATCAGTGGTGAGCAAACGACACTATTACAGACCCCATTATATTTCATTATCATATATTATATACAACAATGAGTGCTCTATGGTTTATGCTCAGAGAAGAGCATCATTTTAAGAGCACGGAGTATGTGAAACTGTTCAGCCAAAAACAATGAAGAAAAGATTACTATCAGGTGGTCATAAACTGGAAAGTCAGACCCTGAACAAAGATTTAGGAAGTCTTAGGCTAACAAGGGGTTAACCGGTGGCTCAGTAAGTTAAGAATCACCTGCAGTGCAGGAGATTCAGGAGACTCGGGTTCAATCCCTGGGTTGGGAAGATCCCCTGCAGAAGGAAATGGCAACTCACTCCAGTATTCTTGCTTGGGAAATGCCACGGACAGAGGAGCCTGGCAGGCTATAGTCCAATGGGGTCACGAAAGAGTTGGACATGAATGAGTACATACACACACATACACACAAACACAGGCTTACAAATATACTGGTTTCCACTGGATAAATTCTCTATTGTCTCATTTTTTACCATCCAAACAAAGGAACTGATAATGTTTTTTTAAAAAAAAAGATCCAAAATAAATCTGAGAAAACACAGAGAAAGTTAGCTATAACTTTATATATTGTATCTTATGAAATTAAAATGAAGAAAAACCCAGCATGCTAAAACCCACAGGCACTATTATACTTCATGACAGCACCACAAAGCAGAATTTAATAACTTCAAAAAGCAGGTATCTAGGACTTCCCTGGTGGTCCAGCGGTTAAGAATCTGCCTGCCAATGCAGGGAACACAGGTTCAATCCCAGTTTGGTAGGATCCCACTGACCTCAGGGCAACTAAGACCTTGCACCACAACCACTGAAGCCCACATGCCCCAGAGCCCGTGCTCCATCACAAGAAAAGCCACTGCAATGAAGAGCCTGGAACTGCAACTAGAGAACAGTCCTCACTCCCCACAACTAGAGAAAAGTCCATGCAGCAACAAAGACCTAGTGCAGCCAAAAACATTAAAAAAAAAAAAACTAAAAAAGCAGTTATCAGATACCATCTGCATGTGATGTGCAAAGGAAACAATAAGTATACATCCTAAAACAGACAATGCTAATGCCTGACGCGGTCCAAGATACAAAACGACAGACAGAGAGACATGCTGAACACACTATCATCTGGAGAGTAAGTCAGGAAACAGGACAGCCCGACTCTGTCCTCTCCTACAGGACGGTCTTGGGAATGCTACTTCTTCAGCAAGGCTGTCCTTGTGCCCTGCTCAAAATGCACCTAAACATGAGAAAGTGCAAGGAAAAGCATGTCTCTTCACTAGGAAGAAATCTAATTATCAGATGCTAAATCCAAGTGTTACGCAAAAACAAAATTTAGATGAAATAAAATACGGCTGCCTCAAAGCATTAGCAGGTCTTGCCAATCTCACTGTACCTCACTAACAATTTCAAGGAGGAAAACATAAACATTTGAACCATTTAAAATTACACAGTCCACTAAACATTCTGCTGTGAACACAGAACACATGGTGTGCTTGTTTTATAGGACATGTACAAAGAACCACATTTATGTGGAAGCCAAGGTTAAGACTTTAAAAATATTTAAAGTAGCAATAAGAACATGCTGAATTATATAATTTCTAAAATGTTGAAAATGAAGTCTCATGCCAAAATAGTAGGAAGATGCCAGCGATTATGAGTTATTGAAATAAGATGCAGTAACTTAAAGTATACAGTAAGAGCAAAAGGGAAAAACTAAAATATTTTAAAATCTAGTTCATGATTTTCATTTTCTAATTATAATACATCTTTCAAAATTTAATACACAATAGAGAATGGAAAAACAAAGTTAATAAATGCTTACAAAGATGGTTCCTATAATAAATGCTTACAAAAATGGAAATGACTATCAAAATATGATTTTTAAAACAACTGAAAGCTAAAATCATGTTTGGAGTACAGGTACATAGCTAGTTTCAAAGAATTTCAACTAAGTTGCTTTTTTAAAAGCAATCAAGAAAATAGTTGACTTCTTCCAGACAGCAGAGTCCCTAAGCACTTTCAGTTTTCATCCCAAAGAAGAAAACAGAGCCACTGCTGTCATCCTGCTGCTGCTGCTGCTAAGGCGCTTCAGTCGTGTCCGACTCTGTGCGGCCCCATAGACGGTAGCCCACCAGGCTCCCCCGTCCCTGGGATTCTCCAGGCCAGAACACCAAAGTGGGTTGCCATTGCCTTCTCCAATGCATGAAAGTGAAAAGTCAAAGTGAAGTCGTTCAGTCGTGTCTGACTCTTAGCAACCTCATGGACTGCAGCCTACCAGGCTCCTTCGTCCATGGGATTCTCCAGGCAAGAGTCCGGAGTGGGTGCCATTGCCTTCTCCACATCGTGCTGCAGCTATCCTCAATTATCAGAGTCCCCAGCATGTAAGTCACCTTTAGACAAGCACAGGGTGGCCCCGTACACTTCTCTGCCCTCAGCAGCACCTTCTAAATACCAAGAGCTTCCAGAGAGTCAAACCACCAAACACCTTCCAGGTGGAAAGGCCTTCCACTTTCATTTCCATCTTAAAGTCCACCAGTCACAAATTTAAGCAGAGGTGCGACAGGCAGGAAGTAGGAAGAAGGAAGCTTTCAGGCAGCAAGGCCCCAGTGGCTGGTCCTCTTGGGTGGCAGGTCACTTGCTGGGAAGCCCTGCCCCCAAGTGGCCACCAGCTATCCTGCCCAGGCAGCAGGGAGAAGGCCACGTGTTCTGTAGAGAGATCTGGGAATAGTCTCCTACCAGACTCTCTCTCTGCCCAGCCTCAGGCCCAGTGTCCTGGACCAGGTGACCACATGCAGGTAGCTTCCCTGAAGGGAAGCAGCTGCCAGGCCCACAGCTGCCTCACAGAGAAGCCCTTGGGGGCTTCAGCCAATGCTGACTTCCAAGATCTGAGCCCCAGTTAATGGATATCTGCCCTGCTCACACTTGTATTTCACTGCCAGTGCAATACAGAAAAGGTTGTGTGTGATATCTATGACCTTTTCATTAACAGTAAAGTTGTATGTAAAGGTCATGGATGGCTTCCTCTGATTCTGGGGCCTACAGGACGTCCCAGTGTCCTGGCCCTGCTGTGTTCCTCCTCTGCCCTGTACCAGGTCTGTGGGCTGGGACCTGCTCTTCCAGCTGCCTGGGCCTCTCCTGTCAGGCTTCAGCCTCCTCCCAAGGCAGAACCCTCAGCCACCAACCTCTGCCCACCAGCCCCACTTCCCATCTGTCCTGTGCCTCTGTCCACCTCGGGGACAGGCTCTCAACACCTCTGAAGGTGAGAGCCAGTTCCAAGCCGATGGGGGACTCTCAGAGCAGGGGTGGTTTCCAGAAAAAACAGGCCACGTAGAGATCAGGGAGGACTGGGTCTTGTGTCCGCACCCAGACAGGCTCTGAAGAGCAAGCGCTCCTATGATCTATGAAGTTACCACTGAAGAGAAGTGGCGCTACCCTCCCACACCCACCACCAGAAAGGACACAGTGAAGAAGCACCAAGGACATCAAAGGCCTCCTCTCCGCCTGCTGTCCTCTTAGGGCTGCCCCAGCTCAGGCCAAGAGTTGGCACCTCCTATACCAGGCCCACAGTCAACAGCCCTCACTACTGACTATCGAGTGACTACAAATGTGGGCATCCCAAAGACAGCAAACAGCAGAGACAGCAAACTACACATTCTGAATCTTTCATTTCCCCTCCTAACACTCAGCAGCTTTGGTTGCATGCAACAAATTTGGGTAATTTCTTTTCCTTTTTATTCTGTTACAAATATTTTCTAATTTTCCTAGTTATGGTTTCTTAGACACATCCATCATTTAAAAGTAGACAATTTCCAAATATATGGGTTTTTTTTAAGTCTCTTTGATATTAATTTCTTATCTTGAAATGAGAAATTTTGAAATTTCAATTGAAAATGTTGCAATCTACGGGGTCACAGTAAGCAGCACACCACTTAGCAACTGAAGAACAACAACAGCAACTCTGCAATCACTCCCTGCGCTTTTTCAGTCTTTTAACTTTACTGAAGTCTTTTGCACTTCGCTGGTGGCTCAGATGGTAAAGGGTCTGCCCACAATGCAGGAGACCTGGGTTCGATCCCTGGGTCGGAAAGATCCTCTGGAGAAGGAAATGGCAACCCACTCCAGTATTCTTGCCTGAAAAACCCCATGGACAGAGGAGACTTGTGGGCTACAGTCCATGGGGTTGCAAAGAATCAGACATGACTGAGTGACTAACATTCACAATTTTACTGAGGCTTTCAATGGCTAAGTCAAAGATCTGTCTTGGTAGATGTCACATTGCCCTTGAAAATATGTGGGGTATTTTCAAATAGCTTTTGATATGATTTCTAACCTAATTCCACAGTGATAAGAGAACAGATTCTGTATGATTTCAATACCTTTAGACCATGAAATTTTGGCACCTAGATTTATGTCCAGTTTCTCCTGGTTTATAGTCTATGGGAACTTGAACAGAATTTATATCCTACTGTTGCATGAAAATCATATAAACCCTAATTACACTGAATTGGTTCATAGTGCTTTTCAGGTCTACTATAACCTTCTACTTTTCTGTCTACTCATTTTATTAATTTTTGAGAGTTTGATATTGAAACTTCAATTAAATATCTTATCTACTTAAAAAAATAATTGTTATAGTAGAACTATATGTAACCTTGTTCTGTATTTTCCAAGTCTCCTGTAAATGGGTTATCATACTTTCATAATTTAAAAAATAAAAAACAGAAAAAACTGTCACATAATAACCAGGTAACCAATTTCTACATATCCTTGAAATTACAGTGTGTGTGCACACAGACACAGGTATACTATGTTATTATTTTTTTTCAGAGATTATTTATTCTGTTCAGCGACAAATATGGAAATCAAATGACTCAGTTCCTTGAGTTAAAAGTAATAAAACAAGATCCTTTCTAAAAACCTGAAACAGATCCATTTCAGGTCAATCAGTTCAGTCACTCAGTCATGTCCAACTCTTTGCGACTCCATGGACAGCAGCACGCCAGGTTTCCCTGTCCATCACCAATTCCTAGAGCTTGCTCAATCAAACTCATGTCCATCAAGTCATCTCAATGCCATCCAGCCATCTCATCTTCTGTCATCCCCTTCTCCTCCTGCCTTCAATCCTTCCCACCATCAGGGTCTTTTCTAACGAGTCAGTTCTTCACTTCAGGTGGCCAAAGGACTGGAAATTCACCTTCAGCATCAGTCCTTCCAATGAATATTCAGGACTGATTTCTTTTAGGACGGACTGGTTGGATCTCCTTGCAGACCAAGAGACTCTTGAGAGTCTTGGACTCTCTTGGACTCTTCTCCAACACCACAGTTCAAAAGCATCAATTTTTCGGTGCTCAGCTTTCTTTATGGTCCAACTCTCACATCCATACATGACTACTGGAAAAACCATAGCTTTGACTAGATGAACCTTTATCAGCAAAGTAATGTCTCTGCTTTTTAATATGCTTTCTAGGTTTATCATAGCTTTTCTTCCATTTTAGGTAAAAAAGTATTATTTCCAAAAATTTACTCATTTAGCAGACATGAAAATAATCTTTTTATTTCTTTTTTTTTTAATTTTATTTTATTTTTAAATTTTACATAATTGTATTAGTTTTGGGGAGGGAGGAGGGTTCAGGATGGGCAACACATGTATACCTGTGGCGGATTCATTTTGATATTTGGCAAAACTAATCTTTTTATTTCTATAATTTTTTCAACCTCTTTTGCCCTGCCTGCCTGTCATCCCATTGTCCTCGGCTAATGTCACTAGCAACCCCCAAACGCTCCCCTCCCTACCCTACCCGCCACTGTAAGTATAGAACCTGGAGGCTGAGTTCACTGCCCTGGGCCCTCTCATAGCCTGGAGGAGGTGCTGTCAAGAAGATGGTACAACTGTCAGCGTCCATGACATGGCTCTTTGTTCTGTGACTATACAAAATAATTACACTATTTCTCTTCTTGATAAAAAGTAAAAAAGACAAATTCTGGTTCCCACTCCTTAAGTGACCCTCTCTGACCACAGGCAGGTCCTTTCCCCTCCTTCACACACCTGCAAGTCATTCACTCCTTTCTGGAAACTGTCCTCCTCAGCTAACACCCATCTACAAATGTCCTCTCCTCGCTCACCTTCTGTGCCCCACCTTTGACCTGGCCATGCTCTCTGGTTCACACTTTAGCTCTCTTAGTTCCCAGAAGCATCCTCATAACAGAATCCTTTTCCCCCAGTGAAATGGAGCCTGTTCTCCTGCCCTCCTGAAGTAGAATAGGTGAACATGGAGCTCCAGGCTGGCGGGGAGGGTAGGGCTCTGCAGAGCTCCAGGCTCAGAACAACCTGCGGTCCCTTACAGGGCCCTGGCAGCTCCCAGCTCATCCCCATACCCTAGCTCCCTCAACCTGGGGACACCCCCCACCTTCCCCCTTACAAAGTCAGATGCCTCCTTCAGGTCCAGTTCCAGGTCAGTTCTTGGTGATTCTCTTCTGCACCAGGCAGGGATGAGCATGGCCTCTACTACTGTCTGTGGTGGAGTGATGTTGTTGACATTTCTGCCTTTTCTATTAAATCAAGACCATTTAAAGGCAGACGAGATGGTGGTGGTGGTAATGGTGTGTGTGTGGTGTGTATGGTGTGTGTGTGTGTGAGAAAGAGAGAGAGAGAGAAAGAGAAAGGTGTGGGGGAGAGGGATTCCAGATGAACCGAACACAAGGCTCAGGAGTGTTCTGCAGTGGGCTACTGCCTTGCTCTGCATGAATAGAAGTGAGTCTATGGGGCGGGCAGTGACTAGAGAGCTTGAGGGGAAAGTGGCCACGGGCCTCCAGTCCTGCCCACAAAAGGAACTGGAGCCCTTGAGGGAGATGGTCAGGCAAAATCCAGGAGCAGCTTTCCTGAGACTGAAATACAAACTAATGCAGAAAACTAAACTAAAGGCTTCTCCACGATTCCCAGGTGGCACTAGTGGTAAAGAACCCGCCTGTCAAAGCACAAAACAGAACAGACAAGATTTCAATCCCTGGGTCGGGACGATCCCCTGGAAGAGGGCATGGCAACCCACAGTATTCTTGCCTGGAAAATCCCATGGACAGAGGAGCCTGGCGGGCTCCAGTCCATGGCGATGTGGAAAGTTGGACATGAACGAAGCGACTTAGCATGCACATGGTCAACTCACAAGTTGGGAATTTCTCACTGGCCAATTTCTCTGAGTCTCTGGCTTCTACCCAGTTTGCTCAAATATATACACTGTGTTCCGCTTCCCTCCATCCAAAGGTTTCTCATTCAGTGCTTGTAAATTGTATTTTTTATATTTTTTCCTTAAGACCTAAATTTCTAAAAGGACCCTGTTTTCTCCTCAGTTCTGACAAATAAAATCCTGCCTAAAACTGGAGCCAACAAACTTTGTAACTAGCAGTTGTTAGTGAAAAGAAACTCTGAAGAGATCAGAGATACCAGCAAAGGTCCAAGATGGAGACAAAATTCTGAGTTCCAAAAGCAATCCAAAAAGCCTGCTGGATAAAGACAGGCTGACAATGTTACAAGAACAAGAGTGATTGGAGCCACTGTGTTTATTAACCATTTACAAAGTCCTTGTAAGACTGTCTGTAAGAGTCCCTTAGAAACATCTGGACATTCATAGTTTAATGGAGAAGTGACCATTACAGACAATGCAGCTCCCACTAACTGGCTGTCAACTGACAGCTGCATTCAGACTGGTCTATGGAAGTCATGAAATCACATCGGCAACCTGATTCTTTTTTTTTATTTCAATATTCAATTGGCTGTACTGGGTCTTAGTTATAGCATGGGGATCTTTAGCTGGGGCATGTGGGATCTAGTTCCCTAATCAGAGATTGAACCTGATTGAATCAGAGGGTCCCCTGCATTGGGGGCACAGAGTCTCAGCCACTGGACCACCAGGGAAGTTCCAACAGCCAGACCCTTCTGTTCCTCAAGCTGAATCCTGTGACTCTGGGAAACTGCTTTGGGTGGTGATTCTGGTGGATCTCTGTACCCTCCAGCCACGTTCCTTCCACAGAGGCCGGGACTGGCCACAGCACATAGGCATCCAGCGATGCGGCCACTCAGGGAGCCCAGACTGGTAAGGACAGACTATTTCTGCTTGAGCACAGAACCTGAGGTTGGTTGTGAGGAAACACGGAACAGACCCCGGATGAGGATCTGTTCAAACCGCCAATAAGAGATACGACACCCAGAAATGATGCATGCTTGGATGGTAGATGTGGACTGGACAGAACTGCCCTGACAGTGCTGACTTCCTGCCTTGGTTCTATGGGCTGCATCGTGATTAGGCAGAGAAAGGCCTAGTGTGAGGGAACTAAACCCAAAAGAATTTAGAGGCCGTGGGATATCGTATCTACAGCTTGCTCTCAAGCGTTCAGCAAAAGACTAGTGACAAGGCACGTACTCACACACACACACATACACATCTCTATGCAGAGAGCGGAGCAGTGGAGCAAACACTATGAAATGTTATCAGTTGGTAAATTTGGGCGATTTGTTATGGCCATTCTCTGTACTGTTCTTATAATTTTTCTTCAAGTTTAAAAATATTTCAAAATGACGTTTAAAAATTCTTCCTATTGTTTATTCTAGTATTTTTTTTGATCTCTCCTTTCCTTACATCTGACAAAGCCCAACAGTCAAGACCCCCAGACACGCCTGCAGACAAACAGAGTGAGGTCTGTGAACTTGCTGCAGCCACAAGGAACCCCAAACATCTCTATGGCAGGGGAGGGGGAGAGCAGCAGGGTGGGAGGTGGCCGGGGTTAAGGGCTCCCAGAGCACCTGGGGAGGGATAGGGCAAGAGTGGGTCACTGCATGGTTCTGGCAAAGACCAGTCAGAATTTATAAACCAGAGGGAGGCTGGATTGGTAGTTTATTTTCAGAGCTCAGGAGAGTCTGAGGAGTGACTGTCAGACTGCTTGGTCTCTGGCCTTACCTGTATGGATGTTTGGGTCTGTATGGACAGGTGTTAAGAGCCGAAACACGGTCTGTGGTGGCCACCATGGCGTGGTCGAGCACAGTTTATGTTTCGCAAGTTGTGGTTTCCATGTTCATTCACAGTGCCTCCTTCTGGCCCACCTGTCAGCCAGGCCATTAATCCACCTAATGAAATCTCTTCCTTTGTTCAATAAATATTTGCCCTGAACTCCACTAAGTCCTTAACATTATGCCAGGCATTATGAAGCTCTCTAGTTTAATGACACATTATCCATCTTTGAAACCAGTGAGGCAATGAGTAGAGATAAACAATGATACGAGATCCTTGCGAGGTTGCACTGTGAAAACAGAGACTTGATGGAATGAGGGAGAACCTGGGGAATACTTTGTTCTGGATAGAGCAGTCAGTCCCAAGTACCACATCAGGAACAAAATCCTCTTGTATTTTAACCATGTGGTTATGTAATTTTTTCTAAAAACATATATACTTTACTGTCTTCAACTGAACATAATTTGATGACATGCTAAGCAAATTTTAGTGGTGCAAATCTAAATCATGCAACATAAAATATTAATGGTCCCACTTCAAACACAAATCTGAAATTACATAAATGCTGTAAATTAAGAATAAGTTTCAAGAATTGCATAACCTGACTGAAATGTAGCCAAACCACTCTATCTGGAAAACAGAAATAAGCCACCTTATTTTGTGACTGCTCTGGGACAATGGGTTCATGACTATATTGTTGTTGTTGCTCAGTCATGTCTGACTCTTTGCAACCCCATGAATTGCAGCACACCAGGCTTCCCTGTCCTTCACCAACTCCCAGGGCTTGCTCAAACTCATGTCCATTGAGTTGGTGATGCCATCTAGCCATTTCATCCTCTGTCATCCCCTTCACCTCCTGCCTTCAATCTTTCCCAGCATCAGGGTCTTTTCAAATGAGTCAGCTCTTCGCATCAGGTGGCCAAAGGACTAGAGCTTCAGCATCAATCCTTCTAATAAATGTTCAGGATTGAGTTCCTTCAGGATTGACTGGTTTGACTTCCTTGCAGTCCAAGGGACTCTCAAGAGCCTTCTCCAACACCACAGTTCAAAAGCATCAATTCTTTGGCAGTCAGCTTTCTTTATGGTCCAACTCTCACATCCATACATGACTACTGGAAAAACCATAGCTTTGACTAGATGGACCCGTGTTGGCAAAGTAATGTCTCTTCTTTTTAATACGCTGTCTAGGTTTGTCATAGCTTTTTTACCAAGGAGCAAGTGTCTTTTAATTTCATGGCTGCAGTCACCATCTGCAGAGATTTTGGAGCCCAAGAAAATAAAGTCTGTCACTGTTTCCATTGTTTCCCCATCTATTTGCCATGAAGTGATGAGACCGGATGCCATGATCTTAGGTTTTTGAATGTTGAGTTTTAGACCAGCTTTTTCACTCTCTTCTTTCACTTTCATCAAGAGTCTCTTTAATTCCTCCTCACTTTTTGTCATAAGGGTGGTGTCACTACATATCTGAGGTTATTGATATTTCTCCTGGTCTTGATTCCAGCTTGAGCTTCACCCATTCTCACATTTTGCATGATGTACTCTGCATATAAGTTAAATAAGCAGGGTGATAATATAGAGCCTTGACATACTCCTTTCTCAATTTAGAACCAGTTCCTTGTTCCACATCTGGTTCTAACTATTTCTTCTTGATCTGCATATAGGTTTCTCAGGAGGCAAGTAAGGCAGTCTGGTATTTGCATCTCTTTAAGAATTCTCCACAGTTTGTTGTGATCCACACAGTCAAAAGGTTTAGCGTAGTCAATGAAGCAGATGCATTTCTGGAACTCTCTTGCTTTTTCTATGACCCAACGATGTTGGCAATTTGATCTCTGGTTCCTCTGCCTTTTCTAAAACCAGCTTGAACATCTGGAAGTTCTTGGTTCACATACTGTTGAAGCTTAGCTTGGTGAATTTTGAGCATTACTTTGCTAGCATGTGAGATAAGTGCAACTGTGTGGTAGTTTGAACATTCTTTGGCATTGCCGTTCTTTGGGATTGTAATGAAAACTGACCTTTTCCAGTCCTGTGGCCACTGCTGAGTTTTCCAAATTTGCTGGCATTTTGAGTGCAGCACTTTCACAGCATCATCTTTTAGGATTTCAAATAGCTCAGCTGGAATTCCATCGCCTCCACTAGCTTTGTCCATAGTGATGCTTCCTAAGGCCCAACTGACTTTGCACTCCAGGATGTCAGGCTCTAGGTGAGTGATCACACCATATTGGTTATCTGGGTTATAAAGATCTTTTTTGTACAGCTTTTCTGTGTATTCTTGCCACCTCTTCTTAGTATCTTCTGCTTTTGTTAGGTCCATACTGTCTGTCCTTTATTGTGCCCATCTTTGCATGAAATGTTCCCTTGGTATCTAATTTTCTTAAAGAGATCTCTAGTCTTTCTCATTCTTTTGTTTTCCTCTATTTCTTTGCACCGATTCACTTAGGAAGGCTTTCTTATCTCCCTTGCTATTCTTTGGAATTCTGCATTCAGATGGGTGTATCTTTCCTTTTCTCCTTTGCCTTTCGTGTTTCTTCTTTTCTCAGCTACTTGTAAGGCCTCCTCAGACAGCCAGTTTGCCTTTTGCAATTTTCTTGGGGATGGTTTTGATCACCACCTCCTGTACAATGTCACGAACTGTATAGGTCTTGATTATGCTTCTCCTGGGACATCATACTGATGCTGGGCACACACACCTTTCACAGAACACCAGATCCATCGTAACTTAACCCCTTCAGATTTGGCTTTAATTAAGCATTAACTATCTGGTCTGTACAGTGGTGAGCTCCAGACCTGCAAGGGTATGTAAGTGGACCTTGCCAGTTACTGACACAATACCCACTTCCTCCTTCTTCCTCACCAGCAGAACCTTACTTTATCCCCTGTAGCCCTGTGCTACCAACACTTCCCACTTCTTATCCTTCCTCAGAACTGGGGAGGACAACATGACACAGTTGCTGCCAAAGAGATATAGGAGGACATCCCTAAGAGAACATGATCTCCTCTGAAATAACTGGACAAGGCTTCCTGGGGACAAAGTCTCCCCTTTAGGCTGGCTCGTGATTCTCATTGGAAACACAAGATATGAGGGCAGTCCTGCAGCAGCCATGCGGAGGCCACAGGAGACAGGCCTGAGGACGCAGGCCTACAGACTGAGGGGGCCTGCACAGGTGGAGAGAGCTGGGTCTCATCACAGCAGAGGGCTGCTGGGCCCATGACTGCCTACCCTAGAAGCCTACTGAGAAAAATCCTTGGCAGCTGATTTTATTACTATTATAAATAACATTAATAAATTACTGTAATTCAATCACCCAACTCTTACATACATATAGCTATTGTTTGTTTATGATTTTTTTTTTTGCACTTCTTTGGTCAAAGAGCCCAAGCTAAGCAAATCAATACACATCATTCGCCAAATCCTGGTCCAGGAAAAGGCCTGATGAGAAAAATGGGAAGGGGTAAAGGGAGCTCCAGGGGAGGGTTTCCATGCTTGTAGGAGAGACTCCCCTCCTTCCAGACCTCATCCATGTGGATGTGAGGCCTGTGCCACACTCATCATGTGACAATCCTACTGATGAAGTCCACTGGATTCAGTGAGTTCTGAAGGTCACCCCACTAGATTCTGCACCTCTAGGAATGTGACCTGATAAACATCCTGAAAGTTCAGGCCACTCTGAGTCAGTGTTTAACATGCAATCAGGAACATTTTCACTGCCTCAAAATGTGAAGGGCATGGCAATTTTGAGAACAGAAGCTGCCATAATCATCTCTTCCACCATCATCACCACCACCATCTGTACCACTACCATCACCTCCATCACAGTTACTGCCACCACCATTATTACCACCATCATGTCCATCACCTCTACCACCATCACACCTCCATTCCACTGCCACAACGATCGCACCACCACCACACATCCCCATCACCACCTCCATCACCACACCAGTACCGTCTACACCACTGCCACCTCCACTATCCCTACCAACTCCATCTCCACCACCACCTCCACTATCACTACCATCACCACCACACCATGACCATCACCACCGTGACCATCACCTCTGCCACCACCACCACCATCACTTTCACCTCCACTATCACCAATACTACTCCACCATCTTAATCACCATGACCCTCACCACCACCTCCGCCTCCAACACTTACCTCCTCTACCTCCATCAGTACCGCCACATCTACTTTGGTTATTCAAACAAAATGTTCCCCTTATTGCTTCATGCTCAGGCATATCCCCCATAACAGGAGCCAATATATGAAGCTGCTTCCTTTTCCTGTATGTCACACGAGTGCCATTATTTTCCATGTCCTTTTGCTCCTCAGCCTCACCACTTTAACATTTAGTGGTCTCTCAGCTTTCCTCTACTCAGCTACCATAGCTATTGAAGCAAAGAGTTAACCAACACAATCAACCAACAAACACTGAATGAGCACAGACCTGTCACGCTCAGCATCTGGGGAATACAAAAGACATGCTCCCTGCCTTTGAGAAGCTGAGGCACATCATCAGTGGGGAGTAGACCATGCACTGAGAGGCGAGAATGCAGTGAGGAGATGTGCAGATGGCCTAGGATCAGCATCCCCAACTACACAGAGATACCCAAAGAGAAGAGAAAGATGCCACGTCATTAGAGCTCAGGGTGAGAGGAGCGGAGAGGACCCACGAGGCTCACTGCTGTTCCTTCTAAACTCTCCTCGGATGAGGCAGGTGTGGGGGTCAGCAGGGAACAGGGAGCAGCAGACTCCTCCCACCAAACCAGGAAGCAGGGTTAGCTGGTGTTCAGTGTCCCGTGCATCTTCTCCCTCCACAGACTCTGCACCTTAACTGCCAGCTTGTCACTCATCTGTCAGGCACCAGTAAAGCAAACCTGACATACAGCCAAGGTCAAAGGGACATTTAGTTTTAAATCAGGCTTCAGCATGCTGCACATCTCACAGGAGGAGGTCGTGGGGAAGGGAAGAAGGAGAAAATTTCGTCACTGAAATTCCCACAGGGGTATACAGATCCTCCAAGAACCTACACAGATGCCCCTTTACCAGGAGAAAATGTTTCTTTTCAAATGTGAAAACTGCTGATCATTACAAAACCACAGAACTATTATTCATGCAGCAGTGAAATGTGACTTATTGGCCCCAAAATGTAACACTCCAAATAATATCTTCACATATAAATACTCCTGGAAGGGCTTGAAACATGTATCATTTTGCCTAAGGGTTCTCAGTGATGACTAAATCCTTCTTTCACTCAAGGCTAAGTGAACAGAGACATAAGTTTTTAATTAGTTCACTGTTTCCATTTATTGTGCAGAGTTTTTGTAGTATTTCTCTGTTGGAAGAAAGAGAAATTAGCAATCAAGGTTTACACCCACAAAGTAGGAAATAAATTCCTTAAGTTCACGTTCAGAACAGCTTCCCAAAAGGAAGGAGTTCCACCCAGCTGGCTCCTATTTTAGAGGGGAGGAATAATTAAGAAAAGCCATCAAATTCCAAGCAGTCTGTTGAATTTTTAAAGTATCACTTAAGATTCTTTGACAATACACTTCAGGATCTGAGAGGGAGGAAGGGACAGAAGTGAAAATGCAACTCGATGGCTCTAAAGTTGATGCAAGGACACTACAGTGACATGGAAGAGCTAAGATCAGAAACACCATTAGCTAGATCTCAAGACTTCTCTTCTTCATATGGATCATCAATACATCACTCCATCACCCCAAGGGAGAAAAGGAACTTGTCACGTCGTTTATATAGCATTTTACACATGAAAGTGTTGAAGAATGGCTCAGGTTTTCTAGGTGTAACACATCTTCATAACAGACTCGTCCATTCCAGGCCTCGCCTGAGAAAACTGTACCAACATTCCTGGGAGCTGTCTGAGGACCTCGGCAGACTGGATGGATTCCAGTCCCCTCAGGAAAATGGGATGTCAATCTATGATGCTGCAGGGTTTACCAAATGAACTGGAAAGACCATCTCATTAAATCCCCACAGAGAAAGCTGAAACAATCACCTCTCCCCAGGGGTGAAACGGCATCTCTCTGACGCCAGAACCAAAGCCAATGGTCTCAGCTGGAACGTGAGGTCTCTCAGCCAGAAATCAGGACCTTGACACCATGGCAAGTGGACCTGCTGCTCCACTTGCCAAGTTCTTCCAAAATCAATAAAGATTGCATTTTTTTCTCAGGCAAAGTTAAAAGCAAAGTGTAAAAATACTACATGTTCCTCTGCTGGTCACACAAATTTGATATATATCCACATGAATGAAGTTTTAGCTCATGACCATGAACTTAGACCATGAACTAAGTTTTAGTCTTTCAATATTAAGGCTCTCTGTTTACTATGGCGGCTGACAAAGGAAGCCATAGATTAATAAAAATTTTTACAATTTAAAAATTAGCATACAGTATGACAAATTTTCCAGTCTGCTTGAACTAGAAGAACATCTCTAAAGAGAGTCCTGCAATGGCTGAGCTATATCCTGACAAGAGTGAGGGTGTGTGCTCTTGTCCCACTGGAAGTCATCGTGGACCCTTTCCCAGGGAGCATCTACCTGTTAAGACTTTGTGGCAAAGGTTTTAAAATCTGGTTCTCCACAATTATATGGTAGAGCCAACTGCATTAGAGAATCAAATCTAAATACTTTTTGCCTCCCATGAAATCCTTTTCTAAACTGTTTTTTAAAAGGGTAACACTCCTTTAAAAAAAAAAAAAAGAAAGAAAATTTGAAAGTGGGGGGATAAAGTCCTTTTTCAGCCCCAGGCCAAAGAAACTCCATGTCCTAATATCTTCTGGATACTACAGTATTATCTGGCTGCAGCTTGTGGTAGAAAGTGGGAATAGCCAAGCTGGGAGAGTGTTCTTTCTATTATTTTATTGTTCAGAAAATCATCAGTTCATGGCTTTGCTAAAAATGTTACATTATGTTCATTTTAAAAATTTCTGACAATCTAAAAATGTTAAACAACAAAATACAAAATTGCTGCCCCACCAACCATAACTGCAAAAACCTGAGACAGAAAATCAAATTGCAAAAAATGCAAACTGATTGTGGTAATTACATTTCATTAATACATTCCCATCGCTGACAAGCAGATGAACTGTCAGAACGTGGCCTTTCAATGCATTCTGCAGAAAGTAGAACTCCAAAGTCAGAGCCAGGACAGTGTGTGCGGCCAAGTACATCCCATACCAGTACCCACAGCTCCTCCCCAGAATCCACTTTCCTGAACTCAGCTGTAGCTCTCCTTGAACCTCAATGTCAGAATCTTTCCCCACAGAGATGTTAAAACGTTTCACCTTTGAGATAAAGTCAAACAAGAAAGATCATCACAAAGAAATAAACTAAGTCTGCACCTGGCCAGTGCTATTTTTCCCATGCTTGGACTGTAAACTATCTTCAGCCAAATCAGCTCTTTCATACACAGAATGAGACAGGAAATCTACCATCAATAATTTGTAATCATGATCATGACAATAAAAAGATAACTCTATTAACCAACTTTTCCTCACAGATGAAATAATCTATTATTTGAGAAACTGAAGTTAACCTTATAAGAAGTTAAGCTTTTCTCCTGTCACATTCCAGAAAAATTTTAACATCTTCCCCAACCACAAAGAATTGTTTAAGCAAGTAAGCATACTTTATGACATGCCAAATTAATCAGTTAGCTGATTATGCTTCAGTAATGATAATAATGATAACATTTTACATCATATAAAATAATGTGATGGAATTTCAACTCTCATTTGTATATTATTCTCAAATTTGAATTAAGAAATAATTAAAATTTGTTTCTCAGTTCGCTTTATTTTAGACAGACTTCTATTTTCCTCTGTCACTCTGGTAGATCTACTCAGCAAGAATTTACCATCTTTTTACCTTTTTCAGTTATTGTTTGAACATCTTCTGATAGGTCACATTTTACCTTCTTAAGACTGACATGGTCAAGTGTACTTTTAAGTAAAATAGTTGGGTAAAATTATTTTAATGAAGATGTTGGAAAATGAAGGAAAAAAACCCAAAACATCCACTATTACTAAAACTTTTCATCAATTATAGGTAAAAGATGTTCCAGTTCTATCCTCAAAAAAGACAGGCTTTACTTCTATACTTTCTAACTGCTTTTTGAAACAATAATGGTCAGTGGTATTTTCATAATTCTGAATTTCTCAGAGCTCAAAAAGGGGAGAAATTAACATATCTAGTCTAAGCATCCCAAACATCCATTAATTTGCCAATGAATCCTACAGCACATACATATGAAAAAAAATCTCACAGCTGGTTTTCTCATAGAGAAAACCCTAGTGTTTCCTTTACGGCATTAAGTAGCTCTTCTAGACCAGGACAACACAATTAACAGGAAAAGACAATGGGGCCTGAACATGGCGGTGTTCTCTAAAGACATCACAAATTTACCATATGCCTTGTGAAAACCTGTTACCTTGCCTGGTGAAAAAAGACCACTAATGTTAACCACCAAGAATGAAAAGAAAACACCACCATTAACTGAACCAGGATCTGTCCTAATATAATAATAGGAGTGCACCTCTATTTTCCAGAACTACCAGGAAGTTGGGTGTTTGGGGTTCATCAAATACTTAGGTCTGTACCTACATTAACATGTGGATTTGTGATTTTCCAAGAAATGTACTTCATCCACTGACCTTAACTCAGTTTTTATTGTAGAGTTCAGGAAACACATCTTTATCTTGGTCTGTGAACCAGAATCATCATTATGAACCACTTATCATAAATGTATCTATGGGTACTGGTTAAGAAAGTTACACCGCTTGGTAATCTGTTAGGTAAACCAGTTTTTACTGAAAAATGCTTAACACAAAATAAGCCTGTTGCCTTTTAATGAAATTTTTTAAAATTCAATTTTTTCATATGCTTTGAAAAGGAAGAAAAGTCTTAAACCATCCACTCACAGTGAGTTCACAGAAATCGATGCTATCGAGGCTCTTGCTCCTGTGCAGTCTCCCTTTAATTCGTCTTAAAGAAGGCTTTCCTTGGCTGACACTAGAAGTAGCACCACTGGGGTTTTCGGAGGACGGCGTTACCCTGCAAGAAGAGGAAAGCACTTAAGACGCCAGGCTCGCAGATGAGCACATTTCTCAGTACAAGGTAGACATTTACTCGACAACAGCTGTGGAAAAGCCATCCTTTTCCAGCTAGAGAGCTAAGAACCACAGTGGAGCTGCCTTCTATCAGGCACCTGTCTAGGTATTTCTCAGCAGCTTGTGAGTTTAGAGATCTCTAGCGACAGTTCAAATATTACAACATAGGATCCACTGAGAGTCAGTTCTGTGACCATCAGAGAAGCAATCAAGACTGGACTGAAGTTTCCTAGGTGACTGAGAAGTGCTGTTCCCTGGGGTAGTTATTCATCAAGTGCTCAGCTGGGCGCCTGGCACACCAGTGCACCAGCCATCATGTGCACCAACACAGACACTGTTCAGGAGGCTTTTGTTAAGTATGAAAATAGCCTTTAAAAATCTAACCATGACAGCCGACACTTAATTCAGTATTACTATGGAACTAAGAAAATACAGTTAAGAAGAAACGGCACATGAACTAAGCCATCTACACAACACACACTGGGCTATGTGTTCACACATACAAACACACACTCAAGACTGCCATGTGTTCTCCCACGTCTGTGCCACTGCTGGTGGCAGTCCTAAACAAGATGCCTTGGGAATCTGGGAGGAAACTGCTCAGTGGATTATGGTCTCAGCAATAATAAAGATTATAAGGTAATGAGACTGATTTGTAAGTGAGGTCTGGGAAAAACAGCATTCTTATTATACTCAGAGCTTCTATTTGTAATACATTTCATGTTCATGAATTTATCAACCTTCACACCATATTTAACTTTTGATATTTAAAATGCTGTTATCTGGGACTTCTCTGGGCGTCCAGGCTTTATGACTCCATGCTTCCACTGGAAAGGCCATGAGTTCAATCCCTGGTTGCGGAACTAAGATTCCATATGCCTCTTGGCCCAAAAATCAAAACACAAAATATAAGCAATATTGTAACAAATTCAATAAAGACTACAAATGGCCCACATTAAAAAAAAAAAACTTTAAAAAAATAAAATGTTTTCTGAAAAGGATAAGCTATGTCTGCTACTGCTTGAAAAGGACACAAGGATGACTCCTAGCAAAACAAATTGAACTTAATAAAAATACGATAGGAGTAAATACCATAAAAGAGACTTGTTTAGGTACACCTACAGTGGGCTGGAGGAACCACAAGCTGGAATCAAGATTGCCGGGAGAAATATCAATAACCTCAGATATGCAGATGACACCACCCTTATGGCAGAAAGTGAAGAACTAAAGAGCCTCTTGATGAAAGTGAAAGAGGAGAGTGAAAAAGTTGACTTAAAGTTCAACATTCAGAAAACTAAGATCATGGCATCTGGTCCCATCACTTCATGGGAAATAAATGGGGAAACAGTAGAAACAGTGGCTGACTTTATTTTTCTGGGCTCCAAAATCACTGCAGATGGTGATTGCAGCCATGAAATTAGAAGACGCTTACTCCTTGGAAGGAAAGTTATGACTAACTAGGCAGCATATTAAAAAGCAGAGACATTAATTTGTCAACAAAGGTCTGTCTAGTCAAGGCTATGGTTTTTCCAGTGGTCATGTATGGATGTGAAAGTTGGACTATAAAGAAAGCTGAGCGCCAAAGAATTGATGCTTTTTAACTGTGGTGTTGGAGAAGACTCTTGAGAGTCCCTTGGACTGCAAGGAGAGCCAACCAGTCCATCCTAAAGGAAATCAGTCCTGGGTGTTCATTGGAAGGACTGACATTGAAGCTGAAACTCCAATACTCTGGCCACCTGATGCGAAGAGCTGACTCATTTGAAAAGACCCTGATGCAGGAGGAGAAGGGGATGACAGAGGATGGGATGGTTGGATGGCATCACTAACACAATAGACATGGGTTTGGGTGGACTCCGGGAGTTGGTGATGGACAGGGAGGCCTGGCATGCTGCGGTTCATGGGGTCGCAAAGAGTCAGACATGACTGAGCGACTGAACTGAACAGTTTAAAAGTACTCCGTCCACACAGTTAGAATACTTGAACAGTACAGAAAGACACAAAAATGACAAATAAAAGCCTGGTGCTTCCCTGGAAGTCCAGCAGTTAGGACTCCAAGCTTCTACTGCAGGGGTGGGAGTTCAATCCCTGGTTGGGGAACTAAGATCCAGTGTCCAGCATGGAGAGGCACAGATCAAAAAAAGGAGGAAAAAAAAAAAGGCCTCCCTTATCACCCTCATGCCAAATCTCTACCATTTTTCTTAAGGACAATCATTACCAACAGTTTTCTGGAAAACCTCTCAAATGATCACATTTATCTATGTGTGTTTTAATCTCCTTTTGAAAATTTTAAGGAACCAAATTGTTTATATTGCCCTGTATCTTATATTTTTCACTTAATTACCTATCTTGACACTCTTCCCATTATAACCCATACAGATCTATTTCATTCTTTTTTAATGGTTAACCATAGCATTGTCATTGCTGTTTAGCTGCTAAGTTGTGTCCAACTCCTTGCAACCCCATGGACTGTAGCCCACCAGGCTCCTCTGTCCATGGGGATTCTCCAGGTAAGAATACTGGAGTGGGTTGCCTTTTCTTCATCCTGGGGATCTTCCCAATCCAGGGACCAAACCTGAGTCTCCTGCGTTGCAGGCAGATTCTTTACCACTGAGCTATGAGGGAAGCCCCACTTCATAGTAAAGGTGTACCATATTTATTTAAACATTTCCCTGTGATGAGCATTCAGTTTAGGTTTCAAATGTTTGCTCCAAAAAAGAAGAAAAAAGAAGCTCCAATTAAGCGACTATGAAAGTGAAGTTGCTCAGTCATGTCTGACTCTTGGTGACCCCATGGACTACAGCTTACCAGGCTCCTCTGTCCATGGGATTCTCCAGGCACGAGTACTGGAGTGGGTTGCCATTTCCTTCTGCAGGGGATCTTCCCATCCCAGGGATTGAAGCCGGGTCTCCCACATTGTAGGCAGACGTTTTACCGTTGGAGCCACCAGAGAAGTGCTATCAAACCAAAAATCAATAGTTTTAGGAGCTCCTAACTTCTCTCTCTTCATCCCTTTCTTTTGTGACTCTTCAGCTTACTCCTCCAGATTTCTAATTTGCTTTTCAGTTCTGTCAATTTGTCCATTCTTTCACTTCAATGAGTAAATTTTACATTTCTAGTGTCCAGTATGTTTTTATTAACAGAATTCTCTCCTGTATCTTTCTGAAAAACATGTAGATCCAATGTTTTTTTTTCCTTCAGAGACTATAGTTTCTCTGCCTGTTGAAGATGCTAAGTAAGTCTCTAAAGACTGGCTTTTCCCAACTGCTGTGTGATCTGTACAGTCTACATCTATCTCCACTGGAGAACTTCTGTATCCCCACAGGAGGGCTTACCAGGCCTGCCCGCAGCAGCTTTGGCAGACAGGACACACTGCCAGAAGGCATGTGAGGCCGTGTCTCTTCTGGGTCAGGGCACGCAGTGGCCATCTCAGGTCCAGCCCCAGTGCCCACGGTACCACCACAGTGAGAAAGCAACATGGCTGTCCCCTCGGCTTCACATCTCAGTGAGGACAAGCGGTCGTATCCGATGAACTCCCCCCATGCCCTCAGCTCCTTCCAGTCCTTGAAGCTACCTTAAGCCGTCCACCCTTAACTTCGCAGCCATCTTCTGCATTTTCTGGACAATGGTTTCAGCGAGGCTGTTCTCTATGGAACTACCCCTGCCTACTAACTACTCCTCAGTTGTTGTTGTTGTTCAGTTGCTAAGTCGTGTCCAACTCTTTGCACTCCCAGGACTGCAGCATACCATGCTCCTCTGTCCTTCACTATCTCCCAGAGTTTGCTCAAATTCATATCCATTGAGTCGGTGATGTTACCCAACCATCTCAACCTCTGTCGCCCACTTCTGCCCTCAATCTTTCCCAGCCTCAGGGTCTTTTCCAATGAGTCAGCTTTTCCCATCAGGTGGCTAAACTATTGGAGCTTCAGCTACTTCTCTACTTCTCAGAGATCCCTCAAAAATGCTGGGCCATTGATAGTATTCTTCATTGTTAACCCAGACTGTTATCATTAATGCTGCAGCTTTTTTCATTTATATTTTTGTTATTTCATTGGGTTCCAATGAGGACACCTTTCAAGTCACCTCCCAGAGTAAAATCCTGCTGATGTCCTTTTCACTTGTTTGATTCTCAATACAAAGAGCAGCACCTTGTACAGTTTTGTTCTCCTTTCTGCAGGGAAGAGCTTCCATGAACACAGTGAAGAACTGCTCCAGAAGAGGGCATATGGTAAAGAGAAACCGAACGGCACAATACAAGTCTTAGGATGTGGAGAAAGGGAACCCTCTTGCACCGCTGGTGAAAAAGTAAATTGGTACAGCTGCTATGGAGAACAGCATGGAGGTTTCTTAGAAAACTAAAAATAGAGCTACCATATGATTCAGCAATACCTCTCCTAGACATATACCCTGAGAAAATCACAATTCAAAAAGGCACAAGTACCCCAATGTCCACTGCAGCACTGTTTACGACAGCCAGGACATGGAAGCAACCTAAATGTCCACCAATAGAGGAATGGATAAAGAAGATGTGGTACCTATACAATGGAATATTGCTCACCCATAAAAAGGAATGGAATTGAGTCATTTGTAGTGGTATGGATGAACCTAGAATTTGTCATACCAAGTGAAGTCAGAAAGGGAAAAACAAGTATCATATATTAATGCATATGTATGGAATCTGGAATAAGGGTACTGACAAATCTATCTGCAGGGCAGGAACAGAGACGCAGACATAAAGAATGAACTTGTAGACATAGCGGGGGAAAGGGAGGGTGGGACAACTTAAGAGAGCAGCAGTGACATATGTATACTACCATGTGTAAAACAGATAGCTAGTGGGAAAGTGCTAAACAGTAAAAGCTAAGCTCAGTGTTCTGTGATGACCAAGAGGAATGTGATGGGGGGTGGGGTGGGAGGTCCAAGACGGACGGGATATAGCTGATGCACTGTGTTGTACAGCAGAAACCAACACAAAATCATAAAGCAATTATATTCCAATTAAAAGAAATATATATACAAGTCTTGAATTCTCTTTATTTCCTCTCTCTCACTTCATGTTGACAGCCCTGGTTAGGTGGTATGATAATATTAGAAATTAATACAAATGGAATATAAACTTTTTTGACAGAAGAATATTTTTGAAAGTTTTTCTCCATCTGACTTAGAGATGCATCACTAATTTCCTTTTTTCCAAACTAAAAGCCTAAAACCTAAAGTCTTCTGTAAGAATTTATGTCCACCAAATTTTGAAAATGACTAAGAGCCAAAGGAGAAGGCAATGGCACCCCACTCCAGTACTCTTGCCTGGAAAATCCCATTGATGGAGGACCCTGGTAGGCTGCAGTCCATGGGGTCGCTGAGAGTCGGACACGACTGAGCGATTTCACTTTAACTTTTCACTTTCATGCATTGGAGAAGGAAATGGCAACCCACTCCAGTGTTCTTGCCTGGAGAATCCCGGGTACGGGGGAGCCTTGTGGGCTGCCGTCTATGGGGTCGCACAGAGTCGGAGATGACTGAAGCGACTTAGCAGCAGCAGCAGCAGTAGCAGCAAGAGCCAAAAAATATATCAGGATCACAATAAAAATCTTCAATAACCAGGAGGGCTGAGCTGGCATCCACGAGGGGAATATTGGGTAGGGCAGAACCCACCTACCCACACATTCAGCAGGAGGAGGAGGGGGTCTTATCCCAGGACTGAACCAGCTCCTGGGGAGAAATCTCAGTGACTTCACAGCTCAGACCAGATCTTTGCAAAGCTAAGAGACCAGCCATTAACAAGCACATCATTCAGTCATGGCCCCCTTTCTCTGGTGAGAGATGAAGAAAAGGAATAAAGAGGTCCAGATAAATATGTGGAATATTTATACTCTTATTTAAGTAGGAGGAGCCTTGAGATATAAGATAATTTAAGATGTTGCTTCTCTTTCATTTTAATGTTATTTTGAGAATTAATTCCAGATACAGTCATATATGGACGTGAGAGTTGAACCATAAAAAAGGCTGAGCACCAAAGACAATGCTTTTGAACTGTGGTGCTGGAAAAGACTCTTAAGAATCTCTTGGACAGCAAGGAGATCAAACTAGTCAATCCTAGAGGAAATCAACCCTGAATACTCATTGGGAGGACTGATGCTGAAGCTGAAGCTCCAATACTTTGGCCACCTGATGAGAAGAGCTGATTCACTGGAAAAGACCCTGATGCTGGGAAAGATTGAGGGCAGGAGGAGAAGGGGACGACAGAGGATGAGATGGCTGGACGGCATCACCAACTCAAAGGACGTGTGTTTGAACAAACTCCGGGAGTTACTGAAGGACAGAGAAGCCCGAAGTCTGCAGTCCATGGGGTTGCAAAGAGTTGGACATGACTTAGCAACTGAACAACAAACAATATTTGTGGAGATATGTGGGTCTGATAGTTCTGTGCTGGACACGCTAACACACACAAGAACACTGAGGTGCATCCACAGCTCAGGAGGGAAGCCCTGTCCACAGTGCTCCTGATGTGGAGAAGACAGCATCTGTGTTGCCCAAGGCACCCCTCTCACCCAGTCTGACCTGAATGCCTCAGACTCTGGAGATGACTCCCTGAATATCAGCAGCATGGCCTCTGATGACAGGGAAGTAAAGTCAGGAACTGAGCTGTAAGCACGCTTCAACTCTGGAGTGCTTTCCCTTCAACTCTGGAAAAATCAACACTTGGCTTAAAAGGAAGTTTTTCTTTTCTTAACCCTTAATTCTACTGAATCGTCCCTAGAGGGCAATTTGGGAGAAAATGTCTGCCTCTTCCCATTCCCTTCATAACTTCTTTAACAGGGTCATGTTCTCATTTGGCTGATAGGCTTAAAAGGCATAAACTCGGGGTCCACCCTCTCACTTTGTTATAACACAGGAGATTTGGCTCACGACCACTTCTGACCGCAGTTCACTTAGGACAAATAATTCCCGAGCTCATCTGCTGCTCCCACTGCTAACTTCCAGTGGAAAAGAACTCAACAATAACACAGAATTGGGCAAAAACAATTGAGATGGTAAAAACAAAGCAGTTCCATCAGGACAAAACTAACAATGCTTCTACAATATACTAATTCTAAAATGTCAGCAACTGATGGATTCAACCAAGTCAAGCTAACATGGATGAGTTAACAAGGTACCCTTCCCCGAATGTGAGTGTGAGAATAGGAGCCTTGAGGCACTGCCAAGCACAGCAGGCAGCTGACTTCAGAAGGACACTGGGTACTGTGGAAGGGTTCCTCGCTAAATGCTAGTAAAATGCTAGTTTTTGTTTACGAGCATCAGACTTCAGAAACCTTACTTACTCACTGAATTGCTGTTGTCATTCAGTTGCTAAGTCATGTCCAACTCTTTGGGACCCCAGACTGCAGCATGCCAGGATCCTCCATCCTTCATGGAGGATCACTTCTCCTCCTATCTTCTGGAGTTTGCTCAAACTCATGCCCATTGATTCACTGATGTTATCCAACCACCTCATCCTCTGTTGCCCCCTTCTCCTGCCCTCAATCTTTCCCAGCATCAAGTTTCTCAGATCACTAAAAAAGTCTGTATTAAATGGCCCTTAGTTGTACTTATAAACAATAATGTATGTCATTGCCTATAATTTGCTCATTAAAGAAACCAAGGGGACATCCCTGGTAGTCCAGTGGCTATGACTCCACACTCCCAATGCAGGGGTGCGGGTTCCATCCCTGATTGGGGAATTAAAGCCAGAACTAAGAGTTCATGTGTTGCAACTAAGACCCACTGCAGCCAAATAAATAATTTTTTTTTTTTTAAAAAGGAAAGAAACCAAGGGAGGACCTGGATATTGTCCTATCCCATCAGGGACCTCTGTGAGCCATGAAGGGGCCATGGGCCACCTGGCAGAAACAATATCATGTAAGACATGTTCCTGCCCTTTGGTTCCTGTCTTCAGTCCATGTCTCTTTCCAGACCTGCATATCCTTGCTCAAATGTGATTTTAATCCTAAGAACTGGCATAAAGCTGAGGTGTGACTCTGGACAGGCCAACACTCTCATTTGTAAAGCTGGGGGAGACACAGCCCGCACCTTGAGGGAGATGGAGGGCCCAGCAGGGAGCAAGCTCAGTGAACGGCAGCTCTTCTTACTTTCAAAATCTGATTATGAGACAACTTCAGTGGTTGAATGGATACTGCATGATCTACAATAATTACAGTCTCAACAGGGAGAAACAGACTTAGAAATATAAGAAAATGATACGACACTCTTTTCCCCTAAGATCCATGTAAATGCTCCTGAAAGCACTCAATGCAAAAATCAAAACTCTGACAACAATAAACTTACTATGAAAATACTTTTCACATTTCATCTAAAACAGACAAGAGTAACAACTCTCTGGGCCTCACACCTGCTGAGCAGATGTGGTTCCTGTGCTGGACTGAGCCTTGCCCCTCCCTGCCCCACACCCTCTAACCGCATGAATGTGACCCTGGCTAGAGAAAGGGTCTTTGCAGAGGTCACTGACTACCTAACTCTGACGACAGGTGTTCTCATAAGAGACAGAAGAGACGACAAGACACACAGGGAAGACCACGTGAAGGGGCGGAGACAGACTGAAGAGGTGTGTCCCACAAAGGCGCCCTGGAGCCACAGACACAAGGGGCGACAGGAAGGCTTCTCCCCAGGGTATTTGGGGAGCACAGCCCTGCCAACACTGACTTTAGACTCTGGGCCCAAAACTGGGAGAAAATAAACTTCTGTTGCTTTTGGAGATTTGCTACAGTCTTTAGGAAGCACTGTGTTCTGTGGCTGCCGATCATCACTGACCTTTCACTGGAGGCCCTAGGGCAGGCAGCAGCCACACGAACTCATGTCTCCTTCAGGTAACAAGCCTGAGTTCCAGCTTTGTGAACAGTAATGATTCAGAACCAAACACTGCAAACACTCCCATGTATTAAACTTCTTGGAGAAGGAACCTCAAGAAGTAGGCTCCTGCAAGCTCCACTGACGCAGTGGAGTGTGTCCCCTTCAGGTTCCATGTAAAAGTGTCTGCAAGTGTGTACTCCTTTAAGGATGTGCAGAGCCAATCAGAAGGACAGAAGGACACTGCAGAGAGGAAAGCAGATGTGCACAAATGGCCAGACCAGAGAGGAGAGTGGGGCCAAAGCATTGGCCCCCTCAAGCCTAAGCTTTACTTGGACAGGCGTAAGCTTTGTGAGCGAGCAGTCTTCCCACATAGACTGTAAGAGTTAAGACAGAGGAATGCAGGGAGCATACATATCTTTCTAAACGTCCTCACATAAAGCTTCACACAAGCCATGATCAACGACCATGCTATGACCTCACATTTCATAAACGGACACAAGCTGGTGCATCCCAAGGTCTGAATGCACTGTCGATGTTAAATACTAGTTCCCACTCACCATTCTGAGGTCAGAACCCATATACACATCTAGACAAATAACAGTGCTTTTGCCTTTCATCTCCAATTCTCCACATGCAGTTGTTAGGACATTGGCAAAACAAAATGCCATCTAGAAAATAAAATGTTACCTAGAAAATGAATTCCATAAGACATAGAGACAGAGGAACCAGATGGCACAATATTCTCTGACTTAAAAGATTACGCATCTGTGTTCAAAAGTACCACCCACTCCAGAGTTTCACAGAGCGTGCTCTTCACTTTGCCACTGGAGAAACTAGATGAACATTCGCAAATCCACTTAACATTAGATAGAAATTCTCAAATGCTCATTTAAGACTGCGGAAAGCTCAACAAAATCTCCCTGATCTTTTCAGGCTGTCTCTTCATAAGACGGATTTTAATGTTTGTCCCAGGTCACTGCCTGCCTCAAAAATGAATCTCTAGAGTACAAACATTACCTGGATTTCATTTTCTTTGTTCTGTCTTCACAAACTATACTCGGGACAGCAGTTTCAGAAGCAGTACTCCAGTGATGAGAAGGAATAAACCTAGTTTCCTGACCTTGTGACCAATCACTGCTAATATTTATGCAGAACAGCTCCTCAAACATTGTATCCACATCTTGGTTTTTAAATGTAACATCAAGAAAATTTCCTTGGGACTTTCCAGAGGGCCCAGTGGGTAGACTCTGTGCTTTCACTGCTGAGGGCCTGGGT
This sequence comes from Bubalus kerabau, assembly GCF_029407905.1. Taxonomy (NCBI): domain Eukaryota; kingdom Metazoa; phylum Chordata; class Mammalia; order Artiodactyla; family Bovidae; genus Bubalus; species Bubalus kerabau. Next base: position 29,277,700 of record NC_073642.1, read on the forward strand.
TCAGTCCCTGGTCAGGGAACTAAGGTCCTGCAAGCCACTCAGAACAGCTGTAAAAAAAAATTTCCTCAACTTTCTTTCCCAGTTACACATTATGAAGAATTCACCAATTCAACAAACACACATCTTCTGAGAATCTATTTGTACTGGAAACTAGTTGTAGAGAATTTAGTAATAAACTAAACAGACAAATACCCTGGCCCTATGCTACTTACATGGGGGGGGGGGGGGTGCGGGGCGAAGAGAGATAAAATACGCAGCATGTTCCATACTGGTAAGCACTCAGGAGGAAAGCTGAGTTGAGGGTAAGACTGTTGGTGCCAACTTTGGCTTTGTTTTCTCTTTTTCTGTAACCCATCCATCTGGAAAGTCATCTTCAAACGTTACTGCTTGTCACTTCAGAATAATGACATATTGTTGATACATATGCTAAAATCTTCTTCCATGGACATTTCTTAATTCAGTGACTGTCGATTTTTACCAGCCTAGTCTTCCAGGTGTTGTCACTTGCTGTTCTTCAAATTAAAATACCTTTTGCAAAAATAAACTTCTCTTTTTCTGAACAACTGGGGGCGGGGGAAGGGGTTTCATGGGAAGAAAGAGTAATATTTACTCAGCACCTACTATGCAGCTGGGGAGAGTGGCACTATGCACGGATCATGGCAGTTCATCTACCCACGACCCCACGAGGTAGGGAGTATCATTTCCATTTTACAGAAAAAACAGACTCTCCAGTAACTTGTCTACAGTCACACAGTAAGTGGCACAGTGGAAATGTGAACTTCGCTGCTCATGTATTTTGGTCTTACCTTCAAAATTCTCCACTATTGGAACTGTTTTTCTAAGCTCTTCTTTTTTCCTGACCGCTCAATCTTTGTGTTCTTTGGATGGTTATTCCATTTTGTTTTACAAAGCTGATATGAGTTTTCTACACTGCCTAAAAGCAGCCTCTTTTCCTTTCTCTATCACCTTCAAATAAAACTGGACTACGTTCAATTGAATTGAATCAAACTCTATGGGACTGTATTAAGCACGCATTTTTTAACTGAAATGACCACCGAATCCCATGATCATCACACCTTTTTTCTACATCATCATCCTTTTTACTGAACCGTTTCCCTTGTGACAGAACCAGGCATCCAACTCTCAAGTGGATGGAACACCAGGGTGACCACCGGGATTCTTGTGACATGTTTACATGCTAACAAAACGGGATACAATCCGACGGATGATCCCGTGTGTACACGGTTCCGGGTGATCCCGAATTTCTCTAGCGGCTTCCAGGTGGGCGGACCGCCCCCCTCCACCGATGATGACCCCGACCTGCAGCCGATAGATGGGAGGCGCCGCAGAAAACGCAGCGCGAGAGCTGCTGGACTTTCCAGCAAGACCCGCCGGCGCAGCCCCTTCGTCTGCCGCGGTCCGGGCCCCGCCCGGTCGCGCGCGCCGGGGGTCCCTGAGCGGACGAGCGCGCCCCCCGCCCGCGCGCGCCGGCCCCCGCCCTCACCACAGCCTCCTCTTGAGCGGCAGCAGGCTGCCGCGGTTGGACGGCGTGACGCCGATGGCCATCTGCAGCACCGTCAGGTACTTCTGGTACTTCATCTTGTCCCCGCTCCGCTCGCGGCCAGGGCCCCGCCGCCGCCGCCGCCGCAGACACAGCCCCTCCAGGCGCCGCATAAGTCAGCCCTGGGCCATCCGCCGCCGCCGCGCCCGCCGCCCGCGCCCCCTGCTGCCGCCGCCGCCACCGCCGCCGTGCGTCCGGCCGTGCGTGCCGCCCCGCGCCCGCGTGCGTGCGTGCCCGCCGCTCCCGCCGCCGCCGTGCGTGGCCCGCGCCCCACCGCCCCCGCGCCGCGCACCGGCCCGCGGCGTCCGCGCGCCTCCGGGCGGCCAGCTGGCAGGGCTGCGGTACCGAGCGGCGGGCGAACCCAGCGCCCGCCCCACCCGCACCGCCTCCCGCTTCCCGCACCGCCCCACCCCTTGCTCTCTCCCCGCACTGCCCTTGCGGCCTCGCCCCCTCCCCGCAGTGCCCCGCTCCCTCCCCGCACCGCACCGCCCCCTTTCTGCGGCCTCGTCCCCCTCAGCTCTTAGCGGGAGCTCACTCCCCACCGCCTCCCGCAGAAGCCCAATCACAACCATCCAGAGAGGAAAAGGACTATTCTGCATTTATAATCTCCCTCAGTAGCTGTCGCCGTGACTTGGGCTCCACCTTGCAGTGTGTGGACGCTCGCTGTGTAAATTGCACGCGTGTCCGTGTGCTGTACGTATGGGTGGTGCGTGTGCACACAAGCCGGCCTCGCCGGCCGTGGACAGAACCCTGAAGTACTAAGCTATCTTCATCGCACGTGAGGAAAACTAGCATTGTTCCACGAGACATTCCTAACTCGTCACTGGTGGTTAGAAATGTGTAGGGAAATGAGAAAAATAGCAAAACTAATCACTGCTTATACTGTAAACCATCACACACACGAAGACTTGAACTGTTTTCTTTCTGTGCAGGAAAAGCTCAACAGGAGTGGCTTGAACGGGGCTTGTCTTCTCGTGGACGTGTCGTTTTGTGCACAGAGAGCATCTTTTCTGTGTCTTGGCAGAACGTCCTGTTTGTATCACTTTCAACACGTTATCCTCTGGGCGTTCCCTGTCACAGTGCCTTGAATGCCTCGTCTGTCCTCTGGGACGTACAATCCTTTTATCCAAGCCTCTTTCCTCTTTTCATTCGTGCATTCCTCTGGGGGCAAATCTGGCGTCTGTGGAAAGGTGTCGAGTTCAGCATTCCCACAGTTGCCTTTTTAAAAATATAACTCCTGTTACATTCCGTGCATATTTCATGTCATTTCCACCTTTATCATTTTTCTGTTTCTTTGCTGCACTTCCATCTTTGTCGCACAATTCTATCTTTCATTTACCTATTTTTGTTTTTTGCTTGTGGGGCGGGTAGGGGCGGATGGTGGGTGGAGGTTGGGTGTTCTTTTAACAAGGCTGTGTGGGTTTATCACTAGGAGAAAAGGAGGCAACACAATGACACACTTTGCTGACAGTGTCTGAGCTTAAAAATGCTCAAAATTTGTACCTGGATGAACCTAGAGAGTGTCATTCAGAGTGAAGTATGCAAGAAAGAAAAATATCATGTATTAACGCTCGTGTGGAATCTAGGAAAATGGTACAGGTGAACCTACATGCAGGGCAGGAATAGAGATGCAGATGTAGAGAAAAATGTATGGATACCAAGGGGAGGAGGGTGGGTTGAATTAGGAGACTGGGATTGATATATACACACTGTGCTTATTTGCTTAATCTGTTTGACTATTTGCCACCGCGTGGACTGTAGTCTGCCAGTCTCCTCTGTTCATGGGATTTCCCAGGCAAGAATACTGGAGTGGGTTGCCATGCCCTCCTCCAGGGGATCTTCCCAACCCAGGGATTGAACCCAGGTCTCCTGCATTGCAGGCAGATTCTTCACCCTGTGAGCCAGGAGGGAAGCCCAGAAGAAAGGCTTACTACTATGTATAAAACAGGTAACTAATGAGAACATATTGTACAGCACAGGGAACTCTACTTAATACACTGTGGTGACCTGAAAGGGAAGAAAGTCCAAAAAAGTGAAAATGTACTTGTGTGGCTGTACAATAGAAACTATCATAATATTGTAAAGTAAATTCAGTAAAAGTTAATTAAAAAAAAAATGTTCAGAGACCAAATACTGACAGCTCTGAAGAATTGCTTCAGTTGCTCTCTGGCCATGATGTACCTGTTGTGTAGTGATTTCTGGACTAAAAAGCTGGAGTCAGCTTGGTACTAGATGAGCTGGTACTAGACACATTTACTCACAGTATGCTGTGATAACTGAAATTTGAACCATATCATTGATCCGCTGGTATTATTGAATTAAACTATGGTAGCTGACTTCAGGCATATCCTCAAAGCAAGGACTGCCGGAAGTAGTCTGTGTATGTCTGTCTGTGTATATGAAGAGCACAGAAAACAAGTTCACCCACCGGGCAGAATGATCAAATGTCATCCCACTGTCTCTGCAATGTATCCCTCATGTACCTCTGCTTAAATGCTTCATTTCCAAAATAATTAGCACATAGGAAAATTAGAACAAAACAATCTCCTAGTTTAGGCTCTTAACTTAATTTCACAGCCACTTTGGTAGAAAACTAGGTCTGAATCTATTTCACTTTTGTTTATTCAGAGGTTTTAGCTCTCACATAAAATGAGGGATTGGAAGATCTTTCACACTTCAAATGTATATACTAGGGAGAAGACCTTTTAAAAGACATCAGGACCTGTACTTATCTATTTACCATTTCTTACATGTGCTCGGTCTTTTGTACCACCCTGCTATATTGTTGTAAGATATTTGATGAAAATGTAAGATATAAGATATTTGATGAAAATGTAAGATGTAAGATATCTGATGAAGATACTGCACTATCAAGGATTTAGAGAACTGGAGGTTGAGGGGATCTATTCAGGATAAAGAGAGATAAAAATAGATCTGGCAGAAGCACTTCCAGAATGGCAAAAAAAATCTGATTTTCTGTAAAAAAAACAGAATACTGGCTTAAATGGTCAAATCAACCTTTTCAGAACTCCGGACGTTAACCAAAGGCTTCCAACCATCCAAAGACTGTTTTTCAATAAAAATGACTGAAGCCTGATAGGAAAAATGACCTTGATGGCATTGTAACTTGCCCAATTCCCAACCCCTCCTATCTGGTTCTGTGGTAGCCTTGGCAACTAATAGCCTCATAACAATAGTAGCTTTGAAACCCAGTAGACTCGAAGCCACTGGATGGGAAGAATGGATTTAGATATTCCTAAAACCCCATCCCTGGAGAGTTGTCATTATTTGACCTGTTGGCAGCTCCATTCACAGGGCTCATCTTTATTTGACCTGCTTCAGAATTCACTCTGTGCAAACAGTCCTATCCCTAGGCCATTTGTCAAAAACAATCAACAGCAGTTGTTTAACATCACAGCTGCCTGAGGTGGTAAAACCAATTGGGGCTAACAAGAGGTTAATCAAAAAATGAAAGCAAAAATGGGGAATGAGAGTCCATAGGGTGCCTTGAAAGCTAGCTCTGACATATTCCTGGGAATCCAGAATCCCATGCACAGTGAAAGACTGTGCACACTTTTTGAAATATCTGAGAAGGCCCTAATCTCTCACTTTATGTTGACTTAAAGGCTCTGAGCCAGCAGAAAGTGAAGGCAAAGGAAGAGTTGTAAGTTACCTACCAGAATATTGAAGGCATAAAAAAAAGAAAATAAACTCTGTCCCTGCTTCCACTTTTTCCCCTTCTATTTGGCATGAAGTGATGGGACCAGATGCTATGATCTTAGTTTTTTGAATGTTGAGTTTTAAGCCAGTTTTTTCACTCTCACCCTCATCAAGAGGCTGTTTAGTTCCTCTTCATTTTCTGCCATTAGAGTGGTATCATCTGCGTATCTGAGGTTGTTAATATTTCTCCCAGAAATCTTGATTCCAGCTTGTGATTCATCCAACCTGGCATTTCACATGATGTACTCTGAATATAAGTTAAATAAACAGTGTACATTTATGTATATGTACTTATATGTAATTGGAATGATAGTAATACTAATAGCACAAAGGAGAAGAGAGAGAATGGAGCACAACTGGAGCTTAATTTGGGTGTACTACTGAAATTAAGCTAGTATTAATAATAAATAAGCTAATTCTACCTAGATTATTTTAAGTTAATTGTAATCCCCAACACAACCATTAAAAATGACTCTTTAAAATATAGTAAAAGGAACAACAAAGAAATTAAAATACTACAGTAGAAAATATATAGCACAAAAGAAGGCAATAATAAGGAAAAAGACAAACAAAAAGACAAGATATATAGAGAACAAATAGCAAAATGGCAATCATAAATCATGCCTTATCAGTAATTTCATTAAATGTAAATATACTAAATACTCCAATCAAAAGAGAGATTGACAAAATATATATAAAAACACGATCCAACTATATACCGTCTATGAGACACTTTAAAGTCACAAATTGGTTGAAAGTAATTGGGAGGGAGGAGGGAGGAGGGTTCAGGGTGGGGAACACATGTATACCTGTGGTGGATTCATTTTGATATTTGGCAAAACTAATACAATTATGTAAAGTTTAAAAATAAAATAAAATTAAAAAAAAAAAGAATAAGATAAGGATGCCCACTCTTGCCACTTTTACTCAAAATATCATATTGGAAATCAAAGCCATAGCAATAAAAAAAAGAGAAATAAAAGGAATTGAAAAGAAAAAAAAAACCAACAGATATATACCATGTAAAAAGAAAGAAAAAAAAAAGTGGCTGTACTAATATCAGACAAACTAGACTTTCAGCTATAAATTGTTCCTAGAAACAAAGAACATTTTATACTAACAAACAGGTCAATCCATCAAGAAAACATAACATTTAAGAAATGCCTGTGTGGCTTCCCTGCTGGCTCAGTGGTAAAGAATCTGCCTACCAATGCAGGAGACACAGGTTGGATCCCTCTCCAGGAAGATCCCACATGCCACTGGGCAACTGTTGAGCCTGTGCTCTAGAGCCTGGAAGCTACAAGTACTGAATCCCCAGTGCCCTAGAGCCTGTGCTGCACAAGAGAAGCCACCACAATGAGAAGCCCGCAACTAGAGAAACCCCAGGGTGCAGCAATGAAGACCCAGCATAGCCAAAAAGAAAGAAACATTAAAAAAAAAAAAAGTAAATACTGATATATTTTTAAAAAGGGAAGCACTTGTGTGCATAACAGCTGAACCCCAAAATAGCAAAAACTGACAGAATCAAAGGGGAAAACTAAACAATTCAACAATAATAATTGGAGATTTCAACATCCTCACTTTCCGTAATGGATAGAATAAGGCAGATGATCAATAAGGAAAAAGAAGTTGAGAACAACACCAATATTTAACTAGACCTAACACATCTGTGGAACATTTGCACTCAACATGGTCAAATACACATTCTTTCCAAATGCACATGGAACACTTTTCAGGATAAATCATACATTAGGCCACAAAGCAAGCTCTCAATAAATTTAAAAGTAATAAAATCATACAACGTATGTTCTCCAACCACAATGGAATCAAATTAGGAACCAGTAATAGAAGGAAATTTGGGTAATTCAAAAACATATGGAAATTAAAATACCCCCAAACCAAATAACCAATGGAGCAAAGAAGAAATCATAAGAAAAATTAGAAAAAATTATGACTGAGATAAAAAGTATAACATAGGGCTTGGATGCAGCTAAAGCAGTGCTCTGAAGAAAATTTAAAATTGTGATCTCAATAGTTTAAAAGATGAGAGAGTTGAAATTTATAGCCTAACCTTCCATCTTAACAAATTAGAAGAGTACAGTAAACCTAAAGCAAGCAAAAGGAAAAAATAATATAGAGTGGAAAGAACCAAAATAGAGAATAGAAAAACAATAGAGAAAAATTAGCAAAAGGAAAAGTTGGTTCTTAGAAGAAATCGATAAAATTGACAAACCTTTAGCTAAACGCCAAGGGGGGCAAAAGGGAGGAAAACGCAAATTACTGATATTTGGGATGAAAGAAAGGACATCACTACCAATCTTATGGGAATAAAAAAGATTTGAATGGAATACTATAGTAATTGTATGCCAGCAAATTAAATAACCTGGATGAAATGGGAAAGGGTCCAGAAAGACCAAACTACTGAAACTGACTCAAGAACAAACAGAAAATCTGAACAGAACTAAATCAAGTAAAGAGGTTGAATTCTAAAACTTAACCACCATTCAAAGCCCAAGTCCAGGGGAAAGGGTTTACTACTATACCTCCAAGACAAAAAGAACTGGGTCTGGTATATAGCAGGCACTCAATAAATATTTGTTGAATTTGCATGAGGGCACAAATGCAAAATGAAAGACTATGACTTTTCATAAAGTATTTCATTATCCTAGCAAATGAGGAAAAACTACCGGTGGAGTTTTGCATGCAGTGTAGATAAATACTACCGCTGGAAAACTGACATCATTTTACAAAGTCAAATCATTAAAATGTGCTGCAGATTCTCAGAGGATAGCCAGTGCTTCAGAGGAAAATGACTTCTCCTTTCCAGTGTAGTTTTAAAAGACTTCAATGTGTCTTGCCTCTCAGTCCCCTGAGAGGTGTCTTGCCTCTCAGTGCCCTGGCCTCATCTCTTCCAGTGACTTTTCCCTGTCACGTGTCACTCCTTGGGCCTGGACTCACATATCCAAAGCCAGTGGGGTGAGGCAGTCACAGCCTGAAGGTGGCTGGGGTTTGTCCACAAGGAGTGGTGGGAGCTGTGACTCACCCGCCAGGTGCTGAGGTCCTTTTAGGAAGGGACCTGTCCACAGTCATGTGGAGATGCTAGATTGTATTCCCATCCCTCCAGTTCACGTCAACAGTGATTTTCCTGGGCTGTTGCCCATATGTTAAGTGTTAACAACAACGTGGACTTTCAGTTTTAAGGTGGTGACATTCTTTCCCCCTTTCTCTTCTCTCTTGAAAATCAGCTCAGAAGGATAAGCTCAGGGACTTCTCTGGTAGTCCATAGCTAAGACTCCCATACTCTCAATGCAGGGGCCGGGTTCCATCCCTGATCAGAAGAACTAGATCCCACAAGTGGCAACTAAGAGTTCACATGCTGCAACTAAAGATTCCACATGTATACTCCAATGTAAAACAAATAAGTTTAAAAGATCCCTTATGCCTCAATGAACACCTGGCACAGACAAAAAAATAAAAAAGGACAAGCATAAGAAAGGGAAATAAAAATTCCATCTTCCTTGAAACCTGGAGATACCTAAAACCCCATTTCAGAAGCTGATAGCAGGGACTTTCTTGGCAGTCCAGTGGTTAAGACTCAGCCTTTCAATCCAGGGCATACAGGTTTGATCCCTGGTTGGGGAGCTAAGATCCCACATGTCTTGGGGCCAAAAAACCTAAACAAAAACATAAGCAGTATTGTAACAAATTTAGCATTAGTCCCTCAGTTGTGTCCGACTCTGCGACCCCATGGGCTGTAGCCTGCCAGACTCTTCTGTCCATGGAATTCTCAAAGGCAAGATTACTGGAGTGGGTTGCCATTCCCTTCTCCGGGGATCTTCCCAACCCAGGGATCCAACCCAGGTCTCCTATATTGCAGGCTGATTGTTTACTGTCTAAGCCACCAGGGAAGCCTAGCAAATTCAATAAGGACTTTAAAAGTGGCCCACATTAAAAAAAAAGAAAAGGAAATCAATAACAGTGTTTTGTTCTTTTTTTTTTTTTAAAGAAGAAATTGAAAGCAGCATAAAAGTAGTAAACGTTTCAGCAGAAGAAAGGGGTTCACCCAAGAACCTACCCAGGGTGGTGTCATGAAGCAGGCTCTCTTCCCCTGCAGAGATGCTAAAGAATACCGGGGAGGCACCAGGTACCACGGAAGATGGATGAAGGTGAGGGAGACAAGAAGCATGGAACACAGGGACTTCATTCGAAAGGTCAAATAAGAAATGTCATTTCTTTTGGTATCTCCTCCCACCCCATCTGTTAGGCAACACTCTTCCTCTGTCCTGCAGAAATGGAGGAATGTTCCCAGGAGAGAAACTAGAGTGGAATCAGTACAGTAGGGTAGGCTGTCAGGCTGAAAGGGGGAGGAATGTGGGAAAGCCTGTACACTGAGTGCTGAGCCACTAAGCTCTCCTCCCCACCAGGCTCCTTATTACAGTGACCTCAGGCAGGAGACTCACACATCCTGTCATGTGGATCATCAACACTACTGGTTAATCTATATACTTACTTATTGGGACTATTTAAGATTGTTTAGTGGGGCTTCCCTTCGTGGCTCAGTGGTTAAAAAAAACCTGTTTGCAATTCAAGAGATGCAAGTTCAATCCCTGGGTTGGGAAGATCCTCTGGAGAAGGGAATGGCAACCCACTCCAGTATTCTTCCCTGGAGAATTCCAGGGACAGAGGAGCCTGGTGGACTACAGTCCATGGGGTCTGAGAGTCAGACACAACTGAGTGACTAAGCACATAAGATTGCTTAGTACTGACCATAGTATTGTACCATGATTATATTTCCTTTCTTATACAACTTTTAATTTTACCCAGAGTTGATACTTGCCTAGCTTTTCAATTTATTTAATTTTGCTAAGCATTCTTACATCTCCAGTGGGAATCTGAGATGCCTTGCAATACAGCTTTCCATGCTGTAAACCAGTGAGGCCAAAATAAATAAATAAATATTTTTAAAAAAATAGTTGCTGGTGCACACCAAATTCAAGTTAAAAAAAAAAAACAACAAAGAACGGGCTTCCCTGGTGGTCTAGTGGTTAAGAATCCTCCTTCCAATGCAGGGGACACGGGTTCGATCCCTGATCTGGAAAGATCCCATGTGCCATGGAGCAATAAGCCCCTGCAACAGAACAAGAGAAGCCACTGCAATGAGAAGCTTCCCCACAGCAACTAGAGAGTAGTCCCCCGTCACCGCAACTAGAGAAAGCCCACACACTGCAACGGAAGACCCAGCGCAGCCAAAGATAAATAATTTTTCTTTTTTAAGAAAGGAAGCAGCAGCAGTGATTACACTGACGCTGGTCTATCAGGAGCAGTAACAGGAGCCAGAAGCCAGAAGCACTGAAGGAAAATAAGAGTCAGAGTCGAATTCTACAGCCACTGAAAATATCTTTTAAGAATGATGGTGAAACAAAGACATTTTCAGTCAAACAAAAATTTGTCTTCAAATTTTAGTTTGTCTTCAGCAGACTTTCAATAGAGAAAAATTGAAATGACACGTTTGTCAGAAGGAAAGTTTTCCTAGATAGTAGGTTTAAGACACAGGGATAAACAGTAAAGTGAATCTAAGCAGGTACTGATTAATAAAAGAATAATAATAATGTCTTCAAGGGTTAAACAAGAATAGCTAAAATTCGTGGAAAAATGATTGTAAGTTGGGAACTGTTCTAAGTTTCTTTTATTATGCAGGAAGAAATTAAGGGATTTATTCAGAGTTCATTAACTTAAGTAAGCGTATTATAATTTCAAGGACAACTACTAAAAGAAATTAACAGAATGTATAACTTCTTAAACTACTTAACCAGGTGACTGTTGTTTAGTTGCTAGACTTTTTATGACCCCATAGACTGCAGCATGCCAGGTTCCCCTGTCCCTCACTATCTCTCAGAGTTTGGTAAATTCATGTCCACTGAGTTGGTGATGCTATCTAACCATCTCATCCTCTGCCACTCCCTTCTCCTTTTGCCTTCAATCTTTCCCAGCATCAGGGTCTTTTCTAGTGAGTCAGCTTTTTGCATCAGGTGGCCAAAGTATTGGAGCTTCAGCTTCAGCACCAGTCCTTCCAATGAACATTCAGGACTGTTTCCTTTAGGATTGACTGGTTTGATCTCCTTGCAGTCCAAAGGACTCTCAAGAGTTTTCTCCAGCACCACAATTCAAAAGCATCCGTTTTTTGGCACTCAGCCTTCTTTATGGTGCAACTCTCACATCTGTACATGACTACTAGAAAAACCACACCTTTGACTCTTCAGACCTTTGTTGTCAAAGTAATGTCTCTGTATTTAATACACTGTCTAGGTTTGCCATAGCTTTCTTTCCAAGAAGCAACATTAGAGGGGACAACATTGGAATAACTGAAATACTCAGTAAATTCAAAATAAGGGGAAAAAAAAAAGGACAAAAAAGTGCAACAGGTATGACAAGTAGAAAGCACAAAATAAATTTCCAGACCTAAGTGCAAATATATGTACAATGTGAACTGTGCCTTTAGGAGTGGTGGCACTATCATGGCATTCATGACGTAGTACTAATTAAATTTTATATAAATGAAATAAATGCCCCAGTCAAAAAGCAAAGATTTTCAGACTTCATAAAGACAAATTCTACCTGTGTGTTATTTACAAGAAACGTATCTTAGAAGTATAAGGATTAAGGATAGAGAAAATTTGGAAGTGACATTATTAAATAAGATTTCCCGATACATTCTATACCAAAGAAAACTAGTATAGCTATATTAAGGGGGAAAATACTTTTAAAGAAAATAAAATTTCAGCAGTAAAGGAGGTCAAGGTTTTCCCAGGTGGTGCTAGTGGTAAAGAACCTGACTGCCAATGCAGGAGACATAAGACACGTGGGTTCCATCCCTGGGTCAGGAAGATCCCCTGGAGGATGGCATGGCTACCCACTCATGGACAGAGGATCCTGGCAAGCTCCAGTTCATAGTGTCGTAAAGAGTCGGACACAACTGAAGCAACTTAGCATGCATAGCATGCATACATACAAAGAATATTGATTCATGGTTAATCAAAGGTTCCATTGCTGAAACTATAGGACAATCTTCAATTTGTATATTTTTCAACATATACCCTCAGGATATGCAAAGAAATAGAAAAAAAAAAATAGAATGGGAAAGACTAGAGATCTCTTCAAGAAAATTACAGAAAAATTCCAAGGAAACATTTAATGCAACAATGGCCACAATAAAGGAGAGAAACAGTATGGACCTAAGAGAAGCAGAAGATATTAAGAAGATGTGTCAAGAATACACAGAACTATACAAAAAAGATCTTAATAACCCAGAAAACCATGGTGTGATCACTCACCTAGAGCCAGACATCCTGGAATTCGAAGCCAAGTGGGCCTTAGGAAGCATCACTACAAAAAAGATAGTGGAGGTGATGGAATTCCAGTTGACCTATTTCAACTCCTAAAAGATGATGCTGTGAAAGGGTTGCACTCAATATGCCAGAAACTTTGGAAAACTCAGCAGTGGCCACAGAACTGGAAAAGGTCAGTTTTCATTCCAATCCCAAAGGAAGGCAATGCCAAAGAATGTTCAAACTACTGCACAATTGCACTCATCTCACACACTAGCAAAGTAATGCTCAAAATTCTCCAAGCGAAGCTCCAACAGTACATGAACCAAGTACTTCCAGATGTTCAATCTGGATTTAGAAAAGGAAGAGGAAGCAGAGATCAAATTGCTAACGTTCTTTGGATCATAGGAAAAGCAAGACAGTTTCAGAAAAACATATACTTCTGTTTTATTGACTACGCCAATGCCTTTGTATGGATCACAAAAAACTGTGGAAAATTCTTAAAGAGATAGGAATACCAGACCACCTTACCTGCCTCCTGAGAAATCTGTATTTAGGTCAAGAAGCAACAGTTAGAACCAGACATGGAGCAATAGACTGGTTACAAATTGGGAAAGGAGTATGTCAAGGCTGTATATATGTCACCTTACTTATTTAACTTATATGCAGAGTACATCATGCAAAATGCCAAGCTGGATGAAGCACAAGCTGGAATCAAGATTGCTGGGAGAAATATCAATAACCTCAGATATGCAGATGACACCACCCTAATGGCAGAAAGGAAAGAGAAACTAAAGAGCCTCTTAATGAAAGTGAAAGAGGAGAGTGAAAAAGCTAGCTTAAAACTCAGCATTAAAAAAAGGCACATCATGGCATCCAGTCCCATCATTTCATGGCAAATAGATGGGGAAACAATGAAAACCGTGAGAGACTTTATTTTCTTGGGCTCCAAAATAAATGACAACCCACTCCAGTATTCTTGCCTGGAGAATCCCATGGACAGAGGAGCCTGGCGAGCTACAGTCCATGGAGTCGCAAAGAGTCGGACACGACTGAGCTACAGTCCAAGTCCAAAATCACTGCAAATGGTGATGTCAGCCATGAAATTAAGACATTTGCTCCTTGGAATAAAAACTATGACCAACCCAGCATATTAAAAAGTATATCAGAAAGCAGAGACATTACTTTGCCAACAAAGGCCCATCTAGTCAAAGCTATATGGTTTTTCCAGTAGTCATGTATTGATATGAGAGTTGGACCACAAAGAAAGCTGACTGCCGAAGAATTGATGCTTTTGAACTGTGGTGTCAGAGAAGGCTCTTGAGAGTCCCTTGGACTGCGAGGAGATCCAAACAGTCCGTCCTGAAGGAAATCAGTCCTGAATATTCATTGGAAGGACTGATGCTGAAGCTGAAGCTCTAATACTTTGGCCACCTGATACGAAGAACTGACTCATTGGAAAAGTCCCTGGTGGTGGGAAAGATTGAAGGCAGGAGGAGAAGGGGGTGACAGAGGATTAGATGGTTGGATGGTATCACTGACTCGATGGACATGAGTTTGAGCAAGCTCTGGGAGTTGGTGATGGACAGGGAAGTCTGGCGTGCTGCAGTCCATGGGGTTGCAACAAGTTGGACATGACTGAGTTACTGAACTGAACTGAATTCAGGGTATGTAACACTGATAGAACTTCGAGGAGAAACAGACAAATCTATAAGGATAGAAGGAGTGCTGCTTTTGGCACTACATCTCTTAGTTGCTAACAGAAAAAAAACCAAAAATGAGTAGACATGAAAAAGTTTGAATAAAATAATAAAATTGACATACTTAGATCTCTACATAACTACTGTAGAATACATTATTTTTTCGTGCATACAGAACATTTACAAAACATAAATATTTCAACAGTTCAAAACCATACAGAGCATGGTTGTACCATAAGACAAACTAGAAATCAGAAAAATTAGAAAGAGGGAAAAACCCCAGATGCTAGAGACCTAAAATGACCATGCATCAAAACAAAATTAAGAAAACATTAGAAAATATGTTGAACAGAATAATAAAATATTTCATGTCAAAATTTATGAATGCAGTACAGAAAGAGTAACACACAATCCCAAAGTGAGTTGCCTTCAGACGGTCTGAAACCTAAGTAATTAAATACTCATCTGAAGAAGTTAGAGCTGTATCAGCAAGAAAGAAGTAATGAAGATAAAAGGAGACACTTTAAAAACAGAAAACAATTACATAACAGAGATGTTCAACAAAGCCAAAGGTTGCTTGTTGATTTTAACAAATAACAGTATCTCTATCAAGAGTGATCAAGAAACTAAGGCACAAATAAGCAATATCCAGAAGCAAAAAAGAGACACACTTACAGATGTCACAAATATAAATAAGACAATGTAAGATTAACATGGTCCTCAGTAAAGCTGGTATGTGTGTGTTGGGGGAGGAACATGTTAAATAAAAAGACGATTGATATGAAATCTCTGTACCAATACACCTGAAAAATTTAGACAAATTGGACAGTTTTTGAAAAAAAATACATAACTTATTTTTTTCAGAAAGAAATAGGAAATATATAAGAAGAAATAGGAAATCTTACTATTCTGATATCCATAAATCTCACTTTGCCCAAAACAGTCCTGGTTTATGCCCATCATTGATTAATATCTATTCATTGTTTTAATAACCCTTTTAATTCTCAGAAGTGTTACATTTTGGAGGATAAGCCATATGTTCATCCTTCCTACTTCTAATAATTAAGAGAAATGAAATCCATAGCCCAAAATGCTCATCCTGAAAGAGTTCCAGGCTCAAATTCACCAGCAAGTTCTACCGAACACTCATGAAAAAAATACTATTAATCTTAAATTCTTTCAGAAAATAGAAAAAGAGGAATCACCAACTCTTGAGACTAGTATAACCTTGATACTAAAACCTGGCAAACACAGTTCATGAAAAGAAAATTATAGGCAATCTCCTAGATGAACATAGGCACAAAAATCTTAAATATCTGCAAGGTGAATCTAGCAGTATATAAAAAGGATAACACATCATTACCAAGTTGGTTATATCCCAGGCATTCAAGGTCATTTTACATTAGAAGATGAATTAATATAATCTACCATGCTACCATATTAAAGAAGAAAATCATAACATCTTCTCAGTAAATGTAGAAAAAGCATTTAATAAAATCCAACATACTTTCATGATTAAAAAAAATTCTTCTCAAAGTGAGAATGAAAGGGTACATTCTTGAACGTTATCTTCAAAAATCATACAGCAAATATTCTTAATGGTGATATTTTGAGAACAGGACAAGACAAGAATTTCTACTATCCTCATCACTATTTGCATTGTAGCAGTGGTCCTAGCCAATGAAGTAAGTAAGTATAAGAAGAAAAAAAAAAGTTGTGTAAGAACTATAAAGGAAAGAACAAAACTATTATTATAAGAATATAATGTTCATATGTAATAGATAATTCAAAATAAAACTAAAGATATATTTTATTAGACTTAATAAGAGAGTTAAACAAGTTTACTGGATACAAAAAATCAATTGCATTTCTATATATTAGCATCAAAAATTTGCAAAATGAAAAAAAGTAAAAGATACTATTTACAATGGTACCAAAATATACAAAGGATCTAGGAAGAAAATCTAACAACAGATGTTATAGAGAAAATTATAAAATCTTATTGAGAGATATCAAAGAAGATATAGAGAAGTATAATAAATAATTGATGCTTTTGAACTGTGGTGTTGGAGAAGACTCTTGAGAGTCCCTTGGACTGCAAGGAGATCCAACCAGTCCATTCTAAAGGAGATCAGTTCTGGGTGTTCTTTGGAAGGACTGATGCTAAAGCTGAAACTCCAGTACTTTGGCCACCTCATGCAAAGAGTTGACTCATTGGAAAAGACTCTGAATCTGGGAGGGATTGGGGGCAGGAGGAGAAGGGGACGACAGAGGATGAGATGGCTGGATGGCATCACCAACTCGATGGACATGAGTTTGCGTGAACTCCGGGAGTTGGTGATGGACAGGGAAGCCTGGCGTGATGCAACTCATGGGGTTGCAAAGAGTTGGACACGACTGAGTGACTGAACTGAACTGAACTGAACTGATGGGTTAGAAGGTTGACTATTATAAATATATCAGTTTTACTCAAATTAATATATGGATACAATGTAATCACAATAAAAACAATAGTTTATGTGGTTGTTACACTAGGCTAACATTTTAAAGTTTATATGGAACTGGAAAGGGTTTAGAAAACTGTAACAAACTAGATGGGCATATTTGCCCCCTAAGATGTCAAGACTTAAAACAACACTGTAATAATTAAGAAGCTGTTTATTGGTTCAGGGACAGACAATTAGATCAGTGGGCCAGAGGGAGCACACAAACATAAACCTACACACCTGCGGACACTTGATAAGTCAACGGAGCTGCCAATGCAAGTAAGTGACAAAAGGATGGCTTTTCATTAACCAGTCCCAGAACAATTGGGATTTCATATGAGAAAAACCCTGAATATGATGGTCCTGTATCTTTCATTACACATAAAAATCAGTTATAAGCAAATATACATGAAAACCAAAACTATAGTACTTTAAATAGATCAGGTGCT
Source organism: Bubalus kerabau (assembly GCF_029407905.1). Classification (NCBI taxonomy): domain Eukaryota; kingdom Metazoa; phylum Chordata; class Mammalia; order Artiodactyla; family Bovidae; genus Bubalus; species Bubalus kerabau. Next base: position 29,294,941 of record NC_073642.1, read on the forward strand.
AAGCCACTTTAGTCATGTCCAGTTCTGTGTGACCCTTTGGACTGTAGCCTGCCAGGCTCCTCTGTCCATGGGATTCTCCAGGCAAGAATACTGGAGTGGGCTGCCATGCCCTCTTCAGAGGATCTTCCCAATCCAAGAACTGAACCTGGATCTCTTACATCTACCTGCATTGGCAGGCAGATACTTTACCACTAGCGCCACGTGGGAAGACCTCAACAGAATATACAGGAGGATATCTTCAAGACCTGGGAGTAAGGAAAGCTTTCTTAAATATTACATAAAATGTATTTCGACATAAAGAAAAAGATGAATAAGTAAGACAACATTAAAATTAAGAGCTCATCAATAAGACATCTTCCCCATCATCATAAGACTGAAGACTAGAGATACTTGTAATGAAATAACTGACAAAGGACTCATATCAAGAATATATAAATTTTTTAATGCCTACCAGTGAGAAAAAGGCAGATAACTCATTAGAAAAATGCACAAAGGACTTGAACAGGAAGCTGCTCCAAATGTGTAATTGTTGGTGTTGTTCAGTTACTCAGTCATGTCCGACTCTTCGCAACCCCATGGACTGCAGCACGCCAGGCTTCCCTGTCCTTCACCATCTCCCAGAGCTTGCTCAGACTCATGTCCATTGAGTAGGTGATGCCAACCAACAATCTTGTCCTCTGTTGTCCTCTTTTCCTCCTGCCTTCAATCCTTTCCCAGCATCAAGGTCTTTTTTAATGAGTCAGTTTTTGCATCAGGTGGCCAAAGGATTGGAGCTTTGGCCAAAGAATTGGCCAAAGAATCAGCCCTTCCAATGAATATTCAGGATTGATTTCCTTTAGGATTGACTGGTTGGATCTCCTTGCAGTCTAAGGGACTCTCAAGAGTCTTCTCCAACACCACAGTTCAAAAGCAGCAATTCTTTGGCACTCAGCCTTCTTTATGGTCCAACTCTCACATCCATATATGACTACTGGAAAAACCAAAAAAATGTGTAATAAACACATCAAAGATGTTTAGCCTGCTTTGTATTCATGGAAATGCACCTTAAAACCACAATGAGACCCTCTACAGTCCTATCAGACTGGTCAAAATTATAAATGTAAAATAAGTGAGAAATCTGTATGCAGGTCAGGAAGCAACAGTTAGAACTGGACATGGAACAACAGACTGGTTCTAAATTGGGAAAAGAGTACGTCAAGGCTGTATATTGTCACCCTGCTTATTTAATTTATATGCAGAGTACATCATGAGAAACGCTGGACTGGAAGAAGCACAAGCTGGAATCAAGATTGCCAGGAGAAATATCAATAACCTGAGATATGCAGATGACACCACCCTTATGGCAGAAAGTGAAGAGGAACTCAAAAGTCTCTTGATGAAAGTGAAAGTAGAGAGTGAAAAAGTTGGCTTAAAACTCAACATTCAGAAAACGAAGATCATGGCATCCGGTCCCATCACTTCATGGGAAATAGATGGAGAAACAGTGGAAAAAGTGTCAGACTTTATTTTTCTGGGCTCCAAAATCACTGCAGATGGTGACTGCAGCCATGAAATTAAAAGACGCTTACTCCTTGGAAGGAAGGTTATGACCAACCTAGATAGCATATTCAAAAGCAGAGACATTACTTTGCCAACAAAGGTCCGTCTGGTCAAGGCTATGGTTTTTCCTGTGGTCATGTATGGATATGAGAGTTGGACTGTGAAGAAACCTGAGTGCCGAAGAATTGATGCTTTTGAACTGTGGTGTTGGAGAAGACTCCTGAGAGTCCCTTGGACTGCAAGGAGATCCAACCAGTCCATTCTGAAGGAGATCAGCCCTGGGATTTCTTTGGAAGGAATGATGCTAAAGCTGAAACTCCAGTACTTTGGCCACCTCATGTGAAGAGTTGACTCACTGGAAAAGACTCTGATGCTGAGAGGGATTGGGGGCAGGAGGAGAAGGGGACGACAGAGGATGAGATGGCTGGATGGCATCACTGACTCGATGGACTCGAGTGAACTCTGGGAGTTGGTGATGGACAGGGAGTCCTGGCGTGCTGCGATTCATGGGGTCACAAAGAGTCGGACACGACTGAGTGACTCAACTGAACTGAAGTTTGGTAGAGGCTATGAAGACTATTTTCATACACAGTAACAGGGGGAAGGCAATGGCAACTGCCGGGGTCCAGCCCCAGTGGATCCAGGAAATTCGAAGGGGAGATGGCATCAGCGATCAGGAAACAACAGCTTATTTAAATGTTAATTAAAGATATAAAGAGTGGTTAAATAACGATAGCTCAGTGAGAAAATTTAGTGGAGAAAAGATGCTGAATAATTCAGCCAGAAGATGAGAGAAGGAACGACATGGGGAGACCAAGCTTCGGTGAACAAGGCCCGCACTTTATTTTCCAAAGTAGTTTTTATACCTTAAGTTATGCATAGAGGATAATGGGGGAAGGGGTAGAGTCATGCAGTAAGCCAGGCTTTCTTCTTGCAAACTTATCATATGCAAAAGTTTAGGTGATTTGCATCATCTTCTGGCTCGAAGGCCTGTTAACATTTTAAGACCCTTTCTTCAGAAAACTTATTTTTCTATAAAGGTGATTAGTCAGGCGCCACCCTCCAAAAGCATTAGATAAAGTTGCATTCCTATAGGGCAAAGGTGTGGTGGGCTATAACAAGAAAAAGAATTAACTCAAGGGTCCTACGTTACAAACATTAAAGCTACTACTTACACCAATTATATTAATCAATACACTGCCAGGGACACAGCAAGTAAGGGATATGGAAACTTAGCAGCAAACATTGGCCCAACAAGTGAAAAACCCTTCACCAATACAATTTCTAATCAATCTTTTAACTGCTCAAAGGAATCTGCATTTAAACAGTTTAGAACATCTCATGCCTCTCACAGTTGGGAGGCTCTGAGCAATCACATGAGGCCAGAAAAACCTATTCAGGCAGGCTAGAGGACTTCCAATCGGAGAAGGCAATGGCACCCCACTCCAGTACTTTTGCCTGGAAAATCCCATGGACGGAGGAGCCTGGTAGGCTGCAGTCCATGGGGTCGCTAAGAGTTGGGCACGACTGAGCGATTTCACTTTCACTTTTTACTTTCATGCATTGGAGAAGGAGATGGCAACCCACTCCAATATTCTTGCCTGGAGAATCCCAGGGACAGAGGAGCCTGGTGGGCTGCCATCTATGGGGTCGCACAGAGTCGGACACGACTGAAGCGACTTAGCAGCAGCAGTAGCAGAGGACTTCCAAAGGAGTTTGTAGGTTGAAACACTATCACACCCAGGAACTTTATTAACTGGAGCTGTAAGTTAACTCTTTTTTTCAGAGAGAGGTAGTAGAGGACAGCCCCCCATAAAGTCAGAGGTGTAGGTGAGAGCACAAAGCAGAAAGTAGGCAGACTCTGGTTTTGGGGGTAGATGCTCGAGAATTTCCAGGGGGACTCCTAAGGTTCGATCCCGCCTTTGCGTATGCTGAGCCTCCTTCCTCATGACCTTTGCCATGGGCAGAGCTCCTGCTCCCGCAGGCAACACACTCCAGTACTCTTGCCTGGAAAATACCATGGACGGAGGAGCCTGGTAGGCTGCGGTCCATGGGGTTGCTAAGAGTCTGATACGACTGAGAGACTTCACTTTCAATTTTCACTTTCATGCATTGGAGAAGAAATGGCAACCCACTCCAGTGTTCTTGCCTGGAAAATCCCAGGGACGGGGGAGCCTGGTGAGCTGCCGTCTACGGGGTCGCACAGAGTCGGACACGACTGAAGCGATTCAGCAGCAGCAGCAGCAACAGGGGGAAATGCTCTCTGTATTATAAAAATAGCAACTGAGTGTAGGAGAAGAACCCAGGGACTCTGGGGAGTGCCAGGATGCACACCTGCTCACTTCCTGCATTGTTGGATTTGATGAACGGCCAGGCAATCAATTCTGGCTCTTGTCAGTCCCAGGGCTAAATTGTTCAGCTACCACTTAGTGGAAGTAACAGCTGTCATATTGCTTCAATAGTTTCCTTCCTCTTACATGAGATGAGGAATTTCTTCCACGGGAATGCTCAAGAGTTGGCAAAACTCCTAATGGCATTCTTGTTTTGACCTCCACTGGCTCTTATATTCAACTAAATTGTGTAGAAAATAGTTAGAAAGAAGGAATTATCAATCATATTCCTCTCTAAAGGAAATGAGCTATTTTCTTCTTCTCTTCTGTAGTCTGATGGCATTTTTTTTTTTCAAGCTTGCTTTGTTTGAAACCTACATACCTCACCTTCTTCAGGATGTTCTTCTAAACTGATGTCTTATTGCCAGCTCCCCTTTCATCCTCTTCAGTCTCTATTAATCTCTTGTATCACTACTGTAGGGAGGACATGCCTTAGCTCTTTTAGTAGACAGCAACTTTGTGACAGACAGGATCTTTGTCTGATCCATTTTTGAGCTCCCTACAGAGAAACTTTCCCAGTTTACTACACATAGTAGGTGGTTAGTAAAAGTCTGTCTTATGATCTTCAGATTATTAGGAAGTAAACATGCAGAGTTATAGGATGTATCAGTTAGGAAGGGTGTTGGTGTTAGTACTGAGAACATGTTGCAGCGGCTTGAACAAATGAAAACTTAAAAATCCATTGGGCTGCAGTATGGAGTTGGTAAGGTGGTTCCACAAAGTCATGAGAGATCCAGGCACTTTAAAATTTCTGCTCTGCATTCTTTAGTATGTTGCTTCCATTTTCAAAGTCACAAGATGGCTGCCGGGGCTCCATCCAGTACATCTGCATTTTGGGAAAATAGGGAAACAAGGGACAAAACAGGCTCTCATCCAAGACAGGCCCTCTTTAAAGAGAATTTCAGAAAACATGAACCAAAGACTTCTACGTAAATTTCAATGAATACTCCCTTAATTGCAAGGGAGGCTGGGAAAAAAATGTTTTAGCTTGGCACACTGACCTTCTGAACAAAATCTGAGTTATGTTGTTGTTGTTACTTAGTAACTTTAGTCATGTCCAACTCTTTTGCGACTCCATGCACCGCAGCCCACCAGGCTCCTCTGTCTATGGGATTTTCCAGGCAAGAATACTGGAGTGGGTTGCCATTTCCTTCTCCAAGAGTCATGTTACTAAGGAAGAAAGAGAGTTTACATATTGGGCAAGCAGCCTGCAATCTTTGCCATAAGGTGTCTTAATCACTTATCCATAAGTGTTACCATTTTTTCCATAAGTATTAATGGTTTCCTCAGGATTTTTAAGTTTCTCTTCAAAATCTGTAGGTAAGTTATTGAAATTTATCCAGACTCCATCATTCACATTCAGAGTTTTAATGTCATACAACCTGCTTGATATTCTCCCCTCCTCAAATTAACCTTGTTTTTCCTATATCCCCAGGTAGACATGATACCATCTGGTGTTTTCTGCTTTTGACCCAAAGCCACAGCTGGTATCATCTAATTAACCAGGAGCTGGGAAGGGACCACGTCAGGAAGGGGTTAGTCTCACAAATCACTTGGTAATTTAAAAACCCTTGGTTATAATGTTTGCTCTCCATAATAAAATATACATTGCAGGATTTTGATTAAATTGTTTTATATTAAATGAGAAACTGAAAGGTCAAGGTATAAGTCTAATTGATGCCACAGCTGATATGAAGTTTTAAGTTTCAAAAACACAAATGGAGAGGCAGTTAAACATTTCTTGCACACTTCCCTGGTGGTCCAGTGGTTAAGACTTTGCCTTCCAGTGCAAGGGGTGCAGGTTTGATCCCTGGTCAAGGAGCTAAGATCCCACAGGCCTCAGTTGCCCAAAATACCAAAACATAAAATGGAAGCAATATTGTAACAAATTCAATAAAGACTTTTTAAAAGGTCCACATCAAAAAAAAAAAAATCTTTTTTAAAAAAGAGAAACATTTCATATATGTTAAATTTCTCCTAAAAGTAACCTGGATGACCGAGGTACAAGTGACTAAAGATAATAGTTGATCTATTTATCATCCATTTCATTCAATCAATAATTGTTCAGTACACACTATTTGATAAGCGTTGTGCTAGTTCCTAGATTTTTTAATGTAGACATTTCAGAGATAAAGATATGTAGAAAGACTGTAATAGACAGCAGAAAACTGAAATAAGTAATCTGAAATCAGCTTCCACAGACTAGCATTAATAATTCCAGAAAGCCTACTAGGAAATTAATAGCAGAAACCGAGCTTGGACATTTTGTAATTCTTTTTTAGCCACATGAAATTAAATTAGAAATTCTCAGAAGACTCAGGCACAAATTGCTAATATAAGATTTTGACACCTACAAATCAGTCTACCTTAATGAATAAAGAAAAGAAATGCAGCTGCTTATATGGCATAATATAGGGGGGAAAAAAAGGTGTCCTAGATTGTCTCTTCAAAGAATGTGTACTCCACTGTTATTGATTGGAGGGGTCTATAACTGTCTATTCGGAGAAGGCAATAGCACCCACTCCAGTGCTCTTGCCTGGAAAATCCCATGGACGGAGGAGCCTGGTAGGCTGCAGTCCATGAGGTCACTAAGAGTCGGACACGACTGAGCAACTTCACTTTGACTTTTCACTTTCATGGACTGGAGAAGGAAATGGCAACCCACTCCAGTATTCTTGCCTGGAGAATCCCAGGGATGGGAGAGCCTGGTGGGCTGCCGTCTATGGGGTCGCACAGAGTTGGACACGACTGAAGAGACTTAGCAGCAGCAGCAGTAGATTGCCAACTGTTCTGCTTGAAAGATAAAAAGAAGTTCTAAAAGGTTACAGCTGAGTGAGTGGCTCAACATTCCATTAGAGTATTCTTAGCTTTAGTATCAAAGTTTACACAAGAATTACAGAAAATGGAATTTAAAACCAAGACCTGGAAAGCACTCATTAACTTAAGGGCAGGTTGCTTTTTGAGGAGAAAAATCACTGGCTTGTCAAAAATTGAAATAGGTTAATTTCAGTTGCATACAGTTGGTCAAATCTTTGAAAGTCATGAACTGAGAAGCTGCTGAGGCTATGGAAGACCAAATCTGTCCATAAGAAGGTGTTCAACCAGTAGCTGCTAGGTGTCCTTGGGTTTCCAGTATATTTCACTTGGAACTCAGGCCACTGTCCTAAGTTTTTGACCTTGGCACATCAGTTGGCCTGACATGCTTGTTTGTTCCTGTTAGTAGTATGAATAATTTATAATCTCTAAAACTCAGTGTACTCTTATATAAGTTGTGTTTAAATATAACCATAATGATGTCCTGTACATACTCTTGTTAATTTTCTTAATGATTTTTGAAAGGCTTGAAAGGATTTTATCCACAAAATTTATAAGGCTGATTTCATAGATTGATAAGAGTGGCTTAAATGCTTAGGAAGATTTTGTTTCTTATATTTTTAATCCTCTTGGTATATCTGAAATGTTTGAGAGGGTCAATTGTATTAAAACTGTACTTTGAAGCAGCCAAGGGAATTTGATTAAATACCTAAATATGTTAAGTGTATGAATTAACTGAAAAAGCACAAGTGAAAAATGACTTCTTATTTTTTATTAAAATTATAAAATTTGTAAATGAAAAAGAAGTTGTAAATGTTTAAGGAAAACAAGGTTTTTACCTTTATAGCTATAATAATATAATATAGATTAAAACAAGTTAATTATAAGGATTCGTTTCTGTGCACAAGAGCCCAACTAGGAAAGTAAAAGCCCCAAACTCAGAGATTACCAAGAAGAGAAATGGGAGTAGGCCATGGGTGTGGGCTGTGGATCAGTCGTTTAAGACTCCCATTCCTAGCAGCAGGGTCAGTGGGCTCCACACCTCATACACAGGTTCCAAGTGAAAGGATGAAAGAAGGTATTCCATGCCAGTGGAATTTAAAAGAGATAAGGGGTAACTATACTTATATCAGACAAAATAGATTATAACTCAAAAGCTGTAACAAGAGACAAAGAAAGTTATTACATAATGATAAAGAATTCAGCATGGAGAGGATATGTGCTGGGGCTTCCCAGGTGGCACTAGGGTAAAGAACCTGGCTGCCAGTGAATGAGAGGCAAGAGATGAGAGGGTCACAGAGAGTCGGACTTGACTGAGCAGCTGAGCACACTGATAAAGAATTAAATGCATCAAGACAATACAACAATCGTAAATATACATGCACCTATTTGGAGATCTGATGAGGGTCCAGAAATAAACCTTCATATTTATAGTCAAGTAATGTTTGATAATGGAGTCAAGAATACCCAGTGGGGAAAAGACAGTCTCTTCAGTAAATGGTGCTGGGGAAAGTGGATATGCACATGAAAGGGAATGAAACTAGACTCTTATGCAACTAACAAAAATTAACTTGAAATGGATTAAAGACCTAATGTGAGACCTGCAGCCATAAAACTCCAATGATTGTTTATGTATGTCACCTAAAAAACAAGTAACAGGAAAAAAAATAAACAAATAGGACCACAACAAACTAAAAAGCTCTTCACAGCAAAAGAAACCATCAATGAAATGAAAAGGCAACCTATGATATGGGAAAAAATACTTTCAAATCATCTGTGTGATAGAGCTTAATATCTAAAATATATGCAATTTGGGACTTCCCTGGTAGTCCAGTGGCTGGGACTTCACCTTCCAATGAAGGGGGTGCATGTTCTACCCCTGGTTTGGGAAGCTGGGATCCCACATGCCTTGAGGTGGAAAAACCAAAAGATGAAACAGGAACAATACTGCAATATATTCAATAAAGACTTTAAAATATATGCAACTCAATGCAAAAAAAAAATCCAATATAAAAATAGGCAGAAGATCTATCCAGACATTTTTTTCCCCAAAGAAGCTATTCAGATGGCCAGCAGATACGCAAAAATGGTCCTCAATATCACTAATCATCAGGGGACTGCAAATCCAAATCACAATAAATTATCACCTCATATCTGTCAGAACGGCTGTTATCAAAAAGATAAGAAATAACTGCTGTTGAGGATGAGGAGAAAAGAGAATGCTTTGGTATGCTATTGGTTTTTGTTGTTCAATCACCAAGGCTTGTCCAACTCTTTGTGACCCCATGGACTGCAGCACACCAGGCTTCCCTGTCTAACACCAACTCCTGGAGCTTGCTCAAACTCCTGTCCATTGAGTAGGCGATGCCATCCAACCACCTCATCCTTTGTTGCCCCCTTCTCCTCCTGTCTTCAATCTTTCCCAGCATCAGGGTCTTTTCCAATGAGTCAGTTCTTTGCATCAGGTGGCCAAAGGATTGGAGCTTCAGCTTCAGCATCAGTCCTTCCAATGAATTATCAGGGTTGATTTCACTTAGGATTGACTGGTTTAATCACCTGCTATCCAAGGGACTCTCAAGAGTCTTCTCCACTACCATAGTTCAAAAGCATATCAATTCTGCAGCACTGAGCCTTCTTTACAGTTCAACACTCACATCCGTACATGACTACTGGAAAAATCATAGCTTTGAGTATATGGATCTTTTTTATCAAAGTGATATGACTGCTTTTTAAATATGCTGTGTAGGTTTGTCATACCTTTTTTTTCCAAGGAACAAGCATCTTTTAATTTCATGGTTGCAGTCACCATCTGCAGTGATTTTGGAGCCCAAGAAAATAGCCTGTCACTGTTTCCATTTTTTCCCTTCTATTTGCTATGAAGTGATAGGACCGGATCCCATGATCTTCATTTTTTGAATGTTGAGTTTTAAGCCAGCTTTTTCACTCTTCTTTTTCACCTTCATCAAGAGGCTCTTTAATTCCTCTTTGCTTTCTGCCATTAGGGTGGTGTCATCTGCATATCTGAGGTTATTGATATTTCTCCCAGCAATCTTGATTCCAGCTTGTGCTTCATCCAGCCCAGCATTTCACAGGATATACAGTGCATATAAATTAAATAAGCAGAGTGACAATATACAGCCTTGACATATTGCTTTCCTAATTTGGAACCAGTCCATTGTTCCATGTGCAGTTCTAACTGTTGCTTCTTGACCTGCATACAGATTTCTCAGGAGGCAGGTAAGGTGGTCTGGTATTCCCATCTCTTTAAGAATTTTCCACAGTTTACTGTGAGCCACACAGTCAAAGTGAGGTCAATAAAGCAGAAGTAGATGCTTTTCTGAAATTCCTTTGCTTTTTCTATAATCCAGTGGATGTTGGCAATTTGATATCTGTTTCCTCTGCCTTTTCTAAATTCAGCCTCTACATCTGGAAGTTTTCACTTCATGCACTCTGAAGCCTAACTTGAAGGATTTTGCGCATTACCTCGCTAGCATGGGAAATGAGTACAATTGTGCGGTAATTTGAACATTCTTCGGCATTGCCCTTCTTTGGGATTGGAATGAAAACTGACCTTTTCCAGTCCTGTGGCCACTGCTGAGTTTTCCAAATTTGCTGGCATGTTGAGTACAGCACTCTAATAGCATCATCTTTTAGGATTTGATATAACTCAGCTGGAATTCTATCACATCCACTAGCTTTATTGGTAGAAATGCTTCCTAAGGCCTAATGACTTCACATTCCAAGATGTGTGGCTCTAGGTGACTGACCACATTATCGTGGTTATCTGGGTCATTAAGACCTTTATGTACAGTTCTTCTGTGCATGCTATTGGTGAGAATGTAAATCGGTGCAGACGCTACAGAAAACAGTGTGGAGGTTCCTGAAAATACTAGAACTGGAAACAATATGATCCAGTAGTTCCACTTCTGGGGAGGTTCCTGAAGGAAATTCAATCATGATCTTCAAGAGATGCCTGCACCTGTATGTTCACTGCAGCATTTTTTACAACAGTCAAGACATGAAAACAACCTGTGTCCATCAACAAATGAATGTATAAAGAAGATTATATATATATATATATACTTATTTATACATATATACACACAATGGGATATTATTATTTCACCCATGAGAAAGAAGGAAATTCTGTCATTTATGACAACATGGATGGACCCGGAGGGTATTATGCTAAATGAAGTAAGTCAGACAAAGATAAATACTGTAAGATTTCATTTATATGTGGAATCTAAAAAAAAACCAAAAAGTACAACTTTCCAAAACTGGACCAGGAAGAAATAGAAAATCTTAACAGACCCATCACAAGCACGGAAATTGAAACTGTAATCAGAAATCTTCCAGCAAATAAAAGCCCAGGTCCAGACAGCTTCACAGCTGAATTCTACCAAAAATTTAGAGAAGAGCTAACACCTATCCTACTCAAACTCTTCCAGAAAATTGCAGAGGAACGTAAACTTCCAAACTCATTCTATGAGGCCACCATCACCCTAATACCAAAACCTGATAAAGATGCCACAAAAAAAGAAAACTACAGGCCAATATCAGTGATGAACATAGATGCAAAAATCCTTAACAAAATTCTAGCAATCAGAATCCAACAACACATTAAAAAGATCATACACCATGACCAACTGGGCTTTATCCCAGGGATGCAAGGATTCTTCAATATCCACAAGTCAATCAATGTAATACACCACATTAACAAATTGAAAAATAAAAACCATATGATTATCTCAATAGATGCAGAGAAAGCCTTTGACAAAATTCAACATCCATTTATGATAAAAACTCTCCAGAAAGCAGGAATATAAGGAACATACCTCAACATAATAAAAGCTATATATGACAAACCCAGGCAAACATTATCCTCAGTGGTGAAAAATTGAAAGCATTTCCCCTAAAGTCAGGAACAAGACAAGGGTGCCCACTTTCACCATTACTATTCAATATAGTTTTGGAAGTTTTGGCCCCAGCAATCAGAGCAGAAAAAGAAATAAAAGGAATCCAAATTGGAAAAGAAGAAGTAAAACTCTCACTGTTTGCAGATGACATGATCCTCTACATAGAAAACCCTAAAGACTCCACCAGAAAATGACTAGAACTAATCAATGAATATAGTAAAGTTGCAGGATATGAAATCAACACACAGAAATCCCTTGCATTCCAATACACTAATAATGAGAAACTAGAAAGAGAAATTAAGGAAACAATTCCATTCACCATTGCAACGAAAAGAATAAAATACTTAGGAATATATCTACCTAAAGAAACTAAAGACCTATATATAGAAAACTATAAAACACTGGTGAAAGAAATCAAAGAGGACACTAATAGATGGAGAAATATACCATGTTCATGGATTGGAAGAATCAATATAGTGAAAATGAGTATACTACCCAAAGCAATTTATAGATTCAATGCAATCCCTATCAAGCTACCAACGGTATTCTTCATAGAGCTAGAACAAATAATTTCCCAATTTGTATGGAAATACAAAAAACCTCGAATAGCCAAAGCAATCTTAAGAAAGAAGAATGGAACTGGAGGAATCAACCTGCCTGACTTCAGGCTCTACTACAAAGCCACAGTCATCAAAACAGTATGGTACTGGCACAAAGACAGAAATATAGATCAATGGAACAAAATAGAAAGCCCAGAGATAAATCCACACACCTATGGACACCTTATCTTTGACAAAGGAAGCAAGAATATGCAATGGATTAAAGACAATCTCTTCAACAAGTGCTGCTGGGAAAACTGGTCAACCACTTGTAAAAGAATGAAACTAGAACACTTTCTAACACCATACACAAAAATAAACTCAAAATGGATTAAAGATCTAAACATAAGACCAGAAACTATAAAACTCCTAGAGGAGAGCATAGGCAAAACACTCTCCGACATACATCACAGCAGGATCCTCTATGACCCACCTCCCAGAATATTGGAAATAAAAGCAAAAATAAACAAATGGGACCTAATTAAACTTAAAAGCTTCTGCACAACAAAGGAAACTATAAGCAAGGTGAAAAGACAGCCTTCAGAATGGGAGAAAATAATAGCAAATGAAGCAACTGACAAACAACTAATCTCAAAAATATACAAGCAACTCCTACACCTCAATTCCAGAAAAATAAATGATCCAATCAAAAAATGGGCCAAAGAACTAAATAGACATTTCTCCGAAGAAGACATACAGATGGCTAACAAACACATGAAAAGTTGCTCAACATCACTCATTATCAGAGAAATGCAAATCAAAACCACTATGAGGTACCATTTCACACCAGTCAAAATGGCTGCGATCCAAAAGTCTACAAGCAATAAATGCTGGAGAGGGTGTGGAGAAAAGGGAACCCTCTTACACTGTTTGTGGGAATGCAAACTAGTACAGCCACTATGGAGAACAGTGTGGAGATTCCTTAAAAACTGGAAATAGAACTGCCATATGACCCAGCAATCCCACTGCTGGGCATACACACCGAGGAAACCAGAAGGGAAAGAGACACGTGTACCCCAATGTTCATTGCAGCACTGTTTATAACAGCCAGGACATGGAAGCAACCTAGATGTCCATCAGCAGATGAATGGATAAGAGAGCTGTGGTACATATACACAATGGAGTATTACTCAGCCATTAAAAAGAATTCATTTGAATCAGTTCTAAAGAGGTGGATGAAACTGGAGCCTATTATACAGAGTGAAGTAAGCCAGAAAGAAAAACACCAATACAGTATGCTAACACATATGTATGGAATTTAGAAAGATGGTAACAATAACCCTGTATACGAGACAGCAAAAGAGACACTGATGTATAGAACAGTCTTATGGACTCTGTGGGAGAGGGAGAGGGTGGGATGATTTGGGAGAATGGCATTGAAACATGTATAATATCATATATGAAATGAGTCGCCAGTCCAGGTTCGATGCACGATACTGGATGCTTGGGGCTGGTGCACTGGGATGACCCACAGGGATGGTACGGGGAGGGAGGAGGGTGGAGGGTTCAGGATGGGGAACATGTGTATACCTGTGGGGGATTCATGTTGATATATGGCAAAACCAATACAATATTGTAAAGTTAAAAAATAAAATAAAAACAAAAAAACCCCAAACTTATAGAAACAGAGAACAGATTAGATTGGTAGTTACCAGAAGTGTGAATTGTGGGGTGAGGGAATGGGTGAAGATGGTCAACAGGTGAAACTTCCGGTTATGAGATAAATTAGTTCTGGGATGAAATGTACAGTATAATAACTATAGTTAACAATACTGTGTTGTGTATTTGAAAGTTTTTAAGAGAGTAGATCTTAAAAGTTCTCATCACAATAAAAATGTTAACTATGTGAAGTTATTCAGTCTTGAATATTCAATGGAGGGACTGATGCTGAAGCTGAAGCTCCAATCCTTTGGCCACCTGATGCAAAGAACTGACTCCTTGGAAAAGACCCTGATGCTGGGAAAGATTGAAAGCAGGAGGAGAAAGGGGTGACAGAGGATGAGATGGTTGGATGGCATCATCAACTCAATGGACATGAGTTTCAGCAAGCTCTGGGAGTTGGTGATAGACAGGGAGGCTGGTGAGCTGCAGTCCATGGGGTCACAAAGAGTGGGACACAACCGAGCAACTGAACTGCTGATGTGAGGTTATAAATTTTAACTAAATATATTGTAGTAATTATTTTGTAATTGTGCATAGGCATAACATTGTATGCCCTAAACTCATAGAATGTTATATGTCAATTATACCTCAATAAAACTGGGAAAAAGAAAATTTTCATTTACTAAATCCATATTTTCCTCTACATTCTTTAACATATTCATACTAATGATTTGAAGTCCGTTTTTGGCCAACTCAAATAGCCAGGATATTTGTGGATCTATTTCTTTATCTATTTTGTCACCTCAGTCAGTCATGTTTCTCTGTTTTTTCTTATGTCTCTTACTTTTATTCTGTGCTGGATATTGTGTATAAAATAACCACAGAGACTGAAGTTGATGTTTATTTTTTTCAGGAGGCGGTCCCCACTTCCTCCATGAGTCAGAGGGCTGAGAGGCCCAACACTTCACTCTGCTCAGGGATTGTGCTGGTCTGGGCTACACAGGTTTGCTCTTGTGGGCGTCTGACCTGAGTCACTAGGGTTCTTTTAGAGACAATACCTAGCACACACAATCATGGCTGATCTTCCATACTGCATAATATTGATATTACATAACTTGCAACAACAGTCATTGGAAAATGGATTTGACCAGGTTTGTCCTGTCTGCTCTCTAAGCATAATATTTGCGGTTAACCTTGAGACCATCCTTGGAAATACAGTGATCTGTCCCAGTTCTTACAGGATGCTGCGATGTTCTTTAGTTTTACCTTTTCTCCTTTAGAGACACAGTTTGTCAAGTTTGTGCTGAAAAGCATTATTTGTTTTGGAAAACTTTCATTGCTCAGGCAGAAGCTCACTGTGCTGTCCTTGAAAATTACATAAAACATTGATGGATTGTGCCGTTATTTGTCAAATTTATATAATGGGGAATTATTAGAGGAATAGGTTGCTGGTCCTCAAATCCTCAGTTTTCAGAAATTGATCTTTGTGCTTCCTATTCAATGGTTCATATATTTATATTTATTTTGGACTCTTATTTGAATTATCTACCCTGGTAGATATCTAGCCTGAGCATACATTGATTTCTGTTCTAATTTACACAGGAGTCCTATTCAACATTTAACCTTACATTTTAAAGGTATATATTTTTTCTATCTCAAAACTACTCTGAAGCTTAATTAACAACCCTGAGCAACTGGTCCACTTGGAGAATTAAGGTTCTATTACAATACAATAATATTAAGAAGAAAAACATAGAAAAATATTCAGTGTAAAAATTACCAAAATTGGGGATGTTAATAAGACAAATTATCCAATGAAGAAATACCAACAAAATTAAAATAAGCAAGGAATGCTTATTTTTGGATACTAAACAGTCATTGGAGTGATTTAATGATTCCTGCAAACTCATGTGTGTGTTAAGTCGCTTCAGTCATGTCTGACTCTGTGACCCTGGTGGACTGTAGCCTGCCAGGCTCGTCTATCCATTGGATTCTCCAGGCAAAAATACTGGAGTGGGTTGCCATGCCCTTCTTCAGGGAATCTTCCCAACCCAGGGATTGAATCCACGTCTCCTGCATCTCCTGCATTGCAGGTGGATTTTTTACCACTGAGCTATCTGCGAAGCCCTGCAATCTCATAGAAGGAGAGAACTGAAAACCCTGCAGCACAGTAATGGGCTCACTCTCCTTTAGGAACAGGAATAGAGCCTTGCTCATGGAGGAAACATTTTTCTTCCAATTTGGCAAATTCATGGCCTAGGATCTATATTAGATCACAGACATCTTTGTTTGGCCTGCATAGTACTTTTTAAATCAGGAAATTCCCTATAAAGATCTGGCACCTCTGGAACAATCAGCCCTTTAGTCAGCAGCTGGAGCTGATTAGAAGTGGTTCTCTGTTGGCACGTGGTTCTCTGTTGGCACGTGCATCTCTGATTTGCTCCAGTTGCCATCACTTCCTGTTTTGAAACACTTGCCTTGCATCACCTGCCTGGCTTCCGTAAATATTTTCGTTTGCGACTATTGACTAAACTATTCCCAAAGTGGGGGAAATAGGTCTTATAGGGAAGGAAGGAAGCAGCAGACCAGGCTCCTGCTGCAGGAAAGACTAGAAAAGAAACCCAAGGCCAGGATTTCGAAAGACTAGACTTTCTCTCTAGACTGCAGAACTCAGAAAGCCTGAGAGAGCTGTACCTCTTCTTATGGAAACTGATGAATATTTCAGTTTCTAGGGAGAGAAAAGTGGAATTGTGGATTGAAAAACTTGAGAAAAGGAGGTAATTACTTATTCACTGTAGGCATAAATCTGAGGGTGGGTAAATCCCATTCGGGCTAGATGGAGCCCCAGTCAGATAACAAGTAATTAAAAATTTTTTTCAAACTTCAAAAATATACTGACTGTACTAGTTTTTTTTTTTTCCTTTCATTAAAGTAAATTTTTTACAAAGGTTAAAAGGACCCTTATGTCTGAGTCTAGGAGTAAAATTGCTGGGTCATGAAATGTGTACGTCTCCAAAGTTGGATGGAAAGTTTCAAATTGTTCTGTACATGCTCCCACTGGAGTGAACCCAAACACACATTGTTCTGCAGCTAGCCAGTCCTTGATGGTGTGATGCTCTCTCTGTACTTGGTGCCAGTCTGATGATTATAAAATTATATCTTTTTGTGGTTTTAACCTGCATTTTTCTGATTATTACTGGAAGTGAGCCGTTCCTATTTTCTTCTGTCTGAATTGTCTATTTGTCTAATAATTTTCCTATTGTGTTGTCTCTTTCTTTTTGATATACATATATTCTGAATTAATCCCTTGAGGGTGATGTGTATTGCAAATGTTTTCTCCTAGTTTACACTGACCTTTCTTTTCTTTTTTTTTTTAGTGTGTCTTTCACTGAGCAGTTTTATATTCTCATTTAGTTCGGTCTGTTAATCTTTGCTTTTATAGTTTTATAGTTGGTGCTTAGTTTTTGAAAATCAAAAACAATTCTGGCAATATTTCAACAGTTTTGCCTATAAGACACAATGTATTTTATATGTACATACACAAATATGCCAAAATAACAGCTCTGCCTAAATTATACAGCTCTAACTAGCTTTAAATATTATAATTAAAAGTGTATTATTAAAATAAGCAAGGCAGCCAATGGTTTAAAAAAAGTTTCACTCCAATTTGGTATTTATTTAGCTTTTGAGCTGCTGTAATCAATGGCCAGAGAAAAGCAATTATCTGATGCTTGTGGGTGGCAACCTTGGAGAATCTCAGCCTCTTCTTCCATCTCATCCTATTTTCATCCTTAATAGTAGGTATTTACCTCAATTTTAGATTCTATTATTTTTTATAATCATAATCTAAAAATGTTTAAATGGCACTAAATTTTATGTGGAATGAAACTTCAGATTCTCAGCAATTTATCTTTCTTAGTGATTTCTACTCTAGCCCCCAATATTATTATATACTAACTCTTATATAAACTGTGGCTTTTATTTAGTATTATCTAAAAGAAAGGGGAATTGGAGAAGGAAATGGCAACCCACTCCAGTGTTCTTTCCTGAAGAATCCCAGTGACGGCAGAGCCTGGTGGGCTGCCGTCTATGGGGTCGCACAGTCAGACACGACTGAAGCGATTTAGCAGCAGCAGCAGCAAAAGAAAGGGGAAAGGGAAAAATAGAAATTATTTTTATCCATTATTTCCTCTGCCTTCTGAGGAAGGCAACATAATTTATACCAGTGAAGAGAGAAATCTCTCTGTGGCTTTATTCCCCTGACATGAACCAGTCGGAGAAAAGAAGACATGAGACCCCAGTTCAGTAGAGCCTTTGGCTATTGAGTGGAGACTCAGAGCTGAGTTCTCCACAGGAATGGACTGAGATGGAGGTGAACAAAGAAGGACGGGGAGGGAAAGAGAGGGCTCAATATGTTGGTGAAAGGCTGGATCCTGAGCTGGCAGATATGGTCAAAAAAGAGTTAATTAAGTATACAAATTAGAGATTTGAGGTGACCCCACTTTCCCTATTACCTTAGGTTCTTCATCTAGTCTACTTTATTTATTTATTTTTTTAAGTATTTATTTGGCTGTACCAGGTCTTAGTTGAGGCATGTGAACTCTTTAGTTGTGGCACATGGAATTTAGTTCCCTGAGCAGGGATTGAACCCATGCCCCTTCCATTGGGAATGTGGGGTCTGAGCCACTGGACCACCAGGGAAGTCCCTAGTCTACTTTATATGTTGTGTGAACAATGCTTTTGAGGAAGGGTAATCTATGTTTTACGTGATGCAAAGTATGAAAGGAACAGGATGTATGGATGGTGAGATTATCTCCTGTTTAACTGACTCAGCCATGGAAGATGATCAGAGCAGAAAGAACTGGGCTGCTTTCTGGTCCTCAAAAATGTTAAAAAGGATGCATGTCTTTGATCACCCACAGCAAGGGAATCAGGCAATTTTATTAGTATCTCCTGTCATCTCAGTTATACAAACTAAGAAGAATGAGACATACACAGCAGTCACTGGTCCATTATAATTCCAAAGTCCAGCCAGGCACATATGTACCAGCGGCAAAAAATGTTCCTTAATTAGGGTCCATTTTCTGCTCCCTGGCAGTGGTTCCCTGGCAGTGGTTCCCTGGTCATTAGTTTTGGGGCTCCTGAATTCATCCTCTCTGCTCATGGCTCTGCCCTCTTAATTGTCCTTCCTTTTCTTTGGGAGCTTCTCTCTCAATCCTCTTCTTGCCTTCCCAAAACTGGGGGCCTGCCGAGCTCTTTTCATCTTGAACTGTCTCTGCTCCTTTTAGTGAAAGCTCATGGTACTTTCACAAGTATAATCTTCTTTAAAGCATTTTGGGTTCCCTATGGATTTTATTGGAGACCACACCATGACCAAAAAAAAAAAAAAAAAGCATCCATAATTATTTCTAAGTTAGGCTTCTTTTTATTTGGGGCTACATGGGAGGCAGCTGTGGGAAAATATGGCCTTAATAGTCTTAGCAGTCCAGCGTCTAGTTGAGAGGCTCTGCAGCTATAAGTTTTAATGGGGTTTTAACCAGGGATTTTACAGCCAAGCCCGCGATTTAATCTTTGCTGCTGCTGCTAAGTTGCTTCAGTCATGTCCAACGCTGTGCAACCCCTTGATGGCAGCCCACCAGCCTCCGCCATCCCTGGGATTCTCCAGGCAAGAACACTGGAGTGGGTTGCCATTTCCTTCTCCAATGCATGAAAGTGAAAAGTGAAAGTGAAGTCACTCAGTTGAATCCGACTCTGTGCAACCCCATGAACTGCAGCCCACCAGGCTCCTCTGTCCATGGGATTTTCCAGGTAAGAGGACTGGAGTGGGTTGCCATTGCCTTCTCCGATTTAATCTTTACTCCAAGGCTATTTCTTTTTCTTTTATTTATTTATTTAATTTTTATTAAACTTTTTATTTTATATTGGACTATAGCCAATAAAAATATTTTGATAGTTTCAGGTGAACAGTGAAGAGACTCAGCCATACATATACATATATCCATTTTCCCCCAAACTCCTCTCCCATCCAGGCTGCCACATAACATTGAGCAGAGTTCCCTGTGCTATACAGTAGATCCTTGTTGGTGACCCATTTTAAATATAGCAGTGTAAGGCTATTTCTTATTTTGAGAATGTTTTGCTGGCTAGAGAGGCCCTCTGTATTTCTTCGTTATCCCACCTAAGAGCTAAATACCTCCTTCATTAGTTAATTGCTCTCTTCCTGCATTTTATAAATGCAGCTAAAAGAAGCCAGTTGCATTTTCTTTTCCTTTTTATAATACTGAGTTGGCCAACAGGTTCGTTTGGGTTGAAAAACCTGTAAGAACCTGTTGGTCAACCCCATATGTGCACACATTTAGTTTATTTTTTAAAATTGCAGTGTAATTGACATATAACATTAGCTTCAGATGTATTAATATGACATAATAATTTTATATTTGTATAACTGTAAAATTATCCCAATTAGTTAACATCCATCACTATAGTTACATAATCTTTTTTCCCTGTGATAAAAAGTTTTAAGATTTATTCTCTCAGCAACTTTCAAGCATGCAATACAGTATTATTAACTATAGTCACCATGCTATACATTACATCCTTAGGACTTACTTAAAACAGGAATTTGTACCTATTTATCCCCTTCATCCTTTTCTCTCACCCACACCTTCTACCCTCTGTTAGCCTTCAATCTGTTCTCTGTATCTATGAGTTTTGGGGTTTTTTTTTTATTCCACATAAAAAGTGAGATTACACAGTATTTGTCTTTCTCTGTTTGGCTTATTTCACTCAGCATAACATCCTCTAGGTCCATCTATGTTGTTGCAAATGGCAAGATTTCCTTCTCTTTTATTACTGCTACTGCTAAGTCACGTCAGTCGTGTCCGACTCTGTGCGACCCCATAGAAGGCAGCCCAACAGGCTCCCCCGACCCTGGGATTCTCCAGGCAAGAATACTGGAGTGGGTTGCCATTTCCTTCTCCAATGCATGAAAGTGAAAAGTGAAAGTGAAGTTGCTCAGTCATGCCTGATTCTTAGCGACCCCATGGACTGTAGCCTACCAGGCTCCTCTGTCCATGGGATTCTCCAGGCAAGAGTACTGGAGTGAGGTGCCATTGCCTTCTCCGCTGGTTGAGTGATATTTTATTGTGTATAGACTATATTTTAAAGTCGATCCACTCATTGATGGACACTTAGGATGTTTCCATATCTTGCCTATTGCAAATAATGATGCAATGAACATGGAAGAATAACTTTTCAAATTAGTGTTTTGGTTTCTTCAGATACCAAGAAGTGAAATTGCTGGATTATATAGTCCAAAGAAGGGCTTCCCTGGTGGCTCAGATGGTTAAAAAAAAATTTGCCTGAGATACAGGATACTTGGGTTCAAACCCTGAGTCAGGAAGATCTCCTAGAGAAGGGAATTGTTACCCACTCGAGTATTCTTGTCTGGAGAATTCCATGCACAGAGGAGCCTGGCAAGTTACAGTCCATACAATCACAAACAGTCAGACACACATGAGCAACTAACTCCCTTTGGACTATAAGATATAAGAATATGGTAGTTTAGCTCTAATTTTTTCTGGCATCTCTATACCTCATTTACCATATCAGTCAGTCAGTTCAGTCACTCAGTCATGTCCGACTCTTTGCGACCCCATGAATTGCAGCACACCAGGCCTCCCTGTCTATCACCAACTCCCGGAGTTCACCCAAACTCATGTTCATCATGTCGGTGATGCCATCCAGCCATCTCATCCTCTGTCGTCCCCTTCTCCTCCTGTCCCCTATCCCTCCCAGCATCAGAGTCTTCTCCAATGCATCAACTCTTCTCATGAGGTGGCCAAAGTACTGGAGTTTCAGCTTTAGCATCAGTCCTTCCAATGAACACCCAGGACTGATCTCCTTTAGGATGGACTGGTTGGATCTCCTTGCAATCCAAGGGATTCTCAAGAGTCTTCTCCAGCACCACAGTTCAAAAGCATCAATACTTCGGCGCTCAGCTTTCTTCACAGTCCAACTCTCACATCCATACATGACCACTGGAGAAACCATAGCCTTGACTAGATGGACCTTTGTTGGCAAAGTAATGTCTCTGCTTTTGAATATGCTGTCTAGGTTGATCATAACCTTCCTTCCAAGGAGTAAGCGTCTTTTAATTTCATGGCTGCAGTCACCATCTGCGGTGATTTTGGAGCCCCAAAAAATAAAGTCTGACACTGTTTCCACTGTTTCCCCATCTATTTCCCATGAAGTGATGGGACCAGATGCCATGATCTTAGTTTTCTGAATGTTGAGTTTTAAGCCAACTTTTTCACTCTCCTCTTTCACTTTCATCAAGAGGCTTTTTAGTTCCTCTTCACTTTCTGCCATAAGGGTGGTGTCATCTGCATATCTGAGGTGATTGATATTTCTCCCAGCAATCTTGATTCCAGCTTGTGCTTCTTCCAGTCCAGCATTTCTCATGATGTACTCTGCATATAAGTTAAATAAGCAGGGTGACAATATACAGCCTTGACGTACTCCTTTTCCTATTTGGAACCAATCTGTTGTTCCATGTCCAGTTCTAACTGTTGCTTCCTGACCTGCATATAGGTTTCTCAAGAGGCAGGTCAGGTGGTCTGGTATTCCCATCTCTTTCAGAATTTTCCACAGTTTATTGTGATCCACACAGTCAAAGGCTTTGGCCTAGTCAGTAAAGCAGAAATAGATGTTTTTCTGGAACTCTCTTACTTTTTCAGTGATTCAGCAGATGTTGGCAATTTGATCTCTGATTCCTCTGTCTTTTCTAAATCCAGCTTGAACATCTGGAATTTCACAGTTCACATATTGCTGAAGCCTGGCTTGGAGAATTTTGAGCATTACTTTACTAGCATGTTAGATGAGTGCAATTGTGCGGTAGTTTGAGCATTCTTTGGCATTGCCTTTCTTTGGGATTGGAATGAAAACTGACCTTTTCCAGTCCTGTGGCCACTGCTGAGTTTTCCAAATTGAGTGCAGCACTTTCACAGCATCATCTTTCAGGATTTGAAATAGCTCAACTGGAATTCCATCACCTCTGCTAGCTTTGTTCGTAGCTTTCTAAGGCCCACTTGACTTCACATTCCAGGATGTCTGGCTCTAGGTCAGTGGTCACACCATTGTGATTATCTGGGTCATGAAGATCTTTTTTGTACAGTTCTTCTGTGTATTCTTGCCACCTCTTCTTAATATCTTCTGCTTCTGTTAGGTCCATACCATTTCTGTCCTTTATCGAGACCATCTTTGCATGAAATGTTCCCTAGATATCTCTAATTTTCTTGAAGAGATCTCTAGTCTTTCCCATTCTGTTGTTTTCCTCTATTTCTTTGCATTGATCGCTGAGGAAGGCTTTCTTATCTCTCCTTGCTATTCTTTGTAACTCTGCATTCAGATGCTTATATCTTTCCTTTTCTCCTTTGCTTTTCGCTTCTCTTCTTTTCACAGCTATTTGTAAGGCTTCCCCAGACAGCCATTTTGCTTTTTTGCATTTCTTTTCCATGGGGATGGTCTTGATCCCTGTCTCCTGTACAATGTCACGAACCTCCGTCCATATTTCATCAGGCACTCTATCTATCAGATCTAGTCCCTTAAATCTATTTTCCATATAGATTGCACCTATTAACATTCCCACCAACAGTGCCCAAGTGTTCCCTTTTCTTCACTTTCTCACCAATGCTTATTTTTTTTTAAACACTTGATCTATATTTTATTTGTAAATCAATAAATACATATGCTACACCAAAATATCGAGACAATTAAGACTGCATTAGTAATGCATATGTATGGTGAATGAAACTCTATTTGAACCAGTTTCAGTGTTTTGTAAATAGCATAATCACTGAAAAATATATTGTAAATGCAGAGCTGTCCCTCAGTATCCATGGGGGATTGGTCCCAAGATGCTCCCCCACTCCTGGGATACCAGAATCTGTGGATACTCAAGTCCCTTATACAAGATGGTATGGTTTTGCATACAACTTATGCACACCCTCCCATAGACTTTAAATCTCTAGATTACTTTTAATACCTAATACAATGCAAATACTATGTAGTTGACAGTGCACAACAAATTCAAGGTTTTCTGAAACTTTCTAGTATCTCTTTTTTCCTGAATATTTCCAAACCAACAGTTGAATTCAAAGAAGGGGAACTCACAGGTACAGAAGGCTGACTGTACCGTGTTTATAATCTCATTTGTATTTTTCTCTCCTCACGATAGCCAGTCTCACTGTGGCTTTGATTTGCATTTCCCTGATGATGAGTGATGTTGAGCATCTTCTCATGTACCTGTTGGCCTATCTGTATACTTCTTTGTGTAAAGTGTTTATTCAGATCCTTTGCTCACTTTTTCACCAGAATTGTTGTGTTTGTTTTTTTTTTTTCTTTTGCTACTTAATTGTATGAGTCTCTGACACATTTTTAACACTAATCACTTATTAGATAAACGGTTTAAAACACTTTCTCCCACTCATTCAAGTTGCCTGCACTTTCAGTATTTTGCCTGGAAATCTTCTTATCCAGATCAGCAAGTTCATTAGCTGCAAATTTTCTATCTTCCATGATATAATGTGGCCAAAAATTCCACCAGATGTAACACAGCTAACCCTTTTCTTGAGCATCCACTAGCAATTTTCTTGCTGCTATTCCAGGCTTCCCTAACAGTTTTCTCACTGATTCTTCAGCCTCTTCCACCCAGTATCAAAACTCATGATGTTACCAAGTGCAAGTCTGTACACCTAACACACAGTGAGGCCAGACACCACCAAAATGTCAAAGTTTGGAGCAGAGAAAGGTTTATGGCAGGGTCATGTAAAGAGATGGGTAGCTTATACCATAAAGTCTCCAAATTTCCCCAAAGCTTCAGCAAAACCCTCTTACAGGAAGGGTGAGGGAAGGGGGTGGTTAGCTGTTGCAAACTTCTTGGTGTCAGATCCTTTGTTCTTGAGGTCAGGTCACAGGTCACCATATTCCTGTAAACCTCCACAAAAACAAATGTTATTCTCTGTTCTGACAAAAGGGGGTAAGGGCCCAAGTCTTAACTCTCACCCTCCAAGGTCCAGGCCAGGCTACCAGGAGGGGAGGAAGGGTACCAGCCCAGAAGCACTCGCCCAGCACCTGGTCTGGGTCTTCCTAAGCACCCAGGCCCAGTGGGAGAGGCCTATCTTAGTTGGTGGTACCCTCAGGGCCAGATCCCTAGACCCTGCCTGGCCATCATCCCTGAGGGCACTAGGCACCCAGCCAGCTCTCAGGCTTTTCACTGAAACTGGAGAGAATCGTTTGTACAGGATTACTAGGAAAGCAAACTGCGGCAAACACCCACCAGGTTAAGCTCCCACTCGCCACAACTGCTCCTCTTTGAGAACAGCCCCAACCACAGAGGTGGGCCTCAAGTAACTGAATTCAAGGCCCTTACAACTTAACCTCTGACCATCTCCTAAAGGCAGACAACTGAGCTAAGCTGGAACAAGTACTGAAACATGAATGGAGAAACCAATGCTAGTTGACGCTCTTACCTGCCCATGGCAGTGTCCACATACTCCTGTTGGTGAGGTCTCCGTGGACCATGACCCATAGAGACTGGTGCTGCTATTAGGTCGTGGGAAGGAGGGAGCGGCTCATGGCTGCCTCAGGGCCTAGGCTCAGCTGGTGGGTGGCTGTGGTGAGGGCTCTGGGCCTCTATAGACACAGCCCCCAGCCTGTACCCAGGACTCAGCTTACCCACCAGCTGTAGGTTGGAGAGTCTGGAGAACCCAGGCAGACAGCCAAAGTCCACCTTGCACCATAGTCTTACGGGAGAACCACTGTCCACTGACAGTTGATCCAAAGGGAACTCTAGCTGCCAGGCTATACATCTTGCACCAAGTGTCTTATGGTATCCGGAAGTCTTGCAGTAACTAAGGGTCTCAGGGTAAATGATGGTCTCACCGTAACCAAAGATCTCGTGGTTATTAACAGTCTTGTGGTAACAAACGGTCTCGCAGTAACCAAAGGTCTCGTGATAACAGTCTCCTAACTAATGGTCTTCTGGTAACTAACAGCCTTCTGGTAGCCAAAAGTCTCACGATAACTAACAGTCTCGTGGTAACTTACTGTCTTACAGTAGCCAAAGGTCTCTCGGTAACTAACACTCTCTAGGTAACTGATGGTCTCACGATAACTAACAGTCTAGTAGTAACAGTAGGTCTCATGGTAATTAATGGTCTCGCAGTACCAGCTGTGTGCCCGCTCTGCCAATAATGGATGTTTTTGGTTTTTGCAGTGGCAGCACCAATGTCTGTTTCACTTATCTGTTTCTGTGTGATAATGCAGCCCTGCATTTAGTAGCTTAAGTCAGTATCAGTTTTACTGCTCAGAGTGTGTGGGCCAGGACCTTGGGTGGGGTTGGTGGGAGAAGTTCTGGGCTGCAGTGTGGTCAGCTTGGGCAGAAGAGGTT
Organism: Bubalus kerabau; assembly: GCF_029407905.1. NCBI lineage: Eukaryota > Metazoa > Chordata > Mammalia > Artiodactyla > Bovidae > Bubalus > Bubalus kerabau. The sequence goes on from NC_073642.1 coordinate 29,321,255, forward strand.
GGATGATCCCAGCTTCTGCTCATGACGTTGGTTGGCTTGGGTTCCTCGGTTCTCCTCTTATCGTCTGGACCCTCTTTCCTTCCATGTCACTTTGCTATCAGCGTCCTCTGGACTTGCATACATGCCAGCTGGCTTCCAAAGTGCAGAAACAGAAGCTACAAGACCTCTGGAGGCCCTAGCTGAAAACACAGACAGCGTCACTTGCACTGCATCCCATGGTCAGAAAAAGTCAGAGCCAGTCCAGAATCAAAGGAGGAAAGAAGGAATGTCAGTTCTGAGTTGGAAAAGTCACATTGCAGAAGGGCATACAGAATGGGACAAATTGCTGTGACCATCCTTAGGAACAACCTACCCCATGGACAGATGGAGAAAGGTCACGAGCCCACATGCTCTCTGAGGCCGCTTCTATTCCTATCCAGCAGTGAACCTGAGGTTCAAACCATCTCCTTAGCAAAGTGGCAAATTAATCTAAGGTAGGTCAGAAGGGAGTTAAGCCAACAAGGAATCAATACAAGGCTGCTTTTACGACATTCCCATCTGTATTTTCTTGGGCATTTTGAGAGACAAGCCACCTCTGAGAACAACCTGTGAATGACTGTAAATTCCAAAAAGTGTTAGTCGCTCAGTTGTGACTCGTTGCGACCCCATGGACTGTAGCCTTCCAGGCTCTTTTGTCCATGGAATTATCCAGTCAAGAATACTGGAGTGGGTAGCCATTTCCTTCTCCAGGGGATGTCCCGACCCAGGGAGTAAACCCAGGTCTCCTGCATTGCAGGTAGACTCTTTACCATGTGAGCCAATGGGAAGCCCTAAATTCCAAAGCAGTGTCCGTCTGTGAGGCTGACCCTGCCTTTCCATGATTCCTCCTGGGGTCAGAGATACACCCTCTGGAACAAGCTCTCTTCCAAATATGGCTTTCTTTTTTCATAATTATTCTTTTTTCAAAAAGTTAAAAGAAAACAACCTTTCTTTGGGGTGGGGGGAAGTGGATCATTTTTAAAATCTTGACTGAATTTGTTACAATATTATCTCTGTTTTATGATTTGCTTTTTTGGCCCCCAGTCATGTGAGATCTTGGAGAAGGTAATGGCACCCCACTCCAGTACTCTTGCCTGGAAAATCCCATGGATGGAGGAGCCTAGTAGGCTGCAGTCCATGGGGTCGCTAAGAGTCAGACACGACTGAGCGACTTCACTTTCACTTTTCACTTTCATGCATTGGAGAAGGAAATGGCAACTCACTCCAGTGTTCTTGCCTGGAGAATCTCAGGGACGGGGGAGCCTGTTGGGCTGCCTTTTATGGGGTCGCACAGAGTCAGACACGACTGAAGTGACTTAGCAGTAGCAGCATGTGAGATCTTAGCTCCACAATCAGGGATCAAACCTTCACCTCCTGCACTGGAAGGCGAAGTCCTAGCCATTGGACCACCAGGGAAGTCCCTACTTGTTATTTTTTTTTTTTTAATTTTTATATAGAAGTAAGTTGATTTCTTGGAGATAATGAGGGACAGGGAGGTCTGGTGTACTGCAGTCCATGGGGTCGCAAAGAGTCGGACACGACCAGGTGACAACAACGAAAGAGTTGATTTACACTGTTGTATTAGTTTCAGGTGTCCAGCAAAGTGACTCAGCATACATATACATATATCTACTCTTTTTCAGATACGTTTTATATATAGGTTATTAGAGAATACAGAGTAGAGTTCTCTGTGCTCTACAATAGGTTCTTGTTGATGGCCTGTTTTATATATAGTACTGTGTGTATGTTAATCCCAAACTCCTACTGAATATGGCTTTTATTCAGATTTAGATATTCTTGACTCAAGGCTCAACACCTCCCAGCTATTTTTACTTGTCTATCCTAAGTCATGATTTCCCAAACATGTGTCTGTGTGTATAATCTATACTCATACCATGAATTTTTGCCCAGTTAGTATTTAAGAAGAAAGGAAAGTAACAGATTATTCAAAGTACTAAAATATCTGACAGTGCAAACAAATGGGATATTTACTGTAAATGTATTTGTTACACAGCTTCCCTGGTGGCTCAGTTAGTAGAGTCTGTCTGCAGTCCAGGAAACCCAGGTTCGATCCCTGGGTGAGGAAGATCCCCTGGAGAAGGAAATGGCAACCCACTCCAGTATTCTTGCCTGGAGAATTCCATGGACAGAGGAGCCTGGTGGACTACAGTCCATGGGGTCACAAAGAGTTGGACATGACTGAGTGACTAACACTTTCTTTCTTTCTGGCTTAAACATTCATTTTCATCTTGTGGAAAACCAGTGCTTGATCTTTTCCCAGCTTTTTCATTATCTATTCACTCTTAACCAAAATAATTATCTAAATGGAGCATTTTCTATAATTAGTATTCAGTGGGTGATACAAGTGGGGAGCAGTAATATACAAATTCTGAGAAGAGCTGCACACAAAGTGTACTGTTAGGTTACAACTGACAAAAAAAAAAAAAAAAAAAATTGCCCAGATAAGACAAACTCTGCTTGATGCTTTTTGTGCCAAATGAAAAATAGGATCATATATGACTGGCCAAGAATCATTTCTCCCCATGGATGGTGCTTATGTAAGAAAATGCATCAGACCCAAAATTGTTACTGAAAGGTATGTGTGGGGGTCTGGCTGCTTGCCGGTTAAAAGCCAATAAGCAGGGCAGGTTGGCGGGAAGGAAAGTTTGCTTTATTTCAGATGCCAGTAACTGGCACGGGTGGAGGGGAGAGTGGCAGACATCTGTCCAAAGGCGGACTCCCCTGCTGGCAAGCAAGGGGTGAGAGCATTTATAGACAGAGTAGGGGAGGGTGGTTACATGCAGAAACAGCATAGTCATCTCTGTCATCTTCAAATGATCATCAGTGGTCTGACTAGCATCATCTTGGTTCCAGAATGGTTCATTCTGCCTGCTCTGGGTCCATCCATGTCCCTCGGTACTAGGCCTCCTTTTTATTTATATATTTGCCTAGTTGTCCACACTGGGGGAAAACTAATCAGATATCATGAACAGGCTGAGAGGTACATGAATAGGGAAATGCTTTACAGGCCATACATTTTATCATTCATACCCAGTTGTCCTGCAAACATTGTACATATGCTTTAAGTGGTACACTTAAACCCAGCACTGTTACATATTATGAGCAGTTATACTTTACTGGACAATTTTTCCATCCTGAACATTGAGGTCAAAAATATGGTTAGAAACAAAACAGTTACTTTCCATTAGAAGTCTCTGTTATCAAATCAGATCAATATTCCAGGAGAACTTTTCTTAACAGAGAGAAAAACCAACTTCAGTCTTGCATCAGTTTCACAGAGTCTGACACGACTGAAGCAACTTAGCAGCAGCAGCAGCACTGTTAATAAAATTCATATACCTACTTAAATTTAGTCTAATCTTAATCCTGACAATGTACACAATTCTTTTTTTTTCAAAATTCCCTTTTCACAAACCTTTGTCACTTTCTAGATCCAAACAAATTTGTCCTGTATTTCTTCATCCAGAAACAAACAACTGTAGGACAAAATTATTATCATCATTTTTCCTCAACAAAAATATTTCCACTCTTTATACCTTCTCTTTGTCGACAATGTATATCCTACTTCCTTTACATACCAAAATGTTTCACTTATCATTTTTACATATCACAATTTCTAAGAAGGACTGATGTTGAAGCTGAAACTCCAATACTTTGGCCACCTGATGCAAAGAGCTGACTCATTGGAAAAGACCCTGATGCTGGGAAAGATTGAGGGCAGGAGGAGAAGGGGACAACAGAGGATAAGATGTTTGGATGGCATCACCAACTCAATGGACATAAGTTTGGGTAAACCCCAGGAGTTGGTGATGGACAGGGAGGCCTGGCATGCTGCAGTCCATGGGATCACAAAAAGTCAGACATGACCGAGCGACTGAACTGAACTGAACTGAACCCTTGAAAGTTTTAACAAAACCAAGAAACAAGTGACTGAAACGTTACACCATCTTTTTCGACTGGCAAACTTAAGAAGATACTTCATAACCTCAAAAACATACATTTTTTTTCATAGTGTAATTTTTCTTCAGCGTTTCATCATGTATGTTTAATAAACCCAAACATCTTTAGTTTCTGTCTTGGTCTTACAAGAATGCAAAAACAGGTAATCAATTTATGGATTATAGCCAGAATAGCCAAATTATACATTCAATTGTAAAGCCTTTTTTCCTTTGCATAGTTAAATCAAGGCTGAAGATCCAGGCAAAGTGAACTGTGTTTATATTTCAAGGACATGATGAACGTCAACCTCAAACTTTTTCCCAGGCATAATTTTGTTTTCTCAGGGTCTGAAAAAAGTGTTTTATTAAGTTAGCTTTCCCTAACTGCATATGCAAAAATAATCCATTTTTTTTTAATTTCAAGAGTTTCATTTTAACCAATCTTCCCTGTAGTCTGAAGAATACTATAGCTATACATTGTCCAAAAGAAAATCATCTTTCTTTTTTAGTCATAAATTCACAGTTAAGATTTTTCTTAATCAACTGAACCAGAATTTCCCATTTTACATAAGGCAATAAGAGTACCAATCATACAAATGGAATACATGCCCACACACCAAATGACAGATATGTCATAAACCCTCTCTTACTTGGGACCTGAGTGCATGCCAAGGGTGACTAGTACAGAGTCCCAGGCAAACATTTTCCTGATTCAAATGGTCCTCACTGGTAGTCAAATGTAAGAACCAATTGCAAATTACCCAAATGACACTCACTGGTCATAAATGGTCCTCAACAATAGTCAGATGTCAGAACCAATTGCAAAGAATGCCCCAAAGCACTTCATGCTCACAAACAGTCCTCAATGGCAGACAGACATCAGAACCAATTGGCAAAAATGCCCAAATAGCAGTCAGTGCTCATAAACAATCGTCAACATCAGACACATGTCAGAACCAACTGGCAAAGTGCCCAAAAAGCACTTCGTATGTCTCAAGCAGTTCTCAACGTCAGACACTCATCAGAATCAACAGGCAAGAATGTCCAAATAGCCCTAGCATTCACAAATGGGAAGGTTGTCCGTATGCACACCGGTGGACTTAGCCCTGTCTTGGAGCTCGTCAGCTCATCCCAAATGCAAGTTTCCTTTCCACCAAGAAAAGTGTAAGTTGACAGCCAGGGCCAGGCAGGGGAAAAACAGGGAGGTTCCTCAAAACAAATGGTTTCAGCAATTGCTAGGAACGTCCCCCAAATCTACCTGGGGTTAGCTAGCTTACAGTAGCAGGCTAATACATTATCATAGCCACAGCTCTTCCCTGGAAGACTCAGGAGAGCCAGGTGCCATGAACGCTCAGGAGTCAGCCATAGCCAGCCCCGCTCCGGGTGCCAAAATCTGTTACTGAAAGGTATGTGTGGGAGGTCCAGCTGCTCACCTCTCAAAAGTCAATAAGCAGGCCAGGTTTGTGGAAAGGAAAGTTTGCTTTATTTCAGATGCCGGCAACTGGGTGGGAGGGTGGCAGATATCTGTCCAAAGGCCAACTCCCCCCACCATCCTGACAAGCAGCAGATAAGAGTATTTATGGACAGAGTTGGGGGGCGGGTGGTGTTAGATGCAGAAACAACATAGTCATCTCTAACAGTCATCTTCAACTGGTCATCAGTGGTCTGACTAGCATCATCTTGGTTGTTTTAGGTAAAGTTAATCTTCAATTCTGGGGAGCACTTGTTCCCATTTCTTTGCAGTCAGTTCTCAGAATTATGGCAGCTCAAGTCCTGGGTACAGTCTGGTCATCATGTAGTTAACTTCTCCACCTGGGGTTTTGGTATCTATAAGACAGCTCACAGGACATGGCTCAGAATATTATCTACAGCCCTTGAGAAAGAACTAAAGGTCCTTGTATGCTTAATGACTACATTATTATTATTTATTCTCCTTAGACTGTTTTCCTTTGTTTCAGCATTTCTCACTTCTCTGATTAAATTTATTCTTTGACTCAGGCAGAAGACACAGTACGGGGACAAGGATCATAAGAATCCTGCTCCATTTCAAAATCAGGGTGAAGCTTTCACTAGTCGGGGAAGGTGACTGGAGAAAGATGAGAATAAAGAAGATCTATGACCAATAAAAAGAATAAGAACTTAATCACAGTCATATCAGCCCCCAACCAGGGATTTCAGAAAGCCTTAATCATGTCCTGTGGTGTTAAGACAACAACCCTACATTTTCCTGACAACAGATGTTGGTGCTTGTATTTTGGTCTTTGCCTCCAAGCACTGGCCTCCTCATAAAGTCAGACAGCTTTAAAAATGTATGTGTGTATGTATTTGTTTTATAAATAGAAATATATTTGAGGTTATATGAAAGGAGCAAAGTATTTATCTCATCACCCAGTTAAGGACTGTAAAAATATTCATGCCCTATAATGTCCTTTACAACAGTAAAGTAAGTGGGAGTGTTGCTTTGAATTTATGAAGAATAACATATATAATTAATGACTTTCCCCTTCTGTCTGCATTGTACTGCTCAGTTTTTTTCAGACTTTGTGAAAAGGCTATATATAGGGAAAAATAATGTGTATACGTAATAATAAAGAAATACCGGTGCTCCGTGACAGAGGGGTGGGAAGTGGGAGGGAAGTTCAAGAGGGAGGGGACATACATATACCTATGGCTGATTCATGTTGATGGATGGCAGAAACCAACAGTGTTCTGTAAAGCAATTATCCTCCAATTAAAAATAAAATATATTTTCTAATGAAAGAAATAATGTGGACTATCAATGAGATGAAAAATGACCCATTTGGATACACTTATTAATAGTTTGAAGATAGTTCCAGATATTCTCTCTACATTCACCTTTAATATTTAGTGCATAACTGGCATAAGAAGATCTTCAAAATTAGGTAACTCAGATATATCCTCAGATCAGATCAGATCAGTCGCTCAGTTGTGTCCGACTCTTTGCGACCCCATGAACCGCAGCACGCCAGGCCTCCCTGTCCAACACCAACTCCCGGAGTTCACTGAGACTCACATCCATCGAGTCAGTGATGCCATCCAGCCATCTCATCCTCTGATGTATCCTAGTTGAACACAAAAAAGTGAGAAAAAACTAATTTTGCTAAATATATAATAGAGGGTAGAAGACTGTTGGAACTGTAGAAATCTTTTTCAAAATTGATTCTGAAAAAAAAAAAAAATCTGACTCTGAAACTAGTGGCAATGGTTGTTCAACAATGTGATAGGATTAAATGCCTCCGAATCGTACACATTAACATGACTGAAATGGAAAATTTTGCTATATGGATTTTACCATAATCAGATCAGATCAGATCAGTCGCTCAGTCGTGTCCGACTCTTCTCGACCCCATGAATCGCAGCACGCCAGGCCTCCCTGTCCATCACCAACTCCCAGAGTTCACTGAGACTCACGTCCATCAAGTCAGTGATGCCATCCAGCCATCTCATCCTCTGTCGTCCCCTTCTCCTCCTGCCCCCAATCCCTTCCAGCATCAGAGTCTTTTCCAATGAGTCAACTCTTGGCATGAGGTGGCCAAAGTACTGGAGTTTCAGCTTTAGCATCATTCCTTCCAAAGAAATCCCAGGGCTGATCTCCTTCAGAATGGACTGGTTGGATCTCCTTGCAGTCCAAGGGACTTTCAAGAGTCTTTTCCAACACCACAGTTCAAAAGCATCAATTCTTCGGCACTCAGCCTTCTTCACAGTCCATCTCTCACATCCATACATGACCATAGGAAAAACCATAGCCTTGACTAGATGAACCTTTGTTGGCAAACTAATGTCTCTGCTTTTGAATATGCTATCTAGGTCGGTCATAACTTTCCTTTCAAGGAGTAAGCGTCTTTTAATTTCATGGCTGCAGTCACCATCTGTAGTGATTTTGGAGCCCAGAAAAATAAAGTCTGGCACCGTTTCCACTGTTTCCCCATCTATTTCCCATGAAGTGGTGGGACCGGATGCCATGCTTTTCGTTTTCTGAATGTTGAGCTTTAAGCCAAAATGACCTTTCTGGACTTCCCTGGTGGCCAGTGGTTAAGAATCCACCTGCCGATGTAAGGGACTCTAGTTTGATACCTGATCCAGGAAAATCCCACATGCCAAGGGTCAACTAACCCTATGCATCATAATACTGAACCCTGCGTGCCCTAGAGCCTGTGCTCTGCAATAAGAAGCCACTGCAATGAGAAGCCTGCATGCCACAACTAGAGAGTAGACCCCACCTGCCACAACTAGAGAAAGCCTGCATGGCAACAAAGACCCAGCACAACCAAAGATAAATAAATATATTTTTTTTAAGGATGACCTTTAAAAAAACAACAACCCATAATTCATCTAAATAGGCCTGGAAATCTACTCTGCTAGGAAGCTAAGATCTGAGACTTGAAGGAGAAAAGAACAAACCTGGATTGAATTTGCTGGGATTGCCCATCATTGTTTTTGTTGACAACCTGCGAAATGTTTACAAACTTCAAGGCAAACCCGAGTTCAGTAAGTACAATCAGGAAAGATGTGACATGCACTTGGGCCCAGGCAGATGGTACCCAGGTGTCTCTGGATGTTGAATTGGCCCAGTTCCCTACTGAGCCCGTAGCAGAGAGGAGCTGGTTTGAGAGCTACTGATCCTAAGAGTGTGCAGCAGAGTCAGCTGGCCATAAACGGGGCCAGCACAAGTGGCCTTTCATGCCAGAGCCCTGCTGGCCGCCAAGAGGACAATCCCTCCATTCATTTCTTCTCTTTGGACACTTGTAGTCTTGGGGCCTTTTGGATGTTTGTTGTTGCAGATGACAGAAAATAGGGGTGGATCAGTGTTATAATAGGATTTTCTTTCTTTTAAAAAAATTTTTTTTTCTTTTTAAAATACATTTATTTTTTATTGAAGGATAATTGCTTTACAGAATTTTGCTGTTTCCTGTCATGAATCATGAATCAATATGAATCAGCCACGGGTATACATATATCCCCTCCCTTTTGAACCTCTCTCCCATCTCCCTCCCCATCCCAACCCTATATGTTGATACAGAGCCCCTGTTTGAGTTTCCTGAGCCATACAGAAAAATTCCTGTTGGCTATCTATTTTACATATGGTAATGTACATTTCCATGTTACTCTTTCCATATATCTCACCCTTTCCTCCCCTCTCCCCGTGTCCATAAGTCTATTCTCTATGTCTGTTTCTCCACTGTTGTTCTGTAAGTAACACATGAAAAGATGGTCAACATCGCTCATTATTAGAGAAATGCAAATCAAAACTACCATGAGATATCACATCACACTGGTCAGAATGGCCCTCATCAAAATATCTACAAACAATAAATGCTGGAGAGGGTGTGGAGAAAAGGGAACGCTCTTGCACTGTTGGTGGGAATGTAAAGTGATACAGCCACTATGGAAGACGGTATGGAGATTCCTTAAAAAACTAGGAATAAAACTACCATATGACCCAGAAATACCACTCCTAGGCATATACCCTGAGGAAACCAAATTGAAAGAGAAATATGTATCCTATTGTTCATTGCAGCACTATTTACAATAGTTAGAACATGAAAGCAACCTAGATGTCCACCATCAGATGAATGGATAAGGAAGTTGTGGTACATATGCACAATGGAATATTACTCAGCCAAAAAAGGAACACATTTGAGTCAGTTCTAAAGAGGTGGATGAACCTAGAACTTTTATGCGGAGTGAAGTGAGTCAGAAAGAGAAAGATCTATATCATATTCTAACGCATAAATATGGAATCTAGAAAAATGGTACTGAAGAATTTATTTACAGGGCAACAATGGAAAATTTTACTTATTTATTTATTTATTTGTTTGTATGTGGCACTCAGGATCCTCCATCTTCATTGCACCGTGTAGGATCTAGTTCCCTGACCAGGGATCAGACCTTGGTGCCCTACATTGGAAATACAGAGTCTTAACCACTGGGCCACCAGGGAAGTCCAAGTAGGATTTTCTTTAGACTAGGAAAATCCCTGATTAGAAATAAAACAATAGAAAATGGGGAAGGTGAACAATACCAGGCAGCATAGCTCCTGAGAAAATGATTTTATCCAGACTTTATCCTAAAATATAAGGTGGCCCAGCACAACTCTAGGCCAGGTCATGGATTATTAAAGTGTCATACATCAGATGGCCAACAGGGACATGATGAGATGCTCATCATTGCTAATTATTGGAGAAATGCATATCAAAATTACAATGAGGTATCACCTCACCAGGTCTGAATGGTCATCATCAAAAAGTCTACAAATAAAAAATGCTGGAGAAGATGTGTAAATTGGTGCAGCCACTATGGAGAACAGAATGGGTTCCTTAAAAAACTAAAAAATAGAACTACCATATGATCCAGCAATCTTACTTCTGGGCAAACCATAATTTGAGAATGTATATATACCCCAATGTTCACTGCAGCATTGTTTAGAATAGCCAGGACATGGAAGCAACCTAAATGTCCATTGACAGATGACTTGATAAAGATGTGGTACATATATGCAATGGAATATTACTTGACCATAAAAAAATAATGCTATTTGCAGCAACATGGATGAACCTAGAGATGATCATACTAAGTGAAGTAAGTCAGACAGAGAAAGACAAATATCATATGATATCGCTTATATGTGGAATCTTAAAAAAAAAAAAGAGTATAAATGAACTTATCTACAAAATAGAAAGGCCCACAGACATAGAAAATAAACTTATGGTTACCAACAGGGAAAGGGTGGGAGAGCGGTAAATCAGAAATTTGGGATTAACAGACAGACCTTACTACATATAAAAAAGATAACCAACAAGGACCTACTGTACAGCACAGGAAACTATACTCAATATTTTCTGATAACTTATATGGGAAAAGAATCTGAAAAAGAATAGATATAGCTATATGTATAACTGAATCACTGTGCTTGTTATACACCTGAAACTAACACAACATTGTAAATCAACTACAATAAAATAAAATTTTAAAAAAGATGTATCCAGATGAAAATAAATAAATATATTTTTTAACAAAAGAAATGAAAAAAGAAAATTAAGTTTTTTTTCTGGAGGGCCCAGCAAACTTCTCAGCTTGCTCACTGATCTGATTTGGGTCTCATGCCAATTTCTGAACTGATTTAGGGCCATGAATATGGGTCATTCTCTGACCAACCACCTCCCAGGTCTGGAGGTGAAATTTACCTTCACTAAGGCACATGAGGGGTCCCATGAGTAGGGTTGGGGAAAAGAACCACACAAAATTGGAGCTCTGTTAGCAAGGAGGAAGCAGTGAGTGAGTGCTGTGTAAGCACAGAAAATGCAGAAGGAGGAAGGTGCAGGATGGTATATACAGAAGGCTGACAGTTTTTGTTAAAAAAGAGAGAGCTGGAGAGATAGATAAATATATATATATTCATGTACTCATAAAATAATTTAGATGGGAAACACCCAGGTGTCAGGTGAACTGTTCACTCTACACTTATTTATACCGTAAAAGAAATTTTATTTTGGCCACATAGCTTGTGCATCTTAGTTCCCTGACCAGGAATCAAGCTTACCCCCTGCATTGAAAGTGTGGAGTCCCTATACCTTTAGTTGAGCTGTAGGAGTTGCTTGTATATTCTCGAGATTAGTTGTTTGTCAGTTGCTTCATTTGCTATTATCTTCTCCCATTCTGAAGGCTGTCTTTTCACCTTGCTAATAGTTTCCTTTGATGTGCAGAAGCTTTTAAGGTTAATTAGGTCCCATTTGTTTATTTTTGCTTTTATTTCCAATATTCTGGGAGGTGGGTCATAGAGGATCCTGCTGTGATGTATGTCAGAGAGTGTTTTGCCTATGTTGTCCTCTAGGAGTTTTATAGTTTCTGGTCTTACGTTTAGATCTTTAATCCATTTTGAGTTTATTTTTGTGTATGGTGTTAGAAAGTGTTCTAGTTTCATTCTTTTACAAGTGGTTGACCAGAGTTCCCAGCACCACTTGTTAAAGAGATTGTCTTTAATCCATTGTATATTCTTGCCTCCTTTGTCGAAGATAAGGTGTCCATAAGTGCGTGGATTTATCTCTGGGCTTTCTATTTTGTTCCATTGATCTATATTTCTGTCTTTGTGCCAGTACCATACTGTCTTGATAACTGTGGCTTTGTAGTAGAGCCTGAAGTCAGGTAGGTTGATTCCTCCAGTTCCATTCTTCTTTCTCAAGATCGCTTTGGCTATTCGAGGTTTTTTGTTTTTCCATACAAATTGTGAAATTATTTGTTCTAGCTCTGTGAAGAATGCCAATCAAAAAATGGGCCAAAGAACTAAATAGACATTTCTCCAAAGAAGACATAAAGATGGCTAACAAACACATGAAAAGATGCTGAACATCACTCATTATCAGAGAAATGCAAATCAAAACCACTATGAGGTACCATTTCACACCAGTCAGAATGGCTGCAATCCAAAAGTCTACAAGTAATAAATGCTGGAGAGGGTGTGGAGAAAAGGGAACCCTCTTCCACTGTTGGTGGGAATGCAAACTAGTGCAGCCACTATGGAGAACAGTGTGGAGATTCCTTAAAAAACTGGAAATAGACATGCCTTATGATCCAGCAATCCCACTGCTGGGCATACACACTGAGAAAACCAGAAGGGAAAGAGACACGAGTACCCCAATGTTCATCGCAGCACTGTTTATAATAGCCAGGACATGGAAGCAACCTAGATGTCCATCAGCAGATGAATGGATAAGAAAGCTGTGGTACATATACACAATGGAGTATTATTCAGCCATTAAAAAGAATACATTTGAATCAGTTCTAATGAGGTGGATGAAACTGGAGCCTATTATACAGAGTGAAGTAAGCCAGAAAGAAAAACACCAATACAGTATACTAACGCATATATATGGAATTTAGAAAGATGGTAACAATAACCCTGTGTACGAGACAGCAAAAGAGACACTGATGTATAGAACAGTCTTATGGACTCTGTGGGAGAGGGAGAGGGTGGGAAGATTTGGGAGAATGGCATTGAAACATGTAAATATCATGTATGAAATGAGTTGCCAGTCCAGGTTCGATGCACGACACTGGATGCTTGGGGCTGGTGCACTGGGACGACCCAGAGGGATGGAATGGGGAGGGAGGAGGGAGGAGGGTTCAGGATGGGGAACACATGTATACCTGTGGCGGATTCATTTTGATATTTGGCAAATCTAATACAGTTATGTAAAGTTTAAAAATAAAATAAAATTAAAAAAAAATAAATAAATAAAAAAAAAAAAAAAAGAAAGTGTGGAGTCCCTATACCTTTAAAATTTTGAACCATATTAGTGATTTGAAAAAAAAAAAAAAGAAATTAAAAAAAGTGGACCTTCAGAAGCATGAGAGTGTGAAGGGGCTTGGGGACTCCAGATCTGAACACTTTCAAGGGCTTTGCTGCAGATTAAGTGAATGCTGTGCTTACATATTCACCCAGGGTCCCAGAGGGTGATTGTTGGGTCAGATAATCACACACATACACACACACCAAACATAAACTATCAGAAGCAGTGCAGTCTGCATTCATCCTTAGGAAGGATGTCTCTACAGTTACTGCCTCCAATGGGAGGGTCATTTTAGTGACTGTGTGGGGGAGCGGCAGGCCCTTTCTTCTGTTACCAACCTCTGAAGCAGTGGTCCTCAACCAGGGGTGATTTCACATCCCTCACAGAGGGACCTCTGGCAATATCCACAGGCATTTTTGGTTGTCAGGACTTGGGGGTGGGTGCTACAGGTATTTAGTGGTTATTATAAGGGTACTGCTAAACAAGCTGGAGAAGGCAATGGCACCCCACTCCAGCAGTCTTGCCTGGAAAATCCCATGGGCGGAGGACCATGGTAGGCTGCAGTCCATGGGGTCACTAGAGTCGGACATGACTGAGCGACTTCACTTTCACTTTTCACTTTCATGCATTGGAAAAGGAAATGGCAACCCACTCCAGTGTTCTTGCCTGGAGAATCCCAGGGACGGGGGAGCCTGGTGAGCTGCCGTCCATGGGGTTGCACAGAGTCGGACACAACTGAAGCGACTTAGCAGCAGCAGCAAACAAGCTAAAATGGGGGCTTCCCTGGTGGTCCAGTGGCTAAGATTCCATGCTCCCAATCCAAGGGCCCAGGTTCACTTCCTGGTTGAGGAACCAGATCCCACGTGCCACAATCATAGATCCCAAGTGTCCCAACTAAGACCTGGCACAGCCAAATAAATAAGTAAGGCATGTTAAAATGGACAGGACAGGCAGCCACCCCCCTCCCCAATAAAAAACAATCCCTTCCAAAAGGTCAACAGTGCCACTGTTGAGAAACCCAGCTCTAAGGAAGGAAGTATAAGCCGAGCTTTCCATGGCCACCATGTAAGAAGATACCTGTCTTAGTAATTGCCACTTGTCTTACTCCCAGATGAGAGTTCTTACTAGAATCCTGCCATGAAAAGGAAGTGATGTGGGAAGCTGTGATATCCAGGCTTTAATGGAGTGCATACACAACCCTCCCTGTCAGAGTTGGTTTGCTCCATCCGAGAATGGGATATGATGCCCATGGAGCTGCCGTGCTGCACTTGTCTTCAGCAGCTCACAGCTGAGAAGCAGTCGGACGTTCTCTTTACAGGAATGTTGTGATGACCGCCTCCCATGTGCTGCTGCTGCTGCTGCTAAGTCGCTTCAGTCGTGTCCGACTCTGTGTGACCCCATAGACCGCAGCCCACCAGACTTCCCCGCCCCTGGGATTCTCCAGGCAAGAACACCAGAGTGGGTTGCCATTTCCTTCTCCAATGCATGAAGGTGAAAAGTGAAAGTGAAGTCGCTCAGTCGTGCCTGACTCTTAGCGACCCCATGGACCGCAGCCCACCAGGCTCCTCCGTCCATGGGATTTTCCAGGCAAGGGTACTGGAGTGGGGTGCCATTGCCTTCTCTGTCCCATGTGCTGAGCCTTCTTCTAATCTGTACAAATGAAACGGAGCAGGACCCTACGGTCCGTCCCCCCATGTCCTCTGCCTGCCTTTTATCTGTGGAAAACTTTAGTCAAAGAGTAAGTTTAATCAGAGAAATGAGAACATGAAGAAACAAAGGAAAACAATCAAAGGAGACCAAATAATAATAAGGTAGGCATTAAGCACAGGCAAGGACCTTTTATTTCTCCTCAAGGGCTATAGATAATATTCTGAGCCATATCCTGTGAGCTGTCTTGTAATACTGAAAGCCCCACCAGGTGGATAAGTGAACTACATGATGACCAGACTGTAGCCATGACATAAGCTGTCACAATAGCGAGAACTGGCCTCAAAGAAATGGAAACAAACTGACCTTGGAACTGAAGATAACTGTACCTGAAACAACCAAGATGATGCTGGTCAGACCAATGATGACCAACCTCAAGACGACTGTCAGAGCTGCCTGTACTGTTTCTGCACCGAGCCCCCTCCCTCAGCCTATACAAGCTCTTGCCCCCTGATTGTCAGTGAGGGAGTCAGCCTTTGGACAGATGTCTGCCTTTCCTCACCTCAGTTGCCAGTATCTAAATAAAGTAAACTTTCTTTTCCACCAACCTGGGCTGTTTATTGGCTTTTGAGTGGCGAGGGCCCAGACCCCACACAACTTTCGGAAATGGAAATATACCTAATCTTCATCAACTCCACCTCACAGATGAGGCCCAGGTAGGCTAAGGTCACTTGTCACAGTCAGACAGCTGGAGACTTGCTGAGGTGACCTCTGACCCCTGGCAGGCTGGTTTCAGAGCCTGACCGATCACATAACACACCCCTGTCCTGCTCCTGCACACCCAAACCATCCTGCCCCTCTGCATACTCTTGGGAGAAGGAAAACTCTCCTCCATGAAGGTCATTCTGACATACTTTCCAATGAATAATACACAGGAGTGACTCTTTTCCCTCATCCTCACCAACAAACAGCGGGTATAATGAAGTTTTAAAGCCTTGTCATCAACCCTTATTATTTCTGTTTTTCACCTCCCACCTTAAAATGAAATTAAGAATCTTTCCATGAATTTACATTTGTGTTTTGTGTTTCCTTTTCTATGAGAAATTTGCCTGTTTTTCTATTGGGATGTTTATTCTTTTCTTGCAGATTTAAAACACTTTGTTTATTAGGAACATGTAACAGAGGGAACATGTAACAGTTGACCATCCTGTATCATCAGTTTTTTGCCCAAATTTATCTTTTATAGCTTTTACTGTATTTTTCTCTTCCTGTGCAAAGGAGCTTCATTTTTTCTGTCCTTGGATGTATCGGTCTTTTCCTACTTGGCTTCTTGGGTCTGATGTCACCCTTGGAAACTTCTTACCTATAATATATTGGGTTAGCCATGTCAACTTAAAGAAGATACACGATGTGAGAGTTGTGAGTTAAAAGCTTTATTTGGGGCAAAATGAGGACTGCAGCCTGGGGGACAGCACCGCAGATAGCTCTGAGAAACTGCTCCACAGAGGCAGCGGGGAAGCTCAGTATATATGATTTTGGTGAAGGGGGGGGGGCGTTCAATGCAATCAAGCGTTTATTTTACAAAAGGTTTTCTGTTAGTCTCAAGGAGCTGATATCACCATAAGGGATTTAGTGCTTTTTTAGATACGAAGAGATGCAAGGATTGGGGTCATGCAGTCAGTTTCTGAAAATTAAAGACTTGTTCCACCAGTTTCCCTAGAGCACAGAGTGCCTCACTCCATCCTGAACTCTCTGGGGTGTTGAAGGTCAACAGTTGCAACAGCACAGGGTTCAATCTCTGCAGAGGCAGACGGCAATGCCCTTGGCAAGTGCCAATTTGCAATTGACAGCCAAAAGGTCCTTTGGCTTTTTTTCCATAAGATGTTATTGGAAAACATGAACAAACTTTTTAGCCAAAACAAAATTATTCGAAATATTTACCCCTGTTTCCTTTTTACAGATTCTTACTGTAGAACTCTAATCTTTGAGTCCATCTGAAGTTAATACACTAACTTTGATTGTGCTTGTGTATTTTAACATGGGAAGAATCACAAATAGATCATCTATAATCTTAACATAATGCAAATTTCAGTTGAGTCACTCTGTCTTTTGAGATTTACCAAAAAATCAACCCAAATCCCCGTTGCACACCTGAAGGGAAGCCCAACCCTGTTTCCAAGGTTTCTGTCCATCCCACAGTCAAGTCCTGATTCTCTGCTCTGGCTGAACTGTTGAGCTCGTTTGTTCCCCGACCCTCACCACAGTCTGCTCTCTGTTCCCTCAGCCAGATGAAAACTCCACCTACTGTTTTTGTCCAGTTTCAACTTTATTTTCTTGGCCTCCAAAATCACTGTGGACGGTGACTACAGCTGTCAGTTAAAAGACAGTTGCTCCTTGAAAGAAAAGCTATGACAAACCCAGACAATATATTAAAAAGCAGAGACATCACTTTTCCAACAAAGGTCCGTATAGTCAAAGCTATGGTTTTCCCATAGTCATGTACAGATCTAAGAACTGGACCATAAAGAGGGCTGAGCACCAAAGTATTGATGCTTTCCAACTGTGGGCTGGAGAAGACTCTTGAGAGTCCCTTGGACAGCAAGGAGATCAAACCTGTCAATCAACCCTGAATAGTCATTGGAAGGACTGATGTTGAAGCTAAAGCTCCAATACTTTGGCCACCTGAGGCAAAGAGCTGACTCATTGGAAAAGACCCTGATGCTGGGAAGGGCCGATGACAGGAAGAGAAGGGGGCGGCAGAGGATGAGACGGTTGGATGGCATCATCAACTCAATGGACATGAGTTTGAGCAAACCTTGGGAGATGGTGAAGGACAGGAAAGCCTGGAGTGCTGCAGTCCATGGGGTTGCAAAGAGTTGGACATGACTGAGTGACTGAACAACAAAGCATTAAAGCCCTTCCCAGCAGACTTTTCTATGGGGGTGGGGGAAGGGTGCAGCTTTCCTGCTGCTACACCAACAGTAAACTGGACATTAAAGTTCTTTGGTCAATTCATGCTTCCCAGGTGGCACTAGTGGTATAGAATCTGCCTGCCAATGCAGGAGACATAAGAGATGCGGATTCCATCCCTGGGTCAGGAAGGTCCCCTGGAGGGGGGCATGGCAACCCACTCCAGTATTGTTGCCTGAAGAATTCCATGGACAGAGAAGCCTGATGGGCTACAGTCCATGGGGATGCAAAGCATTGGATGCGATGAAGCTACTGAACTCGCACATGGTCAGCTCACCAGTTTTGAAATGAAGCAGGACCATATGGTCCTTGCCCCCACCACCATGTTCTTTCCCTGCCTTTTGCCTGTGGAAAACTTTAGTCAAAGAATAAGTTTAATCAGAGAAGTGAGAAATGCTGAAACAAAGGAAAACAGTCTAAGGAGAATAAATAACAATCATGTAGTCATTAAACATAGTCAAGGACCTTTAGTTCTTTCTCAAGGGCTGTAGATAATATTCTGAGCCATATCCTGTGAGCTGTCTTATAGATACCAAAACCCCAGGTGGAGAAGTTAACTACATGATGACCAGACTGTACCCAGGACTTGAGCTGCCACAATTCTGAGAATTAACTGCAAAGAAATGGGAACAAGTGCACCCCAGAACTGAAGACTAACTGTAAACAACTAAGATGATTAACTAAAACAACTAAGATGATGCTAGTCAGACCAGTGATGATCAATTGAAGATGACTGTTAGAGATGACTGTGCTGCTTCTGCATGTAACCTCCCCCTACTCTTGTCTATAAAAGCTCTCACCCCCTGCTTGTCAGGGGAGGGGGAGAGTCGGCTTTTGGACAGATGTCTACCACCCTCCCCTCCCCCCCACCAGTTGCCGGCATCTGAAATAAAGCAAACTTTCCTTTCCACCAATCTGGTCTGTTTACCGGCTTCTGAGCAGCGAGCAACTGGAACCCACACACAAACCTTTCAGTAATAGTTTGGAGTTTCTCACTGACAAATTTCTCTAAGAGTCTTAGGCTTCTACCCATTTTGCTCAAACAGATACACTGTATTCTGCTTCCCTCCCACCTTTTTTCCCCTTCCAAACTTCTGTTTGTTTTTGCACTAGGTGTCACAATTTTCTTGTTGAGCATTCCAGGACAAACCACTCCCTCAGGATTTTGTCTTCCAATCAAAATATTTTCAAAAACAAAAAGAGCATTCTATCATTAAACATACCTTGGTATTATCTATTTAAAAACAAACATCTCTTTCTGTTACAGTATTTTGAAAGTCTTGTCAGTAACACAAAATTTTCAAATGGCTTGTGAGGCTTTCATTTTTTAAAAATCAGGCTTTCATTATTACTTATTAATGAATGAAGTTCATACATCAAAGGATTCTTTCATTCTTAAATTAAGCCTTGCTTAGTAATACTGTGTGTTTCTTGTAAAACATGCTCTTAAGTATGTGTCAGGGATGTGTAACTTCATAAGTAAGTTCATAAGTAAGACTTTAAAGTAGGGATGCTCTGTGAGTGTGTGTATCTGTATGGGAGCCACCTGCAGGATGGTTTTAGAAGTCATAATGCACTAACTCAAGAATAAATTCAGAAGGCTTCCTTTCTCCTCTGTGCTTTAAAACAGTTTAAATGCCATTGGAAGCATCTTTCCCTAAAATGGCTTTATTTATATAAGACAAAGTAGACTTCAGAACAAAGAAAATTACCAGAGACAAGAGGAAAAATACTGTTTTTTGGTTGTACCACACATCTTGTGGGATCTTAATTCCCCAACCAGGGAACAAACCTATGCTCCCTGCAGTGAAAGTGCAGAGTCCTAACCATTGGACCACCAGGGACGTCCCAAAACACTTTTAACTGTAGATGAACAAAGATGAGATCTCATCTAGCTTTTTCTCAAAAACCATGCAAGCAAAAAGATAACAGAGTAAAACATTTAAAGTACAGAAAGAACAATACCAATCTAGAATGTCATATCCAGTGAAGCTATCCTTGAAAAGTGAAGAAGGAAGAAAGAGTTTCTCAGAAGACAAAAAATCCAGGTAATTAATTACCGGGAGACACACTTTGTAAGATGTTAGAAAAAAAGATCTTCAGAGATAAGAAAACTGATATTGATCAGAAATTTGATCTATATAAAGAAAGAAAGAACAGTATATATGCAACCAAGAGATAAGATACACAGACATAAAAACACCAAGTTAGGTAAAGAGGCCAGAGGAATATATTCCAAATGAAGAAACAAGATAAAGCCCCAGAAGAACTAAATGAAGTGGAGACAAACAGTCTACCTAAGAAAGAGTTCAAGGTAATGATCATAAGGATGTTCAAAGAACTCAAGAAAACAATAGATGAACAGAGCAGGAAGTTAGAGGCTTTTAACCAAGACTTAGAAACTATAAAGAGAGACAGTAAAAAGATCAGTCATTGCCAGGAGTTCAGCAGAAGAGGGGAGAGAGATTAATAGGTGGAATATGGGAGTTTTTTAAAGAAAATTTTTTGGCCACACAGCATGTGGGGATTTTAGTTCCCCAACCAGGGACTGAACCAGCACTCCCTGAATTGGCAGCTCGAAGTCTTAACCACTGGACCACCAGGGAAGTCCCAAATATTGGACTTCTCTGGGGTGGTATAACTATTCTGTGTCATACTGTAATGGTGCATACAAGACTATGAGCTTGTCAGAACACACAAAACTGTACAACACAAAGAATTAACTCTAATGTTAGCTATGCACATTGTTTTTTTTTTAAATGTTATGCCCCTCTGCATTTAATAACTTTTTTCCTTCAGCATATTTTGTCTTGTATTAATATGCCACTGTGGTTCTCTTACAGTCACTATTTGCATAATACGTCTTTCCCATCCTTTAATTTCAACCTCTTTAAATCTAATGGATTTTTTAAAAAAAATCCAGCCTGACAATCTGTGAATTCTGATTGGAGTATTTAATCCATACACACTTGGTGTTTTAATTTATCTAGTTGGAAGCATCTTTGCCATCTGGACATTTGTTTTCTATATGACTCTTGGTTCCTCTATTCCTCCTCTATCGCCTCTTTTTTAGTAAATGGATATTTTGTTGTGTATCATTTTCATTCTTGACTTCTGGACTATTTCTGGTTTTAGTTATCTTCCTGCATGCTAGCTCACTTCAGTCGTGTCTGACTCTGAAATCCCATGGACTGTAGCCTGACAGGCTCCTCTGTCCATGAGATTCTCCAGGTGAGAATCCTGGAGTGGGCAGCCATTTCCTTCTCTAGGGGATCTTCCCGACCCAGGGATCAAACCCTCACCTTTTACATCTCTGGCATTGGAAGGCAGGTTCTATACCACAAGTGCCACCTAGTTGCTCTAAGTCTGAAGCACCGAGGAGGGGTAGAATTGGAATCAGGAGAACCGGTAAGAGTCACCATGTGGGTACAAACTGCTGACCACGCTCTCTCCTGGCTTCTGGAAGCTGATTTGGTCCCGTCTTCCTCTCAGGGGACTGATTTGGCCTTTGGTCCCTATCTGGCTTGCTGCTCAAGTCCTTGACTTCAGTCTGAGCCTGAGGAATCAGTCCTTCCAACCTGGATCTTCTTACAGTCACTGGCTGTGATTCCAAGGTTTTCTGATCTCTGAGCAGCCCTACACACCTGACAGAATTCAGGAAGGAAGCTCCTATCTAGGTGCTGAAACCTTGGATCTCAATCAGCTAACACTGAAAGGTTCTTTCCAATTCTTTTACTTCCCAATTGCCTTAAAATAGTACTGGAAACATTTCTCACCTTCTGCTCTTCCCGAGTGTCATCTCATTGAATCTCTACAAGGTATTTGTTCCATGCTTTTAACACCTTTTTGCCCGAGTTCAGATAAACAATACCTGAAATTGTAACCCTTTTATGATAGGATGATTTAACTTTAGTTTTTCATATTATGAAACTACAGAGTATCTTAAATATGTTTCCTGATAGATCTAGGACAGCAAATCCCTTCTGGATATTTTTCTGTGAAATTACACTGAAAGAAAGAAACAGCTGTCAGGCGGATGCAGGCTAAATCATTAGATTGCTGACTCAGTGCTCTGGAAGTTACAGTGTGTCCTGGAATGCAAGTCACTTGCTCTGACATTCAAGTACTCTCTTTTGGGGGGGAAGTTAACATAAATTAGTTGACAGGAGGCTGAAAAGAGGACAGGAGAATAACTAGCAAATGCATGTACTACTAACAACCAGGATTCTAGCTGTACAGGCAGATAGTCAAACGAACAGATCACATGCAAAATATGAGTCATGCCTCATTTAGGATGTCAAAAGCCTGGTGTTAACAATGGTTCTCTTTACAGGCTTCTCTCTCCATGGGATTCTCCAGGCAAGAATACTAGTATGGGTCGCCATGCCCTTCTCCAGGAGATCTTCCCAACCAAGGGATCAAACCCATGTCTCCTGTGTCTCCTGCATTGGCAGACAGGTTCTTTACCACTAGTGCCACCTGGGAAACCCCTATTAAAGTTACTGAATTATATATTTCTTTGTTGCTTGGTCTTGTTTTCCCCTTCAAAACCCTATAAAACAGTTGTAATGAAAACAGTATTTTACAAACACAAAACCAGTGCATTTTATCCTTAAGTCATATTTCATTTCAACCTCTCTCATCTTGATGCAGTCAAGAGGCTTACTGGCCAGGGTAGAGAGCTCACATGCACCCTCTTTGGCTTGATGCTAGGCTTGAAATAAGGCTTTGTGCATTTGGTTGACTCATTGAGTAGCCATTCGAATGTCTTAGTCCCAACTTGGAACTTAAACCATCTCCCAGAGTGATGAGAGAAGAGGGTCCTTCTGTCTGTCTCTGCTGGGCCTCGGGGCTTTCTTCAGTCCAGTGAGAGAAAGCTCTCAAACAGGAGATGTGAAGGGAGCTCCTCCTTTCTGAAGGAGGGTACTACAAGAGAGCAAGAAGGGTCCAGCCACATGGTCAATGTGATGTGGCTGTCAAGCTCCAGCAAGAAGGGGTGCAGAATACAGGGGATCTACAAGGGGGCTGCTGGGTGGGGTCCTGTGAGTCCACGTGAGGGGACCTAGCTTGCTGAGGAGCCCTGAGCCCAGAGCTCAGCTGAAGAGTTTACCGGTCCCCACCAGCACTGCCCTGAGCTGGAAGCCACCCAGAGTCTTGATGGTGGGGTGAGGCCAGGCTGCAGGGGCCCTGAAGGCGTCACAGGAAGGATAATGCAGGCTCTTGGAGGAGCTCAGCCAGAGAGATGGGGGAGAAGCTGGGCCTACTGGGGCCATGCCTTCCCTGTGGAAACCTACAGGCTCCCCCAGGCCTCAGCTCTCAAGCCATCAGGGAGCTTAGTGCCCACACAGCCAGTAGTGCCCCTGGGACCCAGAGGAGGACCGTCTCACACTCAGACACTTGGACAGATGGAACCAGGAGGCTGGCCCATGCCCAGCAACAGACAAAAGAACCATTTGTCTCTGAACTTTAAACCTGAAGGACCATTTAGTTGGGTCTGTTGGTGTGTTTGCTCTGTTGCCCCGAGAGGTACTTGAGGAAGGTGGGAAGTTATGAAAACACAACGAGAAACAACGTTTTCTCTGTACATCCCAGCTGTGGCCTGCATCTCTGCAGGTAGGCTACAGGTTGAGGGGAAGCACAAATGTGTGCACACACTCACACCTGGTGTAACAGAGCATGTGGGAGTGAGTGTGAGCAGCAGAGCAAAGCATACACAGCCTTCTCCACATGCTCTCTCCTGCCTGATGGTTCCTCCCGGGTGTCATAGTGGCCTTCTGCAGAAGGGGGCCTGGACATCCTGCCTACATCCCTTACACTGGAGCTTGTGGACTGCAGAAGAACCTCCACACAACATGCCTTTTCTTTCTTTTTAAACCACTTTATTGATGTATGATTGATATGCCAAAAGCTGTATATTTAATATATGCAAATTGATGAAATGGAGATAGCTCTATATCTATTAAAATATCACCACAATCAAGGCCTTTAGCTCCTCTTTTTTAATGAATTAATTACGTATTTATTTTTGGCTGTGCTGGGTCTTCATTGCTGTGCAAAGGCTTTCTCTAGCTGCAGCAAGTGGGAGCTCCTCTTTATTGCAGTATGTGGCCTTATTGTCGTGACTTCTCTTGTTGTGGCACGTGGGCTCAGTAGTTGTGGCACAAGGCTTGGCTGACCAGGGATGGAACTCAGGTCCCCTGCATTAGCAGGCGGATTCTTAACCACTGGACCACCAGGGAAGTTCCCTTTTTAAAAAATGTTTATTTTATATTGAAGTATAGTTGCTTGACAATGATGTGTTAGTTTGAGGTGCACAGCAAACTGATTCAGTTCTAATAAACAGGTATCTATCTTTCCTGGTGGCTCAGAGGTTAAAGCGTCTGCCTCCAATGTGGGAGACCCGGGTTCAATCCCTGGGTTGGGAAGATCCCCCGGAGAAGGAAATGGCAACCCACTCCAGTATTCTTGCCTGGAGAATCCCATGGACGGAGAAGCCTGGTAGGCTACAGTCCACGGGGTCGCAAAGAGTCGGACACAACTGAGAGACTTCACTTACTTACTTACTTATTCTTTTTAAAGTTATTTCCCCATTTAGGTTATTACAAAATATTGAGCAGTTCCCCACACACCACTTTATAAGAAGGTTCACCAGGGCAGGGAGCTTCTGGTTCTTGAAGCCAAGTTGGCCTCAGTGTGGCCAGTTCTCACCCAGAGGAAGAGAGCCCTGCCAGGCCTGGGGCCCTGACCCATCACCTGCTTCCAGCGTTTGGGTAATCTTGTGTTGGGGGACTGGTCAGCCACCCGCAAGTGAGCATCTTCACGTGAACACATGATTATGGGCTCTTCACACACATGATGTTAATTATGTAGCTAACTTTTTATCAGATGAAGTGTTTACCCATCTTAGAGTTGTTGGCAGATAGCTATCCCAATGTGGTGAGGGGGGAATTGAGGTGTGAACACAGTGAAACTGCCCGTCTTGGGCACTGGAGATTGTTCCCATCTTCTTGGCTCCCCCAGACTCCCCAGGATGAACAAACCTTCCCCAGACTGAATGGCACTGGCCCTTCAAAACCTCTCCAGGAGTTTCCCAACTCAAACTTAATACGGAAACTTAAAAAGCTACACATTATTGTCATAATTATATTGTGTTGAATATACTTATCTCTGTATCCAATAGTTCATCCTTTTGTTTTCAACTAGTCTCTGAAACCACAGTTGCGAAGGCCTCTTTTCTACCACACTGAGTTGATTCGAGTTTTCCTTATCTTCAAAAATGTCTTGGGACTTCCCTGCTGGTCCAGCTAAGATTCCAAGCTCCTAATGCAGAGGGCCCAGGCTTGATCCCTGGAGAGAGAAATGGCAGTATTCTTGCCTAGAGAACATGGACAGAGAAGCCTGGTGGGCTACAGTCCTTGGGGTCTCAAAGAGTCAGACACGACTGAGGGACTGAGCACAAGGAACTAGATTCCACATGCTGCAACTAAGAGTTAGCATGCCACAACAAAGATCGGAGATCCTTTGTGCCCTCACTAAGACCTGGTGCAGACAAATACATAAATAAATACTTTAAAAAAATAGAAATTAAAAAATCCCTTTAAAAAATGTCTCACTTCATCATCTTTCTCTTTTCTGATTTTTCTTTCGGAATATTGATGGATACAGACTCTGCAGGACTTCCTGAATTCTTCCCCATTGAGCTCATCCTCTGTTGAGAGAATGGCCACAACTTGATGAAATATGGTACCAGTGTCGGCCTCTCTTTCCTCTGGAAAATTCCAGAGGCAGCCAAAATTCTGAAAAGATGTGCTAAAACACACAGGCATGGCCAACTGTTCCAGACTCCAAACTAAAAAATATCTTCAAAGAACTGATTGCCTGAGGTCCCTGGCGTGGGCTCAGCATCTGTCTCCACTGGGGTTGGCCATGTATCTTCATGGGGCTCTCTTGGCATTTTGGGTGGGACAATTCTTTGTTCAGAAATATTGCACACATTATCAGATAGCATCCTGGGCCTTCAGGCACCAAATGGTGGTAGAATTTCCCTGTTGTCATGGCAACCATGCTGACCCTAAATGTTTCTGAATCCCCCTTGAAGGAAGTCTCTCCTCCAACTGAGATCCATTAGCTCTTCCTAAAAAGTATGCGCAAATGATTCTAGAGTTCTTCGTTTAGATAGAATTTCATGTTTGCAATCAAGTCTTTAAAAACATGAAATTCTAATTAAACAAAGGGCTCTGGAATCATCATTGGTCCTTCTTAGAGCTAATGGATCTCAGTTGGAGAACAGTCTTTGGACCTCCCAGCTGGCATTAGTGGAAAATAAACCACCTGCCAATGCAGGAGACATAAGAGATGTGGGTTCTATCCCTGAGTCAGGAAGATCTCCTAGAGGAGGGCACAGCAACCCACTCCAGTATTCTTGCCTGGAGAGTCCCATGGACAGAGGAGCCTGGAGGTCTACAGTCTATGGGATCACAAAGAGTCAGACACAACTAAAGCGAATCAGCACACATGCAATCAAGTCCTTAGATCAAAATCTACATTATATTTTTTATTAAATTTTTTTTCAAAATCTTCATTTTAAAACTCAATGAACTAGCAGAATGAAGGGCTCTAATGGGAATCACGTTTGTCTCCCACTGCCCTTAGTTTTTCAGTCTTTCTACATTAAGTGCGTTCTCACAGAAGCAGCACTGGCATCATCTGAGAGCTTGTGAGAAATACAAACTCTCTTGAATCAAAACCTGTATTTTTGACAAAATCCCCATTTAATCCATATGCACTTTAAATTTTGAGAGACAGTGCTTTTTAGCGAATGCCCTGGACAGTCTTGTGACAGCTCTTGTAATTAGACTTCTCCCCACTCAGGGGCACAAATGATTTGGATCCCAACCTTCAGTGTTATAAATGCTTCCCATTTGCACTTTGCTGTTGTGATGGGACCAGCCATGTCTTTACCAAAAAACCACTGTGCTCCTCACCAGCGTGGTCTCCAACCACATCAACTAAGCACTCTCTCTCTTTTTTAAAAGGTTTATTTATTTAGTTTTCTATTTTGGCTGTGGTGGGTCTTCGTTGCTGTACGAGGGCTTTCTCTGGTTGCCACCAGTGGGGGCTACTCTTCACTGGTTCTTGGACTTCTTGTTGCCGTGGCTTCTCTTGTCGCAGCACAGACTTAGTAGTTAAGGCTCACAGACGATCTAGAGCCTGGGCTTGGTAGTTGTGACATACAGGCTTAGTTGCTCTGTGGCATGTGGGATCTTCCCAGACTAGGGATCCAACCAGTGTCCCTTGCATTGCAAGGCAGGTTCTTAACCACTGGACCACTAGGGAAGTCCTAAACTGTCTTATAATTATGAGAAAGCCAGAATATCAGGAGATCTCAAATATTCCTCTTGCAGTCTATGATAATGTGTTTCTTTTCCATTATGGTTTCTTGTTGTTGTTTTTTTTAACATTTATTGGGCTATGCCTGGTCTTGGTTGCAGCACATAGAAATCTTCGATCTTCGTTGTGGCATGTGGAGTCTTTAGTTGCCGCATGCAGGATCTTTTTTTAGTTGAGGTATGTGAAGTTTAGTTGTGGTATGTGGAATCTAGTTCCCTTACCAGGGATTGAACCCCGCCCCCTGCACTGGAAGTGCAGGGTCTTAGCTACTGGACCACGAGGGAAATTCCTCCACTTATTTATTATAGGATATTGAATACAGTTCCCTGTGCTATACAGTAGATCTTTGTCCTTTACCTATTATATATATATAGTAGTATGTATCTGCTAATCACCAGCCTCCTAATTTATCCCTCCCCTACTTCCCCCTTGGCAACCACAAGTCTGTTCTCTGTTTGTGAATCTGTTTCTGTTTTGTAAATAAGTTCATTTGTGTCATATTTTAGATTTTGCATGTAAGTGATATCATATACTATCTGTCTGCTGTTGACCATCTGTATGTCTTCTTTAGAGAAATATCTGTTTAGGGCTTCTGCCCATTTTTGATAGGATTGTTTGGATTTTTTTTTATATTGAGTTGTGTGACCTGTTTGTTTATTTTGGAAATTAATCCCTTGTCTGTAGAATAATTTGAAAATATTTTCTCCCATTTAGTAGGTTGTTTTTTCATTTTGTTGATGGCTTCTGTTGCTGTTCAAAAGCTTTTAAGTTTAATTAGGTACCATGCACAAATTTTTGCTTTTATTTCCATTACTCTAGGAGAGGGATCTATAAAAAGATACTGCTGCAATGTCAAAGAGTGTTATGCCTCTGTTTTCCTGTAGGTTCATTTCCTTTTTGTTACACTATGGTTTTTTTCTTAAGTGTTAAGATCCATTTGTTTTATTTTAAATTAGAGTATAGTTGACTATTAATAACAATGCTGTGTTAGTTTCATATATACAGCAAAGTGATTCAGTTATTCATATACATGTATCTATTCTTTTTCTAGTTCTTTTCCCATTTAGGTTATTACAGAATATGGAGCAGAGTTCCCTGTGCGGTACAGTAAGTCTTTATTGGTTACCCATTTTAAATATAGTATCACGTACATGTCATTTCCTTTTGAGAGAGCTATGGAACGGACTCCTGCTTGCTTCCCTCGGACACCTCTGTGTTGGGTAGTAAACAAGAGGCAGACACTACAGGCACAGCACTGGAGGACTGGAATGCCTGGACTAAGCCAACCCTGAAGCTTGAAGCAGTCCTTCCAGGAACAGGACAGAGGTATCTAGCAGATGAGGTTAGGGTCAGGAGGCCATGACATGAGAGCTGTAACTATAAACACAAAGCCATTTCAATCCAACTCTAGTGGGCTTGCAGGCTTCTGGTTAACAAAAGTGAAGCCATTTCTGATGTATAGCAAGTTGTAGTTTTAAAAGTACTCTCACATTCAGGTCTTGTTTGACAGTGACTGTGCAAGGCAAACCCTCCACCCCACTGCACAGTGAGGAACGGAGAACATCGTGGGGGATGCTCTGGTCCAAGGCCACACATCTTGTAAGAGGCAGCAGTGGCACCTGACCTAAGTGTGCTTCTGAACCAAGGTTACATTCCCTGACTTTCCTGTGAACCCTAGGCTGCTGGTCTCCAGGCACTGTACCCACAAACATGCAGGGGACATCCCTGGTGGTCCAGTGGTTAGAACTCCATGCTGCCAACGCAGGGGGCCCAGGTTCAATCCCTGGTCAGGGAACTAGATCCCTTACTACAGCTAAGATCTGGCACAGTCAAGAAGGTAATTAAATAAAAATAAATATATATATATATATAAAAAACCCAACAAACATGTACTGAGGGCCCCTGCTGCCTCCAGAGCAGTGGGACCAGAAATCCCTGGAGAGGCAGGAAGTAGGAAGCGGCAGGAAGAGGCCCATTGGGATACAGCTGCTGCCAGCAGGACAGCATGACCTCTAATCCCTGCCCCTGCCCCCTACCCTTGCATCCAGTCCTCAAGACTCAGCGTTAAGATGTAGCCTCCAGGCTGCACTGAGGCAGGAGAGAAGGACCCAGTGCCCCTTATCTGATGGAAGACCCCCCAAGACAGACATTAGGGTGCGATGCTAAGGAGCCCCAAATGGCCTATGTCCCACTAATCGCTAAGGCTCCTGCCATCCCCAAAACTCTGGTGGCAAATAACAATGAATACACTTTAGCAACCTCCTTTCTCTGGAGAGTTCTCTTTCTTTTAAAAATAATACTTCAACTGATTTAAAGAGAATTCAGTCTGAAACATGAGAGGATGGTTGACAATGGGTTCAGAGAGCTGACCTCAATCAAAAGTTAGGAGAAAGACACGTGCGACAGCATCCTTGGGCTCAAACTTAGTCCCAGAGCTTCGGCTGAGTCTGGGAATGTGTCATTTAGAAGCACAGTAGGCATAGCACACACCCTTTTGCTTCTGCACAAGCACAGGCACGCCACAATGGTGTTGTCGCCTTTTGTTTTTAATTCTTCGTTCATTTTTAGCTCCTAAAGCACAAAACAGAACTCAAGAAGTGTGAATTTACTTGACCCAAACTGTAAAAAGGTTTTCTCAACCTCTGAAAAATGCGGCTACAGAATTCACAACAGTTTTAATTATAACACACTAAATTAATACATTAAAGCAACTCCGCTCTGAGGTTGAAATCTCTATTTTTATCTCCAAGCAAATAACAGACCAGAAGGGAAAGTTACTACATCGTGAGTGGATTGTTGAATCTAAGCATTAACAACTTCTTTGACATTATTTTGTACTGCAATGCAGAAGAAAATCATTTACCTGAAAATATACTGTAAATAGACTGAGTAAAAAATGTAAGATTTTTTAGAAGAGCTTTTCTTCCCACAGGCAAAGAAAGAATAAGCACATAAAAAACACTGCTATGCAAATTGTGGTCTCTCCATACAATCTTCCATACAATGGAAGATTATTCAGCCTTTAAAAAGGAAGCAAATTCTGACACAAGCAACCACATGGATGAACCTAAGAAACAGTATGCTGAGTAAAACAAGCCAGTAAAAAGACAACCATTGAAGCCCATGTGCCCTAGAACCTGTGCTCCACAACAAGAGACACCCCTGCAATGGGAAGCCCGCACACTGCAGCTAGCCAGCAGCTCCTGCTCTCTGCAACTGGAGAAAAGTCCACATAGCGATGAAAACCCAACACAGCCAAAAATAAATAAATAAAAAAAATTATTTTTAAAAAGACAACCTACTGAATGAGAAAAAATAACTGCAGATGATATGATTAACAAGGGGTTAATATCCAAAATTTACAAACAGTTCCCACAGCTCAAAAAAAAAAAAAAAAAACAAACAAAACCCGAAGAACCCAATTAAAAAATGAGCTGAAGGCCTGAACAGACATTTTTCCAAAGAAGACAGATGGCCAACAGGCACAGGAAAAGGTACTTAACATCAGCAATCATCAGAGAAATGCACATCAAAACTACAATGTGATGTCACCACACATCTGTCAGAATGACCATCATCAAAAAGACCACACAAAACAAGTGCTGGTGAGGATGTGGAGAAAAACCTACACTCTTGGTGGGGCTGTAAACTGGTGCAGTCACTATGGAAAATAGTATGGAATTTCCTCAAAAAGCTAAAACTACCATGTGACCCAGCAATTCCACCTTGGCCATACATTGGAAGAAAAGGAAAACACTAATTTAAAAATATCCATACACCCCAATGTTCATTGCAACACTATTTACAATAGCCAAGATTTGGAAGCAACCTAAGTGTCCATCAATAGATGAGTGGATAAAAAAGATGTGATTTATATATATTTATATATATTTGGGCTTCCCAGGTGTCTAAGCAGCAAAAACTCCGCCTGAAATGCAGGAAATGCGGGTTTGATCCCTGGGTTGGGAAGATCCCCTGGAGAAGGAAACAGCAACCCATTCCTGTATTCTTGCCTGGGAGATCCCATGGACAGAGGAGCCTGGCGGGCCATGGTCCATGGGGTCACAGAGTCAGACACGACTGGGTGACTAAACAACAACAAAATGCATGTATGTGTATATATAGTGGGATACTGCTGCTGCTAAGTCGCTTCAGTTGTGGCCGACTCTGTATGACCCCATAGATGGCAGCCCACCAGACTCCCCCGTCCGTGGGATTCTCCAGGCAAGAATACTGGAGTGGGTTGCCATTTCCTTCTCCAATGCATGAAAGTGAAAAGTGAAAGTGAAGTCACTCAGTCGTGTCCAACTCTTAGCGACCCCATGGACTGCAGCCTACCAGGCTCCTCCGTCCATGGGATTTTCCAGGCAAGAGTACTGGAGTGGGTTGCCATCGCCTTCTCCGATAGCCATTAAAAAAAAAGAAATCTTACCATTTATAAACTTGGATCAACTTGGAGCATATTATGCTTAGTAAAATGTCAGACAAATAAAGATAAATACAGTATGTTATCACTTATATGTGGAATCCAAAAAATAAATAAATGAATGTAACAAAAGAGAAATAAACTCATGGACATAGGGAACAAACTAGCGGTTACCAGTGGGAAAAACAAAGAGGGGAGGGGCAAAGCAGGAGTTGGGGAACAGCTACCAACTACTGTGTACAAAATAAATGAGGACTTCCCTTGCAGTCCAGTGGATAAGACTCTGTGCTCCCAATGCAGAAAGCCTGAGTTCAATCCCTGGTCAGGGAACTAGATCCAGCATGCTGCAATTAAACATCCCACATGCCACAACAAACTCCCAGTTCAGTCAAATAAATAAATATTAAAAAACAAAACAAAATTTCTCTTTCAAAAACAAAATAATATAAAGTACAAGGCTATATTGTATGGCACAGAGAATATAGCTAATATTTTATAACAACTTTAAATGGTACATCGTCTATAAAAAATATTGAACTAGTATATTATACACCTGAAACTAATATAATGTTGTAAATCAACCATACTGCAGTTAAAAAAAATGATTAAAATGGTAATTTTTTTCTTTTTGTCAGAGTACTCTTTATTTTATTGAAGTACCTATTGTGCAGCAAAATGATTCCGTTATACATACATATATATTCTTTTTCATTGTGTTGTATCTAGAATATTGAGTACAGTTCCCTGTGCTCTATAGTAGGTCCTTGTTGTTTATCCATCCTGTATATAATAGTTTGCATCTGCTAATCCCAAACTCCCAGTCCATCCCTCCCCACACCCTCCCCCTTGGCAACCGCAAGTCTGTTCTCTATGTCTGTGTGTCTGTGTCTGTTTCATAGATAAGTTCATTTCTGTCGTATTTTAGATTCCACATATAGGTGATATTTGTGTTTCCTTGCCATACTTCACTTAGTATGATAATCTCTAGATCCATCCATGTTGCTGCAGATGGCCTTATTTCATTCTTTTTTATGGCTGAGGAGTATTCCACTGAAGATATGTACCACATGAGATGGCAAATTTTCTGTTACATACATTTTTACCACAATAGAAATTTGAAAACAAAAGAAAACAAAAGCCCTATACTGCTCTGAAGTATTTTTAAAGTACAATTCTCCTCTTGATTTTCAGAGGAGCCCTTAGAGACTCTTCCTTTCTCCCGCTCCACAGTCACCTGAGGGCCTAGTGCTCAGGTCCCTCCAGTCACCGCTGCAGTTGGGCTCTGGGGACCATGGGATCCAGGAAGACAGCGCCCTGGGCATGGTGGGCTGGGGCCATGGCGGGGGCTGCCGGTTAGAAAAGCCTAGGGCATGCTGCCCCACATGCCTGCTCTTGGCCTCACTTCCCTGCTCTTCCCACATCAGAAATGTCTGTGGGCTGAATGCCTTCTCCATACATGAGGTCACATCATAGAACCCTTGTAAGAAAGGGACAGCAAAGCAAGGAGCAGGCAACAAATGTTGAGGTTCACTCACTTCACTTTCAAAGCAGCCCCCACTGCAGATGAGAAAACAGGTGCACAGAGGTGGTGAAGAGCCTTGCATGGGACCATGCTTCACACCAGCTCTGTCT
Organism: Bubalus kerabau; assembly: GCF_029407905.1. NCBI lineage: Eukaryota > Metazoa > Chordata > Mammalia > Artiodactyla > Bovidae > Bubalus > Bubalus kerabau. The sequence continues at coordinate 29,354,605 of NC_073642.1, forward strand.
GACTTGAAACTTTGAATTACATCATAATAACTTCTGAAAGAAAGGGTTAGAGAACCGCTGATGGAAAACGCCCACCTTGACCAGGCAGAAGGATAACCACTTGCCTGAAGTGTCTCACAACAGGATATCCAGATAAAGAATGCTCGATGCCACCACGAAAACTAACCTGGAAGAATTTGGGAGGGGCTGAAAGGACATGCTAGCCCATAATATATCCTACCAACCTCCCAGAATCTTTTGTGCTTGAATTCATCTTGGCCGAGAGAGACCCGCACCACCAGGAAGGACCCTGAGTCACCAAGTATGGACCAAGCAAGATGACTGACCGAGACAACCCCAAATCTAACCCATCACCATGAAACCTGAGACTGCAAGCCTTGTGGCAGAGCGCTTGTCCTGGGTTCCCTGACCTGCTGCTCTCCTCCCAGGCGCCCCTTCCCAATAAAGTCTCTTACTCTATCAGCATGTGTGTCTCCTCGGACAATTCATTTCTGAGTGTTAGAGGAGAGCCCATTCTTGGGCCCTGGAAGTGGTCCCCCTCCTGCAACAAAAGAGTTGATCCTCAAATTTACAAAAAAATTTAACAAGCCACCCAAAGGACTTGTTTGGGAGATTTAGTGAAATGACTACACAAGAAGTTTTCCATCAAAGGCAGCTTCGTTGAACGCTTAAATTATGTTTTAACGTAAGTGAAGTGAAGTCACTCAGTCGTGTCTGACTCTTTGCGACCCCATGGACTGTAGCCTACCATGCTTCTCAGTCCATGGGATTTTCCAGGCAAGAGTACTGGAGTGGGTTGCCATTGCCTTCTCCAGGGGATCTTCCCAACCCAGGGATCGAACCCTGGTCTCCAGCATTGTAGGCAGACGCTTTACACTCTGAGCCACCAGGGAAGCCCCACGTAAACAGTTATTAAATTGTTTAAAGATGTTTTAGGGCTGAATGGGTTAATTCTATATGATGCATTCCTAATGAAAGGAAACATGGACTATTATTATTCATTATAAAGTGTAAAATAGGAGATTTCACAGCCAGTCAAACCAGAGTTTCGAACCGGGTCCTCCTGCACGTTCCCCCCCTACATGTGGGTCACAGGCATTCCCTTCTGCAGGTTTCTGCTGGTCTCTGAGCACCCTGGACCACCAGCTACACGGTGCTGCCTGCCTGATCCAGCCAGGAACACCCCTGGGGGAGAAGCATCATCTTCCATGGAGCTTCCAAAACCCTGGGGCTTGTTGCCATGCCTGGCTTCACTTACTCTAAAGATTTATCAAGTCAACAAAAATACAGTAGAATCTCAGTGCTTGGCTGGGGGTTTGAAGATCAATGACATCTACTATTGGAATGACCTTGGGGCTTTCCAACTGATTGATGGACTGACTGATTGTGGTGTGGATACCCAAGGGTCCTCAACTTGGCCCAGCTCTCTCTCTCTGCTGCTAATTCCACCCCTAGACTCTTGGCTGTCTCCCTGGTCCTTGCCTCTCCATTCACACCATCTGGGACCTGAAGCTTGTCTGTCCTGCAGCCCTGGGACCTTGGCTTGGTAGCCTTCCCGTTGTCTCCTAGGGAGGTCCGGCTGCCTTTTCTGGGTCAGGGCTGCACAAGAAACCACACAAAGTTGCCAGTTTTGTTGGCTACTTTTGTTCTATAAAGAGGACAGTGTCACATCCTTCAGTTTCATACTTCTGGAGGAGTAGATGACCTGCTTTTGTTGCCCAATTCAGGGAAGGAAATGGCAACCCACTCCAGTATTCTTCCCTGGGAAATCCCACGGACAGCAGAGCCTGGTGGACTCCAGTCCAAGAGCTCACAAAGAGTCGGACATGACTGTGTAACTAACACACAATAATCATGGAACAGACAGTTTCTGCCTCAAAGACTTTTTTGAGCCAAACACCCTTGTTTGATGCCTGTTTCCTCTGCAATGCCACGGGTGGCACCATCACAGGAGGCCTGGATTCCTTCCTGCTTCCTAGAGAGCTCATTGCCCTTTGCCTGACAAGTATCCTTCTTAGGATGGCTCCACTGTGATCGTCTTCTGAGGGTGCAGTGACAGGAAGAACATGAAATACTGATCCTGTTCCCTTAAGTAATAAATTACAGTTTCTTCCACGTTCTCTTTGGCTGGAAGCTGTACCCAACTTTAGACCTCTTTCTCCACTATGTAAAGAGCAAAGAGGATGTGACGGATCCATCCAAATTAGCCTGCTTTGAGTTGGAAACATCAGTGACCCCTCTGTTTACTGTCTTAGAAAGCTTAGTAGCTGATAAATGTTTCTTCTTCAAATGATCTGGAACACATGCGATCCCACAAAACCTGGGCCTGGGCTTATCGTACAAGAATGTGGAGCTTCTCCATGTGTGGTGCTGGCCTGTCTCGTAGAAGCTCAGGGTCAGGGGTAGGGTGGCGGGGAGAGGCCCAGCCAGGATGGCTGGTTCCAGGAGAGGACCCTTGTCAGCTCCATATGTGACATCTCACTGCCAGAGGGGGCTGGGGGTGCATTAGAGGAGTGCATACATACAATAAGATCAAAATACAATGAGCAAAGAAATGGAGACAGAGGAGGATGAAGGTAAAAAGTTAAGATGAAGCCACATTTTTCTCTTTGCCTCTTCATATTTTGAGTTTTCTCTCTTTCCTTATTGGCCTGTAGGAGTTTCTTGAATATTCCAGGTCTGTGCTGCCCAGTGGGGTTGTCACAGGCCCAGTGGGGTCGTCACAGGTCCTGTGCGCCTGTTAGAATGACAATTAATTAAAGTACAGCTACTCAGGCACACTGGCCTCATTTCAAGTGCTCAGTAGCCGTTCGTGGCTCTCAGCCAGAGCAAACCTGGAACATTCTCATTGCCTGAAAAATCCTCTCGGATAGAGTCATTCTGTCTATGAGCCCCTTGTCAATCTTATTCATTTCAAACCTTTTTCCAGATTCTTGTTTTCTGCTAACTTTGACTAAGACACTTTCAGAGAGTCACACATAGAGTTTTTATGTGGTCTTATCCATCCTCCTTTGCCCTTTACTTTGGTAAATTGAGGATCTTGTATGATCAGTCTTCTCCCTGAGGTCTCCAAGATATTTCCTTTGACCTTTTTGCATCCACTTCATGGTTTTACTTATTCTTGTCTTTAACAAAAAATTTTATTGGCATATAGTTGATTTACAATGTAGTGTTAGATTCAGGTGTAAGCAAAGTGAATCAGTTATACATATGCATATATAGTGGAGGACAGGGGAGCCTGGTGTGCCGCAGCCCATGGGATCGCAAAGAGCTGGACGCGACTTAGCTCTACTGAACAACAGCATAGATATATCTATTCTTTTTTTTAAGATTCTTTCCCCATATAGGTCATTACAGAGTATTGAGTAGAGTTCCATGTGCTATACAGTAGGTTGTTGTTTATCTATTTTATATATAATGTTTGTCTGTCAATCCCAATCTCCCAATTTATCCCTCCCTCCCTTCCCCTCTGGTAATCATTAAATTTGTTTTCTACATCTGCGACTCTATTTTTGTTTTATAGATAAGTTCATTTGTACCCTTTTTTAAGATTCTACATTTAAGTGATATCATATGATATTTGTCTTTCTCTGTCTGACTTACTTCACTCAGTATGACAATCTCTAGGGCCATTCATACTTTTCCTGTTTAGGTATTGACTCTAACAGGACATTGCTTACTTTGAGAGGGGTGGGTAGGGAGGAATCCATTTACTGAGACAGGTGTCCCAACTGCTGCTGCTAACACATGGGCTTCTCCCCACTGGTCTGGGGGGCTGCTGCTCTCCCAAGCTCATCCCAAGCCTTTGTGTGGCTTGTGGGTCCATGGCTCTCTCAGCAGCTACATTCACCTCTTTGTTTTTCCAGAACACACTGCCTTCTTGCTACGACTCTGTAGTGTAACTTCATGTGGGGAGTGTGCCCTGCAACCCCTAGATCTTCTTTTGCCAAAGTATCATAGTTATTCATGGACCCTACCCATCCACCCATGCACTTTAAAATTCATTTTTTTAGGTTCCTCAAATATGTGCGTACACGCTCAGTTGTGTCCGATTCTTTGTGACCCCTTGGAATGTAGCCCACCAGGATCTCCTGTCCATAAGATTCTCCAGGCAAGAGTACTGGAGTGGGTTGCCATTTCCTACTCCAGGGGGATCTTCCCGACCCAGGAATCGAACCAGAGTCTCCTGTAGCACCTGCAGTGGCAGGCAGATTTTTTACCACGAGCCACCTGGGAAGCCCTCAAACACATATGTATATAATATTACATATAAAACCCAGCATCCACTAGTGAAATGCTCTCCCTTGATTTTCAGAGTGTATATATGGGGCAAGCTCTGAGATTTCCTTCTGAACCTCAGAACAAAGCTGTAAGCGTGAACAGTGATTCGAAGTCCACCCCTGGAGTCTCGGTAGCCCTGGTGTGCCTCGTTTCCAGAGCACTCTGCCTTTGGAGGCTCCTGATGCAGGCAGTGTTGCCATGGTAACGGTTACTTTTAGTTAGTACTTTTTATAGATTAAAGGGTTACACCCTGGAGTCTATGCCTGCAAAGGAATAAATCCTAAGGCTGTGTGGTACTTCATCTAATGCAGATATTTACCAGCACAGAGGTGACCTAACCCACCAGCAATGGGAAATTTCAACCTTTGTATTTGATGTGGATATACACTGTTACCAGGGCTACAACATTTTCTTCAAACTTTTTTTTTTTTTTACAAAATACAAGTTACTCTTTTTTTTAATCCAATGAAATATATCCATATTTAATAAGTTGTGGCAGAAATACATGTGTGTCAGGAGTTTGCCCAGATGGCTGTTTTTTCACTTGGGGCAGAATCCCCAGTTACTGGGGGAAATCTGAAGACATGAAGAAGAGTGTCTCCTGACCTGATTGGGGGACCTCAGGGGCTCCAGGGAGAGAAGGGAGCAGGTGGGCCTGGGTCTGGACACACCTCAGCCCTTTACTGCCTGTGTAGGGTTGAGCTTCAGAAGATGGGGTTTCCCTATCTACAATGCAGAGAGACATAATGCCTCAAAGAGATCCATGTCAAAGTTGCATGATATTTATATGAGGAATCTGAAAATACAACAAAGTAGTGAACACAATATACAGCCTTGATGTACTCCTTTTCCTATTTGGAACCAGTCTGTTGTTCCATGTCCAGTTCTAACTGTTGCTTCCTGACCTGCATACAGATTTCTCAAGATGCAGGTCAGGTGGTCTAGAGTTGGACTGTGAAGAAGGCTGAGCGCCAAAGAATTGATGCTTTTGAACTGTGGTGTTGGAGAAGACTCCTGAGAGTCCCTTGGACTGCAAGGAGATCCAACCAGTCCATTCTGAAGGAGATCAGCCCTGGGATTTCTTTGGAAGGAATGATGCTAAAGCTGAAACTCCAGTACTTTGGCCACCTCATGCGAAGAGTTGACTCATTGGAAAAGACCCTGATGTTGGGAGGGATTGGGGGCAGGAGGAGAAGGGGATGACAGAGGATGAGATGGCTGGATGGCATCACCGACTCGATGGATGTGAGTCTGAGTGAACTCTGGGAGTTGGTGATGGACAGGGAGGCCTGGTGTGCTGCGATTCATGGGGTCGCAAAGAGTTGGACATGACTGAGCGACTGAACTGAACTGAACTGAGTGAACACAACAAAAAAGAAGACTCACAGACACACAGAGCAAACTAATGGTTTCTGGGAAGGTGGGGAAGAGGGAGGGGGAGGGGCAGCTCAAGCGTAGGGCGTTAGCAGGTACAAACTTTCAGATATAAAATAAGCTATAAGAATGTATTGTACAACATGGGGAATACAGCCAATATTTTAATAACTATAAGTAGAATGTGACCTTTTAATAATTCTAAAATTGTGAATGACTATATGATACATCTGGAACATATAATATTGTATAGCTATGTGGGTTTCCCTTGTGGCTCAGATGGTAAAGAATCTGTTTACAATATTGCTTCTATCGAACATTTTGGTGTTTTGGCCCCTGGCATTTGGAATCTTAGCTCCCATAAAAGTGATAAAACCCACACTGCTTGCATTGGAAAGTGAAGTCTTAACCACTGGACCACCAGGGAAGTCCCCTCAAAATGCATTTATGAACCTTATCTCACTTGGCTCCTGGAAGAACTTTGTGAGCTAGAATCAGCAGGCATTAGTTACATCCTTGTCTAAAATCAGAAGAGACCCTTTCCAGAAAAGTAACAATCACAGTGAAGGTGAAACAATTTTTAGGCCTTGTTCTGTCTCAAAAAAAAAAAAAAAAAGAAAGAAAGAAAAGAAAGTGGCTTCTTTTGCCTCTGTGGTTCAACAACACCACCAAGGTCAGGCTTATGTTGGTTCTCTGGGAATCAGGAGGAAATCGCTGATAAACACATTCCCAGGAAGGGTCTCTTAGACCTCTCAAGGACAGTTGTGATTGTCCAGAATACAGATCAGTTTACTCTGCAGTGAAATGAACATGTCGTGGGCAAGGTCAAAACAGGGTACTTTCCAGACTATGAGCCCTCCCAGGCCTCAGAGCCTCCCAGGCCTCTGATGGGCATGGGCTGAGGGACACCTACCATGAATACAGCTCAGCCCATCATCTAGATCTTCCCTGGTGGCTCAGACATTAAAGAATCTGCCTGCCAATGCAGGAGACCTGGGTTGGACCCCTGGCTTGGGAAGATACCCTGAAGAAGGGAATGGCAACCCATTCCAGTATTCTTGCCTGGGAAATCCCATGGACAGAGGAGCCTGGCGGGCTACAGTCCAGGGGGTTGCAAAGAGTCAGACACGACTGAGCAACTAAACAACATCATCATCTGGGTCCCTGTGATCTCCATCTCACTGTCCTATTGTGGCCCATGGTATTTCCATTCTTCGAGTCCCCTAGGGAGGAAGAGCTTCCTAAATGGCCCTCAACAATCCCCACCTCCTGGTATTCATGGCAGAAGGGATGGGTTATCACTTTTGAGAAGAGGCTATAAAAGACTTCCCTCTTTTTCATATACTCTGTCTTTCTGACTCTCCTCAAGTGTTTGCTCTGATAGAGTAAGAGGAAAATCCACATTGTGAGAAACTCTGGGATGCTTCCAACTATGTTGGTCACTCAGTTGTGTCTGACTCTTTGCGACCCTGTGGACTGTAGCCCACCAGGCTCCTCTGTCCATGGGATTCTCCAGGTAAGAATACTGGAGTGATTGCCATTCCCTTCTTCAGGGAATCTTCCTGACCTAAGGATCGAACCCAGGTCTTCTGCATTGCAGGCAGATTCTTTACCATCTGAAGCTTCCAACTACCTGCCAGTAAAGATTCAAGAGCTTGGTCCTAACATCTCAGAGGGAACTGAATCCTCCCAACAACCATGGGAGGGAGCCTGGAAGTGGGTCCTTCTCCCATGAAGCCTTCAGATGAGACCCCAGCCCTAGCAGACACCCTGATTGTGATGGCCTGTGAGAACCCCTGAGCTGTGTAAACCAGCTAAATTGTGCCTGGATTCCTGACCCACAGAAATGGTGAGATGATAACTGTGGGATTTTCTGCTTTTGTTTTTGTCTTCTCAACACGTGGGGATCTTAGTTCCCTGACTAGGAATTGAACCTGCGCCTCCTGCCATGAAAGTGCAGCATCTTAACCACTGGATCACCAGGAAAGTCCCTCAAAACTGTGTTTTTTAAGCTACACATACTGGGGTGATTTGAGGATAATTTATTATTTAGCAAGCGATAATTAACACACCCAGATTCCAACACCTGGGGCTATCTTTGCTCCTATTGATTACGACAAGGCACCTTGAAGTTCTCCTGCCCTTTTCTCAAGGCCTTTACATTTACACTTCTTTAGGAAGGAAAGACGGAGAAGGCAATGGCACCCCACTCCAGTACTCTTGCCTGGAAAATCCCATGGACGGAGGAGCCTGGAAGGCTGCAGTCCATGGGGTCGCTGAGGGTCGGACACGACTGAGCGACTTCACTTTCACTTTTCACTTTCATGCATCGGAGAAGGAAATGGCAACCCACTCCAGTGTTCTTGCCTGGAGAATCCCAGGGACAGAGGAGCCTGGTGGGCTGCCATCTATGGGGTCGCACAGAGTTGGACACAACTGAAGTGACTTAGCAGCAGCAGCAGCAGGAAGGAAAGATCTCCAGTATCAGCCTCCTGGCATCCCTTCTTCTGCTGGACAACACCTCTCCAGCTTCTTGTCGGAAAACAACACCTTCCTCGCCTTGAACTCGCTGCGTCCCAACGTTTAGCTTGAGTCCAGACTGTCTTCGTCCTTGATGGATTCCAATCCCAGAGCCCAATGCTGGGGTTCTGAGCCTGACCCATGCAGCAGACCTTTTATAACTGCTGTGTTTGATGGTTGGTCTGTGGCATTCTTGACCCCATATGACACCCACTCAGATCAAACCATCTTAGCAGCCTTGTCGGATGACCCGAGTCCCTCCTTGACCAGTACACAGCCAGGTTCCCAATTGGATCCTGGTGGCCAGCCCTGGCTGTGGCTCCCCAACTGCTCTGCTCAGGCTTTTCATGTCACTGACCTTCCCAACACTACCGCCTGAGGAGGCACGCACCATCTCTCAAAGGCCTGTGCCAAATTCTGAGCTCCTTCTCCTATCTTTCCAGGGGACAAGGGTTGCGGGGTAGGGGGAGACTTGCAAACAGGCCAGTTCTTCAGGGGAGATGTGAGCACAGTGGGTCCAAGAAGAGTTTGGCATCAGAACCCCCCTCAGTGGCTCTGCAGTGACTCAAGGCAGTGGGGGATGGAACATGGGTCAGAACCAGCTCTCAGGCCCTTTCAGCAAGGATGAAGCAGACTGTTGACTTGGAGCTAGGAAAAAGAGTAAAAGTACCTTTCTCTGGCTTCCAGGGAAAGTCATAGACAGACACTAACCCACTCATCCAATCTGTCCTCATCTCAAGCTCTCTGCTCCCACCACTTTCTATTCCAGAATTCTTTACTTGAAAAAATATTTATTGAATGGATGAACCCCTCACACGTTATGTGAAGCAAAAGAATCTGGATGCAAAAGAGTAAATGCTGTGTACCTCCTTTAGATGGCTTTTTAGAATAGACGGAGCTCGGCTAATGTGAAAAAAAGAAAAAATCCTACTAGTCACCTCTGGCTGGTGAGGGATTGCCTGACGAGAGATGAGGAACTTTCTGGACTAATGGAGACATTCTCTGTCCTGAGTGTATGTATTTGCTAAAATGATAAGCCAACTCTGTGGTTCTGTCACTATGCCATTTTCACATATGTAAATTTTATCTCCAATAAAACTAAAAAAAAAAAAAAAATTAAACCAGGGGCAGGGAGTGGGTGAGGTTACAGAAGAAGCAGAAATGGCAGAACAGTAATGAAGGTGTGCAGGTAAGTGTTTTTGAGGGGAGGAACCACCTTTTACTTCTTTGCATTCCTCCCAAAACTTAGCCCTATGGTGCTCAGTAAACATTTGTTCAAAGTATTTGTTTAGAAAGTAAGTATCTCCTTATAAAACTTGCCTGTGTTATATATGTATTTATAGTCTGAATGCTTGTGTCTACTCCTGTGTTTAGTTGCTCAGTCATGTCTGACTCTTTGCGACCTCACGGACTGTAGCCTGTCAGGCTCCTCTGTCCATTGGATTCTCCAGTCAAGAATACTGGAGTTGGTTGCCATTTCCTACTCCAGAGGATCTTCCTGACCCAGTGATGGAACTTGAGTCTCTTGTGTCTCCTGCACAGGTAGGTACTCTTTACCACTAGCACCACCTAGGCAGCCCTCCTGCCCGCCACCCCCCCCCCCACTCCAAATTCTATGTTTAGATTGTAACCTACAATATTTAGGGTGTTAGGAGGAGTCTTTGGAAGGTGGTTAGGTCATGAGGGTGGAGCCCTCACAGGTAGGATTAGTGCCCTTATAAAAGGGTCCCCAGAGAGCCCCCTTGCTTCTTCTGCCAGGTGAGAAACAGAGAGAAAGCAGCCATATATGAATCAAGAAGCTCTCGCCAGACACTGAATCTGCCAGCACCTTGATCTTGGATGTCTCAGGATCCAGAACTGTGAGAAATAAATATTTGTCTTTAAATGTCACCTAGTTGAAGCTATTTTGTTGTAACAACTCAAATGTATAAAGATATATGCAGATTTTAAATATCAAGAATTCTTTCTCAAAATATTGAACTAAATGATTAATTGTTACTGGGACATGCTCTTTTATGAAAGGAAATATAAAAATAGGTAAAATTTGAACATAACTTTTCAGTTATTTAATTTTGTGACATGCCAATTCAGTGTATTTCCTGTTTGACAGATTCTGTCTGTATTATTTTTGGTATCTGTCCTCATGCAAACCATCCATATGCTGAGTTGGTTGTAGGGGAAACATTTGTTCTAAGAGTTCTTGGGACTTGAACTGAATCTGAACCCACTCAGGCATTTGGAGAACCATCATTTTTAGGAGCTGACCACAAATAAGAGGAACTATATGTATCTATTGGGCTTGTCAGGTGGCTCAGTGGTAAAGAATCCACCTGCCAATGCAGGAGACGTGGGTCCAATCCTTGGGTTGGGGAGATCCTCTGGAGAAGGATGGCAACCCACTCTAGTATTCTTGCCTGGGAAATTCCACAGACAGAGAAGCCTGGCAGGCTACATTCCAGGAGCTTGCAAAGAGCTGGCCACAGCTGAGCACACAAAGAAGCATTAGAATACATTTTAGGGGGTCAATACATGATTCTTAACCTCCATTGAGATGTTAGAATTTTACCACTGAAATGCAGAGTTACCTGGGAGGCTCTGAAAGTACAGAGTTGGGGCTCCAATAAAGAACGAAACCCCATTACAGATGAACCTATTTCCAAGGCATAGAGACACAAATTTAGAGAAAGGACTTGTAGACGCAGGAGGGGAAGGAGAAGGTAGGATGAACTGAGACAGTAGCACTGACATATATACACCACCACGTGTAAAACAGCACAGGAAGCTCAGCTCAGTGCTCTGTGATGATCTAGAGGGGTGGGATGGGGCAGGGATGGGAGGAGGCTCAAGAGGGAAGGGATATGTTTTATATATATAAACACACACACATATATATATATGATTCACTTTGTTGTACAGCACAAATTGACACAACATTGTGAAGCAATTATCCTCCAATTTAAAAGAAGAACAAAACCCCAGGAAAGTCGGGAGTGTGCTCCCACAGCGTCAGGGGCCTACGATAACTGTGCTCTCTAAGAATTGTTCTTTCTATACTATGAAACAACCCAAGAAGCCACACAGCAACCTAGGTATGTCCTTGGAAATATGGGCATCAGCATGACAATTTGTAAAGGGCTTCCCCAGTGGCTCAGCAGTAAAGAATCTGTCTACCATCAGGAGGCACAGGAGACCTAGGTTTGATCCATGGGTTGGGAAGATGCCCTGGAGAAGGGAATGGCAACCCATTCCAGTATTCTTGCCTGGAGAATCCCATGGACAGAGGAACCTGGCAGGCTACAGCCCATGGGGTCGCAAAGAGTCGGACATGACTGAGAACACAAGATGATTTCTAAAGGCCCAGGGGTCAGGGTGGAATCAGATCTACACAGGAGGAAGAAATCTAAAAAGAAAAAGGCAGGACTTTTGAAAGGCTGAAAACACACTGGGAATGTGAACATACTTGTTAAATAATTGAAGACTTTCCAGATCCTCCAGCTCAAGGACTCTGTGAAGTTTTTCAGGCTGAGCTCCAGCCTTTGCCTTCTGCTCTGCGGCAGCTGAGTCTTGCAGGGCCCCGCGGGTCCTCTCTGAGTCGGAACAGAACCAGGAGTCAAAAAGTCTGGCGAGACGCTGGCTCACCTGTCGCTGCCCATTTCCCTTCCCTTAAGTCATCTGTCGCTGGAGACGTGGCCATTTAAGTGGCACACAAAAGGACAAACAGGGTTCGGGCCAGATTTTGCTGACTAGATACCTGTTAGTTCACTGAAACATGATTCATGGTTAGTCCCTCAAAAGAAACAGTCTCTCACCTGCTGGGGCTGGGAAGAGATGGGCTGGCTTTCAGAAGCCCATGTTGCTCTCTTTCTGGGTACAGAACTCTGGAGTCAGTATTTACATTCCCTATGATATGGAATGTTTGTTTCATGGAAACAGGGAAGGAAGAAGAGGAAGGAGGAATGGGAATCCCTTTCTTAGGTGGCTTCCTGCGACCCGCTGACCCAGGACAGGCACAGCCTGGTGGGACTGGGAGGCACAGTCATGTGAGGTTCACCAGGGAAGCTCGTCTTCTCCCTCCCGAGGGCCTGGTTCAAATCGTTACGTCTGATCAAACCATCTGAGACTTTGTTCTTGGCCAGCGTCTTCGTCCCGCCTCCTATCTGTCGTAAGAGGCCACCTTCCCAGGCAAAGAGCTGATGGCACCCAATTAAACCTTCTGTGGGGGCCCTTCAGCATCCGAGGCCACTCGCCAACCTCTCTGCCCACCCCTGCCTGCCCTGGCCCTCAGCTCTCATGCCCCTCCTGCTCACATGCCCACTCACACGCACCTCCCCCACCCTCCCAGCACGGTCTCAAACCTGCCAGGTGCTGACATGTTGTGGTCTGTGCGGCTACAGGGAATCCCATCATCCTGGAAGAGCTCCCTTAGGATCTGGGCTGAGGGAGAGGCTGGCTCTGCTCACACTTAAGTGGTCTTTTCAGCTCTAGGGCCTGCCTCTCTGGCCTGTGCATAAGGATGGGAACAGGAGAAATGAGGCGGCTACCTTAAGGAGCCATAGGGATGAGTTTCTCGCCCTATGTGGGGGCCTCTCTCCTGTGATTAAGGGTGTCAGGCACTCTTCATTTCTATGGGCACAAATGACTGTTACAACAAGTCCTTCTGCAAACAACATTACAATGTGGACAGAGGACTTCCCTGGTGGCACAGTGGATAAGAACCTGCCTGCTAATGCAGGGGACATGGGCTCGATCCCTGGTCCAGGAAGATTCCACATGCCAAGGAGCAACTAAGCCCATGTGTCACAACTACTGAGCCTGTGCTCTGGAGCCTGTGCTCTGCAACAAGAGAAGCCACCCTGAGACTACTGTGCACAGCAACAAAGAGTAGCCCCCACTCACTGCAACTAGAGAAAGCCCATGCACAGCAACGAAGAACCAGCACAGCCAAAAATAAATAAATAAAAATTATTTTTAAAATGTGGGCATAAAACACCATAATGCTCTTGGGCCCCACATCACACTAGCTGCTGATATGGAGCAAAATACAATAACTTCTTGCCTTCACCTTTATACTGATTAAGTCATTTTTCCTTTGCATTTGCTCTGAAGCATAACTGCTGACTGGGATGCTTTTTTGCGTGGTCATGCTGGGACATGTTTGTTTATGGTATGTATGTCTAATGATGGCAGCTGGCCCTGTGTATATAAGAAGAATGGAAAGGCCTCCTAGGCGTTTGCACAAGCTCATTCTACTCGCACCTGAGGAGACCAGTTACTTCTGAAGGGAGATGTCATAATGGGCCATCATAAAGCAGCTCCTTCTGGGGACCCACGAAGAGTGAGCCCCACAGTTGGGTCACCCCATACTGGAAGAAAGCAAACCTCTGTAAAGAACTTGAAGAAGAACTTGAAATTGTTACCTAGGGAACCAGCTACAAAGGTTACTTTAAAACTCTTAAATCCTGACCATCCATATGAAATTCAGTTAGCAAAAGACATTGAACATTTTAGAATTTGATTTTTGAAAAGTAATCCCTCCAGTTAAATTCTTGATAATGTATTGCTGTGTTTATATGTATATATATATATATATACACACACAGATTTTAATTTTTGAGGAGTTTTAGCTCGTATAGAAGTTGCAAAAACAATACAGACAGCTCCCATGTATCTTTCACTCTACTTCCTCCAATATATTGTTTTGCATAATCCTAGTTATGATATCAAATAGTCAGTCAACCATCTAAACCCGAAAGCTGATATTGGCACTGTGCTAATCCATAGATGTTATTCAGATTGTGCTAGTTTTTACATGCACTCTTTTTGTGTGTGTTTTTGGTTTTTTGCTTTTTGTGGTTGTTGTATAGTTCTATGGCTTCCCTGGTGGCACTAGTGGTAAAGAACCTGCCTGCCACTGCAGGAGACACAAGAGGCGGCAGTTTGATCCCTAGGTCAGGAAGATCCCCTGGAGAAGGAAATGGCAACCCACTCCACTATTCTTGCCTGGAGATCCCATGGACAGAGGAGCCTGGTGGGCTAGGATCCATGGGGTTGAAGGGACTTAGCACGCAAACAGGCATATAGTTCTATAAAATGTTATCATTGATACAGATTTGCATAACCACAGTTACTCCTATTCCCTTTACTTGCAGCCCTGGACAATCACAAATCTATTTTCTGTCTCTATGGATTTATCTCTTTTGGACCTTTCATATGACTGGAATCATACAATATGTGGCATTTTGTAACTGGCTTATTTCTTTTAGCATAAAGTTTTCAAGGTCCATCCATGTTGCAGCATCTTTTAGGCTTTCATTACTTTTTTTTTTTTTTTTTTTAGTTCTACCAGTTTATTGCTACCAACCCGCGACCCTCCACCCTCATGCACACATGCTCAGTCATGTAACCCCATGGACTGCAGCCAGCCAGGCTCCTCTATCCATGGACTTTTCCAGGCAAGAATACTGGAGTGGGTTGCCATTTCCTTCTCCAGGGACTTCATTACTTTTTATGTCACGGTAATATTTCATTGTACGAGTATACCATATTTTGCTTATTCACTCATCACTTGATGGTCATTTGGATCATTGCTTCTTGGCTATCATGAATAATGCTGTAGTGAACATTCTCACACAGGTTTTTTCTGTGGACATATGTTTTTACTTCTCGTGGGAATATACCAAGCAGTAGAATCCTGGTCACATGGTAACTCTTACATTTTGAGGAACCATTGCAACTTGTGTGCCTTCACGTGTAGAATGAAAGCTCAGGCCAGCTTCCATGAACAGAACCTTAATCTATTAATGTTTTGGTGGTGGTTTAGTCACTAAGTCATGTCCAACACATGACCCTCATGGACTGCAGCCTGCCAAGTTCCTCTGTCCATGGGATTTCTCAGGCAAGAATCCTGGAGTGGGTTGCCATTTCCTTCTCCAGGGGAATCTTCCCCACCCAGGGATTAAACTCACATCTCCTACACTGCAGGTGGATTCTTTACTGATTGAGCCACCAGAGAAGTCCAATTAATATTTTATGCTTTGCAATTAAAAGTCCTCATTAAAATCAGAAAGGCGAAAATCATTCTATCAGACAACCGAAGTCACCCTCTAGGCTGTGTTGTGTAAGGTTTTATGTGATACCACAGACATTTATTTCTGTGTCATCAGTACTGGAAAGGAGTACTGAAAGAAGTTCTGGATCTTTTTATTAAAACAAAAATCAATGCTGTCTTGAAGTTCCTTTTTTTTTTTTCGGCCGTGCAGTAGGGCATGTGGGATCTTGTTCCCTGCCTGACAAGGGATCTAACACACGCCCCTTGCAGTGGAAGTACAGTATCTTCATCACTGGACCACCGGGAAAGCCTCTGAAATTCATTCTTAAAGAGTGTGGTTGTGGTACCAGATATTTTGATTAGACCATTATTCATCCTTCTTATCACTGCTCAGAGCAAAGCGTGTTCTTACCTTGGAAGTAAAGAAAAAAGCAGGTGAGCAGGTAAGGGCAGAATTCCTCCAGATGAGAGCAAAAAGCACAGAACGCCTCCGGCCCTTTGGAGCCCAGCTTCAGGAAGAAAGCGTCCACTCTCTGCTGAGAGCCAGCCCGGGAGAGGATCTGGGTGCCCTCCTGCAGGGAGAACAGGCCATTGTACACGAGATGTGGAAGCACAGAGCCCACGTCCAGGGCCCGCAGCGCCCTCTCTCGGTAACTTCCGGGGATCTCCGCGAGCAGCTGGGCCCGCCTCTCCCTTTCTCTCCGCGCCCTCGGCTCGCAGTGATAGAACCAAGAGTCGGCGCCTCTCTCTGCTGCCCTGGCACGCGGAGGGCCCGAGAAACCGCTCCCCACCGGGCCTGGCGGCTCCTCGACCTCCGCGGGCACCGTCCACACCGCGCGGGCATCTGCAGGCCGACTCATCCCGCCGTCTGGAGAGACTGCAGTTCTGCGGGGAGGGCTGGGATTAAACCTGCTGTGCTGGCGGTCGTGCCCTAAGAGGATTCCGCTGCACTGTGAACCCCTTGTGGGGGTGAACATGAAAAGGCGAGCCAGAGGCAGCCTGACTGAATCCCCTCCCGCTGAAATTCCTCCTCCGGTTCCCAGATGAGCACTCTCATCCCATCCCAGGTGACCCCTACATCATTCCCCGCCCCCCACCATAACACATTTACAGGTGACTTGGAAAATACAGAACGAAGCTACATACAGTTCAAGTATTGTTGTTCATTGTTCAGTCGTTTCAGGCTCTCTGTGACCCCATGGACTGCAGTTCACCAGGCTTCCATGTCCTCCACTATCTCCTGGAGTTTACTCCAATTCATGTCCAATGAGTTGGTCATGCTATCTAACCATTTCATCTGCTGCCACCCCCTTCTCCTCCTGCCCTCAATCTTTCCTAGCATCAGGGTCTTTTCCAATGAGTCAGCTCTTCACATCAGGTGACCAAAGTATTGTAGCTTAAGCTTTAGCATCAGTCCTTCCAATGAATATCCAGGATTGATTTCCTTTAGGGTTGACTGGTTTGATCTTGCTGCCTTCTCCAACACCACAGTTTGAAAGCATCAGTTCTTTAGCACTCAGCCTTCTTTATGGTCCTTGTTTATGGTCTCTCACATCCTCACATGGCTACTGGAAAAACCATAGCTTTGACTACATACACCTTTGTTGGCAAAGTGATGTCTCTGCTTTTTAATATGCTGTCTAGTCTTGTCATAGCTCTTCTTCCAAGGAGCATGCATCTTTTAATTTCTCTTAATTTCCTGGCTGCAGTCACCAATTTGCCTTGATTCATGGACCTAACATTCCAGGTTCCTAAGCAATACTGTTCTTTATAGGATCTATAAAGTTCTTTACAGGACTTCCATCACCAGTCACATCCACAACTGGGTATTGTTGTATTGTCACCCTGCTTATCTAACATATGCAGAATACATCATGTGAAATGCCAGGCTGCATGAAGCACAGCTGGAATCAAGATTGCTGGGAGAAATATCAATAACCTCAGATATGTAGATGACACCACCCTTATGGCAGAAAGTGAAGAAGAACTAAAGAGCCTCTTGATGAAAGTGAAAGAGGAGTGTGAAAAAGTTAGCTTAAAACTCAACATTCAGAAAACTAAGATCATGGCATCCGGTCCCATCACTTCATGGCAAATAGATGGGGAAATAATGGAAACAGTGAGAGACTATTTTTTTGGATTGCAGATGATGACTGCAGCCATAAAATTAAAAGACGCTTACTCCTTGGAAGAAAAGTTATGGCCAACCTAGACAGCATATTAAAAAGCAGAGACATTACTTTGCCAACAAAAGTCCGTCTAGTCAAAGGTATAGTTTTTCCAGTAGTCATGTATGGATGTGAGAGTTGGACTATAAAGAAAGCTGAGCACTGAAGAATTGTTGCTTTTGAACTATGGTGTTGGAGAAGACTCTTACAAGTCCCTTGGATTGCAAGGAGATCCAACCAGTCCATCCTAAAGGAAATCAGTCCTGAGTATTCATTGGAAGGACTGATGCTGAAGCTGAAACTCCAATACTTTGGCCATCTGATGTGAAGAGCTGACTCATTGGAAAGGACCCTGATCCTGGGAATGATTGAAGGTGGGAGGAGAAGGGGGCAACAGAGGATGACATGGTTGGGTGGCATCACCAACCCAATGGACATGAGTTTGAGCAGGCTTTGGGAGTTGGTGATGGACAGGGAGGCCTGGCATGCTGCAGTCCATGGGGTTGCAAAGAGTAGGAAACGACTGAGCAACTGAACTGTAGTCACCATCCACAGTAATTTTGGAGCCCAAGAAAATAAAATCTGCCACTATTTCCATTTTTTCCCGATCTGTTTGTCATGAAGTGATGGGACTTGATGCCATGATCTTAATTCCACTATATATTACAACTATTTTTTAAATAGATAAATTAAGATTTTTAGTTGGAGTTTCAATATCAAACCCTCAAAAATTAATAGAATGAGTAGACAGAAAAGTAGAAGGATATAGCAGAACTGGAGAGCACTGTGAATCAATTCATCATAATAAAGATGTATACAGTTTTCACACAACAGTAGGATACAAATTCTATTCAAGTTCCCATATACTATAAACCAGGAGGTACTGGTACATATTCAGGGACATAAAAGAAGGTGCAAAAATTTCATGGTCTAAAGGTATTGAAATCATACAGAGTCTGTTCTCTTATCATTGTGGAATTATGTTAGAAATCAATATCAAAAGATATCTGAAAATAACCCACACATTTACAACTGCAATATGACATTTACCAAGAGAGATCTTTGACTTAGCCATTGAAAGCCTCAATAAAGTTAAAGACTGAAAAAACACAGAAGGTGATTGTGAGAAGAAAGCATTTAAATGAGAAATTAATATCAAAGATACTTTAAAAACCCAAGTCCAAATGATTATTTTGAACATCACAAATGTAACAGGCTCACAGTCTGTACTGAAGGGTCTCCTTGTGACACTGGAAGCTGTGTCAGGACCTGGCTACTGATCTCTCTGGCCTTCTCTGTGCCCTTGTGTGGGGTTGGACGCAGCCTGCCAACCAGCCTGCCTGCAGACACTGGGGAGCTTGGCCGAAGCCAAATTTTGGACAGGGAATTTCAGTTTTCCCAAACTGTTCGCTGAGTGCTATTTCTTAGTACATGGTTTCTTTTCTTTCAGAAATTGGGACACCTCATTTGTACCAACATGGATGGACCCAAAGATTGTCATACTGAGTGAAGTAAGACAGATAGAGAAGGAGAAATATCATATGACATCCCTTATATGTGGGATCTAAAAAGAAATGATACAGATAAACTTACTTACAAAACAGAAAGAGACTCGAAGACTTAGAGGACGAACTTATGGCTGCCAAGGGGAAGGGATAGTTAAGGAGTTTAGGATGGATGTGTGGTGGTTTAGTCGCTCAGTTGTGTCCGACTCTTTGTGACCCCATGGACAGTAGTCTGCCAGGCTCCTCTGTCCATTGGATTCTCCAGGCAGGAATACTGGACCGGGTTGCCATTGCCAACTCCAGGGAGGATGGTCGTGTACAGACTGCTATATTTAAAATGGATAACAAACAAGGACCTCCTGTATAGCATAGGGAACTGCTCAATGTTATGTGGCAGCCTGGATGAGAGGGGAGTTTGGGGGAGAATCCCAAAGAAAGACAATGCCAAAGAATGCTCAAACTACCACACAGTTGCACTCATCTCACACACTAGTAAAGTGATGCTTAAAATTCTCCAAGCCAGGCTTCAGCAATACATGAACCGTGAACTTCCAGATGTTCAAGCTGGTTTTAGAAAAGGCAGAGGAACCAGAGATCAAATTGCCAACATCCACTGGATCATTGAAAAAGCAAGGGAGTTCCAGAAAAACATCTATTTATGCTTTATTGACTATGCCAAAGCCTTTGACTATGTGGATCACAATAAACTGTGGAAAATTCTGAAAGAGGTGGGAATACCAGACCACCTGACCTGCCTCTTGAGAAACCTGTATGCAGGTCAGGAAGCAACAGTTAGAACTGGAACAACAGACTGGTTCCAAATAGGAAAAGCAGTACGTCAAGGCTGTATATTGTCACCCTGCTTATTTAACTTATATGCAGAGTACATCATGAGAAGCCCTGGGCTGGAGGAGGCACAAGCTGGAATCAAGATTGCCGGGAGAAATATCAATAACCTCAGATATGCAGATGACACCACCCTTATGGCAGAAAGTGAAGAAGAACTAAAGAGCCTCTTAATAAAAGTGAAAGAGGAGAGTGAAAAAGTTGGCTTAAAGT
Source organism: Bubalus kerabau (assembly GCF_029407905.1). NCBI lineage: Eukaryota > Metazoa > Chordata > Mammalia > Artiodactyla > Bovidae > Bubalus > Bubalus kerabau. Next base: position 29,374,560 of record NC_073642.1, read on the forward strand.
TCAACATTCAGAAAACGAAGATCATGGCATCTGGTCCCATCACTTCATGGGAAATAGATGGGGAAACAGTGGAAACAGTGGTTGACTTTATTTTTCTGGGCTCCAAAATCACTGCAGATGGTGATTGCAGCCATGAAACTAAAAGACGCTTACTCCTTGGAAGAAAAGTTATGATCAACCTAGACAGCATATTAAAAAGCAGAGACATTACTTTGCCAACAAAGGTCTGTCTAGTCAAGGCTATGGTTTTTCCAGTGGTCATGTATGGGTGTGAGAGTTGGACTATAAAGAAAGCTGAGCACCAAAGAATTGATGCTTTTGAACTGTGGTGTTGGAGAAGACTCTTGAGAGTCCCTTGGACTGCAAGGAGATCCAACCAGTCCATTCTGAAGGAGATCAGTCCTGGATGTTCATTGAACGGACTGATGTTGAAGCTGAAACTCCAATACTTTGGCCACCTGATGTGAAGAGCTAACTCATTGGAAAGAACCCTGATGCTGGGAGGGATTGAGGGCAGGAGGAGAAGGGGACGACAGAGGATGAGATGATTAGATGGCATAACCGACTCAATGGACATGGGTTTGGGTGGACTCCCGGAGTTGGTGATGGACAGGGAGGTCTGGCATGCTGCAGTTCATGGATTCGCAGAGTCAGACACAACTGAGCAACTGAACTGAACTGAACTGAATACATTGTATGTATAGCTGATTCCCTTCTCCATTCACCTGAAACTATCAAAACATTGTTAATCTAGTATAATCCAATGCAAAATAAAAAGTTCAAAAGAAAAAAAAAAAGAAATTGGGACACTTCTGTGTGATGACTTGGTTAAATGATCCGGTCTCATAGATTATACCTCCCCTCTGATCCAGCCCTGGTGTTCAATTAATGGATCAGATTAGAAGGGATTATTGCCGGGTTGGGAGAGTGCACGGCCACAAGCCATGCCTCATTGAGGATCGTATAATATGATTACTCCACCTGCTGGGGCCCCCAGGCCCTAGTGACCTCAGGATGCTCCCTGGTTGTGTCTGAAGGGGACCTGTTCTTCTCTGGCCTGTCCCTCTTCCTTTGCCCATGAAACGAAGTATGGCCTCAGGGCCCTTCTCCTGCTCACATCACCCATCTTTTCTCTAAAAGTCACTCTAAGATCATTCACCCAAGAAGAACCTACTCATAGCACAGGGAACTCTACTCAATACTCTGTAATAACAATACTCTGTAATAACCTGTACAGGAAAAGAGTCTGAAAAAGAGTGGATGCATGTATATGCATAACTGAATCGCTTTGCTGCACACCTGAAACTAATACAACATTGTAAATCAACTATACTCCAATACATTTTTTTTTAACAAAGCAGATCATTTCCACGTGAAAAGAAAAGATTTAAAGAAGCCTGATCTTCTAAAACTTCTTTTTCCGGTTAGGAAATTGATAAAAAGTTCTGCTATTCTCTCATATCCCTGCCAGTTCTGTTTATAGAAGCAAATAGATATTTTTCTACAATATCTGTGTGGAAGAGTTACTTTTCATAAATCCAAACACCCTTGCGGTTGTCTGGTGGTAGTGTCACAGAAAAGATTTCCTGGCTTTGCTTCTGACCTCATGTGTGACCTTGAAAACATAATTCTGTGTCATCATACTCGTTTATGTTAACCATGTTTTCCTGATGTTTTGCTATCTTGGGGCCTTGCTGACTCCTTCTCCCTGAGGGCTGGCCAGGTCCTAAAGACAGAAGAGGACTTGCCTGCAAGCATGCCTTTTATAGGCAAGTTATCAATCTAGAAGCTACACCCCCACACACCTGAGATCCTGACACCTGGGGCCACACTCCACCTGCCTCAATCACTGCAGGGCCAGAAAACTAGGGACAGACCATCTGCCCCACAGGCTGCTGAATGTATTCAAACTAGCCCATCGTAACCCTGCTTACCCCACCTCACCCATTCCTCCCTGCAGAAACCACATAAAGGCTCTTATCCACAACTGCTGCCTGCTCCTCCAGTCTCCTGAGGGACCCCATGATTCCCCACGTGGCCCTGCCTGGAACAGAGCACCCTCTCCTCTTGGGAACTGTAGGTGACAGGCCATCTTTTCAATGGCAGGGGTCTCCTGATCTGTTGGCCTCACCCTGCCTGAGTAACAGTAAACTCCATATTTTAAAACATTTATTGAAAGTACAAAGCTGGGGCTGAATTGTGACGACTGTAAAGCATTTTGAGTGTCGTTAGAACCGGACCAGATGACATAGAATCTGACTACTTTCTACCAGCAGCGAAGGTCATGTGCCCCATCCTGAAACTTCTAAGGGAACCAGTGCCATCTTGTGGTATTTGGTACTCTCTCAGGCTATTTCTTTTCCTTCACACAGCAGTCCCCAATCTTTTTGGCACCAGGAACAGGTTTCATAGGGCTACCCTGGTGGCTCAGATGGTAAAGAATCTGCATGCAATGCAGGTGACCCGGGTTCAATTCCTGGGTCGGGAAGATTCCCTGGAGAAAGGAAAGGCAACTCATTCCAGTATTCTTGCCTGGAGAATCCCATGGTCAGAGGAGCCTGGGGGGCTACAGCCCATGGGGTTGCAAAGAGTTGGATATGACTGAACGACTTTCACCGGTTTCATGGAAGACAATTTTTCCACTGAACAGAGAGTGGGGCTGGTTTTTGGATAATTCAGGTGCATCACATTTATTGTGCACTTTGTTTCTATTATTATTACATTGTGATATAGAATGAAATAATTGTACCACTCACCATAGTGTGGAATCAATGAGAGCCCTGAGCTTGTTTCCTGCAACTGGAGGGTCCCATCTAGGGGTGATGGGAGACAGTGACACCCTGAGTGTGTTGCTTATGTCCAGTCTACTCTGGAATCTCATGTTGGTTGCTGTCACTGCAGAAAACTGTGCTTCACAAAGATGGGATATTGGAAATGAAAGTGGGCTTTTCAGTACTTTTGTGGTAATCTCAGGATATTCTGCCTTGACTTTAATCCAGAATGTATGAAGATTTGAAGCTGTCTCAAACATGCGTGTTGCCTGCTAAGTTGCTTCAGTCATATCCGACTCTTTGTGACCCCATGGACTGTAGCCTGCCAGGCTCCTCTGTCCATGAGATTCTACAGGCAAGAATACTAGAGTGTGTTGCCATGCCCTCCACAAGGGGATATTCCCTGATCCAGGGATTGATCCTATTTTTCCTGTGGCTCCCACATTGTGGGCGGATTCTTTACTGCTGAGTCATCAGGGAAGCCCCGTTTCAAACATACCCTGGCCTTAACCCTAACGCTTACCTACTGTGCAGCCTGGTTCCTAACAGGCCACGGGGACCCCTGTCTTAACAGATCTTATTTTTTAGAGCAGTTCTAGGTTCACAGCAAAGTTGAACAGAAAGTAGAGAGCATCCCCATGTACCCGCTGCCCCCCCCACAGCCTCCCCCTCGCCCATTATCAACATCCCCCACCAGAGGGGTACTTTGGTTACAAGGATGACTCTACATTGACATGTAATTATCACCCAGAGCGCGCATAGTTCACTCTTGGTGTTTCAGATCCTGTGGGTTTGGAAAGTGCATAATAACATGTGTCCGTCATTACAGGATCAGATGGAGCTTCATCGCCCTAACATCCTCTGTGCTCCACCTGCTCATTCCTCCCTCCACTCTTAATCATGTAACCTCTCTTTGCTTCAGTTTCTCCACCTATAAACGGCTGTGTCTCTCAATATGAGTATCTATTAAAGGAGTTTATACTTGTGTAAAGACCTTAGAACTAGGTTTGCCACGTCCCAAGCCGTAAGAATGTTAATAAAAATCAATTTGTGTTGCTTCTATGGGAGGGTGTGTACTCAAGGTTATGAGGGACACAAAGACCTATGTGGCATTAGCCCTATCCTCAAGGCGCTAGCAATTTTGTACCGTCAGATGTAAATCTTTGTAGCGATCTGAGTGCCCTGGTGCCTTGGCCCCTGCACTTGGCCTGCCTTGGCATGAGGCCAAAGGTCAGTTCTCAATGGCCACTTTTTAGTGGGGGCAAGTTAAAAGAATGGTGACTGCCAGCATCTGAGAGGGGAAAGCCAAGAACCGTTCTGGGAAGGGAGATGTTCCCAAGGTTTTGAACAATTTGCATTTTGGCAACATACTAGTGTGCTGAAGTCCATGGGGTTGCAAAGAGTCGGACACGACTAAGTGACTGAACTGAACTGAACATACTGGTAGCTCTGAAGGTACTTTGTACCTGTTCAGAGCCAACACCGCTGTACAGGCCAGTCTGCCTGTACCTGGTGCTCTCCAGCCCCAAAGAGTGCCCAACCTGGGTCCACCTGCCCCGCCCCTCCCTGGCTCCTGGCCCCCGGCCCCTCTCCACCGCCCCGCCCCTCGTTTCATAGCCCCGCCCTGCAGTGTACAACCGGCCCCACCCCTCCCATTGCCCCGCCTTCCTTACAGTACCTTTCGCTCCGCCTCTTCTCTTCGCCCCGCCCCCTACAGGTCCTATGGCACCGCCTCTCCAGCGCCTATCCTCCCACCCCGGCTGTGCACAGCCGGCCCCACCTTTCCACATGGCCCCGCCCCATATCTCCGCCCCCTTCAGCTACTATCGCCCCGCCCCTGCGCAGCACGGCCGGCTCCACCCTTCCACATCGCCCCGCCCCTACAGTTCCTATAGCCCCGCCCAGTATCTGCCTCCCCGTCAGCTTCTATCGCCCCGCCTCTGCAGTGTACAACAAGCCTCACGCTGCCCTGGCGCCCCGCCCCCCTCCATTTATATACCGCCAGCCGTGCCCCGCCCCCGCAGTGCGCCCCTTCGCTGCCGGCTGTCCACGCGTGGCGTCTGTGCGTGTGGGAGGCAAGGTTGCCGCCATGGCGGCCGAGGCCCTTGCGGCTGAGGCGGTGGCGTCGCGCCTGGCGCGGCAGGAGGAGGACATCCGCTGGCTGTGGGCGGAGGTCCACCGTCTGAGGGACGAGCAGCTGAACGCGCCGGACCGCTGCCAGGCCGAGGGGCCGTGCCTCACGCGCGAGGTGGCGCAGCTGCGGGCAGAGAACCGCGAGCTGCGCCACCGCCTGTACCGTCTGCGGCTGTGCCTTGCGGAGGAGCTGAGCCACCAAGCTCGGCTGGAGAGCGCGGCGCGGGCAGAGGCGGGGCGCGCGGCCGCAGGCGCGCAGGTACGGAGGAGGCGGCTGTCTGCCGGGCGGGGCGGTGCGCCGCTGGCCGGTGGTTGGCGGGGCGGCAGGTGCGGATGCGCTGAGGACCGAGGGGCGGCAGGAACGTGCTGAGACCTGACCTCCTCCCTGTTCCCCCCACGACCCGCTCGGTCCCGGAGCCCACCGCAGGCCAGACACCCCAGGGCCGCTGCGTTTGCAGCGACTGCCAGGCTGACCTAAGGCAGTGAAGCCTCAGCTTTTCTAAATTGTCCGCTACTCATTTTCTTCAGTGGCAGAAATAGGGTTCTCCTTTCTTTGAAAAAAATGCTGCGTTGTTTAAAACTCAGTGTTTTTGCTTGAGCGGAAGACCAGCAGCTCCCTATAGAAACCCTTCCCTTCGTTCTGATGAATGGCTTGTCTGACCTGTTGACGACAGGTGGCTTGGGGTGTTTGGTCCTTGCTTTGTTTCCGGGGCGGGGATGGGGGGAGGTCTGTTTTGAGATTTGCGTGTTTAACCTTGTCACTTAATAGTGTTCTGAAAGATTGAGGGCATGAGGAGAAGGGGGCGACAGAGGGTGAGATGATTGGATGACATCATCGACTCAATGGACATAAGATTGAGTGAGCTCCTGGAGATGGTGAAGGACAGGGAAGCTTGGCGTGCTGCAGTCCTTGGGGTCGCAAAGAGTCAGACATGACTGAGCGACTGAGCACGCATGCATGTTATTGTTTTGATTCACTTACCTTCCAGTGATGTAGGGTATTTTAAGTTCTTGCTGTGGCTCAGACTGTGGATGCTCCTCGCTTGTTTGCCAGGGGACTGTGGTGGTCCTGGGTAACACTTTCCTGAAACAGTGCATTTAAAGTCGCTGGTGACAGCTCTGCAACCGACTTCCAGGGACATTGTTTAAGATTTGGGGTGGGGAGAATCATTAAAGAGCAAAATACACTAAGTACACTTAGCAAGAATGTATGAAAGTGCACAGACAGGAAGGACCGAACCCCAGAAAACCACTTAACTGTTGAGGGTTGAAGGTGGTGGTCAGGAGAGCCTCTCATATGGGATGCCTGCTGCCTGCCCTGTCCCTGTTCCTTAGGCTTCAAACCTGTTGCTCTTTGTGGTCATTGGTATGAGTTGTTTATTATTTCCGTTTGTCAGCCTCCTCCTAGTCAAAGCCCAGAAGAGGACGTTAAAAAGGAGATCGACCCTGACAATGAGGTAAGTCATTGCTGTGGAAATAATAGGTAATTTTATTGTGTATATAATAATAATACATATAAATAATAAATATAAAAATAATATTATATATGGAAATAACCTGTAATTTAAATATGCTTAATAGTTAATTGCCCAGGGGTGTGTGTGTGTGTGTATTTGTGCTCAGTCGTGTCCAGCTCTTTGTGACTCCATGAACTGTAGCTCTAGAGCCTGGGAGCCACAACTATTGAGCCTGCACACCTACAGCCCATGCTCCACAACAAGAGAAGCCACTGTAATGAGAATCCCATGCACCTCTAATAGAGAGTAGCCCCCACTCACCAAAACTAGAGAAAAGCCTGTGCAGCAAAAAAGACACAGCACAGCCAAAAATAAAGATTAAAAAAAAAAAAGCCATCTTAGCTTAGGGATGAGACAGCCACACAGCCATAAAGCACTGCTTAGTGTACGTTGAGACAGCAGAGCTTTTCTTTTGTGTTAAGGAAACTGGCTTTGTTGCTTTTTTAATATAAGTCATTACAGCAACTGGAGAGAACTGATAAAGCACATCAACATTTGGTAGCAGCAGAGGAGGAGTACTTGGCCTCACAGAGATCCCTGGGGTTGAGGAGTTAAGACAAATAGGAGAAACAACTAGAGAACAAAGTCAGATAGTGTATCAGTTAAGGGCTGAGTTGTGTGGCTCTGTGCACACGCTTGCTAAGTGTGCAGAGAAGGGCGATGCCAGTGGGTATAGCAGTTGGAAGAGGAGGGCTTTGCATGGCTTGGTGAGACCTGGGTTTCCCTGGTGGCTCAGTGGTAAAGAACCTGCCTGCCAATGCAGGAGCCTCAGCTTCAATCCTTGGATTGGGAAGATCCCCTGGAAAAGGAAATCCAGTATTCTTGCCCAGAGAATCCCAGGGGTAGAGGAGCCTGGTGGGCTGCAGGCCATGGAGTCACAGAGTCAGACAGGAGCACACAGGAACTTAGTTGGGAGGGGGTCAGCCCTGTAGAGAGGAGTCTCTAGAGGGTGGAAGTTAAAGCAGAGCCTAGGAAAAGGCAATGGCACCCCACTCCAGTACTCTTGCCTGGAGAGTCCCATGGACGGAGGAGCCTGGTGGGCTGCAGTCCATGGGGTCGCTGGGAGTCGGATGCGACTGAGCGACTTCGCTTTCACTTTTCACTTTCATGCATTGGAGAAGGAAATGGCAACCCACTCCAGTGTTCTTGCCTGGAGAATCCCAGGGACGGGGGAGCCTGCTGTGCTGCCATCTCTGGGGTCGCACAGAGTCGGACACGACTGAAGTGACTTAGCAGCAGCAGCAGCAGCAGGGGCTGGTGCAGGGGGATGCCCTGGGCCTACTGAGGAGGGTGGGGCTTATTTAGAGCTGAGCAGTTAGAAAAAAAGTGGGCTGTGTGTGTTAACCTTACAATATTCTGTATTCTGATGGCTTTCAGGTGAAGAATCCACCAAATTTTATGAAGGAAAGATTGAAGTTTTTTGAAATACTGAAGAAAGATCATCAGCTCTTACTTGCCATTTATGAAAAGAAGGGAGATTCAAGCAATGTGATCACAGTAAGAGTGGCTGATGGGAGAACAGTGAAAGGGGAAGCTTGGAAAACAACGCCTTACCAGGTGGCTGCCGAGATTAGGTAAACTGTAGCGTGGAGCAGATAGTGTTAAGTGCTGCGCCAGAGTTTGGTGGGAGTGTGTTCTTGGGGCTGCTGAAGTATTTTTTTCTTAGTTGAATAAATTAAATGTAATCAGTTTATTTATTCCCTCTTGGCTTCTAAAGAGGCCATTTAATAAGTAATTTAATATCAGAATACAGTCTCTACCTCTTTAAAGTGTCCAACTTTTAGAGTTCTAATAAAAATAGGTAGTAGAGAAAAGTGCCTATAATCCTTGACAGGCGACATGATATTGACTTGGTTTATCATCAAGATACTTCCGTGAGATTTTACAGGTCTTTTGTCAGACTTGACTCCAAGCCATTCTTCTGCCAGTAGATAACCATGGGTGAGTCTTTGGACCAGTGTGGGCAGATCCCTCCAGCTGTCCAAGCCTGTTTTCTTATACCTTAAGTGGAAATGATAATACTTTCATCATTTACCTTATAAGGTTGTAAATATTAAATGAAATAATGTATATGGAAGATACTCTGAAAATTAAAACCTCTCTAGAAATGTACAAAGAAGGCTTACTAATTATAAATTGAAGATGTATGTGTTAGACCTATGATCAGCCCTAGAATAGGTGCTTTGATCTTCCTAGAATTTAGACACTTCAGTGAAGTTACATTGTTCTGACTAATGTTAATTCCTGGCATTAAATAGAATTCTGTGGAAGCTGTAGCTTAGAACTGCCATGTAAATAAACTTATTATTTAAAAAGCAAACTTTTCAACAATTCAAATCCTCAAATTCCTTTGAAAGCTGTGGTTAAGAATTGTGTTTTTTTATCCTATTACTTCATATACCCTCGAGGGCCCTCCCATCTGTTCCTGTGCTTTCCAGGAGAGATGGATAGACGTATGGGGAAAATGGGCTTTGAGGCAAAAGTAAACTTCTGTCTCTTCGTGGAGAGTCATATGCATGTTAGTGGATTGAAGTCTGAGCTGCCCTGCACTGAAGAGACGGTCCAAGCTCGGGAAACAAGGTCATTTCATCCTAGGCCGTGTTCTCCGTTGCACTGTCAGTGACATTCATTTCCACAGGCACCAGGTTAAAACCACCCTAGAGTTTGATGACAGAGGGGTTGCAGGAGTTGTCTACAAAGTAAAATTGTCCAGAGCTAAAGGATGGGCCTAGCCACATCAGACATACCTGATAAGAAGAAAGCAGAGGTCATGATATTACCTTCAGGTGGCAGAACTCAGGGATACAGTCACTGAGTGGCAGACCGGGGCTTATTTTTAAAATAGAAGAACAGTGTAATCCCCAACTTTTTACACCCCTTTATGGGTTATATAATGTAGCATCACACCAGAAATGCAAAATTATAAGAACTCAAGAGTAGCAGGCTTTAATATACCTGTCTCAGTTCTTGATCAAATTGGCCAAAGTTAAGATGACATGGTCTGAATGGTAACATTTAAGGTGGGCTTCATGGCTACTCCCTGGTCTCTGTGCTGTGGCCCACACGGTGCCTTCTTTCTTGGGACGTGTGGTTATGCTTTCGGCTCCTCAGAATGAGGTGCAGAAACATACAATTAGCATTCTTTGAACAAAATGAAATCCATTGTGAACTCAGTAAACATTAAATGGCAACAAGACAAAACAAAACTAGGAAATTAAAAACTTCAAGATACTCAGGTGAAGGGAAATAAAAACAAGTATTCTTAGGAATAGGAAGGAATATTCTTAGAAAATACTTCTTTTTAAAAAACTATTTATTTATTTGACTGTGACGTGTCTTGGTGGGAAACAAACTCTCAGTTGCAGCATGTGGGATCTAGCTTCCCGACCAGGGATCAAACCCTCTGCACTGGGAGCTCAGAGTCTTAACCACTGGACCACCAAGGAAGTCTCGGAAAATACTTATTATAGGAGAATACATTTCAGCATCTGTGGAATAAATCTGAAGTGGTGATCAGAAACAGATTTGTATTGCTTGAAGGCTTTTATTATCAAATAAGAAAAAAGTGAAATGACTGAGAATTCAACTCAGGCAGTTAGGACAATTAAACAAGGAGGAAACTCTAAAAATGTGACTTAGAGAAGTAACTGAAAAACTCTTGGTAAAGGTGCAGTGAGGTGGCTGGATACAAAAATAAAGTTAAAAATAATAGTTTTATTAAGTTATTCTGCTTGTTGCCTTGGTTTTGTGAGAGTAGATTGCATAGATGATTCTTCCTGCTCTGAAGGAGCGTAGTAGGCCTTCCGAAGTGCAGTGCATAAGGTCCAGATCATTCAGGCAAGGATGGGAAGATTTGAAATCACTTTGGAGAAATAGCTGTGCATAAGAATGACACCACAGAAAGGGAAATGACAGACGTGAGAAAAATGCACCATATAAAACAAATGATTGCTCCTTACATAGTTTTTCACATTAATAGGAAAAAGATGAAAACTTCAGAAGAAAAAAATAGTCTTAGGAATGCAAATTAATTGTGTATTATAATATCTATTGGTCTATCAAAGGTTTATTACTAACAGTTAATATTGATAGAGTTTGAGGGGAGTGGCCCTGCTAGAGGGGGGGACGCGGAGATGCTGTGTCTTTCTTAAATGTTTGAACCCCAGTCCTGACCCAGTCATCCTATACATAGCCAATTATCCTCAGAAAACACCCCCACAGAAAAAAACGGGCAAAGGACACTTGATAGCTCAGTGATGAGTAGCTCTTGGCTTGTGGTCCCCACACCAGCAGCACTGGTGTCACCTGGGAGCTTGATAGAAGAGCAGTGCTCCGGGCCCCTCAGGAATCAGTCAGTCACCTGTGCTCCCAGTGCCCTTGGAGCTCCTGACTAAACTGCTGCCGGAAGAAGCCCCTCAGAGACCGCAGCTTAGATAAGACATATGCCACATTCTCCCCTTACAGTGTGGCGGAGGCCTCCTGGTGGGTATCTCTGGTCCAGGCCGTTATCTATGGACCCTGGTCCCCCCTTCACCATCTTGTCACTCAGCCGTCTCTTAGGTGGGGTTTGTCTGTGTCTGGGGTACAGGCTGGGTGTCACCCATGGACCAGCTCACAGGCCAGGGGAGGAGCAGCTGAAGAATGAGGGTGCTTTGAGTCCAAGACCCCAGAGTGGCACACTTTAATCCCCTAGGGGCTGTGAGTTCATACAAAGTCACAGGCCCTGCTGAGCTGTGGGAGAATGGAGACACAGCTCCTACTGACCTAACGCATTTCCAGTCCAGGTACTCTTGTCACGGGAGAGAAGGCTCTTGGCATCAGGGACAGTGTCTCCCAGCCGTGTCCCTTGATGTCCACACCCCTGTGAGTAGCCCCCTGTCTCATACCCCACCGTCCCTCCTCTCTCCCCTGTGAGTCAACTCCAGGCACCCCCAGCAGCAGCAGAAAGCCCGGGACTGAGTTTAGGTGAACCACACAACCGCCTTCCCCCCTCCACCCATCAGCTGGCAGCAAGCAAATGAACAGACAGTGGGTTACAGTGAGGGATCAATGCAGTCTCGGTCATTTGGGACAGACAGGAGCAGTGCAGCTGGCACTGAGGCAGTGTTCAGGAGCCCTCGGGTCCTGTTGGCTTGGGTTGGCCTGTCTGGCCACCCTTTGTTCTCTGGGAGTAGCTTGGTTGCCCATTGTCCTCTCTTGGGCCTGGTTTTGCAGTTTGGAAGGTCCATCATCATCCTTTGCCCTCACCTGCCACGTCTCAAGTGCGGACAGCCACTGGGTATTGAGGCTGCGTATTTGGTGCCGCTCCCCTGGTGTACATGGTGAAGCTGGAGGTGGGGGTCTCCGGGCTCCTCTGAGGGTCAGTCACAGGTGTCTTTGAGTGGGGCTTATGGTTTGTTCTGCAAAACAGTTCCCTCAAGCAGTTAACTGAAGTAGGCCTTTCACCAGAAGCTTCTAATCAGTCTCACATGAGAGTAATCTTCCTAAAGAGTTCTCCTAGACCGGGACTTCTCACCCTTTTGTTCCTTGGCTTTGTACTTGACTCGTTTGTCTCTTCCTCCATTTAATGGACCAAGATTAGACATACCGTAGGCCGGGGGAGAGTGGCTCCCTTACTCTGACCTGTGCAGTTGGATGGGCCCATCTTGTCTGTCCCTGCGTGGACTCGGAGAAGGGCTGTCACTACCTGTCCCCTTGCCACCTCTGCTGCAAGCAGAACAGGTCTCACCTGAGCATCCCTTGGTCTGGTGTGTGCATGCTCATTTGCTTCAGTCATGATGACTCTTTGTAACGCCATGGACTGTGGCCCACCAGGCTCCTCTGTCCATGGGATTCTCCAGGCATGAATACTGGAGTGGGTTGCCATACCCTCCTTCAGGGGATCTTTCTGACCCAGGGATCAAGCTCACATCTCTTAAGCATTGGCAGGCGGGTTCTTTACCATTAGTGCCACCTGGGAAGCCCTCTTGGTCTGGTTGTCCTTGTTGTTTAGTCACTCAGTTGTATCCCACTCTTTGTGTCCCCATGGACTGCAGCACGCCAGACTTCCCTGTCCTTACTTATCTTCCAGAGTTTTACTCAAACTTATGTCCATTGAGTTGATGATGCCATCCAACCATCTCATCCTCTGTAGTTTTTTGCTATAAGTCACAGGAGTTCCCTGGCATATCCCAACGTTCTGCATTTTCATTACCTGTTTGCTCATGTGCTACAGGCGTTGTGAGCAGATCTTTTGCCTGCAAGTCTTACGAGATACTTTATTTCGCTGTAACAAGAGTTGTTAGCTCTGCACATCTTAGTATCTCTCCTTGTAACCGCTGCCCATCTGCTAAGCCAGTGCCATATAATTTGTCTTGTTACTTCCAGGTCCTTGTTTCTGTGTTAGTTAAGACACAGGCTAAACTGCTGCAGTGGAGGCCACAGAAAACTCCGTGGCTTAAATGTGGTCAGCATCTCTCAGAGCAGTCGGGGGGTGCAGGGTCCAGGCTGGGAGGCAGTGCTTCTCCATACCCTCATTTGGGGACCTGAAGTCCTTCCGTGTGGCTACTGGGTGGTCGGGTACAGTGTTGCCTTGTCTGTGTGGTCCAAAGGTTGTAGCTCACTTGTGTTCCATCCACAGAGGGCTGGGAGAGGGTGGATTGCTGCCCTGCATAGTCTAAAGGCAGAGATGTGGCAGTGTTTCTGCCCATCTCCTCCACCTTAGCCACATAGCCCCCTCCTGCTGCAGGGCCAGCCAGACGCTGACTGTAGAGGATGGAAATGATGGACTGGAGGGGCCCTGAGCTGCCTGGCCTGGCCAGCAGAGAGGAAAATGAGATTCTACTCCTTTGACAGTAATACTGAACATCTATTAAGTTCTGATTATGAGTACACCTTGTTTTTGTTGTTGTTTAGTTGCTCAGTTGAGTCTGAATCTTTGCGACCCTGTGAACTCTAGTCCGCCGGGGCCCCTCTGTCCATGGAATTCTCCAGGCAACAATACTGGAGTGGGTTGCCATTTCTTTCTCCAGGGGATCTTTCCGATCCAGGGATCGAACCCCTGTCTCCTGCCATCTCCTGCATTGCAGGCAGTCTTTACCACTGAGCCTCCTGGGAAGCCCACACCTTATTTTATCCTCAGAATAAATATATGAAGAAGGTCCTGTAATTCCCGTTTTACTGATAAGGAAAGCAAGGCTTAGAAAAACTGAGTAAATTGTTTAGGGTTCAACCTGAGGTTGGCCTGACCCCAGAGTGTGTGCTCTTAACCACAGGGGTGTGCCCTGGCTCAGGGCACTCACAGAAATACAAATGAAAACATTACATTGCCAAGAAGACATAATTTTGTACTCCCTGAGATCACAGAGAAAGGTATTCTTGGGCCCTCTCCAGGTAGGAAAATTTGGCAATGTAGTCCAGTTAAGCTGTTAAAAGTTCAAATCCCAGGTTTACTTCTAGAATTTTCCTGAGAAAATAGTCAGGAACTAAGATATATTTAATATTCAATGAATGTTCAAGAATATTCACTGCAGCATTATTTGTCACTGCCAGAATAAAACAAGAAAAGCAAAACCCTCAAATTATAACTGAAATGCCCAGAAATAGTGGGTGCATTAGGCAAATCTTAGTTCTACTACAGCTGTCAGGTAGCATGTTTTACAAGTCTGTCTGCTGTTGGAGAAAATGTCATGGTTTACTGTTATGTTTAAAAAGTGAATGCAAGTCACTCAGTCATGTCCAACTCTCTTGCAACCCCGTGGGTCGCAGTCCATGGAACAGTTCTGTACAGTCCATGGAACTCTCCAGGCCAGAATACTGGAGTGGGTAGCCTTTCCCTTCTCCAGGGGATCTTTCTAACCCACGGATTGAACCCAGGTCTCCCGCATTGCAGGTGGATTCTTTACCAGCTGAGCTACCAGGGAAGCCAAAGTTTAAAAAATAGGTTATCAGATAGCATAAGCAGAGTAATACTTTGAAAGTTTCTATATTGATGTATAAATGTTGTGAGTACTTATCTCTGGGTGGTAAGATGTATGTGATTTTGTTTCTGTGCATTCTGTTTTCTGAATTTTTACAGTGAACAAATCATATTCCTTTTGTACTTAAACATCACAAAAATTTAAAAAAATTATCCTATTAGTTTACATTTGTACTTTCCACTTAAGAAAGAAACAAACCCTGGAAATTAATTTCATGTTTTGTTTTAAGGACTAGCTTTAGTCTGTTATGGGTTAACTCCACGTGACTGTCCTTTCCCTAGTCAGGAGCTAGCGGAAACCACCGTGGTGGCCAAAGTGAATGGGGAGCTGTGGGACCTGGACCGCCCGCTGGAAGGGGACGCCACTGTGGAGCTCCTCACCTTCGAGGATGAGGAGGCCCGGGCCGTAAGTGTCTGAAAACCAGCCGACCACACTTTGGGTGTTTATGTTGTCAGATACACCTTGTACAAAGACACACACTAAAGGGTAGAACAGTGGGTTTTGTGATCTTCTAAGTTTGGTGTTTAATAAATCTAACATTCATGACACCGTATTTAAAAGTGATTCATAAAGAGCATAAACAAAATAAGTAATGAAATACATAGCTTGCATATGTGTGTTAGTTTTTCTCACTTAAGGACTAACAACTGTCACCTAGCTTCATACCAGATGCCACCCTGGAACTTGTAAACCTGTGTTGATTTCCTCGGTCAGCTGACCAGCGTCCAAGGTGCTGGGTGCATGTGCCCATCCTGTGGGCGGCAGAGTTCATGACAGGTGGAAGGGATAGTAAGCAAATCAAACAGCTAGATGCTTTCAGGTGTGTCAGCCTCTGGAGACGGTCAAGTAGGAGCCAGTCCGGAGCAGCTGTGGTGGCTGGCCTGGCAGGTGGTTTTAACCTTTTCCTGAGGTCAGAATCCTGCTGAGACCTGAGCAGTTTCCCACACAGGTGGGCTCTTGGTTGACCTGCAGACACATTCTTTAACAGTGGGCTGCTAAGTGCCTTCAGTCTGTCAGGAATATGGGTAGTGGGGACAGGGGACCACCAAACTTAATGTTCCACAGAGGGGTCAGCCTCCTTGACGTTCTCTCCCCCTGTGTTCAGTGACACCATGAAAGATAAAGCATTTATCATATTATCACGGGAAATCTTCCTAGAGTGCCTGATCAGTCCACCCCTGGCACTTGGTGTCATGCTGTAGGGCTTCCAGAATAGTTGTGGTTGCTCGTGAAAATGAGAGTTACCTTCCAGGCTCCAGCCCTAGCCCTGGTGTACGCTATCTAGGTGAGACCCAGTGACATTGTCACAAAGGTACCATGTTAATAGTGTGCAGAGCCCAGATGATTCAGTAACTTTTCCTTCCAAGAGACTCCTCTGCCTTCCTGAGTCCTCTTTCAAACTTCCACAGCCATGTGCTGTTTAGCATGTGAAGACTGCTGTGTAGACGTAAAATCTTGTTAATGTGAGCGATGTCAGGAACAGCCACTGTGGCTGCATGTCTGACTCAGAAAGGCTGGCCAGAGGAGGAGGAGGAAGGGAGCCAGTGCTCACACTCACAGGCGGCCCTCTACATTGGGCCTGAACCAGCTCTGGGCGGCTGCTTCATGGTCCAGCTCTCTTCTACTCATGGTTGAGGCCCAGAAGGAAATGGTTTAGGAGCCGGGGTCAGCGCTGCTCAGAGTAAAGCTGCAGGAGGAGCACACAGCTGGCCGGTGGGGCAGGGGTGGGGTGGGGTGGGGTGGGGACACAGTGAGCTCCAAGGAGGGCTCAGAAACAGGTGGGTCTCAGCAGGCTGCAGAGACGACACTGCCTGTGTCCTGGGGTCTGTCACCTAGTGCTGTACCCACATGCTCACTCGTCCCTGCATCCACCTGCTGGCTTCCCATGATGCAGCTGTGGCCTGGCCTCTGTCCCACCGCAGGTATACTGGCACTCCAGTGCCCACGTACTCGGGGAAGCCCTGGAGCTCCACTATGGGGGCCTCCTGTGCTGCAGCCCACCCGGCGACAGCAGCTTTCACTACGATGTGTACCTGGAAGACAGGTAACCCTGAGAGCCTACTTGTCAGTGCATTGTATCTGATAACAGGACATGATTACAGATGGGCTAACCATTTGTGAAAATTACTATTTTCTATGAGTGTAGATTTGAGGGTAACTTCTCAAGTGGTTTTCTTTCTTTCCTCAAAAAAGACATGACGCACTATTTATCTAACCTGAGGCTCGTTAGGGCAGACTACTGATTCGGACCAGAGTGGTCAGGTTAATCCCCGGAGAGCAGGTAGACCTCGTTGTGATGGTCAAGGGCAACGTGTCCCCCCAGCCACACATCCTGTGGCTGGTGCCAGAAGGGCCAGTCTCTGGAGGTTTCACATTCCCTATGTCTGTGCATGAACTCCCAAGCCACAGGCCCCACCTCAGCCCTCCTTACCTGTCACGACTCTATATGGAAACCTTCTCAGCTGTCAAACTGAAACACAAGGGTCCTCCCTACCCCACCCTGGCCCTCATCCCCCACCCTGTCACTCCATCCAGTTCTGCCCATTTTGTCCCTTCAATAGTTCTCCCCGACCCCCCTTCTCGCTCCTCCTGCCTTAGCATAGACCCCTGGCATCTGTAGCCTGGTTGCCTGTGGTTCATTCTACCTCCAGCTGTTACCTCCACACTGCCTGAGCACCCAGTGCTCTGTAGCTCCTAGCCCAGCCAGCTCATCCCCTGTGAGCACCCCTCCCCATCAGAGTCATCTCAGAATGTGTAGATGCCTATGTGCTGGGCTTGGGCTGCTGGCTCCCCAGTGGAGATCAGCCTGTCCTCATGGGCTCAGCCATCCAGTTGGGGGAGACAGACAGAAACAGATGCACCACAGTTTGCTGCGGGAGGTGACAGAGCTGTGGGACAAGCAGGTGGGCACTCAGCCAAGAGCTCAGTGACCTGGAAGTAGGGTGGGATGGAGGATGGTGGGAGCTGTCCCAGAGCATCCCAGGCCTCTGTGGGGCAGCTCTGGGCCTGGCGGTGGGGGGGTGCGGCTCACGAGACTGGAGGAACCTGAGCACAGATGGTGGAGGAGGGAAGGAATTGGGGGTTAGGGGGAACATGTTGAGTGTCTGAAGTCCTGGACCATAGAGCACCATGTTCCTCTGGGGAGAAAATTGATCTGCTGATGATTAGGGTCTCAGGTCACAGGTTCTGTCCCAGCGGTCTGTTGCTTCTGGCGACTGTCGCTTCTTCCCTGCAGGGCCATGTCCAGCGCAGAGCTGCCGGTGCTGGAGAGCATGTGCCAGGCCATCATCAAAGAGCAGCAGCCATTTGAGAGACTGGAAGTCAGCACGAAGGTCCTCCTAGACCTATTCAAGGTGATTACGGGGGGACTTGAGCAGTGATAGCACACCACTGCTTTAAACAAATGGTCAGTCCCTGCTCACCACATTGGTCCTAACGCTTGGTTCAAATTTGTAATGCAGATAGAAGTAGATGAAGGGCCGGGAGAATAGTGTTAATTTGTGTGTTTTATAAATCTGATTAATCTTGAGTTTTGTTAGTACTCCAGCTATTGAATATCAACAATGTTAATAATACCATATAAAATTCTGGCTTTTCCCCTTTTCTTTGGGGTTTTCTGCTAATTTTTCAAATAGATTCTAGCCTGGGGTAACCTGTGTAAAACTTCAACTTTCTCTTTTTATTGTTCAAACTAATTTACTTAAATATCTTCTAAGTTTTATTTTTAAAATCATAAATATCAAAGAAAACATAATTTGAGAGTGTGCAATATTGTTAGTTTTGTGGGCTTGAATTAAGTAGATTTGGATTTGGTAAAAGTTGCAGCTGCTTTTTTTCTGTGTGTGGTAAACTATCCAAAATGTAAAAATTACCATCTGAATCCCGTTCTAAGTGGACAGTTCTGTGGTGGTAAGTACTCGCACACTTGTGCAGCCACTGTCAGCGCCCATCTCCAGAGCTCTGCACCTCCCAGCAGTTACGCCGAATCCCCTTTTCCCACCCCTTCTGTCTCCTTGAGAGTGACTGCTCTAGGGCCTCATCAGGTGGAATCACACAGTAATTGTCCTTCTGAGTGGCCTGTCTCAGTGTTGTTTGCTCAAGGTTCATCCATGTCATAGCATGTGTCAGAATCGCCTTCCTCTTTGAGGCTGAATAATATTTATTTCACTGTATGGATGGACTACCTTTTATTTATTCACTCTTTGCCAATGGACATCTCTTGACTACTAAGAAAAATGTTAGTACATGGGTGTACTCGTATCTGTTCAGGTCCCCACTTTCAGTTCTTCAGTGTGTACCTGGAAGTGGAGTTGCTGAATTATATGGAAATCTTATGTTTAATTTTTTGAGCAACTGCCATGCTGTTTGCCACAGTGGTTGTACTGTTTTACATTCCTACCAGCGTGAGCGTTCCAGCTTCTCTGTATTCTTGCCAATTTGACTTTTTCTTTCTCTCCCTTTCCTTCCCTTTCCCTTCAAAAAAATAAAATAACTGTTCCAGTGGGTGTGAGGAGGTACCCTATTCTGGTCTTTATTTGTATTTCTCTAATGGCTGGTGAGAACATCTTTCCACATGCCTGTTGCCATTTGTAGATCTTCTTTGGAGAAATGTCTGTTCAATCCTCTGCCCACTTTTGAATTGGGTTGTTTGTTTTTTGGTGTTGAGCTGTAGGAGTTCTTGATATATTCTGGATATCAATCTCATATTAGATATGTGATTTGCAATTATTTTCTCGCATTCTTTGGGTTGAGAACTAAACTCCATCAAAACTTTGTGAAGAAAAATGACTTGATTTTAACGTGTAAGTACACAACAGTTAAATCATACAAATCTATTTTTTTATCCTAACAATTACCTCCTTTAAGTAGTTACTTAATACAAAGTATCTGGCACAACAGTAATAATGATGAAAGTAGAAAAGTGTCTGCTAAGTTTTTTAATGTAATAATATCATTTACCATAGACTTTGTTTTAATTTTTTGTTCAGATTCATAATGTAGCTGTGTCTTCAGAATTTTATTTATTTCGTGTAGTTAAAGCTGAAATCTTCTAGAACAGTCCAGTCTAATAATGCCATTCCCAAATCTGAGCCATGTATGTCATCTGAAATTTTCTGGTAGCCACATTTTAAAAGTAAAAGGTGAAATTTATCTTTATAACATTTTATTTAACCCAACAAATCAAAAAATATTATTTCAACATGTAACCAACATAAAAAGTGATTTTATATTCTTTTTTTTCACATTGTGCTTCTGGAATCCAGTGTGTTTTGGCCTGGCGGTGCCCCTCAGTTCAGATCAGTTGCGTGTCACATGCTCAGGGCCCACACAGGCTCTGGGCACCCATCCTGGATGGCACAGAACCAGGTGCTGAGCTCCATGTGTCCCCAGGGTCTCAGCACCTGGAACATAGCAGGTGCCCATTCAGTGTTTGTTGGGAAAAGGGAACATCTTTTCCCACTTAAACGTTTTATGCAATACTATTTGGCTGTGTTTTTCTTTGTAGTACAATAAATTTAAATGCCGCATCCTGAAGGAGAAGGTGGCCACGCCAACGACCACAGTTTACAGGTAACGTGTGTGTGTGAATTATAAACTCTGCTCAGTGATGCATCTGAAGGCGTTAGCAGAAGCAAGTTTGTCTTTGAGTGGGAGGCCTGATTATAAGTTTGCATGGTTGACAGAGTACTCCTTTGTGTAGGGACTCTGAAATGTCACCACAAAGGGAGGTAATGATTTTCTCATTTGTATTTATCAGGATGGTACTAAAAAGCCACAGGATTCCCTGGTGGCTCAGGGATAAAGAACCCTCTTCCCAAAGCAGGAGACATGGGTTTGATCCTGCTTTGGAAAGATGCCCTGGAGGAGGAAATGGCAACCCACTCCAGTATTCTTGCCTGGAGAATTCCATGGGCAGAGGAGCCTGGTAGACTACAAGTCTATGGGGTCACAAAGAGTCAGACACAACTTAGCAACTAAACAGTAACAAACCCACATTCTGTTTTTGGGATGTTAGCTGTAGAGTGCTTTTCTCCTTGCAAGTGAGACCATGTTCTCAGGGCCTCATGTTTTGGGGGGCTGTTCAGGAAAGGAATTCTGTTCATCCTCCCATGTTCATATTGGAGGGCAGTGGAGCTGTAGTGGGCCATCTCCTCAGGTATGATTCTCTGCCTTTCACCACACTGTCCACTATCTGGGGGCCAAGAGCATCACCCTCTATGCATCAGTAAGGCAGAATAGAAGTGGTGGATAGCAATGACCATGGGAGCCCAAACCCAAACCCTTAGTTCTGCTATACGTCAGGCTCCCAGCCCCGCTTATTGTCCACTTGTTCAACTGCCTTATGGGTACCGCTTGTCTGCACTCCTGGTGTCCCCTTCTTTGGCTGCCTGTGACCTTCTCAGTCCCATCAGAGAAGACTTGTCCCTGTAATAAATATGACCACAGATGTCCTGCATAGGGCACTTCCTTTCCACACTCAAGTGCTGTGGTTCTGTGACTTAGCTGTACTGTGAGTAAAGTCACACCCCCTTCATGCACAGCTGTGCACAGTGCGTTTCCTGAAGAGTCATGTGAACACGTGGCCACTTTATGCTGCAGGTGGATACCATGCTTGTTTTTACCACTCTCCAGTGACCTGATAAGATTTTATTATTTATTACCTGTAATACAAATAAATGTTAGCATACCATTTCAGAGTTTAAAAACAAATGAGGAAATTGACAAGATATGGTGAGTTTTAAATTTCTGACTTTTAATACTTGATCTTCTGTGGTTTTTAAATATAGTTTTATTTATTTATGGCTGTGCTGGGTTGTCATTGTTGTGCGAGGGCTTTGTCTAGTTGTGGAGAGTGGGGGCTACTCTTTGTTGCAGGCCCTAGAGCACCCAGATTTCAGTAGTAGTGGCACACGGGCTTAGTTGCTCTGCAGCATGTGGAATCTTCCCGGACCAGGGCTTGAACCCATGTCTTCTGCACTGGCAGGTGGATTCTTATCCACTGCACCACCTGGAGACTCCCTTTTTGTGTTTTTTTTTTAAACATTTCTTAGGTCAGCATTAACACTTATTTTATCAATTGGAATGGCTTGTGTCTAATTTTTTTAACATAAATGACTTTTTTCCCTATGGGGTATTTAAAGATGGGCTTATTTAAGTCTTTCTTACTAATCAGGCATTTTTTTCCATTTCTCTT
Organism: Bubalus kerabau; assembly: GCF_029407905.1. NCBI lineage: Eukaryota > Metazoa > Chordata > Mammalia > Artiodactyla > Bovidae > Bubalus > Bubalus kerabau. Next base: position 29,396,134 of record NC_073642.1, read on the forward strand.
TAGCATTAACTTACAATCTCCTTTTTGGGCAGAGAACAGTACATAAATCCCAGTCATTCAAAGCAATGGTGTTTTCATGATTAAAACTTCATTCTACTTTGAATAATCTAGACCCTTTATGTGTTCATTATAATTTTTAACTTTTTAACTAGTAAACTTTAAAAATATTTAAAATTGGTTGGAATAGTTCTTTCTTTACTAAAAATCTCTTGAATTGGTTGACGTTAAGTCACCTTTTCTCTGACCTGCATTGTTGCTTTCTTAACTCTGTTCATGTTTCTGTACATGGAGAAGAGTCTACTCTTGGTAGGGTTCTTTGTTTTTTTTTAATTTTATTTTATTTTTAAACTTTACAATATTGTATTGGTTTTGCCAAATATCAAAATGAATCCGCCACAGGTATACATGTGTTCCCCATCCTGAACCCTCCTCCCTCCTCCCTCCCCATACCATCCCTCTGGGTCGTCCCAGTGCACCAGCCCCAAGCATCCAGTATCGTGCATCGGACCTGGACTGGCGACTCGTTTCATACATGATAGTATACATGTTTCAATGCCATTCTCCCAAATCTTCCCACTCTCTCCCTCTCCAACAGAGTCCATAAGACTGTTCTATACATCAGTGTCTCTTTTGGTGTCTCGTATACAGGGTTATTGTTACCATCTTTCTAAATTCCATATATATGCGTTAGTATACTGTATTGGTGTTTTTCTTTCTGGCTTACTTCACTCTGTATAATAGGCTCCAGTTTCATCCATCTCATTAGAACTGATTCAAATGAATTCTTTTTAATGGCTGAGTAATACTCCATTGTGTATATGTACCACAGCTTTCTTATCCATTCATCTGCTGATGGACATCTAGGTTGCTTCCATGTCCTGGCTATTATAAACAGTGCTGCGATGAACATTGGGGTACACGTGTCTCTTTCCCTTCTGGTTTCCTCAGTGTGTATGCCCAGCAGTGGGATTGCTGGATCATAAGGCAGTTCTATTTCCAGTTTTTTAAGGAATCTCCACACTGTTCTCCATAGTGGCTGTACTAGTTTGCATTCCCACCAGCAGTGGAAGAGGGTTCCCTTTTCTCCACACCCTCTCCAGCATTTATTGCTTGTAGACTTTTGGATCGCAGCCATTCTGACTGGTGTGAAATGGTACCTCATAGTGGTTTTGATTTGCATTTCTCTGATAATGAGTGATGTTGAGCATCTTTTCATGTGTTTGTTAGCCATCTGTATGTCTTCTTTGGAGAAATGTCTGTTTAGTTCTTTGGCCCATTTTTTGATTGGGTCATTTATTTTTCTGGAATTGAGGTGTAGGAGTTGCTTGTATATTTTTGAGATTAGTTGTTTGTCAGTTGCTTCATTTGCTATTATTTTCTCCCATTCTGAAGGCTGTCTTTTCACCTTGCTAATAATTTCCTTTGTTGTGCAGAAGCTTTTAAGTTTAATTAGGTCCCATTTGTTTATTTTTGCTTTTATTTCCAATATTCTGGGAGGTGGGTCATAGAGGATCCTGCTGTGATGTATGTCGGAGAGTGTTTTGCCTATGTTCTCCTCTAGGAGTTTTATAGTTTCTGGTCTTACGTTAGGGTTTTATGACCCCTTGTTCATTACAAGTGCAGGCAAATGCTTTATAGTGGTTTCATCTCTGATCTAAACTTTTGCATCATGTAATAAACCAAAATACAAGTAGGCATTTTGTTATAAAACCAGAGGGCCTGAAAACAAGCAAAGAAAACCCTTGAATTTATATATTTATTTAATATAGTTTATTTTTTGGAGCAGTTTTAGGTTTGCTGCAGAATTTAAAGGATGGACAGCGAGTTCCCGTACACCCCTGCCCCTGTGTGCATGTGGCTTCCCCATGGTCAAGATGCGCCCCCTCCATCCAGAGTGTGACATGAGTTATATAGTCCATCTACACTGCCATGTCTCTGTCACCCGAATCCAGCATTTACATAGGTTTCAAGCTTGGTGTTGTGCATTCTGTGCGTCTGGTGAAGTTTATTTTTGACTTAAATTATCAAGTGGATGTATTTTTTATATCTTTCATGTAATTTTGGTTTTGAAAATTAGTGTAGAGTGGCAAAGTGGATTTTTGATTTTCCAACAGTGAAGATTTTTAAGAGCCTTGTGTGTGTCCAACTGTTTGCGACTCTATATACTAAAGCCCTCCAGTCACCTCTGTTTATGGAATTTCCCAGGTAAGAATACTGGAATGGGTTGCCATGTTCTCCTCCAGTGGATCTTCCTAATCCAGGGATTGAACCCATGTCTCTTGCATCTCCTGCATTGGCAGGCAGGTTCTCTACCGCTGAGTGACCTGGGAAGCCCTTTAAGAGCCTCAGGATGTGTGTCTGTCTGCAAAGTTTTTTCCCAAAGATTCTGTGGCTTCTGTATGCGACCTGAAGGGGGAAGATTGGGATCTAAGACTGGGTGACTCGCCTCTTTCCTGCACCCTAAATTAAAGATGGATTCACACTAAGTTGTTCCTGAATTAAGCATTGCCCAAGAACATAGAACATGGTTTCCAACCAATAGTCCCCAAAGCTGTAACTGTGTCTGGACATGTTTTAAATATTTCACCACAGGTGCGGTCCACTAGTTGAACTTTGTAAAGGGCCTCACATAAGACACACTGGAAATATTAAGGTCATAAAAATTTTCAAGGTAAGGATTTATTTTTTTCTGATATAGTAAACTTTAAGTGAACTAGATAAGATAGTAGTTCAATAATATCTTGTATAATATGAGCACTGTGCCACTTTCAAACACCACATGTGTATTTGGCTTTTGTATAGGCTTCTAAAAATAATACAGTGTTTTAGGATTGATAATTAGAACATTTTATGTAGCCTTTGATTTTCTGTCATTTAACCTTACTGTAAGTTTCACAGTACATTTCGTTTTTATCTGTAAAAATATTCTGCATACTCGTGTTTTCTTGAGTTGTTCTAATGTGAACAAGAGTGTTTATCTGCCATGAGAATAATATAATGTAGGAAAAGGAGGGAAAACAGAGATGGAGTGATATGATGCCGAAAACACGCTGTGGGAGCAAGAGGCCTGGGACTGATGGAGCTGTCCTGACCTGCCTTGGTTTTCTTAAGGCGGGAGGAGGCGGGTGGAGGAGGGAGCCGGCTACCACATCCCTTTCTCCTTTACTGCCCTCTTCTGGGTAATGCACTTGGTGCTTGCCTTCCCTCATTTTCACACTTTCTCACTTTTCACTCCTAGAACCCACAGCAGACTGACTATGTAATTTACTGATTAATGATGTAATTTGGAGTGGGAAGATTTAGTTAGAAACAATCTAAGATTCTAAGTCTACAAGAAGTCCCCTGTGAGTCAGCTGTGCTGATGTTTGGGTAGGAAGTTGTGTATAGTCCCTCATCCCTTGGTGTCCAGGATGCCTGGCTTATATCCAAGTCCATGGCAGTTCAGGCCCCTGGTATGAACCACCTGCACATATTAGTATTTCAGAGTGGTTTACTGCTCACCAAGAGTTTGACGTATTTACCTGAATCTTGTCTGATGTCTAGAATTCCTTGGCATACTGGGCGGACAACCCTGAGATGGAAATGCTGCAGAGGGTCTACGGGGTGTCCTTTCCTGATGAGCAGCGGATGGCTGCCTGGGAGGAGCTCCAGGAGGAGGCCAGGGCCCGGGACCACAGGACGATTGGGAAGGTGCGCCTGCCAAGTGCTGCTGAGCTGCTCTGTGACCAAGGCTCGGAAACAGACTGTCCTAATGCTGACATTTCTTCTCCCCTCCTGTCTTCTGTTTCCCTGGCACTCATGGTTTACTGCTGAGTTCTTTCACACTCCTACCCCCAGTGTCTACTAACCTTTTTCCTTCTTGTATTTCCATTAGATTTAAAAAATTGCACTTCTCTCTTGTTTTTATAATGACACAAAAATTTTTTAAGAAAAAAGAGTGTATACCTGATAGTATACTTTGTATTTGGGAAGCAGAGCAAGAACAAGACTTGCAGGCAGGTGGACCTGGTTTAACTCTCAGTCCTCCACGTGGGAGCTGTGATGTGAGGGGCCGGCGCTCAATGTGGAGCTCCGTGTCCTTTGCTCTGCTGGGTAGTGTGTGGGGTGGCAGGGGACGGACACTGGAGGGTGGTGGCCACCCGGGCGGGCTCTCAGCATGACGGCCATGCAGAGGTCACTGCCACTCAGAGCCCACCTCCAGCAGTGAACTTTCCTGACCTTTTTCCGTGTCGTCTCCTCATGAGATCCATACCCCAAGGTGCCAAGTAAGAAATCAGCAGTAAATCCCAGGTGAAATAAGAGTTAAGTTCAAAGCTGAGTAATCATAAATATGAGTTGTAACTTCACATGCACTTTTACATAAGTCAGATTCATGTATTTGGAATGTCAGCTATTAGAACTTGGAAATAACTGAGTGTATGTTTTATTCTCGCGTATCATATGTGTACAATAAATATGCAACAGCAGTGGAATTTGAGACGCAATTACTTTTTCAACCTAGGAACAGGAACTTTTCTTTTTCCATGATCTGAGCCCCGGAAGCTGTTTCTTTCTTCCTAGAGGAGCCTGCATTTATAACACACTGATAGACTTCATACGAGTAAGTAATTTTTAAATATTCTATGCTTATTCAACTCCATTTTGTATTTTACCATTTTATCTCGTCATAACATAGCCAAGCATTTCCATTGATTTAATTTTAATAATACTCAGAATTTTGAACCTCAAAGAGAAATGCTGCATTGTGCCTTCAACTAAAAACATTGAGACATTTGTATTTTCCATGGATTTCATTAAATGTGCCTCTTGTCCGTTTGAGTTTCTAGAGCACATATGGTACAAAGATAAACTTTAGACCAACCGTGGAACTCCCTGTGAGAGAGGAAGGAGGAAATGTTCTGTGTGACACATTACCACCTGAGATTGCAAATGATGGTGGCCTTAAGAGGATGTTTGACACAACTCCAGATCTCCATACATTTTAGATTAAGGTTGAAGAGGAATATCCTGAGATTGCCACAAAAGCACTGAAAAGCCTGCTTCCATTTCCAGTATCCCATCTTTGCGAAGCAGGGTTTTTTGCAGTGAAAGTGAAAGGCATTTACTCATGTCCAACACTTTGCAACCCCATGGACTGTACAGTCCATGGAAGTCTCCAGGCCAAAATACTGGAGTGGGTAGCCTTTCCCTTCTCCAGGGGATCTTCCCAACCCAGGAGTGATCAAACCCAGGTCTCCTGCATTGCAGACAGATTCTTTACCAGCTAAGCCACAAAGGAAGCCCAAGAATGCTGGAGTGGGTAGCCTATCCCTTCTCCTGCAGATCCTCCCAAACCAGAAATCAAACCAGGGTCTCCCGCATCGCAGGTGGCTTCTGCAGTGACAGCAGCCAAAATGGGATCATGGAGTAAGCTGGACATATGCAACACACTCCAGGTGTCACTGTTTTCCAGCGCCCCTAGATGGGACCATCCAGGCACAGGAAAACAGGCTCAGGGCTCCCACTGATTCTGCATTATGGTCAGTTGTATAATTATTTCATTATATATGACAGTGTAATAACAATGGAAACAAAGTGCACAATAAATGTGGGCTTCCCAGGTGGGATTAATGGTAAAGAACCCACCTGCCAATGCAGGAGACCTGGGTTTGATCCCTGGGTTGGGAATATCCCCTGGAGGAGGGCATGGCAACCCACTCTAGTATTCTTGCCTGGAGAATCCCATGGATAGAGGAGCCTGGTGGGCTAGAGTCCGTCCATGGGGTCCCAAAGAGTCGGACACAACTGAAGCGACTTCACACACATGGACACACACAATAAATGTAATACACTTGAATCATCCCAACCTTCCCCACCCCTGCTGCCAGTCATTGGAAAAATTGTCTGCGCCCAAACCGGTCCTGGTGCCAAAAATGTTGGTGACTGGTGTTATATACTACGTACAATTATATTATGAAATGAATATGTGCGTGTATGCTTGCATGCTAAGTCACTTCAGTTGTGCCCAACTCTTTGCGGCTATGGACTGGAGCCTAGTAGGCTCCTTTTTCTGTGGGATTCTCCAGGCAAGAATACTGGAGTGGGTTGCCATATAAAATGAATATACTTAATGTGAAAAGTATACTGAGCATACATGAATCTTTCTTTTATGATCCATAAGGTACCACACTTAAAACCAAGGGCATATTAGCTGTGAACTGATGTAAGGCATGATCCTGAATTTAGCAGTCCTTGTCTGGGTTATGCCCTGCGGTTATGCCCTGCCCCAGCAGATTTCAGCTCTGTGTGCCTGTCTCCTTTAGGAGCAGCACCACCAGCGCAACTTCACGGAGGTCCTGTCCCCCAACATGTATAGCTGCAAGCTCTGGGATGCTTCTGGACACTGGCAGCATTACAGTGAGAACATGTTCACCTTTGACATCGACAAGGACACTTTCGCCCTTAAGCCCATGAATTGCCCAGGGCACTGGTGAGTATGAAAAATGAAGCAGATCTGTACCTAGCAGGTACTTTACTACAGTTAGTTTTTAATGTTATTTTGCTTTTTAGAGTTAAGAGGGTCCTTTAACATGAAGAGTGGTGTTTAGAAATCATCTTTACCAAGTTGTTTCATTCTGAAGGATGAATTTACTTTTAAAATATGTTTGCTCTTTGCCAGATGTAGGCTGTTGGCTAGAAAACATTTAGTATTTTGTGCTTCTCAGAGGATAATATTACCCATCAATTTTATAAATTATTACATTTCTCTTCCCAGTGGTAATATACTTCAGATATACATATTTGCAGAACATTTAGTTCTTACATGCTATTTGGGTTGATTATAACAAGACCAGTGAGCTCACAATCAGTGACTGGATTTCATTCATTCTAAGATGCATTCCCCCCCGTATTTCAACATCCCTGAAATTGAGACATGTCTTATAGTTGGTATCTTAGCATTATGCCATAATTTAATTCATAGTTGTTTTCTTTCTTGGTTGTACATAATGTAATGGTCCATCTTACAGCCAAGGTTGTCTTACAGTCTATTAAAGAGTGTAATTATCATAAAGCTGCATAGGATGCGAATGCAACCTTGTTAGAGAAGTAGATTTTACAACTGGAAATGAACAGGTACAATTTTCCACCAAAAAATATTCCACCTATTGTAGCTTCATATCAACATACACAGTTTCAGTAAATTGACCTTAGAAGGTAACTACTTGAAAGAAACCTCTGAATACTGAAAAAAACTCTTTGCCCTTTTCAGTAAAGACTAAAGGAAGTTCAACTCTGTGGTAACTGCATATAAAAGATATGTATTTATCTTTAATTTTATGAAAACTGATATGTAAATATTCTATGGCCTCTTGTTTTAAACAAAGGTGGAGGCTAAAACCTAGTGCTTTGCATTCTCCAAACACCTGTGTTAACTACTTCTTAACTCAGTTTACCATTGGGTACCAGTTGAAGCTGTGATTTCAGTATTATTACAAGAAAGCTGAACACAAGCAGAGAGTGTAATTTTGTATTTTCTTATATCAGAACAAGGAATCAGGATCACAGTAGCTTAGTGGTGATGGGCTGTGGGAGCAAGGGTTGCTTCCTGCAGAAGAGAGGCCTTTCATGCAGAGAGAATATTAGCGGGGTGCTTTAGACACAACCATTTCCTCCTGGAGCTCATGAGCAGAGTGGAGAAGGAACAAATACACAGACAGTCAGTTATTGAAGAAGTAAGACCAGTGTCAAAACTGCGGCAATTCTGGGTGTTCTTGGAGCCTGAGGCTTGACTGACCAGCCCCTCTGGGGAGTGTCCAGGGCTGCCTCACTTAGGAGGTAGCCTTTGAAATGGATTGTAGATGGTTGAGAATAGGAAGCAGTATTTCTGGAGGAGATGATTGGGTTCTTCCTCAGAGTGTGCAGTGGTGTAAATACAGCGTTCAGTAATTCATGGGAGAAGAAATTTCTTTTAATTGGTGATCTAAGAACCAGAATCAGGTATTTACAAATCCTGAGTCATTTAATTGTTAACTTACTAATATTCAGATGGTTACTGCATCTCTTCTGCAGTAAGGAAACACCGTGTGCCCCTGTGTCTTTTCTAGTCTGATGTTTGCCCATCGTCCACGGTCTTGGAGGGAAATGCCGATCAGACTTGCTGACTTCGGGGTTCTTCACAGGAATGAGCCATCAGGAGCTCTGAGTGGCTTGACCTGCGTCAGGCGCTTCCAGCAGGATGACACTCACATCTTCTGCACAGTGGGGCAGGTAGACGGGAACTCAGGGACGCATGGTCAGCACAGGTCCACGGTGGAGTAGGTAAACGGGGACTAAGGGAGGCATGGTCAGCACGGGTCCATGTTAGGGCAGGTAAACAGGGACTCAGGGAGGCGTGGTCAGCATGGGTCCAGTGTGGCTGCCTTAGACGCATTGCTGGGTCTTTCAGAGTTGCTGTGAACTGAGTTGTTCAGTCTAATCTCTGAGGTCCCATCAGTTCCAACACATTCTTTTGTATTGTTTTTTTTAGATTCCACATATAAATGATCTCATATGAATTTTGTCTTTCTCTGTCTGACTTACTGCACTTAGTATGATGATCTCTAGGTTTATCCATGATTGCTGCAAATGACATCATTTCTTTCTTTTTCTGGCTGAGTAATATTCCATTGTAGATATGCACCATATCTTCTTTATCTGTTCCTCTGTCAGTGGTCGTTTAGTTTGCCTCCATGTGTTGGCTATTGTGAATAGTGCTGTGGTGAACATTGGGGTGCATGTATCTTTTCAAATTAGAGTTTCCATCTTCTGGATATATGTCCAGGAGTGGAATTGCTGGATCATATGACAACTCTATTTTTAGCTTTTTAAGGGTGCTCCATACTGTTCTTCATAGTGACTGTGCCAATTTATATTCCAGCAACAGTGTAGGAGGGTTCCCTTTTATCCATATGCTCTGCAGCATTTATTATTTTATAGACATTTTGATGATGGCCATTCTGACTAGTATGAGGTGATACTTCATTGCAGTTTTCATTTGCATTTCTCTAATAATTATTGATGTTGAGCATTTTTTCATGTGCCTGTTGGCCATTTTTACATCTTCTTTGGAGAAATGTCTGTTTAGGTCTTCTGCCCATTTTTTGATTGGGTTGTTTATTTTTCTTGACCTGAAGTCTATTTTTTTTTCTTTTAAGCTTCTTCCAAATTATTAACATTAATTATTAAGTAACATTATTTTAAGGGTATTGGTGAAATGTTGGATGTGTTTGTTTTTCAGTTTTGCCTGGAAGTTAGAATTTACTTTTTCAGGTTTTTATCTTAATTCAAATTCAAATTGCCATGCAAAGGGCCACTATTAAACGGTTTGACCTAATAGACAGTTATAGACCCCTCCAATCAATAACAATGGAGTACACATTCTTTGAAAGTGCCCACGGGACATTTTCCAAGATAGACCATATTCTGGGCCATAAAATGAGTCTCAATAAATTTAAAGGGATTCATTTCATGCAGAATATGTTCTCTGGAGCTTCCCTGGTGGCTAAGTGGTAAAGAATCTGCATGCCAATGCAGGAGACATGGGTTTGATCCCTGGTCTGAGAACTAAGATCCCACATGCTGTAGGCAGCTAACCTTGTGTGCCACAGCTAGAGCTTGTGCTCTGAGGCTTGTAAGCCCCAACTACTGAGTCCATACACCCTAGAGCCCATGCTCCACGAGAGAAGTGACCGCAATGAGAAGCCCATGCACTGCAACTAGAGAGTGGGCCCTGCTCACCACTAGGGAAAACGCCTGTGCAGCGATGAAGACCCAGCACAGGCAAAAAAAAAAAAAAAAAAAATTTAATAAATAAATAGTTTTTTTTAAAGTTCTCTGGCTGCTTTGAAATGGAGGTAGAACTCAATAACAGAAAACTATCTGGAAAATCCCCAAGTATTTGGAAAGGGAGTCATACACTTCGAAATAACCATTTGTCAAATAGGAAATCAAAGGGAAATTAGAAAATATTGTACACTAACTTGTGCACAACACGAGTTTGAACTGCCCCTGTCTATTTCTACACAGCAGATTTTATGAACACATACAACACTGCTCCGTGAGTCACAGCTAGCTAAATCTGCAGGTGTGCAACTGCAAACCGAGGGCCAGCTGTACAGTTATGCATGGGTTTTTCATTGTGTGAGGGGCCAGGACTCCTAACCCCAGCTGTGTTCAAGGGTCAGCTCTATACCAAATGAAATGTAAAAGAAACACAATGTATCAGGATTTGTGGGATGCCATTAAAATGGTACTTTAGAGGAACACCCACATTAGAAAAGAAGAATGTTTTCAAAGAGATAACCTCAACTTCTACTTAATAGACTAAAAAAAGGAGAGCAAATTACATTAGAGATGAGCAGAAAAAAGAAAATAATAGCACAAAAAAAATCAGTGAAATAGAAAAAAGAAAAACAATATGCAATATCAACCCAGAGGCTGGGTCTCCTGGATCAATAAAGTTCATAAACCTTTAGTTTTGTCAGAGAGAAAACTAATTAAGAATATCAAGCCTGGAAAATTCCCTGGCAGTCTAGTGGTTAGATCTCCATGCTCTTACTGCCTGGGGCCTGGGTTTGATCCCTGGTCGGGGAACCAGGATCCCACAGTCAACAATGTACAGCAAAAACAAAAGAAAAAAACTTAGGACTTAGAGATGTGACATTCCTGCAGATTCCACAGATATTGAAAGGATGATAAGGTAATAGAATGAACATGCTTACGCCAGTAGATTTGACAAATTAAATTAAATGAACAAATTCTTTGAAAAACACAAGCTACCAAATTTTACTCAGGAAGAGATAGATTATCTGAGAAGTCCCTTGTTTATGAAAGAAGTTGAGTTGCTGGTTAGCAACCCTTCCACAAAGGAAACTCCAGGCCCAGAAGGAATCACTAGGGAATTCTACCAAACACTTAGAGAAGGAGTCATGCCAAATTCTGCTCATTCCTGGCAGGCATTAATGGGGACCCCCTACACCCACCCTGTAATGTCAGTGGAGACTAAGTGGTGCCTGGACTTCTTCACCTGGCAGTCACATGGTGCCTCCTCCACTGCCTGCTTGAGTGGGGAGATGAGACTCCTGCCAGAACTTCTCAGTGATGAGGCCGCACCCTGGGGTCAGTAGAAGCCATATGAGGAGTGGCACCAGGACACTCCAGCCACTCCTAGCCAGAGGGTCATTGGAGAAGCCTACCAGGGTGTAGAACTCCTGCAGTCGCCCAGCAGTAACAGGGAGCCCCTGCCCTCCTCCCAGTCCCTGGTGGGAAACCCTGACATGTGCTCCCACTCTGCCAGGCCGTCCTCCCTCCCTGTTGGAGCAGAGTCCATGGAAGACAGCGGAAACAGGTCATTTAAATAAAATCCAAAGTCTTATAATAGTCAAAATGTCCAGATTTCAGAAAGTAGTCATCATATCAAGAAGAAGAAAAATCTCAACTTGGATGAAAAAGGGTAGTGTAGGCACCCTGCTGTGGAGATGATAGGATTGTTCGAATTATCTGATGAGGGCACCATAAAAATGCCTCAGTAAACAATTACAAACACACTTGGAACAAATGCAAAATTAAAAAAATCTCAGAAAAATATAAAGAAGAACCAAATGGAGATTTTAGAACTGAAAAGTGTAATACCCAAAATGAAATATTCAGTGGATGGATTCATGAGAAGAATGGAGGGGACAGAGAAAATCAGTGAACCTAAAGACACCAATAGAATTGACACCAGCTGAAAAAACAGAAAAGAGACTGAGAGAAAAATGAACAGACCCTCAGAGACCGGTGGGACTATAACAAATGCCTATTATATATGTCACCTCCCTGGTGGCTCAGATGGTAAAAGTCTTTGCCTACAATGCGGGAGACATATATATGTCAGCAGAGTTCTGGAAAAATAGAGTAGGGTGGAAGTGAAGAAGTACTCAAAGAGGTAATGGCTGAAAACTGGCCAAATTTAGCAAAAGCCATAAGCTTACAGATTCAAGTAGCTGAGAAAGTTCAAGCAGGATAAACCCAAACCAGGTGGCACAGTGGTAAAGAACCCACCTGCCAATGCAGTAGACATGGATTCGATCCCTGGATCAGGAATATCCCCTGGAGAAGAAAATGGCTACGCACTCCAGTATTCTTGCCTGGGAAATCCCATGGACAGAGGAGGAGCCTGGCAGGCTACAATCCGTGTGGTCACCAAAAATCAGACACAACTTAGTGACTAAACAACAACAAAGAAACAGTAGATACATTAGAGCCAAACTTACGAAAACTATAAAGAAAAAAATGAAAACAGAAAGAAGTGATACCTTCAAGAAAAAAATTAAAAATGAAATAACAGCAGATTTCTCATCAAAACGAAATATAACCTACTGTATAGTGTGGGGCACTCAGTGCTCTGTGGTGGCAAAGGGGATATATGTACACATGTTACTGAATCACTTTGCTGTAGAGCAGAAACTAACACAACACTGTAAATCAGCTATATTCCAATAAAAATTTTAAAAACAAAATTTAGAGGCCGGAAGGAAGAGTCACAGCATTTTCCAAATGCTGATATAACTGTTAAACCAGAATTCTATATCCCTCCCCAGAATCTTTCAGTGATGAAGGTGAAATCAAGACGTTAGATCTACCTTAAAAGATTGCTACAGGAATTTCTCTAAAGAGAAAGGAAATTATAAAAGAAAGAGTCTCAGAACATTCCGAACGAAGAAAGAACTATAAAAATAAAACATGTTAAGTACAATTTGTTGCTGTTGTTTAGTTGCTTAGTTGTATCCGACTCGTTTGTAACTGCATGGACTGTAGCCCACCAGGTGCCTCTCTTCATGGGATTTCCCAGGCAAGAATATTGGAATGGGTTCCTTCTCTAGAGGATCTTTCTGGCTTACGTCTCCTGCATTGGCGGAGAAGGCAATGGCACCCCACTCCAGTACTCTTGCCTGGAAAATCCCATGAACGGAGGAGCCTGGTGGGCTGCAGTCCATGGGGTCGCGAAGAGTCGGACACGACTGAGTGGCTTCCCTTTCACTTTTCACTTTCATGCATTGGAGAAGGAAATGGCAACCCACTCCAGTGTTCTTGCCTGGAGAATCCCAGGGATGGTGGAGCCTGGTGGGCTGCCATCTATGGGGTCGCACAGAGTCGGACACGACTGAAGCGACTTAGCAGCAGCTCCTGCATTGGCAGGCAGATTTCTTTACTGCTGAGCCACCAGGGAAGCTCAGTTAACTACAGTAAATATTGTGTTTCCTTTTTCTTTTGAGTTTTCTGTGTTACATCTGATGATTAAAGCAAAAATTATACCATCATTGGGTACACTGAGTAAATGGCTCAAGGATCCCTGTCTTATTTCTTGCAATGGCATGTGAACCTCAAAATAAAAAGTTTAACTTTAAAAAATGGGCAAAAAGATGTGACCTTTCAGTTTACCTAAGAATATGTACAAGAGAAGATACACATCTAAGGAACTAAGTGGATGGCAAAGAAGCATGTGAATAAAGTGTTAAGGATCATCGGTTATTGAGGAAATGGAGATTGATGCCCTATGAGCTGCCTCTATGCCTACAGAATGGCTGACATTTCAGAGACAGACTCTGACATGTGTTGAGTGTGATGAGGCACTAGATCTCCCTCTCACCAGTTGTGGAGGTTGAAGATGGTACAGTTCCTCTGAGAAATAGTTTGGCAGTTTCTTAAAGTGAAACACGCACCTACCATATGTCCCAGCCATCTTATTCCTTTTCTTTTCCCAAGAGAAAAACAAAGCACATGTCCATACAAAGACCTGTACACACGTGTTCAGAGCAGCTTTATTTGAAGTCGTCGAAATGTAGAAACAGCCCAATGACTGCTGAGTGTGTAAATGAACAGTGGTGCATCCACAGAGTGGACAGCTGCTCAGCAGGAAAAAGAGTGATCTGCTGCTGACACTGCAGCATGGTTGGATCTTGAAATAATCATTTACTGTTAGTTTCAGTCTCTCAGTTGTGTCCGACTCTTTGTGATCCCATGGACTATAGCACACCAGGCTCCTCTGTCGATGGAATTTCTCCAGGTAAGAACACTGGAGTGAGTTGCCATTTCCTTCTCCAGGGGATCTTCCTGAGGGATCAAACCATGTCTCTTGTGTCTGCTGCATTGGCAGGCGGATTCTTTACCACTAGTGCCACCTGGGAAGCCCTTGAAATAATTAAATGCTATGTGTGCGAAGTCACTTCAGTCATGTCCAACTCTGTGACCCCATGGACTGTAGCCCACCAGTCTCCTCTGTCCATGGGATTCTCCAGGCAAGAATACTGGAGTGCGTTGTCATTTCCTTCTCCAGGGGATCGTCCAAACCCAGAGATCATACCACATCTCTTCTGTATCCTGCATTGGCAGGCAGCTTCTTTACCACTAGCATCACCTGGGAAGCACTGAGTGTAAAAACTGAAAGAAAATAGCATGGACATGTGGTTCCACTGATGAAAATCTGCAAACCTAATCCACAGTGACAGGACAGAAGCAGACCCTTGCTGGTACCCTTTGTCTGCATCTATGTTTTTGCTGCCCCATCTCGCTCACACCTAGTGCTCATCTTCCTCCTCTTTTGGCCTCTCAGCTCAGCCCTGCTTTCCTCACCCTGCGCTCACTGTCTGTCTTCAGTCCCTCTGCTAACCTCAGCTGCGTGTCTCAGCTGTCCCTGTGAACTCCAGACCCCAGCCCTCCAGGGGACGTGTCTGCTTGGCCATCACACGCACCCTCACGTAGGCCAGGTCCAGTGCCGGCCCTTCTTCTGCCTCTCTCCCCACGTCTTCTCCTTTCAGCAACATACTAGCACCCTCTCCATGGCCCCGGCCAGGAACCCAGGCCGGGTTTTCAAGTCTCATGTCCAGTTTATCACAAGCCCTGTTGATCGCTCTTCCTAAGCATGTTATTCCTGAATAATTTCATTCATTCCTCATTTCCCTGCATCCGGCGCAGTGCTGACTCCGCAGGCAATCACTGTCTGTTAGTGAACAAGGACAGGTGTCCTGCAGATGCAGCCCACGCCTGTTTCGGCCACTTGTTTCCAGCACCAGCCTCCTGCTCCTGAAGGATCCCAGCAACTCCCAGATGGGCTGCTCTTCTCATCTTGCTGGTCAGTTTCCCAGAGTCAAACAACCATGGTGAGCTGTGTTGTTCCTCTGCACCACTTCTCACTGCTTGCTGGCTCAAAAGTGCAGCCTTCAGCCTTGCTCTGGAAGCGCTGGGTTTCCTCCAGCCCTGGCCTGCCTCTGTTCTGTGTACTCCCTCTCTGCCTTCTGCCCGGTCACAGGCAGCTCCCACGGCTGGCCCGCCCTCACCCACTCCTCTGTCCTCTGGGCCTTCACCCTCCGTGTTTCCTGTATTAAGGGGGTTCCTGCCCTGGCTGCATTGGAGGACTCGCACCTCTCCTCTGGGTGCAGCTTGGCCATCACATCCTCTGGCCAGCTGCTTTTCCTCCTGGGTGGCATGTGCACGGAGAGGCACCCTCGCCTGTGTCTTTGCCCAGTCCTATGCTGGACCAGCAGCCTGGAGGTGCATATGGGCATCTGGCAGGTGTCCTGTGAATATTCCAGTGAGAAAAAGACAACAAGGCGAACAGTGCCATGGACTGTCCTCCACAGTAAAAGCATACTTTATTTCTAGCCGACATAAAGAATTTTTTTAATGCTGCAAATGGATTTAATTTCTCATTTGCTCTAATTTCAGATTGAAGAGGAGATAAAAGGGTGTTTGCAGTTTGTGCAGTCTGTTTACTCAACGTTTGGCTTCTCCTTTCAATTAAATTTGTCAACAAGACCTGAAAACTTCCTGGGAAAGATTGAATTATGGGATGAAGCTGAAAAGGTAGGGAGAAGCAAAGTGTTACCTTTCATTTTACCTTTCATGAAGTTGTGATGCTTTGCGGTGGAAATTAAAGACCGGGAAGTTTGGGATAAATATGCTAATTGTAGAACACAGTTAATCCAGTTTTCTTCAAACACCGATAAGAATGATACCTAACATTTGTTTCACACTTTAGTTTATATCAGGTTTTTGTTTGTAGTCTTTTCAGTGCTGCTTCCTAATAACCAATTTCATAAGTTTTTCAAGAAATCCTCTGGCTCGTTTTTTAGCAGCTCTGGTCGGACCTCTGCCTGTGGGACCAATGTAGGTCCCTCAGCTCCTCAGAGCCAGATTAACCCCAGCCTTTCTCTGTCCTACTTCACAGAGTAATGAGTCGTTAAGAGCACTCTAGCCCCACACACACACCACAAGCAGACAACTGTGTCCGGAGCCCAGAGAGTACTGCAGTCTAGACCCCAGCGCTCCTGGGAGCCAGAGATGTGGCGAATGTGGGACAGGACAGATAGACGGCAGGGAGAAGGGGTGCTGGGCAGTGTATATGGCCAGGCCTAGGAGCAGTGGTTCCAGCCCTGGCCTGACCTTGCATAAACCTGAAGCTTTCTGACCCTCAGCCTTTCCAGCTGGGCCTCCCAATCCCTGTGTCCTCAGAGGCTTCTGCTGTATGCTCATCGCCCAAACCTGGCTTTAAAAAATTTTTTTAATTCCCTGAAACTCCTCCCCTCCCTCAGCTGCTGTAGCTGGGCCTCACTTTGAGAACATGCACCAGAGTCCCTTCAGAAATGCTCCATCCCCAGAGTCACCCCCTCAGGGCGCTCCACCCCCAGGGTCACCCCCTCTGGTTGCTCCACCCCCAGGGTCACACCCTCAGGGCGCTCTACCCCCAGGGTCACCCCTTCGGGGCGCTCCACTCCCGGCATCACCGTTAGGGTCCCAGTGCTTGGGGACAGTGACAGGAGTCTGTTTGCTGCTCTGACGGAAGCCTGGCTGCTGCCCAGAGAAGCTGCCTTCACGGGGCGGGAGTGTGCGGAAGACCCAGCGTGCCCTGAGCCTGCTGCCGTGTGCACACCCGGCCGCGCCAGCAGCACGGCTGTCTCCACTGCCTGCTGGTCAGAAGGGCTGCGCGCGGCTCAGTCTGCAGACCACGGAGGGCCTCCCGCTTCCACACCCCATGGGCCACCAGGGGCGCTGCCCACCAGCTGCAGGCACAGAGATGGGGGAGAGCAAAAGAGGGTGCACAGCCTGCCCCCACCCCAGGTCTTACACCTGCACACGGAGTGCACGAGGGGCAGGGCAGAGCCTGCTTGCCCTTTACCATGCAGGGTCCCTCCTGAGGGGCTGGGAGTGTGAGGTGGGGGAGCTGCAGGGCCAGATAAGCCCAAGTTCACCCCCACCTCTCACTGGGATTCACTGGACATGTCAGTGAGTGATCCTTTCTCCTCCAGTTAAAGTGTCTGTTTCCTGAGAGCAGGCACCATCTTAGTCATCTTCCTGTGTCTTCACCCAGAGTTTACTGACTGTGAGAGGCTCAGTAAGAACAAGTGGAACTAACATGGAATGTAGTGAAGATTGACAGTGACTTACTGTTTTGAGCTATAGGACAAAAAGAAAATGTACAATGAAGTGGAAGTTATTAATGTTCTCTTCTTATTAAAAAATAGCAACTACAGAATAGCTTGATGGAATTTGGGAAACCATGGAAGATAAACCCTGGAGATGGAGCATTTTATGGTCCTAAAGTAAGTAGGCAATATGCCTTGAAAAGAGTAAAACTGGAAAGTAAAAACTGTGTCTAAGCAAACGTCTTTGAATTTACAGATTGATTTAGAAATCAAGGATGCTCTTGGCAGATACCATCAATGTGCTACAATCCAGCTGGACTTTCAACTGCCTATAAGATTTAACCTTACATATGTGAGGTAAGTGACTGTGATGAAGAAGTCAGGACTGATGTCTTAAATACTGTCACTCACACCTTAGCAACGTAAGAAGAGCATCAGTGAATGTCTGTCTGTGTACAGTGCACTCAGTATTTGTTCAGCTGCTGCTTATCTTGTTGGAGGTTAGCCTTAGTTTCCTCAGGCCCTGGTCAGTGGGATGGTGAAGATTAGAAACAGGTACAGAAACACACCCCAGACGGTGACATCTCCCTGAGGTGGAGGAGGGGGCTTTGTACAGGCTGATCCTGGATCTGTGTCTCCAGGACAAGGTGGTTGCCCAGGAGAGCAGACAGAAAAGGCTGTTTCATCACTGCAAACAAGCAACTTTAAAATTTTTTTCTCAATATACAGTCAAGTCAGCTTTGTGTATATGTGTGTGTGTGTGTGTCTCTGTGTATCTGTGTGTATGTGTATAGTTGTATAAGTTTTATCATTGTGTGGAGCAGTGCCCACCACCCCGATTGTGATCCATCAGACCAGCACACTCCTGTTCCTTTGTGGTCACACCCTCCCCTCCAGCCCCCAGCAGCCACTGGCCTGCTCTTTTTCACTTACCAGAAGGTCACACACATGGGGTCATGCTGTATGTCACCTTTGGGGGCGGCATCTCCTGTCAAGGGTGTGCGTGGCAGCAAGGTGACTTGTCACCAGTGATGTTAACCTCCATTGCTCAGGTAAAATAGAATTTGCCAGGTCTCCCCACTGCAAAGTTACTCTTACTCCCTTTCCCTAATCTGTTCAGAATTGTGACTTTCCTGGTGATGCATATGCTGAGTGGTTTTGGACTCCATCCCATATATTGTTAATATTATACTGTGAGATGGCGGTTTTGTTTCTTTTTTCTATAGCAATTTTTTAATTGATTTATTTTGGCTGTTCTGGGTCTTCATTGCTGTGCCAGCTTTCCTGTAGTTGCAGCAAGCGAAGGCTACTCTCGGTCATGATGCATGTGCTTCTCATTGTGATGGCCTCTCTTGTTGTGGAACACAGGCTCTAGGGTGTGTGGGCCTCAGTAGTTGCAGCTCCCCAGGCCCTAGAGCACAGGCTCAGTAGTTGTGGTGCATGGGCTTAGTTGCTCCGCGACATGTGGGATCTTCCCAAACCAGGAATCAAACCCGTGTCTCCTGCATTGGCAGGCAGATTCTTCACCACTGAGCTGCCAGGGAAGCCCTGGGTTTTGTTTCAGTCCTAAGCAGATTATTGATTTTTTAGCAGTTATTGTGCCTGGGCAGGTTCAGGCTGTAATTTCCAGCCTGCCTTCTGTGGCTGTGGTGTCAGCTTAGTTCGCCAGGCCTATGTACTATGTACTCAGCCCTCTGTATCCATATCCAACGCCCGCAGGGGCCCGTGGTACCCATCGCTGCATAGGAAGGACTCGAGCATTCCTGGATCTCAGCATCGGTGGGGCCTCCTGTCCTGTGTGCTCCACCCCAGGTCCAGGTCCCACAGCTCGGTTCTCGAGGTTTCTTTGTGCTGTTGGGTCAGGTCCCTATACACGCGATGAGTGGTGAGGCCGGGCAGCTCTCCCATGCCCCCTGCTGTCTGATGTTCCTGAAGTCCTTTCTGCAGTCCATGGCCAGAAGGCTGGGCTTTAGCTTCCCTGCCCCACATGCTCTTCCCAGACTCTTTATCACACACCATGCATCAGGAGGCCAGAGTGAGTGCAGGGACTCACCCCGTGCACCTGGGCTCAAGGTTGTCTGGTCAAACAGAAGGGTCCCTGCCTCAGAGCTTTAGGTGCCCGTTTATTCTCTGTGCACCGTGGGAATACTGGAGGCTGGAGGAAGAGAGCAGGAAAAATAAGCAGAAGGAAACCCCAGGACCCCCCTCCTCCACTCTTTCTGAGACTTAGTGGTTTTTTTTCTGGCTCCTGGCCAGAAAGCAAGGATTTCTCCCAAAGCTTTTCCTGTCTGCACCTGGTATGTATTCTTGGTTGTGGACTGTCTTTATGTCCAGGCCTTACAAAAGGGAAGACAAAATTACAAGAACCTAAGTGCTGGTTTGGTGGCACTTGAGAGTTGGGTCTTCTTGGGCATAACTCAGTTCTCCCAGCCCTTTCGTTCTCTGCTGGGTCCATGTCTGTGTCCAATGAGAGTGCTGAGTGTGGCATGCTTACTTCATTGCACCTGGAGCCAGCTTCTTTTCAAAGACATTCCCCTGACTTGAATTAGACAAAATAACAACATTCTTCCTTTAAATGCTCCTCTTCTCACCATGTCCAATTTTAGATGCAGTGTTGATTAGACAATGTGTTGAGATCTCTTTCATTCATAAGTTACTAAGGCAGGAAAGGAAAAATTATTGGCATATTTTAAATCTAATAATTTTTATTAGACTATTTTCCTGATAAGATTCTTATAATAAATGAACAACCACCAGTTCCCCAGAGCATATGGTATTATGGGTTGATCTCAGTTTGTGTTCAATCAACAGTAATTTCATTTTGGATTCCCTGTGTTGTGTTTTAATTAATAGTTATAGAACTACACTCAGAGTTAAGTCCTGGGAGAAAGTAAAGAGCTGAAGGAATTCTTGCAGTGTTCATATGGAGTTACACCAGGACATGAGAAGAGTAAAAATTATCTGAGTGTAAAGGGGAAAGCACAGAACCTTCAAGAATAAATTTGGACCTTTGGAAAAGATCGTGTCTGGAGTTTATATTTTCAAAACCATCTTTCACCAATAACCTACTATTAATAAAATTAGGAGTAGGGAGACTTTATTTATGCTGAAATGGCCCAACTAGTTTAACAAAAGTTGAATACTACTGGCTATCTAAAGGGGATGTGGAGAAGAAGCAGATCAGGCAAGCCAGCATCCATCCATCCATCCACCCATCTATCCATCCACCTATCCATCCACCCATCTATCCATCCATCCGTCCATCATCCTAGGTGTGTGGATGACAGGGACTGGAGAGCCTAAGTGGAAGCAGTGGTCTGTAGACCAGGTAAGAGATGACAGTTATAACAAGGTGGCTGTAATAGTAGAAATGAGAAAAGTAGAGGTATACAGGATTTATTTTGGAGGCCGAACCCATGTGATCTGTTGTGGCTTAAATATGAGGAGAGAAGAATGGAGGAGCAGTGAGGTCATTATCTTGATCAAGTTTTCTACCCAAGAAAGCAAGGTTTAACATGAAGAGGCATATTGCCACCCATTACCTTCGATAGTGCTGAAAGGCACTGGGTAAAATGTAATTCATTCCAGTGAGAGGAAAGGAAATAAATTTTCCTATTACTGTTAAAAAAAAATCTATTTAGAAATCAATGATAACATATTGACTTATTTGAGAATAAAGCAAATAGCCTGTTTGTACTTTTACTCACAGTTGTGCTGGGATATGTAGACACATTGAAAAAAGAGACAAAATCATCACTATATATAGATGCTAAGATGTCAAGAAATCCAACAAGATCAGATGGAGGGAAAATTAAAACTGATAATAGAGTTAAGTAGGGTACCTAGCAATAAGGTCAATGCAAACATCAGTTTGCTTTCATATACATATTAAAAACAACCCAATGGGAAATGCAATGGAAAACAAATTTCAGAAACAACAACAACAAAAACCAAGCAAATATCTAGGAATAAATTTAACTATAAATATATAATATATATATGAAGTATATACTATAAAACTTAATTAAAGGCCATAAAGTTACTTAAATGAAGATTCATACACATTATTGGAATGGGAAGAATAATATTGTGAAGATACTGATTCTCTTCAAGGGTGTCTTTGAATCTAACGTAATTTCAGCTGAATCCACTGGGATTATTTGGGGGAACTTGACATTGATTTTAATGTTTACCTGAAAGTGTGCCCATGTAAGCATAGTTTAGGTCATTATTTGCCCTTCTTAAGGCTAGACCCGGTTTTAGTTCTTTTAAAATAAATGACAGGACAGCAATTTCTGGTACCCAGAGGCCTGTGAAAGGATTGTGTGGCTTCTCTTTCATTCCCTCCACAAAACAACATTATACGACATCCAGGAACATCCACACTGGTTCCAGGTTGTGGAGTGAATCATTTCTTCACATATCTGAGCAGGACTGACACGGGCCCCCACCCCACCCGGAAGTCCCTTTAGCTCTGAAAGAGGACATGGCCTGCAGTCAGTCTTCCATGACCCTCAGCAGAGGTGACTGGCAGGGATGAGGTCCAGACTCACCTGAAGTGAGTTCAGTGAATGACTCTCTGTTTTTGTTTGCTTGTGCGTACATGAGTTTTAGTAGTAACTAGCTGGTATAACCCTATAGATAAAAATTCCTCCTAAGAACTTGGTAAGCATTGCAAAGACATTTATCTTCCTGGGAAGAGTGTACACAGATCTTGGAGTGAGTTACTACATTATAGTTAACAGTCATAATTTGCTTTTTACATCTTTTTTGAAAGAGGGGAGAGAATCCTCCAATGTAAGGAGCATGTCATGAAGGTTTCAGGTCTGTAAAGGGAATTAGACCAGGAACATTTTGAAATGTAATGTGGGGGCATAGCATTTACAGGGTGGCATGGCAGTGTTCACAGTGGGTGGTGTCAGGAGTGGGCAGGTTTGGACCATACAAGGTGGATTGTAAGCTGATGTTTGCCGATGCTGAGAAAGGGTTATATGTGAGTTCATTATACAATGCTCTGTAGTTTTGTATATGTTCTGAATATTCTCTAATAACTAATGACTGCTGCTGCTGCTAAGTCGCTTCAGTCGTGTCCGACTCTGTGCGACCCCATAGACGGCAGCCCACTAAGCTCCTCTGTCCCTGGGATTTTCCAGGCAAGAATACTGGAGTGGGTTGCCATTTCCTTCTCCAATGCATGAAAGTGAAAAGTGAAAGTGAAGTCGCTCAGTCGTTCCCAACTCTTAGCGACCCCATGGACTGGAGCCTACTAGGCTCCTCCGTCCATGGGATTTTCCAGGCAAGAGTACTGGAGTGGGGTGCCATTGCCTTCTCCAAGGTTGGTAAGTTTTTTGCCAGCCATGGTGGTCATACCATTAACCCAAATTAATAGAATACCAATGTATTCTAACAGAATACAGAAACATATTTTATTTTTTCAATGTCTTTGGTAATTGTTCAATAAATTACTGGTGGAGTAAGCCATAGTTCAAAATAACGTTAATTTTAAAATGTAATTTGTTAGAGTGCCTCTTGGTATGGGGTAAACTGGTAACTTAGATTAAAGCTGGTGTTTAAAATAATCAGTAGACTTGTGATAGAAATAGTGATCTAATATTACCTTGCTTTTTCCTAGATGATATATTTCATTTCCCTTTAGTTTATTAAAGATACTATAATTTGAAAGAAAAAAACCCTTTATTTCTAATTAATGCATGGCACATTTATGTTTAAAGATAGTGCATGAGGAATCTTTTGTTTTACCTAGTTTGGAAAAATAACTTTTAAATATAAGGTAAGAAGATAAAGTTATTCCTGAGTCTGAAGAGAACATTACATGTGTAATTTTAATTTTTCAGTAAGGATGGGGACGATAAGAAGAACCCTGTGATCATTCACCAAGCCATTTTGGGGTCAGTGGAAAGAATGATAGCCATCCTCTCTGAAAACTACGGGGGAAAATGGTGAGTGATGAATGGTGAGTGATGTGGAAAAGCTACATGTTTCTTGTTCTTTAAAGTCATGTCTAAAGATAAACTTAATATGAAAAAAAATGATGGCTCCTACCTTATAATTAGCAAGTGTCCAAACAGCAAATAAAAAATTCTTGTGGCATCTGCCAGACCAGGAAACAAAACAAAGGCAGAGTGGCATAACCCTGTCATTTACCTTTTTGGGAACTTGGTGAAATGAGAAAGTAGCCTTTTCACGTGTGTGTCTAACCTTCAAAGATCTGGTTTCTGGAATGCATGTGGGCCACACTCCAGGGCATGCCCCCACCCCCATCCCCACCCCACCCCCCGCTGGCTGTCCTGCTCTCCTTTCTTCCACTCACAGCCCTGTGACCACTGACTTGAGAGGAGATACGTGGACCTGGGTCACACGTGGCCCCAAAGTCAGAGGCCGTCTGCAGTGGCAGCCCCACCTGGGGAAGGAGGGGCAGGTGAAGTAACTCCCTGAGGGCAGCTTTGAGTGGTTCATCTGGTCATCTTCTGTGCCCCCAGGGAAGAATGGCTAGAGGTATGAGTTACACTGATGTGTGGGCTCTAGTTATTGCTTTGGCCGCAACGTCAAACTTAGAGATAATTAGGCTAGAAAATGTAGGTTTGATCACTCAAAACGGTCCACAAGGATGGTGTTGCCTGAGTCTGTGTCTGTCTCCGAGATTTTATTTGTGATCTTAAAGAAACATACTGAGGTGTCACAGGGTGTCCAGGCCATTACAGGTACAGGTATAGATATGAATGTGTGCCTCCTAAGTGTAAGTTAACTTGTTTGTATTTCTCTTCAGTTGATTCCGTTGTAAGTAGTTAGCACAGTGAGAGATGGTGGGTCTTTCACAGGAGCAGTAGGGCTAGGGGATCTGGAGATGGGGTGGTGCACTTCCCCATGGAGCTGCCGTGCACACCCTCCACAGTTTACGCTGCAAGCCTTTGGACACCTGCTGAGTACTGGCAGAAGACCCTGAGATGGGAAGTAGAAGTGTGTAGAATGCGGCTTTCTGGGGCTGGTGGCTGGGTCTGGGGTGAGGGCAGAGCTCAGAAGGAAGCATTTACTGTATTTCTCTGTTTCATCATGTATATAATTAGATTTGTCACGTATTATTTTGGTTTGTAATTTAAGAATAAGTATATAAAAACGTGCATTCACAGAATGCCATCCACAATAATCTCCATGCATTTCCCTACACCTTCAAACTAAATCCATGTGATGAAGAAAAAAGCAGCCATTTCCCATATCAAACATTGCTTATCCCCACCTTTCCATCTTGAAAAACATTTTCATTCTGAAAATAACTGTAGAATCATATACACAGAGGTCTAGCACACTTGTTACCAGTTTCCCCAGTGGTGACATCCTGTAGAACTACATACAGCATGACCAGGAAGTGACTGATACACCTACCAGCCTCGTTCAGATCTCACATTTGTGCACACGAGTGAATTTGTGTACCCGCTGGTCAGGGTATAGGACAGGTCCGTTACTTACCAGGATCCCACACACCTCCTGCTCTACTCTGTCCCTATCCCCAGAAGCC
Organism: Bubalus kerabau; assembly: GCF_029407905.1. Lineage (NCBI taxonomy): Eukaryota > Metazoa > Chordata > Mammalia > Artiodactyla > Bovidae > Bubalus > Bubalus kerabau. Next base: position 29,421,088 of record NC_073642.1, read on the forward strand.
ACTAATCTGATCTCCACCTTCACAATTCTGTCATTTCCAGAGTCATACAGGCTTGGAATCTCAGTGCACAGCCGTCAAGACTGGCTTTTCCACTCCTTGGATGGAATTGCCTCGGGATCCGTCCGAGGTGTCTCAAGCCCTAGTCCTCAGCCCCCTCTCACTTCTGTCAGTGTGTTTGTATGCGGTGACAGTTGAGCGCTCACTCGCTGAAGGGCACTGGGGCATTTGGTGCTCTGATACAGAACACTGCTATAAATTTTAGCGTGCAGGGCTAAATACATTCATGCAAACACGTTTCCACTTCCCTGGGGTGGATACTCAGGACAGCAGTTGCTGGGTCAGATGGCCAGTGATGTTTAGCTCTTTCACCTGGCTGCCAGCCTGTCTTCCCCTCCCCTTCCAATCAGAAGGCCCCGTCTCCCCTTTTGTCTTCTTGACTGCTTTTCCATATAGTTTGCTTGACTTACACCCCTCTCTTCTGAACCTGCTCTCATGTGAAGTCTTATTTAAAAAAAAAGTCTTCAGTTAGTTTTTAATCTTGTAATAAATGGTCATTTTGAAACATACATATTACTTACATTTTTCAGGCCTTTCTGGCTGTCTCCTCGTCAGGTGATGGTCATCCCTGTGGGGCCAGCTTGTGAAAAATACGCACTTCAGGTAACATCAGAGATGTTTAAAGTACATAATCTTGGCATGTGGTCAGTGAATGTCATTGACTTGGAATGTTATTCACGCCTTTAAACATTGCATAACTAATACATTTATTTACCATCCCATGTTTTCAGTAACACCTGAGTCAAGTCTGTGTAGTTGTATAAGAGCTACTTTATATCTTGTTTTTGAGAAATTGGTGTTTTAAAACATCTCATAGTTATTCTTTTCCTTGCGGCTCTGTTAGGGAAGAATACTTATATTATCTGTTGCTGTGTAACTTGGCACCTTAGAGCAAAGAAACAGGCATGTATTATCTCACAGTTTCTGTGGGGCAGGATCTGAGCCATCATGGCTGGTGGGCTCTGGCTCAGGTGCGTGGTGAGGCCACAGCCCTTGGGACCTCAAAGGTCCCAGCTAGGGAAGTGGACTCAGCTCTTTAAGCTCATCTCAGAACTTATGTGCCATGGCTCCCTCTCCACTGTAGTCAAATGGACCAACCTGGGCCCACACCAGGGTGTGAATACTGGGTGGAGGGGATGCTGGGCTTATCTTGGAGGCTGGCTACCACACTACCCTACCCTATACAGAGTACTAATGAAAGTATCTCATTGTCTTGTAGATATCCAGTGACTTCTTTGAGGAAGGATTCATGGCTGATGTTGACTTAGATCGTGGTTGTACACTAAATAACAAAATACAAAATGCACAGCTGGCTCAGTATAATTTTATTTTTGGTAATCTAAATTTATATATATTTTCCCAAATGCCTTTTTCCGCTTAAATTCCAAAAAAAAACCTCACCAAAAAAGAAAGAATATGGTATAACTGCTTGATTATGACAAATAACTGTTGAATACTTAAACACAAAGAAAAGCCTGTGGTGTTCCTGGCTAGATACTCTGTAATTTTCTGCAAGAAGACTTAGGAAATTTCATGTGCATCCTGTGGTGTAGTATTACTAGTAATAATTAATATCTCAAACCAACAGTGGAAAAACTATGTAAATGATCTTATCAGTAGAATTATACTCCTCATGTTTCAGCCATGTGACAGGCCTGAGGTAATATCCTTTGCTTTTCTGGTTTATTAGAACTCTTTAGGATTCAAGTAACGAGTAGGGAAAGTTCCAAATTTAAGATGATGAAAAGAATTAAGTGAAAAAATAAAATGTCCCTGAAGAACAGGAGCAATTGATGTCGAATCTAAAATTTTGACTGTAAGAGTAATTTAAAACCAAGGGAGACGGATATTGACATGCCTGTGGGCACAATGTGGTTATCTCCTTTTAAGCTGAAAGTTTCTGTAGAAGGCAAAATAAATATGCAGGGGGTGGTCCTGTGGGCAGTTTGTCATCAAAAGTGTTTATAATGGGTATTGGTGATGGTTCAGTCAGATTTCTTGTGGTGACAGAGATTTCACATTAGCTTAGACATGATGAAATGTATTGGGAGTCAGTGTCTCACGCTATGGAAGGTAGAATTCGATAGCCAAACCATTAGAGAAGTAACTGGGACAGGAGGGAACTCCACCCTGACCAGGACCATTTCTTCCCATTTCTGTTCTCTTTTGGTCTGGTTCTTTATGCTTCCTTCACCTACTTTATTCCCCACTCCTTGATGGCCAGTGTCTTCCTTCCAGGTGGCAAGACACATGACTGCAGAATTCTGCATCATCTCACAGTATGGGTTGCGAGAACAGACCTTTTACTTATATTCTAGAACATTCTGTCAGCTGGTTGACCTGTGTCTGGTGCCCACCCTAATTCATCAAGTGTGCCAGGTGGAACTGGGGAGTCTGTAGGAGCTCTCTGCTCCTATTGGTACCCCACAAACACCACAGGTGTTCTCCAAAATGGACAATAGACCAGTGGGATTAGAAGTCATTCCTTGTCTCCAGAAACTTACTCTCAGTGGATGACTCAGTGGACATTAGATTGATATTTGGTGATTAGTGCTAAGAAGGAAACTCAGTGCAACACAGACCATGTGATTGCTGACTTAATATTTAGTAAAGTATTGATTTAAAATAGATTTACTTCCCTTTGTTTTCTACAGTGGTTGGAGAAAAGGAAGAGACAAATAATGCTGTAAATGTTCGAACAAGAGACAACAAAATTTATGGGGAGATCTCAGTAACTTCCACCATTGATAAATTGAAGAATCTCAAGCAGTCACGTACCCTGAATGCTGAGGAAGAATTCTGAAGTCCTTTCCCTGTGCTCAGTCTATATAAGCTCATTTTGACCCCTGAGCTTGCATTTTCCCTAATTACTATTAGTACTTCTAAGAACTTGGGACCCACTGTCAGCTCTGCTGCTGGGCACAGTGAGAAGCGAGACAGGAACTGAGTGGTCGATACCCACAAAATCTGATTCACTCATGTGTCTACAGACAAAGGACAAGGGCAGGAAATTTTCAATTTCCTAAATGTCTTGAGAAACTTAAGTGGGAAGATATTCATCAAAAGAGGGAAACACTAGGAAATGAACAATATGAGATGTTACTGTTAAGAACTGTGATTTTCAAAAGATAAATCTCAAATAAAAGTCTGCAAAGCTTTTTGAATGGAGGAAAATCTTATTTAATAACATTATGTCTCAGGTATTTTTTTAACCAAAGTTTTACTAAAGTTCACACTGAAACTTTATTTTCAAAATCAGAGTCAATTTGTTTTAGCTAACCTACAATCACAACAGAAGCTAGTACTAAATACTGGATTACTAAAAAAGGATTCTAAAGTCAAAGAAATTCAGTGTTGTGTAATCTTTTGTAGTTTCTACTGTAGGATGAGTTGCTATTTTGATGCTTCTGAATGACAATTGAACCTTACTTATCTTTAGGAAAAAAAATTCAAAATGTATTACATAGTACCTATGGCTGCCCTCTATGGGGTCGCACAGAGTCGGACACGACTGGCGCGACTTAGCAGCAGCATGGGTTTTTACCATAATAATTTGCTCCCCTACAATTAAATTGCTCTTTTGATGGGATCACATTCCACTTACAGACTCAAATGGCTTTCTGATTTTAACTGAGAGGAATACCTTGCTTCCCAGAACCGTATTAAAATGGCTTTATGTCAATAGTGAATTTAGCTTGCATTCCATCAGTCTTTATTTGCTATGTGCTCTGGAATTCGAAATAGATTTAAAACCAGCTTTCTTCTGTACACACTGGTCATTTAGCTTCATGAAGAGGTGGTGGACAGAACAGTCGACCATGAATGACAGCAAATTGAACTGTATGGGTTTACAATCCCGTGGGTTTTTTTCAATAGTAGGCTTCCCTGGTGGCTCAGCGGTAAAGAACCCACCTGGGACGCAGGAGACGTGGGTTGGATCCCTGGGTTGGGAAGATCCCCTGGAGAAGGGCAGGGCAACCCGCTCCAGTATTCTTGCTTGGGAAATCCCACGGACAGAGGAGCCTGGCAGCTACAGTTCGTGGCGTCTCAAAGAGTCGGACATGATTGAGCAACTAACACACTTTTTCAGTAGTAAATACTAGAGTATACAGGATCCTACCCGCGACAGGTGTAAGAACCAGACTTGGAGGGCCTGCTCTAAGTTATATGTGAGTTTCCCCCTGCACCCCTCTCCCCGAGGTGGTTCAAGGGTCACACCTGTGCGATGCTAGAAGCTGCAGGTTGTGTAATGTAACTTTTTAAGTTACAACTTTTATTGAAGCCAAGAACTATTCGATAGATTTCTTTATTCACCAAATGTACTCGTGAGGGAAGGGATGTGAGAGGACTACCCCCCCGGACGGTCTTGTGGAGGATGGAGGCGAAGAGGGAGGCCTATGCGCGGCCCAGGACGAAGGATGCTGCGGCAGGAACACGTGTGGGTCGCTGTGCGGGCTTCAGGGGGCCGCGGCCTGCGAGGACCTCCCTTCCCGAGCCGGGCCTCCTCCAGACGGTCTGGGGGCCGGAGACGTGCGCCACCAGGCATTCTCTCTGTCCTCGAGAGTGTCTCTAGGGACTGGCTAGACTTCGGGGCGGGACGCTGGTCGGGCCCCGGGGTGGCGCGGAGTGGGGCCTTCGGTCCCCCGGGCACACCTGGAGTCCTTCCCGAGCAGTCTGGGCCGCATCTGTACACAAGCGCCTTTTCAGTCAGACTAACCGTAACTTCGTCAGATCTCTGCACGGTGCCGAGAGCACAGCAGCAGTTTTTGTTTGTCACTAAACGTACAGATCCAGTCACAGGTAAACAGGGGCCAACTTCCCAAACTTGCCAGCCTCTGCCCTCAATCCCTCAGGAAGGAGAAAGTGAAGTAAAAGTCGCTCAGTCTTGTCCGACTCTTTGCGACCCCACGGACAATACAGTCCATGGAATTCTCCAGGCTAGAATACTGGAGTGGGTAGCCTTTCCCTTCTCCAGGGCATCTTCCTAACTCAGGGGTCGACCCCAGGTCTCCTGCATTGCGGGCAGATTCTTTACCAGCTGAGCCACAAGGGAGAAAGGTGAGCCTCTTATTCCAGGGGCAGGCGGCGCCCGGGGGGAGGTCGCGGGAGGTGGGGTGGCGGAGGGTGGTACCTGGCAGCCTTAGCCGGCGGAGTGCGGGGAAGACCCGCAGGGCTGCCGGGCCTGCGCCGGCGCTGTGGCCCCGTCCGGATCCGCCCCCTCGGCGCGCGCCGATGCCCCGCCCCTCGCGCGTCCCCGCGCGGCCGGAAGCGAGCGCGCCGGCAAGATGGCGGCTGCGGTGGTCGTGCTGCGGCCTCTTTGCCGACTGTGTCGTGTGGTGCTGTTCCTCTCACAGTTCTACATCCTGTCGGGCGGCGGTGAGTTGAGGGCTGGGGGCCCCGGGACCGCAGGCGGAGGCAGAGTGCGGGAGGAGGGCGCGGGTCGCTGCGGCCGAGTCCGGCACGGTTTGCCGCCGCCCTTCGGCTAGCTCAGGGACCCGAAGCCGCGAGCCTGGAACTGGGAGGGCCCGGGGGCTCGGCCGGGGACGTGGAGCTGTGTCCCGGCCCCGCGCTTGGTCCCAGGTGCTCGCAGACCGGGACCTATGTCGACCTCGTTGGGTTTCCCCTTCAGTTCGTGGGCGATCGGGCCTCCAGGTTTGCCCAGGCAGCTGAAGCCTGGAGCGCAGCCGCACCGCCTGAGGTCTCCGTCTCTCCGGTCGCAGGGTCCTTCAGCGAGGAGCCCTCGCAGCCGCTGCCGCAGGCCATCAAGGACCCGGGCCCCACACGGACCTTCACAGCGGTGCCCAGGGCGGCAGGTACCGGGCGTTTTCCCTGCTCGTAAATGTGTGGGTGTATATCTAGTGGTCTCTCCCTTTTTGGTGAACATTTCCTGTAGAATGTGAAATCATTTCCCTGGTGGCTCAGATGATAAAGAGTCTGCCTGCAATGCAGGAGACCCGGGATCAATCCTTGGGTCGGGAAGATTCCCTGGAGAAGGGAATGGCAACCCACACCAGTATTCTTGCCCGGAGAATCCCATGGACAGAGGAGCTTGGCGGGCTACAGTCCCTGGGGTCGCGAAAAGAGTCGGACACGACTGAGCGAGTTTCACTTTCCATGTTTTGAACATTTTATTGATTGCATTTTAGGTTATGTGAACTAAAGACAGATGCACAGACCTTTTCTGTAGACAGTCTCGGTATTTCAATACCTTTCTACATTTCTGCCTCATCTCTTTCCAGTCCCAGGCTTCTCATTCACATCTCTTTTATTTCTAGTATTTTTTCACCTCACCCATCAAGATTACCTTCAACCAATGTTCCTTTCTCTATAGAAAATTTCTTGTGCCTCTTGACCCTGATCCTGATGTTGGGTATTAAAAGGCGCCCCCTTAAAAGGGCTGTGTGAAATGGGGCGGGGAGGGGAGGGGACGGTGGGGGTGCGGGAAATCCCAAAGGGACTGGTTGAGACTTGGCTTTAAGTTTGGTGATGCCGCTGGAAGCTGGAGCAAATTACTAACCTTTCAGGCTTCAGAGACATTTTGGTTTTGTGATTCTAAGTGTCCATCCTCCAGCCTCAGTAGTAATAGGAACAAAACAATAAAGGAAAAAGTGATATTTTGCATCAGTGCAGTTCAGTCGCTCAGTCGTGTCCAACTCTGACCCCATGGACTGCAGCATGCCAGGCTTCCCTGTCCATCACCAACTCCCGGAGCTTGCTCAAACTAATGTCCATCGAGTCAGTGATGCCATCCTCTGTCGTCCCCTTCTCCTCCTGCCTTCAGTCTTTCCCAGCATCAGGATCTTTTCCAGTGGGTCAGTTCTTCGCATCAGGTGGCCAAAGTATTGGAGTTTCAGCTTCAGCATCAGTCCTTCCAATGAATATTAAGCGTTGATTTCCTTTAGGATTGACTGGTTGGATCTCCTTGCAGTCCAAGGGACTCTCAGGAGTCTTATCCAGCACCACAGTTCAAAAGCAACAATTCTTCCGTGCTCAGCTTTCTTTATAGTCCAACTCTCACATCCATACATGACTACTGGAAAAACCATAGCTTTGGCTAGACAGACCTTTGTTGGCAAAGTAATGTCTCTGCTTTTTGATATGCTGTGTAGGTTGGTCATAGCTTTTCTTCTAAGGAGCAAATGTCTTTTAATTTCATGGCTGCAGTTACCATCTGTAGTGATTTCAGAGCCTCCCAAAATAAAGTCTCTCAGTGTTTTCCATTGTTTTCTCATCTGTTTGCCATGAAGTGACCAAGATGCCATGACTTTCGTTTTTTGAATGTTGAGTTTTAAGCCAAGTTTTTCACTCTCCTCTTTGACTTTCAACAAGAGGCTTTTTAGTTCCTCTTTGCTTTCTGCCATAAGGGAGGTGTCATCTGAGTATCTGAGATTATTGATATTTCTCCCAGCACTCTTGATTCCAGCTTGTGCTTCATCCAGCCCGGCATTTTGCATGATGTACTCTGATATTTTGCATAATTGCCCACTTAATAGTGACTTTAAGTAGGACCAGTTTTAAATGAGTGTCAGTGTGCTTTGCCGAATGAAACCTTGTTCTCTGTAGTTTCATCCCTGTAGAGTTCCATTATTTCAGTGAACTGAAATTAGCATCCATATATTATTCCTTCTATTAAAAGTCTGCTAAAAGACATCAGCATACTTGTGTTTAAAACATAGATTATTTTATGGAGAAAGCACAAGAATTTTTGACTCTTTCAGACGTTTTTTGAGAGCTTTTCTTCCTTCCTGAGAATAGTGTTTACAATTTTGGTCATCTCTTAACTCATAGTAATATACTCCTGGGTAGGCTGGCTGGAAAAAAAGAACTGTAACCCACTGAATAAGTTGCTAATATTAAGAACTGTTCGTACTTTGGTAGTGTAAAACTGAATATTCCTTGCAGATTGTGGCTTGTGGAAGTACCATTGTGTAACAATGACAGTATATCTTCTGGGGGTGGTTCCTTGTTGTACTGATTGTGTTAGAGGGTCAGTGGCTTCACTTAAAAATTAGTGAATTCAAGTGAAAAGCACAGTGGATTGCATACGGAGAAATTTGAATTCTGATTCCAGTTCTACCCGCCCTCTGTGATCTTGAACAAACTTTACCATCTATAAGCCTTTGTTTTTTCATCTTGTAACACAATAAACTTTTTGCAGTCCTAATTTATTACTAGAACCATATATGTATGTTATGCTCATGATTGTGTTCCTTAACCTTGGAAAATTGCTTTTATCTGTTATTCTAATCCGTATTCTAAGAGAATAAGCTTCTCTCTCGCCCCTTGCAGAAAGTACCGATATTCCACCTTATGTGATGAAGTGTCCGAGCAATGGCCTGTGTAGCAGACTTCCTGCAGACTGTATAGATTGCAAGACCAATTTTTCCTGTGTCTATGGGAAGCCTGTCACTTTTGACTGCACAGTCAAACCTTCTGTTACCTGTGTTGTAAGTACTGCAACTTATGAATTCTTAAACTCACTGTAAAGCTTGAGTTATAAATAGAGTTTAGACGCCAACATGGGGAAAATTGAGAAAGTGCTCTACATTTTAAAAGTAAGATTTGAGGAGTAAAGTCCACTTTATCAGATGAAACTTCTGTCTCCCAGCAAGGTTTGGTGTAAGGATTCAGATAGCAATTTTCTGACAGAAGACTAAACTGAGGTAATTGTCAGACTGCTTATAACAAGTAGGGCATAGAACAGGCTCAAGGGCACCCACTGTTGTACATCAGCAAGGACCCTGTTACAGTTGTCACACGGCAGCCTGTCTCTAATGTGTTTACAGCTCTCAGGACACCTGCTTCAGAGCTCGGTTCCTGGAGGCAGCCCTACACCTGCTGAGTGTGACCAGGTCAGGGAGAGTCACATATGTGCATTCTTGAATGGTTGGACCAGGGAAACTACTGCACACTTCATTGTAGTCCCAGCATCTGGGCAAGACAGAGAGTAGAAATGAATAACAAAGCAGTGTCTACTCCTGGCCTTGCCAGGACCAGCTCTGAGATTTATTCCTCTGTCTCCTGTTTAATCAGGAGATGGACCTAGAGCAGCTTTTCCTAAAGTGTTTCTGTGGAGCCCTTGTTGTGGGAGGTGGTCAAGAAAACACAGATTCTAGGTCATGTTCTCTTTAGCGGGTTTCCATTGACCTGGTGATTCTCACTTGAACAAGATTCCTTTCCCCATCTGTCCTTTGGAGCCTGGTCTGGAGAGGGCTAGATTAGAAAGTTTCTCCCCTCCCCTCCACCCAGGCTCTTTCTGTTTCTCCTGAAGTCCAGTATCAGGAGAGGGCCTGGGGGAGGCTTCACTCCAAGGGGGCATGAAACTTTATGTGGCCTCAGCATCTGGATGTAGTGTTGGTAAACTTCAGTATTTGTCATTTTCATGTATCAGTGTTGCTCTTGAAATCGCGCTGGAAAACTGAGCTAGTTGGCAGGTAGTCTTCATGACTGCCCTAGGATAATCAGTTAGTCTTGGTTGCTTTATCTTAAATAGAATTTTCTCCCTTCTCACCTAATAACAAAACCTGTTTGATGGCTTTTGAAATCACATGCTTCATAAGTCTGGCACATAGTAGGTACCTTGTGGAAAATGAGAAAACCCTGATGGCTTAGGGGAGCTTTTCCCAGAATGAGCCTACTTTGTTTGCCTTAGTGTCTTGGACATTCATCTCTCACAACTGGTTCCTGAGTGAAACTTAGTTTTCAGTTTCTTCCTCCTTTAGGTGATCCAAAAAAACAGGTGGTTTCATTTCTCAGAAAATAGCAGAGGACAGGAGAAATGACAAAGGTAGAGAAATGACAAAACTTAGGGAGGGACTTTCCTAGCTGATCCTGTCCCTGGTCCGTCCTCAACCCTTGGCTGAGACACACCCTGGAAGCACTCTTTCCCTCTTCACACCTCAAGTGCTTTCATCTCACCTGCTTCGTGACTAGCCAGTCATCACAAATCCTGTACAGTAGCAGGGGCCCAGCCCCCAGAGGTGGCTTTTGAAGGTAATCTCAAGAGCATCTGGTGGTGTTTCTTCTTAGAAATGAAGAACAGTCAAACAATTGGCTGTCAGGAGCCGTGGGTCCCAGGAGTGCTGCGGCTGTGATTTGGGGCCGGCCCCATGTACTTGCCTTGGTGTTTAAGACCATTGCAGGTGTACACGCAAGTATTCGTCCTCTCGCTTGTTGCATTCACTCCCTTCCCTCCCCTTACCTTATGTTGAATTTCAGATTAATAGAAGGAAATAAACTCTTCTCATCCTTCTAATGTGCACTCGTAGGGACTCAGGCCAAGGGAATCTCACCTGGATTACACTAGTCAAAGAAATTGTTTTATAATGTATATAAATAGAAGTAAGTGCAGAAATCCAGCTGTAATGGAAACTGCCAGCCCAGCTGACATCAGCTGGAGATGTGCTTGACAGAAATGGTTTTTGTTTCTGTTACTTGGAGGAGCGCTTAGTCTGCTAGTGTAAGTGAGGCAAGTTTAATTCCTTTAGGTTCTGTGTTCTCAGTAATGACAGTTGTGTCACAGAGGGAAGGTATTTGCCACATATGAGCTCTTGTTGGGGTCTGTACTTTTTTGTGGTGTGAAAGTGGACTTAGTGAATGCTAGGGTGCCCAGGTGCCCATGGAAAAAAAGTAGAATCCCTATTTTGTCCAAAGTAAATTCCAAATAGATGCCAGACTTTATGTGAGAAGATGAAACCTCAAAGTACCAGAGAAAGCGTGAGAGTTCTGTTATCATCTCAAAGTGGGGAATATTTTTCTAAGTATGAAATAAAGTTTAAAAGTTATACAAGAAAGAATTTATACATTTGACTACTAAAGGTGAGGGGTTTCTGCATGACCTTAAAAAGCATAAAGGCCAGAGATATATGACAAACGACAAAAAAGTTTTTTTTAACACATGTGACAAATAATATACTAATACCCATAATATATCAATACATCCAAAAAGCCAATGAGAAAAAGACTACAGTCCTGTAGAAAAATGGTGCTAGAGCATGAGTACATGGTTCATAGCAAAGGAAATACAGGTGGACTTTCAACTTGTATTTGAAAGGTGCTTAATTTTCTCATAGTTTAATACAAATTAATGCATTTTTTTTTAACCTGTCAGATTGGCAAAACAGTCAGAGTTTGATAACACTTTTCTTGAAGGTGTAAGAGACAAACATTGCTGTGTCTTGTCAGTAGATGTGTGGATTAGTCAGCCTGTGGTAGAGTTTGTCTCATCTCTGAAACCTGTGGGCTTCCCTGGTGGCTCAGAAGGTAAAGCATCTGCCTGCAATGTGGGAGACCCGGGTTCTATCCCTGAATCAGGCAGATCCCCTGGAGAAGGAAATGACAACCCCCTCCAGTACTCTTGCCTTGAAAATTCCATGGATGGAAGAGCCTGGTAGGCTACAGTCCACGGGGTCGCAAAGAGTTGGACACGACTGAGTGACCTCACTTTCTTTCTTTCTGAAACATACAGATGCACGTAAGCTTTGACCTGGCAGTTCCATATCTAGGAATTCATCTAACAGGTGTTACTTACTGCACATTGATACACATAAGTATGCCTAAGAATATTCTTAGCTGCATTGTTCACCCAGCAAGGTTGGAAGCAAGCTGAATGTCCAAGAAAGAGCAGTTCACTTTGCAGCTCACTGTGTAGTGAAATAAATACATCGCAGCTGTTGAGAACTAGGCAGCTCCAGAGATGTTTACTGATACCTCAGAATTAAGTGAAAGTAATTATCAGTGGGAACATTAAATTAGAAAAAGAAGAAGCGTATCTGTTGTAAACGTGCCCATGCATAGAACAGACTCCCTGGAAGACCAGCATGGATGAGCTGTGCTCAGTGCTGAGGGCCCGGCAGGGCCAGCCATCTCTTTACTCTCTTCTTGTCTCCCAGAGTTTGTACCATGTATACTGTCTGCCCAGTGTTGGGAAAAAACAGGTTGAGAAACATGTGTTACAGATGCATCACTAGAAATATGCAGACATTTACAATAATAATGTTTAAATCAAGCAGTGCCTTACTTGTGAATACTGCCCTTATAAGTGGTTTTTGCATTAATCAAAAAAAATTAGTAAATATGATACTTCCAGAGGTGATTGTGTTACCATTTAAATACAGTTTTGAAAAGTATGTTTTATAGCATAATATCAAGTGGTGGTGAAAGGATACAAAATGTTTTCAGTATAATTCCATGAATGTAAAACTGTATCACAGAAAGCAAAAATGAAAGAAGGTTAGACAGTGCTTCTCTCTGGAGAGGTTACCAGTTTTCCTGTAATTTCCAAATGTGCAACATATAAGCACATGGGGTGCTCTTACAGGCAGAAAACAAATTTAAAATTGAAATGGACTCTTGTTTCGAGGCTCAGGGCCACAATAGCACTGGCTGAACCTCTCCAAGGGGTTCTTTCTAAGTCGGGGATGGTCTTCTTGGGCTGCCTCTGGGTGGGTCCTGTCGGGTAGTCCTGGGAGCGTAACAGCAGTGACTGCCCTGGGTCTCAGGACCTCAGGGACTCCTAGGAAGAGTTGAGCCCCGTCGGCAGGCTGTTCCTCTAGGAGTGTCCAGCTGGGCCCGGACTCCCACGTACTGCACAGTACTTTGAGCAGAGGGACTCATCTGCCCTGTCAGCTCTCTTGTGTCTCTGGGGCTTCATAAAGTGCCTTTTCCTTTCTTCTTTGTCATATAAGTATGCATGTGTGTTATTAAAAATTTAGCCAAAGTAACAGTGATGAAGTAATCTTATCCTGATAACCTTTGATAATTTGATGTGCATTTATCTAGGTATTTTTTCTTAGGTATATATTTTGGGGTATATACTTATGATTCTAGATCATGGCATATGCATTTGTTTTGCATACATACTGGCTTGGTACCTGTTTGTCTGCCACTTCCTCCCTAGATCATAAATAGAAGTGTTTTTGACACATGTGCCTTGTAACTGTGTAGTTTTATTGACATATTGACAAGCTGGATTATGACTGAATAGCTCTGTGTCCTTTGTAGGATCCAGACTTCAAATCCCAGAAGAGTTTCGTCCTCAACATGACCTGCAGGTTCTGCTGGCAGCTCCCGGAGGCTGACTACGAGTGCTTCAGCTCCAGCGACTGCAGGGCGGTGTCCTGCCCTCGGCAGCGCTATCCAACCAACTGCACTGTGCGGGACCACGTCCACTGCCTGGGTGAGTCGGCTGAGGGAGCTTCTGGGCAGAGTGCTCTTTTTCAGGCGTACTTGCAGAACCATAGCAGAAGTTTGAGAATTAGGTTTCAATTGTGTAGTCAGAAATGTTTATCAGCACCTTTTAGTTATGCCAGTTCCTTATCTTTTAAAAACGTAGTACTTCATAAAATTAAAATGTATAAGGTGTAGAGCATAATGTGTGATTGAGTCTCCCCCAGGTTAACAGCCAAAGCATCTGATGCCATCGAAACTGCCAGAGTGTTTCCTGCCTCTTCTTTAGGGGTGACACCCGTTTGAGGTTTCTTATGATCCCAATCCCTTCCTTTAAGTTTTTTATAGTTGCCCCATGTATGTGCTAGAATACAGTGTGGTGTATTATTCAGTAATGCATGTCTCAGAACTGTGTGAAGTAGTAGCAGGCTGTTTATGGTCTCCTGGGACTTGTTTCTTTTCATCATTATGGCTCTAAGATTCTTCAGCTTGTCTTCTTCTTTTTTCACTTCTTTATAATAACCTGTTGTAAGATTGTATCATAGTTTTTCTGCTCTCCAATGTATTTGGACTGTTTACCTTTTTTTTTTCTTTTTTACAAATTGTGCTGCTCTTAAACTTCTGTCTGTCTCTTGTCACGTGTACAGGGGTGTGTCTGGCATGCACTCTCTGGCATGTGTGCTTTTCCAGGTGGTTGTGTTTGTTCACACTCCCGCCAGTGGTGCACAGCTGTTAGTGAGGATCCACATCCTCTCCAATACTCGTCCCTAAGTTTTGTTTTTTCTTGCAGACTTCTATGAATTCTTTTGTATTTTGGATAGTAACCTTTGATGGCCCTAAAATCCTCTCCTGAATTTTAACTTTTTCCCCCACTTTCTTTTGGTCTCTTTTGAACACAACTTTAAAATTTTAGTTAGTTGGTTTTTCATCTTTCATAGTTAGCCCTTTTTTGTTGCAAAAAGCCTTTCCCTGCTCCAGATTCACAGAGATAATTTTCTGTACTTTCTTTTAAAAGTTGTAACTGTGGCCTTTCAGATTTAGGTCTTTAGTTCCCCAGGATTGGTTTGGTGTATGGTGTGAGGTGGAGTCAGACTCACTTTTCTCCAGTTTGAACAGCCAGATGTCCCAGGACCCTGGACCATCTGTGGCCTGCGTCCACGGGATGTGTCAGTCCTGCGTGGCCTTCTCCCCTCCTGCTGCCTGGTTTGTCTGTATCGTTCACCCCCACATCATCCACACCTTAACATCACGTGGGGTGGTTCACCTTCTTCAGGCTGTGGTCCTCATGAAACCGTGGTCCTCATGAACCTGTGCTCCTCACAAGCCTGTGCTCGTGGACAGTTAAGGCTTTCTGTTCAGCATTCAAGGGTAGTGAACACTTATTTTTGTGAAGAGAGTTGTCTTTTTAGATTATAAATCATAAGACCACCACCTATAATTTAGTCTCTTGCCAGAGTATTTTCATACCCGTGTTCATTGTGGAGTGTTTCCCTTTCTTAGGTAACCGCACTTTTCCGAAGATGTTGTACTGCAACTGGACCGGGGGATACAAGTGGTCCACAGCCTTGGCTCTGAGGTAAGCGCTGTTCCCAGTGAGCAGAGACACCACTGGGCATTTGCTGTGGCTGCTGGGCTCTTCTGCACTCCTCTCTTGCTCCCTCAGGCCCTGCCATGGGCTGGGTAAACCACGGGGACTGTGCTGCTGGGGGCTGTTGTGGTGGCCAGACCGCTATCTTTGTGAAATTTGGTGGCCTGTTGCTGGCTTTCCTCCCAAGATGCCTGCACGTTCTGGAGGTGACTCAAGTCAGTATTGGAGCTCATTAGAACCAGTCAGTCTTCCCACTCTGAGCGTACTGTTGAGTCAGTGAAGTGCTGCCTCCTATTTAAAGTAGCTAGGCTTATGACTGTCTTTAATTTTCAGTAATTTCCTTCAAAATAATAAAAAAAATAATACATGCTCAGTATTGAAAACTAGAAAAAACAAAAATGACAAAGATAAATGTTGAAAATCACCTGTAATTCCACTATTCAAGCATATAGACTTAATTTTTACATAAAAATATACTTGTATTTGTTAAACTTTTCAGCAGTTTGAAAAGGAAATTGTAGCAGTTCTCCCCACCCCCACCAGAGGGAAGGTCAGGTGGGCTGCTGGCTAAATCCTGATTCAGCAGGTAGGCCGCTGTTGGAGGTTTACGGTGAGAGCCCAGGGACTGTATGGTGGGATGTGGGCAGGGCTTCTCAGCCTTGTCGTTGTGGATGTTTGGGCCAAGAATTCTTGGTTGTGGGGCATCCTGTGCAGAGTAGGGTGTGTAGCATCCTCTCCGGACCCCATTTATTGGGTGTTGTTTACAAGTCTCCCTACCCCAGTGGTGACAGTCAATAGCACCTCCAGGTATTGCCTCTGTCTGGGGACCACTGCTTGAGGGTCTGGCTAGGAAGGTGGAGGGTCCTGTCTGGTAGGAAGGCTCCCCTGGTAAATGAAAAGAGGGGGCCGCGACAGAAAGTCAGACACAGCGAAGGTGAGATTGCCCAGCGTCTTTGACACAGTAGTTCATGTTGAAAATAACAGCTGACTTTCTGCTTTCCAACGAACTTTTTATTTTGGATTCATTTTAGATTTACAGAAAAGTAAAAGCAAAGCTAGAGAGTTCTGTACACCCCTCACCCAGTCTCCCCCTCGTTGTGAACATAAATTACTATGACACGTTTCACAGCTGGCTTTTAAACAGTAAGAATAGAGATCTTCTCTGGGCTCAACATGGTTTCTTGCCGAATATTGAATGTGATGATGCCTGGCAGTTGCTTCATGGTTCTCGGGTTGGGGTGGGAAGGAAAGGGTGTGATGAATTGGGGTGTGTACATGGTGATAATTATTGGGGCTGGGTTGTGGACTTCCCAGGTGACTCAGCGGTAGAGAAACCAGCTGCCAATGCAGGAGATATAGGCTCGATCCCTGGGTTGGGAAGATCCCCTGGAGAAGGAAATGGCAACCCACTCCAGTATTCTTGCCTGGAGAATCCCATGGACAGAGGAGCCTGGTGGGCTACAGTCTATGGGGTCGCAAAGTGTCAGACACGACTGAGCGACTAAACAACAATAAACATGGGTGCTGTTCGCTTTCTTTTAACTTGTGTATGTTTTAGAATTTTCCATAATAAAAATTTTAAAAGAAAAACAATGAGAAGTTGTCTGAATATTGTTAGATGTTAGAATTTGAAGGAACCTTAAAAGTCAATTTTTCCTAACACAGAGCTTTTTTACATGGGTTGATTGACAAAGGTCAAGACCCAATGAGGCGGCCGGCTGGCTGACTGCCTTGAGATGCTCCTGCAGCCTCCACATTGCTGGTCTGTCTGTCAGACTAGCCCTGTTTTGCCCTCCCAGATGCATGGTTTTTTTGCTACTTAAAAAAGTAGCAAGCTAGATTTTCTTCAAAAGAGAAGGATTAGATTTCATTACAGCTCATGTGTGTTCATTGTTGACCTGTGAGCAGTCTTCTTGCCTGTGATTGTTTGGTAGTGTGCATTTGTGAGATGATCGCTGTGTCCTCATCCAGGGTCTGCTGATCTGAGGCCCTTTCACGCATGTGAGTCAGCATGGTTACTGAGCCCCAGCTGGTGCAGTTGGGGGGCCGTTGATGCATTGCAGGCCTGTTTGCTGTTGCAGCATCACCCTCGGTGGGTTTGGAGCAGATCGCTTCTACCTGGGCCAGTGGCGAGAAGGCCTCGGCAAGCTCTTCAGCTTCGGGGGCCTGGGAATATGGACGCTGATCGACGTCCTGCTCATTGGAGTTGGCTACGTGGGACCAGCGGATGGCTCTTTGTACATTTAGCTGCAGTTACACGCTTCAGAGAGGAGCGGAGCCTAGCAAATGTGCTTTGCCTGTGGGAATCCACGTGCTTTGAGGGACTTGTATGTGTGTTTAATGTACAGCATCTGTACTTTGCCTGCCTTGATGAAGGTAAAATAAAAAACAGTGAACCATGCTTATATGAAATTTGGTTTTCTTTGCCTGCGATCTATTTTTTTTTTTTTTTCTGTGAAAAAATTTAAACTGGAAGAACAACCTGTGCAGCTGAAAATCTGTTTAGTTCCTAGACTTGAGTTTTATATTACTTACTTCAGAGTGTATCATTTGTATCTCCAACTTGAATGTCATCTGCCGTAAAAAACATTTGAGCTATAATTGCAGAGAGTGGAAAATCTTTTCATTCTTCAGCTAAATAAAGTTATTTAAACTTCAGTCATCTCTGAGTTTTGCAGTGTAATAATGTTTGTGTAGTATGGTCTTTCTGTATGATTGTTTGAAATAAATGCAGAAATTTTGTGTCTGGTTCCTGTGATTGCAGTTTTGTTAGTAATGTAAAAGGTTGCAAGAGTACTGGAAAATAAATAAAACTACAAGTTACTTTAAAATTTTTGCAGACTTCTGTTATGTTTTTTATGTTAAAACATAATCTTGAATAATCATAGCAACTTTCTTTTATTATTAAGAAGTGAAATGTTTCTTTTTCAGGGTATTAGTCCATTCTAATAGATTTATTCATAATTGGCTGGTTCATTAACACACAGTGGAAATGTTTAAAAATGTATCAGTGTGATAAATGCTTTTGAGTCTTTATAAGGTCTCTTGTAGACCCTTTCTTGGAAAGAAAAACATTTATTAATCCAAAAACTCTTTTTTTCAAAAACATTTTTAGTTATAACTTCTTGAATTCAAGTATAGTCAATATACCGTGTTTCAAGTGTACAGCAGAGTGTTTCAGTTATATATGTTGTTGAGTCACTAAGTTGTTTTTGTCTGTTTGCGACCCTCAGACTGTAGCCCACCAGGCTTCTCTGTTCATGGAATTTTCCAGACAAGGATACTATAGTGAGTTGCTACTTTCTTATAGTTGTGTGTGAGTATATATGTGTATGTGTGTGCATGTTTTCAGATTCTTTTCCATTATAGGTTATTACAAATATTGACTGTCATTCCTGTGCTATACAGTAGGACCTTGTTGGTTATCTGTTTTATTTAGAGTACTGTGTGTGTGTTAATCCCCAATTCCCAATTTATCTATCCTAGCCTTTCTGCTCTGGTAACCATAAATTTATTTTCTGTGTCTGCAAGTCTATTTCTATTTTGTAAATAAGTTCATGCTCAAACTCATGTCTGTTGAGTTGGTGATGCCATCCAACCATCACATCCACTGTCGTCCCCTTCTCCTGCCTTCAGTCTTACCCAGCATCAGGGTCTTTTCCGATGAGTCAGCTCTATATCAGGTGGCCAGAGTATTGAAGCTACAGCTTCAGCATCAGTCCTACCAGTGAAGGACTGAGTAATTTTCCATTGTATATATGTACCACATCTTCTTTATCCATTCCTCTGTGGATGGACATTTAGGTTGTTTCCACACCTTGGCTGTTGTAAATAGTGCTGCTGTGAACATTGGGGTGTTTGTATCTTTCCAAGTTAAGAATTTTCATCTTTTCTGGATATATGCCCAAGAAGTAAGATTGCTGAATCATATGGTAGTTCTGTTTTTGGTTTTTGAAGGAGTGTCCATACTTTTCTCCATAGTGGCTGAACAAATTTACATTCCTGTCAAGAGCGTAGAAGGGTTACTTTTTCTCCACACCTTCTCCAGCATTTTTTGTTGATAACTTAGACTTTTTGATAATAGCCATTTTGACTTGTGTGAAGTGATACTTCATGATAGTTTTCATTTGCATTTCTATAATAATGATGTGAGAGTCTTTTTATATGCCTGTTGGCCATCTGTATGTCTTCTTTGGAGAAATGTCTATTTAGAACCTCTGCCCTTTATTTGATTGTTTTTTGTTTTTTTTTTATTGAGCTGTATAAGCTGTTTGTATATTTTGGGGATTAAGTCTTGTTGGTTGCCTCTTTTACAAATATTTTCTCCCAGTTGGTATGTTGTCTTTTTGTTTTGCTTGTGGCTTCTTTTCCTGTGTAAAAGCTTTTAAGTTCAATTAGGTCTTTTTGTTTTTGCTTTGCTTCTGTTAGACTAGAGGTAATTCCAAAAAAATGTTGCTGCAATTTATGTCAAAGAGTGTTCTGCTTTTGTTTTCCTCTAGGAATTTCATAGTATCTGATATTTAATCCATTTTGAGCTTATTTTATATATGCTGTTGCTGCTGCTAAGTCTCTTCAGTCGTGTCCGACTCTGTGCGACCCCGTAGACGGCAGCCCATCAGGCTCCCCCGTCCCTGGGATTCTCCAGGCAAGAACACTGGAGTGGGTTGCCATTTCCTTCTCCAAAGCATGAAAGTGAAAAGTGAAAGTGAAGTCCCTCAGTCGTTCCCAACTCTTAGCGACCTCATGGACTGCAGCCTACCAGGCTCCTCCGTCCATGGGATTTTCCAGGCAAGAGTACTGGAGTGGGTGCCATCGCCTTCTCTGTATTCTATATATAGTGTTAGAGAATATTCTAGTTTCATTCTTTTACATGTAGCTGTCCAGTTTTCCCAGGACCACTTATTGAAGAGACTCTTTTCTTCTCTTGTATGTTTTTGCCTCCTGTGTCATAAATTAATTGGCCCATTGAATTTTATGTCTGCTTTTGTGTCAGTACCATACTGTTTTAATAACTGTAGCTTCTAGTATAGTCTGAAGCCAGGGAGTATGGTTCCTCTAGCTCCATTCTTCTTTCTCAAGATTGTTTTGGCTACTTGTTCAAGTTCTGTGAAAAATGCCATTGGTATTTTTGTTAGGGATTGCATTGAATCAACAGACTGCCTTGGGTAGTATAGTCATTTTGACATTATTGATTCTTCCGGTCCAAGAATGTGGCATATCTTTTCATTTGTGTTTGTGGTTTTTAGTTTCTTTCATCAGCATCTTACAGTTCTTGGAGTATGGGTGTTCTGCCTCAGGTAGGTTTATTTCGATGTATTTTTTTTGATGCAGTGGTAAATGGGATTGTTTCCTTAATTTCTCTGATATTTCACTGATAGTGTATAGAAATGCAAGAGATTTTTATATATTAATTTTGTATCCTTCAAATTTACCAAATTCATTGATGAGCCCTAGTAGTTTTATGGTAGTGCCTTTAGAATTTTCTGCTTATAGTATCACATCTACAAACAGTAACAGTTTTACTTCTTTTCCAGTTTGGAAGTGGAAGTGAAGTTGCTCAGTCGTGTCCTACTCTTTGCAACCCCATGGACTGTATAGTCCACCAGGCTCCTCTGTCCATGGAATTTTTCAGGCAAGAATACTGGCGTGAATTGCGATTTCCTTCTCCAGGGGATCTTCCTGACCCAGGGATCAAACCCAGGTCTCCCGCATTGCAGGCAGATGCTTTACCATCTGAGCCACCAGGGAAGCCCTTATTATTTCTTTTTTTTTTTTCTCTGACTACTGTGACAAGAACTTCCAAAACTGTTGAATAAAAGTGGTGAGAGAGGGCATCTTTGTCTTGTTCCTGATCTTGGAGGCAATGCTTTCAGCTTTTCACCGTTAAGTATGATGTTGGCTCTGGGCTTGTTATGTATGGCCTTTATTATGCTGAGGTAGATTCCCTCTATGGCCACTTTCTGGAGAGTTATTATCAGAAATGTTAGATTTTATCAAACGCTTTTCTGCATCTATTGTGATAATCATACGTTTTATCCTGAAGTCTCTTAATATGGTGCATCACATTGACTGATTTGTGGATATTGAAAAATCCTTCCATCCCTAGGATGAATCCCACTTGATCATGCACGGTGTGGGATCCTTTTACTGTACTGTTGGATTCGATTTACCACTAATTTGCTGAGGATTTTTGTTTCTCTGGTCATCAGTGATAATCGGCCTTTAATTTTCTATTTTTTGTGATATCTCTGTCTGGTTTTGGTATCAGGATGTTGCTGGCCTCGTAAGAGTTTTGGAGTGTTCCCTTTCTCTCCAGTTTTTGGGAAGAGTTTCAGAAGGATAAGTATTATTTCTTCTGTAAATGTTAGGTAGATTCCACCTGTGAAGCCATTTGGTCCTGGACTTTGGTTTGTTGGAAGTTTTTAAATCACAGATTCAATTTGATTGCTTGTGCTTGATCTGTCTATATTTTCTGTTTCTGTTTTGGAAGGTTGTGTTTTTCTAAGAATTTGTCTGTTTCTTCCAGGTTGTCCATTTTTTTGGCATATAGTTGTGTGTAATAGTTTCATATGATTCTTTGTATTTCTCTGGTGTCAGTTGTAGTTTTCTCCTTTTTCACTTTTGATTTTATTGATGGGGGCCCCTTACCTCATTTTCTTTATGAGTCAAGCTAAAGGTTCATCAATCTTGTTTATCTTTTCAAAGAACCAGCTTTTAGTTTTGTTATCTTTTCTGTTTTTTTTTAATTTGTATTTCACTTATTTATGCTCTGATCTTTATGATTTCTTTTCTTCTACTAAATTTGTTTTGTTGTGTGTGTGTTTTTTTTTTTTTTGTCTGTTTTTGTTTTTTGTATTTTCTCTTGTTGCTTTAGGTGTAAGTTTAGGTTGTTTATTTGAGATTTTTCTTGTTTGCTGAGGTAAGCTTGTGTCACTATATACTTCCCTGTTAGAAATGCTTTTGTTGCATTCCATAGATTTTGGATTGTTGTGGTTTTCTTTTCATTTGTCTTTTAAGTATTTTTGATTTCTTCAGTGATCCATTGGTTGTTTAGTAGCATATTGTTTTGTCTCCACTTGTTTGTGTTGTTTGTGGGTTTTTCCTGGTAGTTGAGTTCTAGCCTCGTGGCATTGTGGTCAGAAAATATGCTTGATATTCAATTTTCTTGAATTTATTGAGGCTTGCTTTGTGACACAGCATGTGATCAGTCGTGGAGGGTGTTCTGAGTGCACTTGAAAAGAATGTGTATTCTGCTGCTTTTGGGTGGAATTTTTAATAAAGTCCATCTCACCTAATATGTCATTTAAGGCTTATGTTTCCTTACTGATTTTCTATCTGGATGATCTGTCCATTGATGTAAGTAGGGTGTTAAAGTTTCCCACTATTTCTATGTTACTGTTGATTTCTTCTGTCATTGCTATTAGTGTTTGCCTTATATGTTGAAGTGCTATCGTGTTGTTGGATCTGTATATGCAGTCATTAGTCATTGTCTTAGACCGATCCCTTGATCATTATGTAGTGTCCTTCTTTGTCTCTTGTAGCAGTCTTTAATTTAAATTCTATTTTGTCTGATAAAGACTATCTCTTGATTTCCATTTGCATGAAATATTTTTTCCGTCTACTCGCTTTCAGTCTTTATGTGTCCCTAAGTCTGAAGTGGGTATCCTGCAGACACCATATATACAGGTCTTGTTTCTATATCCATTCAGTCTGTTTCTTTTGGTTGGAGCATTTAATTCCTTTATATTCTGGGTTATTATTGATATGTATATTTTTATTTCCATTTTATTGTTTCACTTTTGTTTTTGTAGGTCTTTTTGGGTTTTAATAACTTTCTTTAAAAACATTTACAGGCTTTTTAGCATTTTTCCCTTTAAATTGGGTTCAGTTCAGTTCAGTCGCTCAGTCGTCTCCGATGTTTGCGACCCCATGAATCACAGCACGCCAGGCCTCCCTGTCCATCACCAACTCCTGGAGTTCTCTCAGACTCACGTCCATCCAGTCGGTGATGCCATCCAGCCATCTCATCCTCTGTTGTCCCCTTCTCCTCGTGCCCCCAATCCCTCCCAGCATCAGAGTCTTTTCCAGTGAGTCAACTCTTCGCATGAGGTGGCCAAAGTATTGGAGCTTCAGCTTCAGCATCAGTCCTTCCAATGAACACCCAGGACTGATCTCCTTTAGAATGGAGTGGTCGAATCTCCTTGCAGTCCAAGGGACTCTCAAGAGTCTTCTCCAACACCACAGTTCAAAAGCATCAATTCTTCGGCGCTCAGCTTTCTTCACAGTCCAACTCTCACATCCATACATGACCACTGGAAAAACCATAGCCTTGACTAAACAGACCTTTGTTGGCAAAGTAATGTCTCTGCTTTTCAATATGCTATCTAGGTTGGTTATAACTATCCTTCCAAGGAGTAAGCATCTTTTAATTGCATGGCTGCAATCACCATCTGCAGTGATTTTGGAGCCCCCCAAAATAAAGTCTGACACTGTTTCCACTGTTTCCCCATCTATTTCCCATGATGTGATGGGACCAGATACCATGATCTTAGTTTTCTGAATGTTGAGCTTTAAATTGGGTATGTGTTGCTATTTTCCCAATATAACAATATTTATTTACATCAGTTTCCCATCAACACACAAGTCATTTAATGATATTTATGTTAACCATTTCCATTGGTTGGCAGGAGGCTCTTCCACTGAAGACTCCCGTGATTTCCATCGAACCATTTTTCTTCCCAGACTTAGTTTATTTTCAACCTGAAGAATTACCTCTTCTATTTGGCCTCCGTGAAGTTGCTCTTCTAGTGTCTTAACATCTGGTTCGGCTTTAACCATTACTCAGCTTCTCATTTGTAATCTGTTCTGTATGCTTTTTTAAATTAAAAAAATGATAATTTTTTTGGCTGTGTGCCATGTCCTCATTTTTGCATGGGCTTTTCTCTAGTTGCAGAGAGCAGGGGCTAGTGCAGTGGCTTCTCTTATTGCAGAGCACAGGCTGTAGGGCTCTTGGATTTAAGTAATTGTGGCTCCTAGGCTCTAGAGTACAGGCTCAGTGATTATGGCGCATGGGTTAAGTTGTCCCACATCATGTGGGATCTTCCAAGATGAGGAATTGAACCCGTGTCCACTACATTGGCAGGTGACTCTTCACCACTGAGTCACCAGGGAAGCCCTGTATACTTTCTGTATGCTTCATTTTTAGGGATTTGTGTAAGAACATCAAGAATCTGTGTATAGTATTTTTAGCCTCTCATGTAGACTCTCACATACAGCCAGTTCCACAAGGCCAGTGATCTTTAGCAAGCCCACCATGACAGCAGAGTGTTACTTTTTGAACATCTGTGTCAATAGCCAGAAGATGTAATTAACCAGGTTATCAGATATTTAGCTATAAAATATTTTTGAGAATATCTGCATAAACCTCAGGTGACAAAAACATGTTTCTTTGCCAGAATAAATTACAGTTTACCTGAAAGGGTATAACACCCTTTCGTGGTGGTGGTTTAGTTGCTTAGTCATTTCCAGCTCTCTGCCTGCCAGGCTTCTCTGTCCATGGGATTTCCCAGGCAAGAATACCGGAGTGAGTTGCCATTTCCTCCTCCAGGGGATATTCCTGACCCAGGGATCGAACCCACTCTGCTGCATTGCGGGTGGATTCTTTACCACTGAAACCACCAGGGAAGGTCCTACTTGCCCTTTAGGAACCAGGAGTTGTGTCTGGGCAGGTGTGTGTTGGTCTGGTCAAGTAGCAGTTCCAGCCCTGGGCACTAGGTGGGGCTTCCCCATTACAGTTGCTCTCCCATCATATTCCCAGAAGCAGCCAGTCTTGACTTGGTTTTTCCTGGGACCATGAGACTGGGCACGGAACAGGCAGCACTTCAGGTGGGCAGCCCGGGTTACATGAGACTTTCTTTTCTAGAGACAGGACACTTTCTTACCCGACCTGGGTACTTGAGACTGGGCTGAGCAGGTATTTCAAGGAGACCCTGTCCTGCCAGGAAGCAGGGCCTTTGTTAATTATGGTAAAGATTTCCCGAGAATCTGCTCCATATTCAGCTCTGCATAGAAGAGAATCTCCACTGCTGTTACTCCCACATGAGCAGGAGCGGGGAGGTGACAGGAACTGCTGGCGGTATGCAGTGTGTATCCTGACCGCTGGCCATCTGTATGGCTTTGGGGTCTTGAGTTAAATGACCAGTGTCCAGTGTTTGAAAGGTGAAAACTGAAAAGACACTGAATGTACAAAAGACAATGGATGAACTTCTTCCTAAGCCGTTTTACATGCAGACCTCAGCTTCCTTGGTCACCCAGTGGTAAAGAGTCTGCCTGCCAATGCAGAAGATATGGGTTTGATCCCTGGGTTGGGAAGATCCCCTGGAGAAGGGAATAGCTGCCCACTCCAGGATCCTTGCTGGAGAATCCCATGGACAGAGGAGCCCGGTGGGTTAGACCATGGGGTCTCAAAAGTGTTGGACGTGACTTAGTGACTAAAAACAACACCTAAAGGAACCTAAAGAATATAAGCAAATTGGGGATAGTTCCTATCAAGGATTTGATGGAGCCAATGGCCTCAGAGCACTAGTGGGAAGATGAAGAGGTTCTCAAAAGTTATGAATGAGGAACTCATGTGAAAGTGAGAGTCGCTCCGTTGTGTTTGACTCTGCGACCCCATGGACTATATAGTCCATGGAATTCATACATTGGCCTTATTTTGCCAGTAGTTCTAATTGTGAAGGATTAATTTCGAACCTAGGTTTGAAGGGTTTGTTAGCAAAACAAACCACTCGTTACACACATAAATAATTTCAATTTTTTAAGATATTTTTATAGTTTTTTTTTTTTTTTTACTTAATTTCAATGTACAGTCATTAAAAATATAAATAGAAACAATAGAAGTAACAGCATACTCATCACTAGATTGGGCTGACCTACAACCAAACTTAACAGTTGTGGGAAATTCCTTGTTACAGCAATCTGGAGTCCCAGGTGGGAGAGGGTCTTGGGCAGTGTGTCCACTCCGTGGGTGAGATAGTTCCAGGGCTGTCACATGTGATCCCAGGCTGCAAAGTGATTTCATCAGTTTGTGCGCAAAAATGCAGCTCTGGTTAACTTTAACCTTTTTACAATGTTGTTCTTTTCACGTTGTGACTCATAGGATTTTGTTAGATTCTGGGGCGGGGGATAGGGAGGTGGGGGGTGGTTGACCAGAACTTCAGGGACTCAAAAATTCAAGACCTACTCCCTTCCTTATCTAAAGTGCTGCCGGACTTGCTACACATGCCAGCAGGCACAGAATCCAGGTGTTACCAAAATCCCAAGTCCGTGTGCGCAATGCTCAGTGAGATCAAACAATACTAAAACATTGGAGTTTGGAACAGAGAAAGGTTTATTACAGGTTCATGCAAGGAGATGGGTGGCTTATGCCCTGAGAACCCCAAAGTTACTGAAAACTTAGCAGAGCCCTTTATAAAGCAAAAGGGGAGGGAGGGGCATGGTTAGCTGTTGAAGATTTCTTGGTGTCAGATCCTTTGTTCTTGAGGTCCAGTGATGGTCAGGTAGTGATAGTCCTGTAAATCTCCACCAAACAAATGTTACTGTCTGTCCCGACAAGAAAGAGCAAGATCCCAAGGCACAGCTGTTACCCTCCAGGGTCTCCATCCTGGCTAAGAGGCACTGACCAATAGCTAAGCAGGGCCCATTGCCTGGTAACGGTGCAGAATAATGATGCACAGCAATGGCTGCCAAAATCTGCGCTTGCTGTGCTGTCACAGAGGCAGAATCCAGGCAGGTCAGAGGCAGGTTAGAGGTATGCTCTCCTGCTTCTGAAGCCTAAATAAGACTTCCTCCATTTTGTTTTGCCTAACTTGAAGGAAGTCTAATAAAACAGCATGTTCAAAGGGCAGCAGAGAGGGTGGGGGTGATCTCTAGTCAGTTGCAGGAGCCTCAGCTGGCAGCCAACTGTCTTGTTTGGGTCTGACCTTTAGACTCTGTTCCCCTGTTGTGGGAACTCCGATCAGAGGCTGTTACATGGGGAAGCTCATCACAGGCTGGGCACCATGTTGGTCACCACCTTCAGATGACGGTTCTCTAGAAATTCAGAATTTATCACTGCAGCACGCCATGTGTCATTACTTTGAAGAACGTCTGTCTTGCTTTGTCAGCGTTCTTCCACTCACCTCAGTAACTCCTGGTGGGCAGGTGTTGTGTTATTTATTGCTCTCTCCACATCACATGCTGTCCCCAGCACAGCATCATGCAGACAGTGGCCCTCATATTCGCTCCTGAATGAATGCCATAGGTGTCTTGCAGGTATTGAAGCACCTGAGTGGGATTCTGGACTCTGGCGGGTGAGATGGTTGCAGGGTGGTGACACAGAGAAATTAGCTCTAAATAAATATTGGCCATAGCACCATGTGAATCTGATTCCTGCAAATTGCTGAGGCGCATTGGTTTATGGTGCCTATAAAAATTTTTAGAGGATTTTATGTTTCAAGGGACCTCTCTGGCAGTCCAGTTGTTAAGATTCCATGCTTCCATCACAGGGGGCGTGGGTCTGATCCCTGGTTGGGGAACTAAGATCCCACATGCTGCACTGTGCAGCCAAAAAGGAAAAGAATAGATTTTTACACTTCAAGATTTAAAATGTAAAGATGTCTTCTGTATGCCACATAACTTTGCTTTCTTCACTTTTAAAGTACTTTGTGCCAGAATTGCATTTGTTTTTGGCACATGATCAGGTGAGGAATTTGCAGATAGTTCTGATTCATTCCGTTAGCAGTGAATGGAAGGCACTTTGTAACTGATGCTGCTTTTCAGATACGTCAGGAGAGCTTGAAAAGGCAGGCAGGTTCCTTCATGTGTGCTCTCAAGTTTCCCGCTGTCCAAGCCAGAGTGTGTGAACTGTCATGAGAAGGTTAGAGGGTATGCGGTTCGGTATAAATTCTTGGATTTGAAGTATGGACGTTGTCCTTTATAAATGTGCTTTTACGCAGGAGGAGACAGCTTTGATTAAGACACTGGACGTCGTTTACTGAGACTGCAGGAGAGCAGGGCTCAGGGTCTGTGTTGTGGCCCAGCATCTCAGGAGTAAGCTAAAGAGTAAGCTAGAGACCTAAACGCATCGCCAAGACCTTCTGGAGAGAGCAGCTGGATCAGAGCATCTCCCTTTGCAAATACTAAGGGAGACGAACAGGTGGTTAAACTGGCGCCTGCTTGCTACAAAGAACAAACCAACAAATAAACCTGGCAGGAAACAAGGAAAAAGACAACCACCCCCCCACCCCAAAAAGTCCAGAAATGGTAAGAGAAGAAAAAGTTATTGCTCGTGTGTGCCAGGTTACTCCTGCAAGTGGTATTGGTGGTGAATCACCACAATCTGGGGACTCTGCCTCAGGAGAGAGGCTAGCTGGGAGTGGGTTGGGTATCCTTATTGTTCCCTGTCCGCGGGGGAGGGGTGTGGTGAATAGGGCGGCTGAGGAGCAACCAGGATGGACTCTGATGGAGCTGGGGGTTCCACGTTGAGCCAGACAATGGATCCAGAGCCTGGGATGGTCCCCAGGGTTATGGCATCACTTCCTACGCAGGGGGCAGGAAACGCTGCCAGGGACATTTAGAAAACCTTGGTGAAGAGATGAGAGATCAGATACTCCAGGAAAAACAGTCTCGGCTGAGCTCTTCCTGCATCGCCTTTGGCAGTCAGGCTCCAGAGCATTACGTGGAACACAAAATATGGCTTTCACACTGCTCAGAGAGGAAACAAGCAGGGTGATCTGTTCACTCGATACCATGAGGCTGCCCACATCATACAGTGAAGTCGCTCAGTCGTGCCCGACTCTTTGCGACCCCAAGGATAGTAGACTGCACCAAGCTCCTCTGTTCATGGGATTTTCAAGGCAAGAGTACTGGAGTGGGTTGCCATTTCCTTCTCCAGGGAATCTTCCCAACCCAGGGATTGAACCCAGGTCTCTCACATTGTAGACAGACGCTTTACCATCTGAGCCACCAGGGAAGTCCCACATCATACAAGAGCATGATAAAAAGGAACAACATAGCTTCATATCCACTGGAATAACTGCAATAGGAAGGATAGTCAAACAAGAATTAGGATGGGGAGAAATTGGAACCATCATATATTGCTGGTGGGAATGGAAAACGATTGCAGCCACTTGGTAAAACAGTCTGGCAGTTCTTAAAAAATTTCAAACATGGAGTTAACTGTTTCTGACTCATGAATTCTACCTCTAAATACATGCCCCCCCCCAAAGAAGATACAGGTATATGCAAAAACTTGCTCATAGCAGCAATATCCATAATAGTCAAAAGTAGAAACAAGCCTAATGTCCATCAAGTGATCACATGGTGTGCTTAGTCGCTCAGTCGTGCCCAACTCTCTGTGACCCCATGGACTGCAGCCCACCAGGCTCTTCTGTTCCTGGGATTTCCCAGACAAGAATACTGGAGTGGGTTGCTATTTCCTACTCCAGGAGATCTTCCCTACCCAGGAATTGAACCCCTATCTCTTGCATCTCCTGAATTGGCAGGTGGATTCTTTACCACTGTTGCCACCTGGGGAGCCCCCAGTGATGGGTAACACGTTAAGAAAATGTGGTCTATCCGTACAATACAATAGTGTTCAGTCATGGAAAGGAATGAAGTACTGATACATGCTAAAATATGTTTTAGAGGTGGTTAAACCTCCAAAACATGATACCAAATGAAAGTGTCAGGTATATTTTAGGCTGATTAACTTTATGCCATATTATCTCAGTAAAGCTAAAAAATGGTGCAGCAACTGTATATACTATAGCAGGGGGAACAGGAGAACTCAGAAGAAAGAAAAAGGAGGAAGGAACATCTTGGAAAGAAAGAGGAAGAGCTCATCTTGCAGAAAACATGACTCAGGAAATAGAAGACAAACTCTGCTGTGTGTGTGTGTGTGTGCTGTAGGGCACATGAGTATATTCATTCAGCGAATAGATACTGAGGTCCTGATATGTGTCAGGCACCCTCCTGGGCACTGGAGATAGAGCAGAGGGCAAGTACTTCCTGTCCTAGAGCTTCTATTCTTGTGTGCAGATACGAGAAAGTGAAAGTGTTCGTTGCTCAGTCATGTCACATTCTTTGCAACCCCATGGACTAAAGCCCGCCAGGCTCCTCTGCCCATGGGATTTCCCAGGCAAGAATACTGGAGTGGGTTGCCATTTCCTACTCGAGGAGAATCTTCCTGACCCAGGGATTGAACCTGCGTCTCCTGCACTGCAGGTGGATTCTTTACCTCTGAGCCACCAGGGAAGAACACATCTATGAGCACAAGGTTGTTGATTCCATTGGACCACTCGTGTCCAATTGACTTATTGGATAGGGGTATTGATTTATCCTCGTGGAATAGACACACTCTGCGTGTGGATTTGTCTTCCTAGCCTTCTTCGCTGATTCACACAAGATGGCTTTTGCTTAAAGAATTAATTTCACAGCAAACTACCTGTAGCTCCAAGAGTGAGGTGTTGCTCAGAAAGGGGAAAATGGCCCCAATGGTAGCCAGGTTGTGATTTTTAACCTCTGAATATTTTTTTTTAAAAATGCTCAGAATAGTGCTTGAGTTGTAATGAGTAGAGGCTACTCTGTTTCTGTTCGCTAAGTTGTGTGTGGTACACAGGCTTCTCATTGCAGTGGCTTCTTTAGTTGAGGAGCACAGGCTCTAGGGTGCATGGGTTTCCGTTGTTGTGGCACATAAGCTCAGTTATTGCAGCTCCCAGGCTCTAGAGCACAGGCTCTATAGCTGTAGCTCATGGACCTAGTTGCTCCTTGGAATGTGGGATCTTCCTGGATTCGATTGAACTTGTGTCTGCTGCATTGGCAGATGGATTCTTCACCACTGAGCCACCAGGGCAGCTCCAGAATTCAGTCATTTTAAAGGTTGTATAACATTCCACTGTTTGTCCATTCATCTGTTGATGGAAATTTGGGTTGTTATGCCTTTTGGCTACCGTGAATAATGCTGCTATGAACACTGGTGTGCATATACCTGTTTGAATCTCTGTTTGAATTATTTTGGGTATATGCTCAGAAGTGGAATTCCTGGATCATATAGTAATTCTTTTTAACTTTTTGAGGGATATATGATATTTTCTTGATGAATTGACCTGTTCATTATCCTGTAATGTTCATCTTTATCACTGGTAATACTCCTTCTTCTGAAGTCTACTTTTCTGAGATTAATATAACCACTATTATACTGATGTTATACTGTTTATTAGTGTTTGCCTGGTGGTGTATCTTCTTCCATCCTTTTACTTTTATAACATATAAAAGTTTTTATATTTAATTTTTATGTTTATATTGAGTTTATATGTCTTTATATTTAATTGAGTTTCTTTTAGATGCATATGTTGGGTTTTGATTTTTCATCTAATCTGACAATCTCTGCCTTTTTAATTAAGTATTTTAGACTATTTACAGTTAACATCACTAGTGATAGAATTGGATTTAAGTCTACCAGATTGTTATTTATTTTCTGTTTGTTCCATCTGTTCCTTGTCCTCTTTTTCATCTTTTCCTGCCTACTTTTGGATTAGTTGAATTAAAAAAAATTATTTTCAGTCATTTTTATTCAAATACTTTTTTCAGCTTCACACTCTTTCTCCTTTTTCCCCAAGACTCCAATGATACAATTGTTAGATGTTTTGGTAATCGTCTCACAAGTTCCCAAGGCGCTGTTTTTCTTCTTCTTTTTTGAAGTCTATATTCTCTCTGTTGTTCAGATTGGAAATTTCTATTGATTGGTCTTTGCATTCACTGATTCTTTCCTCTACTATCTCCAATTTACTTCTGAACAACTGTCCAGAGAGTTTTAATTTCAATTATCACGTTTTTTTAGTTCTATAATTTCCCTTCTGTTCTGTTTTTATGTCTTCTGTTTATTTGCTGATGTTTTCCTGTTTTTTATTTAAGTGTGTACGTAATTGCTCACTGAAGCATCTTTCTTATGACTGCTTTAAATCCTTGTCAGATTAATTCCAACCTCCAAGTAATCTCAGCGCTGGTACCTTTTGTTTCTTTTTTCATTTAGGTTGTTGGTCTGTGGTGTGGCAAGTAGCTTTGTGCCCTGGCCACCTCTCTAGCATTGTGTTGCAAGACCTGTTTGATATTACTCCCATTTAAATCCTTTTTCTGTTTGGGTGTAGTGTGCAAGTCCAGCCTGGGGTGCATGCAGAGCCCCTGTGGGGTTTCACTGACTCCACCCTGACAGTGGCGCAGGGACTCACGCCTTGGTGCAGGTGGTGTGACCTGGTCACAGGAGCCCTGGTAGGACAGGCTGCTGTGATGTGAACTGTCCGTAGAGGGCCAGGGGGCAGGGAGCATGTGGCTGACTGCAGGAGCTGGGGGCTGCAGTCGTACAGCTTTGAGGAATCCAGTTCTTTCCACAACCATGTGAGTTTGGAGGGAGACCTCAAGATCCCAAAAGGAGCACAGCCCCATGGCACTTGAGTGCAGCTTGGTGAGATGCTGAGACAGAGAACCTGCTAAGCCACTCAGATCTAGATCCACAGGTGTCCTTCTGAACCATCCACATTTTACAACTGTGGAAGACTGACATGCCCTTTCTGCTGCTCTTCCTCCTTCCTCATGTTCCAGGTTTCCTTCCATTGTCATTTCCTTTCCATCTGAAAAACTTGCTGTAGCATTTTTTTGTTTTTACTAGAGCAGGTCTGCTAACAACAAGTTCTGTAGATTCTCTTCTTCTGAGAATACCTTTATTTCACCTCTGTCCCTGAAACATAGTTTTGCTAAATATAGACTTCTTGGTGACAGCTTTTTTTTCTCTCAGCACTTTAAAAATGCTTCTTTCTGGAGTTCATGATTTTTAATGAAAAACATGCTGTCACAGTAATAGTTTTACTGTTCACACCAAGTAACACATCATTTGTTTCTGGTGGCTTTCAAGATTTTTCTTTGTGTTTCTTTTTCAGGGGTTTGATTATGATGTATCCAGGCATGAGTTTCTTTCAGCTTATCCTGTTTAGGGTTTGCTTAACTTCTTGAATGTGTAAGTTTCTTTTTCAAATTTGCTAAGTTTTCAGTCATTATTTCTTTATTTTTTTGGCATTACACTCATTCTCTCCTGCTGGGTCTCTGATGACAAGAATGTTAGATCATTTTGTTGTCCCACATATTGTCACTGAGATTCTGTTCATTTTCAAAATCTATTCTCTCCCTGTTGAAACTGGATAATTTCTGTTTTTCTGTCTTCCAGCTCACGGATTCTTTCTAATGTCACCTCCACCTGCTGTTCAGCCCATTCAGTGAGTTTTACATTTTCTTTTTTTTTTCAGTTCTCAAGTTTTTATTAGGTTCTTCTTAAGTCTTCATTTTCTTCACCAAATTTCTATTTTTTTCCTCTTTTCCCAGATTTAGTGTATGTGCCTTGGAACGTTTTTATGATAGTGCCTGTAAAATTCTTGTCAGGTAATTACAGCATCTGCATCATCTTGGTGTTGGCTCTGCTACTAGCTTTTTCCCATTCGAGTTGAGATTTTCCGGATCTTACTATGATGAGTAATTGTAGGATGTGCCAGGACAAATTGAGTGTTAGTTTATGAGATCCCAGTTTCCATTTCAGGCTGCTTTTAGCAGGCACTCAACCAGCTGGGGTCAGAATGCGTGTTCTGGCACACCCCTGTGGGCTGCGGTGCAGAGGCCAGTGGGATCACAACGCTGTCCTGCTCAGCTGCGTGCTCCCTGGAGGCCAGCATTTGATGTGGAGTGCAGTTCTTCAGTCCTTTGATGTGCTCGTTCTGGTGGTCATGTCTGGGCTGTTTGGGGGTCTGCCCAGGACTCCATGCACAGATTTAATGTCCCTGTCTCGAGCTCTTTCCTCTCTGTCATCCTCAACCCTCCCCGCGATGGGGAGGGAGCGAGTGCTGCCTCCTCATTCCTGTTTGCTGAGTGAGTGTGAGTCTGCCACAGTCTCCACAGTAGTACTGCCTGGTGATGGGGAGACAGAAATGGCAGCCAGGGACCCCTCCATAGTTAGTGTGGGGTGAGATGTGAAGCGAGTCTATGCCTCTGCTCACATTAGTGTAGGATAGAACAGTCAACAGGTCACCTCTGCCTGCAGGCAGGGGTTGTCACAGAGCTTTTCCCAGTCTCCACGGCCCTGCTCCAGTATGGGGAGACCCTTGTCAGCATAGGGCACCAAGGCTCTGCCTGCTGTCCATCCCTCTGGCTGCAGTGTTGGGTGGGGTGGGGTGGAGTGGCTGTTTTGAGGTTTCCTCTGCAGTGAGTGGGTTCTATTCTGTAGGACTGCCCTTTGTCAAGGCTTTGGGGCAGAGAGAAGAGGCTCCCCTTGGAGGCTGTTGGCCTGTTCAGGGCATGCTGGCATTTGTGGGTTGTGGCCCCTGTGACTCCCAGACAAGGATCTGTCAGAGGAACATGCTGCCTGGCTGTCCTCCAGTCAAG
Organism: Bubalus kerabau; assembly: GCF_029407905.1. Lineage (NCBI taxonomy): Eukaryota > Metazoa > Chordata > Mammalia > Artiodactyla > Bovidae > Bubalus > Bubalus kerabau. The sequence goes on from NC_073642.1 coordinate 29,455,361, forward strand.
ATCCCCATGCCTACCTCCTCTTCTCTGCCCCTGAGTATCCTGCCAGCTGCTCTGTGTGTTTGTGAGAGCTTTATTTGTACACAGTGAGGAGCGGGATGAAATGTGTACTTTGGAACCAGAAGCTGTGGATTATCTTCCATTGTGATTTACAGTAAGAAAAATCTTCTCTAGTCACCTCCATCTCTGCCATTTCCAGCGCCCCTCATCTCTCTGTCAATCGAGTTTCTGTCTGCTGTCCTATCCATGCAGTAAAGGGTGAGTCTCCACTTTTGATGTTGGACCATACACAGCTTTCTCTCCTCCCTCCCTTTTGGCTCCACACCTGAGGCAAAAGCCAATAAGAAAGTAGTTAAGAAAACCTGTGCTCTCCCTCCAGGGGTGGGGCCGGCAGGAAGCTCACACCTTGAGAGCTCAGCCCGATGCCAGAGCCCCTTCCATCACCACTGGCCCTGCACTACTCGAGCCAGCTGGCCTGGCTGGCAGCCCCTGCCCCTCTCTCCTCAGGAAACCCCCTGGGTGATAAATCTTCTGCATCTTCTTGGTGCCCGTGACCTTACGAGTCTCAACATCCCAGTCTTCCCCTAGGAAGGGGTCCCTCCCATCCTCCTTCTGCCTCATGAACTCAAAGTCTGCCTTCTTTAAAAAAGTGTCTTGTACATCTTGTGTTTGCTCTTCTGTGTATAAAGTACTCTTTCCTCTGGCTGCCTTAAAGCTTTTTTCTTCAAAAAAGTTTTTTTTCCTCTAGTTTTACTGAAATATAATAGACACAAAGCACTGTATAAGTTTAAGGTATATGGAATGATTGGACTTAAATCATGACTTGATTATCACAGTAAGTTTAGTGAATATGCATCATATCATATATATATATATATATATATATATATACACACACACACACACACACACACACACACACACACAGAATTAAAGAAAAGGAAAAGTTTTTCCTTGTAGTTGATGACCCTTAGGATGTAATCTCTCAGCAGCTTTTATAGTTAACATGAGTGCACGGGTGCTCAGTCGCTCAGTCGTGTCCGACTCTATGTGACCTCATGGACTGTAGCCCACCAGGCTTCTCTGTCCATGGGATTCTCCAGGGAAGAATGCTGGAGTGGGTAGCCATTCCCTTCTCCAGCGGATCTTCCTGACCCAGGGATCGAACCCAAGTTTCCCGTGACTCCTGCATTGCAAGCGGATTCTTTCCTGCTGAGTCACCAGGAAGCCCCATATGTAACATAAGCAGTGTGAATTCTCTTCATCACATTGTACAGCTTTTCATCTCTCAGCAGTGTAACTATGATGTCTATAGGTGTATGTGGGCTTCTTTTTGTGGTGGTGTCTGTTTTTGGTATTTATTCTTTTTAGTGTTCTCTGAATTCTTGGATCTGTGGTTTAATGTTTATTCTTATTTTTGGAAAATTCTTCTTTAAAAAAAATTTACTTCTTTGGCCACTCCAGGTCTCAGTTGTGGCACCCAGGATCCTCGATCTTTATTGTGGCATGCAGGATCTTTTAATTGCAGCATGCAAACTCTTAGTTGCGGGATCTAGTTCCCTGACCAGGGATTGAACCCAGGCCCCTGCATTGGGATCCCAGAGTCCTTAGACCACCAGGGAAGTCCCTGGAAAATTCTCGACTAAAATTATCTTCCTCAAATAGTTCTTCTCTTCCAATTCTAAGTTTTCTTCTGTCATTCCAAGTACATATATGTTAGACTGTCTGGCGGTTCCTATAGCCCTGGAGTGCTCTGACTCGCTTTTGCCACTTTTTTATCCTTGTGTTTGAAGTCATATGATTTCCATTGACCCATCCTCAGGTTTGTTGAATTTCCAAAGCTATATTCATTCTATTCATACTGGTCTGTCACAAGAATTTTCCATTTGTGACATCATATAGTTTATTCTTAGCATTTCTCTTTTACTCCTTCTCATAGTTTTCATCTCGCTGGTGAAATTTCCTACCTATTCATGCTTGTTGCCTCCTTTTCCACTAGATGCACCAACATATTAATTACAGTTATTTTAAAATTCCTGTTTGACAGTTTCAACTGTCTGGGCCAGCAAATCTATTTCCATTGATTGCTTTATCTCTAGATTGTTTTCTCTTAGTTCTTTTTGGAAATTATAATTTTTTTATTATTGTATGCCAAACATTGTGTATACAAGGATAGTACAGAAGACTGAGGTAAACTATATTTTCACCTGCTCATTAGCATGCCTCTTCTGTCTGGCGTTTAATGTGTGATGCTGAGTCCGTATCGTTAGGGGTTGAGCAGCATTTGGGCCTTATTGTTTCACTGCTGCTGTCTGTGTAGCTAAGGCATCTGCTCTCTCTGAATGTGGGTGCATCTCCCTTGTGCTTACGGGGGTGGGGGTGCCAGGTGGTTTCATCAGTGATTCTGGTGTTCCCTTCACCTGCAGCTGCCCCTGCGTTTCTGTGCAGCCGAGGAGCTTCTTCTAGACTCTTGCCCCTGCAGCAGGGGTGGCGGGTTACTGTCTGGTCCTCAGCACAGGGCTTATGGTGACACGAGGGTTCCTGTGCTGACCTGCTCCTGAATCTCAGTGAGGGACTCCCCGCCCCTCTTTGCTGCACAGTGTACATCTGCCTTGTGTCTGTGTTTATTCTGGACAAGGACCCCCGCCCCCTTCCTCTGCCTGGTGTTGGTCTTGGGTCCCAGGCCCACATGGTTTCCCGTTTTTCCGCGGTAGTAGACCCTTTTACTCCTACAGCAGTGATGGGTCTTCCCCTTTTCTCCCCGAGGCAGATGGATTTTGCTTTTCTTTCTTCAAACGCGATGGATTTTCACCTGTGCCCATGGGTGGGAGGACCTGGGGCCCTTCTCTCAGCCCATAGGATGGATGATTCTGGGTGGGGGCATCATGCCAGTCCCCCCTGACTCCTGCCTTGCCCTGTATTTTCCTCGAGAGCACGCTCACTAGGTGCCTCCTCAGCTGTTCCCAATGTCCCTGCAGGCCACACTTGGCCTCCAAAGACCTTTCTTCCTTTTTAACTTTATTTTTTTCAAGACATGATCGACACAAAACAGTATTAGTTTCAGGCATACAACATAATGATTCCATATATATATATATATATATATATATATATATATATATAAATAAAAAATGCAAACTTGCAAAATGATCACCATAGTACGTCTAGTTAACACCACCTATAGATACAATATTTTATCGTGGAATGAGAACTTTTTTTTTAAAGAGTGCTGTGTCTTTTTTTTTTAATTTCTTTTAATTGGAGGCTAATATTGTGATAGTTTTTGCCATACACTGACATAAATCAGCCACAGGTGTACATGTGTCCCCCCATGCCAAACTCCACTCCTACCTCCCTGCCAAACTCCGCTCCTACCTCCCTCCCCATCCCACCCCTCTGGGTTGTCCCAGTGCACTGGCTTTGAGTGCCCTGTTTCATGCATTGAACTTGGACTGGTCATCTATTTCACATATGGTAATATACATATTTTAATGCTATTTTCTCAAATCATCCCACCCTTGCCTTCTCCCAGAGTCCAGAAGTCTCTTCTTTACATCTGTGTCTCTTTTGCTGTCTTGCATATAGGGTCGTCATTATCATTTTTCTAAATTCCATATATATGCATTAATATACTGTATTGGTGTTTTTATTTCTGACTTACTTCACTCTGTATAATAGGCTCCAGCTTCATCCATCTCATTAGAACTGACTCAAATGCGTTCTTTTTTATAGCTGAATAATATTCCATTGTGTATATGTACCACAGCTTTCTTATCCATTTGTCTGCCAGTGGACATCTAGGTTGCTTCCATGTCCTGGCTATTGTAAACAGTGCTGCAGTGAACATTGGGGTACATGTGTCTCTTTCAGTTCTGGTTTCCTCGGTGTGTATGCCCAGCAGTGGGATTACTGGGTCGTATGGCAGTTCTGTTTCCAGTTTTGTAAGGAATCTCTACACTGTTCTTCATAGTGGCTGTACTAGTTTGAATTCCCACAAACAGTGTAAGAGGGTTCCCTTTTCTCCACACCCTCTCCAGCATTTATTGTTTGTAGATATAGCAGTCATTCTGACAGGAGTGAGATGATACCTCATTGTGGTTTTCATTTGCATTTCTCTGATAATGAGTGATGTTGAGCATCTTTTCATGTGTTTGTCAGCCATCTGTATGTCTTCTTTGGAGAAATGTCTGTTTAGTTCTTTGGCCCATTTTTTGATTGTGTCATTTATTTTTATGGTATTGAGCTGCATGAGCTGCTTGTATATTTTGGAGATTAATTCTTTGTCAGTTGTTTCAGTGGTTATTATTTTCTCCCATTCTGAAGGCTGCCTTTTCACCTTGCTTATAGTTTCCTTCATTGAAGGAATTTCCTTTGTTGGGGGCCAGAGTGAGGCACTCGGCCCGTGGCAAAGGTCATGAGGAAGGAGGCTCGACATACGCAAAGGCGGGATCGAGCCTCAGGAGTCCCCCTGGAAATCCTCGAGCATCTACCCCCCTAACCAGAGCCTGCCTACTTTACTACTTTGTGCTCTCACCTACACCTCTGACTTTATGGGGGGCTGTCCCCCACCACCTCTTTCGGAGAAGGAGTTAACTTAGAGCTCCAGTTAATAAAAATTCCTGGGCGTGACAAGAGTGTTTTAACCTACAAACTCCTCTGAAGGTTCTCTAGCCTGCCTGACAGGCTAGTCTGGCCACATGTGATTGCTCACATCCTCCCAACTGTGAGAGGCATGAGATGCTTTAAACCTTCTAAAAACAGGTTCCTTAGAAAAGTTAGAAAACCATTAGTATAAGTATAATGGGCTGATTAGAAATTGTATTGGTGAAGGGTTTTTCATTTGTTGAGCCAATGTTTGTTGCTAAGTCTCCACATCCCCTGCCCTTACACACATTAATGAATATATAGAAGAAATAAGTATTAACCTTTGATATAAATCACGTTAGACCTTAGGCTAAGTAAATTCTTTCCTTAACTAAAACCCACTATACCCTCACCCTATAGGAATGTAACTTTATTTGGGTGGCGTCTGTTTTAAGAGTAATCACCCCTGGAGAAATAAGTGTCCTGGTTGACTGACCGCTGTCACAAGGAGAGGATCATAAATTGTCAGCAGGCCCCCTGGCCAGAAGATGATGTAACACCCCTAAGACCTCTGTATACATTTGTATGAAGCACCTGACTTTGATAAAAGTCAGGACTGCTGACCCCGCGTGACTTTTGCATAACATCTCAGTGTATAAAAGTAGACCATGGAAAATAAAGAATTGGGATCAGTTTCTCAAAATACTGGTCTCCCCATGTCACTCTCTCTCTTACACTCTGGCTGAGTCTCCATCTGGAGCATGGAACCCACCAAGCTTACTAATTTTGCCTGGGCTTCTAAGATCCGACCGGGGAGGCCTCAGTGTCTCCTCTCCTTCGGGAGAACGGAAGGACGCCTGTGGCCTACGTAAGTGGTGCAAACTTCTTGTCTTGAAGTTTTATTGGTCTCCTGCGTAAACCAAGCTACTCAGCCTCTTTTCTCAACTGAATTTTCCTACTGAGCTAGCCTCATTTTATTACTGTTTACATCTTTAAGTAATATCTAATTGAAGCTATTGTATCCTGACCCTCGCCGACGCCGTCCCCGCTTCAAACTCCCTGGATCAGCCGGGGCTGGACCCTGGCATTCCTTCATTTCTTAAAAGCAAAAGCTTTTAAGTTTAATTAGGTCCCATTTATTGGAGAAGGAAATGGCAACCCCCTCCAGTGTTCTTGCCTGGAAAATCCCAGGGACGGGGGAGCCTGGTGGGCTGCCGTCTATGGGGTCGCACAGAGTCGGACACAACTGAAGTGACTTAGCAGTAGCAGCAGCAGCCCATTTTTAAAATGGATTGTTTGCTTTTTGGCTATTGAAATGTTGCAATTGATTTTTAGTTTCATACCATTACTTGATATGATTTCAGTGTTCTTAAATATATTTAGATTTGTTTTGTGGCCTAACATAAAATCTATCCTGAAGAATGTTCCATATGTACTTAAGAAGAATATATATTCTACTGTTTTGGGATGAAATATTCTATGTTTATCTGTTAAGTCCATTTGGTCTACTGTGTCATTTAAGACCAATGTTTCCTTGTCTGGATGATATACCATTGTTATAAGTGGGGAGTATTAAAGTCTCTTAGTATTATTGTGTTACTGTCAGTTTCTCTCTTTAGTTCTGTTCATATTTGCTCTATATTTAGGTGCTCCTATGTTGAGTGCATAAACATTTACAAATTTTGTATCATCTTATTGGATTGAACACTGTATCGTTATGTAATACCTTTATTTGTCTTTTAGTAAAGTCTTTGTTTTAAAGTGTATTTTGTCAGGTATAAGTATATTTATGTATTTATAAGTATTTATAAATATATATATATTTATTTATCATGCTATTTCAAATTGGTAGCAACTTAAATTTGAACATGTTGTAAAACTCCTCTACATTTTATCAGTATGTTTTTGATGTCACATTTTACATTTTCTTATTTTGTGTATTCCTTAACTAATTGTGTGGTTATGATAATTTTTACTACTTTGTCTTTTCACCATCCTGCTAGCTTTGTAAGTGATCAATTCACTGCCTTTTCTCTATACTGAATATTTACCTTTACCAGTGATATTTATGCTTTCAAGTTTTTGTTACTACTCAGTGCTCCTTTTTTAAGATTAAAAAAGTCCCTTTATCATTTCTTGTAGGGCTGGTTTAGGTGATGAACTTCTTTAGATTTTGCTTGTTTGGAAATTGTTTCTTTCTCTTAATTCCAAGTAATAACCCTTGCTGGGTGAAATCTTCTTAGTTGGAAGTTTCAACAGTTTAAATGTATCATGCTCTCCCTCTGGCCTGCAAAGTTTCTGCTGAAACATAAGCGGATAGTCTTATTCAGTTCCCCTTGTATGTAGCAAGTTGTTTTCCTGTTTAACTTTTGATGTTTTAATTATGTGTCCTAGTGTGGATCTCTTTGGTTTCATCTTCTCTAGAACTCTCTGGGTTCCTGGACCTGGATGTCTGTTTCCTTTCTTTCTAAGACAGATGAGTTTTCAGCCATTATTTCTTAAAATAAGTTTTCTGCTCCTTTCTCCTTCCCTTCTTCAGGACCCCTGTAATGTGAATATTAGTGTGTTTGATGTTGTCCTATAGGTTCCTTAAGCTGTCTTCCCTTTTAAAAAGTTTTCTCTTTGCTTCTCTGGGTGAGTTCCACTACCCTGTCTGCTCACGGATCCTTTCTTTGCTTCATCTAGTCTGCTTTTGAACCCCTTGAGGGTACTTTTCAGGTAAGTAATTGTGTTCTTCAGTGTTGTGACTTCTGCTTGGTAGTTTCTTACATTCCCTGTCTCTGTTGAAGTTCTCACTGTGATCATCCATTGTTTTCCTAAGTTTGGTGAGAATGTTTATGACCATGGCTTTGAATCTTTATCAAGTAAATTATTTATCTCTGTTTCATTAAAGTTTTTCCCTGAGGGTTTTGTCTTGCTCTTTTATTTGGGACATATTCCTCTGTTTGCTCATTTTGCTTGAATCTCAGTGTTTATGTGTTCACTGAAGCAGCCACTCTGTCCCAGTCTTGAAGGACTGGCCTCTGTAGGAGATGAACAGCTCAGTCTGTAAAGAATCTGCCTACAATGCAGGAGACTCCAGTTCAATTCCTGGGTTGTGAAGATCCCCTGGAGAAGGAAATAGCAACCCATTCCAGTCTTGCCTGGAGAATCCAATGGACAGAGGAGCCTGGCAGGCTATGGTCCATGGGGTAGCAAGAGTCAGACCTGCGTTAGCGACTTAACCGCCACCGCAGCAGCCTGATCCATCCATGACAGGTCCCAGTCGCTGGGGGAGTGCTGAGACCTGCCCACATTCCAGAGGGAAGGATCTCGGTCAGCACCAGGTTTCAGGCTGACTGGAAGCCAGACTCCCAGGCTGTGGTTTTTTTTTTTGTTGTTTTGTTTTTCTGTTTATTTATTTTACTTTACAACATTGTATTGGTTTTGCCATACATTGACTTGAATCCACCATGGGTGTACATGTGTTCCCCATCCTGAACCCCCCTCCCACCTCCCTCCCCATTCTGTCCCTCTGGGTCATCCCAGTGCACCAGCCCCGAGCACCCTGTATCATGCATCGAACCTGGACTGGCGATTTGTTTCACATATAATATACATATTTCAATGCCATTCTCCAAAATTATCCCACCCTCTCCCTCTCCCACAGAGTCCAAAAGACTGTTCTATACATCTGTGTCTCTTTTGCTGTCTTGCATACAGGGTTATCGTTACCATCTTTCTAAATTCTGTATATATACTGTATACTGTATTGGTATTTTTCTTTCTAGCTTACTTCACTCTGTATAATAGGCTCCAGTTTCGTCCACCTTATTAGAACTGATTCAAATGTATTCTTTTTAATGGCTGAGTAATATTCCATTGTGTATATGTACCACAGCTTTCTTATCCATTTGTCTGCTGATGGACATCTAGGTTGCTTCCATGTCCTGGCTATTATAAATAGTGCTTCAATGAACATAGGGATACACGTGTCTCTTTCAATTTGGTTTCCTTGGTGTGTATGCCCAGCAGTGGGATTGCTGGGTCGTATGGCAAACTATTTCCAGTTTTTTAAGGAATGCACATGTGTACAGTCCTGTGGGACAGCAGCTGTAAACCCATAAACCTGCTGGCCTGCAGACCAGGTGATCTGGAGCTGTCCTCTGGGTGACAGTGCAAAAACTGGGGCTCCAGCCAAGTGAGTGTTGGGCAGCACCCCACACCCCTACAAGGCCTGCACTTGCCCAGCTACAAGGCTGAAGAAAGAGCTGGAGCCAGCAAAAGAGACATCAGTGGTTTAATGGAAGAGGGAGTGTACATGTCTGAAGCGGGTCCTCGAGGGACACGACAAGCCAGCATGGTGTGGCATTAGTCTTCACTCCAGGGAGGAGGTTGTATTGTCAGTTATAGAGGAAACCATGTTGTTAGGTTAGCTCATTAGTTACTGGTGAAACCAGAGCATGAAGATGGGGCCCCTGCCTGTTTGGGACCCTGCCCTCAGGCTGAAGTTCCAGAACAAGTGCACAGGCTTTTTCTGCAGGAAGATGGGGTATGTCTTAGTCTGCCATCCATATGCTGCTCTGGGGAGGAAGCCTGCAGTGAAGCATCTCCCTGATTTTTACAGTCCCACGGGACCCAGGGGCGCAAGTGCCCTGCCACCAGAGGCAGACAGTCTGGAGTCACCTGTGTTGTCTGTGCGTGGCTGCCAGCTTTAGTGGGGCTGCTGGAAGGTCCAGGGGTGGGTGTTTGGCTCTTTTTCAGAGGACGCTGTCCCACTTCTGGCTGTGTCTCTGGGAGGAGGTGGGTTCAGAATCTTCCTCTGCTGTCTTTGTGGGCCTCCTTGTGGTCTTTATATATGAAATAATTGTTACTGTTGTCTATCCTCAGGACACCTTTCCCCATACTGGATTACAGAAGTAGTGTTCCTAACAAATAGTTTACATTTCATCTACTAGAGGATTATGTTTTGAAATAGTAGTTACCCTTTCTTTTTTTTTTTTTTTGATCCTGTTGATACATACAAATTTAGAAACTAAACATCTTAATTTACATTCTGTGACTATGTGGGTGAGGGAAGAAGAAACTGTTCAGCATATACTATATTTTTAGGTTGTTAAACTCCCCTTCTCTTTTTTGCTAATGTGATGAGACTTACCCAGAGACTCAGAATTCCTGAGGCAGCAGCAGGGGATTGTCCCTCCCAGGGCCCCAGGGTCAGCCTTGGTACTGCTTCCTATGAACAAGCCAGTTAAGGGGGTCAGGGCCCCTCCCTTCTCAGGAGACTCAGTCCCAGAACTGTTCAGGGCACCTGTGAGCAGAGCCTTCCTTACACTCTCCTTTTGGTGTTTAGCCACAAGTCTAAACTTGTGTCTAAACAAGACTCCCAGGGAGTCCTGGGACTTGGGGCCTGGTGTTTATTACCTGTCTGCACCTGGAGCCTCAAGGATCCTTGCCCTGCAGCAGATGTAGTGGACATTGGTCACTGTGGATGCCCACAGTCTTTTCAGCACCTCCTGGCACTCTCACCATCCCCTGCATCATGAATCCTACCTTCCACACTGACTTTCTCTCCCATAAGACACCGCATGTGTGTGACTGAGGCAAGGAGGTGCCTGGGTGGAGTGTGTCTGGGGCAGGGCAAGGCAGTGGAGGTGCCTCCTCCCCAGGATTGTGGAGGCAGGGCAGCGTTGGGTCGGCAAGTCCAGTTCTCAGGTTCTGGGAGCTCAGCCAGAGCAGAATTCTTCACTTTTCTTGAAGGATCTGTGAGACTTAGATCCACCAGTAAGCCCTGGCCCACCTGAGCCAAATGTCATGGTTCTGTGGGAGTTCATAGATCAGAAGCATGACTCATTTATCTAATTGTGAGTCCCCTTTATGAAGAAGAACATAGAATTATGTGAACAAAACTAAGTACTCAGGTTGAAAATTTAATGAGAAAAAATAGAAGAAATACAAGAAAATACAAAATTTAAACCTCAAACATATTCTGAAAAATAACAATTAAAAAAAATGATTTTATATCCTAACATACCTCTGGGCTTCCCTGGTGGCTCAGATGGTAAAGAACCTGCCCACCAATGCAGCAGATATAAGAGACTGGGTTCAATCCCTGGGTCAGGAAGATCCCCTGGAAGAAGAAATGGCAACCCACTACAGTATTCTTGCCTGGGAGATTCGCTAGACAGAGGAGCCTGGCACGCCACAGTCCATGGGGTCACAAAGAGTTGTACACGACTGAGCAGCTAACACTTTCCTTTCAACATACCTCTAGGATTCTTATTTCTTATAAATGTTTTTTATAGTAACTTTGCAATGGCATTTTCTTAAAGAGAATTGAAAGATAAATGAAGCTTTCCTTTAGCACTGTTGATTAAAATTTTATTTTCTTATTGAGAGTTTAGAAAAGTTATTTTTCAACTTTACGGCTTGTCATTAATGAAATCTCATGTAAAATTCTGGGTCATTTCCAATTTGAGAAAATCTTTATCAAGTACCTGTCATGTGAGCTGTGAGATTACAAGGCATTTCAAGTTTTCTTGTGCTGTGGATAATCTGAAGTATTCTTTCAATTGATGACATTCGTTATTCAATTAGTATTTTCTTGTCACTTGTCAGGTGAGTTGACACAGTGGGCAGTAAGCAAATTTTTGGAAGACATTACTATACCAGATGACTTCCAATAACTTAATTATACACGGAAGTCATGGGGAATCACATAAATATTTCTCACAGGATTCAGTGTATCCCCAGCTCACTTTCTCTTCAGATCTGTAGCTACCCCAAAATGTCTACAGCCACTGCCAAACCACCCAGTAATGGAGGGGAAATCAGAGTGGAAAAAGAAACTGCTCAAAGCAATTCCAATTAAAATCCCTTATTCTTGAAAATTTTATAAAACGTGAAACCATGTGACCATGGCTAGGATCCCTTCTAGGGACTCTGAAGGACCCATGCTAGTGGGGATCCTGATATGCAGGGTGACTGACATTGCTTCAGTCTAGAATAATAATAATCAGATCAGATCAGATCACATCAGTTGCTCAGTCGTGTCCGACTCTTTGCGACCCCATGAATCGCAGCACGCCAGGCCTCCCTGTCCATCACCAACTCCCGGAGTTCACTCAGACTCACGTCCATAGAGTCAGTGATGCCATCCAGCCATCTCATCCTCTGTCGTCCCCTTCTCCTCCTGCCCCCAATCCCTCCCAGCATCAGAGTCTTTTCCAATGAGTCAACTCTTTGCATGAGGTGGCTAAAGTACTGGAGTTTCAGCTTCAGCATCATTCCTTCCAAAGAAATCCCAGGGCTGATCTCCTTCAGAATGGACTGGTTGGATCTCCTTGCAGTCCAAGGGACTCTCAAGAGTCTTCTCCAACACCACAGTTCAAAAGCATCAATTCTTCGGCACTCAGCCTTCTTCACAGTCCAACTCTCACATCCATACATGACCACTGGAAAAACCATAGCCTTGACTAGATGGGCCTTTGTTGGCAAAGTGATGTCTCTGCTTTTGAATATGCTATCTAGGTTGGTCATAACTTTCCTTCCAAGGAGTAAGTGTCTTTTAATTTCATGGCTGCAATCACCATCTGCACTGATTTTGGAGCCCAGAAAAATAAAGTCTGACACTGTTTCCACTGTTTCCCCATTTATCTCCCATGAAGTGGTGGGACCAGATGCCATAATCTTCGTTTTCTGAATGTTGAGCTTTAAACCAACTTTTTCACTCTCCACTTTCACTTTCATCAAGAGGCTTTTGAGTTCCTCTTCACTTTCTGCCATAAGGGTGGTGTCATCTGCATATCTGAGGTGATTGATATTTCTCCTGGCAATCTTGATTCCAGCTTGTGTTTCTTCCAGTCCAGCGTTTCTCATGATGTACTCTGCATATAAGTTAAATAAACAGGGTGACAATATACAGCCTTGACGAACTCCTTTTCCTATCTGGAACCATTCTGTTGTTCCATGTCCAGTTCTAACTGTTGCTTCCTGACCTGCATACAGATTTCTCAAGAGGCATATCAGGTGGTCTGGTATTCCCATCTCTTTCAGAATTTTCCACAGTTTATTGTGATCCACACAGTCAAAGGCTTTGGCATAGTCAATACAGCAGAAATAGATGCTTTTCTGGAACTCTCTTGCTTTTTCCATGATCCAGCGGATGTTGGCAATTTGATCTCTGGCTCTTCTGCCTTTTCTAAAACCAGCTTGAGCATCAGGAAGTTCACGGTTCACATATTGCTGAAGCCTGGCTTGGAGAATTTTGAGCATTACTTTACTAGCGTGTGAGATGAGTGTAATTGTGCGGTAGTTTGAGCATTCTTTGGCATTGCCTTTCTTAGGGATTGGAATGAAAACTCACCTTTTCCAGTCCTGTGGCCACTGCTGAGTTTTCCAAATTTGCTGGCATATTGAGTGCAGCACTTCCACAGCATCATCTTTCAGGGTTTGGAATAGTTCAACTGGAATTCCATCACCTCCACTAGCTTTGTTCATAGTGATGCTTTCTAAGGCCCACTTGACTTCACATTCCAGGACGTCTGGCTCTAGGTTAGTGATCACACCATCGTGATTATCTGGGTCATGAAGATCTTTTTTGTACAGTTCTTCTGTGTATTCTTGCCATCTCTTCTTAATATCTTCTGCTTCTGTTAGGTCTATACCATTTCTGTTCTTTATTGAGCCCATCTTTGCATGAAATGTTCCTTTGGTATCTCTGATTTTCTTGAAGAGATCCCTAGTCTTTCCCATTCTGTTGTTTTCCTCTATTTCTTTGCATTGATTGCTGAAGAAGGCTTTCTTAATAGTAATAAAGTAAAGCTATTTAGCCTCAGATTTGTTTAAGGACCAAGTCACCAAGTCACAAAAAGCTAATTAATATCTTGAAATCCTCAGTAAATTGTCTTAACCTTTCCATGGGCTTTATGCCACAGTGTTGCATCTGAACTCCACGATAGAATTAGGATCGTTTCTGTGTTGCACATTTGGCTTGGAATGTGTGCGACACATTCACCTTGGAAGCAGAACAGTAATATGTGCTCTTGGAGACTTGTAACATATGTAAAGAGTAGCCCCCTCCCTTTTTAAATTGAAGTACAGTTGATTTGCAGTGTCATATTAGTTTCATGTGTAGAGCATAGTGATTCAATTATATATATATATTCTTTTTAGATTCTTTTCTGTATTAGGTTATTACAAGATATTGAATGCAGTTTCCTGTATTGTACCGTAGGTTCTTGTTGGTTATCTGTTTTTTAAAATGTATTTATTTATCTGGTTGTACCAGGTCTTACTTGCAGCACATGGAATCTAGTTCCCAGAGTCTTAGCCACTGGATCACCAGGGAACTTCTGGTTGTCTGTTTTATATATGGTAGTGCATACCTGTTAATCCTAAATTCCTAATTTATCCCTCCTTATTAGCAAAACAAAAATAGATTCACAGACATAGAAAACAAACTTATGATTACCAGAGGGAAAGAGGGACAGGGTATCGTCTTTCTACAGTGATAAATAACCTCGGTTCCTGATCATAAGTTGGAGCACAGAGAACTTTTAGGGCAGTGAGACTATTCTGTCTGGTATTGTAATGAGGATACATGTCATGATACATTTGTCCAAACCCATGAAATGTACTAGCCAAGAGTGAATCTTAATGTAAATGATGGACTTTGGATGATAATAATGCATCAGTGTAGGTTCATCATAACAAATGTGCCACTCTGGTGTGAGGTGTTCATGGTGGGGAAACTGAGTGTGTGTGAGAAGGTCCTGTATGGAAACTCTATACTTTGTGCTCTGTGGATCTAAAACTGATCTAAAGATAAAAGTATATTTTTTAAAAGGCATAGTTTTGCCTTTTCCAAAATATCATATGGTTGGAATCATACAGTATGTAGCCTTTTCAGATTGGCTTCTTTCACTTAGTGCAATGTGCATTGACATTTCCTCCATATCTTTTCATTCTTGATAGCTCATTTATTTTTAGTGGTGAGTAATATTTCATTATATGGATGTACCACTATTGATATATCCATTGATGTACTACTGAAGGAAACAGTTGTTTCTAAGTCTTGGCAATTATGAATGAAGCTTCCAAAGACACCTGTATACAGGTTTTCATGTGGAAAGAAAGTAGTGTTGGTCATGTCTGACTCTTTGTGACCCCATGGACTGTAGCCCATCAGGCTCCTCTGTTCATGGGATTCTCCAGGCAAGACTACTGGAGTAGGTTGCCATTTCCTTCTCCATGAAATTTTATAAGAGATTTAAAATAAAATACTCATCTTTGTTGCAGCTGTTCCACAATTCCTGTTGTTGTTGTTTAGTGCTAAATTGTGTCCCCATGGACTGTAGCCCACCAGGCTCCTCTGCCCATAGGATTTCCCAGGCCAGAATACTGGAGTGGGTTGCCATTTCCATCTCTAGGGGATCTTTCCAACCCAGAGATTGAACTCCTGCATTGCAGGCACATTCTTAACCATCTGAGCCACCAGGGAATCTCATTTCGTGTGGAGATCCTTTCAGTTTATTTGGGTAAATACCAAGAGGTGTAACTGCTGGATTGAATGATAAGACTGTTGAGCTTCCTAAGAAATTGCCAGCCTGCCTTCCAAAATGCCTGTGCCAGTTTGCATACCACCAGCAATGAATGAGACTTCTCTGTGTTCCACATCCCCATCAGCATTTGATATTGTCAGTGTTTTGGAGTTGGGCCATTCTTATAGGTGTGTAGTCGTACCTCACTGTCATTTTAATTTGAAATTAATTAACCATATGTGATGATGAGCATCTTTACATATGCTTATTTGCTGTAAGTATACCTTCTTTTGTGAAGTGCTTATTCTGATTTGTTTTTTGCCCCCTTTTTGGCAAACAGTTTGGTTGTTTTCTTTTTGTTGAGTTTGAAGAATGCTTTGTATATTTTAGATACAATTCTCTTATGTTACGTTTTACAAATATTTTCTCCTAGTCTCCAGCTTATCTTTTTGTTCTCTTAATAATGCCATTCACAGACATTTTCTCTCATGTTGTAGCATAGAAGTTTTATGTTGTGTTGTTGTGCTTAGTCATTCAGTCATGTCTGACTCTTTGCAACCCCATGGACTGTTGCCCACCAGAAATTTCATAGTTTTGTGTTTTACATTTAAGTCAGATTATTTTGAGTTAATTTTATTAAGGATATAAGGTCTGTGTCTAGATTATTTTATTTATTTGCATGTATCTAGTTTACCTAACACTATTTGTTGAAAAGACTTTCCCTTCTTCATTGAATTGCCTTTACTACTCTTTGTCAAGAACAGTTGGACTGTATTTGTGTGTATTTGTTTCTGAGTTCTCTATTCTGTTCCATTGATTTATTTGCCTGTTCTTTCACCAGTACCATACTACGTTGACAATATAGCCTGAGAGTAAATCTTGAAATTGGATAGTGGCAGTCCTTTGACTCTGTTCGTTTTCTTCAATATTTTACTGGCTATTCTAGACCCTTTGCTTTCTGTATAAATGTTCACAAAATACCTCGCTAGGATTTTGATTGGGATTTGTGTTGTATCTACACATCAGCTATAATTGAAAAGAATTAACATCTTAACAACATTTGTTGTTGTTGTTGAGCCACTCAGTCATGTCCAACTCTGTGACCCTGGGGACACTTTCTTCCTTGTCCTTCATTGTCTTCCGAAGTTTGCTCAAACTCATGTCCATTGAGTCGGTGATGCTATTTAACCATCTCGTCCTCTGCCACCCTCTTTTCCTCCTGCCTTCAATCTTTCCCAGCATCAGGGACTTTTCCAATGAGTTGGCTGTTTACATCAGGTGGCCAAAGTATTGGAGCTTCAGCATCAGTCCTTCCAATGAATATTCAGGACTGATTTCTTTTAGTATTGACTAGTTTGATCTCCTTGCTATCCAAGGGACTCTCACAGTCTTCTCCAGCACCACAAAAATAACCCTGTGTACGAGACAGCAAAAGAGACACTGATGTATAGAACAGTCTTATGGACTCTGTGGGAGAGGGAGAGGGTGGGAAGATTTGGGAGAATGGCATTGAAACATGTAAAATATCATGTATGAAATGAGTTGCCAGTCCAGGTCCGATGCACGATACTGGATGCTTGGGGCTGGTGCACTGGGACGACCCAGAGGGATGGAATGGGGAGGGAGGAGGGAGGAGGGTTCAGGATGGGGAACACATGTAAACCTGTGGCGGATTCATTTTGATATTTGGCAAATCTAATACAGTTATGTAAAGTTTAAAAATAAAATAAAATTTAAAAAAAAAAAAAAGACAAAAGCATCGATTCTCTGGCATAGAGCCTTCTTTTGGTCCAGCGTTCCCATCTGTATGTGACTACTGGGAAAAACATAGCTTTGACTGTACAGAACTTTGTTGGCAAAGTGATGTCTGCTTTTTAATATGCTGTCTAGGTTTGTCATAGCTTTTCTTCCAAGGAGAACGTCTTCTAATATCATGGCTGCAGTCACTGTTCACAGTGATTTTGGAGCCCAAGAAAATAAAATCTGTCACTGTTTCCATTTTTTCCCATCTATTTGCCATGAAGTGATGGAACTGGATGCCATGATCTTAGTTTTTTGAATGTTTTGAGTTTTAAGCCAGCTTTTTCACTCTACTCTTTAATCCTCATCAAGAGCCTCTTTTTAGTTCCTCTTCACTTTCTGCCATTTGAGTGGTATCATCTGTGTATCTGAGGTTATTGATATTTCTCCCAGCAATCTTGATTCTAGCTTGTGCTTCATCCAGCCCAGCATTTCACATGATGCACTCTGCATATAAGTTAAATAAGCAGGGTGACAATATACAGCCTTGAAGTGCTCCTTTCCCAATTTTGAACCAGTCTGTTCCATGTTCAGTTCTAATTGTTGCTTCTTGACCTAGATACAGGTTTCTCTGGAGGTAGATAAGGTGGTCTGGTATTCCCATCTCTTTCAGAATTTTCCACAATTTGTTGTGTCCACACAGTCAAAGGCTTTACCATAGTCAATGGAGGAGAAGTAGATATTTTTCTGGAATTCTCTTGCTTTCTCTATGAACCATTGAATGTTGGCAATTTGATCTGTGATTCCTCCTCCTTTTCTACACCTGGAAGTTTGTACACCTGGAAGTTCTCAGTTCACGTACTGCCGAAACCTAGCTTTTGAAGGATTTTGAGCATAACCTTGCTAGCATGTGAATTGAGTGCAATTGTACGGTAATTTGAACATTCTTTGGCATTACCTTTCTTTAGGATTGGAATGAAAATTGACCTTTTCTAGTCCTGTGGCCACTACTGAGTTTTCCAAATTTGCTGACATATTGCATGAAATACTAGAACAATGTCATCTTTTAGGATTTTGAATAGCGCAGCTGGAATTCTATCACCTCCATTTCATTTTCCCTTGGTATCTCCACAGTTTTCTCCATTCTATTGTTTTCCTCCTTTTCTTTGTATTGTACATTTAAAAAGGCCTTCTCACCTCTCTTTGCTATTCTTTGGAACTCTGCATTTAGTTGAGTTTATTTTTGCCTTTCTCCCTTACCTTTCACTTCTCTTCTTTTCTCAGCTATTTGTGAGGCTTCCTCAGAGAACCACTTTGCCTTCTTGAATTTCTTTTTCTTTGGGATGGTTTTGGTCACCACCTCCTGTACAGTATTATAAACTTCTATCCATAGTTCTTCCTTCAAGTTAAGTCTTCCTATACATGAACATGGAATACCTCTCCCTTTATTTAGTCTTCTTTTATTTCTTTCATTGTGCGTGTGTGCTAAGTTGCTTCAGTCATGTCTCGTTCTTTGCTACCTCATGGACTGTAGCCCACCAGGCAACTCTGTCCATGGGATTCTTCAGGCAAGACTACTGGAGTGGGTTGCCATGCTCTGATCCAGGAGATCTTCCCAATGCAGGGACTGAACCTGGGTCTCTTATGTCTCCTGCATTGGCAGGTGGGCTCTTTAATTACCACTAGTGCCATCTGAGAAGCCCCTCTTACATTAAAGATGTGTAATTTTCCACTTATATATCTTGTACATATTTTGTTAGATATATGTCTGAGTACTGTATTTCATTTTTTGGTGCTAATGTGTTTCACTTACGGTGCTATTTTGAATTCTAATTTCAATAGTTTATCACTTGTATATAAGAAAGCAATTGATTTTTTGTATATTAATATTATATCTTGAACCTTGCTCTAATTGCTTTTCAGTTCCAGGCATTTTTGTTTCTTTATTTAAAAATTTCCAAGAAAGAAATGACAGGAATAGATGGTTTCATTATAAGACTCTACCAAGTGTTTAAAGAATAAACATTCTACATAAATCTTTCCAAATATAGAAGCAGAGGGAACACATCCCAACTCATTGTATGAAGCCAATATTACCCAAATAGCAAAAGCAGACTAAGACAATACAAAAACGGGGAAATTGCAGACTCATATCCCTTTTTAATATAGATACAAAAATTCTTAACAAAGTATTAGCAAATGGAATTCAGCAGTATATAAAAAGGCAACTGTAAATTGTGACCAAATAGTGTTTAGTCCAAGGATAGAAGACTAGTTCAGTATTAAAAATTCAATCAATGTAATGCCCAATATGGGCTTCCCTTGTGGCTCAGCTGGTAAAGAATCTGCCTGCAGTGTAGGACACCTGGGTTTGATCCCTGGGTTGGGAAGATCCCCTGGAGAAGGGAAAGGCTACCCACTCCAGTATTCTGGCCTGGAGAATTCCATGGACTGTATAGTCCCTGGTGTCGCAAAGAGTTGGACATGACTGAGTGACTTTCACTTTCAATACCCAATATAAACAGGCTGAGAGAGAAAAACGATCATATCAATTGATGCAGAAAAGCATTTGACACAATGCAGCACACATTTGTGATTTTAAAACTCTCAGAAAACAAAGAGAACATTCTCTGCTGGGTAGAGACCATTTACAAAACCATACAACTAATACCATACACAATACTTAATTGAAACCCTGGATACAGCCCTTCAAAGGAAATTAACCTATAATTTCTCCTGTAATAAGGCAAGAATGCCCATTTCACTACTCATTCAGCACAGTAATGAAGTTCTAGCCAGTGCAATGGAAGGAAGTAAAAATTATACACATCTAAAAGGAAGAACTGGAAATTTCCCTATTTGTAGATGCTATGCTTATCTATGTAAAAAAAACCCAAGAAATGTACCCCTCAAATGATAGAATAAATGCATCCTTCAAACCCACAAAAAGATCAGCATACAAAAATCAATTGTATTTCTTTATAATATTAATAAACACATGGATGCCAACATTGAAAATACAATATCATTTGCTATACTGAAAAACTTAAGTGTATATTTAACAAAACATGTACAGGACTTGTATGCAGAAAACTACAAAACACCAATAATAGACTCGAGAGAAGCTCTGCATAAATGGTGAGATATACCATACTCATGGATTGGAAGATGCAATATGGTAAAGATACCAGCTCTCTCCAAATTGATGTATTGGTTAAATGTAATTTCTATCCAAATTTCTGGAGGTTTTTGTATTTACAGATATTCTAAGATTTATGGAAAGATGACAGAACTAGGAGAGCTGAAACAATTTTGAGAAGAAGTAAATAAATTGGAAAGAATCAGTCTATCCTGTGTCAAGACATTATACAGCTAAAGTTGTCAAGACCCTGTGGTATTGGTGGTGGGATAGACACACGGATCAGTGGAACAGAAGAAGAGAACCTAGAAATAGACCCACACAGATATGCCAAACTGATTTTTTCAAAAGTGCTGAGGAATTCAATGGAGGGAGAATAGCCTTTTCAATAAAAGTTCTAGAGGAACTAGACATCTGTTAGTTGCACCTGGACCTAAACTTTATATATATATGAAGGAAAGAAAGTGAAAGTCTCTCAGTTGTGTTCGACTCTTTGTGACACCATGGACTATATGAATTCTCCAGGCCAGAATACTGGAGTGGGTAGCTGTTCCCTTCTCCAGGGGTCCCAACCCAGGAAGCAAACCCAGGTATCCTGCATTGTAGGTGGATTCTTTACCAGCTGAGCCACCAGGGAAGCCTATATATACATACATATATATATAAATCAAAATAACTCATCTATAATTGAAACTATATTTTTTAAAAATGTAAAGTGTAAAACTAAATTTTTAAGAAAAAATTATAATAGAAAATCTTCAGGATTTAGAGCTAGGCAAAGAGAGCTTGAACTTAATACCAAAAGCACAATCCATAAAGGAAAAATCAATAAATTTGACTTCATCAAAATTTAAGCCTTTTGTTCTATGAAAGACCTTGTTAAGAGATGAAAGCTTCTACAGAGTGGAGGAAAACACTGCAAACCACATAATTGGCAAAGAATTAGTATCTACAATATATAAACAACTTTTGAAACTTAACAGTGAAAAATAATAATTAGACAGTAGGCTAAAGGCATGAACAGACATTCCACCAAAGGAGGTATACAGGTAGCAAATAAATATATCAAAAGATGTTCAGTATCATTAGCCACTAGGGAAATGCAGGTTGAAACTACAAAGAGATACTACCGCAAACCTATCAGAATGACTGAAATGGAAAACAGTGACAACACCAGGTGTGTTAGGAAGGATGCAGAGAAATTGGATCATTTATATATTGCTGACAGAAATGTAGATGGAACAGCCCCTCTGAAACATTTGGTAGTTTCTTAAGGAGATAAACAGGCAGCTGCCATACAACTCAGTAATTATGTTCCTAGGCAATTATCCTGGAAAAATCAGGACTTAGGTTCACACAGTAACTTGTACAAGAATGTTCACAGCAGCTTTATTCACAGTAGCCAAAAGTGAAAAACACCCAGACGTTCCTGAGCAGCAGGTAAACAGAGCATGCGCACTGTGGAATTTCCTTGGCAACAGAATGAATAAACGACCGATACATGTACAACTAGGATGAATCTCCAGGGAATGATGCCAAGTGGGAAAAAGCTCTGGTTACCTACCTACTATATGAGTTCATTTACATGACATTCTTTTTTTTTTTTTTTTTTTTTTTTATTTATTTATTTTTTTTTAATTTTATTTTATTTTTAAACTTTACATAACTGTATTAGATTTGCCAAATGACATTCTTGACAGCAACATTATAGGAATGGAGAATATACAGTGGATTAGCAATTGCCCCAGGTGAAGGACTGGGCGTGGGAGGTTTGGTAAGTGGTGTGTTTATGAAAGGGCCATGGAAGCAGCCTTGCAGTGATGGAGAGGTTCTGAGTCTTAATTGGATTGATGTTGGTTTACTGGGTATGATGTTTTACTCTTTGGGGAAACCGTTTAAAGGGTACATTGTTTCTCCATATTATTATTATTATTTTGGAGGATGGTTGACAGGGTCTCAGTATTTATTAACTCATTGTTTATTTTTTTGATTGAAGTATAGTTGGTTTATTCAAAAGCAGAGACATTACTTTGCCAACAAAGGTTCGTCTAGTCAAGGCTATGATTTTTCCTGTGGTCATGTATGGATGTGAGAATTGGACTGTGAAGAAGGCTGAGCGCCGAAGAATTGATGCTTTTGAACTGTGGTGTTGGAGAAGACTCTTGAGAGTCCCTTGGACTGCAAGGAGATCCAACCAGTCCATTCTGAAGGAGATCAGCCCTGGGATTTCTTTGGAAGGAATGATGCTAAAGCTGAAACTCCAGTACTTTGACCACCTCATGCAAAGAGTTGACTCATTGGAAAAGACTCTGATGCTGGGAGGGATTGGGGGCAGGAGGAGAAGGGGGCGACAGAGGATGAGATGGCTGGATGGCATCACTGACTCGATGGACGTGAGTCTCAGTGAACTCCGGGAGTTGGTGATGAACAGGGAGGCCTGGCGTGCTGCGATTCATGGGGTCGCAAAGAGTTGGACACGACTGAGCAACTGATCTGATCTGATCTGATGATAGTTGGTTTACAGTGTTGTGTAGTTTATGATGTACAGCAAAGTTACTCACTTATATACATACTCTTTTTCATATTTATGATTTATTACAGGATATTGAATATAGTTCTCTGTGCATTACAGTACACAAGGCTGTGATCCATGTGATCAGTTTGGTTAGTTTTCTGTGATTGTGGTTTAAACTGGGGTAAAACTGGGTCTTGCTCTCGTGGGCGGGGCCATGCTCAGTAAATCTTTAATCCTATTTTCTGCTGATGGCTGTGTTCCTTCCCTGTAGTTTGGCCTGAGGTCAAACTATAGTAGGGGTAATAGCAACCTTGGAAATGAACAGAGATCATTCTGTCCTTTTTGATATTGCATCCAAGTACTGCATTTCAGACTCTTTTGTTGACCATGATGGCTACTCCATTTCTTCTAAGGGATTCCTGCCTGCAGTAGTAGATATAATAGTCATCTGAGTTAAATTCACAAATATCCAAGTAATGTCCAAATCACAGTAATCCAAGTCTATGCCCCAACCAGTGATGCTGAAGAAGCTGAAATTGAATGGTTCTATGAAGATCTACAAGACCTTTTAGAACTAACAACCAAAAAAGATGTCCTTTTCATTATAAGGGGACTGGAATGCAAAAGTAGGAAGTCAAGAAACACCTGGAGTAACAGGCAAATTTGGCCTTGGAATACGGAATGAAGCAGGGCAAAGGCTAATAGAATTTTGCCAAGAGAACGCACTGGTCATAGCAAACACCCTCTTCCAACAACACAAGAGAAGACTCTAAACATGGACATCACCAGATGGTCAACACCGAAATCAGATTGATTATATTCTTTGCAGCCAAAGATGGAGAAGCTCTATACAGTCAGCAAAAACAAGACCGGAAGCTGACTGTGGCTCAGATCATGAACTCCTTACTGCCAAATTCAGACTTAAATTGAAGAAAGTAGGAAAAACCACTAGACCACTCAGGTATGACCTAAATCAAATCCCTTATGATTATACAGTGGAAGTGAGAAATAGATTTAAGGGCCTAGATCTGATAGATAGAGTGCCTGATGAACTATGGACGGAGGTTCGTGACATTGTACAGGAGACAGGGATCAAGACCATCCCCATGGAAAAGAAATGCAAAAAAGCAAAATGGCTGTCTGGGAAGGCCTTACAAATAGCTGAGAAAAGAAGAGAAGCGAAAAGCAAAGGAGCAAAGGAAAGATATAAGCATCTGAATGCAGAGTTCCAAAGAATAGCAAGGAGAGATAAGAAAGCCTTCCTCAGTGATCGATGCAAAGAAATAGAGGTAAACAACAGAATGGGAAAGACTAGAGATCTCTTCAAGAAAATTAGAGATACCAAGGGAACATTTCATGCAAAGACGGTCTGGATAAAGGGCAGAAATGGTATGGACCTAACAGAAGCAGAAGATATTAAGAAGAGGTGGCAAGAATACACAGAAGAACTGTACAAAAAAGATCTTCACAACCAAGATAATCACAATGGTGTGATCACTCATCTAGACACTCATTCCAGACATCCTGGAATGTGAAGCCAAGTGGGCCTTAGAAAGCATCACTACGAACAAAGCTAGTGGAGGTGATGGAATTCCAGTTGAGCTATTCCAAATCCTGAAAGATGATGCTGTGGAAGTGCTGCACTCAATATGCCAGCAAATTTGGAAAACTCAGCAGTGGACACTGGACTGGAAAAGGTGAGTTTTCATTCCAATCCCTAAGAAAGACAATGCCAAAGAATGCTCAAACTACTGCAGAATTGCACTCATCTCACACGCTAGTAAAGTAATGCTCAAAATTCTCCAAGCCAGGCTTCAGCAATACGTGAATCATGAACTTCCTGATGTTCAAGCTGGTTTTAGAAAAGGCAGAGGAACCAGAGATCAAATTGCCAACATCCGCTGGATCATGGAAAAAGCAAGAGAGTTCCAGAAAAACATCTATTTCTGCTTTATTGACTATGCCAAAGCCTTTGACTGTGTGGATCACAATCAACTGTGGAAAATTCTGAAAGAGATGAGAATACCAGACCACCTGATATGCCTCTTGAGAAACCTATATGCAGGTCAGGAAGCAGCAGTTAGAACTGGACATGGAACAACAGAATGGTTCCAGATAGGAAAAGGAGTACATCAAGGCTGTATATTGTCACCCTGCTTATTTAACTTATATGCAGAGTACATCATGAGAAACGCTGGACTGGAAGAAACACAAGCTGGAATCAAGATTGCCGGGAGAAATATCAATCACCTCAGATATGCAGATGACACCACCCTTATGGCAGAAAGTGAAGAGGATCTAAAAAGCCTCTTGATGAAAGTGAAAGAGGAGAGTGAAAAAGTTGGCTTAAAGGTCAACATTCAGAAAACGAAGATCATGGTATCTGGTCCCATCACTTCATGGGAAATAGATGGGGAAACAGTGGAAACAGTGTCAGACTTTATTTTTGGGGGCTCCAAAATCACTGCAGATGGTGATTGCAGCCATGAAATTAAAAGATGCTTACTCCTTGGAAGGAAAGTTATGACCAACCTAGATAGCGTATTCAAAAGCAGAGACATTACTTTGCCAACAAAGGTTCGTCTAGTCAAGGCTATGGTTTTTCCTGTGGTCATGTATGGATGTGAGAGTTGGACTGTGAAGAAGGCTGAGTGCCGAAGAATTGATGCTTTTGAACTGTGGTGTTGGAGAAGACTCTTGAGAGTCCCTTGGACTGCAAGGAGATCCACCCAGGCCATCCTAAAGGAGATCAGTCCTGGGATCTCTTTGGAAGGAATGATGCTAAAGCTGAAACTCCAGTACTTTGGCCACCTAATGGGAAGAGTTGACTCACTGGAAAAGACTCTGATTCTGGTAGGGATTGGGGGCAGGAGGAGAAGGGGACAACAGAGGGTGAGATGGCTGGATGGCATCATCGACTCGATGGACATGAGTCTTGAGTGAACTCCTGGAGTTGGTAATAAACAGGGAGGCCTGGTGTGCTTCAATTCATGGGGTCGCAAAGAGTCAAACATGACTGAGCGACTGAACTGAACTGAATGGCAACCTCCTTCAAAAGGACTTATGCCAGCACCCTGAGGCTCCCAAGACTGTTGTATTCAGTGCCCCTGACTGTTGACCCACACCTCCACCGGAGACTTCTGGACACTCACAGGCTAGCCTGGCTCAGTCTCTTATAGGGTCACTGTCCCTGTCTCCTGGGTCCTGGTGTGCACAAGGTTTTGTTTGTGCTGTCCAAGAGTCATTTCCCCGGTACTATGGAAGGTCTGTAATCAAATCCCACTTGTCTTCAAAGTCAAATTCTCTGGGGGTTCTCAGTCCCTTTGCCAGATCTCCAGGTTGGGAAGTCTATTGTGGGCCCTAGAACTTTTGCAAAAGTGCGAGAACTTCTTCGGTATAATTGGTCTTCAGTTTGTGGGTCATTTACTTGGCAGCTTGTCACTATGGAGTGACACTAATGGCGACCCCTCCAAGAGAACTTAAGCCACATGCTGCACTTCCCAGGTCTGCTCCAGCCAGAGCCCCTGTGCCCGTGGCAGGCCACTGCTGACCCATGCCTCAAACACCCAAAGGCAAGTCTGGCCCAGTCTCTTATGGGTGTCACTGTTCATTTCCCTGGGTCCTGGTGTGCACAAGGGTTTTGTTTGTGCACACATACTCTCTGAGTGTCTCTGGCAGGTATGAGGTTTGATTCAAAACACTGTTTTGCCCCTCCTACTGTCTTGTTGGGGCTTCTCCTTTACCTTTGGATGCGGGATATCTTTTTTTTGGTGGGATCCAACAATGGCACCCCACTCCAGTACTCTTGCCTGGAAAATCCCATGGACGGAGGAGCCTGGTAGGCTGCCGTCCATGGGGTTGCTAAGAGTTGGGCACGACTGAGCGACTTCACTTTCACTTTTCACTTTCATGCATTGGAGAAGGAAATGGCAACCCGCTCCAGTGTTCTTGCCTGGAGAATCCCAGGGACGGTGGAGCCTGATGGGCTGCCGTCTGTGGGGTCGCACAGAGTCGGACATGACGAGGTGACTTAGCAGCAGCAGCAGCAGCAACATTCTCCTGCTATTGAGCAGCTAGTTGTGATTTTGATGTTCTTGCAGAAGATGAGTGCACGTCCTTCTACTCTGACGTCTTGCCTACAGTAGGACCTTGTTGTTTATCTATTTTATATATAATAGTTTGCATCTGCTGGTCCCAAAGTCCTGATTTATGCCTTTCCCACCCCATTTCCTCATTGGTAATCATAAGTTTGTTTTCTATTTCTGAGTCTGTTTGAAATGAAACAAATGAAAGAAGTTCATTTGTGTCTTTTCCTTTTTTTCAGATTTGACATATAAGCGATATCATATGATACTTGTTTTTCTCTGTCTGGCTTACTTAACTTAGTGTGATAACCTGTAGGTCCATCCACGTTGTTGCAGATGGCATTATTTCATTCTTTTCATGGCTGAGTAGTATTCCGTGGTATATGTACCACACCTTCTTTGTCCATTCCTCTGTCGGTGGACACTTAGCTTGTTTCCACGTCTTGGCTGTTGTGAATAGTGCTGCAGCGAACACTGGGGCACAGGTGTCTTTTCACACTGTGCTTTTCTCCTTTCTTCTTTCTTGTGCTGTTGCAACATTCAGGGAGGAGGAGTATTTTTAAGGCTGAAGACAGCAAGCCTTCAGCTTGCTGTAGCTCTTTAATAGGCAGCTGGGAAGAGAGAACCTGCCCAGCCTGGACTCTGTTGCTTCAAGTCTGAAAGGACCCCGCGCCCCCTACCTTTGCCAGAACTAAAGCTTTCCCTGTGTAGTTGAGGACCTGGCATCCATTCGTCAGCCCAGTGACCACTGAGACACGGAGAAGATGCTGCCCCTGAAAGAGGCATCCACTCAGAACCCAGATGGCAGGGCTGGGCACGTGAATGGACCTCCTGCATCTTGGAAAGTAACAAAGGCTTTTCCTCAGGAAGACCTTTTTGAATTATAGATTTGTCCAGATGTACATCCAAGAGTCAGACTGCTGGATCATACAGTAACTCCGTTTTTAGTCTTTATAGAAAAACCTCCATACTGTTCTCCATAGTGGCTGTATCAATTTCCATTCCCACCATCTCTCTATATTATTCTTAAAGCAGCAACTGAACCTGGGATCATTAATATCTAAAAAAGTTTAATTTTTAAAAAGCAAGTAAAATGCTATAATTAGTAGGGCTCAACCACGTTTGTGGTGAGGCTCCAGCAGCTGACAGTAGGAATTCTCCCTGAGAGTTCCAGAGGTGAGCAGAGGTGGGGCCCAGTGTGTGTGTTAGTTACGTGGTGGCTGCTCCAGACAGGTGTGGGGAACCTTGAAAAGTGGGATTTCAAGTCAGTAGGAGAGTCACTGGCCTGGCGTCGTACCCGATTCTGACTCTAGTATGCTGACGACGGTGGAATGCGGTAGTTGGTTGCTTTGAGAACAAGTGGCAGAAGGTGACACTGTCTCACGCACACAGGTATCACCTGGCCCAGCAGGAAGCAGCAGGTGGGCAGCTGCAGGGCAGGTCAGCGGCTCTCAGTTGACTTTTCTGAAATTCCCTAGGTCAGTCCAGCAGCCCAAGGCAGCACTACCCAATAGCACGTGTGCAGAGTAGAAAAGGGAACCCCAGGAAAGGGTCTTCTCTGGTTGTGAAGGAAATGGTTGCACAGTTTCCTAGTGGATTTGTTTCACTGCCAAAACTGCCAGTCATGTGCCCGCCTCTACTACAGATGACCAGCAGCCAGAGTCATGATTCATTCCTCTAGTTCCTGGACCCATCTCTGCCCAGAATAACTGGAGCTGTAGTAGCAAGGAATGGTGACCCAACTGTGGGGTAGGCCAGCAGCAGGCTGCTGTGGGGAACCAGTTGGCCCCTGCCCCATGGAATGTTCTGGCTCTGGTACTGCTCAGGTCTTGGCTCTGTGGTCTGGGAGAGGCTCTTCATGGAGTGAGGGGGAGTCCTGGGCCTTGTGGGCAGTCCCAACCCCAGCCCTTTTTCCATTTAGCCACTTAGAGCATTCACTGAGACCAGGGCATCCTTGGCCCTGCATCTGGCTGGATATTTACCCACAGCCTGCATCTCTCAGCTGGGGAAATAAGCTCTCCAGCTCCTCAGAATGACAGTGCAGCAACAAGGGGCCTGTGAGGTGACCCGAGGACCAGGAGACAGATGAGCATCTGCAAGATGAGCAGAATGAGGCAGGCGTGAGCTGACTGCTGCCAAGTCTGCCCTCTCTCTCCATCCTTCATCTGTCCCCTGAGGAGCTAGAAGGCGGCCAGGTTCACCCCGTGCCTGTGCAGTTTAATGTAAATGCCCGTTAGATTTCTCCTGCAATCCAGGGCCCTTGTCTGGTTGGCTGTCTCGGTCAGCTTTAGGATATTGGCTTGAAAAAGGATCATAAATTCTATTTTCATTTTGTTTCTGTGGCATTTATACTGTAATGTGCCCCCGCGGACTTGCTGGACCTGATGGTCAGGTCACAGAGAGGGGTCCTCCACCCTATGGGGGGATCTGCAGCCTCGGAAAGAGCCCTTCGCATGTGGTATCGCCTAGTGGGGGGTCTCAACTGGTGTGTGGGCTGGGGTGGCCCCGTGCAGGTGCTGCGTGATCCTCCTCGGAGATGGAGTGGACCCAAGGTGGAGCCGCGGACCCCACTCTGTGACCCACATCCAGCCAATCAGAGGTCTGAGTCCTGTGTACAAGTTGGGGTGGAGTCCAGGCCTTGGCAGGAGCCTGGGGGCTGCAAGCTGCCCACCCCTGGTTCAGTTGTGCCCAAAGCCAGATGTCCCGCAGAAGCCCCGTTATGCAGGCCAGTGAGTGCCCCACCTACGTGCCTCTCCTCTAATCTTATCAGATATTTGAAGCTAGTATTGTCTCTTGCAAAGGCAGAGACATTACTTTTCTGACAAAGGTCTGTCTAGTCAAAGCTATGGTTTTTCCAGTAGTCATGTATGGATGTGAGAACTGGACAGTAAAAAAAAAACTGAGTGCCAAAAAGTTGATGCTTTTGAACTGTGGTATTGGAGAAGACTCTTGAGAGTCCCTTGGACAGCAAGGAAATCAAACCAGTCAATCCTAAAAGAAATCAAACCTGAATATTCATTGGAAGGACTGATGCTGAAGCTGAAACTCCGATACTTTGTCTACCTGATTAAAGAGCTGACTCATTGGAAAAAACCTTGATGCTGGTAAAGATCAAAGGAAGGCGGACATCTGGATGGTAGAGAACGAGATGGTTAGACGGCATCACGAAGTCAATGAACATGAGTTTGAGCAAACTCCAGGAGATAGTGAAGGACAGAGAAGCTTGGCGTGCTACAGTCCATGGGACCTCAAAGAGTTGGACACGACTGAGCAATGAACAACAACAATTTGCTATCATATTAAGGGGAAGATACATATTTATCTTGGTATATTTCTTAAAAACTCTGACACCCAGCCTTATTGAGGATCAAAATCCTCAATAAGCTAATAATATAAGGAAACTTTCTCAACCTAAAAAAAAAAGCCACCCCAATTGTCATAGGTATTCCCCACAATAATGCAAGATGTTAAAAACAGGGAAGTTAGTGGGAGGTGAGGCTTTGTAGGAACTCTCTGAAGTTCCACTCAATTTTTTCCCTGAAAACATAAATCCACTTAAAAATCTTAAAACATATAAAATAAAAAAAAACCCACAACAAACATATTTAATGGTGAAACTCTGTAAGCACTGTGACTAAAATAAGAATGAAAAATGTAAATGCTATCAATAAGTTCTAGTTGCTCAGCTATGTCTGACTCTGCAACCCCATGGACTATAGCCCGCCAGGCTCTTCTGTCCATGGGATTCTCCAGACAAGAATACTGATGTGGGTTGCCATGCCCTCCTCTGGGGAATCTTCCTGATCCAGGGACAGAACCCATGTCTCCTGCACTGCAGGCAGGTTCTTTACCATCTGAGCAACCAGGGAAGCCCTAAATGCTACCAGTACTTGTCTGCATTACTGCTCCCTCTAGCGAACATCATCCGTTTCTGGATCCCTTTGTCTGTGACTCGAGGCACCTTTGCTCACTCCCAGTTCTGCTTCCCAGCCTCTGTCAGCTCATCTCCGCTCATCCCCCGCCTTACACTGTTAAGATGGATACAGATTATCATTGCTTTGTTTGTGGATGGATTCTCAGAGGTGGAAAACAACAGACAACAGAACAACCAAGTCCAGAGTTACACTTCCTTCTTTATGAGTCCATGGTCAGCGTCCTCGGGTCCCTGAAAGGAAAATTTCACATGGACTGTTTCCTGCTCCCAGCTACTTGAAACTGTGACAGAATGTTTGATCTGTTTCATATTCAGGTCACATCTTTTATGTCCAGTTTGATTTTCTTTTGGAGAGAAGACACATCTGGTCTTATTCTACAAATGCTTGCAGCTTCTGGCTTCCTACACCTCAGTGTGACCCTACATCTCGGTGTGACTCAAGGTCTGTGTCATCCTTACTCTTGAGTCCTGCCTGAATTCTCTACTAGTCTGAATCAGGTGCTGTGGCCTTCTGTGGAGCTCCTGGGTGCCCCGCTGCCCATGTCTCACACACTCTGTCCTTGACATGGCTCCAGGGTCTGGGCATGCAGTGCTCAGAAGCCCATTCTTCCGGGCCCTCGCTCCCAGAGCCTCTGACCTGCTGCAGCCTAGAGCTCTCTGCTCAGGTGTGGTCCTGCGGCTCTCCTGACTGCAATTCTGGGTTTGGACCCACTGTTTCCTGGAGTCTCTGTTTTGCCTTTTCTTGGTTCCTTATCTTATTTTGCTGGAGGATTCTCTGTTTCCTAAGAAAATATGCATGAGAGGTTAACTTTCTGAATTCATGGGTATCCAGAAATTTCTTTGGTGCACCTCCTGCTGGAGGTCTCTGTGGCTGGACCTTAGCCAGAAGTCTTTTCCCTGGGGGTCAGGAGGCTCTGCCCTGTGGTGCCCAGCGTCCTGCAGGTTGCTGGTCTGCTGCTTATTAGGCTCTCATTCCACTGAAAACCATCTTTCTCTTTGGCCTCTGGAAATTTTCAAGGATTTTCTCTTGATTCTGGCTATTCTGAAAATTCATCAAGTGTGGTTAGATATGGATCTTCGCGTCTTTCAGGATGCTTTCAACTGCAGTAGAGCTCCCAACATGTGACAACATGAAGGTAAGGAGCTTGGTGGCTTGTACAGTGGGTCCCAGAGTAGGGCCATTCCAGAGTAGGCTCACTGGGGCCCCAACTTCTCCCCCATCTTCTCTCTCTACCGACCTCGACATGTCACAGGGCAGTAGGGACCCCAGACCTCCCCTTGCCCTGCAGTGTTTAGAGTAGAAGAGGAACACTTTTGTCCTGTGTCTTATTTTAGGAAGTAAGAAGTCTGTCATGGACTTCCTCCTGGGAGACTTTTTCTGTGTCTCCCTGGCTCAAACCGGATCACAGGCCTCTCCCAGTCCCTGTGACGAGAATTACCAGGATTGCACCAGACCAGTGTAGAGCCAGTCTCTGGGTCCGCCCAGAGGAACATGAAGACAAAAAAAAAAAAGGAATCGTGATTAGGTTATAAAGAAGGAAGAGGGAGGAATGGCTGTTGAGTAGTGGTCCAGTCCTTTATTTTTCTAGTTTTATTTCAGACTTTCAAGTACAAAAATTTAAAATTCTGACATTTGTCATCTCAGAACCATGCAAAGCAACTCAAAATGTTTTACTCGAGAATTTCTATTGAGTTTTTCTTTTTCATACAATATTTACACAAGTTTCTTCTTTACACAAACCATGTGATTCATGTACCATGGTTTTCCTGGGTGGGGAGAATGTATAGACAGACAGATAATAGAGAGCCAGACCAGTTCACTGGTAAGCAGATCACTGTCAATTCATGACACCCTTATAGGAGAAGGGAGTGGCACTGCCCAGCGGGAAGAGTTTCTCTTCTCAGACTATGCAGAGACAAAGGCCCGCCCATTGCTCTGTGACCAGGACACTGGTCTCATGGTCTCGCTGCCCACCTATGTCTTCTCTTGTTCTGAAAGCTCCACCCAGCTCCTCCACCCCTTGCACCCAGGAGGGGACATTGAACTTGACCTCCATACAGCACATCTGCACCTGCCACAGCCCTGGGGCAGAGAAAAGCCCTGCCGTGCACACATCCTTGAGGGTGAAGGGACACCCTTTTCCTTGTTGTTGTTCAGTCATTAAGTCATGTCCAACTCTTTGTGACCTCATGGACTGCAGCACACCAGGCCTTCCCTGTCCCTCACCATCTCCCAGAGTTTGCCCAAGTTCATGTTCATTGCATGTATTACCTGTATACTAACGCCAAAACAATTATAATATTCTTTTGAGTTATGTTCAGACCACCAGCACCAGCTCCACTCTTGAACTGGTAACATCTTTCTTTAGAGGCCCAGTCTGCTCTGATCTGGCCTCGTTACCTCCCCGCCAACCCCCTAGCAGCTGCACAGCTGTTGTCCTGGGACTTTAATATCATCCTTGGGGTTCCTGTTGCCCCTCATTTATGTTGAAGCCCCTGTTTTCTGAATCTCCAGAAATCTATGTTCTCAGTTTACATATTCATTTTAAATTGGAATATAGTTTAAACACCATAAAATTCACCCATTTGAAGTATACAGTTCAGTGATTGTATTATATTCACAGCACTGTGGCTCTGTCTAATTTAAGAAGATTTTCATACCGCTACAAAAAATCTCAAGCCCGTCAGAAGTCTCTCCCTTTCTTTTCTCCCCCAGACCTGGAAACTGCTAACCTACTCTCTTCTGTAGATTTGCCTATTCTGGGCCTTGCAAATAAACAGAGTCACACAATAGGTGGCTTCTTCCACTTAGCATGTTTTTGAGGCTCCTCTGTGCTGTATGGTGTATGGGTGTCAGTGTCTCATTCCTCACATACTGAGCTGAATGATACCCACTGAATGGATGTAATGCATCCATTTAATCCATTCATCAGTGGAAAAGTGTGAGTTGCTCAGTCGTGTCTGACTCTTTGTGACCCCATGGACTATAGCCAGCCAGGCTCTACTGTCCACAGGATTCTCCAGGCAAAAATACTGGAATGGGTTGCTATGCCCTTCGCCAGGGGATCTTCCTGACTCAGGGATTGAACCTGGGTCTTCTGCATTGCAGATAGATTCTTTACTGTCTGAGCCACCAGGGAAACCCCCATCGGGGATAGGCATGGGGTTGTTCCAGTTTTTGAGTGTTATGAATAACATTGCTAGGAGATTTGTGGGCAGATTTATGTGTGGCTGTGTGTTTTTTATTCTTTTGGGCAAGTGTAAGTATACCACCCCAAAGTGTACTTGAGCTGCAAGGAAGCATAAATACTCATTCTGATAAGGTGCATCCTTTAGCAGCTCCCTGAGGTAGGACGCCTGGCCACACACCACTGGGACCTTGAATGTTTCCAGATATCTTATTTCATCCTCACCCTCATAGTCTGAGGACAGACTTGTTAGGTGGACGCTGATACCTCAGAATCATGAAGGCATTTTCTCCTCTGCCTTCTGGCTCCCAGTGCTGCCACTGAGAAGTCCAATGTCATGTTTATTCCAGATTCTTTTTTTTTTTCCCTTAACAATATTTTAAAAATATTTATTTTTATGTATTTTTTGTTTGTTTGTTTGGCTGCACTGGGCTCAGTTGTGGCACACAGGATCTTCTGTCTTAGTTGCAGCATGCGGATTCTAGTTCCCTTACCAGGAATCAAACCTGGGCCCCTGCATTGGGAGTGCAGAGTTTTAGCCACTGGACTACCACAGAAGGCCCCAAGATTCTTTTTATATGACTTTTGTTTCATCTTTGAAAGTTTATAGAAGCTTTGCTTTTCCCCTAGTATTCTGATATTTCCCCGTGATGTCCCTTGTGTAGGATTTTTCCCATTTATTTTAGTGGAGATGAAGTAGGACCTTTTCATCTGGAAAGAAAGTGAAAATGAAGTCACTCAGTCATGTCCGACTCTTTGCGATCCCATGGACTGTAGCCTACCAGGCTCCTCAGTCCATGGAATATTCCAGGCAACAGTATTGGAGTGGATTGCCATTTCCTTCTCTTCTTTCTCATTTCCTTCTCTTCTTTCTCATTTCCATTTCCTTTCTCATTTCCATTTCCTTCTCTTCTTTTCACCTGGAAACTCATCTTTTAAGTCTGGGAAATTTTTCTGTACTGTGTCTTTGGCAATTTCCTTCTCTTTCTCTTTGCTCTTTTTTCTTAATGTGTTAACTACTGAGGTTGTGTACTTCCTGCACTGGTGCTCTGTGTCAGTTAACTGTGCAGTAAACCACCCCTAAATGGAGTGACTTGAAGCAGCCACCACTTGTTTAGCTGGAGACTCTGGAGGTCAGCAGTCAGGTGTGGGCCTGGTCAGGCTCATTCACACATCCTTGATCTGCTGCTGGGCTTGCGGGTGGCTGACTGGTGTCACATGGTCTCAGCTAGGACAGCCCCTCCCTCTCCACAAATTCCCTGACCTTCCAGCCAGTAAATGTGGGGTCAGTTCTCATGGTGGCCACATGTGTGTTCCCATGGCAGGAGTCCAGGGAGACACGCAGGAGTGTTCCAGGCTCGGAGCCTTGGCTTGTATGTCACTTCCTCCACATTCTGTTGACTGAAGCAAACCCCCAGGCCAGCCAGGCTCAAGAGAAGGGGA
Source organism: Bubalus kerabau (assembly GCF_029407905.1). Taxonomy (NCBI): domain Eukaryota; kingdom Metazoa; phylum Chordata; class Mammalia; order Artiodactyla; family Bovidae; genus Bubalus; species Bubalus kerabau. The sequence goes on from NC_073642.1 coordinate 29,490,506, forward strand.
GGAGACGCTGCCTTCTCTCGCAGGACCTGCAGAGTCACATCCACAAAGGGAGTGTGCTATTCCCTGAGTTCATACATGGAAACCCTAATCCCCTAATCCCCAAAGTAATGGTGTTTAAAAATGGAACTTTTTTAAAGTTAAAAAAAAGTGCACTGGGACGACCCAGAGGGATGGTATGGGGAGGGAGGAGGGAGGAGGGAGGAGGGTTCAGGATGGGGAACACATGTATACCTGTGGCGGATTCATTTTGATATTTGGCAAAACTAATACAATTATGTAAAGTTTAAAAATAAAATAAAATAAAAAAAAAATAAAAAAATAAAAACGGAACTTTGAGGAGGAGATTAGGTCATGAGGGTGGAGGTCTCATGTGGGGTCAGGGCCCTTATGAAAGGAGACAGGAGGAATCTTGATTCAGCCCATCACTGCCACATGATAATACAAAAAGACTTCGGTCTAGGAGACCCCGGAAGCAGCCCTCCCTAGGCGCCAGATCTGCTGGGCCCTTGGTGCTGGGCGTCCAGCCTTTGTAACTGCAGAAAGCAGGCATTAGTCATCTGGCTGCCTGATCTCAGCATCATGGCTACTGTGGCCATGCTGACCAGGCGGCGGGGGCGCGGGAAGGGAGGGCCCTTGGCCATCTTTGCGATCAGCCCCACATTTCCGTGAGCCACTTTTCTACTTTTAATATCTTCATCTTTTATTCGACTCCTCAAGCCTCTTGTTTTTAATTTCTACTACTGTATTTGTAATTTCCAAGAGTTTTTTCTCATTTTTTAATCATTAAAAAAAAGCAATAGTGGGATGATTCCGGCCTAGAACAGACCCATCCCTGTGTCATTTGGAAGGAGCCCACCCTACTGGCACTTGGATGTCCAGTCCAGTATCCAGACTGTGAGAAAGTCCACTTCTGCTGTTGAAGCCACCCTGCGTGGAGTATTTTGTTCTGGCAGCAACCCCCCCATTACCTGAGGCACGCAGTGGCCTGCCTCTTCCAAGACTATTCGGCAACCTCTCTGCAGTTCTCTGCTGAGCACCGCCGTCCCCCTCCAAGGACTGGTCCCCACCCCCTCCATCAGTGGGAGGCCTAGGCACAGGGAGAACCCAAGTCCCTGGGGGGCTGCACACCCACTTCCGCCCCTCCACCCCCATCTGAGGTTATCACCCTCCCAGTCCTTCCCCTGGCTCCTCTCTGTATGCTTTAAATTGGTTCAGCACCAGAAGGATTTGAGAAACGCTGCTGTCAGCGAGCCTTTCTGCTCAGAGTTGGCTGTGCTGCCCCCACTGCCGGGAGCCTGCAGCTCCGGCCCTCTCGCCCTGACCTCCCCCACCCCCCACTCTCCCCCACCCCCCACTCTCCCCCACCCCCCACTCTCCCCTACCCCCCACTATCCCCCACCCTCTCCCACCTTCTCCCACCCTCCCCCACCCTCTCCCACTTTCCCCCACCCTCCTCCACCCTCCCACCCTCCTCCATCCTCTCTCACCTTCTCCCACCCTCCTCCACCCTCCTCCACCTTCCCCCACCCTCCCACCCTCCTCCACCTTCCCCCACCCTCCCACCCTCCTCCACCCTCCCCCACCCTCCCACCTTCCCCCAGCTTTCTCCCTCCCCCCTCCCCTCCACGCCCCACACTCCCCCCAACCCTGCTCCCGCTCTTCCCAGTCTTGTTTCTCTGCCACCGCTGCTTTCCTCCCATTCTTCTGTCTTCAGACAGCAAATCCTGCTGCTGTTGTTCTGTGTTGTTACTAACCCCAGGCTCCCTCTGACTTCTGAAGCAGTATTGACCCTGCAGAGGCCTAGGGTCTGTTTGCTCGTTACCTGTGATGGCTCCCCCAGTGCCCCCGCTTTCCTGCCCAACATGCTGCACCTTCTTTCTCTGCTGGCGGAGGGTGGGGTCCAGTCCCAGGGGAAGTAGCTCTATCCTCTGGGCCAGAGACCAGTGAATCCCATCCTCTCACGAGGGAGAAGTGGTCCGACCAGGCTGCTGGCATCCAGTTGAGGAGGACTTTCCAGGCAAAGCCTTTAGTCTTTGCAACCCTGGGTCTTTCTGACAAAGAGGAAAGAGTGGTGGTGGCTTTCATTCAGCCGTGAGACCCACTGCTGTTAAGATATCCCGTCCCACGGCCCCACCGCAGGCTAACTTGGTGTGATTCCTCACACAGCCAAGAGCTTCCATCTCCCGGATGCTGACGTGGTTACTGTTCTCCGTGTGGAGAGAAGGAAGAAGAATCCTTCCACACACGACTTCATTTCCTGTTTGGTTGACTCTATGAAGTACTGTCTGTCTCCAGAAGGATGCTCTTCTCATTTCCCAATGGTTTACCCACGACAAAGTCCTTGTTTCTTTTATTCCTTTTTCTCTGAGGAAGGCTCTTACCTCTCTTCCAAGTGAATTTTCAGGGGCGTTTGTACCAGAAATGGTCACTCTTCCTGGCTGGTGGCTGACCTCCTTATACTGAAGTTCCTGGAAGTGCCTGGCAGGTGCCCAGAGGCAGGCTTCTCCTTTTTGTCTGTACCACTTCCTAGAGGCTGCACGATGAGGCAGGGGTCACTTCAGCCTGCCCCTCCATTTCAGCAGCCACTTTACTGCCATGAAAAAGGGCTCAGTTTATGACAGTAACTGCAGACCGTCCCTGTGCTTTGAGAGAAGGGGACGGGGAGAAGGAAAGAGAGAAGCCTCTCTTGGAATGAGTGTCTTTGGGAGAAGCAAAACTTCTTTTGGCAGAAACTTCCTGAGTCCATTAGACACATTAGTCCAGTCTCTGTGGAGGCTGCTTGAAATATCAGGAAGGGCATTGCGGGCAGTGGGCCACGGTGTGTGGGGAGGGTGGTGAGGGGGGACGGGAAGCACACTTCCCCTGTGAATGGTAGCTTCCTGTAGAGAAGGAATCACAAACAAGGATTTAGCCAAGTACATCTCTCATGGCACTGTTCTTCCAACTTCTTATAATGCTGGCACGGTCATAAATAAAAAATATGTGATGCGGCCCTGTCCTCCTTTTTTCTTCTTTTATTTCTGGCCAAGTCACAAGGTCTGAAATCTTTGCCTCCAGAGATACTGTGCTGGGAGTGTGCAGGGATGTGGCTTTTGGTTCCTACACTGTAACTCAAGTGTCTGCTGAGTGACACTCTGACCTCATGTCCTCAGCACTCAAGGAGGAATTAGAACCAACAGCCATTCAATGGAGATGAGCATTAACATGAACTAATTTAAGTTATTAATGTAAATTATTAATGGTGTAAATTAAGTTATTTAATGGTGATCTTCAGTGTGGCCACTTAGAAAGTAGCTCAAAGTATGTAGTAAATAATACAAAAAATGGCACATTACAAGACTTACATTTAACACAAAAGAAGGCAGTAACACTCCCAGTTGGCTCAGGCGTAAAGAATCCTTCTTTACCTAGCAGGAGACACAGGTTCAATCCCTGGGTTGGGAGGATACCCTGGAGAAGGAAATGGCAACCCACTCCAGTATTCTTGCCTGGAAAATCCCATGGGCAGAGGAGCCTAGCGGGCTACAGTCCATGGGAATACAGTTTAGCAACTAAACAACAATAATAACAGGAACTGTGGAACAGCTGCAACAAAGATGAGTATTTTATTTTAAATCTCTTATAAGATAAAATTTCAGCTGTACAGTATTCCCCACATTTCCCATTCCTTAAAAATGAAATTTCATGTCTTGATGTCTCATTCTTGAGGGTACTGTCAGAACTGCCTGAAAATGGAGACAGCTATTATTTGGATAAAAGAGAGTTTTTAAAATCCATTTCAAAGTTGTATTTTTTTAAACGATTTAGATGATCAGTTTGGCTATTATATCGATTAAGACTATTTTGCTTGCAAGTGACAGACACCCAGGTGAAACTTTCCACAAAAGGATGTATTGTCATTTGCATAAACTTAATTTATCGTCATGTGTATAAATTAGGATTCTTAGTTGCAGACTACAGAATCCACTCCAGTTTGTTTCAGAGAAAGGAGTTTATTACAGCATATTATGTGGTTTATAGAATTTCTGGGCAGGTCAAGAGCACACGCTTAGATCCTACAGCCAGAGAGATTTCTGTCCAGACCCCAGGACTCATCTTCTGAAAACCCCACAGTGACATCTGCCCCTGCCCATGGCTTAGGGCTGGGACAATGGACGCTGCCTCTCAGCTCCCTTTCGGCTGCGCAGGTGGGAGAGCTAAGCACCAGGTCCACCCTGCCTGGAGAAGGTCTGACCTCCATCCTATGGGCTCGCTTCCACCTCCCAGTGTCCTGAGGTGTATGGCTGTGGGCCACACCTGGTGTGGGCCTCAGTCACAGGTGAAGACTTTGCTACAAGGTTTCTGGGAGATGTAGACTTTAGCTTCCCATCATTACTGGAGTAGGTGCCAGTCTGCAGGCATTCCTGGGCAGGAGAGAGCTGGCCTTGGGAAAAGGGCTGGGCGCTAGGCACTGGAGAAGTGAGACAATTCCATCTCCATGTTTCCTCTGCCTCTCTGCCTAGCCGCTACCTGCAGGTGACACAGCCTCCAGAAGGTTCAGAATTGTCCTCAGAGTTCGGGCCCAGAGGGGTCTGAGTCCCACTTAGAGCCCCCTCAGGAAAGGGACGGGTGGACCCAGGCAGCAGCAACCACACACTGCCGACAGGAGCAGAGCTACAGTGCATCAAACAGCCATTTGCTTGAAAGTAAAGGAAATAATTTTCAGAGAAAGAGTAGCAAAGGGGAGAAGTGGGTGCCTGGGCGAGCCGACTGTATCAAGAAGGCAAAAGTTGTCACTGAAGCTTCCTCCTCCCTATTGACTGGGCCTAGCTCTGGCTTCTTACCCAATGGGGGTGGGCTTTCTCGGACTGTTGCGTGTTCACTGTTCTTCTGTATCAGAGCTGCTGGGAGTAAAGCAGGTGGTGAGAGCATGTCAGTGGGGCAGGGCGAGCTGACCCTTAGCTCCACTGTCACCTAAATTAGTAGCCTTGGGTAACCCCTGCAGCCCTCTCTCTGTCCCCCTGTGTGCAAGACGAGCTGGCAATCAAGGCTGTGAAATTTATACTACAGATGTGGCAGGTCCCTCTGTGGCATCCTGAGAGGGGCCTGTTGAAAAGACAGTGGTGAATGACTCTAGTCAGGCACCCAGTTAGTAGCTTAAAAGAGGAAAGGACGGGACGTTCTTTGTGGTACAGTGGATAAGAATCTGCCTGCCAATGCAGGGGACACAGTTTCGATCCCTGGTCCAGAAAAATCCCATGTGTCCTAGAGCAACTAAGCCCGTGCACCACAACTACTGAGCCCATGCGCCCTAGAGCCCATGCTCCCCAAGAAGAGAGAAGTCATTGCAAGAGAAGCCCATGCACTGCAACTAGAGAAAGCCCATGCAGCAGTGAAGACCCAGCACAGCCAAAAACTAAATTAAAATTTTTTTTCAGAAGGAAAGGATGGTAAGGAACTCCTCGAAGTTCTCTTGGATCTGTACCTATGCATGGTATCAGGGGCTCTGGGGTGAAGATGGGGCAGAGCGGTAGGAAGTCATCCCAGGATGTCTTGGGAGACCGGCTACCCAGAGATGACCTAGCTGCATGAGGTGATTTGGTTGATTGGGACTGGGTTCAGAAAGGGACAGTCATGGTCCAGAGTAGAGGCTCTCTGAGTGAATGGCCCCTTGGGTATAAGAAAACGTGCCTATTTAGTGGAGGTCTGGCCCACATGAGTAGAGGATGTGATGTGGTCTCAAGGTGGTAATCTAAGTGATAAAGCCATAGTGGATTTCTCCCACTAGGGTGGGGCTCTGCGCCATCAGATGACACCATCCTAAGGAAGGGAGACCTGGGGCAGCGAAGCAAACACCACCTCGAGACTAGTGAGGGGCACGTGACCCCTACCCAACTGCGGTGATGGCCCCCACTGTGTGCACTGCTCCTCTGCCCTCCAGTTCACCCACCACCCGCCTCTCTTGCTCCTACCATCATGTCTGGTTTCACATTCTGATTTCTTTGCAGTGAAGCCTCTCCAGTCTAAGCATCTAACAATAATTCCTCCCTTTGCTCTCCCATCCCTGACACACTGGGCGTACAACGCTAGAGCTTTTTGCACCTGGTCCCTGTCCTGCCCTGCAGTATCTCCAGGCACAGCCTGCACAACAGTGGTCCAGGGCCAGTCCCTGGGGCTTCTGGAAGCCAAGGGGGTGTCTGGGTGGTAATGCTGGTGGAGGGGTGGTTCTGCTCCTGTGGAGATGGTTGTATCAAGAGGCCACCGTCCATCTTCCCTCCCAGAGTTCCTGGACATGTGGGGCCTCCTCTGCCCCTCAGCCAGCTCAGGTCCAATGCATGCCCAGCTGCTCCCGCAGCCTAAAAGAACCTTGGAGACCAGCCCAGCCTGTGGGGCTTCTAACCAGATAGACTAACCCTCTCAGGCTGCTGAATGAGGCACAGAGTTTAGCCTAGGGGATTTTCCAGTTCTGCACATAAGGAGCTTGGAAGTTGCCACTCTGTCCTAACAAGTAAAAAACTGCACAGACTGAGAAATCGATGTCTCCTTGGGTCCCTAGGAGAGGCGAGGGCACATGGCCAACCGCGGCTCTGAGACTGGAGACACGGACCACTTCCCGGGGCAGAGACTAGGGGCTGGAAGCTGCCACAGAGCCCAGTCAGGGTGGGAAACCTGGACTGTAATTGATGAACTGTGGGCAGCTCATTGCTGACGCCCTGAGTGTTGGAAGCTCCAGGGCTGCAGTCACAGGAGAGTCTCCACAATTCTGTGGAGATTTGCCACCAGGAGCTCGAACAGGTTCTTATAGTAAATGTCAGAACAATATCCCCTCATGCTTCTGGAGGGGGAGGGGAAAGGAATTATTGTGAAATATGTGCAGAGCAGTTTGCTCTTAACAAAACCTGCTCTCAGGGGAACTAGTTAGCAGAGCTTAATCTGCTGTAGTGTTGCTTCCAGGGCCTTGCTGACCAAATGGAGGAAGACACTCAATTCCAGGCCACTCTAGCCACCTCGTCCCACATCAGGGGGAGAAAAGTCCAAAACATTTATGAAAGTCATAGTCCAGAGGCACAGGCTCACGGAGTCCTGAGATCTGATCACAGACTGTAGAACACCACCTCCCCCTCGCCCGCCCCAGGTCGCCACCCAGTTACTAAAGGCCGGTTTTAACAGTTTTTTTCACCTGGTACTGAGGAAGACTTTCTTATCTCTCCTTGCTAGTCTTTGAAACTCTGCATTCAAATGGGTATATCCTTCCTTTTCTCCTTCGCCTTTTGCTTCTCTTTTCATAGCTGTTTGTAAGGCCTCCTCTGACAACCACTGTGCCTTTTTGCGTTTCTTTTTCTTGGGGATGGTCTTGATCCCTGCCTCCTGTACAATGTCATGAACCTCCATCCATAGTTCTTCAGGCACTCTGTCTATCAGATCTAATCCCTTGAATTTATTTGTCACTTGCACTGTATGTCTCAGATGGTAAACTGTCTGCCTACAATGCGGGAAACCCAGGTTCAATCCCTGGGTCGGGAAGATCTCCTGGAGAAGGAAATGGCAACCCACTCCAGTACTCTTGCCTGGAAAATCCCATGGACTTAGGAGCCTGGTAGGGTATAGTCCATGGGGTCGCAAAGAGTCGGACACGACTGAGTGATTTCACTTTGCACTGTATAGTTGTAAGGGATTTGACTTAGGTCATACCTGAATGATTTAGTGGTTTTCCCTACTTTCTTCAATTTAAGTCTGAATTTGGCAATAAGGAGTTCATGATCTGAGCCACAGTCAGCTCCCGGTCTTGTTTTTGCTAACTGTATGGAGCTTCTCCATCTTTGGCAGCAAAGAAAATAATCAATCTGATTTTGGTATTGACCATCTGGTGATGTCCAAGTGTAGAGTCTTCTCTTGTGTTGTTGGAAGAGGGTGTTTGCTGTGGCCAGTGTGTTCTCTTGACAAAGCTCTGTTAGCCTTTGCCCTGCTTCATTCTGTACTCCAAGGCCAAATTTGCCTGTTACTCTAGATATTTCTTGACTTCCTACTTTTGCATTCCAGTCCCCTACAATGTAAAGGACATCTTTTTTGGGTGTTAGTTCTAAAAGGTCTTGTAGGTCTTCATAGAACCGTTCAACTTCAGCTTCTTCAGCATTACTGGGCATAGACTTGGATTACTGTGATAATGAATGGTTTGCCTTGGAAACAAACAGAGATCATTCTGTTGTTTTTGAGATTGCATCCAAATACTGCATTTCAGACTCTTTTGTTGACTATGATGGCTACTCCATTTCTTCTAAGGGATTCTTGCCCACAGTACCAAGGGCACTTTTCATGCAAAGATGGGCACAATAAAGGATAGAAATGGTATGGACCTAACAGAAGCAGAAGATATTAAGAAGAGGTGGCAAGAATACACAGAAGAACTGTACAAAAAAGATCTTCATGACCCAGTTAATCATGATGGTTTGATCACTCATCTAGAGCCAGACATCCTGGAATGCAAAGTCAAGTGGTTCTTAGGATGGATCAGTACAAACAAAGCTAGTGGAGGTGATGGAATTCCAGCTTGAACTATTTCAAATTCTACAAGATGATGCTGTGAAAATGCTGCACTCAGTATGCCAGCAATATTGGAAAGCTCAGCAGGGGCCACAGGACTGGAAAAGGTCAGTATTCATTACAATTCCAAAGAAAGGCAATGCCAAAGAATGCTCAAACTAACACGATTGCACTCATCTCACACACTAGCAAAGTAATGCTCAAAATTCTCTAAGCAAGGCTTCAACAGTATGTGAACTGTGAACTTACAGAGATGTTCAAACTCTATTTAGAAAACACAGAGGAATCAGAGATCAATCAAGTTGCCAACATCCGTTGGATCATCAAAAAAGCAAGAGAGTTCCAGAAAAACATCTATTTCTGCTTTATTGACTATGCCAAAGCCTTTGACAGTGTGGATCACAACAAACTATGGAAAATTCTTAAAGAAATGGAAATGCCAGACCACCTGACTTGCCTCCTGAGAAATCTGTATGCAGGTTGGAGAAGCAACAGTTAGAAATGGACATGGAACAACAGACTGTTTCCAAATTGGGAAAGAAATACGTCAAGGTTGTATATTGTTACTCTGCTTATTATTTAACTTATATGCAGAGTACATCATGAGAAATGCTGGACTGAATGAAGCACAAGCTGGAATCAAGATTGCCAGGAGAAATATCAATAACCTCAGATATGCAGATGACACCACCCTTATGGCAGAAAGTGAAGAACTAAAGAGCCTCTTGATGAAAGTAAAAGAGGAGAGTGAAAACGTTGTCTTAAAACTCAACATTCAGAAAACTAATATCATGGCATCTGGTCCCATCAGTTCATGGCAAATAGATGAGAAAACAGTGGAAACAGTGGCAGACTTTATTTTGGGGGGCTCCAAAATCACTGCAGATGGTGACTCCAGCCATGAAATTAAAAGACGCTTACTCCTTGGAAGGAAAGTTATGACCAACCTAGACAACATATTAAAAAGCAGAGACATTACTTTGCCAACAAAGGTCCATCAAGTCAAAGCTATGGTTTTTCCAGTAGTCATGTATAGATGTGAGAGTTGGACTATAAAGAAAGCTGAGCACCGAAGAATTGATGCTTTTGAACTGTGGTGTTGGAGAAGACTCTTGAGAGTGCCTTGGACTGCAAGGAGATCCAACCAGTCCATCCTAAAGGAGATCAGTCCTGGGTGTTTATTGAAAAGACTGATGCTGAAGCTGAAACCCCAATACTTTGACCACCTGATGTGAAGAACTGACTCATTTGAAAAGACTTTGATACTGGGAAAGATTGAAGGCAGGAGAATAAGGGAACAACAGAGGATGAGATGGTTGAATGGCATTACTGTGTCAATGGACATGAGTTTGAGTAAACTCCAGGGGCTGGTGATGGACAGGGAGGCCTGGCATGCTTCAGTCCATGAGGTCGTGAACAGTCAGACACGACTGAGTGACTGAGCTGAACTGAACTTACCTGGTACATCATAGCTGGGTATCACAACAACAACAACAAAATTACAAGGCATATCAGGGACTTGCTGGTGGTCCAGTGATTATGATTTCGCCTCCCAATGCAGGCAGTGTGGTTTCGATCCCTGGTTGGGTAGCTAAGATCCCATATGCCTCTTGGCCAAAAAAACACACACAAAACATAAAACAGAAGCAATATTGTAACAAATTCAGTAAAGACTGAAAATGGTCCACTTAAAAAATCTTTTATAAAAAAAGGCATATCAAAAAACAAAGCAAAAAAAAAAAAATTGAAAACACACAAACAAACCATCATTTGAAGAGACAGAGCAAGCTTCACCATGAAACGTGGCAAGAATGTTGAAATTATTAGACTGAGAATTTAAAGCAGCTATGAATAATATGCTAAGGGCTCTAATGGATATAGTAGGCAGTTTGCAGAAAAGATAGGCAGAGTAAGCAGAGAGATGGAGATCCCAAGAAAGAACCAAAAAAAAAAAAAAAAATGCTAGAGATCAGGAGTACTATAACAGGAAAGAAGGATACTTTTGGATACTTTGATGGGCTTGTTAGTAAACTGGACACAGCTGCTGAAAGAATCTCTAAACTAGAGGATATTATCAATAGAATCCTCAAAAAGCAAAGAGAACAAAGACTGAAAAAGGAAAACAATATAAAAAAACCATGGAATAAGTACAGAAAGTTTAATATATAAATAATGGGAACACCAGAAAGAGAAGAAAGAATAGAAGAAATATTTGAAACAGTCATGATGGAGAAATTCCCCAAGTTAATGTCAAACACCAAACCACAGATCCAAGAACTCAGAGAATGCTGATCAGGAAAATACTAAAACATCCCAAAACAAAAACATCTCCCACCTTACACAAAAACACCCCAAAACAAAACTTCAGTCCTCCCCTCCAAAACAAGACAAAGCCAAAACTATACCTCTATAGAGTATTATTTTCAAACTATAGAAAATCAAAGATAAAAATAAAATCCTGAAAGAAGCCAGAGGGAAAAAACATGTCTATAGAGCAGCAAAAATTAGAATATTGCCTGACTTCTCCATGCAAGCAAGAAGAGAGTAGAGCGAAATATTTAAAGTGTTGAGAGAATAAAATACAAAGGAGCACTGAAGCAAAGATAAATAAGTGAAGGTAAAATAAACATTTTTATTAACTCTTAATTGATTTGATAGATAACAGTTAATTCAAAATAATAATAAAAACAATTGTATTGAATACATATGCCTGTGTATAAGTGAGAAGAAGGGCAGTGATGATATAAGAGAAGAATTAGGGAGATTTTGTTATTAGAAGGTATGGCACCTGTGAAGAGGTATAGTTTTGTTTGAAACTGGAATTAGATTAGTTGTAAAGATATATTGCAAATTCTAGGGCAGCCACTAAAAAGAATAAATAAAGAGAAAAGAAAGTGAAAATGAAGTCGCTCAGTTGTGTCCAACTCTTTGCCACCCTGTGGACTGTAGCCTACTAGGCTCCTCCGTCCATGGGATTTTCCAGGCAAGAATCCTGGAGTGGGTTGCCATTTTCTTCCCCAGGAGATCTTCCCGACCCAGGGATTGAACCTGGGTCACCCACATTGTAGGCAGATACTTTACTGTCTGAGCCACCAGGGAAGTCCTTAAATAAAGAGGTCTAACCAGTATATTAACAAAGTAGAGAAAATGGAAATATAAAATGTTCATTTAAAACATTGAAGGCAACAAATAGAAAATAACAAATGGCAGAAATTATTTTAACCATCCCAGTAATCACTTTCAATGTTCATAGTCTAAATGCACCAATTAAAAGAGTTTGTCAGAGTGAATTAAAATGTACCACCCAGTTATATGTTGTCTACAAGAAACCCACTTTAAATATAAAGATACATACAGATTAAAAGGATGGAGAAAAAATATGTTAACACTAATTTTAAAAAAAGCAGGAGTAGCTATATTAATTTCAGGCAGAACAAGGAAGGTTATCAGGGATAAAGAAGGGCATTGTGTGTGTGTGTTAGTTGCTCAGTCGTGTCTGACTCTTCATGACCCCATGGACTATAGCCCGCTAGGTTCCTCTGTCCATGGGATTCTCCAGGCAAGAATACTGGAGTGGGAGCCATTCCCTTCTCCAAGGAATCTTCCTGACCCAGGGGTAGAACACTGGGTCTCCTTCATTGGAGGCAGATTCTTTACCATCTGAGCCACGAGGGAAAGTAGTAAAGAAGGACATTACATAATGATAAAGAGAATTCTCTAAGAAGATTTAACAATCCTTAATATGTATACACTAACAACAGAGTATCAAACTACACAGACAAAAACTAATAGAACTGCAAGAAGAAATAGTTGAATCCACTATCATAGTTTGAGATTTTTGCACTCCTCTATAATAAGTGGACAGACCCATCAAGACAGAAATGCAGTAAGAACGTAGTTGACCTCAAGAATGCTGTCAATCACCTGGATTTAAGTAACATCTATAGACAACTTCATCCAGCAACAGCAGACTACACATTGTTCTCAGACTCACATGGAACATTTACTAAGACAGGCCACATTCTGGGGCACAGAACACAATTTAACAGATTTGACAGAACAGAAATAATTCAGTGTCTGGTCTGAGACACTGGATTAAACTAGAAATCAATAACTTTTTTTTTTTCCAGAAAGTAACCTGGAAAATCCCAGAATACATGGAGATTAAACAACACATCTCTAAATAACATGTGGGTCAAAGAAGAAATCTCAAGAGAAATTTAAAAGTGAAGTGAATGCAGCTCAGTCGTATCTGACTCTACAACCCCATGGACTATACAGTCCATGTAATTCTCCAGGCCAGAATATTGGAGTGGGTAGCCTTTCCCTTCTCGAGGGTATCTTCCCAACCCAGGGATCGAACCCAGGTCTCCTGCATTGCAGGCAGATTCTTTACCAGCTGAGCCACAAGGGAAGCCCAATTTAAAAGTAGTTTGAACTAAATGATAATGAAAACAAAACTTTTTAAAATCTGTGGGTTGCAACAAAAGCAGTACTTAGGGAAGATTTTACAGCATTGAATGCATCTAAAATCAATAATCTTTCACCTTAGCAAACTAGAAACTGAGCAAATTAAATTGAAAATAAGCAGAAGAAAGGAAATAATTCAAGGAGAAATCACTGAAATTGGAAATAAGAATTCAATAGAGAAAATCAATGAAATCAAATGCTAGTTCTTTGAAAAGATCAATAAAATTGATGAGCCTCTAGCCAGGCTAACCACAAGAGAGAGATAGGAGACAAAGTACCAGTATCAGAAATTAAAGAAGGAACATCACTGTAGATCTTATAGACATTAAAAGGTTAATAAAGGAGTACTGTGAACAACTCTATGCCCACAAACTTGATAACCTAGGTAAAATGGATCAATTCCTTAAAATAAAAAATCTATCAAAACTCACTCAAGAAGAAATAGTCCAAATAGGCCTATATCTATTAAAGAAATTGGATCAGTAGTTAATAACCTTCCAAAGAGAAAGCAGCGAATCCAGATGGGTTCAATGGTGAATTCTATCAAACATTTAAGGAAGAAATTATACCAATTCTTTACAGTTTATTTCAGAGGACAGAAGCAGAAGAAATACATTCTAAATCATTTTATAAGGCCAGTCAGATCAGATCAGATCAGTCGCTCAGTCGTGTCCGACTCTTTGTGACCCCATGAATCGCAGCACGCCAGGCCTCCCTGTCCATCACCAACTCCCGGAGTTCACTGAGACTCACGTCCATCAAGTCAGTGATGCCATCCAGCCATCTCATCCTCTGTCATCCCCTTCTCCTCCTGCCCCCAATCCCTCCCAGCATCAGGGTCTTTTCCAATGAATCAACTCTTCGTATGAGGTGGCCAAAGTACTGGAGTTTCAGCTTTAGCATCATTCCTTCCAAAGAAATCCCAGGGCTGATCTCCTTCAGAATGGACTGGTTGGATCTCCTTGCAGTCCAAGGGACTCTCAAGAGTCTTCTCCAACACCACAGTTCAAAAGCATCAATTCTTCGGCGCTCAGCCTTCTTCACAGTCCAACTCTCACATCCATACATGACCACTGGAAAAACCATAGCCTTGACTAGACGAACCCTTGTTGGCAAAGTAATGTCTCTGCTTTTGAATATGCTATCTAGGTTGGTCATAACTTTCCTTCCAAGGAGTAAGTGTCTTTTAATTTCATGGCTGCAGTCACCATCTGCAGTGATTTTGGAGCCCAGAAAAATAAAGTCTGACACTGTTTCCACTGTTTCCCCATCTATTTCCCATGAAGTGGTGGGGCCGGATGCCATGATCTTCATTTTCTGAATGTTGAGCTTTAAGTCAACTTTTTCACTCTCCACTTCCACTTTCATCAAGAGGCTTTTGAGTTCCTCTTCAATTTCTGCCATAAGGGTGGTGTCATCTGCATATCTGAGGTTATTGATATTTCTCCCGGCAATCTTGATTCCAGCTTGTGTTTCTTCCAGTCCAGCGTTTCTCATGATGTACTCTGCATATAAGTTAAATAAACAGGGTGACAATATACAGCCTTGATGAACTCCTTTTCCTATTTGGAACCAGTCTGTTGTTCCATGTTCAGTTCTAACTGTTGCTTCCTGACCTGCATACAAATTTCTCAAGAGGCAGATCAGGTGGTCTGGTATTCCCATCTCTTTCAGAATTTTCCACAGTTTATTGTGATCCACACAGTCAAAGGCTTTGGCATAGTCAGTAAAGCAGAAATAGATGCTTTTCTGGAACTCTCTTGCTTTTTCCATGATCCAGCGGATGTTGGCAATTTATCTCTGGTTCCTCTGCCTTTTCTAAATCCAGCTTGAACATCAGGAAGTTCACGGTTCACATATTGCTGAAGCCTGGCTTGGAGAATTTTGAGCATTACTTTACTAGCGTGTGAGATGAGTGCAATTGTGTGGTAGTTGGAGCATTCTTTGGCATTGCCTTTCTTAGGGATTGGAATGAAAACTGACCTTTTCCAGTCCTGTGGCCACTGCTGAATTTTCCAAATTTGCTGGCATATTGAGTGCAGCACTTTCACAGCATCATCTTTCAGGATTTGGAATAGTTCAACTGGAATTCCATCACCTCCACTAGCTTTGTTCGTAGTGAGTATTTCTCTACAATTAAAACCAGACAAAAAAACTATAGATCAATACTTCTCATGAACATAGATGCAAAATTGCCAACAAAATGTTAGCAAATTGAATCCAGCAATGTTCAAAAACAATTATATATTAATACCTCAACCAGTTGGGATTTATCCCAGGTATGGAAGCCTCAATATTTGAAAATTAATTAATGTAACCTGCCACATCAACAGACTATGTCGTATCACTAGATGCAGGAAAACCTTTGACAAAACCCAACACCCATTAATGATAATCACTGAACAAGTGGAATTTGAAATTAAAAATGCAATATAATCTAAAAATGAAGTACTTATGTATAAAGCTAACAAAATTATGTATAAGATATATATGAAGAAAACTAAAATGTTGATGAATGAAATCAAAGAACTAAATAAATGGAGAGATGTGCCATGTTCATGGATAGGAAGACTCAATACTGTCAAGATGTCAGTTCTTCCCAGTTTGATCTATAGATTCAATATAGTTCTAATCAAAACCCCAGCAAGTTATTTTATAGATATTTACAAACTGATTCTAAATTTTAAATGGAGAGGCAAAAGGACAGACTAACCAATAAAATACTATAGAACAAATCTGGAAGACTGACGCCACCCAACTTTAAGACTTAATATAAAGCTATAGTAATCAAGACAGCATGGTACCTGTGGGATAATAGATGATTAGGTCAGTGGGACAGAATAGAGTGCCCAGAAATATAGCTACATAAATATGGGCAACTGATCTTCAACAAAAGAAAAAGGCAATACAATAGATAGAGCAAAGGCAGTCTTTTCAAAGAATGGTGCTGGAACAACTGTACATCCACGTGTGAAAAATGAATCCCAACCCACTTTATAAAGATTAACTCAAAATGGATCATAAACCTAAATGTAAAACATAAAACTCCTGGAAGATAGCATAGGATGACATTGCATATGGTGAATACTTTTTAGATACAGCATCAAAGGCATGGTCAATGAAAAAAATAATTGATAAGCCAGACTTCGTTGCATTGAAGACTTCTGCTCTGTGAAAGACAGTGTCAAAAGAATGAGAACACAAGCCATTAACTGGAAGAAAATATTTGCAAAAGTCACATCTGATAGGTGAACTCTTCAAACTTAACTGTAAGAAACTCAAATAACTCTTCAAACTCAACAATAAGAAAAGAACCAAATGAAAAACTGGACCAAAGACCTTAAGACCGTGCCAAAAAAGATATACAGATGGCAAAGAAATATAAGGAAAGATGTTCCATTCACATGCCATGGGGGAAATGCAAATTTAAACAACAGTGAACTATCACTCTACAGCAATTCAGATGGCTGAGCTCGAGAACACTGACAATACCAGTACTGGAAAGGATGTGGAGAGACGGGACTCTCCTTCATTGCTGGTGGGGATGCGAAATGGTGCAGCTACTTGGGAAGACACACTGTTAACATACAATCCAGCAGCCATCTTTGGTATTTGTTTACTCAAATGAGATGAAATTTTATGTCCATACAAATACACACACATTTATAGCAGCTTTATTCATAACTTGGAAGCAATTAGGAAGTCCTTTAATAGGTGAATGGCTAAACAAACTCTGGAAGAACCAGACAATGGAATACTAACTCAGTGCTAAAAAAGAAATGACCCATCAAGTCATGAAAAGACATGGAAGAATCTTAAAAATTAATGATTAAGTGAAAAGAAGCCAGTCTGGAAAGGCTACATACTGTGTGAGTCCAACCTCGTGACATTTTGGAAGAGGCAAAACTATGGAGAAAGTAAAAGAGCCGGTTGCTAGGGAATGAGGTGAGAGAGGCATGAACAGGTGGAGCACGGAGGACTTTAGGGCAGTGAAGCTACTCTGTATGAATCTGTAATGGTGGACACATGTCATTCTACGTTTGTCCAAGTCCATGGAGTGTACTTTGCCGACAAAGGTCCATATAGTCAAAGCTATGGTTTTTCCATAGTTGTGTATGAATGTGACAGTTGGACCATAAAGAAGGCTGAGTGCTGAAGACTTGATGTTTTCAAACTGTGGTGCTGAAGAAGACTCTTGAGAATCCCTTGGACTGCAAGGATATCAAACCAGTCAATCCTAAAGGAAATCAAACCTGAATCTTCATTGGAAGGACTGATGCTGAAGCTGAAGCTCCAATACTTTGGCCACCTGATGTGAAGACCTGACTTATTGGAAAAGATCCTGATGCTGGGAAAAATTGAAGGCAAGAGGAGACGGGGACAACAGAGGATGAGATGGTTGGATGGCATCACCGACTCAATGGACGTGAGTTTGAGCAAACTCAGGGAGAGGGTGAAGGACAGGGAAACCTCATGTGCTGCAGTCTATGGGGTCAAAAAGAGTTGGACATGACTGAGTGGCTGGACAACAAGAACAATGGAATGTACAACACCAAGAGCGACCCTGATGAACTTTGGGTGGTAATAATGTGTCAGTATAGGTCCATCAGTTGTAAGGACTGTTCCAGTGCAGTGGGGGACGTTAACAGTGCGGTAGACAGGAGTACCTAGAACTCTCTATACTGTCTTAATTTGTTGAGACATTGAAACCACTCTTTGGGGGAAAAAAAAAGTTCTTGTTAAAAAAATTCTCGCTTGGACTATGTGATCAGATTTGCTGAACTTGAAACCGGGCTAGTGTGGCCTCTGACAAGCTGCTTAACCTGTCTGTGCCTCAGTTTCCACACCTGTAAAGCAGCTATAGTAATAGTCCTGACCCTCAGAGTGACTGTGAGAGTTAATAATGCATGAAAAGCATGTAGCCCCGTGTCTGCTAATAGTGAAAGTGAAAGTCACTGTCGTGTCTGACTCTTTGCGACCCCATGGACTATACAGTCCATGGAATTCTCCAGTCCATGGAATGGCTACCCATTCCATTCTCTAGGGTATCTTCCCAACCCAGGGATTGAACCCAGATCTCCCTCACGTTGCAGGCAGATTCTTTACCAGCTGGACCACCAGGGAAGCCCAATAATACTGGAGTGGGTAGCCTATCCCTTCTGCAGGGTCTTTCCAACCCAGGAATTGAACCGGGTTCTCCTTCCTTGCAGGAGGATTCTTTACCAGCTGAGCTACCAAGGAAGCCCAGAGAGAGAGAGAGAGAGAGAGATTATTATTTACAACTGGTTTGTTGAACGGTCTGAACCAGTGAGGAACACACAGGAAGTGGCTTGATCTTCCTCCAACCCTGGGCTTCTTTCAAATGAATTCTTTGCCATCTTCCTTCTCTGCCCCTTGACAACATCTCAGCAAGCCAGCTCCCTTCAGCATGCCCAGCAGTTTGTTTGTTTTTTTTTATGGCTGTGCTGGGTCTTCATTACTGTGCCTAGTTGTGTCAAGTGGGGACTACTCTGCAGTGCACGGGCTTCTCACTGTGATGGCTTCTCTTGTGAGAAGGCTCTAGGGCACATGGGCCTCAGTAGTTGCAGCAGGAAAGCTCAGTAGTCATGGTTCCCGAGCTCTGGAGCTCAGGCTCAGTAATTGTGGCACACAGGCTTAGCTGCTCCACAGCATATGGGATCCTCCTGGACCAGAGATTAAACTTGTCTCCTGCATTTGCAGGCGGATTCTTTACCACTGAGCCACGAGGGAAGCCCTTGCCCAGCAGTTTTAATTAGAAGAACAAGCTCTGTTTCTATAAAAATGACTTACTTCCAGGCATGAAGGAATCTAGTCCAGTATCAATCAAAATTCAAATCTCACAGCCAAGCCAGATTCCTGGGCAGACCCTGTGACCAGGCCAGCAATGGGAGAGGAGCACCACGCCCCTCTCCTATTCCTCACTCTTCCCCTTCCTCTCTGGGAGATTAGAGAAAGGGAGCAAAACAGCTTTTTTCTTTTTAACTCAAATAGCCCATGGTGGCTGTCCCCACTTGGTGGTTCTCCAGCGCTGCCTCTCTCGAGGGCCACGTTCTGTGGTTTCCTTGGAGGCCCCTGGGCCCGTGCAGACTACAGTTTCTTAACCTGGGAGATGCCATCTTTAGATAATCTCTTGCAACCCATTTTAGTAGGTTCATTTCTTCTGCGTCCCCTCTCCCCACCCTGACATGTACCCCCCTTCTCTTTCTCTGTGCCCCCAGAGCCTGAACCCTGAGCTTCTGGGCTTCCTCACTCACTCACCTGTGGTTCAGCCCATGGAGGCTTCAGCAGGAGAGAGGAGGGTAAACGCCAGCCCACTCTGCCTCCCAGCACCAGCCGTCTCTGGGCTCAGGGAACACCATCGGTGCCCTTGACCTCTGTCCCTGGAGTGGGAATGGCTCTCTATTGTCACCAGTCCTCGAGTCTAGCATCCACCAGAAGGGGCACCTTCAGAGAAATTCCGGGAATTCCCTGGTTGGTCTTTCCGGTGTTTAGGACCTGGCACTCCCATGGCTGGGGCCTGGATTCAGTCCCTGACTGGGGAACTGAGATCCTGCAAGCCTCACAGCATGGCCATGAAGGAAAAAAAAAAATGAAAGAAAAATTCTTCAAAAGACATCACATGGTGTTCCATATCAGAAACAGTTATCAGCAACATGCAGGTCGACAAAGGACTTGCACATGTACACAGGACTCCTGCGCACCAACAAGAGAAAGAAAACATGAACATGGACAAAGACTTGAGTAGGCCTGTCACAAAAGAATGAATCGAAATATCCTCTTTCATGTGTTTCATAAACAGACAAAACGGTTCAACTTTGTTGGTCATCAGAAAGATGAGAGTGCGGTATGGGTGCACACTCACTTGAGTGGCGGAAATGAGAGTGGTGGAAAATGCCAAGAGCTGGTGAGGCTGCGGAGCAGCTGGGACACCCCACACTCTGGGGGCGGGGGGGGAGAGTGAGCGTTTTGGAGAGGTCCTTGGTGTGTCCACTGACGTTGCGCATACACCCACCCTACTCCCTGGCAGCTCCATTCTCAGGAGAACTCCCAATAGAAACGTGTGCAGTGGTCATTAAAAGATGTGTAGCAGCACTACTTTTTTTTTTTTTTTTCAATTAAAAGAAGTATTTATTTGCTTGTTTTTGGCTGCCCTGTCTTCATTGCTTCACAAGCTTTCTCTGGTTGTGGTGTGTGGACTTCTCATTGCTGTGGCTTCTCTTGTTGCAAAGCGTGGGCTTAGTTGCTCCGAACCACGTGGGATCCTCCTGGACCAAGAATCACACCCATGTCCCCTGCATTGGCAGGTGGATCCCTAACTGCTGGATCACCAGGGAAGCCCCTAGCAGCCCCTAACCATCCTAAACTAGATACCAGGCACATGTGTGTTGACCACTGAACGTGCCCATGAATTGTGGTGCAGCCACTCAGCGGAGGACAGCACAGCAATGAGAATCAGTGATCTTCACGGACAGGCGACACATGTATGACTTACAAATATGCTAATGAGTGAAAGAACAGAGATTCAGAAGAAGACACTGTGTATGATTCCACTTAGAGAAAGTTTAAAAGCAGGCAGGACTCCTCCCAGCTGTTAGAGTGCCAGAAGTGGTTGTCATGGCTGGGTCCGGCTGAGGGGCAGTTTAAATGTCTGGTCAGCAGGAAATGGTCCACTTCTCTGTCTGGGGCTCATAACACAGAGGTGCTCAGTTTGCAAACCTGCTTGAGCTGTACTCAGACCTGCACTTTTCTGCGAGTACTTTATACTCAAGTAAAAAAGGTCTTTTTGTCCTTATCAATAAGCAGGCTGTAACACTTAGACCTCTGTGTGGAATGACCCTCAGCCCTCACCTCACACCACATTTTAGCATGAACTAGCTGTGGATCGCAGTCCTCAGAGTAAGAGCTGAACTATGCAACTTTGAGAAGAAAAGATAGGAGAATGTATATCTATAGGCACATGTGTTAGGAAAAGGTTTACCCCCTATAACACAAGAAGCACCCAGTATAAGAGAAAAAGAATTAATAAATGGGACCTCATCAAAGTTTTAAAACTTTTGTTCTTCAAAAGATGGTTTAGGGACTTCCCTCTCGGTTCAGTGGTTAAGACTTCAGCTTCCAGTGCAGAGGGCACCAGTTTGATCCCTGGTGGGAGAACTAAGATCCCACATGCCACTGGGCAGCTAAGCCCGTGCACCACAAAGAAAGATCCTCTACACTACAACTAAGACCCATTGCCCCCCAAAATAAATAAATAAATATTTTTTTTAATTTTAAGAAGACTTTTTTATTTTAAAAAAAGCAGACACACTGCAGACTAGGAGAAAATACTTCCAAAGTCATATCTGACAAATCACTTGTATTGTTCAGATTACACAAAGAGTGAGCTGTTGTTATGCCTCATAAAAAGAAGATAAAAAACTCAAAAGTCAGAAAAATTTGAATGAGGCTTGAAACTTCTAATCCAATTTGAAGAATATAAAGAAATAGTATGTTGTAAAAAAAAAAACATCAAGAAATTAACATATGATACAGTATCATTAAAGTACAGATTTTGTTCAAATTTCACAAAGTTTTAGGATAATATCCATTATTTGTTTTCATACCTTATTCAAGACTCCACATTGTATTTAATTTCATTTAATAGCTTAAGCTGCATGCAAAAAATTCTGGTAAATTCTTTTTTCATTTTTATTCTATTACAAGTATTTTCTAAAAAAAAAAAAAAAAAGATAGGCAAAATATTTGAATAGACACTTCACCAAATATATGTAGAAGGCAAATGAGCATATGAAAAGACTCTCAGTAGTAGCATCAGTTGTTAGGAAAATGAAATTAAAACCCCATGAGACACCTCTACACCCCTAATAGGTTGGCTGCAATTCCAAAAGAGTTCCTATACCAAGTCCTGGCAAGAATTTGGAGGAAATGGGAGCTGCATACACTGCTGACGAGAATGCACAATGATACCGGCACTTTTGGAAGGTCTGCCAGCTTTCTTTAATGTTAAACACACACTTAACATGTGATATGTGTCTCAGAGAAATGAAAACATATGTCCACACAAAGATCTGTATATGAATATTTATAGCCTGTTTTTCATAATCACCCCAAAACAGAAACAAAATGTCCTTCCACAGAGAACAGATGAACAAAGGGTACACTATGCAGAAATAAAAACAAACAAGCCACAGGCTCATGCAGTTGACATGGATGAATCTGAAAAACATGCCAAGTGAACAAGGTCAGACACAGAAGGCTTCTCACCCTGTGATCCCATCACAGGACCTTCTATAAAAGGCACAGAGGACACAGTGGAGGCAGGAAGCGGGACTGGCTGCAGAAGAGCACAGGGGCTTTGGGGGGTCATGTATTAATAAATCTTGTACTTCTCGTTCGTGGTGGTGGTTACACAGCTGTAAACATTTAGCGAAACTCATTAAATGGTGCATCCAGTGAGAATGAATTTCATTTTATGTAAATTTCATCTCAATAATTGAATTGAGGGCAGGAAGAGGAGGGGGCGGCAGAGGATGAGATGGTTGGATGGCATCATCAACTCAGTGAACATGAGTTTGAGCAAACTCCTGGAGACAGTGGGGCTTCCCAGGTGGCTCAGTGGTAAAGAACCCACCTGTGAATGCAGGCGACACAGAGATTCGAGCTCTGTCCCTGGGTCAGGAAGATCACCTAGAAGAGGAAGTGGCAACTCACTCCAGTATTCTTGCCTGGAAAATTCTATGGACAGAGGAGCCTGGCAGGCTACAGTCCATGTGGCTGCAAAGAGTCAGACACGACTTAGCAACTGAACAGCAACACCTCAATAAACAGGATTTTATAAATCTCTTTGTTTTAACCTGGGGTAAGTTTCTGGGGGGAACTTGCCCAGAACAACGCCTCCCCCTGGTAAGCCAGCCTCCAGGGAAGGGCTCGAGCCACCCACCAAAGGCCTGAGTGAGGGCCGTGCCCCAGCCACCGCTGGCCTGGCCTGCAGTCTCATACTGTTCAAGCGCTTGGACTTATCTAGGAGCAAGGTTGTCCTCTGCACTTTTCCACCAGGGAGCACTCACCAGGTATCTCCCAAGGAAACCTGCTCATTGCAGGCAGTGTGCCAATGTGTACCCTGGAAACGTGATGCCCATCTTTCTTCCATGGGGCGCCCCATTTCTAAAGGGCCCTCCCTCACCTGGCCTGAGGGACACCCCCTGCCAGGTTTCCCCGACAGGCAGTGACCTCACTTGACCGCACTCCTCTCTCAAGTTTCCACAAGGGGTTGGCAGATCCCCCCAAAGTAAGTGCCACAGGATCAGTTTCACCTTTTTAGCAAAGCCCAGAATGGGAGCTGCTGGCACTCCGTTGACAACATGGAAGGTGCTTCTTTGCTGCCGTCCTCAGCTTTGGGGTCTCAGCCAGCACTCAGGCACCTCAGGGACATTTCCCCAGATCTGGATGGGAAGCCTCATCCATGCACCCACAGGAACAAGCGACACAGCCATCACCCATGCAGCGATCTTCAAAACAGCTGATTGACTGGTTAGTTGAATCAGAGCAGATGGCTTTTTCTGGAGAGCTGCAGCAAATACAAAAAAACTGCAGTAAAGCCTCACCACGTCCTGCCACATCAGGGGTTTCCGCTCAGGTGAAAGAGTCTGTATCTGCAGCAGTGTCCCTGGTGTGCCCCCAGATTCCTGCAGAGAATGCTTCCCCAACCATGTTCATCCTTGGTGGCTGTGAGTGTGTTCTCGGAGGGTTGGCTTCTTGTGCTGTTCAGGGAGGATGGACATGTTTCTATTGATGTATAGTTGATTTACAATGTTGTGTAAGCCTCAGATGTGTAGCACAGTGATTCAGCTATATATATATATACACACACACACACACATATATATATATATAACTTTAAATATATGTTTATATATATATGTTATATGAGCTTCCCAGGTGGTGCTAGTGGTAAAGAATCTGTCTGCCAGTGCAGGAGATACAGGAGACGTGGGTTCTATCCCTGGGTCAGGAGGATCCCCTCAAGGAGGGCATGGCAACCCATTCCAGTATTCTTGCCTAGAGAATCCCATGAACAGAGGAGCCTGGCAGGGTACAGTTCATGGGTCACAAAGAGTCAGATACTATTGAAACAACTTAGCACCAGCACCCCCATATAAAAAAAAATATATATAGCTCTTATATAATGTGTGTGTGTGTATTCTTTTTCAGATTCCTTTCCCTTATAGGTCATTACAAAACATTGAGTATAGTTCCCTGTGCTATACAGCAGGTCCTTATTGGTTACCTATTTATATATCATAATGTGTATCTGTTAATTCCAAATTCCTAATTTATCCCTCCCCCTATTCCTCTTTGGTAAGCATAAATTTGTTCTCTGCATCTGTGAGTCTGTTTCTGTTTCATAGATGAGTTCATTTGTGTCATTTTTAGATGCCACATGTAAGTGATATCATATGGCATTTGTCCTCCGTCTGACTTAGTGTGATAACCTCTAGGTCCATCCACGTTGTTGCAGATGGCATTATTTCATTCTTTTCATGGCTGAGTAGTATTCCGTGGTATATGTACCACACCTTCTTTGTCCATTCCTCTGTCAGTGGACACTTAGTTTGTTTCCACGTCTTGGCTGTTGTGAATAGTGCTGCAGTGAACACTGGGGCACAGGTATCTTTTCACACTGTGCTTTTCTCCTTTCTTCTTTCTTGTTCTATGGCAGCATTCAGGGAGGAGGAGTATTTTTAAGGCTGAAGACATCTGGCCACTGGTTCCTCAGTGGACGTTGCTGCAGCTCTTTAATAGGCAGCTGGGGAGAGAGAACCTGCCCAGCCTGGACTCTGTTGCTTCAAGTCTGAAAGGACCCCCCTGCCCCTGACCTTTGCTAGAACTAAAGCTTTCTTTTCTGTGTAGTTGAGGACCTGGCATCCAGTTGTGAGCCAAGCGACCACAGAAGCAGGGAGAAGATGCTGCCCCTGAAAGAGGCATCCACTCAGAACCCAGATGGCAGCGCTGGGCACGTAAATGGACCTCCTGCATCTTGGGGAGCAGCACAGGCTGTTACAGGAAGGAGGACCCCATTCAGGCCCAAGAGTGGGCTCTCCTCTAACACTCGAAAATGAACTGTCCAGTGAGACACACATGCTGACAGAGCAAGAGACTTTATTGGGATGGGGGGCCCGTACGGGGAGCAGCAAGTCAGGGAACCCAGGAGAACTGCTCTGCCATGAGGCTCACAGTCTCAGGTTTCATAGCGATAGGTTAGATTCCAGGTTGTCTCGGCCAGTCATCTTGCTTGGTCCATACTTGGTGACTCAGGGTTCTTCCTGGTGGTGCAGGCATCTCTCAGCCAAGAGGAATGTTAGCACCTCCTGAATTTTCCCAGTTAGTTTTCACTGCAGCACTGTTGTGTGACAGCTCATGCAGGTGGTTTTCCTCATGCCTGGCCGAAGCAGGCAGTCTTGGTCAATGGTTCTCTAACCCCTAACAGAATAACACACTGACAGGGTGACCCATCTATCCAGGGACTGGAGAGGCTTCAAGGTGAGTGGCTTTAGCTTCACGCGTCCTGCGATCTGCTTCCATGTACTGGACAGGCGCCCCCCACAGCTGAGATGTTCTTTCCAAGTATGAACTGGCCTTTTCCAGCCTTGAGAGTCTGTCCACACCCTGTTCTTATGGCCCCTCTCCCACTTCAAAGACAGCAGGCTTCATTTCTCTGCCCCCCACCCACAACCACCTGTTCCTCTGACTACAAGGAGGAAAGGGTCTTTTTATTTCTTTTCCATTTTGGTTTGTTACAGGGTATCGAGTATAGTTCCCTGTGCTGTACACATGGGGAACTTGTTTATTTTATACATAGTACTGGCAGTGATTTAGTCACTCAGTTGTGTCTGACTCTTTGTGACCCTGTGGACTGTAGCCCACCAGCCTCCTCTGTCCATGGGATTCTCCAGGCATGAATAGTCGAGTGGGTTGCCATGCCTTCCTTCAGGAGATCTTCCCAACCCAGGGACTGAACCTTCATGTCCTGCATTGCAGGCAGATTCTTTAACACTGAACCACCTGGGAAGCTCCCAGTAATGAAGGGTATGGATGCCAAGTGTGCTGATGAGGAAAACCAATATGTAGCAGTGTGTACATGTTCATCCCAATCTCTCGATTTCTCTTCTCTTCCTCCCCACCCTACCCCTTGCTTTCCCCTTTAGTAACTACAAGTCTGTTCTCCATGTCTGTGAGTCTGTTTCATAGATAAGTTTATTTCTGTCATATTTTAGATTCCACATACAAGTGATATCATATGGTAGTTGTCTTTCTCTTTCTGAGTTACTGCACTAAGTATGATAATCTCTAGGTCCATCCATGTTGCTGCAAATGTCATTATTTTGTTCTTTTTAACAACTGAGTAATATTCCATTGTGTATACGTACTACATCTTCTTTATTCATTCATCTGTTGATGAATATTAAGATGGTTTCCATGTCCTGGCTATTTTAAAAAGCACTGCAAGGAACATAGATGTGAATGTATCTTTTCTAATTATAGTTTTTGCTGATACATACCCAGCAGTGGGATTGCTGGATTATATGGTAATTTTATTTTTAGTTTTCTGAGAAACCTCCATTCTGTTCTCCACAGTGGCTACACCAATTTACATTGGGAAAGGTTCTTTGATTCTAAGGATTTGTGTGATTACATTGGGTCCCCCTGAAAAATTCAGGATAATCCCCCCATCTCAAGGTCCTTCACCTTAATCACATCTGCAAAATCCTGTTTGGCTTGTGATATACCATGAAAGTTCCAGGAACAGGGGTGTGGACATCTCTGCAGGGAGGCATTACTCAGTCCAGCACACAACAATAGCTACCATTTGTCGAGTAGTGGTGATTGTCAGTTTGAGTGAAGCACTTTACAGATGCTACCTCATGTAACCCAGCCCTGAGTCCATGAGTCAGGCACCCACTGGACAGATGAAGAAACTGAGGCTGAGAACAGACATTTAAAAGTCAAGGCCAATTCTTATGAGTAACACAGATTATTGAGAACCATGAGCCTTTTCGATGTATTTATTTGTTTGTTTGTTTGAAGATAATATCAAAAAACCTTAGCAGAGACCCAGAACTTTCTGGGGAACTGTTTATAACACTGAGCTGTTTAATCCACAGTGTTTGTGAAGGTTAGGGGACAGTCTGTTGAAAGCCATCAAGTTGGGTTGGGCATGAATACCCCATCCATGGAGGCAGGGGCCTAGGCCACCATTTCACCAAGCTTGGCCCATCTTCCATGGAATAGGGTGGGGCTCCATGAACTTAGAAACCCAAACTGCACTTATGCCCAGTTATGTTTGCTTTGGATTGAATTTCAGATAGATGATGAATAATTTTTTAGTGTAACCACGGTCCAAATAGAGCTTCCCAGGTGGTGCTAGTGGTAGAGAACCCACCTGCTAATGCAGGAGACATAAGAGATGGGTTTGATCCCTGGGTGGGGAAGGTCCCCTGGAGGAGGGCATGACAACCCACTCCACTATTCTTGCCTGGAGAATCCCATGGACAGAGGAGCCTAGTGGGCTACAGTCCATAGGGTCACAAAGAGTCAGACATGACTGAAGCAACTTAGCATGCATGCATGGTCCAAATAATGCATGTTTATATACATACTTCGATCCCTGGGTTGGGAAGATCCCCTGAGGAAGGAAATGGCAACCCACTCCAGTATTCTTGCCTGAGAATCCCATGGACAGAAGAGCCTGGCAGGCCACAGTCCAAAGGGTCACAAAGAGTCAGACATGACTGAAGCAACTTAGCATGCATTTACTTAAACACACAAAAATTTGTTGTTTATCTGAAATTCAAATTTACTTAGGCATCCTGTGTCTTACATGGCTGCATGGGAGACACATTTCTGGCTTAGACACCAAACTCGGTGAATCCAAGCCTCATCTTACAGTCTTTAACGACTGCTTTTCAGATATTCTCTTTAGTCTTCAGCAGTTTCACCAGGTTCATGTCCAGGTGTAGTTTTCATTTGTACCACTTGGGCTTTATGACTCTTCTTCAATCTGTGGCTTTCTGTCTTTCATCATTTTTGGACAATTCTTGGCTATTGTCTCTTCAAATGTTACTTCTTGCCCCCATTCCCTCTCTCTTCTCCTTCTGGGACTTGAATTACATACATTTCTCTTAAATTCTTTTTGTATTTTTAATTTTTTTCTCTTCTTGCTTAAGTCTGGACATATTTTTCTTATCTGCCTTCACCGTTACTTACTTTCTTCAGTTATTTACTTTCTTCACTTTGTGTAATCTGTAGTTAAACTTAACTTTAGTTAAAAATCAGTGCCTTAATTTTAGTCACCATATTTTAAAGTTCTATAATGTCCATTTATTGCTTCCAGGATGCTAGTGAGAATATCCATCTTGTCATTTAATCTCTGGAACACATGACTGTAGTGTTTCAAAGTTCTTAAGAGCCTGACAATAATATCAGAATCTCTGGTACAAATTGATTCTATTGTCCAGTTTTTTATTTTGGTCCAACCTTGTCATTTTTCAAACCTGGTAATTTTTTACTGAATGTTGGACATTGTGAAGAAAAATACTGAGAAACCTTTGCCGTCCTTCTCAGAAAGGTGGCGCCCTTTGCTCTCAGTTGTGGACAGAACAGCCTGCGTCCCGTTACACAGCACTTGGTATCACCATCTCTACCACAGACACCTTCTCTTTTTATCTCTGCAGAGCAAACCTTCTGACCAGCGTGGAGTTTGAAACTTCACCTTTCTCTGACCCCAAGTGTGGTAGAGCCTTATTTCTTGTACTTATTGGCCATTTGTGTTTACTCAGAGGACTGTTTTCTGTGTAAACCTTCACTCAGGTCGTGAATATTGAACATCACTGAGCAGAACTGATGGTGGAAAAGGAAAACACAGCTGTGCATGAGTTTGTGACCCCAGTGACCTGATCAATGAAAACAGCCCCAAACCATCAGCACTGACTCATTCGTAAAGACTCCAATATCAGTTTCCCAACTGGAGCCACTTGCTCCTCAAGCCATTTGGGCTGATGAACTCCTGACCACAGGGGCTGTGCCCCGTTGAGAGTGGGTGAAGGTCTCTGGAACAGACACAGTCATGAAGGGAGAGGCAGGGTCAGAGTTCACAGTGCTGTGGAGAAGAGAGCTGCCTGGGCTTAGAATGAACATAGACTCGGGTGTTCACTGCTCGTCCCATTTCAGTGGCCATCCTCACAAGGGGCAAAGGAAACTGCCACTTGCTTTTGCAAATCCCTGTGACCCTGGCTGCATCCTGTGCCAGGCAGCCCTCCTGGATTCCACCGTCTCAGAAACCCCATCCATCTTGACTGTGTGTGTGTGTGTGTGCACGTGTGCGCACCCGCCAGGCTTCTCTGTTCATGGAATTCTCCAGGCAAGAATACTGGAGTGGGTTGCCATTTCCTCCTCCAGTGGATCTTCCTGACCCAGGGATTGAACCCGGGTCTGCTGCATTGCTGGCAGATTATTTATCATCTGAGCCACTGGGGAAGCCCATTCCTTCTCGGTTGTGCTCCTGCACAGGGCTCATGGGAAGCCCCTCCAGCAGTAGAGAAGAGTTTGTGTTTAGGCTTATTTTAGGTGTTTGCTTTCTAAATAACTCCCCTGCCATGTGCCAGAGCAGCCAGACCCAGGCATTTAGCAAGTCATTTTTAAAGTCAGGGGTGGGCCAAGCCTGTTTCATGTAGGAGGGAGAATGAGGCCTCCATGTTCTTCTCAGTCCCCCACCAGGGCTCCCTGGGCTCCCTTGTGGTCACACTGGCAGCAGCTCCCAGGCAGGTCTGGGCGGCCCACGAGGCCGGCTTCCAGGAGGGCTTTTCACAGTAATGACCCCCCAGGTGGCCCTCATATGTCCATCCTGTCATTGAGTAATCAGGAGTTCCTGCTTGGGGACTGGACTTTCCGACGGCAAGAACTGGAGACCAGCTTCCCACCAGTTCTCAAAGGGCTTTTATGGCCGAGACCCCAGATCCAGGGCTTTTCTCAAGGGCTTTATGTGGCAATTAACGGCTTCAAGCAAACCCCCAAACCCCCGAACCTGACCCAGTGCCAGAGTGTTCACCGCTGGGGAGGCTCCAGGAGCCGCATTTGTTCTCTGAAGTTGCTCTGAACAGGGAGTGTTCTACAGCCATAAATAACTGCTTTTCTTGGGGCGGGGGTGGGGACAGGTGAACCACAGCTAGATATTTTTTTAAAGAAGAGAAACAGTAAACTTACTATGCCTCAAGAAATTTCCATGGATGTCCCGTTTATTCCTTGCAGGAAATACCCTGTAATTTTCCTGACTTTCATGCCAGTTTTCCTTATTTTTTACTTTAATGAACGAGGCTTGCAGCCATCCCATGCTAGCTCCATCTCTTTAACATTTTTTCCATATTGTTATTTGGAGGCTACCTTTCCCCACAGGCTCCTTTCCACCCACACGTGGTCGCCGGAAACAAGCCGTCCAGACGGTCCCAGGGAGCAGGGGTGTCCTCTAGCCCCCGTGGCCAAGCCCCGTAGAGCAGCACAGATGCCCGAGGGTCCATGGACAGGGAGGGTTGGGGTGGAGGATGTGGAGAAGGTTCTGTGTCCCCCTTCCTCACCCCACACAAGCGAGGGGTTTCAGAAGGGCCTGCAGTGTGCAGGGGAGACAGTGATTGAAGGAGCGACCCTGATGAGCCTGAACGTGGCTGCCCACCTCAGCCTGCCCTGCACCTGGTCCAGATGTGCTGTGCTATGCCCCCAGAGTGCTGCTCCTTCCCACCCGTGCAGACCCTCCTTAGAGACCAGATGACCCAGCAGGGACTCCTCACGCCCCTCAGTGCTGCTGACTGTTGTCTATGCATGGCGTCCAGCCCTTTGGGGCTCTTGTGACTGTGCACGGTTCATCAGAATCCCCAGCACCCACCCCACAACCGGGAGCCTGGGTCACTCACTCGCTCCCCTGCCCCCTGAACACAGGCGGCCTGAACCCTGCCAGGCTGCAGGTTCTGGGCCTAATGGGCAGGCAGTGGCCCTGCCGGCAGGTCCCTGTCTTTGCCAACCTGAGGTCTCAGAGGGGAGATGGCTGATAGTGGACTCATGGACCAGATAGGGGGACTGGAGAATTCCAGCACGTGGGAAGAACCACGAGAATGAGAAACGACAGAAAACTAGACAGTCAGGTGGGGCTGACTTTGGCCTGAGTGGCCAGGTTTGTCCAAAGCTAAGCCCGGCCTGGTAGACAGGTGGAGAAGGTGCTGCATAAACAAACATGAAGGAACCAGGAGCAACGGGCAGGACATGGAGCCTCCACCCTTTGGCTGGAGACCAGCCTCCTCCTGCACCTGCCAGGTGCTCCTCACAGGGGGCAGAATGCCGTAACCCCCAGCAAAGGGGAGGCCGGTGTTCTCAGGAAAGGGCACTTACCCCTGGAGAGCAGGCCTTAGGCCACACTGAGCCCAGTGGTCCCACCCATGGGGACTAGGGTAGGGCTGGTGGGGCTGATGGCGGGTGGAGGGGTCCCTGAGGCCCCACTTGCCTCCCCCCAGGTCCTCAGACCTGTGCCCAACAGGGACAAGATGCCTAGGACAAGGTGCAGCCGCCCCCAGGGGCCTCAGTGCTTCTGGAAGGGGTCTCCCAATACCATAGGTGACCCTACAGTGGCAGGGGAAGCCTGCCCAGTCCCGTCCTGGGGGGCTCCAGCGCACCTCGGTGGTCCTGTCTTGGAGACGCCCAGCCCTGCACCTACCCACCTCTTCCTGTCCTGCTCTATCTTCACCCAGGAAGGTCTCCCAGACTCCAACTCTACCAGCACCTTGACCTTGGACTTCCCAGCCTCCAGAGATGGAAAGTAGATGTTGTTTATAAGCCTCCCAGTTAATGTCACTTTTTGTTACACCAGCCTGAACGGACTGAAACAGCTGTGTCACGTTACCCCAAAACTTAATGACAACCCTTAGTAAAGCAGTGCTTGTCCTGAGAGGTAGAGGGGTCCAGGCAAGAGCTGCTTTTCTGACCACTTCCTCCCCCACCACCACACCCCTGGAGCTCCACGCATCACCTCCACTACATACCAACAGTGGGCTCAGTCACAAAGCCTGCCATCCTCACAGACGGAGAGCCTGACTCCTCCTCTTTATGGGCTTCCAGGAAAGCCTGCTACGTTCATTGTCACCCTGACCCACCTCGGGAAGACAAAAGGTGCCTGCACCCCAGCCTGGACTTCTCGAGGGACCATCACAGGGCACCCAGACAGCCGCAGGCTGAGCAGGTTATGAGTGGAGGAAGGTCCCTCAGCCACATGAGTACCATCCTCGGTCTCAAATGCCTTGGAAAGAGGATCTAGGTCTCTGTTACCATGTGAACGATGTGTGACAGCGTGCTGGAGGCTGAGCCCCGTGCAGGCTGCTCCTTTTTCATGCTCGATCTCCTGCGTTGCTCTGTCTGCATCTGTTTGCGTCACTGTTGGAAGCTTCTGCCGAATTAGGCTCCTAGTGATGTAGCAGTGAAAGTGAAGTCGTTCAGTCATGCCCGACTCTTTGCGACCCCATGGGCAGTAGCCTGCACCAAGCTCCTCCGTCCATGGGATTTTCCAGGCAAGAGTGCTGGAGTGGGTTGCCATTTCCTTCTCCAGGGAATCTTCTCGACCCAGGGATCGAACCCAGGTCTCCCGCACTGTAGACAGATGCTTTACCGTCTGAGCCACCAGGGAAGTCCCAGCTTGTTTTATTTGATTCTCCATGTCTGGGAGCTTTGTCTTCTAGGGGGTGTCATCTTATTTGTCCACATCATCCAAGAAGATAAAGGAGAGGGAAGGAAATAGAGGAGGGGGAGGGTGGTTTGATTGTTATGATTTTGCTGGGAGGGAGGTGGTTTATGGAGTCCTGTATCACTGTGTTAGGTTTACAAATAAAGACCCCAGAGGGCAGGGGTGCGAAAACACAGGAAGCAGACTCTGTCTGCAGGATGTTTTCTTTTTTTTCCTCAGGAAAATTAAATTCCAAAAATATTTGCACTGACTTAAAAAAATGTTTCTCTTCATGACTCTCATTTTTAGCTACATTCCTCATGTGTATGTCAAAAAGTTTAAATAGGATCGGAAGATATTCGCTAAAGATAAAGCCAAGCTTAGAGAAACAGCCGGTAAACGGAAAGAACACCATAAATTTGACAGTGGAGAGGAAACTCCTTCCCGCATTTAGACAGCATGGAAGGCAGCCCCCCCAGAGCCCCTCCTAGTCGTCAGGCTCCCCTGGGGTGGGGATGGAGGGACCCTATGGGGGTCATGTCTCTGGGGCACAGGTCCGGCCAGCTTGAACGAGGCCCGGATGGTGGAATGTTTCGGAAAGAACCAGCAGTTCTGCAGGTTTCAGTCCTGACCCCGGCCGGTGCAGATATGCAGGCAGGGTGTCAACTGGCAGAGCCTCTATCTCCTGCCAGAGCTAGGGGAGGGGCTGGAGGCGAGGGCTTCCGGATCCAGTGACTGGAGCGCACTGCAAGCCTGGCGGCCCCAGGCCCCGCCCCAGAGCCCGGTCCTGTCCAGTTGTCCGGGCATCCGCTGGACCGCCGCCCCTTCAGGGACCCACCACCCCTCCCACCGCCACTGCGACACCTGCTGTCACTGCATCCCGGTCCCCTGCAGGAGACCCCGCGATGGCACCACCTGTCCCTTCCTCCCTGGCTCAGCGTGGGGGTCTGTGCACTCACAGAGCAGCTCCGGGGGCAGCTTAGACGGGGGAGGGGGACAGTACGGAGTGGGGGTAGTGAAAGCCGGGGTGCTGGGCCAGGACCCCCATTCCGAGTCCGGGAGTTGCACAGCCCCGCCCTCCGTCCATCCCGCCACTCCCCGCTCCCCCAGACTGCGGCTGTTCGGACACTACCCATCCCTGCCCCACCCTCTTCCCCGCCGCCCCCTCGGTCCACTCTCAGCAGTATTACCTCCCTCCTAGGTCACATTCTCCAGCACGTGGGTGTTTCTCTTTCTTCACATCCTAAAGGACAACACCGAACAAAAAGTCCTCCCGTGACCGACTTTCCTCCGGTCACTGCTCTCCATCCTCTTCCAAGAAACTTCTCAGCGAGCCGTCTACACTCGCTTGTCTCCAGTACCTCTGCCATTCTCTCTCTAAGGCTGTCCGGCTCTCAAGCTCGCACTCCATCTTGCGGCTCCGGACAGGGGGGTGCTACCCTCAAGCCACTGACCCCTCCACCCCCAACACCACCTCCCGGGCAGCCCAGTCCTCCGACGCCCTCTGCGTGCACTGGACGGAGAGAATCATGCGACTCCCAGCGCCTTCCTTACGGTCTCACCTGGGCCTCCTGCCCTGCCTCTGCTGCTGGACACCCTCACCTCCCCCTGCTTAAATGTCATGACCCCCGAGCCCATGTCTCTCACCAGTCTCTGTCCTGCTTGTCCCCTGCCCCCAACACAGAGACAGAGCCAAAGCCCCCTCAATGGAGTGAGGCTGCTCCCTCCTCCCAGTCTGATTGCCCCCGTCCCTGCCCTCTGCCCTTCCTGATCTCAGGGCCCTGGGGACCATCCCTCCTTCTCACCATGTCAGAGACCCCTCCTCACCCCACCCTTACTTAAATTGCAGCTTCCCTAGGGACCACTTCCTGTCCTCTTTTCCTGCTCCATTTTCCTCCTTATTACGGGTATTTTATTTAACTGTCCTGTTTATGTTTCCCCTCCCCATTAGACTGTAACAGAATGTCCACTCCATAAAAACAGAGCAGGCACTGTGTCTGTTTTGTCTACCCAGGGCCCAAATGAGGGCTGGACACAAGGCCTCCCTTAGCCAGTGAATGAACAGCCCAGAACATCAGCCTCTCCTGCAGCATCGAGGGCCTCCCCAGCCCAGCCAGGTGGAATGAGCTGTAGGGTCCCACACATGGGAAAGTACCATGGGGCTCAGGGTGGACCCACTGAGGAGCTGACCTCCTGAGTTACACAGCACCATCCACGGTGAGGGCTTTGAGGTGGGTCCCTCTCAGGGACCAGGACAGGACTGCCGAACACCACCGACAACCAACAACCACTTCTAAAGAGAAAAGCTCCAAAGATGCAGGAGGCCCTTGGGGTTTTGCAAGGCTGACCCTCCTCATAACCAGGACACAGTCGTCATACAGGAAGTGAGCCATACATGCCACTGACCCAGGGTGAGGGGCTGGGTGCGTGGCCCCCCAGCACCAGCTGTGTGGCTGGCAAGTTGCTTCAACTATCTGCACTTCAGTCTTCTCATCTGTAAAATGGGGATAATAATGATGCTTTTTCTCACGATTGAGAAAGTTAAATATATTAAATACATACAGACATCTATAGTTTAGAACTGTGCCTGGCACTTAGTAAATACTATAGGAATGTTTGCTATTAAAATCGTCAAGCATATGAAATATGCCAAAAGACTAATTAACAATAGGTTCCTGCATTTTTTATTGTAAGAGGCAGATGATAGTTCTGTATCTGGTAATTTTTTTTTTTTTTAATTTGTAAGACAAAATGAACTCCTATGTGAATTTTTACTCATTTTCACAATTTGGTTTCATTTTTAAAGAAGGTTCTAGCCAAGCCCCTTTTTTGACTATTGCCTGTGAAATGTGCTCAGTGGATCAGAAGTGACTTTATCCAGGTCCAAAGAGACTGATGGGCACAGGGTGCTCACTGGAGAGGGTGAGGCCTGGGCTGGGGGAGGGCAGAGGCCCGGTTACCAGTTGGCCTCCAGTGAGCACTGAAGGTGGGCTCCAGGGGGTCCATCACCATCTCATCCATGAATTCACCCAACTATGTTTGCAAGCATCCGCCAGGGCTTCGAATCCATCTGGACTTGGGGGAGGGTAGAAGGAGGGTCTGGACGAGATAGAAAATAAGCAAGGGCTTCCCAGGTGGTACTAGTGGTAAAGAATCCTCCTGGGGAGAGATGTAGGTTCCATCCCTTGGTCAGGAAGATCCCCTGGAGGAGGGCATGGCAACCCACTCCAGTATTCTTGCCTGGAGAACTGCATGGACAGAGGAGCCTGGTGGGCTATATAGTCCATGGGGTCGGATGGAGTTGGACTCGACTTAACACTTAGCAGAAGGAGGGGTCTGGACGAGATGGAGAACAAGCAGGGGCTGTCCTCATCCCCACCAGCATCAACCTTGGAGAGCCCTCAGGAGAGGGAGGAGACACACAACTGGAAAGGCCCTGCGGAGACCTGAGGCTGGTGGGAACCCTGGGGGTGGTGATGGGGATTCTGGGCCGGGGGTGGGGGGTGGGGGAGGGGAAGAGGATGGCCTCCAGGGCAGAGGAGAGCTGGGTGGTTCTGTTTCTGTCTCTGCCACATTCATCTGAGACAGAGACCAGCAGCTCAGGCAGCAGCCTCGAATCGGGCAGGGTTTGATTGGGGTGGCCCCGTCCTGCCAGGTGAGGAGCTGTGGAAGCTGGCACCTCCAGATCAACTTCTCTCCCCTTCCTCACCTCCCTCTCTGAGACTCGGAAAGCCGGCCTCCTCCCAGGACCCCTGGCATCTATCAGTTTAATGAAAATTCTGGTGGAGAAACAGCAAAGAAGGGAGGTGGGCAGGAATTCTGTGGTCTTGGGGCTTGTCTGTCTCTTGAAACCCCTCCAGGAGGGACGCCAACACTCAGATCCAACCTGGGCTTCACTTTGTCTCCCATTATCTGTCCCCAGACAGGGTGACAACACCCTGGGGAGGCAGGAGCCCACAGGTACAGCAGCTCACATAGAGACTACACCTTGGACCGCAGTCACCCCAGGGAGCAGCATTTTCAGGCAGATCCAGAATTTAAAATAAGTATAATAAATATTCTCAGGCAAAGGAGGGTATTAATAATAAAAAACAGAAACAAGGAGTCATAAAAAGAACCAAAGGGTGGAAACTACAACTATGGAAAGAAGGGTAATGATAGGTGGGACCTGCACATGGATAGTTTTGGCAGGGTTGTGTGCTGAAGGGAGGGGCAGGCCTGGGGGCAGGGGAGCCTGGGACTCTCAGCCCCTGTTAGAAGCCAAGGCCTGGATGTGCACACAGAACAGGAATGAATCATGGTCATGGTGCTGAGTGGAAATAAGAAACAAACAAGGACAACAGAGTCATATTAATCATGTAAATTTAAAATACGGCGCTGTGTGTCAACAGATGAGTGGATAACCAAGCCGTGGTTTCAAAACACCGTGCTACTGTGTGCTAAGTCGCTTAGTCGTGTCTGAATCTGCGACCCTATGGACTGTAGCTTTCCAGGCTCCTCTGTCCATGGGATTCTCCAGGCAAGAATACTGGAGTGGGTTGCCATTTCCTTCTCCAGGGGATCTCCCCAACCCAGGGATCGAACCTGCATCTTCTATGTCTCCTGCATTGCAGGCGGATTCTTTACCGCTGAGCCCCCTGAGAAGCACTCACTGCACTACTCCTCAGCCCTAAAAATGAGGGAAACTCTGGCATCTGCTATGATGTGCATGAACTTAATACATTGTGCTCAGTGAAATAAGCCGGTCACAAAAGAGCAACGACTGTGCAGTTCCACTTAGGTGAGGTTCCTGGAGGTGGTATAGTCATGTCCGACTCTTTTTCGACTCCATGGACTGTAGCCCTTTAGGCTCCTCTGTCCGTGGGATTTTCCAGGCAAGAATATTGGAGTTTCCATTTACTCCTCCAGGGGATCTTCCTGACCCACAGATCAAACCCAGGTCTCCTACACTGCAGGTGGATTCTTTACCATCTGAGCCACCAGGGAAGCTCTAGGTGAGGTCCCCATAGCAGTCAAAGTCCTAAGGACAGAAAGTAGATGGTGGGTGCTGGGAGCTGGAGAGGGAGAGAAGGGGGAGTGAGTGTTAATGGGTGCAGAGTGTCATTTGGGGAAGATAGAGTTCTGTGGATGGATGGTGGTGATGGCTGCACATGCAACCAGTTAAGTGAATGTACTTAACACCTCTGAAATGTACACTTAAAAGGAGCTAAAATGGTGTGGCTTTCCTGGTGGTCCAGTGGCTGAGACTCCATGCTCCCAATGTAGGGGGCATGGGTTCAGTCCCTGGTCAGGGAGTTAGATACCACAGGCCACAATTAAAGATCCTGCTTGCCACAACTCAGAACTGGCACAGCCAAATAAATTTTTTTTAAGTAGTTGAAACAGTAAATTTTATGTTAGGTATATTTTACCACAATAAAAAAGTAAAATCTAAAAAAAATTTGATGAAGATAGTAAAAAACAGCACTGTGTTATATACATGGACGCATACCAATAAAAGGACGCACATTCAGTTTGCTGGGAGGGTGAGGACATAAAAAGGAATAAACAGACAAATAAGCCAAAGGGCTGCAATGCAGGGCAGACACTGACCTCTGCCCTGTCCAGAGAGGACACCCACGTCCTCACCAGGGAGGGAGAGGGCGACTGGTTGGGGAGACTGGATTTTCCCAGGAGCAGCTTTGCCAAAGGCAGGGGCTCCCTTGTGCCCACAGAGCCAACAGCCCTTCCAACCCCCAGCCCCACCAACACCTTTAATGCTGTCCATGGTTCCCTTCTCCTCTGCTCTGAGGCACTCGAAGCCTGTCCTTGCCTTGCTGGCCACCTGGGGCCACCCCTTCCCCCACAGCCACGGTCAGTACACACTCCTGCCTGCTGGTGAGGGACTCGCAGCTGGCTCGTGCCTGCAGTAGGTGTTCAGTGCGTTTCTGTTGGGTGACATTGAATGAATGATGGGGTGACTGAAAGGAGAAGCATTTTTAAAGGGAAACCCAGTGGGTGGTGGATCACCTGGAGGAAATGATCAGAACCCTAGAGGTGCTGGGGGCCGTAGCTTCAGCCCAGGGCCTGCCCAGGTTGTATCCAGGCCTCCGCTATTTGTGCCCAGGCCTGCTGGGGGTCCTGCCCAGCCCAGTGCCCCCTCCCAGGGCTCAGGAAGAGCTCCTTCTGGCCCTTTGGGTTTTTGTAGAAGGAAGCAGGGGTTGGCCTCCCACCAGAAGAGCTGATTGACCGATGTGAGAAGGCCATTCTGATGCTGGAAAGCCTAAAATAAAAATGCCCAGCACCATCTCAGTGACCCTGGATGTTTCTCAACCCTGTGACCCCTCTTTGCTGAAGACAAATGACTACTGACCAGTGTCATGCTGATCAGATTCTTTCTGTGTTTCTTTCTGGTTTCCAGCTGTCAGAACCGTGCTGTGCACAGAGAAAACCTTCTTCCAATACTTTACACAGTCTCATGTCTTTTTCTCAGGGTATAAAACTATATTCATTCTGTGAAACCTGGGACTAAGTCTTCACGCAAACATTGGCTGTAACAAATGAAAAGTGACTTCACCAAGGACTGATGTGCAGGCCCCAGTCTGCCTACAGATCTGTCACAATGGAACACTGCTCAGCACTTCATCCTTCACAATAAATGGCCAGGTGTGCAAATAGCCTCAGAGTTGTCCGGAGGTCAAGGTCAGCTGTGGTTTGGGCAGGGTGGGCAGTGACTGGCCGGGAGGTGTCTCGGTCTGTGGATCTACGGTTGGGCAACTCCACAATCGATGCCCTGGATGATGAAATGGGGAGTTTGGCAGCAGCCCTTGGTCCTGAGCTGGAATTTCACGTGCAGGTGACCCCAAGAGCCACCGTCAAGGGGGAGGAGGCGGGGCTCCAGGAGGTCTCTGTGGAGAGCCTTAGGGATGATGGAAAATAGGGGTGGGGGTGGGGGAGGGTGGGTATAAGGCTTGAGGTAAGTGCATGACCTGTCACTCCGGGCCTGATTGATCCAGACTCGGTCAAGATAACCACGCTGGTGGAGACCAGGCAACTGCAAGGTGGGAGCCACGGAGAGAACACTCCAGAAAACAGGCTGGCTTGTCATCTCCGGGAAGAAGCCGTCCTGCTTGGTGTCCCGAAAGGCCCAAGTGTGAGCTGGAGGGCTTTGAAGCAAGCCTGGGATTCTTTTCACAAGTTAGAGGTTCTCCATTTGCGAGCACCTGCCCCCGGCTGTGCGCCCGGAGTCTCCAAGGACACCCCCTGGGACAGCGCACGAGTCCAGGAGGACAACCCAGCCAGGGCTGCGGGGCGCAGCTGCCCACGCGAGGGGGCCGCCGGCCAGCCAGGAGCCGCCTCCCAGGCCCAGCTGCAGGGCTGGGTTTCCTGCAGAGCGCGATTCTGGAGCCGGGCCGCTAAGCCCGTGACGCGTGTTTATGGTTCTCACTGCCCCCGGGGACAGCTGCAGGCCTCTCCGCCCGGCCAGGGCCTGGTCAAGGGCTGCTGGAGCTGGAAACCCTGGCAGCTGCTAATCCCCTAAAGCCTCCCCGGCTTTGAGCAATCGGAGCTGTTTGTTCTTCTCAGTAAACAGCTGTTCTCCCAGTGACTGCCCAGATCGTATTAAATATTAACAAAGCTGCCTCCACAGCCCCTCGCTGGGCGTCTGCTTTAAATATTTAAGTAATTGCCTTTCGGTCCCTGAATGACTTTGGCTCAAATTGCTCCGTCACCGCACTTGCCTCCGGGTTTATGGAGCATCGGGAAGAGCCAGCGCTCCTGTTCTCTCTCCTCTGCTGTCTGTCCCCTCTGGACATCACTCAGGCCCTGGGTCAGATGTGAATGGCCAGAGGGCGCCCCGTCTCCCTCTCACATGTGTGTGTCTGTTCATGTTTGCATGCTCATGTGTGCGTGCGTGCGCGAGCGCGCATTCTTGTGTGCGTCTGTTTATGTGCGCACGGGTGCTCAGGTGCGCGCTTCTGCGATCTGTCCTCTCGGGGGCCGGGCATCTCCGTCCTAGTGCACTGTGACCTCTAAGCCGTACTCTAGTTTGCTCTTCATCCGCGTCAGGGTTCATCTGAGACCTGTGACTCCTCTGCTGAAGGCTCACTGCGAAGATCAGGAAAAAGGATTAGGAGCTCAGAGAGCAGCCTCCGCACCGCTGCCGGCAGAAAGGGGCACAGAGCTCAGGGCTCCTGGGAGCTCGGGCTATGCCGTAGTTTCTGTGTCCGCATGGCCTCTGGTCATAACCACACGCCTTTGGAACGTCCTCCCAGAAACCACAGATTCACTTGGATTCAGCTGTGGATCTGGCTCCAAACAGGCACTGTGGGGGAACCACAAGGCAGTGAGATTCTCTAGCTTCCTCCGTCCTTGGCTGAAGGTTGGGGATGAAACCACTGAAGGTCTCCATAGAAAACGTGGGAAATTCTGGCCCCTAGCTGGGGTCTTCTATCCCCGCAGGAGCCGACGGAACTTTCCGTGGATAACAAATTGGCATCCTTCTCCAACGTGGGCTGGACATTTCTCACCTAGTTTTGTGAGATCCTGTGACAGTTGTGTGCGTCCTACAAGCTACTAAAATCTTCTCAAAGCTAAACCAATTGAAATCCACTTTATCTCAAGAGCTACTATTAAGCTCTCAGAGTAAAATGAACTTCAATTCACTTTAATTTTCAAAAGAGATTATCTTTTTAAAATAGGTATCTTAAAAAAAAATACTTTTTTAAACAGGGAGAATGGGGTCACAGTTACAAAATTGCAATACCGCTGTGGCCCAGGTGTGGCATCACCTGTCCTACGGCTGCTTCCCGTGGGCAGAGCCTGTTGTAGGCGCAGCCAGCAGCACATGAGCCTGTGTGGGAGTCACGGGCCCCAACCATGCAGGCATCTCGGCTTCTCACGCCCCTCCTTCCTAAATGGAGAAAATAGAATACCTGTCTCTTAGTATTCGGAGATTACAGTAGACCCCATCTGTGAAGCGTGGTGCCTGGACACGGTGAACCAGCAACACAAGCGCTGGAGCCACAGCCGTGACCACAAGCTGGAAAGAAGCGTTGCGTGGGTGGAGCAGGAAGTGTCCAGGGTGCACATGGGGGTCACTGGTAGACAATGAGCTGGCTGCTGTGGTCCAGGCTGGCCTGGAAGTGGGGAGCATTAGCAGTCAAAAATTTTGCAAAAAAGAAAAACACGAAATGATTCTGTAAGCTGGAAAGCAGGTGGATGGGTATGAACGGAGGAGAAAGGACAGAAGAGTCCAGCCCTGGACATCGCCAGAGGGAGGCTGCAGGCTGCTGGTACCTCCCTCAACCAGAGGGGCACAGGCTTCGAGCCGGCAGGTCAGGAGGTGGGGGAGGACAAGGCTGAAAAGTGCAGGACTCATTGGAAATCTGCTTATGAAGTAGCTCAGTCTGGCCATTCCCCACCCCAAGGCACAGAACAACGACAACCTCAGGCCACAAAATGGGCTTTTATTTAGAGACATTGAACAAGCTTTCTGATGTGCAAGAATTAACTCTAAAGCTATGCTTCTCAAAATACGTTCCCTACCAGCAGCATCAACATCACCTGGGAACTTGTTAGAAATGCAAGTTCCGAGGTCCACCCCATACCTGCTGAATCAGAAGCTCTCAGCCTTGGGGCCCACTGGTTGTATTTTAACCAGCCTCCTCCCACCCCACCCCCTCTAGGAGATGAAGGCCACACACTGTAAGTTGAGGATCCCTGATCTAGAACAGGGCTCTTCATCCTTGGCTGCATATTGGAATCACTTTAGAAAATGCTGATGCCTGGGGCCCCACCTCCTAAAAAGATTGACTTCATGGGTTCTGCACATCGCCCAGGCATCAGGATTTTTAAGACATCTACCAGCCAGGACAGAGAACCACTCCAGTAAGGCCTTCCTGTTTCGCACGCATCAGCCGTCAGCCCAGTTGCTTAGGCCTGAAGCTTCTCAGCCAGAAGCCCTGTCCACTTAGATCTCACTGTCACCCTCCTCAGCTAAAGGAGAGGACTAGTGGAGTCCAGACTGACTGCAGCCACAGGGGAATCACGTATCAAGCACCCAGGACCACTGGTCTGGAGCTCTGCTCTCAAACATGAAAGGAGGTATAATGGTCCCAGGCACATGAGAGAGACCCGCCATGTGAATGAGAAATAGGAAGATAAGCAAGCCAGCCAGCCCTATAGGAAAAGAAACAACGCAGGGATCACAAGATAATTCCTAAAAATTCTCATATCCTCAAAGGGATATGAGAAGTTATTAAGTCTGTGAAACAAAAACCAATGCTATGAAAAGGAAATAATTACATAATCAAGAAGAAATTTTAAAAATTAAAAATGCAATCTTTTAAACAAAACTTTCAATAAAAGAAAAACTGGGACGCTTTCCAGAAAATAGGATAGAAATGAGAAAAAAACTGAAAACATGAGAGAGATGGGGAAAAAAGACAAATAGCAATTCAAACCAGGATGTCCAACGTCTGCCTATTACAGTCCCAGAACAAGCAGAGAACAGGGAGGGGAAAGAAGCAATCTCAGATGGACTGAAGGGTATCTTCTCTGAGGTAAGAGCTGTAAGTTGTCAGACTGAGGAGACCTACAAGGGTCACTTGGGGTGGATAATGAAATGTCCACACCCAGACACAGCCTCATGAATCTGAGAACATGAAGAATGAAAGGCAGGTGCTGCAAGCATTCAGGGAGAAAATAAACAAATACAAGTGGACTGCCTGTAAAGAAATAAAGCCCGGACCTCCTCAGGGAGGTTGCGTTCTAGAAGACAAAGGCCTTCCAAGGCTTAAGAGGAAATATCTTGAATGTAGAATTCTATACCTGCTGAAATAATTCTCAAAAGGATTTGGACTAACAAAAGCAGTTTGAAAACTTGTAGAAATTCTACAAGCTTTTCTTGTGGAGTTTTCTGAGAAAGTACTCCAGCAAAACAAGGAGGAAAATCAAGAAGGAAGGATCCAAGAAACAGGCTCTTGGTGAAGGGAAG
The DNA here is from genome assembly GCF_029407905.1 of Bubalus kerabau. Classification (NCBI taxonomy): domain Eukaryota; kingdom Metazoa; phylum Chordata; class Mammalia; order Artiodactyla; family Bovidae; genus Bubalus; species Bubalus kerabau. The sequence continues at coordinate 29,534,245 of NC_073642.1, forward strand.
TCCTCAGAGGACATGGATGCAGCAACCTGGGGGCCCCCTGGTCAGGAGGTGAGGCTTTCAGGGGGGTCTGGGAGGCCTGTCTCCAGCCAGAGGAGACTCAGTGCATGGGTCAGTGTCCAGTCAGTAAAGCAGAAACTCCTACAGATGTTTCCAACAGAGGGGGTTGAAATGAGGGAACTGCTTTAAGATGTATTGAAAGCAACTTAGAATTTCCAGTCTGACATGTAAGGAGCTTGGAAGTTACCACTCCTGTCTTCACCAAACAGCTGAACCAACTGAAAATCAACAACTCCCCTTAGACCTACAGGAGAACTGGGGTCACAGCAAACCACTGCCCCAAATATTGGAGAGACAGACAGGTAGCTATGGAGAATAGAGGCTCACTGGAGCAGAAGCCTCCAGTGAGTCTGGTGGGTCTGTGGGTCCAGCGCTGAGGCAGAAAGGCCCAAACTGCCCTTTGAGGGCTGGAGCCCTGGTGTGGATGTGTCTGAGAGGGCTTCAGCCTTTGGTGGGGCCCCACACATTCATGAGCTTTACCTCCATGATCCCTGCGGTGAATTTCAGAGCATAATCTTCCCTTGTGCTTCCAACAGGGGAGTTAGAACAGTAGTCATTCTGGGGACTTCCCTGGAGGTCGTGGTTAGGACTCTGGGCTTCCACTGCAGAATACACCATACATGGATTCAATCCCTGGTCGGGGAACTAAGATCCCGCATACTGCACAGAGTGGCCCCTTCCCCTCCACACCCCCCCCAAAAGTGACAAAAACAGAAAGAGAGAGAAAAGTTATTGTTCAGTTGCTAAGTTGTGTCCGACTCTTTGCGACCCCATAGATTGAAGCACGCCAGGCTTCCCTGTCCTTCACCATCCCCTGGAGTTTGCTCAAACTCATGTCCACTGAATCAGTGATGCCATCCAACCATCTCATCCTCTGTTATCCCCCTTCTCTTCCTGCCCTCAATCTTTCCCAGCATCAGGGGCTCTTCCAATGAGTCAGTTCTTCGCATCATGTGGCCAAAGTATTGGAGCTTCCGTTTCAGCATCAGTTCTTCCAATGAATATTCAGAGTTGATTTCCTTTAGGATTGACTGGTTTGATCTCCTTGCTGCCCAAGGGACTCTCAAGAGTCTTCTCCAGTACTACACTTTGAAAGCATCAATTGTTTGGCACTCAGCCTTCTTTATGGTCCAACTCCCACATCCATACATGAGTGCTGGGAAAACCCATAGTTTTGACTACACGGACCTTTATCAGCAAAGTAATGTCTCTGCTTTTTAATACTAATACACTTTCTAGGTTTGTCATAGCTCCTTTTCTTCCAAGGAGTAAGTGTCTTTTAATTTCATGGCTGCAGGGATTTTAGAGCCCAAGAAAACAAAATCTCCATGAACAGTATGAAAAAATGAAAGAAATGCAACCATTCTGAAATATTTCCAGAGCATTCTGCTCTTCTTAACAAGGCCTGCCCTCAAGAGAAACTAGTTTGCTAGAGTCTGACCAACTAGGGTTTTATCAGCTCCTAACTGACCTGGGAGGAGAGAAATGTCTAATTCCATCCCCTCCAGCCTTCCTGTCTTATTGGGAGTTGGGGTATTAAGAAGAGCTTGTGAAGGTCACAGCCCAGAGGCACAGACCCTCCAAAAGGCTGAGACCCAAACTGTGGACTATGGGAAGCTTCCCCTCCCCCCCACTCGCCAGCACTTCAGCAGGGCTTCTGAATAACAACCAGAACACAACTAAATTAGATGTGCATCTCAGGCTTTATTTTAGAAGCCTTTAGGGAAACTCAAAAGACAAGGAGATGTAAACAAGAACACTAGAGTAAATTTTAGCCCCTGACTCTACAATTATAGGACTTTTAGCCAGATACACACGGTAATGGCCTACCTACATCCCCAGCTCTTTTACCTGATACAGCTGTCTGGCTTTAAGCAAACATTACATGGCATACTAAAAGACAAAAAAAAAAAAAAAGAAACAAACCAAAAAACCACACAGCTTGAAGAGACAGAGCAGGCATCAGAAGCAGACTCAGATATGACAGAGATGTTGGAATTTCCAGACTAGGAATTTAAAACAACTATGATGAATACACTAAGGGCTCTAATGGAAAAGTGGACAACATGCAAAAATACAAGGATAAGGTAAGCAGAGAGATAGAAACTCTGAGAGAGAATCGATAAGAATCACTAGCAACTGAAACACCAGAACAGAAATGAACAATGCCTTTGATGGGCTCATTAATAGACTGGATGTGGTCCAGAAAAGAGCTGGTAAGCTTGAAGGAGTGTCAATAAACAGTTCTCAAGCTGAAATGTAAAGAGGAAAAAATAAGGATTGAAGGACAGAGGCATAGATATGGGGAGTGGATGTCATCCAGTGTGTTAGTCTTCTTGGGCAGCCGTGACCATATGTTGGGGGCCTTACACAGCACTTACTTCTCACAGTTCTGGAGGCTGGAAGTCCAAGATCAAGGTTTTGGAGGTCTGGGGACTTCCCTGGTAGTCCAGTGGTTAAAAATCCACCTTCCAATGCAGAAGACACGGGTTTGATCTGAGGTTGGGGAACTAAGATCCCTCATGCAGTGGGGCAACTAAGCCAATGTATCACAAGAGAAAGCCCATGCACCGCAATGAAGATCCAGCACAGCCAAAAAAAAAAAAGAAAAGGTGTTGGAAGTTTGGTTTCTGGTGAGGACTCTGTGGTTTTCAGACAGCTGCCTTCTCCCCATGTCCTCAGATGACATTTCCTCTGTGTGTGTGCAGAGAGACAAGACAGAGAGACACACAGAGAACTCCGGCATCTCCTCCTTCTCTTGTAAGGAGACAGGGAAGTAGGGTAAGGTCTCCATCCTATGGCCTTACCAACCTTAGTTACCTCCTTAAACGTCCTGTTTCCAAATACAGGGCTTCAACATATGAACTCAGTGCATAACACTCAGAGATCAGTGGCCACAGGGGGCCCCCAGCCCCTTCTAGAACTGGAGGAGTAGAGTGGGAAGTGGGGTGACCCAGGGTATGGGAGCACTACCACCATTCATTGGGAAGCAGGGAGCTGGCCCCTGGCTAGTGCAGAGTCTGAACACGCAGAGCCCCACCCTCCTGCCAGGCCCTCCACCGTCTGAGGCTTCAGGCACGTGCTGTTGCCAGCTGCTGCCACCAGAGCCAGACCTTGCTGGGGAATACAGTTCACAGGTTTCCAGCCCCGTGGTGCCCGTGGGAGTGTAGAATGCCATGTTCCCAGACAGGCCGCTGAGTAAATGATCAGCACAGAACTGAGAAGCTCAAGAATCAGAAGGCAGTTTCTCTTTGTCTACAGGAAAAAAAGAAAGGGTAGTAGAACATTTAGGGAAAAAAACAGAAAGTGGTCTACAAAAGTCATGCTCTCATCATGAATAAACTGAACTCGTGGTCTGATTTTGAGCAAGATGAATGTGTGGAAGAGAAAGAATCCTTTGACCTTGAGGCTAAAATCTTTCTCCTTTGTGTGACTTGGGAAAGCCATCAGCCTACTGTAGAGAAGGAAACTGCGTGACTGCGGTAGACAGAGAATGTTGCCTGCCATTTCAGTAAACAGAGGATATTACTGTGGCCACAAAGCCTAAAGCCACCAGGCACGGCAGCTCTCCCCCTACCCCATCCCGCCAAGATGCACCTTGAAGGGATTCAGGATGGAGAAAAACAGAATACTGGCCCGAAACAGTTAAAGTTCCTTTCAAAGGAATAAATTCAATAAGCCCAGACTCTTACATCCTCTCAGACATAGAAAAGCACTAAATCATTAACTTGAAATATCTGTTTTTTTGTGATTAGCAATCTTTTGATGTTCAACCTTTTTTTTTCCCTCAGCAAAAATTCCTATATATCCTGTCTCCTCCCTTACCTCAGTGGAACAGTCCCTCCAAGGGAGCTGAGAGGCTGCCATTCTAGCCTATGTTGGTGTAGTTTAGTCACTCAGTTGTGTTCAACTCTTTGCGACCCCATGGACTGTAGCCCGCCATGCTCCTCTGTCCGTGGAAATCTCCAGGCAAGAATACTGGAGTGGGTTGCCATGCCCTTCTCCAGGGAATCTTCCCGACCCAGGGATTGTATCCGAATCTCCTGCATTGCAGGTGGATTCTTTACAGCTGAGCCATAACTTTTAGGCTCTGCTTTTTTATTTTTTCATTGACACTATTGTGAATACTTTAAGGAGTTGTAAAAATGGAAATATCGTTTACTTGTTTTTACCTAGATAAAACTTAACAAAGAGCAGAAAACTCAATTATGGTTGTCAAACGGAATGTTATAAATCTTTGATGCTGTAAAAGGAAAACGCAGCTGATAAAGGGAGAAACAGGGAAGGAAAATGGAGGAGAGGGCAGAGATGCCATGGTGAAAGCTCAATGCTCCTTACAGTGGACAGACAAGCAATGTGTTTCAAGGCTGCAGATGTAAAAAATATGAAAAATAAAAAATCGTATTTTGGAGGAGGCAAGGTTAGGGTAAATGAGTGAAATTCTCATTTTAAATTCTGTAGAATCAGTAAGTATTGTCTAAAAATGACAAATGAAGAAGTAGATGTATTGGCTTACTACCAAGAGTTGTGATGGTGAATGAATGGATTCTTTTTAAGAATGGAAACAAGGCCAGAACTACAGATCTTTGTCACAGAGTTTGCAGGAGGGGGTCAGCTGCCCTATGGCCTTGGGACAGTTTTGTGCTGTTTTGTTTTTTTTTTCCTTTGCCATTTGCTTCTGAAGGTATTTGCATGAGTTTTTATGTTTCCTTGAGCTAAAAGAGGTTGCTAAGGATTTTTCTGGGCCTGTTTGTCTTACTGTAACCACCACAAGACTGTGTGTATCTTCACAAATTAGATGTGGTTTGTTTAACTTTTCAAATGAAGACTTTTGCCCAAGGGCATGTTTGCCTTCTCTTTCTTGCTTGTTCAGGGCGGGGAAGCAAGCTTGGGTATAGCTTCAAATGCCCTCTGCATGCTGAGCTGGCTGTCCTCAGACTCCACTGCTCCCTGCAAAGCTGTGGCCAGGTGAGCAGCTGGGAGGCGCTAGACCAGGTCTTGCCGAGCACAGAGGCCAGAGAGCTGGGTCCTGGCAGCCAGTCATGGGCACTGCAGAGCACTCGTATCCCCGGACCCCCAGGAATATGAATGTCTCCTCCCTTCCAGTGTCCCCTTCCTTCTGACGGGCTAATGGTGCCACGACCTGCACTGTGGGCAGTGGTCCCTTTGCCACCCCTGCTTGTAAGGGGCCTCCTGTGCCACCAGCTCCATGCGGGCAGGGCAGCCTCAGGTCTCCAGCATCTCCTGTCTCAGCACCCCTGCCGGAAGCCCTCCTCCCACTTCCGGGGCCTGTGGGCAGGACTTTCAGGCACCTGTTTTGTTACCTGGCATCTGCATGCTAGCCCGTTCTCTGGCATTTTCAGGACGTTGCTCATCCCTGTCCACTACCCCTGATCTTGCTGTTACTCCAGGTACTGGCCTAATAATCCTTCCAGCCCTGAGTCCCCTGCCCCCTTTCACTTCAGTACAGACCATCAGGTAAACTCCTGGATCTGTGCTGTAAACGGGAGAGACAAGATGTGAGGACAGGATGGCTCTCCTCAGCAAGCACTTATTGTGTGCTTGATGCTGCTCAAGGCATTTTACGTCTCTGAACTCATTTACTCCTTGGAGCTCCAATTTTATCTCCTTTCTGTAGATAAGGCTCTGGATGCACAGAGAGGTTAAGTGACCTGCCCAAGATCACACAGCCAGGAAGGGAGAGAGAAGGGATTTGAATTCAGGCTCTAGGGTCCAGACTCTCAATCTTTACACTCTACTACCCCTCCTTGAGGGTTGTTGCTGACCTTGGCCTGGGGTAAAGACGAATTCCATCGGATTGCCCTCTTACCTGAGGCCTGGAACCAAGGAGAGGGTACAGACAACCTCCTGGTGTCCCTATGATGGCCTGGATATTGACATGTTATGGCGTCACTGACTCAGTGGACATGAGTGTGACCCAACTCCAGGAGACAGTGAAAGACAGGGAAGCCTGGCGTGCTTCAGTCCATGGGGTGGCAAAGAGTCGGACACAACTAGTGACTGAACAACAACATTTCTGTTAGGTTGCCAGGAGCTAGTGACTCAGAATGACAGAAATCTGTTGTCTCACAGGGTCTGCAGGCCAGAAATCCCAGGTGAGCCCTGCCGGGCAGCTACAGCCCTTCAGCCTCTGCCTCCATCACCACCTGGTGTTCCGAGCTAGTGACTGTTTCCTCTTCTCATATGTACCACAGTTGCATTGGATCAGGACCCACCGTCATTCAGTATGACCTCACTTGAACTTGATCATGTCTGCAAAGACCTTGTTTCCCAATAAAGGACACATTTACAGGTACTGGGGATTAGGACTTGAACACATCTTTTATGGGAACAGTTCAGCCCACAACACAGTTGTCTTTGCCCTGTGTTGTTCTTTGTGTGTGATAGATAATGAGCATAATTTTCAAAATGTCTGCCAATGCCCACTCAAGCATATTATGTGACCTTCTTTTTTTTTTGGCAGTGATTTTTTTTCTAAGGGGAGGTTTACTCCTCACTGATGGTGTTGAAAAAAATGGGGCAGGAGAGGATGACTGTGTACTGCTCTCTGGTGAGTCCCTGGGATGGGCCACTAAATGAGGGTCTACAGCTTTGTGTGGGAAAGAATTCAGGAGTGAGACCAGTAAAGGGAAAGCAGGTTTACTGAGAGAGACACACTCCACAGACACAGTGTGGGCACCTCAGAAGGCTAGAGGCAGCTGGGAAATATGGAGTGGTTAGCTCTTGCTGCTGCTGCTAAGTCACTTCAGTCGTGTCCGACTCTGTGTGACCCCAGAGGCGGCAGCCCACCAGGCTCCCCCTTCCCTGGGATTCTCCAGGCAAGAACACTGGAGTGGGTTGCCATTTCCTTCTCCAATGCATGAAAGTGAAAGGGAAGTCGCTCAGCCGTGTCCGACTCTTCGCGACCCCATGGACTGCAGCCTACCAGGCTCCTCCGTCCATGGGATTTGCCAGGTAAGAGTACTGGAGTGGGGTGCCATTGCCTTGGGTAATTTCACAGGCTAACTACTGGGAGAAAGCGGGTGGATTTCCAGGCTTTGGGGCCCCACCCACTTTTGGCCTTTTATGGTTCCCTGGAACTGTCATGGCGCCTGTGGGCAAGGCTTAGATGCTAATGTATTACAATGAGCGTATAATAAGGCAGGCCTTCCACCAGAAGTCCAACCTTCCACCATATTGGGCCCATTCAGGCTCTGCCAGCTTTAGGTCAAGTCGCCCACGGCCTTTTAGTGGCCGTACCCTACCCCTTCCATCTTGTTTCATTGGAAGTTGAGGAGCCGTTAGGAGACACACTGTGTAGAGCCAGCGGCCACCTGGGGCCCATGTGAAGGCGGACGGCACCTAGGCGTGGGGCTGCCAAAGACACCCTCAGGACCCAGCTGAGGAGAAGCCAGGACCGCCCGCCTCTGGAGCCCCCGCGAACCTGTGAGGTAAGGAAGCCTGCCCGCTGCCGGATGGTGGTCACTGGGGTCGGGCAGCGCAGTCCCTGTTGGTCCAGTGGCGCCCCCCCCCACCCCGTCCCAGTGACCAGCGCCTGTGAGCTGGATCTGCCACTAGGCTCGCCCACAGGGGCTCCTTGGGTTCTGGGCTTGGGGTGGTGGCCGAGTGAGGAGCTGGCTGGCCTCACTCAGGGCTTCCTGGCTGAAGGAGATCAGTGAGCTGGTCTGCCTCACGGCCAGAGCCTCCCAAGGGTTTCCTTCCTTTCAGGGCCTGGACGGCCTGCGGGGCTCCGCCCTCGCCTAATTCCCGCCTCTCCCAACGGGGTGCCTCCCCCACCCCCACCCCGCTCCACGGGGTGTCCCCCTCACTCCCTGTCCTGGCGATGTGACTCCTTGTCACGTGTGGGCCTCGTGTCCTCAACCTGAAAACACTGGCACGAGGTCGCCTTTGTTTTATCCATCTAATTTCGGGAGGTGTGGCTCCTGTCCCGGATTACGTGCGGAGCAAGGATGCTCTGAGCGGTCCCCCGGGAGGGTGTAGGACAGGCGGAAAACTCGGGAAAGAGCCAAGCCTCGAAGAAGGCGGCTGGCCTGCTGGGTCCCCGTCAGGATATGAAAAGTCCTCTGTCAGCGGCCCTGTTATGAGGGCGCCCTCTGCACCCGCGGAAAACGTCGCTAAAGAGGGTTTTGTTTGCGATTTAAAAGAAATAGAACCCTTGGAGCATTTGGGTTTGGTGAACAAAGAACACAAAGTTGTGGGATTTCCTTGGGGTCCGTCCACGCCCAGCCAGGTTCCCGCGGCGGCTGGAGGGAGCGGTGGGTACCCAGATTCCTTCTTCCTTGCGCCACCCCTACCCCCGGGGACTGTCCCTGGAGCTGAGTTCTGCCTGTTGACTGCTCTGGCATTTCTGTTGTGCTGCTTGGTTGGTTGGTGGGGTGGCTGCTGCGGGCCTGGGGCCGTGGCGCGTGGGCTTCTATCCCCAGCTCTGCAGTATTTATAGGAAGAGAATTAAAGCCAAAGTAACTGCCATGATAAATGTCCATACCCTCGGCTCCCACCAGACCTTCTAGTCGAACTGGAGCCTGAGTCAGTTCCCAGGAGGATAAACTTAATATTAATGATAATAATACTTTGCACTTGGTCTAGTGAAAATATTTTGAATACGGTGGAGGCAAGGATATGAATGTTTGCTTGGCGCTATTTATCAGGAAGTGCTTCTGCTTGTTTATTATGTTAGGGCTTTGTATACAAAACTATTTTTTTCCTCTCTCACCACCGGGGGCCACATTTCTTGCCTTTTGCTACATCCAAAGTTTAACAGGAAGTTGCCGTTCATATTTAAATCATATGTTTTTAAAACATCTGTAAATAGCTGAAGACAGGAGGGCTGAAAGGTGTGGAGTTGTTTAATATTCTCCCTGACAGATATTTTTGCACTTGAAATTACATCTCAGTGGTTGTGAAACAGGAAATTTGAAAGCACCTAGTCCCAGAGATGGTGACATTTTAGTGCTTATTCATCTTTGAACCTCTGGGGGTTCTGAGATACTCAGGGAATAAGGATTCTGAGGGGAGGAAGTGACTCTGAGGAATTATTCTTACTTGTATCCAGACATATTACAGGAGAGCAGGAGCTAACCTGGGAAAAGCAAGTGCATATTAGTCTTCTTCCCGAGTTGACAGTGGGGAGAAAAAAAGACCCTTTATGTATTGCCCGATAGCTGTCTTCTCTCCAGTAATTATGAAGAGTTTTCTTGCAGATTCTTCACTTCCTCGGGGAGCCATCTCCTGGGTGTGTGATACATCACCTGTGATGACTGGGGGCTGCGCAGTCGCAGCAGCAGGTCCCTTGGACGGGGTTGGGGTGCTCCATCTTTCCAGCACAGCCTCAGGTGATGTGTTATTCACAGGATAGAACCTCCCCAGGGACCAGTGTGCTCTGACTCCAACTCAGATGAACCCAAGATGCAGCTTCCGGTGGCTTATTGGGTCTCTGTGGCAGTGATTCAGTATCTTATAATCCTTCGGAGTCACAGATCTCGCTACAGCAAATCTGGCTTCAGATCCAGGAGACCGTAACCCCCACAGACCAGCAGACATCAAGTCTGGGCACCAGAGACCCATGGCACCGGCTGGCTCAAGAACTTGGAAGGTCCTTTGACTCCTACTTAGATGTTTCTCTAAGTTAAGGAAAAACCAATTATGTGTTTATTCTGCAGAAGCTTAAGGGCTCATAAAACTAGGGAAAAACAGACTTCTGCTTTAAGATGGTGGATTTTTCACATGGATTTTTCTTTTTCCTTCCAAATCTCAATAAAGAGATATAAAACTAAAAAATTTCCTTAACAGGAAGGGGAAGTAGAAGAAGGGGTTATAGGCAAAGAAGACATTAAAATGGATACAGAGAGATGGAAGAGGCCAGATGACAGATGGGAAGAAGCCAAGGATGGCTGTGCCCATTCCAAGAACATGGCAGTGGGGCTTACAACAGTGGCCAGTCCTCCCAGCAGAACACAGAGAGACTGGAAAGTGAACAGGGGCATCCGACAGGATGTTTAATTGAAGGTTTATCAACAGAACAGTTGTGTCAATTAGTCTCTAGCCTAAAACCCTACCCACTTCACCAGGAGAGACCAGCAATCAGGTATTTACCCCTGAGTGAACTGAAAAACCAGAAGACTCCTCCTAAAGGCAGTTTACCAAGGAGATCCAACAGTCTCAGTGTGGGTTTTGGGGACTTCCTGTTCAGATATCAAAGAATGCTCCCAAGAGCACCAGCATCCTACCGGTGAACCCTAAAGCAAAGTCTGCTGGTGCACATGGCTAAGCCCATGCGTGATTCTTGCCTCCAAGCCTTTATTAGCTCAGGGTATGGCTTGTTGATGAGACACAACATGCCAGCTACAGTAAATATGTTCCTTCAATCTCAGATATGAACAGAGGACTAAAGATAACCAGACATATGGGGAAAGCTGGCCATCTGAAAGAAAAAGACCAAGAAAACTAAACAGAATAGCTGACCCCATAAGATTAAAATCACAACCCAGGGATGAGAGAGAACCTGACAAATCTAGTGATTAGGTTGGTGCAAAGATAACTGTAGTTTTGCATTGTTGAACTTTGCTGTTTGATATTGGAATACATTCTTAAGTAAATGTGGTTATGTTATACATCATTTTAATGTGCATTTCTCACTCTATGTTTTTTTTACTAATGACTTACCACTTTTTTATTTTATATATATTTTAGGCTAGGGAAATGATGTTAAATGAAAAGCGAATTTGAGTGAGTTTCCTATTCGAGTTCAGAATGGGTCATAAAGCAGTAGAGCAACTTGCAACATCAACAGCGCATTTGGCCCAGGAACTGCTAATGAATGTTACAGTGCAGTGGTGGTTCAAGAAGTTTTGCAAAGGAGATGAGAACCTTGAAGATGAGAAGCACAGTGGCTGGCCATCGAAAGTTGACAATGACCAATTGAGAGTTATCATCAAAGCTAATCCTCTTATAACTACATGAGAAGTTGCCAGAGAACTCAACATTGACTATTCTACAGTCATTTGGCATTTGAAATAAAGTGGGTGCCCCGCGAGCTGACTGCAAATCAGAAAAATTGTTTTGAAGTGTGGTCTTCTCTCATTCTATTCAATAACAAACAAACCATTTCTCTTTGAATTGTGACATGCAACAAAAAGTGGATTTTATATGATAACCACTGATGACCCCTCAGTGACTGAACCTAGAAAAGCACTTCCCAAACTTGCACCAAAAAAAGGTCATGGTCACTGTTTGTTGGTCTGCTGCCCATCTCATCCACTACAACTTTCTGAACCCAGGGGAAACCATTACATCTGAGAAGTATGCTCAGCAAATCAACCAGATGCACCAAAAATTGTCATACCTGCATCTGGCATTGGTCAACAGAATAGGCCCAGTTCTTCACCATGACAATGTCTGACCACACATTGCACAATCAACACTTAAACGTTGAACGAACTGGGCTACAAAGCTTTGCCTCATTTGCTATTCTCACCTGACTTCTCACTAGCGGACTAGCATTTCTTCAAGCATCTTGTCAACTTTTTGCAGGGAAGATGCTTCCACAACCAGCAGGATGCATAAAATGGTTTCCAAGAGTTTGCTGAATCCTAAAGCACAGATTTTTAACCTTCGGGGATAAACAAACTTATTTCTCGTTGGCAAAAATGTGTTGATTGTAGTGGTTCCTATTTTGATTAATAAAGATGTGTTTGAGTATGGATATAATTATTTAAAATTCACGGTCCAAAACCAAAATTACATTTGCATCAATCTAATAGTATCTTCAGAGAAATTTGGGTGAGATTTTGCATCCACAAAATCAGAATTGATTGCTATGAAAAGAGAATCAGAAGCAGTGGCTTTTGTTTGTTTGGCTTCTGGCTTAGAGCAGCAGCAGCAGCAGCAGCAGTCCTAGAGGCTGGAAATCAGGTGTTGGCAGGGCTGTGTTCCTTCTGAGGGCTCTAGGGGAGAATCATGAGGCTTTTGGAAGCTAAGCATTCGGACAGAGGGCTGAGAGACAAAGCTGAGGAGACCATTTGGATGTGAAACACAGGGACGAAGAGACTTAAAATATAAGAGAAAACATAAGGGACCTATAGCATTACTCCAAGAGAGCCCCACCCAGGCTATCCAGTTTTAGACAGAAGATGGAGAGAAGAATATTACCAAAAAAAAAAAAAAAGCAAACTTTTTGTTCTTTCTTTTAAAAAATTTATTAAAATATAGTAGATTTATAATGACTAACAAATTTTTAGATTTGTTAGTCGCAAGTATGTAGTAATTTAGTTATATGTATAAACTATATAGATATATATTCCTTTTTCTACATTCTCTTCCATTGTAGGTTATCACAAGATATTGAGTGAGTATAGTTCCCTGTGGTATACAGTCAGTCCTTGTTATGTATTTCATAGATTTGTAGTTGTTGTTTAGTTGCTAATTCATGTCTGACTCTTTTGCGACCCCATAGACTGTAGCCTGCCAGGCTCTTTTGTCCATGGGGTTTCCCAGGCAAGAATACTGGAGTGGGTGGCCATTTCCTTCTCTAGGGGATGGTCCCAACCCAGTGGTTGAACTCACATGTCCTGCATCTGCATTGGCAGGTGAATTCTTTACCACTGAGCCACCTGGGAAAGCCTACATTTTATATATAGTAGTGTGTATGTTTTAATCCCCAGCTCCTAATTTATCCCTCTCCCCCATCTCCTTTGTTTTCTATATCTGTGAATCTGTTTCTGTTTTGTAAATAAGTTAATTTACATCCTTTTTTAAATTGCACCTACAGCTTATATCATATGTTAATTTGTCTTTCTCTGTTTGACTTGCTTCACTTGGTGTGATAATCTTGCATGTTGCTGCAAGTGGCATAATTTCCTTCTTTTTTATGGCTGAGTAATATTCTGTTGTATCTATGTACCACATCTTCTTTATCTGTGGCTGGACATTAAAATGGTTTCCATGTTTTGGGTACTGTAAATAGAGCTGCAGTGAACTTTGGGGTGTATGTACCTTTTCAAATTATGGTATTCTCCAGATATATATGCCCAGGAGGGAGATTGAAAGATCATATAGTAGCTCTATTTTTAGTTTTTTAAGGAACCTCCATACTGTTCTCCATACTGACTTTACCAATTTATATTCCCACTGACAGTCTAGGAGGGTTCTCTTTTCTCCACACTGTACCTAGCATTTACTATTTTATCATACTTTTATATGATGGCCATTCTGATCAGTGTGTGTGAGATAATACCTTATTGTAGTTTTGGTTTCCATTTTCTAATAAGTAAAAAATTGAACATCTTTTCATGTGCCTTTTGGCCATCTGTATGTCTTCTTTGGAAAAATGTCTTTTTAGAGCCTCTGCCTATTTCTTTTTTATTGGGTTTATTATTTTTTTATGTATATCCTGCAAATTTACCAAATTCATTGATGAGCTCTAGTAGTTCTCTGGTAGTGTTTTTAGGATTTTCTATTCATAGTATCCATGAAATTAAAAGACACTTATTCCTTGGAAGAAAAGTTATGACCAACCTAGAGAGCATATTGAAAAGCAGAGACATTACTTTGCCAACAAAGGTCCGTCTAGTCAAGGCTATGATTTTTCCAGTGGTCATGTATGGATGTGAGGGTTGAACTGTGAAGAAAGCTGAGCGCCGAAGAATCGATGCTTTTGAACTGTGGTGTTGGAGAAGACTCTTGAGAGTCCCTTGGACTGCAAGGAGATCCATCCAGTCCATTCTGAAGGAGATCAGCCCTGGGATTTCTTTGGAAGGAATGATGCTAAGGCTGAAACTCCAGTACTTTGGCCACCTCATGTGAAGAGTTGACTCATTGGAAAAGACTCTGATGCTGGGAGGGATTGGGGGCAGGAAGAGAAGGGGACGACAGAGGATGAGATGGCTGGATGGCATCACTGACTCGATGGACGTGAGTCTGAGTGAACTCCGGGAGTTGGTGATGGACAGGGAGGCCTTGGCGTGCTGTGATTCATGGGGTCGCAAAGAGTCGGACACGACTGAGTGACTGAACTGAACTGAACTGATGCATAGTATCATGTCATCTGCAGACAGTGACAGTTTTATTTATTCTTTTTGAATTTGGATACCTTTTATTTTTTCCTTCTTTGATTGCTACAGCTTCAACTTACAAAAGTATGTTGTAGAAAAGTGATAAGAGTGGACATCTTGTCTTGTTTCTGATCTTAGAAGAAATGCTTTCAGCTTTTCATCTTTAAGTATGATGTTAGCTGTGGGTTTGCATATGTAACCTTTATTATATTGTGGTAAGTTCCCTCTATGCTTACTTTCTGGATAGTTTTTTTTTTTTATCATAAATGGATGTTGAATTTTATCAACAGGTTTTTAATGCATCTATTGAGATGATCATATGGTTTTTAATTCTTCAGTTTGTTAATGTGGTTTATAGGACTGATTGATTTGCAAATATTGAAAATGGAAATATTTGAATATTTCTAAATATTTATAATATTTCTTAATATTTCTAAATATTGAAAATCTTTGCATCCCTGGGATATATCCAGTTGATCATGGTGTATGATCTTTTGCATGTGTTGTTGGATTTGGTTTGCTAGAATTTTGTTGATGATTTTTGCATCTATGTTCATTGGTAATATTGGCCTGTAAAACACAGAAAAAGTGTTATCTTTGGTTTTGGTATCAGGGTGATACTCTCCTTATAGAAGGAGTTTGGAAGTGTTCCTCTCTCTGCAATTTTTTGGGGTAGTTTCAGAAAGATAAACTCTTCTCTGATTGTTTGATAGAATTCACCTGTGATGCCATCTGGTCCTAGACTTTTGTTTGTTGGTATTTGGTAAATCACAGATTCAGTTTCAGTACTTGTAATTGGTCTGTTGATATTTTGGTTTCTTCTTGGTACTTCTTGGGAGATCATACCTTTTTAACAGTTTGTCTATTTCTTCTAGGTTATTCATTTTATTAACACATAGTTGCTTGTAGTAACACATGGTAGGTAGTCTCTTATGGTCCTTTGTATTTCTGTGGGGTCTTTTGTGACTTCTTCATTTCTGAGTTTATTGATTTGAATCCTCTCCTTTTTTTTTTCTTCATGAGTCTGGTTAAAGGTTTATCAATTTTGTTTTATCTTTTCAAAGAACCAGCTTTTAGTTTCCTAGATCTTTTCTAGTGTTTTTTAGTTTCTAGTTCATTTATTTCTGCTCTGATCTTTACAATTTCCTTCCTTCTACTAATTTTTTTTCCCCACTCATCTTTCTCTTCTTGCTTTAGTTGTAAGGTTAGGTTTTTTATTTGAGATTTTCTTACTTCCGAGGTAAGCTTGTATTGCTGTAAACTTCCCTCATATAACTGCCTTGCTGCGTCTCTTAGAATTTGGATTATGGGTTTTGGATTGTTGTGTTTTCATTTTCATTTATCTCTAGGAATTATTTGATTTCCTCTTTGACTTCTTCAGTGACCCATTGGTTGTTAAGTAACATATTTGGCTTCACATTTTTGTGGGTTTTTTTTTTTTTTTGCAGTATTTTTTTCTTGTAGTTGATTTCTAATCTCCTGGCATTGTGGTTGGAAAAGTGGACTGATACAATTTCAATTTTCTTAAATTTGCCACGGCTTGCTTTATGGTCCAGCATGTCATCTGTCCTGGAGAATGTTCTGTGTGCACTTGAAAAGGATGTGTATTCTGCTGCTTGTGGATGGAATGCTTTCTAAATATTAACGGAGTCCATCTGATCTGATATTTCATTTAAATTCTCAGTTTCCTTATTGATTTTCTGTCTGGATGATCTGTCCATTGATATAAGTGGGATGTTAAGGTCCCTCACTATTACTGTGTTTCTGTCAATTTCTCCTTTTATGTCTGTTGACATTTGCTTTATATATTGATATGCCCCTATGTAGGGTAAATGTTGGAGAAGGCAATGGCACCCCACTCCAGTACTCTTGCCTGGAAAATCCCATGGTCAGAGGAGCCTGGTGGGCTCCAGTCCATGGTGTCACTAAGAGTCGGACACGACTGAGCGACTTCACTTTCACTTTTTACTTTCATGCATTGGAGAAGGAAATGGCAACCCACTCCAGTGTTCTTGCCTGGAGAATCCCAGGGACAGAGGAGCCTGGTGGGCTGCTGTCTATGGGTCTTACAGAGTCGGACACGACTGAAGCGACTTAGCAGCAGCAGCAGCCGGGTAAATGCTTATTTACAATTGTCATATCTTCTTTTTGGATTGATTATCATGTAGTGTCCTTCTTTGTTGTGACAACTTCCATTTTAACATCTTTTATTTCTGATATGTCTGTTGCTACTCCAGCTTTCTTTTGACGTCCATTTTCATGGAGTACCTTTTTTCATTTCCTCACTTTCAGTGTACGTGTCTCAGGATCTGAAGTGGGTCTTTTGTAGACAGCGTATATATGAGTCTTGGTTTTGTATCCATTCAGCCAGTCTATGTTTTTTGGTTGGAGCATTTAATCTGTTTAAGGTAATTATCGATATATATGTTCTTATTTCCATTTTGTTAAGAGTTTTGGATTTGTATCAGTACGTCTTTTTTCCTCCTTTATTCCTCTGTTCTCTTCTCTTGTGATTTGACAGCTATTTTCAGTTTGGATTCCGTTTTCATTTTTCTGTGTATATATATCTATTATGGATTTTTGGTTTGTGGTTACCATGAGGTTTTGATATAGAAATCTATGTAAATACATGATTTTTTAAAGTTGCTGATCTCTTAATTTCTTTTTTTTTTTTTTTTTTTTTTTTTTAATGAGTTTATTCTTGTTTAAGGGCTAATCCAATTAAAAGGGCTGCACAACTGAACGTGTGTGGAAAGACTCTGAGAAGCAACATTTACTTGTGGTAGTATCACTGGAAAGATGGATTCATTTAAGCACAGAAAGTTACTCAGGCTAATGTACTAATTGCCCACAAGCCACTTTCCCTCAGACTGGTTCTGAGAAAAAGCAGATGGTGGGAGGAGGGTTCTTTTTCATAACTTTAGGTTCTGAGCAGGAAGAAAGAGTACTATTTGATTAGTATTGGAACTACATTAACAAAGTGTTTTTTTTTTTTTTTAATGTTTTCAAATCACCCAAGTTTGCTTCTTTTTTTTTTTTTTTTTTTTTTTTTTTTTTAATTTTATTTTATTTTTAAAAACTGGAAATAGACATGCCTTATGATCCAGCAATCCCACTGCTGGGCATACACACTGAGAAAACCAGAAGGGAAAGAGACACGAGTACCCCAATGTTCATCGCAGCACTGTTTATAATAGCCAGGACATGGAAGCAACCTAGATGTCCATCAGCAGATGAATGGATAAGAAAGCTGTGGTACATATACACAATGGAGTATTATTCAGCCATTAAAAAGAATACATTTGAATCAGTTCTAATGAGGTGGAT
Source organism: Bubalus kerabau (assembly GCF_029407905.1). Taxonomy (NCBI): domain Eukaryota; kingdom Metazoa; phylum Chordata; class Mammalia; order Artiodactyla; family Bovidae; genus Bubalus; species Bubalus kerabau. The sequence goes on from NC_073642.1 coordinate 29,551,698, forward strand.
GAAACTGGAGCCTATTATACAGAGTGAAGTAAGCCAGAAAGAAAAACACCAATACAGTATACTAACACATATATATGGAATTTAGAAAGATGGTAACAATAACCCTGTGTACGAGACAGCAAAAGAGACACTGATGTATAGAACAGTCTTATGGACTCTGTGGGAGAGGGAGAGGGTGGGAAGATTTGGGAGAATGGCATTGAAACATGTAAATATCATGTATGAAATGAGTTGCCAGTCCAGGTTCGATGCACGATACTGGATGCTTGGGGCTGGTGCACTGGGACGACCCAGAGGGATGGAATGGGGAGGGAGGAGGGAGGAGGGTTCAGGATGGGGAACACATGTATACCTGTGGCGGATTCATTTTGATCTCTTAATTTCAAATGCATTTCAAATATCTTGCATTTATACCCTCTTTCTCTTATGTTTACTGGTTTTGATATCTATATTTGTGTGTATCAAACCTTTCCTGTGTTTACAATATGTTTGTCTTTACCAGTGAGCTTTCCCATTTAGTTTTCTTGTTTCTAGTTGTGGCTTTTTCTTTTCCACCTAGAGAAGTTTGTTTAGCATTTGTTGTAAAGCTGGTTTGGCGGTACTGAATTCTTTTAGCTTTTGCTTTTCTGTGAAGCTTTTGATTTTTCTTTCAAATCTAAATGAGAGCCTTCCTGTGGAGAGTATTTTGGCTATAGGTTTTTCCCTTTCATCACTTTAAATATATCACTTTAAACATATATATCAATAATTACCCTTTTGGCCTGCAGAGTTCTGCTGGAAAAATCAGCTGATAACCTTTTGGGGATTTCCTTATATGATAAGTGTTCCTTTTTCCTTGTTGCTTTTAATATTTTGTATTTATCTTTAATTTTTGTCAGTTTGACTAATATGTTTCTCAGTGTGGTCTTTCTAGGGTTAATCCTGCGTAGGACTCTCTGTGCTTGCTGGATTGGGTGATTGCTTCCTTTTCCACATTAGGGAAATTTTAGGCAGTTAACTCTTCAAATATTTTCTCAGGCCTCTTCCCTCTCTCTTTGCCTTCCTGGGACCCCTGTCATGTGAACGTTGGTGTGTTTGACATTGTCTCAGAGGTGTTTTAAACTGTCCTGGTTTCTTGTCAATCTTTTTCTTTATTCTGTTCCACAGCAGTGATTTCCAGTGCTCTGTCTGATCACTTATGTGTTCTTCTGCCTCATTTATTTTGCTATTGATTCCTTTTAGTGCATTTTTCATTTCACTTTAATAGTCAACTCTGTTTGGCTGTTCTTCATTTTCTTCATTAAAAACTTTCTGTAACTTCTCACTTTGCACTGCATTCTCTCTCAAGTTCTTGGATTGTCTTTACTTTCCTTTACTTGGAACTCTTCCTCAGGTAGATTGCCTGTATCCACTTCACTCAGTTGTTTTCTGGGGTTTTGTCTTGTTCCTTTGTCTGAAACATATTTCTTTTGTGTCTCACTTTGTTTAAATTCTATTTGTGTTTTTATGTATGTAGTAGCTTGGCTGTGTTTTTAGATCTTGGAGAAGTAGCTTTCTGTGGGGCATGTCCTATGTGTCCCAGCGGTCCTCTCCCCTCTCACCCCCCAGGGGCCAGGGACCAGCGACCCAGGGCGGTTCTGACCTGTGCTTACAGAGTCAGTTCTGCAAGCTGCAGGATAGTAGTCTCCTTCCTTCTGGTGTCTGCCCCTCGATGGGTGAGGCTGACCTAGGGGTGTGTGCAGGCTTCCTGGTGGGAGGGACTGGTGCCTGATCATTCTACTGTTGGGTAGAATGGGGTCTTGGCCCTCTGGGGGAGGACAGGATTGGGCAGGACCACATCAAGGGGCATGTCTAGAGGAGGCTGAGGGCTCAGAAAGTCTTTCAACAGCTTGTCTGTTGATGGTGGGGCTGTGTTACAACCTGCTGATTGTTTGGCCTTAGGAATCCCAGCACTGGAGCCTGCAGGCTATTGAGTGGGCCAGGTCTTGGTGCTGATGTGCCAAGCAAGATGTCAGCCTTCAGCTGAGTACTCTGCGTATGTTCACCACCAGCTTTTATGCCCCAGGAGAGAGCCACAGCCATCCCCTGCCTCCGCAGGAGACCCTCTAAGCAGCAGGTAGGAAAGGCCCAGGCTCCTGAGGAGTCACTGCTTTGCCATGGGTCCTGGCACACATGATACCTTTGGTGCGCCCTCTGAGACTGGAGTCTCTGTTTCTCCCAGCCCTGTGATCAAGACCCACTGGCCTTCAAAGCCAAATGCCCTAGGGGGCTCTTCCTCCCGATACCAGCCCCCCAAGCTGGTAAGCCTGACACAAGGTTCTCTCACTTCCGTGAGAGAACTTGTGCCATGTAATTATTCTGTAGTTTGTGGATCACCTACCCAGGAGGGTATGGGGTTGTTTTTTTATATCATGAGTCGCCCCTCCTACCATCTTGTGATTCCTTCTTTGTTTTTGGTTGTAATATATCTTTGGTAGGTTCCACTTTTTTTTTAATTGATAGCTGTTCAGTAGTTAGTTGTGATTTGAGTGTTCTCATGGGAGGATGTGAGCTTAAGAGCTTCTATTCCATGATGTTGTCTTCAAACTCAAGATTGTTTATCCTTATTGAGGATGCCTCTGTTCCTCTGCCTCATAATGATATTGTTGGGGCCTTGGTTAAAATGCACTCTATGTGGGACTTCCCTGGTGGTTCAGTGGCTAAGACTCCATGTTCCCAATGCAGGGGTCCTGGTTTTCATTCCTGGTGAGGGAACTAGGTCTCACATGCTGCAACTAAGTTCACATGCTGCTACTAAAGATACCACATGTCCCAACCAAAAGGTCCCTGCAGAAAGATCAGCTAAGGCCCACTGCAGCCAAATAAATAAATAAATAAAATATTAAAGAAATCCATGCTGTGAGTGGACAGTAGTCCCTCTACTGAAAAACAAAGACTGTCAGGTTGCCTCAAAATTTTGCTATATTCTGCTTATAAGACACTTGCCTCTGCCATCAGTGGTGGGTGGTCTGATTGAGAGAGCCATGTGATAGAGCAGAGCTGAGGGAAGTGGCAACAGGATGACCAGGTCCAGAGAGGGTAGGGAAACTGGTAGGGCAGCCAGTCATCTGGGGGCCAGAGCCCCAGAGTGCAGCTGTGCAACTCCATGTGTGGTGCACTCCACGTAGAGATATTTTAGAAATAGATCTATCTTCTGATTTAATGTGGCAGAATAAACACCTGAATTTATGGCTGCTTCCTCTCAGAATTTCAGTAAAATGAAAACGGGGGGGATGACTATGTAAGGGCAAAGAGAATGGGAGAAGAGACTGAAGCAATCCATTTGGAAGCTGAGAGGCAGATGGATGAGCAATAACTGTTAATAGACCCACAAAAGCTGAAGCCTACACTAGGGTAAACTCTAGAAACTGAAGAGCCACCAAAAGACTCTGGAGTTGAAAGCATCAGTTAACTCTGAATGAAGGGACTGGGTGAGGTTCAAATGAGGATAATTGGTTGAAGATCTTTACAAGAAGTAGGTAGACTTCCTGAGATTCCCATCCTCATCGTGTTCATTCAGGTGACCATCACTCTCTTGTGATGAGCAGAAGAAAGCTTAAAAATCGTGATTGAAATTTTAGTAACAAATATATCCATCAAAGAAGATTATTGGACTTCTGTTTTAGCTGATGATAGTGTAATAGGGGTCAGATTTATCCTTTCTTCTAAAACAACTTAAAATATGGAAAAATGAATGAAACTGAACTGGAGGGCTACTTGAAATTGGAACCCTAAAAGGAGAAGATAAGTGCATGAGGTAGGAGTAGGAAACAGAAAAAAAAATTTGAAGAAATAATGCCATAATTTTTCCAATTTTGATGAAAATTATAAACCCGTAGGTCTAAGGAACTCAGTAGCCCCCAGCATAAGAAATGTAAAGAAGACTACACAAAGGCACATCATAATAAAATTGCTTAAAATCAGAGATAAAGAGAAAAGAGCACCAAGAAAAAAAGTACATTGCTGTTAGATACAAGTCATAGCAATTTCTTGTTGGAAACAAAGCAAGCCAGAAGACAGTGGAGCAACATGTTTATGTACTGAAAGGGAAAAAATGTCAAATAAGAATCTTATACATGGTGAAAATGTACTTTGAAGACAAAGGCAATACTAAATACATTTTGGAACATACTGAAGCAGAAAATATCACTTACAGAAACAAACTACAAGAAATTTTAAAAGAAGTTATAAAGGCAGAAGGAAAATGATCTAGGGGTAAAACTGGATTTGCAAAAAGGAATAATGAGCGCCAGAAATGATGTGTACGTGAATATAAGTTTTCTTTTCTAGTTTTTTAAAAAATAATTTTTGATTATAAAAGTAATAACCATGGAGGGTAAAGTTTGTAACATGTAAAATCTAGACAAAACATAGCACAAAATTCAGGGGAGGGAGAATGGAAATATACTATTGTAAAATTTTTATACTACACATGAAATGGTATAATATTACTTAAGTGAGACTATAATAAGTTAAAGATGTGTACTATAAACACTAAAGTAACCACCAAGATAAGAAAGTAAAGTTATAGCATAGCTAATAAAGCCAAAAAAGGAGATAGTTAAATTATAAAATAAACCAAAAGAAGCCAACAGTAAAGGAAAATAGGAACAAATAAAAAATGAGACAAATAGGAAACAGATATCAAAATGACATATTTAAACCCAAACACATTAATAATCACACTAGATGTAAATAGTATAAACATCCCCAATGAAAAGGCACAGATATTCAGAGTGAATAAAAGAAAGCAAGACAACTATTTCCTTCATTAAAGAAACCCATTAAAATATAAAGACACAGATAGGTTAAAAGTAAAAGTTGAAAGAAAGCATATAAAGGTGAAAAAAAGATTTTAAAAAGATCCAGTTGTCTGGATTTAAAGAAAGCAGGAATGGCTGTCAGAGAAATTAAATTTCAGAGCAGAGACTATTATTAGGGGTAAAAAGGATAATTTCATGACCGTAAAGGAGGCAGGCAATTTAACAAGAGTATAAAAAACAAATGTAAACATTAATGCGTATCATAACAGAGCTTCAAAATACTTGAAGCAAGAGTAAAAATATTTGTAAGGGAAAATGGACAAATACAAATTCTAGTTAGAGATTTCAACATTCTACTCTCAGTAATTTGTGCAAAAATATATAAAAATCAGTAAAGATATAGAAGTCTTGAATAGTATTTTCAACCAACATATTCTGATATTTATAGAACCTTCCACTTACCATTCTTTTGCAGTGCATATGAAATGCCCACTAAAATAGAAAATTCTTGGGCAATAAAAAATTCAATAACTCTATAAGAATTTAAATCAAAGTCTATTCTCTGACCACTATGGAATTATATGGATACCTGTAATATCTTCAAATATTTGGAAATGAACACATTTTAAAATAACCCAAAAGTCAAGGGAGAAATCAAAAGATAACTAAATCAAAATGAAAATGCAATCTGTCAAAATTTGTGGGATACAGCTAAAGCACTATGCAGAAGAAAATGTATAGTGCCAAATGCATATATTAGAAAAAAGAAAAGTCTCAAATAAATTACTTCATCTTATACTATAAAAAATAAGAGAAGAAAAATTAAACTCAAAACAGATGAAAAGAATGAAGGTAAGAGTATAAATGAATAGAGAATAGAGAACAAAAGAAAAAAATCGATGAAACCAAAAGTTTGTTCTTTGATAAAATCAATAAAACTCAAAGCTTCTTGCCAGAAGTATTAGAAAAAAAGAAAGAAGATAGGAATAACCAATATCAGGAATGAGAGAGGTAATATCATTATAGACTTTATACATATTAAAAAGAAAATTATGAAGTATTTTTTTAATTTAATTTTATTTTTAAACTTTACATAATTGTATTAGTTTTGCCAAATATCAAAATGAATCCGCCACAGGTATACATGTGTTCCCCATCCTGAACCCTCCTCCCTCCTCTCTCCCCATACCATCCCTCTGGGTCGTCCCAGTGCACCAGCCCCAAGCATCCAGTATCGTGCATCGAATTATAAACAACTTTGTATCAGTTTAATAACTGAGATGAAAAAGACAGTCTTTGAAAAGACGTAAACTTTCAAAGCTCATTCAAAAATAAATAGATAGCCATAATAAAGAACAACATTCTGATACTTGCTGCAACATGGATGAACTTTGAAACTATGCTGAGTAAGCCAGACACAAAAGTGAAAATGTTGTATGATTCCACTATAGGCAAACTCAGAGAGGAATAGAGGTTATCAGGGACCAAAAGGAGTGGGGGAAAAAGTTTGCTGTTTAATGGGTACAGAGTTTCTGTTTGTAATGATGAGAATATTCTGGAAATAGTGGTCATACAATTACAGAACATTGTAAATGTGCTTAATGTCCTTGAATTGTGCATTTGAAATGTTTAAAATGGTAAATTGTATGTTATGAATATTTTATCACATAAAAATTTTTAAAAGCTGAGTCTGAAATAGATAACCCGAATCAAAAATACATAATCTGAATATGAATAGATCTATTAAAGAAATTTAGTTTGTAAGTAAAAATCTTTCCAAAAAGATGAGTCCAAGCACATATGGCTTCACTTAAGTGTATTCCGTACATTTAAGGAAGAAAAAATATCAGTTCTACACAACTGGGGCAGTTGAGTTTTGAGAAAGATGCCAAAGTGGTTCAAGGAGAAAGGAATAGGCTTTTCAATAATTGGCACTGAAACAGTGAGATACACATATGCAAAAAAAATGAACCTTGTTTATTGGTTCACATCAAAACCTAAAACTACAAATCTTGTAGATGAAGAAAACATAAGGAAAATCATTGTGAGCATGAGTCAGGTAAAGATTTTTCAGATACAACATGAAAAGCATAATCCATGCAAGAAAAATTATTATATTGATTGTGGTGACAGTTTCAATTTCATATACATTTGTCAAAACTTACCAAATTGTATATTTTTGATGTGAGCAATTACATATTAATTATACCTCAATAAAGCTGATCAAGGAATATTGTTGTAAAAAAGATTTAGAACACAAAAATGACTTGGGAATTTAAAAATAAAAAAGCAGAAATGAAATGTTTAGTAGAAGCCTAAAAAGAAAGTTGAGGAAATCTAATAATTAGAACAACTCCAACAAAGAAATGGAAAATAGAAGCTAAAAAGTGAGGAAATTAGACTAAGCAGGAAGTTCAGTTCAGTTCAATCGCTCAGTCGTGTCTGACTCGTTTGCGACCCCATTAACACGAGGCCTCCCTGTCCATCACCAACTCCCAGAGTTCACCCAAACTCATGTCCATTGAGTCGGTGATGCCATCCAACCATCTCATCCTCTGTCGTCCTCTTCTCCTCCTGCCCTCAATCTTTCCCAGTATCAGGGTCTTTTCAGATTAGTCAGCTGTTCGCATCAGGTGGCCAAAGTATTGGAGTTTCAGCTTCAACATCAGTCCTTCCAATGAACTCCCAGGACTGATCTCCTTTAGGATGGACTGGTTGGATTTCCTTGCAGGAAGTAGAACAGCTTAAATTATAAAACTTTCAAAAATAGAGAAGAAAGAAAATGGAGGGGGACAGTTTACCAAAGAAACAACTCAAGGAGATTTTCTGCACATGAAAGACTGAGGGGTTCACCACACACCCAGCATGTTGAGTGGAAACAAAGCCACACAGGACACATCAGAGAAAAGTTTCAAAACACTGGTGGCAAAAAGAAGGCACTGCAGTTAGGGAGAAAGCAGAGGCCCACGCAAGACCCACTGTTAGTCCTGCAAGTGAAGGTGAAGGGTGAGAAAGACCTTCACAATTATTTTTATTTATTTTTTAATTGAAGCATAATTGCTTTACAGAATTTTGTTTTCTGTCAAACATCAACGTGAATCAGTCATAGGTATACATATGTCTTATTGAAAGTGACTTCTTAGGACTTTGTGTCTTCAAACCCTCACTGTGCTGTTGTTACTGGTGGGCACTTTCAGACATGCACTGTCTTGGGAGCTTTTAAAAAATTGCTTATGTTTTCTTTCCCAGGAAAGGGAAGATTATCTCTTCTGTTGAAGAGTTTGGGGATGGGTTTGGGATAGTACATTAAAAACTAAACAAATGGAAAAAAACACTGGCTTCCAGTGAAAACACAAGATTGTATAAGAAAGGAAAGAAAAATTTAATGTACTACCTGCTACAACCTATAATAATGTATACATAGTCATAATGTTATAAATGCTAAATATTGATTTGTCCAAAAATTATGATAATCATTCTATTAGCAGAATGGGAAGGAGAAGAAATGTATTTTAGGGTACGGAAGTAGACTGAGAGAGCTGAACCCTTATTGTACGTTGTCTGAAGTAAGTACATTATATTTAAAATATACAAAAAGAGACACTGGAATTTAAGCATGCAATTTAGAAATACAGAGGCAAATACCAAGGGCTAAAATCATTGAAAGTAGTAGCTTTGGGGAATGGAAAGGAAACAGCTAACCTTATGTGAGACTCGTAAAACTATTTTTGAACCATGTAATCGTACAACTTCTATTAAAAGAATAAAGACACAATAGAAGAAAGTTTCTCGAAAGTGAAGGAAGATATTTATCGCCAGACTAAAAAAGACTCCAGGTTCCAAGTAGGACAGAGAATAAAAGATTCATGCCTTGATACAGATTCAAGATATTTCAGGACACCAAATGTAAAGAGAAATTACTAAAGCTTCGAGGAGAAGAGAAGTCATCCTTGAGAGGGCAAAAATATTCTGTCCTCAAATGTCTTATCAGGAACACTAGGTATTAGAAGAAAAAATTCTAGAAAATATAATTAAAAACACAATGTTCTATACATAGAAAATTGTCACGCATGTGAGAAATATAGAACTTCAGACTTGTAAGTACTCAGAAAATTGATCTCCAGAGTGCGCTTTCTGTTTCTGCAGGATGTATTCCAGCAAAAAGCTTCAAGAAATAGTATGATTAAGAGGCTTGGTAATCACAAAGATCTAGCAAAGGGAAAATAAGGCCAATAAAAATTCCAAGAAGGAAAAGCTATGTAAGAAGCTCATTCAGTTCAGTTCAGTTCAGTCGCTCAGTCGTGTCCGACTCTTTGTGAGCCCATGAATTGCAGCACGCCAGGCCTACCTGTTCATCACCAACTCCCTGAGTTTACTCAGACTCACGTCCATCGAGTCGGTGATGCCATCCAGCCATCTCATCCTCTGTCGTCCCCTTTTCTCCTGGCCCCAATCCCTCCCAGCATCAGAGTCTTTTCCAAAGAGTCAACTCTTCACATGAGGTGGCCAAAGTACTGGAGTTTCAGCCTTAGCATCATTCCTTCCAAAGAACACCCAGGGCTGATCTCCTTCAGAATGGACTGGTTGGATCTCCTTGCAGTCCAAGGGACTTTCAAGAGTCTTCTCCAACACCACAGTTCAAAAGCATCGATTCTTCAGCGCTCAGCTTTCTTCACAGTTCAACCCTCACATCCATACATGACCACTGGAAAAACCATAGCCTTGACTAGACGAACCTTTGTTGGCAAAGTAATGTCTCTGCTTTTCAATATGCTCTCTAGGTTGGTCATAACTTTCCTTCCAAGAAGTAAGCATCTTTTAATTTCATGGCTGCAATCACCATCTGCAGTGATTTTGGAGCCCCCAAAAATAAAGTCTGACACTGTTTCCACTGTTTCCCCATCTATTTGCCATGAAGTGATAGGACCAGATGCCATGATCTTAGTTTTCTGAATGTTGAGCTTTAAGCCAACTTTGTCACTCTCATCTTTCACTCTCATCAAGAGGCTTTTGAGATCCTCTTCACTTTCTGCCATAAAGGGTGGTGTCATCTGCATATCTGAGGTTATTGATATTTCTCCCAGCAATCTTGATTCCAGCTTGTGTTTCTTCCAGCCCAGCATTTCTCATGATGTATTCTGCATATAAGTTAAATAAGCAGAGTGACAATATACAGCCTTGACGTACTCCTTTTCCTATCTGGAACCAGTCTGTTGTTCCATGTCCAGTTCTAACTGTTGCTTCCTGACCTGCATGTAGGTTTCTCAAGAGGCAAGTCAGGTGATCTGGTATTCTCATCTCTTTAAGAATTTTCCACAGTTCATTGTGATCCACACAGTCAAAGGTTTTGGCATAGTCAATAAAGCAGAAATAGATGTTTTTCTGGAACTCTCTTGCTTTTTTGGTAATCCAGCGGATGTTGGCAATTTGATCTCTGGTTCCTCTGCCTTTTATAAAACCAGCTTGAACATCTGGAAGTTCACAGTTCACGTATTGCTGAAGCCTGGCTTGGAGAATTTTGAGCATTACTTTACTAGCGTGTGAGATGAGTGCAATTGTGTGGTAGTTTGAGCATTCTTTGGCATTGCCTTTCTTAGGGATTGGAATGAAAACTGACCTTTTCTAGTCCTGTGGCCACTGCTGAGTTTTCCAAATTTGCTGGCATATTGAGTGCAGCACTTTCACAGCATCATCTTTCAGGATTTGAGATAGCTCAACTGGAATTCCATCACCTCCACTAGCTTTGTTCGTAGTGATGCTTTCTAAGGCCCATTTGACTTCACATTCCAGGATGTCTGGCTCTAGGTCAGTGATCACACCATCGTGATTATCTGGGTCGTGAAGATCTTTTTAATACAGTTTTCCTGTGTATTCTTGCTACCTCTTCTTAATATCTTCTGCTTCTGTTAGGTCCATACCATTTCTGTCCTTTATCGAGCCCATCTTTGCATGAAATGTTCCCTTGGTATCTCTAACTTTCTTAAAGAGATCTCTAGTCTTTCCCATTCTGTTGTTTTCCTCTATTTCTTTGCATTGATCGCTGAGGAAGGCTTTCTTATCTCTTCTTGCTCTTGTTTGGAACTCTGCATTCAGATGCTTATATCTTTCCTTTTCTCCTTTGCTTTTCGCTTCTCTTTTTTTTGCAGCTATTTGTAAGGCCTCCTCAAACAGCCATTTTGCTTTTTTGCATTTCTTTTCCATGGGGATGGTCTTGATCCCTGTCTCCTGTACAGTGTCACGAACCTCATTCCATAGTTCATCAGGCACTCTATCTATCAGATCTAGGCCCTTAAATCTATTTCTCACTTCCACTGTATAATCATAAGGGATTTGATTTAGGTCATACCTGAGTGGTCTAGTGGTTTTCCCTACTGTCTTCAATTCAAGTCTGAATTTGGCAATAAGGAGTTCATGATCTGAGCCACAGTCGGCTCCCGGTCTTGTTTTTGTGGCCTGTATAGAGCTTCTCCATTTTTGGCTAAAAAGAATATAATCAATCTGATTTCGTTGTTGACCACCTGGTCATGTCCACGTGTAGAGTCTTCTCTTGTGTTGTTGGAAGAGGGTGTTTGCTATGACTAGTGTGTTCTCTTGGCAGAACTCTATTAGCCTTTGCCCTGCTTCATTCCGTATTCCAAGGCCAAATTTGCCTGTTACTCCAGGTGTTTCTTGACTTCCTACTTTTGCATTCCAGTCCCCTATAATGAAAAGGACATCTTTTTTGGGTGTTAGTTCTAAAAGGTCTTGTAGGTCTTCAGAGAACCGTTCAACTTCAGCTTCTTCAGCATTACTGGTTGCGGCATAGGCTTGGATTACTGTGATATTGAATGGTTTGCCTTGGAAACGAACAGAGATCATTTTGTTGTTTTTGAGATTTCATCCAAGTACTGCATTTCGGACTCTTTTGTTGACCATGATGGCTACTCCATTTCTTCCTAGGGATTCCTGCTCGCAGTAGTAGATATAATGGTCATCTGAGTTAAATTCATCCATTCCAGTCCGTTTTAGTTCGCTGATTCCTAGAATGTCGACGTTCACTCTTGCCATCTCTTGTTTGACCACTTTCAATTTACCTTGATTCATGGACCTGACATTCCAGGTTCCTATGCAATATTGCTCTTTACAGCATCAGACCTTGCTTCTATCATAACCAGTCACATCCGCAACTGGATATTGTTTTTGCTTTGGCTCCATCCCTTCATTCTTTCTGGAGTTATTTCTCCACTGATCTCCAGTAGCATATTGGGCACCTACTGACCTGGGGAGTTCCTCTTTCAGTATCCTATCATTTTGTCTTTCATACTGTTCATGGGTTCTCAAGGCAAGAATACTGAAGTGGTTTAGTGCACTGGCTGCGACGGACCGTGCGGCAGAAGCAGCTCATATCTATGCCTAAATGTGCAAGAAACAAGGTAACATGAATGTAACGATTGACCATCTGTGATTCTTGGAGTTAATGACACTGAACCCACAGAGAGGGAAAAAAGTCCTACCTGATTGACTTGAATAATATTTTCGAAGCCATCAGTTCAGTTCAGTCGCTCAGTCGTGTCTGACTCCTTGCAACCCCATGAATTGCAGCACACCAGGCCTCCCTGTCCATCACGAACTCCCGGAGTTCACCCAGACTCACGTCCATGGAGTCAGTGATGCCATCCAGCCATCTCATCCTCTGTCGTCCCCTTCTCTTCCTGCCCCCAATCCTCCCAGCATCAGAGTCTTTTCCAATGAGTCAACTCTTTGCATGAGGTGGCCAAAGTACTGGAGTTTCAGCTTTAGCATCATTCCTTCCAAAGAAATCCCAGGGCTGATCTCCTTCAGAATGGACTGGATGGATCTCCTTGCAGTCCAAGGGACTCTCAAGAGTCTTCTCCAACACCACAGTTCAAAAGCATCAATTCTTTGGCTCTCAGCTTTCTTCACAGTCCAGCTCTCACATCCATACATGACCACTGGAGCATACAAACAGTATTTGTTGGTTTTTTTTAAGAATCAGCCTATGGATGGAACATGAAAGATTTATGTTCGTAAAATAGTATATAAAATTATCAACTGGCGATGTAAAAATTGTTAGGGTATAATTTGTTGTTGTTGTTTAATCGCTAGGTTGTGTCCGACTGTTTGTGATCCCATGAACTGTAGCCAGCCAGGCTCTTCTCTCTGTGGGATTCTCCAGGCAAGAATACTGGGGTGGGTTGCCATTTCTTTCTCCAGGGGTCTTCCTGACCCAGGGGTCGAATCCACATCTCCTGCTTGGAGGCGGATACTTTACTGCCGAGCCATCAGGGAGGGCCCTGTCAAAGTATCATTGAGAGAAATTAATAGATTAAAAACAATAGAACAAGAAGTAAGATTTAGGTGTGAGACTGAATGATTCAAAGGTAGCCAACAGGAAAATTTAAATAGTAAATGTCAAAATTTAGGGGAGGATGTAGTTTAAGTTAGCTAAAGCCTGTGTTTCATAGTAAGGCGTCAAGTTGAGTATCAAGATAGAGCCAGAGTATGCTAGAATTAGGATGCTAAGCACCAGAGGAGCCAAATGCAGAAATGGTTAAAGATGACAGCTTGTGGGCCTCTGGGTTGGGAAAGGAAAGGAAAGGGCTGTCTTTGCTTTTCATTACATGCCCTCTTCTGCTACACATATTCAGAAAAGCATTTTGAAATGCTTAAATGAATAAAATAAAATATTGATGTAGTACAAGCCCAGACAACTTTTTGTTGTTGTTTTGTAATGCAAGTGCCTGACTGATGGCCTGATTGCTTAAGCATCCACCTCAGAAACGGCTGCCTGGTAAATACACCACTATCCATGGGACTAGAGAAAGACCCAGGCTGCCTCTCCCACTGGTGCTCCTCATTTTAGAGATCTTGTTTGATTTCAGTAACTGGCTGCTTGGGCTACTTGTTTTTTTCTCTTCCTGCTCTTTCATTTTAAATTCACCAATAAAAAGTGAGCCTGTGAAACCCTAGACCCCCATACTCAGCCTCAGTAGAAACAGAAACCCTGGCCCAAGACCTCCCTGTGACTGTGTGGTTTCTGGGTCCTGTAAGTAGTAAACCTTTATTTCCTCCAGGCTTCCTGATGGCTACTGCTGAAGAGTGTCTTGCAGTCATAATAATAGCCACAAGGGCCTGTCCAACCACGTCACTGGTTATTGAGAGGAGGAGTCAGGTGCAGAATAGCTATACTGTGAATACACCCTTGTTCTGAGGTCTGATGTGGAGGCTTGTTGATAGGGAAAAGCACTTTTTTAAGCATCAGGACACTAGGGTCTTTAGTGTTTATCGTCCATTTGTCATCAGGCTCCAGGGTGCTGACTTTGCTGGGAGTGAGAGGACAGTCCACTTTTAGTTAGGACTTGGTGACTCAGATGGTAAAGAAACTGCCTGCGATGCGGGAGACCTGGGTTCAGTCCCTGGCTTGGGAAGATCTCCTGGAGAAGGGAATGGCTACCCACTTGACTATTCTGGCCTGGAGAGTTCCATGGACAGAGGAGCCTGGCAGGCAGTCCATGTGGTTGCAAAGAGTCAGACCGAGTGACTTTCACTTTCCTAACCCAAGAATAAGGATAAGCTTACAGCTTATTGAACATGGGGTATTGTTTTGAGGCCATATGTCCGTGTGTGTGTGTGCACGCCTAGTGAATGATAAGAAGAGTGAAGTGTCTGAGTTATGAATCAAAACAGACAAGCAATTTTTGTAGAATGTGATTTAGAAGACCTAAAAATAAAACACTACTAAGTATAAGAGAAGGTCCATTATTATGATCTTTAGTGACAGAGCCAACTGCTGGCTGGGATCCTCCTTTGTGACAGATTTCCCCAGTGGCTTCTGCTCGGAGAGAGCCCCTTACGTGCTTGTGTGGTTCAGCAGTCTTGGAGATTTTTGCATCCTGTCTGGGTCCTGGCAGACAGACCCTGGGGAGCTGGTAGTGACTTGTCGCCTGGCAGACACACAGGGCCTCCGTCCTCCCAACTCCCCTCCCATCTCATTGTGGGAGGCAGTTCCTGTTTGCCTGACCTCTTACCTGCTGAGCCAGGCCTCCCATGGACCATGTCTGACCATCCGGGTCACAGGCCTGGTGTCCCCAGGCCTCTGAGATGGCAGACCTATGGACACAGCCCCCGCAGGATTTCCTCCCTGGCTCATTCCCACCACCCCGAGGTGCATAAGGATGGCGTGGACTGCCTGGGGATGCTGAGTTTCAGCACCAGCGGATGCTCTGACCTTGAGATCCAATCTGGCATTCACGACGCTGGTGAAACTGTACATCACGTATTTCACAAGGAAAAAGTCTCACCTGGCCAAAAATGCAGGCTGTCTTGCCAACACCTTCAGGCCATTTCCAGTGCATTGTCTTTTCCACCAGCCCTTAGATGCTTACCGTGATTGCACTTGTTTGGTTTTAATGACCACTTGGTTATCTTCGCCTCTGGGGCTGTGTGTCTGACCCTTTGCCTGGCACCTGTGGGAAAAGCTTTGCATTATGTGTGTCTGCACGGAGGTAGTGTGCATCGCAGCCTCACTTAGAAGAGAAGACTGAGAAGAACAGAATCAGGGATGTGGGAGAGGGTCTGGGGCCAAGGTGGGCTGTTAACGCTTGGTCAGAAAGGCACTGGGACAGGCACTGAGAAGGCCCCTCCTGACTGCTCTGCTGACACGAGTGATGGCCCCCCTCATCAGGGTTTAGTTCAGGTTCCCAGTGACTGTCAGCAAATAGCACCACCCCCCTAACCTTGCCTGACAGAGCTCTGGGAGGGGATGATGCCACTGCAGACGCACTCAGCTGGAAAGTGTTCAGATGATGGGCTGGTGGCCAAAGTTTGACATTTCCGTAGCTTTTGCCTTTTAATGTGCTCACTTGAGGACAGCCTGTACCTGCTTTTCTTCTTCAATCCATCACATTTTTTCTGGGAAAAGCACAAAATAATACAGAATAAGGTTTCTGGGTCCAGCGATGGCAGGTACATCCAGGTCTCCCTGATCCTGAAGAAGTGTGTATTAGTCAGAGCTCATGGTTGGCACCCCATTTCCATGTGTGGCAGACAAGGATGACCATTTTCAAATAACTAGGAAACAGTTCAGTAAATTACTGTATCATGGCTTCTCTTTAACCTGAGACTCAAACAACCCTAGGACTGCTTACAACCTTGATGCTCACTATTCTGCAGGCCTCCAGAAGGGCTGGTTATTGTAGAACTGAAGTCACCAACCCTTAACCCTGCCCCTGGCTTTGGACTAGAAGACAGAGCTGTAGACACTGCTGGACCCCTCCTTGCAGGGGGTGTTGTGTGTCCCCACGGCCTCCCACCTGGTGTCCAAGCCGCCCCATGTGCTGTCTCTCACCGTGGCTGCTCCAGCCAAGCAGAGTTCATGAAAAGGTTCCTGGGTATCTGGTCTTACGGGGCAGAAAAGACAACAGGTGGAATTCACGTCGCATTGTAAAACGTGACAAGAGTCTTGCTCATGATCAGAAAAACATTTGGGGGAAGGGGGAAGTAAGTAACAAAAAAATGGAGGAAAACAGAATTTAAAACTCAAGGAAGACAGGTAAGAGGTGAAAGGAAATGAAAGAAGAAACAGGAATTGTTTGGGATGGAGCCTCTGATTTGGACAGTGGTCCATTTTGCTGGGGTGCTTGGTGAGTGGTGGGAGCCAGGAGGGATGCTCCAGGGGGATGCACACAGGAAACCTTCACCTGCTCTGGCCTTGGTGTCTCACTCCACTCCTCATACCACAGAGCCCTCTGGGGCCAGGGATGGGCAGGTAACAGGATGCTTCTTGGGTCACCCAAACCCTTCCTGATACACCAGCTTGCAAAAGCTCCCTGACTTGAGCCAATTCCAAGCCCTGGATGCTGCTGCCAGAGGCTCCAAGCTTTATTGTGATGGCCTTCCTGTCTGTGTCTGTCTTTGTTTTTATTTTTGTGTTATTTTAACCTGTCTAGATTCCTGATGGGCTGTAATTGAGCTCAGCAAGACACTGTTAATGGTTTTCGTTGCCTTGATTCCTGATCCCATCAGAAAGTGTTCGGAATTTTTAAGCTAAAACCTTCGCCTGGTACTTTTTTTTGGCTCTCCTGGGTCTTAGTTGTAGCATATGGGGTATTTAGTTGTGGCATGCAGAGTCTTTGGTTTCCCTGAATACTCAGTGGGTAAAGAAATCTGCCTGAAATACAGGAGACCCAGGAAACGTGATTTCAATCCCTATGTTGGGAAGATCCCCTGGAGGAAGAAAATGGCGACCCATTCCAGTATTCTTGCCTGAAGAATTTCATGGACAGAAGAGTCTAATGTGCTACAGTCCTTGGGGTCACACAGACTTGGATATGACTGAGTGACTAAGCAAGCACGTGTGGAATATTGAGCCGTGGCATGTGGGATCTAGCTGTCTGACCAGGGATGGAACTTGGGCCCCCTGCATTGTGAGCTCACCATCTCAGCCACTGGACCACCAAGGAAGTTCCTCTCCTGGCACTTCTTCTTAAAGTATTAGTGATACTCTGCCCTTCCCAATTCAGCTGAAGCATTTTTTACCCATCTAAGGCTGCCAGATTTAGCAAAGAAAAGTACAGGAGAGCCAGGTAAGTTGGGATTTCAGATAAATAACAAATTAATTTACTAGTATATCCCAACTATTATGTGGGTTATACTTAAAATTTTTCCCATTGTTTATCTGAAATTTAAATTAAACTCAGTATCCAGTTTTCAAACTGTGATGCTGGAGAAGACTCTTGAAAGTCCCTTGGACTGCAGGGAGATCAAACCAGTCAATCCTAAAGGAAATCAACCCTGAATATTCATTGGAAGGACTGATGCTGAAGCTGAAGCTCCAATCCTTTGCCCACCTGATGCGAAGAACTGACTCATTGGAAAAGACCGTGATGCTGGGAAGGATTGAAGGCAAGAGGAGAAGGGGACAACAGAGAATGAGATGATTGGATGGCATCACCAACTCAATGGACATGAGCTTGAGAAAACTCCAGGAGATAGTGGAGGACAGGGGAGCCTGGTGTGCTTCAGTCCATGAGGTTGCAAAGAGTTGGGCATGACTTAGCAACTGAAAAACATCAACCCAGTTTTTGTCTGGCAACCCTGCCAACTAATCCTTTAGCCATTCTATGAATGCATGTAGACCCAGGCTCACTCACACTAGAGATATGTGGTTGTATTTGCTGCCTAGTGATCACCCGCGTTGCTTGCAGTGTGCACGTCTCTGGCTGGATGTGTCCAGGCACGCCTCGGCAGTGGGCTCCTGAGGAAGGGCTGACTGCACAGCTCACCTTTGGATGGTGTAAGGCCATTGGAGGGGATATGTGGGGTGCTCCCGAGCTCTGCCAGGGGTAGGCAGATGGGCTTTGAGGCTGTTTACACTGAATTCTAGACTCAGGGAGCAGGCTCTGGGAGTCTCCTTGAGCTCAGCTTCGTGGAGGGTGAAGGAGGCCCCACCTCAGCGTCTCCAGCAGGTGCTGCCCGGCTCTTCCTGAACCCCTCCCCTCTCAGGAGGCTCCTCACCTCACCTATGTAACAGCGGTCCCTGTGGGTCTGCCTTTCAGCCCAGCTCCTTCATCTTCTGGCCAAGGGAAGCCTGGCTTAGGAGGGACAGGAGCGCTCTCAGAGCAGGGTGTCTGTGAGGTCTTCTGAGCATGGGCCCTGCTCCTCCACAGTGAACTCTGCTTTCTACCTTCTTCATTGCTTCTTCCTTCTTTCCTTTCTTTCTCTTTTATTTGCCTATTAGAAGACCATAACTAGTTGCTATTTTTTCATCTCAAAAAGGACACATTTCCCAAAATTGTGACCAGAGATGGCGCAATGTTCCCGTGAACAAGTGGGGGGCCCAAGGAGTGGAGGTGCTCTTCCCGGGCGGTGGGCATGTCGTTCCTGCCGCCCTGCAGCCCGCCGGCCATTGCAGGCAGCACAGTGACTGACGGGAGGATTTATTTCCGCCAACAAGAGAATGGCTCATAATTTACAGCCCACTGAGCCAGCTTCCACCATGTCATTAGAGCCTTCTTTTTGTAGACAGTCATAAATTGTCTTATCACCACTGCTGACATAACATGCTCCTTTTTAAGTGCACCATAATTTTTATTTTTAAGAGAATATTCATCCTTGATGGCCTAGCTCAGGGGCATGTGGCTGCTGCCCTGGAGAGAAGACCTTTTCTGTTCTTTTCTGTTTTGAAAAAGAAGGTATAATTCAGTTCCCACAAGCCACTGGCAGGGTAGGCTTGCAGACATTGGAGGGCAGAAAGATGTTTCTAGACATCGATAGAGGGCCTTGTCTTTCAGGAGGAAGGCATCAGAAGGAGGAAGGCATCAGAAAGGTGAAGGCAAGACTTTACTGCTGGTTTGTGTTGCCTTGATTCCTGGCCCCATCAGAAAGTGTTCTGAATTTCTACTCCAAAGCCTTTGCCTGACACTTCTCAAAGTATCAGTGATACCTGCCCTCCCCAGCTCTAGCTGAAGCGTATGATACCATGTAAGGCTGCCAGATGTAGCAGAGAAAAATACATGGTAGCCAGGTTAAGTGGGAATTTCAGATAGACAGTATAAGTATATCCCAGTGATTGTGTGGGATACATTTATATTGAAATTTTTTCATTGTTTATCTGAAATTCAGATTTAACTGGGCGGCTAGTATTCATCCGCCACCCTCCCAGCTAGTCCTGCGTCTGCTCTAGGGACACATGCATCCCAGGCTGGTGTTCGGTGCCCAGCCTTGGATGTGGCCTTGCTACTGCCCCTGGAGGAGGGCCATGGGCTATGGGTGTGTCCTTGGGCTTTCCATCCCAAAGGGCCAGTTTTCCACCACCCAGGGGCAGTGACTGACTGAGGGTGTCCCAGACTGGGAGTGGAGGCAGCTCTTGGGATGGTGGGCCTCCCAGCCAGGGGGTCCCCAGCTTGGAAAACCTGGTCTTCCTCCCTGCTTCACTAGGCTTGCAGTGTGGAGTGGCTTCCTCTCCTCTGTTTCCTCCAGGGGCAGCAGTATGGCCTGCTGACCCCAGGGGCAGTTCTGTAGGGACCCCAAGAGCCCAGGAGCACAGCCAGATGGGGATGCCAAAGACAGCACGTCACTGATGGCAGGGACTTCCTGGGCCTGTCGCCCGTTCCTGCTGAGACACAGGTGGACCAGTCAGGGCTCTGCTTCCCTTCCCTTGCGGCCTGGTCTGGGACCCAGGGAGCTCACTCACTGTGTGCAGGGAGGGACAAGCACCTCTGGGTGTGACTTGGCCTCCTTGTCTGCCTTTCATCCTGTGCCCTCAGAGCTACCACCTCCATCCTGCCTAGAACATTCGTTCGCTCACTCAACCTCAGGGGGGTCTGAGGCCTTAAGCAAGGCCCTTCTTCCCTCTGAGCCTCGACTCTCCTATCTGTGAAATGGGAGAAAAGATAGGTACTATTCAGGGCAGTTTCCAAAACCAATGAGACACAGACATGCAGGAGAGCCTGGCAGAGGCCTCAGGAGGGCTGGGTATGTTTCTCTTCTTGGCCACCTTCCTCCCCCCCACCCCTTGCCTGGCTCCCATCTGGTGGCCCCAGAGCTGCACGTGGTGTGCTCTTTCTGGGTCTAGGATGTGGAGCATCTGTCTTCAAGGAGTGGCACCTCAGGGCCGGCCAGCCTGGAGCACGTTTGTGTTCACACAGTACACATATACTTCTACAGCGTCTGTGTTCACAGGTAGCGGTCAGATGCCTCCTAGCCTGTGGCCTCATAGTTACAGATCTTATATGCTGCTGTCTAGGCAAGGACACAAGTCTATACCTACCCTGTCTCATAGTCACAGCTCTTTTGTGATGCTGTCTAGACGAGGACACAAGTCTACATCTACCCTACCTCATAGTCACAGCTCTTATGTGATGCTGTCTAGGCAAGGGCACAAGTCTATATCTACCCTGATTCATTCCTGGTGAACACACATATTATGCCCATTTTATCCTCAGTTGGGAAAACCCAGACCCAGAGAAGTTAACTGACTTGCCTGAAGTCACACAGCTAGGAAGGGCAGGGCTGGGTACATGGTCAGTTCAGGAATCTGTGCTCTAAGCCCAGTGATACACTGCCTCTCGTCCTCCTGCCTGGGCATCTGCTCAGTCTGGACCTTCTCTTCCTGTTCTGGGGGCAGGACCTGAGCTCACTTCCTGCCATGCTGTCTTGTTTGTGCCCCAAGTCCTACATGAACTTTGACCTGAGAGGCACAACATCTTGGCCTAAGGGCGGAGACTGAGTGAACGACAGTGACATCTGTGACCCGTGATGGAGCACACTGCTCACTGTTGCGGGTTTATATGAAGGATCAGCTCACAAGATGGAGGGAGAAGGAGCTCAGGAGAAAGACAAAGAATAAGGGATTGGCCCTGATCCAGATGAAGAGAGCAGGACACAAAATCGTATGGGCCACAGAAATATTATATGGTTACCAAAGTTTCCAAAATCACTGTGGATGGTGACTGCAGCCATGAGTTAAAAGACACTTTTTGGAAGGAAAGCTATGATAATCATAGACAACATATTAAAAAGCAAAGACATCACTTTGCTGACAAAGGTCTGTATAGTCAAGGCTATGGTCTTTCCAGTAGTCGTGTACAGATGTGAGTGTTGGACCATAAAGAAGGCTGAATGCTGAAGAATTGATGCTTTCGAACTGTGGTGTTGGAGAAGACTCTTGAGAGTCCTTTGGACAGCAAGGAGATCAAACCAGTCAATCCTAAAGGAAATCAGTCCTGAATACTCATTGGAAGAACTGATGCTGAAGCTGAAGCTTCAATCCTTTGCCTACCTGATGTGAAGAACTGACTCATTGGAAAAGACCCTGATGCTGGGAAAGATTGAAGGCAAGAGGAGAAGGGGGATGACAGAGGATGAGATGGTTGGATGGCGTCACTGATTCAATGGACATGAGTTTGAGCAAGCTCTGGAAGGTGGTGAAGGACACGGAAGCCTGGCGTGCTGCAGTCCATGGGGTCACAAAGAGTCGGACACAACTGAGCGACTGAATTACAGCAACCAGATTTTCCACCTTTTGGAAATGACCGTATGGAATGCCAGGAATGGATAGAGTTTCTGGAGTTCCTACGAGGGAGAGGGGCTGGACGTGGTGACTGGCAACTCTCCAAGGAGCAGAGGAGTCCCTGGTTTCATCCCCAGGAGAAAGCGTGCTGGGCTGGCCAGGGCTGCAGATCCCGTAGCTCTGTTCTCCGAGGCTAGAGTGTCTGGGCGGAGAGAAAGAATAGCAGGGATGTGCTGGCTGGGCTGGGGATTTGGAAGAGTTTAGACTATAAATAGTGAGTATATAAAAAGCCTCAAGTGGATTTTTGGAAGCCCTAAATCCACCACATAGATCCAAGCAAGATAACAGAAACCATTTAGGTTTTAGTAACATCTAAATGTAACTCGGCACAGTGCCTGCCGCCCCACGCTTCGGCTGTCACCATAACCCCTGCCAGCGTCTGCCAAACCAGACACGCGCCTCAGGAGCTCGGCTGTGGGCTACGGCGCGGTGCTGGTCCACTCTCCAGGGAGCGCCCATTTCAAGTCCCATTCTGGAGGCTGAGTAGGCCAGGTGACCAGTCCAGAGTGACACAGCCGGCAGGTGCCGGGCTGGATTCCACCCTCCTCCCAGAGTCGTACCCTGCCTGCTGCCTGCCCCGCCCAAGACCAGGCTCTGGTTGCGCCAGGGCAAGCCTGCCCGAAGCTGTGCTCATGTCAGCAGAAAATCAAAGCAGCGAGCACGTGGACAGGAAAGGGGATGTCCTTGTGTCTTGCTTCTCATGGCCTGCGGTCACCAGGCTTCTCTCGTCTCTGCAGCCCTTGTTTCATGTGACCCATTGACATCATGAAGCCCCTCATGCCCTGGCTCGACAAGCCCGATGCCCACCCTGGTCTCTGGGCAGCTCGGCGTGGACGGGACCTGGCTTTCCTGCCCTTGGCCCTTGACCGGTTGCTGTTCCTGGACATCTGTGGTTGGGTGTTCTGGTCTTAACTTTTTCAGCAAAGTCATTGTCACCTGTCACCAAAGGATAGAGAACCTTTGCAGAGTGACATTTAGGATGATCACTGTCACATTTATAGGGAAAACCCAAGGCTCCAATGAATCGTTCTTTAAACTTGGAGAATTCCCTTCACAGTCCTGCCCGCCCACGTCAGAGTAGCTCATCCTCCCCAGGGTTCTGGAAGACACTGCTGTAGGAAGCCCCAGAAGGAGGTTCCGGCTTGTTTGTGCAGGGGAGGGCCATCGGGCCTGAGAATTCATCTCGCAGGGACGAACGGGGGGCCCAGGGAGCCCCATGAGATGAAAAGTGCTTCTGAGACTCAGTCCCTTGCTGGCACCAAGCTGGGTGTGAGAGGTTCCAGGGCAGAAAAGAGCACCGAAGCAGTTCCTCCTGGGAACAGGAGGGAGGGACACTCTCAGTGAAGGAAGACTTCTTGGAGGAGGTGCCCCAAGGCAGGAGGAATCTGTGTGTGGGGGCGGAGAAGGGAGAAAGGCACACCCAGGGAAGAGATGTCCAAAGCCAGGCAGCCTGGGCCTGAAGGGCTGGTCTATCTGGGAACGTGGCTCCCCATGACAGGGCCGGACGAACAAGAAAGACAGTGCCTGCCTGCAAAGGGCACAAGGGCTGTGCCTTGTGGAGTCTGGGCTCCACCCTGGTGGCCGCAGAGACTCATGGTGGTCTGAGAGGGCTCCCAGGAGCATGTCAGGTGTAGTAGGGGTGGGTTTGAGTGGCAATGAGCTAGAGCTGGAGATCACATGGGGAGTTACCCCCGGAGCCTGTGTTAGTGGTGAGGGCTCTTCCAGGATGGGGCTGGGAAGGAGGGGCTGGGGAGAGAGGCAGGGGAATGTCACAGGGAACCTTCCAGGCCAGGGTCTGGGTGGGGTTGAAGAGGCCAGAGGCAGTGAGGGTGTTAAGTAAAGGGCTAAAGGTGTGGATAGGGGGTGTGGCTTTCTGAAGATGAGGGTGGCTCAGATACTGGCTGGAGCAGGGCAGTGTCTCTCCTCCAGGGATCTAGTCCAGATTCTTGCCAGAGCTGATAAGGCTGCCCCAGACCGGCCCCTGCCTCCTCTCAGACCACCCTCCTCTCACTGTCAGCACTCCTGCCCCTCTACCTTCTTCTGCATCAGGCCCTTTGCATG
Organism: Bubalus kerabau; assembly: GCF_029407905.1. Lineage (NCBI taxonomy): Eukaryota > Metazoa > Chordata > Mammalia > Artiodactyla > Bovidae > Bubalus > Bubalus kerabau. The sequence goes on from NC_073642.1 coordinate 29,575,611, forward strand.
TGCTGGTCCTACTGCAGGTGCAATGCCTAGAGCCGGTGACACCAGGCAGGGGTGGATGGGGGAGTTGGTGCAGATCTAGGGCTGCCCCTGTCTCCTCACCTCAGCTCCTCCCTCGCCCAGGCCACCAGTTCTTCCAATGTAAACACTTGGTGCAGTTTGTGTTTTCCTACTTAGACCTGACAGATGTCCACTCATCTGGGTATTTCCTGTTTATTTCTTTGAGCTCAGCTTAAAAGTCACTTCCTCCAGGAAGCTCAAACCATCCAGTTCAATATGCTTCCAATATCTGACCAGTCCACTGTGCATGGTGGGGGTGGAGGAGGGTGGGTCATACAGGACATCTGGGCTGCTCCGACTTCAGTTTTGCTCTATGTGAGCCTGGAAGCCAGGGGGACTCTGCACCAGGGAGTGGCCTGAATGACTGTTGCACATGGTCCCCCATGTTGCGGGCTGATTCAAGGGGCATGGTCAGAGTAGGGGGGCATTTGGGAGACTGCCAAGTTACACCAGGGGGCATGTGTGAGTGGTAGCAGTGAGAGTGGTGAGAAGAACTCAAACTCTGAACACATTTCCAAGGTAGAAACGATCAGATCCCTGAGAGCCTAGAATGGGGAGGGGTCGAAGGGGCTGCCCTCTACTGTGATGGGAAGTCTGGGGCAGGATGGGGGCTAGGCAGACCAGAGCTGTTTGTGTGGGGGGCCTTGGGTGCAGAGGGGAAACACCCTCAGTGTCCACAGCTCAGCTGTCGGGCCACACGGGGTTAGGAGCCATCGGCTTGTAATGGGCGCCCACAATGTGAGGATGGCAGACCTGTGCCAGGGGCATGGGCAGGGAAGAGGGAAGGAGCCCAAGAATGGGGGCCTGGGGCCCTTGATACCAAGAAGGACCAGGCTGTGGAGACCGAGGAGCAGCTGTGCGGTGGGGAACCAGCAGGGTGAGGGGGGTGTCCCAGAGACCACGTGGGAGAGGCTTCAGGGCCAAGTGGTCACGAGCTGCAGGAAGGGCCTGAGGACCAGGGCTGAGAACCGGCCCCTGGACTTAGTGACATGGGCAGTGGTGACAGAGCTGCTCTGAAAGAAGGGAGAGAAACGGAGGGCTGCTGGAGAGTCTGTTGTCATCTCTGTCTTAGAGACGATGGACCGCAGCAGCTTGTTCATGCACAGAGATCACTTGGCAGCTGGAGCAGGGAAGCCCCTGCGTGACCATAGGGTGGGACGGGGGTCCTCAGGCCGCAGGGGTGGGGCAGCAGAGCCCTTGGGTGTGGTAGGAGAGGAGGGTCTCCCCAGAGAAGGGTGAGGGCCTGGGTAGGGAAGGGTGAGGGCCTGGGAGAGAGAGGGTGGGGCTGGGGTGGGAGTGGAGAGGAGTATGGGGACTTGCATGACCCTAGAAGTGTGGATAGCAAGTGTCAGAGAGACCTGGCGGCTGGTTCTTCAACTGTGGACGACTGTGGGCCCAGAGTGACCATCAGGCGAAGAGCCAGGAGCTCATAGGGTGGGGTGGGGCCACAAGTAGGAGTTCCCTGGGGACCGGGGCAACTGGGGATGGGTGGCTTGGAAAGCGGGGGAGGGCAGAGAGGGACTGCATTGCTGCCTTCTGGCCCCAGTAGCCAATTTGTCCACCCACCCAGCTTGGCTACTCTGCTTGCATCCCCTGAGATGCATGTCCCCACTATCTCTGTGTACACTCCAGTCCCCGAGACAGTAGTTGTCTAGAAAGGGCTCATTTGGAACCCCTCTCTCCAGCTTGTGCCTATAGCCCCACTGCCACCCCATCCACTGCCTTGCTCCATTTGCAGAGACTGCTAAGGGGCCCAAGTTCCTAATTTACTCTCACTTGGAAAGAGTGCTCGGGCAGTGAAGCCGAAACTCGTCCTGGCATCAGAGTGATGGTGTCTTCACCCAGGACCCAGATGCAGGTCCCACTGCTCATCTGCTGAGCCTCCTAGAAGCCAAGGCAAGAAGGGAAACTGGAGAAACTGCAAGGCTTTTATTTTTAGTTGGGACAAGCTTCTGAGGTATTTTGTTTTGCTCATAAATTCCTCGCTTGACACTAAATTTCCATGTGGGAGTTTATGAAAGGAGCACTGAGATAGACAACTGCTAGATCCAGGATAACTTTTGTAGGAGAAGCAGTTTTCACAAGATTCTTCAGACATGGAAGATCCAGATATAAAAGGAGAGTCTAACCAGAAAGATAAGGAGGTGGGGAGCGGGAGCTGTTTATGGCCCCCCCATCCCAGATGGTCAGACATCCCCTCAGAAAGGAGTAAAGTAGGAATTGGAGCCCACACTAAGGAGGTGATGAGATAAACAGGCAGCAACACAGAATGGAAGGGAGAGCATGGAACATGGGAAGGGCAAGCCCTCTGACCCACCACAGCTAGAGGCAATGGCTCCAGGTGGGATTTGGGCTGAAAAGACTTGAGGTTGGTTGGGGATCCCCGGTTTGTAGATTCCCTGGGCCTGGGTGAAGCTTTCTCTGGGACTGTGGGTGGGGTGAAGATGGAGGTGCATGAAGGGAGGCAGAGGTCTGCTCTTTCCCACCCCACCCTCATCTCAGGTTCTCTCACTGGGTGCTGTATGCGGTGTCTGTGTCAGCATCTCCTGTCCCCCAGGCTGGGGACCGGTGTGCCATCCAGGCTCGGTGGCGGGGCTGTCAGCTCCACAGGATGCATTTGTGCGTCTCATCAGGCGTCACACCTCTGAAGGCTGCATAGCCTAAAGCACCCAGGGGTTCTCCCAACAGAAGGATAGGATTTGAAAATTCATGCTAACCAGGTAATGGAAGAGCCCTTGCTTTGCCAAAGGAATCACAACAGATTTTCATTAAAAACACCACGCACTCTACCTCTGCTGTAGGATGTCAATAGATGCTACAAGAAAAAAGGTCAGATAACATGTGAGAGGGTTAAACAGGTTCTCTTTACTGCAGTATGCCTCAGAGGCACTAGTGCCACAGTCATCAAATCCAAGAGATGCCCTTGAGTAGAAGAAGATCAGGGTTTGACATGTTACTAAGAAAGGAAATGTGTCCAAGTTGGGGAGTGTCACGGGGACCCTTCCATGAAGCTGTGCTGGTAAAGGCTGCAGTCGGTGCAGAAGATGAGAAGTAAACCACCACCAGAGAGGGACTGCACAGTCCTGTGGCCTCTGTCCTGGCCATTGTGGAGTCAGGGAGGAATCCCGACCCTTTGAACGGCCAGCCTGTTCTCAACTGGGGCCACGCCACCCATGTGGTCCCCAAGGGGTTTCAGGAGCTGTGTCCCAGATCACTGGTGGGAGCAAACAGAAACCTACTTGGGAAGATCTTCAATTTCGGTCCAGGCCAGTGGTGATCACAAAACACCATCTATGAGATTTCCGGGATGTTAAAATGCAAGGAAATGTGCAACGAGGCCTGGTGGAGGACAGGACATTTCCATGCCCCCCGGAGGCTCCTGGTGCCCGGCAGCAGTGGTCACCATTTGTTCAGTGCAAACTTGGTGCCAGATTGGGTGAGGGACTTGGCCTGCTTCAGCTTTGACTGGCCTTGCGGCTCTTGCGTGGAGACAGCATCACCACTGCCATTTCTGGCAGAGGGTACTGGAGAAACTCTGCCTGGAGCTGCACAGAGCAGGGGCGAAGGTCTGCTGAGGGCTTGCTCTTCCCCTACATCAGACACTCTGGGGGCCACCCTGACCTGCCAAATGGAGCACATGTCCAGAAATGCAATTTTTCAATCAAGTGCCTGTTGCCTAAATGGAGGCAGTTTCTGGATCAAATTCTGCTCCAGCACACCCCAGTAGCTATGTGAAGTCATCTTCTGTTCAGTGGTCTGGGCAGTACTGGGCATCTCGTGGCCCCAGCTGTATAAGCCTGCACTTGTGTAAAGGGGTCAGCCTTTGTGTAAAGTAATATCCATCAGCAATGCTGCCGTCTCTGGTGTGATTTGAGAAGATGCTGGCATAAATATCAGGCTGTCATGTTAGCATTTGCTAAAACTTCTGAAGGGACTTCCCTGGTAGTCCACCACTGGTTATCCCAGTGCCACTGCAAGGGGTGCATGTTCAATCCCTGATGGGGGAACTAAGACACCCACATGCTGCATGGTGCAGTCAAAAAGTAATTAAAAAAAAAAAAAAACAACTTCTGAAAAATGTCCTGGTTCCAGTCACCTTTCTGGTCCATGTCCTATCTACCAGTAGGTCTGTTGACCTCCCCCTCCCTGCAGAGCTGTGCGACCCCCGAGGGCAGTCTGGAGAGCTGAAGCTAGAGTGAGTGGGAAACCCCCTTCCTGCAGGAGGATGAGCCAAGTTGCATTCCAGGTCCCATTACAGAGCAGAGGGCTAGACTTCTGTTATTGAGCCATCCTGTCACCATGAAATCAACAGGAAGCCACAGGAGGCACTATGATTTGGGATGTTCATTTTGGGAAGCTGCTCTGCTTACCACATTGAAGCCAAGATATTGTCCGGGCACATCCACAATAAATGGGAAGTTTAGCCCCAAATGAGCAGATGTTAATAAATTCCAATCCCTCCAAATAAAAATTCAGATGCATTTTAGTCTACTCTCAGCTCAGTGGGCTGAATCCCTTAATCTACTAGATTGTTATGGAAAAACCCTTATCTCTGTCTGTCAAAATCACTGCTGTCATGGGGTGCACTCTTGGGAGGCATGAGCTGCCTCATAATAACTTAGATTTTGTGCAGTGTAGCCTTAGCGTGAAGAGAGTCACACACTTTTTTTTTTCATGTTTTCTTTTTTATTGTGGTAAAAGTCACATAATATAAAACATACTGTTTTAACCATATATATGGTGAATGAACTCAGTGGTACTAAGGACATACACATAGTTGTGCAACTCTCACCATCATCAATCTCCCAAATTTTCCACCTTCCTGAACTGAAACTCTGTCCCCATTAAACACTAACTCCCCATCCCCCTCCCCACACCCACACCCCCACAACCCCCGATCCCTGGCATCTACCAGTGTACTTTCTGCCTCTATGAAATTGACTATTCTAAATACTTCACATAATGGAATCAAACAGTATTTGTCTGCACCTAATGTATATTGGAATGCATTTTTAAGGTTAACTTAATAATGTCCTGCAAACAGATGGTGCCTTTTTTTCCCCTGTGCTAAACAGTAGCTTCTCATTAGTTATCTATTTTATACATGGAGGATTGTATATGTCAATTCTCATCTTCCAGTTCATCCCACTGCCTCCTATCCCCCCTTGGTTTCCATACATTGGTTCTCTACCCGTGTCTCTATTTCTGCTCTGGAAATAGGTTCACCAGTATTATTTTCTAGATTCCACATATATGTATTAACATATGATATTTGTTTTTCTCTTTCTGACTTACTTCACTCTGTTTGACAGCTTTTAGGTCCACCCTGAGGGTCACAGACTTGAAGGAGAACAACACAGGTTTCAGGCCAGGGCCTGGGGACAGTCTGGACAACAGGGGCCAGAAGGGGACAGGTATATTGCTGGTAAGTGACAGTGACCCTCCTCTGTTGGCAGCCAGGGTGGCATTGGGAGGAGGTAGGCTGCAAGTTCTGGCTTTGCCTGTGCCCCATTGGGCGGTATAATCTCCCACAGGGCAATCCCACCTGCCTTCCGGCCTCCTGCCTCATGGGTGGGCAGGGTGAGGCTGTCTGCAGGTGGGGAAGGAGGGGTCTGCATCCTGCCTGGTGGGGCAGGCCCAGGGAGCTGAGCCCGCTTGGCAGGGGAGAAAAGGGAGGACAGACTGCATTTAGTGCAGAGAAGAGGAGAAGGTGTGGGGAATCAATTCCAGTTCCAAAAGGGGCCTCTGGCAGGAGATCGTGTGTGCAGGAGTTCGGCTGGTCCCTGTCGGGCCTCCCATGCTCCCACCTCCACTGGGGTGACTCATGCCTGCATAAAGGGTGAATCATGTGGGTTATGAAACCAAAGGGCTCCTGAGAGGGAGGCTGGAGAGGCCCCAGGGAGGCCATCATCCTTGGGTCCTGCTCTGTCCCCACCGGCTCCTGCCTTTCATCACCTGCCTTCTACATGCCAAGCCACAGACGCACATCCTGAGCTCTCTACAGCCATCCAGAGGCAGACGGTCAGGTCACTGGTCCTCTTCCCACTTAAAGGCCTTCCTGGCCTAGTTTCTGCTTTGCTGCCAGTGTTAATCAGGGTGAAGCCTTGCTTCCCACGTGTTGCCAGTTGGGACCAACAGCCCTTGGGAGGAATGGCAGAAGAGACCCCGGCCAGTCACCTGTCCCATGTGCGACACTCCTGGAAATCTCCAGGTGCACCAAGTGTGTCTCTACTGGACTCTAGACTGCTGGAGGCAGCAGAGCCAGGAAGACCCCACTGACTGTTTCCCTGACTGGTCCCAGGGTCGGGCAGTGGGGGTCGGGTGGCGTTGAAGTCTGCACAACTAGTGATCTACTGCGAGGCAGGCCAGAGCTCATACAAACACTCAACAAAAGCTGGTGCGTGGCCAGCGCTCCTGTCATCCTCTGAACAGCGCCACCGGGGAGATGACTGTTGTCACTGCACTCACAGATAAAGGGGTGGCAGCTTGCCCACGGTCGCGCTGCTGGGAAATGGACAGTTGGGGACCCACAGCGCCGTCCTCCCCCAGGAGGGCTGTCCCCGAGGTTCCTCCCAAAGCCAAACGTCTCTGGCCCCCTTGCTGTGTCCCACTGTCAGGCCTGGTTTTCAGCGGGGCCGACCTGTCTTTCCTTGTGGTTTCTTCGCCCAATACTCAGGCGAGCCGCGCTCTCACGCGGGGACGAGTAAGGCTTTGCGTGCAGGAGGTCCAACACTGTTAGGCAAATGACGGAGGCCCCCAGGCACCCCGACGGGAGGGAGATGCCGGCAACCAGGCTGGGAGTGGGACTCACCTGAGATGCCCTGGCCCTTCCGGCCGCTGGGGGAACGCGTGTCCCGAGCGCCCCCTTAGTCTGCGGGAAGTTACGGGGTGAGGGGGGAGCTCTTTGCCCAGGGCGCGCGAGGGCCGGGTGCCGGCCACCGAGCGCGGGCCAGGGCACTGCCGGGCCGCGCGGGCGGGAACGCGCGGCGGCCGCCTCCTCCTCCCCTCGCTCCCGCCCGCAGCGGCGGCGGCGGCGCTTCCCCGGCGCGGAGCGGCTTTAAAAGGCGGCACCCCACCCCCCGGCGCACTCGCCGCTCCGGCGCCGCGCGAGCCTGCCACTGCCATGCCTCCGCGCGCGCAGCCCGCGCCCGGGCCCCGGCCGCCGCCCCGCGCCCCCGCCGGCGCCGGGGACGCGGGCCCCGACTCGAGGGCCGCCGGCGGGCCCGGGCTCCGGCCGCTCGCGCCGCGCCCTTGGCGCTGGCTGCTGCTACTCGCGCTGCCCGCCGCCTGCTCCGCGCCGCCGCCGCCGCGCCCCGTCTACACCAACCACTGGGCGGTGCAAGTGCTGGGCGGCCCGGCCGTGGCGGACCGCGTGGCCGCGGCGCACGGCTACCTCAACTTGGGCCAGGTGAGTGCGGTGGCCCCGCGCGCCCAAAACTTTGGCTGCCGCCGGCGGGCGCGGCGCGAGGGGGCGCCCTGTGAGGAGTCTCCCGGAGCGCGGCGCGGGGTCCTCGGCGGCCAACGGGGCAGCACCCCCACGCGGACACCTGCCCAGCCGCGCGGGTGGGGAGCCCGTGGAGAGCGCCGTCCTCCCGTGTCCCCTCAGGTCCTCCAGCCGCCGACCCGGCCCATCGGCGCCGGCCCTCCAACTAGACGGGCGGCGCGGGGCTCCGGACCCTGTACGCGCACAGGTGGGGACTGAGGTCGTGCGCTCCCTCGGCGTCCGCGTCTCTCGGAGGGAGGGCGGCCGGAGTCGAGGAGGCTTTCCGGGCGGCCTGGACCCCGCAGCCAGAGGCGAGGGTCCACCCTTTAATCCCCTCGAGGCCCCCGGCAGGGGTGGGGGGAGTTGGCTTCGTCTCTGGGCCTCTGGTAGGCGGGTCTGATAGCAGTTCTCTGCGGACCGGTCGTGTGACCTTAGGCTGGTCTCTTCCTTCTTTTCCATCCGCCCGCGTGTCGGGACGTTGACCTTGTGTACTTAGCTGCGCAGGTGGTTGGGACGGGACGGTCCAGTGTTTCGGGCCGCAGAGCACCTGCCGGGGCCTGACCACTCCCGCGCCTGGCTCGCAGGAGTGCTGTCAGCGAGCAAGAGGGGACAAGCCTGGGGCAGGACCGCGGGTGGGGTAGCTCCATAGGACCTCAGAGGCAGGCTCCCTTTTCCTGTGCCAACCCAGCCCGGTGGGTTGATCCTGATCTATGGCGGGTGGGGGCCCACCGGGGGACCTCTCTCTGCATTGAGCAAACCTCCAACAAACTACACACTTAGAGGATCAAGTGGAGTGACAGGGACGCGCCTGCTCATAACTGAGACCTTGCCACCAGCCAGCGTTAAATTTAGTTTCATCATTATCCGTGGCAGAAGTGGGCCACCTCTGGTGTGGCTCTGATGTGAGTGACATTTCTTTGCATCCTAAGTCCGGTGCGAACGCTGCTAACGTGAGTTGTGCGGCCTTCTGGAAACGTAGATCCTGCTGTCTGAACTGTACTTCACACCGCGCGAGTCAGAGAGTGTCTGAAATAACCCATCATGTCCTTGGTGTGTCTTTTTGTTGTATATTGAACACTCAGGTCTCTGCAAACATCCTGTAATTTAAGATTTGCCTTTGGGCAGCACTGGCTTCAGTTCCTAAATCCGAGGTTCCTAAATCTCCTGGTTCACAGTCCAGATGAAGAAAGTACTTCTTGGTGCCCTTCTGGCGCCTGCTTCCCCTGTTGGCTCAGGCCCGGCTCCTGCCACAGTTCATTGCTCCGCCCAGGTGGCCCGGCAGTTTGTCTTCAGCTAAAAGTGACTCTTTAATGGCACAGTAAATTACAAAGTGCCTGGGTTCCTGGCTCTTATAATTAAGTGAACAGAGGGAAACTGAAGTTGAGCAGGGAGCTCCCGAACATTGCAGTAGAGGCCTGGTGAGGCCCCTTACCACTCCTGCCCTCAGGCATCAGAACCGCCAGCCCCCTGACCACACCCCATCTTCAAACAACTTGCATCCCACTACTGAGGGGCTTGTGCAGTGAAGCCTGCTGTCTTTGCTTTGCCTGTGGGAGAGGTTTTGTTGGGTTGTGCACCCTTCCCCCCGGATCTCCTGGGGAATGTCCAGAGCAGCCGAGGTGGGCTGCACACAGCCTGGCACTCAGCCTGGGAATGGGATGCTGCTGGGACTAATGCAGGAGGCCGTCACACACCCAGGGGATAAGAGCTGTCTTGGAGGTGAGTGTGTGTGTGTTTGTGTACACGTGTGTGATTTCTCAAGGAGGGCCTGTTACCCTGTATTCCCAGTGCAGCTTTCCTCCCCACCTCCCCCAAGTGCACTGCTAATGTGGAAAAGGCCTGGAGCAGTCCGGCCTCTACCTACTCAATAAGAACTCTTTAAAAACCTTATTTGCCTTCTTCAGCCAGGAGAATTTGTGACTCATAAATAAGATGTATATATTATTAGCTTTGATTTATGGGTGAGTGAGCCATGGTGAAGTGAGGGCTGGGAGCGCTTTGTGTCCACACGGCAGAGTGTGTCACCTCTGATGGTTGTACTATGCTTTGTCTCCTTCCACGTTCCTGGCTCCCAGTTTTCCTGTGAGTGACCTTCCCTAGACCCTTAGTGGGCAGCTGGTGTTGTGCCCGGTGCCTGCCCTGACTCTTCATCCTGGTCTTTGCTGCACTCAAACCCTGACTTTACCTTCATACAACCATGGACCTGATCCCATTTATCTTGTGTGGTGCAGGTCAAATGATTCAAGTTGTTATTCACCTGTCTTGAATCATGGATCCCTTTCAGAGTCTGAGAGAGGCTCTGGATCCTCTCCATTTAAAAATATACATCATTGGGAACAGGACAAACATGTTTCTTTTTTGCCCCTCAACGAATTATAATGGGAATCCCAGATAATGCAACATAATTTCCAAAAAAAGAATAAAGATTGGGAAGAGCCAAATGTCAGTCTTGACAGATAACAAAATTAACCATATGGATAATCCAAGAGAACCCAGAGGCCAACTATTAGAACTAAGGAGAGAGAGAAGTGGGGGCTTGATTGACAAGAGACCCCTGACGATGGCCACAGCTGCGAGGACAGCATAAGAGCTGTTAGATACTTAGGAATCAATCCTAGAGAAGTGTCAGACTCCCGTGGAGAGGATTATAAAACATTGTAAAAAAGTGTTGGGAAAAAGAAGGCAAGAATGATGGAGAGAGAGATTACATTCATGATGGGAGAGGTGACTGTCACAGGTCCCCTCAACTAATGTGTAAATTCAGTATAAGCTAGTTTTAGTGCAAGTAGATTTTTATATTGAATATGAAATCACACAAATACCATAGATGACTCCGAGAAGGAAGATGGGGAGGGCAGTGTCTGCCACCATGAGTTTCAGTGGTCATGGCAGTTCTGCCATGGCCTGGTGATGGTTGTGTCCGTAGGTGACATTGACTCCAGCCCAGGCATATGTGGGAGCTTGTGTGTGAGCCAAAGAGGTTCTTGTGGATGGGAGGGCTGGGCAGTCCAGGACATGGTGCTGAGAGAGCCAGGTCTCCACAGGGAAGGGCAGCAGACCCTCACCCCCACTCTGTATGGGAACTCCAGATAGGATGAGAGCCTGAGTGTGTATCATTGGGGAAGACCTTCATCACATCAGCAAAGGAGAGGATTTCTGTTTATAACTTATTTTACTGAAGTATAGTTGAATTACATATTGGGTCAATTTCAGAGTGAATCAGTTGTACATACATAAATATTGTTTTTTATGTTCTTCATTCGCAGGATACTGAATGTAGTTCCTTGTGCTATATAGTAGGACCTTCTTGTTTATCCATCCTATAGATAACAATTGGCATCTGCTAACCCCAAACTCCCAGTCCATCCTTCCCCCACCATGCCTCCCCTTGGTAACCCCAGGTCTGTTCTCTGTGTCTGTGAGTCTGTTTTTATTTCGTAGGTAAGTTGATTTGTGTCATATTTTAGATTGCCACTTCATTCTTTTTTGTGGCTGAGCAGTATTCCATTGTATTCTATTTCACTGCTAAGTCACATCCAACTCTTTGAGACCCTGTGGACAGTAGCGTGCCAAGCTCCTCTGTCCATGGGATTCCTCAGGTAAGAAGTTTGGAGTGGGGTGCCGTTTCCTTCTCTATTGTATATATGTGCCACATTTTCTTTATCTATTCAGTTGTTGATGGACATTTAGTTTGCTTCCATGACTTGGCTATTGTGAATAGTGCTGCCATGAACATAGGGCTGCATGTATATTTTTGAATTATAGTTTTGTTCAGATATATGCTCAGGAGTGGAATTGCAGGGTCATATGGTAGTTCTGTTTTTAGTTTTTTGAACACTCTCCATACTTTGCTCCATAGTGGCTACACCTATTTTCATTCTAACCAACAGTGTAAGAGAGTTGAGAAAGGAAAGGATTTCTTAAACAAGACACAAAAAGATCAAATAGAGAAGGGAAGAGATTGATCCATTAAATGTTCTGTATAATAAAGGTGTCATGAAGGCAATGGCACCCCACTCCAGTACTCTTGCCTGGAAAATCCCAGGGACGGAGGAGCCTGGTAGGCTGCAGTCCATGGGGCCGCTAAGAGTCGGACACGACTGAGCGACTTCACTTTCACTTTTCACTTTTATGCACTGGAGAAGGAAATGGCAACCCACTCCAGTGTTCTTGCCTAGAGAATCCCAGGGACGGGGCAGCCTGGTGGGCTGCCATCTATGGGATCACACAGAGTCGGACATGACTGAGGTGACTTAGCAGCAGCAGCAACATTAAAAAACCAAATAAGAGAGTAGGAAGTATTTATAACATATAACAGTATTTTATAACGTATAACAGATTCATGTGTAGATTATTTAAAAGGCTATAAATGAATAATGGAGGGGGAAATAGCAACCCACTTCAGTATTCTTGCCTGGAGGATCCCATGGACAGAGGAGCCTGGTGGGCTACAGTCCATGGGTTTGCAAAGAGTCGGACACGACTGAGCAACTAACATACGTAAATGAATAAGAAAAAGGATAAGTGCCAGGTAGACAAATGGGGAGGTATATATGAATAGGGAATTGAATGAAAGGCAAACCCAGGTAAGAAAAAGTGCCCAGCCTCCCCGGGAACTGATGGGCCTTAAGGTGGCCGTCCCACTTCACGCCTGTGGGGTTGGCAGACCGAGATGGTGTCAGCATCAAGGGCTGCCTGGGCTGCGGAGGAGCCAGGAATTGGCAGTGGGTACAGCTGATTGGAGAGCAATAGGAGGTCGGTTATGTCAGCATGTCCGCGTCCTGGCTTCAGCCTGGGAGATCCTCACTGCTGCCCCAGGAGACTTGTACAGGAGTGTCCACGGGGTCATCTCTAGATGAAGGGAGACACCACCTAAATACCACCAGGAGAAGAATGGAGGAGAAAAGTTGTCACACCATAGGGTACTCAACAGTACTTAGAAAAGAGGGAACTAGGTGTGTATCTACATAGACACATCCCAGAATTAATGTTGAGTGAACATGGCACGTTGCAGATGCACAGTGTAATAGTATTTATGTAAACTTTTAAAAAACACTAAGCCATTTTGTAGAACTTAGGAATGCTTACACAGCTAGTGAAAGTATAGAAGCTTGGGCTGGAAGGATCCACATCAAATTCTAGTTAGTAGAATTTCAAACTTAATCTGCAATGTTCTAATTCCTAATCCACTTTAGGAGCATATAGGTATTTGTTGTTGTTTAGTTGCTGAGTCATGTCCGACTCTTATGACCCCTTGGACTATAGCCCATCAGGCTCCTCAGTCCATGGGATTCTCCAGGCAAGAATGCTGGATTTGGGTTGCCATTCCCTTCTCCAAGGGATCTTCCTGACCCAGGGATTGGACCTGCCTCTCCTGCAGTGGCAGGCAGATTCCTTACCACTAAGCCACCTGGGAAGGCGAGGCATATATGTATATGTGTAATATATGTAAGTTATATACAAAATTATGTTTAAGCATTTTGCACTTTTGTGTGTGTCAGAACATATTATATACACCCACTTGCATACAGACATGCATATGTACATGGATATACACATGCACATTCATATGCATATACATGTATCCACATACACCTACATACATGCACACACAGATATACACGTGCAGTGTTAAAGGAGGGGGAGAAAAATGTACATCATACCCATGTATGACTGTTCTTGGGCCCAGGTGAGAAGGCCCTGCCTAAAGTCTCAGGCTGGTCACCCGTGGGCTCAGGTGAGAATGCCCTACCGAGACTAAAGTCCAGGCTGGGTTGGTCCACTTGTGTAGGAAGCGGTGACCTGGAGAAACAGAAGTCCTGGCTGCAGTCACAAGGTTCTTGGGACGGAGCTGTATCTGGAGCCCATGCACCGCTCTGCCAGTCATCTTTCTCTGTCAGGTCAGCTCTCGGCAGAGGTGGCCTCAGCCCAGCCTACATCATCACCTCTGACGTTGCTCACTCAGAGAAAAGACAGGTTGTTCATTCACATGAGAAGTATGGCAGCAAGCCATTGGCCCCCACTGGATACAGCAGCACGGCGTCGGCAGCTCTTAGAAGTGATGTTTATCTTAAGGGTGGCACTGAGGCTCTGTGCTTGCCCTTGCATTTCTGCTTTGCCTGGAGTATTGAGCTAATTTGTTGGTTCTGAGTCTGAGCATAAAACAGCAGGCTGGCTGCCAGGGCCCTGAAAGATCTAAGAGCCATAAATGGTTTTGAACTTTCCTTAAATAGTTTTACTTAAAATAGCTACTGAGCTTAGTGTACCTGGCCCAGAATTTCAGGTGGGCCTTTGTCATTCACTTGTCAACAGAGGAAAATTGTCTTGCTGCACACAGCTTGTTCTTACAACCAGGAGCAAGCTGAAGCTTTAGCCAGGTATTAGAAGTGATGGGCCGGAACTTGTTCCAGTGAGTGTTGGGGACTTGGGAGGGACAAGGGGAGCCCAGAACAGCAGTCACTAGGTACTGGTTTTCACCTGGAGGCTATCTTGCTCTTATGCTCTCAACTGGGAGCCATACTCCTGGATGGTCTATGAACAGCAAGGGCAAGTTTCTGGTGTGAGCTGGGGCGGGGCGGGGGCGGGGGGCGTGGTTGGGGGATGGGGATAGACAGAACTGGGACTGCAAAAGTCATGTAGTATTACATGTTCCTGTCTGCCCTCTTCATTCAGATGGTAATGGATTGAAGTGGACAGGGCTTTATTTGATGGGCAATATGGTGAGTCACTGGGGCTACAGTTGGGGGAGGTGAGAAAAGCTTGAGTTGCAATGCATGGCACTGGGAGAGCCCCCAAGGCCAGGGTCCGAGGACTGAGAACCCGGCCAGGGGGCTAGCCAGCTCTATGGCCCATTGGGAAAGTTGTTTTAAACTTCTCCCAGCAGAGGCCAAGGGTGTTGGTCCTGGTGGAGCGGAAGAGCCTGAGGGTTGTCTGGACCCCTCCCTGGTCTTGGACTACACAGGACTGTCTACACTTTGGGGAACACTCCAGGGTCCTCAGGATCTCTGGGCTCCTGCACAGGTCTGGCCTCTAGAAAGCAGTTCCTCTGGTCTTTTCTGGCACCTCTGGCACTGGCGCCCCTCTCTCCAGCCAGCACCCTGCCCATGGAGGCCTTCACGATCACGAGTTGTCCTTTCCAGCTGGGATTGCAGCATGGCCTTGGCACTGACTGGAGACCCTGGTGTGTGCTTGGCCTTGGCCGTTGGTTCCCTGGGACTGCTGTCACCATGGAGCCTGGTACTGACCTGCAGGTGCTGCTGGGCCTGTTCACCATGAGGAGACCTCGGTCCAGTTAAGCGTGACTTGCTACACATTACAAACCAGCAGGCTGGGGCCCAAAGCCCTCCCTTCTGACTGTCCTGCCTGCTTACCCGCCTGGCAGAGGGCCGTCACCCTGCATCTCAGACGGGTAAGCCATTGGGCGAGGAGCCTTTCAGCTGGGTGCTGCCGCTGACACATGGGCCCGTGTGGACCCACCAGCCTCGAGTGTGCATACAGTGCCGGTGCTGGTGTGATCCATGCTGCATGGTCTTTGCTGGCTCCTTCTGCTTCACACTGAGGCTTACTCCTAAATCTCCATGGTGGAGGGAAAAACCCATCCCTCCCCAGGGGCCGCACACAGTCCTTCGTAGTCTGAGGCTTTCCCCTAGATGGGCCCTCCTCCCCCTCCCTGTGGATCCCGGTTCACCCAGAGCTGGAGGCCTGGAGGGTGCCGCCACTGTCTTGCTCCCATGCCTCCTGTGCTGTCTGTAACCACGCTTCTCTCTTTGGCCTCCTGTTCCCCCACTTCTCCCCGTCCAGGGCATGTAGACCCTCCTGCCCCTTCTACTGCCTTCTGCTCTGGGCAGACCCCTCACTCTGCACTTGCTTCCTCGTGGCATCCTTGGTGCTATTCTGTCAAGCGAGAAGGGCTCTCTCCTTCTACAGCCCTCCCGGTCAGTGCCTTGTCCTTCCTGGCTGGCTGCTGCTCTGCAGCCATGCCCCTGAGCTCCCAGGCCTCTGTAGTGCTGTCTGCCGGCCTGTCTGTGCCTCCACTGGACTCTGTGCTTTGTGGGCACCTCAGTTCACACCCATTGTCTGGCTGCTCCCGGGGATGAGGTCCGATGGAGCTGTCTCTCTGGGGCAGAGCCGTCGGCCCAGGGCAACCTGTGCCTGGCAGACATGCCCATATTGATTCAGACTGTGTTTGTTAAGTGCTTCCCTGGGTGCTGGGCCCTCAGAGTCAAGGGGAAGGCGCCCCTGGGAGAGCCTCTCATGGGGGGCAGGGTGCAGGCATTGTGACTGAGCACAATCAGGTTCCTCTCAGCATCTGGACAGAACCGTCTCCTCTCTACGGCTTATCTGGATCCCTGCTTGTGGGAACCTCTTGGCGGGCCCCTCCCAGCTCCATGGTGCGGGGGGAGGAGCTGCCCTGTGATGCTGTAGCTGCCCCCCAGTCTGGTCGGCTATATACCCCGGCCCCGCACCACCCTATAGGGTCCCGTCATCCTGCCGAGTCCTCGTCTGTGTGTGGTCCAGTGTCTCTGCTTGTGGAGTGTTGCAGACCTGGTGGCAGGCATGAGGCCCTGTCCAGCACCGCACAGAATGGGATGAGCAGCCATCAACTCTCGGGAGGGAGCCTTGTACTCATGGGATGGGACCGGATCTGCAGCTTGAGTTCCCATGGTAACCGGCCCATCAATGCCCTCAGTGTCAAGACGGTAGGACCATGGAGAAGAAGAAACAGGCTCATTGTCTCTGCCTTGGCCGCTTGGGCCCAAACCAGACACACTCTGCAGGGCTGGACAGTCCTGGCCACTGTGGGGCACAACCTGGCCAGAGAGGGGCTGTGGGCTTCAGCTTCCTGACCTCCCTGGAGCCTCATGACTTCCTGCCCCTGGCGCCGTCTTCCTTGTTGGTCTGCTCAATGGGAGAAAGGGCCTGTCTGCCACAGGGGTGAATAAACCGTGTCCAGTGTCGTGGTCGGGTGCTTCCCATTTTGTTTGTGCTATGGTTCTCAGAGATGACCTCCTGTATTCATTCCACCAGAACCATCATTGCCTGTGAAAGGACCTGGCCCACCCTGTGATCCTTGTCAGATGCCCCGAGGTGGACAGTTGGGGCAGGAGGGAGCAAGGGGCAGGGTTGGGGAGCCCTCTCGTCAGATAAGGGCCTAAGGTCCCCTGGTCTGGAGAAGAGGCTGTTCTTCCACTCACCCATCATAATCCTCCAAGTCGGAAACCAGGGCATCACTGGGTTCCCCTTCCTTCCTCCCTGGTGCCCGTCTGCGACTCCTCCTCTCTGCCTCCTGGTCGTGCCTGCAGCCTCCTCTCTGCGCCTGGGTTTCTGCCTCCCTGTGCCATTCCCCACCCCAAGCTGTTCGTTCCCTGCCTTGAAATCACAGAGGCTCTTCTGTAGCGGAGCCTAACTGTGTGGCCCTTGGGAGTGAGCTGTCCCCCCTGCCCCCTGCCTCTCCATCCCCACCCAGAGCCCTCACAGTTGCCAGACACCCCAGCTGGTCCAGACCTTCGCTGAGCCGGAAGTGTGCCACATGCCTTTTCTTTCTCTTCATCTGCTGTTTTGGGGCTGCTGCTTTAACCTGGGCACCCGTTCCCATGGAGCCCACCTGGAGAGCCTGCCCCTCTTCAGGACTAACTGAAGTGCTGTTTCCTGCCCTGTCTGCTGCCTGGTGGGGCAGTGCTCTGGTCTTCAAGTTCCAGGGCCCTGGCCTGATAGGGAGCCTGTCTCCCTGCCACCCCACAGCCTCTTGTGGTCTGGTCCCAGGCCCGCTGTCCACTCCCACACCACCTCCAGAAGCACCGGGGGACTGGGTCATTTGGCCACTGGGTCCCAGGACCTCTGTCACGACTGCCACCAGTTGGCTTTGAGCTGCCCTTGTTCACCAGGCACTGCTGTGATCATCACCCCTGAGCCCTATTAACCCTGTTACACATATGAGCAAGCTTAGGCACAGAGCAGCTGAGTAACTCATTGAGGCTCAGACCCGTTAGAGCAAGGCTTTCCACAGAGGCAGCTTTCATTCCAGCATCCACTTTGGGAAAGGCTGCGGAGAGCAGGTGGCCATGGGGCTGCAGTCGGGGTTTCCTAACTGGTGAGGCAGAGGGTGCAGTCCGGGCAAAGGAAAGACTGAGATATAGCAGTGCCTCATGTCCAGAAGATGTTGGCACCCTCCCAATGAGGGGCAGGGCTGAGCTGCACGTTCAGACCCTCCCTTCTTACCAGGTCCCTGGGCTAGGGCTTCCCTTCAGAGGCTTAGGGGCGCTAGCGGTAAATAATCTGCCAGTGCAGGTTAGACCAAGAGACGTGGACTCAATCCCTGTGTCGGGAAGATCCCCAGGAGGAGGACATGGCAACCCACTCCAGGATTCTTGCCTGGAGAATCCCATAGACGGAGGAGCCTGGTGGGCTGCAGTCCATGGGGTCACAGAGAGTCGGACACAACTGAAGTGACTAGGCACACATTCATGTGCAGGAATGAAGGTGGCCCATAGCACTCCTGACCTCTAGAGTCCGAGAGTCTCAGGGCAGGGAGCTTCCCTTGGACACCTCCCATGGCCCATTGAA
The DNA here is from genome assembly GCF_029407905.1 of Bubalus kerabau. NCBI lineage: Eukaryota > Metazoa > Chordata > Mammalia > Artiodactyla > Bovidae > Bubalus > Bubalus kerabau. Next base: position 29,593,714 of record NC_073642.1, read on the forward strand.
GCCCCCGTGTTTTCCACCTTGGATGAGAGTAGAGAACTGTCCAGCAGACACCCAGCCAGAAAGCAGAACCGCAGAGAAGGGCCTTTGTGACCCAGGGTGGCACCCAGAGTGGCCTGGCCTGGCCATGAAACTGTGTAGTTACTTGATTTTCTTTGTGTAATACCAAAGAATACAGTATGTAGAAAAGTTGGAAAATATGGAAAAGAGCAAAAGACACTGAGAAAAGATCATTGATAATTCTACCCCTGTCCCAGATAAACACTGTTAACATTTTGGGCTGTGCCCTCTTATCGTTTAGCTTTTTAGACTGTGTGGGTGTGTGCGTGTGTGCATGCATGTTCGTTTGTATATCTGGGTATATGGGTGTACACACACGTGTACAGACAGTTTTAGGCCAATGGTGTTGCACAGATGTTGCAGGTGTACCTCCCGGGTCTGTAACTGTTTTGTGGTGAAATTTTTAATGAATGTTCAGTGCCCTGGTGGTTCCTTACCTAATCTTGCCTGACATTTAGGTCAGTGGATTCTTTGTGAGGTCATATTGCTGCTGATGGAGAATGCCAGCACTGGGTGGGGTGATGCACAGGTTCCCTGCCCTCTCCTCCCCCGCACCTGCTGCCAAGCCTCGCCCACCTGGTTCCCATGCTGGTTACACCCCAGCCCCATCCTGCATCACCCACCTTCCACAGGGTCCCGTACTTGATGGCATGTGTCAGTCTAGCTCACAAGGATTCTATGAAGCACTTTTTCCTTATTTGATAAAGCTACTGGTATGCTGTGTAAATATCCTCCCTTCACAGAGAATTCAAACAGTGAAAGATACATAAGGAGAAGGACCCCAGATCCCCTGCCTCTCCTCATCCCATTCTCAACTGACCCCTCCTCCAACACCACCCGCCCACATGTTAGTGTCCATGTGTCCTGTTTTCACGGAGGGTGAATGGGCCGTGCCAGATGTCCCCAGCAGTACATCTTGGAAAGCTCTCTACTGAAGTACGTAGAGGTCTACCTCCCTCTTTTGAAGTAGTTTTAAGCTGTTGTATTGGAGCCACATATTTGGTTACAGCATTGCCTTATTCATTCATGTTATTTGATTTTTCTCCAGGTTTTTTTTTTTCTGTATCATAAACAACATTGCAGTGATCATTCTTGTTCCTCTTCTCTGTATGAGAATTTCTGTAGGCTACATAATAGCAAAGACAAATAGGAGTAGTGAATATGTAAGTCCCCTACATACAAACCTTCAAGTTGTAAATGTTCAAAGATGTGAGTGTGAGTTCACACGTCCACTTAGGTGACTTAGTTCGTGCGTCTGGTGTGTGCTGTCACGTGCATGCACCCTCTACACGTGGTTGTGCTCTTGTGCACTTGAGTGCACAGTCCTGTACAGAGGACAGCAGTGCGGCGTCTTTGTCTCAAGCCCGGGACGCCCAGAAGCAAGGTTAACGCAGTGGTGATACTGCTGGTACTACTGTGCTTTCAAAGTACTGTAAGATTAAAATTGTTTTCTCTACTTTTGTGTTTGTTTATCTGAGATTTGTATGAAAAGTATTATAAACCTATTACAGTGCACTACGATATAGCCAAGTGTGTTAGTTGGGCACCTGGGCTTACTTTGTTGGACTCAGGAACAAATTGGACTTAATGATGGTCCTCTCAGAGTGGAACTCGTCTATATGTTGGGGACTTGCTGTAATAATCACAGATACCTCTTGAGCCTTATTATGTGCTTTCCCTGAACTGACTCATTCAATCTTCTTAAGAACCCTGCAAGTATGTATTGTCATTATCCCCTGTTTACAGAGAGGAAGCTGAGGCACAGGAAGGTTAAGTAACTTGTCTGTGATTGCAGCGCTTGCCCATACCAGAGCCAAAATCTGAGCTGAGGTGGTCTGGCTCCAGAGGCCGGGGAGCTGCTGAGGCAAAGCTGAGTCCGTGGGGTGGGGGTGAGGGGGGGCACGGCTGGGAGGAGGGAGGAAGGGGTGGTCCAGGCAGGTGGGGCCAGGTGACACTGCCCACCCCTAGAAAGTAGATGGGAGACCAGGCCCTCAGTGGTCCTCTGGGGAGATTGTCAGTACTATTCTCACAGGTAAAAATCAGCTCTCATGGTTGTTTTAATATGCTTTATTTTTTTTTTCCTGATTACTGTTAAAATTAAATGCTTCTTCATAAACTTATGAATCATTTCAGTTCCTCTCTGAAGGATTTGTTTATATTCTTTGCCCATTTTTCCAGTGGTTTATTTTTCTTTTCTCCTGATGATCTGTAGGTGCCGTCACTCTCTTGTGGTTATGAATCTTTTGTCTGTAAATAGATTCTCCTGTGTCACTTTTCTCTGAATGTTGTTCAGAGGGTGTGTTGGCTGCTTGTTTTTGGAGGTAAAATGCACAGTTGCCATTGTTCACAGGGCTTTGGGCTTGTCACTCATGTGACTGAGTGAACAAGGCAGGGTCCCTGTCGACAACAGAAGAGAACTAAGCAACCATTGCCAGAGGAATAGTACAAGGAACACACAGGTGGGACCCGCCTGCTTTAGGATGACAGGAGAGTGGGGCTGATTTTCCCTGGGAGGATCAGGGGTGGCTTTGTGACTAGTGGCTTTGGAGCCAGACTTTGAAGGTCCATGGTTGTCAAAAGCAAAGTGGGGAGAAGCAGGGAGCAGGCTGGCCTGAGGGGGAGCGTCATCCTGCCTCCCATGGGGGAGAACCCAGCTGGCTGGCTCGGACAGAGGCATGGTCACGGCGGGGCTGTTTCCAGGCATGTGTGCGGGGTAAGGAGAACCACTAGGGCTGTGGGCCAGCAGCGTGGGAGCCTCTGCCCACGCTGGCATGAGGGGATAGAGGGAGGGGGAGCAGGGTCAACAAAGCCTTGTGGGCGCCAAGGCAGCGAGGACGCAACACCCTCCTGGCGCCTCCCACTGGCTGAGCCCTGAGAGGTGTGCTGTCAGGAGGGGTGCAGGGCTGGGCGAGGAGATGGGGATAACCAGGGGAGCCTGGCGGGAAGGGGAGCATAACCTGGGGAGTGAGGGACGTCCTGGGTGTGGTGTCACCAGAGGTACAGCAGGTATTTGTCGAGTGCTAGTGTGAAGCCTGACACTGTGCAGGGGACTGGGTGGGAAGGTGCATCGGGCTGGCATCACCCCTGGGACACTGCCTCGGTGCCACTGATAACTGTCCACGTGTCCTCTCGCATGCCTGCAGCCCTGTCAGACCCCATGTACCTGGGTCTGTGCCTCCTTGCCCCAGTCAGAGTTTCTTTAGGTCTGTCCGACTGAGGACAGAGTTCAAAACGGGAAACTAAGTCTGTTTCTGGCCACTTGGCACTTCTTCTAACACACGACTTGGTCTTTGGTTGTTTTCCTAAACATAAGCAAGTTTATATAAGAATCCCTCCTTGGGTTCTTCTTGGTTAAACCTAATTTCTATAAAAAGGAAAGAAACCTTACTTCTGTCCTGCCCTCAAAGTAGCCATTCATGCCTGAGTTTGTTCACAGTCTTTTGCACGTCTCCTAGTTTCTCTCTTGCAGGAATGTGATGCTGTCAGCCACAGGCCAGCAGCAGGACTTGCTTCCATGGCTTAAGCAAGTTTCTATGCCACGACTTGCCCATCCCAGAGCCTCACACCCTGCATTTAAGCACGAGAGGAAGCCCATTTATGGGAATGAACGCTCTCTGTTCCTGGAGTTTCATGTCCTTACACAACATGATCTCTCTGCTACTTTCTAGGTTTTTTTGTTTGTTTGTTTGTTTTGTTTTTAGTTTGCTTTTTCAAGGAATGTGGTTTTCTACCTTCCTCTGATACATGGACACACCAGGAAGATCAGAAAACCAAATTGTTGCTTTTCACACCAAATAGACCTGAAATCCAAAGGATTTCAGAGGTAGAATGGCTTCGCTGCCCCTAGAAGTTCATCTCTGAGGCTCTTTTCCAGGCCCAGGACTAACCACCCTGCATGATGACAAGCTGTGTCACTCTTGTTCCAGCCAAGGAAGTGCATTTCCAAAACCTAACCAGGAGCATCTTTCCACTTCCCACCTTTACTTTTACTCTCAAAGGGTCTTGCATGTGTTGGTGTTTTCTTCTCATGTTACTCCATAGAAACGCCTGTCTTCAAGCCAACTGGTTTTAAAACCAGCTGTCACTTCAGTCGTGTCTGACTCTTTGTGACTCCATGGCCTGTAGCCTGCCAGGCTCCTCTGTCCATGGGATTCTCCAGGCAGGAATACTGGACTGGGTTGCTATTTCCTTCTCCAGGGGATCTTCCTGATGCAGGGATTGAACCCGTGTCATTTCCGTCTCCTGCATTGGCTGCTGCTGCTAAGTCACATCAGTCGTGTCCAACTCTGTGCGACCCCATAGACGGCAGCCCACCAGGCTCCCATCCCTGGGATTCTCCAGGCAAGAATACTGGAGTGGGTTGCCATGTCCTTCCCCAGTGCATGAAAGTGAAAAGTGAAAGTGAAGTTGCTCGGTCATGTCCAACTCTTCGCGACCCCATGGACTGTAGCCCACCAGGCTCCTCCGTCCATGGGATTTCCCAGGCAAGAGTACTGGAGTGGGTTGCCATTGCCTTCTCCTCCTGCATTGGCAGGTGGATTCTTTACTGCTGACACCACCTGAGAAGCCTGAAAGTTGGTTTTACTTTCTGGCAATTGGTTCCTTTCCTGAAGTTCATCACTAATAGTCTTTGAGCATGGTCTGAGCTGATGGCTGTGCCAGCCTGGGCTTGTCTTGGGGCCAGGCAGCCGCTCAGCCTCCTCCTGGGGTTGCCCCTGCGCATTGAGAGTTCTTTTCTCCTGGCAAAGCCGAGGGAGTTGTTTGTGTGCTTGCCACTGCTTCCCTCCTGTCCGTGTCTGTGTTTCACTTGAACCGTGTGGTTGGGATGTGTGAGTTAGGCTCCAAATCTCCAGGCAGGGCTGCATTCCTGCATGCACCCTGGGCTTGGAAGAGATGCTCAAAGATTGTTACAGACAGTGCACGCAGGCCCCAGGGAATAGCCATCTCACCAGAACTGCCCAGTCCCTTCTAAATGATGCACCTTTCTTCCCAGGTCTTCTGGGGGAAGTTTGTGAACATTGAGCTCAGTTTGATTTCTGTATCCTAACAGAAATCTTCATAACAGAAGATGACATATTGGCTGCTGTGACCAGCCTTCCTGTGGCCAGCAGGAGCTGGTGCCGTGGTTTCCCTGGCAGGTCGTGGAGCTTTGCTGAGGGAACCAGACTAGTATGTGTAGCTGTCTGTCAGAGCGAGTCACCAGCTGTCTGACCCCTAGCTGGTTTCTCAGAAATCAGGAGTGGGGGAGCACTTCTGTTTTCTCCCCGAGAGGATTATGGAGTTCCCTGGGTTGTTCAGCTTGTTTATCCCAATTCTTTGAGTGTCTACGGTCCACCAGTAGAATGGATAAACAATGTGTCACGTTCCTATAGTGGGCATCTGTCTTCAGCAGTAAAGAGAAGACAGTTGGTATGTAACAGCAGGGTGAGCCCCACAGACTTTGCAGAATGTAAGAGAAGGCTTACACCAAAGAGTCATCTGATTTCATTTCTTGTTGTTGTTCAGCCACTCAGTTGTGTCTAACTGTATGTGAGCCCATGGACTGCAGCATGCCAGGCTTTCCTGTCCTTCACCATCTCCCGGAGTTTACTCAAACTCATGTCCATTGAGTCAGTGATGCCATCCAACTGTTTCATCCTCTGTCATCCCCTTCTCCTCCTACCCTCAATCTTTCCCAGCATCAGGATCTTTTCCACTGAGTTGGCTCTGCATCAGATGGCCAAAGTATTGGAGCTTCAGCTTCAACATCAGTCCTTCCAGTGAATATTCAGGGATGATTTCCTTTAGGTTTGACTGGTTTGATCTCCTTGCTGTCCAAGGGACTCTCAAGAGTCTTCTTCAGCACTGCAGTTCAAAAGCATCAATTTTTCAGCTCTCGGCTTTCTTTGTAGTCCACCTCTCACATCCATACGTGACTACTGGAAAAAACATAGCTTTGACTATACGGACCTTTGTTGGCAAGTGATGTCTCTGCTTTGTCATACGCTGTCTAGGTTTGTCATAGTTTTTCTTCCAAAGAGCAATCACCTTTTCGTTTCATGGCTGTAGTCACCGTCTGCAGTGATTTAAAAATCAAGTTTGTCACTGTTTCCATTGTTTTCCCATCTGTTTGCCATGAAGTGATGGGACCAGATGCTATGATCATAGTTCTTTGAATGTTTAGTTTTAAGCCAGGTTTTTCACTCTCCTCTTTCACTTTCATCAAGAGGCTCTTTAGTTCCTCTTCACTTTCTGCCATAAGGGTGGTGTCATCTATATATCTGAAGTTGTTGATATTTTTCCTGGCAATCTTGATTCCAGCTTGGGCTTCATCTAGCCCAACATTTCACATGATGTACTGTGCATATAACTTAAATAAGCAGAGTTCATTTCTAGAACAGGCAAAACCCACCTGTGGGAGTGGGATAGCAAGTAACATGTGGACTGCCTGGAAAGGGGCGTGGGGAGGCATTCTGTGCTGATGGCGATGTTCTCTGTCATGAAGGGGATTTGGGGTCATACAGGTGCAAACATTTATCAAAACTAAACAAATTTATTTATCTCGCCGTATGTAAATTTTACTTCAGAGGAGAAAAATTTGTGAGCAAATGCTGAACTCTCCTGATGGTGTGGATGTTGAGATGTTTAGGGGAAGTGTACTGTTACTGTATTTTACTTTGGATGCACCAGAAGTAAGAGGGATTGACAGATAGACAGAGGCCTGGATACACAGAAACGTGAGTCACTTCAGTGATTATGTCAATGGGGCAGTCAGAGTGGTGGGTGTGTGGGTGTTTGCAGTTCTTTCAGCTTTCTATATGTTTGTAAATTTCCACAGTCAATGTTGGGGAGGAAAAGACTCTTAGGGGTGTGGTGGGCATAGGGCAGATTCAGGAGAAATCCCCTACTGTCCTGATAGGCTCGTCAGTTTGTGTTCAGAGATAAGGAGGAGAAGCCTAGTGGTTTAGTGGGGCAAAGAGGTCATCAGAGAAATCCCATGGAATCTGTGCTTGGGGGACGGATGCTTTGGTAAGGTGAGCTCTAGGGTCATGCTCACATCTGGCAGGATTACTGTGGCTCTCTGAGCCCAGGGACAGAGAGATTCAGCCAGGAGAGAAGCACCCAGGGCACAGTGCTGCGCGGAGGCCTGCCGTCTGAGGGCCTTCCTGCAGAGGGGAGATAAGCCTTCCACAGACAGCCTGGCACCGCGGTGCAGGTCTAGGTTGCTGGTCTGCTGCTTATCTTCTCAGGCCTGTTCTGCAGTGCTTCTATAGTTACAGGATTTGAATTATCATACAGACTTTTCAGCCCCCTTTTTTAAATCATAGAAGTTATTATTTTTTTATCACCTGCAATTTGAAAACAATCAGCAATTGCTAAAAAGTTTTCTGGAAAAGAAGGCAAAACGATACATTGATCTCAAAGATGTAGTGTGACCTTCAGGTAACAATGAACATTTGATGTTAATACGAACAGCCATTGAAATCGTTCTGAATGGGAACAATTGCTAAAAAGTTTTCTGGAAAAGAAGGCAAAACGATACATTGATCTCAAAGATGTAGTGTGACCTTCAGGTAACAATGAACATTTGATGTTAATACGAACAGCCATTGAAATCGTTTCTGAATGGGAAAGTTTGTTGTCATCAGCAGTAGTCGCTGCGAGAATGGAGTAACCATTGGTGCCATTGGTGGAAGCTCTTGTGGACCCAGGCAGTGTTGGATTGAACCGGACTAGTGGTGTTCTGGTGGGGGGATGCCCTACACTGGGGCCGTGCCCCTCCTTACTGAGGGGCTGCCCCAGACCAGATGCGCCAGAGACCACCAACGTCAGGCTTCTCGCAGAGCGTCTGCCTAGGGAGGAAGCTCCCGGTCTGCTGGTAAGTAATTTAGGGCATGTGTGAGAAGCGGGGGTAGGGAGAGCAGAGAAGAAGGAAAGCATTATTCTAAGAAGCTGATCTTATTTATAGATTCTCCTAATTCTATTAAAATGAAGGCCGGAGGGTTATAAAACTTGGAACACATAACACGGAATAGCCATGAAAGGACGTTAAGCGAAAATAGGGAACAATAGTAAAATGAGAAAACAGTGTCGACAGGAAGAAGTGACGGTTTTCTGAAATAAAATTGTCCTAGGGCACACTGTATGGGGAGAGTGAATTAAAATGAGGAGAGAACTTGGAAGGAAACAGAAAACATTTCATAATGAAAAGGGGAAAGTGTTAGCCGACTCAAGGGGAAAACAAAGATTACACTAATTACATTAAGCGACAAATAAAATGCCATCGTTGTAAAGAGAAATAAAACTAATTAAATACTTAATGTGCTTTAAGAGGGTTTAACAAAATAAAATGTATCAACTGTGATAAAATATGTAGGCAGCCGTAATTTTCCTGCTTTGGCCCGGCAGCTAGGATAGTGCCTGACCTCCTGCATGTAAAACAAGTGATTTTTTATTCCTGACATAGCACATTAATGTTTGTGTGTCATGAAACAAAATAATGAGCCCCTCGTATTATTAATAGAAAAGCTGGAATCAAACCAATGCTTTTAAATGAACGAGTTTATGAATGAATAAGGAGTTAAAAAATACACGCTCAAAATGGAAAGCAACAGAACCACCTTCTAAGATAAAAATCTGACAAATGAAGATGTGAAGGAGGTGTTTCTCTTTAGTGCCAGTAACTTAAGCTCTCTCTGCATTTTCTGCTGGAAAGCAGAGTTACTGGTACCCCCGACAGTCAGATGCTTGGAAAATGCCAGGCCTGAAGTGAACATGGATGCGTGTTAATGCTGATAATCTAATCGTCACCACCTTGATGTCTGTTAATAACAGAAGAGAGGGAAGTGGCATGTCCTTTCAGTGTCAGGCCTGGAGTCAGAGTAGGAGAACACCGTCTGTAGGGCTTCAAAGCTAGCCAAAGGTGTCATGGAGAAGATTTCAGACATACTACTCCTTTTACCTTTTGTCTTTTTTGAGGGGAAAAGATGAGCTGATGTGAAAAGTTTAGGATGGGAAAGGTAGAAAAAAGCCAGACCAAGAAAGAGCTGATGAGCCATTGGGTAGCCCGGACATCCAGGCCACAGAGCCTGCCCACCAGTTCCCAGGGAGACACCTGGTCAGTGGCCACTCCAGCCAGCCCACGTGGGATTCGCCCACCTCAGCCATCCCCCTGCCAGACTCTTGTCCACCATCATGATGCTAAAGAGGACACTCTTGCTTGGAACTAATTGGTTAATGATCCTCTTTGGAGGATGAAAGAAGAGTTTAGATTCAGTAAAACTTACTGTCAGTTAGCCAGTGTGGGCACCTGGGAGCCAGTGGACAAGCTCATAAAGGAATAGTTTGTTGCCTGGACATGGCAGTTGGGGTGTGGAGTGGCTCTGTGACTTGGCACGGCTCTGTGATGCCCATTTGCCTGTTGACTATAACCAACAGGTCCGCTTTCACCCCCATGGAGAACGGTGTGCCTGGAAGTGCTGAATTTTATCCTTTTCTCAAGCCATTCTCAGTCTGGGCATCACTCAGCAGGGCCTGCACAGAACCCGGACTCTCCTGATTCAGAGAACAAGAGTCAGACTGGGGCACTGGGACAGGAGACACGAGGTGGGTGGTTTTCTCTTCTGCTGCTCCTCCCCACTACACCTGTTTTCTACTTTATTGAAATATTGATCAATTTTGATCTATTTTGATCTGGTAGCTCTTGCCATCAGAGCCAGTGGCCAAAACAGACTGCAGGATTGTTCTAATCCCAACACTTTGTCTGCAGTTGGTCAGCGGTTGATGTCTCTGGGTGTCAGGTCACACACCGATCTGTAAAGTGTGGGTGTAATCATCACTTTCCAAACAGCATTCTCATCTGGCTGTTGTGAACATCATAGCATGGACTTCTTCCTGTGTGACTGAGAGGGCAGACATTATCAGTGCAGCCGTTCATGCGCTTGCTGGACTGACAGATTCTGCACAGGCCTCTCTTGTGGACACTGTGACCCTCCAGCCCAGGGCCCACCCCCATTTACCATTACCTGCTGTGGCCCCTAACCTACATCTTGCCTGGGTGGGTTCCATTCTGATTCTGGAGGAGCCACGGAACACTGGGTGTTTGTGGCATCCTGGGATCACAGTCCACCTTGGGCTGTGAGGGCTGAGCTATCAAAGGACCAGATTGCTTTAAGCAGTGGTCTGAAAACTCCCCTGCTGATACTGGAGGGTTTTCATTCTGCCAGGGAATAGGACAGTGTGCCAGCAATTTCAGAGCATCACAAAACAGTAGCTAGGGATCATTGAGATGCTAAACGAGAGGATGGTGCCTGAAACAAAGGGGGCTCTGACCTACCTTCTGTGGGAACTCAGAGGGGACCATGGAGGCAAACTGGTCTCAGGACTTGGTCTCTAGCCAACAAGACACCCGCATCAATAACTAACCAGTGGAATGTGCGAGGTTGTCTGAGAGGTGTGGAAGTGATACTGGAGGACTGGGCACTGGGGATCACTTCTACCTTATGAAGGAAAATAGTGAGGAGGATGAAGACAGGATGGGGAGAAGGATGAGGATGATGGTTAGGTTGATGTTGATGGAGAGGAGGAGGAGGAGCCTGTGGAGGGTGATGGTGAGGATAATGGTAGGATGAGGATGTGGACGATGGTAAGAATGATGAGAATGGTGATGGGGAGGATGGAGAGGATGATGGTGATAGTGACGGTAAGGGGAATGAGAGGAGGAGGAGGAGGAGGATGGTGATTATAAGGGTGATGGTGACAATTACAAGAGCGGTTAACTCTTACCGGGCCAGAACCTGCTCTAAGTGCTTTACCTCCGTGACTCCTTACAGCCGCCTCCTCACAGTGGATGCCCCTCCGGCTCCCATGTGACAGATGAGGACACAGCACAGAGAGGTTCAGTGACGCATACAGATCAGATGCGGCAGAACCAGAGCTGACTGCACACTCACTTCTCCTTTGTTACCTTTGAAACATGTTATTCAATGCATATAAAATATTTCCCACAACATATATGTTCATTATTAAAAAGCATAAAAATAGAACTATTGACACCACCACCCAGCCCAGAAAGTAGACAATTATCAACATTACTTACGTATTCCTTTTTCATCTTACCACTGTTAAAAGGTAAACCAAGGCATATTAAAAATTTTAAGAATTTATTTGAGCAAAAATCGATTTGAATCAGGCAGCACCAAAGGGAAGTGGATATGAGTGCTGTGTGAACACAGGAGCGAGACTTTTATAAAGGAGAAGCAGAAACAAAGTGAGGAAGTGATCTGATTGGCTGTTGCTTCAGCAGCTGCCTTATTTGGGAAAGCTTAGTTAGCTGATCCTGATTGGCTGCCCTTAGGTTTGGATTTCTTAACCTTGAAGCATTTACAGGCTTGGGTTTGGTTTGCCTACCTGGGCTGCTAAGGCAGTAGAGCCACCTCAGCCTAATGGCCTCCTTGTTTAATTAATTTAACCCCACCCTGCCCACACCTCTCCAGCCCCACAGGGTAACCACAGTCCAAACGGTACATGTGTCACAGGTGAGGGTATGCTTAGACTGTGCCTTGCTTAGTTTGGCTTTTGAGCTCTGTGAAAGTGAAGTTCTGTAAAAGCTGAAGCTCCAGTACTTTAGGCCACCTGATGTGAAGAGCTGACTCATTGGAAAAGATGCTGATGCTGGGAAAGATTGAAGGCAGGAGGAGAAAGGGGAGACAGAGGATGAGATGGTTGGATGGCATCAGCGACACAATGGACATGAATTTGAGTAAATTCTGAGATGGTGATGGACAGGAAAGCCAGGCGTGCTGCAGTCCATGGATTTGCAGGACACTACTGAGCGACTAAACAGTAACAGCAACAAAAAATGATATACTCTGTGTGTGTGGTGTTCTGGGACTTTCTTTTTTTTTCACTTAACATCAAGTTTCTAAGGCTCAGCTGCATTGTAGCCATAGCCCCAGCATAGCTGTGGTTCATTTCACTTCTCTACAATATTCTTCAGCCAGCAAATCATCATGCACGTGTCCTTCTCCCAGCAATAAATGAATGTGATTTCTACTAAGAACATGGATGCTACAACAGCCCTGTGCATGCCCTCTGGTTTGCGTATGTCAGAGTTTCTCTGGAGCACGTGCCTAGAATTGGGATGACTGGATTTGTGTATACTGCATACCAGTGCTTTGCCAGTTACAAGTGTAGGAAATGGCATTTCCAAGTTTGTGAATTTTTTAAAAAAATCTTGTGTAGGTGTCTTCTGATTAAATAGGAAAATTAACTTTTACATAATTGTATGCATCAGTCTTTTCTCTTTTTTATAGCAGTTTTATGAAGATATAATTCGTGAGCCATATGACCTGTTTAAAATGTACAGTTCATTTTGTTTTTGTTAGTGTATTCATATATTAGAGAGGGCTTCCCTGGTGGCTCAGAGGTTAAAGCGTCTGCCTGCAATACTGGAGACCTGGGTTTGGTCCCTGGGTGGGGAAGATCCCCTGGAGAAGGAAATGACAACCCACTCCAGTATTCTTGCCTGGAGAATCCCATGGAGGGAGGAGCCTGGTAGGTTACAGTCCACAGGGTCGCAAAGAGTTGGACACGACTGAGCGACTTCACTTCCCTTCGTAGAGTTGTGCTACCATCACTACAATCAGGTCTAGAGTGTTTCATCACCCCAGAAAGCAACCCCACACCCACTGGCTGCCCCAGCCCTAAGCATCAACTAATCTACTTTCTATCTCTACAGAGTTGCTTACTCTGGACATTTCACATGATGGAATGATAGAGTGTGTGGTCTTTTTTGTGACTGACTTCTTTCCCTTAACACAATGGTCCCCAACCTTTTTGGCAGCAGGGACAGATTTCATGGAAGAGGAGGGAAGGGTGGTTTGGGATGATTCCAGCACATCACATTTATTGTTCACTTTGTTTCTATTATTACTACATTATGATATATAATGAAATGATTATACCACTCACCATAGTGCAGAATCAGTGGGAGCCCTGAGCTTGTTCTCCTACACCTGGATGGTCCCATCTGGGAGTGACAGGGAACAGTGACACCCCAAGTATGTCTTCTCTGGAATCTCATATTGGTTGCTGTCACTGCAGAAAACCCTGATTCACAAAGATGGGATACTGGAAATGGAAGCAGGCTTTTCAATGCTTTTGTGCAATCTCAGGATATTCTGCCTTGACTTTAATTCAGAATGTATGGAGATTTGAAGTAGTCTCAAACATACTCTTTAGGCCACCGTCATTTGTGATCTCAAGCAGCTGATCTTCTAGCACAGATAAAGTCAGTTCATCTGGCTTATTCACAGGTGGGTGGCAGATCCATGCATTCTCAGCCTGGGGGTCTTTCATGGTTGGAAAATAAGGCTCAAACTCTTAGTCTCTTTAAAAATCTCTGCTACTGTTTGAAATATCAAAATCCCAGTGTTCATTCATCGCCCCCATAATTCCGGTTTGGCTTTGAATGCAGTCGCTTCATCCGCCGGCTTGAGCACAGTTGTCATTCTTTCCTGGAGTGATAGAGTGAGTTAGCTGAGCAGGTTGAATATGTCACAGAAGTAAGCAAGTTTTGTGACCCATTCTGTGTCACTGAAATGTGCTGCCAGTGGGGGCTGCTTTTCTAAAAGAAATCTTTTCACAGTGTGGAGACCCACATTCAGAAGCAACCTCTTTGACGTGAGTAGTGAAACCCAGAAGCCGTTCAGTCATGGCAGCCGCTCCATCCGAGCATATACAGACACAAAATGACCAGTTCAGTGTTCTGATATGTGATCATTTAGAGGCTTAAATAGTTCTGCAGCTGTGGTGTTGATTGGCAACAAAAGTGCACATAACACAGTCTCCTGCACATCCTCCTGAAAAATATCTCCCACAGAAACAGGCATTGTCTTGTCAACACAGGTGGACTCATCAAATCTCTCTGCTAATGATAATCTGTATTTGTAACTGCTCCCCAGCACTAGCCTCACTGCCTCAGCTCCATCTCAGATCATCAGGTGTTAAGATTCTCATAAGAAGCAAGCAACCTAGATGCTTCACATGTGCAGTTCATAGCAGGCTTCATACTCCTGTAAGAATCTACTGCCACCACTGATCTGACAGGAGGCAGAGCTCAGGTGGTCATGCAAGTGTTGGGGAGTGGCTGTAAATACAAATGAGGCTGCACTCGCTTGCTCGCTGCTCACCTCCTCCTGTGTAGCCTGCTTCCTAACAGGCCACAGATGGGTACTAGTCCATGCCCTGAGAGTTGGAGACCCCTGCCATAGCATGCTTTTAAGATTCATTCATTTGAGTATGTTCCAGTACTTTATTCTTTTTATTTCCAAATAATATTCCAAATATTCCTCTGTTTGGATATACCAGTATCTGGATATTTTATTTGTCTGTCAGTTGATGGACATTGAGGTTCTTTTTGCTCTGCTCTTTTGGCTCTTGCAAGAAATGCTGCTGTGGACATTGGTAAGTTTTGTGTGGAGCTATGCTTTTACTCCTTTAGGGTTATACGGAGGAGTGGAATTGCTGGGTCGTGTGGTAGCTCTCTTTGACCTATTGAGAAGCCACTGGATTGCTTTCTAAAGTAGCTCCATCACTTTACAATCTCTCCAGCAGTGTATGAGTTTTCCAGTTTCTCCACATTCTCATCAACAACACTTGCTATCCTCCGTCTTTTGTATTGTACCCATTCTAGTGCTGTTGTAGTTGTGGTTTGCATTTTCCTGGTGGCCAATACTGTTGAGCATCTTCCAATGGGCTTTTGGCCTCTTGCATGTCTTCTCCAGAGAAATATCTGTTGAGATCCTTTGTCCATTTATAATTGTTTTGTCTTTTTATTATTGCATATTTTAGACACAAGTCCCTTACCAGGTATGTTATTTGCAAATACTTCCTCCCATTCTGTGGATTGTCTTTACTTTTTCTTGGTGGTGCCCTTTGCAGTACAAAGATTTTTTTTTTTAATCCATTCTTTCATTCTCTGTCTTTTAATTGGTATATTTAGTCCGTTCACATTTAAAATCATTGCTGATATCATTGGCTTAATATCATTTGTTCTTCTTTCTGCTTTTTATACTTCCTCTAATTATAATGGAGCGTCTTAATAATTCTGTTTCATTTACTCACATAAGACATCAATTATACTTCTGTAAAATACTTTTTTTAGAGATTTCCTTAGAGTTCACTGTATATACTGTAAACTAATTTATGTCCACCATCAAATAGCCCTGTGCCACTTGAAAGGTAGTGTAGGCACCTTGTGATAGAGTCTTCCTGGTTTCTCCCTCTTGCCCTGGTGATGCCAGACTTCAGGGGGACTTCAAGAGCACTTCCTGTGCTCTTGTTGAAGAAGCCCCTCCATACCTGAGGTCAACAGTCTCTCCCATGCTATCCATCAGTGTTGCAGAGGGCAGCAGACGGCACTGTGGCCTTTCCTTTAGAATAGCCCCATCCTAGCACCCCAGAGCAGGTCAGGGCATGTCATCATTCCCTGGCACGTGTGCTAGGCTCTGTGTTCTGGAGCTGGGAAGTGAGCCAGGAGGTCCCTTGGGGGCACTGGACACAGTGTCAGGCAGACCCAGTCCATAAACAGGATATAACAGAATGTTGCCATCCCATCACCCCAGAGAGGTCCCTCGGGGGCACTGGACACACTTTCAGGTGGACCCAGTCCTTGGACAGAATATAACAGAACACATGGAAGGCTGTGTCAGTTCAAGGCAGATCCTGTGGGCCAGGGTGGTATTTCAGGGATGTGGGACCAGTGTGGATGCAAAGCTTGAGTCTGATGTCCACCGGGAGGTCTGGGTGTCCCCAGGGTACCCCAACCTGAGAGGGGTCTGAGGGCATGGGGGAAGGCCCTCACTCACGCCAGCTGCTCTTGCCCAGTCCTCCCCTGAAGGCAGCTTGTGTTCCTGTGGTCACCGAGGGGCTCTGGGTCTGGGCACTGAGATCCTGGGGACTCTACTGCATGGTGCACAGTGGCTCAGTGGGCTTCAGCTTCCACATGTTAAGGGGCTGCCCCTCTTTTCCTGGGTTCACGCCACTTCTGTCATTACCTCACCCCCTCCTGGCCTCCGTCAGCTGTGCCTGCCACTAGCCTTGACTTCAGAATCCTTGGTTCCCACTGAGAGGTGGTGGGGTGGAGCAGCCCTGTCACCTGCCAGACAGAGAGGACAGCTACCTGGAGCCTGTAAGGGATGCCACCTGGCCCCCAAGCATGCTCTTACCCCTTGGTGAGCAGTTTCCAGGAGACTGATCCCTTCACTTTTACCCACTGACACCAACCGCAGCAGGGACGACCCTTTTGGAGATGGAGATGAAAACCTCTGACACAGGCCTGGCTGTTGGATGTGTGAGCCCCTCCCCCACTCCCAGGGGACCCAGTGTCTGTGAGTCTCGAGAGCCACTGCCCCATGGGTGTCCTTAGTTCCAGCACTCTGACCTCCCCAGCCATCAGCTTTGGTTCTCTCTTGATGCTCATTGGCTGGTCTCAGTGACTGTAAACACGCCCTGCATGTCTGAGTTACGTGTTACAGGTCCCGGTGTGGGGAAAGCATAGTGTCAGTTTGTCTGGCCCTGTCTGCGCGGTTTACATCCCCTCAGCCTGCTCTCTCTGTGCAGGCTCTGCTGGTGCACAGTGACTCCCCCAGGGCAGCTCCATGACCTCTGGGGCCCATCTCATGGATGGGTGTGGGGCGGGGGTGTAGGCTGGGTCCAGAGGAGGAAAGGCCCTACTGTGAGGGACACAGGGACACACCTTTTGCTCACACTGGTGGGAGGGCTGCTTCAGTAGATAAGTAAAGTCAGGTCTAGTTGTGACCAGTGTGTCTGACAGGCCCACTTCTTCCCACCACCTTTCCCAGTTGTTATTTCAAAGTGTTGTGCATTGTAATTTTTTTTTTTCTTTTTGACTCTGGAACCTTAAAGTTGCACTCTGGGGTGCCACAGTGGCCTGCTGGTTCCCCACGTGTGTTCTTAGTTACTGATTTATGGATTTTAATTCCCCTCCTCCCTCCCTCCCCCACCGTGTGCTCTCTAAAGCCATAAGCAGAATCCACCCGACTTGACAGGCTTTGCAGTCGCAGTTGTCAGGTTGCCAGGCACCTGTTCTCCCCAGGCCGCATGCACCTCCTGCACTTCATCCCATGTATCAGTATGTGTAATCATGGATGCTCTGGATTTGCGTGTCACCCAGTGCCGTGGATTACCCTGAGTCCTACACGTGCACACACCCAGTCCCAGCAAGGTGGTTGTCTCAGTACTCCAAGAATGTATACATAGCCCAGTCTCAAGATCCCCTTTTGAGGGACTATTTTAGGATCGCTTGCAGTAAGGATTGCTTTATGAGTCAGGATCTCAGCAGGAGAAATTAGGGTACTGGGAGGAGGGTAAATTGATAGACTCACTTTTCCCCAGGTGTGGATAGAGTTCAGAGAAACCACCCGAGACTGTTAACAACAGAATTTCTTTTATCCCACAGCCCCAGAGGGATAGAGTGGGAAGTAATGGAGCCTAGGAGGAGAGATGGCCTTGACCAGCTGCCTTGAGAAGAGCCACAACTTCCAGGGAGACACAGCAAGCTTAGGAGACCCTACAGGGAGAGCCAGGGGAGTAGCTCGGCCGTGTTTACTCTCCTCCATCCCCCCTCTGCTCCCTTCCCAGGGTTTTCCAGGACCAAACCGCACCCTCAGCCAGAGGGTGCAGAGCTTGCTGACACAGTCCTTGTTCCTGGAGCAGAGAGCCAGATGGAAGAGGTTGGAAAGGAGATGTAGGGAGCTAAACAGAAGATATCTGGCCCATTCCTGTAAGTTCTAAAAGCTTTGGTTTGATGTCTCACACTTAAATACTTAACTCTGGCTTGAACTTGTTTTTGATGTGAAGAAGGGATTTACCTCCCTCCACCCAGTCCCGTATAAATTTCCAAGCACCATCAGTTTCTAAGTCCCTCATTTTAATTGATGTTTCTGATAAATCAAGTTCAGTATTTGCATGGGTCTGTCTCTTTTCTGTTCCCTGGGTTAATTTGTCCCCGACCCAGTGCCTCATCACCTTTCTTGCTGAAGCCTTATAATAAAACTTGATGTCTTGTCCTTTTCCAGGAATATCTAGCCTATTCTTGGGCTGTTGGGTCTAACATGTTGGCTTTGAATCAATTTGACAAGTTCCACAAAACAAATAAATCCTGTTTGAAATTTGCCAGAACTTTTATATAAATATATAAATTTGTTAGATGTGGTTGTTATATCTTTCTGATATGGGGTCTTCCTGTCTGTGAACATGGTATGTCTGTTTATTTAAGTCTCCTTTAATGTCTATTAGCAAAGTTTTGTAACTTTCTATATATAAGACTTACATTCTTTTGTTCAGTTCCTCAGTTGTGTCCAACTCTTTGCAACCCCATGGACTGCAGTACACCAGGCTTTCCTGTCCTTCAGCATCTCTTGGAGCTTGCTCAAACTCATGTGCATTGAGTCAACAATGCCATCCAACCATCTCATTCTCTGTCATCCCTTTCTCCTCTTGGCTTCAGTCTTTCCCAGCATCAGGGTCTTTTCTAGTGAGTTGACTCTTCAGATCAGTTGGCCAAAGTATTGGAGCTTCAGCTTCAGCATCAGTCCTTCAATGAATATTCAGGGTTGATTTCCTTTTGGATTGACTGGTTGGATCTCCTTCCAGTCCAAGGGACTCTCAAGAGTCTTCTCCAATACCAGAGTTCAAAAGCATCAATTCTTTGGTGTTCAACCTTCTTTATGGTCCAACTTTCACATCCATATATGACTACTGGAAAAAACTGTAGCTTTAACTATATGGACCTTTGTTGGCAAAGTAATGTCTCTGCTTTTTAAATACACTGTCTAGGTTTGTCATTGCTTTTCTTCCAAGGAGCAAGTGTCTTTTTAAATTTCATGGCTGCAGTCACCATCTACAATGATTTTGGAGCCTGAGAAAATAAAGTCTGTTACTGTTTCCATTGTTTCTCATCTGTTTGCCATGAAGTGATGGGACCGGATGCCATGATCTTAGTTTTGTGAATGTTGAGTTTTAAGCCAGCTTTTTCACTCTCTTTCACCCTCATCAAGAGGCTCTTTGTTCCTCTTCACTTTCTGTCATAAGGGTGGTGTCATCTGCATATCTGAGATTATTGGTCTTTCTCCTGGCAATGTTGATTCCAGCTTGTGCTTCCTCCAGCCCAGCATTTCACATCATGTACTCTGCATATACGTTAAATAAGCAGACAATATACAGCCTTGACGTACTCCTTTCCAATTTGGAACCAGTCTTTTGTTCCACGTCCGGTTCTAACTGTTGCTTCTTGACCTGCATACAGTTTTCTTAGGAGGCAGGTAAGGTGGTCTGGTATTCCCATCTCTTGAATAATTTTCCACAGTTTGTTGTGATCCACAGAGTCAAAAGCTTTAGCATACTCAATGAAGCAGAAGTAGATATTTTTTCTGGGATTCTCTTGCTTTTTCTATGATCCAGCTGATGTTGGCAAATTGATCTCTGCTTCCTCTCCCTTTTCTAAATCCAGCTTGAACATCTGGAAGTTCTTGGTTCACATACTGTTGAAGCCTGGCTTGGAGAATTTTGAGCATGACTTTGCTAGCATGTGAGGTGAGTGTAGTTATGTGATAGTTTGAACATTCTTTGGCATTGCCCTTCTTTGGGATTGAAATGAAAACAGCTTTTCCAGTCCTGTAGTCACTGCTCAGTTTTCTAAATTTGCTGGCATATTGAGTGCAGCAGTTAAACAGCATCATCTTTTAGGATTTGAACTAGCTCAACTGGAGTTCCATCACCTCCATGTACTTTGTTTGTAGTGTTGCTTCCTAAGGCCTACTTGACTTTGCACTCCAAGATGTCTGGCTCTAGGTAAGTGATCACACCATTGTTCAGTGTATGGATACCTTAAATTTTTTATATATAGGAATTGCACATTTTTTGTAAATCACTGCAGATGGTGACTGCAGCCATGAAATTAAAAGACTCTTACTCCTTGGAAGGAAAGTTATGACCAACCTAGATAGCATATTCAAAACCAGAGACATTACTTTGCCAGTTAAGGTCTGTCTAGTAAAGACTATGGTTTTTCCTGTGGTCACGTATGGATGTGAGAATTGGACTGTGAAGAAGGCTGAGCGCCGAAGAATTGATGCTTTTGAACTGTGGTGTTGGAGAAGACTCTTGAGAGTCCCTTGGACTGCAAGGAGATCCAAGCAGTCCATTCTGAAGGAGATCAGCCCTGGGATTTCTTTGGAAGGAATGATGCTAAAGCTGAAACTCCAGTACTTTGGCCACCTCATGCAAAGAGTTGACTCATTGGAAAAGACTCTGATGCTGGGAGGGATTGGGGGCACGAGGAGAAGGGGACAACAGAGGATGAGATGGCTGGATGGCATCACTGACTGGATGGACGTGAGTCTGGGTGAACTCCGGGAGTTGGTGATGAACAGGGAGGCCTGGCGTGCTGCGATTCATGGGGTCGCAAAGAGTTGGACACGACTGAGCGACTGAACTGAATTGAACTGATGGTACCTTAAGTTTTCTAGCAGTTGTTGCTAAAAAAAATCACCCAGTTGACTTTTTAAAAATATTGTTCTAAAAAAAAAAAAAAAAAATATTGTTCTTATATCCAACCACCTTGCTGTAAACTCCCTTATTCTTTCTAGTAATTGGGAATGCTTTCAGTATTTCCCTGTTAAGATGGATACTTGCTGTTTGTTTTTATAGATAGCTTTTTACCAGGTTAAGGAATTTCCTTTCTCTTTCTAACTTGCTAAGAGCTTCTTATATGGGTGTTGAATTTTAGCAAAAGTTCTCCTGCATCTCCTTTAATCTTGTTCATGTAATGATTACGTTTATTGATTTTCTAATGTTAAAATACCCTTGCATTTCTCAGATAATCTAAACATGGTCACAGTGGATTATTTTGTTTTTGCTTTGCTCAATTTGGCTTTGTAATATTCTAGTTAAAAGTTTGCTTCTGTATTCATAAAAAAAATGAACCCATGATATATTCCTTTCTTGTACTGTCCTTGTTTGGTTTTAATATTAAAGATTTTCTGGCCTTAGAAAATTTTACTCTTTTTCTATTCTCTGGAAAAGTTTATGGCAGACTGAGATGATTCACACCTTGATTTTGGTAGAACTTACCCATAAAACTGTGTAGGCCTGTTTGTGTAATAGAAAACATTTTTTTAACTACTGCTTCTGTTTCTTTAATGGAAAGTCTGACATCCAGGGACTTGCTTATATTATTTACATTTTCAAATTTGTTAGCTTAACATCATTCATAGTGCTTCTTTATTATTTTTAAATTCTCTGCTTTATTTGTAGTCGTATGTCTCCTTTCATTTACAACATCACTTCTTTGTGTCTTCTCTCAGTTTTTCTTTGGTGATATTGCTGTGAGTTTGCCCTTCTTCCTAGATTTTGGCCTTGTTTATTCTCTATATTCTAAATTTATTTTCTCTTTTTGCAGAATTCTGCTCCTAACTTTATTATTTTCTCCCATGGTTTGTTTATTTAGTTAAACAATGGTTTTAGTTAGACTCTTAATCTCGTGAATTTCAGTGTGTCTGCTTCTAATATGAGCACCTAAGGTAATACATTCCCTCCCACTGCCTTATTCACTGATGCTTATAAAGTTGTTGTATGTAGTATTTTCACTCATCCCGTTCTATGCATTTTAAAATCCCCATTATGATGTTTTCTTTGACCCACGAGTCATATGAACATGTTTGTTAATTTCTGAGTGTGTGGAGTTTTTGACTCCCTCTTCACCTTACTGATGTTGCTTTTAATTCCACTGCCATCAGACACTGTTGTCTTGGAGATCAGTTTTTGGATGCTGTGGGGGACCTGCTTCTAGCCCTGGTCCTGGATCAGGTTTTGATAAGGTCCTGTGTGTCTGGAAAGAGTGCTGTCCTCTGTTGTTGGGGTGGAGTTCTGGGTCCTCTGGACCCTATGTCTCTGTTGCCTTTTTGTCCTGTTCTCTGGGGATTTTGCTGTGCCTCACGGCCTCTGCAGTCTGGGGCATGTCCAGGAGGAACAGGTTTGGGCTAGCCCCAGAGGATGAGGAGGATCCTATCCGATGGAGGAGGAGGGCCTGAACGAGGGAGCAGCATGGATAGTGGTGGGACAAGGCCACAGGGTGGTGTAGCCTCTGAGGGAGGGCAGAGGGGAGGGGCCAGCACCAGAGAGTTTGGGCAAGGGCCTTCACAGAAGACAGGCAGGGGAGAGTTGTCTGAGGGGTCAGAGGGGCCCACAGAATGGAGGCAGCCGAGGGCTGAGCTGGGGGGGTCTGGCTCTGGGGCGTGTGCTCTGGTTACTGGGACGCCTGGTAGTGCTCAGGGTCTCCTTAGGTGACAGCCTAACCACTTGGTCAGGGGACTGGAAAGGCAGAAGTAGCTAGAGGTAGGGTTCTGAGGGCAGTGATTGAAACAGCAGGCCCAGAGGACCAGGTGGGGCAGGTGGGCCAGTGACCAGGAGCATCCAGGTTGTGTTGGACGGGTGGGGAGAGCTGTGGTGAAGGAGGGATTTGGGTGTGGGTGCCTGGCAGGGGCATGCCCAATGTGGCTGGAATTGCAGGGTGTCTGGGAGAGATGAGGGGAGTTCTGAGGTCAGGGTGTCAGGAGGGTTGTTCATCAGGTCATCAAAGTCCTCTGTCAGTGGCACAGTGGTAAGGAAACCCTGTGGAGAGGGAACCCTGTGATGGTGGCCACCCCTGGAGCACAGGGGTGGCGGGTGGGTGGACCTGGGTGGGGGGAAGCTCCCAGGAGCGTCCTGTCCTGGGAGGCTGCCCATGATCACCCTGGGCAGTGTTTCTGAGGTCAGAAGGACCTCAGTGTTTCTGAGGTCAGAAGGAGAGCTATGAACACTTAGGCTAGACACCAGGACTGAGAAAACCAGGACACACTGCTGACTGGGGGCTCCCAGGCAAGTGGGAGCTTTCACCTGAGACTAAGACATGGTATACAGATACACCACATGGATGGAGGAGTGTTTTGTTTGTTTGAGGCTTTTTAAAAAAGTGATCACTTATGGTAAAATACATGCAATATAAAATGCACCATTTTCACCATTTTTCAGTGGACATTTCAGTGGCATTGGGTATACTGACAGAGCTCCTCCTGTTGCAAAACTGAAAATCTGTGTCTGTTAAAACTAATGGACCACCAGGAAATTCCCTCGTTTAAAAACAATAATAGGGATTCCCAAGCGTTCAGTGAGAGGACTTAGTAGGGGCTGCATGAGAATCTGTCCTTGTCACTGGGGACAAACACAGTAGAGCCTACGGGGTCTCACTCTAGGCTGCCGGGTCTGTTGCTCATGGGGAGATGCCCTGAGAGGAGTAGCACTGTGAGAACAGAGCAGGTCAGGCCCTGGAAGTGGGGGATGGTCTCTAGAGGGGCCCAAGGGTGCATGCAGCCCCCTAGCTATATTTTATTTGATCTAGAATGGTTTCAGAAAATTGGAATAATTACTAACTAGTTAAGTTCAGTTCAGTCGCTCAGTCATGTCTGACTCTTTACGACCCCATGAACCGCAACACGCCAGGCCTCCCTGTCCATCACCAACTCCTGGAGTTCACTCAGACTCACGTCCATCCAGTCAGTGATGCCATCCAGCCATCTCATCCTCTGTCGTCCCCTTCTCCTCCTGCCCTCAATCCCTCCTAGCATCAGGGTCTTTTCAAATGAGTTAGCTTTTCGCATTAGGTGGCCAAAGTATTGGAGTTTCAGCTTCAACATCAGTCCTTCCAATGAACACCCAGGACTGATCTCCTTTAGGATGGACTGGTTGGATCTCCTTGCAGTCCAAGGGACTCTCAAGAGTCTTCTCCAATACCACAGTTCAAAAACATCAATTCTTTGGCACTCAGCTTTCTTTATAGTCCAACTCTCACATCTGTACATGATCACCGGAAAAAGCATAGCCTTGACTAGACAGACCTTTGTTGGCAAAGTAATGTCTCTGCTTTTTAATATGCTGTCTAGGTTGGTTATTTAAACACTGGGAGGAACTCGGCTTAATATTCTGTGGTAACCTAAATGGGAAAAGAATTTGAAAAAGAATAGATACGTGTGTGTGTGTGTGTGTGTGGTTATATCTGAATTGCTTTGCAGTACACCTCAAACTAATACAGCATATAAATCAACTGTACACCAATATAAAATAAAAATGTAAAAAAATTAAGTTTTGGGATATTTCAGATAGAAATTTGTTTCCAGCATCTCTTTTTTAATGAGTTTTATTATTACAAAGTTTATTATAAAATTTAAAAATTATTAAATAATTTTTAAAATTAAAAAGTTATTATAAAGTATTGTAAGAGTTGCATTTTAAAGTTGAACATTATACTTCAGCTTATTGATAGGAACAATAAATTCAGTGCTACCTACTTTTTTATAATTTTTAATTTTTTAGTTGAAGTATACGAGGTATAGTCCACAGGATCACAATGGGTCAGACATGACTCAATGACTAAAAGACAAGAACAGTAGTTAATTTAAAATATTGTATTAGTTTCAGCTATACAGCAAGGTGATTCACTTTTAATGTTTATATTATATATGTATTACTTATAGCATATATAATATGTATATATTCAGATTCTTTTCCTTTATAGTTTATTACAAGATATTGATACAGTTCCCTGTGCAATGGTGCAGGTCCTTGTTATTTATCTATTTTTATATATAATCGTGTGTATGTGTTGATCCCAAGGCCCTCCATCAGCTTCTCTTGAAAAATAGGAGAGCTGGTCCCTTCCCCACAGGGAGGCAAAGAGAGAGTGTGACCCAGAGGGTCATGTTAGGTCCTTTCGGGTCTCAGGACAGATGCAGTCTGTGCCTCAACTTGGCTCTCTCTTCCCCAGTGGGGCTCGGCATCACCCTCCCAGAGGATTTGCCCATCATCCTCTGGGAAGGGCAGGTCCTCGCTGCTGATCTGGATCCGGAAGAAAAGCTGCTGGGCCTGGGGGCACAAGGGTTCAGTCTCTGGGCACCCTGTTCCCACTCAGGGGATGTGCCATCTGTCTGCCAATGAGAGTGTGGAGGTGCCAGTTCTCGGCTCCAGTGAGGACCCATAAATCAGACAGAACTGCACAGAACTAATGAGCGCACCTCACTCAGAGCTTGTCTTACAGATTTGGTCATATGAGTGATGACAGAGGCATGAATTCACCTCACAGAGCTGAAAAAAGTGACTCAGTCTAGAATCAATTGTATATTGCAACCTCATTCTCTACACATGGATAAAAAAGGAACAAGAAGGAAGTCTCTCTCAGGGACTTGAAACACCCTGAGGATGGCCAGATGGGGTGGGCAGTGTGGCCCCGGGGCAGGCCGGGCCAGTAGGCAGTGCACTGTTCACTCTGGCTTTGTTGACTCTGTCGAGGTGGGAGTGTTTTTCCCACGGGGACCACTGATAAAGAAATATGTGTGTGTTTTTAATTGAAATTAAAGAGCAAATGGGATTTGTTATCTGGCTTTGTGACTGACTTTGTTGCAATCCATTTTCCCTCCAAAGTGAGATACATATTACTTCTTACAGAAATAATAGGGAAAAAGCTACCTGAACAACAGCCTGCCCTGTGTCAGGCCCTGGGCAGGCATCTCACATGTGTCCTGCTTCATTTATCCTCCCAGCAACCATGGGGTGGGGTGGGGGGGGTTAGAGAGGGGTGCTGTCATCCCTGCTGCCTAGTAAGGGAGATGACAGAAAAGAGAAATTAAGGAACTTGCCTGGAGTCTCTTCAGTGAAATGGAGGACCTGGTACTTAGATCCAGGCAGTCTGGCTCCAAGGCTGCAGTCACTGCGTGGAGTCTCTCCTGCCCCAAGTTCCATGCTAGGCAGTGACCAGAGTCCCTTTGCCATCACTTCCCTGCCCTGGCCCCATCTTGCCCTGTTTATCCTCGGAATCCTGGTAAAGAAGTTCTCCCCACTAGCAGGATACCAGCCTCTCAAAGCATGGGCCCCCCTTTCTCTGTAGGAGCATCGGGTCGCCTGTTGCTCAGAGTCTGTGATCTGAGTGCCGGCCTTGCAGAAGAGCCTCCACCGGGCCTCCCTTGCCTGTCCTGAGCTGCTCACTTCTGTGGATCTCCTCCCGGAGGCAGGTCCCAGACACTGTGACCCAGCTTGAGACCTGCCTGGAGCCTTGTGGAGAGAGTAGAGGTGTGAGTGGACAGGTACCGGCAGCTGCGTGGTTGTCCTGGGCATAGTGAACATGGGGTGCTGTGGTGGGAGGGCATCCTCAGCCCTGCTCATGAGTCGCTGGCAGACAGTCGTGTGTGTTGACTTTGTGAATCGTGGGCGGAGAGAGGGCAGACAGAACAGGGTGATCCGTTTCCTCTCTCTTTCCTTTTACACACTGACTTCTTGCCTATAAATGAGTGCTTTTGAAGTTTTACTTTGAATATGAAAGTTCTGTTGGGATTTTTTATGGCCACACACTCCATAAACCATCATATTAGCATGAAAGGGATGGAGAGACGCTGGTCCAGCATCTCCTCAGAGAGTAGAGTCCAACCAGGGCGGAGACGGGCAGCCCCCACAGACCCCGACCTGAGATGCCGCAGCTGCATGGACAGTCACAGCACCACAGCAAAAGGCCCGATGGGGAGAGCTGCATGAGGCCCTGCTCTAGTTTATAAACCAGGACATGCTATGTGGCTGGGAAAGGGCCCTCCAGGTGAGTGTTGGTGGAGCTGGAGCAGATGCCATCCCCCAGGGGACTCTTCACTGTGAGTCACAGGTGTGGGGTTGAGTCCTGAAGCCAAACAACAGTGCAGGGCTCTCTTCCTGTGTGCTTGTAGTGCACACTGTGGAGTTTGGGCACTCATGTGCTTTTGCTGAAGGCTTCCCCAGTGATTCAGAGGTAAAGAACCCACCTGCAGTGCAGGAGACACAGGAGACACAGGTTTGATCCCTGGGTTGGGAAGATCCCCTGGAGGACGGCATGGGAATCCCCTCCAGTATTCTTACCTGGAGAATCCCATGGACAGAGGAGCCTGGCAGACTACACTACATGAGGTTGCAGAGTCAGACACGACTGAAGTGATTGAGCATGCACTCATGTGCTTGTACTGAAGGTTTCTTAGCTCTGTGAAATACAAGCCTCATGTCTGAGCGGGGTCAGCCCACATACCCTCCCACCTGCCAAGAGGCCAGCTTCCAGGATGGGCCTGGGCTGCGTGGTCAGCAGACCCCCAAGGACAGGCATCAGGAGTTAAGGGATATTGGATCAGGTGAACGTGGGCTGTCTGCATGGGCATGGCTGTCCCCTCCCGGGTGTCTCTTTTCCCTTTAGGGGAAGCCATGTAACAGAGAGGGATGCAGAACTGGGATGAGCGACCTGAAGCCCAGAGTAGTTGGTAATCACAGCCGGGCAGTGTTGCTGGTCTCTCCTGTCCTGGGCGGGCTGCACCTCCCCTCCTCGGGCCTCCAGTGCTGCTGTCACTGGGGCTAGGGGTGCCCAGCACCCAGAGTGACCCCGGAGAGAAGTCAGTTTTAGGAAAAGTGGGACAGGAACGTAAAGACATTTTTTCTGTAATTGCAGTAAAATAGTGGGCTTCCCTAGTGGCTCAGACAGTAAAGCGTCTGTCTGCAATGCAGGAGACCCGGGTTCGATCCCTGGATTGGGGAGATCCCCTGGAGGAGGAAATGGCAGCCCACTCCAGTATTCTTGCCTGGGAAATCCCATGGACCATGGAGCCTGGTAGGCTACCGTCCATGGGGTTGCAGAGTCGGACACGACTGAGCAACTTCACATACATAATAAAATTTACCATATTAACCATTTCTAAGTGAACTGTTCAGTGACATCAAGTACACTCACATTGTGGTGCACCCATCACCCCCATCATTTCCAGAACATTCTCATCTTCCAGAAATGAAACTCTGTTCCTCCCCTGGCCCCTGACTCCCACTGTCGCTGTCTCTGTGATTGTGACTCGTCTCCTGCCTCCGTGGGGTCACACAGGATTGTCCTGTGTGCGTCTTGTCTCATTGAGTGTGAAGTCCTCAAGGTTCACCCATGCTGTTGCAGATGTCAGAGCTGCCTTCCTTTTTGAGACTGAGTGATAGTCCCTGTGGGCATGGACTGCACCTTATAATCGCTCCATCCATCCATGGGCACTGGAGTTGCCTTCTTCTCTTGGCTACTGTGAACGTTACTGTTCACATGTCTGTTGGAATCCCTGCTTTCTCTTCTTCGGGGTATTGAAGTGATGTATTTTTAAAGTGAATATTTTAAAGATTAATTTCTTCAAAACACTTTTTAATTTCCCTTAGGATAATTCCTCTCAAGTGAGAGTTTCAGATATTAAACTTTGAGTCTTAAACATTTCTCTCACAAGGACAGAAATCTTCTTTATCAAATCTTGTAGCCTTCTCACCCGCCTCCATCAGGTAACCCTAGGCTGCAGCTTGGTGCTGGCCCTTCTTTGTGGGGAGCCCGGAAGGGGGCCAGTAGGACCAGATGGGCCTTCCCCTGTTTCTTTGCTCAGGGCATCCCAGCATTGACCATCCCCCAACCCCACACCACCCCAAGTGCTGTATGGCCATTGTGCTGAAGGTTGCTGGTATCATCCTCTCCACTCACACGCCAAAGTGCTCTCTGCTGAGAGCAGTGTGGGCGTGTCTGTCCCAGGCTCTCTTACCTGGAGATGGGACCCTCTGGGGTGAGGCTGTCCCCATATGTCTTCCATGCTCAGCAAAAAAAAAGGCATGTGCTAGCATGAGGAGAGCCCAGTCCCCTGTCACGAGGACCATGGGCTACCTGCAGCGGCAAGTGGTTGCAGGCAGGCCGTGTGACGGGGCTCACATTCACCAGTAGTTGCCAGTGAGATGCTGGAAACTTACAGGAGCTGAGGTAGGATCGGGATGCTGGCTTCCTTATAAGAGTTCCAGGTCCCTGTTCTTGACCTGCCCACTGCCTCCCAGTCAGGGATCCGTCTCCCGGCTGGAGACCACGCACTGCAGAGCAGTTAGCAGGCAGCAGGGACATAGTGTGAACCCAGCCTCACCTTCACCATCAAGTCAGCTTCATGGAATTGAGGGGTGGTCAAGCTTAGAAATGGGATAAATGACTAATTCTGGAAGTCATAAAGATACCTTTAAAGAGTAAAGGGTTTAAGATGAAAATCTTCAGAAAGGCCGTGCAGTTTTTCAGATGTTTCTCTGTGGATGTAAAAGGTGTAGCTTGATCTGTACATTAACCATCCTCATCTGAAACGGGACCGTTCGGCTTGGTGACTTCAGGGAAGAGAAAATGAAGTCTGTTGAGTAAAAATTAATGGTTTTTCAGGAATTTGTAGGAAGTCGAGCAGCTTAATGACATGCTTTGGGTGGATGCGTTTTGAAGAAAGCAATTTGAGCAGACTAGGAAATTGTGCAATAACCTTAACTTGGGTCAGAATTGTAAGTACTGTAGTAACAGAGTGTCGCTGTGTGTCTCTGTGACCAAAATGGGAAGCAGGATTTTTTAAAAACGCTTTTAAAAGTAACAACAACTTGTCCATTCTCTCTCTCTGGACTTCCTTCATTATAAATACCAGGTAACCCAATGTTGGCTAAATATAGGTTCAGTGGCCATCTCTGTTTATGACTTTCTTTAGGCGGAAGTTACCAGCACAAGGCCAGATTAATTTGGTGTGTAGGTTTTTATAGGCTCTAATTAGTTATGTTTTTCTTGAGCAGACCAACTGGGATCAGTAACATTATATAACTGAACTCTGACGCCCAAGACTTTCAAACACAGACGCCTCTCTCAGAGCTGGGGCCCTTGGGAGATGTGGACCCGGCGGCCCGGCGGCCAGCCCACTGCAGCTGTGAGCAGCCGGACTCAGAACATCTGTTTCCAGCCAGGAGCAGCTCCAGGAGTGATAAACTGAATACTTTCTTGCAAAGTCAGAAGCCTCATCTGCAGCCCATTGGTTTCTGCATCCTTGAGGTTTGACATGGCACGACTACTTATCAGCTGTCCCCGGAGGCAGATTCCACTGTGCTGGCCCAGGAGGAGGTGGGGCAGCCAGGGACAGAGCAGAGTGTGCGCTTGACCAGCCTCCCTACCTCACGGCTTGACAACCCTGCACCTGCGTCTGAGTGTCTGAGGTCACAGCCATTGGAGGCCTGAGTGGGTGGTGGACCTTTGGAGCCATGGAATGTCATCTGGGGTGGACCTAGCACACTCATCAATGACTTTGCTGCACAGCAGACTTGACGAATGACTCGGGGCCCTCCTCTTCTGTTCTCGAAGTTCTGCAGAAACCACCAAGTCATCTCCTTTTCCTCCGGGAAGGCAGGGTGCGCCCCACTGGCAGCACCCTGGATCTCGCCCACCTCACACCTGCCCTGCATAAACAGGGAGGTGACATGAAGCTAGCCGTGCTTACACTGATGGGAAAAGCAGGACAGGAGGGGCTCTTCCTGTAAACACCCCAGCCCAGGCCTCTCTCCGCATCACACTTGGCCCCTGCCCCTTCTTCACTGGGCTTTACAAACTGTTGCTGCCCCCCGCCCCCTCAACCCGTGGTCCCCTGGATGCTTCCTCTCCATTGAGCACCACCACCTGCCTCTGGGCCCTGCAACCCTTGGAATGGACATTAGAGGGGCCAGCCTGGGCCTCACCCAGCCACTCAGCTGGTGGGTAGTCTTCCTGCATCCACAACCTCAGGACTGTCCTGGGAAGGGGGCTAGAGAGCCCAAAGGCCAGATGGCTGGGAGGCCCAAGGTCTTGGTCACCGCTGCACTGGACAGCTCTGTGTGTGTGGACAAGAAGATGTGTCCTTCTAGTGTGACTCAAGGTCTGTTCATTTCACCAAACATTTCTTGGCCTCCTGCTGTGTACCAGATGCTGCCAGTGCCTGTGGGTTATTACAGATGATAGTTCATGCCTTCGAGGAGCTTATCTTGGAGGAAGGGACAGAAGATGGGCTATAATGGGCACATGTAGGCACACTCTGCTCTGGGAGGTCCAGGAGGGCTTCCTGGGGGCCATGACAGCTGAGGTGATGGTTAGAATCAGAGCAGGAGGTAGACTTGGTGTGAGATGGCTGGCGTGAGCAGGCTTGGGGGTGTGAAAGCAAGCAAGGGTCCCTCACACACGGCCGCATCGCTAGAGAACAGGGGTGATGCTGGCGAGGCCAGGCCTGTGCCAGAGGGAAAGCTGACCTGGCTTGGTCATGGAGACGTGCGTGTGCCCTGTGAGGGGCCCATGGGCTTCTGCTCCTCCAGGAGGCAGGGATGGTGGTGTGGTGGAGACTGTAATGGAGACTAGGAGGTAGTAGGGCCCTGCCCCATGACGGGGGCAACAGGGAGCCACCAGACTTGAGAACCCTTCAGACTGTCACTCTTGGAGGGCTTGGTGATGGATGCCTGGGAGGACGGTGGTACCTTCACTCAGAGGAGGGACTCCGCAGGAGGAGGGGGTCTGGTGAGGGTGAGGACAGCAAGATGGTGCTGAGTTCAGGGTGATGCTCTTATTGTGGGGGTCGGCACAGCCTTCCCAGCACAGCATGCTGGGTGGGGGCTGGGGGTCTGGTAGGGCCAGTGGGGAAGGGCCAGGCAAGAAGTGGAAGGGTCTTCTCCTAGGAAGAGCTGTCCTCGGGTTGGGGCACGACCCTCAGCTGTAGCTCGGTGCCTCTTGGAGGTGGTCCAGACCTCGATGGCCAGGACCTCCATGTGGGGGCAGGCCCAGCCACAGCGAGTTTGCTACTGTTTGCACACCAGGCTTCCCTGTCATTCACCATCTCCCAGAGTTTGCTCAAATTCATGTTCATTGAGTTGTTGATGCTATCTAACCATCCCATCCTCTGTTGTCCCCTTCTCCTGCCTTCAATCTTTCACAACATCAGGGTCTTTCCCATTGAGTTGGCCCTTGCATAGGGTGGCCAAAGTATTGGAGCTTCAGCATCAGTCCTTCCAGTGAGTACTCAAGGTTGATTTCCTATAGGATTGACTGGTTTGCTCTCCTTGCAGTCCAAGGGACACTCAGGAATCTTCTCCTGCACCACAGTTGGAAAGCATCAATTTTTTGGTGCTCAGCCTTCTTTATGGTCCAACTTTCACATCCATACGTGACTACTGGAAAAACCATAGCTTTGACTATACAGACCTTTGTTAGCAAAGTGATGTGATGACTTTGCTTTTTAGTATGCTGTCCAGGTTTGTCATAGCTTTCCTTGCAAGGAGCAAGCGTCTTCTGATTTCATGGCTGCAGTCACCAAATGTAGGTACACACAAATCTGAATGTACAACATGCGTGTATATATATACATTCTCACATCTGTGCACACATGCAGTCATACATCTACATATGTATGTACATAAATACACAGGAACCCATTTCTATGCCTGTTCATCCACAGACACACCCATCAGAGGTGTGCATGGGCCACAATGGTCTCTCTCGAGGTTCCTGTGCTGGTAGGAAGGAGAGAGAGCCCCACGAGGCCCTGAGCTGCTGTGAACAGTGTGTTGCTGGGAACCAGGTAGGGTGAGTGAGGTCACCATGACAACAACGCTGGAGATATGTCCAGAGGCAGAAGGGTGATGGTTAGGGATGTGAACTCAGATTCACCTCCTGACTGCTGCGTGCAGTGAGGGGGCGGTTCTGAACCACTCAGAACCTCCGTCTCCCCATCTACACCATGAAAGTGAAGATGGCCCCTGCCTTGTAAGGCTGCTGTGAGGCTCAGGTTGTGTTGTCTCAGCCGGAGGCCTGGGACAGGGGGCTGCCCTGTTCTGAACCAGGAGCCCCAACAAAAATCAGGGGCCTTGGGAGCTGCACAGAGAAGGAGAAGACAGGACTTGCTGTTCCCTGCTCTTTTTGTGCCTGCTTTCCATCTGTATTTTGCACCGAGGGCATGTGGAACTAGGTTTCTAAAGTGCCTCATGGAGGGTCCCAGTTGGGAACCACATCCGGCTCTTCACTGTGGGTTCTTTGATCCCATTTCTTCCAGTGTTCTGGCTTAGAATACTTGGCCAGGGTTTTGATGTTACCAATTTTATCAACTGATGTGTATAATTACATACCAGTGTTGAGTGAAGAGATGTGGACCTCGCACACTCAGCAGATTGTTCATTTTCTGGCGGGTGCGGTAGGCTAAGAGAACAGCTCTGATTAACCCATTGTGGAAATAACACAGATGAGAAAGAGAAAAGCATTTACAAACATTTTATGTTGTGACCAACACCTACCCACCCCTGCCAGAATAAAAAAAACTTAACAAAAAACACCTCATAGACTGGAGATTGGATTCACTGAGGCAGAGTGGATTGAGGTTCTGGGGGCTCAGTGCCGGCAAGGGCTGGTCGGCAGCTGGAGAGAATGGGAAGAGAGGAAGAAGAGAAGACTGCCTGGGCACTTGGGCAGCAGGGTTCTGCAGCAGCCACCGCCCCCATGTCAGTCGAGCAGGTGGCTCAGCCACCAGCCAGGGAGGTGGTGTGCAGAGCATGGGCAGGCATGGTGGCCGGGGCACAGTGTCTGGGACGGCGGGACTGTGGAGCTGGGACAAGTGCCCACATTAATGTCAGTGCAGAAATCAAGTGAAAATGAGGGCCTCTTCTTACCCATGGGGTTGCCCTGCACTTAAGATGTCTTTTGTGCCCCCTGCCCCCGCCACTTCTCTGTCTGCTCTTCCGACTCCACCTCTCGTTGATCTGACCCTGGGGCTGTACCAGTAGCGCTGCAGTGATCCTGAGCCCTAACCCGTGTGCCTCTGTGTCATTCAGTGAGAGGTTGTCGCCTGTCTGGGCACAGTGGGGCGAGTCTGAATGTAATGCTGTGCTTAGCCCCCTTGGCTTCAATCTTCCCATCTGTGAAGTGGGGCCATCTCTGTGGCTCCTCCCTGACCCCTGCCTGTGAGGCCAGGGGCAGTCAACTGTCCATATGTTTACCCCAGCCAGTGGCCACATCCCCAGTGTCTTGCCCTCCCGTCCTCCTATTTCATGAAGGCCCTGGTGAGCTTGAGGGACAGTGCCCTGAGCAGGAAGGTGTAATCCGGGTGGGGAAGGTCACTGAGTGGGGGTGGGGGTGGGGTGCAAGTCAAGGGGCAGGAAACAGCCACATGGTAAATGCCACATCATCCATGCTGGGCCACATCCCACTTCAGGCAGGGACATGAAGGGAAGCAGAGCTTCCCGCTCTGCTAGCTCTTGATCCTTTCTGACCTTCTTCCCATCTTGGAAACCTCATACTCCCAAGCAGTCCTGATGCTGGGGAGGGTGAGTCAGATGGGAGTGACCGGGTCACTGGACAAGGATGGTGCCTGGAGAGGAGGCAGCTCCGTGACTAGATAAGATGCTGAAGGCGCTGACCTCCTAAGCAGAAGCCCTCGGTATGGGGACTGGTGGTCTGGCCTCAGACTGGTGGACCCTCACCCCAGACACGCCCTGCAACAAATGCTAGACCTGCAGGTTGGCAGGCCTTCTCTGTAAGGTCTGCACATGGCCTGTTTTAGGCGAGGGGGCAAAGGGTCCCTGTGGCAGCCACTGGGCTCGGCATCACAGTGTGGGGGCAGCTGTGGGCAGGATCCCCAGGGAAGCTTTACTTACAGAAACAAGAGCTGTGTGTACATCCTAGGATGGAAAGCAGGGTCACCAACAGACACGGCACACTGCACTCAGCGCCGTCAGGAGGTGGAAGCAGCTCAAGTGCCCATCAGTGGGCTAATAGACAAGCGATGATGGCATATGCCCACCATAGAGTGTGGTTCAGCCTGAAAGACAGAGGGAGTTCTGACACCTGTGGCAACAGGGGTGAACGTGGACATCATGTTAGGGCAGCAAACCCGTCACAGAAGAGCCAGTGGCTCCCCTGAGATAGCCAGAGTTGTCAGGTTCACAGAGACAGAGCAGATATTCTGTGCCCTGTCTGCCCTCTGTTTGCCTGTTCACAAATCTTTCATCGTGAGGAAGGATGGTTTCTGCTCCCCATGCCCGCACACTGCTCCAGGAGGGCCCAGAGGGTGGGAGTTCACATGTGATGGAGGCAGGGTTTCAGTTTGGGAAGATGAGAAGGTTCCCAAGATGATGATGGTGATGACTGCATGACAGTGTAATGTGCCTGGTGTCCTGAACTATAGATACTTAAACACTGTGACAGTGGTAAACGTTATGTCTGTTCTGTGTGCTGAGTCACTTCAGTCATGTCCAACTCTTTGCAACCCCATGGACTGTGGCCCACCAGGCTCCTCTGTCCATGGGATTCTTCACACAAGAATACCGGAGTGGGTTGCCATTTCCTCCTCCAGGGGATCTTCCCGACCCAGGGATCGAACCTGTGTTTCTTACATCTCCCGCATTGGCATGTGGGTTCTTTACCAGTAGCGCCACCTGGAAAGCCCTCTGTCTGTTTTACCACAATTTAAAAAGCTAACACAATAAGCAGGAGATAGATCATTTGCCTGTGCTCCGTCCTCTGCCCACTGCCGCCCTTGAGTGGGTCAAGACGTGGTTGACCACATGGCATGTCCTTGGGCTTCAGGATGTCACGTCCATCCAGGTGAGGGTGGTGCCAGGGCCTCTGCCAGTGTCAGGACTCCCTCCTCAGCATCTGGCCCTGCCTCCTCCCTCTTCCCTCTTCCTGCCCTCACAGTCTCTCCAGGGTCAGGCAGCCTTCTGTCCCATGCCCTGTCTGCCCTCTGTTTGCCTGTTCACAAATCTTTCATCTCAAGGAAGGACAGGTTCTGCTCCTTTCACAAATCTTTCATCTCAAGGAAGGACGAGTTCTGCTCCCCATGCCTGCACCCTGCCCCAGGAGGGCCCAGAGGGTATACAGATGCACACAGAACCCTGGGAGGATCTGGGTGGCAACTGTCAGAGTTCCCAATAGCCAGTGACCTGACTCACTCCACTTTTTCCTGAATCAGATTCCAGCTTCTGCACCTGGCGTTGTCAGGATGGGAGGGTGTCCTTGACTGGTGTCCCCTTCTCCCCTGCACCTTACCCAGACCTTTATCGTCCATACTGGGCTGCAGATAAGTTCCCAAAATAGATGTGGCATTGCTCGTTGCTGCCCCCGGGGCAGTTCGTCTGGTCAGCACCATGGGAGCCATCTGTTCTTCCCTGGAATTGCTCAATGGAAATGACCCTCCTCAGTGCAGACCCTCTGAGCCCTGCTCAGGGTGGAGCTGGACAGGGGCAGCGTCACGGGCCTGCACGGCCTGGGGACTGGCCTTTGCAGAGCGGCCGGGCTGCTCTAGGGCCAGATGCTGCCCTGAGTGGTGTCCAGGGCTACCCTGATGCAGGCCTACTTAGGATCTATGAGTGCATGCTCAGTCGTGTCTGCCTCTTTGTGACCCTGTGAACTTTGCGACCCCATGGACTATAGCTCACAAGGCTCCTCTGTCAATGGAATTTTCCAGGCAAGAATACTGGAGTGGTTGCCATTTCCTCCTCCAGGGGATCTTCCCAAACCAGGGATCGAACCTGCGTCTCTTGTGTGTCCTGCATTGACAGGTGGATTCTTAACCACCTTTCTACCTGAGAACCCCAGTGCTTATAGTTGGCAGCTCTGAAATTAATCCCTCCCCTTGTCAGCACATTGGATTCAGCTCTTAGTTTCTCCATGTCCTGAGTGGAAATTAATTTGAACACCTGGAGTTAAAAGACCCAAAGTTGTGATATATCTCCCAGGGATGGTGGCCACTTGTGGATTAAACGTTGCTGTAAGTTAAAGCTGCATTTTTGTTAAATAACAGCTTGGCTTGCTCTAGGAGGAGCCCTTTGACAGACATAACAATTAACTTCAGTGAAAAAGTGAGCAGTTAACTGTAGGAGGAGAAATAAGAGTGCTTCTGTGCAAAACAGGGCAGAAATAATTAGGTTTATGATGGTTGAAAAATGCTTGAAGTAGAAAATGAACCAAGAGTCATAATTGCAGAAAACCACGTATAGAGCACTTCCTGCCTGCCAGGTACTTTGCTGGCTCTTTATATATGAAGAGCTGTGCCTGACTCTATATATGTGTACGTGTGCGTGTATTGTTGTTGTTTAGTCGCTCAGTGGTGTCCAACTCTTTGTGACCCTACAGAATGTAGCCCGCCGGGCTCCTCTGTCCATGGGATTCTCCAGGCAAGAATGCTGGAGTAAGTTGCCATTTCCTTCTCCAGGGGATCTTTCCGACCCAGGGATTGAACCCAGATCTCCCGCACTGGCAGGCGGATGCTTCACCACTGAGCCTCCGGGGAAGTTCGTGTGTGGTGTGTGTGTGTGTATGTGTGGTATATGTGTGATGTGTGTGTATGTACGGTGTATGTGTGGTATGTGCATGCAGTGTATGTGTAGTGTGTGTGTGGTGTATGTGAGGTATGCGTGTGTGGTGTGTGTGTATGTGTGTGAGTGTGTGTATAAGTGGTATGTGTATGTGTGTGTGGTGTGTGGTATGTGTGTATGTGTGGTGTGTATGTGTGTATAGTGAGGGGGGAGGGGAGAGGGACTGTCTTGGAACAAACCTTGAAGATAGTAGTTACTGTTCTCACAAGGAGACTAAGAGAGGGTCTGAAGCCCAGATTCCGCAGCAGGTAAAGCTGAGTCAGGGTGTATCCCAGGCCCAGCGAGGGTTTGGAGGAGCCAGGGTGAGAATTCCAGCTCCGAATACAGCCAGGATTTCCTGAACAGCAACTGTGTTCAAGGCACTAAACTAGGCAGACACCATACAGACTCTAACTGGCTAACCTTCACAGCTGTCATGGTGTTCGCTATTCTGTGCTTGAAAACAACTGAAACATCCTGGAGCAAGCTTGAACAAACAAGGAGGTTCTTCATTTCAAGGACA
The DNA here is from genome assembly GCF_029407905.1 of Bubalus kerabau. Taxonomy (NCBI): domain Eukaryota; kingdom Metazoa; phylum Chordata; class Mammalia; order Artiodactyla; family Bovidae; genus Bubalus; species Bubalus kerabau. Next base: position 29,631,536 of record NC_073642.1, read on the forward strand.
AGCGGTGTCTCTGGAAACTGAAAAGCAGGATGCAGCCGGACTGCTGGGTTTTCTGGATATGAGGGTAAAGGGTACAGTCAAGCAGGCTCTCTCTGTAGACACCTGTGCAATCTTCTTGTGGAAAGACGTGGAAATGGCTGCTCAGCATCTCCATGTCCCTTTAGGTCTCTGCCTGGTCCCGTCCACTGCACTGGACAGATGCAGTGTCTGTGAGCAGGCAGAGGGGCAGTGGAAGGTCATGGTGAATTGGGTGGACATTAGTCCTGCTTAAACAAGTTCTTGGGGTATGTAGTTTTATCCCCACTGTACATGTAAGGAACTGAGGTTTGCAGGAGGGGAATCTTGCTCAGGATCACAGGATCGTGCATGGTGAAGGGAGCGGACAAGGTTTGGATGAGGCCTGTCTGGCTGAAACCAGGCTTGTCACCGTGACATCTGACTGCTGCAGAGGACAGTCTGTCTTAAATCCACCCTCTCGTCAGGAGCTGGAAGAGAAACTAGGATGGTTTCACCTGAGGAGGGCAGCCTGGGAGTCTGTGTAGCATTTGCTCCATCTTCAGTGACAAGGCTCTGCTCAGGGCTCATGCCCAGCCAGCTGTTTCCAGCAGCCAGTGGAATTTAGGAGGAGAGGCAGGCCTCCTGAGCACAGTGTCCTGATGCTCCAGGGTTGTGAGACACGAGGCAGGTAGGGGCTGGGATGGCGGGAGGAGGTGCAGGAGCAGCCTGCTGCGTCCCCTCCAGCCCTCCAGCTGAAATCCACCCTGATAGACCGCTGCTGGCCGAGAGCCGGGACACCCTGGGACTCGGGTGTTCTCAGCTGACCTTTCCACAGTCCCCAAGCAGATGGGGCTGCGTGTTTGCCTTGGCTCCTTGCTGCACTTGGGAGCGGACATTCATTCTTAGATGTCTCAGTGTACCCGGGGGGCAGAGAGCATGGAGTTTGTTTATAAATGAGTGTTTGGTGTAGACTTAGACCTGACTTGACACGAACTGAGCTGCTTCAGGGATGCTTAACCCAAAATGAACAGGAATTCTTGTCTAAAATAACTTGGCCATGGTAATACAAACTGTAAATGATACAAACTCACTGCAAGATCTGGGGAGCATGTACTTCATCGGAAATACCACCTAGTGTTTATCCAGAAAGGGGTCTCCGAGTTGACATTCACAGACCTAAAATCTGTGGCAGGGATGTGAGCGGGGGAGTGTCACGGAGGGTGATCTCGCTCTGGGGGCAGGATGGGTCTCTCAGAGGAGGGGGAGGTGTTCTGAGAGGCAGGGTTTGGTAAGACCATACTGATTGGTGGTATCCTGCTTCTTGTTTTGCAGATTGGAAACCTGGACGATTACTACCACTTTTATCACAGCAAAACCTTTAAGAGGTCGACCTTGAGCAGCAGAGGCCCTCACACCTTCCTCAGGATGGACCCCCAGGTACAGCTCCGCTCCCTGGGCAGGTGCTGTCTGAGGGCCTAGAGTGTCATGTGCGGGTTGTTTGTGTCTCTGGTTCTGAAAATGCCCAAGTCTGGATTTTAATGAGATTCTCCATGACCCTAAGTTTTCCTCTCTGAACAAAACAAAACAGATGTGCAGCTACATATCAGAGCATTTAAAAACTCCAAATATTTCGGTCCTTTGTAAGACTTAAGAATTTAAATTCTTGACTTCTGTTTGAAACAACAATCAAATGACTATAGGGCTATCATTTTAAATCTTTAAAAGTCAACAAAACACATAGTAATTAGCGGAGATAAATGTGTGCATCTTACCCATAAAGGCTATGGAATTCAAAATGTCGTTTTAATAATGAAATTAGAGTTTGGATAGGCAGGTGTTTTTGTGGTTGTCATAACACATATCTTAATGGTTACCATGAACTTGAAAACTTGGGCAGTGAATGTGGCTTTTTCTTTAAAAATCCCTGTGATCTTTGAGATGAAAACAGTTGTAATTTAAAAAGAGGCTAATAACGTTTTTAGTATAATTCTTATTTATCAGTGGTTAATCATACTTTCTACATAGATTTGAGATTAATATTTGACTCATGGGTCAGCAGATACTTGGTAAGATTAAAGATGTAAGATGGCCAAGTGAGCCTTTGATGGCCTCATTCATTCACCAGGTGATTTTGGAATACCTGCTGTGTGTCCCTGTATGTCTGTATCAGGGCCATTGGAGTGGACAGTGGGGCTGACAGTCTATAGAAATACACATGATATATCACAGGGCATTGAGAGCTACAAGGGATGGTGAAGTGCAAGTGACAAGAAGTTACAGCCCCAACAAACAAATGAGGCCATTGGTAAACTGTAGTTTTAGAACATGGAAATCACCCTCTCCTAAAAGCAGTGTGCAGAGTGTTCATTTAGACTCCCAAGCAGGCATGGGGTGTTCCTGCAGGGATCCCCAGAGAAAGTGGATAGTAAAGTTTCTGCAGAGAAGCTGGCCGTGGTGGTGTCCCAAGCACCACCCCCCACCTCACCCCAACCCCACCACCCCGCCACCATCGTGGCTCCTCTTGTGTTGATGGGAGAGATGGTTTGTCCTGGGAACGCTTCTCCAGTTACAACTTTGTGATTTCTGGTTTCAAGAGCATGGGGAAGTCATCCCAGTGCATGAGCCAGCCCATCCACGAGCTGGGCTCTGATAAGGTGGACACACAGTGTATGGTTCTGAGTTCACTTTATGGGTGGGTACGAGGATGGTCGGATGCATGGTGGGTGGGTGGACAAACAGAAGGAGATAGAATCAAATACTGTGCTAATCCCATTCTTCCCTCACAGCTAAGAGGAAGTTTGTGTTTATGAAGGGCATCTTATGTGCCTCCTCCCACCCGGTGTCTGTGTTCACACCACGGAGCTGGAAGGACACTTTTCACAGGGGCTGGTGCATTTTTTTTCCCTCTCAGAAGCGAAGCCAGGTGGTAGTGGCTAAGTCGCACAGGACAGGCCATTGGAGAAGAGTGAGCAGACCCCATGTCACCATAGGGCTGAGTGCAGAGTGCATGACCATCACAAAGACACATGGGGGTCCTTGCAGCTGGTGGTGGGGGTGGTGCTGAGGTTCGCAGGGGCTCCTCACCTGTCTAAGCTCAGAAGGGAGTTGCTGCCGTGCCCTCCACAATTTTTCTTAAGCACGCAGAGGTCTGTCTTGTGAGAACAGCATGCTTGTTTGGAGTTACTGTTCCCACAGGGAAAGTCACAGCGAAGGGATGCTGTTTGCATGGGGGACATCCCCCTCCCCTTAGAGATGTGCATGAGAACAGGATGGGATGGTGGGATTCTTTGTCATTTATTTATTTGGCTACATGTCTTTTATTTATTTTAATTAATTTATTTGGCTGCATCTGGTGTTGCAGCATGCAGACTCTCTAGTTGTGGTGAGTGGGCTCAGTAGTTGCAGCATCTGGGCTCTCCAGTTACAGCACTTGGGCTCTGGAGCATGTGGAATCTTAGATCCCCAACATGGGATGGAAACCTTGTCTCTGGCATTGCAAGGCAGATTCTTGCAGGGCTGTCCCTGGATGGGAAGTTTCTTGATTCCCTTTCTCCTGCCCAACAGGATGCTTGGCCTCCCCACCAGCAATAGAAATGGATCAGAGGCCAGACAAGAGATTCAGGCGAGACTTTACTGGGGCCCCTGCTGCAGCAGAGAGAGCAGGAACAAACAACAGGCTCCCTTGCTTGCTTGCTTCCCGATGTGGGTGGGGTGGGGGGAGGTGGTTCCTTATATGGGGTGAGGGTCAGGGTGTGTTCAGGGTCAGGCTGGAGGGGTGGCTTAGGTGGTCCTCCCGCCCCTTTGGTGGTGTTGAGTGCAGGGGGCGTGTGCAGTCCCCTGCTTCTGTTCCAGGCTCTTCAGAAGTGGCAGCTGGGTTTTTAGTCTTTTTGTATCTTGTCCGGAATTTCCCCCAACTGTGCATGCATGCAGTTACTTTTAGTCCCATACACTTTCTCTGTATCTTGTTGCTGGAGGAGAGGTTTGTGCAGGTACAAGCACCTCAGTGAAGGGCCCCAGGCCTCTGCGTGTCTCATTTCTGAGGAATTTTGGAGAACTAAGTGGCTTCTCAATTGTTAAAACTATGGCAGAAGTGAAATAGGAGATGTAACCTGTGTTTTGGCATGGGGGTGGGTGGGTAGGGGGATTCACTCTTTTTTTTTTTAATTTTATTTTATTTTTAAACTTTACATAATTGTATTAGTTTTGCCAAATATCAAAATGAATCCGCCACAGGTATACATGTGTTCCCCATCCTGAACCCGCCTCCCTCCTCCCTCCCCATACCATCCCTCTGGGTCGTCCCAGTGCGCCAGCCCCAAGCATCCAGTATCGTGCATCGAACCTGGACTGGCGACTCGTTTCATACATGATATTTTACATGTTTCAATGCCATTCTCCCAAATCTTCCAACCCTCTCCGTCTCCCACAGAGTCCATAAGACTGTTCTATACATCAGTGTCTCTTTTGCTGTCTCGTACACAGGGTTATTGTTACCATCTTTCTAAATTCCATATATATGTGTTAGTATACTGTATTGGTGTTTTTCCTTCTGGCTTACTTCACTCTGTATAATAGGCTCCAGTTTCATCCATCTCATTAGAACTGATTCAAATGTATTCTTTTTAATGGCTGAGTAATACTCCATTGTGTATATGTACCACAGCTTTCTTATCCATTCATCTGCTGATGGACATCTAGGTTGCTTCCATGTCCTGGCTATTATAAACAGTGCTGCGATGAACATTGGGGTACACGTGTCTCTTTCCCTTCTGGTTTCCTCAGTGTGTATGCCCAGCAGTGGGATTGCTGGATCATAAGGCAGTTCTATTTCCAGTTTTTTAAGGATTCTCCACACTGTTCTCCATAGTGGCTGTACTAGTTTGCATTCCCACCAACAGTGTAAGAGGGTTCCCTTTTCTCCACACCCTCTCCAGCATTTATTACTTGTAGACTTTTGGATCGCAGCCATTCTGACTGGTGTGAAATGGTACCTCATAGTGGTTTTGATTTGCATTTCTCTGATAATGAGTGATGTTGAGCATCTTTTCATGTGTTTGTTAGCCATCTGTATGTCTTCTTTGGAGAAATCTCTATTTAGTTCTTTGGCCCATTTTTTGATTGGGTCATTTATTTTTCTGGAGTTGAGCTGTAGGAGTTGCTTGTATATTTTTGAGATTAGTTGTTTGTCAGTTGCTTCATTTGCTATTATTTTCTTCCATTCTGAAGGCTGTCTTTTCACCTTGCTAATAGTTTCCTTTGATGTGCAGAAGCTTTTAAGGTTAATTAGGTCCCATTTGTTTATTTTTGCTTTTATTTCCAATATTCTGGGAGGTGGGTCATAGAGGATCCTGCTGTGATGTATGTCAGAGAGTGTTTTGCCTATGTTCTCCTCTAGGAGTTTTATAGTTTCTGGTCTAGTGTCTAAATTGTAAACCTTTTAAAGGTATTCAACTCAACTGTTCCACCCTTCCTTTCAGAATTACTAACTGTGCACCTGCTGAGTGTGACCCTGTGTCCAGGAACGCGGAGATGCCCACCTGGTGGTCCTCTGGCCCGTGGCCCCAGCAGGGCCAGACATGGGGCCTGGCTGTGAGGCTGCAGGAGACAGCTGGGCAGGACTTGGGGCGGGCCCCAGCTGGCTCCTCTTTGGCATCTGTGGTGATGGGCTTGTGCCGTGTGAGTGGGTTCCAGGCACTGCGTTCACTCTGGGTCTGCGGGCAGGGGCTCCCGATCATCAGTTGTGGCCTCGAAGAAGAGGGGAGGAACTCCCACAGGCAGTGCCAGTTAACTTTTTTCAAATTAAAAATCCTTTTTATGCAGAGCTTCTTAATCAGCTCCTGGCAGAGCTGCTGTGGGAGCATCCTGCCAACAGAGAAGAAGGAGAGAAAAGGTAAACGCTGCGCATTCCAGTGCCCGCAAGGCCCACGTGATTGCGAGTGTTTCCCACAGTTCTCATTAAATATTTAGCCCCAGGGAGAGCATATAGACAATGGAACCAATGACAAATTCAGAATCGCAACTGAAACGCCTCCGTTTAAATCAGTCTAGTTTTAATGCAAACCAAATCAATTAGCTGTCAGTCTGACTAATATTTACTCTACCAAGTCATTGTAATGAAATATCAGGTAAAATTAGCTATTTTACAGAGATGTTTAGTGTTATCTTTTTCTGCAGTGCACTAGGATGCTTTCCCAAATTAGCGAAGTGTTTTGTGACACCTTCGCGATCAGAGAGTTGTGTAATTAATATTAAAAAAGGGAAAAGATGATTTAATACTATCCAGCATCATTGGAATGCAGTTGCCATCGTGTTTGAATGACCAAACTGGAGATGAATGTTATAGGGCTTAGGATAAAGTTCAATCGAATGCAGATGGTATTTTATTTTAATTAGCTCCAGTCCCTATTGTATACAATTGCTTTGATAAGTGATGGAATTTAAAGCCCACCCCTACTTAGCCTGAAAGTTGATAGAGTGTGCATTTGTTAAACAGAACCAAACAGAACACCAGCGGGAGGAAAGATTGAAGACTTCAGTCACATGCACGCACATTCTTTAGGCATCTCTGCTCTGACCCTATACCAGCGTCATGCAGTTGTTGTCCCTAATTACCTTTACTTGGTGTTCTAAACCACCTTTGAAAAGGGCCATTTTGCTCTAAGAGCCTGGTGGGCCAGCCCTCTCTCTTCTTGGGAGAACAGCCAGCCTGCTCTCCGGGTGCGGTATCAGTCGCTGGGTTTCTCCAAAGGGCTGTCATTTAAGCCAACTGAAAGCATTTGTTTTTAACTTGTTCTTTCGCCAAGAGTCTGGAGCAGGGTGGATGTTACAGAAGCACCAGCCAATAGCTGTAAGGGCTCCCAAATGTTTTAAAAATTACTTGTTCTGACTATGTTCCAAGCTGGCTGATAGTTGGATGTTGCGTCTTCCAAGCCTTACATTTTAGAGTGGTGACTCTGGCTCAGCCCTCCCACTGTGTGCTCAGCCAGATCAATGACGGAAATGGAAGGATAAAGATGTTGTCAGGGGCCCTCGGTGGCTCCTCATGGAGTAGTGGGAGGCTTCGGGTTGACTCTCTGCTCTAGCCCTTCAGCGCCTGGGAGCTGGGAAGTGATTTCCAGGGCCAGGGTGGGCATGCTGTTTGTGGGACAGGACTTTGCCCCAGAGCTTCATCAGCTTCAGGTTCTTCTCCAGCAGTGATGCAACACTGAAGCTGATCTTTCCATTAACCACAGAGGGACTTTTATCTGAGTTTTGTGTGCTAGAGCCACTGGGTGTGCAAACAAACAGAAAGTTCCTGGCAAATACCAGCATGTGGACAGGAAGTGGCTGCATTGATTTGGGGGTTGATGAACTGTGGGATGGGCGGGGGAGGGGAGGGGATGGGTTGGACTGGGGAGTGGGGTGGACTGCCACACACAGCCCGATGGGTCCGCCCATGTGGGGTGGGGAGGCCTTCCGCTGTCTGCACACTTCAGCACAACCCCGCTGGGTTTAGTGGACTCTGGCTGCTATGAACTGGCAAACAGAATTTTCAAATAGGCTTTAAAAGATGGTGCTTTATGATTTCACCAGCAGGCTCACACTTCCACTTATATGCCTCAAAAAGTCCCACAGTCCCACTTACACGCCTCCAAGAGTCCTACAGTCACCGTGTCCCAAAGCTGAGTAATGTTCCAACCACAGCTGTGTCTCAGAGAGAAGCTGTGCCTCCCCTACTCTCGTTCCTCCGCCTGGGCAGCCCCGTCCTGGCCTTGTCCTGTGTCCCCACCTGCACCCCTACCCCAGCCCTGTCCTCTGTTGCAGCTGTGGGCATCCTTGCCCAGCCCTTGTTGTAGTGCTGCCGCGCCGGGACGTCCTGCCCAGGCCCCCTGGTCTGGCCTCCCTGTAGCCAGGCTGGGCTTTGTGATCCTCATCGGATGACATCTTCACTTTCTCCACCAGCCTGTGCACACACTGCCTCCCCTGGTGTCTCCCCAGTCTCAGCCCGTGCACCCTCCCACTGGGAGCTGGCTCAGGGCGCTGCTCTAAGTGGTGGGAGGTCCGCACTCTGGATCTGTGAGTTCCCTGGGACTCCTGGAGCAGAGGGGTCCAGGCTGTCTAGATATTGTCCCAGCACGAAAGCCACAGGGCCAGAGTTCATCCGGCCACATTTGGAGCTGTCCACTGCTGCAGGGCACGCGCTGTCTTACTGGGCTTGGGAACCCACGGGCGTCCTCCTCCCTGGGGTTCCCAGCACTGCGAGCCCATCCAGAGCAGCAGACAGACCCTTGGCCCTTGGTCCTGCTCTTGTTCCTGTAAATCTGTTTCCAGCTGCCCCAGAAACTGCCAGGACCAAGGGCCCAAGCTCGGCGGAGTTTGTGGGAGTGAGGAGGGCTTCGTTTGCTGGGAATCTGTTACTGACCAGGACTGGCACAGGGCTGCTGGGAACTGCAGGTCATTCCCAGGAGGCCTGGGATTCCAGGTCCAGGAGCTGCAGAGAGGTGCGAGGAGAGATGGCTGGGTTCAGATGCAAGTAGCCCATCTTGTTCCTGGACGACTGGGGGTTGGGGAGGGTGAGTCACGTTCACTCCCAAGTCCGGCAGGCCACCCGGTGAATAGCAGATGGACCCTCAGTGTTTACTGAAGCAGATGTCAATTTTCACAGGGTAGGTTCACATAGCAAGTTGTATCTGTTACTGTTTTCTCATAGACTTCTTTTTATGTAATGACTTTTTTTTAACAAGTGTAACTTTACATAGTATCCTATTTCTGTCTAATTTATGTTCCCTTGTTGTGGTGGCAATGAGGGAAAAAGGGAACCTTCTTCACGTTGCACAGAGGTTGTGATACTGACCCTGAGGTGACGGTGGAAATTTCTCAATGAGCTTATGTCAGCTGAGGCTGGCCTGTGGTCAGCCCTGGATGTGAGTTCCGGTGCTCACACTGGCCCAGCACGGGGAGTGAGGAATCCAGCCCCCACCCCCCATAGTCCATCACCCAGGGATGTTCGAGAAAGGTGTTTCTGGGCCCCCGGGCCTGTGGCTCTGAGGGAGAAACGCCCACCAGGATGCTTGGGTCCTGCAGCGTCCCCGCTGCCCAGTGATCCTGCGTCCCTGTCATTCAACTGCCGAATGCCCAACTTCAGAAGTACCTTGTGTTCTTGGTTAAATTGTGACAAAAGCCCTAAAGAGGGCTTTAATTGACCAGATGGCAGAAGTACTGATGTGGGCCGGCTGGGCACCCCTGTCTGGCTGGTGATTCTGGAGTCAGCGCTCCAGCCCCCTGTCCATTTTGTGATCCTCAGGGCACAGGGCAGGTGGGGAGAGCTTCCTCTTTCCTTTCAGGAAAGGGAGAACTCATATAATCAAGGACCCTGACCTCCTGAGTCCAGTCTTGTCTCCTGCATTTGCAGGTGGGTGGTGCCCACTCATACCAGCGATGAGGGGACACCTCTGGGCCCCTGTCCTTCAACTTTGACAGGGAGGATTTGAGAGGTGGCCTGTGCTCTGGCCAGCTGAAGTAGAGATGTGCCTGGGTCCCCAGTGGCCTCTGTCCCGTGGTGGGATTGGGGGGGCGGGGAGTTGCATCTAGGCTGCATTAGATCAGCTTTGAGTTTTCTGGTTTGACTTCCTTCTCTTCTTCCTCTTCTACTGCCCAGGCTCATGGGTTCGCATAGCAGCCTGGCATCTCCTCCCCACCCTGCGTGGTACCTCAGAGGGCTCAGGTGTCTCCCTGAGACTCGCTCTAAGGAGGCTGGTGCCCTCTGCCCCAGGAGGTCAGCTGGCGGGGGGGTGTCAGTCCTCTGTCTCTGATCACTCTCCACCTCTGCAAGCTGGCCTCAGTTCTGTGCTTCTTAACTGTGCCAGAATCACAGGCCTCTTGGAAAGGCTGATGAAGGCTGTGGACACCATTTCTCTCAGAGGAGGAAAGACACTCTAAGCTCACATCTACACGGCTCTACACACAGCTTCTGGGGCTCTTGGGACTTGAGCCTGCCCCTCCACCCTCCAGGGACCGTGGATGCTGAGCAGGAAGCCCCCACTTGGCAACTGCTCATTTCCTACACATGCAATCCATGGCCTGTCCTCAGAAAAGGAGCACGTCACACACTAAGGTGATGTGCTCTGGTCAGGGAGCATGGTTTCCTTTCTGTGGGTCCTCACGCCATGAGTTCACATCTCACTGCTTCTCAGCTGGTAGAAAGCTGGCCCAGCACGTGCTGCAACAGGTGTGTGGAGCACTCAGGGTTGATGGGACTCGGGATGTGAGCATCCAGGCCTTCACACGCGGGGGCCCCAGACGGGCTGATCCGACCCTCTCTCCACAGGCTGGAGGCTGAGGTGCAGACGACAGGGTCACAGGTTTACTTTCCCAGCGTGCCTGCTGCTCGCCTCTCTCCTGGAGGAGGCCTTCGGATCTGGGCCCTGGACACTTGGAGTCTGGCCTCTCATGACTTCCAGAGACTTGCCCTGGTCTGCAGGCATGGCTGGCTCTGTCACAACACACAGGAGAGGGAGTCTCCATCCTTCCCTGGTGACAGAAGGATGCATCCCTCACTTCAAGGACGCCAAGGTGGGGAGAGAGGGGAAAGCAGACTGGAACTGTCTCTCTTGCTTGTGCACGAACACGGGACCTGAATAGAACTCCATGTCACAGGCTGAGCGTGGGGGCTGTGAGGAGGCAGGCAGCTTGATTCAGTTCCTGCTCTTCCCCTTGAGCTGGTAGGGGTCTGGAAGGGTGGTCACAAGGGTCTCAGAGAAGGGCTGTTGTCCTTCATTCTTTCTCCGAGCGGAGCCCCCAGGGCCCCTTCTGGGCTCCACCAGCTCCTGGTGATGACCCAGAGCTTCCCTAGCAGGCAGGGCCTGTGGGTGGTGGAGGGCATTAAGCAGAGCACAGGTGTGCAGTGGCTTTGGGTGGAGTGCAAGGGCTATTCTTGCTCTGGTGGCATTCTTTCATGGGACAAAGTTTCAGAACAGCCCCTTGACACTTTTTGTACTCGGGACGACCTGCTGGCTGCCTTCTGGCCCAGCAGCCCAAGGGAAGAGGGCGTGGGCCTCCTGCCCATACAACACTTGGGCACTGCATGGCCTGATAACTCACAGTTTTCAAGGCCGTTCTAGGGTCCTGCTCATTTACGTGACCTCTTTCTCAGCATCTTGTAAGTTTACCTCCTCTCAAATGCAGAGTGACATTTAGCGGATACCAAATTTTAACTTGACTTCTTAAGAAGAGAGCTGGAGGAGGTGTTGTCTCCCGAAGTACGCACTGCTCTTCACCTCATCTTGAGAAGATGGTAAAGTCTCATGATGAAAATGTTTAACAGGAAACATGCAGAAAATATAAAAGAAAAAGTCAGAGTGATGTTTCAGCTTCAAAATATGACTGAAGAAATGAAAATGCTTTACACAGGTGATAAAGGCTTGCCCAGACAAGATAACCTGTGCTGAGCTGGGCTCAAATGCGGCAAACCCAAAGCACCAGTCTTCTACACAGAGTCCACACTGCTCCCCTGGTGGTCATGGAGACCCAGTCGCACGCTCTGCTCCACAGTGGTTTTGAAAGTCTGTCTATGGCTATATTTGAAATCTACAGCTTATTCATTTAATGTCATTCCTTCATTCAGAGAGCATTTAGTGAACTCCTACTGTATGCCTCACATCGCCTGGCATACACAAGTACAGTGGTGAGCGAAGTGCAGCCCTGGCTTCACATAGGCCAGTGGGGAGCAAAGGGTGGTCATAAAGACCTGGACATGTCCAGCCAGAGCTGTGGGCGGTGCTGGACGAGCCAGATCAGGGGAGCCCCAGCCCCAGAAGACATGCTTCCCTTTTCAGCGTCAGAGGTCGTTTTGCCATTTAAGGAAGACAGAGGACAAGGACCCTGTTACAGGCTGAGAGCTGGAGAGACTCGCATGACCAAGACACATCCTTCCCTCCTGGGGAGCAGGGTGGTGGCTCCTGAAGAGTCCGTGTCCACGTCCTCCATGTCAGCGGCGTCACTGCACAGACACACTCAGGGCACAGGAGCCTGGCGGCCCACCCCGGCTGGCCCAGGTATCAGGGCAGGGTTCCCTGGTGGGGACAGTAGAGAGGAACACAGTGAAGAGGCACCCACCATGCAACCAGGCCTGCGGGCTGGAGGCCAGGCCAGAGGGGGCCTGGGCAGGGGTCAGACTGCGCCAGGCGTCGGTCATGGAGCAGGGACCCTTCCAGAGTCATGTGACCTCCAGATGCTGGGGGCATGGCAGCCACGATGAGTGGTTGATATGGGTGATGGGGTCCTGACGCCTTTAGGAGACTCTTGTGTTGGAGAGGATCCCTGCTTTGTCCTGACTTGGGGGGTTGAGGGGAGACAGTGGGTTTTAGTGCCACTGATTTAGGAGAATCAGGCAGTGAGAGGGCCCTGGGTGAGTGGGCAGGACCCACTTTTGGGGCAGCTTTAGTTTGAGAGGACAGCAGGGGCAGGTGTCCAGGGCCCAGTGATGTGCAGGGAAGGGCGGTTAGGGTGGGGGCTCCAGCCAGAGCTGGAGTGGGCACCCTGGGATGGCCCCTCTGTTTTGGTGAAGTCCCCACGCCAGTGCCCCCGCTACAGCCCTCAGCCCCTCCTCTGGGGGCTCCAGGTCTGCTGTTAGGTAGGACAGCCTCATGAATTCTCAGACATTAACACCTCAGCCCTGATCAAGGCTGTGATCCCAGGGGGGCCATAGCAAGTGACCACCAACTGGGGGCTTCAGACACCAGAAACATATTGTCTCACCATCTGGAGACCAGAGTCTCCAGAGTTATGGTATTGGCAGGTGTGGTCCCTCTGGGGGGTCCTGCCTTGCCACCTGCAGCTCCTGGCAGCTCCAGGTGCTCCTGGAGCTGTTTTCTTCCCAAGGCCTCACCTTCCTTGGTCTTAGTCTCCCCCTGCCTGTCCCTTGTCAGGATGCTTGTCGTGGGATTCAGGGCACAACCAGATAATCCAGCATGACCTCGTCTTCAGAGCCTTAGCTGATTACAGTTGCAGAGACCCTCTTCCTGAATCAGGTCACATTCCCCCCATTCTGAGTGAGTGAAAGCACCTTTGGGAGGCCGCAATCAACTCCCTGTGAAACCTAATGGGAGTTATGGAGAGCCAACAGGGACTTTCTTGTCCCTTCCTTCCTTCACGGACCTGAAGGTTTTTCAGAGCGATCAGTTCTCTTCCTAAGAAGGCTGGGGCCCCACCCAACAGCTCAGCTCTCACCCTGCACACAATCGCCACATGTGTATATTAATGTGACCCAGGCCGCGGATCTGCTGTCTTCCCTGAGTATATGCCCTTGGCCTTGACAGGTAGCCAAGAGTGCACCGCAGTCTCTCCTGCCATCTTTACCAAAAGGTCTGAGCACCTAGAAGTTCTGAGGGCCCTAGTGAGCCAACCAGAAGTGAAACTGCCATGTAAAATGGGCAGGCTGCCAGCACAACAGGACAACGTTCCCTGTGCTCCGGCCTCTTGGGGCAGGAAGAGCTCACAATCAGCCCCGACCCAGCCCGACTTGCCATCATCACCAGCTCACCGCCTGTGTTCCTTCCTCTTCAGTGGTTTGGGAAAAGTTTCAGAAGGCTTCCCTTATCGTTGGTAAAGAATCCACCTGCAATACAGGAGACCCTGGTTCGATTCCTGGATCAGGAAGATCCACTGGAGAAGGGATAGGTTACCCACTCCAGTATTCTTGGGCTTCCCTTGTGGCTCAGCTGGTAAAGAATCCACCCGAAATGCAGGAGACCTGGGTTCAATCCCTGGGTTGGGAAGATCCCCTGGAGAAGAGAAAGGCTACCCACTCCAGCATTCTGGCCTGGAGAATTCCATGGACTGTATAGTCCATGGGGTCACAAAGAGTCGGACATGACTGAGGGACTTTCACTTCAGAAGGATATGTGTTATCTCTTAAGTGTTTGCTAGAACTCACCTGTGAAGCCATCTGGTCCTGGACCTTCGGATGTTGGGAGTTTTTTCATCACGGTTTCAGTCTCAGCAACTGTGGCTTGTCTGCTCTGGCTCACTTGTTTCCGAGCTCTGCGCAAGAATTGGTTCCACAGATGACATGTCCTTAGGGTCCTGAACTGTGTGTTCTTTTGTCATGAACAGCCTCACTGTTCATGATGAGGTGCCCCTTGGGAAAGCCACAGTTTCAGGCACTTGGCTGGGGGTCACCGGCACCCCTGACCCTCCTGGAGAGGTCCACTGGCTCTGGGTTCCAACCTGAGGGGCCCCTGAAGCAGAGCTCTGTGTCTGAGTGGAGGTGTATGCATGTGTGTGTGTGGGGGGGGGGCGGGGTAGGGCTGGTCCTGGGTGGGAATCAGCGGTGTTTACACTCATGCTCACGACCAGAACCAGCAGTGGACACACTGGAGACAGTGCAGCGTTATTGAGCAGGCCACTGAGTAAGGGGCAATGGGGCCATGCTCCCCAGAGACACAAGGGCCAGTCTGGAAAATGGCAGGAGGATGGAATGCAGGAACCCTCTGCCCTTTCCTGGAGCTGGGTGAGAAGCAGGGCTGTGGCTGGGGCCTGGAGAAGGGAGATGGGGATTGGACCTGACCAGGTGACCATGGGCTGAGTCAGCCTCTGTGCCTGGTATCTGGGAGTTTGTGTGTGCAGGCCTGGCGAGTGATTTGTTGTATCCAGGTCCATTGGCCTGACAGTGCCTGGCAGCTGTCAGTGTCCTGCAGTGACCTGTCCCGGGGAGAGAGCTGCCCCGGACCATGCCACAGGGACAGCCCCCAGCCGTCACCTCCACCCAAACTATGTGTCAACTGGGTTCTTACCCAGAGTGCAGCAGCCACTGAGACCAGGAGCCCTTACTGTCTTATCCCACAGGGGGATTGTTCTGTGACTGGTGGCACTGTGTCCTCTGTCACCTGCCTGATTTGCAGGAGCCACCCAGTTGGCCTTGGGAGAGGAAGGTCCCCCTCCTCTGTGATGGGAAGTACAGCCTGGTGGGTAGTGAGTTGGCCGAGCTGGTGGGCCCAGAGCATCCCATCCCGGGAGCTTGAGCTGTCTGTGGGGTACGACCACTGTACTTAGAGCATGCAGCCCAGCCAATTAGGGCATAGGGTCTTAGGCATTTTACACCTAAAAAGTTAAAGCTTCCTGGTTCAGGTAGTAATACTTTGGGAAGTCTTACAATGCCTTAAGAGGGTGTTATGAGCAGAATATTTCACTGTACAATTTTATTTGCCATGCCCATGTCTCCTGCATCTCCTGAATTGGCAGGCAGGTTCTTTACCGCTGAACCTTCCTTGGTGACATTTCCTTCTAAGCATGTTGTCCTTGGAGATCAGGGTCACCCTTAACTGTGGGGCTGTTCCACTCTCCTCGCTCAGGTGCCTGTGGGGAGGTCAAAGCTGAGGTCTGAGGGGAGCTGCTTGGCCCTTGACCTTTGTGCCTTCATCCCCCTGGGGTCACCCGCCTTGGCCTAACCTCCAAGTCACCCAGCCCCCCATGCCCAAGGCTCCATCCTTGTCTTCCTCCCCTACTTCCCTGCCCTTGGCCACCTGTCTGCCTCACTCTGGGATGCCTGGTGGGAATCCTCAACTGGAGCACCAACTTCTGAGAGCAGGGCTGGGTGTCCCCATTCTGCCCACTGCAGCCCCTGTGCAGAACTGAGTCCCAGTGGCAGGAGAATGGGATTGGGAACCCATAGCAGCTGGACTGAGAAAAAGTTTAGGTTCAGGGCATGGGAGTTCCAGCTCCCTTATCTTTTAAAAGTGAAAAAAACAAAACAAAACACCTCTTCCACTTTGAAATACACACACAAACACACACGTGATGACGATACATCCTTGTGCCAGTCACTGATGGCACACTTTATATGCCATCCTTCCTTGTGATGCCACAGCGATGCCCATTGCACAGGTGATATGAGCAAATTGAGGCCAGGGAGGCTCCCTGCTCGAAGTCACTCCGCTGGTGAGTTTGGGCCCAGATTTGAATCCAAGCAACCAGGCTCCAAGATTCCTGCTCTTAAGTAACATTTATCCTGCCTCTCAAGCTTTTTTCCCTTGGTTGTGACAGCAGGTCATGCCGATTGAAAGAAGTTTATAAAACCCTGAAAATAATTTTAAAATCTTGAACAAACAGTAAAATCTTAAATGAACACCATCCAGGAATTGCTCTCAATATTTTGCTGTGTGCCTCCCTAGGTTTTCTCTGCATGTCTGGTACCAGGTCTGCAGTAGTTGCTGTGCTTCCATTATAGGGATCATCATAATTAACCGTGTCCTCCCGATAAACCATTTGACACCTTTTATGCCTCTGCGCTCTCCATTCCTGACGTGTATTTCCTTTTAATTAGGGAAAAGGGTCACCAGAGTACTGGCCATTTCACAAGGTCTCCTTTAGTAGGATGATTTTCCTACTGTTCCATAAGAGCGGTCCTCTTCCCTTCCATGTGGACTGGTTTTCATCTTTCAAATATGGTTGCTCTGAAGTGAAAATGTCTCCTTGGAATTAACCATCCGAGGCATCTGATAGACCTAGATGTTCATGGAGAAGGATGCCTGGAACACCTGCAAAGCGGCCTTGTGGAACCAGGACATGGCTGCTGAAACAGAGAGTAACTGCGTTTCTCCCCTGCTAGGTGAAATGGCTCCAGCAACAGGAAGTCAAACGGCGGGTGAAGAGACAGGTGCGAAACGACCCGCAGGCACTTTATTTCAACGATCCCATCTGGTCCAACATGTGGTACATGGTAAGTAGGCCATGGGCCTCTGTCCCCACCCTGTGTTTCTGAGACAGGTCAGCTCCAGACAGACGGACTTCATTTGCATGTAGAACCCCTATTTCAGTGCTGTCAGGCACATGCTCTCTTGTGAATCTCTTTCATTATGTGAGGGTCAGGGTGAAGGGCCCCCAGAGCAGGGGAGGGTGGGCGGCACCTTGAGCCATGGATGGAGCCCCTGAAGGGCGGGAACACCAGGGAGAGCCGTGGGGACATGGCCTGGCTGGGGCAGGAGGGCCTTCCGTGTACACGTGGCCAGGTCAGGGCGGGAGAGCGATGCAGCCCTCCTCGATGACTCTTGCTAGGACCAGGAGGAGGAACGGAGGTCCTACCCTGTCCTCCCACTAGCACCACAGCACCTCTGTTGGGCTGGCAGGTCTGTGTCAGGCATGTCTGTGCTGGGGGCTTTGTGTCTTCTGTGCCTGCAGCACTGTGGTGACAAGAACAGCCGCTGCCGGTCAGAAATGAACGTCCAGGCAGCGTGGAAGCGGGGCTACACGGGAAAGAACGTGGTGGTCACCATCCTGGATGACGGCATAGAGAGAAACCACCCCGACCTGGCCCCGAACTACGTAAGTGGAGTCTTGGTGCTGGCTCCCTGAGACGCTGACCTGTGCTAGCCATTACCTGAGACGACGTACAGCATAACCTGCTTAAGCGCCCCCGCCCTGCCCCATTATGTTACAGTACGGAAACCGAGCTGGCGGTGCTGGTGAGCTCAGCTGCCCAGAGCCAGGGGTGTTTGAGAGGGTTCCTGGGCACTGCTGGGGCCCTGAGGGGCTCAGATGTGTGTGCATGGGTGTGCGTGTGGGGTGTCCCCTCTGCACACATGTCTGTGTGTCTGTTTACCTTCAGGTCGGTGTGTGTGGTGTGTGTGTGTGTGTGATGGTTGTGTGTAGGGACCCTCTGCCTGTTACTCCTCCAGTGGTGCAGAGAAAAGAACCTGGCACGTGGTAACTTTTGAGAACTGCCTTCGAGATTCTAAGGCACTTGGGTGCCTCGGTTACGTCAGTCGTCTCATGTTGGTTGGGTAGATGGTTATGCACCCTTAACAATGTCAGTTTTATCTTCTTAAAACATTTATTAAAGTAAAGTTGATTTGTAATGAATTAATTTTTGCTGTCTGGCAAAGTGACTCAGCTATATATGTGTAAAACATCTTTTCTGTTACGGTTTATCACAGGATATTCAATATAGTTCCCTGTGCTGTGCAGTAGGACCTTGTTATTTATCTACCCTATATATACTAGTTTGCAAAGACGACAGTTTTGAAGTCAACAATCAGGAGAGCTTTTACAACATGTCTTAAAGGAAGATAGGAGATTATACAGATACTATATAAAGCAAAAACATACGTATTAAAAATATAAGATGAAGGGAATTATGAGGCATAGCTAACACATGGATGAACCGTGAAAATAGTACCTGGGTCACAAAACAACACACACTGATTGTTACTGAAATCACAAGTCTGTGTGCCCAACACACAGTGAGGCCCATCATATACTAAACATTAGACTTTGGCACAGAGAAAAGTTTATTATAGGTTCATACAAGCAGATGGGTGGCTCATGCCCTAAGAACCCCAAAGTTACTGAAAGCTTTCAGCGAGGCCCTTTAAAAGCAAAAGGTGAGGGAGGGCCGAGGTTGGTTGTTGCAGACTTCTCTGTGTCAGATCCTTTGTTCCTGAGGTCAGGTGGTTAGGTAATGGTGTTCCTGTAAATCTCTACCAGATGAATGTTATTCTCTGTCCTGACAAGAAAGCAAGGTCCCAAGGCACAGCTTTTACCCTTCAAGGTCCCAGTCCTGGTTCAGAGGAGACAGGTCTCAGTTGGCAACTCCCTCACGACCATGAGGGAGCCAGGCATCCATCTCACTGACCCTCAGGCTGCTCATGCCGCCCAAACGGGGAGACCAGGTCCCACAGACTGTGACCCAAACAGATGGGCACTGCTAGTTAGGTCGCAGAGACAGGGATGGGGGAGAGGTTCACAGCTGCTTCAAGGCCTGGGGTAAAGTTAGTGGGTGGCCTTGGCAAGGGCTCTGAGGGCCATAGTCTCCAGTCTGCTTCCTAGGCCCCCAGCTCCCTGAAGGCTGGGTAAGCTGCAGGGCCTCCAGGAGAAGGCCTGAATCTGCCTCTTACCTCACTCTCCACCTGATGACCACCACGCCACTGACCCTTGACTCAGTCACTGCCACAGTGGTTCCTCGGTGTCAGGTGCTAGTGGTCAGGGTCCACTGTAGCACTGACCAATAGCTGAGCAGCACAAATAATGGTCACTCATTGACAGTCGGCTGCTTGTGGGGCCGGGCCCATTGAGGCACCAGAGTAGTGGCTGAGGAGCCCTGTTGCCTAGTAACAGGGAGCAGAGTAATGGCTGCCTGCTAATCCCACTCTGTTACATGATCTCATGTAGGTGAGGTCCCTGGAGTAGTTGCATTCATAGAGATGGAAAGCAGATGGTGGCTGCCAGGGGCTTGGGAGGGAGGATCAGGAGTCAGTGTTTAAGAGGTGCAGAGTTTTGCAAGATGAATCCTGTGGATGGATGGTGCTGGCAGCCACACAACTTGTGGATATACTTAGCACCATTGAGCTGTAAAAATGGTTAGGGTGGTACATTTTATGTGTATTCACCACATAATTATATATATGTATAATTGTTGTTGCAGTAAGAGAGTGCCCAGATTGTTTCTGTTTCCAGTCGAGGCGTAAAACCAGTTATAAACAGAGTTGTGATACGCTGGGCCACTTCTCTTTGGTCACCAAGGTTTCATTTTTTAGGATTCCTACGCGAGCTATGACGTCAATGGCAACGATTACGATCCGTCTCCGCGGTACGATGCCAGCAACGAGAATAAGTACGTCCTGGGTCACCTGCCTGACCCCTACCTGCTTCCTTCTCTGTTGCTGTCCCCGCAGATGGTGGAGCCAGCCCACATGGGGACCCTAGGCTGGAGACGGGCCGGGGGCAGCTCTCTGCCTCCTGGTGGGGTCTGGGGCTGACCACCAGGAGCCAACCCCACACCGCCTTCTAGGCTCGCAGGCTCAGTGGGTTTGGCCCTTTCCTGTGGGCTGTCACTCTGCTGGTCAGCTGCAGTGGATGTTGGGCCAGCATTATTCCTGTTTGCAACATTGTCAGAATATCTCGTGGTCTGCACAGCCAGCTTTGTCCAGATCACAATGTGTTCTCTCGGACCACTCGGTCAGCACCCAAGCCTTCTTGACCCTGTCTTTGACCTCATAAGGGCAGTGGCAGAGGCCCAAGTGATGCTGGGGCTGGCTGTGTGGCTCTGTGCAAGTGGGGTGACCTTGCTGAGTCTCGGTGTCTTAGAGATGCCTTGTGTTCTGATGCCTCCTCCTCCGAGGGCTGGGCGCGGGGGTGAGATGATGGGTGAGGGACACACCCTTACTGTTCGGTCATTGAGACTTGTGATAGAGGGAGTGGGGGTGGTCTGGAGAGACTGGGGGACTTGGCACCATTGGTAGCAGCCCTGGGGGTGATGCCTAGTTTCCCAAACCTGCCTGGGCGCTCCTGTCCAGTGTCCGGCCAGACCTTCCTCCATCAGATGGCCCTGTGCATTGGCTCTTCCCCTTCTTCCAAAAGTGTTTAGAGGACGGTGGAAGCCCTTTCTTTCTTTCCCCTGCTGACACGAGGCCTGCAAGGTGTGTCCTCCTCAGCATTCCCTGTTTCAGTCTATTTGATGCTGAGGTTGGAGTCCCGGTGCCCCAAGGGAGCCCCGCAGGAAGGCTCAGCCAGTGGAGGCAGTTAGCGGGCTGGCCGCAGTGCTCCCAGCACCTGTGAAGGCCTGGCCTCACCTCCCAGGTGCCTTGCCCACTCCATGGCCACCACGCTGGGGCTGCAGGGGTGCAGCGGGCAGGGAGGGACCACCCAGATGCGGCGTGGTGAGTCCCGAGTGGGACCCTGGGCCCATGACTCAGGGACAGCCCCAGCTGCAGGCACACATGGTCCAGAGTGTGGACAGAGGGAGGGCTGCCCCGGGGGCTGACCCTTGGGCTCAGGACTGGCTTTAAAGGTGGTTTTGATCCCAAATCAGTGATTCTCACCTCTGAAGGACCTTCTCAGAGATGTGCCTGCTGTAGGTGGCAGAATGGGGTCATTACTGAGGAGAGTGCTGACCTCAGGTCACCTCTTCCTATTCCACCTACTGCTGTTGAGTGTTCCATGTCCAGCCCTCCTCCTTGCCCTCTGCTGGAATGGCTGTGGAAAGGTGTGTGGGGGGAGGGGTCTGCCTAGGGTGAGCATGGGGCAGGAAGAGGGCTCAGGGGACAGAACCTAAGCCTTTGTTTGTTCTTATTTCATCTCTGCAGCCAGGCCAGCATCTGCACTGTGCTGTTAGTCAGGGGGACGCAGAGCCTGGCGGGTGGGATGCGGAGGCCATGGGTGCCCAGCAGAGCCCAAGTCTGATACAGGTGCATCACATCTGCAGGGCAGCCAGTGGGGCACGTGGATGGCCCAGCAGTGATGGGGAGAAATGGGGGACGGCCTCAGTGTCCCCCGGCTTAGGGACAATGGCTCTTCTCGCAGGAGGGTCCTGCCACGGGGGCGCACAGATGGCCCAGCGTTATGGGGAGGATTGAGGGAGGACCTCAGCGTCCCCAGCTTAGGGTCCTGATTGCCTTCTCTCCTTCCCGCAGACACGGCACTCGCTGTGCAGGAGAAGTCGCCGCCTCCGCCAACAACTCCTACTGCATTGTAGGGGTTGCATACAATGCCAAGATTGGAGGTGAGGCCCAAGTGCGCTGCCGAGGGGCTCAGGCTGGCCTGGGTGCAGGGTGCAGTCCCCTGCAGGTCTGGGCAGCTGCACTCCCCATGGCATTAGACCCAGTCGGATCCTGGGCCTCACCTCACACTGCCTGGGGCCTGTAAAGCCTCCGTGGGTGCTGGTGTCTGGCCCCTGAGTCACCGCTGTCAAGCTGACTGCTCCGTGAAGGCGCTGGGTCCTGCTGCTGGCCTTCCCAGGCTTGCCAATCACTCTCCCAGCAGAATTTACGGTTTTCACCCGAGAGGAAGCCTAACTTGGCCCCAACTCTTGCTGTAGCCTCCTGGCCCACTGTACCTGCCCCTCAGCTTTAGCCAGAGAACATTTGTCACAGTGACCCACAGACTTGCCTGGTCTCCCCTGTTTGTCGTGGACTTGTAGCATTCACATCACCCCAAAAGCCTCTCTGCCTCCCTTTTGGGTCAGTCCACCCGTGACTTACAGTTGCCCACGCCCAACTGTGCTTCCGTGGAGGCTCTCGAAGCTGGATGCTCCCGCCTTGTTCTCCAGGGGGTCAGCCTTCCAGGGCCCTGTAGAGAACACTACTTGACCCGCGATATCTCTGGCTCTGTTGTTTATTTTCTCCATTGGAGAGTCAGGCTTCTCTTGTCAGCATGGGGCTTTAAGAACAGAGAGTCACGCAGCTTCCTCTCACCTCCCCCACCCAAGCCTGGCAGTTGGTCATTTCAGAATGGCAGAGGGTCATTCAGCATGTCCTCTGCAGTGTCTTGTAGGTGCATGCGGCTGAACTGGCACTGAGCAGGTGTGTGCCAGGCCTGAACGATCCCCAACCATCCACTTGGCCTCGGGGCACTGCGTGCTCACCTGTGGCTCTGGCCCTCAGTTTGAAAGTGCTCATGTGCATGCCAGTGGCTGTGCTGGGTGCCTCCTTCCCATGGCATGGCCTTCTCGGCTGCTTTTCCTTTATGAAGGGGCCATAGCTCCTTCAGCTCTGTGATGAGCAGTGAAGGGTGGGGAGGTTGGGCCAGGGGTTCTGTGGGTCACTCAGTCCTTGGGGAGTTTCTTGAGTTTTGAGAAGAAGCTCCCCAGTTTTCAGTTACTGAGGACTCTCCACCTGCCCTGTCCCTGGAAACCTTTGAAGTGGCTGGGACTTGTCAGTCTGTGACATCATTAACCACCAAGAGCATGTCCTGCAGAGAACAGATCAGAGGACTGTCACCTGACCTCACTCCATCATGGACAGTTCTTTTATGTTGAGATGTGTAAGGTCTCCCTGGAGCCTTTAATGAGTGAAGACCCATGAAAATTCTCCCTGACTGATCTGGGTACCAGTTGAAGTCCCACAACCCACTGCCTCTGTGTCCTGGGACAATGGGTGTAAACTCTCTGTGAACATGGGTGGGGTTGCCATGGAGAAGGGGTGGGGGTATTGGCATTGACCCAGGGAACCTATGACAGCCACGTCTCCAGAGCTGCTGCACACAGCATCAGCCTCTCCACCCTCTTCCTGACCCTCCCTCCAAGCCCACCTGGACAGGCAGCCTTCAGGCACCCTAACACAACCTCCCTCTCCACGTGCTGGCACAAAGCAGGGAACAATGTTCTCTGAGACATTCTGATGTGTCCATGAGCTCTACCTTTTTATATCTTTTCTATTTCTAAAGTTGTTCAAGTGTATATACTAACTTAATTCCAATCTACGTGGAGTTAATATTATACAACTTCATGTATAATATATGGACCTAAAACATTACTTGAGTTCACACTTAGTTTCATCTTTTATGCTGTTGTTTTTATGTTTTCATATTTTATAAACCCACTGTTTATTCTTGCTGTAAACAGTTGGCTTGTGAAAAGAAATATACTTACCTACATGTTTACCCTTCCATATTTTCTAGCTTCAGATTCCTTCTGTCTGGTTTCAATTTTTCTCCAGCCTGAGAATTTCTTTTACTGCTTCAGTATTTCTTGAAGTGTAGGTATGCTGGTGAGAAATCATCTCAGTTTTATCTGAATTTCATCTTCTTTGAAAGAAGTTTTGGTGAATCCTGGGGTGACATGGTTCTCTTCAGCCCTTTAAAGATGCTCTTCCATTGTCACTGGTATTCATTGTTTCTAATGATAAGTTGGTTGTCATCCTTATTGTTGTTCCTCTGTATGTAATGTGAGTTGTTTCTTTGGCTACTTTTATTTAGCCAGAGTAAATATTTAGTACTTTGGCCACCTCATGCGAAGAGTTGACTCATTGGAAAAGACTCTGATGCTGGGAGGGATTGGGGGCAGGGGGAGAAGGGGACGACAGAGGATGAGATGGCTGGATGGCATCACTGACTCGATGGACGTGAGTCTGAGTGAACTCCGGGAGTTGGTGATGGACAGGGAGATCTGGCGTGCTGCGATTCATGGGGTCGCAAAGAGTCGGACATGACTGAGTGACTGAACTGAACTGAAATATTTAGTAAATATTTCATTATTTACTTTTATTTATTTAGTATTTTTTCCTCTCTATGCTTTGTCTATGATGACTCTGATGGCCCTTGGTGTAATTTCTTTCATAGTTATCCACCTTGGGGTTTGCTATGCTTCTTAGTGGGTTGTTTGTTTACATTCTTTCTTTTTCTAAATGAAGTTTGGAAAAATTTCTGTCAATGTTTCTTTAAATATTTTTTGCAGTCCTGTTTTCTCTCTCTTCTCTTTGGGCACCAGTTATAGCTGTTATATTGCTTGATATATCTCACAGGTTAAAGCTGTATTCATTTTTTAAATATTTTTTGTGTGTGTGTGCTTCAGATTTGATAATTTCTTTTGCACTATTTTCTTCAAGTTCACCAATCCTCCCTTTTGTTGTGTCCAATCCATTGTTATTTCCACCCAATGATTTTTTTCCTTTTTCTTTCCTACTCAAATATTGTGCTTTTCTGTTCTTTGATGTCCATGTGGCTATTTTTTCACTATTTCCAAATCTTTTCTGACATTCTCTTTCTCATCATCCATTATACTTATATTTTATTTTGGATTCTTTAACATATTTATGAGTTTTTTTTACAGTCTTTTGTACTGATTCTAATAGCTTGGTCATATATGGTATGTTTCTATTTTTTAAATTGAAGTGTAGTTGATTTACAGTGTTTCAGGTGGACATCAAAGTGGTTCATATATATAATATATATACATATATCTTCAGATTTTTTCCATTATAGATTATTACAAAATATTGAAGATAGTGTTGTATAGTATGTCCTTGTTATTTATCTGTTTCATATATAATATGTACCTGTTATTCCCAAATTTAGGTCAGACAAAAACAAGTATATGATATCACTTTATGTGGAGTTTATAAAACAGTGATACACTTGAACTTACTTGCAAAACAGAAACAGACTCACAGACAGCCACAGAAAAGCTTCTGGTTACCAAAGGGAAGTGAGGGATAAACTGGGAATGTGGGTATGTTTCTAATCATTGATTTTTCTTTTTACAGTGTGCAACGTACTCCTGTTTCTTTGCACATGTCTAGTAATTTTTTATTGTACACTGGACATTGTTCCATTATATTGTAGGGACTCTTGATTCTGTTATCCCTGAATACAATTGAGTGTTGTTCTTGCTGTCAGTTCAACTTTTCATTTTGTAATGACTCATCTGTTCTGTTTTGCCCTTTGCCTTAGAGGAAATCCTTTAGCTCAAGAACAGTCTTTACTCTTAGATGTTATTGTTGTTCAGTCGCTAAGGATAGTGTGACTCTTTTAGTATTTCAGTGGAAACACTGAAGCGTTTAACCAGCATGTCTAAGTTGGCAAGGTTCAAGCTTTAAGTTGACTGCAGTGCCCCTGCGGTGGCAGCAGCTGGAGTATCTGCTCACTCACTCAGCCTCCCCCTTTTCCTCTCTACCTGGGCTTCTTAGGGACTTGCCCAGATGTGCTTCATGCAGGGCTTAGCTGAATATCTGAGGGAAGTTTATGTATATCTTCTTCTCTAGCTCTCTGCTTTCTAGGATTTCTCTCAATTTCCAGCTTCTCTAACAGTTCCAGACTAAATCCCACAGTGCCCCAGCAGAATAAGATTGCATTTTCCTGACTGAGTTCTAGCTTCTCTGTATTAAAAGACATGAGGAATGCCCTCAGAGGAAAAGTGTTATGAACCTGCCTCATACCTGGTATGGTTGCTCTTTTAAGAACTGAATCACCTGCTTCTGCCTTCTTCTGGTTGCTTTCCAATGCCCTTAAAAAGTTCTTGTTTTCTTAAGTCTTTAGTCCAGAGTTTATAATTATTATTTTTAAAAGAGTTAGTGTGATAGAAGCTACTCTGCCTTTATTAGAACTAACACTTGTGGTTTCTATTTCTTTACCAAATAGATGGTGTATGTCCTGGTGGCTCATATGCAATGCAGGAGACCTGGGTTCAATCCCTGGGTTGGGAAGATTCCTGGAGGAGGGCATGGCAACCCATTCCAGTATTATTGCCTGGAGAATCCCCATGAACAGAGGAGCTTGGCAGGCTCCATGGGGTCACAAAGAGTCAGACACGACTGAGTGACTAAGCACAACACAGCACATTGCTGCATGGTAGTTACTCCAGCAAACATTTGTGATCTAGCACAGACAGTGGATTAACTAAGTGATTCCAGCTGAGGGTCATTCATGAGGTTGGCTGTGATTGTCATCTGAGGGCTTGCTGGTGGCTGGAGTATCCACTTTCAGGACAAGTCACTTATTTGGTTGTTGGCTAGAGTCCTCCATTCCCTCCTGACCGTTGGCAGGAGGCCTAGCTTCCTCTTCATGTGTACTCTCTGTGGGGTTACCAGAGTGCCTGTGGCATGGTACCTAGCTTCTCTCACTGCAGGTGATTCAGAGAACCAGCAGGAAGCAGCAGTGCTTTTTATGATATGGTCTTAGAAGTCACACACAGTCAGTTCAGTCACACTCTGTTCTTTAGAAATGATCCCAACATATACTCACGAGGAGAGACATTAGGCTGCATCTGTTGAATGAAAAAGTGTCAAAGAATTGTGGATATGGTTTAAAATCACTGCAGATGGGCTCCTAAAAGTTTACTATATATTTATACAAATGGAGTAATTTTTTTCTACCAACTTTCTTTGTAGAATTGCATGTTTCTTACATGTTTTATCACAGGAAAATAAATGGAATAAAAAGTGGCACTGTCCAAATTATGTCTTTAAAATAATATGCTTGCTTGCTAACAAGTCGAAATAACTCCACAATGTATGTAGTGCTTTATCAAAGTGCAGAGGAGGACAAGGAAGGTAAAATATCATCTGGAACCTGGTGAAAACAGAAATAACCAGTACTTACAGAGTTCTGTCTACATCGTAGGCATTGATGAGGTGTCTGTCTGTGTGATGAAGTGTCTGAGGTGTCTTATGTGTCTTACATAATCTCTGCAGAGCACTCTGTCATTGATGCTGCTTTTGTCCTCATTTCACAGATGAGGGCCAGCCAGCTCTTAGCCTCTACTCTTTTACAAAATGCAATGCAGGAGACCTGGGTTTGATCCCTGGGTCAGGAAGATCCCCTGAGAAGGAAATGACAATCCACTCCAGTATTCTTGCCTGGAGAATCCCATGAGCAGAGAAGCATGGCGGGTTAGAGTGCATGGCATCACAAAGAGTCAGACACAACTTAGCGGCTGACACTAACCCTTTAAACCATATTTACTAAGTGTGGATAGATGGATGAATGGATGGATGGATGGACAATATTGTTTTGTTTTGTTTTGTTTTTTAACTTTTGATTGTACCATGCAGATGGTTCCTTAAACATGATGGTTTGACTTAAGATTTTTCAACTTAACCATGATGTGAAAGTGATACATCAAAGTAGAAACCCTAGTTTGAGTTTTGAATTTTGCTCTTTTTTGGAGCTAGCAGTATTCCATGTGAAATTCTCTCACAGTGCTGGGCAGTGGGAGCCTCAGCTTCTAGTCAGTCACAGAGCTGCAAGGGTAAACAGCTGACGCATGTACAACCGTTGTGTCTTCACTTTCGGTACAGTATTCAGTAAATTACAGGAGATATTTGATGCTTTATTATAAAATAAGCTTTGCCGTAGGTGATTTGCCCGTAGGTGATTTGTAGGCTAATGTGAGTGTTCTGAAAATGTTCAAGGGAGGCTGGGTAAGCTATGATGTTTGTTGGGTAGGTATATTAAATGCATTTTTTACTTAAACCTGTTCTAAGTTGAGAATATTTTACGAGAATGTAACCCTATCATAAGTCAAGGAAGATCTGTACTTGTATTTAGTAAAATACACTGTTTAATTTTATGCAAACTTAACACAAGAGAAACCAAGTGAAACTTAATATTCCTGAACTTTAGATTTAATTTTGTTTAATTGTGTTTGTTTAATGTTTAACTTTATGGTTGCTTTATTTGATTTATGTGCATTGAATAGAAGAAAAAGAAATTAGCTTAAGGGAGAGAAATTGCTGAACTTCACATAAATATTTCCTTATGTGAAAAAATGACATGTTTTCTCAAATATCTCTCTTTTATTAAAAAAAAAAAAGTCCCAAGATTGTGACAGCCTTTAAAGATGCCAGGGTTAATTTTTTGTTTTTACATATATTTCCCATACTGAGTAATTAGCATTCATTTCAGCTTGTTCTCACTTCACCCCACACTTCAATTTTAGTTCTTTTTTTAAATATTGTTTTTACATTGTCAAGGTTCAGTATTAGTCACCTGTCATTATGATTCTCATAGTTTTTTAGTCTTGGGACCCCACCATCATTTTCAGTACACCTTTTCACTCCTGAGTAATCTAATTTGATTCATCTCTTAATTCACTGGACTTTGCCACCCATTAACTTTTTCAAGCTGGAGGAGGGCATAGCAGCCCCCTCCCGTAGTCTTGCCTGGAGAATCCCATGGACAGAGGAGCCTGGTGGGCTACAGTCCATAGGGTCACAAAGGGTTGGACATGACCGAAACAACTTAGCACACACGCAGCTTTTTCAAGAAAGGCTAACAGGTGCTGTTTTCTTTCATCTTTGGGAAGTTCTGAAGGTGGCTTTTGCACCTGAGTTATACTTTTAATGTATACAGCCTTATGGAACTTGATAAACATCACCTGCTTGTCTTCTGGATCCACTGTTGCTTGGGAAAGTTTGAAGTCAGCCTAAATCCTTCTCCTTGTAGGTGACTTGACTTTGGGGCTTGGATTATTGTTGCTCTTCAGTCGCTAAGTCATGTCGAACTCCTTGTGATCCCATGGACTGCAGCATGCCAGGCTTCTCTGTCCTTCTCCTAGAGTTTGCTCAAACTCATGTCCATTGAGTTGATGATGCCATCCAACCATCTCCTCCTCTGTCGTCCCCTTCTCCTTCTGCCCTCAATCTTTCCAGCATCAGGGTCTTTTCCAGTGAGTCAGCTCTTTGCATGAGGTAGCCAAAGTATTGGAGTCCCAGCCTCAGCACAGTCCCTCCAATGAGTACTCAGGGTGGGTGAGCCTCCTTTACTCTGGAAGTCCAGCCCCTGTGGGGCTACCTCTGGCTGAGGCTTCTGCAGCAGCTGTTCCAGGGATGCAGCATCCTCAAAGAGATCTGAGTGTTTTCAATTTTAGGCAAATTTTCTTCTGTTATGATTTTTGAATATTTTTAGCTATATATGTTCAGTTTTATGCTTCTTGTGAACCACTTACATGTGTATCAGATCTCTATTTCCTAGTTTCTATATCTCTTTCTGTTCATATTTAACTTAATTCTTTTCTGTTTTATTTTCCTCAGTTTTTATCCAGCTCTTCTATGTCTGACTGTTTAACTAGTGCCTTCTTTTTCCCACACGTTTTCTAGTGTGGCTATCATTTCTGAAGGTGTTGAGCTGTCTCCATCTGTGTCTTTCCTCAGGGTAACACACTTTGGTCTTCTTTCTTTTGTCTTGTTTTCTCTTCATTGAATTCTTGTGTCTCTTTGACCCCTTGCTTCATGGAAAAATCATGTTTTCTTTAAATTTTGAATATGATGGAACAATGCTTGCTTATACTTTTCATCATCTTCTTCCCTTGTCATGTCCCCTTTTCCCTTATGTTTTACAGCATTGTTGCAGAGGTGTCAGGCTAGTCACTTTCTGGTTTTAACTAGTGACTGGCTGGAGAAGATCAAGGTCTTTCTTCCTAGGCTGCTAAGATGCTAAAACAGAAAGGAAGAGAAGTGGGGCATTAGTTGGGCTGGAGGCACTGTGGACCTGCCAGTCCAGTGCCTCTAGCGGCCCCTCCGCTCACCAGGGAAGTAACACCCATTCATCACATGCTGACTCAGCAGGAATGCGGCAGTGCAGACGATCACTTTTTCTCCTACAACAAATCAGGCCACAGAAACTGCCTGTTCTTGGAAAGTTGATGTGTCTGTCTGATTCCTCGTCAAACATCACTGTTTTCTGAAATAATGGACATTTAGATGGCTTTTCATCTTGGCTGTAAAAGCAGTGCAGTGGCAAAGAAACAGACTCCCCTAGCCACATGCACCAGTCTTATGGCCCCCAAGTGCATCAGTACTTTGTGAGGAATTACGTACCCTTGGGAATCATGGAGGCAGGTGTCATCTTTTTTGTTTTCAGAGAGGAGAGTGGATCACTTCTGCTTGTTTAACTGAAAGTCCCAAACTTTCATTTTAGACACTTTTTAATTTTTTTTAAGTTGTGGAGCTATATGTTGATGACTTTTACTGTTTTTTGTATGTAATGTTTCAGTTAAAATCTGTTTAAAAATTTTATGATGTTGTATTTGTAATCTTCCCTTTCAACTCCTGGGTTTTGGACTTTGCTTAGAAAACCCAAGATAATAAATTTGTTTTATATTTTGTCTAGAAATTTTGCTTCAGAATAGTTCATCTTGAAACCTTCATGGTTTTGTCTTTTCTGTTAAGCTTTTTAATCCATGTACAGTATATTTTTGTGAATGTTGTGGAAAACTCTGACTTTACTTTTTTCCAGTATTAATGTTTATTGATCTCTGCATGCCACCCTTATCATATACTAAATTCCCTATGTATATTGGATCCTTCATCATGTTTCATTAGTCTATTTGTTTTTAGTCCCTAAATAATATTTCATTTTAAATTATAGTTTGAGAGGATTTTTTTGATAACTGATAGGATATATTTTTTCTTAAAGTTTTTTTTTTAAATTTCTTGGCTATTCTTACACATTTTCTCTTTCAGATGAACTTGAGAATCCACTTATCAAGTGTCATAAAAAATCCTGTTGGGATTTTGATTGGGATTACATGGAAATTATAGATTTATTGGGGGAGAATTGGCATCTTTACAATAATGAGTCTTCCCACCCAGAAACATGGTATGTTTTTATTTATTCAGATCTTCTTTGACATCATTTAAAATAGTTTTATCGTAGCCCTCATTTTGATTTTATGCATTTCTTGTTAGGTTCATATCTAGGTTGATTTTTTTTAATTGCATTGCTAATTGGTTATTATTGAAATAGATATAGAAAAGCTATTGATTTTTGTGTGTCAATTTGTTAAATCTTGCCACCTTAATGAACTATATTAGTGCTATTATTTTTTATTCTCTTGGCTTTTCTAGACAGGTGTAAATAAAAGCTGTCTATAGATGATGGTTTTTCTCTCTGTAATAGTTAACACTTTATCTCCTTAATAACTGTCATTTCTTTCCTATGTCTTATTTCAGTGTATCAGAACTTCCAATGAATAATAATTGTTTATAGGTTTTGTTGTTTGTTTCTGATGCATACAGGAATGTTCCTAGTGTTAACACCATTTGTGGGCGCCTTCTGTAGCTTTCCTCCTGTTAGCTCTTGATTAAATTAAGTAAATTTTCATATTTCTAGACTTCTAAGAGTATTGATCAGGACGGATGTTGAATTTTATTACATGTTTTTTAAGAAAGCATTTAGTAAGGTGATTTTATTGTTTTTCAACTTTACTGTTTAATCTGTTTAATGCAGTAATTGCAGTAATACATTTCTTAACATTGGAAATTTCATCCTTTCATTCTTGTGATGCGTTTTATTTGATTATGACTATTAGTCTTTTGGGCTTCCCTGGTGGCCCAGAGAGTGAATAATCTCGCAGTGTGCGAGACCCAGGTTCTGTGCTGCATTCAATTGTTAATATTTTATGCATGGATTTTGCATCTTTATTTATAAGATAGATTGAGCTGTTTTTTATGATGTCCCTCACCAGTCTGGGTATAAGAGTCATGCTGATTTCATAGAACGAGTTAGGAAGCTTTCTGCCTTTTACTGTACTCTGAAATATTTCATATACTGTGGATATTGCCTGTTCTCTGAAACATTGGTGGACCTTGTTAATCAGTCTGAGCATTTATGGTGACTCTTTAAAGGGCTGGGTCTGTTCAGGCTTTCTGTTTGTCCTTGAGGGAATTTGGTAGTTAAGCTTCCCTAGAAAATTATCAATCTCCAGATTTTCAAATATATGAGATAAATTTTATGTCCTATTTTCATAATTAACAAACATATTCTCCATATTTATAGTTAAAATTGTTCCTAATCTTATATTTGGCATCTTGCCCTTTCCTTTGGTCAGACTGGTAAAAATTTGCTATTTCCTACAGAACAGGTTTTTTAGAGAACTAGATTTTTAAAATTGAAATTCAGCTGACATATAACATTATACTAGTTTCAGATGTACAACTTAATGGTTCGATATTTGTATACAGTGCAAAATGATCATAAGTCTAGTTACCATCTGTCACCCCACATGGTTATGAAATGATTTTTCTTGTCATGAGAACTTTTGAGATTCATTTTTTTTAGCAGTTTCATATTTGCAGTACAGTATTACTGACTGTATTCACCATGCTGTATGTTATATCCCCATAACTTATTTACTTTATACCCAGAAATTTGTACCTCTTAGTCCCCTTCACCCATTTACCCCCCATCAGACACCCTTCCCTCTAGGAACCACCAGTCTCTTTTCCGAGCAGTAGTGGCCCCGTTGTCCATGGTTTCGCTTTCTGTGGTTTCATTTACCCACAGTCAGCTATGGCCTGAAATACTAAGTGGAAGATTCCAGAAATAAACAATTCCTAAGTTTTAAATTACACCCATCTCAGTAGTGTGATGAAATCTTGAGCCAACCTGTTCTGCCTTGCCTGGGACATGAATCATTTCTTTGTGTAGTATGTCCCTGTGTTAGGCACTTAGTGGTCATCTCAGTTATCAAATGGACTGGCGCAGTAACACAGTGCTTGTGTTACTTAATAGTGGCCCAAGCCCGGGAATAGTAATGCTGGCAATTTGGATACGCCAAAGAGAGTCCATAAATTGGTTCCAGTAAGTGAAAAGGTGAAAGTTCTTTGCTTAGTAAGGGAAGAAAAAACCTCGTATGCTGAGGTTATTGAAATCTATGGTAAGAACAAATCTATCCATGAAACTGTCACAAGGGAAAAATTTGTACTTTTGCTGTTGCATCTCATAGTGCAAAGGTTATGACCACAGTGTATGATGAGTGCTTATTTAAGGTGGAAAAGGCATTCAGTTTGTATAATAAGATATTTTGAGAGAGAGAATGAGCAAGAGAGACAGACCACCTTAACAAAAGTCTTATACTGTGCATTGTTATAATTGTTCTCTTTTATTCTTATTGTTGTTAATCTTGTTAAAATTATTAATATTGTCATAGGTAAGAATATGTATATAAAAGAAAAAGTGTAGGATACAGGTTTTATATTATCCATGGTATCAGGTTCACTTCAAGTCTTGAAATGTATTCCCCACAGATCCAGGGAGATTGTAGTATCTGTGAGGTTTTTCTTTTTAGATTCAGCATACAGGGTTTGTCTTTTCTCTACCTGGCTCATTTCACTTAGCACAGTACCTTCAAGGTCCATCCATATTGTTGCAAATGGCAAGATTTCTTTCTTTTTAATGGGTAATCATATGTGTCATATATATATATACCTCACATCTTATTTGTCCATTTATTCATCAGTGGACTCCTAAGTTATTTCCATGTCTTGGTTATTGTAAGTTACACCGCAATGAACATCGTGGTTAATGTATCTTTTTGAATTCGGGTTTTCATTTTTGGATAAGTTATCCAGAAGTGGGATAGCTGGACCATATGGTGTATGTGTGCTAAGTCACTTCAGTTGTATCCGACTCTTTGCGACCTCATGGACTGTAGCCTGCCAGGCTCCTTTGTGGAATTCTCCAGGCAAGAATTCTGGAGTGGGTTGCATGCTCTCCTCAGGGGATCATATGGTAGTTCTTTTTTCAATTGTTTGAGAAACTGCCATGCTGTTTCTCATAGTGACTGCACCAATTTACAGTCCCACAGCAGTGCACGAGGAATCCCTTTGCTCCACATCCTCACTAGCACTTGTCATTTCCTGTCCTTTGCATAGTAGCCATTCTGACAGGTGTGAGGTGGTAGCTCACTGTGACCTCAGTTTGACCTCCCTGCTGTTTCGTGATGTTAGACATCTTTTCATGTGCCGGTTGGCCATCTGTATGTTTTTTTGGAAAAATGTCAGTTTATATCCTCCTCCCATTTTTCAATCAGATAGATGATTTTAAATGTTTTCTCCAATTCAGGAAGTTGCCCTTTTATTTTGTTGATGATTTTATTCACTGCACAGAAGCATTTTAGTTGGATGTGGTTCCATTTGTGTATTTTTACTTTTGTTGCTGTTGCCTTTGGAGTCAGATTCAAAAAAAATACTACCGGGGGTGATGGCAAGGAGCTTGCCAGCTATGTTTGTTCTAGGAGTTTTGTAGCTTTAGGTCTTACATTCATGTTTTTAATCCACTTTGAGTTATTTTTTGTGTATGGTGTGAGATATTTGCCCAGTTTTATTCTTCAGCATGTGGCTGTCCAGTTTTCCCAACACCATTTATTGAAGAGATTGTCCTGTCTCTGTTGTATATTCTTGCCTCCTTTGTTGTGAATTAATTGACCATATATGTTTGCGCTTGCTATTTCTGGGCAAGCTATTTCTGGGTTTGCTGTTCCACTCTGTTGATATATTAATTTTTTTTTTTTTTAGCAATTCCATACTATTTTGATTGCTAGAGTTTTGTAATATAGTTTCAAGTCAGGGCACATGATACCTCCAGCTTTATTCTTCCTTGTCATGATAGCTTTGGCTTTTACAGTTTCATACAAAATTTTAGGATTATTTGTCCTAGTTCTGTGAAAAAAAAATGCCATTGGAATTTTGATAGGGATTGCAATGAAACTGTAGATTGCTATAGATTGCTTTGGGTAGTATGGATATTTTTACAATATTAATTATTCTAGTCCATGAACATGAAATATCTTTCTTTCATCTTCAGTTTCTATCATTATGTCTTATAAGTTTTCAGTGTACAGGTCTTTCACCTCCTTAGTTAAATTTATTCCTAGATATTTTATTCTTTTTGATGCAGTTGTAAGTGGTATTCTTAATTTCTCTTCTGATAGTTGCTTGTTAGTGTATATAATGCAACAGATATTTGTGTATTAATTTTGTGTTCTGAAACTTTACTGAATTTATTAGTTCTACCAGTTTTTTATGAACTCTTTATGGTTTTCTATATATAAAATCACATCGTCCAGAACTAGTGATAGTTTTACTTCTTCCTTTCAAATTTATATGCCTTTTATTTCTATTTCCTGCCCAGCTGCTGTGACTGGGACTTCTAGTACTATGTTGAATAAAAGTTGCAAGAGTGGACATCCTTGTCCTCTTCCTGATCTTAAGCAAAAGCTTTCAGCTTGTCACTGTTGAGTGTGGGTGGCTGTGGGCCTGTCATATGTGGCCTTTTTTATGTTGAGGCATGGACCCTCTGTATCCACTTTGTTGAGAGTTTTTATTGTAAATGAATGTGGAATTTTGTCAAATGCTTTTTCTGATATGTCAAGATCATAATATGATTTTTATCCTTCATGTTTTGTATCATGTTGACTGATTTGCAGATGTTGAGCCATCCTTGTATATCTGGAATAAATCCCATTCAGTCAAGATGCATGATCCTTTTAATGTATTATTGAATTTGGTTTCCTAATATTTTACTGAGGAGTTTTATATCCAGGTTTGTCAGGAATATTGAACAGTATAATTTTCTTTTTTTGATGTCCTCGTCTAGATTTGGTATTAGGGTAGTGCTGGCCTCATAATGTGAGATTAGGAACATTCCTTCCTCTTCTGTTTTTTTGGAAGAGTTTTGAGAAGAGTGGCTATCAAATCTTCAACTGTTTGGTAGAATTAAACAGTGAAGCCATCTGGTCCTGGGCTTTTGTTTCTTGGGAGTTTTTTGATTACAGATTCAATCTTCCTAATAGTGATTGGTCTATTAGGGTTTTCTAGTTCTTCATGATTCAGTCTTAGAAAATTTTATGTTTCTAGAAGTTATCCATTTCCTCTCGATTGGCCAATTTGTTTATGTATAATTATTCATGGTAGTCTCTTATGTTATTTTCTGTTTCTTTGTTTGATATCAGTTGTAATGCCTCCTTTTTCATTTATGATTTCATTTAAGGCTTTTCTTTTTTTTCTTAGTGAGTCCAGGTAAACTTCAATTTTTTTTATGTTTTTAAAGAACCAGTTTTATAGATCTTTTCTGTTATTTTTTTAGTTTCTATTTCATTTATTTCCACTCTGATCTTTGTTATTTCTCCCTTTTTACTAACTTTGGGCTTCATTTCTTGCTTTTTTAGTTTCTTCAAATATAAAGTTAGATTGTTATTTGAATGTTTTCTTGTTTCTTGAGGTAGCCTGTATTGGTATAAGTTTCTCTCTTAGAACTACCTATGCTGCATCCATAGATTTTGTTATGCTGTATTTCCATTTATATTTGTTTCAAGTGATTTAAAAATTTCTTCTTTGATTTCTTCATTGATCCATTGGTTGTTCAGTATCATGTTTAATGTCTACATATTTGTGATTTTTTCAATTTTCTTCTTGTGATTGATTTCTAGTTTCATATCATTACTTGATATGACTTCAGCTTTAACTTTATTTATATTTGTTTTTTGGCCTAACATATATCCTGGAGAATGCTCCAAGTGCACTTGATAAGCATGTAGATTCTGCTGTTTTTAGATGGACTGTCCTATATTTATCTATTAGGTCCTTCATTTAAACATCATTTAAGTCTGATATTACCTTATTAATTTTCTATCTGGATGATTTATCCATTGATGTAAGTGGGGTATTAAAGTCCCCTACTAGAATTGTATTACTGTCAATTTCTCACTTTAGGTCTGTTAACATTTGCTTTATATAAGTAGGTGCTCCTATGTTGGATACATTCATACTTACAAATGTTATATCTTAATGTCAGTTTGCCCCCTTTGTCATTGTTTGATGCTCATCTTTATCTTTTATTAAAGACTTTATTTTAAAGTCTGTTTTCTCTGGTATCAACAGAGCTGCTAAGTCGATTCAGTTGTGTCTGACTCTGTGCGACCCCATAGACGGCAGCCTACCAGGCTCCCCCGTCCCTGGGATTCTCCAGGCAAGAACACTGGAGTGGGGTGCCATTTCCTTCTCCAATGCATTAAAGTGAAATCAATAGAGCTACCCCAGGTTTATTTTAATTTCCCTTTCTATGAAGCACGCTTTTCTGTCTCTTCACTTTCAGTCAGTGTTTGTCCTTAGATCTGAATTGAGTCTCTTACAGGTGGCATATAGTTGATTCTTGGTTGTTGTTGTGTATCCATTCAACTACTATGTCTTTTGATTGCAAAATTTAGTGTATTTAAAGTATTTACTGGTAAGTATGTACTTACTGCCATTTTGTTCATTGTTTCCTGTTTTGGAGTTCTGCTTCTTTCTTGTTATCTTGCTCTATTCCCTGTTTTGATGACTTTCTGTATTGTTATGCTTAGATTACTTTCTCATTATCTTTTGTACATCTACTATAGATTTTTTCTTTGTGATTACTAGGGGACTCATAAAGCCTATCTATATAATAGTCTGTTTTATGTTGATAGCAAGTTAAGTTCGGGTGCATCCTAAAACTATGCATTTTCCCTCCCACTCCCCACACTGCCACAATGTGTGCATTTGCTGTCACTTTTTATGTCTTTTTATTTTGTGTATCCTGTATTATACCTATAGCTATTTTTTACTACTTTTGTATTTTCATCTTTATACTAGCTTTATAAGTGTTTAATCAACTTCCTTTACGTTACCAGTGAAAATTTGACTTTCAGATGTTTTCTTATTACCAAATAGTTCCATTTCTTTTCAGCTTAAAGAAATCCCTTTAACATTTCTTGGCCTTCCCTGGTGGCTCAGATGGTAAAGAAATTGCAATGCAGGAGACCCAGGTTTGATCCCTGGTTCGGGATAATGCCCTGGAGGAGGAAATGGGAACCCACTCCAGTATTCTTGCCTGGAGAAGCCCATGGACAGAAGAGCCTGGCGGGCTACAGTCCATGGGATCAGTTGGACATGACATAACATTTCTTATCAGGCCAATTTAGTGGTGATTAACTCCTTTAGCTTTTGCTTGTCTGGAGAATTCTCTTATCTCTCCTTCACTTTTGAATGATAAACTTACCCAGTAGAGTATTCTTGGTTGAAAACTTTTTTTTCTAGCACTTTAAATATATCATGTCACACCCTTCTGGCCTGCAGAGTTTCTGCTGATAGTCTCATGGGGGTTTCCTTGTATACAACACATTGTTTTTCTCTTGGTGTTTTTAAGATTCCATGTTTAACTTTTGACATTTTAATTATAATGTGTCTTGGGGTGGGTCTCTTTGGGTTCATCTTGTTTAGAGTTCTCTGGGATTCCTGAAGGGATGTCTGCTTCCTCGTCAGGGTAAAGAAGTTTTCAAATATTATTTCTTCAGATAAATTTTCTTCCCCCTTTTTTCTCTTTTCTCCTTCTACGTATCCTTTAATTTGAGTGTTATTCTGCTTGATGTTGCCCCATAGGTCCCTTAAGCTATCTTTCCTTTGTAAAAATATTCTTTTTTCTTTTGTTTCTCTGTTTGGGTTCCACTGCCCTGTCTCCATATTCACAGATCCTTTCTCTGCTTCATCTAGTCTGCTATTGAATCCCTCAAGGGTATTTTTCAGTTAAGTTATTGTGTTCTTTGGCTTTGTGACTTCTGTTTGGTACTTTTTTATATATTCACTGTCTTTGTTGAAAGTCTCACTGTGTTCATCCATTCTTCTCCCAAGTTTGGGGAGTACTTTTATGACCATAATTTTGAACTTTTAATTAGGTAAATTGCTTTGTTTCATTATAGCTTTTTCTGGACTTTTTATGTTGTCCTTTCATTTGGAACTAATTCTTCTGTTTCCTCATTTTTCTTAACTCTCTGTGTTTGTGTCTATGTGTTAGGAGAAACAGCTATGTCTCCCAGTCTTGACAGGGTGGCCCTGTGTAGGTGATGAATTTTATCATTTAAACTTGTCCTCATTCTTAGTTGTCTTTTGAGCTATCTGTTTGATTGTTCTTGATGTGTTAGCCCCAGAAACACAATCCTCTCTGGCCAGCAGAGTCTACTCTCAAGGGCATCCCTTGTTGGGGCTGCATGCGGCCACTGGCTTTGGGGGACTGTGGGGTGAGGGGTGCTTGTCTGCTGCCTCTGGTACAGCCATGGCAGCAGTGCAGGAGGACTGACACTTACCTGCCTTCTCTTTTGGGCCATAGCAGCAGCACGGGGGGGGGGGGCGGGAGGACAGGTGCTAACAGGTTAGAGTCAGAGGGCAGAAATGGCACCTGCCAGCGTCCATCCCTGAGAGACTCCCAACAGGCTTTTGCTCCTTTGGCAGATTGTTTAAGATTTGCAGTTGAATCTTTTCATATATGATCAAGGCTCTTTACATGCATCTGGGTCCTAGGGTGAATGAGTTTGCGTGGGAGCCTTTAAGAGCTGACCCTCCATTCCCTCAGCCCTGGGGGTCTCCTGGGGCATGAACCCCATTGGTTTTCAAAGCCAGACATTTGGGAGGCTTGTCTCTCTAGTGCAGATCCTCGAGGTGGGGCCTGACAAGGGGCAGCAAACCTCTGGTTTCTCAGAGAGAAGTAATGTGTTTGTGAGCTCCCTCCAGACTGTGGGTCTCCGGGCCTGGAGTTGGGATGGGGAGAGGGTGTTGGCGAGATCGTGTCTCCACGTCTCCTACCTGCCTTGAGGTGGCCTTTTTAGCTGTTGTTGAGTAGCTGCAGCTAGCTCTTGGGTCTCTCTCCAGAGGGCAATTTTTCATATTATGTAGTTTAGATTATTAAGTATCTACCAGAGGAGGTGAGCTCAGGGTCTTCCTGTGCCAGTGTCTGGAAGCACTCTGTTCTCTCCTCTTGCCAGGGTCCTTGCCTGAGTCAGCACCCGCTGTCGTCCCTGCATTCCTGATGCCTACCTGGTCCCCATGCCTCGCCCTACCAGTGTCCATGCCTGAGTCAGCACCCCATGTGCCCCCCCTTCCCTGGCTTCCTGGTGTGTAACTGGTCCGTACTTGCTTCTGAACAACTCGGCTCGCTTGCCTTGCCCCTCTGGAGAGCCGGTGGAGGCAGCACAGCACACAACTCCTGGTGATCCAAGGCCGACTGCTGGCCCTCCCGGGATCGGCCGGTTTCAGGTTTCACCCGGGACCTGGATTGAGGCAGCTCCACCTTCCCAAGCTCCTTGATGCGGCCTCATCTCCCTCCCACAGCTGAGACTGATTTTTTTTTATTGAGTTCTTTTATTTTCAACTCATGAATTTCTACTTTTGTTTGTTTATTAATTCCTCCAGCTTTTAAATTTTTATTATTTTTTCCTACCTCCTTGAATAGAATGTTTTGTTCTTTATTTTCAGGCTTTGATGTGCTTTAATAAGTAATAAACATTTTACTTGTTTTCCTCTCATTACCTATCTCTGGCTTAATTACACAGTGCTCTTATTATTCATTTCTGAACAATCTTTAATTTCAGCTTTGATTTTTTTTCCCCTGTAGCTCAAAAAAATTATTTATAAGGGATTTAAATGTTTTTTCCAACTTCATATAGAATTTTTTGGATGCTCCTTTTTTTGCTAATTTTTAACTTTATTGGAATCAGGGACTGTTCTCTGTATAATTTCTGCCTTTCTGAATTTGTAAAGTTCTCTGTGTGGTCTAGGACATACTCAGTTTCTTATGAGCATTCCAGTGGGTATGTGACGAGTACTTGAGGAGTACTTTTCCTCCGGGCTTATGTGAACAAGTCTCTACAAATTAGACCAGAGGTGCACCCGTGCCCCCAGGCTGCCTTGGTTTGCAGATGTGTTTTGTGTGGCCTACACCAGTGTTGGGTTTTTTTTAACTAGAGGCAACATTTATGGATCAAGAGATTTTATGTAGAAAATAGGAATTTGCCGCTTCTTTTGAAAAAAATCAGAAGCTCTGGCTCCTATGGCCCTCGTTCCTTCATGGCAATGCTCAGCTGGGGCTGCACAGTGGCCACCCTGAGAGGGCAATTTCCGCACCCCGCTCAACACCTGGTCTCGTTGGGCTGTCCATGTCAGCCATCTATCCTGCCTGCCTGGTGCCTGGAGAGGCCACATTTGTCACCTGGCTGCATTGAGCTCCTTCAGGTGTGTGGGCATCTTGTATTTTGTCTGCCTAATCTCTTTCTGAGAAGGGATGTTAGTCTCCATATCAGTTGTGGATTTGTCGATTTCTCTCAATTTTGGTGTATACATTTCATAGTTACGTTACAAGATGCATAAAAGTTATCATCTCTTTGTTGTAATGGCTCTTTCTTTAATTAGTATAATACATAGTTACATTACAAGATGCATAAAAATTATCATCTTTTTTGTAATGGCTCTTTTGTTAATCACTATAAAAATCCTCTCTTTGTCTTATTCTCTTTTTGCCTTTAATTGTTCTTTAGGTAATATTAATATTGTCACACCTGGTAAATTATTTTATCATCACTTTCCTCATGTATTTTTCATTTCTTTATT
The DNA here is from genome assembly GCF_029407905.1 of Bubalus kerabau. Classification (NCBI taxonomy): domain Eukaryota; kingdom Metazoa; phylum Chordata; class Mammalia; order Artiodactyla; family Bovidae; genus Bubalus; species Bubalus kerabau. Next base: position 29,672,893 of record NC_073642.1, read on the forward strand.
TTTAACCTTTTGTAAGTAGCATGTGGGCTTCCCTGGTGGCTCAGTGATTTAAAAAAAAAAAAAAATCACCTGCTAATGCAGGAGATGCAGGTTCGATCCCTGGGTTGGGAAGATCCCCTAGAGGAGGAAATGTCAACCTGCTTCAATATTCTTGCCTGAGAAATCCCATGGACAGAGGACCCTGGCAGGATACAGTCCACAGGATCTCAGAGTTGGACATGACTGAGCAACTAAACAACAAAGCAGCATGCATCTACTTTTTTTAAAAAATTTTTGATACCGTCTAAGAACCTAGAACCAGACATCCTGTAATGTGAAGTCAAGTGGGCCTTAGGAAGCATCACTACGAACAAAGCTAGTGAAGGTGATGGAATTCCAGTTGAGCTATTTCAAATCCTGAAAGATGATGCTGTGAAAATGCTGCACTCAATATGCCAGCAAATTTGGAAAACTCAGCAGTGGCCACAGGACTGGAAAAGGTCAGTTTTCATTCCAATCCCAAAGAAAGGCAATGCCAAAGAATGCTCAAACTACTGCACAATTGCACTCATCTCACACGCAAATAAAGTAATGCTCAAAATTCTCCAAGCCAGGCTTCAGCAATATGTGAACCATGAACTTCCAGGTGTCCAAGCTGGTTTTAGGAAAGGCAGAGGAACCAGAGATCAAATTGCCAACATCTACTGGATCATGGAAAAAGCAAGAGAGTTCCAGAAAAGCATCTATTTCTGCTTTATTGACTATGCCAAAGCCTTTGACTGTGTGGATCACAATAAACTGTGGAAAATTCTGGAAGAGATGGGAATACCAGACCACCTGACCTGCCTCTTGAGAAACCTATGTGCAGGTCAGGAAGCAACAGTTAGAACTGGACATGGAACAACAGACTGGTCCCAAATAGGAAAAGGAGTTCGTCAAGGCTGTATATTGTCACCCTGTTTATTTAACTTATATGCAGAGTACATCATGAGAAACGCTGGGCTGGAGGAAGCACAAGCTGAAATCAAGATTGCCGGGAGAAATATCAATCACCTCATATATGCAGATGACACCACCCTTATGGCAGAAAGTGAAGAGGAACTCAAAAGCCTCTTGATGAAAGTGAAAGAGGAGAGTGAAAAAGTTGGCTTAAAGCTCAACATTCAGAAAACAAAGGTCATGGCATCTGGTCCCATCACTTCATGGGAAATAGATGGGGAAACAGTGTCAAACTTTATTTTTGGGGGCTCCAAAATCACTGTAGATGGTGATTGCAGCCATGAAGTTATAAGACGCTTACTCCTTGGAAGGAAAGTTATGACCAACCTAGATAGCATATTGAAAAGCAGAGACATTACTTTGCCAACAAAGGTCCATCTAGTCAAGGCTGTGGTTTTTCCAGTAGTCATGTATTGATGTGAGAGTTGGACTGTGAAGAAAGCTGAGCGCCAAAGAATTGATGCTTTTGAACTGTGGTATTGAAGAAAACTCTTGAGAGTCCCTTGGACTGCAAGGAGATCCAACCAGTCCATTCTAAAGGAGATCAGTCCTGGGTGTTCATTGCAAGGACTGATGCTAAAGCTGAAACTCCAGTACTTTGGCCACCTCATGTGAAGAGTTGACTCATTGGAAAAGACCCTGATGCTGGGAGGGATTGGGGCAGGAGGAGAAGGGGCCACAGAGGATGAGATGGCTGGATGACATCACTGACTCAATGGTTTGAGTAAACTCATGAGTTTGAGTCAAACATGAGTTTGAGTAAACTCCGGGAATTGGTGATGGACATGGAGGCCTGGTGTGCTGTGATTCGTGGGGTTGCAAAGAGTTGGACACAACTGAGCGACTGAACTGAACTGAACTGAAGAGTCTCTTTTAAAGGGAATTTGATGTAGTCACCTTCCGATTCCAGATATATTTGTTATTGTATTTTGATTTTTCTTTTATTAATTATTTACTAATGTATTAAATTATTTACTTATATATTTTTTACTGTTTTTCATTGTTTCTTTTACTTACTCCCTTTTGCTAGATTGATGTAGATTATTGCGTCTTCTTTATTTTTTTTTTCATTGTAATGGCTTGAAATTTTTGCATTCCAGTTCTGTTTTTCTAACACCTTGAAACACACCTATCTGAATTTATCTTTCTGCAATGTTGCACTTTGATCTGCACCTGCCCACTTCTCCCGAGCTAAGCAAGAACCCTACTGTAGTCCCGCTCTCCTCTGCCTTCTTCCTCTCTCCTGCATTGCCCCCCACATTGGCATTGCTTCCCACATTGGCATCATCCAGGATTTTCAGTCCGTGTTGTTACTACATTTCTACATTACGTGGCAACAGTTATGATGGCTTCACTGCAAAGATGGGCCAGTTTCTTTGGTTACCTTTTTTTCTTTGATCCTATGTCTTTCTTTTATGGTTATTGTTTTATTTTACAAGACTTTCTTCTCTACTAAGGTCATTCATTCTTTCAAAAGATATTTTTGAGTGCTTTGTTGTATATATGGGTAGCTATCTAGGTAGTAAACTTTCTGAGTTTTTGAAGTCTCTATTTCTTCCAGCAGATTTGGCTGAGTTTAGATTTTAAGTTCAAAATAATTTTCACTGGGAATTTTAAAACCCATGTCCCCTGGTTTTTTTGATATGAGGGGTCCAATGCCAATGTTAATTTTTGTTCCTTTTCAGATACTTCCTTCTTCTTCCAGAATCTTTCAGAATTGTTTTTTCTTTGCCTCATTTTGGGATTCAACCTGTGTGTCGATATGAGTTTGTTTTCCTTTTCCTGTCTGGCCCTCCTGAGTTATTAATCATCTTACACTCCAGAAATCATGTGAGCTTAACTGCTAAGGGGGAGCCAGTTTCTTTGGTCATCACTGTTTAGATTTGAGATTGAAATTTAAAGACTTCTGTGCTTGGCTTCAGGGGATCCTTCTGTTATTTATTTGACTCTCTTGCTTGACTTTTCCTCATTCCATCCTCCCAGAACTCTTATTAATAAGACAGTGACTAAAACTCGGCCTCTTAACTTTCAAACTTTTAATCCCTTTGACCTTTTGTCTTGGGTCTTGGTAGAATCCCTAAGCTCAGTTGTTTAATTCTCTGATACTCTATCTTTGCAGTTTTGACATTTTGAAAATAATTTACCTTCTGGGATGTTTTTAATCAAGTGTCCAAATGAAATAATTATAGATTCACATGCAGTTGTAAGAAACAGTACATAAAGATCCAGTGTATCCTTTACCCAGTTCTCCATCATGGTGATCTTTGTGTAACTACAGCAACAGCATCACCATCAGGATACCAGCACTGGTACAGTCAAGACAGAGAACAGGGCCACAGAGAGATCCTTCATGTAGCCCCTTTATTGACACAACCACTGCTGCCTAGCTCCTTCCTTAACCTCTGGCAACCATTGTTGTCTCATTTCAAAAATGATGTATAAATGGAGCCATAATTTGGGACTAGGAATACTTTGGGAATGTCTTCCTCTTGCAAAAGTGAATTAACTCTAGGGACCAGTCTCTGTGTGTGTGTGTGTGTGTTTGTGTGTGCGTGCACGTGCTTAGGTGCTCAGTCGTGTTGTACCCCATATTAAGAAGTCACTGTACTTCCTATCCCAGAGTCAGTAGCCAATCAGATTGGCCAACAGAGATTGCCGAGTACTCTGTGGTGGGATTGAGTCATGGTACTGATAAATATAAATATCTCAGTTACAATGTATACATGAAGATGTTCCATTAATATGTGTTATAGATTCTAAGAGGGCTAAATGTAAACTTTGCCCTCATTGTCCAAAAGAATTGATTTAAATAAAATTCTTTTCCTTTCATTTTTAAACATGTGAAGAAATGAAGTTCAAGAGTCTTCCTTCCCAGCTTTCTTACTTTTAACTAGAGGTTATAATCAATGTCTGGGTAGAGTATGGGACCACATTGATTTTTAAGTCATAGAAATATTAGCTTCTCCATGTTCAAACATTTTCTCGCCAACTTGTTAATAACTTATTTAATATTAATGTTAAAAAATGTATTATCTGGTCAGAATAATTTTTATCTTCTAATTTCTGACCTTAGTTTTGTGATTACTATTATCTAGTTGATTTGTAATAAAGATTGATAAAACTTGAAAAAAAGGAACCGTATACTATGTAACTGTTGGGATTAGTGTCTTGCACTCATTATGGTTCTTCCAAAATTCTTCCAGGTTGTTGTGTACATCTGCAGTTTGATCCTTTTCATTGAGAAACAGTGTTCCATGGTATGGATGTAACGCAGTTTGTGTTACCGCTCGCCCACTGAAGGATATCTGTGTTGTTTCTAGTTTGAGGGGTATTACTAGTAAAGCTCCTGAAAACATTCTTGTATGAATGTGTGAGCATTCTTCCATTCTTGTGTGAGCAGTGTCTTCATTTCTTTGGGATAGACGTCCAGGAGTGCAGCTTGCTGGGTTCTATGGAAAGTTACATGTTCTTTTTTTTTTTTTTTAAGAAACTGGCAGTGTTTTTCTGAGATGCTGTGCCATTTGACATTCCCACTGACACTGTGCGAGTGATCCAGTTTCTCTGCTGCTTGCCAGTATTTGGTATTGTCACTGATTCTACATTAGCCATTCTGATGGGTATGTAGTGATATCTCATTAATTTGCACTTCTCTAAGGCTAGTGATGTGGGGCATCCTTTCATGTCCTTATTTGCCATCTGTGTGTCCTCTCTGGTGGTATATCTCCTCATGTCTTTTTTCTCATTTTCTAGTTTTTAACTATTAAGTGTTGTGAGATCTTTGTATGTTCTAGCTATTTGTGCTATGATGATGATGTTGTTTGTGAATGTTTTCTCCCATTTTATGACTTGTCATTTCATCCTTCTCAACTATATCTTTTCCAGTGTAAAATTTTAAAATTTTGATGAAATCCAGTTGATCAACTTTAACTTTTATAGGTCATTTTTTTTGGTATCAGTCTTATAGCTCTGCTTTATCTTACATTCTAAAGATAGTGTCTGTTTTTTCTTTCTAAAAGCTTTATAGTTTTATAAAAGTTGTTAGTTCCATTTTGAGAGATCCACTCTGAGCTGGTTTTGAATAATGTGTCAGACCTGTGTCTAGGTTTCTTATTTTTGGTTTTGTGTGCCTGTGGACATTTAGTTGCTGTGGCACCGTGTGTTGCAGTGCCTTTCTTCCATTGAGTTGCTTTTGCACTTTTGTCAAGAGTCATTTGAGTTGTTTGTATGAGTTTATATTTGAGCTTTCAGTCTGTTCCATTGATCTCTGTGCCTGTGTCACTCTGCCAGTGCAGCAAGGTCTTGACTGTCGTAGCTACAGAAAGTTATGAAATAAGTTAGACTGATTGTTCCCACTTTATTTTTCCTAATTCTTTTGCTGTTCTGTACAAGTTTTATCAGTATTTTGTCAGTATCTAGCAAAAAATCTTGCTGGGGTTTTGGTAGGAATTGTGTTAAACCTGTACATTAATTGGGAGAATTGACTTCTTTACTATGTTTATGAACACAATATGTCTCTTCATTTATTTATATCTTTGATTTCTTTCATCAGCACCATGACGCTTTACCATGCAAGTTCTATACGTGTTTGGTTAGGATTATATCTATTTCATTTTATTTAAATGATGATAAAAGTCATTGTTTTTCTTTGACATTCATGTGTTCATTGTTAACATACAGAAATACAAATGTTTGTTGCATGTTAATCTTGTATCCTGCAACCTTTCTAAACTTCATTATTAGTTCTAGGTATAGATTCTTTTTATACTTGATACTTTTATCTGCAAATTGGGGCAATTTTATTTCTTCTTTTTAATCCATGTGCCTTTTATTTCCTTCTCTTGCTTTATCACCATGGTTACAACTTCCGGCCAAGAGCAGACATCCTTGCCTTGTTCCTGACCTTAGGAACAAGGTCTAGACCTTTACATTAAGAATAATTTTTTTGTAAATGTTTTTTAGGAAGTTCATTATGCTCCCTTCTATTCACAGTTTTTTGAATTTTTTAAAGAATGCATGGGTGTAAAATTTTGTCACCACCTTTTCCTCATCGAGTGACATGTTTTATGTGATTTTTCTTTAGCTTGTTAGTATGGTGGGTTATATTGGTTTCTGAATATTGATCCAGTATTGTCTGTACAGTAAGCCCCACTTGGCCATGATGTTTTCTTTTCCTTTTTGATACATTACTGAAACCCATTTGCTAATATTTTGTAAAGGGTTTTTATGTTCATGAGGAGTCTTGGTTTGTAATTTTTCTCTCTCTCTCACTTTACACTGTGTTTGATCTTAGTATCAGAGCAGTCCTAGCTTCAGTAAGTGAATTGAGAATTGTTCCCTCCCTTTTATGTTCTGGAAGTGATTGTGTAGAATTGGTGTTAATTCTTTAACTACTAGTAGATTCTTCTGACCTAAAAAATCTCTTTTGGGGGGAGATTTTTTTTTTAATTACAAACTAAATTTCTTGAAAAGTTACAGAGCTGTTCAAATTGTCTGTTTCATACTGAGTGCAGTGCACATATGCTCTATTGTGTCCGAGTCTTTGTGACCCCATGGACTGTAGCCCTCCAGGCTCCTCTGTCCATGGGATTTCCCGGGCAAGAATTGTGTAGTTTGTATGTTGTGAGGAGGTGGCCCGTTTCATCTAACTTGTCACATTTATTTGTGTAGAGTTGTTTGTAGTATTCTCTTATTGCACTTTTGGTGCAGTAGAGTCTGTGGTTATATTTTGTTTAATTCCTAATGTTGGTAATTTGTGTCTTCCCACCCCCCCACCCCTTTTTTTTAAGTCATTCATACTTGAAGTTTACCAAGTTTTAGTAATCTTTTTAGAAAACAGCTCTTTGTTATGCTTATTTTCTCTAGTGTTTTTCTGTTTTCAACCTCATCGTTTTCTGCTCCCGTCTTTATGCTTCCTCCCTTCCTCTTGCTTTGGGCTTCACGAAGTCTTTTTCTAGGATCTTGAAGTGGATGCTTCCGTTATTGATTTGAGATGTTTTCCTCTTCTCTGATGTAAACAGTGGTGCCATAAATCCCTCTCATAGCAGAAAGTTTAGCCATGTCTCACAGATTTTGATAGTTGTATTTGCCTTTTCATTCAGTTCAATGTTTGGTTTTTCCGTTGATACTTCCTTTTGAGCTCATAGATTATTTAAGAGCATGTTGTTTTGTTTCCAGCTGTTTGGAGATGCTCTGTTCTCTTTCTGCCATTGGTTACTAGTTAGAGTCCAAGTTAGAGACCCTTGTGGTTGTGGAACACACTTGGATAGGAGTTCAGTTCTCCTAGATTCATTGAGGTCAGGGGTGAATCTATCTTGATAGTCTTATGCACACACTTGACAAGGATGTGTATTCTCTTGTTGAGTAGAATGTTCTAGAAGTGAGACCCTATTGGTTGTTAGTAGTGATGAGTTCTTCCACATCCTTGCCAACTTTCTCTCTGGCTGTTCTGTTGACTATTGAGAGAAGATGCTGGAGTCTGGCAAGGTGGTACTGGCCCCCCGCATTGCCCACTTTGTTCTCCCTGTCCAGCCTTGGTGCCCTCGTCCTTGGTGTCAGACTCTGAATGAAGCCTGCTGCTGCCCACTGGCAGCCCAGAGGGGAGATGGCTATCCCACCCACCTAACCCTAACCCCATCCCTAACCCTCTGGCATGGCAGGACCCTAACCCTAACCACCCCACCCCCTCGCCCACCCCGCTCCACCCCATCCCTTCACCACCACCGCTGCCACTACACCCCCCGCCGCAGCCTCCCACCCCGCCTCCTCCTCCTGTCCCTTGTTTTCCAGGGCTGTTACTGTTTTATTCGTTTCTTTTCTTGCTTCTGTTATTTCTAGGGCCCTGAGTAGAGGTGGACCAGGGGCTCGATTTCCCTTCGTCATCCAGGCAATCGGTATTTTTATTGTGATGGCGCTCAGTGCTGTCACTGGTTGCCATTAGTTACCAGATGCTGCACCAACACACATAGTCATCTGTGCATCTGGTCCTCAGAATGACGCTTGGAGCTGGGTGTTAGTACAGTTGCTTCACACCAGGGGAGACTGACAGTTAGAGAGGAGGCTTGCCTGCTACGTCTGGGTCCACACCACTGCTGCTGGCAGAGCCGACATGTGAGCTCAGGCCCCTGGTGTTAAGCCGAGGTCGTCCCTTTGCAGCTGTGGCTCCTGGTGCTGCAGTGGTGACCGGGTGAGGACTGTTGCCACCATGCCTGTGAGGCGGCGCAGAGCAGATAGAAAGGGTCTGTGGTCCACAGTGGGCATCCTTCTCCTTGGCTGCATTCACATTTCTTCCAAAGGTAACTGGGCCTTGCTTCTCTCTTCCAGCCTCATATGTTCTAAGCCGTGCTCTCCATCCTTCCTGTGATAACTGGGTCAACCTGGGAAGTCACAGAGAGAGGATGGCGAGCCCTCCCTGCCCATTTCTCCTCGCTGTCTTTATTCTCTCACTCTCTTAACCTTTTTTTTTATTTTTTAAAAAATTTTAGCCCTGTGCTTAGTGTTCCCCATCGCTCTGTCCCTGTCTGCTTCTGGTTGGCAGTGGTGGTGGGTGGGCTCAGACTTGTGCCCACCAGCCTTCAGCTCATCGTAATCAGTGTCTCACCCGCGAGGTGAGTTCCGGACAGAGCCCTCCCGGCTGGTTCCTTGAGAGCCCCTCCCAGACATGGGGGGTGAGCCAGGCCACTGCATTGGGTCCTCTGGCCTCAGGGCCCCTCCCAATGTCCTGTAGGATGCCCACCCCACCCTGGCCTAAGGAGAACTTGCTGGGTGAGGTCACCTGTAGGGTGTGTGATGAAGCCCTTGCCTTTTTTACTTTCAGTTCAGTTCAGTTCAGTCACTCAGTCATGTCTGACTCTTTGCGACCCCATGAATCGCAGCATGCCAGGCCTCCCTGTCCATCACCAACTCCCAGAGTTCACTCAGACTCACGTCCATCGTAACTTTAGGGGGCGTCTGGCTTTTGGTGAGTTGCTCCCCTGAGCTGATGCTTAGCAGGACTCAGACACTTCCCTGAGGCGGGATGGGGTCACCTGAAGCACAGCCTGCCCCTGTGTCCAGCTCCAGCTCAGCAAAGCCCCCTAGCCCGAGGGACAGATCCTCAGGCTGCTGAGGGGCAGGCGGTGCCCTGGAACTGAAAGGTGTCCTGCTCAGGCCTCGTGAAGGACAAAGGGCGGGCGCCTTTTCAGCCTGTTGACTGTTTCTGGGAAGGACAAGTGCAGCAGCAGCAGCCACCTTCCTGCTGGTGTTTTTGTTCCCTGTTTTGATGGGGGAACTGAATCATGCTTTTCCTTTCATAAACAGGAGAATGTTAAGTACATAACAGCTAAATTAATCCTTGCCCATAAATTAGTTCATTATGTTAATTCAGACTCACAGAACTCAGTCTCATTAGCATTTCCATTAAGCTGTTTAGGCTTACGAGTATTTTAAGAGTACAATTTAAGCTGCAGATTAATCTTCAAAGGCTCCACGTGTGTTTTTAACTGCAGGAAAATTTAAAATCCATTGGGAGGTTTGGGGGGATTTAATGACTGTGGGTAGCCACAACCCCCACATTCTCATCAAAGGCCCCCACCTGCCGGGTATGGTACTCCGAGGCCGAGAGGAGCCTTAGGAAGGAGGAGATGGGCAGGTGTGGCCACCATCCTCCCCAGAGGACAGGTGAGCCTATTCTAGGCTGCATGTGCGATTCTGAGGTTGTCCTCATGGAAACTGAGTGGAAGCAGTTCCACTCCTGGGGGCTTGTGAGAAAGATAGGCAGGGAGAGAACACAGAGCATGTCTGAGCCTGCGTGACAAGCCAGTGGCCTTCTTGCTGGGTGGTGTGACTGTCTTCTTGTCACTGCTGTCTGGTCTTCATCAGAGGCCCGCTCAGGGCATCCTGTCATAGGACATACATCCTTCAGGGCTCCTCACATCCCTGCCTATGGGGCTAAGTCCCTGTCCTGCCTGCTGTCCCCTGTCCCGCCCCGCCAGCCCTCATTGAACTGCTTTGCTCTCTGGACCCTGCTCCCTGGTGCAGAAACCATGAAACTCAGTCAGGATTTCAAATCTCCAGTGCACTGCTGAGGTTCTTCCGCTTTTTACTGTTCTCTGACGAATCAGTAGAACCTGATTATGAAAGAGTGACCTGTTTTGAAATAGAGTTTTCATTATTATTCAGATATGACAGGCCCACAGGTCAGGAGGCAGTGGTCCCTGAGCAGAGTCTGTCACTCACAGTTCCCAAGAGAATGGGTCATGCTGCCATGGGGGACACATGGCAGGCTCCAGGGTCTCTCTGGAGGCAGAAGGAGCAAGGGAAGCAGTGATCTGCAGCCCTTATTGTGGTTTCTGCATAAAAGACAAGTGAGGAGGGGTGAGCAGGCTTAAGATGGACTAGTTTGAATCATTTCAGGGCTTGGGGCTTAGGGGCTGCCCCTGGTGGTCTGGTTCCTGGCCCTGGGGTGACTGGGGCAGGTGGAGAGTAACCTGAAGGTAAGACCCCCCCCTCCCAATGAAAGACATGCTTGTGGCGTGGACTCTGGATTGTCTGGTTTGCTGAAGGAAGACATCCTGGGGGCCTCCTGTACCATCTCCAAGAACTGGCCAGCTTGAAAGTGTGGGGGTTCAGTCCCTGCAGGGTCAGCAAGGCCTGAAGCATCAGAATACAGAAAATAAGAGACAGGGTTCATGCAAGACCTACTGGGAGAGGCCTCCTCTCAGGGGCCCAAGACGGTGCAGGACCCCAAGAGTTTACTGGACACCACTGGCTCCTGCCTCATTTCCACCATGAGGGATATCGGACTGAACAGGAGCCCAGGGAGACCTGGTGTGGTGGTCAGCCGTGGTGTCTGGACACTTCCTGTAACCCTGTGGCAAGTCTACATGTGCCTCCCAGTCCTGCAGACACGCCCCAGGTCTTAGAAGGAGGCTGTTCAGAGCAGGCATGTTTACAGATCTGAGAGCTTATTTGTCTTGGGCCATAATGAGAGCAGAAGCCTTTCAGGTTTGCAGCATTTCTAAACAACTGTTGCAACCTCCCTCAGTCCAGAATGGCTGTTGGTAGGACAGAATATACTGTAGTTTTAGTGGAAAAAGAGAGAAAGATGAAATCAATTCTCTGTGGAAATTGCTAAAATAAACTCAGGATTAATGAACAAAATTTGTTGGCGAGGCCCATTTGTCACACTCAGGAAGCCACAGTCTAATTTTACTTGCCGCTGTTCATTGCTCTTGCATTGCCATTCATTTGCTGAAGGCAAAACACATTACCTCTCAATAGACAGGAATGGGCCCACATCCCGCTCCCTTTCCCTCCTCCAGACAGCCTGATGGCTGACTTCCTGCTGGGGAGAGGGAGGAGGGCAGAGGGTGTTCTTCTGGTTATCTTTTTCTTGGCTCACCAACAGAAACATTTTCTCTCGGCTCTAGAGGCTGAACGTCCAAGGTGAAGGTGTTGGCAGGCCTGGTTTCTTCCAAGGCCTCTCTCTAGACCAGCAGATAGCTGCTCATCTCTGTCTCCCCATGGTCATCCCTTGGTCTGTGTTGTCTGTGTCGGAATTTCCTCTTAGAAGGACACCAGGCCTATCGGATGGGGGGTACACCCATGTGACCTCACTTCAGCTTAATTACTCCTTTAAGACCCTGTCTGCAAGTCCAGCACCGCCTGCCTCCCACTGGCCTGTGAAAGTGGACGGATGCAGGGCACTTATAGGGGCGATGCAGTGGCCCTGGGTGGGTTTGCCCGTTGCACACAAGCCTGTGATTTGCATGTGCTGTGTGCTCAGTTGCTTCATTCGAGTCCGACTCTGTGTAGCCCACCAGGCTCCTCTGTCCATGGGATTCTCCAGGCAAGAGTACTGGAGTGGGTTGTCATTCCCTTCTGTAAATTAGGAGCAGGGGAAGGGAGGAAGGATGGGTCACTATGAGAAAATTGTGGTTGTTTTTTTAACTTCCTCAGGAGACTTGTAAAATCAGTGCTTTCGTCGGGTTCTCCAGGACAGTGAGGCTGCTGTGGGTGCAGGTCAGTCTGTGGAAAGGTGACTGCGGCAAGCCCAGCTGTGCAATCTTCCCGGATGTGACTCTGCCAGGGGCTGAGCTGCGCAGCAGGCCCTGTAAAGCCCCCTCCCCCTCCTCCTCATTCTTCTCCCACCTCGTTCCCTAAATGGGACCTCAGAGTGGATGGGTCAGCCCCGTGTGTCCTGTTCCCAGGAGCCCTGGACCCAGCCTGCTGCCCAGGTGTGGGCACACCAACAACCAGGACAAACCAAATCCAGATGGTTTGTCCACATAATTTTTGTACCTGACAGTTTATGGGTCTTTATTTTTTCATTAAAGAAATGATGACTGTTTTCTTCAGTTGGGCATTTCCAGAGAGCCATTCTCATTTAATGCTAATACCGGAACAGCAGGTCTCCACTGGAAATATTTACCTTTTCCTTGTTGGCAGCTTGTCAGTGTTGGGAAAACAGATGCTTAATTAAAATCTCAGTATGTCATGCTTTCTTCCTCACACATCAGTCACTCTTCCTCCAGGATGGAGGAGGAGGCATGTGAGAGGTGTCGGGAAGCATTCTGGTCTTCTGTTTTTACGTACTTGGGGGATGTCTCCTGGCATCTTGTTCCTGTTCAGACATTGGCATTCCACCACCCATCCCTGGCCTGGAGAGGCCTAAGGATGGCAGGCTACTGTCACCACCTGGATGGCAGAACTGGTTTGGTTTTGGCTGTGTGTATGGTCGGCGGGGTCTCTTGCCAGGAGAATCCATTGCTAAAGATAAGGACATGAAGAAAGCAGCTGCTATTTTTCAGAAAGAAGAGGGCATCAGGGCCCCAATGTTATATTATCCTCCCGACTGCCCCGGCAGGTTTTGTGGAAAACATGGGCTCAGAGAGTGTGAGACCCTGGCCCAAGGCCAGATGCAGCTGGGATGTGATTCCACCCCAGGACTGTCGAGCCCCTGCTCTCTTCCCCCTGAAGCACTCTGCGCTTCATCTTGCCCCAGGGCTGCACCTTTGCCCCACGAAGCAGCCAGCATCCTTCTCAGTGTTCATGGCTCCAAGAGCCCCAAGGTCCCATCTGTGACACAGCCATGGAGACAGGGGCCCTGGACACACAGACCGGAGACCGGGAGGCGTGGTTTTCGGGGCCATGCTGACTGCTCTCAACCCCCAGAAGTCAGAAAGGAGAAAGTACAGCACGGAGGGTCCATCCTCCACAGATGCTGACAAGCCCAAAGAACATTCGGCTCTTACTCTATTCAAACCGAGAACCTCTATTTATCAAAAGACATCGTAAACAAAGTGAGCAGACAAGGCACCAACTGGGAGAAGGTATTTATAACTTAAGTAACTGACAAAGGATGAATTCCCAGTGCACACTGTGTTATTTAAGCCTGCTTCCACTCATATTAAAGCGCCCACTGTTAAGGCAGTGGATAAACTAATGCACATTTCTGGGTCAAGGCGTCAGGTGTTCAAGTTCATATTTTCCCAAGATGGAGGTTCATGTGTGTCTGTTACTTTATTTAGTAGGCTTTGTAACTAAAATGTGTACCAGGCTTTATTTAGTAGGCTTGTAACGTGTGTACCAGGCAATCCTTCATGTGTCAAATAGTAAATGTTTTAAAAATAAAGGTAAAAAGTAGTTATTGTTAACAGCCCCTGGAGGTAGGTCTACTGCCCCGGTTTTTACTGATAGGGTCAGAACTAGCTGCTGACACAGTGGCCACTTACCGTGTGCCAGGCACGTTATATGAACCATCTTTTTAGATGTTTTGGCGCCTCAGCAGATTTGACAGCTTTCATCACCGCACATTACAGACGTCAGAAGCTTAGGGAGATGAGGTAGCCCTGTGGTCACTAACTGGTTACAACAGGTGGTTGGGCAGGGTCTCCCTGGTGGCCTGTCCCATGTACCCCCCACCTTCCATGGGTGAGGGGCCTCCTCCCCAGGCCTCCTCTCCGGAGCTGGTGACAAGGTGTCCACCTCCCCCACCCCCCCACTTCCCGTCCTGTGCCGTCACATCCAGGCTTGAACAATGGTGGCAGCTCCGCACTTGCTACCAGACACCTGAGGGTCCAAACCTCTCGGGCAGACATGACAAAATCCCACAGACCAGGCGGCCCAGACCACAGGCCCTTGTGGCTCACAGTTCTGGGGGGCTGAAACCCAAGTTCAAGGTGCCAGCCCACTGCTTTCTCGCGAGGGCCCCGTGGCGTGGCAGCTGGCCGATGACCGCCACCTGTGTTCTCACGTGGCAGAGGAGATGAGAGGCACGCTCTCGCCATCTGTTCCCCTGAGTCTGCTAGTCCTGTCCTGGCCCCTCATGACCGCATCTGAACCTCCTGAAAGTCCTGCCTCCAGATATGCTGGCATGGGATTAGGGGATCAACCCTGAGCCTGGGAACACAAGCCTGCAGTCCATGGAAGGTGAAGGAGTGGGGAGCAGGTGGAGCCAGCAGGTAAAGCAGTTTGCGTTGGTGTCTGCTCACTCTTGAGGCCATCCTGCCACAAGGAGCCGGACACCTGGTGACCTCAGCCTTCCCTCAGGCCTTAGCCAGGGCCCACGTGGCTGTGGGCACCATCGTTGAACCTGTGATGGTGCTCAGGTCTGAGTCCCTCTTGTTCTAATGCGAATTTCTCTGACACTGTGTTCAAGCAGGGTTTCCAGGCTGTCAGGGTGGGAGTTGCTAGTGGCTGGGGTCCCAGCTGAGTGTGGGGCCAGATGTTGTACATGGGAACCCCGCCCACGAGGGGCCAGCATCCACACAGCTCTCACATCCGCCTGTGCTTTCAGGCATCCGAATGCTGGATGGAGATGTGACCGATGTGGTGGAGGCCAAGTCTCTGGGCACCAGACCCAATTACATCGACATCTACAGCGCCAGCTGGGGGCCGGACGATGATGGCAAGACGGTGGACGGGCCCGGCCGGCTGGCCAGACAGGCCTTCGAGCACGGCATCAGAAAGGTGTGGTGACCCAGAGCCGCGGTGGGAGGGCAGGGTGAGGGCTCTCAACAATTAAAAACCAGAAAGAATAAAGAAGCCAAAAACATAATATTAAAAGCAATTCTACAAACCCAAGATGATCTTCTCTGCGCATTGAAGGGCTCTGCTTCTCACCCTTTAAGAGACGAGTAAGGGATCAGCTTCCTGCTGGTTTGCAGTCTGTCATATTAAGTAACCAAGATAGAAGTAAGGAGAAATCTTGTCATGTAGGTAGAAGTGAATAAATTTGAGGGACGTCACCGGAGGTCCAGTGGTTAAGACTTCACACTTGCAGTGTGAGGGCAGGGGTTCTGTCCCTGATCGGGGAAGCAAGACCCTACATGCCACTCCCCCCAGTTAAATAAATATATAAATAAATTTGAGGATCACACACACACAGTCGGAGTGACTCAGGGAGAGCCCCGACACAGGATGAGGTGGGACCAGGGCCAGAGTGAGGGAGAAGTCAAGTGGGGGCTCAGGACAGCAGCTACCCACGAAACCAGAGCAGAGGGACGTCATCTCATTACAGAGTCGCTGCTCCCAAGGTGCCTGCAGCTCACCTGCCAGCCCCAGGACTCTGCCTCACAGCCTGACAGCCCCCAGCTTGGGGTGTGCAGCTGGGTGGTGGGGGTCCTAGACTGACCGCCTGGCCTGTTAGTGGGGCTCTGCAGGTGGAAGGGTGTCTGGGACTCAGCCCACCTGCCCACAGGACCCCCATCCTGGAGCTCTGTGCATCCATCACAGGCTGTGTGCTCACCTGACAACCGCAAGGCATCAGGTCTCCATAGTGCTCCCTCCCCGCCAGTGTGCCACCCAGACATTTAGGACGTCTTGGGTGGAGCCCACCAGGGGCTGTCAGAGCAAACACCTGAGCATGGGCCCTCAACCCATCAGCCAAGGAGGGCAGAGGAGGACACCCCAGTCACTCCATGGTTGTCAGTTCTGGGTCCTTGTGAGTCAGGAAAACTGGGGCAGAGAGGGTCCTAGGTCTCACAAGGAGGGGACACAGTGGATTTCTGGGCGAGGACAGCTTCCTGGAGCAGACACTGGCCTGTGATCAGTGTTCCGGTGGCCCTGGGTGGCCAGGCAATGCCAGCGAGGTTAGAGCTGGAAGTCTAGGCCTCCCGAGGCAGGGTTTATGCCTCTGACTTCTCCTGTGGGAGATAGGACAGTGGGGCTGGGTCAACCACATCTTATTATTTATATACTTTTACCGTATTGTTAAAGTTATTATTTTATTATAAACTGTGCACCATGATTAAAGTGTGGTCAATACATAGTTAACAAGTCAGATGGTACCAGTGGTTGTCCTGAAAGCAAGGCTTTCCGCCCTCTGCACCCCACCCTACCCCCCTCCACAGGCCCTTGTTGATGATTTCCTTTGCCTGAATAATACAATCTGGTCACTTTTCTGGATGTGCTGAGTTTGGTCACTTTCTATCTATTAATTCCCTTCTATGGGGCTGGGGTGTTTGTCTCCTGGAACACCCCCAGCCTCAGACCCCGTGGTCCGGTGGCTCCGGGCCACGTGATACTGTACACAAGTGTGAGGCTTCTTATTCTGCCCTCTGTCCTCCCTGGCCGCTCAGGGCTTGAATGTCTGAGAAGTGAGTGACCAGAGTGGGGCTCCGTTCTCACGTCCCTCACAGCTCTGTGCTTACCCTGACACTCTTGAGACAAAAGAAGAGGGAAACAGGTAGACATCAGCACGTCCATAGCTCACACACAGGACACAGACATCTTCTTCTATCCTCATGACCCCGAGGAGATGTGCAGGCTCTTCAGTCAGCTTGGCGAGTGGCCGAGCTCACGGGGTGCTGGGAGGTCAGGCGCAGGCACGTTAGCTGCTGCCAGATGCACAGATCTCATTGCCCCAGTTTCCAGCATCCCTCGTGTGCTGGGTCATGTGGCTCTCACTCTTGACACCAAGGGGAACCTCCTAAAATTAGGTGTAAGTTAGAGACCACTTTTATTGAATGGAAGATGCTGCTTTTTAAAGATATTTTCTTTATTCACTTACTTGGTCACACCGGGGCTAAGTTGTGGCACATGGGTGGTATAGTTGCAGATGTGAGCTCTTAGCTGTAGCATGTAGGATGTAGTTCCCCAACCAGGGGTCGAACCCGGGCCCCCTACATTGGGAGCGTGGAGTCAGAGCCACAGGACCTCCAGGGTCATCCCTGAAGATGCTTTTTGAGAGATGTGAATCCTGAGTGTCGGCCATTTCCAAGAGATGATTTCTAAAGATTCTGAGAGCTGAGGACGAGCTGTTTCCAGGAGACGGGCTGGTTGTCTGGGCCTGACCTCTCTCGGGTGTATAGATGAGCTGTAGAGGGTGGAGTGTCGGGAGCTGTGAGGGCTCCACATGCTGAGTTCTGAGCCACACTGGCCTCATTCAGTCATCAGGAGTGCAGAAGCTGCAGAGGGACCGCGTGGTTCCTGCCACTCGTGTCAGTTTCCTGAGATACTGAGGTCATTGCATTGTTTTTTTTAGTCTTTCTGAATAAAATATGTCACATAGAGAGCCTTAAATTGCAACTGTCAGAAGCTGTCACTGAAAATCCTCCTAGAAATTTGATGGTCTCAAACCAAACCACATTCTTCCGTCTGTTTTCCTCCTTGATGCCCCACTTGTCACCTGCAGCCTCCCCTGTAAAAGCCAACTGCATCTTTGGTAGATGGTGCAGGTTCTGGAGGCACCATCAGATGCTGTACTTTAGCATAAAGAGGTGTTGGATATTGGTCCTCATGTGGCTGGTCACCCAGAAGGGGAGAGTCTACCACACTGTGGCTGAAGGCACTGGCTGGGTCCAGTGCCTAGCATTCACTAGCATTCCACACCCACAGACAAGCCATCTGCTTCCCTGGCAAGATGCCGAAACACATTCTGAGGAGTGGAGGTGGTGTCTTCCTGAACAGAAGTGCGAGTTCACAGCTGGGGTTGACACGTCCTCACCCTAGAGCAGGGTCCCCATCTCCAGGATCTGATGCCTGATGATCTGAGGTGGAGCTGATGTAATGATAATAGAAATAAAGTGCACAATAAGTATAAGGTGCTTGAACCATACCAAAACCACCCCCACCCCAATCTGTGGAAAAATCATCTTCCACAAAACTTGTCCCTAGTGCCAAAAATGTTGGGGACCACTGCCCTAGAGCCACCATCCCGTGGCTTCCAGGTGAACAGAAGGTGTGGAATGTGAACACACAGTCCTCAGAGACAGCTTGGACGTTCCTTACACCTCTGTCCTGGGTGTTTCCTCTGCCCCGTTCCCATGCTGTTTTCCAGGAGACTGTTCTCAGAAGGGAGAGAGGCTCTGGATGCTCTGACACCTGTGAGAACTCAGGGGTCAGGGGTCCCTGCAAAGTACAGGGTGAAGAGAGGCAACTCTTAGGCATTTAGGCCCCTGTTGTTCGCCGGCATCACTGGGGAGCTCATTAGAAACACAGACTCAGGCTTACCTGGACCAGCCAAGCCCATGCCTGCATCGTAGTGAGACCCAGGCATTGTCCTCTCGCATGTGAGCTGTGTAGGTAGTGTGAGCAGTGTGGGCCATGTGAGTAGTGTGGGCACTCACGAGTGTGAGCGGTGTGGATGCTCACAAGTGTGAGCTGTGTGAGTGGAATGGGCGCTCACAAATGTGAGTGGTGTGAACAGCATGGGCACTCATGAGTGCAGGCCATATGAGTGGTGTGGGCGCTCACAAGTATGGGTGGTCATGAGTGTGGGCAGTGTGGGCACTCACGAGTGTGGGCGGTGTGAGCAGTGTGGGTGCTTACAAATGTAAGCAGCACTCTGCAAAGCAGGAGTAGGAATGTAGCTCCCTCTGCCTTTGATCAGTAACCTGCAGTGTGGTGAGGACTGAAGGTGAAGGTGTCCAGAGATGATTCTCGTGAGAGAATCAGAGACAGGCTCTGATTGAATTTCATTCGGATTCTTACTGCTTTGTATGAGCTTTGTGTGGTTACTTGCACAGACAAACCCGTGTCCTCAGTCCTTCTAGCGACTGCCCTTTGTGCTGGCCATGGGGACGGAACTCCCCAGAGATGTGTGAACAAGAGTGGATGAGGCAGCTTTGTGCCGGGGGCTGGGCTGGCTCTCAAGCCCCAGGTTAGAGCTGGCGGGAATGTTGGAGTGAAGACAAACCGGCACAAGAGAGCGGGCCCTGGGGTCCACTTGGTCCACATGTGGGGTGTCCTGGCGCCTCCGGGGAAGGTGGGTGCCTCAACCCAGGTGGCCTTGGGTGCCGGGGTCATGTGTCTGCATCCCATCAGAAGCAGGGCTTCAAACAGCTACCAGGGTTGCAGGATTCCTTTGAAAGCTTCCTTTAAATTGGCCAGTAGTTGGGGAAAGCCTGGGTTTCCTCCTGCATATTTGGATGGGGGGGTAGGGGGTGAGGAGACTGGGGCACCCGCCCATCTGGAGACGGGTGTTGGCTCCACCCATCTGGAGAAGGGTATTGGCTCCACCCTCTGAAGCCAGCTGCACCCACTAGCAGGTCCTGCCTTTGGACCAATAGGTCAGCTCCATCTGGCACTGGTGTGCTTGTTCATCCGGTGTCTGTGGCTAGAGGAGCCTGGTTGGGCCCGTGGGTGAGGATGGAGCTTGGCCAAGCTGGCAGTCTGAGCGCTTCAGTGTTGGCCCTGTGGAGGCCCTGGGGCACTCTCCTAGGATGGCCCTGGGCATTCTGGCACCTGGCCCTTGACCCATAGGTCCTGGGCCACCTGCTTTTCAAGGAACTTGCTCCCCAGGAAGGGTGCATCTACAGCTGGTTTTGCAGAACCTTCATCCCCTCCCTCCCAGGACTAGCTCTTGCAATTCAGAAAAGTTAGATTCATCCATTAGCTCCCATGTCAGCGTACATGGGGTGCAGTGTGGTGTTTAGGACCATGGGTCGCTACAGAGGAAAGCACTGGCATGGCCCTGGGACAGGACAGGTCAGGTCATGGGAGGGCCTGCATCTTCCCCTGAAGAGCAGGGAGGGCTCCTCAGTACTGTCCAGTCATTCTGATGGGTCCAGAGTTTCGCCAAGGACTCTGTTAACATCAAGAGGAAGCCCAGAAACCACACACTCGGGGCCCCCATCTGGTCCAAGTGGCATCCTTCTGAGTTTCCTCCTGGGGGAGGTGTGCTGGGCCAGGCTGAGACCAGCCAGCAGGGGCATCCAGTGAGGGCTGACACCTGTCCCCACCCTCCCATCCAGGGCCGGCAAGGCCTGGGCTCCATTTTTGTCTGGGCATCGGGGAACGGCGGCCGTGAGGGGGACCACTGCTCCTGTGATGGCTACACCAATAGCGTCTACACCATCTCCGTGAGCAGCACGACCGAGAACGGCCACAGGCCCTGGTACCTGGAGGAGTGTGCGTCCACCCTGGCCACCACCTACAGCAGCGGGGCCTTCTACGAGCGCAGAATTGTGAGTCTGGAGAAAGGTCTCGGGGGTGGGAGGGGGATGCTCCTGCCCCTGGTCTCATGAGTCCTCAGGGGCCCCAGGGAGTGGTGACTCCTGCTTTTGTCCCATGAGCCCTCAGGGGGCCCTGGAGAGTGGGGTCTCCTGGTCATGGTCCCATGAGTCCAGAGGGGGTTCCCAGGGGGAAGGGCTCCTGCTCCTGGTCCCATGAGTCCTCCCAGGGCCCGAGGAGGGCAGGGTTCCCGGCCAGGAGGCCATTAGGGCAGTTCGGACTCAGCCGCATTCAGCCTCGCCATCAAGGAACTGGTTGCGTCTGGAGGTAAACCCCAGGCCCTTGGCAGCCTCCCTCGGACCCTGCCTTTCTAATTTTGGCACAGAATATCAATCAAAACCCTCTCTGGCTTGGGGGGTCTAAAAATACCCTGTAAGAATGGGGTGCATTCTCACCACAGTGTCTTTTTTTAGCTTTCTAAATTCTGCGGTCACATTGCTTGGGGTCCAACTGGCCCGTTCAGTTTCCACGTGTAAAACAGAAGGAGAGAAAGTCTTGGCTCTACGCTGAAACATTTTAGAAATCTGAGTGTCTTGGGTGTTCCCTTCCTCACAAAAGGACTTTTCTACACCCTTTAGGTTGAGAGTGGTTTTGTCTGCTGCAGTGGCTTCAACGAACATAAATCAGTGTGGTTTATCTTTTAAAAATAGCTTTTAATTTAGTGTATGGGTAAAGTTCATGCTTGTTCCTTCCCCAGGTGCTTTCATACTTTAAAAAAGGTAGGAGGGGAGGGTTGCAAGTTGAAGTCAAT
This sequence comes from Bubalus kerabau, assembly GCF_029407905.1. Lineage (NCBI taxonomy): Eukaryota > Metazoa > Chordata > Mammalia > Artiodactyla > Bovidae > Bubalus > Bubalus kerabau. Next base: position 29,694,053 of record NC_073642.1, read on the forward strand.
GCAGAATTCAAGTGCACAGTCCTTAGGATGGTTTTTAGATGTCTAAAAAATGAGACCTTGGAGCTGGCCAGGCGTGGTTTAACCTGAAAACTCCCTGGCTTCTTTTCATTTCTCCTGCTGCCTGGCCACATCTGTAAATGTTATTTGCAGACACATTTTTACACTTTCTTGTGGGAGCCTGAGGCTTCCCATTGCCCACTGTCCTCTGCAGTACCGGGAGGATCAACGGTCGTTCTGCTGCCAGCCTGGCATTGGCCTTGGCCAGCTCACGAAAGTACTCATTAAGTTGTTACTTTCCTTTCTGTTGGAACAGGCGCCCCTGGGATGGGGCTGAGATGCTGAATGGTGTCCTGTTGCTTTAAATATCTAGCTGGTTTGAGCTTGGACTTAGGACCTGTCAGAGGCCTGGGCTAGAGTAGGGGGATGGTGCAAGCAGGGCTTGCAGCTCTGTGTGCTTAATGAGTCACACAGCCGGTGCATGTGTGTGTATGTGTGTGCATGTATGTGTGTACATACACAAACACACACCTTAGCTACAGAATGCCTTTATTCCTCCATCTCTTCATGAAGAATTCTCTGAGTCCTGACATTCAGTAACTGTGAGTCGCTGGGCAGAGGGCGTAGGAGAAAACCGTGGGCAGCTGCTGTCCAGGGCCCTTCCCTGGTAGCACGGGTGGCAGGCGATTTTGTTTCAACTCAGCCAAGGCAAGGTGTTTGCTCTGAGTCCCTTAGAGACCCAGCCGGGGGGCATGCCCTGTGCTGGATGCTCGGCAGCTCTTGCCTGTATTCGGGCAGGCGTCCGACGGCAAGCGTAGCTGGGGCCCCTGTCGCTCTCGTGCACTGAGTGCTGACGGCAATGACTGCCTGGTGCTGAGACGGCACCTGTCTCTCCTTCACACTCTCATTACCCCGGCCACGCCATGCCCCAGCAGCACAGAGGGTCTCAGGAAGGGGCAGCCCACCCTGGCTCCACTATCCCCTTCTGCCAGCCAGGGGAGGCTCCTCTGCTCACACCCTTTTCTCTGAGGCTGCAGAGCCAGCCCCAGGCCTGCCCTGCTCTTGGAAGCTCGGTCTCCTGCCCAGACACCCCCATTTCCCTCCTACCAGTTTGGACTGAGCACAGGCATGTGCCAGGCACCGGTGTTGCTTCCCCAGCAGCCCTGGGAAGGGTGTGTCAGTAGCCCATTGGGAGGAGGATCCTGGGGTCACAGGGGGTGCATCCTCCTCGCAGCACCCTGCCCTCCCCAGGGTCGAAGAGGGGGAGTAGGCTGGTCCCTGCCAGCACCCCGTGAGTCTTCCTATGTGTGTGACCCGCGCGGGCTCCCTCTCTCCGGGTGATGGTCGGCCTCGCTGAGCCCTGACAAAGGAAAGACACTCTGTTTGTAAGAGGCTCTGGACTCTCTCCACAGGGGAAATTCTTTTTCAGGGATTTGCAGATGGGTGGCTGGAGCCTGGCAGTTGCAGGTATGTTAGTCTCCTGTTGGCACCATAACAAATGATCCCAAGATTCCCAGCTGGAAACAGCACAGCTGGGCCATCTCACAGCTCTGGGGGCACAAGTGCAGCAGCCTCCACGGGCCCATTTTCTGGGCCTCACGAGGCTGAGTCCAGGTGTCAGCTGGGCTGCGTGTTTTCCATAGGCTCAACAGGAGGGCCTGTCCAGTACGCATCCCGCGTGTTGGCAGACCTCAGTTGCTTGTGGTTTTAGGACTGAGCTCCCATCTCCTCATGGGCTGGCTGCCGAGGCCAGTTCCTGACTGCTGTGGGCCACCCACCTTCCTGGCTTGCATCCCCAGCATCCTCTCTAAAGCCAGCAGCACAGATCAAGTCCTTGAGCCGCATCTCTCTGACAGATGTAAGGGCCTGTGATTACATCGGGCCTGCTGGATCATCCAGGATAAACCCCTGACTTAACAGTTGGCTGGGTGGCAGCCTTCGCTCCATCTGCACTAGCATGGGGGTCACTGCAGGGCCAGCCCCCCTCCTAGCACAGTAGATGTCTCCTACCTGTGCCTCCATGAGGTCGCCACCTCAGTTCAGGGGGGTGCAGTCAGGCCGTGCCATGGTGAGACTCAGAGTCCGCGCCCTGCCCAAGGGCGCTCCGCGTGTAGCTCTTGCAGCAGACAGGGTGGGGGCTTTGGGACACTGCCAGCTACGAGGAGGACATCCTGGTAGGGGTGGTCTGTGATCTCTGACCCATCCTCGGCCTCTGGCTCACAGCAGAGGTGCTCTCCGGGCCACCTGGCACCTGCATGTCTATTATGCTCCTCTGAAGTTGGGGTGACTTTGGGGTCATTGATGGGGGCCCTGGCAAGCAGTCTTACTGTGGAGGCCCCTCTGTTTCATTCTGTCTCTCCGTGGAGTCTCGGGGTACATCTGCAGAGGTGTGGGTGTGTGGCTGGGACCCCATCTCCCCACCCCACTATCAGCATGTTGCTCTGGGGGGTGCCAGACCCGTGGAAACCTCTGTCCCTGAGATGTGTCTGCGTAGCACCTCTTCCGTCCCTAGGTCAAAGTCAGCCTGCCCGGGGCAGTGTCCTGGGCAGCCTCTGACCCAGCTGCTTGCTTCCCCCACCTCCCCCCTGCCAGGTGACCACGGACCTGCGTCAGCGCTGCACAGACGGCCACACCGGAACCTCGGTCTCGGCCCCCATGGTTGCCGGTATCATCGCCTTGGCCTTGGAAGCAAAGTAAGTTCTTACCTGCCTTCCCTTCTTTACCTTTCTTTCTTCTTTTTTAAAAAGTTAAAATACACATAATGTAAAATTTACCATTTAAGCCATTTTAAGTGTGTAGTTGATGAAGCATATTCACTGTTGTATGACCGTCTCCACCACCCCCTGCAGGACATCCCTCTTTGTCCAAACTGCTCCTGTCCCCAAAAGACAGCTCTGCCGCAAAAAATCACACAGACAGAGCTTAGACAGGAGATGCTCCGTCTCACAGTCCCAGGGCCCGAGGTCTAAGACTGAGTGTCGCAGGGCTGGTTTCCTCTGAGGCCTCTCTCCTTGGTGCGTCACCTTCTCCCCATGTCCTCACGCGGCCTTCTTTGAATGTGTGTGTTTGTTGTTCAGTCACTTAGTTGTGTCTGACTCTTTATGACCCCATGGACTGTAGCACACCAGGCCTCCTTGTCATGTATGTGTTTAGATCCTTTCATAAGGACACCAGTTACCCTGGATCATGGCCCACCCTATGGACCCCATTTCACCTTAACAACCTCTTTATGATCCCATCTCCATGGGCAGTTACATCTGAGGTCCTGGGGGTCTAGTTTCCACGTGTGACTTTGGGGAAGGGACACAGCTGGCAACCACAGCTGTGTTCTCTGTCTTTGAGTCTGACTCTTCTGGGCTTTCAAATGAGTGGAGTCACAGAGTGTTTGTCCGTCACTCAGCACAGTGTCTTCCAGATTTGCCCATGTCGCAGCAGATGTCTGGATGTCTTCCTTTTTCAGGCCGTCCTTAATAGGAGTCAAGAGGCTCCTTCCTGTGTCTCCCTTTTTCAAGCTCACAGCCTCCTGCCTTCATAGGGGCACAGGGAGCTGGTGGGCGCAAACCTCAAGCCTGCACTACACCCCAGATCACACTTTAGGTCAATACAGCTGCCCTCTGTCAAGGGGGTTCATGAGTGGTGATGCTTTATCTGCTTCAAGCCACATAAAAACCCCAAAATTGCCATGTGTTGGATGGGTCCACTTTACATACGGTCATGGAATCAAACAGGTTTTAGTTTAAACATCAACAGTGGCTCCCAACAACAACCTGTGGCTTTGAAGGAGTCGTTTGCTGCAGATGAGATTGTAAGAAGTTGTGTTTGGGTTGCTGAGTCCATCTAATTATGTGTGTTTTGTTTGTTGATTCACATCAGGAGAAAAAGCATAAAGCTCAAATGCTACCCATTTAACAAAGAAACAGGTATGTTTGATTTTCAGGCCAAAATGTTAACTTCTGTGTCCTGGGGCTCATTTTAAAATACTAAATAGTTACTTGTGTGGAAAGTTGCATTCACATACTTAGTGATTCATTGTTTTATATTTTCTTTCCTCCCTTTTTGGAAACGTGCAAGGAATTTTGTTAGCTGAGGATATATAGAAAACAAACCCTGTTTTGTGCCACTCGTTCCATTAAACCTGGCCTGTGGACTCACGAACTCCCTGATCGATATCTCCTCATCATTGTAGCCCATCCTCAGAATTTTACAGATGGCAGGCATCACTGGACACAGCGTCCACTTAGAGTGTGTAAGTGCAAGGGTTGGTCAAGGGAGGAAGGAGCTGTAACGGGCATGCTGCCAGCCTCAGCTGAGGGGCTTTGGAGGCTCCGGGGCCAAGACCACTGCTCATGTGTACAGTGTCTTCCTGGCAAAGCCAGGTCGCCCAGGGGAGGAGAGAAGCTCTCCGGCAGGAGGCTAGCAGGCAGCACATGACAAGATGAAGGAAGAGCCTAGTGTGTGAGAACCGCCCCGAGGGTCAGCCGGGAGTTCAGGGCCATTTTGGAATGTCACATCAGTCCCTTCTTCATGAGAAACCATGTCCAACACCATTTCTTTGATATGTTTCCATACAACTGTGAGTGCGACTTTATTTCTATCATCAGAAACGAGGTGCGTTTCCCCCTAGGAAAATAGTTTCTCACAGCCTCCCTTTCTGGACCCTCTGTCATCAGCACTGAAGCCCAGGCTTCCTGGTGCCTTATGCTGAGCTTCCGGGGCGAGGGGAGGCATTCTGCATCTTTGTGGGCCCCACGGTCATGAGCAGCTGCTGCTGCTGCTGTGAAGTCACTTCAGTAGTGTCCAATTCTGTGCGACCCCATAGACGGCAGCCCACCAGGCTCCGCCGTCCCTGGGATTCTCTAGGCAAGAACATTGGAGTGGGTTGCCATTTCCTTCTCCAATGCTTGAAAGTGAAAAGTGAAAGGGAAGTCGCTTAGTCATGTCCAACTCGTAGTGACCCCATGGACTGCAGCCTACCAGGCTCCTCTATCCATGGGATTTTCCAGGCAAGAGTACTGGAGTGGGTTGACATTGCCTTCTCCAGTCATGAGCAGGGACCAGCCCAAACAAGCAAGGATGGGCTGTGGCCGCATCTGCCATCTGGACTGCAGAGCCTGTGCCCGGTCTTTCCACCAGGGGGAGGAGTCTGTGCCCAACCTCACTGCCAGAGGGTGTGGTCTGTGCCCCCTCTCCACCAGAGGGCGTGGTCTGCCCCCTCTCCACCAGAGGATGTGGTCTATGCCTGGCCTCTCCACCAGGAGGTGCGGACTATGCCCCCTCTCCACCAGAGGGCATGGTCCGTGCCTGGCCTCTACGCCAGAGAGTGCGGCCTGTGGCCCCCTCTCTGCCAGAGGGCATGACCTGTGTCCCCTCTCCACCAGAGGGCATGGTCTGTGCCTGACCTCTCCTCCAGGGGGCGTGACCTGTCCCTAAACTCTCCAGCAGGGGTCATGTCCTGCACCCGGCCTCTGTGTCAGAGGTGTGGTCTGTACCCACCTCTCTGCCAGAGGACGTGGCCCTGGGTATCTGGGGCCGCAGGTCCTCCTCTGACAGTGAGGCTGGCTGTGGTCCTCAGGTGGGGCCGTGGATGAGGGGATGGCAGGTCAGCTTGCGCCAAGGAAAATCTGGAAACTGGACCCATGGAAGCAGTTGCGATGAGGCAGCCAGGAGGCCAATATCTGGCCAGGGACAAGCACAGTGGAGAGAATGTGGTGAAGTCAGAGGAAGCCAGGGCTAGGACCGGGGAGTGAGAGCCCCCAGGGAGGAGGACACACCCCCCCCAGGACCCAAGCTACAGATGAGTGTCTTGCAGGTAAAAAGGGGGCATTTGTTGGGAAAGTAAAACAGTGCAGCTACTGTTAAAAAAAACTGTAATGGCTCCTTAAAAAAATTAAAGAATTACCATGTGATCCAACAATTACACTTGTGGGTGTGCACCCACAGGGATCAAAGCAGGGGCTCAAAGAAATGGTTTTACGGCCATGTTTGTAGCATCGTTACTCAATAGCAAAAGGTGGAAGTGCCTCAGGCATCCATCAATAGGTTAGTGTGGTCTGTGCAGCCACAGAGAAGGAAGGAGACCTGACCCCTGCAGCAGCAAGGGCACCACACTGCATGAACTAAGTCAGTCACAGAGGGTCAAATCCCGCATGACTCCACTCGTGTGAGGCACCTGGAGTCCTCGGATTCACAGAGATGGAAGGTGGTGGGAGTGGGGGCCAGGGATGGGAGGAGGGAGGGGGGTTAGTGCTTGATGGGTGCAGAGGTTCGGTGGCTTAAGATGATCAAGCTCTGGAGGTGAACGGTGGTGATGACTGCGCAGCACAGGGAATGTATTTAATGGCACTGACTGTATGTCTAAGAACCATTACGATGGTGCATTTCACGTTATGTATGTTTGCAAACACACAAAGAACAGGCAGTTGGAAGGATGTTTGTGAGGAGTGGTCAGGCAGGTGCTGTTGAGGAGGAGACGTCGAAGAGTGGGTCTGCTCTTGTCGGTGACGCAGTCCTAGCACTGTGGACAGAGGGGTCTGGAGAGCTTGTGTTGAGAAGTGTTGAAAAGGCAGGCAAGGATATCTTATCTGCATTTTTGGTAGTAGGCAAGTGTTCTTTAACAAAGTGCCTGTACTCCACACCAGAATGATATATCGTAAAGGTAGAGTATCTAGAATCTCAAATTCTAATGTGTGGCCAGTAGTCCTGGGAGTGGGGTGTGGACAGGAGATGGCTGGCGCGCCCCAGTACTCAGAGCACTCCCTCATGGGGTGCAGACCAGCCCAGGTTTTCCCACCACGTGCTAACACACAGTGCCATCATCTCATGGATTCAGGGGGATTGTGGCCCAAGGCTGGACTTTCCCCAGGTGTCAGGTCACCTGCTGCACCGTCTTATCTCAGGCTTCAAGGATCAAAATTGATTCTTGACTGAGAGGGTGTGACATCTACCCTTGCCAAGTGGTAGTGTCTTGGGGCCTCCTCAAGTACAGGAGCAAGGCCAGCCCCCAGTGCCCCGCCTCTGCTGGACCTGGCGGTCGGCATTGCTGACCGATGTGAGTACAGCTGTCTGTCCTTTGTCATTGCAGCAGCCAGCTGACCTGGAGGGATGTCCAGCACTTGCTGGTGAAGACGTCCAGGCCGGCCCACCTCAAAGCAAACGACTGGAAGGTGAACGGTGCTGGTCATAAAGGTGCGGCCGAGACTCGGGGGCTGGGCAGGGCCAGGTGCCATCCGGGCAGAGCCTGTGGGTGACCTTCCAGAGTCTGTATGGGGGAACGTGGATTTCTCACCAAAAAAAAAACCCAGACGACAGTAATTGTGTGTCACAAGAATGAGGAGCGCAAACTTAGTAGTTTAAGCAGAGTACCTACAGTCACTTGAGTATTGGGCTCCCTAAACCTCATGACCTTTGCCACGTCAGGGGCCCCAGTACCGATACTGACTTCATGGTTCTCTTTAAATTTGTGCCTATTTTTTTTTTTTTTTACACAAAGGAATATATCCTAAAAGAAAACTGCATTACATCTAGTCAGTCATGTGTGTGTGTTATTAGCTCAGTCGTGTCCCACTCTTTGTGACCCAATGGACTGCTCCACTGGACTCCTCTGTCCATGGAATTCTCCAGGCAAGAATACTGGAGTGGGTTGTTATTCCCTTCTCCAGGGGATCTTCCCGACCGAGGGATCAAACCCAGGTCTCTTGTATTGCAGACAGATTCTTTACCACCTGAGCCGCCAGGGAAGCCCCCCCAGTCAGTCATGGGCTTGATGCCAATCATAGTAAATGAAGTTTGCTTACATGCCACCTGAGGGCAGCTTGCACTCTTAGCCCCGAGTAGCTCTCCCTAAGTTTCCACACCTGTGCAGTGAAGACACTGAGGCGGTTATGTGAATTCCTTTCTAACTGTAGAACTTCTGTCAGCAAGTCCTTGTGTTTTAAAAGGGCTGTCTGCCATCACAGCTTGGGGCTGACCCAGGTACCGTGAGCTCAGCCCGTGGTCAGGCTTGCAGCCAGGTATGTGAGGCCTCTTGAGCAGGTGGTGATAGGGGTATGCTCCTGGATTTGTCCGTCTTGCTTGTTACCAGAGACACTTGAAAATGATTTACATTTAGCCATGGTATATTCAGGAGAACATTTTCCCTTTCCTTAGGGTCAGATCCAACTATTTTGACACCAAGCCTGACATTCCTCTCTGTAAAATATAGGTCAAGCGTTGTCACCCCAAGTTCCAAGAGATGTTCCTTTAATGAGGAGGTTGGCTGGACCTGATGCTTCCTTGTCTTACAGGGATGTTGGTGGTAATGGTTCACTGTAACAGGAGCTGACCTACATTTCAGTTTTGGCCTAATTAGTAGGAAAAGGGGTTGTATCTAGTTTTTAACCTTGCCTCCTAACTCTGAAACTCCCCTGCATGGCCAGATTAAACACTGACTCAGGCCAGCCTGTGTACTGGACAATGCTACTTTCCCCGGACACCCTGGAAATTCCACAGGAAAAGCAAACGGAAAAAGACAAGAGCGGAGCCTTGTTTGATTGTGTCTACTGCACGCATGGTTGCATGAGCCACAGCATCTTGGGTCTTGTTTTTCTCATCTGGTTCAAGACTCAGGGAGCACAGTTCAGTTCAATCACTCAGTCATGTCCGACTCTTTGCAACCCTTGGACTGCAGTACTCCAGGCTTCCCTGTCCATCACCAACTCCCAGAGCTTGCTCAAACTCATGCCCATCAAGTTGGTGATGCCATCCAACCATCTCATCCTGTCATCCCCTTCTCCTCCTGCCCTCAATCTTTCCCAGCATCAGGGTCTTTTCCAGTGAGTCAATTCTTCCCATCAGGTGGCCAAAGTATTGGAGTTTCAGCTTCAGCATCAGTCCTTCCAAAGAATTCAGGACTGATTTCCTTTAGGATGGACTGGTTTGATCTCCTTGCAGTCCAAGGGGCTCTCTTGGGAGCACAGATGCCAAGAATTCCCTTTAATCTAAAGAAACTGGTCCTCATCTCACAGAAAGAAAGTTCTAGACCCTCCCAGCATTTCTTTCACTTTGCACCCAGACGGGACACATTTTCTGGCCCTCACTCCTGGTCTGAAAGAGTTCTGTCCAGAGAGTAAGGCTGCCGGGACCCTGCTGCATCCTTGTGGGGGCGGGGGCTGCAGCCAGGCCACTCTGGAGCTGGCTGTGGCCCCTGCAGCTATGGGGGGACAGAGGCAGCCATCCCTGGGCATGGGGGGCTGGGTCTGAAGGCCCTGTCTTTTCAGTTAGCCACCTCTATGGATTTGGCCTGGTGGATGCGGATGCCCTGGTCGTGGAGGCCAAGAAATGGATGGCAGTGCCCCCGCAGCACACCTGTGTCGCCGTCACTGACAAGAGACCCAGGTGAGCTCGGCTCCTGCACATGCACTGGGCCCTGCTGGTGGGCATTTGGGGGTTGGGGGTGGGGGTAGATGCTCACATGTGCATTCCTGTGCTTGTCGATGGGGACACATGTGCACACACCAGTGTGTGTGTGTGTATGTGTGTGTGTATACTTTCATGCATACACGTGTGTGCATGTGTGTGCGCACACTTGCGGTGCATCTGGATATGTGTCTGCCTTTTTTTCCTGTGGATTATGAGACAGGTAGAGGAATCGCTTCTCCAGGACTGTTTCGAGGCCTTTTGCTGTTGATGTCGTTCCCTTTTATCTGTTGCTCCCTCAGCCTGAGCCCCTAACGAGGACTGGAAATTCTTAGCGTGTATTTAGCGGAGCTCCCAGAGGAGGGCGCTGCCCTGCCAGCTGGGGTGACGGGCAGCAATGGCACCTGCCCCAGGGTCCGGGATGGCAGCCCTGCTGCTCCTCTGTTGCAGGCAGGGTCTGGTGTCTAGGGAACACCAGTGTGTCGCTGTGTTTGGGCTCTGATGACTAGAAGGTTTAAGCGCTGGGGTTTAACCTGCCTCGAGCCGTGTTTCGCAGAGTCCTGGCTTCACCTTCCTGCCAAGGTTGAGCACTGCCCTTTGTGTAAGTTATTCTCAGTCAGTTGCATTTGTTCATTAAAATTTTTGTTTTAAAATTTTCAGCTGTCAAGTAATCAAAATGGCAAGAACCCTGTTCCATTAGGCTCAGATGATCCTCCTGAATTCTGCTGTTGCCACTGTCCCTTTTACCCTTTTTTAGAGTGTTTCTCTAGGCCTTAAAATCTGATGAAGAATGGAAGAATGAGATGCATTCTTTTCTAGCATTTATAACCTTTGGAAAATGTGTGTTTTTTAAAAAAATGATGAGGTGATTGCTTTGTCAACAAATACAGATCACTCTCTGAGGTCGCCTTTTCCTTGAGGGCATCCACTTCTTATAATATGCCCTTTTGCGATAAAATTTTCAGAGAAGTACTTTTTGTTGATGCCTTGTGTGCAGTAGGAATTCAGAAAGTATTTGTTGGATGAATACCACACAGTGGGAGCTTTGGAAAAATTATATTTCCCTCCTGATGCTGATGGTGAAGACTGACTGTCAGCTCGTCCCTCCAGGCCTGACCAGCTGGTCGGCCAGCAGATAGGTCTCACTCTTGACGCTGGAAGGCATCACTTTCTCTGGGGAGCCTTAGACTGTCCTATTCAGAAGAAAGTAGAAGGTTCCCTGAGCCTGAGGAGGCCTGTCGCATTCTTCTGCATGGTTGGTTGGGAGATGCCTAGCTCACAGGTCCTCAGGCTCCAGGTTACGTGACGCCTGCCCGGGGCCGCGTCCGGGCTGCAGCCCTTCCCTCCCACTGGCCTCCCCGTCGGGCGGCTCCTGAATGAAGCATTCTTCTCCTGCCAGAAATAGTTTTAAGATGGGAGAGTGGTGCCTCGGTGGCGCAGGGTTGTTTTTATTTTTATTTTATTTTGTTTTTTAAGTGCTGGTCCATGGAGTCTAGACAGCACGGGTGGAGGGGCGCAGCCGTCACACACAGTGTGACATTGTTTCTGTCCTTTGAGGAGGGAAAGGCCACATACTCCAGCGGACAGGAGAATCGCACATGTCTCTAAGGGAAAATCGTCTTTGCGTTCAGCAGCCTTAGCCTCGCAGGACTAGTCAGCCAACCAGCTGTTCGACACCACAGACTCAACTACAGGTTCGGTTGTCCCCAGGGACATGAGGGCCAGGACACAGACACACAGGTCACCAGCCGGGTGCTCCACATGGAATCACATGCCCGCTTTGACCTGTGGTCACAGCCTGCCTGCCAGGGTCACTTGAGCCACATGCTCGGCGCCCCCTGTGCTCATGGCCGGTTTCCTTTGTCGGGTTCTTGTGTAGCTTTGACTAAGCTGCTCGGATGGTTTGGCTTAAAGATGAAAAGGAAGTCTTCCCACACACCTGCTTCTCCTCCCCTGCTTCTCCTTGCTCCCTCTCCACGGATGCTTCTTGGTCCAGGGGTCCCCCAGGATGGCTGTTCTTTCTCTCAGCCTCTTTCTGGTTTCTCCTTCTCATGGTGGAATCCAGGAATGCTGTGAGTGTCCTAGACCCAGCTTTAGTGCTTCCTGTGGAGAGCAGAGAGAGAGAGAGAAGAGAGACACAGAGAGAAAAGGAGAGGGAGACAGGGTGGGAGAGAGAGGCAGCGAGGGGGATCAGGGGGCCTCCTTGGGCATCTTGTGCAGACCTTTGTACCCACATGGGACTCATTTCCCTGCCCTCCCTCCTGAGTGGAAGGACGAGTCTACCCCAGTGTGAACTTCAGAGAACCTTGTTCACTGGGATTAAGTGCAGGCATCCTGGCAAGTCTGTGGTGATGTTGGTGAGGTCGTGTGGGGTTGTGGGCCAGAGGCTTGGGTGTCCCTGGTCATGTGCAGGGCAGGAATGAAGAGTACCAACACCTCTACACCCTCCTTCCCCCCACAGTCCTCCCTGGAGTATGTCCTGTCCAGGGAGATGGTCCCCCTGACCGTGACCAGAGGAGTCCCGGGACTGTCCTCTCTGCAGATCCAGCCTGTGCTCAGACATGGGTGTCATACCCACTGTGCCTTGGAGGACTGCTTAGGCTTTGCTGGTGTCCCTCTGCTGGGGGGCTCCAGCACCACCCCGAACCTGAGTCAGGCTCGGGCCAGAGGGGCAGAGGGCCAGCAGCACAGCAGAGAGGCGGTGATGGGGAGAGGGGGCAGGCTGCCATCAGGGACTGTCGGTGGAGCGGTCAGTCATTCTCTGCAGAAAGGCCATGCTGACCTCCTTGTCTGGACGCTGTGCATCCAGGGTCTGGCAGTGGGGGGATGGCAGCCTGTGTCTGTTGGCATCCCTGAAGTTCATGGAGTAGGCCGTGGAGCCACCAGGAGAGGCCGGGAGAGAGGCGCCCTTGGGAGTGGGGTGGTGAGGAAGGAGAGGGGCCAGGCACCCCCTGCTCACCAGGGGCCAGCCCTCCCCGCACCCCTCAGAGGCCAGCCCTTCCCCCACTCCTGTTCGCAAACACTGATCTCCAGATCTCCCTGGGCCACCTGATTATAGCCTTCACCCACCCCTACCCCTGAGCAGCCCCCCGGCACCCACAGAACAGGCATAAGGGCCAAGCATGGCCGGGTGGCTGTCAGCAAGTGTGGAGTCTTGGCTCAGCAGGAGGGCAAGCCCCTTGACCTCACCGGACACATTCATGTTTGAGAATGACTTGTCCAGGCCATAGCGGTGACCCTGTGCAAGCATGAGTGGAGGCCCAGCCTCTGTTGTAATGTGCAGGCACACAAGGATGGCATTCTTGACTGGTTTTGGGTACAAATGGTTTAAACCTCCTTAGAAGTTTCTGTCCACTAATGGAAAGTAAATAGGGTCATGACCAGTGCCATCTACCTGTGCAAAATTATTTTAAAGTCTAGGGGTGTCAGATAGAAAAGGGTGAAATGACACTTTTATAACCTTTCTGAAAGTGAAAATCAACCTTAATATAACTCCCGTGAATGAAAAAGAGTCCCAGCTTTTAAGAATCTTATCTGACCCATAGGATTTTCTAGCTAGCATGTCCCTACATCTTTAAAGACCCAGCTACAGCTGGACAGTTGATGACATCTCTGCCTCCCAACTCCATGCTGAAGGACAGCCAAGCAAGAGGAATTGACCTGCTCGTCTTTGGTTTCAGCAAGTTTGGAAGGTTACCATCCAGACAGTGTGTAGTTTAGTGTGGCTTGTCTTTTATTAAAGAACTCACCCACCACGCAAAGATAGTTCAAAACTAAAAGCTTTGACTCAGGGTTATCTCCAAAGCAGAACATCTATTTCTAGATGTTCAAGAATTAACTGTGCATTAACCACATGCTGTTTACTCTTCTGGTGTCTCGTTAAACCAGACCACATGTGATGGTCTTTTTATAACAGCTCTGCTTATAAATATGTAGTGGGTTGATGGGTGATGATTATCAGGAGCTTACTGTGTGCCAGCCTTTGTTCTAAGCAGTGTGTATGGATTCACTCATTCAAAACCCCCAACACGGGTGTGAGGTTTGGAAATTATCATTATTATTTTTTTTAATTTGGCTGCGCTGAGTCCTCATTGCTGCGCAGGCTTTTGTCTGGTTGTGGTACATGGGCTTCTCATTGCAGTGGCTTCTCTTGTTGCAGAACACGGGCTCCAGAGCACAAGCTCCTTAGTTGTGGCGCACGGGGTTAGTTGCTCCACAGCTTGTGGCATCTTCCCAGATCAGGGTTGAACCCGTGCTCCCTGCAGTAGAAGCATGGAGTATTAACCAATGGAATGCCAGGGAAGTCCAATGCTCCCTGCTTCTGAGATGAGTATTGGAACTTGGATGATACAGTTGTCCTCGTTCTTCTAGGAAGTCACCATAGTTGTGTTCTAAGAAGTCACCATAGACACTGGAGAGATACAGGTGAGGTTCCCAGGGGTTCTGAAACACTGGGCCAGGATGCAGGTCTGGGCTTGAAACTAAGCTGGGGAGGGGTCTTCCAGGTGGGAGTGCAAAGTGAGGCAGACTTGGGAGATGTTACAGGTTCAGTTCCAGGTCACTGCAATAAAACAAGTCACATGAACTTTCTGGCTTCCCGATGCATACAGAAGTTACATTTCTAATACACTGTAGACTGTTGTGTGCAATAGCACTGTGTCTAAGAGGACAATGTACCTACCTTAGTAAGAAGTACTTCACTGCTAAAAAGAAAAAAAAAAAGAAAGACTTTTTCTGCTAAAAAAAAAAAAAAAAGACTCACCATCATCTGAGCCTTCAGTGAGTTGTAACCTTTTTACAACTGTACATCAAGCATCACCAGAACTTTATTAAAAGTGTGAAACCTTCAAAGATCATTGAAGAGTTTAAAATATTGTGAGAATTGCCAAAATGTGACAGAGATACACGAAGTGACCAAATGCTTTTGGAAAAGTGTGGCCGACAGACTTGGCTGCTGCAGGGTTACCACAATTTGTAAAGCACGGCAGTGGAGGGAGGTCCCTATGCTGACTGCCGTGGCCCCCCAGCTTGAGCAGAGCGGAGGGGGCGGGGGGCACCCGTGCTGCCCAGCTTCTCCTGCTCTTCCCCAACACTTGGTTTACTCGAAAACAGTTCTGCCTCTGGTTCTGAACACCACTTGGATGCCCTAAGATTATAAGCACCATGACTAGGTGAGTGCCTTGAATTTAGTAAATTGGGAACTTGTCTCTACAGATATATGAGCAATTAGATGGTGTCATGTGCTAGAGAAAGCTGAATGCAAGATCTAGGAAGTGGCTATGAGCCTTCGGGCTCGTCGCCATTCCCCACCTTCCCTGAGAGGGTTGCTGCTGAGGGGCGTAGGATGAAGGAACACCTGGAGGGTCCAGCATTGAGTCTGGCACAGCTCAGCAGGAAGTGACACATCTCTGTCCCCAGAGCCCTTTTCCAGGAGGGCAGCTCCCACAGCTTGAATATCACTGGGTCTGAAGGGACCTCTGAAGTCCTCAGGCTCTCTGGGGTCCTGGAGAGATGGCTTTGTGCACAGATGACAGTTTCAGAGTTTAGTAGCAGAAGAACGTTCTGAGTCATCTTGGGAGCTTTACAATCTTTCTAGATCAGCTTTTGTGATTAATGTGCAGCTTGCCTGTGTTTGTGTTTCTGCGCATGATTTGACTGAAACCCTGCAGCTTCTGTGCTCAGCCCGGCCAGTGTGTGTGCGCTCAGGGAGGGCCGGCAGCTGGGGTCCCCAAGAGGCGCTGCCAACCTCAGTGAGGACGCCACGTGTGCTCCCTAAAATGGGCTTTCCTCTTGGGGCATCAGCTCCAAGGCCAGGCTGGGGAGGCAGCTGTGGGGAGTGTGGGGGTCTTTACTTCTGTTCCTGTACCCTGAGGTCAGGCCTCTCATCACTGGTAGTGGGGTTTCCTGGGTGGGATGCATTTCTAGAGCAGAGTGATGGCTCCCCATCCCAGCTGGCAGATGGTTGGGGGTGGGAGCTTGGTTGTGACTTTTGTGTCTGTTTCACCCCTGTCTTGCTTTTCAGCTGAGGAGAGTGTAGGGTTGCTTAGTGAGTCTTCACAGGGGAGTGTCCACCACCCCCTTCCCCAGCACCCACATTGCCTCCTCAATGCAGGAGGTAGGAATAGTTTACCTGAAGATGAGTGAATGCCCGTGGGGCTGGGTGGGGCTGCTGACCACTAAACACTGACAGTAAAACCTGGGAGAAGCACTAGGAGAAGTAAGCATCTCTCAGTTAGTTTACAACGTATACAAGTCATGTTTTCAAATATTTAGAGAGTCTCCAGAGGAATTACATCACTGTTTATAAGTGTTTTGATTGTTTTTTATGACTCAGGCCCTGTCGAGCCAAGTGATTTAATTCCGGAGACACTGAGCCCACACGGGAGCTCCCTCTGGGGGAAGCCCCCTCCCCAGAGGGAAGTCGGGCATAGTGGAAACAGCACTCCCCGCAGTAAACTGAGTGCTGGCCCAGCGTTGCAGAGTTACCCCTGTGCTGCTGGGCAGAGGGTGGCCTTTCTTAAGCTCACAGGCCGTCAGAGTGAGCTGTGCAGGTGCAGCATCGGCGGGTGGCCTGGCCCAGCTCTGCAGCAGTGTTAGGGGAAGGCTTGTCTGCTCCATCTGGGGAGTCCTGAGGGATCAGGGTATGGTGCCTATCCCCAGAGTCCACCCCAGATGGTAAACACCCTTGCGTTTGTTCAGAGCACAAACTCCCTTGTAGGGTGGGGTGGGGGGAGGGGGCGGGCAGCGTTCCATCAGCACCGTCCAGAGCAGACTTCCTGTCCATCCTCCATGAAGAGTCCTCTGGTCCAGTCACCGTGACCTCCACCAGTGACCCCAGGTCCCTTGTCCCTCTCCTACTTCCTGGCTTCTTGAACGTGATTGTGGGTCCATGCAGACATCTGTGTAGGACAGGGTGGCTCAGGTGGACGCAGAGGACTCGGAGCCTCACATGTGTCCATGTGTCCCAGCTCTGCCCCTCCACAGCTCTGTGACCTCTCTGGGTTAAATGGGTCGGTCCTTGTCAGTATGCAGGCCAGGGGCCAGTGCCCGGCATGTAGTCAGCTCAGGAAGTGTTTGCTGTTGTTAGCATTCAGCATCATGACCTGTATCTTCAAGGCCAGTCTTTGAGACAGAGTGGTGGGGTTTTAAAGCTTCTCATACCCCAGGCTGCTCAGGAGACTAGCTGGCCACACTGAGGGGGCCGAATTCTGGGTGTACAGGCTGAGTCTGCACAGGAAGACACTCTTTAAGTCTCTCTGAGCAAATCCCAGAATGATCAACCCCTTCAGGGCAGGTGATGTGACTCTGACAGGCGTGTCTAAGAGGGAGACACAAGGGGCTTTGGCCGGGAGGCCTGTCCTGTCCCCTGGTGCACAACTTAGGGGTTTGGAGCCCCACACTAAGCCCACCCCCATACCCCTGGCAGGAGCATCCCAGTGGTGCAGACGCTGTGGACCACCGCCCTGACCACTGCCTGCGCCGACCACTCAGACCAGCACGTGGGCTTCCTGGAGCACGTGGTGGCCCGTGTCTCTATCTCCCACCCGCGCCGTGGGGACCTGCAGATCCACCTGACATCCCCCTCTGGGACCAGGTCTCAGCTGCTGGCGAAGAGGTGAGTCTAGGTGGGCAGGGGCCGGGGGCTAGGGGATGGGGTCGGGAGGGGTGGCTGGGTGAGAGGTAGGTAGGGGCTGGGCGCAGCTCAGTGTCACAGGACTCTGCAAGGCGCCAGCATGTTGGGGGCTTTGGAGACACACACACGCAGCCCCCCAAACCTGAGAAATAGCCTCCTGCAGCCTAGCCTTCAGACATCCAGAACCTTTTCCACTTTTTCTATCACTACGGGCAGTGGTAGAGGCCTTGGCTGTCTGGTGGAGAGATGCGTGCCCCTGCTGGGCTCCCCCTCGTAGCACAAGGGTGACAGTGGTGTCTCCCCTCTGGAGGGGGCCCGGGCCACCTTCTGTACTTGGGGACCGGTGTGGGCACAAGCATTTGAGGATGCCAGCCGGCAAGCTGCAGCTTTGTGCTGTTTTGCAGAGTTGTTGTTGTTGTTAGAACTTTCAGAAGTTTCCTTTAAAAATCCACAAGTCTAGTCTTCTTGAGAAATTGGAATCTGTCCAATTTTGTCCAGGCTTGCATTCTATGGGCAGACACTCACTAGAGCGCTCAGCACCTGTCCCTGCATCAGCTGAGGCTGGACAGGGCTGCTCATCTCCCGGCCCTCTTGAGATCACTTCTTGGGCATGGGCTGTGGGACCCAGAGACCAGAGCTTGCAGCCTGCTCCTCCATGGGCCAGCAGGCGCAGGGGGCTGCCACTGCTTCTTGGCTCTGGAGGCGTCCTGAGGTTCCTCCATCTCAGCTAGCAGAGTTATGAGGACTAGATGTGATGACCCAATGGAAGTGCTGGCCCATGCTCTGTGCTCCTCCCCTCCTGACTCCCACTCCTTGCTCAGGCCCAGGGTGGGAGCCCCAAAATGAGAGGGCTATGAACCTGGACTCACCTGGTTCCTAGCTGCCCATGCCCTGGGTCACTGAGCCCAGGCTGTCATCTGAGTCTTGGGAGTTGGGTCTTTCCAGGGCAGGCTGTCGGAGAAGGCAATGGCACCCCACTCTAGTACTCTTGCCTGGAAAATCCCATGGACGGAGGAGCCTGGTAGGCTGCAGTCCATGGGGTCGCTAGAGTCGGACACGACTGAGTGACTTCACTTTCGCTTTTCACTTTCATGCATTGGAGAAGGAAATAGCAACCCACTCCAGTGTTCTTGCCTGGAGGATCCCAGGGACGGGAAGCCTGGTGGGCTGCCGTCTATGGGGTCACACAGTCAGACACGACTGAAGCGACGCAGCAGCAGCAGCAGGGCAGGCTGTGGGATTACAGCAGGAGTCTTTGTTTCAGGATCCAGTCACTTTTTGATCTCTTAGCTAAGATCAAGTGTGGGATCGATCACCTTCTACTTTATTTTCGATCTTGCTTAATTCAGCAGTTTTTTCGGGTTTCTAGGTTTCTTTTTGCTTCGAGTAAGCGGATATCTTACGTCCCTCAGTCCCAGAAAGAGCTTGTCTTTATTCTACATTCATTGGGGGTCATATGTGAAGATCAGCCTTGACCTTGGCGGTTTCTTAGAAGAAAGTATCAGTTTTCCCCTCCCTACACTGTTTGTGTAGAGCATGCTCCCTTTGTAAACATTTCTGCATGGTGGACAGTGGACGTTTAGAGAATCCCCAACTGGGAATTGAGTCTGACATCGCATGAAACATTTGAGTTTCTGATGAACAGTAAAGAGCCCCTACACATTAGAGGTAGAGATAGACAGGTTGTGAAGGAAGAGTGAGATGAGGAGCCTGGAAACCTTTCTTCTCGGGGTCTGAGGGCTGGAGATAGAGGGCGCCCGTGAGCTGCTGCCTGTTTCTGCCTGAAGCAAGCTTGAGAAAGTGGATCCAGGCTGGAGGTCCAGCAGGAAGGCCCAAGGGGGTCGGGCAGCTGTGGGGACCTGGAGCAGTGAGGCCAGTGCTCAGGGGTGTCTCCTCTCCCCACGTGCAGCTGTGGGGACCTGGAGGGGTGAGGCCAGTGCTCAGGGTGTCTCCTCTCCCCACGTGCACCTGAGGGGACCTGCTAAGCCCTGGGGCCCAAGCGAGGGTATGTTCTCTCTGGGGCTGAGCAGTGGTTCATGTTCCTCATCCCTATCTTCTGGAGAACAATGCTGCTCTCAGACAACGTGAGCGTTCCTTCACTCCACAAGTCGGCATTTCGGAAGGGCCTTCTCCGTGACACCCTTGTGGCTTTGCAGGAAGGAATGATGTGGCCCTGCTGCCATCACTTTCCAGTGTCCAGGAACTGGGGTCACAGCTCTGTGGAACCCTCCTGGGGTGGAGCATAGGGGCGCTTGTTGGTGATGGAGAGAACCCAGGACAGGAGAGGATATTTCAGCTCTGCCAGTCACTGGAGGGGGGCTTGCAGCAGATCCCTGGGCCTGGAGTCTTCGTGTGAGAGCTAGGGTGGGGAAGGAGCCCACCACTGATGGAGCCCCATCTCATGCTGGGCGCCACCCGTGCCACTTGGCTGCCTTCCTCAGTGAGCGTTTGGGGACCCGCCGAGGTTGAGGGTGCAGGCACCTTGCCGGGTGGTGCTGCACAGCCAGGGTCTACCCACCATCCCTTCTGGGCCCCTCTGGACTGACCCCACGACTCCGATTGCAGACTGCTGGATCATTCCAACGAAGGCTTTACAAACTGGGAGTTCATGACCGTGCATTGCTGGGGAGAGAAGGCCGAGGGGGAATGGACGCTGGAAATCCAAGACATGCCATCCCAGGTCCGCAACCGGGAGAAGCAAGGTCAGTGGCTCCTGGGATGGTCCCAGCACCTCCTGTGTTTCAACCCTGTGGTTAGCCCTAGACTTGATTCAGCCACAGTACCTCAACCATTCTTTGCTTTTTCTTAGAGGTAAAGTTTACATAATATAAATTTCACTGCTTTAATCATTTTTAAGTGTACAGTTTAATGGCTTTCAGTACATTCACGGTATCGTGCAGCTATCACAACATCTAATTCCAGAACTTGGTCATCATCCCATGTAGGAGTCCCTACATGTTCAACAGTCACCCCACTCCCCACCCCTTGCAACCCTAGCAGCGCCTAACCTATGTTCTATGTCTGGACTTGCCGCTTTGGGACATTTCATATAAAGGGAATCACAGTGTTGGTGACCTTTTCTCACTGGCTTCTTCTGTGTAGCATCATGTTTCGGGGTTCAACAGTATTATAGCCAGTGTCAACACTTCATTCCTTATTACAACTAACTACTCTCCCGTTGTATTGATGGACTGCATTTTGCTTATTCATTCATCACTTGATGGACAACTGGGGTTTTTTTCTCTCTTCATAACTACTAATAATATTATGAATATCCATGTACAAGTTTTTGTGTGGACGTGTGTTTTTAGTTCTCTGGGCTGTGTACCTAGGAGTGGGATTCCTGGGCCATATGGTAAATCTGTATTTAACTTTTTGAGGAATTGCTGGGAAATTTGACAGTGGCCAGACAGTGCCTGTCATCAAGATAGGAGGATTTTAAGTTCCCTACCAGCACCCTCTTTTGTTATAACCATCCTAGTGAATGAAAAGTAGTGTCTTACTGTGGTTTTGATTTGCATTTCCCTAATGATTAGTGATGTAGAGCATGTTTTCATGTGCTTATTGGCCACTTTATCCCTTCTTTGGGGGAAATGTCTGTTCAAGTCATTTGTCTACCTTTAAACTGGCTTGTTTGTCTTCTATCATCAAATTAGAGGAACTCTAAATATTCTGGACACTAGATCCTTCCCGAGGAGAAGACAATGGCAACCCACTCCAGTACTCTTGCCTGGAAAATCCCATGGATGGAGGAGCCTGGTGGGCTGCGGTCCATGGGATCACTACCGGTCGGGGCACGACTGAGCGACTTCACTTTCACTTTTCACTTTCCTGCATTGGGGAAGGAAATGGCAATCCACTCCAGTGTTCTTGCCTGGAGAATCCCAGGGATGGAGGAGCCTAGTGGGCTTCAATCTATGGGGTCGCACAGAGTCGGATACGACTGAAGCGACTTAGCAGCAGCAGCAGCCCCTTACCGAACAATGAGATTTGCAAATGTTTTTCCCCAGTATGTGGGTGGTTTCTTTATTAATAGTACCCTTTGATGCAGCCATTTTTTATTTTGAGGAAATTCAATTTATTTTTTCTAGTTTTCCTTCACTTTTAACATCATGTTGAAACCACTGCCTAACCTGAGATAATGAAGCTTGAAAACTGTTTTCTTCCAGGAGTTTTATAGTTTTAGCTCCTTGGTTTAGGACTTGGGTCTGGTTTTAGTCACTTTTTGTGTATAGTGTGAGGTGAGAGTCCAAGTTCCGTTTTTTTGTGTATGGAGGTCCTGTTGGCCCAGCACCATTTTTTGGAAAGACTGTCCTTCCCCAGAGCAGTGTAAACACCTGCCTTCTAGCTCTGGACTTGTCTGACCTGCTGGACGTGGGGGATGGGGACACCCCCCTCAGTGTCCAGAGCGTCTGCCCAGCCCTGCAGTGGCCCCTGGGGCAGGTTCATGTGTGTGAGCTCCACCTGTAGAGACACCACTCTTGAGGTGGCATTTGTGGGAACAGGGTGTCCAGTGAGTGTCGACTAGCCACACGCCCTGCTCCCCGTGCAGGACAGGAACAGGCCCCCAGTCTCAGCCTTCCTAGTAGAGCTAGCGTTGGTTCCACTGGCTCTCTGTACATAGAGGGGCCAGGAGGGGAAGAGTGAGGGCCAGGTCCTGAACCATGCAGGTCAGCGTGGTGGGGCCCCAGACAGTGACCTAGAAACCAGGGGCTCCCCCGATGCTGACCCCAAAGCCCAGGAGAAACTCGGGCCTATGAGCCACCTCGAGGACGCGGTCGGTGCTGGGCATGCCGTCCCCTCACTGGCCATCAGGTCAGGGTGGCCCCTGGGCACCGGGTCTCCATTGGCCTCAGGGCCAGGAATACAGCAGCAGCACAGAGCCACCCCGTCAGAATTTGTGGCCAGTCCTTCCTCTGCCGTGATCCCTAGAGCCAGTGCGTGGGGCACAAGACTGCAGGGCAGTACTGTGCGTTTCAGTCCCCTCCATCCTCTGCATCTTAATTGCTTAAGAAAGAAAACATCCAATTCACTTCAGGGCTGTGCTGGATGACAACACTCCACGAGTGGGACCAGACCCGGGGCTGGTTGAGTAACCAAGTCCTCAGATGACTCCCTTCCTCAAACAGTGCTCACCTCCTGTCATTCTCAGCCTGGTATGTGTCGTGTTTTAAAACTTTTTTTCTTTCACCTGAGGAGGAGATTGTTTTCCTCCTCAGTTCCTAGGCCAAAGAAATGGTGCGTCTTCTCCCAGGGTCAGTCCCTCTGCAGGCCAGGTTAGGAGTGCAATCAAGTACGAACCCCGCTCACAGCTGGGTTGCCTCTGCCCTTGGCACTTCAGTTGATCCCTGTTCAGCACACCCTTATCAGTCCCGACCCAGAGGTTTCCTTCATTATCCCTGTGGCCAGTCTTCACGTATCTGGCTTTAGGATGTTTGTGGTTGGGTTTTTTGCTTTTAAGTGTTGCAATTAGGAGATAAAAATCAAATGAAATAACAAAGGCTAACAGATGCCCGGAACCTGGAGCTTCCCTGTGCACCAGGGTCGGGTCTCCTCCCTTCTCCCTGGCCTGAGGCTCCAGGGGATACTTGACTTCTGAGACCTCTCTGTGACCCACAGTTGTGGACTTGGCCCTGTATTTTTTTAACTCACCAGAGCTCTTGAAACACAATAGGCACTTAGAATAGATGGTTATCAATCTTTAAGAGTTTTTCTATATACTCTCTTCCTGGCTTCAGTATCATTAATTAATCCATTCTTAACAAATCTACCATTTTAACACACTCCCAGCAAATATCACCTTGAAAAGGGTTGCTCAACTGAATGATCATGAAGTTTTCTGAAAGAATAGACTAGGGAAAAAAATTCTGAAAGAATTAAATGCAGATATTTAAACATTTTCAAACTATAATAATTAAAAAGCTGTGGCACTCATTATTAGATAAACGCAAATCAAAACTACACTGAGGTATCCCCTTACACCAGTCAGAATGGCCATCATCAAAAAATCGACAATAAATGCTGGAGAGGAGATAGAAAGAAGGGAACTCTCCTGCACAGTTGGTGGGAATGTGAATTGATACAACCACTATGAAGAACAGCAGGGAGATTTCTTACCTGTGGCGGATTCATTTTGATATTTGGCAAATCTAATACAGTTATGTAAAGTTTAAAAATAAAATTAAATTAAAAAAATAATAATAAATAAAAAATAAAAAAAATAAAACTAGGAATAAAACTACCATATGATGGAGCAATCCCACTACTGGGCATACACCCTAAGAAAATCATAATCAAAAAAGACACATATACTCCAATGTTCATTGCAGCACTATTTACAATAGCTAGGACATGGAAGTAATCTACATGTCTATCGACGGATGGATAAATTAGTTGTGGTACATATACACAGTGAAATATTACTCAGCCATAAAAAGGAATGCCTTTGAGTCAGTTCTAATGAGGTAGATGAACCTTGAGCCTGTTAAACAGAGTGAAGAAAAACAAATATCATGTATTAACACATATGTATGGAATCTAAAAGGTACTGATGAACCTGTTTGCAGGCCAGCAATAGAGATGCAGACAGAACAGACTTGTGGACACAACGGAGGAAGGAGTGGGAGGGACAAATTGAGAGAGTAGGATTGAAACACATACACTGCCATATGTAAACAGATAGCCAGTGGGAAGCTGCTATATAGCACAGGGAGCTCAGCTCCATGCTCTGTGATGACCTAAAGGGGTGGGAAGGGGTGGGAGGTGGGAGGGCACTTTAGGAGGGAGGGGACATTAGGTACACTTACGACTGATTCATGTTGTTGTATGGCAGAAGCCAACACAGTATTGTAAAGCAGTTATCCTCCAATTAAAAATAAAATTTTTTAAAAATTGTGGCATTGGTGCCAAAATAGACAGATGAGGCAAGGGGACCACAGCCGAGCCATGTAGACACACTGAGTGCAGTGTTTCTAACTGGTGGGGCAAAAACAAAGTGTTGAATAAAAGCTATTGACAGTTGGTGCACCATTTGGAAAGGAAATCATCTTGGTGGATTTATACACATACAAGTAGAAACTTCTGTTTGGCAAAAGACCATAATATTAAAATCAGAAAAATATTTACAAAATATTCTGGACAAACTCGAGTAATTCACAGATGGCCTTTTTCACTTCTCTGTAGCACAAGGACTGCACACTGTTTCTGCGAGGGGCTTTCTGGTCTCTGTGCCAGCAACTCAGTTCTGCCGTTTGAGTGCAAAAACAGCCATAGGAAATACATAAATGAAGACCATACTTGTCCTAACAGAACTTTACAAAAACAGATGGGATATACCTCCTGCCTTGTTCTTTTTTCTCAGGATGCTTTGGTAGTTCTGGGTCTTCTCCAGTTCCATATACATTTTAGGATTATTTGTTCTAGTTCTGTGAAAAATATCATGGGTAATTTGATAGGGATCGCATTCAATTTGTAGATTGCTTTGGGTAGCATGGCCATTTTAACGTTGTTAATTCTTCCAATCCAAGAGCATGGGATATCTTTCCATTTCTTTGAATCATCTTCCATTTCCTTTATTAATATTTATAGTTCTCAGCATGTAATTCCTTCACCTTCTTGGTCAGGTTTAGTCCCAAGTATTTTATTTTATTTTTTGATGTGAGTTTGAAAGGAATTGTTTTATTTTTACATTTCCTCTCAATATTTCATTGTTAGTGTAAAGAAATGCGACCAATTTCTGTATGCTAACACTGCATTCTGCTACCTCACTGAACCCGTTTATCAGTTCTGATAGTTTTTGGATTTACTAGACTGAACCTTCAGGGTTTTCTATACATAGTTCCATGTCATCTGCATGTAATGGCAGATTTACCTCATTATGTCAAGGACTTGCTGTGAGAATGAGCAGACTCTAAGCGGGGGTGCGTTCAATTACAGCCAGGACTCAGACCTTATAAACTGCTCTGCCTACCCACCCACACTTCAACTCCTTGTTATTCCAGTAGCCAGCCCCTCTGAGCAGAGCCTTGACTCTGCCCCAAGGACCAGACTTCACAATCAGGAGCTCTTATTTCAGTAGTTCATTTCTTTACTTCTCCACTTGGAGGAGTAAAAGTCTAATCACCATTGGTTTAATTGCTTATTTAATAAATCAAACTACTTTTTTTTTTTTTTTACTAAATCTTGCTCATCAGTAAACGGTCATCATTTTAGTTCTCAATATGCTAAAAATTGATTTTTCCAAGGAAGATAATTAAACAGTATTTGGTATAAAAAATTCCTGTACACAGGCAGGAAGACACCTTCTTCATCTGTAACATCTCAACTCCCATGGTTAGATGACTGCAGACAGACAATATATAATATTGATGTTTTTTATATTAATAAAACCTAATATTAATATATAAATAATCACTAAGAAGTCTAGCAGTCTCACAGATTGCTAAGAAAGATGCAAAGCTTCCCACTAGAAAAATAGGCAGAGAGCTTAAAAAAGCAATTCATAAGAAAAGTGACAACCAGTCAACAAAAGCTGTTTCCCTGGTGGCTCAGTGGTAAAGAATCTACCTGCAATGTAGGAGACCTGGGTTTGATCCCTAAGTCAGGAAGATCCCCTGGAGAAGGGCATGGCAACCCACTCCAGTCTTCTTGCCTGGATAATTTCATGGACAGAGGAGCCTGGCAGGCTATAGTCCATGGGGTTGCAAAGAGTTGAACACAACTGAGCAACTAACACTTACTTAATCTTTGCAGTAATAAAAGAGAATATAAATTAAAACAGAGATGGACAGTTAAATACAGTAAGTCCCCTCCATATGAACAAGTGCCACTCTGAGAGCCCCATTGTAAGTCCAATTTGTTCCTGAGTCCAACAAAGTCAGCCCAGGTGTCCAACTAACACATGCAGCTATATAGTACCACACTGTGGTAGCTGTATAATACTTTTCACACAAATACCACATAAAAAACAAACACGAAAAAGAGAAAACAGTTTTAATCTTACAGTACAGTACCCTGAAAAGTACATTAGTACCAGCTGCATAACCGCTGCTTTTACACTTGCTTCTAGACATCCTGAGTTTGAAATAAAGTCACAGTCTATGCAGGATTGTACAGTAAAGTACACATGAGCACAACCACGTGTAGAGGGCATGCTCATGTGATAGTGTACACCAGACACGTGAACTAACTCTCATGAGTGGACTTGTGAACACACGTTCACATATTTGAAAGCCTACAACTTGAAGGTTCGCACGTAGGGTTTACTGTATCAGAGTAGGGAGCGAGTGGAAGTTACCAAGTGTGCCTGGCGTTCCGCACTTGGGGCCATGGTGTGATTTGGTGCAAAGAGCCTGAACGCAGATGTCAACAGGCCTGGGTCCCAGTTCCAGTTCCACAGAGTACAGCCTGGGGGACCCTGTGAGTGACAGGAACTCCGTCGTGCCTGTTTGGGCACCTGATGGGTGTGAGTGTTTCCAGCACGACGTGGCACACAGTGGGTTCCCCTGGATGCTCGGCCGCTTTTCACCGTGTCCCACAAGTGCACGTTCTGACCGCAGCCTTTGGGAACTGACCCACGTGCCCCTGGGGAGGCTTCTACCCAGAGGACACAGGTGGAGACCTGCCTGGTGCCTGTGGGGAGAGTTAACCTGCCTGTGAGGAGAGTTAACCTGCCTGTGAGAGTAGAGAGCTGGGGGGCTTGGAAACACCAGAATCTGGAGTGGGGTGGGGGTAGTGCCAAGGGCCTGCTCGCTAGGTTACCATCCAGTCCATTCTTTCAAGCCTGCAGCTCAGCAGATCCATTCCATATCCATTCTTCTTCTTAAGCAACATTTTTTTCATACAAAAGAAGCAAAAATTTGCTCACAGTTTGATTCTGAAACTGCTGGGAAGACATAACCCACAGCTTGCCTTCCCAGCTCTAAGTGACTGTATGAGCTCTGGGCGTGCTGGGGCTGAGCCTTGAGCAAAGGTCCTACATTTCTTGGCTTTCTCTGGAGCCCACCCAGCACACCAACTCCACCAGCTCACTTCCATGGAATCCCAGCTTTGAGTTTCTCCTTTCCCTAAACCTGAAAGTCAGAGCCAGGGCGCAATCAAAAAGGCCCGGCCGTGTTTGGTTGGTGTGTTTGCCAAGTCATGCGGAATAAAGCTGCAGGGCTGGGTAAGTTAGGCAGCTGAAACCTGCTCCATGCTCACGCCGACCTAATGGAGAAGAGGCAGAGTCTCTGAGGAGGCAGGGGCGAGAGGGAACCCGGGCCTGCAGACCCCAGAACCCTGCTGCCTTCAGGCCCAAGGACTCTGTGTGCCGTGAGCATGGAGCAGAGTGTCTGCGGGTGTAACCTGATCCTGGAAGCTCCCAGTCCCCTGCCTGCCCTGTGGTGTCGGGGGATCATGGCCCCTGTGTTGCAGGCTGGGGAGGTTCTAGGTCATGATGGTGCAGATGGTGAGCAGAGACGTCCGCAGTGGGCATCCCTGGACTTGTTGTGTCTTTCTTTTCCTTGTCAAGCTCAGTGATTCTTTGGCCTGCTGTTCTGTCTGCCTTACCAAGCTGTGGTGCTCTCTCATTTTTAAGGAAATTGCAAGTCTTTTTTTTTTTTTTTAAGATTTAAAAAGAATCTTTATTTGGCTGCACCAGGTCTTAGTTGCGGCATGTGGGATCCAGTTTTCTGACCAGGGATCTAAACAGCACACCCTCCATTGGGAGCATGGAGTCTTAGCCATGGGGCCACCAGGGACATCCCTGTGGTGTTCCCTTGGATAGAAAGGAAGGGACCAAAGAAAGCCCAGGGAAGTCGTTCTTTTTGGACTTTACTCTTTGCTCTGTCCATCTCGCACCACACCCTCTGTGTCCTCCCAGGTTTGCTCAGCCCCGCTGCCTAGGGACCTTGCCTCTGGCCCAGTGGGGAGGTCCTGCCCCATGTCAGCTCCCTGGGTCTCCTGGAAGCTGAAGGCGTGTCTGGGGCACAGCTGCCCTGTCGTACAGGTTGAAGTTGAGCTGGTCTTCGTGGAGAGGGGGAGAAGGGGCCAGTCAGACTCAAGAGGACATGGGAAGGCTGCTGCTTTCTCTCCACCTCCAGGTCATGTGTAAATCCCAGCTTTCCAGTGGCAACTGACAAAATGCACACCTGGTGAGTTGAGAGTTAGGTTTTATTCACTGGACACACTGAGGGCTAAAGCCTGAGGAACTGCCTCTCAGATAGCTCTGAGGGACACCTCCAAAGAGGCAAGCAGGGAGCCAGGGCATTTTAGAGCTTTTGCAACAAAATCCAGGTAGTCCAAATATCAAAAAATTAGTATTAATTAAAGAAAACCAGTCATCTCAAGTTAAGGAACTTAGCGTGTTTTTGTGTGTGGGAAGAGACAGGGCTCTGGGCTCCCTGAAGGTGTTCCTCTGACACAGGCACCCCACCATCCGAGGCCAGCACCCTGCTCTTCTTCATCCTGCAGTCCTCCAGGGTGCATGGTTGTGTGAGAGGGTGGGGGCGCTGCAGCAGCTGAGGGTGCCATGGGCAACCTGTTCTCTCCATCCTGAGTTCCTGCAGCGCTGTGGTCCAGCTGACTCCATGGTGGCAGCATCCTTTGTTTACTGATATGGAGGTGAGGTCTTAGTTCACGCCAGCACCTAGCTACCTGGAGGGGCAGGTAACATACCTGGAGTGCACCAGAGGTTTGCCCAGGGAGCAGGGCGCACACCCTTCCCAGCCCTACAAGGCCCATGGGGAGGAGCTCCTCAGCCTAGAACCTGCAACTTTGGGGGGAACACGGAGCCAGCTCGGTATCTGTTGCCCCCTGCCTGCCCAGCCTCCCCTACCCCCGTGATTGCCCCTCCTGGTAAAGCCTCAGCCCACAGGCTTTGTCACAGACTCTGGCTTTCTAGAGAACATGGCCTCAGCACAAGGTCATTGGCAGATTGGGTGTGTGCTCCAGGGGTCCCTGTGAAGTGCTGGGAGGGTGGTCATCATGGGCATTCAGTCAGGACTGGTCTAGTGTGATGCTGGTGCGCTGGGAAAGAGCGGAATGCTATCTCTCCTCTCCAGCACCTGGAATGCGGCTAACATGCAGTTGTTGGATGGGGGAGTGAGTGAAGGTGCCTGTGGCTGTAAACCTTGTTTAACTCAAAAGCCCATATAATTTGAATCATCTGTTTTAAGCCATGCATACTCATCTGTTCATTTCAGTCGCTCAGTCGCAGTCGTATCTGACTCTTTGCGACCCCATGGCTTCCCTGTCCTTCACCAACTCCTGGAGCTTGCTCAAACTCATGTCCATCGAGTCAGTGATGCCATCCAACCATCTCATCCTCTGTCGTTCCCTTCTCCTCCTGCCTTCGATCTTTCCTAGCATCAGAGTCTTCTCCAGTGGGTCAGTTCTTTGCATCAGGTGGCCAAAGTATTAGAGCTTGAGCTTCAGCATCAGTCCTTCCAATGAAGATTCAGGACTGATTTCCTTTAGGATTGGCTGGTTTGATCTCCTTGCAGTCCAAAGGACTCTCAAGAGTCTTCTCTAGCACCACAGTTCAAAAGCACCAATGCTTCGGCCTTCAGCTATCTTTATGGTCCAATTCTCACATCTGTACATGACTACTGGAAAAACCATAGCTTTGACTAGATGGACATTTGTCAGCAAAGTAATATTTCTGCTTTTTGCTATGCTGTCTAGGTTGGTCATAGTATTTCTTCCAAGGAGCAAGCGTCTTTTAATTTCATGGCTGCAGTCACCATCTGCAGTGATTTTGGAGCCCAAGAAAATAAAGTCTGTAACTGTTTCCATTGTTTCCCCATCTATTTGCAATGCAGTGATAGGACCAGATGCCATGATCTTCAGTTTTTGAATGTTGAGATTTAAGCCAGCTTTTTCACTCCCCTCTTCACTTTCTGCCATAAGGGTGGTGTCATCTGCATATCTGAGGTTATACTCATAACCCGTATAATAATCAGTTAAAAGAGGAAGAAATTAGTCTCTCCCATGTGACTGTTCTTTCCTTTTTCACCATAAAAAGTTCCATGGTTTCTTGATTTCAGTTCAGTAACTTTCATACATTTCTTTCTTACTGAGAGCATAGCTGTTCTCACTCTCTTGTTGGTTTTATTGACTGTTGAATTGACATCTGCTTTGAGCTAATCTTCACTTCGAGAAGAAGAATGGAGCTTTTGCAATCTGGGTTTGATGGCTCAATTTATCTCGTACTGGCAGCTAGAAAGAAAGTCAGGTTTCTGTGCTGTCTTCCAGGTTTGTCACTAAAACTCCTTTTCTGGGAGATTGCTCCTGCTGCCTGGAGAGAACTGAGCACGTCAGGTGGCCACACACACAGATGTCCAGAAGCCCTGCTTTAACCCCATTAGCTTTGAGAGTACTTGGTGGGTCTCAGAGGGTCTCTGCCTCCCTTCTGCTCTTTCAGGGGCCCGTTGTAGGACATTGTTCCCTCAAGTCTCCTAGTTCAGGAGGGAGAGGGAGGGCGACACCCTGCTTGTCCAGGTTGTGCAAGCTTGTGCACGTTCTCAAGTCATGACTTCATTCATCATTCTGTGTCTCCCGGTCTCGGGTGGAACAAAGAGATGAGATTTTTCTTGAATACTTCGTTTTTACAAATAATACACTAGACATTGATGAAAATGAACAGTGAAACATACGGGAAGAGGAAGAGCCCTCCTGAAAACCCCATCCCCAGGTTCCCCACCGTCGCATCAGCCACAGAGGTGCAGCCACCCTGGTCAGCATTCTGGCAGCCAGATCTCCTCCCCCCAGCCCCCCACCCTCAAGTGCATTTAATGTTTGAAACACTTAACCTTAACTTTTTTCAGAAACACATCATGTTCGATATGTCCATATTTCCACTTGGTGTTTTTCGGATTTGACATTTTACAGCGTTTTCTAACCGTGCTCATGTCTAACTTTGTATTTCCTTTTGTTACTTGCACATCTCTGTAAGCAGCACCTTATATATTTTTATAGTACCTTGCCAAGTAGAAATATCATCACTTATTTAGAAAGTTTAGTCACTCAGTCTTGTCCGACTCTTTGCGACCCCTCGGACTGTAGCCTACAAGGCTCCTCCGTCCATAGGATTTTCCAGGCAAGAGAACTGCAGTGGGTTGCCATTTCCTTCTCTAAAAGATCTTCCCGACCCAGGGATCGAGCCTGGGTCTCCCACATTGTAGGCAGACGCTTTATCATCTGAGCCACTAGGGAAGTCATTTATTTAAGCATCCCACTATTGTAGGACACATAGATTGTTTTCTGGGGGTTTTGCTGTTATAAATAGACAACTTAGTGGAGAAAGTGTTTTCCTAAATGTAAAGGTATTTTCTTGGAATCATTCACCAGAATTAAAGGTCATAGGACAGATAAGCAGTGGAAACCACAAATATACATACTCCTGATACATATTACCAATAATGATTGAACCAACCTACAAGTTTATCAGGCATAAGTAGGCACTGTCATTGCCAACTCTCAAGGAGATAAATGATATCTTCCTTTCAATTTGCACTGTGATAATTAGGAGGTTGAATGCTTTCCCATATGTTTGTGTGCACAATGTATGTGTGTTTAATTACCCTTTCTTTTTTTGTCCAGAGAATAGTCAGTATTGTTGTTATCAAGCTAGTAGGTGCTTCATGTAAAATACAGATGTTATAACCCTTTCTGGGTCATAGCTCCTATAAATATTTTTGTGATCTGTTATTTGACTTAAATAGTCTTAAGACTTATATATAGCCTTAAGATAATCTTAAATTCTTCTCTAGAGTTTTGCTCATTCTCTTTTTATTCCCACTTTGTGATTTGATTTTCTTCATAGTATGATTTGAGGTTTTGTTATTGTTTTTTTTTTTTTTTAGTATAAGGTAAATATCTTTCATAAATTGCTAATGAATTACCCCCAACAAAGACAAAATTGTAATGTTAGGAAATGTTGTGGGCTTCTGTGTCTGGCACCAGAAAGACCAAGAACAGAACAACTAGCAAACAACTAGAATACACAAAACAAGCTGTTAAGTCCAGCTGTGTTGATAGTTCCAATAAAGGTAAATAGACAGACTGCTTCATTTAGAAGACAAAGATTGTCAGATTAGATTTTTGAGTGTGTTTGCTATTGCATCTGCCCCACTCTGCCTTGAGGCTGGCTTGTGCAAATAACCTCTGCCCATGGCTTGTGGTGGAGTTCAGCCAAGAGAACTTCAGCAGGAGAATAGAAGGAGGAAAGTGGTACTTCTGTGTGAGTTATTTATCCCTCCAGCATCCCTTGGGGTCACACCCTCCCCTCCCCTTGCCTGTAGGCTATAGTACACCTGTGAGCTTAACACCGCTTCTGTTTCTAGCCCTGGGGAACCCCATCATCCCTTGCCTCTGCTCATTGTTGTTAAGCCGCTTCAATCGTGTCCGACTCTGGGACCCCATGGACTGTAGCCTGCCAGGCTGCTCTGTCCATGGGATTCTCCAGGCAAGAATACTGAAATGGGTAGCCATTTCCTTCTGCAGGGGATTTTCCCAACCCTGGGGATCGAACCCACATCTCTTGCGTCTCCTGCATTGGCAGGCAGATTCTTTACCGCTGAACCACCTGGGAAGCCATTGGATTATCTGAGTTTAATTATGCTATCTGCTTCATGCTGTGACTGACTGAGAGAGCTATATGTAAGAGCAATATCTAAACTACAAGAAAACTGCAAAGTTAAGAATCAGTGGATGGTAAAAGGTAGCCCAAGAAAATGCTAACCAAAGAAAGCCGATGTAGTTCCGTGAACACTGGAGAAACAAACGTTAAGGTGGAAAGCCTTCCTGAAGCTGGAAGGAGGATCACTGATGTTGATAAAAGATTTGGTTCAGTCCTGATGTGGCCTCGAAATATATAAAGCAAAAATTTGTTAAAACTCCAAAGAGAAAACGACAGACTAACACACAAGGTGGGAGGTTTAGTGTACCTCAGGTACATTTGATAGGCAAAACAGCAAGTCAGTAGGAAGAGAATTCTGAACATCACAGTTGAAAATTAGGTCCAACCAGTGGACCTACACACAATGACCAAAGAACACACTCACCTTTCCAGCACAAGGTGGATTGTTTATGAGAATTGGGCACATCGTGGGCCATTTGGCAAGCTTCAGGCTATTTCCAAGGACTGGTAGTATATAAACCCTGTCCTCTGAGAGTACACATAAGAAATCAAAACTTAAGAGGTTACTAGAAAAAGCCTATACACTTGATAGTTGAGCAACACTACTAAATGACTCGTGTCAAAGGAAAATACCATAATTTAAAATAGGAGATCGTTGGAACTGGATGATTATAAAAATACTGCCAATCCAAACAGGTAGTGCGGGTTAAGTAGAAGTGACAGAGGGAGGCCTAGCCCCGAGTGAAGGAAAAAAAAAAGCTACTCTTCCCCATGCTCTCCCTGTGGATCCGGATTTTACGTGTGACCATCTTCCTTCTGCCTGAAGAGCTGCTTCTCCATTTCTTAGCCTGCTGGCCATGAGTCTTCCCTGCTTGGATTTATCTCAAAATATCTTTATTTCAGCCCATCTTTTGGTTTGTTTTTAAGGATAGGTTTACTTATTGACACGCTGATTTTGACTCTGCTGACAGGAATGAAGGTGAGGGTGACATGGCTCCACCTATTTCTCAACAGTTATTTTCACTGGATCCTGGGTCAGCCCTGTTTCTTTTTTATTATTTCAGCACTTTAAAAATCGTACATTTTCTTCCCGTCTCCATTGTTTCTGAAGCGAAGTGCTTGCATTTACTATGAAAACAAGCATTGTTTACATCTGAGCTAGCTGGCATGCTATGATAACATTTCCGTTCTCGTTTTGTTCTGGCTAGCAAGTTTGCTGAATACGAAATCGATAAACAAAAAGTATGTTTTCACATTCCAGCATGCAGAACCTCTAACCATTCTTCGTGCCTCACTGATAAATAGAAAAGGACCCCCACACATGTGAGAAGTTTATGCAACATCAAAACAGACACAGACTTTACAGAAAACAAACCCCGGGGGGAAGAAGCAACTCAGGCAGCAAAAGCAAACAAGAGCAGGACCAGAAAATTTCAAGAAAACTGCAGCTGGTGTTGTAAAATAGAAACATGGAGTAGGGAAAAACCCACTTCTTCCTCCCTTCTGTGTTTCTCTCTCTGCCTCTGTTGTTCACTCAGAGGTCTTCACTTCTGTCCCAAATGTGTGCGGTTTTCCGCAGGACAGGCAATTCTCTGCAGCTCCACCTGGGTGTGTTACAATGTAACTCCCTTCTGGCACCACCTGCCACGGGACAGCATCAGCCCTACAGACTGAGGGTTCAGTCCCACAAGACTATCTGCCCCCTCTTCCCCACCCCACTGTACTTGGTACACCAGTTGTAAGCCTGGGTTATCACCTGTGCTTTTGACCGACTGCCTGTAGATCTGAAGACCCCCTCCTTGAGTTCAGTTCAGTCACTCAGTAGTGTCCAACTCTTTGTGGCCCTGTAGACTACAGCACACCAGGCTTTCCTGTCCTTCACCAACTCATGAGCTTGCTCAAACTCATGTCCATTGAGTCAGTGATACCATCCAACCATCTCTTCTCTGTCGTCCCCTTCTCCTCCTGCTTTCAATCTTTTCTAGCATCAGGGTCTTTTCCAGTGAGTCAGTTCTTTGCGTCAGGTGGCCAAAGTATTAGAGCTTGAGCTTCAGCATCAGTTCTTCCAGTGAATATTCAGGACTTGGATTTCTTTGGAAGGAATGATGTTAAAGCTGAAACTCCAGTACTTTGGCCACCTCATGCGAAGAGTTGACTCATTGGAAAAGACTCTGATGCGGGGAGGGATTGGGGTCAGGAGGAGAAGGGGACGACAGAGGATGAGATGGCTGGATGACATCACTGACTCGACGGACATGAGTCTGAGTGAACTCTGGGAGTTGGTGATGGACAGGGAGGCCTGGCATGCTGCAATTCATGGGGTCACGAAGAGTTGGACACGACTGAGTGACTAAACTGAACTAAACTGAACTGAACTGAATTTCCTTTAGAATTGACTGATTTGATCTCGCTGCAGTCCAAAGGACTCTCAAGAGTCTTATCCAGCAGCACAGTTCAAAAGCATCAATTCTTTGGCACTCAACCTTCTTTATGGTCCAACTCTCACATCCATAGATGACTACTGGAAAAACCATAGCCTTGATTAGACAGACCTTTGTCAGCAAAGTAATGTCTCTGCATTTTAAAATGCTATCTAGGTTTGTCATAGCTTTTCTTCCAAGGAGCAAGCGTCTTTTAATTTCATGGCTGCAGTCACCATCTGCAGTGATTTTGGAGCCCAAGAAAATAAAGTCTGTCACTGTTTCCATTGTTTTCCCATCTATTTGCCATGAAGTGATGGGACTGGATGCCATGATCTTAGTTCTCTGAATGTTGAGTTTTAAGCCAGCTTTTTCACTCTCATCTTTCAGCTTCATCAAGAGGTACTTTAGTTCCTCTTTGCTTTCTGCCATAAGAGTGTGAGGGTGGCGGAGATTTAGTAAATTCTTTGTTGTTCATAACTTTGCTTATGGCTGAAGAAAAGCCAGGAATTCAAAAGGATTAGTTCAGAGCCCTTAATCTAACAAAATCTTTCCCCCACATCTAGCTTGTTTGGATTAGCACTTAATTCAAAATGCTGGAAAAGAAAAGCGATACCATTGGTGGTACTTTCCCATTGGCAAACTCTGCCTTAGTCTTGCCTTAATTCTTGTTCTCTCTTTGAATAGGAATAACCCTGTTTGTTTATTAGGAGCTCAGTTCATTGAGAGGAAATGCACTGAAGACAGTGAATGAAGACAAGGCCATTTGTCGGCAGCCTCGGGCATCAGCTTGGATTATCCTCTCCTCTCCCAGCAGTGCTGCCCAAGCATTTGAGCAGGCAAATGTGCCCTTCCTTCTTCTAGGGGCTCAGGAATCTGATGAAGAGACAGCCAAGGCATTGGGATCAGGGCATCTTTTAAGGACCCTTTCCTGGAAACTAAGGAGTGAATGGTACTGGTTGGGTTTTTGTAAGGATACCTTGTGCAGATTTGACCAATAAGCAGTACTGCTCTGGATGAAGGTCCTGTTGAGTGTCGGCTGGCTGGGTCTCTGGTCTAACCCTGGATGGAGTCCTGTGGAGTATGGACTGGGTCTTTGTTGCCCTGGATGCAGTTCTGTGGAGTGTGGACTGGGTCTCTGCTCTAAACCTGGATGGAGTCCTATGGAGTGTGGGCTGGGTCTCTGCTCTAAACCTGGATGGAGTCCTATGGAGTGTGGGGTGGGTCTCTGCTCTAAACCTGGATGGAATCCTATGGAGTGTGGGCTGGGTCTCTGCTCTAAACCTGGATGGAGTCC
The DNA here is from genome assembly GCF_029407905.1 of Bubalus kerabau. NCBI lineage: Eukaryota > Metazoa > Chordata > Mammalia > Artiodactyla > Bovidae > Bubalus > Bubalus kerabau. The sequence continues at coordinate 29,730,409 of NC_073642.1, forward strand.
TATGGAGTGTGGGCTGGGTCTCTGCTCTAAACCTGGATGGAGTCCTATGGAGTGTGGGCTGGGTCTCTGCTATAAACCTGGATGGAGTCCTATGGAGTGTGGGGTGGGTCTCTGCTCTAAACCTAGATGGAGTCCTGTGGAGTGTGGGCTGGGTCTCTGCTCTAACCCTGGATGGTGGGTCTTCTGCTTCCTGCTTGGTTCTTCCCTCTGCGTCTCCTCTCCTCACAGCGAGGGCGGACTCTGGGCATGGTAAGAGTGCTGGGAGCTGGCACGGGCTATGGGCTACATCCTCGGGGTTGTGGATGGGTGTGGAGTCGGGGGAGGGGGCGCAGGGACCACCCTGCAGCTGAGAGCACAGAGCTGCACTTCCACATGAGTCACTTTTCTGAATCTCTACCATCGTTAAAGTCATTTCATTCCCCAGGCAGATCTGTGAAGTAGGTGTTGTTAATGTGATCCCACTTCACAGATGAGGATGCTGAAGAACAGGGAGAGTGAGTACTTTGCCTGAGGCCTCACAGCTAGCAGGTGGCCGAACCAGGATTCAAAGCCGGGTCCTTGCTCTGCCAGCCTCGCCTGGCGCCTCCTCATGTGACCCAGGCTATAGGCTGTCTGTGACTGCAGACATTCAAAAACAACTTCTATGCCTGTCAAGGGCATTATTAATAAGTGATGCCACATGTCTCCTAGGCAGTGATGGAAAGATCAGCAGGATGTGTTTTAATGGAAAATCCCAAGTGCAGAATATGCTGCCAGGTGTGTTGATAAAAGGGACAGGGCAGAATATGTATTCATGTTTGCTTGGATAAGAATAAAACACCTCAAGAAGGATGCTCAAGAAACAGGTAGCCGAGTAGCCATGGAGAGATGGTGGCTCGGGCAGGCAGGTTGGGGGGACTTCCACTCTGCTCCCTCTGTACTTGTAGATTTTGAGCCTTCACATTTATTTCAGAAATGTAAATCAAAAGCACTGGCCCTCAGCTTTTTCACGTTTGCTTCCTTGACTGTATAACCAGTTTGTTTCTTTGTTGTTGTTGTTCAGTCACTAAGTCATGTTCGACTCTTTTTGACCCCGTGGACTGCAGCATGCCAGGCTTCCCTGTCCTTCACCATCTCCTGGAGCTTGCTCAAATTCATGTCCAAGGAGTCGGTGATGCCATTCAACCATCTCATCCTCTGTCGTCCCCTTCTCCTCCTGCCTTCAATCTTTCCCAGCATCAGGGTCTTTTCCAGTGAGTTGGCTCTTCATGTCAGGTGGCCAGAGTGTTGGAGCTTCAGCTTCAGCATCAGTCCTTCCAATGAATATTCAGGGTTGATTTCCTTTAGGATTAACTGGTTTGATCTCGTTTAAAAAAAAAAAATTATTTATTTGGCTGCACCTGGTCTTAGTTGCAGCACACAAGATCTTTGGTTGTGGCGTATAGGATTTAGTTCCCCGACCAGGGATCAAACCTGGGCCCCCTTCAGGGGGAGCAGAGAGTGTGGAGTCCTAGCCACTAGACCACCAGGGAAGTCCCTGTTTATAGATTTTTAAACTAAACTTAATGATTTAATATTCATATATATGAAAGGTAATATATGCCATTTTTTTTTTCAATCAAACCATCCACAAGGGAAAACAATAAAAATGAAGTCTCTCTTCCATTCCTGAACCCCAGCCTCCCTCTCGGCCTCCCTTCCAGGCCTCCCTGCAAGACAGGTCCTCCTGCTGGTTTCTTGGAATTATTTTTCTTGTCAGCTTTATCGAGATATAATTGGCATGCGGCCCTGAGAAGCATAGGGTTACAGCACAGTGACTTATGCATAGGGAGAAGTGATTGCTGCAGTCAGTCTCCCTAATGTCCTACCCATCATGTCCTACAGACACACAAGGAAGGAAAGAAGCTGGTTTCTCCTCATGACGAGAACTCTTAGGAGCTGTTCCCATGGTTTTTTGGTATTGGTTCTGCTCTCCCCGCTCACACACAGGCTGTTCTGATCCCAAGCTTGGAGCAGCCTCCCTTCTCTTGTTTGTCCCACCAAACCTCTGCCTAAAATAAGCATCTAACTTTAGTGACAAGGCCTTTGGTGAGGTTTCTAGAGACATGATACAAAGTTGAAATAAATCTCAACTCTGATTACAGCTCGTAGAGCCCTTGTTGCTGCCTGTGGTCACGCTCCCCTATGCAGTCACTATGCAGCGTTCCTCACTCAGCACCTCACAAAGCCCAGAGCTTTGTGGTTGGGAGGTGTAGCTGTCATTTGATCCCTGGGGCTTGAGAATGCACAGTGCTTCCTAGCCTGGCTGTGTTTGCTGCACCTGGGCCCACATGAAGCATTTCCCTGTCAGTGTCACTTGCTGTGTTGGGGACTTGGCCACGGAAAGAGCCACACCCTCTGGAGACATGTCCCAGGAGGCAGTCAGCCCAGGACAGGTCCCTTACCTGCTTTAATCCTGGTTGGGCCGGGAGGGCCTGAGCCTGACTTGGGGGCTTTGGTGGCTGCAGCTCTCAGGGGCTGGGACCTTATCTGGCCAGGATGCTGGGTAAAAGAAACCAGTCCTGATCTGTCCCCCGCTGCATGACAGAACCAGTTCCTGTGGAGTCAGCCCTCTTCTCAATAAACCCTGTGCAGCTGGGTGACCGGAGCCTGTTAGCGGGAGCCGAGGCTTGTCCTTTGGCCGATCACACTGGCCCTCGGCCCCTCACCTGCACGATGATGACATCAGTGACCCTCCCGACACAGTCCCATGGCCCCGAACTCTGGCCACACGTGTTGAGAGATGGAGGCGGCCTGCAGTCGTGTCTACCCCCGCCCTTGTGGGCTGTATTACATCAGTGATCCCACCTGCACGGTGCGGGCCAGGTTCCCCTTCTCCTCACACCTGAGCATATCCAGCTGCCCAAGCCTCGTTCCCTCATAGAGGCAGCAGGGTGGTCCCTGCTGCTCCCTGTCCCCCTCCCTACACATGCAGACCATCGAGGGTACCAGTCATCTTTCTGTTTCCAAGACCTGCCATCCTGTGACCCAGGGTGGAGACCCTAGCTAGCATGTCAGAACACATGGGACGAGGCTGAGGGCCCGCCTGACCCAGATCCATCCCCTGGATTTTCCCAGACAGGGAGGGAGCTACCGGTTGTTGGGGTGGGAGTCGTTTGGTGCGGAGGGGCTGAACCACCACCCAAGGAGGGAGAGGTGGCTGGGCAGGGGGTGACAAGTCGGGGATGGCACTGGGCTGGGAGCCCTGCTGCCAGAGGAGGGCTGGGAACCTGAGCTGGCTGCGCTAGGCACTTCGGAGGGGGTGGAGGCCCCTGGCCGGAGCACGTCCTGGGCCTCCTAAGGGCTGTCTGGACTCTGGGTGAGTCTGGATCCTGTGCCTTCCAGGGAAGCTGAGGGAGTGGACCCTCATCCTGTATGGCACCGCCGAGCACCCCTACACCACCTTCAGCACCCACCAGTCCCGCTCTCGGATGCTGGAGCTCTCCGCCTCAGAACTGGAGCCCCCGAGGACCGCCGTGTCACCATCCCAGGCTGAGGTTCCAGAGGACGAAGAGGACTACACAGGTACTGAGCCTGTGGCCAGAGGACACGCCTGCTTGTCCGCTCCCCGGCGGCAGGCGGGTTAGGGCTGCTGGTCTCCTCTCGCTTGGGAGTCGTAGTAATGGTGGTCGTTTGCACTCACAGCTCCTTCCTCCCCTGGCTCTCCTAGTCTTTTACAGACCAGTAAGTATGCTGCAAACCAGTAAGTACTCTACAACCTTTCTAGGACGGGAATACAGGTTCCCTGTCCCCCACCAGAACATGGACCTGCCCCCGGCTAGTGGCACTCCTCTGGGGCACCCCCTTTCCTTCAGGGGACCCGGCTCCCGGCTCAGCCTCCAGACCCTCTCCCTCATCTGTCTGTTCTCTGTCCTCATGGCCAGGATGTGGGAAGGCCCGGGGCACTGACAGGAGCCAGGATGTGTGGGCATGGCCAGGGGGAGTGACTGGCGTGGACACCGCGGAGGACCAGGGGATAGGGTGGGGGACTGGAGGAGGACGCGTGACAGGGTCAAGGCCTGATGTCGGGGGAACACTCACAAGCAGCACGGGGGCCTCCTTGCCAGTGGTCTTCCTGCAGCACCCCCATGGGCAGCCCTGGCTCAGCCTGCAATGCTCCATGCCAAGGGCCTGGCAGCCTAGGCAGCCATGGACGCTCCCGGCACTGGGCCAGGCATGATCTTGTGGGCATACCTGGCCGAAAGCTTTCCTTTGCCTCAGAACCACCCCAGTGATTGTGAAATGTGGAATCTTTCTGGTTGGGCATATTTTCCTTGGCTAAATATTTCAGCTGCTTGATAAATGATGAGTGAGATCTAAGAATATTGATGCTTTGAGTTATCTAATAGCTTCTGGAAAAAAAAATAACAAAATGGAGAATTCCACGAATAAAGATCAAGCATAAATTATGGGTGATTCAATTTTAAATTTCTCCTACCATGCCTTTAAAATGGAGCATTGAATTATGTATGAACTAATCTGCTCTGTTTCCCCCTGTGATTTATAAACAGTGGCAAGATTCAGTAATTATTAATAAAGGACTGATTCCCTCCCCGCTAAAATCTGCTATGGCTCTAACCTCACACTGTCCTGGAATGTCACTCTAACTCTTATGCAGCCCAGGCCACTTAGGAGCCCGACCACAGGGATTAGAGGGGTCTCTGAGGGACTGAGGGGTGTTCCTGACCCTCAGGGAGATTCCCTGGGGTCTTGGGCAAGTAGGGCGGGCACACCAGTAACAGCAGAAGAATAGGAAAGGGGCCAGGGCAGGAGGAGCATGGAAGGAGGGGTGAGGACTTGGGGGATGGGGGCCTCTCCTGGGTGCCTGGGGATCCCCTCTGTCACAGACAGACAAGCCCAGGTACAGAAGCTGAGGGAGGAGAGGGACCGAGTGGGGAAGACTGTGAGGTGCAGCTGTGACTGTGGACTTTGTGGAGTTTCTCACACAGCTGAGGGGTGAGCTTGAGAGGTGGCCGAGAACTGGAGAGCCTTCTCGGATGCTTAGCTGGTCATGCCGATGGTGCCTGGGGGGCACTGGGCCCTGTTCATTCCTGGCTCTGGCAGCGGGGGCACTGGGCAGTGCTGTGATGGGGGGTGGACAGGTGCCGGGCCAGCCCTCCTGGAGCCAAGAAGTAAATAAAGGGGAGGAGGTAAGTAGGGGGACAGAGAGGAGGTCCAGCCACCCGCGGGCAGTAAGGGTCTCTGCAGACGGATCCGCCGGTGCTCACCTCAAGCCTCGTGGTGACATGGAGGCTAGGCTTCTGGGTGGTGAGAATGGCAAGGACTGTGAGACTCACTGAATATACCTGATCCTTCAGACCTAAGCCTGTAAGAACAGAGCCATTGAGAACCCCCAGCTGCTTTCTAATGTTTGCTCACGTATGATTTTATCCTGGATTCACTCCACACAGGAGTCAGGAAAGAGTTTTTAAATAAGCCAGTGTCAGTCCAGCACCTGCAGAGGGATGTCAACTTAAAAAATAGTCTCAACCGAGAAGTTGAGTTATGTTTTATTTGAGGGAAGCTTTTAGGACTTAAGCCTGGGAGGCAGCATCTCAAGTGACCCTGAGATAACTGCTCTGAGGAGGTGAGAGGGGTAGGAGCCAGGTTATATAGAAGTTTGCAACTAAAGGCAGGCAGTCTGAACATCAAAAATATTTTTGTGAGTTAAAGAAAACCAGATATCCCAAGTCAAGGCAGTTAGCACTTTACTGTATGAATGACAATGAATGTGAAAGCGTTAGTTGCTCAGTCATGTCCGACTCTTCAAAACCCTATGGACTATAGCCCGCCAGGCTCCTCTGTCCCTGGGATTCTCTAGGCAAGAATACTGGAGAGGGTTGCCATTCTCTTCTCCAGGGGATCTTCCTGACTCAGGGATTGAATCCAGGTCCCCTGTGTCTCCTGCACTGCAGGCAGATTCTTTACTGTGTGAACCACCAGGTGAGCCCAGACTCTTGCATCTGCCTTTTGTGTATGGGACGATACAGGAGTCTGGCTCGCTGAAATCTCTCCTTCCATGTGCACCTCAGCTGTCTGGGGTCTCTGTCCTGTGCAGTCACTTCCTGAGTTCCTCAGGGCTCCCTGTAGGGAGTGGCTGCAGCCCTATGGCTGCCAGATGGCCCAGGTTCTCCTCCTTCCTGGCTGCCCTGGAAGGCTGGAGTCACTGATGCCTGTGACCTCCTTGTGTACTGATAGCTCAGGAAACACTCCATTTTCTCAGGGGGTGGCCGCCATCCTGCTGGCTGCAGAGCTGGGGGGAGGGTGTCATGCTGCCCTGTGGCTGAAGCCCTGGGAGGTGAGACAGAAAGCGAGGGGTCTCTGAGGAACGTTCAGGCTCCTGGATAGAAGAGGGAAAGGGGGCATAAGCACACCCACCCAGAAGATGGGTATAGCTGAGCCAAAGGGAACCCAGGTGCATCTGAGGAGCAGTGGGGGTGGGACCAGGCAGCCCAGCTGGCAGACAGAGTTCAGAGTTCAGGAATTGCCCTCCTGTTGGGCTATTCAGGGTGATCCAGGAAGAGATTTGCACAGGGAGGGGGCTCACAGATGCAGACCGGAGGACCCTGCTTTGGAGGGTCTCACCGTGCTCCCTGGCACAAGGCTATCCACCCCCCGCCCCTGTGTGGGACTGGACTTGCCGTCCCTGGGCGCCCTATCAGGCTTCTGCAACCCCCACCTAGCGTGGGGCTCCCCACTGGGTCCCTGACTAATCTCTCACCGGCAGAGAGACCCCAGGGAGAGGGGACTGAGTGCAACAGGCCCCCCCCAAGGCTTCCCCATCCTGGGACATCTGAGGACATTCTGTGTGTGGACAGGAGGGCGCCGGGCTGCCCCAGTATCCCAGTGCCTTGCTCTTTCATCCCTTCTCTCACCCTCAGCCATTCAGCAGGTATTTACTGAGCACCTGCTTTGAGCCGTCCTAACGCCTTTCAGGCGCCAGAAAGTTGGCATCCAACATGGTTACTAGACCAGGTCCTGCCCTGTGGAGCTCCATCTCCCAGGCTGGGAAAGAGTGGGGAGTGTGGGCTATCTCCTCCCATCCCTACACTTCTCCTTAGGGTTAAGAAAGTTATTCTCAACTTCTCACAGGAGATTCTCCTGCCTTGGGGGGAGGTGACCCCAGGCCACAGGTTGTCAGGCCGCTGTGGGGAGGGCTGGATGCCACAAAAGGATGAGCAGACAAGAGTCAGCTCAAATGCAAATTGATGCCCAAATCCAACAGCTTCCTGTAGCTGAGGGAGGGATAGGGGAGCCTCATGCCCCCAGACCCTGAGGAGCCATCTAGCTCATCCCCAGGGATGAGCACAGCTTTGAAAGGGGTTCCCGGTGGGACCCACAGTGAAAACTTTGGAAATGCCGACAACGGTAAACCTTGGGGGAGGAAAGCCAAATACAGCGAGTCTAACACTAGGAAGGTCTGGAGGCCCTTTAAAGAGGAATGAAGGGGACTTTGTGCCCTCAGCAAAGACCCATTGTGGCTGCACAGAGTAAGCCCTTGTGTCTTTCCCTTCTGGCTGTGAAATGCTGGTGACCGGCTAGTCACCTCCTCTTTGCTTCTGAACTTACTCCACACCCTCTCCGACAACTGAAACCTTGTAGAAGTTGGTTGTTTTCTCTTCCAGGGACTCAAAAGCCTTCAAATGCCCCACCAGGCCCCTCCCCACATGGGGAGGCTTTCTGGAGCCACTTCCCAGTGGAAACAATGGGGGAGGTGGGGAGGAGACGGGAGAGGGGTTCCACCATAGCTCAGCCCAGTGGCCAGGTGAGGAGGACCCCTGTGGAGGGGCCCCCAGTCCTAGGGCCAGAACCAAAGAGCTGGTCTCTTCCCCGAAGCACAGGTGGAGGGGAGACCAGGTCAGGCCCTGTGGGGTTGCCCCAGTTTCAGCAACACACAAGCTCCCAGAATTAGAATTTGGGGATGGAAAGAAGGTGGGGGGGCCACCTCTGAGGTCAAGATGGGGGAGCCAAGCAGGGCTCAGCCCAGACCCACTCGGGCCATGGAGACCTGCCCAGCTCCATCACTGCGTGAGGGTGGCAGCATGGTGCACCCCTCTTCTTTCCTTCATTCCTCATCAGAAAGTGGCTGCCTGGTCACAGCTGTCCCGCATGACTCTGCACTGCCCTTCATGATGGAGATGGGGTGGTGACTGGTCCCCATGTGACTCTGCACTGCCCTTCATGATGGAGATGGGGGTGGTAATTGGTCCTCATGTGACTCTTCACTGCCCTTCATGGTGGAGATGGGGGTGGTGACTGGTGCCCATGTGGCCCTGCCTGTGTGGTCCTTCATGGTGGAGATGGGGGTGGTGGCCAGCCCAGCATTGTGACCTTGCCACAGGAAGGATACTAGAATGTCACAGTCCTGGGTCCCTGCCCACCGCTCTCCTGCTTGTCCTCAGGCAGCCCCCATCTCAGTTCATCAAACCCTTTGTTCTCAGCTGAGGCGGGTCCCCTACAGAATGGGTGTGTTGGCCCAGCAGGGGCCTGTGGGACCCAGACACAGGTTTCTTGGGGGCTCAACATGACTGAGACAGCATCTCTGTGGGTGAAAGGAAACGGTTGTTTCTTTAAGGTGTGTGCCATCCGGAGTGTGGGGACAAAGGCTGTGATGGCCCCGGTGCAGACCAGTGCTTGAACTGCGTCCACTTCAGCCTGGGGAGTGTCAAGACCAGCAGGTAAAGGGCTAGGCTGCAGCTGTGTGTCCGGCTCCTACATAGGGATTAGCGACACCACCTGGAAGGGAAAGGTCACATATAGGGTCACAGCCATACACCCTGGAGGGAAGTCACTTTGAGGGTCACAGCCACATACCCTGAAGGGAGGTCACCTGGAGGGTCACTGCTTGAAAAGTTTATGCTTTGCAGCCTTCTGTTCTCATCACGTGAATAGCTCGTGACTGAGACAGAACTCAGAGGCCATGGGTGGCATTGTGCTGTGTTCATAAGCTTTTTCTCTCCATTGTGTTAAACAAAAGTGGGTCGTACTGAGCATGGCAGTCGCTTGGAAACTGCAGACAAACGTCATCTCTGGGGCCAGTACTGCTGTAAACATCAGCAAAGTCTGCCAAGAATGAGGAGTCCCCACCCCTGCATGCCCAGGCAGGGGTGCAGCCCCCCTGGGGTGCACTCACGGCCAGGGCTCTGGCAGGGGCGCTGCTGAGCCCTTATGGTGACCTTGGAGATCCACTTGCTGCCTATCAGGGGGCTTCTGCTGGCGCTGGGAGTTCTGCCCAAGGAAGCCACATGCCCTTCAAGTGCCCCCACCCCTTGGGGAAGCCTTGAGAGGGAAGGGCTCTGGGCTTCCCATGCAAGCCTTCCCCACTCAACTGCATCAGGAACCTCCAGGGGAAGCTGAGGGGTCCCCCTGCCCACCCTGGCCCACCCCTCCCTGTGCCCCTGTGCAGGTGGGGACTGGGCCCAGCGGTATGGTCTTCTCCGTGTCTGCCCCCACAGGAAGTGCGTGAGTGCGTGCCCTCTGGGCTACTTTGGGGACACCGCAGCCCGCCGCTGCCGCCGGTGCCACAAGGGGTGCGAGACTTGCTCTGGCCGGGGCTCCACGCAGTGCCTGACCTGCCGCCGTGGCTTCTACCACCATCAGGAGGTGAACTCCTGTGTGACCCTCTGTCCCGCCGGATTTTATGCTGATGAAAGTAAGTGCGTGTCTGTTCCTGGGCCTGGACCCCAGGGTTCCCTCTCCTGAGGGAACTGTCCACTCGAGGCTGAGGTCCCCTCCTGGGAAAGCTGTCCCCTCGGGGCTGGGGTTCCCTGTCCTGAGAAAACTGTCCCCTGGGGTCCCCTCTCCTGTGAGAACTGCCCACTTGGGGCTGGTTCCCCTCTCCTGAGAGAACTGTTCCCTTGGGGCTGGCTCTCCTCTTCTGGGAGAACTGTCCCCTCGGCTCCCTTCTCCTGAGAGAACTGTCCCCTCAGGGCTGGCACTTCTCTTCTGGGAGAACTGTCCCCTCAGGTCCACTCCCCTCTTCTGGTAAAACTGCCCTGGCCCTCTGCTTCCTGTGTGCAAGGACCCTTCACAGGAGGGAGTGGGAAGGAAGAGGAAAGTCACAGCTCTCGGACCCTGGTAGTGGACAGCAGTTCACTTGGAGCCTGGCCAAGATGGTTCAATGTGACACAGAGATGGAGCCCCTAGAGCCAGGCCTGTCATGCGTGTGTGGGTCAGTGTCCACTGTGGAGGTTGAACAAGAGGTGACTTGAGTCGGGGGCCTTTAGGCTCACTGATTTCAGACACCTGGATAGAAAGGCCTCCGAGGACCCCACCGCTTGTCCTGGAGCAGCGGGTATGAGCGTGGGGGCTGGGGGGCTGGGGATCACAGACCCCACTATCACCCCCACCACCATCCTCATCCCCATCAGTGGCTCGCGGCTTTGGTGGTTTCACCGCTGTGCTGAAGTTGTGGTTGCAGACAGGGAGGTTTTGGGCCTCTGTGAATGAGGAGAGCCTGCTGTTGGGTGTGACTTGGCTCAGGAAGATGGCGTGGGGGAGAGGGGGCGGGGGGGCGAGGTTGGGCCATGCACCTCACAATGACCAGGCTCCCATGAGCTAGGCGACCCTGCCCTCACCCTGCCAAGGGGAGGAAGCTGAGCAAGGCAAGAGGGCCCAGCTGCGATGACCCAGAAGGGCGTGAGCTCAGAGCAGCACCAGCGTCCTGGGGAACAGGGTGGACGGCCCCAGGGCCAACGGTTCACCATCCACCCCCCACACCCTGGAGGAGAGCGCAGAGAGGGTCTGGGTTAAACCGATGGAGACAGTTCTCAGATGGCATGTTGACTGTGGTGCAGATGACAGGCCTTACCGGGGCTGGTGTCTGGCCCGGGCCTGTAGGAGGCCCTGTCACGCCCCGCTGTCACTGCTGTGGGGAGGAGCCAGGCAGTCTTTAAGGATGTTTACAGCTGTGGAACGACCACCCTCTTGAGAGGAGCCACAGAGTCAGGCAAGATAGGCTTCACAGGCTTTGCAGACTCCTGTACGGGGGCCAGGTTGGACACGCCTCCATCCCCACTCCCCACCCCACCCCGATGCCTTGTCCCCCCAGACGTGCTCTCTGAGCCCCTGCAGTGTATATGATGCTGCCTGCGGGCCCTGGGGAGGATGCCCCAAGGTGTAGTGGCCAAGATGCCAGGATGAGTGACCTGGATGGTCTCCAAGACCCAGGGCTTCCTCTTCAAGGTGTGGCAGATGTTGAGCTTTGTGTCTGACCCCTGTGAAGACCCTGTGTGGGGGTGGGGGGATCAGGGGCTCCTGTGGCCCCACCCATCTCACTCAGGAAGACCGGCCGCTCAGGAAATTGCTCGGCTGCCTCCAGTCCCCGAGAAGAGAGCTAAGGGACCCCTACAGGCCTTAAGGTGACCTGAGGACTTCAGTTTACTCCAGAAAAAGGGTGCAAGGCCTGTGACCCGACCCCCAGGCACGTGGTCCCCATGTGGCTCTGGTGGTTCTGTCAGCACGTCACCCGTGACTGCTGTTCCAGCCATCAGCCCCTCTTGAAACTCTTCAGTCCTCTTGGCCCGAGCTTGACCTACATCCACTCTTCTCACCCATCTCTTTACCTCCTCTCACTTTTCTCCAGGTCAGAAAAATTGCCTTAAATGCCACCCAAGCTGTAAGAAGTGCATTGATGAGCCAGAGAAGTGTACTGTCTGTAAAGAAGGATTCAGGTAAGACCCTCCTGTTGGGCGTGGCCGCAGTGTACGCTGGTTTTAGTGTCTGTTGTGAATTTACACTTTTTCCTAAAAGCTAAAATTTCAGAGGCCCAAAACCTTTCAGGATAAAGATTCCAAGTCAAAATCAGATCTGCCCTTAGAGCTTGTTTAGGATAGAAAGTCAGAGGATGAGGAAGGTCTCTAGTCTGAGGCAGCATTTGGGGAATCGGTCAAAGCTGATCTGCTGATGGAAAGTGGGGCTGGATGCTGGAGGGTGGGAGTCCAGCTCCTTTCTCAGGCCCCGAACCCCACCCACCTGTCTCCCTCCTGGTCTGGACACGGGGTTCCTCCCTCTGCCCCATGGCCCAGCCTTCTCTGTCTCCCAGCCCTCGTGTCTCCTTCCAGGGAGCTCTCGTGTAAACATCTTACTGTTGCCTGTAAAACATCTTACTGGATTAAAGGTTTTTATGGGAATATTTTGAAGTGTTGGTTTAGCCCATTTCATGCCATCAGATTACACACCATTTGTTCCTTAAGTCACGGTCTAGAAGCTTAGAAGTCATTCTGTTAGGAATTGTGCTGAGGCCCTTCTGCAGTCCAGTCTCAGACCGGGGTCTGCACTTGAAGAAAGAAAGAGACAAGAGGTGGTCCTTGAGGGTAGCGCCTCCCGCCTCACCCTGCTGCAAGGGGACAGGGCGGGGCAAGGGGTCTTGTTAAAATGCAGGTGCTGACCCAGCCACTCTGTGACTCTCAGCATGTCTCACCAGGCCAGGGGACAAGGTTACTAGTCCCGCGGCCCACCTCCCCCCGCCCACCTTCCACCACCCAAATGCCACTGTGAGGGGAAAACACCCACAGGGTTGAGTTCTTGTGCAGCAAGGAGTGAAGGAAGGAAGCGTAATGAGCATTTTATTCCAGCAGCTCTCACCATTTAATCTTTATCGCAGCTACTAACAGGGAGAGGAACAATCTTCCCAGCAGCACAGCTGAGCTTCCCTGAGCCCTGAGCTTCCTCTAATCACTTCCAGATCAGGGGATTGGAGCGAAGAGGGTCCAGGGAGCCAGGAAGGGAAGGGAACCAGGACCCCAGAGTCACAGGTCACCCCCGTTCTCATCTGAGCCTGGGAGTCACAGCTTGCAGGCGTGCCAGGTCCCAGGAGCGGATTTTATTTCAAATTCATTGTGAAACATGGAAGGTTTCAGGCAAGGGCAAGGCTGGAACCCATCTAGTTTCAAGGTGATTGTTGCTGCTGGCTCCTCTCCCGCATTACAAACGCTGCGCCCTGGGAGACAAGCCAGCAGGCTGACCCCACCACCCCTTCGGGCCTCGGATTTCATAGTGGCTGGTGTTAGAAAGTACACAGGACGCGGCATCCCGCGTGGGGACAAGGCCACCAGAAGGCCTGAGCATCCCTCCCAACCACTTTTCCTGAGCTCAGAACCTGAAGTGACACCAACAGCTGTGTTCTAGCACCTCTCATCTCCTCTCAGGAAAGACGTTGAGGGCAAATCCTAATACAATCCGAGTTTCAGAAAGGATGTGAAAACCTGCCTTTTTCCCTGTTCACCAGCCTTGCCCGGGGCAGCTGCATTCCAGACTGTGAGCCAGGCACCTACTTTGACTCTGAGCTCATCCAGTGTGGGGAGTGCCATCACACCTGCCGGACCTGCGTGGGTGAGTTCACGCCTGCTTCCCAAGCCGGCGGGTGGGCAGAGGACCTGAAACCCAGAAAGCCCTGGCACTTAGGGCTCTGTGGGTGGATGTTGCAGCGTTGAGTCCGGGAGGAGGGAGAGTGATTAATAGGCACAGAGGTTCAGTTTGGGAAGATGAAAACATTCGGGGCATGGATGGTGGTGGTAATGGCTCCACAATGCTGTGAATCTCCTTATTTTTTTATCGTGTACTCTACCCTAGTTTTTCTGAGCATGCCCAAGGCAACATACGAAAGACACAGGTGTACTATAATATTGTGTTGCTACTCACTCAGTTGTGTCCGACTCTTTGCGACCCTGTGGACTGTAGCCCGCCAGGCTCCTCCGTCCATGGGGTCCTCCAGGCAGGAATACTAGAGTGAGTTGTCATTCCCGTCTCCAGGGAATCTTCCCAACCCAGGGGTCAAACCCACACCTCCTGCACCTCCTGCATTGGCAGGTAGACTCTTTACCATCTGAGCCACCAGGGAAGCCCTAAGGCCACTGAACTATGTTAAGTGGTCAATATGGTAAATTTTACATTGTGTACATTTGACCACAATTTCTAAAATTAAAAAAAGAAAACCCACAAGGGCCCACATCCTGGCGTTAGGAGCCTAGCCGGGCAGGGTTTGCTTTCAGGCCAGGCCGGGCTGCTCACTGCTCTCGAGCTCTTGCCAGGGCAAGCGCCTGAGGTTCAAGTCCTAAAGATTCAAGAGTCATCGGGGAGAGACAGGGTAAGTTCTGAGTGTGAAGGAATGAGAAGTCTTCTTAAGACATAGCCTTAGTTCCTGGGCCTGTCTTAGCTTAAACACTCACTCACAGGGGACAGGCTTCCGTAAGGGGGGTGTGTGTACTGTAGTCCCCACAGGGATGATGGCAGAGCTGCCGTCCAGGCGCGGATTCTGTGTAGAATCTGAGAGTGATTGTTTTGTCGGCTCGTGCTGCAGAGCTGTGTGCAGCGGACGATGCCACACATCAGAGTTTGTGGCCCACATACATTTCTGGTTGAATCTTCTCCTCTGACCCTCCTTCTCAACCCAGCGCTGGGGTCCTTGTTCTAGGAAACCCATGTCAGGTGGAGCTTTTGCTGCAGAAAGGTTGTAAGGATGAGATCTCCATTAAGGATGTAATGTGGGTCCCGGCAGGATGGGGTAGCCTCCCAGGGTAGACGTGCCATGGCCAAGGCCATAACCTCAAGGCCCCTGGAGCGAGCCATGCCTCCCCGGGGCCACTCTGGGACAGCACCACCACATCCCCCCACCCCCAGAAGGCCAGGGCTTGTCGGGCAGCCCTCCTGTTTTTTGCCCTGATGCCTGTCAACGTTGGTTCTATATCTTTGACTCGTTGTTTAGCCCAGCTTGATAAAGGAACATCACTGGCATCACTTATTCAAATGTCACAGTCTATTGAGTCCATAACACCCAGCCAGGCGTGTGTCTTTATAGCACTTTTGCTCATTCAATGCAGTTTTCTTTCTTGGCACCCCCACTGCCTGCTGGTGGATGGCTTTATAGTCGCTTGTGGGTTCTCTCACCCAGCCCAGCCACCTGTCACTTCAGGGGCCCGGCAGTCCCAGGGCTGCCCTGCACCCACGCCCGCCTGCCCGGGTGCCCTCTATGCTCTGGGATGTGTGCACCCACCCCAGCTGATGTGGGTAGAGGGACCCTGCCTCCAGCTCTGAGTCTCAGAAGGCCCCTCACTGCTGGTCAGGGTCCCTGTCCAGAGCCCCTGGAGGCCCAAGCCACCTGGCCTTCCCCTTCTGCTCTCAATCAGGGGCCCCTGCTGCCCTGTCTGTGAGGGCCCTGGGCACCGTGTGGGGAGGTTCAAATACACAGGAGCTTAGGGGCATCTGTCCCCACCCCCAGGCGGCGGGGACCCCGGGATGGTCAGTCCGTGTCCCAGAGCCTCTGAGTCAGGAGGCTGGGATCCCTGGGGTGCCCGTCTGCCTTGGTCGGTGCAGGAGACCCGGCTCTGTCTCTGGCTCTTGTTCTCATGGTAAAAGATCCAGAATGGAGAAGGTACTGTCTTAACTGTGCTGAGGCGCACACTTTGGCGGGGCCTCCACCCATCCAGGGCTTTCTTGGCTTCCAGCTGCAGCTGAACATATCTCACCCGCTTTGTGTTTAGTAAATTGAACATTAAAGTAGGAGTAGACCACTGCAGATGCTGGTAGGATGGGGGGCGGGGTTCAGCGGGGAGCCAACAACGTGCCAACAACGCACACGCTCCCTGGAGATCAGTGGGGGCGGAAGGAGGGGGCACAGGAGCAGCTGTCAGTCCAGAAGAACGTGTGCCAGGCTCCCCCACCACACTCCAGCTGCAGGGGGACAGCGTGCCGTGCAGACCCGGGTGGTGGGCACCTGTTCTTCACGAAGGCCCGTCATGCACGGGCTCCCACTTCCGCCTCACCCCCATCCCCCCAGATGCTCAGAACCCCATACAGGCCGGCAGCTGTGGTTCTGAGACACAAGACCAACCGTTGGAGCATGGAGCCATCTGCAGGGGTTCTCCCTTGATGCAGGCGCAGGGCCCTCAAGTCCACAAGGTCCACAAGTCACTCCTTGAAGATGACTGGACACCTCAGCCTAAGCTGCCAGGCCTCCAGCTGAGGCCAGACCGCAGTCAAAGTGGGGGGAGGTCCAGTGGGGGGCACATCCAAGACGACTGCTCCCCACGCTTGACCCTCTGCACCGTCAGCCTGCAGCCTCCTGGCCACCTCTGACACCCCATAAGGTGCTTTCAGGGAGATTTGGCACAGAGTGGATGCCTGGCACTCACTTGCTATTCATGTGAATGGTGAGGAGGTGGGCAGACAGACAGACAGCACAGTCTCTTCAGTCTGGGCCACGCCTGCCCCACGCTGACAAGCCCTGTTGACTGAGCTGCAGGTTTTCCGTCATGACTCTTGATCCTTCATTCAGAGTCTTTGCCTCTTCTGTCCCCACACCCCACCCCATGAGCCCGAGTGGCTTTTTTTCTGTTGAAATTGTCCCGATCCTTCACACCACATCTCTGTCAGCCCCAGGCCCCCACACCTCCTCTTTCCATTCTCCATGTTGTCTCACACCACATTCGGTCCCCTCGAAACACCACGTGGGCTGCAGATGCGGGTACAAGTTACCCTGAGAAGCAGGTGGAAATCAATAGATCATGTTTAACTGCATGTATGTAAATATTACCATTTCTCCATGTAATTGATATTTAAAGATCAGTGAGCTATTTTACTTTTTTTTTACTACATCTCTGAAATGTAGCGAGTAAGTTTGTGTGGTCAGGCCCCATTTTGAGTTCAAGGCTACACCCAGGTGCCCTGGCCCAAACCAGCCCAAGCTTGTTGGGAAAGAAGGCCCTTAGAATCAGGCTGATGGACGTGGCTGGGGCCGGGGGAGTGCACTGAGCCTGGCGTGTAAGGTCTACTTCCTAGGAGTGGGCGAGGGGGCCAGTGTAGACATGTGGTGGGCAACAGTGGGGGGTGGTCTTGCTGTTGGGCGCAGCCTTTTAGGACCTGGATCTCAGGCGAGGCCGCAGATCTGTGACACGCAGTAGATGGTGGGTGGTCACTGACCTCTGCTCTCTTCCCGCGCCCCTCAGGGCCCAGCAGAGAGGAGTGCATTCACTGTGCCCCGGGCTTCCACTTCCAAGACTGGAGATGCGTGCCGGCCTGTGGTGAGGGCTTCTACGCAGAGGACATGCCAGGGCTGCCCCACAAGGTGTGCCGCAGGTAGGTGCCTCCTCCAGGCAATCCTCCTGGCCCAGCCCCAGATGGCCAGTGCCCGCAGACAAGGGGCCAGGTCTGCTGCCCGCTCCAAGCAGTCCTCCCGGCCCACCCCCAGATGGCTGGGCATAGTGCCCATGGAGGAGGGACCAGGTCTGGAGGCCCCTGTCTCAGGGACTGGGGTGGGGTTCACTTTCTGAGTATCTGTTGAGACCTACTGCCACAGACCACAGTGTGCTCACTCTGTCGTTAGGAAACCACCTGTTGGGTTTGCTTAGATTCTAAATTAGATAACTTAGAGAAAAAGAGAAGGTCCTGACAGCCTCCTCATTCCAAAGCCGTTTCCAGCCATCGCAGCAATGCCATAAGCCTCCCCAGTCTCCTTTTCCGCTCCTCCTTTGTATCTGCACGGCTCCTTGTCCTTGTCTGGGGACTCTGGTCATCATGGGTCATAGGCAGTGATGAGAGGCCATTTGCTTGGTGTCCTCTTCCTGTCCTGCTGCGTGCTGCCTCACACCAGGCTTTGTGACCTAAGCCCAGGAGCAGGGCAGAGCAGCCCGCCTAGTCCAGGGTGAGAGTGACCATGAGGAGTCTGCAGGTAACCTTGAAGACCTTGACAGTGAGCCTGAAATAGACTCGAAACAAGGGAGCCCAGGGCCCACATCAAAGCAGTGTGGAGAGACCATACCCCATCTTCCAGCTCACAGCTAGGGACCCACAGGGCATCTTCGAGGCCCCCAGGATATATTTGAGAACGGTTCCAGATTGTAACCTAAACAAGTTAAACAAGTTCCAGATTGTAACCTAAACAACCTAAAACAAAAACCAAGCAACCAAACATAAAACAGGAACACCAACCACTCTGTGGTAAGCCAGTGAGATACCACCCGGTCCTTGCATTTGTAGGACCCACACAGGAGGGTTGGGGTTTCAGCCCTTCCGCCCAGCTGCCTTCACCTGGCCTGGACAAGTCCGTGCAGGCCCCTTGACACCAGCATCTGAAGTCAACCTTGATTTTAACTCACCAGCTCTTTCTAGGGCAGCAGCCCAGGGACTACACATTCCGTAGTGATAACAGTCTCATTTGTCAGACACCTGGACCCCTGGGGGTGCAGGGTGCTTCCACACTGTGAGGTCTCCCAGCTCCAGGAAAGCTCCTCCTGGGCTGCAGAGGCCAGAGCTCCTTGGGTGCTCTCCCCCATGGGAGGTGAGGCTTTCAGCCTGGAGCGGGATCCAGCAATGGGGCCACACAGCAGGTCTCAGAGGTGCATCCCAGGAAGAGGCCTGCATGGGGCACCAAGGTAGTGGATGCTGGCATTGCGGAGAATTTCCTCCTCCTCACCCCCTGGCTCTGAAGACCCCTCCACATGGCTCCTCTGGGAGAATGGATGGCCTTGGTCCCCGGCTCTGAAGACCCCTCTGTGTGGCTCCCCCAGGTGGATGGACTGACTTGGTCCCCTGGCTCTTCAGGGCCTCTTCCCACTTGGGCAGCAGCAGCTCCCAGGGAACTTGGCTGTCCAAGACCCATGGTCCAATGCCAGCCAGGCCCATTCCCGGAGAGGATGGATGGGCAGGTTCGGGGGGCAGCTGGGCTGGAGCCTGAGCACTGAGGAGACCCATGAAACCGAGAGACAGGGCTGAGAGCGAGAACAGTCTACACTGAGTACTTCAGATGAGGTCTGGACACCCCGAGACTTAGGAAGAAGACCTGGAAGAGGAGTAAGAATCTCTTTGAAGACAGAGCGACTCAGGGGGCATGGGGTGCTTGCCTGAGGGGGTGCTAGCCTCACCTTCCCACCACACTCCCGCCCCGGCCCGGCCTCTCTGGGTTCACTGTTGGGGCAGGATGCGGGCAGGCCTCTGCCGTCTGAGTGTTACCAGAGCAGCCTGAAGACGCCGGTGGGCGGTGGTCCCAGCAGTGGGGGGAAGGCGGTGGGGCTGCAGTGGGTACCACCCTGTGGAGGTGGAGGACATAGTTGCAGGGACCTTTGGGGGTGAGGTAGTGTGTGTGGGACTGACTGGAAGTGGCCCCTGTCCCATACAAGGAGCTGCTCTGTGGGGCAGGCCCAGGCCTGGCTGAGCCTCCTCCTGCCCGCCACCCTACCTGCCTATCTGAGCCCGCTCCTGGGCCTGCTGGATCTGCGGCAAGGTGGGTCTGGGGAGACCTGGTGCCTGGAGTAGAGCTAGACTGGAGAGGCAGCGGGCAGGCAAGGTCTATGCGTGGCCCAGAGCAGGTTGGCGTCGGCCGGCTCTCCTGAGGAGCCCAACAGTGAGCCCTGTAGGTTGGGCGAGCCGTCCAGTCTCCAGAGAAGCTGCTTGTCCCCAGCGCTGCAGCCCAGCCACAGCTGGATGCAGATGGACAAGACAGGTCCCAGAAAAGCTGCTGGTGTGGCCCGAGGCCAGAGTGTGCTGACCCCCAAGGTCATGGTGCTCCGATGGTAGTAGTCCTGGGTCCCATCTCTGGGACAGGACTGAGAGGGCACCCTCAGCCCTGTCCTCGGGGGTGAGGCCGACCTCATCGCAAAGGAGGCTGAGACTGACGGGTGGTGCCCCAGAGGTTCCTGGGTCCTGTTTGTCACACAGGTGACAGAGGTCAGACAGGAGGCGAGACCACTGTGGGCAGGGTTACTGCCAGGGGCACTGTGGGAGGGCAGGCAGGCTGGCTGGAGGGCCCTGGGAAGGGCCGGAATGGTGGGGCCCCTCCTTATCAGGAACCCGTGTCCCCACAGGTGTGACGAGAGCTGCCTGAGCTGTGAAGGCTCCAGCAGGAGCTGCAGCCGGTGTAAAGCGGGCTTCACACAGCTGGGGACTTCGTGCATCACCAATCACACATGCAGCAATGGTGAGTGGGCATGGGCTGGACCCAAACCCCTTGGCTGCCCGGCCAAAGAGGGAGAGAGGGGCAGGGACCACAGGCTGTCCCTGGGGTGCCCCTTCCCTCCAGGCCCCTCACACTGACCAGAGAGGATCCAGCCGCCACCCCACTACTGTGGGTCTGTCCAACGAGTGACTCTTAGGAATGATTCGGATGTTGTCCCCACTCTCACTCCAGTAGCCCCAGGTGGCTTGGGTGTGGTGGCACGGGTTAGGAGAGGCCCACGTGTTCCGCAGGAAGGATCCATGTGTGTGCTGTGGGAGAGCTCTGGGGCTCTGGTCGACTGGGAGGTGAGGATAGGTTGTGAGGGCGGAAACTCAGAGACCAGGTTGGGGATTCCAGGCAAGAGGAAGGGTTGACACAGAACTCTGGGCTGGAGACCAGGGCAGAGGCCATGGGCAGACGTGCCGTGGTAAGGAACCACCGTGGCTCAGGAAGCATAGGGATGAGCAGCCCGAAGCTGTCTCTGGGTGCTGAGAGCCTGCTGGTGTGCTGGAGGGAGAGCTGCCAGCACCACGAGGTCCCTGAGCATGGAGCTGGCAGCCGCCTGGGCCTGGCAGAGTGTGAAGCCCCCAGAGAGAGCCCAGGCATGCCCTGCAGACCATGAGGTGGCCTCCTTGCCTTGGAGCTCTGTGGTTTCCTTGGCTTGGAGAATCATGTTCCTTTAAGGCCAGGAAGCGCTTACTTTAGGAAGCCATCTTCTCGGGTGAGGTCCCAGCCCCATAAAGTGAGGCTGTCCCGGCCCCATGAGTGCAGGTCCCCAGAGGCCAGCTGCCAGGGGAAGGGCTGGCCTTAGGGGCTTGGCTCTTCCCCTCCCTCAGCCATTCCCGGTGCCCTGATGAACCCCTTCCTCTCATCATCCTCCTCCCCACTGGGGCATCCCCGGCATCACGCAGCAGCCCCCACCCTGCCCCCGCCAAGTCTGACCCCTCTTCCTCCCACGTCCAGAAAGAGGAACAGTGACCACGGAGGGCTCCCCACACAGCCCAGCGTCCCCAGACCCTGCCCACCCCCACCCCCCAACCCGTCTCCTCCCCCACCCACCCTCGTCTCCAGGCTCAGCTCCAGCCCTGGCCTCACTGAGCTGGCCACCTGTCACCACGGGGGTGATGGCAGATGGCTGCCTTCCGGAGTGGGGAGCTGGGAGCAGCCATGTCTGGCCCCCACGACTGACCTGTCCCTCCTTTCTCCTTTGGGGGAAACCAGCTGATGAGACGTTCTGCGAGATGGTCAAATCCAACCGGCTCTGTGAACGGAAGCTGTTCATCCAGTTCTGCTGCCGCACGTGCCTCCTGGCCGGGTAGGGGCACCTGGCCCCCGCACAGGGCAGGGCCCCTCCCGTCGTCCGTCTGTCCGTCCACCTTTCTCCAGGCTGTCGGCCAGAGCCTGTTTCAGGGATGGTGCCCCCATCTGACAGCTTCGTCTCCCTAGGAGTAAGGTCCTTCCTGGCGACTCTGGGCACCCAGGCCAGGGGGAAGGCAGGGGTTGCCTGGAGGAGGTGTCCCGGGAGCAGTGACACCCGCTCACACCCCCTCGCTGGCTGCGTTCTGGCCAAGTCACAGCAGGAGCAGCATGAACTCTGGGGATCCACAGCTCCTGGGACCATGCATTCACTGAATCTCCAAGACCAAAGCAGAAAGGCCAGCCACATGGCCCTAAGCAGCACCCTCCTCCCTGTGCTTCCATGCCCCCTGAAGAGCCCTGGCTGTGCCCCACGAGGAAGGGCCTGGGGCGCACCTGCTTCTCTGCCAGCCGCCATTTGGGAGGCGGTTTGGTCAGACTCAACAGAACAGATCCGGGAGCGTAAAACCTGTGACCTCTGGGGATGGAGCGTCTGTTTCTACATGGTCAGTGACTTCTGAAACTACACCCATGGCTTAGAAAGTCACATCCCAGTGGGACGAGATGGAAAGACCCTCCTTCATCTACAGCCCTCACCTCTGAGTGGGCCGAGGGCCCCGGGTCGCCGCGTCCCATCCGCGCCTCTACGAGTCTCATGGCCCGAACGGTCACCTCTACCTGATGGATGGTAGCCCCAACAAGCAAGATGTAAGCCTGTCCGTGAATTGCTGGTTGTCAGTCACTTCCCTTCTGTGGAGCTGCTCTGAAAGCCCATGGGCCCTGCTTTTCAGGATACTTGTCTTAAGGTGGGCTCGCCTGTGTCTGAGTTTGCTGTGAGCCTATCGACACAGTTGGATTTACTTCTGCCAAACCTGTGTGGGCATTTTATAAGCTACATGTTCTAATTTTTACCAATGTTAATTATTTTGACAAATATTTCATATATTTTCATTGATATGCACAGATCTGCTTGATGAAGTCCCTTTAATATGGGAATTAACATTTGCCTTAAATTTTCTCGAGCTCGTTCTCCATTTTCGTCCTGCTTCCCTCTGTGACTGTAATGCCTTTGACGAGCCACCGGTCAGCTGGGGGGAACCCAGCTGTTGTTGATTGAATCCACAACTCCGAAAAAGAAATTCACAAGGCAGGCACAGTGTTAACCCTAAATTAATAAAAGAGTTAACATTCCATGGCAGAGGAGCCTGTGTTTCTTTCCAAGGCACAACATTTAAATGTGGGCACCGGCCAGAGTATGAGATGGATTTACATGTGGTTTTATTGCAAGGTCTTGGAGCCTTAACAAATGATGCTACAGCTAGGTTATGGGAGAATCACACAGCCCCAGCTCCAGAGTGTCATCAGGCAAACAGACCCAGTTCGGGCCAGGGGAGGGAGGGGCTGGATGTAGAGAGGCCTCCTTTCTGTCCCTGGGGAGCCCAGACAGCAAGTGTCTTCAGCTGGATCTACAAGCGTTGTTTAGTTAGGTTGCAGCGCGTCTTCCGCATGGTGGCCGGAAGCCCCAGGCCCGTGGGCTCCACGCTGTTGGGGTTTCACCCTGGCCTCTCTGTGAGGTAGGGGTTGTCCTTACCAGGAGTCCTTCGGCTGCAGATAAAGGAAATCCACCACCTGGAACTGACTCAGGAAGAAACAAGTGGGTGAGGGGTGTTGTTCTGGGATTCCAGGGTTGTCTCGGGATTTCAGGAGAGCTGCTCCTGGCCCTTGGGAGCCCATGTCCTCTG
Source organism: Bubalus kerabau (assembly GCF_029407905.1). Taxonomy (NCBI): domain Eukaryota; kingdom Metazoa; phylum Chordata; class Mammalia; order Artiodactyla; family Bovidae; genus Bubalus; species Bubalus kerabau. The sequence continues at coordinate 29,753,452 of NC_073642.1, forward strand.
GACCCTCCCTGGGGGACCACGGCATCTCCTCTGGCTGCATGTGATGGGACAAATGACAAGCAGGACCACCCACAGCTCCCGAGAAAACTGGTGCCAGGCCTGCCCCTTGGGGTTCTGAGTGCTGTGGGCCTGGGTCACCTGCCCCTCACCTGGGTTTGCTGGGTGCCCCCTCCTCTGCCCACAAAGACAGGCTTTGCAGTGGTGACTGTGTGGGTGGAGGCGGCAGCAGCTCTGGGAAAATGGGAAAGCGGCGAGGGGCTGGCAGGGGGAGCGGGCATGCAACCTGCCAGCAGCCACCACGAGCCAGAATTGACTGGAGTCATCAGTGTGAGGCAGAGGGACGGACGAAGTGAGGTGTCTGCTTGGGAGACAGTAGCCAGGACTTGGGAGGATATCTGTGATTGAATTAAAATCAGAAGCTTGCTGAGGACCTCCAGGGCGAGGTGCCATTACAGTCCCAAGAGCTGTTTGTCCACAGACAGCATATGGTTTAACACGTTCAGTTGCAACTAAACCAGAAACAAGTCCTGTTAGTCTCAAAGGACACCACCTACAAGAAGCCCACCAGGCAACCGTGGAGCATATGTACCCTCCTGGCCGTGGCTAGGCCAGCCTGTCCTGGGGTCGGCACTTGTGGTGTGGAGTTGAGAAGCTGCTCCCCAAATCCTAAGGACCCAGCAGCCCCTTGTTAAAAGGGCTTGAAAACTGACCACATAGAATGCCTGTGTGCAGATGGCCCGATGTGAGGGTTGTCGGGGCCCTGCTGGGACAGGACATATCTGAGGATTTTGCTTCTTGCGATAGACTCATGGGGCACATCCTCTGAACCCATCCTGTCATAGACTGCAGCTTGTAGAGCTGATGGGACCTGGCTCAGGCTGACTTGGGCCAGGCTGTTCCATCATGTGCCCAGGAGGGAGGCTGGCTCTTGCAGGGAGATGGTCACTTCAGCAGCTGGCCAGATGCAGCTATGGGGCCTTCACTTCAAACTGTCTTCATTCCTGGTGGGTGACATTTTTCTGACTTTGTCCCCCAATTTAAGGCTCCTTGGTGGTCCCCAGATACAGGTCCCCATCCTCCCAGGCCACAGCTGACAGCATACCTCGTATCTCTTCACAGGACTGGGAAGAACTGCACTTCCTATAGGAAATGCACTGATAACAAGTGGGGGCTGGATGGACCCTTAAGAACAAAGAGGGCAACATATAGGCATGGCCAATACAGGATGCTCTTGAAGTTGGGAAACTGACACTCATTACATTTAGATCATTGATCATATGACTGGAGGGGGCCCTAACCCTGCCAGCTCAGACCCGGGGCCCTGGGAGTAGGTGAGGGAGGGTTTAGATCACAGGATGAACAAGGGGAGGTGTTGGAAAAGTGAAGTAAAAGGAAGGATTTTTTTTTTTAATTTTAATTGGAAGCTAATTACTTCACAATATTGTGGTTTTTGCCATACATTCACATGAATCAGCCATGGGTGTACATGTGTTCCCCATCCTGACCCTCCCTCCCACCTCCCTCCCCATCCCATCCCTCGGGGTCATCCCAGTGCACCAGCCCTAAGCACCCTGTCTCATGCATTGAACCTGGACTGGTGATCTATTTCACATATGATAATATACATGTTTCAATTCTATTCTCTCAAATCATCCCACCCTCACCTTCTCCCACAGAGTTTAAAAGTCTGTTCTTTACATCTGTGTCTCTTTTGCTATCTCACATATAGGGTCATCATTACCATCTTTCTAAATTCCATATATATGCATTAATATACTATATTGATGTTTTTCTTTCTGACTTACTTCACTCTGTATAATAGGCTCCAGTTTCATCCACCTCATTAGAAGTGATTCAAATGCATTCTTTTTAATAGCTGAGTAATATTCCATTGTGTATATGTACCACAGCTTTCTTATCCATTCATCTGCTGATGGACATCTAGGTTGCTTCCGTGTCCTGGCTATTGTAAACAGTGCTGCGATGAGGGGTACATGTGTCTCTTCCAATTCTGGTTTCCTCGGTGTGTATGCCCAGCAGTGGGATTGCTGGGTCGTATGGCAGTTTTATTTCCAGTTTTTTAAGGATTCTCCACACTGTTCTCCATAGTGGCTCTACTAGTTTGCATTCCCACCAACAGTGTAAGAGGGTTCCCTTTTCTCCACACCCTCTCCAGCATTTATTATTTGTAGACTTGTGGATCGCAGCCATTCTGACTGGCGTGAAATGGTACCTCATAGTGGTTTTGATTTGCATTTCTCTGATAATGAGTGATGTTGAGCATCTTTTCATGTGTTTGTTAGCCATCTGTATGTCTTCTTTGGAGAAATGTCTGTTTAGTTCTTTGGCCCATTTTTTGATTGGGTCATTTATTTTTCTGGAATTGAGCTGCAGGAGTTGCTTGTACATTTTTGAGATAAATTCTTTGTCCATTGCTTCATTTGCTATTATTTTCTCCCATTCTGAAGGCTGTCTTTTCACCTTGCTTATAGTTTCCTTTGTTGTGCAAAAGCTTTTAAGTTTAATTAGATCCCATTTGTTTATTTTTTCTTTTATTTCCATTACTCTGGAGGTGGGTCATAGAGGATCCTGCTATGATGTACATCAGAGTGTTTTGCCTATGTTTTCCTCTAGCAGTTTTATAGTTTCTGGTCTTACATTTAGATCTTTAATCCATTTTGAGTTTATTTTTGTATATGGTGTTAGAAAGTGTTCCAGTTTCATTCTTTTACAAGTGGTTGACCAGTTTTCCCTGCACCACTTGTTAAAGAGATTGTCTTTTTCTCCATTGTATATTATATTCTTGCCTCCTTTGTCAAAGATAAGGTGTCCATAGGTACATCGATTTATCTCTGGGCTTTCTATTTTGTTCCATTGATCTATGTTTCTGTCTTTGTGCCAGTACCATACTGTCTTGACTGTGGCTTTGTAGAAGAACCTGAAGTCAGGCAGGTTGATTCCTCCAGTAGGAAGGATATTTTAATAGGAACATGCAGGGGCTATGGAAAGTAGCATCCTAGGTGGTGCTAATGATAAAGAACCTGCCTACCAATGCAGAAGATGCAAGGGACACGGTTTGATCCCTGGATCAGGAAGATCCCCTGGAGGAGGAAATGGCAACCCACTCCAGTATTCTTGTCTGGAGAATCCCACGGACAGAGAAGCCTGGTGAACGCTAGTCCATAGGGTCGCAAAGTGTCAGACATGACTGAAGTGACTTGGCATGCACATAGCACACATGAGGAGTATACATTTCAAAGCCAAGTCGTTCTCATGCATCGTGAGGTTCAGCCCAACAGGCGGACAGGCGGCTGGGCTGATAGTCCTGAGAAAGGAGGAGTTTACATCCTGTCCAGGCCTTTTTATGCTGCTTTCCTTCTTGAGCCCAGGCTTTGTCCTTCCTGCTGGTTGCCTCAGGCCAGTCCTGACCCTTCTCAGAGGCTTGTCTATGCACAGAACAACACCAATACCGCCACGTGGTACAGCAGCTCCTACCACCAAAAGCTACCCCCACGATGTACCAGGGGCACTAAGCGTGGTCAGAGATCTGAACTTTCTGTCCAGCAGACAGCAACCAGAGTGCCCAGAGCAGAGAATGTCTTTTTGCAAGCACAGTGGTTCTACCCTGGGGGTGATTTCTGTCTCCCTCGGGACACCTGGCAATCTCTGGAGACACCTGGAGTCATGACTGGAGGGATGTATTGACATCCAGTGGGCAGAGGCCAGGGATGCTGCTTCTGGTTTATGTTTTGGTGTTTTGGCTACGAACCATGTGGGATCCTGGCTGCCCAACCAGGGACTCAGCCCGCACCCCCTGCATTAGAAAGCAAAGTCTTAGCCATTGGACCCCAGATGCTGCTAAACATTGTGCAATGCACAAGACAGTCCTCACAACAAAGAATTATCTGGTCCCCAAAGGTCAACAGTGCCAAGGTTGAAAAAACTGTAGTCAAGAAAAACGAGATCAAGAAAATCTATTCTCAACCTTCTGTATGTGTGCTCACTCAGTCGTGTCCAACTCTTTGCGACCCCATAGACTGTAACCCACCAGGCTCCTCTGTCAATGGGATTTCCCAGGCAAGAATGCTGGAGCGGGTTACCGTTTCCTACTCCAAGGGATCTTCCTGACCCAGGGATCAAACCCGTGTCTCCTGTGTCTCCTGCATTGTCAGGCAGATTCTTTACCACTGAGCTACCTAGGAAGCCCTTGAATCAAACCAGCTATAGTTAGATTTATGTCTCTGTTCATGTGCTGAAGCAAGGGAAACCCATGCCACTTTACTATTTTAAAGTACAGAAATAAACCCTTTTGTTTTTAGTTCAATAGGAGAAAGGCTTGTTTAGCTGAGCAATTCCAGCTGAGCTATTTAAAATCCTAAAAGATGATGCTATTAAAATGCTACACACAATATGCCAGCAAATTTGGGAAACTCAACAGCGGCCACAGGACTGGAAAAGGTCAGTTTTCATTCCAATCCCAAAGAAAGGCAATTCCAAAGAATATTCAGACTACCGCACAATTGCACTCATTTCACATGCTAGCAAGATTATGCTCAAAATCCTTCAAGGTAGGCTTCAGAAGTATCTGAACTGAGAACTTTCAGATGTTCAAGCTGGATTTAGAAAGAGGAACCAGAAATCAAATTGCTAGCATCTGTCGGATCATAGAGGAAGAAAGGGAGTTCCAGAAAAACATTTGCTTCATTGAGTGTGCCAAAGCCTTTGACTGTGTGGATCACAATAAACTGTGGAAAATTCTGAAAGAGATGGGAATATCAGACCACCTGACCTGCCTCTTGAGAAACCTATATGCAGGTCAGGAAGCAATAGTTAGAACTGGACATGGAACAACAGACTGGTTCCAAATTGGGAAAGGAGTATGTCAAGGCTGTATATTGTCACCCTGCTTATTTAACTTATATGCAGAGTACATCATGCAAAATGCCAGCCTGGATGAAGCACAAGCTGGAATCAAGATTGCCAGGAGAAATATCAACAACCTCAAATATGCAGATGACACCACCCTCACGGCAGAAAGTAAAGAGGAACTAAAGTGCCTCTTGAGGAAAACGAAAGAGAAGAGTGAAAAAGCAGGCTTAAAACTCAACATTCAGAAAATGAAGATCATGGTATCTGGTCCCATCACTTCATGGCAAATAGATGGGGAAACAATGGAAACAGTGACAGACTTTATTTTCTTGGGCTCCAAAATCACTGCAGATGGTGACTGCAGCCATGAAATTAAAATATGCTTGCTTCTTGGAAGAAAAGTTATGACAAACCTAGACTGTATTAAAAAACAGACTCCACTTTACCAACAAAGGTCAGTATAATCAAAGCTATGGTTTTTCTAGTAGTCATGTATGGATGTGAGAGGTGGACCATAAAGAAGGCTGAGCACTGAAGAATTGATGCTTTTGAACTGTGGTGCTGGAGAAGACCCTTGAGAGTCCCTTGGACAGCAAGGAGATCAAACCAATCAATCCTAAAGTAAATCAACCCTGAATATTCATTGAAAGGACTGATGCTACAGTTGAAGCTACTATATACTGTCCACCAGATGCAAAGAGCCAACTCATTGGAAAATACCCTGATGCTGGGAAAGACTGAAGGCAAAAGGATACGGGGGCGGCAGAGGATAACATGGTTAGATTGCATCGCAGACTCAATGGACATGAGTTTGAGCAAACTTCGGGAGATAGTGAAGGTCAGGGAAGTGTGCTGCTGTTCATGGGGTCACACAGAGTCAGATAGGACTTAGCAAAGTGAAAGTGAAGTCGCTCAGTCATGTCCGACCCTCAGTGGCTCCATGGACTGCAGCCTTCCAGGCTCCTCCACCCATGGGATTTTCCAGGCAGGAGTACTGGAGTGGGGTGCCATTGCCTTCTCCGAACTGAACAACAGGGCTTGTCAAATCAACTCTCTGACCTAAGGACTCCACCTGGTGGTTCTCTCTGGAATGAAGTGAAGTTTACATTGGTTCTTTTTTATTTTGAAAAAAACCACAAAGCAAAATTACAGAACAGTTGAACAATTTGAAAACAAATTACTGACATACTACCCTCAGTTCAGTTCAGTCACTCAGTCGTGTCCGACTCTGCGACTCCATGAACCGCAGCATGCCAGGTCTCCCTGTCTATCACCAACTCCCAGAGTCCACCCAAACCCATGTGCATTGAGTCGGTGATGCCATCCAACCATCCCATCCTCTGTCGTCCCCTTCTCCTCCTGCCCCCAATCCCTCCCAACATCAGGGTCTTTTCCAATGAGTCAGCTCTTCACATCAGGTGGCCAAAGTATTGGAGTTTCAGCTTCATCAGTCCTTCCAATGAACACCCAGGACTGATCTCCTTTAGGATGGACTGGTTGGATCTCCTCACAGTCCAAGGGACTCTCAAGAGTCTTCTCCAACACCACAGTTCAAAAGCATCAATTCTTCAGCACCCAGCTTTCTTTATAGTCCAACTCTCACATCCATACATGACCACTGGAAAAACCATAGCCTTAACTAGACGGACCTTTGTTGGCAAAGTAATGTCTCTGCTTTTTAATATGCTGTCTAGTTTGGTCATAACTTTCCTTCCAAGGAGTAAGCGTCTTTTAATTTCATGGCTGCAATCACCATCCTCAGTGATTTTGGAGCCCAGAAAAATAGTCAGCCACTGTTTCCATTGTTTCCCCATCTGTTTGCCATGAAGTGATGGGACTGGATGCCATGATCTTAGTTTTCTGAATGTTGAGCTTTAAGCCAACTTTTTCACTCTCCTCTTTCACTTTCATCAAAAGGCTCTTTAGTTGTTCTTCACTTTCTGCCATAAGTGTGGTGTCATCTGCATATCTGAGGTTACCCTATCACCCCCTAAATACTTTAGATCATTTCCTATAAATAGGTATCTTCTCCTACATAACCACGGAATCAGGAAGTTGACACTGATACATTTCTACTGTCCGTCCTCTGACTGGATTCACCTCTTGCTAGCTGTCCTGATAATGCCCTTAGCACAAGGGTCCAGTCTACATCATACTCTGCACATACTCATCATGGCTCTCATCTCCTTCAGTTTAGAATAGTTCCTTGGTTCTTTGACTTTCGTGACCCTGAACATTTTCAAGATGACCAGCCCTCAGCCTAAGTCCTGAAGGACTTACGGGCTGTCCCTCCGTGTGTGCTTGTCTGAGGTTTCCTCACATTTCCATTCCAGTCAAGCGTCTTTGACATGAATCTGTCAGAAGCAATGCTGTGTTCTTCTTATTGCATCCTAGTAGGTGATACAAAGTAGGTGACTTTGATTTATTTCATTATGGGTGATGTTATTTTTAATCACATGAAGAGGATTCCCCTTCCCTGGGCTATGAAGCAGAAAATGTTTTCCTGTCCCAGACCTACATGACCATAGTAAAACTGCCCTCACCCCCTGCCCAAAGGAGAACAAAAGATGCTGTCAATGGGTAGAGCTTCCTGAGGTAAGAACTTCTCCTTCTGCTGATGTCTCTTCTTGAATTGGACCTTTTGGAAGCTCGTTTCTTCTGCAAAATGGAAGAGGCAGTCACATTTCCTATCCATTTGATTCAAATTACAGCCCAAATTATGATTTTGTGATTTGGGGAATAAGATGTTTTCTTAGGCCAAACTGGATTACAGGGAGGATGTTCTGTGTGTTAGTCGCTCAGTCATGTCTCACTCTTTGCGACCCCATGGACTGTAGCTCCACCAGGCTCCTCTGTCCATGGAATTCTCCAGGCATGAATACTGGAATGGGTTGTCATTTCCTTCTCCAGGGGATCTTCCTAACCCAGAGATTGAACCTGGGTAGTCCTGCATTGTAGGCATAAGGATAGTATTCCTGCTACCTGTGAGGTTTTTGTATTTAAGCAGTTTAAACCCCCCTCCCCAAGAGTGAAAGGTAAGCCACAGAATATACTTATACCTAGAATATATATAATAAATTCCACAATGAACTGTTTAAAAAGCAGAGAACCCAATAGAAACAAGTGGGTGAAAGACTTGAATGGGCACTTTGCAAAAATTATCAGAAGGCAGCACAGGAGAAAATCCTCAACTTCATGGTAGCTCAGTAGTAAAGAATCTGCATGCAATGCAGGGGACAAGGGTTCGACTATGGACGATGCCACACCCCGTGTCCAGTTAGCTCCACTCCTGGGGAATCCAGGCGCAGCTGCATCAAGTCCATGCACACGAAGATTCACAGCAGCGTTTCAGAGAATCGCTGGAACTGGAGCAACCGGCGCAACCAGAGGGTAAGGTGAGAAGCAAAATGGGTATGTTATGGTATGAGAGGTACAATGGAATTGCATACAGCAGCAAGTAAAAAAGCACTGCTGCCTCCAACCTGGATGGATTCCAGGCAGGACACAAAGCCGAAGAAACCAGGTCCAGAAGCGGACTGCACCAGTCTCGATGAAAAGCAAGCAAAACCAATCTGTGCTATGGGATTCGCGGCTGCCTTTAGGGGCAGGTTGGGAAGGCGGGTGTGGGAGGTGGTTTCCGAATAGTGTTTCTTCACGTGTGCTCTCGCTGCTGCAGACCTCTGATCTGCGCACTTTCCTGCGTGTCAGGGGTCAGCAAGAACACCTTAACTCTCCAGCAGCAGAGGTGGTGATTTAGTCGCTCAGTAGTGTCCGACTCTGCGACCCTATGGACTGTAGACTGCCACGTTCCTCTGTCCGTGGGATTCTCCAGGCAGTAAAACTGGAGTCGTTGCCATTTCCTCCTCCAAACTGTCCAGCGAGCACAAGCCTAACCGCAAACTGGACCTTGAGGGGTGACCCAGCCCCAGTCTGCACAGGGGGCCAAAATCCGGGACCCATCACTGGATCCCACGAGGACAGTCACAGCCTCCCTTCCACCTTACGGCGCACTGATGCTCGAGGAAGTTACCCTCGGGGGTTTTCATACTTTGTTAGCTTGCTGACACAACGCTCCGGATGCGCGAGAGGAACGGAGACACAACCAGAGGTGCAGCAAAGCGCGCGAGACATCGGAGGCGGAGAACGAGCACGAGCCCGGGAGGCGGAGCCCGAGCCCGGGGGCGTGGCTCCTCGATTGATACAGCCTGGATGTCCCGCTGCGCGCGCACGCGAACGGCGATTGGTGCTGCCTGGCGGCGCGCGCGGGGAACGCCGGGACGTCGGTGCGGCGGGACAAGCAGGAGGAGCGGCGGGCGGGAGGCTGCAGGATGGTGAAGCTGACGGCGGAGCTGATCGAGCAGGCGGCGCAGTACACCAACGCGGTGCGGGACCGAGAGCTGGACCTGCGGGGTGAGTCGGGTGGTGGCAGGCGGTCCGGCCTTCCCGCCCGCCTGGTGGCCTGGCCCAGCCCAGCCGCGTGCGCTAGGACCGCCGGAGCGTGGCCGGCAGCCTGCGTCCAGCGCCCGGTGCCGGACTGGATCCCGCCGTCATCGGCGGAAGGCCCTCCCTGGGCCTTTCGAGGCGCGCTCAGCCCGGCTCCTCCCTGCACACCGGGGCCACCGCGATGGTCCGGTCACACAGCGGGCGTCTTCCGGGCCGCCGGGCGGTCTGAGCCGCTGAGGGGCAGGGGATAAACGCACGGGTGCTTGCGGCCCTCGTGCGGAACTAACATGACGTCGTGAGGGGGTGGACGGGGTGCGGGTGAGGGAGCGGTGTACGGGCCGGAAGCTCCTGCGTTTCCTCGCGTTGGCTTCTGTTGTCCTTTTCCCTCTACCGGAGCGTTTTTGGGAGCGGACTGTGGGCGCTAAGCCGGCGCTGCCGCCTGCCGGCGGAAGCGGTGCGGAAGCCCCCAAACCGTGCGAGTCCTTAGGAGGCGGCTTCTTTGGCGGTACGGCCATCGGTCTTGTCCTGAGATCCGCTCCCGGGGAGAAACGCCGGCTGCGGGCTCTGCCTTCTGCTGGCTTTCTTGTCCGCTGAAAGCTCAGGACTTTGGTTTTTGTTGAAATCGAGTTTCTCAGAGAAAGGTTGAACTCGGGAGTAAACAGGCAGCCTTCACTGCCTTCTCTCCGAGTCCGAAGTGCGCCCAGCGTTGAGGATTCTCGTTTGAGTGCAGCGATTCCTTTGTTGTAGCCCTTACAGCTCTTTGGCTCCATTAACTACTTCTTCGAGTAGCTGGCACAGTCTTGATGCCCGTGTTGGACGCATCGAGGTGTTTGAGTGAGCTGTCCGCAGGGTGACTTACCGTTGTGTATCAACCACTGACTTTCAGCTCTAGGTTTGAGCTGGGGGAGGTGAAGTAAGGGGGAAGTGTTTTAATACTAAGACAATATCCCAGAGAGTTCTAGGAATCTGGCCTGTGGGATGCAGACGACTGTTGTCCACCCCGGGTGGACAGTGCTTGGACGCTGACAGCCGCTCACGGTGTGAAGTCCTGTTAGGCCGTCTCTCTAGCTCCGAGACCTTGCTTAGAGCAGTGTGAGGCACTTGTAAGGAATCTTGAAATGGTTAGCCGCTGGTTCCTGCTGATGAGTACCGTCATCCTTAGGGCCTCATCACCATCACCTTGCTCACATCCACAGCTGGACCGGAAGCTTCCCGGCAGCTGAGATTTGTGACTGTGTTCTTCCTTATGTTGTGTGCCAGTACTTTGGCAGGGTCTGGTGGTTGCATAGGTGCCACGTAAACACTTTGGGAAGGAACGTTAAGCTATGAGTCAAGTTACCATGAAATGCTATTAATGTTTTAAAGTGCCTTTTATTTATATTAATACCTGTCTGGGTTTTTCTCCTTTTTACAGGGTATAAAATTCCTGTCATTGAAAATCTCGGTGCCACCTTAGACCAATTTGATGCCATTGATTTTTCCGACAATGAAATCAGGAAACTGGATGGTTTTCCTTTGTTGAGAAGACTAAAAACATTATTAGTGAACAACAATAGAATATGGTAAGCGTGTGCTAGTGGAAAGTAGCTTTCTCCCCTAGAGCAGAAGCTGCCGAGTTCCCTGAAGAAGCTGCAGTGTATATGCCAGTTAAACTAGATTTCTGTTTTTTTTACCTGCCTATTTCTCAAATGGTAAATGAGCAATTTCCCCATACAGATTCAGAGTTTAATTTGTCATTGGTCAAGTCTTATTTGCATCTATTCAGAAACCTGGTATATTTATATATTCATAGTAAGTTTCTAATTTAAATTAATTTAAATTAAAAATCTGGTGCTTTGTACCAGATTATAATTATTCTGTATAATTATTTCATTTCTAAAATAATTATAATTATTAAAGGAGTCATACTAAAGAGATAACATAAAATGCAACAATTATAGTTTTAACTGAATATCTCATTTTACCTCAAATCCTCAGGTATTTGTTTTTCTTTAACTGCAGCTGATTTGTAGAATATTGTTTATAGAAATTAAGATTTTTTTTTTAACCCACTTTCATCATCTCTGCGGGCTTTCCAGATGGCTCAGTGGTAAAGAATCTGCCTGTAGTGCAGGAGACATGGGTTCAATCCCTGAGTTGGGATGATCCCCTGGAGGAGGAAATGGCAACCCACTCCAGTATTCTTGCTGGGAAATCACATGGACAGAGGAGGCTGGCAGGCTATAGTCCTTAAGGGCCCAAAGAGTCGGACACAACTGAGCACACGTGCGTGCACGCACACACATCATCTCTAAATTTTGTTGGAAAAAAGTTATTGAAGGTGTGTTGATAGGGTTTTTTAAGACGTTCTGGGTGGTGAGCTGCTTTTTTTAAATAGGCACATTTCTCCTGAGTTAAACTGTTGACTGTGGTTTGGTTATTGTGTATCCTGTGGTTCTGAGCTGTGACTGCAGAAGCAGGTGTATTTCTGTGCTTCCTGCTGACCAGTCCTGAGATGAGTGAGGTCGTTTGTGTCCACAACACTTTCTCCTTGTCTTGGGGCTATTATGGTGGTTGGTGGGAAGAGGCCGTGGCAGCATTCTGGAGGCGTGGGTTCTCAAATCATCCCGCTTGTGTGACCTCAGACACGCCTCCTCTTTGTGCCTCAATTTCCTTCTGTCAGATAGTGTTGGAAGGAGGAGCTACAAGGTTCTTCCCACTTTGAAGTCCTCTGGGCAAGTGTTTAGGTCAAGTTTTTAGTTTACTGCATTTTCACTTTTATTAAGATTTTGTCTTTTCCTTTTAGCCGTATAGGTGAGGGGCTTGATCAGGCTCTGCCTTGTCTGACAGAACTCATTCTCACCAATAACAGTCTTGTGGAACTGGTAAGTCAAACGGGGAAAGTGTATTTACAAGGAGGAGTTAAAGACACTGCCTGTCTTTAATAGAAAACTTGGAGAGTCCAGAAGATTATCTCATTACCTTTTTTCTTTTTCTTCATTATTAGGACATGGGGTTTTTTTGACTGTGTGTTAAACACATCTTCCACTCTCGGTCACTCACCTTTGGACTCTCCTGGGGGCTTGATGGAGCAGTTCCTAATTCCAGCTTAATCTGTGTCACCGGTCTGTTGTCCTTGGTGCTTTGAGTTCTGTTCAGCTTCTAAAGAGACTCACCCATCCTTTTTTTCTAGAATTTTTCTGTGTCCAGTATGCTAGCCACCAGCCACAAGTGGTTACTGTAAGATATACCAGAAGTATAAAAAACACTACAGATTCCAGAGACTTAGTGCAAAAGAAAAATATACACTGTCAATAATTTTTTATATTGAAATTAAAAAATATTTTGGAAAATAGGTAAAACAATATATTAAAACTAGTTTGTTCTGTTTTAATGTCACTACTAGACAATTACATATGTGACATACATTAAATTTTGTTGGGGAGTTTTATTCGAGAAATTATTGTTTTACTCCACATTTAGATCAACAATCATTTGAGATTGGTGTTCTTTTAAGATAAGGGGCAAGTTTCATTTTCTGTATTTGGATATGACTATTTTGATCTGCTTCTGCTTTTTAAATTTCTACTCTGTATGTATAATTTTTAACAGCGTTGAGCTTAGGCTATATATTGTTTGTAACCTAAATTTTTCACTTAAATACTAGATACTGATATTCTTATGGTGTGACTTGATTTTTAGGTTGTTATGCCCTTGACCCCTCCCTTCCTTGCTCCCTGACTGTTCCTTTCCTGAGGGACAAGGTCCGTGACTGTCCTTTAGATTCCCAAAGGAGTGCTTGGCTCCAAAAGTCAGAAAGCCCCCGATCTGAGGCCGTGTCCTTTCTAAACTCCATGAGGTATTTAACCCCAAATGTGTGTCCATGCGGAATGTGTGGTGTATTGGGGCAGTACATTCTGTGTGTTGTAGTTGTGCTTAAAGCTCTTTGCACAGATGAAGGTTGTCCTGTCAGTACCGAAAGAGGCATATTAAAATAGTGTGCTAGTGGATTTCCCTGGAGTTCTGTCAGTTTTACTTGTATATATTTTCAGGTTACTTCATTTGATATATCCAGATTTTATGTATCTTACTGATGAAATGAACCTTTTATCATTTATATTTTATTAGTGGATAAGGAAATGGCACCCCACTGCAGTACTCTTGCCTGGAAAATCCCATGGACGGAGGAGCCTGGTAGGCTACAGTCCATGGGGTCTCGAAGAGTCGGGCACGACTGAGCGACTTCACTTTCACTTTTCACTGTCATGCATTGGAGAAGGAAATGGCAACCCACTCCAGTATTCATGCCTGGAGAATCCCAGGGACAAAGGAGCCTGGTGGGCTGCTGTCTGTGGGGTCGCGCAGGGTCGGACACAACTGAAGCGACTTAGCAGCAGCAGCAGCAGCAGTGCAGTTTTACCCTGGCGTCTGTTTTATCCACTGCAGTATAACAAAACCAGCTTTCTTTCTTTCAGTTAGTATTTGCGTGATCATTGTTTTCCATCCAAAATTTAATTTTTTTCCTCTACACTTATATTTTAAATTTGTGGCTTGAGAACAGGATTTGATAGGATCCTTTTTTAAAATCCAGTCTAAAGTCTGTCTTTAAATGGAATAGTCTGTTTATGTTTAATGTAATTACCAGTATATTTGAGTTTATCTTGTCTCTTTTCTAGAATTTTTTTACTTGGCTCATCCATCTGCAAATTTTTTTCCTCTCCTTTATTGCTCTTTCTCTTTTTGGTATTCCACTTCTTCTGATAGTTTAGAAATTAACTGATTAGTAAATAGACTCTGTTTCTTTTCTTAGCATACTGGGAATTAGCATCCAAGTGTAAAGTTAACCATAACCTTTACCTCCTGAACGAAACAGCACCATAAGCATCTCACCACCCCTGCATCGAGACATCACTGTGTCATGCACAGTCTGTGTGTGGGTCTGTGTGCGTAAAGTTACCATTCTTTCTTTTGTTTCTTGCAGCTTTATTGAGCTATGATGGACAAATGAAGATTATAAATATTTAAGGTGTATAATGTGAAATTTGATATCTGTACCCTGACACCCACCCCTTCATGTAACCAATCTATGTGTGTGTGCAGTGAGAACACTTGAGTTCTATTTTTTTATCGTATTGGGTACACGTTATATTATTTTTAATGATAGTCACCACATTGTACATTAAATCTCTAGAATTTATTTATTTATAACTGAAAGTTTATCCTCTTTAATCAGTAGCTTCACCCCCCTTTTCCTCCACCTCCCAGCCTTTGGTAACCACCATTCAACTCTCTGTTGCTATGAGTTCCGTTTTTTGAGATTTAACTTAAAAGTGAGGTCCTGCAACATTTGTCTGTCTTTGCTCCATTTCACATTGTTCTGTAGATCTCCTCTAGTGGTGCTGCGCTAGCTGTTCTTTTTCAGATTGTTCTGTAGGTCTCCTTTAGTGATGGTACTCCAGTTGCAAGCATTAGTGCTCCCTCCAGTGTCATCATGAAGAGTGGCAGCTCTCTGAGCTTGTGGCTCTGTTCCCCTCCCCTGTGTTACTTGTGTTTTTCCTCATTGTCCCTTTCGGCACTGTCCCACTCAGTTTAGATCTGTTACGGCAGTTTCTCGTTAGTGTGGGGCTTTGTTTCAGGAGGCCTTCCAGGCCTTGTCACACACCTGGTGTGCTTGGAACATGCCTGTCTTTGGCTGCTGTTCTTAGGCTGGATGCCTGTTGCCCTGTTTGCCTTTCCCCTACTTCTTCCTGTGTGGTGTCGTCACCGCGCAAGTCTTACAGCTTTCACAGTAGTTGGTCCTTACTGGTCCCAAGTTCAGGTTCTTGCCAGAATACATTTTCATCTGGTTTGGCTGTAGCTGTTGACCATATCTTTTTGGTTTTCCTATCCTTGTTGCACTGTATTTTATAGGACAGTTTGGGAAGATTAAAAAACTAACTTGCGTTCTTCCTATATATATATATATTTTCCCCCCTTATAACTATACTCCTTGTCCTTGGAAAATGTATTTGAAGAGATTTAGGGGAACCTAGAATAAAGGTAACAAAGATGACATGCCTGCATTGCTCCCAGGCAGCGGCAGGAAGAACCACCTCACACCAGGTTCCCTGTATGAATAACCTTCCCTGGAGATACATCACTTTTCACATTGCTTTTTTTTCTCAATCATTACTCAGTAGCTCTTTTGAAGTTGCTACAGGAAATGATATATATTTTTTATTTTTGTCTCTCCTGCTGTTGAGACAAAAGCTGTTGTGTCCGGGATATTAAAAAGTTCAAATTTATGAACCAGTTATTCAGTAGAATACACCAAGCGTCTGTGATGTGCTAGGGCTGTGCTGGGTGCTGGGGCAGGAAAGACAAATTAATGTATGAAAGACAAAGTGTATCCTTCTGCAGAGGTGTCAGCATGTCGTGGGATCATGGTGGGCTGTGGTGTTTGTGTTCTTACCTGTGGCTCTTATTTCACAGGGTGATCTGGACCCTCTGGCATCTCTCAAGTCACTGACTTATCTGAGGTATGGAAACTGTTTGTGGTGGTGACAGTAAAGTCTTTTAAAATAACAGCATTGCTGGCCTTGATGGTAAAGTTATAGTAAAAAGTACTTTTAAAACAAATATTGAAAATGTTTCCTTTCGGCTCTATTAAATTTCCCTAGCATTAAGTTCTTACGACATTGAAATGTGAGGAATAGTGAACTTTTCCTTACTTCCTGGACTCATTAGACTTTATTAAAATGGACCTCTTGAATGCTGTGCTAGGAACAACACTGGCATCAAACTGTTTCTTTTCTTGTAGTATTCTAAGGAACCCTGTAACCAATAAGAAGCATTACAGACTCTATGTGATTTATAAAGTTCCACAAGTCAGAGTACTGGATTTCCAGAAAGTGAAACTAAAAGTAAGTGTTACTCTATCGTAAGTCATTATTGGTTGGTGCTTTTCCTTAATACTTTTGTTACTGACTTTTATTATTAGTTTGTAATAGGAATGTGGCGGGGGGTGGGGGGGGTGGGCAGGGAGTGTTAAGTCAATTTTTTTTCCATAGCAGTGTTTATGGTGGGACTTACAGTTAAGGTGTGTGTGGGGGGCTGGTCATTCCAGAGGTGGCCTGGCTTCAAAGCCACCGTGGGTTTTGTCACAGCAGACGGCCTGCCTAGATACATGCTCTTGGGGAGCTTCATATCGTTCACTTTGCACTAGCTGTAATTGTCAGGATGATTCTCCCATTGTTGGGGATTTTTTTTACCTTGCTTATTTCCCAGAGAGCCCCTCCTGGAAATTTCGGAGAGGGGGCTCTGCTCTCTCCAGGGACCTTCACAGAGCAGGGGACTGCTGTATCTCTTCTTATTTTCAAATGGGCTTTGTGGTATTTTACCAGCCCAGAGTATTCCAGGAGAGTTTTCTTCCATGTTTTCTGAGGAATGCATCTAAATGCACGTGGTATTCCTATTTCCATTAACTCTGTGTGTGGTGTCGCTGTAGGAGCGTCAGGAAGCAGAGAAAATGTTCAAGGGCAAACGGGGTGCACAACTTGCAAAGGATATTGCCAGGAGAAGCAAAACGTAAGATCCGGATATCCAACTTCACTCCACTTCACCTTCAGAAACATTATCTGTCTGGCATTTTGCCTCTTGCAAAATGAAATGAAACACCTGTGACTAATACAGTCCCAAATTTGCACAGTGATGATCCGTGGCCCACAGTGGCCCCTATATCACGTGAGATTTCCAGCAGATGAGAGCGGACGCTCCAGTATTCAGCCTGCTGTGATAGTACTGCACCCTCTTCCTCTGTGGCAAGATGAACTGGGTCGTGTTTCTGAAGGAGAGAGTTTCTTGTATCAGTTTGTTAACAAAGATAAGATACTACACTGGTTGAATTACTTTCAAAACTTTTGAAAGTAAAAGAGAAGCAATTTCTGTCAGTTTGGATTTGACAGTTTTGTTCTTCCCTCCCCTCCCAAGTTTCAATCCAGGTGCTGGTTTGCCGACTGACAAAAAGAAAGGTGGGCCATCCCCAGGGGACGTGGAAGCCATCAAGGTGAGCACGAGTCAGGATTCTCAGACTGGAGTGAGCTGTTCAGTCATGTAGTAACTCAAGTAATGAGTTAGACACCACAGGTTTCTCCCACGGTTGTTAGAATCCAGCTACATTTTTGTAAGGAAGAACTAGCTTTCAGTTCAGTTCAGTTCAGTCGCTCAGTCGTCGTGTCTGACTCTTTGCGAGCCCATGAATCGCAGCACACCAGGCCTCCCTGTCCATCACCAACTCCCAGAGTTCACTCAGACTCACGTCCATCAAGTCAATGATGCCATCCAGCCATCTCATCCTCTGTCGTCCCCTTCTCCTCCTGCCCCCAATCCCTCCCAGCATCAGAGTCTTTTACAGTGAGTCAACTCTTTGCATGAGGTGGCCAAAGTACTGGAGTTTCAGCTTTAGCATCATTCCTTCCAAAGAAATCCCAGGGCTGATCTTCAGAATGGACGGGTTGGATCTCCTTGCAGTCCAAGGGACTCTCAAGAGTCTTCTCCAACACCACAATTCAAAAGCATCAATTCTTTTGCGCAGGCGCTCAGCCTTCTTCATAGTCCAACTCTCACATCCATACATGACCACAGGAAAAACCATAGCCTTGACTAGATGGACCTTTGTTGGCAAAGTAATGTCTCTGCTTTTGAATCTGCTATCTAGGTTGGTCATAACTTTCCTTCCAAGGAGTAAGTATCTCATGGCTGCAGTCACCATCTGTAGTGATTTTGGAGCCCCCAAAAATAAAGTCTGACACTGTTTCCACTGTTTCCCCATCTATTTCCCATGAAGTGAGGGGACCAGATGCCATGATCTTCGTTTTCTGAATGTTGAGCTTTAAGCCAACTTTTTCACTCTCCACTTTCACTTTCATCAAGAGGCTCTTTAGTTCCTCTTCACTTTCTGCCATAAGGGTGGTGTCGTCTGCATATCTGAGGTTATTGATATTTCTCCCGGCAATCTTGATTCCAGCTTGTGTTTCTTCCAGCCCAGCGTTTCTCATGATGTACTCTGCATATAAGTTAAGTAAGCAGGGTGACAATATACAGCCTTGATGTACTCTTTTCCCGTTTTGGAACCAGTCTGTTGTTCCATGTCCAGTTCTAACTGTGGCTTCCTGACCTGCATACAGGTTTCTCAAGAGGCAGGTCAGGTAGTCTGGGATTCCCGTCTCTTTCAGAATTTCCCACAGTTTACTGTGATCCACGCAGTCAAAGGCTTTGGCATAGTCAATAAAGCAGAAATAGATGTTTTTCTGGAACTCGCTTGCTTTTTCCATGATCCAGCGGATGTTGGCGATTTGATCTCTGGTTCCTCTGCCTTTTCTAAAACCAGCTTGAACATCAGGAAGTTCACGGTTCACGTATTGCTGAAGCCTGGCTTGGAGAATTTTGAGCATTACTTTACTCGCATGTGAGCTTAAATATATTATATTTGACCAGATTTTGACTTGAATTAATTATATGAGCTGGTCAAAGTGGAGGTAACTCTGGTCTTCTCATTTTCTCAGGGTGCATTTATCTGAACAGTTAGTTACCTTTGCTTGCTGTCTTGATTTTTACTTTGAAGGACTTGCTGCCTGAAAGATCCTGCTTGATTAGAAATCCTAATTTGGTAATGCTGCCTCATAAATCATCCAGTGACATAATTCCAGTTAACTAGAATTTTAGGGCATATGCACTGATTATTTGCTCTCCTGTAAGAGGGTCTGCAGCTCTTTACCAATTTGGGAACTTCATAATTTGGTTTTGGGGTTGATTTCACTGTGCCAGCAAAATTCTTCCTGTGAGAGAGACTATTTAATATTCGAGTTCAGAAAGGTGGCATGAGTTTGTGTGAGTGTTTTCTGTTAACGGGATGAAAATAACTGTCCATCTCTCTTGTTTCCTGGTGTCCAGAACGCTATAGCAAATGCGTCAACTTTGGCTGAAGTGGAGCGGCTGAAGGGCTTGCTGCAGTCCGGTCAGATACCTGGCAGAGAACGCAGAGCAGGTCAGGAACCACGTTCTGACTTCCTTTCCAGATTAATGATACACTCCTAGTGATCGCAAATTGCTTTAGATGCTACGATCCAAGGATGCTCGAATAGTGCCTCCTTACCATTATAATCTACACAAAATGCCTTTAAATGCTCTTGAAAAGAAATCATTTGATAAAGACGCTTATATCCAAGGACTCTGGGGTTTTTGTGAAAGTTAAGACAAATGTTTGTTCACAGCCATGGAGTGAAAGCAAACAGTGGAAGTGACCATGATGCCTTTGACCCCTGTCCGTGTGGGCCTACTTAGCAGTGGGGAGCATAGGCTCTGGAGCCAGACAGACTGAGGCTCAGAGCATAGCTTCACCAGCTTTGTCCTGGATGAATTTCTTAACCCCACTTGGTCTTAAATCTGTTTGCTCATCTTTAACCAGACAGTAGTAGTGGTGGCCTCGGAAGGTTGGGGGGACTCAGGAAGAGGCTTCCTAGGCCCTGAGCACCGGGTGTGAGCTCTTCTGGTTGTGGACACCGGCTCTGTGTTGGGCAGCGTGGTGGACTCTGACTGGGGTATAAAGTGAAAACTGCTAAAGACGGTGCATGTTACAAGTTTGACATGGATGTAACTGGGGGCTCTGTCTAGACCAGTGGCTCAGGGCAAGTTCCCTTGAGGAAACAATGTTTGAACTGAAGCTAAAAGTGAGTAAGACATTCATTAGAGCAGCAGTTCTCACTGTGTGGTCCTTGGGCCCCTGGGGCTCCATGAGGAAAACTTACAAACACCGAGGCATTATTTGCTTTTTAAGTGGTGTGACCATTTGTGCCTGATCGTGCCAGAGCAATGGCAGGTAGAGTTGCTGGTGCCTCAGCCCAGGTACCTGGGTTCACAGGACCAATGATACTAGGTGTCATTCTGAGCTGCCGGGTACCCAAAGAGGTCCTTCGTAAAGCAGTGAGGATCGTTGGCGTCCCTGGATATCACCCCAGGGACACATCATTTGATGTGAAGAAATGGGCCAACATTTGCGATCTAACCTTTAAGAAACTACCATTTTGGGGAATTCCTGGTGATCCAGTCATTAAGACTCAGCTTTCATTGCCCAGGTTTGATCTCTGGTCAGGGAACCAAGATCCTACAACCTAAGTGGGGAGAACAAAAGCAAAAAACGACCACTTTTGTCAAGTTTTGGCATAGTATCAAAAAAATATCCACAGCTGCCTGCACAGGCTGTTAAAATACTCCTCCCTTTTCTCACTGCATGTCTTTGTGGGCCTGGCTTTCTTCACACCCTTTAGTCAAAACAACATATTTTGGCGAGTAAAGGGATGAAGGCAGAACAAGGGCCCGTCTTCCATTGGGCAGACATTGCAGAGATAGGCAAAAGTGGAAAACTGCACCAACTTTCTCATTATATATTTTTATTTTAGAAATATTGATACTGCATTTTATAAAAATACAAACATTAATGGTACTAGGTTTATTGTTTTAAGGAATTACTGTTTTTTTACTGCTTTCAGTTTCCAGCATAGTATCGATAAATGTAGTCTACTTGAAGAAAAGTTCTTTGGGTACTAAAACTAAAGTATTTGAGAACCTGTGACCTAGACAGAGCAGAATGACATTCTCAGGGGAAGGAACACTCTGTGGTGAGAGAGCCTTGCACCCTGGGCCTGAAGGAGGACTGTGAGCCAAGGTCCAGGACTGGCAGGGGGTATGGGTGAAACAGGCTGGCAGGGAGAGCTCTGAGTCCAGCCAGAGGGCCCTGTAGGCAGCGAAATGAGGGACCTGTGACCCTGAGAACAGCACAGGCTGCCAAGACCCACGGAGCTAATGACAGGCAGGGAGGAGGCTGTGACACGTGGCTCACTTTGGCTGCAGCGGCAGAATTTCTGTTACTCTGCCTCCCCTTGAGCATGTTATGTGGGCCTGGGACTCATGTGGGGCTTTTCAGTGTCGTCTGAACACATGTGGGGCACCTTGAGGAGAGAAAGGTGGGAATTGTTCGTGGTTCTCTTAGGTTTCAGTGGGCCCAGGCATCTGAACAGCAGTTCCTGGTGACATTCTCGCTTTTTTTAGTTTTGTGTCTAGAAATGTAACATTTGGGTCTAACTGGAAACATAATTTAGACAGAATCACTGGCTGACTATCTGCAGCATGTAGTAGGTATCCTCTCCCATCTTTCTTTGGAAGGTTCCTAGTTTCTTTGCCAATGGCAAAGTAAAGTAAACTTTATGTTTACTTTAAACATAAAGTATAGGCTTTTTATCTTGATAAAACATGAGTTACAGGCTTGACCAGAGTGGGTTAGAACAGCAGGCATAGAGTTGACTTTCATGAAGCAGCTTTGTGACCCATTCCCTAGAAGCTGACCATCCTTCCAGGGCCTGCCAAAGACAGGTGGTCCCTGGACCTAAGTTCCTCTAGGCTGAGGCTACTGTCGGGCGTCTGCACCTGGTCTAGGGTCTGGCAGGCAACAGCAGCATTGTGGGTGGACACCCACACATGCTCTAACCTAGGTGTGACTTCTGGCTTTGTGTGTTTTCTAGGCCCCACTGATGATGGTGAAGAGGAGATGGAAGAAGACACCGTTGCAAATGGGTCCTGAGCAGGGCAGCCTCAGCACCTCAGGACACGTAACAGTCCACCTCGGACAGGTCCTGCCTTGTGTCAGCAAAGTAGAGTTCATCAACATTGTTGAAATGCTCAGAACTGCTGCTTGTAATTTTGTAATACAGATTTTGAAATCTAAAACCCAGTTTTCTACCAGTAGTACAAATAAAGGATACTCACTGTGCTGCGGGTTGTGTGTCACTGGGGCGTGTGCAGTGAGGTATGGATATGGGGAGTTGGAAATGCAGCAGGGTGGCTCTGTGGGCAGGCTTCCCAGTCCTCAAGAAATGTTTAGATTTTTAAATTCATAATAAAACTTAGATTATCTGTGTGCTGCTACTGGTTGCTAGAATTTGCAATATTGGCTGCATTTTTTTCTTCATGAAGGCTCACAAACATTAAAGGCAGCCAGGCCCCAGGGCTTTGCAAGAATCAGTGTCCTTTGAAGTTTTTGTCTAACACTCTGCACCAGCATGTGACGATAAATTGCTGATTTGGACAGTTAGAGGGTGTGTGACATCTGCCTGTCAGTCGGTGGGATTCAAGAGACTGGGACCACCCTGGACCAGCGCTTCCCCAGCTCAGTGCACTGTGAGCCTCGGAGGTCTTGTCAGAGCGCAGGGTCTGTTGTGGGCCCTGAGGCTCTGTGCCTCTTGTGGGCTCCCCAGAGCTGTCCCCCAGAGGGGACACTAAGGATCTCCAGCCTTGCTGCCCACCCTGGCCTCACCCACCTTACACCTTCAGCTTCTCCAGGGACTTGTTACAGAAAGCACTTCCCTTGCTGTTTGCAAGTAGAGTGTGATATGGAGTCTTACCTCCTGTTCTGTGAGCAGATTGTATTCCTAGGTGACTGCCATGTCAGAAACCAAGATGTGTACTCAGCTCCTGGCTGCACCAGGAGGGCTGCCCTGCAGGGGCCAGGCTGCTGGGGCCTGAGTGACACTTGCATCTTCTGGTGGAAAATAGCATTCAGGCCTGACAAGCAGTTTGTGTGCAGCTTGCTTTCAAAGGGTGTTTCAAGGGATGAAGTTCAAAACCCCAGGTGGTATCGCTTTAGCTCCTGATAGTGAGCTTAGACCCTGTCTGTTTTCACTCAGCTCGGAAGGATTTCAGTACTGTCATTGCTAGTGCTGTGTTCATCATCAATTTGGGCACATTTCCCTGAGGGACCTCCTACACACACCCCCACCAGCCTGCCTCCATCAACCCTCACCCCTCCCTCCCTCCTCGGCTGTGCTTTGTCTTTGAAAGCTCCCACAAGGAAGGGTTGACAATCTTGTTACTTGACCAAAGCACAGGACTGCGGAAAAGCCACAGCCATTCCAGAGGGCTACAAGCTCCTGAGCTGCCCCTGCCCCCACCAACTGGCTGCTGTCTGCTCAACCAGCAACTGAGAGGGGGTTGAGAAAAGGAGAGAGGATGAAAAGTGTCCTGTGAGAGCCCTGC
The DNA here is from genome assembly GCF_029407905.1 of Bubalus kerabau. Classification (NCBI taxonomy): domain Eukaryota; kingdom Metazoa; phylum Chordata; class Mammalia; order Artiodactyla; family Bovidae; genus Bubalus; species Bubalus kerabau. The sequence goes on from NC_073642.1 coordinate 29,776,807, forward strand.
TCCATTCCAGGGACCACCCCTGCACACTAACCTGGCCCCGCTCCCCTCTCCTGTCTGCACTCACCACAGAAATACCATTTTATAGAGGACATGATGCTGTATGGAGAAAATCCTAAAGACACGGAAAACTACTGGAGCTTGTTAATTGATTTGGTAAAGTTGCTGGATACAAAATTAATACACAGAAATCTGTTGCATTTTGAGACAAACCACCAATGGAATATCTGAGAAATTAAGGAAACATTTGCATTTACCACTGCATCAAAAAGAATAAAATACCTTGGAATAAACCTACCTAAGAGGAGACAAAAGGCCCATGTTCCAAAAACTAAGATGCTGATGAAAGAAACTGACAACCATAGAGATAGAGGGAAAGAATGGGAGCTGGAAGAATCAGGCTCCCTGACTTCAGACCATGCTACAGAGCTACAGTATTCAAAACAGTATGGTACTGGCACAGAAGTAGACGTACTGATAAAACAGCATAAAAGTCCAGAAATAAGCCCATTTATGGTCCATGGGGCTGCAAAGAGTCAAGACACGACAGAACACACACACGCAGTCAATCTACAACAAAGGAGACAAGGGTACAATGGAGAAAAAAGTCAATAAGGGGTGTTGGGAAAGGTGAAGAGGTTCATGTAAAAGAATGAAATTAGAACATTCTCTAACACCATGTACAAAAAAACTCAAAGTGGATTAAAGACGTAAATGTAAGGCTGGGTACTATAAAACTCCTAGAGGAGAATAGGCAGAAAAAACACTGACATAAATCGCAGAGTTGGAATCTGTCTCCTAGAGTAATGGAAATGAAGATAAATAGGACCTAATTAAACTTAAATGTTTTTGCAAAGAAAACCATAAATAACAATGAAAAGACAATCTACAGAGTGGGAGAAAATACTTCCAAATGATGCAACCAACAAAAGATTAATTTCCAAAATAAACTGCTCATACAGCTTAATATCAAACAAATCAAAGAACCCAAATCAAAACCAAATTTCTATGGCTGCTTTTCTTTGAAGGAGCATGATATTCTTCCACACTTCCTAGAATCCCGATTAAGAGAGAAATTCATCAGATAAATAGAAACTTTTTAAAATAGAGGGATAGAAATTTCATCTGTGAACACACACTGTGTATAAAGAGTACTTTTTTTTCTTTTGAAGGTCAGAGCTTTGTAAATTTTATGGATAGTAAAAATTGTTCCAGGGACTTCCCTGGTGATCCATTGGCTAAGAATCTGCCTTCCAACGCAGAGAACTCAGTTTGATCCCTGGCCTGGGAACTAAGATCCTTCATGTCATGGGGCAACAGAGCCCATGCTCTCTAGAATCTGAGCACCACAAGTAGAGAAGCCCACACGCTGCAATGAAAGATTCTGCATTTCGCAACTAAGACCCAACACAGCCAAATGAATAAATATTTTAATAAATTCTTCCATCAAACTTTGTACAATCAGCATTTCCAGCATTGCGCTGTTTTAAATTCTTAATTTCCCATGGTCGGTGACCAACAGCAGAGGTCATCAGGAGGTCAACTCTAGCCCACCCATGGACATGGCAGCCTTAACTACTGATGTTCAAGCCATACATCGTCAGCAGAACCATATCTCCACAATCATGAGTGAGTTTCTTCAGTAACCATGGAGTCCTGGGGAAGTCAAAGGATACTCTTTATTGAGAATCAAACTTTATCAATCCCTCTCTTGGGTTCATCACTTTGAATATTTGACCCAAAACCCAGATGTCTACTGCACCATGTTCAATTCTACAAGCTTTATAACTGGCAGCTTTGCAGTGGAAGAGCAGCAGGCGCAACAGTGATATCTCATCCTCTCTGACACCCCTGGAGTCAGAAGTTTTAAAGGCAAAAGAAAGTGATAATTTTCCTGAGCAAAAAGAACAAAGGCATTTAAATTTAACTTAGAGTCTGTCCTATCCCTTAACTGTCACATATGCTCCACCCCATAAGCCTGAGTTCAGGGTGAGTTGTTCAGAGATTGTATTATGATGCATAACGTATTTTTTATGCTTTAAAAAGAATGTTACTAATTTGTTAAAAAGTGATGCAGTGAGCCATCTGCATATGTGTTTAGTTGCTCAGTCATGTCTGACTCTTTGGCCCCATGGAGCCCACCAGGCTCCTCTGTCCATGGGATTCTCTAGGCAAGAATACTGGAATAGGTTGCCACTTTCTATTTCATGGGATCTCCCCCTACCCAGGGATCGAACCTGTGTCTCTTGCCTTGGCAGGTGGATTCTTTACCACTAGTGACACCAGGGAAGACCAGAGTAAGCATAATACTTCTGAAATTTCATGATTTTTTTCCCCCAGAATACTGAGATGGACACCTTGAAGTCCAGTTTCTTCATAAGAGTCTTTATCCAAGGATAGCATTAACTTCACTATAAAGCATACAATCCCCACAAAAGAAATGTTAAAAATTGCTTGCTGTCTAAGAGAAAGCAAGACAAACTGAGCAGTTAGCTATCAGTGTAAAAAATTCTTATGTGAATCTTACTGCAGCAGTGTCTATGATAAATAGTGAAGCTGGACGTCATCAAATTTCTATCAAAGGAAGAATAATTAGACAAACCGTAGTATAACAGATAATTGGGAATTAAGAATGAAATGAAAGATTCATTGATAAATTGATTCATTGATAAATAATCCATTGATAATCATTGAAAAAAGCAAAGCTTTCACAGGGAAATGAATAAAAAGGACAATTCAGCCTTTTTGTTTCTGGTTCAGCATGTGAAGAGTTTGGAAGCTACCATTCTAACAAGTGAAAAACTATACCGAAAATCAGTAATTTCAATAATGGCTCTATTAGAGCCATCAGAGAAGTGAGGTAGGTCAGAAGGCCAACTGCAGGCCCGAGGTCTCAGACAGGTGGGCTCTGATGCACCGGAGCAGAAATGCACATGGACACCAGGGAGGAAACCTGGATCGTGATCGACAGATGCTGGAGGCTCAGTGCAGCCAGTCTGAGACTTAAAATCTTTGGGGGGGCCCAGTATGAGAAGGGTTCCCCCCAACTTTCTGAATCTTACCTTCATAATTCAACTCGGTTCTTGCACCGAAAAAGGAGACAATGTGCTCCACTTCCAGCAGGGGAGAAAGAAACTGTCCTGAAGTAGGCCCAACAACATTTTATTTTTCATGAGGCCTGCCCTCAAGAGACCCTAAACAACTGGGATTTAACACAACACAGCTAAGCTGTATTAACTAGACAGTGTATTAAAAAGCAAAGACATCAGTTTGCTGACAAAGGTCCATCTAGTCAAAGCTATGGTTTTTCCAGTAGTCATGTACGGCTGTGGGAGTCAGACCATAAAGAAGGCTAAATGCCGAAGAATTGATGCTTTCAAACTGTGATGCTGCAGAAGACTCTTGAGAGTCCCTGGGATAGCAAGGAGATCAAAAGAGTCGATCCTAAAGAAATTCAACCCTGAATATTCATTGGAAGGACTGATGCTGAAGCTCCAATACTTTGGCCACTGGATGTGAAGACCACACTCATAGGAAAAGAGCCTGATGCTGGGAAAGATTGAAGGTGGGAGGAAAAGGGGGAAACAGAGGATGAGATGGTTGGATGGCATCACTATCTCAATGGACATGAGTCTGAGCAAGCTCCAGGAGATGGTGAAGGACAGGGCCTGGTATGCTTCAGTCTATGGGTTTGCAAAGAGCTGGATGTGACTTAGTGACTGAACAACAACTGACCCAAAGAAAGAAAAATACCAAAATGCAGCACTATCTATAGAAATCATAGGAATTTATGAATGTAAGAAAAGCATCAGAGAATTAGCCTTCATCCAGACCAAAGAACCTGTGCTGTATATACATGCTACATACTACATGCTGCATAGTACACACTACATGATTCATGTATAGTACATACTACATGCTAGATAGTACACACTACATACCACATGATATATATATATATACATATATATATATATATATGCTCACATGGCTCTGCTCCATGTCATTTTCCCTCTCGTCTTGGGCTGACAGAGCAGTCTATATACTTATCATCTTTGCCAGAGAAAAAGAAAAAGAAGAGGTGAGTTATGCACTGGTTCTTAAGTGTGTGCTCACATTTCTCTCCCTGTTCATCAGCCCCTTTGCAATGACAGACAAGGGACAGGGCTGTATAATCTCCAGAAAGAGGGACACCACAGCAAAGGCCACCGAACGTGGGCAGATCATAATCTGGCTCCACTCCAGGCTTAAGGTTTTGACGTTTATCTCACGAGCAGTGGAAAACCACTGAGTACATTTTCAATTTTTAATAAATCACCCTGGCTGTAGTGAGGAGAACAGGAGCGTGGATGTAGGGAGAAACATGAGGAGGCCACTTCAGTTTTCTGAGGACAAAGGATAGACTTTAAACCAGGGTTCTGGCAGTGGAACTGGATAGAAACCAATAGACTTAAAGAGGGGAGGACCTAGTGCTGCACAAAGAGAAGCAGCGGTGAGTGAGTATGTGGCCCCAGGAGGTGGAAGACTTCCCTGGTGGCTCAGACGGTAAAGCATCTGCCTACAGTGTGGGAGACCTGGGTTCAATCCCTGGGTCGGGAAGATCTCCTGGAGAAGGAAATGGTAACCCACTCCAGTATTCTTGCCTGGAAAATCCCATGGACAGAGGAGCCTGGTAGGCTACAGTCCATGGGGTTGCAGAGTCAGACATGACTGAGCGACCTCACTCACTCACGCACATGTCTTACAAGCTGCTGCTCCTGTCTTTTGGAAGGACAGCTAATCCAGTCTCTGTTCTTAGGTTCTCTGTTTTCTAATGTCTTCCTTATTTGAAAGAAAAAAAAAAAGGATGCGCTAAATAAAAGGAAATAGATGGATTAATGAGGTGAACTGACAAAAAGTGACAGACTGACCAGGGGAGTTAATTAGAGTCCCCAAATGTTCAGGGTGAAGAGAAACTAGACTCCTTCAGAAGAAAATGTTCTCTGCACTGAGCCTGCTTCACAGAGGTTCCTCGACCAACACACCAAGAGTTTCTGTTTCAAGAATCCATGACCGATTTCATCTGTGAGAAAGACAGGGAGAAAGTGGGGGTGGGGGAGGAAGGGGAGGTGGATGATGGACAGGCTGCATGGGACTTCCACCTCACCCTCTCCTCCCATCCTGTGTGCTCCCTCTACTTCCTTTCAGAGCCCCAAAGTTGACCTTCTGTGGGAGGGCTTGGGAATCACAAATGCCCCAGAAGAGATTTTTCTGGAGCAGCAATAGGCAACCTCATGGGAACCTAGAGCCAGGGTCCTCACAGGCACGGTAAGTCCTGATCCTCCTCTGCCCTGGTGCCACCACCAGCTGGGAGGGAGAGGGATTAAGGTACACAGCTGTGTGATCTTGGGCTCATCTCAGCCCAGCCCTTTCCTGGAGTATTGTGGTCACTGTCCATAGAGCTCACAGGCTGACTCACAGCTGGAGAAACAGGTTTTAAGACCCAACCACAGTATGTCAGAGTTGAGGGGGTTCCAGGACCTCATTCTCCCTAGCGCTTCATTTTGCAGATAAGAAAGGAGGGGCCCGAGAGGGGGAACACTTCCTCAAGACCACACAGTGGGTGGCAGAGTGGGACTGGAAGCTCACCTCCAGTCGCTTCCTCAGACAAAAACTGGATCCCTTTGGGAGGCCCCTGGGTGGCGCCCAGTACTCAGAGCTAACGGTCCTGCAAACCTATTCCAGCGTGTAGCAGGTGCTCAGTGGAGGTTTGTTGACTGAATGAATCCGTGTAAAAGGACACAAAGAGCAAGACTGGGGGCTGGGGGGCGACCCCCACCGTGTCTTCAAACAGGTGGTCTTGCTCCTTTGTGGTGTGAGTGGGTGAAATGGGGCTTAGGAGGGAGGAGATGAATCAGGAATTCTTTTGTAAACAAAGAACGGCTAGGTATGGGAAGAGGTTGCCAGCAGGTACATCCCAGGAAACAAAGAACACAGAAACTGGATCCTGGCCTCCACGAATGGAACCACGCAATGCCCCACCCAGACTCCGGCAAAGAGTTGGCAAGTTTCCTAGAGAGGACGGTCACGTGACCTCCACCTGGCCAATGAGCATGTTCCATCCACCTTGGCCAAAATGATTGGCTCAAGATTGAGAGAGTGGCCAATCAGAACTCAGGGCTGAGCTTCCGGTGAAGAGAAGCTCTATTTCCGTTGGGAGCAGTTGCGAAGTGAGGTTGGCCTGCGCGGGTGGAAGCAGACGTGACGTCGGCTTGTGGCCTTTGCTGCTAAGTCACTTCAGTCATGTCCGACTCTGTGTGACCCCATGGACGGCAGCCCACCAGGCTCCCCCGTCCCTGGGATTCTCCAGGCAAGAACACTGGAGTGGGTTGCCATTTCCTTCTCCAACGCATGAAAGTGAAAAGTGAAAGTGAAGTCGCTCAGTCGTGTCCGACCCTTAGCGACCCCATGGACTGCAGCCTACCAGGCTCCTCCGTTCATGGGATTTTCCAGGCAAGAGTACTGGAGTAGGGTGTCATTGCCTTCTCCTTGTGGCGTTTGGTAAAGGCCAGCTTTACCAAAAGTTTGTCACTTCTGTAAAGGCAGAGCCACCTGTGTGAGGAGGACACCAGCAAGCAGAGCTGAGAGTTCAGGAGAGATGGTTCCGGCTGACGTCCTAAAACTCCCGAGTGCAGCCCTGGCGGACGCTTGTGGACTTAGGGTAAGTCATTCGCTCCTGCTTGTTTGTTAACTGGTTTCTGCAACTTTGGGTTTTCTGTCCAGCTGGCCAAGTGGAGAGCCTGGAACCAGAACTGTGTCAGTTTAGGCTAGCTTCAGGGAAGACTTTCAAGATAACACCGTGAAACTCCAGTTTAATTTGGAGATCCAAATGAATTTGAGCATTGTTGTTGTTGTTGTTTAGTCTCTAAGTCAGCTCTGACTCTTTGCGACCCATGGACTGCAGCACAGCAGGCTTCCCTGTCCTTCACCATCTCCTGGAGCTTGCTCAAACTTACGTCCATTGAGACAGTGATGTCATCCAACCATCTTGTCCTCTCTTGTCCCCTTATCCTCCTGACCTCTGTCTTTCCCAGCATCACCGTCTTTTCCAGAGTCAGCTCTTCGCATCAGGTGGCCAAAGTATTGGACTTTCAGCTTCAGCATCAGTCCGTCCAATGAATTTTCAGGGTTGATTTCTTTTAGGATTGATTTGCTTGATCTCCTTGCAGTCCAAGGGACTCTCAAGAGACTTCTCCAACATCACAGTTCAAAAGCACCAATTCTTCGAAGCTTAAGCTTCTTTATGGTCCACCTCTCACATCCATACATGACTACTGGAAAAACCATAGCTTTGACTATATGGACCTTTGTCAGCAAAGGGATGTTTCTGCTTTTTAATACATTAGCTGTCTAGGGTCATCATAGCTTTTCTTCCAAGGAGCAAGTGTCTTTTAATTTCATCGCTGCAGTCACTGTCTAAAGTGATTTTGAAGCCCAAGGAAATAATGTCTCTCTGTTTCCATTGTTTCCCCATCTATTTGTCATGAAGTGATGGGACAAGGTGATCTTAGTTTTTTGAATATTAAGTTTTAAGACAGCTCTTTCACTCTCCTCTTTCACCTTCATCAAGAGGCTCTTTAGTTCTTCACTTTCTGCCATAAGGGTGGTGGTGGTGTCATCTGCATATTTAAGGTTATTGCCTGTGCTTCATCCAGCCCAGCATTTCACATGATGTACTCTGCGTATAAGTTAAATAAGCAGGATCACAATATACAGCCTTGATGTACTCCTTTCCCAGTTTTGAATCAGTCTGTTGTTCTCTGTCCAGTTCTAACTGTTGCTTGTTGACTTTCATACAGGTTTCTCAGGAGACAGGCAAGGTGATCTGGTATTCCTATCTCTTGAAGAATTTTCCAGTTTGTTATTATCCACACAGTCAAAGGCTTTAGTGTAGTCAATGAAGCAAATGTTCGTCTGGAATTCCCTTGCTTTTCTATGATCCACGAGATATTGGCAATTTGATCTCCGATTCCTCTCCCTTTTCTAAATCCTATTTTACATCTGGAAGTTCTCGGGTCACATACTTGCTTGGAGAAGTTTGAGCATCATTAGGGTAATGTGAAATGAATGCAATTGTGCAGTAGTTTAAGCATTCCTTGGCATTGCCCTTCTTTGGGATTGGAATGAAAACTGACCTTTTCCAGTCCTGTAGCCACTGTTGAGTTTTCCAAATTCGCTGGCATATTGAGTGCAGCACTTTAACTGCATCATCTTTTCAGATTTGAAATAGCTCAGCTAGAATTCCATCACTTCCACTAGCTTTGTTCGTGGTGATGCTTCCTAAGGCCGACTTTAGTTCATACTCCAGGATGTCTGACTCTAGGTAAGGGATCGAACCATCATGGTTATCTGGGTCATTTCTACTGGTAACTACTAATTTATTCTCTATATCTGTAAGTCTGCTTCTTTTTTATTATATTCAGTAGTTTCTCATATTTTTTAGATTTCATATACAAGAGATACCATGCAGTATTTTCCTTGTCAAGCTGATTACTTTCACTTAGCATATGCAGGGTATTTTGTTACCTGGACTTTTTTTTTTAATTTTAATTAGAGGCTAATTACTTTACAATATTGTGGTGGTTTTCGCCATATATTCACATGAATCAGCCATGGGTGTACATGTGTTCCCCATCCTGACCCTCCCTCCCACTTCCCTCCCCATCCCATCCCTCAGGGTCATCCCAGTGCACCAGCCCTTGAGCACCCTGTTTCATGCATTGAACCTAGACTGGTGATCTATTTCACATATGATAATATACATGTTTCAATGCTATTCGCTCAAATCAACCCACCCTCACCTTCTCCCACAGAGTCCAGAAGTCTGTTCTTTACATCTGTGTCTCTTTTGCTGTCTCGCATATAGGGTCATCGTTACCATCCTTCTAAATTCCGTATATATGCGTTAATATACTGTATTGGTGTTTTTCTTTCTGACTTACTTCTCTGTGTATAATAGGCTCCAGTTTCATCCACCTCATTGGAACTGATTCAAATGCATTCTTTTTAATAGCTGAGTAATATTCCATTGTGTATATGTACCACAGCTTTCTTATCCATTCGTCTGCCAGTGGACATCTAGGTTGCTTCCATGTCCTGGCTATTGTAAACAGTGCTGTGATGAACATTGGGGTACACGTATCTCTTTCATGCCCAGCAGTGTGATTGCTGGGTCGTATGGCAGTTCTATTTCCAGTTTTTTAAGGAATCTCCGCACTGTTCTCCATAGTGGCTCGACTAGTTTGCATTCCCACCAACAGTGTAAGAGGGTTCCTTTTTTCCTCACCCTCTCCAGCATTTATTGTTTGTAGACTTTTTGATAGCAGCCATTCTGACTGGCATGAGATGGTACCTCATAGTGGTTTTGATTTGCATTTCTCTGATAATGAGTGATGTTGAGCATCTTTTCATGTGTTTGTTAGCCATCTGTATGTCTTCTTTGGAGAAATGTCTGTTTAGTTCTTTTGCCCATTTTTTGATTGGGTTGCTTATTTTTCTGGAATTGAGCTGCAGGAGTTGCTTGTATATTTTTGAGATTAATACTTTGTCCGTTACTTCATTTGCTATTATTTTCTCCCATTCTGAAGGCTGTCTTTTCACCTTGCTTATAGTTTCCTTTGTTGTGCAAAAGCTTTAAGTTTAATTAGATCCCATTTGTTTATTTTTTCTTTTGTTTCCATTACTCTGGGAGGTGGGTCATAGAGAATCCTGGTATGATTTATGTCAAGGAGTGTTTTACCTATGTTTTCCTCTAGGAGTTTTATAATTCCTGGTCTTACATTTAGATCTTTAATCCATTTTGAGTTTATTTTTGTGTATGGTGTTAGAAAGTGTTCCAGTTTCATTCTTTTACAAGTGGTTGACCAGTTTTCCCAGCACCACTTGTTAAAGAGATTGTCTTTTCTCCATTGTATATTCTTGCCTCTTTTGTCAAAGATAAGGTGTCCATAGGTTCATGGATTTATCTCTGGGCTTTCTATTTTGTTCCATTGATCTATATTTCTGTCTTTGTGCCAGTACCATACTCTCTTGATGACTGTTGCTTTGTAATATAGCCTGAAGTCAGGCAGGTTGATTCCTCTGGTTCTATTCGTCTTTCTCAGGATTGCTTTGGCTATATGAGGTTTTTTGTAATTCCATACAAATTGTGAAATCATTTGTTCTAATTCTCTGAAAAATACCATTGGTAGCTTGATAGGAATTGCACTGAATCTGTAGTTTGCTTTGTTACCTGGACTTTTAAAAACTAGGACTTTAAGAAGCAATGTTGTGTAGGTACGCTGAATATATATTTTTCCTTCTGGGCAAAAGTAAGGCTAAATTTATAAGTCTTTCATGGAGCAGCTGGTTCTGCCCTTTTTCTATTTTAATAACCTAAAGTAGTTGTCAGGGAGTGAAAGTTGTTCCATGCTGCCACAACGACAGAGGTTCCCAAGACACTGCTGCTAAGTCGCTTCAGTCGTGTCTGACTCTGTGCGACCCAGTAGAGTGCGGCAGCCCACCAGGCTCCCCCATCCCTGGGATTCTCCAGGCAAGAATACTGGAGTGGGTTGCCATTTCCTTCTCCAATGCATGAAAGTGGAAAGGGAAAGTGAAGTCGCTCAGTCGTGTTCGACTCTTAGCGACCCCATGGACTGCAGCCCACCAGGCTCCTCCGCCCATGGGATTTTCCAGGCAAGAGTACTGGAGTGGGGTGCCATTGCCTTCTCCTCCCAAGACACTGACACTCTCCATTTGCAATCAGTTAGGTGAGTCCTGTAGATGACACAGGGGACCCCAGTCTTCTGATGCCTCCAGCCTCTGGGCGGGCATCATCGGTTCCCCAGGAGCCCAGGTGCGGGTCGTGGCGGGGGGGGGGGGGGGGGGGGTGGTGTGGGGAAGGGGGTTGCTGCCTGGTGGGGTAGGTTGGGGAGGGGGGCTTGTCCAGGTACAGAAGGAGTGCAGGAACGTGGAAGCCTTGGCACGGGGCGGAGGGCGGGGTGTCTGGGCGGCGGTGGGGCGGGGCAGGGCGAGCCCAGTTTGAGTGCTCCCATCTAGCCTTCAGCGACAGGCTTGGGAGACGGAAGAAGTACTGGTCCAAAGGGAGCAGGCGGAAGGCTGGCGCTGCCTAAGTCCAGCGCCTCCAGGCGCGTCCAATAAACTCGAGGGAGTTGCGCTTCCTAGGCCCCGCCCCCGCACGCTGCCTCCGCCCGCTTCCTCCGCCATCTTACTCCGGGGTCTTCTGCTGTGGGAGCTGTGGTGCGGTAATGTAGCTGCGGCAGCCCCAGCCTAACCTTGGCCTGGGCCCCCTCCCCAGGCTCCTGCGTGTTTGGAGGCCCCCCAGCCATATCTCTCTGAGCTGAGCCAGGAGGCGAGCACAGAGGAGAGAGTGAGTCATGGTGGCATCACTTGGCACCTCCCTGGGAGGGACGTCCCAGGGTACCACACCTCTGTTCTCTCTTGGGGAGTCGAAGGCCAGCGGTGGTGAAACCCGTCCCCTCCCAGCCATCAGCTGACCGGAGACGGGAGCTGCAGAGAGAGGGGAATGCATGCTGTTCGAGTATTTTTAAGTGTGCGTGGTAAGTCGCTCAGTCGTGTCTGACTCTTTGTGACCCTATGGACTGTAGCCCGTTAGGCTCCTCTGTTCAGTGAATATCTCAACTGTTTGCAAAGCTTTTAGATGCTGTTGCTACCTGCCGAGTCGAAGGAAGTGAATGCACTTCCAGCAAGACATTAATTAAATCTGTTCTCTGTGTCAATGAGCTTATTTTGTTGTTGTTGTTAAAGGTTTTAATTTTGGCCGTGAAGCACAGCTTGTGGTATAGTTCCCCAAGTGAAAGACACTCAGTTGTGTCCAACTCTTTGCTATCCAGTGGACTGTAGCCCGCCAGGCTTCTCTGTCCATGGAATTCTCCAGGGAATAACAGTGGAGTGGGTTGCCATTTCCTTCTTCTCCAGGGGATCCTCCCAACCCAGGAATCCAACCCAGGTCTCCTGCATTGCAGACAGATTCTTTACCATCCGAGCCACCAGGAAAGCCACTTAGCTCCTCAACCAGGGATTGAACCCTAGCCTTTGGCTGTGAGAGAACTCAGTCCTAACCACTGGACTACAAGGGAATTCCTCTCCACTCCCCCCCTCCTTTTTTTTTTTAGATTTAGATCATTTGAGTGATGCTTTGGACTTCGCTGGTGGCTCAGACAGTAAAGTGTCCACCTACAATTCGGGAGACCAGGTTCGATCCCTGGGTTGGGAAGATCCCCTGGAGAAGGAAATGGCAACCCACTCCAGTACTCTTGCCGGGAAAATCCCGGGGACATAGAATCCTGGTACGCTACAGACAATGGGGTCACAAAGAGTCAGACACGACTGAGCAATTTCACTTCACTTTTTAGTTATTGAATTAGGGTGGAATTAGTGATGGTGGAAAGAGTTTTCAGGGTAAAAAATATTAATAATAATAATAGTAGGAAAAGAGGAGGAGGAGAAGGAAAAACAGCTTTTCTTGGGTGTTTAATATTTGGGAGGCACATTTTTAAGCTCTTCTATTGATTCATTCCAATAGAATGAATAGATTCATTCCAATAGGTCAGTTTTCATTCCAATCCCAGAGAAAGGCAATGCCAAAGAATGCTCAAACTACCGCACAGTTGCACTCATCTCACACACTAGTAAAGTAATGCTCAAAATTCTCCAAGCCAGGCTTCAGCAGTATGTGAACCGTGAACTTCCTGATGTTCAAGCTGGTTTTAGAAAAGGCAGAGGAACCAGAGATCAAATTGCCAACATCTGCTGGATCATGGAAAAAGCAAGAGAGTTCCAGAAAAACATCTATTTCTGCTTTATTGACTATGCCAAAGCCTTTGACTGTGTGGATCACAATCAACTGTGGAAAATTCTGAAAGAGATGGGAATCCCAGACCACCTGACCTGCCTCCTGAGAAATCGGTATGCAGGTCAGGAAGCAACAGTTAGAACTGGACATGAAACAACAGACTGGTTCCAAAACGGGAAAGGAATATGTCAAGGCTGTATATTGTCACCCTGCTTATTTAACTTATATGCAGAGTACATCATGAGAAACGCTGGACTGGAAGAAGCACAAGCTGGAATCAAGATTTCTGGGAGAAATATCAATAACCTCAGATACGCAGATGACACCACCCTTATGGCAGAAAGTGAAGAGGAACTTTTTAAAAAGCCTCTTGATGAAAGTGAAAGAGGAGAGTGAAAAAGTTGGCTTAAAGCTCAATATTCAGAAAACGAAGATCATGGCATCTGGTCCCATCACTTCATTGGAAATAGATGGGGAAACAGTAGAAACAGTGTCAGACTTTATTTTTTGGGGCTCCAAAATCACTGCAGATGGTGACTGCAGCCATGAAATTAAAAGACACTTACTCCTTGGAAGGAAAGTTATGACCAACCTAGACAGCATATTCAAAAGCAGAGACATTACTTTGCCAACAAAGGTCCATCTACTCAAGGCTATGGTTTTTCCTGTGGTCATGTATGGATGTGAGAGTTGGACTGTGAAGAAGGCTGAGCACCCGTGCCGAAAAATTGATGCTTTTGAATTGTGGTGTTGGAGAAGACTCTTGAGAGTCCCTTGGACTACAAGGAGATCCAGCCAGTCCATTCTGAAGGAGATCAGCCCTGGGATTTCTTTGGAGGAGAAAGTACTGGAGCTGAAACTCCAGTACTTTGGCCACCTCATGCGAAGAGTTGACTCATTGGAGAAGACTGTGATGCTGGGAGGGATTGGGGGCAGGAGGAGAAGGGGATGACAGAGGATGAGATGGCTGGATGGCATCACCAACTCTATGGATGTGAGTCGGAATGAACTCCGGGAGTTGGTGATGGACAGGGAGGCCTGGCGTGCTGCGATTCATGGGGTCCCAAAGAGTCGGACACGACTAAGTGAACTGAACTGATTGATTCATTTACTTGGATGGTAAGGATGGTGGTTTACTGAGCTCCAAGATGGGCTGAAACACAAGCTGTAAGAGCTGAGGCATCTGGGAGGATGGGTGATGAGTCATAGTGAAACAAGGGGATAAAGGGTGAACCAGGGAAAAGAGGGAAATAAGAAGGAGAGAGTGGAAATTTGACAGAAGTCCGAGGAGTTGGGAATGGGTATAGAGTTCAGAGTACCTGGAGTGGCTGATTTGAACTTTGAGATTTCTGTTGTCAGGTAGGGGTAATTGGAGGATGAGAAAAAAAAGATGTGAAGGGATTGTTCTCAGTGATAGTGAAGCTGGAGAACTGCAGGTGAGCAAGTGCTACGATGCAGAGGAGAGAGGAAGATGGATCAGGCAGTGTAGATAGGTTGTAAGGGAATGTCACTAATGGAAAACAAATTCAGAACATGGGCTCTGTAGCGGATGAGCTGGGCAGGCTTCATGAACAGTGTATCTCCTAACCCGGCATGGATGGAGCTCTGGCAGGACCACTGTATGTGTTCCTAAACCAGGGTAGAGTTGAGCTGTGATTGATTGGTGGGTAGGAGAGTAAGTTGACAATCAGACAGGGAAGAGGCCTATACCTGGAGGTGGGTTTGATTTATCTGCTTGACCAGTTGTAAATGAGAGATGCCAGTTGTAAATGAGAGATCAGCTTTTTATGTGTGAAGTAAGTCAATATTAATTAGCAGCGAGTAGCTCTGACTCTTATTTTCTTAAACTGAAAGCATCAAAAGTCCTTTTGCAATGACCTGCATTATCCCCAGGAAGCTACATAACTCATGTCCCCATGCCTTGCTCCTTGTTCAAGGAGATTTAGTGGGGCTGACTGGCAGGCCTCTCAGGAAAGCCTGTGGAGTTCAGCACTGACACTGCATTTGGTGCCACTGTTTAAGCCATTTCACTGTGTGTAAAGGTCCATTCATTTACTCTAATGTGTACTTTGCAAAGCATTTATGAGGTGGTCCCTTGAGATTTCTTATTCTCCCAGGGGTTGATGCAATGTAGCTTGGAATAGATCCAACAATCAGTAAGAGGAAGGTACTCTATAGCTGTCTTTTTTTTTTTTTTAACAGTTTTATTTCATTTTTAATTAGAGGATAATTAATTTTGATGGTTTCTGCCATACATCAACATGAATCAGCCATAGGTTTACAGATGTCCCCTCCCTCTTGAACCTCCTTCCCACCTCTCATCCCATCCCACTCCTCTAGGTTGTCGCAGAGCCCCAGTTTGAGTTCCCTGAGTCATACAGCAAATTCCCACTGACTCTCTAATTTACATATGGTAGCATATATGTTTCCATGCCACTCTCACCCATTCCTTCCTCCTCCCCCATCTCCATAAGTCTGTTCTCTGTTTGCGTCTCCATTGCTGCCCTGCAGATAGGTTCAGCAGTGCCATCTTTCTAGATTCCCTATATGTGTGTTAATATACAATATTTGTTTTTCTCTTTCTAACTTGTTCACTCTGTGTAATTGGCTCTAGGTTCATCTACCTCATTACCATTGACTCAGATGCATTCCTTTTTATGGCTGAGTAATATTCCGCTGTATATATGTACCACAGCTTCTTTATCCATTCATCTGTCGATGGACATCTAGGTTGCTTTCATGTCCTAACTGTTGTAAATAGTGCTGCAGTGAACATTGGGGTACATGTGTCTTTTTCAATTATGGTTTCTCCAGTGACTTTTAATCTCAGTTATTCCATTGCTCATTGTTGATTGTTTATTCTTCAATTCTTCAAGGTCCTTGTTAAACATTTCTTGTATCTTCTCAATCTGTGCCTCCAGTCCATTTATCTGAGCCTCCATTTTATTTCCAAAATTCTGGATCAAGTCTACTATCATTCCTTTGAATTCTTTTTCAAGTAGATTGCCTATTTCCTCTTCATTTGTTTGGTCTTGTCAGTTTTAACCATGGTCCTTCAACTGCTGGATGTTTCTTTGTCATTTCATTTTGTTTATTTACTGTGTTTGAGGTCTGCTTTCTGCATAGTGGAATATTGTAATTCCTTTTAACCGAGGAGTCTGCCTCCATGGGTGGGTGGGACCAGTGCCTTGTGAAGGTTTCCTGCTTGGGGGGATTTGTATGTGTGTTCTGGTGGGTGGAGTTAGACCTCGTCTTTCTGAAGAGCAGTGGCTGGGTCCAATAGAGTGCTTTGGGGTGTCCATGGATTCAGTATGGCTTTGGGCACCCTGTCTGCCAGCAGGCGGGATTGTGCTTCTGTTTGGTTGAAGGATAGGTCAGGGGTGTTCGGCACTCCAGCCTTCTGGCTTTGGGGTGTGGCTTAGTCAAGTGTTGAGATGGAGGCCTTTGGGAGGGTGCTAACCTATCAGTGTTCTATGGGGCCGGGAGTTCTCTAGTGATCCAAAGTCCTGGAGCCATTCAGTTGAGTTCAGTTCAGTTGCTCAGTCATGTCCGACTCTGACTCCATGGACTGTGACACACCAGGCTTCCCTGTCCATCACCCATTGAGTCAGTGATGCCGTCCAACTGTCTCATCCTCCGTTGTCCCCTTCTCATCCTGCCTTTAATCTTTCCCAGCATCAGGGTCTTTGCCAGTGAGTCAGTTCTTCACATCAAGTGGCCAAAGTATTGGAGCTTCAGCTTCAGCATTAGTCCTTCCAGTTAGACATTAGCCATTTCCTTCTCCAGGGGATCTTCTCGACCCAGGGATTGAACCCAGGTCCCTTGCATTGCAGGCAGATTCTTGACTGTCTAAGCCACGAGGGAAGCCCCTAACAAATGCCTAGCACTGATTAAATATTCAACAAATACACGTTGAAAATGTCTTAAAAGTATGGTCGTGAATAGCAGAGGTTGATTATCATGATTATTGTTATTATTTCACAAGTCTTTTCTATAACATTATGAGCAGGAATGTGTGTGGTAGAATATGGGAACATGGTACAGTTTCCAACTGTGTGTATTCATCTGAAAGTGTCCAGGGTGACAGCTGGTTCTCAGTTACCTTCTAAAGACAGTGACAGGATTTTTCATTGCTTTGTGTTTTTTTTTTTAAACATTCCTTTGGTTTCTCATCTTGACTTCCCTGGTGGCTCAGACGGTAAAGCGTCTTGCTGACAATGCAGGAGACCTGGGTTCGATCCCTGGGTTGGGAAGATACTCTGGAGAAAGAAATGGCAACCCACTCCAGTACTCTTGCCTGGAAAATCCCATGGACAGAGGAGCCTGGTGGGCTACAGTCCATGGGGTTGCAAAGAGTCGGACACGACTGAGCAACTTCACTTTCACTTTTCTTTTGGTTTCTCATCTACTCGTTGCTGTCTAGTGGCTAAGTCCTGTCAGACTCTTTGTGAACCCATGGACTGTGGCCCACAAGCTCCCCTATGCATGGGATTTCCCAGGCTAAAAAAGCCAGGTTTGGGGGAAGAGGATATGGGCAGAGGCCTCTGAGGACACAGGAACAGAAAAGCCTGACAGGAGGGGCCAAGGGTCAGGCAGCTTGGGTTTTAGGTGAGGTCTAGGCAGGGCTGCGGGAGAAGGCAACAGCACCCCACTCCAGTACTGTTGCCCGGAAAATCCCATGGATGGAGGAGCCTGGTAGGCTGCAGTCCATGGGGTCGCACAGAATCGGACACGACTGAAGCGACTTAGCAGCAGCAGCAACAGGCAGGGCTGGAACTGCTGCTCCCAGGCCTGGCCATGGACACTGCCCAGCACCCCTTCTCCCTGTCATCTATCTGTCCTGCCCCATGTACTCCACATCTCTGGTTCCCAGGGGCTCTGGGGTCTAGCCTATGATACTTGCTGGGCTCCAGACACAGCTGTCTGCTTGCAGGTGTGTGGTAGCAACTGAAGTGCTCTTAATGACTCATTGCAACTCTGGCAAGCAGGACAGAGATCTGGCTTTGAGGAGCTGAGGGACCTACATTGGTCCCAGGGGCAGAGGTCAGACCAGAGCTATTGAAGAAGGAACCAGAGGAGTTCTTGAAAACCTTATGAAATTGGTTTTTAGGAAGCAGTACCGAAAAGCTATAAATGAAAATCTGATAAAGTGTGACACAAACATAAGGTATTGCTCTTACTGGTGTTTTGTAGAAAGC
Source organism: Bubalus kerabau (assembly GCF_029407905.1). Classification (NCBI taxonomy): domain Eukaryota; kingdom Metazoa; phylum Chordata; class Mammalia; order Artiodactyla; family Bovidae; genus Bubalus; species Bubalus kerabau. The sequence goes on from NC_073642.1 coordinate 29,794,855, forward strand.
TGGATTACATGTGTTCTATAATCAGCATGTTTATCCCAGAACTTTCAGTTTTATTTCTGCCACAAAGCCTCACAGCTTCATGCAAGGTATTTTCCATATTCAGAAAAATGAGTGGTGACACTGCTGAGAAGGAGGCTTGAACTGGAATCCAGCACGCGGGCACGTGCAGGGTTCGCAGTATTGCCCCACAGTCCCTGGAGGCCTGGATCCTGCTGGGGAGTCTGGTCTGAGCCAGAAGAAAGCAGACAGTAGACGTTTCAGAAGGGCTCAGTGAAGGGCACCCTGCCAGGCTATCTGGAACCCACCTCAGTCCAGCAGTGGGACCCAAGCCTTCTTAGGCTCCAGGGATGAGGTAGCATCCCCAGTCGGAGGTGGAGGGGAATAAAGTAGGCTGACTTTCTTTCCTTCTCTTTGATGTCATGCCTGTGTTATGCTGCACTACAGTTGATGTGCAGTGCTGTGACTGTTGTCAGCACACAGCCGCCGGATTCAGATACGATGTATCCATGGGTAATCTCTGTTCTTTCCTGGATTTTTTGCCATAGAAGTTGAGCTGATTGCTGAGCATTAGGTCCTTGTGGATTGTGCATCTCAGATTCAGTTTTCTGTGTATACAATGAAGGAAGGTAGGAGATAAATTCTGTGGATACTCTCCTAGAGATAGATTTCTGTGTTTATGTGGAAGGAAGGAAGGAAGGAAGGAAGGAAGGGATAAAGAGGATAATCCTTGTGGCTTATCTACTACAGATACAGAATCCCATGTCTAAGGTAGTTGGGACCTCTCAGTTCATTCCTTGTTTTTCAGTTTTTTTCCCCCCCTTGGGGACCCTTTGTTGGGCTTCCAATTCTCCTGTGCTTTTCTGGTTGTAAATTTGTTACTTTGTATGTCAGTTTCTCTTTTGCCTGGAAGGTACATCATATAAATACTACTGTCTTCTTCTGCTTGATTGATTTCCCTTCGTGTGATTCTTCAAAGTCCATCCCTGTGGCTGCCAGGGTCATAGCTTCCTCACTTCAGTGGCATATTTTTATGGCTGAGCAGTAGTCAATCATATATATGTACATTTTGTTTAAGCTTTAATCTCTCAGTGGAGATTTTGTTGGTTGTCTGTCTTGGTTACTGGAGTCAGTACTGCAGTTGGAGGGCTCTAACAAAACCTTGTGCACACTGGGACCCAGAGACTCCCCAGAGACTGAGCCAGACCTGCCTCTGAATGTTTGAGTGTCTCCTGCAGAGGCACGGGTCAGCAGTGGCCTGCAGTGGGGACAGGGGCTCTGGCTGCTGCAGACCTGGGAGGCATGGCATGTGGCATAAGTCCTCTTGGAGGAGGTCACCATTAGCGCCTCCATAGAGCCACTGAGAAGACAACCCACAAACTGGAGATCAACTATACCAAAGAAGTTCTTGCACTGTTAGAAAAGTTCTAGGACTCACAACAGATTTCCCAACCTGCGGATCTGGTAAGGGACTGAGAACCCCCAGAGAATTGGACTTTGAAGGCCAGTGGGATTTGATTACAGAACTTCCACAGGATTGGCAAAACAGACTCTTGTAGGGCACAAACAAAACATTATGTGCACCAGGACCCAGGAGAAAGGAGCAAAGGAGCAGTGACGCCACAAGAGACTGAGCCAGAGTTGCCTGAGTGTCCAGTCTCTGGTGGAGGGGTGGGTTGACTGGCTTGCTGCAGGGTCAGGGGCACAGAATACAGCAGGGCTGGCATACGTCCTTTTGAAGGAAATTGCCATCAGTGCCATCACCCCTATGTAGTTTACCCTGATGCCAAACAAAAGGAGGTAACACAACCCCTGTCTATCAACAGAAAATAGATACAAACTTCACCGAGCATGACCTGCCAGCCGGAACAAACCCAGATTCCCCTACAGCCAGTGCCTCCCATCAGGAAACTTCCACAAGCCTCGTATCTTTATCCATCAAGGGCAGACAGAATGAAAACCACAATCACAGAAAACTAACCAATCTGATCACATGGATCATAGCCTTGTCTAACTCAATGCAACTATGAGCCATGCCGTGTAGGGCCACCCAAGACAGACGGGTCACGGTGGAGAGTTCTGACAAAATGTGGTCCACTGGAGAAGGGGATGGCAAACCACCTCAGTATTCTTGCATTGAGAACCCTATGAACAGGCAAAAAGTTATGACACTGAAAGATGAACTCCCCAGGTCAGTAGGTGCGCAATATGCTACTGGAGAAGAGTGGAGAAATAACCCTAGAAAGAATGAAGAGACAGAGCCAAAGCAAAAACAACTGAGTTGTGTATGTGACTGGTGATGCAAGTAAAGTGCGATGCCATAAAGAACAGTGTTGCATAGGAACCTGGAATGTTAGGTCCATGAGTCAGGGTAAACTGGAAGTGGTCAAACAGGAGATGGCAAGAGTGAACATCAACATTTTAGGAATCAGTGAACTAAAAATTGGACCGGAATGGGCAAATTTAATTCATATGACCATTATATCTACTACTGGGCAAGAATCCCTTAGAAGAAATGGAGTAGCCCTCACAGTGAACAAAACAGTCTGAAATACAGTACTTGGGTGTGCTATCAAAAATGACAGAATGATCCCTGTTCGGTTCCAAAGCAAACCATTCAATATCACAGTAATCCAACTCTATGCCCCAACTGCTAATGCTGAAGAAGCTGAACAGTTCTGTGGTGACCTATAAGACCTTCTAGAACTAACACCAATAAGAGATGTCCTTTTCATTATGCTGCTACTGCTAAGTCGCTTCAGTTGTGTCCGACTCTGTGCAACCCCATAGATGGCAGCCCACCAGGCTCCACTGTCCCTGGGATTCTCCAGGCAAGAACACTGGAGTGGGTTGCCATTTCCTTCTCCAGTGCATAAAAGTGAAAGTGAAGTCGCTCAGTCGTGTCTGACTCTTAGCGACCCCATGGACTGCGGCCCACCAGGGTCCTCCGTCCATGGGATTTTCCAGGCAAGAGTACTGGAGTGGGGTGCCTTTTCATTATAAGGAACTGGAATGCAAAAATAGGAAGTCAGGAGATATCTGGAATAACAGGCATGTTTGGCCTTGGAGTACAAAATGAAGCAGGGAAAAGGCTAACAGAGTTTAGCCAAGAGAATGCACTAGTCATAGCAAACACCCTCTTCCAACAACACAAGAGATGACGCTACACACTGCACATGGACATCACCAGAAGGTTGATACCGAAATCAGATTGATTATACTATTTGCATTTGAGAAGCTCTATTGCAGTCAGCAAAAACAAGACCAAGAGCTGCTCAGATCATGAACTGCTTATTGCCAGATTCAGACTTAAATTGAAGAAAGTAGGGAAAACCACTAAACCATTCAAGTATGACCTAAATCAAATCCCTTATGATTATACAGTGGAAGTGGCAAATAGATTCAGGGGATTAGATCTGATTGAGTGCTTGAAGAACTATGGATAGAGGTTCGTGACTTGTATAGGAGGCAGTGATCAAAACCATCCCCAAGAAAAAGAAATGCAAAAAGGCAAACTGGTTGTCTGAGGAGACCTTACAAATAACTGAGAAAAGAAGAGAAGCAAAAGGCAATGGAGAAAAGGAAAGATATACTCATTTGAATGCAGAGTCCCAAAGAATAGCAAGGAGAGATTCGAAAGCCTTCCTAAGTGATCAATGCAAAGAAATAGAGGAAACCAATAGAATGGGCAAAACTAGAGATCTCTTCAAGAAAATTAGAGATACCAAGGGAACATTTCATGCAAAGATGGGCACAATAAAGGACAGAAATGGTATGGACCTAACAGAAGCAGAATATATTAAGAAGAGGTGATAAGAATACACAGAAGAACTGTACAAAAATGATCTTATGACCCAGATAACCACAATGGTGTGAGCACTAACCTAGAGCCAGGCATCCTGAAGTGCAAAGTCAAGTATGCCTTAGAAAGCATCACTACAAACAAAGCTAGTGGAGGTGATGGAATTCCAGCTGAGCTGTTTCAAGTTCTAAAAGATGATGCTGTGAAAGTGCTGCACTCAGTATGCCAGCAAATGTGGAAAACTCAGCAGTGGCCACAGGACTGGAAAAGATCAGTTTTCATTCTAATCCCAAAGAAAGAATATGTCAAAAAATGCTCAAACTACCACACAATTGCCCTCATCTCACACACTAGCAAAGTAATGCTCAAAATTCTCCAAGCCAGGCTTCAACAGTTCATGAGCTTAGAACTTCCAGATGTTGAAGCTGGATTTAGAAAAGGCAGAGGAGCAAGAGATCAAATTGCCAACATCCATTGGATCATAGAAAAAGCAAGAGAGTTCCAAAAAACATCTATTTCTGCTTTATTGACTATTCCAAAGCTTTTGACTATGTGGATCACGACAAACTATGGAAAATTCATCAAGAGATGGGAATACCAGACCACCTGACCTGCCTCCTGAGAAATCTGAATGCAGGTCAAAAAGCAGTAGTTAGAACCAGACATGGACAATTTCAAATTGGGAAAGGACTGGGTCAAGGCTGTGATTGTCACTCTGTTTATTTAAGATATATGCAGAGTATACCATGCAAAATGCTGGGCTGGAAGAAGCACAAGCTGGAATCAAGATTGCAGGGATAAATATCAATAACCTTAAATATGCAGATGACACTATCCTTATGGAAGAAAGTAAAGAGGAACTAAAGAGCCTCTTGATGAAGGAAAGAGGAGAGTGAAAAAGCAGGCTTAAAACTCAACATTAAAAAAACTAAGATCATGGCATCCCATCAGTTCAGTTCAGTTGCTCAGTCGTGTCCAATTCTTTGCAACTCCATGGACTGAAGCACACCAGGCCTCCCTGTCCATCACCAACTCCTGGAGTTTACTTAAACTCATGTCCATTAAGTCGGTGATGCCATCCAACCATCTCACCCTCTGTTGTCCCCTTCTCCTCCTGCCTTCAATCTTTCCCAGTATCAGGGTCTTTTCATATGAGTCAGGTGGCCAAAGTATTGGAGTTTCAGCTTCAGTCCTTCCAATGAATATTCAGGACTGATTTCCTTTAGGATGGAATGATTGGATCTCCTTGCAGTCCAAGGGACTCTCAATAGTCTTCTCCAACACCACAGTTCAAAAGCATCAATTCTTCCATGCTCAGCTTTCTTTATAGTCCTGCTGCAGGGTTGGGGGCACTGAGACCTTTTGAAGGAGGTTGCCATTATCTTCATTACCTCCACCACAGTCTGGCCTCAAGTCAAGTAACAGGGAGGGAACACAGCCCTGCCTTTCAAGAGAAAATTGGATTAAAGATTTACTGAGTATGGCCCAGAGCATCAGAACAAGACTCAGTTTCCCCCTCAGTCAGTCTCCCCCATCAGGAAGCGTCTATAAGCCTCTTATCCTTCTCCATCAGAGGGCAGAGAGACTGAAAACCACAATCACAGAAAACTAACCAATCTAATCACATGGACCACAGCCTTGTCTAACTCAGTGAAACTATGAGCCCCGTGTAGGCCATCCCAGACAGACAGGTCATGGTGGAGAGTTCTGAAAAAATGTGGTCCAGTGGAGAAGGGAATGGCAAACCATTTCATTATTCTTGCCTTGAGAACCCCATGAACAGTATGAGAAGGCATCCCATCACTTCACGGCAAATAGATGGGGAAACAATGGAAACAGTGAGAGAGTTTATTTTCTTGGGCTCCAAAATCACTGTAGATGGTGACTGCAGCCATGAAATTAAAAATACTGGCTCCTTGGAAGAAAAGCTACAACAAACCTAGACAGCATATTAAAAAGCAGAGACTACTTTGCCAACAAAGATCCATATAGTCAAGACTATGGTTTTTCTAGTAGTCATGTATGGATGTGACAGTTGGACCATAAAGCAAGCTGAGTCCCGAAGGCTTGATGCTTTTGAACTATGGTGGTGGGGAAGACTCTTGAGAGTCCTTTGGACTACAAGGAGATCAAACCAGTCAATCTTAAAGGACATCAGTCCTCAGTATTCATTGGAAGGACTGATGCTGAAGCTCCAATACTTTGGCCACCTGATGCGAAGAACTGACTCATTAGAAAAGGCCCTGATGCTGGGAAAGATTGAAGGCAGGAGGAGAAGGGAACGACAGAGGATGAGATGGTAGGATGGCATCACCAACTCAATGGACATGAGTCTGAGCAAGCTCCGGGAATTGGTGATGGACAGGGAAGCCTGGTGTGCTGTAATCCATGGGGTCGCAAAGAGTCGGGTATGACTGAGTGACTTATCTGAACTGAACTGAACTGCAGTCTTGGTCGGGGTGCAGGTTCCTTTTGATCTGTGGTTTTCTTAGGAGATAGGCCCAGGTGTGGGAATTCCAAATCCTAGGATTAACCCCTCTGTAGAGTTTGTTTCAGGGTTTGAGAGAATGTCCATTGTACTGGCCGTTGCCAATTTTTTCCTTTATGGACAGTGTAGGGGAATCTTTTTTCCTCTAGGTTCTCACCCGTGTGTATTCTTTGTAGACCTGTCAGGATGAACATTGTGACTGATGGATTTGGTTTCCCATTGTTGTTCTGTTCGGCATTTCTGCAGCAATTAGGGATGCTAAGCATCTTGTCTTGTGGTGGAGGTTTGGGTGTGGTTTTTCCTTAAGGGGTGTGAGGTAAATTGACCTGTGGCAGTTGGCTTTCTAAAAGTAGGTTGTGTTTGGAATTTATTTCTGCAATACCAGCCCCAGAGCATTTCCTGAGGGCAGCTGTCAATCACATAGCCCCAGGTTTTGTGAGTTTGAGTTGGCATTGAGGGTTTGTGGTCAAGTTGTAGTTACAGGAAATGTCCACAAGGCAGCAGCACTTTTTCATGCATACCTCTGAATGGGGGGGCGGGCAACCAGAGCCTAAAGCAAATTAGGCTTACTGGGCTGTTAATTGGAGTGGAATGTGCCTGAGCAAACACTGAAGGTCTTGGATTGGTCAGCAGGAAAACAGTAGGACTCTATATCACCAAAACTACCATGGAATAGAAAAACCTTTTGAAAGAAAAACCTCTAATTGCGTTTGAAATCCACAGGCATATCAGAATTATCTTGGAATTTTTTGAAAAATACATATGCCCAGGTTTTTCTCTTTTGGGCCAGAGATCCTGATAGGTTTCTATTGAACAGAAATGTTTTAAAACAGCTGAACTCTATGATGACCTTTTACTTATACCTAGTTTGTTTCAGTTTTTCTATTTCGTGTTCAGAGCCCCCATGTCAGTTAGTTGATGTTCTCCAATTTCTACATCTTTCCTTCCCTCTGGATGTTCTTTCTTAGCCCTCACCATGTGTAGTAGAGAAGCTTCTCTATGCATATATGTATGTGTGTGTGTGTGTGTGTATAAATATGTAGAATGTATAAATTTTAGAAAACTTATAAATCTTTGCCCTACTAAAATTTTTTTGATGTTTGATTCTACTTGTTTGACTTAGTAGGAGCAGAATGCTACATTTCTAATTTAAAAAAAAAATAGGCAACAAGCAACAGAGGTCTACTGTATATCACAGGGAACTATAGTCAATATCTTATAATAACCTCTACTGGAAATTAATTTCAAAAATAATTTGTGTGTATACATATACCTGAGTCCAGTTGCTGTGCACATGAAATACTGTGTCAACTATGCTTCTATCAAACGTATATATATGTGTGTGTGTGTATATATATGTATATATATAATTTAACAAAAGACATCTAAGGGCTTCTTTCTCAGTACTTTGTCCCCCTAAAGCATCACATACACAGCCCTCACTGGACTAATAACTACCTGGCTACAGCACCCTCCTGAGGGTGCTTGGATGGAAATAGGACAAGGAGTTCGTCAAGGCTGTATATTGTTACTCTGCTTATTTAACTTACATGCAGAGTACATAATGAGAAATGCTGGGCTGGAAGATGCACAAGCTGGAATCAAGATTGTTGGGAGAAATATCAATAACCTCAGATATGCAGATGACACCACCCTTATGGCAGAAAGTGAAGAAGAACTAAAAAGCCTCTTGATGAAAGTGGAAGAGAGTGAAAAAGCTGGTTTAAAGCTCAATATTCAGAAAACGAAGATCATGGCATCCGGTCCCATCACTTCTTGGCAAATAGATGGGGAAACTCTTGGAGTCCTTTAATGGACCAGGACCTGGACATCCGGAGGCGATGATAAGAAAGTGAAAGAGAGAAAGAGGCTGATACTCCCTGGTTTACGCAGAAAACCAATAAAGTCCTTGACACAGGACTTGTGTTTCTCACGAAGGCACCGGGCGCCCTCTCTAGTGGGGGTGAAGGCACAGGGCGCCTTCTCCAGAGAGTCTTAGAAGCCCGGGCCGGAGAGTGAGCAAGACGGGTCTCTGCGCTCCAAGGAATCAGCCACAGAGAGAGAGAGAGAGAGAGAAAGAAAAAGACACGGGGACCCAAGCTCTGATGGAGCAAAGGTACTTTAATGATTTTTCTGTGAGTGTATAGAGGCTGTAGTACAAGAAGTTTCTTTGGTCGATGATAAAGATCAGAAAACCAAACATACAGTAACCGTTACCAAGGGAACAAGGGGTGATGATGGTCACAAGGTCAGGAGACAATCCATATCTCAAGAAAGGGGATCGAGACTAAGCAGTTTTGTCAAAAAGAGAATGTTTGCTAAAGGAGATTCAAGCCTGTCTCACACAATGACCCCAGTTCCTGGGAGCAGAATGCTGTTCTGCTTAAAAAGAAACAAAGGACTTGCGAGAAACAGCACATAGGAATCCTCCTGTTAAACATTCCCTGACAATTCCCTTATTTATAATATTTGTAAAAAGAGTTCTGACCATTAGAGTTTGTTTAGCTTTAACAATCTTTGCATGAAGGCAACGGTAGATGAGAAATAATTATCAAGACAGTCATTAAAATTACAGTTCTAGACCCAATGTTGTGAATAATACTTTGAAACCATCCACGTGGGTGTAGCCTAGATAATGATTAGCTAGTTGGTCAGCTAAAGTTTTCAAATTAGTGGAAGTGGGCCGATTATTAGAAAAGGTTTCAATATTTCTATTTGTAATAATTATACATTCAGAGAGACATTATCATGTATGTTTTGTAAATGAAATTTGATTTGTTCCCAGTTGTAGGCATTATTGTTGAAATGAACAGGAATAACAAAATAGAGTAGAATTCCAGTCACATTTTAACATTACCTGTTTTTGTACATCTGTTAATTGATCTCCAACCCATTTGATGGCTGTTTTTAGCTCCTGTATTTCCTCTTGAATATCCTCATCTATCTGAGATTGAGTGGCCCACATAGTATGGGTGTTGTTGCCATTTGTTGCAGGAAGGAGGACCCCTTCCAGGGCCCGAAACTGGACTCTTGTCTAACCCTCGGAAATGAATTGTCTGAGGAGACACGTGTGCTGACAAAGCAAGAGATTTTATTGGGAAAGGGCACCCAGGTGGAGAGCAGTAGGGTAAGGGAACCCAGGAGAACTGCTCTGCTGGGTGGCTCACAATGTCGGGTTTTATGGTGATGGGATTAGTTTCCGGGTCTTTGGCCAATCATTCTAATTCACAGTCTTTCCTGGTGGTGCACGCATCGCTCAGCCAAGAGGTATGCTAGCGAGAGGGATTCTGGGAAGTGGACGGACATGCAGTGTCTCCTTTAGACCTTTCCCGAACTCTTGCGGTTGGTGGTGGCTTATTAGTTCCATATTCCTTATCAGGATCTCCTGTCATAAAACAACTCATGCAGATGGTTAACTCTGGTGCCTGTGGGCGGTTTCAATCAGTGTGCTTCCCCTAACATGGGCATGTTTAGTCCAATTTTGAATAAAATTACGTGTTTGAATTGAGGTTTGTAAAGCAACGCCAGTGACAGCAGCAGTGGTGCAAATAGCTATTCATCTCAAAATGCCAAAAATCAGCCATCCAATGAAGCGTTTAGATCGTCGGAGCAATTTAGTAAGTAACTGGGAAGCAAGACCAGCCATGGGACCTTCTTCCTAGGGCTGTTGGAGATTTATTGGTAACCACAGATTATGTTGAAATCGAAGAATCAAAAGGGAGTCATTTCTCAAGGAAATAGAGGAGTTAAGTATATAGTTTACAATTTATGCAAGTTACAGAACATAAAGTCTTATTGAATTGTAAGTTTCCTATAGCTACAACAAAAGGAAGTGGAACACAGGCTTGTATAAAATATGATTGATTATAGCAAAAGAAATACTTGCTATGGCTCTGATTAGTCCCTGTGAAATGTCCAGTCCAAGTCCCAAGTTCCTCGATGCTTGTAGCAAGTTTCCAGATGTCCCATTGCTCAGGCCCAATGTGTCTATCAAGAACGACTCAAGGACGAGGGGGGGCCACTCCACCGTCAAGCCATCCAAGAAGTCCTCTGTCATGGTAATGCTTCATTGTAGTATTAGTAACCTTCTATGTTATTTAAATAATATAATCATATATAGTGTTGTTAATATCATCTGAGCAGTTAGATAACCATATACCATGGGGTCCCCAGTCAACAATTGTATGATTAGCCATAAACATTAATTTTCCTGATTTGGCCTGATATTTGTCCCAATGAACAGGAATATATTTAAAGTTCTTGTTAGTAAACCCTTTGCATAGCGTTCTTTGTTTTTGCCTTAACTCTTTCCCTAAAGTTTTAGTAGTGTAAACATGGCTCATGGACAAAGAAAGAGTAGTAAATAATTCAAGCAGTGTCCAAAAGTCCTCTTTTAGAGGCAAGGCGGAAGCCCAAGTTTGTTGGCTAACATTTATGCATAATTCTGTTGGGCCCATATACAAAGAAAGGACTTCATAACCTAGAGAGATTAGTTCTTTTTCTTCTTCAGGATGAGAGGGGCCCCTCCAAGTTCCAAGGAGGGAGCATATGTGTTGAGTCATTAGTGGATATGATTGGTCTTATATCTGTCCATTTTATAACCTACAGTAAAAAAAAGGGGGGTTAGGTATATAAGCCTAAGTGTGATCAATCAAGTCAGCCTGAGCAGGGGAAGCAAAAGCATGCAAAGCAAGCATAGCGAAGAAAAATATTTTCAGAATTCTGAGACATTCCCTTTTGAGAAATCAGATTTGCAGCTTGATTAGTAAGGGTATTTATCTGTCCCCAAGTAGGGAGATCATAAGGTTGGTGACGTCGAGTGTGGTGTTTTTTGGAAATTTTTAAAGTTGCCATGGCTTGTATCAGAATTCCTTCTTCCTGAAGTTTTTGTTGTATCATCTCTAGTCTGAATGTTGGGGGCCCCCTTAGGTTGAATCTTCTGAAGAGGAAGTCATATGAGTTCGTTGGATCCATCTGGAGAAATAGAAGCATATCCCTTTCCCTGTAAGATTGGTTTCTTAGATTTCCATAGATTAGTTAACCCGTCTTGATATCAAATGGGCAAAGGAAGGGAGGTGTCCTTTAGTGTTTCAAAATGTTTTTCTGCTTTTGTCAAAATATCTTCTTGCGGTAAGTAAAAAAAAAAAAAAAAAAAATTAAAACAAATCTATATTAACAATAGTTATAGAAAGAAAGGAAAGCGATAATGATGAAAACATTCCTAGGAAATATTTAAGTCCAAAAATAATCATCTAGAGATCTGTTTGGGGATTGGTAGATAATGTCCCCCAAGAGGACATTGAGAAGCTTTTATTTTAAATTGACCTTGACTCTTGACTACTTAAACCTTTCTTCTTGAATGTTGTTTCCATGAATTTGTTTATTTCTGTGTCAAAGGTATGTCATCATCTTGTTCAGCCAGTGCTATTGTTCTTCCTTTTCATATATGTAAATCAAATAGACCCAATTTTGGTTTTAAGTTAACTTCTTGGTCTTTGGGTATTTTGGAATTCACAACATTGATGTTGTTAGAGGTAGGTTTTTCTGGTTTTTAGAGTTTATGCCTCATGTTTAACAGATGGGACAGTCAGTGGCTTAAAGCAACCCTTTGTAGATACATGTACCCATTTAAAAAATATTTTTGCATTAGGCCCAGGTATTGGTGGCATAGTCTGTCTAATGTTATCAGTTCCAGCCAAGCAACATGTCAGTAAGTAAGTGTTTGCCTTAAGTACATGAGGTACTATAGTCTTGGTGTCATCATTAACTAACCATGAAAATTTGGCTGTGGTTTTGAAATAATGGGTTGATTTCTTTCTCATTTAGCATATATATTTTTTCTGATATAAAAAGAAATGGGATCTGTGTTTTAAATGGTTTGTGTTATTTGGGGCAAAGGATTAGGAGCAAACATTCAAATATTTTTTCTTAAGTGAAATTATTGAAAAGATGATGCAGAACAACTTGATAAATGAAATGTTGTTCATATCCAAATATATTTGACCTTGTCCTTGGAAAAGAAATGCAGCCTGGCAGTTGTTGAATCTCTTTGTTCAGTGTGTCAAGGAAGATGACTATACTTTCAAGACAGACCTAAAAAGAAGGTGAATATTTTGCACTTTTGATACCCTTAGGAATAAATAACTTATTTGGCAAATGGTGTCCTTTTTATGTTGTTTTTGTTTTGTATTGTGAAACAGACATTGAAGTTGGTGTTCTTTTGTTTTAAGAATCTTATAGACTGGAAATAGAAATAAAGCTATATTAACAGTAGTTATAGGCTTAAAAAATATATTGTGCCAGAATCTAGTAAAGTCTGCTCTTGATAAGGAAGATAAAAGTGTTCCTGTGTATTTTTCTTTATTTAATTTTCTATTTGTAGTTAGAGTGTGTAATGTGTTTGTTTAATTATGTCTTGTGTTTGTGGATTATAAGGAATGTCTGTATTCTGTTTAATAGAGAATGAATGTAAAAATTGTTTGAATTTGCTTAGAAATATAGGTAGGACCATTGTCTGTTTTTATAGAATTAGGTATTCTCATTATTGTAAAGTAAGCTAATAGGTGGGTTATAACATATTGTGTAGTTTTATCTTGGAGAGGTGTGGTCCATATAAAAGAATTTGTATTGATTGAGACATGTAACAAGGAAGAGGAAGAAAGTTCAGGGCAGTGAGTTATATCCATTTGTCATAAAATTTTCTTTCATTTGTCATAAACTCTTTTATATTTTTGTATTCATCATTTTATTTGCCATTTCTTATATCTTTTTATCAAAAGCATATATCTTTTCTTTAGCAACTATGAAGTGTCTTGTATGTTAGTATTTTATAGATTGGTGAATATCTTTATTATATCATGTTATATAATACATTTATTTTAATATAAATATATATTTTTTTATTAATAGTTTAAAATCTCTTTAGTTTTTCTATAAGAAAAATTTTTTGTAAGAGGAAGTTAACATTCAGTGATTAATGTTTTAAAATCTTATTTCATTTGGAAATGACCTAGCTATTTAATAAACTTTTATTATTTAGTTTATTATAACTCCAGAAACTTAAGTTAACCCAATCCTAAGAGATTATTTTAGATTATAATAATAGATTATTCTATTAAAAATATAATTACTTAAAATAGAGTTTATCTAAAAGTTTTCATCTTACATATATATATATATATATATATATATATATATATATATATAAAGTTAACCTTTTGTTGACAAATTTAGTTTACCTTAAACCTAGGCATAATAAAAGTATTATATAATGTTGATGACTTAAGACATATCTTAATTAGATTAGCAAACAAGTGAATTTAAATAGAGCTCATTAACTTCACATCATTCAAAAACAAAGACATATATTGAGACATAGATAATTTTAGATAGATAGGCATAGTTTTACTCTTGAAATTTAAAATATCTTTTTGTTTTATTGTTTAATTTTAAATTTTTTAATTTTTTTTGAGATCCACCAATTCATTTATGGCTGGAGTCCTAGATAGAGTGGGCAGTGTATCCCAAGGACATGCATGATAAGAGTTAACTTTAGGTTTTTTCTTAGGCCTGTTTTTGTTTCCCAGGCAGAATTGGAGCTCCAGAAAAGTATTTTAGAAGTTAACCTTACCTATACAATATTGTAAAGGAATTAGCCTCTAATTAAAATAAATAAATTAAAAAAAAAAGTTAACCTTTTCTTAACTGCACGTGTAAAAAGAACTGGTTTTGCAATTTCAAAAAAGATTTTAATTTAATCAGTATTCTCTGGAGTCTAAAGAATATCATGGCCATTCAGTGTCAAAAATATCATTTCTCCTTTTTGTAGTTACAGTATATTATTAATGATATATGCATGAGGGAATTGCTGTCACATAGGAAGTAAAGCCTTGGCTATAAAATTTTGACAAATATTAGAATTCTTAAGCATATCTTGAGGTAACATAGTCTATTGAAATCTCTTATGAGTCCCGATATGATTAGGATAAGGGAAACAGAAAGTGAATCTTTCCCAGTCTAAAGGGTGTAGTTCAGTTCAGTTCAGTCGCTCAGTCGTGTCTGACTCTTTGCCACCTTGCCACCCCATGAATCGCAGCACGCCAGGCCTCCCTGTCCATCACCAACTCCCGGAGTTCACCCAGACTCACGTCCATCGAGTCAGTGATGCCATCCAGCCATCTCATCCTCTGTCGTCCCCTTCTCCTCCTGCCCCCAATCCCTCCCAGCATCAGAGTCTTTTCTAATGAGTCAACTCTTCTCACGAGGTGGCCAAAGTACTGGAGTTTCAGCTTTAGCATCATTCCTTCCAAAGAAATCCCAGGGCTGATCTCCTTCAGAATGGACGGGTTGGATCTCCTTGCAGTCCAAGGGACTCTCAAGAGTCTTCTCCAACACCACAGTTCAAAAGCATCAATTCTTCGGCGCTCAGCCTTCTTCACAGTCCAACTCTCACATCCGTACATGACCACAGGAAAAACCATAGCCTTGACTAGACGAACCTTTGTTGGCAAAGTAATGTCTCTGCTTTTCAATATGCTATCTAGGTTGGTCATAACTTTCCTTCCAAGGAGTAAGCATCTTTTAATTTCATGGCTGCAGTCACCATCTGCAGTGATTTTGGAGCCCAAAAAAATGAAGTCTGACACTGTTTCCACTGTTTCCCCATCTATTTCCCATGAAGTGGTGGGATCAGATGCCATAATTTTCGTTTTCTGAATGTTGAGCTTTAAACCAACTTTTTCACTCTCCACTTTCGCTTTCATCAAGAGGCTTTTTAGTTCCTCTTCACTTTCTGCCATAAGGGTGGTGTCATCTGCATATCTGAGGTTATTGATATTTCTCCCAGAAATCTTGATTCCAGCTTGTGCTTCTTCCAGTCCAGCATTTCTCATGATGTACTCTGCATATAAGTTAAATAAGAAGGGTGACAATATACAGCCTTGACCTACTCCTTTCCCTATTTGGAACCAGTCTGTTGTTCCATGTCCAGTTCTAACTGTTGCTTCCTGACCTGCATACAGATTTCTCAAGAGGCAGGTCAGGTGGTCTGGGATTCCCATCTCTTTCAGAATTTTCCACAGTTGATTGTGATCCACACAGTCAAAGGCTTTGGCATAGTCAGTAAAGCAGAAATAGATGTTTTTCTGGAACTCTCTTCCTTTTTCCATGATCCAGCGGATGTTGGCAATTTGATCTCTGGTTCTTCTGCCTTTTCTAAAACCAGCTTAAACATCAGGAAGATCACGGTTCACATATTGCTGAAGCCTGGCTTGGAGAATTTTGAGCATTACTTTACTAGCGTGTGAGATGAGTGCAATTGTGCGGTAGTTTGAGCATTTTTTGGCATTGCCTTTCTTTGGGATTGGAATGAAAACTGACCTTTTCCAGTCCTGTGGCCACTGCTGAGTTTTCCAAATTTGCTGGCATATTGAGTGCAGCACTTTCACAGCATCATCTTCCAGGAATTGAAAGAGCTCAACTGGAATTCCATCACCTCCACTAGCTTTGTTTGTAGTGATGCTTCCTAAGGCCCACTTGACTTCACATTCCAGGATGTCTGGCTCTAGGTCAGTGATCACACCATTGTGATTATCTGGGTTGTGAAGATCTTTTTTGTACAGTTCTTCTGTGTATTCTTGCCATCTCTTCTTAATATCTCCTGCTTCTGTTAGGTCCATACCATTTCTGTCCTTTATCGAGCCCATCTTTGCATGAAATGTTCCCTTGGTATCTCTAATTTTCTTGAAGAGATCTCTAGTCTTTCCCATTCTGTTGTTTTCCTCTATTTCTTTGCATTGATCGCTGAAGAAGGCTTTCTTATCTCTTCTTGCTATTCTTTGGAACTCTGCTTTCAGATGCTTATATCTTTCCTTTTCTCCTTTGCTTTTTGCTTCTCTTCTTTTCACAGCTATTTGTAAGGCCTCCCCAGACAGCCATTTTGCTTTTTTGCATTTCTTTTCCATGGGGATCGTCTTGATCCCTGTCTCCTGTAGAGGTATATTAAAAAAAGCAATCTTGTAAATCAGTAACAATAATGTACTAATTTTGAGGAATAGTAGTAGGTGATGGGATCCCTGGTTGTAATGTGTCCATAGGTTTCATAGATGCATTAACTTTTCTAAGGTATGTTAAGAGACACCATTTGTTAGATTTCTTTTTTATAACAAAAATAAGAGAGTTCCAAGAACAGCAAGATTCCTCAATATGTTTCAATTCTAATTATGTGTCTATAAGTTCTTTGGTAGCTTGTAATTTTTCTTTCGTAAGGGGCAATTGCTCTGTCCAAATAGGCTTGTCATTCTTCTCAGTTATTTTAATAATTGCTTTGTTTGTCAAATGAGCAGTGGTCCCTAGGAAAAATGTGGAATGTATATCTGAGTTTGCCATTGCATAAGTAAGTCTCTTTCTATTAGATTCAGGGGTGCATTTATCACATAAGGTCTTAATGTTGTAGGTTGGCCTTTTGGTCTTTCATATGGGTAGATCAAAACATTTTGATAAATTTCTTGTACTTTGGTTTGAGAAATTCCCACAATTTGGCAAGAGACCTTTTGTATAGGCCAGGATTTGGGCCATAAGTGTTTGGAAATAATAGTAATACTAGATCCAGTGTTGAGGAGACCAGAAAATCTTTTATTATTAATTTTGATATTTATATTTGGTTGGGCATATTCAGATACCAATGATGTCCATAAGGATTGTTTTTGATCTGTACTGCCAAACCCGTCTGTCCGTACATTATTAGAGGAGTTAATAGAAATATAAGGCAAAAGAAGTAATTGAGCAATTTTGTCCCTCTTTTTGAATTGCCATAGAACCTGAGATGACATCACAATTTGAATCTCTTCTTTATAATTTAAATCAGTTATTCCAGGGTGAACAGTAAATCCTTTAGAAGCCAAACTAGATTGGCCAAATAAAAGACTGAAGGTTTGTGGGGGCAGGGGTCCAAAAAGTCTGGTAGATATTCTAGAAGGGACTGCTTGAGGGTAAAGGAAAAAATCATTTAGGGCTGGTATATTGAAGGTAACACTGCCGGATGTTGAGGGTTTGAGGGAAAAGATAGAATTTACCCCTGGATTTTGTTGTAGGGGACTTGGGGGGGGGTCCCCTGTTTGGAGTTCCCTGGAATAGGTTTTCCTTCAATATCAAATTTAGATTTACAGTCTTTGGCCCAATGCATTCCTCTACAGCAGCGAGGGCAAATCCTTGGAGGTTTTTTTTATTAGCCTTCTTAGGGCAGTCCCTTTTTAAATGGTTTTTATCTCCACATGTAAAGCATCCTTCATTTCCCTTTTGAAAGCCATTGTTTCAGCTAGCATTTTCATCTTTTGAGTTTCTGACCCTAGATTGTGAGAAGCCTTCAAATAATCAATAATAGTCCCAGTCTCACGAATTGCAGCGATAGCTCTTTGGTATTCCTGATTAGCATTCTCACAAGCAAGTAATTTCTCTAGCTGTTTCTTGGTTTCTTCTCTGATTACAGTATGGGAAATAGCAGTTTCTAATATAGCTAAAAAATTAGTATAACTTTCATTAGGTCCTTGTAATATTTTAGTGTAACTACCTGTAGGCTCTCCTTGAGGAGTAATTCGATCCCAAGCTCTAAGGGCCACTGTTTTTAATTGTTGATGCAACAAAGGAGGGCATTGTATTTGAGTTTCTGTGGTATCAAATTGTCTGGAGCCAGTTAACATTTCATAAGTAATCTGGTTTTGGGGAGTGCCAGCTCAAGCATTCTTGTTAGCATGATCTCTGGCTATATCAGGAAACCACATTGTCCATTGAAGATATTCTCCCAGTTGAAGGAGAGCTTTTATTAAAGTTTGCCAGTCATAGGGAATAAAGTTTCCAATAGAAGATGCCACAACATTTAGAAGCTCTCTAGTAAAAGGAGAATGTGGGCCATACATAGTTATAGCCTTTTTCATTTGTTGCATGTGAAAAAGATTAATACCATCATATTGAGGTATTATGTGCCCTTGAGTGTCAGAATTTCTTAAAACTGGAAAGATGGAAAAACCATCAGCATCAGAAACTTGTCATTGCAAAGCCAGTAATTCAGAGAGCCTCTGCTGCGGAGGAGAGTGAATAAGTGCTGATTTTTTGCAAATATGAGTCTGTATCAAGGACTTATCATAATTGTCCTTAAGAGCATTACCAGTTTTAGTGTCAAAAAACGCCTAAGGAGAATCATTGTCAGAATCATTAAGTTCTAACAAAGGAGAGACTTCTGGATTCATGCCTGCTGGCAGAGGAGGAGCAATTGGAGCAGCCGGGGCAAGGCTAGTAGGAAAATTTTGAAATATTTTATGTTGTTCTAATTGGGCCTTTTGTAAAGTTTTATCATCTAATTAATATTCATGCGATAAGTGTTCTGTCTGTTGTCGAATATTCAGAGGGTTGGAATATACCTTGAAATGGCCAGAAATCACTTGGAATATTTTTTCCTTGCTTGGTGCCTCGTTCAACATTTTCTTTGACCTGGTGCCAAATTTCTAAATCAAAACTGCATTTATCAGGGAACCAAGGATTACATTTAACCACTGTTTGAAAGTAAGCCTCTGTTCATTGGCACGAAACCAAAAGTCCCTGAGCTTTAAACACATGGTGAAATAAAGTAGAGAAATGATGGGGCTTTCCAGCTGTATAACCCGTGTCTTAGTACTTACCGACCTCAATAGGTCCTGACCTCAATAGGTCCTGAGTCCCTCAGCCATTTGACCCATGTCTTAGTACTTACCGACCTCAATAGGTCCTAACCTCAATAGGTCCTGAATCCCTCTGACTGAAATGCCCGTACACCAGTGTCCCTGTTCGGGCGCCACTTGTTGGGGTCCTTTAATGGACTGGGACCTGGTGGTCCGGAGGTGACGATGAGAAAGTGAGAGAAAGAGGCTGATACTCCCTGGTTTATGCAGAAAACCAATAACGTCCTTGACACAGGACTTGGTCTCTCACGAAGGCACAGGGCGCCTTCTTGAGAGAGTCTTAGAAGCCCGGGCAGGAGAGTGAGCAAGGCGGGTCTCTACGCTCCAAGGAATCAGCCGAAGAGAGAGAGAGAGAGAAAGACAGGCAGACACGGGGACCCAAGCTCTGATGGAGCAAAGGTACTTTAATGATTTTTCTGTGAGTATATATAGGCTGTAGTTTCTTTCGTCGATAAAGATCAGAAAACCAAATGTACAGTAACTGTTACCAAGGGAACAAGGGATGATGATGGTCACAAGGTCAGGAGACAATCCGTATCTCAAGAAAGGGGATCGAGACTAAGCAGTTTGGTTGTAAAGAGAATGTTTACTAAAGGAGATTCAAGCCTGTCTCACAGAATGACCCCAGTTCCTGGGAGCAGCATGCTGTTCCGCTTAAAAAGAAACAAAGGACTTGTGAGAAACAGCATGTAGGAATTCTCCTGTTAAACATTCCATGACAGAAAACAGTGGCTGACTTAATTTTTTGGGGCTCCAAAATCACTGCAGATGGTGATTGCAATCATGAGATTAAAAGATGCTTACTCCTTGGAAGGAAAGTTATGACCAACCTAGACAGCATATTAAAAACCAGAGACACTACTTTGTCAACAAGTCTAGTCAAGGCTATGATTTTTCCAGTAGTCATGTATGGATGTGAGAGTTGGACTATAAAGAAAGCTCAGCATCAAAGAATTGATGCTTTTGAACTGTGGTGTTGGAGAAGACTCTTGAGAGTCCCTTGGACTGCAAGGAGATCCAACCAGTCCATCCTAAAGGAGATCAGTCCTGGGTGTTGATTGGAAGGACTTATGTTGAAGCTGAAACTCCAGTACTTTGGCCACCTGATGTGAAGAGCTGACTCATTTGAAAAGACCCTAATGCTGGGAAAGATTGAGGGCAGGAGGAGAAGGGGATGACAGAGGATGAGATGGTTGGATGGCATCACCGACTCAATGGACATGAGTTTGGGTGAACTCTGGAAGTTGGTGATGGAGAGGGAGGCATGGCATGCTGCGGTTCATGGGGTCTCAAAGAGTTGGACATGACTGAGCAACTGTACTGAACTGAACTTGAAGCCCCACGTGAAGGCAGTGCCATCATGGGTGCTGTGCTCCGTGGTGACCAAATCCCCTGGCCTTTCCTGCCCATTGGGCCCTCCCTGGGTGCTCTGACCACCCTGATACGTATGCACACAAAATTAGGGCCATGCATTGGTGTGTGCAGCTCTCGGGGGATCTTCCATAATATACACATGATTGTCAGGGAGTCTGAACCCCAGAGAAGGAGGAGAGCTGGGGCCCAGCCCCTGAGTTCTCCTGGAGCCTGGCCCTTGCTTGCTCTTCCCTCTCAGCTCCCAGTATCTTGTCTTGATGGTGCTGAGAACAAGGGGTCCTTCTGGGGTTTTGTCCTGAGTCAGGCCAGGCTCTCAGCATATAACATGCTCCGCTCTTCAAACCCTTACCACCACCTTGTGATATTGTACCCTTTGAAAAACATTGACTTTCCAGAGACGGGGGACAGAGAGCTGCCTACACTGGTCATGCCAGTGCTGTGGTCCAGACCTTAGCTCTTCTCAGAAGAGGGAAGGGAATAGATAGTGACAGACATGGTGGGGAGGGTGGTCCCCAGGAAGGCAGGGATGGTGGGCCTGAGTGAGAAATGCCTGATGGAACCAGGAATGCTGAGTGCACCCCCTCTTCAGCCTTCCCAGTCATGACTCAGGGACACTGAGGTCCCTCATGTGAAGTGGTTGGGTAGCACCTGATGATGACCTTAGACTCAGGCCAAAGTTATTCTGGACAGTAGGGAAGTCCCTGGTTATCTTCCAGCTGAGTTGGGAGGTATCTGTGAATGGCCATCACCACCTGCTTTATACACCTGCCCCTGTGACATGAGGCCAGAATGTCCCAGGGAAAGTGTAACCCTGGTGCCTATGAGGAACTTGCCAGCCCTGCTGCTCGGGGGCTGCTCGGTCTGCCGTGGCACTGTGTCCATGCTCACAGGCTGGCTACCGGTCAGCTGTTAGCTCCCTCAGTATGTGGTATAAGATGGGCTCAGCAGCAGTGGCATGTGGAACTTGTGGCTCTCATTTGTGACAGTGAAAGCAACCTGCGGGCAGAAGGGGCACTGGGAGAGCAAGCAGCCTGGGCCAGTGCTGCCTTGGACCCCTTAATCCAGGGCTGGAGTCGGGGGGAGAGGAGCCCCAGGGTCAGCTGGGGGACTGTGGGTGGGGCTGGGGCCTCCCCAAAGGAAGCATTTGGTCTGAGGGTCCCCTGGGCCTGTGGTTCCCAAGGGTTAGGACCATCCTGAACAGGTCAGGTGATAGGGACAGAGAGCTGGAGGTGCTTGGGTGAACCTCTGTCTGGAGGGGCTGAGTCAGCCTGATAGCAGGATGGGGTGGCATGGGCATGGTGTGGTCAAGGCCAGGAGCTCGGTTGTGGGGGTGGGGTAAGACCAGCCTGCGGGTCACAGTGCATCTCAGGCCTCTACCCTTCTGGCCCTCACCTCCATGTACGGATAGATGCTCTCCTGGTCCCTCTTCTACCAGTAGCCCGTGGTATCAAAGGACAGCTTGTCAGTGCCCACCTTCATCTGGCCTGGCAGCAGGAGCCCAGGTCTGTGGGATGGGATGCACAGCCCATCCGGGTCTCTGCAGCTGGGGAGAGGAGGGGTCACTGCAGAGGGCTCCCCAGCCTGGGTCTCCCAGGGCACACGGACCCGGCGTGGCCTGACTCGGACCTGGGTGAGCAGGGCCTGGACACCTCTGCAGCAGGGCAGCATCCAGGACCTCAGGCTATGTCGCCTCACTGTCCTGAGGGAATTCCAGAGAAGACAAGGGAGAGAACCTTCCCGTCCCCCATGGGCAGTAATCACTTCATATCTGGCACAAGGACTTTTCACATTTTCTCTATGTGTAAGTGTGGTTACTTACAAACTTAAAAAACTGGGTTGTACTAGCCATACTGTTTTATAACGTACGCGTGCGTGCTGAGTTGCTTCAGTTGTAACCAACTCTCTGTGACCCAATGGACTGTAGCCCACCAGGCTCCTCTGTGCATGGGATTCTTCAGGCAAGAATACTGGTGTTGGTTGCCATTCTCTCCTTCATGGGATCTTACCATCCCAGGGATCAAAGCCATGTCTCTTTTAAGTCTCCTGCATTGGCAGGCAGGTTCTTCACTGGTAGTGCCACCTGGGAAGCCCTTGTAATGTGTACTTATTGTTTACTGCATTGCATGTGGCTTTCTGGGTCAGTAACTGTGCCCAGGCTGCCATCCACATGGCGGGCTGTTTGAAGCTGCAGTGCTGGAGGCTCTGAGGGCCTCTGCTCACTACAACCATGCTCTCAAGTGTCCATGCTGTGATGAGCATCGGCAGCATTTACCAGCGCAGTTTGAGGGCTGGGAGTGGCTCTGTGTGAACCCCCCTACCCCGGGCTCCATGTGTTCCTCCAAGCTTAGCTGTAACCTGGAAGCCCCTTTTCATGAAGGGCTTCATAGCCTCCGGCCCTGAGCCTTTGGGGTCCAGCAGGGGCAGGGGCCTCCTGCCTCACCCTCTGTCTCCTCATATGTGAAAGGGGTGCTTGTGGGGTCTGCACACCGGGTGCAGTGAGAACCTAACAAACGTCCAGTGCTTGAGAGCTACCCAGAACAGGTCACCTGCCAATCATGGTGACAACCAGCCCTTCTGATTCCTCCTCAGGCCTCAAGTGGCCACAGGGCAGGGAGAGACGGACCCCTGTCCCACTGCAGTGGGCACTCAGGTTGTGAGCTCTGCCAGCTCGGCTGTGGCCCAATCAGAATTGTTCAATCTGCTGAAACAGAGGCTCCCAGAGTCTGCAGGGGGACCATCCAGCCAGGTCACCCCTGCCCTGCCACCTGCTGGCCCAATGCAGGGCCCCTTGCAGGGGTGGGGTGGGGGGGTGTTCTGGACTTGAGCCTGGCCCCAGACCACCTTACTACTTTTTCTTCAGCTCGGTCCACTGCTGGCCACCATTCTGGAGCCTGGACAGACAGAGGCACAGGCCCTGGGCTGGCCGCCCTGAGGCAGTGTCCAGCACATGTGTGGTCAGTGGCTTGCTGCCCGGCTCCATGCCTCTGCACTGGGCCACTAGAGGGACAGGGATGTGTGCCTAGGGGTCTTTCTTGTGTCCACATCCCCTGGTAGGAGGCAGCGCCTTGAAGTAAACAGGCCCTCCCAGGGTGGGTGGGGGCCTGGGGGTGGAAGTGGAGTTGGGTAACACACTGCCTACACAATGCTGATCTCTCCACCTCTTTCCAGCCCTGAAGGGGTCTCTATACCCAGAGCACCCCCCAGCACCATGTCCTCAGTGCCTGGGTGGCCACAGAGGGTTCTTCTCCCCGAACCCAGCTCTGTCCTCTGATCTGCGGGCCACCTCGGATCTTAGCCTCAGGCGCAGGAGAGGTCAGGTTTGTCGTCCACCTCTGGGGAGCCCAGGCATTGCTGGAGTGTCCGCAGCCGTGGGAGGGCCCCAGAGCTCAAGCCTGGCCAGCCTGGGAACTAGTGAGGAGACCAGAGGTCACACCACATGTTACCCTCCCCACCCAACTTCCCTGGGAAGCCCTGCCCTGCCCTGATACCTCCCACGATCCATGGCCAATCCCAGGGCAGAGAGGAAAGTGCTCACCCAGGGTGCTTCTTGGTGGGGGTAGGGGTGGACAGCTGAGCAATCAGTGAGCAGAACTGGGGCCGGAGGCTCCTCCCAGGCGGACGTGGAGTGGCCCCGCAGCATTGGGGTGGGGTACAGGGGCAGGGTCGGGGGATGTGGGGGTGGAGTGCTGGGCGGGACTGGATAGGGAGGGGCGCAGGAGGGGATGGGGCGGTGGGGGAAAGATTGGGGCAGGGCCGCTAGCAGCGCAGGGGGATCCCGACTGCCCCTGGTATGCCTGGAACCAGTGCAGTTTGTTTTGCTTCCCTGGATGGTCAGCATTTGGTAGAAGCCCCAATAGGCCATGTGGGTACCCAGGCAGGACTGACCCCTGCCTGGGTTGAGAGGGCAGCGTGGCATAACAGTCTTGTGGTCACCTTTACCGCACCCCACCCCCCCGCCCCCGCTCTGGCCCTCAGTCCCCAAGGTGCAGGGACACCGCACACTGACAGCATAGGGTTCGGGCTCTGCAGAAATTACGGAGGAGACAAGGCTGAGCACACAGGCGTGAATCCCGTCATTGTATTAAAATATCACGTGATATGCACTCGGAACAGATTTTATGTAACAGATAGATAAAAATAAGGACATTCCGTGCTTGCAGTCTGTATGACGTTGCCTGACCGATTGTGTTGCTCAGTGTGTGGGGTCCTTTTTCTTTTCCTTAAACTACATGTTCAAATGATTAGATAGTTAGCTTGGTCAGTTTGAGCCTTAAAGATCAGGACTGTCTGAGGTGGGGAAGGAGACCTCTCAACAAAGTTTGTGAGTTGGTTACAACTGCTTTAGAGGTGACCAAGAAGTGTGTATTTGAGACTTAAATGCAATGAGCTTTGGCAGGGCTTATGTTTTTAGGAGGTGACCCCATGGAGACACACACCTGTTTTAGCAAACGGCCACAGGACTGGAAAAGATGAGTTTTCATTCTAATGCCAAAGAATGTTAAGTGCGCTCATTTCACATGGTAGCAAAGTTATACTCAAAATTCTCCAAGCTAGGCTTCAACAACAGTAGGTGAACTGAGAAGTCCCAGATGTTCAAGCTGGATTTAGAAAAGGCAGATGAATCAGAGATCAAATTGCCAACAGCCCTTGGATCATAGAAAAGGCAAGAAAATTCCAGATAAATATCTACCTTTGCTTCATTGACTACGCTAAAGCCTTTGAGTGTGGATCACAACAAACTGAAAAATTGTTAAAAGAGATGGGAATACCAGATCATCTTACCTGCCTCCTGAGAAAACTGTATGCAGGTCAATAAGCAATAGTTAGAACCAGACATGGAGCAATGGACTGGTTCCAAATTGCGAAAGGAGTACATCAAGGCTGTATATTGTCACCCTGCTTATTTAACTTATATGCAGAGTACATCATGCGAAATGCTGGGCTGGATGAAGCACAAGCTGGAATCAAGATTGCAGGGAGAAATGTCAGTAACCTCAGATATGCAGATGTCACCTCCCTTATGACAGAAATCGTAGAGGAACTAAAAAGACTCCCAATGAAAGTGAAAGACAAGAGTGAAAAAGCTGGCTTGAAACTCAACATTCAAAGAAACTTTAAGATCATGGCATCCAGTTCCATCACTTCATGGCAAATAGATGGAGAAACAGTGTAAACAGTGAGCAGAGCTGGTCTGCCTCCTGATGTGATAAAGTCTTATTTTCTTGGGCTCCAAAATCACCACAGATGGTGACTGCAGCCATGAAATTAAAAGATGCTTGCTTCTTGGAAGAAAAGCTATGACCAACCTAGACAGCATATTAAAAACCAGAGACATTACTTTGCCAGCAACGATCCAGATGGTCAAAACTATGATTTTTCCAGTAGTCATGTATAGATGTGAAAGTTGGACCATAAAGAAGGCTGAGCCCCAAAGAATTGGTGCTTTTGAACTGTGGTGTTGGAGAAGACTCTTGAGAGTCCCTTGGACTGCAAGGAGATCAAACGAGTCAATCCTAAAGGAAATCAGTCCTGAATATTCATTGGAAGGACTGATGCTGAAGCCGAAGCTCCAGTACTTTGGCCACATGATGCAAAGAGCTGGCTCGTTAGATGAGACCGTGATGCTGGGAAAGACAGAGGGCAGGAGGAGAAGGGGATGACATGACGAGATGGTTGGATGGCATCAGAGACTCAATGGACATGAGTTTGAGCATGCTCTAGGAGATGGTGAAGGATAGGGAAGCCTGGCATACTGCAGTCCATGGGGTTGCAAAGAGTCAGACACGACTGTGCAGCTGAACAACACAGGGACAGGACCAAAAACAAGCATACTTCCCCCACAAGGGACAATTAAATAAACGAACTTCTCCACACACTGGCAGCTGAGTAGCCCAGTACAGAGAGTGAGGTTGTTGGTGGGTGAGGTGAGCGGTAAGTAGCAGCTGTGACTAGGAGAGAGAGTCAGCTCTAGCTTCCTGGTTTGAATCTGCAGCCGCTTCCACTCCATTACAAGGATTTGCACACCTCATCACCATCACAAGCTCGCTGCGGCTCTCAGAGTCCCCATGCCACAGAGAACAAACCTGAGGTGTGGAGGGGCTGTGTGCTGGAACACTTTCTGGTGTGGGACACAGAAGAGTGATGCCAGGACCACGTCTGGGACTAGCAGTGTTGATGGGCTGCTATTTTCACTCTGTAACCTTTCCTTGTACACTTACCATCTCAAATGTCAGAAGCAAGCTAACAAAAACAACAGTCAAACATTTTTTGCTGGCTGCCCTGTCACCCCCTCCATCTACAGCCCTGATGCCCTCTCTGCCCCAAGAGAGAACCTAGTCTTGGGAGAGCACAGGCCAGGGCAGGGCATTGTCAGAATTGATTCTGCAGGCTCACCAGGGCCCCTGCCCAGCCTGCAGGCTTACCCTGGAACCTGAGAGGGCAGCAGGCTGATTAAGAGCAGGCAGGGGGGTCCAGCCTAAGAGGCCAGGGCCAGCCATGCCATGCTCACCACGTGACCCCCAAGCCGTAGCTGCCTGACCGACCCCAGCCAGTAGTAGTCACACAGCACCTTCAGGCTCCTGGAAACAAAGTGCAGCTCTGCTGGTGGGCCTGCCCTCTTCCTCCCACTCCCTTCTGACTGTGATGTGATGCTCGAGGCACAGCACGACTTGTGCTAAGGAAGGGCACGACTTGTGCTAAGGAAGACTTAAGACGCCAAGGAGGAAATAACCAGCTCCCTTCCTGGTGGTGGTCCTGAACCCCCTGTCAGGTGCACGGGCCTTTTGTGTCTGGATTTTGAAGCGCGGCGGCTACGACGGACCAGGCAAAAGCGCGGCCGAGAGGAGCTACCCCACGCCCAAGGCGACTGAGAGTGCCAGGCTGCGATGGCGCAGGAGCAACCAAGAGGAGCTAGCCCACATCTGAGGTCAGGGGCAGCGGCCGAGATGAGCTAGCCCGCGTCCGAGGTCAGGGGCGGCGGCGGAGAGGAGCAACCCCACATCCAAGGAGCGGCGGCTGTGCGGGCGCAGTAGGGCCAAGAGGAGCTACTCCACGTTCAAGGTCAGGCAGGGCAACCTTGTCCAAGGTAAGGAGCAGCCATGAGGAGATACCCCACGTCCAAGATAAGAGAAACCCAAGTAAGAGGGTACATGTTGCAAGAGGGCATCAGAGGGCAGACACACTGAAACCATAATCACAGAAAACTAGCCAGTCTGATCACACGGACTACAGCCTTGTCTAACTCAGTGAAACTAAACCATGCCATGTGGGGCCACCCAAGACAGACAGGTCATGGTGGAGAGGTCTGACAGAATGTGGTCCACTGGAGATGGCAAACCACTTCCGTATTCTTGCCTTGAGAACCCCATGAACAGTATGAAAAGGCAAATTGGTAGGATACTGAAAGAGGAACTCCCCAGGTCAGTAGGTGCCCAGTATGCTACCGGAGATCAGTGGAGAAATAACTCCAGAAAGAATGAAGGGATGGAGGCAAAGCAAGAACAATACCCAGTTGTGGATGTGACTGGTGATAGAAGCAAGGTCCAATGCTGTAAAGAGCAAAATTGCATAGGAACCTGAAATGTCAGGTCCATGAATCAAGGCAAATTGGAAGTGGTCAAACAGGAGATGGTAAGAGTGAACATCGACATTCTAGGAATTAATGAACTAAAATGGACTGGAATGGGTGAATTTAACTCAGATGACCATTATATCGACTACTGTGGGCAGGAATCCCATAGAAGAAATGGAGTAGCTATCATGGTCAACAAAAGAGTCCAAAATGCAGTACTTGGATGCAGTCTCAAAAACGACAGAATGATCTCTGTTCGTTTCCAAGGCAAACCATTCAGTATCACGGTAATCCAAGCCTATGCCCCAATCAGTAACGCTGAAGAAGCTGAAGTTGAACGGTTCTGTGAAGACCTACAAGACCTTTTAGAACTAACACCCCCAAAAGATGTCCTTTTCATTATAGGGGACTTTAATGCAAAAGTAGAAAGTCAAGAAATACCTGGAGTAACAGGCAAATTTGGCCTTGGAGTACAGAATGAAGCGGGGCAAAGGCTAATAGAATTTTGCCAAGAGAACACACTGGTCATAGCAAACACCCTCTTCCAACAACACAAGAGAAGACTCTACACATGGACATCACCAGATGGTCAATACCATCTGAAATCAGATTGATTATATTCTTTTCAGCCAAAGACAGAGAAGCTCTATACAGTCTGCAAAAACAAGACCGGAGGCTGAGGGTGGCTCAGATCATAAACTCCTTATTGCCAAATTCAGACTTAAATTGAAGAAAGTAGGGAATACCACTAGACCATTCAGGTATGACATAAATCCTTTATGATTATACAGTGGAAGTGACAAATAGATTCGAGGGACTAGATCTGATAGAGTGCCTGATGAACTATGGATGGAGGTTTGTGACATTGTACAGGAGACAGGGAGCAAGACCGTCCCCAAGAAAAAGAAATGCAAAAAAGCAAAATGGCTGTCTGAGGAGGCCTTACAAATAGCTGTGAAAACAAGAGAAGCAAAAAGCAAAGGAGAAAAGGAAAGATACTCCCATTTGCATGCAGAGTTCCAAAGAAGAGCAAGAAGAGATAAGAAAGCCTTCCTCAGCAATCAATGGAAAGAAATAGAGGAAAACAACAGAATGGGAAAGACTAGAGATCTCTTCAAGAAAATTAGAGATACCAAGGGAACATTTCATGCAAAGATGGGCTCAATAAAGGACAGAAGTGGTATGGACTTAACAGAAGCAGAAGATACTAAGAAGAGGAGGCAAAAATAAACAGAACTGTACAAAAAAGATCTTCATGACCCAGATAATCACGATGGTGTTATCACTCATCTAGAGCCAGACATCCTGGAATGTGAAGTCAAGTGGGTCTTAGAAAGCATCACTATGAACAAAGCTAGTGGAGGTGATGGAATTCCAGTCAAGCTATTTCAAATCCTGAAAGATGATGCTGTGAAAGTACTGCACTCAATATGCCAGCAAATGTGGAAACTCAGCAATGGCCACAGGACTGGAAAAGGTCAGTTTTCATTCCAATCCCAAAGGCAATACCAAAGAATGCTCAACCTACTGCACAATTGCACTCATCTCACATGCTAGTAAAGTAATGCTCAAAATTCTCCAAGCCAGGCTTCAGCAATACGTGAACCGTGAACTTCCAGATGTTCAAGCTGGTTTTAGAAAAGGCAGAGGAACCAGAGATCAAATTGCCAACATCCGCTGGATCATCAAAAAAGCAAGAGAGTTCCAGAAAAGCATCATTTTCTGTTTTATTGACTATGCCAAAGCCTTTGACTGTGTGGATCACAATAAACTGTGGAAAATTCTGAAAGAGATGGGAATACCAGACCACCTGACCTACCTCCTGAGAAACCTATATGCAGGTCAGGAAGCAACAGTTAGAACTGGACATGGACCAACAGACTGGTTCCAAATAGGGAAAGAAGTCTCTCAATATTGTCACCCTGCTTATTTAACTTATATGCAGAGTATATCATCAGAAATGCTGGGCTGGAAGAAGTACAAGCTGGAATCAAGATTGCAGGGAGAAATACCAATAACCTCAGATATGCAGATGACATCACCCTTATGTTAGAAAGTGAAGAGGAACTAAAAAGCCTCTTGATGAAAGTGAAAGAGGAGAGTGAAAAAGTTGGCTTAAAGCTCAGCATTCAGAAAACTAAGATCATGGCATCTGGTCCCATCACTTCATGGGAAATAGATGGGGAAACAGTGGAAACAGTGTCAGACTTTATTTTGGGGGGCTCCAAAATCACTGCAGATGGTGACTGCAGCCATGAAATTAAGATGCTTACTCCTTAGAAGGAAAGTTATGACCAACCTAGATAGCATATTAAAAAGCAGAGACATTGCTCTGCCAACAAAGTTCCGTCTCGTCAAGGCTATGGTTTTTCCAATAGTCATGTATAGATGTGAGAGTTGGACTATAAAGAAAGCTGAGCGCTGAAGAATTGATGCTTTTGAACTGTGGTGTTGGAGAAGACTCTTGAGAGTCCCTTGGACTGCAAGGAGATCCAACCAGTCCATCCTAAAGGAGATCAGTCCTGAGTGTTCATTGGAAGGACTGATGTTGAAGCTGAAACTCCAATACTTAGGCCACCTCATGCGAAGAGTTGACTCATTGGAAAAGACCCTGATGTTGGGAGGGATTGGGGGCAGGGGGAGAAGGGGCGACAGAGATGGTTGGATGGCATCGACTCGATGGACGTAAGTTTGAGTGAACTCCGGGAGTTGGTGATGGAGAGGGAGGCCTCGCGTGCTGTGATTCATGGGGTTGCAAAGAGTCGGACATGACTGAGCGACTGAACTGAACTGTGTTACCTCAAGTGATTTTAAACCATTCCTGTTGATTGTTCCAAGCATATAGCCCAAGCATTCTGCCTGAGAGAGTTGAGATCACACAGGTAAAATGCATAACACCACACAGGGTACTCGGTATCACGAAACTGACAGCCCTTCCTGTGTAGTTGTGACCCTGAGCAGCGATAAGAGACTCGTCCCCTCATGGTCCCAGGAAGTAGGAAGCTGCTCTGCCTGTCGTCCGGGTCGGGGCCAGAGCTGCAAGGTCCTTGTCCTACCCTGACCACTATAGGTCCACCTGCTCAGGCACCACCGAGCCCCTGCTCCATACCTGTCCAGGGAGTCCTTCCAGGCCACTGTGACTGGAATTTGTGGTAAGAACTCAACAGAAAGGGTGTGAAGGCAGCTGGGAGCTTCCTTCAAAGCAAACATAACTTTGCCAGGTACACTGAGGTGATGCAGATGACGGGGAGGCCATTTCAGATGGTGGTATGCTCTGAGAACGACACAGGGCACAGGGTGCCAGAGCTGACAGGCAGTGAGTCCAGAGAGTGGCCTCCTTGGAGGAAGGGAGATGCTTAGATGGAACCATGTCTGCAGGCTGGAGCTCTGGGAGGGCTGGCCGATGGTTTGAGGAGGGTGAGGCAGGAGGCAATGGCCATAGGAGGGGTGCATTTGTCCCCTGGTAAAATTTCTGCTCCCCAAGGACTGGGGTTATTGTCAGTCTCCTCACGGCTGTCCCCATACCTGGAACATAGCCTGGCTAGAGGCAGGTGCTAAACAAATATCCTTTGAATGAATGGACAGTCTTGAGTGTGGAGATGCACAGGACAGATGGCATCAGGCTGCCGAGTGGGGGTTAAGTAGATTAGGAGGTAGAGATGAGAGAAAGGCATACAGGGTTTCTAAGCCCAGCCTCCCAGCCCCCATATGGCTCAGCTCCACCCAAGCCTGTCTGTTCCCCCAGACACCCTGTTTTTACGGTAAACTCCCTCTGATCTTCACTCACCTGTGTATCTTGCCCTGCATGACTTAAAAAGCAGCTCTGAGTCTGTTCCCACCACCAGTGCCTGAAGCCTCTTTATTCTTAAGCTGGGGGATCCCGAGGGCTTTGGCCAGAGAAGAGGCCCCTTCCCTGCTGGAGGACAGCTGGACCTTGTCTGTGCTGTGGACTCTGCTCTCTGCACTTATCTGCCCCTTTCAGTCACTGCCTAGCCCAGGATCGGTAGTGTTTATGGGTCAGTGTTTTCCTGTTGATTCAAGCAGTCCGCCAGGCTGAGTACCGCTGGCCTGCATCTTGACACTGCTGCTTACTAGTGACAAAGGGGCCACCGTAGCGTATAGCTCATGGGATGTCTGCTGGCCTCAGCTGGACTTTGCAGTCAGGCCAAGAGCCAGAGGGTTGGTGCTGTTGGTGCCTGTGGGAACAGCCGCGATCACAAGCCTTCACCTTGGGGCTTGGCAGCTGAGCCGTCAGGATGTGTGTGAAATGCTCTGCAGACGGGCACATGGGGGTCAACACTGGGCATCAGCCAGAGGGCAGAGGCACCAAACTTGGGGGCCTCCCCTCCAATAGAACAGTGACTGTCCTCCTGGGTGCTGTTGTGTCCGATCTTCGAGGAAAGGGACAAGCTGCTGTACTCTTCATTGCTTATCCTGGCCCACCACACTCCGGAACTGCCCTCATAGACTTCCCCTGTATTGGGATCTGACCAGTATATTCCTGGTCCCAGCACCAAGCCAGGGCATCCTGGGGTCCCTTGAGTTATGTGATCGGGGGAAGCAGAGCCACTTCGTTTTGCAGCTAGAGGAGGAGTTTTTTGGATACAGTTCTCATTTACTCCAATGACACTTTCCACTTATGGTGCCTAGGGCTCACAGCCAGCCTGGGGGCAGCTGTGGGGCCCCGTCTGCAGTAGACCTCTCTTCTGACTGGTTGGTCCATGTTCTAACTGTTGGGAAGTCTCTTCTCGTGGATTGAGTATCTGTTGTAACTGGCTAGCATCTGTTCTTTTTTAATCAGTATTTTTAAAAATTGAGGTATGATTGGTTTACAGTGTGTTAATTTCTGCTGCACAGCTCAGTGATACAGTTATACACATATATACATTCTTTTTAAAAAATATTATTTCATGGTTTATCATAGGATACTGAATATAGTTCTCTGTGGTATACAGTAGGACCTTGTTTATCCATTCTATTTATAAAAGCTACACCTGCTAACCCCAGCCTCCCACTCCATCCCTCCACCAACCTCTTCTGCCTCAGCCACCACCAGTCTATTCTCTATGTCCGTGAGTCTGTTTCTGTTTCATAGATAGGTTCGCTTGTGTCATATTTTAGATCTCATATATAACTGATATCATATGGTATTTGTCTTTCTCTTTCTGACTTAGTATGATAATATCTGGTTATATCCATTTTACTGCAATTTTCCTTTTTTATTGTCGCTAAGAGTCAGACACAACTGAGCAACTGAACTGAACTGAACTGATTTCATTGTATCTGTACTCCATCTTCTTTATTCATTCATCTCTTGATGGACATTTAGATTGTTTCCGTGTGTTGGCTATTATAAATAATTCTGCAGTGAATACTGGGGTAGGTGTATCTTTTCAAATTACAGTTTTCTCCAAGTATGCTCAGGAGTGGGATTGCTAGATCATGTGACAATTTTGTTTTTAGTTTTCTGAGGAATTTCAATACTGTTCTCCATAGTGGCTGCACCAACTTACATTCCCACCAACAGTGGGAATCCACTTATCTCCACATCGTCTCCAGCATTTATTATTTTTAGACTTTTTAATGATGTCCATTCTGATAAGTATGAAGTGATACCTCATTGTAGTTTTGATTTGCATTGCTCTGATAATTAGTGATGTTGAACATCTTCATGTGTCTGTTTGCCATTTGTATTTCTTGTTTGGAGACATGTGTGCTTAGCTCTTCTGTCCTTTTTCTGATTGGGTTGTTTTTGTGTTATATGAGCTGTTTGGTCAGTTTGTATGTTTTGGAAAATAAGTCCTTGTCAATCACATCATTGGGAAATATTTTCTCCTGTTCTGTAGGTTGTCATCTTGTTTGTGATTTCCTCTGCTATGCTTGTAAGTTTGATTAGGTCTCCTTTGTTTATTTTTGTTTTTATTTCTATTGCCTTGGGAGACTGACCTGAGGAAACAGTGGAATGATTTATGTCACAGAATGTTTTCCGTGTGTTCTCTTCTAGGAGTTTTACGGTGTCTGGTGCCTGTTCTGATTGGCTGGTGTGTCCTGTGCCTCGCAGGCTGGGACAAATGTAGATTTGGTTGCAGCACTGTGTGGTCCCTAGCTAACCCCTGAGCTGTGGGTCCAGTTGGCAGTGGCATGCTGATGGTATCCATGTGCTAACTGATGTGACATGGCATAGAGGGGTCTTGTTCATTATTGCCATTTGCTTCCACTGCTGAGACTCGCATCACAGAGGTTCCTGCATGGGCAAAGGGGAGGGGAGTTCATAGTCTCAGCCAGTGTGACAAAGCAAACTAACGTAAAATCTAAGATTAAATGTATCCCCTTTTAGTCTACTCATGATGAAGATGATAAAACAACATAAGGTGATGCAAGTTCCAGTTCAAATACTTCACCACAGTATTGGCGTAGTTTCCACGTGGTTTGTTTACTCTTCCAGAAATCTTTAGGGCATCCTTCGATGTGACTGTCACTATAGGGCAACAGGTTTCCCTTTGATGTGATTAACTTCAGGGACTGGGAAACTGTTAAGTGCCAAAGGGGAGGGCAATGTTCCATACTCCCACCTTCCCATCATGCACTGCTCCCAGGCCCCTCCTGTCCTCCCTTCTCCCCTACCCTTGTCAGGGGAGTCCTGCCTGGACAGTGGCCACAGAGCAGGAGCTAGGCTGAGCACATGAACCAGAGGGAGAGAAGTGGCTGGTGGGGGCTGGGTGGAGGGGTTGGGGGCATGTATCCTGGTTGTTAGAACCAAGCCTCTCGTGTTTGGTCCACTGACAGGGCCTGAAACGGCCTTGGCCTCAACGTAGGTGATCAGATAGCTCATCTGCCCGCTGAGCAGTGTGGGGGCAGAGGAGGCAGCATTAGTGACTGTTGGTCGCAGGCCTGGAGGGGAAGAACACCCTCTCCCGGCTTCTTTTCCTATGAAACACCTGGTACTTTTCAGTCCCAGGTGTCAGTCGGAGACTCTGGATGTTTGGACATGGCACCAACAGAAGCTTCCTGAGAAGCTATGTCTCAGGGGCCTGAGTCTGTGAACAGGATGGTGCCCTGGGAGGGAGAGTTTGGCCATGGGATCGGAGTGGCCAGTCTGATTCCTGTTTTCAGGGGCAGGAATTGGGATCATGAAAGGACAGCTGGCAGCTGAGCAGGGATGAGGTGGGAGCAGCTGTGGGGAGGAGGGATGCATGGGGCGGGGCCACCAGTGGGTGACTCTGGTCAGTGAGTGACCCTGGTCAAGTCAGTGGGGTGACCCTGGATAGCAGATAGTGGTAGCCTCACAATCACAGAAGGGCTGGCCCCTTGCTATGAGATGCTGCCTTCCCCACTCCCAGCCCTGCCCCCGCCTGGCTCTGGACCAGCATCTCTACTGCTTGAAACCACAAAAGCCTTTGCAGTCCTGGAGCTGCCCCTGCTCATCTCAAGGGGAACCTTCAGTAGAGTAAGATTTTCTTTGATATCCATACTTTACTTTCTCAGACTCTTCATATTTTTCCTGGTTTTGTGGCCATGTGTCATTAAAACCCTCCATTATCTGATGATGGACTTCCTCTGTCACAGATCTCTCAGATGCCATCCGCTGGGTGAATGTGGGCTTGTGGTCACTCTGGCCACACAGTCTCCATAGACTGTCAAGAGGCATTGTATGGCTGCCCCAGCTGGGGGCCCCCTTGTCCTACTCTTGCTGCCCCCAAGCTAGGTCTGGAGAAGGCCAACCCAGTGAGAAGCTACTTTCCAACTTTGTCTCACATCTGAGGAACTAGTCTTCCAGCCTAGGCAGGTCACTCAGTGTTTCCTGTGCTAGTGTTCATGGCTCATATCCTCATGAGAGAGTATTTGAGCTGGGGACACAGGTCCCCTGCCACTGGAAGTGACATGATACCATGCTCCCAAGGATGGACACAAGGGCCAGTGGGTGAAATTCTGCCCTCCTTGCTTGGAGGCACTGTTCCTCCAGCCCCTGCCTTCTCCCCACTCAGGTGTGGGATGTGGGAGAGCAGGAGAGGGACCTTTTTCATAGTGAGACCCTCTCAGCAAAGCAAGTCTTTAACAAAGCTGGGCCTTGTTCAGGTTTGGAGGATGTGGCTGAGAGTCTGCTGGACAGGAAGCACATTTAAAGGGCTTCCTGCAGTGTCAGGCCTACATAGCAATTAAGTGCAGAGCACAGACCTGACTGAGCTGGCGACTCAGGATCCTGCAGGCTGAATGCCAAATCCTGAACATTGGAAGATTGTCTGGAACCATAGGACATGCTTGTTCCCTCAGCTGAGACAGTCCCCCTCAAGACTCAGGTTCCCCCTCCTGCTCTCTAGCAGCTATCAGACTGTAGCCACTCCCCATGGTGAGCCCTGAGGAAACTTGGGAAGGAGAATAGCTGCCCTCTGGCAGCTATAATACTGTAGCCGCTCCCCATGGTGAGCTCTGAGGAAACTCAGGAGGGAGGAGAATACTTGCCCTCTAGCAGCCACTAGATTGCAGTCACTCCCCATTGTGAACCCTGAGGAAACTCAGGAAG
Organism: Bubalus kerabau; assembly: GCF_029407905.1. Taxonomy (NCBI): domain Eukaryota; kingdom Metazoa; phylum Chordata; class Mammalia; order Artiodactyla; family Bovidae; genus Bubalus; species Bubalus kerabau. The sequence continues at coordinate 29,831,317 of NC_073642.1, forward strand.
GAGAAGGTAGGATGCTGGTCCCAGATGGTAAGGTGTGTATCAGAGGGAATGATTTCAATGAGGTGACTCTTGCATCTTTCCATAAATACAAAAGTGCTTAATTCGTTAACTTTAGATGCTGCTTCCTGGGTCTGAAGTCTTAAAAGATTCTCTCTGAATAAAACATAACTCTCAACACTTAGATTGTAAATATTTTTATGTCTAAACATGTAGACACTTTACAAAGAACAACAAAAGACAAATCTCAACATTCGAAACACTGGCACTGATGATGGACATTCCCCAAAAGATGCAACTGATGGAGCAATTAGAATGCTCATCACCCCTTTTTCCATAAGATTTTGGAATGGACACTGACAGTGGGGAATTATAGGGAAGAATAAACCTGACTCCATGTTGGATCTTTGAACCTTTGCTTCCTCTTGATTTGTTTACTAAAAGGATACTGTCCATACATAATGGCCTGCCTCAGGTAACCCTGCCCTTCTGCTTTTGTTCAGGACCTGTCCACCTGTGGATGGCTACAGAAAGGAAGAAATTAACACTTCTTGGTCTGCCAGCTCTCCAGGTAAAGTCATATTCTTTGCCTCAACACCTTGCCTTTGATTTATTGGCCTGTCGTGGGGTAAGCAGAGTGAGCTTGGACTCCATGATAATCCCACATGCCTTGCAGTCAAAAAAACAAAACATAAACAGAAGCAATATTGTAACAAATTCAATAAAGACTTTGAAAATGGATCATATCAAAAAGATCTGAAACCAAAAACTGAAAAGAACTCGGTGGTTGTCTGAAATATTTAGAAAAGGAAATGGTGCCCCTCATGCCAGTACCCCCTGAAGTCACACAGGGGACACAACCTAGGGGAGGTCTCTTCTCTCGTCCAGGGGACTGTCATACCAGCCACCATTTCTCCCTGTCCATGATAAACACACTGTAACGAGGGTCATTGGCACCTGGGCCAGTAATGCTGTGAACACCTGGATTGCCTTGTCCTTGTGAGATTTGATGTGAAGATAACACAGAAAGAGAACCAGCCAAGAAGGATCTGGTCAGGAGTAAACTCCTCTTCACTGGGACCCTGTGAGACCCAAGCACTTGCTCTGCTCACCCTGCACCAACTTTGGGGAACTGGCCTTTGTCATTCTCTGGGCAGGAGGTCTACCTCCTGAAACCCAGGTGAGCACTGGGGACAGCAGCACCTCCACCTGAGGTCCGGAGAGGGTGTCCTGAACAGGGCCTAACCGTTCAGTGAGGCCAGCCCTTGTCCACACTGCACTGACCTGCTGCAGGATCTTGGGTTCCCTGGCATCCAGCATGCCCATTGTCCACCCCAGCTTGAGGCGTCTTGAGAGCCCCTCACTGGCAGGCAACCGGAAGTAGAAAACTGCACACCCAGCAAGAAGGAGAAGCAGGCAGGGCAGGGTTCCAGCTTGGAGTGTCCAAGGTCTCTTTGGTTCCCTGAGAACACCCAGCCCTGCCTGCCATGGCTTTTCTCCTCTTTAGTATGTGTCTCTTTGTGGTTAATGTTGCCAAACACCTTCCTCTGAAAGAGAAGGCTCTGTGACCATGAGGAGGCGCCGTAGTCCTGAACACAGGAAGCTTGAGAAGTAACTGCCCTGAGCCCTGAATATACTGCAAGTTAAATCTGCACCAACCTAGGCCAAGATTCCAACAGATTCTCTGTGGAAACGCTTTTCACGTCCAACAAGAGAAGGCTTGTTAACTCATAGCCCAACCCCAAGACATGAGACAGGTTGTAACCACAGAAACTGCAGGGAAGGTGTTTGAGAGGCTTTTTCTTAAGCATCTTCCCTGAGGTCCCCTGAAGTTACTGGACCTGGAGTAGGGCGCTTGGCACTTCTCTCCTCACTGCAGGCTGGACAGCAACCCCCCAACCTCACAGCCTCCGCTCCTTCACCTCCCTCTGAGTTGAGTGGAAACTTCTCATTCATGAGGCCAAAGCGCAGTCTTCTTGGTGAGCAAAACAGAGGCTGGTGGGAAGGTGGGTGGAGGCTCAAAGCTCTTGTGGAAGAAAAACATGTATGCATATATGGTGGCCATATGCTGTAGTAGTTGGTATTGCCTACACATTTATGGGTGGCTTTTAGTTTCCCTGTTTTCTAAGTTTCTTTTTTTATGACCAACTGCATATTATTAGAAAATTTTTGCTATCAAGCATGAGAAGTTGCCAAATAAGATATTTAAGTTTATTGAAATGTTGTAGGAGTTTTCTTTTGGTGACAGAAGAACAGCCTCCTACTTTTAAGTTTTTATTTAATTGACTGCACTAGGTCTTAGTTCTGGAGAAGGAAATGGCAGCCCACTCCAGTATTCTTGCCTGGAGAATCTCAGGGACGGAGGAGCCTGGTGGGCTGCCGTCTATGGGGTCGCATGGAGTCGGACACGACTGAAGTGACTTAGCAGCAGCAGCAGATCTTAGTTCTGGCATGCAGGATCTTCATTTGCAGCATAGAGAATCTAGTTCTCTGACCAGGGATTGAGCCTGGGTTCCCCCTCACTGGGAGATAAGAGTCTTAGCCACTGGACCATCAGGGAATGCAGCAACCTTTTAAATTTTTTCTTTTTAAGATTTATTTATTTATTTTTGGCTATGCTGGGTCTTTGTTGCTGTGTGGGCTTTTCTCTAGTTGTGGTGAATGAGGGCTACTCTCTAGTTTATGTGTGCTTGAACTTCTCATTGTGGTAGCTTCTTGTTGCAGAGCATGGGCTCTAGGGCACATGGGCTTCAGTAGTTGTGCACAGGCTTAGTTGCTCCATGGCATGTGGGATCTTCCCAGATTAGGGGTTGAACCTGTGTCTCCTGCATTGGCAGGTGGATTCTTAACCACTGCACCACCAAGGAAATTGCCCACCCCACGCCCCACCCGCCAACCTCCTACTTTAAAAGAGGACTAAAAACAGCCTGTTTAGTGAGTTTTCAGGAGTCTGAGCTTTGAGGTGAGCATCTGTGGTGTCATTCTCCCAAAGGCAGCTCAGCTTCAGTTATCGGCTGGGTTCATGGGCACAGTGATCAGGACAGATCTGGTGGCTGAAGACAGGCTTACCCTCTGGTGCTTCGCCCTCACCTGCTCAGCCAGGGTCCCTGAGCCATGGCAGCGAAGCAGAGCAGCAAGCAGGTGGGGCTGGTACAGCTGTGGGACCGCTGTGGTCAGAATGGATCATACGGTGGAGGCAGGACTGCTGCAGTCAAGAATGGAGTGAGCAGTGGAGGCAGCTGGCCATCCTGTCCCATGACTGCTGGTGTCCTGTGTGCCCATGCAGGGCAGTCACGGTGTCAGGTGGAGTCCAGGCTAGTGTTGTGGGGACCAGAAAGGGCCTTAGACAGCTCACATCCCCATTCTCTGCCCCCCGCCCCCGCCTCGCTCCCCCTGGCTCTTCTTCAGATCATGGTTCGTGGCTGCTAGCTGCTCCCTGGGGCTGGGATGGTGTGTAGACCACCAAGCCCCTTGCTCAAGGTGAGCTGAGACCCCAAGCTCTGGGGTCACACACCATTGCTGCCACCATGCAGGTCATCCCACTTCTGTGAGGGAGGGCCCGTGCGGGGCTGTGGGTGATGGGGGATTTGGGGATGTTGTGCACTGGCCCAGGAGTGGGGAGAGGAAAGGAGGAGAGAGAGAACTCTTGAACTGCTCAGCCTTCCAGGAAATCCCAGGCCCAGCTCTGGTGAGAGGTGCAGTTGAGAAACCCTTTCAATTTTATGGGTCCCCCTTCCCACCATATTTCAATTGAAGCCCCTCTGCCTGCTCCATCCCTAACTCTTCCTCCTGTGGCTCCTGCTGAAAGCCGCAGGAGATGAGAGTTTATGCTGCTTCCCTTCCTGTAGGGAAACGAAGCCACAGATAAACGTGTTCCTTTAAGAAAGCATGAAAGAAATGAGAAAATAATAGCGGGAGGTTATTATTGACAGGTTCATGTAGAGATGCTTCACAAGTCTGGCACAAGGAAGGGACTAAGAGCTGTTGCCCCTGGTCCTGGGGTTTGCCCCCGCCCACCCTAGCCTATGCTCCCCTTGGTGTCTTCTGGCGACTAGGCGGACTTAAACCTCCTGAACACATCCTGAAAGGATCAGGTCAGGGAAGAACTCGTTTCACAGATGGGAGGGTGTGGTCCACTCTTCACAAACACCTTCGCTTCCTCTCTGTATTGGAACTCAGTTCTGGGTCTAAGCAAGCATGGCTTCCTGTCTGGATCAGCACCCTCACTTACCTCTTGCCTTACTCACAGGCGAGAGGCTTTGTGTCCACTTCTTCCCCACGTGCATCCTGCTCACTTCCATTGCTGGGGCCCCGGGACTTGTACTGTGCGCATCTGCTCTGCTCATAGCACACTCCATGGGCCATAAGATTTCACTCTTAAAAGGTAAGTGTAAGGGTAAAATACTCCATAGTTAAGAATTTCAAGGTGGCAACAGCGTTGACCGAAGCACGAGCGCTCAGGTACGAGGCTCATGTGTTAGAGAAGCCACTGTGTGGGCTTCAAGACACTCCATGTAGAGGGTGGGGTGGGGGTGGTCAGGGAGGTTCTGAGACACTCAGCTCGCCCGGTTCCTGCACAGCCAACTCCAGGCTCTATTCTTGGCAGGGTGGGTGACAGTCGGCACTGCCTGCCTGTGTGGAGGGGCTCAGAGGCTGCCCGGCTCAGCAGGAATGGCAGTGAGGGGAAGGAAGGGCACCCTCCCTTAGCATTCCTGACTTCACACTTCCTTGTTAGGGCAGCTGAGTGCCTGAATGGCCCCCTCCCGTGTCTAGCTCTGAAGATATAGAAGAAGTGGGCACAAAGGACATGCAGGATGTAACAGAGGACAGCAAAGGCGAGGCTTGCATTCTCAGCCAGCCTCTGCCAGATTCTGCCTGTGCTTATGCATCAGACCAAGACGCTGGCTGTGGCTCAGATCATGAACTCCTTATTGCAAAATTCAGACTTAAATTGAAGAAAATAGGGAAAACCACTAGACCATTCAAATATGACCTAATCCCTTATGATTATACAGTGGAAGTGACAAATAGATTCAAGGGATTAGATCTGACAGAGTGCCTGAAGAACTGTTAGATGGAGGTTCATGACATTGTGCAGGAGGCAGTGATCAAGACCATCCCCAAGAAAAAGAAATGCAAAAAGGCAAAATGGTTGTCTGAGGAAGCCTTAGAAATAGCTGAGAAAAGAAGAGAAGCTAAAGTCAAAGGAGAAAAGGAAAGATATACCCATCTAAATGAAGAGTTCCAAAGAATAGCAAGGAGAGATAAGAAAGCCTTCCTAAGTGATCAATGCAGAGAAATAGAGGGAAACAACAGAATGGGAAAGACTAGAGATCTCTTCAAGAAAATTAGAGATACCAAGGGAACATTTCATGCAAAGATGGGCACAGTAAAGGACAGAAATGGTATGGACCTAACAGAAGCAGAAGATAGTAAGATGTGGCAAGAATACACAGAAGGACTATACAAAAAAGATCTTCATGACCCAAATAATCACGATGGTGTGATCACTCACCCAGAGCCAGACATCCTGGAATATGAAGTGAAGTGGGCCTTAGGAAGCATCACTAAGAACGCTAGTGGAGGTGATGGAATTCCAGCTGAGCTATTTCAGGTTCTAAAAGATGATGCTGTGAAAGTGCTGCACTCAATATGCCAGCAAATTTTGAAAACTCACCAGTGGCCACAGGACCGGAAGAGGTCAGTTTTCATTCCAATACCAAAGAAAGGCAATGCCAAAGAATGCTCAAACCACTGCACAATCGCACTCATCTCACACGCTAGCAAAGTAATGCTCAAAATTCTCCAAGCGAGGCTTCAACAATACATGAACCAAGAACTTCCAGATGTTCAAGCTAGATTTAGAAAAGGCAGAGGAACCAGAGATCAAATTGCCAACATCTGTTGGATCATCGAAAAAGCAAGAGGGTTCCAGAAAAACATCTACTTCTGCTTTATTGACTATGTGGACCACAACAAACTGTGGAAAATACTTAAGAGATGGGAATACCAGAGAATACCTGCCTCCTGAGAAATCTGTATGTAAATCAAGAAGCAACAGTTAGAACCGGACATGGAACAATGGACTGGTTCAAAATTGGGAAACGAGTACGTAAAGGCTGTATATTGTGACCCTGCCTATTTAACTTATATGCAGAGTGAAAGTGAAAGTCACTCAGTTGTGTCCAACTATTTGCGACCCCATGGACTATACAGTCCATGGAATTTTCCAGGCTAGAATACTGGAGTGGGTAGCTGTTCCTACCTCCTCCAGGGAATCATCCCAACCCAGGGATTGAACCTAGGTCTCCTGCATTGCATGCAGATTCTTTACCAGCTGAGCCACTAAGGAAGCCCTGTATATGCAGAATACATCATGCGAAATGCTGAGCTGGATGAAGCACAAGTTGGAATCAAGATTGCCAGGAGAAATATCAATAATCTCAGATATGCAGATGACACCACCCTTAAGGCAGAAAGCGAAGAGGAACTGAAAAGCGTCTTGATGAAAGTGAAAGAAGAGAGTGAAAAAGCTGGCTTGAAACTCAGCATTCAGAAAACTAAGATCATGGCATCTGGTCCCATCACTTCATGGCAAATAGATGGGGAAATAATGGAAACAGTGACTTTATTTTCATGGGCTCCAAAATCACTGCAGATGGTGACTGCAGCCATGAAATTAAAAGACACTTGCTTCTTGGAAGAGAAGCTATGACCAACCCAGACAGCATATTAAAATGCAGAGACATTGCCAACAAAGGTCCATCTAGTGAAAGCTATGGTTTTTCCAGTAGTCAGGTATGGATATGAGAGTTGGGACTGGAAAGAAGGCTGAGTGCCAAAGAATTGACACTTTTGAACTGTGGTATTTGAGAGAACTCTTGAGAGTCCCTTGGACTGCAAGGAGATCAAACCAGTCCATCCTAAAGGAAATCAGTCCTGAATATTCATTGGAAGGACAGATGCTGAAGCTGGAAACTCCAATACTTTGGCCACCTGATACGAAGAACTAACTCATTGGAAAAGACCCTGATGCTGGGAAAGACTGAGGCAGGAGGAGAAGGGAACAACAGGGGGTGAGATGATTGGATAGCATCACTGACTCAATGTATATGAGTTTGAGCAAGCTCTGAGAGTTCGTGATGTACAAGGGACCCTGGTGTGCTGCAGTCCATGGGGTCACAAAGAGTTGGACATGACTGAGCGACTGAACTGAACTGAAGACGCTGGTGCTACCATCCTGTATCACAAATGAGACTAGAGGCACAGAGAGGCTGAGCACCTTGCCCCAGGTCACACAGCTGGTGATACCAGAGCTGAGAACTGGCCCACTGTGGTTGAATCTGGAGTCTAGATGCTGTTATGACCTGAGGGAGCAGCAAAGACAGAGTGAGGGAGAAACAGATGGCCCAGACTTAGCCAGGCATACATGTATGCACACATATACACACATGTGCACATGACCTTCGCCTTTGAGGCTACAAGGAGTCAGAGGAAACCAGAGGGCAACCAGGAGAGGCCAAAGGAGGGTGGAGGTCTATTAGGAGGAAAGACCATACTTCCCAGGGGACCAGGGAAGTCCCTTCTTTGGTGAGTCTGTCTCAAGCCCTAGATTCCTCTCGCTGGACCCAGGAACTGACTGTGCAGTGACCTAACTGAGTTGACTCCAGACTTATGCCTTCCCAGTGGTTCAGCTCCCACTGGACCCTACTGCTCTCAGTAATAAGGGGGGAATGAGATATATAGTCTGGGCTTCAGATTTGTTTGGAGACAAAATTTATTAAAACAGGAGTACAAAAAACCCATGAAGGGAATTGGCATGAACATCTCCGGAACACTTAAGAAATCATCTGCTGTTTATCTACCTCCTCTCCTGTCATGAAAGTGGAAGGTCTGTTTAATCAATTAATTCTGTGCTCATCACACTCTTTCTTTTCAAAAAAAATGTATTTATTTGGCTGCACTGGGTCTTAATTGCAGCATGTGGGATCTAGTTCCCCAGTCAGGTATTGAACATGGGTGTTTGCATTGGCAGCATGATGTCTTAGCCACTGGACCACCAGGGAAGTCTCTCATCACAGTCTTGGGGAGTGTAACGGGTCACAGACCTCCTCTGAGGCCCCCTCAGAGTTGAAGTATGTGATGGCTACAGTAATCCTCCTGTGGCTAAGATGTGGTTTATTGGTAATGACTTACTCAACTTCCCTGCAAACATAGGGCTTCTCCCCTGTGTGTGTCCTCTGGTGTCTGATGGGAGTTGACTTCACACTGAAGCTTCGCCCACACTCCCTGCAAACATAGGGTTTCTCCCCTGTGTGTGTCCTCTGGTGCTTGATGTGACTGAAGCCTCACTCACACTCCCTGCAAACAAAGGGCTTCTCCCCTGTGTGTGTCCTCTGGTGTCTGATGGGAGTTGACTTCACACTGAAGCTTCGCCCACACTCCCTGCAAACATAGGGTTTCTCCCCTGTGTGTGTCCTCTGGTGCTTGATGTGACTGAAGCCTCACTCACACTCCCTGCAAACAAAGGGCTTCTCCCCTGTGTGTGTCCTCTGGTGTCTGATGGGAGTTGACTTCACACTGAAGCTTCGCCCACACTCCCTGCAAACATAGGGTTTCTCCCCTGTGTGTGTCCTCTGGTGCTTGATGTGACTGAAGCCTCACTCACACTCCCTGCAAACAAAGGGCTTCTCCCCTGTGTGTGTCCTCTGGTGTCTGATGAGAGTTGACTTCACACTGAAGCTTCGCGCACACTCCCTGCAAGCATAGGGCTTTTCCTCAGTGTGTATCCTCTGGTGTGTGATGAGACTTGACCTATCCTTGGAGTCTTGCCCACACTGTCCATGCTTAACTCTTATAATTCTTAAAACTCCTGCCCCCATACATAATTTGCCTGTGTCCTCTGTATTCACTTTCTGGCCTGTGCTGGGCTCTTACATCATTCTCTTGCTTACCCAGGTATCCCCCATTTGTCCTTTGGGTGAGTAGGAAGAGGCCCTTGAAACTCTCCTCAGCCTTACGCTTTTCAGCAAAGGTTGGGGCCTTTCCTTGACCTCTCGATCCTCAGGTTTGTCACTCCAGCTGTGTGGATCAGAATATTGGTGCTGATGATTTTGATTGCCTGGGCAGGAATCCTTTGTTTGGAGGCGGTCTCTTGCAGATGTTCTCAGGAGGATCTGAGAGGGGTGATTGTGTTCAACATGTTGGCTGAGAAATTTCTGACTGGAGAAGGCCAGGGAGCAGGAGGCACATGGGTGGATTTTGGGCTTTGGTTCTGCTGAAAGAGGAAGCTTTTGGTCAGGTAGCTGGTTTGTCATGGTAAAGCCTGTCCCACTGATCATCTTAGTGCTGACAGTGCAAGATCCGTCTCCCACCAAGTGCTCCTTTATAGTCCACTGTTCCATTCCATTCTTATTCTCTGCATCTTTTACAGAAATCCAGGAAGCCTGTGTCAAGGACCTTTTCTACAAATCCCCAGACTAGGGACCTTCCAGTAGCATCAGAGGCAGTGTCTCTCCTGATAGAGGTGGATCTGCAGGGACCTTTCCCTACGTATAAGTATCTGAAAATTCATGTCACAGTGGTCACAGGTATTTTATCGTACTGAGAGATAAGACTCTTGATGACTTAGGTGGAATCATCCTGAGTGGCTCCCTGTGAGGGGAAAAGGTCTATTTAAGTTAGGGGTGCTCAGCCTAGAGCTCTCTGAATATGGGAGGCAGCATAGGGGGTGATGCTTTAGCATGTGCAAGTAAAGCTGAATTTGAGGGTCCTCATTCAAAGAGCATCTTTTGTGTCTGGGTCTCTACCTGAAGTGGGATTCAAACTGGATGAGACCGAGTGGCCCAGGTCCCATAGACAAGAGGTCTCTGGTTCCTGCTGCCCCCATTGGTTCATGAATTGCTTCTCTCTCAGTTTTCCATAAATCATAAAATGAAGATGTGTTCTTTCTCAAGCCTCATGAGTATTCATACCTCATTTATTTAATTCAGTCTAGTCCATTTAACGGAGAAGGCAGTGGCACCCCACTCCAGTACTCTTGCCTGGAAAATTCCATGGATGGAGGAGCCTGGTAGGTTGCAGTCCATGGGGTCGCTAGGAGTCAGATACGACTGAGCGACTTCACTTTATTTTTTCAGTTTCCTGCATTGGAGAAGGAAATGGCAACCCACTCCAGTGTTCTTGCCTGGAGAATCCCAGGAACGGGGGAGCCTGGTGGGCTGCCTTCTATGGGGTTGCACAGTCGGACACGACTGAAGCGACTTAGCAGCAGCAGCAGTCCATTTAAAATGCACTAGGAAGTCCTATTTAAAAATACATCTCCATCCAGACTCTTCACAACCTGCTTGCTGCTGCTGCTGAGTCGCTTCAGTCGTGTCTGACTCTGTGCGACCCCATAGACAGCAGCCCACCAGGCTCCCCCGTCCCTGGGATTCTCCAGGCAAGAACACAGGAGTGGGTTGCCATTTGCTTCTCCAATGAGTGAAAGTGAAGACTCTCAGTCATGTCCGACTCTTAGCGACCCCATGGACTGTAGCCTACCAGGCTCCTCCATCCATGGGATTTTCCAGGCAAGAGTACTGGAATGGGTTGCCATTCTTCACGCCCTGACTCCCAGGCTTCTTTAGCCAGCCCACTGTCCCCTCTCGTCTGGCAATGAACTGACCTCTGAAGGGATTCCCCACTGCTGTCTCTTCCCAAAAATGAACCGAAGCATCATCTTAGAACAGAGAACATGCCACTTGCAGCTGAAAGCTGCATGGTTGTTCCATGTCACCCTGGAAGATTCCAGGTGCCTACAAATGGACATGGGCCCTGAGGCTTCCATGTTCCATCCATCCTCCTCCGTCTCCCTCTGTACTTCTTCCTACAACCACTGGCATGGCCTCTCTTCCCAGCCCTGGGGCTATGGCACTGGCTGCTCCCCTGCCTTGACTCCATTCCCACAAGTGTTACCTCTGGAGAGACCCTGCCCCACCATCCTCTGCCACACCCCACTCGCTGCTCACACTAATCCGAGGTCCTTTTCCTGGACTGGTTTTTCTCATAGCAACCAGCAGCCTGTCTGGTATTAAGCATATGTTTCCCCAGAAGGTTGTTCTATCTATTTCAGGGCATGGCGCCCAGTCTGGCACAGAGTATGAACTCACATGACAATGAACTGAAACAGTGACTGAATGCAAATCAGTGTACACATTGTCACTTAGAAGTGTGGAGGAAATGAGGAAGAAACAGCTAAAGGTGAGAGAGCTGGTAGGTGCTAGAAAATTTGCTTTCTGCCTCTAAGCCTTTCAGCAAAATGTGATGTCATGTATTTTTTGCATGACATATTAAAAATGAGAACAAAAAGTTTTAATATAATTTTTTCCTAAAAGTCATATGAAATGAATCAATTTCTGAGGCATTTTAATTGAGACTTGACTGACTTTACACTGGATTGTACTCGGCTTCCGAGCCAGACCAGGGAAGCTCCCTAAGATGGGGTGGGGTGCTTGAAGAGTGGCACTCACCTCTGCTGGCCATGAGCTCACTCTTCCACCTGCTGCCACACTTGATGCTGAGCTCTTGGCTGTACTTGTCCCCATACCAGACCAGCAGCTCACAGCCTGGCCTGAACACCGGGCAGGTTTGGTAGAAGATCTGCCGGTGACTCAGGAAGGCTACCAGGTTCTGCTCCTTGTCGTCCCGGGCACAGTTCACATACCTGGGGTTGAGGCTGGGAAAGAGAAACCACAAGTGATGAGTCCCCTCCACCTGTCAGACCTGATCCCGGCTCCTGGCCTTCAGCCTCTGAGGCCGCCACAGCCCCCACCACCCCTCCTGGGGACTTTCTGTTCACACTTTTGACTGCACCATGTGAATTTCTATCTCCAAATCCTATTTCCGGTCCTATTCCTGGCTGGAATGCTTTTCTCTTCTTACCTAATTAGCCATTTTCCAGAGCCCAGTTCCACATTTGTCTTCACCTGGACTGACCATAAGACTGGTGACCGCTAGCTCCTCTAAACTCAAAGTTCTCTTTCATTCCACAGAACTTGTTACTTCTAGGCTAGCATGCAATCCTTTGCACTCACCCCAGCCTGCCTTCTTTTCCGAGGCCCTCCAGTCTCCCCACATGCATACAGGGTCCCATTCACTTGCCAACCCCTTCCTGTGGAAACTTGGAGCGTGCTCTGACTTAGCTCGAGACACAGAACAGTAATATTCACTTTCTGCCTTCCCTGATGAAAGGCCCTCAGAGAAAGGTCCTGACCCCCATTCCTTCCCAGGCCTCAGGGCCCACTTCTCACTAGAGCTTAGCCTGGGGAGGTTGCTTCCCTCATGGGCTCAAGGTCCCTCATGTTAGGTTATCCTGGCACTGTACAGTTCTTCAAAAGTAGAAAAATTAAGGTTACATATTCCTAAAATCAATTGGTTAATTTCCATCTGAAGTGTATCCTCCAAAAGGACATGGGTTGTGTGATCTGCTTCAATAATGAACTCTACTGTTTTGGAACACAGAAAGTGGTTGGTAAGGGTCAGTTAGGTGAGTTAAAGTGTCCTTGGTGACTCTAGACTCCTCAAGTTGTTTTCAAGTACCCCAGTTTTGTTGAGCATAGAGACTTACATTTTGAGGGCATATACTACATTTTTATTTCTTTCATTCTATTATCTTTTGAAAGGAAAGAACATAGTATGGTGGAAAAAGAGGAAAGATGTGAAAGCTATTGAAGGAGGCTGGTTGAGAAGGAAAGGGGTGTGGGCTTGAAGGAGGAGCGATCTTCATACCTGCAGGCTCACTGTACTCACCTCATCCATTTGGCCCAAGATGTGTCCTTTCCATCCACATACTCATAGCAGTTTCTCCCTTTGGTGATCTGAGTGTCAGAAAAAGGGTTAAAAACTTTCTTCTCTATTTCTTTTTTGGTGGGAGGTAACAGAAGAATTATTTCCCTCTGCTATCATTAGTGCACTTCAGCCCGCATGAATTCAGTTGTCAGTTGTGACCACGTGGTAAGCTCCTTAATCATCACCTCCATGTCCGAGTCTGTTGGTGCACTCAGGGCAAGGACTCCACATGGGAGAAGCCACTTCTGTGTGCCTGTACCACTGTGCTCCCACCTCTCCTCTGATCTTTAGATAGAAGTCCCGTGTTCACACACAGTGCACACAGTACACAGGGCTGGCCATGTTGTCCTCATCCACGTCCTCACATGTAGACATGAGCTCCCCCGCCACATGCACCAGTGATTGGAGGTCAGAGGACAGGTGATGAGGGGTGTTCTCACCAGCCAGGAGTATCCACTGTTGGCAGCCTCTTCATCGTCTATGATCTGGCCCTTGTAGGAGCCAAAGCGCGGGCCCAGCAGCAGATCAGACACCTCGTTCCACACTCCAAGTGCAGCCTCAGGGATGCCTGATGGTCTGATACTTAACCCAGCAGGCAGACTGAGGGCTAAGCGATTGGCATGCCCCTTTTCCACTGCACAGTCTTTTACAAAGGTCGGGAGCCCATGAACAGCACAGCTTTCGATGAAGTTCTGACACTTCTCACAATCTGGAGGCGAGAGCAACGGGGATGAGGGGAGGTATAGTGATGTTGCTGGTCATAAAGAACTTCAGAATGAACCGAGGTGCTCACGGCATTTGGCCTTGATCCTGTACCCCAAGTCATAAGAGGAAAGGGATGATTGGGGGACCAAATGGTGAGGTTTTATTATTGTGCCAAGGCCTCATAACTGCTTCTCTGTGAATGGGCTCGTGGTGTCCCTCACAGAGGTAGTTGTCATCCTGGGGCTCACTGACCTCTTGGAACACATGGCTTGCTCTTTCTCATAGACTGTACATCTTCACTTCATGCTCCTTTCAGATGGACCCATGGGGTCACTCACAGAGGTGGTCGTCGTCCTGGGGCTCGCTGACCTCTTGGGACACATGGCTCGCTCTTTCTCGTAGACTGTACATCTTCACTTCAGTCTCCTTTCAAATAGGCCCATGGGGTCACTCACAGAGGTAGTCGTCGTCCTGGGGCTCGCTGACCTCTTGGGACACATGGCTCGCTCTTTCTCGTAGACCGTACATCTTCACTTCAGTCTCCTTTCAAATAGGCCCATGGGGTCACTCACAGAGGTAGTTGTCGTCCTGGGGCTCGCTGACCTCTTGGGACACATGGCTCGCTCTTTCTCGTAGACTGTACATCTTCACTTCAGTCTCCTTTCGAATGGGCCCATGGGGTGGGCCACAGAGGTAGTCGTCGTCCTGGGGCTCGCTGACCTCTTGATACACATGGCTCGCTCTTTCTCATAGGCCTGTGCATCTTCACTTCAGTCTCCTTTCTTCTGAGTTCTGAGTTGGAGAAGAGAAGCTGAGCAAGGCTGGTGGGGTCTGGAGAGTTAGATCCTGTTTGATCAGAAACTGTGATATCACCCACCTGTTCATCTGTATACTTTGTTAAAAATTTTTTTACATTTATTTAAAAATTTTTTATGTATGTATTTTTATTTGTTAATGTTACGTTATTTATTTATTGGCCGCACTGCATGGCATGTGGGATCTTAGTTCCCTGACCTGGAATGGAACCCAGCCTCCTGCAGTGGAAGCATAGAGTCTTAACCACCAGGAAAGTCCCTTCTCTATACTTTGTTTTTTCTCCCTTTCAGAGAGACTGAGGCTACACACTGACTTTAAAGATGCCCAGTTTAATATTAGCATCCTGTACTTCCTGTTAGTAGGTTTAATTTCCCAACGTCCTTACTTAGAAAATAGTTCACAGACACATCTACTCAGAAAATATATGTTGAGGGTACATTACAGATAAGGCATTGTGCAGAGGCCTGGGCATAAACAGTAACAAAGCATGGCCCTATTATCACAGCTGGATTTATTGAACAACTTCAATGTGTCAACACTTTTATATTTAACTTAATGCTTTCAAACACTTTTCAGTGTGTTTGAAAGCAATAAGAAGATTGCTTATCTTCACTTTACAGATAAGCAGTCAGAATCTCAGAAAATTTGTAAGATTTTCCTTTCCAAAGGCCACAGTGCTACCTTTAGGTCTCAGATCAATCCAGCTTAAACCCACACCTACCCAAAGTCTACCCTACATACCTGGGCCATAGTTATTAGCCTTTCTAGAGGAATTAGAGGAAGTGAAGTACCCAAATTATTTCCTCTTACCCACTTTTTGTCTAGGGTGCTATTCAGAGGTACTTGCTTCTCTGGGAGGGGGCACTGTATCTGGGCCTGCTTGGGGCCACTTGTCTTCAGCAATTTTGATGCTCCTGGCAATTCCTTCAAACTAGATTTGTTACTTACTAGTGCCCTGGACATTCCCTTCTGTGTGAGAGTCACATAGTAAAAGACAACATACATTTCTTTAGTTCTTTAGGACTTTATGAAATGTTTTCCCAAGCATGATTTTAGTTAATACTTTGACAATTCTTGGAAATATCCAGTGTTGCGAGGGGAGGAGGAGTGGAGAGGGGGTCTGAACACTGGAGTGTAAATAATAAGTGGGTAGTGAATCAAAACTAGAACTCATATCTTAAAGTTCTTTCCCTTCAACTTTCTCCATAAAAGTGAGAGCAAAGCAGGGGGAATAGCTGGAGAATCAACAAGGTCAGGAAAGAAGAGGGTAAGGGCTCAGAGAAAACTGGGGTGGGGGTGGGGTTTCTATTAAATAGTGCCCCTTTGATGAATGAGGAAGTGTGGAAAAGTGCAGGGGGGACAAAAAACATCTGGAAAATGAGGTGATGAAGCAGTGAGATTGGGAAGAGAAAGGACGATTGGCAGAAACATATATAGACAATAAAGAAAATAAGCTGAAAGTTGCAGATTGCCATGTCCTAGAGACAGTGTTTGGAATTAAAGTAGCTGGTCCCATCCATTCTGCTTGAATAAGGTTGTACAACTAGCTGGTTTTCCTCAGTTTCCTGATCCATAAATTGGTATACATGCTAATTCTTGATGTTATAGTGCACATGAAGTTTAATAACATTCAACAAAATATTCTGTGAGCTATTTGATACAGTATGAATGTGAGAGTCCATCCCTGCTATCAGTTTACCCCCTCAGCTGTCTCTGTATTTGAAGTCTTGCTCACAGATACTATCTTCAGCATTTCTTCACCTTCTTCCTCCTAGATGAATGTTTAAATGTGGAGCCACTCATTCAGAAAACATTCAGGGGGCCCTCAGGGGCTTTTAGCTCGGCCTGAACTTCTAAGAATTAACAGGTATGGGCTAGGCTCTCAAATCTTACGACACAGGGGCAGGCTAAACAAATGATTCTGTTCGGTAGTTAGAATAGGAAAAAGGAGTCCAGAATGGCGATGGCTAAAAGACAAGGAAGGGAAAAGCCCACGAAAACAGAACAAAGGAAGGTGTGAGGACCTCAGGTAGAACAAACAACACTCCTGGCTAGCCCAAATTACATAGGGCAGGCCCAGGGAGAGGAAAAAAACATATAAAAAGAGGAGCCAAAGGGCTGGAGGGTCTCTCTCCCCCCTGCGCTCATTCTCTCTCTCCTCTTTGCATCTTTGGGTCAGCATGCCCTCACGCCTCGAGGATGTATTTTCCTATTATTTTCTAAATAAAACTGAGCTGAAAAACAGAGCTGTAACACTGTTCTGTCCAAGAGCTATAACACGGTCTGTCTGAGAGCTGTGACATGCCGAGGGCCTTAACGTCCATCGCTTCAAATTTTTGTTGAGATGAGACAGAACCAAGTTTCCTTGCTAATCTCTTACACTCCCCTGACATCTATGGTGCTGTGACTTGGGTTTAACCTGGCTGAAACAACCTCAGCGCAGTCCCCCGCAAGAAGGAGGCCAAGCACAACAGGAGCCCAACTTGGCGAAAGCTCCTGAGGTAGAAGCGGAATGCGAAGAAAACCCAGCACAGGGGAAGTGACAAGAGGCCCATCGTACTGGAAACCGGGACAGCAAAAAACAAACTCAGCAGAAAGCTCACGCGACTCAGTCTCAGATTCCAGAAGACCTCCAGTTAAGGTAGGAGATCCTCGCTCCTATGGCTGGAGGGACATATGCCTAACAAACTCTTTAATTCCTTTATAGTCTCTTGTTTCTTGTTTCCTCACTCCCCCCTCCCCCCCACCTCCGCGAACAGGTGGGTGGCAGTGGGTGCAACTGACAGACTCTGGAGAGGCTACTCCTCAGCATGTCCCAAAGGCACTACCTGCTGAGCCCCAGTAGCTATTACCCAAGCCAGTGGGGGTTCTTCCGTCCTTAATCTTTTTTGTGCCAAGGATCAGGCCAGTGAAAGCTGTGAGCACAGGTCAGCTATTTAGCAGATTTTCCGGCAGGCTATGAATGGGATTCCTTGGCATATTTTCCCCACTGCTTTTTCCTCCTGTCCTTTAGCTCTCTCTCCCAGGACTTGGAGCCCAGCAAAAACCCAGGATGCCTGGCTTCAGGACCTAATGAAGCTCAGGCTCTGATGTCTCATTGCAAAAATTCAGTGAGAGACAAAGTGATAGGTAAGAGGTGGATTTGTTAAGGTTTAGAGAGAAGCACACTCTGCAGGGTGTGGGCTATTGCAGAGGGCTCTGGACGTGGAATGGGGCCTGGCTAGGTTTTGCCAGCTGATTGAATTAAAATGCTAATGAGTGGGAGGATCATCCCAGCCATTGGGGAACCACCCACTCCTCTGTCTTTTGACAGTGCCTTGGAGCTGTCCTGCCACCTCTGGGTGTGTCCTTTAGTTTACAGATCGGGGATTAAGGTTTGCTTGAATTTGACTTGTCATCTTGGACCCAGTTGATTTCAATCCGTTTATGTTATGCCCTTGTGCTATGTTATTCTTTCAAAGGTTGTGCCCTGTCCCCTTCCCTTCTGTTTCATGCTTTTTTCCTGAGCCCCATCCAGGCCCACAATGTTGCCTCTACAGTCTTCTGGAGGGACAGCTAGAAAATAGCTAGCCCTTGGGAGGGAAATACTGTATAATATCCAGTCCTTCTGGATATTCAGCCCTTCATCTTCCATGTTTCCTACAACATGTGCAACATCAGCATTTCTTAGTGAACCTGCTAGGGTGGGAGACAGGCAGACAATGCCTGCTAGAAGTCCATCAGTTGGCATTCCTTCAAAGGCAATTGGGCTTCCAGGGATAATGTTTGCCACTTTGGGAGTTAGCCCTGCAGGCTGTTTGGGCCCAAACTCTTATCACCCTTCTCCTAAAGTTATAAACATACCCCTGGATCAAATCTCCACTCCACTTTTATAGAACATCTGGTCTGTTGCCTCTTAACAAATTTGTTCTTAAGCCAATTACTAACTCCTACAATCAAGACCCTGCCCCCTTGTTGCTCCACGCAGTCTATAATTAAAACACCTTAATGCCCCTAACAGGGCCAGATAACCCACTCCTTTGTCATTACTTCTGTTATTACATAAAGTGGGTCTATGACAACAATGCTTACCAGGGGAGACACCCTTACCTGCTCTTATGGAGGACTAGGGGAAGAAATCAATGGCTTAAATCCCTTAGAGTAGTAAAAGGATAAGGCTTATGACTGTTTCACTGTTTCCCGGTCTCAGGGCATAGGCTTGGATTGCTTTACATCATGATATCTATTCCCGTCTGAACAAAATGAGTTAAAATTACAACCCCTTAATCCTACTCACCACTGGTCATGCTGGAGACCTTGGGGACGCCCAACTCCAGTCCGGGGGTCCCAGGAGGTCAACCTGCCTCCACCTGCCTAGGGGTCTAGTCCTTGAAAGGTGGTTACACCTCAACCTACTTGGGGATCCGCCAGTCCAGGGGTCCTGGGAGGTCGTCACGCCTTGATCTGCCCAGGGACCCAATTCTCCGGAGGCCAACCTGCCTCTACCTGCCCTGGGATTCGATCTCCAGGAGACTGTCATGCCTCAGCCTGCCTGGGGATCTGCACCCTGACCTGGGGATGCCTGGCTCTCAGGTTGCAAGACTACTGGGTAAGATAAGCTTCAGAAAGACCCATCCCTAAGGAAGTCCACCCATGGAAATAGAAGGAAGCCTATTACTTGTAGGACTGTGCCCAGTCTCAGCAATAACTCTGGAGCCCAATGAGTTAGTCTTCTGGAAAGACTAAAGAGGCCCTCCAAAAGTTTACCAATCTGCACTTAGACTCTTATGAGGGACAGGTGATTTTAAAGGACAAATTCCTGTCCCAATGTGTATCAGATATCAGAATAAAATTACAACAGCCACAGCAGCAGGACCCTGCTTCCTCTTTAAATGAGATGGTCCACACAGCCAGCAATACCTTTTATAACAGAGAACAGGAGAAGGAGGCCAAGGCCCAGGAGATGGAGAGAAGGAAAGACAAGGCATGCCCAGATGCTGGCCGCCCTCCAGGGAAGCCCTGTGGCAAACCCTGAGTCCTTAAAGGACAAGGCATGAGGCGAATGCCTAATCTGTAGACAGGTAGGGTATTGGGCCAAAGAGTGTCCAAACCGTTAGAAGTCTCCTAAAACGGTTTGCTACAAATGCCATCAACTGGGACATTGGGTGGCACTCTGCCCTCGAGACCCAAGAGCCTCAAGGTCAAGCGCCAAGCCTTCCCTCATGATGGTTCAACAGGACTGAAGCAGCCCGCTCCAGCCAGCCCACCTGTCACACATAACGATCACAGGGCTAGAGCCCAGGGTGCAACTGGATGTGGCAGGTAGGTCCGAGAACTTCTTGGTTGACATGCGGGCTACCTACTCTGTCTTGATCTCCTACTCCAGAGCCTTCTCCTCCCAAACCTGTACTATTTTGGGTGCTACAGGAAAAACTACTAAAAGATTCACCCGAGCACTTCTTCGTTGCTGGGATGGACAGATATTTTCCCACCAGTTTCTGGTGGTCCCTGAGTGCCCTACTCCCTTATTGGGAAGAGATACACTCACTAAACTTGGGACCACCCTTGTGATGGGAGGCTTTTCAGCCCCTAGAGCTCTACAGCTTCTGGTTGCTACTGAAGAACCCATTACACCCTCTCCAATAGAGAGGGACCAAAAACTATGAGAAGACAAAATTAACCCCCAGGTGTGGGTCGAGGAGACTCCTGGACAAGCTCTCCAAGCTGAACCGGTCATCATTGTTCTCTGAGATCCCACTCGGTTTTCCAACGGGAAACAAATATCCCCTCAGAAGAGAGGCTCGGGAGGGACTACAGCCCTTAATAAATAAATTCCTTGTTTGTGGGCTATTGGTACCCACCAATCCGCCATGTAACACCCCAATCCTCTCAGTAAAGAAGGATGGAACCTAGTGAATGGTTCAAGATCTCTGGATCATAAATGAAGCTGTAGTACCCCTCCATCCCACAGTATCCAATCCCTATGTAATCTTGGGAGAAATCTCACCCAGTGCCAAGTGGTTTACAGTCTTGGATCTCAAAGATGCATTTTTTTTTTTTTTTTTTTGCATACCACTAGCTAAAGAATCCCAGTATCTTTTTGCCTTTGAGTGGGAGACCCCAGGAAAAAAACATCAACAGATGACTTGGACAGTATTACCTCAGGGGTTCAGAGATAGCTCCCACCTGTTTGGACAGGCCCTTAGCAGGATCTCCTAGATCTGGACCTGGGACCTAAGGGGAAAATATTACAATACGTAGATGACCTACTAATCTGCTCTCCAGATGAGAAAAATGTCCAACAACATGAAATTCAGGTTCTAAACCTTTTGGCAGAGAGAGGATATAAAATCTCCTGTGCTAAGGCACAGATGGTCGAGACAAAGGTCACTTACCTGGGAGTTCAGTCCAGGAGGCTGTCATCTGATCGGATACAAGGAATCCTCCAGTTGCCCTCCCCCACAGCTCGAAAACAATTGCAATCTTTCCTGGGGCTAACTGGGTATTGTAGAATCTGGATACCCAACTATGGTCTAATTGCCCAGCTTAAAGGGACAGGATGATTCAATCCCACTGATGTGGGGAACTCCTCAAAAGAAGGCAGAGGCTACACTAAAACAAGCCTTAACTCAGGCACCTGCCTTGAGGTTGCCAGACCCAGAAAAAGCATTCCAACTTTACGTCCATGAAAGAGAGGGAATAGCCTTGGGAGTGTTAACTCAAAGGTTGGGATCTGAGCGCCAGCCTGTTGCTTACTTATCCAAGAGGCTCGACCCAACTGCCCGAGGCTGGCCCCCCTGCCTTCGAAATCTTGAAGCTATTGCAATCCTGATAGAAGATGCTTTAAAACTCTCTTTTGGGGGCAAACTATTTTTACCAGCCACCAAGTGAAACAACTCCTAAATAGAAGAGGCCATTATGGATGTCTGATCAAAGAATCCTCAGATATCAAGTAGTGCTGATGGAAAGTCCAGGTCTCACTATATCCCCTTGTGAGGTTCTTAACCCAGCTACCCTCCTGCCTACCCCCAAGGGCTCTCTCCCCTTTCACTCTTGCCTAGAAACCTTGGACCACTGGACAAAACCCTGAGAGGGATTGGCGGAAGATCCTCTGACCAACCCTGAGGAAATCCGATACACTGATGGAAGCAGCTTTGTCTTGGATGGAAAAAGAAGAGCAGGATATGCAGGTAAGTCTCCAATTTTGAGACCATAGAGGCTAAGCCTCTGCCACCAGGTACTTCAGCCCGATCAGCTGAGCTCATAGCCCTGACTCGAGCTTTAGAACTGGGAAAAGGAAAAAGAGTAGCTCTTTACACTGACTCCAAGTATGTCTTTCTGGTGCTACATGCACCTGCTGCTGTTTGGAAAGAAAGGGGCCATTTGACCAACCGAGGGTCCCCAATCGAATATGGTGATCAGATTCTTAGGCTCTTGGAGGCAGTCCATATGCCCACTGAGGTTTCAGTCTCCCACTGTAAAGGACACCAAAAAGGGAGCACAGAAGTGGCACGAAGGAACCAAGCAGCTGATCAGGCAGCTAGGAGAGCAGCATTACAGGACGATGACCTAATAGGGGTGCCACCTTAGTTTCACAGACAAATTTGCCAGAAACTCCTTCATATACTGAAGGTGAAACTCTTAAAGCTAAGAGTGAGGGCTTTCAAGATCATATGGAGTGGTTGCAAAAGGAGGGACTCTGTTTTCTGCCTGGAAACCTCCAATGGAAGTTGGTTAACTCTTAAATGCCACCATTCATTTAAGGGAAAAGGCCCTCCAAAGATTACTAGAAAGGTCCTTCAGAGGAACAGGCTTCCAAATGACTAAGGCAAGTGGTCTCCTCTTGTCCCACTTGCCAATTAAACAACCCTCAAGGAGCTCGAAGACCCCAGCTGGCCCAGCCTGTCCAACGACGTGGGGCCTACCCAGGAGAGGACTGACAGATGGACTTCACCCAGATGCCAGTTTCTCAAGGGTATAAATACCCATTAATCATGATAGATACATTCACAGGATGGATTGAAGGCTTTCCTACCCGGACTGAGAAGGCTGAGGAGGTGGTAAAAAAAAAACTGCTCCATGAAATCACTCCACGATTTAATCTGCCCAGGTCATTACAAAGTGACAATGGGACATCATTTATTTCTAAGGTCACCCAAGGGGTCTCTAAAGCATTGGGCATTACTTATTATCTCCATTGTGCCTGGAGGCCTCAGTCTTCATGAAAAGTAGAAAGAGCCAACCAATTCTTAAAATCAGTGATAAAAAAGATAACCCAGAATACCTCCCTGGGATGGAAGCTATTTATCAATAGCTCTCCTCAGTACTCATGTTGCTGCTAAGGAACAGGTTGGTCTTAGTCCTTATGAGATGCTATATGGGAGACCTTTTGTTTATGTCAATGACCTCTTCCTAGATCCAGAGGCTCAGACCCTCCAGTCTTATACCACGGCCATTGGGCAATTCCAACAGGATATACGCTTGTGGGGTGTGAACCAAGACCCAAAAGATTATAAGGAGTCACCACTATATGCTCCAAGGACTCAAATCCTAATTAAAGTCTGGAAAGATGGGTCCCCAGAGGCTCAACTCCAGCCCACATGGAAGGGACCCTACCCTGTAATACTTTCTACCCCCACAGCAGTCAAGGTACCAGGACATGACTCCTGGATTCACTACTCATGAGTCAAGCTGTGGAAGAAAACAGAAGAGGACACTCAATACACCTGTAAGCCCCTGGGAGATCTCAAATATCAATTCAGGACTACCAATGAGTGCCATTCTAATGAGCACCCCAAAAATCTGGTTTCTGGGGATAGGATTTCTCAGGACAGCTCTAAAGAGCCAACACAGCTTGCCATGGGTTGAATCCAAAACAGGAGATAGATCTTCTGATCCCTGAACAAGGAGGGACTTGAGCCATCCTGGCAGTGGGAATTTGGAATTGGCTAATGCCCCTACTAGTCCTTGTTATGCCATATTGATGCTGCTTATGATTGTTCAATGTATTATCAATTGTCTAACCTGTTTTGTCTCTGCCCAGGTCAACAAGCTACAACATGCAGTGCCAGTTCAACAAAGATAGAAAGCACTACAGCTGACCACGGAAAATATCACTCACCCTTAGATGGACACCGCTATAAGGACTCTGAGGCCTGAGACTAGCAAGAGGGGGAGGCCCAATACCCCTCGCCGTCCCAGTTCAGCAGGAAGTAGCCAGAAAGACCGCGACGCCCCTATTCCCAAAGAATTGGGCCTCCCATCTCTTGAGGGGGGAATGTTAGGTAGTTAGAATAGGAAACAGGAGTCCAGAATGGCGGTGGCTAAACGACAAGGAAGGGAAAAGCCCTCAAAAACAGAACAAAGGAAGGTCCAAGGACTTGAGTGAGGACCTCGGGTAGAAAAAACAGCACTCCTGGCCAGCCCAATTTACACAGGGCAGGCCCAGGGGGAGGAAAAAACATTAAAAAAGAGGAGCCAAAGGGCCAGGAGTCTCTCTCTCCCCGCCACGCGCTCATTCTCTCCCTCTCTTTGCGATTTTGGGTCGACATGGCCTCATGCCTCGAGGATGTATTTTCCTGTTATTTTCTAAATAAAACTGATTTGTAACACAGAGCTGTAACACTGATCTGTCCAAGAGCTATAACACGGTCTGTTTGAGACCCAAGAGCTGTAACATGGTCTGTCTGAGAGCTGTGACATGCCGAGGGCTTTAATGTCTGTCACTTCAAATTTTTGTTGAGATGAGACAGAACCAAGGAGACTACACTCCCCTGACAATTCCACGTATAAGAGTTGCCTAATCAGAGCTCAGAGGAAGGAGCTGTTTTGTCCTCTTTTTTTATTTATTTATTTATTTATTTATTTTATTTTATTTTATTTTAAATTTTATTTTATTTTTAAACTTTACATAATTGTATTAGTTTTGCCAAATATCAAAATGAATCCGCCACAGGTATACATGTGTTCCCCATCCTGAACCCTCCTCCCTCCTCCCTCCCCATTCCATCCCTCTGGGTCGTCCCAGTGCACCAGCCCCAAGCATCCAGTATCGTGCATCGAACCTGGACTGGCAACTCGTTTCATATATGATATTTTACATGTTTCAATGCCATTCTCCCAAATCTTCCCACCCTCTCCCTCTCCCACAGAGTCCATAAGACTGTTCTGTACATCAGTGTCTCTTTTGCTGTCTCGTACACAGGGTTATTGTTACCATCTTTCTAAATTCCGTATATATGCGTTAGTATACTGTATTGGTGTTTTTCCTTCTGGCTTACTTCACTCTGTATAATAGGCTCCAGTTTCATCCACCTCATTAGAACTGATTCAAATGTATTCTTTTTAATGGCTGAGTAATACTCCATTGTGTATATGTACCACAGCTTTCTTATCCATTCATCTGCTGATGGACATCTAGGTTGCTTCCATGTCCTGGCTATTATAAACAGTGCTGCGATGAACATTGGGGTACACGTGTCTCTTTCCCTTCTGATTTCCTCAGTGTGTATGCCCAGCAGTGGGATTGCTGGATCATAAGGCAGTTCTATTTCCAGTTTTTTAAGGAATCTCCACACTGTTCTCCATAGTGGCTCTATTAGTTTGCATTCCCACCAACAGTGTAAGAGGGTTCCCTTTTCTCCACACCCTCCCCAGCATTTATTACTTGTAGACTTTTGGATCGCAGCCATTCTGACTGGCGTGAAATGGTACCTCATAGTGGTTTTGATTTGCATTTCTCTGATAATGAGTGATGTTGAGCATCTTTTCATGTGTTTGTTAGCCATCTGTATGTCTTCTTTGGAGAAATGTCTATTTAGTTCTTTGGCCCATTTTTTGATTGGGTCATTTATTTTTCTGGAGTTGAGCTGTAGGAGTTGCTTGTATATTCTCGAGATTAGTTGTTTGTCAGTTGCTTCATTTGCTATTATCTTCTCCCATTCTGAAGGCTGTCTTTTCACCTTGCTAATAGTTTCCTTTGATGTGCAGAAGCTTTTAAGGTTAATTAGGTCCCATTTGTTTATTTTTGCTTTTATTTCCAATATTCTGGGAGGTGGGTCATAGAGGATCCTGCTGTGATGTATGTCAGAGAGTGTTTTGCCTATGTTCTCCTCTAGGAGTTTTATAGTTTCTGGTCTTACGTTTAGATCTTTAATCCATTTTGAGTTTATTTTTGTGTATGGTGTTAGAAAGTGTTCTAGTTTCATTCTTTTACAAGTGGTTGACCAGATTTCCCAGCACCACTTGTTAAAGAGATTGTCTTTAGTCCATTGTATATTCTTGCCTCCTTTGTCAAAGATAAGGTGTCCATATGTGCGTGGATTTATCTCTGGGCTTTCTATTTTACAAGAATGAGCATTTGAAATCAGTTCCAGGTGGTAAGTTTCTACTACCTATGTGAAGTCCCTTCAGTTATTCTCTTCACATGTTGTTTTTCAGTCATAAAATCTGAGGCTTGTCAGAGTTGGGAGTTGATTCCTCTTTCTTACTGGAGTAGGAGGCTCTGAGGTTGGGGATCCTATCTCCTTCTTCATCTTGGACCACCTGCTCTATAAATTTCACTATGTATCTGTAAGCTTCCCTTAGTTGGGTATCTTAATAGATCCCTCACTTTAGCACAGCACAAAAGAACTGAGGTTGAAACCATCCTCAAATGAATGATATAAAGATGTATGAATAAGACAGTGTAAACTTTATAGAATTATGGAAGTTTTAAGCAGCTTGTAAGGGGTTTAGAGAAGGTGCTTTGGATTAGACTGCATGCACTACCAGTGATACTGTGATCTCAGGCGTATAATCAAACATTTCTTTACCACAGTTTCTTGGTGTATAAATGGTGATAGTTAGAGTACCTACCAATAAGTACTGTAGGATTAAGGTTTAAGTTTATTCAGGTAAAATGCTTAAAGTTTGAAATAACTGTGAAAATAATGTAACAATGCTGCTGCTGCTGCTAAGTCACGTCAGTCGTGTCCGACTCTGTGCGACCCCATAGAGGGCAGCCCAACAGGCTCCTCTGTCCCTGGGATTCTCCAGGCAAGAATACTGGAGTGGGTTGCCATTTCCTTCTCCAATGCATGAAAGTCAAAAGTGAAAGTGAAATCTCTCAGTCATGTCTGACTCTTAGCGACCCCATGGACTGCAGCCTACCAGGCTCCTCTGCCCATGGGATTCTCCAGGCAAGAGTACTGGAGTGGGGTGCCATTGCCTTCTCGGAATGTAACAATAGACAGCCAATTATTGTTGCTATTCTTCAGTTCAATTCAGTTCAGTCGCTCAGTCTTGTCTGATTCTTTGTGAACCCATGAATTGCAGCACGCCAGGCCTCCCTATCCATCACCAACTCCCGGAGTTCACTCAAACTCATGTCCATCAAGTCGGTGATGCCATCCAGCCATCTCATCCTCTGTCATCCCCTTCTCCTCCTGCCACCCAATCCCTCTCAGCATCAGAGTCTTTTCCAATGAGTCAACTCTTTGCATGAGGTGACTTAAGTATTGGAGTTTCAGCTTTAGCATCAGTCCTTCCAAAGAACACCCAGGACTGATCCCGTTTAGAATGGACTGGTTGGATCTCCATGCAGTCCAATGGACTCTCGAGTCTTTTCCAACACCACAGTTCAAAAGCGTCAATTCTTCGGCGCTCAGCCTTCTTCACAGTCCAGCTCTTATATCCATTCATGACCACTGGAAAAACCATAGCCTTGACTAGATGGACTTTTGTTGGCAAAGTAATATCTCTGCTTTTTAATATGCTGTCTAGGTTGGTCATAACTTTCCTTCCAAGGAGTAAGTGTCTTTTAATTTCATGGCTGCAATCACCATCTACGGTGATTTTGGAGCCCCAAAACATAAAGTCTGCCACTGTTTCCCCATTAATTTGCCATGAAGTGATGGGACCAGATGCCATGATCTTCGTTTTCTGAATGTTGAGCTTTAAGCCAACTTTTTCACTCTCCTCTTTCATCAAGAGGCTTTTTAGTTCCTCTTCACTTTCTGCCATAAGGGTGGTGTCATTTGCATATCTGAGGTTATTGATATTTCTCCCGGCAATCTTGATTCCAGCTTGTGCTTCTTCAGCCCAGCGTTGGTGATGATATCAGACATTGTGCTAAAGACAGCACAGGAAGGCAGCAGACTCTAGGATCTCTGTGTATTCTCCTGTTCTTACCTGTGATTGGATTCATGAGGAGGATTTTCTTGTCAACAGGATTTGGGAAATACCTTCTGGTGTTTACTGTGCTTCACTCTGAAGGTCATCCAAGAAGGTTTACCTAAAAGATGATGAGAATCTGTTTTGGTTGGTAAATATTTCCAAACTCTGCATTCTAATTAAGAACACAGAATTCTGAGCCAGAGAGTGACAAGGACAAGGATTTACCAAAGGAGGAATAGTAAGTGATTTTTGTACCATCAACTATTATGCTTCCACTAGGAGCATTACACAGTTTTCTTAAAGTTAAAAAAAGACAAAACTTCATCTGTGCTTCATCTGATAGTCATAAACTATCTAATAAATTTACTAGCCTTTCATGACTAAAATACTCAACAAAGTAGGAATAGAAGGAAGTGACCACAATATAATAAAAGTCATATATGAAGAGTCTACCTTTAACATCATAATCATCAGGGAAAAGCTGAAATCTTCTAAGATCAATAAAAAAGGCAAGGATGCCTGTGCTCAACACTTCTATTCAACATAATAGCAATCCTAGCCAGGGCATTAGTTTAGAAAAGGAAATAAAATGCTTCCAATTTGGAAAGAAAGAAAGAAAATTATATCTGTTCACAGAGGACATGACTTTATGTGTAGCAAAATCTTTAAAATTCCACAAAAAAACTTGCACAGAAACTTTCAGGGTACAAAATCAGCATTGAAATATCTTCCCATGCATATTTGAATGGAAAATTCATTGTTCACTGACCATTCCAAAATGGAAAATAAGCAAGCAGTCTTATTTATTTATTTTAATTTAATTTTATTTTTAAACTTTACAACATTGTATTAGTTTTGTCAGATATCGAAATGAATCCGCCACAGGTATACATGTGTTCCCCATCCTGAACCCTCCTCCCTCCTCCGTCCCCATACCATCCCTCTGGGTCGTCCCAGTGCACCAGCCCCAAGCATCCAGTATTGTGATTTTTTTAAAGCTATAGTCAAGAGCTAAGTTTAAATTTTTTTAAAAAATATTTATTTCTTTGTGCCAGGTCTTCATTGTGACATGTGAGGTCTTTAGTTGTGGCATGTGGGATCTAGTTCCGTGACCAGGGATTGAACCCAGGTGCTCTGCATTGGGGGTGTGGAGTCTTAACCACTGGACCACCAGGGAAGTCCCAACAATCTTATTTATAATAGCATCAAAAAGATGAAATAATTAGGAGTAAACTTAAGGAGATGGAAGGCTTACACACTGAAAACTACAAAGTATTGCTGAAAGAAATCTGACACAAGTAAATAGAAAGGCATTCCGTGTTTATGGATTTTAAGACAATATTATTAAGCTGTTCATCCTACCCAAAGAAATTTAAAGATTCAATGCAATTCCTATAAAAATCCCAATGGACTTTTTTTTTCAGATATAGAAAAATCCATCCTACAGTTAATATGGAATCTCAGAGGACCCCCAAATAACCAAAACAATCTTAGAACAGCAAAACTGGAAGCTGCTGATTTCAGAACATATTACAAAGGTTGAGTAATCAAAAGAGTGTATTGCTCAGTCATGTCTGACTCTTTGTGACCCTTTGGACTGTAGCCCACCAGGATTCTTTGTCCATGGTATTTTTCAGGAAGGAATACTGGAGTGGGTTGCCATTTCCTTCTCCAGAGGATCTTCTTAACTCACGGACTGAACCCGTGTCTCCTGCATTGAAGGTGGATTCTTTATCTGCTGTGCCATTGGGGAAGCCCACTGGTACAAAGACAGACTTATCAATCAATGGAACAGAAGAGGTAGCTAGAAGTAAATAAACTCTTGGATACATGATCTAATGATCTTCATCAAAGGTGTCAAGACAATGGGGAAAGCTTAAGCCCTGTAATGAATGGCACTGGGAAGCAAAATATCCACATGCAAGTAATGAAGCTCTTGCATCATGTAGAAAAATCAACTCAAAAATGTAAGACTTGAAATAATAAGACTCTTAGGGTGAAACGTCATGAATTTAATCAGTAACAATTTCTTAAATATGATACTAAGTGCATGTGTATTAATAACAAAATTAAATTAGACAAATGGAACTTATCAAGCTTAAAACTTCTGTGCAGCAAAGGAGACAACAGAATGAAAAGGATGGTAGAAAATATTTGTAAAATATATATCTGATGAGGGGTTTATAAGCACATACCTATAACAAGGCTGCATGTAAGCTGGGAAGAGAACTTGATTAACCATGATGGCACCCTGATACCGAACTTACATGCTCCAGAATTGAAAACAAGATCTTGAATAAATATATGCACATCTATGGTCATTGCAGCATTATTCACAATTGGCAAGATGTGGAAGCAACCTCACAGTTCACTGGCGGATAAACAGATACAGATTATATATAAAATATATACATAGTATACACACATCACATAATGGAATATTTTTCAGCCTTAAGAATGAAATTCTGTCATAAGTAATATATCGACATAATATGTTAATCTCTTTCCTATTCTAAGAGATTTAACCCAGTGACTGAATCTCTGTGAGCTTAGTATTAGAAAGTTCTTTGGTGAATTTATAGTTTAATTAAGGTGGCTTTAATTGCCCTTTCATTAAGAGTGTTTAGCAAAAATAATCATTTTTTAAAAGAATGATAAATTTTAAACAAAACTATTGAGAATTATACTGGAAAACCTATACATCCACCTTCATTCAGGCTTACGTCAATACTCTGTCACAACCACTTCAGGTCTTTTGATTTCTATTTCAGAATTCAAAAATAAGATAAAAAAACTAACCAGCACACAGTGCAGCCACCTGCCAACCCTTACTCCTCTGGTGCTGAATTTGGTACTACTTATTCACATTTAGATTTTTTAATATTCTCCTTTTTTTTATTTGCAATATATATTTATTTATTTTAATTGGAGGCTAATTACTTTACAATATTGTATTGGTTTTTCGATACATCGACATGAATCTGCCACGAGTGTACTCATGTTCCCTGTCCTGAACCACCCTCCCACCTCCCTCACCATACCGTCCCTCTGGGTCATCCCAGTGCACCAGCCACGAGCATCCTGTATCATGCATCGAACCTGGACTGGCGATCCGTTTCACATATGATAATATACATGTTTCAATGCCATCCTCCCAAATCATCCCACCCTCGCCCTCTCCCAGAGAGTCCAAGACTGTTCTATACATCTGTGTCTCTTTGGCTGTCTCGCATACAGGGTTATCAATTGCCATCATTCTATATTCCATATATATGCGTTAGTATACTGTATTGGTGTTTTTCTTTTTGGCTTACTTCACTCCGTATAATAGGCTCCAGTTTCATCCACCTCATTAGAACTGATTCAAATGTATTCTTTTTAATGGCTGAGTAATACTTCGTTGTGTATATGTACCACAGCTTTCTTATCCATTCATCTGCTGATGGACATCTAGGTTGCTTCCATGTCCTGGCTATTGTAAACAGTGCTGTGATGAACATTGGGGTACATGTGTCTCTTTCAATTCTGGTTTCCTCGGTGTGTATGCCAAGCAGTGGGATTGCTGGGTCGTATGGCAGTTCTATTTCCAGTTTTTTAAGGAATCTCCACACTGTTCTCCATAGTGGCTGAACTAGTTTGCATTCCCACCAACAGTGTAAGAGGGTTCCCTTTTCTCCACACCCTCTCCAGCATCTATTGCTTGTAGACTTTTGGATCACAGCCATTCTGACTGCCATGAAATGGTACCTCATGGTGGTTTTGATTTGCATTTCTCTGATAATGAGTGATGTTGAGCATCTTTTCATGTGTTTGTTAGCCATCTGTATGTCTTCTTCAGAGAAATGTCTATTTCTTTGGCCCATTTTTTGATTGGGTTGCTTATTTTTCTGGAATTGAGCTGCAGGAGTTGCTTGTATATTTTTGAGTTTAATTCTTTGTTGCTCCATTTTTAATGTATAAATAATTATATATATAATATATATATATATGTGTGTGTGTGTCTGCTGCTGCTGCTGCTAAGTCACTTCAGTTGTGTCCGACTCTGTGCGACCCCATAGACGGAAGCCCAGCAGGCTCCCCCATCCCTGGGATTCTCCAGGCAAGAAGACGAGTGGGTTGCCATTTCCTTCTCCAGTGCATGAAAGTGAAAAGTGAAAGTGAAGTCGCTCAGTCGTATCCGACTCTTAGCGACCCCATGGACTGCAGCCTACCAGGCTCCTCCGTCCATAGGATTTTCCAGGCAAGAGTACTGGAGTGGGGATATATATGTCTTTCTATATATAATTTGTTTCAACAAAAGGTCTCATATTTATTACTGAGCCAAAGCACCAGTGCAGAAACACTGACACAAAGAGAAATAATTTTTTCAGTGAAACGAATGGATGCATTAATGATGTTTTCAGAGTGATATGGTAAGATGCAAGTGACCTTGACAGCACAAATATGTGTGCCACCTCATGTGTGGCTCCTTATAGACCTATAGCTTTGTTTTTCTGCAATGTCTTCTCTTGGAGTTGTATCTGGTTTTATTACCAGTTTTCATTAGAATCCATTAGGGAATGGCATGATTCTGCTTTTGTTTTTTGGTCAGGTATCACTTGATCCTGAAAGTCTTGTGAGAAGACATGGTGAGGAGCAGAGTCAACTGCACATAAAATGGCAGAGAAGGGGAGGCTAATTATTTTATGTACTTAAAAACTTCATATAGATAGTCTCACTGTATAATATACTGTTCTGCATCTTGCTAGTTTTCTGAAAATTGTGTTTTCTTTGCTAATGCCTGAGCTTCAGCTAAGACATAAACCCAGGTTGGTTTCAGGAAGACACCTCTAAATCCTCCTGGCCCCTCACCTTGCTGCCTTGGTGTCCGTTCTTCATCAGAATCCTCACTGTCATCTACCTGGGGTTTGATGACCTGCCTGCAGTGATGCATGAATGCTGGTCGAGTGCCCCTGAGACCCAGAAAGAAGCAAAATTTTTGCTCTAAGAAGGAAGAACAAAGCATAGAGGCAATGGAAAGTGTCACAAAGTCAGGGCAATTAGTAGGGCTTGGAGAATCTAGAACAGGGCAAGGGGTGAGCTGTGCACTGCCAGGGCCAGCCCTACATTGATAAAAAAAAAAAGAACAAAAATTTCCTCCAGGTTAGTCTCCACACAAAAGGAAACTGTGAGCAGATGTAGCCACCTAAGAGAGGGCCAAGTTACATGGAGACTGAAGACCTGTTTCATGTTTCCCAGGCTCACAGGCACCCAGAATTTCCTGTTACCTATAGTAATCAGTGCTTCACAGTTCCTTTTTGCATTCCTATAATGGATTTTTTCCCATTCTCCCATCTCTGCCCATTCTTCCTTGGAGAAGTATATGGAAATGTCTTTGAAAGCCTAAAGAAAATAATAGACTTCATCAGTGGCTTACTAATATAAGTCAGCCCTTAGAGCTGGGCCTTCTCCTCTACCTATGTGCAGGGAGTAGCCTGATGCCACTGGGTGTCTGTGAGACAGGGATGAAGACTTTCCTTACTGACTGCCGTGCTTAACTCAGCAAACACTGAGCATTTTCCTAACTCTCCCTGACACAAAACATTTGACGATGCTAGTATCCTGTTCTGCCCCACTCCACCCTACCTGTTCCAGACAGGGCCAGGCACTCCCATCCTGTGTATCTTCACAGAGAAGTTCACTCAGCAGTGCAGGCAAGCAGTCTATGGTCTTCAAGGGACCAGCTCCGCATCCTTCCTATAGAGCCGGCTTACAGCCTGGCTTTGCCACCTCCACCTCCACTCTGTTCTCCCAGCATCTCCCTCAGTGCTCTCCTCTGGGGATCTGTAAGGGTTCATGGCCTTGGGTGCCTGTGGAAGAAGATGCTGAGATAGCCCAGACCACTGTCCAGAGCCAGGCCTGTCTTCCTTTGAGTGTTTGGGGCAGGAAGGTGTGGGGAAAGTCAAGGTGGGGGGTCTTGGTGGGATGGACGAATCCTGACAGGCTGTGACAGACCACCCTAATGTGAGCTAGATTTGGTTTCTTTGGTTCCCCTACAACTTGGCCCCTCTGAGGAAAGGCACCAGGGGGGATGTGTCTGTGGGTGACGGAGGGAGTCCTAAGGAGACCTGGAAGTTCGTAACTGCTGGACTGATGTCAGGCTGAAGTTAGGGCTCTGTTCCAGTGCAGGACAGGGAATATTTTTCCAAGAAGGGGTTTGGTGGCTCTCTGCCTGGGGACTCTGGGAAAATCTGAGCATAATGTGTGTTCTACATCTAAGGGACAAATTGCTTGACTTGAGATCAGGGTCACAGGGCTGGGGGAACCGGGGTTCCTCAAACAAAGGGGATTGGGAGGGGTCTTTTGGCTGATGTAGAATGCGCAGGTTGAGAGAACTTGAGATCTCTGAGGCTGAGGAAATCGGGGGTTTCTCATAAAGGAGCTTTAGGTTTCCCTCCTACAGGATAGTTAGGGTCTTGAGGATGAAGGGATTAAGAGTTCCCAGGCTGAGGTCTTCAGGGACTCTGAGATTAGGGGCATTTGGTCTCTCTGCGGGTGCCATTTTTAGGGTGCCTCAGGCTGAGGGGAATTGGGGTTAGTTCAGGTATTTAGGGATCTCAGCACTAGGGCATTTCTTGTTTCTGTGGGTGAAGGGACTTGTAGTCCCTGAAGCAGACGAGATGCGAGCTCCCTTCAGGTTAGGACGTGGGTTCCTCAAAGCTGTTGGGATTTGGAGCCTTCCAGCCTGGAATTTGCAGAGAAGGCAATAGTAATCCACTCCAGTACTCTTGCCTGGAAAATCCCATGGATGGAGGAGCCTGGTAGGCTGCAGTCCATGGGGTCTCTAGGAGTTGGACACGACTCAGCGACTTCACTTTCAATTTTCACTTTCATGCATTGGAGAAGGAAATGGGAACCCACTCCAGTATTCTTGCCTGGAGAATCCCAGGGACGGGGGAGCCTGCTGGGCTGCCGTCTATGGCGTCGCACAGAGTCGGACACGACTGAAGTGACTTAGCAGCAGCAGCCTGGAATTTGAAGACGTCAGGCAAAGGGTTTACGAGGGTTTCGCAGGGCGCGTTCCTGTCAGTCTCCCCGCTGTCCTCCGGCGCTGCCCACCCCTGTCTGGCAAGAGCTCCGCGATAGGCGTCATCCAGTCCTCCCCAGCTGAGGCGAAGCAAAGGGCGAGCAGCTGGCTTGTACAGCCGGGTCAAGCACAAGCCACCAATCGGCGTTGCGACCGAAGCAGGCCAGCCAATAGGAGCCGGGGACGTGCGGAGCGCACAGAAGGTCCCGCCCCACCGATTGGGGATTGGCTGCTCTGGGTCCCGAGCTTGTCTCCGAGACCTCCAGCGCGCAGGCGCATCTTGGCAGGTTTCATAGCTTGTTTTCAGGCTGCTCCTGCTACTACTATAGTGACTATAGTGAAGTCGCTTAGTCGTGTCCTACTCTTTGCGACCCCATGGACTGTAGCCCACCAGGCTCCTCTGTCCATGGGATTTTCCAGTCAATAGTCCTGGAGTGGATTGCCATTTCCTTCTCCAGGGGATCTTCCCAACCCAGGATCGAACCCTAGTCTCCCGCATTGTAGACAGACGCTTTACCGTCTGAGCCACCCGGGAAGTCGCTTCAATCGTGTCCGACTCTGTGTGACCCCATAGACGGAAGCCCACCAGCCTCCCCCATCCCTGGGATTCTCCAGGCAAGAACACTGGAGTGAGTTGCCATTTCCTTCTCTGATGCATAAAAGTGAAAGTGAAGTCGCTCAGTCGTGTCCAACCCTTAGCGACCACATGGACTGCAGCCCACCAGACTCCTCCGTCCACGGGATTCTCCAGGCAAGAGTACTGGAGTGGGGTGCCATTGCCCTCTCCGTGTTTTCAGGCAATGCGTTTTAATCTTGCACTTGAAGTGGGCGGTGCTTCCTCAGGGTGGATGTTTTCATCCGGTGCCCTGAATTAGAATCTTGGCTCCAGGAGACTGTAGTCGTGCTCCTGAACTTTATCCTGGCCCACCTGTGCCCTACCTTGTAAAATCCAGTTTTGGCAAGAATTGTAGGTGATGAGTACTGTTTTATTCAGGTGACAACTGTGTAATTAACTAAATTATGAAACACGAGAGAAACAGCATTTGGTCAAAGATTTAAACGCAACGAATGAAATGGTAAGTATATTGGAAAAACGTGGAGGATTTTTAACCTCAAAGTAGAAGTGGCACTGATGAGTAATCTGTATGTTTAATATAGGTATTAAAAGTCTTCAGAAGTGATATATAAATAAAACCCCAAAGCCCTGCCAGTGTTTTTCTATAGAACAAAGCATTGAATTGGATCTACAGAGGTGAGTTTTCTTGAGACCTACTGGCTTCAGAAGATAAAATAGGGACACTGTTTCTGGCCCTTACATATCTTTTCTCACAGAAAGATAACATGATTTCCATGTATTGGAAGCAAGATGACTGACTAGAAATTATCAAGTGGGGCTGTTACAGGTAGGGGACCACTTCTAGGGCTTGAAACTGGGCTCTTGTCTAACAGTCGGAAATGAATTGTGCTGACAAAGCAAGAGGTTTTATTGGGAAGCGGCACCTGGATGGAGAGCAGTAGGATAAGGGAACCCCAGAGAACAACTCTGCCATGTGGCTCGCAGTCTCAAGTTTTATGGTGATGGGATTAGTTTCTGGGTTGTCTTTAGCCAATCATCCTGACTCAGAGTCCTTCCTGCTGGTGCACACCTTGTTCAGCCAAGATGGATGCCAGTGAGAAGGATTCTGGGAGGTGGTCGGACATGTGGTGTCTCCTTTTGACCTTTCCCGAACTCTTCTGGTTGGTAGTGACCTATTAGTTCCCTGTTCCTTACCAGGATCTCCCATTGTAAATCAACTCATGCAAATGGTTATTATGGTACCTGGTCAGGATGGGCGGTTTTAGTCAGTGTGTTTCCCCTAACAGGGCCATAAGTGCTGGTTGGGAGTCTGGATGGAAAGATGTTACTAGGAAAGGGGGTTTGCCTCTGGGTGGTGTTGAGCCGGAAGATACAACCCAGCCAAAGCTCATGGGAAGGAAAGGTGTATTACTTGCAGAAGTATGGAGAATGCCAGGGAGCTTTCCAGAGCAATGTCTCTCCTAATGGCAAAATTAGGGAAGCTTTAATCTATGGGAACAGGCATGTTGAGGTTTCCATTGTGGCTCAGATGGTAAAGAATCCGCCTGAATGCAGGAGACCGGGGTTTGATCCCTGGGTCGGGAAGATCCCCTGGAGGAGGGCATGGCTATCCACTCCAGTATTCTTGCTTAGAGAATCCCATGGACACAGGAGCCTCGTGGTCCATGGAGTGGCAAGGATTCAGACACGAGTGAGTGACTAAGATTTTCATTTTACCGGTATGTTCATGCAGGGCCTCTGCCCATGGCAGAGTCCAAGCTTCAGTTGATTGAAGTCTTGAGAGTCAGAACCAGTCACCATCAGCATGGATTACATTCCAGCTGATCTGGTCTTGATATAGGTATAGATATCTGTTCTTCATAATCTTTCCCCTTTTAAGTTATTACAAAATATTGAGTGTAGTTCCCTGTGCTATAGAGTAGTCATTGTTGTTTATCTGTTTTACTTTAATTTTTTTAAATGTTGATTTTATTTGTTTATTTTATTTATGTTTTTGGTTGTGCTGCGTCTTTGTTGCTGTGCACGGGTTTTCTCTAATTGCAGTGAGTGGAAACAATACTCTTCGTTTTGTTTCGAGGATTTCTTACTGCTGTGGCTTCTCTTGTTGTGGAGCACAGGCTTCAGGGCATGCGGGCTTCTGTATTTGCAGCACGTGGACTCAGCAGTTGTGGCTCCCAGGCTCTAGAGCAAAGGCTCAACGGTTGAATAAGAAGCCCTCACACTGCAATGAGAAGCCCCCGCTCTCCTCAATTAGAGAAAAATCCATGCAGCATGATGACCCAGCACAGCCAAAAGTAGATAATAAGTAAATAAAATTATAAAACAACAACAACAGGAACCCACAAAAGTCAGAGCTGGTATCAGATAGCCTGGTAATTAGGTCTGGTTGTCTCTGGTTTATTGCCCTGTGGCCTTCTTTCTGAAATGCAAAAAGAAAACTACAAGGGGTGGTCTGCTGTAAAGGTAAGCACCAGGTTGTAAGTAGCATGGAGTTAAAGGAAAATAGGTGGAGGATGTAGCTCATGCAGTTAGGGGACAGAAAAGCAAATTTATTTGCAGACTACAGATTAGGAACAGTGAAGTAAAATCTAGGAGGGATCAGGCCTGCTCAGTGTTCTCTTTAATCTTCTTTGTTCTCAGGAAAGAAAAGAAAATCATTCCTCTTTTTTTCTTTTCACTGTGACATTGATGGATGCAGCTTAGACCAGAAGGAGCGGCCTTCAGGAGCCCAGCTTCATTTTCCTGTTTCTTTATAAAAGCACTGTAGCAGAGTTTGAGACACCACCAGGAGAAAAACAGAAGTTTAACAACTTGTATATGTCATGTGTATAAGGGAGCTACCCAGGAAACCTGAGTCACTTCCTGAAATGTCCAAAGCCATCACCTCAAATACCATTTCAGATAAAAATAAAAGAAAGACCTTGGGGAAGGCGGGGAGCCCATTATGACAGGTTATCATGCAAAACACAGTAAAGAAGCATATGATTGTTGCAGATTTAAGTCTGCATTGATAAGTTCTTTGGGTTTTAATTATCCTTCTATTTCTGGTGCAAAGAGGGTAAGCCCTTAAATATGAGATTTCTCTTTTGTAAATATCCTTCACAAAAGGGCAATCACTTCTTAGTTTTCTGATTCCTGTTGTTTTTTTTTTTTTTTTAGACTGAATAATCCTTTTGCCAGATAGGCATATTTTGGGGTGGCATATTCTACTCACCTTGACATGGATATACCCTACTTTGCTTATGCATTCATCTGTTGAAGGATATCCTGTTGTGTTTTTTTTTTTTCAAGATTTTAGCTATTATGAATAATGCTGCTGTGCATAATTCCATCCCTTGTTTGAATTTGCGATAAATTTTCAAAGCAGTTGAGTCAATATTGAAATCATAATTGTTGGATTACATTGTTTAGCTTTGGAAAACACTGCCCAACTGTGTTATAAAGTGGCTGTACGTACATGCCAGCAGCAGTGAGGGAGACTTCTTTTTCCTCACCCTCCAGCAGTTGATATTGTCATATATATGGAGTTTAGCAGTCCTAAAAGGTGTGGTGTGATATCGCATGATTTTAAAAACTTGTTATTCCTTAATAGTATGATGTTTTTAAAATCTAATTCTTGTAAGATATTTACTATCTATATATCTTTTTTGGCCAGGTGTCTGTTCACATCCTTACTGAATTTTTTATGGGGTTGTTTTAGAGGTCTTTATCTGTTTTGAGTCCAGACACTTTATTAGGTATGTAGTTTACAAATAGTTTTCTCCCAGTTAATGGTTTGTTTTTTGACCTTATGAATCAGGTCTTTCAGAGTAGAAATATTTAATTTTATAAAGTCCACAATATTTTTTTCTTTTATGCACTTGCTTTTTGTGGGCTAACGTCAAAGCTCATGATCTGCAGACCAAAGCCAAGGTCATGAAGATTTTCTTCTTTGTTTTTCAGTAATTTTGATAGTTTTGTATTTTAAAGTTTGTGTTTATAGTCATTTCATTTCATATGGTTTCCAGTTAATTGTTCTGTAACAATTTTGGAAAAGTCATGGGCCGTTTGGTTCTGTTTCCGTTTGATTTTCCCCAGTTTCGTGGAGGCAGCAGAACTGCCCCCAGGGGGCAGGGCCTCCGCTAAAGGTGAGGGTGGCTTGATCTGTGCTTTCCCATTGGCTGGCAGGGAACCTGAGCCCACCTCCTTGAGTCGTCCTGGGGATGTGCATTCTGCCTTTGGACTTGGCTCCCAGCACAGCTGATGGGAGTCCCATCTCCTGAGAACCTGCCCTGGCTTTGGTTTCTGGAACTCGAGGGTGGGGGTAGTCAAGTCCATGCTAATGGGAGCCAGGATCCCTCAGGACCCACCAGGACTTCAGCTTTGGGACATTGTGGGGTCCGGTTCACTCAGACAGGAGCCTGGTCTCCTCAGGACCTGCTGGTAGGTGGTCCTGCTGAAGAAAAAGGTGAAGAAATGTGAGGAAGAGTGGGGGAAAGGTGCTTGTGTGTGGTTGACTGCTGAGGAGTGTCTGTCTTCAGAGGGCCGGGTGGGGAAGGACTTGGTGTGGAGAACCCAGTGTATGGCCAGTTTTGTGTGTGTGGTGTGGGCAAAGTACAGTGCTGCTCTTCAGCACGTGGTGCCCAGTTTTGCCAGCACCGTTTATTGAGGGGACTTTCCTTTCCCTGGTGTATGTCTTTGGCTCCTTAATTCTTGTGAGTTAACAAGAGTACCTGCCCTTAGAACTTTTCTGGGCTCTCTATCCTGGGCCTCTGGTCTGTGTGCCTGTTTTTGTGCCAAGTCCACACTTCTTTATGGTAGCTTTGTAATGTAATGTGAAGTCTAGAAGTGAGATGCTTCCAGCTTGTTCTCCTTTCTCAGGTTTGCTTTGGCTATTCTGGGTCCTTTGTGGTTCCTCACACATCTTAAGATTGTTCTGTTTCTATGAAAAATGTCATTGGAATTTAGGTTGTTGTTGTTTAGGCGCTCAGCCATGGGGTGGGTTGCCTTGCTCTTCTCCAGGGATATCCCGCACCTATCACCCTCCAGTTCTGCATGAGCTACACTCTGCATCTATTATCTTTTAATTTTATGCTAGTCACATCCTGATGCTTAACTTTACAGCACTTTCTCTGTAAACACCCCTTGTAGTTTGTTTTTCCCTCTTTGCATTAAGGAAAGAAAGATGTAGTGCAATCCACAAAAGACAATGGACCTAACTACTGGGACAGAATCCCAGACCCAAGTTACCTGAAGCCAGCCTATTGACTGTTTTGAAACAATGCAGAAAGAAAGAATACAGGATCCTTACATCTTTGCTCTTTATCTCCAACCTCTGACTGTGAGCCCCGACTATATCATCTCCTTGATTCCCCATGGCGGGGGCACAGTTCCTGAGGCACGGGCCTACTGTGTTCTCTACTTTGCCAGCTTGGGGATTAAAGCCATCTTTCTATTTCCTCCAAAAAAATTTATTTCCACAAAGGTGTAAGGATCATGTATTCTTTTTCCTTTTTGCATTGTTTCGAAACAGCCAATAGGTTAGTTCTGAAAAGAAGAAAACTTAGTTATCAATTCAGACTGTAGATTAGGAACAGTTAAAGTAGAAAGGGACTCAAAAGGCAAAAGAGAAAAAGAAAACTCTTATTTCACTGCAATGTAAGCAATATCTTTAAGCTTGCTGTTGTGGGAAATGGCCACAAGGAGGCAGGATTTCTTCATGCCCTACTCCTGTTACTGCAGTAACCAGAGCCTCAGGATTACTCCTAGGTCATGGTTGTAAGTTAGAGTGGCATGTGCCAGAAGAAACCATCAAAAGTTGTGTCTCATTAATCCTTGGTTTGTTTGTTTGTTTGTTTTTTCATTTAATGTTTACCTTTTTTTGGAGGATAGTTGACTTACGTTTATGTGATTAAAACAAGGTATGATATTACCACACTACCTAAGGGGCTTCCGAGGTAGCTCAGATGTTAAAGAATCTGCCTGCAATGCAGGAGATGCATTTTCCATCCCTGGGTGGGGAAGATACCCCTGGGGAAGGAAATGGCAACCCACTCCAGTATTCTTGCCTGGAGAATTCCATGGACAGAGGAGCCTGGTGTGCTACAGCATATGGGGTCACAAAGAGTAGGACACAACTTAGTGACTAAACAACAACAACAACAATAATCCTGGCCTGGATTCTTACAAAAAACTGTGAATTGGTCTCTTCAGCCTTTGTATGTTCCAGTCCCCCACACTTAGACACCCTTGGATGCCTCTTCCCATGTGTCATTTTCTGCTCAAATATCTATAATGGTGGGACTCTATTGTCTGCTCTTCAGCATCCCTAAGGCCCAAATCTGCTCCCCTAAGAGTCTGTTATGCTCCAAAAAGCTGGCTCACTCATCATTTGTTAAGTACACATATTGCTTTCTCTTCTTTGGAGCTTTGTTTATGCCTGAAAATGTTCTCTGTTCTGCATTACTACTGTTAAAAACCTTACCTATCCGTTTCAAGCTTTAACCATGTTCATAATTCTAATTTCCTCCTACCATCTCCCCACTCACACCAGACGGCTCTTACTTGAGTTCTCTTAACACAGTGCACTCCTTTGACCATTTCCTTCTTGTTTGTCTTTAATTATATGCTGCCTTCAACCATTTTTCCACTTTCAACTGGATTTTAACCCTACTTTTGAAAGGGGATTACATTGTCCTCAGTTTTGGACCATCCAAACCTTCCATCACAATGCTTTGCAGGTCGTGGACATTCAGCATCCCTCACATTGGAGAGACAGTAACACCAAGTAGGAATGTATAAACTGTAGAGTCAGGTGGACAGGGATTCCAGTCTCAGGGAAATTTCTCAGTAGCTGTGAAATTTGGGCAAGGTAGTTAACTTCTTTGAGACTCAGATTCATTTTCTATGGGCATAGCATTGTATCTGATACACAGGAAAATACATGTAGAGTTTAACATTTATTAAGTATCTAATATATGGCAGTGGCAAGTGTTTGTTTCATAGAATTTTCTGGAATACCTTTAATTCCTTCTAACTAAAGACATTTTAACTCTCTCTTTTTTAGTCTTACTTATGCTTACAATAATTTGCCAGCAAGGCAAAATTGGCACAAAGAAAGCCATTTTATAGATAGACCTGATATTGTATTTACAATAAGGTCTATGTTTATTTTGAAAATACTGTGAAGTGAAAGTCGCTCAGTCATGTCCAACTCTCCAGGCCAGAATACTGGAGTGGGTAGCAGTTCCCTTCTCCAGGGGATCTTCCCAGCCTAAGGATCTAACCCAGGTCTCCTGCATTGCAGGAGGATTCTTTACTAGCTGAGCCACCAGGGAAGCCCTGAAAATACTGTAGTACTTGTCAATTAAATAGATTCACGTATATTTATTGAGCACCTGTTTAGCATCACTGTTGTAGGTATTGGGGATACTGCAGTGAATAAGATACAGCCCTTGCTCTCTACTTTCATTCTAATGTGTGAAGTGATTCCATAGACATCTAAGAAACATGGTGAAAAGCTTGTGTAAAATGGGGCCAAACCTGCTTTTTAGAATCCCAAATTCCATTTTTGGGTCATAAAACTCAATTGTTATGGCAGTTTTTGGGGAGTCCAAGAATGGCTACCTGGATTTTTATTAATCTTTTTTCTTTTTCCTTTTGTAAATTGAAGTGTAGTTGATATACATTTGTTACTGAGCCTTACCGCAGTAAAACCAACTACTGACACCTGGCTGTGGTAAAGGAAAGTGCAGCGTTTATTGGAAGGCACCATATAAGGAGTCTGGGACAGCTACTGCTTAAAAAGCCTGCAATTGCCAATGGGCAAGGTGAGGTAAGCCAAAGGGTACATGACCACCCCGTGCACAATTCTCCAACTGGTTAATGGCGAGGTAACAGGGTGCATCACAGGAGTTAACTTAGAGTTAGGCATTGTCCTTAAGCATCATGGACTCAATGGACATGAGTCTGAGCAAACTCTGGGAGATAGTGAAGGACAGGGAAGCCTGGTGTGCTGCAGTTCAAGGGGTCACAGAGAGTC
This sequence comes from Bubalus kerabau, assembly GCF_029407905.1. Classification (NCBI taxonomy): domain Eukaryota; kingdom Metazoa; phylum Chordata; class Mammalia; order Artiodactyla; family Bovidae; genus Bubalus; species Bubalus kerabau. The sequence continues at coordinate 29,874,460 of NC_073642.1, forward strand.
AGACTTGACCAAGCCACTGAACAATATTAGGCTCCAGTAGACCTGGAGGCTAGGTACTCTGGTCATGAAGTAGTGAACTAGTTAGCATCTTCCACCTGGAGGTTTTAGCATCTGTAAAACTACTCAGGAAATGTACTCAGCTGCTACCATCTAGGCACTTATCAGAGGAGCTAAAGCAGAGGATATGGGTGAGGGAGTCTGTCCCTGGGAAGGCAGCATTTGGTTTTGCTTGGGTACACATTATATGTTACAGGTGTGCAATATCAAGAGTCACAATGTTTAAAGGTATACTCCATTTATAGTTGTAAAATATTGGCTATATTCCCCGTGTCTTGTAGCTTATTTTACATAATAGTTTGTACCTCTTAATCTCCTACCCTATAATGCGCCCCCCTCTTCTCACTGGTAACCACTAATTTATTCTCTAGATCTGTGAGTCTGCTTCTCTTTTGTTATATTCAGTAGCTCCTCATATTTTTTAGATTCCATTACAAGTGATATCATGCAGTATTTGTCCTTGTCGAACTGACTAATTTCATTTAGCATATGCAGGGTGTTTTGTTACCCAGGCTTTTAAAAGCTAGGACTCAAAGAAGCAATGTCGTGGAGGCAAGCTGAATATGTATTTTTTCCTCTGGTCCAAACTAGGTAAATCTTTAAGTCTTTGTGTGTGGCAGCGGGATCTGCGCTTTTTCCCATTCTATTCAACTAACCTAAAGTAGTTGTCAGGGAGTGAAAGTTGTTCCTTGCTGGCACTTTGACAGGAGCTCCCAAAACACTGACACCCTTCCTTTGTAGCCACTTAGGTGAGTCCTGTCCATAGCACAAGGGTGCTTAGTCCTCTGCGCCATCCGCTTCCTGGGAGCCCAGGTCGAGTATGGGGGGGCGCCCAGGTCGAGTATGGTGGGCGCCCAGGTCGAGTCGGGAGGAGCTGGGGGCGTGGAGGGCGTGGTTGGGGCGGAGCGCGGGGCGTAGAGGGCGTGACCTGAGTGTGGTGTGGGTGTAGTGGGCGTGGCCAGGGCGGAGCGCGGGACGTAGAAGACCTGGCCCGGGCGGGGCGAGCCGCAGTCTGAGTGCTCCCTGGAGCCTGCAGCATCTTACTCCGTAGAGGGTCGCCGTGAAGATTTCGAGGAGCCCGAGCCGTCGGCTGCCTCAGCATAAGCCCAGGCCGCCGCCGCAGCTCGAGTCCAGGTACACGCGATGGGAGGTCCCGCATCCAGGTGCTTGCGAGGCGGTTGCACTCCCCGGGCCGCCGCCTCTGCGCGCCTCCTACACCCTCCCGCGCCGGAGTCCTTGGCTTTCGGAGCTTCAGGTCGTAGTACGCCTGCCGCAGCTCCATCCGGACCTTGGCGTCGGCCCCCTCCCGGGACTCCTGCGTGCTCCGCGGCGCCCGAAAGCGGCCAAAGCGCCCCAGAGGCAGCCCCCTGCTGCAGATCTCCCACCTGAGCCTGGAGGCAAGCACAGAGGAGGCAGAGAGAGAGTCATAGTGGCATCACCTGGGCGCCCACCTTCTGCGCTGGGAGAGGCGTTCCGTGCCGCACGCCTCCTGGCCACCAGCTAACTCGCAGAGGAAGGGGAATGGATGCTGTTTGAGTATTTTCAGCTGTCTGCAAAGCTGGTAGATGCTGTTGTTACCCGCCAAGTCGAAGGGTATTCACTTCCAGCAAGACATTAATTAAATCTGTTCTCTGGCTATGAGCGTGTTTTTTTGTTGTTGTTAAAGTTTTAATTTTTAATTTTGGCCATGCAGCGCAGCTTGTGGGATCTTCTGTTCCTCAACCAGGGATTGAACCCTGGCTTCTGGCAGTGAAAGCACTCAGTCCTAACCGCGGGACTACCAGGAAATTCCGTCCCCTCCCTCTGCCTTTTTTTTTTTTTTTTTTTAAAGAGTTAGATCATTTGCAGTGAACTTTGAGTGATGGTTTTAGTTATTGAATTAGGGTGGAATTAGTGGTGATGGGGAAAGAGTTCGCAGGGTGAAAAAATAGGAATACTAATAATAATGGAAAAAGAGGAGGAGGAGGAGAAATAACTTTTCTTTGCCGTTCATTACTTGCCAGGCACAGTTTTAAGCTCTTCTATTGATTCGTTTCCTTGGATGGTAAGGATGGGAGTTTACTGAACTCCAAGATGGGCTGAAACACAAGTTGTGAGAATTGAGACATCTGGGAGGAGGGATGGAGATGAGTCATAGTGAAACGGGGATAAATGGTGAACCAGGGAAAAGAAGGAAATCAGGAGAGTGGAAATTTGAAAAAAGATCTCGGGGTTGGGAATGGGGATAAAACATTCAGAGTGCATGGAGTAACTGATTTGAACTTTGAGATTTCTGTTGTCAGGGGTAATTGGAGGATAAGAAAAGAAAGAAAAGATTTGAAGGGGGTGTTGTATTCAGTGATAGTAAAGCTGGAAAACCACAGGAGAAAACTGCTAAGATGCAGAGGAGAGGAAGATGGATCAGGCAATGCAGATAGGTTTGAGGGGATGTCACTGCTGCTGCTGCTGCTAAGTCGCTTCAGTCGTGTCCGACTCTATGCGACCCCATAGACGGCAGCGCACTAGGCTGCCCCGTCCCTGGGGTTCTCCAGGCATAACACTAGAGTGGGTTGCCATTTCCTTCTCCAATGTGTGAAAGTGAAGTCGCTCAGTCGTGTCCGACTCTTAGTGACCCCATGGACTGCAGCCCACCAGGCTCCTCCGTCCGTGGGATTTTCCAGGCAAGAGTACTGGAGTGGGGTGCCATTGCCTTCTCCGGGGGATGTCACTAATGGAAAACAAATTCAGAACATGGACTCTGTAGGGGGCTAACTAGGCAGACATCATGAAAGTCTGTCTACTGACCTGGCTTGGATGGAGCTCTGGCAGAACCACTGTAAGTGTTCCTAAGCCAGGGTAGAGTTGAGCTGTGGTTGGCTCGTGGGTGGGAGAGTTGGTTGACAATCAGACAGGGAGGAGACATATAGGTGGGTTTGATTTATCTGCTTTTAACCCCTTGCTAGTTGTAAATGAGAGACCAGCTTTTTATGTGTGTGAAATGAGTATTAATTAACAGCAGGTAGCTCTGACTCTTATTTTCTTAAACTGAGAGCATCAAAAGTCCTTTTGCAATGACCTGCATTATCCCCAGGAAGCTCCATAACTCATGTCCCCAAGCCTTGCTCCTTGTGCCAGGAGGTTTAGTGGGGCTGACTGGCAAGCCCCTCAGGAAAGCCTATGGAGTTCAGTGCTGACACTGCATTTGGTGCCACTGTTTAAGCCATTTCACTGTGTGTAAAGGTCCATTCATTTACTCTAATGTGTACTTTCCAAAGCTTTTATGAGGTGGTCTCTTGAGATTTCTTATTCTCCCAGGGGTTGATGCAAAGTAGTTTGGAATATATCCAAAAATCAGTAAGTGGAAGAAACTCCATAGCTGTCATTTTTTTTAAACAATCTTTTATTTTAAATTGGAGGATGATTACTTTATAATCCTGCAACGGTTTCTGTGATACATCAACATGAATCCTCCATAGGTATACATATGCCCTCTCCCTCTTAAAAACCTCCCTCCCCATCCCACCCCTTTAGGTGTCACAGATTGGGTTCCCTGTGTCATACAGTGAATTCCCACTGGCTGTCTATTTTACGTATATACAATGCTACTCTCTCAATTCTTCCCACCTTCTCTTTCCCCAACTGTGTCCACAAGTCTGTTGTGTATGTCTGCGACTGCATTGCTGCCCTGCAAATAGGTTCATCAGTACCATCTCTCTAGATTCCTATATGTGCGTTAATATACATTATTTGTCTTTCTCTTTCTGATTTACTTCACTTTGTATGATAGGCTTTAGGTTTGTCCACCTCATTAGAACTGACTCAAATGCATTCATTTTTATAGCTGAGTAATATTGTGTTCTATATTTGTATTACCACTTCTTTATCCATCCATCTGTTGGTGGACATGTCCTAGCTATTGGACATGCTATAGGACATGCTTCCATGTCCTAGCTATTTTAAATAGGGCTGCAATGAACACAGAGGTACATATCTTTTTCAGTTATGGTCTCCTCAGAATATATGTCCAGTAGTGGGATAGCTGGGTCATATGGTAGTTTTTTAAGGAATCTCCATACTATTCTCCATAGTGGTTGTATCAGTCTGCATTCCCACCAAGAGGGCAAGAGTGTTCCCCCTTTTCCACACCCTCTCTAGCATTTATTGTTTGTGGACTTTTTGTGGATGGCCATTCTGACCAGTGTGAGATGGTACCTCATTGAGTTTGGATTTGCATTTCTCTAATAATGAGCAATGTTGAGCATCTTTTCATGTGTTGATTAGCCATCTGTATATATTCTTTGGAGAAATGTCTATTTAGGTCTTCTGTCCACATTTTGATTGGGTTGTTTGTTTTTCTGGTATTGAGCTTCATGTGCTACTTGTATAGTTTGGAGGTCAGTTCTTTGTCAGTTGTTACATTTGCTGTTATTTTCTCCAATTCTGAGGGTTGTCTTTTCACCTTGCTTATAGTTTCCTTCGTTGTGCAAAAGCTTTTAAGTTTAATTAGGTCCCATTTTTTTTAATTTTTGTTTTTATTTCCATTACTCTAGAAGGTGGGTCATAGAGGATCTTGCTATGGTTTATGTCAAAGACTGTTGTGTCTATGTTATCCTCCAAGAGTCTTATAGTTTCTGGTCTTACATTTAGGTCTTTAATCCATTTGGCATTTATTTTTGTTTACTTTGTTTTTGTTTGGTGTTTATGGTGTTAGGAAGTATTCTAATTTCATTCTTTCACACATAGCTGCCCAGTTTTCCCAGCACCACTCACTGAAGAGACTGTCTTTTCTGTATTGTGTATTTTTGTCTTCTTTGTCAAAGATAAGGTGCCTGTAGGTGGGTGGATTTATCTCTAGGCTTTCTATTTTGTTTCACTGGTCTATATTTCTATTGTGCCAGTACCGTACTGTCTTGATGACTGGAGCTTTGTAGTGAAGTCTGAAGTTAGAAAGTTTGATTTCTCCAGCTCTGTTCTTCTTTCTCAAGATTGCTTTGTCTATTCAGGGTCTTGTGTTTCCATACAGATTGTGATATTATTTACTCTAGCTCTGTGAAAAAATACCATGGGTACTTTGATAGGGATTGCATTGAATCTATAGATTGCTTTGGGTAGGATAGTCATTTTCACAATATTTATTCTTCAACCCAACAACATGGTATATCTCTCCATTTGTTTGTTTTGTCTTTGATTTCTTTCATCAGTGTCTGAGTTTTCTGCATACAGGTCTTTAGGTAAGTTTACTCCTAAGTATTTTTTAAATTAAATAATTAATTTTAAAATGAAACAAAGATGAATATTTGTAATGATAAAAGGAACAATTCACAAATAAGGTATTCATCATAAACTATCAGACAGCTAACAACAAAGAAACAAGGATACACAAAGCAAAAATCAGAAGAAATATAAGTGAAAAGAAAAAAATATACAATCATAGGCATATTATCATTTTGCTGAGAATATTTTATCAAGTGCAGAAAAAAGTAAGAAGCATCTTGAATTATGTCATTAATAATTTAAATATAATGATTTCTATTTATATTAATCTTATATCCTACACAAATAAATTTCAAATTTTGTATCTCATACGTTGTTATTAGGTGTCCATAGGGCATTTTGAAAAACTAGCAAAAATAAGCTGACTAAATTTGAAAATGTGAAATTCTTTCTTTTTGTAATTCATTTATGCCAGTACACTTATTATTGGTTTTGAAATTTCCATTATATGTTATTGTAAAATATTGACTACAGTTCCCTGTGCTATACAGTTAACCTTTGTTGCTTGTTACATGTCTATTTTTTTAATTAGAAATCGAGCATTCTATTCATAGTCAAACAAGTGGAATCAACATGTCATAAATTTTTTAGTTAGGCAAAAGTTCATAAATTTTCTAAATATATATATTATGCATATTATTAATATGTATGCAAGGGCTTTTCTACTATGCTTGATAAAGGCTTGAGAAAGAACATCAAAAAGAGGAGATGGAAAAATTGGAAAACATAAAGTGAATGAAATAGGAGCACTGAATATGAAATAGAAAAAGTAAACCAAACTAGATAAAAGTAAAAGATCCTGATATAGTCCAGTGGCTTTTAAACATGGCTGCTCATTAGAAATATATCTGGAGCTCTGCTGAAAAAAAAGCAGTATATGGGCATTTGTATTTTTCAAAAAATTCCAAGATAATTCTGATATGCATATGGATTTTAAAAAGTGATTACAGGTTTTTCTATTAAATGGTAGTTTTGGTGATACAGAATTCTGTTATTTTTCTGTTTACCAGTCCTGATACAGTGGTATTAAGTGAGTGATCACGATGATGTGATCACTCACCTAGAGCCAGACATCCTGGAATGTGAAGTCAAGTGGGCCTTAGGAAGCATCACTATGAACAAAGCTAGTGGAGGTGATGGAATTCCAGTTGAGCTATTCCAAATCCTGAAAGATGATGCTGTGAAAGTGCTGCACTCAATATGCCAGCAAGATTTGGAAAACTCAGCAGTGGCCACAGGACTGGAAAAGGTCAGTTTTCATTCCAATCCCAAAGAAAGGCAATGCCAAAGAATGCTCAAACTACTGCACAATTGCACTCACCTCACATGCTAGTAAAGTAATGCTCAAAATTCTCCAAGCCAGGCTTCAGTAATACATGAACCGTGAACTTCCCGATGTTCAAGCTGATTTTAGAAAAGGCAGAGGAACCCAGAGATCAAATTGCCAACATCGGCTGGATCATGGAAAAAGCAAGATAGTTCCAGAAAAACATCTATTTCTGCTTTATTGACTATGCCAAAGCTTTTGACTGTGTGGATCACAATAAATTGTGGAAAATTCTGAAACAGATGGGAATACCAGACCACCTGACCTGCCTCTTGAGAAACCTGTATGCAGGTCAGGAAGCAACAGTTAGAACTGAACATGGAACAACAGACTGGTTCCAAATAGGAAAAGGAGTACGTCAAGGCTGTATATTGTCACCCTGCTTATTTAACTTATATGCTGAGTACATCATGAGAAACACTGGGCTGGAAGAAGCACAAGCTGGAATCAAGATTTCCGGGAGAAATATCAATAACTTCAGATTGCAGATGACACCACCCTTATGTTAGAAAGTGAAGAGGAACTAAAAAGCCTCTTGATGAAAGTGAAAGAGGAGAGTGAAAAAGTTGGCTTAAAGCTCAACATTCAGAAAACGAAGATCATGGCATCCAGTCCCATCACTTCATGGGAAATAGATGGGGAAACAGTGGAAACAGTGTCAGACTTTATTTTGGGGGGCTCCAAAATCACTGCAGATGGTGACTGCAGCCATGAAATTAAAAGACACTTACTCCTTGGAAGGAAAGTTATGACCAACCTAGATAGCATATTCAAAAGCAGAGACATTACTTTGCCAACAAAGGTCCATCTAGTCAAGGCTATGGTTTTTCCTGTGGTCATGTATGGATGTGAGAGTTGGACTGTGAAGAAGGCTGAGCGCCGAAGAATTGATGCTTTTGAACTGTGGTGTTAGAGAAGACTCTTGAGAGTCCCATGGACTGCAAGGAGATCCAACCAGTCCATTCTGCAGGAGATCAGCCCTGGGATTTCTTTGGAAGGAATGATGCTGAAGCTGAAACTCCAGTACTTTGGCCACCTCATGCGAAGAGTTGACTCATTGGAGAAGACTCTGATGCTGGGAGGGATTGGGGGCAGGAGGAGAAGGGGACGACAGAGGATGAGATGGCTGGATGGCATCACTGACTCGATGGACTTGAGTCTGAGTGAACTCCGGGAGTTGGTAATGGACAGGGAGGCCTGGTGTGCTGTGATTCATGGGGTCGCAAAGAGTCGGACACGACTAAGCGACTGAACTGAACTGAAAACTGGAGTGTCTGTTTCCCCCAGTCCTGTGGAAGTCATGTAATCAAATCCTGCTGGCCTTCAAGGTTAGACTCCCTGGGCATTCCCAGTCCCTTTGTCCGATCATTAGGTTGGGAAGCCTGACCTGGGGTTCAGAACCTTCCCAACAGTGGGAGAACTTCTTTGGTATTATTGTTCTCCAGTTTGTGATTCACCCACCCTGCGGGTATAGGACTTGATTTTATTGTGATTGTGACCTTCCTACCATCTTGCTGTGGCTTCCTCTTTGTCTATGGACGTGGGGTATCTTTTTTTTTTTTGGTAGGTTCCAGTGTCCTCCTGTGGATGGTTGTGATTTTGGTGCTCTTGCAGGAGGAGAGTGCAAGTCCTACTCAGCCATCTTGAACTGGAAGTCTACTCCTAAGAATTGTATTCTTTTTGTTGCAATGGTGAGTGGGATTGTTTCCTTAATTTCTTTTTCTGATTGTTCATTGTTAGTGTATAGGAATGCAAGGAGTTTCTGTATATTAATTTTATATGTGACTTTACTGTATTCATTGATCAGTGCTAGTAATTTTCTGGTGGTATCTTTAGGGTTTTCTATGTAAAGCATCACGTCATTTATGAACAGTGAGAGTTATACTTCTTTTCCAATCTTGATTCTTTTTATTTGAATACTAGTGGCAAGAATGGGTACCATTGTTTTGTTCCTGATTTTAGAGAAAATGCTTGCTGTGTTTCATTTTTATTTCAAAAGTAACTAAAAAAAAGCACAATGGAGCAAAATATCCTAATATTGATGGCCTCATTTTAACAGCAGAGACATGAAAAGAGGGTTTTCACCATTGAGAATAATGTTTGCTGTGGATAGACCATATATGGCCATTGTTTTGTTGAGGTATATTCCTTCTGTGCCTACCTTCTGGAGAGTTTTTTTTTTTTTTTATCATAAATGGGTGTTAAAGTTTGTCAAAAGCTTTTTCTGCATCTATTGAGATGATCATATGGTTTTTATCTTTCAGTGTGTTAATATGGTGTATCACATTGACTGATTTGCATATATTAAAAAATCCTTGCATCCTGGGATAAACCCCACTTGATCATGATGTATGATCCTTTTAATGTATTGTTGGATTCTGTTTGCTGGAATTTTGTTGAGGATTTTTGCATCTATGTTCAGTGATACTGGCCTATAACTTTCTTTTTTTGTGGTATATTTGTCCAGTTTTGGTATCATAGATTGAGTTTGGGAGTTTTCCTTCCTCTGTGATTTTCTGAAAGAGTTTGAGCAGGTTAGGTGCTAGCTCTTCTCTAAACTTTCAGTAGAATTCGCCTGTGAAGCCAGCTGGCCCTGGCCTGCTGTTTGTTGGAAAAATTTTTTATTATAGTTTCAATTTTCATGTTTGTGACTGGTCTGTTCCTATTTTCTATTTCTTCCTGATTCAGTTTTGGAAGGTAAAAAGTTTGTAAGAATTTGTCTCTTTCCAGTTTGTCTATTTTATTGGCATATAGTTGCTCATAGTATCTTATTGATCCTTTGTATTTCTGTGTTATCTTTTGTAACTTCTCCTTTTACATTTCTACTTCCTCTAACTTCTCCTTTCTCCATTTTATTGATTTGCATCTTCTCCCTCCCCCCACCCTTTTTTTCTTGATGAGTCTAGCTAACAGTTTGTCAATTTTGTTTATCTTCTCAAAGCACCAGCTTTTAGTTTTATTGATCTTTGCTGTTGTCTCCATTTCTTTTTCATTTATTTCTGCTTTGATCTGTATGATTTCTTTCCTTCTAACTTTGGGGTTTTTTTGTTTGTTTGTTTTCTAAGTGCTTTAGGTGTAAGATGAGATTGTTTATTTGGTAGTCTTTCTTGTTTCTTGAGATAGGTTTGTATTGCTATAACCTTCCCTCATAGTATTGCTTTTACTGCATCCCATAGGTTTTGCATTGTTGTGTTTTCATTGTTAATTGTTTCTATGCATATTTATATTTCCTTTTTGATTTCTTCAGTGGTCTGTTGGTTATTGAGAAGCATGTTGTTTAACTTCCATGTGTATGTGTTTTTTTAAATAGTGTTTTTTTTTTTTTCTTCCCTGTAGTTGATGTCTAATCATATTGTTGTGGTCAGAGAAGATGCTGGAAATGATTTCAGTTTTTAAAAATTTACCATGGCTTGATTTGTGGCCCAGTATCTGATCTATCCTGGAGAATGTTCCATGTGCACTTAAGAAAAAAGTGAAATCTATTGTTTTTGGATGAAAACAAATATCGATTTGTATATATCGATTAGGTCCAACTAGTCCAGTGTATCATTTAAAGCCTGTGTTTACTTATTTTCTGTCTGGATAATCTGTCCATTGGTGTGAGTGGGGTGTTCAAGTCCCCCATATTATTGTGTTACTGTTGATTTCCCCTTTCATAGTTGTTAGCATATTGAGATGCTCCTATGTTGGGTGTATATATATTTATAATGGCTTTGTGTCTTGTAACGGTCTTTAAATTTTTTTTATCTGAGATGAAATTGCTACTCCTCTTTCTTTTGATTTCCATTTGCATGGAATATCTTTTTCCAGCCCCTCACTTTCATTCTGTATGCATCCCTGGGTCTCAGGTGGGTTTCTTGTAAACAGCACACATAGGGGTCTTGCTTTTGTATACATTCAGCCAATCTGTACCTTTTGGTTAAAGCATTTAGCTCTTTACATTTGTGGTGATTATTGGTATGTATGATACTGTTACCACTTACTGTATCATTTTGGATTTGTTTTTGTAGGCCTCTGTTTTTGTGTGTTTCCTGTCTAGAGAAGTTCCTTTAGCATTTGTTGAAGAGCTGGTTTGGTTATGCTGAATTCTGTTAGCTTTTGCTTGTCTGTAAAGCTTTTGATTTTCCTTTGAATCTGAATCCAGATCCTTCTGAATCCAGATGGCTGGAAAAAGCCATCTTGGTTGTAGGTTTTACTCTTTCATCACTTTAAGTATGTTCTGCCATTCCCTTCTAGCCTGTAGAGTTTCTGTTGAAAGATCAGCTGGTAGCCTTTGGGGCTTGTGTTCCCTTGTATGTTGTTTGTTTCTTTTCCCTTGCTGCTTTTAATATTTTTCTTTGTGTTTCATTTTTCTTAGTTTGATACGTGTTTTGGCATGTTTCTCCTTGGGTTTATCCTACATGGGACTCCTGGGCTTTGTGGATTTGGGTAGCTATTTCCCTTCCCATTTTAGGGAAGTTTTCAACTATAATCTCCTCAAATATTTTCTCATGGCCTTTCCTTTTGTCTTTCTCTTCTGGGACCCTTATGACTCAAATGTTGTTATGTTTAATGTTGTCCTGTAGGTCTCCGAGAGTGTCCTCATTATTTTTTATTCTTTTTTGTTTATTGTGCTCTGTTTCAGTTATTTCCACCATTCTGTCTTCCAGCTCACTTATGCGTTCTTTTGCCTCAGTTACTCTTCTGTTGGTTTCCTCCAGTGAATTTTTTGCCTTAATTTACTTATGTTTAGTTGAAGGATAATTGCTTTATGATATTGTGTTGTTTCTGCCATAGATTAACATGAATCAGCCATAGGTAAACATATGTACCCTTCTGCTTAAAAACCCCCCTCCCACCCCTCACCCCATTCCACTCCTCTAGGCTGTCATAGAGCCCTGGTTTGAATTTCCTGAGTCATACAGCAAATTCCCACTGGCTGTCTATTTTACATATAATAGTGTGTATGTTTCCACACTACTCTCTCCATTCATTCCACCCTTTCCTTTCCCATGCCCCCGTGTCCATAAGTCTGTTCTGTATGTCTTTGTCTCCATTGCTGACCTGCAAATAGGTTCTTCAGTATCATCTTTCTAGATTCCCTATACATGTGTTAATATACAGTATTTATTTTTCTCTTTCTTACTTTACTAAGTATAATAGGCTCTAGGTTCATCCACTTCATTTGCACTGACACAAATGCATTCCTTTTTTATGGCTGAGTAATATCCATTGTACACATGTATCACAACTTCTTTATCCATTCCTCTGTTGATGGACATTTAGGTTGATTCCATGTCCTAGCTGTTGTGAATAGTCCTGCAATGAACACTCGAGTACATGTGTCTTTTTCAACCATGGTTTCTTCAGTGTAGTTTTTATTTCAGTTGTTGCATTGTTGATTGTTTATTCTTTAATTCTTCAAACTCCTTGTTAAACATTTCTTGCATCTTCTCTATCCGTGCCTCCATTTTCTTTCCAAGATTTTGGGTCATCTTTATTTTCATTCCTCTGAATTCTTTTTCTGGGAGATTGCCTATTTCCTATTCATTTGGGTTGGAGAAGGGTTCTTTATTTCTCAGTGCTTCCATTTGTTAGTTTCTAATTGAAAGCAGAAAAGAGACAAATATAATCACTGATCATTGATGAGAGTCTTTCCCAAACTCACCTTATTTGAAATTTCTGGTACCATCACCACTAGGATCATCCTCACCATTAAGATTAAAAAATCTCTTTCAGATAAATTTTCCCAAGATCATGTCATGATGTTATCTCCTAATTCATGTGTTCACAAACATCTTTTGCATTGAAAAGAGAAAGTGCCAGGATAATCAATATTGCTTTCATTATGCAAATAAAAGTTTTATAGAGATAAGGTTGTATGGAGATGAAATTAACTGTGACAGTTCAGGAGGAGTTTTACAGGAAAAGAAGATTAACATGTTAGGTCTTCAGTGGCTGTCTTCACTGATGTGTATAATGTTGGACAAAATGAAATCCCTATGTGCCCAAGCTCAGTGGAGGAATGTTTATTGAGCCATAGAAATTTGAGTAGGGCATGTCTCTCTAGTTTATGACAGCCCATTTTCTTTTCTCAGTGTGAGGATAAATGGGTCTGTTCTTGTCTAAATTGGAAGTCATGTTAATTGTTCTTTTTGATTTTTTTATTATTTATTTTTTGTATACTTGTTAAGAAACTTGTATAGAAAAAAATGTGTTACCTGTTCTAAAGTAAGTTGCTATTATTCTTCAGGCCATAGTAGACTATAACATTTTATTTTTTTCAGATATTTATGTGTACGAGAAAAGGGATGATTTTATATAGAGGGAGACCAGATCAAACTTAATTTACTGGATTCTTCTACAGAGGCTAAGATGTGCAATCTTTTACTGCCCAAAAGTTCTATTTTCAAGCTTGATTTCCTTTTGAATGATTTTTGCAATGATAATACAGAAAAGTTATTTTGTGTATTCACTTTTTTCTTCTTTTACTCAAAGGAAACAGATGTCTAACAAAAGTGAGTTAAAGCTGAGCTACAGTGCAAAAAATAGCACTTAGCACAGCAAAGGGAACATTGGAAACAGAAGGAAGAGGAGAGGAAAAAGGACGATGAGGAGTGGAAAATGAAGGAAGAGGAGTTGAGAAAGAAGGAAGAGGAGTGGAGAAAGATGAGAGAGGAGAGGCAAAAGAAGAAAGAGGAGAGAGAAATGAAAGACATAAGTACTGGGTGCTGCAGTGTTGTAGGGGGAAAGGAAAACCACTCGATTCCGAGAGGCTGGTCAAATGGATAAAGAGAAGCCTGTAAAAGAATGCCTTTATGATACCTGAATAAAATGAGTGATGTCTAACATACTCAGAGTAGTAAGGGCATTGCCATCTGCTGTGTACTGGTCAGGTACCACATAAATTTTAGATAACCTTTGGTCTAGAGGTCCCCAACCCCAGGTTTACCCCAACCCCAGATTTCAACAGAACTCTGAAAATGGTCTGCGATATCTCTGTGTTTCACCATCTCAGATCCCTATGCTTGACTTGGGAATAGCAGTGTGCAGTCATGAGGTTTAAAGAAGTTAGTCTTATAAAACACTCAACAATACCTGGGATATAGTTGCTCCTTAATAAGTGTAAAGAATCTGCCTGCAGTGTGGGAGACATGAGCTCAATCCCTGGGTCAGGAAGATCCCCTGGAGGAGGAAATGGCAACCCACTCCAGTATTCTTGACTGGGAAATCCCACGGACTGGGGAGCCTGGCCAGCTACAGTAAATGGAGTCGAAAAGAGACATGTCTGAAGTGACTAATACTAGTAAGTGTTAGTGTCATGGGAAGGTTTTAGAAAAACGACTGGCCACAACATTTTAGGAGGAAAACAGAAAATGATGCAGTGGACTACCATGATTTCCTGAGTGTATATTTGTCAGAGTAAATAAGAAGTCTGGGTCTGCTGAAGGGAGAGCTCTATTTCTCTCCCTTAGTGAGAGTGGGGATAGTATAGCAGACCCTGCCATAGGAGACATGACATCTAGAAGAAATGTTAGTGATCTTCCTTTGAGGCCCCTCTTCATGCCAGCAAGGCAGCAGAGACCCAGAGTGGAAGTGGAGCTTTTCTGCCTGCGAGACCTGAAATCCAGGACTCTGCCTTTTTTTTTTTTTTTTTCTCATCTTTAGACAATTTAATAAGCACACTATAATGGAAAAGTCATTCTTTCTAAATCTTCTCTCAATTTCTCTCACAATTTCTAAAGAAATTATAAACTATATTCTTTTTCTGTTATATTCTAAAATCTTTTTTAAAATTTTTTACTGAAATATGGTTGTTTTATAATGTTGTGCCAATCTCTGCTGTACAGCAAAGTGACTAGCTATACACATATAGACATTCTTTTGTATATTCTTTTTCATTATGGTTTATCACAGGATTTGCATTATAGTTCCCTGTGCTATACATTAGGACCTTGTTTATCCATTTGGAATGTAGTCATTTGCATTTAGCAACCACAGGCTCCCAGTCCATCCCTCTCCCTCCCCTGTTCCTCCTAGCAATCACAGTCTGTTCTCTTATGAGTCTGTTTCTGCTTTGTAAATAGGTTCATTTGTGCCATATTTTAGATTCCACATTCAGTGATATCATGTTATTTGTCTTTCTGACTTATTTAGTATGATAATCTCTAAGACCCTACATGTTGGTGCAAATGGCATTATTTCATTTTTTTAATGATGGAGTAATATTCCATTGTACACAGACACCACATCTTCTCTATTCATTCATTTGTTGATGGACAGTTAGGTTGCTTCCATGTCTTGGCTACTGTGAATAGTGCTGCTATGACCATAGGGGTTCATGTATTTTTCTGGATTATAGTTTTATCTTGGGTGTATTCCCAGGAATGGGATTGCTGGATCATATAGTAATTCTACTTGAGTTTTCTGAGCAAACTGCATACTGTTTTTCATGGCAGCTGCATCAGCTTACATTCCCACCAGCAGTGTCAGAGTGGAATCCAGGACTCTTGGTTCTCAGTTCAGTGCCTTTCTGTCATAGCATGTTTTTTTCCCTTCTATCTCAATCCAAAAATAGTTTATTTTTTAATTCTCCAATTTGTTGTGACAGTGTAGAAATAGCCCACATCTTGTACAAAAACCAGATGCCACATGAGTAGTTTTCTAAGCAGGACCGTTTGTATAGTGTGATATGCTATGTGTACAGACAGCAGACCTGCTTCCCTCCTCAAGAGTTTTTCTTTAAAGGATGAAAGAATGTATTTTGAAGACTTACAAGCTAAGTGCTATTTCCACTATAAGGCTAAGAGACCAAGGTAAAAAGATGTTTTCTAACAAATTATTTTTTAGTAAAGTAAAACATAATTGCATTGCCCTCTATCCTCCTGGCATTCTCTTGGTACATTACGCTTTGACTGATGCCATGGTTCATTTGCCCTTGACAGTGAGCATAATGCTTTTCTTTGGAGATATTTGCTGTTGTCCATGCCATTTCCTTCCCTAGATCTTCCTGACCCATGGATCGAGTCCAAATCCCCTGCATTGCAGGGAGATTCTTTATCATCTGAGCCACCTGTGCCTTTCTGCATAGGACATACATGATAGAAAGTTACAGAAAGTTATAGATAATATGCCTTAAGTTTATTCAAAAGGAAAAGACTAGACAGATCTTTTTCTGTTCCCTGTATATGAACTTCATTAGAACTTCTCATGTTCATTACCACCAGCACCCTGCTGTCCTTGAAAGGATGAAGAAAGGTCAGATTTTGTTGTTGTTGTTGCTGGAATATAGAAATGGTTTTGTCATGAGCACTGGGTTGCTTGTAGTTTAGATGGTGGTGTTGTAAAGGAGCTTTCTGAAGTGGGTATAGCTGGTGGGAATGTCCCAAAGAGTATATAAATCTTAGATTCAACAGCTATAGAATTACAATTTCCAAAGGCAGAACATTTATTCATTGAACACATTTCTTATTATTTGAGCATTGACTTCTAGATGTGAGGATCTAATGGTAAACAAAGTAAGCATGTATCTGCTCTCAGGGAAGCTGACAGTCCGGTTATGGCTTAACTCTTCACTGTCGCATGTGAACTCTTCACATGCTATTCCATATTGGCTTCCTTGGGTTTTTTTTTTTCCCCTTTTGTATTCAGTAGTGACAGTGGTGATTCCCTTTTCTGTCATCCCCCTGCCCCCTTTTCCTTCATTCCTTCTTTCAACTTTACGATAGGTGAATGTTGATATAGATCCTTACTCTGCGAGGTCCTCCTTCTTATTTTAGTTCTGTCTTTGCCTCTGTTGTATGCATAAACTTTGGAACTTTGTTAGTTCAAATGTTAAAATTGGGAAAGTGAACATTCATATCTTCCAAGATTAAACTGCCGTTTCAGAATTCTTATGGATTACATGAGAGAGCCTGCTTCTTCTACCTTATCAATCCGCATAAAGGGAGTTTCTCCTCTGATGACAGGTAGTCTTAAATACCTGGGTGTATTCTAAGCCTGTGCTGAATAGTAACAGAGCCCAGCACTATGTGCAAAGATGTGTTTTGCTTGTGGTCAGGGTGTAGGTATACCATCTGAGAGTCAAAGTTGCGTGAACTCGTTCTGCTTTAGATGCCACCATGGAAATTATGCTTCACTGCTTGACAATGTACTTTGCACTCCCGAAAAAGATAATGGGTCTGTTAGGGAGTCCAGTTTGCCCCTGGGGAGGAAGGTGTGACTAGTAAGTGGATAATTGGCTTTTGACCACAACAGCCTCACTCCTGGAAACACACAAAGCCTTGTTGTGAGGTGGCTGCATGTCAAATAGAATGTTACGTGTTTCAGATGTGGGGCAAATGCTTTAAGTTGTAACTGTGTTATGAAAAAGAAAGAAACCTGAGTATTTAATTCCACTCCCCACCCCCCCAATTCCACTAGTAACCTTCTTTAACCTGTATTTTGACTTGTTTCTATCCTATAAAAAGACAAACCAAGCACAGGATGTTACTGTCAGAGGCTTACACACATGTGTTTTTAAGGCAGTGTATTCTTAGTGGGAAAGAATGTCTCTCTTCAAACTAACTTTCTGTTTTATATTTTTCTACATGCATAATTTTCTCGTTTGAATTAATATGTGTAATGAAAGCCTAAGAAAATTAGAGTAAAGTAACATTACTTACACAAGTATTGTTCATGTGTCTTAATAAACATAATTTGGATTTGGCATAATCCCAAATGTGAGCCATCAATATTACAACACACACTCATCATGAACTAGTAATATGTCTTCCCAGAAGGGACATGGGATCTAAAAAATACCAGGCAGAATTTTTGTTTAAAATCCACATCCCAGTTAGAAAATTTTTATCTCGACGGTTTCTTCTGAAACTCAGCGAGGAAAACTCTGGTATCAGTGGTAGAGGCAGGAAAAAGCCTTCAACCCAAAGAAAAGTACTGGATTAGTAATTACTAAATGGAGCAGTTACAATGTTTTTTATCCTTTCTACCCACGATTATATCTATTTAGGACTTTTGCCTGGTCTCTGCAGCCGTGCATTTATCATTTTCAGTTTCATCCAGGAGAAGCATACTTTTAGCTCTGTTATGCACTTTTCTCTCTGGTATTTACTTTTGTAGACTGATACACAGCAGACGAAAGAACAAGTTTAGGATGACTCTGACCTGGATTATAAACACTGAGAGACAGAGGCCCTGCTGCAAAGTATGGCAGTCTGTCTGGAGCTCCCTCTAGGTACTTCAGAATGCTTTGTGTTACTGTTTTCTCAGATTTGACTTGGCGTGTGATGTACCATGGGCTTCCCTGATAGCCCAGCTAGTAAAGAATCTGCCTGCAATGCAGAAGACACTGGTTTGATTCCTGGGTTGGGAAGATCCGCTGGAGAAGGGGTGGGCTACCCTCTCCAGTATTCTTGGGCTTCCCTTGTGGCTCAGCTGGTAAAGAATCCACCTGCAATGTGGGAGACCTGGGTTCGATCCCTAAGTTGGGAAGATGCCCTGGAGAAGGGAAAGGCTACCCACTCCAGTATTCTGGCCTGGAGAATTCCATGGCCTGTACAGTCCATGGGCTCACAAAGAGTGATTGTACTATGTCCAGTGTTTACTGTTCTTTTACATCTTTTTTTGTTTTCATATTTTAAGAAATACTTTGGCTTATGGTCCAGGTATATTTGCTTTTGAAATTGAGGGGCAGAAGGAGATAGGAGGACAGATTGTAGAGTTGCTGGCAATTTGCTGTTTATTGGCTGATGCCCTGGTCAGCCTTCTCTATTGTGTTACTATTAGAGTATCTTATACTTGTTAAATGATTGATGTTGTTGTTCACTTGCCCAGTCTGGTCTGACTCTTTGCGACCCCATGGACTGCAGCATGCCAGGCTTCCCTGTCTTTCACCATCTCCCAGTTTGCCCAAGTTCACGTCCATTGCATTGGTGATGCCATCCAGCCATCTTATTTTCTGATTCTCTCTTCTCCTTCTGCCCTCAATCTTTCCCAGCATCAGGGACTTTTCCAATGAATTGGCTATTCACATCAGATGATGTAAATAAATGAGTTACCCCATGGTAAATTCAAGAAATCTTGAATAAAAATGTTGTTTTTCATTTCCATTGCTGAATCCCAACCTCTCTCTGCCAGTGTAAATACTGTGAATCTGGTTATGAATTTCATAACCACCACAGGCATAGAGTGATGAAAAATAGAATGCTCAGTAGGAAATTTGAAGGAAAACTTAAAATGCTGACAGATTAGCAGCTAATTAACATGTTTAAATTTCTTTGACTCTGCTATATATCTTGGCTTCATTGGCATCTTTACTGCAGCACCCTTCTTCTAACTCATTATCCATTTCCTCATTTTATCCAGAGTTTGGATATTGAGCTATTTGTTTTATTTATGTTGAAGGTAACTTGTTCATAATATGTTTCTTATGTCACTTAACCATATATCGCTCATGGATAAGCTATTTTTTTTTCTTTATCCATTTGCTTTTCATACATTTCAGAGTAATCCTAGGATGTCTGTAAAACTATATGATATCCAATATAGTAAAACAAAAGCTTTAAAAGTAATACATACAAATAAAAACAGTATCAGATTTCCTTTTATAAATGGTTCATCTTTTAATTCCATCATTGGCTTTTATATTAAAATAAATTTTCATTTATTTCCATAATTACTTAAATTAACAATAAAAATTATCCTGTCTACAATAAAATGGTGTTCATATCAATATAAATAAGAAAAAGCTATATATAATAATAATATAAATTATTTCTGAATATCATTCAATACATACACACAAAACTAAAACACCATGGAAAAGCATTTTAAACCTCAGTTTTTAGTAGGTAAAATCATATCTATAACAATGGTATCATAAACACCAATGAGATGTTGATTGTTTTGTTAGCTTCCTTGTGGTATGGAAGAGGTAAGCTGTGGGATATTTGAGTGATGGAGCTTCTTTGAGGAGCTGACAAGCCTTTTTATTACTTAGTTGCAAGTGATAACATATTAGACACTGTTCAATTATATTTTTGCTTCAAAATAGTCTTTGAAGTTCTGTTGCAATGTGAACACTGGTTAAACACAACAGTAGAATATCTTCTCCCCTAACCTGCATAATGGAGAAGGAAATGGCAACCCACTCCAGTGTTCTTGCCTGGAGAATCCCAGGGACAGGGGAGCCTGGTGGGCTGCCGTCTATGGGGTTGCACAGAGTCGGACACGACTGAAGTGACTTAGCATAGCATAACCTGCATAAAGCCAGCAATTAAGCCTTAAGAGTAAAACAAATGAAACATCCTTAAACCATGATCAAATTCTGAACTATCCCTGCATCTCTGCCAAAGGGCCTGGCCAGGGTGGACCCCATTTTCAATTTTTATCCATGTCTCTGACCTACCTTCTGACTTACTGCAGAGGGTAATCAGTGGATTAATTGTAGAACCACATGAAAATTCCTGGTATCTTAACAGATCCGCCATTGTGTTATAGGATTTAGACAGAATAGTTAAACCCTTTACCTTATGAAATAAAGGAAATTGCACATGATTGAAACCAAATGGGAATCTGCACTGTGTACTGAGGTTTCTTTCTGCCCATATGTCTTCTTTGGCATGTATGATACTGAAAAGCCATTTTCCTCTGGCCTGGAGCCGCCTTAGCTGTTTGGTGTAGCTTCTATGTGAAGGACATTTGGCTTGTATTTGAAGGATAGAGAAAAAAATGTATTTGCATTTTCTTTAGTGTTTTCCTTTTCTTACTCTTGTTGTCAGATTTCCAGCCTGCGCTGACCTTGATCTGTGAGCTTGTTTCTCCTGTCTGCAGAATGGCTGTTCACCTAGGTGCACACGGCGGTGCTTTCTAGAACTGCCAGCTGCGAAGGAACACAATTCCCAAGCACAGTAAACAGCACAAGGGGATGAAACTAAGTGTAGAATAAAGCAGCCTGGCATTTTGCTTTGTTTTGAAAGAGATTTTTAAATGACTGGGTTCAATATTTACCCTTGTCTCTGTCACTTAGTCTCTCAGCACATGCAGTTTATCCATGGATGATAGACTTCCCTCCAAATACAGACATAAAACAGATTAGCTGACTCTCCATGACTGTTCAAAATTGCTTATAATCACTTATTTCATAATCTTTTAAAATTTTATAGACACCTCGTCTTATGTTTTTTACTAGGTCACATCTAGACTAACAAAATAAAGTGGAGAATTAGAATTATCTGGATAGTTGATGCTAGAGATGGATTTGCCTTGAATTATCTGGGTAACTGCTTTGATTTGCCACTTTACTTTGTTAAGGTGGACATGGCCTTTGAATCTCTAAGTTAATTCTGTCTAAACTCATTTCAAATTTTAATTTCCAAAATATGAAAAATGCACTTGACTGTTTTCCTTTTCTTTCCTCTTTTTTTTTCAGTTATCTCAGTCTCTCCTGGCTACACAAGCACTTTAATTTGGGCATGGCTGTTTTGATTTGTCTCACACTGCTCTTTCCCCCAGTGTGGTCACTGAATTTTTTAACATGGGATTCCTGTTATTTTCATTATTTAGTCCAAATCCCTGCATCTGTATCCTCGAAATCAGTGATCACTCCCAGTGAAGCTGGAAGCCAGGACTCAGGAGACTTGGGACAATTAACATGGTAAGAACTGTCCCTTCCCAAAGGCCATGATGGGATAGTCAATAATACAGAATGCTCAAAAGGCCTGAAAAGCACACCATTCTGTTGTACATTGTTAACTGTGCATGCCTCTTCACCTGTCAGTCATTTATGGTTATATTTATGGTGGACTGCTGTTTTTGGTGGCATAGCATCAACTTTGAACCCTGGAAGTGATAAATTTATATATCATTCTCCCCTGAATGGGCTAATTAAACCCCATGTGTCTTGTTTGACAAACACAAACATACTTTTTAGCTTAGGTCTTAAAGAGAGCAGGGAAAGACCAAAGATGAATGGACTATATATTCAGTTCAGTTCAGTCGCTCAGTCTTGTCCGACTCTTTGCGACCCCATGAATCACAGCACGCCAGGCCTCCCTGTCTATCACCATCTCCCGGAGTTCACTCAAACTCACGTCCATCAAGTCAGTGATGCCATCCAGCCATCTGTCGTCCCTTCTTCTCCTGCCCCCAATCCCTCCCAGTATCAGAGTCTTTTCCAATGAGTCAACTCTTCGCATGAGGTGGCCAAAGTACTGGAGTTTCAGCTTCAGCATCAGTCCTTCCAAACAAGACTATATATTCAGCTGCTCATTATTCTACTTTGGTTTTGGTTTCCATGTGAATCTTTATTATGAGAACACCAAGATGTTCTAACCCTAAATTTAATTTTTCAAAAGTCTTAATTATTTGCTCAATGTGAAGTGAAATGAAAGTCGCTCAGTCATGTTTGACTCTTTGAGACCCCATAGACTGTACAGTCCATGGAATTCTCCAGGCCAGAATACTGGAGTGGGTAGCCTTTCCCTTATTCAGGGCATCTTCCCAACCCAGGGATAGAACCCAGGTCTCCCACATTGCAGGCGGATTCTTTACCAACTGAGCCATAAGGGAAGCCCAAGAATACTGGAGTGGGCAGCCTATCCCTTCTCCAGCGGATCTGCCCCATCCAGGAATTGAACCAGGGTCTCCTGCATTGCAGGCGGATTCTTTACCAACTGAGCTATCAGGGAAGCCTATTTGCTTAATAGAGTTGGCTAATTTGAAAACTCAGTCCCCAAAGTGTTTTTATTGTCATTACTAATTGTTATAATCATCAGGATTGACTGCTCTGTTTTTTGTCAATTGCCAGATTTTTTATTATCGTAGGTATATTCCAGGATTATGTAATTCATTTCTCAAAGCGGGAATAGACATTCTCTAATTTGACCACTGAGGGGACATCCAAAGTGTAAAAATGTGATAAGAGAAAGGAGAAGGCTCATAAATAGGTGTGGAGTCATGAAAGCTTCCTTAATCCAGGTGCCTTCAGCAGGATCCCACGTGCTGTGCCCATGGGCAAGAGGTAGAGGTGAGTGGGCAGTGGAGCCTCTGGCAGTAGATTAGCAAGCACTCCCTTGATAAAGTCAGATGTCTCCTCACCGCTCAGGCTGGTTGAGCTCAGGTGGGAACAGGGACCTAGTTTTTCCAAATCTTTTCATTTTTCATGAGAAGCTAAAAATTCAAGTATTTATGCTGCTGCTGCTGCTGAGTCGCTTCAGTCATGTCAGACTCTGTGTGACCCCATAGATGTTAGCCCACCAGGCTTCCCCATCCCTGGGATTCTCCAAGCAAGAACACTGGAGTGGGTTGCCATTTCCTTCTCCAGTGCATGGAAGTGAAAAGTGAAAGTGAAGTTGCTCAGTCGTGTCCAACTCTTCGCGACCCCATGCCCATGGACTGTAGCCTACCAGGCTCCTCTGCCCATGGGATTTTCCAGGCAAGAGTACTAGAGTGGGTTGCCATTGCCTTCTCTGAAGTATTTATGCAGTAGTCTCTTAAATGTTAAAGACTTGTTAGGAGGAGTAATGGGTTAGATTTGGCTCGAGTTGGCACTTTTTGGCTTCTCTCTTTGACTTTGAATTTTCAAAATATCTTAAAATATTTTCATAAAGTTTCAATGAAAGAAGCATCATCACAGCCCCACCATTCTAACAAATCTGTCTTTGGCTTGTCCATGTACCTTCCAACCTTTAGCTGCCCACATGCATTTCTTGCTACCGTATATGTTCTTGGAGAAGAAGTATACAATTCTGCATTTTTATCTTTTCACTTAACACATTATTGTAAGCATGATCTTCTGTCGTTTTCAGAAAAGTCTATGTGATTTGGGGAGATAAAAATATAGAAACGGGAGTAGTATTAGCTTGTACTACAGGGGTTTTTGCTTTCTGAAACCAGCATGTAAGACTGAGATGGTCTCATCAGTATCTGCCTGTTGGTGTATTTCAGACTTGAGTCTTTGGTTTTGACAGGGCCTTTTGAAACCTGTGGACACTGCTTTCAATTTGATAAAAGTGAATGTAGAGGCTCTCGTGGGCACCAGGCTGGTTTATATTAGTCGCCTTTGTGATTTGGGGTAGCACACGTTTTCTTTCTTTTTTTTTTTTTTTCTTGAACAGTTCAGAAGGTCTTTGAGGGGGAAAAAGGCATGATAACACCATGAGTGATGCTTAGTGTCAAAGGTGCCATTGGTACATTAAGTGCTATTACTGACTTCATAGTTGATGAGCCCGTTTGGAGACTTCTAGAGGAAGCTGACTGGTGCTACTAGCACTCTAGGGACAACAGCAGTGTTTCCTTCTGAGAGAACTTCATTTCTTTCCCCTTACGTGATATTTTTACTTAACCACCTTGGAAGAGGTGCTGTCTACTCCCATCCTACTCAGACTCCACAAACTCACTTCAGTTCTCTGTAGGAATGTTTTGGCAAGAGTAGGCAACTAGAAGTCACTGAGTATATATATCTTGCTAAGTGCAGATTTCATAAAAATGCGAGGCAATTGACATTGAGGAAATGATGATTTTTTAGAAAAATTGAGCACAAAGTTGGCTCAAGGAGAAGGCATTAAGAATAGCTTAGTAAATCTTGTCCCTGTTTTGAACTTAGGAACATTCTGTGCAAATTTATGTTTTTGTTTCCATAATATATATATGAGAGTTCAATTTCAGAAGAATGTTATATTTCAGTTTTTAAATTCCACTTGAAATGCCTTTTTCTGTAGAAGAAACATCTTTGAAAATAGTTACTATTAACTCTAACATTTCATAAAACATGAGACTGAGAGAAGAGCTTGGTAATTCCTAAGAATATAACTCTGTCATCATAAATGTGCATATTTGTGTAGAATTTGGACTTTTTGAAAAATGGAATATCTTTCAGACGATAACTCAGAACCAAATCAACACGTCTGGTTCTACCTAAAGGGTACACATAAATTCTGTCATTCATTTGCCAAAGTTTCAAACCAAAATTGCAGTTTCTTTTCAGAGCCAAAATTGCCAAACATTTCTCATATAAACCCTGTAAGTGGGGCATTTGGAAATTGTAATACTTAATACGCTCTTTTATTAAAAAAAAAAAGGTTAGTGCTTTAAAAATATCAAGTATAACAAAAATAATTTTTCAATTATACCAGTATGATTTAATTTCTAAACTTAAGAGTGTCATAATTTGTGTTCCAATTTCTGCTTCTGTTGTTACAGCCTACTTCTCATTTATAGTTGACACATGTGGTACTTTTCTCTTTCTTGTAATTAGTTTTGATAGAACCAGTTAATCATTTCTCATTGAAACATACTGAACAAAGAACATTTCTTGGGTTTCAAAAAAGTCTATTAATAAAAAAATTTGAAAGACTGGTCTTACATATAAATATCAACGAAAACATTCTAAACATACTATTTGCAACTGGAATCCAAAGCAATATTAAGAAGATAGAATGTTATGCTTAATTGGGACGGATTCAAAAATTCGAGGATATTTTTGTACAGGAAGATAAGTTACCTTAATTCAGCACATAAAAAAGTCAGAGAGGGAAAAGTAAACATTTGCAGTATATACTGAAATGATACTTTCAAAATATAAACATCTGGTCTCATATTTTTAAACTTAGTAAACTAAGAATAGAAATGTTTTTCTCAGAATGATAAAGAATATTAATTTCAAACCAGGAGCTTACATCTTTTATACATGAGAGTGAAGTGTTGGCACTTTATAGATCTTAAAGAAAAATTGCTTACATTTAGTTGAATACATGTCTCTCTCCTTCGGGAAATGACAGGTTCCTTAAGAGCAGGGAGTGACTTTTGTAGTTCTGTCCTATAGTAGGTATTTGTTAAATGTTTGTTGAAAAAATCAAGTATCACCCTACTTTTTACAGATGAGGGCACTGAGGTACAGAGAGTAAGTAATTTTCTCAGGTTCACACAGGTTGTAGCTACAGTGCTAGGATTGAACCAGGGCAAGTTGATGCAACTTTCCCCAGTCGATACTTTAGCCCTGCATCATCTCTAACAAAGATTGCCATATGATACATGACCTACTCCATATGGCTATTGCTTTAAACAAATTAATATCTGTAAAGCACCAGGAAAGGAGTCTGGTATATATTGAGAATATGTGAGTTTTAGCTGTTACTGTTTGATTTATCCCTACCCTTAATCCCCAACCTTCAGATACTCAACCAGAAATGAATCCATTTAAGTGATAACCATTCAGCCCACATTTATTTTTCTTATGCACAAGGATGCCACACTAGGGCTCTTCTCGTGTTTGACGAGATTCCTTAGGCTTCCCAGTGACAAAGCTAAAGCAGAGACTGCACTGGCCGGTAGAAACCAGGCGAGTAGTGACATCAGAAAGTTCACCAGGGCACAGCCTACGCATTGTCCCAAACCTGATTCAAGAGGAAAACTTTCAAAGATAAAATATGTATTGATGTGATAACATATTGTGGGGTCTCTTATTACAATAACATCCATCTCATAATAGCCTTAACATAATAGTTAGAGGGAAGATGACTGATGTTTGTCTTTTGTGACAAGAGGACTGGGTGGAAGGAGAGTAATACAGTGATACAGTTTATTTCTGTCTTCCTTTTGGACCATCTATGGCCTTAACACCATCCCTCAGTTCTACTTTCCGATCAGTCAGGGACACTCAAGCTCCCCTGCATTTTATTTGTAATAGTCTCTTACTATAGGAACAATATCAGTTCATTTTATACAATTAGAAAATATAGACAAACAATTAAAAAAATCATATTCCTACAATCAGAGAATATGCATTCACACTCTTAATAGCTTAGTGTATATCCTTTCACACAATATATATGTCATCATGTAAATGACAAATGATATCATACTGTACAAACTGTTGAACTTGCTTTTTTATTCAAGTATCTCTATTTTTCATTTCAGTGCAGTTTCATCTTATCTAGTGTCTGTATCATCTACACATTTCCCCAGTTTTTCCCAACATAATCCTATTATATTTAAAATTAATTCCTGTTCTCCCAGTTGTCAACGTCTATCAACCAAAACCCTTCCATCCATAGATTTTCTCTGGAGAGGTGGGGCCCCCCTCAAGGGAACTTTACAGAAGTATGCAGTGAGTGGATTGAGGGAGGGTCTTTCTGGCTTCCAACTTCACTAGGTACACTCTAGATCAGAGTTGGAACAGATGTCTGCTATTCTCTGCTCTTCAATTTGAACATTAGGCCTCCATACAGTCAATATTAAGCCTTATGTAGACACAATACTTTGGGTAAAATTCAGATATTTGATAAACTCTGCCTTTCCCTGATCTCCTAACTGTTTAGTGAACTATGAACTCAAGAATAAGGCAATTAGAATAATGTATCCATGATCAACTTGTATTGGCTGCACCTATTCATCACTTTTGTCTCGTGATTTGAGGAGAGGAAAATGTGCTCAGGGGCCACGTGGGCTTAATGCCCAACAGAAAGTCCTTAGGACCTGCAACTTCATCCACAGTTGGGACTCCATTGGATTCTCTGAAACTACATGTACCTCAGATTATTTTTATCTCTTTTTGGTGGAAACATTGCTATCTTTTAAGGTGCTCTGATGAATCAGAGGCTAAAGGGAAAACCTTAAGGAGGTTATAATAAAGATGAAAAGGTACAGTAATGCAAAACCTTGGGGGAAATTTAATAAGACTATTAAGATTTTGTATATATGGAATTGCTTGAATGATCTTTATGTAAAGAGCAGTTGACAGATGCTCCCAGCTAATTGGACTTCAGGGAGACTGAAATCAGTGGATTCAAGGCTGATTAGAAGCCAGTCTCTTTGGAAATTAAAATAAAGTGTGTATTACTGGGTTTTCTCTTTATGCAGCACATGGACTGATGAATTAAAAACTGTTGCTGTCCTGTCACTCTGTCTCAGGCAGAGAGCACTGTGGATACCCATAGGGTTACAGTAACAGTTGGAGCATCTGCTTTTAGCAAGGGGTTGCTGAACTTCTTCTAGAGAGACTGCTTGCTTGACCACAGGTCCTCTGTGGTCAAGATCTGGGGACATACACGCTTGCTCTCTGACAGGAAGTCTTATTTATTTATTTTTTAATTCAGCTTAGATGGACTTCCTGTATGGCTTAGTGTGGCCCATGTCTGAGCTCCAGGTTAGGGTTTTGCTGTTGGCCAATGGAGGGAAGTTTCTCACACAGTAAATTAAGAAAGAGGCTTTTTAAAAAGTTTTTAACAGTAAATACTTCATTGTTCCAATTTTATTCCTGACATCAGAAAATCTTTATCATCATCACTGCCCATCCAAAGTAAGGAAATCCTTGAGGTTGGGAAGCAACATCAATGATTCTGAAAGATTGAGTGATATGATGGATTTCTAAATGTCCTTATTATTCAGTGTATTACTTTTGGAAATGGCACTTAGAGAAAGTTTGGGGATGATACTCTGGAGATGATCTGTTTGGCATGATGCTCTCATTGGCCCAAACAATTTTGTCCAATTAGTGACTAGTGATTTGTTCGATAGAGAAGACACAAGCAACAAGAATCCAGGAAAACTGTAGAACTGGGAGGAGCTCAGCACCCTACCCTCAGGGGGGTCTCTCCACCCTAAATAGAAAGAAGAAGAATGAAAATGGGCTCTGATGTGGTTGCTTCAGGGATCAATAAAAGTTGCTAAGCTCATTTGCAGAGAAGGTTACTGGACTTCTCTTTTATTTCTCAGCACAAGCTAGCAGTATGGTAGTCATCTTTCCTAGTTTAATGGAAAAATAATGGACGTATATCACTCCTTAATGTGCACAGCAATCGCTCTTCAATATGCACTGCATGATGGTTTGATTTACATATATTGTGAAATGATCTTCACAATAGGTTCAGCTAACATGCACTATCTCATGCGTGCTAAATCACTTCAGTCATGTCCTACTGTTGGTGACCCTGTGGACTGTAGCCCGCCAGGCTCCTCTCTCCATGGGATTTCCCACGCAATGCTGGAGCGGGTTATGATGCCCTCCTCCAGGGGATCTTCTTGACCACAAGCACCATTGTCTCATATGGATGCAATAAAAAGAAAAGAAAAAACATTTTCTTCTTGCAGTGAGAACTCTTGGGCTTGACTTTCTTAGCACCTTTCCTGTATGTCATATAACAGTGTCAGCTTTCATCATCATGTTGTATAGCATAGCCCTAGTACCTAGTAGTAGAAATAGTATATATACTTCTGCTTTATTGACTATGCCAAAACCTTTGACTGTGTGGATCACAGCAAACTGTGGAAAATTCTGAAAGAGATGGGAATTCCAGACCACCTGACCTGCCTCCTGAGAAGTCTGTATGCAGGTCAAGAAGCAACAGTTAGAACCGGACATGGAACAACAGACTGGTTCCAAATTGGGAAAGGAGTATGTCAAGGCTGTATATTGTCACCCTGCTTATTTAACTTATATGCAAAGTATATCATGTGAAGTGCCAGCCTGGATGAAGCCCAAGCTGGAATCAAGATTGCCGGGAGAAATATCAATAACCTCAAGATTTGCAGGTGACACCACCCTTATGGCAGGAAGCAAAGAACTAAAGAGCCTCTTGATGAAAGTGAAAGAAAAAAGTGAAAAAGCTGGCCTAAAACTCAACATTCAGAAAACTAAGATCATGGCATCCAGTCCCATCGCTTCATGGCAAATTGATGGGGAAACAGTAGAAACAGTGACAGACTTTATTTCCTTGGGCTCCCAAATCCCTGCAGATGGTGACTGCAGCCATGAAATTAAAAGATGCTTGCTCCTTGGAAGAAAAGCTAAGACAAACCTAGACAGCATATTAAAAAGCAGAGATTACTTTGCCAAAAAGGTCTGTCTAGTCAAAGCTATGGTTTTTCCAGTAGTCATGTATGGATGTGAGAGTTGGGCTATAAAGAAAGCTGAGCACCAAAGAATTGATGCTTTGGAACTGTGGTGTTGGAGAAGACTCTTGAGAGTCCCTTGGACTCCAAGGAGATCAAGCCAGTCAGTCCTAAAGGAAATCAGTCCTGAATATTCATTGGAAGGACTAATGCTGGTATGGATGTAAGAGTTGGATTATAAAGAAAGCTGAGTGCTGAAGAATTGATGCTTTTGAACTGTGGTGTTGGAGAAGACTCTTGAGAGTCCCTTGGACTGTAAGATCAAACCAGTAATCCTAAAGAAAATAAGTCCTGAATATTCATTGGAAGGACTGATGCTGAAGTTGAAACTCCAATACTTTGGCCACCTGATGTGAAGAATTGATTCCTGGGAAAAGACCCTGATGCTGGGAAAGATTGAAGGCAGGAGGAGAAGGGGACAACAGAGGATAAGATGCTTGTATGGCATCACTGACTCAATGGACATGAGTTTGAGTAAGCTCCGGGAGTTGGTGATGGACAGGGAAGCCAGGCGTGCTGCAGTCCATGGGGTCGAAAAGAGTCGGACACGACTGAGCAAATGAACTGAGTACCTGATTATCTTACAACTTGATTTTGTACCTTTTGACCACCTTCATCCAGTTTCGCCTACCCCCACCCTTTTCCTCTAGTAACCACAAGTCTGATCTCTTTTTCTATACATTTGTTGTCTGATCTCTTTTTCTATACATTTGTTTTTTTGCATTCTACATATCATTGAGATTATACAGTTTTGTCTTTTTCTGTCTGATTTATTTCACTTACCATAATGTCTTCACAGTCCATCCATGTTGTCACAAAGAGGAGGATGTCCTCATTTTTTGTGGTTGAATAATATATATTTGTGTGTGTACTACAATTTCTTTATCCATTCATGCATTGACATCAGCATATTCAACATAGGCTTTCTTCAATGCAGAAGCGAGTCTGAAAATTCTGGGACCATGTGATGGCATCATGCCATCCAAGACTGAGTTCTTCACAAGTGGCTTGTAGAGGTGAAGAGAGTCGGGCAGACATGCCCTGATTTATTCTCTCATTTTTTTTAAAAAAATAAAGAAAGTAAAAGCTATTTCTTAGAGAACCAACTTGCTCTCGCACTTCTCACCTATCTTCAGAAAAGGCAAATAGGGACTGTTTATTTGTTCAGTTGTTCATCACATTCATTCAATAAGTAGTGGAGAATTCATTGTACAGCACAATAAGTGCTAGACCTCCAAGGAGAGCAAAGATCAAGGAATTCTTCTAAATTTCCAGTAAATTGACATATTTAACTTGAAGCCATCTAAAGAAATGTTTCTGTGAAATTACAGCTCTCAAATATTTGTACTCAAAGAGGTGAGCAATAATGTAGCACCCCACTCCAGTACTTTTGCCTGGAGAATCCCATGGACGGATGGTGGGCTGCAGTCCACGGGGTTGCTAGAGTCGGACGACTGAGTGACTTCACTTTCACTTTTCACTTTCATGCATTGGAGAAGGAAATGGCAACCCACTCCAGTGTTCTTGCCTGGAGAATCCCAGGGACGGGGCAGCCTGGGCTGCCGTCTATGGGGTCGCACAGAGTTGGACACGACTGAAGCGACTTAGCAGCAGCAGCAGCAGCATGGGAGAGGTGCTTTTGATTCACTACTACTGTACCTAGAGTTGACACATATTAGGTCCTTTGTAAATAGGGGAGGAGAAAAGGAGGGGAGTGCAGTGTAGACTGTATGTGAAGGGAAATGGAGGAGGAAGAGGAAGGGTGTGGGGTGTAGACTGTATTGAAGGGAAATGGAGGAGGAGGTGGTGGAGATGGAGGAGTTGTGGGGGTTGAATGCATGTGAAGGGAAATAGAGGAGGAGGAGGTGGAGGTGGGTGTAGAAGCATGTGAAGGTGGCTATAGGAAAAGAGATCTGCATCTGGGTGGCAAGTATGGTCTTTTAGATAGCTGAGATTCCTGGCTCCTGTATCTGGTGGCTTCTATTGAGTTTACTTGGCAGCTTATTAGAAACACACATACCTAAGGCACAGGTCTGAGTTGAGGTCTGGTCACAGCAATTTTATGATGCTTTCGGGGTTTGAGGACATGTTTGGGGGAACCATTGATCTGATAAAAAGGACAGAAGGTCTGAAGGAGGATTGTCACATACAGAAGGAAAGATGTACAAGATGAGGAAGGGTGAAATGGCTTTGATGTTACATATGGATATATCCAAAAAGCATGTGAAAAGTTAAGACTTAGAGTTCAAGGATGTTGAGGACTGGAGTTATCTTTTGCAGAAGATATGTGGACATCTTTGGGATCACCTACAGTTAGAGTATAGAGGTGAGAGGAGAAGAAATAACTCTGGTTGGGGGAATGTCTGTCTTTATGGGGATGGAAAGAATAAGGAGCCTTCCAAAATTATAGCGAGAGGCGGAAACAACACAGAGTTTTAGGGTCAGGAACACTGAGAGAAATACCATGGTATGAAGGAGCCAGTGGTCACCACAATCATAGAGATCAAGTGTGAGAAACAGGAACAGACCTTGGGATTTGGTGACTTGGTCATCATTTTCACCATCATCATTTCTGTTATTACTGCTTGTGCTATTTTATTAATATTTCCCTAGGCTGAGTTCCTAGAAGTGAAGGGAGTTCTAGAGTAAATGTTGTGTTTGATTCTTGCGCCATGTTGGCATACTGCTTTCCCAAAGAACTTAGTCATTTAAAAATGCTACCAGCAGTGGATGCGAGTACCTCAGCCACATTGAGCACCAGCATTACAAATGACAGTTCTTAATTACTGCCTTCCAAGTATTTATCACACATCTCTTTCTTATAACCAAAACCAAAAAAAAAAAAGTTAAGAGCAAAGATGCTCTTTAAGGGAAGAATATTAAGGCGGCCTACTCTGGAGTCTAAAAATGATGGGAAGAAGAGTGGAAACCACCACTGTGCTGCTGAACAAGAAATCAACCGCTCCTCTGAGAGCAAGGTTACACAACACAGACATCATGTCTCTTACTCCAGGTTATACTTTCAACAGAGGGCCAAGGCTTGTTTTGCTTTGTTTGTTTGGTTTGACTTTTCACTTCCCTTTATCTAATCAAGTGAAGCTGAGCAAATAAACTTGAGCCAATGAGAATTTTATAGGAGACTGGATAGTGATGATTTGGATTTAAAAAAACTTCTGTTCGTCTCTCGATAGGTCACTGCTAGTTTGAAGAATTTTGATGTTTTGCCTATTCTTTTTCTTTAAAAGAAATATTGAAAAGCAGATGGTTCCCTAAATTACAAACTGTTACATGGTAGGCCTTTTTAGATAAGATGCCAGAGGCTGTATTGTTTGGCGTATTTAGGGTCAAATAAGTGAGTGATCCAGAAAAGGCGATGGCACCCCACTCCAGTACTCTTGCCTGGAAAATCCCATGGACAGAGGAGGCCGGTAGGCTGTAGTCCATGGGGTCGCTCAGAGTCAGACAGGACTGAGTGACTTCACTTTCACTTTTCACCTTCATGCATTGGAGAAGGAAATGGCAACCCACTCCAGTATTCTTGCCTGGAGAATCCCAGGGACAGGGGAGCCTGGTGGGCTGCCGTCTATGGGGTCGCACAGAGTCGGACACGACTAAAGCGACTTAGCAGCAGCAGCAAGTGAGTGATCATTTTCCATGGTGCGGTGAGCTTCTCTACCTAGAGTTTTGAAACTAAGTTGAGAAATGTGACCTTAAACAGTGTGTCCAGAACTGCCAATCCATTCATGGGAGCATGGAGCCATGGTAATGCCAGATTAGCTAAGGAGTTACTGAGTTATTCAGGATCTGTGCAAAGAGCAGCTTCTGTATAAAAGAGACTCTTGTAGAAGTATTTTAGGGAAGTTGAAAGCCTCTATTCCAGTGTTGTGTAAAGGGATAGCACTTGGATCCGCCAAGATATGCAGACCCTAAGGCTGGCCCAGGAGAGACCCAGAAGTGGGGACACAGTTGGAGAACATACCTAAGGGGAAGGTCTTTGCCATGGAAGGGCCACACCTTCTGGCCACACTTTCTGGACTAGCTAGGGCTAGGAACAATTGTGCAGTACTCAGATCACTTCAAGCTAAGTTTTGAAAACTGAGAAGGTTCACAGTAACAATACTTTTAATTAAAGGAAGACCAGGTCATCTCTCCCAGGCAACCAAAACCTACCCAAGGGCCCATACAAATGATGAGGAGTGAGTCATGTTTTACTGTCAGAGATAATCTTCCAATCTACTATTTTAGAGAATCAGTTTAGAGCACTCATAAGTCTGCATTCCCTTGATTTTTTTTGAAATAAGTATAAGCTTTATGATAATCAGTGAGAAAGATAAAAAGTAGAGCCAGTACTCTGTGCCAGGCACTGAATTAAGTACTTTATGAATATTAGCGTCATTTAATCTTCACAACCATTCAGTGATATGTACCCATTTTGCAGATGAGAAACATGAGGGGTTTGTCTCTTGTCCAAAGCTTTTACATACCATGTGGCTGCTAAGGGACAATGCAGGGATCTGAACCCAGTTTCTCTGAGCATGTGGCTTAACCAGTATGCTGTGCTGCTTCACTAGCTGGTTTCAATTTTCCATGGTGGATTACCAGATGAAACGGGCTGGTCACCCAGCAAGACAGGCCAACAGCTTATGCTTGCATGTTATGAGCCAGAGGCGTGGAATCCCTGGCTGCAAGTGTAGGTTTCTCTTCACTGGACTTTGGAGATCTTTGGGTCTCACTGATGCCCTTGGATGTCTAAACTCCAGGGTGATCTCTCCATGCCAAATGTGAGCCCAGTTTGAAGGGATGAGGGAGCATCACCACCCCATGCTTCCTTTCCGTCTCTTTGCCTGAGATAAAGATCAGCCTCTTGGGGCCTCAGAAAGATGCTCTGGGCTATTAGATAGCAGGAGAGACTTTGCCTCAAGCAGTCCTGGGGTGTCTGCAGATGCTTCAAGAAAGACCCATTTCAGGAAGATAAGCTTGCTTCTCTGATCCAGGGAGAATTTAAAATAATACTGAATTTCTTCCTCTGAAACCT
Organism: Bubalus kerabau; assembly: GCF_029407905.1. NCBI lineage: Eukaryota > Metazoa > Chordata > Mammalia > Artiodactyla > Bovidae > Bubalus > Bubalus kerabau. Next base: position 29,909,001 of record NC_073642.1, read on the forward strand.
TGAGCCTTTTGCCTCGTTGGTGATTTTGTTTCTAGTACCTTTCGTGTGTTTTCCCCCTAATGCTGTGTGAGAAGGTTGCGAGGGAGTTCTGGGTCCCCAGCCTGACCCTCCTGTATGCTCTGTGGTCCAGACATCTGAGTGAGGGAGGGCACATGGCCCAGGCCTGTGTGGAGCGTAGTGGGGCTGCAGAGACAACCCGGTGGGCTTGTTCTCTAAACCAGCCTTTGTTTGTTTTTCTTCAACCCTGTGCTCATCTCAGGTTTTGCCTCAGTTATTTTAATGATTCATAGAAAAGAAGAAATTTTTGTTTTCCTAGAACGCTTGGGAAAGTGTACATGAAAATCCCTAGCTGTGGTATGTATTTTCATTTGTTTTATTATTACTATGTACTGGAAAAAATATAATGTCTGTGCCATTACTAGTAATAACTTTTTTTATTAAATGTTTTTATTTTTTAATTGACTTTATTTTTTTAATATAAATTTATTTATTTTAATTGGAGGCTAGTTACTTTACAATATTGTATTGGTTTTGCCATACATCAACATGAATCCGCCACAGGTGTACTCGTGTTCCCCGTCCTGAACCACCCTCCCACCTCCCTCTCCATACCATCCCTCTGGGTCATCCCAGTGCACCAGCCCGGAGCATCCTGTATCATGCATCGAACCTGGACTGGCGATTCGTTTCACATATGACATTATACGTGTTTCAATGCCATTCTCCCAAATCATCCCACCCTCTCCCTCTCCCACAGAGTCCATAAGACTGTTCTGTACATCTGTGTCTCTTTTGCTGTCTCGCATACAAGGTTATCGTTACCATCTTTCTAAATTCCATATATATGCGTTAGTATACTGTATTGGTATTTTTATCTCTGGCTTACTTCACTCTGTATAATAGGCTCCAGTTTCATCCACCTCATTAGAACTGATTCAAATGTATTCTTTTTAATGGCTGAGTAATACTCCATTGTGTATATGTACCACAGCTTTCTTATCCATTCAGCTGCTGATGGGCATCTAGGTTGCTTCCATGTCCTGGCTATTATAAACAGTGCTGTGATGAACATTGGGGTACATGTGTCTCTTTCAATTCTGGTATCCTCAGGGTGTATGCCCAGCAGTGGGATTGCTGGGTCATAAGGCAGTTCTATTTCCAGTTTTTTAAGGAATCTCCACACTGTTCTCCATAGTGGCTGTACTAGTTTGCATTCCCACCAACAGTGTAAGAGGGTTCCCTTTTCTCCACACCCTCTCCAGCATCTATTGCTTGTAGACTTTTGGATCACAGCCATTCTGACTGCCATTAAATGGTACCTCATGGTGGTTTTGATTTGCATTTCTCTAATAATGAGTGATGTTGAGCATCTTTTCATGTGTTTGTTAGCCATCTGTTTGTCTTCTTTGGAGAAATGTCTGTTTAATTCTTTGGCCCATTTTTTGATTGGGTCATTTATTTTTCTGGAATTGAGCTGCAGGAGTTGCTTATATATTTTTGAGATTGTCAGTTGCTTTGCTTCATTTGCTATTATTTTCTCCCATTCTGAAGGCTGTATTTTCACCTTGCTTATAGTTTCCTTTGTTGTGCAGAAGCCTTTAAGGTTAATTAGGTCCCATTTGTTTATTTTTGCTTTTATTTCCAATATTCTGGGAGGTGGGTCATAGAGGAAACAGGATAGTCCCCTAAAGGTCCAGACAGAGCAAAATGGTGTGTGGTGGGAGGGGATGTTGGGGATTGGGGGGAATGGGGGTGGAGGATGGAGCTTGTTTTCTGAGCCTGGACTTCTGTCTCCTACCATTGGCTTTGGTTCTTCTTGTTCTCAGGCCTTCATACTGGGACTGATGCTGTTGGCTTCCCTCATTCTTCAGCATCCAGGTTTGGAGAGGAACCACACCACTGGCTTTCCTGGGCCTCCAACTTGTAGACAGCAGAGCAGCTCTGGGACTTCTCAGCTTCCAACATCATGTGAGCCAGTCCCACCTAAAAACTCTTTCTCTAGCTGTCTGTATGTACCCTGGGATTTCTTTGGAAGGAATGATGCTAAAGCTGAAACTCCAGTACTTTGGCCACCTCATGCGAAGAGTTGACTCATTGGAAAAGACTCTGATGCTGGGAGGGATTGGGGGCAGGAGGAGAAGGGGACGACAGAGGATGAGATGGCTGGATGGCATCACTGACTCGATGGACATGGGTCTCAGTGAACTCTGGGAGTTGGTGATGGACAGGGAGGCCTGGCGTGCTGCGATTCATGGGGTTGCAAAGAGTCGGACACGACTGAGCGACTGATCTGATCTGATCTGATATGTACCCTATGGTTTTTTTCCTCTGGAGGATACTAATAGGAATGCTTTTTATTTTATTTTTAATTAGAGGATAGTTGCTTTACAATATTGTGTTGGTTTCTACCATAATATGAATCAGCCATAGATGTACATATGCCCCCTCCTTCTTGGACCTCCCTCCTCTCAGGTTGGTTTATTTATCTTCCTTGGTTCTTATCTCATCACAACAAAAATATGGAGCAATGGACCAAAATGTATAGTACAACAGACAAGTGAAAGCTCAGTTCACCTTAAGCATACAGAGCTTTTATTAGGCTGACATTCCCCAAAGAGTCCTTCTCATCCTTGCTGTCAAGCTGTCTCGGCTTCCTCCAGTCCCCCTCCTTTTGGTTATGCCTGGTGCAAAGTAGGGCTTGTACCCACTACCAATCAATGAAAGGGAATATAAATGGGCATACGCTCAAGGCCAATTGACAATTTCAAGTTGTATAACAGCAGGCTGTGTTGTTTATGTCTTCCCATAAGTCCATCTGATATAATTAGATGTAGAATATTCATGAGCTCTTGATGCACTCCTAACTGCCTAAGGTTATTTGGAGAAGCCCCTGTGGTCATTTTGTATGTACTGTGTGCCTAGGGCCTTGTTCAGGAATTGAAAAGTTTCTATGGTTATTTTGTAGCATATTTGTGAGCTCTCCTGGGTGCATCTGGGATGGAGTTTAGAGATGGCTTGCATCCTTTCAGCCAGGCCTCCTCTAGGTGCTCATGTCTAACTTTGTACCTGACACTCTCACCTCCAATCCCATCCCACCCCTCTAGGTGTCACAGAGCACCGGGTTAGAGGTCCCTGTGTCTTACTGCTAATTCCCATTGGCTCTCTGTTTTACATATGGTAATGTGTTCAGTGTTACTCTTTCACTTCATCCCTCCCTCTTCTTACCCCACTGTGTCCACAAGTCTGTTCTCTGTGTCTGCGTCTCCATTGCTGCCCTGCAAATAGGTTCATCAGTACCATCTTTCTGGATTCCGTATATATGCTTTAATAGATGATACTTGTTTTTCTCCAACAACTTATTTCACTCTGTATGACAGACTCTAGGTTCATCCACACCACTGACTCAAATTCATTCCTTTTTGTGGCCGAGTAATGTTCCATTGTATATATGTATTAATACCAGAACTTCTTTATCCATTCATCTGTTGATGGACATCCAGGTTGCTTCCATGTCCTAGCTGTTGTAAATAGTGCTGCAGTGAACACTGGGGTACATGTGTCTCTTTCAGTTATGGTTTTCTTAGGGTAGGCATATGACCAGTAGTGGGATTGTTGTGTCATAGGGTAGTTTATGGAGCTTTCCAAGTGCCAATGCAGGAGACAGAAGAGACGTGGATTTGATCCCTGAGTTGGGAAGATCCTCTGAAGGAGTGCATAGCAACCCACTCCAGTATTCTTGCCTCGGAGAATCCCACGGACAGAGGAGCGTGGTGCCCCAGTCCAGGGGGTCGCAAAGAGCCGGACATGACTGAAGCAACTTAACACACACACCTGGTAGTTTTATTCCCAGTTTTTATTTTTATTTTTTTGAGTGATAAACTTTAATGACTCAGAATGTCGTGCTGTCAAATTGCAACACGTTGAAAACAGATTTATAGCATTTCAAAGGCTTCTGATGGAAGGAGCCTGCATGCATGCTCAGTCATGTCCGGCTCTTTGCGAACCCCTGGACTGTAGCCCACCAGGCTCCTCTGTCCATGGAATTCTTCAGGCAAGAATACTGGAATGGGTTGTCATTTCCTCCTCCAGGGGATCTTCCTGACCCAGGGATCAAACCTGCATCTTCTGCATTAGCAAGTGGATTTTTTTTTTTCCATATTCTCTTTTTATTTTTTTTTGTTAATTTTATTTTATTTAACTTTACAATATTGTATTGGTTTTGCCATATATCAAAATGAATCTGCCACAGGTATACATGTGTTCCCCATCCTAAACCCTTCTCCCTCCTTCTGCCCCATACCATCCCTCTGGGTCATCCCAGTGCACCAGCCCCAAGCATCCAGTATCGTGCATCGAACCTGGACTGGCGACTTGTTTCATATATGATATACATATTTCAATGCCATTCTCCCAAATCATCCCACCCTCTCCCTCTCCCACAGAGTCCAAAGACTGTTCTATACATCAGTGTCTCTTTTGCTGTCTCGTATACAGGGTTATTGTTACCATCTTTCTAAATATTCCCAGTTTTTAAAGGGATTTCCATGCTGTTCTCCATAGTGGCTGTATCAATGTACATTCCCACCAGCAATGCAAGAGGATTCCTTTTATTCCATACCAGCTCCAGCACTTATTGTTTGTGGATTTTTTGATGATGGCCATCCTGACTGGTGTGTGGTGATGCCTCATTGTAGTTTTGATTTGCATTTCTCTAATAATGAGCAATGTTGAGCATCTTGTCATGTGTTTATTGGTCATCTCTATGTCTTCTTTGGAGAAATGTCTATTTAAGTCTTCTGCCCACTTTTTGATTGAGTTGTTTGTTTTTCTGGTATTGAGCTGCATGAGCTACTTATATATTTCAAAGATTAGTCCTAGAGATGCTTTTTAAATTTTCAAATTTCTAAATTACTTTCCCCTTAAATTTATTTTGTCAGATTGAGATTGAGGTCACAATGCTTTTTGAGTCTGTCTTATATAGAGAGACTGAAATATTCTTTGGTGTTTGGTAATTTTACACTATTATATATTTGGTAAGAATACTAATGTATTTTCTATTAATAGATAAAACCTAGCTTAACTAATTAATCTAACATTCCACAGATTGTCTTTCTAATGTCACCTGTTGAATGGATGGGCTATAAACTAAAATCTCTGATGAAGTGTGTTTTCTCAAGTTCTCTTTGTCTTTTCTCAGCAGACATTGAAGGATAGGGTGGAATGATATGGAGGTTTAATCCAGTGGAGATTATCTGATCATGGTGAATAAATTGCTCAGAGTTACTTCCATAGTTAACCCTCTTTAATTTTTCCACTGTCAGTAATTGGGTCTTTTTAGTGTCAACTGAAAAAAAATGCACAACTTGAAAGTTGAGACTTATGTTTTATCTGGTGGGCAAAGCTGAGAACTACAGATAACTGAGGACTGCTCCAGAGAGGCAAGGAGGGAACCAGGATATATAGAAGTTTCTGCAATAAAAACCACTTAGTTAGTTGGAACATGAAAAGATTGCTGTTAATAAAATAAAACCAGATGTCTGAAGGTAAGGAGTTTAGCACTTTTCTGTGTATGGGATGATGCTCTCTGAAAACATTCCTTTACTATGCACCTCAGCCATCTGGGGCCAGTAGACTGTGTTTGGCATCCTGAGTCTCCTCCAGGTACCCATCGTAGTGGCGGTGGCGGCTTCCATTAGATGTAGCCCAGTGTATCCCCAGGTCATCTGACTTCTTTGCAACTCCTGGGCTGTAGCCTGCAAGGCTTCTCTGTCCATAGGATTTCCTAGGTAGGAATACTTGAGTGGGTTTTTACTGAGAAGTGCCATTCCCTTCTCCAGGGCATCCTCCCAGATCAGAGATTGAACATGTATCTCCTGCATTGACAGGCGGGTTCTTTACCACTGAGCCACCAGGCTTACGTAAATCATTTTACAGATATAACAGTCTATTACATGCTGATGATAACTTGATTTTTAACCTCTACCTCCCCTCTCACTTTTTATGTTTTTTTGTCACAGTTTACCTTTTTATATCGTGTATTAACAAATTTTATAGCTATACTTACTTTTACCTTTGTCCTTTAACATTTATATTAAGAGTTAAATGATTAACACACAACCATATTCAGTATTAGAATATGCTGAATTTGGCTACATGCTTATCCTTATCTTCTTTATCTACCTGCATCCTTTGTTTTCATAGGAGTATAATGCCCTTTCATGGCAACTTGAAGAACTCATTTCAGTGTTTAGTGCTAATGAACTCCCTCTGCTTTTGTTTGTTTGGAAAAGTCTTTACCTTACCTCATTTCTGAGAGGAAAATTTACCAGGTAAAGTATTCCTTGTTGGCATTTTCAAGAGTGTTTATTAATATTATATCTACCCATTCTGTTCACCCGAAAACTTCCTGCTGAGAACTCAGCTTCTAGGAGTACCCTCATATGAGATAGACTTTTTTTCTGTCTTGTTGATTTAAAATTCTACCTTTATCTTTTATTTTAGACAGTATTATCAAAAAACAGGACAAGATTGTTTTGTATTGAAATTTTTGGGTAACTTTTAGCTTTATAAACTTGGATAGCAAAATTTCTCGCCAGATTTGAGATGTTTTCATCCATTATTTCTTTAAATATGCTTTCTGACTCTTGTCTCTCTTCTTCTGAGACCCTAATACTTCTTAAAATGTTTTTTTAATCTAAGGGATTTTTACTCTAAAATCTAATCTAATTTTTAATCTAATGTTCTTAGTCTAAGGAAATTATAGAATTCACAGATTTTCACTCTTCATTCATCTTTCTTCTTCTTTGAATGAATGATTTCAAGCTCCTATCTACTACTTCACAAGTTTTCTTCCCCTTGACCCAGTCTGCTGTTGATGTTGTCTATTGCATTTGTAATTTCATCCACTGTATTCTTCAGCCTAAGAATTTGTACATTTTTTTTCACAATGTTTTCTTTCTCCCTACAGAACTTATTTGTTCATGTATCCTTTTCCTGATTTTGGTGAATTGTTCTTCTATGTTTTTTTGTAGTTTATTGAGCTTCCTTAAAACAGCTGTTGTAAATTGCAGATTTCCATTTCTTTGGGGTCATTAGACACAGTTATTGTGTTCCACTGATGGTCATGTTTCCTTAAAGTTCCTTTTTTAAAAAGATTTTTTAACTGAAGTATAGTTAACATACAGTATTATATTAGTTTGGGGTGTACAGCATAGTGATCCAACATTTTCATGTATTGTGAGTTGATCACCATTAAGTCCAGGAGCCTTCTGTCATCATACAAAGTTACTGCAGTTTTACTGACTGTACTCCCTATGCTGTACATTACATCCCAATGACATATATTTTATAACTGGACCTCAAATTTTCATATTCCTTGAAGTCCTGTGTTGCTGTTTTCACATCTGAAGAGGAGTGACCACTTCTAGTCCTTACTGGCTGACTTCAGGAGAGAAACACCCTCTGTGGGCTGTGCTAGGAATTCTCACATCTTTATTGTGGGGACGCCTGCTCCACACCTCCTCTTGTGGCAGAATGCTGATGCACACATACCCTCTCTGGATCCTGCCAAACCTGGCTGAGTGCTGACAGAAAGGGATGCTGAATGGTCCAGCTGGTGGTTTCTCCCGGGCCTACTGACTCAGGTAGCTTTCTATTCAGGCTCCTTTACTCCCCGAGTACGTTCTCACAGCTCTCAGCACGTGCACAGGGAGGCAGGGGGCGTCAGGTGGGTGCTCTCCAAGAGACGAGGTGTTGAGGCAAGGAAGAGATTTTAATCTGGGAGCCAGCTGACTGGGAAGATGGCAGGCTTGTGCCTCAAAATAGCCATCTTGTCTGGGCCTGGTTGCCAGGATCTTTTATGGATCAGAGATGAGGGGGAGGTGAGGAAACAAAGTAAAGACTATTCCGTCTTTGCAAATGTCCCCTAGAATGGCAACCCGTAGGCAGGGGAATGTGTTAGTTTCACTTCCTTACAGTCCTTCACAGGTGGGCAGCTCAGGTTATCTCCCTGAGGCAGGCCATTGTGTATAACAACAAAAAAGGGTTAAAGTCACAGAAGCAGATCCAGTGTAAATTTAAAATGAACCCTTCTCCATCACCCTTAGTCCTGAGTTGTCACCTTGGGGATTGTGGGGGCAATGGGGGAAAAATCAGACCATTTCTCGTACCCTCCTCAATGGATCCAGCATCTGATTTTCTGTCCAGCAGCGTGCTGGCACCCACCACTGGACTCCAGGCCTCCCACAAAGGCTGTCTAGTCTGTGGGTGTTTGTCCAAATCAGTTTTCTTTCTGGGAAGATAGTAACCTGTTCCACCATTTTGATGATGTTGCCCCTCTGCCTTCTGATTTTTGTTGAAAACTGGACATTTGAGTGCAGCAATGTGGTAACTCTGGAAATAAGGGTCCCACTCTTCCCCAGGGTTTGTTGTTTACTGATACTGGTTTTGTTCTAATTGTTCCTCCGTGCTGAGGACCAACCTGAGATGTAACCTGAAGATCTTCTCAGGTCTTTTCTAAGACTTTGGCTTGTGTGGTTACTTCCTATTTTTCCCCATATAGACATTTGTTTTTGAGTTACTGTCCAGTATCCTTTATGCAGGGCAGGCCTAGTGTTAAACAACTCTCTGTTTTGCCATCTACAGGATTCTTTGTTGACGTGTTTTTCCTTCAGTGCTTTAAATCAACCCACTGTCTCCTGGTTCAAACTTGGGAAAGGACTATGTCAAGGCTGTATATTGTATTCTGCGTATAAGTTAAATAAGCAGGGTGACATTTGAAATGCTGGGCTGGATGAAGCACAAGCTGGAATCAAGATTGCTGGGAGAAATGTCAATAACTTCAGATATACAGCTGACACCACCCTTATGGCAGAAAGCAAAGAACTAAAGAGCACTTGATGAAGGTGAAAGAGGAGAGTGAAAAAGCAGGCTTAGAACTCGACATTTAAAAAATGAAGATCATGGCATCTGGTCCTGAAGGAGGAAACAGAACAGGTTCCATCTTGAAAGTAGGACTCCATCTTGGATGGGACTGTGGACTTTGAGCTATATGCCCTGTATCTATGGAAACATACAAACTGGAAAATCAGACCGGATGGAAGAGCCCCAGGGCTCATACCTAGACACTCTGTTGCCTAAAAAAATACCCTAATTATCTGTGTAACCAAAAAGAATCATAAATTATATTATGCTTATTGGGGTATGACCACAGGCATATTGATAATTGTCCACTGTTAACTACCTAGGCTTAAGGCATATGAATCACAGGTTTGAGGCATACGAATCATGGGTTAACTTTGATTGTATCTTTCTTTTCTTTTGTTCAGACTAGTTAGAGAATTTGGGGAGGTGGGTTTGAGCACGTACACTTAGGGTATATAAGGTTTTCACAAAAACTGGTCAGGGTCCTTGGCTAAGAGGAGACTCTGCCTTGGGCCCACCAGTGTAATAAATTGCAGTCCACTATCTGCATGTCCTTTTGAGTGAGTTTGATTCCTGGAACGCACGGCTACAACATTTGGTGCAATGGCTGGGTAATTCCTCACTTGAGGAGACAAGTCCCATTTGGGACTACTCTGAGGCCTTGAGGCTTGAATCTTCTAGAGGAGGGAGGGTGCCTCGCCCTTCTGGAAGGATTCCACTTCTCAACTCCCAGACCTTTTACGTTTAGCAGGTGGTGGATGGCAGCAGGGGAACTGAGTGCTCAGGTGAGGAGGAATCCACCCCGCAGGGTGGAAGAGGGGGCCTGATCACTCCGCTGGGAGGGACTAGAAGGGACACAGACCCACAGGAGCCTGAATAGGCAGGTGGCAGCAATTGCTTGGTACACAGGTCAACGAGTGTGTTAGGGCTTAGGAAGGAAATTTGTGAAGGTCATTTAGGAGGTGCTGTCCACGCTGTCTTGGGGAAATTATTACCAAGCAATTGCCAGAGGATTTTTAGGAGAAGAAACTTGGTCTTTGTGTGCTCGTATTCTACCCTCCCCCAGGAGGTGCCCTATCTGCTGCAAAACCCCCAATCCCCTCAAACTAGTTAGGTAGAAAGAAAAAAGTATATCAGTGAGTATGAATTGGCCTTTCCAGGAGAAGCCTGGGATGTGGGGTATCTAATCGATCTGTGTTTTCATCCTCACCCAATTAAGCCCACCAGGACAAGAAGGGCATCTAAAGGAAAGGGGAGAAGCGGTTGTGGATGCTGTGGTGTTCTGGTTTAAACGAATAAGGCTACAAGAAAAACAATGCCTGACTCCCCCCCACCCTCTGGGACTTAGCAGGTAAAGCCCTCCTTGACCCTATTAGACGAGAGGCAGACTGGTAGTTTAAGTGTTTCGTCGAGTGGAATACCAAAAATACCGAGTGCTTCTCGAGCCAAAAAAAAAAAAAGGAAACATCAATGAGAAGGTTGGAAAAATGGGAGGAAACGGATCTAAGGCAACTGTACTAGAAACTATGATCAAAAACTTCAAAAAGGGATTTGACGGAGACTATGTGAAGAATGCTGAGTACCGAAGAATTGATGCTTTTGAACTGTGGTGTTGAAGAAGACTCTTGAGAGTCTTTTGGACTGCAAGGAGATCCAACCAGTCCATTCTGAAGGAGATCAGCCCTGGGATTTCTTTGGAAGGAATGATGCTAAAGCTGAAACTCCAGTACTTTGGCCACCTCATGCAAAGAGTTGACTCATTGGAAAAGACTCTGATGCTGGGAGGGATTGGGGGCAGGAGGAGAAGGGGACGACAGAGGATGAGATGGCTGGATGGCATCACTGACTCGATGGACGTGAGTCTGAGTGAACTCCTGGAGTTGGTGATGGACAGGGAGGCCTGGTGTGCTGCGATTCATGGGGTCGCGAAGAGTTGGACACAACTGAGCAACTGAACTGAACTGATGGGACAAAGATGACGCCCAGCCAGCTCTGCACTCTGTGAGGTCGAGTGGCCCGCAATGGGAGTCGGTTGGCCACCAGATGATACCATGGGCTTAAATTTAATAAAGACAGTCTATGCCATAGTTATGGGAAAACCTGGACACCCTGATCAGTTCCCATACATAGACTCTTGGCTAGAGATAGGCCAGGACCCCCAACATGGGCCCGGTTTTATATCCAAAATGGGGAGGGGAAGATATTAATGGCTCAAAAAATAACCAAAGATGAAAAGGAGATCTTACATGATCCAGAGAGGGAAGAACTTTGCCCGCCACCATACTGGATGATGATCCCACCAACCAATGTTCCCACCGTGCCGAGAGCCTGCCCACAGGGAACTGACCAGAGTCTGGTAAGCATCCCAGAGCCTCCACCCGTCACCAGTCTTCCTGACAGCCCCACAGGTTGTAGAGCTGCCATTCCGGCAAGGTGTTGAAGGAGCAACAGGCTACAACCCACCGGATTCAACCACCGCTGACATCATACGCCCCAAGCTCTATCCTCTGCTCCCTGTAAGTACTTCCAAACAAGGGGAGGGAGACTTTGGAATTAAGCAGAGACTGTGCTTTGCCAGAGAGCCGGAGGGAAAGGCACCACTACAGATGCCTCTTAGAGAAGTCCAACAACGCCCCCGTGCAAGGGGAGGGCGGTAATTACCATCAAGCTCCTGTAGCTTATTACTACCAGCCTTTCTCATCAACTGACACACTAAATTGGCAAAAGCATCCCCCGTTACTCAGAAGAGCCACAAGGTATGACTAGATTGATGGAAACCATCTTTCACACCCATCGACCAACAATGGGATGATGTCATGCAATTATTGACATCTCTCTTCAGTACTGAGTAGAGAGATAGGATTAATATGGAAGCAAAAAAATGGTTATGAAAGATGGTTCCAGAAGATGTTACAAACCCAGAAGGGCAGATAGAGCAAGCCTTCCCCACTGATAAACCTAATTAGGACCATAACACAGAAGAAGGGCGGATTCAATTAGACAGATATCAGACAGCCATTATACAAGGGCTGAAGAGGGGAGCCCGTAAGCCAATGGACATGTCAAAACCTGCTGGGGTAATTCAGAAGGGGAATGCATCACCTGAATTTTATAAGAGGCTCTGCGAAGCCTATAGACTTTATACACCTATAACCTGGAAGCTGCGGGCTCAGATTGTTGTAAACTCGGCATTCATCTCACAGGCATACCCTGATATTAAGCAAAAGCTTCAAAAGACAGAAGGGGTGCTGTCCATGTCCAGCTCCCAGTTAATTGAAATAGCAGACAAAGTGTTCCGGAACAGGGACACAAATAGAAAAGAAATATGAAAAGAGATATAAAGAGGAACAAAAAAGAACAGACCAGAGATCTGCAATGCTAGCTGCTGCCCTGGGAAAGTCTATCTCGGGCCCTCCGGAAAAACCTCCTCCTGCCCCAGGGACAAGACAGACCTTCAACCGGTCCCAATGGAGGCCCCGGGCCCCATTACAGCCCAAACCAGTGTGCCCAGTACCGAGGTTTTGGCCATTGGAAGAATAAGTGCCCTAAGGCAAGGAGGGAAGAGAAAGCTCCCGCAGTTGTGGGACTTGCCGACTTGAAAATTAAATAGGGCTGCTGGGGCTCAGAGATACCAGGTCCCCGAGAGCCTGTGGTAACCTTAAAAGTAGGGACCAAAACATTGACTTCATGGTGGATACAGGAGCAGAACTGTCAGTAGTAACAAAGCCTGTGGCACTATTACCCAAAAAGACTACCGCTATAACGGGTATCAGGAGAAGAGATGGTTAAATCGTTCTGCCAGCCCAGAAAATGCCAGATAGGGGGACACCAAGTGATTCATGAATTCCTCTACATTCCTGAGTGCCCAGTACCCCTGTTGGGAAGAGACTTGCTCTCCAAACTAGAAGCACAAGTGACTTTCTCCCCTGAGGAGAGGCCCACCTTCTGGGTGGGCACTATGACTTATTGCTCTCTCTCTCAATACCCACTCCAAGATGAGTGGAGGTTGCATGAGCCTCCGAAGGAAAAACCAGGTGGGCCGGAAGAACTTGAGAGAGAGCTAACTCAATTATTCCCTGAGGTCTGGGCGGAAGACAACCCCCTCTCCCCACAGGCTGGCTAAACATTAAGCCCCAGTGATAATAGAACTCAAGCCAGGCACCATTCCAGTTAGAAAGTGCCAGTACCCGCTACTGATAGAGGCCCGGGCCCGCATACTACCCCACATCAATAGATTGGAACAAGCGGGTGGGCATTCTAGTAGAGTGCCAATTGGCTTGGAATATGACAATCCTGCCAGTCAAAAAAGGAGGAGGACAGGACTATAGGCCTGTGCAAGATCTCAGGCTAGTCAACCAGGCTACTGTGACTTTATACCCCACTGTTCCAAACACCTATACCTTACTTAGCCTCCTCCCACCGAGGACTAAAGTTGATACTTGCCTAGATCTCAAGGATGCCTTTTTCTGTATACACCTCACTCCAGCATCACAGCCCGTTTTTGCCTTGGAATGGGAAGATCCAGTCGGGGGAACCAAACAACAAACAACCTGGACTCGTCTCCCACAAGGGTTTAAGAATTCCCCAGCCATCTTTGGGGAAGCCTTGGCTTCTGACCTGGACTCATTCCATTCAGAAGAGTATGGTTGTTGGCTCCTACAATATGTGATGACCTGCTACTGGCTGCCAAGACCAAGGGAAAATTCTGGGAAGGGACGAAAGCACTGCTCCAACTGCTGATGGAAGCAGCTTACCGGGTGTCGAAGAAGGCACAGATCTTCAAGGAGGAGGTAAGGTATCTGGGGTTTGTTTTAAAGAAGGGCACAAGGTTATTAGAACAGTTCAGAAAAGAGGTGATCCTGAGAATCCCAACACCTAAGACTTGTTGGCAGGTCCAGGAGTTTTTGGAAACTGCTGGGTTTTGCAGAATCTGGATTCCAGGATATTCCCCAATGGCCCAGCCTTTATATGAATTCCTGACAGGGCCTGAGGAGAATCTGCCAAATTGGACTGAAAAATAACAAAAAGCCTTTGATGAATGAAGGTTGGCAATTATATCAGCCCCCGCTTTAGGGCTGCCAGACCTTGCCAAGCCATTTACTCTATATGTAACTGAAAAAGACAAAACAGCAATGGGAGTGTTAACTCAGACTGTGGGGCCGTGGGACAGGCCTGTAGCCTCTCTTTCAAGGCTGCTTGACAGTGTTGCCACCGGGTGGCCCAGATGCCTGCAAGCAATGGCCGCAGTTGCCCTACTAGTACGAGAAGCTACTAAACTGACTTTAGGCCAAGATCTGGTCGTAAGAGTCCCACATGAGGTCAACACACTCTTATGAGGAGATCCCCACAAATGGCTATCAAACTCCCTGATTATTCAGTATCAAGGGCTGTTATGTGAAAACCCTAACCTCTGTATTGAGCCTTGCCAGACTTTAATCCCAGCCACATTCCTTCCGGTGGGAGAAGGTGGATCTTCTCATGACTGCGGGGAAGTCTTGGAAGAGGTCTACGCTAGCAGACCCGACTTCCGAGACCAACCGATTCTGGACCCTGATTGGGTCCTATATACTGATGGCACTAACCTGATAAAACAAGGACAACGGCTGTCGGGTTACACCATAGTCACAGAAAAGACTATCATTGAAGCTGGCTCCTTGACAGAACACTGGTCTGCTCGACGAGCTGAGTTATGGGCCTTGATTCACGCACTCCAGCTGTCAAAAGGCAAGAGAGTAAATATCTTCACCGACTCCAGGTACGCTTTTGCCACAGTACATGTACATGGGGCTCTGTATAAGGAGAGAGGCCTTTTGACAGCTAGTGGAAAACATACCAAAAATAAGGAAGAAATTCTGAGCCTATTAGATGCTATCTGGGAACCAGAAAGTGTTGCAGTCATACACTGCCGAGAACATCAGAAAGAGGATACCCGGGGAAACCCAGGCTCGGGGAAACAGACTGGCAGATAAGATCACTAAACAAGCAGCCGAGGGCGTGGGGGTGACAAGCGAGCCCCTGTTAAAGCTCTCATATTGGTGGAGCTGCCTGAGCTAACGCTGGACTCTCCAAAATACAATGAAGCCCAGAACCAACGAGCCAAAGCAGAGGGGCTATCAAGACTGAAAAGGGATGGTGGGAATTGCCAAGTGGCAAATTACTGGTACCAGAGGCGCTGGCACCCACTCTGGTAAGCCAGACACACCAAGCGACCCACCTAGGCCATGATAAACTGGAAGAGCTCATTCGAAAATATTTCTTGGTTCCCCACTATGTGGGACAGAATCTCAGAACTGCAGTGCCTGCTCCCAGGTCAATGTTGCCTTTGGGCACAGACAGAAACCTCTGGGGATTCAGCTAAAAGGCAGGCTGCTCTTTGAACACCTGGAAGTGGACTTCACTGAAATGAAACCTTACTGACACTACCATTACCTGCGGGTCGTGGTATGTACGTTCTCGGGATGGGTAGAAGCTTTTCCTGCCTGGACTGAAAGAGCATCAGAAGTAGACCGGTGCCTGCTTCGGGAGATAGTTCCCAGATTTGGATTTCCTACCAGCATTGGATCAGACAATGGCCTGGCTTTTGTAGCTGATTTAGTACAAGAAGTAAGCAAAACTTTAAACATCAAATGGAAACTACACACTGCAAACAGGCCCCAGAGTTCTGGGATGGTGGAATGGACCAACGGAACACTTAAAGAGACACCCTCCAAATGCATCATAGAGACTGACTGCTCCTGGGTGGACTTGGTTCCAATGGCTCTACTCAGACTTAGGATGACCCCATGATCTCATGGTTACTCTCCATATGAAATTGTATATTGGAGACCCCCTCCCATAATAAAACAAGTGTCAACCAATTTGCCTCAGGTAACAGGGGATGGGATTTCGCGGCAGATGGAACTGGGTAAGGTAATAAATCAGGTAACTAAGTTTGTACAAGAAAGAGTGCTGTTCCCTTGGAGGAACAGATTCATGAGTTTACGCCTGGTGACCAAGTATGGGTCAAAGATTGGGAACATGATTCACTAGCCCCTCGGTGGAAGGGCCTATACTGTTACTCTAACTACCCCTACTGCAGTTAAAGTTGCAGGTATTGCCCCTTGGAGCCATCATACGAGGGTGAAGAAGGCTTACCATGCAGACCCAGAAAACACTGAGTGGACTACACAGAGGGACCCCACTGACCCTCGAGGGACTAAGATCATCCTTAAGAAGAAAGAAAAGAAGATCCCAGACGAGCCCCTTCAGGATGAAGCCACATAATCAACTCCTGCTGCTTGTCCTCATCAACATGATTTTGAATTTAACTTCAACTCAGGACAATGTTTTCATCTTACGGGCACATTCCTACATGGACTTCCACAACACCTCCAACTGCTGGGTGTGTGGGGCTATGCCTCTGTCTGTGATGGATGGACTTCCTTGGAGGTGTCACCGCTCTGCCAAGGAGATTTTAAACCACTCTGCTCTTTTCTGGGACGACAAAAAGAGACCTTCCTTTCTTTTGTCAATCATAATCTCTCCCTGCTCTCTTGGTGTAAGACAGACCTATAGTCAACAGACTCAGTTCATGGGGTTATTTTTTGTGTAAACACCAGTTTCATAGAAGTAACAAAAACCTATACCTCATATTTAAAGAAAAAAAAAAAAAAAGCTCCCTGACCAGCAAGGGAGGACAGGCCTCTAGGTATGTTGAACAATTCTACCAAGTTTGGGATGAATATTTCTGGATGACCCCAGAAAAGGGTCAATTAATTACTCCCGCCGCTATATGCTGGGAACAGAAAGAACAAGGGTAGGGTTTGGTGACCATCCCTTAGACCCAAAAGAACTAAAATAGGGGTACCTATCCCCCGAACAATGTAAACGAACATTTGAGGTCACATACCACCCCAACCAGTCCATCCACTGGCCAGGCTCTGATTGGAAATAAAACCCTGGAATCCGCTAGGTGGCGCCCAATGGAACCTATGGCTTTGGGGGCCTAACCTTTGGCCTTGGTTACCAGTCCGCTGGGTAGGCCGCTGCACACTGGGATTCACTTTTGCCCATGGCAGCATAAAGCCTAACCTACAGCAAACCCCAGTAAATCTACCTTATATACATGCTAGGTGGACAAGGTCTGTGTTTCAATGGCATGAGTAGATTGCTGCCTTATTTGTACCTTCTATAGGGACAACAGATATTATGATTAAAGTAGAGGCCTTGACTAATTTCACAAAACAGGCCCTCCTAGATAGTGCTAAAGCCATCCAGGCCTTAAAAGAACAAATCTAAATGAGAAAAGTGGTAATTCAAAATTGAATGGCTTTGAACATGGTCACAGCAGCTCAAGGAGGGACCTGTGCTATAATGAAGGTTGAATGTTGTGTATATATTCCTGATTTATCTGGCAATGTATCAGCTGCTTTAGATGACATGAAAAACTGGGTAAAAGCAATGTCAAATGAAAACATTCCTTTCTGGACTTTGGTTCTATCTTGGGTGAAGGGTGATTGATGGAAAACTATATTTACCATTGTTATAGTTGCCTTGATAGTTCTGCTTTGTGGACCCTGCATTTACAATGTATTATGAACTTTGTAACCCAAAGGTTGGTGTCGTTCTCCCAAATTGGCGGTCAGAGAGCCAGGGTGCAATATATCCCTGTGAGTGATGCTCATACTATGAGTTAAGAGCATCAAGACGGGGAATGAAGGAGGAAACAGAACGGGTTCCATCTTGAAAGCAGGACTCCATCTTGAGCTGGACTGTGGACTTTGAGCTATACACCCTGTATCTATGGAAACATACAAACTGGAAAATCAGACCCCCGGATGGAAGAGCCCCAGGGCTCATACCTAGACTCTCTGTCACCTAAAAAAATACCCTAATTATCTGTGTAACGAAATAGAATCATAAATTCTATTATGCTTATTGGGGTATGACCACAGGCATATTGATAATTGTCCACTGTTAACTAGCTAGGCTTAAGGCATATGAATCACAGGTTTAAGGCACATGGGGTTAACTTTTATTCTATCTTTCTTTTCCTTTGTTCAGACTAGTTTCAGAGAGTTTGGGGAGGTAGGTTTGAGCACGTACACTTAGGGTATATAAGATTTTCACAAAAACTGGTCAGGGTCCTTGGCTAAGAGGAGACTCAGCCTTGGGCCCGCCGGTGTAATAAACTGCACTCCACCGTGCACATTGTCCTTTTGAGTGAGTTTGTTTCCCAGAATGCGTGGCTATAACAGTCCCATAACTTCATGGCAAATAAATGGGGAAATAGTGACAGAATTAATTTTGGGGGGCTCCAAAATCACTGCAGATGGTGACTGCAGCCATGAAATTAAAAGATACTTGCTTATTGGAAGAAAAGCTATGACCAACCTAGACTTCATATTAAAAAGCAGACATTACTTTGCCAAGAAAAATCTGTCTAGTCAAAGTTATGGTTTTTCTAGTAGTCATGTATGGATATGAGAGTTGGAATATAAAGAAAGCTGAGCACTGAAAATTGATGCTTTGGAACTGTGGTGTTGGAGAAGGCTCTTGAGAGTCCCTTGGACTGCAATGAGATCCAACCAGTCCATAAAGGAGATTAGTCCTGGGTGTTCATTGGAAGGACTGATGCTGAAGCTGAAACTCTGATACTTTGGCCACCTGATGCGAAGAACTGACTCATTTGAAAAGACCCTGATGCTGGGAAGGATTGAAGGCAGGAGGAGAAGGGGATGACAGAGGATGAGATGGTTGGATGGCATCACCAACTCACTGGACATGAGTTTGAATAGGCTCCGGGAGTTGGTGATGGGCAGGGAGGCCTGGCGTGCTGCAGTCCATGGGGTCACAAAGAGTCAGATGCGGCTGAGCCACTGAACTGAACATTTTGTAATGAGGCAAACACCACGTTTCTCCTGAATAGTATCAGCTGCTTCCTACTTACAGAATGCTATTAATGTATTAATCATACGCAGAGGAGTACTGCTATGTACGATTTGATGCTGAGCAGCCTTTCAGAGGAACACGGGTGTAATAACTTGGTGATGGTTGTCACTGATGTACTCATTTCATAAAACCTTAATCAATATCCTGAGGGATTCTGAAAGAAATACATACCAACCTAATATCACACTTGAAAAACAAAAACTTGACCGAAAAGGATAATTAATCATTAAATATTCTAAACTCACCTTTCCAAACCAAGAACTTTTACATAGAAGAGCTTTAAATTACAATGTCAGCCATGGCTAAGATGGTGCTTTCAGTGGGGGTATATTATTTTAAGATAATGAAAGTAGGCCAGCACTAATGATGGTGATGTTTTCTCTTGCTCTAAGCCAAACCCTGTGGTTATTTGCCCTCCTTTCTCCAAGGCATACACTGTAGTAGTTCCATCTAAGGACACCCCAATGAGCTGTGCACTATACTCTGTGGATGTTGGAGCCTACTGATCCAGTCAGCCTGACTGGAACCATCACTTTGCTGTTGAGAATTTTTTTTTTTTTTTTTGCACAGCCCCATTTCTTTTTAATCTAACAAAAGAACAGCTTGCTTTAACAAGTAATCTTTTTCTTGTCATGATGAGCTTATTGTCAGGAAAAACAATTTGTCTCACAAAATAATTTGAATCACAAGCAAATTTCCCATACAACTAGTGAGAAAAGTCTATGTGTAAGTGATGTTTCAGCAACAGTCATTCATTTCAGTTATGGCTACACTATATTTTTGTGGATAAAAATAAACAGCCTCTTAATTATCTGCAGTTAGTAGGTAAACTGAAAAAAAAAAAAGTGATATCTTTAAGTGGATACTAAATCAAGTTAGTTTGAAAGGCAACTCTAATGCAAAACTTGTCTAAGAAACAAAAATAAATTGGTTTTTCCATTAAAATCAAAGCCCCCAGGACTTCCCTGGTGGTTCAGTGCCTAAGACTCCACGTTCCAACGGGGGCGCAGGTGTGATCCCTGGTCAGAGAACTAGATCCCATGTGGCACAGCTAAGACCCAGCACAGCCAAACAAATAAAAATGAACAAATAAAGAAAATTGAAGCCGCCCCTCCACCTGACCCCCAATCAGAATGGGAGAAAGTGCAAGTCATGTGTCTATTCAGGGACTTGTATCCAGAATATGTAAACCCTTATGGTTAAATAGTACATAGGCAGATAAAATAACTAAAACACTGGCAACCAATTTGAATACACATTTCTCAAAGACATAAAAATGACCCACAAACAAATGAAAAGATGCTCAATGTCATTAATCATTAGGGAAATACAAATCAAAACACTTCACAACCTCTAGGATGGGTCAGACCGTAATGACAAGAAACAAGTGGAGGCAAAGATGTGCAGGAATTGGGACACTTGTCCTGTTTTGGTGGGGAAGTAAAGATGCTAAGGCTGCTGCAGAAAACAGCCTGGCATCGGGTAAAAAAACAGTCATTCATTGGGTAGTTGAAACATGGGGTTACCACAAGGTTCAGCAATTCTACTCCAACGTATGGGCAACAGAACTAAAAAATACATTCAGACATAAATCTATACATGAATGTTTATACCAGCATTATTCCCAATTGTCCAAATGTGGAAACAACCCAAATGTCCATCAACTAGTTAAGAGACCAACAAAGTATGGTGCATTCATACAGTGGACTATTATCTTGAAAACATTATGCTAAATACAAGAGGCCATTCACCAAAAGACACATATTGAATGATTGTATTTATATGCATTATCCAGAGCAGCCAAA
Source organism: Bubalus kerabau (assembly GCF_029407905.1). Lineage (NCBI taxonomy): Eukaryota > Metazoa > Chordata > Mammalia > Artiodactyla > Bovidae > Bubalus > Bubalus kerabau. The sequence goes on from NC_073642.1 coordinate 29,929,658, forward strand.
TTTATACAGACAGTAGAGTAGTGGTTGCCTAAAGCTGGAGGCTTGGGTGAGGAGGAGGAGTGGCTGCTGAGGGGCCCCGTTCAATTTTAGGGGCAACAGCAGTGTCTAACATACACTGTGGTGATCACTTCAGTATCACCCCCCCCATTTTTTAATAGTAAAAAAGATTAAACCCTTGACTAATATGTATGCATTAAAATGGTGAATTTTATGAGTTCTCACTCTCATTCTTAAGCATAACTGAGAAAATAACTGCACATTGCATCTGATTTCCTAGGGCAGCAGCAGTGGTAATAATGTGCAGAAGCGGGGCAGTGAGAGGCAAGGATGGAGTTTGGGGGTGGGAGGGAGGGAGACGGGACACAGCATCCCTGTGTCCCGGTACAGGGACCTGAATGGAGGTCAGCCTGGACCTGAACCTCCGGCTCTGTTTAAAATAAGTAACCTAAAAAAATAAAAATAAAACTTTTTCTTAAATGTGTTTTCCTACTGACATTTCACTCTGAATATTAGATTAAAATGCACATTTACAAATTCATACTAAGTGAATAATTATTGCTTTCTGGCTCCCTTAAATTTCCTCATGACACACATGCCTATGTAAGGTTTGCCAGCCTTCTGACATCTGCTCTGCCCACCAGTTGAGACCATTTTAAAATTCTTTTAATAATTATTTCTGGTTACTCCTGACATACCTGAGCAAACCAATCCAGAGACCCAGCAAAGCTGTACTGTTGAGTCTCGCTGAATGTATCCACTCAGTACTGTAGTCAAACTGTGTATGTACTGCATTTTATATCACTAATGTTAGGGAGATCTTTAGTTGAAATTATTAGAAAATTATCCTTTGAGGACCCACCTTTACTTGCCAGTATCACCTTTTGTCCTGAGCGTTCAAATACTTCAACTGGAGTTGAAACCCAGTTGTAATTTAACAGCTGTGTGTCTTTGGGGGTTTACATCAACTCTGTTCATCTCAGTGTCCTATGTAACTGTGTTGCTACACCCCCTTCCCCACAAGGGCTTCATTACAGGAGACAAGGTGAAGTGAAAAGACCAGCCATGGGCTCTGCACTCATCCTCCTCAAGTCTAGTGTCACTCTGCTTTTTCTATCTTAATACATATTGTCACTACAAAAATTAAACAGGCAGGCTTAGTACTTTCTAGGGGTGTGTGTGTGTCCAACTCTTTGTGATCCCATGGGCTGTAGCCCACCAGGTTCCCCTGTCCCTGGAATTTTCCAGACAAGAATACTGGAGTGGGTTGCCATGCCTTCCCCTCCATGGGATCTTCCTCACCCAGGGATCAAACCTGGATCTCCCACATTGCAGGGAGATACTGTTTGAGCCACAATTTACACTTTATTGAAGAGCTTGAAAAGTAGTGATGAAGTCCAGGTGGGTGAACCTATGATGGTGGAAAGACACCTGGGAACATAGCACTTGTGCTGTGACCTGAGCCGTCTCGACTCTAATTCGGCATCTCATTCGGCACCTCCATCTCATTTGGACAGTCGGGAGACAAACCCAGGTGTTGCTTATAGTTGTACCACGGCTTTTGAATGTAATTCTATCCTAAAGGTAAGATCCGTGGATGTAACAAAACAACAATAAGCCAAAACTGCATTTTAACTATATTCCTTCAGGAAATTATGAAAGTTCAGAATTAAAAAGCTTACCTTGTTTATATAGCAACTAAGGACCTTCAGATGCACTGGGTTTTATTCTTAAAGATGGGAACAGGGGTTTCATTCCTGGCTGGTTTGGGACAACACTCACCAGGGCTCAGAGGGGAGTCTGAAACACTTTAAACAGCAGATCATTTTCTCAAGCACGTTTCTGCCTGTAAGCAGTTCCTGCCGTTCTGTTCCCCACAACAGGATGGGGAGTTGGACAGCTACTGAGGGCCACGGAGTCCCACAGGGACCTCCATACATGATGGAAACCAGGCTGTGATCCAACAGCCAGGAGAGCACACTCATTCCTTTAAATCTGCCCCACAGTCTTCTGTTATGAGGATAAAGTCCAACATGAATTGTCATCCTCTTAGGGTCTAGGCTGACAATCTGGTCTACTCTTCCTAACTCCCCACCTGCCATCTCCCCCTCATTGTTCATCAGGGAAGTTAGGAAACACAGCCCTTCAGAGTTCACAGAGACACTCCAGAGTGAAAATTTTATATTCTGTGTGTTACTTTGTAAGTTGGAATCCATTTTGGCTTTCAACTGAATGTGAGAATTGCAAAATATAAAATCTTTAAAAATCCAGTTAAATTCTGCCTAATTTACTCATTTTGTGGTGGTGGAATCTCATATTTTATGACAAAGGAGGAAGCAAATTTCCTTTCCGTAACTGTATGTGGTGAAACACTTAAATCAGTCAAAACAAGTGGATATAAAAACCCAACTCAACCCAACCCAACAAAAAAAGCCACTTGCGCTATCTCTAAACTTACAAATTGATCTCTATATATTTGAAATCATTACGTGAAAAACGTAGGCTATGGAGCCAAATGTCAAAATGGTGTCTTAATCTTCCTGGTATTTTCAGAATGCTAACACCAAAACTGTGGTGCTAGAGAAGACTCTTGAGAGTCCCTTGGACAACAAGGAGATCAAACCAGACAATCTTAAAGGAAATCACTGCTGAATATTTATTGGAAGGTCTGATGCTGAAACTGAAGCTTTGACCACCTGATGAGAAGAGCTGACTCACTGGAAAAGATTCTGATGCTGGAAAGATTGAAGGCAGGAGGAGAAGTGGGTGACAGAGGATGAGATGGTTGGATGACATCACAGACTCAATGGACATGAGTTTGAGCAAACTCCAGGAGATAGTGAGACTTCCCTGGTGGCTCAGATGGTAAAGCATCTGCCTACAATGCAGGAGACCCAGGTTCAATCACTGGGTCGGGAAGATCCCCTGGAGAAGGAAATGACAACCCACTCCAGTACTCTTGCCTGGAAAATCCCATGGATGGAGGAGCCTGGTAGGCTACATTCCATGGGGTCACAAAGAATTGGACATGACTGAACGACTTCACTTTCACTTTCCAGGAGATAGTGAAGGACGGGGAAGTCTGGCATGCTACAGTCCATGGGGTCACAAAGAGTTGGACACAACTAAGCGATTGTACAACAATGATATATGTATATCTTTCCATCCAAAAGCATAGTACACACTCTTTTCAAGTGTGCATGGAACATTTTCTAGAATACATAACATGCTAGGCCTCAATACAAGCCTTGATAAGTAAGAAAATGAAAATAATGTCAATGATCTCTTCTAACTACAACACTATGAGACTAGAAATCAAAAAGAAAACTGAAAAAGGTACAAATCCTTGGAGGCTAAACAATATGCTACTAAACAGCCAATGGGTCACTGAATAAGTTAAGAGAGGAGTAAAATTAATAAAAATACCTGGAGACAAATGAAATGATCCAAAAATGGGTTGCAGCAAAGGCAGTTCTAAGAGGGAACTTGTGATACAGGTTTGCCTCAACCTTATGCCCAAAGGAATAGAAAAAGAATAAAGGAAATCCAAGTTGAGAAGAAAACTATCAGATAAGTGAATAAAAAATTGAAAAACAGATAAGGTCAAGGAAACAAACAGCTGGTTTTTTGAAGAGTGAAACAAAACTGATAAACCTTTAAACGGACACCATCATGAAAAAAAGGGAGGGCCCTAATAGATTTAAAAAAAAAAAAAAACAAATGAAAAAGAAGTTATAAATGGCACCACTAAAATACAAAGGATCATGAGAGACTACTATGAGTAACTATACATGTGCTGCTAGAGCTGGACGCTGCCAGTGGAAGAAAAGCACTAGAAAAAAATTTTAGTCATTGATGATTTGGCTGTTATGCAGATGCCCCAATCAAAAAAGGCTGCTGAAACTTAGAAGCTGATTTTGTCAGAGTGTAAGTAATGCTCAAAATTCTCCAAGCCAGGCTTCAGCGATACGTGAACCATGAACTTCCAGATGTTCAAGCTGGTTTTAGAAAAGGCAGAGGAACCAGAGATCAAATTGCCAACATCCGCTGGATCATCAAAAAAGCAAGAGTTGCAGAAAAATATCTATTTCTGCTTTATTGACTATGCCAGAGCCTTTGACTGTGTGGCTCACAATAAACTGTGGAAAATTCTGAAAGAGATGGGAATACGAGACCACCTGACCTGCCTCTTGAGAAATCTGTATGCAGGTCAGGAAGCAACAGTTAGAACTGGACACGGATCAACAGACTGGTTCCAAATAGGAAAAGGACTATGTCAAGCCTGTATATTGTCACCCTGCTTATTTAACTTCTATGTAGAGTACATAATGAGAAATGCTGGGCTGGAAGAAGCACAAGCTGGAATCAAGATTGCAGGGAGAAATAGCAATAACCTCAGATATGCAGATGACACCACCCTTATGGCAGAAAGTGAAGAGGAACTAAAAAGCCTCTTGATGAAAGTGAAAGAGGAGAGTGAAAAAGTTGGCTTAAAGCTCAACATTCAGAAAACTAAGATCATGGCATCTGGTCCCATCACTTCATGGGAAATAGATGGGGAAACAGTGGAAACAGTATCAGACTTTAGTTTGGGGGGCTCCAAAATCACTGCAGATGGTGATCGCAGCCATGAAATTAAAAGACGCTTACTCCTTAGAAGGGAAGTTATGACCAACCTAGATAGCATATTAAAAAGCAGAAACATTACTTTGCCAACAAAGGTCCGTCTAGTCAAGGCTATGGTTTTTCCAGTGGTCATGTATGGATGTGAGAGTTGGACTGTGAAGAAAGCTGAGTGCTGAAGAATCGATGCTTTTGAACTGTGGTGTTGGAGAAAACTCTTGAGAATCCCTTGGACTGCAAGGAGATCCAACCAGTCCATCCTAAAGGAGATCAGTCCTGGGTGTTCTTTGGAAGGAATGATGCTGAAGCTGAAACACCAATACTTTTGGCCACCTGATGCGAAGAGTTGACTCATTGGAAAAGACCCTGATGCTGGGAGGGATTGGGGGCAGGAGGAGAAGGGGACGACAGAGGAGATGGCTGGATAGCATCACTGACTCAATGGACATGAGTTTGGGTAAACTCCGGGAGTTGGTGATGGACAGGGTGGCCTGGTGTGCTGCGATTCATGGGGTCGTGAGAGTTGGACACGACTGAGCGACTGAACTGAAGATGCCTTTGGAAAATTCTGCCTTCCTCTTAGATGAATCTTTAAAACTTGTAGTCTTGTGTGCGGAGATACCCCACGTCCAAGAGCAGAGAAGCCCCAGCAAGACAGTAGGCGTGGGAGCGGTGCCTGCGCAGAGCTGGAGTAGGGCTTTGAGGAGATGCCCTACATCCAAGGGCAAAGAAGAAGCCCCAGCAAGATGGTAGGAGGGGCAAAATCGTATTTAGAATCAAACCCCATACCCGCCAGAGATGCTTAGAGGGCGCAAACAAACCTTGTGTGTATCAGTACCCAGAGATCACACAGAGACTGAGACAGAACTGTGTTTGAGTATCTCCTGTGGAGGTACAGCTCAGCAGTGGACTGCCACAGGTGCAGGGGCTCTGGGTGCAGCAGACTTGGGTATGGCATAAGCCCTCTTGGAGGAGGTTGTCATTAACCTCACCATAAGAGCTGCCAGAACTTACACAGGACTGGGAAATAGACCCTGGTAGGGCACAAACAGAACCTTGTTTGCACCAGGACCCAGGAGAAAGAAGCAGTGACCCCCCAAGAGACTGACCCAGACTTGCCCATGAGTGTCCAGGAGTCTCCGGCAGAGGTGTGGGTTGGTGGTGGCCTGCGGCAGGGTTGGGGGCACTGAGTATAGCAGTGTGTGCATGGGATCTTTTGAAGGAGGTCACCATTATCTTCATTACCTCCACCATAGTTTGGCCCCCGGTAAATAACAGAAAATAACTCTCTCAAAGAGTCGGACATGACTGAGTGACTGGACTGAACTGAACTAAATAACAGAGAGGCAACACAGCCCCACCCATCAACAGAAAATTGGATTAAAGATTTACTGAGCACGGGGGCCATCAGAACAAGGCCCAATATCCCCCTCAGTCAGTCTCTCCCATCAGGAAGCTTCCATAAGCCTCTTATCCTACATCAGAGGGCAGACAGACTGAAAACCACAAGCACAGAAAACTAACCAATTTGATCACATGGACCACAGCCTTGTCTAATTCAGTGAAACTATGCACCATGCAATGTAGGGCCGCCCAAGACAGATGGGTCATGGTGGAGAGTTCTGACAAAACGTGGTCCACTGAGAAGGGAATGGCAAAACACTTCAGTATTCTTGCCTTGAGAACCCCATGAACAGTATGAAAAGGCAAAATGATAGGATACTGAAAGAGGAACTCCCCAGGTCAATAGGTGCCCAGTATGCTACTGGAGATCAGTGGAGAAATAACTCCAGAAAGAATGAAGGGATGGAGCCAAAGCAAAAACAATACCCAGTTGTGGGTGTGACTGGTGATAGAAGCAAGGTCCGATGCTGTAAAGAGCAATATTGCATAGGAACCTGGAATGTTAGGTCCATGAATCAAGGCAAATTGGAAGTGGTCAAACAGGAGATGGCAAGAGTGAATGTCGACATTCTAGGAATCAGCGAAGTAAAATGGACTGGAATGGCTGAATTTAACTCAGATGACCATTATATCTACTACTGTGGGCAGGAATCCCTTAGAAGAAATGGAGTAGCCATCATAGTCAACAAAAGAATCCGAAATGCAGTACTTGGATGCAATCTCAAAAATGACAGAATGATCTCCGTTCATTTCCAAGGCAAACCATTCAGTGTCAGAGTAATCCAAGTCTCTGCCCTTACCAGTAATTCTGAAGAAGCTGAAGTTGAACGGTTCTATGAAGACCTACAAGACCTTTTAGAACTAACACCCAAAAAAGATGTCCTTTTCATTATAGGGGACTGGAATGCAAAAGTAGAAAGTCAAGAAATACCTGGAGTAACAGGCAAATTTGACCTTGGTGTACAGAATGAAGCAGGACAAAGGCTAATGGAGTTTTGCCAAGAAAATACACTGGTCATAGCAAACACCCTCTTCCAACAACACAAGAGAAGATTCTACAAATGGACATCACCAGATGGTCAATACCATCTGAAATCAGATTGATTATATTCTTTTCAGCCAAAGACAGAGAAGCTCTATACAGTCAGCAAAAACAAGACTGTGAGCTGACTGTGGCTCAGATCATGAACTCCTTATTGCCAAATTCAGACTTAAATTGAAGAAAGTAGGGAAAATCACTAGACCATTCAGGTATGACATAAATCCTTTATGATTACACAGTGGAAGTGACAAATAGATTCGAGGGACTAGATCTGATAGAGTGCCTGATGAACTATGGATGGAGGTTTGTGACATTGTACAGGAGACAGGGAGCAAGACCATCCCTGTGAAAAAGAAATGCAAAAAAGCAAAATGGCTGTCTGAGGAGGCCTTACAATAGCTGTGAAAAGAAGAGAAGCTAAAGGCAAAGGAGAAAAGAAAAGATATTCCCATTTGAATTCAGAGTTCCAAAGAATAGCAAGGAGAGATAAGAAAGGCTTCCTCAGCGATCAATGCAAAGAAATAGAGGAAAACAACAGAATGGGAAAGACTAGAGATCTCTTCAAGAAAATTAGAGATACCAAGGGAACATTTCATGAAAAGATGGGCACAATAAAGGATAGAAATGGTATGGACCTAACAGAAGCAGGAGATATTAAGAGGAGGTGGCAAGAATACACAGAACAACTGTACAAAAAAGATCTTCACGACCCAGATAATCATGATGGTGTGATCACTCACCTAGAGCCACACATCCCGGAATGTGAAGTCAAGTGGGCCTTAGGAAGCATCATTACAAACAAAGCTAGTGGCAGTGATGGAATTCCAATTGAGCTATTTCAAATCCTAAAAGATGATGCTGTGAAAGTGCTGCACTCAATATGCCAGCAAATTTGGAAAACTCAGCAGTGGCCACAGGGCTGGAAAAGGTCAGTTTTCATTCCAATCCCAAAGAAAGGCAATGCCAAAGAATGCTCAAACTACTGCACAATTGCGCTCATCTCACATGCTAGTAAAGTAATGCTCAAAATTCTCCAAGCCAGGCTTCAGCAATACATGAACTGTGAACTTCCAGATGTTCAAGCTGGCTTTAGAAAAGGCAAAGGAACCAGAGATCAAATTGCCAACATCCGCTGGATCATCAAAAAAGCAAGAGAGTTCCAGAAAACATCTACTTCTGCTTTATTGACCATGCCAAAGCCTTTGACTATGTGGATCACAACAAATTGTGGAAAATTCTTCAAGAGATGGGAATAGCAGACCACCTGACCTGCCTCTTGAGAAATCATCTGTATGCAGGTCAGGAAGCAACAGTTAGAACTGGACATGGAACAACAGACTGGTTCCAAATTGGGAAAGGAGTATGTCAAGGCTGTATATTGTCACCCTGTTTATTTAACTTATATGCAGAGTACATCATGTGAAATGCCAGGCTGGATAAAGCACAAGCTGGAATCAAGATTGCCAGGAGAAATATCAATAACCTCAGATATGCAGATGACCACCCTTATGGCAGGAAGGGAAGAACTAAAGAATCTCTTGATGAAAGTGAAAGAGGACAGTGAAACAGTTGGCTTAAAACTCAACATTCAGAAAACTAAGGTCTTGGCATCTGGTCCCATCACTTCATGGCAAATTGATGGGGAAACAGTAGAAACAGTGACAGACTTTATTTTTCTGGGTTCCAAAATCACTGCAGATGGTGACCGCAGTCACGAAATTAAAAGATGCTTGCTCCTTGGAAGAAAAGCTATGACCAACCTAGACAGCATATTAAAAAGGAGAGACATTACTTTAGCAAAAAAGGTCCGTCTAGTCAAAGCTATGGTTTTTCCAGTAGTCATGTATGGATGTGAGAGTTGGACTATAAAGAAAGCTGAGCACCGAAGAATTGATGCTTTTGAATGGAGGTGTTGGAGAAGACTCTTGAGAGTCTCTTGGACAGCAAGAACATCCAACCAGTCCATCCTAAAGGAAATAATTTCCTGAATATTCATTGGAAGGACTGGTGCTGAAGCTGAAACTCCAATACTTTGGCCACCTGATGCACAGAACTGACTCATTTGAAAAGACCCTGATCCTTGGAAAGATTGAAGGCGAGAGGAGAAGGGGACGACAGAGGATGAGTTGGTTGGGTGGCATCATTGACTCAATGGACATGAGTTTGAGTAAACTCTGGGAGTTGGTGATGGACAGGGAGGTCTGGCATGCTGCAGTCCATGGGGTCACAGAGAGTCAGAAAGGACTGAGTGACTGAACTGAATTGAACTGATACATTAATAAAATAGACAAGCTAGTAGAAACAGACAAATCCTCTGAAATGTACAATCTACCAAGATTATACCAGGAAGAAATAGAAAACACTGACAGACCAATTGCCAGTACTGAGAGTTAACCATAATTTAAAACTCCCAACAAACAGAAGTCCAGGACCAGATGTCTTCATGGGTGAATTCTACTAGACCTTCAGAGAAGAGTTAATACTGACCCTTCTGAAACCATTCCACAAAGACTGCAGAGAAAGGAATACTTCTGAACTCATTCTGAGGCCAGCATCACCCTGCTGTCAAAACCAGACAAATAAATCTCATAATCAAAAAAGTTGCAGTCCAGTAACATGGATAAACATAGATGTAAAACCCTCAATGAATTAGCAAGGAAACCCAGGGATTCATTAAAAGGACCACACATCATGATCAAGTGAGATTTATCTCAGGGATGGAAGGATGGCTCAGAATCCACCTATCAATGTGATACAACACAGTAACAAATCAAATAAAAACCATATTACCATCTCAGTAGATGCAAAGAAAGCTTTTGACAAAGGTCAATAGCCGCTTATGATAAAACCTGAAAGTGAGTATAGAGGAAATATACTTCAGCATAAAGACCATGTACATAAGTGCACAGCTAACAGACTCAGCAGTGAAAAGATAAAACATTTCTTCTAAGATCAGAAACAAGATAAGAATGTCCACCTTTGCCACTATTATTCAATACAGTTTTGAAAGTCCTAGTGGCAGCAATCAAAGAGAAAGCAATAAAAGGAATCTAAATTGGAAATCATGTTTCATCCATCTGAAAGTGAAAGTTGCTCAGTCGTGTCCGACACTTTGCGATCCCATAGACCATGGAATTCTCTGGGCCAGAATACAGGATACTGGGCTTTCCTTATAGCTCAGTTGGTAAAGAATATGCCTGCATTGCAGGAAAGCCCGGTTTGATTCCTGGGTCGGGAAGATCTGCTGGAGAAGGGATAGGCTACCCACTCCAGTTTTCTTGGGCTTCCCTTGTGGCTCAGCTGGTAGAGAATCTGCCTGCAATGTGGGATGCCTGGGTTCAATCCCTGGGTTGGGAAGATCACCTGGAGAATGTTACTCACTCCAGTATTCTGGCCTGGAGAATTCCATGGACTCTACAGTCCATGGGGTCAGACATGAATGAGCGACTTTCACTTTCACTTCAAATTGGAAATTAAAGTGTCACTGTTTCCAGGTGAAATGATACTATACACAGAAAATCCCAAATGACTACTAGAGCTCAATGAATTTGATAAGTTTGCAGGATACAAAATTAATATACAGAAATCTATTGCATTTCTGTACACTAACAAGCTATCAGAGAAATTAAGGAAACAATCCCATTTACAATCACATAAAAATTAAAAAAGAAATAACTAGGAATAACCTCTGGAGAAGGAAATGGCAACCCACTCCAGTACTCTTGCCTGGAAAATCCCATGGATGGAGGAGCCTGGTAGGCTGCAGTCCGTGGGGTCGCTGGGAGTCGGACACGACTGAGCGACTTCACTTTCACTTTTCACTTTCATGCATTGGAGAAGGCAATGGCAACCCACTCGAGTGTTCTTGCCTGGAGAATCCCAGGGACGGGGGAGCCTGGTGGGCTGCCGTCTATGGGGTCGCACAGAGTCGGACACGACTGAAGTGACTTAGCAGCAGCAGCAGCAGCAGCAGGAATAACCTCACCTAAGGTGGTTCAACATCTGTACTGAGAAAACTAAAGACTCTGGTGAAAGAAATTGAAAACACCACAACTATATGTAAACACAGACCATGTTCTTGGATTGGAATAGTCAATATTGTTAAGCTTACCATACTACCCAATGTCACCTGAGATTCAATGCAATCCCTATCAAATATCAATGGCAGTTTTCAATGACTGGAACAAACAATTTTGAGATTTTTATGGAAAAACGAGACCTTGAATAGCCACAACAACTTTAAACCTGAAGAGATCCCATTCCCTGACTAAAGACAGTACTACAAAGCTGGTCGAAGCAGATAACACTGGCCCCAAAAGGACACACAGACCAATGGAACAGGACAGAGTCTAGATAGAAACCCATGCACTTACAATCAATGAAGGATACGAGAATATACAACAGGGAAAGAACATGTCTTCAGTAACTGGAGGGAAAATTGGACAGACATGTAAAAGAATGTAATCAGAATATTCTATAAGAACATGTACAAAAATAAAATCAAAATGGATTAAAGACCTAAGCTTAAGACTAGAAACCACAAAATTCCTAAATGAAAACATAGGCAGAATATTTAATATAAATCATAGCAATAGTATTGTATCTGTCTCCTAAGAGATACAAAAGCAAAACAGAAACATATGGGAACTAATTAAACATAAAAACTTTTGCACATCAAAGGATAACATGAAAAAATGAAGCAACAACATGCTGAAAGAGAGAAAATATTTGCCAATTATATGACCAGTAAGGGTTTAATATCCAAAGTATATAAAACAGCTCATACAACTCAGTCAAATAAACAACTAGATTAAAAAATGGGCAGAGGTCCTGTTGGTGATGTTCTACTGAACAACTCAGTCATGTCTGACTCTTTCCGATCCCATGAACTGCAGCATGCAAGGCTTTTCTGTCATTATCTTCCTGAATTTGTTCAAACTTCTGTACATTGAGTCAGTGATGCCATGGAACCATCTCATTCTCTGCTGAGCCCCTTATCTTGCCCTCAGTCTTTCCCAGCATCAGGGTCTTTTCCAATGAGTCAGTTCTTCCTATCAGGTGGCCAAAGTATTGGAGCTTCAGCTTCAGCATCAGTCTTTGCAATGAATATTCAATGTTGATTTCCTTCAGGATTGACTGTTTTGATCTCCTTGCTGTCCAAGGGATTCTTGATAGTCTTCTCCAACACCACAGTTGGAAAGCATCAATTTTTCAGTGCTCAGCCTTCTTTATGGTCTAACTCGAACATCCATACATGACTGCCGGAAAAACCATAGCTTTGACTATTCAGAACCTTGTTGGCAAAGTGATGTCTCTGGTTTTTGATACTCTTCTAGGTTTGTCATAGCTTTCCTGCAGAGGAGCAACTGTCTTTTAATTTCATGGCTGTGGTCACTGTCCCCAGTGACTTTGAAGCTCAAGAAAATAAAGTCTGCCACTGTTTGCATTTTTACCTATCTATTTGCCATTGGTACCTCAACTCAAAAGGCCTGGGGTTCCATTACAGACAGCTGCCTTCAAGAAATGTCCTGTGGCCAGAACTGGAGGAAAAAAATTGCAAAAAGAGCTGATGTTCAGGAAGCCAAGCACAAAAGATAACTTGTCCTTACAACTTCTAAGGAAAATATAAAAAAAGGAATAATCACACTCAGATCTCCTCACCAAACAAGATGCTCAGCATCCCTCAAAGCTTCAGGAATTCCAATCAAAAGGACAATGGGGAAGTAAATCTCAACACTCACAATGGCCAAGGTCACATCGGCAGGCAATAAATGTGGGAGAGAGGCTGGAGGAAAAAGAATCCCTTTAGACTGTCAATGTGAACAGACATTGACAGCAGCCAATAGAATGGACACTCTCTGAATGCCTGAAAAACTATCAAGTCAGGCTAAGCCTAGGATCTGACATTCCCACACCTTGGTCTATATCTTGAGAACACCATCGATCAAAAAGCACAGACACCCAACAAACCTCCAGAACTGCTTCCTTCCAGTAGCCAAGACACATAACTATCAAAATCTCCAATGACAGATTAAAACTTAAACAAGATATAGTATACATATCCAGTAGACTATTTCTCACTCATAAAAAACAGACATTGAAATTAGGGAATTATAACACTAGAAGACACAGGGATAGACCTTGAAGGATCATAGACAAAGGGAATTCAGTCAGGCGAAGGAAGATCCTGGTATATGAGGACTCACTAGGGCAAATGAGAGCAGACGTACAAGTTAACAAATTGACACCCCAGAAAGAGACTGAGAATTCAAAGTCAGACAAATGGTTTTGGAATAAATAAATAGAGGGCCTGGAACCATAGTGGGTAAGAACCTAAAGCGACAACAAATCTGTAATGTAATAGATCATCCACATGGATCTTCCTACTCCTTCCTTCCTTCCTTCCTTCCTTCCTTCCTTCCATCCACATAGATGCAGAAATCTGTATCTCTAAGAGACAATCCACAAAAATTATCTCCTGTCTCAGTTCACTTCACTTCAGTCGTGTCCAGCTCTTTGCAACCCCATAGACTGTAGCACGTCAAGCTTCCCTGTCCATCACCAAATCTGGGAGCTTGATCAAACTCATGTACATCAAGTCAGTAATTCCATCCAACCATCTTGTCCACTTCTCCTCCCGACTTCAAACTTTCCTAGCATCAGGGTCTTTTCCAATGAGTCAGTTCTTCTCATCAGGTGGCCAAAGTATTGGAGCTTCAGCATCAGTCCTTCCAATAAATATTCAGGACTAATTTCCTTTAGGATTGACTGGTTTGATCTCCTTGCAGTCCAAGGGACTCTCAAGAATCTTCTGCAACACCACAGATCAAAAGCATCAAGTCTTCAGTGCTCAGCCTTATTTATGGTCTAACTCTCACATCCATACATGACTACTGAAAAAACCATAGCTTTGACTATATAGATCTTTATTGGCAAAGTAATGGCTCTGCTTTTTAATATGCTGTCTAGGTTGGTCATAACTTTTCTTCCAAGGAGCAAGCATCTTTTAATTTCATGGCTGCAGTCACCATCTGCAGTGATTTTGGAGCCCAAGAAAATACAATCTCTCACTGTTTCCATTGTTTCCCCATCGATTTGCCTTGAAGTGATGGGAACGGATGCCATGATCTTTGTATTTTGAATGTTGAGTTTTAAGCCAGCTTTTTTACTCTCCTCTTTCATTTTGATCAAGAGGCTCTTTAGTTTCTCTTTGCTTTCTGCCATAAGAGTGGTGTCATCTGCATATCTGAGGTGATTGATATTTCTCCTGGCAATCTTGATTCCAGCTTGTGCTTCATCCACCCTGGCATTTACCATGATGTACTCTGCATATAAATTAAGTAAAAAGGGTGACAATATACAGCCTTGACGTACTCCTTTCCCAATTTGGAGTCAGTCCGCTGTTCCATGTCCAGTTCTAACTGTTGCTGCTTGACCTGCATACAGAATTCTCAGGAGACAGATAAGGTGGTCTGCTATTCCCATCTCTTGAAGAATTTTCCACAGTTTGTTGTGATCCACACAGTCAAAGGTTTTAGTGTAGTCAATGAAGAATGACAATCACAATTACAGAAACTAACCAAATTGATCACTTTGATTACAGCCTTGTCTAACTCAATCTCCTATCTACCTGCTTTCTAATCACAGGGAAGTGTATCCGAGTTAGAAAATACACAAGGACGTGGTGCTAACCACTCTGCTCAACCTTATTAGGCAAAGAGTCGCAAAAAACCATAGAGATACCCCCATAGATGACTTAATACCTGCCTGAATCAGGCAGCTGTGCTGTGACAAAAATCACACTATGGCAAATGGAAGACTCTGCAGGTAGTATTGGCAAGATGTTAAAGAAAACGGAAGGAAAGCAGTGCCTACTGTAATCTGTGCGACCTCCCTGATTTGGGATGCTGTCCCATCCATGGAGGCTGAGCCGGCTTGGGTCCCACTGGTGAACCGGGGTGGGGTAGACACAGCCTGGCAGGGTGCCGTTCACTGAACAACTTTTAAAGGTCTACTGTGTGCTATGTCTGGCTGGGACAAGAGTCCTGTGTGGCATCAAAACCCCGAGGAATTTCAAGGCAAAATTCAGCTGGCTTCAATCTCTGCTGGAGTTGGGGACCCCAGCTCAAGCCTCCTCCACCCTGGGAGTGCCAACTCCTAGCACTTAAGCAGCCTCTGCAGTGTACTGTGGATCCTGAAGGGATTACTCTGCATGGTCCCTTTGTGTATGAAGCTTTAGGGGGAAAAGGAGTGAGGCTCAAGCATTTCTCTGTTTGCTCAGGCAAATTTCACTCTGTTTCACAGCCCAGGAAGCCAACTTGCCCTCAGGCTCTGCCCCGCCCCCAACCAAAACAAAAAACAAAAAAACGGGCATCAGAAAGTGCTGCCCCCTTGTGGACATATTCTGTAACTACCACTTGATCACCCTTGCTTGCAGGCACCTCAATTCACAAGGCCTGGGGTTCTGATAATGACAGCTGCCCTCAAGAAATGTCCTATGGCCGGCACCTGAGAAATAAATTCCAAACACAGCCAAAGTTCGGAAAGCCAACCGCCAAAGGTAAATTCTCCTCACACCCTTTAAGGAGAAGAAGAAAAATAAAAACAGACCACCCAAACCTCCCCTATCAAACAAAAGCTCAGCATCCCTTAAAGCTGCAGGAATGCCGATCAAAAGGAGAATGGAAAATCAAACCCCCAAACTCACCATAGCCAGAGTCACACGTCTACAGGCAATACGTATAGGAGAGTATCTAGAGGAAAAAGAATCCCCCAAGGCTGTTGGTGGCAATACACACTGGCAGGAGCCAGTAGAATGGACAGTCTCGGATTGCCTGAAAAACTAGGAAGTCAGGCTAAGTCTAAGATCTGACATTCCTTCACCTTGTCCTATATCCTAAGAACACCATCCATTAAAAAGCACAGGCACCCCAACAAACCAGCCCTGCTTCCTTCCTATTAGCCAAGGCAGGCAGCCTGCAAACTCCCTAGAGAGAGGTTAAACCTTCAACAAGATACGGTACATACATCCAGTAGGCTGTTTCTCACTCATAAAAAATATACACTAAAATTAGGCAATTATAACACCGAGAGACACAGGGATGTATCTTGAAGGATCACAGGCAAAAGGAAGTCAGTGAAGAGGAGAAAAGTCCTGGTACCTGAAGTGTCATCTAGGTCAAGTGAGAGTTTCATACAGGTCAACAAATGGACATATCTAAAAAGACTCAGAATTCAAATTCAAAAAAATTTTTTTTGAAAAATAAAGGGCAGGGACTGGAATGAATTAGGGGGTAAGTACTGAAAGTGACAACAAATCTGTACCTGTAATAAATCATCCATGGATGGTCCTCATTCTTCCTACCTTTCGTCCACATAGACTCAAATCTATACAAAAAGGGATAATGCACAAAAATTCTTTTCTATGTTCCTGCATTCGATTCCCAGAAAAATGTATCTGAGTCAGAAAATGCACAAGGACATGATGCTCACCACTCTAATCGAACTCCTAAGGCAAAAAAGGGCCAAAAAATCAAAGATACTCCAAAGATGACTTAATACCTGAATCAGGCAGCTGTATGGTGACAAAAGTCACAGTATGGCAATTGGACGATGCTGCAGGTAGTATTGGCAAGATGTTAAACACACACACACACACACCAGTGCCTACTGTATTCTGTGAGACCTCCCTGATTTGAGATGCTGTCTCATCCCTGGAGGCTGAGCAGGCTTGGGTCCCGCTGGTGAAATGGGATGGGGTAGACACAGCCTGGCAGGGTGCCCTTCATTAAACACTTTTTAAAAGTTCTACGTCTGGCTGGGACAGGAGTCCTGAGTGGCATCAAAACCCCAAGGATTTTTCAAGGCAAATTTAGCTAGTTCAATATCTGCTGGAGCTGGGGATCCCAGCTCAAGCCTCCTCCCTGGGAGTGCCACCTCCTAGCACCTAAAAGCCTCAGTAGTGTACCATGGACCCTGAAGTGATTAGTCTGCATGGTCCTTTTGTGAGAAGCTTTAGGTTGGGAAGTGGCGAGGCTCAATCCCTTTCCTGTATCCCCAGGCAACATTCCCTCTGTTTCACAGCCCAGAAAGCCAACTTGCCCACGGACTCTGCTTTGCCCCAGGAACCAAAGATGGGCATGGAAAAGTGCTGCCACCATATGGACATTTTCTGTTACTACACCTTGATAAACCTTGCACACAGGCACCTCAATTCACAAGGCCTGGGGTTCCGATAATGACAGCTGTCCTCAAAAAATGTCCTGTAGCTGGCACCTGAAATAAATTCCCAAAACAGCTGAAGTTCAGGAAGCAAACTGCCAAAGGTAAACTGTCCAATAGGAAAAGGAGTATGTCAAGGCTGTATATTGTCACCCTGTTTATTTAACTTATATGCAGAGTACATGATGAGAAACGCTGGGCTGGAGGAAGCACAAGCTGGAATCAAGATTGCCGGGAGAAATATCAGTAATCTCGGATATGCAGATGACACCACCCTTATGGCAGAAAGTGAAGAAGAACTAAAGAGCCTCTTGATGAAAGTGAAAGAGGAGAGTGAAAAAGTTGGCTTAAAGCTCAACATTCAGAAAATGAAGATCATGGTATCTGGTCCCATCACTTCATGGGAAATAGATGGAGAAACAGTGAAAACAGTGGCTGACTTTATTTTTCTGGGCTCCAAAATCACTGTAGATGGTGACTGTAGCCATGAAATTAAAAGACGCTTACTCCTTGGAAGGAAAGTTATGACCAACCTAGACAGCATATTAAAAAGGAGAGACATTACTTTGTCAACAAAGGTCCATCTAGTCAAGGCTATGATTTTTCCAGTGGTCATGTCTGGATGTGAGAGTTGGACTATAAAGAAAGCTGAGCTCAGAAGAATTGATGCTTTTGAACTGTGGTGTTGGAGAAGACTCTTGAGAGTCTCTTGGACTGCAAGGAGATCCAACCAGTCCATCCTAAAGGAGATCAGTCCTGGGTGTTCATTGGTGGGACTGATGTTGAAGCTGAAACTCCCAATACTTTGGCCACCCGATGTGAAGAACTGACTCATTTGAGAGGACCGATACTGGGAAAGACTGAGGGCAGGAGGAGAAGGGGATGACAGAGGATGAGATGGTTGGATGGCATAACTGACTCAATGGACATGAGTTTGGGTAAACTCCGGGAGTTGGTGATGGACAGGGAGGCCTGGCATGCTGCAGTTCATGGGGTCACAAAGAGTCGGACATGACTGAGCAACTGAACTGAACTGAAATTGTTCATACACAGTTAAGGAGAAGATGAAAATAAAAAAAGAACAGACACATCAACACCTCCCCTGTTAAGCAAGAGGTTCAGCATTCCTCAAAGCTGCAGGAATGGCAGTGAAAAGGACAAAGAAAAGTCAAATCACAACACTCATAATGGCCAATGTCCCAAGTCTACAGGCAATAAATATAGGAAAGTCTGGAGGAAAAAGAATCCCCCAAGGCTGTTGGTGGCAATGCACATTGGCAACAGCCAGTAGAATGGACAGTCTCTGAATGCCTGAAAAACTCTCAAGTCAGGCTACATCTAGGATACCCAAGAACACCATTGATTAAAAGGCACAGGCACCCCAACAAACCTCTAGCACTGCTTCCTTCCAGTAGCCAAGATGGGCAGCCTGCAAAATCCCCAATGAGAGATTAAAATTAAACAATGTGTGGTACATACATCTGGGATTATTTTTCACTCATAAAGACACTAAAATTAGGGAATTATAACACTGGGAGACACAGGGATGGATCTTGAAGGATCATACATAAAGGGAAGTCAGTCAGGCAAAGGAATATCCTGCTTATGAGCTCTCATTTAGGCCAAATGAGAGCAGACATACCAGGCAACAAACTGACATCCCAGAAAGAGAATCTGAGAATTCAATGTCAAACAAAAGTTTCCAGAAAAACAAATAAGTAAATAAACAAAGTGAAGGGCTGGGTCCAATTAGAGGGTAATTATCTAAAATGATAACAAATCTGTACCTGTAATAAATCATCCACATGGATTCTCCTTTTTCATCCTTCTTTCCATCCATCCATCCAGACAAATATGTAGCTTTAAGAGATAAGGCACCTATATATAGAAAACTATAAAACCCTGATGAAAGAAATCAAAGATGACACAAATAGATGGAGAAATATACCAGGTTCATGGGTCAGAGGAATCAATATAGTGAAAATGTGCCGGGGTCCAGCCCCGGCTGATCCAGGGTATTCGAAGCGGGGACGGCGTCGGCGACCTATTTAATTATTTATTCATCAAAGATATAAAGAGTAATAGAATAAGGATAGCTCAGTGAGGAAATTCAGTGGAGAGAAGAAGCTGAAATAAGGATAGCTCAGTAGGAAAATTCAGTGGAGAAAAGAAGCTGAAATAAGGATAGCTCAGTAGGAAAATTCAGTAGAGAAAAGAAGCTGAGTGGCTTGGTTTACGCGGAAAATCAATATAACCCGTGACACCAGGTTAGCTCTGACCACGGAGGCCGCAGGCGCCCTCTCGAATAGCGGAAGGTGCCCCACCTTAGACACCCTCTCGAGTGGGTCTTAGAAGCCCAGGCAAATAAATGGTCGCAGAGGACATCCGCGCTCCAGATGGACGCTCAGCCGGAAGTTAAAGGGAAGAATGACATGGGGAGACCAAGTTTCAGTGAACAAGGCCCGCACTTTATTTTCTAAAGTAGTTTTTATACCTAAAGGTATGCATAGAGGATAATGGGGGAAGGGGTAGAGCCATGCAGCAAGCCAGGCTTTCTTCCTTATCATATGCAAAAGTTCAGGTGATTGACATCATCTTCTGGCCAGGAGGCCTGTTAACATTTTAAGAAACTTATCTTTCTCTAAAGGTGATTATTCCAAAGTCAGGCGCCAGCCTTCCAAAAAGCATTGGACAAAGCTGCATTTTACATTTCTATACACCCATTATATCAATCAATACACTGCCAAGAACACAGTAGGTAAGGAGTATGGAGACTTAGCAGCAAACATTGGCCCAACAAGTGAAAAACCCTTCACCAATACAATTTCTAATCAATCTCTTAACTACTTAAAGGAATCTGTGTTTAGGCAGTTTAGAACATCTCCTGCCTCTCACAGTTGGGAGGCTCTGAACAATCACATGTGGCCGGAAAAACCCATTCAGGCAGGCTAGAGGATTTCCAAAGGAGTTTGTAGGTTGAAACACTGTCACATCCAAGAATTATTAACTGGAGCTGTAAGCTAACTCTTTTTTCAGAGAGAGGTAGGGGGAGACAGCCCCCCATAAAGTCAGAGGTGTAGGTGAAAGCACAAAGCAGAAAGTAGGCAGACTCTGGTTTTGGGGGTAGATGCTCGAGAATTTCCAGGGGGACTCCTGAGGCTCGATCCCGCCTTTGCGTATGCCGAGCTTCCTTCCTCATGACCTTTGTCATGGGCGGAGTTCCTCACGCTGGCTCCAGGCAGTGATAGAATTCCAGTTGAGCTATTACAGATCCTCACTCAATATGCAATATGCCGGCTCCCGGCAAAAATGAGTATACTACCCAAAGCAATCTATAGATTCAATGCAATCCCTATCAAGCTACCAATAGTATTTTTCAGAGAACTAGAACAAATAATTTCACAATTTGTATGGAATTACAAAAAACCTCGAATAGCCAAAGAAATCTTGAGAAAGAAGAATGGAACTGGAGGAATCAACCTGTCTGACTTCAGACTATACTACAAAGCTACAGTTATCAAGACAGTATGGTACTGGCACAAAGAAATATAGATCAATGGAACAGAATAGAAAGCCCAGAGATAAATCCACGCACCTGTGGACACCTTATCTTTGATAAAGAAGGCAAGAATATACAATGGAGAAAAGACAATCTCTAACAAGTGGTGCTGGGAAAACTGGTCAACCACTTGTAAAAGAATGAAACCAGAACACTTTCTAACACCATACACAAAAATAAACTTAAAATGGATTAAAGATCTAAATGTAAGACCAGAAACTATAAAACTCCTAGAGGAGAACATAGGCAAAACACTCTCTGACATAAATCACAGCAGGATTCTCTATGACCCACCTCCCAGAGTAATGGAAATAAAAGCAAAAACAAACAAATGGGGCCTAATTAAACTTAAAAGCTTTTGCACAATGAAGGAAACTACGAGCAAAGTGAAAAGACAGCCTTCAGAATGGGGGAAAATAGCAAATGAAGCAACTGACAAAGAATAAATCTAAAAAATATACAAGCAGCTCATGCAGCTCAATACCAGAAAAATAAACAACCCAATCAAAAAAATGGGCAAAAGAACTAAACAGACATTTCTCCAAAGATGACATACAGATGGCTAACAAACACATGAAAAGATGCTCAACATCACTCATTATCAGAGAAATGCAAATCAAAACCACAATGAGGTACCATCTCATGCCAGTCAGAATGGCTGCTATCAAGTCTACAAACAATAAATGCTGGAGAGGGTGTGGAGAAAAGGGAACCCTCTTACACGGTTGGTGGGAATACAAACTAGTAGAGCCATTATGGAGAACAGTGTGGAGATTCCTTAAAAAACTGGAAATAGAACTTCCATATGACCCAGCAATCCCACTGCTGGGTATGAAAGAGACACATGTACCCCAATGTTCATTGCAGCACTGTTTACAATAGCCAGGACATGGAAGCAACCTAGATGTCCATCAGCAGATGAATGGATAAGAAAGCTGTGGTACATATACACAACGAAGTATTACTCAGCCATTAAAAAGAATACATTTGAATCAGTTCTAATGAGGTGGATGAAACTGGGGCCTATTATGCAGAGTGAAATCAGTCAGAAAGACAAACACCAATACAGCATATATATATGGAATTTAGAAAGATGGTAACGATGACCCTGTATATGAGATAGCAAAAGAGACACAGATGTAAAGAACAGACTTTTGGACTCTGTGGGAGAAGGCAAGGGTGGGATGATTTGAGAGAATAGGATTGAAACATGTATATTATCATATGTGAAATAGATCGCCAGTCCAGGTTCAATGCATGAAATAGGGTGCTCAGGGCTGGTGCACTGGGATGACCCTGAGGGATAGGATGGGAAGGGAGGTGGGAGGATGGTTCGGGATGGGGAACACATGTACATGTGAATGTATGGCAAAAAACCACTACAATATTGTAAAGTAATTAGCCTCCAATTACATAAATTAGTTTAAAAAAAAAAGAGATAAGGCACAAAAATTCTCTCTCATTTACCTGCTTTCTATTCCCAGAAAAGCATATCTGAGTTAGAAAATGCATGAGGACCTGATGCTCACCACTCTGCTCGACCTTCTTAGGCAAAGAATCCCCCCAAAGCATAGAGATAGCCCCAGAGATGACTGAATGGGGTGGCTGTGCTGTGACAAAATCACACTGTGGCAAATGGACGATGCTGCAGGTAGTATTGGTAAGATGTTAAAGAAATGGAAGGAAATGGTGCCTACTGTATTCTGGGCTATCTTCTGACTTGGGATGCTGTCCCATCCCTGGAGGCTGAGCAGGCTTGAGTCCCAATTGTGAACTCGCGTGGGGTAGACACAGCTTGTCAGGGCTTCATTTAACACTTTTTAAAGTTCTCCTGTGTGCTCCATCAGGCTGGAACAAGAATCCCACATGGAATCAAGACTCCAAGGAATTTCATGGCAAAATTCAGCTGGCCTCAGTCTCTGCTGGTGCTGGGGATTCCAGTCCAAGCCTTTTCCCTGGGAATGCTGCCTCCTAGCACCTAAGCTGGAGAAGGCAATGGCACCCCACTCCAGTACTCTTGCCTGGAAAATCCCATGGACAGAGGAGCCTGGTAGGCTGCAGTCCATGGGGTCGCTAAGAGTCGGGCACGACTGAGCGACTTCACTTTCACTTTTCACCTTCATGCATTGGAGAAGGAAATGGCAACCCACTCCAGTGTTCTTGCCTGGAGAATCCCAGGGACAGAGGAGCCTGGTGGGCTGCCATCTATGGGGTCGCACAGAGTCGGACACAACTGAAGCGACTTAGCAGCAGCAGCAGCACCTAAGCAGCCTCGGCAGTGTACTGCGGATACCGAAGAGATTACTCTGCATGGTCCCTTTGTGTGAAGCTTTAGGAGAAAAAGTAGTGAGGCTCAGTTCAGTTCAGTCACTCAGTCGTGCCTGACTCTTTGCGACCCCATGAATCGCAGCACGCCAGGCCTCCCTGTCCATCACCAACTCCCGGAGTTCACTCAAACTCACGTCCATCGAGTCGGTGATGCCGTCCGGCCATCTCATCCTCTGTCGTCCCCTTCTCCTCCTGCCCCCAATCCCTCCCAGCATC
The DNA here is from genome assembly GCF_029407905.1 of Bubalus kerabau. Classification (NCBI taxonomy): domain Eukaryota; kingdom Metazoa; phylum Chordata; class Mammalia; order Artiodactyla; family Bovidae; genus Bubalus; species Bubalus kerabau. The sequence goes on from NC_073642.1 coordinate 29,953,048, forward strand.
AGAGTCTTTTCCAATGAGTCAACTCTTCGCATGAGGTGGCCAAAGTACTGGAGTTTCAGTTTTAGCATCATTCCTTCCAAAGAACACCCAGGGCTGATCTCCTTTAGAATGGACTGGTTGGATCTCATTGCAGTCCAAGGGACTCTCAAGAGTCTTCTCCAACACCACTGTTCAAAAGCATCAATTCTTTGCGCTCAGCTTTCTTCACAGTCCAACTCTCAAGCCCTTTCCTGTTTGCTCAGGTAAATTTCACTCTATATTACAGCCCAGGAAGCCAACTTGCCCTCAGGCTCTGCTGTCCCCCAGGAACCAAAAGTGGACTTGAAAAGTGCTGCCACCTTGTGGGCATTTTTTGTAACTACAACTTAGTCACACTTGCACACACGCACTTCAATTCACAAGGCCTGGGGTTCCAGAGATGACAGCTGCCCTCAAGAAATGTCCAATGGCTGTCACCTGCAAAATAAATTCCAAACAAGGCCGACGTCCAGGAAGCCAACTGCCAAAGGTAAATTGTCCTCACACCCTTCAAGGGGGAAAAAACAAATGAAGAACAGACATACCCAAATATCTCTTCTCAAAGAAGATGCTCAGCATCTCTCAAAGCTGCAGCAATACCAGTCAAAAGGACAGCAGAAAATTAAACACTCACCCGGCCGACATCAGAAGTCTGCAGGCAATATATACAGGAGAGAGTCTGGAGGAAAAGAGTCTCCCAAGGCTGTCAATTTTAAAGCACATTGGCTGCAGCCAGTAGAATGATCAGTGTCCGATTGCCTGAAAAACTATGAAGTGAGGCTAAGTTTAGGATCTGACACTCCCGCACCTTAGCCTGTATCCTGAGAACACCATCAATTAAAAGGCACATGCACCCCAACAAACCTCCAGCACTGTTTCTTTCCTGTAGCCAAGACACAGGGTCTGCAAAATTCCCGGTAAGAGATGCAACCTTCAACAAGATGTCGTACATACATCTGGTAGACTGTTTCTCACTCATAAAAAACAGACACTAAAATTAGGGAATTATAACAATGGGAGACATAGGGATGGCCTAGAAAGATCAAAGGGAAAGCGAAGTCACTCAAGAGGAGAAAAATCCTGGCACAGGAGGTCTCATCTAGATCAAATGAGAACTTCATACAAGTCAAAAAATGAACATATCTGAAAAAGACTCTGAGAATTCAAACTCAAAAAAGCTGTTTCAGAAAAGTAAATAAATTAAGTGCAGGGACTGGAACAAATTAGGGGGTAAGCACTTAAAGGGACAATGAATCTGTACCTGTAATAAATCATCCATGGATGATCCTCATTCTTCCTACCTTCCATCCATAGACTGAGAAATTTATAGCACTAAGAGATAGGGCACAAAAATTCTCCTCTATATGACTGCATTCTATTCCCAGAAAAGTGTATTTGAGTTAGAAAATGCACAAGGACATTATGCTCACCACTCTAATTGAAATTCTAAGGTTAAAAGCCCCCCAAACCATAGAGATACCCCGAAGATGACTTACTACCTGAATCAGGGGGCTGTGTGGTGACAAAAATCACACTGTGGCTGTAGGAAGTATTGGCAAGATGGAAAAAAAAAAAAGGAAGGAAAGCAGTGCCTACTGTATTCTGTGAGACCTCCCTGACTTGGGATGCTATCCCATCCCTGGAGGCTGAGCAGGCTTGGGTCCCACTGCAGAACTGGGGTGGGATATACACAGGTGTGCTCTTCATTAAACATATTTTAAAAGTTCTACTGTGTGGTACATCTGGCTAGGACAAGAGTCCCGCATGGCATTAAAACCCTGTGGAATTCCAAAGCAAAATTCAGCTGGCCTCAATCTCTGCTGGTGCTGGGGACCCCAGCGCAGGCCTCCTCCTCCCTGGGAGTGCTGCCTCCTAGCACCTAAGCAGCTCTGCAGTGTACTGTAGACCCTGAAGGGATTAGCCTGCATGGTCCCTTTGTGAGAAGCTTTAGGTGGAAAAAGTAGTGAGGCTCAAGACCTTTCCTGTTTGCTCAGGCCAATTTCACAGCCCAGGAAGGTAATTTGCCCTCAGGCACTGCTTTCCCCCAGGAACCGAAGGCTCTCATGAAAAGTGCTGCCGCCTTGTGGACATTTTCTGTTACTACAACTTGATCACCCTTGCACACACGCACCTCAATTCACAAGGCCTGGGGTTCCGATAATGACAGCTGCTCTCAAGAAATATCCTGTGGCTGGCACCTGAGAAATAAATTCCCAACACAGCCGATGCACAGGAAGCCTACCGCCAAAGGTAAATTGTCCTCTTGCCCTTTAAGGAGAAGAGAAGAAAAAAAGAACAGACACACCCAAACCTCCCCTCTCAAACAAGATACGCTCAGCATCTCTCAAAGCTGCAGCAATGCCAGTCAAAAGGACAATAGAAAATTAAACTGCAGCACTCACATGGCGAGCCTCAGAAGTCTGAAGGTAATATATACAGGAGAGAGTCTGGAGGAAAAAGAATCCCCCAAGGCTGTCAATTTTAAAGCACATTGGCTGCAGCCAGTAGAATGATCAGTGTCTGATTGCCTGAAAAACTATGAAGTGAGGCTAAGTCTAGGATCTGACATATCTGAACCTTGGCCTATATCCTGAGAACATCATCAATTAAAAGGTACATATACCACAACAAACCTCCAGCACTCCTTACTTCCTGTAGTCAAGACACGCAGTCTGCAAAATCCCCGGTGAGAGATTAAACCTTAAACAAAATGTGGTACATATATCTGGTAGACAATTTTTCACTCATAAAATATAGACACTAAATTTAGAGAATTATAACACTGGGAGAAACAGGAATGGACCTTGAAGGATCATAGGGAAAGCGAAGTCAGGAGGGAGGGAAAAATCCTGGCATATGTGGTCTCATCTAGGTCAAATGAGAACTTCATACAAGTCAACAAATGAACATATGTGAAAAAGACTCTGAGAATTCAAACTCAGAAAAACTGTTTTTGGAAAAATAAATTAAGTGCAAGGACTGGAACTGTTGCAGGAAGGGGGACCCCTTCCGGGGCCTGAAACTGGACTCTTGTCTAACACTCGGAAATGAATTGTCAGAGGAGACACGTGCTGACAAAGCAAGAGATTTTATTGGGAAGGGGCACCCGGATGGAGAGCAGCAGGGAAAGGGAACCCAGGAGAACTGCTCTGCTGGGTGGCTTGCAGTCTCGGGTTTTATGGGGATGGGATTAGTTTCCGGGTTGTCTTTAGCCAATCATTCTGACTCAGAGTCCTTCCTGGTGGTGCATGCCTTGTTCAGCCAAGATGGATGCCAGAGAGAAGGATTCTGGGAGGTGGGCAGACATGTGGTGTCTCCTTTTGACCTTTCCTGAACTCTTCCGGTTGGTGGTAGCTTATTAGTTTCGTGTTCCTTACCTCTTGTCGTAAAACAACTCACGCAAATGGTTACTATGGTGCCTGGCCAGGCGGGTGGTTTCAGTCAGTGTGCGTCCCCTAACAGAATGAATTAGGGAGTAAGTACAGAAAGCACAACAAATCTGTACCTGTAATAAATCATCCATGGATTATCCTCATTCTTTCTACCTTCCATCCACATAGACTCAGAAATCTATAGCACTAAGAGGTAATGCACAAAAATTATTTTCTATGTTCCTTCTTTCTATTTCCAGAAAAGTATATGCATTAGAAAATGCATGAGGATGTGATGCTCACCTCTCTAATAGAACTCCTAAGGCAAAAAGCCCCCAAATACTATAGAGATACCCCAAAGATGACTTAGTACCTGAATCAGGGGGCTATGCGGTGAAAAAAATCATACTGCGCTAAATGGAGGATGCTGCAGGGAGTATTCGCAAGATGAAAAAACAGAACAAAACAAAACCAGAAGGAAAGCAGTGCCTACTGTATCCTGTGAGACTTCCCTACTTGGGATGCTATCTCGTCCCTGGAGGCTGAGCAGGCTTGGGTCCCACTGCTGAACTGGGGTGGGTAGATACAGCCTTGTGGGGGTGCCCTTCATTAAACCCTTTTTAAAGTTCTACTGTGTGCTACAGCTGCGGATACAAGAGTCCCACATTGAATGAAAACACGGAAAATTTCAAGGCAAAATTCGGCTGGCCTCAATCTCTGCTGGTGCTGGGGATCCCAACTCAAGCCTCCTCTTCCCTGGGAGTGCCACCACCTAGCACATAAGCACTCTCTGCAGTGTACTCTGGACCCAGAAGGGAATAGTCTGCATGGTCTCTTTGTGAGAAGCTTTAGGTGGAGAAAGTGAGGCTCAAGCCCTTTACTGTTTCCTGAGTAAAATTTTATTCTATTTCACAGTCCAGGAAACTAACTTACCCTCAGGCTCTGTTTGCCCACAAGAACCAAAGGTGGGCATGAAAAGGTAGATGTTTTCTGTAACTACAACTTGATCACTCTTGCTTACAGGCACCTCAGTTCACAAGTGCCGGGGTTCCATAAATGACAGCCACCCTCAAGTAATGTCCTGTGGCCAGCACCTGAGAAATAAATTCCAAACACATCTGACGTTCAGGAAGCCAACCAACAAAGGTAGTTGTCCTCACATCCTTTAAGGAAAAGAAAGAAAAAAACAAAAGACACATGCTACCTCCCCTCTCAAACAAGATGCTCAGCATCCCTCAAAGTTGCAGGAAAGCAAATCAAAAGGTTAATTAGAAAATTAAATCGCAACATGAACACAGCCAATGTCAGAAGTCTACAGGCAATAAATACAAGAGTGTGGAGGAAAAAGAATCCCCCAAGGCTGTTGGTGGCTATGCACATTGGCATCAGTCACCAGAATGGACAGTTTTCAAATGCTTGAAGAACTATGAAGTGAGGCTAAGTCTAGGATCTGACATTCCCGCACCTTGGCCTGTATCCTGAGCACACCATCAATTAAAAGGCACATGCACCCCAACAAACCTCCAGCACTGCTTCCTTCCTGTAGCTGAGACACGCAGTCTGCAAAATCCCCAGTGAGAGACTAAACCTTAAACAAGATGTGGTACATACATCCGGCAGACTATTTCTCAGTCATAAAAAACAACACTAAAACTAGGGAATTGTAACATGGAGACACAGCGAGGGACCTTGAAGGTTCATAGTGAAAGCGAAGACAATCAGGAGGAGAAAAATCCTGGGATATGAGGTCTCATCTAGGTCAAATGAGAATTTCATGAAAGTCAACAAATGAACATATCCGATAAAGACTCCGAGAATTCAAACTCAAAAAAAAAAAAAAAAAACTGTTTTGGGAAAATAAATAAATACAGTGCAGAGACTTGAGTGAATTAGGGGGTAAGCAGCGACAGGAGCAACAGATCTGTGCCCGTAATAAATCATCTGTGGTTTATCCTCATTCTTCCTACCCTCCATCCATATAGAGTCAGAAATCTAGAGCACTAAGAGTAAATCCAGGGAAATTCTTTTCTGTATTACTGCATTCTATTCCCAGAAAAGTGTATTTGAGTTAGAAAATGCACGAGGACGTGATGCTCACCCCTCTAATAAAAATTCAAAGGCAAAAAGCCCCCACAAACCATAGAGATGCCCCAAAGATGACTTAACACCTGAATCAGGCATCTGTGCGGTGACCAAAAGTACACTATGGCAAATGGACGATGCTGCAGGGAGTATTGGCAAGATTAGGGGAAAAAAAAAAAAAAAAAAAAAAAGCCAGAAGGAAAACAGTGCCTAAGTATTCTGTGAGACCTCCCTGACTGGGTTGCTATCCCACCCCTGGAGGCTGAGCAGGCTTGAGTCCCACTGCAGAATGGGGCTGGGGTAGACACAGCCTGGAAGGGTGCCCTTCGTTAAACACTTCTAAGTTCTACTGTGTGCTACGTCTGGCCGGGTCAAGAGTCCCACGTGGCATCAAAACCCTGAGGAATTTCAAGGAAAATTCAGCTGGCCTCAATCTCTGCTGGTGCTGGGGATCTCAGTTCAAACTTCCTCCCTCCTGGGAGTGCCGCCTTCTGGCGCCTAAGCAGCCTCAGCAGTGTACAGTAGACCCTGAAGGGATTAGTCTGCATGGTCCCTTTGTGAGAAGTTTTAGGGGGGGAAAGTAGTGAGGCTCAAGCCCTTTCCTGTTTGCTCCTGCAAATTTCACTCAATTTCACAGCCAGGAAGTGAACTTGCCCTAGGCTCCGCTGGACCCCAGGAAACAAGGGTGGGCATGAAAAAGTGTTGCCGCCTTGTGGACATTTTGTGTAACTACAACTTGAAAACCCTTGCTCACAGGAACCTCAAGGAAATGGCAACCCACTCCAGTGTTCTTGCCTGGAGAATCCCAGGGACGGGGGAGCCTGGTGGGCTGCCGTCTATGGGGTCGCACAGGGACCGACTCTGTGCAACCCCATAGACGGCAGCCCACCAGGCTCCCCCGTCCCTGGGATTCTCCAGGCAAGAACACTGGAGTGGGTTGCCATTTCCTTCTCCAATGCATGAAAGTGAAAACGCTCAGTCGTGTCCGACCATTAGCAACCCCATGGACTGCAGCCTACCAGGCTCCTCCATCCATGGGATTTTCCAGGCAAGAGTACTGGAGTGGGGTGCCATCGCCTTCTCTGCATAAGGCCTAGGGTTCTGTTAATGACAGCTGCCGTCAAGAAATGTCCTGTGGCCGTCACCTGAGAAACAAGTTCCAAACACAGCCGACATTCAGGAAGCCAGTCACCAAAGGTGTCCTCACAGTATAACTGGGGAAAAACAAAGAAAGAAGAACAGACACACCCAAACCTCCCCTCTGAAACCAGATGCTCAGGATCCTTCAAGCTGCAAGAATGCCTGTCAAAAGGACAAAAGAAAATTATATTGCAACACTCACATGGCCAACCTCAGAAGTCTACAGGCAATACATACAGAAAAGAGGCTGGAGGAAAAGATTCCCCCAAGGCTTTGGTGGCAATGCACATTGGCGGCAGCCACTAGAATGGACAGTCTCTGAATGCCTGAAAAACTGTGAAGTCAGGCTAAGTCTAAGATCTGACATTCCCTCACCTTAGCCTGTATCCTGAGAACACCACCGATTAAAAGCCACATGCACCCCAACAGACCGCCAGCACTGCCGCCTTCCTGTAGCCAAGACAGGCAGTCTGCAAAATCCCCGGTGAGAGATTAAACCTAAACAAGATGTCATACTTACATCCGGTACACTATTTCTCACACCTAAAAACTGACTCTGAAATTACGAAATTATAATACTGGGAGACACAGGGATGGATCTTGAAGGATTATAGGCAAAGAGAAGTCAGGCAGGCAGAAGAAGATCCTGGTATATGAGGTCTCATTTAGGCCAAATGAGAGCAGATGTACAAGGCAACACACTTACATCCCAGAAAGAGACTCTGAGAATTCAAAGTCAAACACAAGGTTCCAGAAAAATAAATAAATAAAGTGAAGGGCAGGGTCTAACTAGGGGGTAAGTACCTAAAGCGACAGCAAACCTGTACCCGTAATAAATCATCCATATGGATTCTCCTCGTTCATCCTTCTTTCCATCCAGCTGCTGCTAAGCTAAGTCACTTCAGTTGTTTCTGACTCTGTGTGACCCCATAGACAGCAGCCCACCAGGCTCCCCGGTCCCTGGGATTCTCCAGGCAAGAACACTGGAGTGGGTTGCCATTTCCTTCTCCAATGCATGAAAGTGAAAAGTGAAAGTGAAGTCACTCAGTCGTGTCTGACCCTCAGGGACCCCATGGACTGCAGCCTCCCAGGCTCCTCTGCCCGTGGGATTTTCCAGGCAAGAGTACTGGAGTGGGGTGCCATTGCCTTCCATCCATCCAGACAGATAAACATGTAGCCTTAAGAGATAAGCCACCAAAAATTATCTCCCATCTATCCTGGTTTCTATTCCCAGAAAAAGTGTATCTGAGTTAGAAAATGCTTGAGGACATGATGCTCACCACTCTGCTTGACCTTCTTAGGCAAAAAGTCCCCAGAAAGCATAGAGATACTCTCAGTTCAGTTCAGTTGCTAAGCCGTGTCGGACTCTTTGTGACCCCATGAATCATAGCACACCAGGCCTCCCTCTCCATCACCCACTCCCGGAATTCACTCAAACTCACATCCATCAAGTCAGTGATGCCATCCAACCATCTCATCCTCTGTCGTCCCCTTCTCCTCTTGCCCCCAATCCCTCCCAGCATCAGAGTCTTTTCCAGTGAGTCAACTCTTCACATGAGGTGGCCAAAGTATTGGAGTTTCAGCTTCAGCATCAGTCCTTCCAAAGAACACCAGGACTGATCTCCTTTAGGATGGACTGGTTGGATCTCCTTGCAGTCCAAGGGATTCTCAAGAGTCTTCTCCAACACCCATGAACAGTATGAAAAGAGATATCCTGGAGATGACTTAATACCTGAATGGGGTGGCTGTGCTCGACAAAATCACACTGTGGCAAATGGACGATGCTGCAGGTAGTATCGGCAAGATGTTAAAGAAACGGAAGGAAAGCAGTGCCTACTGTATTCTGGGCTACATCCATGACTTGGGATGCTATCCCATCCCTGGAGGCTGAGCAGGTGTGGGTCCCAATTGTGAACTTGCATGGGGTAGACACAGCCTGGCAAGGTTCCCTTCATTGAACAGTTTTTAAAGTTTTCTTGTGTGCTCCGTCTGGCTGGGACAATAGTCCCACATAGAATCAAGGACCTGAGGAATTTCATGGCAAAATTCAGCTGGCCTCAATCTCTGCTGGAGCTGAGGATTCCAGCTCAAGCCTCCTCCTCCCTGGGAGTGCTGCCTCCTAGCACCTAAGCAGCATCTGCAGTGTACTATGGATTCTGAAGGGATTACTCTGCATGGTCCCTGTGTGTGTGAAGCTTTTGGGGAGAAAGGTAGTGAGGCTCAAGCCCTTTCTGGTTTGCTGGCAAATTTCACACTATTTCAGAACCCAGGAAGCCAACTTGCCCTCAGGCTCTTCTGTCCCCCAGCAACCAAAGGTGGGCATGAAAAAGTGCTGCCGCCTTGTGGACATTTTCTGTAACTACAACTTGATCACCCTTGCTTACAGGCACCTCAATTCACAAGGCCTGGGGTTCCAATAATGACAGCTGTCCTCAAGAAATATCCTATGACTGGCACTTGAGAAATAAATTCCCAACACAGCTGACATTCAGGAAGCCAACTGCCAAAGGTAAATTGTCCTCACACCCTTTAAGTGGGGGGAGGAAAACTCCCCTCTCAAACAAGTCCCTCAAAGCTGCATGACAATCAAATGGAGAATAGAAAATTAAGTGGCAACACTTAACGGGCCAATGACAGAAGTCTACCCACAATAAATACAGGAGGAAAAAGAATCCCCCAAGGCTTTGGTGGCAATGCACATTGGCAGCAGCCAGTAGAATGGATAGTCTCGAAATGCCTGAAAAACTATGAAGTTAGAATAAGTCTAGGATCTGACATTCCCACACCTTGGCCTATATTCTGAGAACACCATTGATTAAAAGGCACAGGCACCCCAACAAACCTCCAGCTTCCTTCCAGTAGCCAAGACACACAGTCTGCAAAATCCCCAGTGAGAGGTTCAACCTTCAACAAGATATGGTACATACATCTGGTAGACAATTTCTCATCCATAAAATATAGACACAAAAATTAGGGAATTGTAACACTGGGAGACACAGGGAGGGACCTTGAAGGATCATAAGGAAAGTGATCAGTCAGGAGGAGAAAAATCCTGGGATATGAGGTCTCATCCAGGTCAAACGAGAACTTCATACAAGTCAGCAAATGAACATATCTGACAAAGACTCTGAGAATTCAAACTCAAAAAAACTGTTTCAAAAAATAAAGTGCAGAGACTGGAACGAATTAGGGGGTAAGCACTTAAAGGGACAACAAATCTGTACCTGTAATAAGTCATCCATGGATGATCCTCATTCTTCCTACCTTCCATCCATATAGACTCAGAAATCTATAACACTAAGAGATAATGCACAAAAATTCTTTTCTATGTTACTGCATTCTTTTCCAGAACAGTGTGTCTGAGTTAGAAAATGCACAAGGACGTGTTGCTCACCACTCTAATCGAACTTCAAAGGCAAAAAGCATCACAAACCATAAAGATATCCCAAAGATAACACCTGAATTAGGGGGCTGTGTGGTGACAAAAATCACATGATGGCATTGGACGACGCTGCAGGGAGTACTGGCAAGCTGTTAAAAAAAAAAAAAGGAAGGAAAGCAGTGACTGCTGTATTCTGTGAGACCTCCCTGACTTGGGAAGCTATCCCATCCCTGGAAGCTCAGATGGCTTGGGTCCCACTTCTGAACCAGGGTAGGGTATACACAGCTGTGCCCTTCATTAAACACATTTTTAAATTTTACTGTGTGCTACGTCTGGCAGGCACAAGAGTCCCACATGGCATCAAAACCCCAAGTAATTTCAAGGCAAAATTCAGCTGGCCTCAACTTCTGCTGGTGCTGGGGATTCCAGCTCAAGCCTCCTCCTCCCTGGGAGTGCCACCCCCTAGCATCTAAGCAGCCTCTACAGTGTACTGTAGACCTTGAAGGAATTAGTCTGCATGGTCTCTTTGTGAGACGTTTTAAGGGGAAAAAGTAGTGTGGCTCGAGCCCTTTCCTGTTTGCTCAGTCCAATTTCACACTGTTTCACAGCCCAGGAAGCTAACTTGCCCTCAGGCTCTTCTTTCCCCCAGGAACCAAAGGTGGGCATGAAAAAGTAGACATTTTCTGTTACTACCACTTTATCCCCCTTGCACACAAGCACCTCAATTCACAAGGCCTGGGGTTCCATTAATGACAGCTGTTCTCAAGAAATGTCCTGTGTCCAGCACCTGAGAAATCAATTCCAAACTCAGCTGACATCGAGGAATCCAACCATCAAAGGCAAGTGGTCCTTACACTCTTTGAGGGGAAAAAAAAAAAAGAAAAAGAACACCCAAACCTCCTCCTCAAAACAAGATGCTCAGAATCTAATTGCTGAATGGATGCAATGAAAAGGACTTTGGAAAATCAAATCGTAACACTCACATGGCCAACATCACGAGTCCATAGGCCGTAAGTGTGGGAGAAGTTCTGGAGTAGAAATAATTCACCTGGGCTGTCCTTGGGATTAGACTGGCAGCAGCCAGTAGAATGGACAGTCTCCAAATACCTGAATTAAACTGTCAAGTTGGCCTAAGCCTAGGATCTGACATCCCTGAACCTTGGCCTATATCCCGAGATCACCATTGACCAAAAGGCACCCGCACCCCACCAAACCTCCAGCACGGCTTTGTTCCAGTAGCCAAGACACGCAGGCTGCAGAATCCCCAATTAGAGATTAAAGCTTAAACAAGATGTGGCACATTTATTTGGTAGGCTATTTCTCAGTCATTAAGATTTGTCCCTGAAATGAGGGAATTACGACACTGAGAGCCACAGGCATGGAGCTTGAAGGATCACACACAAAGGGAATTCAGTCAGGAAGAGGAGGATGATGGTATGTGAGGTCTCATCCAGGTCATATGAAAATAGACTTACAAGTCCACAAATTGATAACCCAGAAAGAAACTCTGAGAATTCAAAGTGAAACAAATGGTTTTGGAAAATAAATAAGTAAAGTGAAGGGCCTGGAATGAATTAGGAGTTCTTTACCTAAAGTGGCAATGAATCTGCATCTGTAATGAATAATCCCTGGTGCCTGAACAGGCTTGGCTCCCATTGTGAACTGGAGTGGGATTGAGACAGCCTGGTAGGGTGGCCTTCACTGAGCCCTTTTTAAACCTCTACTGTCTGCTTCACTCTGGCTGGGACCAGATCAGAGCTGGATCAAGTCCTTGAGGATCTTGTAGGCAATAGTCACCTTGCTTCCACTTTTCCTGTTGCTGGGGTTCCCAGCTTGTCTCCTTACTCACACTGTAGCCTCCTAGGCACCTTAGCCCGCTCAGCTGGGTGCTACGGCCCCCACTGGGATTAGTCTAGTTAAGGTTAAGGGTGTGAAGCTTTAGAAGGAGGAAGGACTGGGACGCAAGCCATTTCGTGTTTGCTCAGGCACATTCCGCTCTATTCACAGCCCAGGAAGCCAACTTTTCCTATGGCTCCGTCTGCCACAGGAACCAAAGGCGGGCTTGAAAAAGTGCTGCTTCCTTGTGGACATTTCCTGTAACTACAACTTGATCACTCCTGCTCATAGGCACCTCAATTCACAGGGCCTGGGGTTCCATTAATGACAGCTGCCTTCAGGAAAGGTCCTGGTGCAGGGATTGCTGAATAAATTCCCAACACTCCCAACTATCTAAAAGCCACTCACCACTGGCAAATTTTTCTCACACTCTTTAAGTAGGAATTTATATAAAATACCACACTGTCTCACAGGATAAGATGCTCGGCAGTAATTAGGAGTGCTAATTCCCACTGTTAGTGGGAATGTACATTGGCAACATTCTCTATAAGGGATTGTCTCCACATGCCAGGAAAAAAAAAAAAACTATCAAGAGAGCTAAACCTAGAATCTGAACTCATATTTTCATAAATGAAATATAGAAAATAACATTTTCACACCTGGAAATACATACCCTTATTTCTCAAAGGAAATACAAAAATTTGATTTTCTTATATGAATACACCTATATTTTAATACAAGTAAAATAGAAAATTTGATTTTCATGTATGAACATATGCACCCATAATTTCATATAGGAAATATAGAAAATTAGATTTTCTTATAAGGAAATATGCACCTATAGTTTCATATAGGAAACAGAAAATTCAATTTTCATATATGGATATATGCACCCATGTTTTCTTACATGATATATAGAAAATTCTATTTTCATGTATAGAAATATCCACCCATATTTCATAGAGGAAATACAGAAAAGATTGAAATAATGCCATTTTCAGCAACACAATCCTGGAGGTAATCAAAGTGAAGTCAGAAACACAAAAACAAATACCGTATGATATCACTTACATGTGGAAATTAAAATACGACACAAATGACCTTACCTATGAAAGAGAAACAGATTCACAGGTATAGAGAGCTAATGGGGAAAGTGACGTGGGCGGCTAAGGTAGGGGTAGAGGATTAAGAGATACAAATCACTATGTAAACATAAATTAGCTACAAGTTTATAATACACAGCAGAGGGAAACATACACATTATTTTGTAATAACTTTCAATGGAGTAGGGTTTGTAAAAACATTGAATCACTAGGTTGTACACGCAAGGCAAGTATAGTAATGTAAATTAACTGTATGTCATTTAAAAAAACAGTTGATGGCTAGCTACAAACAAAAAAAACAATCAACAGGAGAAAATAAGCAATATAAAGATGGGAATTTTTCAAAACTAAAAGATTCCATCAAGAAATTAACTTTGATGAGATTTTTAAAAATCACATAAAGTAGATTTACTCTTTTCATTTTTGCTTCACAAAGAAACAATTAGTCAAGTTAGTCTAACTATAGGGTAAATTTTTTTTTTTAAAGTTAAGTTGCTTTTTTCAATGTTCTCTGAGAAAACCCTTTTTTTAATCATCATTTTTGATGCCTACATTTTGATTTCCGTTCACAATGCCTTAAAATAGCAGTCATTGAGCAATCTTCTTGTTTCAAATGAAGATTTTGGTGCGTACCAAGAGGCAAGACAGTACACTTGGGTTACAAAAGTTAAGTCTTTAAAAGCATTACTCAAAGGCACAATGATTTCCATTATGGTCCCTGGACTGGTATCCGCAAATCTAGTAAATCGGAAGCTCCGGAACTGCCATCTGACAATTGCAGTTAATACACTGTCAGGTGAATCTGAGGCAGTGAGGCACACGCAAGTCTGAGAGCTACTGCCCTACAAGTCCAGGCGAAACTCACGATTTGCCAACACAAAGTTGTAAGAATTTATGTTAGTTATAGTAAAATGCTGATTCTTTAAAGAACAATAACAAAGGAGTTCACATTACACAAGTGTATATCCATCTTTCACATGTAAAATATGGAAACTTCTATTTGTAAATATGAATATGTACCCATATTTTCATATATTAAAGACAAAATTATGTTTCATATATGTTAATCTGCCCCATATTTCCACACATGAAATACAGAAATGATTAAAATAATGCCATTTTCAGGAACAGGAACCTAGATATTACCATATTAAGTGAAGAGAGAAAGCAAAGGCAAATACCATATCACCTATATGTGGGATGTAGCATGTGACACAAATGAACTTATCTATGAAACAGAAATAGGCTCACAGATGCAGAGCACTAATGCTTACCAGTGGGCAGAGGGAGGTGAGAGGGGCCAGCTGGGGCAGAGGATTAAGAGATACAAACCACTATGTACAAGATAAATAAGAAACAAGGATACACTATACAGCAACCAGGAATATGGCCAGTATTTTGTAATACCTCTAAACAGAGTATATTACATACAAATATTCAATCACTATGCTGTATCCCAAAACAAATATAGTCATGTAAATCAGATGTACTTCAATTTTTAAAAAATAGTTGCTGGCTAGCTATAAACACAAAAAATAATCAATAAGAAACAAAGTTAGCAAAATAAAAATGAGAAATTTTCAAAAATAGAAGACTTCATCAAGAAACTAATTATGTGATTTTAAAAAATCACATAAAGTAGGTTTACTCTTTTTATTTTTGCTTCACAAAGAACTGATTAGTTAAATCAAGGCAATTAATCTAACTATAGGATAAATTTTTTTTAACTTGCTTTTGTTTATCTTCTGAGAGAGCACTTTAATGTGCTTTCATTTTGAGTTCAGTTCAGAATGCTCTAATGAAGAAGTCACTTACCAATCTTCTTATTTCATATGAAGACTTTTGTGAGTGTTAAAATGTAAGACAGTATACTTGGGTTAGAAGAGATACATTAAATAAAAGTCATAATGATTTTCATTATGACCCCTAGACTGGTATGTGGAAATCTACTAAATTAGAACCTCTGGCTCTACAGTCTGACAATGTGAGTTAATAAGCTGTCGACTAAAAAATATAGTCACAACCTGAAAGCAGAGAGTTATTTTATTTGGGGGGAATGTTTGGGACTCCGAGCCCCAGAGACAGCATCTCAGTAGCTCTAAGGAAACGCTCCAAGGAGGCTATCAACAAGTTTGCAACAAAGGGAGCAGGCAGTCTGAACTGAACCTGAAGATCAGGTATCCGGGAATTCAGCATTCTATGTATGCAAAGATGCAAGCCTCTGGGTCACTGAATTCATTCCCGTCATATGCACCTCAGCTGTCTGGGGCCAACCCTGTCTCCTTGTTCAGCTTGCTTCTTGCATTCCCCCAGTTCCTCTGCAATCACCGTGGAGGGTGGCACCATTCACTGGATCGGAGTTTGGGGAGCTCTTATTGGAGGCCAGAGATCACTGCTGGTTATGACGTTACTTGTTTATTAACATGGCAGGAGACATTTTCATTTCACAAAACTGTCCAGGTGATTCTGAAGCACATTGAAGTTTGAGAGCTATTGCCCTGCAAGTCCAGGTGAAACTCATGATTTACCAATACAAAGTTGTAAGAATTAGTATCATCAGAAGTTAGAGTAAAATCCTGCTTCTTTTCTTGAAAAAACAATAGCAAAGGAATTCACTCTACAAATGTACATACCCATATTTTCATATATGAAATATAGGGAATTCTACATGCATGTATGAAGTATGCTCCCATATTTCCATACATGAACTATAGGAATTCTACTTTCATGGGTAAAATATGCCATATTTTCATACAAGAAATATAGGAAATTCTACATGCATGTATGAAATAACCCCCATATTTTCATACATGAAATATAGAAAATTCTTCCTTCATGTATGAAGTGTGTCCCTATAATTTCACACATGAAATACAGGAGATTCTACTTTCATGTATGAAATATGCCTCTACATTTTCATAGATGAAACAAAAAATTCTATTGCCATAGATGAAAATCTGCCCCCATATTTCCATATATGAAATTGAAAAGTCCATATTTCATATATGAAATTTGCACCTATATTATCATACATGAAATATAGAAAATTCTATCTTAATATATGAAATATGCACATGGCTTGGGCTTCTGTTTCATCCCTGGAGGCTGGGCAGTCTTGGTTTTCATGGCTGCACTGTGGTGGGGTTGAAACGACCAGACAGGGTGCCCTTAATTTAGTGATTAAACCTCTACTGTCTGGTTTGATCTGGCTGGGACCACAGTTCCTAGTGCATCCAGAGAATGGTGTCCTGACCGTCTGGCTTTGAGGACCTTGGAAAAGTCACCTAGCCTCTAGGTCTCCTCGTGTTGGGGTTCCCAGCTCAAGCTTCCTTACTGAGAGTGCAGCCTCCTAGGCACCCCGGCTGGGTGTTGCGGCCCTGGCTGGGATTAGTCTGGGGTCGGGGTGTGAAGCTTTAGGGGGAAGAAGTAGTGAGACACAAGCCCTAAGTGTTTGCTCAGGCACATTCCACATGAATTCACAGCCCAGGAAGCCCACTTTCCCTAAAGCTCCGGTTGCCTCAGGAACCAGAGATGGGCGTGAAAAAGTGTCGCCACCTGTAGACATTTCCTTTGACTACAGCCTAACCACTGGGGCTTACTGGCACCTCCAATTCACAACACTTGAGGTTCTCTTAATGACAACTGCCCTCAGCAAAGAGCACTGAAGAAACGAATTCCAAACACAACATTCAAGTCAGTTTCAAGTATATCTCAGCATATTTACAGAAATCTGTAGCTGTCATAGATAATCCAAAAGGATTGCCTCCTTCCTTCCTTCCATATATACACAGAAATCTGTATCTCTAATAGATACTCAAGAAGGACCTGATGTTCAGGACTTGGAACTGTGCTTAACCTTTTGCAATAACCTCTATGGCAAAATAATCCAAAAAAGAACAGGTATGCTGTATATACATGTCATAACTGAATCCAGCAATTGTACACTGACAACAAGCACAAATCAGCAAGCACAAATTGACTATACTCCAACATAGCATTGGCATGAGATTAAAGAAAAGGAAAAAAAGCAATGCCTAGTTTACTCCCTGCAACCTCCCCAATTAGGCTGCTATCCCACCCCTGGAGCCTGAGCAGATGTGTGCCTCATGTCTGGACTGGGGTGGTCGAGACAACCAAAATTTTGAGAGAGATGGGTAACCCTGAGATTTCGGCCCACTACATACAATAGCCAAGACAGGGAATCAAGCTAATTGTAGAAACACAGATGAATGTACACAGATGATAGGGTACATATACACAGTGCGATAGTTCTCAACCTTAAAGAAATAGGAAATAAGGCCAAGCATGGCCACAGGAAAGAAAGTAGAGATGATCATTCCAAGTGAAGTAAGGGAGACAGGGAGAGACAAATATCGTATGATATCACTTCTGCTGCTGCTAAGTTGCTTCAGTCGTGTCCGACTGTGCGACCCCATAGACGGCAGCCCACCAGCCTCCCACATCCCTGGGATTCTCCAGGCAAAAATACTGGAGTGGGTCGCCATTTCCTTCTCCAATACATGAAAGTGAAAAGTCAAAGTGAAGTCGCTCAGTTGTGTCCGGCTCTTAGCAGCCCCATGGACAGCAGCCTACTAGGCTCCTCCGTCCATGGGATTTTCCAGGCAAGACTACTGGAGTGGGGTGCCATTGCCTCTAGGTGTAAGCTAAAAGATGGATACAAATGAACTTCTTGCCTGGAGATACAGCCTCACAGACTTAGAAAATAAGCTTTCGGTCACTAATATACAAGGATGTGTGGCATGGAGAAGTGAGCTGCTTCAGACTAGTGTATGCATACTAGTATTGATAACATAAATGTCCAGGACCCTCTGTAGGACGCAAGGAAACTTACTCCACACTCTGTAATAACCTGTATGGAAAAAAATACATCTATGTATTAAGAAAAGTAAAACAAGTTGTGGTAGAAGGAAAAGGGAACCTCCCCCCTCCCAAGATTGTAATTCACCTATATGAGTGCTAAGTTGCTCAGCTGTGTCCGGCTCTTTGTGACCCTATGGACTGTAGCCCTCCACCTCTTATGAGATTCTCCAGGCAACAATACTGGAGTGGGATTCCCTTCTCTGGGGGATTTTCTCAACGCAGGGATCAAACCCACATATCTTTGTATCTCTTGCATTGGCAGGCAGATTCTTTACCACTAGTGCCACCTGACTCCAGTTCAAATAATGGGAGAGAAGCAGGAAAAATGAAAAAGAAATGCTAACTCTACATCCCTCAGGACATAGTGACCGAGGCTGGTGTCACACACCTGGCGAGTCCTGGGGCTGAGGGAGCTGGGGGCATGGGGCAGGCAGTGTGCCTCCACAATGGACCTGGAGAGCCTGTGGCCTCAGCAGAGTGCTGAACCTCCAAATACAGGCAGAATCAATTAAGAGGTTGGAATTAACACATACACGTTACTATATATAAAATAGGTAATCAAAAAGCACCTACTGAATAGCATAGGGAAGTTTATGAACACACTCTAATCACCTGTAGGCAAAAAACAACCCAAAAGAGAATAAACATCTATGTATTAATATAACTGAACTGGGTTCCTGTAAGCCTGAAACGAACACAACATCAGAAATCAACTATATTCCAATAAAAAACAACAAGGAAATTGCAGGGGGAAAAAGCAATGCAGCGTGAAGGAGTTCTGCTGCCTTGTGTAAAAACACCATGAAGAGCTGAACTGCTGGGCATTTAATATTCAGGAGGATCCAGGTTTTTGTAGCCGTTCAGTGGCGACTGCATGGACTGCAGGACGCCAGCCTTCCCTGTCCTTCAATAAGCAAACTTCACCGAGAGTTTGCTCAAACTCATGTCTGTTGAGTGGGTGCAAACCACTGCTGCTGCTGCTAAGTCGCTTCAGTCGTGTCGGATTCTGTGCGACCCCATAGACGGCAGCCCACTAGCCTCCCGCATCCCTGGGATTCTCCAGGCAAGAACACTGGAGTGGGTTGCCATTTCCTTCTCCAATGCATGAAAGTGAAAAGTGAAAGTGAAGTCGCTCAGTCGTGTCCGACTCTTTGCGACCCCATGGACTGCAGCCCACCAGGCTTCTCCGTCCATGGGATTTTCCAGGCAAGAGTACTGGAGTGGGGTGCCATTGCCTTCTCCTAGTACAACTCAATTAAAAAAACAAAAACCCAACTCAATAAAAAAAATCAGCCAAAGACCTAAGTGCGTATTTCTCTGAAGATGTCATAGAGATAGTCATAAAGAACATGAAAAGATGCTCAGCATCCCTAGTTCTTTGGTGGTTTGTGGTTTAGTCGCTAAGTCGTGCCTGACTATTGTGACCCCATGGACTGTAGCCTGCCAGGCTCC
Organism: Bubalus kerabau; assembly: GCF_029407905.1. NCBI lineage: Eukaryota > Metazoa > Chordata > Mammalia > Artiodactyla > Bovidae > Bubalus > Bubalus kerabau. The sequence continues at coordinate 29,972,313 of NC_073642.1, forward strand.
TCTGTCCGTGGGATTTTCAAGGCAAGAATACTGGAGTGGGTTGCATTTCCTTCTCCAGAATATCTTCCAGACCCAGGAATTGAACCCAGGCCTCCTACATTGCAGGCCAATTCTTTACCAACTAAGCTATGAAGGAAGGTTCCAGTTCTTTAAGAAAGGCAAATCAAATGATCACACTGATCAGATCGGCCACATTGAAAACCCACAACAATAAATTCTGCAGAGGGTGTGGAGAGAAAGGAACCCTCCTACACTGTTGGTGGGAATGTAAATCGGTATATCCACTAGGGAGAACATTATGGAGCTTCTTTTAAAAACTAAACAGAGAAGAATCCAGTGATACAGCTACCCAGAAATCCCATACCTAGGAGTAGATCCAGAAAAAACCAAAATTTTAAGACACCTGCACCCCAAAGAACATGGCAGGACTGGATACAATGGCCAAGACAGGGAAGCAACTTATATGTACAAGTACAGATGAATGGATACAGAAAATGGGGTAAATATACACAATGCAATATTGCTCAGATATAAAGAAGGATGAAATAATGCCATTTCCATTTAGAGGGAAGAAACTTGTGATCATACTGAGTGAAGTAAATGAGACAGGGAAAGACAGATAATATAGAATATCACTTCAATGGATAAAAATGAACTTCATTACAAAAGACAAACAGATTCACAGACTTAGAAACTTACAGTTAGCAAAATGGGAAATTGGGGGCAGGAAGTAATTAGCTGGTACAGCTCAACATTCACACCTTAAAACAGATGCTGGTGTTGCTTAGTTATGTTCTTTTTGACTCCATGGACTGTAGCCTGCCCAGCCCCTTTGTCCATGGGATTCTCCAGGCAAGAATACTGGAGTGAGTTGCCATTTCCCCCTCCAAGGGATCTTCCCAAACCAGGGATCGAACCTGTGTCTCCTGAAAGTCCCCTGCACTGCAGGTGGATTCTCTACCACTGAGCCAGCAGGGAAGCCATAAAACAGGTGCTGAAGGGCTGTTAATAGTCACAAATTTGACAGGGCTTTAAATGACACCTGCCCTCAAGAAATGTCCCGGGGTAAATCATCAGAAAAGAATACCAAACAGGACCAAGTTTTAAGAAGCCAGTTTCAAGAGGTACACTGTACTCACAAGGTATAAAGTAGTAAAAGCACATGGAAAGGTTACTCCACATCAATCACTATTAACAATGCCAATCAAAACTATGATAAGGTATCACCTCACACGGGGCACAGCAGCCATCACTGAAAAGATCTACAAAGAATAAAGATAAAATAAATAAGGAAAATAAAAGATCTGCAAAGAATGTATGGAAAATGAAATCTTCCTACAATCTTGGTGGGAATGTAAATGGTGAAGCCACTATGGAAAACAGCATGAAAGTTTCGAGGAACACAAGACATAGAGGTATCATATGATCCTGCAATCCCACTCATGGGCTTAGGTCCAGGGAAATCACCATTCAAAACGACATGTGCACCTTGATTTTCAGGGCAGCACTATTTATAATAAGCCCTAGAATCCACCTGAGGACTATGAGGACATCTATACACTAGAATACTGCTCATCCATAAAACAGAACGAAACAAGGATACTGTCAGCAGCACGGATGGACTAAGAAATTATCATACGAAGTGAGGTAAGTCAGAAAGAAAAAGACAAATAACATGAGTTATCACATACAGGTGGAATGTATAAATTCATACCAATGACCTAATGTACAAAACAGACTCACAGCCTGAGAAAATCTGATTATGATTATCCAAAGAAAGCTAGAAAGGAGGGATAAATTAAGAATTTAGGATTTAAATACACGCGGATCAAATTGATAATCAAATAGGACCTAGTGAATACAACAGGGAACTCTACTGAACAAACTGTAATAATTTATATGAGAAAAAAATAGGAAAAGAAAATTTTATGTAAAATCAAATTCCTGTACAACTAAAACTACCAAAACAATGGAAATCAACTTGACTCCAATATAAAATAAAAATTAAATTACAAATTAAATTACCTGAGATCCATCTAGGGGACACCAGACAGTGGTGACCCTGTGGATTAGATATGTGATATGCAATGACATTAATATGACACCACCAAAGGTTTTCACTCAGCAGAACACAGAGCAGCCACTTGCTCAGAGGTACCTGGCCTCGTGTGAATGTGACAAGGTGAAAAGGAAAAGGACCACAGGTTAATCAGGGCAACACCCTCAATTCCCAGATGTTGGGGATCTCCGAGGGGGACCAGGCACACTGCAGGTAAAGAGCCGATATGGGGTCTCTGGGTACAGAATCCTGACCCATGAAGATGGGGTGAGACCCACACAATCCCCAAACCCCGCACCCAGGGTCACATAACCCTTGGTTAGGACACCAGTATCTGCTGGTTGGGCCTCTAAAGTGGGAAACGAGTGGGTTCCTGTAACCTCCTGTGCAGGGGTTAATAGCTGCCTGTTGCTCTGGCTAAGCCATGAGAAAATCATCATGGGAAAAGAATAAAAGCAAAATACAGCAATACAACATAACCCAAATAAAAGTACACCGGGTTGGTCAGTTGGGGTTGTCATGCCCTGCTAGGCTAAGGAAAAACATAGTGTGGACTTTGGAACGCCAGGTCAGTGCAAATTCAGAACACTGCTTGTGCACACACTAAGATGTTTTCCCAAGGCTTATGCGGGTCTGTGACCTCCAGCTAGGTGATAGCCCTTGTACAAGAAAATAACAAAGATAGTTTAAAGTAGTCAATAAAATGGAGAACGTGACTGGGGACACAGGAGGTTGACTTCATCGTAGCACGACAGACACTTTCTGCTTGCCAAGACACTAAATAAGAGTGATGTGGCGAAGGAACAGGGATCTTGACCCAGGAGGTCTTGAGTCCCCCAGTCCCATCTTTAAAACTTTAATTCCGTCTCTAGCTTCTTTTTAAACTGTGTGTCAACCACTTTTGATCCCTACCTGCTGTGCTGGCCGCAGCACTCCCGGGATGGTAGAAAGAAGCGTGGGGTCGGTCTCCTCTCCCCACACTTGTCCCAGAGAAGTCCTCCTCTCTTCCCTTTGGTTCTGTGTGATATTTACTGTTTTTCACAGCTGTCATGATAATGTTGAGCACACTACCTTGGTTCTGGCAGGCTCGGTTTTTCCTTGTCCCACTGAGGTGTAGAGAAAACACACCATGCACAGGGCTGGAAGACGAGGTCCAGGTCTCTGCTGAGTAGGGACGATCTACCAGGAGGAGATCACAGCAGCGACCTCACCTGCTGCCCATTGGCCTTTTATGCCCTGTAATCAATTGCCCAGATAAACCTGCTCCCTTCCCACCATGCTTGTCCTGGTAAATGGGAATAACTACCAGGTAGGCCACCTAAGGAGTCTCCAGGAGCCCCAGGGAGGGTGAATCTTGAAGGGATAAAGGAGGCAAACAGGCACATGTCTATAAAGTGAATGGCATAAAGCATTAATTCCTAAACACAAATGAAACTCACATGTATTCATCCCTTTTTCTTAGCTTTGTGTGTGTGGGGTCTCCCCGTACACGTGATCCTGACCCATGGAGATGGGGTGGGACTCACACAGCCCCCAGACCCCCGACCTGGGGTCACACGTCCTCTTGGTCAGGACACCAAGGCTGTGGTTGGCGGACTCACAATGTGTAAACAAGCCAGGTCCCTGGGACCTCTGGGGACCCTAGAAAGAAGTGTAGGAATCATCTCCTCTCCCTACAATTGTCCCTGAGAAGTCAGGCCCCTCCTGTTTTCACTGCGGTTCTGTGTGATTTTTTGCTGGTTTGAAAGCTCATGCTAGAGTTGAACACACTACCTTGGTTCTGGCAGGCTCTGTCTTTCTTGTCCTGCTGAGATGTTGAGAAAATAGAAGAGCTGGGCTGAAAGACACGGGGCAGCTCAGTTGTCTTCGGAGGAGAGAGTTGACTGGAAGGAGAGCACAGCAGCAACCTCACCTGCTGCGCATTGACTTTTTGCCTGATTCCTGTGCCCTGGAACCAATTCACCAGGTGCGCCTGACTCCCTACTCAACCTGAATGTGCTGGAAAAATTGAAATAATTACCAGGTAGCCCACCTGAGGAGTCTCCACGAGCCCCAGGGAAGGTGAACCTGGCAGGGAAAAGACTATGAGCCTGACTGCAGCACTGAGTCCCAGGAGGGCCATGGAAGCCCACTCAGAGGAGAGCACGGTTCCCCACAGAAGCCCACCTCAGCTCGAGACCCCAGACATCTAAGCACTGACGTTCAGACAAAGGCACGGAGTTTTCCAGGACAGAGGCCAGGCCAGGTCTCCACCCAGGTCACCATGTCCTCGTGCACAGAGAACACTGTCAAGTGTAAATGTTCTCATTTTACAAAGTATGCAGTCCCATCTAAACATCATCAGTGTAGGCAGGACTTCAAAAGTGAAAGTGTTTGTTGCTCAGTCATGTCCGACTATTTGTGACCCCATGGACTGTAGCCCTCTCCAGCCTCCTCTGTCCATGGGATTTCCCAGGCAAGTATACCAGAATGGGTAGCCATTCCCTTCTCCAAGGGATCTTCCTAACTCAGGGATCAAACCCAGGTCTCCTGAATTGCAGGCAGATTCTTTATTGTATGAGCCACCAGAGAAGCCCATAGACAGGATTTCAGTTCAGTTCAGTTCAGTTCAGTTCAGTTCAGCCGCTCAGTTGTGTCCGACTCTTTGCGACCCCATGAATTGCAGCATGCCAGGCCTCCCTGTCCATCACCAACTCCCGGAGTTTACTCAAACTCATGTCCATCGAGTCGGTGATGCCATCCATCCATCTCATCCTCTGTCGTCCCCTTTTCCTCCTGCCCCCTTTTTTAGAGAGGTCTGAAACTACCACGTATAATAGACAGAGGTTGGTCAGGTTTAAACTAGCTTAAAGCTGCTCTCCCAGGAGGCATAGGTCACACACAGGCAGGGTCTCTCATCGTTGGAGAGGGGACTCACTTGCATGTGGGAACTAGGATGTACAATTCTTAAAAAGAAATCATCACTGGGCTCCCCACTTCACCCACATCAGAAAACTGAAAGAACCTTTGTCATTAAACACTTCAACAGGCAAAACAAACTGTTACCAATATCTGGCCATGTGATGATCAGGATCCAGGGGACAGCCAGGGATTTCTTAGAGTTCAGCCCAGTGTCCTATAAAGACAAACAGGAAGTGGCCTGATTGCATCATCCCAGGCTTCCAACAGGAGGCAGTCACATTGGAAGCCTTCCAGAAAAGGATATTCTTTATCAGAATAAAAATATATTGTTGAAATTGCAAGCACACTAGTTACTATTTGCCAACCTAAAATATTCTTAAAAGCTTGGCCACCTGATCTGTGCAGTTCCCATTGATTCCTTTGTGTTCAGATTTTTTGGGTAGAAAAAAGTCATCATGTCAAATTAGTTTCTTCTAATTCTGTTATTTGCTATTTTATGAATGAAAGGTCACACTTGAAAAAATATGTAAGAAAATTCCTACAAAAATTAGTGAGTCAAAGAGCCCATAAAACCATAGCTTTGACTAGATGGACCTTTGTTGGCAAAGTAATGTCTCTGCTTTTTAATATGCTGTCTAGGTTTGTCATAGCTTTTCTTCTAAGGAGCAAGCATCTTTTAATTTCATGGCTGCAGTCATCATCTGCAGTGATTTTGGAGCCCAAGAAAATGTGAGAGTAAAAGCTACTGGTTTTTCCAGTGGTCATGTATGGATGTGCAGGTTGGACCCTAAAGAAAACTGAGCACCGAAGAATTGATGCTTTTGAACTACAGTGTTGGAGAAGACTCTTGAGAGTCCCTTGGGCTGCAAGGAGATCAAACAAGTCTTTCCTAACAGAGATCAACCCTGAATATTCATTGGAAGGACTGATGATGAAGCTGAAGCTCCAATACCTTTGGCCACCTGATGCAAAGAGCCAACTCATTGGAAAAGACCCTGATGCTGGGAAAGATTGAAGGCAAAAGGAAAATAAGGCAGAGGAAGAGATGGTTAGATGGCATCACCAAGTCAATGGAAAAAAATTTGAGCAAACTCCGGGAGATAGCAAAGGACAGGGAATCCTGGTGCACTGCAGTCCATGGGATCACAAAGAGTCAGACACAACTCACCAACTGAACAACAACAATAACAACGTGAGAGTAAGTGTTTCTTGTCAGATCTGCAGCTGTTTTGCACAAGTTGGTTTAGAATACTATCCAACATAGATCATCTCTAAGTCTGGTTAAGCATGTCACTAGTGCGTGAATCAAAAGGTGATGTATTCATTCCAGGAAGGAATGGAATGTTACTTTGGACAGTCTATAAAACTTATACATAATCCACTCAATATTTCAAATAATAAAACATTTATCTGAAATTTAGAGCCTCTTGGAAAGTTGTATTCTATCTATGAAAACATTTCCTCTGTCCTTTCTGTGAACTAAGGCTTCCCTAGTGGTTCAGATGGTAAATAATCTGTGTGCAATGCAAGAGACCCAAGTTCGATCCTTGGGTTGGGAAGGTCCTCTGGAGAAGGGAATGTCAACCCATTCCAGTATTCTTGTCTGCAGAACTCCGTGGACAGAGAAACCTGGCGGGCTAGAGTCCATGGGGTCACAAAGAGTTGGACATAACTGAGAGACTTTCACTTTCTGTTAATAATTTTTCACAGGAATAATATTTTAACTCCTCAGTTGCTGATGTTATTACCAAGATAACCTTGTCCTTGTGGATGAGGGAGGTGGAGTTGATTCATTGTGATTGCTCTCTGGTCAAATGACTCTCCCAATTTCTAATCATGTCCCTACATTCAAAACATTTCTTTTTATATCCATCAAAATCCACTCCTCATATCTTCATGTACACCAAATAATAGATAACTGGTAAATTCAGATTATATTAAACAGTCTTTCCATAGCTTTTCCCATATCAATTTAGTCAGAACATGGTGAAGCAGGGAGAAGGGTTGAAATTTTACATGATTTATAAGGCCCCTAAAAAAAAATTAGACAGAAATCCTAGCCTTTACTGGCCTATATGGATGAATTATCATGTGTCTTTTTTATGAAATTGCAAGAAATGACTAACTAGAGTTGCAACAAGTTGGAGTTATGCTTGGAATGATGTGAGTTGAAACAGGTAGGATGAGGGCATATGAAGATGTATGGGATGATACATACTTAAGGGGGTAGCAACAAGTACGTATCCATAAATTGATAAGGTATACTTTGTAAACAAAGATTAAACAGTTAACTTTTTTTCACTACCTGACCCTTCCAGAATTTGCCATCGTCACTTGAATCCCCTGTGGACTTCATGGTTTATTGCCACCAGATTAAAAGTAGTTACATGAATCCTGATTAGATTTGTTCCCTTTGCTTTGAAATTGCTTACGTTTCTCTCTCATAGTATGATCTTCTAATTGCCAATATCCATATCATTTATTTTGTCTACTTTATAAGATTGTCTATTGCATTGTCCACTGTATAACCATCTTCCATGTATATAGATATGTCTATGTATATAAGTATCTATATGTATTTATAATAGATATTTACATCTGTATGTTCATAGATATTTCTGTCTATATGTACATAGATATTTATATTTCTTTTTATGTAGATATTTCTATCTTTATGTGGCCAGGCATTTATATCACTGTGTACCTAGACATTTACATCTCTATGTACCTAGATATTTATATATTTATATTCCTAGACATTTATTTCTTTTCCATGGGGATGGTCTTGATCCCTGTTTCCTGTACAATGTCACGAACCTCCATCCATAGTTCATCAGGCACTCTATCTATCAGATCTAGTCCCTTAAATCTATTTCTCACTTCCACTGTACAATCATAAGGAATTTGATTTAGGTCATACCTGAAGGGTCTAGTGGTTTTCCCTACTTTCTTCAGTTTAAGTCTGAATTTGGCAATAAGGAGTTCATGATCTGAGCCACAGTCAGCTCCCGGTCTCGTTTTTGCTTACTGTATAGAGCTTCTCCATCTTTGGCTGCAAAAAATATAATCAATCGGATTTCGGTGTTGACCATCTGGTGATGTCCATGTGTACAGTCTTCTCTTGTGTTGTTGGAAGAGGGTGTTTGCTATGACCAGTGCGTTCTCTTGGCAAAACGCTATTAGCCTTTGCCCTGCTTCATTCTGTGTTCCAAGGCCAAATTTGCCTGTTACTCCAGGTGTTTCTTGACTTCCTACTTTTGCATTCCAGTCCCCTATAATGAAAAGGACATCTTTTTTGGGTGTTAGTTCTAAAAGATCTTGTAGGTCTTCATAGAACCGTTCAACTTCAGCTTCTTCAGCGTTACTGGTTGGGACATAGACTTGGATTACTGTGATATTGAATAGTTTGCCTCGGAAATGAATAGAGATCATTCTGTTGTTTTTGAGATTGCATCCAAGTACTGCATTTTGGACTCTTTTGTTGACCATGATGGCTACTCCATTTCTTCTAAGGGATTCCTGCCCACAGTAGTAGATATAATGGTCATCTGAGTTAAATTCACCCATTCCAGTCCATTTTAGTTCGCTGATCCCTAGAATGTCAACGTTCACTCTTGCCGTCTCCTGTTTGACTATGTCCAATTTGCCTTGATTTATATATCTATATACATAGACATTTATAGCTCTATGTACCTAGACATTTATATCTCTATGTAAGTAGAATGTACATTTCTGTGTACCTAAACATTTATGCATCTAAATACGTAGACATTTGCATCTCTATGCACCCAGATGTTTATATCTATGTACACTTATGTATAAACAAGTAGATGTCTTACAAGTGTAACAGGGCCTGGAGAAAAGGGAATGCTCCTACAAAAAGAGTCAGACATGATGACTGAACATCAGCAAAATAGAAAATACATTCGGTTCCCCTGCCACCAACAACACACTGTATATCGATGTTACTACAATTTGAAATAAGGGTTAATTTAAACAAGAATGTGCAGGGGAACTTCCCTTCAGTCCAGTGGTTAAGATTCTGTGCATTCCTGGATGAAATATGGAAAAAATTCTGATTGAAATTATACTATTCCTGAAAATCATACTATTTTCAGGAAAGTATATTTACATATTCTCATCTAAGGCAAGGTTGTCAGAAACACACATCAAACTTCCATAGGAATTCACATTTAAGTTCAATCTAAAATATGACACAAATGAACTTATCAGTGAAACAGAAAGAGACTCACAAATCCAGAAACAAATGAATGCCTGTGGGAATTTGGTTATGGGTACTGCCAGATTGAAGTAGAAATTAAGGGATAAAAATCTCTATGCATAATGAAAGGAAAATAATAGGATAGTATGCAGCAGAGCGATATATAGCTATGATTTCATAATGTCTTTAAATGACATATATTCCATTGAAATATTGAATCACTATGTTCTATCTCAAAGCAAATATAACAGTGTTAATCAACTGTACCTCAGTTAAAAAAAAAAACAGTGAACGAATAGCTACAAACACAAGAAATAATCAGTAATGAAGGTTAGCAAAGTAAAAATGGGAAAAGTTTAGGAATAGAAATTCCCATCAAGAAATTAATTTGGATAAGATTACTAAAAATGTCCATTAGTTCATCCACTAGAAAGAGCAATATGGAGAATCTTTAAAAAACAAAACAAAGAAGTGCCTTAAGAAATAGCAATCACATGCCTGGGAATATAGTCAGGGAAAAGCAACATTTTTGGAGGCAAGGGTACCCACGCTATCCCTGCCGGACCAGTTTCCATAGCAAGGACACTGATGCAACCTAAGTGTACAAGGACACAGAAATGAATGAAGAAAATGGGTTCTATACACACAATGGTATATTAATCAGCCATAAGGAAGAATGAAACAATGTCATGTTCAGGCACAGCATGAAGGTGGAGATGATCACAGGAAGTGAAGTAAGACGGACAGGGAGTGACCAACAGAATATGATGTCACTTCCAGGTGGAATCTAAAAATGGATACATATGAGCTCCTTGAGCCAAGATAATCAGTTCACAGACTTAGAAAAAACTCGTCTCACTTACTGTTAGCAGAGAAGAAAGGTGTTGGGCACACAGAAATGAGCTACTTGATTAACATGTGCACACTACTATTTAGAAAATAAGCTACAAGGACCCTCTGGGCAACACTAGGAATGATACTCCACTTTTTGTAATAATCTATGCAAGAAAAGTTCTTGAAATACAACATATACATATCTATGTGTGAATGAACCAAGCAGCTATGAATTAAAAAACAAAACAAAACACTTACTGCCTTGTAATTCACCTATACACTCAAGTTCAAATAACAGGATAAACACAATAAATATACAAACATATCCTGACTCTATTTCCCTCTTCCCATGGTTACCTTGGCTGGTATCCCATCTCTGGAGACTGGGCAGGCTTGGGTCCGAAGGCTGGACTGTTGTGGGGCTTAGGGTCCTGGGAGGATGTGACAGACAGTGTGACCCCATGATGTTCCGGGAGTGTCTCTTGCCCTCTGCTGCTGCTGCTGCTGCTGCTGCTGCTAAGTCGCTTCAGTCGTGTCTGACTCTGTGCGACCCTATAGACGGCAGCCTACCAGGCTCCTCCGTCCCTGGGATTCTCCAGGCAAGAACGCTCTGCAGGAGTCCTCAATCTCTAGTCACAGGTGAAGTAAATTAAGAGATTTGACCTAACGTAGACACGCATATATGTATCCAATAGATGATCGAAAACGACCTACTGAATAGTAGATGGAAGTTTACTGAACACACTGTAATCACCTAGATGGGAACAAGAACTTGAAAGAGAATAGATAAATGTTCATACATCAATGAATCAAGTTCCTGCACACCTGAAACACACATAAAATCAGAAATCACCTCTATTTCAATATAAACACACGGAAATGACTGGTGGAAAAATTTGTGGGGCTGAAAAATGCTGCTGCCTTGTGGCCATTTTGTGTAACAACAGCTTGAGAAGCTGTAGGGATGGGCATTGCGCCTAGTTGAAAACAGCTGATCTGAACAAATGTCCTAGGGGCAGTCATCAGAAAATAATTTAAAACAGGGACGAGTTACAAGAAGCTGAATCGAGAGGTAACATAAATTCACCCTTGAAAAGAAAACACATGAAAAGAGGTAAATTTTGCTAAATATCAGAAATGAAAATCAAAACCACAGGAAGGAATTACTTCTCAGCCCTCAGAATGGCCATTGTCAGAAACTTGACAACACTAACTGATGGAGAAGGTGTGGAGAAAAGGGAATATTCCTCCCCTGATGCTGGAGATATAAATTGGTAAGAGACACTACGAAAGAGCATGTGAGGGTTATTAAAAGAAAGAAAATGAGAAGGGAGTTAGAACAGTCTCTAACACCATACATGAAATTAACTCCAAATATCAAATATCTAAAGGTTAGGAGGGATTCTATGAAAGTCTTAAGGAAAACATAGGCAGGATACATGATGATATAAACTACAAGGCCTTTTGGTGTTTGAGTGACATCGTTGCAAGGTCTTTCGGAATCCATCTCCTAGAGCAATGAGAAATAAACCAAAACCAGGAAAAGGAGACTTACTTCAGTCTCAAACCAGGTGCCCAGAAAACAAAACCTTAAGGAATGAAGAAGGCAACCCAGAATGCAAAGAAATATTTGCAAACCAGGATATCCACAAGCAATTCATTTCCTAAACCAACAAACAGCTCACAATTTTGTAGTATTTAAATAAAGCTTATAGTGTAAAAATATTGAATCACTATGTTATATCACAACACAAATATACTTATGTTAATCAACTGTACTGCAGTTACAAAAAAAATTGGAGGTATAGTTACAAACACAAAAGAAAACAAGAAGAAAAAAGGAACAAAATGAAAATGGGAAATTTTATACGATGGAAAAACCAGTTGAGGAATTGCTTTGGATGAGATTATTAACAATCATATAAACTAGATTTGCCATTTTAATCTTTGCTTCAAAAAGAACTAACTAGTCAAAAGAGGCCAATGAATCTACCAGCAAGATAAATATGGAGAAGAAAGCCATGCAAAAGTCACATTCTGATAATGAGAACTGTCATAAGACACACAAAAATTTTGATGATATTTTCAAAAGCAATTCAAAAGGTTTTAACTCTGAATATGTATTTCCTGTATTTTTATCTACACCCCAAGTTTCTGGGTTGAAATAAGGCAGAGTTTGTACTTCAGGCCAGAAACTCTGTGCCCCAAGCTTTTGGGATGAAATAGGACAAAATTGATATTTCAGGCCGGAAACTCTGTGCCCCAAGTTTCTGGGCTGAAATACGGAAAAAAATCCATTTGACATTATACTATTTCAGAAAATTATACTCTTGTCAGAAAAATGTATTTCCGTACTCCCATCTAAGCACAAGCTGAAATCAAGATTGCTGGGAGAAACACCAATAATCTCAGATATGCAGATGACACCACCCTTATGGCAGAAAGCGAAGAGGAACTAAAGAGCCTCTTAATGAAAGTGAGAGGAGTGTGGAAAAAGCTGGCTTAAAACCCAACATTCAGAAAACTAAGATCATGGCATTCCATCCCATCACTTCATGGCAAACAGCTGGGGAAACAATGGAAACAGTGAGAGAGTTTATTTTCTTAGCCTTCAAAATCACTGCAGATGGTGACTGCAGCCATGAAATTAAAAAACACTCACTCCTTGGAAGAAAAGTTATGACCAACCTAGACAGCATATTCAAAAGCAGAGACCAACAAAGTTGCAGTTTACAAAATTAATACAAAGAAATTCAAATTGAAAGATCAGAAACAGAAATTAAGAAAATAATTCTGTTTACCATCACATCCAAAAGAGTAAAATACCTAGAAATAAATTGACCTAAGCAGGCAAAAGATCTGTACTCAGAAAACTGTAAGACACGGATGAAATAAATGAAAGGTGACACAAACGGATACATATAATGTGTTCTTGGATTGGAGGAATACATATTGTGAAAATGACTATGCTATCTGAAGCAATCTATGGATTCAGTGCAATTCCTCTCAAATTACCAGTGGTATTTTTCACAGAATTAGAACAAAAAAAATTTTACAAATTGTATGGAAACACAGAAGACCGTGACTAGCTAAAGTCATCTTGAGAAAGAAAAAATGAGGAGGAATCAATCTTCCTGACTTCAGACTATACTACAAAGCTACATTAATCAAAATACTATGATACTAGCACAAAAACAGAAATATAGATCAATGAAGCAGGATAGAAAATTCAGAGATAAATCCAAGCACCAATAATCACCTAACCTATGACAAAGGCGATGAAGACGTAAAATAGAGAACAGACAGTCTCTTCAATAAGAGGTTCTGGAAAAACTGTACAGCTATGTGGAAAATAATGAAATTAGAGCACTCGTAATACCATACACAAAAATATTTGCAAGATGGATTAAAGACATAAATATAAGTCTGGATACTATAAAATTTTAGAGGAAAACATAGAACAATCTTTGACATGACTCACAGAAACATCTTTATTGATCCACTTGCTAGAGTAATGAAAATAAAAGCAAAAATAAGCAAATGGGACCTAATTAAACAAATACTTTTTCACAGCAAAGGAAAACACAAACAAAATGAAAAACAGAATGGGAGAAACCATTTGCAAATGAAGCAACTGGCAAGAGAATAATCTCCAAAATATACAAAGAGCTCATGCAGCTCAATTAAAAAAAAAAAACCATGATCAAAAAAAGAGCAGAAGAAAGCATACTGATGGAAATAGCACATGAAAAGATGCCAAATATAACTAATTATTAGAGAAATGCAAATAAAAAACTACAATGAGGTATTACACAGGTCAGAACGGCCATCATCAAAATGTCTACAAATAATAAATGCTGGAGAGGGTGTGGAACTCTTCTACATTGTTTGTGGAAATTTAAATTGGTAAAACCAGTGTGGAGAGCAGTATGGAAGTTCCTTTAAAAAACTACAAAGAGCTACCATGTGATTCAGCTATTCCATTCCTGGGCATATATTCAGAGAAAAGCATAATTCAAAAAGATACATGCACTTCAGTACTTATTGCAGGACTACTTATAATTGTGAGGACACTGAAGCAACCTAAATGTCCATCGACAGAGGAATGGATAACAAAGTTGTGTGGTACGTATATACAACGGAATATTACTCAGCCATGAAATAATGCCATTTATAGCAACATGGATGGACTTAGCGTTTGTCATACTGAATGAAATAAGTCAGATGGAAAAGGGTAAATATCATACTTGCTTATATGTGGAATCTAAATAATAGGTACAAATGAACTTATCTACAAAACAGAGAGTTACAGATGTAGAAACACAATTATGATTTCCAGGCGATAAAGGGAGATGGGATAAATCAGGAGATTGTGATGACTTACACACAGTTGTTGTTTAGTTGCTAAGTTGTGTCCAACTCTTTGCAACTCCATGAACTGTAGCCCACCAGGTTCCTCTGTCCATGAGATTTTCCAGGCAAGAATACTGAAGTGGGTTACCATTTCCTTCTCCAGGGATCTTCCTGACCCAGGGATTGAACCCACGTGTCCTGTGTCTCCTGCAGTGTACACAGCAGTATATGTAAAATAGATAGCTAATAAGGATCTACTGTATAGCGTACAGAACTGTACTCAATACTCTTTAATGGCCTATTTGGAAAAATAATCTAAAAAAGAGTAGATATATGTACATAAATAACAGATTCACTTTGCTGTACACCTGAAACTAACACAATATTGAAAATCAACCACACTCTAATAAAAATTTATAAAAAAAGAATACAGACATTATCTAACATTCTTCAACCACAATGCAATATAATTAGAAATCAAAATAAAAAATGTCAACAGATTATATGTGAATATTTAAAAATATTTTTAGATTATTCATTAGTCAAAAATTATAATAGCCATAGAATGTTTGCTTTAATAATCTATTATTGGTAACAGGAGAAGGCAATGGCACCCGACTCCAGTACTCTTGCCTGGAAAATCCCACGGACAGAGGAGCCTGGTGGGCTGCAGTCCATGGGGTCGCGAACAGGTCATCCCCAGACTTTGTGATTTCAAAAAGGTCATGTTCATTATGTCTCATTTGGTGAGGGAAGTATCAGCGATTTGAAAACAGCTTCATCATGTGGTCCTGGCTTGGGGGCTTTCAGGTGGCAGCTGCCAGATGTTGTCTGGGCCTGCAGGCACTTGAAGACTTGCCCTGAGCTACAGAGTGCAATTCCAAAGAGTTTATTCACATTTCTGAGAAGAAAATTCTGATAGGTTGGTCTCTCTCCATATGGGCATCTCCACAGGGCTGCATTAGGTGTCCCCTCGGTGGTGACTGCATTTCCCCAGAAATAGGGAGGTCCCACTGTCAGAGGGAGCCAGGCACAAGTCATCCTTTTCTTGACCTAGCAACTGAAGTCACGTAACATCATTCCAACCACATTCTGTTTGTTCAGAAGCTCTCTACTAATTTTAACAGTCCACATTCTTAGGGAAGGATGAGAGAACCCAACTTTTTATGGAAAGTGTTACGGACATAGGGATGTATTTTAAAATCACCATAATATGTTATAACCAACTAAATAAAAGCACCCCACAAGGATGTAAAGCAGATAATGCAGTGCTTAGGATTTGTAAAAATAAAAAAGAAGGAAATATTAGATGAGTGAAATGCCTAAGATAGCTGATATTAATGAAACAGGAAACAAAGATGATAAATATTCAAAAGTAAGTTAAACAAAACCAAAATTTAATATTTAAAAACACTAATTGACAAACTTTAGCCCTGTCTAATAATAAAGAGAAAAGGCCCAAATGGAATAATACTTGGGCTAAAATCTTTATATATGTAAAGATACATCAAAAGTATTTAAATTATAAAGGAAATAGAAATTGGTGAAATAAATTTGAAACTAGAAATATATCTTACTTAACTACATAAGATAGGACATTTCCAGAATGAATTAAATCAATACTTAAAAACAACTGAATCAATATTTAAATACTTATATCACCTGTTCCAGAGAGAATAGAAATAGAAAAATACAAGAAAAGTACAAGAAGAAATCGTTGTAAACCAAGATGTCTTACAAAGAGAGATGTAAATAAATTAAAAAATAGAACATATAATTTGCAATGCTTATAGAAAGTAATATATTTAAAAATATACCTTACATAGCTGGGCAAATTTTTATTTGGATAAATATATGTAGTTTTTTCTTTCAAAGACAAAAGAAAATCAAACTAAATAGGTGAAGTTTTTGCTTCAGAGGTCTAAATATCACAAAGATATTTGTCATAAAATACTGAGCAATTCAAATGTAAAGATGAAACGGATATTTAATTGAACTCAACACATCTAAAATTCTTATGAATGAGGCCAAGAAATATTAAAATAATTTTGAAAAAGAAGAACGGCAGTAAGCCTGTGCCATACAACCCCTACATATTCTAAAAGTCTTCAGGACTGGCCTCTGATGAAATCTTGAGAGGTAACCTTGAACCCTTGGAATATTCTGCCTGATATGAGTGTAATTTTGTACACCCAGAGCCTTGAGTTATGTCCAGTGGTATATGCTAACAATGAGACTCATCATGAACTATTTTCGTGTACCTGGAACTTTGGACCACCTTGCATCATTTTGACCTCTAGGGGTTGGGGTGTGGTCCCTGGAGACTGAGTAGCTAAAGTCAGTGATGTGGGTGCTCCGTGCCTACATAACTGATTCCAATAAAAACTTGGACACTAAGGCTTGGGTAAGCTTCCCTCATTGGCAGCACTGTGTGCAAATGGATACATGGTGGCTGGGAGAATCAAGTGCCTTTGCCTCTGCAGCTCTAATGGGAGAGCAGAACTGGAAGCTCACACTTAGGGGCTGCTGTGCTTTGCCACACCCATCTGTTTCCTCTGCTGATTCTAATTTGTATCCTTTCACTGTAAGAAACAGTAACTGAGTGAGTATAACAGCCTGTGAGTCCTTCTAACAAATCGTCACACCTGGGCGGGTTTTTAAAGGACCCTGACAAAGGAACCCATGTGGGTGGGCACTCACTAGCTCAAATCTATCAGAAATAATTGTGAAGCTATGGAAATTTAAAGTGTGACAATGGCATAGAAACAGAAAATATTAACAGACTAAAAGAGAATAAAATATTCAATGCAAAGAAATGACATCATAGATAAAAGATAAATTATTGAACAAATTGATCAAGACTACCCACTCAGGGAAAATAAATGTAGATTTCTATCAAGACATCATGTATCAAAATGTATCAGATAGGAAAGCCTAAGTGTGAAAGGCAAAATGAAATATATGCTTAAAAGAACATATAGGATATTTTTATACTCTCAGGATAGGCATAGTTTTATTAAAGTAGACAGTCATAAAAGAGAATATTTCTTAACTTGACAACATTAAAATTAAACACAACTGCACACTAAAAGGCATCGTAAACCTACAGAGATTAAACAGATGCAATATGACTGACAAGAACTTAAATATATTCAGATTAGTACATCCAGAATATATATCAATCTAACACAAATATATTAGTTCATTCAACAAATCCTTATTGAATGTCTGTTATATGCAAATTACTGTTCTATTAATAATTGCTAACAGAACTGTAGGAAACAGACAATAACTTCTCACAGGAAAGACAGGCAATAGTAAATAAATGAACAAGCATAGTTATCAATCTTGGCTTTTAGTAAGTGCTATAGAGATAAATAAAGCAATTGAAAAAACAGAGCTTTGCAGGGTATGAGGGATGTTATTTTAGATAGGTTGTTTAGGGAGGAACAATATAAAAACTCTATTCTTGAACCTAATAGGTTACAAGTCAGTGTGAGAAAGAAAATAACCCAATAGAAACAGGTTATTCTCCATTGAATTCACTCTATGGCCAAAGATTACTGAAACTTAAAATAATTTTGCCCGTGTGTTCATGTTAAGAGGTTTGTGGGATTTCAGAGAGAACATTTGAATATGAGTGGACAATTTTTGAAGCTGGGTGATGAGTTAATGGCAGTTTGCTATAATTATTCTCTCTCTCTTCCCTTTTCTTTCTTCTTTTCTCTTTCTCTATATGTACACATATATAAAATCATACATATATAATATATAATTAAAATTAAATATAATTTACATTTAATTTATATATATATGATTTTCTATAACTACAATCATTAACATTGCAATATAATTGTAAATGTAAAGTATACATAATTATATACACATATATAATTATATATTAATTATATATGAGATATATATCATAAATATATAAATAACAAATATTAGAAATGAAAATGAAATATCACCAAAGTTCATTGTTGTTCAGTTGCCAAGTCATGTCCAACTCTTCACAACCCCATGGACTGCAGCATGCCAGGCTACCCTGTCCCTCACCATCTCCTAGAGATTGCTCAAATTCATGTCCTGTGCATCAGTGATGCCATCCAACCATTCCATTCTCTGTAGCCCTCGTCTCCTTTTGTCCTCAATCTTTCCCAGCATCAGGGTCTTTTCCACTGAGTTTGCTCTTCGTATCAGATGACCAAATTATCGGAGCTTCAGCTTCAGCATCAATCCTTCCAATGAATATTCAGGGTTGACCTCCTTTAAGCCTGACTGGTTTGATCTCCTTGCTGTCCAAGGAGCTCTTAAGAGTCTTCTCCAGTTCGAAAGTTTATTATCTACAGGTATAAAATAAATAGCTGCTGCTGCTGCTAAGTCGCTTCAGTTGTGTCCGACTCTGTGCGACCCCATAGATGGCAGCCCACCAGGCTCCCCCGTCCCTGGGATTCTCCAGGCAAGAACACTGGAGTGGGTTGCCATTTCCTTCTCCAGTGCATGAAAGTGCAAAGTGAAAGTGAAGTCACTCAGTCGTGTCTGACTCTAGCAACCCCATGGACTACAGCCCACCAGGCTCCTCCGCCCATGGGACTTTCCAGGCAAAAGTACTGGAGTTGGGTGCCATTGCCTTCTAGTAAGTATTATTAACAGCTTTATGTCAAAATTTGAAAAATAGACAAATTTTTGGAAAACATAATTTATTAAAGTCAATCCAAAAGAAATAAAAAATATTCACAATCCAATAATTATTAATGAAGTTGAATCTGTAATTAAATACTTTGTCAAAAAGAAACCCCAGGTCAAAATTTAATCACTAATGAGTTTTACCAAGTATTTGAGGAGAATGCTCACTTTTACACAAAATTTCAGAGGCTAGAGAGAGAGAGAGAAGGAGCAAATCTTTTAGAAGTATTTCAAATAGCATAAATAGTTACTCTCTCCTCCAGGAATGGAATGTAATGCCCATGGTACCTCCACCTTGGGTGTGAATTCAGCTATTCATGTCCAAAATGTAGAGCACTGAAAGGGGAAAAACCTAGCAAGGAGTACCTTGACCAGATGGTCAAGGCATGTCACCCATGGTAGGTCACGTTGATGGCTTGTGCCCTTGACATGCTGGTGATGAAGAGGGAACTTAATCTCTCTGGCATTCTTTCCAAAAACTCATAAACCTAATCTAACCATGAAAAGCAATCAGACAATGTTCCAGATTAAGGAACGTTCTACTAAATACCTGGCCAGCATCCCTCAAAATTATCAAGGTCATGAAGACGGTGAATGACTGAGGCACTGTCCTAGACCAACGACATCTCGGAAACATGAACAAACACAGTAGGGCATCCTGGATCACTCCTGGGAACACAAAAAGAATACTAGAATAAAAACTGGGGATCTGAATGAAGTCTGGATTTTAGTTAATAGCAATACATTGTTGACAAGTGTACCATGGTTATGCAAGGTGTTAACTTTAAGGAGGCTGATTAGTCTATCTCTACATTGTGTTTGCAACTTCTCTCTAGATCTAAAATTTATTCCAAAAGTAAAACGTTATTATCTATAAGATTGGAACAAAGTATTAACAGAACTGTTATTATTCCCAGGAAGCATACTTGCATTATAAAAAAACCCCAGAGAATCTACAGATAACATATTTAGCAAAATTGCTAAAAGCAAAGTCAACATAGAGAACTTAAATGTATTTTTAATTAGCAATAATTACAAAATAAAAATTTTTAAAGACTCCAATTAAAACCCATATCAAAAACTATAGAATATAAAGAAGTCAATAAAAACAAAATGTGCAAAACAACCACACTTAAAATTATAAAACATAAAATGTGTATGTTCACAGATCAAGAGAATTAACCACTTTTGTAAAGAAATCTATTCTTTCAAAATTGATACATTGATTTAATGGAATCACAACAAACAGCTTGCTAGTAACTGTGGGAATGATGGTAAGCTAAATGTAAGATGTACATGGGAATTCAAATGGCCATGACTAAATAAGTCAATACTAAATATTAAGAGTGACAATGATAAGTAGGATGGTATGGTAGGGGCAAAAGTATAGACAAACAAACTAAGAGAACATATTAAAAGCACAAAAGGAATCATATACACACTTGATTGGACAGACGTAGCATTGCAGAGCAGTGAAGAAAGAGCAGGTCTTTCAATCACAGTGATGAGCCAATTTGATATTCATGCAGAAAAAAATAAAAATTGATCTTTCACACCATTTACACACACACACAAAACAATGCCCACATGGACTTTAAATCTATATGTGACAAGTAAACAAATGTTAGAATATATTCTAATGAAGTATATTAATGACCTTGGTGTAGGAAAGATTTCCTAAGCATTCTACAAAAAGCTTAAAACATAAAAAGATTAAAGTATCAGATTACATTAAAATTGTGAACATATCTTCATGGAAATAGTGACTAATAATAATAATAAGAATGCCATTAATAATAATGAAAAAGCAAGTCATAGAGTGGGGGAAAATGTCAGGTACAAACAACAGAGAAAGGAGCCTCTCTAGATGATGTAGTGTGCTTTTACAGATCAGGGAAAAAAGATTCAACTAAAAATTTGGGAAAATATTTGACCAAGTATTTCTCAGAAGGGAGGTTTTTGAATGATTAATGTTTATATAAAAAGTTGCTAAACATCATTAGTCATCACGAAATGGATATTAAGGCATCCAAGAGACAGCTACATACCCATCATGATGACTAACATTCAAGGCTGTTGGGAACTGCACTCTGTTGCTGCTAAGATATAAATTGGCATCACCTCTTTAGAAAACTATTTTGCAGTATGCCAAGTTTGAACAAAAGTACATCCCCATGACCTGGCAATTTCCCTCCTATGTAGAGCACCAGAACATGAGTACCAAAAGACATATGCAAGTTTTATTTCATCCACATCTAAGGATGTGGATTAAGAGTCAAATCTGCTACACATATTGGTAGTCAGAAAGTTTCTTGACAAATTGAGAAGCAAAGGAAAGTGTCATTTTTCATTACTCAGCTGTCATGGACCGGTTGGCTCTGGAGGGTGAGGCTGGTTGGCCAGTAGCTGAGAGCGGGCAGGTAGGAGGGCACAAGAGCAGTGGTCCAGCTGTTACTGTTGGAGGAAGTCCAGTCTGCTGAACAGAACATCCTGTATCTGGACAGAAATCAGTACCTGGTGGCCCGACACCGTGATGGGGAACTGACATGGGGAGAGGACCTGACACCAGGTCACAGGGTTTCTCCAAAAGCAGGTGGAGAATGGGACAAGCAGTTAGGATGTTGAAAGGCTCAGCCCTCCAGGCAAGACGTCTGCATCAGGGACATCAGCCAGAAGAGGGGTTGTGGACGAGGGGCTGGAGTCACTGAGCTTAGGGTCAGAGGGTCCGTCCTCTTGACAGCAACCTGGCAAGGAAACAGCAACATCTATCAGAGAGGAATTAGGATTCCAAGAGAGAAATTCTGCCACAGCTTCTAAACTGGGATCACTGAGTGAGGATTTGTTCAGCAGCAAGTGGCTTCAAGCTGTGGTAGACTGTGTCATCCTTCCCAGCTCTCCTCCCCATTCCCAGGTTGGGTCAGCATCCCTATAGGTGGCAACAGGTGCCTGGCCCATGGCACCTACTCTGCTGATAAAATGAGAAGGGCAGGAGCAGAGTGCCAGGTCCATGAAGAACGTTCCCTCTGCCACCAGCAGGGCATTTCCCACCAAGGGATATCTCCTTCAGCCTGGATCCCGAAGTCCTAGAGACATGTGGGTCAGACCTGCAGCCCATATGCAGACATCATGGAACATGAGTGGGGATTACTATTTGCTGGTGTAAGCCTGAGATTTTAGTGTTGTCAGTTCTCACAGCAAAGCTGACTACACACCGCCGAATTCTTGCATGAGCAGGTGGAGCTGCCCCAACAGAACTGCCCTGAAAGTGCAGGGTAGCTTGGAGGGGGCAGTGGAGGGTGGATGGCAGGTGACCAGAGAAGAGGAGAGGAGGAGGGAGGGCCTGGATACAGTGAGGCTCTGGGCAATTGTGTGCATTCAGCACATTCCATGTCAGTCATAGCAATCTGGAAAATTATCCCACATCCATGTAGGCACAGAGAACAAGACTACCGGCAATTCATCTGTGCTTCAGTCATGTCTGACTCTGGGGACCCCATGGACTGTAGCACACCAGGCTCCTCTGTCCATGATATTCTCCAGGCAAGAATATTGGAGTGGGTTGCCATGCCCTCCTCAAGGGGATCTTCCCAACCCAGGGACTGAACCCACATCTCTGAGGTCTCCTGCTTTGGCTGGCAGGTTCTTGACCACTAGTGCCACCTGGGAAGTTCTGGCAATTTATGCTACCCAATTTCTTTGGAGTCAGTTGTCAAAGGCAACTTAGTATCCCAGAGGATTTTATATTGTTAATGTTTTCCTGAGCTGGCTCTTTCCATATGCTTGATATCTTCTTTGTATTTGGGTGCATCACCTAATAATGTTAATGATTTATCCCGTTTTTATATTCCAAGTTCTTCCTATTGTTTTAGGACAAGATCCAAGGTCAATCCAGTTGCTTGTATGTGGAAAAGATATCTGCACTCCCATGTTGATTGCAGCATTATTCACAGTAGCTAAAATATGGAAACAACTTAAGTGTTCATCATTCGTTGACTGGACAAAGAAGATGTATATATGTTATGTTATGTGTATATATATATAAAGTTATGTAAATATATATATTTACATACACACACACACATATATGGTAAAGACTAGAAATCTCTTCAAGAAAATTAGAGATACCAAGGGAGCATTTCATGCAAAGATGGGCACAATAAAGGACAGAAACTGTATCGACCAAACAGAAGCAGAGATATTAAGAAGAGGTGGCAAGAATACACAGAAGAACTATACAAAAAAGATCTTAATGACCCAGAAAACCACAATGGTGTGATCACTCACCTAGAACCAGACATCCTGGAGTGCAAAGTCAAGTAGGCCTGAGGAAGCTTTACTATGAACAAAGCTGGTGGAGGTGATGAAATTCCAGCTGAGCTATTTCAAATCCTAAAAGATGATGGTGTGAAAGTGCTGCACTCAATATGCCAGCAAATTTGGAAAACTCAGCAGTGGCCACAGGACTGGAAAAGGTCAGTTTTCATTCCACTCACAAACAAAGTCAATGATGAAGAATGTTCACACTACCGCACAATTGCCCTCATCTCACACACTAACAAAGTAATGCTCAAACTCCTCCAAGCTAGGCTCCAACAGTACTTCCAGATATTCAAGCTGGATATAGAAAAGGCAGAGGAACCAGAGATCAAATTGCCAACAACTGTTGGATCATTAAAAAAGCAAGAGAATTCCAAAAAAAAACATCTGCTTCTGCTTCATTGACTAGGCTAAAGCCTTTGACTGCGTAGATCACAATAAACTGTGGAAAATTCTTCAAGAGATGGGTATATCAGACCACTTTACCTGCCTCCTGAGAATTCTGTATGCAGGACAAGAAGCAAGAGTTAGAACAGGACATGGAACAATGGATAGGTTCCAAACTGGGAAAGGAGTATGTCAAGGCTGTATATTGTCACCCTGCTTGTTTAACCTATATGCAGAGTACATCATGCGAAATGCTGGGCTGGAAGAAGCACAAGCTGGAATCAAGATGCTGGGAGAAATATCAATCACCTCAGATATGCAGATGACACCACCCTTATGGTAGAAAGCGAAGAGGAACTATAAAGAGCCTCTTGATGAAAGTGAAAAAGGAGAGTTAAAAAGCTGGCTTAAAACTCTACATTCAAAAAACGAAGATCATGGCATCTGGCCCCATCACTTCATGGCAAATAGATGGGGAAACAATGGAAATAGTGACAGACTTTATTTTCTTGGGCTCTGAAATCACTGCAGATGGTGACGGCAGCCATGAAATTAAAAGACACATGCTTCTTGAAGAAAAACTATGCAAACCTAGACAGTGTATTAAAAAGTAGAGACATTACTTTGCCAACAAAGGTCTGTAAAATCAAAGCTATGGTTTCACCAGTAGTCATGTGTGGATGTAAGAGTTGGACCATAAAGAAAATTGAGAGCCAAAAAATCGATGCTTTTGAACTATGGTGTTGGATAAGACTCTTGAGAGTCCCTTAGACTGCAAGGAGATCAAACTAGTCCATCCTAAAGGAAATCAGTCCTGAATATTCATTGGAAGGACTGATGCTGAAGCTGAAGCTCCAATACTTTGGCCACCTGATGCAAAGAGCTGACTCATTAGAAAAGACCCTGATGCTGGGAAAGATTGTAGGCGGGAGGAGAAGGGGATGACAGAGGATGAGATCTTTGGATGGCATCACAGACTCAATGGACATGAGTTTGAGCAAGCTCCAGGAGATGATGAAGGACAGGGATGCCTGGCGTGCTGCAGTCCATGAGGTCGCAAGAGTTGGACAGAACTTAGCGACTGAACAACAACAACAACAATGTATAGAGGTTTCCTAGGTGGCGCTAGTGGTAAAGAACCCGCCTGCTGGAGGAGATTCAGGAGACATAAGAGACAGGGGGTTCGATCCCTGGGTAGGGAAGATCCCCTGGAGGAGGGCATGGCAACCCATTCCAGTACTCTTGCCTGGAAAATCCCATGGGCAGAGGAGCCTGGTAGGCTGCAGTCCATGCGGTCGTGAAGAGTCGGACACGACTGAGTGACTTCATTTTTGCTTTTCACTTTCATGCATTGGAGAAGGAAATGGCAACCCACTCCAGTGTTCTTGCTGGAGAATCCCAGAGACCGGGGAGCCTGGTGGGCTGCCGTGTCTATGGAGTTTCACAGAGTTGGATACGACTGAAGCGACTTAGCAGCAGCAGCAGCAGTCCATAGAGTCGCACAAAGTTGGACACGACTGAAGCAACTAAGCAGCATATGTGTATATATGTATATAATGGAATATTATTCATCCATGAGAAAGAAGGATATCCAGTCATTTCTGAAACATGGATGGATCACAAAGGTGTTTTTCTCAGGGAGATAATTCAGACAGAGAAAGACAAATGTAGCCCGATATTCAATATAGGTGTGTGTGTGCTGTGCTCAGTCGTGTCCGACTCTTTGTGACTCCATGGGCTGCAGCCCACCAGGATCCTCTGTCCATGGAATTCTCCAAGCAAGAATACCAGAGTGGGTTGCCATTTCCTTCTCCAGATTCAATATAGGTACTTATATGTTAATACCAAAAAATCTGAACTCAAAGGCACAAGTAGAATAGTGGTTACCAGGAGCTGGGGGTTGGGGCATTTGGGGCCAAAGGGTACAAGCATGCAACTTGAAGATAAATAAGTTCTGGACACCTAATGCTCAGCATAGTAATCACAGTCGACAATACTATGGAATCAACTTCAAAGTTGTTAAGAGACTAGATCTTAAATATTAAATATTCTCACTGCAAAATAAAAAAATTATGTGGCGTGATAGAAAGTGAAGTCGCTCAGTCGTGTCCAACTCTTTGCAACCCCATGGTCTGTAGCCTACCAGGCTCCTCTGTCCATGGGATTCTCCAGGCAAGAATACTGGAGTGAGTTGCCATTTGCTTTTCCAGGGGATCTTCCTGACCCAGGGATCGAATCCAGGTCTCCTGCATTGCAAGCATACGCTTTAACCTCTGAGCCACCAGGGAAGCCCTAAGTGATAGGAGTAAGTAAGTGGCGTGATAGAAATGTTAACTAACTCTACAGTGGTAATCCTATTGCAATATATAAATGCATCAAATCAACATGCTGTGCCCCTTAAACTTATACAATATTACATGTCGATCATATTTTGATTAAAAAGTGGGTGGTAGAAATTGAGTATTTCAAACCTGAAAAAGCAAGGAAATGAATTGTGGTGAACTGACCTCCTCCAAATTTATAGGACATATATTTTTGAGGGAAGAAAAAGGCACTCTGATTATTGGAAGCATTTTGCTTTTTATCCTAACACAGTCCCCAAATCTAGCTGTTCCCCACAAAGTTAATGTTACCCGTATAGGAAAGCATCAGTAGAAGCCAGCTCTACAACAATTCTGGTAGTCTCAGGTCACACACACATTCCACGAGTTGCCTTCTCATCAAGAAACCTATTATTTGTCCAAACTATGTCAATACTTCAACCAAGCTGAGTCTGCAAATACAAATATTTTGGAATCGGGACAAAGAGAGCTGCTCTCACAGGAGAGGCAAGTCCAGATAATAATCTAGCACCAAAAGGCATGGCCAAGGGGCACACACCCTTACAGCAGGAGAGGACTCTGTGAATCACTCCTTAGATTCTCCTAAAATCCACAGCTTCTTTGAAGAGCATGTGTACTTGAGAAATCTCCTCAAAGAGGCAGGCTGTCTCATTCTGAAAAAGTTGTACTTATTATATGTCTATTTCTCATGATTGGCCTTAATCGTCCTTCCTGAGAATTTCTCTCCTTAATGCTGGAGATACATAGGGATTAGTTCATTACAACATACACTTTCACACATGAAGGATCTTTATTATGTATAACTCCATGGATCAATATATTCTGTTTCTACATATTAGATGGTTTTCAGGTTCCATGATACTTTGTCACATTCTCTTTGTCAATATCATTCTTGAAAGAAGCTTCTCTGTTTTCATCAAAATGATTCACCTAAGGATGTTTGATGAAGGCAATGGCACCCCACTCCAGTACTCTTGCCTGGAAAATCCCCAGGATGGAGGAGCCTGGTAGGCTGCAGTCCATGGGGTTGCTGAGGGTTGGACACGACTGAGCGACTTCACTTTCACTTTTCACTTTCATGCATTGGAGAAGGAAATGGCAACCCACTCCAGTGTTCTTGCCTGGAGAATCCCAGGGACGGGGGAGCCTGGTGGGCTGCCGTCTATGGGGTCGCACAGAGTCGGACACGACTGCAGCGACTTAGCAGCAGCAGTAGCGAGGATATTTGAATGGGATTCTTGAATGAGGTACCATGACAGAACTACATCTCAATTTCATTTTCCTCTTAAAAAGGAATTATGGTCCTTCCCTATTTTATTAGAGTTAAAAGAACTAAAAATGTTTTAATTGTATGTATGAATAAATGTTGCAAAGTTTTTCAGCAATATGAAGTGGGGAAAAATAAAGTTATCTAGAATTTATTTTAAAATACTATTAAAATATTAATTTCAAATTCCATTGGGACTATATAACTATATATATTTTGATGGGAAATTTTAATATTATAGATGTATTTTAGAATTTAAAATTGTTAGTTAAGAATTAAAAATAATTCTAGCTAGATTAATATCTAAAGAGAAAGCAGTAGAATTATTGCAACCCTTTATTTGGGTGCTAGACTTCAATTGTTCTCTCTGTTTTGACCGCCTCATCATAGGATTTATTCATGTGAAGTTTCATTGCCTAAATCCAGTCCTCCTCATGGGAGCCATCACCAAACCAGGAGTACTTTGTACTGTGCAAGTAACTTTCTGTCAATTTCTTTTCATTTTTTCTGAAGCTCATAAGTGTTGTCTGTCAATACGGGGAGTTTTTGTTTGTTTTATTTTGTTTTTTTTTTTATGTTGACTCTGTCTTGTGTAGCTGTGACAACAGCAAATTTGTCTTCATTTGAGCTTATAGTAAAACTACTAACTGATTGTTCTCAGTTATTACAAGATATTAAATGCTGTTCCCTGTGCTATACAGTAGGTCCTTGTTGTTTATCTATTATATATAGTAGTGTGCATATGTTAATTCCAAGCTTCTATTTTTTCTTCCACTTACCCACCCATCTCCCAACCCAGCCATCCCCTTTTGTAACCATAAGTTTATTTTCTATGTCTTGGAGTTTATTTCTGTTTTGTAAATACTTAAACTCATGATTTTAAGATCTCCAGAGTCCGGTGGAAGAAAGAGTTTAATATTTTGCATAAGAAAAGCACAGAAAACCCTGCTTCAAACATCTATTGACTATCTCTTTGAGTATTTAAAAGTGACTCATCTCAAGCCTTTATTTCCTTTTCTGTAAAATGAGGATGAATGATGATGGCTGATTAGCTGGTTCTAAAGTATACCATGTGAAGCCCAGAGTAGGGTCAGCCCCCAACAACTCCTGCTGCCCTTCTCCCCACTGCTGCTGCTGCTGCTAAGTCAATTCAGTCGTGTCCGACTCTGTGCGACCCCAGAGACGGCAGCCCACCAGGCTCCCCCGTCCCTGGGATTCTCCAGGCAAGAACACTGGAGTGGGTTGCCATTTCCTTCTCCAATGCATGAAAGTGAAAAGTGAAAGTGAAGTTGCTCAGTCACATCTGACTCTTAGCGACCCCGTGGACTGCAGCCCACCAGGCTCCTCTGTCCATTGGATTTTGCAGGCAAGAGTACTGGAGTGGGGTGCCATTGCCTTCTCCGCTTCTCCCCACTCCTGCCTGTAATTTCCACTCCAGTAGCACCAACCTCAGCTCCTTCTGCCTTCCCATCTTACACCCCTAGCTAGTTATGCAGATCTTTCTTTTTTCTGATCATTCAGTTCAGTTCAGTCACTCAGTTGTGTCCGACTCTTTGCAACCCCATGGACTGCAGCACGCCAGGCTTCCCTGTCCTTCACCAACTCCTGGAGCTTACTCAAACTCATGTCCATCACATCAGTGATGCCATCCAACCATCTCATCCTCTGTCGTCCCCTCCTCCTCCTGCCTTCAATCTTCCCCAGCATTAGGGTCTTTCCAATGAGTCAGCTCTTCACATCAGGTGACCAAAGTATTGGAGTTTCAGCTTCAGCATCAGTCCTTCCAATGAACATTCAGGACTGATTTCCTTTAGGATGGACTAGTTTGATCTCCTTGCAGTCAAGGGACTCTCAAGAGTCTTCTCCAACACCACAGTTCAAAAGCATCAATTCTTTGGCGCTCAGCTTTCTTTATAGTCATTTGCTGTTCACCAGGAGATGAATTTGTTAACTTGAGGAAACAGTGCGTCCAGTGGGAGACTGCCACTGAAATATGTTACAGATTTTAGTTAGCTCCATTGGCCCTAGTCCACAGAGATAGCTAATGAAAGGAAAGGAAAATCAGTATCATTTGTGGTTTTAAAATAAGCTAGTACATTCGGCATATTTGTCTGTATGCAGTGAAACTGCATTTTAGCCTTTAACTTCAGACTTAGCCTTGCCAAGTGATCATTTTTCTACTTTCTGGGCTTTTTCCTGGGGAGATCTGATGGATGATGCTCTGGACAAAGGAAGATGGACGGGTCATAATCTGCACTTCTCTGCTCACAGCCAAACATTAAGTGTAATTGTGTCCTAACATCCACAGGAAAGTAGCTTTTCAAATAACTGCAAGAAAATCTAATTAAACTTGTAAAATATTAATCATATCTGGAGAACCACCAAACCCAAGCAGATATGCCAATTGTTCTTAATCATAACTCCTTAATTGAATAGTAATTTTCACAGAGAATTATGATATCATGTGAAGTGGGCCTGGCAAGCTTTTCCATCAGGTTCCAGATGGGAAACTTAATTGAGCTACTTGAATTTGTTCACAAAGCTTTAAACATGGATGAGAGGAGGATGAGAAACAACACCCAGAACCCTGCCTTTCTCCCTGAGTTCTGAGTACTCACCACTGCATGCCCTTTCTGGGAACCAAAGAGGAGTAGACCCTGATTCATGTTAAAGACTTAAAAAACTGTTAATGCTTTTTGTTACAGATTTTTAAAACTTAGAAGATGTGGTGGCAGACATTTTAATGAATATTCTTATTTTCCTTCTCTTCTGCCCCATCCAAGTCTTTTGTCTCTCTGTTATTAAAGTTCAGATGGGCTGGCATAAACATGTTACAATGTAAGGAAGGTATTAAAAATGTGATGTGGTAAAAATGAGAAGGAAACACTACCACGTTTCCATGCTAATTAGTGTGAGAACATGATCTACATTACATGTTTTGTGGTGCAATCATGTAGATAGGTCAATGTCATGCATGTGCATTTATTCAAGCAGGTCCTTTGACATGGGAAAGACAACTCATCAGAGCAGATTGGGGCATGGTGTGAAAAACAAGGTTCAGTATAGTATCCCAACAAACTAGATCTCCAGAAAACTAATCAATTTGGCAATATGTATGAAATGCATCTTGACTCAGCAATATAATTTCTAAGAATTTATTCCTAATAAAGATGTATAAAAATGGCTAGTATAGTTGCTTTAGGAAAATCAAATCATAGGGCATGCTAACTGAATTACCCTGCAGTCTTTAATACTGTAGAGATTTGCTCATTTGTATGAGCCTGGAAAGTACATTTAAGTCTGAAGCACATTGTAGTGCAGGATGGATGTGAGTATTCCACATCTGAGAAAATTCAGGTAGAGAGACAGAACCTCGGTGAGAAGCATAGATTCCTGGTGATGAGTCATTTTGTTGTTTTCCTTTTCTTCTTCTTTACCCATATCTGAAAATTATCCCGTCCTTGACACAGGTTATTTGTATAATCAGAATGTCTTTTTTTTTTTTAATAATGTGTAAAATCAGTATCAATTGCCTTCCTATCTTGGATTAATTTTGCTTGCAACTTTATTATAAGGCTCTAGACAGTACCATTCAATGTTGTTCTGTGCCTGGTTCACTCTGTGGCAATTTTGAGTGCAGTGGGTTTCAAGGGGATGAGGTGAACATCTTACTGTAGCATCGTCCTTACAAATGGACTCTCAGCTATTGACCTGCCATGCGACTTTGATTTGAAACTAAAGAAGGGGTATCCTGTTTCCTGACCATGAGCTCCCTGAGAATGGGGCCATGTCTGTCCTCTTCCCTGGGCTTCTATACCTCCTGGTCACTAAGCTCTGGGCCAGTGACTACCTCATAATAGTCCCTCCACAGAAGACTGAGTTGATCCAAATCTCCTTACAGGTGAGGAGACTGAGGCCAATAAAGTTTAAGGATCTTTTTCATGATTGCATAGCACCTGATCCTTGATCACAGGTGGTGATCCTTGATCACCTTGATCACACCTGGATCCTTGATCCAGGCTGACAGAGGAGCCTCCCGGAAAAGAGGGGGGCTGTGAAAACATACAAACAACAACAATACAATAAATATTTTTGTGGTTTCTCACTGGGATTCAGCTCTCCCAGAAGAAAGGGCAAAGAAGACTCAACAGAACCAGGAGACTCTAAAATGGTCACACTGCTTAATAAGGAATGGTCAACAGAATGCTCTCTTATCGCCGGCGTAGAGAAATGGCTCCATGACTGTCTGGTCAACACTTTGTGGCTGATGCCCTGGGGGCTGCCCAGGTATCCTGTAGAATTGGGGCCATGTAGCTAGTCACTTTCATGCATTGGAGAAGGAAATGGCAACCCACTCCAGTGTTCTTGCCTGGAGAATCCCAAGGACGGGGGAGTCTGGTGGGCTACAGTCTATGGGGTCACACAGAGTCAGATACGACTGAAGTGACTTAGCAGCGGTAGCTAGTATGCTACAGGGTGAGAAGAATGTGATCTCTGGTGTCACTTTGCTGGGCATCCGTTTCAGGTGAGGGTAAGGATGTGAGGCAGCATGGAAAGCGGCCCTGCCTTGACTCTCCTGGGAGATTATGTCCAATTTCACATCATCTTCTTCATTCTGATGCTTATAGAGTTCTTCCATTCTCGGCATGCCTCTTTATATATTGTTTCTTAAGAATATGACTTGTTTGGGTCTCAGAATATTCAAAACTGGATCCTTTATGTGGTTTTCTACCTATTGCCTTTGTGTTTGTCATTGGCTGTAATGGCTAATCTCATTGTGGGGTCCTCATCTTCAGAGATATTCTGACAATCAGTCACCTATCCTTCATAGAAAGAGGTAGATTGTCTGTCTTTCTAGCCTCTTCCAGCAGCCAGTCTTTGAAAGGAAGAAGGCTGATGGAAGATGTGAGTAAGTAATTACTGTGATTGTAAATTTCAGCAGCCAGAATTCAAGTCCCAACTTGTGCACTTACACCTGTCCCCGGTGGCATCAACTGGAAAGGTCAGAGTGAGAAAATGGAAGCAGCCAGGAATCTGCAATGTGAGACACATGGAGCTAAGTTCTATGTGGGTGATATCATATCTGAGATCCAAAAGGCACCCATCAGACACTGGGCTGGTTCCTGCAGGGCTGTGCCGCAGCAAAGTGAGTGTGGCTCATGAGCTGTGTATTTTAAGCAGAGAAGGAAGACAGTTCAGGGCGAAAGAATGGGATTTGCAAGGGCACAGAAAGGACAACAGAATATAGTTCCAGATTACTTTTTGTGGAGGAGATTGGACATTGATAGAAAGCCTACAAATCTCACCAAAGGGGCTGTGGCCTCAGGCCACAAACAGCGACCATGGTGCCTGCACATAACCATGTCACAGTGTTGATAAGGTAGGTGATGTGGACATACACCCAAATATAAGTCAAGGGTATTTTTTACAAAATTATCCCATCACCTTATAGTCAGGTCCTTCCAAAGCTCCTCTCATTTGAGAAACCTTCACATATTTTGAAGAAAAAAGTACTGCCTGGGGAGATGTATTAGTTGAAATGACTTAATAGTGATCACTTTGCATGCTTACAAAATTCACTTAACAGAGGGGAAAAATGTGGAAGAGGGAGGAGCGAGGAATGCAGAAACACTTAATCCAGATTTAGCTGTTATTCCTGGGAGTGCAATCTGATAATCACAGTGTTGGGATCATTAAATAAACATTTGAAAATGACTGTGTTCACTGCCCAGATTATCCAATGTGATGGGCAGCTCCTTTGCATGAGGCCCTGTCAGGGAATGAAAAGGATTGAGGTGTTCTGATTTCTTATTGGAGGATTCAGTGATTGACACCCAAGGACTCCAGGCAGGGCACGGTCATGCAGGCCTTCTTGAGCCCAGGGACCTCAGCTCCACTGCTTTTCCTACAGGGTAGAGAACAGTAATGCATGATAGACATACAGGCTCTGGTCTAGCTAGAGCTTATGCCTCATTTTCTTTTCGTTTCTGAGGGAGGCTATGGTTTTCCTTTGGGGCTTCGCTGGTGGCTCAGACCGTTAAGAATCCTCCTGCAATGCGGGAGACCAGGGTTTGATCCCTGGGATGGGAAGATCCCCTGGAGGAGGGCATGGCAACCCACTCCAGTACTCTTAACTGGAGAATCCCCAGGGACAGAGGAACCTGGCAGGCTACACAGTCCATGGAGTGGCAAAAAATTGGACATGACTGAGTGGCTAAGCACAGCATGGTTTCCTTCAGAAATCAGCTATTCTGGAGTTTTGCTGACTTCTGTTTTCATAAAACCCCTTCCTCATCCAATAGGGCAGAGAAATTAGCATCCTCTAGTTTCTACTGGTAATTTGCATTTCTAGGGACCTTCAAGCTTGGGATATCTGTTTAATGAGATACCTGGAAAGGACTCTCCTGAGATCTTTCTGTTGAAAGTTTTACCCAATGACCTATATTTTCAAAGATCTCACAGTCCAGTTATAAAAGTAAGTACATAAAAAATCAAAATAAATAGAGGCGGTAAATGTTCATTCAAAACAATATTGCAAAAATCATCACAATACAAAATATTGCTAATTGTAGTCACAACTGGTTAAAGGCATGCTGTAGACAATGATTAAGGCTGCTCAGAAGAAAGAGATGTGTTGGGAGAAGAAAGTCACTTTCATCAGGTGAAACTGCTGCCTTGAGGCAGCCAAGGATGTGGGCCTTTACACTGGGCCTCCAGCAGTGTGCCTCCTACCACAGCTTCTCAGAGGACAGTCCTCCTACACTGGGCACAGACAGCCCCCATGGTTGTTGGAGCACTTTTAAATGCAATATCTCACTTGCACCCCAGTGTTCATTGATAGTCAAGACATGGAAACAAGCTAAATGTACATCAACATTTGAATGGATAAAGATGTGATACACAAACACACATGTGTGCACATGTGCCCACACACCCACACACACTAGAATTCTACTTAGCCATAAAAAGGATGAAATAATGCCATTTGTAGCAAGACAGATGAACATACTAAGGGAAGTAAGTCAGAGAAAGACAAACATCATATGATGTCACGTATAAAAAGAAAGTTTCAAGTTTAAAGTGAAGTCACTCTGTATAATAGGCTCCAGTTTCATCCTATTATACAGAGTGAAGTAAGCCAGAAAGAAAAACACCAATACAGTATACTAACGCATATATATGGAATTTAGAAAGATGGTAACAATAACCCTGTATACGAGACAGCAAAAGAGACACTGATGTATAGAATAGTCTTTTGGACTCTGTGGGAGAGGGAGAGGGTGGGATGATTCAGGAGAATGGCATTGAAAGATGTATAATATCACATATGAAATGAGTCGCCAGTCCAGGTTTGATGCACGATACTGGATGCTTGGGGCTGGTGCACTGGGACAACCCTGAGGGATGGTATGGGGAGGGAGGAGGGAGGAGGGTTCAGGATGGGGAACACATGTATGCCTGTGGCAGATTCATTTTGATATATGGCAAAACCAATACAATATTGTAAAGTTAAATAAAATTAAATTAAAAAAAATAAAAAATAAAAAAATAAAGTGAAGTCGCTCAGTCGTGTCTGACTCTTTGCAACCCCATGGACTGTAGCCTACCAGGCTTCTCCATCCATGGGATTTTCCAGGCAAGAATACTGGATTGGGTTGCTATTTCCTTCTCCAGGGATCTTCCCAACCCAGGGATTGAACCTGGGTCTCTCGCATTGTAGGCAGACGCTTTAGCATCTGAGACACCAGGGAAGTAAACATGTGGAATCTAAAAAATAATGATACAAATGAACTTATTTGCAAAACAGAAACAGATTCACAGACTTCGAAAACAAATGTACGGCTACCAAAGTGGAAATGTGGCAGCTGGGAGGGATACGTTAGGAGTTTGGGAGTAACAAACATACACTGCTATATAGACAACAGATAATTAACAAGGACCTACTGTATAGCACTGGCAACTCTACTCAATATTCTGTAATAACCAAATGAGAAAAGATTCTGAAAAAGAATGGATATATGTATATGTATAAATGAATCACTTTGCTGTACACCTGAGACTGGCACAACATTGCAAATCAACCATAATATAAAATAAAAATTAAAAATAATAAATGCAGTTTCTCGCTCTGGCTTCCAGATTGAATGACTCTCATGTTTTTGGCTTGTACTGTTATGGCTGATTTGGGGCTTATTTCCACTCACCCACCAGTGTGTCTTCAAAAGTTTCTAATATTATATACTTTCCAACTCACTAGTACATGAGCAGAACGCCCAGAGAACTATGTTTCAATGCAGGTCAATGCAGGTGTTTGCTTGTCTTGCAAATTTCAGTTCAGTTCAGTTGCTCAGTCATGTCCAACTCTTTGCGACCCCATGAATCACAGCATGCCAGGCTCCCTGTCCATCACCAACTCCCGGAGTTTACCCAAACTCACATTCATTGAGTTGGGGATACCATCCAGCCATCTCATCCTCTGTCGTCCCCTTCTCCTCCTGCCCCCAATCCGTCCCAGCACCAGGGTCTTTTCCAATGAGTCAAATCTTCACATGAGGTGGCCAAAGTATTGCAGCTTCAGCTTCAACATCAGTCCTTCCAATGAACACCCAGGCCTGATCTCCTTTTGGATGATCAGTCACTTTAGTCCAAGGGACTCTCAAGAGTCTTCAACACCACAGTTCGAAAGCATCAATCCTTCGGCGCTCAGCTTTCTTCACAGTCCAACTCTCACATCCATACATGACCACTGGAAAAACCACGGCCTTGACTAGACGGACCTTTGTTGGCAAAGTGATGTCTCTGCTTTTTAACATGCGTTGGTCATAACTTTCCTTCCAAGAAGTAAGCGTCTTTTAATTTCATGGCTGCAGTCACCATCTGCATTGATTTTGGAGCCCCCCCAAATAAAGTCAGCCACAGTTTTCACTGTTTCCCCATCTATTTGCCATGAAGTGATGGGACCGGATGCCATGATCTTCGTTTTCTGAATGTTGAGCTTTAAGCCAACTTTTTCACTCTCCTCTTTCACCCTCATCAAGAGGCTTTTTAGTTCCTCTTCACTTTCTGCCATAAGGGTGGTGTCATCTGCATATCTGAGGTTATTGATATTTCTCCTGGCAATCTTGATTCCAGCTTGTGCTTCTTCCAGCCCAGTGTTTCTCTTATATGTGACTCTGCATATAAGTTAAATAAGCAGGGTGACAATATACAGCCTTGACGTACTCCTTTTCCTATTTGGAACCAGTCTGTTGTTCCATGTCCAGTTCTAACTGTTGCTTCCTGACCTGCATACAGGTTTCTCAAGAGACAGGTCAGGTGGTCTGGTATTCCCATCTCTTTCAGAATTTTCCACAGTTTATTGTGATCCACACAGTCAAAGGCTTTGGCATAGTCAATAAAGCAGAAATAGATGTTTTTCTGGAACTCTCTTGATTTTTCCATGATCCAGTGGATGTTGGCAATTTGATCTCTGGTTCCTCTGCCTTTTCTAAAACCAGCTTGAACATTTGAACAATGTTGCAAAGTTTGGTAACATTAAAAATCTTGTACAGTGCATGATCTATGAATATGATGAAAACTCCTACAATTAAGAAAAGGACATACTGTTCTCAGAATGTCAAGGTTACCTTGATCTGGCCACAATTTTCATGTGTTGTGCCTGATAATGTTTATTTCTGCTGCTTTGCTTGTTTAGCATCATTGTCATCAATAAATTTTGCTGCACAGGGAGTGTTTTTCCTGTTGTGAAATATTTTTGCATTGATGGTGCTTTGAGTAATAATTTTCCAGTAACTAAAATTTCTGGGTATGTGACTGCAATTCAAAGAAATTTCATCCTAACTCCTAGACTTAATTTAAGAGCTAACTAGGCTATGGAGGTTGCAACAGTGAATAAAATTCAATGCCTGCCTTTCTGTCCCTCAGAAAAATCAGCATTAAAACCAAATGGCAGAGGACAAGATGGTGGAGGAGTAGGTGAATGTGGAGCACACCTCTCTCCACGGATATATCAGGAATGCACCTTCAGACACAGAAGACCTTGAAGAACACCAGCTGAGAGCGGGCAGGAGTACCTGCCCACCAGAAAACAATATATAGAAGCAGACAGAACTCAGTAGGATGAAGGAAATAGGGGGAAAAGCAGGGGAGTTAGTAGGACTGGACCTGCCCTCGGCAGGTGGGGGAACTGAAGCAGGGGTTCGATCCCCACATCTAGGCAATTGTGTAGGACAGAGGAGAAACACTGGAGGCTGAAAGAGAAGCAGCTCATCTGTGACAATCTAAAGGGCGAGGGTGGGATGATTTGAGAGGGTAGCGCTGAAATGCGTTTATTATCATATGTGAAGCAGATCGCCAGTCCAGGTTTGATGCATGAGGCAAGGTGCTCAGGGCTGGTGCACTGGGATGATGATCCTGGGGGATGGGATGGGGAGGGAGGTGGAGGAGGATTCTGGACTGGGAACACATGTGTGCCCATGGCTGATTCATGTCGATGTTTGTCAAAAACCACTACAATACTGTAAAGTAATTTGTCTCCAATTAAAATAAATAATTAAAAAAAATGATGAAAAAATAAAAATAAAAAATGTATAAAAAAATAATAAAGGTAATGAGAATTCCAAAGACTATCAATCCTTGCTGCATGTACCCCGGACAGGAGCATGGGCCCCCTAAAAGGCACAGCGGCAGGGAATTGGAGCCTAAGGATTGTGGACTAATCTGAGGACAAGGTCTGCTGCTGACTGCAGGGAGACAGCCTGAGGGGTTGTGAGAGAGGAGTTTGTGGAGGGAATGTCTGTGGAGGGAAACCAGGCAGAACTGGAGGCATGGCAGTGCTGCTGTGTCATGCCTAGGGGCTGCGGCCATCACAGTAGCCACTTTCTCCCCTCATGCCAGCACCAGCAGCTGAAGGTTAGAGAGGCTGGCCCTTTAAGCACCTGATGTGCCAAGCAACAGAGTAGGACCCTAGTTGGAGGGGGAGCCCTTTAAGTGCCTGACACTCCAAACAACATAGAAGGACCTCAGCCAGGGAGCCTTTTAAGTGCCTTAATGGGCGGAGCCCTTTTGAAGGAAGTCTCCATTACTGCCATTAACCCTACTATAGTTTGGCTTCAGGCCAAACTACAGGGAGGGAACACAGCCCCACCCATCAACAGAAAATTGGATTAAAGATTTACTGAGCATGGCCCCACCCATCAGAGCAAGACCTGGATTCCCTCACAGCCAGTCCCTCCCATCAGGAAGCTTCCTTAAACCTCTTATCCTTATCCATCAGAGGACAGACAGAATGAAAACCACAACCACATAAAACTAACCAAACTGATCACATGGATCATAGCCTTGTCTAACTCAATCAAACTATAAGCCATGCCATGTAGGGCCACCCAAGATAGACGGGTCATGGTGGAGAGTTCTAACAAAACGTGGTCCACTGGAGAAGCAAACCACTTCAGCATTCTTGTCTTGAGAACCCCGTGAACATGCAAAAATATATGACACTGAAAGATAAACTCCCCAGGTCAGTAGGTGCCCAATATGCTACTGGAGAAGAGTGGAGAAATAGCTCCAGAAAGAATGAAGAGGCTGAGCCAAAGAAAAACAATGCCCAGTTGGGGATGTGACTGGTGATAGAAGTAAAGTCTGATGCTATAAAGAGCAATATTGCATAGGAACCTGGAATTTTAGGTCCATGAATCAAGGTAAATTGGAAGTGGTCAAACAGGAGATGGCAAGAGTGAACATTGACATTTTAGGAATCAGGGAACTAAAATGGACCTGAATGGGTGAATTTAATTCAGATAACCACTACATCTACTACTGTGGGCAAGAATCCCTTAGAAGAAATGGAGTAGCCATCATAGTCAACAAAAGAGTCCAAAATGCAGTACTTGGGTGCAACTCAAAAATGATAGAATGATCTCTGTTTGTTTCCAAGGCAAACCATTCAACATCACAGTAATCCAAGTCTATGCCCTAACCACTAATGCCAAAGAAGCTGAAGTTGAATGGTTTTATGAAGACCTACAAGATCTTATATAACTAACATCAAAAAAAGATGCCCTTTTCATCATAGGGGACTGGGATTCAGAAGTAAGAAGTCAAGAGATACCTAGAGTAACAAGCAGGTTTGGCTTTGGAGTACACAGTGAAGCAGGGCAAAGGTTAATAGAGTTTTGCTAAGAGAACGCACTGGTCATAGCAAACACCTTCTTCCAACAACACCAGAGACAACTCCACACATGATCATGACCAGATGGTCAATACCAAAATCAAATTGATTATATTCTTTGCAGCCAAAGATGGAGAAGCTCTATACAGTCAGCAAAAACAAGACCGGGAGCTCAGATCATGAACTCCTTATTGCCAAATTCAGACTTAAATTGAAGAAAGTAGGGAAAACCACTAGGCCATTCAGGTATGACCTAAATTAAATCCTTTATGATTATACAGTGGAAGTGACAAATAGATTCAAGGGATTAGATCTGATAGAGTGCCTGATGAACTATGGACAGAGGTTCATAACATTGTACAGGCGGCACTGTTCAAAACCATCCCCAAGAAAAAGAAATGAAAAAAGGAAAAATGGTTGTCTGGGGAGGTCTTACCAATAGCTGAGAAAAGAAGAGAAGTGAAAGGCAAAGGAGAAAAGGAAAGATATACCCCACTGAATGCAGAGTTCCAAAGAATAGCAAGGAGAGATAAGAAAGTCTCCCTAAGTGATCAATGCAAAGAAATAGAGGAAAACGATAGAATGGGCAAGACTAGAGATCTCTTCAAGAAAATTAGAGATACCAAGGGAGCATTTCATGCAAAGATGGGCTCAATAAAGGACAGAAACAGTGTGGACCTAACAGAAGATGAAGATATTAAGAAGAGGTGACAAGAATACACAGAACTATACAAAAATGATCTTTTGACCCAGATAACCACCATGGTGTGATCATTCATCTAGAGCTAGACATCCTGGAGTGTGAAGTCAAGTGGGCCTTAGGAAGTGTAACTATGAACAAAGCTAGTGGAGGTGATGGAATTCCAGGTGAGCTATTTCAAATCCTAAAAGATGATTCTGTGAAAGTGCTGCATTCAATATGCCAGCAAATTTGGAAAACTCAGCAGTGGCCACAGGACTGGAAAAGGTCAGTTTTCATTCCAATCTCAAACAAAGTCAATGCCAAAGAATGTTCATGCTACTGCACAATTGCCCTCATCTCACACACTAGCAAAGTAATGCTCAAAATTCTCTAAGCTAGATTTCAACAGTATGTGAGTTGAGAAATTCCAGATGTTCAAGCTGGATTTAGAAAAGGCAGAGGAACCAGAGATCAAATTGCCAATATCTGCTGGATCTCCGAAAAAGCAGGAGAATTCCAGAAAAACATCTAATGCTTCGTTGACTAGGCTAAAGCCTTTGATTGTGTGGCTCACAGAGAACTGTGGAAAATTCTTCAAGAGATGGGAACACCAGACCACCTTACTTGCCTCCTGAGAATTCTGTATGCAGGTCAAGAAACAAGAGTTAGAACAGGACATGGAACAACGGACAGGTTCCAACTGGGAAAGGAGTATGTCAAGGCTGTATATTGTCAGCCTGTTTATTTAACTTATATGCAGAGTACATCATGAGAAATGTTGGGCTAAATGAAGCACAAGCTGGAATCAAGACTGCTGGGAGAAATATCAATAGCCTCAAATATGCAGATTACACCACCCTTATGGCAGAAAGCAAAGAGGAACTAAAGAGCCTCTTGACGAAAGTGAAAGAGGAGAGTGAAAAAGCTAGCATAAAGCTCAACATTAAAAAAACTGAGATCATGGTGTCCAGTCCTATCACTTCCCCACCCCACCTGCATTTCTACACCATGCCCCTTCCTTTCCTTCTCTCTTTGTTCGCATTCCTATTCCAGAAGGGCATGCCCAAGGTCCCTCTGCCTAGAATCTGTTTTCTTTTTCTGTCATTGCCCTTTCTTGTTATTCCTCTTTTTCTTCCCTCTTCCCCTCCTAGTAGCTTGCTACCACTGTGGGAGCCTGAGGACTGTGGATAAACACAGACATTGACAGGTTTATCCAGCACAGATCAGTGGAGAACATCTTTCCTGCACATTCAAGTGTTTTCAGGTTCTTTCTACACTTACTCTGTCTGGTGCTGTGCAGGCAGATTCTCCTTGGAGAGCTACCTTGAAGGAATCTCATAAGCAATCCTACAGACTGTTGTTTGGAGAACCTGCTGTGTGACAAGAAACTTAGAGTTTTATATATATATATATATATATATATATATATATATATATATATATATGTATTATATATATATCCAGCTCCGAATGTAAATTGGTACAGCTGCCACTATGAAAACAGTATGGAGGTTCATTAAAAAGCAAAATACAGAGGTGCCATATGATCTAACAACACCACTCCTGGGTATGTATCTAGACAAAACTAATTTGAAAAGATACATGCACCTCTATGCTCATGGTAGCATTATTTACAATAGTCAAGACATAGAGGGAAGCTAAATGCTCATCAACTGAGGAATGGATAAAGAAGATGAGGTACATACATACAAGGGACTATTACTCAGCCATTAAAAATGAAATGATGCCATTTGCAGCAACATGGATGGACCTAGGGATTATTGTACTAAGTGAAGTAAATCAGAGAAAGACAAATATTACATGGTATCACTTATATGTAGAATCTAAAATATGACACAAATGAACTTATTTATGAAACAAACAGACTCACAGACATAGAAAACAAACTTATGGTTACCAAAAAAGAAAGAGATTGGGGGAGGGATAATTTAGAAGTTTGGGATTAACAGATACAAACTATTATATATAAAATAGATTAAAAAAAACACCAAGGACCTACTGTATAACATTGGGAATTATATTCAATATCTTATAATAAATCATAATGGAAAAGAATAAGAATATATATATATATTCATATATATATATGACTCAATTTGCTGTACATAAAAAATTAACACAAAATTGTACTTAAATTAAAAAAGAAATAACTGCCTGGCACTAATGTGGACTATAACATAGGCAAGTGGGATAGATGGATATTTTCTGGAAAGCATCCTTGGCTGCAAGCACAGGCTGGCACCAAAGACTGAGTCCAGATCTTAAATGACTTAACCTGGGGAATGCTCAGCACTTCATACTTTTCTATCCTACTCCTTTCTATATGTTAATGCTTCTGCCCTCCCTTCCTTACTTCCTCCTCTTCAGTCTGTCTAAACACCAGTTCCCCCAAAAAACTAGCTCCCCAAGTACTTGACCATGTGGAACATGAACCAATTGCAGCAACTAAGCAAAATGGGCACCAACCAGGTCCCCAGGGGCCTCTTCTGGACCATTGGGGTGGGATCTTTCAGATGGGGTCTTGAGGCAAGCCAGGTAGACCAGAAGATCCCAGGGAACTCAGTCCTTTAATAAGTAGACAGTGGAACCACCTACTGAGTGTCAGATCCAAATATTAGTGCTATTGTGATATCTCTTCTGTCTTGAAAAGATGAGGTGGCAGTAGGAAGTTTCTAGACTCCTTTGATCAATTTCCCTGATTCACTCAACCTCAAAACCATATGACTGCCACCAGAGGGCACTCCCCACTGCCACTCCAGACTGCGAAGCTTAACCTAAAACAAGCCCTGTATTCCTAAAACTTCTGTCTGGTCTAGAGGAGGCTCTCAGAATTGCTGAAGGGGCAAGGCATCAGAAAGGAAATGTATTTCACAGTGAGGGTGAAGTGGCTGTTGTTTCACTCAATTGGTTTGTCTGTTTATTTTACCCAAACAATATCATCTGTTGGAGAAAACAACCTAAAATATTTAATTTTGTTTACTTCGATTGCTTTAAAGGATTGTTTATGCTTAAGGGCTAACTTGGATGAGGTGCCTCCATTTCCAACATCTTTCCTTTGGTAACTAATGAGCTTAGCTTTAGTCACCATGGGATCATGCTTGCTTTTTTTTTTTTTTTTTCCAATCAGGGTCTTCTCTAATTACTATGTATTTGGCAATCAAAATATCCTGCAAATGGCATTTTTTAAAAATCCCATAAGACCCTTAGTTTTCTTGTCACCTTA
The DNA here is from genome assembly GCF_029407905.1 of Bubalus kerabau. Taxonomy (NCBI): domain Eukaryota; kingdom Metazoa; phylum Chordata; class Mammalia; order Artiodactyla; family Bovidae; genus Bubalus; species Bubalus kerabau. The sequence goes on from NC_073642.1 coordinate 30,015,779, forward strand.
GAGACAGGAAACTTTTTATTAAATAGCAATCCATCAAAGACACAATATCTGCCCAAAATGTGAGACCAGACTTATAAAAATCAAGAGGCTTTTGGCTAGTTGGTGATGAAAGACCTGTGGCTGACATAAATGAGAAAGAACATTTGAAATTCTCTACAGATTTTTAAAAATCACATTTAAAACCTGCATCCATGACTCATGTGGGAGAGTCTCTGTCATTTTCCCATTTCGAAGTCGATTAATTTGCTATGAGTTTGACTAAACAGATTTAGAAACTTGCTCACCTTCTTGTTCCTATCTTTTCTGGATTGAGTACAAGATTTGGAAGTTTGTAAAGGCTGAATAAAATTGTTTTTTTTTCTTTAGCTTTGCAATTTGTTTCAGTAAAATCGTGAGGCTCAAAGGATGAGCTAAGTACTATTTGAGATCATCAATCATTACATTTCAGAAGGAGGGAGGGTGGAGCATGCTCTTCTGTCTAAGGAAATGTAGACCCTCAACCTCGCTGTTACTATAATTTCGGAAAAGCTGTTTTTTTTTTTTTTTTTTCCTTGCTCCAAGGTTCTTGCTCAGCAGTCTGGGGTATATGCTGAGTTGCTGTTCTCCAGGGTCACAGGTGGAGTTTTCAAGGTTCTGTCTCTCTTTTCTTTCTGAAAACATTTCTTTTTTCTTTTCTTAAACTTCGCCTCTCTTTGCATATGACCCTCAAATCAATTTTCCTGCTTCATACTGGTCTTTCCAAGGCATTTCAGCAACCTTGTTTGACCTCTCTGTTTGCAGAAAGTTCTGCAGGAGAACAGTAACCAGTGCTGCATAGAGCTGGAAGATCTGTTTGCAGTATGCAGTTTGCATAGTGAAAGTTTATGCAGCCTCCCAGCTTGTTCCCTTCCTAATTTTACCCCAGGAGAACTCTAAAATGAGGCTACAATGATGTTTACTAGGACAGCTCAACATCCACACTGCTCAGCAGTGGCCATCCCAGGAGCTTCTTCTGTTCAAGCCCCAGGAATCCATCTAACTTGTCATTGAAGCACTGGAACATTGGTCCTCATTGATATTTGTTAAATTATTTCTCAGCTCAGAATTGGAGCTCAGAGATAATTTTCACTAAATTACAAAACAGCTCCTCTGGCACATCCCTGGATACTGCAGTTTCCACAGCCCATGTGGAGGGTGTGACAAGCAACATCTGCTGATGTCACTACGAGACAGAGAGACCTAGCCTTGTTAGGCCTACCTGTAGCCCCCCTTTTCCTCTGCCATAGTTATCAGCCATCCCAAAAAGCTGTCACCTTGACTTTCAAAGATCCTCTTCCCTCAGACACTCTGATGACCTCTCTCCCTGAGCTTCTGTGTAGGTACTGAGCCTGCAGCAGAGGAGAAAGGCAGGCCCTTTGTGGAGATCTGCCACTGGGTTTCACTCAATCCTGTGAGCACTCAATTGAGAGCAGGCTTTGGACAAGCACGGCAGGTACAGGGGCTTAGAGCAAGACTCAGGACCTAGTCTTCAGTTTCACTAATATTAGAGAACACTCAGCACATAATCACTTAAGTCATTAATAGCTATACTTGTGATAAGCATCAGAAAAGAGAAATGTGTGTTATACAGTAAAATAGATTACAGGTTCTTTTCCTGGACTGGGATGGAGGTGAGGTATCCAGAAAGGGTACTTCAGGGCAATGATATTTACATGATGCTAGGAAAGATGGACCTGAGCCAGCCAGAGACCATAACCCTGGACACAGGACTCTATTGTGGGACAAACTTGTAATGTGCTGGGTAATGGAAATTGCGTGGCAGGAACAGAGGCCCTGACAAGTCAGTAGGTAGCTATGCAGGCTGTGGTTAAGGCTTTGGAGTAGCCATGGATGGTTTTATTTTGTTTTCTTACTCCAGTGAAATTGAGACCAGGAGTTGATGGGAAAATTAAGAAGGAAACTTTGGGGGAGAGTGTGCTCTCCATAGGAGCTGTAGCTACAAGGACAGCGTAGGAAGGCATATAGACTGTGCCAGGCCTAGGATGGATGAGATACAGGGCAGCAGAATGTCCACACACAGATCATGGTGCCAACTGAGTCCTGGGGTCAGGAACAAACTACACTGGGCAGAGGAAAGGGGGGAAGGCCCGTAGGAGGAAGGGCACCCAATGGGGCACATGAGGAGGGTGAGCAGGACATGGAGGATCAAGGTTCCCCTAATGCCATGGCCACATTCTCCCGAGCACTCTTTCCTCAACTTTTTGAAATATATACATTTCAGTTGCTGAAGTATAAAATTGCTGAAGTAAAATGTGCATTTACATGCAAAAATTAAACACAACAGAAAGGAAGTGAAAATAAAAGTCAGCCCTACATCCAACTTCCACTGAAAGACAGTTTCTTATTTTATTGCACTAAAGGATCTGGTGAGCCTACCTTTCTTGATTTAAACACTTTCTGTGACTCCTCATCTAGTCTCTCCCTCCACTTCCTTCCAGTTCTTCATAGTAGTGGCATGGTTTTCAGCTCTCCCACTGGTTACCTTTATAACTCTGTAAGTTTCATGAATCTATTTGTCCCATGGCATCAGTTGGACAATCTCTCTGGTCTGCCTTTCATCGGAGATGTGGAAATATTTTCCCCTGCACTTCCCTCCCACATTTACAACGTTTTCACACTTACACTTCTGTTTCTTAGCCCTGAGTCTGTGTTTACTTTAGATGTTGACTGAAAACTCAGAAGCAGCTTTCACAGTATCAGAGGGACCTTAATGGCTATTAGTGCAAACGTGAGCAGGGCAGCTGGATGCAGAGAGAAAGACTTAGGATTCCTAAACTAATCAATCTGGTAAGTACATACCAAAAACCAAGGTCAAATGAAATCTCCAAAAAAATGTGTCGCCCATCCAATCTCTAAAGCAAAGTTTAGCAAATATTTTTTTTCTGTAAAGAGCCAAACAGTAACTGTTCAGGCTTGGCAAGCCATGTGGTCTATGTCAGAGCTACTACCATCTGCTGTTGCAGCATAGAAGGTGTTGTAGAAACTATCGGGTGGGCCAAAAATTTCATTCGTGTTTTTCCATAAGATGTAATGGAAAAACTTGAATGACCATTTATTTTATCAATACATGGTAAAACACAGATGGCTGTGTCCATAAAAAACTGAAAACAAAATTGTCATCCAAAACAAGCTACAGCCAACATAGTTTAAAGCAGTAGTCCTCTAAATGTGGTGAACTTCAGAAACCCCTGGGAGGTTTGCCACTCCCCCTCTGCCAATAGTTTCTGACTCAGCAAGTCTGGGGTGGGCCTGGAACTTGTTAAAAGTCCCCAGGTGGCACCCCTTGACTATGCTGATACATGCTACATTGTTGTTGCTTTGTACTAGAGCATCATCGTCTTGTACATGTTTGGTATTTTCCTGGGGTTCCTAAAAGCCTTTTTCTTTTTGCATTTGGAAACTGACTACAGCTTATCACCAAGATTTTCCATCATCATCATAATGATTTTTATTTTATGCTTTCATGAGTGCTTGCTCAGTTGTGTCTGACTCTCGGCGACTCCATGGACTGCAGACTGCCAGGTTCATGAATCTACTTTTTTCTTAAAATAATCCCCTATAGCACTCCCAGTCTTGCGTTTTGCTAGACCAGTTGCTCTCCAAGCCTACTGTTCATTCATCATCTAAGACTATCCTTCACTGTCTCCAGGATGGGGCTCCTCCCTCTCCGGTCCTATGCTTTCCTATATCCTGGATTTACATTAGTTTTACTGCACATCATTAAGGAGTAATTTTTTCACAAAAGATACATGAGACAGCTTCAGAAATCAACCCTGCCAGTGCCTAAACTTAGACTTCTAGCCTCCAGAATTGTGAGAAAATAAATTTGTCATCTTTAAGCCACATGTCTGTGGTATTTTGTTATGGCAGCCTGAGCTGACTAATTCACAGGAGGAGTAGAGCAGAGAGGAAGCCAGATGAGATTAAAAATACTATCCAGGAGCTAAATAAAACAGGTATGACGAAAAAAAGCCATGATTCAAGTCTGTGGCAATCACTTTAAATCTAACCTTTACCCAACTGGCCAACAGACATAGCTGGACCACCAGGGCAAGGGTTGAGCAGGGACTGGACATGCCGCTAGAACTGAAAGACAAGGCAACCACTCAGCCCCCCATCAGACAAGGCATAACCAGAGAATTAAATCCATAGGAATACATCAAGAATCATTCTGCAGCTGCTGTGAATCTCAAGATATGAATCCCAGTGGAAAGAGGTAAGGCATTTAACAAGCTGATCAGAAAGTTATTCTGACAGGGCTTAGATCATATGATACTAGTGACATGAGGATAGCTTGATTATTTTAGATATTTTAAATCTATAGTCATTAAACTTATCTCGATGCCCATCAAAGAATTTGACATCATGGTCATGATGAAGAAATTACCACCAGTTAGCCAAGTAGTTAGCACTTCTTTGATTCTTCTACTCTCTGCTTTCCATTTTGTGCCATTAGTTCTTCATCCAGATAATAAAACAAAAAAGAGTATATAGAGAAAATGCACTCTTTTGTGACTTTTTTTTAAAATCACAGCACACTTGAAGTAAGTATATTGGTTTTGTTGTTTAGTCGCTAAGTCGTGTCCAACTCTTTTGCGACCTGATGGACTATAGCCTGCCAGTGGGTTACTAGCTCCTTCTCCAGAGGACCTTCTTGACCCAAGGATCAAACCCGAGTCTCCTGCATTGGCAGGCAGATTCTTTGCCACTGAGCCACCAGGGAAGCCTGAAGCAAGTATAAGTGAACATAAAAGCAAGGCACTCCAGAGTTTTGCAAGTTTAACTCATTACACTTTTACAGAATGAGTATTCAAAGTTACACTAAAGGAGGAGATTGATTCCAGGCAAGAACAAGGAACCATTGCATTCCAATCCATAATATCAAACTACTGAAGGAGAGAGTCCAGCATGGATTTTCCTTTTTCACCATAAAATTTTCAGATTACCATTTGACTTTCCTTCAGTCAATATAAACGTTCAGATCTGTCTATTTACAATAGCCAAGACATGGAAGCAACCTAAGTGTCCATTGACAGAGGAATGGATGAAGATGTGGTATATATATATGTGCATGCAATGGAATATTCCTCAGTCCAAAAAAAGAATGAAATAATGCCCTTTGTAACAGCATGGATGAACTTAGAGATTATCATACTAAGTGAAGTAAATCAGACAGAGAAAGACAACATCATAAGTGATATTATATGACAAAATGATACAAATAAACTTATTTGCAAGACAGAAATAGACTCACAGACATAGAAAACAAATATGGTTACCAAAGGGAATAAATTAGGAGTTTGGGATTAACAGAAATATGCACTACTGAAATAGAAAATAAACAGAGAAGTATTATATAACACAGGGAGCAATATTCAGTATCCTGTAATAACTTACAATGGAAAAGAATCTGGAAAGAACAAATTCAAATATATATCTGAATCACTTTGATGTACACCTGAAACTAGCACAACATGGAAAATCAACTATACCGCAATAAAAATAAATAAGTAAATAGACATGCAGTTAGGCAGTTAATGAGTTTTCTTAACTATAAAATGAATAACTATCTTATTTTGTATATTGATTCCTTTGTGTTTTTTTTTTTTTTTGGATTCTCTTCAATTATGAGACTGATTTTGGAGAAAATCAAGTTTTGATGTGGCAAAGGAGGTGGCAGTCCCTGAAATGCTTGGCCCAACCCAGGGCTTCTGTGGATAGTGCCAGTCTGGGGTAGGCAGCCACATCTCCATCTGGGAGGATCCATTCACCTGACCTTGGCCTGCAATAGACAACAAAAAGTTTGCGGGTGGGGGAAATTGGTGTTTTGGGGACTTGGGGAGTTGTGGTTTCTAATTTACTTGATTATTTTTAGCAAGTAAAATTGAGTTGACCATATATTCTTTTTGTATATAGTTTCCTGGAAACACAAATTTGGGGGCACATTTAAAGATTGATATGGGGCTTCCCTGGTGGCTCAGCAGTAAGAATCTGCCTGCAATACAGGAGATGAGGATTTGATTTGTGAGTCAGGAAGATCCCCTGGAGAAGAAAATGGCAACCCACTCCAGTATTCTTGCCTGGGAAAATCCCATGGATAGAGGAGTCTGATGGGGTCACATAGAGTAGGACACAATTGAGTGACTAAACCCCCACCGCCAAACATAATATAGAACAAAGAGGTTATTGCTTATTTTACAAAATAATTTCCTTAGGGAAGTATCTCAGCTGGATAATATTTTCAAGTGAGCTTTATGTTTCTGTGGCTATAACCTTTAAGATAGTTTTAATGAGAAATAGCTAAGAGATAGTAGAACAAAGGACTTGCCATTTCCTGATGAAATAGCATGATTTTCAAAGAGTATTTAAGAAAAACCAATATTCTCTAATGTGATTAGCTGCTCAAACTTTCCATAAATCTGTATTTGAATATATACATATATTCAACTCGAGAACAACATAAAATAAGAAATGCAGAAGACAAGGTATGGGGAGGAAGGTTAGCATAAAGCTGACAGTCTTACCTCCACTGGGGACACCATTCTTCCAACACGCTGATGTGTTCACCGAGCCAGAAGCTCCATAAATCTTACTGTTCAGGAACTGTTATTGAAGTTTTGTTTTGCAGGTATAATTGATGAAATAAATGGCCATCAGGAATTGAACTCAAGTTCAGTATCTCTCCCCTTCCTGGAGGTCAAAGGTTGGGGCTAATAGTTCTAACCCTGTAATAAAATGTTTAGTTTCTCTGTCAACCAACCCCCATCCCAAAGCTATCACCACCGCCTCCCCCCAACCATCTCCACCAAAGATCACCTAATTAATGTAAATTTAGGTCTCACATATGGTTGAAAGGGGTTCATTGTGAAAAACCAAATATACTCATCACTCAGGAAATTTCAAGGATTTTAGGGGCCCTGTGCTAGGAACTGAAAACAAATATCAAATATATATGCTTTTGTTATACCACATAATATGTTAGGAAATATTAGATATCTATAGTAATCATGAGGTGATGATATTGATAGAGAGATAAACACACACATCAATGGAACAGAATGCTGCTGCTGCTAAGTCGCTTCAGTTGTGTCCGACTCTTAGCGACCCCATAAACGGCAGCCCACCAGGCTCCCCCGTCCCTGGGATTCTCCAGGCAAGAACACTGGAGTGGGTTGCCATTTCCTTCTCCAAGGCATGAAAGTGAAAAGTGAAAGTGAAGTCGCTCAGTCGTGTCCGACTCTTAGCGACCCCATGGACTGCAGCCTACCAGGATCATCCATCCATGGGATTTTCCAGGCAAGAGTACTGGAGTGGGGTGCCATTGCCTTCTCCAATGGAACAGAATAGAGGTCCCCAAAACTCACACAATGGGCCCAAATGAGTTTTGAAAAAGGCACTAGAGCAATTCAATGGAGGAAGGATGGTCTTTTCCACAAATGTTGCTGAAGCTATTACACATCTACAGCCAAAACAACTTAAATTTCCCAGCCTGTAACTTCCCAGGTGAAGCAGTGGTAAAGAACCTGACTGTCAATGCAGGAGATGCAGGTTCACTCCCTGGGATTGGAAGATCTCCTGGGGGAGAAAATAGCAACCCACTACGGTATTCTTGCTTGGAAAATTCCATGGACAGAGCACCCTGGTGGGTGACAGTCCATGGTGTGGCAAAGAGTCAGACACAACTGATCACACACAACTGATCACACACACACACATATATGGTACAAAGAAAAAACTGGGATATATGTTTAGACAAAGACTTCTTAGACTTGGTATCAAAAGCATGGTTTTTATATAAAAAGAAAAAAATGATAAGTTGGACCTCAGCAAAACTATTGCTCTATGAAAGGCAATAAGAAAAGGATGAAAGCTAGGAGAACATATACACAATCCATATATCTATCAAATGACTTGTGTTTATAATATATTAATAATACTCAAAAGTTGAGAGTGAAAATAACAATCCAATGAAAAAAGGGACAAAAGACATTTTACTAAACAGGATATTCAGAAGACAAGTAAGCACTTGAAAAGATATTCTAATTATTAACCATTAGGGAAATATAAATTCTAATTACAACGTAATAGAACTGCATACTTATCTGACTCTTTGTGACCCCGTGGACTATATAGTCCATTGAATTCTCCAGGCCAGAATACTGGAGTGGGTAGCCTTTCCCTTCTCCAGGGTATCTTCCTGACCCAGGAATCAACCTGGGGTCTCCTGCATTGCAAGTGGATTCTTTACCAACTGAGCTATCAGGGAAGCCTACATACTTATCAGAATGGTACAAAAACAAAAACAAACAAATAAGCACATCAAAGCAATGATAACACCAAATACTGGCAAGAATGAAGAGTACCTGGATCACTGACACATTGCTGGTGGAAATGTAAAATGGTACAGTGGTACAGTCACTCTGGAGAAGAGTACAGAAGCTTCTTACAAAATATTTATGATATATTTATTATACAACCCAGCAATTACACTCTTGGACACTTATCCCAGAGAAATAAAAATATATATCACAGGAAAACCTGTATATAAATGTTCATAATAGTTCTATTAATAATTACTAGCACTGGAAATGACTCATGTGTCCCTTAGAAGGTAAATGGTTAAGTTACGTCCATCCATGGCTTGGAAAACTTTCAGCAATAAAGAGGAACAAATTATTTTTATAGTAAAAAAAAACTTGGTTGAATCTCAAGGAGATTGTGTTGAATGAAAATAAAAAGAAACAGTCTCAAAAGGCTATATGCTATATGATTCCATTAATAAAGCATCCTTGAAGTGACAAAAGTCACAGATAACAGTTTAGTGGTTGCATGGGCTGGGGACAGAGGGAGAGGGCTGTGGCTACAAAGGCTAATATACTTGTTTTGTGTCTTGACTGTATCACACATATTTGTGAATGAGTAAGGTAAAGTCATGTAGAACTAAATATCCACAAACAGACAAGTAAAGTGCATTAAAATATATAGAATCTGAACAAGTTTGCTGGCTTACATAAATGCCCATCTCCTGTTTGTGACATCAAAGCTTTGGTCATACAAGAAGTTATCACTGAGGAATTGGGTGAAGGGTATAAAAAAACCCTAATATTTCTTAGGCCTGCATATGAATCAATAAGCATCTCAAACTAAGAAGTTAAAAAATACATAAAATTATCATATTCTGGGTCCAAGTCTGCCACTAAAATTAAGTGGTGACTTAGAAGTTGCCTCTGGAACAGAGGATGAGAAGCATAGCTGGGCCTCTGTGTACAGAGCCAAGCTCATGGGAATAAATTATCCCCAAAACTCATGGATAGGGTGCAGGAAAGCAAAGCCGGGGCTTGAAAAGTGCATGTTTAAGAGATTTTGATAGTTGACATTTGAATAAATGCATTTCAGTAATTGTTATAAGAAGGGGAAAGAAGAGAAAGAGAAGGAGGGGGAGGGAGTAAGGAAGGAAAGAAAAAAGGAAGGAAGAAGAAAGAAAACATATCAGAAAAATTACCATTTTGTAAACTTCAGTAAAATAAGTTATTCAGACAAGGATCATCAAGGGAGGCTGAAAAGCACTAGCAGATAGCAATGTGAGGAATGACATAGTCCTGTGTTTCTATAATAGCACCTCACAGAGTGCTTGCTAATAAGAAAGGAAAAAGCATACCTTCCTGTTGGAACATGCAAGTTGTTACACTTAGCTAAGTGACCAAATTTGTATAGCACTAACAGAGATTTCGTAACATTATATGCCTTCTGATGTGATGTGATAGAAATACACAGAAGTTGTACTCTTGTCAAAGATCTTTAGTCTAAACAAGTTTTGAATCTAATTTCCAAAGTACATGAAGTCTGGAAAATAAAAGAATCAACCATACAAATTCAGAATATGGAATATTCTGTAAACTCAGTTTCTTAATAGATCAATATCATGAAAAAAGAACATAAATCACTATCATAAAAAATCAGTATCGTGAAGAAAGAGAAAAAAATCCCCATTGAGGTACTCTCAGGAAATAGAGGTCAGTGGACCCAAATTTGAGCTCTCCTTCTGACTCACTCTAGCTCACCAGAGTGGAGTTGTCTGATTTTTTTTTTTGCAACTACTGTCAGGAAACATCAATACATTTCCTGGTTCTACCGCTCAGTGCGGGGTTTACACTTGTAGGTCCCACAGAACTAACCAACAGAGGAGAGGTCTCAAACAGCTACCACGCCCAGGGCACAGTAACTCAGGACCCAGGAACTCAGTCTTTCTGGCAAAGAGGGCTATTAGCTCATCATATTAGCTGCAGCCTGAGGGGCATGGTTCCAGTTAAATACACATTTAAGGGCTTACTGTAAACCCTACCAGAGACCTTAGAAGGTGGGTGCCATATTCATGCTCTCCCTCTGGAGTGGTCCAGAGTGCCCATATCTCTCAGAGGGAATGTTTTACACATGTCTGGTGCCCTGGTTTTTATGTCTGGGGCCCTGATGTTGGTGGCTGTCACCGAGGGGATGCCCCTTGACTGCCTGGCTGTGGTGGCTAGTGGGGCTTGTGTTCCTAAACCCCACAGGACTGCAACAATCAGAGAGAGAGTTCTCAGCAGCCTGCCACACCTAAGGCACTGAAAGGCAGCAGACATATCCCCACCCTCCCTGTAGAATATTTGCTTGTCCTGGAGCTTCAGCCTGAGGGGTACCTAGAGGTACACATATCTAGAGGCTTACAGAGATGTTCTCAGGGGACATGAACCAGGGGATACAATTGCGCTCTCCCTCTGCCTCATGACAGCTTACCCAAAAAGGCGATTACACAGTCATCTGGAGCCTCAATATTTGTGATTGCCACCCAGGGAACAACTTCAGATTGCCTGGTTTGGTGCCCAACCAGGCTTACGCTTGCAGTCCCACAGGACTGTACATGTTTCCATACTTTATTTAGAGTCAGTTTCATGTTACACACTCAAAGAGCAATAGCATTCTAGTGGTCAAACAGAACTTAGGAACAAGGTTGAGAGAATTTTCCCTGCCTGTTCACGGCAGATCTGTTGGGGCAGCTCCACCTGCTCATGCAAGAATTCAGCGTTGTATAGTCAGCTTTGCTGTGAGAACTGACAACCCTAAAATCTCAGGCTTATACCAGCAAATAGTAATCCCCACTCATGTTACATGATGTCTGCATATGGGCTGCAGGTCTGACCCACATGTCTCTAGGACTTCAGGATCCAGGCTGAAGGAGATATCCCTTGGTGGGAAATGCCCTGCTGGTGGGAGAGGGAACGTTCTCCATGGACCTGGCACTCTGCTCCTGCCCTTCTCATTTTACCAGCAGAGTAGGTGCCATGGGCCAGGCACCTGTTGCCACCTGTGGGAATGCTGACCCAACCTGGGAATGGGGAGGAGAGCTGGGAAGGATGACACAGTCTACCACAGCTTGAAGCCACTTGCTGCTGAACAAATCCTCACTCAGTGATCCCAGTTTAGAAGCTGTGGCAGAATTTCTCTCTTGGAATCCTAATTCCTCTCTGATAGATGTTGCTGTTTCCTTGCCAGGTTGCTGTCAAGAGGACAGACCCTCTGACCCTAAGCTCAGTGACTCCAGCCCCTCGTCCACAACCCCTCTTCTGGCTGATGTCCCTGATGCAGACATCTTGCCTGGAGGGCTGAGCCTTTCAGCATCCTAACTGCTTGTCCCATTCTCCACCTGCTTTTGGAGAAACCCTGTGACCTGGCGTCAGGTCCTCTCCCCATGTCAGTTCCCCATCACGGTGTCGGGCTACCAGGTACTGATTTCTGTCCAGATACAGGATGTTCTGTTCAGCAGACTGGACTTCCTCCAGCAGTGACAGCTGGACACTGCTCTTGTGCCTCCTACCTGCCCGCTCTCAGCTACTGGCCAACCAGCCTCACCCTCCAGAGCCAACCGGTCCATGACAGCTGAGTAATGAAAAATGACACTCTCCTTTGCTTCTCAACTTGTCAAGTAGCTTTCTATTAATTTTGTGTAGCAGGATTGACTTTTAATCCACATCCTTAGGTGTGAATGAAATAAAATTTACATATGGTTTTCAGTACCCATGTTTTGGTGCTCTACATAGGAGGGAAATTGCTGGTTGCAGGGATGTACTTCTGTTCAAACTTGGCATACTGCAGAATAGTTTTCCAAAGTGGTGGTGCTAATTTATACTTGTAACAGCAACATAATGCAGTTTTTCACAGCCTTGAAATTTTAGCCATCATGATGGGTATTTAGTATCGTCTCTTGGTTGGTTTCCTGTACGTATCCTGATGACTAACAATGCTGAGCAACTTTTATTTATCAACCAATTATTCTAAAACCTCCCCTTTGAGAAGTGCTTGCTCAAATATCTTCCCAATTTTTCAGTTGCATCTTTTTCTTACTAATTTGTAGAAGCACATTATATAATCTAGAGAAGGGACTTTTCTCTGTTGTGTGTGCCTGACATACTTGTTCCCAAGCTGTGACTTACATTTTCATTATTTTAGTGCTATATTTCAGTGAAGATATGTTCACAGTTTTAGTGTAATCTGATTCTTCAATCTTTTTAATGTTCAAAGATTTGGTGTAGTGTTTAAGAAGTATTCTTCTATACCTATGTCATTATATACACCATTAGAATATATTCTGAAAAGTTCATTGTTTACTTTTCACAGTTTTAAATTCCATGTGGAAATTGTTTGGGTGTGCATGTGTGTGTTTCTGTATAAGCCATGAGATAAGGATCAATTTTCATTTTTAATTGACTTATCACTATTACTAATATGACTATTATTTATGCGTTGCTATATACTAATAACAAATGAACAGAAAGAAAATTAAGAAAATATCCCATTAACAATTGCACAAAAATAAAATTGGCATAGCTACTATGAAAAATAGGAAGAAATTTCATAAAAAATTAAATATATAACTATCATAGGATCTAGAAAACCCAGTTCTGGGTATATAACTGAGGAAATTAACTCAGTATTTCAGAGAGATATCTTTGTTGCAATATTATTTACAATAGCCAAGATATAGATACAAAGTAAGTGTCTGTGGACAGATGAACGGATAAAGTAAATGTGATATATATTTTATATATCATTATATATGTGTATCTCTTCACTGCTGCTCCAGCAAAGCACAGCCACTGCTCCTGACCTTGGACGTGTGCTATCTCCTCATGGCCACTCGTACCAGCAAAGGTCTGTCTTGTCAAGGCTATGGTTTTTCCAGTAGTCACGTATGGATGTGAGAGTTGGACTATAAAGAAAGCTGAACACCAAAGAATTGATACTTTTGAACTGTGGTGTTGGAGAAGACTCTTGAGAGTCCCTTGGACTGCAAGGAGATCAAACCAGTCCATCCTAAAGGAAACCAGTCCTAAACATTCATTGGAAGGACTGATGTTGAAGCTGAAGCCTTTGGCCACCTGATGAGAAGAACTGATCATGTGAAAAGACCTTGATGCTGGGAAAGATTGAAGGCGGGAGGAGAAAGGGACAACAGAGCATGAGCTGGATGGATGGCATTGCTGACTCAATGGACATGAGCTTGAGTAAACTCCGGGAGTTGGTGATGGACAGGGAGGCCTAGCGTGCTGCAGTCCATGGGGTTGCAGAGTCAGACACAACTGAGCGACTGAACTGAACTGATATATGTGTATATATATGTGTGTGTTTGTATGATTGATATAATAATGAAATATTATTCAGTAATACAAAGGAGGAAGATCCCACCATTTGTGATAACATGGATGAAACTTGAGGTCTTAAGTGAAATATGCCAAAGACAAATATCAGTTACTTGTGGAATATAAAAAAACCTTCAAACTTAAAGAAACAGAATGCTGGATGTTGGATATTGGTTGTCAGGGATTAGATGGTGGGAGAAATAGTAGGATATTGGTCAAGGAGCACAAACTTTCAGAATTAGTTCTAAGGATATAATGTACAGCATGGTGACTACAATTAATAATACTGTATTGTGACAGTATACTAACGCATATATATGGAATTTAGAAAGATGGTAACAGTAACCCTGTAAGCGAGACAGCAAAAGAGACACAGATGTATAGAACAGTCTTTTGGACTCTCTGGGAGAGGGCGAGGGTGGGATGATTTGGGAGAATGGCATTGAAACATGTATAAATATCATATAAGAAATGAATTGCCAGTCCAGATTCGATGCAGGATACAGGATGCTTGGGGCTGGTGCACGGGGATGACCCACAGGATGGTATGGGGAGGGAGGTGGGAGGGGGGTTCAGGATGGGGAACACGTGTACACCCGTGGTGGATTCATGTTGATGTATGGCAAAACCAATACAATATTATAAAGTAAAAAATAATAATAATAAAATAAAATGTTGAATAGAAAAAAAAATAATACTGTATTGTGTACTCAAAATTTTCTGAGAGTAGATCTTAAGCTTACTCACCATGGGGAAAAAAGAAAATAACTCTGTGAGGTGATTTATGTGTTAATTTCATTGTGGCAATCCTTTCATAATGTATTCATATATCAAATAATGACAGTGTACTATTTAAATATGGCAACCCACTCTAGTATTCTTGCCTGGAAAATCCTATGGACAGAGTAGCCTGGCAGGCTACAGTCCATGGGGTCGCAAAAGTTGGACATGACTTAGTGACTAAACCACCACCACCACCATTTAAATATATACAATTTTATTTGTCACTAATGTCTGCATGTGCTAAGTCACTTCAGTAGCATCTAATTCTTTGCAACCCTAGGCAACATAGCCCATCAGGCTCCTCTGTCCATGGGATTCTCCAGGCAAGAATACTGGAACAGGTTGCCATGCCCTCCTCCAGGAGAGCTTCCTGACCAAGGGATAAAACCGCGTCTCTTATGTTTCCTGTACTGGTAAGCAGGTTCTTTACCACTAGCACCACTTGTGAAGCCCATTTGTCACTTATACATCAGTTTAGAAATACATTTAAAAAGGAAAATTGAAAAAAGAGAAAAGAATACTCTAGATTAAAGAGATATAATAACAAAATGTAATACGTGAACATAGATTGTTTTCTGGTTTTAATAAAAGTTGTAAAAGTCATTTTTAAAGCAACTGAAATTTTTGAATATGGACTGTGTATTAGATCAGTTCAGTTCAGTAGCTCAGTCATGTCCGACTCTTTGCAACCCCATGAATTGCAGCACACCAGGCCTCCCTGTCCATCACCAATTCCTGAAGTTCACTCAAACTCACGTCCATCGAGTCGGTGATGCCATCCAGCCATCTCATCCTTTGTCGTCCCCTTCTCCTCCTGCCCCCAATCCCTCCCAGCATCAGAGTCTTTTCCAATGAGTCAACTCTTCACATGAGGTGGCCAAAGTACTGGAGTTTCAGCCTCAGCATCATTCCTTCCAAAGAACACCCAGGACTGATCTCCTTTAGAATGGACTGGTTGGATCTGTATTAGAGAATTACCTTGAATTTTCTTATCTTTGATTATGAGACTATGTCATTGAGATGGTCTAATAGCTTAGCAAGATAAAAATACAAGAATACATAACAAAAAAATTACAATTGTTGATTCTCCAATATATTATTGAATCACTATACTGTACTACAGAAATTAACACATGTTATAAATCAGTGTTCTTGCCTTGAGAATCTCAGGGATGGGGGAGCCTTGTGGGCTGCCGTCTATGGGGTCGCACAGGGTCAGACACGACTGAAGTGACTTAGCAGCAGCAGCAGCAGCATAAATCAACTATACTTAAATTTTAAAAACAAAGAAAAGATGAGTAAGAAAGGAGAAGCATTTTAGGTTTGGGAAGTCAAAATTACAAAGATAAGAAATAATGTTGGGGGAAGACCTGCTTAGAAGACTGCAAACTCCAAGGAAGTCATCAAGTGGTTTTTGCTAGAGATCAGGACTCAACCACATTTAGTCTTTCTGAAGTCAGGTTTGGACAAGACAAAATCAGTCAGTAAGAGCTCTTCACCAGTCTCAGAGACATTTTCTGACCTGGAGCTGGATATTGATGCTTTTTGAATATGATTTCATGGGGGAAGAGAGCTGGGTGCTTACTAAATGCCAGGCCTTGTGCACAGCATTTTTCCATGGATTATCGCATTTACTCATCACAACAATCCTCTGGGTTGAAAAGGTAGTGGATTTTATATTAGGAGTGTCGAAAAGAAGAGTCATGTCAAAGAGCTTAGGTGCTTTGAGAACCAAGAAATGCTAGCAGGAAGTGAAATAATGGAAAGTGTCTTTCTTAAGAAGAGAGTTAAGATTAAAAAATGGATTCATTTTTGGACACGTAGCTAATTGAAGAATTAGAGTCCTTAATACAGAATGCCTTAAGAAATTGAACTTTTCTAGTGACCTCATGGATTCATTTTTGGCTTTACAAATGTTGACAGTTTAAGTGACTCAAGAAAGCTTGTAAGGATTATGACACCCATCTTTCTACAAAAAAATATGGATTAGAACAATGAAAATTTAGAAAATTATCCCTTATCATTAAGTTTAAATTTCTTAAGTTCAAATTTAGTTTTGACCAAATAATACTAATATGTGCATGGTCTGTCTGTGATGCAAACAGGGAAAACTCAGCAGGCAGAAATAAATGCTGTAACTCCTGAAAAACCTGAATTAATATCACATGTATTCCCCGATGCTCTTGTAAATCTAGAATACATGTGTGGGTAAAGAATACGAACAACCACTTCCTAAAAGTTAGGCAGAACTTTCAGTTCTACATAGTGTCAAGTAATCTTTCCTAGTTATCTGAAGTTACATCAGCTAATGACAGTATGAAATGGAGAAGAAATCTAGTAGCTACAGACACCGGAGATGGAATATAATTTTCTAATTTGTCTGATATTTGAAAACTCTTTCAAATACTACAAATCTTGAACTAAATGAGAAAATTAATTTCACTGACCCTTTTGAAATGAAAAAAAAAATGAAAATTTCCCAAAAGATTATGTGCGATTTCAGATAGAATAATTTATAAGTAAAGATGAACAAAAAACAGAAACTAGTCTAACAGCCTGGAGTATTTTGTCATCTGGAGTTAGTAGAAAAGACAAAACCGTGATGTTGATTGTCATGACAGGGACGGCCAGGCTCTCATCAGAGATTGTCTGGAATTGCCGTTATCTGCTGAAATGGCTTTTCAGCTCAATGAAGTATTTGGCTCTGTTGGTATTGATTCAGGGTCTGTAACAGTTGAGGACAATGTGCTTCATATTGACCTGAGTTTGAAAAAAAGTGGTTCATAAAAAATTAAGAGAATTTGTGACGGTTGGCAGGCTTTTTTAGTAAAGAATTCCCTTTTTGTCTATTTTGTAACCTTCCTCTTAAACAACATTTACCACATTATATACTATAATTCTATTAAATTTCATTTTGAGAGAGAATTAAGTTTTACCGATTAACAGCTTGCTGATTTTTCTTCCTCTTTTCAGCTTTTTAAAAATTATTTTTCTTCCAGTTTCATTGAGATATAATTGACATATATCATTGTATAAGTGTAAGGTGTACAACATAATGACTTACATACATTATGAAATGATTATCACAATAAGTTCAGTGAACATCTGTCATCTCATATAGATACAAAATTAAAGAAATAAAAGAAAAATTTTGTCCATGTGATAGAATTCTTAGAATTTACTCCCTTAACTACTTCCATATATAATATAGAGCAATGTTAATCATATTTAACATGTTGTGCATTACATTTCTAGTACTATTTACTTTATAACTAAAAGTTTGTACTTTTCAACTGACTTCATCCATTCCTCCCACTCCTCCAGCCACCCCACCTCCCCTGACCAGACTTCTGGTAACTACAGATCTGCTCTCTTTTTCTATGAGTTTGTTTGTATAATTTTTTTTGAAATATAATTGACATATAATACTATATTAATTCCAGTTACATCTTTTTAGGTTACTTCCAGACAGGCCAAATGATATAATTGGTGATAGAATCCAATGTGACTGTTGATATTTTTCGAGGCTAAAAAAGAGAAAGTGAGTTTTCTACTCCTAAAGTTAAAGACTGCAATGCTGATTAAGTTTTAAAAGCAGTTACTAAAAGATGCAGGAGAAGAACTCTGTAAGTGGAGAAATTATATTTGTTTATATTTACTATGAATAATTTGCCTATAACTATACAAGACAAAATTATTTCTAAACAAGAGTAATATAATGGCCTTTACCAATGCACCTCTGCTTTGCCAATTCCCTGACCCTTATTTGTGTTAAAAGCATCAAGGACAGGCAGTATTCTGTAACAAGCTAATCTGAGACCCTCTCCTGGTTGAGGATATTGATCCTCACAATCCTGAACAAACATTATCTCAGAGAACAGACAACCAGAAATTTTTGAAAAATTTAGCAGCTCCTAATATGCTACTCTTTTCTTACTGGATCTTTGGAATATTCAAACTCTTTTTTGAATTATAGTTGATTTGCAATATTGTATTAGTTTCTGGTGTATGGCATGGTGAGGTGATACATTATTGTAGTTTGGGTTTGTATTTCTCTGATAATTAGCAATGCTGAGCATTTTTTCATGTGCCTGTTGGTCATGGGTAGGGAATATTCAAACTTAAAAAGTATCACTCAGAAAAATAATGTCAGAAGAAATTTCCTCACAGGAAAAACATGATTTGAAAAGGGATCCACATGATGTTTGTAAAAGATTGTGTCATTGAATTAGAGAAGCACCAGCTCCCCAAGATATTCCAAAAATTCTCTGATGGAAATTTTCAAGCCATTTCTTGGGATATACGTTTACACTGTGTTCTTAAAGGAGACCCCCAAAAAGCTGTTTTCACACGAGAGTTTTTCACCAAAACATGAGTATCACTTTTACTGCATGGAAGTCTAAAGGAAATCAATGGAAAGATTGAAGATAAATGAAGTGGTCCATTCCCCTGAGTAGGATGGCTGCAGGCAGCAGAGGATGGAAAGCTACAGCAAGGCGAAGAAGCCCATCAAATGAGGGTCGGGAGGACTGCCATGGTTTGTGCTCCCTTCCAGGGAAGTGTCCATGAGTGGATGAGTGAAGCCAGGGGCCTTGCAGCTGCAGGGAGTTTTGAAAAAATGTGCCTCTTTGCTGACACAGAATGTTTCAGACCTCTGTGGGCTGCATGGAGAAAAAGCTAGAGGATGCTAGATGACAGGGTTACAGCACAAACTGAAGAATTCAAGAGAATGGTCACATATTCTGTCTCTCTGTGATTATGGGCCAAGGAAAACAGCCAGGGTGTAGTCAATGGCAGGAAGCCAGCCGCTGCTAAATACCTACAACCACAGCTTCAGGCTCTCAGAAATTAGACCAGGCTGCTGGAAAGAAGTTCTGCTGAAGAAAAGAAACATCCTTGACTGAGAAGCATGAAGAATTTAATAAAGAAACAAGGCCAGAATACATCTGCATCCAGAAGAGCCCTTTATGACTTCACGTTATTTATGACAAATGTTGTTATCTTTCTCGTTAAACTGAGTAATTGATTCTTAAGGTTCAGATGGTGAACCTGTTTTTAATAAATGATTGAATTAACTGTGAGGCTGCTCATTAAAATGCAATATTGCAGCTATCGTGTGGAGAATATATTACAAAACTTTCAGCCAGTATATGAAAAACAAAATGTTTTTTATTTGTACAATAAAGAAAAAAGAGTTTTGCTGTCAGTTCTGTACATTTTTATTGAAAACTTTTTATAACTCTGCTTTTAAAATTTTGTATAAAAGTGTTTGCAAATTACATACTTAGTTTAATGAAAATACTTTAGCCACCCCCCACAATAATTGGGTATTTGCTTGTATGTCAAACAGGTATTAAGCTGTACTTAGCCAGTCAATCTGCCTCCTCAGGTTCTGCTGACTTTAAGGTTTCTTTCAACACAGTTTCATCATTCCTGAAAGGATCTGGGGTGTTTACTGGTTTTCTTGGGCTTCCCTGTGGCTCAGATGGTAGAAAATCTGCCTGTAATTCAGGAGACGTGGGTTTGATCCCTGGGTCAGGAAGATCCCCTAGAGAAGGGAATGGCTACCCACTCCGGTATTCTTGTGTAGAGAATTCCATGGACAGAGAAGCCTGGCTGCAATCCACAGGATTGCAGAGTCGGACAGTCAGATACGACTGAGAAACTAACACTTTCACTTTTTCACTTACTGGTTTTCTGGGACTGTTGTACAACAAATTGGGTGGCTTAACCAACACAAATGTATTGTCTCACAATTCTGGAGGCTGGGAGTCTGAGATTAAAGGGTTAGCAGGTTTGATTCTTTCTGAGGGCTATGATTCTCCTTGCCTTGTGGATGGCCTTCTTCTCTCTACACTTTCTCACTCTGCCCTCCCTATTTGTATGTAGCTCTGTGCCCAAATTATCCCTTTTTCTAAAAACAACAGCCATTTGCATTAGATCCATCCTACTGAGCTTGTTTTCTACTCCCTTCTCCAAATAAAGTCACATTCTGAGGTACTGGGGGTTAGGACTTTAACATATGAATTTGGGGCAGAGGGACATATGAATTCACCTATAACAAAGTGAATTCCCTTCTGGGGGCTGTGCTACCCATAACCATCCCAGGAAAGGGACCAGGGCCAAGGAAGCTTAGGGATCATGGACCTTGTTTGCTAGGCTTGGAGTTTCCCTTTTGCAATACATTCCCCCAATATATCTTGCAATTCATCAGGGACCTCCAGTACATAGTGACAAAGGCCAGTGTTTCTACATGAAGATCTTTAAGCATGCATCGGTCCTAACAGAATCTCTGACTGTACACACGTGTTTACCGGAGTCCAGCTCCAGCAGCCAGGGAATCAGCCTGAAGGGGTGAGCGGTGTCAGCGGATGATGATGTAGCCTCTGACTCATAGTACGGAGCTACATGTTTATTTCAAGCTTCAGGTTCTCTTTTCTACTTTGACAAAAGCATTAGGTCAGAGGTTTGACATTTTCAGTCCCCCCTGCCGCCAGATTTACTGTCTCCAGAAATCATTGTTGCCCTACAAACAGAGTTCCTGCTTCAGTGATTCTCTCAGAATCGGCTTTACTATCTATTATCTACTTTCTCTTATGTGTCCTATACTTCATTTGTGATTACATTGTAACTCATGCTACATTCCTCAGTTTATTTCTTATCTTTCTAAATCCTGTTTGCCCCTAACATCTTAAGATCACTATCTCCTAAAAAGGCTTCTAGCTATTCTTAATTATTCCTAAACTCTAAACTCAGTAAACTTCTTTTGCCATAAATATTTCCCTTACAAACATGTCTCAGAAAACAATCCTTCCCATGGCCTCAAGCTGCGGACTATGTGCTCATCCTGGGACATTCTTTGTAAAGATCCTTGAACAAATGTCAATGGTTACTTTATAGATTATTTTCTGGGCACAACTGCAGAAGACTTCGTGCTTTCTCATGCTTCTCTCAAGCACCTTAACATTCTTTCCAGCCAACTCAACCGAAGAAAGGAAAGAACAAGTCAGAATCACAAGGCCTAACTCCTTCATCCCGGGGCCATGCCTGTGAGATGAGGAGAAGGGGTTGGGGCCGTGCCTCCATTTTGTCAGTAGTGCCTAACGCGGCTCCCGACACGTGTCTCTGGCCACTTCTGCCCACATGAATGAGTTCTACCTAACTCTCTACCTCTAACAGCAAGGATAGAAGTACGAGCCTCCAGGTGCTGGGCATCCACTATGTAATAGGCTTTGCTAAGCTCTCCACAGACATCATCTCCTTTTATTGTACCATAAGCCTAGAAAGTAGGTGATGATGTTTCTGTTTTATAGATGAGAAGACTATTGTTGTTCAGTCGCTCAGTCATGTCCAACTCTTTGCAACCCCATGGACTGCAGCACACCTGACCTCACTGTCCTTCACCATCTCCTGGAGCCTGTTCAAACTCATGTCCATTGAATCAGTGATGCCATCCAAACATCTTCTCCTCTGTCATCACCTTCTTCTCCTGCCTTCAATCCTTCCCAGCACCAGGGTCTTTTCTAATGAGTCAGCTCTTTGCATCAGGTGGCCAAAGTATTGGAGTTTCAGCTTCAACATCAGTCCTTCCAATGAATATTCAGGATTGATTTCCTTTAGGATTAACTGGTTTGATCTTCTTGCAGTCCAAGGGACTCTCAAGAGTCTTCTCCAACACCACAGTTCAAAAGCATCATTTCTTTGGTGCTCAGCCTTCTTAATGGTCCAACTCTCACATCCGTACATGACTACTGGGAAAAGCATAGTTTTGACTATACGGACCTTTGTTGGCAAAGTAAAGTCTCTGCTTTTTTAATATGCTGTCTAGGTTTGTCATAGCTTTTCTTCCAAGGAGCCAGCATCTTTTATATAGTAAATAAATTAAGTGCTTTGCTCAAGCTTTTGCTTATCATTTCATTAAATGAAATAGATCCATCATACTTTCTCCTTTAGCAGAGATGAAATACCACTCCTGGTAAGGACAGAGAAAAGGATGAGTGCCAGAAGGAAGAGAGATTTCATGAGTCTCCACAATGAGGACTGACACCACTGTTTGAAAAGGAAGGGTAATCCTCCTTCACAGCTGCACTGTTCACAACAGGCAAAAGGAGGAAGCAACCCAAGTGTCCATCCATGGATGAATGGATAAGCCAAGTGTGGAAGTGTAGTCTATCTATACAATTGAATATTAGTCAGTCTTTAAAAGGGAGGGCATTCTGGAGCTAGCAAGTAAGGGAACCTGTTGTTTGTTCTTGCTCCCTTCCTGCTGCAGCAGAGGCCCCAATAAAACCTTGCCTGAACTTCTTGTCTGACCTCTGGCCAATTTCTATCAATTAGGGAGGCCAAGAATGCTGGTCAGTAACACATTTTGTGGCAGCCAACATGGGGCACTTGTCCCCTTCTGAGGAGAGAATCTCGGCACCTCTGGGACCACCAAATGCAACTTCCTCATGGGTGGCAAGTGACCAACTGAACCTCTTGTTTCAGCGTCACCATATTTGGTAAGTTTGCCTTCCTGTCCCCGAGGGGCCTCAGTACTCTCATTCGGGCAACTCTTTCCCCTCCCCTTTGTCCTTTTTCTCCCAGCACTTTCTCTTTCCTTTTGCCCCTTTCCTTCTCCTGAAATCTTCCTACTTCTCTCTCTGTCCTCTCTTTCTTCAGCCCTATTCTTCCGAGGGAGAGTGGACATCAGGCAGCTGCAGCATCAGTCCACTCAGCTTGTGAGGCCGTTTCCTTTAGCTGGCAGCGGCTCACCTTGATGGGTGACAAGCAGAGGTGGGAGAGGCTCACCCCACTCTATACAGACGCTGGCACAGTAGGCGCTCCCTGACCTGAGATTTATGAGAGTGATAGAGGTTCAAACCTCATATCTTGTAGTGGCTAGAAGTCCAACTGTCCCAATATTCTCACCTTTATTTCCTGCCACCAACAGAAGTTCCACTGGGAATGGGCTAAAATGACAGATTCCTATATACTGGTGTATGCACAGGTGAGTGTCCACCTTTGGGTTTCGTTCCCAAAGACAACATACAATTGTCTGGTTTCTGGGCTTGATCACCTTGGTGGGTAGTGGACAGGATGCTCGCTCCTTCACTGGTTCTTTCTGAAAGCACACAGGTTGGTACCTGAATCGATACCCACAGGGAATGGGTTGAAATGTCAATCTCTCTCTTTCTCTTTTTCAGTCTTTTCTGTCTTTCCTCCCTTTACCTCTCCCTTGGTCCTCACACCTGCACTCCTGTCCTCTTTATCCTAAAAACTTCTTGTCAGTGTCTTTAAGTTTTGTAATTGGTATCTTTGTTTGTGATGTAGTTTTGCCTGTCCAACTGCTTCTGCTAGTCTCTGCCGACTTTGTAGCCACAGTGGAGCACTTAAGCCTTGAAATACAAACACAGTGCACATTGCCTGAGACTCCAGCCTTGGGTTACTTAGTGGGATTTTAAAGAACAAAAATAAAAAACAGGAGCTTGCATGTCTCTCCTCTACCTTAGCAGTATAACTATTCTCTTGGGCTCTCAGGAACTACCTGATTCATCTGTAATCCCCCAAACTGAGGGGCAAAAAAAAAAAAAAAACATTTTAAATTTTAGTGGGAAAGCTATGAGGTCTCTGGTTTTATAGAAATTAACTTGTCTGGCTTAAGTTTGTAGGTTTAATTAATAGAGACATGAACATTAAGGATAATACTTCCATTTTACCTAGAGTTCTTAGAAGAAAATTAGTTCATATTTTTGTTATAAAGTCTATCAACAGGGAAAATAACCTAATGTGATTAAATTTTTAGTAAATGTAACTGGTATAAAACTTTTTTGTAAACACTGTAGGAGTAATCAGGGATTCCTTTGTAGCTCAGTCAGTAAAAAAATCTGCCTGCAATGTGGGAGACCTGGGTTCAGTTCTTGGGTGGGAAAGTTCCCCTGGAGAAGGGAATGGCAATCCACTCCAGTATTCTTGCCTGGAGAATCCCACGGACAGAGGAGCCTGGGGGGCTATAGTCCATGGGGTTGCAAGAGTCAAACATGACTTAGTGACTAAACGAACCAGCACGACATAGGAATAATTTTTGTAAATGTTGATCTGAGATAGTCTCTCTCCAAAATTTGGTAACATGAAATTAAAATAAGCTAAATGATAGAAAATTCATTGGATATTCAGGCCATTTCAGATAATATAAAATACTGGTACATTAATTGCTAAACAGGTGTAAATTTACCTACTTTTGTCTTCTTGTGAGAGAGAAATTAAGCTGTTTGGTTATACCTTGAGATGTTCTTTACTACCCTATAGAACGCTAATGTAAAAGACAGTTCATGGTTACTGAAGAAAAGTAGGATGCATATTTTCAGAAAAGAGGGTATGAGGAATGGCAATATATTTTGTTGAAAGGAAAAAGGATGATTTTGTCCTACAGCTGTTCATTTCTGAATGGAGAAAGAATAAGGGACAAAATACAGCTATAGAAAGTTGCAGGAGGTTGGTGGAAGAGGAACCCTGAGAAAAAAATTTGTATGTGTTCAGAATTTTCTAAGGTTTAATTAAATTTAACTAGGTAATTGGATTTTATTAAGAGTAGGCTGGTGCAAGGCTGGATTTGATTTTTCTCTCTCTCGTAAGAGAACAAAGTTGTCTGGAATAACAGATTGTGTGATTTCTTGTGCCTTTAAGTGACCTGTATTTGCTTTTGATTTGGGAAATCTTAGCTCAAGGAATAAGTATTGTTTCACAGCAATCTATGATCCTATCTGACAGGGTGCTTTAAAACTTTTTTTTTTTTTTTTACTTTTAAAAACTTGATATACTTCCCAAGTATATCATGATTATTCTGGCCCACTGTTGCACCCCAGATGAAAAGGAGTATATTCCAAGAAAGGCCAGGGAACACAGAGATGGCCTACTGGCCGCTGATGCACACTACCAAATTTATCAGGTGGGTGGGGATGCAAATTGAGAACAAGACCCACAATAGGACTATGAAGATTGTGTCGGCCAGGCTGGGATGAGACATATTACTTGTCTATCGGAATGAATGAAAAGGTGTATAGTAAAGCCTATAAATTATGATAAGGTCTGAGAGGTTACACAGGAAAAAGATGAAAATTGAGCAGTTTTCCTGAGCCAGGTGACAGAGGCATCCCAGAAGTACACCAATATAGACCCTGAGTCTGCAGAAGCAAGGAGAAAGGGAACCCTTTCAATGGAATAAGGACCTTTAAGACTCTAAAGACTGAATTGAGTAGAGCACCAGCACTGGGGCTTCCACATTTGGACAAGCCCTTTACCCTATATGTTCAAAAGAGATCAGGGGAAACTCTAGGAGTCCTGACCCAAAAGCTGGGATCTTATCAGAGACCAGTGGCTTACTTTTCAAAACAACTGGACTCAGTGGCCCTGGGATGGCCAAGCTTCCTGTGGGCAGTTGCAGCCACAGCCCTGTTGGTTAATGAGGCTTCCAAGTTCACCCTGGGACAACACTTAGATATATTAACCTCTCATCAGGTATAATCTGTTTTGGAGGTCAAAGGACATCATTGCTTGACTGAGGAAAGGGATGCAAGATATCAGACACTCTTAATGGACACCCACAACATTAAAGGTGTGCCAAACCCTGAATCCAGTAACTGCTTCCCGAAGTCAAGTGGAGACATTGCATCAGTGTCATAGAACAAACTTATTCCAGGTAGTCTGATCTTCTGGAGAGTCTCTTGACAGCCCTGATGTTGAATGGTTTACTGATGGGAGCAGTTTTATAGAAATGGGAACCTGAAAGGCAGGGTAAGTCATAGTTTATCTAGGTGTAGTCATAGAAGCCAAGGCTCTGCTACCCCAGACATCAGCTCAGAAGGCTGAACTAATTGCATTTGGAGAGCTTTGTCATTAGGGAAGAATACAAAATTATTTTCTCTGACTTTAAATATGGGTTCCACCTGCTACACGTTCATGTTGCCATTTGGAAAGAAAGAGGAATGCTAACTGCTAGAAATTCCTCCATAAAACATAAATATTTGATTTTGGCTTTTTAAGAAGCAGTACAGTTTCCAAACCAGGTAGCATTAATCCACTATATGGGTAATCAGAGGGGTGGATCTTTTGTAAGCCAAGGGAATAGCCAAGCTGATCAAGTCGCAAAACCAGGCAACTCAATTTTAGGAACCTGAATAAGTTATGGCTCAGTGACTGTTCCTCCTAAACCTCTAACCTCCCCCAGTATTCCCCACAGGAACAAGAAAATGTTGAAAAATGGGGCTATGAGAAAGAAAGCATGTGCGTGCTTAGTTACTTCCGTCATGTCTGACTCTCTGAGACCCTATGAACCATGGCCTGCCAGGCTCCTCTGTCCATGGGATTCTCCAGGCAAGAATACTGGAGTTGGTTGCCATTTCCTTTTCCAAAAGAAAGCACAGGGTGGTATAAAAAGGAGGATAAACTTCTAACCCCTGAGGCCTGACAATGGAAACTCATTCCAGTGATGCCACCCATTATGGGAGGGATGCACTATGGGACTTGATGCAAAAGACTCTTTCAGGGAAGGGGCTTAAAAGAAGAGTAAAACAAGTAATGTTTACCTGATTTATGTGCCCACAATAGCCCACAGACCCATTCCACTTTGTTACTCAGGCCAATTCAATGTCAAGGGACATATCCAGGGGAAGGCTGGTAGTTAGATTTTACCTAAATGTCCCCATGATCAGGATATAAATATCTTCTGGTGTTGATACTTTCATAGGATGGGCTGAAGCCTTTCCATCCAATTGGAAAAGGTTATGGATGTCTGTAAGTCCCTTTTAAAAGAAATAATTCCTTGGTTTGGACTTCCAAACTCCCTCCAGAGTGAGAATGGGCCCTCTTTATAGCCAAGATAATATGGGGGCTTACAGTGGCCCTAGGGATAGGCTATAAGCTACACACCTCTTGGCTCCATCAGTCTTCAGGGAAAGTAAAGAAAATGAACCATACTTTAAAGAAAGCCATAGTAAATCTCTACAGTTCTAGGTAGTGCTGGTGGTAAAGAACCCACCTGCCAATGCGGGAGACATAAGAGATATGGGTTTGACCCCTGGGTCAGGAAATTCACCTGGAAGAGGACATGGCAACCCACTCCAGCATTCTTACCTGGAGAATCCCACAGACAGAGGAGCCTGGCAGGTACAGTCCACCTGGTTGCGAAGAGTAGGACACAACTGAAATGATTTAGCATTAAAGAAAGCCTGTCACAAAAGGCTTTTCTCAGTTTTTGAGAAACCTCTGTCACAAAATTCATGAACCCTGGACCAACTTGCTTCCTACTGCACTCCTCAGGGTCTGTGTAGTTCCCAGGAGTGGTCTGAGGCTTGGCTCATTTGAAAAGACCTATGGGGGACCTTTTCTTACTACTGACATTCTATTGATGAGAAAGTGAACTGGGCCCTGAGATATATTATTAATCTAGGACAGGTTCAGAAGACAATCCAGGGCTATGTACAAGACACTGCTAGCTCACACTAAAAATACAGAGGAAGGAGCAAAAACCCAGGGACAAAGTTCTTAAAATCTAGAAAGAGGGGCTCCCCAAAGACCAACTATTGCCAAAATGGAAGGACTGCTATAAAGTAATTTTAACCACTCCACTGTTGCAATCTGTAAGGGCTATCTAGTTGGGTACATTCACCCAGACTAAAGCTTTTACCTCCAGAAACCCTGCAAGTCACAACAGAACAATACACCTGTAAGCCAGAGAAAGATCTGAGATCCCTATTCAAGACAGGCAACATCAACATAAGTAAAATGATGTAGTGAGTTGGTTATTATTTGAAGCCTTAATGGGACTTGGGAACTCTCATTTCATTGGCTGATGTGGTTCTTGACGGTCATCTGGCCCTTGTGTACCTTCTGGTAGAATAACGTATAGTTTATGGGACAATGGGCTTCCCTTGTGGCCCAGCTGGTAAAGAATCCACCTGCAAAAAATGTGAGAGAGCGGGGTTTGATTCCTGGGTTGGGAAGATCCCCTGGAGAAGGGAAAGGCTACCCACTGCAGTGTTCTGGCCTTGAGAATTTCATGGACTGTATAGTCCATGGGGTCGCAAAGAGTCAGACATGACTGAGCGACTTTCACTTGTGGGACAATGAATACTTCCTGCTGCACTTGGATCAATGTGATAGGACAGGTAACAGTTAATATTAAGGAAATATACATCCAGGCAGAGTGGCATCACAGTTTTGGCAAGGGTGATGTTGCCTCCATGGTCTTGTCAACAGTTAAAAAAAAACAAACCCTCCTGAAGTTAACCCAGTTCCTTCTCTTTCTAGGTCCTTTAATGGCTGTTGTTGTTCTCCTTTCTAGCATGTGTTTATTTAACCTTCAGAGTGAGTTTATGTCTTCTGGGCTCCAATGGTTTGAAATAAGTCTCATGATGGCTTGAGAAACTCCAGTCATTCCAGTGGAGGGTGGGCCATGTCCCTACAGGTCCTTAGAACAGTCAGTGACGGACTTCTACTGACTTCTACTTCTCAGGTAGGATAGGGCCTACAGCCTCTGTCCAGCAGAAAGAAGTTTCAGAAGAAGAGATCTTCAGCCCCTTACCCTTTAAGAACTGTTGTTTAGTCGCTAAGTCATGTCCAACTCTTTTGTGAACCCAAGGACAATAGCCCACTAGGCTCCTCTGTCCATGGGATTTTCCAGGCAGGAATACTGGAGTGGCTTGCCATTTCCCTCTCCCAGGGATCTTCCCAACCCAGGGATTGAACCCATGTCTTCTGCATTGCAGGCAGATTCTTTACCATCTGAGGCACCAGGGAAGACTTTTATATAGAGAAATGCTCTCAAATTTACCTTTCACTTTTAAAAACATTAAACCTCCTTCAAAAGGACTTATGCCAGCATGCCCCACAGCTCCCAAGACTGTTGTATTCAGTGCCCCTAACCCTGTGGCAGGCCACTGTTGACCTATGCCTCTGCCAGAGACTCCTGGACACCCACAGGCAAGTCTGGCTCAGTCTCTTGTGGGGTCACTGCTCCTTTCTCCTGGATCCTGGTGTGCACTAGGGTTTGCTTGTGCCATCCAAGAGTCCATTTCCCCAGTCCTGCAAAAGTTCTGTAATCAAATCCCATTGACCTTCAAAGTCAAATTCCCTGGGGGTTCTCAGGCCCTTTGCCAGATCCCCAGGTTGGGAAATCTGTTCTGGGTCCTCGAATTTTTGTAACAGTGTGAGAATTTCTTTGGTATAGTTGATCTCCAGTTTGTGGGTTGTCTGCTCGGTGGCTCTATGGAGGCGCTAATGGCAACCTCCTCCAAGAGGACTTATGCCACATGCCATGCCTCCCAGGCCTGCTGCAGCCAGAGCCCCTGTCCCCAGTGCAGGCCACTGCTGACCCGTGCCTCTGCAGGAGACACTCAAACACTCAAAGACTGGCTCGGTCTCTTGTGGGGTTTCTGGGTCCTGGTGCATACAAGGTTTTGTTTGAGCCCTCTGAGCATCTCTGGTGGGTATGGGGTTTGACTCTAAATGCAATTTTACCCCTCCTACTATCTTATTGGGGCTTCTCCTTTGCCCTTGGATGTGGGGTATCTTTTTTTGGTGGGATTATATTCAGTTCAGTTCAGTTCAGTCACTCAGTCATGTCCAACTCTTTGCAACCCCATGGACTGCAGCACGCCAGGCCTCCCTGTCCATCACCAATTCCCGGAGTTTACTCAAACTCATGTCCATTGGGTCAGTGATGTCAGCCAACCGCCTCATCCTCTGTCGTGCCCTTCTCCAGCCTTCAATCTTTCCCAGCATCAGGGATTAGATTGCTAAGTCGCTTCAGTCGTGTCTGACTCTGTGTGACCCCAGAGACGGCAGCCCACCAGGCTCTCCCATCCCTGGGATTCTCCAGGCAAGAACACTGGAGTGTGTTGCCATTTCCTTCTCCAATGCATGAAAGTGAAAAGTGAAAGTGAAGTTGCTCAGCCGTGTCCGACTCTTCAAGACCCCATGGACTGCAGCCCACCAGACTCCTCCATCCATGGGATTTTCCAGGCAAGAGTACTGGAGTTGGGTGCCATTGCTTTCTCCGAGGGAATTAATAGTCGTGAATCTGTCCTGCAAGTTCCAAGGCCCAGCCTTGTCACAGAAGACCTTCAGAACCCACAGAAATGGGTGAACACACACTATTAAAAATTTTATTAGACTGTCAGCCTTGTGTATCTCCTCGAAAAACATGTTGGTCATAAAAACATGTTTTAGTTCTCTTCAGCCAATTTGATGCAATTTCCTTCAGTGCCACTTGGTTATAGTTAATGTCTTTTTTATACTTACATCCACAAAGTAGGAAAAATAATGGAAAGCAGGCCATATTCTAAAATAGAAAGCAGTAAAGGGTAAAGCTCCGAATCTCCCCCCACCTCAAAAAACTAAAATAAAAAGAGCAAAGCAAAGTGAATCTCACATTATGCATCTGAAGCATTTTATTTCTAAATTTTACAAAGCAATAGGAAACTTGTTCACTTTTATAGCCAGACAAAAAGATAATAATAGCATTTGTAGCTATGGAGATGTAATTGAGCTTTTATTTAAATATGGCAGAGAGTTTGGGTTCATTATAGGAAACAAATGAATAGCAACAAATCATCAGTTGGCTTTATCATCCATGAGGTGCTGGGTGGACCATCTCTTGTGTTGTAATTGAACTACAGAGCCAGGGCTTGATGAAAGCCAACCCTCTGCAAATTTGAATAGTAATAGTCATTGTTCTGATAGTCATCATCATAACAAAATAGTCCCTGTCCTCACTGCTGTATTTAAGTAGAAATAGTAAAGAAAGCTTGCCAATTGTAAATGCAATTCTTAACTTTGCCAGTGGAAAACACTGAATTTGATCATCTTCTTGTCTCTGCCTATGCCTAAACTCCTTTCCTGAACTCTAATTCCTGTTTCTCTCCTAATCTGATAATTCCCTTCTATCCTTATCATCTCCCTGCCCAATTAGGGAGCTGCAGAGGAACATGGGGTATACTACCTGAACAATCTCCTGCAGGGTTCACCAGATTCCTGATAGATCATGAATGTTGAGCTAAAGGTCCTTGACAGGTTCCAGGTTCTTCCAAAAAAGCAGATTAAGTCCCAAACAATAAGCTGTAAGTTAGTTCTCTTTTAAAATTGGGTAAGACTAGTTGAGCATTCCTGATTTCTTTCAATCTTATCCCCTTCCATTTCGTGAAGGAAAATTCAAGGATGAGGATAAGAATTTACTCATTGAAAAGTATAAATTGACTTCTGTTTAAAGATGACTATGCTTGCTCTCATTCTTCTTCAAAGTCCACCCAAAACATATAAACAATAACAACAAAAGAAAAATAGAGAAAAAGATACATCCAACTTAAATAGTTAAAATGGAGGGTCTACAGTTTATGACCCATCTGTGTATTCTTGCCCCAGCTGTTCTCATCACTGGAAAAGTGTCAGAGGTGTACAGGACAAAAAGCGTGGCGACAGCAATTGCCAGCATCAAGTAGACATTCTGGAAAAGCTTGAGAGGATATTCCTGGAGGCAGAAGATCCTCAGGGCAAGGAGAAGCAGATTTTATTGGAGGACCCTGAAGGACAAATGCATGTGGAAGTGGAAGACAGGATCCCTAAACCACTTCCTGCCACTTTCCCACCCCCAGCCCAGCCTCCCACTAGCTGAATGGGGTGCCTCACTGGCCACTTGAAGACGAGTCATGCAGAGATGAATAGCCTGGTCCTAAGTGTAAACACTGCAAAATAATACAAGTGAACTTATTTGCAAAACGGAAACAAACTTACAAACTTACGGTTACCAGAGGAGAAACATGGGGAGGGATGAATCAGGACTTTGGGATCAATATACATACTTCTCTATATAAGAACTATAACCAATAAAGACTTATTGTATAGCACAGGGAACTCTACTCAATCTTCTGTGATAACCTATATGAGAAAAGAATCTGAAGAAGAAAGAATATATGTAGCATGTACAACTGAA
Organism: Bubalus kerabau; assembly: GCF_029407905.1. Lineage (NCBI taxonomy): Eukaryota > Metazoa > Chordata > Mammalia > Artiodactyla > Bovidae > Bubalus > Bubalus kerabau. The sequence goes on from NC_073642.1 coordinate 30,048,239, forward strand.
TCACTTAGCTGTACACCTGAAACTAAGACGAGGTTATCAGCTATAGTCCAATAAAAGGTAATCAACTGTACTCCACTACATTAAAAAAAAAATACTACCATCAAGCTGTCAACTGGCTGCATCCATTGATGGAGAGAGGAAAGATAAAAGGAGAAGACAAGGGCATATTAAGGACATATATCACAAGAGGCACTATTCAAGGGAACAGGAAGTCTGACCAATAAAACTCTTCATTGCTGCTAAAAGATACGTGTAGCAGACAACATTCCATCACCGAAACAAGAGCTCGTGTGACAGTTAGGATGTAACTGTCAAAGACAAAGACAAAAAGAGAGGATGAGAACATGCCAGGGTCCAGGAGTAACTGGAAAAGAGGAAGCACACTACACAAATGAAAAAATCTGTATGAAGGAGAGAATAGGCAAATGTGATAATTATGTCTTGACCGATAGATCTGGGGGAAATCTCTTAATTAAGAGGAACTATGGCAACCTACTCCAGTATTCTTGCCTGGAAAATCTCATGGATGGAGGCTGGTAGGTTACCGTCCATGGGGTCGCAAAGAGTCAGACACGACTGAGCGACTTCACTTCAGAGAATTTAAAAATATATGTAAATCTGTGTTTAGAAGAATGATGGCAGAGAAGCAAGCATGCGAAGGTGACACAACTCTCCCTTGCTGCTTTTAACTTTTTCACTTTCACAATATACAAGGCTGTATACTGTCACCCTGCTTATTTAACTTATATGCAGAGTACATCATGAGAAATGCTGGACTGGAGGAAGCACAAGCTGGAATCAAGATTGCTGGGAGAAATATCAATAACCTCAGATATGCAGATGACACCACCCTTATGGCAGAAAGTGAAGAAGAACTAAACAGCCTCTTGATGAAAGTGAAAGAGGAGAGTGAAGAAGTTGGCTTAAAGCTCAACATTCAGAAAACGAAGATCATGGCATCTGGTCCCATCACTTCATGGCAAATAGATGAGGAAACAGTGGAAACAGTGGCTGACTTTATTTTTGGGGCTCCAAAATTACTGCAGATGGTGATTGCAGCCATGAAAATAAAAGATGCTTACTCCTTGGAAGGAAAGTTATGACCAACCTAGACAGCATATTAAAAAGCAGAGACATTACTTTGTCAACAAAGGTCCATCTAGTCAAGGCTATGATTTTTCCAGTAGTCATGTATGGATGTGAGAGCTGGACTATAAAGAAAGCTGAGCACAGAAGAATTGATGCTTTTGAACTGTGATGTTGGAGAAGAGTCTTGAGAGTCCCTTGGACTGGAAGGAGATCCAACCAGTTCATCCTAAAGGAGATCAGTCCTGGGTGTTCATTGGAAAGACTGATATTGAAGCTGAAATGCCAATACTTTGGCCACCTGATGCAAAGAATTGACTCATTTGAAAAGACCCTGATGCTGGGAAAGATTGAGGGCTGGAGGAGAAGGGAACGACAGAGGATGAGATGGCTGGATGGCATCACTGACTCAATGGACATGGGTTTGGGTGGACTCTTGGAGTTGGTGATGGACAGGGAGGCCTAGCGTGCTGTGATTCATGGGGTCGAGAAGAGTAGAACACAACTGAGCGACTGAACTGAACTGAATTTTCACTTTCATCAAGAGGTTCTTTAGTTCTTCTTCACTTTCTGCCATAAGAGTGGTATCATCTGCATATCTGAGGTTATTAATATTTCTCCCAGCAATCTTGATTCCAGCTTGTGTTTCTTCCAGCCCAGCATTTCTCATGATGTACTCTGCATAGAAGTTAATTAAGCAGGGTGACAATATACAGCCTTGACGTACTCCTTTTCCTATTCGGAACCAGTCTGTTGTTCCATGTCCAGTTCTAACTGTTGCTTCCTGAACTGCATATAGGTTTCTCAAGAGGCAGGTCAGGTGGTCTGGTATTTCCATCTCTTGCAGAATTTTCCACAGTTTATTGTGATCCACACAGTCAAAGGCTTTGGCATAGTCAATAAAGCAGAAATAGATGTTTTTCTGGAACTCTCTTGCTTTTTCCATGATCCAGTGGATGCTGGCAATTTGATCTCTGGTTCTTCTGCCTTTTCTAAAACCAGCTTGAACATCTGGAAGTTCATGGATCACGTACTGCTGAAGCCTGGCTTGGAGAATTTTGAGCATTACTTTACTAGCGTGTGAGATGAGTACAATTGTGCTGTAGTTTGAGCCTTCTTTGGCATTGCCTTTCTTTGGGATTGGAATGAAAACTGACCTTTTCCAGTCCTGTGACCACTGCTGAGTTTTCCAAATTTGCTGACATATTGAGTGTAGCACTTTTACAGCATCATCTTCCAGGATTTGAAAGAGCTCAACTGGAATTCCATCACCTCCACTAGCTTTGTTTGTAGTGATGCTTTCTAAGGCCCACTTGACTTCACATTCCAGGATGTCTGGCTCTAGGTGAGTGATCACACCATTGTGATTATCTGGGTCATTAAGATCTTTTTTGTACATATATATATGTATATAAAACATATATAGAGAGGATTACATATACAATTATATATATATAACTCTCCTTTTATATATTATATAGTTATCTTTTACATATTATACATATAAAATTCTCTTTTTGTATATATAATTATCTTTGTATATTTATATCTATATCTATATCTATATTTATATATATAGCCCATTCTGAAGGAGATCAGCCCTGGGATTTCTTTGGAAGGAATGATGCTAAAGCTGAAACTCCAGTACTTTGGCCACCTCATGCAAAGAGTTGACTCATTGGAAAAGACTCTGATGGTGGGAGGGATTGGGGGCAGGAGGAGAAGGGGATGACAGAGGATGAAGTGGCTGGATGGCATCACTGACACGATGGACGTGAGTCTGAGTGAACTCCGGGAGTTGGTGATGGACAGGGAGGCCTGACGTGCTGCAATTCATGGGGTTGCAAAAAGTCGGACACGACTGAGCGACTGAACTGAACTGAGATACATATCAAACTCCACACTTAGAGTATAGGCAATACTTGGTCACTATTTCAGGTGACCAGGAAGCATACACAAAATCCAACCACATATTAAGCCAAAGAGTAAAATGTCAACAAATTGCAAAGAATAAAACAGAAGAAATATTTTCTAATTCCATTCCTATAAAACTAAAATTTTGCAGTAAAAATATCAAATACAAAATTAAAAAAATAGAAATAAAACCCTCAGATTAAAAGCAAATTAAATTGAATATTGCATAATATAAACAAAGTAATGATCATGAAAACTTACATATCAGGTCCTATTAAATACAGCTAAAACTATGCTCAGAATGTGACTCAACAAAATAAATTGGAGCAGAAAGAAAACATTGGTAAAGATAAAAATCTTATTAAATTAACTAGAAGTACAAAACCTGTAGAACCAATATAATCAGATTTTTTTAAAATAAAATTCAAAACCATTAGCTAATATAATCAAATGGGTAGAAACTTTTTAAACATCAAAAAGAGAATATTAATAAACAAGGCTAGTTTGCTCTGTTTTATGAAGACATGTGAAGAACCTGAATGAAATAGATTATTTCCTAGGAAATTCTTGGGGAAAATATCAAAAACGATCTCAGCAAAATGTTCCCTAGATATTTCTAGTACATATATATATCTATAAGATATATATATATATACATATATATATTATTCTATCTATGGACTTTTCAGTCTGTTTTGTTGATTTCTTGATTCTCATTCTGTTTGAATTTTTCATTTTCCCTGAGAATGATTTTTATAGAATACTCAGGAAAAAATTGTCAGTATGCAAATTACTCAAACACCAGGCCTACACTTTTGCATAGAAAAGTTTACCAAATCTTTAAGGACATTAAAATTTTATATTTAAGCCTCACAGCATGCTAAAATAAGAACATTTCCCAAATTCTTTTAATGAAACAAACAAAATTTATAGTAACCCCAACCAAGATAGCACAAAAATCTACAGATAAATCTTTATTATGAATATTAATGTAAGTATTATAAATAAAATATTAGACACAGAAGGCAGCAGTATAGCATTATTCCCAGTAGCACCAGGGTGGCTTAATACTGCAAAATCTATTTATCTAGTTCATTATATATTCCCATGATGCACTATATTAAGTAAAAATTGGAAAAAATAAAACCACTTTTATAAATGAGAAAAAGATATTTTAATGACCTTCACTATCTCTCCTTGGTTTGAAAAACTGACTTAAAATTGTGACTGATAGAATATGTATATTTTGGCCCCAGATCCATTCTCATGCTTGATGGAAGAAAACCAGAAGCATGACCATTAAGGGCAGGGACCAGGCTAGGATATCAAGCATCATTATTACCATTGAGTGTTTCTACAGTGGTACTAGCTGAAAAATTTAGGAAGAAGCACAACATATGAAAACTTGAAGGGAAGAGGTAAAGTCACCTTTGATTGTAGTTAATATGATCCATATGGAAATGGAATTAGAAAATATTTCTTCTATTTTGGGCTTATAAAAGGAAGAGGAACCAGAGATCTAATCCAACATTCACTGGATCATAGAGAAAGCAAGGGAATTCCAGAAAAACATCTACTGCTGTTTCATCAACCACTCAAAAGCCTTTGACTGTGTGGATCATAACAAACTGTGGAAAGCTCTTAAAGAGATGGGAATACCAAACCATTTCACCTGTCCCATGAGAAACCTGTATGTGGGTCAAGAAACAACAGTTAGAACCCTGTATGGAACAACTGATTGGTTCAAGATTGAGAAAGGAGTACAACAGGGCTGTCTGCTGTCACTCTGTTTGTTTAAACTATATATTGAGCACATCATGAGAAACTCATGTCGGGCTGGATGAGTTACAAGCTGGAATCAAGATAGGCAGAAGAAGCATTAACAACCTCAGATAGGCAGATGATACTACTATAATGGCAGAAAGTGAAGAGGAACTAAAGAGCCTCTTGATGAGGGTGAAGGAGGAGAGTGAAAGAGCCAGCTTAAAACTTAATATTAAAAACACTAAGATCATGGCATCGGCCCCATTGCTTCATGGCAAATAGAAGGGGAAAAGGTGGAAGTAGTGTCAGATTTTCTCTTCTGGGGCTCTAAAATCACTGCAGATGGTGACTGCAGCCATGAAATCAGAAGATGATTGCTTCTTGGCAGGAAAGCTATGACAAACTTAGACAGTGTGTTGAAAAGCAGAGACATTACTCTGCCAACAAACATCCGTATAGTCAGGGCTATGGTCTTCCCAGTGGTCTTGTACCATTGTGAGAACTGAACTGTGAAGAAGGCAGAGTGTCAAAGAATTGATGTCTTTGAATTGTGGTGCTGAAGAAGACTCTTGAAAGTCCCTTGAACAGCAAGGAGGTCAAACCAGTCAATCTTGAAGGAAATCAGCCCTGAATACTTGTTGGAAAGATTGATGCTGAAGCTGAAGCTCCAGTATTTTGGTCATCTGATTCGAACAGCCAACTCACTGGAAAAGTCCCTGATGCTGGGAAAGATTGAGGACAGAAGCAGAAGAGAGAGTCAGAGAATGGCATCACCAATGCAGTGGACATGAACTTGGGCAAACGTTGGGAGATGGCGAGGGACAGGGAGGTTTGGCGTGCTGCTATCCATTGGGTTGCAAAGATTTGGACACGACTGAGCAGCTGAACTGACTGACTGACAGCTTGATTATATCAGCAAAGACCTTACTTTCAAATAAAGTCTATTCTTGGGTACAATATATCTTTGGGGGCAACACAGTTTAATCAGCAACAAATGCAGTAATAGATGTTAGATGCATGCTAGAGACAAGACATGCACATTTCAATGAGGATGTTGTAAAGACACATATCTGAGGGGAAAAGTAAGGAGATGAGTGGGATATACAGCAGAATGCCATTTATGTAACTTAAAATATATGTGCACAATTAGGTCTACATGTTTTAAAAAAGCACATACAAGGGAAGAACACAGATTAAAATGGGAACACACATTAAAGTGGGCCTAAGGAATGGGGATAAAAGTATTAACAAAAAAAAAAAATGCTCTGCTCTAAGGCACTGACCTGAGCTATGATATTTTTGCACTTGAGGTCCAAAAAAATTAATAATCACATTAACACGTGAGAATAACAGCAAATACACACGTATCATTTCCTGTGTGTCACACACTGTGCTAGCTGTGGCACATGTGTGTGTGTGTGTGTTCAACTAATTAAATAGAAGACCACTCTCATGACTCTTAATAACTTTCCTTCTTACTTGACCCCTTAAATGGCCTTTTTAGAATGTTGCATTTTTGAGCAATATAAATTTATAGAAATGTTAACAACTGAGATTCAATGAAATCTCTGATGCAAATCTCTAAAAATCTTTTTAAGAAGAACACTGAGAGTGGTTCATTCTGTATTTGTCACTTTCTTAAAGTAGTATCTAATGTAATATAGGAAGGAACAACTCTGAATACTGAGTCTTCCTTTTGTTCTGCAAATTAATAAATTGCTCCTCATTTAATTTGTAGATTGACTCCCTTCTCAAATCCCCTTGTACATGGATTGTATTTGTTCTTGGCCCTCTATTCTCAATGCTGAAAGCTTCATTTGATGTCAAATGTCCTGGTCATTAAATGAATGATGACGGAATGGACTCTTTTAGAGGCCAAAGCTGCCTTAGGTGACAGAGATTTCAGCTTCCCAGCCCTAAATGTGTTTGAAGGCACAAAATAAGAATCACAAGATCATCAAGAAATACATGAAGTAAGTGTGAATTTTCTTCAGTCCCATTTGACTTTCTCAGAGAAGAGAAGACCTGGCCCTTTCTATCTGTCCCCGGAGATAGACGGGAGCTTCTGTTCTGTTCTCAAAGTGCACTATGGATAATATGAAAATGTGTTTCTGGGGAACTTTCTCAGTAGCTGCAACTTTCTCAGCTGACCTGGTGCCATATTAATAAAATGTTAAACCCACAAAGTCCCCACAAGTCAATAAGTAATGCAGGCTGAAATCACTAAATATTATGCCTCTGAGGGCCATTTCATTGAAATTCACTGATTCAACACTTTTCTGAGGAAGTTCTGCCTCATTCAGCATTCTTACTATGAAGTTGGCCAGCCTGAGTACCAAGGTCCTTAGAGGCTCTTCTTGCTGCTGTCACCCTTTCTCTGCGCACAAATGATGGGGATACAAAACTGGTTCTCAGAGAATTGCAACTTCACTGTGCCTCCAAAGGCTGGTTCATTTCTTCTCAGTTTCCAAGTCTGTAGAAGAAAATCAGATATGCTCACTCTGCCTGCCTAGCAGATTTTGCTCCTCTCCACCCCAGCTATTAAGTTCAAAGCACAAATTGAAAAGCCTTGAAAAGGCTGACTCAAAGTCTTTCCTTTCTGTTAACAATCTCTCAGAGTATTATGTTTGGAAGACTCTGTTTTGTAACTGAGCTCTTATTCTGGAACTTCCAGAGCCAAATATTCAGAAATGATGTGCTATTAATACATTTACTAACAACAAGAGTAAAAACATCTGCAACCCTGTTGCTGAAATTTGGTCTCTGTAAAACAGTGCCGGATTAAATCTCAGAGACACAGTGTTGGGTGAAGTAGAAAGAAATAGCTTTATTGTTTTGCCAGGTAAAGGGGACCACAAGGAATGCCCTCAAGACTCTGTGTTCTGCCCTGGAGGAGGTAATGAGGAGTCTTACAGTAATGATCCAAGGAGCAGAGCGTGATCAGCTCCTGCACATACTTCTGACTGGTTGGTGGTGAGTACTGAGAGTCTGCATCACCCACCTCCTTGTTCCAGCTGGTCTGGGGTCTATGTTCTTGTGGGCAGCAGTTAACTTCTTCCACCTGCTGAAGGTTTCAATATCTGCAAAACAGCTCAAAGGACATGGCTCACAATACTATCCATAGTCTGTGAGGAAGAATTAAGAAAGATCTTTGACTTAGTTTAATGGCTAACATGTTATTATCGTGTCTTTCTGCATTTTCTCACTCCTCAGATTAAATTTATTCCTTGACTAAAGTCCTGCTACAGATAAAAGACAGGTGAAGGACATGTGTGGGCATCTATTTTGGGGAGGCTTCATAGGGTCCTGCTCAGTTACAACCCTTGTCACGTTCTCTTCTCGAAGGATAAAGGAGAGTGCAGATTGAGGGATTGCTGAGAGAGGAGAGAAGACAAATCAGATGTACTCTGGTGGTGACTACCCGTGGAAAACAAAGGATGCTTTGGGAAAAGCATCTTTACTTTTCTCTTTCAAATTCCTACAACATCACATGTCTTGCAGGTGCTGTGTGTCCATAGGTACAGAGATGCCTGGTGTCTGTCCTCCTCAAGTTGTCCTTGGTTCAAGGGTAAGGGGAGAGTTCTGGGCAGGTTTGTATACACCAGGCAGGTTTGATTCCCCGTAATCCTGTATGTTCTTTCTACACCAGCAGTCAATTGTGATTTATAAGCATTCTTCTGAATGAACATCTGGTGACAAGGAAAGACTCCAAAATATCACAATTTAAAAACAATTGGGGGTCTAAGTAAAACCTGAACCTTTCTTTGTTAGTCATGAACTTTATGGCAGATCACCTGACCTTCTTAACCCTGCACTTCCTCACCCTTAAAATCATGCCAGTGATCCCTAAGATACTGTCAAAGGAGATAATAGGTATTTGCAAATAATCAAAATCATCAAGCAAAATGTAATCTACTATTTCTTCCTCTCACTCTACACTATATTATATGTTTCTTATAATTTTAGTTAGGCATGCTACAAGGGATAAGACTTCCTACAAGCCAATTCAAAGACTGTTTTTGGGTAGGAAATTTTATAGAAAATGATGTTAAATGGTTGCAGATGTGGATGCAAGGAGCAGCACAGCTGCTAAAGGCAGAGTAGAGTCTTTGTACAGTCCTGGGAACCCAGTGAGTATGGTCAACCCCTCTCAAAACTCATGGTCAGGAGAGCAGGTTTGCAGCTGATGTCTAGAATATTTCTTTTTTAAGAATTTTACTGAGGTATAGTCGATTTACAATGTTTGTTAATTTCTGCTGTACAGCAAAGTGATTCAGTTAAGGTGGCACTTGTGGTAAAGAACCTGCCTGCCAAAGCAGGAGACATAAGAGATGTGAGTTCAACCCCTGAAGATACTCCAGGAAGATCCCCCAGGAAGATCCCCCGGAGAAGGTAATGGCTACCCACTCCAATATTCTTGCTTGGAGAATCCCATGGACAGAGGAGCCTGGCGGGCTACAGTCCATAGGGTTTCAAAGAGTCGGACACAACTGAAGCAAGTTAGTATATATATGTGTGTGTATATGTATATGTGTCTGTATTCTTTTCATATTCTTTCCCATTATGGTTTATCACAAGATATGGAATATAGTTCCCTGTGGTATACAGTAGGACCTTATTTTTTATCCATCATTTATATACTAGTTTGCATCAGCTAATCCCAACTTCCCACTCCACCCCTCCGCCACCCACCTCCAAGTTTGTTCTCTGTATCTGTGAGTCTGTTTCTGTTTTGTAGACATGTTCATTGGTGTCATATTCTGGAAGAATTCTTAGTCCATTAATGTCTTTTGTAAAAATGCTAAGCCACTTATCCAGAATGCTAATTTCTTCCTAGGATAAGGTTTATGCCTTATGTCACACAAAAAGGTCTGTTCCAGATTAGGACTAGAACAAGCCTTTTTTAAAATAAACTTTTTGCAAAGAACATAAGTCTCTGTTAGTAATTTGCTAAGAAATAAGGCTGCACTAGCCTTTTGTGTTTGCTCTTTGAGTTTTGTCAACTGAAAAGTATGTACAACCTAAAAGTTGAGTATTATATTTTATTTGAGGACATTACTGAAAACTACAGCCCAAGAAGGCAGCCTCTCAGATAGCTCTGAGGGACTGTTCCAACGAGGTAAGGTAAGGGCTATATAGAAGTTTTTGGTGAAAAAAAAAAAAAGCACACATACTGTAACACCCAAAGATTACTGCTAATCTCTCTCTCTCTCTCTCTCACACATACACACACTAAACTAGACATCTCAAGTGAATGATTTTTGTGCTTTTCTACGTATGAGAATATGTAAGAGTCTGGATTCATTGAAGTTGTTCCTTTGATATGCATCTTAACTATCCAGGGTCAGTATCCTGTTTTTATCCATCCTGAATTATCAGATTCACCATGGGAGGGGGGCATTTGCAGTGGCTGATGGCTCCATAGCCACAACACTTTTTTTTTTTTTTAATTGACATTTTTTCTTTGTCCACAGCCTGAAGGATGTCATCTTGCCTTAGTGCCACTTGATGGACACAGGTTGGCAGGCTGCAATCTAAGAAGAATCAAGTGAAATCAGGAGCTCCGTGTGCTAATCTGTAACACAGAATAGAATCTCCATTCCCTTGGATGGAACAGCAGGCCTTGGCAAGGATTACCCACCTCCCTCCCAACATGAGGCCCCTGCTTTTTGGTTCTCTGAACCTAAATCCGGATGAGACTGGCCATTTCTAGCTAAAGATCAAGTTACCCTAGGCATAGTTGAAGGAAGAGAATTGTCTTCATTGCTGGTTACATGTTTTCATTTCTATTTCTTTTTTTTTTCTCTTTTCTTGGGGGTTGTGAGAGACAAATTTTCATGAGAGGAAAAAAATATAAACCTTGGCTTTGAAATACTGGCTTCTGCTATCCAGAGGAGCCTGGCCGGCTGTAGTCCATAGCATTGAAAAGAGTCAGACACGACTAAAGCAACTTAGCACAGCACAGCACAGCACATCCTTATGCTAGTTCTATGGGACCTATTTCTTAATAAGATCACTGTATGAGTGCGTGCTCAGTTGATCAGTGATATCTGACTCTTTGCAACCCTGTGGACTATAGCCACCAGCTCCTCTGTCCATGGAACTTTCCAGGCAAGAATGCTGGAGTGGATTGCCATTTCCTACTCCAGGGGATCTTCCTGACTCAGGGATTGAAGCTGCGTCTCCTGCATTGGCAGGCAAACTCTTTACAATGCACCGCATTAGAAACCCAAGAAGATCATTATTTAAGAGTAAAGTTGCGGATCCTGGCTGGGTTTACAGGGGCCACTGAACTCAGCCTGAAAACTAACGAGCAAAATTATAAAAATTATCCAGAGGATAAGATGTTTTTCTACAACCAAGCCCCCAGACACTGAGATTCCCAGGCTAGCTGGAGATCAGCAATGAAGGCAGTACAGTCCCCCACCTGCCCCAGTGAGGATGTCTGAAAAGTCACTGCATCAGGCCGCAGCACTCTGACCTGGTCTATATAGCATGTGGTCACTCCTTACTGACTGACAAGAGTTCTGAGTTACTGAGCCCCAGACTAGCAGCCATATCCCAGCCTGAGGCCTGAAATGTGTCAATTACTCGTGCCTATCCTCAGGAGTTCCTACTCCTGGCTTTCAAGAGAGAAGACCCAGGGAACATTCATTTGATCACAGCGAGGAAACTTGTTAGTAGTTGTCACTAAATATTCATGTTTGTTTTCCTATAGATTTAATCTCTCTGACGCTCAGTAGTTTGTATTTTTTTAGTTGTTGTTTTCTGTTATAAGAGTAGGTAGTCTTAAAGCTGTGTGTCTCAAACTATGTTTCTAAAGCATCAGAATGTTGTTTCCAGGTGAATATCAACCCAGTATACACACGTACATTCCATGCACACATGTATATTCATATAAATGCATAGATGCACATGCATATTATATACATTTCCTATGTGAGAACAAGTAACCATATACACACACATCCTAAGTGTCTGCACATGTACATATTATACCACAAATACACATGTACATATACATATACAAAGGCACACCTGTGGTGGTTGAAGCTCAGTCTGCCTCCCTGTCTCCCAGTCTGGCCTTCATGGTAACACCTGGGCACCACCGTCTTTAGCTCCACGTAACTCTGCTTTAAAACCATCAAGTTATAGCACTCTGAGAAATGGAGTATTTCTTGCAGTATCAGTAAACAAGGGTGTCACAGTCATCAGTGATTTTGGCCCTCCAAATGTGAATTTCTGAGCCCTAAGGACAACCAGGAAAGAGAACAATACCTGCGAGCCAGCAGCCATCTGTCTGCAGCCACTTTCTACGGTGAGCCCTGAAGACTTCAGGATGTAAAAATGCAGGATACTGACCCCAGATAGCTGAGATGCATATGAAAGGAATGATTTCAGTGAGCCCAGGCTCTTAAATCTTCCCATATATAGAAAAGCGCTCAATTCCTAAAATTGAGATAATCTGGTTTTAATTCACAAAAATACTTTCAATGTTCAGACTACTTGTCCTTTGTTGCAAATTCTATATAACCTGATTCCTTCCCCTGCCTCCTGGGACAAATTCTCTCAGCATTACTTGAGATGCTATCTCCTAGGCTCGAAGTTCTAAAAATACCAAACAAGACATAATTCTAAACTTTTAGATTGTGACTGTTTTTTAAATCAACAATTCAAAGTCCTGTTCCCACCAACCAGCTTGCTGGCAAATCTGAAAATGTAAACCTTTGCATGAGTCACTGCTGCCTGAGGCCAATCTCTCTTGAAGGAAATGAGATCATTCATCTAATTTGAGGGGTTAAATTTGGCAAAAAGCAAACTTCCTTTAAGAACCAGGACAGTTCAGTGAGTCTGAAAGTTGGACATCCCAAACCCTTAGTTAGGACCCTTAGATCTCCCAGAATATCTTTGGTGTGGATGGTTTCTGCTTAAAGCAAATTTCTGTCAAAAAATGAAGTAGAGTTTTCCATGCTTTGTGACTTGGGCAAATTGCTTAACCTTCATAAGCTTCCGTTTCCTTATAAGTAAAATGAAAATAATTAAAACACGTATTTCATGAGGTTTGGGTTAGGATCATAAAGTAATCCAGAGAGAGTACTCTGCACATTGTTGGGAGCATCATCAACACTTGCTGTGTGTGAGCGTCTTTACAATTATTGTTCCTGTAATTGTATAATAATAGTGCTCAGTGCCAACAAGAATGCATCAGGCAACAACAAAAATATTTTCGGTGAAGTGTAAATATGACTTGATGACCTATAAACTTTAATGGGCAAAGGAGAAAAAAGGAAGAATTTCAAGCCAGGTGGAAATCTTAAGAGATATGGAATTAGGGGTGATGAAACTGTAGACTGATGAAAAAGCACAACTTAAAAATTGAGAATTATAATTATGTTTTATTTGATGAACAGAACTAAGGACTTAAGTCCAGAACACAGCCTTTCAGATAACTCTAAGGGACTGCTCTGAAGCGGTAAGGGAGGAGCCAGGATATTTTGTAGTTTTTGCAGCTGAGACCAGGTAATCAGAACATCAAAGAATTACTGTTAATTAAAGAAAGCTAGATATGTCAAGCTAGATTAGCACTTTTCTGTGCTTGGGAAGATGCACGAGTCTGGGCTCACTGCAATCATTACTTTGATATGCCCCTCAGCTATCTGGGGCCAGTATCCTGTGTTTCCCATCCTGAATCTCCTCAAGGTGCTTCTTGGGGAGTGGCTGCAGTGTCTGATGGATTGATGATGAGCATTCAGTTTCCATCTTGAGTTCCCTCAGGACACACCATGCAGAAGGGTGTAATGTGATGGCTTGATGGCTACGATATGGCAGGCAGCATCTTTTTCATTGATCATACAATGAATGGAGAGGAATTAAGCACACATACATGCCTAATGTTGTAGGCACAGGTTCCGAGCAACAAACTCACTCAGAAGGACAATGCAGGTAGTGGAGTGCAGTTTATTACACCAGCAGGCCCAAGGCAGAGTCTCCTCTTACCCAAGGACCCCGATCAGTTTTTGTGAAAACCTTCTATACCCTAAGAGTACGTGTGTAAACCTGCCTCCTCATATTCCCTGAAACTAGTCTGAACAAAGAAAAACCTGTGGCGGATTCATTTTGATATTTGGCAAAACTAATACAGTTATGTAAAGTTTAAAAATAAAATAAAATTAAAAAAAAAAAGATACAATCAAAGCTAACCCGTGATTCATATGCCTTAAGCCTAGGTAGTTGACAGTGGACAATTATCAATAGGCCTGTGGTCATACCCCAATAAGCATAATAGAATGTATGATTCTATTCAGTTACACAGATAATTAGGGTATTCTTTTAGGCTTCGGAGAGTCTAGGTACGAGACCTAGGGCTCTTCCTTCGGGGGCCTGGTTTTCCAGTTGGTATATTGTTTCCATAGATACTGGGCACATAGCTCAAAGTCCACAGTCCCGCCCAAGATGGAGTCCTGCTTTCAAGATAGAGCCTGTTCTGTTTCTTCCTTCAGTAACGGGTTAGAGCCCAGTGAGGATATCACAGGAGGGAAGGTACATGAGCAGAGCATTTTAGAAATTGATGTGTTTCTGGATAAGTGGGAGCTAGTGTCAGGGGAGGAAAGAAATGACTAAGATCAAAGCCCTGATGATCACTGAATTCACAGGACTGGAGGAGTTCATGCAATGGGAAGGTGAGAGCTTGTAATTGTGATCAGCAAAAAGATGAAAGGGGATTTGGGGAGCTTTCTTTATGGGGAACACATGGAGGGATGAGAAGGTGCAGAGCTGGTTCTATTCCTCTGACAGAATGTGGAGCCCCATCTCTGAGTGAGACTAGAACTCCACAGCTGACCTTGGGATTGAGTGAGTTGAGAGCAGGGGTGTCACCTGGCCATCTGCAATGAGATCGCAAGTGACCCAGTGGACTCAGTGGAAGTGGCAGAGATTCCATCCTTGGGTCCCTGTTCGGTGGTGATGTAGGTCACTTTCACGCTGAACATATGCCACATTCTCATACTGAAAATTTATACACTGCCATCCAAAAGTTTAAATGGACACATGCACACACCCATAAGGAAGAAAATAAGTTAAGCTGTTACTGTCAACTGATGATGGGATCATAGTTGATATTTATCTCAACCATTCATGGTTCTTCTCCCAGTCCACAGGTGACCCAAACTTTAATTACTGAAGGGGCTGAGTCCTTAGCTGGCTTGCCTTTATGGGATTGCTATTGTTGTTTATATTCATTTCCAAGGGCTTCTGGAACAAATAAGAAAGGATGCTACAAACAAACAAACAAAAATCCAGATGGAATCATCTGGAAACAAAATGGTGATGAATCTGATCTTCAACAGCCCCTGAGTCTCATTATATGCTGATTTGACTACATTAGCATATTAAATGACATAGCATCCGGTGGCCATGACTGGACATTGGAAGCAAAAAACAATGAAAAGGGGGTGGCCCTCTATTCCCTTGAAAAAGCCCTGCCACTTCCCTGGTAGACTAATGCATATGCCTTTCCATAATTAGCTTCACTCTTCCTTCCTTTGGGCTTCCCTTGTGGCTCAGCAGTAAAGAATCCTCCTGCAATGAAGGAGATGTGGGTTTGATCCTTCGGTTGGGAAGATTCCTTGGAGAAAAAACTGGCAACCCACTCCAGTATTCTTGCCTGGGAAATCCCATGGAGAGAGGAGCCTGGCACACTACAGTCCACAGGGTCACAAAAGAGTTAGACATGGCTTAGTGACCAAAGAACAACAACTCTTGCCTTTGTCTTTATCCTTTAAAATTAAACACATTTCCCCATGTGGGGTGAGAAGTTGATCTGTGAACTTAGTTCCTTCTCCATTCTCTGGCCACTGAGTAAAGCTTGAGCTGTGCCCATCTCAAATTAAAAGACGCTTACCCCTTGGAAGGAAAGTTATGACCAACCTAGACAGCATATTGAAAAGCAGAGACATTACTTTGTCAACAAAAGTCCATCTAGTCAGGGCTATGGTTTTTCCAGTGGTCATGTATGGATGTGAGAGTTGGACTATAAAGAAAGCTGAGTGCAGAAGAATTGATGCTTTTGAACTGTGGTGTTGGAGAAGACTTTTGAGAGGCCCTTGGACTGCAAGGAGATCCAACCAGTCCATTCTGAAGGAGATCAGCCCTGGGATTTCTTTGGAAGGAATCATGCTAAAGCTGAAACTCCAATACTTTGGCCACCTCATGCGAAGAGTTGACTCATTTGAAAAGACCCTGATGCTGGGAAAGATTGAGGACAGGAGGAGAAGGGGACAACAGAGGATGAGAGAGTTGGATGGCATTACTGACTCAATGGACATGGGTTTGGGTAAACTCCTGGAGTTGGTGATGGACAGGGAGGCCTGGCATGCTGCAGTTCATGGGGTTGCAGAGTAGGACACGACTGAATGGCTGAACTGAACTGAACTGAACCATCTCAGCTTCAGTTTCGTTATTCACCAACTCAAACTCGAATAGGAAAAGAGCCTTCCCCCTCCAAGGCAGAGAGCCTCAGCTGAGCTAGAGCTCAAACAGGGTCCATACAACTTAATTCATAACACTAGCTTCTGATGGTAGCTGGAAACCTTGTCATTACTTGTTTTGTTCCTACATAACTCCAATCTCTGCCTCTGTTGTCAGATGGCATTCTTCCTCTGTGTGTTTGTGTGTCTCTTCTCCACTTTCCTAAGGAGGAATTGGAGGTCGTATTGGAGGTCATATTGGGTGACCACTCTAATTTGATATGACTACCTCGTATCAAGGTTACATCTGCAAAGACCCTATTTCCAAATAAGATCATATCCACAGACACTGGAGTTTGGGACTTAAACATCTTTTGGGGTGGACACAATTTAACTCATAAAATTATCCACTAATATTTCCTATTAGACATGAAAGGGGCATGGGAGAGGTACCCCAGCTCTTTCTCCAGGTACATCTTTCCTACCTTCTTTGTGTAGCAGATACTCAGTTTCTCTTTAGTAATTAGAATCATTTACCTTGATTGGGACAGTAACCCTCCTCTTTATAGTGGAATAAAGAGCCCGATGTGACAGGATACAGCCTCCATTTTCAATCGAATTGATACACCATTGTTTTCTCTGGCAGAAGCATCCCTCTCCTTGGAACTGTGATGTCCAGACCAGCAAAGTACACAGTTCTAAGGATGGGAAGCAAAAATTCTGCAGAAGAGATGTTAGACATACTAGTGAGAAAAATCATTTCCACTTAGCTTTGATTTCCAGACTCTTGTATTCTCATGATTGCTTGCTGGTTCAAGTGGACCATGTCCAGGGTGCTACCTCTCAATGGGTACCATAATGGAGCTTTCTCAGACCACCCTACCATCATATCAGGACAACCCCTTCTGGGTGACATGGCATGTAGTAGGATATATTAATTTCATGAGCCTATTATGCTATTCCTTTGGTTGTAAAGTGAGTGCTTTGATCAGAAGTACTGTTTGAAATAACATGATGGCAACGGTGGATTCTAAACAAAGTAAAAAGCTAAATGTCCGGCTCAAGTTTTTACCTACTTGGAGGGTATCTCTTGCTATATTCTTTAAGGCTTCCCTTGAGGGAGGATGTAGTGACTGATGCCAGCATCTCAGGCAGAACAATCTGTGAACCAGGCTGTCATAAGGAATTCCCCATGAGGTCCTATGTGTAAATTGTGGGTTGGGGAGTGGGAGATGGAGAATTAGAAGATGTGATCAGAGTCTGAGCCACCTGTTTGTGAAACCAATTTGTGCCTCCTGAACTGGCAAACCTCTTCTCTTACAAACCACTTCCACCCTATGGCTCCATGTGTCAGGGCACAGCCAATTCATGGGGATCAGTTTCCATCACAGGGTCACTGAGTCCTCATTCTGCTACAAAGTTCAATTTCATAGCAAGAGTTTATCCTTAAATAATAATTGTATGCAGCAGGTAACATGGCTTTGCTCACCAAACTTAGATTTTTACATTGTAATTTTCTTATTTGAATGGCCAGAAGCCCCACACTATATCCTGTTGGAAACAGACATTTCACTTACCATGACACTGTTCCTTAAGGCCCAAGATACTTACTCCAGGCACCACTTAAAATCTAGAGTTTGGTAGATTTTTCAGTAAATGGATTGGGGCAGATGTTTTAAATATGGCCTATGTTGCCTCCAAAGAGACCCGTCCAAAGCTGTCCAGTTTTGAGCAGTAGGCAGTAGAAGAAAAGCAACTTTTCTTTCACTTTGGAGGGAAAGTCCCAACATGCTTCAGATCATCTGGTCCTTAGGAACCTCCCTGGGGTCTGGGCCCCTGAGGTTCACCAGGTTTCTTGCTCAGCTTCTGCCACACACATGCTTCATTAAGACATTTAAGGCTCTTGTTATTCCTGCTCACCAGGTTCAGTCATCATGATATCATCAGTATAGTGGATGAGAGTGGTCTTCTGTAGAATGTGGGGATTTCTGCGCATGGGCCATCACAGAGATCAGAGATGGCTTCATCCGATGCGGGCCACTGTCCAGTCTGGATTTCACCTCAGTGCCAAGGAAGCAGAGAACTCCCATAAAGAGCTCCATTAACCCATTCGGCCCAAATCTCTTGTCAATGAAAACAGTCAGTGAACAATCAATAATAAGAATAGAGAAGAATTTTATTTGAATCAAACTTAGAACTAGCCTGGAATTTCTTTCCCAGATGACACTGAGAAACTGCTCTCGAGAAGCAGGGTTTTCAGCACGGTTTTATATATTGGCAGAACAAAGAACATTAAACAAGTCAGGGTTAGATTTCTTCAAGGTTTAAAAAAAAACCAAAATCAAAACAACAATGGTCCAGCATGTATACAGCAAGTCAGCATGGCCTTGACACTTAGGAAGTGATTCTAATCATCAAGGGAGGACCATTACTGACATCCTAGGAAGGGAGACATTTAATCTTTTTATTTTTAACATGGACATTCTTCACATCTGGTCAATGTGCCCGTTTCTTTAATAATTAAAGCAGAGGTACAAGGTATGTTTGATAGGCTACAAACAGGCTATTTTATTTAGCATCAAATTGAGGTGAATTCAAGAATAAGCCAGAATAACTTCCCTGTATCTCAGTATGCGAACATTTCTTTTATCACTCTAGAAGTGCCCTCTCCTGGGTAAGTTCAGATTTATCTAGTATTGAAATCTGCACTTAATGGTTTAAGCTTCTTAAAACCCACGCTCATTTTACCTTTGTGCCTGGTGGTTTGAATTAGCAAATCTGTCTCTGTCTTTCCCCTTCCTTCTCTCTCTCTCCACCCCCTCCTTTGTCTCTCCCCCCACCCACCACTCTCTTCTCCACCACACCTACCCCTGTTCCTCTCTCACCCCTAACCCCACTAACTGGAAAAATCTCCTCCTTAATCAGATTTTGCATTTGTCCTTGTGAAACCTACTTTCTAGTTGTGACCCTAATTATGAGTCACAGGGCAGTAATAGGTGAGCGGGTGGGCTGGAGGATCATAAGCATCAGCTTGCAAGGCGACTTTCCCATGAAAGTTATTAAAGGATCTTCAGAGAAAGAAAGGTTTTTTGCACAACATACATGGGCCACTTCTTCCAGCAAGGGTGGAGCAGAGCATCTTGCAGAGTTCCAAATCCCCAGCTTTTCTGGAATCCACACACATGACCCAGTTTGAAATCTCAGGGTGCTCCTACACCACAGTCCAGCCTTGCTTCTACACAAGAGTATCGGCAAGTTACATTGTAATGATGCCACCTACACAGTTACATTCTGAGTCTGTGTTACAGCCATGTTTGTCATGCTACTTTAAGAAAAGAAAATCTCTTACCCTGTTTTGTTTTGAGTGTCACTGCAGAAGCTGTCTGATTTTCTGATCATGATGGGAACCAAAGGGTTAAAGTACTGACAGCATGTGAATCAGTCATGCTGGCTTGTGACTGCCCTCTTGTGCAGTCCCGTGTGGCTTTCCCATCCCTCCTTGCCAGCTTTGTCATCGTTATCACCACTGTGAATGTCAAGTACAGCATCCAGGGCATTCACGTCAATAGGAGTTGCTTCCCTAGCAACCCCAAAGGTAATTGAATCCTAATACCCCTGTACACTGTGGATTACTGGAATCCCATTTTCCACTCAGCATTACATTCAAGGTGAAGGGCATCATCAAATCAATCCTGAAATCTCACATCAGATGTCAGTAACAGGATATATTTTATATACATTTTTAACACCCAAAAAAGTCAAGTGGGAGGAACAACTCTGGGGGGGAAGCCACACTGTTATTGGAGTCCATGCTTTATTTTCAAACTTCAAATAAATAGATGTTTAAACACTACTTCCTGGATACAGGTAGTGTGATATGTTTTGGTCATTGTCAATTTCCTGACAATAGCTATTAAGCACACAATCATACAAACTCATGGTTAGTACTTATTAGTACTCTTTTGCCTTCATCTGCATCATCTTTGAAAATTACATCCTAGATATATCCCAGAGGGCTGGCTACACCACAAACCACGTCATCTTCAGGCTTGTGGCTGTGTATTGGGAATCTGTCTAGGTCTAATCTCCAGGGTCCTTAACGATATTGGCTATATGCAGCCTGTTGTCTGTGTTAGGTCCAAAGGGCAAACCTGGCTAATGTGTTCACTCAGAGAAGCAATCTTAATTTGTTACTGTGACTTGTAGCATCAAGGTTATTAAAATTCAAGGACTTAGTAGATTTCTCCATTTATTGCATCAATAGCAATTACAAGGATTAGCTGAAATGCACTATTATTTAATGCAATGAGAAAATATTTTGTCTTTTATGGAACTCATCCCCCTTGATCCCCACTTCTTTGAAAAAAATGTGTTTTATCTGGACCATTTGGGGTGTGTATGCATGTGTAATTTCATATATAATTTATTTGAATTCTATAGCAGGATAACTTCATTTTTTTCCATGGTACGTACTTCTCCAGTGATTTTGGTTTTATGGCTATTTCTGTGATGTCAGAACTAACAGGTACCATTCTATGCCAAATATATTTAATGGCTTTTCTTATTTGGGTTCAATTCCTTTGTGTCCTCTGAAAGAAGCTTCCAGAGTCTGAAATTTGGTAGCCATAGCTAGGAGTACTTAAACTATCTATCCATTTTATATTAGGTTGGTGCACAAGTAATTGTAGGTTTTGCATTGTTGAACTTTGTCATATGATATTGGAATACATTCTTACATAAATGTGGTTATGTTATACATCATTTTAATGTACATTTATCACTTTATATGTTTTGCTAAAGACATTACTTGTTGTATATTTTATATTTATTTTAGACTATGGAAATAATGTTAGACAAAAAGCAAATTTTCTTACTAGAGTTCAAAATGGCTCATAAAGCAGCAGAAACAACTTGCAACATCAACAACACATTTGGCCCAGAAACTGCTAAAAAACATAGTGCAGAGGTGGTTCAAGAAGTTTTACAAAGGAGATGAGAGCCTTGAAGATGAGAAGCACAGTGATCAACCATCAAAGTTGACAACAACTAGTTAAGAGCAATAATCAAAACTGTTTTTCCTACAACTACATGAGAAGTTGCCGAAGAACTCAATGCTGACCATTCTATGGTTGTTTGGCATTTGAAGCAAATTGGAAAGGTGAGAAAGCTCGAAAAGTGGGTGCCTCATAAGCTGATTGCAAATCAAAAAAATTGTTTTGAAGTGTCGTCTTCTCTTATTCTATGCAACAACAATGAATCATTTCTCAATTGGATTGTGACATGCGATGAAAATTGGATTTTATATGGTGATGACCTGTTCAGTGGTTGGACCGAGAAGAAGCTCCAAAGCACTTCTCAAAGTCAAATTTGCACTGAAAAGAAAAGGTCATGGTCACTATTTGGTGGTCTGCTGCTGGTCTGATTCATTACAGCCTTCTGAAATCTTGGCAAAATCATTACATCTGAGAAGTATGCTCAACAAACTGATGAGATGCACTGAAAACTGCAACACCTGCCGCCGGCAGGTCCAAAAGGACCCAATTCTGCTCCATGACAATGCCCAGCTGCACATCCCACAACCAGGGCTCCAAAAGTTGAACAAATTGGGCTACAAATTTTGCTTCATTCACTATATTCACCTGACTGACTACCACTTCTTCAAGCATCTTGGCAACTTTTTGCAAGGAAAATGCTTCCACAACCAGCAGGAGGCAGAAAATGCTTTCCAAGAGTTCTTCAATCCCAAAGCATGGATTTTTATGCTACACGAATAAATCAACTTATTTCTCATCGGCAAGAATGTGTTGATTGTAATAGTTCCTATTTTGACTAATAAAGATGTGTGTGTCTAGTTGTAGGGCTTCCCAGATGGCTCAGTGTTAAGGAGTCCGCCTGCAATGAAGGAATTGAGGAGAGGCAGGTTCAATCCCTGGGTCAGGAAGATCCCCTGGAGGAGGGCATGGTAACCCACTCCAGTATTCTTGCCTGGAGAATCCCATGGACAGAGGAGCCTGGCAGGCTATAGTCCATAGGATCACAAAGATTTGGACACAGCTAAAGCGACTTAGCATGCATGCACACATGAGCCTAGTTGTAGTCATTTAAAATTCACAGTCCCAAATCACAATTATGTTTGCACTAACCTAATAATTGATTGCACCTTTCATGCATCATCTTGATCATAATTTTCCTGATCTTTGACCAATCCACTTAGCAATCATTGCATATTCCACAGAGCTCTGTCTGTCACACCTTGGTTAATCGGAGAAGAGGCTGTTGGGCGAGGCCAGAAACTTAGACAAAAGACCCACCCACAGAACCCAGAAGATAGTTCTGAGGGATCCTCTGTCATTGGAAGGAAATCCAGCTCAGCAGAAAAAGTCCCAGAGTAACACCTGCCAAGGAGCAGAGCATAGGAACATGAAATGAGTTTCTGAGAATATCTGAAAATTCCTAGTAGGAAAGCAGGCAAGAACCTAACTGCCTTGGGTCTTGGGCTGGTGTCTTCAGTCCCTAGGGAGGCACCTGTCAGGGCCATGACTGGGTTTATGGCCTCTCTGGTGAAAGCTTCCTCTTTCCCTTGTTCGTTCTGCCCAGCCACCATGGTTCATCTTCCTTTCTGAACTTGTTGGTCAGACTACTCTGGCAGGGCCTTTGCACTTGCTGTTTCTCCATCTGGAAGGCCCTTCCTCAATACCCAGATGGCTTATTTCCTCATTTCCTTCAGAGTTTCACTGAAGAGTCATCTTTTTAGTCAGTGTCCTTCCCTGACACGTGATCTAAACATTTACATTCCCTCTCCCTACAGACCAAATGTATGTCTCCTCTCTCTGTTTTATTTTCCTCTCAGAATTTATTACTATCTAATATGCTATATATTTTTCCTCTTTACTCCTTTAAGACATCTCCTCTACTAGAATATAAGCTCCATGAGGGAAAGGTGTTTGTTGGGTGGTGGCTTTGTTCACTGCTCATGGTCCAATGCCAAGAACAGAGCTTGATATGTAGTAAAGGCTAGTCAATATTTGGGCTTCACTGGTGGCTCAGCAGTAAAGAATCTGCATGCAGTGCAGGAGACATGGGCTCAATCCTTGGGTCAGGAAGATCCCCTGGAGCAGGAAATGACAACAGACTCCAGTATTCTTGCCTGAGAAATCCCATGGACAGAGGAGTCCGACAGGCTACAGTCCATGGGTTCGCAAGAGACGGACATGAGTTAGAGACTAAAACTACCACCAGTCAATATTTAATAAATAGATGCATAAAATAATCATGCAAAATCTTTTCCTGAGAAATAACTCTTGTTAACAATTTAGTCTTCATAGTAGATTGATTCACTCGCCCCAGAAGTCCATTCCTCTGTGCAAGGACTTCTGGTCAGAGGGTCTTGACTTTGGCCTGGGATGTGGGACCTGCCTCTGCCAAGGGCAGAGGGTAGAAGCAATTGTGTGCCAATTCCAAGTCAGGCATTAAGAAGTCTTTCATGTTTCTGCTCAGGCTCTTGAGCCTGAGAAGTGCAAGTTCTGGCCACCCTGCTGAATCCAAGGAGGCTGGGAAATACACAGAAGAGATCAGCACATAGCTCACCAGTTGAGACACAGCTGCTCCATGACCTAGAGGGTCATCATAATAACAAATGGCTGTTCAGGTCCACTGGGTTTGTGATACAACAGAACTGTAGCAATATCTGACCAAGGCAGTGTGCATCTTTCCCATGATTTTGTCAGGTACCTTCAGAATTAATCCTGTTGGAGGCACTGGGTTGTTGTTTTTTTTTAATTCAATTAATTTTTTTATTGAAGGATAATTGCTTTACAGAATTTTGTTGTTTTCTGTCAAACATCAACAATAATCAGCCATAGGTATACATATACGCCCTCCCTTTTGAACCTCCCTCTCATCTCCCTCCCCATCCCACCCCTCTAGGTTGATACAGAGTCCCTGTTTGAGTTTCCTGAGCCATACAGCAAATTCCCGTTGGCTCTCTAGTTTACATATGGTAATGTAAGTTTCCATGTTACTCTATACCTCTCACCCTCTACTCCCCTCTCCCCATGTCCATAAGTCTATTCTGTATGTTTGTTTCTCCATTGCTGCCCTGTAAACAAATTCTTCAGTATCATTTTTCTAGATTCCGTATATATGCATTAGAATATGATATTTATCTTTTTCTTTCTGAGTTAGTTCACTCTGTAAAATAGGTTCTAGGTTCATCCACCTCATTACAACTGACTCAGATGCATTCCGTTTATGACTGAGTAATATTCCATAGTGTATGTGTACCACAACTTCTTTATCCATTCATCTGTCGATGGACATCTAGGTTGCTTCCATGTTCTAGCTGTTGTAAATAGCGCTACAATTAACAATGGGATACATGTGTCTTTTTCAATTTTGGTTTCCTCAGGGTATATGCCTAAGAGTGGTTTTATTCCTAGTTTTTTAAGGACTCTCCATACCGTTTTCCATAGTGGCTGTATCAATTTACATTCCCACCAACAGTGCAAGAGTGTTCCCTTTTCTCCACACCCTCTTCAGATTTTATTCTTCGTAGACTTTTTTATGATGGCCATTCTGACTGGTGTGAGGTGATTATCTCATTGTAGTTTTGATTGCATTTCTCTAATAATGGCATTTTTTTTAATGATATGTCTTAGGGATCCTCCAAGGTCAATACTTATAAACTAACAGTATTCTTTGTAATGACTACATAATATTGCACAGTATAGATGTAACACAATTTATTTAGCCAAACACTGTTGATGAATATTTAACTTCTGCTCTTTCCTCAAATCAACATGCTGCAGTGTATATTTTTATATAAGCATTCCTTTTCACATATAGGAATTTTTAAGACAGATTCCTAGTGGAAAGTTCATGAATAAAAATACATACACATTTACAATTTTGACAAATGCATCCAATTTTTCTGAAAGACTACAAAGAACATTCATTACTCTGCAGGCTTTAAATTAAACCCAACCTGCTAGATGAGGAAAAAATTTCAGTATGACTTTATTTTGTTTGTTTTGATTTTAAATAAGAATTAACACCTTTTCATAGGTTTATTGGCTACATTTCATTCAGTCTTCTGTGAAGGTCATGTTCACAAGAAATATATTTTTACACTACTCCAAAATAATGAAGCAACTCCCTATATTTTCTAAGTGAACAATTTTGATATTTATTTGTCCTTTGCAACACTTCAGGGCTTTGAAAACGTTCTCTAACATTTTTTCTAAGTTTACAGTTTTGTTTTTTATCAGAATCTTACTGTTTTTATAACATAAGGACGCATTTTTTTCCAGAAGGGAATTATTTCTTGAATGTGCTATCATTTTACCACTGATTTGAAACACATTAAAACTTGAATTTTTTAAAATTTTCATAAGCCACTATCCTATCAATATAGTAACATGCATTCTTTTAACTTGATAAACATAATTGTGGTTACAAATAGCATGAAGTTTGCCACTGTAACTATTTTTAAGTACATATAATTCTTAAGTATATTTACATTGCAGTGGGAAAGATTTCCAGAACTTTTCATCTTAAAAAACTGAAACTTTGTACCCCCTTAAAAAACTGCCCCCCACAACCCAATGCCTGGTAACCACCAGCTACTTTCTGTCTCTGTGAATTTGACTCCTCTAACGAAGATCATGGCATCTGGTCCTGTCACTTTATGGGAAATAGATGGGGAAACAGTGGAAACAGTGTCAGACTTTATTTTTTGGGGCTCCAAAATCACTGCAGATGGTGACTGCAGCCATGAAATTAAAAGACACTTACTCCTTGGAAGAAAAGTTATGACCAACCTAGATAGCATATTGAAAAGCAGAGACATTACTTTGTAAACAAAGGTCTGTCTAGTCAAGGCTATGGTTTTTCCAGTGGTCATGTATGGATGTGAGAGTTGGACTGTGAAGAAAGCTGAGCGCCAAAGAATTGATGTTTTGAACTGTGGTGTTGGAGAAGACTCTTGAGAGTCCCTTGGACTGCAAGGAGATCCAACCAGACCATTCTAAAGGAGATGAGCCCTGGGATTTCTTTGGAAGGAATGATGCTAAAGCTGAAACTCCAGTACTTTGGCCACCTCATGTGAAGAGTTGACTCATTGGAAAAGACTCTGATGCTGGGAGGGATTGAGGGCAGGAGGAAAAGGGGACGACAGAGGATTCGATGGCTGGATGGCATCACCGACTCAATGGACATGAGTCTGAGTGAACTCCGGGAGTTGGTGATGGACAGGGAGGCCTGGTGTGCTGCGATTCATGGTGTCACAAGAGTCGGACATGACTGAGCGACTGAACTTACTGGCTGACTGACTGAAGGACTTCATATAAGTAGTATCATACAGTATTTGTGTATGTGATTGGCTTATTTCACCTAATGCCCTCATGATTCATCCTTGCTGTAGCATGTGACAGGAGTTTTTCTTAAGTTTGAACAATATTAAGACTATTTCCTGAATCCTTTCATTTGTTTATCTTTACTATTTATCTACTTTTGTACCAGTACCACCATTTTTTAATTATAATTGATAGGTAGTGATAATCACACTCTATTGTCTTATTTAAAAAATTAGATATCCTCTGAAGTCAGGGAGCTTGATTCCTCCAGCTCCAGTTTTCTTTATCGATTGCTTCTGGCTATTTGGACTTTTTTGTGTTTCCATATAAATTGTACAATTTTTTGTTCTAATTCTGTGAAGAATGCCATTGGTAATTTGATAGGAATTGCACTGAATCTGTAGGTTACCCTTGGTAGTATAATCATTTTCACAATATTGATTCTTCCAGTCCAAGCATATGATGTATTTTCCCATCTGTTTGTGTCATTTCCTTTTTTTCTCATCAGTGTTTTATAATTTTCTAAGTACAGGTCTTTTGCTTCCTCAGGTAGGTTTATTCCAACATATATATTTTTTTGTTGTTGTGATGGAAAATGTGATTATTTCCTTAATTTCTCTTCCTGAACTTTTGTTGTTAGTGTGAAGGAATGCAAGACATTTTTGTGTATTAATTTTGTATCCTACAACTTTACCAAATTTATTGATTAAATCTAGTAGTTTTCTAATGATATCTTTTGGATTTTCTATGTTTAGAAAATTTGCAGATCATTTCATCTGCAAATAGTTACAGTTTTACTTCACCTTTTCCAAATTGTATTCCTTTTATTTCTTTTTCTTCTCTGATTGCCATGGCTAGGACTTCCAAAATTATGTTGAATAAGAGTGACAAGAATGGACATTCTTTTCTTCCTTCTGATCTTAGAGGAAATGCTTTTAGTTTTTCACCACTGAGAATCAAGACAGTATGGTACTGGCACAAAAAAGTAAATATAGATCAATGGTGTAGGACAGAAAGTCCAGAGATAAACCCACACACATATGGTCACCTAATCTATGCAAAGGAGGCAAGACTATACAGTGGAGAAAAGACAGTCCCTTCAATAAGTGGTGCTGGGAAAACTGGACAGCTACATATAAAAGAATGGAATTAGAACACTACCTAACACCATACACAAAAATAAACTCAAAATAAATTAAAAACCTAAATGTAAGACTGGACAAGATATATAACTCTTAGAAGAAAACATAGGAAAAGCACTTCTTGATGTAAATCACAGCGAGATCTTTTTTGACCCACCTCCAAGAGTAATGAAAATGAAAACAATAATAAACAAATGGGACCTAATTAAATGTAAAAGCTTTTGCACAGCAAAGGAAACCATAAACACGATGAAAGACAACACTCAGGATGGAAAAAAATATTTGTAAATGAATCAAAGGACAAAAGATTAATCTCCAAAATACACAAACAGCATGTGGAACTCAATATCAAAAAAACAAATAACCCAATCAAAAAATGGGCACAAGACATTTCTCCAAAGAAGGTATGCAGATGGCCAAGAGGCAAGGAAAAGATGCTCAACATCACTAAACATCAGAGAAATGCATATCAAAACTGCAATGATCATCATCCAAAGTTTACATTAGAACTGCTCCTGGTGTTATACCTTCTATGGGTTTTGGCAAATGTATCTCGTTTATTGTAACAAATGTATCACTCTTGTGGGGGATCCCTGAGGAAGGCTATGCATGTGGCAGGTTATGGAGTACTTGGGAACTCAGACCTTCCTGATCAATTTTGATGTGAACCTAAAACTGCTCTAAAAAGTAAAGTCTTTAAAAGGAAAAACTACAGTGAGGTATCACCTCACTTGGGTCGGAATGCCTGTAGTCAAAGAACTCAATGAACAATAAATGCTGGAAAAGGTGTGAATAAAAGGGTATCCTCTTGCACTGTTGTTTAGCTGTTAGTGTCCTCATGACTCTTTGCGTCCTCACAGACTGCAGCACTCCAGGCTTCCCTGTCCTGCACTATCTTCTGGAGTTTGCTCAAACTCATGTCCATTGAATCAATGGTGCCATCCTACCATCTCATCCTCTGCTGCTGCCTTCTCCTTTTGCCCTCAATCTTTCCCAACATCAGGGTCTTTTCCAATGAGTCGGCTCTTCGCATCAGATGGCTAATGTATTGCAGCTTCAACTTCAGCATCAATCTTTCCAGTGAATATTTAGGGTTGATTTCCGTTAGGATTGACTGGTTTGATCTCCTCGTTGTCTAAGGGACTCTTAAGAGTCCTCTCCTGTACCACAGTTTGAAAGATCAGTGATTCAATGCTCAGCCCTCTTTTTGGTCCAACTCTCACATCTGTAGATGACTACTGGAAAAACCATAGCTTGACTATACAGACTTTTGTCTTCAAAGTGATGTCTCTATTTTTTAATATGCTGTCTAGGTTTGTCATATCTTATCTTCCAAGGAGCAAGTCATCATCTGCAGTGATTTTGGAGCCCAAGAAAATAAAATCTGCCACTGTTTTCACTTTTCCCCCATCTATGTGTCATGAAGTGATGGGACCAGATGTCATGATCTTAGTGTTTTTAATGTTGAGTTTTAAACCAGCCTTTTCATTCTCCTCTTACACCCTCTTCAAGAGGCTCTTTAGTTCCTCTTCACTTTCTGCCATTAGAGTGGTATCATCTGCATATCTGAGACTGTTGATATTTCTCCTGGCAATCTTGATTCCAACTTGTGATTCATCCAGCCAAGCATTTTGTATGACGTACTCTGCATACAAGTTAAATAAGCAGGGTGACAATATACAGCCTTAACATATTCCTTTCCCAATTTTGAACCAGTCTGTTGTTATATGTCTGATTCTAACTGTTGCTTCTTGACCTGCATACAGGTTTCTCAAGAGACAGGTAAGGTGGTCTGGTACTTCATCTCTTTAAGAATTTTCCACAGTTAGTTGTGATCCACACAGTCAAAGGCTTTTGTGATCAATATAGTCAAAGGCTTTTGTGTAGTCAATGAAACAGAAGTAGATGTTTTCTGGAATTCTCTTGCCTTCTCTATGATCCAATGGATGCTAGCAGTTTGATCTCTAGTTCCTGTACCTTTTCTAAACTCAACTTGTACATCTGGAAGTTCTTGATTCAAGTACTGCTGAAGCCTAGCTTGAAGGTTTTTGATCATAACCTTACTAGCATGGGAAGTGAGTGCACTTATTTGGCAGTTTGAACATTCTTTAGCATTGCCCTTCTTTGGAATTGAGATAAAAACTGACCTTTTCCAGTCCTGTGGGCTCTGCTGTGTTTTCCAAATTTGCCAGTATATTGAGTGCAGAACTTTAACAGCATCATCTTTTAGTATCTTAAATAGCTGATCTGGAATTCTAACATCTCCACTACCTTTATTGGTAATAATTCTTCCTAAAGCTCACTTGATTTCACATTCCGGGATGTCTTGCTCTAGATGAATGACCATACCATTGTGGTTATCAGGGTCATCAAGACCTTTTTTTGTACAGTTTTTCATATATTCTTGTCACCTCTTCTTAATTTATTTTGCCTCTGTAAAGTCTTTACTGTTTCCTTTATCATCCCCATTCTTGCATGAAATGTTCCTTTGATATTTCCAATTTTCTTGAAGTCTTTCTCTAGTCTTTCCCGTTCTATTGTTTTCCTCTATTTCTTTGCATGGTTCAGTTAAGAAAGCTTTCTTGTCTTTCTTGCTATTCTCTGAAACTGTGCATTCAGTTGGGTATCTTTCCCTTTTCCTTTTGCTTCTCTTCTTTTCTCAGCTATTTTTAAGGCCTTCTCCAATAACCATTTTGCCTTCTTACATTTGTTTTTCTTTGGGATAGTTTTGTTTACCACCTCTGGTACAAAGTTATGAACCTCTGATCATAGTTCTCCTGGCACTCTGTCTACCAGATGTAATCCTTTGAACATACTTGTCACCTCCACCATATAATTATAAGGGATTCGACTTAGGTTATACCTGAATGGTCTGGTGGTTTCCTTACTTTCTTCAATTTAAACCTGAATTTTGCAATAAGAAGTTCATGATGTGAGCCACAGTCAATTCCTGGTCTTGTTTCTACTGACTGAACAGAGCTTCTCCATCTTTTGCTGCAAAGAATATAATCAATCTGATTTCAGTGTTGATAATCACGTGATGTCCATGTGCAGAGTCATCACCTGTGTTGTTGGAGAAGTGTGTTATGACCAGTGCGTTCTCTTGGCAAAACTTTGTTAGCCTTTGCTCTGCTTCATTTTGTACCCCAAGACCAATCTTGCCTGTTACCTATTACTCTAGGTATCTCTTGACCTCCTACTTTTGCATTCCAATCCCCTATGATGAAAAGGACATATTTTTTTGGTGTTAGTTTTAGAAGGTCTTGTGGGCATCCCTGGTGGCTCAGATGGTAAAGCATCTGCCAGCAATGCAGGAAACCCGGGTTTGATTCCTGAGTCGGGAAGATCCCCTGGAGAAGGAAATGGCAACCCACTCCAGTATTCTTGTCTGGAAAATTCCGTAGACTGAGGAGACTGGTAGGCTACAGTCCATGGGGTCGCAAAGAGTCAGAAACGACTGAGCAATTTCACTTTCACTTAGAAGGACTCGTAGATCTTCATAGAACCATTTGACTTTAGCTTCTTTGGCATTAGTGGTTGGGTCACAGACTTGATTAATGGGATGTTGAAAGGTATGCCTTGGAGACAAATCGAGATCATTCTGTCATTTTTGAGATTGCACTCAAGTACTGCATTTTGGACTCTTTTGTTGACTGTGAAGGCTACTCCATTTCTTTCAAGGGATTCTTTCCCACAGTAGTACTTATAATGGTCATCTGAATTAAATTCATCCAATGTCATCCACTTTGGCTCACTGATTCCTAAAATGTTGATGTTCACTCTTGCCATCTCCTGCTTGACCATGTCCAATTTACCTTGAATCATAAATCAAACATTCCAGGTTTCTAAGCAGGATTGTGCACTGTTGGTGGGAAAATTGACACAGCCACTGTGGAGAACAGTATGGAGGTTCCTTAGAGCACTAAAAATAGAACTACCACATGACCCAGTAATCCCACTACTGGGCATATACCCTGAGAAAACCATAATTTAACAAGTCACATGTATCCCAATGTTCATTGCAGCACTATTTAAAATATCCAGGACATGGAAACTACCTAAGTGTTCAATGACAAATGAACGTATAATAAAGATGTGGTACAGTTATACAATGGAATATTACCAACCATAAAGAGGAATGAAATTGAGTTATTTGTAGAAATGCGGATGATCCTAGAGTCTGTCAAACAGAGTGAAATAAGTCAGAAAGAGAAAAACATATATTGTACATTAATTCATATACATGGAATGTAGAAAATGGTACAGACGAATCTATTTCCAAGGCAAGAATAGAGATGCAGATGTAGAGAATGGACATAAGGGCACAGTGGGAAAGGCAAGGGTGGGATGAATTAAGTGATTTGCATTGACATATATACACTATCATGTACAAAATAGATGGGCAATGGGAACCTGATTTATATAGCACAGGGAGCTCAGCTTGGTGCTCTATGATGACTTAGAGTGGTAACATGGGGGTTGGGGCGAGGTCCAAGAGGGAGGGGATATATGTATATTTATAGCTGATTTCTCAGTGATCAATGCAAAGAAATAGAGGAAAACAACAGAATGGGAAAAACTAGAGATCTTTTCAAGAAAATGAGAGATACCAAAGGAACATTTCATGCAAAGATGGGCTCAATAAAGGACAGAAATTGTATGGACCTAACAGAAGCAGAAGATATTAAGAAGAGGTGGCAAGAATACACAGAAGAACTGTACAAAAAAGATCTTCATGACCAAGATAATCACGATGGTGTGATCACTCATCTAGAGCCAGACATCCTGGAATGTGAAGTCAAGTGGGCCTTAGAAAGCATCACTACGAACAAAGCTAGTGCAGGTGATGGATTTCCAGTTGAACTATTTCAAATCCTGAAAGATGATGCTGTGAAAGTGCTGCACTCAATATGCCAGCAAATTTGGAAAACTCAGCAGTGGCCACAGGACTGGAAAAGGTCAGTTTTCATTCCAATCCCAAAGAAAGGCAATGCCAAAGAATGCTCAAACTACCACATGATTGCACTCATCTCACATGCTGGTAAAGTAATGCTCAAAATTCTCCAAGCCAGGCTTCAGCAATACATGAACTGTGAACTTCCAGATGTTCAAGCTGGCTTTAGAAAAGGCAGAGGAATCAGGGATCAAATTGCCAAGATCTGTTGGATCATCGAAAAAGCAAGAGAGTTCCAGAAAAACATCTATTTCTGCTTTATTGACTATGCCAAAGCCTTTGACTGTGTGGATCACAATAAACTGTGGAAAATTCTGCAAGAGATGGAAATACCAGACCACCTGACCTGCCTCTTGAGAAACCTATATTCAGTTCAGAAAGCAACAGTTAGAACTGGACATGGAACAACAGACTGGTTCCAAATAGGAAAAGGAGTTCGTCAAGGCTGTATATTGTCACCCTACTTATTTAACTTATATGCAGAGTACATCATGAGAAATGCTGGGCTGGAAGAAGCACAAGCGGGAATCAAGATTGCTGGGAGAAATATTAATAACCTCAGATATGCAGATGACACCACCCTTATAGCAGAAAGTGAAGAGGAACTAAGAAGCCTCTTGATGAAAGTGAAAGAGGAGAGTGAAAAAATTGGCTTAAAGCTCAACATTCAGAAAACGAACATCATGGCACTGGTCCCATCACTTCATGGGAAATAGATGGGGAAACAGTGGAAACAGTGTCAGACTTTGTTTTTTTGGGGCTCCAAAATCACTGCAGATGGTGACTGCAGCCATGAAATTAAAAGACACTTACTCCTTGGAAGGAAAGTTATGACCAACTTAGATAGCATATTCAAAAGCAGAGACATTACTTTGCCAACAAAGGTCCATCTAGTTAAGGCTATGGTCCATTCCAGTAGTCATGTATGGATGTGAGAGTTGGATATAAAGAAAGCTGAGTGCCGAAGAATTGATGCTTTTGAACTGTGGTGTTGGAGAAGACTCTTGAGAGTCCCTTGGACTGCAAAGAGATTTAACCAGTCCATTCTGAAGGAGATCAGCCTGGGATTTCCTTGGAAAGAATGATGCTAAAGCCGAAACTCCATACTTTGGCCACCTCATGGGAAGAGTTGACTCATTGGAAAAGACTCTGATGCTGGGAGGGATTGGGGGCAGGAGGAGAAGGGGACGACAGAGGATGAGATGGCTGGATGGCATCACTGACTCGATGCACATGAGTTTGAGTGAACTCCAGGAGTTGGTGATGGACAGGGAGGCCTGGTGTGCTGCAATTCATGGGGTTGCAAAGAATCAGACACAACTGAGCGACTGAACTGAACTGGACTGAACTGATAGCTGATTCACTTTGTTGTACAGCAGAAACTAACAGAACATTTGGAAAGCAACTCTACTACAATAAAAAATTAGATATTTTCTAAAATATGAAATTTAAAATCATTTTATCAATTTCCATGAAAGATTCAGTTATGATTTTCTTATTCAATCCTTTCCCAAAAGATTTGTTAAAATACAGAAAACCAAGACATAGGCCCAGTTCAGTTCAGATTAGTTCAGTCGCTCAATCGTGTCTGACTCTTGGCGACCCCATGAATTGCAGCATGCCAGGCCCCAGGGTATAAAGTAAAGGCAACAGTATTGGTTACAATCTCCATTATGGGTTGAATTACAATTTAATGCGATTTTTAGATTAATGTGGGGGAGAATTAACACTTTTACATGCTTGTGAAAATGTTAATTCTTCTTCTTATATCTGTCCATATCAGGACATAATATGTCTCTGGTTTCATTTTAGTATATTTTAAAATATCCTTCGACATTAAAAGTTTGAAGTTTTATTCACATAAGCCTTGTACATTCTTTATTAGGTCTGGGGAAGAATTTGCTAGCAGTTTATTAAAAATCTAGTTTATTTGCCTTCTTGGGCAAGTAGCTAAACTTACAGCAACTCTGTCTTAGCCCATGGAAGGTAAACAGAAGTAATGGGTGTTACTTCCAAGCCAGATCCCTAAAACACAACCTCACTTTCTCCTAAGTCCTCTCCCTCTCTTGCCTTCTGGGAATGATAATCCCCAAGGGGTCCTTAGAAGAAGTGCGATGAAGATGGCAGAACTCTGTCAGGGGAATCCCTGGGACATGAGTGATGGAATGGAGCAGACTTACATCTTCCCTACATGGGTTGCTTCCTAGGGTTGTTAGATGTGTGAGAAATGAACTTCTCTTGGGTGGAACTGTTACAATTTTGAATCTGTGGCCACAGCTACATCTCTTCTAATCGGTACAGAAATCTCCACTTTGAAGGGACGAGGTCTGAAATTCATGGTCTAATAATGCTTCAGTGTTGGCCCCAGGAAGATCTGGAAGGACAGAGGCCCTAGACAACAGTGGTGGACATTTTGAGATAGGCTGGGATCTGATATCCTTTTCTGTAGTGCTACAATGCTTGCACCTAGACAAAGATCTTCTTGAACAACCAAATACAAAGAAATTGTATGGGGCTAAAAATAACTGCATGCATGCATGAAAGTGAAAGTGATAGATGCTCAGCTGAGTCTGACTCTTCGTGATCCCACGAACTGTAGCTGCCAGGCTCTTCTGTCCATGGAATTCTCCAGGCAAGAATACTAGAGAGGGTAGCCATTTCCTTCTCCGGGGGATCTTTCCAACCCAGGCATCAAACCAGGATCTCCTGCATTGCAGGCAGATTCTTTACTGTCTGAGTCACCAGGGAAGCATAGTTGGGACAGATTCTGGACAAAAGATACAAAGAGACCAAAAAGAGGGGGGAAAAGCCACTTTTGAAGGTCCTGAAGCAAAAGAAGGGGATCAGGAGGAAAAAAAAAACACACAAAAACACAAAAAACCAGGGTAGTGAACATGTCCCCTGCACACAATATCACATAAGAGGTGGGCAAACCACCTGAACCACCCCTCCCGTCTGACCCCTGGACAGATCCCTTACTTTGTATAAGGAACCAGCTCATCACTACCCACCCTGCCCCCCACCCCTCCACTTCCCACCACCAGCAAGCAAGCAAGGGGAGCTGTTGTTTGTTCTTGCTCCCCTCCTGCTGCAGGAGAGGTCACGGGAAAGCCTTGCCTGAATTTCTTGTCTGGCCTCTGGTCAATTTCTATTGATTGGGGAAGGCCAAGAACCCTGGACAGTAAAATTTGGTCCAACTCTTCATAGTAACTTTAGGGTTGCCAGATTTACTGAATTAAAACATAGGACACTGTTAGATTTAAATTTCAGGTAAACAATGAATAAGCCTTCATGGAAGTATGGATGTGATTGTTGGCATGTGAAATTGACTGACAGAAGATCAGAAGCCTACAGAATTTTTCAGGAAGTTATATTACCAAAGAAACCATGAGCTTAAAAAGAAAACTGGGAATGCAAACTAAATTTGGGGCCCCCAAAATGGGAACCAGGAGGAAAACTGCTACAAAAACTGCACACACCCCAAAGATCGTATATTCTCCACGTGTTAGTCGCTCAGTCATGTCCTACTCTTTGCGACCCCATGGACTGTAGCCTACCAGTCTTCTCTGTCCATGGGATTTTCTAGGCAAGAATACTGGAGTGGATTGCCAATTCCTTCTCCAGGGATCTTCCCAACCCAGGGACTGAACCCAGGTCTCCCGCATTACAGGCAGATTCTTTACAGTCTGAGCCACCAGGGAAGCCTTGACCTATTCTCCAATGCCTACTTCAAATATAGCATGAAAGAAAAAGGAAGAAAAAAATAAACCTTGCCAAAGGGTAAAACCAGGGACAAAGGAGACTCCTGGAGTCCAAATCCAAAGTCTAATCAAGTTGCTGGCTCAGCAGGAGTCCACTGTTGCTAGGAATGGTGATTGTCCTATGTATCCTGGTGTTTCCCACTATAAGTCTCCCTTTTAACCGAAATTTCACTGAGGTTACTCTGTGCTTACTTCACCACAGCATTTAGTTTGGAGGCAGCTGGATGAAGGCAAGCCACATCCAGGTGGATGGAGAAGAAAAGGCTTCACGCAGATCCCATACTGAGCTGGATGGAAGTTGGGCTTGGTCTCCTGGGAAATGGCTTGAATGAGTTCTGTATGTGGGAAGAAGGCTGCAGACAGATTTCCATGACAAGATTAATGCAGAGCTTCCTAAGGGTTAAAAACCTATCCCTTCTCTTCCTTTCCTAGCCTGCCTTGCAGTCACATGTGGCCGGCCAGGTACTTGAGCTCTGGCTGCTGGAGTGTGAATGCCACTTCCAGTCTGGCTTGTAAAGGCCTTCCACGCACTCTCTTATGTGCTTTTCTCCTCTTCCAGTCAACTTGGAAGCAAGGTGTGGAGGACAGCAGAGTCACAGTTACTCTTTGCAGCAGGATGTCTGGTACAGCAGAATCTTCACACTTACCTGGAACCATCTCTCGTTGCCAAGTGAGACAGTAGGTATTTGGGCCTATTCAAGGCAGCCGTGTGGCCCACCCAGATACTGTAGTTTATTTCATGGTATTTTGTCTTTACTTCAACAACTGATAATGGAATCCACTTCGTCCACTGCATTTTCTAATCGGTTATTATTGGTAAATATATTTTAAATGTTTATTGCACATCAGACTATAACCAAAAATGCAGTCAGGCTGCTTGCTTCTCAAAAGTCAATAAAGAAGCCAGGTTGGTAGAAAGGAAAGTTTGCTTCATTTCAGAGGCCAGCAGCAAGGGAGTAAGGGTGGAAGTGGAGGCAGGGGAGGGCAGAGGCCTGTCCAAAGGCCGAATCCCCCACCCATCAACCAAGAGTTTTTATAGGCAGAGGGAGGCAGCTACATACAGAAACAGCATAGTAAGCTCTGACAGTCATCTCGAAATGGTCATGCAGTAGTCTGACCAGTGTCATCTTGACTGTTTTAGGTACAGTAAATCTTCAGTTCCACGGTCAATTTGTTGCCCCCTACACCCCCCTTTTTTTGAGGCCAGTTCCCAGAATTGTGGCAGTTTATGTCATGGCTACAGTCTGGTCATCATGTAGTTAACTTCTTCCACCTGGCAGGGTTACAGTACCTATAAAATAGCTCAAAGGACATGGGTCGGAATATAATCTATAGCCCTTGAGAAGGAAGGTCCTTGACTTTGCTTACTAACCTATTGTTTTTTTTCCTGTTTGACTGCTTTTTGTGGGGCTAGGGGGTGGGGGGGGTCTTCTGAATTTTCTCATTTCTTTGGATAGACTTATTCTTTGGCTAAAGTTTTTCCACAGACAAAAGGCAAGGCAAGGACATACAGGGGAAGGACCATAGGGTCAAGACCATCTTTTAGTTAATATCTTTTACCAATTAATTATCTGGAGTTTTGGGGTAGATTATCAGATGAAAGTTTTTTTTAGATGGCAGCTTTGTGTCTTTTATTCTATTATTTGTACTTCTTATTTCTTTTCATTTATTACTAAGGTTTCCTACTCAAAACATTGAATAATGTAATAATGTAAGTAAAAATAATTGCTAGTATCTTTTTCTTATTTATAATTTTAATATGAGTACTTCTGATATTTCACCATTAACTATTGTATTTGCTTCAGCTTTCTAGAATATACTTTTTATATAAAGTTAGAGTTTTATTTCTAACTTTACTGTTATTTTGTTTACATTTTTATCACAAATAGATGTTGAATTTTAGAAATGTTTTCTTAATGTTTACCGAGATTATCTTTTCCTACTTTAATTTGTAGATGCAGAGAATTAATAGATTTTGAAACTATTGAATCTTGTTTGTACTCTAAGTATTGTTTTGACCTGATATGTGACTCATAAAAATCATTATGGTGTAAAATTTGCTGAAATATTTTGTGTTTAATTTGTCCATCTCTTAGTGTGATTGGCTGATAGTTTTTAGATTTACATCAGCCTTATCTAGTTTGGGGGTAAGTATTATATTAGCCTCATGGAATTTTCTTTTATTTTTAGAAAAAGGACATTTAGCAAAAGACACACTTTAGTAAGAGTCACTTTGGTCCAAGAGACAAGGCAGGGAGGTGACAGGTGTTCAGAGGACCCTCTGAAGTTAAGATAGGGCTGGGACAAAGGGAGATGCTGTACCTGGTAAGTGCTGAGTGGTGGGGCAACAGAAAGGTCCAGATGGATCCACACTAATGTCAGGTCATGGGTGAGACTCACAGTGACCTTGCTGCTAATGAGTGCTTCGAGGGTGGCTGGTGTCAGTTAGTGCTGCAGACTTGAGTGAGAGCCACCCCCTGGTTCCCAGAAGGACACAGAACAGGACGCCCAAAATGGGAAGTGTAATTTGGGGTGAAGGCCAGGGAAGCAGGGGCTCTGCAGTGGCTGAGGCAGAGGTGCATCCCGTTGTGGGAACAGGGGGTGGTATTCCACTTTGTCTCTGCTGGGCATTCTCCACTCCAATCAGGGTGCAAGTGTTGGCAGTCCTTCCCTTCAGGGGTTTTCTGGCACACTCACTGCTGGCACAAGGAG
The DNA here is from genome assembly GCF_029407905.1 of Bubalus kerabau. Classification (NCBI taxonomy): domain Eukaryota; kingdom Metazoa; phylum Chordata; class Mammalia; order Artiodactyla; family Bovidae; genus Bubalus; species Bubalus kerabau. The sequence continues at coordinate 30,087,389 of NC_073642.1, forward strand.
GTCAGATGTATTTGTCTATCTCCTCTATGACCCACAGCAGCTCCATGCAGTGCTCTGGGGAACCTGGGCACGTGGTGGCCTCATTGCCTGCACATCATCCATGGAGGGCAGTCTAAAGTAGTTCATCGGTGGGGTTTTCTTTAGTTTTATTTTTTTCACTGTTCAAGCTGGTATGACACTTGGATAGTTGGCTGCATCATTTATGTAGATTTTTTTCACATGATATGGCACTGTGTATTATTCTGATACGTACAGTACACAAAATAAAATTCTTTAGAATAGGTATGCATGAGACATGCAATATTGGATTTATACACTGGATCCTAGGATGTGATTAACTGGAGAAATAAAACTTGGATTAGGCATCTTGGCTAAAGGAACCAGAAGCTATTAATATATAACCCACAGTAAATACACATCTGGTTTGTTGGAAGAGCAGCTACATCCTCTATGACATTGGAAGTGGTACCTCTTGAGGAGGGTTAAAGTTCAAGGACTGTGGGAACTGTCCATCTGTAGTGCCCATGAGCTGTGCCCAGGGGTGCCTCTGAGAGTGAAGGCAATAAATATATTGTAGGTCATCCTGAATCCCTGATCACAGATGCTGGCCAGTGGTTCCCCGAGGTTTGTTGTCCATGGTCAGTCATGTTCAGAACCTGGTGATAGTAGCCCATAACCTTATGTAGAGGCAACTATTGTATCATTCCTGCAGGGCTCAAAGCTGCCTTGTTGGTTTCTGAGGATAATCAAACTGGTATGAATATGGTTGTGTATCATCAAAACTGCACAATGTAATACAGATGCCATTGGATACGCATTATGCTTTTCCTCACACACTGTATGCAAGTGTGTCCATAACATAGAAGTCATCTATCAAATAAGGTTTAGTGAAAGTCACTCAAGAAACTATCTGAACCTTGTGTCATTGTTATGGATAGATTTTTATTTCTTTTTACTACCCTCTAATTTTTGGTTTTGATACATCAGTTGTTCAGAACTGATAACTCATAGAAAATGTCTTCAAAAATTGCCCATTTTCCCTAGACATTTAAATGTGTCAGGTTCAGTTCAGTTCAGTCACTCAGTTGTGTCTGACTCTTTCCGATCCCATGGACTGCATCATGCCAGGCTTCCCTGTCCACACCAACTTCCGGAGCTTACTCAAACTCATGTCCTTTGAGTTGGTGATGCTATCCAGCCATCTCATCCTCTGTGGTCCCCTTCTCCTCCCACCTTCAATCTTTCCCAGCATCAGGGTCTTTTCAAATAAGTCTGTTCTTCGAATCAGGTGGCCAAAGTATTGGAGTTTTAGCTTCGACATCAGTCCTTCCAATGAACACCCAGGACTGATCTCCTTTAGGATGGACTGGTTGGATCTCCTTGCAGTTCAAGGGACTCTCAAGAGTCTTCTCCAACACCACAGTTCAAAAGCATCAATTCTTCAGCACTCAGCTTTCTTTATATCCAACTCTCACATCCATACATAACTACGGGAAAACCATAGCTTTGACTAGATGGACCTTTGTTGGCACAGTAATGTCTCTGCTTTTTAATATGCTGTCTATGTTGGTCATAACTTTTCTTCCAAGAAAAAGAGTCTTTTAATTTCATGGCTGCAGTCACCATCTGCAGTGATTTTGGAGCCCAAGAAAATAAAGTCTGTCACTGTTTCTATTGTTTACCTATCTATTTGCCATGAAGTGACAGGACCGGATGCTACGATCTTAGTTTTCTGAATGTTGAGTTTTAAGCCAACTTTTTCACTCTCCACTTTCACTTTCATCAAGAGGCTCTTTAGTTCTTTGCTTTCTGTCATAGGGTGGTATCATCTACACATCTGAGGTTATTGATATTTCTTCTGGCATTCTTGATTCCAGCTTGTGCTTCGTCCAGCCCAGCATTTCTCATAATGTACTCTGCATAAGTTAAATAAAGCAGGATGACAATATATAGCTTTGATGTATTCCTTTCCTGATTTGGAACCAGTCTGTTGTTCCATGTCCAGTTTTAACGGTTTCTTCTTGACCTGCATACAGATTTCTCAGGAGGCAGGTCAGATGGTCTGGTATTCCCATCTGTTTAAGAATTTTCCAGTTTGTTGTGATCCACACAGTCAAAGGCTTTGGCATAGTCAACAAAGCAGATGCTTTTTTGATGATCCAGCAGGTGATGGTAATTTGATCTCTGGTTCCTTTGCCTTTTCTAAATCCAGCTTAAACATCTGGAAGTTCACAGATCATGTACTGCTGAAGCCTGGCTTGAAGAATTTTGAGCATTACTTTGCTAGTGTGGGAGATGAGTGCAAATGTGCAGTAGTTTGAACATTCTTTGGCATTGCCTTTCTTTGGGATTGGAATGAAAACTGACCTTTTCCAGGACTGTGGCCATTGCTGAGTTTTCCAAATGTGCTGGCATACTGAGTGCAGCACTTTCACAGCATCGTCTTTTAGGATTTGGAATATCTCAATTGGGATTCCATCCCCTCCACTAGCTTTGTTCCTAGTGATGCTTTCAAAGGCCCACTTGACTTCACATTCCAGAATGTCTGACTCTAGGTGAGTGATCAAACCATTGTGGTTATCTGGGTCATGAAGTTCTTTTTTGTATAGTTCTTCTGTGTATTCTTGCCACCTCTTCTTAATATCTTCTGCTTCTGTTAGGTCCATACCATTTCTGTCCTTTATTGTGCCCATGTTTGCATGAAATGTTCCCTTGGTAGCTTTAATTTTCTTGAACAGATCTCTAGTCTTTTCCATTCTATTGTTTTACTCTATTTCTTTGCATGCATCACTGAGGAAGGCTTTCTTATCTCTCCTTCCTATTCTATGGAACTCTGCATTCAAATGGGTATATCTTTCCTTTTCTCCTTTGCCTTTCATGTCTTTTCTTTTCTCAGCTGTTTGTAAGGCCTCTTCAGACAGCCATTTTGCCTTTTTGCATTTCTTTTTCTTGGGGATGGTCTTGATCACTACCTCCTGTACAACGTCATGAACCTTCATCCATAATTCTTCAGACACTCTATCAGATGTAATCCCTTGAATCTATTTGTCATTTCCTCTGTATAATCATAAGGGATTTGATTTAGCTCATACCTAAATGGTCTAGTGGTTTTCCCTACTTTCTTCAATTTAAGTCTGAATTTGGCAATAAGGAGTTCATGATCTGAGTCACAGTCAGCTCCTGGTCTTGTTTTTGCTACTGTATAAAGCTTCTCCATCTTTGGCTGTAATGAATATAATCAATCTGATTTCGGTGTTGACCATCTGGTGATGTCCATGCGTAGTCTTCTCTTGTGTTGTTGGAAGAGGGTGTTTGCTATGACCAGTCTGTTCTCTTGGCAAAGTTCTGTTAGCCTCTTACCTGCTCTGTTTTGTACTCCAAGGCCAAATTTGCCTGTTACTCCAGGTATCTCTTGGCTTCCTACTTTTGCATTCCAGTCCCCTATAATGAAAAGGATATCTTTTTTGGGTATCAGTTCTAGAAGGTCTTGTAGGTCTTCATAGAACCGTTCAACTTCAGCTTCTTCAGAATTACTGGTTGGGGCATAGACTTGGATTACTGTGATGTTGAATGGTTTGCCTTGGAAATGAACAGAGATCATTCTGGCGTTTTTGAGATTGCACCCAAGTACTGCTTTTCGGACTCTTTTGTTGACTGTGAGAGCTACTCCATTTCTTCTAAGGGATTCTTGCCCACAGTAGTAAATGTAATGGTGATCTGAATTAAATTCACCCACTCAGGTCCATTTTAGTTCACTGATTCCTAAAATGTCGATGTTCACTCTTGCCATCTCCTGTTTGACCACTTCCAATTTGCCTTGATTATGCTTTGTCCCTTGGTTCAATTCTGTTTGGTTCAGTTGCCTAGTCGTGTCCGACTCTTTGTGACCCCATGAATTACAGCACGCCAGGCTTCCCTGTCCATCAGTCATGTCCATCTCTTTCCGACCCCCATGGACTGTAGCCTGCCAGGCTACTCTGTCCATGGGGATTCTCCAGGCAAGCATACTGGAGTGAGTTGCCATGCCCTCCTCCAGGGGATCTTCCTAACCCAGGGATCGAACCCAGGGATCAAACCCAGGTCTTCCACATTGTGGGCAGATTCTTTACCACCTAAGCTACCAGGGAAGCCCATGAATACTGGAGTGGGTAGCCTATTCCTTCTCCAGGGGAACTTTCTGATCCAGGAATGGAACCAGAGTCTCCCACGTTGCAAGTGGATTCTTTACCAGCTGAGCTTCCAGGGAAGCCCTAAAATTTGTATGGGGACACAAAAGACCCTAAACAGTCAAAATAATCTTCAAAAAAAAGAACAAAGTTGGAAGTATCAAGCTCCCTAATTTCAAGCTACACTACAAACCTATGGTACTGCAAACAGTATGGTTCTGATACAAAACCAGATTATATATATGTGTGTGTGTGTGTGTTATTTTCTATTATAGGTTATTGCAAGATATTGAATATTGTTTTGTGTGTTATACAGTAAATCCTTGTATTTCTTTTCTATAGAGTAGTGTGCATCTGTTAATCCCATGTGACTTCCCTGGTGGCTCAGACCGTAAAGCATCTGCCTACAATGCAGGAGACCCAGGTTCAATCCCTGGGTCGGGAAGATCCCCTGGAGAAGGAAATGGCAACCCATTCCAGTATTCTTGCCTGGAAAATCCCATGGACGGAGGGGTCTGGTTGGCTACTGTCCATGGGGTTGCAAAGAGTCGGACACGACTGAGTGACTTCACTATCTATCTACCTATCTATTAATCCCATACTCATAATATATCCCTTCCCCTTCTTCCCCTTTGGTAACTATAAATTTGTTTTCAATGCCTATGACTCTGTTTCTATTACATAAATAGATTCATTTTATTATTTTTTAGATTCCACATATAAGTGATATCATATATTTGTCTTTCTCTGTTTACTTGATTTAGTATGATAATCTCTAGGTTCATCCATGTTGCTGAAAATGGCATTATTTCATTCTTTTTAATGGCTGAGGAATATTCCATTGTATATATGCCCTACATCTTCTTTATCCATTCCTCTGTCAATAGAAATTTAGGTTGTTTCCACATCTTGGCTATTGTAAATAGTGCTACTATGAACATTGGAGTGCACGTATCTTTTCCAATTATAGCTTTCTCCAGAATGTATATGCCCAAGAGTGGGATTGCAGGATCATATGGTAGCTCCATTTTTTTAAAAAAGTTTTTCAAGGAGCCTCCTTACTAAAGGCAAAAGAGAATTCTTAATTATGTTCCCCAGGACTGACTGTTTCTCATCCTTCTCCTAAACACCAAGATATAACTTAATGCTAGTTACATTTCCAGGACAGTGTCTATTTTTTCCTGTGGTTAAGCAGAGGTGATAACTTGTTTAAGTAAAAAACAAAACTAAGGTATTCTCTGAAGCCAGGCTTCAGCAATATGTGAACCGTGAACTTCCAGATGTTCAAGCTGGTTTTCGAAAAGGCAGAGGAACCAGAGATCAAATTGCTAACATTCGCTGGATTATAGAAAAAACAAGAGAGTTCCAGAAAAACATCTATGTCTGCTTTATTGACTATGCCAAAGCCTTTGACTGTGTGGATCACAATAAACTGTGGGAAATTCTGAAAGAGATGGGAATACCAGACCACCTGACCTGCCTCTTGAGACCTGTATGCAGGTCAGGAAGCAACAGTTAGAACTGGACATGGACCAACAGACTGGTTCCAAATAGGAAAAGCAGTACGTCAAGGCTGTATATTTTCACACTGCTTATTTAACTTATATGTGGAGTACATCATGAGAAACGCTGGGCTGGAAGAAGCACAAGCTGGAATCAAGATTGCCGGGAGAAATATCAATAACCTCAGATATGCAGATGACACCACCCTTATGGCAGAAAGTGAAGAGGAATTAAAGAGCCTCTTGATGAAAGTGAAAGTGGAGAGTGAAAAAGTTGGCTTAAAGCTCAACATTCAGAAAACAAAGATCATGGCATCTGGTCCCATCACTTCATGTCAAATAGATGGGGAAACAGTGGAAACTCTGGCTGATTTTATTTTTTTGGGCTCCAATATCACTGCAGATGGTGATTGCAGTCATGAAATTAAAAGATGTTTACTCCTTGGAAGGAAAGTTTTGATCAACCTAGACAGCATTTTAAAAAGCAGAGACATTACTTTGTCAACAAAGGTCAGCCTAGTCAAGGCTATGGTTTTTCCGGTGGTCATGTATGGATGTGAGAGTTGGACTATAAAGAAAGCTGAGTGCTGAAGAATTGATGCTTCTGAACTGTGGTGTTAGAGAAGACTTGAGAGTCCCTTGGACTGCAGGGAGATCCACCCAGTTCATCCTAAAGGAGATCAGTCCTGGGTGTTCATTGGAAGGACTGATGTTGAAGCTAAAACTCAAATACTTTGGCCACCTCATGCGAAGAACTGACTCATTGGAAAAGACACTGATGCTGGGAAAGATTGAGGGCAGGAGGAGAAGGAGACAACAGAGGATGAGATGGTTGAATGGCATCACCAACTCAATGAAAAGTTTGGGTAAACTCCAGGAGTTGGGTGATGGACAGGGAGGCCTGGTGTGCTGCGGTTCATGGGGTCGCAAAGAATTGGACACAACTGAGTGACTGAACTAAACTGAACGGAAGGCATTCTCTAACCAGGGTCAAAATCCCATGGACGGAGGAGCCTGGTGGGCTGCAGTCCATGGGGTTGTTAAGGGTCGGATATGACTGAGCGACTTCACTTTCACTTTTCACTTTCATGCATTGGAGAAGGAAATGGCAACCCACTCCAGTGTTCTTGCCTGGAGGATCCCAAGGATGGGGGAGCCTGGTGGGCTGCCGTCTATGGGGTCGCACAGAGTCGGACACGACTGAAGCGACTTAGCAGCAGCAGCAGCAACCAGGGTCAGAGAGCAAGCACAATACGTTACTTTATGGTGGTAGCAGTCACGTTTGAATTTTTCCCACACATATGAGAAAGTAGAGAAGGAAGAGATTCAGTAAAAGTGTACAAAGTAGCAAAACAGAGAGGTTGGGGACAAATTTTGATATTGAGATTTGCCCTGGACACAACCCTGCCCCAATAATTTTAAATAAAAATTATCCATCAGAAACCTTGAGATTCTTTTTAACTTTCTATTTCAATTTTGGTCATATTTTACTTTAAATAATTTTCTAAAATTGGATAACCTGGAGACTAATTTATTTGCTTGTCACTTTCCCATTAGAAGGTTGACTTCATTTTTGTTTTCATTACCGGTACACAGTGACTTGTCCAAAATTGCCTTCACCAAAATCTCACATGGATGAACTTACAGCATTTTAATAAGATGGCTCTTTGCTTTGGGAAGAATTTATAATGAGTAAAATAAATCTCTTTATCTTTACTCACTTGTGCCAACAGACACACACAGTCACAAAGGTTGGGAGGTTAGCCTGAATGTGAGACCAAAGTATATCTTTGTACTTGCATACAGCATAAGCCAGGATTCCTTCTTTAAAAGTTCAGTACTGAGGTTGTAATGCAGTATTTTATTAGATGATGAAGAGCTCCCTTTCTTCATATACTATACTCTATTAACTGCTGAGTTGTCAGAGTGCTCCATAAATAAGGCAAGTCCTCTGACCATCATTAACAAAAGATACTGCTAAGTGGACAGAAAATTCAATGATTCCTTTTTACAGAGATCACAGGACACACACACAGCACAATCTGCTGAACTTGCCAACAAAAAATACTGTCTGAAAGAACCGGGCCCTGGGTCCTTTCACACTGAAAAATGGAGAGTGGGGAATTTTAAAGGGAGACACTAAACCCTGGTTAAAACTCTGACTTCACTTTAGAAGTGGTCCATCAGGAAAAATGTGTAACTATTGCTTCTCTCCCATTCAGAGCATGCTCTTCTAGCAAAGTCATGCTGAGCCAGGAAACTGAGCTCTTTCAGGAAATCAGCTGGTTATAAGCCCAAGTGCACTGCAGAATCAGACCCCAGTGTGATAACAGTTATATTATCATCTGCAATAAGCCGTGAATCATCACTCATGCATCTTGTTTGTAATGTGACAAATATGCCAAGCAAGCAAATTCACCGTGCATCTGTCCTGGGTAATTTGCCTTGGGAATTGTAACACAGAGTAACAGACAACTTGGTAATTTTATAAATCCAAAGAAAGCGGGGCCTATGGAGTAAATTTCCAGATGTCCAGGCACGTGGTCTGGACATGCTTTCCCCCAGCTGATAATGCATTCTGATGTGCTGTTTCTCAATATTCTAAGCAAAAACAAACCTCAGTCAAGTCTGCATTAACATCTCTGGTGAATGCATGTTGCCCATCTACATCCAGACTTGGAATGTTTCTTAATAGTTAGTTGATCCTATATTCTGGAAAGTGCAGTTAGACAGATTGTAACATAGACATTGCAGGGACCAGTCTAGATTTCTTTCTGGCAAATGCACAAGCTTAGACTCTGCTGCTGCTGCTAAGTCTCTTCAGTCGTGTCTGACTCTGTGTGACCTCATAGACGGCAGCCCACCAGGCTTCCCTGTCCCTGGGATTCTCCAGGCAATAACACTGGAGTGGGTTGCCATTTCCTTCTCCAATGCATGAAAGTGAAAAGTGAAAGTGAAGTTGCTCAGTCGTGTCCGATTCTTAGCAACCCCATGGACTGCAGCTCACCAGGCTCCTCCATCCATGGGATTTTCCAGGCAAGAGTACTGGAGTGGGGTGCCATTGCCTTCTCCAAGCTTAGATTCTAGGCAACTCCAAATGTTCCACTCTGCAGCATAGAAGCCACCTTTCATTATTTTTCCCACTCAAATCAGAGCCCAGACTGAGCCAAAACTCTTTACCTGACCAAATCTGCTGAAAGAACCAGAAATCTGTTAAGAATTCTTTGGCATTTTCTAATAATGTGGTCACTGTGATTGGCATCTTAACACACACACACACACCTGCCCCTCCACCACCACCAAAGAAAGGTTAAGCCTACAATCCAGAGAAAATGTATTACCCTCCTCCTCTAGATTTAGGTGTTTTTTGTTTGTTTGTTTGTTTGTTTTTCTGTCCAATTGCGTCAGAATCAACTTCTGCGCACATTGAAAACGGAATTCTTGGTTTTCACTCCAGACATGCTAAATTAAAATCTCTGAAAATGAGACTCTGGAACTTTTACTCTTTAATAAGCTTCCAGATAGTTCTGTTCACATTGTATTTTGAGAATCACTTGGGGTAGGTTTGCACTAAGACTCCTCTCTGCCCTAATGTTCTGTGGCTCTGGAAACATCTAAAGATGGCAGTGTGTACCACAATCACCTGTAGCCATTGGCCACCCCATCCTCAGGCCATCACAGGACTGTGCTCAGGAGAACACACAGTGGGAAACACACAGTGGGAAACGTCTTCATCAGTTGTGAGGGCTGGAAGTCACAGATTTGGGTTCAAGTTCAGTGCCTCCATTTCTGACTCTGCAGTCTTAGTTTCAGCATTTGACCTCTCTAATTTCAGGTTCTCTACCTGAGAGTAAACCCAGAAAAATAGTTGCTTCCCAGACTGTAACAGGATTAAATGAAGTGATGAAAATATAGGATCTTGTATGGGGTGATGCTCCACTGACACTGGACTCAATTCTGTACATGTTAGTTCCCAATTTCCCACCTGCAAATTCATGATGACATCACCTTCTGGCTTGTGGGTTGTTTTGAAGACCACATTAGATACAATGAGAGACTGTCTCTACAGATAACATTGTGAAGAGTAGGGGCCCTGAATTCTTTTCCCTGTCTTGAAAGAACAGACAAGGCCACCAATTCAATCTGAGAGGAGAGTCACTGGCTGAATACTGAACCCCTAGGATGTCCACGTCCTAACCCCTAGAACCTGTAAATACATTATCTTACATGGCAAAAGTGACTTTGCAGATGTGATTAAGGACTTTGAGATGGGGAGGTCATCTTGGGTCATCCAGGTGGGCCCTAAATGTGATCATAGATGTCCCTGTAAGAGAAATGTAGAAGGAGGATTGACTGAAAGGACAGGTGCAACGCGACAAGGAAGTGGAGAGAGGAAAAGCCATGTGTACAAGGAAGGAGTCAGATCAAACAATGCAGGCAGCTTCTGGAAGCTAGAAAAGGCAAGCAAACAGTTCCTCTCTTTGGACCTTCAGAAGGGACCAATCCTACTTAGATTTTTTTTTAAAGTATAGTTGATTTACAATGTTGTGTTACTTTTAGGTTTACAGCAAAGTTACGTGTGTGTGTGTGTGTATGTGTATACATCCTGGAGAAGTAAATGGCAACCCACTCCAGTAGTCTTGCCTGGGAAACCCATGGACAGAGGAGCCAGGCAGTCCATGGAGTCGCGACAGAGTCAGACATGACTTAGCGACTGAGCACACATGCATATATACATATACATATATGTATAATATTCTTTTTCACGTTATTTTCTTTTAGAGATTATTATAAACTACTGAGCATAGTTCCCTGTACTATACGGTAGGACCTTGCTGTTTATCTCTTTTATATATAAGAACTCTTAATGCATCCTTCCTCTTTCCCCTTTGGTAGCCATAATCTTGTTTTCTTTCTCTGTGAGTCTATTTCTGTTTCACAAAAAAGTTCAGTTGTATCATATTTTAGATTCTACATATAAAGTGATACCATGTGGTATTTGTCTTTCTCTTTCTGATTGACTCCATTTAGTATGATCATCTCTAGATCCATCTATGTTGTTGCAAATGGCATTATATCATTCTTTTTATGGTTGAATAATATTCAATTATATATATGTGTGTACAGGGCACCCACTAAGGGCCTGGCACAGGGCAGCTCACTGTCAGTCTGACACCAATGTAAGGTCACATGTGTCCCCATTTCCTTTGCCACCTTCACTTGGTGGGGGCACCAAGCATCTCCGGGAAGAATGAATGCAGATCTAGGATAGAGCCAGGCTGGCACAGAGCTGGGTCGCAGTGTCTTCAGAATCAGCTTCCTGTAATCCTTACAGTGTGTAAGTTTCTTGGGTCCACTCCTGTTCCCTAGCGGGTCTGCCTAGGTTGGGAGGCCCAGCAGGAAGGGTAGAAGTTTTTCCTCCCCATCCCTACCATTTTCTCTGCTACCTGTTCTCAATCTGTTTCCTTTTTGTTCCATTTTTCCTCATCCTCACTCTGTCTGCCAGAATCCTATTGCCAACCTATTGTAAAGCTTGGTATTGTGGTTAAAACAAAGCAGATGCAGACAGTTCAATGCACAGAGGCCCCTGGGCTAAGAATAGGATGATCGTATAATTTATCATCCACAGCAGGACACTTCTGCATTCAAAGCAGCCTTGCTGGCCTGAACCTGCATATCTGATGGAGCAGGCAAGCTCCAATCAGGCAGAGCACTGCTGCCTGGAGTGGGACCACAGCCAGGCAGGGAGAGTAGGGCAGGTGGGCCCTCTGTCAGTCCAGCTCCCACATTCCCTTGTTCATATGGAGCACACAAGCTTGTGGCTGTCTTGAGTTTCCAGGAGAGCCCTCCAGAAGCCCCGAGGATTGAATGAGTCCCCCTGGGATAGAGAAACAGCACATTCCCTTCCTCCTACAACATCATCTGGACCGGAGCCAGTTGCTTTCCCAAGCAAGGACCTTGACTCAACTGACCAGCATGTAGCCCAGCCTCCTGGGGCTTTTTAGGCTCTGGTCTATAACTAGACCTTCTGTAGTCAGCGCCTCTCTACAACCCATCAGCGTCAATCCTCTGCTATACACACACTCCCTGAGTTCTCTTTGACCATCCACTAAGATCCTGGTTTCTAAGGCAGATGCCTAAAACCCTTAGGTCATTGGCAGAGAACTCCTTGAATCTCATTACAGACCAAGATTCTCTTAATTTGGAACTCTGCTTCAATCTACCCAGTTCTTTAATATTAATTTTTGTGATGACCTTCCCACTCTCCTTCTCCCTGGGGTGGGGAGATAAAATACAGGATATCCAGTTAAATTTGAATTTCAGATAAACAACTTTTTGAGGATATAAGTAGGTCTCATGCAATATTTATTTCATTCTGTATTTTTACTTCATAAATATACTGGCCCTACCTTCCCCCATTCCTTTCCCCAAAACTCAAGGAGCTGTTATCCAAAATCCTGTCAGATTGTACAATATCTATAAAATCTGAATAAAATATTTGTATATGTTGAAGCTGATGTGTAAAATGGAATAATGTGGCAACTATTTAGGGAGCCTGCCCACACCATGAATTCCATGAGGCAAGGTCATCCAATGGTGTGAATTACATGGGTTCAGATCCTATGTCTCCGCCATGTCTTATACTCCCAGAAAGGTTGAAAAGAATTGCTGTGCAGATTTCAGTAAGATGTCTCCTTGAAGCTTCCCAAACTCCATCATCATCTCCAGTCAAAGAGACACATAGTTTACACAGATGTATGGGTCAAAGGCTCCATATGATATGCAAAGCCTCCCTGACTTTGAATATACTTTGAGTGCCATTTGGCTAAAAGTCTATAACCAGAAACTGTAAGTGGATTGTATTTATTTATTTTTCTGTCATTAAGCTACTATTTGTGTGTGTGTGTGTGTGTGTGTGTGAAGTTTCTCAGTCATGTCTGACTCTTTGTGATCCCGTGGACTATAGACTACCAGGCTCCTCCACCCATGGAATTTTCCAGGCAAAAGTACTGGAGTGGGTCGCCATTTCCTTCTCCAGGGGAATCTTCCTGACCCAGGGATTGAACCCAGTTCTCCTGCATTGCAGGCAGATGCTTTACCGTTTGAGCCACCAGGGAAGCCCTTATGCTACTAAATGTGAAGTTAATTTTCATGCCATTCAATGAACTACACTGGTCCTGAACATCCATTATAACTCCTCTTTTGGTTTTCTGAAAGACGTTTATGAAAGCAGATAACGTCACTGAAAATTAATGGAATGTGTGTCTTAGGGACAGACAGATGGAGTGCTGGGAAGAGAAGTTTAAAGGCCTGGGTTGTTCCCATTTGTCACTAGTAGACTCATCAGATGAATGAATGGAAAAGATACAATCTACAGTTTTAAAAAATTACTCCTGGGGTCATTCAGACACCAAAAAAAAATGCCAGGATGTTCTCAGCTCGGACTTAATATATTGTCATTCAGAATCCTAAGGTTTAGCAAAAGTTATACTATCATGGAGTTGGTGGCCAGGTGAGGGTGGAATAAATAAGCTGTTTTATGTGTTTCCAAAAGCTTTCAATGCTCAAAATTCTCCAAGCCAGGCTTCAGCAATATGTGAACCGTGAACTTCCTGATGTTCAAGCTGGTTTTAGAAAAGGCAGAGGAACCAGAGATCAAATTGCCAACATCCACTGGATCATCAAAAAAGCAAGAGAGTTCCAGAAAAACATCTATTTCTGCTTTATTGACTATGCCAAAGCCTTTGACTGTGTGGATCACAATAAACTGTGGAAAATTCTGCAAGAGATGGGAATACCAGACCATCTGACCTGCCTCTTGAGAAAACTATATTCAGGTCAGGAAGTAACAGTTAGAACTGGACATGGAACAACAGACTGGTTCCAAATAGGAAAAGGAGTTCGTCAAGGCTGTATATTGTCACCCTGCTTATTTAACTTATATGTAGAGTACATCATGAGAAACGCTGGACTGGAAGAAACACAAGCTGGAATCAAGATTGCCGGGAGAAATATCAATAACCTCAGATATGCAGATGACACCACCCTTATGGCAGAAAGTGAAGAGGAACTCAAAGGCCTCTTGATGAAAGTGAAAGTGGAGAGTGAAAAAGTTGGCTTAAAGCTCAACATTCAGAAAACGAAGATCATGGCATCCAGTCCCATCACTTCATGGGAAATAGATGGGGAAAGAGTGGAAACTGTGGCAGACTTTATTTTTTTGGGCTCCAAAATCACTGCAGATGGTGACTGCAGCCATGAAATTAAAAGACGCTTACTCCTTGGAAGGAAAGTTATGACCAACCTAGATAGCATATTCAAAAGCAGAGACATTACTTTGCCAACAAAGGTTCATCTAGTCAAGGCTATGGTTTTTCCTGTGGTCATGTATGGATGTGAGAGTTGGACTGTGAAGGCTGAGGGCCAAAGAATTGATGCTTTTGAACTGTGGTGTTGGAGAAGACTCTTGAGAGTCCCTTGGACTGCAAGGAGATCCAACCAGTCCATTCTGAAGGAGATGAGCCCTGGGATTTCTTTGGAAGGAATGATGATAAGGCTGAAACTCCAGTACTTTGGCCACCTCATGCAAAGAGTTGACTCATTGGAGAAGACTCTGATGCTGGGAGGGATTGGGGGCAGGAGGAGAAGGGGACGACAGAGGATGAGATGGCTGGATGGCATCACCGACTCGATGGACGTGGGTCTGGGTGAACTCTGGGAGTTGGTGATGGACAGGGAGGCCTGGCGTGCTGCGATTCATGGGGTCGCAAAGAGTCAGACATGACTGAGCGACTGAACTGAACTGAACTGAAAAGCTTTCATGGAAATTAGCATGTGAATGCCATCTTATCTGAATATATTGTAACTGGAAAATGTCTGCCAACTGAAGACCCCTAGCAACAGGACTGCAGTTAAACAAGTTGGGTTTATTATTGTCTAGAGCAAGAGAGACCACACACAAGGCATCCCGGGGGGGGGGGGGAGGGGGGCAGATTCATCCCAGTAAAAGGGAGCTGGAAAGGACTCACTATTAGGCTTGTGTTGGGGGATTTAGGGAGAGGGGTCCAGGAAGCTGGGCTTTGCTCTACGTTGGATGCTGTGATGCTGTCAGGAAGAGGGGAGTCCTATGCTTGGACATCTTAATAAATTGTGTCTACAGTCCATAGGGTCTCAGAGAGTCAGATATGACTGAAGCGACTTAGCAGACATGCACGCAGAAGTGCAGGCTTCCCTAGTAGCTCACTTTGTAAAGAATCTGCCTGCAATGCAGGAGACCCAGGTTCAATCCCTGGGTGGGGAAGATCCCCTTGGAGAAGGAAATGGCAACCCACTCCAGTATTCTTGCCTTGAAAATCATGGACAGAGCCTTGTGGGCTATAGTCCTTGGGGTCAGAAAGAATTAGGCGTGACTTAGCGACTAACCCACCGCCACCACTACAGCAGAAGTGCAGATGAAAGCGAGGCTGCAGTCTTCACTTGAAGAAACAGCCCCCTCCCTTTACCCTCAGCTAAGTGGATGTTGACCCTTTGTGTGGCTTCCTGTCTCATCTGTGTTCAGACGCGATGACACTGACCTTGCTATCGATCTCACCAGCTGGCCTTGCCTGATGACGTTCTATGAAGTTGTTTGGGTTCATCAGGAGACACCAAGCTGTGAGCACTGGGCCAGCTCTGCAGCTCCGTTTGGTTCTCCTTTTTTCACTACGAAACAAAAATTACCACTGCAAAATACGACCAAATTTAGTATTGTTTTGTCCATGTTTATTGTGGGGTTATCATGGAATAATGTTTCATCACATTCCTTTCTTTAGAAACACTGGAATAGAGTTATTAATGGAGTTGATATACTATTTCAAATCATGGGATGCAGAAAGGAAAGGTAACAAAAATGTCTTGGGCTAAAGACAGTCTAATCTTGCAATATACAAAGATGAAATTGTCATGCGGCAGCCACTAAACCAAACCCCAGGAGACCACAGGAGGCTGTGTCTGTTCTCATCAGGCCAACAAACAGGCAGCCCCCTCACATCGCTATCCCTCTGTCCACAGCCCCATGGATATCTGTCCACAGCCCCATGGATATCTGTCCGATATATAACACTTCCTTTACTCCCAAGTTTTCCCAGCAACCCTTGGCAGTGCATCCTCCCACCTCAAGGACAGTCTATGGGAAAGATGCAAGCTGCCTCTATCTCACTACTCGTCCACCCAGCAAAATAGGGGCACCCCTGCCTGCTGCTCCAGGCACAGTTAGACATCTCAAATAACACAAGCAGCAATCAGAGGACTCTGAAAGCTGGTCAGAGGACGGAGGACTAGTTTGAGACCCTAGGAAGGAAAGCACAGCAGCAAGGAAATATGCTGCTGCCCTTACCCTTCCTAACCTTCCCATTGAGTGACTTCTAATCAGCTCTCATTGTCTGCTGCACACGTCGCCTCTGGGTTGGGGGTGGCGGCTGGCCTGAACTTGCTCCACTGCTCCCAGGTCTTTTCCCCTTCACTCAAAAAATGTCACTTTTGGACATGACTTAGCCACCGAACAACAACTACCAGACTCCAGATGCTTGTGGATAAGCTCCTCCCTCATTTATCTTGGGAACACACCAAGCATATAGGTGGCATTCAACAGATAGCCATTCTGTGAAGAGTCTCTGCTGGTTTCCCAAGGGTAATGGCCCCTCCCTAAGGACCCCACCAGATTACCCCAGGACTCACTGCTAAAGCCTCTCTCTTCATTTTTGACTTGTGCTTTTCAGTTTTGGGTCTTAGAAAATATCACTAGAAAGAGACAATTGAGAGTCTCACTCTCAGCTTTCTTTTTTTCTCACCAGAGAACTCATTGCTGGATATCATTGCCAACAGTGGTGGGAAGGGTTTGCTAAACTTGAAAGGGATGCCTGTGACAGGATCGGGAAGCCTGTTTGTCGGACAGCCTTTTAAGACAAGGATAGCATGTCCCCTGTGTGGAAAGGTTGAGATTCGATCCTGATGGAAATTAGCTCAGCTGAATGAGTGTTCCCACGTTCCAGGCTGTATCTAGGTTCCTGACTCAGCTGGGGAATGCCCACATGCTAAGGCATTTCAGTTGTGTCTGACTCTTTCCAACCCCATGGACTGTTTTCCGCCAGGCTCCTCTGTCCATGGGATTCTGCAGGCAAGAATACTGGAGTATGTTGCCATGCCTTCCTCCAGGGGATATTCCTGACCCAGGAATTGAACCTGCGTCTCTTATGTCTCCTGCATTGGCAGGCAGGCTCCTTACCACTAGCGCCACCTGAGGAGCCCACCTCAGCTGTTACTAGTACTGGTTGTTCTTGAAAGATGGGGAAACTGAGTGTGCAGTAGTTTGGTAGGGGCAGAGTTAGATTTGCAGATGAGGTGGCTAACCTGGGGCAACCAGTTTTCATCTCTGCACTAGAGAAAGGATGAAAGGTATGTGGAGGGAACAGACTTGTCAACCTTCAGGTTGACAAACAAGCCTTGGAGAGGTTTTTTTAATCACTGCCCACCCAAGCTTATTCTCTTTTCAAAAATTACTTTATTGAAGCATAGTTAATGTAAAACTTTGTGTTAATTTCTGCTGTACAGCGAAGTGGTCGTTCTTTCCAAGCTTACTCTTTTGTAGTATGTTCACATGGTCCTAAAACACTCAGGAAATTCTCACCGCATGATCCTTAGGACATTCATTCTCAGCTGCCCCCTGCCACCCAGGCTGTAGCTAAAAGCAGTTTTAGGGACCACGAGTGTCCTCCACCATCAAGGTATTGAAGTGTTAACTTTCAAAGAAAAATTGTTTCAGCCAAAAATTTCATTCACAGCCAATGAAGACAGCACTTACAGTGACAATACTTTTTTTTTTTTAATTTTAGTTGGAGGCTAATTACTTTACAATATTGTAGTGGTTTTTGCCATACATTGATTTGAAAGCAAACCTGGGGTGAACGCAGCAACCTCTCCAGTTTCCCTTTCATTCCAGATCATTTAAGACAGGATACCACGCTGTGGTCCCTATTGCGCCCACAGGTGGACAGAGATGTGTGAAGTAAATGAGAGCAGGGTCGGGACATTTTCTCACCTTAATTCAAAACAACCGTTTGTGAGAGACTGACCAAGTTGTCTGTGTGGGCCTCAATTCTGCTGTCTCGTTTTAGATGAAGCACCGCCATCTCTGGGAAGCTGGCCGTGATTTCTCAACGCCTGGATTCCTCGCTGGGTGGCCCTTGTCTCTTTACATACTTAAGCCCCTTACTGAGAAAGAGTTCACTGCAGCTGAGGAGTCATTATTCCCTAGGACTGGGTCTGCAAGCCCACCCAGTGCCTGGCAGAGATGCCCTATTGTAGGCGCTGCGTTGGTCTTCAAGGGTTGCCACAGGCTGGGTGATTTAAACAATGAGTGTTTGTTTGCTCACAGTTCTGGAGGCTAGAAGCCTGAGATCAAGGTGTCAGCAGGGTTAGTTTTGTTTTTTCTTTTTAATTAGGGCCTCTTTCCTTGGTTTTCAAGTAGCCATCTTCTCCCTGTAACACCACCCTGCAATCCTCACATTGTCTTCCTTCTGTGCTCATCTGTGTCCTAGTCTCTTTTTGTAAGCACACCAGTCTTATTGGATTAGGCCCCCCTAGTAAAACCCAGTTTAACGTAATCACTTCTTTTAAGGCCCGATCTCCAAACACAGTCACATTCTGAGGTCTTGGGAGGTTGGTTAGGACTTCAACATACGGATTCGTGGGGCAGGGGCAGGGGAAGTGGGACACAGTTCAGCCAGTAACAGGGCTCAACATACTTTAAGTAAACATATTGAATCTCAGCCTGTGGTTCCCATGGGGTCACGTCGATACAAAATCTGAATTTAAGAGGTGGGTTAGTCTCAGCCAGTGGGCTTTATCTCTCTGTCTGTTTATTTCTAGGAGTCTAGAGGACTCTCAGGAGAATCAGGAAGCCTTCTTGAAGCAAAGCACCAGCTGTTGGCTATTCCCACTGCTCCCTCTTGAGAGCCAGGTCCCCTTGCCTTCCACAAACACAGACTCATGGATGTGACCCTGTGACCTCTCACCGGTTAAATTGCATTGGCTCATGACCTAGTGCTCACCAAGATCCTTTTCAAAATGTTTCCTTCACAGATTCTCTTTAGGGGCAAACTGGCCCCCCACCCCCACCTCCCATCTGGCTCTCACTCTGGAACTGACAGCCTGATCACTTCAGTTTGAAGAAATAGTCCCCTCCCTCTTCTTTTTATCTTTAAGTTTGAAAATGGATGGTAGAGATAATCTCTAAGCATTTGTCTATATTGGAAATTCTGAATCTAATTGAACATAGTGAACTTGCCCCTATCTGTAAAGGATTTGAGGCAATGAGTGATTCAAATGAGTCACCAGGCCTCCCTTTTTTTTTTTTTAATTTTATTTTATTTTTAAACTTTACATAATTGTATTAGTTTTGCCAAATATCAAAATGAATCCGCCACAGGTATACATGTGTTCCCCATCCTGAACCCTCCTCCCTCCTCCCTTCCCATACCATCCCTCTGGGTCGTCCCAGTGCACCAGCCCCAAGCATCCAGTATCGTGCATCGAACCTGACCGGCAACTCATTTCATACATGATATTTTACATGTTTCAATGCCATTCTCCCAAATCTTCCCACCCTCGCCCTCTCCCACAGAGTCCAAAAGACTGTTCTATACATCAGTGTCTCTTTTGCTGTCTCGTACACAGGGTTATTGTTACCATCTTTCTAAATTCCATATATATGCATTAGTATACTGTATTGGTGTTTTTCTTTCTGGCTTACTTCACTCTCTATAATAGGCTCCAGTTTCATCCACCTCATTAGAACTGATTCAAATGTATTCTTTTTAATGGCTGAGTAATACTCCATTGTGTATATGTACCACCGCTTTCTTATCCATTCATCTGCTGATGGACATCTAGGTTGCTTCCATGTCCTGGCTATTATAAACAGTGCTGCGATGAACATTGGGGTACACGTGTCTCTTTCCCTTCTGGTTTCCTCAGTGTGTATGCCCAGCAGTGGGATTGCTGGATCATAAGGCAGTTCTATTTCCAGTTTTTTAAGGAATCTCCACACTGTTCTCCATAGTGGCTGTACTAGTTTGCATTCCCACCAACAGTGGAAGAGGGTTCCCTTTTCTCCACACCCTCTCCAGCATTTATTACTTGTAGACTTTTGGATCGCAGCCATTCTGACTGGTGTGAAATGGTATCTCATAGTGGTTTTGATTTGCATTTCTCTGATAATGAGTGATGTTGAGCATCTTTTCATGTGTTTGTTAGTCATCTGTATGTCTTCTTTGGAGAAATGTCTATTTAGTTCTTTGGCCCATTTTTTGATTGGGTCATTTATTTTTCTGGAGTTGAGCTGTAGGAGTTGCTTGTATATTCTCGAGATTAGTTGTTTGTCAGTTGCTTCATTTGCTATTATCTTCTCCCATTCTGAAGGCTGTCTTTTCACCTTGCTAATAGTTTCCTTTGATGTGCAGAAGCTTTTAAGGTTAATTAGGTCCCATTTGTTTATTTTTGCTTTTATTTCCAATATTCTGGGAGGTGGGTCATAGAGGATCCTGCTGTGATGTATGTCAGAGAGTGTTTTCAGGCCTCCCTTTGTAAACAGTATTGTTACTGACCAGGATTCTTGGCCTTTGTAATCAACAGAAATTTATAAGAGGCCAGACAAGAAATTCAAGCAAGGCTATACTGGGACTCACGCTGCAGTAGGCGGGAGGGAAAACAAGTAACAGTTTCTGTCGCTCCCTGGTTGGGGCATGTGGGGGATGGCAGGGCTGGTTCCTTATATGGGATGAGGGTAGGGTTGGATCCAAGGGTTGGGCAGAAGGTGTGGCTAAGGAGGTCTGCATACTCCCTTGGTGGTATTACATGCAGGGTGCATATGCTCTGCTTTTGTTCCTGGCTCTTTGGAAGTGACAGTTGGGTTTTCTTGATCTTTTCGTATCTTATTCATAATTTTCCCCAACTGCACATGTGTACAGTAATTTTGGGGTTCCTTATAGATTCTTTGTATTTTGTTGCTCAAGGAGATTTTTGTCCAGGTGCAAGCAGTGCAGCAAAGGATCCCAGGTGCCAGATCCCAGTCTTTCTCAGTATGTTGGGCTCTGTAAAAAAAGGTGCTGGTGGTGGTTTAGTTGCTAAGTTGTGTCCGACTCTTGCGACCCCATGGACTGTAGCCTGCCAGGCTCCTGTGTCCTTGGGGATTCTCCAGGCAAGAGTACTGGAGTTGGTTGCCATTTCCTTCTCCAGGGGATCTTCACAACCCAGGAATTGAACCCGGGTCTCCTGCATTGCAGGCAGATTCTTTACCAACTGAACTACAAGTCACATGGGAGCCAGAGGCTGAGGATGACAGTGTATATATAGGGAGCACAATCCAGTGTGGGCAGGACAAGGTCAGAATGTCATTTCAAGAGGGTGGTGATTTTTTGAGCCTTATCATGTTTGAAAAGTATAAGAGCAGTGCCTACAGTATAGTAGCTACCAAAATGCACAGGCAGAAACATAACACTCATTTTAACTCTACAGTATTTATTTCTGCCAGACTATTTATCTTAAGTGATAGTTCAAAGCAACATGCTTTAGAAAATAGCTCTGCAGTTAGTATTAATAAAAAGACATACTACAAAGAAATGGCTGATGCTTGGTTACTTTCATCTATCATAGAGAGAAAAATGGGCAAATAAAGGTGGAGAAATTCTAAGCTCACAACTCACAAAAGGCTCCTTCAACATAAAGTTAAAACATCTGCCACAATACTCTCAAATTATTGATAGTATAATTTACCACTAGCCTTAGTGTTTGAGTATATCACTGTCCACTGATACTCATTTTTTTTTAACATAAGTCAAGGGTCTTAAAAATCATGGGTGGAGGAAAGAAACACCAGAGCTGCCCCTGCTTCAAACAATAAAAATACTAACCAGCAGCAGCAAAACAAGTGACTTGCCACATGCCACTCTTCAAAATATTGTACCCCCCCCCCAAAAAAGAAAAAGAGTCAGTCGTGGTGTGGAAAACCCTGCCTCAGGGGGACACCTTACATCTACATCCTACTGAGGGACCTGACTGTGCTCTGAACACCCCATCCCCCACCAACATGGAGTGAGATGAATGGGAAGGAAAGTTGTCATCTGGAGGAGAATGTTTATAGAAATCCCACAAGTGCAGAATTTCCTACCAAGCCCTTGAGTGTCTCTGCAGAAGCAGGAAACCCACCTGGGGTTCATCTTTTTCTTTCCCAGGTGGGAAGACAGAAAGAAGGGTGTGATTTTAACCAAGGCACAATCAGAGCAAAGGATAAAGCTCCCCCATCGTATGAACTGACAGCATGTTCTGGTTATCTTCTTTCTGTCCTGACTGGTGGTAGGTTACGGATAGGGGTTGGCAATGATGCTGGGGAAACAGCTGATGGGAAGCCCTAGGGTTTCACGCTGAATTAGAGAAATAAATGCCAAGGCAGGTCTCCTCTACCTGAGTGTTAGGGACATTTAACAGACCAACAACTACAGCAAAACAGTAAGAACAAAAAAACTCAAATCCTTCAACTTTTCTTCTGAAATCTCAGGACAAAAGAGCAGAAAGAAGAGAGAGGTCTGTGCCTTCACCTCCAGCTTGAATGAGAGGATAGAGAGTTTGGGAAGAGGTTCAGAGGAAGGATAAAGAAGGTCCACACAGAGCTGCCAAATAAGCAGAAGTAAGATGAAAATAAATGGCAAGGCATTCATGCAAACACACCACGGGAACACAGAAGAGAAAGAGTGGACCCCCGTATGTTGCAGAGATATGAAGTTTCCACTCTGCAAAGGAAGAATCAAACAGACAGAAGAAAGTTCTCCAAAATGTTGTATGAGAATAAGAACTGTATTTCAATAACACAAGAGTTAAAAGATTAGATGGACAAATAAATGGTAAGTTGCAGAGCTTTGGAAACAAGCTGAGGACCAAAATCTCACCATTTCAGAACATGTGAAAACACTGAGAACATGTTTAGACTGACAAATCATGAAATAAAGGTTTAATTACATTATGTAGAAGTACATAGGTGACCACTTGAAACACATACTTATAATGTCTTCCATTTTAACAAAAGGAATATATATACACCAAAGGAGGAAAAAGAAAGAAAACCTAAAACAAAAGATGCAAAAGAAATACGAGCTTCATATACAGAAATTATTTAAAGAAAAAAGATATTAGAACCAAATATATCCATTATATTAAAATATATATGCATATTCAAGACAAACTTAAAGTGACACAAAAAAGTTAAAATTATGGTTAAGGACAAACTAGACATACGCTCAGAAAAAAAAATCCAGGGTCCTGATTTTAAGGTGTGAATTAAAGGAAAACATAGAAGCAACAAATGATATCAATTTTTAAATGTCATGTAGTAAAAGGCAGTAAAGCTAAAGAAGTACTGCTAGTAAGGAGTGTAGTCCCTCCTGCCTGGCTCTCACAGGTCAGTGTCAAATGCCAGAACTCCAAGGGCATACTCTGAGAAGAGCTCATTTGCACAAAATGATTATAATAAAAACCTCAAACTATACCTCAATAAATTATAAATATTAGAAGTAATACAGAATACATGATACTCAGAGCATAATGTATTACAATGAGAAATTCACTTCTAAATTTTAAAATTTTTGAAAATTTTAAAATATTCAAAAGATATCAATTCAAAGATAAGAAAGCTGTGGTACATATACACAATGGAGTATTACTCAGCCATTAAAAAGAATACATTTGAATCAGTTCTAATGAGGTGGATGAAACTGGAGCCTATTATAGAGAGTGAAGTAAGCCAGAAAGAAAAACACAAATACAGTATACTAACGCATATATATGGAATTTAGAATGATGGTAACAATAACCCTGTATACGAGACAGCAAAAGAGACACTGATGTATAGAACAGTCTTTTGGACTCTGTGGGAGAGGGAGAGGGTGTGATGATTTGGGAGAATGGCATTGAAACATGTATAATATCATATATGAAACGAGTCGCCAGTCCAGGTTCGATGCACAATACTGGATGCTTGGGGCTGGTGCACTGGGACGACCCAGAGGGATGGTATGGGGAGGGAGGAGGGAGGAGGGTTCAGGATGGGGAACACATGTATACCTGTGGTGGATTCATGTTGATATATGGCAAAACCAATACAATATTGTAAAGTTAAATAATAAAATAAAATTTAAAAAAAACCCAAAAAACAAAGAAGACTTCAAAGCTGAACTTATAGAATATTTGCAAAGTCATGATAAAAATTGTTGTGGTTCAGCCACTCAGTCCTGTCTGACTCTTTGCTACCCAATGAACTGCACCATGCCAAGCTTCCCTGTTCTTCACTATCTTCCGGAGTTTGCCCGAACTCATGTCCATTGAGTCAATGATTCCATGTAACCATCTCATCCTCTGTAGTCCCCTTCTCCTCCTGCCCTCAATCTTTCCCAGCACCAGGGTCTTTTCCAATGAGTCAGCTCTTCACATCAGGTGGCCAAAGTATTGGAGTTTCAGCTTCAGCATCAATCCTTCCAATGAATAGTAATGGTTGATTTCCTTTAGGATTGACCGGTTTGATCTCCTTACTGTCCAAGGGACTCTCAAAATCTTCTCCAGCACCACAGTTATAAAGCATCAGTTCCTTGGCACTCAGCCTCCTTTATGGTCCAACTCTCACATCTGTACAAGACTTAATGAAAAAACCATAGCTTTGACTAGTGGACCTTTGTCAGTAAAGTGATGTCTCTGCTTTTTAATATGCTGTCTAGGTGTGTCATAGCTTTTCTTCCAAGGAGCAAGCATCTTTTAATGTCATGGCTACAATTGCCATCCACAGTGTTTTTGGAGCCCCTAAAAATACAGTCTGTCACTGTTTGCATTTTTTCCCCATATATTTGCCATGAAGTGATGGGACCAGATGCCATGATCTTAGTTTTTTGAATGTTGAGCTTTAAGTTGGCTTTTTTACACTCCTCTTTCACCTTCATCAAGAGGCTCTTTAGCTCCTCTTTGCTTTCTGCCATTAGGGTGGTGTCATCTGCATATCTGAAGTTGTTGATATTTCTCCTGGAAATCTTGATTCCAGCTTGTGCTTCATCCAGCCTGGCATTTCGCATGATGTACTCTGCATATAAGTTAAATAAGCAGTGTGACAGTATACAGCCTTGATGTACTCCTTTCCCAAGTTTGAACCAGTCCATTGTTCCGTGTCTGGTTCTAATTGTTGTTTCTTGACCTGCATACAGGTTTCTCAGGAGGCTGGTAAGGTAGTCTGGAATTCCCATCCTTTTAAGAATTTTCCACAGTTTGTTGTGATCTACACAGTCAAAGGCTTCAGTGTGGTCGATGAAGGAGATGTTTTTCTGAAATTCTCTTCCTTTTTTCTATGATCCAATGGATGTTGGTAATTTGATCTCTGGTTCCCCTGCCTTTTCCAAATCCATCTTGTACCTCTGAAAGTTCTTAGTTCATGTATTGTTGAAGCCTAGCTTGAAGGATTTTGAGCATTACCTTGCTAGCATGTGAAATGAGTGCAAAAGATAAAAATGTTACATATCAAAATGCCATATATCAAAACGTGTGTGTGTGTGTTAGTCGCTCAGTGGTGTCCAACTCTTTGCAACCCCATGGACTGTAGCCCGCTAGGCTTCTCTTTCCATGGAATTCTCCAGGCAAGAATACTGGAGTGGGTTGCCATGCCCTTCTCCAGGGCGTCTTCCTGACTGAGGGATCGAACCCAGGTCTCCCACATTGCAGGTAGATTCTTTACCATATAGGTTGGTGTTAAAGCTTTGATGAGAAGAAACTTTAGAGCCAAAAGTACTTATATGATTAAATTAGACTAAATAGAGATAAACAAACTAGGTATTGGCCATATATGTTAGAACCACCACCACAATAATATAAACAATAAAAGTAGAAGAGGGGCTCCAACTTGAATGAAGCTTGAGGGCATTACGCAAGTGAAATTAGCCAGTCACAAAATGATGAATCCTGTATGATTCCACTTCTATAAGGTACCAAGAATAATCAAATTTATAGAAACAAAGAGTAGAATTGTGGTTGCCAGGGTCGGGGGGATGGGAAATGGGGAATTAGTGTTTAATGCATAGAGTTCAGTTTTGCAAAATGAAAAGAGTTCTGGAGATGGATGGTGGTGACGGTTTTACAAAAATGTGAATTAATGCCACCAAACAATATATTTATTTATTTTTATTTTTTATAATTGTAATGCTTTTATTAATAATAGAAATAAAAAGAACATACCACTGATTGCAACCTACTATGTACCAGTTACTTGGTATATGATGTCATTTATTTTTTTATTTTTAATATAAATTTATTTGTTTTAATTGGAGGCTAATTACTTTACAATATTGTATTGGTTTTGCCATACATCAACATGAATCCGCCAGGGATATACATGTGTTCCCCGTCCTGAACCCCCCTCCCACCTCTCTCGCTGTACCATCCCTCTGGGTCATCCCAGTGCACCAGCCCCAAGCATCCTGTATCATGCATTGAACCTGGACTGGTGATTCATTTCATATATGATATTATACATGTTTCAATGCCATTCTCCCAAATCATCCCACCCTCGCCCTCTCCCACAAAGTCCATAAGACTGTTCTATGTTCTGTGTCTCTTTTGCTGTCTCGCATACAGGGTTATCATTACCATCTTTCTAAATTTCATATATATGCATTAGTATACTGTATTAGTGTTTTTCTTTCTGGCTTACTTCACTCTCTATAATAGGCTCCAGTTTCATCCACTTCATTAGAACTGATTCAAATGCATTCTTTATAATGGCTGAGTAATA
This sequence comes from Bubalus kerabau, assembly GCF_029407905.1. Classification (NCBI taxonomy): domain Eukaryota; kingdom Metazoa; phylum Chordata; class Mammalia; order Artiodactyla; family Bovidae; genus Bubalus; species Bubalus kerabau. The sequence goes on from NC_073642.1 coordinate 30,113,908, forward strand.
CTCCATTGTGTATATGTACCACCGCTTTCTTATCCATTCATCTGCTGATGGACATCTAGGTTGCTTCTATGTCCTGGCTATTGTAAACAGTGCTGTGATGAACATTGGGGTACACGTGTCTCTTTCAATTCTGGTTTCCTTGGTGTGTATGCCCAGCAGTGGGATTGCTGGGTCATAAGGCAGCTCTATATCCAGTTTTTTAAGGAATCTCCAGACTGTTCTCCATAGTGGCTGTACTAGGTTGCATTCCCACCAACAGTGTAAGAGGGTTCCCTTTTCTCCACACCCTCTCCAGCATTTATTGCTTGTAGACTTTTGGATAGCAGCCATTCTGACTGACGAGAAATGGTACCTCATTGTGGTTTTGATTTACATTTCTCTGACAATGAGTGATGTTGAGCATCTTTTCATGTGTTTGTTAGCCATCTGTATGTCTTCTTTGGAGAAATGTCTGTTTAGTTCTTTGGCCCATTTTTTGATTGGGTCGTTTATTTTTCTGGAATTGAGCTGCAGGAGTTGCTTGTATATTTTTAAGATTAGTTCTTTGTCAGTTGCCACCAAACAATATATTTAAAGATGGTAAGTCATATGCTATATTTCACAATTAAAAATATATATAACTCTTTTTAAAAAAAATAGAGGATTGACTTCAAGTTAATAGAGGACTGACTTTACTGTAAATATGTAGTAATCAAGACAGCATGGTATTAACAAAAGAATAGACAAATAGATCAGGATAGAGAACCCAGATGGAAGCCAATGTGAGAATAAAGAGCCTAGAAACAGACTCACATAAAGATAGTCATCTGACCCTTGACAAACAGCAAAAGCAATTAAATGAGGAAAGAATAATTTTTTTCTTTTTTTAATATAAATTTATTTATTTCAACTGGAGGCTAATTACTTTACAATATTGTATTGGTTTTGCCATATATTGACATGAATCTGCCACGGGTGCACATGTGTTCCCCAGCCTGAACCCCCCTCCCACCTATTTTTCAACAACTAATGCTGGAGCAAATGAACATCCACACATAGAAATAAATAAATAAATCTAGACACAGCGTATACACTATTCAAAAAATTAACTCAAAATGGATCACAGACCTAGCTTTAAAACATAAAATTATATAACTTCTGGGAGATGACAAGAGAAAATCTAGATGACCTTGGGTATGGAGATGACATTTTAGATAAAACAGGAAAGGCACGATCTACAAAATAAATAAATAAATAATAGACTAGACTTCATTTGAATGCCAAACTTCTGCTCTTTGAAAGACAATATCAAGAGACTGAAAAGACAAGTCACAGATGGGGAGAAAATATTTGAAAAAGACACATTTGATAAAGGACTGCTATCCAATATATATTCAATACAAAGAACTTATAAAACCCAACCATAAGAAAGCAAACAACCTGATTTTAAAATGGGCCAAAGACTTTATCAAACACCTCATCAAAGAAAATGGCAAATAAGCATATGAAAAGATGCTCAATAACATATGCAATCAGGGAAATTAAAACCACAAACGAGATACTGAGACAGGTGGGGACATGGGACCCTTTGCTGCAGTGAGGCAATGCTTGCCCCTGGACAAACCTCTCCTCCAGTAATAAAATACAAGGAAACTATATGGAACTAAAAATAACTGCATTCATGTGCAGTGGGGGAAAACTGTGGACAAAAAGATACAAAAAGACCAAAAAATCCCTACTGCCACTTCTGAAGAGCCAGAAGCAAAAAACAGTATTGGGAGCAAAAGCAGGGTACAAAGCATGCCCCCAGCACTCAACACCACCAAGGGCTGGGAAACCACCTAAGCCACCCCTCCAGCCAGATCCTCGGACACACTCCTACCCTCACCGCATATGAGGAACAAGCTCACCCCGCTCCTCAGGGAGCAAGCAAGTAAGAACTGGTTTGCATTTGCTCCCTGCTGCTGCTTCAGGAGCCCCAATAGAGCCTTGTCTGAATTTCTTTTCTGGCTTCTAGTCAATTGCTATTGATGGGGGAACACCAAGAACGCTGTTCAGTATCAATACCATATATATCTATTAGATGGCCAAAATCTGGAAGATGGACCCACCAAATACTGTCAAGGAAGAGAAGAAACAGGAACTGTCTTTCATTATCAGTGGGAATGCAAAATGGTATGGCCACTTTGGAAAGCGATTTCTTTCAAAACTAAATATCCTCTTAACATACAATCTAGTAATCACACCCCTTGTTATTTACTGGTAGTTATGTAAAAGGAGATGAAAACTTATTTCCAGGCAAAAATCTGCATATGGTTGTTTATAGCATCTTTATTAATGACTGCCAAAACTTGGAAGCAACCAAGTCCTTCAGTTGGCTAAACTATGGTATGATAAGCTCTGATATTAAAAAATCAAATCCACATGCAAATGAAGTAAATGATAATTAGAAAAGGAGCAAGGATCAGTATCATGAAATAAATGATACAGACAATGGACTGTCAGTGCTTAAAAAAATGAGCTATCAAGCCATGAAAAGACATGGGGGAATCTTAAATACATATTAAGTGAAAGAAGCCAATCTGAAAAGGCTACATACTGTGTGATTTCAACTATATGACATTCTAGAAAAGGCAACACTATGCAGACAAGATCAACCATTGCCAGGGGCTGGGAGTGGGGAATGAGTAGATGGGAACATAGAGGATTTTTAGGGCAGTGAAACTGCTCTGTATGATACTATAATAGTGGGTACAGGTTTTTATACATTTGTCCAAACTCACAGAATGCACAGCATCAAGAGTGAACCCTCCTGTAAAGTATGGACTTTGGGGTGTTAACCATGTGTCAGTGTAGGTTCATCACTTGTTAACAAGTCTTCATCATAAGGGAGGTTAGGCATCTGCGGGGCAGGGAGTACATGGGAAATCTCTGTACCTCCCTCAATTTTGCTGTGGTTCTATAACCTGCTCTGAAAAATAAAGCCTTAAATATAAAAATACAAAAATAAAGAGTAGAGGAGAACTGAAATAATAAAACAATAAAATAAATAATAAAAACCAAAGAAGAAGTTTAAGAATTTCAAAAGACAACAGCAGAATTTGTTGATGAGTAGCATTTATCAGAAGGGAGATCTGCAGAAGTCTAACACAGCAAAGAAGAGGTTCACAATAAGGTTTAAGCAGGAAAAAAAAATAGGAAAGAATGTAAGTGAGACATTGGAGAAACAGACTAGAGGGGGTGGAGAACTGGGCAGAATGAGAGGATGTTTTGCATTCCTGTGATTCCCAAAGTGGGGTGCACTACAGACATACCACAAGAGTTCATAAAGCCTGAAACTGCAGACAGTCCTCTCCCCATCACACAATACGCTTCAATATTAAAAAGTCAAACCCACACTCAAAAGAAGTAAGTGATAATTTAAAAAAGGAGCCAGGAGCAGTGAAGTCAGGTCTAGGAAGGATTGGGCCAGAAAGAATGAAGCAATGAGGGAACAGAATTTATTATGTAAGAAAAGATTATTTCCAGGAGTCAGAGCCTCAAGAAAGCTTGTGGTCAAAGCTTTGGTGGGTCTGTTCTCCAACTAACTGTGGTCACAGTGGTGACATGATCTGTTGCATCGGACACATCCCCACTGCCTGGCCTGGTTTGACCCTCTGGCTCTTGCTGTCAAATGAAGCTTCAGTCCTGGCCCCAGAGCTCTGATGTGACGCCCACCTGTACTGCTTGTCTGTCGTCCCAGGAATGGTCAGGTAAGCCAGGGGGCAGTAGGGGATATAATCAGGTCAGGTACCCAAACTAATGAATAAGTCTAAGGTTTAAGTGTCTGAAAATATAGAAAAATAAAACCCTCAGTGAGCCAAATCAGTGAAAACAAAAGGAGAATTGTACATACTTAGAAATGAAAAATGGAGACATTATCATAAACATAAAATTTAAAATCCTAAGTTCCCATATTGCAAAACTATGTAGATATACTGAAAATGGAGTAAAATTAATTTTCTAAAAAAAAAATATGTTCCAAAATTGACTCAGAAATGCCCCAGGACCTAACATGCCCAGTGGGAGAAATCCAAAAGCACCCCAGTGTATGCCCAGACAGCTCCCCACCCTGGTGAGACATTTGACACTTAAGTAGAAGATGATTCTAAAACCCAGTAAATGATTGCAGAATATACAGCATTCTTTGGTTTCTTTCTGTTTTGCACACAAGAGCAAGCTGCAGAATGATTCATCTCCTATGTGAAATGGATAGCAAAAACCATAAGTAGAGATCATCTCAGGAACATAGTCACAGATTGGTTTGAAGCAATCTATTAATATACTATGTCCTATAAGAGCAAAGGGAAACCCTTCTAATCATCTCCATGGATACTGAGAAGGTTGTGACAAAAAAAAAAACAACCCAAAAAACCCAGCATATATTTCCCCCAGAAAGCCTTAACACTTTGAGAATACACAGATACTGTTTATTATAAGCAAAACACATGCTTTCATTCCAGTTAAATGGTGAGCCATTAAATCATCCTATTGATGTCAGGAACAGGTATGCAGCCTGAATCACTATTCTTTAATACTGTTCTCAAATGCAGTTGGCTAAGAGAAAGAAATAGGGGAATTAGTGTAAAGGGGGAGGCAAAAGAAAATCTTAGAAACAGTAAGAAATTACAATTAGGGTATTTGATTATAACACTGATATACAAAATCAACTACTATCCTATATATCTGGTGAGAATACAAAATGTAAAAAATTATTCCATTGAAAATGATAGCCAATGATAAAATATCTAGAAATAGACAATAACAAATTCATAGGATCTATCTGAACAAAACCGTAGAACTCTATGAGTGACACGAGATTTGAATATAAGTTGGATGGCAGCATTCTTGGATAGGAAAACAATTAATCTACAAATTCACTGTGGCCCCATTTTTTAAAAAAAGTTATGTGTGTATGAGGAAGACAGTTAAAGGGAAAGAGAGGCAAGTGTTCCGAGGAGCCTTGACCTGAAAATATTTATATTAATATGAATATTTTATATTAATAGGAATGAAGCCTCAGAAATTAAAGGAATTCATAGGGAGATAAATCAATAAAACAGAAGTAGATTCAAACACTTTGAGGAATTTAGTTACAAATAAGGTGGCATTTGAACAAAGGGGGAAAAGACTATATAATTTTATACCAGAATGCACTGTTAAATATTTTGCTAGCATAACTTACTAAACTTTTGAAGGGAAAAAAAATTACATCTTTACCTTCATTTCCTGCAATAAATGAATTTCTGGGAGGTAAAAGTAGGTAAAGATAAACAGATGAAACCATAAGGATTTAGAAGAAAATATGAGTAAATTTATTTATAATCTTAGAATGGGAAAGGTCTTTTAGAACTGGAAACAAATTCTGGGATCTAAAATGGAAAACAAGGATAAATTGACAACATAAAACTTTAAATTTTATATATGTGACAATAAGAAAATCAATAGAGAACCTCAAAAGACAAAAATATTTTCAAGACATAAGACAGAAAATTTTCAAAATATACATCCAAGTTAATTAAGAAAGAGCCAAAACTGTGTAAGGACATAAATTTACCAAAAAGTGACCAGAAAACATTTGAAATGATGTTCAACTTCACTCCTAATAAAGTGAACTAAGAATAATATTGTAATATTATTCTTCACTAGACTAGAATAAAAGCTGTTTGAGAAAACTGAGAAATTGATCATTTCATTATACTTTTGATAAGTGTAACCACAGATCAATTTTTGAAGAATCATCCGACAATAATTGACAAAAGTGTTAAATACACATAGTCTGAAATTCAGCAACTCCATTTTCAAGTTCCAATCGATATCAAGATACAGTCACAAAAGTATGCCATGATATAAGTACAAGGATGCTAATTCTAGATCTGTGTATAAAAATAAAGACAGGACATATTCTATAGATTCACTAATAAAAGACTAATCAAAGAAATTAGTGCACAGGGACAATGGAAGGCTAAGCAGCCATTAAGAATGAGGTAGATCTTTGTATGTTGTTATGGAAAGATCTCTTAACATCCAATGAAAAAAGCAAAGTGCAGGGCACTGCGCACAGCACAGGTTCTAGAAATGGACAGAAAAGGAGGTTCTCTCTCCACGTCCCCTTTCTCCTTCCTTGGTCTCTCTCCTTTGTTTCTTTCTGGAAATGCCCGTCCCTCCCCAGAAGCTCACTCACTGGTGGTCCCCTATGAGGAGATAAGGCAGGGATGGTGGTGGGGCACTTATTTTCAGCCCTTCATACTTGTCTTTCTACATGTGCATCTTTTCCTTATTACTACGTTTTAAATCACAGAGTAGTTATTTGCATGGTCAAAATCCAAACTCCTTCTGTTTGCCTTTTTATGTTTTCTGTATAAAATACAAAACAAAAAAGGTTTTGTTATTAAAGCAAAATGCAGTAGGGCTCAACTTGGAATAGCAGTAAGAAATGAAGTACTCTGTTTATATATCAAAATACTTCTAGTTGTTTCTAAAGACACTTTAATAATAGAGAAAAAAAATGTGCATTTTTATCTACTCCATATAGAATGAGTGTACTCTGAGGACAGCCCTGCTCCAAACGGCATTATGCTGGAACGCCCTTATTCATCAACTTTCTCACTGTAAACCAGGTACCTTTTCTGAAGGTTCTCACATACACATTATCACAGACACATAGACATAGAGCAGGCACACACCTCCATCTTCCTCAGTGCACACAAATCCACCCAAAAATGAGCGAACTAAATGCTGGAGAAGGGCACGCAATTTCTTGTGCTCTGAAAAATCAAATCTTCCCTCATAACGTAGCCATTTCAGGGGTTAGAAGCAAATTAAAGATCCCCAGGAGTTCAGGCATTTTTCGGCAGTTTTGAGCTCTGCGAGTTTACTAGATGAAATAACAGAACAGGACAGACTGTCTTGTCCTGTGTCTTCCTCTGATCACATTCAACAGTTAAGATGGGAGAAGCAAAGTGACGACTGTCAGGTAGAAAATCTAAGTGGAGAACCGCATCACCACTTGGATTTAAAAGAAAGTCCCCCTTGCTTTCAAAACACAAGCTTCCAGTGAATCTACTCATTCAGCCAGCTCTCTGGGCTGAAGCTGGGGTGCATAAACTGAGCCTTGCCAAACCAGAAACCGGAGTTACTGGGTATGCAGCCACTGCTAGTCTATCAGCCTCTCCTGCTAACCACCACTGGTCTGCCATTCAGGAAAGCCATCAGCCACACCACCCCCTCCCCAGTTCCTGCAACACAGGGAGCCTTTTAGCCTTTTAGCCCTGACACAAGGAGAAAATGCATGGAATACTTTGGTGACTTTATGTTGTGCATTTGTATGGATCCACAAGTTTTATAAGGCTAACCAACTCCAATATATGTGAAACATTTAATACACTGTTAAAAAAACATAGGTGGTTTAATTTAGCTTCAGCTATTATTACATTGGGTGGTAATTCTAATAGAATTCTACTTGTCCTCTACAACAGATTCACTCAACCGCCTGGTGCCTAGGGGCAGCAAAGGAAGCTTGAGAGCATCTGGGATCTACAGAAATTCCCCCGACTTGACTGAATCTGGTCCTGGTTCAGAATCAACACACACCTGTGTACATCCTGATTCCCAAGAGGGTAAGTTGGCAAAAATCAGGCTGGCAAAAGCATAATTTACAAGATAACTATTATTGTCTCTTTTTAAAAGTGCAGACATAGCATAGAAGTGTTTATCAACTGTCTTTGGTAGAGAAAATTAAAGTCTGAATTGAAGAAAAACGAGTAGTTGGGTTTTTAGTTTTGTTTCATCAATCATCTGATGGGTTTACTGAGTGTGGTTTATTATTGTGATTAACTTCAATTTAGGTTTGTACACAGGCAAAAGCAGGTATGAATTTTCATGTAGGCCCTCATGGCAAGTGACATGCAGGCATGCAAACCCGCTGTCCAGGCCTCCCCTGGCAGTCAGTCCTGAGCTACCCCAACCTCTGAAGGGCTCACCAGGCAATGTGGGATGGACAAAACTACCTCTTGGGGGTCCTGCTGACCATAAGGACGGCTCCAAGGATATCAAGTGGCCCACTAAAGAGGGTTAAACTGAAACGTGCTGAGATCCCATTACTGAAAGTAACAAGGAAACTGAAACAGACATGACAGCGATGGGGTACATGTATGTTTTTCAAGGTTTAATGCTGCTGTGGGATCAGCCATCCCAAGTTCTCTTTAAGCCATCATCATGGCATATCTGTGTATGTCCTACACGCTGGGAGCCAGGGCTGGGTCAAGCGAAGTCTTTGGATACAGCTTCAACGAAGTTGGGTGCCGACATCAGGATGCCGATGGTGCAGAGGATGGTGAAGACGGAGAAGGCCATGAGACACAGGCGGTCCACCACACAGGCCGCGAACTTCCACTCGCTGCACACGGCCTCACTTTCGTCCTGGCAGCGGAAGCGGTGGGCGATGTAGCGCACCTCCTCCAGGATCTTGGCTAGGTCCGGGTCCCCCTCAGAGGGCTGGCCGCCATGCAGCAGGTGTTCGTCATGGGTTGGGGAGCAGGCCACGCGGCCGCACACGACCCCTGAGTCAGGGGTGGGCGCGCAGTGCATGGTGTCCAGGCCGCGAAAGCCGATGTACAGCAGGTTGCCATTGGTGGCCGGTGGCCCCGCCACTGCGCTCATCTCCACGCTGGCCAGGCTGCAGCGGCGCTGCTTGTGCTGGCAGGCCGGCCGCACCTTGTCCTCCCCCGGCCTCTTCATGCGAAGGAACCAGGCGCACCAGTTCAGGAGGATGACTCTGGTCTGCGGAGACAGCACAGTCTTAGAGGAGCTGGGCAGGGCCCACAGCTGATCCTGACAGCAAGGGGGTACAACTGTAATACTTGCTAGACTTCGTGGGGGTGGACCCTGGGCGTGACAGGTCGCCACACCTTCCCAGGCGAGTTTACACAGGCAAGCAGTGCCAACGGGGTATGATGGTTCAATCAATTGTGAGGTGATGCTAAAGCAATGCAGAAAATCACCCTGGGAAGAAGCTATGGGCACAGTGCCATCTCAGGGAAGACAGCCTGTGTGGGTGAAGAGGGTTGTCTTCTCAAGGGAGCCCTGAGCTGGGGAACACAGCATTTTACATCTGGAACTAGGGACCATTATCTTCAGCTCTGTGTGAGGTACCCCAGTGTGCAGCAGCAAACTCATAAAGGCACCCCTGGAGATGTTAAGTTTTAAAGGACAACCCTGTGAGACTTGAGACACCATGTGCATCCCTAGCCTGAAGCAGTCCAGACTGTTACATTAGATCACTGCATTCCTTGCATGATATCCTACCCTTGCAAAGCAGATTTTGGAACTTGTCCTGATAAAAGCCAAGTGCCAAAAAAGTCATCATGGAACAGACAAGCAGGGTAGCATGCTCCCAAGGTGTGAGGTTTGCTGTGCCGACAGGTGCTAAGTTGTCAGGGCATAAGTACTTAGTAAGTTGTTTTGACCTGTTTTATTTATAGAACCATTAGGTATTCCTTTTGTCCTAGGTACTCTCTGGAAAACACAAAACCCTGACTCATGAAAGGTGCTGTGAACCATGGCAGCTTAGGAACCTCTAACCTAATCCATTAGGCTGCAGTGAAGACTGAATGAGATGATACAAGACAAAGTGCTGTGGAGTCTGAAGCTGGAGTTGGCAGACTTTCTTTAAAGGGCCAGATGGTAAATATTTTAGCTCTGCTGATGGAGTACAAAATCAGCTCAAATCCTTTGCATTTATGGCTGATGTATACACACATATATATGCACTGTGTGTGTGTGTATATATATATATATGTAAATATATAAATCACTTTACATCAGAAACTAACACAACACTGTAAATCAACTATACTTGAATAAAATAAATTTTTTAAAAAGTGTCTTAGGCTCAAAGAGATGAATAAACTGGCTCAAGGTCATACAGTGAGTCTGAGTCACCTAATGTGTTCTGACTTCCACAGACTCATCCATAAAAAGGTCTGTCTGTTAGGTTCTCCGCAAGCCCCCATGACTTTAACCCAACCCCCACTGGGAAGGCACCAGAAAGCCAGAGCCAGAACTCAAGGAAGCACATGGGTTGTGAATGTGCCCAAACCGACACATTGGTGCAGGGAGACCTGAGCCTCAGATTCAGGGCTTTGCTTTGCCCCACACGTGGGGGTCCGCGCATCCCCTGGGGCACAGCTCAAGCTAAATCTATTTTGAATTTTATGGCCTGAATCATTAGCTTTCAAGGCTAAAGCATCTCAGAAGATGAGATTATCCTCTTGGCACGTTTCAGTCTGTGCTTGTGACCTCTTCTGTTAGGTTAGGGTTTTGTTTCTGGCTGTGCAAATGTCACATAATGCCACCGCGCTGGCAGTGTTTTCTTCATGGCAACAGATTATAATGAAAGCTCCTTGGAGGTTGTTTATGTTTCAAAAACACATAGAAAGAAAGAAAAGAAAAACGCAGTGTGTTATATAAAATGAAAGAGAAATACAAATTTTGTATTTGCTTTGCACCATTGCTTCAACATGTTCTTGTGCTGAGAGGTGAATAACCAGCATATGCTCTAATTCAGTGGAGAAGGCGATGGCACCCCACTCCAGTACTCCTGCCTGGAAGATCCCATGGACAGAGAAGCCTGGTGGGCTGCAGTCCATGGGGTCGCGGAGGGTCGGACACGACTAAGCGACTTCACTTTCACTTTTCACTTTCATGCACTGGAGAAGGAAATGGCAACCCACTCCAGTGTTCTTGCCTGGAGAATCCCAGGGACGGGGGAGCCTGGTGGGCTGCCGTCTATGGGGTCACACAGAGTCAGACATGACTGAAGTGACTTAGCAGGAGCAGCTCTAATTTAGAGTTCTCTGGAACAGTAAAGTGCTGCTGCTGCTGCTGCTACTAAGTCGCTTCAGTCGTGTCCGACTCTGTGCGACCCCATGGACGGCAGCCCACCAGGCTCCCCCATCCCTGGGATTCTCCAGGCAAGAACACTGGAGTAGGTTGCCATTTCCTTCTCCAGTGCATGAAAGTGAAAAGTGAAAGTGAAGTCGCTCAGTCATGTCCGACTTCACAACCCCATGGACTGTAGCCCACCAGGCCCCTCTGTCCATGGGATTTTCCAGGCAAGAATACTGGAGTGGGTTGCCATTGCCTTCTTCACCAGGTCATTAAAAATGGTTTTGTATCTTACTGCCTTAATTTCCTTCTCTGTACGACAGTCAAAACAGAAAAAATAAGAATATGTGTTTATATTTTGGCATCTGCATAAATACTAGAAGGAAAAAGAAATTAATTGAAACGGTTATTAATTGGTGGTGGAAGTAGGGGTAGGAATGGGAGCAGAATTTTCTTATGTATAATTCTTTGATTTTGACTTCTGATACTTGTAAATCTTATTTCAAACAGATGGGTGGATAGACAAGAAGGTCTTTCAAGGTTCTAAGTCAGAAGAGAATGTACGTGAATGTACACAAATATGTCTCAGCTTTTTTTTTTTTTTTTTGAGGGGTGGGGAGTGGACTTCTCAAAACAAGCCTGCAGACTGTGGTGACATGACCTATGTGAGAGGTTGTACCATTTTGGGGAGCCCATTGCTGATGCCATGAGAGAGTTATCAAGTATGAGGACTTGCTGTGAAAAAAATTCAAGGATAGTCACTCTGTAAAGCCAATTTCTTTAAAAAAAAAAAAAGAAAAGAAAAGAAAAAAAAGGTCTTAAGTTAACTTTTGTGTAACTGTAAATTATTGTGCAATGGATACTTTTAGAAGGCCCAGGAACTCCCTGCTCCTGGAGATTAAGGAAATGCATTTTACATCTTGCAGCTGCATTCAGTCCTAAACTGACTCTGAACTTGGACTCAAGATTATGGGTCAGCAAAGACAGGGTTGTTTTGGCATGAGAAGGCTTCTTTAGCTCCCAGTGGTCCCTAAGCCTTGCTCTCTGGACGGGAAGACTGGAAGGTTTGTGGGGCCCCAGAAACAAGTGGGGTGAGGGGTTGGGGTACAGCTCTGCTCTGGCTGGGGGTTTGGTCACATCATCACATGAGGTGGGAAAAGTCCATGCCCTGCTCAGCCCCCAACCAAGGTCTGCCAACATGGCAAATAGATGGGAAAACAGTGGAAACAGTGTCAGACTTTATTTTTTGGGGCTCCAAAATCACTGCAGATGGTGACTGCAGCCATGAAATTAAAAGACACTTACTCCTTGGAAGGAAAGTTATGACCAACCTAGATAGCAGATTCAAAAGCGGAGACATTACTTTGCCAACAAAGGTCCATCTAGTCAAGGTTATGTTTTTTCCAGTGGTCACGTATGGATGTGAGATTTGGACTGTGAAGAAAGCTGAGCGCCAAAGAATTGATGCTTTTGAACCGTGGTGTTGGAGAAGACTCTTGAGAGTCCCTTGGACTGCAAGGAGATCCAACTAGTCCATTCTGAAGGAGATCAGCCCTGGGATTTCTTTGGAAGGAATGATGCTAAAGCTGAAACTCCAGTACTTTGGCCACCTCATGCAAAGAGTTGACTCATTGGAAAAGACTCTGATGCTGGGAGGGATTGGGGGCAGGAGGAGAAGGGGATGACAGAGGATGAGATGGCTGGATGGCATCACTGACTCAATGGATGTGAGTCTGAGTGAACTCTGGGAGTTGGTGATGGACAGGGAGGCCTGGCGTGCTGCAATTTATGGGGTCTCAAGAGTCGGACACGACTGAGCAACTGAACTGAACTGAACTGAAACAAGAGTGGGTATAGTGTTTTGGACGCTGGACTTATATGGAGCACAGCCGTGGCTTGAGAAGCATTAGCACACATCACAAGCCATCAGTGCTGGGAAATGTGGGGACCATGGGGCCTGACCTGGGCTACGATGACAAATGTTTATTTTCCATCCATTTCCTTTTATCACATCCCCCGTCACCACTGTTAACCACTTACCTTTATTTTATAGACTTTTGGTTAAATGACTTTCCTATGTGTATTGTGATAAAATAAAGTTTCATATATTGAGATGGAGGGAAGTCATTCTGGCTTATACATGAGTTAACTTGAATTCCCTGGTGGCTCAGACGGTAAAGCGTCTGCCTACAAGGCAGGAGACCCGGGTTCAATCCCTAGGTCGGGAAGATCTCCTGAAGAAGGAAATGGCAACCCACTCCAGTATTCTTGCCTGGAAAATCCCACGGATGGAGGAGCCTGATAGGCTACAGTTCATGGGGTCGCAAAGAGTCGGACACAACTGTGTGATTTCACTTTTCAAAATAGCCTACGGCCTATCAAACATACATTGTACATCTGCTCTAATTATTAAAGGAAAGGGCACCCTGACCCAAAGTAAAGTATGTCCATGATAAAAATTAAATGCCTCTCTTCCTGGAATGTCAGTGCCAGCCCTCTGATGATAAGACTCCCTTCTCAGGAACCAAGGCCATGCTGAATCAATGTGTACAGGCTGATCTGTTATTTTTACCTTGAAGAAATGTAACCTCAACTTGTAATGTTCTTTGTTCTGACAAGATATAAAACTGTGCTGAAAACCCTGCTTCTCCAGAGCAGTTTCTCAGAGTCATCTGGGAAGCTGGTTTCCAGGCTAGATCTCAGTTTGATAAAATTCCTTTCTATTCTTCTTATTGTTTATTGATTATTTTGTCGACAACTGAATGTATAAGTGTACACTGCTCACTGTTTCTTACTCTTTTCACTCCTCATTCTGTTTTGAAGCTGCAGCCAGCAGCTGTCGTCTTCTGTGCTGCTTCTAACACTGTATGTGCAGAAAGGAGGTTTAGAAACACTGTTCAGTGAGAGGTGCAGAGCAGTGACCTAAGCCCATTTCTGGGATGTCAGATTGTAAGGACAGCCCTGTGGGATCCTGATAGCACTCACCCTATTCCCCTGGATGCAGAGATATGCAGACATGTGAGGAACTGTAGCTTTTTGTTTCGGAATCCAAGTTTTCTAGGGGATTTTTAAAAATAGATGTCATCCTCGGAGCCCCCTCTGGGGAAGGCACCCTGATCCCTCTTCTGGCGGAGTTGCTGGGGAGGAACTCACCCACTTGGGCATCTTGCCACCATCGGGGTCGTGGTGGTGGTACTGTAGCACGATCACCGTGACGACCACAGAGAGGCCCACGATGATCATGGTGCTGGCGAAGTACTGGGCTGCAGAGAGCGCAGATGCAGGGGTGTTACCACAGCACGGTGCGGGGAACCCAGACGGTGGCATCCTGACCAGGGGCTGGGGAGTGAGGCTCAAGAGCACAGCGTGACCTCTTCCAGGCCTGCCGCCCACAGCCCACAGCATACAGAGCTGCCTCCTCCAGTCCTGGTGAGCAGCCTCACCAGCTGGCTGAACTTTCAGGAACCCTGACTGCTTCGTTCTTTGGTGAAAGTTAAGTGCGCCTCACAGGACGGTGATAAGGTTGTCTGATAAGGAAGCATCACTGTCAGAACTGAAACCACTGGTACACAGAGGAGGGGTCACGACAGTTCTGACTGCAGGCCGTGGGCAGGCTGCAGAGGTCTAGCAAGGGCAGATCGGGTGCCACCCAGCTGTCTTTTCAGGCCTGGAAAATGACTCTACTTACAGCAGGCTCTGGCTCCATCAACTCAGGGCCATGGGGGCGGGGAGTGCCAGCTGGCCAGTCTGAGGAAGAGGTCAGCTGCAGTGTCCTTTCAGGCTGAGAACATCAGCTTCAGCTTTGATGGTAAGGATGCGTTTCTCTACCTTGGCCCAGGTGAGCAGCAGCATGGAGCTCCCTCCTGGTACACTGGCTGTCATCTGTGAGCCTAAATGGCCACTTAGCCTCTCTGGGCCTCAGGTTCTTTACTGTATAACACGGACAGAAATGCCTTCTCTGCAGGGTTGGTGCAGAGATTAACAATTTTATGGGCCAAGGGTATAGGAAAAAGTTGGCACAGGTGGGCATTCTTTAACTGTCAACTATGATTATTAAACCTTCAGTGTGGAGGAGTGATAAATTAGAAGATTGGGATTAACACATACACTACTATATATAAAATAGATAACCAATAAGGACCTACTGTATAGCACAGGGAACTTTACTCAACATTTTGTAATAACCTGTAAGGGAAAAGAATCTGAAAAACTATATATAAAAGTATATATATATATATATATATATATAAAACTGAACCACTGTGCTGTATGCCTGAAACCAACAAGATACTGCAAATCAATCATACTTCAAAAAATAATAAAAAAGGGATTAGAAGCATGGATTCAAGTGCAAAACGAGTATTAAAAATAACGAAGCAAAAATATGTATGATCAATGCCTTAAGCAAGCAAAAAAATAAATTATCCTAACATAAATGCAATAAATAGATAAACCTTCATTGTGGCTATCCACTAAGGGGCTGAGCTCTTAAACAGACATCCTTGTACAAGGCTAAGTATGTGGCCATACACTTGGTTAAAAACACCTCCTACCCTCCAGGCAGGCAGGAACTCATTGCTTTCCGATGGAGACCAAGAGGAACATACAAGGAGCTACTGGAGGAGGACATTTGAGACTTGACATCAGCATCAGGGACCTCTGGGAAGGGGAGGGAAGGGGGACCAAACCATGACTGTTATGGGCTGCATACTGTGTACCCCTAAAATTTGTACATTGAAATTCTAAACAACAAGTACTTTAGAATGTGACTATGTTTTAAGAGAGGGCCTTCAAAGAGGAGATTAATTAAAGTGAGAACGTTAGTGTGGCACCTGGCCCAAACCGGCTGGTGTCCTCATAAAAAGGGGAAATTTGGGAACTCAAAGGGGCACAGAGATGTGAAGACACAGAGGAAAGACCATTTCGGGGAACAGCAGAGGGTACCTGTCTGCAAGACAAGGAGGGAGACCAACCCTGCTGGCCCTTTGATCCTGGACGCACAGCCTTCAAAACCAGGAACAAATAAATTTCTCTTGTGTAAGCCACCCAGTCTGAGGACTTTTATTGTGGCAGCCTTAGCAGACTCATACAGTGACCTACAGAGATCCAGGGGGACTGGATGCCACAGCTGAAATCTTGACAACAGAGGTCGAAGGCCAACAGCTGTCCTTCTTCTAGAAGGCCTTCCAGAAGGCCATTCCATTCTTCTAGATGTGGGCTAGGCACCCGCCGAGCCTGTGGGTTCATCAGACATCAGGGCCTGCTGACTGCCTGCTTAAGGGTGGTTTCTGCTGCAGGTCTCTACTAAAAGTTAAAGGATGGGGTCAGAAGGTCAGGTTGAAGTATACTTGTTTCTGGGATGGCTCTGAGAAAAACATGACATCCATAGAGGCTCTTTATACCTATAGGCTCTCTGGTCAAATATTATACATCCAGGAAGCTCCAAGAAGAAGGGCCTTGGCTTCTGAATTTGTGAAGTAAAGCCTGAGGGTATCACGTAAGGACCCCTATTCCTACTTACCCCTGGTTAACTACACAGGACTGCCACTGTATAAACTGCTTTTCTCTTTCTGACCTCCACCATCAAGTGGGAGTGGGGACTCTCATCAAACCTAATATCTACTGGCAGAATGTTTGCTTCCTGTCCTCACAACTGGCTTGGAGGTGTGGTTTCCTGACCAGGAACTGAACCTTGACTGCAATAGCCAGGGTATTGGGTCCTCTCTGGGCCACTGAGCACCCCTGCTCTGCATGTTCCTGTTTATTCCAGTTCAGTCCAGTCCAGAGAGGTGCATAGCAACAGGTGATGCTGCCTCCTGTGTTTGTTATCTCTCCCTGGGCAGAAGATCATCTTTACACCTGCCTTTGTGTGTGGTTTGTTTGCTCTCTCTACATCCCCTTTGCTGGACCAGTCCCTGCTTAACCTACATCACACTCACATGACTGACTGTCTCCCTAATCACAGAGCTAATCAATAAATACCTACAGACTTTTCCCCCATAGCCAGCTAGTGATTGTTTAAATCTTTAGATTAGAATGGCTCCTGATTCATAATTTAACAAGAGAAGACCTCTGTACCTTGAAGGTACTCAGCCCAAAGGGCTAAGAGGGCTGTGACCCTTCACTGGTTTCCCTGGTAACCAATGGACCAATCTGACTTCAATTCTCTTAGGTAACTGATGGGGTGTCACTCCATAACCCTTTTGCTTCAGACGTGTAAGATCTCCCATCTATCAAACCATTGGTGTCTCTGGGCTCTTTCTTCTGTCTAAAGTCTGGGCAAGTACAGGGCTGGGAGGCCTGTGGGGTGTAGCCCAACATGCGGCCAAAATATATTTGTCCTGTTCACCTTCTCTCACAAGCTTTAACTTTCTACAGAGATGTCAAGTTATCTCGGGAAACAACAGCTAAGAGTTAAAGTGTGACAATGAATTTGTGGAAAAACAGTGACTCAAGCTAAAATAATGAATCTCTGATGGTAAAAATCTCTGGCTCCATAACAAGTGTGTGGAGAGGTGCACTGTGGGAGGAAAGGGGGCATTTCTGCATCTTAAGGCCAAACCACAAAGCTGGATTCCCTGTCCCCTTCTGTGTGCCCAGGTAAGCAGAGGCCATGAGTCAACTCTGAGTAATTAAAGCAAGTCATCCCCTCATAGCAGAAAGGGGTGGTGTGCAGCTCTCTGGGGTCCTGGAGGACATGTTTCTGCTCTCTGCCTGTGCTGGGAAATCCCAGGCACTGTCGAAGCCCAGGTCTTTAGAGGAGCCGGCTGCTTGCTTACCTATTAAGGGCACTGAATCAGAGGTCGCAGGCATGATCTCAGCTACCAGCAGCATGAAGACGGTGAGGGAGAGTAAAACTGTGATTCCTGAAACAGAGACACACACTGAGCCCTGAGACAGAAAAGAACGCAAGGCCTGAACTCCAGGCAACCTGAGATTCAAAGGAGGTATGAGGGTGGTAGCCGTTAACATTCCCAACACCAAATGGAATGCCTGGTTTTCTACATTCATAGGAATGGGCATTTTTCTGAGGACTGTTGAGAAATCCCTGGAGAGATAAACTTAGAAGCCAGAACTTAGAACATCTCAAAATAAATCATTGACTTCAGCACACATATCTCTTTTATTATTAATACATTAGTATCTAGAGGTAATTTCCAAGCAGCAGGAAAAACAAGAGATACAGTTGGAAGACATGGCTTCTGGTCTTGACTTTGCTACTTACTAGCTGTGAGACCTTGGATAAGTCATTTATGTGCCTAAGCTGAGCCCTATGAATAAAAATATCACCTGCTATATCAATAAACAATAGATGTTGCAGCCATCAAGCCATCACATTGCAGACTCCCAGATGGTGCACCCTGAGGACACTCAGGATGAGAAAACACAGGATACTGGTCTTGGAGAGCTCAGGTATACATCACAGGAATGATTTCAGTGAACCCAGACTCTTTGCATCTTCCCAAGCATAGGAAAGCACTAAATTTATTAACTTGAGAAGTCTGGTTTTTAAATAGTAATCTTTTGATGTTTCAACTACTCTGTCTGTGGCAAAAACTCCTAAATATATCCTAGTTTCTTCCTTACCTCTTTGGAGCATTCCCTCAGAGCTATCTGGGATGCTTTAGCCCAAGCCTGAAGTCCTTAGAAAGTCCACCAAATAAAACATACTTTCACTTTTTGGTTGAGCTTTGTAGTCAGAAAGTCGACTACAGTAGTCAGACACTTGTAGTCAGAAGTTATAGGTTTGAGAATGATTTCTATGTGTATCAAACACAATCTTTAGTAACTCTTTGAGATGTTGCGGGACTCATTTCACCAATCTAAATCATAGTTTTCTTATCTTCCTATTGGAGGATGGTAAGGAATTACATTGTGTGTGACAATATAGAAATGCAAGCTGATACTATATTAAACTTAACGGTGTTCTGTCCACAACATATCCCAGCTGGCTGCCACCAAGGGGTGTGGAGGGGTGTCAGGAGGGGAGAAGGCACAGACCCCTCAGGGAAGAACTGGTCCTTCCCTTGGCATGCCCATCCTCTCTGCAGGATCAGAGGAGCTTGTGGAATCTCAGGAGGGCCCGGCCACCCCGCACAGGGGGCTGTGGTGTCAGGGAGTCACCCTGGGCTGGGATGTACTGAGCAGACCCTGGATATCTCTGCACTGGGCCCCTGACTGCCACCCTCAAAGCAGGCCCCTCCCATCCAGCTCAGACCCAGTACTCACCCAGGGAGATTTTCTCTCCAGAGTCTGCAGGGAGTAAGAAGACGAGGAGGGCTAGGGCAGAGATGAGCACACAGGGGATGAGCAGGTTGAGGCCATAGTAGAGAGTCCTGCGGCGGATGGTGACTGTGAAGGTCACGTCTGGGTAGGGTTCTTTGCAGCACTCGTAGAACTTTTCACTCCGCTTGCCCAAGATCCCTTCATTGCCGGGGGGCGGGTAGGGAGAGAGGAGGGAACCACCATTGAAACAATGGGACCCTGTTGGTTTTAAGGGGTTGTAACACACACATAGAGGCATGGAATTTGCTAAGTACAGAAAACTGGCTGTTTGAATAAATGCTTTAGTTTTAATATATATTTATTTAAGGGTACCTTAGTGATATTTGAACAAACTGGCAGATTTTTTTTTTTGACTGCAGATTATATGATTTTTTTATTTTTGTCACTTTATTTTTTAACTGAAGGATAATTGCTTTACAGAATTTTGTTTTGTCAAACAACAATAATCAACCATAGGTACACCCATGTCCCCTCCCTCCCGAACCTCCCTCCCATCCCTCTACCCATCCTACCCTTCTAGATTGTCACAGAGCCCTTGTTTGAGTTCCCTGAGTCATGTAGCAGATTCCCACTGGCTATCTATTTTACATATGGTATTGTAAGTTTCCATGTTACTCTCTCCATACATCTCACCCTCTTCTTCCTCCCCATCCCCCATGTCCATAGGTCTGTTCTCTATGTGTGTTTCTCCATTGCTGCCCTTAAAATTAATTCATCAGTGCCTCTTTCTAGATTCCATATATATGTGTAAGTATATGATATTTATATTTCTCTTTCTGACTTACATCACTCTGTATAATAGGCTCTAGGTTCATCCACTTCATTGGAACTGACTCAAATGCATTCCTTTTTACAGCTGAGCAGTACTCCACTGTAGATCTGTACCATAGCTTCTTGATTCATTCATTTTTCATTGGACATCTAGGTTGCTTCCATGTTCTAGCTATTGTAAATAGTGCTGCAATGAACACTGGGGTACATGTGTCTTTTTCAATTTTGGTTTCCTCAGGGTATATGTCTAGAAGTGGGATTGCTAGGTCATATGGTGGTTTTATTCCTAGTTTTTTAAGGAATCTCCATACTGTCTTCTATAGTGGCTGTATCAATTTACATTCCTATCAGCAATGCAAGAGGGTTCCCTTTCTTCACGCCCTCTCCAGTATTTATTGTTTGTAGACTCTTTGATGATGGCCATTTTGACTGGTGTGAGGTGGTATCTCATTGTAGTTTTGATTTGCATTTCTCTAATAATGACCAATGTTGAGCATCCTTTCATGCTAGGTCATAAAGTGTTAGCCATCTTTATGTCTTCTTTGGAGAAATGTTTGTTTAGGTCTTTTCCCACTTTTTGATTGGGTTATTTGTTTTTCTGGTATTGAGTTGTATGAGCTGCTTATATATTTTGGAAATCAATCCTTTGTCAGTTGTTTCCTTTGCTATTACTTTCTCCCATTCTGAGGGTTGTCTTTTCACCTTGTTTGTAGTTTCACTTGCTGTGCAAAAGTTGATAATGTTTAATTTAGTCCCACTTGTTTATTTTTATTTCCATTACTCTAGGAGGTGGGTCATAGAAATCTTCCTTTGATTTATGGCATCGAGTGTTCTGCCTATGTTTTCTTCTAAGAGTTTTATAGTTTCTGGTCTTACATTAGTTTTATAGTTTCTGGTCTTACAAAATGGTCTTTGATCCATTTTGAGCTTATCTTTATGTATGGTATTAGGAAGTGTTCTAATTTCATTCTTTTACAAGTAGCTGTCCAATTTTCCCAGCACCACTTACTGAAGAGGCTATCTTTGCTCCATTGTATATTCTTGCCTCCTTTTAAAAAAATAAGGTACCCGTAGGTGAGTGGATTTATCTCTGGGCTCTCTATCTTGTTCCATTGGTCAATATTTCTGTTTTGTGCCAAACTGTCTTGATGACTGTAGCTTTGTAGTATAATCTGAAGTCAGGACGGTTGATTCCTCCAGCTCCATTCTTCTTTATTAAGACTGCTTTGGCGATTTAGGGTCTTGTGTTTCCATATGAATTGTGAAATTTTTGGTTCTAGTTCTGTGAAAAATGCCATTAGTAATTTGATAGGGATCACACTGAATCTATAGATTGTATTTGGTAGTATTGTCACTTTCACAATATTGATTCTTCCTACCTAGGAACATGGACTATCTCTCCATCTGTTTATGTTGTCTTTATTTCATCAGTGTCTTATAATTTTCCATATACAGTTCTATGTTTCGTTAGGTAGGTTTATTCCCAGATACTTTATTCTTTTTATTGCAATGGTGAATGGAATTGATTCCTTAATTTCTCTTTTGGATTTTTCATTGTTAGTATACAGAAATGTAAGTGATTTCTGTGTATTAACCGTGTATCTCATGACTTTGCTGAATTCACTGATTAGCTCTAGTAATATTCTGATAGTTTCTTTTGGGTTTTCTATGTATAGTATCATGTCATCTGCAAACAGTGAGAGTTTTACTTCTTTTCCAATCTGGATTCTTTTTATTTCTTTTTCTTCTCTGATTCTCATAGTGAGGACTTCCAAAACTATGTTGAATACCAGTGGTGAGAGTGGACACCCTTGTCTTGTTCCTGATCTTAGAGGGAATGCTTTTAGTTTTTCACCACTGAGAATAATGTTTGTTGTGGGCTTATCATATATGGCCTTTACTATGTTGAGGTAGATTCCTTCTATGTCCATTTTTTTTGAAGTGTTTTTTAATCATAAATGGATGCTGAATATTATTAAAGGCTTTTTATGTATCTATTGAATGATCATATGGTTTTTTATCTTTCAACTTGTTAATATGGTATATCATATTGGTTCATTTGTGTATATTGAAGAATCCTTGCATCCCTGGAATAAATCTGACTTGATCATGGTGCATCTGCTTTTTAATGTGTTATTGAATTCTGTTTGCTAGAATTTTGTTGAGGATTTTTACATCTATGTTCATCAGTGATACTGGTCTGTAATTTTCTGTTTTTGTGTTGTCTTTGTCTGGTTTTGGTTTCGGGGTGATTGTGGCCTCATAGAATGAGTTTGGAAATGTTCTTTCCTCTGCAATTTTTTGGAAGAGTTTCAGAAAACTAGTCATTAGCTCTTCTCTGAATGTTTGACAGAATTTTCCTATCAAGCCATCTTGCCCTGGGCTTTAGTTTTTTGGGGGAGATTTTTTTATCACAGTTTCGATTTCAGCATTTGTAACTTGCTTCTTCATAATATCTATTTCTTCTTGGTTCAGTCTTGGGAAGTTGAAGTTTTCTAAGAATCTGTCCATTTCCTCTGTGTTGTCCATTTTATTAGCATGTAGTTGCTCATAATATTCTCTTATGATCCTTTGTGTTTCTATGTTACCTGTTGTAACCTCTTCTTTTCCATTTCTAATTTTATTTTTCTCCCTTTTTTCTTGATGAGTCTGGCTAGTGGTTTGTCAATTTTATTTATCTTCTCAAAGAACAAGCTTTTAGTTTTATTAATCTTTGCTATGTTTCCTATATTTCTTTGTCATTTATTTCTGCTCTGATCTTTATGATTTCTTTCCCTCTGTTGACTTTGGTTTTTTGTTGTTGTTGTTGTTCTTCTTTTTCCAGCTGCTTAAGATGTAGAGTTAGGTTGTCTATTTGATGCTTTTCTTATTTCTTGAGGTAGGACTGTATTGCTATCAACTTCCCTCTTAGAACTGCTTTTGCTAAATCCCATTGTGTTTTCACTGTCATTAGTTTCTAGAAATCTTTTGATTTCCCTTATTTCTTCAGTAACCTCTTTGTTATTTAGTAATGTATTATTTAATCTCCATGAGTTAGTGTTTTTTGCAGTTTTTTCCCCCCTGCAGTTGATATCCAGTATCATAGCATTGTTATCAGAAAAAATGCTTGATATGATTTCAATTTTCTTAAATTTATTGAGGCATGATTTGTGGTCCAAGATGCAGTCTCTCCTGGAGAATGATCTATGTGCACTTGAGAAGAAAGCATATTCTTCCTTTATTTTGATGGAAAGCCCTGAAGATATCAATCAGGTCCATTTGGTCTAATGTTTCATTTAAGGTTTGTGTTTCCTTATTGATTCCCTTTTGATGATTTGTCCTCTGGTGTAAGAGGGGGTGTTAAAGTCCCCTACTAGTATTGTGTTACTCTCAATTTCCCCTCTTATACCTGTTAGCATTTGCCTTATGTACTGAGGTGCTCCTATGTTGGGTGCATAAATATTTACAATTATAATGTCTTCTTGGATTGATCCCTTGATCATTATGCAGTGTCCTTCTTTATCTCATAATATTCTTTATTTTAAAGTCTATTTTGTCTGAAATAACAATTGCTACTCTGGCTTTCTTTTGACATTCAAAAGAAATATGGAATACCTTTTCCCATCCTTTTAACTTTCAGTCTGCATGTGTCTCAAGGTCTGAAGTGGGGCTCTTGTAGGCAGTGTATATATATGGGTCTTGCTTTTGTATCCAGTCAGTCAGTCTGTATCTTTTGGCTGGGGCATTTAATCCATTTACATTTAAGGTAATTATTGATATATCTATTCCTATTGTGGAGAAGGAAATGGCAACCCACTCCAGGATTCTTGCTTGGGAAATTCCATGGACAGAGGAGCCTGGCAGACTGTAGTCCATGGGATCACAAAGAGTCAGATGCAACTGAGTGACTAAATAGCATATTCTTATTGGCACTATCCTAATCATTTGGGGTTTGTTTTTGTCGTTTTTTTCCTTTCTCTTGTGTTTACTGGCTATGTAAGTCCTTTTAGTATTTGTTGTAAGGCTGGTTTGATGGTGCTAAATTCTCTTTACTTTTGCTTGTCTGTGAAGTTTTTGATTTATTCACCAATTTTGAATGAGATTTTTGCCAGGTATAGTAATATTAGCTGTAGATTTTTTTTTTCAGTACTTTAAATATACCCTGTCATTCCCTTCTGGCCTGCAGAGTTTCTGCTGAAAGATCCACTGTTAATCCTATGGGTTTTCCTTTGTGTGTTACTTGTTGCCTTTCTCTTGCTGCTTTCAATGTTCTTTCTTTGTGCTTAATCTCTGGTAGCTTGATTAATATGTGTCTTGATGTGCTTCTCTTTGGGTTTATCCTATAAGGGACTCTCTGCACTTGTTGGACTTGACTATTTTCTTTTCCATGTTGGGAAAGTTTTCAAGTATAATTTCTTCAAAAATGTTCTCAGTGCCTTTCTTTTCTTCTTCTTATTCCTCTGGGGCCCCTATAACTCAAATGGTGGTGCATTTAATATTGTCCCAAAGGTCTCTGAGGCTCTCCTCAATTCTTTTAATTTTTTTCCTTTATTCTGCTCTTCAGCAGTCATTTCCACCATTATATCTTCCAGCTCACTTATTCATTCTTCTGCCTCAGTTATTCTGCTACTGGTTCCTTCTGGAGTATTTTTAATTTCAGTAATTGTGGTATTCATTTCTATTTGCTTATTCTTAATTTCTTCTATGTCTTCGGTGATTGTATTAACTGTGTTAATTTTATCTTGCATTTTCTCCATTCTATTTTCAAGTCTTTGGAGCATCTTTCGGAGAAGGCGATGACACCTCACTCTAGTACTCTTGCCTGGAAAATCCCATGGACGGAGGAGCCTGATAGGCTGCAGTCCATGGGGTCGCAAAGAGTCAGACATAGCTGCGTGACTTCACTTTCACTTTTCACTTTCATGCACTGGAGAAGGAAATGGCAACCCACTCCAGTGTTCTTGCTTGGAGAATCCCAGGGACAGGGGAGCCTGGTGGGCTGTCGTCTATGGGGTCACACAGAGTTGGACACAACTGAAGTGACTTAGCAGCAGCAGCAGCAGCAGCAGCAGCAGGAGCATCTTTACTATCATTATTCTGAATTCTCTTTCAGGCAGACTGCTTATTTCCTCCTCACTGATTTGGCCTTGTGAGTTTCTACCTTGTTCTTTCATTTATGCTGTATTTCTCTGTTTTTTTCCTCTTTTTTTTTTTTCTAACTTGCTCCACTTGAGGTCTGCTTTTCTCAGGCTTTAGGGTTGTATTCCTTCTTCCTTTTGGTTTTTGCCCTTTGAGGGAAATGTTGGTTGAGTAATTTGTATTGACTT
Organism: Bubalus kerabau; assembly: GCF_029407905.1. Classification (NCBI taxonomy): domain Eukaryota; kingdom Metazoa; phylum Chordata; class Mammalia; order Artiodactyla; family Bovidae; genus Bubalus; species Bubalus kerabau. The sequence goes on from NC_073642.1 coordinate 30,139,176, forward strand.
CTTGTTAGGGGTGACTTGTGCCTATGTTCTAGTGGGAGGAGATCAAGTAGATCAGGTAGGTAATTACAGAAATGTTGGGACATATACACACACTTCCACACACATCAGATCAGATCAGTTGCTCAGTAGTGTCCGACTCTTTGCGACCCCATGAATCGCAGCACGCCAGGCCTCCCTGTCCATCACCAACTCCTGGAGTTCACTCAGACTCACGTCCATCGAGTCAGTGATGCCATCCAGCCATCGAATCCTCTGTCATCCCCTTCTCCTCTTGCCCCCAATCCCTCCCAGCATCAGAGTCTTCTCCAATGAGTCAGCTCTTCACATGAGGTGGCCAAAGTACTGGAGTTTCAGCTTTAGCATCATTCCTTCCAAAGAAATCCCAGGGCTGATCTCCTTCAGAATGGACTGGTTGGATCTCCTTGCAGTCCAAGGGACTCTCAAGAGTCTTCTCCAACACCACAGTTCAAAAGCATCAATTCTTCGGCACTCAGCCTTTTTCACAGTCCAACTCTCACAACCATACATGACCACAGGAAAAACCATAGCCTTGACTAGACGAACCTTTGTTGGCAAAGTAATGTCTCTGCTTTTGAATAGTTATAACCAAAGTATTCTAAAGAAGAGTACAGGAGATTGACTTGGTGAGCAGGGGAAACCAAAAGTGATATTGACCAATTAAAAGCAGAGCTAACTAATGCTCAATCTGGAAAACTGGGCCTGAGAGGAGTACCACATGAGGAATATAGCAAAGAGAGCTCAACAATTTAACTTACTTGGTGAAAAAAGAAAGTGTATAGGAAAAAAGGGAGAAGAAAAAAAGAGAAAAATAAAAAAGAGGAGAGGGAGAGAAAAGAGAAAAGGAAGGGGTGGAAAATAGGGTTAAAAAGAGAGAGAAGAGAAAAAATAGAAAAGCAAAGATAAATGGTTGTATGTGAGAAAGATTCATATATATTCAGGAATAGCTACAGCCGGTAAAGAATTATAAAGAAAAGCAGTTGAATATATCAAAAAACAAAATCAGAAACATCACCAAAAGAAAAAAAGGTGAAAAAGAAAAAAAATCTTAAAATGATTTTTTTTTTTAAATGAGAAAAACAAAGAGGAAAAGAACACCTCTTTTGCAGGTATGGAAAACCACAGCACCACAAAAGGCTAATATGAAGGTAGAAATATGTAGGGGGAATAAACAGTGGATTTATAAGAAAAAAAGTTCTCAAGGTCATAGTTCTTGGTTGTGGAGTCTGCTCCCATAGATGGGGTTGGATTAGTGTCCTGTTATGTTTTCCTGGTTGGGGGTGCTTGTGCCTGTGTTCTGGTTGATGGAGCTGGATTTCATCTCTCTGAAGGGTGGTGCAGTGTCCAATAGTAGGTTTTGGGGTGTCTATGGGTTCAATATGTCTTTGGGCAGTACTTCTGGCTTTGGCAGTGTTAGATATGTCTATTTCTGCAACCGTGTCAAACTGGCCGTCTCAACATAGCTTCACTGCTGAACTGGAAGATTTTTTTACATATTTGAATTACACATGCTACTGACTGAGTGTGTCCCCCCGAAGTTCACATGCTGAAATCCTAACCTCCATAGTGATGGTTATTTGGAGGTGAGGGCCTTAGGTGGTGATTAGGTTATAGAGGGAGCCTCAAGAATGGGATTAGTGCCCTTATAAAAGGAACCCTAGAGAGATCTCCTGTCCCTTTTGCCATGCGAGGACACAGCCTGAAGACCTTTGTCTATGAACCAGGAAGCAGGTCCTCACCAGACACTGAGTCTGCCAACCCATTGATCTTGAGCCCTTAGTCTCCCAACTTTGAGAAATAAATGTCTGTTGTTTATAAGCCACCTGGTCTATGGCATTCTGTTACAATAGTCGGAATGGACTAAGACACCATGATTATAAATAATACACTGTAACTGCTAAGTCACCTCAGTCATGTCCTACTCTATACAACCCCATAGACGGCAGCCCACCAGGCTTCCCCATCCCTGGTATTCTCCAGGCAAGAACACTGGAGTGGGTTGCCGTTTCCTTCTCCAATGCATGAAAGTGAAAAGTGAAAGTGAAGTTGCTCAGTCGTGTCTGACTCTTAGCGACCCCATGGACTGCAGCCTGCCAGGCTCCTCCGTCCATGGGATTTTCCAGGCAAGAGTACTGGAGTGGGGTGCCATTGCCTTCTCCAATACACTGTAAACTCAATACCATTATAAACATAATTATTATTTTTCTATTTAAATCATTAAATACAGGTTCTCATCAACTGCAATTTGCTGTCCCACCTGATTTTAGGGATGGAGCAGATCTGAGTGATATACAGACGCCCATACTTGCACTGACCTTACCATAACTGCAAGTTCCTCATGGAAAGCACTGCATTTTCCAATTGGTTTTTTGTGTGTGTCTAAGCCTAGAGCTCTCAGTAAATCATGGAGAATGCTGCAGGGTTCAATAAGTGCTCATGCTGAAAAGCAGAGTGGAAAATCCCAGCCTTTTTAAGCCAGCACAGTAATAAAGCAGCTTCCTTCTAGGTTGCCAGTATTGCTGGGCTTACCCACAAGGTCCCATTCTCCATTTGGGATATAGCCGCTAATGTCTGCCTCCTGCATTTGCAGATCCAAGGACCATCCTCCATAAGACCAGGACCCAAACTTCAGTTTGCACTGCTGCACATCAAAGGGGAACCAGCGCACGTCGATGTAGCAGGAGCTCTTAAAGATGCCTACACGGGCAATAAGACAGACCAAGACCTGTGTTAGACACACAGCTGTTGGTGGGAATGCAAATTGGTGCAGCCACTACGGAAACAGTACAAAGGCTCCTCAAAAAATTATAAATAGAACTAAATATGATCTTGTAATCCCACTCCTGCATATACATCCAAAGGAAACAAAATTGGTATCTTAAAGATCTATCTGCACCCATATTCACTGCAGCATTACTCACAACAGTCAAGACATAGAAACAACCTAAGTGTTTGTTGATGGATAAATAAATAAAATAAAAAATATATGTATCTATAATTAAATTTATATGGATTATATGCAATATATTCCTGATGATTATTATTATTCAGCCTTTAAAAAGATGAAAATCTTGCCATTTCCAACAACATGGATGAACCTGGAGGACCTTATGCTAAGTGAAATAAGTCAGACACAGAAAGACACATCCTGTATAATATCATTTACGTGAAGAATTTGAAAAAAATAAATTTGAACTCAGAAACAGAGAGCAGAATAGTGATTGCCAAGGGCTGGAGGATGGCAGAAATGGGGGAGAAGTTGATCAAAGCGTACAAACTTTCAGTTGTAAGAGGAGGATTCACTGTGAGGATCTAATATATAGCACCATGACTAGAGTTAAAATTTCAAGTATGCCTGAAATTAACTATGTGAGGTGATGGGTATGTTAATCTGATTGTTGAAATAAATGGTTTCACAACATGTGTGCATGTGTGTGTGTGTATGCATGTGTAAACATATCATACACTCACACACACACTTACATATAAGTGCATTCATGCTAAGTCACTTCAATCGTGTCTAACTCTTTGCGACTCTATAGATTGTAGCCTGCCTGGCTCCTCTGTCCATGGGATTCTGGAGTGGGTTGCCATGCCCTCCTCCAAGGGATCTTCCCAGCCCAGGGATCGAACCCATGTATATACATACATATATATGACACAGATATATATATACACACACACATATGTATGTGTATATATGTGTGAATGTATATATGATATATACATTTGTCAACTACACCTCGATAATGCTGGAAAAAAAATGCACAGCAATTCCTTGGTCTCCATCTCATACACTGTTCATAATACACACAGCCTGCCCTTCATGGAGTGAAACTCTTGCTGGCCTGATCAAAGGTTGGCAAATTAAATGATGCATCATTACGGATACTCTGCATGTCTCAGGATCAATGCTCTGCACATATCCCCTGGACCATTTGTGCTCCCTTTAGGAGGAGGAGGTGTGAATACCAGAGTCTCTCACTTGGGTGTGACTAAAGAGGCTTCAATCCATTCTGCCCACCCAAACAGTAGCTAAACCTATCCAGAACAAGCTGGGTCTTTTTGGAAAAATCTCTAGAAAAGAAGTTCAGCTGAGGCCCTACTGTCTTTTACATTTCAAAGACTATACTGACATTTTCTATTCTGAGATATCTGTGCAAAAAATTAAATGTTCTGTAAACTTTCTCATGCCATGCACGTGCATCTCCAAATTCTAAACAGTAAGAGACATGTAAAGAATGTTAAAAAATCCAATACAAGCTGATAAAAATAATGAAGCGCTTAGAAACAGACTCTGAAAGTTGTGTGTGTGTGTGTGTGTGTGTGTGTGTGTTTGGTGAGGAGTGGAAGGAGCATTTTCTTTATGTTAAAAATTGAGGAAATATTTGGTTTATCTAGAAATATATGTGGAAGATAATTTTAACTCGCTTGAATTCTAGATTATAAACAGAAGAAAAACTAACAGGTTTTAGATGAGGAGGTAGTGTTTGGACAAAAATTAGTTTCCACTGAAAAGGACAGGACAAGCTGGCAGGGAGTTTCCCAGCACGTCACTGAGATAAGCCCATTCCAGTGGGCTTTTATGCCCTTTTATGCCCATTTATGCCCAAGTGCTCCCTGCTGTCCAGAGAAGGACCAGAAGGCAGTGATGGCACAAACAGCTAAGGGTCCCAGTGTTCTCAGGGACAGGCCGGTGCTCTATAAATCTGCTGCTGCTGCTACTAAGTCACTTCAGTCGTGTCCGACTCTGTGCGACCCCATAGACGGCAGCCCACTAGGCTCCTCTGTCCCTGGGATTCTCCACGCAAGAATACTGGAGTGGGTTGCCATTTCCTTCTCCAATGCATGAAAGTGAAAAGTCAAAGTGAAGTCGCTCAGTTGTGCCCGACTCTTAGCGACCCTATGGTCTGGAGCCTACCAGGCTCCTCCGTCCATGGGATTTTCCAGGCAAGAGTACTGGAGTGGGGTGCCATTGCCTTCTCTGATTTAGAGAAAGGAAATGCCTCAAAACTCAGAGAATAGTTGAAAAAAACAAGTGAATGGAGGAAGGGACTCAGGGACCCCCTCACCCACAACCAAACTGTGAAAGGATAATAGATTTCCTGTCTCCTCAAGTCTCTTTAAACGGGATTTGCAGCATCACATCCAGTGTCTGCAGGAATCTGGAAGTCATTACAGACACTGCCCTCTCATTATTGGGCTAGATCCCCTGAAACCCTCATTGCCGGCAGAAAATGAACTCTGTAGCTGTAATATTCCATTTCTATGAAATGACCAGAAAAAGAGACTCTCTAGAGACAGAAAGCAGGTCAGTGGTTGCCGGTGGCTGGCAGTGAGGGTGGGGATTAACTGCAAACAGGCAAAAGGGATCTTTAGGGGGGTGATGGCAAATGTTCTAGAACTAGATTGTAGTCGTGGTCCTAAAACTCTGTCAATGTACTAAATATCATTGAATCATCTACCTAAAATGGGTCAGTTGTATGATATGTAATTTATAATACATATCAATAATGTAATTTATAATATCTCAATAATGCTGTTAAAAAATAAAACTGTGACGGGAAAAAAAGTCATTTCATAACCAAGTCTATTTCAAAGCTTCCACTTGAAACACCTTTTGCCTGTTCAGTTGCTAGAGCAGAGCAGCTTCCCAGACAGGTCTATGTGACCCCAGGTACAGGCTTGCTGCCCAAACCAGACTGCCCCACACCCTCCAGCCAGGGTAGGGGAGACTCCCACAGTCAAAGCTCAGTGTGCCCTCCTGACGGACTCCAGGGGCCGTGGAGGCTGGGACACAGGCACGGGGCCCAGAGGGGCTGCGTACAGAGGACTCGTGGGTCAGGAGTGCTGCTCCTGTGGCTGAAAATGGCCCCAACCTTCAATACAACCCACAGCCCCATATTCTTCTGCATGGATGACTGCTGGAGATCATTTTCCACAATAGCCCTCATGATAAAAGATACAACTTCTAGGCCTGCTGTAAAAGAGTGTACAGTGATGGAAGACCCTCTCCAAGCTCTGTGTTAGGAAGAAGGTTTGCAAGGCCTGAGGGAGGCGAGGAGGGGTTGAGGAAGAAGCAAGGAAGCACAAGCTGTAAGACAGAAAACCTGAAAAGTCTGAAGTCCTTCCATCTCTGCAGACAACAGTGGATGGTATCTGCTTATGATCAGTTCAGTCCCTCACACATTTGTTTACCTCCACGTGAGCCAGGCCCCTGGTTGATGAGTGGTGGTTCTAATAGAAATAAACACAGCTCCTTCCTTTGGGGTGCTTATCCTCTGTTAACCCGGAAGAGCACAAAAACCACCACCCAGGAGGCAGAGCCAGCTCTACTGTGAGCACTGTGTGTGTGTATATGTGTGTGTGTGTGTGAGTGTGTGTGTATATGTGCAATATGTAGAGTGTGTAGTGTGTGGTATGCTTCTGTGTAATGTGTCTATTTGTGTGATGTGGTGTGTGTATGTATGTGTATGGTGGGTAATGTGTATTCATGTGGGGTGTGTGTGTGTTATGCAGTATGTGTGTGTGGTATGTGGGCTGGTAGTGAGGTGGGAGGTGGCTGCAGGCTGCCTGGGAGCAGGAAGTTAAACAAACAGTTGCAGTAGGGGAAATAACTCTGGGAAAGAACATGTGAAAAACCATCCAGGAGGTTTTTAAAAAATCTGTTAGTATCTCAAGGCCAGGAAGCCCAAGTCTCCCACCACATGGCTACTCATGAGTGGCCCAGGGCCCTGCGAACTGATAGGAATGATGGGCTGGTGAGAGGAGATTCAATCCAAGGAAGCAGTTATCCATCAGCTGTCTGAGAAGAGACACGCTTTCAGGAAGAAACCATCAGATCTCACCTCTAAGATGTGAGAAACCATCAGATCTCACCAGCAAGATGCACTGGGCTTTACTGTGCATGCTCAAGAAGCCAGCCCAGCAAGGTCAACACCTGGAGGGCAGCACCTGCCCGGGTATCCAGTGCAGTGGGAAGGAAAATTGGGGTTGTGAGGGAAGAAATGGCCAAGGGATTGGCTTGCAGATTGTAAGAAGGATGGGAATGACCTAACAAAGGAGATTCGTTTCAGTTGTGGAAGAAATTTAGACAACACAAGACAGACAATAAGGACAGAGGGCATGTGCTGGCAAAGACAGCTTGAGCCATGATCCCAAGACCAAAAAAAAAAAAAAAACAAAAACCCAGGAAGACAGCATTGCCACATTCAGGGAATATACAGGGGCGTGGAGGAGAAGAAGGCAAGAGCAGCAGGCATGTGTGATAGCTAAGGATGCCCAGAGCACAGAGCTAGCTGCTGCCCCTGGGGGCACCATAGGGCACCCCAACCTCCCTCACACTGTCTAAATGCAGGGAACAAAGGGAGTGGTACTTACCTGGAGGGAGGTACTGGCAGTGCCCAGAAGAATTCACTAACACATTGGTGTGGAACGTAGCATCAAACCGTTCATCAGCACTAGAAACAAGAGAAGGATCCATGAACCAAGCCGGCCAGGCAGTGGGTTCCCCATGCCCTTGGGGTGGTTGTTTCCGTGGTCTGAGAAGCTCTGAGAAAGGCTGTTGCTTTCAGGTGGGGCAGCTGGCAGCAGTGTGAGAGCCCCATGTGGGGCTGACCTGGAAGGTCTTCCCAGAGGACAGGGGGATGGGGCCAATGCCCTCCTCCATTTCACAGGGATGCTGATTTTTTCCACATGCATGTAAAACAAAGCTCTTAGCAAAAACGAAACCTGAAGACAACTTAGGAGGTCATTACAGATGAGACATTTCAATCTATCTACAGGAGACAAGAGTGTAGGGAGGTGGGGGAGCAAAGTGCCTCTCTATCAGCCCAGAAGAGTGGGATTTGGACCCACTGTATTCAAGGCTTTAGTTTCAGCCCCATGAATGGGTCCAAAACTCAGATGATGCTTGATAAATCCATCTTGAGTGATTGAGGCTGCAGGTGCCCAGGGGAGCTGGGCAGCCTTTAGGGGTACCAGGCTCCAGGACTGGTGATGACAGGTGGAGAGAACAGAATCAGGTTCAAGTTAAGATAAATGCACCCCAGCCGCACCCCTAACCATGCTCAGAACCTCCTCCAGACGGCAGTGACCAACCTGGTTAAAAGAAGGCACACAAAACAGGAAGGAAAAAATAATTAAGACAAAAAGCCCTGAACATCCAGGTCTTTCACTTTCTGTGTTCTGACACTTTGACATCTGGGGCTTTGCTGACCCTGGACGGACTGTCCCCATCACCCCACTGCCCCAGATTAGCCAATTCCTGGAGATAGCAAACAACTCAATCAAATGAAAACCAACTAATCCAGAGCCCACACCCCAACTAGCTCCTTTATGGAGTTCTTATCTCCTGGCCACCATCCACCCACCCTAATCACCGCAGGGGTAGACACCAGACAAATAGCAACAAGCCATATGCATCAGAGCCTGCTGAAAGCATTCCAAGTTCTAGCCATGCTTACCTTGCCTCACCGCTTCCCTGTGGAAACCACAATAAAGGCTTTTAAGCACGTCTTCTCCCCAAGCCCTCTGCCTTCTGATTGACCCTGGTGCTTCCCTGTGTGGCCCTGTGTGGCCCTGTGTGGCGAGCAAGCCTCCTGTTTCTAGGGAACTGTGAGTATCTAATAAACTTCCTTCCTTCATCATTTCTGTGTCTGCATCTTACCATACCTGATTAAAACATATCCTTAAAATACTGCTCTCAGTTCAGCTCAGTTCAGTCGCTCAGTCATGTCCAACTCTTCGTGACCCCATGAATTGCAGCACGCCAGGCCTCCCTGTCCATCAACAACTCCCGGAGTTCACTCAAACTCACGTCCCTTGAGTCGGTGATGCCATCCAGCCATCTCATGCTCTGTCGTCCCCTTTTCCTCCCGCTCCCAATCCCTCCCAGCAACAGAGTCTTTTGCAATGAGTCAACTCTTCGCATCCTGCCCTATGTATGAATAAAAACTAAATGGCCTTAAGAAAATGTAGGCAGCCAGTCATGGTACCAGCACCATGAGTTAAATTCCCCTCCTTTTAGCAACTGGAGGACCTCTGCTATGGGCTGCCCATGTCTCCAGAGCCTCTGCAGTCTTTTCTGTCTCCAGCATTCTCTAAAGGGGAAAGTCACCATCACGAGATGTCTGAGGCCAGGCTTCATTGTGAGAGACACAGTCAAGGATAGAGATAAGAAAGACCCAAGAAGAAACTGACAATGAAAGGAATGAAAAATCCTTTCATTCAAAAATAAATGAAAATCTTTTATTGAAAAGAAAATAAAAAATAAAATCCTTTCAAAAAATAAAAAAAGTAATACCCTCATAAAAATTCAAATGGATATTGCATTTAGAAAAACAGAGGGCAATATGGAAGTTAAATATGATCTATGAAATACATATTTAAAAATGGGTGGGAGGTTTGGCTGGTAAGAATCACTGAGATGAAATAGAAGACAGAAGGGATGAGGGTCTCAAAGTAAAGGCTGAGGAAATTCACTCAACAGAAGTGGAGGAAACATCAGGGGAGTGGGAGGGAGAGAAATCACATGGAGAAATTTTAGAGCTGAAGGAAACCCCTAAAGTATGAAGACAAAAAAAAAAAAAAAAAAAACACGGTGTTTTCAAGAACATTCAGGTGTTTCTTATGTATATTTTCTTGGCCATGGACTTGATCATCAGCTCCAGAAAAAGGAGAGTGAACACTAAAGAAGAAGAAACAAACTTTCAGACTAAACTTAAAGATCCAGAAAAGGGATTTTCAGGATGAACTGTGTAGAGGGTGTAGTAAAAGGGTTGGAGGTCCAAATTACAGCAAGATATGAGGGGTCTTTGAAGAGAGTAAAGTGTATTCAGAGTAATGAACAGAAGAAACAACAAGATGGAAAACACCACAGATTTGATGACGGACTCATTGTTTTAAAAAACCTTTAATTAAAAAACAGCACCAGAAACTTCAGGAAAAACTGTACAAGCTAGCTTTGGTTTGAAGATAAAAAATGTGATGCTGCTGAAAGGAAGGAGGAAGACTAAGCTATGATAAAATAATAATCCTCCTAGATGAAGGTCACATCTACTCCCTCACTTGTACACACATTCAGGGAGTGAGGAAGAGGAAGGCTCAAGATATAAATATTCTTTGCTTGACAGCAGCCTGTACCCAGGTGTCCTAATGAGACACCAACAGTGACTGGGTGCCAAATAGCTGAGCACGTGGGCCTTCACAAACTCACCCTGGATTTTACCCTGCTTTTTAAATTAGGGTCTCTGGAACTCCAAGATTCTGTGGAGGTGCTTCAGGTTTCTATAAGTGTTTGATTCCAAGTTTCTTTTCCTTGTGTTTCAAAATACAAATAAAAATCCAAACACACTCAAACAATTGTTTTCAAAATCTTAACTCTTCAGACACTCAATGTATTCATTAACATGGCCCGTTTGACTACTTTACTGGGGAAAGTTTAGCTTACAACTCCTGTTGCCATGAATACTGCATGTATTTGGAACTCTTGGAAATGAGTCATCCAGTAAGATTTCAGGTTTGCAGTATTACTCTATTAAAACAATTCACATTGGATCCTACAATTCCAGCATAGAACCTGCATCTGCCTTGACATCTCTCCCCACCTCTGTAGCAACAAAGGCAGAAAGCACAGTGTGATGCTGGCAGAGCTTTGCTTATTTTAAGCTTGGGTGTCAACTTGTCTAATTTTTATAGTAATAATAAAGACTGTGGGCAACTGTTAGTGATTAATTTTGGATGGAAAACATACACACAGCTCCTTCTTCACGGATTTGAATCAATTTAACTGAAGAGACTCTAGAGATCACAAGGCAAGTAGGTAAAAAAGATAAAAATCTGTTACCATTAGCAACAGCTTACCTTTGTGACTCAGTGATTTCTGAATATGGTTCAACCAAAATAGAATACTGAGATAAACGGAACTGTACCACTGGCATCATCATCAAAATTCAAATCTTAATACTCAGTGTGGAAGTTTTAGGTTCTTTCCCACAGGCAAATTGATTTTATATGTAAATGATATAAAAGTAATTCTGGTAATAATTATGTGCTAATACCACTTTATCTGTTTTCACCATTAGGGCTGGAGATAAACTTTGTTTGAAAAGGGGTCCTGTGCTAAAATCTGAGTCTGAAAACAGGAAGGGGATGAAAAGTCCCTGCGAAATACGAGTAACCAAAACTATGTCAAGGACCTGACAGGCGACACCACCAGGAATGCCCAGGACACATGGCACCCCAGCCTTTGTAGGCAGCAGACTCTGGTCACCCTGGAGGCTGGGTGGGCCCATATAACTCATTTTCTTTCTCTGTGCTGGTGTGCATATGAAACCTTCTGTATTCAAGTTTTAGGAACTGGTCAAACATTTATATTTTTTTCTTGACTACTGGAAAACAGGGTGCACCCTCAGAGCTTTTGACAACCCTGGCACATGGCTCTTCACTCCCCTCAAAAGCTCTTCTCTCTGGCTGCCATGGTCCCCGTCCAGCAAGTGATGGATAGATGAGCTGGGCACCCCCACCGAGAGGTGCTCATGGAGAGGGAGGGTTATTTAAGCCCAATATTCAAGGTGCGGGTCCTACATCATCAGAGGACTCCTGGAAGGGCTCTAAAGATGCACAGAAGGCTCAAAAGTGGAAAGGTGAGGGTGTTGCCAGCAGAAAGGGCAGTCTGGTCACACGCCTGGAGATAGACTGGACCAAGGGAGGCTTCACGAAGGTAAGGTGTGGTTGGAGCAGGGGTGAGTGAGATGCTGCCCCAGGCAGCAAGGCAAGTACTAGAGGGGCTTGAGAGCAAACCACCAGTGGCTGTGCCTGCAGGACCCAAGGGCCCATCCTTACAGGAGGATTTCAAACTCTGCTTCCAGATGTCCAGCAGCACAGGCAGGCAGAGCCCAGGGGGCACAAGTGAACCCTGGGGGTCTGGGCTAAGATTGCTCCCTCCTCCTCATCCCCAGGGTGTAACACAGTGCTAGATCCGGCCCTGGGAAGTGCTCCTGGCACTGGAAGCTGCTGCTGCTGCTAAGTCGCTTCAGTCGTGTCCGACTCTGTGCGACCCCATAGACAGCAGCCCACCAGGCTCCCCTGTCCCTGGGATTCTCCAAGCAAGAACACTGGAGTGGGTTGCCATTTCCTTCTCCAATGCATGAAAGTGAAAAGTGAAAGTGAAGTCGCTCAGTTGTGTCCAACTCTTAGCGACCCCATGGACTGCAGCCCACCAGGCTCCTCCGTCCATGGGATTTTCCAGGCAAGAGTACTGGAGTGGGTTGCCATTGCCTTCTCCGACACTGGAAGCAGAGCCCTCCAATCCCAGCTCAGTGCGGTCTCTGCTTATCTCACCTGGCAGCCCCGATCCCCACCTCTGAGCAAAAAACCCAGGGCCAATACACTGCTGCCAAGAGCACACTGCGGGCTCCTGAGGTGAGGACTGTCATGAATAGGGTCTCGGGCACCATCAGAACTGTTTCCCCTGAGGTCACATGGTCCTCAAAAGACAGAAAGAGGGAGAGCAGAAAAGACAAAAATGATCTTAATTTTCCTAACACAAAAAAGAAATCATGATTACATGATGAGGATCGAGATGTCAGTAACGCTACAGTGGCAATTACATTGCAATATAAATGTGAATCAGGGATTCCCTAGTGACTCAGCGGTAAAGAACCGGCCTGCAATGCAGAAGCTGCAAGCGCTGCAGGTGGCGCAGGTTTGATGCCTGGGTGGAGAAGATCCCCTGGAGGAGGATCTGGCAACCTACTCCAGTATTCTAGCCTGGACAGAGAAGTCTGGCAGGCTACAGTCCATAGGGTCACAAAGCGCCAGACACAACTGAAGTGACTTAGCACATGGCACATACACCTGTATCAAATCAACACACTGTACATGGTAAACATACAGTATTTTATATATACCTTAATTATATCTCAATAAAATAATAAAGTTTAAAATATTGTAAGAAAAAAGTATGTAAAGAAAAAAGAGGAAATCCATCTATCTCAACCAACTGTAAATGGAAGGTGTCATTTATCTTAAATCTCTTAATAAAAAATAAAGCTGCCAATTACATGTTAAGATACCACTGATGCCTAGATTTCAGAGGAAAAGTATCTGTAGAGAAAAGATCAATTTTGTTTCAAAAATGACTAGTTAAGTCCTTTATCTGGGTATTTTTATTTTGCTTTATATTTTATTCTAAAGTGTTAGGACAGATTCAAATTATAGCAATGTGACTTGTCATAGATGGTGACCAAAAAGTCTTGAGCAGAACTGAAATTTCATGGTTGTTTCTACCTTTCAGAGATCCTAGGAGGCAGAGATCTAGGCATTAGCAGGAGGCTTCCAGAAGAATTTATCAATATCTTTTCTTTAATCACCAATTTACTGTTACATGGTATATAACATGGATGTAATGATAACAATCAGATGTAACACTGCATAGATTATAACAATGTTACAACAGTGTTAAAAATGATATAACATAATAATGGATGCTTGCTCCTTGGAAGAAAAGCTATGACAAACCTAGATAACATATTAAAAAGCAGAGATACTACTTTGTGGACAAAGGTCGTCCATATAGTCAAAGCTATGATTTTTCCAGTAGTCACGTATGGATGTGAGAGTTGGACCATAAAGAAGGCTGACTACTGAAGAATTGATGCTTTTGAACTGTGGTGCTGGAGAAGACTCTTGAGAGCCTGTTGGACTGCAAGGAGATCAAACCAGTCAACCCTAAAAGAAATCAACCCTGAATATTCATTGGAAGGGCTGATGCTGAAACTGAAGCTCCAATACTTTGGCCGTCTGATGTAAAGAGTCGACTCAATGGAAAAGACCCTGATGCTGGGAAAGATTGAAAGTAGGAGGACAAGGGGATGACAGAGGACTAGATGGTTGGATGGCATCACCAACTCAATGGACATGAGTTTGAGCAAGCTTCAGGAGATGGTGAAGGATGGGGAAGCCTGGCGTGCTGCAGTCCATGGGGTCGCAAAGAGCCGGACACAACTGAGCAACTGAACAACAAATAACAGTGTTATAAATATGGGATAAATGTTACCACGGAATATGTCAAGTTTCTGGGTTCCCAATTTTGTTTCTTGATTAACAAAGGACTATTTCTGATCCAGGACAACATCATTTTAATCACTACAACAGTATGGAAACATTGGTATTTGGCAGGCTAAGTCCTCCAACTTTGTCCTTTGTTTAAAAATTATCTTACCTATCCCTTGGCCCTTTATTCATGTCCAATTCCAAGAAGACTGAGTGGAGCCTTCAGTTGGAATCACATAAAATTTACAGACTAGTTTGGGAGATTTTGACATCTTTATGGTATTGAGTTTTCCCAGAAATAAATATATAACTCATCATTTACTTTGGTCTTAGATTTTTTCAGTTGACATTTTTTAATACCTGCAGATATTAGAAATAAGATTTAATTACATTTTCTAAATGTTGCAAGAGTAAAGATATACATTCATATTTTCATACTTGTATCCAAAATATTTTGTCTAGACAGTCTCTAAGAGTTCTTCATGTAAAAAAGTCATAGAGTCTGAATGATGATAATCTAGTTTGTTGTTGTTTAGTCGCTAAGTCTTGTCTGACTCTCCGCAACCCCATGGACTGTAGCCCACCAGACTCTTCTGTCCATGGGATTTCCCAGGCAAGAATACTGGAGTGGGTTGCCATTCCCTTCTCCAGGGGATCTTCCCAACCCAGGAATTGAACTTGTGTCTCCTGCATTGCAGGTGAATTCTTTATCACTGAAACATATTCCTTTCTAATTCTCAATGTTTTGTTCTTTTACTTTTTTATTATTTAAATTCATACCATTATTAAGATATTTTTAAGTGATCTTTATTCTGCCTGCTTGCTGCTAAGTTGCTTCAGTCGTGTCCGACTCTGTGTGACCCCATAGATGACAGCCCATCGGGCTCCCCCGTCCCTGGGATTCTCCTGGGTTGCCATTTCCTTCTTCAATGCATGAAAGTGAAAAGTGAAGGTGAAGTCGCTCAGTCGTGTCCGACTCTTAGCGACCTCATGGACTGCAGCCTACCAGGCTCCACTGTCCATGGGATTTTCCAGGCAAGAGTACTGGAGTGGGTTGCCATTGCCTTCTCCGGATCTTTATTCTAGACCAGCCAAAACTATGAAGACAGTAAAGTTAAATGGCTTCCAGGAGTTGGAGGTAGAAAGGGATGAATAGGAAAAAGCACAGAAGATTTTTAAGGCAGTGAAACTATTCTGTATGCTACTATAATGCTGGATACATGTCATTATACCTTTGTCCACACCCATACAATGTACAACATAAAGAGTGAGCCCCAGGGTAAACCATGTACTTTGGGTGTATATTGCTGATCCTGTTCACACTGTCCACATTGTTCGCTGAACCCAGGGTGGGTGAGGCACAAGCTAAGAGGCTGGAAGAAGACTTGAGGATCTGTAGGAAATACAGACACATTTATTCTCTTCTGGCAACAGCCATAGCATAACCTAATACAACATCACCTCTCTTCTGGCTGACACAGCAGCCGTAACAGTATTCTCTCCTAGTTGACACAGCAGCCATGGCAGTAGACACGCTATATTCTATCCTCTTGTGGCTGACCCAACGGACAGCCATGACGCAGCAGTAATGCTGCCACTTTCCAGGTGGAGTTCACATATCCCTACAGCACAAAGTAGCTCGTGACCAAGCAAGTACCTGCTTGTGATGGGCATGTGCACTGGTTTAAATGAGCTCAGCTGATACACAGTCATTATTTACAAGATGTGGGGCCAGAGAGCCTGAACATGCCATCTTGGCTAATTTGCTCTCTCCCCACAGGGTGATAATTATTTGTCAGTGTTGGCTCATCAACTGCAACAAATAAACATTGTTGTTCAGTCACTAAGTCATGCCTGACTCTTTGCAATCCCATGGACTGCAGCACACCAGGCTTCCCTGTCTTTCAGTATCTCTTGGATTTGCCCAAACTCATGCTCATTGAGTCAGTGATGTCATTCAACCATCTCATCCTGTTGCTCGCTTCTTCTCTTGCCCTCAATCTTTCCCAGAATCAGGGTCTTTTCTGATGAGCCAGTTCTTTGCATCAGGTGGCCAAAATATTGGAGTTTCAGCTTCAGCATCAGTTCTTCCAACGAACATTCAGGGCTGATTTCCTGTAGGACTGAGTGGTTGGATCTCCTTGCTGTCCCAGGGGCTGTTACGAGTCTTCTCCAGCAACACAGTTTGATAGCATAAATTCTTTGGTGCTCAGCCTTCTTTATGGTCTACCTCTCACATCCATACATGACTACTGGAAAAACCCACAGATTTGACTAGATGGACCTTTGTCAGAAAAGTGACGTCTCTGCTTCTTAATACACCACTCTGGTGGAAGTGTTCATAATGGGGTAGGCATTGCATGTGTGAAGGGAGGGGTATATGGGAAATCTGTGAACCTTCTCAATTATGCTGGGGATGTAAAACTAAAGTATATTTTAAAGAAATAAATAGATTCAATTATGTTAACTATTTTTTCTATTTTCTCTAGAATCAGCTTATATTTTTCTAGAAAAAATAAATCCTGGCTAAATTTCCAAATTTATCACCATAAAGTTGTCCATAATATTCTATTTTAAAAATGCCATCTATGGATATAGACTTCTTTTATATCTAATAAACATTTATTTGTATCTTCTTTACTTTCTTGATAATTATTCCCTGAGGCATGTTCATTTTATTGGTTCTTTTTAAAACTATTTATTCCTTCTTGATTTCTATCTTATTTTTCTCATTTAATAAGTCTGTACTCTTTTCTTTATTTTTGTTTATTTATGTAATATTTTTCTAAGTTCTTGTGATTGGTATTAATAATTAATTCAAATTTTGCTTTTAAAACCTTGTGGATCACAACTAACTGTGGGAAATTCTTAAAGAGATGGGAATACCAGACTGTCTTACCTGCCTCCTGAGAAACCTGTATGTAGGTCAAGAAGCAACAGTTAGAACCGGACATGGAACAATGGATTGGTTCCAACTTGGGAAAGGAGTACATCAGGCTGCATATTGTCACCTTGCTTATTTAACTTACATGCAGAGTAGATTATGTGAAATGCCGGACTGGATGAAGCACAAGCTAGAATCAAGACTGCTGGGGGAAATAACAATAACTTCAGATATGCAGATGACACCACCCTTATGGCAGAAAATGAAGAGGAATTAAACAGCCTCTTGATGAAAGTGAAAGCAGAGAGTGAAAAAGCTGGCTTAAAACTCAACATTCAAACAATGTAGATTGTGGCATCCGGTCCTATCACTTCATGGCAAATGGGGAAACAATGGAAACAGCGACAGACTTTATTTTCTTGGGCTCCAAAATCACTGCAGATGGTAACTGCAGCCATGAAATTAAAAGACGCTTGCTCCTTGGAAGAAAAGCTATGACCAACCTAGACAGCATATTAAAAAGCAGAGACATTACTTCGCTGACAAAGGTCCATCCAGTCAAAGCTATGGTTTTTCCAGTAGTTATGTATGGATGTGAGAGTTGGCCCATAAAGAAAGCTGAGTACCCAAGAATTGATGCTTTTGGACTGTGGTGTTCGAGAAGACTCTTGAAAGCTCCTTGGACTGCAAAGCAGTCAGACCAGTTAATCCTAAAGGAAATCAGTCCTGAATTTATTGGAAGGACTGATGCTAAAGCTGAAGCTCCAATTTTGGCCACCTGATACAAAGATCACACTCATTAGAAAAGACCCTGACGCTTGAATGCAGGAGGAGAGGGGGACGATAGAGTATAAGATGGTTGGATGGCAACACCGACTCTATGGACATGAGTTTGAGCAAGCTCCGGGAGTTGGTGATGGGACAGCGATGCCTGGTGTGCTACAGTCTATGGGATCACAAGGAGTTGGACAAGACCGAGTGACTGAACTGAACTGTCTAATGTAAGCATTTAAGGCTATGGATTTCTCCTTACATATACATACACATGCTCTCACACATTCACACCCACTGAAGTTTTTTTTTTATTCACATTTGGGTTATTTGGTTCTCTAGATATATATTTTCAGTAGATTGAGGACATATCTCTATCTGTGTCTATCTATATCCATTTCTCTACATTAGATGAGGCTTGTTAACTGTGGAATTCTATTGATACACACTTTTTTCCCTTCTTCAACTATCAAGTACTAAAAAAGTACACTAAAATCTTCTATCATAATTATGGATTTATCTACCAATTTTTCATTTGTATCAAAGTAATTTTATTAGGTGTATACATGTGAAATTTGTTATATATTTTTAGAAATTTCATTACTTGAACTTTAACCTTAATAGTACCTCTTTTCTTATAGCAAGTGTGCATGCATATGAGTGTGTATGTGTTTTCCTGTTGTAAACATAGTCATTTAATTCCATCTTGTTCCTGTTAATCAAATACATCTTTTCCTTTTTTTTTTTTTTTTTTTTTTTGCCTCTTGTGTACTTACACTTTATTTCCATCCAAATAATGTATAACTGGATTTTTAAATATATATATAGATAGATACAGACATACATAGATAGATGTGTGGTGGCTAAGTTGCTTCAGCTGTCTCTGACTCTTTGTGACCTCATTGACGTAGCCTTCCAGGCTCCTCTGTTCATGGGATTTTCCAGGCAAGAATACTGGAGTGGATTGCCATTTACCATAGCAGATCTTTCAGACCCAGGGGTTGAACCCAAGTGTGTTATGTCTCTTTCTTTGGTAGGCAGGTTCTTTACCAATTCTGCCACCTAAGAAGCCTCTGATAGATAGTTGATAGACAGATAGTTGGGGAATCTCTGTCTTTTTAACTAACTGCCTAATCCTCTCTCTTGTCTCTTAAAATGCTTGGTTTTATTCTTACTCTTAAATTTTGCCCTCTTTATTTCTTTCTCTTTGATTGCACTTCCCTTGTTTCTTTAGGCTTCTCATATTCTCTTTATTCTTTCCCTACTAGCTTCTCATCTGTCTGGAAATTAAAAAAATATTCTTATGCTTCTGATAGTTATTCTTATGCTTTTTATCCCTTTAAAATGAACATTTATTGCTCTTTTCTAATTACAGAAATAAAGCATATTCACAAAAAGGGAAAACGGAAAGCACTGGTAGGTACAAAATAATTAATGAAATTATTTAAGGAATTAAAAATAAAATTACCCATAATTTTGTAACCCAGAGGTAACCTCTTTACCACTTTTTTCTGAACTTTTTCTATGGATGTGGATACACTTGTTGAATATAATGCAGATGCATACCATATGCATACACACAGATATTTTAAACAAAATTTTGGACCTTACATACAATAATCTAGAATTTGGGTTTTTTCCCCCACCTTAGCAATGTATCACAGATAGTTTTGATTCTTACATTTTAAACATGTATATCTTACTCAAAGCTGGTAACTAACTCTATGCTCTGCTAGAGCAACTTACATCCAACTAAGTGTTTTACCTCCAAGTACCATCCACACAGTGCTTTATTATTCTCAGCATTTTAATCTCACGTTGTTTTTACCCCCACCCTCAAGTTCACTGTTAATATTACATATGCTCAAACTTGTTTATATTTACCTGAATTTTTAACTGTATTTCTTCTCAGACCCTGTTCCTACATTTATACTCTGATAGTTTCATTAAGGCAGTTTACCTCTTCATGGCAACAATAATTCTTGAGTCCTTCTTTTCCTGAAAATGTCCTGATTTTGCCCCTCATGCAAAGAATGTTTAGCGGGTACAGAATTCTAGGTCGGCAATTATTTTCCATCAAACTTTAATGTTACTCTTATCTTTTTCTGCTTCTGACTGTTGCCTCTAAAAGGCCTGCAGTCAGTCTAATCTTCATGCTTTCGTAACAAACTATCTTTTGTTCTTTCCTTGTTTCCAGCACCTCCTTAGCTTCCTGCATTCTGCAGGCTTTAGTAAAATTGTCTAGGTGCCCATTCTTGTTATTTATGTTTCCTCAGACTTCTTGTATCTCCTGAAACTGAGGATTTATGTTGTTCATCAATATTATTAAATTCTCGGCCATTCTTTTCAAACATGGCTTCTGGAGAAAAAAATAGTATCATATTTCACTGGAAAACCCATCCTCTACAAGCACACAGCTCTGAGCTGGCTACCTGAGGTCTGGGACTACATCTGAGATCTTTGGAAGCTCTTTATAAGCTGGCAGGCAGGGGAGAGATGTATAAATTATGTGTTGCCTGGGAGTGATTTCACTGCTGTTGATTTGATTTCCTGTGCCCTCTAAATAAACACATTTTATGTCCACTTACAATTCATCTCAACCTTTACTTCATATACATTTGTCCTGGTTTGACTTTTCCTTTAATTGGATCTAACATCTGCCTGGTTCCCTGTTTTATGAGTAAAATTAATTCTTTAGCATGTGTCCATTTTTTACATATCTGTATATGGGTCACAATTTTATCTTTACACTGAAAAATCATCTCCTAACACTTCTCCCATGTTCTATTATTTCCTTCTACAATACCAGCCACTGCATGGGGGAGCACCTTCGCATGAGAGGAACTCATAAGCCCTGTCTCAGGGTTAATAAGTGTGGAGTCACTCGTGAGTGGGGTTCATGTATCCACAAATATTGCTTTCTGCCAGACCTCAGACATACTGTGCTGTTATTTTGATGACTCTTCCTATTTTTGACTTATTTGAAAAATAGGAATAATAACAGTACCCTTCTCAGAAATGTTGTAAACATATGTAAAATATTTGCAGGACCTGCTACAGAGAAGCACCTGAGAAGCGTGAGATATTCCCACAACTGTTCACTATTCTTTTATATTTCCCAACTATGAAAATATGATTTCATATTTTACTGCCTATGATTCAACCCAGGAAATTGCTTCTACTCTTTCGACTGTCTCATCTGACACTCAATACTTCTACCAAGATTTCAATTTTTAAAAAATTTCATTGGCGTGTCATTGATTTATAATGTGTACAGCACCCTGATTCAGTTATACACACAAATATGTATAACTATATGGGAGTGTATGTGTGTGTACATATACTAGCTTCCTGGGTGGCTCAGTGGTAAAGAATCCACCTGCAAATATAACAGATACAGGAGATGCAGGTTCGATCCCTGGATCAGGAAGATCTCCTAGAGGAGGAAATGGATCCAGTAATCTTGCCTGGAAGATTCCATAGACAGAGGAGCCTGGAGGGCTTATAGTCCATGGGGTCACAAAGAGTTGAACATTACTGAGCATGTGCACATACACACATACATATATTCTTTTTTAAGATTCCTTTCCCTTATAGGTTATTACAAAATATTGAGAATACTTCCTTGTGCTATACAGTAGGTCCTTGTTGTTTATCTAGCTTATATACATTAGTGTATGTTAATCCCAAACTCCTAATTTATCCCTCCTCCACCTTTCTCCTTTGATAACTGTAAGTGTTTTTTTACATTAATGAGTTTATTTCTGTTTTGTAGATAAATTGAGTTTTTTATTGTAACATCTATAATTTTCATCTCTTATTAATTTTAAGTGATTTTTTTCAAAGCAGCTATTCAAAGAGTGTTTTGCTTTTTTCTTGCATTTTCAATTCTTGTACTTGATTATTTAAACATTATTTATTAGTTTCTATTATCTAAAATTCAGAACCAGATCTGCAGTTTGTTGTATCTGCTGATATTTGCTCCAAGAGAGCTGCTGTTTCTTTATATGTTTTTTTGTAAGCTTAAATTTCAACTCATCTATTTGTGCATGTCTGTCTGCCTTTGAGTTCCATTGCTATCCATATGTCTTCAACCCTGACGGTCTTTGCAACATTTGCTGTGAAATCTAATGAAGGCCTATGCAAAGAGCTTAGGAGTTACAAATGCAGCCACAGTGTTGGTGGAAACAAAGGACAGGTGGGGGAAGAGCAGAGCCCTGTGGCTGTCCCCTCACAGCTTTCCAGCCCCCACTCTGGGACACCAACCACTGGAGTTTGTGCTATTTGTCAGGTGGCAGAAAACTCAAGGCTCAAACACCGATGCACCACCGTGGAGCTTGGACAGCACATATCTTGCCTTCCAGATGCCACAGACTGGAATGAATCTTCAGTCTCCAAGCCCCTGGTTGTGACATGGAACTTGCCCTCGCATAGCCAGAAACAGGTTAGCTTCCTGTTCACCTTCCTGTACTGAGAAGGAGATACTCCTCTGGCCCCCTTCTCAGAGAGGGCAGTGCTTCAAAGGCAGTACCTGCTCAGTCCCGGCCCACCGCGTCTGAGAGGGCAGGGCCCAGGTCTCACCCCTGCCTCCCTAGTTTTTGTGTAGTGTTAGTTGCTCAGTCGTATCTGGCTCTTTGCAACCCTAGGGACTGTAGCCCACCAGGCTTCTCTGTCCTTGGGATTCTCCAGGCAAGAATACTGGAGTGGGTTGCAATTTCCTTCTCCAGTGATCTTCTTTCCCGACTTGGGGATCAAACACGGGTTTTCTGCATCACAGGCAGATTCTTTACCGTTTGAGCTGCAAGGAAGCTCCCTACAGGGAAGCTTCCTCCCTAGGAGAGCTTTTTTGTGACCTGGGACACAGGACTGCTCTCTGAGCTTCCAGGGCTACACGTGGGGAAAGCACTGGCCTCTGCCCTCCTGGGCTGCCCAGAGCCCCTACAGTTCCTCTAACACAGAGGTGGGGCAGCCTACTTTATGAACGTGAATGAGGCCGTGAAGTAAAAGTGAATTCTCCATTTCTAAGCTGTGTAACCTGTGACACCCTTTCTTTCCAGGGCCATGAAACCAAGGGAGCAAGAGAAAGCTAGCCACCTCCTCCAGGGAAGGGAGAGCTTCCGCCGCTGGTGCCCTTGGTTACTGTGCACACAAGGACTGTGTATCAGGTGTGGACACTCTCACAGGAGTGAAGGTGACCAGAAAATACAGAGTGAAAGGTGCTGACTGCGCACTCTGCCCACCTGGGCTCGTGGCCTCTGAGCAGGCATGCAGGTCACCATGAAAACCTCCCACCTAACTGGATCCACCAAGTCCCTGCCTGAAGTTCCTCAGTAATTGGCTGAAAAGTGACCAGACTAATTTTTTAAGGGAGTTTTTCCTTTAGGTGAAGAATATAAAGAAATTAATCAACAATAATCTGAATAAATATGAACTCTAAATAAACTAAGCATATGTTTTTGAAAAATACCACTTGCTATGACAATATAAATAAAATCTAAAAATGATAACACAGAAACATTGTTTTTACCTTCAAGAAGTTAATCTGAAGATGTCCTGCCTAAAGTTATACTAAATATTTCCACCAAAAAACTGAAGCAAGAAGGTTAATAATGAAAAATAAAAACCTGGTTTAGATTAAGTGGAACGTATCATCAGGGACCTAATTTGCTTATAAGTAAACTAGGCTGGTATAATGTGTTTGGAAAGAAATTTCATAAAATGGAACAAGAGGATTTAAGAACCTTAAAAAGCCCACGTTTCATCTGGAAAAATATATATGATTAAAATAAATACATTCACAAATATGTTTATTATCATTTCCAAAAAAACAAGAATTAGAGCTCAGACTTTCAGTTATGGATAGAATAGACACTTACTTATTTGCATGGACTGAACTGCCCCCTCCCCAAATTCATATGTTGCTGGAGTCCTAACCCCCAGTATGACTATATTTGGAAATAGGACCTTTAAGGAGGTAATTAAGGCCAAGGGCAGTCATAAGAATGGAGTCTTAATCCAATAGGACTGGTAGCCTTATAAAAATAGGCTAAATTAGTATTCATCGCCTCTCTCTTCTCTTCCATAGGAGAACACAATGAGAAGCCAGACAGGGAGGTTTCTCTTGGAAAAGAATTGGCTGACTATTGATCTTGGATTTCCAGCCTCCAGAACTGGGAAAAATAAAATTCTCCATTTTTATGTATTCATTACAGTCACTTAAGAGTTTTGTGGAACAACAACAGTTCCACAAAATATATATATTTGTCTATATATAGATAAATAAGAAATAAAGTGCAATGGTCTGGGTATTCTGCCCCAAATAAACACCTACTTTGGGGGGGAAAAGCCCAGAGTGTGATATTTTGTTATCAGTGTTTTACAGCACTATTACTTCCATTAACTATACCTAAAACTCCTAACATAATATATAAACACACATAAGGCCACTGTGAACATGCAGAGAAGAAAGCAGAAGGACTGACACGAGGACCCTGGGCTTCCATTTGTCTCATATTCCAAACTGAGTCCTGGAGAAGCATCAAAAGTGTAGACAGAAACAACGAAAACATCTTAAGAAAAGCCAAATGACCAGGAAACAGCAACCAGAGAGACAGAAAACAAAATAAGTAAAAGTCCCACCTCAGCTAAATACCAAAGGAGAAACTCATGTTCTACCACCAACCCCATCAACTGTGGACTGTAGGCTGCCAACCAAATTACATATACCAAGAAAATGTTATTACAACAAGCAAGATTTACAATATTATTTCCAGATAAACTAGACTTTAGACGAAAGAAAATTACAAAGGGCAGATGATAAATTTACATACTGATTAAAAATTCCATCTACCAAGAAGACACAGCAATCATACACTCTTTTCCAAACAAACAAGCTGAAAAATATAGGAACCAAAACCAGAAAGAAGTTTTAAAAAAAGAAAGAGACAAATCCACATTCTTCAACACTCCTCCTCAATACTCGATAAGAGGACAACTAGGAAAGTCATAGAACGCACACCATTAACAAATAGGACCTAACTGACAGAAAACACTTCCCCAACACAGCAAAAACAATGTTTTCAAGTCCCCATGGAACATATGCTAGACAGATCACAACTTGTGCCATAAAATCCTCAACAAATTTAAAAGAATTTAAACCATACAGAATGTGTGATTTTTGTCTGCAATGGAATCAAATTAAAAACAAGTTAAAAAAAAAAAAAGGAGATAAGAGGAGAATTTCCAAACACTCGGAATATAAACACCATTAAAAAAAAAATAATCTATGAGTCAAAAACAAATGCTACAGAGAACTCAAAAGATAAACTGAACTGAAGAAAATAACATACCAAAATTTTTGAAGCACAGGTAAAGAACAGAGAGGGAGATTTGTTGTTGTTCAGTCACTAAGCCATTGATGATTCTTTGTGACCTCATGAACTGCAGCATGCCAGGCTTCCCTATTCCTCACTGTCTTCCAGAGTTTGCTCAGACTCAAGCCCATTGAGTCAGTGATGCCACCAAACCATCTCATCCTCTGTTGTCCCCTTCTCTTCTTGCCCTCAATCTTTCCCAGCATCAGGGTCTTTTCCAATGCGTTGGCGCTTCGCATCAGGTGGCCAAAGTATTGGAGCTGCAGCTTCAGCATCAGACCTTCCAATGAATAGTCAGGGTTGATTTCCTTTAGGATTGACTGGTTTGATCTCCTTGCTGTCCAAGGGACTCTCAAGAGTCTTCTCCAGTACCACAGTTCAAAAGCATCAATTCTTTGGCACTCAGCCTTCTTTATGGTCCAACTCTCACATCCGTACATGACTACTGGAAAAACCATAGCTTTGACTATACTGCCCTTTGTTGGCAAAGTGATGTCTCTGTTTTTTAATATGCTGTCTAGGTTTGTCATAGCTGTTCTTCCAAGAGCAAATGTCTTTTAATTTCGTTGCTGCAGTCTGCAGTGATTTTGGAGTCCAAGAAAATAAGATCTTTCATTATTTCCACTTTCCCCTCCATCTATTTGCCATGGAGTGATGGGATCAGATGCCATGATCTTCGTTTTTTGAATGCTGAGTTTTAAGCCAGCTTTTTCATTCTCCTCTTTCACCTTCATCAAGAGGCTCTTTATCTCCTCTTCACTTTCTGCCTTTATTATAGTATCATCTGCATACCTGAGGTTGTTGGTATTTCTCCCGGCAATCTTGATTCCAGTTTGTGCTTCATCCAGCCTGGCATTTCATATGACGAACTCTGCATGTAAGTTAAATAAGCAGGGTGACAAAATACAACCTTGACGTTCTCCTTTCCCAATTTTGAACCAGTCGGCTGTTACATGTCTGGTTCTAACTGCTGCTTCTTGACCTGCATACAGATTTCTCAGGAGGCAGATAAGGTGGTCTGGTATTCCCATCTCTTTAAGAATTTTCCAGTTTGTTATGATCCACACAGTCAAAGGTTTTTGGCGTAGTCAATGAAGCAGATTTTTTTTTTTTAATTTACTTTTCTTAGAGCTTTTTCTGTGATCTAGCAGATGTTGGCATTTTGATCTCTGGTTCCTCTGCCTTTTCTAAATCCAACTTGTACATCTGGAAGTTCTCAGTTCATATATTGCTGAAGTCTAGCTTGAAGGATTTTGAGCATTACCTTGCTAGCATGTGAAATGAATACAATTCTGAGGTAGTTTTAACATTCTTTGGCATTGCCCTTCTTGGGATCAGAATGAAAACTGACCTTTTACAGTGCTGTGGCCACTGCTGAGTTTTCCAAATTTGCTGGCATATTGAATGAAGTACTTTAACAGCATCATCTTTTAGGGTTAGAAATAGCTCAGCTAGAATTCCATCACCTTCACTAGCTTTGTTCATAGTAATACTTTCTAGGGCCCACTTGACTTCACATTCCAGAATGTCTGGCTCTAGGTGAGTGACCACACCATCATGGTTATCTGGGTCATTAAGACCTTTTTGTACAGTTCTTCTGAGTATTCTTGCCACCTCTTCTTAATATCTTCTGCTTCTGTTATGTCCTTGCTATTTCTGTCCTTTAGAGTGCCCATATTTGCATGAAATGTTCCCTTGGTATCTTTAATTTTCTTGAAGAGATCTCTAGTCTTTCCCATTCTATTGTCTTCCTCTATTTCTCTGCATGGCTCACGTAAGAAGGCTTTCTTATCTCTCCTTGCTATTCTCTGGAACTCTGCATTCAGTTGGGTCTATCTCTCCTCTTATCCTTTGCTTTTCACTTCTTTTCTCAGCTATTTGTAAGGCCTCCTCAGACAACCACTTTGCCTTCTTGCATTTCTTTTGCTTGGGCATGGTTTTAGTCATCACCTCCTGTGCAATGACATGAACCTCCATCCACAGTTCTTCAGGCATTCCAACTCCCAGATTTAGTCCCTTGAATCTATTTGTCATCTCCACTGTACAATCATAAGAGATTTGATTTAGGTCATAAATGAATTGCCTAGTAGTTTTCCCTACTTTCTTCAATTTGAGCCTGTATTTTGCAGTAAGGAGTTGATGACCTGAGCCACAGTAAGCTCTAGATCTTTTCTTTGCTGACTGTATAGAGCTTCTCCATCTTCGGCTGCAAAGAATACAATCAATCTGATTTTGGTATTGACCAGAGAGGGAAATGTATAGTAGTAAATGCTTACACTAGAAGAAATCTCAAGTCTGTAACTCCATGCTCACTCTTCAAGTAACAAGAAAGGAGAAGCAAAAAATAAACCTATAAAAGTAGAGAGAATGAAATATAAATATAGGAAGAAAAATCAATGAAAGTAAGAAAATAAAAACAATAGGGAAAATCAATGAAACAAAAATCTACTTCTTTGAAAAGATCAATTAAATGGACAAGCCAATAGCAGGAATGAATTTGAGTATATTACCACAAGCCCTATACACATCAAAAAAATGACAAGGGAATGTTGCAAACAACTCTTCACATATGCATTTCACATTTTAGATGAAATAAACCAATTCCTTGGAAAAGAACAACCTACTAAAACTTAAATGAGAGAAAATAAACTGAACAGTCACAAAATTATTAAACAAACTGAATTAATAATTTAAAAATTCCTGAAAAGAATTCACTAGGTCCTGATAATTTCACTAGAAAATTCTACTGAACAATTAAGAAGGATTAATACTAGTTCTATAACTTTCTAACAGAAAGTAGAAGATGAGAGAATATCTATCCACTCATTTTAAGAAGCTAATATTGTTCTGAAAACAAAACCACAAAAATGATACTGAAAAAATAATAAGAAAAAAGCTAGAAATGTATAGACTACATTCCCTCATAAACATACATAAAAATCCTTAACAAGAAATAAGAAAATACAATTCAACAGCTTATATAAAGAATTATACACATAACCAAGTGGGGTTTATTCCATGATTGCAAGGCTGGTTGAGCATTTCAAAACTGATCACGGAATCAACTATGTGTGTGTTATGTTAGTCGCTCAGTCGTGTCCGACTCTGCAACACCATGGACTGTAGCCTGCCAGGCTGAACAATAAAAAGCACATGCTTATATCAACTGATGCCAAAAAAAAAGGGGGGACTGATAATATTTAACATTCTTGCAGAATGAAAACTGTCATAAAACTAGAATTAGAGAGGGATTTCCTCAGCCTGTTAAAGAACATCTACCAAAAAAAAAAAAAGAAAAACACAACTAGTATAATGCTAAAAAGACTGAGTGCCTTCCCTCTAAGATCTTGAACTACTCAGAGATATCTGCTTTCAACAGTCTTATTCAAAATAATACTGGAGTCCTCACCAGGAGAGCAGAGGAAATAAAGGCATACAGACTAGAAAGAAACAAAACTGTCTTATTTGCGGTTAACAAGATGATAGAAATCATTTACATGACTATGTGGACAGCCCCAAGAAATCTCTAACAGCAACAACAAAACCCCACAAGTCCAAAAACGAATACATGAGTGGAGCAAAGTCAGAAGATACAAGATCAATATTAAAAAAAGAATTGTGAAGGAGGGTTCGAGATGGTGGCATAGGATGATTCTGAACTCATTTCCTTCCACAGACACAACAGATCCACAACTACATATGGGATAATCTCCTCATAAAGGGGCCTGAAACCTGGATGAACAGCACCTCAACAACAAAGGGTACAAGGACAGCATTGAGATAGTGAGGACACGCACAGAGATGTCTCACCAAGAAAGAAAGAAATCACACCCTGGCTGCAGTGATCCACAATTAAGAAGGATCACAAAGGTCCTGATCTTTTCTCTGAGGAGTAAGGGACTCAAGTTCCATATCATGTACCTTGACCCCTAGATCCTGCACAGGAGAGATGAGTCCCCCAAACACCCGATTTTAAAAACCAAAAGAGAGTGCTCACGTTGGCAGCACATACACTAAAATTGCAACAATACAGAGAAGATTAGCATGGTCCCTGAAATCAAGGATGATGCACAAATTTGTGAAGCATTCCTTATTTTTTGCCTTATTTACAAAACAGAAACACACTCGTAGACATAGAAAACAATTTTATGGCTACCAAACAGGGAGGGAAGGGATAAATTAGGATTTGGGGATTTACATACACATACTACTATATACAAAATAAACACAAGAAACTACTATACAGCAAAGGGAACTATACTTAATATCTTGTAATAACCTTTAGTGGAAAATAATCCAAAAAAGTGTATATCTCTCTCTCTCTCTCTAAATCACTTTGCTATACACCTGGAATCAACACAACACTATAAATCAACTACAGTTCAATTTTTTTAAAAAGCTGAAAGGGAATGCATCTAGGAAAACCACAGAAGTGAGAGAATAGAAGACTTGCTCTTAAAGAGCCCACATGCAGACTCACCCAACTCCAAAACCAGCATGAAAACACCAGATTAAAAAGCATATGTAGGAGGAGGAGCCAAGATGGCGGAGGAGTAGGACAGGGAGAACACTTTCTCCCCCACAAATTCATCAAAAAAGCATTTAAACGTCGAGTAAATTCCACAAAACAACTTCTGAATGCCGGCAGAGGACATCAGGCACCCAGAAAAGCAGCCCAACTCTTTGAAAGGAGATGTATTCTCAGCTTCAAGTGTCTGTTATATCAACTTCTCTGGAAATCTGGTCAGATCTAAATAAGATTTCAACTGATGGGGATGCACATGATGTACTACAAAGATTTGTGTCCTGGAGAGAAAAATCTTTATCACAAAGCTCCCATGATTTGGCATACTTATTAATTTACAGGGACCATCCTAATTATGTAGGAGCAACATATCATGGAATGGCATGTGATCCAAAGTTTGCTGCAGGACTTGCTCTGTATTCGAAGATGATAACTTTAGAGGCATTTTCAGTTCTTTTCACGCAGTTACTTGGAATTATGCTGGGATTAAAGTATAATAATAACATCTATGAATGTTCCTGTCCAGGAATTGCATGCATAATGAATCCTGAAGCAATGTAAGACGTGATTTTTATCAAAACTTTGTCTTCTTTTGGGAGATATTTATAGCATTCCTTGATGTACTATATCTTTGATATAACGTAGATAAAAGCATTTTTACTAAATACCTATGAATTATTTTAATGTTTATTAAAGGAATGAGTATTTGATATTGTAGGAAATGTGCTTCATATTTCTATGCTCAGTGCTGTAGTATCAAGTCATTGATGATGAGTTCTTGTGAAGCACTGGAATCTTGATGTGAGATTTATTCATCCTATCAAAAAAAATTTAAGCATGTACTGTTACAAGAATTGTGTTAGTCTGTCATGTGAATGATTAACAAGATAGAAAAGTGTTATATATTTTGTATTAGTCTATCAGGGACAGAATTTTAAAGTCAACATGAGAATAAGCAAAATTTAAATGACTTATATTAAGTGCTGAGAGAAAAATAAACAGGGAATACATGGAGAAGAGAAACTTTATGATTAAAAAAGAGGGGTCTAGGAAGCTTTCTATGAGACAAAACGCATGTTGGGACCTGAAACAGAAGAAATAAGTCTGGTCACATGAAGAACTCGTTGAAAACTTTTCAGGGAAAGACAGTGAAGTGGTACGTGGATATGAAGAAATGTTAAAAGCTCAAAAGACTGGAAAGGATAAAACAAACCAAAAGAAATGACTGAAATTATATGGGAGAATATTAAAAGCATAGAATTTTTTTAAAGATGGTAAAATACAATCAGGTTAAAGAATCATGATTCAGAGAAAGAGGTCCAGGAAGGACTAGAAAATGTAGGAAAGGAGCTAAGCAAGCAATCATGATGCAGAAATTGGGATTTTATGATAAATGTAACAAAACACATTTTAATTGATTTATGCAGCATGGATAATAAAATATGTTTTGTAACATGAATGTTAAAAATTTCACACAGAATAACAATAGGGTAATACTGTTACTGAATTAAGTCCTATGGACCCTAGCTTCTCTGGCTGGACAGGGGATGGTTCTTGTTTTGTTTTATTCAAGAAGCAGAGTAATGAAATGGAAGCTGAGATACCTCAACAGATAAAATTTCTTCAATGGACAAAGAACAAAAAAGTTCACAGATGAACTTCTCACCCACGTGGTGATACGGATTTACTTTTAAAAAGTAAAGACGAAGGAAGGAAGAGTAAGGCTAGTGATGCAGAACCATATGCATTAGTCCTCCAGGGAAGGGGCAGGGCTTTTTCAAAGGAGTGGGGTGCCTACATTTATCAATCCTTTTTGAACAATAATGTCCATTTATGGGCACTGGTAGGTGTGTCATTTAATACTGTAATGTAGTAAAATAAACATATAATGAGACTCAAAAAAAAAAAAAAAAAAAGCATATGTATTGCAGGTCAAGGGAAACCACTTACCAAGCTTGAAGCATCACCAGAGAGGCAGAAACCAGTTCAGATGCTCCCGGGGGACTAGGAGACATTGGCAGGAAGCATTTTTGCCATTTCAGAGTACCTTGCTAATTCATAAATCGCTCAGTCGTGTCCGACCCTTTACGACCCCATGGACTGTAACCTATCAGGCTCCTCCATCCATGAGATTTTCCAGGCAAGAATACTTGGAGTGGGTTGCCATTTCCTTCTCCAGGAGTTCTTCCCAACCCAGGGATTGAACCTGGGTCTACCTTGCTAATTCGCAGGCACCATTTTGAAAGTCTCCAAGTTTATAGCACCAGTGAGTGTGTCCCGCTGAGAGTTCCATCCACTCCTGCACATCAGCCAAGTGACAGCCTCGCCTACCAGTGGTGCAGCCCTTGCAGGAAGGTCTCAAAGCCGGTCTGGAGGGTGTACCTCATCCACCAGCACAGCACGGCACCCGTGGCTATGTCCCTCAGCCATCTGGGGGGTCAGCCTAGCTCACTAGCCCGCCACAGAAGCAGCTATGTCCCCACAAGAAAGTGGGGTACATGCAGCCCACATAGAGGACACCTGAATGCCTGGCTCTAGTGGCCAGGCAGAAATGCACCTCTGAGCCCCATAGGCATTTCCTAAATAAGGTCACTCCTTCAAGACTGGGACGGATAGCTGATTCACCTAATACATAGAAACAAGCACAGAGAATTAAGAAAACTGAGACAGAGGAATATGCTCCAATGGGAAGAATAAGACAACATCTCAAAAATAACTAAATAAAGTGGAAATAAGCACTCTATCTGATAAAGAGTTAATAGTAATGGTTATATAGATGATCACCAAACTCAGGAAATAAATGGATGGGCACAGTGAGAATGTCAACAGAGATAGAAAATACAAGAAAGTACCAAATAGAAGTTATACCCAAACTGAAAGATACACTAGAGGAGTTCACCACAGCAGACTGGATGAGCCAAAAGAACAAATAAGCAAACGGGAAGATAAAATAATTGAACTCATCCAGACAGAACAGTAAAATGAAAAAGAACTTAAAAAGTGAAGATACCTAAAGGGAGCTTTGAGATACCATCAAGCAGAAGAGCAATTTGCATTATAGAGGTTCCAGATGGAGAGGATAAAGAAAAAGTACCAGAAAAATTATTTGAAGAAACAGTGGCTGAAAACTTCCCCAATCTGTGAAAGGAAATACACATCCAGAGAAGTGCAGATGATTTCAAATAAGATGAATCTATAGACACATACACCAAGACATAGTAGAATTAAAATAACAAAAGTTAAGGATAGAGGAAATTCTAAAAGGAGAAAGAGAAAAACAAGGTAACATACAAGAGGTCTATCAGTAGAATTCTCTGCAGAAACTGTACAGACCAGAAGGGAGTGGCATGATATACTAACGGTGCTGAAAGTAAAAAAAAAAGAAAAATTCTAGCCATGATTCTCTGCCTAGAAAGCTTATCATTCAGAATTGAAGAAGAGATCAAGATATTTCAAGATAATTAAAGCTAAAGGAGTTCATCATCACTAAACCAACCCAACAAGAAATGTTAAAGGGACTTTTTAAGCTGAAAAGAGAAAAAGAAATGGCATAATTAATAATAAGAAAACAAAAGTAAAAATCTCACTGAAAACGTTAACATATAATAAACACAGTGAACTAGTCCCTTATAAAATAAGCAGGAAGGTCAAAAGACAAAGCAATAAAATTAACTAAAATTAAAATAATTACTTAAGGGATGCATAAAATAAAGAGATTTAAAGTGAGTCATTGAAAGTATAAAATATGGGGCTTGCTGTGTTTAGTCACTCAGCTGTGTCTGACTCTTTGTGACCCCATGGATTGTAGTCCACAGGTTCCTCGGTCCTTGAGATTTTTCAGGCAAGAATACTGGAGTGGGTTGCCATTTCCTCCTCCAGGGGATCTTCCTAGCCCAGGAATAAAACATGGGGGAGTATCAAAAAGATAAAGTTTTGGAATATATTCAAATTTAAGTTGCTACCAACTTAAAACAGACTAATTGTATAGGATGCTATATGTGAACATCAGAGTATGGCAACACATACCTATTGATACTCACTTTAAATGTAACTGGACTAAATTTATCAATCAGAATACATAGAGTGGATGAATGGACAAAAAAAAAAAAAAAAAAAAAAAAAAAAAAAGACCAAAATACAGGCTGCCTACAAGAGATTCAATTCAGAAGAAAGGACACACATAGACTAAAACTGAAGAGATGGAAAAAGATATTCCATGCAAAGGGAAAGGAAAAGAAAGTTGGAATAGCTATACTCATATCAGACCAAATGGAATTTAAAACTAACAGTGAAATAAAAGACAGAGAAGGGCATTATGTAATAATAGGGTTGTTACTGAGCAACCAATGGGTCATCTATAAAATCAAAAATTATCTAGAGAGAAATGAAACAGAAATATGACATACTAAAATCTATGGGATACAGTAAAGAGACTACTCTACACATGGACACCACCAGATGGTCAACACC
Organism: Bubalus kerabau; assembly: GCF_029407905.1. Taxonomy (NCBI): domain Eukaryota; kingdom Metazoa; phylum Chordata; class Mammalia; order Artiodactyla; family Bovidae; genus Bubalus; species Bubalus kerabau. Next base: position 30,173,272 of record NC_073642.1, read on the forward strand.
GAAAATCAGATTGATTATATTCTTTGCAGCCAAAGATGGAGAAGCTCTATACAGTCAGCAAAAACAAGACCAGGAGCTGACTGTGGCTCAGATCATGACCTCGTTATTGCAAAATTCAGACTTAAATTGAAGAAAGTAGGGAAAACCACTAGACCATTCAGGTATGACCTAAATCAAATCCTTTATGATTATACAGTGGAAGTGACAAACAGATTCAAGGGATTAGATGTGATAGACAGAGTGCCTGAAGAACTATGGACAGAGGTTCATAACACGGTACAGGAGGCGGTGATCAAAACCATCCCCAAGAAGACATGTAAAAAGGCAAAATGGTTGTCTGAGAAGGCCTTACAAGCAGCTGAGAAAAGAAGAGAAGCAAAAAGCAAAGGAGAAAAGCAAAGATACATCCATCTGAATGCAGAGATCCAAACAATAGCAAAGAGAGATAAGAAAGCCTTCCTCAGTGATCAATGCAAAAAAATAGAGGAAAACAATAGAATGGGAAAGACTAGAGATCTCTTCAAGAAAATTAGAGATACCAAGGGAACTTTCATGCAAAGATGGGCACTATCAAGGACAGAAACAGCAAGGATGTAACAGAAGCAGAAGATATTAAGAAGAGGTTGCAAGAATACACAGAAGAACTGTACAGAAAAGATCTTCACGACCCAGATAACCATGATGATGTGATCACTTACCTAGAGCCAGACATTCTGGAGTGCAAGTCAAGTAGGCCTTAGGAAGCAGCACTATGAACAAAGCTAGTGGAGGTGACTGAATTCCAGCTGAACTATTTCAAATCCTAAAAGATGATGCTGTGAAAGTGCTGCACTCAATATACCAGCAAATTTGGAAAACTCAGCAGTGGCCACAGAACTGGAAAAGGTCAGTTTTCATTCCAATCCCAAAGAAAGGCAAAGCAAAAGAATGTTCAAACTACCACACAATTGCACTCATCTAATACACTGGCAAAGTAATGCTCAAAATTCTCCAAGCTAGGTTTCATTAGTACATGAACCAAGAATGTCCAGATGTTGAAGCTGGATTTAGAAAAGGCAGAAGAACCAGAGATCAAATTGCCAACATCCGTTGTATCATAGGAAAAGCAAGAGAGTTCCAGAAAAACATCTACTTCTGCTTCATTGACTACGCTAAAGCCTTTGACTGTGTGGATCATTACAAACTGGGGAAAATTCTTCAAGGGATGGGAATACCAGACTACCTGACCTGCCTCTTGAGAAATCTGTATTCAGGTCAAGAAGCAACAGTTAGAACTGGACATGGACAACAGACTGATTCCAAATTGGGAAAGGAGTATGTCAAGGCTGTATATTGTCACCTTGCTTATTTAATTCATATGCAGAGTACATCATGTAAAATGCTGGACTGGATGAAGCACAAGCTGGAATTAAGACAGCCAGGAGAAATATTAATAACTTCAGATATGCAGATGACACCACCATTATGGCAGAAAGCAAAGAGTAACTAAAGAGCCTCTTGATGAAAGTGAAAGAGGAGAGTGAAAAAGCTGACTTAAAACTCAACATTCAAAAAACTAAGATCATGGCATCCTGTCCCATTACTTCAAGGCAAACAGATGGGGAAACAATGAGAGACTTTATTTTCTTGGGCTCCAAAATCACTACAGATGGTGACTGCAGCCATGAAATTAAATGATGTTTGCTCCTTGGAAGAAAAGCTATGACAACCCTAGACAGGATATTAAAAAGCAGAGACATTACTTTACCAACAAAGGTCCATATAGTCAAAGCTATCTATGATTTTTCCAATAGTCATGTATGGATGTGAGTTGGACCATAAAGAAAGCTGAGTGCCTAAGAATTGATGCTTTTGAACTATGGTGTTGGAGAAGACTCTTGAGAGTCCCTTGAACAACAAGGAGATCAAACCAGTCAATCCTAAAGGAAATCAATCCTGAGTATTCAATGGAAGGACAGATGCTGAGGTTGAAGCTCCAATACTTTGGCCACTGGATGTGAAGAACTGACTCATTGGAAAAGACCCTGATACTGGGAAAGATGGAAGGCAGGAGGAGAGGGGAACAACAGAGGATGAGATAGTTGGATGGCATCACCAACCCGATGGACATGAGTTTGAGCAAGCTCTGGGAGTTAGTGATGGACAGAGAGGCCTAGCGTGCTGTAGTCCATGGGCTGGCAAAGAGTCAGACATGACTGAATGACAGAACTGAACTGAAAGCATCTTTAAAAGTTCACATCAATACAGGTTTGCCTCATAAAACAAGAAAAATTTCTCCAAAGTAATCTAACTTTACACGTAATGGGACTAGGAAAAGAAGAACAAACAAAGCTCAGAATTAGTAGAAGAGAGGAAATAATAAAGCTTAGGGCAGATATGAAAGGAATAGAGAAAAAACTAGTAGAAAAGATGAATGAAATGAAGACCTGGTTCTTTGAAAAGATAAACAAAGTTAACAAACCTTTAGCTAGAGTAACCAGAAAAAAAGAGAGAAGACTCAAATGAATAAATCAGAAATGAAAGAAAAAAATGCTACAACCTCAGAAATATAAAGGACCATAAGAGATCCAACAAACAATTATGTGCCAACAAGTTGGATAATCTAGAAGAAAGGGATAAATTCACAGAAACATATAACTTCCAACACTGAATCTTAATGATACAGAAAATCTGAAAAGACCAATCAATAGCAAAAAGACTAAAACAGTAATAAAAAAATACAATAAAAAAACCCAGGACCAGATGGCTCACTGGATAATTGCACAGAGTATTTAAAGAAAATTTAATATCCATCTTTCTCAAACTCTTCAAAAATTGAAAAGAAGAGAGACTTCCCACATATATTTTACATAGGAAGCATTACTGTGATACCAAAACCATATGTGGTCATGACAGAAAAAAAATAAAGGCCAATATACTTGACAAACATCTGTGTAAATATCCTCAATAAAATAACAGCAAATCTAATCCAACAATACATTAAAAAGATCATATATGATAACCACGTGAGGTTTATTCCAAGGATGAAAGAATGGTTCAAATCCATGTATCAATCAATGTGATACATCAAAATGAAGAATAAAAAGCATATGATCACCTCAATAGATGCAGAACAAGAATCTGACACAATTCAACAACTATTGATGATAAAAATTCTCAACAAAGTGGCCACAGACATAATATACCCCAACTCAATAAAATCCACATATGACAAACCCACAGCTAACATCATACTCAATGGTGAAAAGCCAAAAGATTTTCCCCTAAGATCAGTAACAGGATAAGGGCATCCCTTCTTGCCACTTTTATTCAGCACAGTTTCAGATGTCCTAACCCAAAGCAATTAGGGAAGAAAAAGAAATGAAAGGCATTCAGATCAGAAAGAACAAAGTAAAACTGTCACTACTTACAGATGATATGATACTATATAGATATAACTAAGTTTCCATCACAAATAATCATGAATAACCAAAACAATCTTGACAAAGAAGAAAGCTGGAGGTACCATGCACTTTGATTTCAAACTACAATACAAAGCTATAGTAATCAAAATGGTATGGTACTGGCACATAAACAAACACACAAGTCAATGGAATAGAATTGAGAGCCCCAAAATATACTCACACATATATGCACAATTAATTTACAACAGAGGAGCAAACAACACATAATGGAGAAATGATAGTCTATTAGATAAATGGTGGAAAAACTTGACAGAAACAAGCAAAACAATGAAACAAGTCCACTATCTTACACCATCTGTGTGTGAGCTAAGTGGCTTCTGTTGTGTCTGACTCTTTGTGACCCTATGAACTACAGCCTACCAAGCTCATCTGACCATGGGATTCCCCAGGCAAGAATACTGGAGTAGGCTGCCATTTCCTCCTCCAGGGGATCTTCTCAACCCAGGAAGTAAACCCTCATCTCTTATATCTCCTGCACTGGCAGGCAGGTTCTTCACCACTAGTGGCCACCAGTGGGTTACAGTCCATAGGGTCACAAACAAAGGACTACATCACACTAAAAAGCTTCTGAAAAGCAAAGAAAAATTACCATCTAAATCAAAAGGCAACCTCCTGAAGGCAAATAGATATTTGTAAATTATATATTTGATATGGACTTGATATCAAAAATATATAAAGAACTCACACAGAAGATGGCAAAGAATTAAGACATGGAGATAATTTTCCTCCCCAAAAATACATCAAAAATACATCTGCATGTGGAACAACTCCTACAGAACACCTGCTGAAAGCTGGCAGAAGACGTCAGACTTCCAAAAAGGCAAGCTAAACTCCATATAAAGCAGTAGGGAAAAGGCAGTAAGAAAATAAAGAGACAAAACAGACACCTTGGGGAGAGAGGTGTGAAGGTAGAAAAGTTTCTATATACTTGGAAACTTCCTCAGGGGCAGGGACAGGAGGGAGATACAGAACCTCAGAGAGGAGCACAGCAACAAGTGCGTGCAAGACAAAGTAGAGAGAATTCGGTAAGAAATCAAAGTTGACCAGCACTTCTCAGCCAAGAAGCTGTTTGCACACTCAAATGACGAGTATGGGCTGGGTGCTGAGGCTCAGACTTCCTTCAGGGGTTGGACTCCAGGGAGAGGAATGGGGTTGACAACTGTGGAGATACTCGGACGGGGTTAATACAACACAGCCAAGGGAGTCCAGGGGAAAACCTGGGTCTGCCCAGAGAGGCAAGAGATCATTGTCCCAGGAACCCTCTAACTCCATGTACTCCCAGACCACAGGACCACCCCCCACTACCACTTTGAGAGTGCTGTAGGAGGGATGAGCTGGCTGTGGTCTGTGACTGCAGAGGTGGGCATGATGGCCACCTCAGCAGTTGCCAAGCTGTATGCAGGGGCAGGTCACTACCCACAGCTTTCAGGGAGCCTTTGCATCTTGGCTCTTCCTAGAGACCCATGACCCAAGGCCAATTCATCTGGGAGAGCACACAACATGGCTTAGCCTGTAGCAACATCCAGCAGGCCTCTACCACCTGAGGCACCCCCTGAACATCCCAATGGTGGCTATCTTATCCCTCCCTCTCCCCAGTACAACTGAGCAAGGGAGTCCTAATAAGGGAACAGACACCAGAGGGCAGCCTACAATGAGGGGTGGGACCAAAACAAAAGCAGAGCACCAAGAGGCTGTGTGACCAAGAAGAGGAAGGGAATGCACTCCTGCAGCAGCAGGTGCGGTGGATTATCCCCACAACTAGCTTGAGACTGTGGACTTTGGGGGCAATAGTGAACCTTGTGAACAAGCCGGAGTAAGGCCAGATCTGAGTAGGACCTGACCCTACAGTGCCCACAGCAAGTCCAGAAACTGTACAATAAATACTGGAGGATTTTCTGAGTAGATAGATTGGAGCACACCGTATGGCGAGGACAGCTGACATCACAGGGTAATATTCTTATTATTTTTTGTTCAGTCACTAAGTTGTGTCTGACTCATGGTGCCATGGACTGCAGCCTGCCAGTCTCCTCTGTTTTCCACCATCTCCTAGAGTTTGTTCAAACTCATGTTTATTGCGTCAGTGATGCTATCTAACCATCTCATCCTTTGCGGCCCCCCTTCTCTTTTGCCTTCAATCTTTCCCAACATCAGGGTCTTTTCCAATGAGTTGGCCTTTCACATTACATGGCCAAAGTAATAGAGCTTTATCATCAGCATCAGTCCTTCCAATGAATATTAAGGGTTGATCTCCATATGACTGATCTCCTTGCAGTCCAAGGGACTGTCAAGAGTCTTCGCAAGCACCACAATTTGAACACATCAATTGTTCAGTGCTCGTCCTTCTTTATGGTCAAATGCTCATATTGATACATGACTACTGGAAAAAAACATTGCTTTGAATATATGGAGCTTCATTGGCAAAGTGGTATCTCTGTTTTTAAATAAGCTGTGTAAGTTGGTTATAGCTTTTCTTCCAAGGAGCAAGCATCTTTTAATTTCATGGCTGAAATCACAGTTCGCAGTGATTTTGGAGCCCAAGAAAATAAAATCTGTCACTGCATCAACTTTTCCCCCTTCAGTTTGCCATAAAGTGATGGGATATATATATACATACATACATATATATATATATATATATACGAACACACACACACACACACACACATACATACACACATACATACACACACACACAATTATGACTGATTCATGTTGTTGTATGGCAGAAGCCAATACAAAATTGTACAGCAATTTTCCACCAATTAAAAAATAATTTAAAATTTAAAAAAAGACCTCACACAAATCAACAATAACAAAACAATGCAATCAAAAATAGGCAGTGGATCTACATAGATATTTTTCCAAGGAAGACATAGAAATGGCCAACAGAAACATGAATGAAAAAAAAACGTGCAGCATCACTAATTATTCAGATCAGATCAGTTGCTCAGTTGTGTCTGACTCTTTGCGACCCCATGAATTGCAGCACGCCAGGCCTCCCTGTCCATCACCAACTCCTAGAGTTCACTCAGACTCATGTCCATCGAGTCAGTGATGCCATCCAGCCATCTCATCCTCTGTCGGCCCCTTCTCCTCCTGCCCCCAATCCCTCCCAGCATCAGAGTCTTTTCCAATGAGTCAACTCTTCACATGAGGTGGCCAAAGTACTGGAGTTTCAGCTTTAGCATCATTCCTTCCAAAGAATTCCCAGGGCTGATCTCCTTCAGAATGGACTGGTTGGATCGCCTTGCAGTCCAAGGAACTCTCAAGAGTCTTCTCCAACACCACACTTCAAAAGCATCAATTCTTTGGCATTCAGCCTTCTTCACAGTCCAACTCTCACAGCCATACATGACCACAGGAAAAACCATAGCCTTGACTAGACGAACCTTTGTTGGCAAAGTAATGTCTCTGCTTTTGTTTTTTGTTTTTTTTTTTTTTTAATTTTATTTTATTTTTAAACTTTACATAACTGTATTAGTTTTTCCAAATATCAAAATGAATCCACCACAGGTATACATGTGTTCCCCATCCTGAACCCTCCTCCCTCCTCCCTCCCCATTCCATCCCTCTGGGTCGTCCCAGTGCACCAGCCCCAAGCATCCAGTATCGTGCATCGAACCTGGACTGGCAACTCATTTCATACATGATATTTTACATGTTTTGAATATGCTATCTAGGTTGGTCATAACTTTCCTTCCAAGGAGTAAGCGTCGTTTAATTTCATGGCTGCAGTCACCATCTGCAGTGATTTTGGAGCCCAGAAAAATAAAGTCTGACACTGTTTCCACTGTTTCCCCATCTATTTCCCATGAAGTGGTGGGACCGGATGCCATGATCTTTGTTTTCTGAATGTTGAGCTTGAAGCCAACTTTTTCACTCTCCACTTTCACTTTCATCAAGAGGCTTTTGAGTTCTTCTTCACTTTCTGCCATAAGGGTGGTGTCATCTGCATATCTGAGGTTATTGATATTTCTCCCGGCAATCTTGATTCCAGCTTGTGTTTCTTCCAGTCCAGCGTTTCTCATGATGTACTCTGCATATAAGTTAAACAAACAGGGTGACAATATACAGCCTTGACGAACTCCTTTTCCTATTTGGAACCAGGCTGTTGTTCCATGTCCAGTTCTAACTCTTGCTTCCTGACCTGCATACAAATTCTCAAGAGGCAGGTCAGGTGGTCTGGTATTCCCATCTCTTGAAGAATTTTCCACAGTTGATTGTGATCCACACAGTCAAAGGCTTTGGCATAGTCAATAAAGCAGAAACAGATGTTTTTCTGGAACTCTCTTGCTTTTTCCATGATCCAGCGGATGTTGGCAATTTGATCTCTTGTTCCTCTGCCTTTTCTAAAACCAGCTTGAACATCTGGAAGTTCACGGTTCACATATTGCGGAAGCCTGTCTTGGAGAATTTTGAGCATTACTTTACTAGCGTGTGAGATGAGTGCAATTGTGCGGTAGTTTGAGCATTCTTTGGCATTGCCTTTCTTTGGGATTGGAATGAAAACTGCCCTTTTCCAGTCCTGTGGCCACTGCTGAGTTTTCCAAATTTGCTGGCATATTGAGTGCAGCACTTTCACAGCATCATCTCTCAGGATTTGGAATAGTTCGGAAATCCAAATCAAAACCACGAAGACATATCATCTCACATCTGCCAGAATGGGCATCATCCAAAGGAGAAGAAATAACTAATGTTGGAAATGATATGAATGAAAGGCAATCTTCTTACACTGTTGGTGGGACTATAAATTGGTACAGCCACTATGGAAAACGGTAAGGAAACTCTTTTAAAAATTAAGACTAGAACTACCATATGGTCCAGCTATTTTATTTCTGGTCATTTATCAAATAACTCAAGAACACTAATCTGTTTAGATACAGTCACTTCTGTGTTCACTGCAGCATAATTTACAATAATCAAGATATCATAACAACCTAAGTGTCCACCGATGGAGAATGGATAAAGAAGACACACCCACACAATGGAATACTACTCAGTCCTCAAAAGAATGAAACCCTGCCATTTGCAACAATATGGATGGACCTTGAAGGTGAAATAAGTCAAACAAATATGGTAATATTTCACTCATGTGTGGAATCTAAACAAACTAATAATGGAACAAAATAAAGCAAATACAAACTCATAGGTACAGAGATCAGATTAGTGGTTACCATAGGGGAAGAGGGTTTGGAGGATGGGTAAAATAAGTGAAGTGGGTCAACTATATGGTGGTGGATGGTAACTAGACTTGTAGTGGTCATCACTTTGAAGTGTATACAGATTTCAGATTATAATGTACACCCCAAATTAACAGACTGGTTCCAAATAGGAAAAGGAGTATGTCAAGGCTGTATATTGTCACCCTGCTTATTTAACTTATATGCAGAGTACATCATGAAAAATGCTGGGCTGGATGAAGTACAAGCTGGAATCAAGATTGCTGTCAGAAACATCAATAACCTCAGATATGCAGATGACACCACCCTTATGGCATAAAGTGAAGAAGACCTAAAGAGCCTCTTGATGCAAGTGAAAGAGGAGAGTGAAAAAGTTGGCTTAAAGCTCAACATTCAGAAAACAAGGATGATGGAATCTGGTCCCATTACTTCATGGCAAGTAGACAGAGAAACAGTGGAAACAGTGGCAGACTTTATTTTTGGGGGCTCCAAAATCACTGCAGATGGTGACTGCAGCCATGAAATAAAAAGACGCTTACTCCTTGGAAGAAACGTTATGACCAACCTAGACAGCATTTTAAAAAGCAGAGACATTACTTTGCCAACAAAGGTCCATCTAGTCAAGGCTATGGTTTTTCCAGTAGTCATGTATGGATGTGAGAGTTGCACTATAAAGAAAGCTAAGCACCGAAAAATTTATGCTTTTGAACTGTGGTGTTGGAGAAGATTCTTGAGAGTCCCTTGGACTGCAAGGAGATCCAACCAGTCCATCCTAAAGGAAATCAGTCCTGAATGTTCACTGGAAGGACTGATATTGAAGCTGAAACTCCAATACTTTGGCCACCTGATGTGAAGAGCTGACTCATTTGAAAAGACCTTGATGCTGGGAAAGATTGAAGGTGAGAGGAGAAGGGGACGACAGAGGATGAGATGGTTGGATGTCATCACCGACTCAATGTACATGAGTTTCAGTAAACTCCGGGAGTTGGTGATGGACAGGGAGGCCTGGTGTGCTGCAGTCCATGGGGTTGCAGAGTCTGAGTGACTGAATTGAACTGAACTGATGTCTATAAGCAACCATGGAAAGTGAAAATTCAATATAATAAATTGTAATTAAATGATACTCTTAAATATAAATTTAACAAAACATTTACAGAACCTGTATGCTGAAAATTACAAAATACCCATGAAAAAAATCATAGAGTTAAACCAGAATCAAACATTGGGAGAGGCAATACTAGTTGATGGAGGGACACAGATCAAAATTGGGAGAGGCAATTTTTCCCCAAATAATCTTTCAATTTAACAAAGTGACTATCAAATTTCCAGTAAGTTTTTTTTTTAATTTTATTTTATTTTTAAACTTTACATAATTGTATTAGTTTTGCCAAATATCAAAATGAATCCACCACAGGTATACATGTGTTCCCCATCCTGAACCCTCCTCCCTCCTCCCTTCCCCATTCCATCCCTCTGGGTCGTCCCAGTGCACCAGCCCCAAGCATCCAGTATCGTGCATCGAACCTGGACTGGCAACTCGTTTCATACATGATATTTTACATGTTTCAATGCCATTCTCCCAAATCTTCCCACCCTCTCCCTCTCCCACAGAGTCCATAAGACTGTTCTATACATCAGTGTCTCTTTTGCTGTCTCGTACACAGGGTTATTGTTACCATCTTTCTAAATTCCATATATATGCGTTAGTATACTGTATTGGTGTTTCTCTTTCTGGCTTACTTCACTCTGTATAATAGGCTCCAGTTTCATCCACCTCATTAGAACTGATTCAAATGTATTCTTTTTAATGGCTGAGTAATACTCCATTGTGTATATGTACCACAGCTTTCTTATCCATTCATCTGCTGATGGGCATCTAGGTTGCTTCCATGTCCTGGCTATTATAAACAGTGCTGCGATGAACACTGGGGTACACATGTCTCTTTCCCTTCTGGTTTCCTCAGTGTGTATGCCCAGCACTGGGATTGCTGGATCATAAGGCAGTTCTATTTCCAGTTTTTTAAGGAATCTCCACACTGTTCTCCATAGTGGCTGTACTAGGTTGCATTCCCACCAACAGTGTAAGAGGGTTCCCTTTTCTCCACACCCTCTCCAGCATTTATTACTTGTAGACTTTTGGATCGCAGCCATTCTGACTGGTGTGAAATGGTACCTCATAGTGGTTTTGATTTGCATTTCTGTTTTTTGTAGACATAGACAAGGTCACTCTGAATTTATAGAGACATAGGCAAATGAACTAAAAGAGCTAAAACAATTTTGAAAAATAAGAATAAACTGAGAGGAAAAACACTATTTAATGTTAAGCCTTACTTAAAACTAAAGCAAGGAAGACAACATCGTACTAGTTGATGGAGGGACACAGATCAAAAGAACAGAACAGAGAACCCAACAGCAGACCCACACAGATATGCCCAACTGACTTTGACAAAGACTTAAGGCAATTCAAAGGAGGAATATTATAACCTTTTCAAAGAAAGGAGTTGGACAACCTGGAAAACCACAGGCAAAAAGAATTCTGAATGAAGTCGCACACATTATACAAGATTTCACAAAAATTAACTCAAGATGAATCACAGACTTTTATGTAATCCTTAACTATAAAACTCAGAAGGAAACAGGAGAGAATCTTCAGGACACAGGGGTAGATTAAGATTTCTTAGACTTGATACCTAAACACAACCCATCAAGAAGATTCATTTAAATAAAAATGTTTAAAACTTTACTCTGTGAAAAATCCAGTTAGGAATGTGACAAGCTACCAAAGGATAAAAAGTATTTCAACAGATATCCAACTAGACTCATAGTTAGAATATAATATATAAAGAATTATCAAAATGCAAAAGTAAAAAATAAATAATAAAATCAGCAATGATCAAATTAGAAAAAAGGCAAAATAAATGAACAGATACTTGATTAAAGAGGATATGCATACCTAATAAATACACAGGAAAATGTTCAACATTTTCCCATCATTAGTCATTGTAGAAATGCAAACTAAAACCACAATATTACTACATACCTATGAGAATGATCAAAGTAAAAAATAATGATAACATCAAATCCTTGTGAAGATGCAGTATAGCTGAGTCATGTATTTCTGAGGAGAATGTAAATGGTACAGGACTACTGAAATGGATAGGTAGTTTCTTATAAAACTCAACAGCCATGAATTATACAACCCAGCAACTGTAATTTTGTCTAATTTATACCAGAGAAATAAAAATTTATGTTCACATAAAAACCTATACATGAATGTTCATAGTAGCTACATTTACAATAGCTTAAAACTATAAACAACACAAATGTCCCTCAACGAATGGATATTTAAACACATGTTGTACATCTATACTATGGAATGTTATTTAGCCCCTCTCAAAATGTTAAGAGTTCATTTATATAATATTATTGAAATGTCATAATTATATATACATCAGTGCAGTTCAGTTCAATCGCTCAGTTGTGTCTTACTCTTTGAGACCCCATGGATTACATCACGCCAGGCCTCCCTGTCCACCCCCAACTGCCGGATATGTGTGTGTGTATATATATAAAATGACACCACTATTGAGGGAAGAGGGGGATGGAAATGAAGCAATTAGACTTTGTAATGGCTATTGATACTAGTCGAACCATGAAGACTTTTTTTTTTCTTGCCCTTAATCTGGCCATCATGGTCAACAAAAGAGTCTGAAATGCAGTACTTGGATGCAATCTCAAAAACGACAGAATGATCTCTGTTCGTTTCCAACGCAAACCATTCAATATCACAGTAATCCAAGTCTATGCCCCAACCAGTAACGCTAAAGAAGCTGAAGTTGAACGGTTCTATGGAGACCTATAAGACCTTTTAGAACTAACACCCAAAAATGATGTCCTTTTCATTATAGGGGACTGGAATGCAAAAGTAGGAAGTCAAGAAACACCTGGAGTACCAGGCAAATTTGGCCTTGGAATACGGAATGAAGCAGGGCAAAGACTGATAGAGTTTTGCCAAGAAAATGCACTGGTCATAACAAACACCCTCTTCCAACAACACAAGAGAAGACTCTATACATAGACATCACCAGATGGTCAACACTGAAATTAGATTGATTATGTTCTTTGCAGCCAAAGATGGAGAAGCTCTATACAGTCAGCAAAAACAAGACTGGGAGCTGACTGTGGCTCAGACCATGAACTCCTTATTGCCAAATTCAGACTGAAACTGAAGAAAGTAGGGAAAACCACTAGACCATTCAGGTATGACCTAAATCAAGTCCCTTATGATTATACAGTGGAAGTGAGAAATAGATTTAAGGGCCTAGATCTGATAGACAGAGTGCCTGATGAATTATGGAATGACGTTTGTGACATTGTACAGGAGACAGGGATCAAGACCATCCCCATGGAAAAGAAATGCAAAAAAGCAAAATGGCTGTCTGGGGAGGCCTTACAAATAGCTGTGAAAAGAAGAGAAGTGAAAAGCAAAGGAGAAAAGGAAAGATATAAACATCTGAATGCAGAGTTCCAAAGAATAGCAAGAAGAGATAAGAAAGCCTTCTTCAGCAATCAATGCAAAGAAATAGAGGAAAACAACAAAATGGGAAAGACTAGGGATCTCTTCAAGAAAATCAGAGATACCAAAGGAACATCTCATGCAAAGATGAGCTCGATAAAGGACAGAAATGGTATGGACCTAACAGAAGCAGAAGTTATTAAGAAGACATGGCAAGAATACATGGAAGAACTGTACAAAAAAGATCTTCACGACTCAGATAATCACGATGGTGTGATCACTCACCTAGAGCCAGACATCCTGGAATGTGAAGTCAAGTGGGCCTTAGAAATCATCACTACAAACAAAGCTAGTGGAGGTGATGGAATTCCAGTTGAGCTATTTCAAATCCTGAAAGATGATGCTGTGAAAGTGCTGCACTCAATATGCCAGCAAATTTGGAAAACTCAGCAGTGGCCACAGGACTGGAAAAGGGCAGTTTTCATTCCAATCCCAAAGAAAGGCAATGCCAAAGAATGCTCAGACTACCACACAATTGCACTCATCTCACACGCCAGTAAAGTAATGCTCAAAATTCTCCAAGACAGGCTTCCGCAATATGTGAACCGTGAACTTCCAGATGTTCAAGCTGGTTTTAGAAAAGGCAGAGGAACCAGAGATCAAATTGCCAACATCTGCTGGATCATGGAAAAAGCAAGAGAGTTCCAGAAAAACATCTATTTCTGCTTTATTGACTATGCCAAAGCCTTTGACTGTGTGGATCACAATCAACTGTGGAAAATTCTTCAAGAGATGGGAATACCAGACCACCTGAACTGCCTCTTGAGAATTTGTATGCAGGTCAGGAAGCAAGAGTTAGAACTGGACATGGAACAACAGCCTGGTTCCAAATAGGAAAAGGAGTTCGTCAAGGCTGTATATTGTCACCCTGTTTATTTAACTTATATGCAGAGTACATCATGAGAAACGCTGGACTGGAAGAAACACAAGCTGGAATCAAGACTGCTGGGAGAAATATCAATAACCTCAGATATGTAGATGACACAACCCTTATGGCAGAAAGTGAAGAGGAACTCAAAAGCCTCTTGATGAAAGTGAAAGTGGAGAGTGAAAAAGTTGGCTTCAAGCTCAACATTCAGAAAACAAAGATCATGGCATCCGGTCCCACCACTTCATGGGAAATAGATGGGGAAACAGTGGAAACAGTGTCAGACTTTATTTTTCTGGGCTCCAAAATCACTGCAGATGGTGACTGCAGCCATGAAATTAAACGACACTTACTCCTTGGAAGGAAAGTTATGACCAACCTAGATAGCATATTCAAAAGCAGAGACATTACTTTGCCAACAAAGGTTCGTCTAGTCAAGGCTATGGTTTTTCCTGTGGTCATGTATGGCTGTGAGAGTTGGACTGTGAAAAAGGCTGAGCGCCGAACAATTGATGCTTTTGAAGTGTGGTGTTGGAGAAGACTCTTGAGAGTCCCTTGGACTGCAAGGAGATCCAACCGGTCCATTCTGAAGGAGATCAGCCCTGGGATTTCTTTGGAAGGAATGATACTAAAGCTGAAACTCCAGTACTTTGGCCACCTCATGTGAAGAGTTGACTCATTGGAAAAGACTCTGATGCTGGGAGGGATTGGGGGCAGGAGGAGAAGGGGCCAACAGAGGATGAGATGGCTGGATGGCATCACTGGCTCGATGGACATGAGTCTGAGTGAACTCCGGGAGTTGGTGATGGACAGGGAGGCCTGGCATGCTTCGATTCATGGGGTCGCAAAGAGTCGGACACGACTGAGCAACTGATCTGATCTGATCTGATCTGAATATGAAGTTGGTTTTTACATTAAGTGAGGTAAAGGGTCAACAAAGCCAAGACAAAAAAGAAAATCACAACATCCTCTGGAAGGCCAGGAAGATGCCACTTGCCGCAAGTCTTTACAGGCACTCACTGGAAGTCTAGGGCTTCCCTCGTAGATCAGTAGTTAAAGAATCTGTCTGCAGTGCAGGAGACCTGGGTTCAATCCCTGGGTCAGGAAGATCCTCTGGAGAAGGAATGGCAACCCATTCCAGTATCCTTGCCTGGAAAATCCCATGGACAGAGGAGCCTGATGGGCTGCAGTCCATGGGGTCGCAAAGAGTTGGGGGTGACTGAGTGACTAAAATTTTCACTTTCTTTACTGGAAGTCTATAAAATGGAGCCCATTCTGTGTTCTGCTAAGAACATCAAAGGAACTCTGTTATAGTCATAACACATCTTGCCTGTTGATTACAAAGTGGATCAGGAATCCTGTAATAATTCACTAAAGTTCTCTGAAACTACTACATCCTGGAAAAATGAAAAGCAATACCCAAGTACCAGGGAGAAGCACTCAGATGGTTAGAATCAAGTCCCATTTGTTCTTTCGTCATTGGCCACCTTCATCATTCAGTTTCTCTCTCTCCCTCTGTCTCTAGACAGCAAGAGAGAGACAAGAATTTAATTAAGGTTATTGTATGGGCTGAAATTCCTGATATCAAACCCCCAAATTCCTCCTAGTTTCCACCTAATTAAAGATATGCAAGTGTATCTTGGGTATCCATGCCCCGCAGGTCGAAGTCTATCCAAGTTTGGTCCACGGGCCACTAGCAGCATATTCCTGAGCTGTACTCCACATCTGCTGCAGCCTACCCTGGGAGGGGTGGGGAGGTAGAGATGAAGCCTTCACTGCTAGCAAGTACTTAGGAGCTTCTTAGGCAGAGCTGCTGCTGCTGCTGCTAAGTCGCTTCAGTTGTGTCCGACTCTGTGCGACCCCATAGACGGCAGCCCACCAGGCTCCCCCATCCCTGGGTCTTCTCCAGGCAAGAACACTGGAGTGGGTTGCCATTTCCTTCTCCAGTAACCTCCCTGCTGCTGCTGCTGCTGCTAAGTTGCTTAGGCAGAGCAGAAGTCAGAAAATCAAATCAGAAAAGTCAAAATGAGTAGGAGGATCGAGAGTACCCATATGGGCTGCAACGACTCAGAGGACTACCCCAAAGAAAACTCTGAGCAGCCTGGGAATTTTTAAAGCTCACTGACTGTCTCCTCATGAACCTTCTGACAGGTGCAGGAGGACTGCAGATATTGCTAGCATGGGGGCAGAGCGGTTCTAGGTTCTAGATCCTGGCCCTGGAACTTCCCTGCAGCAATGGTGCTTCCGGTTACAAACTCTTTTAGGTGCAATAGCTCAGATGCTGAAGAGTCTGCCTGCAAAGCAGGAGACCCCAGTTCGTTCCGTGGGTTGGGAAGATACCCTAGAGAAGAGAATGGCTACCAACTCTGGTGTTCTTGCCTGGAGAACCCCATGGACAGAGGAGCCTGGTGGGCTATATATAATCACAGGATCGCAAAGAGTCGGACACGACAGAGCAACTAACATTTTCACTTTTCTTATGTGCTTTGATGAGTTTTTAATCCCAGATAGGCAAAGATGGATGAAATTCATAGACTTACTATATACTCATGTTAGACAAGGAAGCAAAGACATAATCTTAACAGAGACAGAACTACCATTAAATTCAGCTCTCATGGGCTGGTACAGTTGTCCCAGATTTACCCCTCAATATTTCACAGTTATCCTCCTCACTGTTTTCCATTTTGCTTCCCTGTTAGTCACTGATGTGTAGCTATTATTTCATCTTCCTTACTCAACTCTAGCTCCAAGTCTGTCAGCAGAATCTATTTTTAAGCCAATAATCAACTAGAAGTAACAGGCAGCCCTTGTGTCTTCCTGCTATATTTAGATCTTATTTTTCATTTTTTATTATCCGTGCTCTGGCTACACCCTCCAGCAGACTGCTGACAGAAGAGATATCTGCTATCTTTGCCTTCTGTTTGACTTGGACGTGGATCTAACTTCTCAACTGCAAGTTTATGTTTGCTGCAGTTTTCCTGTGGATTGTGTTTATCCAATCATTAAAGTTTCCTTTTAGTCTTGCCTTATAATGTGTTCCATGAAGAATCAGAGCTGAATTTAATATTGTTTTTCTGACTCTGTTAATTTGTTTCTTTTTTTTCAACATGGATACAAACTAACATGAACTGTTACTAAACCGACCAAATTAATCCATCCTTGCCTACCTGGGATAAAAATTATGTGGTATTTTTCATTCAGCATGCTGCTGGAATTCATCAGGGTATCTGCATTCTTATTTACATGTAAGATCTGTCAGCTGTTCCCTTCTGTTGAGATGTCTTCACCATGCTACCTAATATGTGTTAGCTTTATAAATTTTCCACTTTTTAATCCATGTTCCAGAATAATTTATTCAACATATATTTATCTATTCCTTGATACTATGTAAAAACGTACCCTTTAAAATGTAAATATTTCCCAAACTTTTCCACTTTTATGTATTTTAAGTCTATTCTGATTTTATACCTCGTAGGCATATTTAGTAATTTTTATTTCCCTACAAAATCACCTGCTACCATCAGGTGTTCAATTTATGTATATGTTCTTTCATTCATTCACTTTTCAGATGTTTTCAAAGAACTAGATTTTCATTTAGAATTTCTGTTTTTATAAATGTGTATGTTTTTGTTTTAGCCTTGGAAAGATATCAGATTTAGCAGTATTCTTATTCAACAAATAAAAACTAAAGACAAAGGACAAGAAAAGAAACAAAATGAGTATCTTTTGTATTTCTCAAGTTTACTGAGAAAACAGTGTGATCCTGAACTGCTAAATCTGCTGTCTTTCTGTGGCATTTTACAGATATACCTTCTTCGATGGCTTTATTTTCATTATGTTCAATAATTTTGATTAAAATCTATCTTATGAACATGTTATAAAGTTGGTTTTTGTTTGTTTGCTTTCAACCAATTAAGAGAGTCTATTTTGTTTTGGGAATTGTTATGGGACTTAAACCTACTTGCATGTTTCTAATTAGAGATTGTCTTACTTTCTGTTATTCTGTAAGCTCTTTTTACTATTGATATTGCTTATTTTTCTATTCAGGCATTAGGTGCACTGACAATTTTTTATTCCTTATTTTGTGTCTAGTGGTTTGGAAGCTATTACCACTTCTTTTCCTGTTAGCTACTCAGATATTTAACACACTGATTCACTTGTACTATTTAAAGTGCTGTGCCTTTGTGCATCTAACTAAGGTATGCGTATCATTCAGGGACCAGAGAAGCCCCACAGCAAACTTCTACTGTTACTGCTCTGTGTCTCCATCTCTTACCAACCATATCTCTTGCTATTATTCATATTTAAAATATTATCAAATATTTAAACTTAACTATGACTTTCAGAGGTTCTTTGTTAACAATTTCAGACTGTACTCCAGTCAGTATTTGAACCAAGATTTTCTCTCCCATTTCTTCCCCAGCTCAGCAAGTTGGAGATTGACTGCTGACCATGAAGCCAGCACCATAGGCCTCCCTCTGTCTCCAGCTGCACCTGAGGAGTTTTGTTCCCAGAATTTCCCAACCCTTCCCAGCTACCTGGGGGAGGCAACGAAATTTTACTTGGTTTATTCTTATATTGCTGAAATATATCCTTGAGTAATGCTTTCAGACAGAACTGAAATGACTTGAGTCTTTACAAACTTGAAAATTTCTTGTTTTTTTTTTTTTTTTTTTGTCTGCTGTGGTGAACTCCTGTAGTATATTTTTCATCTTATTTATGACTTCTCTTTGGTTGTTGTTGTTCAGTCACTAAGTCATGTTGGATGCTTTGCAACCCCACAGATTGCAGCATGCCAGGTTTCCCTGTCCTTCACTACATCCCAGAGTTTGCTCAAACTCATGTCCATTTAATCAGCGATGGCATACAACCATCTAAACCTCTGTTTCCCCCTTCTCCTCCTGCCTGCAGACTTTCCCAGCATCAAAGTCTTTCCCAATGAGTCAGCTCTCCGAATCAGGTGGTCAAAGTATCAGGGCTTCAGCTTTAGCATCAGTCCTTTGAATGAAGAGTCAGAGTTGATTTCCTTTAGGATCAACTGGTTTGATGTCCTTGCAGTCCAAGGGACTCTCAAGAGTCTTCTCCAGCACCACAATTTGAAAGCATCAATTCTTCAGTGCTCAGCCTTCTTTATGGTCCAGCTCTCACATCCATACATGACTATTGGAAAAACCGTAGCTTTGACTATATAGACTCTGTCAGCAAAGTAGTATCTTTGCTTTTTAATATGCTGTCTAGGTCTGTCATAGCTTTCTTTCCAAAGAGCAAATGTCTTTTAATATCATGGCTGCAGTAACCATCCACAGTGATTTTGGAGCCCAAGAAAAGAATCTGTTACTGTTTCCACTTTTTCCCTATTTATTTGTCATGAAGTGATAGGGCCAGATACCATGATCTAAGTTTTTTGATTGCTGAGTTTTAAGCCAGCTTTTTTACTCTCCTCTTTCACCTTTATCAATATTCTCTTTAGTTCCTCTTCACTTTCTGCCATTAGGGTGTAATCATCTGCATATCTGAGGTTATTGATAGTTTTACTAGAAATCTTGATTCCAGTTTGTGATTCAACCAGCCGGCACTGTGCATGATGTACAACGCACATAACTTAAATGAGCAGGGTGACAATATACAGCTGTGACGTACTCCTTTCCCAATTCGGAACCAGCCCATTGTTCCATGTCACTGTTATCTTCAATAAAAGACTATAAATCATGCTAAAAGATAACTGGAGCAGTTTAAATAGGATACTCCTTCATAACAGATTGGTATGGAATGTGAAGGAGAAAAGAGAATGATAAACTCTATGGGTTATGACCCATAAGCCACACTGCTGCCCCAAACAAGCCAGAATTACTGGTGCTGGGACTGAATCTCTCCATCTAGAGCTGTGAGTGCCAAGCATTAAGGCCTCCAGCAATCCCCTACTAAACCAGGGCCATGGCCCCCAATACTGCATCCACTCACTCTAATTTGCTGCCTTCTATGTGCTTTTTGCCACATTCACTTTTGGTAAAAACAAACAAACAAGCAAACAAACAAACAAACATATGAATAGAACATAGTCCCTTTGACAAAGCTCACTGGCTAGAGACGAGAAACCTGAGTGTTAAACTGTATTTGCCATGTGACATGATGCTGAGAAACACTAAGTTCTCTGAGGTCCACTGCATCCCAGAGGCAGAGACAGCACAGGGTGTCAAGGGCAGAGTCCTGGAGGAGAAGTCCGGCTGGATGGATCTGAATGACTTACTGTACTTCATCCTGGCCTAATATCCTGTTCATTACCCTCTTCCTTGAATTTAAAGCAATGCATTGGGGGTCCTGCAATATTTGTTCCCTCCCAAGATCGTCACTCACTGTCTGCTCTAAGAGCCCCTAGCCATGGCCTCATCTAGAGCTTCTGAGTGAGATGTCCTGTCCTGTCAGCTTCCAAGCCTTCATCCAACTGTTGTCTCCTTGTAGCCACTTGTCCTGGGAGGACCACATACATTATTACCTAAGCTGGGCCACTCTTAAAAGTGAAAGGGATACAGTTAATAGCTGTGCCAGGACTGCCCCCAACAGATGGCTCCTATCTGGCCCCTTCCCAGAAACAACCTCTCCCCCCTCCCACTAGATGACGATCTCTCTCCTCCAGAGCTTTCTAGATGCCAGACCCCTGACTCACATTATCTTTTCTATAAGATGATCTTTTCTATAAGATGAGCCCTTGTCTTAGACCCATGATGAGGTCATCAAGTGTTGCAAAAGTCAAAGGTTTGGGAGTCTGTCCTGTGTTTCACACACACCAACACCTTGGTTCTGTGTTTCAGAAACAGTTTCTTTAATTGTGAGGGAGGAAGAGTAACTCCACAAGACTTCACTGCAGTCAGAATTCAGATCAGGTGAGCCCACCAGGATACAGCCATGTGTGACTGACTACAAAAGCCTCAAGGACAGTGAAGGTGTGTCCTGAGACGATTCCCCTGAGCAGAACTGACAGCATCAGCTACACACCCGCCTGGAGGCCCTGCCCCCCAGCCTGGTTCCTCCAGATTTCAAGGCATGCCGTGGACACACTCAGCTTGACCTTGCCCCTGTACAGCTGAGGTCCTGAGGGCTTCAGAAGAACCCAGCACCCGCTCCTACCAAGTCTTGTCCTTGTCAATCACAACTTCCTCTGCTCTCCTTCCTCTGTGTGGGCAGACAGTGAGCATAGCCTGGGTGTGTGTGTGGGTTTGTGTGTGTGTTAAACTGCTTAGTCATGTCCAACTCTTGTTACCCCATGGACTGTAGCTGTAGCCTGAGTAGGCAGTGGAAATCCTGTAGGAACCCCCATAGCAGGCTGGGGAGAGGGCACAGTGAGAGCTGACCTTGCCCCCTCCACTCCTGCAGGAGGCTTTGGAGGATGACCAAACTCCCCATTGAATTCCTGTCTCACCTATTTACTACACAGACCCTTACAGCCAAGTTGGCTCCGTGTCTGATGCCAGGAAGATCAATAAACTCATCTGCCAAAGCCAGTCTCTTGGGCTGGATGGATCTCACAGCCCTCAGGGTGCAGGGAGCAGAGGGCTTCCTGAGGTAGCCTGGCACCACGGGTAGGAAGACAGTATTAAAGGGCCACCCTGGATGCAAAGCCGTCCCTAGAAAACTCTGCTGGCTGCAGTGCCTGGCTCTCTGAAATTCTGTTCCAGCTCTCACCCAGCAGCTTGCATTCTGTCATTCCAAGCTGGCCAGCAAGGGATTTGTTCAAGGAAAAGTCGGTTGTCGATGATGAGGCAAGATCATCAAGAAGTGATGGTCTGAAAATCCCTCAGTGGCTCTGAAACTGGGAGAAGCCAGACTCACTCCTTCCAGAAAGAAAGAGAGGCTGAGACAGAATGGCCAGAGAAGGTCTGAAAATGCAGTCTATTCTGAGGGAGGGAGAGAGGAGTGACTTCAATTTGTCTAACTTGTGGAAAAATAAAACACAAGAGCTCTAAAAGCACAACTAGAGGCAAGTACTCTGGAGTCAGGCATGTCCTGCTGGGGGATCTCAGGGAAGTGGCTGAACTTCTTTGTGCACTGGTTTCCTGCACTTGGGCCTCCCTGGTGGCTCAGATGGTAAAAAAAAAAATATGCCTGTGACATGGGAGACCTGGGTTCGATCCCTGGGTTGGGAAGATCCTGTAGAGGAGGGCATGGCAATCCACTCCAGTAATCTTGCCTGGAGAATCCTCATGGACATAGGAGCCTGGTGGGCTACAGTCCATGGGGTCACAAAGAGTCAGATACTACTGAGCAACTATGCACACACACATTCTTGCCCTGAGATGTGAATGCTAATGCAGACTTCGGAGCCATTCAGCCCTTTGCAGAAAGAGTGGAGCAAAGCAAGGGCACTAAAGATCTGCAAGTGCAGTCCATGCTGTGAGGAGAGGCTGGGCTCCAAATCAGGATGAGGCAGCCAGGTCTCTGGGCTCCCAGCAGCTGAGTGAGTATGCACATCCATGTGCCCTCCATCCCCTGATTTTACCAAGATACTGGAGGAACAAACACAGATAAAACACAACCACCGCCGTAAGCTGGGAGGGGTGTACAAGCAGAAAAGAAGCGATAATAACTTTCAAACAAGATAACCATGGGATGGAAATCAGTTGCTAGCAAGTCAGAGAAAGAATATGAATTCGAATTTTGACCGTTACTGAGAGCAAAAATGGAAATGCAATCCTACAGAGGCTCTCCTGTCTCATTCAAAGTAAAACCAAAGACCCAGTAGACTTGGGCAGCACCTGCTGTATCTCTGATCATCTCACCTGACTCATGCCCACCAATCTGGCCCCTTCTGTTCCAAGGACAGATCTAGATGACAAGTTCCTGCCTCAGGGTAATCCAAAAAAGATACATCTTGTAAAGATAAAATCATGACACACAAATATAAAATGAACATATTTGTGTCAAAGATGTTTTTTAAGTCATTAATTAATGAGGGAAACAGCAAGGCATGAAAATCCAATTCTGAGGAGCATCCAAAGGGCAGACATGGACACAGGCGACCAGGAAGGCCGATCCCATCTATTCACAGAGAAGTCAGTCCATCAGACAGAATCCATTTGCTTCTCAATGGACTGGAATCATTTCCATCACTCCCAGTCCGAGAACTTGCAAAGTTGAAAGGTGGTTCAAGGACCATGGCCTCCTGACCACTAGAGCATCTGATAACCTGGGAGGTGCAGGTGACCTCACACGGAGATGCCACAGATGCCCGCTTATCTTTGTCTCCTTCACCATTTTATTTATTTTATGATGGTAATGATGTTTTGCATTTCAAAGCCTTTCACCATCTTTCCTGACAAGCCTAGGCGCCTGTTCTTTCTGCCAAGAGCATTCGTCACCCTGATGCTCTGATTTTTTCCATGGCCTCCCTCTCCGGTCTCACAGCCCACATCTGGCTCCAGCATGTGTGAGGCTCCCTCCCCAATTCTTGCAGCCCCCAAAACTGAGTGCATGTTCTCCCCCCCCCCTCCCTTTCTCTAGAGTGCAGGGAGTTTTGCCCATCTTGATGGCTGCTGTATCCTGGGATCCTAGAACAGTATATGACAACAGCATGTAAGCCTTCATTAAATATTGGTTGAGCAAAGAGACAGATGAAAAACAAACATCAACAGCGGCAGTGGTGAGAAGGGGTAGGTCTGGATGGACACAGGTTGGCAGGTTCCACTCACTTTCTAAACACTGCTTTGCCCTCTTGCCACGTCACATTATTTACAAACAGCCTCCCTCCAGATTAGGTCAGATTTGATAATGGAGGTACTATCACAGCATTCCCCAAAGCCTCCTTCTCTAAGAACCCAAGCTGAAAAGTTACCTTTGTTCACCTGGAGATTCCTGTCCCCATCAAGAGACATGATGTCCTTTTAGTGATACCTCCACCCTGACCCCCACCCCCAGACCAGCCACAGCTGCACGATGGGCCTGGGAGCACCAACTCCAGAACCCCCTTCTGGAGCCAATGGCAGCGACAGCACTGAGTCTAAGATATTCACTCCCTAAGATCCCGTTCCACACATGGACCGTTATACCATGATGTGACCCAGGGGAGCAACTGCCACTCACAAGGATGCAGGTCCCTGCTCATCTCTATCACCTTTGCTACCTACCTGCCTCCTCCACTTTGCCTGAGTCCCAGGATGCTTCCCCATCACTCAATCACTGCTGCCCTCCCCCCAAGAGCCAGGATGGGATGTCCAAACAGGCCAAGGTGAAAACAACTGGAATTTCAGTGGCCAGCTCACCTGCACTGAGTTGACCATGCCGACAGCCATCCTGCACATGTCCGAGGCCCTGACAGCTGCCCAGGCAAGAACTGGCATGGCAGCCCTGTTCATGCATGGGACAGGCAAGCAGAATGACATTCCTGGATGCAGCTGTCAATCTATCACAGAAGGAAGTTGGCAGATAAGCATCCTGGACATCCCCACTGCCCATAGCAGTAGCTTTTTAAAGTATCCTGTATTGGTTTCCCTCCCTCCCCTGTCCCACTTAGTCTCTCAAATTATGTGTGCTCAAATCCTCGTCTTGGGCTGATGTCCAAGGGACCCTAAGACACTTAGGGAAGGGAATAAATTCTATGTCACTGGTGACTCATTGATCACAACTGCAAACCCTTGGGGGTCAGATCACACTGCACCCAGGTGTATCCTTTGTGTACCACCCTCCCCTCCCTCCAGGCTCTGCCATCAGCCACAGAGTCAGGGGGATATGTGAGAGAAAGAGGGCTGGGGCCAGAGGCCCACCCTCCCCTCCCTCCAGGCTCTGCCATCAGCCACAGGGTCAGGGGGATATGTGAGAGAAAGAGGGCTGGGGCCAGAGGCCTGCAGCCTCAGAGCCAGGCAGGAGCCTGCACGGCCTATAAAAAGAAGATGGTTGACACCACACGCAGTTCTAAAAATACAGAGTCAACAAAAACATCAGCAAATTACATTTATCAATGAAGATTCCATTACTGTCACAGGATTTTCTGATGAAACAGCTCAAGAACTGAGAAGTCTAGAGAGACTGAGGCAGCCACCCAGGGTTGCACAATGTAGGGGTGGCTGAGATGTTGCTGGGGTTCAGACCTTTCTCTGCAAACAACGCTGATACCAGTTAGGCCTTTCATTCCACCCAAAAGGCATTGGAGCTTTTCCTAGGTCATGACTCAATCTGAGGGAAGCCATTCGCCACACCATGAGGACATTCAACTAATAGAGAGGCCCATGTGTATAAGAATTAAGGCTCCTAAGGGCCAACATCAACTTGCCAGCCATCTGGGTGAGTCATCTGGTTGGATACCCCAGTCAGCCTCCCTGTTGACTGCAGCCCCAGCCAATATTGGGCTGAAACTTCATGAGACCTGGAGCCAGACCACCTACTGGACCCCTCCCCAAATCCTTGAGCCACAGCAACTGGGAGAGGTTACAAAAATTCTTCTTATTTTAAATTTTGGAGTGATTTGTCCTACAAAGACAGGAACTACAGCAAATACCATTTGTCCCAATTAGGATTGGTTGGGATTCCTTTACCTGATGACTGGTATTTTTTATAATTTCTGGAAAATTCCAAGCCATTATTTCTTTAAACATTGCTTTTCCCTCATTTTCTCTATTATTTCTATCTTAGACTCCAGTTAAACACTTTAAGAACATCTCAGTCTATTCTGCAAGTCACAGCATTTCTCTTATTTTTCATCTTTGTGCATCTCTTTTCTACGCTCTGTATCGACAGCTTATCGTGTCTTTCAGTTTACTGTGAACCATCTGCCATTTAACCTATTACACTTTTTAAACTGATACACAATTTACAAGCAGCAAACACAGGTTTTTGGTGTGTGGCTTTCACTGAATTTTGATGCAGATTATATTCATGTAACTATAACCACCATAAAGTCAAGATACAGACACTCCCATTATCTCAGAAAGTTCCCTCATGCCCCTTTCTTCTGTCCCTCCCAGAGGTAACCATTTTATTGATTTGTATCCCCTATTCTAGAACATGAATAAATGTAATCACACAGAAGATTAAAAGCCAAAAAGGAGGGAGGAAAATGGGAACAAGCCATCCAGAATCGCTACTCACTTTGAGTAAGGTTGTGTTCAGACAAATCCTTGAACTGCAGGCTTAAACTAAAGCAGAATGAAGCAAACAAGAAACCACTGGATTCATCATCTAGCAGGGATGCTGCTATCAGCCCCTGTCCTCCCCTCACAGCCACCCAGCCAGCCGGTGGGCAATAAACTTGTTCACCCTCCATCAGGAGAATACAGCAGCCCCTCCCAGAAATGATGCAGAGACCCTATTATGCAGTGACCCAGCCTCTTCAAAGCACAGAAAATGGATTCTATCTCAAAAACCACGTGGGGCTCACACCTGGACTACAAAATTGAGCTGGAATAGAAGGAGAAATGTTACATACATGTTGGTGATGTTTCCCCTGACGTGAATCAATGCTCCCCTCCAAACCACGGCTCACACAGAAGGGCGGCACGTCCCCTCCTTCAGGAAATGCCCCCACCCTCGCCACACATCTGTAATGAAACATCGCATGGGCTCACTGAGGAAATACATCAGTTTGAGAATCTTATACTTCAGTTTGAGATCTTTTGCTGGTGGAAAGTACCAAACTCAACATCTCTCAAAATCTCCCATAACAGAATATCAGAAAGTCAGGATCTCACTAAACTCAGGCCTGTTTTTGCTACTTCCCGTGTTCATTTCTAGACTCAGATGCCTAGGCTCATATCTCCCAGGCTGCCAATGTGACTTTCCTCCTCCTCTTTCTTCCCTTGTTGGCTTTAGCAGCACCAGCATCACACAGGTCGTCCCCTAGGCTCCCCCGCCTCATGCCTGTACCCCACCCTCTTTCCATCTTGTCTGGACACACACAGTTGTGAGGTGCTTTCCAGGAGCCCATGAAGGGGGGGCAGCACCTGCAGGCAGTGGGGCACAGGAACCTCTTTCTAGGAGAGCATGTGACAGAGAGAGGTGTCTGGAGTCAAAGGGGAGTTCAGTTGAGGTCTGGGGGTGAGAGAAGGTGAGAGCCCCACACTGAGGGGGGCAAGGATAAATGATGGGAGTTGGGGGACATCCCTGAGCTGACCAACCGCAGGTGAAAGGGGAGGCAGTGAAGTTTGGGGTAGTGGTGTCCACACATACCTGGGGCAGGAGGATTGGCAGCAGAGAGAGCCCCCGGAGGCAGGGGTAACAGGGTCATCCTGCCTCTCCCTGTCCACCTGGCCCCACAGGCGCCCTGAACTGAGTGCTCCTTCATTATTACGCATGCCTGCTTTGGTCCTTCCACTCCTCCCAGTCTTCACTCTGACCTTCCTGTGTTGTCACTGTCCCCACTCAGTCTGAACAGCTGGTCTCTCCAAGGCAACCTCCCTGCCTCCCTCCCTGGTGCCCTGGAGAAGGGGACTGATTTCTCCTCCCTTCTCTGGACCCCTCCCTACTTTGCCCAACAGGACCAGGTGAAGGGCTGGTCTGAATTCCTACTCTGGGTCCCTAAGGGCCAGGCAGCCCCCACTTCATGCCTCTCCAAAACTCACCAGGCCACATGGAAAAGGCTCAGGAGGGGAAGAGGCACTGGAGGTGGTGCAGCTACAGCCCCATCACCATCACCATCAGCTCCGGGGGTGTAACCCCACACAGAAGCTCATCTGAGCCCCAGCCACTGCCTGTTGCCAACATCTCATAGAACAGACAAGCAGCCATGCAGGCCCAGCCAGCTCCCATGGTGAGAAATAAAAGGCATAGTGTTTTTTTTCCTTAAGCCATTAAATTCAGGGTCACTTAAGCAGTGAAAGATAACTGATGCTCTGTCTCCAGCTGGCTTTGGTAACTTTTTAACCTTCCTTCCCCACACTGTGCTAATGTGGACATGCCAGCCACGTAGTCAACAGTTACTTTAGGTAAAAAGTCCCACATCTCACTTCTCAGAAGAAAATTAATGCAGAAAAGGAGGCAGTCTCTACAGACAGTGTGCTGCAGGCTGCTGCAGGCAGCCAACAGGTATATGGAAAGGAGAAGAAGAGGGGAGATGGTTATATGGAGCTTCAAGGGAAACACAAGAGGAAGAAGGAGATGGATTATTCCTGGGGGCGTGGCCCCTGGTGGCATCTGTCAGAAAGAGATGGCTGCATCTTTGTTCCTTGAAATTCAAGTATGTATAGAATACTTGGGAACTCGTCATTAGTTAGAATGTCAGAAACGCCAAACATTTACTGGGGTTTAAGATCTTACAAGTAAATCATAAGAACCATCACTTAAAGCTTCATTGTTAAAAATTCTATCATACTTATTTTTGATTTCAGTTGAAAAAACTGCGTTGGGAACAGTGAAAAACATTATTGGCATTTCTTTTTAAAATGTCAAACCATCTTACTTAAAGCTGAGATTCTCATCCCCGTGCCTTTGAGCACACAACTACCTTTACAGATTGTTCACTCTTTACTGAGTACCACACCAAGCGTGCTACATACATCCGCAGTTCATTCTTCCAGACTGTGAGGTTGGCACTTACCCTATTGGGCAAAGGAGGCATCTGAGACGTACAGACATAGCAAATATTATGGCTAAGATTTACACCCACTTAGTCCATCCAAACCCTTGTCCTTAACCAGTCAACGGCAATATTGCTGTTATAGACTGAACTGTCTCCCCATGAAAGTCATAGGCTGAACCCCTAATTAATTCACACGCTCAAGTATCTCCAAGTGAAACTGCAGTTGGAAGCGGAATCTTTAATGAGGTAAAACTAAGGTAAAATGAAGTCATCAGAGTGAACCCTAATCCAGCGTGACTAATGTTTTCACAAGCAAAGATGAGGACACAGACACACACACAAGGGGAGAGCATGTAAGGACACAGGAGAAGATGGCATCCACAAGCCCCGGAGAGAGACCCCGGGAGAAACCAAACCTGCAGACCTGAGACACCTGGGACCTCCAGCCTCCAAGAGAAAACAAATTCCTGTTCTTTAAGTCACCCAGTTAGTGGTTATTCTGTTCTGGCAGCTCTGGGCAACTAATATAGCCCTTAGAAAACAGAGGAGCCAAGGAAGAGGCATGGGAACGCACGTGCTTCTACTCAATAGGGGACTGCTTTCTCGGACCTGAGACACCTTACACAACTCAGCTGCTGGAACTAAGTCAAGGTACTGGAGAGGGGTGGCAAATCAGCAAAGGTAATCTCCTGGAGACAGGCCCAAGGATTCAAATGAAATGTGATACCAGGAAGAAAGACAGAGAACAGTGCACACGAGACATAAAATCACTCAGCCTTCTGGAAGCAGTCCTTGTAGGACAAACCCATCAGCTGGCCCTGAGGGATCACTGTGCCCACAGGGAGCAGCTGATGGCAGCACTGTTTTCGTGAGTCACAAAGGTGCTGGGATTCCTTTTTCCCAAGAGGGACCAGAGACAGCAGCCGTCACTAGGAAATAGCTTTCGTGCGTATTAAGACAGTTATCACATCCTGTATCTTATTGGAAAGAGAGGCTCTGGGTTCCCTTAGTTTACTATGTAGTTTAGCAAGAAATTTTAGTGCTTCAGGAAATTTAATCTGCCTGGATAGATACCCGCCGTGTGGAGCGGGCTTCCACTCCACAAATCAGATGGCCTTGGCTGACTGACAAATCCTTCCTTTCCTGACCTCAGGAGACGGACTATTAGAAGACGACGACTGTCCTCCCATCAGGTACAGGCTTCCGAGTGTGGCTAGAGATGAGTCTCCTGTGCTTAGCTGCCCCGCAGTGCTCTCAGTGCACAATGGCAGTGCATTAAATGAGGACCTGAGTCCAGACAGTGGACTCCAGCCATGTATCCTGTTGACCAGCAATTTCTCTTGCTGTGACTGTAACTGCTTATTCAGAGGCAAACTTATGACCATATGCAAAAATGTCTCAGTGCCAATATGTACACAAGTACCTACAAATCTGTAATGCACAGCCCTGTGGACACAGCCATTGAGGGCAGCATGTTCGATGCTGCAGGCCTGTGTGCTGGGACAGAATGCCAGACACGGGACAGAGCTGCTTCCCACAAAGCCTCATGGGAATCCATAATCCCAAATTATATAGATAACATACCCAGCATTTCTATAAAATATTCAAATATACTTGACTGTTAAAACACATCCAAGAATAAACTCATTTCTTTCCCTTTTGTCCACTGAGCTTACCTGTTGTAGAGGAGAATGTCTGGCTTCCAGATCTGGCCGTCTGGGAAACGAACCGTCTTCACGCCTGGATACTCGGATGCATTCCACTGTAAATAGTGATCTGTCCAAGTCTGACAAACACAGACGGCAGCATTATCAGCACTTTGCTTTCTTGCCTGCTAATATATATTTTGAGAGATTATTAGATAAGTTCAAAACCAAAAAGAGTTCCAGACACTCATTTACATAATTGAGTTGCTATCTGTAAAATATATGGAAACTGGGAATTAAATAATCCTTACTAAATGACCATGAATAGCATAAAAATTACATTTAAGATCCTGCTATCACCATGACCATAGTCAGAGGGTAGCCATTAAAGTTAATTCCAGTCCACTGCATGCCCCCAAGCCCTTCTCTCCTGTACCAGATGGATTTTTTCCCTAGCCAAATGAAAACTGTTTCGCTTTCAAAGTTTTGGAACACTTTGGACAAATAAATTCATTATTTCAGTTAGAATAAGAACTAGGTTGGAAAAATGTTGAAGATTTATTTCCATACAACTTCATGCAGCTGCAGGGGTACCTCTTAGAAATGTCTAAGGGCCTATGTCTGGATTTGAATTATTATTTCCAGGTAGGAATACTGCTTCTGACACCACAACTCAAAAATGCAAACATGGGCATTGGTACTAAAACACTGAGTCAGGACACGAGGGTCCAGAGTAAGACTCAGGAAATATTTATAAGCACGTGAACATGAGTGTGTCTCTCTGAAATTGCTTCTTGAGGGATCTTTGTAAGAGGAAGGTCCATTGCTGGAGTTCTCTGCCCCCAGACCAGGCACCCCAGAGCTACCTGCGGCCCACTGGCTTTGTAAAGAGTGCTCAGGTAGGCCCCCACCTGCACTGCTGGGCAACCAGCAGCACCCAGCGGGACTGCAAGGCTGCCAGGTTTGGACTTCCCAGCTCCTACAGGTGTGCATTATCAGAGCAGATGCCATAAAGGCCTCCATCCTGTATTTGGTCCCCCTGGAGCCACCTGCTCTGAGTGCAAACTTTCTCAGATTTAAAAAGGTATGTGATGCAACACCCCAAGCTGGCCCAGGGGCAATTCCTCATAATTAATCATTATTTCTGCAGCAAAATATGCATATTTATACTTAAATGCCTCGACTGAATATCAATTTGATTTTAGACCTGATCAGTTTGATGTAAAGTCATAAAAACAAAAACAAACAAACAAAAAACCCTGTCATGTTCAGAGCTGCTGAGATTTGAGAATTGCCGCCAAGGGGTTGTGGGTCTAGAGCTACTGAAACTGGCAATAGCAGTCAAAGGGCATGCCCTAGAGATGCCACCATCCTCTAGAAAGGGCAGACAAGCATCCCAGTTAGTCAGAGAAGAGGGAATATGCAGGTAAGTATCAGCATTTCTCTACTTTCAATACTTCGGCCACCTTATGCAAAGAACTGACTCATTGGAAAAGACCCTGATGCTGGGGAAGATTGAAGGCAGTAGGAGAAGGGGACATGAGCTGGTTGAATGACATCACCAACTCGATGGACATGAGTTTGAGCAAGCTCTGGGAGTTGGTGCTGGATAGGAAAGTCTGCTGTGCTGCAGTCCATGGGGTTGCAAAGAGTCAGACATGACTGAGCGACTGAACTGAACTAACTGATCAGCATTTCAGAGTCATGGACCATGAGGAGGAGGATATATTGATACTTAAATTGTTGAAGTATCCCTGGTAACTCAGTGGTAAAGAATCCACCTGCAATGCAGGAGATGTGGGTTTGACCCTTGGATTGGGAAGATCCCCTAGAGAAGGAAATGGTGACCCTTGCCTGGGGAGATCTCATGGACATAGGAGCCTGGCAGGCTATAGTCCATGGGGTTGCAGAAGAGTAAGACACGAACTAAACAACACGTTGCAGTATCACTGGGGGCATTTAGGATGGTGACCCACCTGGCAGATGTTGCTAAATTAGAAGTGTGTGGCTGGGGGAGGACAGAACAGCACAGCACCCAGAAAGAGCCAATCTCGTTCAAGTGGTTTTGCAGGAAGGCCTGGGTAACCAGCCACTCTGTTTGCTCCAGAGGCTCCAGCTCTGCCGCCTTTGCTCAGTGTTCGCTTCTTTTCTCTCTCATGTTCTAGACATAAGCCCTTCTGTGCCCAACACCTGTGCTTTCCTGACCATGTTCTCATATCCGGATGCTCCTCTGGGTCAGCAGCTGATTAGCACAGAGTCTGGTATTCATCTTCCCCATTACCCTGCTCAGGGCCCCAGGACTCCCAGAACTGCCCAGGAAGGTAGGTGTGGCAGATAGATGCCCATCTACTCTGCCTGCTGATAGGATGGCCACAGCAAGAGGAGAAGCAGGGAAGAGGGAGCGCTTTGTTGTCAAACACAAACCTCTCTTAAGGGTAC
Source organism: Bubalus kerabau (assembly GCF_029407905.1). Classification (NCBI taxonomy): domain Eukaryota; kingdom Metazoa; phylum Chordata; class Mammalia; order Artiodactyla; family Bovidae; genus Bubalus; species Bubalus kerabau. The sequence goes on from NC_073642.1 coordinate 30,205,945, forward strand.
CAGGTCTGAGCTGCAGAGAACCTCCCTGGCAATTCCTCACCCCTCCCATCTCCCCTACCCATGCTCCTACTTAGCCACATGTGCCCCGGGACGTGTATCTCAGCCAGCCTGCTTCCTCAGTGTCTGCTATGTGTACCATGCTCACCAGAACACCGGGATGCCAGCATAACTTCCTATTTACCAGAGAAAACTGGGGCCTGGAGAAGTGACAACTTTCTTGTCGGTCACTGGGGTCAGGACTCAGAACTTATTTGACTTCAAGCTGGGTGACTCCCAGGCTCTACTCTGGTTGGTTCTTCCCCACTAATCTGTCTGCACAGGCAAATTCTGCACCCCGCCAAGGTGGGCTGCTCTTCTAGGAGTCTCCCTTAGTCTAAAGCCAAGTTCGGTCTCTATCATCCTCTCAGCAGAAAACAGAGGGACACTGGGAGCTTTAGGATCAAACAGACTTTGGTTTGTACCCAAGGCTCCAGCAGAGAAGAGCTGTGTCTAGCAGGTAAACCACCCTCTCTGAGCTGCATTTTGCTCGTATGTAGCACCTCATCAGGCACTATGAGGATGCAATGAGATAAAGTGTCGAAGCAAGTAAGTCACATGGCCTTGGGAGGCGTGTGATAAATGATGACTGAGAGAAAAAGGGATCCTCCCTTTCACAACATCCAAGAGGACATTAGAGCTGTAACAACTGAGCTTCAGCCGAAGGTGGAGAGAGCAAAGGCCAGCTCAGCGTCAGGAGTTGGAGCAGGAACCTCAGTGCAGCATTGTCCTGGGTTTTCATGAAGATTCCCTAAGAATGGATGTGGAAAAGGGCCCATAAACAAGCAGGGGGTAGGGTTCTATCCTCTAAAGTACTCGGATCACAGAGCCTTGAGGGCAGAGATGCTGAGCAAAATCTGTGTATAGACAGCAGCTGGCATGGCTCCCACATGCAGGCACCTGGAAACAGGCATGAACCTAGAAGTGCCAACCCTCCCAGAGCCAACAGGGAAGCCCATCCTTTATATTATATATTAGATTATATACAATAATACATTTTAAACAAAGATAAAGGTTTCTCTTGAGTTCCAGGAGCTGTTCAAGGACAGTACTGAATATGAGGCAGGGAATGGGAGTGTCTGAATGTGAACTCAGCTGGACAGAATGTGGGTCACTCGGGCCCCGTCTGCAGTTGGTGTCTCAAATGGGGGCAGTCTATGGGAATGAGCCCTTACCTGAAGGATCAAATGCTAACTCAGAATAGAGCCAAGCTGTTGGAGTCAGGAAACACCTCACACACACATGCCCTGAACATTCTTTCGTCAACTGTTCTGATCTCAGAGGAAGAGGGTGGGTCTCCTCCTTTCTTCTGTCCCAAAACTTTCTTCTCTCAGTGGACATAGGTTTTGCTTAATGGTGGGTTGTTCTTACTGCCCTAAGCAAGCCACTGACCTCTTATCTCTAAGCAACATATGTAGAATTTCTATTTTGATAAAGAATGCAGAAATGAAGAAGGTAATAAGCATTTTAGAAATAAATATGGTTTAGAATCTAACATTCTACGATGCTATTAATTCCATAATTAGAATTAGGAGGTGGAAAATAAGCAGAAGGATGGGAAATCTGAAACCAGAATAATGGTCAAAATTTCAAAAATTCAAAATTAAAGAAGATAGGTTTTTTTTTTTTTTTTTTTTTTTAAGCAAGTTCTTTTTTTTAAGTCTCCGAATGGCTCAAACATCTCTTTAGAAACTGAAATGGCTTCTGTCAATTCTTCTTATAGATTAAATCAGATTATGTCTGACAGGACTCCCCAAATGATAAAACTAATATGCAGAAAAAATACCCTAGCTGCTTCCTCCTAGGAATATAAAGAAGTAAACAGAGAGATCAAATGCTTTCTCTTCCTTCAGGTTCTCTAAATAACTGTAAATTCCTACAAATCAGGGCAGGTAAGAGAAAGGAAAACACAATCAACAAACCGTACGTCAAAGAGAATTTTTTCTGCCTCTTCTCTTTGAATGTATAGAAAACACATCATTTGTAGGATGCTGACCTCAGAGTTTAAACATCTAGAGAAAAGATTACGTGGATTCAGTTTTTCAGAACAGGAATTCAGCAACATGAAATAAGGGAGAGTAAAACCAACTGCTGAGAGCAGTCTCCTGGGCCCTCTGTCCCTTCCTGTCCGGGTTTCTGCCCTACCTCCCTGGGGACTCTGGCCTTGGCCCTCTTCAGCATGGAGCCTCACTTCTCTGTCCCCATTACCCAGGCTGGGCAGGCCAGGCTGGTCACCAGTTTGGGAAACACAAAGAGCAGGAATCAACGTGGTTGTCTTATAAATGGCTCTGGGGCAGCTTCCAAGGCCTGTGGGGGTGATGCCTGAGTTCCCCAGGTCCACGCTGAGGCCACAGTAGGAATACCACGGCTTTCCAGATGGAAACAGAGTAGGCAGAGGTTTTGTTTAGATAACTGTTCAGGTCTGTTCTAAATCCAGGATTCTTGTGATTCCTTAAAATTCAGCTGGGCGCTATTACTACAGCTGCTCCATGAGCTATAGGTGCCAGATAAAATGTGCCACCCAGCTTTATAAGGATATTCATTACAAAGGTGCCCAGCTTGTTTTCCACAGGGTGGGCACCTGGAAAGAAACATTAATTACTGAGCTCACACCTAGAAACACTTGGGCTCCCCATCACCACATACAGAGTCCTTGCCTTTCCTCCTCTTCCTTTGATTTCTGTACTGCCAACTCCACGGTCTACACGGCCAGCCTGCCTCCTGCCAATTCTCTAGGTAGGTACTTGGTCTTGATAAATGAACCTTCTTTAGAGTGTAAATTACACAGCCAGATTGGAAATGGTTTGCAAGTAGAAACTGGGTCTCATCCTTTTCTGGGCCCCCCAACGTATGGCCTCACAAAGCTTTTCCACAAAGCAGGTGCTTGAAAAGATTAGTTGAATAGGTACATGAGATAAAAAGGTGAGTTTTAAAACGAAGCTGCAGATGCTTCCACAAGTCTTAATTAGAAATATGCTGTGCTTGAAAGAAATGTAGAGGTCTCTGCTGACATCCTCCAAAGCGAAGATGTCTATTTATGGACCACCTGAACTCAACACAGTAAGTAATAATCCAGTTATGTTTTTTCCTGGAAACCAACATCCGTTTAAAAAAAAAAATGCCAAATCACATTCATTGCTGAAGACAAATCACTTACTGAGGACTAAGAAATAGAGGCTCAGAGAAACATGATCTGACATGTCAGGAGCAATTTCAGTGTCTCTCTCCTTCCAGGAGAAAAATGTGCACATCAGCTCTGTACTTTAGAGGGCATGGGAAATGGACAGTTTTATGTCAAAAAGAAAGTATTCACATTATGCCCCAGAATTCCCAAAGCTATATGACAGTCTTGATTGCATGGGACAGGGGTGGGGGCTGCAGAGATGAAGGCATTATTGGCAATTCACCATCAGATATACTTTTAGGATTTATGTAGTGCGTTGTATGCAAATACTTTTACCTTGAAAGAAAGAAAAAGAAAGAAAAAAACCTCTGGACTCTGAGATCTCTGTGAAATATGTGGATGAAAAGACACCACTGCCCACTCTTCTACTTTCGAGCTGAATTTAAAAATAAACTAGATGAATAGAAGGTCAGATACGGGCTAAAGCAAGTATAGTAAAAGTAATCATAGAATCCAGGAGGCAAGTATATGTGTGCTCACTATAAATTCAACTTCTTGGTATAGTTGAAAATTCTCATCAAAAAAAAATCATAATATGTAGTAACCTGGGTAGGGGTTAGTGATTTGTTCACATACAGCCTTAAAAAATCAAATGGCAACCCACTCCAGTATTCTTGCCTGGAAAATTCCATGGACAGAGGAGCCTGGCGGGCTACAGTCTATGAGGTTGCAAAAAGTCAGACACGATTGAGCACGACTGCACACACAGCCAGATGAAGGTGAGTTTAAGTGAAAATGCAAAGGGAGAGACTGAAGACAGTTGGGGTGGGAGGGCACTGCTCAGGGGAATGTTGCTGTAAAGGTGAGAGAAAACCAGGGAATCACTAGGCGGCTTCATGGGGACAGAGGGCAGTATGCTAAGTCACTTCAGTCGTGTCCGACTCTATGTGACCCCACAGACAGCAGGGATTCTCCAGGCAAGAACACTGGAGTGGGTTGGCATTTCCTTCTCCAATGCATGAAAGTGAAAAGTGAAAGTGAAGTCGCTCAGTCGTGTCCGACCCTCAGCGACCCCATGGACTGCAGCCTACCAGGCTCCTCTGTCCATGGGATTTTCCAGGCAAGAGTACTGGAGTGGGGTGCCATTGCCTTCTCCGGAGGGCAGTATGCATACATGCTAAGTCACTTCAGTTGTGTCCGACTCTGTGCGGCCCTATGGACAGGCTCTTTGGTCCGTGGGACTCTCCAGGCAAGAATACTGGAGTGGGTTGCCATGACCTCCTCCAGGGGATCTTCCTGACCCAGGGATCAAACCCATGTCTCTTTTGTCTCTTGCACTGATGGGCAAGTTCTTTACCATTAGCGCCACCTGGGAAGCCCCAGGGGGCAGTATATCTGTATACTGAGAGTGACACAGACACTATTATGATGCTTGAGGCAACAGGGGCAGTTGTGAAAGCCCTGCTCTCAGCAGGTGCCAGGAAACAGGACCACATCCACTGAGGAAGGGCTAGCTTCCATGGGAGAACAGACCCTGCGCCCTTGGCAAAAGGAGTGAAGCTGGAGTTGGAGGGTTAGGTGTGCAGGTGGGATCCACGCACTGAGGCAAGTTGCTTTAAATCTTGCAGGGAAGACCCTCAAACTCTTATTATTTTGGGCATATAATGCATGAAGTTCAAGGAAATGAGTAATGCTGCTATCACAAACTGCCCTTCATTCTGAACTGTACATGTTACTACCTCTATTTTTAACAGTTATACAATTGATGGTGAAATCTGTATCTACGTCTCAATTTTAGCAATAAAAACTAATTGTCTATGAATGTATTAATGAATTTAAAACAAAGCCCCATCTTTGGTAGAGAGGTAGATTTCCAATTTTTTGTTTAATAATTATTAAAATTTATAATTAGTTTCACCTTGATGAATTATGTACCAATAATCACTGTAATCCTAAATCAATCAAGAAGAAAAATTCTTAACACTTTTCTGAAGGAATAATTTTTATGTAAATATTTACATTGGAAAGAACCAAGTCAGAATCATTAATCAAAAGACTTTCAAGGATAAAATTCTGTGTGGAAAAGAAAGGTAAGAGTAGAGAGAAAAAGGGACTATGTAAAATATCCACCAGGTAAAGAAAGGCATGTTTGCATATGTTTTTTGATTACTGATAGGCGTGTCAAATTATATGGAATTTAAATAGATTCAATTTAAAATAGAGACTGACAGTTTTTCTTTTAAAATGTTTATATTTACAATTGGATGGAAGTGACATATTTTGTAGTTAATTAATCTAGGTTAGAACTTTAGATGGCAAGGTAAAAAAATCCACGAATGAAAAAATACAGCATCTTGAAATTCTTGCAGAGATCACTAGAGCAGAAAGTGTGAAGGCTTCTGGCTTGGCCATTGCTCCGCCATATTAAGACATGCATGGCTAGAGGCAGGGGGAGCTGGGCAGGCACTCTGGAGCTCTGGGGATCAGTTATGGTACAGGCGGTGGACATTCACATGCAGACCTGCAACTTACAACTGAGGTGCATGTTTCTGCTTTTGAAACTTCCCCAAGTCACCCTGTTATGAAGCAGAAGTGTGCACTGAGCCTTGCAGGGTGTACTGCAGGACACGCAAAGGTAGGGTGGTCTCCTTCGCTGTTGGCAAACGTGGAGGCAGGCAGGACAGTCCTGGATACTCTCAGGGACCCTGCCTGCAATTCCAGCTCATGCATCTCGGATGTAAGAGCAGGAAGCCCCATGGGCGAGGACCGCCACTGTAGCCACTTACCATTTGTAGCCAAATGTTGGTGGTCAACACTTGGTTCTTCTCATCCTTTAAAGGAAAAAATAAAAAGAGTCAAAGATATGGTTTATACAGTTTACCTAAGAGGAAATGATACCATTATTCATGCATCAGTCTGATGGTTGGGACGGCTGGTGTGTGTCGAAATTAGAATTCACCAAGCACTTCCAAATATACTCCAGCATTTCCCTGGAGTGAAGCTTTTCTATTTACACATTCATTACAGAGTTCTTACACAAGACAGAAAAGTAGAGAGAAGGAAATTAAAACCCTGCAACCCCGCCATCCAGAGATGGTACCTGCTAATGGTTTAGCTTATTTTTACTTACACTTTTTAAAATCACTTGTATACTTAAAAAAATGAGACTGGGTGCAAATTTCAGTCATTTAAAGTCAAGTTTATTACAAGAATGGATAGTTTTAAGCAAATTGAAATATTTTAGGCTTCCCTCCCCGGGGGGAAGGGAGCCCTCCTGTGGCAGCTGCTGCCCCTGTGCTAACAATGCTGTGTGGCCCCATTTCTTCCTGGGTCTGCCTACCTTTTCTTCCATCCTTCATCAACCAGGCAGCACACCAGACCCTTAACACACACAAGCGAGGTAAATCCTGTCCAGGTGAGCAAACTAAGCGTCAGAAAGGTGAGCTGACTTTATGAAGGAAACATTCACACCCGGATCTGGGTCAAGAGCCCTCTTTCCACATTTCCGACCTGAGTGTGGGCTCCAGAAGGGTGCCAAGTCTGCATTCTGTCCAGGGAGCGTGAGGCAGCATATCAACAGTGGCTTTGCCCTTGCACTGGGCACCCAAAGAAGATGCTAGCCAACTTCAGGCCTTTCCAACTGGGATGCAATCAGCTTTTTTTTTTTTTAATCATGGCTGGCAAGGCCCAAAAGTGGCTAGCAAAAGCCAGGGTGGGCACGGAGAAAAATGAGCAAGTTTCTGCTGTTCAGGTATTTTGTGTTCAGTTCCCACCAAAAAAGACTCCACAAACTAGCATTTTCATCCCCTCCAGGAGAAAGTGCTTATTAATGCTGAGATGCCCTGAGGCTGAGACCATGAGCTCCTTCAACAGGAACTACCTGGCCCGGTTCCCTGGTAGCATTCACATAAACAGACCCAGTGGCAGAAAGAACACCATCTGCTGGGGCGTGGTCACAGGGCAGGGATGCAAGTGAGAAATGAATGCTGCTTCTCATTAAAATACAAATGTGTTGAACACGTAAGGAGCTGGCAGAGATTCTTGGACACATCAATGTCCCTGCCCCAGCAGCTCGCCCTGGGCGCCTCTGAGAGATGACAGTGTGGGTAGGAAGGTAAATCGCGTAGAGGGGACCAGGCTGCCTGGAGAAAGACAGGGGACCAAGTCCCAGGGACCTCAGGCCAGGGGCTGTGTCCAGAAGAAGTTGCCAGTCTGGTCACAAGAAAAATATATCCCCCTTTTGCAAAATAACATCTGCCAGGGGTTTCGGTAGAAAAATCTGTGGAGCTAACCTCCCTCTGTGCAGAGTGAACAGTCCCTGATGAAGCCATGCATCTGCACTGCACGAGGGCTCCAGTTCCAGTCTGATCCCAGTGCTATTTGAAAGCGCTGATAAACTCTTTCAGGACATATGTCCCTTGCCTTGACTTATTAAGGAATTGTTGTTTTTAATAGACTTAAAATTAGCCAGTGTTCCATTCAGGTGGCTTCTTTCTCTTAATTGCATCCATGTCTTTATCTTCTGAGAGAAAGGCTTCTGTGGTTTGGGAGCTCAATTACGACCAATCTAATTAAAAGCCTTTCTTCTTTCCAACACGCCAGCTGAAACCTCATTAGAGGGAAACGGGATTTCTGTGGTGTGCTGTGGCATGGGACTGAGCAAGCGTTTCAAGCTGTAATCAATGCAGAGCAGCAGCCAGCCTCCAATGGAGGGAGCAGCAATGCAGGTTGGGGGGCCTCCACGGAGACCCAGGAAAAGCCTGCAGGACCAGAGGAGAGGCTCCTGTCTGTGTTCCCAAGGTGGGCCCCCACCTCCCATCCCAGGCCACCCACTGGCTGAGACTCAGCTCTCTCAGCCTGCATGGTGACAAGGCACAGTGGCATCTCCTTCCCACCCCCATGTGAAGCATGTCCTTTCCCCTTCAAAGACTGAATGCTTGTGTCACCCCCAAATATCCTATGTCGAAACCTACCTCCCACTGGGATGGTATGGGAAGGCAGGGTCTTTGGAGTGTGTTTAGGTCACGGGGGTATGTTCACTCTCAGAACCAAGACTGTTGTCCTTATTAAAGGGACCTCAAAGAGCTCCCTCACCGCTTCTGCCATGTGAAGACCCAGCAAGGAGACAGGCATCTATGAACCAGGAAGTAGGCTCTCACCAGACATCAGAGCTGTAGGTGTCTTGATCTTGGATTCCTCAGCCTCCAGAATTGTGAGAAATAAATGTGTGTCATTAAGCCACTGAGTGGTACGCTGGTTACAGCAGCCAAGCCGATGGAAGAAAGGACCCTCACAGTCTGACCTCTGCTCAGTTCCAGAATAGCTCTCTGCCCTCCTCCAGCTGCATTGCTAAAAGAATTCAGTCTCAGATCCTTAGGGCAGCACACAGCCCCTTCAATAAGCCATAGTCCAACCAAGTGTTCATTTATTCACCCGTGCGACAAAGTAATTGTGAAGCACTTCCTGTTTCAGGCATTATGCCAGCCTGACATGCAACGCGGTGAACTGAACAGACATGGTCCCTGAGCTCACAGAATATAAAATCTGGGTGGAGGGTGGGGTAATATAATTTGACAGTGACACACCTGTAATTACAAACGGTGACAAGTCATGGAGGACAGGAAGAGGGCACCTTCAGAAAGGATGACAGGGAGATATAAACATTACCAGAGGGATGAAGATGGGGCCCTGAAAATGAGACGCGACTTTTACTCCCTATGACTCCTCAGCACCAAAGCCACGGCCCTTCACACCCACCGTATGCACTTTCCACCTCCCAAGACCTTGCTCCCCCTCAACTCCCGGGGGCCCTTCCTGCCACACACCCTCCTCCTTCCTCTTTCGCAGGCCCAGGGGCTCCAAGAAGGAAGCTGCAGCCTGGGCAGACCTGTGGCCTCAGACTACAGGCACCAGAGAGGCAGAGTGCAATTCAACCTGAGGAGGAACCTTCCTGCTGGTGGTCCAGCTGCATCAGAAGGGACTTAGCTCTACTTTCTGTTTCTTCCCACAAGGATAACGAGTTATATGAACATCATTTCATGTAAAATATAAATCTATGTTACATAAAAAAAGAGACACCTGGCCACCAGTTTCCAGTTGTGAGTACAGAAGATGGCCACCCTCCTGGTCCACCCTGGGCTGGCCTCCGAACGCACAGCCAGGTAACCAGGACCTGCAAGATCTGCACAGCAAGGTCCCCTCCCACCCAGTGCCCTGTCACACCTTCCCAGCCTTGTCCTCACCACCCACAGCTCTGACTTCCTATGGAGTCAGGAGTGAAGCTTCTCCTCTCTTACCTCGTCCTCCTCCACTGACATGGAAGCTACCAGCCTCCCGTGCTGCGCTCGCATTTGTTTGAAATCAGGAATTGGCAAATGAAGCTGAACTCAGTGGTCATGCCCCACACAGGCTGCAATCACACGGGTCCAACACTGGGACTCTTGGTGGGGGGAGGGGTGAGAAGGGGGTTTCCAAACCCTGACCCTAGACCCAGGCGATTTGAAAAACAGGCAGGTACAACCCCCTGGGGCTGTATATTGTCACCCTCCTTATTTAACTTATATGCAGAGTACATCATGCGAAATGTTGGCCTGGATGAAGCTCAAGCTGAAGTCAAGATTGCCAGGAAAAATATCAATAAACTCAAATATGCAGATGACACCACCCTTTCGGCAGAAAGCAAAGAGGAACTAAAGAGCCTCTTGATGAAGGTGAAAGATGAGAGTGAAAAAGCAGGCTTAAAACTCAACATTCAAAAAACAAAGATCATGGCATCCGGCCCCATCATTTCATGGCAAATAAATGGGGAAACAATGACAGACTTTTTTTTCTTGGGCTCCAGAATCACTGCAGATGGTGACTGCAGCCATGAAATTAAAAGACCCTTGCTCCTTGGTAGAAAAGCTATGACCAACCTCAGTTCAGTTCAGTCGCTCAGTCGTGTCCGACTCTTTGCGACCCCATGGACCGCAGCACACCAGGTTTCCCTGTCTGTCACCAACTCCCGCAGTTTACTCAAACTCATGTCCATTGAGTCAGTGATGCCATCCAATCATGTCATCCTCTGTTATCCCTTTCTCGTCCTGCCTTCAGTCTTTCCCAGCATCAGGGTCTTTTCAAATGAGTCAGTTCTTTGCATCAGGTGGCCAAAGTATTGGAGTTTCAGCTTCAGCATCAGTCCTTCCAATAAATATTCAGGATTGATTTCCTTTAGAATGGACTGGTTGGATCTCCTTGCAGTCCAAGGGACTCTCAAGAGTCTTCTCCAGCACCACAGTTCAAAAGTATCAATTCTTTAGCGCTCAGCTTTCTTTATAGTCCAATTCTCACATCCATACATACTGGAAAAACCATAGCTTTGACTAGACGGACCTTTGTAGGCAAAGTAATGTCTCTGCTTTTTAATATGCTGTCTAGGTTGGTTATAACTTTTCTTCCAAGGAGCAAGCATCTTTTAATTTCATGGCCACAGTCCTCATCTGTAGTGATTTTGGAGCCCCCCAAAATAAAGTCTGACCAACATAGACAGCATATTAAAAAGCAGAGACATTACTTTGTCAACAAAGGTCCATCTAGTCAAAGCTATGGTTTTTTCATATGTGGGAGTTGGACCATAAAGAAGGCTGAGCACCAAAGAATTGATGCCTTTGAACTGTGGTATGGGAGAAGATTCTTGAGAGTCTCTTGGACTGCAAGGAGATCAGAGGATAAAATGGTTGGATGGCATCACCGACTCAATGGACATGAGTTTGAGCAAATTCCAGGAGATGGTGAAGGACAGGGAATCCTGGTGTACTGCAGTCCATGGGGCTGCAAAGAATCGGACATGACTGAGTGACTGAAGAACAATGACGACCTTCTGGGAGCAAACAGCACAGGATCTGGGCACGGGCTCCAGGGACTCCAGACCCTCAGCAACCATCTGTCCATCATGGTCCTGACCCAACCAGGCTGGCTTGCACAGAGGGCAGAGCCCACACTGGCTGTTGAGAAACCTCCTGGGCTCCAATCAGCTCCTCTCATTAAGCATTCATGGTCCACAATTTCAGTGTTCACTCCTGGGAAATGGAGAGACAGCAGCTGCCCCCACAACCTCCCAGTGTGGGAGGGACGAGGGCAGTGTCACACAGGCTGTGACATGTGACTCAACTCCAGTGCATCCCCATGTGGTGGCTCTCACTCTCTTTCTTACACACACACACACACACACACAGCTCCCCCACAAGACCCATGCTCCTTCCTGACCCTGGGATCTCATAGGAGGACACAGGACCCCTGGCTGCCATGGAACCACAAAGATCAGTACACAAAGCACTCCCCAAACTAACCTCTCCTTTGCTGTTCAGTCTGAGTACTTCAGAATAGTATTTAGTCTCAAAAAAGAAGGAAACCCTGCTCTTTCCAACAGTGTGATGAACCTGGAGGACATGATGTTAAATGAAAGAAACCAGACACAGAAAGACAGACTGCATGATTCCGCTTGTATAAGGAATCTAAAATAATCTAACCCATAGAAGCATGAAGCAGAATGGTGGCTGCCAGAGACTGGACCTGGGGGAGAGGGAATAGGTCTCTGTTCAAGGGTGCAAAGTTGCAGTCTGTAAGATGAACAAGCCACAGAGACCCCCAGTGAGGCTCAGTCTATAACTAATAATGCTGTAAGGTAGTCTTAAACATTTGCTAAGAGGGTAGACCGTATGTTAGGTATTCTTATCACAGAAATAATAATTCTAACAATAAATTTTAAAAGACTGTGGGAAGAAACTTTGGGAGGCGATGGCTATGTTTACGTCATAGATTGTGGTGAGAGTTTCACGGGTGTATGCTTATCTGCAAACACATCAAATTGTATGCATTAAGTATGTACAGCTTTTGGTATGTCAATCATACCTCAATAAAGGGATTTTTAAAGTACACTTTGTGCTTTTTAAAAATCAATCTCTTGGAATAATCACATGGCTGCTTTAGAGCACGACCACTCTGATGATGTCTCATGTACCATCCTGCACTTCTACAGCAATTATTCTTCAGGAAGTTACAGGGTGACATTATTCAACTTTATTTTGAAGAGCTTCCAACACGTTCTCTTTGCTTTTGTGTAAATGCTGAGGAAAAAAACAGGTACTAATAGATCTGTGTATCAATTCTTGTTTGCAGAGAAAGTTGCTGGATAACATAAATCCTTATTTTTGTAGTCCTCTGTAGTTTATAAAGAGGGTTACTTCTCTTATCTAATTTAATCTTTACACCAGCCATGTTTTTGTCCTGTTTTTAACAGAAAAATAAATTGAGAGGCTGTGATTTTCCCTGAGTCAGCAAGATAAGAGGTTGAGAAAAGATTCATATCCAGAATAAGAAATAAACGCCTACATATCAGTAAGAAAAAGGCACGCAATCAGAAAATTCTGTCCAAAAGAAAGAAAGGGCAAAAGATGAACAAGCCCATGATTTTCATCACAGAGGATACTAGTAAATGCCATCTGCAAAGAACATAGCTAGACTCGAGTCCACAGTCTTCTGAATGTCATACACACACACACTTTTTTTTTGAAACTCATTACAATCTTAGGAAACAGACCAAGTCAGTGCTATTATTATTCTCATCTAATAATGGGAACTGGAGGAAGAGTTCCCAAATTTAACTAAATACATCACTGTTCTGTTTGAGTGTTTTGCAGTGAGCCTGTATCACCTTTATAATCAAGAGGGAAGGATACATAAAGATACCAACTGTGAAACCCAACAAGCCCATGGCCCCAAGTCTCACAGCTCATGCAGAAGCTGAGACCCAGGCCCTTACCTGTTTAGCTCAACACCTGTGTTTCAGCCACCAGGCAACTCTGCTCCCAATGTTCTTCCTAACAAAAAACACTTTGGTGATGGTCACAGTAAATGGTTCCCTTTGATTTCTGTACATCACAGAAGTTCTCAAAGTATAGACTGGGAACCTGAGTTTAGTGAAGCCACAATTTTTCACACCCATCAGAAGTGCTTAGCCTGTTTCACCCTCACTTCCTCATGAGCAGCTGGCAGAGCTCTGCAGAGCCACGTGACATACAGTGCAGCAGACTGACTGCAGAGCAGACCAGAAAATCCAGTCTTCTGTAAAGCTGGGCCTTCAGGAGATTTGCAAAACATGAAACGACGCCACCCTTCTCACTAAATGTGTTTTGCTTGACAATATAGTTATTTTTCTTAAAATATTAGTTATGATTACAAGGTACAGGTTTATGATCATTTTAAATCGATTCATGGACTTGAAAATGTTTTCTTAGGTTTTATTTCAAACATGGCAATAAATATGGATAGATGTAACACATGTTAAAAAAAAAAAAAAGAAATGGGAAGGGAGAGAATTTGCAATAACTTTTATGAAACTAGAGGGCTCCTGAAGCTCAGAAGTTTGAAAGTCACTGGTGCAGGCTTGGTGTTCTTAATACATCCTGGTTTTTGGATCCAGGGGCCTAGCCCCATCTCAGTGCTCATTTGCAGGTTGCCCAAGGTCTGTATCTTGGGGTACAGTGTGAAAGGCCTGCCCTAGCCTTCCCAGGGAGGGATGAGGGATTCAGGGGCGCACTTTTAACTAGGACTGAAAGACATTCTTTCTGCTACTATTAGAGGAACAGCCTCCCAGTCTCCCCCAAAGGACTCAATAGACGAATGAAGCCTAAGATATGGAGAAGGAGAGCAGAACCAGAAAAGAAGCTCCATCCTGAGTCAGCAGAGCTGGAAAGTGAGGAAAGGGTGGAGGGGCTTGGGAGGGGATTATGGATCCAGGGGAGAGAAGGGGGAGAGAAGCAGACTCTGGCCACTAGAACACTTGTGTGGAACTTTCGGGAAGGGAAGGAAAGGAGATGATATATATAAAAGAAGGCAGGAGCCAGAAGTGAAAGCAGTAATGTTTTCTTTTTGTTGTTATTATTTGACATATATAATATTTCCACAAGCAATGTAGATTAATTGGCTTAATAAATTAAGAAAAAGTAAAAATCACATAAAACGAAAGAATAATACAGAAAAAAGTTTATACCATTATACTATAGATAATTAAAAATTATGAGTAAACATACCCTCGTAAGGCATGGGCAAGATAAAAAAAAAATTGGAATGACAGATTCGCAAATATAGTTTGGAAGTGAATGAATCAATGAATACACAAATAATTTAAAATAGCAAAGCACGAAAGAAAAGGCAAACAGATGAACACAAGAAATACAAAGTATAATCTGGAAAAAAGCCTAATTAAGACAAGTATGCTTCTTGTGAGTTCTTTCTACTATATAACTCAATAAAACCTTGGATCAAATTAAACATGACTTCAAAGATGAGACTATAAAAGACCTGAATGAAATAAAAGGGAGACTGAAGAGCTAAACAAATAAGCTTAGAGCAAAAACAACACAATTACATGGCTAATAAATTAGAACCAGGAAGGAACAAAACAGACCCAGCTTAAAATTGAGTTAATGGCATGAAGGCAAGGCATGAGATAACCACAGTGTGTGTAGAGGAGAAACACAGAGATTAATTAGCAAGAGGACACAGAGGTGCCAAAAGAAAGACACAACTTGAGCTGAAATGGAGAACATGCATGTGGGAAGCAGAAAGTGTATCGGGACCATACACAGGAGATATAACTCTAGTTCTAGCAAAACAGCCGAATCCATGACCTGAACATTGTCCTGCTACCAAACACCTAGAGATGTTGGAGGAAACTACAGAAAGATTTTCTTAAATGTAAATGGAAACAAAAAAGGAGAGAAATCTTCAAAAACAAAAAATCCGAGAGGTAACCGAAAATGACACTGTTAGTGCATAAGCTGGTGTAGGGAGAGTGGTGGCCAGTTATATTCAGAGAGCTTGAACAAAGCCTCTGTGGGACTGAATGCTAAACCCCCACTCCATAGGTGAGGGGAGCTAACCCCGTACCCGTCCATCCAGCCATGATACACAAGGATCTTTAAGAGCCCACTGCCAGAAGGAAACACAGGCAAGTCTGTCTCAGTCTGGGCTGACAGTGGAGGAAAAAAGCCAGCACTTAGGGCTTCCCTGGTAGTTCAGCTGGCAAAGAATCCATCTGCAATGCAGGAGACCCTGGTTTGATTTCTGGGTTGGGAAGATCCCCTGGAGAAGTAATAGGCTCCCCACTCCAGTATTCTTGGGCTTCCCTGGAGGCTCAGCTGGTAAAGAATCCGACTGCAACGTGGGAGACCTGGGTTTGATCCCTGGGTTGGGAAGATCCCCTGAAGAAAGGAACAGCTACCCACTCCAGTTTTCTGACCTTGAGAATTCCAAGAACCAGTCTATGGAGTTGCAAAGAGTCCGGCATGACTGAGCAACTTTCACTTTCATTTTAAAATAATTCCTCAGAAAGTTTAGGTGTTCTTTCAGATGGAGAACTCAAATATAAACAATCCACAATGCCTGGGGACTCTGCAAACTAAGAAAGTAGCATAAAAGCTATTCCATAGCAGTAAAACTTGAGGTACCAGACAAAAGCAGAGAGAATAAACAACTAAGCAAAAAAAAAAAAAAAGGGGGGGGGGCAAAAAAAAATTGTTTAGAAATCACAACCATGATTATGTCCTTCTGATGCAAAATATAAAATATGTAAGTGAAAAATCTCCCATGACCAAGAGACAGAAAACCAAGTCAGCAGGAACAAATACCCCAAAATTCAGACCAGAGAAATATCAGAGGGAAAATACTGAATACACAGATTTAAAAATGATTAAACATATAAAGATATCAAAAGCACAAGAGAAGAATAAGATACTCAGGGATAAAACAAGACAAAACAAAAGCATAAGTTTTGCAAAGTGAAAAATGTAGTCACTGAAATAAACACTCAAAGGATAAGTTACAGACTAAAAAAACCTGAAACAATAATTAGTAAAATGAAGACAGACCTGAACAGATGGCCTAAAATACAGGATGACATGAATGCTTAAAAGACATGAAAGATAAAATGAAAATATCTAATGCACATCTGAAAAAGCTTTAGAAAGAGAAAATTTAAAGAGATAATGACTGAGAAATTACCAAAATCGTTACACAAGAAATTTTGACAAGTTCCTCAAGAAGATAAGTATGGCTTAACAACTAATCAAGGTTTAATTTTTTTTCAGCTCCTATATGTAAAGAGCTTAGAATTAATCACAGCCACACTTACAGCTTTCCTGGTAGCTCAGACGGTAAAGAATATGCCTGCAGTGCAGGAGATCCGGGTTTGATCCCTGGGTTGGAAAGATGCCCTGGAGAAGGAAATGGCAACCCACTCCAGTATTCTTGCCTGGAAAATCTCATGCACCGAGGAGCCTGGTGGGCTACAGTCCAGGGGGTTGCAAAGAGTCAGACACGACTAAGCAACTAACACTTTCACATAACAACAACAAACAACACTGAACATACTGAAAATCAATGACCTTAGCTGGACCCATGAGAGATCGATACTGCAGGGTAAAGTGCCACACAGAAATCTGGAAGCAGGCGAATTCAGAGAGTCACAGCCAAGATCTGCTTAGTTGGAGCAGATGCCATTAGAGCCATAAATGCCCACATGGGCATTTCGATGAGTCTGCTGAGGATGAACTTGAGTGAGAATAAGAAACTCCAGGGTCCCACAATCACATGGGCACCTACACTTTCATGAATTTTATCTCCACGATCCCTATTAAGTTCTCACGGTAAATATCCAAGAAAGATCCCCTATAACTCTGGCATGAGGAAGGAAGAGTAACTCTTGGAAAATAGGCCACCCAGAGCCTTCACCATAGCAAAGGCCATTCTCCAAGCTTTCCAGCACTTGATCCCCACCATTCTTCCAACACCAGCACTCTGTAGCCTTTCTGTTTCACTGGGGCAGGGTAGGGGGTGGTAGGTAGCTCATACTAGCTATAGTAAGACAGAAACACTTGCGAAGGCCACAGCCCAGGAGCACAGGCCCATGAGCACAGGCCCACTGAAAGACTGGGATTTAATCCTAACACCACAGAATCTACAGAACACCTCCTCTCTCCCACATCTTTCTACCACACTAACCCTCCAGAAGAAGGACACTGGGTTCCCCTGAAAGAGCTGCCAGATCACCTCTGAGTAGGGGTACTGAGCAAAGATCAAAGTCAAGAGGGGAGACAAAAATAGACAATAGAAGAATCTGAAGCCTCTGGCACCAAAAGCTATAGCAAACATTACAGCCCAACTACTAGTCAAACATAAATTCTCAAATGATAGGTGTGCTTATTTCAATTTCAATTATTTTATAGCTGGTTTGCGACTGAATAGCTATAAGGCAACTAAAAATAAGAAAAAAGTTTGAAGAAACAAAGCAAGAATCAGAAAGACTCTGATATGACACAGATGTTAAAATTATCAGACATGAAATTTAAAATAATATGATCACTGTGTTAAATGGTTCTAAAGGAGAAATAAACAACAATCAAGAACAGATGGGTAATGTCAGCAAGAATATGGAAATTCTAAGGAAGAATCTAAAGGAAATACCAAGAATTTTTTAAAAAGTAACAAAAACAAAGAATGCCTATATGAAATTTGAATATATTTTATCAAAAATGTACAAAATTCTATTCAATGTAAATATTTTTAAATTAAAGAAAGAAAGAAAGTCTTTGATGGGCTCATGAGTTGATTGGACAGAGCCATGGAAATAATTAACAGGCTTGAAAATATGGCATAAAAACTTCTGAAACTGAGGGACTTCCCTGGTGGTCCAGTGGTTAAGAATGCCAACGCAAGAGATGTGGGTTCGATCCCTGGGTCAGGAAGATCCCCTGGAGGAGAGCATGGCAACCCACTCAAGTGCTCTTTCCTGGAGAATCCCATGGACAGAGGAGCTTGGCGTGCTGCAGTCCATAGGGTCACACAGAGTGGGACACGACTGAAGCGACTTGGCACGCATACATGAGCTCACATTTGCTGATGAAGCTTTTGAATAACAACTGCAAAGGGATGATGATCCATGTAAAAAATAAAGCTCTAGGCTGGATTTTATTAAACTTGCTCTGTGAAAGACACTTACCAGAATGAAAAGACAAACTACAGATTGGGAGACAGTTTGGCAAAATACATCTCTGATAAAAAACTTGAATCTGGAATACAGGAGAAAAAGTCAACAATAAGAAAACAAACAACCTTACTAAAAAGTAGGCAAAAGATGTGAACAGACACTTAAACAAAGAGGATATACAAATGGCTAATGAGCATACAGAAAGATTCTCAACATGCCATTAAGGAATTATAAATTAATAAACTAAATGGGAAAAGAATTTGAAAAAGAATAGATACATGATAAGATAAAAACTTCAAATAAAAACAACCACAAGAAGTGGTGAGATACTACCACATGTCTCTCAGAATGACTAAAATCCAAAAAACTGCCAATACCAATTGCTAGGAGGGTGTGGAGCAGCAAGAACTCTGCTTTACTGCTGGTGGAAATGTAGACAGCACAGCGAATCTGGAAGACAGTTTGGTTGTTTCTTACAAAACTGAACCTGGTGTCACCAGACTATCCAACAACTGCACTCCTAGATATTTACCCAGTGATTTCAAAACTGATATCCACACAAAAACCTTCATGTGAATGTTTACGGCAGCTTTATTCATAAACGCCCGAACTTGGAAGAACCAAGAAGCCCTAAAGTAGCCGAACAGATTAAACTGTGGTACCTTCATACAGTGAATTATTATTCAGGGATAAAATTAAATGAGCTATCAACCCATGAAAGATACAGATAAATCGTAACTATATATTGCTAAGTGAAAGAAGCCAGGCTGAAAAGGCTACATACTCTATGATTACAATTATAACACATTCTTAAAAAGGCAAAACTAGGGCTGCTAAACACATCATCACTTGTGTGCGTGTGAGGTTATACGGATGAATAGATGGAGCACAGGGGATTTTTAGAGCAGGGAAACAATTTTGTATGATACTGCAATAGTGAACACAAGACATAAAGCATTTGCGAAAACCCATATAACTTTACAGCACAAAAAATAAACCTTAATGTATAGAAATTTGAAAGTAAATCATTTCGGAAGTCAGAGGTTCCAAGATGGAATGCAAAAACGTGAGAAACTGATGTAAACATATTACAAAGCTAAAAACCTCCCTGACAGGGTTGGAGTCAGATTAAAAAATTAGTGTATCACTGACACCACCTCATCTATGGTTTTACTATCAGGTGTATTCTTGGCAGAAGAATAAATCAATTGAGAAGAAAAGAAAGTGATGCAAAAATTTGACTCATTGTAGTTGAAATTCTGAAAATACTTAAAGATAAATATAAACTCTTTATAGATTATTTCTGACTGTTGAGTTTATAGAGAAAAACAATTGTATTGTTTATCCTCCAACTAAAGATTTATTCTAGTTTCATACTGCATCATATCTAAGATGCCATTAAGTTGTAAGACATCTGTTTTTTAAAAAGTTAAAATACGAAAAAATGCACACTTTAAAATTGATAGACCCTGGTGCAAACTTCATAGATAATGTAAGATAAAGAAGATTCGTGATCAGTAGAGACTTCTAATGATCCATCTTAATGTCATTCAGTTTAATATTTGCAAAACAAATTGGGGTACAGACAGTCTAAATAGCCGTTTCTCCCAGAATTAACATTGAGATTTTTATAAATTATCTGAAAAATATGGAAATGTCTAAGTTTCCGGAAACTCTTAAAGTCACTTAAACAGAGAAGATTCATAGGAATCACCTATAGGAAAGTGTTGCTAAACTACAAGAATGAGCGAGAAAGGAATGATCTTCATAGTAGTGATTTCAGGACATTAAGGACTTCAATTTAGGGGAAAAAAAAGTCAAGAGTCACCGTCAACCATTTCTTGGATTCACATTATCCATCACACCTTAATCAAGAAGGATGTGAAGAACACAATGGGACATTTTCTCTTCAAATACTTCAATAGGAACACAAAGAAAAGAAAAAGACAGGCATTTAAAGCAATTAAAGATATATTAATAATAAAGAAGAGGCAGGATGGTGGGATTCCTGAGGGAAGACAAGTCAGTGCCCCTGGGCCCCTTCAGTGGTGCTGAACACAAGCAGCCTGAGGAGTGTCTCACAGCAGCTGACCCCGAGTATCTTCCTCTCTAAGCTCATTCTGGGATCTAATACCCAGTCCAAAGATTCCCTTTTATTAACAGTCTACTCTGCAACGCAGATACATGAGGGAGAGGCAGAAGCACAATGGTTATCGGCCAACATTCATCTTCCACACATCCGACCACGACCCACGGAAGGAGCTCTGCCCATGGCCATTTGTGGCTGTTCTCATGCTACCCAGGCAGTGTTAACTCCAAACCTAGGAACACAGTGGCAGAGAAAACTGCATTTAAAGCCCTTGTGAAACCTGGCCAGGGTCATCTTGGAAACCTGTGGGCTAAGAGCACTGTCCAAATGAAAGTGTCACTGAAAGTGGGGTCCAGCCATTCGCTGCTCAAAAGCCAATCAAGGGGCAAAGCTGGTAAGAGGAAAGTTCTGCTTTATTTTGGAGGCTGGAAACTGGGGTGGCATTAGCAGAGTGAACTCCTGTCCACAGGCCAACTCCCCCCACTGATAATCAGTGGGCAAGAGCTTTCATAGAGAGAGGGGGAGACACACAGAAACAGCACAATCAGCTCTGAGAGTCATCTTGAAATTAGTCATAAGGTGGTCTGATCAGCATCATCTTGATTAAGTACAGTTAATCTTTAGTTCCAGGATTGGTCTGTTCCCACTTCTTTGAGGCCAGTTCTAGGAACTGTGGCAGCTTATGTCATGGCTATAGTCTGGGCCTCATGTAGTTAACTTCTTTCACCTGGTGGGGGTTTCATTATCTATAAAACTGCTCAAAGGACACGGCTCAGCATATTATCCATAATCCTTGAGGAGAAATGAAAAGTCCTCAAGATTGCTTGATGACTAAACTATTATTGTTTTGTCCTGTTGGACTGTTTTCCATTGCTTCTGCATTTTCTTCACTTCTCTGATTAAACTAATTCTTGGGCTAAAGTCTTTACACAGACAAAGGGAAGGCTGAGGACATGGGGGGAAGGCCCATCGGGTTATGCTCCATTTCAAAAGCACTATGATGCTCTCTCTCAGATTCCTAGTTCACACAGTTATCACAAGGGCTCTAAGAGGTCTTGGAGAACCTGATTAAGCCTGTGCTTCCCAAACGCGTTTATAGAATCCTGTGTTTTTGTGTGTGTGTGAAATCTATAAATAATGAGTCTCCTATGGATCTTCAGGCTTTATTCCTTCTCTTACAGAGTTTTAGAAAACTACTAAGTGACTGATGCCCAGAAATAATTTGTCAATCCATTCTATCTAATCACCACAGAGCCTGAACAGTCAGAAAGGAAAATTTGACACTTCTTCCTTCCCCAGTCCCAAAGTCCATTTCCCGTCTGAGTCAGAACATATTCAGATTCCTATTTTATAGGAAAAAATGAAAAGCTAAATAACCCAAACCCAGACTACTCACAGACCTATTTGTTTCCTCGGAGAAGTACAGTGAAGTGACTCGGACCATAAAGCACACGACACCAATTACCAAGAAAAATGTTCCTATCACAGAATCAGGAAGGGAGTTACTTCAGAACTTTTTCATAATTCAGGTGATTAAATAGCTTGGATAAAGTTCCAAAGTAATTTCTTCTTTTATAAATGACCTTTGGTTAAGTGTGAGACCCTTAATATGTCAGGGAAATTTACTTCATTATAAACTCTGGGAGAGCGGGGGCAGGAAAAAAGTGCTCATGTAAGGGGTACCTGAGTTTATATCTGCACAACAGACACAGCTGAATTTCTATCCCAACCTCTTCACATCAGGTATCAATGATCATAGTTCTCACTTGTAGATCAAAACCAATCTGTACCTATTTTTATATTATCATCCAGAACCACCACCAGTCTCTGTTCAGTGTAAAGTAGTAATGTATTTGCCCTAATCTGATTCCATAGATACATTATTCCAGAGGCTTAGGTTATGAAATGCCTAAAGAACTTTGGACAGAGAGATTCATAACACTGTATAGGAGATAGTGATCAAAACCAACCCTAAGAAAAAGAAATTCAAAAAGGCAAAATGGTTGTCTGAGGAGGCCTTACAAATAGCTGAGAAAAGAAGAGACGTGAAAGGCAAGGAGAAAAGAAAAGATATACCCATCTGAATGCAGAGTTCTAAAGAACAGCAAGGAGAGATAAGAAAGGCTTAAGTGAACAATGCAAAGAAACTGAGGAAAATAATAGAATGAGAAAGATTAAGAGATCTCTTCAAGAAAATTAGAGACACCAATGGAACATTTCATGCAAAGTTGGGCACAATAAAGGACAGAAATGACAGTATGGACCTAACAAAAAAGAAGATATTACGAAGAGGTGGCAAGATATACACAGAACTGGACAAAAAAGGTCTTAATGACCTGGATAACCATGATAGTGTTCACTCACCTAGAGCCAGACATCCTGGAGTGTGAAGTCAAGTGAGCCTTAGGAAGCATCGCTACAAACACAGCTAGTAGAGGTGATCTAATTCCAGCTGAGCTATTTCAAATCCTAAATGATGATGCTGTTAATGCTGCACTCAATACACCAACAAATTTGGACAACACAGCAGTGGCCATAGGACTGGAAAAAGTCAGTTTTCATTCCAATCCCAGAGAAAGGCAATGCCAAAGAATGCTCAACTGCCACACAACTGCACTCATTTCACATGTTAACAAAGTAATGCTGAAAATCCTTCAAGCTAGGCTTCAATGATAACCTGAACCGAGAACTTCCAGATGCGCAAGATGGATTTAGAAAAGGCAGAGGAACCAGAGATCAAATTGCCAAATCTGTTGGATCATAGAAAGAGCAAGAGAATTCCAGGAAAACATCTACTTCTGCCTCATTGCGGAGAAGGCAATGTCACCCCACTCCAGTACTCTTGCCTGGAAAATCCCATGGACAGAGGAGACTGGTAGGCTGCAGTCCATGGGGTCCCTAAGACATGGGGTCACTATGACTCAGACACTACTGAGCAGCTTTACTTTCACTTTTTACTTTCATGCATTGGAGGAGGAAATAGCAACCCACTCCAGTATTCTTGCCTGGAGAATCCCACAGACAGGGGAGCCTGGTGGGCTGCCGTCTATGGGGTCGCACAGAGTCGGACACGACTGAAGCGACTTAGTAGCAGCAGCAGCTGTTTCATTGACAATGCTAAAGCCCTTGACTGTGTGGATCATAACAAACTATAAAATTCTTAAACAGATGGGCATACCAGGCCACCTTACCTGCCCCCTGAGAAACCTATACAGTTCAAAAAGCAACAGTTAGAACCTCATATGGAACAACTGACTGGTTCCAAATTGGAAAAGAGGTATGTCAAGGCTGTACACTTTTACCCTGCTTATTTAACTTCTATGCAGAGTATATCATGCAAAATGCCAGGCTAGATGAATCACAAGCTGGAATCAAGACTGTGAGAGAAATATCAATAACCTCAGATATGCAGATGACACCACCCTACTGGCAGAAAGTGAAGAGGAACTAAAGAGCCTCTTGATGAAGGTGGAAGAGGAGAGTGAAAAAGAGGGCTTAAAACTCAACGTTCAAAAAACAAAGATCATGGCATCTGGTACCATCACTTCATGGCAAATAGATGGGGAAAAAGTGGAAAAAGTGACAGACTCTCTTGGGCTCCAAAATCACTGCGGAGGGTAACTGCAGCCATGAAATTAAAAGACGCTTGCTCCTTGAAAGAAAACCTATGACAAACCTAGACAGTGTATTAAAAAGCAGAGACATCACTTTGCCAACAAAGTCCGTATAATCAAAGCTATGGTTTTTCCAGTAGTCATGTATGGATGTGAGAGCTGGACCATAAAGAAGGCTAAGTGCCGAAGAACTGATGCTTTTGAACTGAGGTGCTGAGGAAGATTCTTCAGAGTCCCTTGGACTGCAAGGAGATCAAATCAATCAATCCTAAAGGAAATCAATCCTGAATATTCACTGGAAAGACTGAGGCTGAAGCTGAAGCTCCAACACTTTGGTCACCTGATGTGAAGAGCTGACTCATTAGAAAAGACCCTGATGCTGGGAAAGATTAAAGGCAGGAGGAGAAGGGGATGACAGAGGATGAGATGGTTGGATGGCATCACCAACTTGACAGATATGAGTTTGAGCAAGCTCCAGGAGTTAGTGATGGACAGGGAAGCATGGCGTGCTGCAGTCCATGGGGTCACAAAGATTCGGACATGACTGAGCAACTGAACTGAACTGAACCTCTGCTGAGCAGTCTCATGCCCCGGGTCTCACCTACCCTTCTGCCCTTAGGAGAGTTTCCCAAGATCCCACCTAAGCTTCTTCACCAGGAGTTTGAGGTCATTCCCCTCTGCATCAGAAAGGCACTGGGAAAGGATTTTAAGATAGTAAAGACCACACCTTCCCTCCTGGGTCTTGCAAACTGAATACAACACACTAGTAAGAATGAAAATCTTGTCCAATAAATGGATGGATAAAGAGAATAGGACTAATATTATAAAAAATTATGAATAGAAAGCACTGCTTTGGCCAGAAATAGTCAAATGAGGATCCTCAAAATATCCAACGGGAAAACAAGACAGAACGGCATTCAATACATTTGTTTTCTCTCATCTCACTGGATTAACTCTAACATCACAATCATGAGTAATGCACGGAATTGCCAACTGCTGCTACATTCCCACTTTTGGTTTCTTCCTCCTCTGCATGTGGGCTCATGGATTTTTCACCACAGACAGATAGTAGAAAATGATGCTGAGAAAGCAAAAGAAGGTTCCCACAACTGTGGACCATTTCCTTAAATCTGTATCATACAAAGGTGTGTGTTTAATAAGCCAAGTCACCTGTTAAGTATTTTAAAACAAAAAGCCTCAGAGCTAAGAGGGTTTAGTGAAATAAGCATTTTCTAACACTATGAGTCAATGTATAAATTAATACATACTTTCTTCATAGCAAATTTTAAGTTACTTTAGGTCAAAAAGCTTTAAAAATATATTAACTTTTGGGGCTAAATTCTATATCTAAGAAATGATCCTAAAGAAATAATCAGACATTGGAATAAACATCAAAGTTTAAAAATGTTATAGTGCCAACACTATTATAAAGAGGTATTTGACAAATAATAAGTTGTGGCATATCCATGAAAGGAAACACTATGTAATTATTAAAATATTTTCAAAAGAATATAGTCATGTGAATAACACAATAAAATATTAAGTGGGAGAAAAGCATCCCATAAAATTGTACTTATAGCATTATTTAACTGTTAAGTGATAGTTGCTCAGTTGTGTCCGACTCTTTGCAACCCCATGGAGCCTGCCAGGCTCCTCTGTCCATGGAATTCTCCAGACAAGAATACTGGAATGGGTTGCCATTTCCTTCTCTAAGTTAATTGTTTTAAGAGTTGTTTAAATTCTGTTCTGTGATGTCCTTATCTCTCATCTCCAGTCATGAATATGGTCTGACTGATTATTTCAATACTCAACCTCTCTGTGTAAATTTTCTCTTATAGTCAACCCACTTTACTAAGAAAAACACAGGTAGGATGTAATAGTGACCTTAAGATACACATTCAGATCAGATCAGATCAGTCGCTCAGTCGTGTCCGACTCTTTGCGACCCCATGAATCGCAGCATGCCAGGCCTCCCTGTCCATCACCAACTCCCAGGGTTCACTCAGACTCATGTCCATCGAGTCAGTGATGCCATCCAGCCATCTCATCCTCTGTCGTCCCCTTCTCCTCCTGCCCTCAATCCCTCCCAGCATCAGAGTCTTTTCCAATGAGGCAACTCTTCACATGAGGTGGCCAAAGTACTGGAGTTTCAGCTTTAGCATCATTCCTTCCAGATAAATCCCAAGGCTGATCTCCTTTAGAATGGACAGGTTGGATCTCCTTGCAGTCCAAGGGACTCTCAAGAGTCTTCTCCAATACCACAGTTCAAAAGCATCAATTCTTCAGCGCTCAGCCTTCTTCCCAGTCCAACTCTCACATCCATACATGACCACAGGAAAAACCATAGTCTTGACTAGATGAACCTTTGTTGGCAAAGTAATGTCTCTGCTTTTCAATATGCTATCTAGGTTGCTCATAACTTTCCTTCCGAGGAGTAAGCATCTTTTAATTTCATGGCTGCAGTCACCATCTGCAGTGATTTTGGAGCCCAGAAAAATAAAGTCTGACACTGTTTCCACTGTTTCCCCATCTATTTCCCATGAAGTGGTGGGACCGGATGCCATGATCTTCGTTTTCTGAATGTTGAGCTTTAAGCCAACTTTTTCACTCTCCACTTTCACTTTCATCAAGAGGCTTTTGAGTTCCTCTTCACTTTCTGCCATAAGGGTGGTGTCATCTGCATATCTGAGGTTATTGATATTTCTCCCGGCAATCTTGATTCCAGCTTGTGTTTCTTCCAGTCCAGCATTTCTCATGATGTACTCTGCATATAAGTTAAATAAGCAGGGTGACAATATACAGCCTTGACATACTGCTTTTCCTATTTGGAACCAGTCTGTTGTTCCATGTCCAGTTCTAACTGTTGCTTCCTGACCTGCATACACATTTCTAAAGAGGCAGATCAGGTGGTCTGGTATTCCCATCTCTTGAAGAATTTTCCACAGTTTATTGTGATCCACACAGTCAAAGGCTTTGGCATAGTCAATAAAGCAGAAATAGATGCTTTTCTGGAACTCTCTTGCTTTTTCCATGATCCAGCGGATGTTGGCAATTTGATCTCTGGTTCCTCTGCCTTTTCTAAAACCAGCTTGAACATCAGGAAGTTCACAGTTCACATATTGCTGAAGCCTGGCTTGGAGAATTTTAAGCATTACTTTACTAGCATGTGAGATGAGTGCAATTGTGCGGTAGTCTGAGCATTCTTTGGCGTTGCCTTTCTTTGGGATTGGAATGAAAACTGACCTTTTCCAGTCCTGTGGCCACATTACTATATGAGTTATGATTTTAAATACATTTTGATTTCATTTTGTTTCAATACTATATATTTTTATTTATTATAGAATTTTTAAATGATCATTTCAAGAACAATAAGAATGTATGGGTTCGAGACAGAGTAGATACAATTTTCCCTATCCCTATCACTAAATACAATGGAAAACAACTAAACCCCCTAGATGGTATACATAAATCAAATATAAGAAGACTCTAAAAAGTGCAAAGGAAGCCTCAGGAGTCAAGAGACAACACTGCAGTGAACTTTCTGGATTTTCTTTTTTATCTATATGTTCCAGACTTAGAAACAAAGAAGCTGGCCACCCAGAAAGGCATCAGGCGCAAACAACAAAAAAAGTGCCTGCTATCTCTAATCAAAAAGCCAGGAAATAAGCATCCTAGCAAAATTTAGTTTTATGTAACAGACACTTTACCCAGACACCATGGAAAAAAAGATGGCCCCATGATTAATCAGGTCCACAAACACCAGACGTGTACCGTCTTTAGGCTATAACAAGACAGCCTAACACTCCCACCAGGGTTAGGTCAGAGAAGGCCAGTTTGGGAGCAGTGACTTTCATTTAATAAGCTATGTCCAATCACACATTGAAGACCATGTGGGGAGCCTGGACTTCCATCCTCACCTGGCAGTAAAGAGACAACAACCATCCCCTCCCCCTCCCCCATCTCCCTTCCTCTTCATTGGACTGATGTCACAAAACATATGACAGAGAGTAAGGATTCTAACCCCTGCCCAGCAGTCATGGGGACACACACACACACACACACACATTGCTAGTGAAGGCCATGTGGAGAACAGTTAACGAGCTTCTAGACGGTAGGATGGTAGCAGGAGACTCAGCGGGCGGGAAGAAGGAATCCCACCTTGACCCAGATCATCGTCCCTCCTCTCCCATGTGAACAGAAGGTAAGCAGGAACTCTACACTTAAATGAAAGTAACAAAGCTTTCCCCTCCTTCTTCTACAAGAGTGGTATCTGAGAGCCAGCTAAA
Source organism: Bubalus kerabau (assembly GCF_029407905.1). NCBI lineage: Eukaryota > Metazoa > Chordata > Mammalia > Artiodactyla > Bovidae > Bubalus > Bubalus kerabau. The sequence goes on from NC_073642.1 coordinate 30,234,119, forward strand.
CACAAAGTTCAAATAAGACTCAGAGTCTCGTAACAAAATAAACTGTTTAGGGTCCTACTGAAAACCACTCACCAGACAAAGAGATGGGAAGATGAATCTAAAAAGACAAACTGAATCTAAAAGACAATCAGCAGATGTCAACAAGATGACAATCAAGAGACATTACAATTATGTGATGAAGATTTTAAAGTAGACATCAAGAAGCACTTCAAAGAGCAATTGCAAACATGATAGAAATAAATGAAAAAATAAAAAGTCCCTGCAGAGAAATAGAAGATATAAAGGAGACTCAAATAGAAATCTTGGAACTGAAGAACAAAATAATCTAAATAAAAACTTAATTGAGGGGCCTAATAGCAGAATGGTGAAAGAATGAGTGAAATGGAAGACACAGATTACACAATTTGATAAACGGAAAACAAATATGGGGAAAAAAAAAAAAGTGAACAGAGCCCAGGGACCTATGGGACTTTATTTATTATTAGATAATAAATCTGTAATTATAGACATGGATGAAAAAGATGAAGTTTAAAAAGTGCATGAAGATGGCTGACACGTCCCAAATTTGATGAGACACAATCTATAGATTCAAGAAATGGTGTTGGTGGTGGTGGTGGTGGTCAGTCACTCAGTCATGTCAAACTCTTTGCCACCCCCATGGACTGCAGTACACCAGGCTTCCCTGTCTTTCACTATCTTATGGAGTTTGCTCAAACTCATGTCCACTGAGTTGATGATGCCATCCAACCATCTGTCACCCCACTGTCTTCCTGCCCTCAATTTTTCCCAACATCAGGGTCTTTTCCAGGCTTTTGCATTAGGTACCCAAAGTACTAGAGCTTCAGCATCAGTCCTTCCAATGAAAGGTCAGGGTTGATTTCCTTTAGTATTGACTGGTTTGATCTCCTTACTGTCCAAAGGATTCTGAAGAGTTGTCCCCAGCACTACAGTTTGAAATCATCAATTCTTCAGTGCTCAGTCTTCTTTACGGTTCAACTCTCACATCCATACATGACTACTGGAAAAACCATGGCTTTGACTGTATGTACCTTTGTCAGCCAAGTGATGTCTCTGCTTTTTAACATGCTATCTAGGTTTGTCTTAGATTTTCATCCAAGGAGCAAGCATATTTTAATTTCATGACTGCAGTCACTGTCTGCAGTGATTTTGGAACCCCGAAAAAGAAAATCACTGTTTTCATTGTTTCCCCATCTATTTGCCATTAAGGGATGAGATCTGATGCCATGATCTCAGTTTTTTGAATGTTGAGTTTTATGCCTGCTTTTTCATTCTCTTCTTTCACCCTCATCAAGAGGCTGTTTAGTTCCTCTTCACTTTCTGTCATTAGTGTGGTATTATCTGCATATATGAGGTTGTTGATATTCTCCTGGCAATCTTGATTCCAGCTTGCAATTCATCTAGCCCAGCATTTTGCATGATATACTCTGCATATAAGTTAAATAAGCAGGGTGACAATATACAGCCTTGACATACTCCTTTCCCAAGTTTGAACCAGCCCATTGTTCCATCTCCAGTTCTAACCGTTGCTTCTTCACTTGCATACAGGTTTCTCAGGAGGCAGGTAAGTTACTCTGGTAAGTTACTCTTTAAGGATTTTCCACAGTTTGTTATGATCCACACAGTCAAAGGCTTTAACATAGTCAATGAAGCAGAAGTAGATGTTTTTCTGAAATTCTCTTGCTTTTTCTATGATCCAACAGATGTTGGCAATTTGACTGCCAACATCTCTGGTTCCTCTGCCTTTTCTAAATCCAGCTTGTACCTCTGAAGTTCTCAGTTCACATATTTCTGAAGCCTAGCTTGAAGGATTTTGAGCATTACCTTGCTAGCATGTGAAAAGAGAGCAAATACCAAATAAGATAAACCTAAAGAAATCCCTACCAGGATACAATCAGACTTTCAGAAGTTAAAGACAGTGAAAAAAAAACTTAAAAACAGCAAGAGAAAAATATTACCTTATCTATAGGGTAAAAGCAATTGAAATGACAGTTGTTTGCCTTGGAATTTAAAGAGAAACTCTCATCGAGAGATGTATGTCAGTCAGACCATTTTTCTTACCCCATTATGTCAGTATCTGTCTTTCAAGTGGAATGTTTAACTATTTAAATTTAATATAATTTCTGATAAAAATAGGATATGTCTTATGTGGCTCCCTCCACCTTATCCCATTTTTTATTGCATTATGATGTGTTAAATCAAAAACACACTTTTGTCTAGAGTACTATTTTAAGCTCCTTGTTATTTCATTTACCATATAATTAACTTATTTTAATAATTAACTTGTTACAATATTGATAATTAACTTATTACAATCCTTTTTTGATTGATATGAATGTAAATATTAAAAACTCTGCTCCTCTGTAGTTCTGCTTCCTCTGGTGAAGCACACACAAACTTTCTATGCAGTGTGCATATCAACACATATTTATAATTATTGCTTCACAGGGTTGCCTTTCAAATGAAAGGGGGAGAAAAAAGTGATAAATAAAACATATATTGGGTTGGCCAAAAAGTTCCTTTGATTTTTTTAAATAAAAATATACATTTTTTTTTCATTTTCACCAAGAACTTTATTGAACTCGTATTCACTGTTTTTTCCATCACTATCTGCCATTTTCATAATTCCATCTTCCAAAAACTTTTATCTTTTTGAGAAAAGACCTGTCTGAGGTGCCTTTTACAGTCTCCCAAAGAATTGAAATATTTTTCATTAAAAGAATTTTGTAAAAACTGAAATAAATGAATATCCAAAGGTACAATGTTTGGCGAATACAGCAGATGAATCAGAATTTCCTAGCCAAGCTCTAACAGTTTCTGCCTGGTCATCAAAGAAACATGAGGTCTCGCATTATTCTGATGGAAGATTATGCACATTCGGTTGACTAATTCTGGATGCATTTTATTAAACACTGCTTAATTGCTGGAATTAATTGTTAATTTTTCCGGAAGGAACTCATAATAGAGGATACCTTTCCAAACTCACCATATACACATCACCTTCTCTGGATGAAGACTGGCCCTTGGTGTAGATGGTAGTGGTTCATTTCACTTGGCCAACCATCTCTTCTGTTCCACAGTATTGTACAGTATTCACTTTTCATCACTCGTCACAATTTGTTTTATAAATAGAACTTTTTTTTATATTTCAGTAGAGAATCACAGGTGGAAATACATTCAAGAAGGCTTCTTTTCTGCTAATTTATGTGGAACTTCAACATCAAATCAATTAACATAACCAAGCTGGTGCAAATGATTTTCAATGCTTGATTTGGATATTTTGAGTATGTCACTATCTCTTGTGTGGTATAAACGTTGATGGTTTTCAATTTGATCACTATTAACTTCAACTGGTCTATCCAACCATGGAGCATTGTCCAGCAAGAAATCTCTAGCACAAAGCTTCACAAACTGCTTTTGACACATTTGATCACAGTACATTCTCCATACACTGCACAAATTTTTTTGTTGTTTGCAATTCAGTTGCATTACCTTTCTTGAAATAATAAAGCACAGTATGCCAAAAATGTTGCTTTTATTCTCCCATCTTCAATATTAAAATTACTCAAAAATTCACCAATTTTATACATTTTTACAGCACACTGATATGACAGTTATCACAATACAATCTAACAAAATTGTTTACAATGAAATTAAAGACAACTAAGTGCTATGAGAGCTATCTTATGGAAGAAAACCGAATGAATCTTTTGGTTAACCCAGTATTTATCCTGTCTTTTATATTTACCTAGTTAGTTATCTTACTGTTCCTCTTTATTTATTATGCATGTGGATACAAGTTACTGTCTACTGGCCTTTCAACTAAAGGATTCCCTTTTATTATTTCCTGTAGGGTAAGTTTACTAGCAAGAATTACCTCAGCTTTTTGTTTTTATTTTTTAACATCAGTTTTAGATTCATGGCAAAATTGAGGGGAAGGACCGGAGATTTCACTATCCCCCACACATACACAGCTTCTCTCATTATTGACAATCCCTCCCCGACCAAAGTGATAGAATTCTTACAACTGATGAACCTACAGAGACATATCATTACCAACCAAAGTCCATAGTTCACATTATTGTCCACTCTTGGTGCTGTATATTCTATGAGCTTGGACAAACCTATAATGACACATATCTGTCATTTAAGTATCATTTAGAGTAGTTTCACTGTCTTCAAAATTCTCTGTGCTCTGCCTATTTATCATTCCCTTCCCTAGCCCTTGGCAACCACTGATCTTACTATCCCCACAGTTTGCCTTTTCCAGAATGTCATATGGTTGGAATCATTCAATATGAAGCTTTTTAGGGATCCCTGTGCAACCAGGTAGGACATGGGGGAAGAGGGGTTAAGGAGAAGTGGAGGTGGGAGGGGCCAGTGCCCCTTAGGGGCAGCTAGGGGAGGACAGGGGTTCCCATGCCTGGACAGGCACACTCACCTCAAGGGAATCAGTGAGGATAGGAAGGGACCCTTGGGGGTTTGGCGTATCACAGGGGAACACGGCTAGTATTTCCCCCACACACTTGGCCCCTGAGAGGCCTACTAGGGTCGTGGGCCTGCTCCTCCATCCTCCAAGGCATTTTCTACCCAGGTGGGCCCATGGGCATGAGAGAGGGTTAGGAAGAGCAGAGCCAGACAGGGAGGGACTTTCAGGGGTTGGAGGATCAGGGGGAGTGCAGTTAGCATTTCTCCCACCCAGCCAAACACCAGTGAACTTGCTAGGGGTCCTGATCCTCTGTGCTCCAAGGCAGGCACTCTGGGGCCCCTCCAGGCCAGGCTGAGCCTATCCCCTACCCCTCATAGCCCTAGGGCCTTTGCCAGATGCAGAGGGTGTGTCCTGAGCAAACCCCACCTCTACTTAAGCCCTGCCCCTAGGGCCTTTCCTGGCTGCTTGGGTCCTGAGCCTAGACCCTGCCCCAGTCTAAACTGCACCTCTGCCTGAGCTCCCTCCCCCGCCCAGTCAAGGCTTTTTCCAGATTTATTCTGTTTTTTGCTATTGGGGTTCCATTTTACCCTCTGATGGTTGTTTCATTTTTTTTTCCCCAAATATATCATTAGTTCTCTAAATTTATTTTACTTTTTATTCTTTGTTATTGTTCTCCATTTTGGTCTCTTTTCTTGTTTTTGTCACATAGCTTGCAGATCTTGGATCATGAGCCAAAGGCTGGGTCTGAGCTCCTGTGGTAGCATTATGTAGTCCAAATGGCTGGACTAACAGACGACCTCAGACCCCTGGGCATATTAATCAGAGTGAGGTCTCCTGAGGTTCTACATCTCAATACCAAGACCCAGCTTCACCCAAGTGCCTGCAAACTCCAGTGCTGGAAATGTCTGGCCAAATAACCAGTAAGACAGGAACACAGCTCTACCCATCAAAAACTTGTATTGTGCATACTCATTCCTGCCACCTTATGGACTGGAGCCTACCAGGTTAACTCTGTTCACAGAATTTCCTAGGGAAGAATACTGGAGTGAGTTGCCAGTTCCTCCTCCAGGGGATCCTCCCAAGCCAGCGATTGAACCCGTGTCTCTTGTGGCTCCTGCATGGGCAGGCAGGTTCTTTACCACTAGCACTACCTGGGGAGCAAAATAATACAGTACAGATGAAGAAGCAAGGTAAAAACCTGCAGCACGAAATAAACGCAGAGGAAACAGGGAACCTACCTCAAAAAGAATTGAGAGTAATGATACTAAAGATGATCCAGAATCTTAGAACAGAGGCACGAATCGAAAAAATGTAAGTAATGTTTAACAGGGACCCAGAAGAACTAAAGAACAAACAAACACAGATGAACAACACAATAAATGAAATGAAAAATACACTACAAGGAATCAGTAGCAGAATAACTGAGGCAGAAGACCAAATAAGTGAGCTGAAAAATGGAACGGTGGAAGTTATTGCCAAGGAGCAGAATAAGAAAAAAAAAAAAGAATTAAAGACAGTTTCAGAGAACTAAGAAAACAATAAATGTACTATTTACAACTGCCAGGACACAGAAAAAACCTAAATGTTCAATGACAGATGAATGGATAAAGAAGAGGAGGTACATATATACAATGGACTATTACTCAGACACTAAAAAAAATGACATAGGGTTATTTGTAGAGATGTAGATGTACCTAGAGTCTTATACAGAGTGAAGTCAGAAAAGCAAATATCGTATATTAACCCATATATGTAGAAACTAGAAAAATGGTATGCTGTTGCTGCTGTTAAGTTGCTTCAGTCGTGTCTGACTCTGTGCGATCCCATAGACGGCAGCCCACCAGGCTCCCCCATCCCTGGGATTCTCCAGGCAAGAACACTGGAGTGGGTTGCCATTTCCTTCTCCAATGCATGAAAGTGAAAAGTGAAAGTGAAGTCACTCAGTCGTGTCCGACTCTTAGCGACCCCATGGACTGCAGCCTACCAGGCTCCTTGGTCCATGGGATTTTCCAGGCAAGAGTACTGGAGTGGGGTGTCACTGCCTTCTCCAATGCATGAAAGTGAAAAGTGAATGATGGTATAGATGAACCTATTTCCAAGGCAGGAATAGAGACCCTGACACAGAGAAAAGACATGTGGATACAGATAAGTAAAGGGAGGATGGATGGATTGGGAGATAGGAATTGACATATATACGCTACCATGCGTAAAACAGATAGCTAGTGGGAATCTGCTGTAAAGCACATGAAGCTCAGCCCAGTGCTCTGTGGTGACCTAGAGGAATGGAATGGGGGGAAGGGGTCGAAGAGTGGGGGCGATGTATGTATGCATATAGCTGATTCACTTCATTGTACTGCAGAAACTAACAATATTGTAAAGCAATTATATTCCAATAAAAATAAGTAAACAAATAAACTAAGGCAAACTAAAAAAAATTAAATAATCATGAAACTTAAAAACAAAAACATGATTTGGACACAAGCATACATCCTCTTCCCAAAATTAAAAATAAGTGCAATAAGTAATGTGTTAAGGAATAAATTCAATCTTACCAAAATAAACATGAAAGGAGACAACACAGACAATAACTTGATCTGAATAGTAAATGGATGAGAAATGATGACTGACAGGGTCCTCCAAATATAGATCCAAGTCCACACGGAGGAGGCTGAGAAGGAGCCCAGAACAGCTCACAAGTCGGAAGGAGCAGGTAACCATGAAAGCACAAGTGTAGAGGAGGTTAAAACGGGAGGACTGGCATCCAGTGTTTATAAGAATCACTTAGATGCCCCAACATACTCATATGCAGGACTGGCAGCTGCTTCTCCCTGCCCTGGTGGGATATGAGAATCTTACTCTCTGGAGAAGACAGACCAGAAGGACTCTGTATGCCAGACTCTGGCAGAGCTACAATGGAAGTGATACGCTACAAACAGAGGTAGGTTTAAGAACAACTGACTCCTCCAGCCCTTATCCCCTCTCAGCTCTCAGAACGCTGATTGCCTGGCTCAGGCTGCCTAGATGAGAGACAAGAAAAATTTTCTCTGGCCAAACTCATCCACCTGAGAGAAAAGATCTAATCATACTAACATCTCCAAAATAATACCTTCTGAGCCAGACTGTGCTGTAGTGAAGCCTCCACCACCAATCTCTCTGAGACTCTCATACACTCACACATAGACTCATACACTCACACAAAGTCACAAAGCATTATAAAAAAGCTTCTAATATAAAAAACAGGGTCAAAAATATAAGCAAGTAATAAAGGAGCTTTGAAGAAATGGACAATACTGGGAGCAGATAAAAATATCCAAAACTTCCAAAAAAAAAAAATTTTCAGAAATCTAAGAGAAGCTATTGCATCAATGTAAAAAGAGATAGGTTTATCAGGATGCAGTTGCTATCAACAAGGAACAATCAGAGTGCAAGACAGTTCTTGGAAACTGGAACACTGAAAGATAGAAAAAGAAACAACAATATTCAGAGGGAAATTTTCTTTGCTGTTGCAGATACTACAATCCATCAAGTAGAAGGGAAAAAATAAAGCCACATAAGACCTGGCTCACAGATTTCAAAACAAACTTTTGGTTACCAAAGGGGAATGTTGAGTGGGGAGAGGGCTGGATTGGGAGTCTGGAATGAACAAATACACACTACTATACATAAAACAGATAATCAACAAGGACTTACTATAAAGCACACAGAACTCTACTCAATATTCTGTAATAACCTATATGGGAAAAGAATCTGAAAAAGAGTAAATATACTTTTGTGTATAACTGAATCACTTTGCTAATACAAAGTTTTAGCAGTGTTAATCACCTGAAACTAACACAATACTGTAAATTCAAACTTTTTTTTTTTTTAAAAAGCTAGAAACCATATTCTTCTACGCTCCCTTTCTCAGACCACTACTGATGGGCACCACACACTAGAATGAAAACATAAATCTAGAAAGGAGACAATATAGGACCCTGAAAAGGACATAACTAGAAAAAAGCAACAGGAATTCTCTACTTGAGTTGTGGTATATTAAAGTACAAAATATTTTTTTCCCTTTGTCCCAGCTTCCTGACATGACACATGCTTCAAAAATGCTTGGAATTTTCTGATAGGAATGTCTTCATTATGCTAAAAAAGTAACTGGTGGCATGGGTTACCCTGAATAGCTTCAGGATGGGTGCTGGTCAGGAGAAAAACCCTGGGGGAGGTTAGAGGGCTGGAACTTTTGGCTTAACCTTCAGGGAGGTGAGGGAGTGCTGGAGATGGAGCTCAATAATGTTGCCAATAATCCAATCAATTCTAGCCACAAAAGGGGATTTCAATAAAAATTCTAGACGGTGAAGCTTGGGATCTGAATTCTCAAGTTCTGTTTTTTGTTTTTTTTTTTTTCTTTTAAAGTTTCAGAAGTTTTCATCTGCTCCCTGTATTGTCTGTTTCTTCAAATCCCTTTATTCCCTGCTTATATTTTTAGCTCTGTTTTTATGTTAGCTCTTAGGAGAGCTTCCTGGCTGGAAGGGTGGTGCAGTATACCAGGAGAGTAACACAGCATAGCTCCTGGGCTCTGGACCTTCTTCCACCTTGCCCTATGTACTCTTCATCTGGCTGCTGATTTGTACCCTTTGTAACAAAATGATCCTTGTCAGTATAGCAACTTCTTGAGTTGTGTGAGTTGTTCCAGTGAATTATCCACCCTGGGGTTTGAAGAGGCCCCAAATTTGCAGCCAACCAGATAGACATGCAGACAGCCTGAAGACCCTGTTTTGAGTCTGAAGCAAGAACACCCTGTTGGGAATTGTGCCTTCATCTCGGAGGGTTTGATGCCAACACAGAGTAGGTCAGGTCAGAATTGAATTGAATTGTAGGACACTCTGTTAGTGTCAGAGATTTGTTGACAGAAGCCAACAGTGAAGGAAAATTCCAGTTCAACAGTTGCTAATTCAGTTACAGGCAGCAAGACAAATATTTCTGAGCACGCACCTCTAAAAACATGGACCATAAAAACCACATGTTTCTGAACATAAGGACATCGATATATACTACTTCTGGAAGGTTTGGGGAGGAAATGATGGTTACATGAAAAATTCAACAACTACAGAAAGACAATAAATAGTGTTAACGCTGAGGAAAAATAAATAGTTATACTAGAAAATAAATGTAATCATAGCCACAATGATTGGCTCATTCAAACTGTGATTTCATAATGATTTTAATACATACATTGCATATTAATTTAACCAAAAATTATGATATAATTTCACCAGGAGGATAAGGGAAGAAAAAAAGAAGTGTATTATCTGGAGGCAGGGCGTGAAGAGACAACTAATTCCTCATCTTCAGTACTGAAAAGTCCTTAGATATTGACCATAACTCTAAACCAAAAAGCAATAGTTACTATAAGCATTTTATTTGGAGATACAAAGCACATTTAGAGACAATGCAAATCTCAAAGAAACATCCAGAGCTGAAATTAGACGCTTCTGGGAAATGTAAACTGAGGCAGGGGTATAAATAAGCATTTAACCTATGTGCAAGAACCATATTAACAAAACACATTTTTACATCATCACCCACAAAGGCACTATGATGTTATCACAGTAAGCAGCATTATATTTTAAGGGGCAGAATCAGAGGTGCAGCAGCGTTCCCAAGCTCACCCAATTATGGAGGGTTGGATCCAGTTTGAAATTGTTATGATCCCCATTCTTGTGTTTCTCTCTCAAGCTTCCTAGTATAAACCTGTCAATCAGTAAAAGTGTTTTGATATCACAGGAATAAAAAAGATTAATTCTGATTGGCAGGTACTGGGATATCTCTTTATAGAAGTATCCTTTGGACTAGGCTTTGAGACTTCTCAGGCTGTTCCCTGCAGGCAGGGAAAGTGCCTGGACCATATGCCTGCCTCCTCTACTACTACTACCTGGCTTCCTGCCTGGGCTTGGGGAAGCATGGAGCTCCTGCAGTCTACCGACCACATGATCCTGATGCGTGTGTCTGATGAGCTCCTGACAGTCTGTAAACCATCTACACTCTCTCAGGACCTAGTGGCCCACTATTACAGCTCCTACGAACTGCACCAATGTTGGTATGCAATCAACAGAATACGATGAATAACAGAACATCTGACAGGGCTGCTGCAAGTACTGTATTTGGTATCACACTCACCACAGAGCCAGGCACTGGTACTGGATCTTACAACCCATGGAGGACTCAGAGTCTGAGGCCCACAGTGCCCCTCAGGATGCCCAGCTCTGCCCATCACTTCTTGACGGGTGTGCTACATCCTCCCCCTGGACTCTGATTCAATACTTTCATGCCTCCATAAGCCACCCTCCCTCCCAGGCGAGCTGCAGATGGCTTTGCATGATGACTTTACATTGTCAGGGTTCTCTAGAAAAAAGGAACCAATAGGATGAATATATATATGTGTGTATGTGTGTGTGTGTGTAAGAAGGAAAAAAATGGGGCAGGAGGGGTGCCACATGGCTCGTAGGATCTTAGTTTCCTGACCAGGGTTTAAATCCAGGCCATGGCAGTGAAAGTGTTGAATTCTAACCACTGGACCACCAGGGAATTTCAAAAAAATTTTTAATAAGGATTGGCTCAGACATTTTTGTAAGACTTGGCTCACACAGAACTGGCAGCATAGTCCTATAATCCACCATCTGGAAAGCCAGGAGAGCTGATGGTGTGACTCAGTCCAAGTCCAAAGGCCAACGGTGTCAGTGTCCCCCAGGACTGTGAAGCTGGAAGGCCCATGAACCATGAGCTCTGATGTGACAGGGCAGGAGAAGATGAACAAATCAGTCCTCGCTCTGCCTTTTTGTTCTATCAGGACCTAAGTAAGTTGCATGAGGCCCACCTGCTTGGATAAAGGTGATCTTTACTCAATTCACATGCTAATCTCTTCCATGATCTCAGCCACAGTCAGCTCCTGGTCTTGTTTTTGCTGACCCCATCTTTGGCTGCAAAGAATAAAATCAATCTGATTTCGGGGTTGACCATCTGGTGATGTCCATGTATAGAGTCTTCTCCTGTGTTGTTGGAAGAGGGTGTTTGCTATGACCAGTGCATTCTCTTGGCAGAACTCTGTTAGTCTTTGCTCTGCTTCACTCTATACTCCAAGGCCAAATTTGCCTCTTGACTTCCTACTTTTGCATTACAGTCCCCTATAATGAAAAGGACATCTTTTTGGGGTGTTAGTTCTAGAAGGTCTTATAGATCTTCATAGAACCGTTCAGCTTCTTCAGCATTACTGGTCAGGGCATAGACTTGGATTACCATGATATTGAATGGTTGGAAACCAACAGAGCATTCGGTTGTTTTTGAGGCTGTATCCAAGTACCGCATTTCGGACTTTTTTGTTGACTATGGTGGCTACTCCATTTCTTCTAAGTGATTCTGGCCCACAGTAGTAGATATGATGGTCACTCGAGTTAAATGCACCCATTCCAGTCCATTTTAGTTTGCTGATTCCTAAAATGTCAACGTTCACTCTTGCCATCTCCTGTTTGATCACTTCCAATTTGCCCTGATTCATGGACCTAACATTCCAGGTTCCTATGCAATATTGCTCTGTACAGCATCAGACCTTGCTTCCATCACCAGTCACATCCACAACTGGGTGTTGTTTTTGCTTTGGCTCTGTCTCTTCATTCTTTCTGGAGTTATTTCTCCACTGATCTCCAGTAGCAATATTGGGCACCTACCCAACCTGGGGAGTTCATCTTTCAGTGTTTTATCCTTTTGCCTTTTCATACTGTTCTTGGGGTTCTCAAGGCAGGAATACTGAAGTGGTTTGCCATTCATTCCCTTCTCCAGTTGACCATGTTTTGTCAGAACTCTCCACCATGACCTGTCCATCTTGGGTGGCCCTACATGGCATGGCTCATAGTTTCATTGAGTTAGACAAGGCTGTGGTCCATTGTGATTAGATTGGTTAGTTTTCTGTGATTGTGGTTTTCAGTCTGTCTGCCCTCTGCTGGAGAAGGATTAGAAGGTTATGAAAGCTTCTTGACGGGATAGACTGACTGAGGGGGATACTGGATCTTGTTCTGATGAGCAGGGTAAATATTTAATCCAATTTTCTGTTGATGAGTGAAGCTGTGTTCCCTCCCTGCCATTTACCTGGGCCAAACTATGGTGGAGGTAATGAAGATACTGGTGACCTCCCTCAAAAGATTCCATGCGTGTACTGCTACAGTCCATGCCCCCAACCCTGCATCAGGCCAGCACTGACCCACGCCTGCACGGGAGACTCCTGGACACCCACAGGCAAGTCTGGGACAGTCTCCTGTGGGGTCACTGCTCTTTTCTCCTGGGTCTTTTCACCAGGGTGCACAAGGTTCTACTGTGCCCTCCAAGAGTCTATTTCCCAGTCCTGTGTAAGTTCTGGCAGCTCTATGGTGGGGTTAATGGTGACCTCCAACAAGAGGACTTATGCCATAAGTCCTCAATGGACTTATGGACTCAATGGACATGAGTTTGAGTAAACTCTGGGAGTTGGTGATTGACAGGGAGGCCTGGCGTGCTGCAGTTCATGGGGTCGCAAAGAGTCGGACATGACTGAGTGACTGAACTGAACTGAATCTCTTCCAGAAACTCCCTCAGAGACACACCCAGATTTAGTGATTTATCAGCTATCCAGGCAACCTTCAGCCCAGGCAAGTGACACACAGAATTAAGCATACCAGTGTTCCTGTTAGGGCAAGATCCAATGCTGTGTCATCCTTAACATCTCCTGCTAGAGTTATTCCCAGTCTACTATTTCTACATCTGTCTATCTAGCTATTTTTGCCCTTCCAAGTACTTAAAGTCTTTCTCATGAATGTGACATACTGCTGGAACTTTTTAAAGCGAACCTGGGGCACTGTTTTTAAATAGGTGTGTCTACCCTTCACAGCTAAAAGAAATGCAAAAAGGCAAAAACTGTGCCCAAAGATGGGCACAATAAAGGACAGAAATGGTATGGACCTAACAGAAGCAGAAGATATTAAGAAGAGGTTGCAAGAATACCCAGAAGAACTATACAAAAAAGATCTTCATGACCCAGATAACCACGATGGTGTGATCACTTACCTAGAGCCAGACACCCTGGAATGCTAAGTCAAGTGGGCCTTAGGAAGCATCACTAGGAACAAAGCTAGTGGAGGTGATGGAATTCCAGTTCAGTCAGTCAGTTCAGTAGCTCAGTCATGTCCAACTCTTCGCAACTGTATGGACTGCAGCAAGCCAGGCCTCCTTGTCCATCATCAACTCCTGGAGTTTACTCAAACTCAGGTCCATTGAGTTGGTGATGCCATCCAGCCACCTCATCCTCTGTCGTCCCCTTCTCCTCATGCCTTTCCAATGAGTCACTTCTTCAAAGGTCAAAATATTGGAGTTTCAGCTTCAGCATCAGTCTTTCCAATGAATATTCAGCACTGATTTCCTTTAGGATGGACTGGTTGGATCTCTTTAGGTATGACCTAAATCAAATCCCTCATGATTCTACAGTGGAAGTGACAAATAGATTCAAGGGATTAGATATGATAGACAGAGTGCCTGAAGAACTACAGATGGAGGTTAGTGACACTGTACAGGAGGCAGGGATCAAGACCATCCCCAAGAAAAAGAAATGCAAAAAGGTAAAATGGTTGACTGAGGAGGCCTTTCAAATAGCTGTGAAAACAAGAGAAGCCAAAGGCAAAGGAGAAAAATAGGAAAGATATACCCATATGAATGCAGCGTTTCAAAGAATAGCAAGGAGCAACAAGAAAGCCTTCCTCAGTGATCAATGCAAAGATAGAGGAAAACAATAGAATGGGAAAGACTAGATATCTCTTCAAGAAAATGAGAGATACCAAGGGAAACATTTCATGCAAAGATGGAATTCCAGTTGAGCTATTTCAAATCCTAAAAGATGATGCTGTAAAAGTGCTGCACGCAATATGCCAGAAAATTTGGAAAACTCAGCAGGGGCCGCAGGACTGGAAAAGGTCAGTTTTCCTTCCAATCCCAAGGAAAGGCAATGCCAAAGAATGCTCAAAGCACCACACAACTGCTCTCATCTCACACGCTAGCAAAGTAATGCTCATAATTCTCCAAGCCAGGCTTCAAAAGTACATGAACCATGAACATCCAGATGTTCAAGCTGGATTTAGAAAAGGCAGAAGAACCAGAGATCAAATTGCCAACATCTGTTGGATCATCGAAAAAGTGAGCGAGTTCCAAAAAAACATCTACTTCTGCTTTATTTACCATGCTAAAATCTTTGACTGTATGGATCACAACAAACTGTGGAAAATTCTTCAAGAGACTGGAATCCCAGACCACCTGGGCTGCCTCCTGAGAAATCTGTATGCATATTAAGAAGCAACAATTTAAACTGGACATGGAACAACAGACTGGTTCCAAACTGGGAAAGGAGTATATTGTCAAGGCTGTATATTGTCACCCTGCTCCTTTAACTTATATGCAGAGTACATCATGAGAAACGTTGGGCTGGATGAAGTACAAGCTGGAATCAAGATTGCCGGGAGAAATATCTATAACCTCAGATATGCAGATGACACCACCCTTATGGCAGGAAGCAAAGAAGAACTATAAAGAGCCTCTTGATAAAAGTGAAAGAAGAGAGTGAAAAAGTTGACTTAAAACTCAACATTCAGAAAACTAACATCATGGCATCTGGTCCTATCACTTCATGGCAAATAGATGGGGAAACAATGGAAACAGTGAGAGATTTCATTTTTTTGGGCTCCAAGATCACTGCAGATGGTGACTGCAGCCATGAAATTAAAAGACGCTTGCTCCTTGGAAGAAAAGCTATGACAAACCTAGACAGCATATTAAAAAGCAGAGACATTACTTTGTCAACAGAGGTCCGTCTAGTCAAGGCTACGGTTTTTCCAGTAGTCATGCATGCATGTGAGAGTTGGACTATAAAGAAAGCTGAGCACCAAAGAATTGATGCTTTTGAACTGTGGTGTTGGAGAAGACTCTTGATAGTCCCTTGGACAGCAAGGGGATCCAACCAGTCCATCCTAAAGGAGATCAGTCCTGAATATTCATTGGAAGGACTGATGCTGAAGCTGAAACTCCAATACTTTGGCCACCTGATGCAAATAACTGACTCACATGAAAAGACACTGATGCTGGGAAAGATTGAAGGCGGGCAGAGAAGGATGAGATGGTTGGATGGCATCACTGACTCAATGGACATGAGTCTGAGTAAACTCCAGGAGTTGGTGATGGACAAGGAGGCCTGGCATGCTGCAGTCCATGGGGTCTCAAAGAGTTGGACACGACTGAGCAACTAAACAACAGAGTGATGATGGATGAGACTGGCCTCGTTTCTATCATCATGTATTGTCATTTCCCCACAGCATTTTGTTGTACTTTTTAAAATCATTTCTAAATATTATTGGAATGTTCAAATGTTTTTGTTTCTTTTTCTTTACAAGATTTGAAAATTTCAGAATATTTTTCCACTTGCATAGTTGATGGTGGTTATTTAAAAATTTTGAAAACACATATTTTCACTTACATTACATACACACACACATACATATACATACAAACATATGTATACAGAGTCATTAAAAAGCAAAGACATTACTTTGCCTACAAAGGTCCATCTAGTCAAAGCTATGGTTTTTCCAGCAGTCATGTACAGATGTGAGAGCTGGACAATAAAAAAGGCTGAGCACCGAAGAAATGATGCCTACAAACTGTGGTGCTGGAGAAGACTCTTGAGAGTCCCTTGGACTGAAAGGAGATCAAACCAGTCTATCCTAAAGGAAATCAATCCTGAATATTCAATGGAAGGACAGATACTGAATGTGAAGCTCCAATACTTTGGCCATCTGATGCAAAGAGCTGACTCATTGGAAAAGACCCTGATGCTGGAAAAGATTGAAGGCAGAAGGAGAAGGGGACAAAAGAGGATGAGATAGTTGGATGGCATCACCAACTGAATGGACATGAGTTTGAGCAAACTCCAGGAGATGGTGAAGGACAGGGAAGCCTGGCAAGCTGCAGTCCATGGGGTCGCAAAGAGTTGGACACCACTGAGTAACTGAACAACAACAACAACAACATGTATAGAAAGATATGTATATGTGGGTTACAGACTACTATCAATATTTCAGGCATGGCTGTTTGACAATTAGGCTTGATGGACATTTTTTCTGATCTCTTACAAGTTTTTCTTACATCCCACTTACTTTGTTTCGGGTTTGTTTTGTTTTTTTTCATTACTAGAATACATTATCCAGCAATGCTTTCAGATAATATATGGGTGGTAAAATCTGGATCCATGCGTATTTGAAAATTCTGTTTTTCTACTTGGCTCTGTAGAGATTTGGGGATAATAATTTCTCACTTGAGCTATGATATTACAGACCATGTCTTTTCAAATCCCAGATTTTTCTGATAAAACCACAGATGTCATTTTGGCAATTATTTTTAGCAAGTGATTTTCCCTCTGTCCTCGATGAATTTAAGGTTTTTTTTTTTGTTTTTTTTGTTTTTTTTTTAATATCCCTGGTGTACTGAAATTGAAGTGTTCAATGAGTCTTTTACATTAAGTTTTTCATGCTTTCCTTGAACTCTAGAAGCTTTTTAAAAAAAAGATCCTTTCTTTATATTTTTACTTTCCATTTGGTCAGTTATCTCTTTCTGAAATATTTTCTAGACTCAAGTCAGAATTTATTCCAATGCCTACTGTCAATCCATGGTTTCCAAATAGAGTTTCCCACTGAAGGGTTTCTTCGTAAAAGCAGATTCAAGCCTGGAGTGAGCAGTACAAGATAGCCTTGGGATACCTCATTTTATTTTGTTCTAGAAAACAGAGTAACTATCAAGGATCAGAGAGAGCTTACCAAAAGACACAGGAGTCACCTTGATAATCTGAGCATCAGAAACAAAAATAAGTAGAATGAAATAATACATATCAAATACCCCCCAAAATAATTCAAATCATTATAATAAAATCTCACTGGTCATCTACTATTTGAGTATCTTGAATATTCCATAAAATGTTCAAAAATTTAAAAAAAGCAAAAATATCCCCAAACAATAAAAATACGAAAAATGCCTGGGTTTAAGTCCCCAAATCTTCTCTGCTTAGACAAGAATGGTCCTAATAATATAGCACTTTGTTCACAGGACCACACGTGTTGATACACACCTAAAAAATGACCTATTAGCAGGGGAGATAGGCCCTGAATCCCCCTAGCCCAGGTTACATCTACCATCCTTTCCAGATTTCTTACAGATATGATGATAAACCCAGGAGTCTCATTTTCCTCCAAAAGAGCAGCATTTCTGAAACAGGTGCAATCTTTCCAATCCAGACAAATCCATACCATGTATTCCATCTTGCTATTCCTTTCCTCTAAGACAAGTTTCAAGCCCTTTAAAAGTATTTCTTTCTAATGCTGTGTGCTTTTAAAGTGATATTAAAAAAAAAAAAAAAGCAGGGAGCCAGTGGAAAGCTGGTGTGATAACACATCAATGACCAGCTGCTCCCTGTGCAGATGCAAACCACCACTGTAAAGGAAACACATTTCCTGTCATGAGTATTCATTCCCTTTCAGTTTTTAATTTAATCCACTGCCTATAAATTCCTTTGTCATCAACAATGAAGGTGCCATCTGCACATTGTTGCTTTAATGCCTGCTCAATGGTTATTGACAAAGGAGCATCCTGGTCCATGGCCATCACATTAAATGTTCCACACATGGAACAGGAGATGGGGTCCACCTGGCCTGATGCCCTCCAAAGGCAGAAAGGAGGTAAGGGGGACCTTCCTGCAGCTGAGTGCCGGTCCAGCTCCTGGTACAGAGATCTGCTTTCAATGCGTCTCACTCCTGAGACCAGATGTCAGTACAGACCACTCCTTTCAGAGAAAAGCCTCTGGTGCAGTTTCTATTCACTCTGGGACTGTAAAACACAAGACCACGGATACAAAGGACAAACCAGATTCAGAGAGAGTCCCCTCTGTTTAAATATCTATGCTGCAGGCATTTTACCTAGCTGAAAAATAAAAAGTGTCTCCTGACTCCAATTGCCTATAGGATGTGACCCTGAAAACTAGCCAGAAGCACTTGAATGTTTGAAAATATTGCGAGTGTCTAGGCTTTGTCTGTTTTTATCAGCGTGTCTGTTATTCTTTAGTTTTCATCAAGGAGTTTTGTTGATCCTCAATCTCCAGATATTTCGGGCAAATACAAAACATTATCCTAAATGATTCATTCACAATTTGATGAGTAACCACAACATTTAAAGCAAAAATAAATTTTAAAACAGTAACATTCTTGGTTTTATTTAAAACAAACAAACAAAAAAAAACCTTGTGAAGAAGTTTTTTAATGTTTTCTCTTAAGTGTTTTAAAGCTTTTGACCAATTGATTTTTAAGACCCATACAATGTTTCATTTATTATATAAGCCGTAAGTATAAAGTCAAGATTTTTCAAGTTAAAATACCAAAAAGTTCACTATCTCACAAAGGCTGCTTTTGAAAATAGTCGGTAGAGAACTGTTTTAAGTTGCTTAAGACACTTTGGGGAAATTTTATTTTTCTCCAGTGTCAGATTATAAGCATCCAAACAAAAATAAAAACAGAAAATCCATCTCTGTCTTGTTTGTGAGCCATCAACATCCATCATGAGACCCTGCCTTGAGGTATACCTGCCAGCTGCAATGAATAAGCTCATCCTGAAAAGACTATCTCTACCAAAAGATTCCCAATAATTGGACTTTAATGCTAACAAGAGTCCAAAAGTATTTGATATTTTAATAGGTTTCTTACAGTAACTTCCTCTCCTTCTACAGGGGCCACAATAAAGAAAACATTCATTTACATTTAAATAATCATAAATGTAAGATGTATATTAAAATGCTCATTCTCTCAGTTCTTGATTGCCCAGGTGTTCACTGCTCAATCAGTTTAAAGGAACACAAATATCAAAATGATATTGCAGCAATGTAGACTGGATCTGTGAATCAAACAATGAATTAAAAATACAAAATAACATATTTTTGCCCATTGGCTTAGTTGCTGATAAGAGTATCCTGTAAGGTTCTAGCTTAAGATGTCAGCTTATACCCATCTATTTCCCCTCTGCCCTCAAGACTACTGAAATTAAAATACAGGAGAGAAATGGTATGCCAATGAAAAAAATGTTGCCTGCTGTATCAGTAAACAAAGATGTTATAGCTATCAAGCCACCTCATTTTAGCCACCTCTGATGGTAAGCCATGAGGGAATTCAGGAACAGAAACAGGATGCCTGCCATCAAGCAGTCAGTGACTGCAGCCACCCCCGGGGGTACACCCTGAAGGGACTTTGGATGAGAAAGCCCAGGATCCTGGCCCCAGAGAGCTGAGGTGCGTATGAAAGGAATGACTTCAGTGAGCCCAGACTCTTGCATCTTCCCATACATAGAAAAGTGCTAAATTCCTGAACTTGAGATGTCTGGTTTTCTTTAGTTAACAGTAATCCTCTGATGTACTGACTACCTGGTCTTTGTTGCAAAACTCCTATAAACCTTGGCTCCTCCCTTGCTGTGCTGTGCTGTTCAGTTGTATCTGATTCTTTGTGACCCCATGGCCTGTAGCCCATCAGTCTCCTCTGTCCACGGGATTCTCCAGGCGAGAGTACTGGAGAGGGTGGCTTCTCCCTTACCTCTTTGGAAAAGTCCCTTAGAGCTGAGATCCTGTCTTCTGGACTTAAGTCCTCTGTTCTGTCCACCAAATAAAGCATAATTCTCAACTTTCGGGTTGTTTTTTTTTTTTTTTTTCAGGTAACAGGTATAAACTCCCCAAAAGAAAGAGAATGGGAATGAGGCCATAAAAAGACAAGATATTTCAACACATCACAAGAAGAGAGCACATACACAGAGGCTTGGTGACTGCAAAAGCCAATGAAGAAAGACCTGTGCTCAACTTTGAGTAGGGGGCTGAAGGGTAGAGGGAGCAGGTCTGCCACGTAGAAGCCCATGGAGTTCAGAAGTGCCCTGAGTCCAGAGGAGGGCAGGGAGTATGGGGTGGGGCTGTCACAGGTGAATTCAGAGAAAGCTTTGTCAACTCCCTCCTGACAATAACAAACTACCAGGTTTCTCCTCACTCCATAGAGCCAAAACTCAAACAAACTGATCTGATCAGTGGGTGCTGTACAGAAGAACATAGCAGCCACTCCAAAACCTGCCTCCTAAGTCCTGGATGGGTGGCCGGTGCTATGAGCCTAACATTCATGGGATTCCCAAGGCTTAGCTGTGCCCTCCCCTAAAAGCATAAACTATCTCATTAATGTTTTTTAATGTTTTCTACTTGTTACATTCTTAATAATTTAGGAATACTAGGTGCAGTGAGGCATCTTACTAAAATCAATGTTCCCTGCACCATTTACTTTTTAAACGTGACCACTGGAAAATGTAAAATCACATCTGGGGCTGACATTACATTTCTATTGGACAGCCCTGAATTAGGAAACAAAGCAGCTCATGTGAAAAGAGATGCCTTTGGAGCAAAGCATTCAGTCCTTGAGCATTGTGGGTCCTCAAAAATGTAATAGGCCCCCTCTGATACAGCACTTCTACTAATGTTTCTGTTTGCTAATATAAAAATAAGAAGAGATACTAAGAATCAGAGGAACTTTAGAAAGTCTTCACAAATACATAGTAAAAATAAATAGAAAGGCAAAGTAAATAAATAAGCAAAATTAAAACAAGGGGAGGAAAATGACCCTAGAAGAAATAACATTGCTTAGTTTAAAACAAATGAACTACAAAAGTAAAGAAGGAAAGGACAACCCTCCAACCAGTACTCCCAGAGAAAGAGGGCCCAGTGTACAAAAGACAGGAACAGTGGAAGGAGGACCTGCTGGATGTACAGCGTGACCAAAGACATCGGGATAACAAGGTAAGATTTGGTGAAGAAGGTAAAAAGGAGACCATCTGAGCTTGACCCCAAATCAGCTGACACCAGGCACACACGGCCCCAATGAATGACACAGAAACATGGCACTGAACCCACAGAGAAGAAAACAGGGGCTTAGAAAAACGGCTTTGCAGAGAACAGCGCTGACACTCACAAAATCGTGAGGGCTGTTTTTCTTCCCCCCAAGTCAAATCAAGCTACTGTCAAGTTACAAAGAAATTAAGTATGACTGTGGCTCAGCTGGTAAAGAATCCGCCTGCAATGCGGGAGACCTGGGTTTGATCCCTGGGTTGGGAAGATTCCCTGGAGAAGGAAAAGTCTACCCACTCCAGTATTCCAGCCTGAAGAATTCCATGGACTGTATAGTCCATGGGGTTGCAAAGAGTTGGACATGATTGACTGACTTTCACACTCACACACACACACACACACACACACAGAATAGAATGTAAATGTTACCAATGTGGACATGGAAGGACTTCAAGAGAAGTAGGGGCAGAACAGGAGTGATTACAGAGAAGGAAAGCTGAGTTCCAGGATTCCAGGCAACAGAAATGACAAGAAGCTTTTTTCTTTTTTCAACAAGTTAGTTTGTAGATATAATTAAGATTACTATAATTTTTACTATAATTTTTAAAATTGATTAACACTAGTTTTCTTTTCAAGTATAGTTGATTGAAAATGCTGTGTTAGTTTCTACTGTTAAGTGATTCAGTTATACACATATGAATTCTTTACCATACTTTTCCATTATGTTTTATCACAGGGTACTGAATATAATTCCCTGTCCTACACAGTAGGATCTTGTTGTTTATCCACTCTATCTATAATAGTTTCAAATCCCTCCCCCTTGGCAACCCCAACCCCTTTTGGCAAGTTTGTTCTTTATGTCTGTAAGACTGTTTCCGTTTCTTAGATATGTTCACTTGTGCCGTATTTTAGACTTCACATATAAGTGATATCACAAAATTGCTTTATAACATATAAGTTTGATATATACAGCATTACATTTCCACTCCTGTACACACTCCAGCAGGCTCACCACTAGAAGTTTAATTTCCATCTGCCACCACCTGTTGACCCCCTTTACCTGTTTTGTACTTTTGAAGGTGCAAATGTGAGCAGTGGAAGAAGTGAGAACAGAGGTAAGAGGGGAGGAGAGGAGAGCTGTGAATGAGCTGAGTTCCTACCTATCATAACAGAAGTCACAGAAATGGGTAAAGTTGATCAATCCAGGAAGGGGATGATAAGATTACTAAAATAGTGTCATATTGGTGTCATAACCAGAAACAGAGGCAACTAAATGTATTTGGGTAACAGTCAGCATGGAGAGGGCCCGGGGCTTTTCAGAAATCCTTTATTATTGGCTCTGTAAATGCTGCATTTTATTGGCATTTATTTGTGTTTGTATTACAATAAAACTTTACTTACAAAAATAGGCAGTGGGCAGATTTTAACCTGTAGGCTATAGTTTGTAATCACTGCTTTATTTGTATTTTACTACTTTGCACCTGCTAACCCCAAACTCTCAATCCATCCCGCACCCCACTTGGCAACAAGTCTGTTCTCTATGTCTGTGAGTCTGTTTCTGCTTCGTAGACAGGGTCATGTGTCATAAGAAGAATGTCATAGCCTGGCATTTTCTCCATATCAGGGACACACTAAAATAACTGAAATGTCTCTCTGGGGGCAGACAAAGTGGATAATACAATGCCTAAAGCAACAAGGTTCACCAATCATGCAATCATTATACTAACAATCCTTTAATTAGCCTTGAAAAACAAAATAATCATCAGTCTAGAGTCCCATGTGAAGGTAAAGTAACAACAAAAAGCCTCTAAATGCAAATATACAGAAAAGCATCTTCATGAACTTGAGGAAGGGAAAGATTTTTCTAAAGATAACATAATAAGCACTAAACATAGAAGAAAAGAATTACAAAATCAAGCAATTAAGAATTTCTGTTCATCTAAAGATACAATTTATCTGTAAGCATGGGTGTGCATGCTAAGTCACTTCAGTCATGTCCAACTCTTTGCAACCATATGGACTATAGCCTGCCAGGCACCTCTGTCCATGGGATTCTCCAGGCAAGAATACTGGAGTCGATGCCATGCCCTCATCTAGGGGATCTTCCTGACCCAGGGATCATCGAACCCTGTTTGTCACATCCTGCATTGGCAGGCAGGTTCTTGACCACTAGCGCCACCTGGGAAGCCCATCTGTAAGCATGTGAAGTATGAAAGTCACTCAGTCCTGTCCGACTCTTTGCGACGCCACGGACTATACGGTCCATGGAATTCTCCGGGCCACAATACTGGAGTGGATAGCCTTTCCCTTCTCCAGGGGATCTTCCCAACCCAGGGATCAAACCCAGGTCTCCCACATTGCAGGTGGATTCTTTACCAGCTGAGCCAGAAGCATATTCTACTTCAATTAAGAGTTTATGAAAAAGAGAAAGAACACGAAAAGAGTGGAAAGACCAGCCAGGGTCAGAGAAGATACTTGCAAAAAACATTTTACAAAGGGCTCAAGTCCATAAAATAGAAAAACACATACAAATCCTAACAAGGAAAGAACAAAACTACACACACATAAAGGGATAGCCAGGCCCTTAGATGGCATGTCTAAGATAAAAACAGGCCAGAGACATGAATAAACACTTTGCAAAAGAAGATGATATCCAAGTGGAAAATTGAGAAATGAAAATGTCCTCAACTTTATTGGTAATCAGGAAACCACTAATTAAAAACACAAGGAAATATCACTCCCCACCCACTAGAATGGTAAATTTAAAAGACTAAAATACAAAGTGTGGGTGATTATGCAGAACAAGAAGAATTTTTCAGACACTGCTGGTGAGAATGTTAATTGGTATAATCATTTTGAAAAGGTTTTGGCTTCATCTGGAAGTTAAAGACATGCCATCTAAGGGCCTGGCTAGTCCCTTCCTATGTATATACACGTGATAGAAATACATAAATATGTGCATCAAAAGACGTGTGCGGTTGGAATATTCATGGCAGTGTACTTCACAAGAGTCCAAAAACTAGAAATAACTTAAAAAACCTCCATCAACAGAATAACAAATCATGCTACATCCAACCAATAAAAATGAATAAACTGCAGCAACAGGCAAGAACTTGGGTGACTCTCACAAAAAAAAAAAATGAACAAAAGCAAACAAAATACATACTACGTTCTTGTGTGATTCCATACATACAGAGTCCCAGAGAAGGGCAAAATTAAACTCTGATGCTTGACATTATGCTGTGGTTTTCCAGTACACAAAAAGGGGGGAAAGAGTCATCTTGGGTGGTGCTTACCTGCATGGGTTCACTGTGACAATTCATTGAGCTGGTTTTGGTATTTTGCCACACAGGGGACCCGTATTACAATGCAATTCAAAGTTCAAAATGACTTCTCAAATGAAATCTGTCTAAGAGCTAGCCAGCGTATTAAAGGTTACTTCAAATGTCAATAAAACATCTTAAGGAAAACAGTGAATAAATGAATGTTTCTGGACCAGTGATTTCAATTGTAAATGTTATCAATTTGAGTTTAATCAATCAGTGAGCAGACTTGGCTTAATTTGCTTAGTCTGAGCCCCTCCATATAACACATTGTTTGTGAGCTTCTGAAGACAGATGCAACAGAATAAAAAACTGTTTTATGATTCTAAAGTTTCAAAACACCTGGAGCTCAACCTGACCACTTGCCTTCTCTCCACAAAATAAAACACATTTTTTCTTGCTCAGAAATACCTCTTTTACCCCAAGACAGGAATCTTCACTGACAATTTGCCCTCAGTGATCCCAGAATAAATTTCCCATGCTGGGAATCATCTCACAGGTGGCCCTCCTTAACCACGGCAGCAACCACCCCCCCACCCCGCCCACTCCCACGTCCACTGGGGCACTGGTC
Source organism: Bubalus kerabau (assembly GCF_029407905.1). Lineage (NCBI taxonomy): Eukaryota > Metazoa > Chordata > Mammalia > Artiodactyla > Bovidae > Bubalus > Bubalus kerabau. The sequence continues at coordinate 30,259,414 of NC_073642.1, forward strand.
AGCCCATTCTTCTACGGCCTGACTCTGAATCCGGAGTCAGCCCCAAGTCCAGGCCTCTCCCACTACCCCGCTGGACTTTAAACAATTTCTTACTTAATTTCACATTAGTTTCAGTCACTTGCTTGGCTCTCTGGAAGTTGTGACTCTGAGGCTTTTGCTATAACTTCTAGTTTTTTCTCTTGGAAACTTAACAAGCATATTATGTGATATCTTGTGATATCCAAAAAAAATTTCAATAAAGAGAGATAAGAGTAACAGGTGTGTGTGTGTGTATGTGTGTGTGTGTTAATACACACATAAATGTGCACATGCAAGCTTTTATTTTTTTTTAATGGTTTTGGTTTTTACTTTGAGGGCTCTTTTGCTAAAACAGTTTACAGCTGATGTGGAATGCAAATAAGGAAATCACTGAAATAAAGAGAATGAGAATTAGAAGTTTCAGATTAGTTTCTTCTCTAAGGAGTAAAACTCTACCTAATCCTGATAAATCAATAAGTGAGCAGAGATTTTCACTAGCATCTCTCCATGACAAGATCATTTCTCTTCCTTTAACAGCATGTCAGGGATGAATCAGGAGCTTTGAGAGAACTAAGCCTTTGGGGAATATCTTCAGGAGTAGACTTGAAAGGCAACATTTACAAGAAAGCATCCTTTAGTGAAAGTGCCCATAATCCCCAGTCTATAAAGCTAAAAGAATTTTGTACCTTTATGTCCCAGAGCCATAAAGAGGTTTAATAGGGGTACAATTTCTACCATAATAAATACGGATCAATTATAAAGATGCATTACAAACAAGTTTTAATTTAGAATTTCAGTTCTGCTACCTGCGATGAAAGAAATGAAAGAAAGCTTAGCACTGAAGAATTGATGCTTTTGAACTGTGGTGTTGGAGAAGACTCTTGAGAGTCCCTTGGACAGCAAGGAGATCCAACCAGTCCATCCTAAAGGAAATCAGTCCTGAATATTCAATGGAAGGACTGATGCTGAAGCTGAAACTCCAATACTTTGGCCACTTGATGCGAAGAACTGACTCATGTGAAAAGACCCTGATGCTGGGAATGATTGAAGGCGGGAGGAAAAGGATGAGGTGGTTGGATGGCATCACCGACTCAATGGACATGAGTTTGAGTAAGCTCTGGGAGTTGGTGAAGGACAGGGAAGCCTGGTGTACTGCAGCCCATGGGGTCGAAGAGAGTCGGACATGACTGAATGACTGAACTGAACCCACAGTGATGAACTAGGTAGTTCGCACCCACTCTGCAGTGAGAACAACTGGGAAAATACAACGAGAAATACAGTCAGAGAAAGAATAGGGCAATGAGGAACAGCAGGGTCAAGGTCCAGGAAAGGGAGGGAAGCTTAGAGAATAACAGGGTTTGGGGCCACTTTTCCAGAACCATGTGATGATTTCTAAAGCAATGCCTAGGAGGCCAAAAGTTAAAGCAAATCTTGGCAGACTCAAGAGCTGGCAGGACATAGTGGGGTTCAAGGTCTACAGAATAGAGGGAAGACCTTGCTAAGCTCTCTATATTCACACTCTAGAATGTATATGCAAAACTGAGAAACAAACCAGCCCTCTTAGGAATGGAAGCCCAAGTCGTCCTCTTCTCAGTCACTAACTGGATTAGGGTGATTTGTGCTTGCTGGTACCTATAGCCTGAGTGTTGGTCAGAAGCAAACACAAAACTGGAGGGAGGTATTGTCAAGTGTCAAGATCTTCGAATTATCTCTGTGATTTTTCACATACAATATCTGAGACAACATAAAACACAACCAAGCTTTGAAGTAACATTATGAATCATTTCAATAAATACTTTATAAGAGATTTCTAAGACAAAAATACGAATGGGATCAAATATACAGTGGTAGTGAGAGTTACATAATAGTGGGAAAAGAACACAATTTTAAAATTCAGTTTACCACTTGGCCTACTTGTGTCACTTTAAAAGTAATGCCTGCTAATATTGTTTAAGGTGTTATAATGATGTTATGCCATTTTAGTTTTTAAATATTTCTCTAAACAACCTATGAACACAGAGAAAAGACTGAAATGCACCAGAGGGCCTTGAGTAATGGTGATTTGGATGACGTTTATACCCCTCCAGTCCTTCTTTTAATTTGATTTCCTACACAAAACATGTATTTGTAGCTGTAAGAAACATCACTTATAAACACATTATTAGGATAATTAAATAATTGCACCTTAGGTTTTCTTCATAGACTGTCTTCAAGGTGTGCAATTTTTACAGCAAATATTTGATAATGTTAAGCTTGAGTTGTAGCATTTCACATAGTGGCCAGTAAAATCTAAGTCTGACAAAGAAGAGCAGAGCCACCAAGGGATTTCAGGTAACACACAAGCCCTCAGACGCTGGACTCCACACCCAGGCCTGCCTTCTGCAGCAGCAAACCCCAAATGCACAACCACTTAGTTCTGCTGTTCTTGTGACTAAAGTTTCTAAAAACTTGAATCTGCAATCCCAAATGTATAAAATAGCAAAAATCATTCTTGCATCATTATGTATTATACATTTCTATATAATCATGTGTTGATTCTTATTATTCAGTTTAAATACCTTGCCTTCTGGACATGTTTTCCTAACTATGCACATTTATTTTATGCAAATCAACACTCAGAATGGCCTTTAGATGTGTGTGTACAGACAAATGACTAAATGGAATGCAAAAAGGAGAAATATTATGGAAACTGTTGGTAGTTTAGAATCTCACACTTGCATCACTTCAAAATGAATTCTTAGGTATTATCTCATTCCCAGCCCAGTTACAAGCTCATGTAGTGAATTAATAATCACCGTTAAGTCAGACTATGCAGTTAGGAATAATTTAGGTACCTTCAGTTAACAAATTTATCTATGTACCTACATAGAATTCTTACACACAGTTATATATCATAGACAGTATGCCCCAAAGGTCTCTGGAATCTGTCCTTGTCTCCACATTTCCACACTGACCATTACAGTTTTGACCTCTTCATCCTTTGCCTACATTATCTCGTCTCTTTAATCTGTCCCACACATACACTGCCCTCAGCATCCTTGATCTAAACACAGATCTAGTAACGTCCCACCTCTGATTACAAATCCAACACCTTCTCACTTTCTACCTCGTGCCTCACTAAGGGGGCCTGATAGATAGCCAGAGGAGACCACAGCAAGTAAAACTATTCCTCTGAAAACACATGCTTTGTCTTTAAAAGTTTATGTACATTTTTTTCATTCGTCTATAATTTATACCTGTTGGGTTGAATACAAATATTGTGGTTTGGACTGTTTCCATTTCTAGAAAAATATGCAGTGGCAAGATGATCTTGCAGCTTCATGAATCCTCTGGCACACCACCACCACCAAAACCTCCTCATATCCTGGAAGATATACCCTGATGAGGGCCCAAGAGGAAATCTAAACTCTGCAGAGCCACTCAACATACCTTATGTTCAACATTTCTTCTGTCTATGGTATGAACTCACCTTAGCCCTCCTACCAAAAGATAACCCCTGTCCTTCATCTTGCAAGGTGTGTTTCTAGAATATCATTCTTACAAAAGGGTATATAAGAGAAAGTTAGTTGTTTGATTAGTATGACATCCGTCTTTTAAAAATTCTCAACACACGTAAGCACATTCAAGGTTCTGTAAAGCTTTGCAGCACAACTGCAGCCAAGATCAACTGGGAGCCAGTTTCCCACAGAACACACCTTGCTGAGGGTATGGTGTCTTCCCACTCTCATTTTTCTTCATCCTGTTCGCCTCACCGGGAAAGCCCTCCATGTTTTCTCCAACTGGCAAACTCCTGCTCACCTTTAGAAATCTAATTCCTAGCCACCTGGCTGGAAGTAAATATTTCCTCCTAGGTGTGTCTCTACCACATTTGCATTCAGGTATATGTGAGATACTCTTGAATTTACAGGTCAGTCTCCATAGACAAGACTGTGAATTATAGAAGTAGAAATAATCCCTTAACCATGTATACATTCCCAGAATCTAGCAAAGTTCACAAGAAGATTTCAATAAAAAATATGTGTTGAATAAGCTGATGGACAGGTAAATAATCTTCCATGGAAATAAGACATGTAGAATCATGCATTACCTCCCTGTTACTCCAGTTGGGAAATCTCTGCTGGCAGAAAGTGGAACAATAACAAGACTTGGAAGGAAAAGGGTCTCTAGAACAGCCCAGTCAGAATGGGCAAAGGACCTCTGGAACTGAATTTGTAAAGAGAACCTGATACCAGTTAGGGCTTGCTACATGAATCAGTCATGAGTCACTGTATCTCTGTCCAGGGTCCTGAGAGTCCGGCTGGAAAGCCCTGGCTCTGTCTCAAAACCAGACAGACTCAAGTCTGGCTGGAATACAAATGTTTGCATATTGCATTATTTCTGATATAGAGACTTCCTTTTCACTGTAATCTCAGGACAGTCACATTTAATCTGTTACACTCAAGTGGTTTAAATAAATTAAGCTGATTTTTTTTTTCTACAAAAGAAGTTAAGGATTCTAAAGGAGGCCGGACATACAAAGGACTTGCAAGGCAGCTGTGCGTGTTCTACACAGCCCTGCCTCTAACCAGTGAGCAACCCTGGCCAAGAGACCACACCTTTCTAGGCATTGATGTCCCAACCTTTAAGTAGCTACATTATGAAGATAAAGAAAATCTTCAGTGAATTACCAGTGTGTGGCAAGTGCTTTCTCTTATTTAATCCTCTCAAAACCCTGTGAAGTGGACATTATTCTCATTTTACACACGAGGAAACAGAGCTTAGAAAGTAAATTTGTTGAAGGCCACTCCATGACCTCACAGTATTGGCAAGCTGGGAAGTTCCACACATTCACAGCTAGATCCACGGTCAAGGTGAGACCAAAGCTTTCTCCCCTCCCACCCTCCCGTGACCTCTGGCTGCTGACAGTGGTCTTCACGAGCGCTTCTCTCTGGTATTGCAATGTTGATGACACACACTGCTTATAATTCTTCTTCTTCTTAAAATCTTCTAACTTGACAAATGTTTGCATTTCACTATTTTTTTTAGTTGTCACATCATGTAACCCTAGTTTATACCCAAACTTTTCATAAAAGCCAAAATCTCTCATGTAATTTGACTCCTGAAAGGTCTCTTAAAGAGATGGAGGTACTAGGAAGAAGCCTGCAGCTTCCTGGTGAGTGGTCTTCTCTCCAAAAGAGACTGCCACAGCCTACGGCACGTGCTCCCCTCGGTCACTGCTCCCGCTCCCCGGCTGAGTAGCCACTGCCCCTCCACATCCCAAGCATCCAGCTCAAGGAGCAGTCCAAGACCGGGAGTTGTCACACACACACACACACAGTGAGGCCCATTTGTGGCCAACCCCAGGCAAATAGCGTTGGGGCGGCTTTCATTTTCTCACCACTGTGTAGTGTGCTAGCTCCCCTAGTCCTCTGTAATTTGCGTGCGTGTGTGCATGTGTGTGTGTGTTGGGGGTGGGGGGTAATTTTCTTTTATTTAGATGAAAATGAACCCTGTCTTCTAACTTTACAGTCTCTCAAAGTTGCCTCCACAGTCATCACAATGACCGCTGAAGTGCTATCCTGTCCAAGGTATTAACAGGAAAGTACAGACTCAGAATGCTTGAGAAACTTAGCAAAGATCAACCAGGTTTCCCCTCTGGCTCAGCGGTAAAGAGTCCTCCTGCAATGCAGGAGACACGGGTTAGATCCCTGGGTTGGGAAGATCCTCTGGAGGAGGGCATGGCAACCAACTCTAGTATTCTTTCCTGGAGAATCCCCATGTACAGAGGAGCCTGGCAGGCTACAGTCCATAGGGCTGAAGAGTTGGACATGACTGAATCAACTTAACACGCACACCTAAGACCAATCATCCAGAAATAAGCAGAGCTAGAACCTACCAAGGCTCCCAAGGACAAATCCTATGATTCCTAAAGTAACAGAGAAGCTGCTCCATAAAGTCTGCCTCCCCAAATGCCACAGGGCTTGCGCCCACCCCACCCATCCCCCAAAGCCTCTGAGATTCCATTTCTCTGCCCTGGCTCTGCTCAACACCAGGGCAGCTTTGTCAGCACCTCTTCCCCTAACCCCATATCTCTGTCCTTTCCTTCTTCCTACAGTCCAAGCTCTCTAAACAGCAATTTTTGTCCTGGTAACCCACGGGACAGCACTTATCTGCTTTTACAGCTCTCCAGTGTGATAGTTTGTCCATGTCACTGCATACACACTGAATATTTTGAAGCATAGGTCTAACTGTGGGATAGGAGGAACTACACATTTAACACAGGCATCCTGTGGGAAAAGAAGCCATTCATCTTACCAACTGTAACTAGATTAAATGATGCAACATACAACAGTTTAATAGAACAGGCACTCTTTATTTGCAGGATTATGAAATCTCACCAGTCTTCTTACACTTCTGGAGGCTCTTAGTACTTTCCACCTGTTGTAGTTTTTCTCACATTCCTTTCCTACCACATTCTCTCCTCCCTGGGACACCATCATCCCTGTATACTGCTCCAGAGCCGAGTCCAATGCTTTGTACAGGTTAGACACTGAAGCTCACTTATAATGACTTAAATGCTTTCATTAAATATTTGTACTGTATGAAGGATGTGCCAATGAAAATTGAATATCCAAAGCAATCTAGAAGAGCAGAAGAACAAACTTATCCAGATTTTACACAGATCTGACAATTGAAGTGAGCACTAATAAGTCTGCAAGAAGCCCATGGGGCTGGAAGCTGTTGCCTGAACAATCAGATAAGTGTATCCGGGCAGGGAGCCTTGCTCATCTTCAGAGCAGAACCACCTGCATTAACCTCTCCAGGAAAGCAAACCATGCCCATTATTGGAACTGGGGAGGGGGTCTAAATGCTCACAGCTGGCCCTCTGCCTGGACAGACGAGTCAACTGCAAAGCCCAGGGCCAGACCCGTACCCACGGAAGCAGGATAAAAGTCTAGAAATGGCTAAATTGACACCCATGTCAGACTGCATGCCAATACTTATACCAGAAGGGGTACTAATGTGTGATCATTTGGACCTATTCTTGATGATCCTGACTCAGGATGGAGATACTTTCACCCTGAGTTTCTAATCCGAGGGCAAGTCAGGTCTGAAGTACCAGCGTACAGGTGGCCTGGGAACGCCAGGTTTCTCCCTGGGCGGCTGGGGAAACCGAGGCACACGGCGGCGGGCAGGCCCGGGCCCGGCCGGAACTTACCACGTCCATGATCTGCAGGAGGCTCAGGGAGAAGTAGACTGTGAGCGGCAGCGAGTCGTTGGCCACCGGCCTCTCCAAGGGGTTGTAGTTCTTCACCAGGTCCTTGTAGAGCTTCCTCTGGAACTCGCCTTGCAGGGACACTTCGGGGAGAGAAAAGGAGAGACGCGCGGACTGCTCAGAGAAAGCCGGCGGGAATGCGCCCCCTGCCCGCACCCCCAGCCGCCCAGGCAGCGCAGCCCAGAAGTGCCGGGCTCGCCTTCCACCGGCAGAGCCTCCCGCCGCCCTTAGCAGCAGGCGCGAATCCCCAATCCCGTCCCCGGCGCGGGGCGCTCCGAGCCGCCTGGGATGCGCCTGGGATCCCACGGAGCAAGAGTGATGGGTGGAGAGATCGGCGGCTTTACCGTGCAAGATCGACGCTGCCAGCGCCAGGCACAGCGAGCCGCGCATGTTGGGGGCCGGAGCTGCGCGTCTCGGAAACCAGCCCTGGCCTGCGCCTGCGGCCGCAAAGCCGCCTCTCCCGGCTTGGCTGGCGCGCCTTTAAAAAGCCCAGCGCGCGCCCACGCCCCGCCCGCCCCCGCGCGCCTCTCCACGTGACAAGCCCCGCCCCCGTCCCCCGCGCCCCTCCCCCAGCCAGCCCGCCGCCCGACCCCAGCGGTAGGCGGCCGCGGGGGAGACAGTAGCCCAGAAGTCCAGGAGAGGCGCGCCACCTCCCCGCGTCCGTCTCCACCGAGCGGTGCCCGCGTGCCCGAGGCTGTCAATGGCCAGGCTCTGCTTGTCTCTTCTGTCCTTTGTCCCCGGTCCGCTGGCCGCCACTCTCAGAAGCCACGCCGGGTAGCTGGGAGAACGGTGGGACCCTTCTCAATCTGGCTTCCCAGGGCCCTGTCTCCACGCCAGCTGCTGGATGCAAAGCCCAGGAACCAGGCTCTCACAGGTTCGCGAGTCCACCCAAAGGAGAGGAGACAGACAGGAGACAGGTCCCCCCTGCCTCCGCGAGCCGTGGTGGATATTCTTCCAGCAACCATTTGCTGGGCATCACCGGCCTGATTCTCAGATGGTTCTGGAGGTGTCCAGAGGAGAGCCGAAATCTGCCAGGGAAGCATTATTCAAGGAGACGCTGCAAAAGTGTGTGATGGAATTCCCAGTGTATATCTTCTTTATGTTTAGTTCTCTTTTAAAGGCAATTCAAAAGGTTGGGGGGGAAAAGTTAACTCTCAGCTCCTTGCCAGAGGACAAGCAAAAGTTGATGGTGTGATCTAGGCTTTTTTTTTTTTTTTTAGCCAGCGAAAGGTCATTGCCAAGGGAAGCTTCTGAGCAGACACCAATCAAGAGGTCAGGGGCTTAATCATATCCCAGATGTTGAAGAGGGGGCCTGATTCTGGGAGAAGATGGAAGAGAGAATGCTGAGGAGAGCCTTCAAAAGTGGTGGGTAAACTCCATTCCTTTTGCCCTCAGCGAGCATGTTGCAGAAGGCTGAGAGCAGAGGGGTCCCTGCACTCAGGTGGTCTGCAGCTCAGCTTCCTTAGGCCCCAGAGAATCCGAGCTCCACCAGATGTTAGGATCACTATGGACCAGCAGAGGCAATGCCTATATGTCTGAATTGCATAAGGCCTAGAATTCTTGGATAGCACCAAAAACTAGGGGAAAGCTTACCAAAGTGTGCCTGCCCATGAATTTACCCCAGCATCAGGAATGGGCAGCTAAATCAGTTCTTTGATTTGGAAAAATAAAGAAATATGCCAGCCTCACAATGAAGTGTCTTGTAGCAAAAAAAAAAAAAAAAACACCCTGCTTTATATATATATATATATATATATATATATTTAGACAATGCATATATAAATAATCAGTATAGGCTTTGATAAATGTACCAAGATCCTAAAAGAAGGAAGGGTTCATTCTTTCTGGATAATGGTTCATAGAAAAGGTGACTGCTGACCTGGGCCTGCCTCGAAGAAGGTGTTTGATGGGAACACCAGAGCAGGGATTCCTGGTGAGCAGACAGGCGTCGTCTTCACTTCATCTGGTTCCTGAGTTCTACACCATCTGTGGCAGCCAGGATACACACAGAATTGGCATGTGGTAAAGGAAATGAGCTATACAGTATTGGCTGCTGGCAAAAAGGGAGTCAGACAAGGGAAATAAAAGCCAACAGACTAGAGGAATCATAAATATCAATTGGAAAATTGCCAGTGACACACCACCTCCACTGGCCCTATGAGCACAGCTCATACTCGCCTACACATTACCTGAAAGTACCTAAAAGCTCTGCCTTCCATCCTAGAGGGATATGAGCCCAGAGGGGCCAAAGAACTGCATATATGTGTGGTATGGTCGTGGGGATCAAGGTCCTGGAAACATAACTATTTCCTTGCCTCCCCTGTACCTTGCAATGCCAGAAATCTCAAGTTAAACCATTTTCCAATGGGACAGCAGGTCAATAAGTACAGATCTTCCTCAACTTACATTGGGCTTACATCTGGATAAACCCATTGCAAGTTGAAAATATTATAAGTTGAAAATGCGTTGAATACAACCTAACCTACCAAACATCAAAGATTAGTTTAGCCTACCTTGAACATGCTCAGAACACTTATATTAGTTTACATTAGCCTATGGTGCAACTCTGTATTGAGCAAGTTTATTGATGTAATTTTTCCAAGAACATTTGCTCACTTCATGCCACTGTGTCACATTTGCTAATTCTCACAATATTTTGAAGTTTTTCATTAAAATTATATTCTTTATGGTTATCTGTAATTAGTGATCTTCAATATCACTGTTCAAGTTGTTCTGGAGCTCCACAGACCACACTCATATAAGATAGCAAACTTGATAAAAACTGTGGGCTTCCCTGGGGCTCAGATGGTGAAAAAAAAAAATCTGCCTGCAATGCAGGGACCTCGGTTCAATCCCTGGGTTGGGAAGATCCCCTGGTTGAGGTCAGGGCAACCCACCCCAGTATTCTTGCCTGGAGAATCCCCATAGACAGGAGCCTGGCGAACTACAGTCCATTGGGTTCAAAGAGTCAGACACGACTGAAATGACTTAGCACGCCCTTGTGTCCTGACTGCTCCACTAATCAGGAGTTCCTCTGTCTCTCTCCCACTCCTTGGGCCTTCCTATTCCCTGAAAAACAGCAATGTTGAAATTAGGCCAATTTATACCCTACAGTGGCCTCTAAGTGTTCAAATGAAAGGAAGAGTCACACACCTCTCATTTGAAATCAATAGCTAAAAATAATTAAGCATAGTGAGGAAGGCATGTCAAAAGCTGAAAAAGGTCAAAAGCTAGAACTCTTGCACCAAACAGTTAGCCAAGTTGCAAATTAAAAGGAAAAATTTTTGAAGGAAATTTGAAGTGCTGTTCCAGTAAACACGTGGATGATAAGAAAATGAAACAGCCTTCTTACTAATATGGAGAAAAACCGTTAGTGGACTAGATAGAAGATCAGTGCAGTCACAACATTCCCTTAGAGCCAAAGCCTGATGCAGAGCAAGACCCTAACTCTCTTCAATTCTGTGAAGACTGAGAGAGGTGAGGAGGCTGCAGAAGAAAATCTGAAGCTAGAAGAGATTGGTCTATGAGATTTATGGAAAGACACCATCTCCATAACATACAAGTGCAAGGTGAAGCAGCAAGTGCTGACATGGAAGCTGCAGCAAGTCATCCAAAAGATCTTGGTCAGATGATCAGCGAAGGTGGCTATACTAAACAACAGATTTTCAATGTAGAGGAAATAGCCCTTATTGGGAAAAGATGCCATCTAGGACTTTCATAGCTAGAGAGGAGACGTTAAAGCCCTGCTCAAAGATTCAAAGGTCAGACTGACTCTCTTGCTAGGGGCTAATGCCCCTGGTGACTTGAAGCTAATGCTCATTTGCCTTTCTGAAACTCCTTGGGCCCTTAGTGAAAAATGAAAGTGTTAGTCAGTCATGTCCAACTCTTTGCAACCCCATGGACTGAAGACAGACAGACTCCTCTGTCCATGGGATTTCCTAGACAAGAATACTGGAGTGGGTGACCATGCCCTTCTCCAGGAGATCTTCCCAACCCAGGGATTGAACCCAGGTCTTCTGCATTGCAGGAGGTTCTTTATTATCTGAGCCACCAGGGAAGCGCGCTTGGGCTCTTAAGAATTGTGCTAAATCTACTCTTCCTGCTCTCCTTGGTAGCTCAATTGGTAAAGAATCCGCCTGGATGTGGGAGACCTGGGTTCGATCCCTGGGTTCGGAAGATCCCCTGGAGAAGGGCATGGCAACCCACTCCAGTTGCCTGGAGAATCCCCAAGGACAGAGGAACTTGGTGGGCTGCAGTCCATGAGATCGCAAAGAGTCGGACACGACTGAGCGCCTAAGCACACACACTCCTCCTGCTCTCTAAATGAAACAACAAAGTCTGAATGATAGCACATCTGTTTACAACATGCTTATCTGAGTATTTTAGACCCACTGTTGAGACCTACTATTCAGGGGGGGAAAAAGGCTCCTTTCAAAATAGTACTGCTTATTGTCAATGCACCTGGTTATGCAAGAATTCTGATGCAGATGGACAAAAAAATGAATGTTGTTTTCATGCCTGCTAACACAATATCCATTCTGTAGCCCATGAATCAAAGAGTAATTTCAACTTTGATGTCTTCTTATTGAGGAAATACATTTCATAAGGCTACAGCTGCCGTAGATAGTGATTCCTCTGATGGCTCTGAGCAAAGTAGATTGAAACATTCTGGAAAAGATTCACGATACTAGATGCCATTAAGAACATTTGCAATTCATGGAAAGAGGTCAAATATCAACATTGATAAGATTTTGGTAGAAGCTGATTCCATTCCTGATGAATGACTTTGAGGAGTCAAGTCTTCAGTGGAAGAAGTAACTGAAGATGGCTTAGAAAGAGAACTAGACTTAGCAGTTGAGCCTGAAGATGTGACTGAATTGCTGCAATCTCATAATAAAATTTGAATGGAAGGGGAGTCACTTCTTATGGATGAGCAAAGAAAGTGGTTTCCTGAAATGGAATATACTCCTGGTGAAGATGCTTTGAAGACTGTTGAAATGACAACGAAAGATTTAGAATGTTACATAAACTTAGTTGCTAAAATAGTGGCAGGTGTTTAGTGGACTAACTCCAATTTTGAAAGAAGTTCCAATGTGAGTAAAATGCTATCAAACAGCATTGCATGCTACAGAGAATTTATCCCATGAAGGCAAAATACTCATCACCATATTAACAGGCTAATACAATTATCTTGTCAATAATACATTCTAACATAATAAAATGCAATGCCCTTTCAGGATTAAAAAGTACACAGCCAACCTAAGATTAAAGGAAACTATCTTAACTTGATCAAGAGTATCTTCTTAAAGACTACAGCAAAGGTCATATTTTTGTTTTTCTGTTTGATTAAACTTTTAAATTTAGAATAGTTTTAGGTTTACAAAAAGAGTTATAGAGACAAACAGAGAATTCTTATATAGTCAGTATGTAGTACCCACTATTGTTAACATCTCCATTCTAAAGGAGATCAGCCCTGGGTGTTCTTTGGAAGGAATGATGCTAAAGCTGAAACTCTAGTACTTTGGCCACCTCATGCAAAGAGTTGACTCATTGGAAAAGACTCTGATGCTGGGAGGGATTGGGGGCAGGAGGAAAAGGGGACGGCAGAGGATGAGATGACTGGATGGCATCACCGACTCGATGGACGTGAGTTTGAGTGAACTCCGGGAGATGGTGATGGACAGGGAGGCCTGGCGTGCTGTAATTCATGGGGTTGCAAAGAGTTGGATACGACTGAGCAACTGAACTGAACTGAACATCAGTATGCTATATTTTTCCAACTAAAGAAAGAATGTGCTTAGTTGCTTCAGTTATGTCTGACTCTGTGTGGCCCTAAGGACTATAGCCCACCAGTCTGCTCTGTCCATGAGATTCTCCAGACAAGAATATTGGAGAGGGTTGCCTTGCCCTCCTCCAGGGGATCTTCCTGATCCAGGGATTGAACCCGCATCTCCTGCATTACAGGCAAATTATTTTAACCACTGAGCCATGGGGGAAGCCCAAAAGAAAGAATATAAATATATTAACTAACAACGACACTTTATTCATATTTTCTTAGTTTTTGCCACTATTTTTCTGTTCCAGAATTCCATCAGAACACCACATCACATTAGATATGTCACATGTCTCCATGGGCTCCTCTTGGCTGTGATGGTGTCTCAGTCATGCCTGTTTATTGATAATCTTGAGAGTTCTGAGGAGTACCTGTCAGCTATTTTGTAGAATGTCCTTGAATTTGGATTTATCTGATGTTTACTCAGGATTAGACTGAGGTTGTGAGTCTGGAGGAAGACGACTACAAAGTTGAAATGCCATTCTCATCACATCATATCGAGTGTACGTACTATCAATATCACTTATCCCAGTTGATGTTGACCTTGATCACCTGTGTGGATGTAGTGTTGTTGTGTTTATCCCTTGTGAAGTTACTCTTTTGTACCTCCCTCTCTGTTCTGTGGACTTTGGAAGGATGGCAAAATGTGTACCCCACTTTAAGGAGTTGGAAGTTAAGCTCCACCTGAAGTTTTTACATACAAATTAAATACACCCTAAAGTACATACTTACATAAATTATCTTAAATTATTCCACTTGGGCATTCATCTCCTCTCCCACATTTATTTATGTATTTAATCATTTTTTTTATGTCAATGTAGACTCATGAACATTTACTTTCTACTTTGGGTTATAATTGAATACAACTTTATTTTGTTGACCAAATTCTTCAGTCACTGGGAGCTGGTTCAGTTGACTCCTGCGTTGCTCTGATACCCTCTCTTGTGGATTGCTTTCAGTACTTTTGCATTCTTTCTAGCACTACACGATTCTTCATACTTATATTTCTGGCCCCAGTCCTAGAATCAGACATTTCTCCAAGGATCCCTATTTCCTTTTGTTTAAAAATGGTGTTAGAAATGAATATCTGAGTCCTGGGTGTGCATGTTGGTACTGGGGGGGAACGTTGCTTCTAGATCCTCTGAAGCTGTCAGAGGAAGAAGGTATATGTTTATTTAACCAGTGTACATGCATAAACCTATCTATATCCATATTAAGCCACACATAACTCCACACCGAAGTATCCAACTCTAATACCATATGGATCATCCCAGCCTCCTCCACCCTCAGCTCCTATAGTGAAAAGCCTGTATCATACCATTGCATCTATTTACTTACTGAATTTTGAGTTTTGGTACACATCTATAAAGGTTTCAGAATTCTTAACCTGAACCCTTAGGTGATGTACATATGCTTTGATGACTGGAGTTCAGTACCTATATAGTTTTTTTGCTTTTACGTCTCCATGCATTGCCATAGTTACTTAAGTCAGTACGTTTTTCCCTCAACAACTTCACTGAGGATATTTTAGATATTTTTGTCACAATCAATGTTTCATCATGGGTTTCCTCTGAAGCCCTAAGTGATTTTTTAAAATTTGCATCAAGTGAGACTCATTCTTTTTGTTATAAAATTCTATGGATTTTTAAAAATGCAAAATGTCATAGCTTGACCATTAAAGTATTATACAGAATAGTATAATACTTTACTATCTATAAACTCCCCATGTGAGGTCAAGTGGCCTTAGGAAGTATTATTATGAACAAAGTTAGTGGAGGTGATGGAATTCCAGCTGAGCTATTTAAAATTATAAAAGATGATGTTGTTGAAGTGCTGCACTCAATTTGTCAGCAAGTTAGGAAAACTTAGCAGTGGCCACAGGACTGAAAATGTCAGCTTTCATACCAATCCCAAAGAAGGGCAATGCCAAAGAATGCTCAAACTACCATACAATTTCATATGCTAGCAAGGTTATGCTCATAATCTTTCAAGCCAGGCATAGGCAGTATGTGAACCAAGAACTTCCAGATGTACAAGACGGGTTTAGAAAAGGCAGAGGAATCAGAGATCAAATTGCAACGTCTGTTGGATCATAGAAGAAGCAAGGGAATTCCAGAAAAATATCTGCTTCTGCTTCATTGACTATGCTAAAGTCTTTAACTGTGTGGATCACAAAAAATGGGAAAATTCTTAAAGAGATGGGAATACCAGACCATCTTACCTGCCTCCTGAGAAACCTGTAAGCAAATTAAGAAGCAATAGTTAGAACCAGACATGGATCAATGGACTGATTCAAACTTGGGAAAGGAGTTTGTCAAGGCTGTATACTGTCATGCTGCTTATTTAACTTATACTCAGAGTACATCATGCAAAATGCTGGGCTGGTTGAAGCACAAGCTGGAATCAAGATTGGCAGGAGAAATATCAGTGACCTCAGAAATGCAGATGATACCACCCTAATGGCAGAAAGTGAAGAGGAACTGAAGAACCTCTTGATAAGAGTGAAGGAAGAGAGTGAAAAAGCTGGCTTAAAACTCAGCATTCAACAACTAAGATCATGGCACATTCAGTCCCATCACTTTATGGCAAATAGAAGGGGCAAAAGTGGAAGGAGTGACAGATTTTCTTTTCTTGGCCTCCAAATCACTGCAGACAATGAGTGCAGCTGTGCAATTAAAAGATGCTTGCTTCTTGGATGGAAAGCTGTGACAAACCTAGACAGTGTGCTGGGCTTCCCAGGTGGCACTAGTGGTAAAGAACCCTCCTGCCAATGCAGGAGACTCTAAGAGATGCAGTTTCAATCCCTGTGTTGGGATGATTCGCTGAATGAGGGCATGGCAACCCGCTCCAGTATTCTTGCCTGAAGAATCCCATGTACAGAGGAGCCCGGAGGGCTACAGTCCATAGAGTTGCCAAGAGTTGGACATGACTGAAGTGACTTAGCATGCACGCGGTCTATTAAAATACGGAGACATCACTTTGCCCACAAAGGTCTGTCTAATCAAAGCTATGATTTTTCCAGTAGTCATGTATGGATGTGAGGATGCTTTCGAATTGTAGTACTGGAGAAGATTCTTGAAAGTCACTTGGACAGCAAGGAGATCAGATCAGTTAATCCTAAAGGAAATCAACCCTGACTATTCATTGGAAGGACTGATGCTGAAGCTCCAATACTTGGGCCACTTGATGCAAAGAGCTGACTCACTGGAAAACACCATGATGCAGGGAAAGGAGGAGAAAGGGGTGGCAGAGTATAAGATTGTTGGATGGCATCACTAACTCAATGAACGTAAGTTTGAGCAAACTTCTGGAAATAATGTAGGGCAGGGAAGTCTGGCATACTACAGCCCAGACTGGGACACGACTGAGCAACCGAACAACAGTAACAATATAAACTCCCCTGTGCTTCATCTGTTTATCTCTCTCTTCCCAAATCCGTGGCAACCATGAATACATTTATCTTCTTTATAGTTTTACCTTTTACAAAATGTCATATAAATGGAATAATACAGTATGTAGCCTTTTAAGACTGGTTTCTTTCATGTAGCAATATACTTTTAAGATTCATCCATGTTTTTGCATAGCTTGATAGCATATTTCTTTTTATTGCTGAATACTATTCCATTCCGTATATGTGAAAGTGAAAGTCACTCAGTCATGTCTGACTCTTTGTGACCCCATGGACTATACGGTCCATGGAATTCTCCAGGCCAGAATACTGGAGTGAGTGGAGAGCATTTCCCTTTTCCAGGAGATCTTCCCAACCCAGGGATCAAGTCCAGGTCTCCTGAACTGCAGGCAGATTCTTTACCAGCTAAGCCACCAGGGAAGCCTGCAACAAGAGAAGCCACTGCAATGGAAAACCTGTGCTCTGCATCTAGAGAGTGACCTCCCTGCTCACCACCAACTAGAGAAGAGCCAGAGCAGCAACAAAGACTCAGCACAACCAAAAGCAAATAAAATATTTTTCAAAAGAATAATTAATGAATAGAAAATGTGAACATATAGAAACGAAGAATAGCTGTTGGGCCAGGAATTTGTAACAGGCAGCTTCTTTACCAGCTAAGCCACAAGGGAAGCCCAAGAATTCTGGAGTGGGTAGCCTATCCCTTCTCCAGGGCATCTTCCCAACCCAGGAATCAAATCAGGGTCTCCTGCATTGCAGGCGGATTCTTTACCAACAAAGCTATCAGGGAAATGTAAGATAGTTTATTTTTCTATTCATCTATTGAAGGACATCTTGTTTCCAGTTTTGGGTAGTTATTAATAAAGCTGTAATTAATATTCAAGTGAAGATTTGTGTGTGTCTGTGTGTGTATGTAAGGTTTCAAATCACTAGATAAATACCCAGAAATGTGATTATTATAGGATCAGACTATGTTTGATGTGTTAGTTTTCTAGGGCTGCCATAATAAAGAACCACAAACAGAGTTGCTTAATCAGCAAACATTTACTGTGTAACAGTTCCGGAAGCGAGAAGTATCAAGGTACCAGCAACGGTTGGTTCCTTCCAAGGGCGGTGAGGGAGAATCTATTTCATATTTCTCTCCTATCTTCTAGTGGTTTGATGGCACTCTTTGACTTTCCCTGGTAGGGAGCAGCATGACCCTGATCTCTGCTTTCATCCCTGCATTATGGTCTTTCTCTGTATATGTCTCCAAATTTCCTTTTCATAAAGACACCAGGCATATCGAATTAAGGACCAAATGTACTCCAACTAATGAAAGTGATAAGTGAAAGTAGTCTCTAAGTCATGTCCCACTCTTCACGATCCCATGGACTCTAGCCCACCAGGCTCCCTTGTCCATGAAATTCTCCAGACAAGAATACTGGAGTGTGTTGCCATTTCCTTCTCCAAGGGATCTTTCCAACCCAGGGATCAACCCGGGGTCTCCTGCATGGAAGGCAGATTCTTTACTGTCTGAGCCAGTAAAGAATCAGGGAAGCCAGAGTATTATAACTTCAGTATACAACTCCAGTGTAATTATATATCTTAAATGGATGACCGTATTTCCAAATAATGTCATATTCTGAGGTATTGGAGTTTAAGATTTCAACTTGAGATTGGGAGGGGGATGGTGTTGCAATTCAACCCATAACATTTAGTTTCTTAAGAAATTGCCAAATTATCTTCCAAAGTGGCTGTACCACTTTGCATTCTCATCCAGAAATTAGAAGAGTCTCTGTTGCGTGTATCCTTGCCAGAACTGGTATTTGCCATTCTGAGACTGGTACTTCATTGTTGTTTTAATTTGTGTTTCTCTAATGACAAATGATGTTGAGCCCCCTTTTTTTTTATATGCCTATTTTCCATCTACTATCGCTTGGTTGCTGAGGTATCTATTCAGATCTTCTACCCATTTTTAAATTCTTTTTTTTTCTTATGGTTGAGTTTTAAATAGTCTTTTTATATTTTGGATAGATGTCCTTTATCAGACATGTGATTTGTAAATGTTTTCTCCTCATTGGAGAATTGTCTTTTCATTCACTTGACAATTCATTAAGAACAAAAGGTTTAATTTTAGTAAAATCCAAATTATGAACTTTTCTTTTGTGAATTGTGCTTTTGATATTGTATCTGCTGCTGCTAAGTCGCTTCAGTCATGTCCGACTCTGTGCGACCCCATAGATGGTAGTCCACCAGGCTCCCCAGTCCCTGGGATTCTCCAGGTAAGAACACTGGAGTGGATTGCCATTTCCTTCTCCAATGCATGAAAGTGAAAAGTGAAAGTGAAGTCGCTTAGTCGTGTCCGACTCCTAGCGACCCCATGGACTGCAGCCTACCAGGCTCCTCCTTCCATGGGATTTTCCAGGCAAGAGTACTGGAGTGGGGTGCCTAAAAGAAAGCAAACCTAAGATCACAAGGATTTTTTTTCCTACAGTTTTCTCCTATAGGTTTAATTGGGATTGTGAAAGTGAAAGTCGGTCAGTCATGTCGGACTCTTTGTGACTCCATGGACTACACAGTCCATGGAATTCTCCAGGCCAGAACACTGGAGTGGGCAGCCTTTCCCTTCTCCAGTGAATCTTCCCAACCCAGGGATCAAATCCAGGTCTCCTGCATTGCAGGCAGATTCTTTACCAGCTGAGCCACCGATGAACAGACTTTAATTGGGATTATGCTGAATCTATGGATCAAGTTGGGAAGAACTGGCACCTTGCTGCTAAGTCGCTTCAGTCGTGTCCGACTCTGTGCGACCCCATGGCAGCCCACCAGGATCCCCTATCCCTGGGATTCTCCAGGCAAGAATACTGGAGTGGGTTGCAATTTCCTTCTCCAATGCATCAAAGTGAAAAGTGAAAGTGAAGTCACTCAGTCGTGTCCGACTCTTCAGGATCCCATGGACTGCAGCCTACCAGGCTCCTCCATCCATGGGATTTTCCAAGCAAGAGTACTGGAGTGGGGTGCCATTGCCTTCTCTGATTGTTACTTCCAATGAATGAATAGGAATATTTCTCCATTTATTTAGACCTCTTTTGATTTCTCTCATCGAGTTTTCTCTCATTCTGTAGTTTTCTGCATAACATACCTTGTAAATATTTTGTTGGATGTATGCCAAAGCACATCATTTCCTTTGGTGCTACTGTAAATTTCGAATGCTTTTTGAAATTTAAATTCCAATTGCTAGTATATAGGAAAGCAGTTTAATATGGTATATAGACTTTACATCCTGCACTTATGCTGTACTCATTTATTTAATTAACAAGTTTTGAGGGGGTGTTTTCTGTGTATGGATTCTTTGGTGTGTTCTACATAAATAGACATGTTATCTGAGACTAAAGATACTAGTTTTATTTTATCATTTCCAATCTGTGTACCACTTATTTTTTCTTTTTGTATTCCAGGATGATAATGAATAGGAGTGGTGAAAGCAGACATCCTTGTCTTACAGGAAAAGAGTTTAGTTCTCACTATTAATTATGATATTAGTTGTAGGTTTTTCATATATTCACTTGAGTTGAACAAAGCCATTCTCGTCTATTACTAGTATTTTTTTAAACTGGTACTGTGAATGGTAGTGAAACATTTTTTATGCATCTATTGATATTTTTGTTTTAATTTCATTATTGTTGTTTTTAGTTACACTATTTTGCATTTATTGTTGTTCAAGGAACTTCAATATACTTCATTAACTTATGAATATCTACTATGGGTACTATTGTACTACCTCCAATAAAGTGTAATAATCTTATAACAGTAAAATTCTATTTACCTCTCTTATTCTTTTTATTGTTATCATATGTTTTACAACCACATGGGTGATAAACCCCACATTACAATGTTATTAATTTTGTATTTAAATGCAGTGGAATTTTTAAGAAAATAAGAGTATTATCCATAAAAGTATTACATCAGTATGCTGTACCCCTGAAACTAACATAATGTTGTAAATTAACTATATTTCAATTAAAAAAACAATTTGGAAAAAAGTCATATTTTATAATTAATATTACCTATTTGTGGAGGTCTTCATATGTTCAAGTCCAAGTTTCTATCTCATATCCTGCACCCTGTAAAACTTCGTTTTGGTAGTCCCTATAGAGCACGTGCTGGTGATAAATGTGCTTCCACATGTCAGTTTGCTTGCCACTATTCTGCATATTAAAAAGGCTCTGTTTATTTTGTTTCCCATCTGTTTTTTCCTCTGTTCTTCAGATAGGATTATTTCAATTCATCTGCCCTTAAATTCCATAATCCTTTTCTCTGAAGACTGCAATCTGGTGTTAAGCCCATCCAGTGAAATTTTTCATGTACTTTTACTTCTAGATTTTATATTTGTTTATTTTTTGTGGGTTTTAATTTCACCTCTGATGTTTCTAGTTAGCTTATTCCTTATGAATATGTTTTTATTTATGCTTTTTAAACATTCAAGAGTTGCTTTATTGTCTTTGTTAATTCCTACATCTGGGTCACCTTGGATTCTGTTTATATGGACTGTATTTCTCACATAAGTATGGGGCTCAATTTTTTATGCTTCACGTGTCTAATTATTTTTAATGTGTGCTAAACATCATAGATGATACATGGCAGGGAGTGCATTAAAGAGTATTGAGTCATGTTCTGGTAGGCTGTTATTAACAGGTACTGTTCCAGTCCTGCCCAGCTTGGCTTTATACTTTTCTTGGGTGTATTATATTTGTTATAAACTTAGTTCCAGGCCTAGCCCTTACTCTAAGGTGTGATCTTGAATCCTAGACTAGGGTTTTTCTGCGATCTCAACTGAATGACCAAAGTGACTTAAGATCTCTCCATTCTACTTGGTTCAAACACCAACATCCTTCAGCACAACATTTAGCCTCTCTCTACATGTTTTATCCCCGTAACAGGCAATTTCTCTTAGGCCTTGTGACTTGTTTTTTTTTTTTTTTTCTTTCTTTCTTTCTTTCTTTTCACATTTTCAGTCTAGTTCTTGGCCAAAAGCTCATGAAAAACTCACAGATTTCTGGACCACCACTTTCTGCATTACACCCTCCTCTTGGGTATGCTGACACAAATTCCAGCCACTTTTTCAACCTAGAAATCCCACTTTGCCTCCTCAGTTCAGCAACACTGCTTCACCTGCTTGAGTTCCATCTCTCCACCCAAGGTCCCAAAATTTCCCTCGGACAGAAAGTGAAGGAGAGTGCAGGGCTCCCTTTTTTCCTCTAAATTGTGGATCACAGGCCTATACTGCCTGTTGTCCAACATTCAAAAACAGTTTCCTGATATATTTTATCCAGTTTTATGGTTGTTTATGGTGGCAGGTGCTCCTTCATGGCTTGAAGCAGATAGCTTCCCTACCCTAATCTATCCCTCTCCCCTCCCCCTTTTGGGAACTATAAGTTTGTTTTCTATGTCTGTGGGTTTATTTTTATTTTGTATATAAGGGCTTCCCTGGTAGCTCAGCTGGTGAAGAATCCGCCTGCAAAGCAGGAAACCCTGGTTCAGATTCCTGGGTTGGGAAGATCCCCTGGAGAAGGGAATGGCTTCCTACTTCCGTATTCTTGGGCTTTCCTGGTAGCTCAGATGGTAAAGAATCTACCTGCAATGCAGGAGACTTGGGTTCGATCCCTGGGTTGGGAAGATCCCCTGGAGGAACTGAAGTGGACTGACTACCCACTTCAGCATTCTGGCCTGGAGAATTCCATGGACAGAGGAGCCTGGCAGACTGCACTCCACAGAGTAACAGTCAGACACGACTGAGCTGACTTTCACCTTCACTTTCTTTTCATTTGTAACATTCGTTTAGATTTCACATACAAGTGATACCGTATGATATTTGTTTTTGTCTGGCTTACTTTGCTTAGTATGATATCTCTAGGTCCACCCGTTTTTCTGCAAACGGCCGTTATTTCATTCTTTTCATGGTTGAGGAATATTCTGTTGTATACGTGTACCGCATCTTTCTTTCTCTGTCAGTGGACATTTAGGTTGCTTCCATGTCTTCACTATTGTAAATGGTGCTGCAATGGACATTGGGGAGCCTTTATCATTTCAAACTATGGTTTTCTCTAGATATATTCCATACTTTGAAGTTAAACATTATATGTGCTTTCAATACAACTTGCTTAAACACTTTAAATGTTATTTCACCCAGTTCAGTTCAGTTCAGTCACTCAGTCTTGTCCAACTCCTTGCTACACCATGAATTGCAGCATGCCAGGCCTCCCTGTCCAACACCATCTCCCGGAGTTCACTCAAACCCATGTCCATCTAATCGGTGATGCCATCCAGCCATCTCATCCTCTATCGTCTCCTTCACCTCCTGCCCCCAATCCCTCCCAGCATCAGAGTCTTAGTATTGTATGTTATCATTATTGGAAATTTTGTTTCTTTTTTGCCATTTTACTCCTAAATTTAGGCATTATTATTACTGTTCAGATTTTTTGTTATTATTGTAATCCATGTTTATGTTTCTCTCATATTTACTTTTTATTTTAAACATGTCATTGCATCACAGGCTTTTTATAAACTTTTTAAGAAACCTCTCTGTGACATTACCACACTTAAGATATGATCACTTAAAAATCATTCCAGCTTTTGTTTTCTAAATGTACGTTATTTGGGCTCCATTTATAAGATATATTTTTAAAGGAAAACATAATAAAGAAAAGGCACAGATTATAAAATTACAGTTGGATAAATATACACAAAATGAAATTAGATCAAGATACAAAATATTAACTACAAGCAGGAAGATCCTCTCCAGTTTCTAACCCCTCCCCAATAAAGTCATGAGTAACCTGACTTCTAATACTAGAGGTTAGGTTTGAATGTTTTTGTTCTGTTATGAACAGAATCTTACAAGACATATTCTTTTGGATCTGGCTTCTTTCACTCAGCATTATGTTTGAGATCTATTCATGTTGCTGGATGTAGTTTTAGTTTATTCATCATAATTGTCATATAGTATCTGATTATAGTAATATACCACAGAATCCACTATTGATAAAATTAGGTTTTCTCCACTGTGAAGCTATTGTGAATAATGCTGCCATGAGTATTCTTGAACATGTCTTTTGGGGAAATGTGTTCACATTTCCACTGGATATTGTGATAGTCAATTTTATGTGTCAACTTTACTAAGCCACAGACACCCAGAGTTTTTATATATATCAAAAATTATTCTGGGTATTTCTATGAGGGTGTTTTTGGTAAGATTAACATTTAAATTGGTAAACTGAGTGATACAGATTGCCCTCCATAGTGGGAATGACACTCATACAGTTAGTTGAAGGCCTGAGTAGAATAAAAAGGCTGACCCACCCCAAGTAAGAAAGAATTCCCCCTGCCTGAAGGCCTTCAAGCTGGGACAGTGGCTTTTTCCTGCCTTCAGATTGGAGCCTACCTCCGGCTCTCCTGGCTCTCAGGCTCACGGATTATAGCTATCTCATTGGCTGTCATCAGTTTGCTGGGTCACCCTGCAGATCTTGGAACCTGTTGTACTCCATAATCGTGTGAGCCAATTCCCGATAATAGACCTCTTTATACAGACATATAAATCTCTTGATAGATACAGAGATACATGATACATATAATAGGTTCATATGATTACATATAGATGGAGATGGAGAGATCTCCTATTGATTCTGTTTCTCTGGTGAGCTCTGCTAGGTCCCAGAATTTGCAAATGTTCAGCTTTACTAGATACTGTCAATTTCCCAAAGTGCTTAGTCTAATTATACTCCTACCACAATGCATGGGCGATCTACTCACTTTGCATACTCATCCACTTCTTTAATTTAATTTCAGACATTCTGGCTTATGGATAATTTGATCTCATTGCAGCTTTTAATTTGCATTTTCTTGATGACTAAGAAAGTTGGACAGCTTTTCATGTGTTTATTGATACTTTGAATATCCTTTTTTTGAAGTCACTTTTAAGACTTTTGCCCCTTTTTCTATTGGATTGTCTGCCTTTTCTTAGTTATTGTAGGAATTCATTATTTGTTCAAGAGTCCTTAGTCAGACATCTATATTGCAAACATTTCTTACAACTCGGTGGCTTCATTTTTAGTTTCTTAATTCTATCTTTTGAGGAACAGATGTTCTTAATCTTAGTGTGGTCCAATTTATCAACGTTTCCAACTATAGTTTGCATTTTTGGTGCCCTGCTTTCAATTTCTTTGCCTATCCCAAGGTCATAAAAATATCATCCAATGTTTTCTTTTAAAGATTTTTTTATCCATTTGGAATTAACTTTTGTGTATGCTGTGAGGTAAGGTAGGAGTATTGTTGTTTAGTTGCTAAGTCACATCCGACTTTTTTGTGAACCCATGGATTGTGGCCCACCAGGCTCCTCTGTCCATGGAATTTTCCAGGCAAGAATACTGGAGTGGGTTACCATTTCCTTCTACAGGGGATCTTCTCGACCCAGGGATCAAACCCGCATCTCCTGCAATGCAGGCTGTCTTTGCCACTGAGCCATCAGGGAAGTCCAAGGTAGGAATAGAGATTTATAATTTTATATGGATATTCAACTGACCCAATACCATTTAATAAAAAGGTAATTTTTCTCCTTGTATTTCCACATCACCTTTGTGCATAAGACGACAGTATGTAAGTGTGCCTCCGATCTTGTACCAACATCACTTTCTTAACTATTCTAATGTTGATTAGGTTTATGTACTTGGTAGCATACATTTTCTACCCTTTTAGAAATACTTTTAAATTGCTTTGGGTATTCCTGGCCCTTTTTACTTTAATATAATTGTGATTCATTTTATAATTTGGGGGGAATTCTGTGGAATATTTAGACCAAATCTGTGTCTTACTATATGGTTCTTTATCTGTGAACATGATGTTTTCTCCCATTTATTTAAATCTTCTCCAATTTTTCTCAATAATAATAAGAACGACATGAGGGCTAAGGGTGCAAACCTTCCTCACAATCACAGACTTATATATAACTTTAAAATTATCCCTCCATAGTCATGGTTCCCCATCTGCAGATTTAGCCAAATGTGGATGGTGTAAGACTGTAGTTTGTACTGAAAAATAATCTGTGTCTCAGTGGACTGCACAGCTGAAACTGATGTTATTTAAACATCAACTGTATTTTGTAATTCTCAGTGTATAAATGCTGGAAAACTTCACAGGAATCATTCATAATAAATATTGATGTTTTTATGCTATTAAAGCAATATTTTAAAAAATTTCATTGTGTAACTGTGGCATGTGTAGAAATATATTTGATATCTGCATATTAGTCTCATACAGTTTTTTTGTAGATTTTTTTCAAATAGACATAGCCATAACAACTGACAAATCAGTTTTAAACTTTTCTTTCTAATTCGTAAATTCGTATTCTTCTATATCTTTTTCTTGACACATTTCACTAGGTAGAACCCCCCCCCCCAATTCAATATTTAATGCAAGGGGGAACACAATGTCTTGTCTCATTCCTGATCTGGAGCAGAAGGCCCTCAATACTTTACCACTGCATCATTTTCTGGGACTTTCACAACGAAGCACCAAAAACTGGGTAACTTGAAACACAAAAATCGATTAACTCGTAGTTCTGGAGGCTGGAACACTGAACTGAGGTGTTAGCATGTTCCCTCTGAAATTCTCCATAGACTCCTCCCTGCATCTTGGTGGTGTTGAGCTTGGTGTTGGTGGTGGCTGGCCACCATGATGTCCCTTGGCCTGCAGCTGATCACTCCAGTCTCTGCCCATGTCATCACATAGTGTTCACTCTGTGTGTGTCCAGATTTCCCTCTTCTTATAAGGACATTAATCTTATTGGATTAGGCCCTATGTTAGTGTCCTCATTTCATTTTGTTACTTCTGCAAAGACCTTATTTACAAATAATGTCATATTCACAAGTTGGATAGTGGTTAGGATTTCAACATATGTTTTTCAGGGACAGAATTCAACTCACAACAACCACTAATGAAAATGTTATCTATTTTTGTTGCTTTTTGTTTCATTGTGTTTCCTTTTTTATACATGTATATCATCCTTTACACAAGAAAATTCCCTTCTATTCCTACTTAGATAAGAGTTTTTTTAAAATAGCAAATCTGTATGGGATTATATCTTTGTTTAGCATTTTATTAAGCTGGTATTGTTTTCGCCTTTATTTCTAATATTTTGAAGTACACTAACTTTTTATTGTTTTTTTAATTCATTTATTTTTAATTGAAGGATAGTTGCTTTATAATATTTTGTGCTGGTTTCTGCCATATATTAACATGATCAGCCAAAGGCATTCATATTACTTTATTGTTAAAGTAACCCTATGCCTAATACAAAGGCCCCTAGTCTGATCAAAACTATATGAAGTTACAGTCTTGTCCAGCATCAAGTTTACTAATGATTATAGAAGATGTGAAGCAAGAGCTATGATATACAGTGCAACAATATCTGGAGGCCCTAACTCCTTCCACTCAGTCCCCTGAGCGCTCTTCTCCTGTGTAGCATGAATTCTAGCTTCCGAGTGATGAATAGGGACAAGTCAGCACAGGAAAATAGCTGTGTATCTCTCAGCTTTTATATCCTACAACTCATGTGGCCTCATTCTGGCTGTGTGACTAACTTACATTGTTCAATGAAGATGCAGCCTATCAATTGCAGATTTATTTATAATAAACAGGATACACAAACCAAGTGTGCATGTGTGCTCAGTTGCTTCAGTTGTGTCTGACTCTTTGCAACGCTATGGACTGTAGCCCATCAGGCTCCTCTGTCCATGAGATTCTCCAGGTGAGGATACTGGCATGGGTTGCCATGCCCTCTTCATACAAACCAGGTATATCATGCTAAAAATGCCCCTAGATCAGTAATCATAACGGGCTGTATTACCCTCTGCTGAATCTTTATTCACATTATGGCTGGTGAGTTTCATCAGCTCTTAGCAGAGTTTTAGAATTGAAACTGCTTCACAAGTAGGAGTGTGTGTATCTATAAAGACACAGCATTAGCATGTTTCTTTGTACTTTCTAGTCCAGAAAAGTGACCTAATCTTAGTTATTATTATTTTTTTAAATACTGTTGAATTTTTTTTTTACTGAATATTTCCTTTAGAATTTTTAACAAAGGATATTCCTGTAAAGTTGTATGGTTTTGGCATATATATTATGTCAACTTCACAAAGTAAGTCAGGAATTATTCCCCATTTCAGAATATGTGTAAGCTTTCTGTTATTTTCTTCCCAAATCATTAGAAAAAATTGCTGGTGAAGCCATTCAGTTTTGTGTTTTTTTTCATCAGGAAAATTTCATTTTCATAACTTTTTAAATGAAAGCACAAAATAAAAACAGAAAAAATCATATCTGTGAACCTTAATAAGGTTAAGCTTTCTTAACCTTATTGAGGTTAAGAAAAAGAATATTGCCAGCACCCCAAAAGAACTTTTTTCTGCTGCATTCCAGTTTCTATCCATCAAAGGATAATATCATCTTGACTTCTAATATCATAGATAGTTTTGCCTATTTTGAATTTTGTATAAATGTGATTGAATAGTGAACTCTCATTTTGTCTGGTAATTTTTGCTCAGTTTCATATTTCTAATATTAATCTATATCTTTTGGCATGCAGTTGTAGTTCATTGATTCTCTTTTTGTTGTTCAGTAGCTACGTCATATCTGACTGTTTGTGACCCCCAAGGACTGCAGCACTCCAGGCCTCCCTGTCTTTCACTATATTCTGGAGTTTGCGCAAACTCATGTCCATTGAGTCAGTGATGCCATCCAACAATCTCATTCTCTGTCATCCCCTTCTCCTCCTGCCCTCAATTTTTGCCAGCATCAGGGTGTTTTCAATGAGTCAGCTTTTCGCATCAGGTGGCCAAAGTACTTGGAACTTCAGTTCCAGCATCAGTCCTTCCAATGAATATTCAGGTTGATTTCATTTAGGATTGACTGGTTTGATCTCCTTGCAGTCCAAGGGACTCTCAAAAGTCTTCTCCAGCACCACGGTTCAAAAGCATCAATTCTTTGGCACTCAGCCTTCTTTATGGTCCAACTCTCACATCTGTACATGACGACTGGAAAAACTGTAGCTTTGACTATACAGACCTTTTGTCAGCAAACTGATATCTCTTCTTTTTAATACTGTCTAGGTTTGTCATAGCTTTTCTTCCAAGGAGCAAGCATCTTAATTTTGTGGCTACAGTCACTGTCTGCAGGGATTTGGGGGCCCAAGAAAATAAAATCTGTCACTGTTTCCACTTTTCCCTATCATCTGCCATGAAGTGATAGGACTGAATGCCATGATTTTCATTTTTTGAATGTTGAGTTTTAAGCCTGCTTTTTCATTCTCCCTTTCACCTTTATCAACAGGCTCTTTAGTTCATCTTTACTTTCTGCCATTAAAGTGGTATCCTCTATATATATGAAGTTGTTGATATTTATTTATATTTATTTACTGAGCATAGCCCATAGCACCAGTACTCTTGCCTGGAAAATCCATGGACGGAGGAGCCTGGTGGGCTGCAGTCCATGGGGTCGCTAAGAGTTGGACACGATGGAGCGACTTCACTTTCACTTTTTACTTTCATGCATTGGAGAAGAAAATGGCAGCCCACTCCAGTATTCTTGCCTGGAGAATCCCAGGGACAGAGGAGCCTAATGGGCTGCTGTCTATGGGGTCGCATAGAGTCGGACACGACTGAAGCGACTTAGCAGCAGCAGCTGCAGCAGCCCATAGCAAGACTCAGTTCTTCCCACAGCCAGTCCCTCCCATCAGGAAGCTTGGACAAGCCTCTTATCCTCATCCATCAAACAGTAGACAGAAGAAGCAAGAACTACAATCCCACAGCCTCCAGAACAAAAACCACAGTCACAGAAAGCTAGCCAAAATAATCACATGGACCACAGCCTTGTGTAACTCAATGAAGCCACGAGTCATGCTGTGCAGAGCCACCTGGATAGGCCATGGTGGAGACTTTTGACAAAACGTGGTCCATTGGTGAAGGGAATGGCAAACCACTCCACTATTCTAGCTTTGAGAACTCCTTGAACAGTGTAATTCCTTGACTGAGTAGTATTTCATCAAGAGACTATACCAAATATCCTTTTAATGTTAATTGGGCAGAAGGGGGTGGCAAAGGATGAGATGGTTAGATAACATCATGGACTCAATGGGCATGAATTTGAGCAAACTCTGGGAGATAGTGAAGGACAGCGAAGTCTGGTATGCTGCAGTCCATGGAGTCTCAAAGAGTTGGACATGACTTAGTGACAGAACAACAGCAAACTGAGTATTTTCCAGTTTGGAGCAATTAAAAATGATACTTCTGTGAACATTTTTATAACTGATCTTTCAGTGGATGGGTTTATGTCTATCAAACATGATTACTCCATCTCCTTTATTGCTTTTGTTTGAAACATTTTTGATGGTATTAGTTACCAGTTTCTCTGCTAATTAATGAAGTTTAGAACCTTTTCATCAATTTATTAACCATTTAAATATCCTCTTTCATGAAGCACCTGTTCAGAGGTGGGGGGGGGCGGTTTGCCCATTTTTAGTGAATAGATATATTTTTCCTATTTACTTGAAGGAATTTCCTATTTATTCTGGATATGGATCCTTTGTTCCTCTCTGTGGCTTCCTTTTCACTCTCTGAAGACATATTTTGACAAATAAAATTCACTGGCCTTTATATAGTTCAATTGGTATATTTTTCAATTATGTGTATTATTTTTACTATCTAGCATTTGCTTTCTAAATCTAGTATTTTTGATGTTTAAAACAATCAACTGGTCTACTTTTTTGTTTTGTGTCTTACCTTTTTAATTGATATATGTGACATATGTAAACTTATTAAATGTTTACCATATGTACATATTATATATTAAATGGAATACGTATTAAATGGAAACTCTAAAAGAGGAATCATCTCCATTCTGTTGATATAAAGTAAATATAAGTCAATAACCCTATATCCACTGAAGAAATAATTCATTTTCTGGATAAAAGATAACCATTCCCTGCTGGGGTCCAGCCCTGGCTGATCCAGGGTATTCGAAGGAGAGACAGCATAGGCGACCTATTTGTTTAAATATTCATCAAAGATATAAAGAGTAATAGAATGAGGATAGCTCAGTGAGGAAATTCAGTGAAGAAAAGAGGCTGAATAATTCAGCCAGAAGGTCTGAGAAAGAATGACATGGGGAGACCAAGTTTCGGTGAACAAGGCCCATACTTTATTTTCCAAAGTAGTTTTTATACCTTAAGTTATGCATTGAGGATAATGGGGGAAGGGGTAGAGTCATGCAGTAAGCCAGTCTTTCTTCCTGCAAACTTATCATATGCAGAAGTTTAGGTGATTTGCATCATCTTCTGGCCCGGAGGCCTGTTAACACTTCAAGAAACTTATTTTTCTCTAAAGGTGATTATTCCAAAGTCAGGCGCCAGCCTCCAAAAAAGCATTGGACAAAGCTGCATTCCTATAGGGCAAAGGTGAGGTGGGCTCAATCAAGAAAAGAATTAACTCAAGGGTCCAAGGTTACAAACATTGAGGCTACTACTTACATTTCTATACACCCATTATATCAATCAATACACTGCCAAGGACACAGTAGGTAAGGAGTATGGAGACTTAGCAGCAAACATTGGCCCAACAAGTGAAAAACCCTTCACCAATACACTTTCTAATCAATCTTTTAACTACTCAAAGGAATCTGTGTTTAGACAGTTTAGAACATCTCCTGCCTCTCACAGTTGGGAGGCTCTGAACAACCACATGTGGCTGGAAAAACCTATTCAGTCAGGCTAGAGGATTTCCAAAGGAGTTTGTAGGTTGAAACACTGTCACACCCAGGAATTATTAACTGGAGCTGTAAGCTAACTCTTTTTTCAGAGAGAGGTAGTGGGGGACAGCCCCCGTAAAGTCAGAGGTGTAGGTGAAAGCACAAAGCAGAAAGTAGGCAGACTCTGGTTTTGAGGGTAGATGCTCGAGAATTTCCAGAGGGACTCCTGAGGCTCGATCCCGCCTTTGCGTATGCCGAGCCTCCTTCCT
The DNA here is from genome assembly GCF_029407905.1 of Bubalus kerabau. Taxonomy (NCBI): domain Eukaryota; kingdom Metazoa; phylum Chordata; class Mammalia; order Artiodactyla; family Bovidae; genus Bubalus; species Bubalus kerabau. Next base: position 30,290,967 of record NC_073642.1, read on the forward strand.
CATGACCTTTGCCACGAGCAGAGTTCCTCACGCTGGCTCCCAGCAGTGATAGAATTCCAGTTGAGCTATTCCAGATCCTTAAAGATGATGCTGTGGGAAGTGCTGCACTCAATATGCAATATGCAATATGCACTCAATATGCAATATGCCGGCTCCCAGCAATTCCCTGTCATTCATTTATATTTGAAATATATTTCATCAACTATAGAATTCTGGTTAATAGTTCTTTCTTAAAATATTTTAAAAACATGATGCTATAGAGTAGGACCTTATTTTTTGTCCACCGTATATGTAATAGTTTTTATCTGCTAATCCCAAACTCTCCATCCATACCTCCCCATGCTCCCTTGGCAACAAGTCTCTTCTCTGTGTTTGTGAGTCTGTTTCTGTTTTGTAGTTAAGTTCATTTGTGTCAGATTTTAGATTCCACATATACATGTATCATATGGTATTTGTCTTTCTTTCTTAGACTTAGTTTGCTTGGTATGATAATCTCTAGGTCCATCCATGTTACTGTAAATGGCAATATTTCATCCTTTTTAATGACTGAGTAGTATTCCACTGTATATGTACATCTTCTTTATCCATTCATCTGTCTCATCTGAACATATTTTTAATACTTACTTTGAAGACTTATCAGATAATGCCAATACCTCATTATCATCTGTTTATTGTCCTTTCTAATGCAAGTTGAGGGGTTTTTGTGTGATTCTTCATGTTCTGAATAGTTTTGGATTTTATCCTATAAACTTTGAATGTTTTGTGAGACCTTGGGTCTTGTTTAAATGCTTTAAAGAAAGAAGATGCATATGTTTTAGCCTTCTATAGGCTGTGGTTTCAGTGGCAGGTCAGTTTTGCAAGCCTTTTGGTGCTGTTCAAATTTGTCCTGGAATTTTGCTGCCCAGTGGTCATCAAGGACCTGGGTATAGGTCAACTGGCTATCTCAATTCTCAGGGTTGGTGTGCTGGTTGGGATCAGTTTCATGAATGTGCAGGTTAGAGATGAGTACAAGAAGTCATAAAAAGATTGATGGGTTCACTTTACCAAACTCATCTCTCTGTTGTCTCTCCAGTACTTTTTCTGGTCCCTACAGTTCCCCTTTTCAGTTCCTCAGCCAGAGCTGCCCAGTTCTATGATTGTTCCTTGATTCCACATTCAAGGCCCATATAATGGCTAACGGAGAGAAAAACAACCACCCTGCCCTCTTAGAAGGGTAGGGACAACACATGCTAGGGGAAGCTCCTCTCCTACAGAGATTTAGCTCTTGCAGTTCTCCATTGCTGGGTCCTTTTGCTGCTGCTACCTCCGTTTCACAATTACCTGGGGGCTAGGGTGCAAGACGGAGAAGGCAATGGCAACCCACTCCAGTACTCTTGTCTGGAAAATCCCATGGGCGGAGGAGCCTGGTAGGCTGCAGTCCATGGGGTTGCAGAGTCGGACATGACTGAAGTAACTTAGCAGCAGCAGCAGCAGGGTGCAAGAACCAGAAAGTTAGAGAGAGAAAATGGGGGGGTTTCTCTTGCTTTTCATGCATTTCTGTTTTCTGGTCTTTGAGCCCAGCTGGAGGGTTATGCTGGGCTTTCTGTGTGCACTACAATGCTCAAGCCAGATTTTCAAAGTGCATCCAATTCAGACTGGGAATATCCAAGCAAAAATGGTAAACTCACTGCCAGTTTATAGGTATTTTGAATTCTGGAGATTTCCTTTGATTTGCCTGCTGTTGTTTACTTTTCAGAGTTCTCAGAATGCTGCCTCTTCCTTCTGTTCAGGGTTTATAATTGGTGTTCAGTGAGATGGGAAGATGAGCCTGTGTTTACTCCATCTTGTCTGGAACTGGATCTAGAAAATTACTTTCAAACCTACTCTTAAGTTAAGGTTATCAACATAATTTATGTAGGCAATATTTAGTTAATTTTATCAACATATTGTTTCTTAGTTCAATTGCTTTCCCTCTATGTTTACTACTTTTATGAATATACATCTTTAGTACTGATACTTATTTTAGTGACTGTCTATATGTGGTAAGATCCTGTTGTTAGGTATACATCTGTGTTTTCCTACCAAATCTTGAATTTTTTGATCAAGATAACACAAATACAGAAAAAAGCTTGGAGAAAACATACCACTTAAAGAGTTTTATAAGATTAATGTCCTTTTAATCACACCCATAAGTCAGATAGAACTTGGCAGCAACCCCAGAAGCCTCAAACCTCTTCCTCAAAGTGAGCACTGCCGTCCCGTAACAAGAATAACTACTGCTCTAGATTTTATGGAAATTCTTTCATTACTTTTATTTGTAGTTTTATTACCTAGTTGAGGAGCCCTAGTTGAGTATACTAAACACTATAGTATAGCTTAGCCTGGTTTTCAAAAATATGTGTGTTGCCCCTCTGTATCTTTTTAACCTTGAACATCTTCTGTGGACAAAACCAATTCTGGGCAGCTAAGATTTTGCTGATTGCATTTCTATGCTTTAATTTCACACTTTATTTGTCCTCTAGATTTCCTGCAAAGTGATAAATGAGTATAAACTTAATCTGACTCAGATTTTACTTCAGGAGGAAGATTACATCATAGATACTGTGGAGTTCATTGTCAAGGGGCATCTTACAGTCTAGTTATCTACTTTATTGTGGTTGACAGTCATAGATTCTTAGTGGGAAGTGCTTAGATCTTGAATGTGTTGCAAGATGGAGATGCTCTAATTCTATTGTTCATTTTTGTTTAAATATATTCCCATTTCTGTCCTTTGGTTTCCTAGGCAGTAAATATGTTAAGTCTTTCCTTTTTTAAATGAGTTTGCAGAATAAAGAACTGATTTCCTTCATATTCTACAGAGTTAGGTAATTAGGTAAGAGAAAGAAATAGAAAGAGAGGGAGAAGTTGAGAGAGAGCAAGCGTGCAGACCTCCAAGATTAGGTAGCATAATTCACCGAGGGTTCCAGCTACAAGAACTATGAATTCTGTCTCCCCATCTGTGCTGAAAATAAGCTTCTGATAGACTGTTCCTCACTCCTATAAGACCCTATCCTGGGAGACATTGAAATCCTCTGACTACCTTTGTGTTGAGGTTTCCCAGTGGGCTTGCTGAACCTTCCTAAACGGTAGTCTAGGACTCTGCCACCCAACTTTCTTCCCTTCTCCCTGCACCTGGGATCAGATTTACACTGCAGTTTGATAGTTCTTCCAGACTCCTCCCTCACTATACATTTTCTCTCACTTGTCCATTTCTTCCAGTCAAAGCCTTGCACATTTATTCTGCCTCAGCATTTGCTTCTTGGAGAACATAGATGATTTGCACCTCTTTGGTTTGTCTCCATCCATCTATGGCATAACCTTACTGATGCTCCAGTTGCCCTGTCTTTGCTAAGTGGGAGATTCTCCAGCTTGTCTCCCAAGTCTCTTTAAAACAACTCTTCTAGTCTTTGATAATGCCCATGGTCACTGTTATTCTAAACAAGATATTCTAAACTCACAAGCTCAGCTTGTCCTCTTCCTGTCCCAGAAATCGAATCATTCATTTCAACCATTTCTCTATGAAGCCCTGGTGTAATTTAGTTGGAAATATTATTTTTAGACTTACTCAATGAACTTATTTAGGGTATCTATCTATCATTTATCTTTCCCTATCTATCATCTATTGTCTATCTCTCTACCTGTCATCTATCTATCTATATCATCCATCTTCTCTTTACCTAACATCTATCTACCATCAATCTATCATCTATCTATCTATATATCTGTCATCTACCTATGTGTATCTATCAATCAAACTGATCACATGAACACAGCCTTGTCTAACTCAGTGAAACTATGAGCCATACCATATAGGGCCACCCAATACGGATGGGTCATGGTGGAAGTTCTGACAAAATGTGGTCCACTGGAGAAGGGAATGGCAAACCGCTTCAGTATTCTTGCTTTGAGAACCCCACGAACAGTATGAAAAGGCAAAAAGATATGATACTGAGAGATGAACTACCCAGGTCTGTAGGTGCCCAAAATGCTACTGGAGAAGGATGAAGAAATAACTCCAGAAAGAACTAAGAGACAGAACCAAAATGAAAACAATGCCCAGTTGTGGATGTGACTGGTGATGGAAGTAAAGTCCGATGCTGTAAAGAACAATATTGCATAGAAACCTGAAATGTTCAGTCCATGAATTAAGGTAAATTGGAAGTGGTCAAACAGGAGATGGCAAGAGTGAAGGTTGACATTCTAGGAATCAGCGAACTAAAATGGACTGGAATGGGTGCATTTAACTCAAATGACAATTATATCTACTACTGTGAGCAAGAATCACTTAGAAGAAATGGGGTAGCCATCATAGTCAACAAAAAAGTCTGAATGCAGTACTTGGGTGCAATCTCAAAAAAGACAGAACGATCTCTGTTCATTTCCAAGGCAAACCATTCAATATCACAGCAATCCAAGTCTATGCCCCAACTAGTAATGCTGAAGAAGCTGAAGTTGAATGGTTCTATGAAGATTTACAAGACCTTCTAGAACTAACATCCAAAAAAGATGTCCTTTTCGTTATAGGAGACTGGAATGCAAAATTAGGAAGTCAAGAGATACCTGGAATAACAGGCAAGTTTGGCCTTGGAGTACAAAATGAAGCAGGGCAAAGGCTAACAGAGTTTTGCCAAGAGAATGCACTAGTCTTAGCATACACCCTCTTTCTGCAACACAAGAGATGACTGTATACATGGACATCACCAGATGGTCAATACTGAAATCAGATTGATTATATTCTTTGCAGCCAAAGATGGAGAAGCTCTATATGATCAGCAAAAACAAGACCAGGAGCTGACTGTGGCTCAGACTATGAACTCTTTATTGCCAAATTCAGACTTAAATTGAAGAAAGTAAGGGAAACCACTAGACCATTCAGGTATGACTTAAATCAAATCCCTTATGATTATACAGTGGAAGTGAGAAATTCAAGGGATTAGATCTGATAGAGAGAGTGTCTGAATAACTATGGATGGAGGCTCGTGACATTGTACAGGAGGCAGGGATCAAGACCATCCCCAAGAAAAAGAAATGCAAAAAGGCAAAATGGTTGTCTGAGGAGGCCTTACAAATAGCTGAGAAAAGAAGAGATGCTAAAGACAAAGGAGAAAAAGAAAGATATACCAATTTGAATGCAGAGTTCCATAGAATAGCAAGGAGAAATAAGAAAGCCTTCTTCAGTGATCAATGCAAAGAAATAGAGGAAAACAATAAAATGAGAAAGACTAGAGATCTCTTCAAGAAAATTAGAGATATCAAGGGAACATTTCATGCAAAGATGGGTTCAATAAAGGACAGAAATGGTAGGGATCTAGCAGAAGCAGAAGATATTAAGAACAGGTGGCAAGAATACATAGAAGAATTATACAAAAAAGATATTCATGACCCAGATAACCACAATGGTGTGATCACTAACCTAGAGCCAGACATCCTGGAGGGCAAAGTCAAGTAGGCCTTAGGAAGCATCACTAGGAACAAAGCTAGTGGAGGTGATAGAGTTCCAGTTGAGGTATTTCAAATCGTAAAAGATGATGCTGTTGAAGTGCTGCACTTGATATGCCAGCAAATTTGGACAACTCAGCAGTGGCCACAGGACTGGAAAAGGTCAGTTTTCATTTAAATCCCAAAGAAAGGCAATGCCAAAGAATGTTCAAACTACCACGCAATTGCATGCATCTCACACGCTAGTAACCCACTCCAGTATTCTTGCCTGGAAAATCCCAGGGACAGAGGAGCCTGGTGGGCTGCTGTCTATGGGGTCGCACAGAGTCAGACACAACTGAAGTGACTTAGCAGCAGCAGCAGCAGCACACGCTAGTAAATTAATGCTCAAAATTCTCCAAATCAGACTTCAAAGTTCGTGAACTGTGAACTTCCAGATGTTCATGCTGGATTTAGAAAAGGCAGAGGAACCAGAGATCAAACTGCCAACACCTGTTGGAGCATCAGCAAAGCAAGAGAATACCAGAAAAAACACCTACTTCTGCTTTACTGATTACACCAAAGCCTTTGACTGTGTAGATCACAACAAACTGTGGAAAATTCTTCAAGGGATGGGGATACCAGACCACCTGACCTGCCTCCTGAGAAATCTGTATGAAGATCAAGAAGCGACAGTTAGAACCGGACATGGAACAACAGACTGGTTCCAAATTGGAAAAGGAGTATGTCAAGGCTGTACATTGTCACCCTGCTTATTTAGCTTATATGCAGTGTACATCATGCAAAATGCCAGGCTGGATGAATCACAAGCTGGAATCAAGATTGCCAGGAGAAATATCAATAACTTCAGATATGCAGATGATACCACCCTTATGGCAGAAAGTGAAGAGGAACTAAAGAGCCTCTTGATGAGGGTGAAGGAGGAGAGTGAAAAATCTGGCTTAAAACTCAACATTCAAAAAAAGAAGATCATGGCATCTGGTCCCATATTTTCATTGCAAATAGATGGGGAAACAAAGGAAACAGTGAGAGACTTTATTTTTTTGGACTCCAAAATACTGTAGATGGTGACTGCAGCCATGAAATTAAAAGACGCTTGCTCCTTGGAAGAACAGCTATAATCAACCTAGACAGCATATTGAAAAGCAAAGACATTACTTTGCCGGCAAAGGTCTGTCTAGTCAAAGCTATGGTTTTTCCAGTAGTCATGTATGCATGTGAGAGTTGGATTATAAAGAAACTGAACGCCAAAGAATCGATACTTTGAAACTGTGGTGTTGGAGAAGACTCTAGAGAGTCCCTTGGACAGCAAGGAGATCCAACCAGTACATCCTGAAGGAAATCAGTCCTGAATATTCATTGGAAGGACTGATGCTGAAGCCAAAGCTCCAATACTTTGGCCACTTGATGCGAAGACTGACTCCTCAGAAAAGACCCTGATGCTGGGAAAGATTGAAGGCAGGAGGAGAAGTGGATGACAGAGGATAAGGTGGTTGGATGGCATCACCGACTCGATGGATATGAGTCTGAGCAAGCTCCGGGAGTTGGTGATGGACGGGGAAGCCTGGCGTGCTACAGTCAGTGAGGTCACAAAACCAAACTGAACTGAACTGAGCTGACTGAACTGAACTGAACTAATCTATATCTATGATAAAATGCCTCGAGTTCAAACATTCAAGATTGTAGGGTGTTTACTTAAGATTTTTTATCTTACATTTGCAGCTCCTAGGAAACCTGGTTCACAGAAGCACTAGGGATAATAAAATTAGAAAGAATACATAGGTACTCAGAAAGAGTATTCAGAGGATACCAACACTCTTACTATAAACATTCTTAAATTGCTTTTTTGTGCTTTTTCCATATTCTTTTCCCTTCAAAAAAGTTCTACTGGATGTACATTGTCAAAGCCTGTAGCTATTACATGCTATACTCCCTCCTTTGAATCTCATATTTAATCTTAGTTCTGCATACGAAATAATAGCATACATCCCCAGTTTTTATGCCAGTATCTCTCCAGTAATATTTAATATCTAAAGATCATCCTTCAGTCCATTCCTAAGAAAGGACTCATGGAAGAACATTCTATACTTTTTGCATATTGATGGCAATTTTTTTTCTTTTATATTTGAGAGTCAGTTTGCCTCAATATATAATTGTTGGCTCAAAATTTTTAAATATTTATTTATTTGTTGACTGCGCCTTGCAGCATATGGGATCTTAGTTCCCTAACTAGGAATTAAACCTGAGTCCCCTGCATTGGAAGTGCAGAGTCTTAAGGGACCACCAGAGAAGTCCTTCAAATGTTTTAAAATTTGCATGTCTTTACATATATTACTCCTTTTCTTCTGCACAAGATGCTAATCTTAAAAGTTCTGATGATAATATAATTTTCTTTCTGTTTTATGTCAACTTTTTTCTATCTTCTTTTTTCCTAGGTACCCAAAGGATATTTCCTTTACCTTAAAGTCCAATACTTTAGCCTATGCCTTGTTGGTTGTTCTGAGTTGGCTTTCCCAGGTAGGTAGTATATCTTCGCATTTTGTTTTTCAATCCTGTTTTTTAAATATATTTAAAGTACAGTCCTTGGTATTTGTTTTAGTCCCCTGTTTTGGTTTTTCTTCTTTGGTCTACATGTTTGGTTTTTGTGGTGGTGGTCATTTATAATCTCACTCTCACTCAAATCCTTTATATATCTTCTTTTTAAATGTTAAATTACCCTTTTCTTTTCCCATTTCCCCTAAGACATAACCTGCTATGTTTATGTGTGCCATGTTTATTTATAAGATGCGGTTTCAAAAATATTGTCCCTTGAATTTATGCTCTTTCATCTCTTGTATCATTTTCTTAATGATTTATTTTTAAATGCTAAGATATACAATTTGTCTGTATATTTTTAATCTTTTTATCAAAATGTCTTTCTGGTAAGCTTTTGATTTATTTTTTACATATTAACTGTCTGACTTATCCTTTCCCTTTTAGTGTGTGGACATGAAATCAACACAGTAACAGGAAAGGTTAGAAAGTTTTTGAGTATCACAGCCCTCAAGTACTGTGGTGGCTTTTAACATGTTTACTTGACAAGGCCAAACTGTTTCCTAGAATTCCCTTCACTGATTTTCCTGTTATAATAAGGAGAATCTTGGGGGAGACTGGGAAGGTGAGGGTGAAACAAGAACCAATTTGGAGCTCTTATGTGTTGTTCCTGATATGATGACTCCCTTTAGTTTGTGTGAAGCAGAGTCTGGGTCCCACTTTCCCCTGGACCCTCCCTCAGCTTCAACTCCAGCTCATGACAAACGGCCTTGGCTTCTGCAGGACACCCACACTACCAGTTTCAAAGGCAACAAGCTCTGCATGGGTTTCAGTCCATTTGACAAAGTTCCAGCTGATTTTTTTTCTTCCCCACTGCACATGCCTCCTTCTTTCCTGACTGCCTGCCCTACAAAACTCAGACTCATGTGCAAGGATTTCAGATTTACAGAGTCCTAACCCCTGATCTGGAGAAGGCAATGGCACCCCACTCCAGTGCTCTTGCCTGGAAAATCCCATGGACGGAGGAGCCTGGTAGGCTGCAGACCATGGGGTCATGAAGAGTCGGACACGACTGAGCGACTTCACTTTCACTTTTCACTTTCATACACTGGAGAAGGAAACGGCAACCCACTCCAGTGTTCTTGCCTGGAGAATCCCAGGGACGGGGGAGCCTGGTGGGCCGCCGTCTATGGGGTCGCACAGAGTCGGACACGACTGAAGCGACTTAGCAGCAGCAGCAGCAGCAACCCTTGATCTGGAGAAGGCAATGGCACCCCACTCCAGTACTCTTGCCTGGAGAATCCCAGGGACGGGGGAGCCTGGTGGGCCGCCGTCTATGGGGTTGCGAAGAGTCACAACTGCAGCAACTTAGCAGCAGCAACAACCTTTGATCAGAAACACACACACACACACACACACACACACACACACACACCCCCTAGTGGTTCTGCTTCTCTGAATCTTAACTGCTGGTACAAGTAACCTCTTTGGTTGTTTTTGACAAATGTTAGAAAATAGAGCATATGCTTTCTGACAGATTCTAACTTTCTGCTCCACCATCTACATATGGACTCATTTTCCTTTGCCTCCATTGTCCCTATCTGCTCTCCTTTCGAGCTTACTCAGACAGTGGAATGTGAAGGAAAACTGGACTAAACCACTCCAGCCCCCTTTCTCTTCTGAGGCCTGTGCGTGCACATGTGGGGACATACGGCCTTCCCTAGGAGTTCAAAGTCAGAACCATCTCCTCCAGCTCAATTTTGACTCTTTTCTTGGAAGTTTCCTCTCAGTGGTGTTCTGTCCTGAAAGGGAGGTTTGCTCATTATTCCTGAGAGTTTGTAGGATCTAGTCTGCACTGGCCCCTTTAGACCTTACTGATTTTCACTTGCCCTCACTTGGTTTAAGAGTGAGAAAATCCCTTCCAATTCAGCTGCTTTCAAAGGTTGGACCACTGGACTCTCTATAAAGTAACCAGTAGCAAGGCTTGCCACGTGCTTTGAGGGGGCCCAGTGCTAAATGAAGATGGCAGACTCTTTGTTCCAAAAAAATAAAACCTTTGTTTTAATTTATTTCCCTTTCTTCTACACAAGAATACTTGTAGAGGAGAGAGACCCTCCCAGGTACCTGGGGGTCCCTCCATGATTCACTTCACAGGGTGCACAAGCCCAGCGCCAGTACTGCCTGGGCCAAGTCCCCATCAAGGTGACAGTGGCTTCAGTCTTGGGGTGCATGTGGATAAGCAGACTCCTGAGAATCCTTGCCGGGTAGGCAGGGAGGTGGTGGGAAGTAGGACCACACGTGAGCTTGAGACAGGCTGGGACCTGGGACTTGGTATCCTTTGCTTCAGTGCTTGCACCTGGACAAACATCTCCTGAAGCAACAAAATACAAAGAAACTATAAGGGACTAAAAATAACTGCGTGCATGTGCAGTTGGAACAAAGTATGGATAGTAAGATACAAAGAAACAAAAAACCCAATTGCCATTTCTGAAAAGCCCAGAGCAATAACAGGATGTCAGGAGCAAAAACAGGGCACTGCCCATGCCCCCTGCACAAAATGTCACCTAGGGGCTGGGCAAACCCCCTCAGCCATCCCTCTGGCCTGATACTTGGACATACCTGTTACTCTCACCCTGTATAAGGAACCAGCTTGCCCCACCTCAGGGAGTGAACAAGGGAAGCTGTTAGATGTTTTCATTCCCCTCCTGCTGTAGTGGGAGCCCCAATAAAGCCTTGCCATAGACAGAGTGCCTGATGAACTATGGACTGAGGTTCGTGACATTGTACAGGAGACAGGAATCAAGACCATCCCCATGGAAAAGAAATGCAAAAAAGCAAAATGGCTGTCTGAGGAGGCCTTACAAATAGCTGTGAAAAGAAGGGAAGTGAAAAGCAAAGGAGAAAAGGAAAGATATATCCATTTGAATGCAGAGTTCCAAAGAATAGCAAGAAGAGGTAAGAAAGCCTTCCTCAGTGATCAATGCAAAGAAATAGAGGAAAACAATAGAATGGGAAAGACTAGAGATCTCTTCAAGAAAATTAGAGATACCAAGGGAACATTTCATGCAAAAATGGGCACAATAAAGGACAGAAATGGTAGGGACCTAACAGAAGCAGAAGATATTAAGAAGAGATGGCAAGAATACACAGAAGAAGTGTACAAAAAAGATCTTCACAGCCCAGATAATCACGATGGTGTGATCACTCACCTAGAGCCAGACATCCTGGAATATGAAGTCAAGTGGGTCTTAGGAAGCATCACTATGAACAAAGCTAGTGGAGATGATGGAATACCAGTTGAGCTATTTCAAATCCTGAAAGATGATGCTGTAAAAGTGCTACACTCAATATGCCAGCAAATTTGGAAAACTCAACAGTGGCCATAGGACTGGAAAAGGTCAGTTTTCATTCCAATCCCAAAGAAAGGCGATGCCAAAGAATGCTCAAACTACCACACAATTGCACTCATCTCACACGCTAGCAAAGTAATGCTCAAAATTCTCCAAGCCAGGCTTCAGCAATACATGAACCGTGAACTTCCAGATGTTCAAGCTGGTTTTAGAAAAGGCAGAGGAACCAGAGATCAAATTGCCAACATCCGCTGGATCATGGAAAAAGCAAGAGAGTTCCAGAAAAACATCTATTTCTGCTTTATTGACTATGCCAAAGCCTTTGACTGTGTGGGTCACAATAAACTGTGGAGAATTCTGAAAGAGATGGGAATACCAGACCACCTGACCTGCCTTTTGAGAAATCTGTATGCAGGTCAGGAAGCAACAGTTAGAACTGGACATGGAACAACAGACTGGTTCCAAATAGGAAAAGGAATACGCCAAGGCTGTATATTGTCACCTTTCTTATTTAACTTATATGCAGAGTACATCATGAGAAATGCCAGGCTGGGGGAAGCACAAGCTGGAATCAAGATTGCTGGGAGAAATATCAATAACCTCAGATATGCAGATGATACCACCCTTATGGCAGAAAGTGAAGAGGAACTAAAAAGCCTCTTGATGAAAGTGAAAGTGGAGAGAGAAAAAGTTGGCTTAAAGCTCAACATTCAGAAAACGAAGATCATGGCATCCGGTCCCATCACTTCATGGCAAATAGATGGGGAAACAGTGGTAACAGTGTCAGACTTTATTTTTCTGGGCTCCAAAATCACTGCAGATGGTGACTGCAGCCATGAAATTAAAAGACGCTTACTCCTTGGAAGGAAAGTTATGACCAACCTAGATAGCATATTAAAAACCAGAGACATTACTTTGTCAACAAAGGTCCGTCTAGTCAGGCTATGGTTTTTCCTGTGGTCATGTATGGATGTGAGAGTTGGACTATAAAGAAAGCTGAGCACCGAAGAATTGATGCTTTTGAACTGTGGTGTTGGAGAAGACTCCTGAGAGTCCCTTGGACTGCAAGGAGATCCAACCAGTCCATCCTAAAGGAGATCAGTCCTGGGTGTTCATTGGAAGGACTGATGTTGAAGCTGAAACTCCAATACTTTGGCCACCTGATGCAAAGAGCTGAGTCATTTGAAAAAACTCTGATGCTGGGAAAGATAGAGGGCAGGAGGAGAAGGGAACGACAGAGGATGAGATGTCTGGATGGCATCACTGACTCGATGGACATGGGTTTGGGTGGACTCCAGGAGTTGGTGATGGACAGGGAGGCCTGGCATGCTGCGGTTCATGGGGTTGCAAAGAGTCGGACATGACTGAGTGACTGAACTGAACTGAATTTCTTGTCTGGTCTCTTATCAATTTGTATTGTTTGGAGAAGGCTAAGAACCCTAATCAGTATCAAGTGGGGTCTCCAAGCCCCCAGTGCCTGCTCTATCATCCCAGAATAAAAATTCAAAAATTATTCAGCATTTCTAGATGACCACTATAGATCCTTAGCCTCCACGTGTGAGCCCATTCTGAGAGTCAGCCCTGTGTGACTGAGATAGGCATAGGCCCATGAGGTCAGCCCTGCCTCGAGTTATATTGGAAGTCTTAGCCTTGCAGACACACTCTGTTGCCCTCTGTTGAAGCTACGTGTATCTTTGGCAAGCTGATGGTTCCCCTACCCTCTTGCATTCTGGAATTCTTAGGAAACTGAGTTATCTAGCTTTATTGTATGTTATCTATGGAATTTGGATTGTGCCACAATTCTCTGTGTGTTCACTGGGAATTTAGAGATTCAATATTTTATATATATTGCTACATGCCCCATCTTCCCAGAGTTCTTGAGAAGACTTTTCAACTTATGTAAAATTTGATTTTCACAGTTGTTTACTTTCAACCCTTTTGAAGACATGATTCCACAGGGTCCTGCTGGGTGGAGGTGGGATACAGAATTCCCGTCAGGCTCCACCCTGGCCTGGAACAGGAGGGGTACTCTGGCACTATGAGATAAGGGAGGCCTGCTACCACTTGGTGGGGAATAGAAGTTCAAGACTCCTCATGGACCCCACTGACACTGTGAAATGGGAGGTGTCAGTACCATAAGTAGGAGTGAAAATCCCACCTACCTATTTCCTCTTATGTGATGGGGAGGGGGTGATGGACCCCAGCAGTGCCCACTCATGGTCAGAGAGGGGAACTTTACTGGTATGGTGGGCATGGGGCTAACTCTAAGAAAAGTTTTCCATCTTGCTATGTTGTGCCTTTCTTGGTCTATTGGGTTGAGAGAGCTAGTGTTTATGGAGAATTTTCTGTCTGCACCCATTGACAATCTTTAAACACAAGTTTCTCCAGTGATGCAGAAAAAGAGCCTAGAGGGGTCACTGCTGTGCTCCTCCTGTATCCGAGTCCCCAGCTGGCCTGTTGTCTGTGAAATGGATTTTACTGTAGTTTATTTAATCCTTTACCCATTGAAGGATGTTTGCCTTGTTTCCAGTTTGAGGATGGTCCAAATAAGTTAGGTGGACCACATCAATGTCTGCTTGTGATGATGCAAAGTAGTTTTGCTAGACATTACCATTGGAGGGAATTGGGCAAAGGATACACAGGATCTGTCTGTATTATTTCCCACAATTGTATGTGAATATTCAATTATCTCAAAATAAAAAAGTTTAATTAGAAAAAAGTCCTTAGAGTGATTCTTCTTCTCTATAAAGATCTCATTAATTTTTGTTAAGTTATCCTAAATATATTACAGATTTTCTTTCTATTATAAATTGTATCTTGTAGTCTATTATATTTTCCTGATAGTTATTACTGGTTTAGCAGCATGGTTTCCCTGGTGGCTCAGTGGTAAAGAATCTTCATGCAAGTTCAGGAGACGTGGGTTCAATCCTTGAGTCAGGAAGATGTCCTGGAGAAGGAAATGGCAACCCAGTCCAGTATTTTAGCCTGGAAATCCCATGGACAGAGAAGCCTGGCAGGCTACAGTCCGTGGGACCACAAAAGAGTCAGACACAACTTAGAAACTAAACAAAAAATTCATTTTTACATGCTGATCTCTTATCTGGCAATTTTGCTGTATTTTCCTATTTATTCTGATAGACTGTATGTTTAGTCTTTTTTTCCTGTTAGTTGTTAATGTAAACAGCATTGAACTTGTTAAATGGCTTTTGAAAATATTTTGAGAAGACCATGTGATTTTCTCCTTTACTGTGTTCGGTAGTAAATTACACTGGTAGACTTTCTGATAATGAAATAATCTAATGTTAAATATTTTCTGATGGCATGCTCGCTTTCCTGGGATAAACTCACCACATCATTTTGCCTTGTTTTGTTAGTTTAAAAATATACTATAGAGTTTAATTAGCTAACATTCTTTTTCTCATTTCTGAGTTTATGTTCATCCGTGAAATCAGTCTGTCATTTTCCTTCCTTGTAATTTGCTTCCTCTGTTTTGGTAACAAGGTTATTAACTGACTTCATATAATGAGTTTGGAGGCTTATCTTCAAGTTCTGCTTTCTTCAACAAATTGTGTAAAATAGGGGTTACATATTCTTTGAGAGTTTGGTAGAATTTGTCTATGTAAATTCTACAGTCTCAGTCTACAATTTTAATATTTTCATTTGTTATTGGTTTTCACATTTTTTTTTCTAGCACCAAAGTTAGTTTTTTAAGTTTTTTCAAAAAATTTTTTACTTCCCCTAGATCTTTATATTTAGTCCTCCATAGTTGTTCATAATATTCTTGTCAATAAACTTTAAATTAAATAGCTTTAACATTCACATCGAGTAAACACTCTCTAGTAAAAAAGGGTAAAATTTTCAATACTTCCTAGACACTAATAATTTCTTTTTCTTCCCAGAAACCCTTCCCGTGGAATTGTCAACCAGGTTTAGACACGTTCTTATGCCAATTGTCATACTAAGGCCTTAGCATCATACTAAGAATTATTTATGCTTATTTTTGAATTAGCTAATTTTTTTAAGATCTCATACTTTCTTCCTTCTTTTATTACTGTTACATTTTAGAACAAATCATTTGAAGAGCGGGTATGTGGCCATGACATTTTGTGACCTTACATTCTAAAAGTATCCTCGTTATGTCCTTACCTGAGAATAATTGAATAGCTTGCATAGAAGTCTGGATTGGGAATCGTTTTCTTTAGGAAGGTGGAGGTATTGTTTATAGCCTGAGGTAATTGCAGTGACTTATCTTTTGTATTCATCTCTTTGTCGCCATATTGTTGTCATCTGCCCATAATATATCAATGGTTTCTTATGATTTAGTTTTCCACACTGTGTCAAGTATTCAGTGAGAACTTTTGATCTGGACACTCATTCCCTAAAATTTCAAGAATTCTAGTATTAATTTTTTGTTATTGTTCTTCTTTGCTTTTTATATACTCTCATATTTTGGAACTCCAGTTATTTGCATGTTGGGCCTCCTAGATTGATCTTTCGTTTTTCTTACAGTTTGTCTGTTTATTGTTTTGCTCAGCAATACATGAACCGTGAATTTCCTGTTCAAGCTGGTTTTAGAAAAGGCAGAGGAACCAGAGATCAAATTGCCAACATCCGCTGGATCATGGAAAAAGCAAGAGAGTTCCAGAAAAGCATCTATTTCTGCTTTATTGACTATGCCAAAGCCTTTGACTGTGTGGATCACAATCAACTGTGGAAAATTCTGAAAGAGATGGGAATACCAGACCACCTGATCTGCCTCTTGAGAAATTTGTATGCAGGTCAAGAAGCAATGGTTAGAACTGGACATGGAACAATGGACTGGTTCCAGATGGGAAAAGGAGTACGTTAAGGCTGTATATTGTCACCCTGTTTATTTAACTTCTATGCAGAGTACATCATGAGAAATGCCGGACTGGAAGAAACACAAGCTGGAATCAAGACTGCCGGGAGAAATATCAATAACCTCAGATATGCAGATGACACCACCCTTATGGCAGAAAGTGAAGAGGAACTCAAAAGCCTCTTGATGAAAGTGAAAGTGGAGGGTGAAAAAGTTGGCTTCAAGCTCAACATTCAGAAAACGAAGATCATGGCATCCGGTCCCATCCCTTCATGGGAAATAGATGGGGAAACAGTGGAAACAGTGGCTGACTTTATTTTTCTGGGCTCCAAAATCACTGCAGATGGTGACTGCAGCCATGAAATTAAAAGACACTTACTCCTTGGAAGGAAAGTTATGACCAACCTAGATAGCATATTCAAAAGCGGAGACATTACTTTGCCAATAAAGGTCTGTCTAGTCAAGGCTATGGTTTTTCCTGTGGTGATGTATGGATGTGAGAGTTGGACTGTGAAGAAGGCTGAGGGCCGAAGAATTGATGCTTTTGAACTGTTGGAGAAGACTCTTGAGAGTCCCTTGGACTGCAAGGAGATCCAACCAGTCCATTCTAAAGGAGATCAGCCCTGGGATTTCTTTGGAGGAATGATGCTAAAGCTGAAACTGCAGTACTTTGGCCACCTCATGCGAAGAGTTGACTCATTGGAAAAGACTCTGATGCTGGGAGGGATTGGGGGCAAGAGGAGAAGGGGACGACAGAGGATGAGATGGCTGGATGGCATCACTGACTCGATAGACTTGAGTCTGAGTGAACTCCGGGAATTGGTGATGGACAGGGAAGCCTGGCGTGCTGCGATTCATGGGGTCACAAAGAGTCAGACACGACTGAGAGACTGATCTGATCTGATCTGACATTCTTAGAGAATAACTCCACTTCATCTTCCAGCCCTTTTATAGAATATATATTTTCCCATTATATTTTTAAGTTTTGATAATGTTTGCTCTCAGACCGAGTGCTTTTTAAAAGCATCATGTTTTTACCCAATGGATGCAATATCTTCTGTTATCACCATTGGCTGCATTCCTCATAGACACTTAGCTTTCCCTGGTATGGTAACTCTGACAATTTGTCCTTCTACTTTGCCACTATTAAAGTTTCCTAAGATTGATTAATTGATGCAATTTTATTTGCTTTGCCCTTCTACACTGATGCTATGTTTTTCTTCTTTATTTCAATTTCAGTGGAATTTTGAATGTAATCTCAGTCTGTCATGTTTAAAAGAAAATTTTGTTCATTAAAAATCCTCTAGTATATTTATGCTAATTTTCTTTCAGTTGATATTCTACTTATTTGCATTTTTTGTGAAATAACCATAACTTAGTTTATATAATCAACTTCCAATAGCCAGGCTTTATTTTGAATAATCTTCTTTAGGGAAAACCAATAAACTGATTTTGAAGTGCATAACCTACTAAATAAATTGTGAAAATGAAGCACACAATATGGAGTAATTACCCTACCTTAAAATAATACATATTTTAAAATTCTTTAGTAAAGCAATATGTTACTAGGAGAAGAGCAATGGAATAGCCTAGACAGTCCAAACGGAGCCACATGTGTATTTAGGGATATGGTATATGATATTGTCCATAAGGATGGGTTTTTACTTAGTAAATGGTGTTGCATAAACAGGCTGAATACTTGTACACAGAAAGAAAGCTGGATTCATACTTTACACTATGTGCCTGTGCATGCATGCACACACACACACACACACACACGCTTACACAATAACATTTAATAGGTTAAAGTTCCACTTTAAAAAGTAAGTCTACTGAAACAAACAGGAGAAGATACTGAATGTCTTTGTAAACTCGGGTGGAGAAGTCTTTCTTAACTAAGACCCAAAAGTCATACATAGGAAAGGGTGGGAGGGATTGGGGGCAGGAGGAGAAGGGGACGACAGAAGATGAGATGGGCGGATGGCATCACTGACTTGATGGATGTGAGTCTGAGTGAACTCTGGGAGTTGGTGGTGGACAGGGAGGCCTGGCGTGCTGTGATCCATGGGGTCGCGAAGAGTCGGACACGACTGAGCGACTGAACTGAACTGAACTGAATGGACTTGACCCATTCAGAATTTGTGATTTCTGTTTAGCGAAGTTTAAGTTAACAATGAGTGCCAGCCTGAATTCTACTCCTTTCAGTACCTAGAATATACGAAGAACTTTTACAAATCATCAAGGGAAAGATAAAAAATCCAGTAGGAAAAAATGGGCAAGACATAGGAGGAAGTGTTTCAGGTGGAAAATCAGACAGAACAGCTACTAACTGAATGAGGATGCACTTAACCTCACTAATATTCTGGAATATTCAAATTTAAACATCATATTACAGCATTGCTAACAGATTGGCAAAAAAACAGAAAGTTTGATAGCATTAAATGCTATTGGAGTTTTAGGTGAAACGGGAACATTTGTTTACTTTGTGAAGTGAAAACTGGTGGAGCCATTCTGGAGGGCAATCAGGTGAAATTAGTATCTGTATACCTTCCCACCTAGCAATCTGACTCTAGGGCATGTATCCTGAAGAAGATGTCAGTGGTGGTCAAAAAAAGGACTGATGATGTGGGGGCATTCAGCCTTGATCATGAGAACAAGTGCTGGAGATGATCCGGGTGGCCTTTCTTAAAAGAAATAGATGAGGTTGTGTGTGTGCAAGGGGAAGATCTCAGCAGCAGTCAGAATTAGATGTACATATATCAGTTTGTGTGTGGTTAATGAAAAAAATTGCATTAATCATATACACATGAAATACATCACATGTAGTTTTGAGTGAATGCATGAAAATGGTTTAAATGAACTTTAGGTACAGTGTGTGTACATTGTGAAGGTCAGGCTGGCAAGTGGAATAGGAATGGGGATGATGAATGAAGGGGAAAATTAATAACTAACATAAAAAATGAATGAAGTCACACAAAATGGACTTTGTAGGGAAGACTAATGGTAAGTGTGCCCTAGACTGAAGAATATGGTCGGGTTAATTTTGTTTGTCTGTGGTCTAAAAAGCAAAACTAATTAAAAATTAGATGCCAGTAATCAAAAAGTCATCTCAAGAGAAATTCACAGACCAGTTTGAGAGTTGGGTAAAACAGCTACAAAGATGACTGTTATTCTCAGGAGGACAGTAATCTTGCCACCCAACTGAACATTACTATATAATATGACAGAAAATCTATCTGGGGAAAACAAGACTGTGACCTTTTAGTGATCTTCCAGGGAAAAACGTTTTTCTATATCCCATTAGCACTGAGATTGATGATTCAGGTTTGAAGTATAGGATCTTTGATCATGTGCGTTGGTTACATAAGAGACTTGAGATTGATGGAGCACAACTGGGTGCCCAAATCCAACCAGCTTGTGCTCCATCTAAAGCAGAACTTATTGCTGACTGAAGAGCCCTTATTGTGCTATGTCACGTTGCGTGTGATGGCTAAGGACAAAAGGCAGGAGGATGAAGTGCCTAAGTCCATGCTGGAAACCAGTATTAAGTTTTGCCAGGAGCTTAGGTAGGCAATGTTAATTAGTCTTTATGTGACAAACATAAAAGGCAAGTATTCTTTTTTACTTTACAGATGAGATCAAAAGAAGTGATGCAAATTTTAGAAGGTCAACTGGTAAAAACTTACTGAGGTTCAAACCCAGACATTTCTGACTCTTTTCAATATATAGCACTTTACCTTCACCCATAAGATGCTAGAGTTGCATTTCATTAGCATTCATCCAACAATAAGATTTTATCTTCTTACTAGATATGACAGTTGTAGGGTTTCTCATGGCTTCTCTAATAAACTGCTATGACCACAGGCCCTTTAGTGAACCCAGCCGTAGGTAGTCATACCATGGCCCCCCTCCTAGCTCACAGATAATTGACCAGGGACTTGCAATGACCTAAAGATAACCACTGCAAAAGTCAGTGGCCTAAGATGAACAAAGCTTAGGGAAATATTTTTTCCTGGCAGATAATATGGATATCTACTAAACAAGATACAAGAGTCTTCTTCCCTGGAATTCAAAGGAGGAGGCTGGACAACCATGAGCTCCTTGGTAGGCCAATGGAAGCTGATCCAGAGAGGAGGGCTAGTTTAGTAGGTAGTTAAGTGGCTTTGGAGTGGTCCTTGGATTCCTGCACCTGAGGCTGGAGATGCCCTGGATTTAGGAAACTCTTCTGTTCAGGTCTTCCTGGTGGCTAACTTGGACTTCCTGACCATGATGTGAGGCATGGTCGTTCCATTTTCCCTGGGTTCTTGTGAAGACCTATCCCACAGTTAAGACTACTGTTTTCTGATTTCTTCAATGTATTCTTAAGCTCTTCTCCCATTTACATGAGTTGGCACATCTGTTCCATGAAGAAAAGTAGCCCAAATGAATCATAGTTTTGCTTTCTTAACTTTTCTAGAAAGTTGCCTTCAACTTTGACCAAGGGGACCCAAACAGTCAAGTGTGAGAAGAGACATCTTGGAAGTGAGCTTCATATTTCAGTTTCCAACAGCTTAAGCCACACGTGGAGGGGAGGTCCTAATGTGATTTATAGAGGCACAGTTGGGTGGAGTGTTGTTCTGCTTTAGAGGTGTCAGTGAATCAGGGTCCAGGGATAGTGCTGGGTAAGGCACAGAAGTGAGAGGCAGTCATATGACAAGACTGGGAGCCAGTGAAGGCTAGGATGACATCTCGGTATCTATGCGGGGCTTGTACTCAGAGATCCATGTGATTGAGATAAATTATGATGGTGGTTCATTTATGAGCCCTAATTAGGAGGGTGAAGAGAGCTCATTCCAAGAAATCCAGCAGGAAGTTAAATGTCAGGATGCCTTGATTCCAAGTGGGGTAACAAAATTATACTGGTTTGCCTATGACTGAAGAATTTCCTGGGAAGTGCAATTTTCAATGCTAAAGCCAGGAGGGGGTTAGTGAAGTCAGTCAGTCGTGTCCGACTCTTTGTGGCCCCATGGACTGTAGCCTACCAGGCTCCTCTGTCCATGGGATTTTCCAGGCAAGAGTACTGGAGTGGGTTGCCACTTCCTTCTCCGTGGGATCTTCCCGACCCAGGGATCAAACCCGGTCCCCCCACGTTGTAGGCAGACACTTTACTGTCTGAGCCACCGGGGAGGAGGGGGGTTAGGGAAATTAAATAGTCTTGTTTAGGCTTCAGAGACAAAGCAGAGCAGGCCTCTGACCTTGCTTCTAACCTGCCTGGACTCCTGTGTGACTGTGAGTGACTGCCTGCTGTGAGTGCAAGATTTGCAGCACCATAGATAAAATGCGGAGAAATCTTGAGATTGTTGAGTCCCTGGGGGGGACCTGGCCATCCAAGCTCCAGGCTTAGCAACATTCCAAGTTTTACAAGACAAAACAAACAGGATTAACATGAAACCAGGCTTGCAATTTGGTTACAGATTGAAGAGAATATCAGACTGTCTCTGTCCTGGGATTATAAATAGGAACCCTGAACAGCAATCTTTGAAGTCTTACCCACGGAGCAGATGTGCTACCTAGGACACTTTCCCAGTTGAGACTCTAGATGTGCTGTGACACGGGACTTACCAGCACTGTTTAAGTCTGGATGTTGATCAAAACCCAATTTGGTGATGTATCCTTTGCTGTTTTTATTTTCCTTTTCTTTTAATGTTAGTATATTGAAAATAAACTCTATAGTTCTCTAATAAATATTTGTATTATTTATTTGTATATAATGAGTGGCTTATTTTGTCAACAGATCCTTTGAACCTGAGACGAAAGTGAAAATTTTCGGCAAAACAGAGGGTTCTGAGCAAACTGGGATAGTTGGGCAACTCCAGAACTTGCAGAAGATAGTCACCAGTTAAGCAAAAATAGGTAATTTGTTGACTCACAAGGTTAAACCATGGAGTGGGAAGCTCTAAAACTGAGTTTGAAAAGACCCAGGAAGATTATGCAGTTAAGGGATCGCCTGCCTTAAGCTTTCAGGATTTCATCTCTATCAGCCTGAGAAGATTAGAAAAATCTATGCCCAGACTTCCCGCAGAACCTCTGTTCTCACTGGTCTGAGATTGGACTTTGGCTTCAGAAAGTTTTTTTTTAAATCTCTTTTATTTGATTCTTATTTTAAACCGCTGCTTTGTGTGAATAACAGAATAACCCTTAGGTTCCTTAACTTGTCTTTCCATTGTAATCATCTGGTGAGTTTTAAAAATACTGACACCAGTGTTCCACCTCTTGGAGACAAAGGTTTTACTTGTCTAGGTGTGGCCAGGGCTTTTGGTGGTTTTAAACATCAGCAGGTGTTTCTAATGTGCAGACAAATTTGTGATTCAATTCTGATTGTTCTCAGAAAAGCACTGGGATTTGAGCAGGGGAAAAGTAAGGATTTGTGGGTATATGAGTCTTCAGATAGGACCATTTGCAAACCTGATGAGTTAGTCTGTCATCTGCTAGGAGAGAGAGTGAGGGTGAGTACGTGCAGGTGGATTACAACCTGGGACATTTTGCAGGCTTCTGAAATGGGACCCTGACCAGTTAGAAGCTGAGTCTTCCTCAATCTCACTCTCACCCCAGGCTGTCACAGCAGTTTATCAAGGCTTCTGACACATGAGCAGTTAATGTCCTGGATCTGGCAAGTATCAGCTGACTTTTCTATGTTAAATCATTCTTGGCTTTAATTTCCTCTCCCCTCAAATGAAGATGTCTTCCCAGGTTGCTAGTGGTAAGAATTTGCCTGCCAATGTAGGAGATGTAAGAGATGCGGGTTGGATCCCTGGGTTGGGAAGATCTGGAGGAAGGCATGGCAACCCACTCCAGTATTCTTGCCTGGAGAATCCCATGGATAGAGAGGCCTGGCAGGCTGCAGTCCATAGGGTGGCAAAGAGTTGGACACGACTGAAGGGACTTAGCACGCACAAATGTGGATAACACCACATGCTGTGAATGATCTTTGTGTGGTTACTGCAGAGTAAGACATTAGTATTGCGTTGGCCAAAAAATTCTTTTGGGTTTTCCCATAACATCTTACAGAAAAACCCAAATAAACTTTTCGGCCACTCCAATATTTCCCTCTTTCTCACCACTTTGAATATCTGAGTCCCCCTCGGGGACTTCCTTTAACAACGGGGCATTTCTGCTGTGGGTGACAGACAAATGCTCTCAATTTGTGCATTCACAGCTTGCTCTAGCATTCCTACCTGCATCTTTAAGACATTATGATTCCATGATGCCTCATTTCTTGGAATTTGTGAGTTTGCAGTCATGAAACATTTGAATCAAAGCTTAAGGTTTCAGTGAGAGTGACTGTGGGTTTCCACAGTCATGGTTCTGATGTTCAGCAAGTATTACCAGAGGAAAGTTCTTGTGTCTCACACAAAGTAAGGCCAAAAAAATACCAAAACATCAGAGTTTGGAGCAGAAAAAGGTTTATTGCAGGGCCAAGCAAGGAAATGGGTGACTTGAGCCCAAGAAAAACCCTGAACTCTCTGAATGATTTCAGCAAAACATTTCTAAAGGCCAGGTGAGGGAGAGGCATGGTTAGTTGTTACCAACTTCTTGGTATGGAAGTCCTTTGTTCTTCCAGCTGTCCACATAGGTCAGGTCACAATGTTCCTGTAAACCTCCAACAAAACAAATGCTATTCTCTGTTCTGCAACTTTTTATCTCTATATGAATGGACTCTTAAAGGTCAGAGCCCTGAGAAAGTGTTATCATGTATATTTCAGGCTATGGGCAACATTCTTTTACAAAAGATGCAGAGCCAGCATGACTAAGCATGGGCAGCAGAGGACAAGGGTTAGAGCTAAAGGAATAGATCCAATATGGAATCAGATTGGTTCTTTCCTAGTACATCAGTACAAATCCAAACCTTCAAGTGACCATAATCTTCAAATATCATGACTCAGCAAATTTAAAATTACGTGATTCATAGATATTCAAAATCCATTATTCAGTGATTCTCTGACATTATGACACTGATTTTCTATTTTGGTGATCTGTACACAGAAAGAATATTAATAAATCTAAATCTATAGTAACTGTACCACAAAAGAATAGGACTGTTTCTGGGACCGGGAGGAACAAGTAGATGGGGCTTCTGCAGAGGATTCTGCACTCCATATACCAGCAGATTTGGAAAACTCAGCAGTGATCACAGGACTAGAAAAGGTCAGTTTTCATTCCAATCCCTAAGAAAAGCAATGCCAAAGAATGTTCAAGCTACCACACAATTGCACTCATCTCACATGCCAGCAAAGTAATGCTCAAAATTCTCCAAGCTACACTTCAACAATATGTGAACCGTGAACTGCCAGATGTTCAAGCTGGTTTTAGAAAAGGCAGGGGAACCAGAGATCAAATTGCCAACGTCCATTGGATCATAGAAAAAGCAAGAGGATTCCAGAAAGACATCTACTTCTGCGTCACTGACTATGCTAAAGCCTTTGACAGTGTGGATCACAACAAACTGGAAAATTCTTCAAGAGATGGGAATACCAGACCACCTTACCTACCTCCTGAGAAACCTGTATGCAGGTCAAGAAGCAACCAGTTAGAACCGGACATGGAACAACGAACTGGTTCCAAATTGGGAAAGGAGTATGTAAAGGTTGTATATTATCACCTTGCTTATTTAACTTAAATGCAGAGTACATCATGCAAAATGCCAGACTGGATGAAGCACAAGCTGGAATCAAGATTTCTAGGAGAAATATCAATAACTTCAGATAGGACCTTTTATAATAGGCACTTTCTTGCGTTTCTTCATCTAACTGGGGATTTACCATCTAACTGTGTCTCCAATATTCTATTCTCTTTCAATCTGGAAGTCATGTGTTCATCTCTTATTCTTTTATTCATTACTTTCTTCTGTTTTAAACAATTTATCTGTTGAAGAATTGAGCCACACACCACACCTCCCAGGTCTGCTGCAGCCAGATACCCTATCCCCACAGCAGGCCACTGCTGACCCATGCCTCCACAGGAGACACTCAAACACAGATCTGGCTCAGTCTCTTGTGGGAGTAACTGCTCCTTTCCCTGGGTCCTGGTGCACACAAGGGTTTTGTTTGCACCCTTAGAGCATCTCTGGCTGGTATGAGTTTTAATTTTGACAAATGAATAGAGTCTTCTATCAATCAGCACAGAATCACCTTAACCATTTCATATCAAACAGTTTTATTATGTCCAAAGCTCCCCTGTGCTACCCTTTTAAATAAACCCTCTTCCAATGCAAAACAACCCCTGATCTCCTTTCCTTTCTATAATTTTATCTTTTCCAGTGTTATATATAATTGAATTACACAATAGGCTATCTTTTGGATCTTTCTTATTTCATTTAGCAAAATGCTTTTAAGAGTCATCTATAATTTGGCATGCATGAATAATTTGCTTCTTTTTGTTGATGAAAAGTACTCCATTAGATGGATGTTTCATAGATTAATTATCTATTCATCATGTCAAGGACATTCGCATTACAGGCTTTCGTGTGAATGTACATTTTCATTTCTCTTGGATAAATACACAGGAGTAGGACTCTTTGTCATAGAGTAGGTGTGTGATTAATTTTATACAAAATTGTCCAATTCTCCTCAATCTAGACCAGAGATAGGTAGAAAAAGTAAACAGGCCCCAGTCACAGCAAGCAATCTGGCCCCTGAAACCTCTTAGTCTCTGTGAGTAGAAGACTGTTTCCCTCACCCAAAGACACCGAGGAAGTGTATAAGGCATGCAAACATGGTACTGCCCTCCCTTGCCAAAAAAATGCCCATGTGTCCCGCCTGGAGAGACCTCTTCTGCTCCTCAGGCAGCACTGGTTGACAATACTAGGATCCTCAGGGGGCCAAATAAACCAAACAGGAAAATAGCACTGCTAAGTCCCTGAACCGGAGAAGGCAATGGAACCCCACTCCAGTACTCTTGCCTGGAAAATCCCATGGAGGGAGGAGCCTGGTAGGCTACAGTCCATGGGGTCACAAAGAGTCCGACGCTACTGAGCGACTTCACTTTCACTTTTCACTTTCATGCATTGGAGAAGGAAATGGCAACCCGCTCCAGTGCTCTTGCCTGGAGAATCCCAGGGACAGGGGAGCCTGTTGGGCTGCCATCTATGGGGTCGTACAGAGTCGGACATGACGAAGTGACTTAGCAGCAGCAGCAGCAGCAAGTCTCTGAACACTAAACTGCCATTGGGACCACAACTCACAAAATTTGTATAAGAACCCCACACTAAATCTGCAAAGGGTGAGAGCATGCTAAATCAAAATATTTAAATAGGTCAGAGCCTCCTAATCTAATGAGAAAATAGTAAGAATACAGTTGAAGGTCACCTGTCATACTAAGAATCACCTTAAATGAGAAAAGGCAACTAATTGACACCACCACCAAGATGATTCAGCTCTTTAACTTAGTTGAAAGGACTTTTAAAGCAGTTGTCATTAAAACATTTCAATAATCAGTTACAAATTCTCTTGAAACAAATGAAAAAAATTGAAGTTTTCAGCAAGGAAACAAAAGCTACAAAAATAACTCAGTGAAAATTATAGATTTGAAAAATACAGGACAGAGAAAAAAATAACCCACTGAATGAGCTCAATAGTAGAACGGAAATTGCAGAGGATAGAATCAATGAACTTGAAAATGTACTAATAAGACTCAGCCAATCTGAACATCAAAGAGAAAATATATGGAAAAAAGTGAATAGAGCCTCAGAGATGTGTGGGAAAATAACACAGAATCCAACAATCATATCATCCAAGTCCCAGAAGGAGAAGAGAAAGATAATGGGGCAGAAAGAGTATTTGGAAAAAATAATGGTTTGAACTTCCCTGGAAGTCCAGTGGTTAAGATTTCACTTTCCAATGCAGGGGGTGCAGGTTCAATCTCTGGTCAGGAAGCTAAGATCCCACATGCCTTATGGCCAAAAAACCCCAAACATAACACAGAAACTATATTGTAACGAATTAAATAAAGACTTTAAAAATGGTCCACATTAAAAAAAATTTTTGTAAATAAAATCATGGCTGAATATTTCTCTGATTTGGCAAAAATTACAAACTTAAAGCCCCAAAAGACTAAGAAAATCCAAACAAGATAAACCCAAATAATCATTTTAAGATACATCATAATGAAATTTTTGTAAACCAAAGAGAAATATCTGGAAAGCAAGCAGAGAGAAACAATACATTATCAATAAGGAAACACCAACTCAAATAACAACAAAATTCTTTCTGGAACCCATATCATAGAGGCATAAGAAAGTAGCACAAGATTTCTCAAGTGCTGAAAGAAATGATCTGTCAACCAAAAATGATGTATCTAGTGAAGATATCCTTCAATAATACAGAAAAATGAAAACATTGTCAGATGAGGGAAAACAAGAATTTGATGCTAGCAGACCTATTCTTAAAGAGTGGTTAAAGCAAGTACTTCCCTGATATCAAGGCTTCCCTGATAGTTCAGTTGGTAAAGAATCCACCTGCAATGCAGGAGACCCCAGTTCGACTCCTAGGTTGGGAAGATACACTGGAGAAGGGATAGGCAACTCACTCCAGTACTCTTGGGCTTCCCTTGTGGCTCAGCTGGTAAAGAATCTGCCTGCAGTGCAAGAGATCTGGGTTGGATCCTTGGGTTGGGAAGATCCCCTGAAGAAGGGATAGGCTACCCACTCCAGTATTCTTGGGCTTCCCTTGTGGCTCAGCTGGTAAAGAATCTGCCCACAGTGCGAGAGACCTGGGTTGGATCCCTGGGTTGCGAAGATCCCCTGGAGAAGGGAAAGGCTACCCACTCCAGTATGGCCTAGACAATTCCACGGGCTGTATAGTCCATGGGGTCGCAAAGAGTCAGACACAACTGAGCAACTTTCACTCACTCACTAAAGCAAGTACATCAAACGGAAGGAAATGATAAATGAAGGTAAATAATGGTAAAAGTAAAAATATAGACATTATTTTTTCTTTCCCTAATGAGCTTTATAACTCATATTTAATGATTGAAACAAAAACTGTAACACCATCTGACACTCAGACAATGGCTTTTAAAAATGGGGCAAAGTACCTAACTGAAATTGAGGTTTCCACACATAACACTAAGTTGTAAAATAGTGATATCAGTAGCTATCATAAGTCACATATCTGTATTGTAATACCTACTCAGAGAAACTAGAATGAAAAATATATAAAATGTTACACCCAAAAGCACTACAAATAAATCAAGGTAGAATCTTAAAAAGTGTTCAAAATCCACAGGAAGGCAGGAAAAGAGACAGGGGAATGGGAACCAGAGGAAACAAACAGAAAACATTTTTAAAAGGCAGTCTTAATATCTATAATATCAATAAACACCCTATATACAAGTGGTCTAAATATACCAATGAAAAGACAAGAGTTTGGTAGAGTGGACTTAAAAAAACAAAAACAAAAACAGGGCCCAACTACAAATTTTATATAAGAGACTCACTTTAAATTCAGTGACATAGGTACGTTGAAATGAGGGGGAAAGACGCCATGTAAACATAGCTTTTTAAAAGAAAGATTGAGTAGGTTAATATATAAGTAGACTCCAGAGCATAGAAAATTGCCAGAGACAGAGAAGGATGTTCCATGATGATAATTGGTGGATTTATAATCCACCAAAAAGACACAGTGATCCTGAATGTGAACTAGCCAATCGCAGAGCTTCACAGTACACGAAACAAAAACTGATGGAGGTGCCAGGAGAACTAGACTCATCTACAGTTACAGCTGGAGATTTCAACACCCATCCCCTCCGACTAGGAAAGTAGGAAGGAGACACAAGATTTGAATGACACAAAAAACAGGATGTAACTGACACACAGAACAGTCCGCAAAATGACAGAAAAGAACACACATTTCCCCCCCCAAGTTCTCTTGGAAGTTTCACCAAGATAAACCTGGGGCCAAAAATCAGACTCACTAAATACCAAGGAACCAAAGTTGTATCAAGTGTGTGTTCAATATGAGTGTACTGTGATTATAGAATCATAATAGTCTCAAACTAGAAATTAATAGTAGAAAGACAGCAGGAAAATCTCTATACATGCAGAAAGTAAACAACACTCTAAATAATTCTTGGGTCAA
This sequence comes from Bubalus kerabau, assembly GCF_029407905.1. NCBI lineage: Eukaryota > Metazoa > Chordata > Mammalia > Artiodactyla > Bovidae > Bubalus > Bubalus kerabau. The sequence goes on from NC_073642.1 coordinate 30,320,258, forward strand.
AAGGGAAATCTGAAAGAAAATTGAAAAACACATAGAACTGAATGAAAGTGAAAATATCATATCAAAGTTTGTTGGTTGCAGCCAAAGCAGCATCAAGAGAGAAATGTATACTGCTAAATGTTTATATTAGAAATTAGGAAAGGTCTAATTAAATAACTTAAGTTCCTACCCAAGAACTATGAAAATAAGATAAAAATAAATCCAAAGCAAGAAAAAGGAAGGGACTAACAAAGATAAGATAAATCAGTGAAATTTCAGACATGGGAAAAATAAATGAAACAAGTAGCTGGTTCTTTGGGGGAAAAAATCAATAAAATTGATGAATCTCTAGCAAGTCTGAAAAAAATACAGAGAGAAAATTCAAATCATGAATGTTAGGAATGAAACTGAGGATATTATTATTCAATACGTAGTCTGCAGTCATTAAAAAGATAACAGTGGGATGGTTTGTGCAATTACTCATAAATTTGACAACATAGAAGAAGTAGACCAATTCCAAAATAAAATTCCCAAACTACAAAAACTCATGCAAGATGAAATAGGTCATTTGAATATATCTACAATCATTAAAGGGATTGAGTCTGCAATTTAGAATCTCTGGAAAAAGAAATCTCCATGTTCATATGATTTCACTGAAGAGTTATAAAAAAGCATTAAAAGAAATAAATCAATATTATGCAATCCATTTCAGAAAAAAGCAGAGGAAGGGCTTCCCAACTCATTTTTTTTGAGGCCAGTATTACCCTGATTCTGAAGCTAGGCAAAAATAGTATAAGAGAAAAGACAATTACAGACCAATATCTCCCATGAATTTAGCTGCAAAAATCCTCAAAAAAAAATTAGCAACTGGATCTATCGAAGTGTAAAACTCATGACCAAGTGAGATTTATTCCAGGATGCAATCTTAGTACAACATTTGAAATCAACTGATGCAATCCATCATGTCAACAAGTTAAGGGGGGAAAGTCATATGATTTTATCAATTGATACACAGGAAATACATTTTACAAAGTCTATCTCTCATTTATGATTTAAGAATTTTTTTTTAGCAATTGAGAACTGGGAGGAATTGTCTGAATTTGATAAAAAGCATTTACAGGAAAAAAAAAAACACAACTATAGCTAATATTATACTTAATGCTTCTTTACTCCCCTAGGATTAGGAACAGGACAAAAATACCAACTCTCACCACTCTTATTAACACAGTACTGAAAGTTCTAGCCATTTAATAAATCAACAAGGACCTACTGTATAGCACAGAGAGCTCTACTCAATATTCTATAATAATATACCTGGGAAAAGAATGGATATATGTATATGTATAACTGAGTCATTTGATTGTATACCTGAAACTAACACAACATTCCAACCAGTCCATCCTAAAGGAAATCAGTCCTGAATATTCATTGGAAGGACTGATGCTGAAGCTGAAACTCCAATACTTTGGCCACCTGATGCAAAGAACTGACTCATTGGAAAAGACCCTGATGCTGGGAAAGACTGAAGGCATGAGGAGAAGGGGATGACAGATGATGAGATGGTTGGATGGCATCACCAGCTCGATAGACATGAGTTTGAGTAAGCTCCAGGAGTTGGTGATGGACAGGGAAGCCTGGTGTGCTGCAGTCCATGGGGTTGCAAACAGTTGGACACAACTGAGTGACTGAACTGAACTGAACACAGCATTTTTAATCAACTATACTCCAATATAAAATAAAAATTCAGATCAGATCAGTCGCTCAGTCGTGTCCGACTCTTTGCGACCCCATGAATCGCAGCACGCCAGGCCTCCCTGTCCATCACCAACTCCCGGAGTTCACTGAGACTCACGTCCATCAAGTCAGTGATGCCATCCAGCCATCTCATCCTCTGTCGTCCCCTTCTCCTCCTGCCCCCAATCCCTCCCAGCATCAGAGTCTTTTCCAATGAGTCAAATTAATTTTGTTAAAAAGGCAAAAAAAAAAGCACACTAATCAGAAAAAGGAAGCTATAAAACTATTTCTATTTGTAAATGATCTGATTATCTATGTAAAAATCCCAAGGATTCTCTTAAAAAAACTCCTAGAATGAATTAGTTCAACAAGGTCCCAGTTTACAAGGTCAACACACAGATATCAATCAGATTTTTATATACTAACAATTGTAGAAACCACAATAACACTGACAATCACTCCAAATAAAATGAAATGTTAGGCATGCACGTAACAAAACCTGTGTCCTATCTATGTGCCTAAAATGACAAAACACTGCTGAAAGATATAGAGAAGACCTACGTTAATGGAGACATGTATCACGTTTATGTGTTGAAAAACTGAACATAGTAAAAATGTCAATTTTCCCAAAATTGATCTATATGTTTAATCCAATTCCTATAAAAACCCTAGCAAGAATTTGTGTAGATATAAACAACTTATTTTAAAATTGATGTAAATAGGCATAGGCTTTAGAATAGCTGAAACAACCTTGAAAAGAGGAATAAAATGAAAGGAAACATTGTACTTGATATTAAGGTTCACTATACAGTAATCAAGACGTTTGTTATTGGGGAGGGATGAACACAGATCAATAGAACAGAATAGAGAATCCAGAAACAGACCTTCAAAAACATGCTTAACCGACTGTGGCAACGGTGCAAAAGCAGCTCAATGGGGGACGGATCGCCTCTTCAACAAATGGTGCTGGAGCAACGAGAAACCCATGGGGGGAGAAATGGACCCTTACCTAAACTCAGACCTTACACCTTATACCAAAATTAACTCAAAATTCTTCATAGCCTTAAATATAAAATGTTAACTATAAAGGTTTTGGAATCATATAGGAGAAAAACTTCTGAATCTAGGGCCAGGCAAAGTTTTCTTTGACTTGACACCAAAACATTGATAATTCAGAGCTAGTCGAAATTAAATACATTTGATGTAGCTGTTAGTTGGAAGAAGGAAAGCCAGGCTAGCACTGGGAACTTGAAGCTTACATCCTTTTCTTCTCGTTTCTGCAGTTCTGCAGTGTTTCCTTTTGACAGGTCTTCTTGCCTAGGTTGTGAAGCTCTTTGGCTGAGATGAGTGACAACCGGGAGAACAAAGAACTGAAGCAGAGATTAAACTTCTATTGTGAAGAGATGCATGAGAACAAAGGGCAGAAGGAGACACAATAGAGAAAGGAGGCGCCAAGTCAAACCCCAGGGGAATCTGGAGTTTAGAATTCAGAGGCAAAGCTTATACCTCTAGAACTCCCCCTTAGTAATGCATGTGACTTCAATATATTTCAGGGAAAAGACCACGTGAGTCCAGATCAGGGTCTGACGACTCCAGTGCCACACTCTCTCACACGTCCTGAAGCACAAGCCCCACCAGACAAGGGCAAGCCACCACTCTGTGAGAACCTCTTCACTCCTAAAAGCCGGGTGAGCCAGCCTATGCTTTCTTCAACAGGGAAGCTCCCCTCCTGAAGCTCTAAGCATCTGAAGCTCACACCTGGCCCCTTCATTGGTAAGATGACCTCACTGGCTCTGGTAAACATTAATCCCTTCACCCTGGAGTCTAGAAAACAATTCCTTAAATCCAACGGCAAGAGGAAAACCCAAGGTGATCTAAAGGAAGCTGGTCCAGAGAAGAGAAGACAAGGTAGAACAAGTGTTCCCTGCCAAGAGACATGTTGTATGAGAAACCAACATGGCTACCCGCTATGAAAAAGATTTCTTGGAGGTAGAAAAAAATGGGATTGGGGAATTTGGAACAGTCTACAAGTGCATTAAAAGGCTGGATGGATGTGTTTATGCAACAAAATGCTCCATGAAAACTTTGGGAGGATTATCAGATGAGAATTTGGCTATGCATGAAGTTCATGCCCATGTGGTGCTGGGGCATCACTCCCGTATGGTACCTTACTACTCTGCATGGGCACAAGATGACCACGTGATCATTCAGAATAAATACTGCAATGGTGGGAGCTTGCAGGCTACTATATCTGAAAACGCAGTCTGGCAATCATTTCCAAGAGCCCAAACTCCAGGATATCCTTCTATAGATTTCCCTTGGGCTTCAGTACATCCACAACTCTGGCATGGTGCACCTGGACATCAAACCTAGTAACAACTTCCTTTGTCATAAGATGCAAAGTGACTTTCTCATAGTCCCATAAAAAGGTTGAAAATGAAGCTGATTGGTTTCTCTCTGCCAATGTGATGGATAGAATTGGTGACTTGGGTCATGTGACATCAATAAGTAAATCCAAGTGGAAGAGGGACACAATCACTTCCTGGATATTGAGATTTTGCAAAAGAATTATCAGCACCTTCCTAAAGCAGAAATTTTTGTCTTGGGATTGACCATTGTCGCGGCCGCAGAAGCAGAGTCATTACCCACCAATGGCACCATGAGGCATCACATCCATGAGGGAATCTTCTGGACATTTCTCAGGCGCTCTGCAAAGAACTTCACAGACTACTTAAGAACGTGATCCACTCCGATCCATCAGAGAGAACTTCTGCAGCAAAGGTCAAGTTCTCTGTCTCTCTCTGGGGGAAAACAGAAGAGCTTCAGCAGCAGTTGAGCTTAGAAAGGTTCAAGAGAGTCACACTGGAAAGGGGACTGAAAGAAGCCCAGCTGGCCTGGTCCCTCAAGAAATGCCACAGAGTCCCAGGGGTCACTGGGACCCCCACAGGATCAAGAAGCACCATATGCCTGCTGGGAGGAAAGAGTGCCAAATCAAGTTTCACTGGGGCAGGCTTCCTCATAAGAACTCCTTTCACACCAACTCTCCTTCCCCTCCCCCCTCCTCCCAAATAGATACTGACTGTGTCAACCTTTCTCTTGTAAAGGGAGAAACCAATGGTCTTGAGTGCTGGAGATTTCAAAAGCCACTCCTAATTTAGCATTTTCAGCCAAGATCAGCGCTTCCTAGCAGCACTGGTCACAGGAATTATCACTGGCAGCCATTTCTCTTCTCTCCTGCTACATTCCTAATACCACCTGTCAACGGTTCACTCCTCAGATTTGTTGATGCACAACAAGAAAGCATGGGTTTCTGGATTGAAAGAAACCCCCGTGTAGGATTACAAGGCTGTTTACCTACCTACCAAGGATCCCAGGGACACTCCTGGCAAACAGAAAGGAATTCAGTTTTGTTTGAGTTGAGGTAATATCTGACTTTCACGTGCCTGGATATCAACAATGCTTCCTAGGTTAGATGATTTTATTCCTCAAAGAATTTTCAGTCACTTTGAGCAAGTGGCTCTCCTACTGTATTCTCTGAGTGGAGACAATCCCTTTCTCTGATATTAAATAAATGACTTCACCATTATGTGAGGTGGGTAGAAATAAGACTCTGCATAACTTGAAATTTATGAGCTGTCTATTAACTTATGGAACAAAAACACCAGGTGGAGGGCTTGAGGGAAATTTGATGTGGTTTGTTGTCCCGATATCTATTTGCTTTGACCCTCTTGTAACTGCTATTACTGGTTTTGATTTTCTGAGTGTCACCAATTTCTCCTTTATTGTATCAGAATTTGGCTTTGCTTCCTGTGATTTTATCATATCTTATCCAAAGCCTTTACTCTGTATATATTTTTAAAGGAATAGAATGTTTTTAAATAAAGGTTTCTATCTCGTCCTAAGCCAAAAAAAAAGGGGGGGCAGGATAAATACGCCTGTGAAGAGAATGCATATACAAGCAACTGACTGATAAAACATTTCCAAATCACATGTCTATCAACAGATTAGTAGCTAGAAGATATAAGCTCAGCAGTCAAAAGAAAATCCAATTAGAGAATTGGCAGACTATACGAACAGACATGGCAATGAAGCACATGAAAAGATGCTCAGCCTCACCAGCCATCAGAGAAATGCCAATTAAAACCACAATGAAATATCACTATAAGAATGTCTAAAATTTAAAAATGTGATACCACAAAATACCATTGAGAATGCAGAGAAACTGCTTCACTCATACTTTGCTGGTGGGAATATAAATGGTACAGCCACTCTGAAACACCATTTGACAGTTTCTCAGAATACTAGACATGCAATTTCCATATGACCCAGAAATTGAGCTTTTATCTCAGAGAAATGGAAATTAGTGTCCACACAAAAATCTGTCCTTTAATAATAAGAGCAGTTTTATTTACAGCAGCTAAAAACTAGAATCTGCTCAGATGCCCTTCATCAGGTTAATAAACTGTGGTTGATATAAGTATACCATGGAATACTACTTGCTAATAAAGAGGAACTATTAGCACATGTAACAATTTAGAAACTCTAGGAAATTATGCTGAATATAAAAAATCCCCAGAGGTTATGTACTATATGGTTACATTTATATAACTTTTAAAATATGATACATTTTAGAAATAAAGGACATGTTAGTTGTTGCCAGAATTTAGAGATGAAAGCAGGGTGTGAGGAAATAAGTGGGTTTTAAAAGATCAACAGAAGGCATCTTTGTTGTGTTGTAATTTCTTAGTGTGTTGATGAAGGCAGTGGATAAAGAACATATAGGGGTGATAAAATTCCCCTGAAGTCTTAACACACACTCATACAAATGAGAATAAGTAAGATGGGAAATCTAAATAATGTCAGTGGTTTGTATGAAGGTGAATATCCTAGTTGTGATACTATACTATAGTTTTGCAAAATGTTACCATGTTGGAAACTCCTGCAAACATATGAGGGATATCTCTTTATTATTTATTACTACTGCATGTGAATCTATGTTTATCTCAATGAAAATTTCAATAAAAATAATTTAATAAACCTGTCACATTTTCCCCAAAGTGGCTGTATCATTTTTGCATTTTCACCCACAATGTGTATGAGTTTCAGTTGCTCTCCATCCTTGTCAGCACAAAGTATAGCCATCTTTTTGTGTGTGTGATTTTATAGTCATCCCTCGGTATCCACAGGGGTTTGGTTCCAGGACCTCCAAAGATACCACCATCCCTGCGTGCTCAAATCCCTTACAGTTGGTGCTTGATTATGCATGGGCAGATTCAACCAACCACAGATTGCAAAGTATTTTCCATCTGCTGTATTTTCCATCTTCTTGAATTCTCAGATAGGGAGGGTTGGTTGTAATTTCAATTTCACTAGTGGATAAAGATAGTAAACATCACATCTGTTTATATGTTTACTTGCCACCCTCACATCTTCTTTAGCGAAAAATCTCTTCAGAACTTTTGTCAACTAACATTAAGTTGTTTGTTTTCTTATTGTTGGGTTTTGAGAGTTCTTTCTATTCTGAATGCAAGTCTGTTGTCAGAGATGTGATTAGTGAATATTTTTCTCCTACTCTGTGCTTTTATTTTCACTATCTGAACAGCTTTATTTAATAGAAAGATGTGGGTGAAGATATATCTTTTTTGCACATGGACATAAAATTTTTATAAAACCCATGTGTAAGATGTCTATCTTTTCTACATTGAATTGCCCTTTATATTTTTAAGAATCAGGTGACTGTATTTGTCTGCCTTTATTTCTGATATTTTTGTCTACTATATCTCATATCTTTATCCTATTTATTTATCTATATGTCCATCCTTTTACCAATATCCACTATTCTGAATATTGTAATTTTATAGTAATCCTTGAAATATAGTAGTATGAGTAGTCTATGTTCTCCCAGCCCCAAATTGAATTAACTAGTTTCTTTGCTTTTTGTATAAACTTTAGAATAAGCTTGTTAATATCCTTCCCAAAAACTTACTTCAATTTTTGTTTGTAATTTCACTGAATATATGGTTCAAATTTGGAAAATTGATATCTTAAACAATATTATGTTTCCCATCCCATGAACATGGTATGTCTTTCCCTTTGTTTAGGTTTTCATTGATTGCTTTCATCAACATTTTGTAGTTTTCAAATTGCAGATCTTGCACATATTTTGTTAGATTCATATTAAAATATTCTATTATTGGTGTTATTGTACATGGTACTGATTTTTAAATTTCAAATTTCAATCGTTCATTGCTTTTATATAGAAACACAACTGACTTTTTAAGGTTGACTTTTTGTACTGTGAACTTGGGAAGCTCATTTATTAGTTTTAGGTGATTTTTCTTGATTCTTTGGGATTTTTCTATGCATATATCCCTATGAAAAGGACTAGTTTTATTCCTCTCCTCCATCCTTATCCCTTTTTGTTGTTTTATCACATTTGGTAAAACTTTTCACCTTGACTATGTGTGCTCAGTGATGTCCGATTCTTTGTGACCCCATGAACTGCAGCCCACCAGGCTCCTCTGTCCATGAGATTCTCCAGGCCAAAATACTAGAGTGGGTTGCCATTTCCTTCTCCATTCATGTTGACTAGGAACAGTGAAAGAGGTCATCCAAGCATTGTACCCAGTCTAAGGGAAAGGACATTTTTTTTCTTTCACTTTTAAATATGATGCTCGCTGTTTTGTTGTTGTTGTTTGTTTATTCTTTGTTTGTCGATCGTGATTTTTATCTGGTTAAAGAAGTATCCTTTTTATTCTTAGTTAGCTGAGAGTTTTTATTATGAATGGATGTCATTGTGGATACACTATAGAAAGGAGATAGATCCCAACCAAAATTTGGTTCAGATGATGCCAGACATATATCAAAAGAATAATAAAAATTTATTAATTGCATGATGAAGGCTTTCTGGGTAGAGCAGAGCAGGCTCCCAAGCAAGTCCTTAAGTGGCTTGGGATTTCTATTGTGCTTAGGGCATGGGGCTATGGTGGGAATTCACACTTAACTGGCCAGTGCTTGCATTGTTTGGACTTTTCACTGACACCAATGGGAGGAACACACAGGCTTTTTTATCAGCGTTCGAAGATGTGAATCAGAAGGAAAAGGGGAAACGATGGAGTCGAAAAGAATAAATATCAAACACTGTAAATGGAGTCAGACAGTATTACAGATGTTTAATTTGTCAAATGCTGTTACTATATCTATTGAGAAGATCAAATACTGTTCTTATTTAGTCTGTTAATAAAGTGAAACATTTTGATAGATTTTTTTAAATGGTGATGATCTTGCATATTGGGATAAAATCCACTTGGCTGTGAGGTATTATTTTTATATATTGCTAGTCTTTATTTGCTAGCATTTTCTTGAAGATTTCACATCTATGTTCATTAGGGATATTGATCAACAGTACTTTTTTCTTGTAATGTCTTTGTCTGGTTTTGTTATTAGGATAATGCTGGCATCATTAAGTGTTTGGAAGTAATTAATAATAGTTTAATTCTTGAGAAATTCTATACAACTCATATCAATTTTTCTTTAAATATTTGGTAGAATTCATCCCAGAGAAATCATCCGGGCCTAGTGTTTCTCTTTGGGAAGATTTTAAACTATGAATTTGATTTTTAAATTAAGCTTAGAACTATTTGGGTTGTATAGAACTACGGGAGTTGGTGATGGACTGGGAGGCCTGGCGTGCTGCAGTCCATGGGGTCTCAAAGAGTCGGAAACGACTGAGCGACTGAACTGAACTGAACTGATTTGGGTTTCATATTACTGATCATCATTCATTTTATGAAATCTGATTTTCTTGAAATTAATATAACTACTCTGGCTTTCATTGATTTAGTGTTTTCTCTAGGCAGTACTACTTGTATATCTTTCTCCATTCTTTTAGTTTTTGTCTATCTATGTAGCTATTTTTGAGGTACACTTCTAGAAAACAGCATATACTTAGGTCTTTATTTTATATCTATTCTGACAATCTCTATATTTTAATTAGTGGTTTCAGACTTTTCACATTTAGTATCATTCTTTGTGTTTGAGGATTATAATCTATCTTGTTTGCTATTTTCTACTTGATCCATCTGTTCTTTGTTTTTCTTTTCCTCTTTTTCTATCTTCTGCCTTGTTAATTCAGAGCATTATGAGATTTCAATTTACCTTCTCTATTAATTTATTATTTACACCTCTTTAAAATCTTAACATTGCCTTAGGCTTTATTTTTTAGTTAATCAGTCTACCTTAAAGTAATATTATATTGCTCCACAAAGAATTTAAGAACCTTACAGCAGTACCAATTTCTTCATATGATTCATTGTTGTCTTACTTTTTACTTTTGCATATGCTATAAATGCATTCTGCATTGTTATTCTTTAATTTAGACCAGGGGCTGACACACTACAGGCTAAAGGATCTCATTGCGGGTAAAATTGTATTGTAACATAACCATGCCCACTCATTTATGTATTTTTTATGGATGTAGTATAGCAGCAGAGCTAAGTTTAGCTGAGCCTTGAACAACATGAGGCTCGGGGACACTGACCCTCTATGCAGTTGAAAATCCATCTATTTATAGTCCTTCCTCTGTATATGCAGTTCCTCTGCATCCACGGATTCAATCATACATTCAACATATGGGTGATGTAATACTTTAGCATTACTATTTTTTAAAAATCTGCTTATAAGGAGATGCTCACACTTTAAACCTTTGTTGTTCAAGGGTCAAATACAATTTCAACACACACCCTAGAACTCACGAGCCATCAAAAGTGTGACCCTTTAAAAAACTTTCCCAACCCTGCTTTAGGCACTTATCTCTTATTCAATTAAACATTTTAAAATATGCATATTTTTAATTTACCTTCAATCATTCCATTTACAGAAGTCCTCATTTCTGCATAGATTCCATGTTTAAATATGTGGTCATATTTTTTTGCTTGATCACTTTTTTCCTCTTGTAGTGCGAATATGTTGGTAGTAGATTCTCTCAGCTTTACTTTGAGCATATCTTTATTTCTTCTTCATTTTTGAAAGGTATTTTCACTTTGTATAGAACTTTGGGTTGATGGTATTTTTCCCAGCTCTTTAAAGATGTCACTCTATAGCCTTCTAACTTGCTTTGTTGCTGATGAGTCCACTGTTATTCTTCACTCTGTTCCAATTCTTTACTTTGTTACTTACACTTGGTGTTTCTCTTCTGCAGCTACCTATAATTTATTTTTCTTTTGTTTTCAGTAGTTTTAGTGTAATATGAACAGAGACATGTTTGTGTGTGTATGTGCATTGATATTTATCCTTGAGGTTCTCTGAGCTTCTTGTATCTATGTTTTGGTGTCTGTAATTAATTTTGGAAAATTCTTGGTTACTATTAATTAAAATATTTTTTATTTCTCCATTTTCTCTCCCTTCTTCTGGGATTCCAATAGCATGTAGTTTAGAAAGTTCGATTGTCCCAACTTTTTCACTCTCTCCCTTCAGTTTGGAAAATTTCTATTGACCTATCTACAAGTTCTTTAATTCTTAGCATGGATGGTTCATTAAAGGCTTTCTTTATCCTGTTACTATTTTTTTTTCTACTATTTCCATTAATTCTTTTTTTTTAGCTTCAATCTTTCTGCTCAAATAACTCATCTTATCTTGTATAGTGTCCACCTTAAATATATTAATCATAATTATACTAAATTACCTTTCAGATAGTCTCAACATCTGTGCCATATTCATCAGGCTCTGATGATTTTTGTATGTCTTCTGAGTATTATTTTCTTGCCTTTTCATTACCTCAAAAAACTACCAAAAGATGAATATCTTATGTTCAATTGTTTTCATGCCTGGATAAAAGTAAATTTTTTTTTATTTGATATTTGATACACCTTTTGTGTGGGGATTTGAGTTAATCTAGATTTGGCTTGGTTTAAGATTTGGGGTTGTTGTGGTTACTCTCAGTGAAACCCAAGCTTCAAATTCCAGTAAAGATTCCTTTTGTATAAGGGAAATCATTTTTTCTTTTTTTTCCAGAACAGTGTCTGATTCAGAGTTTAAGCTCTTCCTTTTGAACTTTGACTCACGAAGTGTCTTAACACACATTTTCCTGGAGCGTTTTGCTATCATTTCTCATTTAAACATTGTCATCATAGCAGTGGAAAGGGAATTGAAGTCTCTGTTGTTCTGATTAAGCCTCTGTCATTGGCTTGCACTGGGACCCTGGGTCTCAGATGTGTGGCTTTCCTGGTTTTCTTGCACCACCACACTCACCCCCTGAATTAAGTGGCACCTGACTCCCTATTCCCTTCCTGCCAATGCTCTAGAAGAAGAAGCATTTGTTGCCCTTCTGCCCACAAATGAAGGATCTTTTCCAGGGTGCTGATGGAGGAGGAGGATTCAGGTGGAATTTCTTGCCCCCTCACATGGTTGCTCATCCATGTGAGGCTGGCTCACTGCATAACAATAGGAACTTCAGATCTTCTTCTGATCTTTTCTCTAAGTGCCTGGTAGTCTTTACAGAGAAAGAGCCCACAGACAGACCCTGGTCTCCCAATTTCTGTGGCCTCTTAGGGATTCCACACTGTCTCACCTGCCCTCATTTGGTGGTAACTAATTTGTCAATGATACTAGCTGAAGTTTTCTTATCAGGGCCCAGTTGAATAGACCCCAGGGGAGTGAATACCTGCATCACATCTTCCCTTGCAGGCACTGACCCTCCTTAGATTTGGGGTGGTTTGTTGTTCTGTGACCACAGATTTCCAAAGGGTTCAAAATATGCCGTCAATTTGAAGTCATTCTGCCTCTCTTTTGCTGTAAGTGATGTAGCAGCACTGTTTTTATTGCTCACTTTAGAAGGATTTTACTTGCTTCTGCAGCATCAGCTGGGAGCAATGGGTCTTACAAATAAGATTTGGAGATCTCCTGACTCCAAGATAGTCCAAGCAGCTTGACAACTAGATCTGCTATGTGTCTACACTGCAGGCTTCACAAGGGTGATGTAAAAATTAAAGTGAAATTGATTCCTGGGAAGCATGGAACCAGCCACATCCTCATATTTAAGCAAGCAGCTTATTTGCATGGCATTGACTCTTGGGATGAATTTACATAGGAAAATTTAACTGCTAATACTTTACTCATTCGTGCATGCTTAGTCACTCAGTCATGTCTGATTCTTTGCGACCCCATGGACTGCAGCCCATCAGGCTCCTCTGTCCACAGGGGTTCTCCAGGCAAGAATACTGGAGTGGGTTGCCACGCCCTCCTCCAGGTGATCTTCCTAACCTGGAGATCCAACCCAGGTCTCCTGCATTGTAGGCAGATTCTTTACCATCTGAGCCATCAGGGAAGCCCAAGAATACTGGAGTGGGTAGCCTATCCCTTCTCCAGGGGATCTTCCCGACCCAGGAATTGAACCGGGGTCTCCTGCATTATAGGTAGATTCTTAACCAGCTGAACTACCAAGGAAGCCCTATAAAAATAAGTTAAAAAAATTAACTGCTTAAAATTAAAACTTAATAATATCTGTTCCCTCCCATGCCGGTTAAAATAATAATTATTGGTATTATAGAAGAAAAATGTTTCCTAAGCAAAACAAAAATAAACAAAAAAACCACGATTTGTTTAGTTTCATTTTATATTAATTCTATCTTTTTTATATTGGAGTATAGTTGATTTACAATATTGTGTTAGTTTCAAGTGTACAGGCAAAGTGATTCAGTTACACATATACATGTATCTAATTCTTTTTCAAATTCTTTTCCCATTTAGTTTGTTACAAAGTACAGAGTTCCCTGTGCTATACAATAGGTCCTTGTTGCTTATCTATTTTATATACAGTAGTGTGTATATCGGAGAAGGCAATGGCACCCCACTCCAGTACTCTTGCCTGGAAAATCCCGTGGACGGAGGAGTCTGGTAGGCTGCAGTCCATGGGGTCACTAAGAGTCGGACACGACTGAGCAACTTCACTTTGACTTTTCACTTTCATGCATTGGACAAGGAAATGGCAACCCGCTCCAGTGTTCTTGCCTTGAGAATCCCAGGGACGGTGGAGCCTGGTGGGCTGCCGTCTATGGGGTCGCACAGAGTTGGACACGACTGAAGCGACTTAGCAGCAGCAACACCAGCAGCAGCAGTGTGTTTATATTCATCCCAAACTCCTAATTTATCCCTCCCCACCCTTTTCCCCTTTAGTTACCATAAATTTGTTTTCTATGTTTGTGGGTCTATTTCTGTCTTGTATATAAGTTCATTTGTATCATTTTTTTTAGATTCCACATACAAGTGATATCATATGGCATTTGAATTTCTTTTTATGCCTTACCTTACTTAGTATGATAATCTCTAGGTCTATCCATGTTGCTGCAATTGCCGAAGATTTTAATCCACATTTATGATAGTCTTCTTTTTGTCAAATAATATTAATGCCCAAAGAACAACCAGAAACCATAGCAATTTTTTTAAATTTTAACAAGAAAGAAACTAAAAACTCTGTGCCAGCCAATGTTGGGGTTGCTCTAGAGTGTCTATGAGCCTTGGGAGGAATACATGGAGAAGAGAGAGTATAAAATTTAGACAATCTGTGGGTCATGAGGAAAAGTAGCATTACCAGGTCTCAGAAAATCCACTACTTCCATACAGTTCCTGAGGGGTTAAAAAAAAACTTTGAAGGTTTATTCCAGCAGAGTGAGAGAAACACGAAAATAGAAAAAGCATGAAAACAAAGAATTAAAATCTCATAGAAGAGGTGGAAGTTGAACATTGAAACAGTTTGAACATATGGATTTGGGTATAAATAAATGTTGTAAATATGGTAACAAAGCTGCATGCAAAATTCAAAAATTTTTTTAAATTTACATTTAAATACTGACATTTGAATGTTATTAAGTATTAACATTTAAATATTAATCAGTCTTGCAACTTTAAAGCAGGGTTGATGGACTAAAAGTATGTCAAGGGAGCAAAATTCTTCCTTGAATATGAGGGATAAAAGTAATTTTGTTTATGATTTTGCTAGAAAAATCTGATCAGATAAATATAGGCATAAGCATGTCCTTTCATTTCTTCAAGAAATATATTGAGGGCCTGGGATTTTGAATGAGAAGGAGTGATATCTTCTTTCTTGGACTAACTGATAAACAGAGGAGATAAACAACTAACAGCAAAGTAGGAAACTGCAAACTGTGTAGCACTCAGGGCTTTAAGAGCAGAGAATGCTACGAGACACACTCCTGTGTGTCTGTGTGCTTGGTCAGCAAGGTCCTTTCTGAAAGGGTGGCATGTACACAGCACCCTGAAATCTGAGAAAACCCAGATGCACAAAAAGGCTAATGTGTCTTTCAGGCAGGCCCTGAATTTTGAAGAGAACTGAGGTCAGTGGAGAACTGAGCAGTTAGTACAGGGGAAGCCCATCCCATAGCAGAGTGGAAGAAGAGGGGGAAATTTGATGGTGCCCGTGCTAGGGGGTATAGGTCTCCACTGGATGGCAGGAGAGTTACTGCAGGAAGTGAGTGTTGTGTGTATGTGTATGTGTCAGTAATATATTCAAGAAAGTTCAAAAATCAAAACACTTTAATACTTAACACAATGAAGTGTCTCACTTCTACCCCTGTCTGGTCTACCCCACCAACTTCAACCTCAAGCAAACATAAATTCTTCTTTCTCCTTCTTTCTTATATAAAAGATGACATACTATAAAATATTATT
Source organism: Bubalus kerabau (assembly GCF_029407905.1). Lineage (NCBI taxonomy): Eukaryota > Metazoa > Chordata > Mammalia > Artiodactyla > Bovidae > Bubalus > Bubalus kerabau. Next base: position 30,335,654 of record NC_073642.1, read on the forward strand.
TTTAACTTGCTTTTTTCATGCAACAGGATTTTCTGGAGATATTTTTATAGCAGCATATGGGACCTTCCTCAATCTTTTTTTCTTTTGCTGCTTCAAGGAATTCTGTTGTGGTGATAGACCACAGCTTATGTATCCAGTTTCCTCCTGGTGGGCTTTTGAGTGGTTTGCCACACTTTGCTGTTTCAATGTAGCTGAGGATAAGCTTGTATTTATTATGTATGTATGTATGCCCATATGTAAAAACCCACTCAGGAGACAAATTCCCAGAAGGTACTGCTGAATCAAAAGCTAAGTTAAGCATTGTATCATTTTGATATAAATTCACAATTGCCCTGCATTCTGTGATGTAACATTCTGCACTCCTGATGTCAACAAATAAAGCCTATGCTTCTTTAAGCAAGGAAGTGACATAATTTGTCTTGCAATTACAAGAGCCCAGTCCACCCTCTGAGTAGAGAATGTTTTGGAAAGTGAATGAGATCACTTGGAAGGCTTTTATAACTATTCAGAAAAAGCGTTATTGGTGAGTGATGGGGAATCAGAGAGACATGAACAAGTGATAGGTAGACATAGAATTTACAGGATTTGTGGATGATTTGGTTGTGACAAGTTAAGAAAAGGCGAACAAGAGGAATGGCACAAGCAGTGAGGGCCAGGAGAGCAGTGGGGATCCTGAGTGCATTAGGAACCTGTTAGGTTTGGGTTCCCTGTGGGCCATCCAAGCTGAGCTCTCTAGTCAACTACGTAAGTCTGAACCTCAGAAGAGAGAGAGATCTCAGCTGGAGAAGCGGGTGGGAAATGGAACTTCGAGCATAGAAGGAAGCAGGTCACTGGGACAGATGCAGAGAGAGACAAGGAAACATCCCAGGCCTGAGGCAATCTAACCTCAGAGTGAAGCAGGAGAGGGGCACAGCGAGGGGAGCAGTGCATATGCGTGTCCTGAGAGGTGTCATATGGAGAGAGTCTTGGAAAGGCAGGTGGACTGAGCGCCACAGGAGTTCCCTGGGTGGGACAGCATGGAGACCTTCAGCAAGAACCTGCAGGAGACTTCCATCAACCTAAAAGCAACCACTAGGAGCTCGAAGAGAATGTCTCCTTGAACACCACTGTTAGTATTAGTAGCTCACACTAACACTAAAGAGCTGTGCCCAACTCGGCAACCCTGTGGACTGTAGCCCGTCAGACTCCTCTGTCCATGGAATTCTCCAGGCAAGAATACTGGAGTGGGCTGCCATTCCCTGCTCCAGGGGATCTTCTCGACCCAGGAATCGAATCCCAGTCTCCTGCATTGTAGGCAGATTCTTTACTGAGGAAAAGAGCACATGATAACATTGCATAGAAAAAAAAGTAGAGAAACCAAAACAGACAGTAAGGAAGGCAATGACAGAAAGCATAACAAGGTGCTTGTGTACGGGCAGACAGTCAGAAGCGGGACTTGGCATTCACACTTGGCTCGTGGCTGGAGGACTCAGCTCAGCAGGCCCCACCTTGAGCTGGTGCCTCTTCCTGCAGGGCTGATGGAGCAGACAGTGCCATGGGGCCGCGTAGTGATGTTAGGTAGCTGACACTTCTAGGGCAGTTCTTACAATTTAGGTAAGGGGATGGAAGTCTTGCAAGTAAAAATAACTCTGAGACAAGTGGCGAGGAGGGAGACATACCATTCAATATGGTATATGCGTATATATTATATATATGTGTATACATATGTAAAATAAAATGTCATCAAGGGGATTGAAAAATAAATAGTAAGAGTGTAGCAACCAAAAAAGGCAAAGTACAGAGCACTCACAGAAAAAGAAAACAAAGATGTTATTATTCATGTTAGTCTGCTGAGTAACAGGCAAAGTTTGTCTGTTAACACCTCAACTCAGAAAACCCAAAAAACCAGGCACAATGGCTGATAAAATTCCTGTGACATGTGTAGCTCAATTAATGGTATTGTGTCCATGTTCACGTCCTATTTTTGATAATTGTACCATTATCAGCAATTAGGGGAAACTGGGTGAAGTGTTTATAAGAGTTTTTGGCAGTGCTTTTTCCACATTTCTAATTATAGGATAATTAGAATAAGTCTAATTATTCTAAAATAAAAAGTGAAAAATAAATGAGAGTATCCTTTTTCTCCCTGAACCTGTCACCTCTGCCAAGTGCCCTGTGTCACCAAGAGGTGCCGTCCTTCTCCAGTGTCCAAGCTGTGGAGCTCAGCTGTGAACCAAGTCCTCCTCCTCTCACCTCCACCCCCGAGTCCCGTCCACTCTGCCCTAGACAGGTCCACTGCTCCCGTCTCTCCCCTCCTCCACAGAGCCAGGCTCAGTCCCGTGTCATCCACGCAAAGACCCCAGCACCTCTGCAGTGACAGCGGTGCTGCCCCGTCCTCCTCTGCTGCTGCTGCTAAGTCGCGTCAGTCGTGTCCGACTCTGTGCGACCCCATAGACGGCAGCCCACCAGGCCCCCCCGTCCCTGGGATTCTCCAGGCAAGAACATTGGAGTGGGTTGCCATTTCCTTCTCCACTGCATGAAAGTGAAAAGTGAAAGTGAAGTCGCTCAGTCGTGTCCGACTCTTAGCGACCCCGTGGACTGCAGCCCACCAGGCTCCTCCGTCCATGGGACTTTCCAGGCAAGAGTACTGGAGTGGGGTGCCACTGCCTTCTGCTGTCCAAGTCACTGTTCTGAAACAGACCACATCCTTCCTCTTCCTACCTTATACTGCTCTTCAAAGCACTGTGCTCCTGGAGACCCACCTGCCAGTCCCCCTTTAAGTCCAGCCACCTCCACGAGGCAGTCGACCTTCCAGGGGCAGGTGCCAAGACTCTGGCTGCCCAAACAAGCCCCAGGATTCATGGCCATCTGCCGCATCTGTCCTGGACCCCGACCTGGTTTGCCTCAAGCTTCCCTCAAATTCTGCCTCACCCCTACAGCTTTCCTCCAGTTCATCTACCTCCTGGAAGCGTCAATGGCTCTGTCTCTGTGTTCTCACAACACCAGGGGTCTCTTTTGTTTGCAGTGAGGCTGGAAGATGGCTAGTGTTGCCCAAGCCTCACTCAGCTTTATATCCCAAGAGCACAGCTCAGACCTGGGGCAGAACAGATTTGCAGAGGAATGTTGTCACAGTGAACATGCACCAAGGCTTTGTTTGCGTGTGTGCATGCTCAGTCACTCAATTGTGTCCAACTCTTTGGGACCCCATGAGCTATAGCCCACCAGGCTCCTCTGTCCATGGAATTCTCAGGCAAGAATACTGGAGTGGGTTGCCATTTCCTCCTCTAGGGGATCTTTCCGACCCAGGGATCGTACCCGAGTATCCTGTATCTCCTGCATTGGCAGGCAGATTCTTTACCACTTGAGCCACCTGGAAAGCCCCAAGGCTTTGTTTACACCATGTTTAATCATATTTCAAAAGCCATGGAACTTTCTATGAGCCAGAAACAAGCCATTTTCTGCCCTAGGAAGCGACTCTATTATTCACTTTCTCCAATCCCTCTACCAGCCAACAGAAAATGGCCAAGAATATAAAATTGTAATCTACTTAAATATTCTTTACTTTGGAAAAGGACTCAATTCAACATAACTTCGAGTTATCTTCTGCTTCCTTAACAAAATTGGAATCAGTTAAGTTCGCATTGGCAGGCTGGGGGATTGTGCACACTGATGGCAGCCCAATCACCCTGCTCAGCGGCCCATGCAGAATTCATCCGGGAAGGAGCAGAGCAGCAGAGAAGTGCCACCGTGCAGAATGCAGAGCGGATGGTGGCCCTGTCAGGATCTGCGTCCCCAGGACTTGCAGTGGCAAGAGGTGCTGTGGGATCCAGGAGGCTGGAATGCGAGTCCTGTGACTTTTTCTGGATTTTCAGTGCCCCCTTCTGCTCCCCACTTCCTGGGTAAAGTCGGGGGAGTGAGCCTGGAGATCCCACTTCTGATCCTGTTAATCCTGATGCTCGTCATTCTTAGCAGATAATCAGAGAAAAAAAGGAAGCTTTGCCTCAATCCTGCTTCCATTCTGTCTCTTCCTCCCTGTGCACACCACCCCTTCCCCCAGGAACCCACACACATATGCACATGTGCAGCCTTATAACAAGCAGCTTTGCAGTATGCTTCAGCTATTTGGTTTGACACAAAATGTGTTTGGTTTACATATCTTTCCCAGGGAGGAGTTGTTCTCTGGGGTGATCGACAGGGCTGGCCAAACTTGATTTCCTGGGCTCTGCTCTGGCCATTCTTGTCCTTTTGTTAACACACGTGCCCACGAGGAGAAAACTGTGCAGGGAACGACTGACCGAATAGCTTCACAACTGCTATAACTGCACTGAGACTGACCTGAGCGGGAGGGCAGGCACCCCCGACACTCACACAGACGGTGTCTTGCCTGTCGCTTGGACACATCTTTTTTTTAAATTTCATTTTATTTTTAATTGGAGGATGATTACTTTACAATATTGTGATGGTTTATGTCATATATCAACATGAATCAGCCATAATTATACATATGTCCCCTCCCTATTGAAGCTCCCTCCCACTCCCTCCCCATCGCACCCCTCTAGGTTGTCACAGAACACCAGTTTTGGCTTCCCTGCATCACACAGAAAATTCCCAGTGGCTATCTATTTTATGTATGGTAATGTATATGTTTTAATGCTACTCTGTCACATCATCCCACTTTCTCCTTCTCCCACTGTGTTCGAAAGTCTGTTCTTTATGTCTGTATCTCCTATGCTGAGCTGCTAATAGGATCATCAGTACCATCTTTCTAGATTCCGTACATATGCATTAATATATATTTGTCTTTCTCTTTCTGACTTAACTTCACTCTGTGTAATAGGCTCTAGGTGCATCTGCCTCATTAGAACTGACGCACATGCATTCCTTTTTATAGCTGAGTAATATTCCATTGTGTATATGTACCACAACTTCTTTATCTATTCATCTGTCGACGGACATCTAGTTTGCTTCTGTCCTAGCAACTGTAAATAGTGCTGTAATGAACATTGGGGTACATGTGTCTTTTTCAGTTCTGGTTTTCTCAGAAACTGTGCCCGGTAGTGGTATTGTTGGGTCGTATGACAGGTTTACTCCTAGTTTTTAAAGGAATCACCATACTGTTCTCCACAGTAGTTGCATCAAATTTGCATTCCCACCAATAGTCCAAAAGGGTTCCCTTTTCTGCACATCTTCTCCAGGATTTATTGTTTATAGATTTTCTTGATGATAGCCATTCTTACAGGTGTGAGATGGTACCTCATTGCAGTTTTGATTTGCATTTCTCTAATAATGAGCAGTGCTGAGCATTTTTCGTGTGTTTATTAGCCATCTGCATGTCTTCTTTGGAGAAGCATCTGTTTAGTTCTTCTGTCCGCTTTTTGAATGGGTTGTTTTTCTGGCACTGAGCTTCATGAGCTGATTATATATTTTGGAAATTAATCCTTTGTTGTTTCATTTGCTATTCATTTCTTTCATTTTCAGGGTTGTCTTTTAATCTTGTTTGTTGTTTCCTTTGCTGTGCAAAAGATTTTCAGTTTAACTAAATCCATTTATTTACTTCTGTTTTTATTTCCATTAATCTAGGAGGTGGGTCAAAGAGGATCTTGCTGTGATGTATGTCAGAGTGTTCTGCCTATGTTTTCCTCTAAGAGTTTTATAGTTTCTGGCCTTACAGTTAAGTCTTTAATCCATTTTGAGTTTATTTTCGTGTATGGTATTAGGAAGTGTTCTAGTTCCATTCTTTTACATGTAACTATCCAGTTTTCCCAACATCACTTATTGAAGAGGATGTATTTTCTCCATTGTATATTCTTGACTCCTTTGTCAAAGATAAGGTGCCCATAGATGTGTGGATTTATCTTTAGGCTTTCTATCTCATTCCATTGGTTTATATTTCTATTTTTGTGCCATTATCATACTGTCTTGAGGACTGTAGCTTTGTAGTATAGTCTGAAGTCAGGAAGGTTGATTCTTCCAACTCCCTTTTTCTTTCTCAAGATTGCTTTGGCTATTTGGGGTCTTTTGTGTCTCCATACACACTGTGAACTTTTTTGTTCTAGTTCTGTGAAAAATACCATTGGTAGTTTGATAGGGATTGTGTTGCATCTGTAGGTTACTTTGGGTAGTATAGTTATTTTCACAGAATTGATTCTTCCAATCAAAGAACATGGTATATCTCTCCATATGTTTGTGGCTTGGGCACATCTTAAGAGAGAAGTGCTTCTGGTTAAAAGAAAGAAGCCCTGAACATAGAGGAAAGAGCACAAAGCATTTAGCAATAAAGCTGGAATTAGGGTCACTCCAGCCTTTACTGAGGCAGCCTCTGCTTTCGGGCAGAGATGTTTAGGAGGTGCCTGGATGAAGGCCTGGGAACATAACATCATGCCCTCTGCCCTGATTTTCTATCATCCTGTGCTCACCTGAAATCTCATTTGTAGCCACTGTACTGGCAGGCAACTTTTCTGTTGGCAGATATAAGTAGAGTTCCCTAGACAGAGTAAAGGCTCCCCCTGGGGATCTAGCTAAGCAGCATGGACCTGACAGTGCTTTGCCTGTCCTTCCTGGGCACAGGGATGGAGGCCCAAGGCAGTGTTTATGACTGATTTGCACACCCACGTGTGCAACCCTCTAAGTGAGCTGTTGCATGTTTTCTTCTGCCCATTGTAAATTAGCTGGACATATGCACCTAGATTCTCAGCTGACCACAAACATGCAGTGGAAAAGGAAAGGTATCCAGGAAGGCTACATGTTTGGCAAGTTGGCGTCCTTCTCACGGGCTGTTTGCAGGGGCTGCTCTCAGGGCCCAATTTCGTCTCTGCCACACTGGTGTGCCATCCTTCAATGACCTTTCTGAGCAGACAGCTAGAAAAATGCCTCTTTGTGCGCTCACACTGACTTCATTCAATTTTCTGCCTTTTCTCAGCTAATCTTCAGCCTGTAATTTCCTAATGACTTTCCCAGGGCTATTCTGTTGATCGCTAAAAGGCATAGCTGGCCAAGATCCCCCGCCTGTCTATAGTTAGAATTCTGTCAGCATTTCCTTCCTAATTATGAGCCAGTGTCAGGATGTCCCTGGGCATGCAGCATTCTCTAACCAGGAATAGGGCTTGGTAGGGACCCCAGGGAACAGACTACAGCGAAAACTTGGGGCATCCAACCCTGAAGAGTCCCCAGGGCCTTTCTACTCCCTCCACAGCACTCAGGGAAGCAGGCTTGCCTCTGGACCATGTTTATTCCCTACTCAATCTTAACCTACACAGAAGAGCTTGGAAGCAATTTGCCAAAGCGAGGCCCACCCAAGTCTTCACTTATCTTTGCATGCTTGATACCCACTGGCATGTCTTTCCCCTTGACCCTTCCTAAGCGAGACAGCCAGGTCAAAATGCTAAGTAAATGTTTCCTGATTACATTCAGCAACGTCAAGCTGTGAAATGTACAAGTGGCTTCACATTGCACTTTGTCCATATGGCAACATTTCCAAGTTAATGATATTATAAATCTTAGGCTGACATACCATGTCCTAAAGGTAGCCATTAAGGAAAGCTGTTTAAAAAAAAAGAAAAAACTTATTATTAATATTATTTTCATCTAATTGGGTAAAGGTCCTCTTGCTCCTCACACGCAGGTGACATATGTGACTAAATACAGGAATCCAAGATGAACCAAGGGACAGAGGAGCCAGCCACACTCTCAAGCTCTGAGTAGCTACTCGATCCTGCGTGGAAGCCCAGGAGCCCCGACCCCTCTTCCACTCCCTGACCGACCAGGAACCAGGTTTCATGGAACCCTCACATCCCATGTGCTGTCCACCCCTGCTTCACACCTGCCTCGCGTCCCTCGAGGACTGGTGCACGGCGATGGCTCTGTAGTCTTTCCCCACTTGGATTGCTGTGTGTAGGACAAAAACTCAAGCAAGCTACTTAAAGAGTTAAACCCTTCTGTGATCTCAGTGTTGATCGAGGCCTTCAGGATCTGGCTCCTGTCCACCTTTTCTAAACCTACCTGTGTCATTCCCATCAGCACTAGGAATCCTACACCACCCACTAAAATCCAGGGCTGGCCCCACCTCCATCCTCAACACATGTGTCTACTGTAGCCTGCAAAGAAAACCTTCCTTCTGTGAACGAGGTCCCATCTGTGAGTCCCCAAGCTCATTCAAGATTCAAATGGATCCCATTTCCTCTATGAACTCCCCAAGAGAAGCAAGATACTTTGTGCTCATGACCCATGAATTCCCTGCTGCCCAATAAACAGACTGGAGAATCATGGTAGGCTTCATGTGTGTCTCCCCCCAAAATCAAACAGAAACCACATCAGACATGTCCTAAAATGCCTGGTTGGATACCAGAGTCAGAGCCTGGCACCAGTGGGATCACAAAAACTGACGGCTGTTACTCAGCTCACTCTCCTTTCTGAGAATGTGGAGAAGTGTTTGGAATGAAATAAAGATTAAGAAATGGCCCAGACCGGGACATAAAAAGAGTGTCAAAGAGCAAACAGTGAGACTCTCAGGCTCATAGGCATTCTCCAAGGCTCAATCCTGCCCTTCACGATAGCCTTAGACAAAGACCCCAGCCTGAAGGTCCCCGTCCTCACACAAGCTGAGTCTCAGGGCAGATAATCATGGGTACTGGAAGGCTGGTGCCAGTGACCTTGTCATGAACTGGCTGTCACTCTCTTCATCTCTTAGTTGAACGTCCTCTATTCAAGCACTTTCCGCTCATTCTGTGTTAAAACACACAATTTCAGAGCCTGACTATATCCAGATATCAAATAACTACTTTTAAATGTAAATTTAAAAATTCAAAAGGCTGTTTTCCAAAACGTCCTTTCCAGAAGATGCAGCAAGGGGGATGGACCATAGAGTGAGTTCTCCCAAGGCAGCAGGGACTCTGGAGGACTTTGGTCATTTAAGATGAACCAGATAAGATAGGGCATGGACATAATTAGCTGCAAAATGCAATGTGAGATTTAGTTTCGGACACATTTCAGAACAGACAGGCAAGTCCCCACCCTCACCCTCTAGGAGAGGCACTTTCCTGGACTCCCCAGAGCCAAGGGTGGCACAGGGCTGAGGGGCGTGTGCTCCCTGGGTTCTGGGTCATGGGCGTGGCTGGGGGTCCCCCTGGGAGTGTAGAGGGTTTCCCAGAACAGAGGGCACTGTCCTGGGCCTGACAGGGTGGGTGTTGGTCAGCGATGATCCTAACACACATCTTTGCATCCCATGAAAAGGAGAAGAAATCCCTTAGAAAGGAGAAGAAAAGAGATACATAAGATATATAGATATATAAGAACAAGAAGAATAATATCAGCATCTCAGGAACTGCAGGGCACCTGTGAACCAGGGCAGGACCATAGCACAGCCAGCCAGCAGGAAGGACTGTGGTCTGGATGCTGCAGGATCCAGAGAACTGAGTTCCAGACAACAGCACCTCCATCAGGTCTGCTTCACATCTGAACTGTCCTGGAGTTTCAGGAGGGGATGTCTCTGGTTGGCTTCCTTTCAGTCAGAGGGTCCCAGAGAATGCAGCTCCTCAGCCCTTTCCCATCCAGACCCTTGTCCTAAGAAGACAAACAGAGATGGAGCGCTGGACACCTCCGATGGCCAGCAGGGAAACAAGGCAAGTCCTGATTTAATTTAAAACAGCAAGTTAAAATTACAGCATCTATAGCCCAAGTTAGCTGTCTTGCTCTGAAATCATGTGAAAGTACACACACACATGCACACACACAAGTTGTGTAAATGCTTGGTGTATAGTTGGGTTTGCACTTTTCTGTACATTTTAAAACTCTCCCTGCTTTTCTTTTAATTTTTGAAGTATAGTCGATTTACAATGTTGTGTTAGTTTTAGGTGGACAGCAAAGGAATATATATATTCAGATTCTTTTTCCTTATAGGTTAGTACAAAATACTGAGTATAGTTCCCTATATAGTAAGTGATTATTGTTTATCTAGTTTTATACATGGTAGAAAATATATGTTTTATACATAGTAGTTTGTGTCTGGTAATCCCAAACTCCAGCGTCTGTCTACAATGCGGGAGACCTGGGTTCAATCCCTGGGTTGGGAAGATCCCCTGAAGAAGGAAATGGCAATCCACTGCAGTACTCTTGCCTGAAAAATCCCATGGACAGAGGAGCCTGGTAGGCTACAGTCCATGGGGTCGCAAAGAGTCGGACACGACTGAGCGACTTCACTTTCACTTCCCTATTGGTAACCATAGGTTTGTTTTCTATGTCTGTGGGGTCTATTTTTGTTTTGTGGATAAGTTTATCTGTATCACTTTTTTAGATTCCACATGTAAGCAAAATCACACATTTGTTTTTCTCTGTCGGGCTTATCTCTCACTGAGTATGATAATCTCCCTGTTTTTAATGATGTTCCTGCCTTCCGCTTGTCTGGAGATCTAGGTCAATGAGTAACTTTGGTGTCTACACCTCCATCTCTATTCAGAAGGGATCCGAGATGAGACAGGCTCTGGTAACAGAGCTCGGGCTGCCATCCATGGGGTCGCACAGAGTCGGACACGACTGAAGCAACTTAGCGGCAGCAGCAGCTGTGGAAGAGGAAACAAAGGGTCTGTTTTCCTGGACAGAGGGAGCTCTGCCACCTGGTGGCTGAATCAGGAGATGCCGTGCTCAGCCAGGAGACCTGGGAACCAGGCTCAGTCAAGGCGGGAGGGGAAGCCACAAGGCAGGAGGGGAAGCCGCTTGCTTTTTTATTAATAGTTTTGTTACAAATTCACATTTTAAAATAAAAGTTTCATGGATGGGAAACAGGCTGCTAGTAGGCACATAGTGCTTCTAATCCCTCATCTTAATCATGATCCCTGTCATAGTTGGTGCTTAATAAATGTTCCTGATTTTCAGACAACCTTTCTACACCCCGCCCCTCTCATGACTCTCAGTGTAGCAACAGCTCATTTTTGCCAAACTTTGGCCACCTGATGTGAAGAGCCAACTCATTAGAAAAGACCCTGGTGCTAGGAAAGATCGAAGGCAGGAGGAGAAGGGAACGACAGAAAATGAGATGGTTGGATGGCATCACTGACTCGATGGACATGAGTTTGAGCAGGTTCTGGGAGCTGGTGATGGACAGAGAAGCCTGGCGTGCTGCAGTCCATGGGGTCACAGAGTCAGACATGGCTGAGCGACTGAACAACAAAATAGTTGGGAAAAATTAAAAAGAAAAAAATATGATTGAGTTGAAGCATTCAGACATATTGACTGCACAGGAAGCTACAATCACCTCAAAATTTCAAGGCCCGGCACCCGATGTGCTGGCACAGTCTGTCCTTAGCCTTGGTGTTGGATTTGTGGCTGTTCCTGGGTGGCTGGGCCTGTGGGACTAGACCCCCAGGGAGTTGGTGAACCTACACAAGGTGGACACCCTGCACGCGGGTTTTTGGCAGGACGAACATCACCCTTGGGAACTGGAGGCCCGTCCAAGCCCACGTCTGTGTGGAAAGATGGGGTCAGGGAGGAGGCTGGGAGGAGAGCAGGGATCCACCCCCAAGGAGGCCCCGGGAGCTCTGTCTGGGCCCCACAGGGAAAGGGAAGCAGACGAAGGGGCAGTTTTAGTGGAGATCTGTGAGATGTGAGCTGGGAGTCATGCTGCTTTGGGGACAACGTCGATTTGGGGGAACAAAACTCCTCCACAGTCAGGCTTGGATGGCAGCGCGCAATAGGGCCTGTGGCCTCTCCAGGATCTCGGCTCTGTCTGCAGCCTCCCCAGGCCCAGGAGACAAGGCCTGCTTGGGGTGCCTTACCCTGCTGGGACTCCCCACATGAATGGGGTGTCTTTGAGGTGGGGGTTGATCCCTCAGAGAGGCTAAACTCGGGAGTCTTCCAGCACAAGTGTGCTAACAGGGACATGAGCTCATAGAGATGGAGGGAATGCAGGGACCCTTAAGGGGCCAAGACCAGGATGGGCCCTGAATCCCACTCTGCAGAGGGAGGGCACCCCCACACTGGTGCCCCCAGCAGGTGTAAGTCAAAGCTGCTGGGTGCCATGCACACAATGCATGTACATGTACCAGGCTGGGCACACCACACCGGGCACATGTGCCAGTGCCCAGGCTGTGAACACACACTGGGAAACACAAGGTGTACCTCACAGGGTGTGCATCACCAGGACACAGCACTGGGCACAGCACCAGGAAATACTGGCCACACACTTACAGGCCCACACTCCAGGCACGGGAGAGTGGACACACGTGCCAAGAACATATTGCCAAATAGGCAGCACCAGCAACACAACACTGGCACACAGCTCTTGGCAAACAATTAAGGCCTACAGTGGCAGCCTGGCAAGCTGGGCACACATGCCAGGAACACACACCTTCACACACACCAGGGTCGTGCCTGGCACCCACAGCAGGAACAGAGCCGATACACACCCCAGGGACACGAAGTGAGTGTGCAATGCCAGGTATACATGGCAAGAGCATACGCTAATAACACATACCAGACACACCGAAACACAATGCTGTCGGGGGCACAAAACATTGACACACATGTCAGGCACACACTTGGGGCACACAAGCCTGGCACATGCTCAGAGTATGCCAGAAAATCAAATAGGTACATATACCAAGCACACAACAGTTAGCACACTGCCTGGCACTATGCACAAGACCCCAGGAGATAGACACACACATCAGACAGCCCCTGGGAGGCACCCCAGACCAGGCCCGACCTCTGGGGCCACAGCACTGAGCTCACAAGATGGCAGTGCATGCCGGGTGCACACATCTGATGCACACAGCAGGACCCAGATTCTGGGAACACAGAGCTGGACACCCGATGCTGGGCACACACTCTCAGCTCAAAACGCCAGGTCCAGACTCTGGGAACACAATGCCAGACATGCAACGTCAGGCAATACCATGCTATATATAAGGCTGGGCACACAAAACTAGACACACAACACCAGTCAGAGACTCTGAGAACACAACACCAGGCACACAGCCCATGGCACACAACACTGAATACACAACCCCGGGCATGCACACACACCAACAGCAAAATGCTGAGCACACATGCCAGATACACACCCTGGACATACAACATGTGTCAGATGCATAGCGCTGAGCACACAACTCGGCACACAGAACCACACACACACTGCCAGGCATATGGAGCTGGGCAAACAACAACCAGTGTGCAGCACTGTGAACACAAAGTCAGACACACAGGGCCCAGTGCCAAATGCCAGTGCACTGTATGAGCACGGCAAGTCAGGCACACAGAATCAGGACGCGTGATGGGCGCTCAGCGGGAACACACTGGCCACAGATGCAGGAGACACAACGGTGGGCACACTAAACTGGCACTCAAAGCTGGCTACGAGGAATGAGGTGTACGGAGAAGGCTCACTGTTCACCCAGGGCTCCGGGCTAGCCTTGCTCTCCTTCCCCACTACCCCAGGGACCAGCCCCACTCCCGCCTGGGGTCTGAGTGTCATGTCACCACTGCAGAGCCTGGACAACTGGTTGGAACTCTTTGTGTGGATGTATGTTATCAGGCTCCTGTGATGGGAATGTGAGTCATTCTGAGTCCTTTGCTATAAGAAAAAAATCATGCAGTGCCTAGTGTGTCTATGATGGTGATTTAGTCACTATCAGATCAGATCAGTCGCTCAGTCGTGTCTGACTCTTTGTGACCCCATGAATCGCAGCACGCCAGGCCTCCCTGTCCATCACCAACTCCCAGAGTTCACCCAGACTCAGGTCCATCGAGTCAGTGATGCCATCCAGCCATCTCATCCTCTGTCATCCCCTTCTCCTCCTGCCCCCAATCCCTCCCAGCATCAGAGTCTTTTCCAATGAGTCAACTCTTCGCATGAGGTGGCCACAGTACTGGAGTTTCAGCTTTAGCATCATTCCTTCCAAAGAAATCCCAGGGCTCATCTCCTTCAGAATGGACCGGTTGGATCTCCTTGCAGTCCAAGGGACTCTCAAGAGTCTCCTCCAACACCACAGTTCAAAAGCATCAATTCTTCGGTGCTCAGCCTTCTTCACAGTCCAACTCTCACATCCATACATGACCACTGGAAAAACCATAGCCTTGACTAGATGGACCTTTGTTGGCAAAGTAAGGTCTCTGCTTTTGAATATGCTATCTAGGTTGGTCATAACTTTCCTTCCAAGGAGTAAGCGTCTTTTAATTTCATGGCTGCAGTCACCATCTGCAGTGATTTTGGAGCCCAGAAAAATAAAGTCTGACACTGTTTCCACTGTTTCCCCATCTATTTCCCATGAAGTGATGGGACCGGATGCCATGATCTTCGTTTTCTGAATGTTGAGCTTTAAGCCAACTTTTTCACTCTCCTCTTTCACTTTCATCAAGAGGCTTTTGAGTTCCTCTTCACTTTCTGCCATAAGGGTGGTGTCATCTGCATATCTGAGGTTCTTGATATTTCTCCCGGCAATCTTGATTCCAGCTTGTGTTTCTTCCAGTCCAGCGTTTCTCATGATGTACTCTGCATATAGGTTAAATAAGCAGGGTGACAATATACAGCCTTGAGGTACTCCTTTTCCTATTTGGAACCAGTCTGTTGTTCCAGGTCCAGTTCTAACTGTTGCTTCCTGACCTGCATACAAATTTCTCAAGAGGCAGATCAGATGGTCTGGTATTCCCATTTCTTTCAGAATTTTCCAGTTTATTGTGATCCACACAGTCAAAGGCTTTGGCATAGTCAATAAAGCAGAAATAGATGTTTTTCTGGAACTCTCTTGCTTTTTCCATGATCCAGCGGATGTTGGCGTTTTGATCTCTGGTTCCTCTGCCTTTTCTAAAACCAGCTTGAACATCTGGAAGTTCACGGTTCACATATTGCTGAAGCTTGGCTTGGAGAATTTTGAGCATTACTTTACTAGCATGTGAGATGAGTGCAATTGTGCGGTAGTTTGAGCATTCCTTGGCATTGCCTTTCTTTGGGATTGGAATGAAAACTGCCCTTTTCCAGTCCTGTGGCCACTGCTGAGTTCTCCAAATTTGCTGGCATATTGAGTGCAGCACTTTCACAGCATCATCTTTCAGGATTTGGAATAGCTCAACTGGAATTCTATCAGCTCCACTAGCTTTGTTCATAGTGATGCTTTCTAAGGCCCACTTGACTTCACATTCCAGGATGTCAGGCTCTAGGTCAGTGATCACACCATCGTGATTATCTGGGTTTAGTCACTAAATTGTGTCCAATTCTTGTGACTCCATGGACTGGAGCCCGCCAGGCTCCTCTATCCATGGGATTCTCCAGGCAAGAATACTGGAGTGGCTTGCCATTTCCTTTTCCATAGTATCTCTATATATTATTATCATTTTGCCAGAGAATTTTTGGCTTGGTTCCCTAGAATACCAGGGCAAAGGACAAAAGCACGTGATTCTGTGTCTTCCCTGGTGGCTCAGTGGTAAAGAATCCACCTGCCAGTGCAGGAAACACAGGTTCGATCTCTGATTCTGGAAGATTCCACATGCTGCAGAGCAACTGAGCCCATGAGCCACAACTATTGAGCCTGTACTCTGGAGCCTGGGAGCTGCCACTACTGAGTCCACGTGCTGCAACTACTGAAGCCTGCCTGCCCGAGAGCCCTGCTCGGCAATAAGAGAAGCCACCACAGTGAGAAGCTCACACACCGCAGCTAGAGAGTAGCCCCTGCTTGCCACGACTAGAGAAAAGCCCGTGCAGCAACGCAGACTCAGCACAGCAAAAATTAAAGTAAATAAAATTATAAAAAGCACACGTGATTTTGCTCGATATTGCCGCTTATCTCCATTGAGCTATGCCCCTTTGCATTTCCACTAGGACAGTCAGAGTATGCCCAGTAAATCGGCCTAGGATTGTAATGACATTCAGAGCTTGTACTCTTCCCAGGTCCCAAATCCCAAATCCCAAATCCCAGAAGCCACCATCCCTCCCACCTCTCCGCCTCCCCTTCCTCTCCCCATTTCTGCCCCTCCCTACCCCTAACTCCCCTGGACCTTGAGATGAGCAGTTTGGACCTTTTGCCATTAGGTGGCGCCCCAAAGTAACTGTTTAAGCAATGTGATGCCTTTGACCTTCCTCTCCAGAGATTTCTTTTCCTCCTGAAGATTTGAAATTTAGCCCGAAGGAAAACTGCACCTCCAGAATCTGGCAGGTATGGCAACATCTTCAAGCAACTCTAAATGCTTTGTATACAAGTCTTTGCTTTCCCTGATGGGAAATGCAATAACACAGACTCCTCTGCAGATCACCATTCACCCTTCAGGGCTGAGTGACCTTGTTTCCTACCCAGCACCTGTGTAAAGGAGAACTAGTGGTTGGCAAATGTTTACTAAATCCATGAGCAAATGGGTAAAACTGTTTATAACATCCTTTCCTGAGCAACTCCCCCAACACGCAGCTGCTTCTTGGCAAAGCAGCCATGGGCCTGCACGGTTTCAGGGTGGACAGTCCAGGCTTGCTGTGCTCTGGGGCAGGCCCTGGGCATCACGGCCTTATCTCTGTGCCCTCCTCGGCTCTGGCAGCACCAACAGCATCCTCAGTGAGTCCCTGAGGGACCTCTCTACATGACTTCAGAGAGAGCAGGAAAGCCAGACCCCTGGCAGGCCAAAGCCGGACAGCAGAACTTGAAATTCCCTTCCTTAGGCCCAGGCTGCACACTGCTTGATCTGCATGACCTGTTGGAGTTTCCCGGACAGATGACAGGGGGCGATGCTGAGCACCCCCAGCCACACCCTTCTCAAATGTGAGAAGGCTGCCAGGGTCAGAGTACCAGCCCCTAACCGCTCCCCCCAGGCCAGGGCAGCTCTAGAATTGCTCAGGTATTGATGACAGGGGCCTAAAAACTTCTTAGTGGGGGTCTTGCAGACATCACACTCTACGGAACTATCTGGTGGTTTTTGGTCTGGCCTTGTTTCTCAGCCCTGCAAATTGTGCAGCAAGGGCACAGGCCCACTTGAGGGAGCAGGAGCCTCGCACCAAAAAACTGGGCAGCTGGACTTCAGCCTGTGGGCCTCAGCTTCCTCGTGGGTGAAAAGATAAAAGCAATTTCCCAAACAAGGAGAAAGTTCCCGGCTCAGCGCAGGTACTTAAGTAAGGTCCTGCAAGCCCAGCAGAGGGGCACAGGGCAGAGGGTGCCCCTAGAGCTGAGCCTTCCTGCCGAGCCTCTGCTCCCTCCTTCCTTCTTCCCAGTAATGTTGGCATCATCCTCTCCTCCATCTTGTTGATTCTCCAGGTGCTTGGCCCACAGTGAGGGCAGAGGGCCGTTTCAATCAAGAAGGTGATGACCTCAGCTACACAGCACTTCTCTGTCTGGGGAAGGTGTCTTGACCCCGCAGCCCTCTCTGCCTTTTGTAGATGATTCCCAGAAGGGCTCAGGGCCCTGAGAGTCCATCATCTCACTTAATCTACTTCCATAAAGCATTTTAAGGGGATGAAATAATGTTCTTTCTGAACACCTGCTATGCTCTCGACCATGCAACATTTAAGTTAATTTTGATCCTTTATAACAGTCTGCTGTGTCAGTGGCATCAGCCCTTTTTAAATCTTTCTAAAAACTCTGCACAACCCACTGTGACTTATAATAAGAAATATATATTTGCTGACATTGTGAATTATGTTAAGAAATATGTATTTGATCTCCATCTCTGTTCTGGGCACAGAGATCCTAAAACCTTTGGAATTTCTTAAGTGATAAGAGCTATAGAGATCTCTTGACAAAACCTTTCAACACGCATCTGTTTATCTTAATGAAGTGACTTTTGGAAAGCCCCTAAAGATGGAGGTGGGGAACCATCCCTGTGATTAGAAGGTTGGGACTTTCAGCTCCACCCACTAGGGAGGGGAAGGAGCCTGGGGGTTGAATCAGTCTCCAATAACCAGTGATTTTAATCATGCCTATGTAATGAAGCCTCCATAAAAACCCAAAGGACTGGGTTTGGGGAGCTTCCAGTGTGGTGATTGTGTGGAGATTCTAGGAGTATTGAAGGCTCAAAAAAGGCATTGGACCCTCTGTGCTTTCTCAACACCTCACCCTGGGCCATCTGACTGCTTCTGACTTATATCCTTTTATACAAAACTAATAATCTAGTAAGTAACTATTTCTCTGCATTTTCTAAGCCACTCTAGCAAATTAGTTGAATCCAGGGTGGGGAGCCTTCGGGACCTCTGATCTATAGCCAATGGATCAGAAGCACAGCTGACAGCTTGGACTTGATTGGCATCTGAAATGTGTGTCTGAGCAGGGGGAGGGCAGACTTGTAGGACTGAGCCCTCTCCCTGTGGGACCGGATGCCTTCTCCAGGTAAAGAGTATCAGAACTGAACTGAATTGTAGGACACCCAGCTGGTATAGAAGAATTGCTTTGTGTTGTGGGGGTAAAACCCACACATAGGAATTGGTATCAGTATAATAAACTGAATTCATTGCTGAGATGAATAACAAGACAACAGAAGCAGGTAGATACAAAGGCAAAGTACCGTTACCCAGTCTCCATGTCACATTTTGCATCTGCTCCTAAACAGGTGTGGGTACAAAAGGAACATCATTCCTGGACAGTTTTATATAATCTGTCATTTTCTGTCTGGAGGAAGTTCTGCTTGATTTTTTAATGCAGAAGGAAGACACTGTCTATTTATCTTTACTGAAAATGTGGTTGTGGGGTCCAGATTTTTGAACCGCAGCCCAGCCCTTCTGGGAGCAGGAGTCACTTTTCTTTGTAGCTCAGTGTCACTGGGACAGAGCACTGATCACCTGTCCAATGAGGGTCAAAGAAGTGTCCAGTGCAGGGCTGTTGAGGGCCAGTGGAGACAGTGGGACGGAGACAAAGCAAAGAGGGTAGATGGTAAGCTCTCAAGCTCTGTGAATTTTGACAACCAGCAGGCCAATCCCCAGCCTCCCCATCTGCTACAAAAAACACATCAGGATGTCCCCATCCTCATTCCTCCTTGGCATCCTCATCACCTGAGGGCTGGGGGGCTGGGCGGGGTTGTCTCTACTCTGGCAGTTTATCCACACAGGTGTCACTGCTGCCAGGACACCGTGTAATGTCTGGGTCTGGGATCTCCTGGGGAGTTTGGAGAGACTTTGGAGGTCATCACCAGCCCAGCAAGGCCATCACAACATCAGGCTCTGTAGCCAAACCAGCTAGGTTCCAGTTCCCACCTGGAGCCAAACTTGCTGGGTTCAAGTCTGCACCAGTCACTTAGAAGCTGATTAAATGAGGGAAGCTACCTTACTTCTCCTCCCCACAGTATCCACACCTGTAAAATCTGTAAAGGAAACAGCAGCTCCCACCTCAGAGGGTGGTAGAAAGGATCAGGTGAGTCGTAATGCCTGCCATACTGGGAAATGGACCCAACATGCAGTCCAAATGGGCCAGGATTTGTTGCCCGGTTACTTGTAAACATTTGATGAGTATTAGCTTATTCCAGCGGAGAAGGCAATGGCAACCCATTCCAGTACTCTTGCCTGGAAAATCCCATGGATGGAGGAGCCTGGTGGGCTGCAGTCCATGGGGTTGCTGAGTCGGATACGACTGAGCGACTTCACTTTCACTTTTCACTTTCACGCACTGGAGAAGGAAATGGCAACCCACTCCAGTGTTCTTGCCTGGAGAATCCCAGGGACGGGGCAGCCTGGTGGGCTGCCATCTATGGGGTCACACAGAGTCGGACATGACTGAAGCGACTTAGCAGCAGCAGCAGAAGCTTATTCCAGGTTTTTGTTTTTTTAAATCTATTTCCTCAATCAATTTTGGGTACTTAAAATTTATTAATATTTATAAAACCAGTTTTGTATAAATTCAGATTTGTTGAAATAACACCTATGTATTGTATACCTTTAATATATTTCCTTTTATCTATAGGTATATTTCCTTTTTTCCAGTGTGGTCATTGTTGCAGTATTATTATTATTGTTGTTGTAGTTGTTATTAGTTTGGATCGAGGTTGCCAGGGTCTAGTTTCATTTTTTGAGGGGAGGAGAATCCTTCCAAGAACGAGTTTTTGGTCTTATTGACTATTTTTTCCTCTACTATTTTTTTTAAAAATTTATGTTTCTACTTTAATTTTTAAAATTTTTGTAATCTATTATATTGACACAAGCCAAAGACTATAACATTTATGAAGTTATAACAAATGATAATCAAACCAATACTGAACTGTGAACCAACCTGCCAACTTGAGAAACAGGGCAGACAAAGTACATTCGGCTCCTCCTTGTCTACGGCATCCTCATTCCAAACAGAGGAAAGCACTATTATTCCTATTTTTATCCTTTGCTCCTTGAAAGAGTGCTTACCATAAGCATGTATCTCTAGGCCATATGCCATTCAGTTTTACTTCTTTGTAACTTTGCCTATGGAGAAGGTAATGGCACCCCACTCCAGTGTTCTTTCCTGGAGAATCCCAGGGATGGGGGAGCCTGGTGGGCTGCCGTCTATGGGGTCGCACAGAGTTGGACACGACTGAAGCGACTTAGCAGCAGCAGCAGCAGCAGCTTTGCCTAAGTACTCCTCTGTGTGTGCATGCTCAGTCGTGTCCAACTCTTTGCAACTCCATGAACTGTAAGCCCTCCAGGAATTTACATTTAAGAATCCAGGCTTCTCTGGCCGTGGGATTTCCCAGGCAAGAATACTGGAGTGGATTACCATTTCCCCTTCCAGGGGATCTTCCTGATCCAGGGATCGAATTCCACATCTGCATTGGCAGGCAGAATCTTTACTACTTGAGCCACCTGGGAAGCCTTTAAGTATTCCTCTACTGGAAACTATCTTCTTATTTTCACTTACCATTATGTTTCTGAGATTTGTGTATATTGTTTCATGTAATTCTAGTACATTAATTTTAACTGCTGTGTAAAATTAATGTGTTGTTGTGGATGTGTCTGGTGATAAAAGTAAAGTCCAGTGCTGTAAGAACCATATTGCATAGGAACCTGGAATGTTAGGTCCATGAATCAAGGTAAATTGGATGACAATATACAGCCTTGATGTACTCCTTTCCCAATTTGGAACCAGTCTGTTGTTCCATGTCTGGTTCTAACTGTTGCTTCTTGACCTGCATACAGTTTTCTCAGGAGGCAGGTAATGTTGTCTGGTATTCCCATCTCATTAAGAATATTCCACAGTTTGTTGTGATCTACACAGTCAAAGGCTTTAGCATAGTAAGTGGAAGTAGATGATTTTTGGAATTCTCTTCCTTTTTCTATGATCTAGCGTATGCTGGATCTGAATGCAGTTTCTGAGAATAGCAAGGAGAGATAAAATCTTCTGACGTGAACAATGCAAAGAAATAGAGGAATACAATAGAATGGGAAAGGCTAGAGATCTTTTAAAGAAAATTGGAGATACTAAGGGAATATTTCATGAAAAATAGTCACAGTAAAGGACAAAAACAGCAATGACCTAACAGAAGCAAAAGAGATTAAGAAAAGGTGGTAAGAACACACAGAAGAACTGTACAAAAAAAGATCTTAATGACCCAGAGATCTTAAAGAGATGGGAATACCAGATCACCTTAGCTGCCTCCTGAGAAACCTGTATGCAGGTCGAGAAGCAACAGTTAGAACCGGACATAGAACAACGGACTCATTCCAAGTCGGGAAAGGAGTACGTCAAGGCTGTATATTGTCATCCTGCTTATTTAACTCATATGCAGAGTACATCATGCGAAATGCCAGACTGGATGAAGCACAAGCTGGAATCAGGATTTCAAGGAGAAATATCAATAACCTCAGATATGCAGATAACACCACCCTAATGGCAGAAAGTGAAGAGGAACTAAAGAGCCTCTTGATGAAAGTGAAAGAAGAGAGTGTAAAATCTGGCTTAAAACTCAACATTCAAAAAACAAATATCATGGTATCCATTCCTATCACTTCAAGACAAATAGATGGGGAAAATATGGAAACAGTGTCAGATTTAATTTTTTATGGGTTCCAAAATCCATGTAGACTCGGACTGAAGCCACAAAATTAAAAGACACTTGCTCTTTAGAAGAATAGCTATGAGAAAACTAGGCAGTGTATTAAAAAGCAGAGAAATCACTTTACCAACAAAGGTCCATATGATCAAAGGTATGGTTTTTCTAGTAGTCATGTAAGGATGTGAGAGTTGAACTATAAAGAAGGCTGAGCACCAAAGAACTGATGCTTTCGATGGTGCCGAGAAGACTCTTGAGAATCCCTTGGAAAGCAAGGAGATCAAACCAGTCAATCCTAAAGAAAATCAACCCTGAATATTCATTGGAAGGACTGGTGCTGAAGCTGAAGCTCCAATATGTTGGCCGCCTGATGGGAAGAGCAGACTCACTGGAAAAGACCCTGATGCTGGGAAAGATTAAGGGCAAGAGGAGAAGGGGCAAGAGAGGATGAAATGTTGCATGGCGTCACTGACTCAATTGACATGAATTTGAGCAAACTCTGAGATAGTGAAGGACAGGGAAGCCTGGCATTCTGCAGTTCATGGGGTCACAAAGAGTCTAGGTGACTGAACAAAAACAGCAAAATTCTATTGTGTGAAAGTCGTAATACATCTTCTGTTGTTTTGTTCATAAACATTTGGATTGTGTGCACATAATCACAAGCAATGCTGCAATGCACATCTTTGTGTCTGCTTTCTAGAACAAAGTCTTAAAGACATGACCTAGGAGTGGAGTCTGATGGTCATAAGGTCAGTGTGCACAAAGCAGAGTCAACAGAGGAATAGATAGATACTAGAACATATTGAAAAGCAGAGACATTACTTTGCCAACAAAGGTCCATCTAGTCAAGGCTATGGTTTTTCCAGTGGTCATGTATGGATGTGAGAGTTGGACTGTGAAGAAGGCTGAGCGCCAAAGAATTGATGCTTTTGAACTGTAGTGTTGGAGAAGACTCTTGAGAGTCCCTTGGACTGCAAGGAGATCCAACCAGTCCATTCTGAAGGACATCAGCCCTGGGATTTCTTTGGAAGGAATGATGCTGAAGCTGAAACTCCAGTACTTTGGCCACCTCATGCGAAGAGGTAACTCATTGGAAAAGACTCTGATGCTGGGAGGGATTGGGGGCAGGAGGAGAAGGGGACGACAGAGGGTGAGATGGCTGGATGGCATCGCTGACTCGATGGACCTGAGTCTGGGTGAACTCTGGGAGCTGGTGATGGACAGGGAGGCCTGGCGTGCTACGATTCATGGGGTCGCAAAGAGCTGGACACGACTGAGCGACTGAACTGAACTGAACTGAGAACAAGAGGACCTGCATTTGGATGCTGGCTCTGCCACTTATTTGATGTATCTTGGGCAAAATAGTTAATACCTCTGTTCCTCAATTTCTTCAACTGTGAAGTAGCACTGTAAGCAGTATGTACTTCAGAGGATTGGAGGAATTAAATGAGTCAGACTATGGAAAGCACTTAGAACAGTGAATAGCACAAAATAGTGCTTTATTCATGTTGTCAAATCAATTTAAATATAATTTAGGCATTTAAAAGGTAATGCCAACTATTCTCTAAATTGGTTGAACCAATGTGAGTTGCAATAGAAGTTCTATCTACTATGTTCTTAACCATTCTTAGCATTGTCACACATTTTAAAGATTTCCATTATAAATACAATAGTACAATGTATTGAATTCACAAAAAAATCAAAATATGTACAGCAAGAAACAGAAGGTTTTCTTCAACTTAAGTTGTATGTATAACTTACATATGTCTGGCATACTTGTGTACAGTGTTAGTAACTTTGTAATTTTTTTAGTTCTCAGTATAAGTCCTGCATGTGCTTTGTTAGCTTCATATCTAAGTACTTCTTTATTTTTTCAGTGACCATAACTGGTATTTGATTTTCAATTTCAGTTTCTACATGTTCATTGCTAGTATATATAAATACAATTTTTTTGGTGTGTATTAACTTTCTTTCCTGCAAACTTGCTAAACTCTCTTACTCTAGAAGGGTTTTGGGGTATTTTTTTGGGCAAATCCCTTAGAATTTTCTCCCTCATCCACCATGTCATCTGAATTATAGACACAGGTTTCTTTATGATGTATATGCCTTTTATTTCCTTCACGTGCCTGATTGTATCAGCTGGAGCTTCCAGGACTACTGAGGAACAATGGTGAGAGAAGATGTCCTTCCTTCTCCTCAGTCTAAGGGGGAAAGCATTCACTCCTCTATCCTTAAATGTGCTATTGACTGGAGGGCTTTTGTATATATTCTTTATCATGTTGAGGAACTTCCTTCTTTCCCTAGATTGCTGAGAGTTTTATCATAGAATGTTGAAATTTTTTCACTTGCTTTTTTCTACATCATTTAATATGATCATGTAATTCTTTTTCAGCCTGTGAAAATGGTATTAATTGATTTTTTTAGTATTAATTGATTTTGATTATGGAACCAGCCTTGCATTTCTGATCTAGATCCCCCTTGGTTATGCTGTATAATTTGTTTTATACATTGATTGTATTTCTAATGTTTTTTAAGGACATTTGTGTTCATATTCATGGTGGATATTGGTCTGTAGTTTTCTCTTTTTTTGTACTGCCATTGTCTAGATGATATCAGGGTAATACTGATCTGGTAAAATGAGTCGGAAAATCTAATTCTTCCCAAACTTTCGATAAAATTCTCCCAGTGAAACCACCTGGACCTAAAGATTTTGGGAGGGAGAGCTTCAAATTACAAAATAAATTGCCCCTAATATTTATGGGACTATTTAAATATCTGTTTCATTTTGGGTAGATTGTAATAATTTGTGCTTTTCAAGGAGTTTGTTCATTTTATCTAAGGTCAAGTTTATGTATGTAGAACTGTTTATAATATTTCCTTATTAAGACACTTTTTTGGTCCATATTGATATCCCTTATTTCATTCTTGATGTTGGTAATTCTTTTTTCATTCAAGGTGTTTTTATGATGACTGCTTCAAAGTCCTCATTAGAAAATTCTAACATCTTTGTCATCTCTGTGTTGATGTCTACTGATCATTTTTACTCTTTCAAGTTGAGACTTTCCTAGCCCTTGTTATGATGGGTGAATAAACCTGAATATTTGAAATATTATATTGTGAAATTGGATCTTATCTAAATCTTTTGTTTAGAGGTTTCTTCTGACATCACTTCTATGGATGGAGCGGATTCAGCATCGCTAGTGCCAAGTAGGGATTGAAGTTCAGATTCCTACCTGGCCAATCTTCACTCCTGGAGGGGAGGATTCTTCATTACTGCTGAGCAGTGGTGGGAGGCTCAGCTTCTCATGATGCCCGCTGATATCACCATGGCAGAGAGGCAAGGTGCCTTGTTAGGAACCCATGTGATCTCCACTGGCACCTCAAGGGGACCGGACCTTATTAGCACTGGTCAGGGACTGAAGTCCTGACCTACCACTTGGCCTTCTCCAATACAAGCCAGGTGTAGGGGAACAGGTGTGTCATCTTGTTGCAGCTGGGCAAGCATGGAAGGCGAGGCCCAGCACCTGGCCCTTGCCTTCAAGGGTTACCTGGACCTTCAAGTCTTTCTGTAAAGTTGGGCTGAAGTAGGGTGGTTATTGTCTAGACCTTTCTGTCTGGCTAGACTGACCCTTTCCTGGTGAATACTCATTGGAAGGACTGATGCTAGCGCTGAAGCTCAGATACTTTGGCCACCTGACGCAAAGACCTGATTCATTAGAAAAGACCCTGATGCTGGGAAAGATTGAAGGTGGGAGGAAAAGGGGATGACAGAGGATGAGATGGTCGGATGGCATCAGTGACTCGATGGACATGGGTTTGAGCAAGCTCTGGGTATTGGTGAAGGATAGGGAAGCCTGGAGTGCTGCAGCCCATGGGGTCGCAAAAAGTCGGACATGATTGTGCAACTGAACAACTGGATACAGAAAGCAAGTTTTGTTGTTGTTGTTGTTTGTTTTTTATCTGTGATTTCCTGTTGGCAGGTTTTGGGCTTCTTTAGCAGTAGGTGTGGAATATATAGGGCTTTCCTGGTGGCTCAGATGGTGAAAATTTTGCCTGCAATGCAGGAGACTTGAGTTCAATCCCTGGGTCGGGAAGATCCCCTGGAGAAGGGAATGGCTACTCAGTTCAGTATTCTTGCCTGGAGAATTTCATGGACAGTGGAATATGTGAGGCTGAAAGAAAAATCCAGGGAACTCATCACTGTGTCATTTCTCCAGATCCAAGATCCCTTACTGATCTGTTTTCTTCTTTCCACCTTTCAGAGTCATTTTTATGTTAGTTTTATGTATAATGTTTAAGGGCTTTGGTTGAACTTAGTGGGAGGAATAAGGAAAAGTACATTTATTCCACCTTTCTAGAAGTTTCTATCCCAGAACTTAACTATATATTGTATTTTCATTCAGTTCAGTGTATTTTCTAAACTACCTTTGAGGCCTCCTCTTTGAGGCACAGACTAGAAGAATGTTGTGTAGTTTCTAAAAGCGTGGAGATGTTTCTGTTATTTTTCTGTTATCAATTCCTAGTTTGAATCCACCATGGTCATAGAACAAATTCCAAGTGATTTCAATTATTTTATATCTGTTGAAACTCACCTAATGGCTCATGAGATGTTTGATTTTGGTAAATATTCCATGAGCGGTTGAAAAGAATGTGTACTCCACTGCTGTTGGGTGGAGTGGCCTCTGAATGTTGATTATATTCTGCAGGTTGATGCTGGGCTCTATCAGTTGTAGAGAGAGCAAGGGGTATTGTAGTCTCCAACAATAATTGTGCTGATTTTGCCTTTTAATTTTATCAGTTTTTCTTCACATATTTTGCAACCATGTTGATTGGTGCATATGTATTTAGAATTGCTCTATGCTTTTATCATTATGAAATGTCCCTTTTGGTCCTTGGTAATTTCCTTTACCTTAAGGTCTGTTCTGTGTGATAATATGTCTACTTCAATTTTCTTTTGATTAATGTTTATATATTATATTGTCTCATCATTTTTCAGCCCAACTATATCATTATATTTGAAGTGAATTTCTTGTAGCTGTCATATAGTTGGGTCATTTTTAAATCAACTCTATAAATTACTGTCTTTTGACTGGCATTATTTAGACATTTATATTTAATATAATTTCTGGTGTATTAGGAATGAAGTCTGCCTACTTATATTTTGTTTTCTATTTGTTTTCTCTGGTTCTTTTTTCTGTTTCTTTATTTTGCCTTCTGGGTCTCTTGAACATTTCTTAGGAATTTCATTTTAATTTATCTGCAATTTTAATCTATCTCTTTGTATAGATTCCTTATTGGTTGCTCCTAGGTATTATATTCCAGTGTAGATGTTTATGTAACAGAGGGATTTCTGATGTGTGTACATTCTACATTAGTCATTACAATGAAGAAGTTGCCATTCTAATGTTCATTTATGCTACCTTTACTGTTCTCTTGAATGGTGGGATTGAAGTGAATGAAAATACTGAGACTAAGGTTTTGTGTGTACTGGAGTAAATACACCTTGTTAGTCTTTGGTAAGTAGCCAACCTGGCCACTTCCCAGCCTCACTGGATTCTTTATTTCATATGTGAATGTGGTGTCTTCCCCTATGGTACCCTCTATTCAAAGTGCAAGCAGCAGAAACATGAAGTTCGACTTCCATGTTTAAATTGCCAAAATAATAGGGGCCATATGGTTCCAGAGGAGACTGTCACCATTAGTTGTCATGGACCTTGAAGAAAGCATGAGGAACTTATAATGCCACAGCCAGCACCAAATCAGTTTTGATGAACCATATCTGAAAAGCAGCAAACAAATTTTGTTGAAATTATACTGAGTGTACACACAGCCAGCTTTGTGCTTTGAAATCGCCTTAATAATGAAGAAAAGAAAAAAGCTTGCTAAAATATTGGTTTTCTCAGCAGAGAGTAGGAAAAAAAAATGCAGTATTTTCTGACCTCAAGCAAGTTCTGGATAAATGGCAAAGAATTCAGATTTTGTGGACTCAGAAAGCTTTTTTCAGGGAGTATTGTACTAATTTTTCTAAAACATGCAAAAGGCAATGTAGCATGATGGCAATTCAATTCAAAGAGTTCTAAAAAGAGAAATTAAACTTTAAAGAATGCCATGACTCATCCTGTTGATTTTGTTAAAAATCAAACTAAGTGTTTTTCTTGATGTGTGGAAAAAAGAGTCAGCATCTGTCACTAGTAAAAAGAAAAATAGAATGGGGAGGATTGATGGATCAATATGGTAAGCCTGAAAGTTTAGAAACACTCAGATATTATGTCTGTTCTATAAATCATGTACCACAAAACAAACCACAGGATGTTTGAGGAAAAACCAACAGCATCAAATGCAGTAAACAGATACTTCAGTAGTATTTACTGTATGTTGCAGGATTATTAGAAGTCCGGGGAGAAAACAATCTGAAATCTAACAGAAATGTTTATACATAGTGGGGTGGTTTCATAATGAGTAAATTAAGGTGTTTAGATATTCTGATTCCTTGCATTCTGGTTATCTATTGATTTGCAGCTAACCTCCACAAGACCAAGTGGCTTAAAACAATGAGAATTACTCATTTTGCTCATGAATGAGCAATTTGAATGGGGCATGGCAACAACAGCCAGTCTCTGCTCTGGGCAACATCAGCTGGTCCAGCTCTTCTGAGGCTGGAAGAGGAAACACTTTGAAGACTCACTCTCACTTATAAGACTGAGGAGTTGGTTCTGGCTCTCGGTGGATGCTTAGCCAGCATATGCCTGGGATCTTCTCCAAATGGGTCACTCCATGGGGTCTCTGAATGGAGCTGTTTGGCCTTCCTCACAGCATAGTTCCCAGGTTCCAAGGGACAAAGGTGGAAGCTTTAAATAATATGGCTTCTGTATCCATCTGTTGATTAGGCAAGTAAGTCACCAAGCCCAATCCAAAGTTAAGGAGAGGGACTTTAGATTCTACCACTCAGTGGAAGGATTAGCAAAGAATCTGTGGCATTCTTTAATCTGCCACATTGTAAAATATTATCCTGTTTTTGAAAAATAAATTAATTTTATGTGCACAAACCCATGATTGAATAGGTTGACATGTAAGTAGCTGATTTAATTCCATTTGTATAAAAAATGGCATAGAGAGGACCATACATGTACATTTATTTTTGCCTATTTGACAATAAAGAAAAGTACAGAAGAATGGGTGATCACACATAGGAGTGAGAAGCAAGGAGAATTATTAGCTTTTCTTTTTAAACTTCTGTGCTTTGATTCATCTTAAAAATCCAATGTAGTAAAAAACCTTCAACTATTGATTAGAAAATTTACCAAACCAAGAACTAGATAATTTTTAAAATACTTAATTAAAATAGCAACAAAAAGATAAATATTCCTAGTATCTATCTTAAACTCAACAACAGTGAGGTTTATTTAGAGTGCTTTGCATTTAGCAGCAAAGTTTTGAGGTTCTTAAATCCTGGAAATTTCTTACCACCCTGATACTAGCTTGGTTATTCCTATGGTGGGGCTGGGGGTGATGAAGAGGGCTTACAATATGTAATTCATGAAATTATTATATTTAAAAAAACAATATACCTAAAATATGACACAACTGAACATATTTACAAAACAGAAACAGACGTAGAAAACAAACTTATGGTTACCAAAAGGGGAAGGGGTGGGGGAGGGATAAATTAGGAGTTTGGGATTAACACACACACACTACTGTATATAAAATAGATACTCAACAAGATCCCACTGTATAGCATGGGGAACTACATTCAATATCCTGTAATAAATCGTAATGAAAATGAATAATTGAATCACTTGGTTGTACATCAGAAACTAACAAAACATTGTAAATCAACTAGAATAAAAAAAATTTTAAGTCGATGTACTTTAGATAAGCTTTTTATTGCAGTATAACGTATGTACAGAAAAGCAGGCAAATCCATTTTAGAGTTCAGAAGACTTTCACAAATTGAACATGTCCAGGTAATAGACACACATTAGAAGAAATAAAACATTATCAACACACCAGAAGCTCTTCTGGTATCCAATCCATCTGCCCACCCTACAAAGGTATCCCTCATTAGTCTACCAGCAAAAATTAGTCTTACCAATTTTGAACTTTATATAAATGGAGTCAAATAGTATCTATTCTCTGTGTCTGGATTCTTTCAATCAGCACTACATTTGAGAACCTCATCTGTGTAGTTATATATAGCAGTTTATTACTTTTTATGGATTCAAAGTATTCTATGGTATAACTTTACCAGAATGTACTTCCTTCCTTGGATATTTGGATTTATTCCAGTGTTTAGTTTTTATGAATATTTCTGCTAGTAACATTTGCATAAACTCCTTTTGGTGTACCCATATGGGGTATATATACCTACGCATGTGATTACTTGTTTTCAGGTCTAGCAAATGCTGCCAGATAGTAGCATTCCTAAAGGGGTGTGTGAGGGTTTCCATCAGCACCTCCTCAACACTCAGCCATTTTGGTGGTGGGGGGAGTAGAGACTTTTCACCGTGGCCTTAATTTGCATTTCCCTGATGATTAATATAACTGATCACCTTTTCACATGTTTTTGAGGCATTTGGATAGACTTTTTCATGAAGGGCATGTTCCAGTCTATTGCCCACTTCTCTAAAATTAGGCTTTCTGTCTTTTACTAATGAACCTATAGAGGTTCTTTAGAAATTTTAGGGTCTTGTTAGACATATATTGTAAAAATCTTACATTCTGACATTTCTACTTCATATGTTTTTGCTTTTATAGATTTTCAATTCTTGAATTTAGTATATTAAAAATGTCTTAATTTTCTTTGTGGTATCTTTTTAAAGAAATCTTTGCTTTCCTTAATTAAGGTCATGAATAAATCTTCCATGCTATTCTGAGAAGTTTTATGCTTTTGCTTTCACATTTACATCTAACATCAATTTAGGATTTTGTGTGTGTTGTGTAGGTATATGAGACACAAGGGTCAAGATTAATTTTTCCATGTGTGCTCTGTATGCTTATACAATCATCCAAATATACTGTTATGGTTCTATGTTATCTTCTGATTCATTTGCATATCTGCATTCCTTTATCTGTTACAGAATTCTGGCCACCATCCTCTCTAGCCTGTTTCTCCACAATAGCCTTCTCACTGGGCATCTGACCTTCAGCCTCAGATGCTCAGCTGGCCTTGGAGGAATCTTTATAAAAACATAAATCTCATTATTTCACTCTCTTACTGATATTCAGTTGTCTGCTTCCTTTGCGTCTCATAATAAAGAAAATATTACCTGTGGTTCACATGCTATTCGTGGTCTTCCCCTCCTGACCCGCATCTCCATCTCACTGATTCCCTTGCGCACTTTATACACAAACATTTCAGAAACACTTTCTGTGTTAGTTTCCTAGGGCTCTGTAACAAATTGCCACAAGTGATGGAGTTTAAGAAACACCAGAAATGTATTATCTCAAGTCAGGAGGCAAAGCCTGAGATCAAGGCGTTACCAGGGTTGACTCTTTCTGGAGACTCCGAGACAGAATCCGTTTCTCCTATGCATGGTGGTTGCTGGCAGTCCTTGACTTTCCTGGGCTTGTAGCTGCACCACTCCAATCTCTGCCTCCATCTTCACGTGCGTCCTTCCTCTGTGTGTGTCTGTGGGTCTCCACATCTCCTTGTCCATTTAAGAATATTAGCCATTGGGTTTACTGGATGACCTCATCTTAACTAGTTACATCTGTAAAGACCTCTATTCAATATAGTCACCTTTTGAGTTTCTGGGTGAACGTGAATTTTGGTGAATACTATTCAAATGACCACATCTCCTTTTCACCTACTGGATTATGTTCACTGAACCCTTAAGTCATTCGCATTACTGGCTCCCTCTCCACTCCTGTTGACCTTCAGCTTTTCTTAATGTCTGCTCATCCTTGAGACTCCTCTTGTTTTAGTGACTTTACCTGCTTGGACGGATAATTTTGTGTCAACTTCACCAAGTCATGAATTATTCAGGTATTTGTCAAACAACATTCTGAGTGTGTCTGTGAGGGTGTTTCTGGGTGAGATTAACATTTGATTTGGTATTCATATACTTGTTCTCTACATGTGTCTTTTTTCTCCTTTGCAGATAAGATCATCTTTAACATTTTTCTAGGTAACGCATATATTATTATACAGGATATTTTTCTCTTTCTGACTTACTTCACTCTGTATGATGGTCTCTTGGTCCTACCAAGGAGGAAAGGGGCAGAGGGTTGGATGAATTCGGAGATTGGGGTTGATGTATATACACTTCTATGTATAAAACAGATAACTAATGAGAACCTACTGCATAACACAGGGAATTCTATTTGGTGCTAAATGGGAAGGAAATCCATAAAAGAGGGTATATAGGTATATATATGGGCTTCCCAGGTGGTGCTAGTGGTAAAAAACCTGCCTGCCAATGCAGGAGATGTAAGAGATGCAGCTTCGATCCCTGGGTCAGGAAGATTTCCTGGAGGAGGGCATGGCAACCCACTCCAGTATTCTTGCCTGGAGAATCCCATGGACAGAGGAGCCTGGCAGGCTACAGTCTACGGGGTCAAAAGAGTTGGACACAACTGAAGCGACTGAGCTCACATGCATGTATGTGTATGGCTAATTTACTTTGCTATGCGTAGAAATTGACACAGCAGTTCAAAGCAACTACACTTCAATTTTTAAAAATTACTATTTTCCCTGATTAATATTATTTTCTTGCACAATATAAGTACATAGAAAGAAATTTAAAATAATCACATCATTCACAATCCTAAAAAAATTTTAAAATTTGACTTGGTAGATTGAGTAATGCAGATTGCCCTCCTCAGTGTGGGTAGGCCTCATCTAATCAGTGAAAACCTGAATAGAACACAAAAGCTGACTCTCCCTTTAGTGAGAGGAAGCTTCTCCTACCTGACTGCCATGAAATGGGAAATCAGCCTCTTAGAACCACACCATTGACCCTCCTGAGGCTCCAGCTTGTCAGTTCTGGACTTCAGACTTCTCAGCCTCCATAATTGTGTGAGCCAGTGTTTTATAATTTAGATAGATAGACTAGATAGATATTTCATTGAAGAAATCTGACTAATACACTTAGAAAAACTTCAAGAGTTTTCTTTACTCTCAAGAGCTGCTTGCGTGTCGTTTCTGAGTGCACAGCTGCTCAGGGAGAAGTTAACATCCTATACTGCCCTTCTGATTGTGGTCAGTAACCACCATCTAGACTGTAAGTCCACAGCTGTAGTAATTTTTTCATAGTCACTGACGGATTCTTAATATCTAGCATATTCATTATACGCTGAATAAAGGCTTCCTTTTCAAGATGACTCGCTGAATAGACACTACAGTCCCTGTCCCACCCTACATTTCTAAAAATGAAGAAAAGATGAAAAAGTGTTTTATAAAAGTGTGTAAAAACAGTCATGGTTGCAAGTGCTATTGGTAATACGGAACAAGGTAATTTTCCGACTAATACTTCTGCTGGAGAAAATTATGAAAGCTGGATAAAATATTTTCCTTTAAATCTGCTTGAGACTTCTATCTCTGTCAATGTAATAGGGAAGAACAAATCTCAGTCTATAATAAACCTATTTCTTTTACTTTAACCTTTGTATTGTATTCCATTTGCTTTGAGTTAAGAATATTGGCTATAACCTGAAATATACAGGATAGTCCAAGACTCCGACCTTTAAGGGTGTGACGCTTTTCCATTCATATAGAGATAAAAAAAAATGTTGCAGAACAGAGAGTAACATTGGTCTTGTTGGAGGTTTCTAAGAACATTCATGACCTGACTTACGTGGCCAGCTGCAACAATAAAAGATTCCTACAGCAAGCAGTTTTTAACAACCAACCAGCCTCTCCTCCCCTCCTTGCCTTTTAAAATGCTTTGCCGAAACCCTTCTGGGAGTCAGGGGTTTTTAACGAGTATAAACCACACAGCTACTTGCATAGCCCTATAATAAACATTTCTATGCTCCAAAATTTGATCACATGGACCACAGCCTTGTCTAACTCATTGAAACTACAAGCCATGTCTTGTAGGGCCACCCAAGACAGATGAGTCATGGTGGAGAGTTCTGACAAAATGTGGTCCACTGGAAAAGGGAATGGCAAACCACTTCAGTGTTCTTGCCTTGAGAACCCCATGAGCAGTATGAAAAGGCAAAAAGATAAGACACTGAAAGATGAACTCCTCAGGTCTATAGGTGCCCAATAAGCTACTGGAGAAGAACAAAAAACTAGCTCCAGAAAGAAGGGAGAGGCTGAGACAAAGCAGAAACAATGCCCAGTCATGGATGTGTCTGGTGGTGAACGTTAAGTCCCATGCTGTAAAGAACAATATTGCATAAGAACCTGGAATGCTAGATGCACGAATCAAGGTAAACTGGAAGAGGTCAAACAGGAGCTAGCAAGAGTGACCATCAATATTTTAGGAATAAGTGAACTAAAATGCAACAGAATGGGTGAATTTAGACGATCATTGCGTCTACTATTGTGGGCAACAGAATCCCTTAGAAGAAATGGAGTAGCTCTCATAGTCAACAGAAGAGTCTGAAATGGAGTACTTGGGTGCAATCTCTAAAATAACAGAATGATCTCCGTTGGTTTCCAAGTCAAATCATTCACTATCACAGGAATTCAAGTCTACGCCCAATCACTAACGCCAAAGAAGCTGAAGCTGAACGGTTCTATAAAGATCTACAAGACTTCCAGAATTATCATCAAAAAAAAAAAAAAGAAAATGTCGGCAGCAGGCACCGGGGGAGGGGCGGCCCAGGCGGCGGCGGCCCGGCGAGTTCACTGGAGCACGGGGCCCCGGCGGTGGAAGATGGAGGAGCTCAGCAAGAAGTACTGCGTGTACTGCCTGGCCGAGGTGAGCCCGCTGTGCTTCCGCTGCCCCAAGTTACAGGACATCGAGCTGTGCCCCGAGTGCTTCTCCGCGGCGCCGCTACCACGGATACCAGCTGGTGCACGGCGGGCGCTTCACGCTCTCGGCCGGAGGCCGAGGGCGGCTGGACCAGCCGCGAGGAGCAGCTGCTGCTGAATGCCATCGAGCAGTTCGGCTATGGGAACTGGGAGGACATGGCAACTCACGTCCGCGCTTCCCAGACCCCCCAGGAAGTGATGGAGCATTACACATCTTGGTGGCTGAGCAGTAGCAGCTGGACTACATGCCTCTGCCGGACGACTACTAGATCCAGTACGACCAGAACGCTGAGACGCTCATCACCGGGCTCTCGGTCAACTACGGCGACGAGATGCGGCGGTCGAGCTGAAGCGCGCGCACGTGCACAAGTACGTGCTCAAGCTCCCGAGCGGCAGCGGTGCAAGAACATCGCGCGCGACTACAACCTGGTGTCCGCCTTCCTGGGCAAGGAGAAGGAGCGGGCGGTGCCGTGCAAGGTCACCAAGGAGAAGGAGCTGCTCCTGAAGCTGCAGCCAGTGTACCAGTTCGTGTCGTGCAAGGAGTTCGACGACCTATTCGAGAAAATGCACAAGGAGAAGCTGCAGCGCTACCAGCGCAACTGCATAACCAAGATGGAGGAGTCGGCTGAGTACGAGGCGCCCCGCACAAGCGCGAGAAGCGCGAGGAGAACAAGGCGGCGGCGGCTGGGGGCGCCAAGCGCGGCAAGGAGGACGGCCGGGACGGCGAGTTCGTGGCCATCGACCACCTTCCGGGCTGCGAGCTGTTGTCGACCGCGAGAAGGTGGTGTGTAGCTCGCTGAACCTGAGCCCCGCGCGCTACCTGACCGTGAAGACCATAATCATCAAGGACCACCTGCAGAAGCGCCGGGGCATCCCCTCCAAGAGCCGCCTGCCCAGCTGCCTGGATAAAGTCCTCAGAAAGTGGATCCTGAACTTCCTCATCGAGAGTGGGTGGATATCCAGGGACGCCTCCTGAAGCCCGCTGCCCGGAACGGACGGACGGACGGAGGGACGGATGGCTGGACGGTCCCGCGAGAGCCGCAACGACAGCGAGGAGGAAAAAAAAAAAAAAAAAGCTTTGTGAGCCAAAAGGAAACGGGGTGGGCGGGAGTGGGAGAGGAAACGCCTTTCCGGCTCCACCCCCCACCCCCACCCCGCATTGTTGCTCTTTTTTTTTTTTTAAACAAATCGAATTCTTTTTTTAGGGTATCAATTCTTTTTACCGTCCTCTGAAGAAGCAATAGCAACAGTCGGATCAAGGAGAAGACAAAACCCGTGCATATTTTAACTGAATCCTTATACGTAGTACTTTAAGATGACGATTTGCCTTTAAGTGTTCAGTGTGGAGCATATGATGATGATATCAGGAAATTCCCTTTTTTGTTGTTGTTGTTGTTGCTTCCCAGCGGAGAAGGCAATGGCACCCCCACTCCAGTACTCTTGCCTGGAAAATCCCATGGACGGAGGAGCCTGGTAGGCTGCAGTCCATGGGGTCGCTAAAAGTCGGGCACGACTGAGCGGCTTCACTTTCACTTTTCACTTTCATGCATTGGAGAAGGACATGGCAACCCACTCCAGTGTTCTTGCCTGGAGAATCCCAGGGACAGAGGAGCCTAGAGGGCTGCCGTCTATGGGGTCGCACAGAATCGGACACGACTGAAGCGACTTAGCAGCAGCAGCAGCAGTAGTGATACAGGACTGTGAGATGGGTGGAGAGGAGCCCTTCCCTGCCGGCCGCCGGCTCACTCTCGTGACCTGACCTCTGCCGCGGCTGCCCTCAATGTTGGGCAGGTGGCACTTTAGGCGGAGGGCACCGGGCCGGGCAGAAGAGGCCAGGGGAGGGCTGGATGGTCATCCGTAGGGACTCGCGGGAGGAATCTGGTGTTGAATGGTTTGGCCAAACTGAGCTTCCCCACGACGGCGTGTTGTGGCACTTTGAGGGAGCTCACCGCGGTGTCTGGGGGGGGACGCGGGGTCCAGCGCAGCGCAGACTGACAGAACGCGGAGCCACCTCCCCTGGGGCTGCTGTTTGCTGCCTTTAGAACTTGCCCATGCATTTTACTTGGAAGAACTCATTTTAAATGAAGTTGACCAAGAGTTTAGAGTTCTGGGTTTTGGGTCAGCTCCTTCGAGGGTTCTCACCCCAGTGGCAAGCCCCTCTTTCTCTGAGACTGGCCACGTGTCTTGTCTTGTGTGGTGTCAGGCGCTAGGCCAGGCGAGAGGGACCCCTGTGGCCTGGAGGCCCCGGGGCACTTCTTCTCTGGGCTGCCTCCTTGAGCCAGACTCTGGTGTGGCTCTGCCCATCCTGGTTCAGAGAGGGTATCAGGGGAGCCCTTTCGTGACGGGAACGGTGCCTTCACGTGGGAACCTGAGGAGTCGTGTGTCTTCCAGCTGCTTGGGGCTCTCGTGTCCAAGGCCCTGCTGTAGAGTCATTGGAGTGGCCAGACCCCAGTGGTCCTCTGGTCGTCCTGGGGTGCATCCTGCCTCTCATCCCTCGTAGCTACCAGATTGTTTACCTCCCAGAATGCTTGGGCTTGAAGTTACTTTAAAGTGAAGGTATTTGAGAGACAGGAAAAAAAAAAAAAAGCGAAACCTCATCATTGCCAAGGACAGCTCAGTTATGGTGCCTTTTCCTTTCACACCGTTCTGTCTGTCCCCTAGGGTGAATTTCCAGCATTAAATACACACGTCAACTATACTGGGGGCTTCCCTGGTGACTCAGATGGTAAAGAACCAAGCTGCAATGCAGGAGACCTGGGTTCGATCCCTGGGTCGGGAAGATCTCCTGGAGAAGGGAATGGGAACCATTCCAGTATTCTTGCCTTGGAGAACCCCCATGGACAGAGAAGCCTTGGTGGGCCACCGTCCATGGAGTTGCAGAGTCAGACGCGACTGAGTGCCTGACGCTCAAACACGTCGTCCGTGGCTTTAGTTGTAAACCGCATCGCATGCTGGCAGAGCAGCACTCCCCGCGACCTGACCTCAAGCCCAGGACCAGCTCTTTCTGACCATAAAGCAGTGGGGGGTGGTATTACTCCCTAGCACTGCCTCCTGCCGTCGCCCGCAAGGTAACCACAGCTGACCAGAGCACGGAAACGGTCTGCGCCAAGCAGAGGCGGAGACAGTGCTACGTCCTTCCAGGGGTTCTCAGCCAGGGCTCCTGGAGCAGCAGCGCAGCGTCCCTGGGGGAACAGGCTGGCCCTTCAGGGACTTGCCCCCCACCCCCACCCCAGGCCTCGGACACACGGGGCGGGGCCTCGCAGGTCACTGGGATGCGGGCTGAAGTCTGAGAACTGCGGGCTTTAGCTGCTCCCGTGTCACTGATTTTCTACATCAGATTCCTAGTTGGGTGAGGTTTTTAATTTAAGTCTTATTTTTATACAAAAGGATCTCCAGACTTTCACTAAGCTTGAGAAACAAGAGCTCTCTGTAAAACGTGCGTGACCCTGGCCAAGAGCTCTCAAACGAGATGTTCTGTGCTTAAGCAGGTTGGCAGTGTGAGTGTCTCTTCTCGATGGTATGAAGAATTTATTTAGGCTTGACTGTTTTTAAACACCATAATGAATGTATAAAGTGAAGTGAAGAAGTGAAGTCGCTCAGTTGTGTCTGACTCTTTGCGACCCCATGGACTGTAGCCTACCAGGCTCCACTGTCCATGGGATTTTCCAGGCAAGAGTACTGGAGTAGGGTGCCATTTCCTTTTCTAGGGGATCTTCCCAACCCAGGGATCGAACCTGGGTCTCCTGCATTGCAAGCAGACACTTTACCGTCTGAGCCATCAGGTTTATTTATATAATGAATGTATAATTTATGTTAAAAGTGTGAACCCTTTGTTACAAGGGAAAAGTAATTTTATGATTGGTTGCCTCTTGCCCGATCAACTCCAGCTATTACTGTCGCATTAGTCCCGCCCCTGCTGTTTGCTCAGAGTCTTTAAATTTCTGTATTTAATTCTTAATGATAAATGAGTCACTACAATCCCATGGAATGAAGTCTTTTCAAAACTGAAACTCTCTCCAGTCACAGAAGATAATCAGCTGTTCAGAATGATGCTTTTGATGGCCAGCATTCCGAGAATGTATTCAGACCGAAACTCTGCCTACTGCCTCTTTTTTCCCCTTTTATACATTAAACAGGTTGAGAACCAAAAAAAAAAAAAAAAAAAAAAAGTCATTTTCACCATAGGAGAATAGAATGCAAAAGTAGGAAGTTAAGAGATACCTGGAGTAACAGGCAAGTTTGTTCTTAGAGTACAAAGTGAAACACGGCAAAGGGTAACAGAGTTTTGCCAAGAGAATGCACTGGTCATAGCAAATACCCTCTTCCAACAACACAAGAGACAACTCTACACGTGGATGTCACCAGATGGTCAATACCAAATCATATTGATTATATTCTTTGCAGGCAAAAATGGAGAAGCTCTATACAGTTAGCAAAAACAAGATCGGGAGCTGACTGTAGCTCAGATCATGAACTCCTTAAGGCCAAATTCAGACTTGAATAAAGTAGGGAAAATGACTAGGCCATTCAGGTATGACCTAAATCAAATCCCTTACAATTATGCAGTGGAAGTGACAAATAGATTCAAGGGATTAGATCTGATAGACAGAGTGCCTGAAGAACTATGGACAGAGGTGTGTAACAATGTATAGGAAGCAGTGATCAAAACCACCCCCAAGAAAAAGAAATGCAAAAAGGCAAAATGGTTATCTAAGGACAACTTACAAATAGCTGAGAAAAGAAGAGACACGAAAGGCAAAGGAGAAAAGGAAAGATATACCCATTTGAATGCAGAGTTCCATAGAATAGCAAGGAGAGATAAGAAAGCCTTCCTAAGTGATCAATGCAAAGAAATAGAGGAAAGCGATGGAATTGAGAAAGACTAAAGATCTCCTCAAGAAAATTAGAGATACCAAGGGAACATTTCATGCAAAGATGGGCTCAATAAAGGACAGAAATGGTATGGACCTAACAGAAGCAGAAGATATTAAGAAGAGGTGGCAAAAATACACAGAAGAACTATATAAAAAGGTCTTAATGACCCAGATAACCACGACGGTGTGATCACTCACCTAGAGCCAGACATCTTGAAGTGCGAAGTCAAGTGGGCCTTAGGAAGCATCACTGTGAACAAAGCTAGTGGAGGTGATGGAATTCCAGCTGAGCTATTTCAAATCCTAAAAGATGATGTTACAGTGCTGCACTCAATATGGCAGCAAATTTGGAAAACAGCAATGGTTACTGGACTGGAAAAAGTCAGTTTTTATTCCAATCCCAAAGAAAGGAAATGCCAAAGAATGTTCAAATGACTGCACAATTGCACTCATTTCACACACTAGCCAAATAATGCTCAAAATTCTCCAAACTAGGCTTCAAAAGTATGTGAAATGAGAACTTCCAGATGTTCAAATGCATACACACCAGAGATCAAATTACCAACATCCATTGGATCATAGAATGAGCCAGAGAATTCCAGAAAAACATCTACTACTGCTTCATTGACTACTCTAAACCCTTTGTGTGGATCACAACAAACTGTGGAAAATTCTTAAAGAGATGGGAATACCAGGCTACCCACTGCCTCCTGAGAAACCTATATGCAGGTCAAGAAGCAATAGTTAGAATCCAACATGGAACAGTGGGCTGGTTCAAAATTGGGAAAGGAGTATTTCAAGACTGTATATTGTCACCCTGCTTATTTAACTTATCTGTAGAGTACGTCATGTGAAATGCCAGACTGGATGAAGCACAAGCTGGAATCAAGATTGCCGGGAGAAATATCAGTAACAGATATGCAGTTGACACCACCCTTATGGCAGAAAGTGAAGAGGAACTAAAGAGCCTCTTGATGAAAGTGAAACAGGAGAGTGAAAAAACAGGCTTAAAACCCAACATTCAAAAAATGAAGATCATGGCATCTGGTCCCATCACTTCATTTCAAATAGATGGAGAAACAATGGAAACAGTGACAGACTTTATTTTCTTGGGCTCCCAAATCACTGCAGGTGGTGACTACAGCTATGAAATTAAAAGATGCTTGCTCCTTGGAAGAAAAGCTATGACAAACCTAGAGAACATACTAAAAAGCAGAGACATTACTTTGCTGACAAAGGTCCATCTAGTCAAAGCTATTATTTTCCAGTAGTCATGTGTGGATGTGAGAATTGGACCATAAAGACGCCTGAGCACTGAAGAACTGATGCTTTTGAACTGTGGTGTTGGAGAAGACTCTTGAGAGTCCCATGGACTGAAAGGAGATCAAACCAGTCATTCCTAAAGGAAATCAACCCTGAATATTCATTGGAAGTGCTGATTCTGAAGCTTAAGCTCCAATACTTTGGCTACCTAATGCAAAGAGCTGGTTTTTGCAGCTTTTCTAATGAGACCCTGATGCTGGGAAAGATTGAAGGCAGGAGAAGAAGGGGACAACAGAGGATGAGATGGTTGGATGGCATCACTGACCTAATGGACATGAATTTGAGCACTGTCAGTGTTGGTGATGGACAGGGAAGACTGGCATGCTGCAATCCATGGGGTTGCAAAGCGTCAGATCCAACTAAGCGATTAAACTTACCTCCATCTTTGCATCAACCAATTTCAGCAAGAGTCCTGCTAAGGGGCTTAATTAAACTCCCTGATCGCCCTTGATATGTGATGACTCTTAGATTTAATTGGGTTCTGCACCCTCCACTACCCGCTAGGTGACATCTAATTAGCCTGGCCTGTCTTCAGCAAAGAATCTTGCCAAGCCAGTTTAGCCAGAATCCCCCTTACCCTTGATGTATCCCCTTATTAATTTTGCATCTATTTACCTCCACCCTGCTTCTTGGTTTAAATTCCCACTTGTCTGTGTGTTTGGAGTTGAGCCCCGTGCCTCTCCCCTACTGCACAGCCCCAACTGCAGTGGTGCTTATGCCTGTCACAATAGTGTATACATGCTAAGTCACTTCAGTCATGTGTGACTCTTTGAGACCTTGCGGACTGTAGCCCACCAGGCTCTTCCATGAATGGGACTCTCCAGGCAAGAATACTGGAGTAGGTTGCCATGCCCTCCTCCAGGGGATCTTCCCAAACTAGGGATCAAATCTGTGTCTCTTATGTCTTCTGCACTGGCAGGCAGGTTCTTTACCACTAACGCCACTTGGGAAGCACACACAGTTGGCACCTCTGCATGAAGTTTGCCTTAACATTTTAACAATTGTCATGTATTTTTATTCCTTAACAAGGGAGACTCTGGAATGGAAATAGTAACTGGAAGGTATCCTTTGAGGAGACATGTGCTGGGCTTTCACGCTCCTGTACCTGGCAGTCCTGAGCTGAGGGCTATCATGGGGAATGTCCTCTGAGGAATGGAATGGGTGCAGGAGCCTGGGGACATCTTCTGAAGGCATATGAAAGACTCCTGCTACCAGAGGAGAGGTAGAGAGATGATCACAGGTATCCCTGAGGGATGCAGCAGTGACAAGCTGACCTCATCTGTGCTATCTGGATCATGTGAGCTTTTAACCTCTGCCATGCCTGTGTTCAATACCCTCCTTTCAGATCCTATACTGAATCCCTAGGGGGTAGAATTTCTCACCTGATAGTCTCCCAATGTCCATTTATGTCAATGGCCCACAGAAAGATGACGGGGCACAGGGAGTGTCCCACTCAACAGATGTCTATCTGCAAAGCCTGGGTTCTCATCTAACACCTCTGACTGTGGCTAATAGAGCTTGCTGTGCTGTTGGTCCTTAGGGAGCCCTTCCTGTGTATCTTGCTTGATGTACCAGGGCAGAAGGGTATACAGTGGCATGAGTGAGCCAAAAATAATTTTATTATAGAATTCTAAGAGAAATGAAAGCCCAAAAGCAGACAGTCATCCGAACATCCCCAGTCACACATGTGCTCAGTTGCTTCAGTGGTGTCTGACTCTTTGCAATGCTATGGACTGTGGCCCACCAGGCTCCTCTGTCCATGGGGTTCTCCAGGCAAGAATATTGGAATGGATTGCCATTTTCTATCCCCAGATATTATAACATAGGATCCTTTCTTACTGCCAACTTCTATGCTTTTTACTTTGTATTGCTTCTCTTATAATCTGTTAAGAGCTTTCTCTGTGCCAGAAAAATTCTTGACTGAATTAATACCCACAGAAGCCTGAAAAGAAGAGAGTATGATGCTCTACTCTAGTGAAAAGCCGAGATCTGCCAGTTGATGAGAGGTTTACTGGCAGTGACTCAGAGGGAGTGCAGGCAGAAGGGGTTCACCACGGCTTAATCCCACACTCC
Source organism: Bubalus kerabau (assembly GCF_029407905.1). Lineage (NCBI taxonomy): Eukaryota > Metazoa > Chordata > Mammalia > Artiodactyla > Bovidae > Bubalus > Bubalus kerabau. Next base: position 30,378,734 of record NC_073642.1, read on the forward strand.
ACTGGCCTCCTCACCCTTTCACCCTCTCCTGCACTGGGGTCTGAAGCTTGTGTTTCTCCCTCCTCCTGGAGCCTGTCTTCAGGCTTGGCTTTGGCTTCACTGGAGAAACCTTCCTCATTTCCAGAGGTGTTTCTGCCTTCTTTGGAATGTCACTGGCACTCCCCACAGTAGTTGTAAGTGCCCCATCTCCCCTACTGCTTACCCCCAATTCAAGGGCAGGGCTCACAGTGTAGTCACTTTCTACTCCCCAGGATGCACAGCACAGCCTGGATGGGTTTTAAGTCTGCAGATGCATGTGCTGGGTGTTACATGTTCAGTGCTTAGGTATTAAGAGGCAGGCATTTAAAAATCCTCCATTTTAAAATCTTGTGCGTGGTTTAGAGCAGTGTGCTGTTGAAAAGGTATTGGAGGGCTTAATAAAAACTGGAAGATGGCTTTGATATCCAAAGTTGTGTCATTATTAAAAGGCTTTAAAAATTAGCATTTCCATGGGTAGGATGCTTTTCTATCCATATTTTTGTCTCTCCATCAAGCCATCTGCTTGCATAATTTCATTTCAATTCCACAGACACCCACGGGTGGCCCTACTCTGGTATCCAAATCCTGGCTAGTCTTGCCCTAATTCTTCAGGAAACATCAAATGAGAAGCCTGAAGCTCTCCCTCACTTAATCATCATGACCATCTCTGAGATTCACTGTATTGTCTAAAGTGAGATGCCCAGGGACAAGGTGTGACCTGTTGTTAGGAGCTGGCGAGAGCCAACGGGAACCCCCGACCACTGCACCACTCTCTGTGGAGCCCACTCACTCTGCTCTCCTGGCCTTGCTGGGGCCTCCAGGGCCTCAGCCTCTACCTGCGTGTAGGGTCCTAGGCTGCCTTCTCCCCTCACTGGGTTACTGTGACAGAATCTTTGAGCCTTGGAAATTCCTCCCAAAAGTTGCTATGGAAACTCACAGTGGGGGTGTTGGGTAGGATGTGGTGTGAAGCCTCCCGGCTGATGCAGGAAGCCTGGAGCAGGGCGCTGGCAGCTCTGCTTCAAGCAGCCCCAGCGTTTCTCACCCATCATGTGTGTTCCAGAGCGCGGAGGAGGCAGCCACCCTGCTCCTTTTCTGTTTAACTCCAGCGTGAACTTGGGGGAAGTGGAGAGCTCCTGGAGCCCAACCACTATGGGTCAGAACTAGTGGAACTGCAGCCCTAGAAGCCAGATGTCAGAGTGGCAGAGATTAGACCAACAGCCAAAGATGGACAGAGCGCCAACTCCCCCCCCACAGAGTGCCCACAGCGTGTGCTCTCTCCCTTGGCAGGATGGTGTGTAGCAGGGAGGAGCTTGCCTCCAGCTGGGTTTTGGATGGTAACCTCCAGCATCCCACATCCCTTCAGAGACCTCTGGTTGTTGATGAGCAGCTATTTGGTTCCACCTGCTCCAAACTCAGTGAAGACTTGCTGCAGCCAGTGGCAGATCACCAGCCAGCTCAGTCTACCGAACTGAACCTTGTATGTGGAGACCACTGGCTTGAGTTCAAAGCCCAGCTCCAGCTCATTCCAGCTGTCTACTCAGTTTTCCCTTCTGCCATGGAGTCAGAGTGATGGCCAAGGTGGCGCTGAGGACTCAGGGAGATGACATGCATGGTTGTCAGCCTCATTGTTCAAGAGAGTTTACAGCTCACCCGGCACAGGAGCTGTGGAGGGCAGGGAAAGCAGAGGTGTCCTCACCAACCACAGCTTCCTGGCAGACTCAGAACCTGCAGTTATGATGCCAGTCTATGAGAATTGCACTGCCAAGGGGGCCCCGGGGTGGGCAGGGCCAGAAGCAGCCAGACGGGTACTCAAGGCACTTGATCCCACATGTTAACAAAGGACCAGATTTTCACAGGGTTGCCTGTGAAATTTTCTCTTTTCACACAGTTCTTAAAATAAATCTTGCTGAAGGGAGGATTTCACAGAGAAGTGACAGATATATCCTGTTCTACATAAGATGACTAATAGCCCACAAATGTTCCCAAGAAGCATAAGCTGGAGAATGTTGGAGACACAAAAGCCCTGGTGACACAGGGGGCCTTATGGCCCGTGTGAGGAAGGGGCGCGCCACAGCAAGTCTAGCTTTGCCAGCAAACAAAAATTGCCCTTATCTGAACACATAGTGAATACCCACTGTGTGTGAGTCTTCACTGGGAATAAGGCAGGCTTGGAGATATAAATAAGGGATGGTCCCTTGTTCCTTGGGCATTATAGTACAATTAGGAGGTTAAGACACAAGCCAATACAAAATTAGGCAGCCTGGTAAGAAATCCTAAAAGAGATACAAAATATGGGCTCCTGAAGACTGAAGGATTGATTTCTCTACTTTGATGGGCAGAGAGGGATATGGAAGTGGGGAAGAGGGAGAACAGGATAATCTGAAAGAGCTTCAGGGAAGTTGTGGGTTTCTGAGATTGAACAAATGAGTGGTAGTTGTCCTTCAGTGTTCATGGTCCGTTGGCTCCAGGAGCCCTGAAAATACCAAAATCTGTGAATTCTTAAATTACTTATATGAAATGGCACAGGACATGTATACAGTTGGCCCTCCCTATCCACAGGTCTTGCACCCATGGATGCAAACCAACATTTCAACTCATGGTTGGTTGAATCCACAGATGATGAGCCTGTGGAAATGGAGGTTCCACTATATATTTATAAGAATCCAGGAATTATGTAAAGGAAATACAAATCAAGCTTTAAGGAAAAGAAAGCCTGTCTGAACATTGTTAAAGAGTGGATAAATGTATAACTGATTCACTTTGCTGTACACCTGAGACTGATACAACATTGTAAATCAACTATACTCCAATAAATTTTTAAGTTAATTAATTTAATTGGAGGCTAATTACTTTAAAATATTGTGGTGGTTTTTGCCATACATTGACATGAATCAGCCATGGGTGTACATGTGTCCCCCATCCCGAAACCCCCTCCCACCCCTCTGGGTTGTCCCAATGCACGGACTTTGAGTACATGTTTCATGCATCGAACTTGGACTGGTCATCTACATTTTTTAAAAATATATTGAAAATTGAGGTTAAGAGAGAAATTTGAAAAACAATGCATTAGGGGAGATTATGTAACTATGTTTTCAAGGAATATTTACTTACATCAGATGAAACTGGAGGGGCCCCGAATAGCCTCCTATCTTTGAAAATGATGCTCAAAGGGGAAATAAGAACTACTGGTAGAAAACAGAAGCCAAGTCGACTTGTGGTCTTTTTGAACATTCAGTGTGTTCCCCCAACTCAGACATAGATGACAGTATAAATGTGCCATTTCCTTTTTCTGTCTTAACTCATTTAAACACATTTACACAAAAATAATGATAATCCTAAATTTATTGTGGAATTTTAACCTATGTGTGTATAATGCCATCAGTAATAGCACAAAATATCTATATTTTACTGGGATTACATTAATATTGATTTGAAATCAGTTTTGATAAATTAAGATACATATTGTAATCTCTAGAGAACTACTAAGAAAATAACATCTAAAATATAGTAAAACGAGCAATGATAACAAAGGAATTAAAATGGTGAAATAGGAAGTATCTGCTGCTACTGCTACTGCTGTTAAGTCGCTTCAGTTGTGTCCGATCTGTGCGACCCCATAGACAACAGCCCATTAGGCTCCTCTGTCCCTGGGATTCTCCAGGCAAGAACACTAGAGTGGGTTGCCATTTCCTTCTCCAATGCATGAAAGTAAAAAGTGAAACTGAAGTCACTCAGTCATGTCCTACTCTTAGCGACGCCATGGACTGCAGCCTACCAGGCTCCTCCGTCCATGGATTTTCCAGGCAAGTGTACTGGAGTGGGGTGCCATTGCCTTCTCCGAGGAAGTATCTACTTAGTGCTAAAAAAAAAAAAAAGAAAGAAGCAACAGAGGAAATAAAAAAGTATGAGGCATAAAAATTAATTAGCAAGATGGCATACATAAGTACAATCATATGAATAATTACATTAAATGTAAATGGATTGAACTCTCTAATCATGTCAAATATTTTCAAATTCAATTAAAAAAAAAGATCTAAGATACACAATTTTGATCCAAAGGCATACGTAGGTTCAAAGAGAAAGAATAGAGAAAGATATACCATGTAAACAGTAGCCATAAGAGTGCTGGAGTGGTTGTACTAATATCAGACAGAATGAAACTAAGGCATATCAAAAATTTATGGGATATAGCTATGGCAGTGCTTACAGGGAAATGGCTAGCTTTGAATAGCTATATTAGAAAGTTAGATCCAAGTTAACTTCTTGCGCTCCAACTTTTAAGAACTAGAGAAAAAGAGAAAACTAAACTTAAAACAAGTCAAAGGAAGGAAATAATACAAATTAGAGAGGAAAGCAATTGAACAGAGAAGAGAAAAGAAAAGCAATATAGAATATCAATGGGCTGAAAGTTGATTCTTTGAAAAGATCAGTAATATTTGCTAAGCCTCTAGGTAGACTGACCAAGAAATGAAATAAAAATTAAGAAAAACATGAAAAAGAAAGGAGATATCATTGGTGAATTTACAGAAAGGAAAGGGGAATTATTATAATTATAAATTATTATAAAGGAATTCTGTCAAGAACTTTATGACAACATATTAGACAATTAGACAATTCAGATGAAATGAATAATTCCTACAAAGACATACATTAACAAAGCAGACTCAAAATGAAGTAGAAAATATGAATAGATCTATTAACAAATTAAAAAATGAATTTGTAATTTAAAATCTTCCCAGAGGAAAAAAAATTATTAATCCCTCCAGACGTCTAGTTTATCACTTAGTCCTTTCTGATGAATGAGCTATCAGCTTGATTGGCTGTCGTCCTGGTTCTTTTGCTTCCTCTTTCACTGATATTTATACTTTATACACTTTCCTCTGCTTACCTTGGGGTTACTCTCTTTCTTGTCTTGATTTTGAAAACTTATTTCAATAACGGTCACTATTTCTTCTTTTCTAATGGATGCACTTAAATATTTCTCAATTACCATTTTAGCAGCATCACTCAGGTATTGACACATAGTCATTCTTTATGATTCATTCATGAATATTTCATGTTTTCCACTGTGATTTTCCTATCCTTTGAATTATTCAGCAATGCATTTCTTTAATTTCCTGAGGAATATGGCTTATTGGGCTATATTTTATCATTGATATTTTATCTTTGAATAGCTATTAGATACCACTATGTGTATGAAATACACTATTCCGTTATTCACTGAGATTGGTGTTGTGGCCTTTTATCTTCCAACTTGGCTAAAATCTCATATAGACTTTGAGTGCAGGGTTTTAGATGTGCTCATTAATTCAAGCTTGCTATTCACACTGTTCACATGTCCTTCGCTCTTACTAAATTTTGGCCTGACTGGTTTATTCATTATTGAAATTTATTTTCATATATGTGGGTATGTCAATGTTTGCTGTGATTTTTTTACATTTTCACTGTTTTAAAACTTTTAGTTTGAATACCTTTGGTGAGGTTGAATAGTATTCCTATATTTAAGACATTTATTTTTTCTCATTTGTAACCTAACTATTTATGTTCTTTGCATGTTTTAATATTGGTTTGTAAAAGTGATTAATAAAACTAAGCATGTGTATATCATATTAAGATGAAAATATTTTCCCTAGTTTCTCATTTTTGGTTTCATCATACACTTAGCATAAAGTCCAGAATTATCTTGTCAAGTTTCACAAAACAAAAAAACTTTTGGGGCTTCTTATTGGGATTACATTGGAATATTAAATCTTCTAGGCTATGTGCATAGTGCAGCCTTAAACCTTTTAAAATAAAATGGACAGAGAAAATATAAGTAAAAGAGCAAAAATTAATAAAGCATAAAGCAAACATATATAAAATCAGTTTATCCTTTGAAAAGACTAATGCATTGATAAATCCTGATAAAACTACTTGTAATAAAAAGAAAGAATAGCCAAAAATCAGGACATTTTTTAAAAAGTAGTAAACAACTCACTTTCCCTTCAAACAGGTAAACTAAACAAAACGCACAACTCTCTAGAAAAATGTACTTCACCACGACTGACATGAGAGAAATATGAATAGCACCACAAAAATCTACTAGATTTATTATCATTCCAAATAAAACCTGTATAGGTCTGAATGACTTTCCCCACCAGGTTTACCAAATACTCATGGGGGAAAAATGATGCTAATCTTACACCTTTTCAGAGCACATAAGAAGTTATACAGGCAGACCTAGTTATATTGCACTTCACTTTTGTTGTACTTTGCAAATATTGTGTTTTGTTTTGAAATTGAAGGTTTGCGGCAATCCTCCTCTGAGCAAGACTATTGCACCATTTTCCCTAACAGTATATGTTCACTTGGTATCTCTGTGTCACATTTTGGTAATTCTAGCGATATTTCAAACTTTTTTCATAACTATAAAATTCTTCAAGCTAGGTTTCAATAGTACATGAACCAAGAACTTCCAGATGTACAAGCTGGGTGTATGAAGGCAGAGGAACCAAAGATCAAATTGTCAACATATGTAGGATCATAGAAAAAGCAAGGGAATTCCAAAAAACATCTACTTCTGTTTCACTGACTACACTAAAGCCTTGATTGTGGGGATCACAACAAACTGTGGACAATTCTTAAAGAGATGGGAGTACCAAACCACTTTACCTGTCTCTTGAGAAACCTGTATACAGGATAAGAAGCAGTAATTAGAACCAGACATAGAACAATGGATTGTCATTTCAAAATTGGAAAAGGAGTATGTCAAGGCTGTATGCTGTTACCCTGCTTATTTAACTTATATGCCGAGTACATCATGCAGAATGTTGGGCTGAATGAGTCACAAACTTGAATCAAGATTGCCAGAAGAAATATCAACAACCTCAGATATGCAGAAGATACCACTCTAATGGCAGAAAGCAAAGAGGATGTAAAGAGCCTCTTGATGAGGGTGAAAGAGGAGAGTGAAAAAGTTGGCTTGAAACTCAACATTCAAAACACTAAGATCATGGCATTCAGATCCATCATTTCATGCCAAATAAATGGGGGGGGGTTGGTTTTTTTGGTCTCCAAAATCACGGCAGACAGTGGACTTTGGCCACAATATTAAAAGACACTTATTCCTTGGAAGAAAAGGTATGACAAACCTGGGCAGCATATTAAAAAGCAGAGACATCACTTTGCCAAAAAAGTTCTGTATGATCAAAGCTATGGTTTTTCCAGCAGTCTTGTACGGATGTGAGAGTTGGACCATAAAGAAGGCTGAGTGCTGAACAACTGATGGTTTTGAATTGTCATGCTGAAGTAAACTCTTGAGAGGTTCCTTGGACAGCAAGGAGATCAAACCAGTCAATCCTAAAGGAAATCAACCTGATATTCATTGGAAGGACTGATGCTGAAACTGAAGCTCCAATACTTTGGCCATCAGATGCAAAAGGCCAACTCACTGGAAAAGATCCTGATGCTGGGAAAGATTGAGGGCATGAGGAGAAGGAGGCAACAGAGGATGAGATGGTTGTATGGCATCACTGACTCAATGGACATGAATTTGAGCAAACTCTAGGAGATGTTGAAGGACAGGGAAGCCTGGCATGCTGCAATCCATGGGGTCACAAAGAATTGGACACGACTTAGTGGCTGAACAACAACAATAAATATAGAGAAAAGCAAGATGCAGGCATTTATTTACTGAAGCAGACAACAGCAAATACCATAAAAGCTAGTAAAAGCTGACTGTAAGAGTGTGAAGTCTCTGAGGGTGGAAGACATAGAGCAATTGACACCCTCCTTCATGTTCTCCCTCTAGGAATCCTACCAGGTATTCATGGGAAAGACTAGGAAGGATCTTGAGAAAGCTTTCCTTCTAGTACCTGCCAGAGGATGGAGAGCAGACTCCACCCAGAACATATCTCCCCCATCTCCTAGAGGATACAGAAGGCAGAATCTAAAGGGGAAAAAGGAAGCACTAGTGAAAACCTGGGCTTTCTTGGTGGCTCAGTTAGTAAAGAATCTGCCTACAATGCAGAAGATCACCTGAAATGCAGGAGACCTGGGTTTGATCCCTGGGTTGTGAAGATCCCTTGGACAAGGAAATGACAATCCAGTCCAGTATTCTTGCCTGAGAAATCCCACGGACAGAGGAGCCTGGCAGCCTATAGAACATAAAGTCACAAGAGTTGGACACGACCTAGCAATTAAACCAACACCACCAGTGAAAAACCACTGGAGATAACAAAACAGGAAAATGAAGCTCTACCCTGAGGGAGTAGAAGAAATTTACTAGAAATAGTCTTGAAAATGGATGATCATTCCCAAGACCCAGGTTCACAGTGCCTGCCTAAAACTGAGGATAGGGCAATAGATATTACCATAACTGGAAAAAAAAATAGTAAAACCCAACCAACCAAATGGTAAAGAATCTGCCTGCAGTGTGGGAGACCTGGGTTCAATCCCTGGGTGGGGACGATCCCCTGGAGATCCCCTGGAGTGGCATGGCAACCCACTCCAGTATTCCTTCCTGGAGAATTCCATGGACAGATGGGCCTGGTGGACTACAGTCCATGGTGTCGCAGAGTCGGACACGACTGAGCTACTAGCACTTTCACTTATATCCACAAAACTAGAACAAAGTTTTAAAGAACTGTGGGACAATGTCAATCCACATATTATTGGAATCTCAGAAGGAGACAAAGGACAGAAAAAGGAAGGAGAAATAAACACTAGGATTTTTCAAACATAATGACAGACTCCAAACCAGTGGCCCAAAAAGCTTAGAAAACACCAAGGAGAAGGGAGGAAGAAGAAAAGAAAGAAAAAAAGTGAAGCATATCATATTCAAAGCACTGACAACTAAAGAGAAAATCATGACGGCAACCAAAGAGAAAATAAATGTTATCTGTAGCAGAGGTCCCCAACCCCAGGCCATGGACCATTACTGGTCCTTGCCTGTTAGGATTAGGAATGCACGGCAGGAGATGAGCAGTGGGCGATCAAGCAAACTTCATCTGTATTTTTTTTTTCTTTGACTTTATATTTATTTATTTATTTTTTGTATAATTTTTTTTAAATTTTATTTTTAAACTTTACATAATTGTATTAGTTTTGCCAAATATCAAAATGAATCCACCACAGGTATACATGTGTTCCCCATCCTGAACCCTCCTCCCTCCTCCCTCCCCATACCATCCCTCTGGGTCGTCTCAGTGCACCAGCCCCAAGCATCCAGTATCGTGCATCGAACCTGGACTGGCAACTCGTTTCATACATGATATTTTACATGTTTCAATGCCATTCTCCCAAATCTTCCCACCCTCGCCCTCTCCCACAGAGTCCATAAGACTGTTCTATACATCAGTGTCTCTTTTGCTGTCTCGTACACAGGGTTATTGTTACCATCTTTCTAAATGCCATATATATGCGTTAGTATACTGTATTGGTGTTTTTCTTTCTGGCTTACTTCACTCTGTATAATAGGCTCCAGTTTCATCCACCTCATTAGAACTGATTCAAATGTATTCTTTTTAATGGCTGAGTAATACTCCATTGTGTATATGTACCACCGCTTTCTTATCCATTCATCTGCTGATGGACATCTAGGTTGCTTCCATGTCCTGGCTATTATAAACAGTGCTGCGATGAACATTGGGGTACATGTGTCTCTTTCCCTCCTGGTTTCCTCAGTGTGTATGCCCAGCAGTGGGATTGCTGGATCATAAGGCAGTTCTATTTCCAGTTTTTTAAGGAATCTCCACACTGTTCTCCATAGTGGCTGTACTAGTTTGCATTCCCACCAACAGTGGAAGAGGGTTCCCTTTTCTCCACACCCTCTCCAGCATTTATTACTTGTAGACTTTTGGATCGCAGATTCATCTGTATTTACAGTCACTCCCCATCGCTCACGTTACAGCCTGATGTCTGTGGCAGTATTCAATTCTCAGAGAAGAGAGAACCCTACTGGGAACCATGATTTAACTGCCAGGAATTTAGGTTGCATGCATCTTATAAAAATCCTCTGGAAACCATTCTGCCCACCCCATCCCTGTCTGTGGAAAAATTGTCTTCCACAAAACTGGTCCCTGGTGCCAAAAACATTGGGACCACTGGTCTGTAGAGGGAAAAGTGTAAGAATTACAGCAAATTTATCATCAGAAATCACGAAAACGAAAAGATAGAGAGTTTCATCAGTAATGTGATGAAAGAAAAAGAACGGTCAGCCCCCAAATTCTTACTCAGTGGAAATATTCTTAAAAATTGAAAATGAAATAAAGACTTTCTCATAAAAACAGAAAACAAAAACACTGCTATCAGATTAGCCCAACTCTACAAGAAATGTTAAAGGAAGTTTTCCAGGCAGAAAAAATTAGATATAGTCAAACACATGGATTTACACAAAGCAATGAAAAGATCAGAAGTGAAATAAATGATGACAAAATAGAATATTTTTTCTTATTTCAAATGTGTTATGACTGGTTTTTAAAACAAAAATAATAATAAAAATATTGTGTGATTATAGTAAATGTAAAACTGAAATATATGACAAAGGCATCAGAGGTAGGAATTGGGAATGTGTTGTTACAAGTTTTTTATACTACATGCGAAGCAGTATAATATTATTTAAAGGCAGACAACATTATTTTCAAGTGTATGTGGTAAATCAAATTAATGTTTAAGAAATATTTAAATAATAAGTCAATAAGAAGATGAAACAGAGTCACAAGCAAATGTTCATTTAAGCCAATAGAAGGCAGAAAAATATGAAGTAAACAAAAATGAAACAAACAGAAAACAGCTAGCAAGATGGGAAAATTTAATCTATGAATAATCATTTTTAATATGAATGTTCTAAAGAAGTCAATAAAATGACCAAGATTGTCAGAATGGATAAAGAAGTAGGACCCACTCATCTGTCACCATGAACACCCTTTACCTGTCTCACCCTCCTTCTCTGACTACTACCATATACAGACATTGAAATATAATACTGTGTGCATGAAACTTCTTTAATGTTATAACCCAATGTTTCCTCAATTAAATTTTTAAATACATAAAATTTAAAATCCAACTATAGGATGTCTACAAGAAACCTCCTTTAGAAACAGAAATATACGTTAAAGTCGAAGGACAGATAATACATGCATATACATGTACTCACAAATCAAAAGAAAACCAGAGTATCTGTATTAATTTCCAAAAAAGTAAATTTCAGAACAAGAATTATTATCAAGGATAAAGAGGGCTAATGTATAATTATAAAGGGGTCAATTGTGTAAGAAGTCATAAAAATCTTTAAGTGTTTATGCACTTATCAACAGAGTTTCAAAATGAATGGGTAAAGAATCATAGATCTGAAAGTACAGTAGAGACAAATCCACAATTATATATGGAGTCTTCATCACTCACCTTTCAATAATTTGCAGGCAAATTTGTAGGCAAAAAATATCAGTAAGAATGCATGTACCTGAACGCCATCAACTCACTTGACCTGACATTTCTAGAACACTTCGCCCAACATCAGCAGAATGGACGTACTCTCAAGTGCACATGGAAACATATACCAAGACAGATAACATTCTGGGCCCCAGAAAATAACCTTAACATACACAAAAGAACAGAAATCATGCATAGTTGCTCTAATACCGTAATGAAATTAAACTAAGAATCAAGAGCAAAAAGACAGCTGGAAAATCTCAAAATATTTGGAAATTAAAAACACACTTCTAAGCAAAACAAGTGCCTCAAGAAAGAAATCTCGAGAGAAATGAAAATATTTTAAATTAAAGAAAAATGATCAAAATTGGCAAGATACAGCAAAGCAGGGCTTAGAGGGAATTTATAACATTAAACATTTATATCTGAAAAGAAGAAAAGTCTGAGATCAGTAATGCAAGCTTCCATCTTAAGAAACAGGAGAAAGAAGAACAAATTAAACCCAAGACAAATAGAAGAATGGAAATAATAGATAAGAGCAGACATGAAAAAAATTAAAGATCAATGAAACACAAAGCTAGCTCTTTGAAAGATCAGTGAAGTTGATAATATTCTAGACAAATTGACCAAGGAATAAAATGGAAAAGAAACAAATTACCAATATCAGGAACGAAAGACTTTAATACTGATCCCATAGGCATTAAGAGGCTGAACTAAGAACACTACAAATAACTCCATACCCACACATTTGACAACTTAGATAAAGTGAACCAATTACTGAAAGACACAAACTACCAAAACTCACCCAGGCAGCAGATAATCTAAATAATGCCACATCTATTAAAGGAATCGAATTCCTAGTTAATCACTGTAAAACAATTTTTTTTCTCCAATGAAGAAAAGCTAATTCCCAAAGTTCCCACTGGTGAATTTTACTGAACATTTAAAGGCAGAAATATTTATTTCACACAATATCTTCCAGGAAATAGAAGAGGAAGAAACACTTTCCCACTCTTACCAAGAGACCAACGCTACCCTGATATTTCTCATGACCACAGACACAAAATCCTCAACAAAATATTTGGAAATCAAAGCTAGTAAGGAATATAAAGATATAAGACATCACCACGAAGTGAGGCTCATCCCAGGAATGTAAGCTTGGTTCAACATTCAAAAACTAATCAATATAATTTTCAATATTAATAGAAAACAAAGAAGAAACCATATGACTCCAGTGCAGAAACAAATTCTAAGCCCCTCCTATCCAAATGGCATTAATTCTGGGCTGACTTACATGGGCCCAGTAGATTGAGCCTTTGTCCTCTTGAAAACCTGAGGTCTTCCCAGCAGCAACTATTCCTGACAAATAAAGAAGAAGAAGAAGAAGAAACACGTGGCTATGTAATGATCTGATTTATTTCTTACACTTACCAGACTCAAGCCATAGGCAAGGCAAGAAAACAGCATGCCAGGGGCTCCTCTGAGCCTGCATTTACCCATATCTCAAATCATCCTTTGTTTGCATCGCAGCTGCCTCTCAAATTCCTTCCCAGGTTGGAGTTTCCTGGCTCTGATTTGCTCTGCTTCTATTTGAGTTTCTCATCTGCACCCTAGTCTTTCATGTTTTCCATGTGTTAAGAGCACAAGAAAGGAGCCAGCACCAGGGCAGCTGAGAGGAAAAGGCAGGACTCGGTCCCTAGTGGACCAAATTCTGTTCGGCAAAAGCTGCCAGCTGGATTTCACGGGCTTCCCTGGTGGCTCAGAGGGTAAAGCATCTGCCTGCAATGCGGGAGACCCGGGTTCAATTCCTAGGTCAGGAAGATTCCCCTGCAAAAGGCAATGGTAACCCACTCCAGTATCCTTGCCTGGAAAATCCCATGGACAGAGATGCCTGGTAGGCTACAGTCCATGGGGTTGCAAAGAGTTGGACACAACTGAGCGGCTTCACTTTCACTTTCCTTCACTTGTACGCTCAGGCACAAGGATGTTAACCTATTTGCGTTTTCCTCTCCTTGGTGAAGTCGCTCAGCCGTGCCGACTTTTTGCTACCCCATGGACTGTAGCTTATCGGGACCCTCCGTCCATGGGGTTTTCCAGGCAAGAGTACTGGAGTGGGTTGCTATTTCCTTCACCACAGGATCTTCCCAACCCGGGGATCGAACCGGGATCTCCCTTATTGTAGGCAAATGCTTTACCGTCTGAACCAGCAGGGAAGTCCTTTCCTCTCCTTAATTTATTGAAATTACTCACTTCACACATTCATTCTCAATCTCTTCCCAAAGCCCTTTGTGTCAGGGAATGAATCATCCCCAATCTTTTTATTTTTTAATTATTTTTAAAATGTATTTCGTTAAAGTATATTTGATTTACAATGTTGTGTTAGTTTCTGCTGTACAGCAAAGTGATTCAGTTATGGATATATATAATAGCTTGCATCTGCTAATCCCAAGTCTCAGTCCATCCCTCCCCAACTGTCCCTCCCCCTAGGCAACCACAAGTCTGTTCTGTCTGCGAATCTGTTTCATAGACAAGTTCATTTGTGTAATATTTTTGATTCCACATATAAATGATATATTTGTCATTCTCTGACTTACTTCTCTTAGTATAATAATCTCCATGTTCATCCATATTGCTGCAAATGGCATTATTTCATTCTTTATTGTGGCTGAGTAATAAATATTCTAATATGTGGTTGTACATATATATCATATCTTCTTCATCCATTCAACTGTCAAAAAGATCCCTGCACCCCTATGTTCTTAGCAGCACTATTTATGAGAACCCAGAAGTGGAAATTACTTAAATGTCTATCAGCAGATGAATCATCCCCTTTTGATGAATAAAGTCAAGACTTTGACCCTCCCGAGGTGCCAGGAAAGGCTGAGAGGCCATGTGCATGCAGAGGAGATGGTGAGTTTCTCCTTTCCGATGGTTTTGCTCTCTGAATAGGCTGCCAGTTTCCCGAGTTCTCCAGTCCCAGCTGCTCTTTCGGGAACTTCTCTTCCCTCAGTCTCTCTCTCCCAACTCACCCTATACTCTGAGCAGCAGGATAGAAACAGGCTGCACTCTCCACCCTTGACTTGGAGCTTTCCTCAGCTGAAGGACCAAGTTTGTCATAATGAATTCTACTTCCTACACATCTGCAGGGCCCAGCTTCACTAAGCTTTCTGCCAATGGATCCTCGTCTTCCACCTTCCAGTGGCATTTCTTCACTTTCTTCTGAGCGCTCAAGGGCGACATTCTCCAAGTCCAATCTGGGAGCTGAACCAGCAGTGGCCTTTAAGTCCCTGTCTCTACAAATAGTTGGTTTCTGGTGACAGGCGTTCTAGGGAATGTAGGATTTTTCCACATTGCTCCTCACTTCCTCTGAGTCCTCACCGCAAGAGTCTTTCGCACCTGTTATCTCTAATAACAATCTGTTCAAGCCAGTCTAGGCTTTTATTATCATGTTGGTCAAGACTCTTCCAGGTTTGGGCCACTGCCTAATTCCAAAGCCACTGTCACGTTTGTGGGTATTTTAAAAGCAGCATCCCACTTCCAGGTACTGAAATCTGAATTTTTTTTCTGTTGCCACATTGTCACAGTTATACCACCATGTGTGTGTCAGGGAAAGGTGGGGGTGGGGACCCCAAATCCTGCCTACTGCAGTCACTCCTACTGGGACCCAAGCCAGAGCTTTGCTTGCCCAGTTATAATCACTCAAAACCGAATATCTCAGGGCTTCCCTGGTGGCTCGGTGGTAAAGAATCCGCCTGCCAGTGCAGAAGACACGGGTTTGACCCCTGGTCCACATGCTATGGAGCAACTAAGCCAGAACACCACAACTACTGAGCTTGGGCTCTAAAGCCCAGAAGTCACAGTCACAGAAGCCCTCACATCTTAGAGCCTGTGCTCCACAGCAAGAGAAGCCACCGCAATGAGAAGCCCGACACACTGCAACGAGAGAAAAGCCCACGAAACAACAAAGACCCAGCACAGCCAAAAAATAAATAAATACATAAAATCATGAAATATAAAAGCCTAATCCCAGACTACAGAGCAAGGAGAAAGCGGTGCTGCCCCCTCCTATCTGGCAGGGAAGGGAAATCCACTGAGGTCTGCCAGTCCTGGAGGAGCTTGCAGAGACAGAGTCTGTACTAGACTTAGCAGTTCTCAAACTGGGACCTTAGAGGAAAGGTGGATTACCCCAGAAAGGGCAAGTTACACTGGCTATGTATCTTCATTCCAAAGGAAGACTTGAGGTGGTGAAAAAATTAATCGCTACCTGCTTTCCACTCCCCTCCACTGCTCCCTCCACAACCCACATGAGGGATTGCACGTGCGCGTGCGCACACACACACACACACACACACACACCCCTCTGCGAACGACTGCATTTACAGGAATTTTTACATTCAGGTGGGTCTATTAGTTTCCAATAAACATACTTGGATCTATTTCTGGATCTCATCACACTAATGAAAGGATTGCCAGAATCTTCACAGCCAATTACTGTGCAAAGAGAAATGCACATATTTATTTCTTCTTGATAGTGATGATTAAGAGGGAGTTCATTTCTCCAGAGTCTAGCAGATGTTTAAAAATCTAAATGAACTGACTGCAATGAAGAACACCCTTTTCCCAGCCCGACCTGAGGATAATGCCACTCAGGACAGTACCATCTTGTCCCATTCCATTAGCATGAAATCTCTTTTCTGCTCCTCCTCTTCTCACTGTGAGAATAAGATGAAGTCCCCTGCCCTGACTGGGACCTTCTTGGCAAATCTCTATTCTGGATTTCCTGATGATTTTTTCCCCACTGCAGTTCCATTCGGCTGCATTGGGTAATTATTCCTCTACAGCAGAAGAAATATATTCACACAGAAAAGATCTCTCTAAATAAACCTACTTTTGAAATTCTCCCCTGGGAGGCAAATTTTAAGCAGCAATGCGTCGTTATGGAAATACACATTGTTAACCTTATCTTCATTGAAGACTGTTTGACAGCTCTCAATGCACTTAGCACCAAAAAGGCCTCCTTTTTGTACAGGGAAGTAGCTGCCTTGCCTGCCATGTGCCGTGTTGTGGCCAGGTGACCAGTGTACTGGACCAGGTGAGCACAGGAGAGTCAAATGGCAGAGTCCCCATATGCAGGTGTCAAATTTTAAATTCCATTTTAAGTGGAAATATAAACCAGACTCACACTCAGCCTTGGTTGTTGGCGTTTTGAGGATACAGGATTTAAGCCTTTCTCCATGGCTCGATGAGAAGCATGGCCATCACAGATCCTGGAGGGTCCAGCAGCCTTGTGGCATGTCAGGCTCTTGTTTGCCCTACTCTGGACACCTGATGTCATCCAGCAGGTAGAGTTGCTCTGACTCTGGCCTCTTTCTGCTCAGGTTCTGTACTCCTCCAGAAAACCCTGAAAGAGAAATACAACAGAAAAGTCATAAAAAGTTTAGTGCTGCATTAATGTGAGATACCATGCAGCCAAAATATGGCCCAATATTTTGGCTACAGGAGGTGATGTTGGAGGGGCTTGTTTTCTTTCTCACCTTTCAGCAAAACATAGCAAACCATGGACTCTGCAATCAACTCCACCAATAAAGAGAACACAATAGGGGAATATGGTTAAGAGGTAACTGATGAATATTATTTTTTCCCTCTTTTGCTTTCTGACTGTATTATAAACTATTTTATGAGCCAAATATAAAATATCTATTTTGAATGCCTACAAATATAAATGTATATATTAAATAGTAATTTAAATTTAATGTTATTATTTTCTAATTTCAACACAAAATAGTTAACAAACCAACTACATTCAACTACATAATTCTAACACAAACGAAAAGTTCTGGTTTCTTTCTGGTTAGACCCAAGGAATTGTCTGGCCCTTTCTTCAAGCTAGCACTGGGAGTGGCTGCAAGGGAAGCAGAGGCATCTTGGAAGATGTGTAAATTTGAAGGACTGCAAATGTTTGGTTCCAGCATGGGAACCGGAATGTCGGTGTTGGAAATAGCACATGAATCAGCCCTGTCTGTGCCTGCTCAAAGTAGACCTCAACCAAAGCTGTTGATTTTATTACTAACAGTTAATTCAATAAAATTGTATGATTTTATTAGCCCCCAGGGGAACTTCCTGGCCCAGTAATCGAACCCACGTCTCTTACATCCTGCATTGGAAGGCGAGTTCTTCACCACTAGCACCACCTGGGAAGCCCTGATTTTATTACTAATAGAATTAATTCAACAAAGTAGTATGATTAATTTTTTCAGAGATCTCCATGTGACAGTCTTCTGAGCTGAGCCCTATTTTCTCCATTTCTATTCTGTGTTGTAAATTAACTGATCTCACTGATGGCAAGGGGACATCTGGTATCTTCTGTTGAAACTTCCTCAGGGAAGAGGAAGGTCAGGCTTGTAAGCACTTGCTGTGGGAGCAGTGAGGAAATCGCCAATTCTCACTGAGACTGTCTGCTAACCCATTTCCTTTTGCTCTGCTTTTTTTTTTCTTCTTTACAGATCTCAAGCTTCTAATTTCACAAACAAAATTACCTGGGGTCACTGGCCTCATTGTGGCATGAGTGTTGACAGCAGCCTTCACTATGAACAGCCAAACAAAACATAAGATAATTAACACAATAACATAATACGATTTAAGAGATTTATAAACAACATAAATGGAACTGTAGTTTTGTTATGTTTTCATTACAGTTTCTGTGCTATCTGCAAGCCTTACCTATTTTGATTCAATTATAACAAACAGCTATGATGGAGCTATGATTTTGCAGCAAGATAACTCTGGAGTTGCCATAGTCTTCAATATCAGTCATTGATGGCTAGAAAATCATCTTTATATGCGATTTGCATTTTATGGATTACAATCATGTGTCATTCCTGCTGACATTGCCTCAGTGCTCTTCACAGGCAGACAGATGTTGTTCCCCTATTAAAAATATGCACGTCAATACAGAAAAGGTAAGTACCTCACCCAGGGCCAAATGTGTATGTTCATAACTCACACAATGACACTCAAGGATACTGAGTCAGTGTTTAAAGGCCCAAATATATAATTAATGTGTGTGTGTGTGTGTATATATATATATATATATATAAACATAGTACCTCACAGGGCCTTTAAACACTGACTCTGTATCCTCGGATGTATAGTACAACCCTTGATGTATCACAACCTTTGTGTGGCAAAGGGGCTTGAGTAACTCAATGAGGTTATGAGCCATGCTGTGCTGGTACTCAAGACAGACAGGTTGTAGTTAAGAGTTCTGACAAAAGATGGTCCACTGGAGAAGAAAATGGTAACCTACTCCAGTATTCTTGCCTGGAGAACCCCATGAACAATATGAAAGGGCAAAAAGATATGACACCAGAAGATGAGCCCCCAGGTTGGACGGTGTTCAAATGCTACTGGGGAAGGGTAAAGGGTAATTACTAATAGCTCCACAAAGAATGAAGTAAATGGAATAAAGTGGAAATGATGCTCAGCTGTGGATGTGTCTGGTGGTGAAAGTAAAATCCAACACCATAAAGAGAATATTGCATAGAAACCTGGAATGTTAGGTTCATGAATCAAAGTAGATTGGATGTGGTCAAGCAAGAGGTGGCAAGATTAAACATCAGTATCTTAGGAATCAGCAAACTAAAATGGAGGGGAATAGACAAACTTAATTCAGATGACCATTATATCTACTATCGTGGGCAAGAATCCCTTAGAAGAAATGGAGTAGTCCTCATAGTCAACAAAAGAGTCTGAAATACAGTACTTGGGTGGAATCTCAAAAATGACAGAATGATCTCAGTTCATTTCCAAGGCAAACCATTCAACATCACAGCAATCCAAGTCTCTGGCCCTACCGCTGATTCTGCAGAAGCTGAAGTTGACCAGTTCTATGAAGACTTACAACAACTTCTAGAACTAACACCAAAAAGGATGTCCTTTTCATCATAGGAGATCTGAATGCAAAAGTAGGAAGTCAAGAGAAACTTAAAATAACAGACAAGTTTGGTCTCAGAGTACAAAATGAAGCAGGGCAAAGGCTAAAAAAGTTTTATCAAGAGCACATTCAGGTCATAGCAAACACCCTTTTCCAACAACCCAGGAGACATCGCCAGATGGTCAATACTGAAATCAGATTGGTTATCTTTGCAGCCAAAGATGCTCTATATGCTCTATGTCAATAAAAACAAGACCTGGAGCTGACCTGGAGCTCAGATCATGAGCACCTTATTGCAAAATTCAGGCTTAAATTGAAGAAAGTAGGGAAAACCACTAGGCCATTCAGGTATGACCTAAATCAAATCCCTTATGATTACACAGTGGAGGTAACAAATGGACTCAAGGGATTAGATTTGGTAGACACAGTGTTTGAAGAAATATGGATGGAGGCTCATAACACTGTATAGGAGACAGTGACCAACACCATCCCAATTGAAACATGTAAAATATCATATATGAAACGAGTTGGCAGTCCAGGTTCGATGCATGATACTGGATGCTTGGGGCTGGTGCACTGGGACAACCCAGAGGGATGGTATGGGGAGGGAGGAGGGAGGAGGGTTCAGGATGCGGAACACATGTATACCTGTGGCAGATTCATTTTGATATTTGGCAAAACTAATACAATTATGTAAAGTTTAAAAATAAAATAAAATTTAAAAAAATAAAAATAAAAAATAAATATAAGACAGTTTTGACTCTAAAAAAAAAAAAAAAGAAGAAATGCAAGAAGGCAACGTGGTTGTCTGAGGAGGCTTTACAAATAACTGAGAAATACATTTATATATATTTTATCTATTATATAAAGTTTAAGTATATATATATAATGATTCTTATGTGTTAATGAAATTATTAATTATATCAATATAACAGCACACATAATATGTTAATATAACATAATACAATACAATAATTATATTTATATTTATTTAATTTAATCACAATGCATTATATGTTATTAATGCATTCTTATTAATATTAATATTTTAAGTATAATTATGTACTTACAGTATACTGTGAGTACATAATCTGTTGATATAATTCAAATACTAATTAATATATAGCTTGCCATTCCCTTGACAACAACGGAACCACATAAGGGGAGGTAAAGTGAAAGTTGCTTGTTGTGTCCAACTCTTTGCGACCCCATGGACCATACAGTTCATGGAATTCTCTAGGCCAGAATACTGAAGTGAACCCAGGTCTCCCGAATTGCAGGTGGATTCTTTACCAGCTGAGCCACAAGGGAAGTCTAAGAATACTGGAGTGGGTAGCCTATCCTGTCTCCAGCAGATATTCCCAACCCAGGAGTTGAACCAGGGTCTCCTGCGTTGCAGGTAGATTCTTTACCAACTGAACTATCAGGGAAGCCTGAGTGGAGGTAAGGGATCTCATTTTCTCCATGGCAGTCTGTCATGGTTTCAGCCCTGTGATGTTTCATGGCTCTCCCAGGCTCCTGGGCACCTGCGAGTGGGTGATGCTGAGTTCTTTCATGCTGAGGGTTGATGGGAAAGGAGCATCAGGTGCAGGTTGAAGTGTTTAGGTCAGGTGGACGAGCCCGGTTTCTATGTGCAAAGGTGAAATTCTCAGTGTATAAGGTACTGCCATACATGGGACCAAGATGAGGTCTCCTTTACTTTTCCCTTTAATTTGGGACCTTCTATTTTCATGATGCTTAATATTCTTGCTTCCTTTTTGTGCTATTTTGATATTTTAAGTGAGTGTTATGAGCTGAAATGTGTCCCCTCTTCAAATCCATATGCTGCAGTCCTAACTCTCAGTACCTCAGAATGTGACTTTACTTTGAAGAGAGAGTCTTTAAATGAGGCGGTTGAGTTAAACTCAGGTCATTAGATGAATCGTAACCCATTATGGCTGGAGTCCTTATAGGAAGACGTTGGGAACACAGACTTAGAAAACAGGTCACATGAGGACATGGAGAAGACAGCAGTCTATAGGCCAAGGAGAGAGGTCTCAGCAGAAACCACCCCTGCAGACCCCTTGATCTTGGACTTTCAGCCTCCAGACTGTGAAAAAATTAATTTCTGTTATTTAAACCCCACAGTATGTTGTAATTTGTTACAGTAATCTTAACAGACTATCACAATGACCAAAATTAATTTACTGTTCCTGCAAATTCATAATGTAGAGACTGAACTCTGAATTATTAACTGTTCATAATTATTTGATGATGATGCTAATCCAAAATGTACAAGTTCAGCTGTGTTTTGATCATGGATATAGCTGGATACCTACACAAGGATTGTATCCAAACAACTAACATAGGAGCCTAAAGTAAAGCAGAGTTGGCACCATGCTTTCCTGGACATCAGAAGGTGAAGGCTGAATCCCAGATCTGCTAACAGCTTACAGTGGACCTTGCCTAGGTCATTTTCTGCCCTGAACCTGAGGTTCCTCTGCAGAAATCTGAGGATGTTGAAGTTCCTCCTACTTCTGGCCATGTTGTGGTTCTAGATAAGAACTCTAAGGGAAAAATGGCCTTCAACTCTATTTTCTGGAACTTGCCATGGTTATTATCCTAACATTCAAAGAGAAAATACTATTTCTTTAAGATCCATATTCTGGTGTCGAGTACCTCATCTGGTTTATCTGTTATCTGAATCTTGTATTATCTTGCTCACCCACAAGACCATATCTTTTTGAAGAGGAATGAGTGGGCCTTTATTAGTTTGTATTTCCTCCTGCATCTGCACTCTTTCTATAATCATACTAGAAGTCTGACTAAGGACTTCCCTGGTAGTCCAGTGGTTAAGACTCCTAGCTCCCAGTACAGGGGGCCCAGGTTCAATCCCTAGTCCAGGAATTAGATCCCACATGCCGCAACTAAGAATTCACATGCCTCAACTAAGAGTTCACATGCCACAACTAAAAAAAAGAAAAAATACCCGCATACCACAACTGAGGACCCCAAATGCCTCAAGGAACATAGAAGATGCCAAGTGCCCAGATAAGACCTGGCACAGCCAAATAAATAAATTGTTTTTAAAAAAAGAACGTAGGCTTTTTTTGTAGGCTTAATTAACTAGCAAGATAGGTAGGCTTAATTAATTAGCAAGATAATTTGTGTGTGTGTGTGTGTGTGTGTGCACGTGCGTAGTGACAGTCTGATTCTTTCATGAAATGAAACACAATTGAGTCAGGAAGAGAATTGGTGGCTAGTCAATCTGTGAGGTCTGAGGCCAGAGGGGTTCCAACAAGGCCATCTCACCCTCACCAATTCATCTCCCCTCTATTAACTTTACCTGGAATGTCTACTACAAGCATATAAATCATATACCCTACCTGAAGAAAATATTCAAACAAGAATTCCAAAGGAACAAAAAAGAAGAAAATAGACATTGTAAGAGAAAGGAAAATAAGTAAAAAAAAACAAACAAACAAGTAGCTTTGGGCCAGTAGATGAGCTTAAAGTTTTAGAAACCTTCCCCAGGCTGCTTGTCCTTTCCCCACAGGTCCCCAGGACACAGGTCAGAGAAAGGAGCAGGACAGCTGGGCCAAGCTGGGCCTCCCCTGAAAGTGGGAGGAAGTTCCCTCATGAACGTATCTGAAGAT
Organism: Bubalus kerabau; assembly: GCF_029407905.1. NCBI lineage: Eukaryota > Metazoa > Chordata > Mammalia > Artiodactyla > Bovidae > Bubalus > Bubalus kerabau. The sequence goes on from NC_073642.1 coordinate 30,401,729, forward strand.
AAAATCAGCAAATCCCTATTTCTCAGAAAACATTGAATTAAAAAGGAGACTTTCCCAGGATTTGACAGAAAGCAAGCAACACCCAACTCACAGTTGCTGGGGTTTGGCCTAAAGGAACAGAAAACCCACCAGAACCTCTTGGGATGAACACCTGGGGTCAGGGCACAGGTGGGTCTTCCTGATTCCCTCTTTGCCCCCAGACAGATTGGATGGAGAAGAAATGGGAGCAGTCCAGCCACTGTTAAAACACATCTAAGACCCCCATGCCAGCAGGAATTAAATCTGACCCCAGTGTCCCTTTGGCTTCAGCGGAAGAATGTCTGTTTGCAGAGCCAGTGCCTCCAGATAGTGATGGCACAGGCCTGGAGGAAATGGCCCGGGGCAGAGGCCAGCATCCCTGGAGAGGGTGCATGAGGACAGCCGGAGTGCTGCCTGCATCTTCCCATCTCCCCAGGCTGAGGGCCACACTGTCCAGAGGAAGGACACAGGTCAGGGACTACTGGCCGCTGGGATGAATACCCAGGGATGCCCGAAGCATGAACTTCATGCTGTTGTAGGAGCAAGTTTGGCTCAGAAGAGGGTGCCCTGGACACCACTACTCAGGACATGGCTCCCAAATCCCCTCCTCTGTCACCTTCTTGACCATAGTCCTGTTGTGCTCTTGACATCTTCCCTGCAGGGTGACATTGGACCAACGGCCCCAAAGTCCCCTCTGATCACAGCAAAGCCACTCCGACTCCCAGTGGCTCCTGTGGTCTCATATAGCCACCTCACTTGCTCCAATCTGTCTGTCCAGCTTCACCCAGCACTCTCCTGGCCACAGAGCTCCTTCATAGCCTGCCACCATGCACAGCAGTGAGCCAAGACAAGAGGTCTGCTCCAGAGACACCAATGTGGTTCCCTGGCTTCTGCTCTTGGATACCTAGCTCCCTGCTGACCTTCCCATGGCCTGCCCATCCCAAGCCTTCTAGACAACCAACTTTCTCAGGCCACCAGCCCTCAGCTCAGCTCAACCTTGCTGTTCTTGTATCCCTGAGTCCTAGCTCAAGGGAGGGTGCTGGCTATCTGATCTAAGAGCCTGTTTGATTGTAGCATGCCCCCCAAAATTAAGGAGACACCTGTGAGCACCAGAACCCTTCTGGGCACTGGAAGAGACTCCCATCCAGGGGCAATTATGCTAAGAAGGTGGATCCAGCAGCCCCAGCTCACTCTTCTCTCCCCACAACGCTGTGCCTGCTGTTCCTATGTCCCTCCGCCACTTCATCACTGCAGCAACACCAAGTAAGTGTTTCACCCAGGGATCCAGCTTCTAATCCCAAGAAATGTCCTTTTCTTCCCAACTTGACTACTTTGACTGCACGTGACAGCCTGACACACTGCCGCATGTGTATGTGCACGTGCCCAGCTTCTTCTGCCTGAAAGCACAACCATCGCGGCACACACTGTCCCCACCTTTATGTGTTCTTCAACATGGAGTACAGTATCTCGGCAGGCACCTTGGACCTGGGTAAATGTTGAGTCATGACCCGTTCCTTGTGTGTCCAAGGAGAGGCAAGGTGGGAGGGCTCTGCGGAACATCCTTGGAAATGCAGCCCTTCCTTCCAGTGCTTTATTTGAAGTCAAGGTGCAAATGGGTTCCCAACCCAAAGCACAGGTCAGTCCCCACTGCCCTGGAACCCAGGACTAGATCCCTGTAGTCCAAGCCAGGTTGCCTTACTGCTGTTCACCGATTCCTTTTACAGTCCTAAATGTTGCCTTCTCAATTACAAGTGCCTTGAAGGGAAGGCCTGTGACACATACTACCAAGATTACCATGTTTGTGTTTAATCAGTATTTGGTGATTCCGTTCTTGATTTGTTTTTTTCAGGGGATGTTTGTCTGAATGACCTGTTGCAAGAGCGGCAAACTTCTGCCTGGAAATGAGAGGGTCCGCAGAACCACCTTCTGCTGTTTTCTGTTTCATGCACTCTGCTGCAATGAGGTCAACATTTCATCTCTAGCCAATGTCACAGGGGAGCTACTGTCACCAACTCCAGTTTGCCTGTGAGTAAACTGAGGTGCGGAGGGTAAGAAATTTCTTCCAAGTCAAGCCAGCACCCACATTCTTGGCCACTTGGCGCTATTTCCTACTTCGTGATCAACCATGTTCCAGGCTCAGACTGGCACAGCCAGGACGAGGACAGGGGGTCTGGAGGGCTCCTCCACAGCTCTCTAACTTCCCCAGGAAGTGAGGGGCTGAGGGGTTCTGTGCCTCTAACCTACTCTTATAAGTGTGCAGGGAATCTCCAGTTAGCAGTCAGTCCAGGAAAGATGTGAAATGCTGTTTGCTGAACTCAAGGTGCCACAAGGGAGACTCAGCTAAGCTGAGAGCCAATAGAATGGATTTCTCTCCTTGGAACTAAGGGGTGAAGCCTCTTTCTGGCAGCCAGCACCAACTTGCCAGCTGTGGGGGTGGCTGCCAGGAAAGCGGATGCCCCAGGCCCAGCCAAGCCTTCAGATGATGCATTCCCAGATGACAGCCTGAATGCAACCCTGTGGGGTTCCTGAGCTGGGGACACCCAGTCAAGCATACCCAGATCCTTACCCAGAGAAACAATGTGAGATGATAGATGTTTGTTGTCTTTAGCTGCTAAATGTGGGGGAAACTTGTTACAAAGAAATAGACAACTATTAACATTATGTATTTGCATGTACTGTCTCCTGTATTCGATTTTATTTTTTAATTAATAATTTATTTTTGGCTGCTCTGGGTCTTCTTTGCTGCATGCAGGCTTTCTCTAGTTGTGGCTTCTCATTGAGGTGGCCTCTCTTGTTGCAGAACATGCTTAGAGCTCTAAGCACGAGGGCTCAACGGTTGCAGCTCTTGGGCTCTAGAGCACAGGCTTAGTAGCTGTGGCACGAGAGCTTAATTGCCCCTGCAGCATGTGGAATCTTCCCAACCAGGGATCAAACCCATGTCCCTTGCATTGGCAGGCAGATTCAACCACTGGGCCACCAGGAAGTCCTGTATTAGATTTTAGATTCCTTAAAATGATGATTCAGATTTATCACATTATATCTGGGATAAGGCCTCAATCCTGATAGGTATTCCAGAAATGTTCATTGCTTCTATTAACGAATCAGTGGATTTCTGATCAACTTCAGGGCTCATTTTTGTCACACATTTTTTAAGGATCTTATCAAAGTCTGGCATTAAACTGGGCTCTAGGTCATGTCTGAGCTGGGGGCCCAGAGGCCAACTCTGAGATGAACTATGAGCATGCTCAGAGTCATCCCAACTTAGACTTCCGATTCTCCACCAGCCTCTCTGGTCAAGGCTGCCAAGAAGCTCAGATACTAGTTGAAGAAAAACCCATAATTATAATGAAATATTAGACAGAAATAATGAAAGTAAGTTGCTAGAGCCATGAATGCCCTCACTGCCTGTGGCGGGTAGGGGGACATGAAAGTCTTCACAAGGGGTGACACATGAATCACTGCTGCACACGGATTGCCCGGAAGACAAATGGGGAGGGGGTGCCAGGAGGGAGCAGTGTGTGCAAAAGTGTGGATGCATTCCCAAATTTCCCAGAATTCCCAATTATCCCCCAATTCCCAACATTATCAGCACTCCCAACATTCCCCAAATTCCCAATAGACACTCAACTTTCCTAACTATCTGAACCCTCCCAGGAAGCATCATGTACCAGATGAGATCCTGACCTCTGAAGGTGAATAGACCAGGGGCCAGGCCCTGCTGGGATGAGCAAGAATTGGAGGTTTTCTTGTTGCTTCTGTGACTTCCAGGCAACTGAAACCTATATTTGCCTATATTTGGAAGTTGTTAGAGGGCAGACCAGAGAAGGCAATGGCACTCCACTCCAGTACTCTTGCCTGGAAAATCCCATGGACAGAGGAGCCTGGTGGGCTGCAGTCCATGGGGTCGCTAAGAGTTGGAGATGACTGAGAGACTTCACTTTCACTTTTCACTTTCATGCATTGGAGAAGGAAATGGCAACCCACTCCAGTGTTCTTGCCTGGAGAATCCCAGGGACGGGGGAACCTGGTGGGCTGCTGTCTATGGGGTCACACAGAGTCGGACACGACTGAAGCGACTTAGTAGTAGTAGAGGGCAGACACACTGAAACCATAATCACAGAAAACTAACCAATCTGATCACATGAACCACAGCCTTGTCTAACTCAATGAAACTAAGCCATGCTGTGTGGGGCCACCCAGGACAGACGGGTCATGGTGGAGAGGTCTGACAGACTGTGGTCCACTGGAGAAGGGAATGGCAAACCACTTCAGTATTCTTGCCTTGAGAACCCCATGAACAGCATGAAAAAGCAAGATGGTAGGATACTGAATCAGGAACTCCCCAGGTCAGTAGGTGCCCAATATGCTACTGGAGATTAGTGGAGAAATAACTCCAGAAAGAATGAAGGGATGAAGCCAAGGCAAAAACTATTAATACACAGTTGTGGATGTGACTGGTGAGAGAAGCAAAGTCCGATGCTGTAAAGAGCAATATTGCATAGGAACCTGAAATGTCAGGTCCATGATTCAAAGCAAATTGGAAGTGGTCAAACAGGAGATGGCAACAGTGAACATCGACATTCTAGGAATCAGCGAACTAAAATGGACTGGAATGGGTGAATTTAACTCAGATGACCATTATATCTACTACTGTGGGCAGAAATCCCTGAGAAGAAATGGAGTAGCCATCATGGTCAACAAAAGAGTCCAAAATGCAGCACTTGGATACAATCTCATGGATGCAATCTCAAAAATGACAGAATGATCTCTGTTCGTTTCCAAGGCAAACCATTCAATATCACAGTAATCTAAGCCTATGCCCCAACGAGTAACACTGAAGAAGCTGAACGGTTCTATGAAGACCTACAAGACCTTTTAGAACTAACACCCAAAAAAGATGTCCTTTTCATTATAGGGGACTGGAATGCAAAAGTAGGAAGTCAAGGAACACCTGGAATAACAGGCAAATTTGGCCTTGGAGTACAGAATGAAGCAGGGCAAAGGCTAATAGAGTTTCGCCAAGAGAACACACTGGTCATAGCAAACACCCTCTTCCAACAACACAAGAGAAGACTCTACACATGGACATCACCAGATGGTCAACACCGAAATCAGATTGATTATATTCTTTGCAGCCAAACATGGAGAAGCTCTATGCAGTCAGCAAAAACAAGACCGGGAGCTGACTGTGGCTCAGATCATGAACTCCTTATTGCCAAAATCAGACTTAAATTGAAGAAAGTAGGGAAAACCACTAGACCATTCAGGTATGACCTAAATCAAATCCCTTATGATTATACAGTGGAAGTGAGAAATAGATTTAAGGAACTAGATCTGATACACAGAGGGCCTGATGAACTATGGACGGAGGTTCATGACACCGTACAGGAGACAGGGATCAAGGCCATCCTCATGGAAAAGAAATGCGAAAAAGCAAAATGGCTGTCTGGGGAGGCCTTATAAATAGCTGTGAAAAGAAGAGAAGCAAAAAGCAGAGGAGAAAAGAAATATATAAGCATCTGAATGCAGAGTCCCAAAGAATAGCAAGGAGAGATAAGAAAGCCTTCCTCTGTGATCAATGCAAAGAAATAGAGGAAAACAACAGAATGGGAAAGACTAGAGATCTCCTCAAGAAAATTAGAGATACCAAGGGAACATTTCATGCAAAGATGGGCTCGATAAAGGACAGAAATGGTATGGTTCTAACAGAAGCAGAAGATATTAAGAAGAGGTGGCAAGAATACACAGAAGAACTGTACAAAAAAGATCTTCATGACCCAGATAATCACGATGATGTGATCACTGACCTAGAACCAGACATCCTGGAATGTGAAGTCAAGTGGGCCTTAGGAAGCATCACTACAAACAAAGCTAGTGGAGGTGATGAATTCCCGTTGAGCTATTTCAAATCCTGAAAGATGATGCTGTGGAAGTGCTGCACTCAATATGCCAGCAAATGTGGAAAACTCAGCAGTGGCCACAGGACTGGAAAAGGGCAGTTTTCATTCCAATCCCAAAGAAAGGCAATGCCAAAGAATGCTCAAATTACCACACAATTGCACTCATCTCACACGCTAGTAAAGTAATGCTCAAAATTCTCCAAGCCAGGCTTCAGCAATATGTGAACCGTGAACTTCCTGATGGTCAAGCTGGTTTTAGAAAAGGCAGAGGAACCAGAGATCAAATTGCCAACATCTGCTGGATCATCAAAAAAGCAAGAGAGTTCCAGAAAAACATCTATTTCTGCTTTATTGACTATGCCAAAGCCTTTGACTGTGTGGATCACAATAAACTGTGGAAAATTCTGAAAGAGTTGAGAATACCAGACCATCTGACCTGCCTCTTGAGAAACCTATATGCAGGTGAGGAAGCAACAGTTAGAACTGGACATGGAACAACAAACTGGTTCCAAATAGGAAAAGGAGTACGTCAAGGCTATATATTGTCACCCTGCTTATTTAACTTATATGCAGAGTACATCATGAGAAACGCTGGACTGGAAGAAGCACAAGCTGGAATCAAGATTGCTGAGAGAAATATCAATAACCTCAGATATGCAGATGACATCACCCTTATGGCAGGAAGTGAAGAGGATCTAAAACGTCTCTTGATGAAAGTGAAAGAGAAGAGTGAAAAAGTTGGCTTAAAGCTCAACATTCAGAAAACGGAGATCATGGCATCCGGTCCCATGACTTCATGGGAAATAGATGGGGAAACAGTGGAAACAGTGGCAGACTTAATTTTGGGGGGCTCCAAAATCACTGCAGATGGTGATTGCAGCCATGAAATTAAAAGATGCTTACTCCTTGGAAGGAAACTTATGACCAACCTAGATAGCACATTAAAAACCAGAGACATTACTTTGCCAACAAAGGTCCATCTAGTCAAGTCTATGGTTTTTCCAGTGGTCATGTATAGATGTGAAAGTTGGACTGTGAAGAAAGCTGAGTGCCGAAGAACTGATGCTTTTGAACTGTGGTGTTGGAGAAGACTCTTGAGAGTCCCTTGGACTGCAAGGGGATCCAACCAGTCCATTCTGAAGGAGATCAGCCATGGGTGTTCATTGGAAGGACTGATGCTAAAGCTGAAACTCCAATACTTTGGCCACCTCATGCGAAGAGTTGACTCATTGGAAAAGACCCTGATGCTGGGAGGGATTGGGGGCAGGAGGAGAAGGGGACAATAGAAGATGAGATGGCTGGATGACATCATGGACTCAATAGACTTGAATTTGAGTGAACTCTGGGAGTTGGTGATGGACAGGGAGGCCTGGCGTGCTGCTGTTCATGGGGTCGCAAAGAGTCAGACATGACTGAGCAACTGAACTGAATTGATGGACAGAGTATTTGTATCCCAGAAAAATTCATATATTGAAGCCCTAACCCCCAAAGGAATGGTTTTAGGAGATGTGTGTTTGGGAGGTGATTAGGTTTAGATGAGGTTCCGAGGGTGGGTCCCCATAATGGTATTAGTGCCCTTATAGGAAGAGACACATTATAGCCACTTTATAGGAAGCTTATGAGGACACAGGGAGAAGGTGGTGTCTGCAAGCCAGAAAGCAGGTCCTCACCAGAACCTGACCATGCTGGGACCCTGGCCTTGGCCTTCCAGCCTCCAGAGTGTGAGAAATAAATCTCTGGTATTTAAGGCACCCAGTGTATCATACTTTGTTGTGACACGCTGAGCTGACCAAGACAGAGACTCTGCTTATAGAGGAAGGTATTTGTCTTTGATTACAAAAGCCAAGAAAGTTCAGATAGTCTTGTTCTCCAACCCCCAGAAACTGGAACACAGGCTGTGGCCTGGGCCAGGCCCACAGCATGTGGGTCTGCAGAGAACATAGATCTCTGTCGGGAAAGTTCAGAGGTGACACTGACACCTGGGGACCTGAAACATCATCATCCCCCTCTGCTAGAGAGGGGACAACTAGGGGTCAGGTAATACAGGGGGACATAGTCCAGGCTTTCTGGGTGATGTCCAGGATTTATGTATTTAAGATATACAAAGTGGCTGGTACACCATCATCATTCAATCCATGCCCAGTATTGATTTTTGCAGTCTTCATTAATGAGCTTCTTAAAAGGGATCCCTTCTCTTATAGGGCAGGTGGTTTTGCTCTAATCCAGTTCTTCTTAACTAAGATCTGCTTTCACAGAACTTTCTTTCTGGGCCTCCATACTCACACTAAGCTGCACATCAAAGAGACTGAACTGCTGTTATCAATTTCTTTAGATGAGACCATTTCTTATCTGGAATTTTACTGGTACAGAAGAAAATTGCTCTCAACATTATTATTGTGACTTGAGAGTCTATTTATCTACTATTTTCATTTTTGTTTTTGTCCTAGGAACAAAAAATGTTGGCAATTTTATGTGTCTTTTTTTTTTTTTTTTTTAGTTTTCATAGCAGTAAAAGATTCATTCAATAATGACATTTATAATTTTTCAACTACAGGTAGGATTATATATATTTGTTCTTCAAAGCCTTGGCAATAAAGCTTTCATCCAACTATACTCTGATTTTTACGTGCTTAAATTTTTCTCTAGAGAATAAATAAAATGGAATTGCAGGCCATGAATCTCCAAGTTTTGGTTTTTTTTTTAATGGAGCTTTTTGTTTATATAAGATAATTTTTCTTAAGTATCCTTCCATGGGAGAAATGAAATTTCAGGCAATTCAGGTCTCCCCCTGCCACACACACCATACACACACACACACACACACACATTTTCTCTTTTCCTGCCAGTATGCCTATGTTTTGGGTGGTTTCTTGGTGCTGTGGTCTCAGAGAGGGATGGGGATGGGTGTCTGTCTCCACTGTGTCATCCTTTGTCTGCCACCCTGAAGGGCTTGCCTGCACAGGGGTCCCTGTTACTGCTGCGTGCAAGCTGCTGCTCAGTTACCCTGCACTTGTGGTTGCAAGGCCCCTTCATAATAATTCAGTGATTATCACATGACAATCAGTGAATATTACATGAATTATTACTCATAATAATTTGACTCCGACCATCTCCACCTGCCCTCCCTGCCAGACTCTCCAGGGGGATTGCCCTGGGCCTGTGGCTCAAGCCCCATGATTCATTTCCTTTTTTCTTCTCAGGTAAATATCTTTACAAATATGTTTATAAATATATTTATCCCTCCCGCCAGCCCAGGAAAATTCAATCTACTCTTCAGACTAAGAGAAACTGACTCAAAATGAGCACGTATTGTCTCTCAGGGCCCAACTTTTGAAACTCAAGATGTTTACATCTCAGATTCCTGTTTCAGATTTGAATTTCTGAAAGACCAGTTTTGAGACATTAAAGCTATGTTGTGAAAGGCAGGCTCTCACTCTGCTGTGTGTGGTACATACAGTACACACCAGCGGTGCCCCACAGTACTGCAGGGCAGTTAAGATCAAAGGATGCCTGGAAGTATTGTGGACAAAGAATCTGTAGTTTCCCCATCAAAATAGGACCCCACTGCAGATGTAAATATTTGAATGTCATCCAGATAGGGCCTTTTGCATCTACCAGATTCTTTGGGGACACTAATGATGACTGAATTATGCATTGTGGGAAATCACAAGCTAGGATACTTTGGGAGATTGGGCTTCATCAGAGACCATTGGAGCAGCCTGTGATCTGCCCTCAGGGAGATGACGTGGTCAGTCCCCACTGTTCCATGCTGTGGGGAGCAGGGGTAAGGGGGCCTGTATGAAAGGAGACAGGTGGTGGGGGAGCTGGGAAAATCTGGTTTGGGGATTTAATCACACAGCATGGGTGACTCCTTATGCTGCCACAACACAGAGGAGGAAGCAAGCAGGCACAGTGGAGTGTGAAGGGTATTTCTTGAGAGGCCCATTTCTCTAGACACCCTCCACACAGGACTCCCAGAGACTAGCGTAGACGGCACTGGGATTGAAGGCTGGTGTACCTAGACCCAGGTCTTCTCAACCTCCTCACATGGCCCAGAGCATACACAGCCCCCAGCCTTCCAATTCCCTTCAAACGAGGGTGTCAAGATGGACTCTCTCTCTCTCCTAATTCATTCAACCAGAAGCCTTTCCAGTTTAACCGCTCCTGCTCCAGGCTAGGGTTGTATCTCCATCATGGAGGTTCTGGACTTCCCTTGCTTCACTTAAGGGATGAATACAGTAGACTGCAGCTGAGGTTGGGTATGTTTTGGGCTCAGCCCTCGAATCACACACCAGAGCTATTCTGTGCTCTTTCAGGCTGGTCCTGAACAGCCCAAATCACCATGCTTCTCCCTGCTGGAGGAAGGGAGAAATATGGAAAGTGGGTGCTGATGAGCCAGGGCTGAAAGTGACCTGGGTTCAGAGTCTGAGGTGTGGAAGGTATGTATAGGAAGAAGAAAAGTGGGGGTGAAATCATGGAATTTGGAAGATATTGCAAGCACTTAAAGACAAACAGAAACCTGGTTCATGGTTTGAAAAGTGAGTTTTCAGGGACACCACATCCTCCCTTCTCTGGGGCACTATACTTGGCCTTCTGTGTCACCCATGATCTGGTTCTCATAAAGCACCAAGCCATCAAGTCTGTCCTGCAGGGTTTCCCCAGTTTGCGAGAATCCAGGGTTCTTCACTTGGGCTCAAGGGCACCTTAGGGACAATATCCACATTGGTTCCTATGGCAGGAAACATCACTTTCAGAAGCCCTACTCTGTACTCAAAAAAGATCTTCACGACCCAGATAATCACGATGATGTGATCACTGACCTAGAGCCAGACGTCCTGGAATGTGAAGTCAAGTGGGCCTTAGAAAGCATCACTATGAACAAAGCTAGTGGAGGTGATGGAATTCCAGTTGAGCTATTCCAAATCCTGAAAGATGATGCTGTGAAAGTGCTGAACTCAATATGCCAGCAAATTTGGAAAACTCAGCAGTGGCCACCAGACTGGAAAAGTCAGTTTTCATTCCTATCCCAAAGAAAGGCAATGCCAAGGAATGCTCAAACTACCGCACAATTGCACTCATCTCACACGCTAGTAAAGTAATGCTCAAAATTCTCCAAGCCAGGCTTCAGCAATATGTGAACTGTGAACTTCCTGGTGTTCAAGCTGGTTTTAGAAAAGGCAGAGGAACCAGAGATCAAATTGCCAACATCCGCTGGATCATGGAAAAAGCAAGAGAGTTCCAGAAAAGCATCTATTTCTGCTTTATTGACTATGCCAGAGCCTTTGACTGTGTGGATCACAGTCAACTGTGGAAAATTCTGAAAGAGATGGGAATACCAGACCACCTGATCTGCCTCTTGAGAAATTTGTATGCAGGTCAGGAAGCAACAGTTAGAACTGGACATGGAACAACAAACTGGTTCCAAATAGGAAAAGGAGCTCATCAAGGCTGTATATTGTCACCCTGTTTATTTAACTTACATGCAGAGTACATCATGAGAAACGCTGGACTGGAAGAAACACAAGCTGGAATCAAGATTGCCGGGAGAAATATCAATAACTTCAGATATGCAGATGACACCACCCTTATGGCAGAAAGTGAAGAGGAACTAAAAAGCCTCTTGATGAAAGTGAAAGTGGAGAGTGAAAAAGTTGGCTTAAAGCTCAATATTCAGAAAACAAAGATCATGGCATCCGGTCCCACCATTTCATGGGAAATAGATGGGGAAACAGTGGAAACAGTGTCAGACTTTATTTTTCTGGGCTCCAAAATCACTGCAGATGGTGACTGCAGCCATGAAATTAAAAGACGCTTACTCCTTGGATGGAAAGTTATGACCAACCTAGATAGCATATTCAAAAGCAGAGACATTACTTTGCCAACAAAGGTTCGTCTAGTCAAGGCTATGGTTTTTCCTGTGGTCATGTATGGATGTGAGAGTTGGACCTTGAAGAAGGCTGAGCGCCGAAGAATTGATGCTTTTGAACTGTGGTGTTGGAGAAGACTCTTGAGAGTCCCTTGGACTGCAAGGAGATCCAACCAGTCCATTCTAAAGATCAGTCCTGGGATTTCTTTGGAAGGAATGATGCTAAAGCTGAAACTCCAGTACTTTGGCCACCTCATGCGAAGAGTTGACTCATTGGAAAAGACTCTGATGCTGGGAGGGATTGGGGGCAAGAGGAGAAGGGGACAACAGAGGATGAGATGGCTGGATGGCATCACTGACTCGATGGACGTGAGTCTGAGTGAACTCTGGGAGTTGGTGATGGACAGGGAGGCCTGGTGTGCTGCAATTCATGGGGTCGCAAAGAGTTGGACACGACTGACCGACTGATCTGATCTGATCTGACTCTGTACTCACCTATCCTGGAGAACCCTGGGCCATCACTCACTGGTCAGTAAGGACCCTCTGTGGAAGGTGAGAAAAAAGGTCTCCAGCTACAGTTACCAAAATGTACCTGGAGTCTGGAGGGATGGTTGAAATTCTAGGTTTTAACAAGATGTTGGCATTCGTTTTGTGTAGTCAAGGGATCAACCCACAGAATGCTAGATTTGGGAAAGACTACAGAAATCTGAGAGGAAGGTGTGGCAACCCACTCCAGTATTCTTGCTTAGAGAATCCCCATGGACAGAGGAGCCTGGTGGGCTACGGTCCAGAGGGTCAAAAGAGTCAGACATGACTGAAGTGACTTAGTATGCATGCACAGAAATCTGAAACTCTCTTTCTTGTTGCTGAGGACTGTATCCATCAACTTGAGATTTCATAATAAAGCACCACAGACTTGTGGCTTAAATGACAGGTATTTATTCCTTCACAGTCTGAAGCTGGGGATTCAAGGTCAAGATGTCAGTAGAGTTGGCTTCTCCTACGGCCTTTCTCCTTGGCCTCCTCACGGAGTCCTCGTGTCACCTTTTCTCTCTGTGTCCATCATTGCTGTTTCTTCCTTGTCTTATAAGGACACCAGTCACATTGGATGAGAGCCCCACCCTGTGATCTCATTTAACTTAGTTACATCTATAATGGTCCTATATCCAAATATAACCAATTTGGGGGTTAAGGCTTCAACACAGCAATTTGGGGAACACAATGCAGTTTATAACAACAATCCATTCTCTTCTGCATGACCTGGAACAAGAAAGTATTATAGTATCTGCTGGCTCCAAACTAATCAAGGGTGTGAATGGAATGAGTTAGTGCATTGAAAAATATTTCACTTGTCTGAGTCTGTATTTCTTCTTGGAAAACAGGAAAGTTGATATATATACATACATAAATATGTATATATGTATATATATGCTGTAAGGATGGGAGTGTTGGAAATGTTTGCAAGATGAGTACTTAATAAACAGTGCCTATCCTTGTGAACCATTAGCATCATTCTGGACACTCCAGGGAGCCCCAGGGTCCAGTGAAGCCCTCAGCCTCCTCTGAGAAGCATTTATCTGGAAGGTTACTGCACATGGTGCTATGTGACCAAGCAACCCCCAGCTTGGCACCTGGGCCAGACTCACACAGGGCTTGACTCATGCCATCTGTCCTGTGGGAACATTATGTAAACTTTCCGTGGGATCCTGAATGAACACCTGACTTCCCTTGAGGACCGGATCTGCTGCTGGGAGCACATCCTGTGCTTCACTACATCTGTCTATATTCTTACATAAACTTCTTCACTTGAAGTCTCTGGAATAAGATATTTTTTACCATACAGCCTGGAAAAAAATTTTAATTAGAAATAGATAAATAGATAGGTGGATGTACAGATAGATAGATAATAGATAGATAATGATAGATAATCTCCCATAATAATAAACAGGGTTCATAAAGTACTTAAAGTTGCAAACTAGAACAAGGATTTTATGGAACTACTTTGAAATTCTTATCACTAGGGGGATGTTCTACCAGGATCTGGGGTCAAAGAAAGGGCTGGGGAAGGAGGGCAAGCAGCAGCAGGGAAGCTGAAGTGACTGATTATAATGACAAAGGAGGCCACACAGTGGGGCGGAGAGAAATATCTCTGAAAATAAAGATAGCTAGCCTCCTGACAAAATGGAATAACAGGTTTTAAATTTACTCACACTGGACACAACCGACTTTTTAAAAAGACAAAATAAATGCAACAATGGTGTTTTGCCACTGGACATTAGACAGCAAAGGAAAGTAAACCTGAGAGCTGGAAACAAAAGAAGCAAGACTGACAACTGTCTTGAGTTTCCAGACTGTAATATGATGAGGTGGAACCCAGAGCCCAGAAGGGTCTTTGAATGGAGGAGACAGAACTGAGACCCCAGGAGAACAAGAAGGATAGAGCACTCCATGTGCGAGGCGGGCACTGAGTGTTCAGCAGAGGAAGACTGAAGCGTGCATGTAAAGACATTTACTGGAGGCTGAAAAAGCACTTCCTGAAAGGAACAGAGAGAAAAGGGCTTGGCACTCACAGAGGCCAAAAATCACAACTATTCCCACTGCCAGGCTGGTGCATAATTTATGGGGCATTGGGTTGTTTCCTAGGAAAGAGTCTTGCCTCACTGGTGGGCAATACTTAGCCTTGTACTATTTGGTCCTATCTAGCAAATAGTAAAAGCAGGACCCTAAGGATAAAACCGTTTCCACACAACCTGATAGCAAACACGTTACCCAACCAAACTTGGGTCCGCTTGCCTGTGCACAATGAAGCCAGCCAGCAGACGATTAGCAGACTGGCACCAGGCCGTGGTGAAGGAAAGTGCAACATTTATTGCAGGCACCAAGCAAGGATTCAAGGCAGCTAGTGCCTTAAAGACTCAAACTTCCCAGAGGCTTTCAGGGAACGGTCTTTAAAGACAAGGTGAGCAAGGGGGCTTGTGGGATGTGTTATCACCTCATGGAAATTCTTCTGATTGGCTGGTGGTGAGGTAAATGGGACTCAATACCATCAACCTTCTGGTTCCAGCTGGCCTGGGGTCTACTATATGCTTGTGGGCAGCATACAGTTAACTTCTTCCACCTGGTAGGGGTTTTAGGATCTGCCAAACAGCTCAGAGGACATGGCTTAGAACACTATCTATAGACCATGAGGAAGAACCAAAGTACTGCTGAATGGCTAAACTATTACTGTTTTATCTTGCATGACTGTTTTCTGTTCATTTTCTCACTTCTGATTAAATTTACTCTTTGGAAATCAAGGAAAGCCTAGGACACTACATTTTTCAACAAATAAGAGGGAGGTGGAGGACATGGTCAGGGGTAGGGAGAGTCTGTTCTGGAAAGGCCCGAAAGGGTTCTGCTCAGTTACAAATGGAGCTTAAGAATATTTGCATGAATACAAAAGTCAAGCACTCAACAAGATAAAATTCGCAGTGCCAGACAGCCAATCAAAACCCACCAGACATGCAAAGAGCAAGAAAATACAATCTGGAATGAGAAAACAAAAAACAAAAAACCCCAAACTGATAGAGGTGTTAGAACTGGCGGAAAAGAACATTACAATTGTGGTTTCAACTCTATTACAGATCTTCAAAAGAGTTAAATAGTTAAATATGAGCGAAATAAAACTTTCAGAAATGAAAACTGCAAGTCTGAGGTGAAAAATGAAATACACTGGATGGCAGTAAGAGCATGCTAGACATTGCAGAATAAACAGATTTACAAATATGAAGACATTAGCAATAGAAACTATTCAAGAAAAAACACATACAGAAGAAAAAATATACAATAAATGAATGAAAAGAGCATTTGTGAAGGGCAGAAGAAACTTGAAGTCATATAATACAGGTGTAATTGATATTCATAAAAGGGGCAGGGCAGAAAATGCATCTGAAGAAATAATGGCCTAGAACATTCCAAATTTGATGAAAACTACAAGCCCAAAGACCAAAGCAACTGAACAAACTCTGAACACAAGACATATGAAAAAGTTATACCAAGATATCCTTGGAAGAAAAGCTATGATAAACCTAAACAGGGTATTAAAAAGCAGAGACATTATTTTGCTAATAAAGGTCCATATAGTTTTTTTAGTAGTAATGTATGGATATGAGAGTTGGACCATAAAGAAGGCTGAGGGCCAAATAACTGATGCTTTCGAACTGTGGTGCTGAGGAAGATTCTTGAGAGTCCCTTGAACAGCAAGGAGATCAAACCAGTCAATCCTAAAGGAAATCAACCCTGATATTCATTCAAAGAATTAACTGATGGTGAAGCTGAAGCTCTAATACTTTGGCCACTTGATGTGAAGAGCTGACTCAATGAAAAAGACCCTGATGTTGGGAAAGACTGAGGGCAAGGGCAGAAGGGGAAGACAGAGGATGAGATGGTTGGATGGCATCACTGACTCAATGGACCTGAGTTAGAGCAAACTTTGGGAGATAGTGAAGAATGGGCAAGTTTGGTGTGCTGCATTTCATGGGGTCATAAAGTCGAACACGACTGCGACTGAACACCGACAACAATACTACAATCAGATTGCTCAAAACACTTGATGAAGAGAAAATCTTTTATATAGCCAAGAAAAACACTCATTATATACACAGGAACAAAAATAAGGAAGACAGCACATTTATCATTTTAAAAAAGAAGAAGACAGGAAAGAGGGTGGAATAACATCTTTAAATCCCTGGCTTAAAAAACTGTTAACCTAGAATCCTATATGTGGAGGAAATACATTTCAAATATTAAGACAAATAAAGACATTTTCAGACACACAAAAACAAAATAATTACCACACAGCAAGAAATGCTCATGGAAGCTCATCAGACAGAAGAAAGATAGAAAGAAGGGTTTATACAAAGGAATGAAAGGACTAGAAGTGTAATTACCTTGGGTAAATACAAAAAGCTATTTCTAAGTATCTAAATCTTTTCAAAATAAAATTGTTTAAACAATAATAGCAATATAGTTTGCAGCTTATAGGTCTTCCCAGGTGGTGTTATTGGTAAAGAACCCGCTTGCCAATGCAGGAGATGTAAGAGACCTGGGTTCAATCCCTGGGTTGGGGAGATCCCCTGAAGGAGGGTACAGCAACCTCTCCAGTATTCTTGCCTAGAGAATTCCATGGACAGAGGAGCCTGGCAGGCTATTGTCCATGCAGTTGCAAAGAGTCAGACAGAACTGAGTACACACGTATACCCATGCACATGAGCAACTTTACATAAATAAATTTGACAAGTTAGATGAAATGGACAAATGTCTTTTGAAATACACAAACTATAAAACACACTCAAGAAGAAATAGATAACATGAAGTATCCTCTATCTACCAAATAAATGAAAATATACTTAAAATCCTTAAAAAAAGAATATCTTTTAGACCCAAGCATCTTCACTGAGGAATTTAACCAAGAAAGAATACTCATTCTGCACAAACTCTTACACAAAGTTGAAGAGGAGGGAATATTTCCCAATTCTTTTATGATACCAAAATTATTCTAATACCAAAAATAAGTAAAGACATTATAAGAAAACAAAACTATAAGGATTAATGTTTTGAACATACAAAAAATTCTTGACAAAGTACAAGCAAACTGAGCATAGCGTATAAAAGAAATCAGATGGGTGACCAATTAATTAATACACCATTGATTCTAGTCATTCCACAGCTAGGCACTTATTTACCCAACAGTAATCAAAGCATTTGATTTGGGTTTGATCCCCGAGTCAGGAAGATCTCCTGGAGCAGAAAATGGCATACCATTCCAATATTCTTGCTTGGAAAATTCCATGGGCAGAGGAGCCTGGCAGGCTACAGTCAATGGGGCTGCAAAGGGTCAGACATGACTAGGAAACTGAGCACACAAACAAAGCATTAAATCCACATAAAAACCTATACAGGAATGCTTATAACAGCTGTATTTATGACAGCCAAAACTTGTAAACATCCCAGATCTTCACCAATAACTGAATAGAGAGACACAGACTGAGGTATAATAAAATGGAATACTACACAGCAACAAAAGGGAGGAATTAATGATACATTCAGTAACATAAATGAATCTCAAAGTAATTGTGCCAAGTGAAATGACAGTTTTATTTAAATTCCACAAGATACAAACTAATATATAGTGACAACAGATCAGCGGTTGTCTATGGATGGGGGCAGACTGGGGAGATGTGTGAGGAGTGATTACAAAGGGACATGAAGAATTTTGGGAGATGTCACATATATTTGTTATCTTGATTACAAGATGTATTCATCTGGTAAAACATCTCTAATTGTAAAACTTGTGTCCACCTTATTAAATGTCTATTATATCTTGAATAAAGCTATTTGATAAAGAAAATAATAATCAGTAACTTTAAAAAAAAGAAATAAAGTATTTGAGTCAGAAGTTTGAAAGCTACTCTAATAAAAAAAAGTGGCTTCTGCTCCCATTTAGGATATAGAAAGTCACTAAGGATGTAGCACAAGAGAGGAAACCAAATAACCTGAAGAATCCTAGTTTCTAAAGCCCATCAGAGAACTAAGAATGCAAATAAACCTAAATCACCTGAAATCTAGATATTAACAAGTCCTTCTTACAAAGAGACACAATATTGTTAAGACCTAATATTAAGGTGTTAAATAGCCCCAAAATACTGTCTGAAAAAAGAGTACTAATGAATGTATATGCAAAACAGACTCTCAGATATTGAAAACAAACTTGTGGTTACCAAAGGGGAGACAGAAAGGGAGGGGGATAAATTAGGGATATAGGATTAATTGGGCTTCCCTGGTGTCTCAGATGGCAAAGAATCTGCCTGCAGTGCAGGAGACCCAGGTTTGATCCCTGGGTTGGGAAGCTCTCCTGGAGAAGAGAATCCCAACCCACTTCAGTATTCTAGCCTGGAGAATTCCATGGACAGAGAAGACTGGCCGTCTACAGTCCATGGGTAGAGTCAGACATGACTGAGGAAGTAGTGCGTGCGCGTGCGCATGCGCGCGCGTGCACACACACACACACACACACACACACACACAGGATTAACAAACTACTATATATAAAATAGATAAGCAATAAAGATATACTGTAGAACAGGAAATTATAGTCATTATCTTGTAATAAACTATAATGGAGTATAATCTGCAAAAATACATAATCACTATGTCATGCACCTGAAACTAATGTAATATGGTAAATCAACTATATTTCAAAAAAATAAAAGTTTTTTAAAGCTGATAAATATCCCCAGGTTAATCTATAAATTCAACACAAGTTCAACAAAATTCCAGAAAACTTTAAAAAAGAAATTGACAATTTAATATTTGAATTTATATAAAATACAAGATACTTCAATAAAAATAATAAAGAAATAAAATAAAACACATTTGGGAGACTTATTCTTTCTGATTTCAAGACTTCATATTATACAACATTAATTAAGACTGTGGTGTTGGCATTAAGATAAACAAATATATAAATATAACAGAATGGAATCTAGATTTGATTTTTGATTATGGGTCCAACGTAATACAATGTGAAGAGAAATCTTTCAATAAAGCATGCCAGAACAATGAGAGCCAGTAGCAATAAAATGAACATTAGCCCATTATGATCCACCACAGACAAAATTAACAGCACATGGATCAGACACCTAAACTGAAAACTGAAAGCTATAAAACCTTTGGAAGAAAACAGAAAATGGCTGTGACCTTGAGGTAGTAACATAAAATGCCAAATTATAAAATAAACACATGTAGTGTGTGCATGCTAAGTCCATTCAGTCATGTCCGAGTTTTTGCAACCCTTTAGACTGTAGCCCACCAGGCTTCTCTGCCCATCAGATTTTCAGGAAAGAATACTGGAGTAGGTTGCTGTGGCCCTCCCCCAGGTGATCTTCCTGACCCAGGAAATGAACCCATGTCTCTTAGTCTCCTGCATTGGCAGGTGGATTCTTTACCACTAGCACCAAATACCTTATTTGGAAGCCAAAAATAAACATAAATAAATTGAATTTCATCAAAATTTAAAAGTTTTGCTCTTTAAAGTTAACCATTAAGAAAATCAGAAAGGCGACATTTGAGTTATGCCCCCTCACCCCCAAGCTCAGCGGAAAGCAACTCATGGAATGGCCGTAAGGAACAATTAACAGCACCTAACTCTGTTGCACTTGAAAGAGATTCCAGGTGGAAAAGGAAGAAGATCTTGCTTTGGGTTCAAAGCCCATCAGCTGACTTAATTTCTCATATATATCCTTGAACAGTGCCATTGCTTAAGAGATCAAGCCCTGAGCCTTTGGAGTGGGAATACTGACTCCAAGACCCTAGATTACCAGAGAACTAACCCTAGGGGTAATGAGAAGTCACACAAAGGAAACCACTGGAATACAAGACCTGGCATCACCCAACCACCAATAGTACCCTGTGCAGGACACCTCATCTAAACAACAAACAAAACAAAAATACAAACCCAATCATCAGCAGACAGGATTACCACCTCATTCAGCCTTGGCCATCAGAGGAAAAACAAACAAACAAAAACTCAGCACAAATCTCACCCTATAAGAAGCTTACACAAATCACTGGACCAACCTTTGGAGAGCAGAAATCAAAAGGAAGAAACAATTTAATCTTGAAGGCTGGGAAAAGGAGACCTCAAACACAATAAGTTAAAAAAAAATAATGAAAAGGCAGAGAAATACTACATAAATGAAGGAACAAACTAGAAACACAGAAGTCCAAATAAATGAAGAGGAAATAGGCAAACTACCTGAAAAAGAATTCAGAATAATGACAGTAAAGATGATCAAAAACCTTGAAAACAGAATGGAGAAAATGCAACAATCAATTTACAAAGTCCTAGAAGAATTAAAGAATAAACATGCAGAGACAAACAACACAATTACTGAAATTAAAAATACTCTAGAAGGAATCAATAGCAGAATATCTGAAGCAGAAGAATGAATCAGTGAGCTGGAATATAAATGGTGGAAATAACTTTTGAAGAGCAAAATAAAGTAAAAAGAATGAACAGAACTGAGGATAGTCTCAGAGGCCTCTAGGACAATATCAAATGTACCAACATTCATATTATAGGGGTCCCAGAAGAAGAAGAGAAAAAGAAAGGGTATGAAAAAAATTTTGAAGAGATTCTAGTTGAAATTTTCTCCCACATGGAAAAGGAAATAGTCAATCAAGTCCAAGAGTCACAAAGAGTCCCATACAGGATAAACCCAAGAAGAAACACACCAAGACAATACTAATCAAACTAAGAAAGGGTAAACACAAAGAAAGAATATTAAAAGCAGCAAGGGAGAAGCAACAAGTAACATACAAGGGAAACCCCATACACTTAACAGCTGATCTTTCAGCAGAAACTCTGCAGGCCAGAAAGGAATGGCAGGATATATTTAAAGTACTGAAAGGGAAAAATCTACAACCAAGATTACTGTATCCAGCAAGGATCTCATTCAAAATTGATGGAGAATTAAAAATCTTTTCAGATGAGCAAAAGTTAAGAGAATTCAGTACCACCAAACCGGGTTTACAACAAATGTTAAATGGACTTATATAGTCAAGAAATACAAGAGAAGAAAAAAGATCTACAAAATCAACCCCAAACAATTAAGAAAATGGTAATAGGAACATATATATCAATAATTACTTAAACTATAAATAGATTAAATGCTCCAACCAAAAGACACAGACTGGCTGAATAGATACAAAAACAAGACCCATATATATGCTGTCTACAAGAACCCACTTCAGACCTAAACACACATATAGACTAAAAGTGAGAGGATTGGAAAATATATTTATTCCATGCAAATGTGAAGCAAAAGAAACCTGGAGTAGCTATCCCCATATCAGACAAAATGGACCTTAAAATAAAGAAGATTACAAGAGATAAGGAAGGACACTACATAATGATCAAGGGATCAATCTAAAAGGAAGACATAACAACTGTAAATATCTATGCACCCAACATAGGAGAACTTCAATACATAAGACAAACACTAACAGACATGAAAGGAGAAATTGACAGTAACACAATAATAGTAGGAGACTTTAACACACCACACACACCAATGGACAGATCATCAAAACAGAAAATTAATAAGGAAACACAAGTCTTAAATGATACATTAGATGAGATGGATCTCATTGATATCTTCAGGACATTCTATCCAAATGCAGAAGAATACACCTTCTTCTCAAGTGCACATGGAACATTCTCCAGGATAGACCACAACCTCAGTAAATTTAAGAAAACTGAAATCATATCAAGCATCTTCTCTGACCACAACACTATGAGACTAGATATCAACTACAAGAAAAAAAAAAACAACAAAAACCTGTAAGAAACACAAACACACGGAGATTAAACAATACGCTTCTAAATAACCAACAGGTTACTGAAGAAATCAAAAGGGAATCAAAAAATTTCTAGAAACAAATGACAATGAGAACATGACAACTCAAAACCTAAATGGGATGCAGCAAAAGCAGTCCTAAGAGGGAAGTTTATAGCAATACAATCCTACCTCAAGAAACAAGAAAATTTGAAGCTGTGATAAAAAATCTTCCCCCTAAACAAAAATCCAGGACCAGATGGCTTCATAGGAGAATTCTATCAAACATTTAGAGAAGAGCTAATGCTTATCCTTCTAAAACTCTTTCAAAAAATTGCAGAAGAAGGAACACTTCCAAATTCATTCTATGAGGCCACCATCACCCTGATACCAAAACCAGACAAAGACAACACAAAAAGAGAAAACTACAGGCCACTATCACTGATGAACATGGATGTAAAAATCCTCAACAAGATTTTAGCAAACAGAATTCAGCAACACATCAAAAAGCTCATATACCATGATCAAGTTGGGTTTATTCCAGGAATGCAAGGATTCTTCAATATATGCAAATCAATCAATGTGATACACTATATTGACAAGTTCAAAGATAAAAACCACATGATAATCTCAATAGATGCAGAAAAAGACTGACAAAATTCAGCATCCATTTATGATTAAAGTGAAGTAAAGTTGCATAGTCATGTCCGACTTTTTGTGACCCCATGGACTATAGCCTACCAGGCTCCTCTGTTCATGGAATTTTCCAGGCAAGAGTACTGGAGTAGGTTGCCATTTCCTTCTCCTTTTCAAGAAATGGGCATAGAAGGAACCTATCTCAGCAGAGTAAAGGCCATTTATGATAAGCCTACAGCAATTGTGAGTTTCAATTGTGAAAATCTGAAAGCATCCCCCCTAAGATCAGGAACAAGACAAGGGTGTCCACTTTGGCCACTATTATTCAACTTATTTCTGGAAGTCCTAGCTGCAGCAATCAGAGAAGAAAAAGAAATATCAGGACTCCAGATAAGAAAAGAAGAATAAGGCTCTCACTATTTGCAGATAACATGATATTGTACATAGAAAACACTAAAGATAGTATCAGAAAATTACTAGAGCTAATCAGTGAATTTAGCAAGGTTGCAGGATACAAAATCAATACACAGAAGTCATTTGCATTTTATATACTAACAATGAAAAATTAGAAAGAGAAATTAAGGAATCAAATCCATTCACCACTGCAACAAAAAGAATTAAATACCTAGAAATAACTTACCTAAGGAGACAAAAGAACTACACACAGAAAGTTATAAGACACTGATTAAAGAAATCAAAGACAACATAGACAGATGGAGAGATATTCCATGTTCCTGGGTAGGAAGAATCAATATTGTGAAAATGACTATTCTACCAAATGCAATCTACAGATTCAGTGTGATCCCTATCCAATAACCAATGGCATTTTTCACAGTACCAGAACAAAAAAATTTCACTATTCATATGGAAATACAAAAGACCCCAATTAGCCAAAACAGTCTTCAGAAAGAAGAATGGAGCTGGAGGAATCAACCTTCCTGACTTTAGATTATACTACAAGGCTACAGTCATCAAGACAGTATGGTATTGGCACAAAAACAGAAATATAGACCAATGGAACAAGATAGAAAGCCCAGAAATAAATCCATGCACCTATGGGTACCTTATTTTTGACAAAGGAGGCAAGAATATACAATGGGACAAAAAGACAGTCTCTTCAATAAATGGTGCTGGGAATACTTGACAGCTGCATGTAAAAGAATGAAATTAGAACACTTCCTAACACCATTCACAAAGATAAACTCAAAATTGATGAAGGACCTAAATGTAAGACCAGAAACTATAAAACTCTTAGAGGAAAACATAGGTAGAACACTTGATGACATAAATCAAAGCAAGATCCTATATGATCCACCTCTTAGAGTAATGGAAATGAAAAGAAAAGTAAACAAGTGGGACCTGATTAAACTTAAAAGCTTTTGCACAGCAAAGGAAACTATAAGTAAGGTGAAAAAACAACCCTCAGAATGGGAGAAAATAATAGCAAAGGAGACAACTGACAAAGGATTAATTTCCAAAATATACAAGCAGCTCATACAACCCAATGCTAGAAAAACAAACAACCCAATCAAAAAGTGGGAAAAAGATTTAAACAGACATTTCTCCAAAGAAGACATACAGGTGGCTAACAAACACATGAAAAAATGCTTAACATCACTCATTATTAGAGAAATGCAAATCAAAACCACAATGAGATATCACCTCACACTAGTCAGAATGGGCCTCATCAAAAAGTCTGCAAACAATAAATGCTGGAGAGGGTGTGGAGAAAAGGGAACACTCTTGACTGTTGGTGGAATGTAAATTGATACAGCCACTAAGGAAGACGGTATAGAGATTCCTTTAAAAACTAGGAATAAAACCACCATATGCCCCAGCAATCCCATGCCTAGGCATATATCCTAAGGAAACCAGGGTTGAAAAAGTCACATGTATCCCATTGTTCATTGAAGCACTATTTACAATAGCTAGAACATGGAAGCAACCTAGATGTCCATTGACAAATGAACAGATAAAGAAGTGGTACGTATACACAATGGAATATTACTCAGCCATGAAAAGGAACACATTTGAGTCAGTTCTGATGAGGTGGATGAACCTAGAACTTATTATACACAGTGAAGTGAGTCAGAAAGATAAATATTGTATTCTAATGCACATGTATGGAAAATAGAAAAATGCCTGAAGAATTTATTTACAGGGCAGCAATGGAGAAACAGACATAAAGAATAGACTTATGGACATGGGGAGAGAGGAGGAGAGGGTGAGATGTATGGAGAGACTAACATGGAAATTTACATTACCATATGTAAAATAGATATCCAACAGGAATTTGCTGCATGGGTCAGGAAACTCAAACAGGGGCTCTGTATCAACCTAGAGGGGTGGGATGGGGAGGAAGATGGGAGGGAGGTTCAAAAGGGAGGGGATATATGTATACCTATTTCTGATTCATGTTGAGGTTTGACAGAAAACAACAAAATTCTGTAAAGCAATTCTCCTTCAGTAAAAAATAAAGAAAAGAAAAGAATCAGAAAGGCAAGCCATAACCTAAGAGAATGTATCTGCAATGAATGTATCCAACCAAGGACTTATATTCAGAAGACTGAAAGCGTTCTTACAAAACAATAACAAAATACAAGTTATAAATGAGGTAAGGAAAATATTTGAATAGCCATTTCACAAATAAAGAAATACCAATAGCTGATAAGCAAATGAAAACACGTCTAACAGTATTAGTCCTCAGGGAAATGCACATTAAAATCACAAGGAGATACCGGTGCATGACCACTGGAATCACTAAAATTATAAATTAGAAGACAAAACAAAACACTGACCTTACCAAGTGTTATGAGAACATGAATAAATTGGAATATTCATGTCATACTGGTGATACAACCTCTTTGGAAAACAATTTGACAGTTTCCTAAAGACTTAAACATTCTCCTGCCATATAAACCAAACACTTTACTTCTGCTTTTTATTCAAGAGAAATCATAAGTTTATGTCCACACAATAACATGTAGACAAATGTGTATAGCAGTTTTATTTTCACTAGTCAAATACTGGAAATAACAAAAATGTCCATCAATAAGTAAATGGATAAACAAAGTGGCATATCTACATAATGGTAAGGTGGTCTGGTATTCCCATCTCTTTAAGAATTTTCCAGTTTGTTGTGATCCACACAGTCAAAGGCTTTGGTGTTGTCAATAAAGCAGAAGTAGATGTGTTTCTGGAACTCTTTTGCTTTTTTGATGATCCAATGGATGTTGGCAATTTGATCTATGGCTTCTCTGCCTTTTCTACAGCTTGAACATCTGGAAGTTCACGGTTCACATACCACTGAAGCCTGGCTTGGAGAAATTTGAGAATTACTTTGCTAGCATGTGAGATAAGCACAATTGTGAGGTAGCTTGAACATTCTTTGGCATTCCTTTCTTTGGGAATGAAAATTCTCTTTTTTTGGGGGGGGTTGTGGAAAATTCTTAAAGAGATGGGCATACCAGACCACCTTGCCTGCCTCCTGAGAAATCTGTATGCAAGTCAAGAAGCAACAGTTAGAACTGCATGTGGAACAACAGACTGGTTCCAAATCTGGAAAGCAGTAAGTCAAGGCTGTATATTGTCACCCTGCTTATTCAACTTATATGCAGAACATCATGTAAAATGCCAGGTTGGATGAAGCAGAATCTAGAATCAAGATTTCCAGGAGGAATATCAATAACCTCAGATAAGCAGATGACACCACCCTCATGGCAGAAAGCAAGGAAAAACTAAAGAGTCTCTTGATGAAATTGAAAGAGGAGAGTGAAAAAGTTGACTTGAAACTGAACATTCAGAAAACAAAGATCATGGCATCCGGTCTCATCACTTCATGGCAAATGGATGGGGAAACAATGGAAACAGTGAGAGATTTTATTTTCTTGGGCTCCAAAATCACTGCAGATGCTGACTGCAGCCATGAAATTAAAAGACGCTTGCTCTTTGGAAGAAAAGCTATGACCAACCTAGACAGCATTTTAAAAAGTGGAGACATTACTTTGCCGACAAAGGTCTGTCTAGTCAAAGTTATGGTTTTTCCAGTAGTCATGTATGGATATGAGTTAGACTATAAAGACAGCTGAATGCCAAAGAATTGATGCTTTTGAACTGTGGTGTTGGAGAAGACTCCTGAGAGTCCCTTGGACTGCAAGGAGATTAAACTAGTCAGTCCACAAGGAAATCAGTCCTGAATACTCATTCGAAGGACTGAAGCTGAAGCTGATGCTGAAGCTGAAACTCCAATACTTTGGCCACCTGATTTGAAGAATTGACTCATTGGAAAAGACCCTGATGCTGGGAAAGATTGAAAGCAGAAGGGGACAACAAGGATGAGATGGTTGGATGGCATCACCAACTCAGTGGACATGAATTTGAGCAAGCTTCAAGAGTTGGTAATGGACAGGGAAGCTTGGCGTGTTGCAGTCCATGAGTCGCAATGAGTAGGACATGACTGAGCGACTGAACTGAACTACACAATGGAATACTACTCAGCAATTCATGCAACATGAATCTCAAAATAATTATTTGAGTGAAAAAGCAAGCAAGATGTGTATTGTATGAGCATATATATAAAAGTAAAAATGAAAATTAATATGTCGTGACTGAAAGCAATTAGTGGTTGTTTGGGAATAGTAATGAAGGGAGAACTTAGGGGCAGGTAATGGAAAGGTTTGTTCATGATTGTGGCTTCATGTTGTATATATGTCAAAATTGGTCAAATTTTTAACTTTATGTGTTCTAGTATAGTTCAAGTTTTCCCCAATAAGAAAACAAAATTCTATTTTTAAAAATTACACAAAGAGCTCCCAATAGCCAAAGCTAGAACAATTTGAGAAACTAAAGTAGTTTTGGATTTATAGTCCAATGTATAAAATCAATATCCATGTGTCCGTACAGATATAGATAAATGATTAAATAACTGAATTAATGGTAGAGAAGAGAAAAATATCCCAATAGATAGTCTTCTTTCAAGGAGGGGAAGCATAATTCTCCATTACCTATGTTTAGGCTGCACATAGTAAATTTCTTCCCAAAAGTATAGTAAGGAGAGGGAGAAAAAGGAAGTAATTTTACAGTGGAGAAACCTGACAAACACTGTCTCAGTCAGATGATCAAAGTCAATATCAGCAGTAATAAATCGTGTTGACACTACATTCCTTTGATATGATGGGATGGGAACAACACTTCTGTGCTTTTCCTCCTAAAAATACATAACCCCAGTCTAATTATGAGGGAAAAAATCAGGCAAGTTCCAATGAAGGGGTACTCTACAAAATACTTGACTAATACACAAAATGGACAAAATCATCAAAAACAAGGAACGTCTGAAAAACCATCACAACAAAGAGAACCCTAAGGAGATATGACAATTAAGTATAATATGGTATCTTGTGACTACAAGAGATTCTGGAAATAAAAAAAAAAAGAATTTATGGACTTCAATTAAAAATAATGTATCAATATCAGTTTGTTAATTATAACAAATGAACCATATTAATGTGAGATATTAATAATAGAGGAAACTGAGTGTGAAGTGTATGAGAACTCAAGTAATTCTTCTGTTTAAAATGAAATCACAACAGAAGTTATAGTGAATGATAACAAAAGTATAATATATTTAAATGCAGGAATTGCAGCTAAGGATGAACTAAGAAAAATATGTATAAATATCTATATTATATAATGTGCGAACTACAAAAACTGAATAACTAAAATCTAAAATGGGTATATGAAGGAAAACTAATGATAGAAAGTCAATAAAATAGAAAATTTACAAACAGTGGAAAAAGATATAACAACAATCTTATACAAAAAGTAGACAAAATGGAAATATTGCTGATCTCATTTTATAAGATGACTATAATCTTGAAACCAAACCAAAGAAATTGCAAACAGAAAACTACAGATCAAATATAATGAACAAATATGCTAAAATCTTTAATAACACTCTGAGAAATCAAACCTACTAAGAACTCATATCTCTTATGTCTCCTGTACTAGGAGGTGGGTTCTTTACTGCTAGTGCCACCGGGAAACCCATATTCAATTAAAAAGGGTGTTTAGGAGGGCTCAAAATTAAGAGAGGAGACAAAATGAAGTTAATAGAGGAGTTTGAAGTCTCAGGCATGTACAATAAACATAAAACAATGCCCCAATCTTAGCCATAATAATGTCAATCCTCACTCTAGAGGACTGTTTACCTCAGGTTCCATTACCCAATACCATATGTCTGGATTTCAGCAAAAATTTACAAGGCATGATAAAACAGGAGAAAAACACAGTCTGAGGGATAAATGAAGCAGTAGAACTTGGTACGGTTAGTTTTATATGTCAAGTTGACTAGGCTATGTGCACTAAGTAGCTTGAGTCATGTCAGACTATTTGCAGTCCTACAGACAGTAGCCCACTAGGCTCCTCTGTCCATGGGATTCTCCAGGCAAGAATACTGGAGTTGGTTGCCATGCCCTCCTCCAGGGGATCTTGCCAACCCAGGGATTGAACCCACATCACTTATGTCTCCTGTACTGGCAGGCAGGTTCCTTATCTCTAGTGCCACCTGGGAAACCCATATTCAATTAAACACTAATATAGGTGTTGTTGTGAGTATATTTTGTAGATGTAACTAATATTTATAATCAGTTGACTTTACATCAATGACATTTTCCTTGATAATGTGGGTGGGCCTCCTCAAACCAAATAAAAAGCCTTAAGAGCAAAACCAAGGTTTCTCTTAGGAAAAAGAAATTATGTCTCAAGAGTGCAGCATCAACTCCTAATGAAGTGTTCCAGCCTACCTGTCTACACTACTACACTGCTGACTTTATACTTACCAGACTCTAAAAGTGATTAGCTGATTTGTTGAACCCCAATTCAGCTACATGTATTTCTTTTAGGAACCCTGACTGACATAGGTTGTAATAAAAAATACATAATTTGCAAGAATACATGGATAATATAAACAGTGAGATGGATAGTCTAAGAAAAAACAACAGAATATGTCAGAAATTAAACATTCACTATAACAGAAATGATGAATATCTTTGATGGATTCATCAGTAGAACTGACATAGCTGAGAAAAAAATCAGTGAGTCTGAGTAAAAATCAACAGCAACTAGAAGCAAAAAGAAAATATAAATGAAAAAATAAGTACAGAACATCCGAGAACTGTGAGATAACTGTAAAATCATAACATGTGTGTAATTGGAAAACCAAAGTAGAAAAAAAAAAGGGCAAAATAAATAGCTGAATAACACCAGAGAACTTTATGAAATAAATGACAGCAAACTATAGACCCAAGTAGCTCAAAGAACAACAAAAAGGATAAAACAATACCACACAACACAAAACTATACCTAGACACATCATAGTCAAATTCCAAAACACCGAAATCTTGAAAGAAATCAGACCGTGGGGTTGAGGGGTAGGGATTACTCATAGAGGAAAGGGATAAAAATTACAGCAGTCTTCTTATAAATCATGCAAGCAAGAAGAGAGTTGAGTGAAATGATTTTGGATTGAAAGACAAAACGACCAATCTGGAATTCTGTATCTAGAAAAATTATCCTTCAAAAGTGAAGATCACACTACACCTGTCAGAATGGCTATCATCAAAAAGACAAGAAATAACATATGACGACAAGGATGTGAAGAAAGGGAATCCCAGTACACTGTTGGTGGGAATATAAATTGGTGTAGCCACTGTGGAGAACGGTATGAAGGTTCATTAAAAATTAAGACTATAACTACCATAACATACTATACTATACATCATGCAAAACACCAGGCTGGATGAAGCACAAGCTGGAATCAAGATTGCCAGGGGAAATATCAATAACCTCAGATACGCAGATGACACCACCCTTATGGCAGAAAGCAAAGAAGAACTAAAGAGCCTCTTGATAAAAGTGAAACAGGAGAGTGAAAAAGTTGACTTGAAACTGAACATTCAAAAAAAACTAAGATCATGGCATCCGGTCTCATCACTTCATGGCAAAAAGATGGGGAAACAATGGAAACAGTGAGAGACTTTATTTTCTTGGGCTCCAAAATCACTGCAGATGCTGACTGCAGCCATGAAATTAAAAGACGCTTGCTCCTTGGAAGAAAAGCTATGACCAACCTAGACAGCATTTTGAAAAGCAGCGACATTACTTTCCTGACAAAGTTCTGTCTAGTCAAAGCTATGGTTTTTCCAGTAGTCATGTATGGATGTGAGAGTTAGACTATAAAGACAGCTGAGCGCCAAAGAACTGATGCTTTTGAACTGTGGTGTTGGAGAAGACTCCTGAGAGTCCTTTGGACTGCAAGGAGATCAAACTAGTCAATCCGCAAGGAAATCAGTCCTGAATATTCATTGGAAGGACTGATGCTGAAGCTGAAACTCCAACACTTTGGCCACCTGATGCAAAGAATTGACTCACTGGAAAAGACCCTGATGCTGGGAAAGATTGAAAGCAGGAGGAGAAGGGGACGACAGAGGATTAGATGGTCAGATGGCATCACTGACTCAATGGACATTAATTTGAGCAAGCTCCTGGGGTTGGTGATGGACAGGTAAGCCTGGCGTGCTGCAGTCCATGGGGTTGCAAAGAGTCAGACACGACTGAGTGACTGAACTGAACTGTCCATACTAACCAGCAATTCCACTCTTGGGTGTCTGTCTGAAGAAAACAAAAACACTCATTCAAAAAGATACATGCACCCAATGCTGCTATAAACATTGGGGTGTATGTATCTTTTTGAATGAGTATAACCAAGATATGGAAGCAACCTAAGTGTTCATTGATAGATGAATAGATAAAGAAGATGTGAGATATATACACATTCCTTTTATGGTCAAGTAATATTCCATTATATATAACACAAAGAATGAGATCGTAACATTTACAACAATATAGATGAAGATATAACATATTATACTTAGTGAAATAAATCAGACAGAGAAAGATAAATACTGTATGTTTTCCCTTATATGTGGACTCTAAAAAATGAAATAAAATAGGTGATCAAACACAACAAAACAGAAACAGACTCACAGATGCTGAGAATGAACTAGTGGTTACCAAAACAGAGATGAGTGGGGAGGAACAAAATAGATGAAGGGTATTAAGAAGTTATTATAACTACCAGTTATAAAATAAGTAAGTTATAAGGATGTAACATACAGCACAGGGAATATAGTCAATATTTTGTAATAACTTTGTATGTTATATAATCTATTAAAGTACTGAATCACTATGTTTTAAACCTGAACCTAGGGCTTCCCTCATGGCTCAGTTGTAAAGAATCCACCAGTCAATGCAGAAGACAAAGGTTCAATCCCTGATCTGGAAAGATCCCACATGCTGTGGAACAACTAAGCCTGTAGCCTCAACTATTGAGCCTCTGCTCTAGAAACCCAGAGTTGCAAATACTGAGGTCACATGCTGCACCTATTGAAGCTTCTGTGCCCTAGAGCCTGTGCTCCTCAACAAGAGAAGCCATCACAATGAGAAGCCTGCACACAGCTAGAGAGTAGGCTGCTCCACAAGTAGAGAAAAGCCTGCGCAGTAGTGAAGACCTAGCACAGTCAAAATAAATAAATAACCTGAACCTAAAATAATACTATAAGTCAACTATACTTCAATTAAAAAGGGAAGAAGACATTTAAGACTTTCTCAGGCAAATAGAAGCTGAGACTATTCACCAGCAGACCTATCCTTCAGGAAATGTTAAAAGATTTTTTTCAGACAGAAGGAAGATGAAACAAGTCAGAAACTTGGATCTACAAAAAGATGGCAAGAGTATTGGAGAAAGAATTAATGAAAGTAGAATAAAATTTTTATTTTTTTTTTATTCTTGATTGATCTAAAAGATAGTTGTTTGTTTACAGGAATATTAGAAGTAGAGGAAATTGCACACATGGTTAAGTGAGTGAATGACAACATCACAAGGAATGAGGAGGAGGGGATTGGGAACACATGGTTATAAGATGTCTATACTACATGTGACACTGAATAGTATTATTGGAAAGTGTACATAAATTAGTGAGAAACAATGAGAAAAATAACTAAAAATTCTTCAAAGAGGTATAATTGATACTCTAAGAAAACAGATAAAGTCAAGTCATATAAAATGCTCAATGAAAACCAAAGAGGGTACAAAAATAAGCCACAGGCAGCAAGTAAAAAATTGTTACAAACATGGCTTATAATAATCCAAATTTATCAATAACTGTGTTAAATATGAATAGTTTAGCACATGAATTAAAAGACAGATGTTGCCAAAATGGATAATTAAACAAGATGCCTATTTTGTCTATAAGAAGCCCACATTAAACCAAAATCTGTTTGGTTAAAGGTTAAGGCATGAAGAAAGATACCATGCCAGCCCTAATCAAAAAATACAGTAGCTAAATTAATTTCAGAAAAAACAGACTTGAGGTGACATTATTAGGTAAAGGTGAGGGAAACTACACAATCACAAAGAGGCCCATTCTCCAAGATGACAAAATAATCCTACATGTGCTTGTATCTAACAACAAAGCATCAAAATATGTGAAGCAAAAACTGATAAACCTGATAAATGAAATGGACTAACATACTACTACAATTAGAGATTTCAAAAGTTCTCTTTCAAAAATCGATAGCTCAAATAGGTAGAAAATCAATAGGGACATTGTTGGCCTGAACAACATGAATCAATCACCTTTATCTAACTGACATTTACAAATACTCTATCCAAGGACAGCATAATATGCATTCTCATTGTGGGCCATAAAACACACCTTATCAAATTACAGAAAAGTAGAAATCATACATAGTATGCTCTTAGACCACAATTGAATTAACCTAGAAATCAGAAACAGAAAAGTAGCTGAAAATTTCTAATTATTTGGAAACTAAACAATACATTTCTAAAAACATTTGCCTCAGAGAGCAATTCTCAAGTTTAATTAAAATGTATTGAATTAAACAAAACTGGAAATACAATTTATCACAATTTGTTGTATACAGAAAACCTGTGTCTAGAGAAAAACTTATGGCATTAAATGGAAAATAGGAAAGAAAAAACTCAACAAGCTCTATATTAGCATGCATGCTAAGTCACTTTAGTTGTGTTTGACATTTTGTGACCCTATGGGCTTCTCTGGTGGCTCAGATGGCAAAGAATCCACCTGCATTGCGGGAGACCTGGGTTCGATCTCTGGATTGGGAAGATCCCCTGGAGGAGGGCATGGCAACCCACTCCAGTATTTTTGCCTGGAGAATCCCTATGGACAGAGGAGTCTGGTGGGCTACAGTCCATGGAGTCTCAAAGAAGTCAGAAACAACTGAGTTACTAAGCACATCACGTGGACCTTAGCCTGCCAGGATCCTCTGTCCATAGGATTCTCCAGGCAAGTATACTGGAATGGATTGCCATGCCCTTCTCCAGGAGATCTTTCCCATCCAGGGATCGAACCTGCGTCTCTTAGTCTCCTGCATTGGCAGGCTGGTTCTTTACCACTTGCACCACCAAATTACTTCTATCCAGTATATGCAAAGAACTCTTAAAACTCAACAATAGGAAAAATAATTTAAAAATTGGCAAAAGATATGAACAAACGTGTCACCAAAGAAGATAAACCAGTAGCAAATAAGCAAGTGAAACAATGCCACATATTATTTTTCGTTAGGGAACTTAATATTAAAGCAACAATTAAATTTCTTCACACCTATGAGAATGCCTAATATACAGTAAATATCAAGTGTTGGCAAGGATGCAGGTAAGTGGGACTCTCATATATTGCTGGTAGTTATAGAAATGGTATAAATACTCTGGAAAACTGTTTTTAGTGTTTCTATAATGATAAGCAAGTTTACCAAAAGACCTAGCATTAGTACTCCAAGGTATTTACCCAACTAATTTGAGAACTTGTCCATGCAAAACTCTGCATGCAACTCTTTGTATCAATAGAACACCTATTTACAGTCACTCCAAACTGAAAACCTTCAGTGGATGAATAAACCAAAAAACATACAAATGCAGCTGTAGCCATAAAATTAAGACACTTGCTCCTTAGAAGAAAAGCTATGACAAACCTACACAGCATTTTAAAAAGCAGAGACATCACTTTGCTGACAAAGGTCTGTATAGTCAAAGCTATGTTTTTTTTCAGTAGTCATGTATGGAAGTGAGACTTGGTCCATAAAGAAGGCTGAGCGCCAAAGAATTAATGCTTTAGAATTGTGGTGCTGGAAAATGCTCTAGAGAGTCCCTTGGACAGCAAGGAGATCTACCAGTCAATCCTAAAGGAAATCAACCCTGAATATTCTTTGGAAGGACTGATGCTGAAGCTGACGCTCCAATACTTTGGCCATGTGATGTGAAGAGTTGACTCATTGGAAAAGACCCTGATGCTGAGAAAGGTTGAAAGCAAAAGAAAAAGGAGGCAACAGAGGATGAGATGGTTA
This sequence comes from Bubalus kerabau, assembly GCF_029407905.1. Lineage (NCBI taxonomy): Eukaryota > Metazoa > Chordata > Mammalia > Artiodactyla > Bovidae > Bubalus > Bubalus kerabau. The sequence goes on from NC_073642.1 coordinate 30,436,966, forward strand.
GATAGCATCACTGACTCAATGGACATGAATTTGAGCAATCTCAAGGAGATAGTGGAGGACAGAGGAGTCTGGCACGCTGTGCTACAGTCCGTGGGGTCACAAAGAGTCAGACACAACTTAGCAATTGAATAACAACACCCAATAATAAAAAGAACTATTGATAAACGTGGGTGAATCTCAAAGGCATGATGATGAATGAATAAAGTCAGTTATAAAATGCTGCACGTTGCATAATTCTGTGTGTATAACATTCTTGAAAAGACACACTACAGCAATGGAGACAATGCAGAACATATCAGTGGTTGCCATATGTCTGAACATATTAGGGTTTGGGAAGGGTGTGGCTATAAAACAGCAACAAGTGGGAGTTCTTGGGGTTATGTATCTTAATTGTGATGGTGGTTACAGTAATCCAAACTTACAGGGCTGTATATCCAAAAGATCCATTTTACTGTATTTAATAAGTCAAATAAATTACTAAAATGATATATATTTAGTAATTCACATATATACATATATGGTGTATATATAACTCCCCGGTACAGGTACACCTCCCTGGTGTAGGAAATGGCAACCCACTCCAGTACTCTTGCCTGTAAAATTCTATGGGCAGAGGAACCTGATGGGCTACGGTCCATGGAGTCTGCTGAGACTAAGCATATACATAACGTTTAAAAGCAAGCAAGAAATCCTAAACCAAGAGCGAAAGGATTGTTAAGAAATGCATGAGAACAGTACTTCTTGTCCCTCAGTCGATCAGTTGAGTCTGATTCTGCGACCCCATGGACTGCTGCATGCCAGGTTTCCCTGTCCTTCACTATCTCCTGGAGTTTGCTCAAACTCACCTCCATTGAGTCGGTGATGCTATCTAAACATCTCATCCTCTGTCAGCCCCTTCTCCTCCTGCCTTCAATCTTTCCCAACATCAGGGTCTTTTCCAGTGAGTCAGCTCTTTGCATCAGGTGGCCAAAGTATTGAAGCTTCAGTTTCAGCCTCAGTCCTTCCAAGGCATATTCAGGATTCCTTTGGGATTGACTGGTTTGATCTCCTTGCAGTCCAAAGGACTCTCAAGAGTCTTCTCCAACACCACGGTTCCAAAGCATCAATTCTTTGGCCTTCTTTATGGTCCAACTCTCACATCTTGAACACGAATACTGGAAAAACCAGGACCTTTGTCGGCAAAGTAATGTCTCTAGTACTAGTAACTTGGACATGGAACAACAGACTGGTTCCAAATAGGAAAAGGAGTATGTCAAGGCTGTATATTGTCACCCTGTTCATTTAACTTATATGCAGGGTACATCATGAGAAACGCTGGACTGGAAGAAACACAAGCTGGAATCAAGATTCCCGGGAGAAATATCAATAACCTCAGATATGCAGATGACACCACCCTTATGGCAGAAAGTGAAGAGGAACTCAAAAGCCTCTTGATGAAAGTGAAAGTGGAGAGTGAAAAAGTTGGCTTAAAGCTCAACATTCAGAAAATGAAGATCATGGCATCCGGTCCCACCATTTCATGGGAAATAGATGGGGAAACAGTGGAAACAGTGTCAGACTTTATTTTTCTGGGCTCCAAAATCACTGCAGATGGTGACTGCAGCCATGAAATTAAAAGATGCTTACTCCTTGGAAGGAAAGTTATGACCAACCTAGATAGCATATTGAAAAGCAGAGACATTACTTTGCCAACAAAGGTCCGTCTAGTCAAGGCTATAGTTTTTCCTGTGGTCATGTATGGATGTGAAAGTTGGACTGTGAAAAAGGCTGATCGCCGAAGAATTGATGCTTTTGAACTGTGGTATTGGAGAAGACTCTTGAGAGTCCCTTGGACTGCAAGGAGATCCAACCAGTCCATTCTAAAGGAGATCAGGCCTGGAATTTCTTTGGAAGGAACGATGCTAAAGCTGAAACTCCAGTACTTTGGCCACCTCATGCGAAGAGTTGACTCATTGGAAAAGACTCTGATGCTGGGAGGGATTGGGGGCAGGAGGAGAAGGGGACGACAGAGGATGAGATGACTGGATGGCATCACTGACTCGATGGATGTGAGTCTGAGTGAACTCCGGGAGTTGGTGTTGGACAGGGAGGCCTGGCGTGCTGCGATTCATGGGGTCGCAAAGAGTCGGACACGACTGAGCGACTGATCTGATCTGATTATTTGGAAGAAACGGGCGTAGCTACATTGAGAGAGTGCTACGAAAGTGGGCAGTAAGCTGTGGGCCCGCCTTGGCATCAGAGAAAGGAACAGTTCCAAGTCGTGGTGTGAAAATATTTTTAAGAGGAAGGTAGAAAAGGAGAAAAGTCAGAATATCGGTTTAAAAGGCTAAGGGAGCAACTTCAGATGAGATGTGATGCACTGGCCCCAAAGCAGGGCTTGGCAGAAGAGCCGAGACAGGATGGACGTGAGAAAGTTTGAGATCCTGAAAAAGAAAGTGTGAGCAGAGAGCAAGAAAAGATAAAGGTGGGCGCAAACAGTGCGAAGCAGGCAGACGGGCAAAGGCAGGTTATTTCAGCAGTGTCTTTTGCAGTTTCTGAGGCAGGTACCAAGGGGCACCTGGAAGAGCGAGCACAGGCGCCTGGGAAGGCGGGCGCCGGAACGCCCGCGAGGGGTGTCCCGTGCTCTCCCGGGAGACCGGGTCTAGCCGCGAGTGGCGGCTGCGTGCACGCGCACTCGGAGCCGGCCGGCGGGGCGGGGGCGGGGCGGAGGTGGGGCGCGCGCACGTCCACGCGGGGCGAAGGAGAGGCGCAGCAGAGGCCGATGACGTCAGGGGGCGCGCGCGGCCGCGGGCGGAGCGGAGAGGCGGGCGCAGCGCGCGGCCGCGGGCGGAGCGGAGGGGCGCGAGGGGCGGAGCACAGCGCGGGAGGAGGCGGGGGAGGAGAGGCCCCCGGACAGTGAGCGGCAGCTGGGGAGGGGGCCGCGGAGCCGGAGCGCGAGAAACAGCTGATCCGGTTTTCCTTAAAGCCAGAGAAAATGGAAGTCGGGTAGCAGCTACTGCGGCGCTGCGGGCTGACTGAGCGGAGCGGCGCGGCAGGTGAGACGGCGCTGGCCGCGGTGCTGCCGGCGGCGGTGGGGCCGGGGCCGCGGGCCCGGCAGGTGCGCTATCCGTCCCAGTGCTGCGTTGGGTGCCTCCGCAGCTTCGTGACGGAGCAGGTGGGCGCAGAGGCCGGGCGGCCCCGGGTCTGGGGCGCGGGGGTCGCGGGCACAGCGCGTGGCTCGCCGGCGCGTCTGCATTGCGGGCTCGGCTCTGGACCCCGCGGGCGCCTCGGCCACCGGCCCTGGCCCGACGCGGCGCGCGTCTCCGGGCAGGGTGCGGCGCTCCCGCTGGGTCGCGGACGGTGTCTCCTTCGGGCCCCGGAGCCGTCTGCACTGGAACGTGATGACGGGCTCGGGGACACCGGCTCCTCGGTCCGTTGGGCGCACTGGGGTCCCGGGGCGCCGGCGGACTCCCAGGCACGGCCCGGCAGCATCGCGTGAGGCCGTCGGCCGGGTGCCCGGGCCGTGGCTGCGTGGGCCACCGTGGCCCGGTGCGCCGCTCGCTCGTTCCTCTGGGTCTGGCTGGACAGTGGGCGAACGGCTAATGCAATTTGGCTGTGAACCTGGAGGCCTTCCCTGGCATCTTTTCACTGGAGGGGGTAAAATCGCATTTGCTGTGCTTTAAGTGCTCCTTTAAATTCGGGAGATGTCAGTGATGTCATCATTAACAAAAACTTTCCTTCATTGGACACAACCGCCCAAGTGCACCCTCCTCCAGTGAAGCTATTGCAGCCCTTTGAGAATCTTTGCTACAAAATAGATTTGTCTTTACTCTGTGAACTCACCAACCTTACACAGGTGAAAACGGTTTTTGTTTTTATTTCTTGGCTTGAGAATGAGTAGATTCAAGAGAGGCTGAAGGGAAACTTGTTAGATCCTCACAGATCCGGGAATCACTCCATCCATATCACAAGCATCCAGGGGAAAGTCACGCATGACACTTCCGTGGCTATTGCCTGGCTTTATCTTTATAACTGAAAGTGAGCTATGAGATGAGAAAAATTAAAAGACATTGTATTTGAGGTGGCAGATGATGTGTTCAGAAAAGGTAGACAGTGTGGCCTATATCTTCACAGGCCCTGATTGCTTCAGGAAAATCTGCAGGTCTTCTAGCTCTCCATCACTGCCTCCTCCAGGACTCCCCACCATGATGGGCCTGGGAGCAGTCTGCTTTGGAGAAAGGGGTGACAGCTTCTCTGGGGCCCTCCCTGCCTTTCCTGTAGCAGCTGTGTGGCCCACCAGCCTCCAAGGCTAGTTTAACACCTGAAGAGAGTTGAGAGAGTGCAGAGGCTGGGACTTAACCTGCATGGCACACAAAGTTCTGGGGAAATTTCTCCCCATAAATGGGAGCAGAGTGCCATTATTATTGTGTGTGTAAGTGTTCCATTAGTATGGACTGTGATGGGAACAGAAGTAAGCAAGTTCCCAAGACAGTCTGCACTTCTACTGAAGCCTAGCATATTGAAAGGATATTTAGTGAGGGACAAAAATATTGACATTTGTGTATTTAATAATTAATGACTTCCTAATTGGTGCAAAGAAGCATACCTTAAATTATTAGTGTGATCGTATTGGGTCTGTAAGGAATTTAATACCACAGGCCATGCAAAAGTTTGAGTCTGGTCAGGAGGGTAAGCTTTCAAAAACCTTGGATTGGTGGGAAGAAAACTGGAAGTAGAGCATCACCTTAGGCTTGGCATTCAGGGTGACAGTGGATGGAAACCATTGCATTACAGAGTCTTGCTTCATGTGGGTCCCAGCCTGGGTCCTGTGTGAGGCCCCTAGCCCTGGGAAAGGCTAGCTTTCCCCTTTTCTGTGGGAAAGCTGAATTGTCTGTTCTCCCCTGTGGAAAAGGAGAGTGGCATGTCCGTCTGAAGCAGCCACGTGTGCATGGCCTGTCACATCCTAAAGGTGCCAGATTTATTCACAGTGGCAAGGCTGCCTGAGACAGGAAGCCTTATAGCAGAACTGACTTTAAATATACATCTTTTCAGCAACTTTGCCCCCGCTGCATATGGTTATTTTAGAAATCGACCTTCTAAGTCATTGCTGAGATTTTTTTCTGTAATTGAAGTAGCCTCAAGTGTGTGAAAATTGGCTTTTAAGTCTCTGAGCTATGAACCTCTTTAGAAATTGAGTTTGTGAAACCACTCTGGCCACATATCCTTTTTTTTTTTTCCCACCTGTAGACCTGTGAAAATATTCATTGTAATTTTTTTTTTTTAATTTAACTCACTGTAGTACTTTTGATAATACAAAGCAAGTGTTTTCACTAAATGTTGAGATATTAGCCACTGGTTTCCTAAAACATTTCAAAATCCCTCACTTTAAAGCCTTTTCATGCCCCTTTCATGCTTAGAGTATCACATCCGATTCTAAAAAGCCAAGATTGCCTTGGCTTTTCTTTTTGCTTCCTTTGGATGTTAAGGTCATTTAATTCTTGTTTTAGGCCCAAAAGATAAAGGCTGAGTCAGCTCCCGAGGGGCCAGCAGGGGGCGTGCTAAATGCATCTTGGCAGGCCTCCACCTGAGCCACCATGAAAAGTATGGAGGATCCCCAAACTAGGGGTGCATACCTGTGAGCCCCACATCTCTGTGTGCCTATCGCCCAAGGGATGGACACTGAAGGAAGGATATGCTTTAAATAGCCAGAGGTTGCGGCTTCTAGAATGGGTCTCCCTCCATGAGGCAGCTTTAATGGCTCCATGTCTTTGGAGAGTGATGGTTGGTCCCCGTCAGAAGATTCAGTGCCTCCTCAGATAGCAGAAGGGAGAGTGTTGGCTTGGAGAGGAGCGACTTGGCCTCACAGAAATCCCTGCCTATATCTTGGTCCTGGAGAGGGCATGATGGTGCCAACCAGGACAGCCAGTGGATGTGTCTCCCATCCCCCAACAATATTTTCTCTTGGGTTTGACAACTATTGACTTAAACCCCAGGACTCTGTGTCAGTAGCACCTCTCAGGGGGTTTATTTGCTGGCCTTGCCAACATTATTGGCTCAGGGTTTCTCAGATGAAGAAAAGCAAATGTTTAATCCCTGTATGTGTTTTTACCTGAAGAAAATGAAAACAGGAGAAAAGAGGCAACTGTGCTTTTCACTTCAGTGTGCTTAATCTGATTTTAAGTGTGTGCCATGTTATTCATCAGAAAGTTCCTGGTGGGTCTGGAGAGCTGAGCTCCTGCCGGGAGGGTCGTCTTGCCAAGCTGGGAGGGTTGTGTCTCAAGGCTTGGATGATCATCAGTGTTTCTAGTTATGGTGACTTCCTCAAGTTCCTTGTAGAGCCCAGATGCTGAAGGGAGAGATAATACCTTGAAGGGAATAGATCTTTTACTGGACACCTATCCAAATGCTATGACTGGATAATTCTTTATACTTCTTATTCTGTCAAAATGCTTGTAGAATTGAACTGTTGATTTTAGAGAGGTAAAAGGAAAAAGTTTTCCAGCTTTGTGCTTCTCTTGGAGCATTTGAAATGGTTACAGGGGAAGTGCCACTCAATTAAAGACAGGTGGCACCTGATCCTTTTGGAAGCTGTCCATCCCTGAGGATGACCACAGGATATCCTACTCAAGAGGGAATCCTGAGATCCACAGGCTTTTAAAAGGAAGCAAAACATGCTGGTTCCTTTTTATGGTATATCTAATTTGAAAATATTTTACCCTTGGAAACTTGGAAGCCGAGTTTCATTTGCCCTTGATAGACTGCTGCATCCCCTGAGCAGTCTGTGTGTCCGACCAAGAAGAAGATGACTTGAACACAGATGTGACAGAGCCAGTCAGGGAGAAGCTGCCCTCTCGTTTTGGGGATGAAGCTCCTTGCCATTCATAGTAACAGAATGAGTACATGGGTTGAAAACAAGTCAGTAAAATTCTGAAAATGAGAGGTTGATGCTGCCATTTTTACCTATCCATGTTGTGGAGGTGTGTTTAGCTGGCTGGTTTACACATGGTATTTCTTTTGGAGCTGGGGGTGTGTGGGCTGTGGTCAAGGCAGGGATTAGGAGAGAGTAGACCTTACTTTTCCTTCTGCATTAGCCACAACCCACCACCCTGAATGAGGCATGGCCCTGTCATGCTCTGCTGCTGCTGTTGCTGCTGCTGCTAAGTTGCTTCAGTCTTGTCCGACTCTGTGTGACCCGATAGACAGCAGCCCACCAGGCTTCCCTGTCCCTGGGATTCTCCAGGCAAGAATACTGGAGTGGGTTGCCATTTCCTTCTCCAATGCATAAAAGTGAAAAGTGAAAGTGAAGTCGCTCAGTCGTGCCCGACTCTTAGCGACCCCATGGACTGTAGCCTACAAAGCTCCTCCATCCATGGGATTTTCCAGGCAAGAGTACTGGAGTGGGGTGCCATTGCCTTCTCCATGTCATGCTCTAGGCCACTCATGAGAAAAGGAGAAAGTTAACCTCCCATGTCTCCAAGGCCTTATCTAGTGAAGCTGCAGGATTCCACAAACCCCTAGTGCTTGCTATTAGATTTCTTCTGTCCACCATCTGACATTCTAAGAAGTCAAATGTACATTCATGCTGATGCAAGTTCTAAATACATCTCTCTTGCAGTTAGGGATAAAATAAACTCATTTTCTGGGTTTGAAGGATCTCACCTTTCTCCTTGCAAGGAAATATTTTTTGTTTGAGCTTAGTTTATCCTTCCATAGTTTTCCTTATAAATGTGATGGATATTTGATGTCTGAGTGAATGTGCATGCATAAAATGCAGTATAACTTTTATGAAATATAAAGGCATACCTCTGAAATTCTTTTTCTTTTCTGCTCAGTGTTTCATTCAATTGTTTTTTAGATCAGCAGTTTCTCACGGTGCTAGGGATGGGCGTGAATGGACCACTCACCCTCCTTGAGATTCAGTCTCTCAGTTGCTGAGATGAGTGTAGGAGCAGATGTCCTGGTGTTGCCCCTGCCAGCTTGAGCCTTGCTACTGCTGTGAAGGCCCCTACTTCTGCCCCTGAGGCTGACACACCCATGGTTTACTCAGATCATCTCTCTGGTTCCATATTAGAAGTTGCCTATGATGTGGGGCTCCCCAGATATTAGATTATGCTCAGGGCTGGCCTGGCAGGACTGTGGAAGAGACCCCACGATGGACCACATCCTGGGATGTGATGTGCCTCCTTCCAATAAGGCCACCCTAACCCCCAAGACTGAGTCAGTACCCTTTCATCTTGGGGGTCCAAAGACCATGGTTCCAATCCATTTCCCCACACTTCTTGTAATGATGATTTGAAGCTTTGGGAATATGTATATTATCAAAATATGAGGCAACACATTTGCATGTGTAATTTTTCATGCATTAAAAGGAATTGTCCAGCATCCAATATATATATTCACTTTTTCTTTTTACTTGTTAATTGAAATATATTAATTTACAATGTTAATTACTGCTGTACAGCAAAGTGATTCAATTATATATATACACACACACACACATATACTTACGTATATACACATTCTTTTTTATATTCTTTTTCTATTATAGTTTATCATAGGATATTTAATATAGTTCCCTCTGCTATACAATAGGACCTTGTTGTTTATCCAGTCTAAATATAATGGTTTGCATCTGTTAACTTCTGCCTCCCAACTCATTCATCACCCGACCCCCTTCCGCTTGGCAACCATTAGTCTGTTCTCTATTTCTGTGATTCCATTTCTGTTTCCTAGATAGGTTCATTTGTATCATATCTTAGATTCCATGTATAAGTGATATCATATGGTATTTGTCTTTGTCTTTCTGACTTACTTTACTTAGTATGATAATCTCTAGTTGCACACTTTTTCTTCTTAAAATGGAGTATGTTTTGCCAGTCTTTTAAATCATATCATGCTATCTCTTGAAAAGAACCATCCCTGAATAGAAAAGAAGATGGACGAGTTGCTAGCTGACTTGGACAATGTGACAGGCTGTGTGACCTTGGGCACAGTCCCAAGTGGCCCCCCAAGAGGAGAATCTCTTCTCTGGTTTTGTGTAGGTTTGGGGGGAGAAGCAGATGAGAGAGTGTGCAGTGAGTCCTTCAGTTCTAAAGAGATCATTCCAATAAAAGGAAGTAGGAAGCAGTGTGCCCATCTCATTTACCACGAGCCCATTGCTCTCCCTTGCCAGTGTTGTCAGTTGATGGATTTACAGCTTACACTTGTAACTCAAGTCCTAGCTTCAGTGAATTTGCTTTTAACTTTTTTTGCAGAGGAAGAAGGAGGCATGGGTAAGAAGAATGGAGGACCTTCTTTGGCTTAGTGATTCTTGTCATTTATCTGGAATTGTCAGCCAGTTCTGTTAAAACAGGCTAAAGGAAGTTCCTCCAAGTCAGGTAGACTACAGACCCCCTGAGAGTTGGGCTGCATCTCCTACCTCTAGCAGGCCCCTCGGTCTCATCAGATGGGATGTGTTACAGAACACACTTTCTTACTCTTGGAGTTGATGGAAGATTAGTCTTTTACATGGACAACGCGTGGGTGGAAAGAGAAGAAGGAGAAAAGCATTCCATAGATGGGGTCCTGCTAGTCCCAGGGACAGGGAAGCCTGGTAAGCTGCCATCTATGGGGTCACATGCAGTCAGACACGACTGAAGCGACTTAGCAACAGCAGCAGCAGTCCCATGTCTGTGAGGGGTAGTGACCATGGCCTGAGGCCCCACCAGCATGGGTGGTCTTGGCATTTACCCTTGGGGGAAGTGTGTGGCTAAGCTCTGTGTCTGCACTGCTCTCCTCACCCTGAAAGAGCCCCTTGGCAGGGCCGGCTGCTGTTCTTGGAGCAGGTCTCTGGCCTCTGAGACCAAGGGGCATCCTCTCATCATTGGTGTTGAATGTGGTACAGGGCAGAGAAGTCTCTGTGGCTTCTGAGGGACAACACAGGCCCCTGTGGGAGGAAGTGGCTTTTTTGCAAGCCCTGTCACTTGCTGCTGCTGCTGCTAAGTCGCCTTAGTCGTGTCCGACTCTGTGCGACCCCATGGACGGCAGCCCACCAGGCTCCCCTGTCCCTGGGATTCTCCAGGCAAGAACACTGGAGTGGGTTGCCATTTCCTTCTCTAATGCATGAAAGTGAAAAGTGAAAGTGAAGTCGCTCAGTCGTGTCCGACTCCCAGCAACCCCATGGACTGCAGCCTACCAGGCTCCTCCGTCCATGGGATTTTCCAGGCAAGAGTACTGGAGTGGGGTGCCATCGCCTTCTCCGTGTCACTTGCTAGGTCACGTGAAAGCTCTGTGGCTGTTTTGCTTGGCACTGTGGCTGCATAATTATTGGTAGGCGAATTGAAAGGCCACACTGGATCTCTTGGGAGCCTGTGGCCTGGACTTGTAGGAATGGGTTGCACTTCGTGTCCACGTCTCTTGATTATTTCATTTGTAAAGTCTGTCTGGTCTGAGGTGCCGACTGTGAACTAGGCCCTCAGGGCCCCCTGGTTCAAAGTGGCTGGCAGACTCTGGCTTATCAGGCCTGGCATGTGTGGGCAACCTCCTTCTCCCCTGGGTCATCTGCCCACACTGCCCATGACTGACAGCATTTCCTAAGGTTTCTTCCACCCAACTCCACTTATCCCATGAACAGTCTGGAGAGCCCTGTGTTCAGAAAGACTGTCACATAGGGTACGTAAGGCTTCTAGGGTTTGGGAGGGGTGATACAGGCAAGAAGTTCCACTGCTTCAAGTTAGAGGTTTGTTAGAAGACGCTGTGCTGCTGCATTTAAATTAGGAGATACTGTGGAGGTTGCAAACACCACAGTAAAGCAAAACACCTGAAGTTTTTTGGTTCCCAGTGCATATAAAAGTTACATTTACACCACCGTCCTATCGTCTATTAAGTGTACAATAGCATTCTGTCTAAATATATCTCTCTATATATACACCCCTTAGTTTAAAAATACTCTATGGCTAAAAAAATGCAAGCTACCATTTGACAATACAGGGTTGCCACAAACCTTTAGTTTGTTAAAAACAAAAATGCAGTATCTATGAAGTGCAGTCAAGCGAAGCCCTGAAAGGAGGTCTGCCTGTAGTAGGCTGTGGGGTGACTGGAGGACCAGGTGGGAAACGTGGCCATGAAGGAGAGTCTGTGTGTGGGCCCTGCAGGTCAAGGCGGGGCCTGCTGGGGGAGACTCCCAGCCTCTGGACCAGGCCCCCACCTTGGGCATCTCTCTAGTCCTCTCTTTCACAGGTGAGGTGGAGACAGGTAGCTGTTTGACCTCTGATACCTCATGCAAGTCCATATTCTGTGCCCAGTAATCCCCTTCTTCTCTCCTAGTGCTGACTAATCAGGGGAAAGAAAGGCCCACTCACTGCTGGGAGAGAACAGCTAGGGAAAATTAGGCGTCTCTTAAGAATGTTTGTATCCGTTTCTCTTGCTGAGGAGAATACAGAGCATTTGAAGAAGGATTTATAGTTAGAAATGGGCTGTGTGGTCAGCATCCCTCCTTCTGACTGTGAGGCTCCGAGGAGAAGGCTGTGCCCCAGCCTGTTCAGAACAGGCTCTCCATGCGTGTTTATGAAATGCATTCACTAGTCCTATGGGAATTAAACTTAGAAATTTAATTATTTTTTCTAGAATTGTTTAGCTCCCATGAGTTCAAAAGTGTTAGGGTTGAGAATGAGGCTCATGTCAAATTTGACACATTTTCCAACTTGAGCCCCCCAGTTTGGCAGTGAGCAAAGAAAAAACAAACAGCAAGTTATTTACCGATTCACCATGCTGTGGCACACTGCAGAGTGCCATTCTCTGGGGAGGTATAGTTCTGTCTTTTCCATATATGTGTCACAGACACTGTATGCGGTCTTAGGGAATATTAGCTACATTTATTTGATAAGGAAAATAACTGCATTCCTGATTTCTTTTAAAATTGGAATATAATTGCCTTACAATGTTGTGTTAGTTTGCACTCCAGATTTTGAAAAATCCTCCTCCCCACCTCCTTTTACCTGTCTGGGGTGCGGAGGGCCTTAAAGCTGCAGTCCACATCATCCATGCGGCTCAGCCTGGGGAGTGGGTGGGACCCCAAACTTAGTACTTCCTCTGGGACTCCCTCCACATACTGACAAATGTTCTGCCCTCTCTGGCCCCCTGAGCAGCACTGCCCTCTTGCTCCTTGCCATACCTCTCTCCTAGGCTTGTCTCCCTGCTCTGGAGAGCCTCCAGGGGGCTGCTGGTGCCCCCAAACCTCGACCCTGAGCAGGATTCCTTACTACCCACCTCCCTTTTATTTCAGTTTGCCAAGAGGATAAGATCTACCCAACTTCCCGTAACAGAACCATGACACCATAATGGACAAGTCTGTCCCCATGATATTGAGTGGGAAAATGATGCTTTCTGGATAAAGTATGCTAGGATTTTTTTTCTTTTAAGTAATTGAAAAGACTTCTCTGTCACTATCCTCTCTTGGTGTTCTCTTGCCTGCAAAAGTTGTCCAAGAAGGAACCACTGTACCCATGATGATAAAGTGGAGGTTCATGATTCAACACTGTAGCCTTAGTGTGAAACAGCCCTTTATGAGGCTGGAAGGTTGGTGGTCCCTCCCCTCCCTTCCCACACCCTGAGTGAGGCCAGGTGTGGGGCCCTGAGGATGGGCATTGCTGAGAACAGGCTTGTGATCAAGTAGTAACTCCTGCAGTAAGATGATGCCCAGGGCACTAGAAAGTCTAGTGTTTGAGAGTATGTCTGGTGGCTCAGACGGTAAAGAAGCCACCTACAATGCTGGAGACCTGGGTTCAATCCCTGGGTCGGGAAGATCCCCTGGAGAAGGGAACAGCTACCCACTCCAGTATTCTTGCCTGTAGAATTCCAGGGACAAAGGAGCCTGGCAGGCTACAATCCATGGGGTCACAAAGAATCGGACATGACTGAGCTACTTTGACTTCCCTTTCACTTGGAGCAGTCTGGAGACCAGACCCCTCCCCTCCAGCCCCCAAATGTACATTCTTCCCTTAAACTAACCCTAACAGAGAGGAGAAGAAGCAGAGACCTTTTCCAGTCAGGTGAGGGTATTGGCCATCCACCGTCATGATGAAACAACCTGTCTAAATGCATAGAGCTGCCAAGCCTGCAGCAGGGAGGACTGGGTTCCTTGTGTTCCTCCCACCAGTTCCTTGTGTTGCCCAAGAGATGGGCGGTGACATTTTGTCCCGGGTTCCTGGTGGCATCTGTGGACCAGTGGGCAAAGGCATGAGAAAGCACCTTCGACATAGACATCTGGGTGTGCCAACAGCAGACTTCCTCTGAGGGTCCTGGGTGCTGGGCTGGGCTGAGCATGCGTGACACAAGGAAAAACGGGGCACTGCGTGATCACTGGGCAGCTGTCAGGCTGGAGGGAGGTCACAACCTGAGGCATCCTGTCAGCAGAGCTCAGCCAGGCGGGAGCCATGCTTTCTCCATGGTGGACGGGTGGGGTGGGGGCCTCTGGGGCCCAAGCACATTCTCAAGAGAGGCAGAGCTCTTCACAAGTCCAGGTTGGGTTTCTTCATCTAGACATGAGAGTGTACTTTGTAAATTGTTTTAAGACTGGCTCATACAGTAAAGAATCTGCCTGCAGTACAGGAGGTCTAAGTTCAATCCCTGGGTTGGGAAGGTCCCTTGGATAAGGGAATGGCAACTCACTTCTTGACTGGAAAGTTCCATGGACAGAAGAGCCTGGTGGGCTATAGTCCATGGTGCTAAAAAGAGTCGGACACAACTGAGCGACTAACGCTTGTGCACTTACACAAATGTAAGAAACTGCTAACGCTTGTGCACTTACACAAATGTAAGAAACTGTTTTGAGGGTTTTTTTTTTTTAACATTGTTATTATTGTTACTTTTCAGAAGCAGAAATAAAAACCTGAAATGTAGAAAGAGCCTAAGTCATTTGGAGACACGTAAAATTTTGCATGAAGGTGTTAGGTGGCTCCTAGTGATTCACAGAGGAGAATGGCCCCCGGGCATCTGCTGCAGGCCCAGCAGGCTAGAGCTAGACCCAAGGCTGCACGCAGGCAGAGCTCAGCTGCGGTCAGGCTGTGGGACTTTTCTGTGGGACCCAGCAGGCATGAGGCTGCATGCCCATTCCCTGGTGCTGTGCCACATCCTCCCCAGGAGTTGTGTTTGCCGCAGTTCCCTGCATGTTTCTGAGTACTTGACTCTGGCTAGCCGGTGAGTGTCTGCTGGATGGACCCCCATGCTCAGGGCACTGAGTGGAGTGGATCCAGATCAGATCCCTGCTCAGACCACCCTATGGTTCTGTACTTGCTCTGTCCAGCCACTCCCATGGGGTCCTCTGTCCCCAACATACTCTGCTTTTCAGAGTCCACAGAGGAGGTTGTGGGTACCCAAGTGACACTCAGAGCCTCTGAGTGTCCAGGCCAGTGGGGGTGGGACACTGCCATCCCTGGGTCCCCTGTGGGCAGGGATGTAGGAGAGGCTGTGCTTTGGGGTCAGGCACACTGGGTTCCATTTCCATGGTGCTGTCTCCTGCTGCGAGTCCCTGGCTGGGACAGGTTGTCTCCTAGCCTCCGCATCCTGGCGGGTGACAGCAGACCCAGGGGTATCCGTCAGCTCTCTGCAGCTTCTGTCCAAGCTGTTCAGGATGGAGTCCTAACCGACTGGGCATTTGTTCCTTTCCAGCAGAGTTGGGAAGAGACCTATCCCATCGCTGGGGCCCCTGGCGACCTTGGGGAGGGGTCTCATTACTCTGAGTTCCCATTTCCACATCTGGAAAAAGGGGATTCCCAGGTACCTTGCTGGGTTTTTGTGAGGACCACAGAGGCTGGTGGACAGGTGCTTGTGTCAAGATCAGAGAGAGATCACCCCGGAAACAGAAGGGAGAAGCGACCCTCTGGGAGCTCCAGAGTGAGTCCCACAAGTACCATCTTCCTGAGTTGGTGGGATGCTCCAGGACACAGAACAACCTGGAGCAGAACAGGGCGGTCTAGACCCTTTGGACCTTCATAAGAATTCACTTTGCATTTTCCTTTTCAGGGAACAAACTGTAGGATTCTTCAAACCTTTGTCCAGTGTGCATCATCGACATTCATTTTTCAATGGATTATTAATAATTTAGTTGACATCCGGGGAAACCTATTTTACGGCACTTTGCTCTTGGTGTTTTTAGCTTAAACCATTTGTCTTGGAGAAACTGTAAAACGCATCCATACAAAATACTGAAATCTAGAAAACAAAACTAATACAGATCTTGCCACATCCTGTCCCCAGCCCTACAGAAAGGTGGGAGAATACATATTACTCCATGGAAATAGAAAGCATACTAGTTTTTACCCTTTCTCCTTTGCTCATTCAATTTGGTTAAAAAATGAGAAGGCCAGTATTTACACAGGCTAACAGAATTCAAACAAAACAAGAGTATGTAGTAAAATGTGAGTCACTTTCTTATGCCAGGCCCAATCCCTCTCTCAACAGGCACTGTTAATTGCTCCTGTGTATCTTTTTGAAAAAACTCTGTGGATGCTCAAGTATGTATTTTTTTTCATATTTAAACACATGGGAGCATACAGAATCCATTTTCCTCTGGTTTCCCTTTTTCTCACTTAATCATGTTGGAGATTATTACATTTTTAGTCTTTTGGTCTATATAAAATGTACTCATCTAAATTTAATTTAATAATGACAGATTTGCTGAATTTAAGCTCAGTGTCTTCTTTTTTTTATGTTTATAGCTTTATTTTTTTTATTTTATTTTATTTTTAAACTTTACATAATTGTATTAGTTTTGCCAAATATCATAATGAATCCGCCTCAGGTATACATGTGTTCCCCATCCTGAACCCTCCTCCCTCCTCCCTCCCCATACCATCCCTCTGGGTCGTCCCAGTGCACCAGCCCCAAGCATCCAGTATCTTGCATAGAACCTGGACTGGCAACTCAGTGTCTTCTATCTTGGAGTTCCCAGCATGTCCCTTCCTGGGCTGGTGGGCCAGCCTGTAGTAAGTGCATAGTCCCAGAGTACACAGTGGCCGGCCCATCACAGGGCTTCTCCCTTCTGTTTCCGGGGTGATCTTCCTCTGATCCGACACCAGCACCTGTCCACCAGCCTCTGTGGTCCTCACAACAACCCAGCGAGGTACCTGGGCTGGCCCTTGAGCAGGAAGGAGTGCCCCTCTATCCACGCCCTGCCATGTGGGTTAGGCGAGTACTCAGAAAGAAGAATTAATTAGGGAGAAGCTGTAGTTTCCATTCAGCCCCTGTAAAGTTAGGGGGAAACTCTGAAATGTGTTTGCCAGCTGCCATGAGTGGTATCAGCTCATTCTGCTCTGAAAGCTGACTGAAGTGTGTGCCCCCCTTCTGTCCTCACCCTCCCGTTCCTCCTGTCTCATTATTTATGTTTCCATTCCATCCACGGTCTAGACACATACTATTTGCCCTCTCATGGGTAACCTCAGCTTCCAGTTACCTGGTCTTTGTGCTGTGTTTAGATGGCTTCCAGGATCACACAGTACTGGTCCTTTATTAGTAATTCTAGAGGAATTGTCAGGGCCTTTCTTTCAATTCCTCTTTCAGTTGGAGTTCATTGTAGAGTTTGTGGATTGTGATCCCCACTCTCTTCTTAAATGGCTCATGACCCTCAGTGGAGAATTTTTGCAAGCTCCAAAATATCTCCTGCATGAGTATAAAACTCGTGCGTCCCACCTTCCCTTTAAAACTTCATAGAAATATTTCCATCTTTTAGCATTGAGGATTATTGTTAAGATATTTGAGCTCAGCCTGTCTTCTGCCTGGATGTTCATATCATTCTTTTGATTCATTAACTTCTCCAGGCTATTTCTGTACGTACATCTTTCTGTATCACTTTTTTTAAAAGCTGCGCACAGTATATCCCATCATCTGACAGAGACAAGTCACTGTTTCTTCTGTGTCTTATATATGTCATCTCTTTGAGAAACTCAGTATTTCACATACTTTGCCATTTCATTTGCTTGTGTCTTTGGTTGGTTGGTTGTGTTTATTCTATTTTTTAATGGCTTCTAATGTGCTCATCATTCCTACCCCATTTATTTTCTTTTTCTCCATTTCTTTCCTAAGCTCTTGTCTTTCTGTTGGTTAATAATTTCTTCTTTGATTTTTAAAAATCTTTTTAGGAGAATACAGTCGGCAGGATAAAGGCCCCTCAAAGATATCAATATCCCAATCTCCAGAATCTGTGAATATATTGGGAGAATTGGAATTGGAAAAGTAAAATTGAATATGGAGTTAAGGTTGCTAACTGTCTGACTTCAAAGTAGTGGGATTATCCTGGGTTATCTTAAGTGGGCCCAGTGTAGTCAGAGGGTACGTGAAAGGGGAAGATGGAGGACCAGAGAGGCGTCAGCACAAGAAAGACCAGTCCTGATGTTGTTGGCCACAGGAGGCCATGATCCAATACATGTGTGTGGCCTCCAGACTGGATACAGCAAGGAAAACGGGGCTTCCTGCAGTGACTGGAGTCATGACCCCCCAATGACGTTCATGTCCCAACCTCCAGAACCTGGGAATATGTTCAGTTATTTGGAAAAGGAGACTTTGCAGATGTAATTAAATTAAGAATCTTGAGTTGGGGAGATTGGCCTGATTTTTCCAGGTGGGTCTGAGTAACCCCAAAAGAGCCAGGAGGAGCAAAGTCAGAGCAGACCTGAAGATGGACTCAGAGGTCAGGGATGCAGTTTCTGGAAGGGGAAGACCAGCCAAGGAATGGGAGCAGCCCCTGGACACTGTGCAAGGTATGGCACCTTCTCCCCTGGAGCCTCCAGAAGGAACACTGTCCTGCAATACCTTGGCTTTAGCCCAGCGAGACCCATTTCAGACACCTGATCTCTAGAACTGTAGGATGATATGTTGCTCTGTTTTAAGTCACCAGATTTGTAGATTTGTTGTGATTTGTTTCAGCAGTAACAGGAAACTCACAGAGACTGTAGGGGAGTATGTTACTAAAAAAGTTCTTTACCTCTTTCCTTAGGAGGCTTTCCTCTGGGCCTACAAGTGCTTATCGCCTCCTCCACCCCATTTCCAAGCCTGATTCCCAACTTGGTTACTTTGTGACTTTAGTCAGTGCATTTTTGAAGAATGGGGTAGGGTTGCACTTCATTTCAAGTTTATAGTCTGGAATGCAAGAGTACACTCTTCAAGTTGTATTTCTTTTGCCCAGTTAGGAGCTGTGTTCCCCAGTTCCTCATGAATGAATTGGGTGTTGCTCCTAGCAGGCCTCAGTGTCATGTGTTTGCTACCTGCCTCTGCCTCTATACAAGGCCCAATCCACAGGCCACAGTCTACTCAGTGGTTCTGTGCCCATGTCCATGTGATCCTTTGCAAGCTGCCATGGCGCGGTCTTTATCTCCCCAGGGGTCAGGAGTGGGCACTGGCTTGCTGTGTCTCTTCCTGCTGCCATTGGTCTGGTCCACCCAGGGATTTGTGCACTCTGCTCGTGTCTGTTTTCTTGATTTGTCAAAAGTGGAATATATTTCTCTTTCTAATTCTCTGTCTCCCTTTTCATTGTTTTGAGGGCTTTCAGAGAAAGTGTGGAGGAGTAAACCATTCACTGGAAACTGCTTTCTGGTGGCTGCAGGTGTAGATGCTGAGGGATTTTACTCACCATCTTTGGGGAGCTCCTTGTGCTTTGAGAGAGAGAAATGGGTCGCCATTTCTCTTGGGGTCTAGGCATTGTTGAGCATTTGTGGCTTTGGGATTCCTTTTCCAAGAAGATTTTTTGTTTTACTCCAGAATGCTTTTTGTGTAAAAGCCCTTCCATTAGATTAGACAAGCTATTGTATAAAAGATTTGACCTCCCATGCTAGCAGCCTGGGAGAAGGTGGCAGACACGTGCCACACCGGACCTCTGGCCCAAGGCTTCCCTACCTCTGAGGCCAGATCCTGCCCCTGCCATGCCCCAGCAGCCTTGAACTCACTTCCTGTGTCTCCGAAATCTGTGTGGCTTTTTGTATGTTAATCAATAAAGCCTGAATGAACACTTGCTTCTTTAATCACTAATGAATATTAAATTAATGCTGTAATCCCTAAGCAGTAGAATAGCCTCCAGTGATTGCTGTGTATTTTTCTGACACTATCTGGTTTAAATCTCACAGCCATCCTGTGAGGCAGGTGTCATGGTTCAGCCTCATTTGGCCGTTAAGCCAGGTTGGAGTGCCTGGAGATGCCATTTGTCTGTCTTACGAAGCACAGGCTGCCTTCACAAAGGCTGGACCTGGTCCTTGACACCCAGGAAGCGTGTGCTTACTTTGTTGGGTTGAGTTGAAGCTTATGAACTTCTTTCGTTCTTTTCCAAGCTCTGTGTGTGTGCAGATCTGTTGGCCCCAGATATGTTTGGAACAGCTTCCTTGTAGTGATCTAAGATTCATTAGTTTTAAATGTTGAATTTTAGATAGGTATATGTTAGCAACCTTCAGTTGTGCAGTGTTTCTCTCTCATTCAAAACCCAGGGTGACTTAGAGGTAGGAAGCCCTACATTCTGAGGAATGAGAATTCATGAGGATTTTGCTCCAGCAGACCCACTTTGGGCTGTCCTGTGCACACACAGCCCCTCTAGTGTGCCATCCCTGGGGTGACGGACTAGTTTGCCAGCCAGTCAGTGTCCAGGGAGGGGAGTGTCCCCACTGTCTCTCTTCAGTTACTGGGAGAGAAATCCACTGTGCAGTAAAGATAATAAACTGATAAGTAAAAAGATAGTAAACTAGAATCTCTAAATTTTTTTTTTTTTTTGCCTGCCTTTCATTTTGTAGGGTCCATAGGGTTGTAGTCATGGGGATGAGTGACTGGTGGGCCACGGCTTCAGAGAGGCCTGCCGGGTCAAGCCTTGCACCCCTCTAGACAGATGGTCAGCAGCACCCGAGAATCAGGTGAAATGATCACTGTGCTGTTGCCAACGTGGTGTACCTAGTTGTACCTAGTTTTTGAGAAAGACCACGTCCTTGGGTTCCCTGTACAACCAGAGTGTGAGACTCAGAGAACGTAGCCTTGTAGCCTTCCTGAAGCTTCTTTGGACACCTGGGACGTTGAGAGAATGAACTTCCTCCTGCCCGCTCCTCTGGGCCTCCCCCAGGCATGATTCATGCTGGGATCAGTTCTGTGACATCAGCTTTTAGCTCTTCAAAGATTGCCTGTTACCACTTCCCTCTCTTCCTTCCTCTCCCAGTTTGTCATTTATTAGTCTGTGGTCTTCCCACGTGGCACAGTGCTAATGAATCCACCTGCCCGTGCAGGAGATGCAGGAGACAAGGATCTGCATTGGGAAGATCCCCTGGAGTAGGAAATGGCAACCCACTCCAGTATTCTTGCCTGGGAAATTCCACGGATGGAAGAGCATGGCAGGCTACATGCAGGTCATAAAAAAGTCAGACATGGCTGAGCTACTGAGCATGCATGTTTGTTCTGGTATCCTGATTTTCCAGCAGTTCTCTTGTGGTATGCCTTCATTTAGCCCCTGCAGTGCATTCTGGACACTTTGCTCGATGTTGCCTTCCACCTGGCTCATCTGCCCTCTACCCGATCCACATCAAATCTACTGTAAAGAGCAGTCACTTGGTTTTAAGTTTCTGTGATTGTGTTATTCATTTCCATAAATTTTCTTAATTTCCCATATTCTTGTCTTTTTAAGAGGTATCATATTATTTACTTAGGGTTTTGATCACTTTAAGAAGTACTTGCATCTGTCAATTAAAACTGTATGTTATGGTCTCTGAGTAATGATTTGTTATCTGAACTTCTTGATGGTGGTGAGCTGGGAGTTTTTGTCTGGTGTTACTGTTTGCTGGGCCTGCTGGCCCTGTTCTTGGGGAATCGCTTCTACTTGTGTCTCCTCACTTGATTATAGCTCTGTCGTTGCTTGGTGCCAGGGTGGGTGCATCTGGCCAGTGAGATCGTATTTGCTTCTGTTAGATCCACGGGGGGCTGTGAGCCCAGGGTCACCTTGCGTGTCAGCTCCCTGGGTTGGTGGTTTTGGAAACGGTGGCTGTCTGGGGTGAGCACCCGCTGAGACTTTGCCCTTCCTCTCTTTGTCATGCAGCCTGCGGGGAAGGCTGTGGCAGCGCTGTCTGTGGCAAGGATGCAGGCAGTGGGAGGTCAGGACTGGACTGGCCACAAGACACGGATCCTGTGCGCCTGTTGAAAGGGTGGCTGACTCTGAAGTTGGGACCAACTTGGGGAGTAGAGCTACTAACCAACAGTGCGGTGGTGAGTATGTATGTCTGTGTGCCAAGGCCTGGGAATGCCTTGATGAGTGGTTTCCTGACAGTGCCCTGTGGTGGTAGGAGGCTCTGTTGGCTGTAAAGAGACAAAGGACTGGCAGGCCCTTCCCAGCTAAGCATACTGCAATTTCCGGAGGCTTGCTTGGTTCTTTTTATCGTATCAACATTGCAAAGCATTGGATGTAGAAGAGCACAAGATACCCCAGGAATGAGTGCCAAGTCGGTGCAGGGAAGGGAAGAAGGCAGTCCGTACACTCTCTGCTGGAATATTCTTGAGCCTGTTACGTAGCTGTCTGAGGTTTCAGCTGTAGAAAACTTGAAGAAAAGAAGAGCACAAAGCATTTTAGAGTATTGGCTATAGCTAGGGAACCACTACTTGAAAGTTCAAGCGTAGGCACTCCCTCTAAGCAGACTGGTCCAGCCCGCCCCCTTGCCCAGGGCACACCACGTTTCATGGATCTCTTGCCACATCTTGGCTGCTGGCTCCCCCGCCCTTCCCCGGATGCAGAGCCCTTCCAGCACCAACCCCTGTGTCTCCCATGACACCTTTATGGTTTCCCCACTCATGGCACCTGGGAGCCCTGCTGTGCGTCACAGGGTGTGTGCTCTCCCAGGAGCACGAAGGGTGGGCTGCAATTCTTTGTGTGTTGGTGCACCTCACCCATGGGATACCTTCTTATGGTGACCAGGCCATGACATTGGAAAAGCTCTTTAGATTTCCAAAAGAAGGGAACACTTAACTGTGTTGCAAGTCCTCGTGCCCTTAGTGCCCTGTGCCCCCTGTAAAGCCTTGCAGTACCCACCTGCCCTCTGAATCTGTGCACACACAGTACACATAGATTTGGTGGCCTGAGGTAACTTTGTTGCTTCCCGGGAGTGTAGTACTCATTACCACGTCACTGTGGCCTGGGTCTTCACAAAGAGCTGCCTTCTTCTGGTCATAAAGGGTGGGGCCATGGTTAGTTGTACTCAGTGGAGGAGAGCTCCTGTCGTGCTCTGACGTGTTCCCACGCCCCTCATTCATTTCCATTGTCTGCTCTGTGGTGTGCTAGTGTGCACTGCTGTCCTGCTCTGGATGCTGTTCTCCTGCACGTAGGGAACCAGGCAGCATTGTCTCAGGAGTAAAAGGCTTCAATCACCTCTACAGCCGGCCGTCTGTGTCCCTGGGTCCTGCATGCATGTGTTCAATCCACCACAATTAATGATGTTCTAAGAACTGTTCCATAAAGTCCCAGAAAGCAAAACTTGAATTAACTGTACTTTGGCAGGTATTTACATAGCATTTACATTGTAATAAGCATTATAAGTAATCAAAGGGTGATTTAAAGTGTCAGGAAAGATATACAGTGAGGTATACGCAAATATGATACCATTTTACATAAGGGACTTGAGCATCTGTGGATCTTGGTGTCCTCAGGGGTCCTGGAACCAACCTCCCATGGATACTGAGGGGTGACTGTATTTGATTCCGAAAGGTTTGAATCAGTTGTGCTTTTATATAAAATATCCCCAGGTGTTCCTATTAATTACATCTTGAACTTCCTCTGCAGTCTGACCACTGCTGCTGCCCTGACACACAGGGCTCATTCAGTGCAACCCAGTCCACCCAAAGGGATGGCAGACCTACTGGGCATCCGTCTTCCTCATCATAGTTTAGGGGAAGGGCAGGGAGGACTCTGTGGTGTCCCCCACCGTCCAGGAGTGGTGGGACATTTTATTAACTGTCTCGGCATTTAACTTTTTGCAAAATTATGCTGCCCTTGACTTTGTGTCATCTCATTCATTCAGCAGACATTTTGTCTAAACATTTTCTTCCTCCTAAAGGTAAACAGTAGCCTTTGGAAAAAATACTCAGTGGAAAAGAAGTAATCATGTGCAAAGAATGTTTCCTCCGGTTTTGTTTTCCTCTTCAGCTGTTATTATTTCTTGAGCTTTTCCCACATTACTGAATAGCCTTAAACTGAGGTCCCCATGGCCACATGGCACTGAGTGGGCTGAACATGCTATAGTCAGTGAATGATCATGGACTGTGGGCTCCGGCGGGCTAGGCAGGCAGCCCTGCCCGACATGTGCTCCAGGTCAGACAATGGGTCATCTAGTGCAGCGTGTCGGTCACCACACACAGGAGAGCCTGTTCTTATTCCTGAGGCCACTGCTGGAGCTCTCCTTTCAGTCCTGATCAGGGGCCCCCGAGGTAATTTTACTCTGGTCTCTGTCACACACCATCATTCCAGCTTTCTGAACTTAGCAACAGTATACCCAAGGAGTTTAGATTCCACATCCTTCCTCTACAAGCCAGCAAAAGGACGTTTGGGGCAGTAGATAGAACAGTAGCCGCCCTTGGACCAGCAGAAGGAACTCAGCACCAGGAGAGGTTGTGTGGCTCAGATTCCAGAACTTGGGATTCTTGGGCGTTTGAATTGGGGAATGTGGAAGAAGTCAGGCCCCTGGGAATGACAGGAGAGACCCAGGAGGCAGGAGCTGGAGAGAGGCTGGGGGGACAGCAACCAGCAGTGGATGGGCCTCTGGGAGAGTGGACCAGACGAGCAGGCTATAGGGGCAGGAGGCTGGAGACCCAGTCCTGCAGAGGGTAGAACCAGCATCAGCAGAGAGGAGCAGGAGGAAGCAGCCTGGATCCCAAGTTCCCATGGCTGGGCGCCTGACAGCTGCCTCCCCACCCTCCCCACCCCCACCCCCCCCAGGACTGTGGGCGCAGCTGTTTGCTGGAGACCCTGGGCTTCTGTTCCTCCCTCCACCCCTTCTCCTCCCCTTCTTTCATCTCTTCCCCTTCCTCCCCTCCCCCTCTCACTTCATCTCCCCCCTCCCTCCCTCCCTCCCTCCCTCCCTCCCTCCCTCCTCCTCCTCTGGGGGAGAGCCACCAGTGGCCCCAAGGGTCTGCTGGCCTCTGTTTGCTATAGGCAGAGTGCTGGCCTCTCCACCCCCACAGGCCCTTCTTCACTGTGTGTAGGACCAGGTTAGAGCCTGGGGTCCTGGCACATCAGTGTGGAGAGAAAGGAGGTGCAGTAAGGGAGGAAGTGTCTCTGGAGATACTCGGAGGAACCTGGTGGGGAGAGCACTGGGTAGTCGAGGACCTCCAGGCAGTCCCCATCCCTTACAGTGGGTGTTTGCCTGAGGTCTCAGGATTTATAAAATCTCCTGCTCAACTGGCTCCCCTGACCCCCAGGGTACGTTGTGTGGGAAGAACCAGTGTGTGGCCAGCTTGACGAGGGCAGAGGATCGAGAAGCTGGCTGATGTCCTGGGGGCACACAGGTCCACCTGCCTGTTGGAAAAGCTGGGGCCAAGCACTGGAGAAAAACGGGACAGAACTCTAGGCCTCGTGCCACTTGGTGGCCTCTTTTATTCACCTGCCCTGAGAGCAAGGCTCAGGGTGGCACAAGGTGTGTGTAGATGTCAGGGTGCAGGGGTGTGCCATCCAGGGAAGGTGAGGGCATGCCTAGGACCACTCACCCTGGGGAAGGTTAACACATCAAGGATCCTGCTTTTTACGATTATCATTGTAAAACAAGTAGTGTGATGGAAATAGGCAGGTGTTTGGATGGCAAGGAGCCGTCGTATTTGTGGTACCTCTCAGGAGCCCAGCAAGGAGGAGCAGCCTCCTGCCAGCTGCAGAGGGGAGAATGGATGCCTGGCTTGCTGCGGGGAAGCGGTGTCTCCTGGCTCCCCTCTGTGCTGCTCTGTAAGTGATGGCCTTGCCCCTGGCTCGCGGGGACAGTGAAGCCATGGGTGGTGCCCTAGACGGTGAGCAGAGCCCAAGCACGCCTGCAGGATGTATATAAGCGCTGTGCCCATGGAGCAGGGCAGGCCTTGCCTTAGGCCTTGTTCCATGGGGCCCACCTGTCTACCTGGTACTAGCTCTTACCTTTTGTGCAAGGTTGGGAGGGTTAAATTTGGAATTTAATATTTGTTATTTATTTAAAAATCCTCTATGAGTCCTTAACCTTTGGGGGGCCCTCTGTGGTCTGCGGAATCAGACATTCTGAGTGCCCTTGGGCCGTGTGTCAGGACTGGAGAGACAGGCAGATGCAGCTGTGGAACTGCTTGTGAGTATTACTTTTGTTTTCCGTTGCCTTTTGTGCCACGGTGTGTGGGTTCCTGGGCCACTAGAGCAGCCTCTGCCTGCAGGGTCCAGAGAAGGAGAGGCCGTGGAGGAGGCAATGGAGGGACCATCTCCCCCATCTGCATGGCCTCGGCCCAGGGTCCAAGAGTAGAGGAGAGCTCAGGTTCTCTGGGAAATTGTGAAAAGATGTTTCCAGATGATGAACGGGGGATGAAGGGTCATTGTCCTCCCCGTTTTCAGATTTCCCATGAGCATGTCCTTGGAGGTTTTGCTGGACTTTGCAGAGGAAATTTCATTTGAAAGCTCGGGGGTGTGTTACACTGGCTGGGTGGTCCTCACACAGGCCACATGTTAGCTGGGCCTCTGTGACTCCAGGGCATCCTCGATGGTCAAAAGTATTTTGGTGCAAGCTCAGAGCTCACCCTGCACAGAATGGAGGCGGTTCCTCACTGTACATTGTATGTAACAGACTGGCCCTGCTAGTCCTTAAACTATTTTGTTTGAGTCACAAGGACAGAAATAAATAAATAAACAGGCCAAAAAGGATTACTGTGACACGGCCAGGGTTTGTGCATTGTCACTGAGCCCAGCGAAGGCTCATCTGTGATGCTGCTGCAGATGTTTGCAGGAAACGTGGCCGTTGCCTGCCGTGAGCCTGGCAAGTGGACATGGTACCCACTTTCATTTTAAGTTGTAAATCTTTTTTCATGTTCTTTTCCAGTATGGTTTGTTACAGCATGTTGAATGAATGGTAGGACCTTGTTGTTTATCTATCTTATATATAATAGTATGTACCAGTTAATCCCAAACTCCTAATTTGTCCCTCCCTCCCCTCCCCCTTTGGTAACCATAGATTTGTTTTCTATGTGTGTCTCTTTCTGTTTCATAGATAAGTTCACTTTATCATATATTTTAGATTCCACGTATAAGTGATATCATATGGCATTTGACTTTCAAGTTATAAATTTTAAAAGAAGAGCTGGAAACAGAACAGGTGGAAAAAATTACTGTCAGAACGTGTTTTAAAGAGACCAGATTAATGAAGGCTCAGTTGTAATTTTTATTTTCGAGGAAACCATTTTAAAAATTCTTGTCACGTGGAAGATGGAAGCATCCAAGAGAAATCCCCCAGGAGATGGGTGAGATTGGCTTCCGTGTGTGCAGGGCATTTTTCTAGGGCTGTCAGGAGGGCGATCCTGGGGAGGGTGGACAGAGCAGGGCGGCCAGGCCTGGTTGGCCTTCCTTTACTCGTTTCCCTCGTTGAGTGAGGACTGAGGTCTGCACCGCTGAGGTGTGAGGTTGGTCACACACCTGGCAGCATCTCAGCCCTCTCCTGTGGGTCCCAGGAGCTTTCATTGCAGTGTGTGTTGCATTATCCTTTGGGATCTTCGGGGGCAGGTGCTAAAGGTAAATCCATCTTTCAGATTGTGGTGAATTGGGGGTTTTCTTCTATTCTGCTCTTGCTTCAGTCAGGAGAGACATGCTTTAAATAGGGAAGTGGCGATGTCATTTCCAGGCACTTTCCCAGCACTAAGTAGGTCAGGGTTTTGTCACAGTTTTGACGAGATCACAGGTGAGTTGCTGTAAATTTGGAGAGAGTCACGAATCTTGTCAGAATACAGAGTGCACTTGCAATCTGGTTAAATAGTCTTAATTCCTGGCCTGTGGAGAGTCCTCTCGCTCCCCACTCCCCACACCCCTCCTCATGGCACAGTCTCTGCTGAAACCGAGGCTTAGAGGGTGGGGGAGTGGTGGTGCAGTGGGTCCCTGGGGACATGCCCTCCCTGCTGGCTGAGGACCATCTGTCCTCTTGCCTGCCTGACAAAACCAAGTCCTGGAAGTGGATGAGAGAACCGTCCCTTCCCCCTGACCTAAGCTTTTTGTGCAAGCGCAGCCTCATTCAGAAAGGTACGTAAGCACACACAGACTGACACCCCTGTGATCGCACCGGCACCCGGCCACTGCTGTCCCCGTGTCTCATGCCGCATACCTGCC
The DNA here is from genome assembly GCF_029407905.1 of Bubalus kerabau. NCBI lineage: Eukaryota > Metazoa > Chordata > Mammalia > Artiodactyla > Bovidae > Bubalus > Bubalus kerabau. The sequence goes on from NC_073642.1 coordinate 30,464,228, forward strand.
TGGCCTCTTGCACTTCCTGTCTGTGAGATCCCATAGCACATGCTCTTCTCCGGCTCCTTTGGCTCCTCGGGGTGTTTGTGGGGTCCGTGCAGGTCCCCATGCTTCATTGGCTCTCGTTCATTCCCAGTGCTGTGTGAATGGGCGACATTGCCTGCTGACAGGTGTTGGGGTGGTTGCAGGGTAGGATCTTGGGAGCAGGGGGCTGTCCTGGAACATGTCTTTGCTGGACATTTGGCTGCATGTCTGTTGAGAGCACACCTGGGAGTGCAGGTGCTGGGTCACGGAGCTGCGGGGCTTCAGTTCAGGAGACCCTTTGGCTTCCCCAGCAGGTAGAGGCCAGACTAAAGTTTCCCAGGCAGAGAGAATAAACCCCAGTGGCAATATGGGACTTATTGGATTGACATGAGTTCAGGTAAGGATCCAAAGGCACTTTAGTCAGCAGTTATACTCAGACAGCTGACAAGAGGAGAACTGGTCTTTATAGAGGTGGATTCTGCATTTAAATGAGGGGTTTCTATCCCACTGTCTGCTGTGTAGCTCACATAACTTTTTCTCACTGTGCTCAGCTGATGTCATCTACCAAAGGACATGTCCTGCCCTGATAAACCCACTCTGGGTGGGGGATGAGGGACTAAATCACATCTTCCTACTCCCCAGGGGTGGGCAGAGGCTGAGTAGGCCCGCCACGCCGTCACTGCTTGTTACATGTGCTGCAGAAGCTGCATCTTATATTAAGCTGTGTCTCAGGATGGCCCTGGGGCTAAGGAAACCCGCCACGCACGTGTCATGTCCTGGGTACCTCGTGACTTAACTCGGGCTTCGATCAGCATCACATCCACACCCTCTGAGGTTGGGGATCAGAGACAGGGCTACCCTCTTATCACAGATGATGAAACAAAGGTTCAAGTTAAGTACTGGTCCGGGGTCTCAACTTGACTAATAAGAAAAGGGGGTCTGGCCTGTATCTTCTGGCCACAAACCCCGTGGTATTCTGCTACAGTGCAGCCCCCTCTCCTGTTTATCAAGCAGGTAATTGAAAGGTGGTACTTTATTGTACAGTGACTCTTAACAGATTTGTCTGGACAACTGGCTCCTTTGGTCTTGGCAGAGGGCAGCCTTTGCAGCCTCCTTCTTCACAGGTGATGGTGCACCTCTCCAGCCACAGGAGCAGTGGTCCCACTAGGGTGAAACCATCACAGGCCTGTCATTTGGGTATTCATTGATGTGCTAGTTCACACCGATTCTAAAAAGTTATTTTAGAAAATTCAGGTAATGGGATGTAGTCGATCAAGTTATGTGAAATCTAAATCTTTGAGACCATTTGGCAGTAGTGTAGATTTTAACCTTTCCTGTTGGTGTGTGGTATTTTCTGAAACCTTAGAGTTAACCTCAAAAGCATATTTTCCAAAATTATTGATGTGTATGATAGGAAGAAATAAATAGACCAAGAAACAGTATAGTTAACTTCATGGTATGTCTGTCATTAAAGGAAGCTTGATTACCTCCAAAATTACCTTTGATGATTCTAATAAAAAACAGATTTTTATTGTTAGCAGGGTGAGCTTTGTGCTGTGACTTTCTAATATTCTATAAAATTATTTCAGAAACTGCCACCCATACCTTGAAATCTTCAATGGGGAATATCAGTTAAAATTAGTTGGTTTTATTATCAAAAGAGATTTTCATTTTGTGTAAATTGTTTAGGTCAGTTTGGACCAAGTTAAAGAGCTATAAACATAAAACAACAAAATAACCCATAAATTGTTTTTTTTTTAAAGTAAATAAAACATCTTCCTGTGTCACTTATCATTTTTTATCTGTGTAAGTGATACAAATCATATCACTCCCAGAGAAGCAATTTAGTGTGTAAGGATTCCAGCCCTGATGTGAGAGTTTACATGTCACAGTAGGTGATCCCAAGTCAGTTTTTATCAGGGATGTGGGCGCTCCTGTTTTTCCCAGGAATCCTGCAGGAGACACACCAGTTCCTCACTCTGGTGGCGGGAAACCAGGTGGCAGTGGCCAGAGCTGTGGAGACGTAGGGAGGCTGGAGCGTCTTCCTTGGCCTTTTCCTCCAGCCGTTACCCTCAATTTCAAATTCACGTGTGCTTACTGCTTTGGAATACCATCGTGGTGACTGGTGCTGGTAAGTTCCCTGGCCCACGGCATCTGTGAGGGATGTCAGCGTCACTGACACACTTCGTGCCTGTGCTGAGCAGAGGCCAGCGCCGCCTTCAGGAATGGGATGTCTTTGGGGTCATGTTTGACTCCACTGTTTCAGAGCCTCAGATGATGGTGTGTTCTCTTCAGAGTTCAAGGTGAAATCCCTCTGAACCCTCATCCTGTTGGTCACTCTGTTCTTTGGTCCAGGAACCCTCAATGTGCTGGCAGACCTGCTACCAGCGATGGCAGAAGGAACAGCACATGAAAGGGAGGACCTGCTCACCAAAGCGGCCACTGCCGAGTGACTTTGCCACTGCATGGAGGGACATCCAGTGCCCAGACCAGCATCTGCCCACTATGGGGAGCAGCACGGTCACCGTTACTAGCCAGGGGGAGGAGGGGAGGGGGGTGCGGCTGGCTTCTACATTGTGCTTAAAGCCATGCTCAAGCTAGAGGGGGCCTGAGTGCCTGCCAGCCTTTCCTTGGGAGCATATGGACACCTGCTGGGAGGACAGCACACCCAGCATCACGCAGCTCCTGCCCCAAATCAAGTGTGGGATCACTTGATCCATGAGATCTGCTCTGATGTTGTGGGATCCCAAAGGATTCCATCTGGATCATGATCAGAAGTGAATCTGACAAATGTCTCTCTGGCTATTAAATGGATTGTGAAGGATTTGGGAATTTGATTCTGAGAGAGGATCCTAGAGATCAATTAGGATGGTGGGGGCTCTCCAAATTGGGGGAGGGTCCTTAGGATCACTGAGGAACAGGGTGGGATGGTCCTCAGAATCACTGAGGAGCAATGGAGGGGGTCCTCGGGGTCACTGAGGTCTTGCAGCCCTGTGGGTCCTGGAGACAGTTGAGGGCCGTTTTGGCTCATGTGATGGAGGTGGAGAGAGGCCTGGCTTTGGCATCTGGTCAGTGGTGTGCAGTGGACGGATGTGAGACAGAGCACGGTGTGCAGGTGGAACCAGGGCCTGGTATGACCCTGGGGATGTGCTGGTTGGCTGAGGTAGTGATACTTGAGCTCTGCTAAAGGGTTTTCTGCCAATCGGAAAGTGTTGTTTCTGTTTGTGTTTTTAAGTTTGAAGTCCAGTGTATTCTTTTTAGCTATTTCTGCTTTATTGACTATGCCAAAGTCTTTGACTGTGTGGATCACAATAAACTGTGGAAAATTCTGAAAGAGATGGGAATACCAGACCACCTGATCTGCCTCTTGAGAAATTTGTATGCAGGTCAGGAAGCAACAGTTAGAACTGGACCTGGAACAACAGACTGGTTCCAAATTGGAAAAGGAGTTCGTCAAGGCTGTATATTGTCACCCTGTTTATTTAACTTATATGCAGAGTACATCATGAGAAACGCTGGACTGGAAGAAACACAAGCTGGAATCAAGACTGCCAGGAGAAATATCAATAACCTCAGATATGCAGATGACACCACCCTTATGGCAGAAAGGTGAAGAGGAACTCAAAAGCCTCTTGAGGAAAGTGAAAGAGGAGAGTGAAAAAGTTGGCTTAAAGCTCAACATTCAGAAAACAAAGATCATGGCACCCGGTCCCACCACTTCATGGAAAATAGATGGGGAAACAGTGTCAGACTTTATTTTTCTGGGCTCCAAAATCACTGCAGATGGTGACTGCAGCCATGAAATTAAAAGATGCTTACTGCTTGGAAGGAAAGTTATGACCAACCTAGATAGCATATTGAAAAGCAGAGACATTATTTTGCCAGCAAAGGTTCGTCTAGTCAAGGCTATGGTTTTTCCTGTGGTCATGTATGGATGTGAGAGTTGGACTGTGAAGAAGACTGAGTGCCGAAGAATTGATGCTTTTGAACTGTGGTGTTGGAGAAGACTCTTGAGAGTCCCTTGGACTGCAAGGAGATCCAACCAGTCCATTCTGAAGGAGATCAGCCCTGGGATTTCTTTGGAGGGAATGATGCTAAAGCTGAAACTCCAGTACTTTGGCCACCTCATGCGAAGAGTTGACTCATTGGAAAAGACCCTGATGCTGGGAGGGATTGGGGGCAGGAGGAGAAGGGGACGACAGAGGATGAGATGGCTGGATGGCATCACTGACTCGATGGATGTGAGTCTGAGTGAACTCTGGGAGTTGGTGATGGACAGGGAGGCCTGGCGTGCTGTGATTCATGGGGTTGCAAAGAGTCGGACACGACTGAGTGATCTGATCTGATCTGATCTGATTGATACCATGTCTAAGAACTTTTCACCTAGGCTAGCTCCTGAAGATTTCCTCTGATTCTTCTAAAATTTTATAGTTTTACATTTTCCATTTGTGTATTTGATCCATTTGAGCTAATTTGTTCAGGTGTGATGTCTCGATGGAATTTCGGTGTTCTGCTTGTGCATGTGCAACTGGCCCAGCACTCCTGGTTGAAAAGATGAGCCTTCCTCCATTGAATTGTTTTCACCTTTGTCAGAATCAGTTGGCTGTTCTTGTGTAGATCTGTTTCTGTTTTGTTTTTACTTCTGCTCACTGATCTACTTGTCTGCTTCTTGCTAATATTTCACTGCTTCAGTTACTGCAGCATTATGGTAAGCCCTAGTCTCAAGTACAGCAATGTCTCATGTCCCATTCTTTTACAAAATTATTTTAGCTGTTCCAGTCCCTTTGCTTTTCCATAAACATTTTGGAATAATCATGTTTATGTCTATTAAAAACAGCTTGGATGATTTGAGAGAATAGCATTGAAACATGTATTATATGTGAAATAGATCGCCAGTCCAGCTTCAATGCATGAGACAGGGTGCTCAGATCTGGTGCACTGGGATGACCCTGAGGGATGGGATTGGGAGGGAGGTGGGAGGGAGGGTCAGGATGGGGAACACATGTACACCCATGGCTGATTCATGTGAATGTAGGGCAAAAACAACCACAATATTGTAAAGTAGTTAGTCTCCAATTAAAATAAAAAACAAAACAAAACAGCTTGCTGGGATTTCCAGTAGGAATTTGGATAGAATTGACATCTTTACTACATTGAGCCTTCTAACCCATGAAGATGGTTTGTCTCTCCATTTATTTTGATCTTCTTTGATTTCTTTCATCATTTCACAGATTTCAATATGTGTCCCATACATGTTTTGTTCAGCTGATGCCTAAGCACTTAATTTTATCTGAATGATTATAAATCATATCGTGTTTTTCCACTTTCCACATGTGTTTTGCTAGTATGTAGATTTTTGAATATTGATCTCTTATCATGTGACCTTACTGAATTTATTGAGTTCTAGGAGGTTTTCTATAGATTCCTTAGGATTTTCTTTGTAGACTATTTCATTATCTGTAAAGAACATTATTTCTTTTTCAGCCTGTTAATATATGCCTTTTATTTTCTTTTCACACCTTATTCTACTTGCTAAAACTAATATTGTGTTGAATAGCAGTGGTGAGAGTGGACATCCTTTCTTGTTCCAGATGCCCTTAATCAGTGTGAGAAAGATCCTTTGAATTCCTGGTTGCTGAGTATTTTATCATGTGTGTATGTTGGATTTTGTCAAATGTGTTTCTGAGGCAGTTTATATGACCATGTGACTCTTAAATGGGAAGCCCACATGGTCCCTGTTAATGAGGGATGAGGAAGGTGGGTACTTCTTTTGTGATGCCTTTGGCAGGTTCTGTTATTACGGTTGTGGTGGCCTCATAAAATCAGCTCACAGTGTTCTTAGCAGCCTCTTTATGGAAGAAATCATGAGTTTAACATTGCATTGCAATATTTTTTTAGGTATTCTCAATTTAAAGTGGTTTAAATTCATGAAAAGTGTAGAAAAGAAAAACAAAATACTTCAGAAGAACTGAAAAGTGATTAAGTTATACAAGTAACCTCTTCTAGGTTCTGTTCCAGAGAGAATAGTGAAGGACAGCATCTGTACCACAGTTCTGCATTAGAATATTTAAACATTTCAGCACCAAATACCACCTTTGGAGTTTGCCTTAAATATGTATCTTGAATAAAAGGCAGATTATAAAACAGTGCTGAGTTTCAGGGAGGAAAAAAAAAGTTGTTTTTTTGTTTTTGGTTTTGCAGTAGCTCAATCATGAGGGAAGTATTGAGTCGGTCATCTCAATCCATATATATATATATATATAATAATTAAATATTTAAATCTAGATCCAAAAGTAGGGCAGTTTTGGAGAACAAAGAGGAAGCTATAATTTAAAAAATAATGAAACAGTAATTGCATTTCCTGTCCAACATATCCAGCTGTGACTGCCTCTGGCTTACTGTTTGCAGTGAAAACCAGTGACATTTTTGTCTTGTTCCATATTGTTTGACCATTGTATTTGGTAACCAGGAGAGAGGGTTTCAGGAAGAGCAAACAAGTTTATACTTCCTTTTTACTTGCCAGATATAGCAAATAGAAATATAAGCTGCCTATTTTTATCCCAAATATTACAAACTTATTAAAAACATTTATTGTTTATCACAAACCCATTTTTAACCAGATGTCTGTTTTTCATCTGGCAGCCATAGATTTTTCCTTGTTTTTTTCTATACTTTGAACCTTGCTCATTTTCATTCAGGGTAAAACCATCAGAAGGTGTAGAGGAATGTCAAAACTCTGTAGCAGTTGTTTTATTTCATGTCAGACAGTTATCTTTTCCTGGCAGGTGAACATGATGGTGGACCTTGTGTAATATTTCGTGTTTTTTCTCTTACGGGTGCCTGCATCAAGGTGTCAAACTCTGGGCGAAGGTTTCACCCTCCAAGGACTAGTCTGTACCCTGTACTGACAAGGCCTACTCACACTGTGCAGTGATCTCACTCCATTCTCGTGCCAGCATCTCATGATTCAAGGAGATTCTTACTCATCCATATATTCCCACCTCTGTCTCATTTGCAGTTACCCTCTTAGGATGCTGCCTGAATTTGTGTCCATGCAATATAGATACGTCATATGTCTTTCATCTTCCTGGGTCAGATGTGTAAGTAGAAACAGAGTTTTTCTCTTGCATGCTTTGCTTTGTGCTGGTGTCGTCTGTGGTGCCTGTATTAGATGGTGGGTTTGTGAACACCCTGAGGCTTCAGGTATCAGCAGGAGGAGGCCTGGTCTCAGCCACCATCCTGCTGTCTCTCTTTCCAGCAGCACTAATCTCTAGAGTCCCCAACCTGTCCTCTTCTGCTTTCATTCTGTTGGGCAGCTGGCAAAGCCACACTATGAACTTGAACCTCTTTGCTGTGGCCAGTATCCTTATATCTGTTAGACTTTATTTTACTCCAGAGGACAGAAATGCCCCAGACTCTTGTTTGTATTTTTGGCTGCTATGGGGACACATGAAGCTGTTAGAATCACAGCTCTGCTAAATAACAAAGATAAAGAGAATGGCTCTTGTAAGGGCCAAATACTCCTTACAGTCAAGTCAGAGAAAAAGCGTTATAGTCAGTTTACCAGCAGCTAAAATGAAGTCCTTCCTCCCTACACCATGGTCTTGCTGTTTCATTTGTAAGATCCCAAAGAACATGGGGCCCTGGATGGGGGTGAGTTTGGGGTCCCCCTTGAAAGCATTGTGGCAGTTTCTAGTGTCATTTTCTTCATGCTTTGTGAACACTGAACTCACTGTTCCTCCGTTTGTGATTGATCTCAAACTTCTAAATTTCCAACTAAATTCACTTAGAATACAGGTTAAAATATTCCTTGTGATGGGCTATTTTATTTACTCAAAATACAGAATTGAGAAATTTGATAATTTCTAGTATCTCTGGAATTCTGAGGATATTTAAATCTGGCCTACTTCCTAAAATGTCAAGAAAATTTTTTTTTGTAATTTTTTTAATTTTATTTTATTTTTAAACTTTACATAACTGTATTAGTTTTGCCAAATATCAAAATGAATCCGCCACAGATATACATGTGTTAAGTATAACATTTTATATTGACTTAAGTATGTTTTCGGAGAAGGCGATGGCACCCCACTCCAGTACTCTTGCCTGGAAAATCCCATGGATGGAGGAGCCTGGTAGGCTATAGTCCGTGGGGTCGCTAAGAGTCGGACACAACTGAACAATTTCCCTTTAACTTTTCACTTTTATGCATTGGAGAAGGAAATGGCAACCCACTCCAGTGTTCTTGCCTGGAGAATCCCAGGGACAGGGGAGCCTGGTGGGCTTCCGTCTATGGGGTCGCACAGTCGGATATGACAGAAGTGACTTAGCAGCAAGTATGTTTTATTGCTTAATTTGCATAAATAAGTATTTCCTAAGAATTGGGGTTTCAGTGCTCAGAATGTATATTTTTGTATAATTTTGAAGTTAAAATAGGAAGGACAAAATTTACTGCAGTTTTATTCCCATTTGGGGGAGTGTTTCTGAAGCCATTAAACCTGATAAAGACTTTTCCAAATGGAAATTGTTTCTTTTATAAATATTTTATGTTTATTAACTTTAACACTTAAACATAAAGAACTTGCTTTGGTTTCTAACAACTAGAAATTATACACACACTTGCATTAAATAAACGTTGGCCAAGCCTTGTGTGCACATGTGCAGGGGACTCCTCAGAGTCTGGCAGTTTGAGAATATGCCCCTCTTTTATCCCCTGGGCCTTCTTCTCTGCCTCAGTTCCCAAATGTGAGCCTCTGGACCTGTTGGGAAATTATGTTGTAAATAAGCTATCTTTATTTTCCTATGGGAAAGGAGCCTAGAATTTCTTCTTTTTTAAAAGGTATTAAGAATGTTACCTTACCTTGATTAGAAGGGCTATCATTCCCCTCCCCCCACCCTCCACCCCACCGCCAAAAATTAACCCAGAAAGTAACATGTGTTGGCGCCAAGATGTGGCTCTTGTGTACTGCAGGTGGGAGTATAAAATGGTACAGCCACTATGGAATATAATACAATGGTTCCTCAAAAAAATAAAAATAGATTTACCATATGATCTAACAATCTTCCTTCTGGGTATGTACCTAAAAGAAGTAAAAAGCAGGGACTCTAAAAGATATTTGGACACCCGTATTCATAGCAGCATTATTCACAGTAGGCAAAAGCTGGAAACAACCCAAGTGTCCACTGACAGATGAACAGATAAACAAAATGTGGTATTAGCATCAAAGGAGTTGTTGTTCAGTCACTCATTCGTGTCCAACTCTTTGTGACCCCATGGACTGAAGCATACCAGGCGTCCCTGTCCTTCACTATCTCCCAGAGTTTGCTCAAACTCTTGTCCATTGAATTGGTGGTGCCATCCAAGCCACCTCATCCTCTGTCGCCCCCTTCTCCTCCTGTCCTCAATCTTGCCCAACATCAGAGCGTTTTCTAATGTGTCGGCTCTTTGTATCAGGTGGCCAAAGTATTGGAGCTTCAGCTTCTGCATCAGTCCTTCCAGTGAATATTCGGGGTTGATTTCCTTTAGGATTAGCTGGTTTGATCTCCTTTCTGTCAAGGAATTCTCAAGAGTCTTCTCCAGCACCACAGTTCGAAAACATCAGTTCTTTGGCACTCAGCTTTTTTTATGGTCTACCTCTCATGTCTGTACATGGCTACTGGAAAAAACCATAGCTTTGATTATATGGGCCTTTGTCCGCAAATGAAATAATATCGAATGAGATATTAACCTTAAAAAGGAATGAAGTTCTGACACTTGTTAGAACATGGATGAATCCTGAAGACACAGTGCTCAGTGAAATAAGCCAGGCACATAGGACAAATACTGCCTTAATTGCACTTGGTGAGGTCCTAGAATAGTCACATTTATTGAGACAGGAAGTGGATGGTAGATGCCAGGCACTGAGGAAGGGAAGAAAGGGGACATGTTTTTTTGAGGTATAGAGTTTCCGTTTGGGAAGATGAAAAAGTTCTGGAGATGGATGGTGGGAATGGTTGCAGGGCAGTATCAGTATACTTAATGCCACTGAGTTGTACACTTTGTTGATGTTGTTGTTTAGACACCAAGTCATATTTGTCTCTTTTTCTGCCCGGCTCCTCTGCTTATGGGATTCTCCAGGCAAGGATACCATTTCCTTCTCCAGGGGATCTTCCCAACCCAGGGATTGAACCAGCATCTGCTGCATTGGCAGGCAGGTTCTTTACTGCTGAGCTTCCAGGGAAGTCACAAACTGTATGTTTAAAAGTGGTTAAAAAGGAAAATTGTATATGTATCGGCCGAAATTTTTAAAAAGTATCATGGAGGTGTGTCCGTCTAGAGATCAAGGGACTATTTATGCCTTCCTGTGGGTTACTTACAACACCTTCAGGCACTTTAGGTTTTGTTTCAGGGTCTGTACCCTGAGCCCCCATATGTTTGTCTGGCTGCCCAACATTGTTTGTCTGGTGTGGCCAGTGGGTGAGAGGGCAGGATGCTTGAAGTACCTTTGGTTCAGGCTGGATGAAGGGGGGCAGTCTAGATTGTGAGCCTACCAGCTCCACTTTTTCTTTTCCCTTTTTTGGGGAAATAAAATGGAATACACAGACAATAAGAATACTTTCAGCTGAGTCTCAACAAACACGCATCTGTGAAAATCCACATCTCCATCAAAATATGGAAGGGTTATGCCTGAAAATTTTCTCAGACCCTGCCTCCAGCTCACCCCAGGCAGCTGCTTTTTTGATTTCTCCATTATATATTAAATGTCCTGTTTTAGAACTTTTATGAAAGGAATCAGGTGGTAGGTGCTCCACACAGTGTGGGGTTTCTGCGATTTATTTGTATTGTTGCTTTATCAGCAGCTTGTCCCTCTTCCTTCTTGTCTCTCTTTCATTGTCTCACGGTGCCAGGGCTTGTTTGGCTACTTTCTTGTTGCTGAAGTGCTAGGCTGTTCCCAGTTTGGGGCTCTTATGAATAAGGCAGCTGTGAACATTTTGATGCAAGGCTTTTTGTGGACCGATGCTTTTGTTTCTCTTAGGTTAATACCTAGGAATGGAATAAATGGGTCGTGGGGCAGGCCTGTAAAAGACTGCTACACCATTTTCATACCCCTACCCATGAGGCTTTAGGGTTCTGGTTGCTCTGCATCCTTTCCAACATTTGGTACTGCCAGCCTTATTTCCGTTAAGGCATCCCAGTGGGTGTGCAGTGGTGTATCATTGAAGTTTTAATTTGCATCTCCCTGGTGACTAATGATGTTGAAGTGCCTAGCCAGCTCTTTGCTTCACTTTTCACCCGGTGGTTTGTCTTCATATTACTGAGTTGTAGTTGTGACTTTAAGCAGAATTTTAAAATGTCTATGAAGTTATTAATAACTTGTCATTTATCAGTTATATATATCATTGCTTTCCGTGTCCTAAAAAAACTTTTGCCTACTGTAAGTCATGAAGATATTCTACTTCTTGAAGTTCTGTAGTTAACTTTACTGAGGTTGTGATTCAGCTTCAATTAATTTTTGCATATGGGGTGAGGTAGGGTTTGAGGTTCATCTTTTTCCGTATGGATATCCAGTGTTTTCTAGCACCATTTGTCCAAAAGACCATCCTATCCATGCTAAACTGTTGTGGTGGCTTTGTCAAAAATCAAATGGTCGTGTAAGAGAGGATATATTTCTTGTCTCTTTATTCTGATCCATTGATCCATTTGTCTCATTATGTCAGTATCGTACTGCCTTGGTTACCATACCTTTATGATAACATCCAAGATCCTGCCCATCACACTCTCCTGGCTTTGCAGGGCGATACAGTAGACGATATTCACATTGTTTGCTCACTCATGTTCCTCGTGTGTGAAACAGTGGTGCTGCTGCTGAGTGATGGTGATGACCATGTGAATTACCTATGGTGGTACCTGGCACAGAGCCAAGCACAGGACATGTTCAGTAAGTGTTTCTCTTCCTTTTTGATTGTATACCTTCACTATATCTCTGGCATGACTGGGAAGTCAGTAGAGAAGCAACAGGATGAAATAATTTTTTATTGAAGTATAGTTGATTTATAATGTGTTAGTTTCAGGTATACAGCAAAGTGATTCAGTTATATAGCTAGATAGATATTCTTTTTTAGATTCTTTTCCCTTAGATTGTTACAAGATAATTGAGTACAGTGCCCCGTGCTCTAACAGTAGGTTCTTGTTGTTTGTTTTATATATAGTAGTCTGTATATGTTAATTCCAAACTCCTAATTTATCCCTTTACCCCATCTTCCCCTTTGGTAACCATAAATTTATTTTCTGTGTCTGTGAGTCTGTTTTTGTTTTGTAAATAAGTTCATTTGTATCTTTTTTTTTCAAATTCCACATATAAGCAATATCACATGATACTTGTCTATGTCTGGCTTACTTCACATAGTATGATAATCTCTAGGTTCATCCATGTTGCTGCAAATAGCATTATTTCATTCTTTTTTATGACTGAGTAGTATTTCATTCGGAGAAGGCAATGGCACCCCACTCCAGTACTTTTGCCTAGAAAATCCCATGGACGGAGGAGCCTGGTAGGCTGCAGTCCATGGGGTCGCTAAGAGTCGGACACGACTGAGCGACTTCACTTTCACTTTTCACTTTCATGCATTGGAGAAGGAATGGCAACCCACTCCAGTGTTCTTGCCTGGAGAATCCCAGGGACGGGAAGCCTGGTGGGCTGCCATCTATGGGGTCGCGCAGAGTCGGACACGACTGAAGCGACTTAGCAGCAGCAGCAGTATTTCATTATATGTATATGTGTGTGTATACATATATATATATATATATATATATATATATATATATATATCACATCTTCTTTATCCATTAATGTTTTAGTGGACATTTAAGATAAAATAATTTTAATTATGATCCTGGATTCTGTGGCAGAGGACAAAACCAAGGCACTGTCTACTTCGTTTCAATATCGACCTTGACTGTTTAATTTTGCAGCATTCTCTAATTTTTTAAAGTGTACTTCTCTAACCTTGGTTTTTTTATATGTAAAATGAAGATAATATCCTTCAAGGTCACTGTCAGACACATTTGTATTAAAGCATGTGAAAACAATTTGTTGGCGCTAAAACATTTTAATAGCATCAATCGCCATCTTTCCCACTCTCTCTCTACTGGGATTGAAAACATTCAGGGGGCAGGGGATATATTCCCCCCTTTTTGTGTTTTACTCAGGCACAAGAGCTCACATCATTGATCTGGTACCTATTTCATTTTTTTTATTGTCATTAATGTAACTGCGTCTATCAGGATTTTCTCAAGGACCACAGATAACACAGTTTATTTGAGTTCCTCTCATGTTTATTGTCACACTTTACAAATAACGCATTAAAATTATTTAGTAGGAGAGTTTACAGACTCAAAGAGACAGCTCCTTCCTTCTTGGTTTTGATTTAAGACACAGAGCAGGGCAGGTGTGAAGCAGCAGCAGCAATTGTAGAATGCTGGGTAAGTGGCAGATGGTGGTGTGAGACTGACCGTCTGCTCTCGAGTTGTCTGTGCATCCTGGGGTGTGTCTAGAACATTCCCTAGCCCCTTAACACAGAGGATAAATAGGAGTCCCCTGCAAGGGCAGAGTGGGTGTGCAGAGGTTGAGAGAAGGGCGAAAAGTGGCTCCCTGGAGGCAGAGATTGCCGGGGTCATGCTGAGCCCTGAGTGGAGGCTTTGAGAGCTGTTTAAGAGTGTCTCAGGTTAAGTGTGTCTGGATCTCAAGCAGCAAACTCAGGTGTCAAGGAAGAGCGCTTTTTCCTTTGCCATCTGTCTGCTCTGATTCTGATGCTTAGCCTCCATTCCCTGCGCCACAGTCATTTGGGGTGCCCTCTGCCTCCCTGCATTGTGCTGCAGGTGGGCTTTTCAGAGCCCAAAGGAGGTGGTCTGCAGAGGGAACGGCTACCCTCCCACTCAGTGGTCCACACAGATGGACCCTGAGTGTCCAGGCTGCCACCTGCCTGATTGTGTGTGCACCTGGAGGAGGTCTATACCTCTGGCACCTTTATGGTGACATCCTGACTTCTTGTGTGCTCATATCACTGCATGGTGGCTTCTGCTCCCTGGAGCTATCTTCTGCTCCCTGGAGCTATCACCCTGTGAGGGCAGAGACCTACGGAACCAAGAATGAAGACTGCAGTAACTTTCAGAACAAAACTGGCATGAATGAGGTTGAAGTGTGGGAAGCCTTTCCTTATTTGTATTGATGACCCCAGGCCACACCTACACCAAAGATTTGCTGGAGCCGAGGGAAGTGCCAGCACATCCCCAGCCCTGGCCTGGATCTAGGACCACACTCGCCAGAGCAGGGGGTGCCAGCTTCGTGCCTCCAGACTTGACTTGCAGACTCTCCTGTGACTGCCTCCTGGTTTGCTGTGCTTGCTCTCCATGCCCTGCCCTGCATTGTTTCTTCATCTGGTTGATTCAGTATTCATTACTGTAACAGATGTTTATTGAGCATGTACTGTAGAGCAGGGACAGCCAATGCAGAAGGAAAAGAGCACTTTCTGTACTCAGATGAAGTCAGGTCAGTGCCACTAGGTGTTCACATGTGACCTGCCGCATATGTGCTGGTGTGACTTGGCTCCCAGCTCAGGGACTCGGCCCAGGCAAATAGGGAGAGGGAGGTCTGGGATCCCCACCCAGTGGGTGGGCCACAGTGAACACCTTGTTATTAGCCAGCCCTACAGTAGATCCAAAAACCCAGGGAGGCAGGTTCCCAGGACAGAGGAAGTCCAGATGGATGAGAAGATATTCCAGACATATTTCAATCAAGGCCTTATATTTTCTCAGCCTAATCAAACAGTTTACTGCACACTCCTCCTTTGATAAATAGCTGATCTCATTAAGGGATGACTAAGGACTACAAAAGAATTATAAGAGAAACATGAAAATAAAGAAAAAGAACACAAGCCAAGATTACGGGAAAATGTGGATGATTCAGAGATTAGCTCAAGAGTTCAGAAAAGTAAGTTTCCAGGTGCTCAAAGAAAATGCTGGCATCATGATCTCTTAAGCAGAATTGAGCATAGAAGAAAGATTCAGAGGATTGAGTGAGACAGAAGAGAACAAAGCCCACGACGGCAGAATTTAGGGGAAAAAAGTTGGAGGAGAAAAATGTAAAAATGATAGTGACACAGAGACTAATTCAGAAGCCACAAAATAGGCCTCATCGGACAGGGACAGGGTGGAGGAAATGCCAAACAGGAACCAAGTACCACTGTGATTTGATTTCCTAACAAACAGTTTTAGAAAAGAAGGGGGAAAATTAAGTAGACAGTCAAAGAAAACTGTGTAAATATCCAGACCAAACTTATTGCATTTAGTTAAGCTTTTAAAAAAATGACCAAAACTAGACCCTTATTTTATTATTCAGTTCAGTTCAGTCGCTCAGTCATGTCCAACTCTTTGCGATCCCCATGGACTGTAGCACGCCAGGCCTCCCTGTTCATTGCCAACTCCCGGAGTTTACTCAAACTCATGTCCGTTGAGTCCGTGATGCCATCCAACCATCTCATCCTCTGTCATCCCCTCCTCCTGCCTTCAATCTTTCCCAGCATCAGGATCTTTTCCAATGAGTCAGTTTTCACATCAGGTGGCCAAGGTATTGGAGTTTCAGCTTCAGCATCAATCCTTCCAATGAATATTCAGGACTGATTTCCTTTAGGAAGGGCTGGTTGACTCTCCTTGCAGTCCAGGGGACTCTCAAGAGTCTTCTCCAACATCACAGTTCAAAAACATCAATTCTTCGGTGGTCAGCTTTCTTTATAGTCCAACTCTCAATCCATACATGACTACTAGAAAAACCATAGCTTTGACTAGATGGACTTTTGTTGGCAAAGTAATGTCTCTGCTTTTTAATATGCTGTCTAGTTTGGTCATAACTTTTCTTCCAAGAAGTAAGCATCTTTTAATTTCATGGCTGCAGTGATTTTGGAGCCCCTAAAAATAAAGTCAGCCACTCTTTCCACTGTTTCCCCATCTATTTGCCATGAAGTGATGGGACCAGATGCCATGATCTTAGTTTTCTGAATGTTGAGCTTTAAGCCAACTTTTTTACTCTCCTCTTTCACTTTCATCAACACACTCTTTAGTTCTTCTTCGCTTTCTGCCATAAGGATGGTGTCCTCTGCGTATTACATTATACCAAAAAAATCAACTGAAAATGAATTAAAGACTTGCATATAAGACCTAAAACCATAAAACTCCTTGAAAAAAGCAAAGGGCATAAACTCCTTGATGGTGGTCTTGGTGATGGTCTTTTGGATATGATACCTGAAGCAAAGACAGGAAAAGTCAAAATGAACAAGTGGAACTACATTAGACTACCAGCTTCTGCACAGCAAAGGAGACCATCAACAAAATGGAAAGGCAGCCTGTAGAGTGGGAGAAAATATTTGCAAATCATATATCTGATAAGAGATCAACATCCAAAATATGTAATACAACTCAATAGGCAAAGAAAATGAAGAAACAAACAGTTTGAGTAAAAAAATGGGAGCAGAGGCCCTGAACAGACATTTTTCCACAGAAGACATACAGATGACCAACACGTTTAGGAAAAGGTGCTCAACATTGATAATCATCAGGGAAAGATGAATTAAAAGCATGATGAGATACCACCTCACACCTGTTACTTAACTATCATCCAGAAGACAAGAGATATGGGTGAGTATCTGTGAGGATGTGGAGAAAAGGGGACCCTCCTACTCTGTTGATTGGAATGTAAACCAGTATAGCCACTGTGGAATACAGTATGGAGGTTCCTCAAAAAATTAAAACTAGTACTAACATATCCAGTAATTCTACTTCTGGATATATATCTAAAGGAAATGAAAACAGGCTCTCAAAAACATACCTGTATTCTCATGTTCATTGCAGCATTATTCACAGCATTTGCACTGCTGCTGCTGCTGCTAAGTCGCTTCAGTCATGTCTGACTCTGTGCGACCCCATAGACGGCAGCCCACCAGGCTCCCCTGTCCCTGGGATTCTCCAGGCAAGAACACTGGAGTGGGTTGCCATTTCCTTGTCCAATGCATGAAAGTGAAAAGTGAAAGTGAAGTCGCTCAGTCGTGTCCAGCTCTTAGCGACCCCATGGACTGCAGCCTACCAGGCTCCTCCATCCATGGGATTTTCCAGGCAAGAGTACTGGAGTGGGGTGCCATTGCCTTCTCCGATTGTACATGTATATACACACAGAGACACAAAGGAATATTATTCAGTCATGAGAAAGAAGCAAATCTTGCCATTTGTGACAACATGGATGAACCTGGAGCACATTATGCTAAGTGAAATAAGCCAGGCAGAGAAAGACAAAAACTGCATGGTACCACTTATTTGCTGCTAAGTCACTTCACTCGTGTCTGACTCTGTGCAACCCCATAGACGGCAGCCCACCAGGCTCCCCCGTCCTTGAGATTCTCCAGGCAAGAACACTGGAGTGGGTTGCCATTCCTTCTCCAATGCATGAAAGTGAAAAGTGAAAGTGAAGTCGCTCAGTCGTGTCCAACTCTTAGCGACCCCATGGACTGCAGCCTTCCAGGCTCCTCCATCCATGGGATTTTCCAGGCAAGAGTACTGGAGTGGGGTGCCATTGCCTTCTCTGGTACCACTTATTTATGGGATCTTAAAAAGAATTTTTTTTTAACTTAGAGAATAGAAACGTGCTTGACAGCATCTGGGGGTGGAGGAGATAGGGAGGAGCTGATGAAAGGAAAAACTAACAAACAAAAAGGAATGACTGAGTCGTGGTGATTTTCTTCACTTCCTTGCTGCCCTCCATCTGGCATCAGGGCAGAAAAGGTAACAAGCATCAGTCATGGTAGAACATGCTGTGCCAGCCTCTGCCAAGTTGCACCCTCTGAAAGGAGCCTGGTGGATTCTGAGTGCAACAATGGATGTCCCAATAGTTCCTTATTTAGCCAAACTGACCAGTGTAAAGACAGAGACAATGGACAGATATTCTCAAGCATGCCAGAAATCAGAGAGCTTAGCTGCTGTGAGCCCTTCCAAATAAGGGTTTTGAATAAAACCATTGAATGTCGACATCCAGCCAAAATAGAAGTGTATAAAAGTTCTGCACTTGTTATAAGATGGATGGTGCACCTCAAATCTGTTTAAATATAAAAATAAGAAAGATCAGCCATCTGTGTGAGTTATAGTGGCAGCACATAGTATAGATAATATAAACCTTACAAATAGTAATATAATTTAGGAAAATCACTGGGAGGGGGACAGGAGGGGTCAGGGAAGTATGTAATGTCTTCATCTTTCTTAGCATTTTCACTAAGTTGAAAATGCTTTTTTACAACAAGAGCTGTAAGTTCAAGGTTTTTCATATATATGTTACCTTTAGAGCAGTCTTTTAAGAAGATGTCTTCTATAGCAATGAAATGTTTCTCTGAAATTTAGCAGTTCTTTCTGTTTTGCTGTCACATCCTTGCTTCCCTTTCTTTGTCCTCAATGAAAAATGCTGCTCACCGATGCTCAGTGTGCTGTAGGGATTGACAATACCTAGTGAGCTGGCATCTGTGAACAGATGATGAGAGTGCTATGGAAGTGAAGCAGGTGACGTGATCGAGAACAGAGAAGCGATGTGGCTAAGGAAGGCCTCAGGAAAGAGATGCTTAGATCAGCCCAGATGCTGATCTGCAGCCCGCCAGGCTGGGGAGCAGGCTGTAGAACCCTGGATGGGAAGGGACCTGTTCCAGAAACAGAACAAGGGCCTTGTATTTGGTGCCTGCTTTGTTAGTAGTCCAGCAGATGGCCTGTCTCCTGTGTAATCCTGTCCCTACTATACTCTTCCTGCCTTGAACTGTGTCATCGTGTTTACCTACCTAACCATCATTTAGCACTGTCTGGAAGATACCCAGTGAAGGTGGAAAGATAGATGAGTGAATGAACAAATGAGTGAGTGGATGGATTTTTGAGGGTATAAGGTTAATGACATATTACAGTTTGTGCCATTAGCCACATTTTATGTTTAAAACTTAGTATTTTTTAAACAAGATTGCTTTTTGGGAGCCTTGTAAAATCCACATTTAGGTGGCTAATGATGGCCCAGGACCAGCCAGCTCAAGATTCTAGCCTCCCATGAACCATATAGATTTATCTTCTGAGGGTTTTAGGTTCTGAGGTACTTGTGCACTAAGAGAAATTAAGTTCATGGCCAAGATCCTCATCTGTGTTTATCTGAGAAGAGAGTGCGTTAAGATATTTTCTATCAGATTCCAGAGGCAGTGCCCTTCTGGAAGCATACTTTGGCTAACTTCACCTGTTCTTTGCTATGAGATGTTGAAATCACAGATATGGTGACTTATGGAAGCAGGGTAGTAAGTCATTTTATTTCCTTTAGGATAAATGTATCCTCTCTGTTGGCAAGACTGGCTGCTGGGAATCTGCATTTTCATGATCACGTACAGATCCATTATTTCGTTTAGGGTGATGTACTGCTTTGTATGTAGAGTGTTCTGGGTCTGAAGCCTGTGGGGTGAGACAGTGGTGGCCTCCACCCTAGAAGCCCAGGTTAGTGAGATTTGAGGGAGGTTGCTGACTTAGAGAGAGATGGGGAGAGGTCCCAGGAACGGTGCTCTGTGGATGCATTATTTTTTGTCTTTGAAACATGAGCTAGAGCATCCTTTGAAACAATGTGTTTCAACACTGCAATCCCAGCTCCACCTGTCAAGCTTTTTTGTCCCATTTCACTCTGTAGTTTATATGTGGAACAGTAGATATTTTAGTTTTCCACACAGAAAATTTATAAAATTGAGTTTTGTGTTGCTTTGTTTTGACCAGTCATGGTCCATGGAGACTTTGACAGCTTCCGTTCGGTCACCAACTGTTCCTCTACCTTGAGGTTCTGTCTGCACCTGGATGTTTCCTGAGCTCGTGTTACAAAATTTGTCTTCGAGATTTGCCCTCTTGGTTATGGCAGGCCTGCTCTTCCTTTCTGAGCGATTCCACTGGACCAGCCAGGGTGGTCACGGAGCGCTGCCTCTTGTCGGCTCCTGGCCTCCCTCCAGGATTGAAGATGAAGCCTCTGCTGACTGACTCCTCATTTCTATCATGTTGGAAAGTCAGGGCAGCTGATGCGGTGTGCTATTGAAAGGAAGCTCTCTGTGTACCTCTTTGCAAGTGAAGGTGTTTGTCTGCTTCTTTGTGATGATTTTGCCCACAGGGAGGCTAGGGGGCCAGGCTGGGACACAGGCCATGTCAGAATCCTAGTCCTTCAATAGGACCTGCTCCTCTTGGAGCCTCTCTTTTCTCATCTCTATACTGGGTACACTGGTCAGACTGCTTGTTTTCTTCATTGTTGTTTCTTTGTCTTTTTGCCGGCAAACAGATGAAACTAGACAGAGCTGAGAACAGGTCTCCAGAGTCCCAGCGAGTCCCCATCACATCCAGTGGGTCTCAGGTGTGCTGACCTGAGAGGCTGGTGCTGGCAGAGCCCGGGCCTGTTTCCCCCTCATGGTTCTACCTCTCACACATTCGCCTGCATTTCTCATGGTGTGACTGTCATTCTCTTTCCACATGGGCTGACTCCCTCCTGACACCTCTCATCTACCTGGTGGCAGATGGCTGCCAACAGCTCCCTCACTTCAGACAGCTACCACCCATGACACCAAAGCACAGGCAACTAAAGAGCAAAATAGGTAAGTTACAGCAACGTGTAAACTTCTGCACCACAAGCAAGACCTTCAGGGAAGTGAAAAGACAACCCAAGGAAAAAGAGAAAATATTTGCAAAAAGGAACTCATATTCAGCATATATAAAGAATTCTTACAACTCAGTAGAAAAAAAGACAAATAGACCAACAGAAAACAGACAAAAAATTTGAATGGACATTTCTCCAAAGATGATACATAAGCAGCAGGTATATTTCCCAGGTGGTGCTAGTGGTAAAGGACCCACTTGCCAATGCAGGAGACGTAAGAGACATGGGTTTGATCTCTGGTTCGGGAAGATCCCCTGGAGGAGGGCATGGCAACTCACTCCAGTATTCTTGCCTAGAGAATTCCATGGACAGAGGAGTCTGGTGGTCTACAGTCCATGGGGTCTCAAAGAGTTGGGCACAATTGAAGCAACTTAGCACAAGCAGCACATGAAAAGATGCCCAACATACAATCATAAGAAAAACACAAATCAAAAGCACAATGAGAGTCTACTTCACACCCACTAGGACGTCTAGAACCAGAAGAAAAAGGTCAGCATTGTTGTGGAGGTAGAAAGATTAAAGCCATTACACATGGCTGGAAATATAAAATGGTGTAGCCTCTTTGAAAAACGGCTTGGCGGTTCCTCAAAAAATTAAACAGAATTTCCATATGACCCAGCAATTCTGCTCCTGAGTATATATTGAAGAGAAGTGAAAACACATGTCCCCACAAAGGCTTGTACATGAATATTCAACAATATTTTTTATAACAGCCAAAAAATAGAACCAACCCAAATACCCACCAACTGATGAATAGATAAATAATATATATTCCAGTCCACCATGGAGTGTTATGCAGAGTGGAATCCTTTTGTAAGTACATGGGGACCTTGTGCCCCTGTAACACAAACCTGGCGAAGAGCTGAGTTAGAGGGAGCAGTGGGTGTCCATGTGGGAAGATGGTAGTGTGTGTATCAATAGTGATGTCAGGATGAAGATAAATAATTGCCTTTGAATCATTTGGTCCAGAGCCTGGCACACCATACATACCAGCTGCAGCGGTTCCATCAGTGTCATGCTACACCTGGAAGAATGGAGAAATATGGTGCACAAAACATGATCCCAGGATAAACTTAACCTCAAGGAACCCGAAGACCAGTCTGAGAATATTAACGGATAATGCCCAGTTGCCTGCTTGTATGAGAATCTTTACAGGTTTCTGTCTGTATTGTACTGTCATTACTTTCTCTTGTTGCTTCCTGTGATATTAAATATTAAGAGATTGCCAACAGAAGTGAATAACAAGATCATTTGAGGGGAGCGAGGCAGGGATGAGCTTTCTCATGAACCTTTGCGTCTGACACTTGGAGCAAGAGTTAAGTAAAGTTTTACTGAAGTATAATTGATATACAATATTACATTCATTTCAGATGTACAGCATAGTGATTCAGTATTTTTATAGATTATACTATGAAGTTGTTTTAAAATATTAGCTACATGCTCTGTGCTGTACAATATATCCTTGTTCAGTTCAGTACAGTTCAGTCGCTCAGTCGTGTCCCCCTCTTTGTGACCCCATGAATTGCAGCACGCCAGTCCTCCCTGTCCATCACCAACTCCCGGAGTTCACTCAAACTTACGTCCATCGAGTCAGTGATGCCATCCAGCCATCTCATCCTCTGTAGTCCCCTTCTCCTCCTGCCCCCAATCCCTCCCAGCATCAGAGTCTTTTCCAATGAGTCAGCTCTTCGCATGAGGTGGCCAAAGTACTGGAGTTTCAGCTTCAGCATCATTCCCTCCAAAGAAATCCCAGGGCTGATCTCCAGAATGGACTGGTTGGATCTCCTTGCAGTTCAAGGGACTCTCAAGAGTCTTCTCCAACACCACATCTCAGGCATCTCATCTGCTATGTGAGCATTTCCTGCTTCACAGTGTCCAGGTGATGAGGACAGGGAAAAAAGAAGGAATTTGTGTACCTAGAATACTCACAAAGCCATAATTCAGTTTAGTTCAGTTCGGTCGCTCAGTTGTGTCCGACTCTTTGTGACCCCATGAACTGCAGCATGCCAGGCTTCCCTGTCCATAACCATCTCCCGGAGTTCACTCAAACTCATATCCATCGAGTTGGTGATGCCATCCAGCCATCTCATCCTCTGTCGTCCCCTTCTCCTCCTGCCCCCAATCCCTCCCACTATCAGAGTCTTTTCCAATGAGTCAACTCTTCACATGAGGTGGCCAAAGTACTGGAGTCTCAGCTTTAGCATCATTCCTTCCAAAGAACACCCAGGGCTGATCTCCTTTAGAATGGACTGGTTGGATCTCCTTGCAGTCCAAGGGACTCTCAAGAGTCTTCTCCGACACCACAGTTCAAAAGCATCAATTCTTCGGTGCTCAACTTTCTTCACAGTCCAACTCTCGCATCCGTACATGACCACTGGAAAAACCATAGCCTTGACTAGGCGGACCTTTGTTGGCAAAGCAATGTCTCTGCTTTTCAATGTGCTATCTAGGTTGGTCATAACTTTCCTTCCAAGGAGTAAGCGTCTTTTAATTTCATGGCTGCAGTCACCATCTGCAGTGATTTTGGAGCCCCCAGAAATAAAGTCTGACACTGTTTCTACTGTTTCCCCATCTATTTCCCATGAAGTGATGGGACCAGATGCCATGATCTTCATTTTCTGAATGTTGAGCTTTAAGCCAACTTTTTCACTCTCCTCTTTCACTTTCATCAAGAGGCTTTTGAGTTCGTCTTTACTTTCTCCATAAGGGTGGTGTTATCTGCATATCTGAGGTGATTGATATTTCTCCCAGCAATCTTGATTCCAGCTTGTGCTTCTTCCAGCCCAGTGTTTCTCATGATGTACCCTGCATAGAAGTTAAATAAGCAGGGTGACAATATACATATGACAAAGCCATAATTACTGTGGTGATAATTTCAATATCACAGCCTATGTGAGTAATATATGTATAATATATTACACACATGTACATACATGCAGACCTCATTTTATTGCACTTTATGCACTTCTCAGACATTATTTTTTTACAAATTGAGGATGTGGGGCAGTCTTCATACAATTGTTTCTTTCCCTGAGGAGACAGTGTTTCAAGAACTTGGCACCATTTTTCCCGATAACACCTGCTCAATTCTTGTCTCTGTCTCACATTTTAGTAGTTCTCCTAATATTTCAAGTTTTTTAATTGTTATTATATTTATTATGATAATCTTTGACAAGTGATCATTTTTTTCTTTTTTTACTGAAGTATCAGTTCAGTTCAGTTTAGTTCAATTCAGTCGCTCAGTCGTGTCCGACTCGTATAGTTGTATTCATTTCAGGTGTACAGCATAGTGATCCAGTATTTTTACAGATGGTAACTATAAAGTTGTTTTAAAACATTGGCTGCATTCTCTGTGCTGTATAATATATCCTTGTAGCTTATTTATTTTACAAAGTGCTAATTTGTAGCTTGTAATCCCTTCCCTTTCTCTTGTCCTTTTTCACTTCCCCTCACTCCACTGGTAAGCACTCCTTTGTTGTTTGTATTTTTGAGTCTGTTTTGTTATATTCATTTATTTGTATTATTTTTTAGATTCCACATGTAAATTTAGCCTATAATATTTGTCTTTCTCTGACTTACTCTTCTCAGTTTGATAATCTCTAGGTCCATCGATGTTGCTGCAAATGGCATTTTTTCATTCTTTTTTTATGGCTGTGTAAGATTCCATTATCCTGGAGTAGGAAATGGCAACCCACTCCAGTATTCTTGCCTGGAAAATTCCACGGACAGAGGAGCCTGGCAAGCTTCAGTACATAGAGTTGAAAAGAGTTGGACACGACTGAGCAATATTCCATTGTAGTTACACACCACAGCCTCTTTATCCATTCATCCGTTGATGGATACACAGATTGCTTCCATGTCTTGGCTATTGTAAATAGTGATACTATGAACATTGAGATGCACATATCTTCTCAAATTAGTGTTTTTGTTTTCTTTCAATGTGTACTCAGGAATGGAATTTTTGGATCATATTCTATTTTTAGCTTTTTGAAGAATCTATGCAGTTTTCCCAGAGAAGGCAATGGCACCCCACTCCAGTACTTTTGCCTGGAAAATCCCATGGACAGAGGAGCCTGGTAGGCTGCAGTCCATGGGGTCGCTAAGAGTCGGACACGACTGAGTGACTTCACGTTCACTCTTCACTTTCATGCATTGGAGAGGGAAATGGCAACCCACTCCAGTGTTCTTGCCTGGAGAATCCCAGGGATGGGGCAGCCTGGTAGGCTGCTGTCTATGGGGTCGCACAGAGTCGGACACGACTGAAGCGACTTAGCTGCAGCAGCAGCAGCAGCAGCAGCAGCAGCAGCATGCAGTTTTCCATATTGACTGCACCAGTTTACATTCCCACCAACAGTGGGATTCCCTTTTCTCCATACCCTCTCCAGCATTTGTTATTTGTAGACTTTTTGATGACAGCCATCCTGAATGCTGTGAGGTGATATTGTTGTTTTGATTTGCATGCCTCTAATATTTAGTTGGGTTTCCCTGGTGGCTCAGGTGGTAAAGAATCCGCTTGCAATGTGGGAGACCTGAGTTTGATCCCTGGGTTGGGACGATCCCCTGGGAGGAGGGCATGGCAACCCACTCCGTTATTCTTGCCTGGAGAATCCACATGGACAGAGGAGCCTGGTGGGCTACAATATGGAGCATCTTTTCATGTGTTTGTTAGCCATCTGTGTGTATTCTTTGGAGAACTGTCTACTCAGGTCTTCTACTTGTCTTTTGATTGAGTTGTTTGTTTGTTTTGATACTGAGCTATATGAACTTTTCACGTATGTTGGATAGTAACCACTTGTTGATCACATCATTTGCAAATACTTCGTTCCATTCCATAGATCTTCTCATTTTGTTCGTGTTTTCCTTTGTTGTGCAGAAACCTTTAAGTTTAACTAGGTCTCATTTGTTTATTTTTGCTTTTGTTTCCATTGCCTGAGGAAACAGATCCAAAAAAATACTGCTGTGATTTTTGTCAAAGAGTGCTTTACCTGTGTTTTCTTCTAGGAGTTTTATGGTTTCCAATCTTACATTTAGATCTTTGATCCATTTTGAGTTTATTTTTGTGTGTGGTATGAGAAACTGTCCTAGTTGAATTCTTTTACATGTAGCTGTTCAATTTTCCCAGCACCACTTTTGAAGAGACTGTCTTTTCCCCATTTTTATTCATGCTTCTTTTGTCATAGATTAATTGTGTGGATTTGTTTCTGGGCTCTCTATTCTGTTTCATTAATCTCTGTGTCTGTCTTTATGCCAGGACCATGATGTTTCAATTACTTTAGCTATATAGTATAGTCTAAAGTCAGAGAGCATAGTATATCTAGCTTTGTTTTGTTTTTTTTTTTCCCCACTCAAGACTGTTTTGGCTATTTGGGGTCTTTTGTGGTTCCATATAAATTTTAGGATTATTTGTTCTACATATGTGAAAAATGTCATGAGCATGTAGATAGAGATTGCATTAAATCTGTAGATTACATTGGGGAGTATGGACATTTTAACAATATTGATATTTCCAAATCATGAGCACAGAATATCTTTCCACTTCATTGTATTACCTTCAGTTTTCTTCATTAGTGACCTGTAGATTTCAGAGTACAAGTCTTTTGCCTCCATGGTTAAATTTATTCTTATATATTTTATTCCTTTTGACACAATTTTAAATGGATTTTTTTGTTGCTTTCTCTTTCTGATAGTTCATTGTTAGGATGTAGAAAAGCAACAGATTTCTGCATGGTAATCTTGTTTCTTAAAACTGTACTGGATTTATTTATTGGTTCTAATAAATTTTGGTGGAGATTTTAGTTTATACACACACACACACACACACACACACACTATCACGCCAGCTGCAAATAGTGACAGTGTTGCTTCTTCCCTTCCAGTTTGGATGCCTTTTATTTCTTTCCCTTGCCTGATTGTTGTGTCTCAGATTTCAAATACTTTGTTAAACACAAATGGTAAGAGTGGACATCCTTATCTTGTTCCTGATTTTAGAGGAAAAATTTTTAGCTTTTTACCATTGAGTATGATGTTAACTGTGGGTTTGCCATAAATGGACTTTATTATGTTGAGATATGTTCTCTCTATATTGACTTTGAGAGTTTTTATCATGAATGGTTATTAAATTTTGTAATATAATTTTTCTACAAATATTGAGATTACCGTATGACTCCTCTTCCTTGTGTTAATGTGGTATATCACATTCATTGGTTTGCAGATATTGAACCATCTTTGCGTCTGTGAAATAAATCCCACTTGATCGTGATGTATGATTGTTTTTATAATTGTTAAATTTAGTTTGATAATGTTTTGTTGCGGATTTTCTCATGTACTGATATATTCATCATAGATATTGGCTTGTAATTTTACTTTTTATAGTGTCTTTATCTGATTTTGATATCAGAGTAGTGATGATCTCATAAAATGAATTTGGGAGTATTCCTTCCTCTTCAATTTTTTGGAGTAGTTTGAGAAAAATAGGTATTAGCTGCTCTTTATATGTTTGGTAGAATTCACCCATGAAGTTGTCCAGTCCTGGACTTTTGTTTGCAGGGAGGTTTTTAAAATTCTTATTATTACTAATTCAGTTTCACTACTAACGATTGATCTGTTCAGATTGTTTGTGTTTTCCTGATTCAGTCTTAGGGGATTATATGTTTATAGAAATTTATCCACTTTTTCTTTGTTGACCAGTTTTTTTGGCATATAGCTGTTCACCGTATTCCTTTATGATTTTTTTGTGTCTTTGAAATATCGGTTGTAATTTCTCCTTATTCTTACGTTGTTTACCTGAGTCCTCTCTCTTTCTTTTCTTAGTGAGCCTATCTAAAGTCTTGTAAATTTTGCTCAAGTTTTCAAAAACAAATTCTTGGTTTGATTGATCTTTTACTATTTTGTTTTTTCTTTTTTTGGTCTCTATTTTATAGTAATTTCCTCCTGAATTTTATTATTTCCTTCTGCTGAAGGGTTTGTTTATTCTTATTTTTCTAATTTCTTTAGATGGTAGTTTAGGTTGTTTAAGATTTTTCTCATTTCTTGAGGTAAACCTTTCTCACTCTAAAATTCCCTTTTAGAACTGATTTTGCTGTATCTCTTAGTTTTTTGTTTTTTTTTTTAAGATTTTTGAAAGTTGTGTTTTTATTTTTATTTCTCTCAAAGTATTTCATGATTTCCTCTTTATTTATTTTATTTTATTTAACTTTACACTATTGTATTGGTTTTGCCATATATCAAAATGAATCTGCCACAGGTATACATGTGTTCCCCATCCTGAACCCTCCTCCCTCATTTTTTGTAGTGTGCTGTTAAGTCTCTGTGTGTTTGTTTCCCTGGTTTTTTCCTCTTAATTTACTTCTAGTTTCATACTGTTGTAGTTGGGAAAAGTGTTTGATATAATTTCTGTTCTCTTACATTTGATTAGACTTGTTTAGTGGGCTGCCGTGCGCTCTGTCTTTTCTACTGTTTTTGCGTGGAATGGCCTGTAGATATATATATATTAAGTCCAACTAGTTTAATATGTCATTTAAAACCACTAGTGCCCTGTTACTTTTCTACCTGGATGACCTATCCGTTGATGTAGTGGGGTGTTATAATCCTCTACTACTATTATATTATTGTCAGTTTATCCTTTTGTGTCTGTTACTATTTGCTTTATTTATTTAGTTGCACCCATATTAGGTGCATATATGTTAGTGAATATTAGAGCCTCTTATATCGATCCCTTTATCAGTGTATAATACCTTTCTTTGTCTTTTGTTATAGGGTCTTTTTCAAAGCCTAATTTGTCTTTTATTAGTATTGCTACCCCAGATTTCTTTGGTTTCCATTGCATGAAGTATCTTTTTCCATTCCCTCATTTTTGGTCTGTGAGTCTCTTTTAAGCAGCATATAGATAGTTCTTTTTTAATCCAATCAGCCACTGTTTGTCTTTTGATTGGAGCATTTAATCCATTGAGATTTAAAAGAAAAACACCAATACAGTATACTAACGCATATATATGGCATTTAGAAAGATGGTAACAATAACCCTGTGTACGAGACAGCAAAAGAGACACTGATGTACAGAACAGTCTTATGGACTCTGTGAGAGAGGGAGAGGGTGGGAAGATTTGGGAGAATGGCATTGAAACATGTAAAATATCATATATGAAACGAGTTGCCAGTCCAGGTTCGATGCACGATACTGGATGCTTGGGGCTGGTGCACTGGGACGACCCAGAGGGATGGAATGGGGAGGGAGGAGGGAGGAGGGAGGAGGGTTCAGGATGGGGAACACATGTATACCTGTGGCGGATTCATTTTGATATTTGGCAAAACTAATACAATTATGTAAAGTTTAAAAATAAAATAAAATTAAAAAAAATAAAGTAATTGATGATAGTTATGTACTTATTGCTATTCTGTTATTCGCTTTCCAATTGTTTTGTTTTTCTTTGTTCTTTTTCCTCTCAGTTTCTTCCCTTGTGGTTTGATGATTTTCTTTAGTGGTATACTTGCATGCATTTCTCTCTATTTTTTGTATATTCATTGTAAGATTTTTGATTTGTGGTTACCACGGCATTCATATGTGTTGACCTATAACCGTAAGAGCTTATTTTAAACTGTCATTTAAGTTCAGACACATTCTATAAGATCTATATTTTATACTCTCCTCACACACAAATTTTGTGGTTTTGATGTCATATTTTACATTCATCCCTTATCTGATTGTTGTAGAGCTGGTTTTACAATTTTGACTTTTAATCTTAGTACTAACTTATTCAAGTGGCTGATTCATAGCCTTTACTAGTAGGACTTTGGCTTCCCTATAAATTACTACTTCTTGTAGCCTTTTCCACTTACAGAAGACCCTTTAACACTTATTTTACAGCTGGCTTAGTATTTATGAAGCTCTTAGTTTTTCCTTGTCTGAGAAGTTCTTTTTTCTTCCTTTGATTCAGAATGATAACCTTGCTATATAGAGTATCCTAGGTTGTAGGTTTTTCCCTTTCGGCATTTTAAATATGTCATGCCACCCTCTGCTGGCCCTTCAGAAAAAACCAGTCAAAATAAACAAAGAGTCTTGTTTTCCCTTGTACATGCCTCTCTGCTTTTCTCTTGCTGTCTTTAAAATTCTCTCTAACTTCTGCTGTTTTAATTATGATATGTCTTGGTGTGAGTCTGTTTGGGTTCATCTTGTTTGGGGTTCTCTGTATTTCCTGTACCTGGATATCTGTTTCCTCCTTCAGTTTCAGTAAGTTTTTAGCCATAATTTCATCAAATACATTTTTGAACCCTTTCTCTCTTCTCCTATAGGACCCCTATAGTGTGAAAGTTAGTACATTTGGTGTATGAGAGAGATCTTCAAGTGTCCTCACTTAATTATTTTTCCTGTTTGCTGTTCTGATCAGGTGATTCTGTTATACCATCTTCTAGATCACTTATGCATTTTCTGTGTCACCTACTCTGCTGCTGGTTCCTTCTAGTGTGTTTCATTTCATTTGTTGTATTCTTCAGCTCTGACTGGTTCTTTTCTCTCTTTTCTAGTCCCTTGTTAAAATTCAAATTGTGTTCAGCTGTTCTTTTCTCAAGTTCAGTTACTATTTTTGTTAATAATTCTTGAATTCTTCACTGGTAAATTATTTATCTCTATTTTATTAGTTTTTTCAGGATTTTTTTTCTCTTTCATTTATAACAAATTCCTTTGTCTTCTCATTTTGTTTATCTTTCTCTGTTTCTATCACATTAGTTGAAATAGTCACCTGTCTGGTCTCGAAGGGATGTCCTTGTGTGGGAACCTCCTGTGCGATTTTTGTGTGTCCACTGGCTTTGCTGGGGGAGCTGGATCTGGTGTGAACATTGGGTCATATCTTCCCCCAGGATGTGTTGGCAGCTAACAACATGGTAGGGGGTGGGGCTGGAGATGAAGGGGCTAGAGCTAGAGCCAGGGCCAGGTGTGAACCAACTTTCTCCTGGGTTCAGCGACCATCATCGCTCTATCAGGGGCAGGGCAAAGAAAAGGTCAGCTCAGTGTACTTATCTTCCTGGTGTCAGACCCTAGGACTGGGTACCCAATATGTGGTTACAACCCCTCACTCCCTTGGGAGGATCTCTGAGCCCGTGTAATACCTTTAACTCTTCTATATCCCCTCCCGGCAGTGCTTGTACCAACCTGATCACTCTCTTCCCTTCCTGCCTGACTTTGTGTGGCTTTCACGGCCTTGGTTGTAGCAGTCTTCCTGCAGGTCTCCAGGTTGTTTCGAGTGGGAATGTTCCGCATGTAGATTTATTTCGATGTGTCTTCCTACTCCACCATCTTGATCTCAACCCCTGATTAGTGATCTTTGATGTGACTGTTGCAAAAAGATTACAGCCTGCTGAAGGCTTAGCAGTTAGGTATTTCAATTAAGGTATATACATTAATTTTTTGACAGAATGCTATTGCACACTTAATAGACTAGTAAACCTAACTTTTATGTACATTGGAAAACAAGAAAATTTGTGTGATTCACCACTTATTGTGATATTCGCTTTATTAAAGCAATGGTCTGGAACCAAATGCATAATATCTCCAAGGTCTGCCTGTATAGTATATAAACAGTATAAATTTATATGAAAATTAGTTATTGACTTGTGCACCTAATATGTGATCACCTTTTAAAACAGATTATGCAAATTAAATAAGTTGAAATCTTAAAATTCCATCTTATAAATAACCACTTTTGATACCTACCTGGAATGATTTGGTTTCTGTTCAAACATATAGATTGTATTTTTTTTTTCACTGAACATATATGAAATATCCTTGTGTGCTAATAAATGCAGATTTATAACATCATTTTTTTTACTTTTTGTTTTCAGATAATTTTAGACTTACAGGAGGCTTGCAAATATAACATTTACTTAAGTTTCCTACATTTAACTTAGTGGCAGCTTCCTTGGATCTATTAGGCTTCCATAGAAGCACATAGTTTTTAGCTTTTGTTTTTTTCCCTGAGCCATTTTGCCCAACTAAAAACAATTGATGGACTTATTTTATCCACAGTTAATAACAGTCGAGGAAGGGCTCTGTCCTTCATTCGATCCTTGCTTTTAAACTTTATTTTTGTAGATCAAATCCCACTGTTGTTTTAATCTCCTAGTATTTGGAGATTAGCAGCTGTTTCATTTTACACTTGGCAAATCTGTAAATTTATGGGCTCTCTCTCCTTTCATGACTCCTTGCAAATCAGCCAGTTCTTTTCTGAGCTCATGTTTCTTGCTTCACCTTATCAAACCCAGCAAACAGCAAACCCCACGCACACCTGATGCTGAGGCCTCCACCCTCAAGTGCAGGATCTGCCCTCCAGATGTTACCTGGAAATAATTTCAGTGAACCTTTCCTCATTCTTGCAGTCTCAGATAAGAGTGTCCTTCCTGCTCTTTGCCCAACCCCCACGGCCACATCTACATAAACTAATATCATTTACAATAGCAACCCACTACTAGATACCCATTTCATTTTTTTTTCAGTATATATTTTTAAATTTATTTATTTATTTATTTTTTGGGAGCCTAATTACTTTACATAGATACCCATTTCTGGGTCAGTCACTGTAAGCTCAGTTGTGCTTTGGTAACAACTTTAGGATTGCAGTGGTTTACACAGGTGTATTGCGCACTCTCCTTTTGGGCCTATCTTGGGTCGTTAGCGGCCTGTGGAATGCAGACTGATGGAGTGGTCCCTGCAGAAAATGTTGCAGGTGGGCAGGGGTGGAGGTGTTATGGAGGACTGTGCAGTGCCCATCAGGCTCCCTCCAGGAGGTGGCAGGACACTTCTGCCTGCTCTTTTATTTGCCAAAACAAGGCTGTGGCTTCATTCCCAGGGGCAGGGGGGCCACTGTCACCCATCACCTGGAAGGAGGCCGGACTGCCTCAACAGCAGCAGCAGCGGTGACCATAATATCCTTTTGTTGAAATTATCAGCTTCCATTTTTCTTCTTAGAAACAGAGATGTTATGACCATCCTGTGTCCATACCTCTGTTTGATCCTAACCTTTCATTTTTCTGAGGATAAGTTGATAGACATAGATTAACTATGTTAAAATGTTTGATGTCGAGGCTGCTACTGGCCCACACGGCACGTCTCTGTGTACAGATGGGAAGCAGGCAGGCGGGTTTGTCAGGTTGGTGGCCACTTGGGGTCAGCAAGAAGGTGGGGTCCTTCACAGCCCGGGCCTGGGGTATGTTTTGGCTGGAGACTGGCAGCTCAAATTCAAGCTCCACTGGCCCTCCTCCCCTCAGAGGGTAAGGCAGTGTACCACCTTAGCTGTGGGAAAGATTTACCAAAAACCCGGAAAGTGCAGGTTGCCATTCAGAACCAGTTCGTGCTTTCAAAAACCACTCGTGTGTACTGACTTGCGAGCAGTAAGTGAAGAAAGGCCCAGAGTAGAAACATTCATTGTATAAAATTCCTTCTAATCTGTAAACGATATTGAGTTTCTGGATAGAGCACGACACAACAGAAAAACGTGACTGAAATACACCAAATCTCCTGGTGTTTGATATCTTATTTGTGAAACGGAAGCTGCCTTCCTTAGAATTCTGTGGTTTTATCAATGCTGGCTTCTCCAGACTTGTAGCAAAATCTCTCAGGAGAGCTGTGGGTGTTTGGGAAATGAGCCAGAGTGGTGTGAAGACAAAGAGGAAAATATGTAATGGCTGAACTTGGAGGAAAAGCTCTGGGCAGCAACCTGAGTGACCTTGAAATAGGTAGGGCTTGGAAACCCGCAGGCTCGAGACCCTGTCATATGACGCTGTCATAGAAACCACAGTGTTCATAGCCTCGGTCCGGACATACCAGGAGCTGCCTCGCTTTGTTATTCATTTCCGACTTGGGTTCCCATGAATGCAGTTCTACAGTTTTATTGTTTTTGTGAGTTCAACTAGAGAGGGCAGTTTGGCTTTTTAAATTTCTTTATTCACTTGTCTTTTTATATGTGTTGTTGCATGACAGGTTCGGGTCCCCTTTCTAGTGCCGTCCTCTGAACATGGAGTGGGTGGGCCCTGCTGGCTGTCATCCATGCCGATTCCATGAGGGTGGGACCTTGTCTCCCACCATGGTGGACCCTACCCTGTGCACTTCTCAGCACCTGCCTTAGAACTTACTGGTTGTTTCAGTCATGTTTTACTGATACGATGCATGGTTTTTTTAAGTACTTAAGGCAGTTGTCCGGAGAAGGCGATGGCACCCCACTCCAGTACTCTTGCCTGGAAAATCTCATGGGCGGAGGAGCCTGGTAGGCTGCAGTCCATGGGGTCGCTAAGAGTCGGACACGACTGAGCGGGCCTTGGTTGAAGGACAGTGGCAGAGGGGCCAGAAGCTCCAAATGCCTAAAGAATCGGAATGTCCATTATCCAGGTGACCCAGAGCTGGTACCTTGCTGGGAAGATGTGTCTTCATCTGTAAGAGAGGATGAATGTACATCACTCCGCTGCCCTCCGGGATGGCCGTGATGATTAGGTGGAGGACAGATGTGAGGGGTCACCCACATTTGGGGCCACGAGCTCACAATGGCAGAGTGGTTGCACTGTGAGCCATCTGATTCATAGCTCTTTGTGAGGGGCTGTTACTTTTGCTGCTAAAGTTGGCTGCCCATAAAGCACTGTGCCTCAGAGGGAGCAGAGCGCAGGGTATAAGCCACCATCTGCCCTGCAGTTTGGGAATGTGGGAAGGACCACCCTCCCTCAAGAAGCCCTGATCCTGTTGGCAGAGAGCAGGCTGCAGATAAGTGTCCATGTGTGGGGAAAAACTTGACAAATGTCCTGGCAACATCACAATAAATGTGACTGGGAAATTTTCACAAATGTCCTGGCCAAGAGTATTTGGGGAGACATTTCCACATGGCGTGGATTTGGGCAATTGCAAACCTCGTACAGCATCCTGGGCCTCCTGAGAGGCAGGGGCAAGGCTGGGAGTTCTCATTTGTGCCTCTCCTGAGGAACCAGGGACAAATGCTAATAAGGAAGGCCCACTGCCTCCTTCGCAGCCTCTGGGACTCCAGAGCCGGGACAGGTGACCCTGAGCGAGCGGAAGGTCCTTCCCATCTTAGCAAGGGAGGTCAGTCACCCAGAGCTGTTGTGTCACAAATACTTGGCCAGTGTGTACATGGATTCATACCTGTGTACATATTAACAGGTCAGGAAACATGGAACTTGGCATAATTTTTCAATTCCATTTTCTTAAATGTTAGAATCCATCTTTATATCTTAGCGTTGCTGGAGTTAGGATGTCGGGGGCATGCCATGACCAGGGTGGGCAGGCCTTCCAGCTTTCCAGGCTTTTGACACCCAGCAGGCCTGTGTCCCAAGCCTGGGCAGTGGGGCGGGCCCTGGAGGATGGTTCTGCCCTATGAATTGTGACTGGGAGTGATTGTGTGTCTCTTCCAGGCTGGAGTGTTGGTGTGAAGGTGTGTGACCCTTCAGAGCTGTCCTGCCCTCTGCTTGGTGATGAACAGTGTAGGGGTGGGGTGGGGGCTGCCCCATCAGTCTCTGGCCCTGAAGTGGGAGAGGTCCTAGAGCACCACCTGATTGACTTCAGCGCATCATGACTATACTGCAGGGTCTGGAAATGAATCAGGTGGGTGTGAGCTGCCAGGGTACTGGCTGGAACTGATGCTCTCACTGCTTTTTCCTCTTTTTCCCTTTTTTTCCCCCCTTTCCTCTCTTTTTCTCTACAAGCTGTTATCAGACTGATCCTGTATCTTAGAACCAAGACAGTATGATAATTCCTCTGGTTGGTTTCCAGCTTTCCTGGCTAAGGAATCTTCAGGCATTCTCAACAAAACCGGAAAGAAGACACTTGTCTGCAGTGGCAGGAACTGGGCATGCGCATTTCAGGATATTCTTATTTATTGAAACATGTTGAAAACTAAAAAACTCTGCAAAAATGGTGAACCTGGAGGTTTCCCCATTTATGTTTCATGATGCAAAAATAGGTTCCCTTAAAAGATAATGCTTTCCTTCAGTAAATTTGGGAAAATATTCTATATTCTCAGTTTGTCCTTGAAGATTAGCAGTGCCCACTATAAGATCAAAGGCTCTGAGAAGACCTGAAGTTTAGTCAAGCGGAATCCAGTATTTTTCAATCCTCCTCTACCCCAGCCCCATACATCTCTCAGGCGCAGTGTTTACAAGGAAGTTAGTACATGAAATGTGCAATTTGCCGAATCCTGGTGCCGTAGAATGGTGCTTGATCCCATCTAAAAGCTGCAGGATGTGTCATCAAGGAAGTCATTAGGATATAGTGTTTATTATGACATAGTTATTCCTTTTCTAGTCTTTTCTAACAGCAATTTTTTTGTGCTCCATCTGTATACAAGGCTTCCTATCCTGGCTGTACATAGAACACTCATGTCCAGCCCAGGACCCTGTGCATGAGTGTCAGTGTGAGGAGGGCCCCCGGAAACCTGCAGGTCCCTGGCCGTCACCAGCACCCGCACAACAGGGCTGTCCTGGCACAAGGCCTGGGGATCAGCATGGAGAACATGCAGTACATGACAGATTCCCTGACCTGTGAGAGACCCCCCTACCAGATGCCTTGCTTCTGCCCTCTCTCTGCCTGGGGCTGGGTTCTGGAAGGTCCTGGCCCGGAAGACCCAGCGTGGGACCCCAAGGGAGCCCACATGATGAGTCTAGACCTCATGGCTGTGTTTGTGTGCTTTAGAAACGACAGCTAGGCACCTGTATTTTAGTGGAGGCCATCACGTGTTAGGGCCAAGGCCACTGAGGACCACGGGGAGAGTTCGCCAAGGTGGCCACTGTGAGGCTGAGGGGTGGGTAGGGGGCTGGGGGCCAAAGCCCTGGACAGGGCTGTGCTTCCTGCGAGGCTTGGTGCACAGTGGAGGGCCTGGCCTTCGCACCTGTGGCCGGGTACCCGCACAGTGGTGCGATGGAGGGAGATGCTGGTGGGGATGGCAGGAGAGGGGACTTCACAGCAGCTGGACAGGCTCTTCATCATGGATGCCTTGCCTTTCAACTGTCATAAGAGGGATCTGGACTCCTTTGATGAGGCAGTTCTTCTGGAATTTGTTCAGGTTCAAAAGACATAAATTGGCCCTTTAATCGGGCCATGACATGACTTCAGGGCTTGAGTTTTAACCGTGCTGTGAAGCCTCTCCCAAGGCTGCAGCTTCTCTCCTGCAGCAAGTGCTGCTGGAAATGAGGCAGAACAATTCAACTTCTGCCCCTTTTACATTCAGATGACCTTGTGGTGGCTGAACACAAGGTGCTGTCCTCGGCCAGCAGATCTGTAGCTGCCCGATTCTGCAGGTCAGCACCATGGGCACAGGGCCTCCGGGGAGAGTGGTAAAGCCCCAGATGGACGTCCTGGAGATGGGTTCAGCGGGGACATTCTGGTCTGATACGGCACTGGGTGTGGTGATTCAGGGATGCTTACAGAAATATGGAAGTGCGGTCCCATTCCCAGGGTATCTTCGTTAATGCTCCCCAGGTGCGCCAGCTGTGCAGCTGGGGTGTGAGGCTGGGGACGGGACTGAGCAGGACTCAGGTCAGCGCCTCGCCCTTGAGTGCTGAAGAGCGGCTCTCAGGGACCCAGCATCTTCCTATCTGCTCACTCCTCCCCCACCAGGTCTACTCGGGCCACCCTGTGTGGACGGGGATGTGATGAGCGAGACACTGGCCCATCAGCACCCCTCTCTTCGCTCCACCCAGCCTAGGGACCTCACTCCCAGCTCTCCCCGCCTCCCTGGCCGAGGCCACGCCTCTCCCTGCAGCATGTGGGCCTAGGTGGACTCCGTGGGCCCAGTGCTTCCCGTGCTTCCCTGCCCCCCAGCCCTGGGAGCGCTTCTCCAGCTGCCTGCAAGATGCTTTCACCTCCAATGCCCACATATGTTCTCATTCCCTTTTTCTTCTCAAAGGACCAAAAGATGTGTGTGCTCATGACACACACACAACATGCACAGTAAGCCACAACTTATCCTCATATGGGCTTCCCTGGGAGCTCAGACTGTAAAGAATCCACCTGCAATGCGGGAGACCTGGGTTTGACCCCTGGGTCGGGAAGATCCCCTGGAGAAGGGCATGGCAAACCACTCCAGTATTCTTAGTTGGACGATTCCATGGACAGAGAGGCTAGTCCATGGGGTAGCAAATAGTCAAACATGACTGAGGGACTTTCACTTCACTTACCTCATATATGTTTATTTATGCTGCACACACCACACACACCACATGTGTGCAGTCACATGTGCACTCACACACACACACCATGCACAAGTGCACTTATGTACATCCATATGCATGCCCCTCCTATACAAAAGAGCCCAAGGAGGTGACAGTCTGATGCACTAAATGTCCTTGATCCCTGTTGATAGGGGTAAAGGACAGGGTGGAAAGCCAATCAGCGACAGCCAGCAGACTTTGAAGGCTCCCTCCAGCTCCCTGAAATGCCACGTACAGTGGCCTGGGATGCAGTGTGAGAGTCCAGGCTGGACCTTCTCCAGGGATCAGGGTCAGGAGCTCGGAGGAGAGGCAGGGGCTTTGCTCAGCCA
This sequence comes from Bubalus kerabau, assembly GCF_029407905.1. Lineage (NCBI taxonomy): Eukaryota > Metazoa > Chordata > Mammalia > Artiodactyla > Bovidae > Bubalus > Bubalus kerabau. The sequence goes on from NC_073642.1 coordinate 30,502,479, forward strand.
TTGACCACCCTGTCCATACAACTCCTTTCCTGCTGCAGGCCTTGGAGCTGGGCCCCTCCCACCCTACTCTTGGTGGACACCTGCCAGCCCCATTCCCAAACTGACTGCATGGTCACCTGTGTTCTGGTTCTCATCTGTCACCAGGACCCTTGCTGGATTCTTATTCCTGCTGCCTCCTCCCACTATAGACACATACAAGCCACACACATAACCATGTATGCACATACACCACGTACACCCTGTGTACCAGACATCACACCCCTCATCTTCCCCACACCACGTGACATACTGTGCACACCCCCCCAGCATGCATACCCATCACATCAATCACAGGCCCCTGTAATTCATTTATTCACTCTGTCTGCCTCCCTCTGTCCCTGCTCTCCTGTTGCAGCCATCAATGTCTTTCTCTGACCTGAAATATTATTATCTTTTCCACCAAATGTCATTTAAATTGCTCCTAATGGTAGAGACTGAGACAGGAGGTTAAATCTGTGCACCCACTCTGGAGTGCCCATTATGTGCATAATGCATTTAATGCATTTTCTCCTTGGCTCTGCCCCTCCCTCCTCAACAGGACACCCTCAGACCCGGCTCCTGTGGTGTGCACATGCAAGGCTGCTCCATCCGCAGACACTTAGCATGGCATGAGCCTGATTGAATATGGGGCTTTCCCATCAGAAGAAGCCTTGCCTTGCCCTGCTGGGTGTCCTTCAGCGTTCAGAACCTCCTGGGCACAGATGTCAAACTGGCTGACACTGCAGAGCTGAGAGAGACAGGTGTTCATGAGCAATTCCGGAAGGGACCGAGTTAGTCCTTAAAGCACCCATCCTCCAAGCTTAGTCCAGAACCACTGGGGATATGGCTCATTTTAGCAGCACGTAGAGCCTGCTGAAATTACCAGTGGTGATGGTGGTTGTATTAATCAGCTCAGGCTGCCATTACAGAACTCCACAGACTAGGTAGCTTAAACAACAGACATTTATATCTCACAGCTCTGGAGGCTGGATGTCCAGGATCAAGGCACCGGAATGCTGGTTTCTGGTGACGCCACACTCCTCTGTTGAAGGTGGTCACCTTCTCGCCATGTCTTCACCTGGCCTCTTCTGTGCACGCATGGGAGCGAGAGATCTCTAGTATCTCTTCCTCTTCTTGGAAGAACACTGATCTTACTAGATCAGGGCCCCACCCTTAAGACCTCAATTAAGCTTAATTACCTCCAAGGCTCCTATCTCAAGGTATGCTCATGTTGTGGGTTAGGGCTTCAGCAGGTGAATTTGAGGAGCATGCTATTCAGTCTGTGACAGTGGCAGAGTTTTCAGCTCAGCTCTGCTGCCTGCTCTGGCCTCCCTCAACTGCTCTCCCTTGTCTCCTGTGTACCTTTCATGTAGGTAGGTAGCTAGCTTTCTGGAGCTCTGGGTGTGAGCTCACAGTTAGGCCAGCATGCCACATTGGCAGGGATACTTTCTCTGCCTCCTGGAATGGTCTCCCTCCTCCTGCCACCTGATAAGCTGCATTGTCCTCTTCAACCTGACTGCCTGGTACTAAATTCTGCAAGAAGTGCTGGGGAGAGCCTGGTGCAAGTCTTTTGGATCTATCACTGTATCTTTCCCTGGAAATGGGGGAAAAGACACTTGATGTCACTGGGTCCAATTAGATAGACTTTGTGGAAATTTTCAATAGATTAAACAGTGATATTCACAGGAAGATAATTATTGTACCTGTTATCACTGAAAATATCTCAGTGTATCAAAAATCTGTTCAGGTATAAATAACAGAAAACTGACCAGTGGATTGCCTCTCACACATAAGGAAGGAGGTTCCTAGCATTGGTCCAGAGGCTTCACCCTCTGGTTAACATCTCTGTAATTCTCCTGACCACCTGGCCACAAAATGGCTGCTGAAGCACTAGCCATTATGTGCTAGTTCAAGGGAGAAAGAAGGGTCAGTGCCAGCTGTTTATAATTTTTTTTTAATCAATATTGCGAAGATTTCCTAGAAATCTGACAGGGAGGTTTATACTTGGGTTTTACTAGCCAGAGCTGGGTCATATGGCTACCTCTGGCTCAGAGGGAGGCAGAGAAGAACAGTGTTGTCTCACACTAACTGGCATTGGCTTACACTCAGCAAGATCTATCACCTGAGGCCAGGGATGTGAACCCACCACCACCATTCAAACTAGGTTCTGATGGTGAATCAGGAGGGGACTGGTGCTGGATAGATGACAAACAAAAGTAACCTCTCTCATGGGATACGATTTACTGCCTAATAGCTGGGATTCAATGTTGCCAGTGCTACAGAAGCCTGGTGTGCTGCAGTCCATCAGGTCACAAAGAGTCAGACATAAATTAGCAACTGAACAACAAAAGAGCTGCCAGTGGTAGAAAGGTTACTAGATTCTCTGACAGGGACTCTTCACGTGTTTCTTACCTGGGCTGTGAATAGAAAACAGTATGGAGGGTGAGGAGTCAGGTGTGAATCTCACCTGGTGGAACGCAGGTATGGGTCCTGATCCGAGTGTGTCCTCCACTCCCTCCTGCCCACCAGCTGCCCCCTGCCCTCCCTACGCCTGTCTCCATTCCTGCTGGCGTCTGTCTTGCGCATGCTCCATACCTCTCTGTGCCTTGGCTTCCTGTTGGCTTTGCTTTTCATTCAGTCACCACTTTGGTCAACTGTGCAAGAAGTCTAAAAAGGAAAGTGTCTTCAACAGGTAGTGCTGGAAAAGCTGGACAGCTACACAAAGCTGACATGATGTGACTAGAGCACTCCCTCACACCACATGCAGAAATAAACACAAAATGGATTGAAGACATAAACATAAACCTTGAAACCATAAAACTTCCAGAAGAGAACATAGGCAAAACACTCTCTGACATAAATTGTAACAATATTATCTTGAATCAGTCTCCTAAGGCAAAAAAGATAAAAGCAAAAAAAAACACAAAAAACAACCAAAATAAATGGGACCTGATTAAAGTTAAAAGCTTTTGCGTAGCAAAGGAAATCACTGACAAAATGAAAAGACCTACAGAATGGGACAAAATTATTTGCAAATGATGTGATCAACAAGGGAATAATACCCAAAATACATAAACAGCTCATACAACTAAATACCAAAAAACAAACAACTAAATCAAAAGATGGGGAAAGAACTGAATAGCCGTTTCTCCAAAGAAGACATACAGATGGGCAACAGGCACATGAAAAGATGCTCAATATTGCTAATTATTAGAGAAATATAAATCAAAACAACGATGAACTGTCACTTCATACCAGTCACAATGGGGAAGTGACCAATGATTTTACCAATAACAAATGTTGGGGAGGATGTAAAGAAAAGGAAACCCTTGTATACTATTGGTGGGAATGTAAATTGGTGCAGACAACTATGGAAAACAGTATGGAGGTTCCTCAGAAAACCTGAAGTAGAACCACCATATGATCCACCCATCACGCTCAGAGAAAAATGAAAACGAATTCAAAAAAGGTACGTGCACCCCAGTGTTCTGAGTGACACTATTTTCAATAGCCATGACATGGAAGCAACCAAAGGGTCCTTCAGCAGATGACTGGACAAAGATGTGGCATATATGTGTAGTGGAATATTACTCAGGCATAGAAAAAATGAAATGCTGCCGTTTGCAGCAATGTAGATGGACCTAGAAAATACTGTACTTAGTGCAGTGTCAGGCAGAAAAAGACATGCTGTATGGTGTCCCTTATCTGTGACATCTAAAAAATAATACAACTGAACGTATATGCAAAACAGTGACTCACAGATACATAAACAAACTTGTGATTACCAAAGGAGAGCGGGAAGGGGGAGGGGCAAAATAGGAGTATGGGATCAAGAGATACAAGCTACTATTTGTAAAATAGATAAGCAACAATGATACATTGCATCACATAGGGAGTTATAGCTTTTATCTTGTAATTACTTATAATCTGCAAAAATACTGAATCACTATTCAGTATACCTGAAACTAATGTAATATGCTAAATCAGGTGTTGTTAAGTAAAAAGCCAAGTTAAGGAAAGGCAGCATGCTGGGTGCATGATTAAACATTGTAACAGGAAGCGGGCCTGGGGCTCAGGAAGATCAGGGCCCGGCTCCCCTCTCAGGCGCCTGATTGACCTGTGCAGGAGCTCAGCACCGCTGCACTGCACTCATGAGGTGCAGGGTGGGTCTTTGGTTCATTCTTTTATTGACTCTGAGCCTGTGTGAGTGGCCTTGTGTGCAGAGCCACGTGAGGCCTTGGGTCAGGCTGTCCCAGAGCATGAAGGAGATCCGACGGGCTCAGTTGTCTCTAGAAAGGAAAGGGCCCCAGGGTTTCTTGCTCTCGACTTCTAAACGTGGAAACGAAGTCCTAGATATTAATACATGTGCTTGGCCATCCCGAGGCAAAAAGGAGTGGAGTTGGGAAGGATGGCCCCGTGCTAGACTTTGGCTCAGGCACCTTCTGTTCTCCGCGTGTCTTGTTTCGTGAGAAGTTCTTCCCAGCCCTGGATGTGCTCATTTAAACGGGGTGTGTGTTGAGAGGTCCTGGAAGGTGTGTGTGACTGTGGATGCTTGACTGGATTTCAAGGCATGTTGGCTTCATCTTGGGGCCCATGTAATAGGAGGCAGAGTTTTGCTCAATGGAAGGTTACTTTGCTTGGAAATTGTATCCTGGCACCTTGCTGATGGTTTGGCAATTGTCGAATGATGTTTCAATTGAAAATTTTTGAAGGATTTATGAGTTTATTTTCCCCTTTAGATATCAAACTTTTATCTTCTCGGTTGTGGAACAAAATAACATGTGTTTGGATTTTCTCTCTTCTGACTCATAGTCCGTTTGGGCAGCTGTAACCAAAATACCACAGACTGGGCAACTTATAAACCACCGAAATTTTATTCTCACATTTCTGGAGGCCAGAAGCCTAAGATCATGGCCCCAGAGTGGTTGTGTCCTGGCGAGGGACCTCATGCAGCTTGCAGACAACCTGCTTCTCCTGATGTCGTCACATGGTGGGAGGGGTGAGGGAGCTCTGGGGTCTCTTATAAGGACGGACACTAATCTCATTCACAAGGGTTCCACCCTTATGACCTAAGTACTTCCTAAAGGTCCCACCTCCTAATACTGTCATCTGTAGGGATTAGGATGTCAACACATGAATTTGGGGATGAGACAGGCTGGGACCTGGGACCCTTTGCTGCAGTGCTTCAATGCTTGCACTCAGATAAACCTCTCCTCTAGCAACAAAATACAAAGAAACTATAATGGGCTAAAAATAACTGCAATTAGAGCAAATTTGGGACAAGATACAGAGACCAAAACACCCACCTGCCTCTTTTGGAGAGCAGGGAGCAAAAAGCAGGGTACTGCGCATGCCCCCTGCACACAGTACCACCACTGAAGGCCTGGGCAAACCCCCTAAACCACCCCTCCAGCCCGAGCCCTGGACACACCCTCTGCCCTCGCCCCACTGGAGCCAACTTGGGCAGGGAGCAAGCAAGGGACGCTGTTGCCTGTTTTAGTTCACTCTGCTATAAGGACCCCAGTAGTCTTGCCTGAAGTTCTTGTCTGGTCTCTGATCAATTTCTATTGATGAGAAAAGCCAAGAACCCTGGTATGAACATTCAAACCATAGCAGACTCCTTCTCCATGTAAAAGTACCACATGTTCTGAGGTGTCAGCTCTTCAAAAGACAAATGAAAATGGTGCCTAATACCAGTTTTTAAAAAAGCTTTGATTAAAAAGCAACTAGGGGCTTCCCTGGTGGTCCAGCGGCCAAGACCCTGTGCCCTCAATGCAGGGGGCCCGAGCTTGATTCCTGATCAGGGAACTAGATCCCACATGTCACAACTAAGACCCAGAGCAGCCAATAAATAAATACTTAGAAATTGGCAACTATAGGCCGGGAAACTTCCTCTGGATCAGTAAGTATAAAAACAACCTTTTGGTCGGAGAGACTCTCAGAACTGGATGGTTTCCCTCAGTCCTTGGGAGAGTTCAGGTGACATGACATAGACCGTGGGGTGAACAGTATCCTAGGGGAGTCTTGTCACTCCCTCCTGTGTGCCATTTGCTTGTTTGTTTTCTGATCTCTGATTCCAGGTCCATTGTACTTCTGTGAGAATCTAATCACATGTAGCACATGCGCCGCTGGGAGACCAGCTAAGGTGGGGCTGTGCTTGCACACAGCAGAGGGGCCTGTGCTGCCGACACAGCTGTGGTGCCAGCAGGGCCTCACAGCCTCACCAAGCCACTGCAGGCAAGTCGAGCTCTTTCCCCAGGTCCGTCCAGGTGGGAGCTGGGGTGTGTCCTGGTCAGCCCCTGAGTCATTTTAAGCCCAGATACTTTTATTGGATGTATATCGCCATTTTTTGGCTGCTTATTTGGGGCCAAATTAGAATGCCAGTTGGAGACAGTCAGAAGAATAGTACATAAACGCTTCATAATAGGAACTTAGAGTTAAAAACAGACATTAAATAAGTTCTCAAACCACAGTGACTTGTAGTAACTCACAGTAACTCACACAGGCATAGTCACACACCTTTTCCAACATGTGTATATGAGTTTGCATGTGTGTGAATACGTGTGTATGTGAGTGTGTATATGTGTGTGTGTGTCAGTATGTGCATGTGTCAGTGTGCACATGCACACACACATCTGTTTCCCTGCTCTACCACATGTGAAGGGTGATGACAGCGAAGAGCCTGGGGTTCGGTGGACGGGAGGCCTAGTCTGTACTGTAGCTCCTGTGAGGAGGTTACTTGGTCTCTCTGAGACTCTGCAGCCCCTGTGTGTGTTGGGGAATGATGTCAGTGACCCACCGTCCAACCCTGCGTTGGGATTATATGAAGCAATGCTGTAAAAACACTAGTACATTGCCTGGCACAGAGGAACTGGCAAATAAGGGATAATTGAATTGAATGGACCCAGAGGTTTACTGATATCTACCAGCAAGAGAGGGGGACCTGGGGTTGGGCGGCACATACGACCCAAGGCCACCACCCCCTATTTTCTGGAAAGTGGGAGAGCCATGTCCCATGATGCAGGGCAGGGAGGGGTCTGTGTGTTCTGTGGACCCTGTTGTCTGTTCCCTCAGGCTGTGTCCATTGCTGGCTCCCCAGAGGCAGGGCTAGGAGAGCAGCAACACCTTTCCAGTGGGAGACCCACTGCTCCTGGCTTAGCATTTGTACTGGAATTGTAAGTACTCTGTAGTCACTGTTATTGATTAGACAGTGACAGGACATCTCTCTTTTTAATAAAGGAACTGATTTCCCTACATGATCTTGGGATACCAGGAACAGGCACTGGTACTGACAGGGAGACAGGTGGGTGTGAACCCAGAGCCATCAGTGATCACAACGGGTGCCCTGTGGGTGCACATCTCTTCACCGGTCTGTGAAGAGGTCCGACGAGAAGGCTGGAGTGCCAGAAAACATATGAACAGGTCTTTGTAATCACAGGAGCCTTTAATACCTGCTACCTGTATTCCATAGACTGTATTGAGCTTTGAGTCATTTGCAATGGGTTTAAGAGGTTGGCTTGGATGGTCTCTTCTTATATCTATTGCTGAAAGAATGACTGACTGATTCACAAGGAAGGGCACATGGATGAGAGGCCAGGGAAAGTTCCTGTCCAGAGATGTACTGATAATTGCAAGAGGAGCTACATGCTGCTGGAACTGAATGAGACTCAGAGATCTGTGTTAATACCAGCAAAGGTCTTATACAAACTCTTAACAGAAAATGATCATAGTTCTCTGGACAGAATGAACCTCAGTGGATTGGAAGCCAACAAGAGTTTAGCATAATATAATTTAGTTTTACGGCCATGATCACATTAGATTAGTTGGAATGAAATTCCCAAATACATAGAAAATCTCCAGGTCTCTAAACTTTAATTTGATATACTGCCACATAGAAATGTTCTTAAAATGTATTCTAAATAATATGGCATTTTGAAAATTTGGGGAAGCCAGAGAAAGCCTTGAAAATGTTCATCTTACTCTTCTGGTCTCTCTTCTTGCTTGGTAGCTGAAGGAGTGTTTTTTAATATTTATTGTTAAATTTTCATCTATTTGGCTGCACTGGCTCCTAGTTGTGTCATGGGGGATCTTCAGTTGCAGCATGTGGACTATAGTTCCCTGACCAGGAATCGAACCCAGGCCTACTGCATTGATAGCTTGGAGTCTTAGCCACTGGACCATGATGGAAGTCCCCTGAGGGGGTATTTTAATTGGTTTGTATTTACTGATTGAATGCGGTATTTGTTGTGTACTTTGTTGGGTTTTGGAGCAGGGTGATCCTGAGAGACCCCAGGCTGTCCCTTAGCTGTCAGGACCTGAGAACAAATCCACTGAAGTCGTCCATTCCTCCCAGTGGAGCATCAGGTTGAGACCATAGCTTCTCTTCCTGCTCATGAGAGAAGCACATTCATTTCTAAGTAAAGGTGCTGAGTGTGATGTAATTAGGTCTTGGATTTTGCCAAATAGGAATCTATTAGCTCCTCCCTGTGCCTCTGTTCAGTGACCTGTTGGTAAGTCACAGGCCTCCTTTGAAGGCCATGCTTCCATTCTCCCTCCATGTGCCTGTCCAGACAGATTGAAGCGGTTAAGCCCGCCTATTCTGGGGAGAAGAGATAAGTAGGGACATGGACACGTGGTGAGTGCCTGCCAGCCAGACGCCAGCCCAATACCCACTCAGGCTCTTCCCCTACTTGGGGCCCTGAGAGGTGGGCCAGCCCTCCCCACCTTCAGGGAGGACGCTGGACCCTCAGGAGAGGCCAGAGGGGTCCAGATTGCCCTGTGCCAAGCCTGGCCTTCCAGCACAGGCCCACTGCTGAGCTGCCCACTCTCTCCAGATTACAAGTAACCTGAGCTCGTCTGGCTTTTTCCAGTTCATTAAAAACCAGGCTTAAGGCTCCTTCTGCCTGTGGCACCCTCAGGGCTAGTGAGGCTTCCAAGGGGTTGCCCTCCTGCTTCAATCTAATCCTGGGCCCCCCTCCTCCCCAAGGGCTGGGGTACAGCTGCCATGGCCTTCTAAGTAGTCTTGGGAAGCATTCCTGCCTCCAGCCTGGTTTAGGGGAAGGAAATGGTCAAGGGTGGGTTAAGGGCAGTTCCTGTCTGCTTGTGAAGAGCCTTCCAACACAGTTGCTTTCTGATGCCTGTCTCCTTCCCAGGCCTCCCAACATGTACTTGGGGCAATCGTGTATTTCTTCTGCCTGATACTCCTTTGAAGTGAAAGTGAAGGTCGCTCAGTTGTGTCTGACTCTTTGTGACCCCATGGACTGTACAGTCCTTGGAATTCTCCAGGCTAGAATACTGCAGCGGGTAGCCTTTCCCTTCTCCAGGGATCTTCCCAACCCAGACATTGAACCCAGGTCTCCCACATTGCGGGCAGATTATTTACCAGCTGAGCCACAAGGGAAGCCCAAGAATACTGGAGTGGGTAGCCTTTCCCTTCTCCAGGAGATCTTCCCAACCCAGGGATTGAACCCAGGTCTCCTGCATTGCAGGCAGATTCTTTACCAACTGAGCTATCAAGGAAGCCCTGATATTTCTTTTTTTTTTTTTTTTTTTAGTTTTTTGTGGACATACATGCTTTTATTTTTTTATTATTTTATTTTTAAACTTTACAATATTGTATTGGTTTTGCCAAATATCGAAATGATATTTCTTTACTGATACCTTTTACTCCTTTACCAGCCGCTTTTGTGCCTTTTGTGAGCAGTTCTCTTAGAGTTCAAGAGAAATAGTCAGTGCTTAAACCGAAAGAGTCTGCACACATATGGGGTTGACCTCCTCCGTGAATGGGTTGGATTAACATGCCTTGTACTCATCCCTCTGTGTGTGTGTGTGTGTGTGTGTGTGTGTGCGCGTGCGCGTGCGTGCACACACATGCACACACACATGTGTTTATTCACACATGCTCGCAGGCACTGTCCAGCCCGGAGTCAGTGTGCTCAGAGCGTCACATGATAGCTCCTCTGTATGTGGGGCGTCTGCCAGCTCCCTCCCGTACACCAGAACTGGGCCCCCTCCATGCCGGCCTCACCTCAGGACCAATGCAGTCTTCTGGCAGACTGATCTGGTTCAGACATCAGGCCTGGCTCACAGCACCAGACTGAGAATTGTGCAAAGCGGAGGGGAGGTCACTGAAGGGTAAGGCAGACATGACCCCTGGCAGAGCACTGTACTGAGATCTGAGGTCTGTACAGGGAAGGTAGGAAGGGGGAGAGTACAGTCCCGGGGAAGGAGCTGGGCAAGGCAGGGGGAGTGCCCTGAGCTTCAGAAGGGAGAGCTTCCTGGGGAGATCCTAGTTCGGAGAGTGGGTGGGCACCCCAGTGTGTCCTGTTAGCAATAGAAGGGCCCTGTGGGGACTGTGCTTTTAGGACTGCGTCCCAGGGGCTTTCCCCAACATGCTTTAGGGGGAGTGCAGGGTACAGGGGGATGGACACCTCCTCTACCACCCTGCTCTGCAATTTGACTCCCAGCTTTTTATGTAGTTCCTTTCCAAGAAAGTGCTGCCTCAGAAGGGTCTAGGAGCCTTTGCAGAGCTGAGGCACAAAAGGGCAGATGATGACCAGGACAACACCAGGATTCGGGTAGATTGACTTCACCTCACAGGACAGAAATGTGTATCTCCCATCTGTCACACTCTGCCCCCTTGTAGGCCAGGGCAACATCCCTCCTACCCTCCAGTTGGAGACTGACCTGCCATCCACTGTCATCACCCTGACCTGCCCCACAGGGACACTTTGATGCCCGGGAGAGACATGTGGAGCTGGGTGACTCGACTCTGGGCTGAGAACTCCTGAGTTCTTCCCTTGGAGCAGCTCCCTGGGGCAGTGGGCAGTAGCGGGTGTTTGCAGTTTCTAGGGCTTTTCGCCTGGCTTAGCCTTGTGGGGCAGGCAGGCATCACACATCAACTACTGCAGACCGTTGCTCTCAGGTGGTCACTGCAGAGGGCGTTTAAGTGACAAGCTGTCTGAGAACAGGGAGACGGATCTCAGAGGCCAGTCTTTCAAGTTATAATTAAAACTCTGATTCAGCCCTGTGGCTCTGCAACATGTGTGGGAAAAAAAAGTGGCTCCTGTTGGAGCTGAGGCCACCCAAGGGACAGGCTTCAGACAGGGTGCTGGCCTCCTGGAGGTCCTCAGGAGGATGAACGCAGCGGGGCCCTCAGCCTCCCCGGAGACCCCAATCACTAAGCTCAGAAAGAGGGTGGCTGTGGCATACCCAGGGAGGAGTCTGAGCCACCAGTGTCTTAGGGACAACAAGGAACAAGCTGAACATACACAATTTTCAAGAAATATTTCGTGAATGAGGAAGACATAAGAGGAAAATGACGTTTTGCAAATGCCTTTTTTTTTTAACAGTTCTACTTCAAGATTTTGAAGTGATTCTGAAGTCTGATGTAGAAAGATGTTTTTAGTCCTGATCCCTGAGCAGCAGGCCCTGTGCCACAGAGGCGGATATTTCCGGCCTCTTGATCAGAACAGCCAGTGCCAATCGGAGGTGCTCCGCTCCATGACCCAGTGACTTGGCCCATTCTGAGCCTCTGTCATCTTCTCTAGAACATGATTACTGGTTGTGGGGATGAGTGGCTTTCAGCTGTTAAGATTTTTTAAAATTTATGTTATTAAAGTATGGTTGATTTAACAGGGTTGTATTAGTTTCTGATGTACAGCATAGTGATTCAGTTATACATGCCTGTGTGCTAAGTCACCTCAGTCGTGTCCGACTCTTTGCAACCCCGTGGACCATGGCCTGCCAGGCTCCTCTGTCCATGGGATTCTCCAGGCAATAATACTGGAGTGGGTTGCCATGCCCTCCTCCAGGGGATCTTCCTGACCCAGAGATTGAACCCACGTCTTCTGTGGCTCCTGAATTGTAGGCAGATTCTTTACCACTGAGTCACCTGGGAAGCACTCAGTTTTATATGTGTATATAGATATAGATATTCTTTTTTGGATTCTTTTCCATTATGATTTATTGCAGCATATAGAGTATAATTCCCTGTGTGAAGATAAACGAAGATAAATAAGTCTTCGTTATTTATCCATCCTATATATAATAGTTCACACCTGCTAATCCCAAACTCCCAATCCTTCATTCTCTCCCTACCCACCCTCCTCTGGCAACCACAAGTCTCTTCTCTATGTCTGTGAGTCTGTTTTTTAGGTAAGTTCATTTGTGTCATATTTTAGATTTCACATATAAGTGATATCATATGGTATTATCTTTCTCTGTCCAGTTTTCACTTAGTTTGATAATCTGTAGGTCCATTCATGTTGCTACAAATGGCATTATTTCATTCTGTTTTAGGGCTGAGTGATATTCCATTATATATATGGACTGCATCTGCTTTACCATTCACTTTTCAATGGACATTCAGGTTGCTTCCATGTTTTCTGGCTATTGTAAATAGTGTTACTATGAACATTGGTGTGCATGTATATTTTCTAGTTATGGTTTTCTCTGGATATTTACCTAGGAACAACAAAAATCGTAACTCTCCTTTTACTTTTCTGAGGAACCACCATGCTGTTTTCCATGGTGGCTGCATTGACTTCCATTTCCACCAGCAGTGTAGGAGGGTTCCCTTTTTTCCACACCCTCTCTGTCCTGTTAGTATTTTCAATTGCCCTGGCATGCCCTGCTCAAGTAAAGTCTTATCCACAAAAGTCACAGGACACAGGCCCATCCATGAATCCTCCCCTCCCTCAGCCAAAAGGGTGCCCAAAGGCCTGGGGGGTTTCGGGGGTTCCCTCTCACTCTGGGATGGTGCAGAACCTGACAACCCAGCTGTCTTTGCACTGACTCCTCAGAGGGATTCAACTCATGCCTGAAAGATTTAGACCTTAAATAGTCCATATATAATTGTTTTGTGTGAAATCAATGGTAACTGCCTTCCAAAGACCACATTACAAAGAAGAAATAACTATGACTTCATTTCTTTCTTTTTCCTATCAAATAACTCAATTCATTAACAAAAAGATGTAGGATGTTAATATACCCCCAGCCGAGTTATTCCTACAGGTCATATGTGGTGCAGCTAGATGGAATTTTAATAACATCAAATTTACTTCGTAGTTACTTCTGTTGTGAATATTGGCATAACTGAGTATAATGTGAGATTAAAATATTATGCCTTTTTGTAATTTCATGTAAAAGCTATCGATAAATAGAAGATAACTACACTGTTGGAACATGGAGGTTACATGATACTAAAGTAGCATTACTTTAATATGATATGTAGACACACATTATGTTTATTCCAAATCGATGCTGTTTGGCTGATTGTTTCAGGTAAACACTGTATGTATATAGATAGATAGACTGATATATATATGTATATGTACTTTATATAGTATATGTATATAATCATATTTATTATCATTGGTATATGTAATACATTATTTTATTCTAGCTTTATATATTTATATAAAGAATCATCAGTCACACAACATAAGTTTAGGATTTAAAAGTATCCTGATTTCTCTTGACTTTTAGTTGCAAACTGAAATTAATCATAGTGAACCTCATATTCCTGTGCACACACACACATATGCAACACAATTTTTCCATAGAACATTTTAGCACTCACAAAGTAAATGATGTTTAGCCTAATTTGGTTTTTTTTTTTTTTTTTAAGAGCTTTAAGATGTTACTGTTGTTCTAGAAATGCCATTTTATGTACTTTGAGAAGAACGTCTGTCTGTGTATCCATGGTGACGGCCCCTGCTCGTTCCCGGCTGGCAGCCTTCAGGCCCAGGAGCCGTCCTGATGGGCCCTCTGAGTGCTGAGCTCCCAGCAGGGCTGGGTTCTGGGCAGTCTCGTTTTCTGTGGCAGCCCAGAGCTGGTGGGGACAGAGGATCAGTGCCTTGTCCTGTGGGCCTGGCCAGAGGCGAGAGGAGAGCACCTGTCTGTGCTGAGGGCGTGGCTTGTCCTCACACCTGGGCCCTGTCCTCTGGAGCTCCACCTGGCAGCCCTGCCCAGACTCCGTCCTGCTTGTGCTCCAGGTGGGAGGGGTTCCAGCCCTTGTTCACTGGGAGAGCTAATTGCAGTGTGGGGTTTCTGGCCGTATCTGCTTTCCGGAACCATTTGTGGAAACCTGATTCCGTTCTTTTCAACAATGCGGCTGCTGGATAATGCCGTACATTAGGCTCTGTGTATGCGTGTTTCCTTTCGGTGGTGATTGCTTCCTGGTCTGGTGGTCTCTGGCTCATCATTCAGAGGCCTGAGAGTGTGTGTGCAGCATCTATGGAGGGGGCCCAAGGATGTCTACGCACATGAGTAGAGCCTTCAAATGACTGTACCACAGGCGGAGTCATCTGTGGACGCCTGTGGCTCCTGACAGCAGGACTCAGTCAAGGGCTCAGCCAGCCACTTGTTGGGAATCTTAGACGAGTGAAAAAAACAAAAACTCCAGTCCTGGTTTTTCTGTGCTGTGAACCAGGTGTGACATTCCCTTCACAGCTTCTTTCTCGGAAGGACAGGAGGAACTTGAACTTCCAACAGCAGGAGGCTTCTGGGGTCCTGTGGACAGGGAAGCAGGACTCAGCCCTGAACGTGGCTCTGTGCAGCCACAATGGGGAACCTTGGGAGGCTGCCACCAGGGGTTACAGGAGCCTAGCCACGGGGGCTATGGGGCCAGCTGGCTGCTCTGCCCCTGCTGGTTCCATCACTGTGACCCTAGAAACACTAAGGTGGTGGCCCCACAGAATCCTGGGGACACCCAGCCTCGGGGAAGACAGTGAACATAAGGCCCAGCATCCCTCCTCTGCCTCCATCACGGGGCAGGTTGGGGTGCCCTGGGCCACCATGACCCTGGCCACAGGCTCTGGCCATTCCTCAGGTAGATCAAAGTGTCCTTGTCTGACTGAGCCTTCACTGAGCCTACACTGAGCCTACACTGGTGTGGAGCCCTGGGGCTTTTGTCTCAACAGTGTGCTGAGCTATAGCATGGGCCCTGATTATTTCCAGACCCCATGTGTTCATGCCTTAGGCATGTCCAGCACTTCCCTTCCACACTCGGATGCTAAGGCCCAGCTGAACAAAGGTGGAGCTTCTTCAGGGAACACTGGTCTGCCAGTCTCTCCAGCCAGCCTCCCATCCAGCCTCTGTGAAGGGGTACACCCCCTACCAGGGGTGCAGGACACTGGAAAAATATGCAGGTATCTGCCCACCTGCTGAGGACAGTGACGACGGGCACATCAGGATGGGACAGACACAGCCATTGCAGGAAGGTTTCCTTGAGGCAGTGACTATGACTTTCAAGTCTGAGGGATGAGTAGGTGCAAAAGAGGTGAAGAGGGGAGAAAAGAACATTCTGGCAGCAGGAGCGGCCTGTGCGGAGGCCCTTCAGCTGGAGTGGAGAGTGTAGGAGGTGCTGGGCAGCACAGGGCAGCGCTAGGTGTTCATGGTAGGAGTCGACCAGTGGGAAACATTGATGGGTTTTCGAGTGCTGACAAAGAGCAAGGTTTCTTTGTGTCTTGAGAAGGGACCTCTTTCTGGGCTTGGAAGGCTGCCTGGCTTTGGTAAGGTTAAGGTGGACCTAGCTCCAGGTGGGAAGCCCTGCTTGGCACAGAGATGGAGTCAGGTTCTGTTTCTTCCTCCTCCCGCTTCCACATCTGTCTCCACCCCTCAGATCCTCCCAGCCCTTCCAGAAGTCTCCCGAGATTTTGGCTGGTATGTCTCTGGGTCTGAGTCTTCTGAACACACACACATGGCGTGTGCCCCAGTGAGCATGTGTCCCTGGAGGGGAGGCCTGTATGCAGCTGACTCGCCCGAGCCCATTACCCCCCAGGCACACGGTAGACATGTAGTGGGACCAACAGTGGATGATGGATAGAGGTTCTGGGGAAGCAGGGAGGAGAGTGGATCTGTCAGACCTGCATTTGAGTCATCTTCCTAACTCTTCCTGTCTGTTTCCCCTCGGGCAAATTACTTAATGATACTTAGTGTTCTTTAATCTGTAAGAGAGGACCAAACATCTACCTCTGGGTGTTGAGAGCCTTACCTGAGGAGGAGCGTGGCAGTTTGTCATCAAGTGTCCTTCCACTTCGGAGAAGGCGATGGCACCCACTCCAGTACTCTTGCCTGGAGAATCCCATGACGGAGGAGCCTGGTAGGCGGCAGTCCATGGGGTCGCACAGAGTCGGACACGACTGAGCGACTTCACTTTCACGTTTCACGTTCATGCATTGGAGAAGGAAATGGCAACCCACTCCAGTGTTCGTGCCTGGAGACTCCCAGGGACGGGGAAGCCTGTTGGGCAGCCGTCTGTGGGGTCGCACAGAGTCAGACACGACTGAAGTGACTTAGCAGCAGCAGCAGCAGTCCTTCCACTTGAGTGCAAACCAGTGTTGTTACTGTGCTGGGCAGACCCTGCAAGTCCCGGGGGCAGCAGAAGGTCCCTGCCCCCAACACTTGGCACTGCCTAGAGGCCATGTTGCTGGGGTCTGTGCCCGCCCTCACGGGGGGTTGCCGTGTGCACATTCAGGCTGAGTGCTCTTGTGTCGTTAAGAAGCATCCAGCCGCAAAAGGGACGTATATTCCTAGATTCAGGGACAGAGTTCTGCCTGAGTCACAGCCTTCTGCTGGCTATTTGCTCCTACAGCTTCTAAAGTGATAAATACCCTTCTGGCTTCTGCGTCTGAGGTGTGGTTTCTAGGATTAGACTGTAACCTGGGGGCCAGTTGGAAAGCTTGGGTTGCAGGTGAGGAGACCATGTCCTCAAACCTCTGGCCTCCTCAGCCTGTGACCCCCCCGCCGCCCTGGCTGAAAAGAGGCTCCACATCCCGAGTCAACTGGCAGGAAGGCTTTGGGAGAAGCTAGATGTGAGCCGGCAGGACCTGGCCCCTGGCCCCAAGCCACTACTCAGGAGCCGAGAGAAGGAGCATCTTGCTTCTGTTTCTGATTATGTTCTCCCATCTGCAAGTTGAGAAGAAAAATAGAGCTCTGGGACTGGAAAAAAGAAAAAAAAAAAAAAAACTGCCTCTGGATAAAAAGAGGCAGTTTCTGCAAATCCCCGACGTGGGCCCTGGTTCGTCACCGGGCAGCTGGAGACCGAATCAGCTCAGTCGTCATCATCACACATCCCCTCAGTGAGTTCTGACCCCCTCGCCTCCTGAGCCCGACACTGCCCCAGACATGCCACCTTTTCCATCTCGCTGGAGCGACCCCTGATTTTGTGGCTATCCCAGTTCCTCTCGCATCCCTTGTTGCCCCATCGTCTTTTAGGGACACCCGTCAGATGGTTTTTCTCCTCTGCTTGGCAGTTTCTCATCATGCTCACAAGGAAGCGTGTGCCCCCACCACCACGTGACCTCAAGCCCACTCAACCTGGCCCTATCCTCCTGCCCAGGCGCCCCTCTGTGCTTGTCCTCTTGGCTGGGTCCCCTCTGGCAACTCCGGCCTTCTTTCTGTTCTAGGACTTACCCCAGACTCACTCTTGCCTTAAGACTTTTGCACTTTATTTTCTCTCTGCTCAAAAAGCTTTCTCCAGCTGGTTTTGTGACCCTGTCCTGGCCACACATCCCTCAGCTCCCTGTCTCTTCTTTGAGGGCCTCTGTGGCCACCTCATCTCCACCCACCCACTGCGGGTCTGTGTACCCAGCAGCCCTGCCTCTGTGCACCTCTGCTGGCCAGACCGCTCTTTCCCTCGGACCTTTCACAGAGGTGAGACTGTGACTCCTGCAGGTTACACCAGGCTTCTCTCTGCTGCTGCTGCTGCTAAGTCGCTTCAGTCATGTCCGACTCTGTGCGACCCCATAGACGGCAGCCCACCAGGCTCCCCCGTCCCTGGGATTCTCCAGGCAAGAATACTGGAGTGGGTTGCCATTTCCTTCTCCAATGCATGAAAGTGAAAAGTGAAAGTGAAGTCGCTCAGTTGTATCTGACTCTTAGCGATCCCATGGACTACAGCCTACCAGGCTCCTCCACCCATGGAATTTTCCAGGCAAGAGTACTGGAGTGGGGTGCCATTGCCTTCTCCGGCTTCTCTCTACCTGCTCTCAAAGCCACGGGTTTCCTAAATGCAGGGCTTCCCTCTGTGTGCGGCATTCTCATGGTCTCCCAGGAGCTTCATGGGCAGGGGAGCCAGAATATACAGGCTGACTCTTGTGTTTTCTGACCCGGGAGTAACTGGTCATCTTCTTGGGATGCGGTGTCTTGCTGTCTACTTTGGGACTTCTGGGGATGTATGTAGCGGGTTTACTCTTGGCCATCTCCTGGGAGATTTGGTCCTTCTTCTTGACTGGTGCAGTGAGCAGGAGAAAAATCACATCTCAGGCCGAGTAAACATTGACCTCTCTCCTCTGCCTGCCTGGCCAACACTAGAAGCTGCCTGACTTATTTTAGGTGTATGCTTCCTCACTACCCACCTATGAGCATGGGAACCTGCTCTGATTTGTCCATAGCCACAAATCGGGCACCTGGGACAGCAAGCACAGCCCACATCAGGCAGCACTCAGCAAATGCTTATTGAATGGAAGAATGAACTGTGCACACAACAGCACGCAGCTCATAGAAGCCACCTTTTTATCAATGACCTCCCCCATCTCAGAGTTTCCGGGAAGGTCGAATTTACTACGGAGTGAATTGTGGCCCCACCCAAACTTCATCTGTTGAAGCCCACCCTCAGTGGGACTGTATTTGGAGATGGGGTCTTTAAGGAGGCAATTAAGGTTAAAAGAGGTCATGAGGGTGGGCCCCGATCCTTATAAGGAGAGAGACTCCAGGTATGTGTGTGCACAGAGGAAGACCATGTGACGACATAGGGAGAAGGAGCCACGGGCGAGTCAAGGAGAGAGACTTCAGGAGACATCAGACCCCCAGTACCTTGAGTAAATAAATACCTGCTATTTACCCTCCCTTCCCCGCCCCCCGCCCCCACCCCGCCGCGCCCAGTGTTTTCTGATGGTAGTGCTAGCAGACTTGGATAATGTCCAGTAACAGATGTGCTGGGCAGAAATAGTCCAGCACTGGAGACTCAGAACACACACAGACTGTTCCTTGGAACAGTGGCAGTAGGAGCAAATTCTGTTTTTATTTATTTCAGTTATTCAATTAAAATTAAAAAAAAAATTTTTGTTGGAGTAGCTGATTCATAGTGTGGTACTAGTTTCAGATGTACAGCAAAGTGAATCAGTTATACATACACATAGATCTCATTTTTAGATTCTTTCCTATATATGCCATTGCAGAATTTTGAGTAGAGTTCCCTGTGCTCTACAGTAGGTTCTTATTAGTTACCTATTTTATATGTAGTAGTGTGTATAAGTCAATCCTAATCTCCCAATTTATCCCCCCCCGTTATCCCCTGGTAACCAGGTAAAGTTTGTTTTCTACATCTGTGACTCTATTTGTGTTTTGTAAGTAAGTTCACTTGTACCCGTTTTTAGATTCCACATGTAAGCAATATCATATGATATTTGTTTTTCTGTGTCTGACTTCACTTAGAATAGCAATCTCTGGGTCCATCCACGTTGCTTCCTGTGGCATGGTTTTGTCCTTTTTATGGCGGAGAGTAGTATTCCATTGTGTCTGTGTATCACATCTTCTTCATCCTTTCCTCTGTTGATGGATGTTTGGGTTGCTTCCATGTCCTGGCTATTGTAACAGTGCTGTAGTGAACACCGAAGTGCGTGTATCTCTTTGAATTATGGTTTTTTCAAGGCATATACCTAGGAGTAGGATTGCTGGGTATATAGTGTAGGTCTATGTTTAGTTTTTTAAGGAACCTCTATGCTTTTCTCCGTAGTGGTTGTGCCGGTTTACATTCCCACCAACAGTGTAGGAGAATTCCCTTTTCTGTATACC
The DNA here is from genome assembly GCF_029407905.1 of Bubalus kerabau. Lineage (NCBI taxonomy): Eukaryota > Metazoa > Chordata > Mammalia > Artiodactyla > Bovidae > Bubalus > Bubalus kerabau. The sequence goes on from NC_073642.1 coordinate 30,522,297, forward strand.
CTCTCCAGCATTTACTGTTTGTAGAATTTTTGATGGTCATTCTGACCAGTATGGGTGATACCTCATTGTATTGATCATTTTGATTTGCGTTTGTCTAATAATTAGTGATGTTGAGCATCTTTTCATGTGCTCTTTGGTCATCTGTATATCTTCTTTGGAGAAATATTTGTTTAGGTCTCCCACACATTTTTTGATAGTTTTTTTTTTTTTTATTTTGAGCTGTGTGAGCTGCTTTAATATTTTGGAGAGTAATCCCTTGTTGGTTGCTTCATTTGCAAATATTTTCTCCCATTCTAAGGGTTGTCTTTTTGTTTTGCTTGTAGTTTCCTTTGCTGTGCAAAGGCTTTTAACTTTTATTAAGTCCCATTTGCTTATTTTTTGTTTTATTTTCATTACTGTAGGAAGTGTATCAAAAAAAAGATCTTGCTGTCTTGCTAGAATTTATGTCAGGAGTGTTCTGCCTATTTCCTCTATGAGTTTTATAGTGTCCAGCCTTCCATTTAGATCTTTAATCCATTTTGAGTTTATTTTTGTGTGTGGTGTTGGGGAGTGCTGGAATTTCATTTTTTTACATGTAGCTATCCAGTTTTCCCAGTACCACTTATTAAACAGACTGTCTTTTCTCCTTTGTATATTCTTGCCTCCTCCATTATAAATTAGGTGACCATAGGTGCATGGGTTTATCTCTGCACTTTCTATCCTGATCATTGATCTATATGTTTTTGTGCCAGTACCACACTGTTTTGATTTCTGCAGCTCTGTGGTATGCAAGTTTCTGTTTTTGGAAGAGTATTTTAACTTAGGAAGTATGAATCTGTGATTGGGATAGAGTGTGGGTCCTGATGCAGGTAACTCCCTTTGGAGGACCAATAATGTGATTTACAGAAGTAGCCTCAGGGATAGGGCTGTTTGTGCGTCATGGAGGGGGCTGGGCTGTCCATGGAGAGGATCAGAGGAAGGTCCCAGTGGCCTCTTGAGCCTGTCCTCTGACTGATAGGGGGACAAAGAGGCAGCAGGACAAAGAGAGCAAAGCCAGCAGAAGGGGAGGGAGCCCAGCAAGGTTTCAGGTTCCTGGGCGAAGAAGGCCTCCCTGGGGGTAACATGGAATGAAAAACCAGGATTATCAGACTCAGGTCCTTGGAGGTGGCTCTCAAGACTGGCTTTGACCAGAAACAGCCCAGAAATGCCTTGAGCCCAAGGAGCATGGTGCTGATAGGTTCATTCTCCTGAGAAAAGAGGAAAAGCGAACCCAGCTGGGCATCAGGGCAGCAAGGCTCTCCTTCCAGCATTGCCTGGGACTGGCTATGTGCCATAGGGGCTCAGAACCCCACTGTAAGGAAATGAGTGGGTTGGGTAACCTAACTCAGACTGTGGGTTCATGGAGCTGTTTCCTCAAGTGATATCTGATGTCCAAGAACAGCAAATGCAAACTTTGAAACTCGTTAAAGAGTGGACCTGACTTACATACTCTTAGTTGTGGGTCCTTGGAGAATTCAATGAGAAGATATATCTCATGGTATATCCATGTAGTGATCCTGGCTTTAAGAATTTTGACATTACAGGTTAGGATTGTCCAAAATTGGACCCTTTACAGAGGAGCACTATTTATAATTTGCTCTTCCAGGGAAACTGAGCTGTGTGGTTTTCCTGTTTATAAAGGAGATGATATCATTTAAAATAATGAAATTTCAGCTAGAAAGTTAGAGGTTTTATTACTAATAAGGTAATATATTAGGTTAAATATGTATGGCAGTGCCTCCCCCCTCTCCAGGCTGCTTCATGCTCACCAGATGGTAGGCCACCTTTGAAGATGCAGTATTTCTAGTGAGTGAGCTGTCGAAATAGTTCACTGATTCTAAAATGCACGTCTCCCTCATATTCCATCACCCCTGAAGTTGCTGGGAGTCGTGCCCCTGTCTAGGTGCAGGGCTGGTCATGACTGGTTGTCACGGCCCAGGCTTGGGCACACCTGGTCATGGTAGTTTGTGGTATCACTGCTTTGTGTGTGCTGAGTTTTATTTGCTGGCTAAAACATATTCAGAGGGATTACACCTGACCCTGCACTGAAGAGAGATGGTGCTGTGTGTGCAGAAGGAGGCAGAGCAGCGGCACTTGGATTGCAGCTTAATGGAACAAGTAATTGTCTTTAAGACATGACTGTGAATCAACACTTCCTTGCCCACCACAATCAAGTGCTTTCTGTATCCTAAAGAAGGAAGCTCTCTAAAGGTATGAATTTATCGTTCTTTTTTATTGCTGAGATACATATAAAAAGATCATTCAGCCTGCCATAAACAACAAAACACCCCACCCTCCAGCTTGCAGAAGGGAGTCTGCAGCTTGGAATAATGTCCCAAAGGCAACTCTGACCGCAGCTTCTCTCCTGAAGCATCATTGATTAAGAATTCCAGGAAGTCTTAAGTTTCTTTTTATGTTTGTGCAAGAGTAATATTGGAAAGAAACTTCTGTCTAATATAAATGTAATATAAAAACTAGGAGTACTAGAAAAATGTGGAGTCCCAGTTGACCTAGAAGCTTACTTTCATTCTTAATTTCTTTAACATTATATTTAACAACTATGGAGATAACTGTGGTTAATTTATGCGTCAGCCTGGCTAGGTCATAGTATCTGGATTTTGGTCAAACACACCTGAGTGCTGCTCTGGAGGCGTTTTAAAAATATGATTGATGTATAAATGAGTAGACCTTGAGTAAAGCAGATGACCCTTCATGATGTGAATGGGCCTCATCCAATCAGATGAAGCCTCAGTAGAACAAACTTAAGTCAGCCTGGGAAGAAGGAATTCTGCTTCCAGATGGCCTTCCACCTCAAGCTGCAGCATCAGCCCTTCCCTGGGTCACCAGCCTGCCAGCCCACCCTGTAGGTTTTGGACTTGCCAACCCCCATAATCATGGGAGCCAATTCCTTCAGTCAACCTGTCTTGATTGGTAGGTAGGTAGGCACATAGAGAGAGAGAAAAGAGACATATAGATAGAAACCTACCGACACATACCCCCTACTGGTTCTGTTTCTGTGGAGAACCCTGACTAATTCAGAGACTCAGGTGCGGTAAACATGGCCGTGGTTCTCTTACCAAACCAAACCTGAGTCTGCTAGCCTTCGTGCAAGAAAAACCAATCTCCTGACACTGGGTTGTGGTACAGGAAAGTGCAGCTTTTATTGCAGGAGCCAAGCAAGGAATTCAGGCAGCTAGTGCTCAAAAGAGCTGAACTCCCCAGTGATTTTCAGGGAAGGGTTTTTAAAGACAGAAGTGAGAAAGGGGGATCGTGGGATGTGTCCTCAGTTTGTGGACGTTCTTCTGATTGGCTGATGATGAAGTGATTGAGAGTAAACATTGCCAACCTTTTGGTTCCAGCTGGTCTGGGGTCTATGTGCTTGTGGGAAGCATGCAGTTAAATTCTTCTACCTGGTGTGGTTTTCAGTAGACAAAACAGTAGACAAAACAGCTCAAAAGATGTGGCTCAGAGTATTATCTGTAGCCCTTGAGGAGAAACTAAAGGTCCTTGACTTTGTTTAATGGCTAAACTATTACTATTTGCTTGACTCTTTTCCTTTCTTTCTGCATTTTTTGCACTGCTCTGATTAATTTTACTCTTTGGGAAAACCTAAGAAAACCAGGGAAGACCTAGGAAGCTACAGTTTTTCTACAGACAAGAGGCAGATGGAGGACATGAGGGTGGAGCATGTCTGTTCCGCAAAGGCCCCACAGGGTCCTATTCGGTTACAGTTCCTGCTCTGAATCTTGTTGCATTTTGTGCAAGCTCTTCAAGCCTCATCGTAGCCTTCAATGAAATGTGAATGATGCCCCCTTCTCACTGGCTTATCACTGGTTTCGGGAACAAGGCTGTTAAATTTGCCAAGGTAGCAAGCTTTAAGAGAAGAGCTCGAAGCTCCCTGCAGGGGAAGTCACTTAGCACCACCACTGCATTCAGCATCTGTGCCCTGGGAGGCTTACCTATGAGTGCAGAGAGGTCAGAGCGTTCCCCGTGGCTCCCAGCTGTTGTCCCAGCCCTGCTGCTGCTGCTAAGTTGCTTCAGTCATGTCCGACTCTATGCGACCCCATAGACGGCAGCCCACCAGGTTCCCCCGTCCCTGGGATTCTCCAGGCAAGAACACTGGAGTGGGTTGCCATTTCCTCCTCCAATGCATGAAAGTGAAAAGTGAAAGTGAAGTCGCTCAGTCGTATCTGACTCTTAGCGACCCCATGGATTGCAGCCCACCAGGCTCCTCCATCCATGGGATTTTCCAGGTGAGAGTACTAGGGCTCTATAAAGGCAGATGAGGAAGCACTCTGTGGGACCTGCCTGGGAGGACATAGGAAATTCACAGGACCACCAGCCCCCTGTTGTCCCCTCTCAGAAATGCTGGAGAGATTGTCCAGTCCATAATTGCATGTGTCATAGCTTCTCCTCCTCCTGCCACAGCTCTCCCTCTTTGGAACATTGTAAACCCACCTCCTCTAGGGCAGCTCTCTGATTGAACTCCTGCTACTGCTGCTAAGTTGCTTCAGTCGTGTCCGACTCTGTGCGACCCCATAGATGGTAGCCCACCAGGCTTCCCCGTCCCTGGGATTCTCCAAGCAAGAACACTGGAGTGAGGTGCCATTTCCTTCTCCAATGCATGAAAGTGAAAAGTGAAAGTGAAGTCGCTCAGTCATGTCCAACTCTGTGCAACCCCATGGACTGCAGCCTACCAGGCTCCCCTGTCCCTGGGATTCTCCAGGCAAGAACACTGGAGTGGGTTGCCATTTCCTTCTCCAATGCATGAAAGTGAAAAGTGAAAGTGAAGTTGCTCAGTCGTGTCCAACTCTAGCGACCCCAAGGACTTCAGCCCACCAGGCTCCTCCGTCCATGGGATTTTCCAGGCAAAAGTACTGGAGTGGGGTGCCATTGCCTTCTCTGGATTGAACTCCTAAGGGTATCTAAACTGGATATTATAAGACTGTTCTGAGCAAATGAAGTGAAACCACTGTAGTGCTAAAGTCTGTAGTCAGCCCTCCTCCCTGTGAGCACCTGGTGGAAGGGAAACCTTGGCATCTTGGGATCACCCACTGGCTGGGAGAGGCCCCCCAGCAAAGCCTGTGCATGCATCCAGGATGAACTGTGTCTTCCTGCGTTACCCGTCGCCCTGGATGAGGAGGGGGCATGTCTGAATTTGTCTAGGTTTCTTTGAATCCCAAGTTGCTGTTTTTCAGAGATAGTCTCCTGTTCAATATGAAAGAAACATAATGAACATAACTAGATTGTATTATCATTTAAAATATTCACAACCCCAGTATTTTTAAGCTTCATTTTTACAGATCTTTATTGAGTATCAGAACAATGACTAAACTCTGGAGAGGAAAGAAATTACCTGTTATTTCAATGAACCTAAAAACATTTGATTTTTTATTTTTAAGTTAAATCTCAAGTAAATTAATTCATAGATCTGGGTTTATACAGTTGCCTGTAAACCCCAAGAGAAGCAATAACATTTTATTTACTTACAGGTTAAGATGGTCTCTCTTCTCATGAAATACTCACTTGAAAAGCCAGAGTAGGTTCTTACTGAGGACCCCCAGGAAAGGGGCATTCCCTAGCCAGTGGGCCAGGAGGAAGAGAGGCTGCTGAAATGATTTCCTGATTTCCATTACTCAGATGTAAGTTCCATGAAGGCAGGGTTTTTCTTTTGCTTTTGTTCACTGCTCCATCCCCAGCCTTTAGAACAATGCCAGCTAGCACTTGGGTTTGTTTTTTTTTTTTTTTTTTTTTTTTTAAAGTTGCCTAGCCGTGTCTGACTCTTGCGACCCCATGTACTGTAACCTGCCAGGCTCCTCTGTCCATGGAATTCTCCAGGCAAGAATACTGGAGTGGGTAGCTGTTCCCTTCTCCAGGGGATCTTCCCAACCCAGGGATCGAACCCAGGTCTCCTGCGTTGCAGGCAGATTCTTCTGAGCCACCAGGGAAGGCCAAGAAAATTGAAGTGGGTAGTCTAGCACTTAGTAGGGGCTTACTAAATGTTTGTTGAATGAATTAATCAATCACTTATCGATTTATAGTTTTCTCCCATCTCCCTCATCATATGCCAGTAACAGTGGGCACTCAGCAAAAATAGGAAGTGACCATTTTATATTAGAATATATGTATATCATTGGGACTATTACATTGCCTTCTGCATGGTGAGATAGAATTATTAAATAATCTCTTTAAAGATCTAGCTGTCCATGTAAGGTTACTTTGACAGATATTAAGGCATACCACACATATCCAGTGATTAATAATTGTAGTCTCATGCAAGTACAGACAAATAGGCCCATAGCACAGAAGAAGGAACTCAGAAACAGACTTCCATAGGACAGGAGCTTAATTTATGTTAAGGTGGAACCACAAATCAATAGGGAAAGTCTCAATACAGAAACTCTCTATAGAGGGAAAATTCAATATAGAGAGAAAGGAAATTGGATCTATACCAAACACCTAAACTTATACAGTTAATTGAAGAAGGTTCAGGTGTAGGAAGGACCTAGATGAACCTGAAGAGCACAAATAATAAGGCAAAAAAAAAAAAAAAAAGAATTTGATCACATCAGAGTTAAGAATTTCTGTTCAATGAAGGTGACCTTGGATTGCACCCACAGTCACATGACATTTTGGGGGGAATCTCACCTATATCAAGGAACAATATGCAGAGAACTCTTCCAAATCAACAGGAACCAAGAGCCCAGATGGAAAAAAGGACAGAGTATCTGATCAGACATTTTACAGGACAGGAAACTCACAAGGTTAGAAAGTAAAGGAAAGAGGCTCCAAATTGTTTTTAATCAGAGAAGCATCATTGGAGGGCAACTGATGGACTTTAGTTAAAGTGATATGGAAAATGTGGTAAGCCTTCCACTAGTAGCTCTGATCATGAAAACAGAAAAACTTAAGAAAATGACCCCTCACTACTGCTTCCAGAACTGTGATTTAATAATGACTGAGAATGAGCTGGAAATGTGTCATTGCGGTTCAGAAAGAGGTGGAGACAAGTGTAGAGATGCTTTCTAGGAAGAAGGCAACAGTGGACCACGAAGAGGTGATGGAGTTCAGTGATCAGAGAGGCCAGGGAGACTGGACAGGCAGGAGGCATCCCTCTGGCCCAAGGGGCTGGAGGCTGGAGGGAAAGGAGATGTTGGCCCTGATTTCCCCCAGGACCTCCACAGCCTAGCTGCTCCCAACCCCCTGCACTCTGGTTGGTGATCCAGGTAGGTAACAGCCACCTCCAGGCCAGAGTCAGCCCACAGGGTAGGAACTGAAGCAACTGAGGCCCTGATGGATGCTGGCAGGGGAGAGGACAGGTCCTGCCCCCTTTTATGTAAAAGGGTGTCCCCAGCCCTTCCTGGGGAAGTTCTGGGAAGAGCAGGGAAGCTGGGCTGAGAAGCAAAGCTGCACAGGTACCCTGAGATTCCCTCATGGGCAGAGAGTGGGGCAAGGCCCAGTTGGTTTAGGGGTCATTCTCAGTGTTCATGTGTCACCTGCCATTTCATGTTGACCGTGAGGTCTGTGTTTCCTGTGGATGGTGGTGAGAAGTGTTATTCCCCAGAGTGCTGGGCAAGACCCCTGGGACTGTCCTCTGTCCCCCTTCCACCCTTAGGCTGCTGCTCCCTGAGGAAGCGTGTCATGTGAGTGTTTCATAAGCACTCTTGGGGGCCAGCCACCATCCTGAGTGGGCTCTGAGGTTGCAGAGGTGAGTGTGCCTGCCTTCTTGTGGGGAAGACAGCACATAAACAAGAAAATGATCTGGTGGTGATAACCGCGGTGCAGAGAACTGAGGGTGGCGTGACAGAGAGAGCCTGGCCCACTTCAGCCTGAGTGGTCAGCACAGGCTCTCAGAGGAGACGTTCAGATTGAGACCTGTACTCAGGGAGGAGCCAGGCTGTGGGAAAACAGATGAAAGAAGTTCTGAGTTCCATAGTGGCCAGCTGGTAGGGGGAGAGGGGGTCATGAGGCCTGGGATACCAGGGATAGAGGCAGATCTGGGCAGGACAGGCTTTTGTGAGCTTGGCCATGGACCTTACATGTGAGGGGAAGTCACTGGGAGGTTTTCAGTTGGGAGTGATGAAATCCAGTTTCTTCTTTAAAAAAAAAACAAAAAACAAAAACAACTCACTTCCTGCTTTGTGGGGCTTGGATTGTAGTCAAGCCCAAAGGATGCAGGGGTATCAGGCAGAGGGGCAAGAAATGTTAGGAAGTGGCCAAGGTGAGGGCACAGAGATCATGAGAAGTGGAGAGATGAGATCCGTGTTCTGATCTGCCCACTGGCTATAAGTGAAGCCAGGGAAAAAAAGAAGAAATCAAGGGAAGCGTAGGCTCTTGGCTGGGAAGCTGGGTGGGTGCTGGTACTGTTTATTAAGCTGGGAGAGGAAGAGGAGGGAGCTGCAGAGGGTGTGGGGTAGGAAGTGGAGAGCTCTGGCTGGGCACAGCTGGGTTGGAGTGAGTGGAAACATCAAGAGGGCAGGTAGATGCAGACGTCCAGAGTTGCGGGGAGATGTCTGAACGGGCAGGACTGTGGCCTCCTCTGCATCACACAGATGCTGCATTTAGGGGAGTGTGTGGATGGAGATGGAGACAAGGGGCAGCCCCAGTTGAGCCCTGCACCCCAGGACCTTCGTCCCTGAGAGCAGGAGAAGGAGGAGGCCCAGGATAACCACAGGAAGGCAGGTTTCACAAGGGGCACAGGCCAGCTCTGAGGAATATTCTTCAAGGTCAGTTCATATAAAATCTACTTCATGGCAGATCATAGAACGCAGGTCAGCCTGGTCAGCACAAACCCGACTAGAAAGCCTTTTAGCTGTGGGTTAACTGGGACTTTTTGTACCTGAATCCCTTGTCACAGGCTCATGTCACAAATACCCGTTTAGGTAAACTTTTCCTATTCTACATGCTAGAAGCAGAGATGTGGCTTCCTTCACCCTCCTACTCAAAAAGAGGGGCAAAGCAATAAAACCAAAAGACAACATGAATGATGGAATAGAAAATTTGGAAAAATACCTAATAAATCATTGTGCTGGACTTAGTCTCTCAGTCGTGTCTGACTCTTTATGACCCCATGGGCTGTAGCCCGCCAGGCTCCTCTGTCCATGGGATTCTCTGGGTAAGAATACTAGAGTGGGTTGCCATGCCCTCCTCCAGGGGATCTTCCAGACCCAGGGATCAAACCCAGGTTTCCCACAGATTGCAAGTGGATTCCTTACCATCTGAGCCGCCAGGGAAGCCCAATAAATCATTAATTTTGTATATTTAACAAAAATCCAACTTTCTAGGGAGCAAGTGACTCAACTAAGATGATAGTTCATTGAAAAGTCAAGACTAGAAATCAAGAATTCTCCCTCTCATCCCACTGTTTCCACGACAGATATTCTGGACAAAGAGGTCACTTTGTATAGTAGTTTGTATTTGTTAATCCCAGACTCCTACTTTGTCCACTATACATAAAATAGACAAACAAGATCCTACTGTTTAGGACAGGGAACTTTGTTCTATATCCTATTATAACCTATAATGGAAAAGAAGAATCTGAAAAATATATAACTGAATCACTTGGCTAACACAATATTGTACATTAATTATAGCTGATTTTTTAAAAAGAAGTCACTTTGGTATATGTCCCAGTTCTCTGATTCTTACCCCATCTTACAAGAGGACCTTAACCTGTGACTCTGTCTCTCTGAACCCTTCCCCTTGGGCAGTTCCATAAAGGGGACACTTCCTCTTGCAGGCTGGGGGTGCCTCGAGGCGGTGTGTGCTGCCCCCAGGCTGCTGTTAGTGGGCTGAGGGTGGGCAGGCCCAGGGGGTTCTGTAGATCATGGAGTCCATTACATTGTCTGAGTTGCTGCAGGAACTGAAGGCAGCTCAGAAGTGGGGCCAGTGGCCGCCCCTGAACGCCCGCATCTTAGGGTCCTGGATGGAATTGTGCCCTCCTCACATGCTTAGACTTCAGGGAGCTGTTTTGTGCTTTCTCTTCTTTTTAAAATATCATCTATTTAATGCCCTCTTCCCTTTCTTTCTTCTCTCTTCCTTACTTCCTTCTTGTTAGAGGCTTTCTTTGAGTCGAGAGACCTGGGGTCCAGTCATGGCATCCCCTTTTAGGGCTTCAGCATTCTCATCTATAAAATAGAGACTTTAGGGTCCCAAGCCAGCAGCATCAGCATCAAGGGAGCTTTCTGGCATTGCACATTCTTGGCCCTCCCAGCCCTCCTGAAGCAGAGTCTCCGGGCCTGGGTTCAGCCACCAGGTTCTCACGTCCCTGCCAACTGGACACCCCTGAGATACCAGTGGTCCCTGCAACTGATGGCCCTGGTCCCTCTGGGAGGGAAGACATTCTTCATTTCCCAGGATGCTGACTCCACGGGCCGTGGAGCTGCACCTCCACATGGGAGACCCTTAGAATCCGGAGATGCATGCAGCTGTGAGGACATTAGATTGTGCCCTCACCCTTTCTCCCAGCTGTTGAGAATCCTCTGACCAGATGGGGCCCTGGAATGAAGCCTCCCAGCCCTGGCACCCAAGGCTCTAACTGTGTGAAAATGGTGGGGAGACAGCGTTGGTGGGGTTCAGCGCAGAACTGCTTTGCGTAGTTTCACCTCTGTCTTCACCAGAAATACAACTACTGGTGTCTTTTTGCAGCTATAACTGTGACAAGGAGAATAATAAGGATTGGCATTTTCTACTCCCTTTTCCCACCCACTCCCCACCCGCTACCCTACCACCTTCCTCTCTGTTGCTGTGCTCTGGGGCCAGAGCATCCATCACCAGATGGATCTGAGAACTGGAAGAAAATAAGAGGCTGAAACACTTCGTATTAGAAAAGGGGAAAAGCTTCTGCTGAATGAAAGACTGGAGCAGTCGAAGGAAAAGAGGAGGAAGGGGCCACGGTCAGTTGGGGAGTTTAGGGAAGTGGATAAGCCCCAAGTTGTGACACGGGCTCATGGTGTGTGTGGTGTCAGTCCCCATCCCTGGTGACCTTAAGGAAGGTGTCCACTCCCAACTTTCTTACAGAAAAGCTGAGATCATCTAGTCTAGGGTTAGGGTTAAGGATTAGGGTTAGAGTTTTCTTTAGAATGTGCTACCTATTGAAATTTACATCAGAATGTGAACAAAAGGGTCCAGGACTTTTGCAGTTAGTCACATCAGACTCGGGCTTTCCAGATGGCTCAGTGGTAAAGAATCTGCCTGCCAATGCAGGACGTACAGGGAACAAGAGTTTGATCCCTGGGTCAGGAAGATCCCCTGAAGAAGGAAATGGCAACCCACTCCAGTTTTCTTGCCTGGAAAATTCCATGGACAGAGGAGCCTGGCAGGCTACAGGCCATAGGGTCACAACGAACCAGATACAACTGAGTGAGCGCACACACAGACAACATCAGACTAGCAGGGGAGGATAGGGGTTTGAAGTGTAATCATGGAGAAGATAGGTGTGTTGCACTATTGCTACATCTGTTAGTTTCAGAGAGTGCATGTAAGAAGTGGCCTGACTTTTATTTTTTTCTGAAATTAATATTTAGCTCTAGAAACTTTGACAGCATTGACATTTTGGTGGGAATTACTTTCAGACACTTTGGGAATGATTGTGTTTCTTGGGAAATACCAGACCAGGTGAAGAAACAAATTTTCCCACTTGTTTGAACGTGAAGCTAAATGTGATTCTGAATCCAGATTAAATCTGCATCAGATTCTCTTAGTTTTTACCCTGCCTGGGGAAAGGTATGGCTTGGCAATGCTCAGGATTGCTTACATTGAACACTTATAGATGTTCTTTGTAACCATCTCTCAGTGTGTAATGGGTGTATCATCCTTGAGAGTCTCCAAAGTTTGAAATTAATTTCTAACCTCTTTAAGAGTTTAATGATGCCAGAGATCTAACTGGGCATGAGAGATGTTCATAGTTGTATGACAACAGCCAGAGAGACTGGAGAGAATGGAATTTGGAGTTGGAGTCCCTGGATCTGATAATTGTATGGCCTTGGAAAATTCAGCAAACCTTGAGCCTCAGTTGGTTCACATGTAAAATGTACATAAAAGAGAATCCTGGAATGTTGAGGATGGAGCAGTGGAGATGATGTGAACAGCACTGTTTAAGCAGGCCTGGCAGATCTGGGTTCTGTGCTGTGGATGACTTTTGGGCTCTCAGTACCTCTGGTCTAAGGATGCCCTTCCCTTCAGCTTGCGTTGGTGCATGTGCATAGAAATGGCCCTGCTCTTGCACCCCAGTACCACCTGCAGTTGATTGGCAGGTGCCTCACCCAGGCCAGGGCCAACACAGTCCCAACTGTAGGCTATTGATGACTAACCCAAGGAGGGTACCTGAAGGGCAAGGCGTTCTTTCCTGGGACTTTGCACAGTGTTCCTCAGGAGAGTCTTCTCACCATCAGTAGCCAATGGGATGAAAAACAGAAGAAGAAGTGATGGGAGTCAAGAGAGCACCGTTTGGATACCATATAGCATAGCATTGGTTCTTGCCCTGTCTGGGGCTGAGACTGCTCCTGGCTCTTAGAATATCTGCCCTTCCCTTGTGTGTTTTCACCAACTCATGCGGGTTTCTGTAACTGCAGCCCAAAGAGCCCTTTGGCATGATAACACTTTTGTCAGGTACTTTTGTACAAGGTCTTTTCTGTATTTCTCAGGGTCTGAAATTCAGATTTAATGCATTAGCACAAGGAAGAAAAAATACAGATATAAATATTGGAAAGGCAGAAACAAAACTGTTATTCTTTGTAAGCAATGTAATTTACCTAGAAAATCCAAGAGAACTCATTCATTCACCTAGTTATTAAAAAATGAACTCTTGAGTGTTACTCTGGGTCTTGCATTGTGGAATGACAAAATGATTAGAGTATTCAGTATACTGTCCAATTACAAGCTAATGATATAGCAGTAGGTTTTTAGGTTAAATAAAGCATATAACAAATTCTTTGATGTTGGACATGTTTGGGCCATTACTGGACGATTCCCTATATTTTGTAGTGTCTTATGCCAGTGTGAATTCCCTGATTTCTTCTAAGGATTGACCCGTATCTAGAGATCTTCCTGTATTGTATTCATGGGAGAGATTTTACACTTATGTGAATTCTTTGCTAGGTGTGACATTGCCTGCCATTTCTTATAAGCCTTTCTGCATTGTCTTTACTCAAAGGCTTTCTCACCATTATGACTTCTTTGATGTACTTTGGGGCTTGAATTAAGTCTAAAGAACTTCCCACATTTTTCACACTTCAGGGTTTCTCAGCAGTATGAATGCTCTGATTTCCAGCAAGTGGGTGCTGTGCACTGAATGCCTTCCCATATTCATCAACAGTCACAGGGCCGCTCTCCAGTATGAGTTCTCTAGCATTCCAAGGCTAAACCCTGGATGAGAGGCTTGCCACCTGCCTATAGCCTTTGGGTCCTCCTGCATTATGGCTTCCCTGAAGCAGGGTAGGAGATGTATGTTTTCTGCACATAGTCATCTCTCCATAATTGATCAGCACACACCTTAACTCCAGACTTGGAAAATTCATCATTCCTATTAGAGAATCAAATCCTTTCCTGCTGTGTCCTTTAAGATCTCAGTTTCAAGGTAATACATAGCTTCACTTGCTGAGCCAACAAATACGTGTGATTTTTTTTGTTCTTTCCCATACAACCACCAAGGGCCCCTTTCATTATTCCAATAATGCAGTCACATCTGGCTTAGAAAGCACAGCATCCTGCCTTGAGATTAAGCTGCATGTTTCTATGGCCACGTGGTGGTGGACCCTCTTGAGACCAGAGTCCAGATAGCTTCATGGTTCCGGCAGGACACTCCCCATGCCTCTGCATGCCACGGTTCTCTGCACCGTGGTTGTCTGCCTGCAAGATCTGATCAGTTCTCCTTGGGTGTCTCACTTGGAGAAGTATCTCTGGCATCACATATTGGTATTGAGATGTAAACCACATGTTGCCTCCTCTTTGAGGTCCTTTGTTTGGAGAAGAGCAGGCCTCATGCACATAATTAGATAGAATGAGGAGGGAGGCTGGGCCGTCTCTGACATCACTCCAGGTTCCTGGGTCAGAGTTCTGGTGAAGCTATGGTTCTGAGCCACTGAGAAGCCCCCTCAAAGCTCTTCATTCTCAGACCTTCAACCTGATTTTTTTCTCAGAGACATTTCTCTGCAGCCGCCTATGTGGTGATGGAGGGAATAGCAGGGCATAGAGGGCACAGGGTACAGTGCACACCCCACGTGGTGCATTCGCATGGGCTTCACCTGTCACCTGTCTCCCAAGCACCATCCACAGCTCACCACCCCACCCATAGCTAAGGGACACACCCCAGCCTTGAGCCGCAGTTCCTTCCGCTCACTCACTCCCTCTTTGTCTGGCTCCCACAAGAGGAAGTTCCCATAACAGGATGTCCTATTCAAGCTCCAGGCCTCTTTGTTTTCAGGGCCCAGACAAATTCAGGAAGAAGTGTTTGTTGTTGGAAGACAGAGAACTTGCTAAACTAGATAAATAATAATAGTTGCTAATATTAATTGAATGCTTATTCTATACCTAGCCCTATTTTGTGTGCATTATGAAATGTATCATTGAATCTTCTGATCTGCCTTATCAGGAAGTTGCTACTTGCCCCATTTTACAGATGAGGAAACTGAGGCTCAGGAGGATTATGTTGCTTGTTCAAAGTGGCACGCCTAATATGTGGCTTGAATAGGACAGCTTTCACTGCTATGTGAGTGAGTGAGTGACGCCACTCAGTCCTGTCCGACTCTTTGCGACCCCGTGGACTGTAGCCTACCCACGCTCCTCTGTCCATGGGATGTTCCAGGCAAGAGTACTGGAGTGGGTTGCCATTTCCTTCTCCAGAAGTTCTTCCCAACCCAGGGATTGAACCCGGGTCTAAAGACTCAAATATCCTGGCTCCAGTACAAGGGTATTCTTAAGTTAATTTCTCTCTGGTTTGTTTTACTCTGTGTTTGTGGTTTTAGTTCTGTGACTCTGACTGATGGTGCCGGGAATAAGTGCTATTGGTACGTTTGGTGCTACTGTCTTACTCTGTGCAAAGGCACCAGCACTGGGACCCACCTTTGTTTTTGCACATGAGTGTCAGCGTAGTGAAAAGACAAGCACCATCTTAAAGTAACTGTTTTGACCTTGTGGGTCCCCTGGAAGGGTCTCGAGGAAGCTCCACTCTGGGGTTCTTTCACCACCGTTGAAGTCCAGGCCCCTGGGTGCTGGAGACATCATCCCTGCCACACTTGCTCTGCTTTTTCATTTCCTGTTTTCTAGCAGCTGGGAGTTCTACCCTTTTTCCCTAGTCTTTAAGCACTTCCTCCCTTGGTTTCCAGAATGCAGCAGCATTTTGGCTTCTCGCCAGCTCAGTGGCCACCCCTTGCACAGCCCGTGTGCTGGGTCTTGCTATTTCCACATCTCCCTGACCTTCAGATGTTGGAGTTCTTGCAGGCTCAGCCCAGAATCCTATATTCTTTAACTCAGCTCTTGTTTGGTGTTTCAAGGCCTGTGGCTTTCAATGCCAGTTTTGTGCAGATTTCCAGTTAGTCCTCCACTCAGAACTGTCCTCCAAGCCTGGGGCCAGTGGCTGGTCACCTGGGTGATGTCCCCACATTAACATGGGATTCTGGAGATCTGCCTGTTGGCCAGCTCCTGCTTCAGGCCTCCTGATGTTCAGGGGATTTGGATTCATGCATCGCACCTCACTTTTTCCCGGCACGGTCAATCCACCATGAAATCGTAAGAAATTATTTCCAAAATTACCTGCTTTGTGTTGTCACGGCCCAGGACTGTTACTGTCACCGTCCTCTTGGTCTGCTCTACCCCCATTCCAGCCTCTCCCGCACACCATCCCCCTGACCAGGGCCCCAGGTCAGGTCCTCCTGATTCTCCCATTTGTCCCTCCTCAGGCTTCCACCTCCCTTCCGGCACCCACGGGGTGCTGTTTCTCACTTTCTGAGCTCACCTTTTGCCTCCTCCCCTGCCCATCCTGTCCAAGCACATTGACCTCTAGTGGACTCTGTGGACAGAGCCAGCCTTCAGCCACCTTTGGGCTTTCTGTTATTGCTTGTGAAACTCCTTTGGGCCTCATTTCAGTGATCAGGTCCACAGCTGATCTCCTGCATCCACTCCCTCACCTGCAGACTCCCGTATCATCTCACTCCACAGCCCGTCATGACCCTGACCCCTGGGTTATCACCACATGGTGAGCTCCCACCAGTGTGGGTTCTCAGCCAGCCAGCTGGAGCCCACCTGCCTTGTTCACAGGAGGAGGCAGGAGGGTGCAGTAACCACCTCAGGAACAGGGGCATCTCCCAAGACCCCTGCCCACCAGTGAGAAAGCACATACCCTCAAATGGCCAAAGGACCAGGGGAAACAGTTCACAAAAGAAAAATAGAAATGACAATTGAGGTTCCAAACCGTGTCCGACTTCCCTAGTAATCGGTTTCTGGAAAACCACCTGGCAGTGAGTGTGTACCAGCGTCCTTGAAACTCATACTCAGTGCCCCACAGACCCACTTTTCAGAATCTTTCCGAAGGCTGTGACTAAAGATACAATGCAGACCTATGTGTGAGGATGTTTATCCCTTCTTATTTAAAATCTGCCCTGTATATTTGGAGGCAGTAAAAATGCCCCTCAATAGGATGCAGGTTAAATGAGTAAACAGTGGGGTGAGGTGAGTGGCCCAGTGTGGCTGAGTGTAGACAGTCCTTCTGGGGATGGAAAGGCTACGTGGGGACCAGACAGTGCAGGGCATCAGGCACCAAGAATTTAAGGGGAAGGGAGGATGTGTGGTCCTAGCTGACCCGGGATAGACCTGGGGTATGTGTTGCCTTTAAAAATGTTGCTGCTGCTGCTAAGTCACTTCAGCCATGTCCGACTCTGTGCAACCCCATAGACTGCAGCCCACCAGGCTTCCTCATCCCTGGGATCCTCCAGGCAAGAACACTGGAGTGGGTTGCCATTTCCTTCTTCAATGCATGAGAGTGAAAAGTGAAAGTAAAGTCGCTCAGTCATGTCTGACCCTTAGCAACCCCATGGACTGCAGGCTACCAGGCTCCTCCGCCCATGGGATTCTCCAGGCAAGAGTACTGGAGTGGGTTGCCATTTAAGATGTACCATTGTCAGACTTTAAAATACATTATTGTGAGCAAAATTGCAAAGCTGTGCCTTTCAGGAGAGACAACTGAGTGCCAAGGATGGTCTTACAAAGTTGGGGAAACCTGGAAAGGTCACGTGTTAAGTACAGCCTCCCATGGCCCCAAACTTCAACACACTCGAGCTGGTCTGGTTTAGGGTGTTCTGGTTACTTACTGCTTCATAGCACATGACCCCACAACTTAGCACATAAACCATCTCTTTATTAAGCTGAATTCAGGCACAGTGAGAAAGTCTTACCTCTGTTCCATGACATCTGGGGCCCCAACTGGAAAGAAAGAGGAGATTAACCTGAAGCCTTATCTTGGAGCCTGGGTTTGGATGATGCGAACGCTGAGATTGACCACAGATCGCCTGCACATGACCTCTCCACATGGCCTGGCTTCCATGGTAGCATGCTGGCCTCAGGGCCATTGGTACAGGGTTCCAGGAGTCAAGGCTGTATCATCTGTGAGCACCCGTTCTTGGAGGTCGCCCCTGCCTGCTGTGTTCCCTTGATCCTACAGTCGTGAGCCCACCTGGAATCAAGGGTACATGTAGTAGACACCTCCTCTTGGGGGAGGGGTGGCAGGGCCACACAGTAGGAGAGCAAACATGATGAGCATTGCTGGGATACTGGGGATGCCCTCATCTTGTAGAATAATTTGCCACAGCTGTATTAGCAGCTTTAACCAGGCAAACAAGAGGCTGATACATAAATCTGCTGTTAAAATTTGCCATGAACACCCACTAGGTAGATCCAGAATATGTCCCCCTGTGGTCAGTGCATCCTTCTCCCTGGGGAAAGTCTACAGAAGCTGCTGACTGTTTAGAACACAGGAATTGAAGGGCAGGGCCCCGCATCTCCAGCCTAGTGCCGGCTTGTTTTCTGTAGAGATGTACTTGACGGTCAACTTGGCAAAAGACTCATGCAGATCCCCTGGTCCTTTCTCCTCTGTGGAAGGCAGTGTGAGCCACTCTTTCTTTCTGGGGCTCTTCTTCCCCAAGAGGACTCCTTCCTCTGTTCTCCCCACATAACTTAACGTGGGGAGACTTAGTTACTAAGTGAAGACCCCGTACTGAATCCTTTTCCCAGGCAGGGGCATCTTGAGGGTCACTGAAACCTCGGGCTTCAGAATCTGCAGGCCCAGGACTGACTGTCACAGATGCTAAGCTCAGGAGGGCTCCTGCATCCTGCAGCACTCTCTCCTGTAAGGAGGCTTGATTGAGGGTTCTTGTTACTTTAATTCAAGAGTTTAATTCAGAGTGAGGTTGATTACCCCCCTGATATCTAAAGGACAAAAAGCTGTTTCTTGCATTTCAGGAACCCCTTTAAGTAAATGATATAGATATAGTATATACATAAAGTAGAAGTTAGCTTCAACATTAAGTGCTTGCATGTCCATTATTAGAAGTGGAGAAGGCAGCAGGAAATTTCATGGGGCCAGCTAAATTGATGTCTGGTTGCTTTATTTTTAAGTGAATCTGTAGAGCAGAGAGGCAGATAATGCAGAGGCTTTTAATTATAGCTTTGGTGGCCTGCCTGCTTCATCATTGTCACTCTTGAGTCAAGCCAGGCTCTTTCCTGTATGACCATGGAGCACTCCCCCCAGGAGGGATGTATCACAGCACACCGTGCTGCTCTGGCCTGGGCCTCCAGGCCACCCTTTGTATGTTTTTATGTATGTTATTTGCACAGTTGTGTCCAACTGTATTGTGACCCCATGGACTGTAGCCCATCAGGCTCCTCTGTCCATGGAATTCTCCAGGCAAGAATACTGGAGTGGGTTGCCATTCCCCTTTCCAGGGGATCTTCCCTTCCCAGGGGCTGAACCTAGGTCTCCTGCATTGCAGGCAGATTCTTCACCGCTGAGCCATCAAGGAAGTCCCTTGTCCACCCTAGGAAACTTCAAAGGCCTTCACTGAAAGTAGACAGACATACAGTTCCCAACCTCTTGCAGATCCCCTTTGTAACTCTTTCAGAATTGGTAGGACCCTTGGAGAATGTAAATTCCAAACCCTTCTTTACCAACGACAGACCTAGAACAGCCAGGCCCCTTCCCTTTGTGTCACAGTGTTGTAGCCACCCCGACCCCCACCCCCACGCCTACTGTGTCCCTCTCACTCACCCCATCCAGGCCTCTACAGTATCCAGGAGGAGGGCTCTGGTGACCAGAGGTTGACAATGACCATTTGGTTTGCTGTTGTGGAAATTTCACCAGGGCCCAAATCTGTGCTGAAAAAGGTGTGACAATACTTTGAAGTTGTTTCCTGGAGGTTCAAACCAGACAAACGTCCACATCTGTTTAATATACAGAGCTAGGGCAAGGAGCAGGGTTCTTCGTCTACCTGCTTCTTTACAGTGAGGTATCCAGCAAGAACGTGTATCTTTTTTTTCTTGTGTAACAAATGCTATTTGTATGAAGCGATTGACTTTATCACACCCATGAGATAATTCTGATGCCAGGTTTACTTCCCATGTGGCCTCTAAGACATGTATAAAATGCATATGCTGCCGGGCTGCCTTTGAGTGCAGGTTTAAATCAGTGAAGCAGACTTCTCAAAGTGTGGTAGCACTGTGTGACTCTTCCTGGTGGGAGTTTCATTTCTAAGATCCCAGCCAGGTGTCCATTCTGGGCACAGTGCTGCAAAAGAAAGGGACACAGGGCCTCCAGGGGTGAGCTGACCTCTGGGCTCAGCTGTGCACGTGGGCCCAGGAAGTGCAGTGTTTGACCTTGACAGTGAACCTGGGAGAGAGCTAAAGGGTGGACAGCCTTTTTTTTTTTTTCAAAATGACACGAACCCCTCTGTGGAAATGAACTGTTTGGATATATTCAAAGTGTCTAAAGATACTTGAAGAATGTGACTTTCAAACCCCTCTTTACGATAGATCTAGAGTGGCCAGGCTCCTTTCCTTTGTATCCCTGTATTGTAACCGCCATCCCCCACCCCATCCCACGCGCGCCTACCTCCCAGAGCCCCACAGAGGAGCCTTGAAATTCTTCTGAGGTAGAACTTGGACCACAGCCTTGAGTTACTGTCCTTCGACTTTCTGTCAGCTCCTTCCACCCCTCTGCCTCTTCTTGAGATAAAGGCCCCTGCATCCCACTGATCCACACTTGGCCAACCACCAGGGACTCTGTGTCTAAGAACCATTCCCTTTCTCCGTAACCTGCCCATCCTGGGGACCCCTCCAGGCACACAACCCCCAGGTGCTGTCCCCCCACACTTCACCCCAGAAACCAAGTCAGAGACCAGGGAGGGGGTCTCTTGTCTCCTCCCTAGCCACCTTTCCCTTCCCAACCAAGACTGCTTGTCGCCCCTGCCTGCTTCACTTTCCTGTGTCTGTCCCCTTTCTCCCTCCTCGGCCAGCGGAGTCATGGCTCTGAACACTGTGGCCACCTTCTGACCAGGCTCCTGCCTTTGCTACTTTGCAAAGAGTGGTCCTCTGTATGCAGAATGGTCTGCAGCCCTTCCACTTAGCTGCCTTTAGGTAGAACCCACCCCCCACCACATGAGGTCTCACTCAGTGTGCCTCTGGGGTGGAGGCTCCTGCCTGGCTGGGCCTCGGCCTGCTGGGGCTACTGGCCCCAGCCTGATACACCAGCCCTGGACCCCACCTTCCCAGCACTGAGCCCCACCTATGCTGCCCTGCCTTGTGCTGTGCTCCCAGCTCAGCCTCCTTCATGGACAGAGGGTGAGGGGCCTCCCTCCATCTCCTGGCCATGCCTTTAGCACAAGACCCCAGAAATCCTTCAGGGCCTCCAGAGTCCATGCAAATTCCCTGACACCCTACTAGGTAAAGATCACATTCAATATGGTTCAGCATTAACCTTTTGGATCACCTTGAACCCATAGGAATACCAGCTATTGGGGGGAGTTATAGACTGCATGCTTGTGTCCCCCTAAAATGCATACACTGAAACCTTAACCACCAGTGTGTTGGTGTTAGGAGGTGGGGGCTTTAGGAGATAAATTTAGGTCATAAGGATGGAGCCCTCATGAGTGAGGTCCTTTATAAAAGGGACCCTGGAGAGCGCCCCTTCCCCATCAACTGTGTGAGGACACAGAGAGAAGGCACTGTCTGTGTGCCAGGGAGTGCCCACCAGACACTGAATATGCCAGCACCTTGATCTCGGACTTGCCAGCCTCCAGGTCTGTGAAAGGTGGATTTCTGTTGTTTATAAGCCACCTCATCTATGGTATGCTGTTATAGCAGCCCAAATGGACCAAGACAAGGGGTCAGGTAGCTTTATAACAAGACACTCCATCTCACAGAAGGATTAATGATAGGAACCTATTAAATGAATAGTAAACATTGCTAGTATATACTTAAAGCCCAGTTTCATTTCCTAGAAAATTGAACAACTGATTTTAGGGCCAAAATGATGTTAACAGCTCAGCTCTGGGATTGCACATCTCCATTAGAGTGTTATAAGGACCCTTCAGTTCCTGTGGACAGACCTTAGCAGTCATGTCCCAATGCAAAGCTCTTTGGTCCACAAGGAATGCCCTGCTTTTTCCTCGGTGGTCCTGAGTTTTATGGTCCCTTGATTTCAATGTAGTTGTAGTTGTAGTTTCAGTGGAGCAAAGCGTGATCCACTGATCACGGAACTGCAGCTGTCCTCACCGTATCCCGTGAGAAGGCAGCCGTGTTCACACTCTGGCCACAGTAAATTGGGAATGCTCTGCCTGACAAGGAGACACTTCTTTTCCTGCAATCCAGCAAGGACAGGACACATCTCAAGAATGGGTCTTCCCTTTCTTGGCCAATTTCTCCCCATGATGCTGAACCGGATTTTATCTGAGGCTCCTTCCCTTGAATTCCTGCTTCTCTAGATTGGATGGCTTAGTGAGGCTGGGCAGTTCTGATGCTCACCACCCAGGGTCAGCACAGACCCCACAAGTTAAGAGCGTGGTCCCTAACAAGCCTGCCTCACTTCAAACACCAGACACAAGTTCCACAGTCCCCAGGTAACCTGGGGACCAACCGCTCTTCTGACTAACGGCTGCAAGTTACAGTTTTATAACAAAGGTGCAAATCAAGACCAGCCAAATGAGGAGACACACAGGGAGCCTCCCTGCCCTCTCCCTGTGGAGCTAGAGCATGTGACCCACCTGGCACAGATGTGATCACCAACCAGGAAGGTCCCCAAAGTTATTGTGTCCAGGGTTTCTATTGGGATCTCACTATGGAGATGTGATTGATTGGATCATTGGCCATAGGGAACTCAGTCTCCAGCCCCAGTTCCCTCCCAGGAGGTTGGGAGGTTAGGCTGATAACACTAAACTCAAAGTCCCAACCCACTAATCACTAATCACATGGCTAGTCTTTGTGGCCTGGGCAGCCTGTCCTGAATCATCTTGTTAGCATTAATGTAGCTGTGATCCAAGGGATCCACCACAAATGACAGCCTCTCCTATCACTTAGGAAATCCCACGGATTTAAAGGTTACCTCCCACGAAGCCAGAGACGGAGGCCAGAGAGATTCTTTACTAGACAATCGTCTGTCATTACAGGTTAGTAAATTATGCCATGGTTTCTAGTATAGATCCGAGGGTCAAACTAGGAGATTTGAATTCCAGCTTTGCACCAGCCGTGTGACCTTGGGCAAGTGACTTCAACTCTCTAAACCTCTCTTTCTTCCTCTGTAAAATGGGGGTGATGATACCCCATAGGATAGTAGAAGCAATGAAATAAAACAGCGCATATTAAGTGCTTATAACTGTTCTTCACAAATAGTATACCTTCAGTGTCACTTGTCACTATGTTTATAAAGAAGGGCAATCAGGGTCATGAAATATTACCTGTATACAAAACCTAACTTAAAAATGTTGATTTTCTTAAACTGTTGCTTTATACCTCAAAAATCAATTGACTGTTTGTTCCTGGTTAGCAAAGTGCAAGTGAGTAAAAGTGGTATTAAATGCATGATACTCTTCTCCACCTTGGAAGTATTCATTTGTTCATCCACTGAAGTTTTACCAGACCTCCTGCTCACCAGCAGCTGTGTCTGGAGCTGGGGGCATTGCTGTGGGAAGTCTCACCCCTGCCCTCAGGACACCTCCTCAGTCACATTACAGACTCAAATGGTAGGAGTGTCTTAGTCCTGGCAGTTAGGACAAAGTGCTATAGACTGGGTGTTTTACAATGGAAATGTATTTCTCATGGTTCTGGAGCCTGGAAGTCCAAGATCAGGGGCCAGCATGGCCAAGTTCCAGTGAGGACTCTCTCCTGGGTTGCAGAGTGCTGTCTTCTCATATCCTTATTCCATCGAAGGGGTGAGGGAGCTCCCTGGGGTCTCTGAGAAGGTCACTGACTCCATTCAAAGCTTCTACCTCCTAATACCATTGCACTGAGACTAGGATTTCAGTACATGAATTCTGGGGAGACACAAACATCCAGACCACAATTAGGAGTGAAGTGCAGTGGAGCACAGAGGGAGCTGGTCATTCATTCCTGTTCCTGGATGCTATCCAGGCCTTCCTGTGGCTGCCTGTCAATTCAGTCAGTGGATCCCCAACATCAGCTACAGTCAGGCCATCCGGGCAATCCCATATGGCATGGAATCCGTTCCATAGATCATAGACAGAATATTTTTTAATGGACTAGAATGAAAAATAGATGTACTTTAAAGGGTACCCAGGGTAATTTTTGGTTCATACGTAAATGCCCTGACTCTCATGTAAAATGCATCTCTCATGGTTGTGTGAATTTAAAAGTGTGAAAAGCACTGAACTCAAAGGCCAAGTCGCTTCTCACCAGGTGGCTGTGGAGGCCTCTGAGGAAGGATGGGATGCTGAGAGGGCTGTGTGTCCTGAGCAGAGGGAGCAGGGGTGCTCCCTCTCCCCCTTCCCACCATGCTCTGCCAGGAGCTCAGAAGACCAGCCTCAGCCTCCCAAGCCAGCCTCAGCAAGGTGGTCAGGGCAGCCCATCCATGAAAGTGTCCTCAGCTGGTGGCATTCAAACACCAGTCAGGAGCCCCATGTTGGGTTTCAGGGGCTGAGGGCGTCTTTACCTCTGACCTGGGCACCAACACACGGGAGCTGCCAGCCATCAGCGGGGTCAGTGAGCAGAGGGAGAGCTGTGGGTGTGCAGGGTTCCAGCATGTTCCAGAACATTCCAGAAAGTGCATGCCTTTGCCCTGGGCTTGGCCCTTCTCCAGCACTCTCCACAGAGTGATTTGTCATCACCTCTCCACACACCTTGGAAGTGTTCTGCGGAATAAGCCTGAACCATTCTGGGCAGGCACCAGGCCCTGTAGTGGGGACACCCACCTGGGCTGCTCTCAGAGGCAGCCCCTGCTGGGGAGGTGGAGGGAGCTGCTTCTCTGGGACCCGGCCTGGAGCTTCAGCTGTGACTCAGAGCAGGGTGTGTGTCCGCGTCCACTCAGGTAGAGTATTCTTGCTCCCTGGAGTAATTCTTTTTCCCTGGAATAGTCTTCTGTTAATTTTTAAAAATTTGTCTTTACCTCAAATATTAATTGTATGACTCGCAGACTTAAATCAAGCTTTTAATACGCTGCTGCTGGAAACCAAACTAGTTGGAGAAATCAAGGCACTCCCATGTCTGTGGCCTGGGTTTTTGAGACATCCATGTCTACCCCCAGGTGTAGCCAGTTCCGACTTTGACCTCCTGACGGAGGCACTGACATGATTCTCTTTCTTGCTCCCTGCCTCTGCTACGTTGCCCATTTCTAAAATCATTTCCTTGGGCATTCAGGAGCAAGACTTTGTCCCCTTAAACTAAAAGCCCACTCAGTAGGATGGGGTTAGGAAAATGGTGTCTCCCATGAAAAAGATCACATTTTGTTGCTTGAAAATTTCAGTTTTCCAATAATGTTTCCCCCCAAATATTTGCACAGCTAAGCCCTCAGATTCTCCAGGCATTTGTGTCCTCATCGTCTTCTCTGCCAGGCTGTTTGATTTTGTGATCCTCTCTCTCGTTCCCACTCTCTCTGGCCCAGCAGGCCAGGTCCTCTGTTTTAGTTGTGGCTCTTCATAACCACAGAGAAGGCAATAGCACCCCACTCCAGTATTCTTGCCTGGAAACTCCCATGGACGGAGGAGCCTGGTGGGCTGCCGTCTTATGGGGTTGCACAGAGTCGGACACGACTGAAGCAACTTAGCAGCAGCAGCAGCTTCATAACCGACTCATAACCTCTTCTTTAAAGGACCTACTATTTTTTATAATGGACTCATAACCTCTTGTTTAATTGGCATTTTTAATACCAAATATTCACTGTCTGTCTCACCTACTGGAACATCAGCTCCCCCAGGGCAGGGATTTTTGTCTGTTTACTCCTGTGTCCTGAGCACCTAAAATAATTTCCATTACATGATTATTTGTGGAATGAGCAAATGCAGGATTTGTGTTATATTCACTGAGACAGTAGAAATGCTGCAGGGAGTGAACAGAGTTCATTTACTTGAGTGTTTGTTGATTGATTGGAAACAACGGTGTCACTTTGTATATTTCATATAATTTAAACCTATCAGGAGCTCCAGCATTCAGCTTACCCTTCTCAGTTTTCATACAAAAACCAGAAATACAAATACTAACAGTCAGCTAAATTTATACAGATAATAAAGAGGATAACCTGGAATTTGAACTGGGTTGAATGGGAATGATGCTGCCACACAAGGCAATGCAAAAGGGAATGATGCTGCCACACAAGGCAATGAGCTTGGTCAAATAATTTCTCAATCATCACCTTAGGAAACTGCCAACACATAAAGGATTTATATAAATAAAACTCCAGCTTAGGTTTCCCATATTCTATAACACAAAGCAGAATACCTGCCAACTAATATTTGTTCATTCAATGTTTGTGGAATTACACATACACATATATGTAATTCTAATGTTCAAGCATGCTGTCGTGTCCGACTCTTAGTGAACCCATGAACTGTAGCCTGCCAGGCTCCTCTGTCCATGGGATTTCCCAGGCAAGGATACTGGAGTGGTCTGTCATGCCCTCCTCCAGGGGATCTTCTTGACCCAGGGATTGAGCCCTCGTCTTCTGCAGTGGAGGCAGTTTCCTTACCACTTGAGAGAGCAGGGAAGCCCTTAATTATAATAGCCAGCTAATATCAACATCCATTGGATCATAGAAAAAGCAAGAGAATTCCAGAAAAACATCTACTTCTGCTTCATTGACTACACTAAATAAAGCCTTTGACTTTGTAGATCACAACAAACTGGAAAATTCTTAAAGAGATGGGAATACCACACCACCTTACCTGCCTTCTGGAAAACCTATATGGAGGTCAAGAAGCAATGGTTAGACCCGGACATGAAGCAACAGACTGGTTCAAAATTGGGAAAGGAGTATGTCAAAGCTACATATTGTCACCCTGCTTATTTAACTTATATGCAGAATATATCATCCAAAACGCCAGGCTGGATGAAGCACAAGCCGGAATTGAGATTTCTTGGAGAAATATCAATAACCTCAGATATGCAGATGACACCACCCTTATGGCAGAAAGTGAAGAGGAACTAAAGAGCCTGTTGATGAAAGTGAAAGAAGAGAGTGGAACAGCTGGCTTAAAACTCAATATTCATAAAACTAAGATCATGGCATCCAGTACCATCACTTCATGGCAAATAGATGGGGAAACAATGGAAACAGTGAGAGACTTTATTTTCTTGGGCTCCAAAATCACTGCATATGGTGACTGCAGCCATGAAATTAAAAGATGCTTGCTCCTTGGGAGACGAGTAGTGACAAACCTAGACAGCATGTTAAAAAGCAGAGACATTTGCCAACAAAGATCCATATGGTCGAAGCTATGGTTTTTCCAGTAGTCATGTACAGATGTGAGAGTTGGACCATAAAGAAGGCTGTGTGCCAAAGAATTGATGCTTTTGAACTGTGGTGTTGGAGAAGACTCTTGAGAGATTTCCTGAAGACAGCAAGGAGAGAAGCCAGTCAATCCTAAAGGAAATCAGTCCTGAATATTCATTGGAAGGACTGATACTGAAGCTGAAACTCCAATACTTTGGCCACCCGATGCGAAGATCCGACTCATTGGAAAAGACCCTGATGCTAGGAAAGATTTAAGCCAGAAGGAGAAGGGGATGACAGAGGACAACATGGTTGGATGGCATCACAAACATGATGGACATGAGTTTGCACAAGCTCTGGGAGATGGTGAAAGGCAGGGACGGACGTGCTCCAGTCAATAGGGTCACAAAGATTTGGACATGACTGAGGTCACTGAAAAACAACAATATCAACATTAATCAATAAAATCTGCTAAAAATTGAAGATGCACAGGAAAAAGCACCACTTTCAACATTATTAATATTGGAACAAGTGCTTTCATTACTTAACATCATTTACAAACTTCTGGAATACACTGCAAAGTAATAAATGAAGTGCGAAGTGTGCATGTGTGCTCAGTCATGTCTGACTCCTTGGGACCCCGTGGACTATAGCCCATCAGGCTCCTCTGTTTTTGGAATTTTCCAGTCAAGAATATTGGAGTGTGTTGCCATTTCCTCCTCCAGAGGATCTTCCTGGCCCAGGGACCAAATCCGTGTCTCTTGTGTCTCCTGCATTGGCAGGTGGATTCTTTCCCACTGCGCTGCTTGGGAAGCCCTCAAAAAATAAATGTGTTTGTCAATATTAACCATAGTTAGCATTTATCATAGCACATCTTTATCATAGCACACATGTGCTTTATCATAGTACGTAGCACATTTCTCATAGCACACATAACACATATGGGCCTATAATATATTTTGTAGAAGCCATTTTAAATTCAGATATATATAATATGAACACAAGGAATAAGTTTTTTCTTTGCAGACTTTATTATATGCTCTCATTTTAAAGTGTATATGTCCATGGTTCCCCTACGTTGCTGGGAAACTTTAAAAACTGCTGCTGTCTGTCTTTCAGTCCCAGCCATTATGATGTGATAGGCATAGGATTAAATCTGTATATTGGGATTTTTTAAAACTACCCAGGGGATTCTAATGTGCAGTCAAGTTTAGGAACCCCTGGTATATGCAGTGCATGAAGAAACATCTCATGTAGTATCTGAATCTGCCCCAGTATTCTTTGATTTATTAAATTGTACCCTGTGCATTTGAATGAATAAACACTGTGCCGTCCACCTACCAGGCATTATGCAGATGCTGGGCACATAGTGGTGAGTGAAAAAAGACATAGGCCTGGCCTCATGCAAGGTTGCTATGGCAGAGTAAGACAGACAGTATACAAATTAATAAACCCAAAATGTTAAAGATTGTGTAAGGTGAGCAGAAAGTCATGAACAAGATGCTGTTATGCAGAATGAGTGGGGATCTCGGCAGCAAGAGAGCATGGATGAATCCTCCAGGACAAGTAGAGCTTGTCACGTCCTAAGGACAAACAAAGGGCTGATGTGGCCCATTGGAGAGGCTGACGAGAAGATGGAGAGAGGCAGGTGGTGCAAGACTTTGGGAGCCATGCCAGTGACCTTTGCCTTGGACTTGGAACCTTGTCAACAGGTTGGTGACTTTTAACAAAGCAAGGGAGTAGGAAGAGGTGGGAGATAAAGGTTCTTGGTGGAGGCTATACATTCATTAAACCAAGGAATGAGAGTAAATGGGCAAGAGTGATGTTGTCTTAGAGATGGAGGGAAGTGGATGAATTCACCATGTTTTTTGACATAGAATCCACTGGAGTTGCTGGTGCATTATAAATGTCATGCAAGCGAAAGGAGGGAATCAAGGATAATTCCAGTTCCTACTGAGCAAGTAGGTGAATCTTGATGTCAGTTAATGTCAGTTAATTAGGGAGTCTTGATGTCCCTAATGGAAAAGGAGATAGTTGGTGAGCAGTTGTGAATGAATGTGGATTTGGGAATAAAATCAATAATCTATTTGACATAAGTTCCTGTTAGACATCTAAAGGAAATGACAGATAAGCAGTGGAATAAACCAAGATGCAGATCAAGAAACAGAATGCTAATTTGTATGTATGTGTGTGTGTGCAAGTTGCTCAGTCGTGTCCAATTGTTTGCCACCCTATGGACCATACAATCTACGGAATTCTCCAGGCCAGAATGCTAACAGCGCCCCCAGAAATTTCCTTGTTTACCCATGTAGGAACTAACCTCCTAAAACTTTGCTAAATTCAATAATTCTGATAATTTTCCTAAGAACTTCTTAGGGTTTTCTATATGTCAGGTCATGTCATGTGTGCACACAGTCCGTTTAGATTTACTTCTTTCCTGTCCAGATTCTGTTAGCATGTCACTGTTTTTCTTGTTTCACTGGCTAGCGCCTCTAGGACATTGCTGATTACAAGGAGCAAGTTGGAACATCCTTACTTTGTTCTTGCTCTGAGGTGAAAAATATTCAATATTTCCTCATTAACTATGTTAGCTGTTGGCTTTTCAGAATGCCCTTTATAAGGTTGAGGAAATGCCTTTATAGTCCTAGTTTGTTGAGAATTTTTATAATGAATAAATGTTTGATTTTTTCCCCAGTGCTTTCTCTGCATTTTCTTCATCTTCTGAGATTGTTATATGGTTTTGGTCCTTTATAGTATACTATCGTATGACACTATTTTCAGATGTTAACCAACTTTGAATAGTTTTATTGTTCGGTTGCTTAGTCCTGTCTGACTCTTTGTGACCCCATAGACTGCAGCACACCAGGCTTCCCTGTGTTTCACCATCTCCCAAAGTTTGTTTAAACTCATGTACTTTGAGTCAGTGATGCCATCCAACCATCTCATCCTGTGTTGCCTCCTTCTCCTCCTGCCTTCAATCTTTCCTGGCATCAGAGTGTTTTCCAGTGAGGTAGTTCTTCACATCAGGTGATCAAAGTATTGGAGCTTCAGCTTCAATATCAGTCCTTGCAATGAATATTAAGGACTGATTTCCTTTAGGATTGACTGGTTGGTTTCCTTGCTGTCTTAGGAAATCTCTCAAGAGTCTTCTCCAACACCACAGTTTGAAAGCATCAATTCTTTGGCTCTCAGCCTTCTTTATGGTCCAACTTTCGCATCTGTACATGACCAC
Organism: Bubalus kerabau; assembly: GCF_029407905.1. NCBI lineage: Eukaryota > Metazoa > Chordata > Mammalia > Artiodactyla > Bovidae > Bubalus > Bubalus kerabau. The sequence continues at coordinate 30,552,464 of NC_073642.1, forward strand.
TGGAAAAACCATAGCTTTGACTAGATGGACCTTTGTCAGTAAAGAGATTTCTCTGCTTTTTAATATGATGTCTAGCATATTGTTTGTCATATCTTTTCTTCCAAGGACAAAGCATCTTTCAGTTTCATGGCAGCAGTGATTTTGGAGCCCAAGAAAATAGTCTGTCTCTGTTTCCATTGTTTCCCCATCCATTTGCCATGAAGTGATAGGACTGGGTGCCATGATCTTAGTTTTTTGAATATTGAGTTTTAAGCCAGCTTTTTCATTCTTCTCTTTCACTTTCATAAACAGGCTATTTAGTTCCTCTGTGCTTTCTGTCATATGAATGGTATCATCTGCATATCAGGTTATTGATATTTCTCCCTGAAATCTTGCTTGAAGCTTGTGCTTCATCCAGCCTGGCATTTCGCATGATATACTCAGCATATAAGTTAAATAAGCAAGGTGACAATAAACAACATTTCCTAATTTTGAAACAGTCTGTTGTTCCGTGTCTGGTTCTAATTGTTGCTTCTTGACCTGCATACAGATTTCTCAGGAGGCAGGTCAGGTGGTCTTGTATTCCCATCTCTTGAAGAATTTTCCACAGTTTCTTGTGATCCACACAGTCAAAGGCTTTGGTGTAGTCAATAAAGTAGTAGATGTTTTTCTGGAATTCTCTTGCTTTTCCTATGATCCTACGGATGTTGACAATTTGATCTCTGGTTCTTCTCCTTTTTCTAAATCCATCTTGTACATCTGGAATTTCTCAGTTCACATACTGTTGACGCCTAGGTTGAAGGACTTTGAGCATTACCTTGCTGGCATGTGAAATGAGTACAATTGTGCATTAATTTGTACATTCTTTGGCATTGCCCTTCTTTGGGATTAGAATGAAAACTGACCTTTTGCAGTCCTGTGGCCACTGCTGAGTTTTCCAAATTTGTTGGCGTATTGAGTGCAGCACTTTAACAGCATCATCCTTTAGGATCTGAAATAGCTCAGCTAAAATTCCATCATCTCCACTAGTTTTGTTTGTAGTGATGCTTCCTAAGGCCCATTGACTTCACACTCCAAGATGTCTGGCTCTAGCTGAGTGATCACACCATCGTGGTTATTCGAGTCACTGAGATCTTTTTTGTACAGTTCTTCTGTGTATTCTTGCCACCTCCTCTTAATATCTTCTGCTAGGTCCATACCATTTCTGTCCTTTATTGTGGCCATCTTTGTATGAAATGTTCCTTTGGTATCTCTAATTTTCTTAAAGAAGTCTCCAGTCTTTCCCATTCTATTGTTTTCCTCTATTTCTTTGCATTGTTTACTTAGGAAGTCTGTCTTACCTCTCCTTGCTTTTTTCTAGAACTCTGCATTCAGATGGGTATATCTTTCCTTTTCTCCTTTGCTTTTTTCTTCTCTTCTTTTCTCAGCTATTTGCAAGGCCTCCTCAGACAACTATTTTGCCTTGAATTTCTTTTTCTTGGGGTTGGTTTAGATCACTGCCTCCTATGAACCTCCGTCCATAGTTCTTCAGGCACTCTGTCAGTCAGATCTAATCCTTTGAATCTATTTGTCACTTCCACTGTATCATCTTAAGAGATTTCAGTTCAGTTCAGTTCAGTTGCTCAGTCATGTCTGACTCTTTGCGACCCCATGAATCGCAGCACGCCAGGCCTCCCTGCCCATCACCAACGCCTGGAGTTCGCTCAAGCTCACATCCATCGAGTCAGTGATGCCATCCAGCCATCTCATCCTCTGTTGTCCCCTTCTCCTCCTGCCCCTAATCCTCCCCAGCATCAGAGTCTTTTCCAATGAGTCAACTCTTCGCATGAGGTGGCCAAAGTACTGGAGTTTCAGCTTTAGCATCATCCCTTCCAAAGAATACCCAGGACTGATCTCCTTTAGAATGGACTGGTTGGATCTCCTTGCAGTCCAAGGGACTCTCAAGAGTCTTCTCCAACACCACAATTTAAAAGCATCAATTCTTTGGCGCTCAGCGTTCTTCACAGTCCAGCTCTCACATCCATACATGACTTTGTTTAGGGTCATACCTGAATGGCCTAGTGGTTTTCCCTGCTTTCTTCATTTTAAACATAAATTTTGCAATAAGGAGTTCATGATCTGAGCCACAGTCAGCTCCCAGTCTTGTTTTGCTGTCTCTGTAGGGCTTCTCCATCTTCAGCTGCACAGAATATAATCAGTCTGATTTCAGTATTTGCCATCTGGTGATGTCCATGTGTAGAGTCATCTCTTGTGGTGTTGGAAGAGGAGGGTGTTGGCTATGACCAGTGGATTCTCTTGGCAAAACTGTTGCCTTTGCCCTGCCTCATTTTGTAGTCAGAGGCCAAACTTGACTGTTACTCCAGATATCTCTTGACTTCCTACCTTTGCAGTCCAGTCCCCTATGATGAAAAGGACATCTTTTTGCTGTTAGTTTTAGAAGGTCTTTGTAGGTCTTCATATAATCATTCAACTTCATCTTCTTCAGCATTAGTGGTTGGAGCATAGACTTGGATTACTGTGATATTGAGTGGTTTGCCTTGGAAATGAACTGAGATCATTCTGTTGTTTTTGAGATTGTGTCCAAGTACTGCATTTTGGACTCTTCAGATGTATAAGCAATTTTGGATTGTTGAGATAGACCCAAATTGATCATGACATGTAACTTTTTGTTGTTCCTGAATTTAGTTTATTCAAATTTCATTAAGGATTATTTTATCACTGTGTTCATGAAGTATATTGATTTATAGTTTCTTTTATTCTGATATCTTTATCTGGCTTTGAGTAATGCTAACTTCATAGAATGAGTTGAGACGTGTTCCCCCTTCCTGTACTTTACAAAAGCATTTGTGAAGTATTATTTTTCATTTAAATGTTTGGTAGAATGTACCATTGAAGTCATTTTGGATAAGACTCAACTTTTTTTTTTTTTTTTTTTTTTTACCAATTCAGTTTCTTTCCTTGTTACCAGTCTATTTAGATTTTCTGTTTTCTTCTTGTGTAAGCTTTGGTGATTTGTGTACATTGAAAAGTTTTTCCACTGTATGTGCATTTTCTAACTTTTTTGGCATGAAGTTATTCACAATATTCCCATGTAACTCTCTCTTTTTTTTTTTTTTTTTTCCCCTGGCTGTCCAGTTTGTAACTCTCTTTTGTTAAAAAAAAAAAAAAGAATTAGTTTTATTTTAGGTTTTATCTTTGTGAGGGAATGAGAGGAGGCACCAAGACTGCCGTGTTGAAAGCTCATTATTGTGATAAACTCAGCTGTTTTGGCATAGGAAGGTGATAGTCGACAGAAATCTCAATGTTTGGTTGCTGTTGCATATTGCTCTTCCACAGAAAAGTCTGCTGGTCTCTGGTTCCTTTCTGCTACCATCTCTCTACTGGTATCTTGTCCATCTTCATTTTAACATGTTCTGTGGCTGCCTGTGGTATACCATCATTAAGAAAGGCACATGGGGAGGCTTGTTTTCTGAACTCTTGTGTATCTGAGAACACCTTTCTATTGTCCTGCCCTAAGCCAGACAGCTTAGTTGGGTAGAAAATATTTAACTTATTAGCACTTATTTCTCTCCAAAGTCCCTAGATTTGGTAATGCTGTTTTTTGAATTTTTATTTATTTTTGGCTGTGCTGGGTCTTCGTTGCCTTGCAGGCTTTTCTCTAGTTGCCATGCAAGGGTTTCTCATTGCAGGGGCTTCTCTCATTGCAGAGCACAGGCCCTAGGGAATGTGGATTCCGTAGGTGCGGCCCCAGGCTCCGGAGCACAGGATCAGTAGTTGCGTCACAAGCGCTTACTTGCTGAGGCATGTGGCATCTTCCCAGACTAGGGACTGAGCCCACATATCCAGCATTGGCGAGGCAGATTCTTTACCACTGAGCCACCAAAGAAGTCCTGGTAATGCTGTTTTTGAACTTCAAAATATCCAAAGAAGTTCAAGAGCAGCCTGATACTGTTACTCTGAAGAAATCATTAAGTTTTCTGTTTGGACTTTGTAGTATTTTTCTATGTGCTTAGAATTTGGAAATGTCACCAGGGTGAGATTTATGATTGGCTTTTTTTGTTGATTGTTGCTGGACTGCGTTGAGCCATTCTAATACGTGTGTGTTTTATCAGCTCAGAGACTTGGATGTGATGTCTGTGGGTTTTGTTCTAACGTATTCCTCTAGAAGACTTGTACTTTTAACACTTTAACATTTGTTTATCTCTTCTTTATGTTCCACATCTATTATCTTAAACATTGTTCTCATCCCTGTGATATTTTCTTTTATATTTTTAGGAGAGCTTCTCAATTTCATCCTCTACCCACTGACATATTTATTTCATGCTGCCCCAGTTCTGCCTTCTCTACCCCTGTGAGAACTTGTAGTGTTCTCTTTTAATTTTTTCTTTCATTCTAACCTGTTCTGGTCCTTATGAATTCATCCTTAAGTTTCAAAGCTATGGCTTATGGTTTCCTCCTAAAAAGAAAGTAGTTTTAAAAAGTTACAGTAAATACTTTTGAAAATTCTGATTTTTCCTTTAGGTTTCAGAATAACAAAGCTTTATTTCCTCTTTGTTATATTGCAAGTTTTAATTTTTCCATGAACTCAACCGCAAGTGAGTTATTACAACAGAATTATTTTTTAAAATTGAAGTATAGTTAATTTAAGGGGCTTCCCTGGTGGCTCAGCAGTAAAGAATCTGCCTGCAATGTGGGAGACCCAAGTTCCATCCCTTGGTCAGGAAGATCCCCTGGAGAAGGAAATGGCAACCCACTCCCGTATTCTTGCCTGGCAAGCCCCATGGACAGAGGAGCCTGATGGACTACAGCCCACGGGGTCACAAAGAGTCGGACAGAACCGAGCGACTAGACCACCACCACCGTAGTGTTTGTTAGTTTCAGGTGTATGGCAAAGAGAGTCAGTTATACATTATTCTTTTTCACATTCTTTTTCCTTAGTGGTTATTATAAGACATTGAGTATAGTTCCTGTGGTAAACAGTAGGTCCTATTTGTTTACCTATTTTATATATATAGTAGTATATAGATGTTAATTCCAAACTCCTAATTTATTTCTCTCTGCCCCTGCTAACCCTGTTGGTAACCATAAGTTTGTTTTCTATGTCTGTGGGTCTGTTTCTGCTTTGTAAATAAGTTCATTTGTGTCATATTTTAAATTCCACATATAAGTGATATCATCGGGTATCTTTTCCTCACTTCACTTAGTATGATAATCTCTAGGTCCATCAGTGTTGCTGCAAATAGCATTATTTCATTCTTTTTGACGGCTGGGTCATATTCCATTGTGTGTGTGTATGTGTGCGTACGTGTGCGTGCCACATTGTCTTTATCTATGCATCTGTCAGTGGACACTTAGATTTCTTCCATATTTTGGCTGTTGTAATGGTGTCGTTATTGAGAGAGTAACAGGCAGGAAGGCCAGGGGTCTCCAAAAGGAGGAAATAGGCTGCAAGTGTCAGACATTTTTAATCTCTTTCTTAAGCGGCAGGAGGAAACAAACTGCTAATGTGATATTTTTTCCCCTTCTCTATACAATTTTAAGAAGACGTTTCTTTTAAAATTCTGTGTTGCCATGACAACACCTGGTTCCACCTGAACTTAACTTTTCTCAAACCTTGAACTAACCAATGCACTTTTCTTATGGAAATGTCTTAAGCTATGTTAATGAACTATGTATTTACCCTAGACTCTGTCTTCAAGTAGGTTTCGCCTAAGACTCAGAACCGATTTGACAAACCGGTAGGTTTTACTCAGGCAAATGTTCTTTTAAGCTATGTTAATGAGACTGTATTTGCTTGGAAACCTGCCTTTCTTCAAGATTGATGTCAATCATTTTATGGCCAAGGACAACTCACTTTGTGCCAATGTTTTCTCAAAATGTATGTTGTAGGTAAGGGGCTTGGTGCCAGTCTCTGAGTTTTGAAATATTTCCTTTCTCTAATTATCAGACTGCTAGTAGCTAAAGCATCTGGCTAAAGACTAGCAGGGGGGCACTCTTTCTGCCCCCTACTGATGTCTATGTCAGAAGCTTTCTCTATCTCTTCTATACTTTAATAAAACATTATTACACAAAAATTCTGAGCAGTCAAGCCTCGTCACTGGCCCCGGATTGAATTCTTCTCCTCCAGAGCCCAAGAATCCCAGCATCTTTCATGGCTCAGCAACAACCTTTCACTATGAACATTGAATTGCATGTATCTTTTTGAATTATAATTTTCTCTGGATATCTGTATATATGCCTAGTAGTAGAATTGCTGGATCATATGGTAGCCCTGTATTTATATTTTTTAATTAATTAATTTATTTATTTTAATTTATTTATTTTTTAATTGAAGGATAATGGCTTTACAGAATTTTGTTGTTTTCTGTCAAACCTAGACATGAATCAGCCATAGGTATACATATATCCCTCCCTTTTTAACCTCCCTCCTGTCTCCCTCACCACCCACCCCTCTAGGTTGGTACAGGGCCCCTGTTTGAGCTTCCTGAGACATACAGCCAATGCCAGTAGGCTATCTATTTATGTTTAGATTTTGAGGGAGCCTGCATACTGTTCTTCACAGTTGCTGCACCAATTTACATTCCCACCAAGAGTGTAGGACAGTTTCTTTTTCTCTATACTCTGGTCAGCATTTATTATTTGTAAACTTTTTAATGATGGCCATTCTGACTGATGTGAGGTAATACCTCATTAGTTTTGATTTGCATTTCTTTAATAATTAGCAAATTTGAACATCTTTTTACATGGCTATTGGCTATCTGTATGTCTTCTTTGGAGAAATGTCTCTAGATTTTCTGCCCATTTTTTGGTTGGGTTGGGTTTTTTTACATTAAGCTGTATGAGCTGTTTGTTTATTTTGAAAATTGATCTCTTGTCAGTAGCATCATTTATGTTTTCCTTTGCTATGCAAAATTTTAATTAGGTCCCTGTTGTATGTTTCTGTTTTCATTTCCATTATTCTAGGAGATGGATCCAAATAAATTTTTTAAATATTTTATTTTATATATATATATATATAATTTTTTTGTTGCTGTGTGTGGGCTTTCTCTAGTTGTGGCAAGCAGGGGTTACTCTCTAGTTGAGGTGCTTGGGCTTCTCGTTACAGTGGCTTCTCATTGCAGAGCACAGGCTCTAGGGTAAATGGGCTTCAGTAGCTGTGGCATGTGAGCTCAGTTGCCACATGGCACGTGGAATCTTCCCAGATCAGGGATTGAACCTGTGTCCCCTGCATTGGCAGGTAGATTCTTAACCACTAGATCACCAGGGAAGTCCTCAAATGAATTTTGCTGCAATTTATATCAGAGTGTTCTGCTTACATTTTGCACTAATAGTTTTTATAGTATCCAGTCTTATATGTTGGTCTTTAATTCATTTTGAGTTTATTTTTGTATGTGGTGTTAGAGAATGTTCTAATTTCATTCTTGTACATGTAACTGCACATTTTCTCCAGCATTTGTAATACTTTTGATGTCTGTGGATTGGTACTGACATGCCCTCTTTCATTCATGATTTTGGTAATTCATGTCTTCTCTTTTGATGTCTTGGTCAGTCTGGCTAATGGCTTGTCATTTTTGTTAATGTTTTCAAAGAACCAACTTTTGTTATTTCTTTTTGTTTGTCTGTTTTCTGTTTTCATTGATTTATATTCTGATCTTCATCATGTCTTTCCTTCTGCTTGTTTTGTGTATAGTTTGCTCTCCTTTTCTAGTTTCCTGAGGTGGAAGCTTAGTTTATTCATTTTAAAACTTTACTTTTTCTACACAGCCTTTAAAACCTTTTACTCCTGTTTTTAAAATTAGCATATTGTATAGTTGATTTTTTGTGTACAGTGATGGGTTTAACACACCTGTAGATTGTTGGACCACTACCAACCATAATTAGTATGCAGGAGAGTTTTATCACCCCATGAGACTCCCTCAGGCTGCCAGTCTGCAGTCAGTCTTCCCGCACTCCTAACCCTGACACCATTGCTTTGTTCTCTTCCCCTATAGTTGTGCTTTTTACAGAATGTCATAGAATTGAAGTCATACAATATGTAGTATTTGCAGGCTGGCTGCTTTCACTTAGCATAGCACAGTTGAGATTTACAGCAATTGTGTGAATTAACAGTTAATTCCTTTTTATTGTTGGATATTATACCATCATATGGGTATACCACAGTTTATTTATTCACCCTTTGGAGGACATCCAAGAAGTTCCCACATTTGTCTCTCTTGGGTAAAGTTGCCATAACCATCCATTTACAAGGATTAGGGGGAACTAAGTTTGCATCTCTCTGGAATAAATACCTAGGAGTGGGACCACTGGACTATGTGTAAGTTTATGTTTAATTGCCAAGCTATATTCCTACTGGTGTTTGCTTTATGGATTTTGAAGCTCTTTTGTTTGGTGCCTGCACTTTTGGGATTGTTTCCCTTGGTTAGTTGTTTGGTGAATTGAACACCAATTACATTGTAATTGGTGTTCATTACATAATATCTATCATTAGCTAACATCTCTTAATCCATGGTAGTTCCCTTTGCTCTGAAGTTGACTGTATCTGATGTTAATATAACCACTCCACTTTCTTTCAGTTAATGTTTTTATGGAGTATTATTGCCATCATTTACTTTTCACCTGCCTATGTCATCGTATTTAAAGTGGGTCTCATGGAGAGATCATATTACTGAATCTTATTTTTTAACCCATTCTAGTAATCAGAGTCTTTTAGTTGATATATTTAAACTGTTTGGCATTAATGGAATTATTGATATGTTTGGGTTTAGGTTAGCAAAGTTATTATTTGGTTTTCCTTTATTCTCTCCTTTTTGTCTGTTTCTCATTTCTGTCTTTCTTTGGAATATTTTAATATGTTTTAGTATTCCATTTTAATTTATTTTTTATTCTCTTTGTTAATTTCTCTAGAAATTATAATAGTCATACTTACCTTTCCATAGTCTCTGTAGAATTTTACCACTTCATGTGAAATGTAGAAACCTTACAACTACATAGTTCCCTTGACTTCCCCCTTTGTTTGTAAGTTTATTATGTATTACATGCACATACACTGAGAACTCCATCAGACAGTGTTATTATTTTTGCTTTTAATCATTATATATATTTTATAGAAATGACCCCCCAAATGAATAATCGGTTATATTTTGCCCACACCTTTGTCATTTCCGTTGCTTCTCATTCTTGAAGCTTTGAGTTTCCTTTTCAGATCATTCGCCTCCTGTCTGAGGAACTTCCTTTAACGTTTTTTTAGAGTGGTTCTAGTGACTAATTCACTTTGTTTCCCCTCATCTGAGAATATCTGTATTTCATTTTCATTCTCAAAGATTATTTATGCTGGATGTAGCATTCTGAGTTAACAATTCTTTTTTGACATCCTTTAAAAATATTGTGGCTCTCTGATTTCTGATGAGGAATCTTCAGTTACTCAAATCATTGTTCTTTTATTCATAAATGCAGTGATTTTCCCCAGCTGCTTTCAAGATTTTTGCTTGTATTTGGTTTTCAGCTGTTTAATTGTAATATGTCTGGAATTGGATTTTTTTTTTAATTTGGATTTGCTTTTGAGTTTCTTGAATCTATGAGTTTGTCTTTCACAAAAATTTGGTGAGATTTCAGCGATTATCGCTTCCATTTTTTTTCCACACTAGACTCTTCTCTTGGAACTCTGATGGGATAAATGTCAATAATTTTTTGACATTTTTCACAGGTCCCTGAGTCTCTTATATTTTTTCAATACTCTCCCCCTGATGTTCAAATTATATCATTTCTATTGATTTCTCTTGAAGGTCAGTGACTCTTTCCTTTGTCATCTCCATTCTGCTGTTGAGCCTGTTTAGTTAATATTTTTGTCTCAGTTATTATATTTTCACTTCTAAAATTTTCATCTGATTCTTCTGTATACCTTTTATTTCATTGTTGATACTTTTTACATTTTCAATTGTTTGACCTTACTTCTAGGAGTATGGTTATAATAACATCTCTATCTGGTCATTCCAACATTTTTGTCATCTCAGAGTTGACATGTGCTGATTCTCTTTTCCCTCCCAAGTTCAGATGTTCCTGGTTGTTCATAAACCATGTAATTTTGATTGTAGTCTGGGCATTTGGAATATTATGATATGAAAATCTGGGTCTTGTTTAATTCTAAGGAGGATGCCAGTTTTTGATTTTTTTTTTTTTTGTTTATTTTAGCAGACAATTGATCTGGTTAAGTTCAGCCTTCAGGTACTGGCCTTACTTCCTTGGGATGTGATCTAATGTCAAATCTGGGGTTTCAGAGCCTTTAAAATGCTATTTGGATCTTTCCAGCTATGCACCGCTATATGACACGTCTTTCAGTTCACTTCAGTTTAGTCGCACAGTCATGTCCAACTCTTTGCGACCATAGACTGCAGCACACCAGGACTCCCTATCCATCACCAACTCCCGAGTTAACTCAAACTCATGTCCATTGAGCTGGTGATGCCATCCAACCATCTCATCCTCTGTCGTCCCCTTCTCCTTCAATCTTTCCCAGCATCAGGGTCTTTTCAAATGCATCGGTTCTTTGCATCAGGTGGTCAGAGTATTGGAGTTTCAGCTTCAGCATCAGTCCTTCCAATGACTGTTCAGGACTGATTTCCTTTAGGATGGACTGGTTGGATGCCCTTACAGTCCAAGGGACTCTCAAGAGTCTTCTCTAACACCACAGTTCAAAAGCATCAATTCTTCAGTGCTCAGCTTTCTTTATAGTCCAACTCTCACATCCATACATGACTACTGGAAAAACCATAGCTTTGAACCTTTATTGGCAAAGTCATGTCTCTGCTTTTTAATATGCTGCCTATGTTCATCATAACTTTTCTTCCAAGGAGTAAGCATCTTTTAATTTCATGGCTGTAGTCACCATCTGCAGTGATTTTGGAGGCCTCAAAATAAAGTCTGACACTGGCCTTGCTTCCCTGGGATGTGATCTAATGTCAAGTCTAGGGTTTCAGAGCCTTTAAAATGCTATTTGGATCTTTCCAACTGTGCACCACTACATGGCACGTCTTTCAGTTCAGTTCAGTTTAGTTGTTCAATCGTGTCCGACTCTTTGTGACCCCATGGATTGCAGCACACTAGGCCTCCCTGTCCATCACCAACTCCCAGAGTTTACTCAAACTCATGTCCATTGAGTCTGTTACATTGCACGTCTTTCAGGCAATGTCCATTCAAATCCTTCGCTATTTTTTGATTGGTTAGTTTTATTATTGAGTTGCGAGGCTTGTTTATATATTCTGGATGTAAGTTCCCTGATCAGATACAGGATTTGCAAATATTTTTTCCAGTTCTGTGGGTTGTCTTTTCACATTCTATGTCCTTTGAATCAAAACTATTTTTGATTTTGATGAAATCCAATTTATCTATTTTTTCATTGATTCCTTAGGCTTTTGGTACTGTGCCCCAAAATCTATTGCCTAGCCCAAGATCACAAATATTTACTTCTGTGTTTGAGTTTTGTAATGTTAACTTTTATGAAATCTAGGATCCATTTTAGGTTAATTGTTGTGTACATTGTGAGGTAGGAATCCAACTTAAATCTTTTGAATGTTACCATCCAGTTGTCCAAGCATCATTTGTTGAAAATAACTTTCCTCCCACAGAATTGTCTTAACACAATTGCCAAAATTCAGTTGACCATAAATGTAAGGATTTATGCAAATACTACACTGTCTTAATTATTTTAAATCTTTAGCAAGTTTTAAGACCTCTCATTTTAAGATAGTTCTGGCTAGTCTTGGTCCCTTGATAATCGTAAAGTCAGCATAACAACTTTTGCAAAGAGCCAGCTGGGATTTTGATAGGGATATACTTAATCTGCACATCAATTTTAGGAGTGTTGCCATCTTGATGATATTAAGTCTTCTGATCCATGAACATGGAATGTCTTTTAACAGCAGTATTGGAAGCTGGAAGACAGTATATTAATAACTTCAGTATGCTCAGTGCAAATACCTATAAATCTAAAATTCTATCCCCACTATCTTTGCAAAATAAAGGGAAAAGAAGTCAGCATTTAGTGACAGAGCATAGATAAATCTTCAAAGTCTGTTGCTGCCAGGGAAAGCAGAAGGAGTGGCAACTGGAGGAATATATATATATATATATATATATATATCTCCTGTTTTTAGGATGAGCAATTTGAAAGTATAATCAAGTCAAGGAGGAGAAATTGATGACACAGTAGAAATTAGAGGGATCATGTCCCTTAATAATCTTTAGTAGATGAAGGGGGGTATCCTACAAAGGAAGTTAATGGGAGAGACATTGATAATCAGTGAGGGTACAGAAGCTAAAGGGTTGGTGATGGAAAGATCACAAAATTCTCCACAGACCACTAAATAGGCAGCAAAGGCACAAGATAAAACTGGAGAGGCTGTTTGGATACCTGAAAGGAATAGAAAAGCATGAAATAGTCATCTTGCAGAATGGCAAAGTGAAATTTCTAAGGAAATATGACAGTTGACAGTTTTGAGTTCCTATCTGAGGTATATGGTATAAATTTGAAGAAATTTCAGTCATCAGTGTTTTAAAATTTTTTCCAACAATGTTCAGATGCTTTGGTACAGTGCAGAGTAAGTAGAAGGAAAGGGAGGGGAGGACGAGCAAGATGTTAATACTATTTATAAACACATGGCCACGTATTGAACCACAGTGTTTAGGCTGGTCACTTAGAAAAGTGAGGACTTGAGGAGGAAGATGAAGTATGAAAAGTGACAGGACCAGCAGATTGGAAGTCCAGAGAAATGGCGGACTGACGGATGCACAATGGATACCACATAGAAATTAGGAATTTTCTTTGGGACACTAAGCTACTGAACAAGTTGTACTTAACTGTGGCTGCACTTCATAGTCTTCTGGGGAACTTTAAAAAAAAAATGTTGTCTGTGGGTTCCAACCCCATTGATCCAGAATTTTTGAGCATCTATGGCTTTGAAAAGAGCACAGGTCATTCAAACATGCAGAATGACTACAGCAGAGCCTGGAGTGCTGGGAGAACTTCGGACTGGAAGGCAGAGCTGCCACATTGAACAGCCCCCAGTGGCATCACAGTCATACAGCCCATGGCAACCCTATTTGGCAGGTTGTAGCAGTTGAGAGCTACATTGCCTTTGGAGAAGGCGATGGCAACCCACTCCAGTACTCTTGCCTGGAAAATCCCATGGATGGAAGAGCCTGGTAGGCTGCAGTCCATGGGGTCGCTAAAAGTCGGACATGACTGAGCGACTTTACTTTCACTTTTCACTTTCATGCATTGGAGAAGGAAATGGCAACCCACTTCAGTGTTCTTGCCTGGAGAATCTCAAGGATGGTGGAGCCTGGTGGGCTGCCGTCTAATGGGGTCGCACAGAGTCGGACACAAATGAAGCGACTTAGCAGCAGCAGCAGTTGAGAGCATCTATAATTGAGAACACATTGGAGGAGGAATAGACCCATTAGAGTCTTGGGGATTTGAAACATATCTGGAGCAGTGATTCTCAGCCCTGGGGAGGGGGAAGCTTTGAAAAAAATCTCAATGCCAAGATGGCATCCCAGATAAATCACATTAAAATCAGTGAAAGTGAAGTCGCTCAGTCATGTCCGACTCTTTGCGACCCCATGGACTATAGCCTACCGGGCTCCTCAATCCATGGGATTTTCCAGGCAAGAATACTGGAGTGGGTTAGCCATTTCCTTCTCCAGGGGATCTTCCTGACCCAGGGATCGAACCCGGGTGTCCAGCATTGTAGGCAGATGCTTTACCGTCTGAGCTACCAGGGATTGCTAAATCAGGACTTTAAAAAACTCACATGACATTTTCATCGTTCATCCAGATGCCTTGTGGAGCATGCTGTTCCATTTTTTTTAAGATAGGAAACACTGGATGGGGTGCAGTTTGGGGAGGAGATTTTATCATTTTATTCAGAGATTGCAGTATCTGTGCTTCAACCAGGTGGAGATGTCGAAGAGGCAGTTAGTGCCAGGTCTGAAGCTAGAGAGACAAGGCTTAAGTTGAAGTGAGAAGACTCCCCCCAGTTCTGGGTGAATTGTCGATTGCTATATATTTTTAAAGCATATTAGTCTGGGGATGTTCTGATGAAATCCCTAGTCTTTATAAATAGCCATACATATGCAGTCTGCTTTGTGCAGTGTTCACAGAACTAGAGAAGGGAACACAGTTCTGGTATGGATGCAGGATGCTTGTAAAATACAGTTATAAGAGAGAGTGTTGAGGAAGGATGGGTTCTGTAGAGTTTGTGTGATCATACATACTAATTTCATATGTTGGTAGATAGATAAAAGACTCATAGATTGGTAAAAGACTCAGGCTCCTACACAATCAGTGCAGAGTCAGACCAGCTGAGTCTCCTGACCTACATGGCAGCATTATCCTTGACCATGTGCCCAGAGGGAAATGATGGCATACTTGAGCAGGAGAAGAGCTATTGTTTCTTGTTTTTGTGGGGTTTTTGGTATGAAAAACAGGTTGCTGTTTTTCTTCATTCAAATTGTACTCTCCCATTCCCACATTTCTAATAGACTTAAGAGGAAGTTGCTATCCCAAAGCAGTTTTTGAACTTGACAGCATGACCTTTTAGGCTGATAATTTACCAACTTTAAAATTAAGCAAAAAACCCAGCATTTGGGGATTTGTGTAAAATAAGAATCTAAGACATTGCTTTTTGTGTGTTCCATTAAAGTTCTTCAGATGTACTTCAGACCATTTGGCACAGTGTGTATGTTGGCAGTTGTTTCAGGGGAGCATCTGGACGTTGTTTTGGGTGCTTGCCTTACTGTCTGAAGGATCATCAGTGGGTCAGCTGCATTTGTGGAAGCTGCTCTGCATCATCATTTATTTTCATGAGCTATGTCTTTCCAAAGCTCAAAACATTCTGCAGTTATCTTAAAGGTCTTCCTCATTAAATTCTAATTTATCGTGTAAAATATTATTTTGCCCAGATGACGGTGACCTGTAAGTACATTTAGAAAGTGAACTTACATTTTGTAGTGAGTTTATATTTATACCTCAGAGCCAGGGTACATGGTACACTACCGGGAAAAATGTTGGAACAGACCAGAAGTGACCAGGAGGCCGGTTCCCAAACTCCATCTTATGTTGTTGTTTAGCCTGTCTCGGTCTCCTCTGTCTGCATCCCTGGGGTTATCTGAAATAACGTTGCAGTCCCTTGCACCATCATGTTCCAGTGGCAGTAAGGGCAGCAGCACTAAGAGGGATGCAGTAAGATCTAACCTCTGTCACATCCTCTGTCTGTGCCAGGCACCCTTGATTACCCTATTTTATCTCTTCAGTAAAGGAGAAATGGCACCCTATAAGGAAAGTGCCATTTCCATCCTCCTCTTGCCCAGGTTTTAGGGTAGAATAGTTAGAACCCTGGCAGCATTTGCTCCAGTTTGAGTTGCAGAGATTCAGCACCTGGAGATTCGACCTGGAGATGAAGCCTTAATGGATCTGCTTCCATCCCAGACAGGAGCAGGAGATGGGACGTAGGGATAAATATGGTGCCACAGGAAGGTTGGGTTGGTATTGACAGGCATGGAGTGTGAAGAGCCCCCATGAGACGCATGCCTCTCTCTTTTCCACCTGCTCAGTCTCCCCTGGTTCTGGCATTACAGCTGCTCCTTGAGGTGAGCTGGAGAAGTCTGCTTTGAGGGCATGAATGGGTTCTCGCCGTCCTTACAACAGGAAGCAACAATGATGGCCACCGTGTGTCCAGCACACGGCTTTTGGCGCTCTTCTGCTCACATGCACGAGAGATGCTGAGTAATTATTTGGCCTGCAGGTTTCATCAAAATCTCAGTTGTTGGTTGCCAGGTTCCTCTGTCCATGGGATTTCTCAGGCAGGAATACTGGAGTGGGTTGCCATTTCCTTCTATAGGGGATCTTCCTGACCCAAGGATCACACCTAAGTCTCTCGCATTGCAGGCAGATTCTTTACCGGCTGAGCCACCAGGGAAACCCAACCAATTTCTGTGGAATTCACTTATCTTGTATAGGATATTCCAGCTTATACTTGAGCTCAGTACTTTGTTTAGGATTAATAAAAATAGAGTGTATGGGAAAATAATTGATGTGTTCATGTCCTCAGAAGGAAACATGTCATTGCTGGCTCATAGGATATACATGTCTTAAATTTTAATCTAGGCAGTTTGAATAATTACCTAATTTAAGTTGAGTAATACCAAGCTGTTTTCCAAAGAGAAATCTCTTTGCTTCATATCCTCACCAAAACTTGGTCTAACAGACTTTAAAATTTATGCTCATGTGATGGATGTTTGAGTATCTCTTTTCCTTGATAACATGAAATTCAGCACCTTTTCATACTGTTTGTAACAACCCCACTCTGAAAGCAGTCTGAATGCCCATTGAGGGTAGAATGTATAAACAAATTGTGATATATCAATGCAAACGAATCCCATGGTATTATAATGTTATGGATGTTCTTGTGCCCACTTTTTAAGTGACCATATCTGAATATTTCCATTGAGTAAATACCCAGGAATGGAATTGCCGGTTTACAGGATATTTTGTATGTTTTGCTTTAATAGATAGCTGCTGAATGGTTTTCTGTGCTGTTGTCCTAATTTATAGTTTCATGAGTGCAATTAACTTTTTCATAAATTTTATTTTGATATAATTCTGCACATACAGAAAAGTTGCAAGACTAGTATAAGAACTCTCATATATATTTTACCCATATAAGCCAATTACAACCATATGTTTACCTCATTTGTACCCTCCACTTACCCTTCCTCATTCCCTTCCTTTATCTATATAATATAATGTTTTATATATATATACACACACATATATATACCCACACATACATATTTACACATATATGTATGTATGTGTATATGGCAACCCACTCCAGTGTTCTTGCCTGGAGAATCCCATGGGCAGAGGGGCCTGGTGGGCTATGGTCTATGGGGTTGCAAAGAGTCGGACACGACTGAGCAACTAACACACACACACACACACATATGCCGTGCTTAGTCACTCAATTGTGTCCAACTTTGCAACATGGACTGTAGCCTACCAGGCTCCTGTGTCTGTGGGATTCTCCAGGCAAGAATACTGGAGTATGTAGCCATTCCCTTTTCCAGGGAATCTGCCTGATCCAGGGATCGAACCCAGGTCTTCTGCATTGTGGGTGATTCTTTACAATCTGAGCCACCAGAGAAGCCCATATATAAAAGTATCTGTAGGTATATGAGCATATATTTTATGTATATTTATCTGTTAGCAGTTTTTCTGAACTATTTGAGACATAGAGATATCAAGCCCATTTATCATGAAAAACTTAAGTGTATATTTCCTGAAAGAAGCCATTATGTTACATAACCACAGTACAATTAACTAAATTCAGAAATTTTAACATTGGTATAATTCTGTTATCTAATCCATAGTCTAGACTCAATTTTATAAATTCCCCCAGTAATTTCCTTTATAACTGTTTATTTTTCTGGTCAAAGGTTTAATTCAGAATCTTAGGTTACACTTAATTGTATGTTTTTAAAATCTGGAACATTTCCTAAACCTTTATCTATCTTGATCTTGATGTTTTCAAGAGTATGGACCAGTTAATTTGTAGAATGTTCCCCAATTTGGGTTTGCTGAGGTTTTTTGATTATTAGTCAGATTATGCATTTTTTTCAGTAATACCTCAGACATAGTCCTACCTCCTTCCTAATCCTTTCTATCAAAAGACATGTAATGTTGATTTCTTTCTTTACTGGTTATGTTAACTGGTCACTTGGTTATGTAGTTAGGTTTCTCCCCTGTAAAAGTAGTGTTTCCCTTTTATAAATGAGTAGCATTTTTCTCATCCAAGTTTTGTCTCCTAGTTTTAGCGCCCTTTGATGAATTTCTTACTCTGTCACTTGTCTTATGTTGACATCTTCTGTGTGGAAGAACTTATTTGTTCATCTATTTCTATGAACTTGTAGACCTTATTTTAGCTAGTGAGTTTTATTCTGTTGCTTCCATTATTCCTTTTAATGCTCAGATTGCTCCAGATTTGACTGATAGAGGATTCCTCCAACTGAGCTTGAGTCCTTTGAATTTGTGCCCATTGTTATTTTAACACTTCTATTCTTTCCTCTATGACAAGGTATTCCAAGATCATTTGATGATGCTTCAGCTCAGAAATTGGAGAAGGCAATGGCAACCCACTCCAGTACTCTTGCCTGGCAAATTCCACGGACAGAGGAGCCTGGTAGGCTGCAGTCCATGGGGTCGCTAGGAGTCAGACACGACTGAGTGACTTCACTTTCACTTTTCACTTTCATGCATTGGAAAAGGAAATGGCAACCCACTCCAGTGTTCTTGCCTGGAGAATCCCAGGGATGGGCAAGCCTGGTGGGCTGCCCTGCCGTCTCTGGGGTTGCACAGAGTCAGACATGACTGAAACGATTTAGCAGCAGTAGCAGCAGCAGCTCAGAAATCAGCCTTTTTTGGAAGTCCTATTTCCATTTATTAGAGAATGTTATTCCTAAATGCAGAGAAGGCGATGGCACCCCACTCCAGTACTCTTGCCTAGAAAATCCCATGGACAGGGGAGCCTGGTGGGCTGCCATGGGGTCGCGAAGAGTCGGACACGACTGAAGCAACTTAGCAGCAGCAGCAGCAGCATTCCTAAATGAAGACATAGGTGCTGGATGTGCTCATTGCTTCTAAGCCTTTGCAGAATTAAGAAACGTGTATATATATGTAGAACTACTTATCCATCATGGGCTTCTCTTGTGGCTCGGCTGGTAAAGAATTCGCCTGCAATGCAGGAGACCTGGTTTAAATCCCTGGGTTGGCAAGATCTTCTGGAGAAGGGAAAGGCTACCCACTCCAGTATTCTGGCCTGGAGAATTCCATGAACTATACAGCCCATGGGGTTGCAAAGAGTCAAACACGACTAAGCGACTTTTACTTCACTTCACTTATCCATCTATCAGAAAAACAAGAGTTTATATTAATACTTTCAACCAATCAGCACTACCCTTTCCATATTTGTAACTCCCTTAACCAGTAATGGGATACCTTGCTTTCAGTTCCCTTAATACTTTTACTTATTTGCTCAAATCTAGAATATATGGGAAGTAGTATCAGAATTACCATTAAATACAAAGGAAAAAAATAAACCAACTAACTGTAGTTTGGTATTTGTGTGGGAGTATTTTTAGGTAAAATAAGTGAAATTCACATTTTAATTCCACGGTTCGGTAAATTCTGACAAATGCATGTACTCGTGTAAATTAAACCTCTATCAAGATATTGAAGTTTCGCATCACTGTGACTTTCCCCAGTCAGTACCCTCTTATTGTCGTTCAGTCACTAAGTTGTTTCCAACTCTTGGCAACCCCATGGACTGCAGCATGCCAGGCTCCTCTGTCCTCCACTATCTTCCTGAGTTTGCTCAAATTCATGCCGGTTGAGTCGGTGATGTTATCTAACCATCTCTGTCACTTTCTTCTCCTTTTGCCTACCCTGTCTTTCCCAGCATCAGGTCTTTTTCAGTGAGTTGGCTCTTCACATCAGGTGGCCAGAGAATTGGAGCTTCAGCTTCAGCATCAGTCCTTCCAATGAATATTCAGGACTGATTTCCTTTAGGATTGACTGCTTTAATTTCCTTTCAGTCTAAGGGAGTCTTCTCCAGTACCACATTTTGAAAGCATCAATTCTTTGGTGCTCAGCCTTCTTTATGGTACAACTCTCACATCCATACATGACTACTGGAAAAACCATAGCTCTGACTATATGGGTCTTCTTCAGCAAAGCAATGTCTCTGCTTTTTAATATGCTGTCCTGGTTTGTCATAGTTTTTCTTCCAAGGAGCAAGTGTCTTTTAATTTCATGGCTGCAGTCACTGTCCATAGTGATTCTGGACCCAATAAAATAAAATCTGTCACTGTTTCCACTTTTTACCCTTCTATTTGCCATGAAGTTTGATCAGGCTGGATGGCATGATCTTGAAAGTGAAAGTGAAAGTCACTCAGTTGTGTCCTATTCTTTAGGACCCCATGGACTATACAGTCCATGGAATTCTCCAGGCCAAAATACTGGAGTAGGTAGCCTTTCCCTTCTCCAGGGGATCTTCCCAACCCAGGGATCAAACCTAGGTCTCCCACATTGCAGGAAGATTCTTTATCAGCTGAGCCACAAGGGAAGCCATGATCTTAGTTTTTTTTAATATTGAGTTTCAAGCCAGCTTTTTTGCTCTCCTTTTTCATCTTCATTGAGATGATCTTTAGCTCCTCTTCACTTTCTGCCATTAGAATGGTATCATCTGTGTATCTAAGGTTGTTGGTATTTCTCCTCTAGAGGCAACCATTTTTCTAAACTTTTTTTTAGTGTAGATTTGTTTTGCCAAGTCTAAAACTTCATGTAAAAGGAACTATACTATTTGATTTCTCTTATTTGCAGCTTTTGTGAGATTCACCCACATGGCTTCATGTAGCCAAAGTTTGTCCCTTTTTATTATTGACTATTAAGTATTACCCATGGAGGAGGGCACAGCAACCCACTTCAGTATTCTTGCCTGTAGAAGAATCCCATGGACAGAGGAGCCTGGTGGGCTACAGTCCATAGGGTCCCAAAGAGTCAGACACGACTGAAGCAACTTAGCGTGCAATAAGTATTACTTCATAAAAAATACCAAAATTAGTTATCCATTCTCTTCTTGATTGACATAAGATTGTGATATTGTGCATATTGTGGCTTTGACCATTCCTTTACACAACTTTGTGTGGACACGAGTTTTCATCCTCTTAGATAAATACCTAAAAGTGGAGCTGCCAGATCATAAGGTTGGTGTATGCTTAGTTTTGTAGAAAAGTACCAAATATTTACCAAATTAGTTTCATTATCTTTATAATCCCTCCAGGATTATGAGAGAATTCTAGGTGCTCCACATCCACACCAACATTTGATGTCAGAGTTTTAAATTTGAGCCATTCTACTTTGTATCAGATAGGGTATCTCTCTGTGGTTTTAACTCCTGATAGCTAGTGATACTGAGCACATTTTCATGTACTTACTGTCAGTTCTGTATATTCCTTTAAAGTTCCTTTAACAATCTTTTGTCTTTTTTTTTTTTTAAGTGGGTTGTCTTTTCAATGTTGTCATAGTTTTTTAATGATTCTGCAAATAAGTCATTTGTCAGGTATATGTCTTATGGATATTTTTTCTAGTTTATGATTTGTCTTTTTTTCTAAATAGTGTTTTTGATGAATTGATATGTTGAATATTGATAAAGCCTAATATATTGATTTTTTTTCTCTTTTGTGATTGTTGGTCTTTGTATCCTAAGAAATCCTTACCTTCCCCTAGGTTGCAGAGATATAATCCTAAATTTTATTCTAAAAATTTTATAGCTTTAGCTTTAATGTTTAGTTTTGTGATCCATCTTGAATTAATTTTTATGTGTGGTATTAGGTAGGGTTGAGGTACATTATTTTTCCATATGAAAATGTAGCTCTTCCCCATACCATCTGTTGAAATATTTCTTTTCATCATTGAGTTGCTTTGGCACATTTGTGGGTCTGTTTCCAGACCCTCTGTTTGGTCCCACTGATCTGCATATTTGTCTTCACATATATATCAGACTGTCTTCACATATATATCATTTTTATTACTATAGCATTGTTGTAATCCTTGAAATTTTATGACTTTCATCTTTAGTCTTTATCAAGATAATTTTATCTATCTTGGGCAGTTGAATTTTCATTTAATTTTTAGACTTATTTTATCAGTTTCTATAAAAATGCTGCTGGTATTTGTAAATAGAATTTCATTGAATCTACAGATCAATTTTGGGATAACTGACCATGATAGTGACTCTCTGAATCCTTAAACATGGTATATTGCTCCATTTGTTTAGGTAGGTCTTCTCTAATTTCTCTCAACCAAGTTTTATGTTTCAGTGTAGAAAGTCTTGGTATTTCTTACTAAATTTATTCATAAGTATTTTTTCCAAAGTCACTGTAAATTTATTTAGTTTAATTGTACTTTCTGACTGTTTACTGCTAATATATATAGATACAAATGATTCTTTGTGTATTAGCCTTGTAACTTGCAGTCTTGCTAAATGCATTTATTTGTTATAGAGTTCTTAGAATTTTCTGTTCTGACATTCATGTCATCTGCAAAAAGAGAAGCTTTTCCTTTTCAACCCTTTTCACTTATTTCACTGGCTAGGATTTCCAGGTGTTCAGACTGAATATGCTTACCTTGGTCCTAATATTAAGGGAAAACAGTTTAATATTATACCATAAAGTCTGATGATAGGTATAGGATTTTTTAATATAAGTGTACTGGCACTGAGGTGCCTGGGTTGGGGTCATGGAGGGGTGAGGCTGTTTCAGTATTGACTTTTCCAGTTGGTTCTCTATGCTGCCTGAGGCACTAGAGCCAATTACCTACCATGCAGCCATTGGAAAGCTCCAAGGCATCTCAGCTGGTCCACAGCCCCAGCGCCCTCTGGCTGTGCCATGGTCCAGCTCACTACTGTCCTCTACAAGGCCTACCATGGAGGCCACTTAACCATCCACCTTGCCCTGGGTGGCTGTACCAAATGGCCTTTTTACCACATTGTGGTTTTCCCCAACAAGTGTCCCAAGGATGGCCATTTAATGGAGCAGCTGGGCTCCTATGATCCAATGTCCAATAATTATGGAAAGAAACTCATTGCTCTCAACCTGGACCAGATGTGGCATTGTATTGGTTGTGGAGCCCACCTCTCTAAGCCTGTGGAAAATTTTGTGGGTCTTTCTGGCTATTTCCCTCAGCATCTAATGGTGGTCACAAATGCTGAGAGGTTGTGACAGAAACAGGCATGATAAGTCCTCTTAGCTGCTCAGAAAACAGATACAGAAGCTACAGAAACAAGAGAATTGACTTCAGTGAACATAGCAGTGGGAACAAGGTTGAAGTCCTCTTAAAATATTTGTGCAAAGTTCTTAGTTTTATTATATTTAGAGGTCTATAAATAGAATTAAGTAAAAAAGTAATAATAATATTGTCTATTTAATTTTTTAACAGTTATAGCACTACTCAAATTTTCTGTTATTTAACAGCAACTTTGAGGACTTCCCTGGTGGCTCAATGGCTAAGACTCCACGTTCCCAATGCAGGGGGCCCGGGTTCCATCCCTGGTCAGGGAACTAGATACCACATGCTGCAGCTAAGAGTTTGCATGCCACAACCAAGACCCTCCCTATGCAGCCAAATAAGTAAAAATAAATATTTTTAAAAATAAGTCAGTTTTTGTAATTTTATTTTTGTTTTTAAATTTGTCCAATTTGTCTATCAGTTCAGTTTAGTCGCTCAGTTGTGTCCGACTCTTTGCGACCCCATGAATCGCAGCACGCCAGGCCTCCCTGTCCATCACAAACTCCCGGAGTTCACTCAAACTCACGTCCATCGATTCAGTGATGCCATCCAGCCATCTCATCCTCTGTCGTCCCCTTCTCCTCCTGCTCCAATCCCTCCCAGCTTCACAGTCTTTTCCAATGAGTCAGCTCTTCGCATGAGGTGGCCAAAGTACTGGAGTTTCAGCTTTAGCATCATTCCCTCCAAAGAAATCCCAGGGCTGATCTCCTTCAGAATGGACTGGTTGGATCTCCTTGCAGTCCAAGGGACTCTCAAGAGTCTTCTCCAACACCACAGTTCAAAAGCATCAATTCTTCGGTGCTCAGCCTTCTTCACAGTCCAACTCTCACATCCATACATGACCACAGGAAAAACCATAGCCTTGACTAGACGGACCTTTGTTGGCAAAGTAATGTCTCTGCTTTTGAATATGCTATCTAGGTTGGTCATAACTTTCCTTCCAAGGAGTAAGCGTCTTTTAATTTCATGGCTGCAGTCACCATCTGCAGTGATTTTGGAGCCCAAAAAAATAAAGTCTGCCACTGTTTCCACTGTTTCCCCATCTATTTCCCATGAAGTGATGGGACCGGATGCCATGATCTTTGTTTTCTGAATGTTGAGCTTGAAGCCAACTTTTTCACTCTCCATTTTCACTTTCATCAAGAGGCTTTTGAGTTCCTCTTCACTTTCTGCCATAAGGGTGGTGTCATCTGCATATCTGAGGTTATTGATATTTCTCCTGGCAATCTTGATTCCAGCTTGTGCTTCTTTCAGTCCAGCATTTCTCATGATGTACTCTGCATATAAGTTAAATAAGCAGGGTGGCAATATACAGCCTTGACGTACTCCTTTTGCTATTTGGAACCAGTCTGTTGTTCCATGTCCAGTTCTAACTGTTGCTTCCTGACCTGCATACAGATTTCTCAAGAGGCAGGCCAGGTGATCTGGTATTCCTGTCTCTTTCAGAATTTTCCACAGTTTATTGTGATCCACACAGTGAAAGGCTTTGGCATAGTCAATAAAGCAGAAATAGATGTTTTTGCGTAGTATAAGTTTATCAATAATATTCTTTTCATGAAACTAATTGTTGATTTTGTTGATCCTATCTGCCATCTATGTGTTTTATTATGATCTTCCTTCTAATTCCTTTGTGTTTATTTTGCTAGTTTTTTCTCCCACTTTGAAATGGCTGCTTGGCTCATGAATTTTTGGTCCTTTTTATTTTCTCATTATGCACTGAAAACAATAAAACTTCCTCTAACTATTGCTTTTATTATATCCCACAAGTTTTGATAGGAAATATTTCAATTAATTTAGTTCAAAATCTTTTATTATTTCAGTTTTGATTTTTCTTTCACTCTTAAGTTATTTATTTCATCTTACTTTTCATAGGGGAAACCTGATAGCTCAGGTGATTTTTCCTATTGACTTTATTTACATTTTTGAACATTTAACTATGAAAATATAAAATATATGTAAATGTACACAGAATAATATAATGAATCCCCATGTACTCATCTTTAATGACTATCCAGTTATGTCCAAACTTGTTTTTTCTTGCCTACTGCTACTTCAGCCTCCTATATTATTTTGGAGCAAATCCTATGGTTATTTGTATGGGTTAAATTTTTTAACTATATGGGAATTTGCTAGTTATCTGTCTGACTTGTTTCTTTAGAGAACATTTTAAGTTCATTTGAAATTTCTTGTGATACTCTTTACATCCCAAAATGTAAGAAATATTTTTTTAATGTCCCATGCATACTAAAAACATTTTGTATTCTGCAGCTCTTGAAAGTGTAATTCTATATGTCAAATAGGTGAAGTTTGTCAAAAATACATTCAAATTTTTAATGTCCCCACTCATATTTGATCTGATCACTAGGAAGTAATTCTCTTTATCACTAGTAAATGCTTCTACCTCTCATATTAACAGAGCTACACCAGTTTTCTGGTGATTATAATTTGCATAGTGTATTTCCTACCTTACCTTTAAAATTTCATCTTTTCTGTATCTTTACACGTAGGAAAGCTTTTATAAATAGTATATTGTTGAATTTTGTATTCAGTCTGCCAATTTATTGCTTTTAACTGAAGCATCTGGTGTCTTTACATTTAATTTAATTAGTGACACATTTAGGTTTAAATCTACTCATCTCATCTTGTGCTTCTTTACTTGTTTTACATCTGCTCCCCTCGCCCCCTGCCTTGTTTATTGCCTTCTTTTGGATTCTTTTTCAAATCGATTTTTCAAAATATATCAAGATTTCAACCCCTTCTCACCACCCCCACTGCTGCTGTCCCGCCCAGACCATCTCCTTCCTCTGGGTGAGGCGGTGGCCTCCTGACTCATCTCCCTGCTTCTGTCCTTCCTCCCACTCCCCGCCCTCCCCCGGCCATCTGCTCACTAAGCAGCAGCCAGAGTGAGCCTCTTCGCATGTCAGCTAGTTTCCCCTCCCTACAAAGCCTGCCTTGGTGCCTGTGTAGAGTGAGCGCTGTCCATGGTGCTTAGGGGAACGTCATGGCCTTGTGCCTGCGGGCCTCGGTGCTGCCCAACTGCCCTTGCTCCGTGTGCTTGAGACACGTGACCACCTGCAGGTCCTCTGACAGTACAGAGCCCCACCCTCCTCCCCCAGGGCTGGACATTCTCACCCTGCCATGCACATGGCTTACCTCTTCCATGCCCTTGTTCCAAACGCTTTTTCCGTGAGGTCTACCCTGGCCACCCCTCACCCTCCACCTGCTCTTGACCCTGTCCTGTTCTCGTAGGAGTCAGCTCCCTCTGTCACCCTGTACAGTGCGCCAGTATGGTGCCCTGTGTTGTGTCTCTGCCTCTGTTAGAAAAGAAGCCCCTGGGGGATCTCTGCCCTTTTGTTTAGGAACATATCAAGGCCCTGAAACAGAGCCTGACCCAGGGTAGGCACTCAGAAGCTACTGGTGAAAAAATGTGGGAATTTCATTTTTTTTCTTGTAATTATTTGAAAGTTACATGCACTTATGTCTCTTATTTTAATGTTACCATGGAAACGACAGTGTGCATACTTAACTACTCAAAGTCTCAAGTTAGCCAACGCTGTTACCTTCCTTCTGGGCTTTACAATGACCTGTGAACACTTTTAAGATACTCCATTTACTTTAAGTTTTATTTTTTGTGTGTTTTTTGTTTGAGGGGTAGGGGGTGTTTACTTTTTGAGGAAGAGGCAGGATGAAAGTGTGAAAATGCAGTTGTTTTGTGGGCAGCTGGATCCAGTATTTGAAGTGTGTGACTGAGACATGGGCCTCGAATTTGCCTTTTGATAGAAATCAGGTGTTTGTCAGTTCATTGGCTTCACACATTCATGAGCATGCTGAGGGCTTTCAGTGGCTTCCAAAGACAACTGGTTCCAGGTGAGTGGCATAAAAATACCTCTGATATTTGTAGATCCTGCACACACAAGTTTCGCTTTGAGAAGCCGGGCTGTTCCTCAGGAATGAATGTTGTACCAGTCCCTGGTCTTTCTGAAGCCCCCACCCAGGGGTGAGCACCCCTCTCAAGCGGTCCTCAGCCTCTCTGAGGACCACTGCATTTAGCATCTGATCACAATGTGGCATTTGTAGAAGCCTGGCATGAGTGTGGGAGTGATTTCAGTGAGCCTGGGAGGTGTAAATGGAAGTTTAAAATCCTCATTGGAGGAACAATTCGAATAGTGTTAAAGCCAGGACGGCTTCTTGGCTTTTCCGCCCCCAGCCTGTCCGAGCACAAAGGCTAAAGGATGCAGGTGTCAGGCCTGCCCTGACACCCACGCATCACGTCTGTGCCTCTCTGGACCACGGTCCAACTGTGGGGATCACGTGCCATAGGCAGGCAGCACTCAGCCTCTGCGTCCTGTCTCAGGAAGCACCATCTTACTGGGGTTATGCTTTCTGTTGGGCTGGATTTCAAAACTCACAATGAGCAGCACATTGCAAAGATACGTCACTGACAGTGCTCGTGCACACCACTATCAAGGATCTCAACAGTGGCCCGGCTCTGGCCCTTTCCTCCCAGAAAAGCAGTTGCTGTCCTCCTGGTGAGCAGATAATCTGCCTGAGTTGCCCAGGAAATAGGACTCCCTGTGTTGCTCTATCAAGATGCCGCTAAGTAGCTTCAGTCGTGTCCGACTCTGTACAACCCCATAGGACCCTCTGAAGTTGTGGTCGGCTGTTGGGGTGGTCCAGGGACCTAGAGCAACCCTGGCAAACCTTCCCCTCCTCTCTGATTAGGTCTGTATTCAACCACATTCCTCACTTCTCCACTTTACAGTAAGGATGCTGGTTATGGAGCTGGAAGATAATGGCTGGAGCAGTGGGCTCTCATACCATGGAATCCTCATCATTTGCCTCAAAGCCGCCCCCTCCTCCTCCTGCACCTGTTCTGTGGTACAGGGGCTTGCCCACCTTCTCCTGAGGCTCAGCCTTTATTGGCTCTTCCTTAACCAATTATCAGCTCCTTGAAATTCTCCTTTCATGTGGCTTCTTGGGCAAATCATCACTTTCTGCAGAGATGCTTTCATTTATTTTTTTATCACAAAAGTAATAGGAATTTTCCAGCCAGTGAAGCAATGAAAAGAATTTTTAAAATGTTATTGATGCCCCCCAATTTATACTTCCCTTCGCTAATAAATATTGTGTATAAATTACTAGCTACACCTGTGCACCTATTTATAAATATAGAAGAGCCTTTTGCACTTGTTTCTACAACCAGATGTCAGTGGTTCCGTGCAATCCATATTACTGTGACGCTTCCTTTCCTCAGCAAACTGTGTGTCATGGATGTCCTTCCAGATCAACAAATCAAGTCTGATTTATCTTTTCTAAACATATGAATCCATCCAGCTTATCCAGCTATTCTCTGTTGAGAAGCATTGTGATTTTCTCATTTTCTGCCACTTCAGAAGTCTTTATTAAGTGTCATTGAACACTTTCTAATATACTACTAGTTTTTATTTCTATAAGATATATTTCCCAAAATGGGATCACTGAGTCAACAAGCTCTTTATTTTGAACTTGAATTGCTATTTTCAAATGACTTTCCCAAAAGGGCTTAGAAATTTACATTCGTACGAAAAATGCAAAAGCATAAAGAGTTCCCTCAATCCCTTTGTGTCTGGGTATCATCACCAGCTTCTTCCCCAGTCTGTCTGAAAATGATATGGTTTTGGAAATTTGCATTGTTTGTTCACGATTACTGCTCAGAGTGAGCGTCTTTTTTATGCATTCTTGGCTTTCTGGATTTTTTTCCTATAAATTGCCTCTTCATGTCTTTTGCCTGAGTTTCTGTTGAGTCATTTGCCTTTATGTTAAGACTTTATTTAAAGGGAGGTTAGCACTTTACTGAAATATGTGTTACAACTATTTTTGTGTTGTTTGTTTTGTCATATTTTGAAATATTATCCTGTTAAGTATTTTTTATTATTTTATTTGTAATTACTGAGTATCTTGCATTGTTTAAAAAGGTCTACCCCATGTCAGAGTCATACAGCTATTTAATATTTGAATACATTTTCTTGTGGTATGTTTACAGTTACATGTCTTACATTTATGTCTTTAATTTACCAGGAATTTACTTCTGTGTATGGGTGGGGTACGGTGTAAGTTTGTTTTCTGTCAGATTCATTTACTAAGTAAACTATTCTTTTCCCTG
This sequence comes from Bubalus kerabau, assembly GCF_029407905.1. Classification (NCBI taxonomy): domain Eukaryota; kingdom Metazoa; phylum Chordata; class Mammalia; order Artiodactyla; family Bovidae; genus Bubalus; species Bubalus kerabau. Next base: position 30,581,485 of record NC_073642.1, read on the forward strand.
AGAGCTACGGGCCAGTTGGGTGTACATTGGTATCATAATGTATTGATTAGCACACCTTTATGGTAAAGCAAACCCTCCCTGTTATTCTGTTCTTTGGTTTTCTTGTCTGCTTTTAAAAATAGATGTAAAGTGCTTAGGAGAGTGCCTCATTTTTTTGTGGAAAATATTAAACCTCTATAAGTGTATACAGAACAGTAGTATACTGAATCCCCATAGATTCAGTACCTGGTGTGTGTGATTATCAAGTTGTGTCCAGTTCTTGATATTTTTCTATACCCTCACCCACTGCCACTTCAGCCATAAGTATAAAAAATGTTCACTGTGTTTATTCATGTTACTATTATTCTTATCAGTTCATACTTTATACTTCAAAATAATTGCATTCAGTTCCCCCAAAATACAACATTGGAATTCTGGTTGACTTTGTATTCCAGTTTTGCATTTGTTTTGAAGCAGCGTTTTTATGATGTCGTCGTCCCCTGGGAGGCATGATCAGTGTTTCCGTGCTGTCCTATCTCCATATCCCTGGCTTTCTGTCCTCCTCTGGATGGCTGGGTCTGGAGGGCCTGTGCGTGTCTCTTCCTGAGTCCTCCTTTCTTTCAGATGCTGAGCTTTGAGTTCTGAGTTCTTTTTCTGAGAGGACCCAGACAGCATCCATCTACAGTTGATTCCCAAGGTGACAGTTCCAGCTATGACTCTTAAATCATTCAGCAGACAGTGGTTTACCATTCAGCATGCCCTGGACAGACAGCAGTGAATCAAACAGATGTGACCTCTGCTCCCTGATGAGCCAAGCTCACACTCAGAACAGTGAGCAAGGGGCTGCCCTGATCTGGTCAGTGCAGCCCAGGAAGGCTTCCTGGAGGAAGCAGTATTTGAGATGAATTCTGAAGGGCCAATAGAAATGAGCCATGCAGTGGAGCAGAACATGAAAGCTGTGCAAGAGGAGGCAGAAGGTGGGAGGAACTTTGAGTAAAAGCAAGATCCTGGTTTTTGGGACTCAGAGAATGAGTGGCCCATGTTGACTGAGTCTGGGGATGTGGGTGGGGGTCACAAAGAGCTGGAATGTGCTGGGCTCAGGGGAGGGAGTACCAGCAGATATTGTCATCACCATCATCAAGATCCATCCACTCTGCCCTGGACTCTGTTCTGACCCCTTGGGATGTATCACAATATTTCACCCTCAGCAGTCAAATGAGATGAGATATAGAGAAAGCATGAATGCTCTGCCACTTCAGTCATGTCCGACTGTTTGCTACCCTGTGGACTGTGGCTTGCCAGGCTTCTCAGTCCATGGGATTCTCCAGGCAAGTATATTGGAGTGGGTTGCCATGTCCTCCTCCAGAGGATCTTCCTGACCCAGGGACTGAACCCTCAAGAAGAAGGCAGGGCTCCAGTAAATCAACCACTTGGCCACGTTTACTCAGCCATCAGGATCCTGAGTCAGGATTGAAACTTGGATGCCAGAGCCCACCATGGCATGCTGAGACGCCAAGCAAGTGACACTTCTTGGTTTTGGCTGCTGAATGCAGAGGAGTTAGTGATCCTGCTCATGGTCAAGGGGAGGATTCTGGGCTGCCATTTGGGTGAGATTTTTACAACCACAGCAGAACACACAGACTGATACCCAAAGGAAAATATAGCCAAGAAAATGGGATGTGACCCCAGAAACAAGTATTCTATGGGAAAAGGCACTGGAAGAAATGCTTACAAGTGGTGGAAGGGAAGGCAGACTACAACCATTGGACCACATCTAGCTTTATTAGTACAGCATTTCCCCATAATATGTTATGTAGTTACATGAGGCGGTAGGGAGGTCATCTTTATAAAGTCAGCATGTCAACGGCATGCCTGTTGGATGTGCCACAGAACTTCCCAGAGTGATTTTCCAGGTAATGGGCGCACACTGCAAGATTCACTTTTTGGCTCTTTTAGCCATATGTCATGAACAGCTTTCTACCGTGAATTGTGTGTTTTGGTTAGTTTACTAAGCTGAAGTTTCACCACTGAATTTATCCTCCCTTTGATCTAAGGGTGAAACCCAGCATAAGGCAAAGCAAGTTGAACTCGGACACGGGATAAGCTATCTCGCGACCCCTTGGGCAGGACTGGACCTCTCTCTCTGAGCCTCCTGTCATCACAGTTATCTCTAGCCCAGAGTAAATATCAAGCCCACAGGCCAGAGCCATCAGGAGCTTCTTGTGGCGTTTCTGCTGTTTAAAAAATTCCATTGAATCCAGGTGTTCATTGTGTCTGAGTGGTTGAGAAAAGAAAGAAGAAAAAGAAAGATAGCTCTAAGTCGTGTCCGACTCTTGGATCCCATGAACTGTAGCCTGCCAGGCTCCTCTGTCCAAAGGATTCTCCAGCCAAGGATACTGGAGTGGGTTGCCATTTCCTTCTCCAGGGGAACTTCCTGACCCAGGAATTGAATCCAGGTCTCCCACATTGCAGGCAGATTCTTTACCAACTGAGCTACGTGGAAAGCAAATGAATGTAAAAACACAGGGCCGTGGAGTGAGGGAGGGGCTGAGGCGATGCTCAGTCTGTTGTGTTTTTTTTTTATATATATAATTTTAATGTCAAAGAAGAAATTCCAGAAAGTTAGGAGAAGAGAACTTGGCCTGCCCTGGGCTCTCTTTCTTCTGCTCCCAGAAGGAATAGAGCATGTTTGAGAATGGTTACTCTATGTGATGATGTATTGACATGTACTTTTTTATTGGGAATAATTTCCTATCTTAGTCTTTTTAAATAGACTTTATTTTTAGGGCAGTCACAGCAAATTTAGGATATTTTCTATATACCCACATGCCCCACACATGCATAGGGACCCTGTTATCAACATCACCCCCCAGAGCAGTGTATTTGTTACAATTAATGAACCTACACTGACACCTAGTCACCCCCAATACATACATAGTTTGCATGAGGGTTCATTCTTGGTGGTGTCCATCCGGTGGTTTTGGAGAAATGTAAGATGACGTGTATAGCCCCTGACCTATACATGTACATGTATAGAGTGTCATACAGAATAGTTTCATTGCCGTAAAATCCTCTGTGCTCTACCTCTTTGTCCCTTCTTGCCTCCTAACCCCTGGAAACCATGAGTCTTTTCATTGTCTGGGTAGTTTGTCTCTTCTAGAAATTCACACAGTTGAAATTATACAAGATGTAGACTTTTCAGATTGGCTTCTTTCTTACAGGAAGATACATTTAAGGTTCCTCCCTGTGTTTTTGTACCTCATTTCTTTTTTGCACTTAATAATTTTCCCTTGTCTGGATGCACCATTGTTTATTTATCCAATCACCTCTGTAGAACATAGACATCTTGGTTGCTTCTAAGTTTTGGCAGTTATGAATAAGCTGCTATAAATATCTGTGTGCTTATCTTACTTCTTTAAAATGCAAAATCAAAATACATCTCCCAACTTCTGATTATGGAACGCCTCTATAGGATGTAAAGGGGGGAATCTTGCTTAGAGAAGAATAAAAATGGACATGATCCAACTGCATTTGGCTACAACATCAAATAGTAACAGTATTTAAATTGATAAATCAATTTCTGGGGCTTGAATACCACAGCTCAGTCAAACTATGCCACAGATGTTTGATCCCAGTAGTCCTGTGCCACCCAGTTACTGAAAGCCTTAAAGAGATAACCTCACCAGTTAGGAAGAAATGGGGATCTTGGAGCCAGTCCTCATTATGTTTTATATTTATATATTTAAAAATTTTTACCTTTGACATCACCGTGACTTGACCAAGAAACTGCTATATTCTTCTCCAGTGCAGAAGGCATCAACTTGCACTGAGCTTGAACTGTCCATGGACCTTTCTGCCCTTTCTTTCATCATCATACTCCCTACAGACCCTTTGAATCTCACTCTGTGTGATGACAGCAACCCCTTGAGTGCAATCCCATGTGGGAGATGAGGATACCAAGGTGTAGAAAGCCTACGTGTCCTGCCCAGAGTCATGTAGATCAGAAATGACAGTGTTGGGATTTAACTCAGGTCACCTCCTCCAAGCCCACTGTGCTGCCCCTTTGCAGGAAACACACTTGACCCCATGTCGTCTCATGTGATTACTGCATTGTGAGCTTCAGGAAATAAAATCCCCCAGCACACAACTGAAGAACGGACTGAGTTAGCCTTGGTAGGCTTGCTGGAATGTAGACATTTCATAATCAGATACATAGAGGCTATTTGGAGCGTGGGAAATGGACAGATGGACTCTCACAAGCAAAGCATTGACAGAAGTCCACAGCAGGATAATGAGAGAAGACAGAGAACCAGCACTAAAAGTGGAAGATGGGGACCTGGAGGAGAAAGAAGAGTAAAATACCATGACGGAGATAAGAATTTGAAGTACAAGAAATAATCTCTGTCAGTTAGGCTGCTATAACAAACTACCACAAACAGGGGGACTTAACCAGTAGAAATGTATTTCATACAGTCTGGAGACTGAAAGTCCGAGATTAGGGACCAGCATGGTTGGGTTCCAGTGAGGGCTCTCTTCCTGATTTGCTGACGGTCACCTTCTTGCTATGTCCTCATGAGGCAGAAAGAGATCATCTCCCTCATGCCTCTCCTTATAAGGACACTCATAGGTCATGAAGGTCATAATTGCCTTCTAAAGGCCCCACCTCCTAATGTCATCACGATGCACATCAGGACATCAACATATGAATTTAGGGAGATACAAACATTCACTCCATGATAGGGATCATCAGTATCATGGGAGAGAGAAGGGAAAATAGGAGACTCAATGGGAGAAATGAGGGTAGAAAGCAAAGGGCGGAGGGCCTCGTGCACACGAAGAGGAAAGTGGTGGGGCAGGTGTAGGCGACAAGGTCGGGAGATCAGATGATGGATGGAAGGCTGGACTGTGACAGAGCTTTGGAGGAGGCCTTGCAGTCCAGGGAGGCGGTGAGCTGTGCTGACAGCAGGGTGCTGTGATCCTGGGGGAGGCATGGGAGCCAGTTCCTGACAAGAATGCGAGTGAGATGGGATTAAGGTCCAGGAAGCAGGGGATTAACGTCTGAAAGTAGAGAATGAAAATAAGACCCCATTTTAGCTATAATATTTTTTTCTCCGGGCACCGTATGGAATGCCCTTGAAGGTATACCAGGTGTCAGATCTGCTATGTCATTTTAACTTTAAAAGAAAAAACATTGAAAGGCCACACTCAGCAAGCCTTGTCTTCAGCTCTTTGCTCTGAGCACTTGACGCCTTCCCTGCTAGTCTAAATTCAAGCTTCTACAGTAACGAGAACAATGGTGACTGTAGCCAGTTGCTGGCATGTCCTGGGCATTGAACTTCCTTGCTGTTACCTCTTCCTTCTCATGACACTCAGTGTCTGTGTTAGGACACAAGCCAGGCCCAAGAGTCCACGCTGTTTTGCTAGCCTATGGGCATCACAGTTATGAATTTAAATTACCTATCTACCCAATAAACTATGTATTTGTCCTTATTCGACACTCTCTAGGTATCTGTGTGCCAGACGCTGGTTTCCAGTGAAGGTTAACAGACATGGCCCACCCCTCCCTGGAGTTTCCAGTACAATGAAGGATAAAGATACTAACACATGCACATGTATCTACTGCAATTAACGTGAAGCACAGTTAAGGAAAAAAGTGAGTTCTATGAGAAAATACAGATGGGACTTAATAGGTACATTAACCAGCTGAAGCCTCTTAGCAAGTGACATAGGATGTGAGAATGTATGTGAATCAATGCAGGAAAAGTTGCAGACAAAAGAGGAAGAATGTGTAGAGGATCTGAGGGGAGACACTAAGGGGGACAGGAGTGAAATGATGGAAGGAAAAAGTGTAAGGGAAAACTTGGAGGGGTAAGGGGGGGCCAGAAGTCTTCTGCTCCTGGGACATGGAAAGGAGCTTCTATTTTGATTCCATATGTAGGAAGAGGCCACCTTAGAATTTGAGGTGAGGGCAAAACATGCTCTGGTTTCAAACATCAGTAAAGTTCCTCTGTGGGGAATGGAATGGGGCTGGGAATAGACAGGAGAAGTGGGGATCATCTCAGCTGCTCTGTGCCAGACACTGGGACATGGGGGTGAGGCAGAGGGATGAACCACCGAGTATGGGCTTCCAGGTGGGAAGTCTAGGAGGGCCAGGGTATTGTTCTGGTGATGAGAGGGTGATGGATTTGGGACCTGATGGGGAAGAGAATCTCTTCCAGGTGAGTGAGCCCTGGGACCCACCCAGTACCCCTGCAGGCTGCTCTAGGTGGCCTGTCCCACACGCTCCTGTCTCCACCTCCACTGGCCTCGCCATTCTGATCATAGGCTTGATGCGTGATTGTAAAGTGAAGACTTTTGTTTCTTGATACAACACAATGAGGTAGGCTGAATATATTTTTCTATTATTGTTGCCATTTTCCACCTTAGATTCAGGTAGCTCTTCCCAGAACCTGATTCCCATCATGCAAAGAGAACTATCCTCCTGTTGCAAACTGTTGACCCAGGGAGTCCTGCCAGTGCTGCCCCACCTCCAGCATTCAAATAGACTCCACAATGTGCTCATGGCCGGCAGGGGCGGTGACTTAATGCAGCAATTGGGACCGCCACTGCAGTGTCCCGCTGACTGTGGTCCTGCGTGAGCTGTGTCCTTGAGGGTACATTCATGGGGAATGTATGTTTTAGAACGAGAGCTGGGTTCAGTTCTTGCCTCTTTTTTTGGAAGCAAAATCATGGTTTAAGAGTTTAAGAACATGTAAGTAAGGGAATTACATGTAACAGTTTGGGGTAGAAAGGGAGTCTCAAAACCACTACAATTTTAAACCAAGTTTTCATGATTATAAATCTATGCAATAAAAAAATTCATATCCAAATGAAAAAGTTTCAAGTCTGCACATAGAAGAGCTGCTATCAGCTAATGAAAATCTGTATTTATTTGCTTTAGATTTCTAAAGCCTTTCAGTGCTTTTATTTTTTAATATTTTATCTTTAAATTTTTGTTAGAGTATAGTTGATTTACAGTGTTGTGTAAGTTTCAGGTGCATAGCACAGTGATTCATAAATATATAATATAATATATAATAATACATATTATTTTCCCTTATAGGTTATTACAAAATACTGATTATAGTTCTTTGTCCCATGTTTTGGTTTTTTTTTGGTGCTTCTCAAATATGATTGTTGATGAAGGTTCCTGCTGACATGGGGCAACATTCTGTTTTCAGTTTTTGCGTTTTCCGTTTGATGTAACAAAGCTGCATCTACCTTTCCCTTCTTTTTTCCTTCCTTTTTTCCCGAGTTAAACTGTTAAATTTTTTTTTTAATAATTACATTTTTTCCTACCTCTTTATCAAATTGTGTGTTGACTTTTTCAAGGACCTCTTTTATATTAGGCACTATTGTTCAATTCAAGAGTGTAATTCAGGAGGCAGGGACAATATTTTTATTGAGTTCTGAGAGTTCAGAATAATGCAGGCATCGTCCAGGAATAAAGTGGACAGGTGTTAGCCAGGCTTTGGAAAATACCATTGCAGAAACAGTATTTCCCAAGCCTGATGTAGAATCGATTACTGAGGGGGAGGGTGTAGACAGAGAAGAGAAAGGAGCCCATGACAGAGCCCTGGGCACTGAAGAGTTTCTAAGTTGAGAGAGGTAGAGCCAAAAAAAGCCCAAAAACAACCCGGTTCCTAGCTCAGGGGTTAGGTGTGTGCTAGGATGGCAATGGCACCCCACTCCAGTACTCTTGCCTGGAGAATCCCATGGGCGGAGGAGCCTGGTAGGCGGCAGTCCATAGGGTCACTAAGAGTCGGACATGACTGAGCGACTTCACTTTCACTTTTCACTTTCATGCATTGGAGAAGGAAATGGCAACCCACTCCAGTGTTCTTGCCTGGAGAATCCCAGGGATAGGGGAGCCTGGTGGGCTGCCGTCTATGGAGTCGCACAGAGTCGGACACGACTGAAGCGACTTAGCAGCAGCAGGATTACAAAGCATAGAGTCATCAGTAGAGAGAGGATGTTTGAAGCCATGGGGTGAATGGAAGGACTTAGCACAACAATTAGTTAGACAGTGACTAATAGCCCCCAGGTCGCAGGAGTCATCTGCAAGGTTTGTTTCCTGGGTGTGCCTGGAGCCTGCTCCATGTTATCCTCACTGAGGCTAGTAGAGCTACAGCTATCTGGAAGGTCACCAGGGGTGATGGTGGGAGGACAAGAAGGACCGACAATGAGATGCATCCACCGAGAATGACATGCATCACTTCTCACATGTCACTGACCAAAGCAGCTTATAAGTTTACACGTTGCTTCCGGGGACCAGGGATGTGATTCTGCTCAGGGTCTGGGAGCAGGGGAGCTGCAGAGATTAGTGAGAGGGTCACTGCCCGCTGCAGGGCAGTTCGGCTCACCAATGATCTGGCTCAGTTTTCTTCCCATGCAAATACCCAGTGAAATGCTCCCCATGAGAAACAAAGTCACCTAAGCCTAAAGGTCAAGGATTTATCGCTTTGTAAGAACCAGAGGCAGCTTCTCTGAGTCTGCAGACCCGTGAACTAAAGAGACAAGTTAGCTGACACCATACAGCTACATATGCACTACACACACATACAAACACGCTCAACCATACAGACACACACATAGTCACGTGACCACACACACAACACACTGCCTACACTCATAGAACCACACACACTCGTAACTACTAACACAATCATACACCCTCTCTCTCACACACGCAACATATCCACATACACTTGACCACAGAAAACATAAGAAACTACATACACAACTACTAACACAGTCAAACACCCCTCACACACAACATATCCACACATATAACCATACAACTGTGCATACACTCAACCACATAATATATATACAAAATCACACACACAGCCCCCACACACAAGCATGCACACACGTGGAACCAGACATACACAACTAACATAAGCATATACTTGTCTTATATATACACAACATATCCACACATACTGAACCACACATGATCACACAGTGACACGCACCACACACAGCACATACATAGCCCCCCACTGTCCCACACATACATAACCCCACACACAAACATGCACATGTATAGAACCACACACACAACCACATACTCACAAACAAAATCGCACACACACAACTATTAACACAGTGATATACCTCATGCACACAGCATATCCACATGTGCAACCACACAGCTGCACACACAACTACACGTACACACTAAACCATATACCCACACACAGTCACACAACCATGCACTCCACACACAGCCCCCTGACAGTCCCACACATTCACAACCCCCATACACACAAACATGTACACACACAGAACCACAAACACAACCACATATACAGACACACATACATAACCACACAGTTGCACACAGAACACACACATCCAACTTACTCTCAGTTCTTTGAAGCCCTCTCCTGCCCCCCACGGCTCCCACCACTCACTCCTTGTGTCCTTAGGGCTGCATCAAAGGCATCTTTAGTGTGTGATACTGAGGGAAGCATAATCTGAGTACATCACAAAGCTCACAAGCCATGTAAGAGAAATAGAAGACTTTATTTCATTAAATTTTCAACTTCTTTGGGTGAAAGTCATCATTAAAAATAAAAAGACAAGCAACCAATCTTGGGAAATTTATTAAAAATTGAATATCCTTGATACACAGAGTGCCTCAAACCAGTAAGAAAAATAAACAGGTTAATCAGAGAATATATAGAAGAGATTTGCAGAAGAAATCCAAATAGTCCATATACAAATGAAAAGTTCATTAATCCCATGAGTAATCAGAGAAATGCAAATTAAGGGAGTAAAAAGCAAAAACGAAGTCTGAGGTACCACATTTTGTTCACCAGGTTGGCAGATATTTAAAAGACTATATATATATAAAGACACTCAGTCTTGGCATGGGTGCAGGGGCCAGACCCTCACGTGGTTAGTCAGTGATGATACATAACTGAGTTGTGATTTGTGATGGGTGATTTATCTATCTAAATATCTGTCTATCTAAATGTGACATCTAGTTGCATTTTGACCCAGCATTCCTACTTCCAAGAACATTTCCATCAGCTGTTTCTGCCTTTGCAGGCAAATATAGCCAGAGGAAGACCCACATTTCATGACAGAGCCTGTGACAGGTTCAGTGAATCCCAGTAAATTCTCACAATAGAAATCTGCTCAGACAGTGGGGGATGAATTATGTTTGGGCATGGGACATGGAATATGCCATGGCATATGAGAAACAAGTCACCCAAGAACAGGTAATAGGATATTAATTGTACCACTGAAAAGACTGAGGGAGTACATGTATGCAAAGGTAAGGTCTAGAAGGATATAAGACTGGCATTTCTTTCTGCAAAGCTGAGCACTTAGGCAGTCCCTACCCCACGATGTCATAGCAGCGAGGGATGGGGTGTGGGTCAGGTGATGGTCAGTGTGTCCTGAGTTACACCAGTGCCACTGTCATAGATCGGTTGTGCTGCGTGGGCCACGCTGAGCGGGGAGACAGCCGGCCTGGCCTCCTGGCCCTCCCCAGGTAGCCCCTTCATTTCTGGCCCTGCTGCGTGGCCTCACCCAGCTGCTGTGTCAGGCTCCTTTGGCAGCGTCTCCCTCCTGCCTGTCTGGGCCCCTCATCTTGTCTCTTTTCCCACGCATTCTTGCTCTCCTGCATCCTTTGTCTTCCATTTCCCCATCATCCTCCCAACCTCTCCCCACAGACCTGCCTCCCTTGTAGGCTTCACTGTCCTGGTAAATGCCGAGGTACTTCTAGGGGGACCACTGACCAGCAACATCTTCCCTGCCCTCTTCCCAACTGTGCCACTGTCAAGGGGCTCTGGGATTGGAGTCACAGTTGCCAGGACAGTCAGACGAGGTATCCAGAACTTTCCTTTTTGACAACCGGTTGAGAGCCCCGGGTTCTGTAAGATAAGGGGTGGACAGGGTCGTGCTGGGGGCCTTTTACCCGAGCATCCTGCAGCGGCAGCTGGCCCCCAGCAGCCCAGCATCAGCAACGCTGTCAGCTCTTGACACCCTCCTAACTGATTTCCTCTGCAGTCAGGACTGGACCTCAGCACAGGAGGAGTTTTGCTTTTTGCCCCACATAATTGGTGATTTTATTTTTATACAATCACGTGAAATTTAACTTATTAAAAGATAATAATAACCACAAGGAATGACAAAGAACAAGTTCTGAGAGGACTGTAATTCTCTGTAACAAAGCTTAGATGTGGTGTCCTTGCGCTCCTGGGCTGGTGGCAGCTGGACCAACTCTGATCGCTCTTCCCGGGCCACTCTTCCTCCTTGCAGGCTGCCTTCAAGCCTCACCTTGTCTTTCCGTTGCCTTCGGGGCCTCCACTCTATGCAGACTGTCACCCCCTGCCATGTGGCTAGCATTTTCTAAATTGAAAGTGCGTGCAGAAGCAGGTGTGCACACCTGTAGTGTCCAGGCAGGGAGCGCCCTGGGGGACAGCTTGTGGACCTCTAGGAGGAGCTAGCCACTTTCCGAGAAAATCCTCCAAGAAGCCCTGGGGTAACAGCCACAGAGTATATACTTTTATGGGGTCCAAGACTGCCCAGTTTTCTCAAAGTGGGGGTTATGTCGGCCTCAGAAACGTCAAAGCTGTTCCAGGATCACTGAAATAGAAGGGACTCAGGCTGTTTTTGGTGCTACCCTGTCCCTGCCCATCAGACTGTACCTCCACACCCTACTCCAGTTCCTTTCTGGGGTTCTGGGTGAACCACTTTCTCCCCTCACTGTTGATCTCAGAGGGACTGCAGGCCCTTTTGCAGCTCATGTCATGTCTGGGCTTAATGCCCAGAATCCATGCAAGGGACCAGGACGTTTTGCAACAGGCCAAGACCAGCCTCTGTGTTGGTGGAACTTGCCTTCCTCTTCCATTTACACACCAGATCCCACTCTTCTTAGTTATCTATATTCACTCAGTCAGCTGGTCAACAGATATTTTTCTAAGCAGACTAGAAGTGAGGAATCAGATGACAAAGATGCAGGTCCTGACCTCAGGGAAGCTCAGGGTTAACACGGAGGCTGATGGCCAGAATATTTGCCTTCAACTCCGCACACCACCACATGGGCGAGCTGTGAACAGCAGCAGTCACTGGGCTTTGTGGGTGGCTCTCTCATGGTTTCTCAATGGCCTCCATTAATTTAAGAGAGAATTTTAATTATATGGGCAGGAAACGGAAACCAAGTAATGATCACATGGATAGAAAAAGCATTAGATTGTTTTGTGTTGGACGGAGTAATTAATGTCTTTCACAAATGATGCTGGAGAAAATGAGTAAGGTTCTTTTAATCGATTTTCAACTTTTGTTCTTGAAAAAAGCTGTGAAAAGCTAATTAATGGTGGCAGAAGATTATGAGGGAGGAGAGTATGAAAGGAATGCTGATGGAGCCCGGAACCCCAGAGTGGAAGGAGGAGCCTGAGGCCGCTTACTTTGCACAGGACAGAGTCAAAGCCCAAAGCCTCCAGGTTCTTACAAAACATGCATGTGAAGCAATATCGCTTTTGGCTTTGCCAGAACTTAATGACATTCTTCTAGCACTTTGTCCCCCTGTTGTAAAGCTGTGTCATTTTTTACTGTCATATTCTTCCCTGATTATCTCAAGAGAATACACAGGCACACATACATACATGTAAACATACACATAAAGCACACATACTGGTTATATAAAAACAAATAGCAACTTTATTGGATATAATGTTGATGGAACTAACTTACACAGCCTGATCTTCCTATCTGTAAGTGTCTTGTCCATAACTTTAAACACTTCCAAAATTCCTTGTCTGTTTTAGAATGTTTAATTAATTTACCATTAATATTATTACCATTTACATTTTTATTAAGCCTTTACAAGGAGGAGATACATTTCTTAGTCTCTGGGTACAAAATGTTTTGGCTTTTAAGCTTAAAAGCAAAAAGAACAAATGAGTGTGATTATTTTTCATCTGACACTGTTGGATTTCCTTTGCTTAGAGATGAACAATCCATTGACAGTTTTTCAAACTGATTTAAGAATAAATAACAGCCCAAGGCCACCAGTTTTTCTTTCTATATAGAAAATATGCCATAGATTTTCCATGATAGGGTAAACTAGACATCCTGAAAACTGTTCTTCTAGATTGAAAAGCTGAATTAGATGTAGGAAACCGCCTTTGAAATACAGAACTCATTTCATTTCAATTTGATTTTTAAACTATTCAGTCACTGTGTTTTAATGAATAGGCAAACAAACTTCATGTCCCCATGGAAATTACATTTCAGTGAGACCAGTAGACAATAAATATAATATATATGTGTGCAGTCAAGGCTACAGAGAACAAACAAAGCAGAGAAAGAGAATTTGAAATAGTTAGGACCTCACAGAGGGAGTTGAACATCTAGGCAAATGGGCCTCGGAAGGCTTCACCAAGAGCTGATCGTGGAGATCTGGAGGAGAAGAAGGAAGAGCTGGGAGGCCTGGGCTCAGGATGTCCAGGAAGAGAGGTGATGGACAAGGCCTGTAGCTGGTGAGTGCTGGCATTTTCAGGCCAAAGGGAATGGGGTAGGGGTGAGAGACGGGGAGAAGTAGAGGGGATCAGAGGAGAGTGCCATGCCATTCAAAACATTGTGAGATATGGTAGGACTTTGGCTTTCCCTTTGAATAAGATGGGGCATAGTTAGAAGGTCCTGAGCAGGGGGACATGATCCAACTCAGGTTCAACAGGATCCCTGTGGCTTCTGTGTTAAAACTACATATGTGTGTTTGGGGCATGGAGATTGGGAAGGTATTTGAGTCCCATCAGAACATGTGTTCCTTCCCTGCAGCACTTTCTCTTGGTTCTAATGCTGGTATATTGCAAATTTATTGACCCTTGCTCCTTCCATACATGTTCATTTCTGTGGAAGTCCTGCCTACTCTTACATCCTGTATCATTGCTAATGCATGTCAACAACATGATCCCTTTTTAGATCACAGAATAAAGGTGTTAATACAGACTGCATTATTGAAATAATTAAGCAGTTTTTTAAAAAATTGGTAATTTAGAGTAGTTATCAGTAAACCTTTCTAAGCCTTTCTCTCTGGTTGTTTCTTTGAGTTTCTGGGGAAAAAATGATTGATTTCATTTTCATATTTTTTTTTACAATTGTATAACTTCCTTGTAAGCCAGCGTGAACCACAGCAATGTGTTTGAGTGTCACTCCACCACTTAAACTTGGGCCAGTGTCTGTGTCTTAATCTACCCTCTGTGTACAGTGTGCTGCTAAGTTAGGGAATAAATACAATTTTATTCAGTGAAAATAGTTATGTATTCTTCACAAAAAAGTCAGTTTGGATTTTAGCAAAAGGGGGAAATGCTCAGATATAAAGCAGAGCAATGTGTTGACTGGTTAGTTTCCTTTTTAATTTTCATTTATTTCTTCAGCATGCTTTTATTGAGTAACTATTACATACCCTAACTTTCCTAGGTCCTGGATATTCAAATCAAGCAAGTTCCCAGGATTTAAACTCTGCAGAGAGAGCATGCTCAGGATGGATGGACAGGTGGATGGGTGGATGGATGTGTAGCGTTATTACAGATTCTGATAGTGCTGCAGAAGAAGTAATTGGTCCAGCAATAAAATGAGAGGCAGGGTAGTTTAGACAAGTGAGCCATAGTGGGCTCCTTAGCAGGGGTGAAATTGAAGCAGACACTTTCAATAAAAGGAGGAGGAGAGGAAACACTGTGAAAGCTCTTCTGACAAAATCAATCACAAGTGCAAAAAGGAGTGAAGAAATCAACCTGCTTGTGTGGGCATGGATGGAAGGTTCAGCCTGAAATGCTGACCTAGGACAGTCTGCTGCCAGAGGCACCTGGAGAGGTGGGTGTGGCGTCGAGTTGCAGGACCAAAAGAAACAATGAAGTCTTAGAAGTTCGGGTTCTATTTCAATGCAGTGGGAAGCTATTGATGGGTTTCAAGCAGAAAAAGCCATGATATAATTTACATCTTTTCAAATTCTTTTTGGCTGTGTGGAGAAAGGATTGGAGGAAGGGGCCGATTGATTTGCTGATGTGAGTAAAGCAATTCAGGCTGAGCGAAACAATCAATAGCCTACTAGCAAATGTCTAGCTACATGCCAGTAAAGCTGTTTTTCAAAATATGTGCAGACAGAAGTTGGATTGGAGAAGTCCTTCATGAGCCTATTTATTAACTTTATGTAGGTTTTTTTTTTATGGTCCATAGATCCTTATTGCTTATTCTTTTATTGAAGTATACTACACCTCCAGAAAAATACACATCAAAATGAATTATAAAAATGCAAACATCCCTTTGTAATCACCTCTCAGACCAAAAAATAGGGCATTATCTGCAGCCATTCTGCCCCCTTGTGTTTTCTGCTCACCCTGCTTCCTTTTCCCTCTACTGGCTCTCTCGGTTGTCATGACCTCTATCTTGTAGATTATTTTTGCTTATTTTTAAATTTCATGTGATGAGGCAAATGGTACATCTGTTGTATGTACCACTGGGTCATTGGTTCATACTATGCTATTAATATGCTGTTTGTCCATGTGTGAATATACACCAATATAGACATTCTATCTTTGGTTATCATTGGATAACCTTCTTGTTCTGAGCTCTGTGAGCAGTGCTGCTGTGGAAATACTTACCCTATATTTTGGTATTCATGTATGCATTTTAGTTGGATATATGCCAAGTTCTGAAATTGCAGATCATATTGTATATGTATGATCAGCTTTGGTAGATCCTAATGTTGCAAGAAAGGGAGATGTCAGTGTCATGTCCTGGGGCCAGCAGGAGTCCTTATGACAGACCACCAAGAGAGTGTTCTTGGCTTCTTGCATGAAAGAATTTAAGAGTAAAGGAAAAGCAAGTTTATTTAGAGAGATACACTCTCCATAGGCAGAATGTAGGCTGTCTCAGAAAGTGAGAGCAGCCCCCAGGCATGGGGGCTGTAGGGTTTTATGGGTTAAGTAGTTTCACAAGCTAATAAGTGGGAGGAATATTCTTGCTATTTTCGGGTAGAGTGGGGATTTTCCAGAAATTGAGCCACTGCCCACTTTTTGGCCTTTCATAGTCCTCCTCAGAGCTATTATAGTGTAAGGGGGAGTGATTTTTAGTATTACAATGAAGGTATAATGAGCTAAAGATCAATGTCTGGACTATTTTCAAAGCCACCTTGGTTTCATCTGGTTCCAGCCAGTCTTTATCACATCCCAACAGCTATGCTTGTCTTAATTATTTAGCGTTTGTATCCTGCCTCTTTTCTTCCTATCTCACTGCCAAGTAATTTTCCAAAGTTGTTGAACCAATTACACTCTCATCAGCCCCATAGGAGACCAGTTGCTTCATGTCTTCATCAACACTTGGTATTTTCTGTTTTATTAATTTTAGCCATCCACTGGATATCTAATTGTGATTTTTTAGAGATTTGTATTTTTTTATTTAATTTTATTTATTTATTTTTGGCTGTTCTGGGTCTTCATTGCTACACAGGCTTTTCTCTAGTTGCAGTGAGCGGTGGATACTCTCTAGTTGCAGTGTGTGAGCTTTTCCTTCTGGTGGCTTCTTTGTTGTGGAACATGGGCTCTAGGGCATGTGGGTTTAGTAACTGTGGCACACAGGCTCAGTAGCTGCAGTTCCCAGGCTCTAAGGCACAGGATTAATAGTTGTGGCATATGAGCTTAGTTGCTCTGTGGCATGTGAGATCTTCCCAGACCAGGGATCAAACCCGTGTCTCCTGCACTGGCAGGTGGATTCTTTACCACTAAACCACCAGGGAAGCCCTCTAATAGTGATTTTAATTTATCTGATAACTAATGAGGTTGAGCAACTTTTTATTGATTCTTGGCCATTTGTATGTCCTATTGTAAAGCATTTGTTCAGATATCTTTCTATTTTTCTATTGCATTTAACTATTTCTTTTTCTGTACACTTTGCGAATATCAGCCTTTTTTATTAAATGGATTTCAATGATCTTTTCTCTCTGTGTAGTTTGCCTTTTTACCCTCTAAATAGTGTTTTCTAGTGAAAAAAAATTCTTAATGTATCTGCTTAAAATAGTTGGTAGTTTGGCATCCTGTTTCAGAAACCTTTGCGTATCCCAGGTTTAAGAAGGTGTTCCATTGTATCATTTTCTGGAAGATTTATTGTTTTACCCTTCACATACAGAAATACCATCAATGTGAACTGGGTTTTTGTGTATCCTGTGAGGTAGGGATCAAGATACATATGTTCATATAGCCATCCCATTGACTCAGCACTTTTCCTGTAGAATAGACTTCTCAAATACTATATTATGTAATTTCAGTCAAGGATGACCTCCTTTGTAAAGCTGCCTATAACAGGATGTCAGTATTTAAATTTAGACACATGTGCGGAGAAGGCAAAGGCACCCCACTCCAGTACTCTTGCCTGGAAAATCCCATGGATGGAGGAGCCTGGTGGGCTGCAGTCCATGGGGTCGCTAAGAGTTGGACACGACTGAGCGACTTCACTTTCACTTTTCACTTTCATGCATTGGAGAAGGAAATGGCAACCCACTCCAGTGTTCTTGCCTGGAGAATCCCAGGGATGGGGGAGCCTGGTGGGCTGCCGTCTGTGGGGTCGCACAGAATCGGACACAACTGAAGTGACTTAGCAGCAGTGGAAATGTAGCTGATACTGCATCTCAAAGTGAGGTGGTGGGCCAAAGTCCACAAGTCAGGAAGGAAATGAGCTAGAATCACTCCCCTGGTTTTTTGGACTTCTCAGGCTGATCAGGGATATAAAGGAGCAAATCAGATATGGAAGAAAGGATTCTGTGATGAGAAATGTTTGCAAAGGACATTAGAGGTCAGCTCCTCTGATGAATAAGGGAGAGGGGTGGTTCCCTCCTGCTTACCTGGGGCCATTAGGCTGAGGATCGATGGGAACATTGGAAAACAAGGTGCCATCTTTTTGGTTTGGAGCAGAGTGAACCAGAGTCTAGGTCTCACCTGGGCATCTGTGGGGTGATAAAAGAGTTCAGCCCACCTTCCTAGAGGCTGTGTTAGTCCTATTGGGCCCTTACATTGGGTTCACTTGGGGGAGCAGAAGGACACCAACAACAAGAAGCCAGAGATGTACATCAGTTCCTAAGAATGCTGAAGTTGCCACAGGCCACCATTATTAAGAGCAGGCATGTGGCCACTTAGGTCAAGGAACCTACAAGTAAGTGACCCCATCTGCCTGCCAATGCAGGAGATGCAAGAGACACAGATTTGATCTCTGGGTTGGAAAGATCCCTTGGAATAGGAAATGGCAGTCCACTCCAGTATTCTTGCTTGGAAAATTCCATGAACAGAGGACCCTGGTGGGTTACAGTCCATGGGTTGCAGAGTCAGAAATGACTCTGAGAAGCACATGAAAAAGGAACCAATAAAAATGCGTGAAGGGCAAGGGAGCCTTCAACATCTGCTGGGTCTAGAGTGTAGGATAACATGTGGAGTATCCTTCTCCTGCTTCCAATCAGCAAAAGATGCCAGGCCTGGTCCCTTCATAGCAGGTAGGAGCCACCACCATACCAGGAGGACAGAAGACCGTTTATTTGTGATGCAGGTTATGTTTGTAAATCAGGGGGCAGGCCAGATTCTCACCCAGTGGAAGAAACACCCCTTCTAAGTTCCACCAAATATATACATTTAAAGAGGTCACATGGAGGCAAGTTTGAAGTTGTATTTTTATTATGTCCCCCAAGTCATGTTCGTTCAGTTTCCTAGAGCATTTACCTGGGCAGGTAACCATCTCGCAGCTCAGGGCTGCCTGAGGCTGAGGTGCCTGGCTGCAGGGACTGTCACAGCTCTGTGGGGCGAGTCACCTGCAAACCCACAGGGGCCTTCAGTGCAGGAACCTATCTTGTGCCCTGGGGTAGAGGTGTATTTCTTTGCTGCACAGTTCTGTTCAGTTCAGTTGCTAAATCGTGTCCAACACTTTGCAACCCCTTGGACTGCAGCACGCAAGGATTCCCTGCCCATCACCAATTCCCAGAGCTTGCTCAAACTCATGTCCATCAAGTCAATGATGCCATCCAACCATCTCTTCTGTCATCCCCTTCTCCTCCTGTGTTCAATCTTTCCCAGCATCAGGATCTTTTCCAATGAGTCAGTTCTTCACATCAGGTGGCCAAAAAATTGGAGTTTCAGCTTCAGCATCAGTCCTTCCAGTTAATATTCAGGACTGATTTTCTTTAGCATTGATTGGTTTGGTCTCCTTGCAGTCCAAGAGACACTCAAGAGTCTTCTCCAACACCACAGTTCAAAAGCATCAATTCTTTGGCGCTCAGTTTTCTTCATAGTCCAACTCTCACATGCATACACGACTCCTGGAAAAACCATAGCTTTGACTAGATGGACCTTTGTCAGCAAAGAAGTGTCTCTGCTTTTTAATATGCTGTCTAGGTTGGTTATAGCTTTTCTTCCTAGGAGCAAGCGTATTTTAATTTCATGGCTGCAGTTACCACGTGCAGTGATTTTGGAGCCCAAGAAAATAAAGTTTGTCACTGTTTCCATTGTTTCTCCATCTATTTACCATGAAGTGATGGAACTGGATGCCATGATCTTAGTTTTTTTGAATGTTGAGTTTTAAGCCAGCTTTTTTACTCTCCTCTTTGACTTTCATCAAGAGACTCTTTAGTTCTTCTTTGCTTTTTGCCATAAGGGTGGTGTCATCAGCGTACTGAGGTTATCCTCCCAGCAATCTTGATTCCAGCTTGTGCTTCATCCAGCCCAGCATTTTGCATGATGTACTCTGCATATAAATTAAATAAGCAGGATGACAATATAGCCTTGACATACTCCTTTCCCAATTTGGAACCAGTCTGTTGTTCCATGTATGGTTAAAACTGTTGCTTCTTTAGCTGCATACAGATTTCTCAGGAGGCAGGTCAGGTGGTCTGGTATTCCCATCTCTTTAAGAATTATCCGCCATTTGTTGTGATCCACACAGTCAAAGGCTTCAGCATAATCAATAAAACAGTAGATTTTTTCTGGAACTTCTTGCTTTTTCTGTGATCCAACAGATGTTGGCAATTTGATCTCTGGTTCCTCTGCCTTTTCTAAATTCAGCTTGAACATCTGGAATTTCTTGGTTCATGTACTGTTAAAGCCTGGCTTGGAGAATTTTGAGCATTACCTTGCTAGCGTATGAGATGAATGCAATTGTGCAGTAGTTTGAGCATTCTTTGGCTTTGTCATTCTTTGGGATTAGAATGAAAACTGACCTTTTCTAGTCCTGTGGCCACTGCTGAGTTTTCCAAATTTGCTGGCATATTGAGTACAGTGCTTTAACAGCATCACCCTTTAGGATTTGAAATAGCTCGACTGGAATTCCATCACCTCTGGTAGCTTTGTTCTCAGTGGTGTTTCCTAAGGCCCATTTGACTTCTCATTCTAGCATGTCTGGCTCTTTGCTGCACAGTTGCTTGCATTTTTAGGTGCTCAGGCAGTCTTTGCCAAAGTGGAGAGAAAAACACAGTAACAAGCTGCTGAAGGGGAGAGAAAAAAATCTACTTTCAGGCCACTGTCCTGATATGCAGCTTCCCAGTCACTCACAGGAGAAGGAAATGGCAACTCACTCCAATATTCTTGCCTAGAGAATTCCGTGGACAGAGGACTCTGGTGGGCTGCTGTCCATGGGGTCTCACAGAGTCAGACACAACTGAAGCAACTTTGCATGCATGCTTTGGAGAAGGAAATGGCAACCCACTCCAGTATTCTTGCCCAGAGAATCCCAGGGACAGAGGAGCCTGGTGGGCTGCTGTCTATGGGGTCGCACAGAGTTGGACACGACTGAAGCAACAGCAGCAGCAGCAGCCACTCACAACTTAACCATAGGGAAAGCGTTAAAGAATGCAAGTGGTGCATCTTAATTGGAGATGGCATGAACAAAATGCATTATGTATCCTTTATTTATACTTATCTCAGTTTTGCATTATGTTCTTGAAACCTCAGTGCAAACCATGGGATAGGCTCTTAAACTCAAAGCTAGGGGCATTCTGCATGGTTGCTAGAAAGCAAAATATCTTACTGTAGGAGGCATTAAGGAGTAAATCCTTTCTCGTTCTTGAGTTTATTTTTTCCCATTTTTAAAAACTGTAGGGTTTTTTTTTAATTTTATTTTATTTTTAAACTTTACATAACTGTATTAGTTTTGCCAAATATCAAAATGAATCCGCCACAGGTATACATGTGTTCCCCATCCTGAACCCCCCTCCCTCCTCCCTCCCCATTCCATCCCTCTGGGTCGTCCCAGTGCACCAGCCCCAAGCATCCAGTATCGTGCATCGAACCTGGACTGGCAACTCGTTTCATACATGATATTTTACATGTTTCAATGCCATCCTCCCAAATCTTCCCACCCTCTCCCTCTCTCACAGAGTCATTGTGCAATTTAGAATTTATTCCCTCTGGAGAGTAAGGTGACTTCAAGGTGGTTTATAGCAAATAAGGTTTGCAGAATTATGTAGATTGGTGATAAGGATTCAGGTGAGAGGAACAGTATGGA
Organism: Bubalus kerabau; assembly: GCF_029407905.1. NCBI lineage: Eukaryota > Metazoa > Chordata > Mammalia > Artiodactyla > Bovidae > Bubalus > Bubalus kerabau. The sequence continues at coordinate 30,602,995 of NC_073642.1, forward strand.
AATTCCTTAAAAAACTAAAAGTAAAGCTACCATATAATCCCACAATCCCAATTCTGGGCATGTATCCAGAAAAAACTCTAATTCAAAAAGAATACATGCACCCTAGTGTTCATTACAGCATTGTTTACAGTAACCAAGACATGAAAGCAATCTAAATGTCCATTGACAGATGAATGGATAAAAAAGACATGGTGTGTGTGTGTGTGTGTGTGTGTGTGTGTATAGTAAATAATGGAATATTACTCAGCCATAAAAAAAGAATGGGACTTGTCTGGTGGTCCAGTGGTTGAGAATCTACCTGCCAGTGCAGAGGACACAGGTTTGATCCCTGGTCTGGGAAGAGTCCCACATGCCATAGAGCAGCTACATGTGTACTACAACTACTGAGCCCATGCACCTAGAGACCACGCTCCACAGCAAGAGAAACCACCACAATGAGAAGCTCATGTACTGCAGATAGACAGTAGCCCTTGCTTGCTACAACTAGAAAAAGCCTGTGTGTAGCAATGAAGACCCAGTGCAGCCAAAAATAAATAAATAATAAACTGGTTTAGAAAATCAAGCTTTCATCAGCTCACAAACCAGCCAGGTAGCAAGAAATTGGTTCTCTCTCTTTATCAATATTCTAAAGGGTTCCCTTTAACTCTAAATTTTATGAAGCAACTCAAAAGTCTTGTTGTGAAGAATGCAGCCACATTATAGAGAAAAGGAGGTTAAGTATGTGAGGTTTAACAGTTATAATCTGAAGAACAAATTACTTTAAAATATAGTGAATTAATCAATAATTTGAAACCATATGATCATCTCAATAGATGCAGAAAAAACCTTTGATAAAATTCAGCACCTATTTATGATTAAAACTCTTCAAAAAAAATGGGCATAGAAGGAATCTACCTCAACATTGTAAAGGCATATATGATAAGCCTACAGCAAGCGTTGTTCTCAATGGTGAAAACTGAAAGCATCCCCCTGAGATCAGGAATGAGACAAGGGAGTCCACTGTCACCACTGTTATGCAACACAGGTCTGGAAGTCCTAGCTACAGCAATCAGAGAAGAAAAGGAAATAAAAGGAATCCAGATCAGAAAAGAAGAAGTAAAGCTGTCACTGTTTGCAGATGACATGATACTGTACATAGAAAACCCTAAAAATAGTATCAGAAAATTACTAGAGCTAATCAGTGAATTTAGCAAAGTTGCAGGATAGAAAATCAATACACAGAAGTCACTTGCATTTCTATATACTAACAATGAAAAATCAGAAAGAGCAATTAAGGAAACAATCCCATTCACCATTGCAACAAAAAGAAATATCTCGGAATCAACTTACCTAAGGAGACAAAAGAACTGTACACAGAAAATTATAAGACACTAATGAAAGAAATCAAAGATGACATAAACAGATGGAGAGATATTCCATGTTCCTGGGTAGGAAGAATCAATATTGTGAAAATGTCTATACTACCAAATGCAATCTACAGATTTAATGCAATCCCTATAAAATTACCAGTGGCATTTTTCACAGAACTAGAACAAAAAATTTCACAATTCATATGGAAACACAAAAGACCCTGAATAGCCAAAGTAGTCTTGAGAAAGAAGAATGGAGCTGGAAGAACCAACCTCCCTGACTTTAGGTTACGCTACAAAGCTACAGTCATCAATACAGTATGGTACTAGCACAAAAACAGAAATATAGACCAATGGAACAAGTTAGAAAGCCCAGAAATAAACCCATGCACCTATGGGTACCTTATTTTTGACAAAGGAGAGAGTATACAATGGGGCAAAGACAGCCTCTTCAATAAATGTGCTGGGAAAACTGGACAGCTGCATGTAAAAGAATGAAATTAGAACACTTACTAACACCATACACAAAGATAAACTCAAAGTGGATTAAGGACCTAAATGTAAGACCAGAAACTATAAAACTCTTAGAGGAAAACACAGAACACTTGATGACATAAAGCAAGATCTTCTATGACCCACCTCCTAGAGTAACAGAAATAAAAACAAAAGTAAACAAGTGGGACCTGATTAAGCTTAAAAGCTTTTGTACAGCAAAGAAAACTATAAGCAAGGTGAAAAGACAACCCTCAGAGTGGGAGAAAATAATAGCAAAGGAAACAACTGACAAAGGATTAATTTCCAAAATACACAAGCAGCTCATACAACTCAATACCAGGAAAACAAACAACCCAATCAAAAAGTGGGGAAAAGACCTAAACAGACATTTCTCCAAAGAAGACGTACAGATGGCTAACAAACACATGAAAAGATGCTCAACATCGCTCATTACTAGAGAAATGCAAATCAAAACCACAATGAGATATCACCTCACACTGGTCAGAATGGCCCTCATCAAAAAGTCTACAAACAATAAATGTTGGAGAGGGTGTGGAGAAAAGAGAACACTCTTGCACTGTTGGTGGGAATGTAAATTGATACAGCCACTATGGAAGATGATATGGAGATTCCTTAAAAAACTAGGAATAAAACCACCATATGACCCAGCAATCCCACTCCTAGGCATATGCTGCTGCTGCTGCTAAGTCGCTTCAGTCGTGTCCAATTCTGTGTGACCCCATACGGGGCAGCCCACCAGGCTCCCCCATCCCTGGGATTCTCCAGGCAAGAACACTGGAGTGGGTTGCTATTTCCTTCTCCAATGCATGAAAGTGAAAAGTGAAAGTGAAGTCGCTCAGTCGTGTCTGACTCTTAGCAACCCCATGGACTGCAGCCGATCAGCCTCCTCTGTCCATGGGATTTTCCAGGCAAGAGTACTGGAGTGGGCCGCCAGTTCCTTCTCTGGCATATACCCTGAGGAAACCAAAATTGAAAGAGAAACATGTATCTTATTGTTCATTGCAGCACTGTTTACAATAGCTAGAACATGGAAGCAACCTAGATGTCCATCAACAGATAAAGAAGTTGTGGTAGATATACACAATGGACTATTACTCAGCCATAAAAAGGAACACATTTGAGTCAGTTCTAATGAGGTGGATGAAGCTAGAACCCATTATACAGGGCGAAGTGAGTCAGAAAGAGAAAGATAAATACCGTATTCTAACACATATATATGGAATCTAGAAAAATGGTACTGAAGAATTTATTTACAGGGTAACAGTGGAAAAACAGACATAGAGACTAGATTTATGGACATGAGGAGAGGAGAGGAGAGGGTGAGATGTATGGAAAGAGTAACATGGAAACTTACATTACCATATGTAAAATAGATAGCCAAGGGGAATTTGCTGTATGGCTGAAGAAACTCAAACAGGTGATCTGTATCAACCTAGAGGGGTGGGATGTTGGGGGGAGATATGAGGAAGTTTCAAAAGGGAGGGATTATATGTATACCTATGGCTGATTCATGTTGAGGTTTGACAGAAAACAGGAAAATTCTGTAAAGCAATTATCCTTCAATAAAAAATAAATTAAAAAAATAAAAATAAATAATTTGAGGCATAGTAAAGCAACGTATCAGAAGATGACTGTCATTGGAAAGATAGTTTGTGACTCAGAGTTCCCTGGAGGAAGAGGCACACCACACCACAGCGGGCCACCAGGGGAAGCACCAAAGCAGTCAGAAGGCAGAAGGAGTGATGGGAAAATATAGGTAAGAGCCTTTACTGTGATTTCTATGGGAAGAACCTGGCCAAGTAGGGTCTTAGGACTGGCTAGTTTGAATAGTTTCAGTAGGTTTGGGGCCCTAAGTGGTGTCCCTTCCTTGTTGTTAGGTTTCTGGCCTTGGGGTGATTAGGGCAGCAGGGACAGTGGCCTGGAGTCTGAGACCCCAGCAGAGGCTGTGGTTGGGCATGTGGGCTCTGGATTGATTGGTTTGTATATGTTTGTACGCTTGAGAACAGGTTCTTTACTGTCTCTAGGAATTGGGCCTCTGTTGTTTAGTCACCAAGTCATGTCCTACTCTTTTGCAACCGCATACACTGTGTAGCTCCACCAGGCTTCTCTGTCCATGGGATTTCCCAGGCAAGAATACTGGAGTGGGTTGCCATTTCCTTCTCCAGGGGATCTTCCTGACCCAGGAATCACACCTGCATCTCCTGCATTGGCAGGCGGACTCTTTACCAGTGAGCCACCTGGGAAGCCCCAGGAATTGGCTTTGGAACAAGTCATTTCTCCAAGGTAAGCAGGCCTCAAGTTGTGAGAGCATCATATGTAGAAATTAAGAGATTATTAGTTCACAAGTGCAACTCCTGTGCAGTGCCAGCTCATTTGGGAATGGTGAGTGTGAAGCTGAATCCATCCCCTATACCTAACACTGAGTTAAATCTTGGAGACCAGAGTTTTGGGTGAAGTAGTAAAGAATAGCTTTATTGTTTTGCCAGGCAAAGGGTGCCATGGTGGGATAATGCCCTAAAAACTGAGTGTCCCAACCTGGAGAGGGTAATGAGTAATGAATGGTTCAAAGAGGATGTGATCAGTTCATGGATAGTCTTCTGATTGGTTGGTGAGGAGATCAGTCTTCTAGTTCCAACCAGTCTTGAGTCTGCATTCTTTTTTTTTTTTTTTAACCAATCTCAACATTTTATTTTATTTGCATTTATTTTATTTTTTAAATATAAATTTATTTAATTGGAGGCTAATTACTTTACAATATTGTATTGGTTTTGCATTCTTGTGGGCAGCATTCAGTTAACTTCCCTCAACTGATAGGGGTTTTCAGTTCAGTACAGTTCAGTCACTCCGTCATGTCCAACTCTGTGACTCCGTGAATTGCAGCACGCCAGGCCTTCCTGTCCATCACCAACTCCCGGAGTCTACTCAAACTCATGTCCATAGAGTCGGTGATGCCATCCAGCCATCTCATCCTCTGTCGTCCCCTTCTCCTCCTGCCCCCAATCCCTCCCACCATCAGAGTCTTTTCCAATGAGTCAACTCTTCACACGAGGTGGCCAAAGTATTGGAGTTTCAGCTTTAGCATCAGTCCTTCCAATGAACACCCAGGGCTGATCTCCTTCAGAATGGACTGGTTGGATCTCCTTGCAGTCCAAAGGACTCTCAAGAGTCTTCTCCAACACCACAGTGCAAAAGCATCAGTTGTTTGGCACTCAGCTTTCTTCACAGTCCAACTTTCACATCCACACATGACATGACCACTGGAAAAACCATAGCCTTGACTAGATGGACCTTTGTTGGCAAAGTAATGTCTCTGTTTTTGATTATGCTATCTAGGTTGGTCATAACTTTCCTTCCAAGGAGTAAGCGTCTTTTCATTTCATGGCTGCAATCACCATGTGTAGTGATTTTGGAGCCCCCAAAAGTAATCTGACACTGTTTCCAGTGTTTCCCCATCTATTTGCCATGAAGTGATGGGGCCAGATGCCATGATCTTCATTTTCTGAATGTTGAGCTTTAAGCCAACTTTTCCACTCTCCTCTTTCACTTTCATCAAGAGGCTTTTTGTTCCTCTTCCCTTTCTGCCATCAGGGTGGTGTCATCCGCATATCTGAGGTTATTGATATTTCTCCTGGCAATCTTGATTCCAGCTTGTGCTTCTTCCAGCCCAGAGTTTCTCATGATGTACTCTGCATATAAGTTAAGTAAGCAGGGTGACAATATACAGCCTTGACGTACTCCTTTTCCTATTTGGAACCAGGCTGTTGTTCCATGTCCAGTTCTAACTGTTGCTTCCTGACCTGCATATAGGTTTTTCAAGAGGCAGGTCAGGTGCTCTGGTATTCCCATCTCTTTCAGAACAGTTCAAAGATATTGTCAAGTACATCCCCTGAGGGGGAACCCTGCCCCGAGGCTGCACTGTTGTTTCTTGATTGTGCCTCCCCTGTCTCTGTATCCTCTCTCTTCCCTAATACAACGGTTTGAACCTGCCCCCTTGAAACTCAAGGAAGGTCTTGGAGGCCTAATGAAGCACATTTTCTGTAATCAAGTGAACCACAAAGGCCTTTGTGCCTGTGCCGGGGAACCCTACAGGATCCTGCTTGGTTTCAGGAGGAAGTGCAAATTTCCTGGGCCTGCCGGCTACACTCTTCTGTACTGGGGTGTTGGTACTCGCCGGCCCTCTCCTGTGTCTCACACATCTCCAGAGGAGGTCCTGACAGCTCATCCTCAACCTAGCATTGCACTACCATAGGACGTTCACTTAAATCATGTAACCCATGATTTGGGCCCTGAGGACCACCAAGTGCTGTGTAATCCGGAGTCGCAAAACACACCTCAGAGGGCACTCAAGACAGTGGGGTAGAGTTTATTATGCAGCCCAGTGGGTCCAAGGGGAACCAGTTCCCAACAAGGACGCTGATATTTCTGAGAGGCCCCGTTTTATACCCCCTGCTATGTGAATGATTACATGTTAGCAACCTCTTTGTTGTATATGACTGAGTTTTACCACAAATAGGTGCTAGAAGCACAAACAGTTAAGGATAAAGAGGGGGAAGAGTGATTATACATCCTGGGGGGATGTCTCCATGGTTAATCTAACAGGGGCAGTCTGACCTCAGCTACAGTCTCCCTTTGTCTTTTATAGAGAGGGAAGTCTCCTGGAGACCTGGTTTGCATTAGCAACAGTTTGCTCACTCTTGGGCAAAGTTCATGCCCAGTTCACATCTTATCTTTAAGAGGGATGACAGGCTTCAAGATGGAGTCTCTCTTGCTTTTCTTACACTGGCCCCAAAACAAGGACAGCCTTCCATTCCACCTAGCAGTCCTCGAGAGCAGGTGCCATAACTGCAAAGATGTCTCCACCTTGGCCCATGTTGGCTCAAGTTCAAATTTAAGTGCTTCAAGTGGATAGGGCTAGCTTTTTCTGTCCCTATTGGTGATGGCATGATGCAGACAGTGTTGAAAGATTGGTTTGAATCTCTTCTCCTTTCTGTTCAGCAACGGGGAAGGCCCAATGTCTGCACACTTTGACCTTGGTCCCTTTTGGGTGTTCCCTGCAGTCTTCTCTCTAGGTGTATGCTCAGTTGTGTCCAGCTCTTTGCAACCTCATGGATTGTAGCCCACCAGGTTCCTCTGTTGTTCTGACAAAAGTTAAAACTTTTGTCTCAGGTTTAAAGGATTTGTTAACAAAAGAAACCACTCTTATATACAAATAAACAATTTAATAGAGAATTATCTAACTTAACTTTCAATAAACAGTCATTGAAATAGGACAGCAGATACATCACCTAACTGGGTTTTGAGCAACATCCAGACTCAAACATTGCTGGAAGTCCTGTGTTACAGCAAGCAATCTGGCATTACAGTTGTGAAAAGGTCCCAGGCAGCATGTCCACTCCAGGGGTAAGACTTCAAAATTGCAGTTTGGGGGTTCCCACTTATAATCCCAGGCCACAAACTGATATCATCATCAGCTTGCAAGCAAATTGCAGCTCCAGTTTTATGTTAATGCTGTTAGTTGTATCTTATAAATCTTGGAATGTTGTTAATTCCAGGCATGGTTGACCAGACCTCCTCCAGGGGCTCAGCTATCTCAAGATCCATCCCCTACCTTATCTATGGTGTCAAGTGGCTTGAAGTCACAGCAGGTACATAGTCAGGGCAGTGTCCAGGCAGGTCAGAAGCAAAGTCAGAGGCTTGCTCTACTTTTTGTCTCTGAAGCCTGAATAAGACCACTTCCATTTCATTTCCCTAACATCTGACCATGAATTTTCCAAGCAAGAATACTGGAATGGGCTGCCATTTCCTGCTCCAGGGGACTCTTCCTGACCCAGGGATTAAATCTGTGTCTCTTGCATCTCCTGCATTGGCAGGTGGATCCTTTACTACTGCACATGTTAGATGTTCCAGACTTCTCTGGGTTATACCCACAAACCCCTCCAGACACAGGGCCTGGGTGTTGCAGTTTAATCATTTTGAGTCTCATACTGGTTGCAGTAGCAGTGATAGTTCTAAACATAAAAGCCTTTTGTTTTGTTTTGTTAATTAGCTTTAATTGTTGACTTTCTTAAATTTAATTTTTATTTTGTATTAGAGTATAGTTGATTTGTAGGCAGGTCAGGAAGCAACAGTTAGAACTGGACATGGAACAACAGACTGGTTCCAAATAGGAAAAGGAGTTCGTCAAGGCTGTATATTGTCACCCTGTTTATTTAACTTCTATGCAGAGTACATCATGAGAAACGCTGGACTGGAAGAAACACAAGCTGGAATCAAGATTGCCGGGAGAAATATCAATAACCTCAGATATGCAGATGACACCACCCTTATAGCAGAAAGTGAAGAGGAACTCAAAAGCCTCTTGATGAAAGTGAAAGTGGAGAGTGGAAAAGTTGGCTTAAAGCTCAACATTCAGAAAACTAAGATCATGGCATCCGGTCCCATCACTTCATGGGAAATAGATGAGCAAACAGTGGAAACAGTGTCAGACTTTATTTTTCTGGGCTCCAAAATCACTGCAGATGGTGACTGCAGCCATGAAATTAAAAGGCGCTTACTCCTTGGAAGAAAAGTTATGACCAACCTAGATAGCATATTGAAAAGCAGAGACATTACTTTGCCAACAAAGGTCCGTCTAGTCAAGGCTATGGTTTTTCCTGTGGTCATGTATGGATGAGAGAGTTGGACTGTGAAGAAGGCTGAGCACTGAAGAATTGATGCTTTTGAACGGTGGTGTTGGATAAGACTCTTGAGAGTCCCTTGGACTGCAAGGAGATCCAACCAGTCCATTCTGAAGGAGATCAGCCCTGGGATTTCTTTGGAAGGACTGATGCTAAAGCTGAAACTCCAGTACTTTGGCCACCTCATGTGAAGAGTTGACTATTTGGAAAAGACTCTGATGGTGGGAGGGATTGGGGGCAAGAGGAGAAGGGGACGACAGAGGATGAGATGGCTGGATGGCATCACTGACTCGATGGATGTGAGTCTCAGTGAACTCCGGGAGTTGGTGATGGACAGGGAGGCCTGGCGTGCTGCGATTCATGGGGTCGCAAAGAGTCGGACACGACGGAGCAACTGATCTGATCTAATCTGATAGTTGATTTACAATGTTGTGTTAGTTTCAGGTGTGTAGCAAAGTGATTCAGTTATACATATGGATCTATCCGTTCTTTTGCAGATGCTTTTCCCATATGAGTTATTACTTAATATAGAGTTGAAATTCCTTGTGCTATACGATAGGTCCTTGTTGGTTATTTTCTATATAGTAGTATGTGTTTGTTAATCCCAAAGTCATAATTCATCCCTCCCCTGCCTTTTCCCCTTCAGTAACCATGTTTTCTTTGAGTTAGTTTTCTGTGAGTCCATTTCACAGTTAGTTTTCTGTGAGTCCATTTCTGTTTTGTAAATAAGTTCATTTGTATCATATTTTAGATTCCACACATAAGTGATATCATATGATATCTGTCTTTGTCTGACTTACTTCACTTAGTATGATAATCTCTAGGTCCACCCATGTTGCTGAAGATGGCATTAGTTCATTCTTTTTAATGTCTGGGTAATATTTCATTGTATATACCTACCACCTCTTCTTTATCCATTCATCTGTCAGTGGACATATAGGTTGTTTCCACATTTTGGCTATTGTATATAGTGTTTCAGTGAACTTTGTGGTGCTTATAGCTTTTCAAATTAGCGATTTTCTTTGGATATATAGGAGCAGAATTGCTGGGTCATATGGTAGCTTAATTTTTAGGGTTTTAAAGAACTTCTATACTATTCTCCATAGTGGCTATACCAATTTACATTCCCACTAACAATGTAGGATGGTTCTCTTCTCTCCACACCATCTCCAATGTTGTTTATAGACTTTTTGATGTTGGCCATTCAGACCAGCGTGAGGTGATGCTTCCTTGTATTACGTTGGTATAAACATAAGTGTGGTTTCAGACTATGAATTTTAAATCATTGTAACTAGACTCAAAAACATCTTAATAATCAAAATAGGAACCATTACAATCAACACGTTTTTGCCAATGAGAAATAAATTTGTTTATTCCTGTAGCATTAAAATCCATGCCTCAGGATTCAGTGAACTCTTAGAAGGCATTTTCTGCCTCCTGCTGGTTGTAGGAGCGTTTTCGCAGCAAAAAGTTGTTGAGATGCTTGAAGAAGTGGTAGTTGGTTTGTGAGAGGTCAGGTGAATATGGCGAATGAGGCAAAACTTCATAGCCCAATTCATTTAACTGGTTGTGGAGGACAGTTGGGCCGTTTGTGTTGACCAATGCTGGCTGCAGGCATTGCAGTTTTCAGTGCATCTCATCGATTTGCTGAGCATACTTCTCAGACGTAATGGTTTCACGGGATTCAGAAAGCTATAGTGGTTCAGACTGGCAGCAGACCACTTAACTGTGACCATGACCTTTTTGGGTGCAGGTTGGGCTTCCCTGGTGGCTCATATGGTAAAGCATCTGCTTGCAATGCGGGAGACCTGGGTTTGATCCCTGGGTCAGAAAGATCCCCTGGAGAAGGAAATGGCAACCTACTCCAGTACTCTTGCCTGGAAAATTCCATGGATGGAGGAGCCTGGTGGGCTACAGTCCATGGGGTCACAAAGAGTCGGACACGACTGAGTGATTTCACTTTTTTTTCACTTTTTTTGGCTTTGGGAAGTGCTCTGGAGCTTCTTCTCGGTCCAACTATTGAGCTGGTCATTGCTGGTTGTCATATAAAGTTGACTTTATGTTGCATGTCGTAATCTGATCAAGAAGTGGTTCAGTGTTGTTGTGTAGAGTAAAAGAAGACAGCACTTCAAAACAATTTTTTTTATTTTGGGGCAGCTCACAAGGTACCCATTTATTGAGGTTTTTCATCTTTCCAGTTTACTTCAAATGCTGAACAACCTTAGAATGGATAACATTGAGTTCTTTGGAAACTTCTCATGTAGTTATAAGAGGATCAGCGTCAGTGATGCTCTCAGTTGGTCTTTGTCAACTTCCAGTGGCCATCCACTGCACTCCTCATCTTCAAAGCTCTCATTTGCTTTGCAAAAAACTTGAACCACCACTTCACGGTAGGTTCATCAGTAGTCCTGGGTCAAATGTGTTGTTGATGTTATGGGTTGTCTCTGCTGCTTTATTACCCATTTTGAGCTCAAATAAGAAAATTGGTGGAAATTGCTTTTTGTCTAATACCATTTCCATAGTCTAAAATAAATACATGGGCTTCCCTGATAGCTCAGCTGGTAAAGAATCTGTCTGCAGTGCAGGAGACCCCAGTTCGATTCCTGGATCGGGAAGATCCACTGGAGAAGGAATAGGCTACCCACTCTAGAATTCTTGAGCTTCCCTGGTGGCTCAGCTGGTAAAGAATCTGCCTGTAGTGCAGGAGATCTGGGTTAAGTCCCTGGGTTGGGAACATACCCTTGAGAAGGAAATGGCTAACCCACTCCAGTATCTGTCCTGGAGAACTGCATAGACCGTATAGTCCATGGGGTCGCAAAGAGTCAGACACAACTGAGTGACTTTTACTTCACTTCTTCAAAATAAATATAAAATATACAGCAAGTAATGTCATTAGCAAAAACCAAAAAAATTAAAATAAGGCAAGAAATGCTCATTAAAATGATGTATAACATAACCACATTTATTTAAGAATGTACTCGAATATCAAACAGTAAATTTCAACAAGACAAAACCACAGTTACTATTACACTAACCTAATAGTTTTGATTTGTTTTTCTCTAATAATGAGCAATATTGAGCATCTTTTCCTGTGCTTTTTGGCCATCTGTATGTCTTTGGAGCCTTTATATATCGCCTCTTCTGGTCTTTTGCCTTTGCTACAATTGGAATGTTTTTCTCAATACTGCTGAATTATGCATGCATGCGTGCTCAGTCGCTTAGTTGTGTCCTACTCTTTGCAGCTCTATGGACTGTAGCTCACCAGGCTCCTCTGTCCATGAAATTTTCCAGTCAAGAATACTGGAATGGGTTGCCATTTGCTTCTCCAGGGCATCTTCCAGACCCAGAAATCGAACCTGCATCTCTTGCATTTGCAGATGGATTCTTTACCACTAGCACCAACACTGGTGGGATGGACTGAGAGTTTAGGATTGGGAGATGCAAGCTATTACATTTAGAATGGATAAACAACAAAATCCTAATGTATAGCAAAGGGAACTATATGCAATATCCTTTGATAAACCATAATGGAAAAGAATATTAGAAAAAATGATGTAAAAGAAAATTCAGTTGGCCAGCACTCACTTTGGCAGCACATTTACTAAAATCAGAGTGATTCAGAGAAAATTATCATGGGCCCTATGCAAAGATCAGTCCTGGGTGTTCATTGGAAGGACTGATGCTAAAGCTGAAACTCCAATACTTTGGCCACCTCATGCGAAGAGTTGACTCATTGGAAAAGACCCTGATGCTGGGAGGGATTGGGGGCAGGAGGAGAAGGGGCCGACAGAGGATGAGATGGCTGGATGGCATCCCTGACTCGATGGACGTGAGTCTGAGTGAACTCCGGGAGTTGGTGATGGACAGGGAGGCCTGGCGTGCTGCTATTCATGGGGTCGCAAAGAGTCAGACATGACTGAGCGACTGAACTGAACTGAACTCATGCAAAGATGATGTACAAATTTGTCAGGCATTTTCTATTTTTTAATGTTACTGAATTGTAAACTTAAAAAAATAGTTAATGGCAAATTTGATTATCATTTTATTATTATTATTTATTTAATTTTTTAGTTATTTTACTTTATTTTTTATTTGACTTATGGGATAAATTAAGAGTTTTGGATTACTATATATACACTGCTGCTGCTGCTGCTGCTAAGTCACTTCAGTCATGTCCGACTCTATGTGACCCCATAGACAGTAGCCCACCAGGCTCCCCCGTCCCTGGGATTCTCCAGGCAAGAACACTGGAGTGGGTTGCCATTTCCGCTATATATAAAGTAGATAGCTATCAAAGTATAGCACAGGGAACCACACTCAATATTTTGTAATAACCCATAAGGGAAAAGAATCTGAAAAAGAATATAGATAGATAGATAGATAGATCTGAATGTTTTTGTTTTTATGGTTCAGTTGTTAAGTTGTGTTCTACTCTTTGTATCCCCATGGACTACAGCACATCAAGCTTCTCTTTCAGTATCTCCCAGAGTTTGCCCAAATTAATGTCCACTTAAGTCAGTGATGCTATCTAACCATCCTCTGCTACCCTCTTCTCCTTCTACCTTCAATCTTTCCCAGCATCAGGGTCTTTTCCAATGAGTTCTGCCTTTGTATCACATGGCCAAAGTACTGGAGCTTCAGCTTTAGCATCAGTCCTTCCAGTGAATATTCAGGGTTGATTTCCTTTAGGATTGATTCATTTGATCTCCTTGCAGTCCAAAGGACTCTCAAGAGTCTTCTCCAGAGTAACATGGAAACATACACTACCATTTGTAAAATAGATAGCCAATGAGAATTTGCTGTATGAACCAGGGAACTCAAACCAGGGCTCTATAACAACCTAGACGGGTGGCATGGGGAGGGAGGTGGAAGGGATGTTCAAATGGGAGGAGACATGGGTAAACCTATGGCTGATTCATGTTGATGTTTGATAGAAACCAACGCAATACTGTAAAGCAATTATCCTTCAATTAAAAATAAATAAATTTAAAAAAAATCTTCTCCATTACCACAATTTGAAAGCATCAATTCTCTGGTGCTCAGCCTTCTTTATGGTCCAACTCTCATGTCTGTACATAACTACTGGAAAAACCATAGCTTTGATTATATATTTTTGTATTGTTGTTCCACTCTATTTAGTTCTAGAACTGGAGATTCACATCGTTAAATTATTTTATTCCATTCTTACAGGCTGAGTGTGCTTGAGGGGAGTTATATTGTTTCAGTCTGTACTTCCTGTTGTTCTGAGACTGAAAACTTCACTCACTGACGAATGCCTTGCAACAAATATGGGGGTCACATGTCTTCATCTGAAGTCCTGTTTCATTTTCAGGCTTTCTCATGATAAGCCCTATTTCCCTATGTTAATTAGATCAAAGAAGTAAACAAAGGATTTTAGAGGAATAACTATATATCCTTCATTTTTGATATTCATACTTTTGCTATCACAAATATTGCTGAGGTTAGGCTGTTGTCTATGGTTTTTCTGTACTAGAAATCTACTTTTGTAAGATAAAATCTTTAAGTTGTCATTCAAGGGATGTGTACATTTTAAGGTTTCACCTATGCCGGCACATCTTTTTAGAATTCACACTCCTACCAGTAATGTGTGGGATGCGCATCTTCACCATCACTGGATGTTAGAGTTTTTTGTTGTTTTGCAAATCTCATCAAATTAATTTAAAAAGTTGTGTGTTTTACTTTGTATTTTCTTAATTGCTTATGAGGTGTGGTAGGTGGTGAATTCTTTCATATTCTCATTAACTGTCCACAATCCCTCTTTTACAAGAATAGCTTTTGCCCATTGTCCTCAATGACTGTTGTTCTTTTTTCCCTTCAGTTTTACTGAGATATAATTGACATACAGCACTGTGTAAGTTTAAGGTGTGCAGCATAATGATTTGAGTTACATATATTGTGAAATGATTACCACAGCAAACTGAGTTAACATTCATCACCTCATACAGATAAAAAATCATCTTCAGGATGAGAACTCTTAGGATCTACTCTCAACAATCTTGAAATATATCATACATTATATCCTTAGTAATTATTTATCCTGTAACCAGAAGTTTGTACCTTCTAACTACCTTTCTCCAGTTCCCCCACCCATCACCCCCGACTCTAGTAACCACAAATCTGATCTCTTTTTCTATGAATTTGGTTGCATTTTTTGTTTGTTTGTTTTTTAGACTCTACATATAAGTGAGATCATACAGTATTTGTCTTTCTCGGTCTGGGTTACTTCACTTAGCATAATTCTCTCAAGGTCCTAAGGTCCTTCTGTGTTGTCCCAATTGGCAGAATTTCCTTATTTTTTATGGCTTAATAAGATCCCATGTATGCATTGTGGTGATGTATATATGCACGTACTCGTGCATATATACACAGCTCACAGCTTCTTTGGGCACTGAGTTATTTCCATGTCTCACATTTTCTTTGAACACCGGTTGCTATGAATATGGTGGTGCATTTATCTCTTCAGCTTAGTGTTTTCATTTCTTTGGGATATATTCCCAGAAATGGGCTTTCTGGGTCATATAATCGGAGAAGGCAATGGCACCCCACTCCAGTACTCTTGCCTGGAAAATCCCATGGATGGAGCAGCCTGGTAGGCTGCAGTCCATGGGGTCGCCAAGAGTCAGACACGACTGAGCGACTTCACTTTCACTTTTCACTTTCCTACATTGGAGAAGGAAATGGCAACCCACTCCAATGTTCTTGCCTGGAGAATCCCAGGGACAGGGGAGCCTGGTGGGCTGCCATCTATGGGGTCGCACAGAGTCAGACACGACTGAAGTGACTTTGCAGCAGCTTAGCAGGGTCATATAATAGTTCTGGGTTTTTTTTGAGAAACATCTATATTGCTTGCCATAGTGAGCACCAATTTATAATCATGATCATTTTTATTTATCAACTTATAAGCTGTTTGTACATTAGAAAGTCTAACTTTTGAACTGAGTATTGGAAATAATCTCTCCCACTCTTTTTACTTTGTGTGTATTGTGTTTGTATTTTGCTGTAGGAATGCATACCAAAGGCAAGAAGTATAAATTTTTAATAAAGAACTTAAAATCTAACTGATGGAGATATATACTACATGCGTAGATGGGGAAACTATATTGGAAGACATCAGTCCTTTTGATGTTAATATAGAAGTGTAATATACAGTTTTAATCAATACCTTAAGTTTTTTGTTTTAGCTGAGCCCAAACCCATAAATATTGGCAAGAGATGCTTGGAAGAGAATATTATAAGGAGACTAGTTTCATATACTGAAAGTATTATATAACTATACTAGGTAGACAGTATAGCATTGGCACAGAGTGGGGAAAAAAATCACTGAAAAAGGCGATTTTATAAACAGATTGAAGCATAGATGTATTTTCACTCAGTGGGAAAAGATGGCATATTTAATTAATATTTTGCCCTAATCAGTGATGTTGGAGAAAAATAGAATTGGGTGGCAACAATATGCTTTATAAAGGAATAAATTTCAGATGAGTTTTACATTGGAGCGTTGAATAAAAAGTCAAATCACACAAGTATAAGAAGACCATCCAGGGAGGTCTTCTTAAGTCAGACAGAAATCTCAGAATGTTAAAGAAAAGGATTGGCAGATTTGACTACATGATAAGACTTTCGCATATTTTCTTTTGGTCTTTTATATCTACACTTTTACACTCTTGGTCCTGCTAAGTCTCTTCAGTCATGTCCAACTCTTTGCAACCCCATGGACTATAACCCGCCAGACTCCTCTGTCCATGGGATTCTTCAGGCAACAGTACTGGAGTGGGTTGCCATTTCCTGCTCCAGGGTATCTTCCTGACCCAGAGATTGAACCCGTGTCTCCTGCATTGCAGGCGGATTCTTTACCACTGAGCCATCAGGGAGGTGATGCCATATATGAATTTCTCGTATTATTTTTTACTTTTTTGGTGTTTCCCCATGGTATATAAAATTTCAAAAATGCAATTTAAGTGTCTCTATATTCTATTTTATGCATGTGCTCTCATTTAATTTAGAACATTAACAGTTTTTGAACAAAAGTCACAATTCCTTGAAGTTATGTTTCAAGAGTAGAAAGCACATTCCATAATCTCTTGAATAGAAATTTGACACACAAGACACACACTGGCTGGTGGCGCCAGCTCTCAGGATGAGGCACTTAGGTGCCATATGCCAGACTAAACCTTGTGCTCTCACACTCCAGTGGGGAAGCAATGCTTAATGAGTTTTTAGCATCATTTGGTATAAATTAGGAAGAAAATTAGTAATCCTTCTTCCTATACCATACCTACGGATAAATAGAAACTGAAGTACACTCTCACAAGGACCTCTGATTACAGATATGCAGAAATTAATGTGTGAAATCAGCAATGTATCCAGGAGATTTTCCTCTTATAGTACCTAAAGGATTTTTAAGAGTTTTAAGAGGAAGAATAAAAATTTGATTCTGTAAAATTATGACAGTGATGTCCAAGTAATGTCATGTTCTGGGACAGATGACCAGAGGAAGGACGGCAACTTGAATATGTTGCTACAAGCGAGTGGAAGTTCTTATTTCATTTTCTCTCAGAATAGAGTTTTGTGGAAATGGTAATATAGCAGTCAAATAAAAACACGCAAAAACAACAAACAATAAACTGCATTTGAATCAGGAGATTTGGGTTCAAATCCCTAAACTGTCAACCACCTGTTGTTAATCATGGATGAGTCACTTTACCTCTGGGATCAAGCTTTCCATTTGTAAAATGAAGGTGTTGGGTTTTAGGTTATTTCTAAAGTCACTTCAAGCTATAATTCTCTGCTTTTGTAAATTTTTCATGGCCGTCCTATGATAATGATGGAAAAATGTAACCTTGATTCATGATTGTCAACTACCATGACCAGTGAAGTGAAGTTGAAGTTGCTCAGTCGTGTCCGACTCTTTGCAGCCCCATGGCCTACCAGGCTCCTCCGTCCATGGAATTTTCCAGGCAAGAGTACTGGATTGGGTTGCCATTTCCTTCTCCAGGGGATCTTCCCAACCCAGGGACTGAACCCGGGTCTTCTGCATTGCAGGCAGACGCTTTACCATCTGAGCCACCTATCTGTTAGTCATTTATCTAATCCTAGAAATGGTCCTTCTGTAGTTTGCTGTGAGGCCATGTTTTCCTTCTTGTCTAGTTGTTTTATAAATGCTGTGGGACGGGTAGGCAAACATGCATAGTTAGGCTGACAAGTAAAACCAAAAGTAGTCCAGATGACTTCTGATGGGCAGGAGTTGTGGTGTGCTAAATCTAGTCCAGTGAAATTCAGTACTGATGACAGTGGAATAGTAAATTTAGGTTGAAAGATAAAATCAAAGAAGCAAAGAACAGCTGTTTAACCAAGTAGCAAAAGGGAAACCTTTCACTGTTGGTAAGAATATGAATTAGTGTAGCCACTATGGAAAACAATATGGAGGTTCCTCAAAAAACTAAAAATAGAACTACCATATGATCCAGTATTGTGCTCCTGGGTGTGTATCCAAAGAAAAAGAAAGCTGTAATTTGAAAACATATGCACACCCCAGCTTTCTTAGCAGCATTTACAATAGCCAAAATATGGAAGCAACCTAAATGTCCATCAACAGATGAATGGATAAAGATGTGGAGGATGTATACACACACACACACACACACTGAAATATTACTCAACCATAAAAAAGAATGAAATTTTGTCATTTGCAACAATGTGGATGACCCTAAAGGGTATTATACTTAGTGAAGTGAGTCAGACAAAGACAAATATTCTTGTTCTCACTGAAATACGAAATATAAAAATGAAGCAAAAAGTGAACATAACAAAACAGAAACAAATGTAGAGAACAAACTAGTGTTTAGCAGTAGGGGGAAGGGGAGGAGAGGGGCAAGATAAGGGTAGGGGATTGAAATATACAAACTAATATGTATAAAATAAATAAGCAACAAGGATATATTGTATTGCAAAGGGAAATACAGCCATTACCTTATAAAACTTTAAATGGAGTATAATCTATAAAAATATTGAATCACTATGTTGTACCCCTGAAACTAATAAAATATTATAAATCAACTGATCAATAAAAATAAAATAAGTTTTAAAAATTTTAATTAAAAAATATAAATAAATAATTTTTAAAAACTGAGCCATCTCTTAACCAATAACTTTATACCTATTTCTGAAACTATAGTAAATAGAATGGGAGAAATGGGTCCCAACTAATTATAGCAGTGAGCTTTTCTATCCTGTGGGCCAGATCATGTCTTAAGAGTTCTTGGCTTGTCATCTTGAATAAGAGATATAATTGTCATGGTATAATTTCTACCATTTTGAAATAAAAAACATACCTGGTGGAGAATGAAAAGGTTAAGAAAGAAGAAGGCTTGGCTGCTGTTGTTGGGAGAGAAAGCAAAGACCTCTCTGGAGGAGCAGTAACAGGCCTGTGGGCTTGGTTATCACAGAAGGACTTTCAGGCAGGCAAAATGCCTCTGGGGCTCCAGTAAACATGGGGATGAGCTGGCCGTGGCCTTCAAAAAGCAGAATAAAGTATCATTAGCATCTCAGAGCAACTGAAGAAGTGGCACAGTGTCAAAGCTTTGACTTGCATTCTGATTCTAAGTGACTTACTGCTGCATGACCCTTAACTCTTCTGGGTTCAGGAGAAGTGGTCATTAAGGGGGCCGTATTATCTCTAGAAGCACATGATTATTGTGAAACCTAAGGATGGAGCATATGGTCTGTGGTAGCACAGCTTGGTCCAGCAGGCTCTTCCCCAAGAGGACTGGCTTGGCCAGGGAGGCTCCAAGCCCCAGAACCACCTTGAGTTGGAGCAGCAAGAAGTCAAGGCTGCGGCCAGGCTCTGTCCCTGAGTCGGGATCCCTGCTTGGCCCCTCAGTCACCTGTTCCTGCTCCCTAGGGCTGCCTGCCTCACTGCCATGGCTGACATGGATGGCAGGCAATGCTTTGATGTTGCCCTGCCCGCCTTGAGTTGGCATCCTGCCCATGAGTGGACCTTCTCTTCCAGGGGCAAGGATCAACCCTGTCCACTCAGGCCTGGACCATCTGCCTCCCCCAGCTCCCAGGTTCACCTGACCCTGTCCTGACCTGATCTAGTCCACTGCCCAGCTAGTGCCACTTGGACCCCAGTCAACTTCACACCCCTGGTCGAAGATACTCCCATAGCCTGAGCTCAGCACATCCGGTGGGGTTGTGCTGTGTTATGAACATTGCTTGTGTTTTCACAAGTACATTTATCACTGACCCACAGTCTAATGAGGGGTGTCAGACCCAGCGGCCTCTATGGATGCAGGAGGTGATTTTGACCTCTCTGAAGAGAAGAGGCTTGCATGCTGGGAATCTCCTACAACCAAGGTCCTCAACTCTTAATTTGCATAGAGCCTAGTTAGTACACTGCTCATACACCCTCCATCTGAGCAGAAGTTGGGAGTGGAGAAGAGATGGGAAAGGGACCCCTCCTCCTGGCCCAGATGTCTGGTCCTGCTCCCTGACCCAGGAAGAGGAAACATTCAGGGGC
Organism: Bubalus kerabau; assembly: GCF_029407905.1. Classification (NCBI taxonomy): domain Eukaryota; kingdom Metazoa; phylum Chordata; class Mammalia; order Artiodactyla; family Bovidae; genus Bubalus; species Bubalus kerabau. The sequence continues at coordinate 30,623,076 of NC_073642.1, forward strand.
TAGAGGGCATAGAGGGTAGGGAGGGCTGGAAACCTCAGTACAATCTTAGAAATCACAGCTGTCCAGAAGAGGAGTGAGCAGTCCCCCCAGACCCCCCTGAGCTGTGATGGAATCCCAGCCCCTCCCCTGCGCCTCTCACCAGAGTCTAGACAGACTGCCTTTTCCCCACTTATTTCCCTCCTCCTCTCTGCTGCCTTCACTCTCAGGATTGCAGCCTGGGCCCAGGCTTTCTGAGTTGGCCCAGCCACTAGGACATCCAGCCCTCCAGGCCACAGAGGCTGCTGCCTCTGACTCTCCATCATCCTCTCGTATCCTGTGTCCTCCAGGTGGTGGACACTCCTTGGGCCAGCAGCTCTGTTGGAACCATCCTGCTGAGCCGCTTGGCTAGCCCCTTCTTGAGTTCTCTGCCTCTCGTGGAGCTGCCTGGCCAGCTCTCCCAGCAGGCACGTGGCTCCCACACCCAGATGGTACCAAGGACATGTGACGTGTGGGTGGGTGAGCCAGCAGCCACGGTGCAGGCACATGGCCCCACTTACTGAGGTTTGGATTCTGCCTTAGAGAAGGGCATGGAGATTTCAGACCCTGGGAAGCAGACCAGGGCTCCCTTCCCTCCCTGGTGATCCCACGTTGGTGGCAAACTCTGAATGTGACATGCCAGGACTGCACCACTACTCGTGTGCTGCCTGCAGTCTCAACACCGCGTGTGGTCTCAGAGCACCCAGCACTGTCCCCGCTACAGAGAAGCCCCCATCCTACCTCCCCACCCCCCACACACTGCACACTAAAGATGCACCGCATCCTTCTGCAGGAAATATTCTCCCTTTATTCAGTGTTCAACTCCTGTTTTATCGTGGAGTTTTATAGGTTTCCTGGATGATTTCTATACCTTTGTAATTAGACTTTTTCATAAGGACTTTTTAGGATATTTTACTCTGCATATTTCTCTTTTTTTTTCTTTTTTTTTAAAGCAATAACATGTGGACAAAAAAAAGTGCTTTGAAAACTGTGTGAATGGTTTAAAGAATAAACTACATAGCCGTGTACCTGTCACACAGGAGGAACATGGTTGTACTCCAGAATTCACTGCAATTTTCTTGCATTTCCCTCTAGAGGAACTTGGATTTTGAAAAGCACTTCAGCCTCCCAAAACTTTACATAATTTATTGCAGACATATTTTGTGCTTGCAGTATCTTCCCGTACAAAAAGAGAATCTCCCTTTTATTTCCAGAAGTTGTTATAGACATATCCTGAATTTAAATGTCTTGAAAGTTCAGCCAGGACATGCTGCAAGTGTTGATTCCCTTTGATAACTGGAAATCAAACTGTATCCCAGGAGGACCGAGGTCTCCATACTTTGTCTGTGCCTTCCTGCATGACAAAAGATCTGAGTGGTTTAAAGCCCATTTCATAGAAATTCACTTTTCTTTTAAAACTCTTAAAAGACTAAGAAATAAAGCCAATGTGTGAAGGTTATGTGTGGAGGACATCCTGTATTTTAATAAGTGAGCTAGGCATCCCAGGAGCACAGGCTGGGAGCCTGCACGGGAGATGTTGGGAGGCTCAGAGAAGTTTCATGAAGAACAGACATTTGAGCTGGGGTGGGAGACCTCCCTTTCAGTGTTCTTGTGGGATTAAAGGAAATCCTGTGACACATTCAGCCTATTACATTGTGTATAGTACTTGCTCAGTAAATAGGAGCTGCAGTGAAAAATCATGATCATTATCACCTTTGCTAGAGTTTCTGTGGCATTCACTAGCATGAAGTGGGTGACGAATCTGGGAGAGAAACATCCCCTGATCCTGAAAATATTTTTAATTTCTTTTATTGAAGTATAGTTGATTTACAATGTTGTATTACATTATGTTCTACTGTATAGCGGAGTGATTCAGTTATATATATATATATATGTGTATATATATATATATATATATTTCTTTTCCATTATAGTTTATCACAGGATATTGAATATAGTTCCTGGTGCTATAAGTAGGACCTTGTTGCTTATCCATTCCATATATAATAGTTTGAATCCCTGATTCTGAAATATTACTGTGGGAGACTTTTTACCTCCCCCAACACCACAGGCGAAGTCACCTCTCTCTGGTCTCCTTGGCTTGAGAGCAGAATTCATCAGCCCCATGTAGTCCCGCTTCTGTGGGTCCCTGCCCTCCCGCCTCCACGTCTGGCATGGGCTCCTGTGGGCTCCAGGACCCAGTGGCTGGGGCTCCTGGAGCTGTGCCCAGACTGTCCACTAGCGGGTCTGCATTTGTAACTCAGTTTAGTACCTGGTCATTTCCCCTTCGTTCTTGGGGCCAAATGTATTGAGAAACAAATTGGTTGTTTGTCCAGACCAGTTGTGGTGTACACTAAAAGGTTCACATCCCAAAGCAAGTCAGTAAAATTTAAATTTGGTACAACTAGCCCTCTTCCACCTGGCCTTGACATTCCTTCTCTAGGAATCTTAGAAATGGCCTTTTAAGATTGCTGGAAATTTGTTGAGATTTTACTGGTTTTAATAGATTAATTACAGATGAATTAATATTACAGTGTTATATACAATTAATTATCTACTTGTCTGGGAAATATTCTCCCTTTATTCAGTGTTCAACTCCTGTTTTATTGTGGAGTTTTATAGGTTTCCTGGATGATTTCTATACCTTTGTAATTAGACTTTTTCATAAGGACTTTTTAGGATATTTTACTCTGCATATTTCTCTTTTTTTTTTTCTTTTTTTTAAAGCAATAACATGTGGACAAAAAAAAGTGCTTTGAAAACTGTGTGAATGGTTTAAAGAATAAACTACATAGCCGTGTACCTGTCACACAGGAGGAACATGGTTGTACTCCAGAATTCATGGATGCGCCCACTCCCCCACCCGCAGAGGTCACCACTGTCCTGAATCATCCATGTTTACACAGGTCTCCCTCGGCATCCTGATAAAGCCATTGTAAATGGAAAATATCCCAAGTCAAAATGCATTTAATACATAAAACCTACCAAACATCATAGTTTAGCCCAGCTTCCTTCAAACCTGCTCAAAACACTTATATTAGCCTATAGTTGGGCAAAATCATCTAGCACGAAGGCTGTTTTATAATGAAATGTTGACTATCTCATGTAATCTGTTGAATACTGTACTTGAAGCAAAAAACAGAATGGATGTCTGGGTCCAGGCTGGTTGTCAGTGTATTGATGGTTTACCCGCATGGTGGCGTGGCTCACCGCCACTGCCCAGCATCTCCAGAACAGGTCGTGTGGTTTATCACTCGCCCCCGAAAAGATCCAGATTCAAGAGCTACCATATCATCCTTCAGTCCTGCTCCTGTGCATGTTCTGGATAAAAATACGGTTCGAAAGGATCCATATACCCCAGTGTTCACTGCAGTGTGGTTTACAATAGCCGAAACATGAAAACTACGTAAGTGTCCGTGGACAGAAGAATGGATAAAGAAGATGTGACACATATATACAATCGAATATTACTGAGTCATAAAAAAGAACAAAATAATGCCATTTGCAGCAACATGGATAGACCTGGAGATTTATAATACTAGGTGAAGTAAGTCAGACAGAGAAATACAAATATGATATTGCTTATATGATGAATCTTGAAAAAAGATAAACATTTGTTTACAAAGCAGAAACAGACTCACAGACTTAAAGAAAAAACTTACTAAATTTATGATTACTGGCGGCTGGGGGTGGGGGGGGGGGGATGACGAGGGGGTGGGGGAGAGACCGATTGGGAGTTTGGGATTGATATGTGCACCCTGGTATATTTAAAATAGATTACCAATAAGGACCTACTATATAGCACAGGGAACTCTGCTCAACACTCTATAATAAGCTAAATGGGAAAGCAATTTAGAAAAGAATAGATACATATATATGCATGACTGAATCATTCTGCTGTACACCTGAAACTAACATAGCATTGTTAATCAACTGTACTTCAGTATAAAATAAAAATTTAAAAAAATTTTTAAAGTACAGTTTCTCCTGAATGCACGTTATGTAAGTATTGTAGAACCATCCTAAGTCCAGGACCGTTTAGATTCCCAAGCTAAAGTGCCTGGATCGGCCTGCTGTTTGCACTTTATGTAAGTGGATTGTGTGCATTCTGCTGTGGCTTGATTCTTTCCCTTAGTGTAGTTTATCTATCCAGCCATGTTGATGTCTGTAGCCATCATGCACTCACTTTGCCTGAAATTTGGATTCCATTCTGCAGTTGATGAGCTTGAGTGTGCTCTCAGGTGCACACGTGGGAGGCCCAAAGGATGTGGGAGAGTTCCCAGGATGCTGGTGCCTTTCGTCTAGGTCAGGACATGCAGTGTTCCCAAACAGCTGCACTGCATTTTCCATTGACCAGCATCCAAAGAAGGTTCTATAGGATTTTCTCTATATCCTTGTCCATATATAGCTTTGTTCCTTTAAATTGTTTTGCCACTCTGGCAGGTATAAAATATTTTCTCTTTGTGATCTTATTTTCCATTTATTTTCATAAAAATTAGATGGTCAGAATTTCTTTCTGACATGAATTTTCTCCATGTCTATTACTTTTTTGTTCTTGCATTTCTGCACAATTTCTACAAAATTTCTGCTTATTTCAATGGCCCATTTTTTTGTTTGGGTTTTGTTTTGTTTTAGTAAATCGTAGGAGTACTTTAAATTGTCTGAGTACCATTTCTTAATCAGTGATATGCCTGGTAAGTATCTCCTCACATCATGTGGTCTGTCCACTCACTTTCTTAACTGTTTTGATACTTTTATGCAAAGCAGTTTATAATTTATTTTAGCCATATTTATGCTCTTGTTTTGTCTTAAATTCTTCCTTACTTCAGAGTCATAAGAAATTTCACATATTCTCTTCTAGAATTTGTATAGTTTAGCCTTAATTTAGAAATTTATTCTTGGTATGATGGGGTCCAATTTCATTATTTAAATTTGCATGATCACTTGTGTTAGCATTGTATAGTGCAAAGTCTGTTCTTTTCCAACTGCTCTGGAAAATCATCTGTCATGTATCAAATGTCCATATATATATATATGTGATCCTTTTTTAAGGTTTTCTATTCTGGGCCACTTCCCTACGTGTCTATCCCTGTACTGTAATGACAGAGTGTCTTCATTTCTGTCATTTTGTGATGAGTCTGGTTACCCCACAGGGCCTTTCTCCACCTCATCCTTTATCTTCAATGTGCATTGAACTTTAGGCTTCTAAATACACTTTGGAATTAATTTGCCAGTTGTACACATGTACACATCACACCCCTCCACCCAACACACACATGTCCTTTAAGATATTAAATGCAATTATCTTACAGGGCATGTGTGTGAACCTTTAGGAGTATAATGTCTCCCCATCTATATCTCCACTTATTCAGACCTATTTTATCTCCATGAGGTTTCTGTACACTTTTTGTTAGACTCATTCCTGTGTATTTCATATTGATGCTATTGTATATGGCATTTTTTACTTGGTTTTCTAAATCTTTCTGGTTCATACACATAGAATTGATTTTGTATATTCATTTTATATCTGAAAGCTTTTATTCTAATAATTTATCAGCAAGATTATGTTCTATGTATTAAGCCATATTTTCCACAAATAATGCAGGTTTCTCCTTTCTTTTAACCTTCTCATACCTTTCACTTTAATTAACTTATTATGTGTCCTTAGTGCTCTGGCTAAGACTTCCAGGAGATTGGTGACCTACCGTGGTGACAGTGTGCTTCCCTGTTAGCTCAGCTGGTAAAGAATCCACCTGTAATGCAGGAGATCCCAGTTGGATTCCTGGGTCAGAAAGATCCCCTAGAGAAGGGATAGGCTGCCCATTCCAGTACTGGGCTTCGCTAGTGACTCAGATGGTAAAGAATCCGCCTGCAATATGGGAGACCTGGGCTCAATCCCTGGGTTGGGAGGATCCCCTGGAGGAAAGCATGGCAATCCACTCCGTATCCATGCCTGGAGAGTCCCCATGGACAGAGGAGCTTGGCGGGCTGCAGTCCATGGGGTCGCAAAGAGTCGGACACGACTGAGCGACTCAGCACAGCAGAGCACAGTGGTGATTGTGTGACTGTATCTTATTCATGATCTTCAAGGAAGGGCATTCAACATTATACAACATTTCACCATGAAGTGTAATATTTCCTGTCATCTTTTAGAAGATATCCTATATCAGGTTAAAGAGTGTCTATTTCTACTTTGCTACAGAGATTCTTTTATCGTGAATGGATGTTGAATTATATCAGTGTATATCTTTTGAAATGGTCATCTGATTTTCCTCTTTATAATGTGATGAATTTATAAAGTTTACACAGTGAACTTATTTTGTTGACAATATTAATTTAGGATTTCCTTTTTTAATCTTGGACTAAGATAACTCATTTTGCCCTTTTATTTTTAACCTTTAGTTTTAATAGCAATCAGTTGATTAATAATCCAAATAAATACTATATTATCGTTTCTTTTAACTAATAATTATTTCTTCTGTCTTACCTTTTCCCATTGGATTTATTTTTCTTTTTATTTGAGTATTTTCTCTCTAAATATTTTCAAGAGTCTGTGGGCAGTGAACCTTCTGAGCCTCTGTATGTCTGTAAACATACATCATCTTTTTCTTGAAAGATAATTTGTCTTTCCATATAGTCCTAGGTTCCAAATTCTACTCCCTTCACCTCCTGTCTTAAAACATATTTCTCTTTGAATGCTGTGTGCCCAATGGAAAAGTCTTTAATTTGATCTCATTCTTTTGTGTGTTTGTTTATTTTGAAAATATTTTATGGTGGGAAAATATATATAACATGGGGTTTTCCCTGGTAGCTCAGATGGTAAAGAATCTGTCTGCCATGTGGGAGACCCGGGTTTGATTGCTGAGTCGGGAAGGTCCTCTGGAGAAGGGAATGGTTACCCACTCCAGTGTTCTTACCCGGAGAATTCCACGAACGGAGGTTACAGTCTGTGGGGTCGCAAAGAGTCAGAAACGACTGAGTGACTAACACTTTCATGCATAACATAAATGTACTGTACGTGTCCACTCAGTAGTATTAGGTACATTTGCATTGTTATTCAACCATCACCACCATCCCTTCCTAGGACTTTTCCCCTCATTGTAATAACTCTTTATTCATTAAATCCTAACACAATTCCTCATCTCCCAGCCCCTAACAACTTCCATTCTACTTTCTGCCCCTAAGAATTCAACTATTCTGGATACTTCATGTAAGCGGAATCATACAGTGCCTGTCCTTTAATTACTAGCTTATTTCACTTATAACGTCCTCAAGGTTCATACAGGTTGTCATGAGTGTAAGAATTTCCTTCCTTTTTTTAAAAAAAATTTTAATTGGAGTGTAGTTGATTTACAATGTTTTATCAGTTTCAGGTGTACAGCAAGTGAATCAGTGATACATATACATACATCCACTCTTTTAGGTTCTTTTCCCATATAGGCCATTTCAGAGCACTGTGTAGAGCTCCCTGTGCTATACAGTAGGTCCTTATTAGTTTCTATTTTATTTGTAGTAATGTGTATACATTCAGTCCCAACCTTCCAATTTATCCCTCCTTCCTTCCCCCCTAGTTTGTTTTCTGCATCTTGGATGATGTAGACATTTCTCCAAAGAAGACATACAAATGACTAACAAGCATGTGAAAAGACGCTCAACATCACTAATTATTAGAGAAATCCACATTAAAACTACAATGAGGTATTATCTCATTGTAGATAATCAGAATGGCCATCAACAAATCTACAAACAGTATAAATGCTGGAGAGGGTGTGGAGGAAAGGGAACCCTCTTGCACTGTTGATGGTAATGTAAATTGGTATAGCCGTTATGGAGAATAGTATAAAGGTTCCTTTAAAAACTAGGAATAAAACTACCATGCATGCGTGCATGCTAAGTTGTTTCAATCATGTCTGACTCCTTGCGACTCTATGGACTGTAGCCCACCAGGCTCCTCAGTCCATGGGATTCTCCAGGCAAGAATAATGGAGTGAGTTGCCATGCCCTCCTCCAGGACATCTTCCCAACCCAGAGATCGAACTCACATATCTTATGTCTCCTGCATTGGCAGGCAGGTTGTTTACCACTAGTGCTACCTGGAAAGCCCCATAAAACCATATGACCCAGAAATCCCACTACTGGGCATATATCCAGAGGAAACCATAATTGAAAAAGACACATGTACCCCAATGTTCATTGCAGCACTGTCTACAAAAGCCAGGACATAAAAGCAACGTAGATGTCTATTGACAGATGAATGGATAAAGAAGTTTTGGTACATATGCATGATAGAATATTACTCAGCTATAAAAAGGAAACATATTTGAGTCAATTCTAATGAGCTGGATGAACCTAGAGCCTATTATACAGAGTGATGTAAGTCAGAAAGACAAATATTGTATTAATATATTAACGTATATATATATATATGGAATCTAGAAAGATGGTACTGATAATCCTATTTGCAGGGCAGCAAAAGAGATGGAGACATAAAGGACAGACTTTTGGACACAGTGTGGGAAGGAGAGAGTGGGATGATTTGAGAGAGTAGCATTGAAACATATATATTACCATATGTAAAATAGATGGCCAGTGGGAATTTGCTGTATGATTCAGGGAACCCAAAGCCTCTGTGACAACCTAGAGGGGTGGGATGGGGAAGGAGGTTTAAGAGGAAGGGGACATATGTATATCTATGACTGATTCATGATGACGTAGGCAGAAGCCATCACAATATTATAAGCAATTATCATCCAATTAAAAATAAAATTAAAAAAAAACCTAAAAATAGAGCTACCATATGATCCAGCAAATCCCAGTCTTGGGCATATATTCAGAGAAAAACACAATTCAAAAAGATACACACACCCCAGTGTTCACTGCAGCACTATTTACAATAGCCAGGACGTGGAAGCAAACTAAATGTCTATTAACAGAGGAATGGATAAAGGAAATGTGGTTCATGTATACAATGGAGGATTACTCACCCATATAAGAAATGAAGCAATGCCATTTGCAGCAACATGAATGGACCTAGAGATTGTCTGACAGAGAAAGGTAAATATCATATGATATCACTTAAATTAACTTCATTCCTTTTTTTTAAGACTGAATCATACTTCATTGTATGGCTAGACCTTATTTTTTTTAATCTGTTCATTCATTGATGGGAACTTGAGTTACTTCCACCTTTTGGCTATTGTGAATAATTCTGATCAACAAGACTGTACAAATGTCTGTTCAAATCTCAGCTCTACCCAGAAGTAGAATTGCTGTATCATATGGTAATTCTTTGTTTAATTTTTTGTGGTTCCTCATCTTGATTACAGAGTTTTATATAGAAATTTTCTATAGAAGCTGTACCATTTTACATTCCCACCAGCAATGCAAAAGGGTTCTAATTTTCTTGTTTGTTTGTTTGTTTTCCCTCCTAATGGCTATGAAATGGTATCTCACTGTGGTTTTGGTTTGCATTTTTCTACTGATTACTGATATCAAGTACCTTTTCATGTGATTATTGGCCATTTGTATATCTTATTTGAACAAATGGGTATTAACGTTCTTTATTTTTAAACTGAGTTCTTTGGGTTTTCTCTTGAGTTGTAGGCGTTCTTTATATATTCTGGATGTTAATCAATCACTTATCAGCTATATGGTTAGCAAATATTTTCTCCCATCCCATAGGTTGCCTTTTCATTCTGTGTCATTTGATGTGCAGAAGTTTTTAATGAAGTTTAATTTTTTTGTTGCTTGTGCTATTTGTAACATATCCAAGTTATCACTGCCAAATCCAAGATCATGAAGATTTTCCTCTAAAAGTGTACTTTTAGCCCTTAAATACAGGTTTTTGATCCATTTTGAAGTAAGTTTGAGATATTTGGAGAAGGGCATGGCAACCCACTCCAGTATTCTTGCCGGGAGAATTCCATGGACAGAGTAGCTTGGTGCTCTACAGTCTGTGAGGTTGCCAAGAGTCAGACATGACTAAGCGACTAATGCTTTAAGGTATGGTATAAGGTAAGGGCCCGGCTTCATTTTTTTGTATGTGGATATCCAAGTTTTCCCAATAGTGTGAGAACTTTGCTCTTATCAAAATTGATTTGGCTATGGATTCTCATTCTTTTGCATTTAGTTTTAGTGTCTTCCAATCTCTTCAAGAAAATTAGAGATACCAAGGGAACATTTCATGCAAAGATGGGCTCGATAAAGGACAGAAATGGTATGAACCTAACAGAAGCAGAAGATATTAAGAACAGGTGGCAAGAACACACAGAAGAACTGTACAAAAAAGATCTTCATGACCCAGATAATCACGATGATGTGATCACTGACCTAGAGCCAGACATTCTGGAATGTGAAGTCAAGTGGGCCTTAGAAAGCATCACTACGAACTAAGCTAGTAGAGGTGATGGAATTCCAGTTGAGCTCTTTCAAATCCTGAAAGATGATGCTGTGAAAGTGCTGCACTCAATATGCCAGCAAATTTGGAAAACTCAGCAGTGGCGACAGGACTGGAAAAGGGCAGTTTTCATTCCAATCCCAAAGAAAGGCAATGCCAAGGAATGCTCAAACTACCTCACAATTGCTCTCATCTCACATGCTAGTAAAGTAATGCTCAAAATTCTCCAAGCCAGGCTTCAGCAATACGTGAACCGTGAACTTCCTGATGTTCAAGCTGGTTTTAGAAAAGACAGAGGAACCAGAGATCAAATTGCCAACATCCACTGGATCATGGAGAAAGCAAGAGAGTTCCAGAAAAACATCTATTTCTGCTTTATTGACTATGCCAAAGCCTCTGACTGTGTGGATCACAATCAACTGTGGAAAATTTTTCAAGAGATGGGAATACCAGACCACCTGACCTGCCTCTTGAGTAATTGTATGCAGGTCAGGAAGCAACAGTTAGAACTGGACATGGAACAACAGCCTGGTTCCAAATAGGAAAAGGAGTACGTCAAGGCTATATATTGTCACCCTGCTTATTTAACTTCTATGCAGAGTACACCATGAGAAACACTGGACTGGAAGAAGCACAAGCTGGAATCAAGATTGCCAGGAGAAATATCAATAACCTCAGATATGCAGATGACACCACCCTTATGGCAGAAAGTGAAGAGGAACTCAAAAGCCTCTTGATAAAAGTGAAAGAAGAGAGTGAAAAAGTTGGCTTCAAGCTCAACATTCAGAAAACGAAGATCATGGCATATGGTCCCATCACTTCATGGGAAATAGATGGGGAAACAGTGGAAACAGTGTCAGACTTTATTTTTTTGGGCTCCAAAATCACTGCAGATGGTGACTGCAGCCATGAAATTAAAAGACGCTTACTCCTTGGAAAGAAAGTTATGACCAACCTAGATAGCATATTCAAAAGCAGAGACATTACTTTGCCAACAAAGGTCCGTCTAGTCAAGACTATGGTTTTTCCTGTGGTCATGTATGGATGTGAAAGTTGAACTGTGAAGAAGGCTGAGCACCGAAGAATTGATGCTTTTGAACGGTGGTGTTGGAGAAGACTCTTGAGAGTCCCTTGGACTGCAAGGAGATCCAACCAGTCCATTCTGAAGGAGATCAGCCCTGGGATTTCTTTGGAGGGAATGATGCTAAAGCTGAAACTCCAGTACTTTGGCCACCTCATGTGAAGAGTTAACTCATTGGAAGACTCTGATGCTGGGAGGGATTGGGGGCAGGAGGAGAAGGGGACGCCAGAGGATGAGATGGCTGGATGGCATCACTGACTCGATGGACATGAGTCTGAGTGAACTCCAGGAATTGGTGATGGACAGGGAGACCTGGCCTGCTGCGATTCATGGGGTCACAAGGAGTTGGACATGACTGAGCGCCTGAACTGAACTGAACTGAATGTCTATTTAAAAATTCAGTTAGGTTTATGAGGATATGTGATTTACCCATGTGGATATAAGAGATCAAAGGGGAAATCAGCCTGGGTTCTGGAGCTCCAGGGTGCTCAGGATCTACAGGGACTGGACTGGCCATCCCCAGGCTGTGGGTGTACCCCCTGAGAGGCAGTCTCTGGATGCAGGAGAGGTCCTCAGACTTCACCCAGAACCTGTGTGTTAACATGGAGGAGAGCGGGGTCCTGGTACTATGTGTAGGGTGTGACCCAGCTCCTTCCCCTCACCTGTGCAGTCATGGCCCTCCTAGCTTATGAGCATCCTGGGGGTCTTATGCCTGCAAGAAAAGCCCACATCAGAGATAAGCAAGTAGATTTCAGGAGTCAACATGCTACTCATGATATTTGCCCACCCCACCCCCCCACTGCTGGGGCGCACCCTGCACTCACCTGGACTAAGGTGTGGTCCACAGGAACCCTCCTGACTCAAGATCCTGTTGGTGACACTCTGACCCCCTGGCCTGGTGCACCCCACCAGGAACAAGGAGTGGTCATCAGCCTGACCTCTTGAATTTCCTGAGGACCACACCATACCCTGGCAAGGATGATGATGAACAGCTTTCTAACTTTGTGATTCCCTGTGGTCTGTGCCACCTGAGGTTCTCATGGGATGTCAGAAGTTGAGCTTCTGTCTGTGAGCCTCTCTGTGCACCTATCCTGGAGCATCAGCATAGCCCGTGGACTTCTCATGACTCTGACCTCACAGTCACTTCCTTGAGTTGACACTCACTTAGAAGACTTTTCCTTTTATCCTGACCTAACTCTCAATGCCTTCATTTATTTAAAAATTAAAAGGTGGGGTGATGTGTGAGGGAGGGAGATGCAGGGGCATGGAGTTCACTGTCAAGACCATTTCAAGGTCAAACTCAGTATCTTGATTACAGTGGTGGTTACACAGGTGTATACATTTTGTCAAAATCTATTTCCTTAAAGGGCTTCCTTGATAGCTCATTTGGAAAAGATAGCTCAGTTGGTCCACCTGTAATGCAGGAGACCCCGTTGTGGCTCTGCTGGTAAATCCGCCTGCAGTGCAGGAGACCTAGGTTCTATCCCTGGGTTGGAAAGATCTCCTGGAGAAGGAAAGGGCTACTCACTCCAGTTTCTGGCCTAGAGAATTCCATGGACTTACAGTCACAAAGAGTCAGACACGACTGAGTGACTTTCACTTTCATGCTTTCATATACTTAAAATGCATGTATTTTATTATATGTAACCTATTTGTCAATAAAGCTTATTTAAACAATCTTTAAAGACCATTTCAAGTTCATACCATACCAAATATTTTGAATCATTTTAAAATTTGAAATATAAAAAAGTTTTAAATTCTTACTTGTAATGAAATGTAAATGTTTTCTTTAATTACTGTCTTTTCCAGAGTTCTCAGGGGCTGTGGTTTCACGCCATCCACTGGGGCAACAATGGCCCATTTCCAGCAGAGGCAGTGCCGCGTTGCCCCGGGTGCCTGACTGCCACCCACCTCCAGTGAACTGCAGTGTCTGAAAAGTGAGTTCCATGTTCATGGAGTCTGTCGTCACTGTGCTGGGGTGGGGCAAGTGCAACCAACATTTCCAACAGGAGAGCTTGTTGTGGTCCTGGGAACAGGTGACCTGAAAATCAGGTTTAAAGCCAGGGGGCAAGAGTGCATTAATTTATCTGCTGAAGTCCATTGAGAGGAAATTATGAAATGGATTTCATGTTGCATTAAGATTTGTGTTTAGAATCGTAAACATCACCCTTCTAAAGAACATGGCTGTAGTGAATAGCCAGGAGGTAATTTGATTTATACTAGTGCAGAATTTATTAAGCCACTCTGTTGCCATCTGTAGTTATCATGATTGATTTTTAAAATATTAGAAGGATAACTTAAGCAAAAGACTAAAGTCTCATATTACCATATTAATTGCTTTTATTTTTAATGTTCTTCTTAGTGCTTGTCCAGAAATAGAATTTTTATCTAGTTGATAATCAGAGAGTAGCAATTCTTTTACCTTATGACTCTTCAAACAAATATCTTCATTTACTTTTTTGCCTCCTTTTCCTTTTGATAAACTCCAAACTCTTAGGAAAATGGAAAAAGAGGGCAGTGAACAGCTGTGTTCTTCACTTAGATTTACTAATGTTTACCCAAGTACACACTCAGATACATAACACACATGGAGAGATTGTAAATATGGATGTGTGCGTGTTATGGATGCGTGTTCAGTTTTTTCTCTGAATCATTTGTACATAAGTTGCAGACATCATAACATACTTTGCATATATCTCTTAAATTCATAGGCTGTCTTCTTCAAAACTGTCCTATAATACCATTATCACTGTGGAATTCAACACTGATAAAGCAATGTTTTCCGATATATAGTTCCAATTCAAATACCCCTGCTTGCCCCCCAAATATCCTTTATAACTGTCTTCCCTTATTTAGTATTCAATTAAATATCATTCACTGAATCTAGTTATATCTCTTTGTTGTTCGTCACTAATGGAACAACTCTTTGCGACCCCATGGACTGCAACACGCCAGGCTTCCCTGTCCTTCACCATCTCTCGAAGTTGGCTCAAACTCATACCTATTGTCGGTGATGCCATCCAACCATCTCATCCTCTGTCGCCCGCTTCTCCTGCCTTCAGTCTTTCCAAACATCTTGAGTCTTTTCCATTGAGTAGGCTCTTCACATCAGGTGCCCAAAGTATTGGAACTTTAGCTTCAGCATCAGCACCCCCCCAGTGAATATTCATGGTTGATTTCCTTTAGGATTGACTTTTGGTTTAATCTTGCTGTCCTAGGTACAACCCTGTTTTTGTTTTTGTCTTTTGCAATGTTCACATATTTGTAAAGAATCTAAGCAAAAAAAAAAAAAAAAAAAAAAAAGGATCTAAGCCTTTCGTTTTGTAGAGTATCTCACAGGAGTTGTCTGACTGTTCCTTCATCCTTAGCTGCAGGTAGACATCTCGTGTATTTGCCTCGCATTTACATCATCATGACCTAGTATGGGTAGTGACAAGTTCAGCTGGCCAAGGTGATTTCTGCCAGAGCTCTCCTTTATGATGTTACCTTATTTATTTCTTCTAATTAGTAAGTAATCTGTGGGGTGAGGTTTGAGATCATAGGAATATTCTCTTTCCCAGATAATTTTCACTAATGATTTTAGCACCCATTGCTGGTCGTATTATGATTTTTCACCAATCATTCAATCTGCGCGTCAGACTTCCTTCCCTGTAACATAGTCCTCCCTTTTTTACTTTTTCCACATCTGTGAGATCACACAAGGGAGTATCTGGGTAGTCAAAAGAAGGACTCTGAAATCAGACTGTATAGTTTTGCCCCTGTCTCTGTCACATGCTGACCAGATGACCTGGGCAAATGCTTCACTTCACAACCCTCAATGCCCTAGTGTTTAACACTGGCGACAGGAGTAAGTCCTGCGAGAGGTGTCCAGTGGGGCTGGAGCCCTGGTTGGCACTCACTGGGTATGATTACAGAGGCAGGAAGGATGGTTGAGTGCCCAGTGAGTGCTGCTCCAACCCCGAGTTCGTTTG
Source organism: Bubalus kerabau (assembly GCF_029407905.1). Classification (NCBI taxonomy): domain Eukaryota; kingdom Metazoa; phylum Chordata; class Mammalia; order Artiodactyla; family Bovidae; genus Bubalus; species Bubalus kerabau. Next base: position 30,638,539 of record NC_073642.1, read on the forward strand.
TAACCTGTGAAAGCTGATTCAGACCTTTGGCCAAAAGGCTGATGAACATTAATGACAGGGCAGAGCCCTAGTCTGAGTGCTCATAATCGTAGGTCCCTACACTCAGAAGGTTGCGTAGAGAAGCAAACTCATGGCAGGAAGCATCCACCAGCGCACAGTGTCCCCGTGAGGTGACTCCACCCCCTGCTCTGGTTACTCCTCACTCTCGCCTTCACACTCCCTTCCTCCCTGCTGCAGGCCTGGACCTCCCTGGCCTGCTGTCTGCCTTTCAGTCACAGATAACTAATTGGACTTCCTGTCTGAAGGTTATTAGATTTCTTTCTGTTTCGATTTATTCACTGTGGTTTTATTCAGTCCCTATGGTTTTATTTTCTGGCTGTGGAATCTTCCTTAAGAATGTTTTAGAAATTTTACCAGGGAAATAGCTTGTGAATATTCATGTGATTTACAAGCTAGATGTGGACATGGATTAGATTGCTTCTGGAGAGTACTTCTAGCTACTAGATTATCTTCAAAACGCTTCCTCTGTACATTTTACTTGTCTCATTTTCTTCCCCACAGTGCTTTCTTTTTTTCTATTGAAGTATACTTGATTTACAATGTTGTGTTAATTACTGCTGTACAGCAAAGTGACTCAGTTGTACATGTATATGCATTCTTTTTTATATTCTGTTCCATTACAGTGTATCACAAGATATTGAATAGATTTTTCTGTGCTATAAAGTAGGATCTTGTTGTTTATAACAGCTTGCATGTGCTAACTCCAGCCTCCCCCTTGGCAAACTTCCCTGCGATTCTTAAAAGCAGATGAGGGCTGGTGTGATAAAGGATGCCTGTGGCTGCAGCCAGTGTGCTTCCTGCTTGTCAGACAGAGCTTGCAGGATGGCTCTGTGGTGTCCCCTGTTCTCCTGCTTTCTGGGGCGATAGCCAGCCCGGCTGGCATCCCCAACCCAAAGCTCCCCTGAAGTTTCCCACCTCCTCCTTCCGGTTTCCTCCTTCTTAGCAGTTTATGAGCTGGGGACCCTCTGCCTGTCTCTGTGTCCCTTTGGGATGAGTTCCCTGGGGAAAGAACTAGGTTGTAGGTCTGACATCAACTTGATGGGATGGGTGGAGCAAAGTTGAAAATCGGATCTCTGCTTCTGCAGAGACACAGAAGAGAGCACTTGGGTTTGTTTGTTTGTTTGTTGGTATATATTGATTTATTTACAATACTGTGTTAGTTTCGGGTGTACAGCACAATGATCCATTTATACATATATTTTTTTTACATTCCCTTTCATTATAGGTTATTACAAGATATTGAATATAGTTCCCTGTGCTATACTGGAAATCTTTGTTGATTACTTGAGTTTCATTTGAACACTTGGGTAGAAATATCAGGGCGACCTTTTTTTTTTTTTTTTTTTCATTTCCTAGTATGCACCATGAGGAATTTCTGCCCCCTTGAAAACCTGAGTTACCTAGTTTTGAGAGGCGTGCTCCAAACCAGCATGCTTAAGGATGGCCTTGAGGCATCTTGAAGGCTCGGAGAAGCCCCCCTTGGAGAAGCCCCGTCCCTGAGGTTGGCAGGCCCTGGGCCTCGCGGGGGGCCTCCCGGGCAACCCTGGGCCAGGACCCTGAGTCTCTCTCTTCTGCTCCCTTTTCCTGCTTCCTTGTGCCTGACAGGAAGGGCTTCCGTCTTCTCCTGCGGCTGCTTCCCTGGGTCCCAGGAGCTCACGTTTTTCTGGGGTGGGTGTGATCAGGGCGCTGTATTTGTCTGTGTCACACACACCCACACTTCCCCAGGAAGAATGGGCCCATGCCGCCCCAGACTAGGTGACACATCCAGGTCATGAGGAAGGTATCAGAGCCAGGGGCCTGAGGTCCCCCTGGGGGACCTGGTTCTGCCCGTTGGTGCCAAACTCTGGGGCAGCGGGGTGGGATGCTGGGCAGACAGGCTGTGCTTCCATCTATGTGAAACATCACCTCTTGGGCTCTGAGGTTCTGGGGTCTCGGGGTCAAGTGCTCACTCCCACTTTCTAGCTGGGTGGCCCTGACTCCCCAGCTGCCCAAGGAGTCAGTGGTTCCCCAGGGGACTCTGAGCAAAAAAAAAAAGGTTGAAATCAACTACCTCAAACTTGCTGCTCTCCAAAGCTGCAAAGCTTCTTACTTGATCTTGAGCCAGCACTTAAGTGTTTGAGTGGTATTGGCTTCACCATTCTTTCCTCAGGGGAGTTGTACTTATATATTCTGCTTACAAGTGTCATTTCTTTCTTAACTCAGACAGCTGATCCCATAAACTTTAACTTTGTGTGCATCACCTTTTGTGAACCAACCTTTTAAAAATTATTAATATTTTTTATTTACAAAACAGAAATAGAACCACAGACACAGAAACAAACGTACGGTTACCAAAGGGGAAAGGGGGTGGGGGATAAGTTAGGAGTTTGGAATTAACATATACACACAGTTATCAACATATATATAAAATAGAGGGCTTCCCAGGTGTTTCAGCAGTAAAGAATCTGCCTGCAATGCAGGAGACCTGGGTTCGATCCCTGGGTGGGGAAAATCCCCTGGAGGAGGAAACCGCAACCCACTCCAGTATTCTTGCCTGGAGAATTCCATGGACAGAGGAGCTTGGCGGGCTACAGTCCATGGAGTTGCAAAGAGTCGGACATGACTGAGTGACTAACACACACACACACACACACACACACACACACATATAAAATAGATAAACAACAAGGACTGCTATATAGCAGAGAGAGCAATACTCAGTATCTTATCACAACCTATAAGGGAGAAAAATCTGAAAAAGTATATATATTGTTGTTTAGTTAATAAGTCTTGACTGACTCTTTTGCAACCCAGTGGACTGTAGCCCGCTAGGCTCCTTCTGTCCATGGGATCTCTCAGGGAAGAATACTAGAGTGGGTTGCCACTTTTCATTCTCCATGGGCTCTTCCCAACCCAGGGTTTGAATCCATGTCTCCTACATTGGCAGGCAGATCCTCTACTGCCACCAGGGAAGGCCTGTATAAGATAAGTTCTTTTGATATTACATAAAAGCAAATCTTCTGAAAGAATGGTACTCCAGAGGGTCTTATTAGGTGTCTAAAGGTATTAGTTTAAGAATATATTTGCAACTAAATGAATAGATAATTACAACAGTAATAATCGTATATAACCTATTTTTGGTACCCACTGTGGGCAAGGCACTGTATTGTGTAATCACCTCCAGAACCGTGTAAAACAGGAGCTACTATCCTCATTTCAAAGGGAAGCAGTGAGAGCCAGGGACGAAATTGATTGTCCCAGTTTATTTGCAGGCCTGTGTGCATTTGTATTTCAGTAAAAGTGTTCCTAGTGATTAAAGCTTGAGACTCAGATATCCAAAGAATGCAATTAGTAGATTAACACATTCAGGTCATAAAGTTGTCAGGTAAGTATAGGAAACTGATTGGGTTCTTAAAATCTACCTATCTCACTGTCAGCTATTATAAAATATACAGAGCCATCCAGGATGATGCAGTCTGTAGATGTCTTTTTCTTTTTTAATTGTTTGTTCCTTCATTTAGGTAAACTGGCTTCTTCTGTTTGGAGAGATAGATACTTAGATAAAACTGAATTTTATAATAGCCTGTTCTAGCATAAAAGCTGAAATTCTCCTTTGCTTGTGAAATTTAATTATTTTTTAATGGAAAAGACCTATCACATCTACTCCCTTTGTTTCACTTCTTGTAAGTCTGCTGGAAACTTCCAAGTGTAAATATCTAGCTCACTGGAACTTCTGTCTAAATATCCCCTAGATAGCTTTCCCGACCTCTTTAACATGCACACAGACACACAGTTATGCAAGGATGCATACGTGCTTATGCATACATGCATATATATGCATCCACATCCAACATAAACACAAGTACACATACCCATGCACTGACACACAGAAGCTCACACACATAGACTCCTACACATGTGCACAAAGTCACACGTGAACACCTCAATACACATGCACACATGGTCTGTAATCCAAGTAGAGTTCATTTTTATATGTGGTATGAGGTCTAGATTCAGATGTTTTTGTCTCTTTGCTTTTGCATATGACTGTCAATTGGTTCTAGGCTCGCTGTTTGAAAAGTCTGTCCTTTTCCCATCAATTGCCTTGGTACCTTTGTCAAAATCTCAGCTGTCTATTTTCTGTTCCATTGATCCCTGTATCTATCCTCTCCCAAATACCACACTGTCTTGTCCACAGTAGGTTTATAATGCATTTTTAAGCAGCATGAATCCTCCAGCTGTTTTTCTTTTTTTAAAATTGTTTCAAAAATCTGATTCCTTCATCTTTCCATGTAAGTTTTAGAATCCGCTTGTCCCTGTCTACAAAGAATCCTGCTTAGATGTCGAATGGGATTGTATTTAATTTGTAGATTATTTGAGGGTAATTGACTGCTTAACTGCCCTGTATCTTGCAATCCATGCTAGTGGTACCTCTCTTCATTTATTTAGGTCATGGTTGGTCTCTTTTGTCTGATTTTTGTGAGCTCCCTACAATTTTGTTTCAGGAATATGTCCTTGCTTTGTTGATCTTCAGGTCTATACACATCCTGCTTCACCTGTTTGGCTCTGTTCTTACTTTCCACCCACCCCTCATATTCACGTGGAGATCAGCTCTCTACCTCTTTACTTGCAAAATTCTTAGTTCTTCTGCAAATGAAAGATCACTTCCTCAGCCCCATTAATTCTCTCCTCCATGCCTATGGTCAACACCAAAATCAGATTGATTATATTCTTTGCAGCCAAAGATGGAGAAGCTCTATACAGTCAGCAAAAACAAGACCAGGAGCTGACTGTGGCTCAGACCATGAACTCCTTATTGCCAAATTCAGACTTAAATTGAAGAAAGTAGGGAAAACCACTAGACCATTCAGGTATGACCTAAATCAAATCCCTTATGATTATACAGTGGAAGTGAGAAATAGATTTAAGGGCCTAGATCTGATAGATAGAGTGCCTGATGAACTATGGAATGAGGTTCATGACATTGTACAGGAGACAGGGATCAAGACCATCCCCATGGACAAGAAATGCATTAAAGCAAAATGGCTGTCTGGGGAGGCCTTACAAATAGCTGTGAAAAGAAGAGAAGTGAAAAGCAAAGGAGAAAAGGAAAGATATAAACATCTGAATGCAGAGTTCCAAAGAATAGCAAGAAGAGATAAGAAAGCCTTCTTCAGCGATCAATGCAAAGAAATAGAGGAAAACAACAGAATGGGAAAGACTAGGGATCTCGTCAAGAAAATCAGAGATACCAAAGGAACATTTCATGCAAAGATGGACTCGATAAAGGACAGAAATGGTATGGACCTAACAGAAGCAGAAGATATTAAGAAGAGATGGCAAGAATACACAGAAGAACTGTACAAAAAAGATCTTCATGACCCAGATAATCACGATGGTGTGATCACTGACCTAGAGCCAGACATCCTGGAATGTGAAGTCAAGTGGGCCTTAGAAAGCATCACTACGAACTAAGCTAGTGGAGGTTATGGAATTCCAGTTGAGCTCTTTCAAATCCTGAAAGATGATGCTGTGAAAGTGCTGCACTCAATATACCAATGTGGAAAACTCAGCAGTGGCCACAGGACTGGAAAAGGTCAGTTTTTATTCCAATCCCAAAGAAAGGCAATGCCAAAGAATGCTCAAACTACTGCACAATTGCTCTCATCTCACATGCTAGTAAAGTAATGCTCAAAATTCTCCAAGCCAAGCTTCAGCAATATGTGAACCGTGAAATTCCTGATGTTCAAGCTGGTTTTAGAAAAGGCAGAGGAACCAGAGATCAAATTGCCAACATCTGCTGGATCATGGAAAAAGCAAGAGAGTTCCAGAAAAACATCTATTTCTGCTTTATTGACTATGCCAAAGCCTTTGACTGTGTGGATCACAATAAACTGTGGAAAATTCTTCAAGAGATGGGAATACCAGACCACCTGACCTGCCTCTTGAGAAACGTGTATGCAGGTCAGGAAGCAACAGTTAGAACTGGACATGGAACAACAGCCTGGTTCCAAATAGGAAAAGGAGTACATCAAGGCTGTATATTGTCACCCTGCTTATTTAACTTCTATGCAGAGTACATCATGAGAAACGCTGGACTGAAAGAAGCACAAGCTGGAAGCAAGATTGCCGGGAGAAATATCAATAATCTCAGATATGCAGATGACACCACCCTTATGGCAGAAAGTGAAGAGGAACTCAAAAGCCTCTTGATGAAGGTGAAAGTGGAGAGTGAAAAAGTTGGCTTCAAGCTCAACATTCAGAAAACGAAGATCATGGCATATGGTCCCATCACTTCATGGGAAATAGATGGGGAAACAGTGGAAACGGTGTCAGACTTTATTTTTCTGGGCTCCAAAATCACTGCAGATGGTGACTGCAGCCATGAAATTAAAAGATGCTTACTCCTTGGAAAGAAAGTTATGACCAACCTAGATAGCATATTCAAAAGCAGAGACATTACTTTGCCAACTAAGGTCCGTCTAGTCAAGGCTATGGTTTTTCCAGTGGTCACGTATGGATGTGAGAGTTGGACTGTGAAGAAAGCTGAGCACCGAAGAATTGATGCTTTTGAACTGTGGTGTTGGAGAAGACTCTTGAGAGTCCCTTGGACTGCAAGGAGATCCAGCCAGTCCATTCTGAAGGAGATCAGCCCTGGGATTTCTTTGGAGGGAATGATGCTAAAGCTGAAACTCCAGTACTGTGGCCACCTCATGCGAAGAGTTGACTCATTGGAAAAGACTCTGATGCTGGGAGGGATTGGGGGCAGGAGGACAAGGGGATGACAGAGGATGAGATGGCTGGATGGCATCACTGACTTGATGGACGTGAGTCTGAGTGAACTCTGGGAGTTGGTGATGGACAGGGAGGCCTGGCGTGCTGTGATTCATGGGGTCGCAAAGAGTCAGACACGACTGAGCAACTGAACTGAACTGAAGTGAACTGATAGTGAGATAGCTAAGCGTATAATCAGATAGACACAAAGCCAAATAGAAAAGGGAAGAGTTTGAAAAGTAGAGAGATAGGTAAGTAGTTAGGTTGGCAGGTAGGTAGAAATAGAGAAGGGAGGGAGGGATATAGTTTTACTTAAGTTTAATTAATCTTAACAAAATTCTAAGAAAGATATGGTATATTCCCCCCTTGTATAGATGAGGAAAAGATTGAAGGGGCTTTAGTGACCATCCAGAGGTCATTCTTACAGAGGATGGCAGCACCCAAGTCTCATCAGTCTGGCCTTTCTCCTTTGCTTCTTCCACTTCCGTCACTGCCTTACCAACTGAGCCTTTGCTTTCTCTTGTTCCCTTCAGTTTTCAGACTTGAGCCCACCTGTCATTTCTTATCTAATTGAATAGCTTCTGCAGAAAATAATACTTCAAGTAGATTGTATCATGTGAGCACAAAGCAGAGCTCCGAAAGCCAGAAGTAAAATTAAAAGAAAGGCTGTGGCATTTTAGACATTGTCCTACACATGAGATTATTTTACCTTTCAATGTTTTAATTATTCAGTAATACATGGATATTCTCATGTGCCTTAGAGAAATGTTCATATTGACACTTCAGGGACAGGTCATGTCCTGGTGCCGTAGGTAATGCAGACATTCCTCTTCAACAAGCAGTTGTTTTGGGTATTTCCAGCTGTGCTGCAAAGAGCATCCTTATACGCACATCCTTGTGCACTTGAACATGCCTGACTCTATGAAAGATACCAAGAGGCAGAATTACGTTTAAAAAACTTAAGATACTGAACAAAATGCTGTCCACTGACCTCACCACAAACCCCATATACTCCCTCTAGTGGTGGAAAAAATAACCCATTTCAACCCATCAGGGCTGATTTTTCCAAATAATTTTTGAATTTAATTAATTTATTTTTAATTGGAGGATAATTGCTTTACAATGTTGTTTTAGTTTCTGCCATACATCAACATGAATCACCTGTGGTGGTAGTGGTTTAGTTGCTAAGTTGTGTCTGACTTTTAAAAAAAAATTATTTATTTTTTAACTGAAGGATAATTGCTTTACAGAATTTTGTTGTTTTCTGTCAAACATCCACAATAATCAGCCACAGGTGCACCCGTGTCCCCTCCCTCCTGAACCTCCCTCCCATCTCCCTCCCCATCCGACCCCTCTAGATTGTTACAGAGCCCCTGTTTGAGTTCCCTGAGTCCTACAGTAAATTTCCATTGGCTATCTATTTTACATATGGTATTGTAAGTTTCCATGTTACTCTCTCCACACGTCTCACTCTCTCCCTCCTCCCCTCCCCCTGTGTCCATAAGTCAGTTCTCTATGTCTGTTTCTCCATTGCTGCCCTGAAAATTATCAGTGCCATCTTTCTAGATTCCATATATATGCATTCAGATCAGTTCAGTTCAGTCTCTCAGTCGTGTCCAACTCTTTTCGACCGCATGAATCGCAGTGCACCTGTCCATGACCAACTCCCGGAGTTCACCCAAACTCATGTGCATCGAGTTGATGATTCTATCCAGCCACCTCATCCTCTGTCGTCCCCTTCTCCTCCTGCCCCCAATCCCTCCCAGCATCAGTATGTGATATTTATATTTCTCTGTCTCATTTCACTCTATATAATAGGCTCTAGGTTTGTCCACCTCATTAGAACTGACTCAAATGTGTTCCTTTTTGTGGCTGAGTAATATTCCATTGTATATATGTACCACAGATTCTTTATCCATTCATCTGTCAGTGGACATCTAGGTTGCTTCTGTGTTCTAGCTATTGTAAATAGTGCTGCATTGAACATTGGGGTACATGTGTCTTTTTCAATTCTGGTTTCATTAGAGTATATGCCCAGTAGTAGAATTGCCGGGCCATGTGGTAGTTTTATTCCTAGTTTTTACTGTTCACCATAGTGGCTGTATCAGTTTGCATTCCCACTAACAGTGTAAGAGAGATTCCTTTTCTTCATACCCTTTCCAGAATTTATTGTTTCTAGACTTTCTGATGATGGCCATTCTGACCTGTGTGAGATCATACCTCATTGTGATTTTGATGGTATTTCTCCACAGAAGACACACAGAATGCTAATAAACACATGAAAAGATGCTCTGCCCATTTTTTGATTGGGTTCTTTGTTTTTCTGATATTGAGCTTCAATGAGCTACTATATTTTAAAGATTAATATTTTGGCAGTTGCTTCATTTAAAGTTATTCTCTCCCATTCTGAGGATTGTCTTTTCATCTTGTTTATGGCTTCCTTTGCTGTGCAAAAGCTTTTAAGTTTAATTAGTTCCCACATTTATTTTTGTTTTTATTTCCATTACTGTAGAAGATGGGTCATGGAGGATCTTGCTATGATTTATGTCAAGGAGTGTTCTGCATATGTTTTCCTCTAAGAGTTTTATAGTTTCTGGTCTTACATTTGGGTCTTTAATTCATTTTGAGTTTATCTTTATGTATGGTGTTAAGAAATGTTCAAATTTCATTATTTTACACATAGCTGTCCAGTTTTCCCAGCACCACTTACTAAAGAGGCAGTTTTTTCTCCATTGTATATTCTTCCCTCTTCTGTCAAAGATGAGGTACCCATAGGTGCGTGGGTTTATCTCTGAGCTTGCTATCTTGTACCATTGGTCTATATTTCTATTTTTGTGCCAGCCATACTATCTTGATGACTGTAGCTTTGTAGTACAGTCTGAAGTCAAGAAGGTTGATTCCTTTGGCTCTCCATTTCTCTTTCTCAAGTTTGCTTTGGCTATCTGGGGTCTTTTGCATTTTCATACAAATTGTTAAATTTTTTGCTATAGTTCTCTGAAAAATGCTACTGGAAATTTGATAGGGATTGCATTGAATCTGTTGGAGAAGGCACTGGCCACCCACTCCAGTACTCCTGCCTGGAAAATCCCATGGATGGAGGAGCCTGGTGGGCTGCAGTCCATGGGGTCACTAAGAGTCAGACACGACTGAGCAACTTCACTTTCACTTTTCACTTTCATGCATTGGAGAAAGAAATGGCAACCCACTCCAGTGTTCTTGCCTGGAGAATCCCAGGGTCGGGGGAGCCTGGTGGGCTGCCGTCTATGGGGTCGCACAGAGTCGGACACAACTGACATGACTTAGCAGCAGCAGCAGCATTGAATCTGTAGATTGCTTTGGGTAGTATAGTCATTTTCACAATATTGATTCTTTAAATAAATCCAAGAACCTGGTATTATCTCTTCATCTCTTTATGTTGTCTTTGATTTCTTTCATCAATATCTTGTAATTTTCTGTATACAGTTCTTTTGTCTCCTTAAGTAGGTTCATTCCTAGGTTTTTTATTCTTTTTGTTGCAGTGGTGAATGGGATTGATTGCTTTATTTCTCTTTCTGATTTTTAATCATTAGTATATAGGAATGCAAGGGATTTTTGTGTTTTGATTTTGTATCCTACAACTTTACTAAATTCACTTATTAGTTCTAGTAATTTTCTGATAGGATCTTTAGGGTTTTCTGTGTATAGTCATGTTATCTGCAAACAGTAAGAGTTTCTTTTCCAATATGGATTCCTTTCTTTTTTTCTAATCTAGATTCCTTTTATTTCCTCTGATTGCCATGGCTAGAACTTTCAGAACTGTTGAATAATAGTGGTGAGAGTGGGCACTCTTGTCTTGTTCCTGATCTTGCAGAATATGCTTTCAGTTTTTCACCATTGAGAATAATGTTTAATATATATGGCCTTCATTTTGTTGAGATAGGTTCCTTTTGTGCCTATTTTCTGAAGAGTTTTATCATAAATGGGTACTGAATTTTATGAAAAGCTTTTTCTACATCTATTGAGATTATCATATGATTTTTATCTTTTAATTTGTTAACACGTGTATCATATTGATTGATTTGCATATACTGAAGAATCCTTAAATCTCTTGGATAAACCTGACTTGATTGTGGCATATGATCCTTTCAATAAGTTGTTGGATTCTGTTTGCTAAAATTTTGTTGAGGATTTTTGTATCTATGTTCATAAGTGATATTGGCTTATAATTTTATTTTTTGTGATGTCTTTGTCTGGTTTTGGTATCACAGTGATGGTGGCCTCATAGAATGAGTTTGGAAATGTTCTTTCCTCTGAAATTGTTTGGATGAGTTTGAAAAGAACAGGCATTAGTCTTCTCTAAATGTTTGATAGAATTCACCTGTGAAACCATCCATCCCTAGGCTTTTGCTTCTTGGGAGATTTTTGGTCACAGTTTTTATTTCAGTGCCTGTGATTGGCTTGTTCATAATTCTGTTTCTTCTTGTTTCAGTCTTGAAGGTTGAACTTTTCTAAGAATTTGTCCATTTCTTCCAGGTTGTCCATTTCATTGGCTTATAGTTGCTCATAATAGACACGTATGATCTTTGTATTTCTGCATTGTCTGTTGTAACCCCCTCCTTTTTTCAATCTAATTTTGTTGATTTGAGTCTTTTCCCTTTTTTCTTGATGAGTCTGGTGAGTGTTTTGTCAATTTTGTTTATCTTCTCAAAGAACCAATTTTAGTTTTATGATCTCTGCTATTGTTTCCTTCACTTCTTTTTCATTGATCTGTGCTTTGATCTTTGCACACAGATTCTTTTACCATCTGAGGCACCAGGGGAGCCCCAAGTTTAGGTTGTCTATTTGATGTTTTTCTTATTTCTTGAGGTAGAATTGCATTACTATAAACTTCTTCTTAGAACTGCTTTTGCTGCATCCCATAGGTTTTGAGTTGTGTTTTCATTGTCATTTGTTTCTAGGTATTTTTTAATTTCCCCTTTGATTTCTTCAGTAACCTATTGGTTATCTAGAATCATAATGTTTAATCTCGATTCCCATAAGGATAACAGCTGATCTTTCAATAGAAACTCTTCAGGCCTGGAGGGTATGGCAAGACATACTTAAAGTGATGAAAGAAAATAACCTACAGCCCAGATTACTGTACCCAGCAAGGATCTCATTATGAAGGAGAAATCAAAAGATTTACAGACAAGCAAAAGCTGAGAGAATTCAGCACCACCAAACCAGCTCTCCAACAAATGCTAAAGGATATTCTCTAGACAGGAAACACCAAAACGGTGTATAAATTCGAACCCAAAACAATAAAGTAAATGGCAATGGGATCATACTTATCAATAATTACCTTAAACGTAAATAGGTCGAATGCCCCAACCAAAAGACAAAGACTGGCTGAATGGATACAAAAACAAGACCCCTATATATGTTGTCCACAAGAGACCCACCTCAAAACAGGGGACACATACAGACTGAAAGTGAAGGGCTGGAAAAAGATATTCCATGCAAATAGAGATCAAAAGAAAATAGGAGTAGCAATACTCATATCAGATAAAATAGACTTTAAAACAAAGGCTGTAAAAAGAGACAAAGAAGGTACTACATAATGATCAAAGGGTCAATCCAAGAAGAAGATATAACAATTATAAATATATATGCACCCAACATAGGAGCACCGCAATATGTAAGACAAATGCTAACAAGTATGAAAGGGGAAATTAACAATAACACAATAATAGAGGGAGACTTTAATACCCCACTCACACCTATGGATAGATCAACTAAACAGAAAATTAACAAGGCAACACAAACTTTAAATGATACAATAGACCAGTTAGACCTAATTGATATCTATAGGACATTTCACCCAAAAACAATGAATTTCACTTTTTTCTCAAGCGCACATGGAACCTTCTCCAGGATAGATCACATCCTGGGCCATAAATCTAGCCTTGGTAAATTCAAAAAAATTGAAATCATTCCAAGCATCTTTTATGACCACAATGCAGTAAGATTAGATCTCAATTACAGGAGAAAAAATATTAAAAATTCCAACATATGGAGGCTGAACGACATGCTGCTGAATAACCAACAAGTCACAGAAGAAATCAAAAAAGAAATCAAAATATGCATAGAAACAATGAAAATGAAAACACAACAACCCCAAACCTATGGGACACTGTAAAAGCAGTGCTAAGGGGAAAGTTCATCGCAATACAGGCATACCTCAAGGAACAAGAAAAAAGTCATATAAATAACCTAACACTACACCTAAAGCAACTAGAAAAGGAAGAAATGAAGAACCCCAGGGTTAGTAGAAGGAAAGAAATCTTAAAAATTAGGCCAGAAATAAATGCAAAAGAAACAAAAGAGACCAGAGCAAAAATCAACAAAGCCAAAAGCTGGTTCTTTGAAAGGATAAATAAAATTGACAAACCATTAGCCAGACTCATCAAGAAACAAAGGGAGAAAAATCAAATCCATAAAATTAGAAATGAAAATGGAGAGATCACAACAGACAACACAGAAATACAAAGGATCATAAGAGACTACTATCAGCAATTATATGCCAATAAAATGGACAACGTGGAAGAAATGGACAAATTCTTAGAAAAGTACAACTTTCCAAAACTGAACCAGGAAGAATTATAAAATCTTAACAGACCCATCACAAGCACGGAAATTGAAACTGTAATCAGAAATCTTCCAGCAAATAAAAGCCCAGGTCCAGACGGCTTCACAGCTGAATTCTACCAAAAATTTAGAGAAGAGCTGACACCTATCCTACTCAAACTCTTCCAGATAATTGCAGAGGAAGGTAAACTTCCAAACTCATTCTATGAGGCTACCTTCACCCTAATACCAAAACCTGACAAAGATGCCACAAAAAAAGAAAACTACAGGCCAATATCACTGATGAACATAGATGCAAAAATCCTTAACAAAATTCTAGCAATCAGAATCCAACAACACATTAAAAAGATCATACACCATGACCAAGTGGGCTTTATCCCAGGGATGCAAGGATTCTTCAATATCTGCAAATCAATCAGTGTAATACACCACATAAACAAATTGAAAAATAAAAGCCATTTGATTATCTCAATAGATGCAGAGAAAGCCTTTGACAAAATTCAACATCCATTTATGATCAAAACTCTCCAGAAAGCAGGAATAGAAGGAACATACCTCAACATAATAAAAGCTATATATGACAAACCCACAGCAAACATTATCCTCAATGGTGAAAAATTGAAAGCATTTCCCCTAAAGTCAGGAACAAGACAAGGGTGCCCACTCTCACCACTACTATTCAACATAGTTTTGGAAGTTTTGGCCACAGCAATCAGAGCAGAAAAAGAAGTAAAAGGAATCCAAATTGGAAAAGAAGAAGTAAAGCTCTCACTGTTTGCAGATGACATGATCCTCTACATAGAAAACCCTAAAGACTCCACCAGAAAATTACTAGAGCTAATCAATGAATATAGTAAAGTTGCAGGATATAAAATCAACACACAGAAATCCCTTGCATTCCTATACACTAATAATGAGAAAATAGAAAGAGAAATTAAGGAAACAATTCCATTCACCATTGCAACAGAAAGAATAAAATACTTAGGAATATACCTACCTAAAGAAACTAAAGACCTATATATAGAAAACTATGAAACACTGGTGAAAGAAATCAAAGAGGACACTAATGGATGGAGAAATATACCATGTTCATGGATTGGAAGAATCAATATAGTGAAAATGAGTATACTACCCAAAGCAATCTATAGATTCAATGCAATGCCTATCAAGCTACCAACGGTATTTTTCACAGAGCTAGAACAAATAATTTCCCAATTTGTATGGAAATACAAAAAACCTTGAATAGCCAAAGCAATCTTGAGAAAGCAGAATGGAACTGGAGGAATCAACCTGCCTGACTTCAGGCTCTACTACAAAGCCACAGTCATCAAGACAGTATGGTATTGGCACAAAGACAGAAATATAGATCGATGGAACAAAATAGAAAGTCCAGAGATAAACCCATGCACCTATGGACACCTTATCTTTGACAAAGGAAGCAAGAATATACAATGGAGAAAAGACAATCTCTCTAATAAGTGGTGCTGGGAAAACTGGTCAACCACCTGTAAAAGAATGAAACTAGAACACTTTCTAACACCATACACAAAAATAAACTCAAAATGGATTAAAGATCTAAACATAAGACCAGGAACTATAAAACTCTTAGAGGAGAACGTAGGCAAAACACTCTCCGACATACATCACAGCAGGATCCTCTATGACCCACCTCCCAGAATATTGGAAATAAAAGCAAAAATAAACAAATGGGATCTAATTAAAATTAAAAGCTTCTGCACAATAAAAGAAACTATAAGCAAGGTGAAAAGACAGCCTTCAGAATGGGAGAAAAATAATAGCAAATGAAGCAACTGACAAACAACTAATCTCAAAAATATACAAGCAACTCCTGCAGCTCAATTCCAGAAAAATAAACGACTGAATCAAAAAATGGGCCAGAGAACTAAATAGACATTTCTCCAAAGAAGACATACAGATGGCTAACAAACACATGAAAAGATGCTCAACATCACTCATTATCAGAGGAATACAAATCAAAACCACAATGAGGTACCATTTTACACCAGTCAGAATGGCTGCAATCCAAAAGTCTACAAGCAATAAATGCTGGAGAGGATGTGGAGAAAATGGAACCCTCTTACACTGTTGGTGGGAATGCAAACTAGTACAGCCACTAAGGAGAACAGTGTGGAGATTCCTTAAAAAACTGGAACTAGAACTGCCATACGACCCAGCAATCCCACTGCATGGCATACACACCAAGGAAACCAGAATTGAAAGAGACATGTGTACCCCAATGTTCATCACAGCACTGTTTATAATAGCCAAGACATGGAAGCAACCTAGATGTCCATCAGCAGATGAATGGATAAGAAAGCTGTGGTACATATACACAATCGAGTATTACTCAGCCATTAAGAAGAATACATTTGAATCAGTTCTAATGAGGTGGATGAAACTGGAGCCTATTATACAGAGTGAAGTAAGCCAGAAAGAAAAACACCAATACAGTATACTAATGCATATATATGGAATTTAGAAAGATGGTAACGATAACCCTGTATGCGAGACAGCAAAAGAGACACAGATGTATAGAACAGTCTTTTGGACTCTGTGGGGGCGGGGGGATGATTTGGGAGAATGGCATTAAAACATGTATAATATCATACAAGAAACGAATCACCAGTCCAGGTTCGATGCAGGATACAGGAAGCTTGGGGCTGGTGCACTGGGATGACCTAGAGGGATGGTATGGGGAGGGAGGTGGGGTGGGTGGTGTTCAGGATGGGGAACACATGTACACCTGTGGCAGATGCATGTTGATGTATGGCAAAACTAATACAATATTGTAAAGTAAAAAAAATAATAATAATAATAAAAAAAATTTAAAAAAATAATGTTTAATCTCCATGTGTTTGTATTTTTTACAGTTTTTTTGTAATTTATATTTAGTCTGATAGTGTTATGGTCAGAAAAGATGCTTGATAGGATTTCAACTTTCTTAAATTTACCAAGGTTTGATTTGTGACCCAAGATGTAATCTATCCTGGAGAATGTTCTGTGTATACTTGGGAAGTATGCTGCTGCTACTGCTGCTAAGTCGCTTTAGTCGTGTCCGACTCTGTGCGACCCCGTAGACGGCAGCCCACCAGGCTTCCCCGTCCCTGGGATTCTCCAGGCAAGAACACTGGAGTGGGTTGCCATTTCCTTCTCCAGTGCATGAAAGTGAAAAGTGAAAGTGAAGTCGCTCAGTCGTGTCCGACGCTAGCAACCCCATGGACTGCAGCCCACCAGGCTTCTCCGTCCATGGGATTTTCCAAGCAAAAGTACTGGAGTGGGGTGCTTGGGAAGTATATTCTTTGGTATTTGGATGGAATGTCTTGAAGATATCAATTGGGTTCATCTGGTCTAATGTGTCATTTAAGGCTATGTTTGCTTATAAATGTTCTGTTTTAATGATCTGTGCATTGGTGTAAGTAGGGTGTTAAAGTCCTCTACTATTATTGTGTTACTGTCTATTTCCCCTTTTATGTCTATTAGTGTTTGCCTTATGTATTGAGGTGCTTCTTCTGTGTTGGGTGCATAAATATTCACAATTTTCATGTCTTCTTGAATTGATCCCTTGATCATTATGTAGCATTCTTCTTTATCTCATGTAATATGCT
Source organism: Bubalus kerabau (assembly GCF_029407905.1). Classification (NCBI taxonomy): domain Eukaryota; kingdom Metazoa; phylum Chordata; class Mammalia; order Artiodactyla; family Bovidae; genus Bubalus; species Bubalus kerabau. Next base: position 30,655,584 of record NC_073642.1, read on the forward strand.
TTAAGGTCTATTTTGTCTAATATGAGAATTGCTGCTCTGGCTTCCTTTTGATTTCCATTTGCATAGAGAATCTTTTCCCATCCTCTTACTTTCAATCTGTATGTGTCTCTAGGTCTGAAGTGGGGCTCTTGTAGACAGCATATATATAGGCTTGTTTTTGTATCCATTCAGCAACTCTGAGTCTTTTGGTTGAAGTGTTTAATCCATTTACATTTAAAGTAATTATTATATATACATTCCTATTGACATTTTCTTAATTGTTCTGAATTTGCTTTTGTAGGTCTTTTCCTTCTCTTGTGCTTTCTGCCTACAGAAATCTCTTTAGCATTTGTTGTAAAGTTGCTTTGGTGGTGCTAAATACTCTTAACTTTTGCTTGTCTGTAAAACTTTTGATTTCTCTGTCAGTTTTGAATGAGCTCCTTGCTGGGTAATCTTGGTTGTAGATTTTTCCCTTTCATTACTTCAAATATATCCTGCCATTCCTTTCTGGCCTGCAGTTTCTGCTGAAAGATCAGCTGTTAACTGTATGGGGTTTCCTTTGTATGTTACATGTTGCTTTTCCCTTGCCTCTTTTAATATTTTTTCTTTGCATTTAATTTTTGTTGGTTGATTAATGTGTCTCGGGGTGTTTCTCCTTGGATGTTTCTCCTATTTCCTTTCCCATGTTAGGGAAAATGTCAACTATAATTTCTTCAAAAATTTTCTCAGACTCTTTCTTTTTCTCTTCTTCTTCTGGGACCCCTACCATTTGAATGTTGGTACATTTAATATTGTCCCAGAGGTCTCTGAGACTATCGTCAATTCTTTTCATTCTTTTTTTCTTTATTCTGCTCTTCAACAGTAATTTCTACCATATTATCTTCTAACTCATTTATCTGTTTTGCCTCAGGTATCCTGCCATTGATTTCCTCTAGAATATTTTTAATTTCAATAATTGTATTTTTGTCACTGTTTATTTATTCTTTATTTCTTCTAGATCTTTTTAAATGTGTTAAATGATTCTTGCATTTTCTCCATTCTATTTTTGAGATTTTGGATCATCTTTACTATCATTATTCTGAATTTTTTTCAGGTAGTTTGCCTATTACCTCTTCATTTGTTTAGTCTTAGGGGTTTTTACCTTGTTTCTTCATTTGTACAATAGTTCTCTGTCTTTTCATTTTATCTAACTTACTGTGTTTGAGGTTTCCTTTCCCTGGGCTATAGGATCATAGTTCCTTTTGCTTTTGGTCTCTGGCCTCTTCAGGTAAGGTTTCTTCAGTGTCTTGTGTAGGCTTTGTGTCAGGAGGGATTTGTGCCTGTGTTCTGGTGGGAGAAGGTAAGTTTTTCCCTCTGATAGGCAGAGCTGTGTGAGGTGGTATGATTTGGGGTGTCTGTGGAATGCCTATCTGCTGATGATTAGGTTTGTGATCTTACCTTGCTTGTTGTTTGGGTGAGGCTTCCAGTGCTAGGTGCTGTCAGCAGTTAGGTGGTGCCAAGTCTTGAATACAGGCAGAGGCCTTCATGCGAGTTCTCACTAATTAATATTCCCTGGGGTCAGGAGTTTTCTGGCAGTCTAGTGTCCTGGACTCAGCATTCCCAACCCAGAGGTTCAGGCCCAATCTCTGGTCAAGAAACCCCTAAAAAGCTGATTGTTATGGCAATAAAGGGGATTTAAACAAACAAAACAAAATAGAAAAAAAAGAAAAAAACAAAAAATTAACCCCAGATAAATGGTAAATGCAAAATCAGAAATATAGAATATAGAAACATGAACATACACACACAAACACATACACACAAACAACCAAAACCAAAACAGTCTGAAGTGAATGACATACCAAGAGAGTGGCCCAGTGAGCAAAGGAAACCAAAATTGTTATCAATCAATTAAAAACAAAACTAAACCAAAACCAAGACCAAAGCAGTGTCAACTAAGGAATAAAGCAAAGAAAACAAATCAAACTAACAAACATAGTGAAAAAAAAGAAAGAAAAGAATAGAAAAGTAAAGTTAAATAATGTATATAAATATATATTAAATGATAACTACAACAAGAAAAGAGCAAAACAAAACAAAAACAAACAAACAAAATCACAGAACTGCAGAAAGCCAAAGTAGAAGTAAAGGAAATTAAAAGTGTGATTTTTAAAACAGTTCTCAAAAGCCTAAAGAGAGATAATAATGATAAAAATAACAAACCACAGCTACAGAGAAAAAAAGAAAAAGAAAAAAATCCTGAACCAACTACAGAAAAATCAAAATATAGGAATAGTAATAAATGTTTTCCTTGAGTCTCAGCTGTCAGCATCTTTTCCCCCTCTGTGAGCCATGGCCCACCTCTGCTTCCCTAGGAGACCCTCCAGTACTGGGTGGGGGTGGGGGGCTGGTCTCTCTGGACCTACTGTGGTGATAGCTGAACCTATTCTGGCCCTGCTTCTAAGTGTTCTTGCCTCCAGTTTCACAGCTTCCAGAGCTAGGGCATTTTCTTTTGTGGGAACACTCATTGTCCTTTTATATATTCCTCAGAATCAGAGTCTACCTAGTTGATCATATGGATTTAATCTACAGCGTTTACAGCTGGTGGAAAGGTTTTTGGTCCTCTTCCTTAGCCACTCCACCCCTGGGGCTCAGTTGTGGTTTTATCCCCACCTCTGCATGTGGGTCATCCATGGGAGTCTGCTCTTGAAGCTGTCCTGGAGGATTTGGGACTGCCCCAGTGTGCAAAGGGCATGGAGGTGGTGTGGCTGCTTGAATCACAGAGCCCCTGTTAGTGCCAAATTTGCAGGGAAGCTGATAGCCATGGGTGTGGGAGATACCGCACTATTAGGGCTTTTCCCCAGCCTCCGGTAACTCTGCCCCAGTGAGGGCCGAGCACAGAGGTGGCGTGGCTACTTTGATCAGAGACCCCAGAGGCACCAGGTGCACCATGAAGCCAGCAGCCACAGGTGTAGAAGATATGGTGCTTTTAGAAAACTAGTCTCTGGTAGCCGGCATTCAAAGGGCCTCCCTGGCTGGTCCTTCTCTGTTGCTTGGTGCAGCAGGCATTCAAAGGGCCACCCTCTCTGTTGGTCTTTCTCTGTTGGTCAGCTGTTGGCGCCAACAAGTGGGAAGAGAAAGCCTGCACTGATGGTTATATCCCCTGCACGTGACTCAGCAGTCACGCCCTGCCTGTATAGTGCCAGGCTTCCCTCCAAGGGCATTCCCCGCCACAATTTCCTCTCTCCCATCCCCTCAGGCCATCACCCCATAGTCAGCAACAGTCCTCGCCCTGGAATTGCTCTCCATTCCCTACACTCCTGCTGCCAGCAGTGACTTGTGTCACTGTCCAAGGTACGTAGGGCCACGACATGGATTGTCTGTGTGGTTCTCACTCCATTCAGAGTATCACAGATCAGCTGTTTCACTCTCTGACAGCTTCAAGTGCTTCCCCTCTGTCCCAACTGATTGCCCTGATGTGGAGATTTCAGCTCCCTCAGTCCCCAGGTACAGATCCAGCCCTGCTCACTCTCCTCTTTTTCCCTTCCTTCCTTCATCCTACTGAGTTTTGCATGGCTCTATATATTCCTTTCCAGTGGTCAGGGACTCCTGCCAACTCTTAGCTGGTGCTCTGTGAGATCTTCTACATCTGAAGATGTATTCCTGATGCATCCATGGAGAGAGATGCACTCCACTTCCCATGCCATCTTCAAGACCCTCCAAACTCAAGTTTTTGAGGAGCCAATCTGTGGGGTAGGGGTTGGGTGGGCATGGTTAATGGTTATCTTATAGTTAAATTTGTATTCCCTTCATTGTTACTAAGGTTGATTATCTTTCCATATATTGATTTGTCATGTGGGCTTCCTATAAACTTCACATTCATATGATTTGCCAATTTTTTTCTTGTTCTGTGAATCTTTAATTATTTGGATATGTTCATTTTCTATTCTGAATGTCAGTTCCTTGTTCATTATATATTTTCCAAAATTTTCTCCTGTTCTGTCTAACTTTTAAGTTTTTACAGGATTTGTCATTCAGTTTATTTATTGATTTGGCACTTTTGCTGTTATTCATTTCATCAAATTTTTCTATGATGGCTTTTGCTTTTTGTATTTTAAGAAGGCTTTCTGTATGAGTCAGGACAGGCTAAATGCTACAACAATCGTCCCCCGAACTCTGGTGCTTTAACACAGTACAGTTTTACTTTTTGCCATATGTCAGTCAGTGCAGTGTGGGTAGCATGGAGAGCTCTCTCTCCCTTCCTCCCTCCCCCATCTCACCTCTCCCCTCCTTCCCTCTCCTCCTCCTTTTCCCTCTCTCTCCCTTCTTCCTCTGCTTCCTGTTCTTCTTCCTCTCTTCCTCCCCCTCCCCATCTCTCCCCTCCCCACCCCTTCCTCCTTCTTATTCTCCTCTCTTTCTCTCTCAGTCTCTTTTATACACACATAAACACACATATTTTCCATCCTCTCCCTGGTCTCTCTGTCTGCCCCTTTCCACACTACTTTAATCACAGTACTTTTATGTTTGATGTGTGGTAGAACAGACTTCTGAATCCACTTTGATCTTTATCAAAAGTGCTTTGGAATTTCTTGCTTCTTTATTCGTCTATGTTTTAGAAACTGTCATATTCCATAACAGGTCTGTTCTGGTGGTATTGAAGTTATGGTATGAATTAGAATCTTAAAAATAATCTTCCCATCCTTTTAGTTTTCTTTCTCGCCTTAAATATTGTTTTCTGTCCAAACAGAAAGTATATTTCATGTTTGATGTGTGAACCCTAGTTAATTATAGAAACTTTTAATGAAGTGGATCTTTTGTTTTTTGTAAAAATGATTAATTGGCTAATGTTGGTATGTAAAAAAGGTATTGATTTTTTTTTATGTTGGTCTTGTTCCAGCCATTTAAAATGTTCTTCTTTGTTCTAAGACTTGGTCGTGGGCTTGTTCTAAATTTGGATGGCACTGCTTCTAAAGTTTGTATTATTAGGTAGTATAATTGTTATAAGTTTGGAATACCCTTTAATAAGTAAAGGAAGTTTTCTTCTATTCCTGGTTTATTTTGAGTTGTATAATGAATGATGTGAGCTTTTTGGCATCTTTTGAGATGATCATATGGTTTTTCTTCTGGAAAGTGTTAATATAGCATACTCACATTAGGATCATGTTTGGCTGTTAGTAACATAGAGAAGAAATAATAGGGAATTTAGTAGGAGGGAGATTCTGCTCCTCTCTTGTGAGTCTGGGGTAAGCATTTCAGGGATGGCAACTCCACGAATCCCAAGGACTGCCTTCCTGCCTCCTGAATCTCCCTGTACCCTTATCTCCATTATCCTATTGGGGCTAGGGCTCCAGAGTCCTTTGTCTTTCTCTGTCTTTTTCTACAGTTGGATTCACTTACTCATCTTTTAAGGTTTTCATCCATGTTTATAAATGACATTCAGTTCAGTTCAGTTCAGTCACTCAGTCATGTCCAGTTCTTTGCGACCCCATGAATCGCAGCACGCCAGGCCTCCCTGTCCATCACCAACTCCCGGAGTTCACTCAAACTCTTGTCCATCGAGTCAGTGATGCCATCCAGCCATCTCATCCTCTGTCGTCCCCTTCTCCTCTTGCCCCCAATCCCTCCCAGCATCACAGTCTTTTCCATTGAGTCAACTCTTCGCATGAGGTGGCCAAAGTACTGGAGTTTCAGCTTTAGCATCATTCCTTCCAAAGAAATCCCAGGGCTGATCTCCTTCAGAATGGACTGGTTGGATCTCCTTGCAGTCCAAGGGACTCTCAAGAGTCTTCTCCAACACCACAGTTCAAAAGCATCAATTCTTCGGCACTCAGCCTTCTTCACAGTCCAACTCTCACATCCATACATGACCACAGGAAAAACCATAGCCTTGACTAGACGGACCTTTGTTGGCAAAGTAATGTCTCTGCTTTTGAATATGCTCTCTAGGTTGGTCATAACTTTCCTTCCAAGGAGTAAGCGTCTTTTAATTTCATGGCTGCGGTCACTATCTGCAGTGATTTTGGAGCCCAAAAAAATAAAGTCTGACACTGTTTCCACTGTTTCCCCATCTATTTCCCATGAAGTGATGGGACTGGATGCCATGATCTTTGTTTTCTGAATGTTGAGCTTTAAGCCAACTTTTTCACTCTCCACTTGCACTTTCATCAAGAGGCTTTTGAGTTCCTCTTCACTTTTTGCCATAAGGGTGGTGTCATCTGCATATCTGAGGTTATTGATATTTCTCCCGGCAGTCTTGATTCCAACTTGTGTTTCCAGTCCAGCGTTTCTCGTGATGTACTCTACATATAAGTTAAATAAGCAGGGTGACAATATACAGCCTTGACGTACTCCTTTTCCTATTTGGAACCAGTCTGTTGTTCCATGTCCAGTTCTAACTGTTGCTTCCTGATCTGCATACAGATTTCTCAAGAGGCAGGTCAGGTGGTCTGGTATTCCCATCTCTTGAAGAATTTTCCACAGTTTATTGTGATCCACACAGTCATTAGCCCGTGACTTTTTCTCTTTTCTGTTCTTTCTTTTCTAATTTTGACATCTGAATTATTCTCCCTTCATGTAGCAACTAGGAATCTAAGTTCAGCTATAAATCACAAAGCATTTGACTTACTTGGCTAGAACTGATAGGTATTTATTTGAGAAGAATGATGGGAAGTCCAGAGGGGTGAAGTCTAGGGCCTGGGCAAAGTTCAGTGATACCATCAGGATTGGACTTGTTACTCCACCAGCCTGCATGTTGGGTCATCCTCTGGCTTTCTCAAAGACTGAAGATGGCAGATATACCTGGAGATGGTATTTCCTTGCCTAAGGCAGAAAGAAGGAAGAAAGCTGGTGGGAAAGGACTGTGTCAATTAAGCCTGACCCCTTCTATCAGGGAAGCAACGGCTTTCCCATAAACTCAACACGGTTGACTCCTGTCTCTATCACATAGACCTGAATCATTCAGTGCAGCTGCATCCGGATTTGTGAATCTGAGTTCAAGGAGGGGAGATTTCAATGACCAACTCTGAACCATTTAGATTCATTACCCAGTACTAGGAATATTGTCAGTCTCTAAAAGTCAAAGGTTCTCCACTGCAACCTGATAAACCAAGACTTTACCAGTGGTAGTTGAGTAGGTATGGAGTAGGCAACATCTAATGAATGAGTACTTTCCTATTTCTTTCTACACTCTTGATCCATTTTTCACTGTTACCAAATCTTTGTGTCTTTGTTTGCCTAGCACAGTACATGTCCATTCTCTACTCAGAAACTCCCAGTGGTTTCCTGCTGGCCTCATGTTAGAATCTAGCTTCTCACCTTGACAGCCCACAGGTCTGACCCTGACCTTCACCTGTAGTCACCATGCCCATCGCTCTCCTGCTTCTGGTATCCCTGGACCCAGAGACATACAGATGTGTTTTTGCCTTTTGGCCTGTGTTCATAGTGTCCATCCAGCTTGGAATGTCTTCTATTCAGCCTTCCTAAATCCTCAAAAACTCATCCTACATTTGGCCTTTTCATTTTGCCAGGCATAAGGAACTGACTCTTTCTAGCATCCTAATTTTTTTTATAAATCATATTATAGCATTTATACCAGTCTAAGTTGAATAATGGTTATTTTCATGTACACCCATCAGATGGAGTAGGAACTTGGATTTAGTATTTTTATTTTATTTGTTCACTCAGCAGATTTATTTAACATCTGGTATATTCCAACTTGTGGTGATGTTAGTGCAAAAAAATAGGAACCCTGACCTTTGGGACAACCCTCACAGAGAGAGACTAGGAGGCACGTAGGTCAGCAGTGGCAGCCCAGGACCCACACACATACTTGAAGTGTTCCTTTCATGTTAGTGAGACCATGGAAGGAGCCTGACCCTTTAGGCTTTTTTTCTTTTAAGACTCTTTTAACTTGTTAGCAGATATACCTTTTCCCAGAAGATCTGGATAAAATGATTGAAATCAACAGGGGAAGTATAAATCTGATTAATGAGTTGTTTAGATCTTTTTAAACCCTTGTTGATGGCACATTGGTCTGGTTCAGACATACATTTTATGCCTGTGTAACAGCTAGATTTGTGAGCCTGGAGAGTAAAAGCATAAATCCTTTAAAGCAAGGGAATCTTGCAAGCATTCCAATGCTGAAGGCTTGAATTGTGCAGGGAAGCTCTACTGGAGATTTTCAAGGATGCAAATAATATTCTGACATCCAAGTGCCCTTAGAAGGTGATCATTCCTGATGTGGGCATCCTCCACAGTTGCACGGACATTACTGTCCTCTACAAGTGAGAATAAATAATGCCATGTCTTGTGGCCTTAAAACTTTACTTCCATGTTTAAGTATTATCTTCAAAATGAGTGATTATTATTCCTTGTGGATTCTCTAATCGTCTTCTCTTAATGTGAGTCCAAGGTAGGAAGCAGCATGGAAAGAACAGTCTGTAACTCTTTGGGGTTCATGAGCCTTAGTGTGATGATACCTATACATCTGTTCCCATACTAAGAACTGTTGAAGATTTTTAGAGATTTAACCTATTAATATGTCATTTCCATGCACACAATAGAAAACCTCAGTAGATCCTACACTTAGTACTATATAAGTTTTAGGAGAGACTTTTTTCCATCTTTCCATCCTAGGAGAAAAATCATTAAAATGTATGACTGAGTGTCTACTAAGGAAATAGTTTACTTCTGATCATACACTGATGCACGTGCTGTGTTTTAAAGGTGCTGGACATTTGGACCTCGGAATGTCTGAAGGCCCCATACCATTATAAAGGGTTGGTGAACAGCGACCTTAGGTCTAAGTGGGTCTTTGTGGGAGTCATTACTCTGCTACTGAGCTCTCTGATCTTCAGTAAAATGGAACAGAGCCACTTGCCTTGTGGAGTTGTTGTCTGAATGAGAGTTAACCTACCTGTAAAGTCCTTAGTATACTCCGTGTCATCCTGGGCCCTTGACAAATCGTAGTTATTTTCCTCGTTTAGCTATAGAGAGAATTTACACCCACGGGAAGAATGTTTTTCATTGTCCAGCTCCTTTCAAATAAATTGGTAAGCCAAGATGAAATGGGTAAATCTGTAGTAAAATACACAAGTCTAACACAATTGAATCCTACAGAAAGTCTAAACAGTAATTTCCACAGGAAAAAATAAATAGGGGAAGTTGTAAAGGGTTTCCTTCAGAAGAAGCATCAGGAATAGATTGATTCACAGGGAATATCTACCTAACATTTAAATGTCAGGTGACTCCAATGCTACTTAGGCCATTGCAAGAGAATTGAGAAAGATAAGCTTATGGTTTTGCTCTGTGTATAGGATGTTAACCATAAAACTGTCAAATTTACACAAAAGATTGCACATAAAAATAAAAGCCATATATAAATTTAATACATTAATATTAAAATAGGAGTTTTATTTATTTATTTATTTATTTTTATTTTTAAACTTTACATAATTGTAAAATAGGAGTTTTAAATAAAAACTAGCGAACTGAAGAAAAAAGCACATAGGAAAAGAAATACCAACAAATGATTAAAGGTTTATTTATTCTAGAAGTATGAGTAAAGTTTAATATTAGAAGTTAATTGATAGAATTCATTATATTAATAGATATTAAGAAAAAAATTATGTGAAAATCAACATCCATCCATAATAAAGCTACTCAATAAGGTATATGGGTACTTTCCAAACGTATATACAAATATGTGTATAGCCCAAAAGTCAGTAGCCAGCATGTTACTCAGTGTGGCAATTCTACTAAAGTTAGGAGAAAAGCAAAAATGCCCATTCTCTATGAATAGTTAATAGTATATTGAATTAATTCAGTCAGGCAAGAGAAGAAAGAGGCTTAAAACCTGAAAATTCAGAGCAAGATAATCTCTGTTTGCATAGGATGTGATTGTATATCTAGCAAAACGAAAAATAAGGGGGAAAAGACCCAATGGATAAATTTCTATAAACACTGATTAAGAATTTAGTAAAAGAGCAGGATATAAATTTAACAGCCAGAAGTCAGTAGTTTTGTTTAGAAATATGATAACCAGTTAACACACATATTGGGAGAAAAGATACCTTTTATGGATATCTAGGCATAAATATGGGGTTCCCTGGTGGCTCAGTGGTAAAGAACCCACCTACCTACGCAGGAGATACGGGTCCTATCCCTGGGTTGAGAAGATCCCCCGAGAAGGTAATGGCAACCCACTCCAGTAACTTGCCTGGGAAATCCCATGAACAGAGGTGCCTGTTGGGCTATAGTCCTTGGGATCACAAAAGAGTTGGACATGACATAGTGACTAAACAATAGCCAAGGCATAATTTAAACAGAAAAATACAGAAATAGACCCAATTGCACATGCAAACATACCATATAGCAGTGAAAGCATCTGAGATTAGAAGGGCTTCCCCACTGATGGGTTTTACTCTTAAGTTGTGTTGAAACAGTTGGATAGACAGGAAAAATGCTAAAATTGAATCCATTCCTCACTTGATACGCCAAGATCAAGTCCAACTGCATCAGTGCTTTCAATGTGAAAAATAAAACCCTTTCATAGATAATTTTTAGAGCAGTTTTAAGTATACAGCAAAGCTGAGCAGAAGGTGTAAACTGTTACCATGTAACTCCTGTCCCCACACACATGGCCTCCACCTCTGTCAGCATCCCACACCAAGGCAATACGTGTGTTATAATCGATGAACTGACACTGGCACATCCTTATCACCCAAAGTCCATAATGTCCATTAGGGTTCAATCTTGGTGTTGTGCATTTGTTGGTTCAAAACCTTGGGTGTTCTCATGGTGAAATCCAAAACTGGCCCACATTCTCTTATGTAATGAAACTAACTTACCCAAGCAAAGAGACAAATGCTTGGAGTGCTTTCTAGGAAGCTGGGCTGTCCTTTGTTTTAATTGGTTATTTAAACCTTAGGAGCTTATCATTTAAACTTGACATCAACTTGCTGATTTAATAAGAAACAAAAGCCTAATATGTAATAAAATGGGAGGCGAGTGCAGTTTTAGCCGTATTTCCCAAAGCATGGAATAGTTTGTGGATAAGCCAGGCCCCCATCCTCCACATGTGACACACACCCTCAGTCCTGTGTGTGTGTGTGTGCATGCGCAAGGGAGAGCCTGAGAAACCTGTGTGTCAAGAGGCCCTCTTCTGTGGCAATTGCTTCTGTCTTCTCTGGTTGGGGTCCCTGTGAATGTAGCGTGACCGAGTTTACGCTGTCGCAGGGGTTCAGGCAGCACTGCTGGGACTGAGCATGGCTAGGGTTGATCGGGGGTCAGCAGGACACTGAGGGGAGCCACACAGGAGACACCCCATATGCAGCAGGCAGTCCAGAGCACCTGTGAGCGTGCAGAACACCCTCTCGGGACTGCGACTGTGCGGAGTCAGGGGCCTGGGAGGGAGGGAAGGAGGGAGCCAGGGGTGTGAGGGGCTAGGCCAGGCTGCAGGGGCCCAGAGAGAAGGGCATGGGAAGCACCTCTGTGCTCTGGGCTTCTAAGTGACCCTTGAGAGGCTCCTAGCAGGAGAGCTGCCGGTCCAGTCTGTCTGCCTGTGGAGGAGAAGGTCAAGGGCGGGGGACAGCTCTCGTCCCAAGGGAAAGACCAGGGTACATCTCAGCAGCGCTGCCTGGCTCTCCCTTCTCAAACCTCCATCACCTCACACACAGAGAGGACTCATGAAAATACCTACTCAATAGATAACAAGGACCTATTGTGTAGCACAGGGAACTGTACTCAATATCTTGTAATAACCTATAAAGGAAAAAATTCTGAAAAAGAATATATGTATATATATCTGAATCACTTCACTGTACACCTGAAACTAACACAATATTGTAAATCAAGTATATACTTCATCAAAAATAAATAAATCATATGTTAAAATGTATGACATTTTTAAAATTAGCATATAAATTATTTTTTTAAATACTTATCAAGGATAAAGAGCATATCCCCCAACATGGTTTTAGGAAAATGTCTAGCCAGGGGCCTGGTCCTTGGAACATGGCAGTGATTGGCCAGAAACAGAATATTCTGGCCAAAGCCCTATATTTTGCAGGGAGAGGACAGAGCCCAGGGATGGGCTTGGGTGGTCACCTTGAACCCCCTCCTGGGTTCTCCCCAGGGTCCTACTGTGCATTTTCAGGCCTTTGTATCCATCTGGACTCAGGGACTGAGGTGCAGCTAGGAAAGAGGGTGTTGGTCAGCCTGCCCTGCCTGTGTCTGAGAGTGATAGGGGGCGGGATGGGGGGCACTTGGTGCCTCTGTTGCTCTCAGGAGCAGGCACCTACCTGTCTGGGTGCACACCTACATGTAATCAATTAGCAAGCTTTCTGGTATGTCCAGCAGGACTGGCTGAGGGCAGCACACACCCCTTCTGCCATCCAAGCTAGCTCTTCAGTGCTTCCAGAGGCAGCAGTTCTGCTCCTCAGTGGAGACCTGGGCAGGCGAGGGTGGTCCTCGTCATCACAGGTTGGATAATAGCTCGCACTTACTGAGCATGCCCTGTGGGCCAGTGTGTTTCATGAACTAACTCCTTCAGACTTTAGACCAGCTAAGAGGTACTGTTAGGATTCTGATCCACCAATGAGGAAACTGAAACGGTGTACCTGAGGCCTCACAGGAGTGGTGATGGAGCTATTTTGGCACTGAGAGAGGCTGATTCCAGGCCCAAGCCCCATCCATGGACTGCACTGCCTCTCCCAAGACAAAGCCACAGTGGAAAGAGCTTGACATGCCCCTGTCCCCAGGACAGTAGGCAAGACCCTCAGAGAAGTTCTGTCCAGGGGCAAGATGCAGAGCCTGGACATGGCCTCCCTGGTCCTCACACCTCACAAGGACAGACCAGGGGTGCCTTGGCCATGAAGGGTGGGTCGTGGGGCCCAGCAGCGCTCTCTGGAGGACTGGCATGAGGGGGCAGGGGTGAGGATGGCCAAGATGGCTGGGAGCCCATGTCCCCATTGGCCTGGCTCCTCCTGTGTCATCACAGTGCTTGAATGTGGGGCCTCAGTGTGGTGGGGGCATTAGATTTAAGAAATAAGTCTTGGGTTTCCCTAGTGGTCCAGTGGTTAAGAATCTGCCTGCCAGTGTGGGGGACATGGGTTCAGTCCTTGGTCCAGGAAGATTCTAAGGCCATGCTGCAACTACTAAAGCCTACTTGCCCTGGAGACCACACCCTGCAACAAGAGAAGACACCACCAGGAGAAACCTATGCACCACGACTAGAGAGTAGACCCCACTCACCGCAACTAAAGAAAGCCCACATCCAATAGCAAAGACCCAGCACAGCCAAAAATAAATAAATGATCAGTTCAGTTCAGTAGCTCAGTCGTGTCCAACTCTTTGCGATCTCATGAATCACAGCACGCTAGGCCTCCCTGTCCATCACCAACTCCCGGAGTTCACTCAGAATCGAGTCAGTGATGCCATCCAGCCATCTCATCCTCTGTCGTCCCCTTCTCCTCCTGCCCAATCCCCCCCAGCATCAGTCTTTTCCAGTGAGTCAACTCTTTGTATGAGGTGGCCAAAGTACTGGAGTTTCAGCTTTAGCATCATTCCTTCCAAAGAACACCCAGGGCTGATCTCCTTTAGAATGATAGTTTTTTAATAAAAGAAAGAAGTCTTCAAGGGGACATGCACATTAACCTCTTGCTGCACCAATGTTTATACTTGAATATGGTGAAAAGTTCTTTTGAGGTACACCCTTTAATTTCTGTCTGTGCAGAGGACAGGGCACAGAGGAGGAGGTGTGGCATGAGTCTTCATCACAGCACTGGTGAGAGCCAGTCTCAGTCTCAGCACAGGGCCTGGTGTAAGTGTAGAAATGGTGTAAGCTGTGTTATACAAAGTGGCCCAAAGGTGGAGCCAACCAAGTGTGTGGCTATGGATGAATGGCTCCACAAGGTGTGGTCTATCCATACAGTGGAATATTATTCAGCCTTGTTGTGGCCACATGGTATATCCTCCCAAAATTCATGTGCTGAAGCCCTAACCCCACAATGTGATGGTATTAGGAGGTGGAACCAGCAGGAGGTAATTGGGTTTAGATGAGATTGTGAGGATGGAGCCCCCATGCTGCTATTTGTGTCCTTGCCACATGAGGACCCAGGGAGAAGGTGGCATCTGCAGCCAGAATATGGGCTCTCACCAGATGCCAGATCTGCCAGCACCTTGATTTCAGACTTGCCAGCCTCCAGAACTATGAGAAACCCATGTCCCTTGTTTGAGCCATCCAATCTGTGGCATTTTGTGACAGCACCCCAACTAAGATGAGCCTTAAAATGGAAAGAAATCCCAACACTTGCTACAACACACATGTACCTTGGAAGACCCCATGCTGAGCCAAATAAACCAGTCAACAGGGGGCAAACGTTATGTGACTTGTTAAGAGGATCCTGGAACTGTCAAACTTAGAAACAACATAGAGCGATGGTTTCCAGGGGCTGGGGGAGCGGGGAGGGAGTTCATGTTTAATGGGGTAGAGTTTCCATTGGAGAACATGAAAAAGTTCCAGAGATCATGGTGGTGATGATGGGTGTATAATAATGTAGAATATATTTAATGTCACTGAAATGCACTCTTAAAGAGTGAAAATGGTGATTTCATGTTATATATGTGTTATTATAATTAAAAATATGCGAGATTAAATGTATTGATGGGGTACTTACTATTAAGGTTGAAAACAGGTCTGTGATGGGAAAAGGATACTCTCTGAAATATAAGTACTGGTTATAAAGAGGAAATTTGAGATACTACCCGCCTTGCAAAAGCCTCCATGTTTGGGAGGTGATGGCCACCTGGTAGGCAGGTGCCCAAGGAGAAAACGGGCTTGATTCAGACATTCGGCCAAGCGGTGCGCCTCCTATGACACAAAGCAAAGCCTCAGCCTCTGTCTGACTGTCAGGAGAGTAACATGCTCTTATCTTCTGCTTTGTCCTCCAGGTGAAAGGGACCAAAGAAGTGGCTCTCCTGGCCGAGGCCCCAGTACATGGAGAGAAGGAAGACAGCAATCTCCTAATTGGAACCATATACATTAGGTCAAATCATGTTCTTATTGTCAAGCCACACCAACCCAAAAATCACACCCCAGTCAGAGCCATGTGCAAGCTGGTGTAGGGACAGTGAATGTCTGACGTCACAGACGCCACTGTCTTATTCCTCCATCTTCAGGGCCTGGCACCTTCTATGAACTTACTTCCCCAAGTCTTACAGATGCTCAGGTGGACTCAGAGAGGTAACACAGCATGTCACCTCTTATCAGAGGGGCTGAGCTGGGGTAGGAATTAGGCCAGCAGTTCTGGCTCTAAAGCAGCAGCAGTCGGCACAGACCTAGCGCTCGAGCAGAGCCCATCCAAGTGAAAAAGAAATGGAGGATTCTCATCAGTGGCATGGGATTTAAACTCACCCCCATGACTTGCAAAATTAATTAGATGCTCACCAGGATAACATTTTGCATCATTTATACTTAGCAAACTTTCTGTGAAGGTCCAGACAGTAAATATATTTGGTTCCGTGGATCTTACAGGTTCTGTTTTAACTGCTTGACTCAGCCACATGCAAAAATGACCACAGATTGTACGACAGGGAGTGGACAGGGCTGGTTCCAATAAAACGTTATTCACAAAGTAGTGGACTGTAATTCGCCAACCCCTTCTTGATGGAGACAGAGGTGCATTTGTGCTTTATCAGGCATGACTGTGTTACCTGTTTACTGGTGGGAGTCACCCTCACATGCCAGGTACTGTTTGTTTCTCCCTAGCAACTGCCTGGTGCAGTTAGCCTGTGATCAAGCTACAGGGTGACATTTTATTCCTCTAACTGGGATTATTCTGCTAGGAAATCTGAGAGCTTTATGAATTTTATTGATTGTTCTTGTGAGTATGACAACTCTTGGGAAAATGGCAAACTATTTATCCTCTTCAGCAAGCATAGTATTTCTGTCGACTCTGGATTGGTATGGAATACTTCCTAAGAGCCAAGTAAGGACTGAGGTGGGCGTGGGGATGGGTCACAGTTTAAGATGTAGGTAGGATATAGCAGCAACACAATTACATTTGTGGAAGCGTTAGCAGCTCTAAATGAATCTCTCTAAGATTCATTTAGTGTTTGATTATTTTAGAACAACCAAGTCTATCTTCTTCTCAATTGGTTGTCACTGGAATTGACATAATCTAAGATGAGAAAGTGGGCTTTCCCAATGGCTCAGAGGTAAAGAATCTGCCTGCCAATGCAGGAGATGTGGCTTTGACCCCTGAGTTGAGAAGATTCCCCTGGAGTAGGAAATGGCAACTCAATCGAGTATTCTTGCCTGGAAAATCCCATGGACAGAGGAGCCTGGTGGGCCACAGTCCATGGGGTCTCAAAGAATTGGACATGACTGAACAGCTAAACATGCACTCAGGGTAGGAAGACTGAATTGGGAATGCCCTCTGTCTCCTATGGCGCCTACAAAGGGAATGACATTTGAGTCTGACTTTTATTATTTACTGTTGCACACAAATAATCAGGCATTGTCCCACACTGGCTCAGATACGTGTCACACCGAGCGGAACTGGTTTCTTCTTTCCATCACGTTTGCCTCTCTGTTCTCTCCTGCAGATGGATGGTTTCTAGCCTGCTTCCAAACCCCACCTCGGCTGAGTGTTGGGCGGCCCTCCTACACGATCCTATGACTCTTGATATGGACGCAGTCCTGTCAGACTTTGTTCGGTCCACGGGGGCAGAACCTGGTCTGGCCAGAGACCTGCTGGAAGGTAGGCCTCCTCCAGGTCCCCCAAACCACCCTCTTGGCCATAACTGCCCCCAACCCAGTGACAAAAGATAAGTTTTCTCTTACTGACAAGGGTGGTACTTGGACTCCTTAAAAAGTCAAAGAGGGTGTGGATGAGGTGTGGTGTGGTTTGTTACTCTTGACTTTCTTTAGGGAATTGAATAGATCACCCAACTCTCTATAGGAAAAGAACAGAAGGCATTCACTTGGTTTTGCTTTGCATTAAAGCTTCTAGATATTGAGTCAAAGTCTATCAATAACAGTTTATCAGGCTGTTTTTTTAAAGAAAATAGATTCAGTAAAGCAGAAATTAGAAACGATTAAAAAGAAACACTTTATTGAAGACCTGAGCTGCTTATCTGTGTCTTAGCTGAGACAAAAATATTTCAGGCCGAGGTTTTTGGTGAAAAAAACACCTAATAGCCAACAAAATAGTTGAAAATAAGCAAGCAAGAAGGCAAATTCATCCTCAGGCTTTTAGAGTGGATATCATTCACTACATGAAAAACGTGCTTAGTCTATATTTAGAATGTTTTGAGATAGTTATTCAGCTATAATGAAATAAAAGTAATGTTTAGTTTCAGTCTCTAAAATTGACTTATTTTGTGTATTTTTACAGTTTCTTTCTTTTTTTTTTTTTTTTGTGGTGGAGTAGAAAAAAGTGGGAAGAACTGATTACAGCTTCTCAGGAGAGTCATGAGTGTGAAAGAGGAGTTATAAACAATTACTCTTTGCTCCAAATATATAAATTCCTCCTTGTGAAATTAGCACATACTTGGTCAAATAGTGTAAGTCACAATGATTCCTTCATTCCCTTAAGGAAAAATATGACTCACTGTACATTTGCTGGTTGGAGGTAATACTCTATCCTGTTGAAAATGAAGACCGCCCTATTGGAGGATTCTGATAAAATGGGAGTCATTTCTAAATTTCCCTGAACCTCCCAGAATTTCAAACATTCTTGGAGTTTAGAATGAAATATGCTTAGAGAATGTATGTGATGTGTGTGAATCTAAGTGCTACTCTAGTGTTTCCCTGATAGCTTTTCACTGCTTTTCTTAGTTTTAGTGAGCAGTCATGTAGGGAAGTAGGTTTACAATGAGATTGGCAACAAGGACTGGGATAAGTCCAGACTTGACAATTTACTGGCTAAAAGATGTAGGGAAGATTATTTTATTTCCCTGAAGCCTTAGTTTTTGTCTGTACATTGAACCTAACCCACCTTCTAGGGTGACCGTGAACATTAGAAGTTGCGATGTAAATGCTTGGTGGGTGGCGTGGCCAGCATTTAGAGATGCTCAAGCAGTAGCAGATGAAGGTCTTGTCTGCTGTTGCCTTCTTTGCAGGTAGTGCTGACCTTGCCATTGATATGGTTAGTCTTCAACTGCAAACAAGAGCTTTCAGCTTTTTTTTCTTTAATTTTATTTTTTAAGGGAAAATGTAAGAAAATAACTTTTGTGTAGAGTTCTAAGAATTTGAACATGTGTGTAGATTTGTGTTATTACTACCTCTCTCAGAGCACAGAACTGTCTTATCATCCCCAAGAACTCCTCCTGCTCTCTTACAGCCACGCCTTCCCCAGCCCTGGCCACTGGCAACCCCGATTCCATTTTTTATCACTTTGGTTTTGTCTCTTTCAAGAACATCATATACATGGAGTCACAAAGAACCTAACCTTTTCAAATGGGCTTCTTTTCACTCAGCATAATTATTTTGAGATTCACCTGAGCTGATATGCTTGTCTATAGTTTGTTCCTTTGTTTTGCTGAGTGATACCCATTGTAGAGATGGACCACGGACTGTTTAGCCACTCAACTGTGGGAGGCATTCAGTTGTCTCCAAGTCTTTTTGCAATTATAACTAGAACTATGATACATTTGAGGACAGGGGTTTTGTGAACACAGTTTTAATTTTTCTAGGGTAAACACAGCAGAGGGATTGCTATTTCAAATGGTAAGTATATGTCTAAACAAAATTGTCAAACTGTTTTCCAGAGTGCAGTACCATTTAGTATTTCTACCAGAAACATGTGGGAGTTCTAGCTACTCCACATCCTTACCACAATTGGCTTTTTTTTAAAAAAAATTAGCCATTGTAGGTTTAGAATGTCATTTCCTCATCATTTTAGTTTTCATTTCCCCAGTGACTAATGATGCTCAATTGTTTTCATGTTATTTTCCATTGGTGTATTCTCCCTGGTGAAATGTCTGTTCAAGACTTTTCCCAATTTCTCTGCAAAATTAGGTTGCTGGTTTTTTACAGTTGAGTTGAAAGTTCATTATATATTCTGAGTATAAATCCTTTGTCAGATACGTGATTTGTAAATATTTTCTCCCAGTCTGTGCTTGACTTTTCACTCTCTTAGCAGTGCTCTTGGCAGAGCAGAAGTTTTTAATTTTGCTGGAATCCAGTTTATCATTTTTTTTCTTTTATGGATTATGCTTTGGGTGATGCATCTAAGAACCTTTGCTTAACCAGGTCATGAAGATTTTCTCCTGTGTGAACTCAAAAGTTGTGATGTCTGACTCGTTTGGGGCTGATTTTTGTATAACATGTGAGATTTAGAGCAAGCTTCATTTTTATGCATATAGATGACCAGTTGTTCAAACCATTTTTTGAAGATTATCCTTCCTCTTTTGAATTGCATTTACATAGTTGTCACAAACAAAGTGTGTCTATAGGAAACGATTGATGTCAATTCAGTTTTATTGATCAGTATGTCCATTTTTTTGCCAGTGCTATACTGTCTTGATTAGCTTTGTGGCAAATCTTAAAATCAGCATGATTCTTTCAGCTTTATTCTTTTTCAAAAGTGTTTCAAGTAGCCTGTATTTTTGCCTTTCCCTATAAACTTGAGGATTAGGTTATCTCTGTCTATAAAATTTCCTGCTGAAATTTTTATTGGAATTATGGTAAATCTATAAATCATTGCCAACTATGTTATGTCTTTGAATCCATGAAGACGTTGTAGCCATATTTTCCATTTATTTAGGGCTTGTGTTTGAGTTATTTCATTAACAGTTTATAGTTTTTAGCATATTAGATCCTATACATATTTTGTAAGATACATCTTTGGGGAGGGATTGAACTTCTATATATGGTTTAAGTTCATTTTCTAATTGTTCATTGCTAGTATGTAAAAATATAATTGATTTTTGCATGCTGTTCTTATATCCTACAATTATACTACTCTCAGTTATTTGTTCAAGTGTGTGAGTATGTCTGTTCCTTAAAAGTTTCTATTTCTGCAATTATGTTGTTTCCTTTCCAATGTATGCCTTTTATTTATTTTTCTTGACTTATTCTTCACTTATTCCTATTTATTGCACTAGCTAAAACCTCCAGTAAAAGTGGAATAAGAATGATGAAAGGGAACATCCTTGCCTTGTTCTTGATCTTAGGGGAAAACTTTCCATCTTTCACCATTATGCAGTGTGGGTTTGGTTGATGTTCTTTGTCAGGTGAAGAAAATACCTTTCTGTTCCTAGTTTGCTGAGAGTTTTATAATGAACAGTTTTTTTTTTTTTTTCCCAAATGCATCTTCTACATCAATTGAATGATTGAGTTCTTTCTCTTCTTTAAACTGCTAATATAATGTATTGCATTGATTGCCTTCTAATAGTAAACGAGCCTTTCAGCTATTATTTCTTCAAAGATTTTCTACTGTACATTTTTCTCATCTCCTAATGGGACTTCGATGATATAAAGGTTAAACCTTTTGTTACTGTCCTACATATCCCTACAGTTCTAATCATTTTCTTTTCTGATATTTTCTCTGTCAATTATTCACTTCTGTTGATCTCCTTATAAAATTACTGAATCCTCTGCCATATCCATTCTATTACTGAGCCCATCCAATGATTTTTTATTTTAGTTGTTGAATTTTTTCATTTCTAACATTTCCACTTGATTCCTCTTTATGCCTTCTGTTTCTTTGCTGAGGCTTTCTGTATTTTTCAAGAGTGTTTGTTCTGTCTTATTTGTTGGAAAATATAATAACTACTTTAAAGTCTTGGTTGAATAATTCCAATATCTGTGGCATCCCAGCATTGCTGTTGATATTTCCTTGGTTTTTTGTTATGGTGAGTAAATTTGGATTGTATCCTAGACATTTTGAATATTATGTTTTAAGACTTAGGTTGTTTTTTTAATATTATAACAGATATTGTTTGAATCTTATAGCAGATTTTGTTTTAGGAGGTAATTAACCCCGTAGGGTTCAAATCACAAGTCCTCAGTTCCCGAAGACTTCTGTAAATTGTGGTTTCAATGTTGAGTCTTTGAGAAGTGCTATTGGATCTGTCTGGTGTACACCTAGTGGCAAATCTGGGACTTAGGCAATCGTTTGCCCCATATTTTACTGCTGCAGGTCCCTGGAATCTACTTAGAGTCAGATCCATATACATGCAGCTCAAGAATTCATAAACAACTTTAAGGTTTGCTTTCCTAAGCCCCTGCCATATCATAATTGCCTTGATAGTTCTGGGTCCCTGGGACTCTGCTCTCCGGCCCAACAGCTAGCACCCTAAAGCTCTGTTTGCCCCCACACTCTTCCACATTTGATTTGACTGTACCCATCTCAGAGCTGAGCAGAAGCCAGAGGGAGAGCAATAGCAGTGGGGTTCACCACACCCACTGGGATCCACAGCTCTTCTGATTGGAGAAGAAGGTTCCCTGCCTTCCTATTCTGATTTCTTGCCATCTCTCATTGCTCCACAGGATTGCTTGAGGTCTAGGGCACAAGAGAAATGGAAAAAAAAATTGTTAAAAAAAAGATAAATAAGAGGTTTCTACACTCTCTGAACATTGGATACCCTTTCTTACTTCTTGAGTCGGAGTAGAGGTCTTCCCT
Organism: Bubalus kerabau; assembly: GCF_029407905.1. NCBI lineage: Eukaryota > Metazoa > Chordata > Mammalia > Artiodactyla > Bovidae > Bubalus > Bubalus kerabau. Next base: position 30,677,171 of record NC_073642.1, read on the forward strand.
TGGAGCTAATGCCCACTTCTGGGTTCTGGGCTACATGAGTTCACATCAGAGAGACTAGAAATAGAAAGTGATATCACCACATGTTCTATGGTTTTCTTCCTCAGTCTGCCTGCTTACATTTACTTCTTTGGATGCTCACTAGCTGCTCCAGGCATGGTGTCCAGGCAAATAGCTGATTTCAGTAGGAGAGACACATGTGGTATCCTTCCATCATATACCCTGCAAACTATCTTCTGTTTTTACAAGTGGGAAGCCCAAGGTTCCCTGCACATAGCAGGTTCTTTAAGTTGTCAGTTATTTGGGTCAGTTATTTTCTAAAAGTCAGTGTTTCAAAGGACAAACTATTTTCATTGTGAGGTCTCAGACCTAACGGTAAAAAATTTTCAGTGATGGCAGAAGCTGGGTGAAAGGTACATGGGCCTTCTCTGTAGTACTTTTTAAACTATTTGTATATTTTTATGGAAGCGACTTTAAGCAACTTGGGCTTCCCTGATAGCTCAGCTGGCAAAGAATCCGCCTGCAATGCAGGAGACCCTGGTTTGATTCCTGGGTTGGGAAGATCCCCTGGAGAGGGAAAAGGCTACCCACTCAAGTATTCCTGGACTTCCCTGATGGCTCAGACGGTAAAGAATCTGCCTGCAGTGCAAGAGACCTGGTTCAATCCCTGGGTTGGAAAGGTCCCCTAGAGGAGGGCATGGCAACCCACTCCAGTATTCTTGCTTAGAGAATCCCCATGGGCAGAGGAACCTGGTCGGCTACAGTCCATGGGGTTGCAAAGAGTTGGACAAGACTGAGTGACTAAGTACACACAGCACATGGAAACGACTTAAATGTCCATCAACAGATGAATGAATAAAGAAGGCATGGTGTATATATACAATAGAATATTAGTCAAATTTTCATGTAAAAAAAATGAAATAATGTCATTTGCAACAACATAAATGGACCTATAGATTATCATACTGAGTGAAATAAGCCAGACAGAGAAAGACAAATATCATATGATACCACTTTTATGTGGAATCTAAAAAAAGTGCTACAAATTAACTTATTTAGAAAACAGAAACAGACCCACAGACAGAAAACAAACTTATGATTACCAAAGGGGAAAGTCAGAGAAGGATCATTTAGAAGTTTTGCATTAACAGATACATACTACTATGTATTAATATAAAATAGATAACCAATAAGGACCTACTGTATTGCAGAGGAAATATACTCAGTATTTTATAATAACCTATAAGGGGAAAGAATTTGAAAAAGAATGTATATATAGATATTATGTATGTATGTATAGCTCAATCACTTTGCTGTACACCTGAAACTCAAACAACATTGTAAATCAACTATACTTCAATTTTTAAAAAAGAGTAAGTGAAAGAAAACCAACTATTTGTGTGTTTTTAATTAATTAATTAATTTCAAAATAAAAAGTTCATGGAATATTACTCAGATATAAAAAAGAACACGTTTGAACACAGTTCTAATGAGATGGGTAAACCAAGAGCCTGTTATACAGAGTGAAGTTAAGTCAGAAAGAAAAGACAAATATTGTATATTAATGCATATATATGGAATCTAGAAAGATGGTACTGATGATCTTATTTGCAGGGCAACGAAGAAGACACAGACGTAAAGAACAGACTTTTGGTCACCATGGGGGAGGGAGAGGGTAGGAAGACTCAAGAGAGTAGCATTGAGACATATACATTACCATATATAAAATAGATAGCCACAGATATATGCTGTATGATGCAGGGAATCCAAAGCTGATGTTCTGTGACAACCTAGAGGGGTGGGATGGGGAGGGAGGTAGGAGGGAGGTTTAAGAGGAGGGGACATGTGTATGTTTGTGGCTGATTCATGTTGATGTATGACAGAAACCATCACAATATTGTAATTATCCTCCAATTAAAAATAAAATACAATTTTTTAAGAAAAGTTAAAAAACATACAAGAATGGGAATTACAGAATGACAGAGGGAAACAGTAGCAGTTCAGTTCACTTCAGTCACTCAGTCACGTCCAACTCTTTGAGACCCCCACGGACTGTAGCACACCACGCTTCCTGGTCCATTACCAACTCCCGGGGCTTGCTCAAATTCATGTCCATCGAGTCAGTGATGCCATCCAACCATCTCATCCTCTGTCGTTCCCTTCTGCTCCTGCCTTTGATCTTTCTAGGCATCAGGATCTTTTCCAGTGAGTCAGTTCTTCGCATCAGGTGGCCAAAGTATTGGAGCTTCAGCTTCAGCATCAGTCCTTCCAATGAATATTCAGGGCTGATTTCCTTTAGGATGGACTGGTTGGATCTCTGTGCAGTTCAAGGGACTCTCAAAAGTGTTCTCCAACGTCACAGTTCTAAAGCTTCAATTCTTCCATGCTCAGCTTTCTTTATGGTCCATCTCTCACATCCATACATGACTACTGGGAAGACCATAGCTATGACTATATGGAACTTCATCAGCAAAGTAATGTCTCTGCTTTTTAATATGCTGTCTAGGTTGGTCATAGCTTTTCTTCCAAGGAGCAAGCATCTTTTAATTACATGGCTGCAGTCACCATCTGCAGTGATTTTGAAGCCCACAGATATAAAGTCTGTCACTGTCTCCATGTTTTCCCATCTATTTGCCATGAAGTGATGGAACCAGATGCCATGAACTTTGTTTTTTTGAATGTTGAGTTTTAAGCCAGTTTTTTCACTCTCCTCTTTCACTTTTATTAAGAGGCCCTTCAGTTCCTCTTCACTTTCTGCCATAAGGGTGGTGTCATCTACATATCTGAGATTATTGATATTTCTCCTGGCAATCTTGATTTCAGCTTGTGCTTCATCCAGCTCAGCATTTCGCATAATGTACTCTGTTTATAAGTTAAATAAGCAGGGTGACAATATACAGCCTTGATATACTCCTTTCCCAATTTGGAACCAGTCTGTTGTTCCATGTCCAGTTAAAACTGTTGCTTCTTGACCTGCATACATATTTCTCTGGATTTTTTACAGGAAGCAGGTAAGGTGGTCTGATATTCCCATCTCTTTAAGAATTTTCCACAGTTTGTTGTGATCCACATAGTCAGAGGTTTTAGTGTAGTCAATGAAGCAGAAGTAGATATTTTTCTGGGATTTTCTTGCTTTTTCTGTGATCCAGAGGATGTTGGCAATTTGATCTATTGTTCCTCTGCCTTTTCTAAATCCAGCTTGAACATGTGGAAGTTCTTGGTTCATGTACTGTTGAAGCCTTGCTTGGAGAATTTTGAGTATTACTTTGCTAGCATGTGAGACGAGTGCAATTGTGCAGTAGTTTGAACATCCCTTGGCATTGCCTTTCTTTGAGATTGGAATGAAAACTGACCTTTTCCAGTCCTGTGGCCACTGCTGAGTTTTACAGATTTGCTGGCATATTGAGCACAGCACATTCACAGCATCATCTTTTAAGATTTGAAATAGCTCAGCTGGAATTCTATCACCTCCACTAGCTTTGTTCATAGTGATGCTTTCTAAGGCTCACTTGACCTCGCACTCCAGAATGTCTGGCCCTAGGTGAGTGATCACACCATCGTGGTTATCTGGGTCATGAATATCTTTTTTGTGTAGTTCTTCTGTGTATTCTTCGGAGAAGGCAATGGCACCCCACTCCACCTCTTCTTAATATCTTCTGCTTCTGTTAGGTCCATACTGTTTCTGTCTTTTTTTGTGCCCATCTTTGCATGAAATGTTCCCTTGGTATCTCTAATTTTCTTGAAGAGCTCTCTAGTCTTTCCCATTCAATTGTTTTCCTCTATTTCTTTGCATTGATCACTTAGGAAGGCTTTCTTACCTCTCCTTGCTCTTCTTGGAACTCTGCATTCAGATGGGAATCACAGTACAACAGAAGGAAAGAGCAGCAGAGGCTGATAGAAATCTGGCAGAGACCAAGGAGAAGAAGTTGACACCAATCAACCTCCAGGTCAAAGGGTGTGTCCTTACCTGGCTGCTAGCTTCCCTCAGGTCTGCCCTTTGCTTGCTGGTCAAGTGATCCCTCTGAAACAAAAGTCAGGGCGGATGACTTTGTTCACCAGATTCCTCTGATGTCCCTTCTGCCTGCAGAATAAACTTCTCCACAGGGCACTGAAGTCCCTTCAGCATCTGGTCCTGCTCCATCCCTTCTACCTCATCTCCCACTGCATCCCTTCACCATCCTTCTCCCCAGACACCATCCACATCTGTGCTTTTGTTTAAACTCATGTCTCATGCTGCGCACTACTCCCCACACACTCATCTCATTCTTGATTCTACTTCTCTTCCAAGTTAGACCACAAGCTCCATGATAGGAGGTACCACTCCAGGTTTTGCCCACTGTGTTCCCCTACCACCAGGCACAGGCTGGCCCCTTGATAGTGTTATCTGGCTGCTGCGGATCCAGGAACCAACAACCAGATGGAAATCCTCAGGCACGTGGAGACAGACAATGAACAGCATAAATGAGTTAGATGGCATTTTAGTCATTAGTGCTACTGAGAAACCTGTATTAAAGGGAGCAGTAGGGGATGCAGGTATGGGTACAATTTTAAGTTAGTGTTGTCAGAGAAGGCCCAACTTTTAAAAAAATGAAATTTGAGCAAAGATTTGTGGTATGAGAGAGTGGATACCTGGGAAAGAAGTTTCTATGAAGTTGGGATGAATTGGCTATTCCTTGCCATTCCTCAGAACTTTGTAGACTTCTATTATAACAAATATTTGGTTGTATCTTCTTTGACAATTGATTACATACTTTTTTCCCTCATTAAATTAGAAGTTCTCTGGAAAAGAATCTGAAAAAGAAAATTACATATAATACATATATGTGTGTGTATGTGTGTATAACTGAATCACTTTGCTATACACTTAGAATTAACACAACATTGTAAGTTACATTTCAATTTTTTTAAGGTAATAATAGAATCATTCTAAAGGGAGTTTTCCTGATTAAATTAAAACAGAGATATAAATTTTAAAAGAAAAAAAAAAGGAGTTCTTAAAACAGGGGCAGTAGCATAACAGCAATGGTTAACTTTTTTGGGTGCATTGTTTTATGTCAGGCACTAGGTGCTTTAAAAGTGATGTCTGTGCAACACATTAACAAAGTCTTAGCTTTCCCATTGTATATGGAAGAAAACTGAGGTAAGGAAAATTCCTTGAAGTTGCACAGTCAGGACATAGCAGAACCACATGTGAATCCACTGTGACACTAAGTACCAGATTTTTTCCTGCAAAACTGGATCATCTACCATTTATTCCTCTGTCCTTGTAGAGAATAGTAGCATTTTGTATGCTGTGTCTACTCAGTAGACCAGTCACTGGAGGAATGTTTGAGTAACCTATTTTATGATGTAACTAATTAGCATTTCAAATAAAATACCACTTCAAGAGACCACAAAAACTATTCAAAAAATAGAACTAATAGCTAACATTCATGTGCCAGACACTGTCTGGTCACTTGACATATATTAAAAGTTGGTTTAAAAAATTTTCGAGTGGGAGGCCAAACACATGAGTTGTTTTTAAAGTGTCAATTCCCTGCTTAAAGCAACTCACACTTTCACAATAGCTGTGAGTTTCAGGCCTTGCAGCTTTACCAAGATGTTCGTTCAGTGTTTCCATCCCTCACTTACATTGCTATCCATGGGGAAAGTATCCTTGAATAAAGAAGCCAGATTACATTTAGAACAAACATTAACTGGAAATTAACATCTCATATGTCCCTAGTCTAATTTTTCATTATCTTTTTGGAATTTGCAAAATTAAGGAAAATGGTAACAAGTGATTTAGATCATATTCTGAAAATTACATATACACATAGGGAAGCTATGCACATATTTTAAGATGCATGTATGTTTACCAGTTGACTTGGTAATTTGATTAGCAAAGTTTCTGGAGTCGTTCATGAGAAAATATACCCTTTTCTAATCCTGAGTCCCTTGGGTTTAAAGTATATTTTGTTTGGAAATTCGCAGATGGTGGTCCAGCAACTATGGAGAGGCTTCTCCCAATCACTTGCCAGTCATATTGACAGATAATTTCATTAACCTGTACATTTGACCTTTGAAAATATTCCTGCGATTCAGGGACAGCAGCTGCTTACTTGGATAAACACAATAATGCTCAAAAAATATACACCCAAGAAATGGGGGAGGAGATGGAAGCAACTCAGGGGAGCATGTATTTAGTAGAAGTCTCTCCTTAGCCTAACAGATGGTCATGGGATCTCCCCACAGTGAACCCACAAGACTGCAGGTGGAGTATTTCAAAGTGGGAGGAGCCCAAAAGCCCTCTGCCTGGAGCCCCACCAGTTGCTGTGGCTAGCTCAGGATACTGTGGCTCCAAGAACCACCCTAACTTACTAAACACCCAGGAAACTGAAGTAGGCTCCAGAATGGTCACTCTTTTCAATTACAGTGAGAAATAAAAGAAATAAAAGGCTGGACTCACCACACGTATGTACCCAGAACATCTCTTCTCTTCAATCAAGCTAGATCTGAAGCCCAATCTTAAACACACATCACCTAATTTACCAGGAAAATTCACTGCTCTAGTTTTTTTCAAATTTGTGTGATTAGAGAGTTAATGTGAGCAAGTCCCACATCCCTGAGGGGGAGCAAAAAAACAGCCTGGTAACTGTGAATCTGAGAGGGAATTAGAAGAGAAGGCCTGATGGCCTCTGGCCAGAGCCAGGATTACCTGTGAGTGTAAAAATACTGAAATGAAACCAGTTTCCTCGGACTACTGTCCTGTCCCCAGAGGGGTGCAGCTGTGCCATTAGATTAGACATATTTGAAATAAAATAACCAAAAAATCCTGTCCAGGATCAGACTTCCAAGACACGTCCTCTGGCCTGGTCCCATTTGAGAGGAAACATTTTCTCTTTAGATGGGTGATTATATTTAAATACATGTGAAAATAAACAAGCCAGTAGGGCGTCTGTAGTGAGTTCTCTTTTGGCATGCTAATCAGTTAAGTACATTCGTCATTTCCTTTCCCTTAAGGAAGATTGTAACCCCAGGTACCATCACTGGCTGCTTGAAATTAAATGCTTCCTCTCTGGAAAGCCAGCCATATCCATTGCAGTCTTTCTGGAGGATATCTCCACCTGTGCTACCCCACCTTTTTGTGTTCTACCTTCCTCCCCTGATAGGCACATTACTCCAGGACTCCCAGCCCCATGTATTCATTAACATGGACTAAATGGAATTGCTTTGAAGAGGCATCCCCCATAGCTTGTGGGTGGACTTCTTAAGGAAGTATGTGATGTAGTTAATAATGCAATGGTGAGATTAGAAATGAAGCAAGATTAGCTCAGTTGATTATTTATTAAAACTGGGTGATGCAATGTTCATTGCAGCACTGTTTACAATAGCTTGGACATGGAAATAACTTAAATGTCCATTGGCCAATGAATGGATAAAGAAGTTGTGGTACATACACACAATGGAATATTACTCCACTATAAAAAGGAACACATTTGACTCAGTTCTAATGAGGTAGATGAATCTGGAGCCTATTACACAGAGTGAAGTAAGTCAGAAAGAAAAAGACAAATATTGCATATTAGTGCATATATATGGAATCTAGAAAGATGGTACTAACAATCCTACATGCAGGGCGGCAGAGGAGAAACAGACATAAGGAACAGACTTTTGGACTCAGTAGAAGAAGGGAAGGGTGGGATGATTTGAGGAAAAAAGCACTGAAACATATGTTACCATATGTAAAATAGATAGCCAGTGGAAGTTTGATATATGATGCAGGGAACCCAAAGCCAGTACTCTGTGCTGACCTGGAGGAGCAGGTTGGGGAGGGAGGTGGGGGCAGTTTGGGAGAAAGGGGATACAGGTACGTCTATGGCTGATTCATGTTGATGTGAAGAAGGCTGAGCGCCGAAGAACTGATGTTTTTGAACTGTGGTGTTGGAGAAGACTCTTGAGAGTCCCTTGGACTGCAAGGAGATCCAACCAGTCCATTCTGAAGGAGATCAGCCCTGGGATTTCATTGGAAGGAATGATGCTAAAGCTGAAACTGTAGTACTTTGGCCACCTCATGCGACGAGTTGACTCATTGGAAAAGACTCTGATGCTGGGAGGGATTGGGGGCAGGAGGAGAAGGGGACGACAGAGGAGGAGATGGATGGATGGCATCACTGACTCAATGGATGTGAGTCTGAGTGAACTCCGGGAGTTGGTGATGGACAGGGAGGCCTGGAGTGCTGCGATTCATGGGGTTGCAAAGAGTCAGACAAGACTGAGCAACTGATCTGATCTGATCTGATGGCTAAAACCCTCACAATATTGTAAAGTAATTATCCTCCAATTAAAATAAAAAAAATTTTTAACTGGGTGATAGATGCAAATAGATTCATTATAATCTTCTGTGTATTTCTAGATGCTTATACAGCTTTCCATAACAATAATTTAAAAGCAGCATTGGTAAACTTCTGCTTCCAGCCAAGATGGGTTAGGAAATGGGTTTACCCTCATGCTTGAGAAAAAGGGAGAGAGCAGTGTATAAGAAATAAGGACCTAAACTGTAGACATGAAGGTCAGTGATCCCTGAAAGATGGGAAACATACAAGGTACTACTACCTGTGATAGCTGATCTATCAACCTTGAGAGTTTCTAGGATGTGGTGCGAAGAGAAGGATCCAAGATGGAGGCCGGCCAACTCCGCATCATGAGGAGTCAGAGCTGGGAGTCAGGGAAGTGAAGGAGATCGGAATACAGAGAGGAGATGAACAGGGAGAAGAGAGCAATGAACCAAGGGTTTGCCTCTGCTACTCAGCATGTGTGTGAGGAAGTTACATGCAGCTGGGGAAAGAGCCAATTAAGATTAGAGGGAAGAGTGCCCACCGCCAACACAGAGTCACGAACAGTGTCTGTACCAACAGATCAAACAGGAAAAGTACTGAATGTGATTTCTAGAAGGATCTTGCCTCAGTAATGGCAAATAATTAACTGTGGAGTAAAAACTGCCCTGGTCACACCTAACAAACCAGAGAAAAAAGTGAAAATTTTAGTCACTCAGTCGTGTCTGAATCTTTGTGACCCCATGGACTGTAGCTGTTCGTGGAATTCTCCATGTAAGAATACTGGAGTGGGTAGCCATTCTCTTCTCCAGAGGATCTTCCTGAACCAGGAATTCTCATGCATTTCAGGCTTTTTTTTTTTTTTTAACCATGTGAGCCACCAGGGAAGCTCCAACAGACCATGTTAAGTGAGACCCAAAAGGATCAAATTATTTCCAAGAAATGTAACTACATTCCAGAACAAAGCTGAGTTATAGTTATTAGAATATAAATGCATTCAGCACCAAACTAAAATTCACATTGTCTATCATCCAGTCAAAAGTTAGCAGAGGGGACTTCCCTGGTGTCCCAGCAGCTGAGAATTTGCCTTCCAACGCAGGGGTTGCCATTGGATGTGGGTTTGATCCCTGTTCAGAAAACTAAGATCCCACATGCCACAGAGCAGCTAAGCTTATGCGCCACAACTCAAGAGTCCACATACTACAATGAAGAGCCAGCATAGCCAAAAAAAAAAAAAAAAATGAGCAGAAATGCAAAGATGTGGGAAAGCACGACCCATAATGAGAAATTTTATTCATTCAAAACCAACTCAGAGCTAACATAGAAGTTAGGATAATCAGACAGGACGTTAAGAGTTATTAAAAGTTGTAAAAACAGCAGAGATGGATAAATTGTATTCTGTATGTTCAAAAATTTAAGGAAAGGTGTAGAAATATTTTTAAAGACCTAAGTCAAACTTTCAAATATGAAAACTACATGAGATTAGAAATTAACTCAATGGGATTAAGAGCAGATTGAATATTATGGAAAAACAAAGATTAATAAGCATAGAGACACAACAATAGAAGCTATACAAAATGAAGCAGAAAAAGTAGAATCAAAAAAATTTAAAATGTGTCAGTGAGCTGTGGAAGAAATGTTGTCAGCCTAAAATATGTGTAATTGGAAGAGGAGCGTGAGGGATGAAAAAATAAGTGAAGAAGCTAGCAGTACTTAGGGGAAACTTCATCACTAATCTTGTTAGAAAAGAAGCATGGTCTCAAATCAGTGACCTCAGTTTCCACCTTAAAAACTAGCAAAAGAAGAGCAAATTAAACCCAAAGCAAGCTGAAGCAATGAAACAATAAAGATCAGAACAGAAATAATGAATAAAAACAGTAGAGAACTCAATGAACTCAAGAGTAAATTCATTGAGATCAATAAAACTGGTAAACCTCCAGCCAGATATCAGGGAAAGTGAAGATAAATTCTCACATAAAGAATGAGATTGCCTCAGTACAGATTGTATAGACACTAAACCTTTTATAAGGGGATATTATGGACAAGTTTAAACCAATAATTACAACTTATGTGAAATTGACAAATTCCATAAAAGGCACAAACTAGCAGAGCTGATGCAAGAAAAAGTAAATAATTTGGATATATCTGTATCTCTTAAGGTGATTTAAGTTGGAGTTAAAAGCCTTCACACAGAGAGAACAGCAGGCACAGATACTTCCCTGATAAATCCTACCACACATAGAAGAAATTATAGCAGTTTTATACAAACTCTTCCAGAAAATCAAAGAAGAGCTATACTTAGCATTTCATGCTACGAGACCAACATTACCCTGATACAAAACCAAACAGCCCAGAGCAGATCGTCTTCATGAAGATCAATGTGAAAACTCTAAACAAAATTTTGGCATATTGAATTCAGTAATATATAAAAAGTATAATACATCATGACCAAGTGGATTTTATTCCAAGAGTGCAAAACTAATTTAACATTCAAAATAAATTTGATTTACCATATTGACAAACCAAAACATAGAAAACTATATGATCATCTCAATAGGTATGTAGTCTTTGACAGAATCCAACATTCATTCCTGACTTAAAAAAAAAAACACACTCTCAGAAAACTAGGTATAGAGGATACTTTCTCAATGTAGAGTATTTACAAATCAAACAAGGAAACAAAAAGCCCTACAGCTACCAAGATATTTGTGAAAGAAAGAATGCTTTGCACCTAAGACCAGGAACAAGACAAGAACGCCAACTCTCACCACTATATTCAACATTTCCCTGGAAATTTTAGCCAGTGTTGTCAAGCAAAATATATTTTAAAAAGCCATCCAGATTGGAAAGGAAGAGTAAGCTGTCTCTAGTCACAGAAGGCATAGTGACCTATGTATAAGATCCAGTGGAATTACAAAAATTATTGCAACTATTAAGTGAGTTCAGCAGTGTTGCAGGATATAAGATTAATATACAGATATAAATTCCATTTCTATATATTTGCAATGAATAATTGGAAACTGAAATTTTTAAAAGTAACTTTTTCAGTATCATCAAAAGATATAAAATACTAAGGATAAACCTGACAACAGTGGGTAAGACTTACACACTGAAACTATAACACATTGCTTAGAGAAATTAAAGGCCTAAATGGAGAGATGTTGCACATCCATGGCATCTCAATATTGTTCATTCTCCCCTAATTAATCTTAAACTCAGTACAATCCCACTCAAAATCTCAGCAGAAAACTTAACACACCTATGGGCACTTTATCTTTGACAAAAGATAAGGAATCTACAGTGGACAAAAGACAGCCACTTCAGTAAGTAGTGCTGGGAAAACTGGACAGCTACATGCAAACGAATGAAACTAGAACACTTGCTAACACCATACACAAAAATAAACTCAAAATGGATTAAAGACTTAAATGTAAGGTCAGAAGCTACAAAGCTCTTAGAGGAAAACATGGGCAGTATACTCCTTGACATAAATCACAGCAAGATCCTCTGTGATCTACCTCCTAGAGTAATGGAAATAAAAACAAAAATAAATGGGACCTAATTAAACTGAAAAGCTTTTGCATAGAAAAGAAAACAATAAGCAAGATTAAAAGACAACCCTCAGAATGGGAGAAAATAGTTGCAAAAGAAACAACTGACAAAAAATTAATATATAGAAAAACATAAGCAGCTTTTACAGCTCAATATTAGGAAAACAAACAGCCCAATCAAAAAATATTGAAGACGTAAATGAGCATTTCTCCAAAGAAGACATACAGATGGCCAATAGACACATGAAAAGATGCTCAACATCACTAATTATTAGAGAAATGCAAATCAAAACTACAATGAGGGGTCACTTTACACCAATCAGAATGGCCATCTTCAAAAAATCTACAAACAATAAGTGCTGAAGAGGGTGTGGAGAAAAGGGAACCCTCCTACACTGTTGGTTTCAAAGTAAACTGATACTGCCATTACAGAGAACAGTATGGAGACTCCTTAAAAACTAGAAATAAATCTATCATATGACCCAGCAACCCCACTACTTAAGAAAACCATAATTGGAAAATACACTTGTATCCCAGTGTTGATAGCAGCACTGTTTACAATAGCCAGGACATGGACGCAACCTAGTCATCCATCCACAGATGAATGGATAAAGAAGCTGTGGTACATATGTACAATGGAATATTAGTCAGCCATAGGAAAGAATGAATTTAAGTCAGTTCTAGTGAGGTGCATGAACCTAGAGCTTGTTATACAGAGTGAAGTAAGTCAGAAAGAGAAAAACAAATATAGTTTCTAGATTCCATGTATATGGAATCTAGAAAATGATATTGATGAACCTATTTGCAGGGAAGGAATGGAGAGGCAAATGTAGAGAATGGACTTGTAGACTTAGTGGGGGAGGGAGAGAGTGGGACAAATGGAGAAAGTAGCATCAGCATATATGTATACTATCAGGTGTAAGATGGATAGCTGGTCAGAGGTTGCTGTGTAGCACAGGGAGCCCAGTCTGGTGCTCTGTGATGACCTGGAAAAATGGGATGGGGGAGGGGAGGGAGGAAAGGGATATATGTATAATTATGGTTGACACCACCCTTATGGCAGAAAGTGAAGAGGAACTAAAAAGCCTCTTGATGAAAGTGAAAGTGGAGAGTGAAAAAGTTGGCTTCAAGCTCAACATTCAGAAAACGAAGATCATGGCATCCGGTCCCATCACTTCATGGGAAATAGATGGGGAAACAGTGGAAACAGTGTCAGACTTTATTTTTCTGGGCTCCAAAATCACTGCAGATGGTGACTGCAGCCATGAAATTAAAAGACGCTTACTCCTTGGGAGGAAAGTTATGACCAACCTAGATAGCATATTCAAAAGCAGAGACATTACTTTGCCAACAAAGGTCCGTCTAGTCAAGGCTATGGTTTTTCCTGTGGTCATGTATGGATGTGAGAGTTGGACTGTGAGGAAGGCTGAGCACCGAAGAATTGATGCTTTTGAAGTGTGGTGTTGGAGAAGACTCTTGAGAGTCCCTTGGACTGCAAGGAGATCCAACCAGTCCATTCTGAAGGAGATCAGCCCTGGGATTTCTTTGGAAGGAATGATGCTAAAGCTGAAACTCCAGTACTTTGGCCACCTCATGCGAAGAGTTGACTCATTGGAAAAGACTCTGATGCTGGGAGGGATTGGGGGCAACAGGAGAAGGGGACGACAGAGGATGAGATGGCTGGATGGCATCACTGATGCAATGGATGTGAGTCTCAGTGAACTCTGGGAGTTGGTGATGGACAGGGAGGCCTGGCATGCTGTGATTCATGGGGTCGCAAAGAGTCAGACACGACTGAGTGACTGATCTGATCTGATGGTTGTTTTGTGGTGTTGTATGGCAGAAACCAATGCAACATTATAAAAATTTTTCTTTTAATATTTAAATTAAAAAACAGTAGAATGGAAAAAAATCTCAGCAGGAATTTTCTTGAAAAACTTGGCAGGCTGCTTTAATATTCAAAGAGAAATGCAGGAACCTAGAATTTAAAAAAAAAAGAACTTTGAAAATTTAGAGCAAAGTTATAGGCTAACCATATTTGTTGTTAAGACTCATTATGACAGTTTGTAATGAAATGAGGGTGGAATTGGCATAAATATAGAGAAATACATCAATGAAACATTGGTGAGTCAAGAAATATCAAAAGCTCACATATACTGACTCCTGAAATCCAATAAAGAAACAGACAATTTAGTGCAGAAAAAGTAATCTTTTCAACACATGGTGGTGAAATAATTGGATATTCATGTAAAAAAAAACTCACTTTGATCTATACCTCACACATATATAAAAAATTACTTCAAAATGGATGATAGACCTAAAAGTAACACCTAAACCTGAAAAAAAAAATTAGAAAAAATGAATAGGAGAAAATTTTAATGGCCTTAGGTTAGACAAAGTTCTTTTTCCAGCTTTGTTGAGATCTAACTGACAAAAGAACAAGATATTTAAAGTGCATACTTGGTAAATTGATATATGTATACACTGTGAAAGTATTTCCTTACCAAGTGAATTAACACATCCTTCGACTGCCTTTTTCCTTTTTTCATGAGAACATTTATGTTCTACCCTCTTCAGTTCAGTTCAGTTCAGTCGCTCAGTCGTGTCCAACTCTTTGCAAATTTCAATTATACAATACAGTGTTATCAACTGTAGCAACCACATTATACTTCAGCTCCTCAGACATTTTTCATCTTATAGTGGAAAGTTTGTACCCTTTTACCAACCTCTCTCTATTTCCCCCACCCACCAGCCCCAGGAACCACTTCTTTACTTTCCATTCCTATAAGTTCAACATTTTTTTTAAAGATTCCATATATAAGTGAGATCATACATTATTTGCCTTTGTCTGGCTTAGATCACTTAGCATAATGCCCTCTCAGTCAGTTCAGTTCAGTCGCTCAGTCGTCTCTGACTCTTTGCAACCCCATGAATCACAGCATGCCAGGCCTCCCTGTCCATCACCAACTCCCAGAGTTCACCCAAAGTCATGTACATCAAGCCGGTAATGCCATCCAGCCATCTCATAATACCCTCTAGTTTCATCCATATTGTTGCAAATGACATGATTTCCTCCATTTTTAGCTCTGGATAATATTGTGTGTGTGTGTGTGTGTGTGTGTGTGTGTATCCTTTATCCATTCATTCATCAATGGACATTTATGTTATTTCCATCCCTTGCCTATTATGAATAAATGCTGCAATGAATACAGAAGTACAGATATCTCTTGGAGATAATGATTTTGTCTCCATAGGATAAATACTCAGAAGTGGGATTGCTGGATCATATGGTAGTTCAATTTTTAATTTTTTGAGAAACCTCCATACTGTTTTCCATAGTGACGGTAGCAATTTACATTCCCACCACCAATGGATAAGTCTTATCTCTTTTTTATATCCTTGCCAGCATTTGTTGGTATGAAGTGGTATCTCATGATTTTGATTCACATTTCTGATGATTAGTGAAGTCAAGCACATTTTGATGTATTTATTGGCCATTTTTATGTCTTCGTTGGAAAAATCTCTATTCGTCCCTTTGCACATTTTAAAAATTGGATTATTTGGAGTTTTTTGCTCCTGACTTGAATATTAACTCCTTATGGTTTACAAACATTTTCTCCCACTCCGTAGGTTGC
Source organism: Bubalus kerabau (assembly GCF_029407905.1). Classification (NCBI taxonomy): domain Eukaryota; kingdom Metazoa; phylum Chordata; class Mammalia; order Artiodactyla; family Bovidae; genus Bubalus; species Bubalus kerabau. Next base: position 30,692,669 of record NC_073642.1, read on the forward strand.
TTTTTTGTTTTGCTGATGGTTCCTTTGCTGTGTAGTTTTGTAATTCAATGTAGTCCTGCTTGTTTATTTTTACTTTTCATGTCAAACCTAAAAATTATTGCCATCACAGATGTCAAGGAGATAACTCTCTAATTTTCTTCTGAGAGTTTTACGGCTTCAGGTCTTTGCATTTCAGTCTTTAATTCATTCTAGCTGATTTTTGTGTTTGGTGTAAGGTGGTGGTCCAGTTTCATCCTTTTGCATGTCCAGTTTTCCCAGTACCATTTATTGAAGAAACTGTCCTTGCCCCAGTGTGTATTCTTGGCACCTCTGTTGAAATTAGTTGACCTGTATGTGTAGGTTTATTTCTGGGGCTTTCTATTCTATTCCACTGACCTATGTGTATGTATTTATGCCAGTATCATACTGTTCTTAATACTATAATTTTGTAATATAGATTGAAATTAGAAAGTAGGATGCCTCTAGCTTTGTTCTTTCTCAGGATTACTGTGTCTATTCAGGATCTTTTGTGATTTCATACAAACTTTAGGGGTTTTTTTTTCCTATTTGTGGGTAAAATACCTGTGTAAATTTGATAGGCATTGCAGTGAATCTATAAATGGCTTTGGGAAGTATAGACATTTTAACAGTATTAATTATCCCAACTTAATGGAATATCTCTCCGTTTATTTGTGTCTTCTTCAGTTTCTTTCATCAAAGTCTTATAGTTTTAAGTGTACAGATCTTTCACCTGTGTGGTTAAATTTATTCCTAAATATTTTGTTGTTTTTTGATGCTATTATAGCTTTCCTTTCTGATAATTTGTTGTTGGTGATATAAATACAACTGATTTTTTGTATATTAGTTTTACATCCTGGAAATTTATTGAATTTGTTTATTAGGTCCAACAGCATTTGGTACAGTCTTTATAAAATAATATTTTTTATAAAGATCACATCATCTGCAAATAGAGACAATTTTGCTTCTACTTTCTGATTTTTGTGCCTTCTATTTCTCTTTCTTGTCTAATTACCCCTGCTAGGACATCCAGTACTATGCAGAATAAAAGTGGTGGAAGTGGGCTTCCTTGTCTTGTTCCTGATCTTAGAGGAAAATCTTTCAGCTTTTCACCACTGAGTATGATGTTAGCTGTGGGCTTGCCCTTATATGGCCTTTATTATGTTGAGGTATGTTTCGTTTATACTCATTTTGTTGAGAGTCTTTATCACAAAAGGAAGTTGATTTTTGTCAAATGCTTTTCTGTTGAGATGATCCATTGGTGATATAGATATCCATGATACATTCTTTATTCTCTGTTTCATCAATGTGATGTATCACATTGATTGACTTGTGGACATTGAAACATCTTGTATCCCTAGAATAAATCCCACTTGATCATGGTGTATAATCCTTTTAATGTATTATTAAATTCAGTTTTGTAATATTTTGTTGAGGAATTTTACATTTATGTTTATCAGGGATGTTGGTCAAAAACATTCTTTTCTTGTAGTGTCTTTGTCTAGTTTTGGTATCAGGGTAATGATGGTCTGATAAAATTATTTTGAAAGTATTCCTTCTTCCTCTGTTTTTTTGGAAGAGATGGAGAAGGATTAATTCTACGTTAAATGTTTGCTAGTCCAGACCATCTAGTCCTGGACTTTTCTGTGTTGGGAGGCTCTTGATTAATTCAGTCTCTCCTTGCTAGCAGTTAGTCTATTCAGATTTTCTATTCCTTCATAATTAAGTCTCAATAAGTTTTATGTTTCTAGGAATTTTTCCACTTCCTTTAGGTTGTCCAATTTGTTGGTGTATATTGCTCATAGCAGCCTCTTATGATCCTTTGTATTTCTGTGGTCTTGGTTGTAATGTGTCCTCTTTAACTTATAATTTTATTTATTTAAGTTTTCTCTTTTTTTCAGTTCAGCTCAGTTCAGTCACTCAGTCGTGTTTGACTCTTTGCAACCCCATGGACTGTAGTGTGCCAGGCTTCCCTGTCCATCACCAACTCCCAGAGTGTACTCAAACTCATATTTATTGAGTCGGTGATGCCATCCAACCATCTCATCCTCAGTCGTCCCCTTCTCCTCCTGCCTTCAATCTTTCCCAACATCAGGGTCTTTTCACATGAGTCAGTTCTTCGCATCAGGTGGCCAAAATATTAGAGTTTCAGCTTCAGCATCAGTCCTTCCAATGAATATTCAGGACTGATTTCCTTTAGAATGGACTGGTTGGATCTCCATGGTGTCCAAGGGACTCTCAAAAGTCTTCTCCATCACCATAGTTCAAAGACATCAATTCTTCAGTGCTAAGCTTTCTTTATAGTCCATCTCTCACATCCATACATGACTCCTGGAAAAACCATAGCTTTGACTATAGACAGACCTTTGTTGGCAAAGTAATGTCTCTGCTTTTTAATATGCTGTCTAGGTTGGTCATAACTTTTCTTCCAAGGAGCAAATGTCTTTTAATTTCATGGCTACAGTCACAGTCCACAGTGATTTTGGAGCCCCCCAAAAATAATATCTGTCACTGTTTCCACTGTTTCCCCATCTATTTCCCATGAAGTGATGGGACCAGATGCCATGATCTTAGTTTTCTGAATGTTGAGTTTTAAGCCAGCTTTTTCACTCTCCTCTTTCACTTTCATCAAAAGTCTCTTCAGTTCCTCTTCACTTTCTGCCACAAGGGTGGTGTTTTCTGCATATCTGAGATTACTGATATTTCTCCTGGCAATCTTGATTCCAGCTTGTGCTTCATCCAGCCCAGCATTTCTCATGATGTACTCTGCATATAAGTTAAATAGTCTAACTAAAGATTCATCTGTTTTGTTTATCTTTTCAAAAAAAATCTCTAAGTTACATTTATTTTTCTATTGTTTTTCTGGTTTATATTTTATTTATTTCTACTCTGATATTTGCTTTCTTTCCTTCTACTATGGATTTAGTTTTATTCCTTTTCTAGTTCCTTGAGGTATAAAGTTAGGTAATTTAATTGAGATCTTTATTTTTTCTTAATTTAAGCACTTATCATTAAAAAGGTCCTTCATAGAACTGCTTTTATAGCAAATCATAAGTTCTGTTCTGTGTTGTGTTTCCATTTTCATTTGTTTCAAGACTTTTTGTTTTCTCTTTTGGTTTCTTCTTTTACTCATTGATTGTTCAGGAATATGTTTTTTAATCTCCACATATTTGTGAATTTTCCAGTTTTCTTCTTGTATTTGATTTCTATTTTTATACCAATGTGGTCAGAAAAGATACATGGCATGATTTCAGTCTTTTTTAATTTTTTAAGACTTATTTTGTGGCCTAATATATCTCTGTCCTGGAGAATCTTCCATGTCCCCTTGAGAAGAATATATAATCTTGCTGTTGAATGGGATATTCTGTGTATGTCTGTGAGGACTCCATGTTCTGAAGTATGTTTAAATCCAAATGTTCCTTTATTGTTTTTTATCTAGATGATTTACCAGTTGTTGAAAGTGTGATACTGAGGTGCCCTGCCATTAATCGATTGCTGTGTATTTCCCTCCCTTCAGATTTGTTAATATTTGCTTTATATATTCAGGTCCGCCTATGTTGGGTACATAGTTATTTGAAAATTTTATGTAATCTTGATGAATTTACCCCTTTATCATCATGTAATAACCTTCTTTATCTTTTGTTACCATTTTTGGCCTAAAGCATTTATATATATATATAATATCACTATTGCAGGTTTATTTTGGTTTCCACTGAAATGGAATATCTTTATCCCTTCATTTTCAGTCTCTATGTGTTCTTAAAGCCAAAGTGAATCTCTTATAGGCAACATATAGTTGGGTATTATTTTTTCATTCATTCAGCCACTCTTTGGATTCAAAAATTTAGTCCTTTTACACTCCAAGTAATTATTGACAGATACAGACTTACTATTGCCATTTTGTTTGTTGTTCTCTGATGTCTTTTTTTTAAATTCCTTTGTTCCTTTTCCCTCTTCTGCTGTCTTCCATTGTGATTTGATGATTTTCTATAATGGTATTCTTTTATTTTTACTTTATATTTCACATATCTATATATAGGCTTTTGCTTTGTGGTTATCATGAGGCTTACATAAAACATCATATTTGTGATAGTCTATTTTAAGCTCATACAACTCAACTTTGAACACATGCAAAAGCTCTACATTTTTACACTCCTCGATATGTCATATTTTTATGTCAGGTTTTCTTTGTACATTTTAAATTTGTTAACAAATTTATTGTGATTATTTTTAATACTTTTGTCTGAATCTTGATGATAGGATTATATGTGATTCACCTACCACCATGACAACATTAGAGTATTCAAAATTTAGCTATATATTTACCTTTATTAGTGAGTTTAATGCTTCATATGTTTTATGTTACCAATTAGCATTCTTTTGTTTCATCTTGAAGAACTCCCTTTAACATTCGTTTTAAAGCTAGTCTAATGGTAACAAAAGCATTCAGCTTTTGTCTGGAAAACTCTTTATCTAGCTGTTAATTCTAAAGAACAACTTTGCTGGGTAGAGTATTTTTGGTTGGCAGTTTTTGCCTCTCAGCACTTTGAATACCATCCCACCATTTTCTAGCCTGCAAAGTTTTGCTGAAAAATTTGCTGATAGTCTTATGGAAGTTCCCTGGTACATAACACGTTACTTTTCTCTTGCTACTTTAAAGATTCTCTCCTTGTGCTTAACTTTTAAGTTTCATTACATTGTGTCTCAGAGTGGACCTATTTGGATTGAGCTTGTTTGAAATTTTCTGGGCTTCCTGGATCTGGATGTTCCTTTCCCTACATTAGGGAAGTTTTCAGCCATTATATCTTTGAATAGACTTTCTGCCCCCTTCTCTCTCTTACTTTCAAATCCCTGTAATGTGTAATTGATCATCTTGATTGTGTCTCCTAAAATCTCTCTTCACTATTTTTCATTATTTTTTTCTTTTTGCTCCCCTGATTGGATGAATACCATGCTCTGTCTTCTGGTTCATTGATCCTTTCTTCTATTTGATCTGATCTAATGTTGAACCTCTCTATTGAATTTTTCAGTTCAGTTATTGTATTCTTTAGCTCTGTGATTTCTCCTTAGTGCTTTGTTATATTTGCTATTTACTGAAATTCTAACTTTGTTCAGGTGTTACTCTCCTGATCTCAGTGAGCAACTTTATGGCCATTATTTGGAATTCTCTATCGTGTAAATCACTTATATCCATTTCACTAAGATCTATTTTTAGAGGTTTATCTTGTTCTTCTGTTTGAAACATATTCTTCTATTTCTTCATCTTCCTTGACTCTGTATGTATTAGATAAAACAGCCACCTTCTTCTCCCAAGTCTTGACAGGGTGATCTTGTGTAATTAAATGAGTCATCATTTAGCCCAGCCCAAGCTTTTAATTGTCTCTCAAAACTTTGCGATTTTCCAAGCTACTTTTTTTGCACTTGGTGGCTCCCAGTAGTTGAGAATGTGCCAAGACTGTCAGTGTTCCAAGGGAAGGATCATAGTTAGCACCTAGATGCAGGCCAATTGGAAGATTAACTCATAGGCACCACCTGGGAAAGAGTATAGTTAAGGCCCTTCCATGGACAAACTTAGAGATGGGCAAATTTTTCCTGCTCCCTCTGTGCCAAGCCTGGGTGTATAGCTCTGGGGTGTGTATTTTGGGGCAGAGGATAGGGAATTCTCCTATACCCACTAGGAACTGCTTCTTCATTTGCTTCAGTCCCATGGGACTTACGAATGCAAATCCTATTGGCTGTCAGAATGAAGAGGTCCTAGGTTCCATTCCTCAATCAGCAGTCTCAAAATATAGGGTTGTAGACATGTGTTCCTTCCAGGGAGATACTGATTTCTTGTTGTTGGATCAGGCTGGAGGAAGAAGATGAAGAAAGTGTCCATCAGTATCACCAGGCTCTGGAGAAGATTATTTCCATTCCCTAGATGCCTTCTCAATTAAAAGCCTCTCCCTCAGGTATCAGGTTTTAAAATATGCAGGTAAACCCTTTCAGGGAAAGACAGAGACAGCAACATTTTAGCTTGAGCAGAACATTATGTACTTTTCAACTGGCTGCTAAGAATAGATGAAAAGAATATCTCAATGTTGTAAAATTTCTACCAGACCCTTTCCTGAGGCATACATGGTAAGGTAACTTCAGTACAAGATTAGTCAGAAGGAATGAGTTCCTGTTGAGGAGGAAAGCATGCCTTTAAGCAAGATATATTGTTGCTATATAATCATTAACACAGTGCCTGTGTGACTGCTCAGACATGGAATGTGTACCTCCTCCCTAAGGGGCCTTGAACTACTTATCAACCTGCCTGAAGTTAACTATATCAATCTCACTGAGCATGCTTTTGAGATTCATTTGTGTGTATATCAGTAGCTTATTTCATTGCTGAGTGATAGTCCAATTATGTGTATATACCACAGTTAATTTATTTGTTCACTGTTGGGCATCTGAGTGGTTTCCAGATCTGGCTGTTATGAATAAGACTGCTACAGGCATTCTTATGTGTCTTTTTAAAAAAAAATAAATTTATTTATTTTAATTGGAGGCTAATTAAATTATAATACTGTGGTGGTTTTTGCCATACATTGACATGAATCAGCCACTGGTGTACATGTGTCCCTCATCCCAAACCCCCCTCCCACCTCCCTCCCCATCCCATTGCTCTGTGTTGTCCCAAGGCGCTGGCTTTGAGTGCCCTGTTTTATGCATCTAACTTGGACTGGGCATCTATTTCACATATGGTATTACACTTATTTCAATGCTGTTCTCTCAAATCATCCCACCCTCGCCTTCTCCCACAGAGTCCAAAAGTCTGTTCTTTATATCTGTGTCTCTTTTGCTGTCTTGCATATAGGGTCATCGTTACAATCTTTCTAAATTCCATATATATGCCTTAATGTACTATATTGGTATTTTTCTTCCTGACTTACTTCACTCTGTATAATAGGCTCCAGTTTCATCCACCTCATTAGAACTGATTAAAATGTGTTCTTTTTAAAAACTGAGTAATAGTCCATTGTGTATATGTACCACAGCTTTCTTATCCATTCATCTGCCAGTGGATATCCAGGTTGTTTCCATGTCCTAGCTATTGTAAACAGTGCTGCGATGAACATTGGGGTACACGTACATATGTCTTTCAATTCTGGTTTCCCCAATGTGTATGCCCAGCAGTGGAATTGCTGGGTTGTATGGCTTTCTCCTTGGAAGGAAAGTTATGAGCAACCTAGATAGCATATTCAAAAGCAGAGACGTTACTTTGCCAACAAAGGTCCGTCTAGTCAAGGCTATGGTTTTTCCTGTGGTCATGTATGGATGTGAGAGTTGGACTGTGAAGAAAGCCGAGCACCGAAGAATTGATGCTTTTGAACGGTGGTGTTGGAGAAGACTCTTGAGAGTCCCTTGGACTGCAAGGAGATCCAACCAGTCCATTATAAAGGAGATCAGCCCTGGGTGTTCTTTGGAAGGAAGGATGCTGAAGCTGAAACTCCAGTACTTTGGCCACCTCATGCGAAGGAGTTGACTCATTGGAAAAGACTCTGATGCTGGGAGGGATTGGGGGCAGGAGGAAAAGGGGACGGCAGAGGATGAGATGGCTGGATGGCATCACCGACTCGATGGATGTAAGTTTGAGTGAAGTCCGGGAGTTGGTGATGGACAGGGAGGCCTGGCATGCTGCGATTCATGGGGTCGCAAAGAGTCAGACACGACTGAGCGACTGAACTGAACTGAACTCAACTGATGGCAGTTCTCTTTCCAGTTTTTTTAAGAAATCTCCACACTGTTCTCCATAGTGGCTGTACTAGTTTGCATTCCCACCAATAGTGTAAGAGGGTTCCTTTTTCTCCACACCCTCTCCAGGACTTGTTTGTAGACTTTTTGACAACAGCCATTCTGACTGGTGTGAGATGGTACCTCATGTGGTTTTGATGTGCATTTCTCTGATAATGAATGATGTTGAGCATCTTTTCATGTGTTTGTTAGCCATCTGTATGTCTTCTTTGGAGAAATGTCTGTTTAATTCTTTGGCCCATTTTTTTTATTGGGTCCTTTATTTTTCTGGTATTGAGCTGCATGAGCTGCTTATATATTTTTGAGATTAATTCTTTGTCAGTGGCTTCATTTGCTATAATTTTCTCCCATTCTGAAGGCTGTCTTTTCACCTTGTTTATAATTTCCTTCATTGTGCAAAAGCTTTTAAGCTTACTTAGGTCCCATTTATTTTTGCTTTAATTTCCATTACTCTGGGAGGTAGGTCATAGAGGATCTTGCTGTGATTTATGTCAGAGAGTGTTTTGCCTATGTTTTCCTCTAGGAGTTTTATAGTTTCTGGTCTTACATTTAGACCTTTAATCCATTTTTTAAAATTTTATTTTATTTAACTTTTTGTATTGTATTGGTTTTGCCATATATCAAAATGAATCTGCCACAGGTATACATGTGTTTCCCATCCTGAACCCTCTTCCCTCCTCCCTCCCCATACCATCCCTCTGGGTCATCCCAGTGCACCAGCCCCAAGCATCCAGTATCATGCATTGAACCTGGACTGGCGACTCATTTCATATATGATACTATACATATTTCAATGCCATTCTCCCAAATCATCCCACCCCCTCCCTCTCCCGCAGAGTCCAAAAGACTGTTCTATACATCAGTGTCTCTTTTGCTGTCTCGTGTACATGGTTATTGTTACCATCTTTCTAAATTCCATATATATGCGTTAGTATACTGTATTGGTGTTTTTCTTTCTGGCTTACTTCACTCGGTATAATTTAATTTATTTTTGTGTATGGTGTATAAAGTGTTCTAGTTTCATTCTTTTACAGGTGGTTGACCAGTTTTCCCAGTACCACTTGTTAAAGAGATTGTCTTTTCTCTACTGTTTGTTTTTGCCTCCTTTGTCAAAGATAAGGTGTCCATAGGTGCGTGGATTTATCTCTGGGCTTTCTATTTTGTTCCATTGGTCTATATTTCTGTCTTTGTGCCAGTATCATACTGTCTTGATGACTGTAGTTTTGTAGTAGAGTCTGAAGTCAGGCAGGTTGATTCCTCCAGTTCCATTCTTCTTTCTCAAAATTGCTTTGGCTATTCAAGGTTTTTTGTATTTCCATACAAATTGTGAAATTATTTGTTCTAATTCCCTGAAAAATACCATTGGTAGCTTGATAGGGATTGCATTGAATCTATAGATTACTTTGGGTAGTATACTCGTTTTCACTATATTGATTCTTCCTATCCATGAACATGGTATATTTCTCCATCTATTTGTGTCATCTCTGATTTTTTTCATCAGTATTTTATAGTTTCCTATATATAGATCTTCTGTTTCTTTAGGTAGATTTATTCCTAAGTATTTTTTTCTTTTCATCATAATAGTGAATGGGATTGTTTTCTTAATTTCTCTTTCTATTTTCTCATTGTTAGTGTATAGGAATGCAAGGGATTTCTGTGTATAATTTTATATCCTGCAACTTTACTATATTCATTGGTTATCTCTAGTTATTTTCTGGTGGTCTCTTTAGGGTTTTCTATGTAGAGGATCATGTCATCTGCAAACAGTGAGAGTTTTACTTCTTTTCCAACCTGAATTCCTTTTATTTCTTTTTCTTTTCTGATTGCTGTGGCTAAAACTTCCAAAACTCTGTTGACTAGTAGTGGTGAGAATGGGCACCCTTGTCTTATTCCTGACTTTAGGGGAAATGCTTTCAAATTTTCACCATTAAGGATAATGTTTGCTGTGGGTTTAATATATATGGCTTTTACTATGTTGAGGTATGTTCCTTCTATGCCTGCTTTCTGGAGAGTTTTTATCATAAGTGGGTGATAAATTTTGTCAAAAGCTTTCTCTGCATCTATTGAGATAATCATATGGTTTTTATCTTTCAATTTGTTAATGTGGTGTATCACATTGATTGACTTGTGAATATTGAAGAATCCTTGCATCCCTGGGATAAAGCCCACTTGGTCAGGATGTATGATCTTTTTAATATGTTGTTGGATTCTGTTTGCTAGAATTTTGTTGAGAATTTTTGCATCTATGTTCATCAGTGATATTGGCCTGAAGTTTTATTTTTTGTGTGGCATATTTGGTTTCGGTTTTAGGGTGATGGTAGCCTCATAGAGTGAGTTTGGGAGTTTACCTTCCTCTGAAATTTTCTGGAAGAATTTGAGTAAGATAGGTGTTAGCTCTTCTCTAAATTTTTGGTAGAATTCACCTGTGAAGCCATCTGGCCCTGGGTTTTTGTTTGTTGGAAGATTTTTGATTATAGTTTCAATTTCTGTGCTTGTGATAGGTCTGTTAAGATTTTATATTTCTTTCTGGTTCAGTTTTGGAAGGTTATATGTCTTTTTATGGATATGTGGTTTCACTTTTCTTAGATAAATACATAAGAGTAGATATCTAGGATCATAGTTAAATATAACTGGATCATAGGTGGTATACGTTCAGTTTTAGAGAAACTGCAGGACCTTTTCATATAGTGTTTGTATTGTTTTATACTTCCACTGCAACAGTATATAACAGTTCCAGTTATAATAATAACAATTCCATAATCTTAATGAACAATCTTTGGTGTTGTCATCTTCTTTACTTCAGCCATTCTGGTGCACAGGTAGTGATATCTTGCAGCACTTCTTGTATTACTTAAAATCAGAAATGTTTATGTCATCAAAGTCTGGTGTCATGGTGAATTTTTTTTTGTATTGCTACATTACTGAATCATCCCAGAATTTAGCAGCTTAAACCACCTCTTGTATACCTTCACATTACCATTTCAGAGGACTGAGAACCCAAAAGTGACTTAGCTGTGTGGTTCTGGTTCCATCTTTCATGAGATTACAGTCAAGTTGGAGCTGCATCATCTGAAGCTTGACTGAGATTGAGGGATCTGTTCTGGGATCCTCACATGGTAGCCAGCGGGTCTCCACTCTTCATTGGCACTTGGCCGGGGACTTCAGTGTCTCACTACATGCCTGATATCCACATAAGATATGAGTTGATTGAGAGACAGAGGGAAAGGGATGGAGGGAAAGAGGGAATTGAGACAGAACCCGCAGTATTTCACGATGTAATCTTGGATGGGATATCCTATCACTTCTGCCATATCTGGGCACACACAAACCAACTCTGGTAGAATGTGGAGGGGACGAAACAAAGGTGTAAGTAACAGTAGGTGGGATCTCTGGGGGCTGTTTTGAATTCTGGCTACCACATGTGGAAGAAGATAGAAGCAGCTACTGACAAGGAAGGGAAATTGTTGTCTGGGCTGATTGGAGTATCAATCAGCTGAAGTGTTTCTGTGAAGCTTGCTGAAGCTGGCCATCCTGTGTCCAAGTTCTAGTCTACCACTTCCTGGCCTGCTGGAATCGTTGGACCAAGGGGTTTAAATCTGAGCCTCAGTTTCTGCAGATATAAAATGGTGGTGTGATTAAATGAAATCATACATGTACAGAACCAAGTACATAAGGGTCCAGGTAGAGGGTGATTACCAATGCTTCATACAAATTGCAGTTTTATGCCCTTCACCCAATGTAATTTTATCTCATTTCAGTGTCAAGGACTAGATGTGCCAAAGTCCATCTGGGAAGATCCTGATGGACTACTGATAAACCCTTGGAAAAGACCAGTTTCAGATTCATTTTCTGTTTGTTTCCTGATATTTGGGAAGTTTTATTCTATCACTGTGTGTCATTTGCCCTATTAATCATGGCTCTTCCTCTAATGGTTTGTTGTGAAATGTTAATGCTTATTCCATGATCTCGGAACTGTTAACATACTTCCCTCTTGCCTGAATTATTTTGGTGATATAATCAGGCTCATAAGAATAAGTAACACTGCTTTTAATTTGGTATTAACTTTGGACTAACAGTGAGTCATAATAGACTAATTTAAAAGGGACAAGTGTATAAAACTATGTACTTATTTATATTTTTATATCTGTATTTATAAGTATTCTATTTACATTTTGTTATATATTAATAACTTTTCCCCACTTTTTAATAGTTCATTTCTTTTTAATAAACATGCACACATTACAACCCCAGTAGGGACAAAACGGTGTTCAGTTAAAAGCCTTTCTATCTCCTCTTCATCTAGTTTCCATCCCCGGGTGCTTTTAAAACCAGATGTATTCTGAGTAACAACCTAACATATGACATTGTACAAAACCTGGTACAAAGTCAACTGCAAAATATTTACAATTTAAAAACAAAAAAAAACAAAGTTTTAAATTTTCTTATTGAAGTATTGTATGCACATAGAAATTACAAAAAGTATAAGTTTAGAGCCTAATGAATTCTCATAATTCATCACTGATAATCATCATTGACAGAAATTAAAAACTATGACATTACCAGATGCCCGGAAGTCCCTTTCCTCCCCGCTCCTTTTACTAACCTTCCTTCTCTCCAAAGGCAACCACAACTGTAGTTTCTAACATCTTAGATTTGTTTTTTTTCCATTCTTGAACTTTGTATACATGTAATCATATAGTATATATTCTTGTACGTCTGACTTCTTTTGCATATAGATAGAGACAGAGAGAAAGACTGAAAAAGAGATAGAGACTGAGACAGAGACAGATATAGAGATAGATATGGAGACAGATAGATCCAGCTTTCCAGGGTTATTGATTAAGTCTTTCCAAAGAACAACCTTTTGGCTTTATTAATTCTTTCTATTGTTATTTGTCTATTTCACGAAGCTCCGATTTTACCTTTATAAATGCTTACTATATTTGGTTATAGATCTGTCATCTCACTGATTTTTCTTTAACTGTTCTTTGTCCCTTTTTTTCCCCTTCTTATCTTTTGGTTAAAATTGCTATTCTTTTTAACCAGTTAATATGTGTACTTGAATCGGGGTGGGCAAGCCTTTCTGCAAAAGGACAGATACTCTAGGAGAAGGCAGTGGCACCCCACTCCAGTACTCTTGCCTGGAAAATCCCATGGACAGAGGAGCCTGGTAGGCTGCAGTCCATGGGGTCACGAAGAGTCAAGACACGACTGAGTGACTTCACTTTCACTTTTCGCTTTCCTGCATTGGAGAAGGAAATGGCAACCCACTCCAGTGTTCTTGCCTGGAGAATCCCAGGGATAGGGGAGCCTGGTGGGCTGCTGTCTATGGGGTCTCACAGAGTCAGACACGACTGAAGCGACTTAGCAGCAGTAGCAGCAGCAGTAAACACACTAGGCTTTGCAAGCTGTGTGCAGTCTCTGTTACATATTTTTTTTTAACTATTTAAAAATGTAAAAGCTGTTCTTATCCTGTGCACTGCACAAAAACGGGCAGGCTGGAATTGGCCTGCAGGCTATAATTTGCCAACACCCAAGTTAGATTATTGATGTTCAGTTCAGCCTTTTCAAATATTTATATTGAAGGCTAGACATTTCTGCTAAACTGACAAGCTTTTAAGGATTTTTCTGTTTATCTTTTTGTCACTAATTTCTAACACACAACACAAAACAAGGCAAGGGCAAGCACTAATTCAGCTAGTAAAGATACACAAACCACCTTTGGATTCAGTATATATAGACAGTGAAAAGCAGAGTAGCCAGAGGTGCCAGGCCCTAGGTCCTCATCCCTCACACCAGAAAGGTAGACACTGAAACACTGGAGCCACATGTCTGCAGTGTGAGCCATGGGATCCGCATGGTGAGGAGTCAGCTCTAGGGTGCACTTAAATCTATGCTGTTTTCATCTGCTGGTTCATCAGTTACTGAAAGCACCTGTTCAAACCTCCACCTGTGATTGTGGATGTGCATGTTTCTCCTTTATTTTCTTTTGGCTTTTGCTTTATATACTTTGAGGTTAAGTACATTTAGTCTTGTCACATCTTCCTGTTGGACTGTGATTCCATTATCATAATCAACACTTTTTCTTCTAACTTTATTAAAATTTTATTTTCTTTAAAGTCTGCTTTCCCAAAATGAGTATTTCTGTATTCATTTGGTTAGTGTTTGCACTATGTGTTTTTCTTTTTACTTTCAACCTTCCTGACACCTTGTATTTAAGATGTAGCTCTTCTAAGCAATATATAATTAGGGTTTTTTTATTCAGGCTGATAATCTATCTATAACATGGAGTATTTAGTTTACCTATGTTGAATGTAATAACTGATATATTTGGTTATAGACCTAATATCGCACTGTTTTTTTTTAAATTTTTATTGTTAATTGGAGGATAATTGCTTTACACTGTTGTGTTGGTCCATCACACTGTTTTTCCTATCTGCTCTTTGTTCCATTTTTTCATCCTTCTTGACTTATTTTGTGTAAATCAAGATATTTATTATTTATTTTTCACTTTCTGATTTCTTAACCATGAATCCCTTAGTATTTTTTAGCAGTAACTATAGAGATTATAACATGCACACTTGAAAACAGAGTTCCCCCTTAAATTAGTGCCTCTGCCACACTTGAGATAGTTCATGGAACTCAGAATTTAACTCCATTTACCCCCTCCTGACTTTTGTGCTAATTCTGTCCCATAATTTGATTCCATTTTAAACCCCATAAAGCAAGCATCATTCTCTATGAAATTAGTACTTAACTTAGACATTTTAGAAGCTTTCCACTACTTTTTTATTCTTTCCTGGACCTCTGGGCTCCAATCTGGGATTATTTCCTTCTGTCTAAAGAACCCCCTTAAGTATTTTCCTTAGTGTGGTACACTGGCAATAAATGCTGTCAGACTTTACCTGGATTTTTTTTAAATTTTGCTTTTACCTTGGAGGAGAATTTTTACAAGATACAGGGATCTAGACTGTCATTTGTTTTCTTTCAGCTCTTTGAATATGTCATTCCATCTTCTTTTGGCATTCATTATTCCATTAAGGAGTCAATTGTGTATCTCCTTATTGCTCATTTGAAGGTAATATGTCTTTTTTTTCCTCTTCCTGGCTCTAAAATTCTGTTCTTCCTTATAGATTTCCAGCATTTCTTTGGGGTTCACGTGTGTGTAAGTCACTTATTTGTGTCTGACTCTGTGACCTTATGGACTGTAGCCCACCAGGCTCCTCTGTCCATGGAATTTGCCAGGCAAGAATACTGGAGTGGGCAGCCATTCCCTTTTCCAGGGGATCTTCCCAACCCAGGGATTGAACCTGGGTCTCCCACATTGTAGACAGATGTCATTTCTGAATCTGTGGCTTGATCTCTTTCATTAATTTTAGAAAATTCTCTCAATATATTTTTTAAAATATTTTTTCTTTCTGGGACTCAGTTAATCGTATTTTGGATACGATGCTCCTTGCCTGTGCTTATGCTTACAGATTTACACTTGTTTTCTTATTCACCACCCTCCTGCCCCTGCTCTGTTTGTGTGTGTGTGTGTGTATGTGTGTGTGTGCGCGCACACACATGAGCTTCAGACGGGGGTTTTCCTTCTGACCTGTCTTCCAGTTTATCAGTTTTCTTTATGTGAGTACCACGTCAACTCTCAAACCTACCCATTGAGTTTTTAGTTATTCTGTTTTTCGCTTCTAGAGTTTCCATTTGGCTTATTTTACATTTCCCAGTTCTCTACCAAAATTCTTTAACTTCAACATATTTGTTATAATTAAAGTATATGTTTGTTGAGATCTGTTTTTCTGTTCCTGCTGTTTGGTTTTCTGTTATTTCTCTGTCTGTCTTAATTTCTCATCTTCCTGATTATTTTAATAAATGCTGGATATAGGATTATATATTAAAATTTTAAGGTACAAATTTAGGCTCTGGATGAGTTTATCATTTTCCAGAGAGGATTCAGTTTGCTTATTTCAGGCAGTTTGGATTGGGGTACTAACAATGCAAGACTACTTTAATAAAATAATCAGAGATTTAAGAGATCTGAAGTTGGACTTATTTCCATAGTATGACTGCTCTACTTCTAATTCTCTCTGACTCTTGAGATGCCATCCTTTCAGGTCCCAACTAAGAGCTCAGGTTGTTGACCAAGATCTGTTCTTCTCCATGAACCTTGAACTCAGTTTTTGTCTTCCAAGATCAAGATTTGTTGAAAGATCTGTCCACTTTCCAGCCTCTCAGCCACTGTTCTCATCATTGGCGATACCCCCAGTAGGGAAAGTGACTCTCAGTGCAAGTCTCACCTCCCCTGTCGTCGATCTCCTCCCAGATCTTAGCCTTAAAATTCCGCACTGCCCTTGTGTTCTCAGATGTTATCAAAGAGGCTTCTTTCTTATACCTTGCCATGTTTTCTAGTTATTCCAATGTGTGTTAGTCTGAAACAACCTAGTCTTCCATTGCCAGAAACAAACCTCCCAAGTATGATTTGAATTTGTTTCCTGTGATATCAGTGATCAGCACTTCAGTATTAAAATAAGCATACAGTAGTTTTATGTATGGTATTTTTAATTAAAAAATCCCAAATTGGCTGATGTCAGCATTTAGCTTTTCTTAAAATAGTATTACTTAACTCACATGTGGGAAAAATGTGGTTGCAAATTTTACCTATTTAATCCCCAGGTTGACTTCTTCCTTCAAAAACAGAAGTTGTAGATTAGACAGTTCATGTGACAGATATCAACATCAGCTATGTCGCTTTGCAGTGTTGTTGTTTATACAGATGAATTGTGTACAGGATGTATAGTTCCATTGCTATTAGATGTCATACATTTTGGAAGCAAAGGGAACTTTTCAAAACTGTGAACACTGATTGTCTGCCATGGTTTACATTTTACAAGTCATGTTAGAAAATTCAGTTAATTTTGTTAACCATCTAAATCCTGACCGATTTATTAAACAGCTCCATGTGACAGCAGTATTAAGAATGACTTCCCATGTTGAGAGGCATGTGATGTGTTTCCAGGTCTACTTTTTTGCAATGTTAAAAGCATTTATTGAACAAGTGCTATGGTAAATAAAGTGAAAGTGAAGTCACTCAGTTATGTCCGACTCTTTGCAATACCACGGATTGTAGCCTATCAGGCTCCTCCGTCCATGGCATTTTCCAGGCAAGAGTACTGGAGTGGGTTGCCATTTCCTTCAAAAATGAATATAAATCAACTCCTTCCCTAAGAGGAATTACAGTCTAGTAGGCATGACGAAATGAACGTTACTCACCTCCCTCTTTTTGTCCTCTTGCTGCTTACAATCCTCCTTTGCTGTCTCTTGTAACAGAATATCTTTGTCTTCTGTTCCTTATATTCTCTTGGTCCAGCTCTTTGTGTTTGTGTGTGTGTTTATAACTGGAGGCCTCTAAAAGCCTGCCCCAGGTCTGCAGCTCCTTGTATCTCCCTGAGGCTAAAATCAACTTGCCAGGGCTTTGCAAGTGAAGATTGTAAAACAGTAGAGCAAAGTTTCAGAATAACCCTGTCAATCTAGCCAGAGATGCTGATATGAAATCTAGGTCATTCTGTCTTTGCTTGCCAAACACTGCAAGCCAAAAGCAGCGATGGCTGGAATATTAGGAGGTATGCGGATCACTGGATTCAAACAGCTGATTTTGGTGGAGGGTCATCTAGATGTTTAACTTAGGCTGAGATAAATGAGCTGTGTTCATAATAATGTTCTCCTGTAATGGAGACTGACTCCACAAGTATCCAGAAAGGCCCATTGATATCAATACCAGCACTGCTTCCACAGTGTGGTTCCCCACGTCCTCCACAGAGATAGCTCAGTGTTGGGGTGTGAACCTCATCCTTCATCACTTCCTGCCCATGTGCAGCCAGCACAGTCTCGCTTGTGACTAGTGAAAGGCAGAAGGGTGGGAGGAGGGCCCTGCTCCAGAGCCACAGCCTCAGACCCTTCATGCAGTGCTGCGGCAGCCACTTGGGAATGTAGAGATCGGAGTTCCTACTTAATTAATAGATGTTTGGCCTCAGGCATAGATTAAACCATTTCAGAAAATGAATCTGAAAAACTCGTTCATTGTTCTGCACTTTCAACAGTTGGTTGCATAATTTCAGGCCTCAGTTCCCAGTGAATGGGTGATGGTGGGGGGTGGGGGGCGGTGAGCATGAAGGTGCCTCGGTGGCTTTCTCCCCAGGAAACTCCTGGCCATGCCATACATGCAGATTCTACACCGCTCGTGCACCTGCATGTTGGGAACTGCCCGCGGCCCTACCCTGCCAGGATATAGGCCCAAGGGGCAGCTGTCGTCTGCTCACCTGAGCCTGGGTTGGTGCTCAGAAGAGGGCAGCTTGGGTTTCAGATGCAAGAAGCCCTGCAAAACTGAATGCATGCATGGCCGTGGTCCCCAGTGCACCCCTGTGTGTCCACGTATCCCCCACATCCTTCACGATGCAGGCACCCTTCTGCGTCTGTGCCTGCCCTGGAGGGAAACAGAGTAATAGCTGCCCTCGGGAGCCTAAGTATGCACATACAACAGTACACACACACACAAACACACACACTGCACAGTTGCCATCCATACCCACCACACACACCACATAGCATATTCACCCTGCACACCCACCATTCAACCCCTGCCAGACAGCACACACGCTCATCACTTAATATACATCACACACACACACACACACACATAACATGTGCACACATCTCACATGTACACCCACTTTACATGCATTCACTTGCCCCCTTGTGCACACACCTCATATCTCACCACATATAATGTGCACATAGGACATGCAACATACATGTCACATACCAATCACATACACCACACATGCCATGCAACCTAGCACATAATACACCCCACACACCATACAAGGCATATATACTACACATGCAAAAGACCCCCTCACCCCCACCACAAATGCATGGAAAGTCTGCAGCCCATGTCAAACCTTGTCTGACATATGTCACTCAAGGCACCAGAAATACTCATTACACATGCACATACCATAGACAGAACCCTATACCCACTCCACCCCCTTCCCGTATATAAGGCACACGTGCATATTATAGCCCATGCACGTAGCACACACACAACACACAAGCTCACTCCACAGGTGTGACAGACCACAGGTCTGTCAGCACCTGCCCTGCCTCTGCCTTTGATGCTGTATCCTGGCTCTTCCCTGTCCCTTCTGACCACTTCCCGGGCGCCCTTGTGAATGAGGGCAGGGTAAGGGCCTCATCTGGACAGAAAGAGGAAAGGAATAGGAATGAGGAAAGGAATGCAAATGTTTCAGTTAGGATTGAAAATATGTATCTTATATATATGTATGTACATACAAATATTTTAAAATGATACACACACATAACTTTTATGTTTATGTATAATTTGCTATTTCTGAAACAATCCAATTTGTGTCTCCAGCATCAGTTCAGTTCAGTTGCTCAGTTGTGTCTGACTCTGCAACCCCATGGATTGCAGCACGCCAGGCTTCCCTGTCCATCACCAACTCCCAGAGCTTGCTCAAACTCATGACCATTGAGTAGGTGATGCCATCCAACCATCTCATCCTCTGTCCTCCCCTTCTCCTGCCTTCAAACTTTCCCAGCATCAGGGTCTTTTCCAATAATTCAGTTCTTCGCATCAGGTGGCCAAAGTATTGGAGTTTCAGCGTCAACATCAGTCCTTCCAATGAATATTCAGGACTGATTTATTTTAGGATGGACCAGTTGGATCTCCTTGCTGTCCAAGGGACTCCCAAGAGTCTTCTCCAACACCACAATTCAAAAGCATTAATTCTTCGGTTCTCAGCTTTCTTTATGGTCGAACTCTCACATCCATACATGACTACTGGAAAACTCACAGCTTTGACTATACAAACCTTTGTCAGTAATGTCTCTGCTTTTTAATATGCTATCTAGGTTTGTCATAGCTTTTCTCCCAAGGAGCAAGCGTCTTTTAATTTCATGGCTGAAGTCACAGTCCACAGTGATTTTGGAGCCCAAGAAAATAAAGTCTGTCACTGTTTCCACTGTTTCCCCATCTGTTTGCCATGAAGTGATTGGACCAGATGCCATGATCTTAGTTTTCTGAATGTTGAGTTTTAAGCCAACTGTTTCACTCTCCTCTTTCACTTTCATCAAGAAGCTCTTTAGTTCCTCTTTGCTTTCTCTCATAAGGGTGGTACCATCTGAATATCTGAGGTTATTCATATTTCTCCCAGCAATCTTGATTGCAGTTTGTGCTTCAGCCAGTCCAGCATTTCGCATGATGTACTCTGCATGTAAGTTAAATAAGCAGGGTGACAATATACAGCCTTAACATATTCCTTTTCCTATTTGGAACCAGTGTGGACATTGTTCCATGTCCAGTTCTAACTGTTGCTTCTTGACCTGCATACAGATTTCTCAGAAGGAAGGTAAAATGGTCTGGTATTCCCATTTCTTTAAGAATTTTCCACAGTTTGTTGTCATCCACATGGTCAAAGGATTTAGCTTAGTCAATGAAGCAGATATTTTTCTGGACTCTCTTGCTTTTTCTATGATCTAACAGATGTTGGCAATTTGATCTCTGGCTCATCTACCTTTTCTAAATCCCAGCTTGAACATCTGGAAGTTCATGGTTCACGTACTGTTGAAGCCTGGCTTGGAGAATTTTGAGCATTACTTTACTAGCGTGTGAGAAGAGTGCAGTTGTGTGGTAATTTGAGCATTCTTTGGCATTCCTTTTCTTTGGGATTGGAATGAAAACTGACCTTTTCCAGTCCTGTGGCCACTGCTGAGTTTTCCACATTTGCTGGCATATTGAGTGCAGCACTTTCACAGCATCATCTTTTAGGATTTGAAATAGCTCAACTGAAATTCCATCACCTCCACTAGCTTTGTTCATATTGATGTTTCCTAAGGCTCACTTGACTTTGCACTCAAGGATGTCTGGCTCTAGGTGAGTGATCACACCATCGTAGTTATCTGAGTCTGTAAGATCTTTTTGTGTATTTCTTCTGTGTATTCTTGCCACCTCTTCTTATTGTCTTCTGCTTCTGTTGGATCCATAACGTTTCTGTCCTTTATTGTGCCCATGAAATGTTCCCTCGGTATCTCTAATTTTCTTGAAGAGATCTCTATCTAGTCTTTCCCATTCTATTGTTTTTCTCTATTTTTTTTTTTTTTTTTTTGCATTGATCACTTAGGAAGGCCTTATCTCTCCTTGCTGTTCTTTGGAACTCTGCATTCAGATGGATATATCTTTCCTTTTCTCCTTTGCCTTTCACTTCTCTTCTTTTCTCAGCTATTTGTAAGGCCTCCTCAGACAACCATTTTGCCTTTTTACGGTTCTTTTTCTTGGGGATGGTTTTGATCACTGCCTCCTATACAATGTTACGAGCCTCCATCCATAGTTCTTTAGGCACTCTATCAGATCTAATCCCTTGAATCTTTTTGTTACTTCTACTGTATACCTGAATGGTCTAGTGGTTTTCCTACTTTATTCAATTTAAGTCTGAATTTTGCAATAAGGAGTTCATGATCTGAGCCACAGTCAGCTCCTGTTCTTGTTTTTCCTGATGGTATAAGGCTTCTTCATCTTCAGCTGCAAAGAAAATAATCAATCTGATTTCAGTATTGACCATCTTGTGTTGTCCATGTGTAGAGCCATCTCTTGTATTGTTGGAAGAAAGTGTTTGCTATGACTCTTGGCAAAACTCTGTTAGGCTTTGCCCTGCTTTATTTTGTACTCCAAGACCAAACTTGCCTGTTACTCCAGGTATCTCTTGACTTCCTACCTTTGCTTTCCAGTCCCCTTTGATGAAAATGTCATCATTTTTGGTGTTAGTTCTAGGAAATCTTGTAGGTCTTCATAGAATCATTCAACTTCAGCTTCTTTGGCATTAGTGGTTGGGGCATACTTGGATTACTGTGATGATGAATGTTTGCCTTGGAAACAAACAGAGATTGTGCTGTCATTTTTGAGATTGCACCCAAGTACTGCATTTCAGACTCTTCTGTTGACTATGAAGGCTGCTCTATTTCTTCTAAAGGCATTCTTGCCCACAGTAGTAGATATAATGGTCATCTGAATTAAATTTGCCCATTCTGATCCATTTTAGTTCACTGATTCCTAAAATGTTGATGTTCACTCTTGCCATCTCCTGTTTGATCACTTCCAATTTAGCTTGATTCATGGACCTAACATTCCAGGTTCCTGTGCAATTTTGTTCTTTACATCATCAGACTGTACTTTCATCACCAGTAACATCCACATCTGAGCATTGTTTTTGCTTTGACTCAGCCTCTTCATTCCTTCTGGAGCTATTTCTTTGCTCTTCTCCAGTAGCATATTGGGCACCTGCTGACCTGGGGAGTTCATCTTCCAGTGTCATATCTTTTTGCCTTTTAATACTGTTCCTGGGGTTCTCAGGGCAAGAATACTGAAGTAGTTTGCTATTCTCTTCTCCAGTGGACCACATTTTGTCAGAACTCTCCACCATGACCCGTCCTTCTTGTGTGGCCCTACATGGCATGTATCATAGTTTTATTGAGTTAGACAAGGCTGTAATCCATGTAATCAGTTTGGTTAGTTTTATGTAATTGTGGTTTCCATTCTGTCTTCCCTTTGATGGGTAAGGGTAAGAGGCTTCCTGATGGGAGGGACTGGCTATGGGGGAATCTGGGTCTTGCTCTGATGGGTGGAGCCATGTTCAGTAAATCTTTAATCCAATTTTCTGTAGATGAGTGGGGCTGTGTCCCTCCCTGTAGTTTGGCCTCAGGTAGGGGTACTATGGCAGGGGTAATGGCATTAATGGAACCTCCTTCATAAGGACTTATGCCAGCACACTGAAGCTCCCAGGACTGTTGAATTCAGTGCCCCGACCTCACAGAAGGCCACTGTCAGCCCACACCTTTGCCAAAGACTCCTGGACACTCACCGGCAAATCTGGGTTAGTCTATTGTGGGATCACTCTGCCTTTCTCCTGGGTCCTGGTGCACACAACATTGTTTGTGTGCTCCAAGAGTCTGTTTCCCCAGTTCTGTAGAAGTTCTATAATGAAATCCCATTGGCCTTCAAAGTCAAATGCCCTGGAGGTTCTCAGTCCCTTTGCCATATCTCCCAGTTGGGAAGTCTGTGGTGGGCCCTAGAGCTTTTGCAACAGTGTGAGAACTTCCTTGGTATAATTTCCCTCCACTTGTGGATCTACTACTTGGCGGCTCTGTGGGGGGCTGATGGCGACTCCTCCAAAAGGACTTAGGCCACGTGCTGTGCCTCCCAGGTCTGCTACAGCCAGAGCCCCTGTCCCCGTGGCAGGCCACTGCTGACCCATGGCTCTGCAGGAGACACTCACACAGTCAAAGGCAGGTCTGGCTCAGTCTCTTGTAGGGCCTCTGGGTCCTGGTGCACACAAAGTTTTGTTTGAGCCCTTCCAGCATCTCTGGTGCATATGGGGTTTGAGTCTAAACATGATTTTGCTCTTCCTACCATCTGGTTGGGGCTTCTCCTTTGCCCTTGGACATGGAGTATCTTTTTTTGGTGGGAGCCAACATTTTCCTGTCAGTGATCGTTCAGCGGTTTTTGCAATTTTGGAGTTCTAGAAGGAGAAGACGAGTGCATGTCCTTCTATTCCACTATCTTGTGACTTGTGGGACACTGTTGTTTATCTGTTTTGTACATAATAATTTGTATCTGCTAATCCCCAATTCCTAATTTATCCCTCCCTAACCACCTTCCCCCTTGGGTAACGATAAGTTTGTTTGTTGTGTCTGTCGATCTATTTTTGTTTTGATATAAATTCATTTGTATCATATTTTCGATTCCACACATAAGTGATATCATATTATATCTGTCTTTGTCTGACTTCACTTCATACGACAATCTCTAAATCCATCCATGTTGCTGCAAATGGCATTATTTCATTCTTTTTATGGCTGAGTATTGTATATATATACCACATCAGATCAGATCAGATCAGTCGCTCAGTCGTGTCCGACTCTCTGCGACCCCATGAATCGCAGCACGCCAGGCCTCCCTGTCCATCACCAATTCCCGGAGTTCACTGAGACTCACGTCCATTGAGTCAGTGACGCCATCCAGCCATCTCATCCTCTGTCGTCCCCTTCTCCTCTTGCCCCCAATCCCTCCCAGCATCAGAGTCTTTTCAATGAATCAACTCTTCGCATGAGGTGGCCAAAGTACTGGAGTTTCAGCTTTAGCATCATTCCTTCCAAAGAAATCCCAGGGCTGATCTCCTTCAGAATGGACTGGTTGGATCTCCTTGCTGTCCAAGGGACTCTCAAGAGTCTTCTCCAACACCACAGTTCAAAAGCATCAATTCTTTGGCGCTCAGCCTTCTTCACAGTCCAACTCTCACATCCATACACAACCACAGGAAAAACCATAGCCTTGACTAGACGGACCTTAGTTGGCAAAGTAATGTCTCTGCTTTTGAATATGCTATCTAGGTTGGTCATAACTTTCCTTCCAAGGAGTAAGCATCTTTTAATTTCAAGGCTGCAGTCACCATCTGCAGTGATTTTGGAGCCCAGAAAAATAAAGTCTGACACCGTTTCCACTGTTTTCCCATCTATTTCCCATGAAGTGATGGGACCGGATGCCATAATCTTCGTTTACTGAATGTTGAGCCTTAAGCCAACTTTTTCACTCTCCACTTTCACTTTTATCAAGAAGCGTTTGAGTTCCTCTTCACTTTCTGCCGTAAGGGTGGTGTCATCTGCATATCTGAAGTTATTGATATTTCTCCTGGCAATCTTGCTTCTAGCTTGTGTTTCTTCCAGTCAGTGTTTCTCATGATGTACTCTGCATAGAAGTTAAATAAGCAGGGTGACAATATACAGCCTTGGCTTCCTCCTTTTCCTATTTGGAACCAATCTGTTGTTCCATGTCCAGTTCTAACTGTTGCTTCCTGACCTGCATACAGATTTCTCAAGAGGCAGATCAGGTGGTCTGGTATTCCCATCTCTTTCAGAATTTTCCACAGTTGATTGTGATCCACACAGTCAAAGGCTTTGGCATAGTCAGTAAAGCAGAAATAGATGTTTTTCTGGAACTCTCTTGCTTTTTCCATGATCCAGCGGATATTGGCAATTTGATCTCTGGTTCCTCTGCCTTTTCTAAAACCAGCTTGAACATCAGGAAGTTCACGGTTCACGTATTGCTGAAGCCTGGCTTGGAGAATTTTGAGCATTACTTTACATACACCACATACTTTGTATCTATTCATCTGTTGATGGACATTTAGGTTGCTTCCATGCCTTGGCTATTGTAAATAGTACTGCAGTGAACATTGGGGTGTGTGTATCTTTTCAAATTAGTTTTGTCTGGATATACGCCCAGGAGTAGGATTGCTGAATCACATGGTAACTCTACTTACAGTTTTTTTAAGGAACCTCCATACATACTGTTCGCCATGCTGTACCAATATACATTCCCACCAACTGTGTAGAAGGTTCCCTTTTCTCCACACCCTCTCCAGTGTTTATTATTTGTAGAGCTTTTGATAATGGCCATTCTGACTGGTGCAAGGTGATATCTCATTGTAGTTTTGATTTGCATTTCTCTAATAATTAGCAATGTGGAGCATCTTTTCATTTGCCTGTTGGCCATCTGTATGTTTTCTTTGGAGAAATGTCTATTTAGGTCTTCTGCCCATTTTTTTGATTGAGTTGTTTGAGTTTTTATTATTGAGTTGTATGAGCTATTTGTATATTTTGGAAATTAAGCCCTTGTTGGTTATGTCATTGCAAGCTTTTTTCTGAATGTAGCTTTCAAAAAAAATCTTAGGGAATGCCCACAGGTCAAATGAATGGGGTGTTCTGACTGCCACCATGGCCAAGAGCCTGAGCCTCCCTTAGGAACAGCATCACTGCTGTAGAACCACAAGGCTCACTGGGTCATATCCCAGTGATATCCCAGCCATATCCCAGACAAGCCCAGCCCAGCTCCCTGGAAACCTCCAGGGTTCACCCAGATCATATGATGTCAGGCCATGGCTGGGCAGGAAATTGCCCTACTTTCCTGAAAGCCTCGGAGTCTTTTTCTGATCCTCCACCATCCATCCATGCATTAGGAAATACTGCTGACTTTCCTTCAAGAAGCCCCAGCCCTTCTACTAGGACTACAGTCCAAGTACTGTGAGCCTCTATCTCCTCTGCTGTACTCTTCAAGGTAAAATGTAAAACATAAATCATTTCTATAAAAACTTTAGATTCAGCTTTTCAGGTTCTCAAATGAAAAAAAAATAGCTGGAATTGCAGTGAGTCTGTGAAGATGTGGGGGTAGGACAGCCCTGCAGCAGAGAAAAGAGCTGGAGGACTTTGAGTACCTGCCTTTTGGCTGCCAGGATGGACCTGTGAGGAGAGACGAGCGTGTATCACAGGACAGGATAGAGTCTGGAAATGGACCCATGACGTGTCAACTGATGCATTTTTAGCAAAGTCACCATGGGAAAGGAAAATCTTTTCGACCATAAATGATGCAGGAACACCTGTAAAATACTATGTTTAAAAGTAAAGAAAAAAGAACCTTTACCATCAGCCTCATCCCATATACATACATTACTTCAAGGTAGGCTGTAGACTAAACGTGAAACAAAAACTGTGAAGCTTCTAGACAAAGGCGTGGGGGAAATCTTTTTGACCCTGGAGTTAGCAAACATGTTTCAGAGAGGCCAAAAAAGGGACTAATTGTAAAGGAGAAAACAAATGATAAATTGAATTTCATCAAAATAAAAATCTGTTCATCAGAAGTCACTGTTAAATGGGCAAATCACAAAGTGAGAAATTATATTCATGAAACACTTATCTGATAAAGTATTTATATATATATATATATGAACTTCAATTAATAATAATGTATAAATATATTAAATAACATATAATTTAAAATAATATTTAAATAACTGAAGATTAATTATAAAAATAGCCCAAGAAAAAGTGAGCAAAAGACTTAAAAAAGAAGATACGTGTATGAGCAGTAAATACATGGCAACATTTTTCAAATAAGTCATCAGGGAAATAGAAATCAAAACCATAATGAGATGTTACTACACACCCACCAAAATGGCTAAAATTAAGAAGCCTGAGAATACCAAGTGGTAGGAGGACATGGAATAAAAGAACTGTCCTATGTTGCTGATGGGAATGCAAAGTAATAAACCACTTTGGGAAACAAGCTTGGTGATTTCTTATAAAATTAAGAGTACACTTTCCTCTTGATCCAGCAGTCCTACTCTTGGGTATTTACTGTAGAAAAAAAAATAATAAAATTATTATTTTTATTATAAAAATAATAGATTCCACTTGAATCTGCACTTGAATGTTCGTAGCAGCTTTATTCATAATCACCTAAATCTAGAAACCACTAAATGCTCCTTCAGAAGTGAGTGGATAGAGCAAGTGTTGTATATCTATACAAAGAAATACTGCTCAGAAATTAATAAAGAAAACTGTTTGTACTACAATGTGAATGAATTCCAGAGACCTTAATCTGAGTGATGAGTCCAGACGAGTTAAGAGTACAGACTGCAGGATTCCATTTAGATGAAGTTCAAAGCATCAGCTATGTGATAGACAAAGTTCTAAAGATGCCCCCTTGATTCCCATTCCGTGCTCTGCAGTCAGACACTGATCCAGGTGCTACTGGGAATGGACTTCACAAGTCAAACTCAGGCTGCTCATCAGCTGACTTTCACATAGGGAGGTTTTCCTGGATTTTCTGGGCAGGCACAGGGTTATCTCAAGGCCACTTGAGAGTAGAATTGGGAGGCAGAGGAGTTTGATGAGGGAGGAACGGTCAGAGAGATCTGAATTGTGAAGAGGACTCCACCCACCATTACTGACTTGAAGGAGGAGGAGCCCAGAGCCAGGGAACAGGGGAGCCTCGGAACTGACAGTGACCTCCTGTCAAGACTCCATGCAGCTTCCGAGCAGAACTGAATCCCGCCACAACCAAGAGGAGTCTGGAAGCAGATATAGCCCTGCTCACACGTTGACTGTGAGATCATCAGTAGATGATGTACAAGCTGTGTGATCATTTGTTACAAAGCGATAGGAAGCTACCATAGAGGGACTGGGAAAGGACGTGATTCCTTCCTGGAGTGATGAACATGGTCTAGGCCTGACTGTGGCATGGTTTCACATGTGGGCACTTAGCAAAACTATGGAACTCAACATGAATCTGGGCATTCATTCCACAGTGTGTACATGATGGCACGGAAGTGTTAAAGACTCAAGAGGGTCAGAACATTTTTTCTGCAGCTGCCAATCAGCTGATGGTCGTGTTGCTCCCAAAACAAAATCCCATGACTCTGCAGCACTAACTCTATGCACAGGCTGCCTTGCTCCTCAGTAGACATGTGGACACACAGGCCCACAACAGGGGCTGACCTCGCTGTTCTAATGCCCAACAATGCTGTCCTCCAAAGGGCCTCAGGACTCCTTCCTTATTTCTTTGGATTTCTCACTTTATTAGGGAACTGTTTGGTACCAGAATGCTAAAGCAGCACAGAGTAGGCACCTCTTGAATCCTGTGGAGTGAATGCACAGGCCTCCTGGGTGGGTGCAGTATCCTATCCTAGCCTTCAGACCTTACACAGACTGTGGGTCTCCAGCGTACATCCAACTGTGCCATCACCCTCACCTACTTCTTTCTCCTGGACACCTTGCCTTCTCCACCGCGGAACCTGGGAAGGGTGCAGGCACTGCCCTCAGCTGTTTGAATGTGTTCTAGGCTCAATGGCTCACTCTGCGAAGCTAGTCCTCCTCCAGGGCCCTTGCTCCCCAGGAAAGAACCTGGCTGCAGTGTGATGCCTGGACCCTGGTGACTGAGACAGACCCCATTCCCAGCCTTGGACTATGCATACACTATGGGAGGGAGCTAGTAGACCTCCTGGTAGGATTGGATGGAAAGAACTAGAAGGCTTTCTCAGAAAGCACAAATTAAGACTTCTCCCTGAGACTAGGTTGGCAAACATCCAAGAGGCATAAAGTGATTTATTTCTTAGCTCTCCAGGATTCAGTTTGATTTTAGTTTTTAAAAGCTACCTTGGGAAATTTTAACAGAAACAATTAAACAGAAAGGAGTAAATTTATTTTTTAACAACTATGCAGCTCCAGGGCAAAGAACACAGAGCCAGGGCCACTCAGGGTGGACAGTCACCGACATTAGAAAGTCAGCAAAGCAGACTTGAATTTTCAAGACTGAATCTTTCCTTTGGACAGTTGACTGTCTTTGATTTTATGAAAAGCAGTATCAAGATTCTTTTTAAAATATGGTTTCAAGCTCAAAGGCTAGAAACAACAAGATTCTATTGTATAGTGCAGGAAACTATATTCAGTATCCTGTAATAACCTGTAATGGAAAAGAATCTGAAAAAGGATACATGTATTTGTATAACTGAATCACTTTGCTGTACAGCAGAAATTAACACAACGTCGTATATCAAGTATACTTTAATAAAATAAACTTAAAATAAAAATGATCAAAGGCCAGGAGATCTTACTTTAGTTGATGAAGCTGCTGCGACTGATGATGATTTCAGTAAGAAGCATGAGGCTGACTGCAGACAAGATGAGAAGATTGAGTCTCAAGAATGCTGTCTGCAATGTCAAGTTTTATCTGGACAGGTCTTCATCTTTGGTGAAGCAGTAGTAGGGACAGTATGGCTTAGACACCAGGCAGAGTGGCAGGCAGAGTGTGTGACTGGGTACAAGATGACCACTAAATTTGTCTGTCTTTCAAATCAAGTGATCTTTAAAAAAAAAAAAAAAAGCCCATCTGAGACTGAAATCAAATTATGCATTTTTTCAATCCCACCCGAGTTTTTGGTCCTCTCTGGTCATAACCTGCAGCCAGCCCCCCGACCCCTGTTGTATTAGTGAGCTGAGGATGTCCTCTGTAGAGGCTCTGAGGTTGGTTGGTTCTTCACTGCAGGCAAAGACCTGGGAGCCTCAAAGTCTGCCCACCAAGACTCACATTTTTACACATCCAGTTGTTTTAAAGATACCCTGAGTGAGCAAGCCGTTAGCCATTGAGAGCCTGCCTGCTTTGCCTTCCTTGCAGAAGATCCCCCAGCATCTGCTGGCTGTTGATAAAGCTGGAGCCTATGGCTGTAAGACCCCAAGCTGCTGCTGCCTTTCAGACCTCCCTGACTATCCAAGACTACCCAGGCTGCTGAGCAATGTCACCTAACACAGAAGCCTCCACTCTATCCCCGTCTCCCCCTCCCCAGTAGTCCCCTCCTCTTCTGAGCTGAGACAACCGGATAGCCTCTGGACAGCCTCCTGCCAGCAGATGCATTGCCCCGTGAAGCCGGTCTGTGCCCCTGCACTTCCTGCTTATATCTTTTTCCTTCAATCAGCCCCACGTCTCTGAGGCCCCCACACCTCTGCACAATTCTGTGGTAGTGGGTGATTCTACAAGTCTCTGAGCTTTCACATATGCTGTTCCTCTTCTAGCCTGCACTCCCTGCTCTTGATTAATGGGGGCATCACTGTGCAGAACCCCGCCCCCAGCTCTCTGTCCACACCTCTCAGCCATCCCAGTCCACAGCATCAGCTCACATGGCTGTCTTACCTCTGCACTGTTGGCCTCTTAAAAGCACACATAGGTCCTTACATTTCTATCATCAGCGCCTGGGATGTGTTGGGAACTGGGGGTCTGCTGAAGACTCCCCGTAGTGCAGTGTCAGGGCAGGCCCTGTCCTGAACTTCTGGCTGCTCATTTTAGAGGTCGCTTCAGCTGCTCTGAGGGCATTTCATCATGCACTCGCATCCTTGTTTAGATTAGTCGTGTTCTGAGCATAGAGAGCCCAAGCACCTGGACATACTAGAAAGTTACACTTTGTTTATAAGCTCTGGAGTGTGTGAGACCCCAAAATAGAACTTCTCAGGCTATAAGTTCTTAGTCGTTTATATATATTCATACAACACTGTAATAATTAATAATAGTAATTCAACAAATGAAATTAAAAGACACTTAACTCCTTGGAAGGAAAGTTATGACTAACCTAGACAGCATATTAAAAAGCAGAGACATTACTTTGCCAACAAAGGTCCGTCTAGTCAAGGCTATGGTTTTTCCAGTAGTCATGTATGGATGTGAGAGTTGGACTATAAAGAAAGCCGAGCGCTGAAGAATTCATGCTTTTGAACTGTGGTGTTGGAGAAGACTCTTGAGAGTCCCTTGGACTGCAAGGAGATCCAACCAGTCCATCCTAAAGGAGATCAGTCCTGGGTGTTTATTGGAAGGACTGATGAAGAAGCTGAAACTCCAATACTTTGGCCACCTCATGCGAAGAGCTGACTCATTTGAAAAGATCCTGATGCTGGGAAAGATTGGGGGCAGGAGGAGAAGGGGACAACAGAGGATGAGATGGTTGGATGGCATCATTGATTCAATGGACATGGGTTTGGGTAGACTCCGGGAGTTGGTGATGGACAGGGAGGCCTGGCGTGCTGTGGTTCATGGGGTCGCAAAGAGTCAGACACGACTCAGTGACTGAACTGAACTGAATTCAACAAATGAATTATTATCTGCTCTATATATAGAAATCATTTTCTTTCATTCAGTCCTTGTATATACATGACCAAATTGAAAGTTGTCTTTTCAGCATTATTTTATTATTATATTTAAAAATTTACTAACTAGGTGATATTTCACATCATTACAACACTGGGAGTTTCAATATTTACTTCACAGGCTAACACAAAATACTATCACTCAATGCTAAAATTAAATGTTTCACTTGCTTTTCTATATTATTTAACCAATTGTCCAAAGTGGTTCAGTTCAAAATTCATTTTAGTTTCTGAATATGTGCATATTTGTTCCAAACAAAACCAAAGGGAGCTAGTTAGTTACCTAGACAAACAAATCATGTTTACCCAGCTTTCAGGTAAACCGAGACCTGCATTTTAATGCTAATTAAATTAATTCAAATGTTAGTATGAATTCATCAAAGAAAATTAAGAGAATACAATAAAATGAGGTAATAAAAGCCACTTATGTTCCTACCCTTTAAAGCAGCATTCCTTGACCTTTTTGGCACCAGGAACCAATTTCATGGAAGACAATTTTTCCACAGAAGGGATGTGTGTGGAGGGATGGTTTCAGAATGATGCAAGTGCATTACATTTATTGTGTAATTTTTGCTTCTGTTGTTATTACATTGTGATACATAGTGAAATAATTGCATAATTCATCATAATGCAGAATCGGTGGGAGCCCTAGAGCTTGTTTTCCTGCAACTAGATGGTCCCATCTGGGGATGATGGGAGACAGTGACACCCAAAGTGTGTTGCTTATGTCCAGTCTACTCCATAATCTTGTTTTGGTGGCTGTCATTGCAGGAAACTCTGCTTCACAAAGTAGAATGTGGAAATGGAAGCAGGCTTTTCAGTGATTTTGTGGCAATCTCAGGATATTCCACTTTGACTTTAATGAAGAACATATGGAGATTTGAAGTTGTCTCAAACATACTTTTATGGCTGCTGTCATTTGCGATCTCAAGCAGTTGATCCTCTTCTAGCATGGACAAAGCCAGTTCACCTGACTTACTCACAAATGGGTCCTAGATATAGTCCTTCCCATTCTTTTGTGATTGGGAAGTAATGCTCAAACTCTTTTGAAAGCTGAGATAGGTGATCATGCACCAGCTGGGAGAAGGAAGGTCCTGGCTCAGTCTCTCAAAATCTCTGCTAAGGTTTGAAACATGTCAAAATCCCTGTGGTCACTCATTGCCCCTATAATTCTGGTTTGGCTTTGAATGCAGCCACTTTATCTGCTGACCTGAATTGAACACAGTTGTCATTCTCCCTGCAGGGACAGATTGAGTTTGTTGAGCAGGCTGAATATGTCACACAAGTAAGCAAGTTTTGTGACCAATTCTGTGTCACTGAAATGTTTTACCAGTGCTGACTGTTTTTCAAAAAGAAATCTCTGGAGCCGCTCTCATAACTCAAAAGCGCCGGCCAGTAATCTACTTTTAGAAAGCCATCTCACTTCTGTGTTAAGAGAAGATGTGTGTGCTCTGTGTCCATATCTTCACAGAGCTGCATGAACAGATGTGAGTTAAGGGCATGTACTTTAATGTGGTTGATAATTTTAATCATATCCTGAAAAATGCTGCTAAGTTCAGGTGACATTTTTCAGGTAGTCAGCATTTCTCTATGGATGACACAGTGCATAGACCCACATTCAGAGGCAACCTCTTTGACCTGATTAGTAAAACCAGAAGGCCTTCAAGTCTTGGCAGCCACTCCATCTGTGCATATACCAGCACAAAATGATCAATTCCATTTTCCTGATGTGATCATTCAAAGACTTGAATAGTTGTGCAGCCATGACATTGGTTGGCAACAAAAGTGCACATAACATATCCTCAGGCACATCCCCCAGAAAAATATAAGCACAAAGACAAGCATTGTTGCCTTATTGTCAACACTGGTAGACTCGTCAACCTGGATTGTGTACGACAGTGACTCATTAATCCCCTCTAACAACTGTGCCTCATATCGTCTGTTAGTTCCTCAACTTGTCTATTTCATCAGTGGTGCTGAAAGAGGAATACATGCCACTTTTTGAACTGAAGACACTCATAAAAGTTCACAAAAAATGTCCTTAGCAACACATTTGATGAAGTGGTGGCCTTCACTAATTTCTTCTGTTCTTCATGTTTGTTTGTTTTTTGTTTCTGCTTTTGAAAAACTCGAAAGGATTGTCTTTTAATCCAGGGTGCTTGGCTGCCATGCGGCAAAGCAGTTGCCATGTGGCAAGGTTTCGTTGGATAGCCGGTAGCCACATATTATATAAAGTGGGCTTGGAGAATGTGAATCACCTGTTACAATAAACCCATAATTTAAGTAGGCATGTGTATGTGCTCTCTTCAGTCATGTCGCACTCTTTGCAACCCTACAGACCATAGCCCGCCAGGCTCCTCTGTCCATGGGATTGTCCAGGCAAGAATACTGGAATGGTTACCATGGCCTTCTCTAGGGGATCTTCCTGACTCAGGGATTGAGTCTGTGGCTCTTAAGTCTCCTGCGTTGGCACCAGGTTCTTCCACTAGCACCACCTGGGAAGCCCAATTTAAGCAGGACTCTTAGTATTTTCTTTTAAATGCAGCTTTCTTTTTGTCGGCAGCCTTAGAGTTTCCTACTGTCTCATCACTGGGTCTTCCCTCATTTTCATAAAAGCTCTCCAGCAATATTTGTTTTTTAGTCATTTTGGCTAGGGTTAGCTTGTGGGCTTACCAAAAATGTAACTGAGACAAGTACGCAGTATGTAAAAGAGGCACAGACGAAAGTGATAAATAAAACAATGGGCAGGCCAATTACAGACTAAAGTAAGTGTTGGATTCTGACTTAAACCTGCCATCAGAAGCAGCTTAATTGTCATTTGCCATTCACTGATAGGGTTTGGACATGTCTGCAAGTAGTTGATTTATCATGGCCTCTGTGCAGTCAGACCTCTCTGTTAATGATAATCTGTATTTGCAGCCACTCCCCAGCACTAGCATCCCTGCCTCAGCTCCACCTCAGATCACAAGGCATTAGGTTCTCAGAAGGAGCACACAGCCTAGATCCCTAGCATGCGCAGTTCACGGTAGGGCTCGTGCTCCTGTGAGAATCTAATGCTGCAGCTGATCTGGCCGGAGGCGGAGCTCAGGCGGTAAAGTGAGCGACAGATGGGGAATGGCTGTAAATACAGAGGAAGCTTTGCTTGCCTGCTGCTCACCTCCTACCGTCAGGCCCGCCCAGTTCCTAACAGTCCGTGGCAGGTGGGGTGGGGGGTTCGGAATCCCTGCCTTAGAGAAAATCCCAATAATGTTTTGCCATAGCCTCTTTTAGTTCTTTTTATACGTATGTACACATGCATGTATATGCAGATGTAATATGTCTATATGTGTGTATGCACATGTATACACGCCCAGGATTTGTATATATAGATATATTTTTCCCCATGTAGGACAGTGGGGACATCTAGCAGTTTACCAAATCCACCCTCTTCTCCCTGAGAGGGACTTCACCTCCGAGGCCTCCTGCCCTTGGAGGGGCCACGTGATTGGCTCCCACCACGGAAGGGTCATGACACCCTTGGAGGGGCCACGTGATTGGCTCCCACCACGGAAGGGTCATGACACCCTTGGAGGGGCCACGTGATTGGCTCCCGCCACGGAAGGGTCATGACACCCTTGGAGGGGCCACGTGATTGGCTCCCACCATGGAAGGGTCATGACACCCTTGGAGGGGCCACGCGATTGGCTCCCGCCACGGAAGGGTCATGACCGTGACAGTCACAGCCAGCACAGCCCGTCTGAGGGTGTGAGGCCTGAGGGTGACCGTGGTGGAGCAGGGGATCCATGTGTGGATTTCTGGGCTCTTCCCCTCTGGCTGAGGGGCCAGGGTCCGCACGGTAGCCTTGGGGGACATGTGTTACAGGCGGCCCCTGGGTATCCGGGGGACCATATGGAGTCTGTGTGTGAAGGGAACACACCTCTCTCTGTGAGCTACTGAACTGAGCAGGAGCCAGGGATGGGGTCCTGCCAATTACCGCAGCTTAACCTACACTAATTACTGCATTATTTTTATTAAATACTGAGACAATACAAAATCACGGTTGTCAGAGTCAATTATAAAAATAATGCACTTTTGAAGCACCCAGCTTTCAAACAGGGGAGTGGAATTTGTCATGAACTTGGAAGCCCCCGTTGGGGTTCTCCCTGACCTCATCTCATTGTCCCTCCCCTGGGGCCCCCACCACCCAGGATGTGGGTTCTCTTGCATCCCTTGTGCACCTTCAGGGTGGTACCTCCTGCATCTGTATCCCCAGTCGATATGCTGCTTCACGTTGCATGTTTTGAACTTGACATAAATAGACTGAGATGATATGAATCTTTAGGGACTTGCTTTTATCCTGCAACAGTATGCCCTGAGATCCCTGTGGGCTCTTGTATGAAGTGTAATTGATTTTTTCATCACTGCATGGCACTCCATTGTTTGAAGAGATAAAAATGTGTTGGTTCAGTCTCCTTTCGGTAGGCATTTAGGCTGTTTCTTGTTCCTACTGTTATGACCCAGGCTGCCATGCGTGCTTTTCACCAGCTCCTTGGGCATGTGGTGGGTGAAGAGGCATCTCTCTAGGGTATATTCCTCAATATAGGAATTCCTAGATATGGGATTGCTGGGACCGAGGGTCCATGGCATTTTAGACGGAATGGCTGGGAACAGCCTCTCTGATGCAGGGCACGCTGGAGCAGCGGGAGCCGGGACCCTCTTGCAATCATCCAGGTAAGAGGTGCGGCCAACCTAGGGTGGGAAGGGTGGAGGTTTTGAGAGAGGATTAAATGGAGAGACTATATTTTCAAGTAAAGCCTAAAGGATTGGCTGATGTGGGGTGTGAGAGTGAGAACGGACTAGAAGCTGACACTAGATTTTCATGTCCAAGTCGAGCTCTGTGAGGCCAGAGAGCAGAGGAAGCTCAAGCCCTGGTCTTGGGCCACGTCAGGCCTGGGATGCCCTTGGACACCTGGATTCATTTGCCTCAGCTGCTGTCACCGAGGACCAGAGACTGGATGGCTTAAACAGCAGACATTTCTTCCCATAGTTCTGGAGGCCAGGAGGTCCCAGGCCAGGGCACAGGCTGATGTGGCTGCTGGTGAAGGCTCTCATCCCATCTGGCAGACTCCAGCTGTATCCTCACATGGCCTTTCCTCTGTGCTCTCATGGGGTGAAGAGGGCGAGATCTCTGAGGCCACTTTCTCTTCTTATAAGGACACCAGCCCTGTTAGATCAGGGTCCCAATCTTTATGATCTAGTATAACTTCCATTTCCTTCCTGTCTCCAAATGCAGTCACCTTGGGGATTAGGGCTTCAATATATGAATTTTGAAGGGGCACAGCAGTCCCCAAGGTGAAACGCTGAATTAGGAGCTGACCCAGGGACGGAAATCCAGGGGAGGTCAGTACTCAGAGGGTGTTTACTGGGAGGAGCCAATGTGACACCCAGAGAGTGGGCATGGATGGGGAAGAGAAGTGGCCCCAGGGCTGGAGGCGTGTCAGCAAGCAGAGGCCAAGAGGCCTAGAAGGATCCAGAGAGGGAGACCCAAAAGGGCCATGAGTGGGAAGGAAGCCGACCAGAGCCAGAGTGTGATATCCTGTCACGGTGCCCCACACAGGATGTGGTCAAAGAAGAGAGTGATTGCCTCTGCGTTCCTGTGGGAGCCATGGGTGCAGGTGACAAGGGTAGCATGGGCGAGAGGTGGGAGCGCCATGGAGCATGGTGGCTGCTCCTCTTGCAGCCTTGCAAACCTTGCATGAGTGCTTCTCATTTAGGAACCTGGAGCCTGTCAGGAAAGCAGTCTTAAAGTGTCGTTGCATGCTTCTTCCCCATTTCTGGAGGAGAATGAAGGAAGAGAAGGGCGCAGGGGAGGCAGCCGCTGCTCTCTGGCAATCTCTGCTGCTTTGTCCAGTCCCCATCCACACGCATCCTTTGATGCACATCGAAATGAGCAGGCAACTCCACACCATCCAGCATGTGGCTGAAGATGCTTCACTTCTCACAAACTGCAGAGACACCAACTCCATGAGGCGCAAGACCCATCTGGAACTTTGCTCATCCCTCACCCGGTTGGCTTGTGACCATCTTTGATGAACTGTAACTTGAGGAATGAATTAAGAGTTTATTCACACTTAGCCTTCTGTATGTTCTGTGACAACGAAGGGAGAAGAGTACTCTTTGGTTCATCTTACCATAGATAAATAACAAAGCAAAGGAGAAAATCTGCAAATCATCGTGGCCTTGAACCTGGCCCCTGGCAGACATTCTGGTTTGAGTGTTTGTAACACCTGCCCTGCTCCACTTCCCACTCACCCAGCACCCAGACCTTCACATTCAGAGTCTGTGCCATTAACTCAGTATTGTTTTCTGCCATTCACATGCTGGGCAATTGCTGGTTTAACAGTTGTGAAATTTACTCTGCACTTCATTCAAATTTCTGCTGGCAAAAATCTTGTAGTTCTTTTGATGTCTGTGGGACCTCGTCCCAGGCCATCTTCCTAGGTACAAATCTGAAAACTAAAAAGAGCTGGGCACACCTTCACAGACAAGGTCACTGCTGGGTCTTCAGAAAACAGGGTACTAGCCTCAGTCATGGAGAAGGCGATGGCACCCCACTCCAGCACTCTTGCCTGGAAAATCCCATGGACAGAGGAGCCTGGTGGGCTGCAGTCCATGGGGTCACAAAGAGTCGGACACCACTGAGCAACTTCACTTTCACTTTTCACTTTCATGCATTGGAGAAGGCAATGGCACCCCACTCCAGTACTCTTGCCTGGAAAATCCCATGAACAGAGGAGCCTGGTGGGCTGCAGTCCATGGGGTCACAAAGAGTCGGACACCACTGAGCGACTTCACTTTCACTTTTCACTTTCATGCATTGGAGAAGGAAATGGCAACCCACTCCAGTGTTTTTGCCTG
The DNA here is from genome assembly GCF_029407905.1 of Bubalus kerabau. Taxonomy (NCBI): domain Eukaryota; kingdom Metazoa; phylum Chordata; class Mammalia; order Artiodactyla; family Bovidae; genus Bubalus; species Bubalus kerabau. The sequence goes on from NC_073642.1 coordinate 30,730,937, forward strand.
GAGAATCCCAGGGACAGCGGAGCCTGGTGGGCTGCCGTCTATGGAGTCACACAGAGTTGGACACAACTGAATCGACTTAGCAGCAGCAGCAGCAGCCTCAGTCAAGGGAGGAGGGGCCGCTTCTGCTGGCTCAGGAGACTCAAGGCCCCCACATTCATCAGAACCTATCTCAGTGTTCTCAGGATCTCATGCAGCTGTCAAGCCCTCATTCTTTCTGCTCACTGTCCGACCCCATTTATGGGAATCCTGGCAAAACTTTAAGCTTGCACAAATCAGCCACTCGAAGCATCAAAAAGGTCTGAATTTGGAATCAACAGCATAGCTATATGAACTCAGAGGTTCCTAAAGGGTGTTCTGACTCCACAGCTGTACCTGGAGCTGAGCCGCTCATCCCTTTTTACCCAGTGTGGTTGCCTGGTGCAGCAGGAAGGAGAGCCCCTCACAGTCCTGTTGGTTCTCCCACAGCAGCCAAGAACCAGTTTCATCTCTGTGCTTCTGCATTCCTGGCACCGTGCCCAGTACCACCTGTACCCATTAGCATTGGGTGAAGAAGATGGAAGTCACTCCAGCATTCCCAGAAGGGATGGAAGCTAGAGGTTTAGGAAGTTGCAGAAGTGGTGCCCTGGCAGGAGCTGTGCTCGGTGGGGAGAGGAGTCACCAGCACTCACTGGGCATCCTCCTTGCAGTCTCAGTAGTCTAGGATCACCTCAAGCACCAACTACTCAGTGGCCAGATCACCCCAGCAGGCATGTCTCAGGGGGCTGCCCCAAACCTCCAGCCAGCCTCACGCCTGCAGGCTGCTCAGACATCTGCTGACAGTGCTCCAGAGAAAACTGGCCTGAGCTGCTCCTCCAAATCTTATATGAACACCTCTTACTGGAGAGCATCCCAGATCAGTGACCAGGACAGGGCTTCCAGGAGCAGCTCCGTGGGTTCCTCTCCTGTGTTACAGGCAGGGTGTGCGACGGCATCAGGCAAAAAGGCATGTGGATGCTGGGTGTGGACCAGGCAGGGCTGGTCCTTCTGTTGCCAACGGTGATTGTACCGAACACACCTTTCATTGCAGTGCTTTTCTGTCAACAGTCCTTCGGTGAAACCCCCTCACATCAGTTTTGTGTGCACATCCATTCTCTTTAGTGGCTGAGTCATTTCCAGACATGGATTGCCGTAACTCAGCCAGCCATTTGATGAGTCAGCTTGGTCCTGAATGCCTCCCTCCCACCTCCCTCCCTGAAGATCAAACACTGGGAGCACTCCCAGCTCTCCGTTCTCTGTCACTCGTGGGGGAGGGCGTCTCGTCTCACCTGTACTGCTGCAGGCACCCCCTAACGTTCCTTCTGCCTTCAACTTGGCCCAGTTCCAATGGTCTCTCCTATTTCACCGGAGTAATTGTTCTTAAATGCAAACACTTAATTTTTCTACAGTAGAAATGCCACCCTTTTAGATTGTCACAGAACCCCTGTTTGAGTTTCCTGAGACATACAGCAGATAACCATTGACTGTTTTACATATGGTAATGTAAGTTTCCATGTTACTCTTTGCATACATCTCACCCTCTCCTCCCCTCTCCCCATGTCCATATGTTCTTTATATCTGTTTCTCCATTTCTGCCCTGCAAATAAATTCTTTGGTACCATCTTTCTAGATTCCATATATACACATTAGTATTTTCCTGTGGTCATGTATGGAAGTGAGAGTAGGACTGTGAAGAAGGCTGAGTGCTGAAGAATTGATGCTTTTGAACGGTGGTGTTGGAGAAGACTCTTGAGAGTCCCTTGGACTGCAAGGAGATCCAACCAGTCCATTCTGAAGGAGATCAGCGCTGGGTGTTCTTTGGAAAGAATGATGCTAAAGCTGAAACTCCAGTACCTTGGCCACCTCATGCGAAGAGTTGACTCATTGGAAAAGACTCTGATGCTGGGAGGGATTGGGGGCAGGAGGAGAAGGGGACAACAGAAGATGAGATGGCTGGATGGCATCACTGACTCAATGGACGTGAGTCTAAGTGAACTCCGGGAGTTGGTGATGGACAGGGAGGCCTGTGTGCTGCGGATTCATGGGGTCACAAAGAGTCGGACATGACTAAGCGACTGAACTGAACTGAACTGATACACTATTTATCTTTCTCTTTCTGACTTACTTCACTCCATATAGTAGGCTCTAGATTCATTCACCTCATTAGAACTGACTCAAACACATTCGTTATGGCTGAGTAATATTCCATTGTGTATATGTACCACAACATCTTTATCCATTCATCTGTTGATGGACATCTAGGTTGCTTCTATGTTCTAGCTATTGTAAATAGTGCTGCAATGAACAATGGGATGCATGTGTCTTTTTTCAATTTTGGTTTCCTCAGGGTATATGCCTAGGAGTGGGATTGCTGGGTCATATGATGGTTTTATTCCTAGTGTTTTGAGGAATCTCCATGCTATCTTCCATAGTGGCATAGATATTTTTCTACAATAAAAATCTGATCCAGCCCCACTCCTATTGAAAATGCTTCAGTGACTGGTCTTTGCCCCCAGGATAAAGTCCAGACTTCATGGCACACTTCACAAGACCCTTCAAGGGATGCTCTCTCTCAACATTTCCCTCTCCCTGAATCCTTCAGCTTCACTAACAAGGCCTCTCCTGACTCCTCCCCTCTGGGCTTTACTCAAATGTAACTGCCGTCAGTGCTCAAATGTGCCGGATAATGATACTTCCAGGTTTATTCAAGTGCTGTCCTCTCCCTGCTCACCTCCTCCTGACTCTGCCAAAATAGCTTTACTCTGCTCTGAGGTCTCAGCCTAAGTGAGACATCCTCCAGAAAGCACCTCTGATCATCCTCCCAGCCTGAGTTAGAGCCTCGCCTAGGTCCCTTGTCAGACCCTGATTCATGCACAACACTTAGGTCTCATTGTTGTCCTCTGACCTCCTGTCTCTCTTCTCTGCATTAGTTAGCTGGTTGCTGGCAGTGATCTATCCAAACACTTACTCAGGCTCTTTATTTCCCCCTCACTCAGCCTTCTTAGCCCTTGGCCTTTCCATGTTCATGCTTGTTACCTCATGTTTGCAGCCCCAGGTATCACGTCTGCGTTGTAGTCAGTAAGAGTGGGGAACAGCACAAGGCGGCTCACCTCTTACGTCTATATAAAAATTCTTTTCAGACACCTCCCAGCAGAGTTTGGCCCAGATCTGAGCACTGAGGAATGACATCTAGAGATTTAGTGAAGGAGGAAGAGGTGCTATTTAGAGGAAAAGAATAGAGCAGCATTGGAATAAGAGAATGCAGTGCCTTTGAAGAAGTGAGAGTGGCAGACACCATGCTGTGCGTTAGATACTGCTTCTCCCACCACCGGAAAAGAAGAGGGAATCAGGAAGGATGGAGAGGTCAGCTCTGGAATGGATACAGAGCAGTGACCTTGGATTTATCTGCATCAAGGTTGTCGGTCATCTTGAAAACAGCTGCTTTGTAGAGCAGTGCTCACAAAAGCCATCTTGCGGCAAGTCAGAGAGTGAAAGGTCACAAATGTAACATCTCTTGTCCTCCAACCTCTGTTTAAATTGTCTGCACATACTATAGTTGGTAACAGAATACAAAATAGTGCTAGTAAGTTTTTTATTAATACATCCAAAATATCAGTCATATAAAATTTTTATATTATGATTTGTTATATTTGGACAAACTTCTGGTGAGCTATAACCTCTTGGAAAATTAGTTGAGGCAGCCTTTGGACTAATTTCCTGCTACATATTTCTGTAAAAATAAACTAACTAAAACTAACTGTATAATTACCAGTTCACTTAGAGGACTGGGTATTTCCATTGGTTCTTTCGGTTTCTGTCTGCATTTAATAGCCAGGAAATTCAATATTGTTGCCTGCAAAACATAAATGAGATCTTCAGCTTATGGTAATATGGCAGACAAAACATTATAGGAAAGTTTTCACTCTAAAACACTTAAAATATGGGTAATTTACCTTAAATCCTTTTGAAATTTTATTTACTGTTTGTTTTAGATAACTAATGTATTTGAACAGTTCAAAACTTAAAAGAAAAAGACACTTAAAGCATTGAACCCCCTTCTGGGCTGTCTACCCAATTCCTCCCTGACCCGTTAGTTTCTTATTTACCCTTCCAACCTTTGTGTAAACAGATGAAAGTAAACATTTATATATATATTTTTTCTGTCCTTACTGAAAATGTGGCATTATGAATATTTCCCACCTAGCTTATTTCACTCCTAGGGTATGCTGGAGACCTTCCCGTGGCCCCTTCGTTATTCCTTGATGCACATCAGAACATTATGTCGGGGGGAGTGGACTGTAGTTTATTTAAATATTCTCTTATAAGTGGGCATTTAGCTCATTTCATTATTTTACTGTTATAAACAGTGCTGCAATGACCATCTTGTACCTACTGCATATTTATTATTGTTTAATCGCTAAGTTGTGTCCAACTCTTTTGTGACCCCGTGGACTGCAGCATGTCAGGCTTCCCTGTCTTTCAACATCTCCTGGAGCTTGCTCAAACTCATGTCCATTGAGTTGGTGATGCCATCCAACCATCTCATCCTGTGTTGTCCCCTTCTCCTCCTGCCTCCAGTCTTTCCCAGCATCAGGGTCTTTTCCAGTGAATCAGCTCTTCACATCAGGTGGCCAAAGTACTGAAGCTTCAGCATCAGTCCTTCCAATAAACACCCAGGACTCATCTCCTTTGGGTGGACTGGTTGGATCTCCTTGCAGTCCAAGGGACTCTCAAGAGTCTTCTCCAGAACCACAGTTCAAAAGCATCAATTCCTTGGTGCTCAGCTTTCTTTATGGTCCAGCTCTCACATCCATACATGACTACTGGAAAAACCACAGCTTTGACTATAAAGACCTTTGTTGGCAAAGTAATGTCTCTGCTTTTTAATATACTGTCTGGGTTTGTCATGTTTATAGGCATTTCTGTAAGATAAATTCCCAGAAGTGGGGTGGCTGAGTCACAGGATGAGGGTGTTGTAGTTTTGGTGAATCCTGGAAAATTGCTTTGCTTGCTTGCTTGGGGAATATATCATTCCATGCTTTCTCCAGCCAGCAGCTAAGCAAGACTATTCACCCCCTAACTTGGTAACCAGGTGGTTGCCAACTTTTGTATTTTGACCCTCTGATATGTGTAAAATGGTTTCACAGATTTTTTTTCTAATATATTTGTAAATTGCATTTCTTTTGTGAATAAAATCAAGCATCTTTTCATATGTTTCTTATGTTTCATGGATGTTTATAATTCTTTTTTTGTGAGCTCTCTGTTCATGTCCTTTGCCTATGTGTCTTTTGAATACTTAGTCTTTTTTTCTTTATTGGTTCCAGGCAAAAAACATACACACTGCACACTCACACACACGCACCACACATGCACCACGCAGGAGAAAACAGAGACATGCCACCTCTCGTATCTGCTCTGTGTGCCCATGGGGAGCCATGGCTGCTTGTGGCTCACAGCTAAGGCCTCCACAGGTGTCATCCCAACCAGAGGATGTCACCTCCCCCAAGACTCTACCCTCCTGGGGGGACTCCCATCCAGTGCCTTCTTTATGTCCAAGTGTAACAGCTCAACCCCTTCCTGATACCCACCAGGGTTCTTAGCCTTCCCCAATCAAAAAAAGTTGACTAGAGACCAGACAAGAAAAGCAGGCAAGGTTTTATTGGAATCCCTGCTGCTGCAGGTGGGAGCAAGAATAAACAACAGGTTCCTGTGCTCACTGGCTTGCTAAGTGAGGGGTAAGCGTGTTCCTTATATGAGGTGAGGGTAGGGGTATATGTGTGTGCAGGGGGCATGTGCAGTAGCCTGCTTTGGCTCTCTTTAGAAGTGGCAGTTTGGTTTTTCTGTCTTTTGTATCTTTTTGTCCAGAATTTGCCCTAACTGCAGGAAGTAGCAGTTCGGTTTTCTGTCTTTTGTATCTTTTTGTCCAGAATTTGCCCTGACTACACCTGCATGGGGTTGTTTTTAGTCCCATACAGTTTCTTTGTATATTATTGCTTGAGGAGAGATGTCCAGGTACAAGTATTGCAGCACTGAAGCTAAGGGTCCCAGATTCCAGCCTATCCCATTACCACAGAGTGGACATCTCTGAAGGCCACCCCCACTCCCATGCGCCCTGCCAGTTCAGCCGAGGCCCTGTTGCACCTTCACCCCCCACAGCGTGCCTCCCCTCATATTTTCTCATGAACAGACCTACCTCAAAGATGATGCCTCTTATGTGACAGAAGTTGCAAACATTTTCCCAGTGACATTTGCCTTTTGATATTTTGTATAAATAGAAGTCTCCCTGGGATTTCCCCTTACATTGCATGGTTTTGTCTGATTGTTCATGGATCAGTTATTGAGGTGGTGGGGTGGGTTGGAGGCCTGGAAGTGCCCCTCCCCACTCGCTGCTGTTATGTTTCAGAGCCCCCTGGTTATTCTTAGTTTACCAAATGAACGTTAAACTCTACATGTCTGACTCCAAGAAGGAAAAAAAAATGCTTATATTTATGAGGTCAGGTTAAATTTACAAATTAGCTATGAAGAAATGGTGATATTGAGTCTTCCAAACTAAGAACATAGTGTATGCAGTTCTACTTTTTTGCCTTTTGGGGATATCATAATTATTCCACATATGTGTTTTACATATCTCTTTTAAGTTCATTTCTCAGTATTTTTCTTTTAGTTTCCACTATGAATGGAATATTATCTTCCATTATGTCTTCTAACTTATTTTTGTTTATATTTGAAGGCTATTTTTCATGTATGTCAATTCTGTATCCTTTGTATTGGCGCTATTCACAGACTATGTCCAGCTCTCTGCCTCCCTCTAGTGGGAACGTGGATGCATTACTCCTCCTGGCCCCTGTGGCTGGATGGGCCCTTTGATGAGTTTTTGCCATGGGGTTGTGAAAAGACTGTAGTGCTCAGAGGGATTGGGGGCAGGAGGAGAAGGGGATGACAGAAGATGAGATGGCTGGATGGCATCACCGACTCTATGGACATGAGTTTGAGTGAACTCTGGAAGTTGGTGATGGACAGAGAGGCCTGGCGTGCTGCTATTCATGGGGTCGCAAAGTCAGACACGACTGAGCAACTGACCTGAACTGTGAACCCAAATGAGGTGACACTTCTGAGTCAGAGTGTTTAATCCTTAGTTGGAGATGCTCCAGGGCTTTCTGTCCCTCTGACAGACTGAAGGGCAGTTTTTAAGAGTAGCTGCAGAACTGGAGCTGACCCACAGCAGATTTTTGGGCTGAGCAGAAAAGCAAACCTTTGTTGTGGTGGTCTCCCAGGTTTGGAGGCTGTTGCCATAAAATAGCAGGCATTCTGTGAATAGCCCATGTCAGTGTGCTTATCTTAGTGTCTCAGAGTAATTTCTGGTTTAGAGTTTTTACTTTTTATCTAATATGCATATATTCATCTTTCTTGTGTCTTGTTGTAATATGTGCCTGGGATTTGTTTTAACCGGGTCTAGTAAGACACACACACACACAGAAATGACTGTCATGAAGCAAGAAAGTTTCCCTCCCAGTTCTGTAGAGGCGGGAGTCCTAGCACACAGGGCCACCCGTGGAAGCATCAGGGTCAGAAAGCAGAGGGAGAGAGGGGAGCACGTGGACACAAGATATGCTCTTGTTCCTGCAAGAAGGAGCGGGCAAGGCAGGGTAGCTGGTTTAGGAGTGACTGATTGAGTCACTTCAGCAGGCTGCAGTGTGCAGAGGCTGCCCCTGAGCCATCTTTGGCCCTGCACGATTGCCCAGAGCAGGAGGGCCTGACAGAGGAGGTGCTTGGGGCTGTGGGCTCTGGATTGGCTTGCTTTCCTTACTGAAAGGCATACTTGCTGGGGAGTCACTTGTTGTTACTAAAAACTGAGAGTTCTGGGAAGAGTGAGCTCTCACAGGTCAACAAGACCTCAAAAATACAGAAATTAAACAGTATGATTAATCCATCTCCACTATGAACAGAACTCCTTAGCATTATAAAGTGGCCTTCTTCATCTTCTGTAATGCCTTTTGGCCTAAATTCAGCTTTATTTGAGGTAAGATTATGACCACCTATATTGCCTTCTGTTGTTGTTATGATTATTATTATTGTTTTATATCTGCCTGGTAAACCTGATAAACCATGGTTCCTCCCCTTTAGTTATAACCTTTCTGAATCACTTCACTCTGAATATAGCCCCCATATACAGCACAAGTTGGTCCTTGCTTTTTAAAGTAATATGAAAAATCCTTTTCTTTAACTAGCTGCATTAAACCTATTTAAATTTATTGCTATGACAGATATGGTTGGTCTTAATTCTGTCATATTTTCTATTTATATATAAATATTTAAATGACTTTCACTATATTTTATTAGCTTTTTATTTTAAAATGTTTTTTCTGCTGTTTAGACCACTTACATTTTTTATCTAGTGTTTACTTTTTAAAATTCTACTTTTATGTACTGCTATCCTCTTTCCCTTTTTCCTTTGTTTAATGTAATTATTTTTTATTGAAGTATAATTAATTTACAATATTATGTTAGTTTCAAGTGTACAGCAAAGTGATTCAGTTATACATATATATGTATTATTTTTTGAGATTCTTTCCATCGTATGTTATTAGAAGATATTAAGTATAATTCCCTGTGCTATACAGTAGGTCCTTGTTGTTTGCCTATTTTATATATAGTAGTGTGTATATATTAATTCCAAACTTGCAGTTTATCTTTCCCCCCATCCCATTGTCTCCTTTGGTAACCGTAAGTTTGTTTTCTTTGTCTGTGAATCTGTTTCTGTTTTGTAAATAAGTTCATTTGTATCTTCTTTTTTACAGTCTGCATATAAGTGGTGTAATGTGGTATTTGTCTTTCTCTGACTGACTTAGTCTGAGGATCTCTAGGTCCATCCATGTTGCTGCAAACAGCATTATTTCATTCTTTTTGTGGCTAAGTAATATTCCATTGTGGGGCTTCCCCGGTGTCTCAGTGGTAAAGAATCGCCTGCCACTGCAGGAGACACGGGTTCAATCCCTGGGTCGAGACGATCCTCTGGAGAAGGAAATGGCACCCCACTCCAGTATTCTTGCCTGGGAAATCTCACAGACAGAGGAGCCTGGCAGTCTACAGTCAGTGAAGTTGCCAAGAGTCAGATATGACTGAGCAACTAAACAACAAAATATTCATATATGTATATATACACACACACATACCACATCTTCTCTACCCATGTCAGTGGACATTTAGGTTGCTGCTCTGTCTTCGTTATTGAAAAGAGTGGGGCTATAAACATTGGGGTGCATGTATCTTTTCAAATTAGAGTTTTCTTCAGATATGCCCAGAGTGGGATTGCAGGATCATATGGTAAGTCTATTTTTAGTTTTTTTTAAGGAACCTCCATACTGTTATCCACAGTGGCTGTACCAATTTATATTCCCACCAACAGTGTAGGAAGGTTCTCTTTTCTCCACACCCTCTCCATCATTTATTGTTTGTAGATTTTTTGATGATGGCCATTCTAATCAGTATAAATTGATACCTCATTGTAGTTTTGATTTGATTTGCATTTCTCTAATAATTAGTGATGTTGAGTATTTTTCCATGTGTTGGTTGGCCATCTATATATCTTCTTTGGAGAAATATCTATGTAGATCTTCCACCCATTTTTTGATTGGATTGTTTGTTTTTTGATATTGAGTTGCATAACCTGCTTGTATATTTTGGATATTAATCCTTTGTCAGTTGTTTCATTTGTAAATATTTTCTCCCATTCTGTCTTGTTTATAGTTTCCTTTGCTGTGCAAAGGCTTTTAAGTTTAATTAGGTCCCCCTTGTTGATTTTTGTTTTTATTTCCATTACTCTAGGGGGTGGATCAAAGAAAATATTACTGTGATTTATGTCAAAGAGTGTTCTGCCTATATTTACCTCTAGGAGTTTTATAGAATCTGGTCTTACATTTAGATCTTTAATCTATTTTGAGTTTAATTTGTTGATGCTGTTAGAGAATGTTCTAATTTCATTATTTTACATGTAGCTGTCCAGTTTTTTGAGCATTGCTTATTGAAGAAACTGTCTTTTCTTCCTTGTATATTCTTGCCTTCTTTGTTGTGGATAAATTGACCATATGAGTGTGGGTGTACTTCTGGGCTTTGGAATTCCTAGGCACAGCAATCAGAAAAGGAAAAGAAATAAAAGGAATCCAAATTGGAAAAGAAGTAAAACTGTTAAACTGTTTGCAGATGATGATGCTGTACATAGAAAAAGATGCTACCAGAAAGCTACTAGAGCTCATCAATGAATTCAGTAAAGTTGCTGGGTACAAAATTAATACACAGAAATTTTGCATTTCTATACACTAATAACAAAAGATCAAAAAGGGAAATTAATACCACATGATAAATATAATTAATACTGCTATATGTTATATATGAAAGTTGTTAAGAGAATAAATCCTGCTGCTGCTGCTAAGTCACTTCAGTCGTGTCCGACTTTGTGCGACCTCATAGACAGCAGCCCACCAGGCTCCCCCGTCCCTAGGATTCTCCAGGCAAGAACACTGGAGTGGGTTGCCATTTCCTTCTCCAATTCATGAAAGTGACAAGTGAAAGTGAAGTCGCTCAGTTGTGTCCGACTTCGCGACCCCATGGACTGCAGCCCACCAGGCTCCTCCATCCATGGGATTTTCCAGGCAAGAGTACAGGAGTGGGGTCCTAAGAGTCCTCATTAAAAGGAAAAATATTTTTTCTATTTCTTTAATGTTATATTTATATGACATAATAAATTCTTGCTAAACTTACTGTGATAAGCATTTCATGATGTATGTAAATCATTATGCTGAACACCTTCAACTTATGTAGTACTGCTGCTGCTGCTAAGTCACTTCAGTCGTGTCCGACTCTGTGTGACCCCATAGACAGCAGCCCACCAGGCTCCCCCGTCCCTGAGATTCTCCAGGCAAGAACACTGGAGTGGGTTGCCATTTCCTTCTCCAATGCATGAAAGTGAAAAGTGAAAGTGAAGTTGCTCAGTCGTATCTGACTCTTAGCGACCCCGTGGACTGCAGCGGCTCCTCCATCCATGGGATTTTCTAGGCAAGTATGTAGTACTATATGTCATTTATATCTCAACAAAACTGGAAGAGAAACAAAAAGAAAAAAAAAAGAATTTAAGAAATTACCATCGCATCAAAAAGAATAAAATGCCTAGGAATGAACCTACCTAGGAGACATAGGAATGATGCTAAAGCTGAAACTCCAATACTTTGGCCACCTCATGTGAAGAGTTGACTCATTGGAAGAGACTCTGGTGCTGGGAGGGATTGGGGGCAGGAGGAGAAGGGGACGACAGAGGATGAGATGGCTGGATGGCATCACTGACTCAATGGACATGAGTTTGAGTGAACTCCAGGAGTTGTTGATGGACAGGGAGGCCTGGCGTGCTGTGATTCATGGGGTCGCAAAGAGTCAGACATGACTGAGTGACTCAACTGAACTGAAGGAGACATAAGACCTGTACTATGAAAAATATAAATCCCTGATGAAAAAAAATAAAAGCTTACACAAACAGATGGAAATACATACCTTGTTCTTGGAGAAGAAGAATCAATATTGTTAAAATGACCATATAACCCAAGACAGCCTACAGATGCAGTGCAATTCCTGTCCAATTAAAATGGCATTTTTGGCAGAACTAAAACAAAAAAAAAATTTAATTTGTATGGAAACACAGAAGACCCCAAATATCCAAAAAGTCTTAAGAAAAAAGAACATAGTTGGAGATATCATGCTCCCTGACTTCAGACCATATTACAAAGCTGCAGTCATCAAAATAGCATGGTACTGGCACAAGAAGACATAGAGATCAATGGAACTCGTTAGTTTTGTGATTTAAAATATCTTTCTGATATTTAGAAGTTATATTTTTATCTGGTGATTATTTAAAAATTTCTACCTTGATGTATTATCCTTTCCCTTTTTCTTATAGTTGGTGTCAGTGATCTGCCTCAATAAAACAGTTTTATCTTCTTCCTCTTCCCACTCTCTTCTACCATCCAATTTAGTTAGTATTATATCATTCACATGTTTCTAGTGTTTTCCTTAGTCCTGTTACATATGTTCACGCTCCACTCTTGGACGATGGATCAGCCCCAGGGCAGCCAGTGGCAGCAGTGAGGCCGGGGAGCCCTCTGCCACTGGGTGTCCTCCAACATCGGTTGCAGTCTTCCCCAGACCCCCTTCCCAGCCACTCCAGCAGGACCTCTGCCTCAACCCCCGGCAGCACTTTGACCAACATCCAACAGCCAGTGAAGGTTTACACACTAAACGAGGACCAGCAGTGGGACAACCAGGGCACCGAGTGTCACCCAGCTCCGTGGAGCAGCTGAAGGCATGTCTCTGGTAGTCAGAGCCGGAAAAACTTGGTCCACTGGAGAAGAATGCAAACCACTTCAGGATTCCTGCCTTGAGAACCCCACGAACAGCATGAAAGGAAAAAGATGTGACACTGAAAGAGGAACTCCCCAGGGTGGTAGGTGTCCAATATACTACTGTGGAAAAGTAGGGAAATAGCTCCAGAAAGAATGAAGAGGCTGAGCCAAAGTGGAAGCAACACCCAGCTGTGGATGTGTCTGGTGGTGAAAGTAAAGTCCGATGCTGTAAGGAACAGTGTTGCCTAGGAACCTGGAATGTTAAGGCCATGAATCAAGGTAAATTGGATGTGGTCAAACAGGAGATGGCAAGAATGAACACCGACATTCTAGGATATAGTGAACTAAAATGGATGGAAATGGGTGAATTTAATTCAGATGACCATTGTGTCTACTACTGTGGGCAAGAATCCCTTAGAAGAAACAGAGTAGCTCTCAAGGTCAACAAAAGAGTCTGAAATGCAGTGCTTGGCTACAATCTCTAAAACGACAGAATGATCTCCATTCGCTTCCAAGGCAAACCATTCAACATCACAGTATTCCAAGTCATGCCCCAACCACTATGCTGAAGAAGCTGAAGTGGAACGATTCTCTGTAGACCTTTGAGACCTCCTAGAACTAACACCAAAAAAAAGATTTTCTTTTTCATTTTAGCAGACTGGAATGCAAAAGTAAGAAGTCAAGATACACCTGGAGTAACAGGCAAGTTTGGCCTTGGAGTACAAAATGAAGCAAGGCAAAGCCTAACAGAGTTTTGCCAAGAGAACACACTGGTCATAGCAAACACCCTCCTCCAACAACACAAGAGAAGACTCTACACATGGACATCACCAAATGGTCAATACTGATATCAGGTTGATTATATTCTTGGCATCTGAAGATGGAGAAGCTCTATACCATCAGCAAAAAAACAAGACCTGGAGCTGACTGTGGTTCAGATCATAAACTCCTTATTGCAAAATTCAGGTTCAAACTGAAGACAATGGACACTAGTCCATTCAGGTATGACCTAAATTAAATCCCCATGATTATACAGTGGAGGTGATGAATAGATTCAAAGGACTAGATCTGGTAGGCAGAGTGCCTGAAGAACTATGGATGGTGGTTCATACTATTATACAGGAGGTGGTGACTAGAACCATCCCCAAGAAAAAGAAATGCAAGAAGACAAAGTGGTTATCTGAGGAGGCCTTACAAATAGCTGAGAAAAGAAGAGAAGTGAAAGGCAAAGGAGAAAAAGAAAGATAAACCCAACTGAATGCAGAGTTCCAGAAACAGCAAGGAGAGATAAGAACATCTTAGGTGAACATTGCAAAGAAATAGAGAAAAACAATAGAATAGGAAACACTAGAGATCTCTTCAAGAAAATTAGAGATACCAAGGTAACATTTCATGCAAAGACAGGTACAATAAAGGACCTAACATGAGCAGAAGAGATTAAGAAGAAGTGGCAAGAATACACAGAAGAACTGTACAGAAAAGGTCTTAATAAACCGGATAACCACGATGGTATGGTTGGTTACTCACCTAGAGCCAGACATCCTAGAATGTGAAGTCATGTGGGCCTTAGGAAGCATCACTACAAACAAAGCTAGTGGAGGTAATGGAATTCTAGCTGAGCTATTTAAAATACTAAAAGATGATGCAGTTAAAGTGCTGCACTCAGTATGTCATAAATTTGGAAAACTCAGCAGTGGCCACAGCACTAGACAAGGTCGGTTTTCATTCCAATCCCAAAGAAGGGTAATGCCAGAGAATGTTCAAGCTGCCACACAGTTGCACTCATTTCACATGCTAGCAAGGTATTGCTCAAAATCCCTCAAGCTAGGCTTCAGCAATACATTAACTGAGAACTTCCAGATGTACAAGCAGGATTTAGAAAAGGCAGAGTAATCAGAGATCAAATTGCCAACATAGAAAAAGCAAGGGAATTAAAAAAAATTTTACTTCTGCTTGTTTGACTGCACTAAAGCCTCTGACTATGTGGATCACAACAAACTGGAAAATTCTGAAAGAGATGGGAATACCAGACCACCTTACCTGACTCCCAAGAAACCTGTTTGCAGGTCAAGAAGCAATAGTTAGAACTGGACATATACCCAGTAGACTGGTTCAAAATTGAGAAACTATATCAAGGTTGTACATTGTCACCCTGCTTATTTAACATATATGCAGAGTACATCATGTAAAACGCACGGCTGAATGAGGCACAGGCTAGAATCAAGACTGCCAGGAGAATTATCAGTTACCTCAGAAATGCAGATGATACCACATTAATAGCAGAAAGTGAAGAAAAACTAAATAGCCACTTGATGAAGGTGAAAGAGGAGAGTGTAAAGCTGGCTTACAATTCAGCATTCAGAAAACAAAGATCATGGCATCTAGTCCCATCATGACATGGCAAATAGATGGGGAAACAATAGAAACAGTGACAGACTTTATTTTCTTGGGCTCCAAAATCACTGCGGACAGTGACTCCAGCCAGAAAATTAAAAGGTGTTTGCCTCTTGGAAGAAAAGCTATAACAAACCTAGACAGCATATTTAAAAGCAGAGACATCGCTTTGCTGACATAGGACTGTCTAGTGAAAGCTATGGTTTTTCCAGTAGTCATGTATAGATGCCAGAGTTGGACCATAAAGAAAGCTGAGCACTGAAGAATTGGTGCTTTTGAACTGTGGTGTTGAGAGTCCCGTGGACAGCAAGGAGATCAAACCAATGAATCCTAAAGGAAATCAACTCTGAATATTCATTGGAGGGACTGATGCTGAAGCTGAAGCTCCAATACTTTGGCCACCTCATGCTAAGAGTGGACTCATTGGAAAAGTCCCTGATGCTGGGAAAGATTGAGGGCAAGAGGAGAAGGGGGCCAACAGAGGATGAGACAGTTGGATGGCATCACCAACTCAATGGACATGAATTTGAGCAAACTTCAGGAGATAGTGAAGGACAGAGAAACCTGGCGTGCTGCAGTTCATGGGGTCCCAAAGAGTTGACCACAACTTAGCAACTGAACAACAACAAATTATATATGTTCAGATGTGTATATTTGATCTGCCAACTTTGAATACTGTCTTGTACTCCCATGTAGTACAGCTGAAGCAACTGTGGTCGCCTCTGCTTTCTACCATTTTCATTTTGGCAGAATATTCTCCTGTCATTTGTATCTGTACCTTTGCTTTTACTTGGCTGCACATTTAAATACGTTTACTGCTCCCTCAATTTCCCTTTGCCAAACCTCCATTCATTCTTGACTGGCTGGTACTCATCTTCTCATGATTTTCTCAAGAACAATCCATGTGACTATTATTTCCTGAACTCATACCTGTTTTAAATGGGTTGTCTGTAGCCTTTATCCATGAAAGAATAGCCTAGATGGGTATAAACATTTATTAGCTCACACTTCTTTATTTCTTTCAGTATCTTCAGGCATTGAATTTGGCTGCCAAGAACTATGTTACCAGCCTGATTGTTTTTCCTTTTTGCTGAAATATTCAAATAATTCTCTTTATCTTTAAAACATAATAATATTATAAGGCTATATCATGAACACTGTCCTTATATTTCTTTATTATACTAGGGCAATCTTCTTGTGGCCTTTCAATCTGTAAGATCAAGTGTTTATGTTAGAAATTCTCTGTTTTGAAAGGCTAAATCTGTGATTGCTTAGATTTCTCTCCTGAAACTGACATCTCCTCTGCTCCTGATTTTCCTCCCCTTTTCCCTGATTGGATACCCAGGATCACTAAATGATGGCTATCCCGTTTTTGTTTTTCTTCTTAATTAATCAAAAGATATTGTGGAGCTTGTACATTTTAAATTGTTTAATGTTTACATTTGTGTGAATTAAGTTTCCACAGTGGTTAAGAATATGCCTGCCAATGCAGGAGACACAGGTTTGATCTCTGGGTCAGGAAGATTCCCCTGGAGGAAGAAATGGCAACCTACTCCAGTGTTCTTGCCTAGAGATTCCCATGGACAGAGGGGCCTGGTGGGCTACACTCCATGGGGTCACAAAGAGTTGGACATGGCTGAGCATGCACACACACACACAATTTTTCTGAAACGATGAGATAAAGCATAATATACGGGCATGGTACTATGTTGTTTTTTTTTTAATTTCTTTTTTTGAGAATCAGCCAAAAAGGAAATCACAAGCACCCAGATGTGGACCACAGTGCCTGTTCAATGCAGTGTGATTTCACATGACAAATGCTTTCCTTATCTTGAAGTTTCATGAAATTTTATTACCATCACATTTTAGCATACCATTTTGTTGAGTTTGCCTGATGATAAGGGAATAATAAATTACTTCCATATGATAAGAAAAATGCTTTCCCTTTTAATCATAACTTTCTTATTTTGAGCTCCAATGATGTATATGTGGCATTTCTTTCACCTGTAGTCTCTGTGTACCATTTCCTCTATAACCTTTTGTTTCTTTATTTCTGTCTCATTTTGTTCACTTTACTAATTTTCATTTTTCTGTTTTTTACTGTGGTAGCTGTACCTGTTTTCTCTCTGCTTCCTTATAATGGAACTTCATCTCTGAAATTATTTTAACTCTTTTTTTTCCTCTTTTCTCCCCTGAGTTTAGTCAGTTCCTGTTTCACAGCTTCCCATGGGCTCATACATTTCTGCTTCATTGTTTTCCTTAATGGATGTGATGCTTTAGTGCTAAATTAAAGCATACATACCCCTTCAAGAGACAAAATGAAATACAGTGTTTAACTTGAGATCAGACCCCACTTGATGTTCCTGTTAAGACAAAAATCAAAATGAATTAGAAGTGTAAAACACAAGCACATCACCAGTAGACTACGCTGGAAGGTAAAACCTGTACCTGCTGGTACCCAGTCACCTGCATGTGACAAACACAAACCGAGGCAGCGCCCAGAAGGAAACATTTGTCAGGCAACTGCCTCCACCTCTCGAGGCTTCAAGTTGAGAAACTGCAGACAGTGATACTGTCCTACCAGAAATACTGACTTTGGAGCAATACCGCTGGAACATCTTTGGAAACTCAGGTCAGCTACAGGAGAAAAATGAGTATTTCTAGCTGTGCAAATTGCTCTTGCAAATCAAATCAGGATTCTACACATAAAGAATCGGAGGGGAATATTGATTGGATAATTGACTAGCATCTGCCGTTGTTGAACATTTGGCCTGAAAACTTAGGATACAGACTGTAACTTGACCTATGGTTATTCCCATAGAGGTGGACTTAATCTTCAAAATGGAATATAAATTAAGAGGAAAAAAAGAGCAAGAAGAAAAGTGGCGGGGGTGGGGGGAATCAGTGTGCTTTAAGGGCAGGGAAAGGCAAGGAGCCAGCAATGGGGACAGAGTGTTCAGAGTCATAGGACAAAGGGGCTGTTAGTGGCCTGGTGGCCTGCTAGTGTTCAGGGGATGGCCTGAGTGACATATAAATGAGAATTCTGTGTAGTACAGGTGAGTCTGTGGGGAGCAGAGTAAAGACCCAGCAGGTGAAAACACTGGCAAGGTTGGGGTGGAGGGATCCGGAAGGAGGGAAAGTCCTGTTACTGAGTCATCATGGTACAGGAGAGGGAGATTTCAAGGGTGGTCAGCAGCCAGGAGCCCTGACACCCACAACAAGGTCAGGTTCAAGGGAACTGTAGACCCCAGAAGCTTAGGCTTTGATCAGGACAGACCTGGATTTGAATCTCAGTTCTGTCACTTGCAAGCTGGATTTCAACCATAAGTGACAGAGGTTAGACTATTCATAATAAATGAAAACTTGTTATGAATAGTCTTAACACTAAGAGCTGTCCGTGTGCTCAGAACTGTACAAATGTAGTCTCCTCGCCGCACTTACCCCTCCTTGGAACTTCCATTTGGTGCATTTT
Source organism: Bubalus kerabau (assembly GCF_029407905.1). Lineage (NCBI taxonomy): Eukaryota > Metazoa > Chordata > Mammalia > Artiodactyla > Bovidae > Bubalus > Bubalus kerabau. Next base: position 30,749,204 of record NC_073642.1, read on the forward strand.
ATTATCGCAATTGCATAGAAACGTAACCTGAGGTTTCCCGTGGCGTTATGCCGTATTTACAGTCACAGAAGTAGCCAGGGAGTGGGGCCAGACCCAAAGCCCGGGCTCTTTACTGCTCTGCTGAACCCTCCTCTAACAAGTGAGCTGGCTTCAGGGCTCGTAGCCTGTGGCTGCCCCAGTCACCCAGCTGTTCATTCCACCCGACCTCAGCCCACTCCATCACTGTGGTGGTGCCACCATGGTGGGCCTCTGTGCCCTTTCACTTCATCTTCCCTCCGTGTGACATCTGTTGGGACTCTCCCAGACTGAAGAGTGGACAAGATGAAAGGGGATCTTGAAAGGTGTGCTCTCTGAGCACCAAACCCTACTCCTAGGCCACCAGGAGCCTGTCCCTCTCCACTGTATTTTCTGTCTTTAGATACAGTCTGTATGACCCGCCAGTGTCGAGCCCATCCCTAGGGCATCCATCCCTGTCCACGTGTCTGTAAGTTACCACTTGCGTTCCTGGTTGTCCTGAGCAGCTGTCTTTGGAACTGTGAAGAGCTGGAAGCAGATCTCAGACCCCCTTAACTTCTGAGGACTCCGCCTGCTGTCCATCATGCTTGCTTCCCCTTCAGTGGCCTCATGGACCCTTTCCATGTGCATAGACACTGGGGTCCTGGATCCCTGAGGAATTCTGAATTCTTTAAAATCTTAAAGTCACGAACTTGGGGCTCATTTGGGAGCTGCAATTTGTGGACAGTGCTGCTCCCTCCATCTTCGCTCTCACCTCATACTTACTGGATCTCCATTTGCTAAGAGGTGTGGCCCAGGTTAGAACCAGGATGCTTGCCAGTTAAGGATATGGCAGGTGTTTAGCAAACTGGGCAGGAGTCCAGGGCAGTGATGGGAGAATACAATGGAGGCAAGAGCAAGTGGAAAAACTCAGCGAGTGAGAGGTCTTTGGGCGGGAGATCAGAGCAGACTGGCCTTTGCTGATGGCTGGACACATGCTTCCCAGCATAACCCCAGCTGATCGTCTAGGCATGCAGAAGGAACATACCCTCACCCTGGAGTGCTGGTCCACAGAGGCTATACATGATCTCTGGGGTGCTGCCTTCAAGCTCCAGCCTGATCACCTGTGATGGGAATGTAGATCGGGGGCTCTGGAAGGATCTCCTGTCAGGCATGGGTAGTAACAGCAGGACACACTCTTTCCCGAGGGTGGGAGAAGCACAGTTGGCTGGCTTCTGGGAGCAGGAGCTGGGGTGGGGCACAGCTCTGCTAGGACCAGGTCTTGTGTACTGGACAGCCCTGCAGGAAGATGCAGTCGGTGGGAAGATGAGATTGGAGGGTTCGCATGCACTGTGGTGCAGCAACCTTCTAAGCCTCACTTCCTGTTTGTAAGGAGCCAGAACAATGTCTGCTCCCCGTGGCGCTGTGGAACAATGAAATTCCCGGCTCAGTCAATGCTCCACGTGGGCTGTTTGCCTCACAGCCAGTATTTGTTGGGCTGGTGTCATTGCTAATACATGTGCCCATAGTAACATGTCTGCATCCCATGATAAGGTTGCATTCTCAGTGCCTCTCCTCCACCTCCCCTCTCCCTGCCCTTTCTCCCCGACAGTTTCAGCCCTCCTGGGACATTTGCTACCCTTGGCCCTGCTTTAGAGCGAGGTGCCCACCCAGGTCATCGCCCCTGCTAAGGAATAATGTCCCTAAAGCCAGAGCCTGTCCTGCCCTTGGTAGACCACACCCTGGAGCATGGATGCCCATTTGATAGACACAAGCACTTAGACTTGAAACTGCATTTGCGATCACGCAGGCAATGTGTGTACACTGTGATTGGTAGTTGTATGTAAGAGTGAAAGAGAGTGCTTTTATTTCTGCTTCAACTGGTTTCCGTGACATAACTACCAAACAGTAATGGGGCTGCCTTCCACAAAGGACCCCACCTGTCATCACTTGCAAAAACACCCCCAGACCTTGCTGAGGTTCAGCTGAATAACCTGAATGATTTCGTTTGCTTTTCTTCCCCACTGAGATATGCAAAGATGCTTCTGTTGTGTCTTTGTTACCTGACTGTGAAAGAAAAAAATAGGATTAAATTGTAAATGATTGTATGATAGAATTTAAACATTTTCTGATTGATAGTATCAAGTCTGTGGCAGGAAAAAAAAATTAGAAAGACCAAAGGAAGATGTTCAGATAGTATTTTAGACATTCAAAGCCTCATTCTGTTGTCTGTACCATATAATTAGTCAATATAGTAAATACCTGTATTTTGAAGTTAGTTGGGAGAGGATAAGATTTTATTTGCTTTTTAAAATTAGAGCTAAGCTTTTAATTCTTTGCCTTTAAAAAGTACATGGTTGCCTAATGGAGTTGGATGCAATGTGCTCTACCTCCTTCCTTCCATTGGAAGTCCACCAAGTCTCAGAGTCAGGGATCAGACTCCCACTCTGAGTCCAGACCCCAGCAGCTTCCCCTCGTGCTGTGAACCCCCAGCACCCATCCCCACCAAGTGTGCCCAGGGTGGGCAGAGCTGTCTTGCCTGGTGTCTCACCCAGTTCATCACCTGAGCTCTGAGGTGGCCTCCCACCAAAGCTCCCACTCAGCGAGCACCCCCCACCCCGAGCCTCTGCCCTCTCCAAACTAAGCTTCAAGGCAGCACTAAAATACTGAGCGAGAGCCCAAAGAAAACGTGGAAATTCTTTTTGTTTACTTTTTCTTCCTCTGTGCTTTGCTTCCCTCGGAAAATAAGCTCTGCAACTAGGTTTTCAGAGGCATGGAAGGTTCTGCAGGGTCTATGAATCTAAGGCCAGGATAGTAGGTACGTCATGTACCTCAGAGGGACCTCAGGCATGGGTGAGAAATTCTGCTTTTAGAGTACACATCTGACCATTTTACTCCTTCGAAAAATGAGAACTAAAACTACAAGGGTCTACTGTATAGCACAGGCAACTATATTCAATATCGGGTAATAACCTATAATGGAAAGGAGTCTGAAAAAGAATAGGCCTATATATGTGCAGGTATAACAGCCTCTTTGCTCTCTACCTGAAACATTGTAAATCAACTATACTTCAGGTTTTTTTTTTTTTTGAAAAGGGTAATGAAAATGTTCTGTGATTGTGTAGTGTGGATAGTTGCACAACTCTGTGACTATACCAAAAACCATTGAGTGAAAAACCGAAAAAGGAAAAGCACTTTTTAAAAAAACAAGAACTACTGGTGGGGAGTTTGAGTGAACAGGTGCTAACAGAGACCCTTCTTTGCAAGGTTCATTCCTAACATGCGACCATCATTCATGCATCAGTATTGTAATCTCTTGTCATTTCTCATCTCCAGGCAAAAACTGGGACCTCACGGCCGCTCTGAGTGACTATGAGCAGCTCCGACAGGTGCACACAGCCAACCTGCCACCTGTGTTCAACGAGGGCAGGTGCCCCAAACAGCCTGAGCGAGAGCCACCCCCGCCCGGGCACACGGCCGAGCGGCCCTGCCTGCCCAGGCAGGACGACATCGCCCAAGGTACCTGCTGCGGGGCCTGCCAGGCACCAGCTTCCTGGTCCAGCGTGGTTTACAAGGGGGCTGGGGCAGGGGTGCACAGAAGGGTGAGGTCACCTCCTTTCCCAGCTGCAGGCACATGGGGCTCTTCAGGCACCACGCCTCACCCTGTGGCTTACAGCTTCCACTCCTGCCTCAGGGGAGAGGAGAGTGAGTCCACTTCTCTGGGATCCCCCATTCTTCCTGGAGTCCTGGTTTTCCCAGACCCGACATCTCTCACCCTTGCAAAACTATTTCCCAAGCGGCATAGCCTCCAAACCTGTTCGACACTGATGTTCATTATCTCGTGTGTTTCATTTTCCATGTGTTAATTACGAAAGTGGGAAAATTTCATTGTGACAAATATATATCAAGGAAACATGAGAGTTTTCTTCTCCACATCTTCCATACCTCCTGGAGATGAACCAGTGGCCCCATCCTATTCTGCTCCTTCTGCTCCTTCTTACTTTGCTTGTTGAGAATGCAAACACATCCGAGTCAGATGCATGTACTGCGCTTGGCAGAGTGCTGGTTTCCTTGAGCAATAAGTCACGATCATACTCTCTTCATATTTTACAGCATAGTATACAATTTTTCTAAACCATGTCTCTTCATGGTGATTCTGTCTTTCCTTAGATTTTGTTGGTGGTGGTGGTTTTTTGACACTACAGGCACTGCTGTAATAAACTTTATACCATAACTTGTACATCCTGGTGCTTTTATTTCTATCGTTGGCATTTCCAAGGGGGATTTGCTGTACCAACACATATGTTTTTTTTGTTTAATAACTTCAGGACTTGGTTCCCAAACACATTTCTGTTCACCATGTATGAAACTGGGTGTTTCCCTTCATTTTTGCCAGGACTGGGTGTTCTCATTATGGTTTTACTACTTTGTTTTTCCACTTTGCAGGGTAAAAAATAGTTTCATCTTATCATTTGCTTGTTAGCCAGTTGTATTTCCTCCTCTGTGATATACTTATTCACATACTTTGCCCATTTTTATATTATTTTGTTTGCGTTCTTCCTATCAATTTGTAGCATTCTTTATAACGAAGACTAAACTACAAATATATTTTGCGTATATATGTATATACACATATATATACATCCCACAGTATTATTTGCTTTATCACTATTCACAGAAAATTCTTCCTTACAAAATGTTTATATTACTATACATTCATGACTAATGGGTAACCTCTCCCTTTCTTTAGAAATTCTTCTGAAATTCAAAGTTATTGACATGTTTTATTGTATTTGTTTTTTAAATGTTGTTCTTAGGTCTTATAAGCAATTTGAAATTTTTATAAATAATAGCTAAGAATCTAGTTTTGCTTCTCTGGATTGAGAATGAGATAGTCTAGCATATCTATTCAATAAAGCATCCCTTTCCCACTGAACTAACATGCCAACTTGGCTATATATTAACTTAGCAAAAAATGTATTTGGCTCTGTTTCTGGACTCTGTGACCACCCAACCTGCTATACTTGACTCTTACAGCTTCGTATAGTATTACTCTGCAAAGGCTAGTTTCTTTATTGCCGTTCTTTTTCAAAACTTTTTCACTATTTTTGGATATTTATTCTACCATATTAATCTTAAAATTGGAATACCGATTGGAAGTAGATTGGGTTTTTATTTTATTTCAGGGATAATTAGCATATGGTAATACTGTTTTTCCACTCAAGAATATTGCATATACCACTCCATTTATTCACATTCTGTTAAGAGTTTAGGCACAGAGAAAAGCAATTTATTTTTTATCCAGTCATATTATAAATTCTCTTATTAATATAGTTGTGCTCAGAGAGTCTCTTGGATTTTCTACATATACAGTCATAAGATCTGAAATGATTTACTACTCCTCTGAATATTTACACAATGGATTCTAATTCTCCTATGGCCTTAGGTCAGCCTTCCTATGCTGTTGAGTCATTGTTGTCTGTTTCTGTTAGCTCAACCTGATTATTCAGGCTATATTGGAAACTCTATCTTGGATTATGTCCTATGCTTACTTACTCTGTTGTCCAGAAAAGCCAAGTTTGAGTTAGAAAGTTTAATGCTCATTATCTGTTTCTTCTCTTAGCTTTTCTTCTCTTTCCACTACTGGGCTGTATTTGTGGGTGCGTATGCATTCATAATTGTGAGGTCATCTGGCTCTAATGTGCTTTTTAACAATATATAGAGTATCTCTATGTCCCATATAATTTTTATCTTTAAATCTGTTTTAGTTGACATTAAGCCTCTTCCCTGCCTTTCTCTTGGTTCATATTTGCCTGGAATAACATTTTTTTGACCTTTCTTTATCCTTGTATATCAAATATAATTCTTACAAGTAATTTATCATCAAGTATCACTCTATTATTCAATCCAAGAGTCTGTCTTTTAAGCAGTGAATTTAATCTACTTATTTTATTTTTATTATTGTCCTATCTGTTCTTCTTTATGTTGCATGTTTTATTTGCCATGCTTTCTTTGTATGTGTTTTTCTCCTTTTCTGTCTTTTCTGGCTAAGTAAATTTTTCAACTAGTTTGAAAGTTATATCTTCTCCTTCATGTTATAGTTACCTCTGTCCTATTAAAACCTATATTTAGGTTTTCTCTCTATTAATTGCTAGAACTTATCAGCAGCCATATTCCACCCTGTTTTTATCTTTTCCCTTCCTACCTCCATGTACCCTCAATTATATTTAGGTTCTTTTTATTGCTTGTTTAGACAACAGTCAACTTCTTTGTTTACTTACATTTATCTTTTGCTAAAAGAATACTTTTCCAAAGACTTTTCTAAAAAAAATTTTGCCTGATCAGTCTCCTAAGGCCATCAGAACCTAAAGATGTTTACATGATGTACTTAAATTTTCGTTTGGTGGAATAACAATCTGGGTCCAAATTAATTTCCTTTAAAACCATTCCCCTCCTCCATTGTCTTCTTGCATCTCATTTTCATGTCTTCTAAGAGATTCCCTTGACTTGGTCTTCTAACATCCTAATTTAGATGTTAGATGCTCTTCTAACATCCTAATTTAACATCTTCACGTGAACCGTTCTGTTAATCAGCATTTCTCCTTCCAAATTTGCGCTTTCTCGTTATTTTTATTATTTCACATTGTAATATTCCATCTCTTTGAACGTATCTACTAAGTTCATTTTAAAACCTTGTTCTCCTGACGCGTTCCAGCCCAAGCGCTTTGTGAACTTTCTATAACCATGTTCTCAGCGCTGAGCGTTTCCTAAGTTTTGCCTGCGACACACAGAACCTTGCAGTCACCCGCCATCTTCGCTCGTGCTATCGCGGGAAGAGGACAAAGCGTGGGCTCTGTTTTGCGTTCCTCTGAATGAGAGCATGGAGGGAAGTGCACTCAAAGTGGCTAGCTCTGAATGCTTTAATATGGGCTCAAAATGTTCTCCACTGCCTCTCTTTTCCAGTTGGCTCTCCTGCTTAGGGAACCTCTCAGCTGGAGAAATTACTCATTTGCAGGAGCTTCCACTTCCTGTTGTAACTGTCAGCTCACAGGGAGTATAGGAGAAAAGAAAGAAGGCTTGGGGCCAGCCCACCTGTTCATGTTGTGGTTGGTGCCCAGTTCCACGAGATTTGCCCTGATGCTCCTCCAGTGGCTTTGGCCATGGCAGTGGCTGGCCTGCACTGTGGTGATGATGGTTCAGGCAGTTACCCCCACAGGGCTACTGAGGGGAGGAAAAGCACAGCCAGAACACCCGCCCTCAGCCCTCACCCATGGAACCCAGCCCATTCCCACGCATCCACTCCTGTGGGCCCCCTGGGTGGGTTAGGAAGAGGGTATTGAGGTGTGGTCACTGACTTGGCCGTCTTGTTATCCCGTTCTTAAATCCTCCTTCATCCTGCCCTTAGATCTGACCTCTTCTAATCATTTAGCTTGGCCTTTCTGTGACTGTGTGCTCCTTCAGCACCACACCAGACAGCCTCCCAGCATCTCTCCTGCAGTGGAAATCCAGAGAGCTGACAACTTGGCGGTTCCTGCTCTTTCTGAGCAGCAAACAATCTAACCCATTATCTTATCCTTCCAAGGAAGGGGCTAGAAGGATCCTTCTCTCTGTTTTCAGACAGATTAGCAGAATCAGGGCCTTATACGGATACTCACCACTATCTTATTGTTATCAGTAAAAAAAAAAAAAACAAAAACAGAAGTCTATCATAACATAATTTCATTAACTGAGCCTTGTGAACAAACATATGTATTTTTATTTATTTATTTAATTTTGGATGTGCTGGGTCTTCATTGCTGCATGGGCTTTCTCTAGCTGTGGCGAGCAGGCTTCTCACTGTGGTAGCTTCTCTTGTTGCAGAGCACAGGCTCTAGGGCATGTGGGCTTCAGTAGTTGTGGGCTCACTAGTTATGGCACACAAGCTTAGCTGGCATGAAGCATGTGGAATCTTCCCAAACCAGGGATCAAACCAGCATCTCCTGCATTGCAAGGTGGCTTCTTACCCACTGGACCACCAAGGATGCCCTATATTTTTAACAAGTAGAAATTGTAGTTTCTGAATTAGATCTATATATATCCTTTAATTGAATTCTTCCTGAAATCACAGTCTCCTAAAATGGAAGATAAAGCCCTCCATATTCTAAATCAACAACAATAACTCATGAACCACATCTGGCCACTGCCTGTTTTTTCAGTAAAGTTTTATTGGAACCCATTGTTTATTCACTGTCTATGAGCAACTGAACTGAACTGAACTGAATGGCTGCTTTCATGCTGCAAAGACAGAGTTGAGTAGTTGTGACTGAGAATTGTATGGCCCACAAAGCCTAAAATATTTATATCTGTCCCTTTTAGAAAAGTTGGCTTCCCTGGTGGTGCAGACGGTAGAGTCCGCCCGCAGTGCAGGAGATCCGAGTTCGATCCCTGGGTCGGGAAGATTTTTGTCTACCTGCTTTAAAATGTACCCAGGGCTTGTTTTAATCAGATATGATGAGACACACAGACAGGGACACGACTGTCCTAGAAGAAGAGGTTCTTATACTCACAGTCCCCTGGAAACAGGAGGCATGGCACACCCTGTAGGGTCACACGGTGAAGCACCAGGGTTGGTCAGAAGGCAGAAGGGACGGAGGAGAACAAGGACAGCAGCCTGCATTGTGTTTCAGTGGGAAAGACAAGGCAGGGTAAACAGACTTAGGATTGGCTGGCATGAGTAATTTCAGCAGCTCTTGGCGGGCATAGGGGCCATCTCTTGTTGTCTGGCACCTGGCCCAGGGGTAACTAGGGCAGTGGCATGGCCTGCAGGTGTGAGCCAGATAGAGGAGGTGATCCACAGTATGGGCTCTGAATTGGTTTGTCCTGGGTGAGTCCTAAGAATCTAAGTATCTAAGAATTGGATAATTCCGTAGGGAAATTCTCTCCCCATTCAGAGAGGCCCCAGATGCCAGAGCCTCCAGAATACAGAAAATAAGAAAACAGACTTAATACACATCCCCTGACCTAAATCATAGATAGCTTTTTGTTAGTGTGGGTTTTTAAATTTCATTATTTAATTTATTTTTATTGAAATACAGCTGATTCATAACGTGTTAATTTCTGCTATACAGCAAAGTGATTCAGTTATACGTATGTATACATTCTTTTTACATTCTTTTCCTTTGTGCTTCATCACAGGATATTGAAGATAGTCCCTTCTACTATACTAAATCATAAGTGCTTGAGCTGGCTTTGTCAAGGGTCAGAAAATTCTGTATATTCCCTCAGTATTTCTTTTTAAATCTCTCTGTATTTCTCTGGGGCATAACTTTGAACATGGTAATTCCTGTTTTATTTTATTTATACTTACAAAAGAAGAATTGCTGAATTCATGTTTAAAGAATCCTTTTGTGAGTGTATGTGCGTGTGAGTGTGTGTGTGTGTCTGTGTGATTATGTATGTGCATTCATGGAGGTGGTGGTTGGAAGGAGTTAGAATTCGGAGCATCTGTTTCTTGTTATGTGATCTTTAACATAATTCACTTTTAGTTCAAAAGGACTTTTCCCCTCAGATTGCAAATATTAGTATTTGGAGTGGCTTAATAGCATCACTTTACACTATGAGTCACAGCGTTTCCAAGGTCCTCATCAGTTGCCAGTAGATGCTGATTGATAAGCCATGAAGACGTATGGATGCCCTTGCCCAGCACCTTGCCTCTGCTGAGAGCAATGTGGGTTCATGTTACCTTGGGCGTTCAAGCAAACTGTTGGGTCTTGAAGGATGGGGCAGTTCCTCTTTTCCCAGATTCCAGAAAGGTAGCTGGTGGCAAGAAATGTGACCTCAGCAAGGTCTGTGAGGGGCAGAGGGGCATGGGGTCTCCTCTGCCCCTGCCCTGGGGGACAGGACAACCAACTGGCCCCTGTGTTCCCTGGCTCCTCTTCCTCATGGCCTGTGTGGTCTGATCTCTCTTCTTGTCCTTCTTCAAAATACAACATACTTTAATCGTCTTGAATTCATCTCAGAATGAAATTGAAGGTGAATCAGAACTATCTGTTTTGAAATACTCTGTCTCTGAGACTTATCATGCAAATATATGAGGCCTCTGAGAATTAAATTTGAGCTTAAAATTAACTTATACCGGGTCAAAGGCCTCCTGTTTTTCATCTGCTTTAGCACAATTACCTCAGTGGCAGTGCTGTCAACTACTCTTGCTTGTGGGGGAACAGAGCTTCCCTTCTTGATGAAGGCGTGGGCGTGGGCTTCCTGCCAGCACGGCGGAGGCAGAAGCATGGCTCAGAGAGGCATCAGCAGAGCACCGAAGCTGACCCATGAGCAGGCTAATGTGAGTGGGAATCCATTCAACTTAAGTGGCCACATGAACTAATGAGTCTACCACAGGTAGAAAAGATTAGAAAATATTCATTGAAATGCCAGTCTGAATTTTGTTTTCTGAGTAAAATTAAAAGAGGACTAGTCCCTTGTTAACAGCGAAGGCAGTGGCACCCCACTCCAGTACTCTTGCCTGGAAAATCCCATGTGTGGAGGACCCTGGTAGGCTGCAGTCCATGGGCTCGCGAAGAGTCGGACACGACTCAGAGACTTCACGTTCACTTTTCACTTTCATGCATTGGAGAAGGAAATGGCAACCCACTCCAGTGTTCTTGCCTGGAGAATCCCAGGGACGGGGGAGCCTGGTGGGCTGCCATCTATGGGGTCGCACAGAGTCGGACACGACTGAAGCGACTTAGCAGCAGCAGCAGCAGTCCCTTGTTAAAAGAACTCTTCATCGTTACAAATATTGATTGTAAAACTGAAAACTTATTCCTAATATCACACATTTAAGAATTCTTTAGCTATTAAGCACAGAGCTTTAAAAAATAAGTATGTTTTTAAAAATATTACTTCTTGATGGTGGCATTTAAATCAGATGATTGACTTCCTAATAAATTAACAGTTGTATTTTAGAGAAATTCTACAGTGCATTTCTCATCCCTTGCTGGAAAGCCTAGGCAAAATAAAAATTTTTAAGATTGCCATGACAACAGAAAATCCAGACAGAATAGAGGCATGCAGTGGCTTAATATTTGTGTCCTGGGAATCTTCCTGCAGGGTGTGTTTATAAGAGTAACTGTAGTAGAAGCGACCTATCTTAAAATCCAAGCCACTGTGGAGGAAGCCCAATGGATTGCTTCTCACTTTAAAAATGCAAAAGCATAAAAGCAAAGGAAGTCCCCTGTGTAGAATTTCATGCCTCGAGAGCTCTGCTGAACTGAGTTCCATGTAACTTAAGACCCAGGAAGCAAGGCTGCCGATCTTTACGGATGCTGAGGAACATTTGTGTGGTGGACTTGCCCTTTGCCTCCTTCTAAGTGGTTTCCTGACTAAGAGCTGTGTGCCAGGTGGTGGTGATGTTAACCCAGCATGAAGGAAGCCTGCTGAGAACACTGGGAGGCCAGCAAGACTGGGGAGGGAGAGGTAATGGGTGTGCAGGTGTCCATGGGTGTGCCTCTGCGTGTGTGGCGAGTGTGTACCTGTGTGTATGTGTCCATGTGTGGCTGCATGAGTGTGCCATGTATGTTTACATGTGCATATGCATCCTGTGTGCTTGTGTGCACACATGTGGGATGTGTCATGTGGGCTAGTGTGCACGCCCATAGAGCCCCCCTCACTCAGCCCCCCTCACTTTCCCCCCCGCAGAGAAGCGGCTCTCGCGGGGGATCTCCCACGCCAGCTCGGCCATCGTGTCCTTGGCGCGGTCCCACGTGGCGAGTGAGTGCAGCAGCGAGCAGTTCCCGCTGGAGATGCCCATCTACACATTCCAGCTTCCAGACCTGAGTGTGTACAGCGAGGACTTCCGGAGCTTCGTGGAACGAGACTTGATCGAACAGGCGACCATGGTGGCCTTGGAGCAGGCGGGTGAGTTCCCCCCCAATTCAGGCCCCACTGGTCGGGAGGAGGGGGCAGGGGCAAGAGGGATATGCGGTCTAGCTCCACGCTCTGTCGACTTGGGCGCCTGCAGGCCCTGCCCAGCTCTCGCCTGGCGCCAGTGGTGTGGGTTGAGGAGCACGTGGTGCTCAGATCTCCTGAGAGTTCTCTTTGTTCCTAATCCAGCCTGGCCAGGTCAGGTCCCCGCAAAGAGAACTCCAAGCTGTTTTGCCCTAACTTCTTTCCTTTCCCATCCAACCGCGATGGCCCAACTGGGTCCTGAACGAAAGACCCTACACTTGGAGAGAAATAGGAGACCCTGGCACTTCCTGTGGACACAGGCAAGTTCATGACCTCTCTCAGCCTCAGTTTTCCCCTTTGCAAAGACCTGAAAAGGATGGATGCCGGCCTGGTGAGGTTGAGCATTAGACAGCACGGTGCCCGGTGGAACTGTTCCTGCCCTCCCCCACCCACACCTGCACCCCCAGCTCCAGGTTAAGGAAGCATACAGCCTGACTTTGGTTTCCTGCTCTCCTTAGTGTTTCTCTGACATCCCGATGAGCACAAGATTCAGGGAGTAAACCAAACTTGTCTTCTTTGGAGTTTCTAAGAATAAACTAACTAGTTCCAAACAAATTCTGAAACAGACCTTGGTTCTTTCTGAGACAGGCAGCCTCTGTCTCACTCATGATCATTTGCACTAGTGACTTTGCATAGTCACATGTTTGGGGCTTCTCAGACATGCGTGTAGAGGATCCTGTGCCCTTCTCAGGCCCCTGTGCATCCTCCATAGGGCCACTAAATCCCCAAAGATGAAGACGGGCTGGTGGTGAGTGGGGCCTTACTTGTGCTGGGCAGGCTGGCAGCCAGGTCTCAGCCCAGGACTTGGAAGCCTCACCCTTGGGGTATTTGGCTTAATAACATGATCCACATTCCCGATAACTGTGTTGGATCTGATGTTGTGACTGTTTTCTCCACTGTGCACAGCTGCCAAAAGCAGCTCAGAGACCAGCCGCCACTCCTGGTTCTGTCTTACCTCCAGGTCTTCTCTCTGGATTAGCCACAGTAGCTCAGATGGTAAAGAATATGCCCACAGTGCCAGAGACCTGAGTTCAGTCCCTGAGTGGGGAAGGTCCTCTGGAAGAGGAAATGGCAACCCACTCCAGTATTCTTGCCTGGAAAATTCCATGGACAGGGGAGCCTAGAAGGCTACAGTCTATGTAAGGCTAGTCCATGGGGTCGCAAAGAGTCAGACATAACTGAACAACTAATACTGAAGCCCTCTCTCTAGAGGCTGGCTATTTCAAAGATGCCTCTATGCAATAGTTTAAACCTAATATTCACTAGTCACAGGGAAGGGAAAATTGGTATAAGTTACGAAGGAAAAAAACTCATGAACTAATTTCTCTTGAAGGCCATGGTAGCCAAGTTCTTGACAAAGTTCAGCCTCGAGCATGGTCAGTAGCACTGATAATTGCTGCCTCTTTTAAAGCCCCAGTCCTGGTAAAGGGCATGGAGTCCACCATACCAGCCTTCTCCTCCAGCCTTATCATGCTCAGCAAGAGCTTTTGCTCTTTTGGAAGGTCTTTTCTGTTATTTTTTTTCCCATGGATCACATATTAATTTTTACTTACATTTTACCTCCAAACCAGCATTTTTTAAAGGGGCACTGCTTGACTCTTTGCAAATGTCCACTCTCCGATGACGAGTCAGCTGGCTTGCTTTGCATTTTGGGTTTTCCGCTGACCTGGGTGCGCTTGCATGCCTCCTTTCACCTTTCTCTTCAGCGTCTCCTGCCTGTGAAAACCTTGAGCCTCTGCTCCTTCAAATGGCTCTTGGGGAGTTGTTTGTTCTCCCATTAATCTGTCAGTGGTCAACCTACCAACACCCTGTTGGTGTCACAGAAGCAGCCAGCAAAGCACATGTGTGTTCTGTGACTCACTCTTGATTTTCAGGAGCTGCGGACAGCACCCCATCAGTGCTGAAGGAGGCCTTTGGAGGCTGGCCAGTGCCCCAGCCTTCAGGACCACGATCCCGGGCAGGGAAAGTCTGAACATCAGGGTTCTGCCGAGAACAGGGAGATGAGGACTGGAAAATAGTGGAGGGTAGAACAAATGTGCATTCCTCTCTGCCCCCTGCCTACCATCCATCGGCTTCTCTGTACTTCTCTTTAAGCTGTAGACTGATCATCCTTCAGGCCTTTTCTGTGCCTGGATCCTGGTGGGAATCTGGCTGAGGCCCAGGAGTCCCGCCCAGCCCCCCATCTCAGCTGGGTGAGGAGCCGGGGAGCTGGGAGGCAGCCTCGGCTTCGTCCCTCGGGCCCTGCTGTCGCTCTCCATGGGGCAGACAGAGCTCCGCTGGGGAACAGTGGGGAGAAAGCTGCTGACAGGGCCACATGTAGCGCGTCAGTTCCCTTGTCCAGTAATTTAGTGTTCAGATCACTGTGAACCAACCGTTGATAAGCAGTATTATTTACTGGGTTTATGGGAGATGGAAATACAGATCTCAAAAAAATTTTAGTGAAAAAAATCTGCTTGTTCAAGACATAATACAAGTTGTGTTTGGAAGGAAATATAAACTCTGTCTCAGGGCCTCAGGGTGGGGGACTTTTCTCCTTCCCTGGGGGCTCATGTGATCCAGACCCATACTCCAGCTCCATTCCCTCCGAGCCCAGCACAGGGCAGGCGTCCAGAGTGGCCCCCCAGCTCCACAAGGCACGCAGGCAGCCCTACCTGTTTGAGAAGCCTCTGTTTCGAGTGGCGAAGCTTCACCTCCCACAGAACCCACAGGAGAGGGAGTGCCATTCTCTGCAGGCCTTAAAACCCTGGAAGACATGACCCACTCCGGCCCCATGATAGGAGGGGACAAAAGGAGGGCCAGGTCTTCAGGACATAAAGCCACTGACCCCCTAAGAAAGAAAAGGAGATGCTTCACGTTCTTCATTTAGCCTGAGAATTCAAGAAAGTATTCGTCTCTCAACCGGGTTATCCTACTGAGTTCACCGTTATGAAGACTCAGAGATCATGAGTCTCTCAGTTTGGAAAATAACGTCTGGCGCCCCTGCCCCTTTCAGACGCCCCTGAATGGGATGAGATGGCATGATGCTTCAGGAAGTATGTGGGTCCAAAGGCAGAGGCATGTCCGCGTCACTGCACACAGTGACTGCACACACAGGATGCTGAGGTCTAGACGTCAGAAAAAGTGGGGACGCCTCTGAGTTGTGGTATTGAGTCTGTCTCCACGGGAGGAGGGTGGGATTGGAGTGAATCTGACGGAGAAGTTCTAACATATGCAGGTTTTTGAAGGCCTCATGAGTCAGCCCAGCCCTGCCAGGTCAGCTGGAGCCTCACTTCCTTCCATCTTAATGTAGGAGATAAGACAGCTGCCAGAACTGCATCCACAGCAAGCCTGAATTGCAGTCCCACAGACACCCCATCCAGGTCCTGGAAATCCCATCATTATGAACCACGCAGGTGAAGTTGTTGCCCTCATGGAGATGAGGTTCTAGTGGGGAAGAAAGATGATAAGACAGACCATCAATATGGCACAAGACCATGTGGTAGGCGCTCCGAGGTGAAGGGAGGGAGCCCAAGGCAGGGTTCTTGAGGGCAAGGAGGAATGAGCCACGGGACACACTCAAAGCCTTGGCTTATTAAAGAAGGTAGAATATGGGAGCAGATGGGGTGAAGGCTGGAGGGGTTGGAAAGGAGGGTGATAGAATGGCAGCCAGGGGCCAGGGAGCACTCCTGAGCCTCAGGGTTAACTGTAGGGAGGTTGTGCAGCCCGAGGAGGGCTTTAAGAAGGGGTGGTGACATGTTTGTATTCACACTGACATGTCCTGGCTGTTCTTTTGAGAGTGGACTCTGCAGAGGAAAATGGAGCAGGAAGAGCAGCAGATAGCCCAGAGCCTTGGGGGTAGCAGTGGAGGTGGCAGGAAATAGCTAGATGTGAACCAGGATCTGTTTTGAGGAAGGTCCTACAGGTCTCACTGATGGATTGGATGGGGCAATAGCAGAAAGAGAAGAGTCAAGCATGAGCCTGTTTGATGGTGGGTAGATGGTGGTGCCATGTGGAGACACAGACCCCTGGAAGAGGGGTTGGCAGTGATGTAGAAGCAAAGTCTCAAATCCTATTGAGACTTGGAAAGTTGGCATCCGGTTGAACATGTGAGTCTGGAGTTCAGGAGCAGTCTGAGCTAAAGAAGCAGATGTGGGAGTTAGTGTGGGATGAAATCCAAGGGAGGGGATTCACTCCTCGTAGGGACCTCCCGCCACGCCCCTAACAGCCCTGTGCACTGTTGGGTACCAGCTGGATGAGGAAGTCTGGAGCATGGGTGAAACATAATGGAGCAGAACAGGAGCGAATCCTCACAGTCCCCTTGGAGGAAATCTCAGAAGCATTTGCAAAGCACAGTGATGCCCTGAGAAAGTGATTCGATGGCCCTAGGTGTATATGGTGGCTGCAGAAGGGCTGCGATGTTAAAGAGAATCACAGGACAAGAATGAACTCGCCTTTCTCATAGAAATTGTCTCGTTATGTTTTCTTTCATCCAAGTGTTTTCGTGGGTGACAAGCAAAATGACATCTTATTTTAAACTGTGGTAACCATCTGTTCATCAGGCACTTTGTCTATCAGATCTAGTCCCTTAAATCTATTTCTCACTTCCACTGTAACTTATATGCAGAGTATATCATGAGAAACACTGGGCTGGAGGAAGCACAAGCTGGAATCAAGATTGCCAGGAGAAATATCAATAATGTCAGATATGCAGATGATACCACCCTTATGGCAGAAAGTGAAGACGAACTAAAGAGCCTCTTGATGAAAGTGAAAGAAGAGAGTGAAAAAGTTGGCTTAAAGCTCAACAGTCAAAAAACTAAGATCATGATATCCAGTCCCATCACTTCATGGCAAATAGATGGGGAAACAGTGAAAACAGTGGCTGACTTTATTTTGGGGGGCTCCAAAATCACTGCAAATGGTGACTATGGCCATAAAATTAAAAGACGCTTACTCCTTGGAAGGAAAGTTATGACCAACCTAGAGTGCATATTAAAAAGCAGAGACATTACTTTGCCAACAAAAGTCCGTCTCGTCAAGGCTATGGTTTTTCCAGTAGTCATGTAAAGATGTGAGAGTTGGACTATAAAGAAGGCTGAGCACCAAAGAATTGATGCTTTTGAACTGTGGTGTTGGAGAAGACTCTTGAGAGTCGCTTGGACTGCAAGGAGATCCAACCAGTCCATTGTAAAGGAGATCAGTCGTGGGTGTTCATTGGAAGGACTGATGTTGAAGCTGAAACTCCAATACTTTGGCCACCTGATGCAAAGAGCTGACTCATTTGAAAAGACCCTGATGCTGGGAAAGATTGAAGGCAGGAGAAGGGGATAACAGAGGATGAGATGGTTGGATGGCATCACCAACTCAATGGAGATGAGTTTGAGTAGACTCTGGGAGTTGGTGATGGACAAGGAGGCCTGGTGTGCTGTGGTCCATGGGGTTGTGAAGAGTCGAACGCGATTGAGCGACTGAACTGAACTGAACTGAACTGAACCATCTGTTGTGGGCTTCCCCAGTGGCTCAGTGGTAAAGAATCTACCTGCAATGCAGGAGACTCAGGTTTGATCCCTGGGTCAGGAAGATCCCCTAGAGAAAGAAATAGCAACCCACTCCAGTGTTCTTGCCTGGGAAATCCCATGGACAGAGAAGCCTGGTGGCCTATAATCCATGGGATAGCAAAAGCATCAAACACAACTTAAAGACTAAACGACAACAACCATCTGTTACAAAGCCCAGAAAAGTTACTTAGAAAAGGCAGAGTAAGTGACCAATAGCCCCTCACCCGTATGTAACACCACAGCCTTATATTGGTGATGTTCATCTGATTTTCTTCTTTGTAGGAGCTTAAGATTTCATTTTTGTTTCTTAACATTCACAGTACTAGTTCCTGTGGTTTTTTGGCCTGTTCTTAAATGAAGTCATTGTGTGGGGAGACGTGAATGATCATGCTGTCAGAGCTTGGAGTAGAAACTGTGAGCCATATTCTCAATCCTATTGCTTCTGCGAAGAATCCTTAATCTTGGGCCTCCCACTCTGGATGCAGCTGGAGACATTAGAATAGCACTCGGCCATTTTTGGTTCTCCAGAGGCTGCAAGGTACTGGCATTTACCATAGCTGGGTGATCTTCCAGGATGGTCACAGCTGACTCATAGCCTCAGGAATGCTTTCAACTGGGTAAGAGTCTTTACCTCTGGGACCCAATTTAAATCAGAAGTTAAGTTGAACTTAAATCTTAAATTGACTTAAATCTTTTTGTTGTCTTCATGTGGTCTTTCCTGTAAAAGACCTTCAGGGGAGAGAAGGAGGCAGAATGAGCTCTGTGGTGTCTCTTGCAAGGACATTGCTCCTGTCAGATTAGGGCCCCACCCTATTGACCTCCCTGGGGCTTCCTTGGTGGCTCAGAGGTTAAAGCGTCTGCCCACAATGTGGGAGACCTGGGTTCAATCCCTGGGTCGGGAAGATCCCCTGGAGAAGGAAATGGCAACCCACTCCAGTATTCCTGCCTGGAGAATCCCATGGACGAAGGAGCCTGGTGGGCTACAGCCCACTGCGTCGCAAAGAGTCGGACACGACTGAGCGACTTCACTTTGTACTAACCTCATTTAACCTTAATTACTTCCTCAGAAGTCCCATCTCCAAACATAGCCATGCCAGTTTTAGAGCTTCAGCATATGAAAGGGGAACACAAACATTCAATCCATAACAGTTGGGTTATTTCAGACTTTGGGGTATGTAAAGTATGCACTATGAGCTGCGGCTGCTTGGCACTGGAGCGGTGACTTTGCAGCCCTGGAGCAACTTTGAGGAGATACCCCATGTCCAAGGGCAAAAGATAAACCCCAGCAAGATGGTAGGAGTGGCAAAATCGAGTTTAGAATCAAATCCCATATCCGCCAGAGACGCTCAGAGGGCTCAAACAAACCTTGTGTGCACCAGGACCTAGAGACCCCACAGAGACTGAGACAGTACTGTGTTTGAGTGTCTCCTGTGGAGGTATGGGTCAGCAGGGGCCTGCCACAAGGGGCAGGGGCTCTGTTTGAGTGTCTCCTGTGGAGGTATGGGTCAGCAGGGGCCTGCCACAAGGGGCAGGGGCTCTGGGTGCAGCAGACCTGGGTATGGCATAAACCCTCTTGGAGGAGGTCATCATCAACCCCACCATAGAGCCGCCAGAGCTTACATAGGACTGGGGACAGACTCTTGGAGGGCACAAACAGAACCTTGTCTACACCAGGACCCAGGAGAAAGGAACAATGACCCCACAAGAGACTGACCCAGACTTGCTCATGAGTGTCCTGGAGTCTCGGTGGAGGTGTGGGTCAGTGGTGGCCTGCTGCAGGGTTAGGGGTACTGAGTGTAGCAGTGTGTGCATGGGGCCTTTTGGAGGAGGTCCCCATTATCTTCACCATTATCTTCATTACATCCACCATAGTTTGGCCTCAGGTCAAATAACAAGGAGGGAACACAGCCCCACCCTTCAACAGAAAATTGGATTAAAGATTTACTGAGCACGGCCCTGCGCATCAAAACAAGACCCAGTTTCCCCCTCAGTCAGTCTCTCCCATCAGGAAGCTTCCATAAGCCTTCTCCTTCAGAGGGCTGCTGCTGCTGCTGCTAAACCGCTTCAGTTGTGTCCAACTCTGTGCGACCCCATAAACGGCAGCCCACCAGGCTCCCCCGTCCCTGGGATTCTCCAGGCAAGAACACTGGAGTGGGTTGCCATTTCCTTCTCCAGTGCATGAAAGTGAAAAGTGAAAGTGAAGTCGCTCAGTCGTGTCTGACTCCTAGCGACCCCATGGACTGCAGCCTACCAGGCTCCTCTGTCCATGGGATTTTCCAGGCAAGAGTACTGGAGTGGGGTGCCATTGCCTTCTCCACCTTCAGAGGGCAGACAGACTGAAAACCACAATCACAGACAATTAACCAATCTGATCAAATGGACCACAGCCTTGTTTAACTCAGTGAAACTATCAGCCATGCCATATAGGGCCACCCAAGATGGACGGGTCGTGTTGGGGAGTTCTGACAAAACGTGGTCCACTGGAGAAGGGAATGGCAAACCACTTCAGTATTCTGGCCTTGAGAACCCCATGAACAATATAAAAAGGCAAAAAGATAGGACACTGAAAGATGAACTCCCCAGGTCAGTAGGTGCCCAATACGCTACTAGAGATCAGTGGAGAAATAACTCCAGAAAGAATGAAGGGATGGAGCCCAGGCAAAAACAACCCCCAGTTGTGGATGCAACTGGTGATGGAAGTAAAGTCCGATGCTGTAAAGAGCAATATTGCATAGGAACCTGGAGTGTTAGGTCCATGAATCAAGGCAAATTGGAAGTGGTCAAACAGGGGATGACAAGAGTGAACATCGACATTTTAGGAATCAGTGAACTAAAATGGACTGAAATGGGTGGATTTAACTCAAATGACCATTATATCTACTACTGTGGGCAAGAATCCCTTAGAAAAAAATGGAGTAGCCATCATGGTCAGCAAAAGAGTCCGAAATGCAGTACTTGGATACAATCTCAAAAACGACAGAATGATCTCTGTTTGTTTCCAAGGCAAACCATTCAATATCACAGTAATCCAAGTCTATGCCCTGACTAGTAATGCTGAAGAAGCTAAGTTGAACGGTTCTATGAAGACCTACAAGACCTTCTAGAACTAACACCCAAAAAAGATGTCCTTTTCATTATAGGGCCTGGAATGCAAAAGTAAGAAGTCAAGAAATACCTGGAGTAATGGGCAAATTTGGCCTTGGAGTACAGAATGAAGCAGGGCAAAGGATAATAGAGTTTTGCCAAGAGAATGCACTGGTCATAGCAAACACCCTCTTCCAACAACACAAGAGAACACTCTACACATGGACATCACCATATGGTCAACACCGAAATCAGATTGATTATATTCTTTGCAGCCAAAGATGGAGAAGCTCTATACAGTCAACAAAACCAAGACCTGGAGCTGACTGTGGCTCAGATCATGAACTCCTTATTGCCAAACTCAGGCTGAAATTGAAGAAACTGGGAAAACCACTAGACCATTCAGGTATGACCTAAATCAAATCCCTTATGATTATACAGTGGAAGTGAGAAATAGATTCAAGGGATTAGATCTGATAGACAGAGTGCCTGAAGAACTATGGACAGAAATTCGTGACATTGTATAGGAGGCAGATCAAGACCATCCCCAAGAAAAACAAATGCAAAGAGGCAAAATGGTTGTCTGAGGAGGCCTTACAAATAGCTATGAAAAGAAGAGAAGTGAAAGGCAAAGGAGAAAAGGAAAGATGAACCCATTTGAATGCAGAGTTCCAAAGAACAGCAAAGAGAGATAAGAAAGCCTTCCTCAGTGATCAATGCAAAGAAATAGAGGAAAACAATAGAATGGGAAAGACTAGAGATCTCTTTAAGAAAATTAGACATACCAGAGGACTTTTCATGCAAAGATGGGCACAATAAAGGACAGAAATGGTATGGACCTAACAGGAGCAGAGGACAATAAGAAGAGGTGGCAAGAATACACAGAAGAGGGACTTCCCTGGTGGTCCAGTGGCAAAGACTCTGTGCCCCCAAAGCAGGGGGCTGGGGTTTGATCCCTGGTTAGGGAACTAGATTCCACATGCTGCAACTATGACCCAGCACAGCTAAATAAATAAATATTTAAAAAAGAAAGAAAGAAAGAAAGAAAACACAGAAGAACTATACAGAAAAGATCTTCTCGACCCAGATAATCACAATGGTGTGGTCACTCACATAGAGCCAGACATCCTGGAATGTGAAGTCAAGTGGGCCTTAGGAAACATCACTACGAACAAAGCTAGTGGAGATGATGGAATTCCAGTTGAGCTATTTCAAATCATAAAAGATGATGCTGTGAAAGTGCTGCACTCAATATGCCAGCAAATCTGAAAAACTCAACAGTGGCCACAGGACTGGAAAAGGTCAGTTTTCATTCCAATCCCAAAGAAAAGCAATGCCAAAGAATGTTTAAACTACTGCACAATTGCACTCATCTCACACGCTAGCAAAGTAATGCTCAAAATTCTCCAAGCCAGGGTTCAACAGTACGTGAACCATGAACTTCCAGATGTTGAAGCTGGATTTAGAAAAGTCTGAGGAACCAGAGATCAAATTGCCAACATCTGCTGGATCATCAAAAAAGCAAGAGAGTTCCAGAAAAACATCTACTTCTGCTTTATTGACCATGCCAAAGCCTTTGACTATGTGGATCACAACAAACTGTGGAAAATTCTTCAAGAGATGGGAATACCAGACCACCTGAGCTGTCTCCTGAGAAATCTGTATGCAGGTCAAGAAGCAACAGTTAGAACTGGACATGGAACTACAGACTGGTCCCAGATTTGGAAAGGAGTATGTCAAGGCTGTATATATTGTCACCCTGCTTATTTAACTTATATGCAGAGTACATCATGAGAAATGCTGGACTGGATGAAGCACAAACTGGAATCAAGATTTCCGGGAGAAATATCAATAACCTCAGATATGCAGATGACACCACCCTTATGGCAGAAAGCAAGGAAGAACTAAAGATCCTCTTGATGAAAGTGAAAGAGGAGAGTGAAAAAGTTGGCTTAAAGCTCAACATTCAGAAAACTAAGATTATGGCATCTGGTCCCATCACTTCATGGCAAATAGATGAGGAAACAATGGAAACAGTAACAGACTTTATTTTTGGGGGCCCCAAAATCACTGCAGATGGTGACTGCGGCCATGAAATTTAAAGATGTTTGCTCCTTGGAAGAAAAGTTATGACCAACATAGACAGCATATTAAAAAGCAGAGACATTACTTTGCCCACAAAGGCTCACCTAGTCAAAGCTATGGTTTTTCCAGTAGTCATGTATGGATGTGAGAGTTGGACTGTAAAGAAAGCTGAATGCTGAAGAATTGATGCCTTTGAACTGTGGTGTTGGAGAAAACTCCTGAGAGTCACTTGGACAGCAAGGAGATCCAACCAGTCCATCCTAAAGGAAATCAGTCCTGAATATTCATTGGAAGGACTGATGCTGAAGCTGAAATTCCAATACTTTGGCCAGCTGATGCGAAGAACTGACTCATTGGAAAAGACCCTGATGCTGGGAAAGATTGAAGGCAGAAGGAGAAAGGGATGACAGAGGATGAGATGGCTGGATGTCATCACCAACTCAGTGGACATGAGTTTGAGTAAACTCCAGGAGCTGGTGATGGACAGGGAAGTCTGGTGTGATGCAGTCCATGGGGTCGCAAAGAGTCAGACACGACTGAGCAACTGAACTGAACTGATGCACTATGAACATTCTTGTACATGTTTTCAATAAACACAGGAATATGTTTTTGAAGATACATACCTAGGAATGGTATTGTTATGGAATCCAAGTTCATTCTGTTCACAGCACAACAGACTAATAAACTGAGAGTTGAGTTGTTTTACCAGGAATAAGGACTTTATTTGGAAAGCCAGCAAACTGAGAAGGTGGTGAACTTGTGTCCCAAAGAACCATCTTGCCTGAGTTAGAATTCAAGTTCCTTTTGCACAAAAAAGGGGAGGGAGTAAAGTCAAACACTTCCTTGTTCCCATCAGCTTCCGGAGGGGATATGTTAATTTCTTCCTCTCTGCAGTCTTTCACAGGTGGGCCAGGTCAAAATATTTCCTGTTAGCTAAATAAAGGTATTTTAGCTTAATGCTCATTACCTGGGAGGCAGGGTTTCTGGAGATGGGCCATTATGTGTAATTTATAGGTAACATCCCTTTAGTGATTAACTTAAAATACAGAGCCTCTTCCCTATTACAGTATTGCTGGGTTATAGGATTTACATATGTTCAGCTTTATAATAGTTTTCCAAATACTTTACTGAAATGGATGTACCAACTGACTCTTCCACTGTTGAAAGTTCTGGATGTTCTGTATTTTTTGTCTTTCCATTTTACTCACTGTGTTGGATGTATGTCCCATAGTGGCTTTAATTTTTATTTTCTGATGGCTAATGAAGTTGAATATCTTTTCATGTTACTGTGCATTGGTTATCCTCTTTCACTGGACACCTTTTCAGGTTTTTTGCCCCCCCTTTTTTTTTTTAATTTTATTTTATTTTTAAACTTTACAATATTGTATTAGTTTTGCCAAATATCGAATTGGATCAGCCACAGGTATACATGTGTTCCCCATCCTGAACCCTCCTCCCTCCCCTTTTTAACCTTCATCTTCTTGTTTGATTTGTGGGAATTCCTTATACATTATGAATATAAGTCCTTTATCAGATGTGTATTACAAATACCTTCACCCACTCTATGGGCTGTCCTTTTACTGACTGATACACTTTAATGAACAGATGATCCAATGCTAAAGTAGTTCAATTTACCTTTTTTTCCTCTTTTTTCAGAACTTCTATTTTGGTTTAAGAAATCATTGCCTACCCCAGGTTTCTGTAAAAATTCTTTCTTTCACAAATCTACAACCCACCTAAAAAATGACTTTTACATGTGGTGTGACATGTGGTGAAAGTCCATTTTCCCATATGTTTACATATCTACCCTGGTACCGTTATTGAAACCATTTTTCTCTGCTGTACTGCAAGGTAACATTTGAGATAAAGCAGGTGATTCTATATGTGAGGGTCTGATTTGGACTCTGTTTTGTTCCTTTAGTGCATCTGTCCTTAATACAAGATGACCATAGTTTCGTAAGTCATATCATGGGGTATAAGTCCTCCAGCTTCATTTTTCTTCTTATGATTTGTCTATGCTATTCTCAGCCTTTACATTTCTACATAAATTAATGTGTATATATGCTATATAGAATAATTATATATTTAATATGGAATATATGTTAATTCCATATAAATTAATCTAAAGATCAAGTGAGAGAAATTTATATCTTCGCAATATTAAATTTACTAATCAATGAACATGACATATTCCTTAACTCCTTCACAAATATTTTTTAATTTTCAAAGTAAAGGTTTTGAACATTATTCATTAGATTATGCATTGTATGTATTTTGTTATATTGTAAAGAAACGCTCTTAAAGTGCCAGCAACAGCTGAAATATAGAAATACACTTTATTGTTATTTATTAATCTTGTATTCTAGAACCTTTCTAAATTTATTTATAAACTCTAGTAGCTTACAGAATTTGTTGGACTTTCTAGGTCCATGATCTATAAAAAACAAAGAATGATAGTTTTATTTTTTCCTTTCCAATTGGAGTGGGGGTAGGTTCTTTTTGTCTTACTACATTGTATAGGTCTTCCAGGAAATTTTTGAATTGGAGAGTTAATAGCAGATATCCTTGACTAATTTCCAATCTCAGAGGGAAATGTACTATTTCACCAGTAAATATGATATTAGCTGCAGCATTTTTGTAGATACTATAATACATATGAGATTAAGGTAGTTACCTTCCATTCCCAGTTTGCTAAGTTTTTATCTTTCATAAATGATGTTGAAAGTTATCGAATGCTTTTTCTTTATCCTTTAAAGTGATCATGTGATTTTCCTCTTTTTTTCTGTATATTGGTGGGTTATATTGATTGATTTTCAAATGGTTACCCACTCATACATTCCTGGAGTAAACCTCAAACCTCATTTAGTTATGGTATCATTGCTTTTGTGTATCACTAAATTTGATTTGCTAGTGTTTTGATTAGGATTTTGACATCTATGTTCATGAGAAATATTAATCTTTTGTTTCCTGTAATGTTCACATTATCTTTTAATATGAAGATTAGTTTAGTCTCATAAAAAGAGTTGTAAAGTCTATCCTCTGTTTCTATTCTGTGGAGGAGTTTCTACATGATTGATGTTCTAACTTTTTTAAATGATTGGAAATGATTTGCTGGCATATTGAGTGCAGCACTTTCACAGCATCATCTTTTATGATTTGAAATAGTTCAACTGGAATTCCATCACCTCCACTAGCTTTGTTCGTAGTGATGCTTTCTAAGGCCCACTTGACTTCACATTCCAGGATGTCTGGCTCTAGGTCAGTGATCACACCATCGTGATTATCTGGGTTGTGAAGATCTTTTTTGTACAGTTTTTCTGTGTATTCTTGCCACCTCTTCTTGATATCTTCTGCTTCTGTTAGGTCCATACCATTTCTGTCCTTTATCGAGCCCATCTTTGCATGAAATGTTCCCTTGGTATCTCTAGTTTTCTTGAAGTGATCTCTAGTCTTTCCCATTCTGTTGTTTTCCTCTATTTCTTTGCATTGATTGCTGAGGAAGGCTTTCTTATATCTTCTTGCTATTCTTTGGAACTCTGTGTTCAGATGCTTATATCTTCCCTTTTCTGCTTTGCTTTTCACTTCTCTTCTTTTCACAGCTATTTGTAAGGCCTCCCCAGACAGCCATTTTGCTTTTTCGCATTTTCCATGGGGATGGTCTTGATCCCTGTCTCCTGTACAGTGTCACGAACCTCATTCCATAGTTCATCAGGCACTCTATCTATCAGATCTAGGTCCTTAAATCTATTTCTCACTTCTACTGTATAATCATAAGGGATTTGATTTAGGTCATACCTGAATGGTCTAGTGGTTTTCCCTACTTTCTTCAATTCAAGTCTGAATTTGGCAATAAGGAGTTCATGATCTGAGCCACAGTCAGCTCCTGGTCTTGTTTTTGTTGACTGTATCGAGCTTCTCCATCTTTGGCTCAAAGAATATAATCAATCTGATTTCGGTGTTGACCATCTGGTGATGTCCATGTGTAGAGTCTTCTCTTGTGTGTTGGAAGAGGGTGTTTGCTATGACCAGTGCATTTTCTTGGCAAAACTCTATTAACCTTTGCCCTGCTTCATTCCGTATTCCAAGACCAAATTTGCCTGGTACTCCAGGTATTTCTTGACTTCCTATTTTTGCATTCCAGTCCCGTATAATGAAAAGGACATCTTTTTTGGGTGTTAGTTCTAGAAGGTCTTGTAGGTCTTCATATAACCGTTCAACTTCAGCTTCTTCAGCATTACTGGTTGGGGCATAGACTTGGATTACTATGATATTGAATGGTTTGCCTTGGAAATGAACAGAGATCATGCTGTCGTTTTTGAGATTACATCCAAGTACTGCATTTCGGACTCTTTTGTTGACCATGATGGCTACTCCATTTCTTCTGAAGGATTCCTGCCCGCGGTAGTAGATATAATGGTCATCTGATTTAAATTCACCCATTCCAGTCCATTTCAGTTCGCTGATTCCTAGAATGTTGACGTTCACTCTTGCCATCTCTTGTGTGACCACTTCCAATTTGCCTTGATTCATGGACCTGACATTCCAGGTTCCTATGCAATATTGCTCTTTACAGCATCGGACCTTGCTTCTATCACCAGTCACATCCACAGCTGGGTATTGTTTTTGCTTTGGCTCCATCCCTTCATTCTTTCTGGAGTTATTTCTCCACTGATCTCCAGTAGCGTATTGGGCATCTACTGACCTGGGGAGTTCCTCTTTCAGTATCCTATCATTTTGCCTTTTCATACTGTTCATGGGGTTCTCAAGGCCAGAATACTGAAGTGGTTTGCCATTCCCTTCTCCAGTGGACCACATTCTGTCAGATCTCTCCACCATGACCTGCCCGTCTTGGGTTGCCCCACGGGCATGGCTTAGTTTCATTGAGTTAGACAAGGCTGTGGTCCTAGTGTGATTAGATTGACTAGTTTGCTGTGCATATGGTTTCAGTGTGTCTACCCTCTGATGCCCTCTTGCAACACCTACCATCTTACTTGGGTTTCTCTTACCCTGGGCGTGGGGTATCTCTTCACGGCTGCTCCAGCAAAGCGCAGCCGTTGCTCCTAACCTTGGACGAGGGGTATCTCCTCACCGCTGCCCTTCCTGACCTTCAACATGGGATAGCTCCTCTAGGCCCTCCTGCGCCCGAGCAGCCACTGCTCCTTGGACGTGGGGTTGCTCCTCCCGGCCGGCGCCCCTTGCCTCGGGTGTGGAGTAGGCTGGGCTCCCTATGTTATATAGTAGCTTCCCACTGGCTGTCTATTTTACACATGGTAGTGCTTGTCAGTCCCATTTCTCTAGAGTTCATATATATGCATTAATATGCGATATTTGTGTTGCATGTACAGGTTTTCCAAGCTGCCTCTGCTGACACCTAATGTGGGGTGAACTTCTTGGTACTGCTGGATGGTGGTGGGGGACCTCATCACCCTCTGATGGGGGTGAAAGTCCAGGCTCCCCATGTGTTCTCAGTTGGGGTGGGGGTGGACTCCCCATTACCATCCAGCAGGGTTGAAGTCCTGACTCTGCACCACCTGGCAGTGGGGGAGGGGTAGAGAGGGACTCATTGCAGCCTGGCAAGGATGAAGTCTCTGCTCCCCACTCTGCTAGTTGAGTGGTAGGAGGGCTACAGTTCGTTCTGCAGATACAGCTGGAATAGAGTGGCTATTTCTAAGCTGTGGCTGTCAGGCTCAACTAACCCTCTCTTGGTATTCTGTCTAGAGAGAGCATCATTTTTTTTTTTTAATGATTTCCATTATTTCCAGACTGTCACCTTCTCTAGCATCTAATCTGGGGTTTGTGAGCCAAAGAGGAACCCAGGGCACTTACCACCAGGTTGAGCTCAGGTCTTGAGTTTCTTAACCAGTCTGCCTTCTCTCCACCTTTCAGTCTGCCCATGCTGTTTTATACATAATGTCCAAGGGTTTTAGTTGTACTTAATAGAAACAGTAGGGGGAGAAGATGTCTACTCTGTTTTCCTGGAAGCAAAAGTCTCAAGATGTGTTAATGAAATTTAATATGACTCTACCAAAATACCTACAGTGGTTTGATGTATAAAATTAAATGTAGTCAGAGAGAAAAAGACAAATATCACATGATATCACTGATATGTGGAATCTAAAAAAAATGATAGTGAGTGAGTGAAGTCGCTCAGTCGTGTCCAATTCTTTGCGATCCCATGGAGTGTAGCCTACCAGGCTCCTCTGTCCATGAGATTTTCCAGGCAAGAATACTAGAATGTGTTTCCATTTCCTTCTCCAAAAAAAAAAGATACAAAGAACTTATTTACAAAACAGAAATAGGCCTGCTGCTGCTGCTAAGTTGCTTCAGTCGTGTCCGACTCTGTGCGACCCCATAGATGGCAGCCCACCAGGCTACCCCGTCCCTGGGATTCTCCAGGCAAGAATACTGGAGTGGGTTGCCATTTCCTTCTCCAATGCATGAAAGTGAAAAGTGAAAGTGAAGTCGCTCAGTCGTGTCCGATTCTTAGTGACCCCATGGACTGCAGCCTACCTACCAGGCTCCTCCATCCATGGGATTTTCCAGGCAAGAGTACTGGAGTGGGGTGCCATTGCCTTCTCCAAGAAATAGGCCTACAGACACAGAAAAGACAAATTTATAGTTATCAAAGGGGAAAGAGGGGGATAAATTAGGAGTTTGGGATTAACAAATACACATTACTATGTGTAAAATAGATAAACAATAAAGACCCACTGTATAACACAGGAAAATATATTCAATATCTTTGAATAGGTAATAACCTATGATGGAAAATAATCTGAAAAACCATAGGTATATGTATGTATGTATAACTGAACCACCTTGCTGTATACTGGGAGCATTGTACATCAGCTATACATCAATTTTAAAAAATTAAATTTAACCATACTCTCAAAGGTATGTATGCATCAACAAAGAATGATTTTTTAAAATAACTTTTGGGAAGAGAAATTGTGTTCGAGGAAATTACACAAAAATTTTATATTTTGTGTAAAATATGTTCCCAGATTCAAAAGAGAAGGCTTTAATCTTGAGTTTCTTGTTAACTGATGGAAGGATTTGGCTATTTTTTATCTTAAAAGGTAAAATATCTATGTTTTGTCTGAGCATAAGTAGCCATCACGCTGGTGGCTCAGTGGTAAAGAATCCACCTGCCAGTGCAGGAGCCGCAGTAGACTCAGGTTCAAACCCTGGGTCAGGAAGATCATCTGAAGGAGGAAATGGAAACCCACTCGAGTATTCTTCCCTGAAAAATCCCATGGACAGAGAAGCCAACAGGCTACAGTCCATGGGGTTGCAAAATTGAACACGACTGACCAGCTGAGCACACACACCCATAACCCTCCGCCTCACCACTGAAGTTCTCTAGAATCCTCTAGAAAATCACCCACTGATATTACAGTTTACTTAGCATACATCCGTGTTTGTCCTGGGATTCTAAACATGAGCTTCTGTTCCAGGTCGCCTGAATTGGTGGTCCACCGTGTGCACGAGCTGTAAACGGCTTCTTCCTTTGGCCACGACAGGGGACGGGAACTGCCTTTTACATGCGGCCTCACTGGGTAAGCCCTGCAGTGTAGACAGAGGGTGGCAGTGCCCAGGCCTTCTCTGTGTATCATTAGAGGACAATCTTATACTAAGTAGAGCGACGTGCATCACTGTCAACTGAAAAGATCCCCAAGGGATGGAGCCAGCAACCCCCAGCCTTCTTGTCAAGCAGCTGGCAGGCCTGGTAGGGGCATAGAGCGCGCATGAGAAAAGATCTGTCCTGATAGAAGGAGGCCTGAGCAGACCTGCAGGGATGGGCAGTAGACATCGGGGTCTAGAGCAATCAAAGAGGACTTCCTGGAGGAGCTGAGATTTTCCTGAGGCTTGAAGAACTTGAAAGAATATAAATAAGACCCTCCAGGCCGGGAGAACACACGGATAAAGTGGAAAGTCAGGTAATAACGGTGTTTGGGATCAGGGCTGAGCCCTGTTGAGCTTGAGCAGAAAGTCTGTGGGACAGTGCGTGAGGCTGGGTAGATCTGCAGCCACCACGCTGACTGCAGCTGATGCACTTAGACTGACAAAAAGACAGACATGGGTAAGTAATACAGAGATCAGCACAGTCAGAATATACTGCAGAGAGGTCAGCAAACTCTTCCAACAGATGTGAGCTTCCTGGTTGCAAAAAGCGACACCAGCAAATGCACAGGTGTGGGCGGCAATGTTTGGACGGCAGAAGGTCACAGTACACTTTCTGGAAGACCATGTAACCCCTCTGGACCCAGGCTTACATACACATGCAGGACTGGATTTGTGCCAAGGACCCCAGCATCATAGCTGGTGGTGCCTTATTACTCCTGCAGTCTGAGGACCCTCTCCAGGGATGGGCCCCTCCAACAAGAATATGGTCCTTGTTGGTCAAACTCACCTCCCCAGGTAAACATGACCTTAACTCAATGCTGTGACCCAGAGCAAGGATGCCCCAGACCTCACTTCAGACCTGTAGTGAGAGGTCTGTTCTGTAAGAGGTGGGCTGAGCTGAGCCCGAAAAGTGTTCGAGGGAAATGCAGGGCGTCTGGGACGGGCCCCGAGATACCCAAAGGAGGATGGAGCCCAAGTGCAAAGGAAACATTCCATGCTCCTTAGGCTTGACCAAGGGTGATAGGGAAAACAAGGGCACCCACCCACTGCCCCCTTTCTGTTTCAGTATTAACTCATTCCTGTCTGTTGACTCCCATTCAGCATAGTAAAATAACAATCAGCAATTCCACTGCCCAGCAATGTCTGCTTTTAATATTTTGGTATATTGTCTTCCACATGTTTGTATATACTTCCAGTGAAATTAGGATCTCACAGTGTTCATGGTTTGGAATCCAATATTTTCCCCTTAAAATTGTAAATTGAATTTTTCACACTATTCTTCAGAAACATGTTTTGCAAGTTGTGTCTTATTCCATCATAAAATATTCAGTATCCCTCTCTTATGGAACTTATTTCACCTTATTCTGTATCAAACCTAGAGAAAAATTACAAAAGAAGACATCTCTCCTCTTTGCAAAGTCTCAGGCACGGGAATGCCTTTGTCCTTCTAACACTCAGTGTACACAGGCACTGCCCCCGTCATGACCACAGGTGGAAAAGGCCACAAGCCAGGTGGTCACACGCCACCGTGGTCCTGACTGATGGCAGGTGTCTCACAGTAGCACAGCAGGCCCCCCAGTTCTGCCTGGGAGCAGAAAGCCTCCTGCAGGTGGCCCTTGCTCCTGCTGTGAGAGGCTGGGCTGAGACTGAACCTGGGACTCACGGCCGGTTGATTCTTTCCTCCCAGTACTTTGTTTCCCCTTGGTACTCAAATTGCTAAGCTATGTACAAGCAAGTCTGCTCAAAGTGTCCACTCTACACTCACCAGCAGTGCTTACTGGACCTGCTGACCAGCCCTGCCATTGACCTAGGGTGTGGGGCACGCATAGAAATGACAGTAATCCTGGGGTCAGGCTTGTGGGCAAACGTGTGGGACAAGGAGATTCTCTGCACAAGAGACCCAGACAAGGAGCCATGATGAGTAGACTGGACCCGGGACTTGCCCTGCCTGGGAGGAGGCTCCAGGCAGGTTGGAGGGATGAGAAAGCTCAGCTCGGCCAGTTCATAAAAGGAGCATTGATGGCCATCTTCCTCTGTCTGTAGAAAAAGACTGCAGAAAAAGACGACCGGAAAGCCCACGGCAGGCCCCTGTTATCATGTCTTTGCAAAAAAGGATGCGCAGCCAGACTGAGCCTTTGATCATCAGTCAGTGTGGGTCACTGCTCTCCAAAAGCTCTCCAGAGGGTCCCAGCTCACTTCAAAGCCCACCTTTGCACTCTCTACCTCGCCCCTCCCATCCCAACTGCAGACACCCTCCCCTCCCTAGTACACCACATGGCGCCCCTTGGGGTTGGCCCTGACCTTTTCCTCCACCTGGAATGGTGACTCAACCCTGTCCCTAACCACTCATGTCTTTGCCCCAGTGTCTCCACTCGCACTCTGACCAAACCACCCAGCACTCTGTCCTCTTAGCCTGCTTCATCTCCCCTTACATTGCCACTGCCTGCAACATAGTGTGTTACATGTTAATTCTAGGGCTGCCTCCCCTCCCTTCCCCTCAGTGTGGACTCCATGAGATTTTAGGAATTCAGTCTGCCCTAGTTGCTGCTGTGGGTATTCCCGTCACTTAGAATGGCGCCTCACCCTTACTGTGAAATAAGTATGGAATTAAGTGGAATTAATAGTATTCAGTTAAACAAATGAACAAATGAATGAATAAATTTCCCTAGTCTCTCCCTGTAGCTAGAGCTGCATCTCTCTTGGTGCTTCTTCCATTGATTGGGTTTCTTAACCACTTCTGAGCTTCCCCAAGGATGTGCTCAGAGATGCTGGGTTGTTCTTATGACCCCTGGGCCAGGTGGGGCACTTCCCTCAGAAGCAGGTGCTCTCCCGGGGCCCAGATATGTACAGAGATGCCTCAGGGCTACAGATACTGGGTGCAGCAGACCCTCGATGAAACTGGGGTCTGACTGCCATCCTGCCTTGGGGCCTGCATGAGGACACATAATCCACCATCCCCACAGGCTCTCTCCCACTCCAACACAAGGTCAGAACCACAAACATTACATCCCTCAGAACAAACCTTGAGAGGTTGAGGGCAGCCTGCGAAGGGCCCCCGAGACTTAGTGAAATGGCTGTTGCTTTAAGAAGGGGCTGTGCTCCTTCATTCCATGCCTGCATCTGCAGGAAACATCAGGAGGGAGGGCAGAGGGGAGCTGCTTGCTAATCGAGAGAACTGAATATCTCGCTACTGCATTATCTGTTCACAAAGTTGTGGGGGCCAGGACTGGTAGGTGGTGGTGGTCTCAACTCCTCCTGTTTTGCCCCTTCCTCACATATTTTCTTGTGGCTCAGAAGATAGAATCTACCTGCAGAGCAGGGGACCTGAGTTCGATCCTGGGGTCAGGAAGATCCCCTGGAGAAGGGAATGGCTATGCACTCCAGTTTTCTTACCTGGACAATTCCATGGACAGAGGAGCCTGGCAGGTTACAGGCCGTGGCGTCGCAAAGAGTCGGACACGACTGAGAGACTAACGCGTTCACTTTACTTTCACATCTTTCCTCTCTCGTCTACTCACGGACCTCCTGGCTGCAGGAATGTGGGGCTTTCACGACCGGGACCTGGTTTTGCGGAAAGCTCTCTACACCATGATGAGGACGGGGGCCGAGAGGGAGGCCCTGAAGCGAAGGTGGAGGTGGCAGCAGACACAGCAGAACAAGGAGGTGGGTACCTGTCAGCATGGCAGAGCCGGGACCGTGCCAGGGTGCAGCCAAGGCCAAGATGGGGTCCTCTTTGGGGCCCCAATGTCAAGTCTGTCTTATGAGATGCGGCAGCAATGGCTCCATCCCTACTCAAACCCACTAAAGAGGAACCCATTGCAACAGTCAGCCCCTGCCCGCAGTGACCAGACGTCCACCCCCTCACCTGTCCTGGTGTGATGATGGAAACCACCTACCCTCACTCACAAGGCTGCCCCAACCTGAACGGGGGGTTAGGTAGTCACCTGTCAGGTCACTGCCGGTGCGGCCGCTGATTGGCCCTGGCGTGGCCCCAGCCCCAGGGTGTGTGCTCAGCCCAAAGAGAATGCTTATACCAGAACCTTAGTGAGCACTGGCCCTTTGCTGGCATGGAAGCCCTTAAAGATGGGTCTGCCCAGGTCCCTGCACACATGTCAGTGGTTGGCACCCAGCCCAGTACGTGTGCAGGTTCCTTGGAATCCCTGAGAATGACCACTGTTGCTGAGTGCACTTCTGACAGCATAGAGGTTGGAGGCTGGGGGTTCTGAACAAATTCTGTCCAGAGCAAATGCTGACGGTCCTTGGCCGCTAACAGTGCTCACCCCAGGCTGACCAAGCCGGGAAGTTGGGCTCAGCCAGACTGATGTGGGTGCAGGGCTGAAGAGGTGGACGCCACCTCCTAACCCACCCCCCTTCGTGCCAGTCAGGGCTGGTGTACACAGAGGAGGAGTGGGAGCGGGAATGGACGGAGCTGCTGAAGCTGGCCTCCAGCGAGCCACGCACACACTTCAGCAAGAACGGCGGCTCGGGTGGGGGGTAAGTGCTGCCCCAGCCCTCCCCCTGACAGCATGGGAGGTGATGGGGGGATGTGGGACCCCCAAGCTGGGGACGACACAAGGAGGACTCCTGCCTTCAGATCTTAGATTCTACCAAGGACGCAGGGCAGGTGGTAGGGGATGACAGGACCCTGCTGGGTGTTTGGGAGAAAGTGGACACAGTCACCGTGTGCACCTCATGAGCTCAGGCATGGGGGACTCACTGTCCAGCCAGCCTGGGGAGGGCCCAAGCTGCCCACACGCTCTCCAGGCTCTGAAGCTTCAGGCTGCTGCTGGAATCCTCACCACTGGGCCACCAGGCAACAGTGGTGGTCTTTTAAAGTAACGTCCATGAAACTTGGGCCAGAGGGTTCCAGAGCAGGTAAGCATCATGCTGGAGCCTGGCCCCATGGTGAGTGACATGTACAGCCCCACTCCTGCCCAGACCCTGGCCCTCCGGCCCCAGGACAGATGGGAACAGACCCTGCACTGCTGCTCCCAGCATGGACACTGGCCCGGCAGTTTTTCCCAGAAAGAACCAGGTTAAACATCTGAAGAGGTCGGAAGGGAGCAAGGGTCAGACTCAAGGATGCACTTGACCAACCTCCTGCCTTCTTCCCGCAAGACTCGCAGAGGCCAATCCCAAGGCTTACTGGTGGAGCCCCAGCAGGAGACACTGGAGGTAGGGAGGCGTGTCCACGACTCACTCAGAGAGAAGGCTGGACACCAGGTTGGGGTCCAGGCAGGGCGAACCATCAGCCAGAGAGCCATCATGGATAGGCTGTGTAGAACTGGTGACCACAGGGAGGACGCTCTCCCAGACCCCAGGAAGGCAAGACCAGTATGAGCTCTCTGCCGAGTTCAGATGCGTGAGAAAGCCTGAATGGCAACTGTATCAGTAGATGCAGATGCGGGGAGAGCTGTGAGAGCGAGGCCAGGCAGAGGCGGGGGCTTCCGCGCAGGCGCACTCAAAGCTACAGGACCCATTCTTTCTCATGCTCCTACTCGCAAATCACGACATGTCTGTTTCTTGTGGCTAAAGCAAGAGAAATCAGACATTCTGTGCTACTTACTGCACCTCCAGAGACTTGTGAAGTGCTACCTCCTGTGAAGTGCTACCTCCAAAAGGGCTGCTGCTGGAGCTTGCAGTCCCCTCAGCAAAGGTGAACTCAGCTTGCCCATCACCAGAGCTGCTAGTGGGGCCATGGGTAAGAGGGCTGGTCCCCAGAAGGAAAAGAAGACATGGGAGAGAGAGGAAAATAACTCCACCCCAAGTCATGCGGGTCTGCATGGAAACCAGTGTTGGAGTGAAGTTGCCCATCACCCCCTGGCACGTGCAGCCCCAACCCCCACTACAGACACTCTGGGGGAAGAGGGTGTGTGTGCAATGGGAGGAATCCCTTACTTGTTATACAACTGGTAAAATCTATGAAAGCAGTTAGTGACGACCTCTGGGTGCTTCATCTGGTTTAATGGCAACTGAGAACTAAGCAAGGGGTCTTCCTGGTGGATCCCAACCAGACGCCCAGACTCAGATGTCATGGATTAAGAGTCCCAGACTGGATGCATGATCTTGGGCATGTCTCCCAAGCTCCTGGACCATCTTTGTTGTTCAGATGTAAAATGCATTTGGTAGTAAGGTCCCTGCTGGGCTGTATCGGTTTTCCATGGTGGTGGAGTAAACCACACCAAAACTGGGTGGCTTAACACAGAGACACTGGATTTGTTCCTGTTCTGGAGTCAGCATTCTGCTCTGGAATTTTCTGGAGCCTCTCCTGGGGCTGCAGCATCTGGCAGTTAGTCTGGGTGGTGCAGGACCATCCAAGATGGCCTGATTCACAACTCTGGCTCTTGCTGAGCCTCCATCTAGATTTCATCCTTGAGAAGGCTCAGGACCCTTACAGTATGGATCAGGGCAATAAGAGGGGGCAGCCTACACTGTGGAGGTTCACCTCAAGCCTCTACTTGCATCACGTTTACTCATGTCCCACGAAAACATTGGCCAAAGCAAGTCCCATGGCTGAGCCAGCCTCTAGGCAGATAGACTCCATCCTTAATAAAAGGAGGGGCAAAGTCCCATTCAGTTCAGTCACTCAGTCATGTCCGACTTTTTGTGACCCCATGAACTGCAGCACACCAGGCCTCCCTGTCCATCACCAACTCCCAGAGTCCACCCAAACCCATGTGCATGGAGTCGGTGATGCCATTCAGCCATCTCATCCTCTGTCCTCCCCTTCTCCTCCTGCCCCCAATCCCTCACAGCATCAGGGTCTTTTCCAATGAGTCAGCTCTTCGCATGAGTGGCCAAGTATTGGAGTTTCAGCCTCAGCATCAATCCTTCCAATGAATACCCAGGACTGGTCTCCTTTAGGATGGACTGGTTGGATCTCCTTGCAGTCCAAGGGATTCTCAAGAGTCTTCTCCAGCACCACAGTTCAAAAGCATCAATTCTTCGGTGCTCAGCTTTCTTTATAGTCCAACTGTCACATTGCAAAGGGACAAATACACAGCAAGAAGGCTCTGTGGTCATCAAAGCAGTCGGCCACATTCTCTGATTCTGTTGGCACTGGGCAATGAAATCATGGGTTTGAAAGTGGAAAGAAGCTTTTATGACTATAAACATAATGTTTATTAAGACATTGTCACATTCAGCCTGTGAGTTGGCATGCCTGCTGCCTATATGGTATGTTGTAAGGCCTATCCCAAATACCTGAAATGTGTGGTTTCCCTGACCTTCCATGGTCCGTCTCCCTGTCCATAGTGTAGTGGATATGACGCTCACACTGGCTCATCTGAGTGTCTGATATGCCACCTTTAGAAATTCATTCCTGTGAGTCTTGAAAACGTTGGAGCCTTAAGGGCTTTCAGGAGTCTCTGACTGTAGAGCAAATCCCTTCCATGAGTTTATATGTCCCACGAGTTTATATATACTCTGCACCTTGACCTCCAGACCCTAGACCTGTAGGAATGGAACATAGAAATAGCTTATTGTTTTGGGCAGTGAGGATTGAAGAAAGAAAGCCATGAACCTCTGCTGGGCACCTATCTGCCTTACATACTACCTAAGTGCCACTGCCTTACACACTTCATCTCCACTTTATAAATTAGGCATTACCCTCCTTTACATGTTGGGAAACTAATGTTCTGAGAGATTAGTTGACTTACCTCTGGTTTGTAACTGGTGGAACTAGAATGCAGACTGAGACCTGTCTGAGTCCAGCACCCTGCAGTTTACCAGAGAATATGCTGTGACAAGTTTTATAGCTCCTTAAGAAAGATGCAATTTTTTGAGTCCTTGCATATCTGAATATTTCTTTATTCTGTCTCACCCTTGATGGATAGTTTAGGTATCTTTAAATTCATGATATGAATGATGTCATGAAAGGTGTTAAATCAGACAGAAAGCTATCAACTTCCTGGCACTCAAAGTTGGCTAATTAGAAGTAAAACAATTATATGAAATCCAAAGACTAAATATGTTCAACCAACTTCTTACTCTACCTTTACAGACTCTGAAAAAGATTTATTCATTAACTCAACATGTATTAATTGCCTGAGGCATGCTGTGCATTTCCAGACACACTATCTCATTCTGTCATCACTGTAACCCTGTGAGATAAAGGTCATAATTCTTATTTAAAGTATGAGGAAATTTGGATTCAGGATAAAAATTATTTGCCCAGGGTAATCTGCTGAGTGGAAGAGCTGTAGTTAAAATTCAGGTGTCCTGCCTCCCAGGTCTCCTGGCCCCTGATTTTCCTTCTACCCCTTAGCTCAGAAGCCTCTTTCTGTTCTTATAGAGAATTGGGTTCTTGCTCTTTTCTGTGGGTGATAGAATGAGGCCTCTTTGTTTTCTAGTCTAATGCCAGGATGTGTTTCAAGATCTGAGCCTTCGTTAACAACAGGCTAATAAACCTTTGCCATCAGGTGTCTTTCTGTGTGAATGTACAGAAAGGTATTTTCCAACTCAGTCTTCCTGGGTCTCCCTTTTCCTCCTCCGCCAAATACTGAAAACCTTTGATAGCATTAGTTCTATGATAAATTAATGAGAGGAATTACTTTAAATTTTCAATCGATTTTCAACAACCACTATACTCTTTGGAGGCAGGGAATAAACCAGGACCCTCTCAGTTTGAAGAATACCATGTAAACCCCATTAGGGAAATGAAAATTAAAACCACTACATACCTATAAGAAAGTCAGAAAAAAAATATACTGGCAGTACCAGGTGCTGGTGAGAGTGCAAAGCAAATTTTACATCACATTGTTGGTGATATAAAAATGACACAACCACTCAGGAATACAGTTTGACAGATTCTTGTAAATTTAGAAACACATTTGCCATATGACCCAGCAGTCCTGCTCCTAAGTATTTACCCTGGAGCGCTGGTTCTCAACCAGGAATGATTTTCCCCCAGGGGACATTGGGCTAGATTTAGGGATATTTTGATTGTCACAACTGGAATGTAGTCTGAATACTGCTAGAATCTAATGGGTAGAAGCAGGGATGCTGCTAAGCCTTCTAAAGTGCACAGGACAGCCCCCCAAACAAAGAAATAGCTAGTCCGAAATTTCAGTAGTGTCCAGATTGAGAAAATCTGCCCCAAAGAAATGAAAATGTGTGTTCACACAAAGTTCTATGTAAAATGTTTATAGAAGTTCCATTCATGGTTGCCCAAAACTGGAAACAACTCGAATGTCCTTTGATTAAAAAAACTGGAGTACATCAATATTATGAAATACTATTCAGGAATTAAAAACAAACTACTGATATATGCAACGACTTGCATGAAAGGATCAGGTCTCAAAAAGTTATGTATTGTATGTATGGTTTCATTTGTATGACATTATCCAAAAGGCAAAACTATAATGATGGAGAACAGATCAGGGTTGCATTTATTTAGAATGAATGTCTGACTTTCCAATATCATGTCTTGAAAAGACTATTCTTTCATCATTGAATTGCTTTTACGTTTTCAAATACCTGTAGGCAGTGTTTATGTGGGTTTGGGAGGTTTATGCTGGGTGGGAGACTCCGTACTATGTTCCATTGAAATATGCGCCTGTCCTTTTGACAGTGTCACTTTATAAGAAGTCTTAAAATTAGGTAGCATCACTCCTCCAACTTTATTCTCCTTTTTCAATATTTCTGGTCTTTTTTTTTTTTTTTTTGCTTGCCCATACATATTTATAGAATCAGTTTATCTATATCTGAAAAATATTCTGCCAGGATTTTTATTGGGATTACATGAAGTCTATACATGAATTGGAGGATTGAAGTCTTTAAAATGTTGAGTGTACTTACACATCTTTTTCCATGTATTAGGTAGACACAGTATGCTTCTTCATATATTTAAATCTTCTTTGATTTGCTTTATTAGCATTTTATAATTTTCTGCATAAAAGTTCTATACATGTTTCAGTTCAGTTCAGTCGCTCAGTCGTGTCCGACTCTTTGCGGCCCCATGAATCGCAGCACACCAGGCCTCCCTGTCCATCACCAACTCCCGGAGTTCACTCAAACTCATGTCCATCAAGTCGGTGATGCCATCCAGCCATCTCATCCTCTGTCGTCCCCTTCTCTTCCTGCCCCCAGTCCCTCCCAGCATCAGGGTCTTTTCCAATGAGTCAGCTCTTCACACCAGGTGGCCAAAGTACTGGAGTTTCAGCTTTAGCATCAGTCCTTCCAGTGAACATCCAGCACTGATCTCCTTTAGAATGGACTGGTTGGATCTCCTTGCAGTCCAAGGGACTCTCAAGAGTCTTCTCCAACACCACAGTTCAAAAGCATCAATTCTTCAGCGCTCAGTCTTCTTCACAGTCCAACTCTCACATCCATACATAACCACTGGAAAAACCATAGCCTTGACTAGATGGACCTTTGTTGGCAAAGTCATGTCTCTGCTTTTGAATATGCTATCTAGGTTGGTCATAACTTTCCTTCCAAGGAGTAAGCATCTTTTAATTTCATGGCTGCAATCACCATCTGATATATACCTGAATATTTCATTTGAAGCTATTGTAAATGATTGTGTGTGTGTGTGCGTGTGTGTGTGTGCTCACACACATGCACAGGTATATGTGTTTTCGTTTGGATCTGCAATTA
The DNA here is from genome assembly GCF_029407905.1 of Bubalus kerabau. NCBI lineage: Eukaryota > Metazoa > Chordata > Mammalia > Artiodactyla > Bovidae > Bubalus > Bubalus kerabau. The sequence goes on from NC_073642.1 coordinate 30,790,111, forward strand.
TTCATTGCTAGTTATTGCTAGTTACTGATGTTTGTGACTTTGTATTCTGTGATGTTACTAAACTCATATATCAGTGCTAAGAGGTTTAGATTCCTTGGGATTTTCTACACAGATATTCATATAATCAGTGAGTAGGGGTAGGTTTATTTCTTTCTTTCTAATCTCTATGCCTTTTATTTCTTTTTCTTATTGCACTAACTAGAATTTCTAGTATGATGTTGAGCAGACATGATGAGAGAGGAAACTCTTCCCTGGTTATCACTCTTAGTCAGAAATCTTTCATCAATAAGATATTTGTTATAGATTTTTAGTAGGTATTTTTTTATCAGATTGAGGAAGTTTCCTTGTATTTTTTGTTGTTGAGAATTTCTATCATTAATGAATGTTGAATTTTATCATATACATTTCTACATCAGTTAATATGATCATGTGGATTTTTTTCTTCTTTAGACATTAATATGGTAGATTACATTGGATGATATTTGAATATTGAACCAGGGATTTCATTGCAGGGAATCATTGCATTCCAGAGTTTAATTCCACTTTCTCTTGGTATATTAAGAGTTTTTCTTTTGTTATTTCAATTTGGCATATTATGTTGAGAATTTTCGTGTCTATGCCATGGAGGTTATTGAACATAGCTTTCTGTTTATGCGCTACTGTCTTTGTCTACTTTTGGTCCCAGTGTAATGCTAGTCTCATAAACAAGTTGGAGACAATTATCTCTCCTTCAGGGCTTCCCAGTGGCTCTAGTGGTAAAAGAGTCCACCTGCCAATGGAGGAGACCTAAGAGATGCAGGTTCAGTCCCTGGGTTGGAAAGATCCCCAGGAGAAAGGAATGGCACCCCATTCCAGTATTCTTGTCTGGAAAGTTCTATGGGCAGAGGAGCCTGGTGGGCTACAGTCCATGGGATTGCAAGGAGTCGGACATGACTGAGCATGCATGTGTGCACACACACACACACACACACACCCCTCTATTTTTTCCAGTAAGTTGTATATAATTGGTGATATTTTTTCTTTAAATGTTTGGTAGATTCACAAAATCTGTGAATTCCTCTGCAATCAGATATTGCCTTTTCAGAAGTGTATTAACTATAAATTCAGCTTCTTTAACAGTTATAGAAAATAGAAATAAGTAGTTTTGGGTAGCTTGTTGTTTTGAGAAATTGTTCCATTTCATCAAAGTTGTTGAATTTATGTGCATAGTATTGTTTATGATTTTCTCTTGTAACTTAATACCTCAGGGGGACTTTGGTGATATGCCCTTTCTTTTCGGATTCAGCAGTTAGCGTCTTTTCTTCTTTCTCTCTCTCTCTTTTTTTTTTTTTTTTTTTTGATCTGCATTGTTAAAGTTCTGTCAATTTTATTGATCATTTAAAAGAACCAATTTTGGCTTAATTGGTTGTCCGTGTTGGTTTTTAGATTTAAATTTCATTGATTTCTGTTCTTACTTTTAGACTTTCTGCTCATTCTGTTTGCTTTAGGTGTATTTTGCACTGATTTTTCTACTTTATTCAGGTTAAAGCTTAGATTATTGATCTGAGATTTTTTTTTGTAATATATGTATTTGGGGACTATAAATTTCCCTCTTAAGAGCTGCTTAGCTGCGTATAACAAATTGTGATATGTTGCATTTTTATTTTCATTGTTTAAAATATTTTCTAACTCCCCTTGAGATTTTCTCTTTGACTACTGAATTATTTAAAAGTCTATTGTGTAAGATGGTTTTGTTGTCTTTCTTTACTAATTCTAGTTTAATTGCCTTATGATCTAAGAACATAATTGGTATGATTTAAATCATTTAAAATGCCTTCAGTTTTGTGAAGGAGTGAGCGTATTGTCTGTCTTTGTGAATATTCCCTGTGCATTTTAAAAAGATGTGTATTCTGTACTTGTTGTAAAGTGTTCTGTTGATGTCAGTTAGATCCAGTTGATTGATGGTTTTGTTCAGATTTTCTATACCCTTGCTGATTTTCTGTCTACTTGTTCTTTCAGCTACTGAGAGAGAAGTTTAGAGCCCTGCAATTATACTTATGGCTGTTTCTATTTCTCTTTTCAGTTTTGTCAGTTTTTTCTTCTAAGTATTTTGAAGTCTTATTGTTAAATCCACATTCATTTAGGACTATTCCACCTTCTTTCTGAATTTATCCTTTGATCATTGTGTAATATCTCTTTTAATCTGGGGCAGCTTTCTTTGGTCTGAAGTCTACTTTGCCTGATATTGATAAAGCTTCTTGAAATTGATCTCGATTAAAATTTTTATGATCTGTAATTTTCCATCCTTTTATCTTTAACCTACCTATATCATTATATTTGCAGTGAGTTTCTTTAACACAGCAAATAGGTATTATTGATTCTAACAATTTCTGTCTATTAACTGCTACATTTATATAATCTGTATTTAATGTAAGTATTGATCTGTTTGAGTTTTGGTCTCCTGTTTTATTATTTGTTTGCTTTTTCCCATTGTGTTTTTTGTTCCTCTGTTCCCCTTTCCTTGTTTCAGTTATTTGAATTTTTAAGATTCTATTTTAATTTAATTTTTATGATTTTAACATCTTTTCATAGAGTTTTTAAGTGGTGGCTCAAGTAATTACAATATACATATTTTAAGCAATTCCTTTTGGAATTCAAGTGCAATTCAAAATCCTTGCTACCAAATAGCTCCCTTATTCTCTCCTTTATGGTATAGTTTTCTTATGTATTTCATCTACATACTTTAAATACCCCATCAGCCAATATAATATTTTTAATGTGGATCTTCAAATATATATTAAAGAACTCAAGAGGAAAAGGATACTCTATTATATGTATGCAAATCATGACTATTTCTGTTGTGCTTCCTTCATTTCTGATGTTCCAACATTTTTCTGGTATCATTTTCTTTCAATCCAAACATTTTCTTTTAATTTTGAGGGAGATTTTCTGGTTGTGAATTCCATTACTTATTCTTCATCTGAGAATATGTTTATTTCACCTTTTACACCTAAAGGATATTTTTAATGGATATAGAATTCTATCAGTAGTTTACCATCCTTTTCTTGCAGCACTTTAAAAATCACGTTTCCCCTTCTTCTCCAGTAGTTCCTGATGAGAAATCTACAAGTCACTTGAATTACTATTCCCCTGTTCAGTGTATCACTTTTCATCTGGCTGCTTTCAGCAGTTTTCCTCCATCCTTAGGTTTCAACAATTTGATTTTGTTGTGTCTGGCAGGGCTTTCTTTAGGTGTATCCTCGTTAGTTCTCTGAGCTTCTTAAATCTATAGGTCTGAAGTGTTGCCCAGTTTAGGAAGCTTGCAGTCATTATCTCTTTAAGTTTTGTTTTGTTTTGTTTCCTTTTTAGGGGCTCTGTACTCTTTCTCCTTCTGGAACTCTGATGACATGAGTATTACACTTTTGGTACTGTCTAAAGTCACTGAAATTCTCCTTTTGTCAATCTTTTCTTCTCCCTCTTCTTCAGATTGGGTCATCTGTTGATCTGTCTTCAAATTTACTGACTCATTCTCTCTCATCCCCAATCCGCTATTGAGTCCACTCAGTGAATTTTTTCTTCCAGTTACTGTATATTTAATTTCTAACATTTCCATCACTGATTGGAGCATTTTCACAATAACTTCTTTAAAATGTTTGTCAGATAATTCTGACATCCACCAACTCAGCGTTGGTAGTCTTTTGACCGTTCTCTTCCTTGGGAAAATTGAGATTTTTTGTGGTTCTTCATGTGTCAAGTACATTTGGATTGCATCCTGGACATTTTGAATATTACAAGACTCTGAGTCTTGTTAATAATCTATGAAAAATCTTGACTTTTCATGTTAAGCAGGTAGGTTCACAATGTAAATTTCAACCTGCCTTCTCTGGGCTGTGGTTTTCAAAGCCTTTGCTGTCCTATTTGCCTAAGCCACACATTACACAGTCTGTAACCTGGGCAGGCTTTTGAACTGTGGTGTTGGAGAAGACTCCTGAGAGTCCCTTGGACTGCAAGGAGATCCAACCAGTCCATTCTGAAGGAGATCAGCCCTGGGAGTTCTTTGGAAGGAATGATGCTAAAGCTGAAACTCCAGTACTTTGGCCACCTCATGCGAAGAGTTGACTCATTGGAAAAGACTCTGATGCTGGGAGGGATTGGGGGCAGGAGGAGAAGGGGACGGCAGAGGATGAGATGGCTGGATGGCATCACTGACTCGATGGACGTGGGTCTGAGTGAACTCCTGGAGTTGGTGATGGACAGGGAGGCCTGGTGTGCTGCGATTCATGGGGTCGCAAAGAGTCGGACACGACTGAGTGACTGAACTGGACTGAACTGAACTCAACTGAACTGAACCTGGGCAGGGGACATTCAGTAAGTCCTCAGAGCCTTTGGTGTACTGATTAGGGCAGATCAGATCGATAATCACACAGCCCAGAGTTGAAGAAAGGGGAGTCCAGGAGTTCATAAACAACCTTATGAGATTGTTTTCTGAAGTCCTTCCTGTTTTATAATCTTCCAGGTACTTTCTTGTTCCCTTGGACTCCCTTTTCTGTCCTCCAGCCATAATGTGCTGCTGTACACCTAGCCCTGTCCAGCGCCCCTGCTCACGAAGGGCTCATGTGTGTTTTATATTGTCTCTCCTTCACAGTGCAACATCCTATTGGTACAGCCAACCCAATCCTTCTTTTTGATTCTCTTCCAAACCCTAGCTCAGTGCTGGCCAAATGGGGCTGCGTGCACCAACAGAGCCAGATCCAGGACCAGCAGGTGTGGTGCTGAGCACTTGTGCTTCCACACACACCCCAGGGGAGACACTCCTGCCTGGGGCCCATTACACCAGTGCCCAGACTTGACCTGTTAGGAGCCAGGGAGCAAAGGCCAGCCCTCTTGGGATGAGAGCTCACACTGTTCTCCCACACAGCCTTTGACTGGGATCTGGAGCAGGGAAGGCTGGCTTTCTTAGGGGATCAAGATTCGCTGGAGATGGGGAAGGACAGCAGCGTCTGACAGGAATTAGAGCCATGTCATCTACTGAGCACACACGTGTTACAATATGATCTGTATCGAGCAGGGCTGTGAAGCTATCATCATCATCACCAATGGCAGAAAACAGATTCAGGAAATTAGTTCTCAGCATCCCTCAGCCCAGAAGGGACAGAGCCAGGATTTGAACTTGAACCTGATTGCCAACATAAACCCACCCTCTTATCAAATCAGAACATCTGATGCACAATCATGCAAATGATCCAAATCAGGTATGAAGAGCAAGAATCAACAACTTATCCTGAAATTTGTGATGAAAATAATCAATTTTGTTCTTTAACCTTTTATAAAGCAATAGCTTACTTTTTCGCCATTGGATGAGACAGGTTATGGAGCCTGAGAGGCTGTTAGAACAAAGAGAAAATGAGACAGAGAGGGGGACCTTTTCAACCTGCCTCTTGGGCAGCCCCCACTGAGGGACTGATGTCCCAGGCCTGCACTGCCCCAGTGTGCTGCTCATTGTGCAACTGACTTCCCATAATTTCATTGCTGTGCTACATAATTTCATAGTAGGTTTGCTACTTTCATTTTTTATTGGGCTTTTTCAGAAATAGCTAGACTCTTAAATGGTTTCCTAATGTACAGTCTCAGAGATATGAACTTGTCAGTCTTTTTTACATTTATTTTTATTTGGCTGCACCAAGTCTTAGATGTGGCATGCAGGATCTTTAGTTGTGGCTTATGGGATCTAGTTCCCTGATCAGGGATCAAACCCAGGCTCCCTGCATTGCGAGCATGGAGTCCTAGCCACTGGACCACCAGCAAAGTCGCTTAATTCAGTCTTTTAAGGAAACCTGAGTGGCATGCTGCTGCTGGGAGGTACTCACCCCTCAGACTGGCACTCTGGGGTCAGGGCTTGGCCTGTTGTGGGAAAGGAGGCATTCTTGCAAATATTCCTCAAGGTTCTGTGACTTCTGTCAGTGAACCAAGCAGGAAGACTGTTCACCTAATGAGTTCTCACATTTGCAAATGCGGAATCCATTCAAAATTTTTAAAGACATTGCTTATTGAAAATATGATTGAAGCTGTCGCTTCATCTGTCAGGAGCCTTCTCTGACCTTCCTATTTAAAGAAGCCCCCATTTACCACGATGCTTATTAACATCTGGTAATTCTTCTTGTTTCATCATCTGTTAATTGTCTGTCTCTGCCACTTAGACCTGCATACACGTGCACACATGAACACCCGCATACACACACACCTGGCAACGGCGCTATCTATACCTATAGCAGGCACTCAGTAAGTATTTGTCACACAAGTGACCCCAGCTTCTTCATTTTAGGCAGTGAGATGAGTCCTCACCCCTAGGCCTTGGCCACTGTTGAGAAGCTCTTTGTCAGATCCCAAGACCCTCTTGGTCCCTTCAGAGTGCCACCATCCTTCTGTCCTAGATCCCCAGCCCATAACTCTTAGCAAGGTCCTGGCTGCCTGCACTGTTGTGCCTTAAGAAATCTTTTTGAAAAGCTGCCCATCTGGGCAGACACGGTCCCTGACCAGATACAGAGGCCCACCTCAGGGCACTGGCTGGCCTCAGCCCCTGTGAGACCCTCAGGCTGACTCCCCATCCAGCTTCCTCTCCACCTATGTGTCAGCTCATCAAAAATGTCCTCATGGCTCCAAACCTGCCCAGGAGAAGGGGTCAAACCCCACCACTGGCAGAAATGCTGCCAGTGACACATATGTGTCAACTGAAAAAAATGCACAGCACAAACGTTGAGAATTATGTTTTATTTAGCAAGCAAAACTGAGGGCTTAAGCCCAGGAGGTAGCCTCTCAGATAGCTCAAAGGACTGCTCCAAAAAGGTAAGGGAAGAGCCATGTGGGAGTTTTTACAACACAGACCAAGTAGTCAGAGCATCAAAAGATTACAGTTAATTAAGGAAAATCAGACATCTGAAGTTAAGAAGTACAGTGCTTTTCCGTGCATTGGGAAAGTGCAAGAGTCTGGGCTCCCTGAAATTATTCCTTTAATATGCACCTCAGCTACCCGGGGCCAGTATCCTGGGCTTTCTCATCCTCCATGTCCTCCGGGTGCACCATCGGGGGTGGCTGCAGTGTCTGTTGGTTTGATGGTGGGCATCCTGTCCATCCTGAGTTCCCTCCGAGTTCGCCATCCAGGCAGCTGTAAGGTGATGGCTTGGTGGCTGCGACATCCTCTGCTTACGGACGTGGCAGGCAACAGTGTTTTCACTGACATATGCGTAACGAGTGCTGTGCAGCTATGGGAGGGGAGGAGACCGCATACTACGGCAGAGGCCTCTCTGAGATGACCCTTAGGAAAAGCAAGGGTCGGCAAAGTCCATGGAGTACCCTGCCTTTCACCTAGAGGTGGCGGGGAGGGTTTTATGTAGAAGCTAAATATGCACATATATTCATAGTCCTGTATATGTGTGTATGCACACACAAACACATATGTGCTTGTATTTTTTAAGTTTTTATTGAAATATAGTTGATTTACAATATTGTATTGGTTTCAGGTGTACAGCAAAGTGATTCGGTTGCACATATATACATATTCTTTTTCAGATTCTTTTCTATTACAGGATTATAAGATACTAAGTATAGTTTCCTGTGCTATATCGTAGGACTTTGTTGTTTATATTTTTATATATAGTAGTGTGTATCTGCTAGTCCCAAACTCCAAATTTATCCCTTCCAATACCTTTCCCCTTTGGCAACCATAAGTTTGTTTCCTATGTCTGTGGGTCTGTTTCTGTTTTGTAACAAGTTCATTTGTATCAATTTTTTAGATTCCACAGATAAGTGATATCATATGGTATTTGTCTTTCTCTGTCTGACTTGACTTTACTTAGTATTATCATCTCTAGGTCCATCCATGTATGCTTTTATTTTCGGATGAGAGGGTACACAGGATACTGATAACTATGTCACAAAGAGAATCACCATGGATGGGGTGACTATACAACTTATCTAAATTGGTACATTGTGGAGAGTGAGAATGGCCACCGGCCATTGGTGACCCATAAAGCAGGACTTCCCTGAGCAAAATAGGAGGTGTGGACACCCCACCTTGGGGAGGGCGATAGGGAACGTGTCCTGGGGGGGCCTGCACCCAAGCTGCCCCTCTGTGTGGCCGGGTGACTGCCCTTGGGCAAGACCCCACTGGCTGCCCAGACTGGATTCCTTGTCCATGACATGGGCTCGTGCTGGGATGTCCTCTAAGGCTGTTCCTGCCATTTAAGCCAGGACACCCCCGAATCTGCACTGTACCTTTTCATTCCTGCCACCAGCTTCAGTGCCATCTGGACTCACTCCACCATCCTTGCGTCTTGGTCCCACCGCCTCTGCTGAGGGAACCCATCTTTCTCAGGGGGTTTTCACTGGTGGGTGGGTGTCCCTGTGCTCCTGATCCCCCCTCCCCAGGTACACACTGAAGTAAAGGGAACACATTTGTTGTGGCCTAGAGCCTGTGAGGAAGCTCTCAAACACACCCAGGTGTGAGGATGAAGCAGTTACATTGCACGTTAGTCTTCTTAACCAATAACTAAGTGTTTTAGGGATGTTAGGTGTCTTTTCCCAGAGGCAAGATTCTGTTTACAATCCCACATCTAGCATTGCTCAGTAAACTCACAGGAAGTTGATGTGAAGTCTTGGGATGAGAAGTGGGCGTGAATATTCAGGACTGGCTTTGCTGGAGCTGATTTCTACCAGCAGGCTCAGTCACAGTAACTCACATGCACAGGTCACTGTTCCAAAGTCTTCTCCTGTTTGCCCATTTGCACCTCAGAGGAGCCTGAGGAGTCATCAAGCCAAATTCCCAGCCTGCATCCAATGAGCAGGAATATTTGCTGAGGCTCCAAAAGCACAAGGGCATGCAGGGGTGTTGAGGGGAGAGCACAGAATGAGGACCCACCCCCAGTTCAAACCTGCTCCCTGTGCCCTGGGAGCAAGGAGCCGGAGCAAGTAGGGAAGGACTTAGAGATTCTCCGGCTGCCCCCAGGGTGGAGCTGGGACCCTTTCTTCCACCCTCTGGGCCACTGAGCAGAGTCACAGTTTACCTTTGGCTCTCATGTTCAACACCAAAACAGGATTTGCTCTGCTTCAGGCTCATCTCCATAACTGTCCTCCAGTTGGGCTTGCACCCCCATCACTGCTGCCTGTGTCCAGCTATAAGGCTTGCAGATGTATGTGGAGCAACCACATGCCCCCACCCTAGCACAGAGCTGGGATGGATGGGCAGACAGGTGGGTGGGTGGATGGACAGGTGAATGAACAGAAGGATGAATGCATGTGTTCATGGATGGGTGAGTATATGCCTGCATGGATGGATGGACCGAAGCATGCATGCGTGCATGCATGGATATGCATGTGGCATTGTGTTAGACCCAGCATGTGTGTGTTGTAACATGCTCCTCTTTTGCATCCCTTCCTTCTCTGAAAAATTCAGTCCTAAATCCATAAGGTTCATCAAAGCAAGATGGGCATCTGCAGTGGGCAGGGTGCGGGGTGGCAGGACACAGAGGACCAAGGCCAGGGTGTCAGAGCCAGATGGAGTGAAGAGGGCAACTCAGGGGAAGGGCAACATCACTGGTGGAGATTTGGAGAAAGGAGTTAGAATGAACTCTGGAGTGTTAGATTGGAATGGGCAGTATCAGGGGACTCAAAGTTTCAGATAGATAGGTAATGGATGGATGGATAGGTAGATGACAGGTAGGTAAATAGATAGATAATGGATAGATAGATATATAATACATGGATAGATAGATGACAGATGAAAATGTTTGTGTACTCATGTGAGGGTACAAACACACACACGTCTCCCAGCTCTATTTACCAAGTCGAAGGGAAGTGACATTAGCAATAATCATATTTTGGCTTCTAAATACCATTATCCACCATTTGGGAAAAAAAAATAGAAATGGCTAAATCCAGGGCTGAGGCAGAAGAGATATAAGATGAATCTTCTTGACTGAAAAATATGCACAACCTAAAAGTTGAGAGTGATGTTTTTATTCGGTGGACAAAGCTGAGGACTTAAACCTGGGACACAGCCCCTCAGATAGCTCGAAGAGATTGCTCTAAGAGGGAAGTAGGTGAACCAGGATATAGGCGTTTTTTGTAACAAAGACCAAGTAGTCAGAACATCAAAAGATTACCAAACATCCCACGTTAAGGAATTTAGTGCTTTTGTGTGTGGTGGGGGAGATGCAAGAGTCTGGGCTCACTGATTGCTCTGATGTGCACCTCAGCTCTCCAGGGCCAGCATCCTGTGTTTTCTCGTCCTGAGTCCACTCGGGGTGTACCATCAGGAAGAGGCGGGTGGCTGCAGCAGCTGACTGCTAGATGGTGTTGGGGGGCATCCTGCTCTCATCCTGAGTTTCCTCAGGGCTCACCGTGGGGGCAGCTATAATGACTGATGGCTGCAACACCCTTTGTGTACTGATACGGCAGGCAGCATTTTTAGTTTGCAACCTGGACTGCCTCCTTCTGCTGAAAAGCAAGGATGTGCTCTAAATAGTGACGGGGCTGTCACATGGCCATAGATCCCACTTGAAAGAGCTCCAATGACCAGGTGGGTATCTGAGCATCAGAATAACCACACTGATGGGTTATAACTCACTGAATCAAATAAAAGCCGAGAATCCAGACTGATATCAATAAATGGTATCAAGACTTGGTGAGGAGTGAAATATGTCTATAGGTTCCAAGTTCCTTCCCATAAAATGCTTATTAATTATGGATGGGAAGTGAGCAGCTCTGCAGGGGGACCCTGGCTGATGGCCCTGAGAGGGATCTGGTCAACATCAGGCCACCCGACTGGACACCACTAAAAGGATGCATCATAAGCCAATCTGCTCTGATTGTGAGAAAATACAAACCCAGACCACAGACATCAAGATTGCTGGGAGAAATATCAACAACCTCGGATGTGCAGATGACACCACCCTTATGGCAGAAAGTGAAGGAGAACTAAAGAGCCTCTTGATGAAAGTGAAAGAGAGTGAGAAAACTGGCTTAAAACTCAACATTCAGAAAACTAAGATCACGGCATCTGGTCCCATCACCTCATGACAAATAGAGGGAGAAAAAAGTGGAGACAGAGGGAGAAAAAAGTGGAGACAGAGGCAGATTTTATTTTCTTGGGCTCCAAGATCACTGCAGATGGTGACTACAGTTATGAATAAAAGACACTTGCTCCTTGGAAGAAAAGCTATGACCAACCTAGACAGCATATTAAAAAGCAGAGACATTACTTTGCCAACAAAGGTCCATCTAGTCAAAGCTGTGGTTTTTCCAGTAGTCATATACAGATATGAGAGTTGGACCATAAAAAAGGCTGAGCACAAAAGAATTGGTGCTTTTGAACTGTGGTGCCAGAGAAGACTCTTGAGAGTCCCTTGGACAGCAGGGAGATGAAAGCAGTCAATCCTAAAGGAAATCAACTCTGAATATTCATTGGAAGGACTGATGCTGAAGCTGAAGCTCCAATACATTGGCCACCTGATACGAGGAGCCAACTCACTGGAAAAGACTCTGATGCTGGGAAAGATTGAGGGCAGGAGCAGAAGTGGGTGACAGAGGATGAGATGGTTGAATGGCATCACTGACACAAAGGACATGAGTTTGAGCAAACTCCAGGAGATAGCAAAGGACAGGGAAGCCTTACATGCTGCAGTCCATGGGGTCACAAAGAGTCAGACACGGCTTAGTGACTAAACAACAATAAATGAACATTCTACACAATACCAGGCCTGTGGTCTTCAAAACAGCCCAGGTCCTAGAAGTCAAGTATGCCGGGGACCAGCCCCGGCTGATCCAGGGTCTTCGAAGGAGAGACGGCTAGGCGACCTATTCAAATGTTAATTAGATATAATAAAGAGGAATAGAATGAGGATAGCTCAGTAGGAAAATTCAGTGGAGAAAAGAAGCTGAGTGGCTTGGTTTACGCAGAAAATCAATATAACCCGTGACACCAGGTTAGCTCTGACCACGGAGGCCGCAGGCGCCCTCTCGAATAGCGGAAGGTGCCCCACCTTAGACACCTTCTCGAGTGGGTCTTAGAAGCCCAGGCAAATAAATGGTCGCAGAGGACATCCACGCTCCAGATGGACACTCAGCTAGAAGTTAAAGGGAAGAATGACATGGGGAGACCAAGCGTTGGTGAGCAAGGCCCATAGCTTTATTTTCAACAGGGGCTTTTATACCCTAAGTTACACATAGAGGACAATAGGGGATGCAAAATCAGCAGTCTTTGATGCTTATCAAAAACCAGGGTTTCTTTCCTGCAGATTTATCGTATACAAATGGTTTAGGTGATTTACATCATCTTCTGGCCAGAGGCCTATTAACATTTTATGACTCTTGACAAGGACTTATCAACAAAGACTTATTTTCTCTAAGAGTAATTATTCTAAGGTTTGGCGCCATCTTCCGAAGATAAGATTACGTTCCTATAGGGTGGATGTGTAATGGGTTTACAAAGGAAAGAATTTACTACCTTAAGGGTCTAAAGTTACTAACACCAGGCCACTACTTATTTTTTCTACATACCAACTATATTAATTAATGCACATTCAAGGATACAATTCAGGGGATGTGAAAACTTGGCAACAAACATTGGCTCATCAATGAAATCTTTTACTAGCTTTATTCTGACAGTTTCTAATTCTCTGAGAGGCTCTAAGCTATTTGAATATCTTAAGCTTCCCGTGCCTCTGGAGGCTGGGAGACTGTAAACAATCGTATGCATAGCTGTAGGTGTCCGGGTAAACTTGTCAGGCGAGTTAGAGAGCCATCTGAGGGGTTTGGATTTAAACACTCCTAATTGCCCAGGAACTTTATTAATTGGAGCTGTAAGTTAACTCTTTGACAGAGAGAGTGAGATGGTGGTGGGGGACAGCCCCCAGTAAAGTCAGAGGTGAGAGCACAAAGCAATAAAGTAGGCAGACTCTGGTTTTTGGGGGGTAGATGCTCGAGAATATCCGGGGGCACTCCCGAGGCTCGATCCCGCCTTTGCGTATGCCGAGCCCCCTTCCTCATGACCTTTGTCACGAGTGGAATGTCTCTCGCCGGCTCCCGGCACAAGTACCCTGAGGAATGTTCCAAACTGAAGACAGAGCTTCAGAGGCAAGCTAAAGAGACACTACAGATGAATACAGCACACCATCCAGAGCTGGAACTTTTGTTTCAAAGGCATCGCTGGGGCAGCTGGCACATGGTGACTAGGGTCTTTAACCGTGACCACGTGCATCAGTGCATTAGTGATTAGATGAATTCCAGAGTCTGGTGGTGACACAGGAGACTGTATCATAGAAACGTAACCTTGTTCACAGGGAATGCACACAAAGTTCTCCCAGGGTGATGGGATTTCAGGCTGATAATTTACTTTCAAATGGTCCAGAAGGGAAAAAAATTATTTATATTATACAACTTTTTTGTGAGCTTTAGGGTATTGCCATTTTTTTAAGTATTAAAGTATATTGAATCACCAAAAAAAAAGAACAGAAAAAGCATAGGTGCAATAACAACAAAACTCCAAGGTGACTGTGAAGCATCCCGGGGATGCAGAGCCTGTGTTCTAGAAGCACTCAAGCAGTTGACCACAGGCTGTGCACATAGGAGCCCCTCCCCCGGACAGCCCCACCCTGGAATCCTCAAGTGGGTCACACTTGCTAACTCTGACCCCCACCTACTCCAGTCATCACAGATCACCCTCAGTTAATTCAGAGCACCCTCTACCTTCAAGTGCCCCAGAGGACCCATCAAGCTGGGGCCACTGGCTCTCCCCTCTCCATGCTTCTTCCCTTTGGAGCAGCCTGGTTGTTGAGGATATCAAGGCTACAGTCCTCTGCCCATGTCCTAGAGTCCTGAGTGATGCAGATTTGGAGCCTGCTCTCTCCCTGCGCCTCAGACAAGAGCGAGGGGACGGGCTGGGGAGAGTCCAAGTGGCTTGGTTGGGCAATCTGTCACTCCCTCCACTTCACTCAAGGAAGCCTCACCGCCCTCTTCAGTCAGGGTGTTCCCTAGAAAGGCCCACAGATCTTGGTAGCAGTGCTCGCAGCAGCCCATCAAATGTACCCAAGCATACCTGCTGCCCTGAGGGTAAAGCTTCAGCCTAAGCTGCTGGATGTGGGCATGAGTCCAAGGGAGAGCCTCCATTCCTCCTCAACCCCCCAGAGAACCAGCCCCCATGTGGCCACCCACTCTGAGCAGGATGCCTCTGCACCAGGGAGACTGCATCTTAAAGGGGGCTCACCTCCCACGTTGCCAGGTTCTCTGCCTCAGCTTCTCTCCTGAGACCACCCAACCAGGGTAGGGGTGGAGAGCTGGGACCAGTGTGCTTGCTGCCATCAAGTGGTGTGGAGGGAGGTGGCCACAGATGAATTCAGATGGCCGAGATGGCCAGGGTCTGTGCAAGGAAGGGTGTTCTATCCGCCGCTCTCCCTCCTGACTTGGTCCAGTGACAGGCTTGCTTCACTGTGTCCCCAGCATGGACAATGCCGAAGACCCAGTGTACGAGAGTCTAGAGGAGTTCCACGTTTTCGTCCTTGCCCACATATTAAGGAGGCCCATCGTCGTCGTAGCAGATACAATGCTGAGGGACTCAGGTGGGGAAGGTAAGTTTACCCATAATGAAATGGATGTATTTTATTCATCACCCAGAAAGTGTAGCATCCCAAGTAAGGAAGGGACAGTTGAACATAACGGCTGAGCCTCCAGAAAGACACAGAACCTTACTTTGCCTGAACAAAGATTTTATTATTTCTCCTCAACTCCATGTTTCTTTTTCCTCCCCATGCAGGGGGCGGGGGGGTGGGGTGGGGGTAGGGTTTACTCTTCTTTTATCTTTTTTTGGCCACACCACTCAACTTGTGGCATCTTAGTTCCCTCACCAGGGATTGAAACTGGGGCCTTGCCAGTAAAAGCCCAGAGTCCTAACCATTGAACTTTCAGGGAGTTCCCAGGAGGGATTACTCTTGGCTGTCCATCCACCCTGTGTTTTGATGGCAGGAGAAATCTGGCTGAGTAGGGGTCAGGATGAACCCCAAGGGGCTCCTGGCCCCGCCAGTTGCCCATGCCCTCCAGTAGTGCCAGCCTTGTCCCAGGGCCACTCTGCCACCCCAGTCCCCTCCTGCCCCCATTACATGTTTTAAAGAAGAAACAAGAAAGGCATCAAGTGCAAAGTCACCCAAAAGGTTGTGATGGGACCAGAGCTGGGAAGGAGGAAGGGATGGAGGGCTTTCTAGGGCTGGTACCTACTTCAAACCCCCTTTCCCTTGGCCAGGCCAGTGCTTCCCAGGGTGGACACTGCCTCCCACTTTTTAGACAAGAAGCCCTAAGCCCAGAGAGGCCACACAACATGCCCCCACCCCTGGCTGAAGCCTTGGAGGAAGCAGGATCGACCCAGGGAGGGAGGGCTCCAGGCGTGTTCTCCAGCCTTTCTCCTAGAGCCCACAGGATACCACCTATGGGCTCTCTGAAGAGGAGGGACCAGAAAGGTCATTCCAATGCAAGTGCCCTGCCTCTCGTGGCTGGTATAACCACAGAGGGCAGGGGCCTGGGGTGCATGGGTCACTTCCAGTGACACAGGCCTGCCGAGGTCCGCAGCCTTTGGGTGCAGAGCCAGGCCTCCCATCAGGGTCCCTGTACTCGTCAGATCCCAAGGGCTGGGTCCACACTTCCTTCCCTTGTCCTGTAGCCCTCGCAAAGGTTGGACCCACCTCGCCTCTCAACAGAGAGAGGCCAGAAGCACAGTCACTGATATAGACAGAGGAAGGGTTGGGGGAGGAATCCTGAGCTCATCAAAGTCATCCCTGAGGCCGACTGTCCTTTCCTTCCAGTCAAAGGAGGGCAGTGAGTCACTGACTCCAAGGCCAAGAGACAAGGTCCTTTGTGATTAAAAAGCAGAGGCCATATCAGGGCATGTATTTCTAGTATTTACTGTATCTCAGTAAGAATTTAGGCCTTTCCCCGCTTTTGGTAAGGAAATGAACAAGATTATGTCCCAGTTGCTAAAGGAGCCAATCTCCATCTCTCATTTCCCATCTTACTTAGGACTTGGGCCTGGACTGCTCTCATTGAGTTTCTCAAAACCTAGAACAGACAGGCTCTGGAGCAGCACAGATGTTGTTTTGTGTGCAGGTGCTTTCGTGAACACAGGAAAACAGGTTTCCAGGTAGCTGTTAGTGCACGTCCTGGCTGACCACCTGGGGCAGGTGTTTTGGTCACCTGAGCAGGCCTCAGGGCTGCAGGCAGGCCCAGCAGGTCGCAGCAGAGTCCCCTCAGCCCTGGTCCTCTTGTTCCAGGGTACAGCCTGATAAGGCACCGGGACAAACAAGCCAGGAGGACGCTGCCCAGGGAGGCAGGTTGAGGAGGGTGCCCTGTCAGGCACAGGACTCGGAGTCTAATGATCCTGGCCCCTGTGAGCTGGGCTTCCTAATCCACTGTGGGCTGAGCAATACCCGGCTCCCAGGGAGCTCCTGCTGGGTGGGAGGAGGCCCCTGTACTGCGGAGTGGATGATGGATGATGCTAGCACCCAGGGCTGCAGCCTGAGCCCACCCTCCGTTCCCTCTGCCCTGTTACCTCTCCCGGGTTGGTGAGGGCTGCTGTCCGTGCCCCCTCCAGCTCCACGTGCCCCCCTCACCTTTGTTTGTGTCTGCAGCGTTCGCTCCAATCCCCTTCGGGGGGATTTACCTGCCTTTGGAGGTACCTCCCAACAGATGCCACTGCTCACCTCTGGTTCTTGCCTACGACCAAGCGCATTTCTCTGCCCTCGTGTCCATGGAGCAGAGAGACCAGCAGAGAGAACAAGGTAAGCCTGCTGCCACTTGACAGTGGCGGGGACAGAGGGGCCAGGAGGGCAGGAGGAGGGATGTGGAGCCCTCCCTTGAGAAGGGCACTCAGCAGTGATGGGTTTTGCCTAAAACTACCGTATGCATGCAAAAAATATCATTGAAAATAATGCCATTTGCAGCAACGTGGATGGAATGGATTTAGATGATCATTATCATAGATGATCATACTAAAAAGCTTAGATTATCATACTAAATGAAGTAAGTCAGAGAAAGACATATCCTATGATATCACACGAGGAATCTAAAGAAAGACACAAATGAACTTATTTATAAAACAGAAACAGACTTACAGAAAAAACAAACTTATGGTCACCAAAGGGAGAAGTGGAGAAGGATAAATTAGGATATACGCACTACTATATATAAAATAAACAGCGAGGACCTACTGTATAGCACTATACTCAATATTTTCTAATAACCTCTAAGGGCAAAGAATCGGAAAAAGAATATATATAACTGAATCACTTTAAAATATGATGAAGTTAATAATTCTGTCACCCTTATCTAGCCTTTACTGTGGTTCCCTTCACGTCTATGCATATTTTATATGGATGTAGTTAATCTCAGATGTAATTTTTAAAAGCTGTTCTAGTGCAGTCACCTAACTATAGCTCACTTTCTTTGTAAATAAAGTTTTATTGGAACATAGGCACACTCATTCAAAGGCGAATTATCTGTGGCTACTGCTTTTGTACCCTAAGAGCAGTTGAGAAGCAGTGTCAGAAACTGTGTGGCATGCAGGGACGAAACCATTTACTAACGAGCGCTTTATGAACAATGTTCGCCAGCCTCTGCTCTGCAGGAAGCTTAGACTCAAAAGATGGATATTTCCATTCACACCATTACACGGGAGCTCCCTGCCATTTCAGTGCTGCAGCAAGTCTTTCCAAGCTGGGCCCACGGCCGTGCACTGCGCAGTCCCAGCCGCGGTCACGTGGACTTGTGTGGGGCCTGTCTCTAGTCAGCGCCTTATGTGTCTGCTGTGGAGATGGTGGGATTTTGTTTGAAACGTTAACTGCTGATGGGTGTGTGATTAACTGAGCCACAAAGGGGGAACTCTTCCTTTTTCACTTCTGTGTCTGGTTAGACAGAGAGCCCTCCGGGGACCAAGGGAAGGAAAGGCTGAGAGATTTCAGGGTCCCTGCCATCGGACGTGGTCCCAGGAAATCTGCTGGCTCATCCCGTGGTGACGTGAGTCCAGAAGGAAGGCAAGCAGGGCTGCAGGCAGCTGAGGGGATATCAGGTCCTTTTCCTGAGCTGTTTACAGACGTCTCACTGTAGCCACATTTAGGCCTTTCCTGTTGTCTCTCTGCATTTCGGCCAGTGAGAGCTGGCACCTCCCTCATGGCCTTTGGCTCTTGTGGCTTACTGTGGCTCTTAGGAGACAAGAGGGCCCTTTCCCAGCCTCACCCTATCAGCAAGTGATGAAAAGACCTTAGAAGTCAGATGTTAGCCATGAGTGGTAGGTCAGTGGCTCCTAACCTGGCAACTCAGAACTCGGGTCTTCTATTGAACTGTACAGAAAAAAATGAAAAACCTATAAAAGAAAGATGAAATAATAAAACCATTACATCAAGGTGAAACATTGTAGAAACAGCATGTTGCATATAAATTTTGGAGAATTTTAATAAAATTGGCTGTGTTTTATTTCAAAATTAAAAAACGAGGGCCCCTTCTCAGGACTGGAGTCCAGGCCGCTCATCCGGTCTCGCAGAGACTCTCTGGGAAGGGGAAGATCGTGGTCGCTGGTCCTTCCGAGCCAGGTCCCCTCCTCACAGAAGGCGCTGAGCTTTCTCTCAGGCCTTCCAGGTGCTGCTTCTGGATGCTTTCCAGGCCAGTGTGAAGGTGCTCGTCAACAACAGGACAAATGCGGGGGAGCTCCACAGCTTAGCAGGCAGCGTCACAGAGGTAGGGGTGGTTTCACCTCTGAGAACTTGCTTTGCCATAAGTGGGCTCTGGTCCCAGCGTGGTGTCTGGGGCTGTGCCGTGGGCTCCTACAGCTGCCCCTGCTGGCTCCCTGCTCATAGCGGTGCGGTCCCTGCCCCCACGGTCTTCATGTGACCAGGGCTGCACGTTGACCCATTCAGTTCTCACGACCACTACACAAGCAGAAGCAGGGCACACGTGAGTGGCTCCCGCTGGCTGGGTAGCCTCTGTGCTGCACAGCAGGCCCTCACACAGTGGGAGAGGACACGAATGCTCTCCAGGCTCTGAGGCTTTACGCGTTGCTGCCCACACGTCCCCTGTGCCGCCCTCGCTAGTGCGTGCTGGTAGGCGAAACCATGCTTCCTGCTCCTCCCGCTGGCCTGAGGTCCAGTGGTCCTACATGCCTGGGGCTGAGGGTCCATTCAGTGACGCTGCCTGTTGCTTGCAGGTTTGAAGGACCCAAAGATGAGGTGTCCTTGCCTCGGGCCCTCACCACCTTGTAACGGAGACAGGCAACCCCACCAAGCCACACTCTGTCCAAGGCAGTATATGCCCCAGACAGGCACCAGCTCCATTCAGCAGGAGAGTGATTATTCTAACTGGAAAGAATGGACAGATGGAGCTGAGCAAAAGTGCCATGCCAGTGCAGGGTGTGGCTGGCGTGCTGCTGGTGCAGCCTCGCAGGCACCTGTCATGGAGGCATGACGGCGCTGGGCCCGGGGGCCACCACGCCCTCACCATGTGGCCCGAGGGGCGCCACGTGCCTCCCAGCCTGTCCCCTTCTCTGTTGTGCAGTAACACCCACCTCCCTGGGAGTGAACGCCTTCGCCTCCCCTTGTTCACCCTCATCACCCCCACCCCATCCTCTGCCCTTTCTCTTCCACCCATTTTCCCATTGGTCTCTTTCTAACTGGACAAGCGTAAGGACCTCACCATTTAGTTGTGAAGTGACCACCAAGGGATAGTCCCTCCACACACGGAAGTTCTCAGTCACCCCTGGGAATGGTACCACCTGTCCCAGAATCAGGCCTGTCCCCTGATCCATACATGTTCCTTCAAAGATAAACCTAAAGGCCTCAATTGGCCCCCTTCCTGGCCACCCAGTGTCTCCCTGAAAAGATCTGCTGTGGGCAGGAGCAACAGAGCAGACAGTGTCCGAGGAGCCATCACTAGAGGAAGTCTACCCCATAGTTCTGTGGGGTACTGTCCTACCTCTGGCCTGACATCAGAGACTGCCGGCGGCTTTCCACAAATACCAGATCCTAGCAATTCCACTAGGATGGAATGGTGGTTGGGCGTGGTGGTGAGAGACTGAAAAAACATTAGGAATCTGCTTGGGGAACAGGCTTATCCTCTCTTCTCAGCCTTTATGAGGCCAAGAAAGTGGAAGCAACCACAGAAAGCTATGTGTTAGCACCCCAAAAAAGATGACTCCAAATAGCATTGGGCTGCAAGGGTGGTTGCTGCTCTGCTTCTGTAACAGGGAGCCCTGAGGTAGGTGGTCCAGGGCTGGTGCATTAGCCCTAGACATCCTCAAGGACTCAGGCCCCAGCCTATCCCTGTTCCACCATCCTTATCATGTGATTTCAGCCTCATGGTTATAGAATAGATGCTGTAGCACCAAGCATCACATCCACATCCCAGGCTGGGCCAAATGGCTCTTTTCTTGAAACTTAGTCATTTTTTTTTGGAAGAACACCTTCCTCCAGTAGCTGTGCTGGCATCTTACTAACAAAGACTGAGCTCCACACTTGCAGTTGTCCAGCTGCAGAGCAACCTGAGAAATGAGTGCATCAGAGGAAGAAGGGGGTGAGGTGGTAGGTGGGGGTTCACTGAGCCAGCTCTGAATCAGGGAGAGAATGTGATGTTTCCAGGCAGTTGCATCTGGGCTCTCCTCTTTATTTCACCAGCAATGACCACCTATCTAGGGAAGGGCAAAAGTGCAACAAAAAAAAAAAAAAAAAATGGGTTCTTCACCAACTCGGGTCCTCATCTGGAAATAAACCACATATGCTGTTAGGCTCTCAATCCCCTAAAAAGCAGTGGTGCGTGAGGCTGCCAATGCTGCGCTCCTTAGGAGAAAATCCAGTTTACTTAAGTGCAGAAAGAAAAGCAGCTCTCCTCCCAGGCCATGCACTGCCCGTGGATGTCAGGTTTGGGGCTGACCAGGTGAGGGTGGCACAAGCACCATGCATCCCAGCCATGGCTGTGCCCCCATAGGAGGAGGGGCAGGGACTGGGTGGGGGGTCCTACTGAGAGCCAGAGCCAGGCTTGGCTCCTGGCGACTGACTTGATGGCATTCCTATGCCTCTGACATCTAAATGCCACCAGGGAGTTTATGCTCAGAGGTTTCTCTCCTAGAGCCCTGGGCTTATGCCAGGACAACCGCCCCAAAGCAGTCAGGAGCCTTCTGATCCTGCTGAAGTGAGACCTCGGCCTGGTGAGGGGCTTCTCACTCCTTCCTTCCAGAAGGTCTCCAGCTCTGTACCTTCAGGCTGGGTTGCACTCTGCCCCCCAGGAGCTGCCCAGGAAGCTCTTTACAGACTCTGACGTCACCACTCCTGTAGCATCCTTGCCTACGAGGACCAAGGATGCTCAGTGAGAGGAAAGGTGGTGAGGAAACCATCTTCCTCCTCCCTGCCCTTCCCTGCTACGCCTCCCTCCATTCACTCCCTGGTGATGGTTAGAACCGCTTTGGCTTTGGCTGCAGGTCACCAAAACCCAGCTCGAGGTGGCTCAGGCAGTTAGGGGGCTGGTTCTCACACACGCTCAACAGTGTGGGGCAGGCAGGCGCCCTGGGGCAGGTGGGACATTCAGGAATGTCAGAGGTGACCAGGTGACTCCGCCTCACCTGCAGCCTCCTCACCTTTTGTTCCAGACAAGCACCTGTCTCCACCCCCCAGCAGCAAGCGGGTCCTGTTTGACCCCAAACTCCCATGTCTAAAAGGATTACCGGATCTGGGACAGGAAGTACACACAAAGATCCTAGTGCGTCTTGTCCTGGAAGAAACAAGGGGTGGTGTCGGGAGGGCTCCTGGGCCGATGGATGAGGCTCCCACAGGCGAGGTGGACAGTGAGGACCGTCACTGGGAGGAGTGGTACCACACTGAAGTTGCTTCAGTCCATGGCCTCATAATGACGCTCAGGGAAAGTTTTCCTCATCAGTTCTGCAGGAAGCTCGGAGCCACGCGTGACCTTGGAGACTGGTAAATAGCAGGAAAGCATCAGACCAGATCCTACATTCCCTCGGTGAACTGATGACAGGTCCTTTGTCTGAGTTAAGGTACCCTGGCTTGTCATGAAGGGAGAGGCAGTCTCGGTAAGGTCTGCATTCATGTGTTGAAGTCCTATCCCCCAGGCCTCAGATTGTGACTGTATTTGGAGATGGGGTCTTCAGAGGGGGTAATTAAAGAAAAATGAGGTGATTAAGGTAGACCCTCATCCACTGTGACTGTTGGTCTTATAAGAAGAGTAGATTAGGACAGAGACACACAGGGAGGAAATCGCGAGAGGACACAGAGAAGAGAGTCACTGGCAAGCCAAGGAGGGAGGCCTCAGAAAGAAATGACTCTGCTGACACCTTGTGCTTGGACTTCCGGGCTCCAGACTGTTATTAATAAATGGCTGCTGTTTAAGCCCCTCCCTCTGTCTTTCGTCATCATGGCCACCCAAGCAAACCAATACAGACAGAACGAGAATACCTGGTTACTCAAGCCCTTGGGAATGAATGAGAAACTGCCACGTTTCTTGTTACGTCTGGCTCAGCTCATCATCATCACCTTCTTGACCAGCGGATGCTGCGTTCAGATCCGTCAGTGGCCTGATCAGTGTCTGTGAGCTCTCTGCCCTCAGCAGCTCGTGTGTGGGGATCCTGGGACCCACTGTAGCTGGTGGTGAATTTTTTTTTTACAAAGTAATATTCTGCAAGCTCTGTGAATCCACACCCCAGCAGATGTTTGGAACATGGCTAGTCTTATAACTCTGCTCCAGGGGAAGGGGTGATCCCACTGGGGAGGTTCAGCAGAACAAAGAGCAGGACCATTGGATGTATGGTCGAGGGCCTGGAGAGCCTGCCGTGGGTACAAGGTGCTCCGAGAGCTGGGGCTGGAACTGGGGACAGACGGCTGGCGCTAGGTCAGGGGGACAGGCTGAGGGCGAGCCCCAGCTCTCTTGTGTGTAGCTGCACAGCTTGAGCCACGGGGAGGTTCATTCAACAAGCGTTCACTGTGACAGCACACTCGTGACGGCGACAGTGCTGGACGGCCCACCTCACACGGTGAGAGCTGGGGCTGAGCTCCGTCCAGGGGCCAGCAAGGCTGCAGGCACGAGCAAGGCAGAGCCTCTCCAGGTGAGCTGGGCTCCAGAGTAACCCCACACCACAGGTCAGGAACTCTGTTTTCAATCTGTATTTTATGCACAGCTCCCAGTTAAATGCCAATCTATGTTTTATGATTTCCCAAACCAGATACAATGCGACATTTCGTTTCCAATCTATTTGACAATGAACTCTGCTTTTTCTTATGGGATTGATTTATAATAAACAGCACTCATTTCCTATTAAGTAGAAATTGGTCTTAACAGGGCTACAAATATTAAATGTTCCATTTAAATGGATTTTATAATATAATTTTGTTAATATAGCAACCTAAAATGATAAATTAACCTTTTTCTAATCAAATAATAGAGGAACCACATACCACCCTACCTGTTACTGGACATTATAAGAATCAGATAAGTTTACAGTAGCAAGAAGTCTTTGAAATTCCTAGCATTCCCTTTGCAGTCAGGCTTCTTCCTGTTCAGCCACTTTCTAGGTTTGTGGTTTGCCACTGAAAGACACACTCAGGAAGGGTGTGGAAGGCCAGCTGCCTCTCCACGTGGTCTGCAAGCAGCCTCGCTGGGCCACTGGCCACATACCGCTGCTGATCCTGCCATAGCCTTGAGTGTAGCTCCCAGAAGTGTGGGCCACCCCAGGGCCTGGGGACCAGATGAGGGTGTCATCTTTAACATTATTGGGTTTTGACCCACAAACATCTCAAACAGTCCCCGCATGGCCAGGAGCAGTGGGTGGAACTTCAGGGTTGTGGGTTCTGTCCTGGGCTTACAGGGGGACGTGAGTTCAGAGAGCTGGGTTTTGCTGATCAAACGCCCAAGAGTCCGGTTGTCCACTGACACCCGCACCACCCCAAGGAACATCAGCTCTGAAGGCCAAGGCTTAGTTCCCAAGGGATGCCAGCTATGCTCAACTACATGGAAAGAACTAGCCACGGGTCTTTCACTAGGAAACGGGCCTGGAAAGCTGAGGGGGCAGGAGACATAGACACAGGCTCCTTCAGGCCTCCCCAAGGTGTCTGGTCCCCCAGCCACCATCTCCCTGACTGTTGAGTCAGCCCAGCCCACATCTCCATATGAAGTGCTGTCTCTTCCCTCAGGCTGCCCCAGGCTACCTGTGGACCTGCAGGCTTCTGATGGGTGGTGTTGGAGCAGGACATGGCCTTCATCAGTCCTCCTGCAGAATAGGAGGGAGACAAAGCCCCAGGTGCCTGTCCTGCCCCCTGGACATGGGGAAGGAACCTCTTAGTCAACCAGCGTGACAGCCTGTTTCTGCTGTCCAAGAAGCCCCCCTCGTCACCGTTCCCCAGGGTTGCGTCTAACGCATGAGAGAACCTGTGTCCAGAAAAAAAATGGACAGCTTCCTGACAACCCAAGTCCACTTAGAGAATTGTCTCTGGGGACGTTTTTCTGGGGAAAGGGTCTATGGGGAAAAACGCATCCTGACCAAAGCCCAGTGGGCTGCCTGGAGCGTGAGGCCACAGGCAGCTCATCAATCAGGAACTCGCCACATCCCTGGCATTCAGGGAGGGGAAAGAGCTGCCATTGCTGTGCACCTTGAGGAGTCGTGAAGCAAATCCTCATAAAGCAAGTCTGATTTTTCCCAGAGGTACAAGGATGCAAGGTTCTTACCCAGCCAGGGAATTCTGCGTCAGGCCCACCAGAGGTTGTTCTTGGGCACTGATGGGCCAGAGCCAAGGCCACGGTGGGATCAGGTGCAGGGAGAGGAGGAGGATGACAAGGACCACCCTTCAAAGGCTCCTGTTCTTCATTGCCAGGCTTCCCAGGAGGCACAGTGGTAAAGAATCCACTTGCCAACGCAAGGGACTCAAGAGACGCAGGTTCAGTTCTTCATCAACCAGATTTCTAGACGTCTTAAAGCCACATGTCCTGTCTTTCTCATCTTTGCGTCTCCAGCACCAAGACACTGGGGGAGCAGTTAATAAATGTTGAATGAGTGAATAAACAAGATTAGATGCTCACAGTCTACTGATTTCAGATAATTTTTTAAAAGGAGCGGGAGGCAAGGTGCCAACAGTAGTGAAAGGAAAATTACACACTGTGGAGTAAGGCCGGCCTGTGGCCTGGGCAAGTCGCTTAGCACCAGAGTTCACGTCCTCCTCTATAGAGTCGGAGCAAGAACCCTGGAGCTGATGCAAGACCTGTAAGTAACGAACGTAGGGCTCCTGACACGGTGCCTGTATTGTCGGAGAGTTAGACACAGAGATCCGTGGAACAGAATAGGGAACTCAGAAATAACCCCACACAAATATACTGAGAGGATTTTTGACAGAGAAGCAAATGAATGCAATGACAAATGGTGAGGAAGCAATTGGAAATCCATAAGAAAGAAAAGGAGCGTAAACTCAAACCTCATTTATACAAAAATTAAAGTTGACCATATAATAAAAGTAAAATGTACAACTGTGGACCTAGAGGTAGGCAGAGTTCTTACATATTGTCCTATTTGTTCTGTGTCTCTGGAGATCCGTGACTAATGGAACCACTAATCTGTTCTGTGTCTCTAGAATTTTGTCATTTCAAGCATGCTGCAAAATGGGAATCACACAGAATGCAGTCATTTGGGATTGGCATAATCCAAAAAAGAAAAAAAAAAGTTGGATCTCTACTGTGCAAAGATAGTGGGGAGAGGTGCGGGGGGACAGGAAGGAAGGAGGAAGAGAGGAAGGCAGGGAAGGAGGAAAGAAGGAAAAACAAGTTACAGACTGAGAGAAAATATTTGAAAACCACATATCAACAAAGGATTTGTATCTAAAATATACAAAGAACTCTCAAAACTCAATAGCAAAAAGAAAACCCTCCAAACCATCCAAACAAAAAATGGGAAAAGATACAGACAGACATTCTACCAAAGAGGAGATAGAGAAGACAAATAAGCCCATGAAAAGTTGGTCAACGTTAGAAACACAAGATATCACTGAACACCTATCAGAATGACTAAAATCTTAAAAACTGACAACGCCAAATACTGGGAAGGATGTGGAATAATTGGATTGCTCCTACACTGCTGGTGGGAAGGTTAAAGTGGTTCAGTCACTCTGGAAAACAGTTTGGTGGCTTCTTGTAAAACTAAACATCACTTCTCATGCTGCTGCTGCTGCTGAGTCACCTTAAGCTGTGTCTGACTGTGTGACTCTATGGACGGCAGCCCACCAGGCTCCTCTGTCCATGGGATTCTCCAGGCAATAGTACTAGGATGGGTTGCCATGCCCTCCTCCAGGGGATCTTCCTGACCCAGGGGTGGAACCCGGGTCTCCTGCACTGCAGGCCCCACTGAGCCATCAGGGATGCCCTCACTTACCTTATGACCCAGCATTTGTAGTCCTGGGCATTTATCCTAGAAAAATGAAGTTATGTTCACCCAAAAGCCTGTACACAAAACTGCTTTATTTGTCATAGCCAAAAACTGGAAACAACCCAAATGTCTTTCCTGGGTACATGATTCCCGGGTGCATACTGTCTCACAGAATCATACTCAACAATAAAAATGAATGCCTGTGATTCATACAATTACTTGAGTGGACCTCAAGGGAATTATGCTGAAGGAAAAAAAAACAACCAGTCCCCAAGACTGCATTCTGTATGATTCTAGTTCTATAGCAGTCTTGAAATGACAAAATTATAGAGATGGAAAACATATTAGTGGTTCTGTTAGTCAGGGATTTCCAGAGAAACAGGACCTATGGGATACATATAGATACATATATAAGAGGAGATTTATTATAGGAATTGGTTCACATAATTATGGTACCCAAGAAGTTCTGCTGTCTGCCAACTGCGAGCTGTAGAACCAGGAAAGCCTGTGGTGTAATTCAGTCTGGGTCCAAACACCCAAGAACCAAGAGCGCTGATGTCTGAGGGCAGGAGAATATCAATGTCCTGCTCAAACAAAGAGAGCCAGTTCCTCTTTCCTTGGCTATTCTGTGCTATTTGAGCCCTCCGTGGACTGTATGATGCCAGCCCATGTAGGTGAGGGCAGTTTTCTGTATCCAGTCTACCAATTTAAATGCTAATCTTTTCCAGGACTGCCCCCCAGACACACCCAGATGTTATGTTTACCAGCTCTCTGGCCATCCCTTGGTCCAGGCAAGTTGATACATAAAATTAACCAGCATGGTGGTAGACAGGGATGAAGGACCAACAGGGTTATTTAGAAGCATGTTGTTTAAATTCCAAAAGATGTATGTTCAAGATTCTCCAAACGTCTTTCTTGGTTATGGGTTTTTATTTAGTTTTGGTCTGAGAACAAACTTTTTATGATTTCTCTTCTTTTAAACCTGTGAAGGTTGGCTAAGAATATGTTCTGTTTTGGTGAATATTCCATGGGATCTTGAAAAGAATGCGTGTTCTGCTGTTGCTGAGTTCCATAAATGTCCATTAATTCAAGGGCTCTGGTGACGTAATTCAGTCTTCTATATCTTCGCTGATTCTGTCTGCTTGTTCTGTTGGTTCCTAAAAGTGGCAGTCTCCAACCATAATTAGTGTGTCTTTCTCCTTTCGTTTTTGTTGGTATTTGCTTCATGTACTCTGAAGCCTGTGCACACAGGTAGGATTGTGATAGCTTCATGGAGAATTGACCACTGAATCACTACGTAATGTTCCTCTGTATATAACAGGGCTTGCACTGGAGTCACTCCAGTTTTCTTTTTAGTATCTTTTAACCTATGTATGTCTTTATATTTAAAATGGATTTCTTGCAGTCAATATATACTTGAGTTTTGCTTTTTATCAACCTGACAGTGTCATCTATTAATCAGTATGTTTTGACCTTTGACCACTCACATTTAATGCCAGCTCTCTTCTGTTAGTTCCATCTATCTTTATTCCTTTTTGTCTTTTACTGTCTTCTTTATTTTTTATTTAATTTTATTGGAGTATAATCAATGTACAATCTTGTGTTAGTTTCAGGTTTACAGCAAAGTGAATGAGAAAAAAAAAATATATATATATATATATACTCTTTTTTAGACATTTTTTCCATATAGGCCATTCCAGATTATTGAGTAGAGTTCCCTGTGCTATACAGTAGGTCCTAATTAGTTATCTGTTCTGTATATAGTAATGTTTATGTCAATCGCAATCTCCCAATTTATCACCCCCAATCCACTGGTAACCATAAATTTGTTTTCTACAACTGTAACTCTGTTTTGTAGATAAGTTCATTTGTACCCTTTTTAATATTCCATATATAATTGATATCATATGATATTTATCTTTCTCTTACTTCACTCAGTACGACAATCTCTGGGTCCATCCATATGCTATATGTATTCTTTTTATGGCTGAGTAATATTCCATTATATATGTACCATATCTTTATCCATTCATCTGTCAGGGGACATTTAGATTGCTTCTATGTCTTAGCTGTTCTAAATAATGATGCTATGAGCATTGAGATACATGTGTCTTTTCAGGTTATGGTTTTCTCCAGATATATGCCTAGGAGTGGGATTGCTGGATCATACGGCAGTTCTGTTTTTCGTTTTAAGGATCTTTTGCTATTCTGGATTAGCAAGGTGTTTTCATCCAGCACATTAAAGATGTCACTCCACTATCTTCTTACTTGTTTAATAATGAGAAGTCTGCTGTGATCCTTAGATTTAGTTCTGTATATGTAATTGTCTTTTTCCTTTGGCTGCCTTCAATATTTTCTCTTTGTCTTCCGTTTTTAGCAGTTTGGATGTATTATGTATATCTGGATTTGTTGCTGTTGTTTTGCCTGCTTGCTTTTTTCTTAGCCTCTTGGATCTGGTAGAGTTTGTCATTTGTTTGGGAAATATTTAGATAAGTAATGTCAGCCATTATTTATTTAAATATCTCCTCTGTTTTGTTCTGTCTCTCCTTTCCTTCTGGGATTACACTTGCACAGATTTGGGGCTATCTGATATTGCGCCACCAATCTTGGACGTGCTGTTCTGCAAACCCCCAACTCGTTTTTTCTGTTTCCATCTAGTTAACATCTATTGACCTGTCTTATTGTTCACAGACTCTTTCCTCAGGTGTGCCAAGTCTACTAATCAGCCTCTCAAAGTCATTCTTTACAACTGTGTTTTTTTTTTTTATTTCTAGCATTTCAATTTGACTCTTAGAGATTTTTTTCTCTCTGATGAAATTAACCATCAAATTCTGCAATGTATCTCCTTTTTCTGTTTAGAGTCTTCAACTTATTAATCAGCTATTTTAAATCGTGTCTTATAGTTTCAACATCTGTGTCCTGTCTATCTTGCCCTTCACCTGGCTTCACCTGTCAATGTACTGGTTTTCGCCCATCTTTCCTTATGCCAAAAATATTTTGTTGAAAACCAGCCATCCTGAATAGACCAATAAAGACTAAGGTACATCACTTTGATTCCTTTTGTTTTGCTGCATGGAATTTGGATCAGACTAGATCCAAACCCTGGTTACCCAGCCTTCAGATTCTTCTAGTAAGATCTTGTGTCTATGGTGGGTCTGGTATTTCTCACTGTCTGCTGCGTGCTTTAGGCTGAGCCTCACTTTGGCACGGGTCTCTCTCCATATCCTGGCCCCTTTTCTAGCAGTAGATCCCTACTCCTCATAGCTTCTTAGCCTGGGTATGAGAGGGAGAGCCGAGAGGGTACTGTTTCTTTGTTCTGAGTAAGCCTCTATCTCAGGCAGGCACTGTGTCCCTGGATCTGGGGGGAGGGAGTGACCTCCCCCAGCTGTAGTTCTGGGCTCAACACATATTCCTGCCCCTCCCCCAGAGAAAAAGAGACTTATTCCCTATTTCCTGCTCCCTCCCCATGCCTTACTGGAGAAAGGCCCTAAGATCAGTGGTGTGTGCTGCCCTACTCTCTGCAGTTTCTTCCTTAGTATAGAACTCTTTGAAGGACACTTTGTTAGAATACTGGCCAGTCTTTTTCTGAGTACCAGCTCAGGACCCACAGAGAGAGGGCTGTGTGTGCTTGAGGATTTCCCTTATGTCTATGGCCCCTAGGGTCCTGTATTCTTTCCACCAGTCTACATCCTTCCTTTACCAACTTGTTAACAATTTTAGCTGAAATCTTAGTGGGGTCCAGCTGAAAGAAAAAAAAGTGAAAGTGAGGTCGCTCAGTCGTGTCCAACTCTTTCCCACCCCATGGACTGTAGCCTATCAGGCTCCTCTGTCCACGGCATTTTCCAGGCAACAGTACTAGAGTAGGTTGCCACTTCCTTCTCCAGGGGATCTTCCAGACCCAGGGATCGAACCTGGCTCTCCCACATTGCAGGCAGACGCTTTACTGTCTGAGCCACCAGGGAAGCTGGGGTCTAGCTTAGTCTGCCCCAATTAAGCTCATGTCCATACCTCCTCAAAGACACCTGTCTTTCCTTCTATCTGGGGCTAGCCAGTTGTCTGTGACTTCAGCTCTCGGACAGGTTAAAGGAAAGTTCTGAATCTGCACTTTGTCTAGCTTGTTGTTGTTATACAAGTGGTATATCCCTTCTTATATCCCTCAAAGAAACCAGAAGTCTCCTTTTTTGCGAAAATAAGTACTGAAAATTGGTTGCTGCTTTGGTTACCAACTTTGTCCAGGCTATTTTGAGATGATGCCTATATGTTTCCAGGTTACCAGGGAATTCTCCATGTAAGAACACTGGAGTATGTAGCTGTTCCTTTCTCCAGGATATCTTCCTGACCCAGGGATCCAACCCAGGTCTCCTGCATTGCAGGCAGATTCTTTACCCTCTGAGCCACCAGGGAAGCCCCCAAAGTATTAGTCACTCAATCGTGTCTGACTCTTTGTGACCCTGTGAACTGTAGTTCACCAGGTTCCTCTGTCCATGGAATTCTCCAGGCAAGAATACTGGAGTGGGTAGCCATTTCCTTCTGCAGGGGTTAAAAGATAGGAGCATGCCTTTTCAAAGGGCCTTGGGGAGGGAGGGAATTCACAGGCTTATTTTGAAAAGCATTTGCTGTTCCTGACATTTGCCACCAGAGGGCAAGTCACCACATCAGTCTCCTCACTGGGTGAGGTCAGGCTTCCCAGGCTGCCAACAGGGAAAAGTTAGGTGTGTAAAGTGAGAGGCAGAGGCATCTAAGTACTTGAGTCTCACAGAGGGCCTGTTTTCAAGGCCTCCCTCTAGGCTGTACAGGTGGGGCTCCTAAGCCCTGCCACCCTGACCCGAGGGCCACAGCTATGCTCTCTGCACAGAAGATGCCTTCTGACGTCCAGGCTGAGAAGCTGCTAGGAGCCTGCTGGGTGGTCAGGCTCTAGCAACTACAGGTGATTCCAACCTTCTGCTTTTTGTGTTTGGGGGGAGGCGGACGGTCAGGGTGGGGAGCCCAGGACGTCCATCCCAGCCCAGCTACTGAGTAGAGGAATTCCCAGGGGCCCTTTGGTAGGGAAGCTGAGGAGGTTGCAGAGCTATACTACTTTAGTTGGTTTATCTGACAAATAAGCCAAAGTCATAGTGGTTTTGACTGACAAGTTTGCTTCTCCTGCAAATAAAGCCTAAAACAGATGTTCCTGATGAGCAGGCAGGTCCCCTCCAAGTGGGGAATCAGGAACCCACTCCTGATGTAGGGCCTCCATCATCAGAAGGCTAGAGGGTGGGAAGGGTGTTGGGAGAAGGCCCGCCCACCCCTCACCACACTGCCCAGGGCTTCACACAGTGCTTCTGTTCACGCCCCACAGATGCAAGCAAGCCTGTGTTCTTTCCTAATGCTAGGGTGGGGCTGGGAGATATAGCCAGGCCTGGGAAGGTGCCCCCAAGGCACCTCTTCCCTAGGAAGGTGGACAGCCAGACCCCAAATTGTCCACATTGTACCTACAGAAATTACTTCTAACAGATTATTATTCTAGAACAACGTTTGCCAGATTTGCTTGATTTTAGACCCATGGAGGGAGAAGGCAATGGCAACCCACTCCATTACTCTTGCCTGGAGAATCCCAGGGACAGGGGAGCCTCGTGGGCTGCCATCTATGGGGTCACACAGAGTTGGACACTACTGAAGTGACTTAGCAGCAGCAGCAGCAGCAGCAGACCCATGGAGAATGCTTATGTAAAATAGAGTCCTTGGGTCTGTTTCTTGGACACTCTGGTTTGGCCATCTGCATGGGGGTGTGGAGTGGGTGGGTACCTTTACCAAGCTCTCCCTCCAGGAAGCCATCCTGCCCTGTCTACAGAGGGAGCCTTTACCCCCTGCCCCAACCCAGGGGTGGGAAGCCATGCCAACCTTCTCTCTGTTGTCGTGGTGACTCTTGGGACTATGGCACCAGCTCCTGGGTATGACCCAAGGGAGGCTGGTCCTGAACCAGCCCTGCAGCCTCTGCCCCCACCATTGTGACTACTCCACAGCTCAGCCGTGGGAGGGACGGCTGTGAGTCAGAGCCACACCAGACAAGACCAAACGGTCTGTGGCCAAGGTAGACCAAGCTGCCCCTGACCTCCCAAACCAGAGCACAGTGCCGCCCAGCCCCATCCAGGTGAAAAGGAAAATCTGGAGCAAACCTGTTTCCCTTAAACAGGGGCTAGGAAATGGCAACCCACTCCAGTGTTCTTGCCTGAAGAATCCCAGGGATGGGGAAGCCTGGTGGGCTGCTGTCTCTGGGGTTGCACAGAGTCGGACACGACTGAAGCGACTTAGAAGCAGCAGCAGCAGCAGCAGAGGGTGGGGTGGAAGAAGACTATGTGTGTGTCTTTATTAACACTAGAGGGCAGCACCAAGTCAGTATTGCCTGTTTCTTACTAGAAAATCAACTATTAAACGGGTATTCAGTCTTAGATTTTATGTATTTGTTACTTATTGATTTGCCTTTCTGTTTTTGCCATGACACCTTTGTCATGAATCTTGGGGAAATGACACAGATTTATGGCCTGCATCTGGGGAGTAGGGGGAAGGAATGTGCGGAGGAGTAAGAAGGCAGAGTAAACCCCAGACAGGAGCAGGGCCCCTGCACCCTAGAGTGGCGACTGGGGACTCAGTGTCCTCAAAGATGGGGCTTTCTGTGCCAAAGGAAAGCAGCATTTGGGAGGCCTCGTGTGCTCAATCAGGGTCAGGCAACATCTGGCCACCAGCACAGGAGTGGGGCAGAGGCGTTCCAAGGCCAGAGCAGGCAAGGATAACCCTGAATCAGGGAGGGCCCTGCCCAGCTGTCAGCTTCTAACCCACTTCCCCATCTAGATGGTAGTCCGGCCTCACCTGCCTCCTAAGCCGGTGGGACAGCGGGGCTGAGACCTCCCTGTGGAGGCCCCAAGGCCCCAGCAGGTCTGAGTGTCACACCTGAAGGCGCACCGGTCCCTGCACCCACATATACCACCCCCAGCATTTGGGCAGGCTGGCTCCCCAGGTCCTGCGTCCACCCCAACCCTTCTGAAGTGGGCTCAGGTCCCTGGGCACTGAGGCATGTTTTGATGAATCAGTCCCTCTGTGCAGTGAGGGGCCTGTCTCTCCTCACTGCTTTGTTCAGTCGCTCAGTTGTGTCCGACTCTATGACCCCATGAACTACAGCACGCCAGGCTTCCCTGTCCTTCACTATCTCCCAGAGTTTGCTCAAACTCGTGAGTCGATCATGCCATGCAACCATCACATCCTCTGTCTCCCCTTTCTCCTCCTGCCTTCAATCTTTCCCAGCATCAGGGTCTTTTCCAATGAATTGGCTCTTCGCATCAGGTGGCCAAAGTATTGAAGCTTCAGCTTCGGCATCAGTTCTTCCAATGAATATTCAGGGTTGATTTTCTTTAGGACTGACTGGTTTGATTTCCTTGCTGTCCAAGAGACTCTCAAGAGTCTTCTCCAGGACCACAGTTCAAAAGCATCAATTCTTCAGCATTCATCCTTCCTTATGGCCCAACTCTCACATCCGTACATGACTACTGGAAAAACCATAGCTTTGACTATACAGACCTTTGTCAGCAAAGTGATGTATCTGCTTTTTAATACTCTGTCTAGGTTTGTCATAGCTTTCCTTCCAAGGAGCAAGGGCCTTTTAATTTCATGGCTGCAGTCACCATCTGCAGTGAAGATTTTTGGAGCCCAAGAAAATAAAGTCTGTCACTGTTTCCACATCGCCGCCTTGTCCACCTACACGTTCCCTCCTCAGAAGGTTTGGTGGTCTGCTCCAGAACAGCTCACCAAAGCTCCCTCAGGCTGCTGTTCACCCTCAGGGCGCTATTACCACCTGACAGCAGAAGCTGTATGTCAGCTGTTCATCCCGCCCTCAGTATAGGCTGTGAGCTCCCTGTGGCCAAGGCCATTGTTTCCGTGGGTCCCACACAGATAGACCTGCCCAATGAGCTCATGAATGAGCAGATGGCAGGCAGCCCTCACTCCCCTTCTCTGGGCAGAGCTGGGTGGGCCTGGCCTCAAGCCCTCTCCCCACTGACCTTGCTCAGTGTACTGTCTGGCCTGGGTCCGGTCCGTAGAAAGGGCAAAAGCAGTAATAGCTTCTTTTTGTCTGCTGCCCCGGGAGGGCACCTGCCTTTTGATCCATGTCGAGGCCAAATCATGTCTCCAAACTGCTCTTTGGCATCCACAATAAAGACATTTTCTAAACTGTTAGTGGTGGTTTTGAAACCTCGGGCCTTAAGGCTCCTGCTCACGTAGAGGTCCTGTGTACACCTCCATCTGGTTTCCTTAATCACAGCAACACCTGGACTCAGTGGACTTTTCCTGTCCTCCCTAGGGGACACCGGGGCTTCGAGCCTCCGCTTCCACCCTGGGCCACGTGGCACAGGTCTCTCTCTTTTGTGTTCCAGCCGTGATCCCCCTGACAGATTCGGAGCACAAGTTGCTGCCTCTGCACTTTGCGGTGGACCCCGGGAAGGACTGGGAGTGGGGGAAAGATGACAACGATAATGCCCGGCTGGCCCAGTAAGACCCTACCCTGTGCCCCTCTCTCCCCACCAGTGCCATTCGAGGCAACCCCTGTTGCTGGGTTTCCCGGGGAGGACCTGGGCAAGGCGCCCCTGCTCCTAGTAGCTGGCTGGCTGGCTGGCCTGCTGGCAGGAGGAGTACATACGGGCGAGCTGGGGTGCATCTCACTTGCTGTTCCTCTCTCCCTAGCCTGATCCTGTCACTGGAAGCCAAGTTGAACCTTCTGCACAGCTACATGAATGTGACGTGGATCCGGATCCCCTCTGAGACCAGGGTGAGCTTGGCGCGTGCCAGGACAGACCAGCAGGCACTCTCAGTTTGGGGTGGGCAGGCAGGGTGCACCCTCCCCCACGCGGGGGCCCCCTGATGCTGGCTTCCATCCTGCCTACGGCCTGCGAAGCCCCAGCTCCAGCTGAAACACGTGTCTGTGCTCCCGTGTGCTTGCGGGTCTGGGCACAGGCATGCGCTCCGACTAGGGGAGTTTTTCTCCCCTTATTTTCTCCAGAAGGAGAGGCATAAACACACCCTCAAAATAATCTGTAGACAAGTCACAACACAAAACTCTCTCTGCCGAGATGGGAACATTATGAGCTGCCATGGAGCAGAACTAATTATAAGTCTGCGTGTTGGTCCTTGAAAAGGCAGGGAACCGGGGTGCGATTCCTCGGCACTTCCTCTTGTTCTCTCCCCCCTGGGAGGGTAGAGCTGTGAGAAAGGGGGCTGGTGCCCCACTTGCCCCCCCTCCCTCTGGTAAGACCATGCTGGCCCTGCCTCCAGATGTTAAGAATGATTTGCTTTAAGTATCTGGCTGATGTTTTTGTGCCCTCACTTTCCTGTAGTGAAATCTCAGGAAAGGGGATTTTTTTTAAAAAGCTTACAAATAATTGCCCCCCCAAGACATCAGTTTAATTAACCATAAAGTGGGGCCCATAACTAATAGTTTCTAAGTTTCCATGAAGAAGGCAAGGAGGGCAGTGCCCGGTGCACAGCCAGTAAGTACCCAGGACAAGTTGGCACTGATCAGAGTGCTTTTGTACTTCAGCCTTTACTCCTATCAAGTTTTCACAGGGCTCCCTGATGCAGGCCCTGATACCCTGTATGGCACAAGAGACAGTCAGCGGCAGTCTGGTTCCAGAGTCCAGCTGCCTGGACTATATCATGACGTGGCTATGGGCCCCTTTCTAGGGCCCACGATGGCTGTGAAGGCAGCAACTCTGGATGGAGGATCAAGAGACTCGGGCTGGGACACAGCTCAGGCTTGGGACAGTCAGGCTGGAGGCAACACCAAGGGGCCGGGGTCTGCCTCCTGCGGAAGCAAGGGGAAGGCTGATCTCTAACCTCCTCCCTTTCCTGCCCTCCCTCTCCCCTGCAGGCTCCTCTGGCGCAGCCGGAGTCCCCGACGGCCTCCGCGGGGGAAGATGTGCAGTCCCTGGCCGACTCGCTGGACTCGGACCGAGACTCGGTGTGCAGCAACTCCAACAGCAATAACGGCAAGAACGGCAAGGACAAGGACAAGGAGAAGCAGCGCAAGGACAAGGACAAGGCCCGCGCGGACTCTGTGGCCAACAAGCTGGGCAGCTTCAGCAAGACACTGGGCATCAAGCTGAAGAAGAACATGGGCGGCCTGGGCGGCCTGGTGCACGGCAAGATGAGCCGCGCCAACTCCGCCAACGGCAAGCACGGCGACGCGCCCGAGCGCGGCAAGGAGAAGAAGGCCAAGGCGCGCAAGGGCAGCAAGGAGGAGTCGGGCGCTTCAGCCAGTACGTCGCCCTCGGAGAAGACCACGCCGTCGCCCACGGACAAGGCAGCGGGCGCGTCGCCGGCCGACAAGGGCGGCGGGCCCCGCGGCGACGCCTGGAAGTACAGCACAGACGTGAAGCTGAGCCTCAACATCCTGCGCGCCGCCATGCAGGGCGAGCGCAAGTTCATCTTCGCCGGCCTGCTGCTCACCAGCCACCGGCACCAGTTCCACGAGGAGATGATCGGTTACTACCTGACCAGTGCACAGGAGCGCTTCAGCGCCGAGCAGGAGCAGCGGCGCCGCGACGCCGCCGCCGCTGCAGCCGCCGCCGCCGCCGCTGCCTCCACGGCCAAGCGGCCGCAGCGCAGGCCTGAGGCCGAGGGCGCGCCCGGCCCCGAGCGCGCCTCACCAGGCCCGCCGGCCGGGCAGCCCACACAGCTGGTGCTCAAGCTCAAGGAGCGCCCGAGCCCGGGGCCCGGACCCAGCTCCCGGGCGGTAAGGGCGGCGGCAGGCGGTTCGGCTTCCCCAGGCCCCAGTGGCAGTGCGCGGCGCACGGGCGCCAGCGGAACGGTCCCCGGCCGTAGCCCCCCGGCGCCGGGACGCCAGAGCGTCATTCACGTGCAGGCGGCGGGCGCGCGGGACGAGCCGTGCGTCCCAGCTGTAGGAGCGCTGCGGCCGTGCGCCACGTACCCGCAGCAGAACCGCTCGCTGTCATCACAGAGCTACAGTCCGGCGCGCGCCGCCGCCTTGCGCACAGTCAACACGGTAGAGTCGCTGGCGCGTGCCGTCCCAGGAGCCCTGCCCGGGGCGGCAGGTGCGGCCGAGCCCAAGTCGCAGACCTACACCAACGGCTTCGGCGCGGCGCGCGACGGCCTGGAGTTTGCGGACGCCGAC
Source organism: Bubalus kerabau (assembly GCF_029407905.1). Classification (NCBI taxonomy): domain Eukaryota; kingdom Metazoa; phylum Chordata; class Mammalia; order Artiodactyla; family Bovidae; genus Bubalus; species Bubalus kerabau. The sequence continues at coordinate 30,827,676 of NC_073642.1, forward strand.
GCGCCGGCCGCGCGCTTGAACGGTGAGGGCTGCCGGGGAGGCCCGGGTGCGGGCCCAGCGCAGAGGCGCTGCCAGCGCGAGAACTGCGCGTTCTACGGGCGCGCCGAGACCGAGCACTACTGCTCGTACTGCTACCGGGAGGAGCTGCGGCGGCGGCGCGAGGCGCGCGCGGCCCGGCCCTGAGCGCACGGCTCGGCCCTACCGCCGGGCTGTCCTCTCCAAGTTGTCGGTGTCTCCTCTGCGCCCTGGTCCACCGGGAGGCCGGCGATCCTCTGTCCGTGCTGTGTACGTGTTTGGTCAAACGTTCCTAATGGTGCCTGAACCTACACTGATGCCACTCAGGTAGTAGACGGATAGGAAACAAGTCATACTGTTGGAAGTGGGTGTGCTAGCTAGCATCTGCCTCGTACCTGTGGAAACTCAATAGCCATTGCAAGGGTATTTTTGTTCCTCGATAAGAGAAATAAAGAAATTTGCAGCCCTTTGTTTTTAGAAGGGAGTGTTTTACATGCTTTTTTTTTTTTCCCCCTAACCCGGCGACTGACCTCTTCCATGTAGCGGTCACCCGCGTGCAATCATTGCCACCCAGGGTTTCAAGGCAAACGCGCGGCCCTGGGACCGCGGTGGCGGCTCTGCCTCGGGCTTCCACCTGTGCCCTTCCGGGGCCCCTGGAGGACAGGGCGCTCGGCCGCCCACTAGCGCCCTGGTGGTCTCTTTGGCCCCTTAGGAATATGCGGCTCCATCTCATAAGCGAAACCTCCTCCCACAGCCCCCGGCTCGAGCGACACTCACACTGCCATCAAAGCCACGGGCGTCTGTAGGCTGGGCACGGGACAAGCTACCTCGCGGGGCGCGGTGATGTGTAGCGGTCACTCCCGGTGCGGGGCAGCTCAGGTGACAGGAGCTTTCCAAAGACACCATGGGGCCCGAGGGCAAGGTTCCGAACTCACGATTTGGAGTTGCCCATATATGAGCAAAGATGACAGCCTGTTCACATTTTTCCTTCGAAGACCCTTCCCCAGTGAACTGTCGCCGGAGGGGCCCCTCGGAAGCGACCATCAGTGCCCCAGGAGAGAGGCGAGGACTTGACTTTGCGGTCACTGTTTAACCCCTCTCTAGGCCGCCCTGAAACGCGGCCCGCCCCTCTTTCCAGAGGGCAGGGACTGAGGGCCGCGGGGAAGGAAGCCCACCCCGACCTCCACCCGCATCTGTCTGGGATCAGCCAGGTGGAGGCGCGCCGCTCCCTTCCGGGTCCCCTCCGCACGGTGGCTCCAGAACACGTTAGGGGCAGCCCCATCCCTGAGCGGTCCCTATATTGGTGCCTCCTTACATTTCTTGAGGGAAAAAAAAAAAAAAAATGTGTCCTTAGCTACCCTGTTCTGAGCAGCAATATGCAGCGTCTTCCTTCCAAGATTACCTCTGGAGAATACCGTTCTTGGTCAAGGACACTGAGGCGTTAAACCTGCCTCTCTAAGGAAATACCTTGTTTCCAAGAAATACAGAAATGATGAGTGAAATCCTCACTAGCAAAAGAATCCTTTAAAACCTGTGAGAGCCTTAGAATAGCCTCTAATAATCCCAAGAAAGAGAGAAAGTGCCCCGCTTCGCTGGGGGTGTATCTAAAGAAAACACGGGAGGCAGATCATCTCTTCATTGGAGCCAGCTTCTCCTTCTCCAGAAAGGATGCTTTTCCCCGACATAAAGAGCAGCAAAAAAAAAAAAAAAGATTTTTTTTTTACTTGTTTGAATTATTATAATAAACTAATTTGAATATCTCCTGTGAGTAACTCATTTTTGTTTTTAATTATCCACAGCAGGTGGAGTTTTCAGTCATTTATTCAAGTTTTACATAAGTGGTTCTTTAAAATTATTTATTAAATAGGATGTTAAATTTTTTGGAAGTTTTACTTTTCATGCTAAACAATACTTTCAATGTGTGGTAATCACTAACATTCATGACCCTCATATTACTGGGGTTTCTTTTGTTAAAAGAAAAAAAAAGCAGTTTTTAAAAAAATCTCTCATCAAGAGGGTTTGTGGCAGCTTTTTGAACTGATTCTTCACATCATGCTGACCAACTGCTTTGCCATCCAAAGCTGTGAGGTCACAGGAAATAAATACTGCTTCACGTGTAGACGCCGGCTCCTGCCCTGCATCTCACAGAAGGTGGAACAGCCAGCTTGGAAAGTGCTTTCCTGTGCATTCATAAACCAAACACACAGGCACAGCAAGTCAAGGCAGAAAGTAACCTCGTGTTTGTTTTTGAATTTTTTAACATGAAAACAGCCAAACAGAAATTTCCAAAACTGGCTATGCAAATATTTTATCTTTCTCATGCTGTCTGCCAGGTTAAAAAAAAAAAAAAACAAAAGCAAAACAGGAAAAAAAAAAAGGCAAACCAAGAGTTAAAACAGTCTATTTGTAAAAGGAGAGGAAGAGCTAGGCATTGTACTATTATAAAAAACCAGTGATCTGTTCTAGCTCCTCGAATTTCAGTCACCTCTACCCCACCCCCATCTGACATATGTGCCATAAATAAGAGCCTGAGATCCAACCCCAACCCTAGCCCCCAGGCTCCTCCTCTCCCCCCAGAGTAGACGACCCCCTGTCTCTCCATGTGGTCACTAGCCACTCCATGTGCAGAGCACCTGTGGGTGTCGCTCCCTGGTGGGGGACACTATGCCCTTGGTCAGCATTGTTTACAAACAGCCATTTCCTCTTGTGAGAGATCTGGATCTATCCTTCCTCTAAACAGTGTTAAAAACAGAGACCCCACTGTTGCGCTAAATGTGACGGTCCAGCCCCTCCGTGTTCACAAGAGCTTTACCCCTCATCCCTGGCCAGACATCTCTTAGACCAAATGAATTCATCAGGCTGCGAGAACCATTAGAAACAGCTGTGTTTTTCACATGTGGGTCAAGAGATCCCTTAATGTCCTTCTGTGACCTGGGGGCCCTTGGTGGAGCGGGGGGAAAGGAAGTGGGGTGGGGCACTAGAGAAAAGCCAGCCAGTCTATATTCTAGAAAGAAAAAACAGCCAGTCTATATTCTAGAAAGGCCATGAGCCCCACCAGGGCACAGGTCCTAGACGCAGACAGTCCCACCTGTGAGTTGTCTTCCCCTCCAACCTGGTCTGGCCAAACTTCCCTTTCTGGGAATGTTGGATGTCTCGACGTGACAGCAAAATTCCAGAAGGAAGCCCAGATACTTCTAAACCCCAGTGGAGGTTATCTCAGTCATTTGCTTCACACTTTCTGCATCTGCGTGACCTGGGTATATAATTTTTTAAAACTAATATATTGTGAAAGGAAGGCGTTTTTAAGTGTATTCTGTTTGTAGATTTTATGCTATGTTGATATTTTACAAGCCAAGTTTAAACTGTACTATAGAAATTATTTTTATATTATTTTCAGAATATGCCACAGAGCAATATTTTGCACCCTTATATTGTCACGGGGTTGTCCCCTTGGAGGGCTAAATTTAGGTTGGGTAGGGCTCCGGTGTGGACTCTGGGGGATGAAACACTTTCTGCTATTTGTTCACATCTGATCTGAAAGTGGAACTCTGTGAATGTCTCTTCCTTTTTCCATGGAAAGCTTGATTCATTTCCTGTTCCTGGATTTTGGTACTGCACCTTTCCTCTTAAATGAATACTTTCTATTCACTAAGTTACCGTGGACTTTTTTCTTACCTATCACCACCCAGTAGCTCCAGTGGTGTTCTGAAAAGTTGGGATGTATTACTTTACAAACTTCATGTTTTCCAAAGTCATTTGATGTATTAATTCTGGTAGCATACCGTCAGGAATTTAGTGACTCAAGATAGAGGGGCACACCTCGGGGTGTGAAATGTTCCTGGTAGTACCCACTGTCTTTGAGGCGGGGTCATGGCTACATGATTCTCACCCACTTGCTTAGCAATCATGAGCTTATTTTGCAGACTATTTTGCAGAAATAAACTTAACTGATCAAAACATATTTCACGTTAGTTAAGGAAAAAAGGGCTGTACCCATCAATGGTGGGAAATTTGTGCGAGGTTAAAAAAAAAAAAAAAAAAGGCTTTGCCAAACCATGTGTTTTATTCTCTGTCTTTTATGTTTACAAGAGATGTGGAGTAACGTGCATTTGGGACGGTTTCCTTCTTTAGGATTTGAGTCAGTTTTCCGCATTGTGGTGTGGACTTTACAAATTAAGTTCCTCGAGTGCTTTTTTCTTTTTCTTTCTTCCAATGCTTCTAATAAATAAGAAGAGAACATGTGTCATGGCTCATCACGCCCTGCCTCATCAGACCTTGGCTGCTCTGACATTGCCTCCATCCACAGTCTGATTCTGCTGTCACCTGAGCGCAGGCATGTTCAGGAAAGGACCCTGCAGAGATTGGCACCCCTGACACCAGGGAACAGGTGCCCCCTTCGAAAAAGCCTTAAAGTGGTGGCTCTCTGGAGACCTCCGGGCCACACCTTGCACTTCAGTCCTAACTGTAAACTCTCTTTGCTGCTGGCTGCTTTGATGGGGGGCTCCAGGGTAATGAGGGGCACCCAGCTTCATTCTTGTTTCAGTCACACTCTCCAGTGGGGGTCCTGGTTCCCTAGAGCATGGTTCTAATGATGGGTCTGCTGACACGGGGGTGAGTCTAGGACTCTTCATCCCAAGCACCCCTCAGATGAGAAAAGTTTCATGATTGTTCTGAGCAATGTGCCACACTGTCTGTTCACAGTTATGCTGGTGGCTTTGTTCCCCCAAACCAGTGCTTTCTCCCAGCAGAGAATAGAGAGGGGGCTGCCCTCCATGGACCCCTCGGGAATAAACGTGTGTGTAGTTTGTGCAGCATCAAGATGCCAAGGCCCCCCTGCCCCAGCTGACTTGGTACATACATCACCCAAGGAGTAGCATAGAAACTAGAATCTCTAAACAAGGTTAGCAATATTACTATTTCTGTTTATTTTGCAAAATAATTTGCTGAAATTTTCAGTTTTGCTACTTGATTGCAAAAACAAAGTTCTACCAACCCTAATTAGTGTACACAAAGTGCCCATTGCTTATCCTTTTTCATTCTTTCAAGAAAACATCTCAAGGGTACACATAGACATACACACACTCAGTTCTTTAACATAGGATAGGGGTTACCATATCTTGAATATGCTCAAGACGAAAGTAGCCCATTTATTTTAAAGAGGATAAATTAGTGGAGCCAGTTCCTTGAGAACGTCTATGATAGCACAGACACTGAAAGGTGACTTTAAATGAAGGGACAACCAGGTCCCTACAAAGACCACTCCCACCCCCATACTCCCCCCAACCTCTGCACCAATGACCCAAGCCTGCCTCAGGGCCTTAGCACATGCCCTTCTGCCTGGCATGTCCTCCGCTACACCCATTCTCAGGCACATGTCTCACCCTTCACTACCTGCCAGTCTTTGCACCAATGTCACCTCTCAAGGAGACCTTCCCTGACTTCTTTAATAAGCCAACACATCCCACCCTCCTGCTGCCCATTTATCGCCATTTGAAGGCTGCAAGTGAATTATCCATTCGTTCATTCACTGTATGCCTCCCTCCAGCTCCACAGCATGTGAGCCCCATGTGGGCAGGAATTTTTGGTATGTTTTGCTCATTGCTGTACCCCTGCTGCCTACAACAGCACCTGATACATATTGGATGCTGGAGAAATACTTGTTGAAAAACGGAAATGAAATCAATCATTTGACAGCTGTTAAGAACCTTACAAGTATCCGTTTCAGCCTTTATCAAATAGAGAGTCTATTCTTGCCCCTAAATGGGGAGAATTTTAGCTGATAAGGCAGCCTGTGGTTCATGAACACCAGATGCGGCAGTGAGCACCAGACCTGATGGTGGCAAGTATGCCATGTAAAAACGCCTGCCCCGGTGGCCCTCCCTCACAGAGAAGGGACTCTGCTGTTTACAGAGGACCCTTTGGGATAGGCCGAGGTGGGGACAGTTTCCTCTAGGGCAGCTCTCATGATCATGCCCCCTCCGTGAGGTCATCGTGGGCCTGGACCATTCTGGAGAGGCCCTTATAATGGGTCCTTAGGACGCCGTGCCTTCCATGTCTCCAGGGAGACAGGCCTGCCTTCCTTCCTAGAGCAAACTCAGTGGCAGCAGATGATTCAGCCAGGAAAGGGAGACAGCCCGAGCACTAGCAGGATGCATTCTCATGTCACCAGAAGCAGGCCTGCAGAAGAAGGAGACGAAGGGGACTGTACTGACAAAGTTGGGGGCCCCCAGTTGCCCCCTCGGTCATGGGTATGTCTGTGATGCAAGGGGCACAGCCCAGCCATTGCAGAGCCAAGCAACACAAAATCCTTGGGCCCGGCTCCCAGGTGGCCCCACCCGCAGGTGGGGGAGGGAGGCCTCCCCTTCCGCACTATCTGTCCTCTCCTGGCTGATCTTCCCACATACCTGACCTTGGCGTTTACTTCTAGGTCCTTTGGCCAAATGTGTTTTCCTCTAAGAGTTGTTGGCAAAATACTGTTACAAGCTTCTTATAGGACCCTTGTCCTACTGTGGCCTGGTTAAAAAGCCTTTGTCCTTCTCTCCTTTCCCATCTGTGGTTTTGATGCCATTTCTCTGGGTGCCATACTTTAGGGTCCCTCATTTTGGGGGGGGAGAGCTCCCTCATAGCCCTCACTCGGCAGCTGCCCAGCAGATGGTGAGTGGGCCCACACAGGTGTGTCCCTCTGCTTGAATTGCCAAATAAACAGGCTTCCTCTCACTGCTGCCCTGACAGATGGGGCAGGATGAGGGGGTGGTCCTGCCAGTCCTCAGAGACGGCAAGCTTGCCAGGGCTGCCCCCTCGGACCTCGCAAATTTGTCTCCAAGGCAGGAGAGCCCTGCAGCCCATCCAGTTTTTCCCACCTACCTGGAGTGGAATCCAAACACCTGCCTTGGAGTGATGATTTGGCAGGTGGGGGTGGGGCAGCTTGTCCCATTAACTTGTGACCAAAACTAGAGCACGGCTGGAGACGGGCCATGGCCCGAAGTCCAGGAGGCAAACACCACCTCCCAGAGCCAGTCATCATTCAACATCCTGAGCAAGCCCCGGGCCCTCCACCAGCCACGGAGCCCTTAGAACCACAAGGGTCTTCCCTGGGTCTCCACTCGGAGCCTGAACCCCGTCCACCCTCAGCTCTGACCAGCGGTCTCATTTAACGATGGGTGTTGATGTGTAATTGCTTGGTTTCCTCCCATGTGCACTGGCAAGTGAATGTAGTTTCTCCGTCTCTTTCCCTGCCTTTTTTCTTTCACAGGTTCATTTGACTGATTTGGGGATGAGATACATTACTTTGTTTCCCCGGTTTACTTATTACCAAGGACGAAAGAAAACACTGAGGCAGAAAGGGGTCAGAAACCTTGTTACCTTGACCAAGTCGTCCTGGGCCCCTTTCTACCTGCAAGTGTTCCTTCCGATTCAATGCAAATATTCTTTTCCATCTTGGTCCATCCTTGGAGAAGCAACCCATTGTAAGAGCTTGTCTTTGGTGGTTGGGTTGTTACTTTGTAAAGTATTAAAGCACTAAACCAATTTTTGCAATATGTAGTAAATCTTGCTTTCATTTTGGAAAACTTCCAGTAATGACTACTACTGCACTTTTTATAGAAAAACTGTATTTCATTTCTTTCTTTTATGAAAGATTATTTCAAGTAACAATAGCTCTGTAATCTGTGTGATACGGCTTCTCCATTACTTGACACGGAGAGAAGCTTTGATGCCTACTCAATAAAATTAACATGTTTGTAAAGCACTGGCTGGTCCAATTATTTACCCAATCCTGTGTCCCTGGCAATACATCATCTAAGAAAAGCTTTTGGCTCAGATGAAGAGGATTCTAACAGGCATCCATCCTCACCCAAATTTAAGAGTTCTTCCAATCAGAAGAGTTGTAAAACAAGCAGTTTTATTTCGTGAGACAAAGGTTTCTGTCAATGGTCAGGACACTGTCTGTCAGAAAACAATAGAACTTCTGTAAATGTGTGTTTGCCAGACATCAGCAAGAGGGCAACTGGGAGGGCAAGAGAATGAGAGGATTTTATGGTGGGGTTTTATTTGTGCATGTTTTTCTGTTCAGGAGAGGCACGTGTCTGTAAAAGAAAGTAAGTGGGCTTTCCAGAGGCTCAGATGAGGTCCAGGGCTGCAGGCCTGTCCCAGGCAGGTGATGGGCCCCCGGAACAATCAAAGCTATGTGCCTCTGGGTGCTGGAATGGGGGCAGTGGTGGCGGTGGTGGCCACTGTGCTCTGCATCAGGCATGTTCTAGGCTTCATCAGATTCTATCCCTGTGAATTAGATGTCAAAATCCCCATTGTGTAGACAAGAAGTGAAATTTGGCGAGGTAAGTGGTGAAACCAAGATTCCAGCTCCAATTTGCCTGATGAAAGAACCTGAGCTCCAAGCTGCAGGGCCTCCCAGGAGCATCTCCCAGCCTGTCCAGTGGGTCGACTTGACCTACAAGTCTTCTCGCTTGGAGAGTGTGGGTGACATGGTTGGGGAAGGAGAGGAAAGATGCTTGGCTGGGGTAAGATGTGCCAAGATGTAAGATGTGCTGTGGTCCTGGGGTCAGTGTCCGGCCAGGTCTCCACCTTCCGTTTCTGGCTCAGACATTCTTCTCAGCTAGAAAATGGTAGACTGTGCTTAGGTATTGCAGGACAGGTGGCAAATCCCAGACAAAAGGCACACTCCTCCACCAGCAGCTTCGAGAGGTACTTAAAAGGCTGTACAGGATGGCAGGAGCCCTGCACAGTAAGAAAGAAAGCCTGGCCCCTAAGTTTCAATGACCTTGAGAAAGACATCTCACCTTCCCGGGTCCCTGTTTTCTATAAAATTTCAGTATATTCTGAAAATTATTTTTTTTAATTTAAATTTATTTATTTTAATTAGAGGCTAATTACTTTACAATATTGTATTGGTTTTGCCATACATCAACATAAATCTGCCGTACAACCATACAACACAGGTGTACACGTGTTCCCAATCCTGAACCCCTCTCCCACCTCCTTCCCCATACCATCGCTCTGGGTCATCCCAGTGCACCAGCCCCAAGCATCCTGTATCCTGCATCGAACCTGGACTGGCGATTCATTTCTTAGATGATATTATACATGTTGCAATGCCATTCTCCCAAATCATCCCCCACCTCCCTCTCCCACAGAGTCCAAAAGACTGTTCTATACATCTGTGTCTCTTTTGCTGTCTCACATACAGGGACATTAGGGACCTGAGGGAAGGTTCTATGTCCCCAGCAAGTCCTGGAATACGTGTATCATTTAGGAAAATAGAAACCATATCAGTTATCTTTACAGAGAGAATATGAGGACTTGGTTGAAGAGGGATCAGAAGACCAAAAAAAACACAAAAAGGGCCCATAGAGGTCACACAGAGAGAGTGCAGCTCATCACAGGGCTGGGGGCAAAGCCCAGGGGCCAGGTGGTTACAAGCTACAACCTGAGAGGTGGGGGGTGCCCAGGGCAGAACACAGGCCTCTGAGAAGGGGGCGCTGGTGTCTTGAGGGGGACACAGTACGGCAGGACCTTCCATGTGGGGGATATGTAGCTGGAACAAATTGCAGCTGGCAAGTGGTGAACTATTGCCAGGACAGCGCTAAGAGGTACTGGAAGCAAAAGAAAAGAGGACGTCCTGTGTGTGTGTGCGCATGTGTGCGTGCACACTCAGAGGCACATGTGCATGTACGCATGTGTGTGTGTGCACATATACACGTATTTTCTGTATACACACATGTGCACAGACACCAAGAAAGGGGGAAAACAAGAAGAGACACGTCCACCAAGCCTGTGTCTGTCACTCGTCAGGGCCCATGGTTGGCATTCCTGACTTCCTTCTTCCAGGATCAGTCGTTTCCTTTGCCCTCAGCCAAAACCTCAGCTTGTTGGGATCTTTCATTTCTAATGAAATAACCCAAACTTTCATCCCCAAAAGGTCTGAATCATCACAGCCCTCTTTCGGGTGCTGTAGTTGACCATTAACTTTTATTGGGGGACATGGATATAATAAAACACACCCCCAAGAGTCCCGTAAATGTCACAGATCAACCCTTCTGTGTAGCAGCAGCTCTGCTTTTCCTTGATAATTAGAGTTCATCACCAGTGAAACAGCAGCTCCCTTCTCTGAGTTGAGGCAGTGGCCTAAGAAGCCACTGGCCAGGTCTCAGTCTCCAGTCCAGTGACACCACACAGCCCCTGGGGGAGCCCCTTCCTCCCTGGGAATGGGGACCTACAACCCCTAGAGCTCAGGATGGGGGGCAGGAAGCACAGTTCTTGGTTACAAGACAAAATGGTGACAAGAGCCACTCCCACTCCCAGATCGTATGTGCTGGCCAAGGAACAGACCCCACCATATGGCCATCACCGATTCAAATCATCTGGTCCATTCTGGTCTGAGCTCGTGCCTTTCGGGGAGCTGGCTCCCTGCTGGCACCATTGCTCAACTTCCCGTGGGCCATTCCAGGCTCCATCAGGCCTGCTGCTGCTGGGTCAGCTAGACAGACAGTGAGTGAAGCCCCTGTGCGTGATCCCGTCACCATGAAGCTGAACTTCGTCTCCAAAAGCAACACTGTGGAGCTCCATCGTGGTAAGTGAGGCATCTTTTGAATCCATGAATGGTAGTTTCTGGCAGAAGCACTCCAGGCAGGGAAGGCACATCTGAATCCACACATGTCTATTCCAGTGAGAGAAATGGCCTTCATTCCACAATGAGAAAGGTCTAGCGCCCTCGGCCAGCTGCGTCTGACTGGCCACCCCAGGGAGGAAGCCGCACAGAGTCTCTGTGCTGGTCCCCACTGTCAGAGGTCTCTCAAGCTCGGCAGGTGGCCTCCAGGCTGGCCTTGAGAAAGGGGAATCATGTAGTTTCATTCACCCCCAGCTTCCTTCCCTACAGACAGGTCCCTCTGTACTGGGGCCCGTTAAACAAACATCAGGATGCCTAGAGAGAGGGTTGAATGCTATTACAGGGCCTGCTCTCTCATTCACTCGATTCCCCAGAGCCTCCTCTGCACCCGGTACTTGTAATGAGCATAAACATGGAACACAGTATCTCCGTGGTCTAGGAGAGCTGTCCACAGACGGCTTCCTTTGCACCACATTCACCACACCTCCTTGTCACCGACCTCTGACTCCTCCTTTCCAAGTTCCTGACTGTCTGGTCAACTCTTCACCCCTGTCCATAAATCAGGGTGGATCAGGATTCCTTGGTGAAGTGAAGTGAAGGGTTAGTCGCTCAGTAGTGTTTCTGACTCTTTGTGACCCCGTGGGTTGTAGTCCACCAGGTTCCTCTGATCATGGAATTCTCCAGGCAAGAATACTGGAGTGGGTTGCCATTCCCTTCTCCAGGGGATCTTCCTGACCCAGGGATCCAACCTGGGTCTCCTGCATGGCAGGCAGATTCTTTACCATTCTTTACCAGAGAAGCCTTGATTACTTGAGAGTGGCATTAATGATGTTTGATACCAGATTGTTCTTTCTTTGTAGAGACTGGTCCTGTGTGCATTAAAAGATGTGCAGCAAGCTCCTGGCTGACCTCTACTCACTAGATGCCAGCAGCTCCCTCCACCCAGGTGTAACAACCAAAAATGTCTCTGCTGCTGCTGCTAAGTTGTTTCAGTCGTGTCCGACTCTGTGTGACCCCAGAGATGGCAGCCCACCAGGCTCCCCCGTCCCTGGGATTCTCCAGGCAAGAACACTGGAGTGGGTTGCCATTTCCTTCTCCAATGCATGAAAGTGAAAACTGAAAGTAAAGTCACTCAGTCGTGCCTGACTCTTAGCGACCCATGGACTGCAGCCTACCAGGCTCCTCCGTCCATGGGATTTTCCAGGCAAGAGTATTGGAGTGGGGTGCCATTGCCTTCTCCGTTGTGTCCGCTAGACATTGCCAAATAGCCCCAAGGCGGTAGGAGGAGGGAAAGAATCACTGATGTAGGTGAATTCTTCTGGCTGTCTTTCAGATCAGAAAAGCAATAACCATTTGTTCTGCTCCAGCTCTGTCCACTGACATGATTCCCCTTCCCTGCCAGCTTTCAGGGACACTTGAGATTGGGGGCGGGGGGTAATGCCCTCACCACCCACCCTCAAGCTGGAGCCCCCACATCACAGAGAACCATCTGAAAGCTGGTCTCCTCGGCCATCCATCTGGTCAGTGGGAACTCCCCGAGATGTGTGAGTTGAGAGAGAGGAGGCCACAAGCAAGAGGACACGTTGCAGGGTCTGAGCCACTTCTCCATGCACCTTCTGGGTTTTCTCGACATACTCTCTCCACGAGAAGACAGATTGCAGCTGTGCAGACCCAATCTCATGGGAGGGCAGGGCAGATCACACCCAGTCAAAACACTCAGAGGTTGGGACTGTAGTCCGCTGATGTCTCCGTCAGCTGTTCAGTCCCCACCAGAAGCCAGTAGTAGCCAGGAGCTGTTTCTCAGAAAGGAGAATAGTCACATGCAGAGGAGGGCACAGCTTTGCCCAGAGCCCTGGCACTCTGCACGGTGGTCTGCTCGCTGGCAGCATTGCTGTTGGCCACACTAAGTGCCACTGAGTCTATTAGGAGATGACGTCTGTGGGCCCTTCTCACACCTGATGGCCTTACAGGTTCTTTGATAAAGGCTTTGGAATAGCTGATGGGTTTCCTTCAAAATCCAAGAAGTCTCCACAAACATCATGCCTCCTTTTTCAGGTATAGAGACATTTCTCTCACTTTGTTGGGCTGCCCTGAAACGCTCCATGGTCTCCCCACAGTGTTCTTAAGTGGTGGGTCCCTGAATATTTATGGTGGCGGTGGTGGGGGGTGGGGGGCGTTCTCCCTCTTTTGTGTCTCAGGGAGGCAGGTGCCATCTGCATGAGGATGTCAACAGTGGGATCGAGCATGGTGTTTTGTGGGCCCTCTGCCAGCTGTGCAATGGCAGAGAGCAGGAAGACGGGACAAGTCCTGGGCACCTCCAGGCACCAGCACAGTTTCTGGTGGTCCTTGCAGATGGACAGGGAGAACCAAAGCTACCCTCCAGCCTCTGCTGTGAAACGATAAGGGGATGCATTGGGAAGCCTCTCAAGTCATTGATAGCCCCAGAGATCTCTGCAGGTCCCCCAGGATGCAAGTTAATCACCTTTGATTTATTCTCATGGTAAGGATGGGAAAGGCCAGGACTTTCACTTTTGTCCCATTTCTACTGAAGTAGCATCCAATCCAAGGCAGGGGAACCGACATGGGGGCTCAGCCGGCTGCCAAGTGTAACCCCTCCAGCCACACGTTGGAGGCTGGAGAAGTGACCACAGACCCACCGGTGCTGCAGACTCCCACCTTTGGGATAAAACTCTTTTTATCTCACGACCACCACAAGCCGCCCACTTTGACTGTGGAACCACGGTGGTATCTTTAAGTCACCAGAAATGAGTGACAACTCAGAGCCAGTGCTGAGTCCCTGCATTATCACAGGACACGCCCCACCCTGGGGTGATCAGGGAAGAGACGTTTGTCAGAACACGTCTGCCTGTCACGGGCCACAGTCGCCCTAAGGCAAGGTCTCAGGCCCCCTGGAGGAGGTCAGGAAGGGGTGTGCAGTATCAGCGGGTGATATAGCAAGGCCTTCTCAGAGGAGCCAAGGGGTTCCAGGCCTGGGAAGTGGCTTAGACCTGCCAAGTCCACAAACCTCTGCAACTCTACAATGTGGCTACCTAAGCAAGGAATTTTGCTTTCAAATCAGAAGTAATTTTTAACAACAATAATTTTATTGAGGAGTATTTTATGTACAGCCAAAAGCACAAATATCAAACACAGTTGGGTGTGTTTTCACCACTAGCAGGGTTGAGATCAGAATAACCGCCACAGTGCACCCCGCCCGCAAAAGCAGCTCTTATCCAGACCACTCCAGAGTTACAGACATAAAAATGGAATCAATACATGTGCTGTTTGCTGCCAGCTCTCATTTGTTCCACAGGTTTTGAGGATTCACCCATGTTGTTCAGTCGCTAAGTCACGTCCAATTCTGTGACCCCATGGACTACAGCACACCGGGCTTCCCTGTCTTTCTCCATCTCCTGGAGTTTGCTCAAATTCATGTCCACTGAAACAGTGATGCCATCCAACCATCTCATCCTCTATTGCCCTCTTCTCCTCCTGCCTTCAGTCTTTCCCAGCAACAGGATCTTTTCCAAAGAGTAGCTCTTCACATCAGGTGGCCAAAGTTTTGGAGCTTCAGCTTCAGCATCAGTCCTTCCAATGAAGATTCAGGGTTGATTTCCTGGATGGACTGGTTTGATCTCCTTGCTGTCCAAAGGACTCTCAAGCATGTTCTCCAGCACCACAGTTTAAAAGCCTCAATTCTTCAGTGCTCAGCCCTCTTTATGGCCCAGCTCTCACATCCGTACGTGACTACAGGCATTGTTTATTTGTAACTCTATTGCTGGGCAGTGTGACTGTATCACAGTTTGTATATCCATTTTCATGTTAATGGACAGGTTGCCTCCAGTTTGGAGCTATTATGCATAAAGCCACCAGAAGCCTTCATGAATCTTTGGTGTACATAAGGTTTCATTTCTTCTGGCTAAATACAAAAGAAGCAAAATTAGTAGCTCATAGAATGAGTGCATATGTCATGTTATTAGAAATTTCCAAACAATGTTTCAAATAGGTTGTATGGCTTTCCAATTCCACCAACAATGGTTCTGGTTACCTGAGACTCCAACATGTACAGTCCATCATTTCTGATGCCCATGCAGTAGTGCCCACGGACTTCCAGAAACTCCACCCTCTGGAGCAGGCTCTCAGCACACACAGGCTTGTGCGTACCTAAGGTGGGCACATGTATAGAAGTGCAAGACTGGGCAGGCCCGTGGTGTGTCTGTACAGACCTGCGCCATCTGTCTCTCCTGCCTTCTGCCCCCTTTCTCTTGGAGGCTGAACTCCATCTGCCTTCTGCCCTCACCAAATTCAGGTGTGTGCATATCCTTGCTTGGGTGTTTAGCTCCTGGACATCAAAACTTTTGTCTGATTTGCCCCCACCATCAGAGGCCCAGCCCATGGGTGTGACTGGCACCTTTTCTCTCTGTGCAGAAGAGGAACCTTCCCTTGTGTGCCCAGGTAAGCCCAGCAAGCAGCCATCCAGGGAATGGGGGTGACTACCTGCTCTGCATCTCCCAGAGAGCGGCTGGGAGTGAGGCCCTGGGGCTCAGTTCAGCTCCAAGCAGGAATCGCCAGGTAAGGAGGACTTCTCAGGGAGGAAAGAGTTGCATCAGACAGAGAAGGGGATAAAGGTCTGTCCAGCAGGTGGAGTGAGCACTCCTTACACAAAGTCTGATCAGAAGCCTGCTCTGTGCTGGGCTCACCAAGGCTGGGGACCCAGGAATACAACAGACCAGGTTCCTCCCAGCTGAGGGCGGGGGAAAGCAGAAAGGGGTCAGCAACTGGTTAGTGTAAAGGCTACTGGGAAAAGGATGGACAAGGACAGTGGCCCCACAGCAGTGGCGACCTCCACTCTGGGTCCAGGACCGGGAAAGGCTTTGGGGAGCCCCTGCAGGGGACTTGGGGACATCCTGGCACAATCTGGCCACTCTGACACCAACAGGGAGGATTATCACTGCAGCTTGTGGACCAAGAAATCACGGCCCAGAGAAAGTAATGGTATCCACCCTGGGTCCCACAGCCAGGAAGCAGCAGGTGGTCTACAGAAGGCTCCATTGGCCCCTAGGTCTGTGTTTGTCCCACACGTGCCCACAGAGGGAGGGGAAACCAGGGGTTTCAGGAAGATCTTGTGTCCAGCAGCTGGTGGCACGGGTCTGCCCTAGAGGTAGGGGACCAGGAAGAATATTCTCTCTGGCCACTTAACCTCTACCTGTCAATCTGAAGGCTTGAACTGCTGGATCTCAGTAAAAGCATCACAGTTGGGGGGATCAGCACTCACCATGGGAACTAGGTCAGAGCATCCGTGCCTCATGCCTTGTGCCTCTGGAAAGCCAGGCAGCCCAAGAAGGGAGACTGGGAGGAGAGGATGGTGAGCCCCAAGGATGGGCTCCAAGGGTCTCCAGGGATGTCAAGGGTGTGAACATTAGGTCAAACTGCTTCTTGCCTGTCAGTCCAAGGATAAGCTTCCATCGGAGCTCCTGTTCTTTTGGAAAACTGCTGGCCACAATGAGTGACACAAGAGGGAAAGCCACCTTATGACCATCATGGAAGGACAAGTCCCCAGGTGAGATGGCATGGGCTCAACCCCAACCTGGGGAGATGAATGAGGAGCTGACAGTTAAGCCCACTGATGGGCCACAACACAGAGCAGAGGGAAGAGCAGAGGGGCTGCTGCTCACTCCAGCATCTCAGAGTGAGCTCTGGACCATCCCATCCTGATGGACACATAGCAGGAACTAGCTGGTTGGTGACTTCATCTACACCACACGTTTCGGAGGTTTTTGGATTTGTGAGGAAGGAGAAATCTTGGTGCTGAACCCAAGAGGATGTGCTGTGGACAAGAGAATGTGGGTGAGGAGGCTCAACCTCTGAGGAGCAGCACTCAGCTGTCACCCATGGCTGGCCCTTGAGTCCCCTCACTATTTCTTGCTTCTCCACCTGGAACCTCCTTTCTAAGGCAGACTTCAGATATACTGTGGGATCAATTCCTGATTAATACTGCTATAAAATGAATGTTGCAATAAAGAAAGTAGCACTATTTTTTTGGTTTCCTGGTGCATATAAAAATTAAATTTCCATGTTGGAGAAGGTGTAGAGAAGAGGCAACCTTCCTACACTGTTGGTGGGAATGTAAGCTCGTACAGTCACTATGGAGAACAGTGCGGAAGTTCACTTAAAAACTAAATATAGAGCTACCATACGATCCAGCAATTCCACTCCTGGGCATATATCCAGAGAAAACTATCATTTGAAAATACATATGCACCCCAATGTTCATTGTAGCACTGTTTACAATCGTCATTAGGGAGCAACCTAAATGTCCATCAACAGATGAATGGATAATGAAGTTGTGGTACATATAATACAATGGTGTATTACTCAGCTATAAAAATGAAAAAAGTAATACCATTAGCAGCAATATGGGTGGGCCTGGATTTTATCATAATAAGTGAAGTAAGTCAGAGAAAGACAAATGTCATATGATATCACTTATGTGTGGAAACTAAAATATGATACAAACGAACTTATTTACAAAACAGAGATAGACTCAAAAACATAGAAAACAAACTTACGGTTACCAAAGGGGAAAGGGGTGGAAAGGGATACATTTGGAGTTTGGGATTAGCAGATTGTTGTTGTTGTTCGGTTGCTAAGTCATGTCCAGCTCTTTGTGACCCCATGGACTGCAGCACGGCAGGCCTCCCTGTCCTTCGCCATCCACCGGAGTTCACCCGAGTTCAGTGAATCAGTGACGCCATCCAACCATCTCATCCTCTGTCACTCTCTTCTCCTCCTACCCCCAATCTTTCCCAGAGTCAGGGTCCTTTCCAATGAGTCAGCTCTTCTCACCAGGGGGCCACGTATTGGAGCTTCAGCATCAGTCCTTCCAATGAGTATTCAGGATTGATTTACCTTAGGATTGAGTGGTTTGATCTTCTTGCAGTCACAGGGACTCTCAAGAGTCTTCTACAGCACCACAATTCAAAAGCATCAGTTCTTCAGCATTCAGCCTTCTTTATGGTCCAACTCTCACATCTGACTACTGGAAAAACCATAGCTTTGACTGTATGGACCTTTATTGGAAAAGTGATGCCACTGCTTTTTAAAACCCTGTCTAGGTTAATCATAGCCTTCCTTCCCAGAAGCAAGCATCTTCTAATTTCATGACTGCAGTCACCATCTACAGTGATTTTAGAACACAAGAAGAGAAAATCTGTCATTGCTTCCACTTATTCTCCTCCTATTTAACAGAAAGTGATGGAACCAAATGCCATGAAGTTAGTTTTATGTTGAGTTTTATGTTTTAGTTTTATGTTTAGTTTATGTTGAGTTTTAAGCCAGCTTTTTCACTCTCCTCCTTCACCCTCATCTAGAGGCTCTTCAGTTCCTCTTTGCTTTCTACCATTAGAGTGGTATCAACTGCATATCTGAGGCTGTTGATATTTCTCCTGGCAATCTTGATTCCAACTTGTGCTTCATCCAGCCTGGAATTTCGCATGATGTGCTCTGCATATAAGTTAAATAAACAGGATGACAATACACAGCCTTGTCATATTCCTTTCCCAATTTTGAACCACTCATTCCATGTCTGGTTCTAACTGTTGCTTCTTGACCCAAATACAGGTTTCTCAGGAAGCAGGTAAGGTATCTGATATTCCCATCTCTTTAAGAATTTTCCTCAGTTGTGATCCACACAAAGGCTCCACATAGTCAGTGAAACAGAAGTAGGTATTTTTCTGGAATTCCCTTGCTTTTTCTATCATCCAAGGAATGTTGGCAATTTGATCTCTGGTCCCTCTCCCTTTTCTAAATCCAGCTTGTACGTTACATCTGGACTTTCTTGATGCAAATACTGCTGAAGCCTAACTTGAAGGATTTTGAGCATAACCTTACTAACATGGGAAGCGAACGCAATTGCCAGTAGTTTGAACATTTTTTACCACTGCCCTTCTTTGGGATTGGAATGAAAACTGACCTTTTCCAGTCCTGTGGCCACTGTTGAGTTTTCCAAATTTGCTGGCATACTGAGTGCAGCACTTTAACATCATCATCTTTTAGGATTTGAAATAGCTCAACTGGAATTCCATCACTTCCACTAGCTTTATTGGTAGAAATGTTACCTAAGGCCCACTTGGCTTCACACTCCAAGATGTCTGGCTCTAGGTGAGTGACCACACCATCTGGTTATCTGGATCATCAAGACCTTTTTTGTACAATTCTTCTGTGTGTTCCTGCTACCTCTTCTTAATCTCTTCTGCTTCTGTTAGGTCCATACTGTTTCTGTCCTTTATTATGCCCATCCTTGCATCAAATGTTCCTTTGATATCTCCAGTTATCTTGAAGAGGTCTCTAGTCTTTATCCATTCTATTGTTTTCCTCTATCATTGTTCACTGAAGAAGGCCTTTTTATCTCTCCTTGCTATTCTACGGAACTCTGCTTTCAGTTGAGTTTATCTTTCCCTTTCTCCTTTGCTTTTTGCTTTTCTTCTTTCCTCAGCTATTTGTAAAGCATCCTCAGACAACCACTTTGCCTTCTTGCATTTCTTTTTCTTTGAGATGGCTTGTTCACTGCCTCTTATACAATGTCACAAATCTCTGTCCATAGCTCTTCAGATACTCTGTCTACCAGATCTAATCCCTTGGATCTATTTGTCACCTCTACTGTATAATCATAAGGGATTTGATTTAGGTCATACCTGAATGGTCTAGTGGTTTTCCCCACTTTTTTTAGTTTAAGGCTGAATTTTGCTTTAAGGAGCCAATGCTCTGAGCCACAGTCAGCTCCTGGTCTTGTTTTTGCTGATGGTATAGAGCTTCTCAATCATTGGCTGCAAAGAATATAATCAATCTGATTTCAGTATTGACCATCTGGTGATGTCCATGTGTAGAGTCATCTCTTATGTTGTTGGAAGTGGGTGTTTGCTATGACCAGTGTGTTCTCTTGGCCAAAGTCTCTTAGTCTTTGCCCTGCTTCATTTTGTACTCCAAGGCCAAACTTGCCTATTACTCCAGGTATCTCTTGACAACCTACTTTTGCATTCCAATCCTCTATGATGAAAAGAACTTTTTTTTTTTTTTTTTTTTTTGGTGTTAGTTCTAGAAGATCTTCTAAGTCTTCATAGAACTGGTCAACTTCAGTTTCTTTGGCCTCAGTGGTTGGGGCATAGACTTGGATTACTGTGATGTTAAATGGTTTGTCTTAGAAATGAACCAAGATCATTCTGTCATTTTTGAGATTGCACCCAAGTAGTGAATTTCAGGTTCTTTTGTTGATTATGAGGGCTACTCCACTTGGTCTATGGGATTCTTGGCCACAGTATTAGATATGATGGTCATCTGAATTAAATTCACCATTCCTGTCCGTTTTAGTTTGCTGATGCCTAAGATGTCGATTGTTCACTCCTGCCATTTCCTGCTTGACCACATCCAATTTATCTTGATTCATGGACCTAACATTCCAGGTTCCTTTGCAGTATTGTTCTTTAAAGCATCAGATTTTACTTTCACCACCAAACACATCCACAACTGAGTATCGTTTCTGCTTTGGCCCTGCAGCTTCATTCTTTCTGGGGCTATTAGTAATTGCCCTCTGCTCTTCCCCAGTAGCATATTGGACACCTACCAACCTGGGGGGCTCAGCTTCCAGTGTCATATCTTTTGTCTTTTTATACTGTTCATGGGGTTCTTGTGGCAAGAATACTGGAGTGGTTTGCCAATCCCTTCTCCAGTTTTCAGAACTCTCCACTATGACCCATCCATCTTGGGTGGCCCTGGACGGTATGACTCATAACTTCACTGAGTTATGCAAACCCCTTTGCCGTGACAAGACAATGATCCATGAAGAGGGGATTAGCAGATACTTACAATATATATAAAATAAATAAGTTCCCACTGTATAGCACAGGGAACTATACTCAATATCTTATGCTGTGCTCAGTCACTCAGTCATGTCTGACTCTTTGCAACTCCATGGATTATAGCCTGCCAGGCTTCTCTGTCCATGATTCTCCAAGCAAGAATACTGGAGTGGGTTGCCATGCCCTCTTCCAAGAGATCTTTCTTCCCAACCAAGGGATCAAACCCAGGTCTCCCACACTGCAGGTGGATTCTCTACCATCTGAGCCACCAGGGAAAACAAAGAAGTTCATTGGCTTCTCCAGGTGATCTTCCCAACCCAGTGATCAAACCCAGGTGTCCTGCATTGCAGGCAGATTCTTTACCAGCTGAGCCACCAAGGAAGCCCCAATATCTTATAATAAACTATAATATAAAAGAATCAGAGCATGCATATATATATGCATGCATATGTATATGCATATATATATAACTGAATCACTTTGCTGTACACCTGAACCTAACACAAAGTTGTAAATTAACTATACTTCAATTTTAAAAAACATTAAAAAATAAAGTTATATTCCCAATATACTATAATCTATTAAGTGTACAATAGCATATGTCTTTTGAAAAACAATATACATATCTTAATTAAAAAATACTTTATTCTAAAAACTGCTAATCATCATCCGAGCCCTCAGAAATAGCAACAGCAAAAACCCCTGATCACAAATCATTGTAACAATATGATCATAATGAAAAAGTCTGAAATCTTGCCAGAATCACCAAAGTGTGACAGAGACATGAAGTAAGAAAATGCTGTTGGAAAAATGGTTCATATAGTCTTGCTCAACGCAGGCTGATTCAAAATTGGGAAAGGAGTACATCAAGGATGTATATTGTCACCCTGCTTATTTAACTTATATGCTGAGTGAAAGTGAAAGTGAAGTCGTTCAGTCATGTCCGACTTTTTGCGACCCCATGGGCTGTAGACTGCCAGGCTCCTCTGTCCATGGGATTTTCCAGGCAAGAATACTGAAGTGGTTTGCATTTTCCTTCTTCAGGGGATCTTCCCAACCCAGGGATCAAACCCGGGTCTCCTGAACTGCAGGCAGACTCTTTACCGTCTGAGCCACCAGGGAAGTTTAGATACAGAGTCCATCACACAAAATGCCAGGCTGGATAAAGCACAACCTGGTGTCAAGAATGCCGGGAAAAATATAAAAAAACCTCAGATATGCAGATGACACCACCTTTATGGCAGAAAGCTAAGAGGAACTAAAGAGCCTCTTCATGAAAGTGAAAGAGGAGAGTGAAAAGCTGGCTTAAAACTCAACATTAAAAAAACTAAGATTATGACATCCAGTTCCATCACTTCATGGCAAATATACAGGGAAACAATGGAAACAGTGACAGACTTGATTTTCTTGGGCTCCAAAATCACTGCAGATGGTGACTGCAGCCATGAAATTAAGAGACACTTGCTCCTTGGAAGAAAAGCTATGACCAACCTAGACAGCATATTAAAAGGCAGAGACCTTTGTTGACTTTGCCAACAAAGATCTGTATAGTCAAAGCTATGGTTTTTCCAGTAGTCATGTATGGATGTGAGAGTTGGACTATAAAGAAAGCTGAGCGCCAAAAAATTGATGCTTTTGGACTGTGGTATTGGAGAAGACTCTTGAGAGTCCTTGGACTGCAAGGAGATCCAACAAGTCCACCCTAAAGGAAATCAGTCCTGAATATTCATTGGAAGGACTGATGCTGAAACTGAAGCTCCAATACTTTGGCCACCTGATAAGAATTGACCCATTGGAAAAGACCCTGATGCTGGGAAAGATTGAAGGCAGGAGGAGAAGGGGACGACAGAGGATGCGATGGTTGGATGCCATCACCAATTCGATGGACATGAGTTCGAGAAAGCTCTGGGAGTTGGTGATGGACAGGGAAGCCTTGTGTGCTGCAGTCCACAGGGTTGCAAAAGAGTCAGACCTGACTGAGCAACTGAACTGACTGACTGATATACACAGACCGCATTTTCTTTATCTGTTCATCTGTTTATGGACTCTTCTGTTGCTTCCAATCCTTGGATATTGTGAATAATGTTGCAGTGAACATAGATACATAACTATGTCTTTGAGATCCTATTTTCCATTTTTTTTTGCATGCATATACAGAGGAGAGATTGTTGGAGTATATATATGGTAATTCTATCTTAATTTTTTAAGGAATTGTCACAATGTTTTCCATAGGGACTTCAGTCCAACAAATTAGATTTAATTATTAGATAAAGTCATTAATTATGAAAAAGCAATGACTATCTGGTTTTGGATTTCTATCAAAGGCAAACCAAGAGAACCACGATAGTTTAAGCTAGTCCAACTGCCATTTAAAATTGTTCACAAATGTGTATCTGTTGCCAGAAGAAAAATCTGCCAGTCAAATTCTGTATCAGAATTTACCATAAGCTGATACAACAAAAATAACATTGAAGGATATAAATGATCAATAGGACTTAAAACATACTTATAAACTGCACTGGTATTATACCATCAAGATACATGCACACACAAAGTTCTTGACAATCTCCATGAGTCCAATTTCAGTCATTTTAGAACTCTAAGAACATACATCTACTATGTATTCAAAACAAGTAAAAAGTAGTGGCAATGGTTATTTAGTCACACTGATACTTTACAATCATAAGACTATTTTCACAGACAAACTATTCACCGAGAACATACACAGAAATTGCCTTTAAATATTATACTGTTTAATATACTGCTCATTTTTTTAAACTATAACTGTTAAAAAAATTGATATGTCTTAAATATTTGTGCTAAAAAAGTTACCAGAAACAAAATACTAAAAACATTTTTAATTTCATAATGCATCATCCCATTTATCTTTGGCTAAATGTAAAATCATTTTTTATTATCTGAACACAACATTGATATAGACAAAAGGGAAATGGAACTCTCTGGGATTCACTTTGCCAGGAAATCCAACAAGTACAGGAAAAAATAAATTTACTCATATTAAACGTTACTTGTAACATAACTACTCAATGCTTATTCAGTGCTACTC
The DNA here is from genome assembly GCF_029407905.1 of Bubalus kerabau. Taxonomy (NCBI): domain Eukaryota; kingdom Metazoa; phylum Chordata; class Mammalia; order Artiodactyla; family Bovidae; genus Bubalus; species Bubalus kerabau. The sequence goes on from NC_073642.1 coordinate 30,851,233, forward strand.
AACATATTATAATTGCAAATAAAATTGACTTGGCAGTATTTTCTCACAAGTCATTAACTACATAATGCTATTTTACTCTCATAAATAGCCAATCTTCTATCTTCCCCTTCAAATGCTCTTTCCAACTACTGCTCCTTTCCCAGGTCAGTAATGAATGGCAAGATAGCAATGCTTTATGTAACCCATGGATTCATATGAAATACAAATCTATGAAAATCTATGAAAAAAGTAACTCACTAAAGCTATGAACCACTGAAATCTGGTATTATCCAGCCAGCAGTTTCAATTAACTTCTAAAAAGAAAACAGATTTTATACCTTTTTTTCATAAAGAAGAGGCCCTTGAAAGCACAGCACTCTCTCACCTGTAAAAGTAAAAAAGAAAAAAAAGTTCTGGGTTAGTTGTGACTTCCTTTATATACAAGAATATTCACATCTGGGAGAGTCATCACACTTGTACTGTGGTATTCCTCAAAATTTAGGCAAGTGGGTAAGGCAATGTATCCATCAACACTTCAGATCAAACTTCAACACAACAAAAACACCTTAGCATCTAATGTAAACAATAAAAAAACAATTAGGATATCAATCTATTTAAATCATCTGTCACCTGCTAAGCAAAGAAAATCTACAGATCCCTGGGTTGGGGAGATCCCCTGGAGGAGACATGGCAACCCACTCCAGTATTCTTGCCTGGAGAATTCCATGGGCAGAGGAGCCTGGCGGGCTACAGTCCATGGGGTTGCAGAGTCAGACACAACTGAGCAACTGACTAAGCGCACAGCACAGTAGCGATCTCCTGGCGGGGCTGGTTTATTTTTCATTGTACATCTGGGATTTAAAGAAATGTGAAGTGTAGGAGCTTATGCTTTATCTATTCTTCCAACCCTTTTAAATGATTAAACTATGAAAAACATTCTATTCCTAAAAATGTCAATGTGCATCATTGACAGCTGTTTTTGTTTGTTTTTTTTAAGAAGTTCCACTATGTTCATGCCTTCAATGTGTTCAATGATGTACTGGGTGTTGGGCTGCTTCAATGAACAACAGCAACAAAGAACACACAGACAAGAATTCTAACCTTTGGAACTTATACTCTATGTTGAACCTACCATTAAAACTTGCAAGACTAAATATAACGTTAGGGACTGGAATAATATCTGGAAGTTATCCCTATTCATCAGACAAATCAGACTAGCGATTCCTGGCAGTACCTAAAAATATAATTTGATTGTAGAAGAATAGATTTTTCACATAATTTTCAGTCCACTTGGTTTCAAAAGACCCAGAAGTAACAAAAGTGCCAACATAGTCAGCTCTTTTAGCTCTATTTAAGCCACTGGACCTTTTCCTAGAATTTTTCTATAAACAAGTAAAATAGTATTACAAAGGAAACCAACTGTATTGAAATCATTATCAAAACATTTAAAATATCATGTTCTATGGTATTATATGAAGGCTTCCCTGGTAGCTCAGCTGGCAAAGAATCTTGCAATGCAGGAGACCCTGGCTCAATTTCTGGGTTGGGAAGATCAGCTGGAGAAAGGATAGGCTACCCACTCTAGTGTTCTTGGTCTTCCCTGGTGGTTCAAACAGCACAGAATCTGCCTGCAATATGGGAAACCTGGGTTCGATCCCTGGGTTGAGAAGATCCTGGGGAGAAGGAACCAGCTACCAACTCCAGTATTCTTGCCTGGAGAATTCCATGGACAGAGGAGCCTGGCAGGCTACAGTCATGGAGTCGTAAAGAGTCATATGGGACTGAGCAACTTTCACTTTCACACCTTCATCACATTTTATGAGCTCAAGTGATGTAAATATTTAACTATTGATCCAATAACTACCACAATTCTGAAGTAACGAAGAGTCTACATTACATCTATATGTATCTCCCAACTATAAAGCTGAGATGTGAACACTTGCATACAGCTAATACTATTGTGGGTTTTTTGTTTGTTTGTTTGTTTAGCTTTGCTTTTTGTGGAAGAGGAGATCTACATTCATAACTGAAATACTAAATTTTAGACAATAGCAAAAAAAAAAGCTTTTTCCTCTCTGAGTTTACAGATCTTTTGGAGTATGAACACTGACCCTGAATTAAGAATCCCTACTCTAAAACATCTGGTTTTTAAGAAAAACAATCCATAGAAGGTAGTCACACACCTTCACAAGGTGGGAGAAAGCAGGTATTAAAAGTCAGAGTGGGGGCTCAGGGATAAAGAATCTGCCTGCCAATACAGGAGACAGGGGTTCAATCCCCAATCCGAGAAGATCCAACATGCTGCAGAGCACCTAAGCCCCTGTGCCACAACCATCAAGCCTGTGCTCTGGAGTCTGGGAGCCACAACTGTGTTGAGCCTGTGTGCTGCAACTACAGAAGCCTGCACGCTCTAGAGCCGCTGCTCCACCACAAGAGAAGCCACCACGATGAGAAGCCCACACACCGAAACCAGAGAGTGGCCCCAGCTTGCCACAGCTAGAGAAAAGTCCACATTGCAATAAAGACCTAGCAAAGCCAAAAATAAATTACTTTAAGAGAGCAGAAACACCCTTGGTAACCTCTTAAATATTCCATAAAGTTACAAATACATGGGTTTTGTATGACTCAAAGTAATTCTAATGTACATTAAAGTTTGAAAACTCCTTCCAACAACAATTTTTGCAGGTTTCTTGACATCTATGATAACACCATCTATGATAATTCCATACTTCCATAATAATGAAAGGGAATTCTAAAGCGTTCTTGCTAGCCTTATAGAATTTCACTCCACTTTAGTTTCTGTTGTCTCCACTTTAATATAAATTAATAGATGTGTTAACTGTGGAAATTAAAGGTCTGTTGGGACTTCCCTGGCTGTCCAGTGATTAAGACTCTGAACATTCACTGCAGGGGGCAGGGGTTTGATCCCTGGTCAGCGAACTGGGATCTCCCACATGCCCCAGGCATGGCCAAAAAAATAAAGAGCTGTCTTCCACTGGAAATCGGATTCTACCGTTAGCCAAGACATGTTGATCAAAGATAATAAAAACTCAGCTTTCAAACCGTCACAGAACGAGGATCAGGCGCAGTCATGAGCACATTGTTGTTGCTGTGTGCCATTTCCCCCCGCCCCCCAACCCCGTTACCAGGCAACGGTTGACGACCATTAGTGGTCCTGCTCAGCCATTGGTGGGCTCCGTAGCGGGCCCCTCCCCCAAGCTACCCAAAGTCAATGAGCAACCCTTAGTGGGCCCCTTCAGCCAAAGGTTGGCGGAGGAATGGATCTCAGGCGTGTAAGAGACTGATTCTGGCCTTCTCCCCGCCTCCCCCGCCCTCCAGCGTTCCTTCCAGTGCACCGGGCCTCAGGCCAGTGGGTAGGCTGGGGGCCCTAGGGAACAGGTGGGGCAGTATCCTGCAGAGCGCCAGCGCCCTCACCAAGGTCACCCACTGGCCAGCTGGGGCCTTGAGGCAACGGTGAACCTCTCCTCCCTCCCTGCCTCTGTGACCTAATGGCAGCGGCAGTCGCTCTGGGTCACCGTCTGTGGGGCCTGGCCCCTGCTCTTTGGGTATGGTATTTTTTGGCCTCACTGTACCAGGATTCCCAGGTGGCGCTAGTGGTAAAGAACCCGCCTGCCAATGGAAGAGAGGCGTTCAACCCCCGGGTTGGGAAGAGCCCCTTGGGAAGGAAGTGGCAACCCACTCCAGTATTCTTGCCTGGAGAATCCCATGGACAGAGGAGCCTGGCGGGCTACAGTTCGCAGAGTCCGACGCGACTGAAGCTACTTAGCACAGCGCAGTGCGTGGGGCACACGGACTTGTGTTTTGTTTTTTAAAAAATCACTGTTAATCAAATATTATTGCAATTAGTCAAACAACTGCTGTTCTGAAAAAGATGACATCAAGACAATGGGACTTATAAATGGAAACATAATACAACATTAAAGGTAGCTTTTATTTATTGCTTTACAAGGACCGGCACAGCAAGAGCGCACTCACATTTCCAAAATATCTACGCACGAGGCTCTTCGGGAAACAAACGGATGCCTTCAAGCAACACAAAGGGGATCCAAAAGCTCACCCTGGTTTTCTCCTGTCCCCACCCACCTCTCTGAGATAAAGAGCCGGGAAACCGGTTCCCAAACGGTGGCGGTAGAAGGGGACGCTGCAACTGCCCTAAAGCAGCGACTCCCGCGGGGAGCTGAGCACCGGGGCGCAGGCGATCCCGACAGGGCGGCCATCTCACAATGCAGTTCTCCAACCCCCAAGCGCGAAGCCCACCCCGCAGCCACAGCGCTGCGGCTCCACCAAGCCGGACCACCGAGGAGCTCGAGGCCGCCCCCTAGCTGTTGTCAGCCCACGCAGGGGACCCGCACCGGCGCCGCTCCCTCCCTTCTGCACACCACATCACTTACCCTACGGCTACCACGGCGCACCCGCGGCCTCCCTACAATAGGGTACTTTCTCCGAGCCCTCTTCCTCAGAAAAGCAACGAACACCGAACCAAGGCTATGCCATGCGGCAACGGCACCCTCTCCCGTTTTAGCGCTTGCCTAAGGCTTCCTGGTGACTCAGAGGGTAAAGCGTCTGTCCGCAATGCGGGAGACCCGGGTTCGATCCCTGGGTCGGCTGATCCCCTGGAAAAGGAAATGGCAACCCACTCCAGTATTCTTTCCTGGAGAATCCCATGGACCGAGGAGCCTAGTAGGCTACAGTCCACCGGGTCGCAAACAGTCGGACACGACTGAGCGACTTTTTTTTAAAACGCTTTCCCTTCACAAGGGATTTTTCTCCCATAACCCACTGAAATAACCCGCAGAAATGCACTCCCCCCCCCCGACCCCTGCCGCGCAAAGTCCTGCCTGCCACCTCCTGGAGCACAGCCCTTGCTAACCCCAGCCCCCCAAATCTGAAACACCTGGAGCCGGCCTCCCACTCCTTTGTTACCTAGCCCAAGCTCTTTAAGGACCGGCCAATAAATCAGGAGCCAAGTTGTTGGAAGGAAGAATAACGATTTTAATCCGAAAGCCAGTAAAAGAGAAAGGAGAACAGACTCAGACTCAAAAAGCAAAATCTCCAATTCAACAACTCCTATTATAAGGAAGAAGGGGAGAGAAGGCCGGGGCTGCAGCCCTGACCAGTGGCTGAGCAGGACCATTGCTGGTGGCTTAATAACAGTTACTCCCTTTCGGGAGGACGCACCATGGTGCCCACCAATGGCTGATTTGTTGTTATTTAGTCACTAATAATGTCAGACTCTGCCACCCTGTAGACTGCAGCAGTCAGACTTTCCTGTCCTTCATTATCTCCCAGAGTTTGCTCAAACTCATGTCCATTGAGTTGGTGATGCCATCCAAACATCTCATCCTGTCACCCCTTCTCCTCCTGCCCTCAATCTTCCCTAGTATCAGAGTCTTTTCCAACAAGTCTGCTCTTCTCATCAGGTGGCCAAAGTATTGGAGCTTCAACTTTAGTATCAGTCCTTCCAATGAATATTCAGGGTTGATTTCCTTTAGGATTGACTGGTATGATCTCCTTGCTGTCCAAAAGACTCTCAAGAGTCTTCTCTAGCACAACAGTTTGAAAGCATAAATTCTTTGGTGCTCAGCCTTTATGGTCCAACTCTCACATCCATACATGACTACCAGAAAAATCATAGTTTTGACTAGATGGACCTTTGTTGGCAAAGTGATGTCTCTGCTTTTTAATACACTGTCTACATTTGTCATAGCTTTTCTTCCAAGGACCAAACATCTTTTAATTTCACAGCTGATTTTGGAGCCCAAGAAAATACAGTCTGTTACTGTTTCCATTTTTTCCCCATTTTTTTGCCACGAAGGGATGGGATCAGATGCCCTGATCTTAGTTTTTTGAATATTGAATTTTAAGCCAGCTTTTTCACGGTCCTCTCTCATCTTCATCAAGAGGCTCCTTAGTTCCTCTTTGCTTTCTGCCATTAGGGTGGTGTCAACTGCATATCTGAGGTTATTGGTATTTCTCTGGGCAATCTTGATTTCAGCTTGTACTTCATCCAGCCTGGCATTTCACATGATGTATACTCTGCATATAAGTTAAATAAGCAGGGTGACAATATACAGCCTTGACGTGCCCCTCTCCCAATTATGAATCAGTCCATTGTTCCACCTCCAGTTCTAACTGTTGCTTCTTGACCAGAATACAGGTTTCTCAGGAGGCAGCTAAGATGGTCTAGTATTCCCATCTCTTTAAGAATTTTGTACCGTTTATTGTGACCCACACAGTCAAAGACTTTAGCATAATCAGTGATGCAGAAGTAGATGCTGTTTTGGAATTCCCTCACTTTTTCTATGCTCCAGCGGATGTTGGCAATATGATCTCTGGTTCCTCTTCCTTTTCTAAATCCAGCTTGTACATCTGGAAGTTCTCAGTTCACATAATTGTTGAAGCCTAGCTTGAAGGATTTTGAGCATAATCTCGCTGGCATGTGAAATGTGTACAATTGTGTAGTAGTTTGAAGATTCCTTGGCATTACCCTTCTTTGGGATTGGAATGACAACTGACAGTTTCCTGTCCTGTGGCCACTGCTGAGTTTTCCAAATTTGCTGGCATATTGAGTGCAGCACTTTCACCGCATCGTCTTTTTGGATTTGAAATAGCTCAGCTGGAATTCCATCACCTCTACTAGCTTTGTTCGTGGTGATGCTTCCCAAGGCCCACTTGACTTCACAAAGGATTAGAAGTCCATTAGGTGCCTTTTTCCTGGGGCTCAGAGTCATGCTCCTGGAATTTAGACTTCTGGTCCTGCTTCAGCACCATTTATAAGTGATTGGCCAGTGCCTCCTCCTCCCACCACTGCTGACTACCTGCCCTATGCTTTGCCCTACTTAACTCCCGCTTTGGACACCCCTCTGAGCTCAATTTGCCTAGGCCCCTTGAGCAGACAGGCCTTTCAGGGCTCCTGCCCCAGCACCACCCCCAGGGCATGCCAGGATTGGTAGCTCCAAGGAGCTTGAGCAGGGCAGGGCGGGGAAGGGGGGGTGGTCTCTTGCCATCCTCCACCCCCTAATTCTCTCCCCCACCCCCACCCCAGGGCCACCTGAGGTTATTAAAAACTAAATTTGATTTTGTGTGTTGGGGCTAGGGGAAGGGAAACAATGCCTTACCTGCAGTAAAAGGATGGAAGAGGTCCAACTGTGGAAGCGCACGTGCAGTATGGGACCACAATGATGTGGAATTCGAATGGCCAAAAAGAGAAAGCTGCGTCTGAAGCCTACTTGCAACAGCACCCAGAGTAATTCCTACATTGTTGTTGTTTAGTCACTAAGCCGTGACTGACTCTTTGTGACCCCCATGGACTGCTGCACGCCAGGGCTTCCCTCTCCTTCACTGTCTCCCAGAGTTTGCTCAAACTCATGTCCATTGAGTCAGTGATGCCATCCAATCATCTTGTTCTGTCACCCTCTTCTCCTCTGGCCCTCAATCTTTCCCAGCATCAGGGTCTTTTCTAATGAGTCAGCTCTTCACATCAGGTGGCCAAAGTATTGGAGCTTCAGCTTCAGCATCAGTCCTTCCAATGAATATTCAGGATTGATTTCCTTTAGGATTGACTGGTTTGTTCTCTTTGCAGTTCAAGAGACTCTCAATTCCTGCATCAGTTCAGTTCAGTTCACTCCCTCAGTCCTGTCTGACTCTTTGCAACCCCATGAACTGCAGCATGCCAGGCCTCCCTGTCCATCACCAACTCCTGGAGTTCACCCAAACTCATGTGCATCAAGTTGGTGATGCAATCCAGCCGTCTCATCCTCTGTCGGCCCCTTCTCCTCCTGCCCCCAATCCCTCCCAGCATCAGAGTCTTTTCCAATGAGTTGACTCTTCGAACAAGGTGGCCAACTATTGGAGTTTCAGCCTCAGCATCAGTCCTTCCAATTAACACCCAGGACAGGTCTCCTTTAGAATGGACTGGTTGGATCTCCTTGCAGTCCAAGGGACTCTCAAGAGTCTTCTCCAACACCACAGTTCAAAAGCATCAATTCTTCAGTGCTCAGCTTTCTTCACAGTCCAACTCTCACATCCACACATGACCACTGGAAAAACCATAGCCTTGACTAGATGGACCTTTGTTGGCAAAGTAATATCTCTGCTTTTGAATATGCTGTCTAGGTTGGTCATAACTTTCCTTCCAAGGAGTGAGCGTCTTTTAATTTCATGGCTGTAATCACCATCTGTAGTGATTTTGGAGCCCCAAAAATATTAAGTCTGACACGGTTTCCACTGTTTCCACATCTATTTCCCATGAAGTGATGGGACCAGATGCCATAATCTTCGTTTTCTGAATGTTGAGTTTTAAGCCAACTTTTTCACTCTCCTCTTTCACTTTCATCAAGAGGCTTTTTAGTTCCTCTTCACTTTCTGCCATAAGGGTGGTTTCATCTGCATATCTGAAGTTATTGATATTTTTCCCAGCAATCTTGATTGCAGCTTGTGCTTCTTCCAGCCCGGTGTTTCTCATGATGTACTCTGCGTATAAGTTAAATAAGCAGGGTGACAATATATAGCCTTGACATACTCCTTTTCTGTTGTTCCATGTCCAGTTCTAACTGTTGCTTCCTGACCTGCATATAGGTTTCTCAAGAGGCAGGTCAGGTGGTCTGGTATTCCCATCTCTTTCAGAATTTTACACAGTTTATTGTGATCCACACAGTCAAAGGCTTTGGCATAATCAATAAAGCAGAAATAGATATTTTTCTGGAAATTTCTTGCTTTTTCCATGATCCAGCAGATGTTGACAATTTGATCTCTGGTTCCTCTGCCTTTTCTAAAACGAGCTTGAACATCAGGAAGTTCACGGTTCACGTATTGCTGATGCCTGGCTTGGAGAATTTTGAGCATTACTTTACTAGCACGTGAGATGAGTGCAATTGTGCAGTAGTTTGAGCATTCTTTGGCATTGCCTTTCTTTGGGATTGGAATGAAAACTGACATTTTCCAGTCCTGTGGCCACAGCTGAGTTTTCCAAATTTGCTGGCATATTGAGTGCAGCACTTTCACAGCATCATCTTTCAGGATTTGAAATAGCTCCACTGGAATTCCATCAACTCCACTAGCTTTGTTTGTAGTGATGCTTTCTAAGGCCCACTTGACTTCACATTCCAGGATGTCTGGCTCAGGGTGAGTGATCACACCATCATGATTATCTGGGTCGTGAAGATCTTTTTTGTACAGTTCTTCTGTGTATTCTTGCCACCTCTTCTTACTATCTTCTGCTTGTGTTAGGTCCATACCATTTCTGTCCTTTATCGAGTCCATCTTTGCATGAAATGTTCCTTTGGTATCTCTGATTTTCTTGAAGAGATCTCTAGTCTTTCCCATTCTGTTGTTTTCCTCTATTTCTTTGCATTGATCGCTGAGGAAGGCTTTCTTATCTCTTCTTGCTATTCTTTGGAACTCTGCATTCAGATGCTTATATCTTTCCTTTTCTCCTTTGCTTTTTGCTTCTCTTCTTTTCACAGCTATTTGTAAGGCCTCCTCAGACAGCCATTTTGCTTTTTTGCATTTCTTTTCCATGGAGATGGTATTGATCCCTGTCTCCTGTACAATATCATGAACCTCATTCCATAGTTCATCAGGCACTCTATCTATCAGATGTAGTCCCTTAAATCTATTTCTCACTTCCACTGTATAATCATAAGGGATTTGATTTAGGTCATACCTGAATGATCTGGTGGTTTTCCCTACTTTCTTCAATTTAAGTCTGAATTTGACTATAAGGAGTTCATGATCTGAGCCACAGGTCAGCTCCCAGTCTTGTTTTTGCTGACTGTATAGAGTTTCTCCATCTTTGGCTGCAAAGAATATAATCAATCTGATTTCGGTGTTGACCATCTGATGATGTCCATGTGTAGAGTCTTCTCTTGTGTTGTTGGAAGAGGGTGTTTGCTATGACCCAGTGTGTTATCTTGGCAAAACTCTATTAGCCTTTGCCCTGCTTCATTCCGTATTCCAAGGCCAAATTTGCCCGTTACTCCAGGTGTTTCTTGACTTCTTACTTTTGCATTCCAGTCCCCTATAATGAAAAGGACATCTTTTTTGGGTGTTAGGTCTAAAAGGTCTTGTAGGTCTTCATAGAACCATTCAACTTCAGCTTCTTCAGCGTTACTGGTTGGGGCATAGGCTTGGATCACCGTGATATTGAATGGTTTGCCTTGGAAATGAACAGAGATCATTCTGTTGTTTTTGAGATTGCATCCAAGTACTGCATTTCAGACTCTTTTGTTGACCATTATGTCCACTCCATCTCTTCTAAGGGATTCCTCCCACAGTAGTAGATATAATGGTCATCTGAGTTAAATTCAACCAATCCAGTCCATCATAGTTCGCTGATTCCTAAAATGTTGACATTCACTCTTGCCATCTCCTGCTTGACCACTTCCAATTTGCCTTGATTCATGGACCTGACATTCCAGGTTCCTATGCAATATTGCTCTTTACAGCATCAGACCTTGCTTCTATCACCAGTCACATCCACAACTGGGTATTGTTTTTGCTTTGGCTCCATCCCTTCATTCTTTCTGGAGTTATTTCTCCACTGATCTACAGTAGCGTATTGGGTACCTATCAACCTGGGGAGTTCCCCTTTCAGTATCCTATCACTTTGCCTTTTCATACTGTTTATGGGGTTCTCAAGGCAAGAATACTGAGGTAGTTTGCCATTCCCTTCTCCAGTGGACCACATTCTGTCAGACCTCTCCACCATGACCCGCCTGTCTTGGGTGGCCCCACATGGCATGGCTTAGTTTCATTGAGTTAGACAAGGCTGTGGTTCGTGTGATCAGATTGGTTAGTTCTCTGCAATTATGGTTTCAGTGTGTCTGCCCTCTGATGCCCTCTCACACTCCTACCGTCTCACTTGGGTTTCTCTTACCTTGGACATGGGGTATCTGCATAGGAAATTCCTGCATAGGAAAGCTTTAAGGCTAGCAATCTGACTGAAAAAGGATAGGTAATGAAGTCTGCATCTAGAAATTTCATTGTTTACCAAGTTCCCTGCCAGTTTATTTAGTCCATCTGAAGGCCATTTGTCAGGTCCTCCTCCTCCCCTTCTCCAGCCTGGATCACACGGAAGTGAAAACAAAGCGGGAGACGCTAGGCAGGCTTGGGGTTTTACGGCTTTTTGAGCTAGTGGACTTTTGGCCACCTCCAAGAGAAGCTAATGTGAATACCACATTGAAACCACTCGGTGGTGTGGGTAGGGGCTCTCAGGAGCTCTAGTCCTTTTATGTCTCAGCTCAGAGAGAATCAGGGAGGGGCAAGGTGATAGATAAAAAGGGATTTATTTTGATACTGATGAACCTATATGCAGGGCAGGACTAGAGATACAGATGTATAGAATGGACTTGTGGACACAGTGAGGGAAGGAGATGGCAGGATGAACTGAGAGTAGCACTGAAATATATACATTACCATGAGTGAAATAGCTAGCTGGTGGGAAGCTGCTATATAACAGGGACCTCTGCCCAGTGCTTTGTGATGACCTAGAGGGGTGGGAAGGTGTGTGGAATGGGAGGGAGGTTCAAGAGGGGAGGATACATGTATATTTATGGCTTATTCCCATTGTTGTAGGGTAGAAACCAACAGCATTGTAAAGCAATTATCCTCCAATTAAAAACAAATTTAAGAAATTGAGCTTTTTTCTTAAAAAAAAAAAAAAGTGATTTATTAGAATAGGAATTTGTGAGGCTTACACGAGGATGGATGAGAGGGTGCCAAGCCCCAAGAACTTACTTGGCTACAGTTTTATAAACAAAGGAAAAAGGGTGGAGGGCGGCGGGCAGGAAAGACCACCTTCTTCCTCATTCTTGAGTAGGCATCATACTTCCATCATCGTCTCTTCTCCAGGTTGGGCAAGGGAGTTTTCTCCCTTGGTCAAGCCAGGACTGTCATCGCACTATGGAAAAATTATTTCAAGTCTCAGGACAATGAGGGTCTTTACTTTGAAGTGTCACCTTTCCATAAATTATTGTTTTTTGTATGTGTGTGTGTGCGCAGAGAATATGTCCTAGGGATCATTAACTTATGGAGCTCACTGGGCAGAACATGGGTCTCATGCCACCATTGTTTTATTGGGTTGGAGCATGTCCCATGCTTCTGATGCATAGTTTTTGTTGCTAAGCCAGCCTGCTTGGTTTTATGGTCAAGAACTGCTTTCTTGAGTAATCATTAACTTACAGGGGTCTCCCATACTTTTTTCTTTACTTACAATCCCCTAATGGGATTAACTATTTAATCACCTACTATTTGTTCCTTTACTGTGTCCCTATCATTGTTATACTGATGTCGGGGCTCTGCACATCCCTATTTGTGCAATTTTCTGTCACCTATTTTCTTTCAGCTATTATTGAATATACATGCAGTTTAGATGAATTTCATCTTGTCATACCCCTGTTCCAAAAGTCTGTAATTTATTCAGCTGCAAAATGGGGAGAATAATAGCACCTTTCCATTGATTTACTATGAAATTGCATGGAAAGGGCTTCCCAGGTGGCATAGTGGTAAAGAATCTGCCTGCCAATGCAGGAGACACAAGAGATGCAGATTCAATCCCTGGGTCAGGAAGATCCACTGGAGAAGGAAATGGCAACCTACTCCAGTATTCTTGTCTGGAAAATTCCATGGACAGAGGAGCCTTGTGGGCCACAGTCCATGGGGTCGCTAAGAGCTGGACACGGCTGAGCACGCACACACCTCCCTTTCGTGGAAAGGCTTAGCAAGGCGCTGAACAGTGAATTGGTGCTCAACAAATATTACGGAGGATAAAGCCCAAAGTCTTTAGTTTGGCATTTTAAGTCCCTCCACAAACAGTCCCCACCCTTCCTCCAGGCTTCATTCTTGTCTCCATGCCTTTTCTAAAGCCTCCCCTGAACATATTATGCACCCGATGAATTCCAGACCCGTCTCTATTTATCTTCAATCTTCCTTTAACACAACCCCTTCTTTGACCACAGAAACCCACAAAGAATCTTCACTCTGTCTCTCTGTACAGAATCTGGTCTGCACTACTTCTTAGAGTACACAAAAAGGGGGCAAGGGCCTCTTTGTGACCCGTCTTTGTGACCACCAAAACTCTGAAGTACACTTCTTCTTTTAAAATTTTTTGAATACAAAATATTTCAAAATAATCCAATAATTCAATTTTTAATATAAAAATGAAGACAGTGAAAAGTGTCTTTCATACTTCAGTCCCTTATCTGCCCCTTCCCCATCAAAGGTACTACTCTTATAAGTTGTTTGAGTATCTTGGCATCCACATTGTGTTCTTTCTCCATTTATATTAAAATCAAAGTTTTTTGCTTTATGTTTTGATTATTCAAGTACTATTTGAATATTTGAGTCATCCACGATGCAACAATTCAGAGATATAAAATACAGGGCAAAAGTTGAGGTAAGGACTCCTTTTATTTTCCCGCATTTACTCCCCCACCCCCACCCCCATCATTTTGCATGGACACTTTTCTATGCTCCCTAATTGCTTTTTCTTTTTCTATAAATTGACTATATATATTGTTCTGTGTCTTCTTCTTTTTTAACTTCATGATATGGCTTAGAGGTCACTTCAATTGCATATGTGTCCTTCTCACATTTTTAACTATTCATGACATACTATAGTATAAATAGATCATATTTATCTAAATTTGGGCTTCCTAGGTGGCGCTAGTGGTAAATTGGCAGGCTAGTGCCTGCCAGTGCAGAAGACATAAGAGACACAGGTTTGATCCCTGGGTGGGGAAAATGCCCTGGAGGAGGAAATGGCAACCCACTCAGTATTCTTGCCTGGAGAATCCCACAGTCAGAGGAGGCTGGTGGGCTATAGGGTCACAAAGAGTCAGACACGACTGAAGTGACTCAGCTTGCATGCATCTAACCTTAGTTCTGTTGCTGGACATTTAGGTTGCCTTCAGTTTTTCACTGTTAGAAACGCATGCCTTTCAACCTTAACCTTTGTGCACATTGTTTTTATATTTTTAGGACCTTATATGCAGAATGACTGAGTCAAAGACTGGACATTTTAAGCTTATGAAAGCCTTCATCAACTTACATTTCAACCAGCAATTAAAGAGAGAGCTTGTTTTCCCACATCTTTACCATACATAGTATTACCAGTCTGTAAAAACTTGTTTTAATATAAGAGTAAGTCATTTGTGTAAAGGAAGCCAGACATTAAAGACAATATACTTTAACAATGGTGTTAGAAATCAGGATAAGTGGTTAACTGAAGAAGCGGAATTGACTAGAAAGGGGCATTAGGGACTTCAGGGTTCTGGGAATGTTCTAAAACCTTAACCTGATGTGACTATACGGGTGTTTACAAATGTAAAAATTCATCAAGTTATACACTTATGAATCATGCACTTTACCATATCTATATTTTTAAACAGAGAGTCTTTTAAATTAATTTATTTATTCATTTGGCTGCACCGGGTCTTAGTCGCAGCACACAGGATCTTTAGTTGTGGCATGCAAACTCTTGGTTGTAGCATGTGAGTTCTAGTTTCCTGATCAGAGCTAAAACCCCTGCTCCATGCATTGGGAATGTAGTGTCTTAGCCACTGGACCACCAGGGAAGTCCCTATCATGTCTATACCATAAAAAATATTTTTAAAATCACTTTATTTTATATTTTATTACGAAAATTTCAAACATATAGGAAAGTAGAAAAAACAATATATTACATATCATCTCAATTCAACAATTGTGAATGTTTTCCCATATTTGGCTTATATATACATATCTGTGTTTGTATGAGTGTAAGACATCAGGACCTATTACACTTGATTTCTTCAGTATGTACTTCCAAAATAGAAAAGCATTCTCTCCTACATACCACAATACCATTATTATACCCAACACAATTAACAATAATTCCCTAAATTCATATCATTCCCATTTCACATTTCCTCACTTGTTCCTAGAATATTTTTATCTCTGTTTGTTTATTGCTTGTTCTTTTAAAATAAGATCTATTAAATGACAAGGTATTGCATTTGGTTGTTAAATTTCTAAAGTCTTTTCAGATCTAGGCAGGAAGTTCTTAAAGTAGGTGTCCCTGTATACAATTCAAAGGGTCCATGAACTTGGATAGGGAAAAAAAATACATCTTTATTTTCATCAAATTCAAAGTGAAATTTAGTATTTCCTTTCATGATAAATTGGGAAGATCCCCTGGAGAAGGAAATGGCAATCCATTCCAGTACTCTTGCCTGGAAAATCCCATGGACAAAGGAGCCTGGTGGGCTACAGTCTGTGGGGTCTCAAACAGTCAGACACGACTGAGTGACTTCACTTTCATGATAAATGAAGATAACAAAACTGATAATATCACTAGCACCTGTGGCTTTGTCACAATAAAAATGAGATGTTTTGTATCACCTGAGTTCTTGCATACATTTCAGAAATACTATTTAGTCATCATTACTTTGAAATTACTGTAATTATTAGACCTGTTTCTAGATCATATTTGTTGTTCAGTCACTAAGTTGTGTCGGACTTTCAGCAACACCATGGTCTGTAGCCCACCAGGCTCCTCTGTCCATGTGGGCTTTCCAGGCAAGAATACTGGAGTGTGTTGCCATTTCCTTCTCCAGGGGGTCTTCCTGACCCAGGAACCTAACCTACATGTCCTGCATTGGCAGGCAGATTCTTTAGCACTGAGCCACCAAAATGAAGCATGTACCTTACTATAGCATATTTTAAAATATTTTCATAACTGTACATCAGTGTCAGGACTTCCCTGGTGGCTCAGTGGTAAAGAATCCACCTGCCAATGCAGGAGATGTAGGTTAGATCCCTGGATCAGGAAGATCCCCTAGAGAATGAAATGGCAACCCACTCCAATATTCTTATCTGGAAAATCCTATGGACCAAGGAACCTGGAGGGCCACAGTCCATGGGGTGGCAAAGAGCTGGACACCACTCAGCAACTAAGCAAGAACAACAACAATTTCAATATAATTGTTTTTCTTTATAATCCTATGTTTTTATATTTTATACATTTAAAAGCATTCTGGAAAAACAGTTCATTGGCTTCACTGGACTGCCACAGGAGTGAGAGGGGAGCCCTTGACACAAAAAACAGTCCACCCACACACATATACTTTATTATTTGTGGTTCATGACATTTGCCTTTTGAAGAAACTGATTCTTTTGAATGTCTGACAATCTGCATTTGTCTGTTTACTCATGGGGTTACTGAACTCATTTCTCTTTTCCTATATTTCCTATAAACTTAAGTCACATCTAAAGACTCAATTAGATCTAAGTTGAGTGTTTTTGACAAGAACAATTTATAGGTGATGCTCTGCGCTTGTCATTGCAACATATCAGGAGGCACATGATGTCTGGTTGTCTCATTAGTGATGCTAAATTTGATCACTGGGCTAAGGAGGTTAAGATACTTTCATTTTTGCATAATGAGACAGTATGTAAATGAATAGAAATTTAAAACTATTAACAAGAGTAAAGGGAACTGTACAATGAACCCTGGCATACTCCTCTTTGAGCCTCCATCAGATCAGATCAGTCGCTCAGTCATGTCCAACTCTTTGTGACCCCATGAATCACAGCACGCCAGGCCTCCCTGTCCATCACCAACTCCCGGAGTTCACTGAGACTCACATCCATCGAGTCAGTGATGCCATCCAGCCATCTCATAGCTATTAACATATGGCCAATCTTGTGTCTTTGGTACCCAATTATTCCACCCCTAGCAAAATACACACAAATTCCAAATATAATGTCTATTTCATTCCTAAACAAGTAAGTACCTATCTCTAAAAAATAAGGGCTTTTCAAAAAACACAATAATACCATTATTGCATTTAAAAATAGCTTCTTAATATCTTCAAGTATCCAGTCAGTGTTCAGATTCCCAGCATTGTCTCACGTGATCTTCTGATTCTATTGTGTATGTCAGATTATAATCTTATGACTGGTTGGTTCAAATCAGGATCCAAACACAGTCCATGCGTTTCATTTGATTGAATTCATTCTATCTCTCTCTTCTTCTTGCCATTTACTTGTTGAAGAAACTGGACCACAGAATTAGCACAGTTTCTTAAAATGATTTATTTATTGAATAATTAAATATAAAGTCTCCAAGTATTCCATGGGAGAATAAAATGTGTTTAATTTAGTATGTCTTTGAAAACGTTCTTTTGGTACAAACTGTTATAAATCATTAGCCAACATAATGAATCACTAGTCAACAATAAGAAAATGTTGTTTGAGACTGCGTTCATTTCTAAATGCTACTTCTGATGGAGCTGTGATCATAATGTCCTCACTTGAGCTGAATGTAGGTCCACATCCAAACTATTGTTTTCCTACAGCTTTGGAAATTAAGGGAAATGAAGATGATGACAACTACTTAATATAAGGTATACTGAAATAAATTTAAAATCAAAACCACCTCCCAAAAGAACAATGATCATGTTAGTTTCCTGGGGCCATCATAACAAAATACCACAAACTGGACGGTTAAACACAAAATGTGGTCTCACAGTTCTGGAGGCTAGGAATCCAAGATCAAGGTGTTGGTAGGTTTGGTTCTTTCTGAGGGCCCTGAGGGAGAATCTGTCTCAGGATTTTCCCCTAGCTTTTAGTTGTTTGCTGGCAAATTTTGGCATCCCTTGACTTATAAACATATCACCCTGATCTCTGCCTTTATTTCACATGGCATTCTCCCATGTGTCTAGATGTGCATTTCTGTGCGCATGGGCTGTCCATATTTCCCCCTTTTATAAAGACATCAGTCAAATTGGATTAAAAATGCATTCTACTCTGATATGACCTCATAACTAATTACATCTGTAACAACCCTATTTTCAAATAAGGTCACATTCTGAAGTCCTAGGGGTTAAAACTCCAGCATATGACTATCAGGAGGACTCAAATTCAACCCATAACAATGATCTTCAATTTAAAAAATGGACGTATATTTAAAAGTAAATATATCTTCATTGACTTCCTTATCAATTTACTAGTTTGCTTTTTCTCTGGCCAAGTTGCCTTTTTAAAAATTCTACTTCACCTCCCATCACCTAGAGATTAAATATTCCTTTGTAATAAAAGTATTTAGGGATCTTCATTTTTTATTGTGAAATTTTCCATGTGTTTCTTCCAAAGCCTGAAACTGTATCTTGAATTAATGATAATAGCATATGGTCATTGTGGAAAATGTTTGAGAATTGCAGGGAATATAGAAAATATTTAAGATGAGAAAAGAATTTTCAGCTGTGAACATAAAAGCAAAGTTTTGACCTAAGGAATTGAGTTCTTTTAGGGAAACATACTAATGAAAAGATAATTACTTGCTTTGAAGGTTTTTTTTTTTGAGTTATAGTTTATTTACAGTGTTGTGTTAATTTCTGCTATATGACAAATTGATTCAGTTATACATACATATACATGTATACACACACACATATATGTACACATACTTCCCTGGTGGCTCAGATGGTAAAGAATCTTCCAGCAATGCAGGATC
This sequence comes from Bubalus kerabau, assembly GCF_029407905.1. Lineage (NCBI taxonomy): Eukaryota > Metazoa > Chordata > Mammalia > Artiodactyla > Bovidae > Bubalus > Bubalus kerabau. The sequence continues at coordinate 30,869,726 of NC_073642.1, forward strand.
CCTGGGTCAGGAAGATCCCCTGGAGAAGGAAATGGCAACCCACTCCAGTATTCTTTCCTGCCTGGAGAATTCCACGGACAAAGGAGCCTGGTGCCTCAGTTCATGGGGTTGCAAAGAGTCTGACTGAGCGACTATCACTCAGCACTCAAACAGACACATATATTTACCTTCTTTTTTTTTTTTACTATTTTCCATTATGGTTTATCACAGGATATTAAACGAAATATGAGACTCCAAAATTGCTGCAGTTTGGATCACTAATTTAGGAAAAAAAAGGATTAAGTCCTGTGTCTGTCCACAATAGCTACCTGATTAACTAATCACTAAAACAATCTTACAGTGGTTTAAGTGAAGCCCCTCAGTTGTGTCTGACTGTTTGCAACCCCATGGACTGTAGCCTACCAGTAATGGAGTGGGTTGCCATTTCCTTCTCCAGAGGATCTTCCCAACCCAGGGATCAAACCTGGGTCTCACACATTGCCGGCAGGAGCTTTACCATCTGAGCCACCAGAAAAGCCACAGCGGTTTAAATAGCCCATAAAAACCACCAGCCCTTCCCACAGGCCAAAGTAAATTAATTTACTCAGAGGAATTCAAGGATATGAAATGAACATGCATAGGAAACCCTGTGAATCAAAGCTGATATCCAAACTAATTTTCGCGTATGGCAGAGCATAAAGTTAAAACTATGCATTTCAAGCATTTTGACAGAGATCACTTCAACCCTACAATTTCATTAATTTTTCATGTCCTCTATCTCTTAACCTTTGGCATTCCACTGCCTTTCAAATAGACCACTCAGTAACAAATACTTCTCTACACATATACTCTTTAACTGTGTATTTATAATCTGAAATTGTTTTCTAGTTTTAATGTTCCCTTTTTTAAACTTGTTCAGTTTTAGTAGTTTTTAATGTATTGTCTGAAAACAAGAACCTCTAGATGGAGGTCAGTTTTTAGAGATGGTAAGAACTGATAACACGTTGGAAAGACATCGTAAAGCAACCGCCCAACGTGGGGCTCGAACCCACGACCCTGGGATTAAGAGTCCCATGCTCTACCGACTGAGCTAGCCGGGCAGGTGATGATCTGTTTTTTTCTTAGGTCCTTTCAAAAATATCAAGATTATTTTAACCTGTTTCAAGACTTGCATTTAAGTTTTTTTCTCATGATTTTTTCTGTGAACTTTTCTTTTCTTTTTTAACTACTCTCAAAACTGTGTTTCATTTCTGATTGTGTGCACGGAAACATACTATTTTAAAAAAGTATATAAACGGCCCCCTAGCGGTCAGCGATGAAGGGGACTGATGCAAACGACCCCGAAGCGGAAGTGAGCGTAGGGTGCCTGCTGTTTATCCCGGAGATCTCTGCCGGCAGAGCGCTCACCCCTGCAGCTCCGAGGACCCAGAACGTCCTCGACACCTCCGTGGCCAGACACAACAGCTGGCTCGGAGGAACGTCCTGCGTACCTTCCAGTGAAAATCAGAATACAAAGCACAGCTGTAGAACGGGCTGGCCTCTCACGGCCTCCGGTGGCTTTGAGGTATCTGGCACTTTTCTGTGGCGCGAAGGTGGTTCAACAAAATAATAGACGGTATAAAAGCTAACGTAGTGTCAGAAATTAACTGAATTAGTTATGGCGTTTGCTCACACACAGCTAAAAGGTGAAAACATTTGTCTTTCAGTATGATAGCATCTCTGTGTGGGAAGTGCCCATTACTGCAACCCTCTCCACACTAAAACGAAAAGAATTAAAGATTTATTCTGCTTTTCTAGCAGTAATAGAGTCCCAGTTGATGAGGGAGTGCTCTTCTTTCTAGGGTAGAGGGAAAATGTAGGATTAGAAAAAGCAGAAATCTGCAAACCCTTGTAAAGGAGGCTTATCCATCAAGGTTAAATGGTTGAGGCTACATGGGTTACCTTCTAGAGGCAGGGGGGACAATCTAAGTGTAACATGGAGATATCAGACTGTCACCACTCTGAGAAAGTAATCTTGAGTTTTGCTAGTGGTTTACTAACCTTCAGCAAGATTGTGTCTTCAGTGGTGATATAATCTGAAGTACACAAGATCAATGGTAATTATTTATTCTAGTCAAAAAAATGTTTCACCTGGATCTATCAATCGGGGCTTCCCAGGTGGCTCAGTGGGTAAAGAATCTTCCTGCAAAGCAGAAGAAGCAGGAGGGGAAGAGGGGTGGTTTGATCCCTGTATTTGGAAGATCCCCTGGAGGAGAGCCTGGCAACCCACTCCAGTATTCTTGCCTGAAGAATCCCATGGACAGAGGAGCCTGCTGGGCTACAGGCCATAGGGTTACAGTCGAACACAACTGAAGCGGCTGAGCACACAGGCACATCAACCATTAGATATTAATTCCAATTTACCGGAAATAAAGAAAGTTGAGGAACCAGACCAATGACAGCATAAAGAAACAGAAGCACAAAATCAGAAAGTGAGAAATTTTCCATAACAACCTGGCTGGTGTGTTCAACAAGTAAGTATTGTATTTTTAAAAATGACTTTTTGCTAGGTTAAAAGAGATACAGTGGCTATAAATAATCAGAGGCAATGGGTAATTCTGGATTGGGTACCATCCTGTACTCTGTATGTGTTTCATTTTTTTAAATTATAGTAAAATAAACATAAAATTTACTATTTTCACCATTTTTAAGTGTACAGTTCAGTGGCATTCATACATTCACATTGTTGTGCCACCATCACCACCATCCTACTCCAGAACTATTTCATCTTCCCAGATTGAAACTCTGTCCCCTTTAAACAATTCCCCATTCTCCCCTCAGCCCCTGGTAACCACCATCCTAATTTTTGTCTCTATAATTTTTTTTTTTCTTGGCTACGATGGGTCTTGGTTGCAACACATGGGATCTTCCAGTTTCATCATTTAGGATCTTTAGTCATGGCGTGTGGGAATTTGGTTCTCTGACCAGAGATTGAACCAAGGCCCCTGCACCAGGAGTCCAGGGGCTGAGCCACTGGATCACTGGGAAGTTCCTTGTCTCTATAAATTTGATTACTCTAAGTGCCACATGTAAGTGGAACCACACAATATTTTATTTTTTTGTGTCTAGCGTATTTCACTTAGCATAATGTTTTCAAAGTTCATCCATGTTGCAGCATATATCAGAATTTCCTTTTTTGTTAAGGCAGAATAAATATCCCATCTCATGAATATACCACATTTTGCTTACCTATTCATCAGTTGGTGGGCATTTGGGCATTACTCACAAAAGGCAAACTTTTGTGAGTAATGCTGCTCTGAATATTGGTGTACAAATATCTGTTCAATTCCCTGCTTTCAGTTCTTTGGGGTGTATACCCAGAAATGAAATTGCAGGATCATATATTAATTCTGGGCTTCCCTGAGGGCTCAGATGGTAAAGAATTTGCCGGCAATGCGAGAGCCCCTTATTCCATCCCTGGGCTCCTTATTCAATCCCTGGAGAAGGGAATGGCAACCCACTCCAGTATTCTTGTCTGGAGAATTCCATGGACAGAGGAGCCTGGTAGGCTGTAATTCTACGTGTAATTTCTTTAGGAAGTTCCTATGGAATTTTAATCTTTATGTAAGTCACCTCTTTAATGTGGGCCTCTGTTTCTGCATCTACAAAATACAGGGAAGTGGGATGACAAGGGATGAGAGTGAGAGAGGAAAGGCTAGAAAAGGGAGAACTTAAAGAGGTCTCTAAGGAGCTCATGAATTCATGACCACCTGATGCTGCTGCTGCTAAGTCACTTCAGTCATGTCCGACTCTGTGCGACCCCAGAGATGGCAGCCCACCAGGCTCCCCCGTCCCTGGGATTCTCCAGGCAAGAACACTGGAGTGGGTTGCCATTTCCTTCTCCAATGCATGAAAGTGAAAAGTGAAAGTGAAGTCGCTCAGTCGTGTCCGATTCTTAGTGACCCCATGGACTGCAGCCCACCAGGCTCCTCCGTCCACGGGATTTTCCAGGCAAGAATATTGGAGTGGGTTGCCATCGCCTTCTCTGTCATGACCACCTAGACCTCTGGAAAAAAGTACTGATTGCTTCCCTTGAGCCTCTCTGAGTAAGTGACAGGAGAAAAGCTTTTCTTATTCTGAAAAGACACAACTTGATTTACATTAGATGTTGGGCCTGGGGACCCTCTAGGTAGAATAGAGGATGGGTGTCCAAGGCTGCAGAGGCTGGTGGCACGGCTGAGGTCTCTGCTGGGGCCCCTCATCTCAACCTACCATTTCCTTCTCTACTCCCTCCACTTCTCAGCTTACCTGTTTGTGTTCAGAGAGAAGAGGGGTGAAGCCAGGGTCTAGGCAAGCCTGAAACACAAAAACACTTGAAATTTTAATTAGGAAATTTCCTTGAGAGGAACTGTACCATCTTCCCATGTCACCGTGGAGATGGCCGAGATGAGCACTCTGAAGACCCTGGTACTCCCTTCTCCTTCCTGCCTCCTTCTGGGTACCAGCCAGAGCTAAACCACACTACTTGTGGTCTGGGGAGATCTTTGCAGCCAGCACGATCTTTCTGTTCTTTCTATTAGATCTCTCCAGTGTTGTCCACTGCCTCAGGATGAAGCTCAAAGTGAAAACTCTTTAATGAAACCTGTCTGGTCTTGCCTGATCTTGCTTCAACCTATCTCTCTGGCCCACCCTGACCTGTACCAAATTTTATAGCAACTCTGGGCTAGAAAGGACTTCCCTGGTGGCTCAGACCGTAAAGTGTCTGTCAACAATGCAGGAGACCAGGGTTCAATCCCTGGGTCAGGAAGATGCGCTGGAGAAGGAAGTGGCAATCCACTCCAGTACTCTTGCCTGGAAAAATCCCACAGAGGAGCCTGGTAGGCTACAGTCCATGGGGTCACAAAGAGTTGGACACAACTGAGAGACTTGCCTTTCCTTTCACTTTCTGGGATAGAAAGACAAAGCCATGGACTTTCAGGCTTCCAGGATGCCAAGTGCACTTCTAAATATTTAAGTTGCAATAGAAATGTTTGCTTTTGCCATTTTGTCAGCGTGTTTAATGATAGAATATACAACTTCATTTGGAGTAAAGGTCAAAGGTCTGAATGAAGTAAAGTTAAAGTCGCTCAGTTGTGTCTGACTCTTTGAGACCCCATGAACTGTATAGTCCATAGAATTTTCCAGGCCAGAATACTGGAGTGGGTAGCCTTTTCCCTTCTCCAGGGGATCTTCCCAACCCAGGAATCTAACCCAGGTCTCCCGCATTGCAGTCGGATTCTTTACCAACTGAGAAATGTCTCAAATGCCCCCAAAGAATAGAAGACCTGGAACAGTGGGACTACCTGCTGCCCCCTGTGTAAGGCTCTGGTTCTCACCCTTGATTTGCTCTGTATCATGAGGCAAGTCTCTTTCCTACTCTGGGCCCCAAATTCTTCACCTACATAACAAGACACATGAGGACCTTGCAGGGCTGTGTCTCCTCTGGTGTCCTGGTAGTTCTTTGGCCTTCCCTGAGATTAGCTGGTAGACTCTGGACGGATTCCCACGCCCTTCCTACTCAGGTCCCAAATGACATTCCTGCACATTGAAAGGACAGAAAGGAAATTGTGAGCCCATGTGCTCACAATGGTGCTTTTGTTCTTTTCAGCTCAATCTCGCAGTCTTCCAGATCAATATCCATTCCCCAGCCCTGAAAGTGGTGGGCAACAGGGCTTGTGGAGGCTGTGGAAGGAAGCCAAGAGTATTTAGCAAACACTTAAAACTAATAACTGCTAATTGTAGAGTCTCCACGCTATGAAGTATCTCCACATTCTCAAAGGACCTTCAGCTGGGTTAAATGACTCGTCTAAGACCACACAGCCTACAGAAGAGCTGGGCTTGACACATCCCTGTCAAGCTGGTGCTGGGGCACTTTCAAGGCCCCTAGTGCCATAAGCGCTTCCTCGTGTACCCCTTCCCCTTTTCCATGACACAGGCACTTTCCCATGTAAGGTATATGTGTTAATTCATTTCAGCCTCATAACAGTCCTGGGAGGAAAGTGGTATTGTTATTATCATCATAAGGTTAAGGAAACTGAGACCCAGAGTAGTGAAATAACTTGCTCAAGGACACACAGTTAATGAATCTGTATGTTCTAGCCACTCAAGATGGCTCTTCTCTTGCTCTCTGTACACCGGCTGCCTGACCAGTCCCTGCTTACTCTTTTGACTACCCAGTCCTCTTAATCATAGGGCTTAATCAATAGCTGCCTGTGTGCTTGCCCCCTGCCCCAGCTGCTGGTTTCCCTGGAAACTGATCAGCCAACCTGATGTCAATCCCCCTTCACCCATACGTGGTAGCCTCCTTCTTCCCAGGAGTAACGAAGATGACTGCCATATCCTCCTACCTGCCATACAAGGTGGCAGTGTTGCTTCAGGACCTTTATTTATTTATTTATTTATTTGCTTAAGGCATAGAAGATTCCATATAGTTGATGTCTGTGTTACTGTCTACACACTTTCTTCGGTCTTGCAGTTGGGCAGTTATAAGACTCTCAGGCATGTCGGGGGCAGCGTAACAAATCATAGAGCTGGAACTTGGATAAAGTAGTCTAGCCACACCCACACTTTGGTTATTATGCACCAGTCAGCTAACAAGTTCTTAAATCTGAACTTTCATTTTCTGGGACTTATGAAACATTTCTTGATTGGTTGAAAGAGTTACAGCTGAAAGAGGTCTGATGCTATAGGGCCCGGCAGATGAGTTGAGGGGCCAAGGCTGCCTGTGAGACCAGAGGTCTGATCTACAGGGGCAGCCATTGCTGGGCATGCAGGACCACCAGCTCTTCTGAGTTTATTTAGAAAGGAAACAGGAATTTGAATTTTAAGCAAAAATTCCTGTTTTTCAGATGTTGACACCTAACTGTTTTTTAAATGCCAAAACATACCAGCTGAAAAAAACCCACCCATGGGTTACTTGTAACCTGCTGGCTGCCAGTTTTCACCTCTGGAATAGACTGAGTCAATCCCTCCCACCATCTGAGGCATGGTGGGGAGTAACTCCTGCCACCAAGGGTGAAAGCAGATGCCCCATGCCTCTCCACCAAAGATATACCCTCCTGGGCCAGAACCCCCCTCACTCTGAGACCCCCAGTCGGCACCTGATCTGGTGGGTCAGACCAGGATGGCAGGCTCAGTTTGAACACTTCTTACCCAGAGACTGTCCTCTGTTTTCCTAGGACTGCAGCTGTGGAGGGAGGGGCTGCTCCAACCATGCCATTGTTCAGTTTTGCCACACATAGTGGGCACAGGAGAAGCTGTACATTCTTGGGGGCGGGGGGCATGTGTATACCTTTGACCTTCTTTTGGGAGGCAATTCATTACATGGAGCCTTAGAGCTGGAAGTCGCCCAATTGCTTATTTATGAAGTAGGGAATAGGTCCCCACAGGGCCATTTTAAAACCTCAGACTTAACAGATATTTGTACATCAGTGTTCACAGCAGGGTTTTTCACAATAGCCATAAAATGGAAACAATTTAATTGCCTAGCAGCAGATCCCTGGATAAACAAAATAGAGTATATGCATACAATGCAACAGTATCGATCATAAAAAATAATGTAATTTTGACATATGCTACAACATCAGATCAGATCAGATCAGTCGCTCAGTCGTGTCCGACTCTGCGACTCCATGAATTGCAGCACGCCAGGCCTCCCTGTCCAGCACCAACTCCCAGAGTTCACTGAGACTCACGTCCATCGAGTCGGTGATGCTATCCAGCCATCTCATCCTCTGTCGTCCCCTTCATGGATGGACCTTAAAAATTATGCTGAGTGAAGTAAGCCACACACAGAAGCAGCACTGCAAATATGCTTCCACTTTACATGAGGCACCTAGAGCAGTCAAATGCATAGAGGCAAAGTGGAATAGAGGTAGTCAGGGGCTGGGCAAAGCAAGGAAGGAGAGGTGTTATGAAATGAGTATGGTGTTTTGGGTGGGGACGATGAAGACGTTTCAGCTACAGACAGTTTGTGACAGTTATACAACACTGTGAAGGTATTTATTGCCACTTAATTGTATACTTACAGTGCTAAATGTTATATTTTACCACAACAAAAAATATCTGAAGCCTCATTACACTTATTATTGGAGTCCCCACCCCGATACAGTATCCAACATAATAAGATTTTTAAAAGCTGCATGAATTGAGGAAGGCAGTTTTTCTGCTTTTTGGCTATGTTGCACTAGCTTGTGGCAGACCAACTATCTTGCCAAGATCTACTAGGAAAGCTGGATACAGTAAAAAAGCAGTTGAGACAGGAGACAGAATAGTGACTACATTTTGGGAAAGCAGTCATGGAAGAGGGAGTGAGAGGGCCTCCAGGGATGTTGGTCATGGTCTTGTTCTTATTTACCTGAGTTACCTGAGTTCTTAATTAACTGAGTGTGTTCACTTTGTGAAAATTTGAGTTAAACATTTACAAAGTTTGTGCTTTTTCAAGTGTTAACACTATGCTTCAATACAAAAGTTTATAAACATCCTACCTGAGTTGAATTGATGTACTTATGCCTTTAGACATTTATGTACTCATGCATTCACTCATAGCTTCTTTTTTTCCTTTTAAGCATTCGTACAAACTCATGCATTCCCTTGTAGTTTCTTTTCTTATAAGCATTCTTGGACTGTGTCTAAAGTAAAAAAAAGTCCCTGGACTGGAGAAGAGATGGAGAGTACCCACATTTGTCCCAGAAAGTTTGACTGAGCAGATCCAGGACTAGATTCAGAGGTCCCTCATGCAAATGCACTTTCCTTTTTTTTAAAAAAAAATTAATTTTATTGAAGTATAGTTGATGTACAGTGCTGTATTAATTTCTGCTGTACAGCAAAGTGATATAGTATTATAAATATAGTATATATAATACTATATATAGTATTATATATGTAGTATATTTATAATACTACATATAATATAATATTATGTTATATTATATATAATATATATAACAAAAATAAATCTGTCTACAAAACAGAAACAGACTCACAGACATAGTAAACAGATTTGTGGTTGCCAGGGGGAGAGGTAGTGAGAGAGTATATATATAATGTAATCTATATATATTATATAATATATTATATTATATATATTATTATACATTGATTATATTATATAGTTCCAAAGAAGAGCAGGAAGAGATAAGAAGGTCTTCCTCAGCAATCAATGCAAAGAAATAGAGGAAAACAACAGAATGGGAAAGACTAGAGATCTTTTCAAGAAAATTAGAGATACTAAGGGAACATTTCATGCAAAGATGGGCTCAATAAAGGACAGAAATGGTATGGACCTAACAGAAGCAGAAGATATTAAGAAGAGGTGGCAAGAATACACAGAAGAACTACAAAAAAGATCTTCACGACCCAGATAATCATGATGGTGTGATCACTGACCTAGAGCCAGACATCCTGGAATGTGAAGTCAAGTGGGCCTTAGAAAACATCACTACAAACAAAGCTAGTGGAGGTGATGGAATTCCAGTTGAGCTATTTCTAATCCTGAAAAATGATGCTGTTAAAGTGCTGCACTCAATATGCCAGCACATTTGGAAAACTCAGCAGTGGCCACAGGACTGGAAAAGGTCAGTTTTCATTCCAATCCCAAAGAAAGGCAATGCCAAAGAATGCTCAAACTACCACACAATTGCACTCATCTCACATGCTAGTAAAGTAATGCTCAAAATTTTCCAAGCCAGGCTTCAGCAATACATGAACTGTGAACTTCCAGGTGTTCAAGCTGGTTTTAGAAAATGCGAGGAACCAGAGATCAAATTGCCAACATCTGCTGGATCATCATAAAAGCAAGAGGGTTCCAGAAAAACATCCATGTCTGCTTTATTGACTATGCCAAAGCCTTTGACTGTGTGGATCACAATAAACTGTGGGAAATTCTGAAAGAGATGGGAATACCAGACCACCTGACCTGCCTCTTGAGAAACCTATATGCAGGTCAGGAAGCAACAGTTAGAACTGGACATGGAACAACAGAAAAGGAGTATGTCAAGGCTATATATTGTCACCCTGCTTATTTAACTTATACGCAGAGTACATCATGAGAAACACCGGGCTGGAAGAAGCACAAGCTGCAATCAAGATTGCTGGGAAAAATATCAATAACTTCAGATATGCAGATGAAACCACCCTTATGGCAGAAAGTGAAGAGGAACTAAAAAGCCTCTTGATGAAAGTGAAAGAGGAGAGTGAAAAAGTTGGCTTAAAACTCAACATTCAGAAAACGAAGATTATGGCATCTGGTCCCATCACTTCATGGGAAATAGATGTGGAAACAGTGGAAACAGTGTCAGACTTTATCTTTTTGGGCTGCAAAATCACTGCAGATGGTGATTGCAGCCATGAAATTAAAAGATGCTTACTCCTTGAAAGGAAAGTTATGACCAACCTAGATAGCATATTCAAAAGCAGAGATATTACTTTGCCAACAAAGGTCCGTCTAGTCAAGGCTATGGTTTCTCCAGTGGTCATGTATGGATGTGAGAGTTGGACTGTGAAGAAGGCTGAGCGCCAAAGAATTGATGCTTTTGAACTGTGGTGTTGGAGAAGACTCTTGAGAGTCCCTTGGACTGCAAGGAGATCCAACCAGTCCATTCTAAAGGAGATCAGTCCTGGGTGTTCATTGGAAGGACTGATGCTAAAGCTGAAACTCCAGTACTTTGGCCACCTCATGAGAAGAGTTGACTCACTGGAAAAGACTCTGATGCTGGGAGGGATTGGGGGCAGGAGGAGAAGGGGACAGAGGGTGAGATGGCTGGATGGCATCACCAACTCTACATGGGTTTGGGTGAACTCCGGGAGTTGGTGATGGACAGGGAGGCCTGGCGTACTGCAATTCATGGGGTCACAAAGAGTTGGACACGACTGAGCGACTGAACTAAACTGAACTGAACTGAATATAATCTATATATATTATATAATATATATTATATATATTATTATACATTATTATAATATATATTATACATTATATATGTATATAATATTATATAATAATATATTATATAATAGATATCAATAATGTTAGAATATATGTAATACAGTATAATATAATATGTTATAATATATTATATAAAATATGTATATATTATATAAAATATATAAAATATGTATATATTATGTATAATATATATCTATAATGTTATAATATATATAATATATCATAATATAATATGTTATGATATATTATATTATATATAATTATATATACAATATTAGAATATATATTATATATAAATATATAATTATATGTGTGTTATATATATTTTATGTTATATTATATATATGTCACATATTATATGATATATAACATATAATATTATATATCATATATTAATATTATATTATATTATATTAATTTATCATATATTATAGTATAGTATTATATAATTATAATTCTATAGTATATGTTTTATTTTAATATATAATTTTATTTTATATAATTTTTATAATCATATAATATAATTTTATATAATTATAAAGATATGATTATATAATTATAATTGTATAATTATTATATAATAATATAATTATATTGTTATTATTATTATATTATTAGGCAATTTCTAATCCTTTCTCAGAGCCACTCAGCAAGGAGATAGGGATTTCCCACGTATAGGGAAATCAGAGCTCAGAAAGATACCGGGATTTGCTCAAGGTCACACAGACAGTTAGGGACAGAGCCGTCCAGATCCTCTCCCACAAACTACAAAGCAACAGAAAGACATGCCAGCACAGTGCTGAACAGAGTCTCTCAAAATACTTGCCATGTGGATTCTGGGATTCATCAAAAGAAATGTTTATAGAGATCAAAGTTAAACAGCTCCAAGAGAGCTTTAAAGTGTCTTTTGTACAACAGAGCAAAGAAGTCGAAGACTGACCATGCTGGAGACGCAAGCAAAATGATCAGGGCAAGCAGGGCCTGGGCAGCATTAGAGTCCCATCCACCTTGGGTCCCCTGCGCCCACCCCACTCCCAGGCTGAAGTGTATTGGTCCTGAGAGGTCCAAGTGACTGATTGCATCAGATATCTTTGCTTCATTTTTTCCCTAGAACCTCTCTGGCAGACATCTAGACAGGGATGAGAGAGAAGCCACGACCCATGGGGGTTAGGGTGATCACCATACAGGTTTACCCGCACTTAACACTGAAAGTCCCAGCTGCTGGGAAACCAGTCTCAGGCAAGTGGTTGCTCACCCTGTGTTGGAGAGGCCTGCCTTCCTCCTGGGACCTTGTCAGATTGAGAAAGCCAGGCTGTGACATGGGCTCCCTGCGTGACCCGTGGCTTCTTCTTTCTGGACCTCAATTTCCTCATCTCTAAAACAGGGGCTTAGCTAGGACCTCTGAGGAGGGTGCTTCTAGCTTACACATTCCTCGGTTTCTGAATCTGTGTCTCACTGAGTTCCCCAGTTTACCACCCTCCTTAGGGCAGGGCTAAGAAACCAAGCATAATAGCCCACGGGGACCAACCCCATTGGATTCCTGCAGGAGTGGCGCTTCCCACCTCACGCCCTCTCCCCGTCCCTCCCCCACACCCTTGCTTTGTTCATTCATTAAGGGTGTCAATTAGGAGGTGATTATTCATCCTAACTACAACAGAAGGACATTTAAAATGGAGCCCACTCCACTCTTGGGGAACTGAAAGTAGGTTTACAGATTCCTGTTTACTTGACATTTTAATCAGCAAGCTGAGAGCAGAGAAACTTTAAGTGGAAGGGTCAAGAGTCATGGCCACACACATTTCCATTTCAGCAAGAAATCTTCCAGCACCCACTCCAGGCCAGAGGCTCTTGTGAGGGTGACACGATAGAGATCAAACAGAGGAGCCCAATCAAGGTCCCTGGCTTGGAAGAGCACCTGCTCAGCCAGGGATGGGGCTGTACTCATAAGGGGCTGAACACGGGGTGCCCTGTGGCAGGTGCCATGAGCGTCCCCAGGAAGTAGGGGAAGCCAAAATAGATGGTGGTTGGATGGCATGACTTTATCAATACAAACTCCCGTAACCGGGCGGGGGTGGGGGGCGGCCAGAAACATTTTCAATCAGGCCCAAGCCGGTGTTTGTGGTTCTGGAGTGCTTTAAGAGAGGTGGCTGAAAATGGTTTGAGAGGTGGGGGAGGGCAGGAAAGGGAAAGGGGATTCGGCCTCAGATGCTGAGAGGCCGGTGGGGCAGCAGCCAGGCCAGCCGAGCAGCACCGCACAGAATAAGCAAGGACCGTGGGACACAGGCCAGTGCCCCATCTACGGGCCTGGCCCCCCCAGGCAGAGGGGACAGCATGAGTGGACCTGTGCAGGGTCCAGAGAAGGCCAGGGGGAGAGCCCACGGTGCAGGCACAAGATCCTGGGCTTTGCCTTCTCATACTGGGGTTCTCCGTGGTGCTAGATAGGAGCCTCCGTCACTTGAGAATGGGCTTGTTATTTTTATTGTGGAATAAACATAGATATAGTATGAAGCAGACTGCAAACTGGATGAATTCTGAAGATAAAACTCAAGGTTTTAAGGAACACTTCACTCACAGCTGAATGCAGAGCCCTTCAGGTACTTCAGTGCCGAAGTCCAGGTGCCCTGCCAGGCAGCAGGGACCCAGAGAAGGGTTTAAAGCAGAGAAGGAGCAGGGGCAGCTCTGCAGTTTACAGCCCAGAGGAGTGTCTGAAGAGGGTAGGAATGATACAGGAAAGGATCCTTTGGGCTGAGCCTGGATGCAGGCTGAGATCAGGAGGGGTTCCCGGGTTGGGGGCCCGTGTAAGCAAGGAAAGAGGGGTGAGGCTGCTGGGCATGGAGGCATACTGTGAGAGACAGGGCTCTCTGTGAAGGAAGCTCTAGAGGGATGCAGAGATGGGCTGCTGACGCTGGAATGACAGCCTGGCAGAGTGGAACCTGAGTGCCATGTCCTGGGAGTGGGGAAGGGCTATCACTTCGTTTCTAAGAAGGCCACACGGTTATGTCAGCTAAGAACATATTAGCTACCGCCTATGGGTTTTGACATGTACTTATGAACTTGAACTCCAGACCAGCTTTGACTCTCTGCTCTACCAGTTAGCTACAGTGGAATCTGGCACAATTTATTCACCTACTCCACACTTCATCTTTCTTATCTGGGAAATGGGTATCCAGTGACAACAAGGCATCTGACAGCAAACAGTGAATGTTAGTTACTCATATTTTCATTACTCAGTCTTGAATGTTTCCTAATTTCTATTACAATTTAGGTTTTGCATTATTTAGAAACTTTTTTTGGAGAAGTAAATGGCAACCCACTCCAGTGTTCTTGCCTGGAGAATCCCAGGGACGGAGGAGCCTGGTGGGCTGCCGTCTATGGGGTCACACAGAGTCGGACACAACTGAAGCGACTTAGCAGCAGCAGCAGCAGAAACTTTTTCTCAAACATCGAATTTTGTTTTCTTGACTTTGTTGTTATTGACTTCCAACTTCCATGGACTGTGGTTGGAAACTGTAGGTCTATTTTTAAGTTTTTGTCAAAATTTGTTCTATGACTAGTTCATGGTCAATTTTTTTCAAGTATTTCATGAACACTGCAAAGAATGCATATTCTCTGTTAGGTGAAGGGTTTTACACTTGTCTATTTGATCAAGCTTGTTAATTGTGGTGCTGAAATTTTCCATACCCTAATTATTTTTAGCCTGTTGAACTCTCAATTACTGAGACAGGGATATTAAAAAACTACCACCGGGATTATGGATTTATCCATTTCTCTCTTAAAATTCTACCAATTGTTACGTTATATGAATATAAGCTAAACTTTAAAAAATATCTTACTGGAGATTTGTTATTTTGTATCATTATATAATGATCTTCTTTCTCCCTAATAATGCATTTATGCCTTCAGACCCCTTTTTCTGATGGTAACAATGCTACACACCAATGGAACAGTGCAGCCATTTCATTTTCTCAGATTCCTACTTGGTGTTGGAGAAGACTCTTGAGAGTCCCTTGGACTGCAAGGAGATCCAACCAGTCCATTCTGAAGGAGATCAGCCCTGGGATTTCTCTGGAAGGAATGATGCTGAAGCTGAAACTCCAGCACTTTGGCCACCTCATGTGAAGAGTTGACTCAATGGAAAAGACCCTGATGCTGGGGGGGATTGGGGGCAGGAGGAGAAGGGGACGACAGAGGATGAGATGGCTGGATGGCATCACTGACTCAATGGACGTGAGTCTGAGTGAACTCCGGGAGCTGGTGATGGACAGGGAGGCCTGGAGTGCTGCGATTCATGGGGTCGCAAAGAGTCGGACACGACTGAGCGACTGATCTGATCTGATCTGGTCTGGTGTGCCATTTTCCATCCTCTTTACTTTCAACCTGTTTTTGCCCTTATGTTTAGGTGTGTTTGTGTAAAGAGCATAAAGTGGGATTATGAGGTTATTTTTAAAATCCAGCCTGTCAGTCTCATAAATTACTTGTGTGTGTGTGTGTGTGTGTGTGTGTGTCCTTGTCCCTGGAGCCTGACACAATCAGCCTTCCAGAAATGTTTGCTGAATGTGAAATTGATCGCCATGGCTAGAATGAAAACACAGGGTAAGGAGTGCTGTCGCTTATTGGGAATGGACTACTCAGGGGGCCAGTGCTGTGGGGAGCATGGTCTCAGTATCCATGGGGGCCTTGAGGCCCAGGGAAGTCAGATGACCTGCTCGAGGTCACACAGCCAGAAGCACCCCAAGGCCTGTGCTTTCTCCTCCAGGGCCACTGCCTCTACTGTAACCAGCGCCCCTTTTGCTTTTGTGCTGCCTGTCTCCCCCCACTCAGTGCCAGCCTCCCTGGGCCCAAGCCCTCTGTTGAGGCTCCATGTTAGAACACGTGGAGTGAGTCCATGTGCCTAAAGGGAGGCTGGCACTATGGAGAACAGTGTGGAGATTCCTTAAAAAACTGGAAATAGACCTGCCTTATGATCCAGCAATCCCACTGCTGGGCATACACACTGAGGAAACCAGAAGGGAAAGAGACACGAGTACCCCAATGTTCATCGCAGCACTGTTTATAATAGCCAGGACATGGAAGCAACCTAGATGTCCATCAGCAGATGAATGGATAAGAAAGCCGTGGTACATATACACAATGGAGTATTATTCAGCCATTAAAAAGAATACATTTGAATCAGTTCTAATGAGGTGGATGAAACTGGAGCCTATTATACAGAGTGAAGTAAGCCAGAAAGAAAAACACCAATACAGTATACTAACGCATATATATGGAATTTAGAAAGATGGTAACAATAACCCTGTGTACGAGACAGCAAAAGAGACACTGATGTATAGAACAGTCTTATGGACTCTGTGGGAGAGGGAGAGGGTGGGAAGATTTGGGAGAAAGGCATTGAAACTTGTAAAATATCATGTATGAAACGAGTTGCCAGTCCAGGTTCGATGCACGATACTGGATGCTTGGGGCTGGTGCACTGGGACGACCCAGAGGGATGGAATGGGGAGGGAGGAGGGAGGAGGGTTCAGGATGGGGAACACATGTATACCTGTGGCGGATTCATTTTGATATTTGGCAAAACTAATACAATTATGTAAAGTTTAAAAATAAAATAAAATTTAAAAAAATAAATAAATAAAATAAAAAATAAAGGGAGGCTGGAAGGAATGAGTCGGGGCTGCAGACTTTAGCCAGAAGGTGAGCACTCCTCCCCACCTTCCCCAGCCCCTCTCTGCAGGCAAGCTCAGCCCATAGAACGTCTGCATTAGTTCCCTAGGGCTGCCATAACAAATTGGCACAAACGAGGTGCATACATGCTCAATTGTGTCTGACGCTTTGCAACCCTATGGACTGTAACCCACCAGGTTCCTCTGTCCATGGGATTCTCCAGGCAAGAACACTGGGGTGGGTTGCCATGCCCTTCTCCAGGGGATCTTCCTGACCCAGGAATTGAACCTGAGTCTTCTGCGTCTCCTACACTGCAGGCAGATTCTTTACCCACCGAGCCACCTGAAAAGCCCCAAATGAGGTGGCTTAACAGAAATTTATTCTCTCACAGTTCTCTGGAGGGTAGAAGGCTGAGATCAAGGTGTCAGCAGGGCCACGCTTTTTTGGAAGCCTCTAAGGAAGAATCCTTCCTTGCCGCTTCCAGCTTCCAAGGGGTTGCCGGCAATACTTGGCTTGTAGATGCTTCACTCCAGTCTGTTTCCATCTGTATATGCCATTCTTCTGTCTGTGTCTCTCTGTCTTCTTGTGACCTTCTTATAAGGACACCAGGCATTGGATTCAGGGCCAAGCCTAATCCAGGATGACCTCATCTTAACTTGATTACATCTGCAAGGACCCTAAATCCAAATAAGGTTATACTCGCAGGTGTCTGGGGCTGGATTTCAGTATACTTTTTGGGAGGACACAATTCAATGCATAGCAGCACCTGCTTTCAAATAAGGTTGTCAACCTGAGCATCATGCTGTCTGTAACCAACCCCAACCCACAGTGACTCTGAACCCTCTCATCCCCACACACTGTCACTCCCCATCAGCCCCCTCTCCCCCATGCTCAACCCCCACCATCTCTCCTTCCCACCAGCACTGCCGTCCCTCACAGCCCTTTGTGAACTCTCACCCTCCAGCCTCCATCACGGGCCACTTGGAAAGAGCTGTCTACATTTGCACCTTCTAGCTTCTCCCCTCCCACCCTTTCCTCCAGCTGCTAGAGTCTGACTTTCCCCATCCAGTCACTCCCATTTTTTCTCAGGAGGTCAGAATTCAGCCAAGGGTGGCCTTGTACAGGTCAATGGTCAGACTCCATTTTTCACACAGTGTCTTGATGTCTCTGCTTCAGCCCAAGGCCACCCTCCTCTTGCAACCCCCACATCTACAACCCTCACATCTAATCGGTTCCTGTTAAGATAAAACAACTGTGGAAGGCAGTGAGCCATGAGCTGTCTCCTCATTCACTCATATCATTTGTTTTGATTAACTCCAGTCTGACAACTCATATTAGAGGCAGAAAGGGTGGCAGGCCTGGGATGGTGTCAGCTCTGTTGCCCATTGGCTATATGCCACTTCACTACTTGGAGCCTCAGTTTGCTCTTCCATGAAATGGGAACAATGTGACCTGGTTCCCAAGGATACTGTGAGAATGAATGGAGACTATGACATAAAGAAGGTCTGGAGAATGAAATAAGTGAACGAAGGTGGATCCAGAGACGGCCTGGCCAGCCGACCCGGTTCACAGGAACCTGGATTTTAGGAGGAGTCTTCCTGAACCCAGGGGAGGCTTTGGAAAGCCTGCTCAGATTGAGGAAAGGGGAAAGAGACAAAAGACCACATCATACACAGGCAAACAGGAGAGTGAGGACTTACACAACAGTGTTCATTCATTCACCAAACATTTATTGAGAGCCTACTGTATAAGCAATACAAGCAAGACTCAGACACAGATATTTACAGTTTATAGCTGAAGAAGAAATAGAAACATACTCAGCAACCAGTTCGCTGTCCTCATGTGGGCAGCACACTGCACAGGGGACCAGGAAGACCTGTGTGGCTGCCCTTGTCCTCCAAGGTGGGCAGAGGAATGGCAGGGAGGCAGGCAGAGTGGAGTGCTAAGAGCCAAAACAGAGAAAAGGTTCAAGGCACACAAGGGAGGGATGCAAAGCAGGACATGGGGGCCCCCAAAACTTTCACAGAGAGCATGCTGGGATTGAGAAAAGGTCTGCAACATCCGCCTGGTGTTCCAACACTTAGAACGCTCCAGGGAGGACCTGGGGGTGAGGTGACTTGGAAGAGAAAGGAAGGCTCAGCTGCCCCTCTGTCCTGAAGGGAAGAGAGAAAGGCGGCCAGGGTCAGGAGGGTCTCGCAAACAGGCCAGGCTGTGTGACACAGGCGAGGGGTGCAGGGAAGCGTCCTGTCCTCTTCAAGGAAGAATTCAGCAGAGAAAGCATGCCAAGGCTGAGGCGCTGGGGTCTGGCTGCTCCAAGGGGCAGGGGCTCACCTCTGCGAGTTGAAAATGACATTCAGCAGCTTCCCACCTGTCTCCTGGCACAGAGTCCATGGCTCTGTACTTCCACCCACTTGGAGTGGTTTCGGAAGTCCGAGCATCCCCTCATGCCTCTCTCCTACAGGCCGCAGAGGGGGCTGGGATGTGCTGGGATAATGACAACATCATGTATCCTTGCAATTCATTCAGGCCATGACCCCTCCTCCTCCCCTGCCCTGCCCTGCAGTACCTGACACCATGGCCACTCCAGGCTCCACGTGCTTATTCAGAGCACCTATTCTTCTGCAGGCACCTGGCTCCTTTGTTGTCTCTGTGCTCAGGACACAAGTTGTCATTTGGCCTCTTTGAGCAGTTTTACCCCCCTTCTCCTTCTTGGCAGCTGGCAGATGAGCCAAAAGCAGGTAAGAGTTTGGGCTTTGGAGTCAGGGAGCTGCTGTTGGAAATGTTTGCTGTGCTGCCTCATGAGCAGTGTGACCTCGGGCAGTTCCCTAACTTCTCTGAGCCTTCATTTCCTCCTCACAAGGTAAATAATACTGCATACCTCAAAATCCTTTTTGAGGACCAAGCCTACACAAAGCGCTGTGCCTGCCTCATTGTCAAGTGCTCAACCAATGCCGGATCATTGCTCTTCTTGCTCAACAAGTTTGGGGGTTTTGTTCTTTCCCTTCAAAAATCTCATTTATTCTGCACTTCCGCACATGCCCCTCTCCTCGACATCTAGCTCACCCTTTTGCACTGTCTTCTCAAAGTGCCCCATCCCTCACGCCTGCCTCCTTCCTCACTGTCCCTTCAATACTGGTGTCAGGACTGTGCTGAACGCCCCCTTGACGGAGGGTGGTCTCTCTGGGGCACACCTGGGTCCTACTTCCACACACATGGCAGTTGCCGGGGAAGCCTCAAGAGTGCAGGCTCAGAGCTGGGCCCACAGTTTGAGACTACAATATGGGCATTTGATGAGACCCTCCACACGAGCCATAGAGTCCTCTTCTGGTCAACATGATATTTGCACGACATGAGCCAGTAAAATTCACCCTGACCTCGATAAAGGAAACAGTTCACAGGAACTAAGAGTTAAATGAATAGTGTTGTAGCAAGAAATGACCCTAAAAAGAGTTTGCAGGTAAAGAGTGGATAGAAAAGAACACAGAGGGGGTAAAAATTAATCATTGATCTGGAAATGGTCACAGGGAATGATCAGCCCACTCATTTTATAGATAAAGAAACCAAGGCTGAGGCAGGCACAGTGACTCGCTTAAGGCACATAGCAAGGCCAGATCAAGGGCTTCTGCACAGGCTGACTCCAGGTTTAATGTCTTTGCCTCCCACACCCTAGGGTCCACTGTATGGTATTTGTGGAGTCATTAGTGTAACTTTCTACAATATTCTTTAAACAGAATGATTTTGGAAATGACCATTGGCCTCAGGTTCTATTTAATAAGCTATTATTTCTGATTTAGAGCACTTGCAGCTCCCACACAGTTCTCATGTTCTCCTGGGAGAACACCCCATACCCCACCCTTTTAGTTCTTAGGGCTGGTCCCAGGGACAATGGGGGATGGGCTGCAGGAAGACAAATGAGAACAACAGTAGTTACTCTTTATCCCTCCTGTTGCTCCCACCAAACATTCCTCTGCATGTGAGAGAGAAATAAGCTGCAAATGACTCAATTTTAAAATAACACTGAGAAAAATAATCAAGGCTTGGAGCTACCAGTGAATCACTGCAGTTCTTTACTTTGTAAAATATTATTTTCTTTTTAAGTGGACAAGTACTCCAAGGAATACAGATTCTTCTGTATTGTGGTCCTTTAGAGGGGTCATAGTACCACCCACACCATGAGGCACAGGGCCTATCATTCCACCAGGGGTTAGCTGTGGGCCTCACCCTCCCACCCCTTCCGACTGCTCTGGGATGACAAATCACAGACATTTGAGTTGACCCAAGATCCTGTGTGGGCTCCGGACTTGGACACCAGGCAGTGGGGAATAGGTTTTTTCCTCTACTATAAAGCATCGTCTTCCTCTATCGGAAACATCAGGCATGAAATTTATGAGCAAGTCTTTGCAAGGATGCAAACACAAATTCTGACCTCTGACCGCCTAATCTCAAATGGTGTGTGCTGAGAATGCTTTATGGTAGCTCTGCATCAATATGAAGATCCAGTGCTGTCTACCAGAGAAAGAATTTAAATCAGTTGTTTTTTGATTTACCTTCAGTGATGCCTTTGGAGAGCAAGGAGAAAAGATGCTGACTGTTAAGGCCTGTAGCATGCAAACACTCCCACCTGTCCCATATCAGTCACAGGGTCTCCAGGCTCAAAGAGATTGGTGAAATCATCCAGCAGCTCCACACCCCTATCTGATGCATCAATTCTGTCTCCATCAGTCTCTGTTGTAATGAATTCTAGAACAGGGAGCTCACCACCTCATAAAGCTCAGGTGCTCAAAAATGGGAAAGGCCTGCCATAACGATGGATGGAAATCTGCTTCCCATGACTTCTTTCCCACTGGTCCCAGTTCTGTCCTATGTGGGCCACTCAGGTCACTGCTCACCCCCCACTGCTCCCCCCTCCCCCACCAGCTACATAGCTCCAGACCTCCTGAGCAGCCACTTTTCATGGAACAGCTAGCATGCTCAGTCACAGCATACTGCCAGATGAGTGATGTTTGGGTCAGTCAAGCCCTCAGAATCTAGAGAGAACAAGTAGCAGGCGGGCCTTGCAGATGAAAGCTCAGAAATCTTGAGCCATCGAGGGCTACCTCATAATCTTGAAATCCCTCCACTCTGGTTTCCAAAAACCACTCACATCCCTCTCTCACAGCTCCCTTATAACAAAGGGAAACACAAACCAGGAGTCTGATTAAGTGCCTTAAAGCTCAATGAATGGAGCTCACACTGTTTGCAGAGGTTGTGCCAGGAGGATCAAAGGGCTAGATACAGAGGAGTCCCCAGGATTCATCTAACCCTCACCTCTCCTTATAGGAAAGAGGATGCTGAAGCCAGGGAGAAAGAGACTCACCCTGGGTCGCACAGAAGGTTAGTGATGAACTCCCAGGCTTAAGTAATTTCCACGGCCAAAGGGCCTGCTTCTCCAGTCAGGCACTGCCCCTTGACATCATCACTCCAATACCAACTGGCCTAATCTGCCCCATCACTCTTGGTACTGACGGAGCGGCGTATGGCCCTTACTGAGAGGTGTGGTTCTCCGGGTTCAGGCCTAATCAGAGAGCCCCGTGGCTGCGGCGCGGCTACCGGAGAGCCGGGTCGGAGGTCCGCTGGGTGCTTGGCCCAGCCGCACAGCTCTTGCAGGCCCTGGCGGAAGTCGCGGCGCAGCAGGCAGTAGAGTAGCGGGTTGAGGCAGCTGTTGGAGTGCGCCAGGCAGATGGACACCGGGAAGAGGTAGGCCTGCACCAGGAAGTAGGCGCGGTCCCAGGGCACCGCGTTCAGCTTGATCAGCACCCCCCAGAACGTAAGCACTTGGTTGGGCAGCCAGCAGAGCACGAAGACCAGCAGCACGCAGGCCAGCGCCCGGGTAACCCGGGAGCGACGTCGGTGCCTGACTCCAGACGGCCAGCGTACCCGCTGCCGCCGCAGGAAGCGCAGAAGCAGCAGCGAGCAGGTCCCCAGCGTGACCAGTGGCAGCACAAAGGCCACGGTGATCTTTTGCAGATGGTAGAAGGCCAGCCAGTCGGGACCGCCGTCGGGGAAGCGCAGCAGGCACAAGCGTTCGCCCCCAATGCTGGCCGCTGTGGCGAATAGGGCGGTGGGTGCGGTAGCCAGGACTGCGGTGGCCCAGAGCAAGCTGCACACGCAGACAGCCCACAGGGTGCCCGGCCGGCGGGGGCGCAGCGCCCTCGCCACCGCGTAGTAGCGCGCCACGCTCATGGCGCTAAGGAAGAAGCCGCTAGCGTACATATTGAGCACCGTAAGCGTGAGCACCACCTTGCACATGGCACCCCCGAAGGGCCAGCTGAAGTCGCGCACCATGTCCACGGCCCAGAAGGGCAGTGTCAGCACGAACTGCAGGTCGGTGGCTGCAAGGTTGAGTAGGAAGCAGTTGAGCAGGGATCGCCGGCGCCGCTGCTGGGACCGCACCAGGACCAGCACCAGCACGTTGCCCACCAGCCCCACAGCGCACAGGGCCAGGTAGGCGCCCGCGATCAGAGCGCGCAGTGCCAGCGCCGCTCCGGCCTCTGCCACTCCCTCCAGGCCGTCCAGGCTGCGGGGACCCCAGGTCGGGCGAGTGCTCTCAGATCCGTTGCCCACTGAACTGTTAGAGGGCTGCCGAGACGATGCGTCTCCAAACCAGTTCAGGGGGAGCACGGCCCCGAAGGCGCGGGCCATGCGACAGCTGCCTCTGGCTGACTCCATCGCCCTTGGTGGAGCTCAGGGATCTGCTCAGGTCCACTCCGAAGCCAGAGGCTAAACTGGGACGACTAGCGGTGTTCAGTACTGCGCGGCAGCACTTTTAAAGGGATGAAGGCTTCCCTGATTGGTCAGTTGCACTCGCGCCCTGCCCTAAGCGCTTCCAGACCGTATTTCTATTGGTTACTTCTTTACCTTCGATTTCGTCAAGAACTGAGGACCCTCAGCCAGAGTGGAGGCCGGAAGCTGAGAGGTCAGGTCGAAGGAGAAGGCTTCTGCGATTCACGTGGGGCTCAGGGTTGCGGCTGTGTGTGGGTCGCTGAGTGAAGACCCAAGGCTAGACACAGAGCGCCTCCCGCAGCGGTTCAACCTTCGGGACTGGAGAAGGGTTCCGACAAGTTTCGCCTCGGGAAGCAGCATACCCCTCCACCTTCAGCCTGTGCGGGCCCGGAAATACTCCACGGGAGACTTGCTCGGGACCAAATAGCAGGGACTGGCAGTCTCTTTGCCTCCAGCCCTGCTCCCTTAAACGGTCCCCCAACCCCGGACTCCTCTTGGTAAAGGCATTTCTCTAGCTGTGCTTTAGCGTTGGGCACTCCTCATCCCCTCTCCCCTTTTGTTCAGTTCTCGGTCTCAAAGTGCCCGAGATCTTCCCATGGCCAGATTTTCTTATGGCTGGCTCTTTCTCAGCACTTGGGCTCAAATGTCACCTCTCAGAAAGGCCTTCCCGCAACTACCTCCTTCTGTACTTCCAGAATTTTTTATTGCATACCTTCTATGCAATCCACCTTGCTAAACACTAGGGATGCAGCAATACACATGGAACATATCTTCTCCTGGGAGATAAAGACAAGTAAATGAGATGATCTCATATAGGGGAAAGTGCAAAATTAAAAAAGAAAAAATCACGGTAATAACTCAGTGAGTGTTAGGGCAGGAGACTCAAGGAAGGTGGTCGGGTTTAAGGATGGGAGGGTTCCCAGGAGAAGGGGAGACGGTAGTCCCCTTTATGTTACTTACCAGCTGTGTGTCTTAGGGCTAATTGATCTACCTTGCCTACCTGTAAAGGAGGAGGATGATAACCTCTTGTGAGGGTCATGGGAGAACTAATCAAGCTAAGAGAACCCCCTTCTCCTTCTCATTCTGACCTCCTGTTTTGCTGAAGGCCCTCTCTATGGTGCTCAGTCCCCCATTGGCTTTAGTCTGGAGCTCCCACTCTGAGGAGCCCTTTCCTTCTTTCCTGCTCTCCTAGGAGCTTTGGGAGAGCATACCGCCAGGAGCTGGGAGGTAGTCTCCAGGGGGCAGGTCTTCCCGGTGTCTCCTATCCTTAATCAGTGACCACAGGCAGATTCACTGCCAGACCTCCCTTGCCTGGGAGACAGAGAATCTGAAGCAAGTGGGATTCTCTCCCCAGTGGTCACAAAAGAGGAAATTAACCCAATTACCCAGTTCAAGTCTGGGCCAGGGGCTTCCCCTGTGGCTCAGTGGTAAAGAATCCACCTGCAATGCAGAAGATGCAGGTTTGATCCCTGTGTCTTGAAGATCCCCTGGAGGAGGGCATGGCAACCCTCTCCAGTATTCTTACCTGGAGAGTCCCATGGACAGAGGAGCCTGGCAGGCTATAGTCCATAGGGTTGAAAAGAGTCGGACATGACTGAAGCAACTTAGCCAGAGCTGGCCAGAGCCCAGATGAACCAGCAATCTGATAGAAAGTTTGCAAAATTAGATCATACTTTCCCAGAGTTTCCCTTTAGTGGGCCCTGGTGGCCTAGGAATTTTTCTTCCTCTTATGGGAGTTGTCATTGAATGTCAGATAGCCCAAGTTCTAGTCTCTGTGCCCTGGCTACTAGCTTGCTTTGTGGTTTGGGACAAGTGACTTGCCCTCTCTGGCCTCAGTTTTCTTGTCTTTAAAATGGTCTGTAAAACCTCTTATGGTTCTCACAGGCTAAGAGTTCTCTATGTATGTCTTGTTTTCATTCATTCATGGATAATCTTTGGGGTGCTTCAGCCCAGGATCTCCTCTCCCCATTGCAATCAGAAGGTAAGCCAGATCACATGCCTCTGTGATGCTCTAGGACATCTTATCTTATTTAAAATAAACTCCTCACTCCTTCCCTAATCATAAGGCCATTCCTGATCTGGGGCCAGCTCACCTACCTGATCTCGTCTAATAGCCCTCCAACCTGCACTCCCTTCTGTGCGAGGCTCCACCTGCACTGGCCTCCGCTGTCCCTCCAGGGTACCAAATTCTCTCCTGTCTCTGGGACTCTGCACTCACCAGGCCCTCTGCTTGGGTGCTTTTCCCCAGTTTGTCCCAAGACTGACTTTTTTTTTTTTTTTTTTTTTTATTTTATTTTTAAACTTTACAAAATTGTATTAGTTTTGCCAAATATCAAAATGAATCCACCACAGGTATACATGTGTTCCCCATCCTGAACCCTCCTCCCTCCTCCCTCCTCCCTCCCCATTCCATCCCTCTGGGTCGTCCCAGTGCACCAGCCCCAAGCATCCAGTATCGTGCATCGAACCTGGACTGGCATCTCATTTCATACATGATATTTTACATGTTTCAATGCCATTCTCCCAAATCTTCCCACCCTCTCCCTCTCCCACAGAGTCCATAAGACTGTTCTATACATCAGTGTCTCTTTTGCTGTCTCGTACACAGGGTTATTGTTACCATCTTTCTAAATTCCATATATATGCGTTAGTATACTGTATTGGTGTTTTTCTTTCTGGCTTACTTCACTCTGTATAATAGGCTCCAGTTTCATCCACCTCATTAGAACTGATTCAAATGTATTCTTTTTAATGGCTGAATAATACTCCATTGTGTATATGTACCACAGCTTTCTTATCCATTCATCTGCTGATGGACATCTAGGTTGCTTCCAGGTCCTGGCTATTATAAACAGTGCTGCGATGAACATTGGGGTACTCGTGTCTCTTTCCCTTCTGGTTTTCTCAGTGTGTATGCCCAGCAGTGGGATTGCTGGATCATAAGGCATGTCTATTTCCAGTTTTTTAAGGAATCTCCACACTGTTCCCCATAGTGGCTGTACTAGTTTGCATTCCCACCAACAGTGTAAGAGGGTTCCCTTTTCTCCACACCCTCTCCAGCATTTATTACTTGTAGACTTTTGGATCGCAGCCATTCTGACTGGTGTGAAATGGTACCTCATAGTGGTTTTGATTTGCATTTCTCTGATAATGAGTGATGTTGAGCATCTTTTCATGTGTTTGTTAGCCATCTGTATGTCTTCTTTGGAGAAATGTCTATTTAGTTCTTTGGCCCATTTTTTGATTGGGTCATTTATTTTTCTGGAGTTGAGCTGTAGGAGTTGCTTGTATATTCTCAAGATTAGTTGTTTGTCAGTTGCTTCATTTGCTATTATCTTCTCCCATTCTGAAGGCTGTCTTTTCACCTTGCTAATAGTTTCCTTTGATGTGCAGAAGCTTTTAAGGTTAATTAGGTCCCATTTGTTTATTTTTGCTTTTATTTCCAATATTCTGGGAGGTGGGTCATAGAGGATCCTGCTGTGATGTATGTCAGAGAGTGTTTTGCCTATGTTCTCCTCTAGGAGTTTTATAGTTTCTGGTCTTACGTTTAGATCTTTAATCCATTTTGAGTTTATTTTTGTGTATGGTGTTAGAAAGTGTTCTAGTTTCATTCTTTTACAAGTGGTTGACCAGAGTTCCCAGCACCACTTGTTAAAGAGATTGTCTTTAATCCATTGTATATTCTTGCCTCCTTTGTCGAAGATAAGGTGTCCATATGTGCGTGGATTTATCTCTGGGCTTTCTATTTTGTTCCATTGATCTATATTTCTGTCTTTGTGCCAGTACCATACTGTCTTGATAACTGTGGCTTTGTAGTAGAGCCTGAAGTCAGGTAGGTTGATTCCTCCAGTTCCATTCTTCTTTCTCAAGATCGCTTTGGCTATTCGAGGTTTTTTGTTTTTCCATACAAATTGTGAAATTATTTGTTCTAGCTCTGTGAAGAATGCTGTTGGTAGCTTGATAGGGATTGCATTGAATCTATAGATTGCTTTGGGTAGTATACTCATTTTCACTATATTGATTCTTCCCATCCATGAACATGGTATATTTCTCCATCTGTTAGTGTCCTCTATGATTTCTTTCACCAGTGTTTTATAGTTTTCTATATATAGGTCTTTAGATTCTTTAGGTAGATATATTCCTAAGTATTTTATTCTTTCCGTTGCAATGGTGAATGGAATTGTTTCCTTAATTTCTCTTTCTGTTTTCTCATTATTAGTGTATAGGAATGCAAGGGATTTCTGTGTGTTGATTTTATATCCTGCAACTTTACTATAGTCATTGATTAGTTCTAGTAATTTTCTGGTGGAGTCTTTAGGGTTTTCTATGTAGAGGATCATGTCATCTGCAAACAGTGAGAGCTTTACTTCTTCTTTTCCAATTTGGATCCCTTTTATTTCTTTTTCTGCTCTGATTGCTGTGGCCAAAACTTCCAAAACTATGTTGAATAGTAATGGTGAAAGTGGGCACCCTTGTCTTGTTCCTGACTTTAGAGGAAATGCTTTCAATTTTTCACCATTGAGGATAATGTTTGCTGTGGGTTTGTCATATATAGCTTTGATTATGTTGAGGTATGTTCCTTCTATTCCTGCTTTCTGGAGAGTTTTGATCATAAATGGATGTTGAATTTTGTCAAAGGCTTTCTCTGCATCTATTGAGATAATCATATGGTTTTTATTTTTCAATTTGTTGATGTGGTGTATTACATTGATTGATTTGCGGATATTGAAGAATCCTTGCATCCCTGGGATAAAGCCCACTTGGTCATGGTGTATGATCTTTTTAATGTGTTGTTGGATTCTGATTGCTAGAATTTTGTTAAGGATTTTTGCATCTATGTTCATCAGTGATATTGGCCTGTAGTTTTCTTTTTTTGTGGGATCTTTGTCAGGTTTTGGTATTAGGGTGATGGTGGCCTCATAGAATGAGTTTGGAAGTTTACCATCCTCTGCAATTTTCTGGAAGAGTTTGAGCAGGATAGGTGTTAGCTCTTCTCTAAATTTTTGGTAGAATTCAGCTGTGAAGCCGTCTGGACCTGGGCTTTTGTTTGCTGGAAGATTTTTGATTACAGTTTCAATTTCCGTGCTTGTGATGGGTCTGTTAAGATTTTCTATTTCTTCCTGATCGAGTTTTGGAAAGTTGTACTTTTCTAAGAATTTGTCCATTTCTTCCTCGTTGTCCATTTTATTGGCATATAATTGTTGATAGTAGTCTCTTATGATCCTTTGTATCTCTGTGTTGTCTGTTGTGATCTCTCCATTTTCATTTCTAATTTTATTGATTTGATTTTTCTCCCTTTGTTTCTTGATGAGTCTGGCTAATGGTTTGTCAATTTTATTTATCCTTTCAAAGAACCAGCTTTTGGTTTTGTTGATTTTTGCTATGGTCTCTTTTGTTTCTTTTGCATTTATTTCTGCTCTAATTTTTAAGATTTCTTTCCCTCTACTAACCCTGGGGTTCTTCATTTCTTCCTTTTCTAGTTGCTTTAGGTGTAGAGTTAGGTTATTTATTTGACTTTTTTCTTGTTTCTTGAGGTGTGCCTGTATTGCTATGAACTTTCCCCTTAGGACTGCTTTTACCGTGTCCCACAGGTTTTGGGTTGTTGTGTTTTCATTTTCATTCGTTTCTATGCAAATTTTGATTTCTTTTTTGATTTCTTCTGTGATTTGTTGGTTATTCAGCAGTGTGTTGTTCAGCCTCCATATGTTGGATTTTTTAATAGTTTTTCTCCTGTAATTGAGATCTAATCTTACTGCATTGTGGTCAGAAAAGATGCTTGGAATGATTTCTATTTTTTTGAATTTACCAAGGCTAGCTTTATGGCCCAGGATGTGATCTATCCTGGAGAAGGTTCCATGTGCACTTGAGAAGAAGGTGAAATTCATTGTTTTGGGATGAAATGTCCTATAGATATCAATTAGGTCTAACTGGTCTATTGTATCATTTAAAGTTTGTGTTTCCTTGTTAATTTTCTGTTTAGTTGATCTATCCATAGGTGTGAGTGGGGTATTAAAGTCTCCCACTATTATTGTGTTATTGTTAATTTCTTCTTTCATACTTGTTAGCATTTGTCTTACATACTGCGGTGCTCCCGTGTTGGGTGCATATATATTTATAATTGTTGTATCTTCTTCTTGGATTGATCCTTTGATCATTATGTAGTGACCATCTTTGTCTCTTTTCACAGTCTTTGTTTTAAAGTCTATTTTATCTGATATGAGTATTGCTACTCCTGCTTTCTTTTGGTCCCTATTTGCATGGAAAATCTTTTTCCAGCCCTTCACTTTCAGTCTGTATGTGTCCCCTGTTTTGAGGTGGGTCTCTTGTAGACAACATATGCAGGGGTCTTGTTTTTGTATCCATTCAGCCAGTCTTTGTCTTTTGGTTGGGGCATTCAACCCATTTACGTTTAAGGTAATTACTGATAAGTATGACCCCGTTGCCATTTACTTTATTGTTTTGGGTTCGAATTTATACACAATTTTTGTGTTTCCTGTCTAGAGAATATCCTTTAGTATTTGTTGGAGAGCTGGTTTGGTGGTGCAGAATTCTCTCAGCTTTTGCTTGTCTGAAAAGCTTTTGATTTCTCCTTCATACTTGAATGAGATCCTTGCTGGGTACAATAATCTGGGCTGTAGGTTATTTTCTTTCATCATTTTAAGTATGTCTTGCCATTCCCTCCTGGCTTGAAGAGTTTCTATTGAAAGATCAGCTGTTATCCTTATGGGAATTCCCTTGTGTGTTATTTGTTGTTTTTCCCTTGCTGCTTTTAATATTTGTTCTTTGTGTTTGATCTTTGTTAATTTGATTACTATGTGTCTTGGGGTGTTTCGCCTTGGGTTTATCCTGTTTGGGACTCTCTGGGTTTCTTGGACTTGGGTGATTATTTCCTTCCCCATTTTAGGGAAGTTTTCAACTATTATCTCCTCAAGTATTTTCTCATGGTCTTTCTTTTTGTCTTCTTCTTCTGGGATCCCTATGATTCGAATGTTGTAGCGTTTAATATTGTCCTGGAGGTCTCTGAGATTGTCCTCATTTCTTTTAATTCGTTTTTCTTTTATCCTCTCTGATTCATTTATTTCTACCATTCTATCTTCTAATTCACTAATCCTATCTTCTGCCTCTGTTATTCTACTATTTGTTGCCTCCAGAGTGTTTTTAATTTCACTTATTGCAAGACTGACTTTTAAAAAATTTTTATTTTTGAAAGTTAATGTATTTTATTAAAGTATAATTGATTTACAATGTTTCAAGTGTACAGCAAAGTGATTCAGTTATATATATATTTTTTTTTCTTTTACAGATTCTTTCCCATTATAGGTTATTACAAGATATTGGATATAGTTTCCTGTGCTATCCAGTAAGACATTGTTGTTTATCTATTTCATACGTAGTAGTATGTATCTACTTCATCTACTTCATGTATCTAGTTCATCCCGAGCTCCTAATTTATCTCTGCTGCTGCTAAGTTGCTTCAGTCGTGTCCGACTCTGTGTGACCCCATGGACTGCAGCCTACCAGGCCCCTCCGTCCGTGGGATTTTCCAGGCAAGAGTACTGGAGTGGGGTGCAATTGCCTTCTCTGAATTTATCTCTGCCCACTCCCTTTTCCCTTTGGCAACCATAAGTTTGCTTTCTATGTGTGTGAGTCTGTTTCTGTTTCATAGGTAAGTTCGTATGTATCTGTTTCTTAAATTCCACACATTAAGTGATATCACATTTGTCTTTTTCTGTCTGATTTACTTCACTTAGTATGATCATTGCTTGGTCCATCCATGTTGCTGCAAATGGCATTATTTTGTTCTTTTGTATGACAATAATAGTCCATTGTGTGTGTGTGTGTGTGTGTGTACACACATCTTTATCCATTCATCTGTCAATGGACATTTAGGCTGTTTCCACACCCATGCCTTGGTTATTGTAAATAGTGCTGCTATGAATATTGGGTGGATGTATCTTTCTGATTTAGAGTTTTCCTCCTTTCTGAATATATGCCCAGGAATGGGGGTTGTTGGATCATATGATAATTCTATTTTTAGTTTTTGAAGAAACTTCTATACTGTTCTCTGTACTGGCTGCACCAATTTACCTTCCTACCAACAGTGTGGAAGGGTTCCCTTTTCTCCACACCATCTCTAGCATTTTTATTTGTAGACTTTTTAATGATGATTATTCTGACCAGTATGAGGTGATACTTCATTGTAGTTTTGATTTGCATTTTCTAATAATTAGTAATGTTGAGCATTTTTTCATGTGCCTGTTGGCCATCTATATGTCTTCTTTGGAGAAATGTCTATTTAGATCTTCTGCCCATCTTTTGATTGGTTGTTTTTTTTTTTTTTTTTTTTTGGTTTATATGTTGAGCTGTATAAGCTATTTGCATATTTTGGAAATTAATCCCTTGTCAATTGCATCATTTGCAAATACTTTCTCCCATTCTGTAGGTTGTTTTTCATTTTGTTTATGGTTTCCTTTGTTGTACAAAAGCTTTTAAGTTTAATTAGGTCCATTTGTTTTATTTTGCTTTTGTTTCTATTACTCTAGGAGATGAATCAAAAAGAATAATTGTTGTGATTTATGTCAAAGAGTGTTCTGCTTATATTTTCCTCTAGGAGTTTTATAGTATTTGGTCTTACATTTAGGCCTTTAGTCCCACTCCCTGGTGGCTCAGAGGTTAAAGCATCTGCCTGCAATGTGGGAGACCCGGATTTGATCCCTGGGTTGGGAAGATCCCCTGGAGAAGGAAATGGCAACCCACTCCAGTATTCTTTCCTGGAGAATCCCATGGAGGGAGGAGCCTGGTAGGCTGTAGTCCACGGGGTTGCAAAGAGTTGACACCACTGAGCGACTTCACTTCACTTAGGCCTTTAATCTATTTTGA
This sequence comes from Bubalus kerabau, assembly GCF_029407905.1. NCBI lineage: Eukaryota > Metazoa > Chordata > Mammalia > Artiodactyla > Bovidae > Bubalus > Bubalus kerabau. The sequence continues at coordinate 30,901,971 of NC_073642.1, forward strand.
GTTTATTTTTGTATATGGTTTCAGGGAATGTTCTAATTTCATTCTTTGACATGCATCTGTCCAGTTTCCCAGTCACTTATTCAAGAGACTGTCTTTTCTCAAGACTAACTCTTAACCCATAAGTCTCATATTGGATGTTACCTCCTCCAAGAAGTCCTCCCTGACTATCCTACCCATATTACCAAGTCCCACCTCTATCCTCAAGTCTCCATCTCATCCCCCGAGGATTAAAAAATACCCAACTTTTAAATGAAGTATAATATCCATGTGCTCATGCCCACGTGTCATACGCATACAGTTTGATGAATTTTCACATACCAAACACAACCATGTAACCAGCACCCATGTCAAGAAACAGAACATGAAGCATCCCCAGAAGCCCCCTCCTGTCTCATGTCCCTTTAGTCCCCGTGCTTCCTTCCAGTGTATCACTATCCTCACTTTTAACAGCACAGATTAGTTTGGACTGTTTTCGTGTTTTATATGAATGGAAACACATGTATACACTTTAGTGTCTGGCTGCATGGGTCTGTGAAGTTCATCCATACTGAGAGTATAGCAGTAGCTCATTCATCTGCACTGCTGTATGATCACCCTGTTTTATTTATAACACTTGTCACAACCAGAGTTGATGTATTTGTTGACATTTTTAAAACTCTGCCCCCACCAGCAAGTTAGTCCATTGGAAGGAAGGCCTGCCTTTGTCATGTTCACTGCCCTTGTCATGGTGGGAGGTCAACAAAGAACCATGGATGAAGGTCTGCAGGACCCTGCCCAGGGGGCTCAGCCCTTGATGGGCACTGTGATGGAGACAGAGCTGGACCAGCATCCGTTCTACCCCCAGGAGCCCACAGGTCACAGGAGAGCTCAGCCGGGGAGGGTCAGCACTGAACGAGGGCCACTGGGATAGAGTTGGAGGCAGAAGGCACTTGGAGGGGCAGGAAGGGAGGGTGGGGGGCTATAAGCTGGGCTGTAAGGATTCATTCTGTGAGCACTTGTGAGTACCCTTAGTAGGATGGGTTATGGTTATGGGAAGGCCTTGTCTGGGCCTTTAAAAAGGCCAGAGCTGGAGGGGCAGTGAGTGACAAGTGCTGGTGGTAGATTTCCCAGTTCCGGGCTGTAGGGAGTGTCCCAAAGAGGTTAGCTGGAGCCGGGGGAGAGCATAGCACTGAGGCCAGGGTGCTTTCTGGGAGGCAGCTGCCTTCCTCCTGGTTGAGCAGCTACTATGTCCCCAGCCCAGTGCCAGGCTTTTTACACATATCATCCTCCAGCTCCTCCGTGAGGCAGGAAATGAGATCTCCATTCACACAGGAGGGAGTGGAGGCTCAGAAAGGGGGTTTGTCGCACATCTCACAGCAGAACCAGGAATTGACCCCAAACCTCGCTCTGAAGAGCCTGTCATTTTCCCTGTGATGCTGATGACAGTTCTCTAAAAACCTACATGTTTGGGGATCCACCCAAGAGAACGTAGTTTTTGGTGGGAGAGGGTGACAGGTTGGGGATATATTTATTTTTCTTTTCTAAAAAAAAAAAAATCTCTTGAGACTTCCCTGGTGGTCCAGTTGTTAAGACTCTGTAATTCCAGTACCTGGAGCATGGGTTCAATCCCTGGTCAGGGAACTAAAATCCCACGTACAGTGCTGCATGGCCAAAAAGTAAAAATAAAATCTCTTTACTGTTGTTACTACAGTGAAGAAATAGCACTTCACATAGAGTTTTCTACAAATGATGTGGCCAGTGCTGGTTTTTCCCTTTGGAATGGTTCCTTCCTCCCACCCACCCCAAGTGGGATTACAGATGGCTGTGTTAAGGAGTGTGGGTCATTTTGGGTTCTTGCTATGTATCCCCCTCTGGTTCCCCATTTCCACTCCCAATCTGGGCCACTCAGCCCCTTGCTTCACTGTACTGGGAAGATCAGCGGAACATCAGGGCAACATTCCTGGAGGCCCTGGAGAGCCCAGAGGAAGTGTGGAGGGGACAGAAGGTGAAGGCCACGGCAGGAGCGGCCTGGCTCAGGCCACCTCTTGGAATTGTATCCCTTCCTCCCACAGAGTGTGCCTGGGTGGGTGTGTGATGAGCCAGGGCAGAGGCGGCTGTTTCTCATCTTGTGTGCCTGTAGGACCGTTTGACTCTTGTAAACCATGAACACATATTACTTTGACATAAATGCAAATTGAATTGCAAAAGAACAAAAAGCTTTGCAGATTTGACAGGTGAGAAGTGCTCTGCGGTTGCTTGGATCTACATCCCTTTAATTGCTGGTGGGGATGTACATTTCTCAAATGTTTCTGCAGCATCTGTGTTTTCCCTAAACTCTTGGTGTCTGTTGCCATCAACAGTGTCACGGTGGAGCCTGGAACCTGGGGGCAGACCTCCTTTCAAGTCCTGCCCTGCCAGTTACCATGTGACCTCACAAAAGTGACTTAATGTCTGTTTTTCTTGCCCGTAAATTGGATAGTAATAACTTCCCTCATGGGGTTGCTCCAGGGTTAATAAGAAAATTCATGTAATGCATCCCTCGTGTAAGTGTCCCAGTGTTAGTTCAGGAATAAAGAACATCTGGATAGGACAAGGAACAGCTGTAATGCTGGGGGTGGTGGTAGTGGGGGAAGTACAGAGCTGACTCAGGGTAAACGAGGAGGACCTGGTGTCCTCAGGCGTGACCCCTAAGGTATGCCCACAGCCAATAGCTCCAGCTATTAAACCCTTCCCAGAAGCCTCTGCTGCTGCTGCTAAGTCGCTTCAGTCGTGTCCAACTTTGCGCGACCCCAGAGACGGCAGCCCACCAGGCTCTGCCGTCCCTGGGATTCTCCAGGCAAGAACACTGGAGTGGGTTGCCATTTCCTTCTCCAGAAGCCTCCTCTACTGAACTGTAATTCTAGACCATTCTCCTTTATCATGTCTTCCTAAAGCATCCAGCCTAGGTTTCCTAGAAACAACTCTCCCTTTGTACTCAGGTTTGGGTTTATCTATTTAATTATGTTTCATAATATAATAGCAGAAGCAATAGTATAAACTGGCTTGTAAACCAATCCAGGTGGCTCTTGGGAAGCCTGCAGCTTGTTTGGTGGGAAGAGAAGTGTTTGGGGCCTGTTAGACCAGTATTTTGGAGAAGGAAATGGCAATCCACTCCAGCACTCTTGCCTGGAAAATCGCATGGACGGAGGAGCCTGATAGGCTATAGTCCATGGGGTCGCAAAGAGTCGGACACGACTGAGCGACTTCACTTCACTCAGGCCAGTATTTAAGGCACCCACCTTTCCCCTGGGGATTTGGTGAAGAGGCAGATTCCAGTTCAGCAGGTTAGAGGCGCGCTGAGACGCTGTATTTCTCACAAGTCTCAGGTGATGCCTGTGCTGTTGGTCCAAAAAGCCACGCTTGATGTAGAGCGGGAGAGTGTATTCTACTAGTGGCAAGAGGTCCACATGCCAAGGGCAGTAGTCTGTATGTTCTACCAGGAGATTGGCTGCCTTTGTCCAATTGGACTGCTAAAACAAAACATCATAGACCAGGTGGCATATAAACAACAGAAATTTATTTTTCACAATTCTGGAGGCTAGAAGTCCAAGATCAACATGCCAACATGGTCAAGTGAGAGCCTTCTTCCAGGTGGCAGACTTCTCTTTGTGGTTGGGTCCTCACTTGGTAGAAGGGGAGGGGGAGCTCTCTGGGACCTCTTTCATGGAGCCCATTCACAAGGGCTTCATTCTCATGACCTAGTCACCTCCCAAAGGCCCCACCTCCTAACACCAACACCTTTGGAATTTTGGAGGAACACAGACAAATGTGGCAAAATTTGGTGAGTTGGGTTGGCAGAGGTTGCTGGATAACTTCCACTGTGCTGATACTAGTTTACAAAGCAGTTTCACATATATCATCTTAGTAAGTTGACACAATATCATAGATCATCGTTTTGATCTCCTATTTACTAAGGTTATAAGATTCGGAACAATCGAGCAGTTTGCCCAAGGGCATGCAGCTAGTTCTAGCCAAAGCTAGGACTTAAACCCAACCAATCTGACTGCAGAGCCTGTCACTCATTCCATCATGATGTGGCGCTTACCTTGAGAACATCTCTAGATCCTGAAGCCAGTCAGCCCAGAGTAGTAGTTAATCTGAGCCAAGCCTGTGGGTCTTATCTTTACCACTGAATTTTGAATTGTCCATTCAGATGGTTTGCAATTAGGCCTTTGTGGGTTCTTGTGTATATATAAGGCAACTTCTATTTCTTTGGGTTTTGTTCATTTCTTTTGAGACCTCCCATCTGGATCTCTGACTTCCTGCTCCAATGTGGACTAGTGGCTCTCTTGGCCTTCTAAACAGTTGTGATTCTGAAAGTTTCCTTTACTATTATTTGGGAGACTCCCTTTCTTTGCCGACCCATGTAATTTGTCTTTGCCGACAAAGGTAGTTTGTGTCGGATCACCTGTTGCCTAGTTCCCAGGTCTTTCTCGCAGTTTACCTCCTCATTTGGGTGGAGCACAACCTCCTGTAACTTTCAGAGAAAAAGACCATAGGAAACAAATGTCTTGAGACCTTAAATATCTTAAAATGGACTTATTCTACCCTCACACTTGATCAAGAGCCCGAGAATTGAGTTCTATGTTGGAAACCACTTTCCAGAATTTTGAAGGCATTGCTCTGTTGACTTCTGGCTAATAGGGCTGCTGGAGAGAATTCTGGCACCATTCTGTTACAGAGTCTTTGTGACCATTTTCTTCCCACCTCTGGGAATAATTTTCTCAAGTACCTACAAGTTCTGCTACGTCAAGATGTTGTGTCTTGGAAGTGAAAGTGTTAGTCGCTCAGTCGTGTCCAACTCTTTGTGTCCTTGTGGACTGTAGCCTGCCAGGCTCCTCTGTCCATGCGATTCTCCAGGCAAGAATACTGGAGTGGGTTGTCATTTCCTTCTTTCCACTGAATCTTCCCAACTCAGGGATCAAACCAAGGTCTCTCGCAGCACAGGCAGATTCCTTACCATCTGAACCACCAAGGAACCTGTGTGTCTTGGTCGGGGTCTTTTCTTATCTGTTGCACTGGATGCCAGTAAACTCTTTCGGTCTGAAATGCATGTGCCGCACTCCTGAGAAAGATTCTTCTATCATTTATTTGATAATTTTCTATTTCTTCTGATCTCTCTAGGTCTCTTCTGATCTCTTGATTTTTGATGTTGGATTTAAGGACTTCTAAAATACAGAGAAATGTTTGCTTCATGAAAGGCAATAGATGTAGGCACATCTATTAACTTCTTTCCCTGCATATTTTGCTATTGACTTCGTCTTAAAAATATCCTTCTAACCCCCAAATTATATAACTAACTTCATTTTTTAAATGGGCAATAGCAATTTCCGAATAAGGATCATGCTGTTTTTATTCATTTAAGCTCCACCGCAGGCAGCACAAGTGAATATCTGTTGGATAAATAAAGTAGTGAAAAGATTTATTGATTGAAAAAGAAAAATGACCCAAGTCATTTATTTTATCCAGGATCTTATTACCAGCAAAGGTTCTGATTTTTAGATGTTGGAACAAGTATTTTCTTTACAAAAGTTAATAAAATACATGAAAAAATGTTATAGGATAAATAACAGAAAAAGCTTCCAAAAACTCAATAAATACAATAGAAAAGCATAAAAAGTTTTCAAATTATTTCCAGACACAAGGATTTGGAACACCCCTTGCTGAAACAATAGCAAGAAGAAGAAAAAAAAATTAGAAAAAGAAAAGCAGCCAAGGCTGCAGTGTGGGGCAGTAAGAGATCTACGGTTTGGGCAAATGTCGGGCTGGGGACACAGCCTCCCATACAACAGTCTTCTGGGCTACTACAACTAGAGTAGTCTTTAGTCCAGTTGACAGGGACCTGGCCGTCCAGGAGTTCATGGGCTAGATGTGAAGACAAGATTTGAGTGCAGGAAATAATCTGATGGCCATTCCTGAGGGTCCCTTTGGAAATCAGCATGGCTCCTGGCCCTTGACAGTTGGGAGGTGTTCCTAAATGCAAGCCTCAGTGACTCTCTAGTGAAGGGCAAGTGGCCTATTCCCATACATCTAGCCGTCTGGCAGACTTAGAAACAGCTCCCAAAGGTGGAGCCAGGAAGAAGCAGATCCTTTGAGGCATAGAAGCTCAAACTGGCAATCCAGGAGGCAGAGGTACTCAGGGACTTGGGTGCTGGGACCTTCAGCAAACCACCTGACCTCTTCGTGCTTCAGCTTCTCTATCTGTAAAATGAAGATATAATAGTGTCCACTCCCAGTGTTGGGAGGAGGATGATGTGAGACCTTGCATGTAAAAGCATAGTGCCAGCACATGGGATTCAGCACTCATTCACTGTCACAATTCGCCTCTGTCTAATCATCCTTCTCACTGCCCAGATGGCTGCTGGCGAGAGTGGAAGCTGTTCTTGGACCTTTGTCCCCTGAGCTGACTGACAGTTTTGAAATTTCCATGTGGATAATGTCCATGACTCCTGTGATGTTGTCCCTCATGGCAGTGTGGGGTCAGGCCCCCCTCCTAAGCTGGGTAGTTGGCAGGCGAAGGCCACAGTGCTTTGAACTATGGGACTATATTGAGAACACCCATGTCTCCAGGGCTTCCAGAACAATGGCTAATCAGTCCCATGGCAGCAACTCAGCATCCTCTTTCCAAGTCAGTCAACTTGTGCATTTTCAAAGCCAGTTCTTACTCAGCCCAGTTGCTGTCCCATGAAAGGGAGTGCTTTTTTAGGCATCCCTGTTTAGCAATCTGTACCCTAAATTAGCATTTAAAATTGTGCCCTTAATTTGGCAATTCTTATCTATCAAAGTTACAAACACATATGCCCTTGACAGCAGCCCCAGTTCTAGGACTTTATCCAACAGTTGTACTCACCTATATGCACAGAGGATAGTCATAGCAAGAGATGAGAAATAATCTAAATACCCACCAGTAGGAGATGGGTGACATATACACGTGATGGAATGTCAACCATCCAACATTTATTTGGATAACTGACAATAGCTACTGAATGTGTGTTGTATGTCAGCTACTGTTCTAAGAGTCTATTAGTGAGCAAGACAGAGGTTTCCTGCCCCCATGGAGCTTACATTCTGGTTTACGTGCCACATGCTAACAAGCTATTAAAATAAGGCTGCTGCAGGTCCATGAGTAAGGATGCTGGCCCATCTCCCATCTCTGAGCTATGTGGTTAAATGAAAAAAGCCAGGTGTAGAGTGACTGTGCCACCATGTGCGCTCAATGGAACTTTGTGTTGGCCTAGAATTTTTCTCGGAGAAGGCAGTGGCACCCCAGTACTCTTGCCTGGAAAATCCCATGGACGGAGGAGCCTGGTAGGCTGCAGTCCAAGGGTCTCGAAGAGTCGGACACGACTGAGCGACTTCACTTTCACTTTCATGCGTTGGAGAAGGAAATGGCAACCCACTCCAGTGTTCTTGCCTGGAGAATCCCAGGGACGGGGGAGCCTGGTGGGCTGCCATCTCTGGGGTCGCACAGAGTCGGACACGACTGAAGCGCCTTAGCAGCAGTAGCAGTAATCACTATCTCCGTTAGACAGATAAGTAGAGGCCCAAAGAAGTTTTATAGTATTTTTTAAAATTATATGTTTCATTTTAAAATTGCTATCTATTCATTTATGATTTTAAATACATGTGCTCTACTGGCTGATTTTTAAGTGATCTATTAATATATAAGTGAATATATAGAAGTAGAATGAGTCTAGTTTCTTATTTTGCTTGATCTGTTTCTAGTAGTGTTTTAGCTCAGTTAAATCTTACTGGAGATGTTGGGCTACATAGATAACAATCATTTAAAACATAAATTAATTCAGTCAAGATTTGGCAGGGGTTGGAGGGGACTCTAATAGGATACCTGACATTTTGAACGATTACATGTTGAAATATCAAATCTCTTGCTTTGTTGAAAATGTAAACTTTACGCCCCCGAGCTGGAGTTGGCTGGCCTTATTTTTCTGGTTGGATTGTTATTTGTGTCATGAGGGCAGGACTAAACCTCACAATCTTTTTGTATCCTGTGGTGTCCAGGATAGTTCCCAAGGAGGCTTAAAATGAAGGCAGCCCAGCAGGCTGTGGACAAAGGCCAGGACCTGGGACACAGATGGAAACAGGTGAAGACTGTTGTCAGCTGATGGGTTTTAAAAACACAGGCTCCTAGGCTGCCTTTCAGAAAAGCCTCTAATCTGTGTTTGGCCTTGGCAGCTCCCCGGAGGAGCGAGGACAGCAGAGTGTGGTACTGGCCAGGGAGGACCGTGTGTCCTGCCCCACCCCCAGATCCTTTCCATCTCTGGGGCTTCCTGTGCTGGGGGCTGAGATCACAGAACAAAGTAGGCACAGCCTGAGCATCTCACAGTGTGGTGGGCTTGGCAGACATAACAGACAAGAGCAATGCAATGTGATTTGAGCCATGATGGGGGTTGCAAAGATGCTCTGGGGACCTTGAGAAGGGAGCAGGGGAAGACTTGCTGAGAGGTGATGTGTAAGCTGAGCCTGAAAAGACAGGTCTCACTCAGATGCACTAAGTGTGCGCCCATCTCTTCCCTTTCACCCTCATGTGACTGGTGAATATCACCTCCTCGGGAGGCCCTCCTTGACTGAGCCCTTGGAGACTAGACCCTCTAAACTCCCTGTTTTATCTTCTCCATAGCCCCTCTTAGCAGCTGGTCTTGTTTACGTGTTTGCCTACGAGCCTGTGGCCCTCCTCCAGAGAGAGTTCCAGAGACTGTGACCCTCTTGTTCCCTGGGAATACCCAACACCTGTGGGAAGGCGGTCTGCCAGGAGGATGAGGGTGGAGTTGAGAAGTGGAGATGGAGAACACCTCTAGAATGCATTGGGCAGGTCAAGATGAGAAGGACTTGAAGGGTCCTGTGGCTCTGGCACCAGGGTGGAAGATGGTGGAGGGGGTGAGGCTGAGATGCAAACGGGAGGAGGAGAAATTTAGATAACTGCCTGGAGAGGTTAGATTGAGAAAGAGAGTAGAAATGTGGGGTGGGAACTAGAGAGGGACCACTCATTTATGGAAGGGTATAATCCATATCTTTACTAGGAAGGAGACCAGAATTGTTTTAAACTAAGGGTCAGGAGCCAGTGATGGTTGGATGGCATCACTGACTCAATGGATATGAGTTTGAGCAAGCTCTGGGAATTGGTGGTGGACAGGGAAGCCTGGCATGCTGCAGTCCATGGGGTCTCAAAGAGTCAGATGCGACTGAGTGAATGAACTGAACTGAACAGGAGCCAATGGAGACCAAGGAAAGAGAGGAACACCTGGAGCAAGGTCCTTGGAGAGGCCTGGCAGAAGCTTTTGTCTCTGACCGCTGGAAGGTGCCTCCTCCACTGTGTCCAGAGGATGGGAAAATGCATGGGTGCCAGTTACAGATGCTTGGTGCACAGCTTGGGGGGGTGGGGGGCAGGATGTAGTGTGAACTGTCCCTGCAGCAAGGTCGATGGCTGTTAGGGGCAGGGGAGAAATGGAAAGTGGTTGGGTAAGGGCCAGAAGTCAAGCAATGAGTATAGCTAGGGAGGGAAGTGAGTGGAGCTAGGAGGGGCAGGTGGGGGTGGGGTGGGGTGGGCAGAGGCAGGTGACAAGAGACCGGAGGAAGAAAAGCACATATTATTCCTGTGACTACTCAGGGAGTATGGGAAAGGCATCAGGATGTGCTCTGAGAGTGGGGCATCTGATCTTGAGACTTCAGAGTGGGCTGTCGGGGGTGACAGAGCCTAGGCTGTGGCAGTGGAGGGAGGAGGAGCCCAAGAGAGCTGGTGGCTAAGGTGGAGGGAAGGGCCACTAGAGATGAGGAGGTCAAGCAACTGTGTAGCCACATGCTGCATTTGTCCCCGAGGACAGCAGGGCTTGGGGTGAAGGAGCCAGATGGGAACTTCCAGGATGAGGGAAAGTGCATGTGAGATGGAACAGTGGGGAGGTATGTGGGCGGCAGAAGGCTACACAAAGGCTGGTCCGGGGAAGAAAGCAGACCACCACTGAGAACAAGAGGTGAAGGTCCTCAGGGTAGGGCCAGGTTTAGTGAAGCAGAAGGTGGAGGGTGGGAGTGTTCTTTGACAGGGGGACCGGCTTCTAGGAGTAACGAGGAAGGGAGCAGGAAGCTAGAATCAGGGCTCGGGCCACAGGACAGATGGCGGGTGTTTGAGGCTGAGGATGCGAGGCTGGGGTTGGCTGATTTCCAAGCTCCCAGGAGGCCCCTGCTGAGTCTGTGGGCTCCAGCCCATGGGCCAAATGCTGTGCTTCCCTTCAGGCAAACACACTTGGAAAGGAGTCTGGACAGGAGGAATTGAGGGACCCTGCCCCAGGTAGGAAACAGATGCTCCCTTGGGAAGAGTCTGGGCCTCTCTCCCCAGCTAGCTTTGGAGATCCTGGACCCTCCCGGGGCCTCTATGTCCCTCTTCTTTAGAAGGGCAGGACTGCCTAGCCCCGGGAGTGCACCGAAGGGCGCCACCTCGAGCACAGTTTAGGGACAAGGAAGAAATTCCAGAAATTCCAGATTCTTTGAGGGGCTCCGGCGGGCTCAGGACAGGAGGGCCCTGCTTGGCTCCACCGCCAGACGGCGCCCTCGGCCCGGTGGGCGGCCGACCGGCCGTCGGGGGGCGCTGCGTGCGCCCTGCCCGGTGCTCCGCCCCTGAGCGGTGGGCAGTCGGCCCCGGCCCGGAGTGGCCCGAGAGGGTGGGGCGAGGGCGGGGCGAGGCCGCGCCTGGGCGGGAGGGGCGGGCCGGGGGCGGGGGAAGGAGCCCGAGGGGCGGGGCCGGGGCCCGCGGCGTTTCTCCCTCCCTCCCTCCTTCCCTTTCTTTCTCCTCTTCTCACTCTCCAGTCTTTTCTTTTCCTCCGCAGCCGGCCGAGGGGGCGGGCCCTGCAGCCTTTGTTGCTCGCAGACCGAGCGCAGCCGCTCGCCGGGCGGCAGTCCGGACCCAGGACGCCGGGAGCTGCACGCGGGTCGGGCATGTCCTGAGCCAGACCCGGGACCGGGCAGCGAACGGACGGGACGGACGAGAGCGTGTGCGAGGGGTCGCTCGGCGGCCGCCTGGCCCCGGCCATGCCCAGCGGCCCGAGTCCCCGAAGCCCCGCGCCGCTGCTGCGCCCCCTGCTCCTGTTCCTCTCGGTCCTGGCGCCGGGCGCCCACGGATCTGCACCAGGTGGGTGGCTGCCCCGCCCCGGCCGGCCGGCCCTGCCACCCCTCCCCGCTTCTCCAGCCTAGGTTCAGCCCCTTCTCACCTCTGCAGATTCCGCTCCCGCCAGGCTCTGCCGGGAGGGGTCGCCCCCCACTCTCCTGATGTTAGGGACAGGGGTGGGCTTAGGGCAGCGAAACCGCGCCTTCAGGGAGCCTTCCCCAGCCCTCGACTCCACTACGCACCCTGCCCATAGCCAGAATAAGCCTCTTATACGCTCTTCGAGCTCCCGTTTCCCCACCTCGGGTGCAGCAGAGCGCGACTGTCTCTCCCGGGGAATCTCTTCGTCTGAGCGACTGGACGGAGCGCGGCTTGCTCACCATGGATTCAGTTTCTCGCCCTCCCCAGTGTGCCTCGTCTGGAAAGCAGGCTGGCCAGGGCGCTGCGGGCGGAGTCGCGGGGTCTCAGGTCTACGCGGTCCCCTGCCGAGCCCCGGCCCCCCGCCCCGGTCCCCCGACTCTAGGCAGCCTGCCCGGCCCTCAAGCTCCCCGGGCCGGGTCTTGCGCGGTCCTTGCACTTCCTGCCTCCTCCTCCCCCAAGTGTGAAGGCGCCGGGAGTGCAGCGCGGAGAAGGAGCTTCTTTCCCCGGCCCTAGGCTTGGCTCTCCCCGCCCAGCCCCGCCCGGCTGGCCTCCGAGAGCTTCTGGCCCGCGTCCAGAATCATGCTCCGTCCCGGTCCGCCGGGCCACGGAGCTCCTGGAGCGTCCGGCCTGGGAATTTAGGATCGGAGGGTGTAGAGGACCCCCTGGCCTTGCGCTCTGGAAGCTCCTGGTCTCTTGGGCGCGGGTAGAATAGTGGGAACCGCTGTTGAGGCGAGGCAGTCGGGAAGAAGGCTTTGTAAGAGAGGGGCCCGAGCTTGGAGGGACTGAAAGGATGGATGAACTTTAGATGGGCTGGAAGGGTGTGTGTGTGTGTATATCTGTGTGTGTGTGTGTGTGTGTGTGTGATGGATGAACTTTAGATGGGCTGGAAGGGGGTGTGGGGAGGTGGGGGGATGTGTGGGTGCGGGTGGGTGCAGCCCAACCGGGCTTGGTGGAGCGGGTGGGGGTGGGGTGGCTAGGTTAGGGCTTCGAGCTGGGTTTCGGGGAGACCTCCCTTCTCAGCAGAGGGATTGTGGTTGTGAGGCTGGAAAAGCATATGGGCCAGAATGTAGGGAGCATTTAAGCCAGATCTTAGAGGTTCAAGGAACCGTTGAGGGGTGCAGCTGATGAAAGCCGTTGAGGGGAGCAGTGTTTTAGGGAGGAAGCTCCCCGTCTAGCAACAATGTGTAGGGGACAGAGCAAATATTTAATGAGACCTACCATATGCCAGCATCCCTACTTCTTATTTCTCATCAGCTCCACAACAACCCTGCAAGGTGTGTGATGGAAAGTTCTTTTATAAATGAGAGGACAGATTCAGAGAGGGCAGTGACCTGCGAGGTTAGACTCCTGGGCCACCTGGGTGAAGCCTGTGTTTTCCCACTGCCCCAGAGCTGGGGACCGATGAGGGTGAACCAGGTGATGGGAGCAGGAAAGTATTTGCCCCAAGGAATTGCCCCTGAAGCCTGAACTTGGGTCCAGGCTCCCTGGCAGCTGTGGGAGAAAGGTTATGTGTGTGTCGGGGGGCGGGGAGTGCCTGTGGTCAGGGTCCCCTTCTACTGCAAGCCAGACACATGTATGAGCTTGCCCATGTTGTTAAACTGGGATAATGGTATCTACCTCCAAGGGTTGTTATGAGAATTCAGCAAGATGCTGAATGTGTTTGCTTCGCACGGAACAGAGAGACTGCCACGTGGTGGCCGTGGTTTTTATGAGTCTGCCAGGTAGACCCAGTAAGATTAGGGAGTCCTTGGTGTGTCCTGAAACTTGGACCTGCCATTTGGGGTGGAGGAAAGGCAAGTGCCCCTCCTATCTAATCTGGGTCCCCCTTCAGGTGAGTGTCTGTCTCCAGTGTCCCTATAGATATGTCGCATGAGGTCCTCCCCAGTCTCTCCCACTCGGGATCCCTGACACGGAGGCTGCTGAGCTCTCTGTCATTTTCTTCAGACCTGCCTGGGGAACCTAGACCCGGTGCTCTGCCCACTGAATGCGACCCTGTGAGAGGCCAAAGAAAACATCTTGGGCTCACTTTTAGAAAAATGTAACAAACCAAGGGACTTGGGATTGCTGGGACTGGCGCAGGGACCCACCAAAACACTGTTTCACACATGTGAGCTCTGTGTGCGTGTGTGTGTGTGTGTGCAGACGGACTGGAGCGGGGTGGGGGGGGCATGTGTCACACACACCCTGGTTATTTTTTCTCTTTGTCATGAGCTATGGGTCATTTGAAGAGCTGGACTGTAACTCAGGTACTCGATAAGGAGGTGAGGGTGAACACCATGTTGGCATTTCTCTGGTAGAAGTTCCAGGGTGACAGTTCTGTCACCTAGCAGTGATAGTCAAAGCATTCAACACCCGTTGTGGCAGGAACTCACTCCAATCACAACCGAATAACCTTCCTGGCAGGACAGACTCAGCCGTGAACCACTGGCAGTCCCTGCTCCCAGCTGCAGTAGCTTTGGCACCGCTGGCTCAGCTCTGATGGACCCACAAACCAGACTGGAACCTGCAATTACCCTTTGCTAGCACTGGGTGGTGGTGGTTTCCGCCACCATGATCTCTACCAGCCACCAGCTATCAGAGACACTGAAAGAGTTGTTTATTTTTTAGCTTACTCCCCTCATTTAAAAATATTTTAATGGCAAAACAATACAAATTGACTATTGAATGCAGAATGCATTGACTAATTGACAAATTGACTAATGAATGCAGAATAAAGCAAGAAAATGAAAATTATTGCAGTAAAAATGGTAACATCCTGTAAGTGCTAATATTTTTACATTTCTTATTAAAATATTAAGTCATTAAGCAAAAGAAGTTTTTAAAGAAATAGCTAAGTATACTTGAGAACTTCTCTTGCTAATTTTCAGTCATAACTTAGTCACATTTGCTTTGTGTTATTATCTATTGAACTAAGCGCTTATGTATTGACACACTGAATTCTCACACAACCTAAGGGATAATTATTATCATGCCCATATTACAGATGGAGGAACTGAGACTGTGTGGTTAATTTACCCATGGCCTCACAGCTTTTGATGGCAAAGTTGTGATGCAGACCCAGGTGCTCTGACTATAGAGCACATTACTTCTAATGCTTTTTGCCTGCTGCATATTTCTACTTAGCCCTGCCACATTTTTGAACTTAAGAGGATGCTTCTTTATAACTCACTTGAATTTCTATCTTGCAGTAATTTCCCAAGGTCTAGTGCAAGGGTTCTCAACAGGACTGCATACCCCCAGGTTCATGGATCCCTCCCCAGGGACACTGTTGACCTCTCGGGGCCATCTCTCCCCAGGGGATCTGATTCCCCAGCCTTATACATAGTGCACTCTCCCACCCACATACAGTTGAGGACACTGCCGTTGCCTAGAGGTGTGCCATGTAGCTTCTGTTCTTCTGGTACACTGAGCACTTCTGGGCTAATTGGCATCAGCACCCCACACCTTCAGCTTGTCTTTAGCAGCCTTGTGATCCTCCTTAAATTTTCTGACTTGGATACTCTGAGCAGATGAGGAAACTGAGGCTCAGCAAGATGAAGTGACTGTCCAGGCCACACAACTATTAAGTAGCCAAGTTGGCACCTGAACCCAGGTCTACCTGTGTTCAATGCTCACACTTTTGCATTGTTTTGCAACTCCATTGTCTCTCATTCTACAAAACACGTGCCTGGGTCAAGCTTCTTATTGCTTGTTCCCCTCACCTGACTTCTTCCTATTTCTCTGGTGGTCTATCACATGATGCCCACCACCAAGCTGTCCTCATCCTCATGCTTAAATATGTACCCATATGTCAAGGGGACATGTCACATGTGCCCCTCTGACAAAGCTCTTCTTCATCCCTGTACATCTCTGGGCTGTCCCCTCCCCTCTCTTGGACTTTCCCAGCGCTGTGCCAGGGGTAAGAATCATGAGTGCCCAGCACCCATTTATTCTCAGGACTAGGATGGTGTCTTATACTTTTTCCTGGATGTTAGGGTACTTAGCTCTCCCTCATAACACCAAATGCCATGGACCAGGCAGGTAACGTAACAAGGCTGATAGGAAGACATTTTTCTTGAATCGTAGGGCCTCTTGGCCCAGCCCTTGTTTTCCCATTGTTGTTAGAGATTCAGCTCTTTACTGAATGAAAGACAGCACAAGTGTGAAGCTGAGGGCAACCTATATTTAGCGACAGTGCTGAGAACACATAGGAAGTGGTGGAGACTGAGGCAGATGGAAAAGCACAGGCCCTCTCTAATGGACCACTTCTGACAAGTGTGAATTTAGGCCTGACATGGATGAACGATAAGACTTTAAGCTGAAAATTGAGACTTTTGTACAAAATCATGTGATTTTTTTTCTTTTTTACAAAAAACACTGGCAACTGATTAAATACCGTTCAACATTTTTGCCAGTCTAACAAACCACTACCTGCCCCTAATCAATACACTGACAAACAAAAAAAAACAAGTCTGCAGGCTGTGGTTGTGGAGTTGCCCTCCCAAATGCCCTTATGAGGATGAGAGAGCAAGAAGTCTCCTTCAACTATCCAGCCCAAAGGCTTCCAAATGCCAGCCTTGAAATGGTTACTTCAGAATCCCCAGAAGGTTTAGAAAACTGCAGATTCTGGGGCCTCAGAGCCCTGGATCTAAGGAATCAGAATATCTGGGCTGGGTCCTGGGCAGCTACAGTTTTTCAGAGCTTTCCAGGTACTGCTGATGTTCAGCCAGGTTTATGTCCAGTAAGGAATTTCCTAACTTCCCTGATGACCACAATCCCTTGAGGCTTTTGGTAAAAACACAGCTTCCCAGTCCCATTTCCTGGACATGCTGATTCAGTGGGTCTGGGACAGGGCCTGAGAATTTGTTTTTAACAAATTCTCATCCGAGAAGTCTGGAAAATCCTTGCACTTGTGCCCTCCTGAAACTTAGAGACAAGGAAAATTTGCCTAAAGTCACTGAACAAGTCACTCCAGCCCACCCTGTGTCCTGCCTCTTGGAGAATGCTCTTAGAGGACTGCCCTAATGGCTGGCCCACTGGGGCAGTTGTGGGCAGTGAGGGATGTCCTCAACGGGGGTGCGGGGGGCCACACCACGCAGCGCACTCTTCAAGTGGTTTGGCAGGAAACAGATTGGAGGGTGAGTTGAGTTTCTGAGGCCTGGCCTGGAGGGAGCTTCAGGCTGGACTTGGCTTCCTTTCCCACCCCAGCAGCAGCCACACAGAGAGCTCTGGAGGACAGCTGCAGGGCACTCAGGCATTCTTGTGGCCTTAAGGAGTCTTTGTCTTGAGCAGCCAGGATCCCAAAAGCTGGGCATAAAGCCAGGACAAGCCCCAGAGCTAGGCAGGACCAGAGGCTGGGACAAACCTCAGATGGGCCAGTTTCCTACCTGCTCCTTAGGGCCTGGGAACTGTGGAGAAGGAAAAGAGAGAACAAGAGCGTGAGCCCTGGGGTTCCTGCCCACTCCCAGCAGTGCTGCTCTTCTTTGTGTGTGTGTCCACGTGAGATTTCTTTTGAAGACTAGGTCTAGTGGTCAAAATAGTTGGAAAACTTTGATTGAGTCCAATTCATGTTCACTTGGTCGTGTCTGACTCTTTGTGACCCCATGGACTGCAGCACACCAGGCTTCCCTGTCCATCACCAACTCCTGGAGCTTGCTCAAACTCATGTCCATTGAGTCGATGATGCCATCCAACCACCTTATGCTCTGTTGCCCTCTTCTCCTCCTGCCTTCAATCTTTCCCAGCATCAGGGTCTTTTCCAATGGGTCAGTTCTTCGCATCAGGTGGCCAAAGTATTGGAGCTTCAGCTTCAGCATCAGTCCTTTCAATGAATATTCGGAACTGATTTCTTTTAGGATTGACTGGTTTGATCTCCTTTCAGTCCAAGGGACTCTCAAGTCTTCTCCGACACCGCAGTTCAAAAATATCAATTCTTCAGCACTCAGCTTTCTTTATAGTCCAACTCTGACATCCATACATGACTACTGGAAAAACCATAGCTTTGACTAGACGGGCTTTGTTGGCAAAGTGATGTCTCTGCTTTTTAACATGCTGTCTAGGGTGGTCATAGCTTTTATGTTAGCAGTGGAGAAACTGAAACCCAGCAAGAGACAGACCTCTGAGAATGAAGAAGGACGTTACTGGGAGGTTGAAACCATTTGGGAGACTTTATTACTCTTTCTGTGTGCCTTTAGGCTAGTCTCTGCACCTCTCTGAACGTCTCTCTGCTTTCTCCAGGAGCAATCTGGAGACTCTCCTGCAGGTGTCCTAACTTAGAATCCATAGCCACAGGGACCTGGGTAAAATTCAGAGGATCCATGAACTTGGATGGGACTATATTACATCTTTAATTTTTCTAACCTTGAAGTGAAATTCAGTATTTCCTTCCATTAAAAATATTAGCAACAAAATCACAATAGTATTAGCAGCATCTCTGATTTAGCTACCAATTGTTGTTCAATTACTAAGTCATGTCCAACTCTTTGCGACCCCATGGACTGTAGCATGCCAGTCTTCCCTGTCCTTCACTACCTCCTGGAGTTTGCTCAAATTCATGGTCATTGAGTCGGTGATGCTACCTGACTATCTCATCCTCTGCCTCCCCCTTCTGCTTTTGCCTTTAATCTTTCCTAGCATCAGAGTCTTTTCAGTGAGTTGGCGCTTCACATCATGTGGCCAAAGTATTGGAGCTTCAGCTTCAGCATCAGTCCTAGTGAATATTCCTAGTTGATTTCCTTTAGGATTGATTGGTTTGATCTCTTTGCTGTCCAAGGGACTCTCAAGTCTTCTCCAGCACCACAACTTGAAAGTATCAATTCTTCAATGCTTAGCCTTCTTTAGGATCCAACTCTCATATCTGTATATAACTACTGAAAAACCATAGTTTTGACTAAATGGACAAAGTGATGTCTCTGCTTTTTAATACACTATCTAGGTTTGTCATGGCTTTTCTTCCAAGGAGCAAGTAGCCTTTAATTTCATGACTGCTGTCACCATCTGCAGTCCACAGTGATTTTGAAGCCCAAGAAGAGAAAATCTGTCACTGTTTCCACTTTTCTGCCATCTATTTGCCATAAAGTGATGGGACCAGATGCCATGATCTTAGTTTTTTGAGTGTTGAGTTTCAAGCCAGCTCTTTCACTCTCCTCTTTCACCCTCATCAAGAGGCTCTTTAGTTCCTCTTCACTTTCTGCCATTAGAGTAGTATCATCTGCATATCTGAGGTTGTTTCTCCTGACAATCCTGATTCCAGCTTGTGATTCAGCCAGCCCAGCATTTTGCATGATGTACTCTGCCTAGACGTTAAATAAATTGAGTAACAATATACAGTGTTGATGTACTCCTTTCTCGAGTTTGAACCAGACCGCTGTTCCATATCTGGTTCTAACTGTTGCTTCTTGACCTGCATACAGGTTTCTCAGGAGACAGGTAAGCTACCAATAGGGACAAGAAAAAAAACTTCTTTTTCTTTTTTTTAAATCTCAACACAGTTGCAGGTATCTTGAAATAAGGCTGATGCTCTTCACTACTTTGAAATCATCATAGTTATTAAACTTGTCTTTGGATCATGTTTAATGCATTAGGAAAGAAACACATGATTTCACATCTACTTTTTAAATTATTTTGACAGCTTTAATTCAATATAATGAATTTCCTTGGTATTCCTATACATTTAATCTTACACACTTAAAAACATGTTTTTGAGGAGTCCATGGCAGAAAAAGGTTAAGAATCAAGACTTACTGGGAAATCAAGCAGACAGAATGACTAGGAGAGGATTCTGCAAATTTTTCCAGCCCTGGAATCTTTTCATTTAACTCTCAAATGTGAAAGAGCTGCTTGGTTGAAGTGGTAGTGATGAGGGGCCAGGGAGCCCTACCTGGGTGGTCCTTCTCTGACTCCCCATCTCAGGAGGCCTGGAGATGTGTGCAGAAGAACCATCAGGCACTTAAAAAAATCCATCAGGCTAATAATAATCTAATAATCATAATTGCCGTCGTATTCAGTCGTATTCATCGTATTCAGTGGGCCAGGCGCTGCTATACGTGGAGTAGATCAGTTCATTTAATCTTCAGCCCCCAAAGTGCAAGTTACGATCCCCTTTCTACAGATTTTACACAAATACTTACTGAGAAACTGCTAGTTTCCAGACATTCTTGAACACTTAAAATCTTCAGCAAAGACTCTAAAGATTCTTGCCCCCTTAGAGTTCACACTGGGAGGAGATGGAGAAAGAAGAATAGAAAAAAGAATGCAGATGTTAAGTGATACAGTATGTGAGACGTGCTATGGGGAAAAATAAAGCAGGGAAGGGGGGATAGGGAGAGGCAGGGAGTTGCAATTTTAAAAAGAAGTGAGTAAGCTTTGGGGAAGGACCTGAAGGAAGTGAGTGCTTTATAGTCATGTGGGAAACAGGGAAGCGTGTTCAGATGGACCGAACAAGAAAGCAAAATCCTGAGGCAGGGGCAGCAAGGAGGCCAGTGGCCTAATAGAGGAATTCGGGAGGTGTAGCTGAGATGAGATCGGGGGTATCCTTGCCTAGGACGTCGCTGGCCATCCCTAGAACAGTTTTCTGCTGTGTGTGAGCTGGGAGCCACTGCAGGGCTTTGAGCAGAGAAAGGCTATGATCTGACAGCTCTGGAACGAGCCCCTATGACTACCACGTGGAAAGCTAATCAGACTGGAGGAGAGGAACCCGAGATGGTCACTAACGGAAGCAGGGAGACTTGTGAAGAGGTTATTGCGATCACCTGGGTGGAGCCAGCGAGGCCCAGAGCGGTGAAACAGCACAGGTGGTGGGTGTTTGAATCCCGGCACTCGGACCTCAGCGCCCCCTCGGCCGCTCCCCACTCCGTCTCGGCTCTTCTCCCTGCAGGGCACGCCGCTGATGGCCGGGCGGCGCTGGACATTGTGCACCCGGTGCGTGTGGATTCGGGGGGCTCCTTCCTGTCCTACGAGCTGTGGCCCCGCGCTCTGCGCAAGAGGGACTTGTCCGCCCGCCCCAGCGTGCCCACCTTCTACGAGCTGCAGTACCGCGGCCGCGAGCTGCGTTTCAACTTGACCGCCAACCCACACCTGCTGGCGCCCGGCTTCGTGAGCGAGACGCGGCGGCGGGGCGGCCTGGGCCGCGCGCACATCCGGGCCCGCGCCCCCGCCTGCCACCTGCTAGGTGAGGTGCAGGACCCCGAGCTCGAGGGCGGCCTGGCGGCCATCAGCGCCTGCGACGGCCTGGTGAGTGCGCCGGGTGAGCTGGCGGGACGTGGGGCCCACCCCCATCCCCACCCCCTGCCTGGCCGAGGACTTGTCTGCTGGTTTTGGCCTGTTGGAGTTCCCCCTTCCAGCCTCAGTATTAGCACCTGTAAAATGGGGTGAACAAGCTCAGGCCTCTTTGTTCTCTAGGGCAGCGGTTCTCAAACTTTAAAGCGAGCCAGAGTCACCTAGGCCTAGTGGAAAACCTGATGTCCCATAGGGTAGATGGGGGGAGGGGATGGGGAACGTGCATTTTTGGCAATTTCTCAGATAGTGTTGAAGCTGTCAGTCCAGACTTTGAAAACCGCTTTTTGTTTGTGGTGTGTGTGGACTAAGTAACTCAAAAAGCAGTTGAGTCCCTCATCTTCAAGGAGTATCAGTTATGACTTTGATCGCGCAACCCCCGCCCCTACCCGGCTTCCCAGGAGAGCAGGCTTTAGCCTCCAGGTTTTTCTGAGTTGAGGTAATGCTGGCAGCCACGTGCAGCCCTAATTGCCTCCCTCTGCTTGAGAGCAGCTCCTCTCCAGGCAGCATAGGGCTCCTTTTGCTCCCAGCTCTGGAGGGTCGGGTGTGGGAGGAGTGGGGGTGGGTGGGTGGTGGGGACACATTCTCAGCCATCCACTACTCCCTGCAGGGAGCCTCAGCTCAGATTGCTCAGGAAAAGCCATAGCTGTGGCAGGGCATGGGCTCATGACATATAGCCCACCTCACAGGCTCTAGGGCCGTTGGTCCCCAATCTTTTTGGCACCAGGGAAGGGTTTCCTGGAAGACAGTTTTTCCACAGACTGGGGGTAGGGGGTAGTTTCAGGATGATTCAAGAACATTACATTTATTGTGCACTTTATTTCTATTATTTATTATTATTACATCAGCTCCACCTCAGATCATCAGGCATAAGATCCTGGAGGGTGGGGACCCCTGCTCTAGGGTATCTGGGCCTTTGCAAGCCCAGCTGCCTGGGAAAGTCTTGTTTACAGGAGCCTGTACTTCTCGCTTTTCATATAGTTAAATTAATCTTGTTGCGCCTGAGCGACAAGTACGCAAATGGGCATCGTTCCCGTTTTACAGATGAGGGAACAGACTGAGAGAGGAACCTGCCCAAGGTCACTCAGTTATCCAGTGGTGGAGTCAACGCAGGCCTCCAGCCCCTACAGCTAATGATACACTACCCAGCACTCCAGGTTCTCTGCCCTGAGTGACCCAACTGGCTGACTTGGAGCCAATGAGGAGGGGTCTGAGGGAGGAAAAACCTCCCATGTTGGAGTCCTGAGCTTCCCTAGTATATGGTGGATTGCTCAAAGATACTTCCCAAGGCCCCTCCTTCCTCTGGCCTCTCTGAATGCCAGCAAACATCCCTGAGACACCCCTTTCAATTTCCCTTCTCTGGAAGATCCTGGGACCAAGGAAGAGGGTGTCCTGGTGGCAGTGGATATCCCAGTGGCCATCTTGTTAGATTTGGAAGGAAACCCATTTCTTCCTTCCTTTCTTTTTTTTTCTTTTGATAATCAAATTTCTTTTTATTGAGATATTATCAAAATATTAGTTTCAGACAATTTGATACCTATTTATTAATATATTGTAAAATGATCACAATAAGTCTAGTTACAAATTTATGTACATATAGTTTTTTTTCTTGTGATGAGAACTTTTAATCTTTCTTAGCAACTTTCAAAAACACAAAACAGTGTTATTAACTATAGTCACCGTGTTGTACATTACTAACCCAAAGCTTTTTTTCCCCTTGGTGTTAAGCTTTTAATTGTAATTCTTGCTTATCTTTGGAATGTGGGGGATGCAGACCTATTTTGTACTTCTTATGGGCTAAGGGGTGGGGTGGGTGTATGGAGCAGCTTCCTGGGCTGATGGCTTCTGAGCTCAGCCTAGAAGCCTTTGGCTGGGTAAGGTGGTAGGGAGGGATGTTCCAGCAGAGGGTGCAAAGTGAGCAAAGGTCTAGAGGGAGGAAGGCACAGTGTGTCTGGGGTCAGTTGGCGTGATGGGCTCTGCTGGGCAGGACAGGCCTCTGGGGGTGGGGGAGGGCAGCCGAGTGCCAGTCCTCCCCGTGTGACCCTGGTGCTTCTTTCCCAGAAAGGTGTGTTCCAGCTCTCCAATGAGGACTACTTCATTGAGCCCCTGGATGGTGTCCCCGCCCGGCCTGGCCATGCCCAGCCCCATGTGGTATACAAGCGCCAAGTCCCTGAGAAGTGGGCAGAGCCGGGGGACTCCAGGGCTCCAGGCACCTGTGGGGTGAAAGGTGTGTTTCTCTGCTACCAGCTCTGGGGTAGAGGATGAGTCTGGGACCATGGAGGGGCCTTTCTAGAAACCTCTGTTAACACCCCCATGCCCAGCTCCTCTTGGACTGAAGGGACACAGACAAACCAACAGTCGCATCATCATAGCCTGTGCCCTCTATGTGTGATGGGCCTGAGGCCTCTGCCTGTCGGGCCTGCACCAGCTCCTCCCCTGGACTGACTCCTCTCACCACCAGCTCATCTACCTCCCCACCTCAGGGCTCAGTCTCTCCATGTCCCCTCCCTGCCCCCTGCCCGTGACACCTCTAGCTGTGGCGGCCATTCTTCCCTGAGTGTCCAGTCAAGGCTGGGCCATACGCAACCTCAGCAGTTACGCTAGGCGGGAACCTCCCTCCCCTCCCCACGCTGGTCTCACCCCAGAAAAACTGACCTCTGTTATTGGGGACCTAGAGTGTGGCACCCAGCACCTCTTCTGCAGAGTGGCCAGTCTGTGCTGGGCCAGTCCAGGTAAGGAGCTGCCTGCTAAAGGCTGCTGGGGTCTATGGAACGCTCCAGCTTCACAAGCTGCCCACGGCTAGGGACTCTATTTCCTGGGACAGATACTCACCGAGGCTTGCTTCTTGCCCTCAGTTTCCCCAGCTTCATAGATGTGCTTCCTCTTCTGATCTCGGGGGGAACCTGGGGCAGTGGGGCAGGTCTCCAGGGGGGTCAGCTGGCTGGGGTCTTGGCCAGCCTCCCCAGGCTGGGGGTTAGGTTGAGAGGTCTGTGTGTGCTGGGAGGTACTTACCCCCCAGCAGGGGTGGATCAGCATAGGGAGATACGGGCCCAGGAGCTCGCCTCACAGGCTCAGTGCTTCACTATGTTCATGGCCCCATCGAAGTCATCCTCTGAGGCTGCTAGGCTTATCTTTTTATTGTCAGGCAGCTCCAGGGTCAGACAAGGGAAGTGACTAGGTCAGGGCCACACAGCACAGGTCTGGGGCAGAGTCACACTGGGAGTAGGCCCCTTGTCTCTGATCCCAGCACTGTTCCCGCTGACCCAGAGAGAGCTCACTGGGGAGAGGTCCTTGAGACGTGTGTCCTGGGCCAGCCTCCTGGCAGCTAGCCCCCACCCCTTCTGGGCCCACAGAGTTTCCAGAGCTGGAGCCCCGGCGGGAGCGTTGGGAACAGCGGCGGCAGCGGCTGAGGCATCGATTCCGGCGCTCGGTCAGCAAAGAGAAGTGGGTGGAGACCCTGGTGGTAGCCGACACCAAAATGGTGGAGTACCACGGGCAGCCGAATGTCGAGAGCTACGTGCTGACCATCATGAACATGGTGAGGCTGCCGCAGGCGGCGTGTGGTAGGGGGTGGTGAGGGCTGCCAGGAGGTGGTGTGTTGGTGAACTCCAAAGGGTATATACCCCAGGCTCCATGCCTGGTACAGGCTTCCAGCTCCTGAGTCACTGGGAGAGAACCTGGGCAGATGTGAGACACCACTGAAGGTCATGGCACCCCACTGGCTCAGCAGCCTCTGCCCGCTGCTAGGACCAGAGTTGGGGGAGGAGGGGATGAAGCAACCTCGATCTTGTGCCTGCCCGGAGGAGCCTGTAGACTGGCTGGCCCGTCCACACCACTCTAAACAAGCACCTCCCCACCCTGTGCTGGGACCTGGGCTGGTCACTGGGGATGTGGAAATGCCCAATCAGACCAGCCCCTGCCTGAGCCATCAGCAGGCATTAGACTTAGAAGGACCTGTGACCTTGGGCAAGCCACATTACCTGTCTTAGCCTCAGCTTTCTCAGCTGTGAACTGGGGATGACAGCAGTACTTGGGTGGTACAAGAGGGTTGGCATACTTCTCTTGATCCCATAGGACAGTAGAAATAACTAGACCCTGTGAGGCTGAGTGACTTGCCCAGGTCACAAGGCTAGGCCAGGATAGACCTGGACAGGAGCCCCAATCTCCCAAGTCCTCCCTGGGGCACTGTGGCAGGTCGAAGCTGGTGATTCCCACTCCTTTAGTGCCAGCCAGTCCCTCCCAGCTGCTGCCCCAGGTTGTACAGGTGGGAGGCCTCAGGCAGCCAAGCTGCTTCCTGCACCCCTGGGGAGAAGAGATATCTGCCCTTGGCATTCTTAGCAGGCTACCCACTGAACAGCACGGTTTTCCCTCTGGGCTGGGTGACTGAGAGCAGGCCAGGTGTGTGTGCCCTGCAGCTGGTGTGGCCAGTGTCATGTGTTGTGACCTCCCCCATATCAGCCTTTCACCCCCAAAACACTCAAGGAAGTGTAAGCTCTGGGTCATCTAAGGTCTGGCCACTTCTTTTATAGCCATGAAGCCAAGGGTCAGAGAAAGGAAGGGGCTCTGTCTGTGGCCATCATGCCCCCACTGCTCGAGTCTGCATTGGCAAGCTCAGCTCTGGGCCAGTTCCTGCCCGACTTGGCCACCCATGTTGGCTCCCTCCTCCTAATGGAATAAAGGCCATAGCCTTCTGCCTGGCACCTGAGGTCTCTAAGGCCCAGCCAAGCCTCCATTTAGCCTCATCTGCCCAGGGAGACAAGCCACTAACCACCAGGGTTCCAGAGGGATTGTTGCTGAACAGCAGGGCCCTGCTCCTTGGCTGGGGTGGGGTGGGGTAGGGGGGCAAGACCAGGTTTCCAGGCCACGAGATCCTCCCCTCGCAGGCTCAGCCTGAAAGAGGCCTAGGAGCTTGGCTGGAGCCACCAGGGCTGGGTTCATCAGCCTCACTTTTACTGAGTGTTCCATGTGGGATGGTATTGAGCCCTCCAGGCTCCCCTGTGACATCCCCTGTGTGCCAGGCATCAAGGATTTGACCCCAGAGCAGGACCTCTTCCCGCCTCCCTGTCTAAGCCCATAGGACACAGGCATTTACCTTGTGAGCCCCACCCTGGAGGAGGGAGGGCCTGGCTTTCACAGTCACATGTTCTGGACAGTGTCATAATTTTTGTGAGCTGGCAAGTCCAGCATTGGTCTGGACAGAGTGGAGGCACCTATGAGGCTAATAGTGCTGGATACCTGACAGGGAGACTCCAGGAAATGGTAGGGGCATGGGTGGCAGGCAGCCAGCCTCCAAGGGGGGCTGGACTGGGTGTTAGGGCTGAGCCTTCTGAACACCTGCTCCTTGGCCAGTGTTCCACACCCAGAGCCTCATCTAAGCCTCAGCCCCATTTTGTAGTTAAAGGAACAAAGGATCAGGGAGTCCAAGGAACTTCTCAAGGTCACAGAACTGGTGAGTGGCAGAGCTGGGACTGGAGCTCAGAGTTATCTGCTTCCAAAGCCCCACTCGGTCCTCTCTGCCTCTTAGCCTGCCCCAGAGAGGGACAGCTGGGTAGCTGTGTTGGCCAGAGTGTGCTAGAAGGATGAGGGAACAGGTTGGTGGGAGTGAGGAGAACTTATCCCCTTTTTCCTCTGGGGCAGATGTTTGTTCATGTAAGGCTGACATGAGTGCTGAGTGTCAGCTCTGTACCAAGGACATGGTGATGGATGCACAAGAATAAGATCCCAGGCTTGGGAAGCTCTGCCTTGTAGCATTTCTCAAAGAATATTCTGGAAAGTACTTGTTCCAAGAGATGCTAATAAATGTTCTGTGAAGAAAGATGGTGCTCTTGAAAGTTTGGCAACACAGGGTTAAAAAAAAGTAACAGACTTTACTGCAGTACTCCTCAGAGCCTCCAAACTTGTACACGTTTAGAATCCGTCCTCCAGAGAGGAGGCAGGCAGCACTTTCCAAACTTAAGAGCACAAACTATGATGCAGTCAGATCTGGGTTTCCGATCCCGTATTCAGCCTCTCTTGGAGCCTCAGTTGCTCCATCTGTAAGATGGCAATACTTATGCCTGCCTGAAAGGTGCGAAGATTCAGTGAGCTAAGGCACGTGACGCTCCCAGCGCGAGGACCAGGTGTGTTAGGCTTGGTCAGTGTTAGCTGCTGCTGTTGTGTCTACTGAAGATCTGCTCTTCAGCCCCACAGCCACCTTCAGGACAGCCTCACCCTCTTTACCAAGGCCTCCAACAGGTTACCAGTTTGTCAGGGTACCAGACCCAGGTAGCTCAGGTAGGTCTATTCCAAGCATAACAAGAGAGGTTCCCCCATTTTTGCACCCCCAATTCTGTTCATGTCCTCTGAGGCCAAGGGCCCTTTTTGAGTGGCTCTTGTCATACTGTTAGCTCATTGGGAGCTTGTAGTCACTGGTAACCCCCAGATCTTTCATGAACACTGCCTACCCCAGCTTGCTCTCTGGGCCTGCACCAGAATAGGGCTTGTCTTTCCTGGGTATAGTTTATCTAGTTGAGATAACCACCCTGACCTCAGGCTTAAACAGACACTCACTGGTTGATTTAGTCAACAGTTAATGACCCTGCCTTCCTCCAGTACCTCCCAGCATGTTTCACCTCCATACTTCTTGGGGGGACAGTGAAAAGTGTTCTAGACAATGGGGGGACTTTGTGGTGGCAGGAAGCTGTCCCAGCCCTAATTCAGGACATAAGGTGGGCTAGTTGCTGGGACAGGTCTTAGCAGACCCTCAGGGGCTTCTCATCCTTTGGAGCCTCTTTGTTGGGGTCTGCTGCCAAGCTCACTTGCATGTTGTCTAGGAAAACTTTTTTCTTTTAATTTGATTTTCTCCAGGGGACTCTTTGCATTTTTACTTTTTTTTTTTGAATGAGATAATGCATTGGAAAAAACAAGCGCTCGAGCTTCATTCATTCATTCAGCAACTGTTTCTTGAGTCCATAATGTGCTAGGAACCTGGACAGATCAGAGGGAGCCCATGGAGCTTATGGTCTGGAGGGAAGAGAGGTGTTAATGAAACTGATAAATGTGCACGTGTGATGGAGGGGGTCCTAGAAAAGACAAGTTCATGGTGGTTTGGGAGTGTTGGGTAGAGAAAAAGCTCTCAGAAGACGTGGTGGAGGGGCGAGAGCTGGAGAAAGGGTAAAAGATAACTTGGGAAGGTGTTCTAGGCTGAGGGCGCAGCATCTGCCAAGGCCCTGTGTAGGAAGGATCATGGGATTTTGAGAGAAAGCCAGACAGAGTGGTTAGAGCCAGGGAGTGAGGGAGTTTGAGGAGAAGAGTGAGGCCATAGAGGTGGACAGGGACCGACCACACAGGCCTGTGTACCAGGCTTAGGACCTTCCCTTTACCTGTGGACAGTGAAGACCCACTGGTTTTAAGCAAAGACATAATGTGATTGGGTTTGCATTCAGAGACAAATGGCTGGGCTGCAGGGCTGCAGATGGGCTAGAGGACAAAATTTTGGAGGCAGAATTGGTTGATGTCGGGGAGGAAGGCAGTGCAGAGGGGCCCCCAGGACCCAGCATGTGCATGGGGGTGAGGGAGGCACATTACTACATCACTGACTTCACCATTCCTGACCTTGAGCTCTGAAAGTATGATTCATCCCCTTATCCAGGGCTTTTGTGCCCTCTTAACAGTACATGTTTTCTCCATTCCTATTTGAATATATTTTTCTTGATGGAATTGCTAGAAGCCAACTCAAAACTGATGTGTCCTGACATCTCTGCCTGCTGGGAAATTGACCCCTGTCTCCACTCATGAGCTGGCTTCTTCCTTGTCCTGAGGGAGCTTTAAAAGAACAGTCAGCTTTACCTGCCATTTCCCTGCACCTTGGCATGCTGTCCATCTTTGGGGATGGCCTTCTGCCTTAGGGCTGAGTGGAGTTAGCTCTGGGGGCCTCTGAGAGGCCTGCACACCTTTTGGCCCTATGGCTGTCAGCCCCAGGGAAGATGGGCCTTGCCTGCCTCCATCCCTCCCCCAGGCTGTGCCCAGTTCCTGCCTCATGAGAGGGCTCACTCCTGGGATGCTGGTCCCAGCCTCCCCAGGGCAAGAGGGGGCAGCAGGCCCGAGCCAGCCCAGGACAGAGGAGGGCCCTGAGATGGGCCAACCAGCCAGCATCTGGAGGTGCAAGCTGGGGAATAGGATTCCAAACAGATGCTCGGGACCCCAGAGCCTGGGATGCCCTCTCGTCCCCTCCAGGTTCTGCTGATACTGGGCTGGGGAAGTGTGTGTTCAGGTGTGAGTACTTCCATGTATGGGATGCATGCACTGTGTGAGCTCCCCTGTGTATGAACATGGGTGTGCATCCCTCCAGGTGGGTTGGAGGTGAGCAGAGGCTGCCTGTGTTGTATATCTGAGGTGACAGCCTGACCCTTATTTCTTGGGTAGGTGGCCGGTCTGTTTCATGACCCCAGCATCGGGAACCCCATCCACATCACCATCGTGCGCCTGATCCTGCTGGAAGATGAGGAGGTGGGAAGTCACGTGACCTTACACTGGCCCCTGGGATGGGCATCGCCTGCCAGAGTCCTCCTGCCACTCACCCGAGCCGCCTTGTGTGGAAGGGCACAGCCAGGGCCTCCTTGGCCCAAGCAGTGTCATCTGTCACCCCCACCCCTGGCTGACCCTCTCTTAGGTCCCCTCTGGCAGGTGCCTCTGGGAGGGGTGGTCAGACCAGAGACTGGCCTGGGTCCCACGGGTCTGCCTGCTGCCACCTCTGGGCCTCTGTCCCCCACCTTCCTGTGGAGGAGAATTTGGCCTGACCCTTCAGAGCTCTAGGGGAGGCTTCAGTGGCTGTGCTCTCTGCCTGCAGGAGGACCTGAAGATCTCTCATCACGCAGACAACACTCTGAGGAGCTTCTGCAAGTGGCAGAAAAGCATCAACATGAAGGGGGATGCCCACCCGCTGCACCATGACACGGCCATTCTGCTCACCAGGTACTGGCAGCTGGGAGGGGAGGGGTCTGGGGTGCAGCTGGGAGAGCCTGCGTGGGAGGGAGGTGCCACCTGACCCTCGGGGAGAAGCCCCAGGAGGGGGGCAGACATGGCCCTGCTCTCAGGAGCCTCATCTGGAGGAGGGTTTCCACACCTTTGATCCAAGACAGGATTTCAATAGCACTTGGGGAGAGCTTTTTACTGTAAATATTCATTGTGAGCTGTTCATTGTGAATTCTCATGCAGTTGTCAGAAGTAATACAGGGAGGTACCGTCTACACTTCATCCAGTTTCCCACAGTGGTAACATCTGGTGTGAAAATGAAAGTGTTAGTCCCTCAGTTGTGTCCAGCTCTTGATGACTCCATGGACTATAGCCTGTCAAGCTCCTCTGTCCGTGGAATTCTCTAGGCAAGAATACTGGAATGGATAGCCATTGTCTTCTCCATGGGACCTTCCTGACTCAGGGGTTGAACCTGGCTCTCCCCTGGTGGCTTAGGTGGTAAAGAATCTGCCTGCAGCACGGGAGACCCAGGTTCGATCCCTGGGTTGGGATGATCCCCTGGAGAAGGAAATGGCAACCCACTCCAGTATTTTTGCCTGAAGAATTCCACGGACAGAGGAGCCTGGCAGGCTACAGTCCATGGGGTCGCAAAGCGCTGGACATGACTGACTGACTAACACTTTCACTCCGGTATTGCAGGCAGATTCTTTACCATCTGAGCCACCAAGAAAGCCCCCAACATCTGGCATAACTGTAGTTATATCCCAAGCAGAAAATTGACACTGATATGATCCACAGATCATACTCAGGTTTCACTAATTTTACATACACTTATTTGTGTGTGTGTTTAGTCTTCTGCAATTTTATCACGCGTGTAATTTCTGTATCCATTGCCCAGTCTAGATATGGAATGGTTCCATTAGAAGGATCTCTTGTGCTACTCTTTTATAACCAGAAAATCTTTGTCCCATACTTCCCCACTCCAACATGACCCCAACTCTGACAACTCCTAATCAGTTCAGAGGCAGTATTTTTGAACTTGAGGTGGAGTTATTAATATTTCCCTTTGCTGAGCTCCAGCAGCTTCTCACTGGGGTAGTAACCCAAATTGTCTGTGCATGCGTCTGCTCCCCAGGCCCAGAAAGGTGTCTTGTGTGAATAAGGGTCGCTGCTTCCCGAAGGCTCCTGCGCTGGTCTGAGAGCGATGGGATAAGCATCCTTCTTGCTCCCACCCTCCCTCAGAGTCAGCAGGGGTCCTTCTCTGGCCCCCTCAGCTTGGGAGGGCCTGGCTCCAGGCCAGGTCAGTCTGAGGGCCCCCTTCTCTCTGCACGTGCAGGAAGGACCTGTGTGCAGCCATGAACCAGCCCTGCGAGACCCTGGGCCTGTCCCACGTGGCGGGCATGTGCCAGCCACACCGCAGCTGCAACATCAACGAGGACACGGGCCTGCCCTTGGCCTTCACCGTGGCCCACGAGCTCGGGCACAGGTACCCTGCCACCCCCACTGCCACACTAAGAACCCAGCCTCACCTCCCAACCTGGAGGCACCAGCCAGCCAGGCTGATGGCCCATGCAGTCCCAGGGAAGGGAGCCCTGTCTTGAGGAATGAGCCCAACCTAGCCACATTCTGTCCTTGCCCTGTCCCCACCCCGCAGCCAGGCTGCTTCCCTATTACACAGGAGAGGACTAAGCCTTAAGTGGGATTGAGATGGGCCGGAAAGTCACCATGGGTCTTTGTACCTCCCTGTTGCCCTCAGCGCTTGCATCTTTGACTCTTGGTCCCTGCCACCTCCCACCGCATTCCTAATTACTCTGCGACCCTAGGCAAGCTCCCTGCCCTCTCTGGGCCTCTGTATGCTCCCTGTTGGTTGAGGGAGTTGGATTCAGGGATGTGAAAGGCTCCCTCTGTTGGACACTTCTGTGTAAGGCTGTTGTGCCTAAGCATGGCCCCTGCCCTCAGCCATCTGTGCCTGGACTGTTTAGCTGTGAGTATGGCAGCATCTTAGATGGTCTGGGAGCCCACGAGGGCAGGCTTACAGAGAGCACTATTGGTCAGAGGGGTTGGCTCATCACTGAGGACTGAGTGAGATAGTGTTTCTGAAAAGAGCTTAGTATGATGCCTGGCACATAGGAAGAGCTCAGCACACATAATTATTTTCGTGTCTTTCCAAGGATGGTCTCCGAGACCTTTCCTGTGGCGTGGCAGCTCGGACTCCCTAACTCCACTGCACAGCCTTGAGATAGGACCTGGGGTGGGGAGGAACCCTGTCAGACTGTTCTTGGTGCCAGTGAGGCTGCGGGGGCCACCGTGGGCCCCCTGGGTGCCACCTGGCTGGCCGTTGTTGGCCAGCTCAGCCCAGACGCTCGGCTGCTCTGTGGTCCCTGGTGTTCAGTTCAGGATCAGCTGCTGGAGGGCCCCGGGCAGCTGGTTGTCACACCCACGTTTTACCTTAAGGAAACAGAGGCTCAGAGGTGGGGTGTGACTTTCCCCCGGCCACACGGTGGTTTGGTGGCAGAGCCAGGACCCGGCACCTCGCAGACCCCTGAGGGAGGGAGTGGGCTGGCGGGCTTCCCGCCGGCTCACCCGCCCCTGGGGCCTGTGCTCTCACACAGTTTTGGCATTCAGCATGACGGAAGCGGCAATGACTGTGAGCCCGTTGGGAAACGGCCTTTCATCATGTCTCCACAGCTCCTGTACGACGCTGCGCCTCTCACCTGGTCCCGCTGCAGCCGCGAGTACATCACCAGGTTCCTCGAGTAAGTCTCTCCCAGCCCCGGGCCTCGTCGAGCCGCTCAGGTCGAGGTCTGCCGGGGCAGCACCTTGAAGGATGCGCGGGAGTCCACAGAAGTATAGCGGGGAGAGGAGTGGGGTGTTCCTGGTACAGGAGGCATTGGTAAAGGCATGAGGACGCGAGGAGCGCAGGGTGGTTTTCAGAGCACTGCAGGATGTTAAGTGAGGCTACAGGAGCCAAAGCAGGGCAGGAAAGGAAGGTGGAGGAGGTGCAGAGCTGGCCGTGTGGCCGGTGGGGGCCAGTGAAAAGCGGGAAAGAAAGTGCCCTTGAAGGCACTGAAATACATGGCTTTACCTTTCTATTGTGTTCTCTTAATTTGCTGCTGCTAAGTCGCTTCAGTCGTGTCTGACTCTGTGCGACGCTATGGTATTTCAAATTTTACTATTTAATGTTTTAAGTAAAGACAAAACATTTAAATGATTAGTGCAAGTTTTTTTTTATTGAGATAAAGTTGATGTGCCATATTATATATTTTCAGATGTACAACCGTGATTTACCGTTTTTAAAGGTTATATTCCATTTATAGTTATAAAATGTTGGCTGTATTTCCTATGCTGTACTATATATCCTGGAGGGCATGGCAGCCCACTCCAGTATTCTTGCCTGGAGACTCCCATAGACTGAGGAGCCTGGTGGGCT
This sequence comes from Bubalus kerabau, assembly GCF_029407905.1. NCBI lineage: Eukaryota > Metazoa > Chordata > Mammalia > Artiodactyla > Bovidae > Bubalus > Bubalus kerabau. The sequence continues at coordinate 30,934,874 of NC_073642.1, forward strand.
ACAATCCAGAGGGTCACAAAGAGTTGGACACAACTGAAAGCACCTTAACATGCATGCACACGCACAATATATCCTTGTAATTTTATGCATCATAGCTTGTACTTCTTAATCCCCTGTCCCTAACTTGCCCCTCCTCCCTTCCCTCTTCTCACTGGTAACCACTAGTTTATTCTCTCATCTGATTCTTTTTTTGTTGTAATCATTATTTGTTTTATTTTTTAGATTCCATATGTGAGTGATATCATACAGTATTTGTCTTTCTCCATCTGACATTTCTCTAAGCATAAAATCTTTAAGTCCATCCATGTTGTTGCAAATGGCAAAATTTCATGCCTTTTGTGGCTGAGCAGTATTCCGTTATCTGCTACATATTCTTTATCCATTCATCTGTTCGTGGACAGTTTGTTTCCATATCTTTGCTGTTATAAGTGGGGCTGCTATGAACACTGATGTGCATGTATCTTTTCAAATTAGTGTTTTCATTTTTTTCCCCGTATATACCCGGAGTAGAATTGCTGGGTCACGCGGTAGTTCTGTTTTTCACTTTTTGAGCCATACTGCTTTCCACACTGGCTGCACCAATTTACAGTCCTGCCAACAGTGCACAAGGGTCCTCTTTTCTCCATATCTTTGCCAACGTTTGTTATTTGTGTTCTCTCTGATGATAGACCTTGTGAGGTGTGAGGTGATGCCTTGTTTTGGTTTTAATTTCTCTGATGATTAATGATGTTAAACCTTTTTTCATGTGTCTTCTTTGGAAAAATATATATTCAGGTCTTCTGCACATATTTTTAATCTGGTTGTTTTTTTTTTGACATTGACTGGTATAAACTGTTAACATATTTTCAATATTAACTCCTTCTCAGTCATGTCTTACAAATATTTTCTCCCATCCAAAGGTTGTCTTTTCATTTTGTTGATAGTTTCTTTCACTGAGTGAAAGCTTTTAAGTTTAATTAGGTCTCGTTTGTTTATTTTTATTTACTTTGCTTTAGGAGACAGATCCAAAAAAATTATTGCTACAATTTATGTCAAAGGGTGTTCTGCTTATGTTTTCTTCTGGGAGTTTTATGGTTTCCCGTACTACATTTAGGTCCTTAATCCATTTTGAGTTTATTTTTTGTACATGGCTTGAGACAGATGTTCTAATTTCATTCTTTTACATGTAGCTATCCAGTTTTCCCAGTACCATTTACTGAAGTGACTGTTTTTCTATTGTATATTCTTGATTCCTTTATTGAAATTAATTGACCATAGGTGTGTGGCTTTATTTCTGGGCTCTCTGTTCTGTTGATCTGTATGTCTGTTTTTGTGCCAGTATCATACTGTTTTTTAAAAAATTTTATTAAAGTATAATTGATTTATGTGTTTAATTTCTGATATATAGCACAGTGAATCAGTTATACATATATATATATTCTTTTTCTTTCTTGGGTTTCTCTTACCTTGGGTGTGGGGTATCTCTTCACGGCTGCTCCAGCAAAGCGCAGCCATTGCTCCTTACCTTGGACAAGGGGTATCTCCTCACCGCTGCTCTTCCTGACTTTCAACATGGGATAGCTTCTCTAGGCCATCCTGTGCCCACACAGCATCAGAGGGCAGACACACTGAAACCATACTCACAGAAAACTAGTCAATCTAATCACACTAGGACCACAGCCTTCTCTAACTCAATGAAACTAAGCCATGCCCGTGGGGCAACCCAAGATGGGCGGGTCATGGTGGAGAGATCTGACAGAATGTGGTCCACTGGAGAAGGGAATGGCAAACCACTTCAGTATTCTTAGCTTGAGAACCCCATGAACAGTATGAAAAGGCAAAATGATAGGATACTGAAAGAGAAACTCCCCAGGTCAGTAGGTACCCAATATGCTACTGGAGATCAGTGGGGAAATAACTCCAGAAAGAATGAAGGGATGGAGCCAAAGCAAAAACAATACCCAGCTGTGGATGTGACTGGTGATAGAAGCAAGGTCCAATCCTGTAAAGAGCAATATTGCGTAGGAACCTGGAATGTCAGGTCCATGAATCAAGGCAAATTGGAAGTGGTCAAACAAGAGATGGCAAGAGTGAGTGTAGACATTCTAGGAATCAGCGAACTAAAATGGACTGGAATGGGTGAATTTAACTCAGATGACCATTATATCTACTACTGTGGGCAGGAATCCCTCAGAAGAAATGGAGTAGCCATCATGGTCAACAAAAGAGTCTGATATGCAGTACTTGGATGCCATCTCAAAAATGACAGAATGATCTCTGTTCGTTTCCAAGGCAAACCATTCACAGTAATCCAAGTCTATGCCCCAACCAGTAATACTGAAGAAGCTGAAGTTGAACGGTTCTATGAAGACCTACAAGACCTTTTAGACCTAACACCCAAAAAAGACGTCCTTTTCATTATAGGGGACTGGAATGCAAAAGTAGGAAGTCAAGAAACACCTGGAGTAACAGGCAAATTTGGCCTTGGAATACGGAATGAAGCAGGGCAAAGACTAATAGAGTTTTGCCAAGAAAATGCACTGGTCATAAAAAACACCCTCTTCCAACAACACAAGAGAAGACTCTACACATGGACATCACCAGATGGTCAACACCGAAATCAGATTGATTATATTCTTTGCAGCCAAAGATGGAGAAGCTCTATACAGTCAGCAAAAACAAGACCAGGAGCTGACTGTGGCTCAGATCATGAACTCCTTATTGCCAAATTCAGACTTAAATTGAAGAAAGTAGGGAAAACCACTAGACCATTCAGGTATGACCTAAATCAAATCCCTTATGATTATACAGTGGAAGTGAGAAATAGATTTAAGGGACTAGATCTGATAGATAGAGTGCCTGATGAACTATGGAATGAGGTTCATGACATTGTACAGGAGACAGGGATCAAGACCATCCCCATGGAAAAGAAATGCAAAAAAGCAAAATGGCCGTCTGGGGAGGCCTTACAAATAGCTGTGAAAAGAACAGGAGCAAAAAGCAATGGAGAAAAGGAAAGATATAAACATCTGAATGCAGAGTTCCAAAGAATAGCGAGAAGAGATAAGAAAGCCTTCCTCAGCGATCAGTGCAAAGAAATAGAGGAAAACAACAGAATGGGGAAGACTAGAGATCTCTTCAAGAAAATCAGAGATACCAAAGGAACATTTCATGCAAAGATGGGCTCGATAAAGGACAGAAATGGTATGGACCTAACAGAAGCAGAAGATATTAAGAAGAGGTGGCAAGAATACACAGAAGAACTGTACAAAAAAGATCTTCATGACCCAGATAATCACGATGGTGTGATCACTGACCTAGAGCCAGACATCCTGGAATGTGAAGTCAAGTGGGCCTTAGAAAGCATCACTATGAACAAAGCTAGTGGAGGTGATGAATTCCAGTTGAGCTATTTCAAATCCTGAAAGATGATGCTGTGGAAGTGCTGCACTCAATATGCCAGCAAATGTGGAAAACTCAGCAGTGGCCACAGGACTGGAAAAGGTCAGTTTTCATTCCAATCCCAAAGAAAGGCAATGCCAAAGAATGCTCAAACTACCGCACAATTGCACTCATCTCACATGCTAGTAAAGTAATGCTCAAAATTCTCCAAGCCAGGCTTCAGCAATATGTGAACCGTGAACTTCCTGGTGTTCAAGCTGGTTTTAGAAAAGGCAGAGGAACCAGAGATCAAATTGCCAACATCCTCTGGATCATCAAAAAAGCAAGAGAGTTCCAGAAAAGCATCTATTTCTGCTTTATTGACTATGCCAAAGCCTTTGACTGTATGGATCACAATCAACTGTGGAAAATTCTGAAAGAGATGGGAATACCAGACCACCTGATCTGCCTCTTGAGAAATTTGTATGCAGGTCAGGAAGCAACAGTTAGAACTGGACATGGAACAACAGACTGGTTCCAAATAGGAAAAGGAGTACGTCAAGGCTGTATATTGTCACCCTGTTTATTTAACTTCTATGCAGAGTACATCATGAGAAATGCTGGACTGGAAGAAACACAAGCTTGCATCAAGATTGCCAGGAGAAATATCAATAACTTCAGATATGCAGATGACACAACCCTTATGGCAGAAAGTGAAGAGGAAGTCAAAAGCCTCTTGATGAAGGTGAAAGAGGAGAGTGAAAAAGTTGGCTTAAAGCTCAACATTCAGAAAACGAAGATCATGGCATCCGGTCCCATCACTTCATGGGAAATAGATGGGGAAACAGTGTCAGACTTTATTTTTCTGGGCTCCAAAATCACTGCAGATGGTGACTGCAGCCATGAAATTAAAAGACGCTTACTCTTTGGAAGGAAAGTTATGACCAACCTAGATAGCATATTCAAAAGCAGAGACATTACTTTGCCAACAAAGGTTCGTCTAGTCAAGGCTATGGTTTTTCCAGTGGTCATGTATGGATGTGAGAGTTGGACTGTGAAGAAAGCTGAGCACTGAAGAATTGATGCTTTTGAACTGTGGTGTTGGAGAAGACTCTTGAGAGTCCCTTGGACTGCAAGGAGATCCAACCAGTCCATTCTGAAGGAAATGAGTCCTGGGATTTCTTTGGAAGGAATGATGCTAAAGCTGAAACTCCAGTACTTTGGCCACCTCATGCGAAGAGTTGGCTCATTGGAAAAGACTCTGATGCTGGGAGGGATTGGGGGCAAGAGGAGAAGGGGACGACAGAGGATGAGATGGCTGGATGGCATCACTGACTCGATGGACGTGAGTCTGAGTGAACTCTGGGAGTTGGTGATGGACAGGGAGGCCTGGTGTGCTGCGATTCATGGGGTCGCAAAGAGTTGGACACGACTGAGCGACTGATCTGATCTGATCTGATATTCTTTTTCATATTCTCTTCCATTATGGTTTATCAGAGGGTATTGAATATAGTTCCTTGGCCTATGTGGTGGGACCTTGTTGTTTATCCATCCCGTATATATGATAGTTTGTATCTGCCTGTCTCAAACTCCCAGTCTTTTCTCCCCCATGTCCCCTCCCCTCTAACCATAAATCTGTTATCTCTGTCTGTGAGTCTGTTTCTGTAGATATGTTCAGTTGTGTTGTATTTTAGATTCCACATACAAATGATATCATATGGCATTTATCTTTCTCTTTCTGAATTACTAGTGTAATAATCTGTAGGTATATCTATGTTGCTGCAAATGGCATTATTTCATTCATTTGTTTAATTTTGCTTTTGTTTCCATTGCTTTGGAGACTGACATAAGAAGACATTGGTAATGGTTTTGCCTGTGTTCTCTTCTAGGAGTTTAATGGTGTCATCTCTTATATTTCAGTCTTTAAGCTATTTTGAGTTTATTTTTGTGTATGGTGACAGGGTGTGTTCTCACGTCATTGATTTGTGTGTGGTTGTCCAACTTTCCCATCAGCACTTGCTGAAGAGACTATCTTTCCTCCATTGTATATTCTTGCCTCCTTTGTCAAAGATTAATTGGCCATGGGTGTGTGGCTTTATTTCTGGGCTCTCTATTCTCTTCTGTTGATCCATTCTCTTCTGTGCCAATACCATGCTGTTTTGATTACTGTAGCTTTGTCGTATTATTCAAAGCCTGGGAAGGTTATACCTCCAGCTTTGTTCTTTTTACTCAGAATTGCTTTGGTAATTGAGTCTTTCATGGTTCCATATAAATTTTAGGATTTTTTGTTCTAGTTCTGTGAGGAATGTCATGAGTAATTTGATAAGTATCACATTACATCTATAGATTGCTTTGGGTAGTAGAGTGGCCATTTTATTATTTTTTTTTTAATTTTATTTTATTTTTAAACTTTACATAATTGTATTAGTTTTGCCAAATATCAAAATGAATCCGCCACAGGTATACATGTGTTCCCCATCCTGAACCCTCCTCCCTCCTCCCTCCCCATACCATCCCTCTGGGTCATCCCAGTGCACCAGCCCCAAGCATCCAGTATCGTGCATTGAACCTGGACTGGCAACTCGTTTCATACATGATATTTTACATGTTTCAATGCCATTCTCCCAAATCTTCCCACCCTCTCCCTCTCCCACAGAGTCCATAAGACTGTTCTATACATCAGTGTCTCTTTTGCTGTCTCGTACACAGGGTTATTGTTACCATCTTTCTAAATGCCATATATATGCGTTCGTATACTGTATTGGTGTTTTTCTTTCTGGCTTACTTCACTCCGTATAATAGGCTCCAGTTTCATCCACCTCATTAGAACTGATTCAAATGTATTCTTTTTAATGGCTGAGTAATACTCCATTGTGTATATGTACTATAGCTTTCTTATCCATTCATCTGCTGATGGGCATCTAGGTTGCTTCCATGTCCTGGCTATTATAAACAGTGCTGCAATGAACATTGGGGTACACGTGTCTCTTTCCCTTCTGGTTTCCTCAGTGTGTATGCCCAGCAGTGGGATTGCTGGATCATAAGGCAGTTCTATTTCCAGTTTTTTAAGGAATCTCCACACTGTTCTCCATAGTGGCTGTACTAGTTTGCATTCCCACCAACAGTGGAAGAGGGTTCCCTTTTCTCCACACCCTCTCCAGCATTTATTACTTGTAGACTTTTGGATCACAGCCATTCTGACTGGTGTGAAATGGTACCTCATAGTGGTTTTGATTTGCATTTCTCTAATAATGAGTGATGTTGAGCATCTTTTCATGTGTTTGTTAGCCATCTGTATGTCTTCTTTGGAGAAATGTCTATTTAGTTCTTTGGCCCATTTTTTGATTGGGTCATTTATTTTTCTGGAGTTGAGCTGTAGGAGTTGCTTGTATATTCTCGAGATTAGTTGTTTGTCAGTTGCTTCATTTGCTATTATCTTCTCCCATTCTGAAGGCTGTCTTTTCACCTTGCTAATAGTTTCCTTTGATGTGCAGAAGCTTTTAAGGTTAATTAGGTCCCATTTGTTTATTTTTGCTTTTATTTCCAATATTCTGGGAGGTGGGTCATAGAGGATCCTGCTGTGATGTATGTCAGAGAGTGTTTTGCCTATGTTCTCCTCTAGGAGTTTTATAGTTTCTGGTCTTACATTGAGATCTTTAATCCATTTTGAGTTTATTTTTGTGTATGGTGTTAGAAAATGTTCTAGTTGCATTCTTTTACAAGTGGTTGACCAGATTTCCCAGCACCACTTTTTAAAGAGATTGTCTTTAATCCATTGTATATTCTTGCCTCCTTTGTCAAAGATAAGGTGTCCATATGTGCGTGGATTTATCTCTGGGCTTTCTATTTTGTTCCATTGATCTATATTTCTGTCTTTGTGCCAGTACCATACTGTCTTGATAACTGTGGCTTTGTAGTAGAGCCTGAAGTCAGGCAGGTTGATTCCTCCAGTTCCATTCTTCTTTCTCAAGATCGCTTTGGCTATTCGAGGTTTTTTGTATTTCCATACAAATTGTGAAATTATTTGTTCTAGCTCTGTGAAGAATACTGTTGGTAGCTTGATAGGGATTGCATTGAATCTATAAATTGCTTTGGGTAGTATATAGAGTGGCCATTTTAATGGTATTCTTCCAATCCAAGAGCTTGGGCTATCTTTCCATTTCTATGAATCATCTTCAATTTCCTTTACGAATGTGTTTTAGTTTTCAGCATTTAAGTCTTTTCACATTCTTGGTGAGATTTATTCCTAAGTATTGATTTTTTAAAATATGATTTTAAAAGAAATTTTTGTTTATATTCTTTTTCTAATATTTCATTGTTAGTGTAAAGAAGTGCAAACAATTTCCATTGTTTTCCATACTTTTGTATCCTGCTACCTTGCCAAATTTGTTTATCAGTTCTCATATTTTTTGTGTGGATTTTCTGTATATACTATCATGTCATCTGCAGATGATAACAATTTTACCTCTTCCTTCTGAATTTGAATACCTTTTATTTCTTTTTCTTATCTGATTCCTGCAGCTGGATTTCCAATACTATATTGAATAGAAGTGATAAGAGTGGGTATACTTGTCTTGTTCCAGATTTTCATGGGAAGACTTTCAGCTTTTCAATGTTGAATATTATATTGGCTGTGGGTTTGTCATAAATATTAATAGTTTTATTATGTTGAGATATGTTCCGTCTATACCCACTTTTGTAAGGACTTGTATCGTGAGTGGATGTTGAATTTTATAAAATGCTTTTTTTGCATCTATTATGGTGATCATGTGGTTTTTGCCCTCTGTTGATGTGTGTGTCACATTGATTTGCATGTGCTGAACTATCCTTGTGACCCTGGGATGAATCCAACTTGACATTGGTGCATGATGTTTTTTTTATGTGTTGTTGGTTTTGGTTTGCTAATATTTTCTTGAGAATTTTTGCATCTAATATTCATCAAAAATATTGACCTGTAATTTTCTTTTTTGGTATTGTCTTTGGTTTTGGTATTGGGTTGATGGTGGCTTCATAGAATGTCTTTGGGAGTTTTCCTTCCTCTTCAGTCTTTTGGAAGAGTTTGAGAAGGATTGGCATAAGTTTTTCTTTGTATGTTTGGTAGAATTCACCTGTGAAGCCATCTGGTCCTGTGCCCTTGTTTGTAGGGAGTTGTTGTTGTTTTTATAGATTACAAGTGCTATTTCACTTCTAGTGATCAGTCTATTCTGTTTCTTTTTGATTCAGCTTTGGTGGGCTGAGTTCTTCTAGAAAGTTGTCCGTTTCTTATAAGTTGTAGACTTTGTTGGCATATAATTGCTCATACTTCTGTAGTATTGATTGTGATTTCTCCCCTTTCATTTATTTTGTTTCTGTCATCTGTCTTCTTGGTGAGCATGGCCAGAGGTTTGTTAATTTTGTTTACCCTTTCAAAGAAGCAGCTCTTGGTTTCATTGATTTTTTTCCCCTGCTTTTAAAAAAAACTTAATTTTCTCTCTGACATTTATTAGTTCCTTCCTTCTGCTGGCTTTAGGTTTTGTTTGCTCTTTTTCTAATTCTTTTAGATGATGAGTTACGTTGTTTACTTGAGATTTGTCTTGTTTCTTTAAAAAGGCCTTTATCACTATGAACTTCCCTCTAAGAACTGTTTTTTGCTGCATCTCATAGATTTATTATGGTTGTGTTTTCATTGTCATTTGCCTCAAGGTTTTACATTTCCTTTTGATTTCATTGTTGACGTACTGGTTTTTTCAGTTCAGTTCAGTTCAGTTGCTCAGTTGTGTCCAACTCTTTGCGACCCCATGAATCGCAGCACTCCAGGCCTCCCTGTCCATCACCAACTCCCAGAGTTCACTGAGACTCATGTCCATCGAGTCAGTGATGCCATCCAGCCATCTCATCCTCTGTCGTCCCCTTCTCCTCTTGCCCCCAATCCCTCCCAGTATCAGAGTCTTTTCCAATGAGTCAGCTCTTCGCATGAGGTGGCCAAAGTGTTGGAGTTTCAGCTTTAGCATCATTCCTTCCAAAGAAATCCCAGGGCTGATCTCCTTGCAGTCCAAGGGACTCGCAAGAGTCTTCTCCAACACCACAGTTCAAAAGCATCAATTCTTCGGTGCTCAGCTTTCTTCACAGTCCAACTCTCACATCCATACATGACCACTGGAAAAACCATAGCCTTGACTAGACGGACCTTTGTTGGCAAAGTAATGTCTCTGCTTTTGAATATGCTATCTAGGTTGGTCATAACTTTTCTTCCAAGGAGTAAGCATCTTTTAATTTCATGGCTGCAATCACCATCTGCAGTGATTTTGGAGCCCAGAAAAATAAAGTCTGACACTGTTTCCACTGTTTCCCCATCTATTTCCCATGAAGTGATAGGACCAGATGCCATGATCTTTGTTTTCTGAATGTTGAGCTTTAAGCCAACTTTTTCACTCTCCTCTTTCACCTTCATCAAGAGGCTCTTCAGTTCCTCTTCACTTTCTGCCATAAGGGTTGTGTCATCTGCATATCTGAGGTTATTGATATTTCTCCTGGCAATCTTGATGCAAGCTTGTGCTTCTTCCAGCCCAGATACTCTGCATATAAGTTAAATAAGCAAGGTGACAATATATAGCCTTGACATACTCCTTTCCCTATTTGGAACCAGTCTGTTGTTCCATGTCCAGTTCTAACTGTTGCTTCCTGACCTGCATACAAATTTCTCAAGAGGCAGGTCAGGTGGTCTGGTATTCCCATCTCTTTCAGAATTTTCCACAGTTGTTGTGATCCACACAGTCAAAGGCTTTGGCATAGTCAATAAAGCAGAAATAGATGTTTTTCTAGAACTCTTGCTTTTTCCATGATCCAGCAAATGTTGGCAATTTGATCTCTGGTTCCTCTGCCTTTTCTAAAACCAGCTTGAACATCTTGAAGTTCACGGTTCACGTATTGCTGAAGCCTGGCTTGGAGAATTTTGAGCATTACTTTACTAGCATGTGAGATGAGTGCAATTGTGCGGTAGTTTGAGCATTCTTTGGCATTGCCTTTCTTTGGGATTGGAATGAAAACTGACCTTTTCCAGTCCTGTGGCCACTGCTGAGTTTTCCACATTTGCTGGCATATTGAGTGCAGCACTTTCACAGCATCATCTTTCAGGATTTGAAATAGCTCAACTGGAATTCCATCACCTCCACTAGCTTTGTTCATAGTGATGCTTTCTAAGGCCCACTTGACTTCACATTCCAGGATGTCTGGCTCTAGGTCAGTGATCACACCATCGTGATTATCTGGGTCATGAAGATCTTTTTTGTACAGTTCTTCTGTGTATTCTTGCCACCTCTTCTTAATATCTTCTGCTTCTGTTAGGTCCATACCATTTCTGTCCTTTATCGAGCCCATCTTTGCATGAAATGTTCCCTTAGTATCTCTGATTTTCTTGAAGAGATCTCTAGTCTTTCCCATTCTATTGTTTTCCTCTATTTCTTTGCATTGATCTCTGAAGAAGGCTTTCTTATCTCTTTGGAACTCTGTATTCAGATGCTTATATCTTTCCTTTTCTCCTTTGCTTTTCACTTCTCTTCTTTTCACAGCTATTTGTAAGGCCTCCCCAGACAGCCATTTTGCTTTTTTGCATTTCTTTTCCATGGGGATGGTCTTGATCCCTGTCTCCTGTACAATGTCATGAACCTCAGTCCATAGTTCATCAGGCACTCTATCTATCAGATCTAGTCCCTTAAATCTATTTCTCACTTCCACTGTATAATCATAAGGGATTTGATTTAGGTCATACTTGAATGGTCTAGTGGTTTTCCCTACTTTCTTCAATTTAAGTCTGAATTTGGCAATAAGGAGTTCCTATGCAATATTGCTCTTTACAGCATCGGACCTTGCTTCTATCACCAGTCACATCCACAATTGGGTATTGTTTTTGCTTGAGCTCCATCTGAGCCACAGTCAGCTCCTGGTCTTGTTTTTGCTGACTGTATAGAGCTTCTCCATCTTTGGCTGCAAAGAATATAATCAGTCTGATTTCAGTGTTGACCATCTGGTGATGTCCATGTTTAGAGTCTTCTCTTGTGTTGTTGGAAGAGGGTGTTTGTTATGACCAGTGTGTTCTCTTGGCAAAATTCTATTAGCCTTTGCCCTGCTTCATTCCGTATTCCAAGGCCAAATTTGCCTGTTACTCCAGGTGTTTCTTGACTTCCTACTTTTGCATTCCAGTCCCCTATAATGAAAAGGACGTCTTTTTTGGGTGTTAGTTCTAAAAGGCTTTGTAGGTCTTCATAGAACTGTTCAACTTCAGCTTCAGCTTTACTGGTTAGGGCATAGACTTGGATTACTGTGATATTGAATGATTTGCCTTAGAAAGGAACAGAGATCATTCTGTCGTTTTTGAGATGGCATCCAAATACTGCATTTCAGACTCTTTTTTTTGACCATGATGGCTACTCCATTTCTTCTGAGGGATTCCTGCCTGCAGTAGTAGATATAATGGTCATCTGAGTTAAATTCACCCATTCCAGCCCATCTTAGTTCACTGATTCCTAGAATGTCGATGTTCACTCTTGTCATCTCCTATTTGACCACTTCCAATTTGCCTTGATTCATGGACCTGACATTTCAGGTTCCTATGCAATATTGCTCTTTACATCATCAGACCTTGCTTTTATCACCAGTCACATCCACAACTGGGTGTTGTTTTTGCTTTGGCTCCATCCCTTCATTCTTTCTGGAGTTATTTCTCCACTGATCTCCAGTAGCATATTGGGCACCTACTGACCTGGGGAGTTTCTCTTTCAGTATCCTATCATTTTGCCTTTTCATACTGTTCATGGGGATTTCAAGGCAAGAATACTGAAGTGGTTTGCCATTCCCTTCTCCAGTGGACCACATTCTGTCAGACCTCTCTACCATGACCTGCGCGTCTTGGATGGCTCCATGGGCATGGCTTAGTTTCATTGAGTTAGAGAAGGCTGTGGTCCTAGTGTGATTAGATTGACTAGTTTTCTGTAAGTATGGTTTCAGTGTGTCTGCCCTCTGATGCCCTCTTGCAACACCTACCATCTTACTTGGGTTTCTCTTACCTTGGACGAGGGGGTATCTCCTCAATGCCGCCCCTCCTGACCTTGAACGTGAAGTAGCTCCTCTCGGCCCTCCTGCGCCCGCGCAGCCACTCCTCCTTGGACGTGAGGTAGCTCCTCCCAGACGCTGCCCCTGACCTCGGACGCAGGGTAGCTCCTCTCGGCCGCCAACCCTGACTCAGACGCGGGGTAGCTCCTCTTGGCCACCACTCCTCAGGCATGGGGTCCTCCCAGCTTCTGCCCCTGACCTTGGACGTGGGGTAGCTCCTCTCGGCCGCGTTTGTGCACCGTCGCAGTCGCCCATGCTTAGAGTTTTTAGTATTGCTGCTATATTCTTTTAGTTTTTGCTTGTCTGAGAAATTCTTTATCTTTCCTTCTATTCTAAATGATAATTTTGCTGAGTAGAGTATCCTAGGTTGCAGATTTTTCTCTTTCAGGACTTTGAATATATCTTGCCATTCTCATCTGGCCTGCAACATTTCTGTAGAGAAATCAGTTCATATCCTCATGGGGGTTCTTTTGTAATTTAACTCTTTTTCTCTTGATGCCTTTAGAATTCTCTCTTGAACTTTTACTGTTTTAATTGAAATATGTCTTGGTGTAGGTCTGTTTGGATTCATTTTGTTTGGAACCCTCTGTGCTTCCTGAACCTGGATATCTGTCTCCTTCAGGTTTGGAATGTTTTCAACCATAATTTCTTCAAATATATTTTCAGGCTTCTTTGCTCTGTCTTCTCCTCCTGGGAGCCCTCTGGGAGTTATGTATAGATTGGCACACTCTTTGTTATCCCATAGACTCTTATTATATTGCTTTCATTTTTTTCGTTTGGCTTTCTGTCTGCTGTTCTGATTGGGCAATTTACATTATTTTATCTTCCAGATCACATATTTGTTCTTCTGCATTATTCATTCTGCTACTCATTGCCTTTAGCTTAGCTTTCATCTTGGCAAATGAGTTCTCTATTTTTTCCTTGATTCCTTTTTATAATTTCTAATTCATTTTTTACTGTAACTTGCATTTCTATCAATAATCCTTCTTAGTTCCTTCAATATTATCATTATCTTCTTTTTAAACTCAGTGTCTATTAGACTGAAGAAATCTGTTTCATTGTTTTTTCAGGAGAATTCTCTTAATCTTTGAATTTGGAATGGTCCCTCTGCATCTTTGTTTTACCTGTATTTCTCTTGCTCTATGAGTTTAGGAGAAACCATAATCTGTTGTAGTCTTAAAAGGCTGTTTTTGTGTGGGAGGCTGTGTAGCCTGGGTGGGTTTAATATTTTTGGTGCAAGGACTGTTTTTAGTATGGATCCCTACCACCTCTTTCCTTAGTATGTGCTGGCCATTATCCCCTTGATAAGAGGTGTGACTGGTGTTGTCTTCAGAGCCTGCACTGGATGTTGAGCTCCTCTGCTCTGTGTTTGTTACTGCCCTGTTCAACTGCTCCCTAATTATTGGAGTAGAAGCCAATAATGTTTCTGAGCTGCAGTGCAAGGTATGTGAGTTTGGAGCACTCCCACTGGCAGAGGAGCCACTGAGTTTTGCTCTGCCAGAACTGTCCACTGGTGGGCATGCTCTATTATGTAACCCATTGTGGGGGATCAAAAGTCCACTGTTGGCACTGCGCTTGGCCCCGCCTCAACCATGGGAATGCCAGCAGTCAACCCTGGTGTTTCTCAGGTGTTGTTTTCACAAGGCCTCCAGCACAGATCCAAGAAGTCAGGTCCCAGGACTGCAGTAATCATGTACATGGACTCGCTGAGGGAGCTATGGAGGCAACTCAGATCCTGGCCCAGCCCAGCCCCACAGCATGTGCCCACAAAACCCACAACTCCTCAGGCCAGACCTCCCAGCCACAGGAGCACCCACTGTCTGCTTGAATGTCCTGTAGGTGCTGAATTTTCCAAGCTGGCAGCAGAGGTGTAAATCTGCAGCTCACACAGCCAGGGAGAGATTTCAGCCCTGCTTTATAAGTTATGTGGTCCTTAGGGCTTACCTATGATTTCAGCCCCACCTCTGCACATGGGAAACTCACTGGCACCTGGTGTGTGGGAGCCCACTGAGGTGGTGGCTAGGGTGTGATAGCCTGCCCAGGTGGTGGCCAGAGCATCGGAGCCAGCCAAGGCAGTGTTTGGGTTATGTGGACTCACCCAGGCTGGAGCCCACCCAGGTGGCAGCTGGGGCATGGAGAAATAAGCTGCAAGGGCAGCCCTGCCCCTCCCTTCACATGCCACTTAAATGTGGCACATTGCTTCTATGGTGGGCCCAGGCTTTTTCTGCAGACAACCTGGTTGTATCTGTACCACGCTCCAGCCACTTCAGGCTACTTCCACACAGCCAAGACCAGTCCTTTTTCCAGATCTGTCCTCTAAACCCCAAGTTTCAGCACCAGCCCCTGCCCATACCATAGGATGCTTGTCTCAGGCTGGAGCATGCAGGCTGGTTGCATTGTCTATGTAGGTCTTTCTGTTCTGCCTGCCACAAACCAGTTGTTATACTCTCCTCTGAGCCTGCGTAGCTCCCTTTCTGTCCCCATTGATCTTCCTGAAGGTGAGGGGGGCTTCCCAGGGTGTTGGACTCTGTCCTCTTTTACTGTTCCCTCCCAGGGGTGCAGGTTGCATCCTGCTTCCTTTTCTCCTCCTCCCCCCATCATCTTACCCAGTTATGTGGAGATCTTTCCTGTCCCTTCAGGTGTTTGAGGTCTTCTGCTAGTGTTCAGGGGGGATTCCCAGGTGTCACTAGTGGTATAGAACTTGCCTGCCAATGCAGGAGACATAAGAGAGCTGGGTTCAATCGCTGGGTCAGGAAGATACGCTGAAGAAGGGCATGGCAACCCACTCCAGTATTCTTGCCTGGAGAATCCCAAGGACAGAGGAGCCTGGAGGGCTATGGTCCATAGGGTTGCAAAGACTCAGACACAACTGAAGCAACTTAGCACAGCACAGCTAGTGTTCAGTAGGTATTCTGTGAGAATTATTTCATATGTAGATATATTTTTGATGTATTTGGGGCAGGAGCTGAGTTCCACATCCTTCTACTCGACCATCTTAATTCCTATCCCAGTACCATACTGTTTTGATTACTGTAGTTTTGTAGTATAGTCTGCAGTCAATGAGTATGATCTCCAGCTCTGTTCTTTCTCAAGATTATTTTGGCTATTTGAGGTCTTTTGTGTTTCCATACAAATGCTAAAATTATTCTAGTTTTGTGATAAATGCCATTGGTATTTTGGCAGAGATTGCATTGAATCTGTAGATTGCCTTGGATAGTATGATCATTTTAACAATACTGATTCTAACCTATGAACATGATGTATCTCTCCATCTGTTTGTGTCATCTTCAATTTCTTTCATCAGTGTCTTATTTTATGGGTACAAGTTTTTTACCTCCTTAAGTAGGTTTATTACTAGATATTTTATCCTTTTTGATGTGATGATAAATTGCTTTCCTTAATTTTTTGTGATAATTTATTGTTACTGTATAGAAATGCAACAGATTGCTTGATATTAATTTTGTATCTTGCAGCTTTACCAAATTCATTGATGAGCTCTAGTAGTTTATTTGGTGGCATCTTAAGGATTTTTCTGTATATAGTGTCTTGTCATCTGCAAACAGTGCCTGTTTTCTTTTTTTCAATTTGAATTACTTTTATTCCTTTTTCTTATGTGATTGCTGTGGCTGGGACTTCCAGTACTATGTTGAATAAATGTGGAGAGAGTGGGTATCCTTGTCTTATTCCTGATCTTAGAGGGAATACATTCAGTTTTTCACCATTGAGTATGATGTTAGCAATGGGTTTGTTGTTTATGGTCTTCATTATGTTGAGTTATATCGCCAACTCGATGGACATGAGTTACAGCAAGTTCCGGGCATTGGTGATAAGAGAAGCCTGGCATGCTTCAGCCCATGGGGTCACAAAGGGTTGGACACGACTGAGCAGCTGAACTGATATTCTCTCTATTCCCACTTTTTGGAGGGATTTTTTTATCATAAATGTTTGAATTTTGTCAAAAAGTTTTTCTGTGTCTATAGAGGTGATTGGAGAAGGCAATGGCAACCCACTCTAGTACTCTTGCCTGGAAAATCCCATGGATGGAGGGGCCTGATGGGCTGCAGCCCATGGGGTCTCTAGGAGTCGGACATGACTGAGTGACTTCACTTTATTTTTTCACTTTCATGCATTGGAGAAGGAAATGGCAACCTACTCCAGTGTTCTTGCCTGGAGAATCCCAGGGACGGGGGAGCCTGGTGGGCTGCCGTCTATGGGTTTGCACAGCATCAGACACAACTGAAGCGACTTAGCAGCAGCAGCAAGCAGCATAGAGGTGATCATATGGCTTTTATTCTTCAGTTTGTTAATATGGTGTATCACCTTGATTGATTTGCAGACATTGAATCATCTTTTCATTTCTGAGATAAATCTCACTTGATCAGAGTGTATGATCCTTTTAATGTATTGTTAGGTTCTGATTGATAATATTTTGTTGAGAATTTTTGCTTCTGTGTTCATCAGTTGTATTGGTTTGTAATTTTCTTTTCTTTTTGATGTCTTTGTCTGGTTTTGATGTTAGGGTGATGCCTTGTGGAATGAGTTCAGAAGTGTTCTTTCCTCCAAAATTTTTTGGAATAGTTTGAGAAGAAAAGGTGTTAACTCTCCTCTAAATATTTGCGGAGTTCTCCTTTGAAGCCATCTGGTCCTGGGCTTTTGTTGGTTGGGAGTTTTTTGTTTTTAATTACTGATTCGATTTCATTACTGGTAATTTGTCTGTTCATGTTTTGTGTTTCTTCCTGGTTCAGTCCTAGGAGATTATATATTTCTATATAGGAATTTGTCTGTTTCTTCTGGATTGTTCATTTTATTGGCATATAGTTGTTTGTAGTAGTCTCTTATGATCCTTTGTATTTCTCTGGTATCACTTGTAACTTCTTTTTCATTTCTAATTTTGGCCCTCTCTCTTTTTTTTCTTAATGAGTCTGGCTAAAGGTTTATCAATTTTGTTTGCCTTTTCAAAGAACCAGCTCTTTGTTTTGTTGATCTTTTCTATTGTTTTTATTTTCTATTTTTTTTTTAGTCTCTATTTCTAAATGATTAGCCTAAGTTTTACCACTCATCTTTACTTTATGCAGTGCCAATTTTTAAATGCAGATATAGGCACATCAAACTAATATGTGGAGTCACCAAAATGACACAATTCGTATTTCATACCTCATATTTATTAGAACTCTTGATATAGTGCACAAGACTTATTTGACTGGTTTTATTTCACTTGGTAATACGTGCACATTTCCCCAGCACTCTCTGCCTTGGCTTACTGATGTTTGAGGAAGAACTGAGAGGAAATGGATCCATCTTTACATTTCCTTCTAGCCCATCATTTTCAATGCAATAATTGGATGATACAAGGAAGCAACACAAATAGCAAAGATGATGGAGTTCCTTGGTCATTTGTGTTTCCTAAGACATCATACCTTCTTTCTGCATTTGAAGCAAGTTCTGGTTCAAGTGCCAAGTGTGGCCTCCTGGGCTGTCTTAGACATAATACACTTATCTTACATTTTCTTAGAGTCTCAATGAATTCTCTGCATTGTGAATCCACTGGGACTCTGCTCATGAGGTGGCAAGGAACAGTGGACACAGATATCATGTATCTCCTCACGCAAATGCCTCTTGTCCCATTAGAACCTCCTTAACAAAACACAAGTTCAAAAATACTGAGTTCAAGATGGCAATAGGAGAGCTTTGAATCACCTGCTGCACTCTTTCCCATCTATGTTCTTTGGGCAGCAACTTTCAACTTTTCATTCTTTTTAGCTTTTCTTACCTTATTTACTTTCATATTTCCAAAAGTCTTCCTAGAGTAATGTTTCTTGATTTTTCAGTTTAGATATCATCTGATGACTTGTACAATGGAAGGTTGGAATTTAGTCCCTTTGTGTCACTTCCTGCCCACATTTGCTCCCCCACCCCTGCCACCACATCCCAATATCATGCTAGCATATCTTGATTAAATCCATGTCTACTGTTTTCTTTATTGTTGTTGTATAGATAATGCCAAACCAAGCGTTGTAACAAAATGATTTTCTTTTTAAGAACCACTGTATTTGCCTAGTTTCCTTTGCTTCTCTATGTCTTCCATATCCTGCAACAATTCTGCAAAATGTCTCTGAATCCAGGTTTGCCAAAGGCAGTCCCTCCCATGTCCTCTCACAGTTCCCTTCTTTCCTGGACACACCCCTCGACATCCCTCTATCCTCCTGCTCTCGTCTAACCTGGATGATTTCTACTTCTCTCTCAAAATTATCCTGCAAGATCTTCCTGCTTCCTGGGTCTCATGCTACCTTTTTTAGAGGAGTTTACTTCTTTGTTTTGGTGGAGCATATCCTCAAGTAGCCTTCTGAGAAGAGATGTATAGATTTGCTTGTCTTAAAATGTTTGCTTTTCTTTTTTCTTCCCTCATACCTGATTGATCTTTTGATAGCAACTTCCAAGTTAAAAGTCTTTCTCCCTCAGAATTTCAAAGGTGTTTTTCCTTTGTTTTCTAGCTTCCAGCACTGCTGTTGACAAGTCTCATACCAGTCTGATTCCCAAACCTTTGTATGTGACCTTTTAAAAAAGTCTGGAAGCTTTTAGGATTTTCTTTATCTCTGTCTTAATATAGAGAATACTCTGTCTCTCTTTTTTTCTCTTGGTCTGTGTCTCTCTCTTTTTCTCTTGGTGATCTGAACTTTTGCAATTATGTGCCTTGATTTACCTTGGGGTGGTGAGGGGGGGGGGGGCATTTGCTAGGCCCTTTTAATCTAAAAACTCAAGTCCTTCAGTTCTTGGAAATATTCTTATTTATTTGATAATCATCTCTCATTTTCTCCTTCTGGAACCCTTAATATTCAGCTGTACTCTCCCTTTCTTTCTTTCTTTTTTTTTTTTTTTACACTTTTAAACTTTTTTCTGACTCATTCTGTTTTCTGAAAGACATCCTTATCTTTGCCTTACAAGCTTTCTATTACATTAAAAAAATTTTTTCCTATTGTACTTTTAACTTCATGAAATTTCTTATTTGCTAAATATTCCTTTTTATTATCCTGTTCTAGTTTCATGGGTTGGAGAAGGCAATGGCACCCCACTGCAGTACTTTTGCCTAGAAAATCCCATGGATGGAGGAGCCTGGTAGGCTGCAGTCCATGGGGTTGCGAAGAGTCGGACACGACTGAGCAACTTCACTTTCACTTTTCACTTTCATGCATTGGAGAAGGAAATGGCAACCCACTCCAGTGTTCTTGCCTGGAGAATCCCAGGGATGGGGAAGCCTGGTGGGCTGCCATCTATGGGGTCGCACAGAGTCGGACACGACTGAAGCGACTTAGCAGCAGCAGCAGCAGTTTCATGGGTATAGTATCTTACCTTGTTGAAGTTATTATTTATTTTGTTTTTTTCTTTTACTCCCTGAAATATCTGTCTTTTCTTTGAGTTATTTTTTAGAACCTATCGTTCATGTGAAGGATTTTCTTGAGATGGCATGGCTGTATTCCCTCCGTGGAAGGAGGCGCTGGGCCGCCAGTCGGGAGGTCTGTGGACTAGGCCTGTTTCAAGTCACCACTGAGGGACTGGTTGGGATGGAGCAGTTTCTTTAGGGTATCTTCAAATGTCAGTATCTAGGGTCATTTTTCTGAGTGATTTCCCTTCAGAGAGGCATTCTCTAGTCTTTTCCTGGAAAGTGTAAGTCTGACTACAGCATTCTGGCACCCAGATGGGGAAGGAGCTTGGTGATTATCTCAGCTTTCCTTGTGCAGACTTTCGCTTGTTCTTTTCTCTGTGGGCCCCTCTGCCTTGGGTCTTCCACCATGCCTGGTGTTCCTGGGCCAGATCTCCTGGATCACCCTCTCCAGAGAGTGACCCCAGTCCTCTGCCAGGCAGGGAGGTGGCCATGGCCCTGCTCTAGAGGGTTGGGAAGGGGATCTGGGGTCTGATGAAGTCTTACAGACTTTGAGCCAGGCTCTAGTCCTCAGTCTCCCTGGCACCCAGGTCTCCAGGGGTCCCTCAGGTTTCCTGAGCGTTTCCAGTGTCCCTCTTCTGGGTGGTCTCTCTCTGCATGACTGGCTCTCAGCATTCAGTGCTGTAAGTCAGCTGCTACTTGATCATCTGCTTTCCAGCTTCTAGAATTTTGCTAACATTTTTCATCTGCCATCATCACCTCTCCCTTGCCCCTTGTCTTTGTGGATTTATGCCTTGTTTATTTCTTTCCTGTCATCTTAGTGGGGTTCTGGAAGGGCGTGGAAATAACTCTGTATCTGCTCAATGGGCCATGTTTTTCTAGAAGTCCATTCACAGGGGTTTAAGCAGGGACATGACCAGGTTCTTTGTGGACATGAGAGCGAGGACCCTGGCCTCTGATAGAAGAGGGATTATTGGGTGGAGAGGGGGAATAGAAGCAGGGAAGAGTTGACTTTGATGTTTAAGACCCTGGACTCTGGCCCAGGCGTCTACCCATGTTGACAGACAAGTTACACTAACCCTTAAGCCTCAAAGACTGGGGATAATGATGGGACTGTGTCCCGAGTTGCTCTGAGGATTAAATGAGGAGGCATGTGACGTGTGTAGCACAGCGCTGGCCACGTGGTTTGCATTCAGTGCCTGGTGACTGTTAGCACTGCTACAAGTGATGTGATAAGGAGCTGAAGCAGGGGAGTGGCCCGGCAGGGAGAGCCTGGTAGAAAATGATCCCAAGGGTCCGTCATCTCCCAACTTGGGGGCTGAAAATGAGAGAAGGGCTGGGAAATCAGAAGACCAGCCACCCCTGCAGCACCCTGAGGGCTTTTTCCAGCTGTCCCCACCCATGGTGCTGCCCAGCACGCTGGCTTCAGGACAGACAGAAACAGGCATCTCTGTCTTCATTTGACTGCTGGAATGTGTGAGGGACTTGCCTTGGGGCCTGGGGTGAGGGTGGGAGGAGAAGGCCAGAGCCTGAGCCAGCCAGGGCCTCCCAGAACCTTGGCACCAAGAAGCACTGGACAGAATGCTGGCAGAGAGACAGACACGTGGCCCATGAAGGGAGCTGGAGAGGGAGGGGAAGTTCCTCTTCCCAAGGGTGGCCGCACTCTCCCCTCTCCATCCCAGAGGGCCAGGCAGGAGCGGGTGCTGGGGTGGAGAGTGTCATACCAACCTGACCCCCAGCCCTTCTGCCCTTAGTCTCCTTGCTGGAGGTGGACGGAAGACAGGACAGGCTCCACCTAGACAGGATGGGGGCTGGAAGGGCAAGATTCTCAGAAGGAATGCACCAAGCGGGGTCTGGTGGTGTTTCCGAGATTTGACGGTGTCTCAGAGGCGCTCAGACCACCCCCCATTCCCCACTGGACATGACACTCCTTTGCTTCCTGCAAATAGATGCTCATCGGGCCGCACAGACCCAGATGTTAGCGAATCCCACTTGGTCTGTGCTGAAGGGAAAGTGGTAGAGGAGGCAGTGCCCCTGTCTTCAAGCCCCTCACCACCTGAGGAGGGCAGCCCTGTGGGGTTCTGTGGGAATCTGGAGAGAGGCAAGACATCCTCTCTGAGAAGGCGCCCCAGAGCTGCTCTCTAAGGACTAAGGGAGCATCATGAGGAAGAAGGATGCTCTAGGTGGGTGCCTGGCATGGTCCAGGGCTGGCAGTGGGGGAATGTGGGTGGGACGGAGAATCTTCAGGAGGTGGTAGTCAGACTAGAGGAAAGTTTTGATGAGACTGTGTTCAGTGGCCAGTCCAAGAGGCCAACTTGAAGAACCCAAAGAGCCTTTCTAGGCTGAGCGTCAATTTAAGGGACCCTGCTGTTTCATAAGGGACCTCTCTTTTCATGAGCTACTACTCAGACCTGGGGCCAGGGAGGGAAGGCCCTGCTTGCTGATGTCTTTGCAGCCGGGGTTTCCGCAGGGAGAGAGGCAGGCCTGATCAAGTATTGTCCCCAACATCTGGTGACTCCCCAACCAGCCCCCTGCGGCGGGGAGGGGAGGGGGCACACAGGTCTCTCCCAGGTGATGGGTAGCTCCTTGCAGTCCTTAGGGTTGGAGTGGCACTTCCGACTGGAGCCATTCAGTGTCTGCTCTGACCCCATGTGGGGCTGCCCGGCCCTGCTATAATTAGAGGGGAAGGGCTGACGTGTATCAGCAGCCTGGGGAGCCTGGCGGGGAGCCAACCAGAGGAAGGAAGGGCCGGCTGCCGGCCACCCGCCCGTGTAACTTTTCCCAAGTAGATGCTGCTATTTATACCTCTGTTGCTTGGGATCACATAGGCTGCCTCAGCCTCTTGTAGATGAGGATGTGAAGGCTCAGAGAGGGTGAGGGATGGCCCAAGGCCACACAGCATCTGAAACTGGGCAGAGTAGAACTTGGGTTTCTGACTCCCTAGTCAGCATCTGGGCCAGAATGTGGCTCTGGTTCTGGTGTGGGTCCTACAAAGATACCCCCGGCCCCAACCAGAACCCCCCAGCCTCACACACATATAAGATGGCCCTGAGAGGCTGTTGCTGCCTGGCTTTCCAGCAGCAGGCTCACAGGAGCTTGATACCTGGCACGTCAGCACTGGGTCCTGGTTGGAAAACTGAAGGGCTGGGTGTGCCCCAGGACCTACTAGTGTGGGGCTGAGGCATGTTGGACCCCAGTCAGAGGAGCCCCCTGGTTGGGTCTGAATCTGTGGAGTGGGTGAACCCCCCAGTCACATCTTAAATTGTGTCCTACCAGACGAAAAGGAGCCCTAGGGCCAGGTTGACCCTACACAGACTCACACAGACACACACACACACCCCTACCCCTACACCCCTCAGCTGATGTTTGGCCCCAGGTTGTGGGTCCAGGGAGCCCCAGGATGAGGCTAGCAATCAGAAACCTCCTTTCTCCCTGCCAGACCTCAGCTGCCATGGTTTAGAACTTCTATTTGAGATGAAGTGTTTGAGGCAGGCTCATGATCGGATGGGAGGAGCTTTTCACTTAGGGCAGCCCAGCAAGTGGACACGCGGGCTGGCAGCTGGCAGCCTGGCTGGCATCGCATCCTGACCATCGCTGCCCCCCCACATGACCCAGAGCACATGACGCACTGCCATGGACCCTGGATGTGTAAGGAAACAGTGGTAGTAGAGCTTTCTGCTTGGGGGTTGTGAGGAGCAGATGAGAGAGTTCCTGCTCAGCACCCAGAGCCAGCCTGGCCTGCAGTCATCTAGGGCAGAAGACTGGGTCCCACACCTGCTCATACGCCCCATGCCCATCTTAGAGGGTCTGTTTCCAGCTAACACAAAGGGTCTAGGTGATTCTGGGTGGAGAGGGGCCCCCAGGGTCCTCAGCAGGAGTCTAGTCACTGAGGCTCTGGGTGGAGCCTGGGCCCTGCCACCAGCCAGGGGCCTTGGGAGACCACATTCCCTGGCCAGGGAATGTGGCTCCCCTGAAATCTGGACTCCAGGATCCCAGGGACTGACTGCCCCCTAGCCTCTCCCCATCCAGGCCTGCACATTGGCCTATTTCTCGACCCCTCCATATTCTGCAGCCCCTCCGTGGCCAGTTGTGTCTCCTCCTTCCCACCTGGCTATACCCCAGCATCCATCAGCTCTGCCCTTCTTCCCCCACCTCCCTCCATCCTAACCTGGACCCTCTGCTCATCCTGGCTCCCTGACCCGGCACCAACCACCCTCCAGCCTCCCAGACTGGAAGACTAGGGGGTTTCTGCCTCCCCCAAGCTGTTTAGCCTGGGACCCCAAGTCCCATAGATCCTGTTTTCCTCCTGTTGCTACCAGGAGGGGCACAGGAGAAAATAAGGGAGTGACAGAGGCTTGCAGGCAGGGCTGCCCCTGGGCTGTCTCCCAAGTGGACGGCCAGGTAGGGGCAGGCTGCAGACCTTGGTCCTCACACAGATCCCCTCAGTCCCAGCCTGGGGTGGAGGGCTGTCGTATCAGCTGTGATGTGATGCTCTGCAGATCCTGGACTGAGCGGGGGAGGCTACAGGCACTCTGAGCAGGGTCACATGTGGGCTTAGTGGTCCAGAAGACTTCAGAGGGAAGGGCCTCTGGGCTGGATCTTGCAGGGGGAGGCCCCATGGTGGAGGAGTGGGGAGACTGTTGGGAGTAGAAGGGATGGTTTGTGGAGAGGCCTAGCCCTGGGGGGTGGGATGAGTTGTTTAAACAGCTGGAGTGCCCTGGAGATAGATGGGAAAGACTGGGAGCCTTTCATGCTAGGTTATGTCAAAAAACAGGCTGGGTGAGTAAGGAGGCTGGAGTTTTCCTATTCAGTTTAAAGCTTTAAGCCCCTTCCTACCTCTCCTGCCCTCCTGAACTGGTGAGGCCTCCTTGATGGGTCTCTCAGGCTGCCCCCTTTAGAGCCCCAGAAGACAGGCAGCCCCTGATCCCACACTTTTGTCCCATCTCTGCAGCCGTGGGTGGGGCCTGTGCCTAGATGACTCTCCCAGCAAGGATGTCATCGACTTCCCTTCCATACCGCCTGGCGTCCTCTACGATGTGGCCCACCAGTGCCGCCTCCAGTACGGGGCCTACTCTGCCTTCTGCGATGACATGGACGTGAGTGGAGCGGGGGGGCAGCCCTCAGCGGCCTGCAGACCCCTCCCAGCCAGGCTCGGTCCACACATAATGTCCATGAGACATAAAGTGGCCTGTGGGCAAGGCCTTGGGTTGGGTGGCCCTAGACCCAGGTCTGCATTCTGGGTGGGCCATTCGCCAACGGTGGGACTTCAGGCAAGCCCCTTACCTACTGGGATTTTCTGGTGGCTCAGTTGGTAAAGAATCTGCCTACAATGCAGGAGACCCAGGTTCAACCCCTGGGTGGGGAAGATCCCCTGGAGAAGGGAACGGCATCCCACTCCAGTATTCTTGCCTGGAGAATTCCAGGGATAGAGGAGCCTGGTGGGCTATTGTCCGCAGGGTCGCAAAGAGTCGGACACGACTGAGCGACTAATACTCACCTACTGGAGCTGGATTGTAAGAGGTAAAATAAAACCTCTACTGTCAGGTCCTGGGGAAGATCACCGAAGTGGTGGCCACAGGCATGTCAGAGACCCTGAAACTTCTAACCAGTTGGGGGGCTGGGGCTGGAGAGCTGTGGGTGAGCTGGGGACTGCGCTGAGCCACAAATCCAATGGTCTGGGGAAAGATAAGAAGGGACCTCTGGGGCTTCCACCTACAGAATGTGCCAGCCCCAAGGAGGGATTCCCAGGGCACTCGAGGAGGTAGCGAGGGGGTAGGGCAGGTGGAGGCGTAGGGGAGGAGGTGAGGGTGTGGTCTTTGTGCTCCTCCTTGCAGAACGTCTGCCACACACTCTGGTGCTCCGTGGGGACCACCTGTCACTCCAAGCTGGATGCAGCTGTGGATGGTACCAGCTGTGGGGAGAGCAAGGTAGGGGAGCCCCAGTCCAGCTGCAGAGCAGGTGAGACACCTGCTGCGTCCATTCTCTGGGCTCGGCCTTGGTTCACAGACTCACCAGTGTTCTTCGCCAACCCCCAGCCCTCTCTGGCCTGAGTCCCCGTCTGCAGAATGGAGGCTTTGGGACAGAGCTTGATTGAGCAATTCTCCAAGGTGCCTCCACCTCGGAGAGTCAGCATGTGGGCTCTGTTTTATTCTTTGTTCAAGTCCACCGTGGGGCCTGTGTCTTGGGTGACTGGAAGGGGGCCTCCCCCAGACCTTTGGGTCTTCCCCTCTGGGCCCTTCCAGGCCTTCCGCCCACCTTGTTCTCACTAGGGTGAGGAGTTTGGAGTGGGCTTGCTCTGCATTTGTCTGTCTTGGTAGTGGTGTCTGAATGGGGAGTGTGTTCCCGTGGGCTTCCGGCCCGAGGCCGTGGACGGTGGCTGGTCTGGCTGGAGCGCCTGGTCCCTCTGCTCGCGGAGCTGTGGCATAGGCGTGCAGAGCGCCGAGCGGCAGTGCACGCAGCCTGTGTGAGTGAGGGGCACTTGGGGCAGGTGGGGTGGGGTGCCCTGAGCAGAGTCAGTGATTCAGTCTGTCCCAGTCTCCCGTTCTCAGAAGCATCCCCATGCAGGCCAAGCCCAGAGCGTCCAGAGCCACTTCGGGTCACTTCTAGGAATGCCCTGGTGGCTAGTCGAGTCACCACTGCTGACCCTGTTGCAGAGAAGGGAACACCAAGGCTTGGAGAGTGGAGCGACTCATTAGAGGCCGCACCACAAAGCAGCAGCTGAGGGGAGGGAGGCAGGGAAGACAGTGGCTCAGAGCTTAGACCCTGAACCTTGGATGGATCGAGTTCAAATCCCCTGTCCTCTCCTCATGCGGCGGCCCTGCCCACCCCTTCTCAGGGCCTCAGTTTCCAGAGAAAGTATATGCTGGGCAGCAGCAGTGCCCATCCGGTACAATTGTCATCATGGATAAGCGCTAAAGCTCTGCAGCCAATCTGTAGTAATTGCTCAGCAAATAGAGCCACGTAGTGACATTGCAGGTGCACGTGGGTCCAAGATGAGACTGGGGACAGCTGGGAGAATGGGTCAGCCTGGGAGGGGTGCTGTGTGACCTGGGGTGAGTGGCTTCATCTCTCTGGGCCTCGTTTCCCCGTCTCAGAGGGGTGAGGTGAAGATTCAGGGAGATGCAGAGGTCAGTCCTATGCTGCCCTGGGAGGGGATCATGGGATTCAGAGCCAGGGCCTTCTAGGGCTCCATGCTTATACCCCACCCTGCCTCCAGGCCTCTAGATCTGAGCAGGGTGGAAGCAGGTGGGGTGGAGTTGGGGGCCAGGCTCTGGGCTGGGCCAGGGCCAAGGGGGCTTCCTTTTGACCTGGATGGGGTGCTGCCACCAAGATCATGTCTGCTGACACGTGGGCTGTTAGGACGCTGGGTCTCACAGGCTGGAGATTTGGAGTAGCCCCTCCAGCTAGTGCCAGTCAAGTCTGGAGCTTAGCCCAGCCTCTCAATAACCCTCTGCAGAGGCAACCCCAGTCCCATTTTAGAGATGAGGAAACGGGGGCCCGGAGGGGTCTGGAGACTTCGCTAAGGTCACATAGCAGGTTGAGGGTAGAGCCCAGGCCTTGTACTACCACCTTCCCTGAGATCCTTTCAAACAGGGAGACCAAGTCTGGGCCGAGGTGGGGGCGAGGGGGGTGAGGGGGGCTGGTGGGTAGAGCAGTGGGAGCGGAGGTGGGAGCTGGGAATCTCCGGGTATCAGGGTACGGGAGAAGCTGCTTGCTCCAAGGGCCTGCTTCTGGATTCGGGTGTGCAGTTGGCTCCACTGTCAGTGCTCACTCACCCCCACCCCGCCCCACAGGCCCAAATACAAGGGCAAATACTGCGTGGGTGAGCGGAAGCGCTTCCGCCTGTGCAGCCTGCAGGCCTGCCCCGCCGGCCGCCCCTCCTTCCGCCAAGTCCAGTGCAGCCACTTTGACGCCATGCTCTACAAGGGCCAGCTGCACACGTGGGTTCCTGTGGTCAATGACGGTGAGTCCGGCCGTCCGCGGGGACACTGAAGTCAGGGGGGCGGAGGTCCGAGGGCCCAAGGTTTGCCCAGTGACACAGGTGCCATCTGCGGCGCTGCCGCTCACTCCCTCCTGGCTCCTGGGGGCAGCCTTGCAGACACTACCAGCCCAGTGGAGCCCCCTGCCCGCCACTGATGCTCTGCCGGGTGTGACTCCTGCCCTGCCTGTCCCTCACTGCTCCTCTGCTTGGGCCCCAGTGAACCCCTGTGAGCTGCACTGCCGGCCCTCGAACGAGTACTTTGCTGAGAAGCTGCGGGACGCTGTGGTGGACGGCACCCCCTGCTACCAGGGCCAGGCCAGCCGTGACCTCTGCATCAATGGGATCTGCAAGGTGTGCCCAGCAAGGAAGAGGACCCCCTCTGCCTTCCTCCTGCTTCCCTCTGGCCGCCTTCCTCAGGCTGTGCCAGTGGGCTTCCCAGCTCTACCAGTGAAGCCTTTTGAGGGTCTCCCATTACCTCTCAGTAAAGCGCCCCCCAGTCCTCCTAGGACTGGACCCACCACACACACCATCGGCCTCAGCCTCTGCGACTGCACCCCGGCCTGCCTGCCATGGCTTCTGAGATCTGGCCTGGGCTGGCCCGGCCCCAGCCCGGAAACCAGAGCTCAGGCGGAGGCTCAACCTCCCGCTGGTTGAATGACCCCGGGCAAACGTTTCCTCTGCGATAAGGGGACTGTCCGTCCAAGAATCCACGTCACAGGGTTAAATGGGGTCACTTATCAGGGATTGCCGTGCAGGGGCTCGGCCCGGCAGAGAAAGCATCAGTGTGTGCTGACAATACTTAAAGTCATTTCCAGCAGCGGCGGCAGCGGCGGCTTCCCCTGCCCGAGTCCTCAGCACTTTCTTTCCCCTGCTCCCGACAGGGGAAGCTCCTGGCCTTAGAGACCAGGGCTCAGGACCAGCAGAGAACATTGATTCGTATTTCGGGGAAACTGTTGTCCATTCTGGTCAGGAGCCCCTGTATGCCCGCTGCCCCGCCTGCTGGGGCCGTTTACACAGCTTTTCCTGTCTCTTGTCTCGTTTGATCTCACAGCACGTCTTCATGGTGTGGGTGGTTCCCCCTGTTCCACATCTGAGGAAACTGAGGCTCAGAGAGGTTGAGGGGTTTACTCGGGACTGGAGGTCACAACAGTGGTGGGCCCCTGCTCCATGCCCCGAGCACTCTCCTCCCCACCCTGGCAGCCCCTGAGGTGGGGGCCAGAGAGGGCTTGCGGCCAGCGGCCCAGCACCAGGGGCCTCCCCTCCTGTGCGTTACAGAACGTGGGCTGTGACTTCGAGATCGACTCGGGTGCTGTTGAAGACCGCTGTGGGGTATGCCACGGCAACGGCTCCACCTGTCACACCGTGAGCGGGACCTTCGAGGAGGCTGAGGGCCTGGGTATGGAGAGGGACCACTGGTGGCGGAGGCAGGGGGTGCTCTTGCCTTGGTAGCCCTTCTTTGTCTCCCTTGAGCCCCTGCCTGCATCCTCCTCGGTCCCCACCGAGGCTAGCAATGGGAAGCAGGCACGCTGCCTTGCTGGCTCCAGGATACAGGCAGGAGTCAGGGCCCCCAGGCCTAGATGCAGAGACCTGCCCTCCCAGGGAGTCCTCTTGCCCCAGGGACTCCAGGCTGGGCTAATGAGTGGCCTTATGAAGCTTCAGAGAACCAACCCCACAGCTCTACTCCCGCACCCCAGGACCTGTTTTGCATACACTGTTTAAGTGCTGACTGTATGCTGGGTGAGGGAGACACGGAGGTGAAGAGCTTACAGTCTCATCTTGCAGTGGAGGGAGACCCAGAGGGGCTGTGAGAGCCCTGAGGAAGAAGGTCCTGACCTGGAGAGGTCAGGGAAGACTTCCTGTGGGGAGTAGAAGTCGAGCTGAATCATGAAAGACTCAGCAGAGATGAGGAAAAACATTACACATGCAGGAAAGAGCTTGTGCCCAACGAAGCCTGGAGGCAAGAAGGAGTATGCTGTCTGGGGACCTGACTGTACGGAAGGCAGGGCTGCCATGGGGCTTTGAATGCGTTGCCAAGAAGCTTAGATTTCATCCCCAGATATGCAGCCCAGCATGGTGGTTAAAGCTCAGACCTCAGAGCTTGATTCACATCCCAGCAGAGCCCTGGGGCAAGTTATGTAAGGTCTCTGTGCCTTGGTGTCCTCATCTGTAAAATGGGGATAGCAGTAGTACCTGGGGGTACATAGGGTTGTTACACATGTAGGGTTCTTGGGATAATGCCAGGCACGGGTGTTGTGTGCTGTGCTTAGTCAACCAGTCGTGTCTGACTCTGCGACCCTGTGAACTGTAGCCCTCCAGGCTCCTCTGTCCATGAGGATTCTCCAGGCAAGAATACTGGAGTGGGTTGCCATTCCCTTCTCCAGACATGATGGATACTACTTAGCGAAAGAACAAAAACAGGCTTTATAGGCATGAGGAGGACGTTATCAGGAGAAAGACCTGGTCAATTGGGTTTTTTAGAAAGGTCATGCTGGCCCCAGGTATAGGGGTTAGGCCCAGCCCAGTGATAGACTGACTGAGGTTTCCCAGAGAGGGGCCATCGGGCACGGGGGCAGGATTGCAGGAACCCTTCTGAGTGTGGTGACCTAGAACAGATCTAAGTAGGGAAGTCAGAATCTTAATGACAAAACCTTGGCATCGGCGCTCGGGGCAAGTGGAAAGAGCGGTGAGGGCAGACCGCAGCCAACCCTCTTCTTTTCACAACCTGTGCTCAACCCCTGGCCGACAGGGTATGTGGACGTGGGGTTGATCCCGGTGGGCGCCCGTGAGATCCGCATCGTGGAGGTGGCGGAGGCCGCCAACTTCCTGGCCCTGCGCAGCGAGGACCCGGATAAGTACTTCCTCAATGGCGGGTGGACCATCCAGTGGAACGGGGACTACGAGGTGGCGGGCACCACCTTCACGTACGCCCGCACAGGCAACTGGGAGAACCTCACGTCCCCTGGCCCCACCGACGAGCCTGTCTGGATCCAGGTGACTGCCTTCCGGGGCCAGGCCGGGGCGGGGCAGAGGTGGAGTGCGTGGGACCCAGCCCCGTGGCAGGAGCGAGCCCTGGGGCAGTTGTGGAGCCTGGCTCTGAAACGGCCCCATGGGGTAGCCCCAGGTCCCGGAGGTAGCTGAGGTCAGCTCCTTTAGGATGGGCGTCAGGGCTGGGTTGCGGGAGAGGCCATCTCGTGCTCACAGGGCCCCCGCCTGCCTGTCCCAGCTCCTGTTCCAGGAGAGCAACCCCGGGGTGCGCTACGAGTACATCATCCACAGGGAGGCGGACGGCCACGACCACATCCAGCCGCCCGAGTTCTCCTGGCGCTATGGACCCTGGTCCAAATGCACAGTCACCTGTGGCACAGGTAAGGAGAGGGGTGGGCACGGCTGCTGCCCAGCAGGGCCTTTGTCTCTGGGCAGTGAGGCCCAGCTTCAGCCTCTGGCTCATTGCTTGTTTGCAGGGCCTCTCTGAGCTCAGAATGCTGCTTCTGGGCCTCAGTTTCCTCATCTGTACAATGGGGCTAGCAGTGGTCCTGTCTCATGGGTCCACTGGGAGAGTAACCAAGGTGAGGCAGGCACGGCACACGGCACTTGGCCAGCCTGTGTGTCTCCCCCAGAGAGGCGCCAGCTGCCCCTCCCTCTCCTCGCTGCTCAGCTCTGACAGGTCCTGTGTGAGCACTTCTCGCCCACACCTGGGACTTGACCACTTCATCCTCCTGGAGCCTTACCTGCATCCCCTTCAGGGTGGGCTTCTCCCTTCCTCCAGCTTCCCCAGGGACCCCTCCTCCATGGGGCGCTCCTGTCTGTCCTGGGAGCCTGGAGCCTAACTTGTCTAGGCTGCTGCCCCTCCCCATGAGGAGGGTGGGGGAGGAGGGAAAGAAGGGAGATGGGAGGGGGAGGATGGAGTCAGACAGGGATGGGAGGCCAGGATGCAGCAAGGATCTCCCCACCCAACTCTGAGCCTCTTACCCGATGGCCCCATTATTCACCACATTTATTTATTTCTTTAAACTCTTTCTAAAAGGTGTAAGAACTTGACTCTCCCCTCCCCGTGGTTCCTTCCGTATCCCTGCCCATCCCCCCACCCTCAGTGTACAGGGGTCTCCATATCAGGAATCTGGGACAGAGAGAGAGGCGCTTGGACATTCTTTGAAATGCTGTTATGATTATAAAGTGAACAGTGACGCAGTGAAGCTGGACAGAAACCTTCAGAAGCTGTCAGAATCATCCTTTCTCATATAAGTGTTACATTTACAAGTGCAAAAACAAATACCTTTGATGAACCAGACACAGGGGAACTGGTTTCCAGCAAATTGGTGGCTCCCCACGTGGACAGAATGGAATGTGTTGAGCAGCAAGTGGCAGGATCCTGACGAGGGGTGGCTGGAACAGTAAGGGTTTACTTGTCTCCGCAGTGAGAAGCCCCAGGGTGCACAGTCCAGGCTGGCGGCATGGCCTGCCGTGTTTTTAGGGACCCCTCTCAGCCCCATCTTCCCCTTGTGTGTCTCACAAGATGGCATCCTTGGTCCAGACTTCTTGCCAGCTCTAGGTGGAAGGGAGAAGGGGCAAAGGGAGGGACTTGTGCCTTTTTCTCTCTGGCACGACTGTCCCAGACCCCCTAGCTGCCAGGGAACTGCAGTGGGGAGTGTTTGGCATTGTGACCTTAAACAAACCCAGAGTTCTGTTAGGCAGGAAGGAGAGGGTGGGGTGGGGCAGGGAGACTGGAGGCTCAGGGAAGGGGTGAGTCCCTCTTCTGTGCTGTAGGGGGACAGGGTGAAGGCAGAGCCTTCTGGAGCTGGTCCTGTCATTGGGCCTCACAGGTGTATTAGGGGGAGGAGCACAGCCGTGCAAAGGCCCAGAGGCAGGCAGTGCAGAGGGAGTGAAGGCCAGGAACCGTGACAAAGCTAATGGGGGGCCGTGGGGCCATAGGGGAGTGCCTGGCCGCGTGAACTGATGGATTTCTTCTTTATTGTTTCTGAGCACTGACCCTGCTGGGGGGCGGGGTGTAGACACAGGCTTGCACTAGGCTGTGGTTGGATTTAGCGCTAGATGTGGTCTCACCAAGGCAGGTATTATCGTTACTCCCATTTACAGATGAAGACACTGAGGTTCAGAGAGGCCAAGTGAGCTGCCCAAGGCTTCCCAGTTAGGAAGCCGCAGGGCTGGACCGCCACCCCACCTCCACTAACCCTGCAGACTCTGCTGCCTCTGCAGGGGTCGGGGTGAAAGCCAGGAAGGCAGTGAGCAGGGGGCGGTGGGGGCCTGCCTTCATCCTGACAGAGGCAGCGAGGCCCGGTTCTGGAAGGGTTCTGAGCAGCGTGAGTGCAGCTGTGTCTCTGGGTGCAGGGTGGTTTGGGCAGGGGGCGCCATGGGTGCCGGGCCCAGGCTGAGCCCCCATGGCCTCCCAGGCATGCAGAGGCAGAGTGTGCACTGCACGGAGCGGCAGGCGGGGCCTGTAGACGAGAGGCACTGTGACCCCCTGGACCGGCCGGATGACCGTCAGAGGAAGTGCAGCGAGGAGCCCTGCCCTGCCCGGTGAGTGTGCCGCGCGCCTGACTCCAGGTCCCTGACTCTGAGGGACACTCACCAGAGGCCCTGGAAGAGCAGAGGGAGCTGGGCTCTGGGCCCCACTTCCCAAGGCTGGACCCAGCCTCTGGTTGCCCCTGACCTCAGCCTGGGCTCCTCCTCAATAACCAACACTAGCCAGGGACATCCTTGGTCACTCATGCTTGGGTCCCTGGATGTGGACACAGGCCTTGGGGCTTGCCCAGGTCTCCCAGGGGTGAAGGCGACAGGAGCAAAGGGGACTGTGCCCTGTTGCTGGGCTGTGGGCACCAGAGTGCCATCTCAGGCTTGGAGCTCCGGGGACTCCTCCCCTGGGCATAGGCCTGACCCTCCCTGAGTCCCGGGTGTCTGAGAATGCCAGGCGGCCCCATGCTCATCTGCCCTTGTGCGCCCCCAGGTGGTGGGCAGGTGAGTGGCAGCTGTGCTCCAGCTCCTGTGGGCCTGGAGGGCTCTCCCGCCGAGCCGTGCTCTGCATCCGCAGCGTGGGGCTGGATGAGCAGCGCGCCCTGGAGCCGCCTGCCTGCGAGCACCTGCCCCAGCCCCCTGCCGAAACCCCCTGCAACCGCGATGTGCCCTGTCCTGCCACCTGGGCTGTGGGGAACTGGTCTGAGGTGAGCATCAACACGGGTGGGGTTAGCTCTGCCATTGGTCTTGGGCTACAGGGAGGCAGAGACAGTGTTCAGGGAACCCCTACTGCTGGGCACCATGGTGGGAAGGGGACTTGGACATTCCAGGTCTGGCCCCAACCCCAAAGCCTCAGAGGCTGGGATGTCCTGGCAAGTCTCAGTCACGGTCTCCAGCGGCCAGGGCACTATATGCTGACACTGAGCAGCTGGCCGGGTACCTTGCAAGGCCCTGGCTCCTCCTGGCCTGAGTCCCTCACCCAGCCTTCCCTTTAGTGCTCAGTGACGTGCGGGCCAGGCACTCAGCGCCGGAGCATCCTCTGTATCAACGACACCGGGGTCCCCTGCGACGAGGCCCAGCAGCCAGCACGTGAGGCCGCCTGCCTCCTGCCACCCTGCCCCCAGGCCCTGGACACACTGGGCCCCGAAGGCTCAGGCAGCGGCTCCTTCAGCCCCGAGCTCTTCAATGAGGTGGATTTCATTCCCGGCCACCTGGCCCCGCGCCCTCCGCTGCCCTCATCACCCGAGCCAGCCGGCATGGGCAATGCCATCAAGGAGGAGGGCCATGAGCTGGGCCTGCCAGGGCCCGTGTTCGTCGACGACTTCTACTATGACTACAATTTCATTAACTTCCACGAGGACCTGTCCTATGGGCCCTTCGAAGACCCTGACTCAGACCCGGTGGGCACAGAGGATTGGAGACCCCCACCCCCGAGCACTGCTGCTGAGCCCCCCACGGGGACCCCCGTTCCTCCCACAGAGCCTCCTGGGACTCGGGATGAGGGGGCACTGGGAGATGGGTCCCCTGCCCCTTGGCCCAGCCAGGCTGGCCAATCCCCACCCCCACCCTTGGAGCAGACCCCTGGGAACTCCCTGGTCAATTTCCTACCTGAGGAAGATGCCCACATTGGTGCCCCAGACCTTGGGCTCCCCAGCTTGCCTCGGCCCCCCACTTCCATCAGCATGGAGACGCCTGCTGCCCCTGGGAGCCGGAACCAGTTCCTGGGAGCGGAGGACAGCCAGAGCCTGCCACCCACTCCCCGGTGGGAGAGGACCAATGAGGTTTCTGATGATGAGGAAGCCTTAGGCCATGGAGCCCCTCTCCCGCCCCAAAGGCCCAGCCCCACATCACCCTCTCTGTCCTCCGCTGGCACTACCCACTCCTCCCCTAGTCCCCGCACAGTAGAGCTGTGGACGAGTGGGACGGTGGCCTGGGAGCCAGCTCTTGAGGGTGGCCTGGGGCCTCTAGACAATGAGCTGTGGCCCACCATGGGAGGCGCCCCTCCACTTCCTCCTCCCACCACCACCCTGCCAGACACTCAGGGTACAGACAGCCCCCTGGAGCTGGGGACTGCCACCCTCTCAACCCCAGGACTGGCTCTGCAGGACCTGCAGACCTTGGCGATGCCAGGAACCTTCCTTCTTGTGGCCCCCACTGGCCTGGGGCACATGCCTTGGGTGACTCCCCAGAGCCTGGGCCCCTTGGGCCAGCCTGAGCCCCCCAGCTCCAAGATGCCCCCAAGCCCTGGGCTGCTGTCCACACCAGCTCAGGATAGTCCGGCCAACAGCAGCAGAGCCCCTGGGCCTCTGGACCCCAGCCCGGTCGAGGAGAGGTTCCCTGTGGACCTGCTGCCTGCCAGGAATGCCAGCTGGGAAGTGGGGAACTGGAGCCAGGCAAGTGCTGCTGGGGTCGGGGCAGGCCAGTGTGTGTGTCGGGGGGTGGTGTCCTCACTAAAAGTGGGCAGAGCCGTGTCTGTCCTGCCTTCTGGGGAGTGAGGACTCAGGAACTGACAGCATGTGGTGGGTGGAGCTTCTGTGGGTGGGGGGAGCATTGCCCCATCTCAGTCACACTACCCTCCATGTGCCTCTGGGGCCGGTCTGCCCCACGGGGCCTCAGTTTCCCTTTTGAGCAATACAGTGGGCTGAGGGGGCCTGGGGCCCCAGAGGCTCATTCCTGAGTAGCACAGGGGCTGCTGGGAGGGCAGCTGCTGCTGCTGCTAAGTCACTTCAGTCGTGTCCGACTCTGTGCGACCCCATGGACTGCAGCCTACCGGGCTCCCCCGTCCCTGGGATTCTCCAGGCAAGAACACTGGAGTGGGTTGCCATTTCCTTCTCCAATGCATGAAAGTGAAAAGTGAAAGTGAAGTCGCTCAGTCGTGTCCGACTCTAGCGACCCCATGGACTGCAGACTACCAGGCTCTTCCATCCATGGGATTTTCTAGGCAAAAGTACTGGAGTGGGGTGCCATTGCCTTCTCCGGCTGGGAGGGCAGGGCCAGGCACAAATGAGGGGCAGCCAGGGGGAGCAGCTCTCTCATACTCTGGCTTGCATGCCCCCAGGGACAAGGAGCTCACCCCCAATAGTTGTGTCGGTGGGGAAGCTTCCTCCCACACTCTCCAGACCCAGAGCGGCCCACCACAATTTGCCAAGGCTCAGCCTGGCCCCTCCAGGAGCAGCTTGGTTCCTTGCCACCTGGCTCTCCCCTCAGTGGCTCCCCCTGCTTTGTCAGGGGCCTGTGAGGGTCTCAGTTGCATGGGAAGAAGCTGGCCTGTGTGTACCGCCCCATTCCACCCTCCCCAGATTATCACTGGAGGGGAAGTGAGCTGCTTCTTCTCAGATCCCTAGTTTTGGTATGGGAGGGATGGGCTGAGGCTGAAGCACCCAGACTTCCTTCTCCAAGTGACTTAAGGAAGCAGCGAGCCTTAGCAGGACAGCTGGGCCACCCCACATGTGTGAGCAGGAACAGTTGGCTGCCAGGGGATCTGACTTTTCATCTTCTTGGCCCCCTTGGGAGGTGGGTGGAGGAGCCCATTTTTCAGATGAGGAAACTGAGGCAGTGTCTGGTCCCTCTCGCCTGGCTGGGGAGCTGGCAGGCATGGGGATCCGCCCACCCTCATGGCCACTGGGTCCCCTGCCCCCAGTGCTCCACCACCTGCGGCCTGGGGGCTGTCTGGAGACTCGTGCGCTGCAGCTCTGGCCGGGAGGAGGACTGCGCCCCCGCTGGCCGACCCCAGCCCGCCCGCCGCTGCCACCTGCGGCCCTGTGCTGCCTGGCACATGGGCAACTGGAGTAAGGTATGTGAGGGAGGCGGCTGGCAGTCTCAGGGCATGGGGCATAGCCCTAGGGCCCGTGGCCTGTGTTTGGGATCAGCCACAGCCACCACCAATCAGTGGGCCAGGGTCTGTGTGCACAGCTTTGCACTTTAATTTCTAGTCTCCGGGATGCCCCATCTGTGTGGGGGTCAGCCTGCCCCAGGCCCCTTCTCTTACTGCCTGTATCCTTTTCTCTGTACTTTCTATAACCCTCGGGATTTCATTTTCTCCTCTGTTCCTCTCTTTATCCATCTGTCCCATCCTGGGGCAGCCCCTGGCCACATCACCCTCTGCCCAAGGCTGGTCAGCCATGGCCTCTCCCTGGGACTCTTAAGGGACCTGCCCTGGCAGTGGGGGTAGTGTGGGAGGGGCGTCCGATGCTCACCCCCACCCCCGCTGGGTTCTGTGTGTGCACACACGGGACCCTCGGCCTCCAGTGCTCCCGCAGCTGCGGCGGGGGCTCCTCCACACGGGACGTGCAGTGTGTGGACACACGGGACCTCCAGCCACTGCGGCCTTTCCACTGCCAACCGGGGCCCACCAAGCCACCCGCCCGCCGGCCCTGTGCGGCCCAACCCTGCCTCAGCTGGTACACCTCTTCCTGGAGGGAGGTGAGGCTCAGAGATCTGGGGATGGGAATGAGTGGGGGTGTCCTCGGATACTGGCAGCCCACAGACCCTTCCCCTGCCCTCCCAGTGCTCCGAGGCCTGCGGCGGTGGTGAGCAGCAGCGTCTCGTGACCTGCCCGGAGCCAGGTCTCTGCGAGGAGGCACTGAGACCCAACAGCACGCGGTCCTGTAACACCCACCCCTGCACGCAGTGGGTGGTGGGGCCCTGGGGCCAGGTGAGCAAGTGCGGGGGTTCAGGGCGGGGAGAGGGCCTGTGGACAGGAGGCCCTGTGTCAGCAGGCGTCCATCAGACCTTTTTCACGTAAAGAGTTGTTGAGTGCGTCCTGCATGCCAGGGTCCCTGTGGCCTCTGCAGATGGCAGTGGTAGCCTGACAAGGTCCATGCCCCACTGGAACTCACAGCCCACCAGGGAGACAAACCAAAAACAAACGGATGTGCGTTGTGATGTCAGGCAAGGCCTTCTGAGGAGGGGATCGTAGAGTGAGACCAGCAGGGTCTGTGCTGTCGAGGGGAAGCACACAGGCAGCAGCAAATGCAAAGTCCTGGGACAGGAGCGACGGACACGGGGGCTGCTTAGGAGACCAAACAAAGGCCAGACGGGTGGAGGGGGTACGGGAATGGCCAGTGAGGCCTCAGCTGGGCAGGACCCTTCCTGCCAGGCCTGTTTGGAGCTCGCAGGTTTGGGAATCTCAGTCCTTGTCCCACTGGGGGACCTGCCGAGGGACCCTGGGAAGGTTGCTTCACCTTGCTGGGCCTCTGTTGTCTCATCTGTAAAATGGGGTTGTAAGGATTAGATGAAGTCACACGGTGAGGCGCTTAGCACAGGGCCTGGCACAATCTTGGCACAGATTTAATTCTAGGGCCTTTAAAAAATGTCAGACCCCGACTGACAGGAACAGAGCCTGACTGGGGACGGTGGGCCCTTCCTGAGAAGCTTTGTCTCCCTCCCT
Organism: Bubalus kerabau; assembly: GCF_029407905.1. Taxonomy (NCBI): domain Eukaryota; kingdom Metazoa; phylum Chordata; class Mammalia; order Artiodactyla; family Bovidae; genus Bubalus; species Bubalus kerabau. Next base: position 30,973,538 of record NC_073642.1, read on the forward strand.
TCCACTACCCATGCAGTTCCCCCAGCCCCAGGGCATGTCCCATCCCATGTGAGGGGCCGACAGCTTCCCCCCCCACCACCCCCCTGCCCCATACCTGCAAGTGAACACTGGTGGCCTCTGGGGACAGACCGGACCCTCTGAGGAGGCCAGAGGGTTGGGGCTGGGAACCAGGAGCCAGGCTTCCTGGCGAAGGCAGCCACTGCCCTGGGCATGGCCTGGGATGCCCCCCTGCAGGGCTGGCCCAGGGGATACTCACCCCCCGCCCCCGCTGCCCGCAGTGCTCAGCTCCCTGTGGCGGCGGTGTTCAGCGGCGCCTGGTCAAGTGCGTCAACACCCAGACCGGGCTGCCCGAGGAAGACAGCGATCTGTGCGGCCATGAGGCCTGGCCTGAGAGCTCGCGGCCGTGCGGCACCCAGGACTGTGAGCTCACTGAGCCGCCACGTGAGTGCCCCACGCGGCTCTCTGCTGGGGCTGGGGGCTGGGTGGATGGTGGGGAGATGGGACTCATGGAGCTGTCCCCCCAAAGCACAGGCTGACGGAGGGGGGTGCCACGCAGAGGCTGGGGCAGTGCTGAGGTCAGAGCAAGGGGCCTCCCGCCCTGTAGGCAGCTCTGTCTAGCTCAGGGAGGAGTGGAAGCAGCAGCCTGGCCCCCAGGCGAGCTCCTTTTCCATCTGGGTCTCAGTTACCCCCTCTTCCTGGAGTGAGGCTAGGGATGTCCCTGAGGCTGTGGGGCCTAGGCCTGGGGGAACCCCCCTCCCCAGTTCTGGCCAGAGGAAGACTGCCCAGAGCAAGCTGTGTGACCCTGGGAAAGGACCTCCCTCCTAGGGTCCTGCTCCCAGCAGCTGGTGGCTTCCTGGCCAGCTGGGTCCTCCTGGAGAAAGAGCCTGAGCCAGAGACACACACATATACACACTTGCGCGCACACACACTTCCTTCCTGCAGCCTAGCCACCCCCTGCAGTGCTGAGCACAGGAAACAGTGGCCCTGTGGTCACACCTGGCCTCCTCTCACCAGCTGTGCGGCCTGGCGCTCCGTTCCCTGTCTTATGCATGAAGGGGCAGACAACCCCCCTCCCCCAAGTGATGTCTTGGGCTGAAGAGCCCAGGAGGTGCTCAGGGAAGGCTGGCTTCTTCCTCTCCCTCGTGGACACTGTCATCCCCCACCACGAGGTCTGCAGGAGTGCCTGGGACTGCTCTGTCGGGAACCCAGCAGCTCCTCTGCCATCAACTGTCTGGCCCCTGCCCAGGGGACAGAGCCCCCTCCCCAGGACAGACTTGGCCCTTAGCTGGCATCCAGGGCCTCCAGGGTACCTGCCCCATGCTGCCTTCTGTACCAGCAACTGGCTCCTTGGCAGCCCTTGCGCAGGCCCAGCCTAGCCAGGGCCATGCCTTGCTGCCCCTGCCACTGGCAGGGAAGGCCTTGCTGCCCCTGCCACTGGCAGGGAAGGCCTTGCTGCCCCATTACCTCGAGGCCCAGCAGAAATCCCACCCGCCCCGAGTGCCCTGCCCTCCGCATTCATCCAGCAAGCACCACCTCACGGCCTGCACACAGCCCTAAGGTAGCTGTTGGCACCCAAGTGAGCCGTTTAAGGGGGGAGGGCAAAGAAGTGACCAGGATGCTGAGCCCCTGGAGTCCCCAGGATGTTTTGATGACTTGTCGGCAGGACGTCTGAAAAGTCTGGAAACTCCAGGGTGTGCGGTCATCACTGTGAGGCAGCTGACAGAGCAGGGCCACATCCGTTTGCCTGTGGAGGTGGGGGTTACTGGCAGAGGAGGGGACTGGGGCCCCCCGAGAAGTTCAGAAACTTGCCTGAGGTCTCAACGGTGGGAACAGGACGCAGGTTGGCGGATGTGTAGGTTAGAGGCGCTGCCCAGAGCCAGGGTGGGGGATCCGGCCTGCCGCCTCATGCCCTCAGCTGGGCCCCGGGGATGTCCCAGGGCCAGGGCTGCCAGTTGCCTTCTTGCTTCTCCTCCCACGGGATGTCTGCTGAAGTGAGCAGGGCCGGGCGGCAGCTGGAGGCTGTCACCGGCAGCGGGAGCGAGGCCAGGAGGCTGGAAGCAAGCCGCCTCCCAAAATAGCTCTGATAAGCATGGGGCAGGAGGGCCGGCCAAGCCTCAGCCTCAGCCTCGGACAGGCGGCCTCCATCTGTCCCTCCTCAGGAGGCCTGGGCTCTGCTGATGGGCTGACGGCCTAGGTCACACCTCCTCTCCTGAGGCCTCAGTGACTGGCCTGGCTGACAGGACTCTTCCGGTGTGCAACCTGGAGGCTGAGGCTGGGTACAGCCCAGGGGGCAGGGAGGTCTGGCAGGACAGGTGCCTTTGGATAGAGGGTAGGGGTAGGGGGCAGAGGCCACTATAGGCTGGCAGGAGGCCCCTGGGACTTCAGTTATGTGCCAGGCCCTTGGGGTCACGCAGGGTCCACAGAGACGGAAAGGGTGGCAGGCTCCTTGGCTTCCCATGAGCTCCTGAGGAGTCAGGGCTGGGGTCTCAGGGTCTTCCTCTGGATACCTGAGCCCAGCAAGCCCAGTTCCCCAGTCCTAGGGTGGTGGGTCCAGGCCAAGGGCAGGAGGGACAGGGAGCAGCTGGAGATCCACTCCTCAGGCTGAGGGGAGCCCTTCCAGAAACAGCAGGCTGATGCTCTGGGGGTGGCTGCAGGTCTCCTTAAGGTCTCTGGGGACAGGGAGCTGGCCCAGGTAAAATCTCAGGGAAGCTCCTCCCCCCTGGCACAGGCAGGGGGGCGTCCGGGGTGCCCAGCCTGCAGGTCCTGACACGCCCCCTGTGCCCCTAGGCTGTGAGCGCGATCGCCTGTCCTTCGGTTTCTGTGAGACGCTGCGCCTGCTGGGCCGCTGCCAGCTGCCCACCGTCCGCGCCCAGTGCTGCCGCTCCTGTCCCCCGCCCGGTGTCCCCTCCCGCGGCCACCAGAGGGTCGCCCGCCGCTGACCCGCGCCCCGGCCCCCAGCGGCCAGGACGCACAGACAGACTGACGCACGGACCTCAGCGCCCAGCATGGGCTGTGGCGGAGCCCCGCCCCTCACGCCCTAATGGTGCTAACCGGGGATCCCACCACTGGCAGGCTGGGGACCCCTCCCTCTCAGAAAAGGTATTTTTTTATTCTAACAGTTTGCATAACATTTATTATTATTATTGTCGTAATAAACAGGCATCTACTGTTTCCAAGTGCAGCTTGGCTTCCTCTTGGCTTGGAGGAACACCCCCTTGCCACGGTTAGAGAGCATCTTTTCAGTCTGCTCTTCTAGGAGGTCTGCAGGGAGAGAGGGGCCCGTGGGGACAGGAAGGCTCAAGGAAGTCAAAGCAGAGGCAGGCTTCTAGAGGAGGTGTGTGCTGGTAACAGGTGGTGGGAAGGTTTTTTGGACACCAGGTACAGCCTGGCAGAGGCCCAGGGGGTGCTGGTCCCACCCCTTACTTCATGCCCCCTGCTCAGGCCCCCCACCCCACCCTTTCCAGACCCCTGCATTTCACAGGGATTGAGCCACACCCCCTTAAGAAGCAAGGCCCATCTTGTCACCAGCAGGGTCTACCCCTGGAATGAACCCCATGGACACATCCCTGGCCCCTCCGGCTTCACCTGTCAAGTCCATCTGTACCAGGGTTGGGGGCAGGAGCAGGCAGGTCAGACCCACCCTTGATGGCCCTTTCTTTCATCTTCTCCATGCTCAGGGACGGGGCTGGGCTGGCTCCTTCCTCACTGCCAGTCCCAGGTACTGGGCTCTTGCTCTGTTGACACGTGGTCCTGCCACCCAGCACCTGCCACACCAGCCCCTCCCTGCCTGCCACACCTCGTTCCACGGAGTCAGACTGTGGTGAATACACCAGGGAGCAGATGGGCACGAGGTATTTTGAAGTGTGTCCTGGGCCCTGGTGAGGGGTGCAGAGACTGGAGAAGGCCAGGAAGTGACCTGAACAGGCTCCAGCCCTCACCTCTGACCATGAACCTTGGACTTGACCATTTTACAGTCTGCTCATGAGTGCTGCTCCTGGAAGGGGCTTGTCCCCTTCTCCACTCACATTCTGTTCTATGGCTCCAGGAATGCTCTGGAGGAATGGCTTCCCAGGGCTTTCCACTGCGGCAAGAGCAAGCCCTTACAAGGGACGGGGAGCAGGGGCCAGCGCTGGTCCCAGTCCCAGCTGGGGCACTGCTGTTGTGCTCTGTGACCCCAGGAGCACCAAGCCTCTCTGAATCCGTGTCTCGGGAGGAGGCAGAATCCCCAGCTCCTCGCCTGCTCTGTCTGGGAATCTACTGGAGCTCTCCCATGCTGTCACACTGTGGCAAGACATTTGGTCTTAATCATTCTCGTGTGTTTTTCCGATGATGGGGGGTGAGGGGAGTGGCGTCCCCAGTGGCAGCTGGGCCTGAGCTGTCAGCCTAGGCAGGAGGCAAACAACCCATGACTCAGGCAGGGCACGTCACCGCTGGTGGAAGGAGGGGTGCCTGCCGCCCGGTGGTTTAGGGGCTGCTCCGGACACAGGGAACTCTGGCTCCTGATCCCTGACCCACCCTGTGCTCCCAGCCCTCAACTGCAGCTTGGACATGGCTTCAGGGCCTCCCAGGGCTGAAGGCATTCTGTCCCACCTGCTCAGAGCAAACCAAAGGCAGGGATGCAGAAATACACAGTGGAAGGTCGAGAGCCACCCCCGCCCCCACCTCCCACTTAAGCCCTGCCCCGCTTTTCAAGCCTTTGGGGCTGAGTCCCTTCACAAGTGAATGTAACTGCATTTCAAGTCAGAATGTTATACAAATTAGTTTATTTTGCCTTTTAGTAGGACAATTCCAAAATTTAACTGGAAGATAAGCACAGAAGCTGCTGGGACATGGAAGGAAAAGAGTCACTTGGCAACACCCCGAGTCCTCCACGGCTGGCATCCAGCCTCCCAGAACATAGGCAGGAAGGCAACGGCGTGCAAAGTGAGGAGTAGGGATTTGTGCAGTAATACAAACATTTAGTTAAAACAACAACAGCAGACTGGCTATTTGCCTAGAGTACTTCCTATATCGAGATAATGTAGAAGCCAGAGCCGTTCCCAGCAATTAACAGTCTTGGCTGGTGTGGGTCAGCTGTCAGCATGACTGCAGGTAGCCCAAGGCTACCTGGGGTAAGAAGTGGGCCCATGTGTACATAGGGGGGTCAGAGAGGGTACAGACGTGAACAGTGGTTCGGGAGGCTCAGGTTTACATACACACGAGAGAACATGTTATACAAAATAGATGTACATAATCTAGAAAACCTTGATAAAAATAGCCTATAAAAATATAAACTGTAGTGAAAATATACAAAAATATAAACAAATGTTCAACCCATAAAAAAACAAAGAACTCACCAACATGAAAGCTGGCAGTTCCCACCTGGTGTGATAAGGGTGGCTCCCCTGGCCTGGTGTGTGCGTCTGGGAAGCTGGCTGAAGGCTGCCCCGCCCCAGGCTGGGATGGAGGCAGCGCCTGTCAGAAGGGGAGGGTACGGAGCTACTCTTTCCTCGGCACAAGGAGAAGGGAAGCACTGGCTCGAAGTAGTGGGAACAGCCCCTACAGTTGTGGAGAAGGAGTTGGCCACAACCTGTCCCCAGTCTGGAATCAGGTCAAGCCGTCCCTCTCCCACCTCTGGACACCCAGTGCTTTATTCCAGAAAGGAGAACTTCCAAGCAAGTGTTCCCGGCCCATTCCCTCCACGACCTCTCTCTGTTCTCCCATACCCATTGCCTGGCCACTGACAGTGACAGCCTGGAAATACTAACACACCACTGACCGCTCGGGGAACGGCCGGCACCAGGGGCTTCAGCCACACACGGCAGGTGCCCGGGCCCAATCCAGGTGCTTGTAAGATAAGTCTTTTCAAGGCAGGAAGGACAAAACAAGCCTATTGCTAAAGGCAGCATTTTAGTCCCCAGGATGTGACAGTTCCAGGGGAAATCAACTTAGGGGAAACTAAAATCTCAAGGAAGTTGGCGCTGTCCAGCCCCACTCCTGCTGCCATCCCCTAGGCTGGCGGCAGAGGCGGGAGGCGGCCTCTGCCAGCCCCAGTGGTTGGTCCTGTGGGGGTCTGTGCAGAGCGGTGAGGCTGCAGCCTCGCCTCAGAGTGAACCCACTCACAAGACAACTTCTTGGAGCTGTCTGGCCTCAAACAACTGCTCCTGATGACCAAAACAATGATAAAATACATTTTTATACCCACATATAGAGGCCAGCTCCCCAGACACGGTGAAAAATCAAACCCACCAGCTTAACCAAAGATAGAAAATGGAACTTGGTCTAATATGCTGAAATGCTGTCCTGGCTATGAGACTGCTAGAAGGGTGACAGTAAGAAAAGAAAAACTATGCTTATGAAAAAAAGCACTTCTTCAAGTTACAGTGCTTCAATAATCTGAGTGTGTTTAATATCCACCAAGGATTATTTCCAATTTTTTCCAGGTAGTGTAAAAAAAGAAAAAAATCCACTAAAAACTTTTTCTTTCCTATTTGACTAATACTGTCCAGGAAAACAGTCTCACATCAATACATCAGGGATGGTCCACAGAATGATTATGCAAAAATAATCTTCCTTGCACAGAGCCTCTTTCCGGGCCTTCAGAAAGGTCATGTTCTAAGTCCCAGAACTGCCTGGGCAGCCTGACACCCTGGGGACGGTGGTCGGTGATGACCCCACAGGGGAGGACGGCTGCTGAGTACAGGGTGTCTCAACATGGCAGTGGGGAGGGGACGCCCCGGGAGGGCTCACCAAAACTCTGACCTCAAACGAAGGCGCCCCAGGCCCTGGCAGCGGGCCTCCCACCACCCCAGCCCAGCACACTGGCTGTTCCCAAGGAAGCCACGGCTTCCAGATGCCCGACAGCAATCACTCTGCAGCTGCACCGCCACCCTGAAAGCACCCCCGGAACAGCTCCCTGCATCCCCTCCACCAAGGCCAGCCCAGGGGCGGGCCTGCTCTGTAGGACCATGATCCGCGGTTTCCTTGGAACCCCATCCACACGTGTAGAATGAGCCCAGGGTCAACTCTCAGATGGAAAGAAAGGTTCTGCACAGACCCATCTGGAGCGGTGTAGGCAGAAGAGCGAGCATGGGGTGTCTGGAGAGCCAGGCCTTCCACCAGCAGGTTGGGAGTTACTGTCTGAAAGGCTGTGCGTTAAAGGGCAGAAGCTAGTCCAGAAGTGGGACATGGCCAGCACCTTGAAGCCATCAGCATGAGATCTGTGGGCTTTCCACAGGCCATTTCTGAACAAGGGTTGTACTTGCTTTCCTAAGAAAATCCCTTCTTTCACACGAGCCTTATGTCACCCAAAGCAGTCAGACCCTGGCCCAGGAGTGTGCAGGCGTGGTGGGCGTCCTCCACGGCTACCCTTCAAAACAGTGCCTACAACCACCCACTACGTACAGGAGCTACCACAGGGCAGACGGCACATGGAAGGTTTCCTAAGGGCAGAGACATCAACACGGCTGACAGATACTGTAAACAGGCTCTTGAAACTAGCCAGCTCTAAGCCTGGTGAGGTACCGATCAGGCGGAAAGCATGACGGGACAGGAGTAGCCATCTGCCGTGGCATGCAGACAGCTGTAAACAGAGGAGACCCGAGTGGAAACGAGAAAGTGCAGTGTGGCTTTGGACGTCTGCCCAGCAGACTTCCAGAGACCCCGGATGTTACATTCTGGATGTGGAACGAGTGCAGGCGTCTCTGCAGTTCACCCTTTGGCACACTTTGGTTGCAAGGAGAGCAGCGTCCTGGGTGGGGGCACGGGGCAGCACTCAGGTGTCCTCTTCCTCGTCACTGACCAGCTCGCCCTTGTCCGGGCTGGTGTCTCGTTCGCGCAGGAAGTCCTCCCGGATGGCCTCCAGCTCCGTCAGCTCCAGCCGGACCTTCTCCAAGTGGTAGGCCCGCCGGTTCCGGATCTGCCGCAGGGGGAATGGGTTCAGGTCCCCAAAAGAGATCCCGATGAGCTTCCTGGTGGAACACGGCAGAGACAGAGCATCAGGGGGTCAGGAGAGAGCTCAGCCTGGCCTGGGGGCCTGGGGGCGTGGGGAGGCGGACCCCAGACGCCCTGCAGAGGGCCTGACGTGGGTATGTCACTCAGAGGCCGGTGCCCACACAGAGGCGCAGGGTGCGCCCCGGATGACGGCCTGGATCCAGCTCCACCACACGCTCCCCGCGTGACATGGACCGTGGGCAGCTCCCCACGTTCGGGCCCCAATCCCTCATCCGTACACTGAGTAACGGCACTGCCACCTCCCACATGGGTTTACTCGAGTTGCCGCCGGGGGCACCAGGACCTGCTCAGCGGTGGTGGGCCTCTGCGTCCTCAGAACCGGCATGAGGCCTGGTGTGGGGCGCCCTCAGGAAGGCGCTGCTGCTGGATCAACTGACGGGGTGAACCGACGCACAGATGCCCCAGCAAACCTGGGGACAACTGTCAGGCCCAGTCAGTGGTGTGACAGGTATTGAGATGCAGCATACGGAGAAGCGGGCAGTTCATAGGTTTCGTACTATCCCCAGGTCTAGGCACCCACCACAGTAAACATTTAAAAATCATGGGTTTTGCCCCTTACCATTGGCCAGCAGTTTAGTAAAAACGGAACTAGAAAGTGCCCAAGGCCTGGCTATGGACTTCTGGCACTAACCATGCCACGCCTCTGCAACTGTCACAGAAGCCGGTTCCTCCACCCCTCAGCCCCTGCCCTGCTCCTGCAGGCCCCAGCAGCAGGGACCAAAGGCCTGACACTCTTACAGACCCCAAGAGAGGCTGTGATGAAACAGAAATGTCACTGGACTTCCCCCAGCTTCCTCCCCATCCACTCCTGCTGCTCCTCAGTCACGTGGGCCGTTTTACTGTAAGGGGTACACAGGTAAGAAGACACGCCCTTAGCATCCCTCCCTCTTATATTTTTAAACACCCACTTCTTAGACATGCCTCACACCAAGCCAGACGATGCTCCTGCCAGAAGGTAAAGGGTCAGAAAGTCTGGCTCTCAGAGCTGAGCTCCCAGAGTGTGTTCTAGAGCCAGTGAGCAGGAGCATAGCCACAGCTCAGTGAGGGTCTCGGTGAAACCAGATGCTGGCCGGGAATGGGGATCCAGATCTGCAGGGCCAGCCCCTGTCCTCTGACAGCTGTTAGTCACGGGTTCCATACACCTGGAATCAAGGTGTCCAGGCCCTTCCTTGCTACAGAAAAACCAAATTAGACTGATACTGTCCGCTGCCTCCACCAGTCACTGCTGTCCATTAACGCAGCCTGAGGCAGCATGGAAACCACACCCCACTCTGCCTCGGGCCTGGAAGGTCCAATTGAGAGATGAGAAGTGCCCTGTGTCAGCTAAGTTCAGAAGACGATACTTTGCATGTGAGAGGTCCCCAAGAGTCCTGACTCAGAGACTGGTCTAATCCTGTTTTACCCACCTCCCCTGACCACATCTGACTGGGAATTCCCTGCCTCCTCCTCTGCAGAACCCGTGTACTGCACAGTTGCTGCTCCTTGGGACTGCTAATCTGGGGAGCTTATTAAGCACTGGGGCCCGACTACAGAGGTGGGGCTCCACTGCAGGCATCTGCAGTCCTAACAACACCCCCGGGGTGACCCTGCTGCAGTCAAGAACTCTGGGTCCAGGGGACCTTGACTTCCAGCAGGCACTCACCAGGTGGCGCTGCAGGAGCATGCACGACAGACCATGTCCCAGTTCCGCCTGTGTCTCTGCCACCCAGCAGGGCATCACCCACAACCTGCACAAAGTTGTCCCGGGCTGGAGTAGGATGCCCTCCACATGCAGTAGCTGTCAGAGTGAAGTTCACTTCACACCATTCTTGTTGTCTTGACCGGATGTGGGATTAACGAATACTCCCAAGGTTCACCCCTTGGATATCCCACTGTTGATACAGCAACAAGGCTGAATAAAATCTGAAAACCCACTTCCCAAGCAAAAGATCCTAACAGCAGTGGTGACGTGTAAGGATGCCAGGTATGGCCCCAGCCAGTATCTTCTCCCAACATCCACCTCCCTGGTCCCCTTGCCTCACTCAAGAGAACCACAGGGGAGAATGGTCCTCAGGCCCCTCTCTCTGGCTCCACACACCCGCTGTCCCAGGACCCCTCAGCACTGGTGCCCTGCAGCTCCTCCTGGCTGATGCTGCCCAACCACTTCTCATGACATTGGCCAAGAAGAGAAGCCGCCTTCTCTTCTTGTGAGCATTAGGAGGGGCAACTGGTGTTTGTCAAGGAGGTGGTCACCCATCAGTGGATCAAAGCGTCAGTTTAGTGAGTCATGACGAGCATTTTAAATATGTGATACACAGAGTAATTAGAAAATATCAGAGGGTACAGCACAGGTCTGTACCAAGCACTGAACTATTTCAACAAACAAATTCTCTTGTTCCAGTTACAGACTCTCCAGTATGTGTGTCCCAGGTTGTGAGATAAAATGTTCTTCTTATGGGTGGCAGTCAACAATTTGAAGAACATTAATACACTCCAAATGTTTGTCAGTGAAAGGACTCCTGTGGTTTTCATGAGGCCACAAGTCTGCTACAGGGATCCACTCCCATACAGGAAAGATGGCTCCCAGCACCTCTGTGCAGTGAACATTAACGGGGACTCAGTGGTTCACACGGAGAAGGCAATGGCACCCCACTCCAGTACTCTTGCCTGGAAAATCCCATGGACAGAGGAGCCTGGTAGGCTGCAGTCCATGGGGTCTCGAAAAGTCGGACATGACTGAGCGACTTCACTTTCACTTTTCACTTTCATGCATTGGAGAAGGAGATGGCAACCCACTCCAGCGTTCTTGCCTGGAGAATCCCAGGGACGGGGGAGCCTGGTGGGCTGCCGTTTACGGGGTCACACAGAGTTGGACACGACTGAGTGACTTAGCAGCAGCAGTGGTTCACAAGGATGTGCACCCCACTTGCCTAACCAACAGCAGCTCCACAGAAACCCTCTGGTGAACACGCCTGGGCCGCCAGGGCCAGAGCAGCTGCGAACCGTGGTTCAGGGGACACAAGGACAACGAGGGTGGCCCGGACAGTCCCCCTGTGTTTGTGGAGCGACGGGGATGCCTGACCACCCGCTGCCCAGGCCAGAAAGCCAGGGCCCTTCCAAGTCCAAATTCCCTCTCCACTCCTTTCAACCTGCCCACTCAGATCTGCCTCTGGGGGCACCTCACTCCAGGCTACCACCTCTCTCACCTGGAGCCTGGGCCTCCTGCAGCCAGTCCTGCTCCAGCCAGATATGCCTGGCTCATGTCCAACCAGCAGGGACTTCCCAACACTCAGGATGAAGCAGCCTCCTGGGGAGAGTCTACAAAAGCCTTAACAACCCTGCTCTGTTCAGGCCTGGCCTCAATCCTGCCGTGCCAGCCCCACCCTGGCCGAGCCTCTGGGCAGCTCCCTAAACATGCTGTGCTGTCACGCCCTGCACATGGCTCCTGGGTGCCCTCTGCCCAGTGGGCCCAGGCCCTGCCCTGACCAAGCCCAGTTTACCCGGGCTCCCTTCACCACAGCTCTGAGCAAACCCTGCTGGAACAGCCTCACGAGCTCTTCGAGGACAGGACCTGCTCCTCACCCACCACCCTCTGTGCCTGGCAGAGGGCTTGCTATGTGGCAGATACTCAGTAAGTGCTCCTGAGACAAGGAAGGATGTACTTTGGTTGCTAGGATTTATGTTTATTGGGTCAAGGATAAAAGCTCAAGGGCTCTGCTCTCCTGGACATCTGGGGGTCCCCCAAGGACTCACCTAGCATCCAGGATAGTGCGTGTGAAGTAACGGAGGTACTTGAATATGGACATTGAATCCTGAAGTTTCAGGATCTCCTCTTCCTTGTATTTAAAAAGTGCCAGGGCAAAGCGGAAGATAACCTGCAGAAGGACAGGGAATCCATGAGGAGAGAAGCACCAAGCTCCAGGCACTAACTCCAGGGATGGGAGACCTGCCGGAGCCCTGGGAGCACGACCTGCAAGGGGGCCGTGGGGCATTCAGGCACGACCTCAGGTGCCTGCCATTCTCAATAGAAAAACGTTCTCAACTCTCTGGTAGCGTTCAGCAACACTTCAGCCCAAATCAAAAATGTCCTTAAGGAGTAGAATCTTTGTGGACTCCATATTCAGCTCACAGTTCTAGTCCATAAGCTATACAGGACTAGAAATACATGTTAAATTAATCAAAACCAGGGTCCTCTGATTCTGAAACTTCAAAAGATTTTGAAACTTCTTCAAAAGCTCTGCCTCCAGAGGTAGTTTTTATCTCACCTACTAAAATTAGGGTCTGAATTACTGATTTCTGAATATGGGGAAGAAAATGAAAAAAAAAATTTTTTTTCTGATTTGTCTCTGGGTCACTGTGTTCAGGCCAGAGGAAATGGACTCCGGGTGCTTCTGCAAGTTCTAGCAGCTCTGGAACAAATTACTTCACCCACATCTAAGGGTGTTGGCTGGTCTGCAACAATGTGAATTTTCTCTTGTTCAGAAAACAACACTTATGGAGTTTAAATAGGTGATCCTTCTCTTAGCATCCCTACCTGTGTCCCAGTGGGAAACACTGTTGCAGCCCTGGTTGAGAACTCTTAATAGTGACAGACTGAATTTAAAAGGTGATGATGTATTATGTTGGACACAGCAGGGGATTAATAATACACACTCAAACTTTGCTGGTGGGAGCAGAAATTGGTAAGGCCCTTCTGCAGGCAATTTGGCATTCTCAATGAAAACTACAGGGTCTTTTGATTCTGGATTTACCCTGGACCCAGCACATCCACCTCTAGGACTAAACCTATGGATGCATTTGTACCTATAGAAAGACAGTTATAAGAAGTTATTGGAGCACAGTTTGAAACAGCAAGAGACTGGAAACAAGATGAATGTCCATTATCAGGGGCCTATTTGGTAAATTTCTGGTTTATCTGGAGAAGGGGATACTATGCAGAGTTGAAAAAAAAAAAAAAAAAGAGCCAGATCTATATACCCTGACATGGAACTATCTCCAATAAATAATAAATTGAACAATCATATTTTAGATATATATCAAATACCTTGAAAAAGAGATACAGTACATTGAGAAGAACAGTTAGGAGACTGGGAATCTCCTTTCTACTGCACAATCTGAGTTATATGATTTGAGTTTATCATGTATTACTTATTCACAAACTGATTTTTTTTAAAGCATACACAGTCTGGGTGGGAGGCCTGTGAACAGTAGGGCTCTGAAGCTGGCCCCCTGAGTCTGCCCCAATCATCTGCTCACTCTGGGCCTCTAACTCCTCAACCATACAATGGGATAATGCTGCCAGCTGTTTGATAGAGGCTGAGGCTCAGATTGCAAACCATCGAAGCCCCTGGGCACAGAGTCGTTTCTGATGAACAAGCAACTGACTGCAGTCTCCTGCGACCCCTCCGGTGGCCCGCAGTGCTGGATCACTCTGCCCCTTGGTAACCGTCGCACGGCCCAGCTAAGCCAACCACTCTGCTGCCTCTGCCACTGCCCATGGAATCATCCAGTGAGCAGACCCACCTTTGGTCCCTCATAAAGGAAAGAGTCCCATATTTTAAAGAGGATGTCGCTGACGACGCTATCCACAAACACCACCAGGAACCAGTTGAACGTGATGAGGGTGTAGTCGACTTTGTACTGGTCAAAGTGGGCATGCAGTCGAGGCAGCTTCTCGCTCATGAGGTCTCTGAACACCCGCTGGTCCACCTGGAGAGGGAGCAAAGGGGAGAAGTGTATGGGGGCTGCCATAGCACAGAGTGGGTCATCCAGGGCCCCGGGGAGCTGCAGGCCCATCACAATGCACAGCGGCGTAGCCATTCCAAATGCGTGGAAGGCTCACCCCAGAGCGGAGGGCTCTGTGCCCCAGAAGCAGCTGACCTCACGGCAGGTGCTCACCGAGTACCCGCTGACTGTCATCCTCTCCACAGGGCAGGGTGCTGGGTGCTATGGCCTGAAGCCACTCATACACTCCAAATGCCCCAGGAAAACAGCTGCTGCAGGGCCGGTGGAGCCCTCAGCCTTGCTAATCTGTATGGAAGTACAGAGGGTGCAGCTACACAGGCCACAAACCTGAGTCCCTGGCCCAAGAGGAAGTGTGGCATCACCACATCCATTCACCAAGTATTTACTAGCTGGGTGGGGCAGTGAGGGAGCCAGAACTTGAGTCAGCAGCACCTGAGCTTGGCTCTCAGCTCTACCATTGACTCCAGAGTGGCCTTGGGCACAATGTATTCTGGAGAGTTGTTCCTCGTCTGGAAAGCAGCAACAGTCTCTTTCTCCCAGGGCTTCTGTGAAGACTATAAGAGACTCAGGTAAATACCTATCAACATAGGTGGCTGTTATCTCTCCATGCTCTGTGTCAAGCAGGGGCCAGTGCTGGGCAGAGGCTTGAATCGGGTTCAGCCCTGACCTCTAGGAGCTAAAAGATGAGTGAGGAAGGAGGCGTATGGACTGTTATGCCAGCCATGGCAGGGCTTGGTAAAGATGTGTTTGCAGAGCATTACGGAGCCCCAGACGGGTCCAAGTCTGGGGGAGACCAGCCCTACAGTGGGGAGCACAGGACTGTGGGCAGAAGGGGTGTAAGGGAGGCAGCCCGGCCTGGCAGAGGCACCACGCCCCTGAGGGTCAGACTTCATCTACAGGCCAGGGGCTTTTCCAGCCTTTGTCTGTGACCCACGAGAAAACATACGTCAACATCACCCAGTCTGCATCGAACAGAAACAAATCTTTCACAAGCATTACTTAACTTCACACAGTAGGACACACTTTGATGCCTCAATTCTAGTCTATTCAACTTAATGTGATGAAAAACGCTACTGCCAACCCCCTATACTGATTTCTCTACTCATGTTTGAAAAATGCAACAGGCAATGAAGGAGAAGCATCAAGAGGCTTTGGGCAGGAGAGTGATGGGGCTGGATTTGTGCTTTAGGTCTGTCTCTCCACCTGGAACAGAGGCTGAGCTAAAGGGGAGGCCCATGGAGGCCCCCCACACCCAGAGCAGAGGGGATGAAAATCTGAGCCAAGGAGAGGTGGTAGGAGGGGAGGAGCACCTAGATCGGAACTACATGGAGGTAACGTCTGTAAACCGTGCAGACCCTCTGCAGTCAGAGGTGAGGAGGGGCGCTCGGAATACACAGGCCTCCAGAGGGGCATGGAGAGGGCAGAGTGTGGTCCCCTGAGGCCGATCACAGGAATGAGGGCTGGGGAGACTGAGACATACTGGTGCCGGGGGCATCTTGAGCAGGACAACTGCAGCTCACCAGGGATCCGGGCCGAGGCTCCTCCGCCTGGGTGCAGTGAGGTCACCGCTCCACCGGCGAGCAGTGAAGCATCAAAGAAGAAAGAGACCCGCACAAGAGAGCAAGCAACCGCGCACAGCGGGCCACAACCAGGCTGTCCAGGAACAGGGCAGCTGCGCAGGAAATGTAGGCCTCATTAGCGTGCCCTGAACGGCAGACTGAGATGGGAGTGTGAACTGGTGCAACCCCCTGGGAGAGCAATCCGGCAACGCCCAGGAGACAGGAAGACACCCTGCAGCAAGCCTGCTCCTAGGAATGGATCCCGGAAAACCCGCCAAACTTTCACCCGCGTTATCAGTCAAGGTAGAAGGTGTGTGAATTCTTGGGATGACTGAGATACTAAAACAACTAGAAACAATCTAGATCAATGTTAAAATGACATTTTAAAATATCCTTTTTTAAGGAGAATCTAAAACTTTGAAAAACTCAATTGTTTATCCTTACGGAAGGCTTTTTTTTTTTTCTTTTTAAATACAGAAGTCATTATAGTAAAAAAAATAATAATAATTTTTTTTTTTTAAAGAATGTTACACAGGTTCAAGTATCACTGGTTGAAATGTAAAAATTTGAAAGGCAAAGTAACTTATTCCCATTGTTTTCTACAGAAATGATTCTAAAGCATTGTAAAGTCACCTTAGGGTATACAAAGGATAAAATGCAGGAATCATGGTTGGAAACATACATTTTTGTCCAGTTTGCTTTCTGGCTAGAAGAGACAAAATTTCAAAGACCTGAATTAGCTGAAATGAATTATAATTAATTTTTCTTAGAAGACTTAAACAAAAGCACATAAGTAGTTTTAAAACCATCTCATGGTATGCAAAAAGTATCGCCCTCTCACCTTCTCACCTACATCTATTCCCCGCTGCTGTAAGATTCTGAGAGGTGGACCAGTTACTGAAAGGCAAGTTGTCAAAACATCTTAAGGGTCCGTGCGCAACAGCCATGACAAGCCATACCTGGGCATCCATCCTCTTTTGTCAGTTTCCCTGGAAGCCCAGACCCTCCCACAGGAAGGTCAGCATCACTCACTAGTGATGGTATTTCTGCTGGTACTATTCCATCCCTCAGCATATAAACAACAACTACCCATCTGCACGCACTTCAACCTTGGCACTGGCCACTGCCGGGGACGAGAAACAACAGGAGCAGGTGCCGCCTTTGCATGCACGCAACTTTGCACTTTGCATGCGACTAAGTCGCTCAGTCATGTCTGACTCTGTGACACCATGGACTGTAGCCCACCAGGCTCCTCTGTCCTTGGGATTCTCCAAGCAAGAATACGGGAGTGGGCTGCAGTGCCCCCTCCAGGGGAGCTTCCTGACCCAGGGATCAAACCTGCATCTCTTACGTCTCCTGCGTTGGCAGGTGGGCTCTTTACCAATAGTGCCATTCGCATGCGTGCACAATGCCTTTAAGAGGCTGTAAACAGCCAAGGGAGACGACAGCTGACCATTGGGCCAAGTGATGGTGATGTGATGCCCTCTGCCTAGAAGGACTGGGGTGAAAGTGCCTGAGAGGAAGGGACCAGTCAGCTGGCCTTGAAGTGGGAGAAGACCCAGGCACACGCCTTTCCTGCCAGGTAGGTGGCAGATGGTGCCCTGTTCTTGAGGCTGCCTGGGGCTTGGCAGAGGGCTGGTGTAGGGAAGGCTGCCAGGGGACGCCTGCTCAGGCCTCTGTTCAGCTCTCTGAGCTCAAGAGGAAGTGGAATGACTATATTCATCTCTGTGTCCCCAGCGTCTAGTGAGGTCCTGGCGCTCAATGTACACTCAGCTGAGGGGACAGATGGAGAAGCTGCTGAGTGTCTGGACCGCAGTGCAGCGTGAAGGGGCTCAGCGCTCAGCTCTGGCAGTGGGCAGCTGACGGTGAGCTGCAAGGCACGGCACTGGGGCTGACCGCACACACAAGGCTATCCCCATCTGAAGAGTGGCCTTACACAACATCCGTTACAGAAAAATGGTTCAACACCTCATGTCCAATCAACCGATGGAATATTACCAAATATGACATTGAAAACTAAACAACATTATGAGAAAATGCTCGGGCTATCATGTGAATGTGAACCACCCAGGATAATCAGCTGTCAATCTGGACACTTAAATGTATTGGGGAAAAGTCAAAAGGAAATATAGCAAAACGCTAACTGTGGTTCTCAAGTTGGTAGGGTAACAGGTGACTTTTCATTTCCCTCTTAATATGCATCTCTGTATTACCTAACTTCAGCGAGCATCTGTTGGGCTTCCCTGGTGGCTCAGATGGTAAAGAGTCTGGGGAAGGCTGTGAGAGGCCTGGGCCCAGTACAGGGAGGTCGTGGCTGAATCCGTGAGTGAGACGGATGGAAGGATGGGTGGGTAAAGGCAGAAAGGGAGGACAGGAGCACCTGCAATGATGCAGGAGAGGGGACGGTGACCTAACAGTGGTGAGAGGACCAGGGAACAGATCTGAGCCAGCTGGCAGGTGGCAGTGATCAGAAACAGCAACAGGGGCACCGAGGGACAGGAAGGGGGAGTGTGGGCTGACCCAATTTCCGGCCTGGGGTCTATGGGTGAGGGGGCAGTGCAGGTGCTAACAGAAGGCAACAAGGGGGATCCCTCCAAAGACAGAAATGCAAATAGGAAGTAAAACACAGGGCCCAACCAGGCCAATAGAAACCACACGAGACATTTACAACAGGGATTTTCCCAGGGTAGTGGTCACACTGGTAACAGAAAGGCCGAGAAGCCAAACAGTTGATGGTGAGGCGGCCCAGAGGCCAGGGCAGGAAGCCACCCCTAGGCTGGAGCAGGGGGAACCCCGGTGGCACAGACAGGAGCTGGTGCCAAGGAGGAGACAGAGTCACCGGCAGGAAGTGCCCGAGACAGAGAGGGGAGAACGGCCCTCAGTTCCCTGCCCTCCTCCAGGCTCCCCACATGCCTCTGCTGGCCACGCAGGGGCTGGGAGATGGCCCGGGCCTGCGGACCCGCTGTAGGGAACAGACAAGAGCAGGGAAGGGCAGGGAGCGGCCGCGAGCAGGCAGACCAACTACCGGCACGAGCCTGGAGCCAAGGATGCTACAGCCCGCAGACCAGGCCCAGCTGCAGTCAGGAGACACAGGGCTCTCGGGGAGGAGGGATGGACACAGGTCAGACAAAGGAGGAGAGGGCTGCCCGCTGGGGAGCAGGGGGAGTCCATCCAGAAGCCAACAACAGCAGAAGCCCCAGTCCGGCACGGGAAGAAATGCCCCGGGCTGCAAGGGCCAAGGGTCTGGTCCTGAAGGTGGAAAGTCACAAGTGGGACCGGAACCCCTGGCCCTCCCAGCCCACATCATCCTACCAACCCCTGGCTTCAGACTCCAGGAGCGGTGGGCAGGAACTGTGCTGTTCAGACCTCCTGCTGCGGGCGGTGCTCATGGCCCCAGCGCTGTCCCTCTGGATCCATCACGACATTGTTCACAGGAGCCGTGTCATCCCTGCTGCTTCCGGCCAGTGAGCGAGCAGGGCAGGGGCACGGATGCAGGCGGCTCTCGTGTGCACTTTAACAGGTGACCTTGGCTCGAGGACTCCACACTGGCCTGACCAAAACTTTCTGAGAACTGCACAGCAGGCTGGGGTCTTCCCCACCACTCAAACCTCCCTCCTTTCACTGGTCTGGGGGTTCTCCTGTCCTTCCCCAGTCCCTCCCCTTGATCCTTCATGGGTTTTCCCCTCAGTAGTCTCTGGCACATCTGCTTCTGCCTCAGCCTCTGCCTCTTGGAGAACCAGAGCTAACACACCCAAGGCTCCCCAGGCACCCCTGAACTGTGGCTTAGGCAGCCAGGCAGAGTCCAGGGGAGACAGTGCTGAGCAGTGACCACAGAGCAGGTCTGCTGGCTTCCAGGGCACTGAGTGAGCCCGACTGGGCACTCATTGGCTTATGAGCAGCCCGGCCCAGTCTGGGGGAGGCGGGAGCGGGCGGAGGGGGTGGCCTCCATGTGCGCCTTGTCATGCCCATGGAGCCTCCCCGATCAACGCTTAATTCAGGTCGCATTTCAGCTCTATTTCTACAAGCTGCTGACTGAAGCACAATATTTTTAGAGTACCTGGGATCCTAAAAGAGTCTTTGTGTAATAGTCTCGAGGCATGAAAACTTCCACTATGGTGACTAGACACCAGAAGGCATCTTCTTGTTCCAGGTACAGGAGGGCCACAGCCACCAATCTACAAGCAAACGGAGAACAAGGTGAGCGCCAGCCCCGTGGCCCAGACCCAGGCAGCACAGCCCATCCTCACAGAGGCCTCCATGGCGTGCTGTGCTCTCTCACACTAACACGGCTTCTATTCTCCAGGAAATAACACTGAGTTAAGTATTTTGTGGCAAGGGAAGCATTTCCTAGTTTGAAAAGCAAAGCTACATCCACCTTCCCTTTCATTTGGTTTTTGTTTAAAGATGATGAAATTATTTCCCAATGACGTCGGCCTCATTTTTAAAAATGTTTTTCATAAGATTTTGCTAATGCAGCTAATTCTTTGAGTTTTTTGTTTAAGTTCCAACTAATCCTTTTACGCACAAAAAATTGAGGGGTGAATACAAGAGAGAAAGAACATACGATGGTTTAAAAACAACTTTCTTGATACCAATCTACTTGAAATGGGGCTTCACGCAAATGAACCATCCTGGGGGCTTTCTCAAAACACTGCATCCATGGCATGCACGTGGGGCAGGAAAGGGGGCTGTGTGTATCAGCTGTTCCGTCACTCACAACGGAAACCTGGGTCACTGTCACCACCGAGAGGTTACCCACCCAGTAACTTCATCAGCTCTGGCTCTGAGCGGGCATTCGGGACAGAAGGATGGGAAGAAAAAGGCAATAGAAAAGCCCCTCTCTACACACCCAAGAACTTCTGCTTGTGCATCACTTAAGGGAGAGACCTGAAGTCATTTCTTAGAATTTGTTTTTGTTTTCTTCCTTGGATAAAATTATAATGAAATCTCCAGTTAAGAGGTTAAAAAAAAAACTGGGAAGGGGATGCCTTGAGTCAGCATGAATGGGATGGAGACTAGAAAGGTTACAATGAGTAAAGATGGGTAAGGAGGGAGAAACAGGATGAGCTCAGCACCTGAGGATGCCACGAGAAGGGGCAGAGAGACTGAGATCCGCAGAGCCTTCGAAGACATCATTTTAAGCTAACTGATGTTCACGATGGTAGGCGAGAATCACTTAGAAAACGCTGCTGCTGCTACTGCTGCTAAGTCGCTTCACTCGTGTCCGACTCTGTGCGACCCCATCGATGGCAACCCACCAGGCTCCCCTTGGGATTCTCATCCTTGGGATTCTCCAGGCAAGAACACTGGAGTGGGTTGCCATTTCCTTCTCCAATGCATGAAAGTGAAAAGTGAAAGTGAAGTCACTCAGTTGTGTTCGACTCTTCACGACCCCATGGACTGCAGTCCACCAGGCTCCTCCGTCTACGCGATTTTCCAGGCAAGAGTACTGGAGTGGGGTGCCATTGCCTTCTCCATAGAAAAGGCTAGTGTTCTGCTAAAGTTATGGGTTCTCAGAATGTGTGTACAAAATAATGTGGATGGAAAAAAATCTAGTAAAATGGTTAGAAGTCCCAATGGTGATGGTGCAGAGAAAGTCTAAATTAAAGCTGGAAGGTGTCCTAAAGTGGGGAAGAGCTGATTCTATACCAGTGTCAGATAAATGGGATGCTATTGCACCCCTAACAGGCATGCTCAAGTCCTCACCAAGATCCCTTAAGTTTCAGAAGGTTTTAGCTTTCAGGAATTTTTAGACTGAGTATGCAATGTGAACTGTCCATTTAAGCAAAACAAGGCTGCTTTGTTAGGCAATATCTTATTTACAGCCTTTTTTTTTTTTTAGGGGGACCATTGAGGAGCAGTTGAAGTCCCTCTTACCTTCAGGGCACAGAGAGGGGACCCTAGCCTGACCAGCACAGAAACAATGACTTCCTGGAAACCACTGGTTTCAGGTCTTAACCAACTAACATTCCAGCTTAAAAGCTCTTCTTCCTGCAATGCTCTCATCTCAGATGCAAAAGTCAGTCCGTATCCAGAGGTCTGTATCCAGCATGGATGAGGATTAAAAAAGGCCCAAGAGCTGCTAGAATAAATGTCAGCATTCAAAACGCAATGCATGCACTTGACTTACAGGAGAACTGCTAAAGATCACACATGGGGCTTCTTCATTCTTTGTTCGTACTGCTAGCAAATACGAACATAACACGAACATAATCCACGATGATCTAGTGGATTATCTACTTTGGGAGGGATATAAATGGACTCTACTGACAGCAGCAAGTAGAAGCGGCAGGAGTGCGCCAGCTAGTAAGAGACAGACAGAGGCAAAAAGCAGCCACTAGCGGTCACAGTCCAGCGACAGGAGCAGCTTCTCAGAGAACAGACCTCAGTGCCTCCCGTGGCTTCATGCCAGTGCAGCTCAGCTCAGAATGAGGAGCCTGGACTGTTCAGAGAAGGTGAAAGGCTTTTCAGTGTCCTTTGCCTATGGAAGCAGGGAAGCATGCCAGACCTGCAGAAGACGCTAGTCCAAAATAAAACATGTTTGGGCTCTTCAAGGGCTACGTTTTGACCAGCTGCAAAATTGTTTGGGACAACCTCATGACTGACGAAGAGCCTGTATAAACAGGGAGTGCCCTTGGCGTCACATCATGCATTTTAAATGAATGAACGCAAACTGCAGATCAAAACCTGAGTGTGAGGACAGCAGCAAGGAAATCTAAATGAGAAACCCAGTTGTTTCAGTTTAATGTCTTAAGACTTTTCGAAAGCATGCTTGTTTTTCTCAATTATTCTAGAATTGTTGATGGGGCATAATTAAAATTAGCTTACTGCAGCTATTAATACTTCTTTCCCTTAAAAGACTGGCTTTTCTTGGCTCACTGGGAAGGCAAGGGGGCTATCAGGCAGTCCATGGAGCAACAAGTTTTCTTAAGAACGAGGAGGAGCCCTCCATGGGCTGGGGACCCACCTGTTGAGACCCTGGCAGTAGCCAATGTCTGGATTCCGCCAGGAGAAGGCAAGCAGGACGTTGCGCAGCTTCTGTATGCCTTCTGAGGTGGGGCATGAGTAATGCTTGTTGTTGGGCAGAGTCCGCAGCAGGTCCAGCTCGATCTGCTTGGAGGCCGGATTCTGTTTCTCCAGCGCCTTCTGAAGCAAAGTCTGGAAGTAACCGGGCTGAGTGCTGTCCTTGAACTTCTTGATGTGACGGTCCACACACCACTTCCACACCTTGGAACGGTGCTCGTGTGGGATGCCCACACGGACCAGGTTCTTTAATTCCGGGGAACACGTCATCTCCCTGTTCACTGTGCTCGCAAAGTAGTTTTCCCACTTGACCCCAGTGGAGACCTCCTGGTTTTCTGTGAGGTAGAGGGTCTTCAGGTCCAATGCCCGGACTTTGGCGACCAACTTCTCTTCCTCGTCATCCTCTGGGACAGTCTTAAACCCATAAATGTCGTATTCACTGTTGAGAAAAAACAAAACGAAAAGTTAAATGATGCAATCTGGCGCAAAAAGGTCAGTGAAACATGAAAAAGAACCTAGAAATCTACTCATACTCAAATGGCACTGTGATATATGATCAGGCATTTCAATTCAGTGAGAAAATAATTAACTTCTCAATAAACAGGGTGACAGTAACTGGCTATCTGTATAGAAAAAACTGCTTTAGAGCCCTTCTTGATACTACACGGGAAAAAAAAAATTCAATTCTAGACGGTCAAAGCACTCAATGTAAAAAGCACAGAAAATACAAGCAAGACTGCAAATACAAGGCTGATAAATTTGGCTACATTAATATATTAATACATGTGCATGTATATTTATATAGCATACATATACACATGCATAACACTTATGCTCAAAAAATGCCATTTTAAAAAGTAGAAAGACAAAGGAGAAAACATTACATTAGTAAGATACTAGGGATGAAAAAGAATGAAGGCTCTGGTAGGCAGAATAATGGCCCCCAAAGACGTCCCTGGAATCTGTGAATATGTCACATTATGTGGCAAGAGGTAGAGCGTGTGTGGAATTTCAGCTATGGCACTTAAGACAGGGAGGCGATCCTGGGTGTCCCAGGTGGGACCACAGTAATCACAGGAGCCCTTCAAGGAAGAGGAAGGTAGGAGAGTGGACCAGAGAGATGTGACAATGGACGAAGAGTCAGGGGGACGTGACGTGGGAGAGGGCTTGGACCCACGGTCGCTGGCTTTGAAGATGGAAGAAAGTGGCCACAAGCCAAGGACCTCGAGGTCCGGTGGCCTCGAGGAGCTGGAAATGGCCACACCTGATGACCAGCAAGGGAACAGAGACCTAGCCCTACAACCAGAAGGAACTGTATCCTTCCAACAACTTGAGTAAGCAAGGACACAGACTGTCTCCTAGAACCTCCAGGAAGGAATGCAGCCCCACTGATACCCTGATTTCATCCAGTAAGACCATGCTGGACTGCTGACCTACAGAATCGTTAGACAGTAAATATGTATCACAAACTTAGCAACTTCAAACAACGATGGTGATGGCAGTCACGGGAAACCAAAAGGGGGCCTTTCACACACTGCTCCTGAGTCTGTAAACCTGTAGGAGCACTCTGAAAATCAGATCCAGCAGAGCTGAAGATAGGCATATCCAACATGGAGAAACTCTCACGCCAACACATGGACACGTGGATACACACACCACGATGTCTACTGCATCACAGTTTGTAAAAAGAAAAAAGGGAACTACTCTTAAAGTGTCTACCATGAGATGAAGGAATAAAAAAGTGATACACAACGAAGCTGTGTAAGGCAGATAAAAAAGTTGCTCAGGAGCTACAGAAATCCATCTGTATAATTTCAGAAAACAATGTTGAAAGAAATAAGTCACAAAAAGGTATGAATATGGTAGGATGAGCATATTAAAAAGTGTCTTCAATTAGAGGTACATATTGAAGTGCTGAAAGCAGAAATGACATGCCTGGTACTTGCTTTAAAATATATCAGGAAAAAAGTTTCGGAGAAGGATAAGAAGAAACAAGATTGGCAAAATGTTAATTGTTAAATTATTGGGTTACAGTTACATACGGGGGTGTCATATGATGCTACTACTTTGAAATTCCGTAACGAAAGTTAAAAGTAACTCAACACACACAGTTATTGTTCTACTTATAAATAAAGTTTGAAAACATACAACGTCAACAGTAAAGTCAAACACGTGAAGGAAGACAACGTGGTGCCCGGGGACAGACAGCTGGGCTCCGCCCTCACGGGAGTCTGTCCCTCCAGCTCACTCCCGGAACACAGCAGGAGTGCACGCGTGGGGAACCCGGCTGGCCAGACTGGGGCCCTGTCCTCGCCACTCCCTGGCTGTGTGGCCTGGGCGAGTCACACATCCCCTCCCTGACCCCAGCGTCTGCATCTGCTGAGGATATAAACGCCCTCCTCACTGAGTGTCAAACATGAGCAGTGGCACAGCGCCTGGCACACAGACCTCAGGAGAAGTTCTGTGGCGACGGCACTGGCTGATTCCGACAGCATGGTTTTTACCTGTCGTCTGAGTAGCTCGGACAAGGCAGGCCGGTGCTGTAGGCACAGGAAGGGAAAGGCCTGTCGGGCTGAGGCAGGGCTTCCCCTGGGGCCAGGGCGGGGCAGGAGAAGCCATGCACAGTGGGGGCGGAAACAGGAGGAGACTGGACTGAGCGCATTCACAGACTTCTCCTCCTGCCAATATTTCATGAATCTCATTTTTTAGAAACTAGGATATGAAGGTTCTTAATCCAAGATACTTTACAGGCTGCCAGACTCTGTGATTTTCTGAAAAACATATGCAATACTGTGTGTGTGTCCAGCCGCACTTTGGGGCCAAGCGTGTCCGTGGCTTGCGTCAGACCCTCAGTGAGTTCTGAACCACTGCATCAGGTTACCCAAGTGTGCTTCCCTTACAGCAAAGGCCCAGTTACCCACTTAGGGGCTCCTCTGCTTTCAAACTCCCCATGAGTGCAGCTGTACCCATGGGTCTCTGGAGAAGATTCTACTCCTCGGAGGACTGGCTCCTCTTATAGCAAGACTGGCAAGCATCCACGGTGGCACGGTACATGCAAGAAAAGTCTTGAAATGAAAAGACCTGGGCTGAATCCCAGGTCTGTTACTTGATTATGACAGCAAGATTGATGAGCTTACCTGACAAGGACTGACAGTCCTTGTCATGAGCATCGAAGGGGACACAGAGAACCGTGTAAAGTTCTTGGTGAGTAGCCACTATGGTTAAAGGGGGGCTTGAGAAATGGGTCCCCCCCGCACCCCCAGCAGTCGTGAGCTCCTTTACCTGACAAGATGAGGTTTAATGAACGCTTGCTCCGGATGCTCTGGACTCTCAACCTGCAGAGCGTCCTCCAGCAGCTGGGCTATGACATCCCGAGCAGGCCCCTGTTCTTCTGAGCAAACTGGGGTCTTCATTTCTTGGAGCAGTATCAAGTATTTGCTTTCTATCTGGCAGAGCTTGGCTTCCAGGCTAGAATACTGCAGAGAATGTGATAGTTACCTCCGTCCAGACAGACACACGGGAAGAGCAATCCTCAAGTACCTCAAGCCATCAATGAATGACAAGCCCAGAACCACCAGGAAGTGAGCCAGAGAGAGACTAGATCCCAGGCAAGAGATGAATTTATGCCACAGGCCACTTGTCTTATCTAAACGGTCCACTGGGCCCCCTCTTCCCTCTGGGGGAAGTACTGGTAATAAAGTAATAAGCACAGAAGTACTGGTAATAAGGCTTCTGCATGTCAACACATGAGTTCTGGACAGCGTTGAGGTGAACAGCAGGAACCAGGCCACACACTCATTACTGAGGTCCAGCTGAGCACGGCTTGGCACACAGGCCCCAGGCAGCCACCTTATGGTATTACAATACTTTCCTTGGATGCTGTAACCCAGCACCAGCTCCCACCTGCTACCTTTTCAGACAAATCAACACATCCCTCGAAAACATGCAGGAACAAGGCCTGGGAAGATGCTCTGAGGACTGTTCAAAAGGTATATGAGGCATTTAATAGCTGCTGACACAGTGTCATTGAATTTCATTTGATTATCACTGGAATATCTGTGATGTCTGTACACTTTGCAAAGCCCTCTTTGAAAGTGAAGTGAAAGTGAAAGTCGCTCAGTCGTGTCCTACTCTTTGCGACCCCATGGCCTATACAGTGCATGGAATTCTCCAGGCCAGAATACTGCAGTGGGTAGCCTTTCCCTTCTCCAGGAGATCTTCCCAACCCAGGGATCAAACATGGGTTTGCATCAAACCCGCATTGCTGGCAGATTCTTTACCAGCTGAGCCATAAGGGAAGACCAAGAATACTGGAGTGGGTAGCCTATCCCTTCTCCAGATCTTCCCAACCCAGGGATCAAACATGGGTTTGCATCAAACCCGCATTACAGGAATACTGGAGTGGGTAGCCTATCCCTTCTCCAGCAGATCTTCCTGGCCCAGGAACTGAACTGGGGTCTCCTGCATTGCAGGCGGATTCTTTACCAACTGAGTTATCAGCCTAGTCACATCTGACTCTCACACCAACCCTATCAGATTCAGAGAAGGCATCATGCTCACCACCCCCATTTATAGATACGGAACTGACTCACACAACTCAACAGCATAAATCAAAAAATCCAAACAATCTTAATTTGGGGGACCTCAGAACTGTGTCTTTTTTTTCTATAAACTTCATTACACCTGTGAATAAAACCCACATCTCAGGGAGTTTCTATTGTCTTCATCACAAAGTGAAATTAAACAGTGTTATCACTACATTTTAAATATATTTTGGTATCAGTAACCAAATCCCTTCAAGCATGGGGGTTGAACTGATTTGAAAGCATGTCCATTTTTGAATTGTTTCTGAATCACATCACTTCCCACCTGAGGACAGAATGTACCCACTCTGACCCACCTTTGCCATCAGATCCCTCTCTCTTCTTTCTGCATTTCTCCGTAGAGCTGCAAGTTCCAAGATTTCCTTATTTAGAAATTTATTTTGGGTTTTGTACCCCTGTAGATTATCCTGTTGGAAAGAAAAAAGTTCATCAACTCACACTGGTTGAATGTTGATTATCCTTTATAATTAATATTTTGCTCCCTTACCAATCAAATAGCCCTTTCTGAAAGTGAAAGTTTCTCAGTTGTGTCTGACTCTTTGCAACCCCATGGACTATACAGTCCATGGAATTCTCCAGGCCAGAATACTGGAGTGGGTAGCCGTTCCCTTCTCCAGGGCGACTTCCCAACTCAGGAATCGAACCTACATTGCGTCTCCTACATTGCAGGTGGATTCTTTACTAGCTGAGCTACCAGAGAAGCCCAAAGGGGACGCTGTGGCTAGCCCTTTCTAAGTTAGAGCAAGTTCTAAGGAACTGAAAATGATTATGAGGCACTTTTTTTTTTTTATTAGGCACTTTCTGATTAAGCTTTATGGCCACCCTTAGCAGGGGAAGGAAAGTAGGGACCACTGCATAATGAAGGAGATGGGGAAATAAAATTTACTTGATGGTGGTGATTTTTCTCAACTGACCTTAGGAGAAGTAAGTAGGACTTATGTCCTAAATCTATGCAAATATTTTATCTACCCACATTCACTGAGGTGGTACAAAAGGTAATGCCTTGTATTAATCTTGTTATTTAACTAGAGAAACTGAACAAATTTTCTGTCCATTCTCATTTTTACTTATCCAGTTTATGCAGAAAAGGCTATACACATATACAATGTTCTTAACAAAAGAATTACACTTAATAATGAATACCTATAACCTACAATGTATAAGGCACTTAAAGAGATTACGTTCCTCAATTTTTTTTACATTAAAAAATTTCAAACTTATGGAAAAGTTGGAAGAAAAGTACAATAAACAATATACCCTTCACCTAAATTTGCCAGTGGTTAACTTTTGACACGTTTGCTTTATGTTTTAAAAGAACATCATAAGGACTTTCCTGGTGGTCCAGAGGTTAAGAATCTGCCTGCCAAAACAGGTGACATGGGTTCAATCCCTGGTCCGGGAAGATTCCACATGCCACAGAGCAACTAAGCCTGTGGGCCACAAGGAGAGCCTGCGTGCTCCAGAGCCCACGCACCACAACAGGAGAAGCCACCACAATGAGAAGCCCGCGAACCACAACTAGAGAGTCGCCCTCACTCTCCACAACCAGAGAAGGCCCACGTGCAGCAACCAGGACCCAGCACCGTCAAAAACAAAGAGAACGTCACAAGCTCGCGACAAGTTCACCAGGTCCAACTACAAGTTCAGGTCTGGCAGAAGCAGATGCTGTGTGTTAGCTTCAACCCTTGACACTCGGAGCCAAGGAAGGGAAAGGCAATCTTTGAGACAATCAGGGCAGTGATTTCTAAATGCTCCCTGCAAAATCCAGTCTTTTACAAATGGGTTTGTCCCCTACTGTGTGTGAAGTTCCCGAGGAATCTCTGATCCCTCGCCCTCAGGAAGAGCTATTCACGATAGCTCCAAGGGTGGTCAACGACCACCTCGGTCCAAGGCCAAGGCAGTCAAGAAAGGCCCTGACCTCTGTGCTGTCCCAGGACAGAGACCACAGCCCCTCCCCAGAGATGTGTCCAGAGATGCCCACATCTCCAAACTGGGAACCACTGTGGCAGCATACAATTTCCCTTGAAAACACAGAAGAACTGAAAATGTTCCCACAGTCCCTGTAATCGCTAACACTTACAGAGCAGCTAAGCATGGGAGAGACCCTCAATCTCACTTAAACCTCACAACTCTACTCTTTGGCAACTGCTCATCATCTCTGTTTCCTAAATGAAGAGCTGAGTCACAGGGAGGCCGTGCGATGACTAAGTGTGGGTCTGGGAGCCAGGCCTGCTGGGCCCTTGGCCCGGGTGCTTGGCCCCAACTCCCACCTGAGCCCTGATCCGCGTCACACGTTCTCAGTCTCAGCAAGAACATGTGTCGTGACAAGGACTGGAGACAGCCGCTGTCAGACCCTGAAGGAGGTCCACAGACTTCCTTTTCTAATCTAAATCATGACGTTCTCCTTTCTTCTGGTGTCTGGAAGCTCTCGTATTTGGAAACAATGAACAAACATCACCAAAAGGCAGGCTGACTGAAGGAAGGTGAGCTAGAGGGCAACTGAGGAATACACTGCACCGTGATGGGCAGACTGGGCACTACAAGGTGGGTCGGGGGAGCAGGACACGTCTTTGAGTTAAACTTCGTGCTAGAGTCTAAGGAAGTCAGGCACCTCAAGGATTCTTTCTCTAGAATGACGATCACAGCCTTAACTTAGACTCTAGCAGGGGGACTTCCCTGGTGGTCCAGTGGTTAGGAATCTGCCTTCCAATCCATAGCAGAGGGTTCCATCCCTGTAAATGAACTAAGATCCCACATGCCAGGGGGCAACTAAGCCCACACACCACAGCTATTGAGCCCACTCTCTGGAGCCACGAGCTGCAACTGCTGAGCCCACACACTGCAATGAAAGATCTCGCACGCTGCAATTAAGACCTGACGCAGCCAAAAAAATAACGATTAAAATAAAACTCTATGGGATGCCAGGTGTTCTGTGAAGGCTTTACATGGACTACCTCTTTAAACCCTTACAAGACTATGAGGTGAGTGCCATTTCGCAGATGAACACTGAGGCAGAGAGGTGAACCAGCCTGCCTCAGGTCAGAGGTCATCAGTGGTAAGGCTGGGTTTGAATATAGCCAAGTTTGGCTTCAGAGCCCATGCTCAATCTAAACCACCTCACCATACTGGGCCACACCCCCTTCCTCATTGGTGTTTATTACAGTTGTGATTCTGCTTTTTCCATTTTTGTGCTTTCTAAACTAAACTCTGAGCTCCAGGAGGACAGAGACTGCCTACTTTGTGCAGAGTACAAAGCCCACCACATGGCTGGCTAGCTGGCTGACTGAATGAATGAATGAGTACTAAGCAGGAAAAGCTGTATGTATGAAGATATTCATGGAACAGCAAATCACAGGAAAGAAGAGAGAGGCTGATAAATAATGATGACAGAATCAAAAGGTGAACAATCTGGAATCCCCCCCACACACCTCAGTTCCACTCCCTGGTAAAATGTGCTCCCCTGCAGAGCACCACTCACTGAAGCCTGGAAACCAAACACCCTGGTGCTTCTCTCTAAATACTACAAAAACAGATATGCTTGCAAAACATAAAATTCAGTTTGAGGGACTTCCCTGGTGGTCCAGTGGCTAAGACCCTCCCCTTCCAATGCAGAGGGCCTGGGTTCAATCCCTGGTCAGGGAACCAGGTCCCACATGCTGCAATTCAGAGTTCACAGCAGGCGACTGAAACCCCATGTGCTACAATGAAGGCTGAAGATCCCATGTGCTGCAACTAAGACCTGGCAAACCCAAATAAATAAATAAAAATAATTAATAATTTAAAAATTCAGTTGACCTTAAACAACAGGCTGTAAAAAGGGATGTAAAAAAAGACTCAAAAAATACTGTAAAAAAGGGATGTATATTTAAGGTTGGGTACACTCTAGCTTGCACGTATACACAAAACCAACTTCTACTGGCAACACTAACCAAGACCTTTTTTTTTTTTAACACGGCTATTTTTGTAGCAGTTATAATTATAAAATAAAGAGATTGAGGGCTTTGATGCTGCTGTTGCCCTTTTGGTTTTTCTCACCAATAAATCCTTCTGGCCTCACATTTCTACTGGGGGCTGTCCCTAAGAAGTGGTAACCATGGGAGACCACAAACATATTCCCAAAAAGTCATCTATTATTCCAGAGTTTTACTTTCCATTTAAGAAGTATCTTTAAGGTCCAGGCATGACTATCAGTCAACCAGGCCACTGACAGTGCATGACAGGGACTGCCAGGCATGAAGCAGGCTCAGGAACGATCTCAAAAGTGGCAAACCTTTGCCCTTCAAGGATAAACCGCATTTGGGGGACAAAATATCCTCAGTGCCACATTAACTGCAGCCAGGTGAGGAAGACTTTAGTGGGACCGATAGTTGCAGACCTGGGTGGGGACAGCTGGGGTCTGGATTATACCAAATGCCTCTATCCTAGGGGACACTTCTCCACCTGAAACTTCTCCAAATCGAGAGCTGATGGCAGAAAAACTTCTGGGACCCTCTCGGTGGCCTGGCTGACAGTGGCCCAAGGCTTTTTGGCTCTCCCCTGGGGCTAGGTAGGTTTCTCCACAGGGCAGTTGCCTGCCCCCTGCCTCCCAGCGTTCTCTGTGCTCCTCCTACCTCATCTGCTGGTCACCACCCCAGGTGTGACAGGGAGAGCCACCTCTGGTCAAGAACCAGCCTCCCATCCCCAGGGGCAGCCCAGAGAGGCACACTGGGAGGAGACTCTGCCCTCCCTCCTGGGCATCAGGATGCTCCTGCCTTAGGCGTGGGGGCAACTGACTCTGTGCAGGCCCTTCTCCCAAGTATGCTGGGAGCCAGGGTCTGCTTCTCTACCTGAGCCCACACCAGCTGTCAGGAACGGTGCTCCCTCACCTGGCCTCCACTGTGTGCCAAGGCGGCTGTGCCAGGGATGGTCCACGCACAGAGGAGGCAAGAAACAGCTGCAGGAGGTTACATGGAATAATGAAGCTCTAAGGGTGTATGAATAGAGAAGTCACAGCTGCAAGGGAGGGTAAAGATCTGAAACTGTTCTGAGCTATGGTGACATCAACAGACTCAGACTTTCATTTTCCAAGGAAGCTTCTTAGGAAACTAATAGTTCTCTGACTAGAAGTCTTGTGACACTTGTTTTTTTTTTTTTTTTTTTTTTAAAAAGGGGGGGCACAGCTGCTCTGCTGTCATGCCGAACTAGCTCACCAAGGCCAGGTGCTTAGTGCCTGCCATCAACGGACAGACTGTTAGCGGATTTGGGGTTTCTTGTTCCCATCAGGAGCCCACGCCCTGCTCTTACTTTCAACCAGTCCAGTTCCAGCTGGTCCCTGCCCACGGGGGCGGCCGCGGGAGAGCCGGGTGTGCAGGTGGGAGAGGACGCGCTGCCCTCACACTCGCTGAGCTGCCGGGAGAGCTTCATGATGACCTCGTCCTTGGCTTGGATGGTCTCCATCAGCATCCCCAGCCGCTCACTGAGCTCACCCACTTTGCTCTTCAGCATCCTCACTTCCTGCTGAAGACTGTCTTTCTCCTGGTTGAACCTCTCCAGCTGGTTGGTGAGGCCCAGAATCTGGTCGTCCTTCTGGTGCAGAAGCCCCAGTGTGTCCTGCGGGACCCCGTCGCAGAGGCGGCTGCTTGTGAAGTACTTGTCATACTGGGAGGACCGCACTGTCTGCTGCAGCAGCCGCACAAGCTCCTGGGAGCCAGGGAAGATGGATCAGGGAGCAGGGATGGGAGGAAAAGCAGAGACCATGACAAGTCTACACGGAGCAACCATTAGAGTTTGAGCAAATGCAGAAATTTAATGGAAATACCTTAATACCCAACTTCCTCTTGAAGGATCTCAAAAAATAGAGAAGGAAAAATATTTGTTCCATAAAGGCTGTCTGCAGAGAACAATGATAGGAAGCAGGAAATGGTGGACAGCCAGACTGCAATTAGCAATGGTTCCCAGTGAACATTCATCCACATTAAAACATCTGAGCTCTAAGTTCACTGATCTGCTGAGGAATTAAGTATAATTAGGTGTGATCAGCACAAAAAAAAGCTGCTGTTTAACAGGCTGTGGAAACTCTTAAAAACTGTTCACAGGGCCTGGGCTGGAATTATGCTCAAAGAGAGTGGGTGAGGTGCAGACAACACCCTCCCCAACTCACTCTGAGGGTCTTCACTCTCCTCAGAATTTCAAGTATCTATGAATAAACGATCAAGCAGAGCAGCAGTGGCCATGGCAACACAGAACTCTTAGGGGAAAAGCACCTTCTGGGAAATAACAGAGTCAGAGAAACAAGCAAGCTGGGTTTTTCTCCTCCGGTCCCTGGCCTGCTGATGTGAGATAAGATACAAACGTTGAGGAAGGAGAATTACCTTCTGACTGGCTAAGTCTTTTCTTAACCTTTCTAGCTCTTCCTGCTGGTTCCGGACAAGCAGCTGCATCTCAGAGGCCGGCTTGTTGGCGCTGCCACTGCCCGATGGCACTTCGGGTGAAGGGTCACCAATACTGTGACGATTTTTGTATGATCCAATCATTTCTTTCAAAGGGCGCTTTCCTTTATAGGGAATACGTCCAAAATCAAAGGGAAATCCTGAGCCAGTTATTCCTACATTAAAAAAAAAAAAGCTTGTTTTAAGTTCAGCCCCAATCTTCCTTCTGGAAATTCCAGTAAAATACATTAAAATACATTAATATCATTGTCTAAGGAGTTCTGCATGCATCACTGTGCTCCTACCTTGTTCCTGATAACAACCAAACTTAGAACCAAAGATGATCTTTCACATGATCACTTTTAAGGAAAACTTTCTCTATTTGATGGCTCAATTTTTGCATTGAAAGAGAAAGTGTTAGTCACTCAGTTGTGTCTGACTCTTTGTGACTCTTTGTGACCCCATGGACTATAGCCCACCAGGCTCCTCTGTCCATGGAATTCTCCAGGCAAGAATACTGGAGTGGGGGTTGCCATTTCCTTCTCCAGGGGATCTTCCCTACCCAGGGATCGAACCTGGGTTTCCCGCATTGCAGACAGACTCTTTACCAACTGAGCCACCAGGGAAGCTAAGAAAGTTTTCCCTGACTAGAAACTGAACCTGGGCTGCGGTGGTGAAAGTGCTGGACTCTAGCCACTAAACCACAGGGGAGGTTTAATGTTTAATGCTCAATTTTTGCATTAAGACAGGTGAAAAAAAAGTTAGACTGTACATCAGTACTAATGAGGAATTTATAACAAAACTGTACTATACCTCAATGTTAAGTTTGTTTCTCATAAGACCCGTTCTAAGCCTATATGTTCACATCATCATTTTCCAATTTCAGGTACTTTGAGGACCAAAGAGAACAGAAACAGACCAGGGAAAAACCTGGTTGCTCCAAGTTCCTACAGCATCAGCATCCTGAGCACAAAGTATCCCTTCCCCTGGGCACCTCAGTGAGGACAGGGCCGACATCTACAAGGTTAGCAGGCAGGACTTAGAGATATACTAGGGATCCCTGGCTGCTTGCTTTCTGCTCAACTGCATTTACTAAAAAAAAAAAAAAAAAAAACCCACAAAAATCCCCAGTTTATGTTTTCTTAATTGTAAATCCATTTTATTCTCTTTCTTAAAAATACTGAGATAGCCAAATAAATTTTAGTGTAGATGGATTTGAATATATATTAAAAATGTAAAGAGGAGACACAGGAGTACATACTATACAGATTCCATTTATATAAATTTAGAAAGCAGGCAAAACAAAATCTACGATGTCAGGAGTCAGGAGGGTGATTGTGGTGTGGAGGGAGTGGGAGGTGATGCAGTGACACGAAGGGGTCTGGGGATGGGGCTGGCCCCTGGCACTGTGCTGTTTCTTCAGTTAAGTGCTGGCTACATGGATATGTTCACTTTGCGAAAATCCATCAAGCTATACATTTCTGACTAGAGGGCTTTTCTGCATGTATAAAGATTAGCTTGCTGCTGCTGTGGTTGTCCAGTCATTAAGCTGTTTCCAACTCTTTGGGACACCATTGACTGTAGCCCGTCAGGCTCCTTTGTCCTTGGGATTTCACAGGCAAGAATACTGGAGTGGGTTGTCATTTCCTTCACTAGGGTATCTTCCTGACCCAGGGATCAAACCTGCATCTCCTACATTATAGGCAGATTCTTTACCGCTGAGCCACCAGGGAAGCCCATGGAGATTAGTTTATTTCCCATGAATAACGTGGACAAGAAGCTGGTGGGCTTGATTCCTGATTCAAAGGAAATACCCATGAATCAACAAGATAAAAATCAGAGACATCTTTGTCTCTCTGTGTCTTTCACATGGGCTGCCTCTCAAAGGGTCAGGGGCTGAGCAGAGACTAAGAAGGCACTGCCCTCCAGCAGTGCTGGCAGTTCGTGCCTTGATCGAGTCACTAAGCTTCACTGATTCTTCCTTTCCAATCTTCTACTGTGCATCCTTCCAGTTCATCCCTAGAGTCTCTAGGGGAAATCAGAACCAACAATATTCACCTTCAACAATCCAAATCCCCAGCCCCAATCCCTGTTCCTCCAGGAGGCTTTCCCAGTTCACAAGGAGCCCCTCTACTGGGTGCCCCCCTAGCTGTGCCACACACTGGGTCACAAGGCATGCTCAGCTTGGCCATATCTTCACCACGTCACACCGGACCACAGGCTTCCATGTGACCATCCTGCAGATCACAAGTGAACTCCCCACCAAAGCAAGTCACGGTGGTCCTTTTCCAGGGGACAGAAAAATATTTCCTTAGTGAACATGTGCTCTCAGTAAAGATTTCCTAAAACTCTGCCTCCTATTCCTGCCAGCCCATGCCAGAAGCGAGCACAAGGAAGAATTTCAAAATTATGTATTCCTATTTTTACATTTAAAACATTGATATTCCCTCAATGGATCCACGGCTGTGGGACCATGAAAGGCTGCTTAACAAAATGCTGATGGAGAAGTGTATGAATGAGTCAGGCTGACACCTTAAATCCTGGTGGACCTTAGTATCACAGAAAGAGGGAAAACCAGATATTACATCTTCCAGATGTGATTCAACAAGAAATAAACAACACCTCCAGCCCCTACTCCACCCCAAAATATACTCTAGTCATAATTTAAAGTCAACCCTGAATCTGTGCAGGCCTCTGCTCTAGCGACCAGTGTATACAGGAAATACTATGTACAGTGTATACAGGAAATACTGTGTATAGTGTATACAGGAAATATTGTGTACAGTGTAAACAGCGTATGAGCAAATACAGGGATGGAGGAGCCTGTTACATGACCTTACAGAAATACAATCATCAAAATCCAGAATGTGGGCAATTCCTCAGCATGAAGACTCTGTTTCTTCAACAAGCAGAGCAAGGTAAATGGAAGACAAAAAGAAAACAGAGAGCTGTTCAGCCTGAAAGAGACCTAAAAAGACACACAACTAAACACACCTGGGGGCCCTGTTAGCACCTCATTTACTCAGGCCAACTGCAAGAATTACAGAACAACTGGGGAAGAAGACAAGCAGGACTTACCGTAGCTGTATTTAGGTTTAATTCGGAAGCTATGGTTCTTTTAAAGAATCATCTCTTAGATATACATACTAAAATGTTTACAGATGCAGTGGATTAATATCTAGAATTTACTTTAAAATAACCCAGCTGGTGGTAGATGCCAGGAGGGGCAGGAGCTCAGAGAAGAAAGAAGCCAAAGCTGTGGAATATGACACTACCTTTTCTACTGTTGTGTGCATTAACACATTTCTAGAAATAGAAAGTTTTCTTTTTTTTTTTTAATCAGTATTTCCGTAAAGAGCACCACTGACTTCTGGATTTCCCATTTCCTGAAAAAGTCTCAGAAGCACAGGACAGGACATTTATTTATTTCTTGTGACATCTCCTTTTTAAGCTTTCATATTTTGTTTCCCAGAGAGAGAACACAGCTCCCATTGGGCCTCGCTCCTAGTGATACCTGTGACCGAAGGGTCTCCCACGGCGTCAGGGGTTAACAGATGGCAGAGGCGGGAGCGACAGACAACAGGGGCCACGTCCATACCTTTGTTGCCTTCAGGGACCTGCTTCTTCCTTTCTTCCTGCACCATGGACTCCTCCAGTTCCTTAGGGCTTGGCTCTAGAAGCTCCCACTCTTCATTGGTGTAAAACACACTCCTCCGACTATCATTATGCCCTCTCCCAGGACGGAAAGAAGACATTGAATTTCTATTGGGAAAAACAAAATGTTTAACTTTTTAAAAAATGGCAAAGCAAAATGTAATGTCATATATGGGCATGAATTTAAGCAAACTCCAGGAGATACTGAAGGACAGGGAAGCCTGACATGCTACAGTCCATGGGGTAGCAAAGAGTCGGACACGACTTAGTGACTGAACAACAGCAACAACAAATATCACATATATACATGATAGGCAAAAACTAAAATACGATTATAGCAAATGTTGGTGAGGATATGGAGAAATGAGAACTCTCATACACTGCTGGCGGCACGTATAAATTGGAACTATTACCAGGGAGAACAATTCAGCAACAAACAGATAAACTGAAGAGGTTTTCACCCTAAGGCCCAACGACTCAGCATGAAATTCTTCAGCGTGCACAAGCAGACACAAGCAGGAACACCCACTGCAGCACTGCTCACATGAGCAAAACCCCAAACAACCTACACATCTACTGACCAGGGGATAAACGAACTGGAGCGTATTCATACCACCAAATGCTATACGTCACAAAGCGAATGTGCTCATTCAACAAATGCTAATTAAGTGCCTACTACGTGCCAGGCACTACATGCTTGGGATTTGCTAGTGAACAAATGTTCTGGTCCTTGTGGAATGTACATGCTATCTAAGATTACATGAAGCATATGGACAAATATTCTTTAAATGCTGAATGAGAAAGGAAAGAAAACAGAAGCACAACATGATTCATGTTATTTTTTTAATTTCAAGATACTGCTACTACTAGACATCATTATACATACATATGTAGCGAAACTTTAAACGTCCGCATAAGAATGATAATTAGCAAATACAGAATACTGGTTACTTCCGTAAAAGGCAAGAGAAGAATGAGATCGTGGAGACAAGAGAGGGTTTGAACCCTATCTGTAATGTTTTAATTTGTGCTTTTAAAAGTGCACCAGAAATATAACAATGTTACATAGTTTGGTAGTGGCTACCCAGGTAGTCAACTCACTACAATCTACACTTGTCTGTGTGCTAAAATTATTTCATTAAAACTTCTAAAAACTAGGTTGGGATTTCTACTTCCAGTACAGATGGACTAAGAGGAACTAGATTTATAGTCATCTGAAACAACTGATAAACTGAACAAAACAGAGGAAACAATGATTTTCAGACACTGGACATCAGGCTGCACAGGGCAGTGGCCCCTGAGCGGTGGAACACGAACAAGGCAGGCCCTTCCCCTGTCCAAGGATAGTGCCTAGAGACTTCCAGGCCACAGGGCTGGCAGGGGGAACGCAGGGGTAGCTCTGCCATGAATTGATAAGACAGAGATGGGACTCCCAAGACAGGTGGAGTTCAGAGGGCTACAGAAATGTCAGAGGGTTCCTAGGTCTCCCGCTGAGTAGTATCAGGCTTGTGTGTAAAAAAGTTACTTGCAAATGGGGAAAGAACTCCCTACAGGAGCAGAGACTATCCCTGAGGCTCACACAGAGCCAGGAATACTGTAAAGCCCCACCAGCCAGAGTGGACTCCCCTGCAGCATCAGGTTGAGTACTCAGAAAAAGGTTACTGACATTATCCCTGAACTAAAGGCTGTTCTTATATTACCTAAAAAGCTTAAACGTGAACTTCTGAAGTTTTAAACTGTTTCTGAATAATTAAACTACATTCCAGAACAAAGCTTAAGAATATATGTAGTACTTCCCTGGTGGTCCAGTGGTTAAGAATCCACCTGCCAAGGCAGGGGACATGAGTGCGATCCCTGGTCTGGGAAGAGCCCACATGCCAAGGGGCAACAAAGCCTGTGCGCCACAACCACTGAGCCCAAGAGCCTAGAGCCTGTGCTCTGCAGCGAGAGAAGCCACCATGAGAAGCCTGCGCACCACAACTAGAGAGGAGTCCCCGCTCGCTGCAGCCAGAGAAAGCCCACACACAACAACGAAGGCCCAGCACGGCCAAACTAAATAAATAAACAAAAGACACGTGTATGTAGGAACACATACACCAAAAAACCTAGCACTCAGGTAAAACTCATAATACTGACATTCAATAAAAAAAATGATCAGGCCTGCAAAGAAGTGGGAAAATAGAACTCATTTTCAGGAGAAAAATCAATAAACAGACTCAGAAATGACAAGTAAGAAAATTAGTAGAAAATAATTTCAAAAGTTATTAAAACTGCTTCCCCATGTTTGAGAAGCTAGAAGAAAAGCTAAACAGTTAAATAGAGATATGAAAGATGTTTAAAAAATTCAAATCAAAACTTCTAGAGATAGAGGAAAACATAAGCAGAACACTCTGTGACATAAATTGCAGCAATGTTTTTTAGGTCTGCTTCCTACAGTAATGGTAACAAAAGCAAAAATAAACAAATGGAACATAATTAAACTTAAAAGGCTTTGCACAGCAAAGGAAACCATACACAAAATGAAAAGACAACTTACAGAATGGGAGAAAATATTTGCAAAGAATGAAACTGACAAGAGATTAACTTCCAAAATATACAAACAGCTTACAGTTCATACAGCTCAGTATTTTAAAAACAACAACACAAACAGAAAAATGGGCAGAAGACCTAAATAAGATATTTCTCCAAAGAAGGCATACAGATGGCCAACAGGCACATGAAAAGATGCTCAACACTGCTAATTATTAGAGAAATGCAAATCAAAACCACAATGAGATATGACCTCACACCAGTCAGAATGGCCATCAACAACAAGTCTATAGATAACAAATGCTGGAGAGGCTACAGACAGAAAGGAACCCTCCTTCACTGTTGATAGGAACGTAAATTGGTGCAGCCACTATGGGAAACAGCATGTAAGCTTCTTCAAAC
This sequence comes from Bubalus kerabau, assembly GCF_029407905.1. NCBI lineage: Eukaryota > Metazoa > Chordata > Mammalia > Artiodactyla > Bovidae > Bubalus > Bubalus kerabau. Next base: position 31,013,432 of record NC_073642.1, read on the forward strand.
ACTGAAACTAAAGTGACCATATGATCCAGCAATCCCATCCCGGGGCATATATCCAGAAAACATGAAAACTCGAGTTCAAAAGATACATGTACCCCAGTGCTCACTGCAGCACTGTTAACAATAGCCAAGGCACGGAAGCAGCCTGCTAAATGCCTTTCAATAGATGAACGGATAATGAAGATGTGGTGTGTATATACATATACACATCCACACACACACATGCACGGGGCTTCCCCAGTGGCTCAGTGGTAAAGAATCCACCTGCAATGCAGGAGCCGCAGGAGATGTGGGTTTGATCCCTGGGTCAGGAAGATCCCCTGGAGGAGAACATGGCAACCCACTCCAGTGTTCTCGCCTGGAGAATCCCATGGACAGAGGACCTGGTGGCCTACAGTCCATAGGGCTGCAAACAGTCAGACACAACCGAAGCCACTTAGCACACACATACACATACATACACACACACACTGGAATATTACTCAACCTCCAATAAAAAATACTGTCACTTGCAGCAACATGTCTGGACTTACAGATTATCATACTAACTGAAGTAAGTCAGACAGAGAAAGACAAACATCATATGATATCACTTAATATGTGGAATCGAAGAAACTAACACAAATGAATTTATCTATAAAACAGAAACAGACCCACAGGCATAGAAAGCAAATTTTCAGTTATCAAAGGGGGAAGGAGGTGGGGAGGGATAAATTAGGAGTTTGGGATTAACATACACATGCTCCTGTATATAGAATAAACAACAAGGACTGACTGTATAGCACAAAGAACTATATTCAGTATCTTGTAATAACCTGTAATAGAAAAGAAACTCAAAAAAGAATATATAACTGAAACACATAGCTATACACCTGAAACACAACATCATAAATCCATTATACTTTAATTTTTTTTTAATCTGGAGATTTTCTATGATGTCTATGGTGAAAGTATACTTGATGGGATTCATAGCAGACGAGACACCACAGAAGGAAAGGTTAGTGAATGGGATGACAGTGGAGCAGAAACTATCCCAGCAAAACAGAAGAAAGACAAAAGGAAAGAAAGGAAGAAAGTTAGCACGCACGGTACAATGTGAAGCAAGTAATAATGTCAACTGACGTTCAACAAGGGTGCCAAGAAATTCAATGGAGTAAAGACAGTCTTTTCAAAAAGTGGTACTACAATTGGTTATTTGTATGGCGAAAAAATGAACTTCAACCCTTACCTCACATAACACAAAAAAATTAACTTAAAATATATAAACGAGTAAGAATTAAAATTCTAGAAGAAAAGAGGCAAGAAAATATTTGTGATACTGGGTTATGCAAAGATTTCCTATATAGAACACAAAAAACACAATCTGTAAAAGATTAAAATGACAAAATGAACTTTATCAAGATTAAAAATATTTTCTTCTTTGAAAAATATTTGCAAAACCTATATCTGATAAGAGAATTGTATTCAGAAAACACAAAGAACTCTTACAACTCAATAATAAAAGAACAAACAACTCAATTAAAAACTGGATGAAGGACCTGAACAGTCATTTCTCCAAAGATACACCGATGGCCAACAAGCACAGGAAAAGATTCTCAACATTATTAATCAATAGGGAAATGCAACTTAAAACTGAAGCGAACCACACCCACCACAATGGCTAAGTTAAAAACACTGGTGATGCCAAGTGTTGGGAGGGATGTGCAACCGCTGCAGAGGCCACGTGCTGCTAGTGGGAGCACGGACGGTGCAGCCACGGGAGGACAGCAGGGATGCTAATGGGAGCACGAACGGTGCGGCCACGGGAGGACAGCAGGGCTGCTAATGGGAGCACTGACGGTACAGCCACGGGAGGACAGCAGGGCTGCTAATGGGAGCACGGACGGTGCGGCCACGGGAGGACAGCAGGGCTGCTAATGGGAGCACGGACGGTGCGACCACGGGAGGACAGCAGGGCTGCTAATGGGAGCACGGACGGTGCGGCCACGGGAGGACAGCAGGGCTGCTAATGGGAGCACGGACAGTGCGGCCACGGGAGGACAGCAGGGCTGCTAATGGGAGCACTGACAGTGCAGCCACGGGAGGACAGCAGGGCAGCATCTTCACAAGCTGAATACACACTCAGCTAAAGAGTTCCACAATCCCAATCCCCCATATTTACCCAAAAGAAATGAAAATGTGCCTACACACGGATGTATAACTGCAGCCATGAAATAACAAGATGATTGCTTCTTGGCGGGAGAGCTATGAGAAACCTAGACAGTGTGTTAAAAAGCCAAGATACCACTTTGCTGACCAAAGTTCATATAGTCAAGGCTGTGGTCTTTCCAGTAGTCATGTATGCATGTGAGAGCTGGACCATTAAGAAGGCAGAGTGCCAAAGAATTAATGCTTTCAAACTGTGGTGCTGGAGAAGACTCCTGAGTCCCTTGGACAGCAAAGAGATCAAACCAGTCAATCTTAGAGGAAATCAACTCTGAATACTCATTGGAAGGACTGATGATGAAGCTGAAGCTCCAATACTTTGGCCACCTGATGCAAAGAGCTGACTCACTAGAAAAGACCCTGATGCTAGGAAAGATTGAAGTCAGGAGGAGAAGAGGGCAACAAAGGATGAAATGGTTGGATGACATCACCGATTCAATGGACATGAACTTGGGCAGACTCTGTGAGATGGTGAGGGACAGGGAAGTCTGGCGTGTTACAGTTCATGAGGTCACAAAGAGTCGGACGTAATTTGGTGGCTGAACAACTACACGTAGGACTTGGATGTGCATACTCAGAGCAAGCATTATTTATAACAGCCACAAACTGGATATACACCAAAAGTCTATCAATTGGTGAATGCATAACCAAACTGTGATACATCCATACTTACTGCATACTATTCAGCAATGAAAAAAGAAGGAGCTATAAAAACACCCAACAGTACAGATGAGTCTCAAAAAGATGATGCTCATGAAAGAAGACAAATACAAAAGACTACACATAGCATGACTCCATATACACAAAATCCTTAAAAATTTCATACAAAGGGGCATGAGAGAACTTTATAGGGTTGTGGAAATGCTCTATATTTTGATTATAGACGTGTTTACATGACTATGTGTAATTTCTAAACTACATCAGCCTGTACACCTAACATAGGTAAATTATACTTCGGGTAAAGTTATTAAAATAAAGAAAAGGAAGAAATGTGCATCATTCAGAGTTTTCTGAGGCAGATTAAAGGTAAGGGGGGGAGGTAGCTTCATCTCTAGTGTGAATCAGATGATATTCTCATGTAAAACAATCATTTTTTCAATGTTTTACATTTCTGAAAGCATGATTTTATTGCCTTGTTTGAATTTCATCAAAGCACTTTAAGAATTTAGAAGAATGTAGAGAAATTACCTAATACACTTATGTTTCCCTCACTCTACTGAAATTCACAGACAACTGCATAGAGGAATTCCCCAAGAAATTCCCCACTATAACCCAATATGCAATGTTGTGGTAAAGTCCGATTTTATAAAAATTATACCATTGGGGAGAAAGCTATTTCAAAATAGTTGCTCAGAAGAAGAAACTCTCACAAAAACTTAATATAATTTTTCTCATTTCTCTGATACAACTGCTGAGTAGAGGCACCCCTGGACCCTCTACACTGTAAAGTTTCCCTGGCCCTGCTAGAGCCAAGGTCTCACAGCAGCTTTCACTCACATGCCACGTGTTACTTCCATCATCATCTATTTGAGGAGTTAAGTACTTCTTGCCATTTGCCTGAGCCTTAGAACTATGCTACTCAGCTCTGGTCCTTAAAGGGATACAGAAGAAGGACTTAGAGAGCAGGAAAGAACTGAACTTGTCTGGGGAGAGAGAAGAGTGATTTACATGACTTAGGACTTCCCCAGCTTGGCCTTGTCATTCCTACCCTGTCTTGGGGCCCACATGTGCAAACACCATGCTCTCACCTGCGGCCAAGGGACTGAGCCTTGGTTGGGGGAGGTACCATCTGCCAAGCCTTATGTGATGAAGAAATGAGATCAGGCTCAAAACGAAACCCTCTTTCAGCTGAAACACTAATTGCTGCTTTTTGATCTTACGCGGTGAAAGCCAATTCTGTGACTGTGCCACATGGGGGTCAGTAGAGAACACACTTCTCAAGCCACTCTGTCCTCTCCAGTCAGCAGAGGCCTCTGCACAGTCAGTGTCTTGCCAGCGCACTCTTGCGAGTTCACAACCAGCCTAACAGGGTTCTGCTGGCTGATGCTCGGGGCCATTTTCGTTCAGCGCTTGTTCACCTCTGAGCAGAACTTCTGCGTCCTTCCAGGCACCGTACTAGGTGCCTGCTGTTTTGTTCAATAAACACTCAGCTACTCTGATCTGAAAGGTAAAGTCAGGGACCACCGGGCAGCCAAACGTCACCTTGATGGCTGCAGTGTGCAGGCTGAACTTTTACAGACGAACACCAGCAACAATACTGCAAATCAACTGAACTTCAATGAAAGTTAAAAAACAAAAAACCCAAACAGCAGCAACCATATAATTAATAAGGAAACCTCTGTTTCTAGGTTCACATATTTTAATTCGGTTTTTCTACATACAGTTTAAAAGGTTTATCTAAAACGTAATAATTTCAATATTCATTTTGACTCTGATAATCAGCTAGAATTTTACAGGCTGACAGAATGGCTGGAAAAATACATCATCAAATCCTTCAAGAGCTCAAAACTCCACAAACACCCTGCACAACCAAGCTTGGGGCTCTATCATCACCTAGTCTATGGCAGGAAGACAGCTGCAAAAGGAGGGCAGGCTACCTCCGGAGTGCCCAATCAGCTCTATCCCTCCTCACTACAAGCCCCATCAAGAGAAACAAAAAGTAGGGGTGGAGGGGCTCTGACTGGCAACAGCTATCCAATGCTGCAGTGTCTCCTCTTGTACACATCAATTATTCAGAGAGATTCTCACAAGGATATGGAGACATATGTACAAGGACACCAGGACAATGTTATTTGAAATGATTTATTTGGGAAAAGGAGTACATCAAGGCTGTATATCGTCACCCTGTTTATTTAACTTACATGCAGAGTACATCATGAGAAACGCTGGACTGGAAGAAACACAAGCTGGAATCAAGACTGCCGGAAGAAATATCAATAACCTCAGATATGCAGATGACACCACTCTTATGGCAGAAAGTGAAGGGGAACTAAAAAGCCTCTTGATGAAAGTGAAAGTGGAGAGTGAAAAAGTTGGCTTAAAACTCAACATTCAGAAAACGAAGATCATGGCATCCGGTCCCATCACTTCATGGGAAATAGATGGGGAAACAGTGGAAACAGTGTCAGACTTTATTTTTCTGGGCTCCAAAATCACTGCAGAAGGTGACTGCAGCCATGAAATTAAAAGACGCTTACTCCTTGGAAGGAAAGTTATGACCAACCTAGATAGCATATTCAAAAGCAGAGACATTGCTTTGCCAACAAAGGTTTGTCTAGTCAAGGCTATGGTTTTTCCTGTGGTCATGTATGGATGTGAGAGTTGGACCGTGAAGAAGGCTGAGCGCCGAAGAATTGATGCTTTTGAACTGTGGTGTCGGAGAAGACTCTTGAGAGTCCCTTGGACTGCAAGGAGATCCAACCAGTCCATTCTGAAGGAGATCAGCCCTGGGATTTCTTTGGAAGGAATGATGCTAAAGCTGAAACTCCAGTACTTTGGCCACCTCATGCGAAGAGTTGACTCATTGGAAAAGATTCTGATGCTGGGAGGGATTGGGGGCAGGAGGAGAAGGGGACGACAGAGGATGAGATGGGTGGATGGCATCACTGACTTGATAGACGTGAGTCTCAGTGAACTCCAGGAGTTGGTGATGGACAGGGAGGCCTGGCGTGCTGCGATTCATGGGGTCGCAAAGAGTCAGATACGACTCAGCGACTGATCTGATCTGATCTTATTTAAAAAAAAAAAAAAAAGCAGAAATAACCAAAAGGGACTTGCAGACATGACTGAGATCTTGAGATGAGGAGTTTACACTGGATGATCTGAGACAGCCCTGAATGTTATCATAAGTGTCCTTATAACAGGGAGGCACAGGAAGATACCACTATAAAACGAGGAGCTGGGTAAGGAACCAGGGAGGAAGAGTAGAGCAATGTGGCCATGGGCTGAGGAATGCTGGCAGCTTCCAGGAGTTGGCAGAGGCCAGGGAAGCGTTCTCTCCTGGAGCCTCAGAAGGAACCAGCCCACTGACACCTTGACTTTAGCCCAGTGAGACTGATTCGGACTTCTGGCCTCCAGAACTCTAAGAGAATGAATTCATGTTGTTATAACCCACCGAGTTTATGGTAATTGTTAACAGCAGCCAGAGCAAACAAATACAGCTGGTCTCCAACAAGCTATTGCTCTTAGAATCATAGGCTTTGCAAGACTACTTTTTGTCACAGTCCATATTTCAACAGGCATTGAAGTTTGGAGCATCATGTCTAAAGTTAAAATATATTTACTGTTGATATAATGACTTGGGAAAGAAGTGTCATCAGAAAGGCCCTTTCCAAATCGTCCTATATATTTAATATGGATAATGAGTTCACCAATTCTAAAGTCACCAGAACAAACATTTAATAAAATGTGCACTGCCTCATGTTTAAAAACAACTGGACTATATGATGATCTTTTACTTTTATCTAGTTTGTTTCACTTTTTCTATTTCATATTCAGTGCTCCCATTTCATTTAGTTTATGTTTTCCAATTTCCCCATCTCTTCCTTTTTTTTTTTTTTTTTTTGATGTTCTTTCTCAAGCCTTTACCAAGCGCAGTAGAAAAGCTTTTGTGTATATATATATATAATATGCATAATATATACCCTACAAAACTTAACGGATTTTTGCCTAACTAAAAAATTCAAGACATTTTGATTCCACATTTGACTTAGTATGAACAGAATGCTAGATTTCTAATAAACTGATATGCAACAGTTCACTGTATAGCACAGGGAACTATAGTCAGTATCTCATAATAACCTACAATGGAAAATAACTTCAAAAGTACTATACGTGTGTATGTGTAGCTGAATCACCACGCTGTGCACCTGAAACACTGTAAGGCACAGTTATACCTGAATATAATACATAAAGTAAGGAAAAAGAAAAATATATAAATTGGGGTTTCCTATGGGAAAGGTTGAAGGCAGAAGGAGAAGGGGACGACAGAGGATGAGATGGCTGGATGGCATCACCGACTTGATGGACATGAGTTTGAGTGAGCTCCGGGAGTTGGTGATGGACAGGGAGGCCTGGAGTGCTGTTGTCCATGGGGTTGCAAAGAATCGGACACGACTGAGCGACTGAACTGAACTGATGGGGGAAAAAAAAATGTGCACTGCCTCCAAAAAAAAAGGAATCAAAGTGAAAATAATCTCATGGTAGAATTTCCAGGCAGGTACAGCTCTACTGGCCCCCTGCTGCCCACAGGACAGACACTACCCCGTCACTGCACCCTGGGCCTCCTGGCCGCGTCAGCAACTCTTCAGTCATCACCTCCGCTCAGCACCCTCCGCTCCCAGCGCATGAACTGGTGAACTCACGAGACCCTGCTCTGCCTTCCACACCTTTGCAAAGGTGTCTCTGCACTTGCCCTTTCCTTTGGCAGGTCCCACCTGACACTTAAAGTCCCAAGTTAAAACTCATCCTCCACGGCACATCCTTGCCCTCCCAAACGTCTCCCCCGCCACCCACTCAGTGCCCCCAGGGAGGTTCATGCTAGGAGGACATGCCAGGTTCAGCCTTCAACTGCACTCTCCAGTGCCTTGTGACAGGACTCCTTACCTGCCCGTCTGTCTCCCCGGAGGACTGTAAGTACCTCAAAGGCAGGGAGGGACCATCTCTTATCCAAGGGAGCATGCATGCCACACAGGAAGAGGGGAGAAGAAAACACAAAGATGACTGGAGAGTGGGGGTACCCAGCCAGGGGCAGCCTTCAGAGCAGTGTTTCTCAAACTGTGGGTGGCAACCCATTAGCAGGTCAGGAGACTGAATTAAAGAGCCACAAAATAAATTTTGAGGGTCATGATGAGAACTGTTTTAATACACTGGAAGAAAAAACCTTAGCCTTACTAGATGTAATAGTTAAAATTTTATGAAATGTCTGTTTTGTGTGCTTACAAACACTATGCAGTTATGTATGAATAGATATTATTTGCTGTGGATTCCCAGTCAAAAAGGTAAACAACGCTTCCTTAGACAGAAAGCCCTTCCCAGGAGGCCAAATAGAAAATTCAGCACCCGAGGAACTGCAGTCCCCGGCAGGAGGGTATGTGCCACCCACACATGTGTTCGGGGCTGAGGGCAGAAAAACCCTGAGGAGCAGGAACAGAGACTGTTTCTGGGCCGGGAAGGGTACTGAGCCTTTCATTTATTCATCATTCCTTCCTCCAGCAGGCTGCAGACACCTGACACACACAAGGGCCCGTGTGCAGAGCTGGGGATACACACGGCCAGGACAGACGGGGTCCCTGCCCCTGGAGCTCCCAGCCCCCACCTGGGAGGTGGGCCACAGACAAGAACGCAGAGAAACAGAATAATTATAAGTGGAAGTAAGGCTGTGAACAAGAAGCACAGGGGTGAGTAGAACGAGGGTCCTATGAAGGGTGACCAGGAGTCACTAGGAGGAGGGAGTCCTCCCAGCAAAAAGTCAGCCTGAGGCAGGGCCTGTAGGGAAGACAGCGTGTTTCCAGAACTGAAAGAGGCCAAGCAGGTGGGGAGGGGGGAGGGGTGGGCGGGGAGGAGGCGGAAGGGGGAGATAAGCCCTCTGGCCCTCGAGGCCACGTTCAGCAGCACGGCCTGCAGCCTAAGGCCAGGAGACTCTTCCTGCAAACCTTGAACTAGTGGTGAGAACTGACTGAGGTCACTGAGAGTAGGGTTCCTGCCACAGGTGGGCCCAGGCCCTGCAGAGGGTAACAGGTGCTGGCAGCTTCCCCTTCCCAGCCCCCAATTCTAAATACCATGGCAGACGTGGGCCAATCTTGTCCTCCCTTGGTGGCCCTGAACAAGGCACCTAAGTTGTCTGTTTCCCATGTCAAGGAGGATGACCACACATCCCAGCCAGGGTTATATGCCACAGCCATTGCTCCTCTCACAACTGCAGTGATTTTCAGAGTGGTGTCACACAACCGTGCCCCTTCTGATGCATGGGTTCTTGGAAATGCGTGGCCAGTAGAGGTGGCGAGGACAGCTGGGACAGAGGTGCTGAATGTGAACCCCACTCCCAGGAGATGTCAGCAAGGACTGGGTGCTGATGCAGCAGGGTGCAGACAGCCCGGCCAGCTTGTGCAATCACTGAAATTCCACCGGCCAGGGAGTTGGCCACCCTCCTCTACACTAGCCTCTCTGGGAGGCCAGGCTTTAAATCATCAGTGTGGGACAGCAGTATGGTGACTAAATTCTTTCTTGGTATAAACATAGCTCAGCTTTATAGGGAAAACCACAGATGAATACCACGTTACAGCTACTGGGCATGAATGACTTCCCCAAATTCACCAATCATCCCCTTGCTTTAGGCCAGGCCCTCTACTATAGACAGGGTGAGCCACCAGCCATGGTCCTAGCCAACCAAACCAGAACAGTCTCCTGAGAGCACCAGCCATTCACGGGAACAACTGTATCTACCTGGCCTGAGGGCTCAAGAGGGGAGCAAAAAACAAAGGGTCAGAGCAGGGCTAGCGGCAGGGCCAGCGGAAGACCCATCAGAGGCAAGACTGGAAGGATAAGGACACTTTCTTAGCCAACCCAGTCTCCACACCCATCCTCCAGATAGACACCCTCTCCACTGATGGATAATAAAGACCCACTTCACTTACTGGCTCAACGGAGGCAGGGTAATGACAGTGGCAGCAATACCAGCAGCACTGGATCAGGTAAGCACTCTCTACTGAGCACTTACACTGAGTCAGACACTCAGCCAGGCAGTTCTTATTAATAACCTTCACCTTCACACCCAACCAATAGGGAAGGGTATTCACACACACACACAAACACACACATGCCAATTTACTAATGGAGAATATAAGGCTCAGAGAAGTTAAAAAACTGGCTCAACATCACACAGCTAATGAGTAGCAGAGCTGTGATTCCAAAACCCAGGCTGATTACAAAGAGCACGAGCCGCAGCAAGACCCCACTCCTGCCGCTCACTCGTGTGTCAGGCACAGCTGAGCTCCTGGATGGACACCCAGTCCAGACCCACAGAACCACAGGGCCGTGCTCACCGTCATCACATAACCTGTAGCACGGCTGCAGCCTGAGCACCTCCCACGCATACCCACCTCGCTCAAATTCTGCACAGCTCCAGGGCACACAGTCACACTCCCACCGCCGAGCATGCACGCTCACACAAGGATCAGCTAGAACTGCACACGAGAGCCAATTCTTCTACCTGAAGTGATCTGGACTGTTAGATTAATGAAAACCCTGGTTAAAGCAGGAAACCATTTATCAGTAACTTAGACACATGGACCAGTGAAGGCACACGGGAGCGAGCACTGGTGTGCCAGCCCCCTAAGGGAGGCCGGCCAAGGCTTCCTCCTGAGTCTGGGGCTACTGACCATGGCTCCCTGGTATCTTTCCTGGATAAATCACACCCATAAGACATTATCTGACTTTTCTAAATTTGTTCTGCTTCTTTTTAAAAAGTAGTTTAGGGACTTACAGTTGAAAAACAATCTAAGCATAGAATCTTTACAGGTTTTGAACAATTTTTTTTCTCCTATCTTTCACAACTGTGTCACCCACATCCTGGCTATTTTTTAGTGACTCACCTTTATCAAATTTCCCCCAAGCATTTAACTTGCTTTTTCACAGAAAAAGCAACTGATTTTAACATGTTATGGGTTTACTAAGTATTTCACTCAATTATATAATTACAATAACATGTACAACTAGTTAGCATTAACTAGTTAGGAACAAAGTCAGCCGGCTCTTGGTAAGTTTGCAGCTGGCTGGTGGGAGTAGGGGCACAGAGTGCCCTGCAGTAGCCCTTAATCTCCTGCAGCCATTGAGGACCACAGCTCTATAGAGACAATTTAAAATACCAGGTAAACAGGGCAGCTGGTAGAAGCTGGTTAGGAGACTTTCAACTGTATTGATAAACAGAATAAAAACATAGCAGACAAGCATTCAATTATCCCTTAAGCCCTGATGACACTCTAAAATACCATTTAAATTTATATAAAATATATGTAATTTTTAAGCCATTAGTTTATAATACAGACATTTGTTTTAATATTTCTATGGCCATTAAAACCTCTCAAAAAACAAAACAAAACAAATCTCTGTGCATCTAAAGCATTTTACTGAATATTTAAACCTTTTTTAAGCACGCTGCAAACAAAAAAGGAAAACAAAAACCATAAACACCTAAGATCCATATGCCAATCAACAAACATCAGGGTTTTTACAGAAAGTGGCCCCCTGGACCACCATGGAGAATGGCTTTGCCATGGGCTCTGTCTCCCCCAACAAAGGCAGCAACTAACCCTCATCCAGTACTTAGTGAGGGTCAGGTGCTGCTCAAAGTAGTTTATATGCATTAAATTATCACCACCATCATGTTGATCTCCCAGAGTAAGTGTGATTATTACCCCCATCTTACAAATGAAAGTTAAGTAATCTGCCCAAGTTATGCAGCTTCAAGTCATAGAGCTGGGAACTGAACTTGGCTGGCTGGTTCTTAATCACTGGGCTATGGTGGGAAGGCACAGCTGATAGAAGATAACTCCTAGTGTGACCTTCAACCCTGAATGTGAACTGTCGTTGTTAAAGCAAAGGTGACACGTGCTCACTTTCTTAGGGGAAACACACTCCGTAATCGGAAAGCCCCCAGTGTTACGGGTCTGTCTCCCCATTCCATTATCTAACTTTGAGGGCAGATGGAACTAGTCAGGCATGAAAATCTGGCACATCAATCATTTCCTAACTATGTTCTTTCAACAAGAGGTGGAAGGAACACTGGGCTCCAATCAAGGCACCACGGTGCCTTTCAGATCTTCCACATACTTGCTCTGTGTCTTGAGCAAGTCACCTTTCTGACAGGGACAGAGAAAAGCGAAATAGTAGGTGATTAAATAGTTAATTCCAATAAGGGACAGTAATTAAAGAAAAAAGTATGGGAGATCCCTGTAAGTTAATGATCACTCAAGAAAACAGGTCTGCCTAGCAACAAAACCACGGAACAGAAGCGTAAGACATGCCCCCAAACAATAAGTCAATGGTGGAATGAGACCCACATCCTACCCAGTGATGTCAGTAAGCTAATGACCCCTAAACATGCTCTCTGTACACATAAAAAACAATAATGTGGGTAAGGTGACATTTCAAAGTGAAAGACCGTCATTAAACTGAGATTTGAAATCATTTTTCCATAGCACCATGACAGGCCTGGATGGGCCATCCAGGGCCAAAAACTCCTCCACCCAACATATTGGGAGAGTTAAAGACTCAAAGAATGAGGAAGAAGGTGGTCTTATTCCCCTCCCCTCTTTTTCTCTGATTATACAACAGCAGCCCACTAAGTTCTTGGGGTGGCACCCTCTTGCCTGCCCGCGTGTAAATCTCATGAGCATCCTGTTCCAATAAACCACTTCTTCTCTATCACTTTGCCTCTCAATGAATTCTTTCTGTCCTGAGACATAAAGAACCGAGCTCCTCAGAGCCCCTGAGGCACTTTTCTGAGGTTTCTTTACCTCTCTTAAGTGTCAACTTTTTAACATGTAAAATAAAGGGGTCATCTCTTGGCGACTTTCTAACCTTTTCAGGAGAGTAGAAGCCTTTCTTTGGTCCAACAGGTTGAAGTCAGTGAGAGCAGTGCTGCTCTAGCTGCAGGCATCCAGGCAGAGAGCCCCGCCTTGCCTCCTCCCTCCCACCTTCCCCTCAGTGCTGGCTGGCGAGGGACTGAATCAGAGGAGATGGGGCACGCCAGGCAGAAGGACACACCCTGAGTGATGGTCCTGGGTGAAGAGCAAAGTACAGAATGGCCAGAAAATAGCAGTTCAAGGAGTGAGAACTTGGGGAAACAGTGACTGAAGGAACAAGCCACTTCTTGGATCCGTAAGTGAGAGGAGGACACAGGGCATGCCGCTACCCCCAATATTGGAGAGACAGGCCGATACAGGGAGTCACAGCTTACTGGGGCAGAGACTCAACTAGGGAACCAGTGCCAGGGGAGGAAAACTCACTGTAACTGCTGGCTTGCTGGAGGCTCAGTACAGACACCTCTGTGAGTTAAAAACTCCAGGGGACCCAGTCACAAGGGAGCTCACAGTATTGTGAGACTTACCTCCAGGGCTAAACAAGGTTCCCACAGTGAATAGCAGAGAAAAATCCCCTCTGATTTCTGGCAGGGAGAGGGGAAAAGGAATAATTTTTAAATATTCCAGAGCTCTCTGCTCTTAACAAGGCCTGCCTTCCAGGAAAACTATTAACCAGAGCCTAACCTGGGTATTACTGGAGCCCAAATGACCTGTGGGAAGGGAAATACCCAACTCTAGCCCATTCTAGCCATCCTGCCTCACCTAAGGGGGAATAAAAATACTGAGAAATGCTTGTGAAGTTCACACTGCAGAGACACAGGCTCACTAAGAGCCTGAGCCCTAATCACAGGACTATACAACACTTCCTCACCTCCTACACCTCATCACCATATTACTAAACGCCTATTTACAGCAGTTCCTTCAACCCAGAACACTATGTTCAGCTGCAAGGCAAAACTGCAAAGCATATCAAAAGGCAAAAAAACCTCCACAGTTTGAAGAGATAAACAAGCATCAGAACCAGACGTAGCCGGGACGCTGGAGTATCAGACTGGGGATTTACAACTATAATTAATATGCTCAGGGCTCTGATGGATAAGACAGCATGCAAGAACAGCCAGCCAGGGCTTCCCTGGTGGTCCAGTGGTTAAGAATCTGACTTGCAATGCAGGGACACCAGTGTGATCCCTGACCTGGGAAGATTCCCACATGCCACGGGGCAACTAAGCCCATGCCCCACAACTACTGAGCCTGGAAGCCACAGTACTATGCCCGAGTGCCACAGCTACTGAAGCCTGCACACCCTACAGCCTATGCTCTGCAACAAGAGAAGCCCCTGAAATGAGGAGCCCGAGGACCACAACAAACAGCACCCACTCACCACAACTAGATAAAGCCCGCACACAGCAACGAAGACCCACCACAGCCAAAACTCAAAACAAATGAAAAAGAACAGACAGCGTAAGCCAAGATGGAAATTCTAAAAAAGAACAAAAAATAAATTCTAGAGGTAAAAACACTGCAAAAAAAAGGAAGAATGTCTTTGATGGGCTTATGAATAAACCAGACACAGTTAAACTGAGTATACAGATATTCCGACAAAATCCCCCAAAACTAAAAGGCAAAGAGAACAAAGGCTGGAAAAAAAAAGAAAAAGGAAGAGAGCATCCATGGGACAACCACAAAGGGTATAGCATACACATAATGGGCATACCAGAAGCAGAAGACAGAGAGGGGAAAAGAAGAAATACTTGGCACGATAAATGCCAAAAAGCCCATATCATGGCATACCATTTTCAAATTACAGAAAATCAAAGATAAAAAATTCTGAAAGAAGCAAAGGAAAATAACTTCCTCACCTATAGAAGAACAAAGACAATTACATGTGACCTCTCCTCAGAAACTCTGCAAATAAAAACAGACTGAAATATTTAAAGTGTCGGGAGAAAAAAAATTATCCCACCAATCGAGAACTCTGTAAAGTGTGAAATTATCCTTCAAAAGTGAAGAAGAATTTTTTAAAAAGTAAAGACTTTCTCAGGCAAAAAAAAATTTTTGAGGGAATCTACTGCTAGTAGATTTGGCTTGCAAGAAACACTAAGTTCTTTAGAAAAAAGAAAAATAATATAGGTGAGAAACTCAGATTCAACATAAAGGAAGAGTACTGAAGAAGGAATAAATAAAATAAAAACATTTTCCTATTTTCCTTATTCTAATTGATCTAATATATAACAGTCTATTCAAAATAATAATACTAGGAATGTACACTTATGTATATCTGTTATGTGTATGTTCAGTTCAGTTGCTCAGTCATGTCTGACTCTTTGAAACCCCATTGACTGCAGAATGCCAGGCTTCTCTGTCCATCATCACCTCCCAGAGCTTCCTCACACTCATGTCCATCGAGTTGGTGATGCTATCCAACCATCTCATCCTCTGTCGTCCCCTTCTCCTCCCACCTTCAATGTTTCCCAGCATCAGAGTCTTTTCAAATGAGTCAGTTCTTCACATCAGGTGGCCAAAGTATTGGAGTTTCAGCTTCAGCATCAGTCCTTCCAATGAGTATTCAGGACTGACTTCCTTTAGAATGGACTGGTTGGATCTCCTTGCAGTCCAAGGGACTCTCAAGCATCTCCTCCAACACCACAGTTCAAAAACATCAATTCTTTGGCGCTTAGATTTCTTTATAGTGCAACTCTCACATCTGTACATGACTACTGGAAAAACCACAGCTTTAACTAGATGGACCTTTGTTGGCAAAGTAATGTCTCTGCTTTTTAACATGCTGTCTAGGCTGCTCACAGCTTTTCTTCCAAGGAGCAAGCACTTTTAATTTCATGGCTGAAGTCACCATCTACAGTGATTTTGGAGCCCAAGAAAATAGTCTCACTGTTTCCATTGTTTCCCCATCTATTTGCCATGTATATGTTATGCTGATATATGTTTTACATGTGTATAAACTTATATTATGCATATATTGTGGATGCTTATGTATATATTTTTTGTATATATGTGCTATTTATGCTTTATATATAAGTGAAATGAATAAGAGCAATAATATAAGGAACTAAAGTGGATAATTAGGATTATTTTGTTGTTATAACATACTCACACAACCTGTAAAGTGGAATAGTGTTATTTCAAAGTGGACTTGAATTCATTGTAAACATATATTGGAAACCCTAGGGTAACCACTAAAAAGGTAAAAAAAAAAAAGAGAGAAGAAGTATAACTGATGTGCCAAGAAAGGAAAGAAAATGGAACCATAAAAAATGTTCAATTAAACTACAAAAGGCAGTAAGGAAGTGGAAGACAAAAATAGCAACAAAGAACAAGGATAACAAATGTTAACAGAAAACACAGTAATGAATGCAGTATACATTAATCCAACTAAATCAATAATCACTTTGAATGTCAATGGTGTAAATGTACCAATTAAAAGACTCAAATTGCCAGAACTGATCAAAAATCAGCTCACAACTATATGTTATCTGCAAGAAATCCACTTTAAAATAAAGATACAAATAGATTAAAGTAAATAGAGAAAAATATATTGTGCTAACATTAATCAAAAGAAAGTGGGAGAGCTATATTAAATTCAGAGAGAGTGGACTTCAAAGTAAGGGAAGTTATCAGGGATAAAGAAGGCCAGGACATGATGATAAAGGGGTCAATTATTCAAGAAGACATAAAATTCTTAATGTGTATGCACCTAACAACAGAGCATTTAAAGTATGTGAGGCAAAAACTGACAGCCCTGAAAGGAGAAATAGATGAATCCACCATCACAGACAGAGTCTTAAGTACCCCTCTATCTGACACAGACAAATCCAGCAGGCAAAAATCAGTAAGAACACAGGTGAACTTAACAACACCATTCATCAACTTGTATAAATGACATCTAAAAATCACTTCATCCAGCAAGAGCAGAAAATACATTTTCCTCATATGGAAAACTCATCAGGACAGATTACATTCTGGGCCATAAAATACACATTAACAAATTTAAAGAACAGAAATCATACAATGTCTGCTTTTAAACCAAAGTAGAATTAAACCAGAAATCAGTAACAGAAAGGTATCAACAACAAGAAAATCTTCAAGTATGTGGAGATTAAACAACACATATCCAATTGACATGTGAGTCAAAGAAGACATCTCAAAACAAGTTTTAAAATATTTTTAACAAATGAACACATAAATTATTAAAATCTGCACAATGCAGCAAAACCAGTGCTTAGAGGGAAATTTATAGCACTGGATGTATATAATAGAAAGGATGAAAGATCTAAAATCAGTAATCTAAGTTTCTACCTTAGGACACTAGAAAAAGAAGAGAAAATTAGATCCAAAGTAAGCAGAAGAAAATAAATAATAAGAATTAGAGCAGAAATCAATAAAATTGAAAACAGGAAATCAATACAGAAAAAAATGAAAACAAAGCTGGTTCTTTGAAGAGATCAACTGGTGTGATAAGTCTCTAGCTGGGCTAACTAAGGAAAAAAGAGATGATGCTAATTACTAATATCAGAGATTAAAGAGGGAAAATAACCATGGATTCTTTGGAAATTAAAAGAATAAGCAAGAAATACAATAAAAAAAAAACTCAATTCCCA
Source organism: Bubalus kerabau (assembly GCF_029407905.1). Classification (NCBI taxonomy): domain Eukaryota; kingdom Metazoa; phylum Chordata; class Mammalia; order Artiodactyla; family Bovidae; genus Bubalus; species Bubalus kerabau. The sequence continues at coordinate 31,030,830 of NC_073642.1, forward strand.
TAAATTTGATAACTTAGATGAAATGGACCAATTCCTTGAGAGGCACAATCCACCAAAACTCACACGAGAAGAAATAAATGATCTGAATAGGATATACATGCTTTTTAAACGGAATAAATAATCTTCCAAAACAGAAAGCACAGGTGCAAATGGGTTCACTGGTAAATTCTACTAAACATTTAAGAAAGAAATTATATTAATTATACACAGTCTCTTTGAGAGGATAGAAGCAGAAAGAATACTTCCTAACTCATTCTATGAGGCCAGTATTCCCCTACCAAAGACAGTATAAGAAAAGAAACTACAGACCAATGTCTCATGAACACAGATATAAAAATCCTCAACAAAATATTAGCATATCAAATTCAGCAATGTATAAAAAGAACTATACTTCACAACGAACTAAGATTTATCCCAGGTAAGCAAGACTCATTCAACATTCAAAATCAATTAACATAATTCATCATATCACAGACTAGAAAAAAGAAAATCAATTCACACAGAAAATGTGTCTGACAAAATCCAACACCCATTCATGATAAAAACTCTCAATAAATTAGGAATAGAGGTAACTTTCTCAACTTGATAAAGACCATCTACAAAAAATCCTAAAATTAACATCCTATTTAATGGCCAAAAACCTGAAGCATTTTCACTAAGGCCAGGCTAAGGCTGAGTGAGCGGGTGCCAAGTTGCGTCCGACTCTTTGCGACCCCATGGACTGTAGCCCACCAGGCTCCTCTGTCCGTGGGATTCTCCATGCAGGATTACTGGAGTGGGTCGCCATTTCCTCCTCCAGGGTATCTTCCCGACTCAGGTATTGAACCTGGGTCTGCTGTGTTACTGGCATTACAGGCAGATTCTTTACCACTTGAGCCACTGGGGAAGCCCCCACTAAGACCATGTACCAGGCAAAGATGCCTCCTCCCACCACTCCTTTTCAGCTCTGTACTGGAAATCTTGCTAATGCAATAAGGCAAAGAAAAGAAAGTATTGGTAAGGAAGTAAAGATATTGGCAAGGAAGACATAAAACTGTTCATAGATGACACAACCATCTACGTAGAAAACCTGAAAAGATTAACCAAAAAATTCTTGGGACTAGTAAGTGATTATAGCAAGGTTGCACAATATGAGATTAACATACCAAATTCAACTGTTTTCCTACATACCAACAATGAACAAGTGGAATTTGAAATTAACAATACAGTACCATTTACATTAGCACCAAGAAAGCAAAATACTTAGGTATATAAATCTAACAAAATGTACATATAAGATTTATATATAAGGAAAACCACAAAACTCTGATGAATGAAATTAAAGAACAAAATAAATGGAGAAATATTCCACACTCATGGTGAGAAACTCAGTGTTGTCAGTTCTTCCCAATTTTATCTACAGATTCAACGTGTGCATGCATGCTAAGTCACTTCAGTCGTGTCTGACTCTTTGTGACCCTATGGGTCATAGCCCACCAGGCTGCTCTGTCCTTGGGATTCTCCAGGCAAGAACACTGGAGTGGGTCACAGTGCCCTCTTACAGGGGATCTTCTTGCCCAGGGTATTGAACTTCTTCCATCTCCTGCATTAGCAGGTGGGTTCTTTACCACTAGCACCACCTGGGAAGCAATGCAATCCCAATCAAAATCCTGGCAAGTTCTTTTGTGATTATCGACAAAATGATTCTAACGTTTATATGGAGAGAGAAAAGACTTAGACTATCCAACACAATAACTGAAGGAGAATAAAGCTGGAAGACTGACACTATTCTACTTTGAGACCTACTATAAAGCTATGGCAATCAAGACAGTGTGGTACTGGCAAAAGAACAGACAAATACATTAATAGAACATAAGAGAGAATCCAGAAATAGAACCGCATAAATATAATCAACTGATCACTGGCAAAGAAGCAAAGACAATACAATGGAGCAAAGACTACCTCTTCAACAAACAGTGCTGGAGCAACTAGACTCTCACATGCAAAAGAAAGAACCAGACACAGAGACCATATATGTTTCACAAAAACTGACTCAAAATGGATCACAGATGTAAATGTTAAACTCAAAACTACAGAACTACAAGTTAACATTAACATGGAAGGAAACCTACAGCACCTTGGGTAGATAGACACAATAACAAACACATGATATGAAAGAAATAATTGATAAGCTGGACTTGATTAAAATTAAAAATTTCTGCTCTGTGAAAGACAATACTGAGAGAATTAGATGATAGTCACAGGCTGGGAAAATACATTTACAAAAGACAAATCTGACAAAGGACTGCTATTCAAAATACACAGAGTCCTTAAAATGCAACAATAAGAAAACAAACAACCCAATCTTAAAAATGGCCAAAGACCTTAACAGACACTCCACCAAAGAAGATAAACAAGCGGCAAATATGCATATGAAAAATGGTCCACCTCATATGTCATCAAGGAAATGAAAATTAAAACAACAAGCTACCACTAAACAACTACTGAAACAGTCAAAACCTGGAACACTGATGACATGAAACGCTGGCAAGGATGTGGAGCAACAGGAACTCTCATTTATTGTTGGTAGAAATGAAGGCAAAGTGGTACGTTTCAGAAGACCGCCTGGCAGTCTCTCACAAAACTCAACATGCTCTGACCATATGATCCAACATGTTCCTCGATATTTACTCAAAGAAGTTGAAAAGTTATGTCTTCATAAAACCTGCACACAGATGTTTACAGCAACTGTATTCATAGCCCAAAAGTGGAAAGAATCCAAACGCCCATTAACTGAAGGACGAATAAACAAAATGTGGTATACCCACATAACAGAGTATTATTCCACAATAAAGAGAAATGAAATATTAATGAAGTCCTGATACATGCTATAACTTGGATGAAAACCTTAAAAACATTATGCTCAGTGAAAGAAGCAAGACGAGGTACCGCAGGATGTCCCTTCTAGGAAATATGCAAAATCGGCAAATCCACTGAGACAAAAAAGTAGAAAGGGCAGGATAGGAAGAAGGTGTTTGGGGGAAACAGGAAGGGATTGCTAATGGGTCCTGGGGTTTCTTCTTGGGGTGGTGAAAATTATTCTGAAACTGACTGTGGTGATGCTCATTCAACTCTGCAGCCTGGGAGCCTTGTGACCATAGGCAAAGACTCCTCCTGAGCCAATTGTTGTCTCCATAAAATAACCATATGACCATGTGTCAATCACTGAGTATGGTCATACTCAAACAATTAAACCCTGAGTGTGAAAGCATCAGGCACTTAACAGGAATCCCATACAACCTAAGAGTATGTGAAAGTACCTTGTGACCAACACCTTCACAAATACCAAGTGATTTTACAATTTCACATATAAAATTATACATTATCAGAAACAATCCATTTTCAGTTTCACATAATGCTTTCCAAAGACTCACCTGAGCTCCGTGCTCCACTGTTTAAAAGAGAAGTTAATAGAATTCGGAGGCCCTGGGGCGGGCTGATTTGCAGCTTGCTCTCCTACCAGCTCTCCAGGGGCAGCTTCCACAGCTAGGACATTTCTGGCTTTTTCTGCAGAAGCATTTGAGTGCAGGTTAATTAAATCTGAAAGAAAGGCAAACAAGTGTCACTTATTCAACGATTCCACAGGGAACTTGATATCCTACATAATACACTATCTTGATAAACTATACAAAATTTTACATAATATATATTACAGTGTTTTTAAATGTTTGTTTTTGGTTGCGCTGGGTCTTCGTTGCTGCACGCAGCCTTTCTCTAGTTGGGGTGAGTGGAGGCCACTCTTCGTTGCTGTGCACGGGCTTCTCACTGCGGTGGCTTCTCTGGTTGCAGAGCACAGGCTCTCGGGCGTTCGGGCTTCAGGAGTGTGGCGCACGGGCTTAGTTGCTACAAGGCTCGTGGGATCTTCCCAGATCAAGGATTGAACCTGTGCCTCCTGCACTGGCAGGTGGATTCTTACACACTGTACCACCAGGGAAGTCCAATACTACAGTATATTTTTAATGTGTACTACATAAAAATACAATCTGTAGATGACTAGGGCGTTCTGTAAACATTTTCGTCTAAAGCTGATCCACGTTCCTCAGAGGAAGGTTGTACATACTTCAAACCACCAAGTGTTAACAGCAACAGCACAGGGAAAATAGCTAGAGCTCATCTCTGCTGTCTTGTAGACCAGTAAACCCAGTATAAGGCTGTGATCATGGTCCACTTACCTATACCGATAAGGAACAATTTCCAGGATAAACTGTTATGTTAAAAAAAAAAAAAACTGCAGACCAGATTACACTCACGCCCTTTTCTGTAAGAGGGGAATAGAATATATACATACTTGCTAATTGCAAATAGTGACACTGAAAAAATAAGTTTGCACACAAAGGCCAGCAGTTCAGTAAATTCACAGGCAAATGCATTGATGCTAAAGCCTGATCAAATCCGAAACTATATCTTAAAAATGTACACATTTGAAATATTTGAGGTTGCAATGATATGCTGTTCAGAATTTGCTTCAAGATAACAATATTTTGTTATTTAACAAATAAATGATATCCACCCCAAACAACATGTTATTTGCTTCCAAATAATAAAATTGAGTGGGTAAGTGTATCAAAGAAACAAAATGGGCCATGAAATACTAATTGTTGAAACCACCTAATAAACATGTGGGTAATATTATGTTATTCTCTCTGCATATGCTTAAAATTTCCCATAATAAAAACTTACTTTTCTAAAGTTCTGGTAAAATGTATCCAATAATAAATATTTTGTATTCTTCCCAACCGTATAATCTCTCTGAGAATATACATGTTTGTAAACAGAGTACATCATGAGAAATGCTGGGCTGGAAGAAGCACAAGCTGGAATCAAGACTGCCAGGAGAAATATCAATAACCTCAGATATGCAGATGACACCACCCTTATGACAGAAAGTGAAGAGAAACTAAAAAGCCTCTTGATGGAGGTGAAAAAGGAGAGTGAAAAAGTTGGCTTAAAGCTCAACATTCAGAAAACGAAGATCATGGCATCTGGTCCCACCACTTCATGGGAAATAAATGGGGAAACAGTGGAAACAGTGTCAGACTTTATTTTTCTGGGCTCTAAAATCACTGCAGATGGTGACTGCAGCCATGAAATTAAAAGATGCTTACTCCTTGGAAGGAAAGGTATGACCAACCTAGATAGCATATTCAAAAGCAGAAACATTACTTTGCCAACAAAGGTCCGTCTAGTCAAGGCTATGGTTTTTCCAGTGGTCATGTATGGATGTGAGAGTTGGACCGTGAAGAAGGCTGAGTGCCGAAGAATTGATACTTTTGAACTGTGGTGTTGGAGAAGACTCTTGAGAGTCCCTTGGACTGCAAGGAGATCCAACCAGTCCATTCTGAAGGAGATCAGCCCTGGGATTTCTTTGGAAGGAATGATGCTAAAGCTGAAACTCCAGTACTTTGGCCACCTCATGCAAAGAGTTGACTCATTGGAAAAGACTCTGATGCTGGGAGAGATTGGGGGCAGCAGGAGAAGGGGACAACAGAGGATGAGATGGCTGGATGGCATCACTGACTCGATGGACGTGAGTCTGAGTGGATTCCAAAAGTTGGTGATGGGACAGGGAGGCCTGGTGTGCTGTGATTCATGGGGTCGCAGAGAGTCGGACATGACGGAGCAACTGAACTGAACTGAAACAGAATTTAACACTGTTTTATGATCATCAATTTGATCCATACTTCCCTGGAATAAAGCATCCCTAGATTGGTAATGTCAATCATTACTTTCAGTGGAAACAATCAGAATGGAATGCTGGACACTGATATCCAAGGAAACATTTACTTTCTAATCAGATGAGCACACAACCTGAGCTCACTCAGGACAAGTCCCTGTGAAGGTCACTGAGCACAGGAAGACAGAGAAGGCAGAGCACAGGAAACACTGGAGTCAGGGGTCCTTGCAAACTGACGCTCCAAGTGAGAACACCTATCGGCGGGCTCGCGCTTTGTTGGCAGGTCACTCACTTGACCGTAGTCAGTGTGGGAAGGGCTCCGGAAACACATTGGGAAAAGCAGGCTGGGTGAGACACGAAGTGACTGCTGTGTATCCCTCAGGGGAACTGGGGCCTGGCCAGGAGAGTCAATACCTGGCTCGTAGTAGGGTTCTGAGTAGGAAGAGCAAGAATTTGTGTTGGGAGACAGAAGAACTATGGGCTTGGCAATGGACTACAAGATTAGGTCAAGAAGGCCAGAAATTACAAACCACCTGATTCCTGATTCAAATGACTGTGTATGAAGCATGAGGTGCTCAGGGTACAACAAACGATCAGAGTTCTTGCCCTAAAGGAGAACGTATCTAGGAGAAAGACATAAAACAATAAAATGTTAAGCTCCAAGTCACCACCGAAGGCATCGAGTCCCTGGTATCCAGACCTTCCTCTGGATTTTCCACGGGACAGAAGGAAGGGGTCCTGCCCTCAGCTTCAACCACAGTGGTTCCTCTTTTCACTCTTTTATATCCTGGAGTTCCCCTTGAGATTTCATTTGGGGAAAGAAAAAAAGAGTTCCAAAAAACAAACGAAAAAAAGCCAAGTTCAAACACCACTAACGGGGTCCAGCCTCCTCCCCTACTTCATCTGTCAGGACGTGGAAGACCAGAGTCTCTCAGCAACAGCTGCATGGCACTGCAGTGACTGTACCGGGCAGAGGCGGGCACCCGACATCTGTGAGCGTGTCAGTCAGTGGGCACACGGGCACACCTCTTCTTTAGACAAAGGTAAAGTCAACACCCAGGCTTTCCAGAGGCTGGTCTTTCACAGACCCCTCGCAGGCGAAGCATCACAGCTCTAAGCCAAGCCAGGAAATAAGCACAGCGCACTGCACCTGTTTCTGCTCGAGCCGAGTCCAGCCCCTTCTTCCTGTGTGGGTCGGCAGCAAGGTGACGCACGGCCCCTCTGCGGGTGAGGCTGTCAAGGGCGCGAGCACAGCCCAGCGCCCATGACCAGGACACCCAGCCCTTGCAGCAGCCCTGGGCTCACGCTGGAAATGCTTCCTGAGGAACTCAGGCCCTGGGGGTGGGGTGCAGAAACAGGACTGGAGCCAGGGAGGATGTTGGCAAAACAGACCATTTCTAAAAGTCATTATCTGACGTGAAAAAGAAGCCATTTCCCAGTTTCAGCTATTATTGTTTTGTCTGGTTTGGGGTTTTTAAAAGACCACGTGGAGGTTTCCTTAATTAAAAGCGGAGCTGCTGGCTTCTCCTCAATACACGTACCAACATTAGCATTCAGGGGACCACTTCAAGGAGGACAGAAACTAGGACAGGACAGTATTTCCTTGCAGCCCCAAGAGATGGACTGGGTTCACAAACATGTGCTTTCCCGTGCAGCTGCAGTGGGGGAAGAGTCTGTGCTTGAAGAGTTTTGGTGTTTAGATCTTTGTGATTTTTGAAAATTTTCAAATGCCTAAATGATACTCCTGAGCAAGTTTTGGACCACAAATTTTACATTCCTGGGTTCTGATTCCAGCAGAGCCTCTATCGTCCCAGTGTGGCCACTCCCAGATCTCCAGGAGTCTTTCCCACTGGACGCAGTCTAACACCAGGGGCCCCACACAGGGGAGGCTCCTGCTCACATCTGGTCACCTCCGTGAGTCTTCCCTTCCTCTCCTGCTCCTAGCCCCACGCCGGCAACCCTGAAGAGGGCAGAACAGAGAGCCAAGATGCAGCGAGATCCAAGAAATGAGGAAAGAGCTCTGGGGAAAGGCCATTCCCATGTGTGTCAAAGTTACTGCAAAAGAGAGCCTGTGGGTCCCCACTGGGAGCTGGAGGAGGTCACTCAGAGTGGGGTTAACCTGAAAAAGCTTTTTTTCCCCTTTATCAAAGTGAGTTTAACCCAGCTTGTGAAGGAGTGGTCGGAAGCAGCATAGTTACCTTCCAAGTGAGGGTACAGTGTGCGTCTACCCCAAAAGGAAGCAGAGGCAGCAAGCCACTGGGTCTCAGAGGCCCCGGGGTGGACCAGCCCATGTGTCTGGTTAATGACTTGTCCATCCGCTCTCTCCCAAGCCTCACCAAGGATGTAAATCTTGTGAGAATCGGACCTCTGTCTGATGTGCTGATGGCCACATACCCCACAGCAGACTCGATAAACACTGGTAAATGGCTGAAGGAAGAAATGAAGGACGACGGTCATGGTGCAGAGGAAGGGCCTGCTGCGGGCTGAGGACAGGAGGCAGCGGGCCCTGCCGTTCTCTAAGAATCTGTGGTCACCATCCCTGCTGACTCCCCGGCTCCTGCCACCTCACCCCTGAGAGACCCCCTGAGTGACATGGGGAGAGCACACCCCAATCCAGGGCTTCTCTCTCTTGCCTTCTCACGCCTCCATGCACTCCTGCGTCATGCCCAGTGCCCCCATCCACCCCCCACACTCACTGACCCCATCCCACCCAAAGCTGGGCTCAGCCCGTCTCCACGGGCACCACGGTCCAGCCCACCATGGACAGTCTCCTGCGGATCTTCTTCAGGAGGCTCCCATGGGCTCCCCCAGAGATACAGCTGGAATCTAACCCTGCTCGTCGTCTCCCTCCCTGTCACAGCCTGATGTCAGGAATCACAGAAACTTCAATCCAGAAGGAACCTCAGGGAGCATCTTGTTCCCAGGCGGGGAAACGGTGTGTGCCCGAGGTTCCATGTACCTTCTGCACTAGATCAGGCTGCTTCTCAGCCTCGAGGCTGATAATCACCATGACTTACACGTCACAACACCACATAGCGTTCTGTAGAATTTTACAAACAGGATTACATAAAAGCACAGCTTCTTTGATGACTTTGGGGAACTGGGACATTAAATGAGTTGATGGAATTCCTGCAGCTTTGCCAATGTGGGGTCTGCATCCTACCCTATGGTTTCCCTCCCTCCAGTCCCAGCACGTGCACAGAGCGCCCAGCACACGCTGGGGGAGGACAGGACGCCGCGGCTACTTCCCTTCCCCTCCCCCGCCCCCACACAAGCCGCCAGCACCACAGCGGGTACTCGCGCAGCTGTTTCAGAGCAGGAAACGTGCGGTCATCCCTCAAACCGTCCTCACCGTACCACTGTCTGCAAGAAATACCCCCGAACTCAAACAGGCACTTGGGCACTGAAGCCTCCTGTGATGGTAAGGGCTTCTGTACTCCCAAACTCTCAAGAAGTCTTAAAAAACAAAGTCCTGTTTCCCCTCACTTGTTCGCCTATTCGTTTAGATGGGAAATGGAGTATACAGAACATGCAGCACGTACATCTGGTAATTGGGTTCTGGCTACCTCTTTCCCAACAGCTCTGCAGGTCGGCAGATTCTTGATTTTATCTTTGCAAATCATTCCTTTGTGTTGAAACTAGGTCTTTATCTATCCAAACGTGAAAGACATACAGAGAGGCGTCTGAGGCATGGCATACTTTCAGAGGCCAGACTGCAGATGAAAGGCGGACAGACCCGATAAAATGGTGACAAAGTCATCCCACTTTCTAATATCTGTCTGACTAATATACGGCTGCAAATTTCAATCACACAGATGAACAGATTCTTCCTCTGGAAACATGAACCCTAGAAAACAAATTTAACGTGGGCAATTATGTGACAGTGCCAACTGCCTATCCAAACCCCGTTCCAGCTCTTCCTCACAGACCCTGGTTTTGATGGTGGCCACATGCTCAGCTAGAACACTGGCCTCCTCAAACTCCATTCCAGCTGGTCCTGGGACAGTTCTAGCTAATGAGGCATAAAGTGAAAGAGTTTCTAGCAAAGCTTTCTCCTATTTGATATGGGTGTCACTTCCAAAGGAGGACAGAATGGGTCCCTCAATGGCACTGGTGGAGGGGAGCTTTGCCAACTAGGGACTGCCATCGTGAGACACAAATCTCTACTTGTAAGTCCCTACTAGGTTTTCCATTAATTGCAGCTGAATGGGACCCTAAGGGATTCAAAATGATAATATCATATATATATATGTATTGTTGTTGTTGGTTTGTTTCTCAGTCGTGTCTGACTCTTTGTGATCCCATGGACTGTAGCCCACGTGGCTCCTCTGTCCATGGGATTTCCCAGGCAAGAATACTGGAGTGGGTTGCCATTTTTTTTCTCCAGGGGTTCTTCCTGACCCAGGGATCAAACTTACACCTCCCGCACTGCAATCAGATTCTTTACCACTGAGCCACCAGGGAAGCCCACATATATGTGTGTATACATGTGTGTACGTTGTTGTTGTTCAGTCGCTCAGTCATGTGCGACTCTTTGTGACCCTATTAACTGCAGCACGCCAGGCTTCCCTGTCCTTCACTATCTCCTGGAGCTTGCTCAAACTCAAGTCCATTGAGTCAATGATGCCATCCAAGCATCTCATCCTCTGTTGACCTCTTCTCCTCCTGCCCTCGATCTTTCCCACATCAGGGTCTTTTCCAATGAGTCAACACTTCACACCAAGTGGCCAAAGTTTTGGAGCTTCAGCTTCAAACTTCAGCATCAGTCCTCCCAATGAATATTCAGGGCTGACTTCCTTTAGGATTGATTAGTTTGAACTCCTTGCTGTCCAAGGAACTCTCAAGAGTCTTCTCCAGTACCACAGTTCAAAAGCATCAGTTCTTTGGTGCTCAGCATCCTTTGACTTCCCTGGTGGCTCAGACGGTAAAGTGTCTGCCTGCAACGTGGGAGACCCGGGTTCGATCCCTGGGTCGGGAAGATCCTCTGGAGAAGGAAATGGCAACCCACTCCAGTATTCTTGCCTGGAAAATCCCATGTACAGAGGAGCCTGGGAGACTACAGTCCATGGGGTCGCAAAGAGTTGGACACGACTGAGTGACTAAACATTCTTTAAACTTTCAGCCTCCTTTATGGTCCAACTTTCACATCCGTACATGACTACTAGAAAAACCACAGCTTTAACTAGATGGACCTTTGCAGGCAAAGTAAAGTCTCTGCTTTAGGTTTGTCATAGCTTTTCTCCAAAGAGCAAGCGTATTCTAATTTCGTGGCTGTAGTCACTGTCCACAGTGATTTTGGAGCCTGAGAAAATAAAGTTTCCATTTTTTCCCCATCTATTTGCCATGAAGTGATGGGACCAGATGCCATGATCTTACTTTTCTGAATGTTGAGTTTTAAACCAGCTTTTTCACTCTTCTTTCACCTTCAAACAAGAGGCTCTTTAGTTCCTCTTTGCTTTCTGCCATTGCTGCTGCTGCTGCTGCTAAGTTGCTTCAGTCGTGTCGGATTCTGTGCGACCCTATTAGGATGGCAGCCCACCAGGCTCCCCTGTCCCTGGGATTCTCCAGGCAAGAACGCTGGAGTGGGTTGCCATTCCTTCTCCAATGCATGAAAGTGAAAAGTGAAAGTGAAATCGCTCAGTTGTGTCCAACTCTTCGCAACCCCATGGACTGCAGCCCACCAGGCTCCTCCATCCATGGGTTTTTCCAGGCAAGAGTACTGGAGTGGGGTGCCATTGCATTAGGGTGGTGTTATCTGCATATCTGAAGTTATTGATATTTCTCCCAGCAATCTTGATTCTAGCTTGTGATTAATCCAGCCCAGCATTTCGCATGATGTACTCTGCATAAAAGTTAAGTAAGTAGGATGACAATATATAGTCTTGATGTACTCCTTTCCCAATTTTGAACCAGTCCATTGTTTCATGTCCAGTTCTAACTGCTGCTTCTTGACCTACATACAGGTTTCTCAGGAGGCAGGTTAGGTGGTCTGGTATTCCCATCTCTGTAAGAATTTCCCACAGTTTGTTGTGATCCACACAGTCAAAGGCTTTAGTGTAGTCAATGAAGCAGATGTTTTTTCTGGAATTCTCTTGCTTTTTCTATGATCCACCGGATGTTGGCAATTTGATCGCTGGTTCCTCTGCCTTTTCTAAATCCAGCTTATATATCTGGAAGTTCATGGCTCACATACTGTTGAAGCCTAGAGCTTGAAGGATTGTGAGCATTACCTTGCTAGCATGTGAAATGAGTGCAACTGTGTGGTAGTCTGAACATTCTTTGGCATTGCCCTTCTTTGGGATTGGAATATAATGTATATCTTTACACTTAACAATGCAGTTTCCCACCTGATCCACATAAGAGAACTATGGGGGGTGGGGACAGGTGGGGGACAAGGCTATCGTGAGTATTCCTCCCAATCCCATCCAGCCAACTGCCTGGGCCTGGGGCCTGGACAGCACCCTCTGCCCTCTTGCTCCCAGAAAGCTAATCCCACCTTTAATCCTCCAATTCTCTCACTACACAATCTCCAACTCTGCACACTTTTTTCCATCTTTTCTGCTGCTACCCGCTACTGTGATTTCTAGGCTGGACCAGCCTTCCAACTGGTCTCCCTTCCTCTCCTCTTGCTGAGGAATCCATTCTTTCCCTCTCAGCCATGGTTAATCATCTCAAATGTACATCCAACCCAATCACTGGTTGTGCTGCTACTTATCTTACAAGCCCCTCCAGGTCTGGTCCCCGATCATCCATCCAGCTTTCTCTTTGTCACTCCTGCCCACCCTCTCTACATGTGCATCAGGCCCTGATCTTCAGGGTCTCCAGGCCTTTCCACTCCCTGCTTCACCAGGCTGGCTCTTACCTGACTTCAGGACTCAGTTCAGTCATCTCCTAGTCCAGGAAGCCTTCGCAGACACCACCAACATCCTACCATCCAACATGCAAGTGTAGGTAAGCCTCCTGTGCCCACCTCAGGCCCCTATGCTTACCAGACTGCATTGTGCAGGCCTCTTTACCTGTCTGGGTCCCTCTCTAGACCACATACTCTCTGAGAACACGGCCCACAACTTATCTGTCTTTATATCCCAGGCAGTGGCACAATGCCTAGAATATAAGAAGGCCTGGAGTGAAAGACTGAATAAACAATCTCCATTTCACAGTTGAAAAAACTAAGGCTCAAAAAGAGGGGGACGCTCAAGACATTACAGGAGGGGTCAGAAAAAAAACTTCCTCTTAAAGGGCCAGATAGTAGTAGATATTTCAGACTGGTGAGCTAAATGGTCTTGTGACAACTATTCAATTCTACCACTGGTGTGCAAAAGCAGCCACAGACAATACGAAATAAATGAGTGGTGCTTTGTTCCCATGAAACTTCATTTCCACAGGCTGTAGTCTGCTACTCTTTACTAGAGAGAAAAAAGACTCACACTCATGAGTCTGACAAACAGTAAACATCAGAGACAAGACTCAAACCCAGACCCACAGGGATTCTTCCACCAGACAGAGCTGCCTGTCCAGGAAACGTGAATTTCGTGTATCTTTCCCCGTGTTGACTTTAGGCGCTAGGCAAGTACTGATGGACCACAACATTATCAACAAATGAAGACTGTACCAAAAACTGGGTAACATGGAGAGGACAGTAGGAAAAGCTTCATTTTTTAATGTAAATCAGAGTAATAAAAACATGTCTTCAATCTTAGCTAGAGTTAGCATGACTTAGGCTGAGCAGATGACTACTAGCATGGCTTCAGAAACATCACAGAGCACCATGACAAACCTTAACACATTTTATCTGTTAACCAATTTTATCTAAAATGATGATTAAAATGGGGGAGGGGGTAAAATCTAGCCTTTTCTTCTCGACTTCCTCCTTTAGACTTTCTGTCTTCCTGAATAACTACAGTCTTCCAAATCACCTGGTCATCCAAAGTTTAACTATTTATTCTCAGAAGTTATCTACAAAATTGGCAGAAGTTCAAAATTAGTCATTTCTACACATAAAATCTTCAGAGGCATCCCACTGCCCTTAGGAGAGTCCAGAAGCCCAAGCCCACAGTCCAGCCCTCCCCACACTGGCCCTGGGTGTGCCCCCCAGCTTGGCTCCCTGCCCACCGCCTTCTTCCTCGAGCCTCACCTCCTTCTAGTCCTGGAGGCCACTGCGCTGCTCTTACCTGATCATCCTCAGGTCTCAGAGAGGGTCCCCACCCACCCCAAAGCTGTGCGTAAGCCATCCATGGCCCTTGGTACCCTGTTCCTTCCCTCTCATGTGATCTCACTTTTTTTTCCCTCTGCTGGACTAGAAACTCTGTGAGGGGGATCCAGGCCTGTCATGGGCATCTACTTCCTGAATGAGTAAACGCCAGAGGACGCCAACTCTAAATTCCCACACTACAGTCCCCAAACCAAATGCAGAGAGCCAGGGGGGGCTGCAGGTGTTTTCTCCGGCTCCCCGGCCTCAGCACCTCGGCTTAAAAGAAGGCAGGTTGTGTTATGAAGGGATTGCAGGCCTGGGTGCCATTCCTGTGGCTCTCCTCTCAGTCTAATGCCTGAGTCTCCCTTAGATGGAAACACTTGGTGTCCTCAGAAGAAAGGAACCAAGGCAAAGCTAGGCTTGCCTGTGCCAAAGGCTACTGCCTTGAATACTGCTGGCTTCCCGGCAGGGTTTCCAAACATTCCCGGTGACTGATCCTGAGCTACGGAGATTCTTTTGATCTAAAGCTTTATAATAGTGGCTTTTTAAAAAACTCAGTCATCAATGAGCAGACATGTGAACTAAACATAGAGGGGTTTTGGCCTGAAAAGGCAGGCATCCCTTCAGCTCCTGCTATTGTTGGTGTTAACTCATCCATGAAAATGACCTAAGAACTCTCGCTGCATAGCATTTTAACAGGTGTGAAGTATACGGTAATTTCTCACTGACCAGAGGGTTAACCTGCGGATTGGTTAAAAACGAGGCAGGCAGTAAAACAGGAATTTGGAGGAAAAATAATTTTAAAAGTCCAAGAAGGCTTTCCACTAGTCAGCCGCACACGTTGCTGGGTCACCGGTAATCTACAGTAGCCTGTGCTCTCCCGAGTGAATGTCTCAAAGGTGTTAAAAAGTTCACACCACACCTCTTTACAGGCCTGAGAACCACCCATTCCAGCCAAATTCCAAAGTGCACTCCTTAAGAAGTGCTGGTGTGATGGCCTGGCCTTCTCACGCCTTACTTCAGGGCCCAGGGCTGCTATTTCTGGGCCTGCCCTGCTCCCTCCAAGAAGAGAGGGCCACAAGCACAGCACCCCACCTCCACTCCCACAGTCCCTGCAGGAGCCATTGGCCTGTGGGCTTTGAATAACTATCCGCCCACTCTTCTAATACGGTAATCGCAACCAAACAGTTGTGAGAAGATCATGGGGCTTTATTGGTTTTGATATTCAAATATAAAACCACTTTATCTCCACACTGCAACTGGCCAGGGCTTAGCATGAATTGTGAAAATGCCACAGGTCCAAGATAAAACAGAACCAGAGTTTTATCGTCTGGTTTAACGTCTTCCCGAGAAGTATCAGTGAATCACAGTGAGAGCTCTGAGAACATCTTCCCAGTGGGCACACACATCTGTGCACAGGACTACGGGTGTTGGTGCTTCACCTTCAGAGGGAGTGGAGAGAAGGCTGGCCCTGGGGTCAGACTGGACTTCAGCACGATGGAGCACTGCCCACTGCCCTCAGCAGTACCATCGCTTTAGGGTGCCAGGCACCAGCTTTGCCTGACTCCTGAGGTGTTGTTGGGCTTGAATATAGTCTGTACATGAAAGCAGAGGCCCTCAGTAACTACGGGATGCTGCCCCTTCCTAAGGCATCATCATCATTATTTTCATTCTCAGTTCTTCTGCTAAGTTGACTTAATACATCAAACGTCAATGCAAAAAGCACTGACACGGGAGCCCTCCGTCTCTCACCTACCTGTGTTATCTCTGGCCACGAGACCCTGAGAAAAATCTCCAGGAGTCGGGGAGGTCCTGCTGTCCCACTTCACCATGTCAAGGCTGTTGCAATATTCCCATCTCTTCTGCTGAAGTTCTTGTAACCAGTAAGTCATGAGCTGACGATTAGGGGCCTACAAGAGGGAGTGGGAAAAAGTGTTATGGTCACCAAGAGCATAAACAGCATAAAAAAAAAAAGTTTTGTGAGGACAGACTGGACACCTTGACACATGGCAGGGAGAGTTAAGAACAACTCAAAGAGGGGCTTCCCTGAGGGCTCAGTGGTAAAGAATCTGCCTGTCAATGCAGGGGGACACAGGTTCCATCCCTGGTCTGGGAAGATCCCACAGTTGGAGCGACTAAGCCCATGCGCCACACGACTCAAGCTCTAATGCCCTACAGCCCGTGTTCCACAACAAGAGAAGCCACCGCAATGAAAAGCCCTCACACTGCAGCTTGAGAATACCCCCTGCTTGCTGCAACTGGAGGAAAGCCCACATAGCAACGAAGACCCAGCACAGCCAAAAATAAATAAATATACAAAATTATTTTTAAAAAGAACAACTCAAAGAAATTTCAAGATCAGTAACTTCGTTCACTACAAATGGTCAAGAAAACAGCAACTTTTACATAAAGAATTTAATCCTAATAATAAGAAATCTTTTTAAATTCTGAAATTACAGAATGATACAATTTACTGTCTTCCTCAAAAGGTTTTTGGAAGGCTTGATATTCTCAGTGCCCTTTTGTTCTGAGCACCTATGAATTCTATGTGAGGAAATCACATCTCACATAGGTATGGATGACATCCCTGCCAATTCAAATCTAATAACAGTATTTAAATCCTGTCAGCACCTAAGAAAGTGAGCAAAGAAAACTGCAGATTAAAAACTAGGTGGTGTGCTTCCCAGGTGGTCCAGTGGTTAAGAATCCGCATGCCAATACAGGGAACACAGGTTCCATTCCTGGTCCAGGAAGATCCCACATGCCGTGGGGCAATTAAGCCCACATGCCACAGCTACTGAGCCTGAGCTCTAGACCCTGTGTTCCACAAAAGAAACCATCTCAGTGAGAAGCCTGCGCACTGCAACGAGAGAGCAGCCCTTCCTCATCACAACTAGAGAAAGCCCGCACGCAGGAAAAGACCCAGTGCGGCCAAGAATAAACAAATAAATATAGTTAATTAATTAAAAAGAAAAAAAACTAGATGGAACATCTATGACAGTGGCCATATTTTTAAACAGCAGACAATATCAATGGCTGGAAAGGGCACAGAGCAACTAAACTTTCCTTCCTTGCTGGTGGGGATATACAATAGAGCAGCTTGCTGGAGAACGGGGTGGCAGTTCCTTATACACCTACCAAATGGCCTGGCAACCCCACTCCTAGATGTTCACCCCAGAGGAATATAAAATACATATTCACACAAACCCTGCATGCAAATGCTCAGAGGCTTTATTCATAATCGCCAAAGACTGAAACAAGCCAAATGTCCTTTATCCAGTGAACGGATAAACAAACCGTGGAACGTTCACACCATGGAATACTATTCAGCAGTAAAAAGGAGCAAACCACTGATTCACACAACATGGATGAATGTTACATGCCTATGTGAAAGAAGCCAGCCCCCAAAGGCTACATACACATTCCATTTACATGACATTCTTCTAAAGGCAAAATTATAGGGACAGACGACAAGCCTGTGGTTGCCAGGGCTTGGGAGAAAGGGCTGGCTGACTACAAAGGGGCAGCATGAGAGGATTTTGGTCAGGGGAGGGTGACCTACTCTGCATCATGACTATGGGGGCAGATACCCGACTCTACATTTCTGTCCAAACTCAAAGAACTATATACCACAGTGACCTTCACTATGTACATTAAAAAAAAAAAAAAATCAACCAAGATATAGAAGGAACTCAAAATGATGAACCTAGCTATTAACTAACAAACTAGATGGCAAGTGTGGATCACAGGTCTCCAGGCTGCCCCCACAAAGGAGTCCCAGGGAGAAGGATGCCATGGCACAATTATGGTGGCAACCACTGGCATCCAGTAAGGGGTACAGACATCAGACCCCATGGTTTTAGAACCTATAAATTCTACCTCAGGGTCAGAGGCAATCTGGACAACTGCTCTATAGGCTTAAAGCAAGCGACAAGTCAGAGATCAAACCTCTACTGTCCACAAGCAAAGGACGACCTCCAAGTGCTCTGGCTACAACCTGGATTCTTTTTAGTGACACTTGCAGGCATGGCCTTAGGAAGGAAAACCACTCAGTATATGATTGCTGGTATCCTACAGAAAATCCCTCCAACTATCAGCCAAGTCATCATTTCATCCATACATTCATTCAACATTTACTCTTAACATCTATCAGGAACCTGGAATCAGGGCTTGTGAGAAAGATAGGAAAAATAAATCAGTGATTTCAAGAGTGTTTTAAGTGCTATGACAGAGGTCAGAGTGGGTAAGGTGGGGCTGGTGTGACTGGAGATGTTGAGGGAAGATAATTAATCAAGCAGAGGAAATGGGACAAGGGTCAGGTACTGAAAGTTTAAGAAAACTGCTACCTATAGATTCAAAAGGTTCATACTGTTAGCTTAATGTCTTTCTTGTCCAATAAACATAAACTCTGAGATGTCTCCATTTTTCTAGCGTCAAGCTCAGTGCCAGACACATTTTTGTTGAATAAATAAGTGAAGAAATGAATGAACAAACAATCATGAAGTGATGCAGGAGCTTGGTCTTAAAGGGGAAGCAGGTGGTGGCCAGAAGGACAAGGTAGAAAGAAGAAGCTCCAGACAGAGAGAAGAGTGTGTGCAAAGGCCAAGGAGAGAGCACAGACCCGGGAGGCTGGCAGGGGAATGGAGGGAGGGGGAGGCTGGGATAAGCAGGGGGTGGGGCCCGGGTTCAGGTAGGGGAGGAGATTAGCTCCGGCCCAAGAACCCTAAAGTGCAGCTGGAGTCTGAGTGGCAATCCGGTTGCAGGGTGCACAGTGGGGGCTCAGCCTGGCTCTGAAGCAAGACAAAGAGAATGCAGCATTCCCAGAGAAGAGGAGAGAGTGACTGGAAGAGTAAGGGGCTGGGACAAAGCCCAATCAGAGCCCAGAGCCCACCCAGTCCCTCCCCCTCCCTCCTTTCACAGAGTCTATACTGAGCCCCAAGTCTCCCAACCGCCAGCTTAGGGGAAAGTGTGTGTGTTTTGACATTGTGTGCATGTGTGCATGTGCATGTGTGTGTTCTGGCCCTCACACCAGTTCCCCTGCCTGGCCCCCAATCCTGTCCCAGGGAGAAGTCAGATTAAGCACCGACCTCTCTGGCTGTTTCCTGAAATGCTGGCACCATGAGAAATACGCCTCTTACACGAAAGCTTTTTCCCGGACTTCCCTGGTGGCACAGCGGATAGGAATCCACCCGCCAATGCAACAGTCACAGGTTTGGTCCTGCAGAACACCCAAGCCCGTGAGCCACAACTACTGACCCTCCAACTACTGAGCGCACGTGCTCCAACCATGGACGCCAGTGCTCTGCAACGGGAGAGACCACCGCAATGAAAAGCACGCATACCGCAACCAAGAGTAGCTCCCTCTCTGCGCAACTAGAGAAAGCCTGTGCGAAATCAACGAAGACCCAGTGCAGCCAACCGATCACTCAATTAAAGTACAAGTTTTTTTAAAAAAAAGAAAAGAAAGCTGTTCCCCCTTTAAATCTCTGAGTATTAAATCTGACTGAGGAACAATTAGTAACCTCTTAATCATCTCTTACTAAATTCCTGGGGCCAAACTTTCAGATCACATGCTTTCAATGTCTGGCATATTATTCATGTTACAGAAATCTAGTCAATAAGGCAAGCAAAATTATCTCAAGACAAAGATTAACTGGGGTTTGTTTTCTTCAAAAAGAAAAAGAAAAAAACCTAGAAATCAGGAAAAGCATCTTGACTTCAATCCCTAAGCAGCTGTGAAAGGCTGCTGGGGGCACATGGCTCCCAGGCATGTGCCAGGATCAAGGAGGCAGAAAAGCCCCCAAAGGTCCTCCCCTCAGGGAGCTGAGGCCCAAAGACAGAAGCACACATAGGTTGTAAGACAGGACAGGATTAAAAGTAAAACAGCAAAATCAGCAGAAATCCACAAAGTCTCTGTGTTTCCCCTTGATATCTTTTAAACAGACTGAACTGAGATTTGGCCTTGTTCAGTCCTAACGAAATGCAGAATCACAAACTAGTCTCTTCATTGCTCCAGTCTTAGTCGGTCATGCAAAGTCAGTCTGGATCTGCCCCGCCAACTCAGTAGCCACTAGTCACACACAGCTCGTGAGCATGTGAAATATGGCTAGTGCCACATGATAAAATATAGGTACACTGGATTAAATAAAATATATTAGTTTTGCACCTGTTAAACAGTGGAATTCCACTGTTTAATGTGGTTATCCAAAAACTTAAAAGTATGTATCTGGCTCACATCGTATTTGTATTGAATGGGGCTATTCTAGATAATGATGGCAAGTACCATTCGGGAGAGCCACGGCTGGCGGGAGATCTGGCGAGGTGGGAAACCCAGCAGGTGGGAATGCCCTCGGGGATGGCCATGGGCATGGGGCTCCTGCCAGTGGGGCAGCCAACGTTATTCACCTCCCACAGAACTGTATGACTCAAACAACTTTCTTCTTTAAGTACTCCCCATATCCCCAACCACCTCATGCTCTGTTAATGTCCATGGAGATGCCAACATTATTTGGAGACCTAAAAGAATGAGTCTGGCTGGTCTAGCTGATGGCTCACATTTCAGAATCTTCCCTGCCCCCTCCTAGAGGAAGGCAAGTAGGACCCTCGAGGGATCTGTCTTCATTCAAACAGGGCACCTCAAGGAGTCCAACACCAGAACTCCCTCCACTGAGCTATACCCACCTGGTGACAAATGAGCCGGTCAGTGCTGAGGCTTATCACCACCACCAGCATGACCCAGAGAGGATCAATCGCTGCCCCACCCTACCCAAATCACCATTTAAAATGCTTTAGTCCCACATTCTGGAGAACCAGACAGACATTCAACCATGCTGGAAGGAGCAGAAATGAGGCAAAGTTTCACAGCTCAGAAGAGAATAAGAGCAGATGCCAGACAAGCATCCAACAGGCCACATGTCACATCTGTTGTCTGAAGGCTCACCAGGGTCATATGCTGAGTCTCCCATAACACTGGTCTCTCCATCTCCTACTCAGTCTGCAAAACCCAATTCAAAACGCAAATAAGGCTTACTGACCTGAGCCTGAATGTTCTCTGCACACTCAGAATGGGGAACTCAGAACACCAGACAGCCCAGGACAGCTTCCCATGGCAGTGGCGCCCTCCCTGTGTGTTCTCATTAGTCTAAGTTCCTTGAAGGCAGAGGCAAAACCTTCTGGCCTCAGTATGGTCCAAGATGCCCAGAACAGTGCCTGGAATACAGTTAAACACTCAAATATCTGACTCATCCTCTCCTACGTTCAGCTACTGCTACTGCCTCAAAACGGCTAAAACTCTAGTTCAAATATGGCACCAATCCCAACATGAGAAATCAAGCCAAACATCTGGGAAAGCCATTCTGGTTGTCCCTACACAGCTGCAGGAATGTCCTGGGGAGCTGGGAGGGCAGACAAGGACTGCGTGGGCACAGTCCTTTGAGATGACAGACATCTGCTACATTTAGGCACCATGACCTGAGATGCCAGTTCAGAGAATGGAAACCAGGCCATGCCTCGTCCAGCTTGAGGTGGAATTCAGCCCTTGACAGTTGGCGAGGAGAACCATGTGATGCCCCAGCTGTTCCCACAAGCCTTTGTGCCCAGACCACCAAAAGCCCAAAACCCAGAAGTCAACTCTTGGGGAGATAGGCTCCAGACACCTGTCCCTGCCCTTGGACCCCAGGGACTTCCCTCTCTCCAAGCCTAGCTCTTTCCTTGGTGCTCTGAAAAGTCCCACAATAAAGTTAATTCATCTCAAGATGTGTTTATTAAGGGCCCACCCTGGCAGGCAAGCACAGTACTGGGCACAGGGGCTAGAGCTGCAATTGTGCATACACAGGAGTCAGGCCTCATCTCCTAACTGCATTCTCACTGCACCACAAACTGACCCAAGCCCTCTTACCATCTGGGTCTCCAGCCCTTTGGTAAAGAACCTCCATCTACCAAGACTCAGCACATTTTAGAAGCTATAATAATGCTCATCTCCTTTGGTCCAAAACTCCATTCCTAGGAATCTATCTAAAAGAATCCAAAAGAAGAAAACACCACATACATAGAGATGTTTATTCATTCACTTGGCAAATACTTATTAAGAGCCTGACTTAGGCCAATGCAGCAGTCAACATTAGGGGCAGAGTATTGGGCGAGACCTGGTCAATTCTTGGCTCTTAGACCCTCCCAGTGGGCAAATGGCTTCCTTTACACCTGCAGGAGACAGTCAGAAACATGTTCACAATACAATCAAAATGTAAAACGTGGAACTTCCCTGGTGGTCCAGTGGTTAAGACTCCAAACTTCCAGGGCAGAAGGCCATGAGTTCAATCCCTGGTCAGGGAACTAAGAGCCCACAGGCCACACAGTGCAGAAAAAATTTTCAAAAATTTAAAAATTAAAACAAACAACAAAACATAAAATGCATAGGTATATATTTAAGAAATCCTATGTATCAATAGAAACTTAAAAAGCAAATCCAGCCAAAATTCTAACAAGTTCTTCAAAGCATGACAAAGAGATTACAAAATTAATCTGAAGTTTAATCTTTGAGAATTCTGAAAAAAAAAAAAAAACAAGGTGTGAGGCTTTGACCTACCAAATGGGTAAGCATATTATAAAGCCACAATAATTAAACCAGTACTCTACTGCCAGAGAATCAAAATACAGGGCTAAGTAGATATGAAAATATTTATGCAGCATTTCAAATCAAATCAGTGGAAAAAGTATTAATTATTAAACAAAGGCATTATGACAATGGGCTAAAATTTTGGAAAGAAATAAAAGTATTAAGAATTATGGTCTAGGTTTGACCTAGGCCACAACATAAAAGAAAATAAATTCAACGTTGATTCAAGATTTAAATGCAAAATATAAACCATTTAAATTAGTAGATGATGCCTTTGTAATCAAAGTTAAGTTTCTGTCTCTTTCTGTATCTTGTTAACAACAGTTGCATAGATTTCTGCCAAATTTTAAAGCCACACAGGGATGATCTGACTTTTAATCCAGCCATCGGCATATCAGAAACTGACAAGGAAGATCTGTGCAGAGATCTCCTGAAGAGCTCACACTGAAGCACAACCAGCAGCCACGAGGAATGCCGTGTGCCTTGACGCTGTGGACAAGGAAAACCAACGCTCTCTCAGGACTGAGCCCCACGTCCTCAAAGGGCAGATCTTCAGACTGTAAGCCACACAGCTGCTTCTTGCACAGGCAACTCAAGGGACCTGACTCCAGGCTGAGCAGCAGCAGGGAGGCATTGATTTCCACAGGCTTGATCACTCACCCCGCCAACATGGAAATAATCCCTGCTGTAACATTTCTGTTCTCTAGGAATGTAAACACCTGTCTAAACTCCAAAAAAAAGACAGCAGTGAAAAATGTCTGTGTGTCCAAAACACCATACAAAATTAAAAGACAAAGTGAGAAAAAGACCAAACAACCTCCAAGTTGCTGAGCACAGTGCGGAGTTCCATGGCTTTGCAGGGACACCTCACTCTGTTGGCACTTAAAGAGCTCCTATATGCCTGGGAGTGCCTCCTTAGCTTTAAAAAACAAAAACAAAACCCAATAACAAACCGTAGACTTTTATTTCAAATAATAACAATACCCACGTCTGCTGTGGAAAATCTTAAAAATACAGCAAAACAAAGAAGAAAATAAAATGTACATAACCACATCACCAGTAATAACCTCAGTCAGCACTTTGGAGTATATCCTTTCAGATACTTTTCTATCCATAAATACACATGGCAATTTTCTTTACAAAAATGGAACAAAATTATATAGACTATTTCATAATGTTTCCATTCATATTACTAACAGTATTAGATACTATTAAGTAAATGATTACTGTGTGCCAGACATTGTACTAAACACTTAATACACGCTATCATTTAAAGCTCATAACAAAAAAATAAAGCTCATAGCAATCTCACAAGATGGTATCATCCACTTGCCCAAAGTATTACCTACTGGATTCTGGAGCCTACTGCTGCTGCTGCTGCTGCTAAGTCACTTCAGTCGTGTCCGACTCTGTACGACCCCATAGACAACAGCCCACCAAGCTCCCCTGTCCCTGGGATTCTCCAGGCAAGAACACGGGAGTGGGTTGCCATTTCCTTCTCCAATGCATGAAGGTGAAAAGTGAAAGTGAAGTTGCTCAGTCCTGTCCGACTCTGAGCAATCCCATGGACTGCAGCCTACTGGGCTCCTCCATCCATGGGACTTTCCAGGCAAGAGTACTGGAGTGGGGTGCCATCGCCTTCTCCGATTCTGGAGCCTAACTGAGTTCAAATCCCAGCTCGGCCATTCGCTGGCTGTAATAGCCAAGCTACTTAATGTGCCTCAGATTTCTCATTGGTAAAATGTGAATAACAGGAATCTACTTCACGTTATGCTGTTATGAGGGTTAAATGAGTTGATGCGTGTTAAGCTCAGAACAGTGCTTGGCACACACTAACTACTCATTAGGCATCAACTATCCATATTATCATGATCACTCATGATCTCACAACCAGTTGGCACAGTCAAAATTCAAATCCGGGTCTGTGTTCCCTACTATCAAGGGGAAGAAGGAGAAGTGCATGTCCAAGACAAAGTCCGTCCTCTCAACATTTCAGCAGAAATCTAGAAGTTCCTCTATGGTTTTCTCAGATACTGAAATGTTGATGACCTCAACAACAGCCAAGTTCAATTTAAAGTGTGTTGGCAGACTTCCCTGGAGGTCTAGTGGTTAAGAATCCACCTTGCAATGCAGGTGACACGGGTTCAATCCCTGGTCTGGGAAGAGTCCACATGCCATGGGCCAACTAAACCCATGTGTTACAACTACTGAGCTTGAGCTCTGGATCCCTTGAGCCACAACTACCGAGCCCACACACCACAACTACTGAAGTCCACGCATCCTAGAGCCTGAGCTCCACAACAGAAACCACTGCAATGAGCAGCCTATGCACAGCTTACTGCAGAGTAGCCTGGACTCACTACAACTAGAGAAAGCCTGCATGCAGCAACAAGGACCCAGTGCAGCCAAAAATAAATAAGCTAATAAAAATAAAGCTTTCCAGGTGGCACAGTGGTAAAGAATCCTACCAATGCAGGAGATGTGGATTTGACCCCTGGGTTAGGAAGATCCCCTGGAGTAGGAAATGGCAACCCACTCCAGGATTTTTGTCTGGAAAATTCCATGGACAGAGGAGCCTAGAGGAGCATAGTCCATGGGGTGGTAAAGAGTCAGACATGACTGAGTGAGCACGCACGCACACTAAATAAAAATAGTATGTTGGTTTCCTGGATAAAAACAACTCCCACATCAGAGGCTGGGCTCTCTGACAGTACAGAAGGTCCTCAGGACATCAAAGGAATGGGTGGGGTCAGCACAGTTTCACTGGGTTAGAGACAGCATGACCATCAATTGGCTATAAAGTTCTCCCACTGGATGCTCTGAGCCACAGTTCTGCTCTAAAGACATTTCTTTTAAAATAGACTGCAGTGAGCAATAACAAGACTAAACATAAACAAATATGCAGAAGAAAGGAACTGTTCTCCAATATAAAAGGATCACAAGGTCTCTAAGTCTGAAAGACCCTTTCGTCAGTCTCTCAGATTCTCGCTCCCTGTCGTTCATCTGGTTCTTCAACCTCGGGCCTCTGCAAGAGTATCCTAACTGGTCTTGCTGTCCTCAGCCTCCCTCCCCAAACCCCCTTACATGCAGCCAACAAAATCATATGTTTGTCCCATGCTTAGAACTCTCTAGTGGCTCCCAAGTGCTGAGCAATGTGGCATGGTCACCTGATCCATGCTGCCCCACACTCCACGGGACTAGAAACTTTCTTTCCCCACCCAACAGGCGCACAGAAGCCAGCTGAGCTTCAATGACCCCTGCTCCTACCGCACTAAACCCACATGCAAATGCCTACTCGCTCCTCAAGATCTAGTTCACACGTCCTATCTAGGAGGCCATCTGATATCTCTTACAGAACCTATCTTGCGTACGTGATAGTGACACAGCACTTCAGTTGCCCACTTAGGTTGTGAACTCTGGGCTCCTCCCCAAAGGGTCAGGGCCGACTGCATAACCGACAGTCACCGTGGAGTCACAAGGAGAATACAGACTAGGTTTGCTAAGTCATATAAAGCAATCGAGACTGCATGGATAGTCTGACTCAGTCATATCTTGAAAGGATATGCAATGCCTGTTCATAATCAAGGAATTTTCATTTCTTAAATCTAAAGAAGGGTATTTGGGGTCTCCCTGGCAATCCAGGGCTTAAGACTCGGCGCTTTCACTGCCATAGCCTGGGTTCAATCTCTGGTTGGGAAACTAAGATCTGGCAAGCCCCAAGGTGCAGCAAAAAAAAAAAAAAAAAACCAGAAAGAAAGAAGGTTATTTTGGATTTCCAAGGTACTTCTTCCATAAGCAATAAAAAGCACAAGAATATCATAAATAGCCTGATAATGCAAAACACATCTCAGATGAAAAAAAGACTACAATCTCATATCTGATAAATAATTTTAGGTTCCAAATTTTCTTCTGAACATTTCAAAATCATGAGCTTGAAAACAATCTCAAGGGATCTGGCCCACTACCAATGGTGAAAAAAAAAAAAGGCAGTTTTTTTCAAAAACCCCTGGGAAGGTTTTGAAATCTTGTTTCAGCCCAGCAACAGACAGTTAGAAGGGAAATAATACTGAGTCTCCTGGCTCCTTGGAAAACGAAGTGCGACTATAGAGACCCCCAACTCCTCTAGTAACATCCTAAGTTCTTACTGCTTTGTCTTTTTAAACTGCTATCCTGAAGTCGGCATTTTCATATAACTTATTACGCAAAATAATTACATGAATTCTCATCTAAAGAACCTAGACCTCCCACCATCACTTTCCCTGAACAGTCTGAGAGGGAGGGGGCAGCCTCTCCCCCAGAAGCTGTCCCTCTTCTCCCTCATTCTGGGAGGTGGTAGTCTGAGGAGTTTTGCCATTTCTAACTCTCAAGCATCTTCTTTTAAAAAGCAAACACCTTGAGAGAACAGATACTCCTTAAACCCATCCTTAACAGTTTAACAGAGATTAAACTAGGAGAAGAGTGCCTACACACACACAAATGTGTGTTACAGGAAAAGAGGTCAATAAAGTTAATTGGGCTCGCGAGGGGCCTGGCCTAGATGACAGATTTCACCAAGACACAGGCAAGGACAAGGCCACTCTCTGGGCCTGTTCTTCCCTGCAGGAAATGTGGAAGCCTGTCAAAACGCTTTCTGTTTCAGACGGAAGGAGAGCATGTGGCCTCCGAGTGGCCACAGGGCTGCATTCCTACAGCTCCCTATCAGCTCTGCCATTGCACAATAAGAGAGTGCCAGGGTTTTATGAGCTCAGGATAAACAAGAACTCCTGTAGCAATGGCAAGCAAACGGGTGAACAGCCCCACGCCACCCCTGCCTGCGATGATTTCCACACACCATGCAATACTGCAACGTTCTGGCTTGATGTTTTTTAACTTAAAAGGAGGACACAGGAATGACTGACTTAATATGAAGTTTTATGATCTGGGGTTTGGGAGGGGCAGACTCCCAGGCTCCACCCATCGGAGATTACAGGGAACATGGGAACCTGGTACCAAAAATCTGCTTGAACTTTCAGTCAATTTACTGGAGTGTTTGGGAAGCATGTTGATTTCTAACAGTCTTTTTAAGATAGAGCTGGTATCTCAGGAAAGTGCCAGATGGTTCTCCTATATCAAACCCCTCTCTGGGTGAAAAGCCAGAGGCTCTACAAGTCTCCTTACCAGCTATTTGGTGGTGGTGATTATTAAAACCCCCTCTCCCAGAAACACCCTAAGGATGGCCTCCAGGAGCTTCCCTCTGAATGGCCCAGGAGGAATCCTAGCACACAGGGGTGTGCCAGCAACTAAGTGATCAGCATGGGGGACAGAAACATCAGGGCTACTGGGGAGAGGGAGTCACAGGCCCCAAACCATTGCTCTAGAGCAAAGAAACTCAGAATGCAAAGAAGGTGGGCAGATATAAACCACAGAGTGTCAACCTAAGGATAAAGGGCTCACACTTCACTGGTCTCCACCCACGCAGTTTAGTTATTTCTAGTCCACTCAGAAAACCATCCTCTCACAGGGCCAGTCTTTACTTCATGGTCAAAGAGGACATTCATTCATGATCTAGAAGACAGCAGTGTTTCTCAAAGAGAGGACCAGAGGTCTGCAGCAGAAGGGGTGGGACAGTGGATAAGGAAGCAGATTCCTGAGGTCCACCCTGGCCAACCAACTAAACCGGAATCTCTGGGGGGAACCCCCACCACCTGCATTTTAGCAGGATCCCAGGAGGCGCCTTCCCCACACTAAACTGAGAACCACAATTCTCCAGGAGATGTCCTTTAAAGGACAGAAAGCAAAGAGAGCCTTATCAGCATGTTACCTCCGGGACAGTAAATGTAAGAGAGCTGTAAACTGTGAAGCTTAAAAAACTGGTTCACTTCTGAGGCCAGAGGGCATGGCTGACAGAGCAGCAAGAGAAAAAAACACACACGAAGGGTTAGTTTTCCTCTGCACAGAGGAAAGGCGCCAAAGAGAAGGCTCCTGAACATGGATGTGTAAGTCTAGTCCCTGCCAGGGAAACACCACTAATGTCTATTATCAATCAACCCCCACTGAAGTTTATCATCTGTATTGTTAATTTCCAATCTCCATGTGACTAAACATCTTACATCTGTACCACAGTACCTAAGACATAAATGTGTAATTTTACAATCTGTGTCCAACAACTAAAAACAGAAGAAGCCCTATTTCCTACTAAGGGAGTAAGATGGAAATGTGAAGCAAATAGCATAAAACACTGGGTTTAAAATACTAAATATCACTCAGGTGTGTGTGTGGAGGGGGTTGGTTAGTGCCAGGGCTGCAGCTAACTAGCTATGGGACTCAGTTTCTTACTCGGTCATACAAGGAGCAAGACAGGCTGATCTGAGGGTCTCGTCAGTACTGACTCAGGGATAATGACCCTTGGAACAAAAACACTGATGACCTCCTCCACCTCACAGATGATGACAATGCTCTAATGACACCCAGGGCTGCACAGAACAAGCTCCCCGAGGCCAGAGGCAACACCTGATTCGCACTGGATGCCCATCAGGGCCTTGCCCAACCAAGGTTGTTAGGTGAATGGCCAGTGGCTGCATCAGATTTCCAAATGCAGGCCCCTTTTCTGCAAGCACAGTCTCTCCTGGACATCACAGAGCTGGAAAGGGAAATGAAAACTGGGCTCACTGCCTAGAGATAATTCCTATAATCCAGGATCAACATCTCTGATAGCACTGGCCTGTCCGCCTCCAGTCTACCTCTAGGCCTGACACCCCAACAAGTTCTCGCCTGAGGGCGGACTGCTCAAGGAACGTCTGCTCTTTCCAGGAGGGCTGACCTTGGAAAGGGCCAGTTGTTGTTTAGTCCCTAAATTGTGTCTGATTCTTTCACATCCCCACAGACTGTAGCCTGCCAGGCTTCTCTGCCCATGATATTTCCCAGGCAAGAATACTGCAGTGGGTTGCCATTCTCTTATCCAGGGGATCTTCCCAACCCAGGGATTGAACCTGCATCTCCCGCATTGGGAGGCAGATTCTTTACCACTGAGCCACCAGGGAAGGAGGCCAAAGGATCTCAGCTCCTGACTGTCCCCTTCTCCTCCAGATTCCAGTTCTCCCACACAATCAATCAAAAAAAAAGTTAAGCAATGGCCTGGCATACAAACTCATGAAAAGATGCTGATTCCCATTCAACTGGGAATACTTCTCGCTCACCCAAAATGAACGAAATCTTTGAACAGCTATACAATTACACCAAAACCTAGCCAACTCCTCAGCCCATTTCTCCAGGGATTATCTCGATGTTCAGTCATACAGACCTCCCCAATTCGGCAATGCCCAGGGAAATTATGGTACGAACCACAGATTTCTGGCCCCGGGTGATATCCAAATCTGTACTTCACCTTCAGGCTTCCCTGCCCGCCTCTTCATTTACTATGGAAAGATTCCAGACCTCCCTCAGAATCAAAAAACTTGCAGACACTTGATGTTTACTCCCAGTGATGAATACTACAGACAAATATGGTTTCTCTCCAAAGTTTTTTTTTTCAAAGCTATCAGGTGCTAATCTATTTTTAAAGTCTCAGCACTGTAGTTTCTTAAACAGAAAATTTTCACTGCCCTATCTGCAGAAAAAGCATGATGCTTATGACATGGTGGATGCTCAAAAATATTTTCTAAAGGGAGAAATGGACATTGCAAACCTCCTTCTGACCACGCAACACGAGCACACCACACCCCCACCCCAAAAGGAAATAAGGGTCTGAAGTGTTCATTCAATCCAACCAATATACACAGGGCATCTAATCTGTGGCTGACACTCCACTAAGTATTAAGGCTGATGTGGTGACCAAGAAGTATAAGTTCTCAGGAAACCCACACTCTAGCAGGACATAGCATCAGATGCTCAAAAACCAAAACAGGACAAGACCCATTTTAGGGAGGAATGCCATCCTGAATCTGTCCATTTGGGGTTTCCTATGCTGCTTGGTGAGCTATTATTTACTGGGTGATCATGAAACCCACAGCCTCTCCAGAGACTGCCTTAGCCTCCTGACTCTCGGGGCTTCCCTCGCACATACAAGCCCCCAGTGTGTTCACTTCACCAAGTTCTCTAAGTACAGTATTTAGCAGAACATTAGTCAGAAGCATCACTACTTCCTAATTCACCATATTGTAATATTCACTCTGTGAAAGTGAGCAAAATCCACTGAGGACTGGCCCGGCCAGGATGTAGGTAAACACCCACTCAAATGTCATTAAGACCCTGCTATAGCAACCTCCAACCTTGTGGCACCAGGGACCAGATTCTTTGGTGGAAGACAACTTTTCCCTGGACTGGGGTGGTGGCGGGGGTGTGGATGGTTCAGGCAGTGATGCGAGTGATGGGAGCAGTGGGAAGCAGCAGATGCAGTTTCACTCACCCGCCACTCACCTCCTCTGTGTGGCCTGCTTCCTAAGAGGCTGCAGACCAGTACTGGATCACAGACCGGGGGCTGGGGACCCCTGCCCTACTATACAAATCTCTAAAAGAACTGAAAATTCCTAGTCAAAACGCCTTCTGCTCCCACAACTGGAGAGTCATTTCTACAATAATAGGATTCTTTTCTTCCTTTGGACAGAGGGTTATTATCTATATTTTGTTCTATGGGAAGGCTGATGGGTGAAGGCAGCTGAACAAGGAGACCATCCACCCCTCAGAAGCCTCAGTGAGATGGGAGCGCTGGTGCTCACCAGCTCTCAACCTGAATGCACGCAACAGTTCCCTCCACAGGGGAAGGAAATTGGCAACATGCATGCCTGTGAGCAGAGCAAGCGGGACAGGAGAGAAGGCAAGGAAGGCGGCCGTGAGGAATGCTGCAGGAAAGGCAGCCCAGTGCAGCCAGGGAGCCCTGAGCCAGCAGCCCCGGCTCATTTCTGAGCTTAAGTGCTGCTTAAGAGGCAACGGACTACCAGATCTCCAACTCTGCATTTATCTTCTTTAAAACCTGTCTGCCGGTGCATAACATATTAATATTTCAACTCCTAATACACAAGACATCTTCCAACATAATTAGATGAAAATACTGGCCATGATCCAACCATCAGTTTGGGAGGGAAAAAAAAGAAAAACATAACTATTTGTCAAGCCCCGCTGAAAAGTCTTCGCGTATTCCTACAGCGAGGGCCACAAGGCCCTCCCCACCACCCAGCTGCCATTGGGCATTCCTTGAATCCCCTACACACTCAGACGTGCCCAAGGGTCTCTGCTCCTGCCATTCCTCTCCTTAGAGCACTCCGCTGCTCTCTCCACTCCTCCAGTTAACATCAATGTGCCTTTTATACCTCAGCTCAAAAGTCACTTTCTCAAGAAGTCTTCCCTCCTCCCTTCAAACTAGATCCAGAGCCCCCGTTACACAGGCATCCCGTCTCTTTTCCTTTTAAACTTCACAGAACTGGTTGGTGTTGTTTTATTTTAATTAAAGCCTGTCTCTGGGCTACCCAGAAAACTCTTCAAGGACAGGAACTATGCTCACCTTGTTCAATCCATACCCGCAGTGCCTAAGCATAGCGCGTGAGAATGAGTGAACAAATGAATGAGAAGTGCCCGGCCAGGCCTTCCTAAAACACCAGCGTCAGTGCACTATGGCTGAGGATCACATCTAGCCTAATGCCTGACTTTACACAGTTATAAGTCAAGGACGGTTTTTACATTTTCAAATAGTTAAAAAAAAAAAAACCAAAAGAACTGCATTTTATGATGTGGAAATTACATGACATTCATATCTCATAGTCCATAAACAAAAATGATGGGAACACATCTACGCTCATTCTACAGCTGTTTCTGTACTAGAACGTCAGAGCAGAGTAGTCCCAGAGTCGGCACAGGTGCAAGACCTCAAATATTTACCACGTAACCACTCACTCACTGCCACAACAATGCCCCCAGAGTCTAAGCTGCAGGCATGAAATACGAGAGACATGAAAATTAAGGACTGATGGTAATCCCCCTTCTGGATCCCTGATGCCTGTTATATTCACTGAGCATTCCCTGAATGGCAGCCACCTCCATGACACGTGGTGAGAATGTCATTTGAGACATTTGAGAATTCTGGCTGATCACTTCTAAAGGGTTGGAGCTCACACCAAAACCAAGGCTTACTGGGTAACCGCCTTCTACTCATTCATTCAACAAATGTCTACCTGGGCACCTACTTTGTGCAGGCGCTGTTCTGGGAGGCGAGGATACAAACAGCGGCCCTTGGGGGTCCTCCTGAGCAGGAAATAGTGGGGCAGCTACACTACAGTGAGGCCTGTATGACAGGCAGTGGGAGACAGAGAGACTCTGTGATTCCACACCCACGAAACTGCACCTACTTTTAAGGAACATACTCGTTGGGAAGCCACAACAAACCCATGAAAAGTTACATCTTGATAAAAGATTTAACTAACACTTCAAGACCCCTGAGCAGACGCCCCAGGGACACACAGCTTAGCAGAACCATTTAGCCAAGAATGCCGGTACACCCCATCTATTTTGTACTGCACACACTATGATTACCCAAGCTAACAAATGTTTGTCATTAAACTGAGAGCAGTTTCAACACCAGAGAATGTGCGTCCTTCCCACAAAAGTGGGTTAAGAATAGGCATGCATGATTGTTCTGTTACGTGTGGCTCAAAAACCAACACACATGTCCATTTGCACACCACATGCCTTCAAGAAACAGAGCAGGGGCAGTGGGGTGAATCTGCTGACGGTCTGATGATGCTCCTCACTCTGGGGACTGCAGAAGTCGGGCAGGGCAGGGCCATTCAAGCTTTCCTCCCAGTCAGTCACGTGCTCTCCTTCTCTGGGACAGCTCACTCCAGAACTGACTCCTGTGTCTCAGATCCCAGCAAAGCTCAGTGAGTAGCCTCTAGCACCTCTACACACACACACACACACACAGCACCACAAGAAGCATCAGTTTCTATCTGACTGTTGTAGCAGTTTCCAAATGTCCAGTAACAAGTACCATACATCCTGGCAAAGAATCAGTAGGTACAATGTTGCTGGTGCTTTCATTCTGTATGAAAAGGACAGAAATTTAATGCATTACAAGAAAAACCATGACTTCTAATCCCAAGCCATTGAAATAGAAGTTTAAAAAAAAAAAAGAAGAAGAAGACTTGTCAAAACAGATAAGAGAATTAGATACCTGGCATTTTGGACACTCACTGTTCCTAGAGTCTACTATCCAAGAAGGTCTCAGTCTATCTTCATGATCTCAGACAAATCACATTCCCTTTCTGGCCTCCATTCCCTCATCGGTAAAATAAGGCATGGACCACATCTCTGAGTTTAGGAACAGAAAAGTTTACTAAGAAATTCCAATATCAGCTTTCATTAAGACTCAAGCAGTAAAACATTTTGGAAAAGTTCAACAAAACCACAGCTCTTCCAGAGTAGGCAGAAAGTCACTTTAAAATAAGAACCATATGATAATACAATAAGCAAACTGATTTTTTTTTCTTTTTAACCCATCAAAAGAAATGGTATCTATAAAATTATATACATTAGCTAAGCCTTGAGTAGGGATTAATCCTCACTAACCTACAACCCCCTTAGAAATCAAGGTCTGCGCTACAGCTGAGCAGCCCTAAACCGAAGCATTGAAGTTTATGGGAATCAGTTCTTGGATGTGAAAGGTGAAAAGAAAGATAAATTGCTAGTTTCCACTTTTACCACCAGAAAATTTTTACTCCCACAGCTCAGAAGGAATCACCGTACCCTAAATTCATCTTTCTTAAAAGACACTCCTTACTCTGAAACCCTGCATTCTGACTGCTCTCTTCTTTTGAAGAGCCTAGTCTGTGTTTCCATTTCCACTGTTTTTACAAAGCAGACCCTTGGCCTCAGGCATGCTCTCTTATTCTATGACTAATTCAGCTTTACATACCAAAATGTTCCACAGTCAGTAACCCACGTGAAGATCCATTTCATTTTAAAAAAAAAAAAAAGAGAGAGAGAGAAAAATTCTGAACACAGAAAAAGATAAACAGAATAATAAAACAAACACCACCTGGTGCTAGAAATAAAACACTGCGAAGACAGTGGATGCCCCCGGGCGCCCATTTCCACTCACACTCCCCTCTCTTCCCAAGTGGGAACCACCATCCTGAATGCAGGGCTCATCACCCCAACAGAGCTCTCCCATTCCCACACAGCATACGCATCTACATGACCTCAATTTTTACATGAATCATACCTCTGTATGCGATCTGTAACTTTGTTTTTCCTTCTCAATTTTATGTTTACGGGAGTCATGCATGTTGACACTTACGGCTCTCGTTCCTGTATGTTCGCTGCTGCATAATATTCCACTACACGACCATACTACATAATGGCCCAAAACACTACTTGTTTCTCATGGATGCCATGTACTGCCTACTCTGTGCCGGCCATTTTCCAGAATTCTCAAAAGTAACCAGTGAGGACGGTAAGATTCCAATTAGGCAGAAGAAGAAACTGGGACAGAGAGGTTGTGTAATTTGCTCAACGCCTGTGAGCGGCAAATTCAAGCCATAAGTTTAAGTCCACCCAACTCTAAAGCCACACTCTTGATACTGCATTTTGTAGCCCCACTTATGTAGATACCTCCACCATTCAAAAAATTGTAATGAAAATATCTGAAAGAGGGCTCCAAAGTCATCTGAGAAAATCTGAAACAGGATGCTCTATTTTCTGTTTTGACAAACAATTATACAGGAAATTCAGCTGTACAAAGGGACAGTCCACGATAGTGAGGAC
Source organism: Bubalus kerabau (assembly GCF_029407905.1). Lineage (NCBI taxonomy): Eukaryota > Metazoa > Chordata > Mammalia > Artiodactyla > Bovidae > Bubalus > Bubalus kerabau. The sequence continues at coordinate 31,066,080 of NC_073642.1, forward strand.
GAGTCTTTCTTTGGCAAAAAGTCCCTGTGTACTTGCTAGGGTCACTCCGAAGTTTACACAAATGCTTCTAAGTAAACCCCAGTTGAACTACAACTCTGCTTGGCTTCCTTTGGAGAACCAGGCTGTCTGCACCCACTTCAAGAAGGGATGGAAGAATCTAAAAGGACACAAGAACACAAGTCATCAGACTCTGCTTGCAACAGCAAGAACTGAGTTGACAAAACTCTGAAAAACGACCTCGGGGAGCAGCTCCAATTGCTGCTGGCTTCGGAGATCCCGGGAACGGCCCTGTGCTTACAACGCCAAGGGCGCTAGGCTCAGCCCACTCTGCTGTCTACTTGGCCAGCTCTGCAGAGAGTTTTCATACATCCCAGCCCAGCCCTGCTGCTCTGGAGAAACCCAGCTTGTAATACGGAAGAGGAGAGAGACAGAGAGGAGTGAGGGTGGAGGCTCACAGGAACCAGGCAAGGAGGGAGCCTGGGAGAGAGATCAGACTTCAGGCCAAGGCCCAGACACTCAGGTGCTGGAAGCAGGAGGGCCCCTAGGAGATGATGGGAGCCCCCCAAGAACGAGGGGGGAGGAGGGGCTTCTGAGCACCAGGGTGACTCCTGATGTAAGTTCCATGCTTCAACACAGGAAGCTTCAAATGGGCAAGGCAGGACTGGTTGAAGGAACCCTTTCCTTCCTCTCCCCGCCAAAGCAGGGAGAAGCAAACAGGCTCTGCTACTGACTGACTGAACTTAGCAGCAGTGTCCCTGCCCACTCTGGAGGGGACTGCAGTGGATTCTCTCTAAAAGCCCTGCCATCTCTGACTGTCTCTGTCTATAATCTTGGATGTCATCATATTTACCAGTGGTTAGCGTATATTTCATGTAATCCCAACTCCCCCAAGAAGTACATACTACTACTATCCCCATTTTACAGATGAGGCAGCTGAAGAGAGTAATAATTTGGTCAAGGACAGGAAGCCTACAGTCATGAATGCCTAGGAGGGTTACATAGGACATCCACAGGAGAGGGGTGAGGAGGGGAGGGGAGGTGGACAGAGAAGGACCCGAGGGAGGGCGCAGAGGGTGATAAAGGGTCAAGGGGCTGAGGAGCGCCCAGCTATTCTGGTCTAAACTCAGGTGAAAAGCTTGAGATGGGGACACGGGGACAGAGTCTGAGAAAGAAACGGGGAAAGGCTGGCAGACGGGCTTTAGAAAAGGGAGGGTGGACGGAGAAAGTCAGATGGGCAGAGGAGCTGGGCTGAGCTGGGTGCCAGGGGGCAGTCCCAAGGCTAAGCAGGGGAACCGCAGAAGGGCGTGCGCGCGCGTCCCCGGGAGGCAGGTGCTGGGCTGCAGGGGCGCGGTCCCACCTTGAGCACCGTGACGGCTCCCGCGCTGTGCACCTGGAAGTGAGCGGGCGGCTCCGCGCCGGGCTCGGCCGCCTCGTCGGGGCCCGAGTAGCTGAAGCAGGCGTCTGCGATGTCCAGGTGGCCGAGGGGCAGCGCGTCCTGCGGGCTCTTGAAGTAGTAGAGGTAGCAGCGGCGCGCGTCGAACACGAACCAGCGGTTGCGGTAGCCGCGCAGCGGGCCCTTACCGGACAGCTTCTGCAGGTAGCCGCACAGCCGCGCCGGCTCCCGCCCCGGCCCAGCCCCAGGCTCCGCCGCGGTCCCCGGGGCCGCGCCCTCGCCACCGCTGCCCTCCTCCCCGCGGGCCGCGGGCCCCGGCATTGCCAGCCAGCGCGCCAACCGCCGGCGCCCGGGCCCCCAGCGCCTCGGCGCCACCGCCGCCGCCGCTGCCGCGCCCCCTCCCCTGAGCCCCGCCGCTCCGCACGGCTTGCGAGCGCGCAAAGCAGTCTGGGACTTGTAGTCCCACCCCCGCCCGCCCCCAGGAACGCCCGCTTCGACCCGGGGCTCTCCCGCAGGCACCCCAGAGGCAGGTCAGGTAGCATCACCGCCTGCCTTCTGTGCCTTTGTGTAACCTGGGCTCAAAACCCCCCGTTGCCAAGCTGAAACATTGTTCCGTTTCTTTATGGGAGTGTGAACTTGCAGTTCTCAAAAATCCATCAGTGTCCCCTTGAAATTGTACATTTCTCTCTATATAAATTATAACCTCAGTGCAAAACTTTGTTTTTAAATTTCTGCCCTGCCAGATTCATAGGCTAGTATTGCACAACCGAGAGAGCTTATTGCTTGGCGCCGAGTGGGTGCTCAGTAAATGTTTATAGAATTTGTGAATGAAAGCCAAAACTTTTCCCACCTCTCCAGACCTCAGTGGGTTCACGTTCTGAATTCAACAAATATGTACTGAGCCCCTTCTATGTGCCAAGTACAGTTCCAGATGCTGGAGGACAAGATAGTGAACAAGCTGCAAAATCATTCCCCTGCCCTCATGGAGATAATAGTCTAGTAAGGGAGAGAGAGGATACCCACATAAAAAGGCAGATAAAAGTATACTGTGTTGTCTACATGCCGGTGTTGTAACTTAGAAAAGGATTACCACTTAAATAGCCCTTATTGTTACCAGTGTTTTATATATTAGCTCATTTGAACTTTCACAGTAACCTCAAGAGGCAAGTGCCTTTGTTTCACAATAATGTAAGAGGAGGGCAGGAGGGTCAGGCTGCGTTTCAGAGGATCAGGGAGGCCCCACTGAGGAGGTGACCTGGAGCAGAGACCTAGATGACGTGAAGGAATGAGTCATGCAAGTTTGTGGGGGAAATGTGAATACTAAAGCTCACTTTACTTAATGAAAAAAGGAAGGTCATAGCAATATTTGTGAAAGGGCCAGATCAAAACAATATCTCACCTTCTTCGGTTTGCATGTTTTTACATAGGTGGAAAACGAACTTTCTGAGATGGATGGGACCCTGAATTAGACTGCTTACTTGGAGGTAGGTTGGAAGAGTGAGCTCACACAGCCAGCCAACCAGCTGTGGGCTCTGTTAGCTGGCCCTGTGTTACCCCACCTCTCCCCAGGCCTCTCAAGGATCTGCCTGGGTGGCCGTGGCAAGGGCGCCTCCATCTTAGCACCCTTTGGCTCTCTTTGAGTGCAATACCGCATCGAGTTAAAGACTGGACTGTGAATCCAGACTGATGGAATCTGTCTCCTAGCTCTGCTACTAACCAGTGGTGTGACTTTGGTTAAGTTATGTTACCTCCCTGAGCCTCAGTCTCGTCATCTATAAGATGGGGATAGTACGAGTAGTTACTTCCATTGTTCTTATAAAGATTACGAGATCATGTGAAAGTGCTTAACATGGCACCTAGCACAGTAAGCACTCAGCATATCGATTATTACTGTCGTACAGTTAGCACTGATATCCTCTGAAATCAGCAGATTCTGAGAGGGGGATCTCGCATCCCCAGTACATAGGAGGCCAGAGAATGCACTGCAGGAGTGGGATGGGCCACCCTCGAGAGTAAAGAAACTGTGTTTCATTTGTGCCTTGCCGTGATTAAGAGGGACTGTGATTTGTTGACTTGTGGGCTAGGAAGCCAGAGTAGGGTGTGACCAAGAAGTCCTATGGAAAGGGGAAGAGCTGGGAGAACTGGGTCTGTACGGCTACAGTACACAGCTACACAGGAGGTATACAGGAGGCCACAGGGCAGGAGCAGGTACAGCCCCCTCCATCCTCCGCTCTGACAGCGAGTTGGCCAAAAAGTAAGGATGGCCGTAGCCTGCTGTCACAGAGGACAGACTAAGCCCGTGGGGTATCTGGTGGAGGCAGATATCTGCTAGGCGTGAGGAAGGCGCCCTTCACAGGTAGCAGGAGTGAGCCCCCTCACCCTGGGGCGTGGGTCTGGCCTGGCTGGCCGGGTCTCTGCAGCCCCTGGTAGAGCTGGAGTCTGTGCTTCTCAGTGGGCAAGCTGGCCTCAAGCCTGACCCTCCTGCACTTGAACTTCCACTCTCCCTGTCATTTTAACACGCTCGCAGGCCCTCTTTCTCATGGAGGCCATACTCCACATCATATCAAACATATTACAATGCCCCACATTCCACAGTAAAAATAGTCATAATATTTGCTCTAAAAATGTTTGAAGGAGTTTCTAGAATTATGCTCTGGAGAGTATCTATAAGGAATTCTTTTTAATACACATTTGGCTACTACATCTTGGCAGATGTCATGTCTGTGTGGGAATCCTGGCCGAGTGAGAAAAATCCAACATATAAATTGTTTTCAAAGGGAGGAACGTTTTTATGACATTTTAATGAAGTAGACATAATGTTACACTTTTCAGATATGTAATGAAATGTTTATTAATTTTGACTTTCCTCTTTTCCTGAGGTTTGCAGCTGGTACCTTTTTTTCTAGTCTACAGACATTTCCTAGGTCCCCTGAAAGTTGGCAGATCCAGGTGCCAGTACTGGTACTGGTACTGGTTTCGTCGCTAAGTCGTGTCTGACTCTTGTGACTCCATGAACTGTAGCCTGCCAGGCTTCTGTTTCCATGGGATTCTCCAGGCAAGAATACTGGAGTGGGTTGCCATTTCCTTCTCCAGGGGATCTTTCCCACCCAGGAATCGAACCTGAGTCTCCCGCATTGCGAGCAGAATCTTTACTCCCTGAGCTACAAGGGAATCCCTGTGGTGCTGAGCCTACACTATCTAAAAACTCTATAAACTCTCCTGGCCCTTGCCAGGCCCAATATGGCCCTCTCTGAGGAGGCGCAGTTGCAAGCCCAGAGACCCCAGTGAGACAGGCAAAATGTGGAGGCCTCAAAACTGGGAGCAACATCTCAGCAGGGGCCTCTGGAGGGCCCCACATGTCTGCAGAGCCAAGCAGAAGTGGCCCAAGCATTCCAAGGCTCCCGCACCAACCCCGACACCCTCTGGACTCTCCAGACTTCTCCCAGGCCCCTTGCCCTGTCAGTTCTCTCTGGGTCACCCTGGGATGCTGGTTATTTCATGAACAAACCCTGCATTGTCTCACCCCATCCCCCTCTGTTCCTAAAACTAAAAGCTGAAGGGCCTATATGGAGGACCTTCATCTCATCTCTCTTAGCAGCTCTCTCCAAATTCATTTTGGACAATTTTATATTTTATGTAAAATGCTAAACAAATGCAGCTTCATTTCCCCCCCTTTTCTAGCCAGATCATCCCCTCAAGGTCCTCCCACATGGTCATCCTGGGGCTGCCCCCAGTGGTTCCTAATTGCTTGGCACTCTTCCTCAATGGCTTATTGACATTTTTTAGTTTCCAGTCTTGTAGATTAAAGGTCAGTGTCCTATGGTCGGGGCTTCCCTGGTGGCTCAAGCAGTAAAGAATCCACCTGTGATACAGGAACCACAGGAAACTCGGGTTTGATCCTTGGGTCGGGAAGATCCCCTGGAGGAGGACATTGCAACCCACTCCAGTATTCTTGCCTGGAGAATCCCATGGGCAAAGGAGTCTGGCAGGCTACAGTCCATGGGGTTGCAAAGAGTCAGATACCACTGAAGCAACTTAGCATGCATACATGACCTGTGGTCAGACACCAGCTTTACACAGTCTGTGTGCTTGCCTGGTGTCCAGTACAGGCAAGCTTGGTGCCAGAAGGTCTGTCCTGCCTGTCCATGTGAGCCCCTGCCCCTCGAGCCTCTCAGGAACCCAGTGACCAGAAGGAAGTGGGCAACCCAGGAGGAAGTGGCTGCTGTTTACTGAAAAGAGGAAATTTGGGCAATGAACTTGCTCCCACATGGCCAGCCTCTGGGCAAACCCCGGGGGAACACAGAGCTAGTGACTCATCCTAGTCCAGTTTCCCTCGCAGGGAACAAGGTGAAAGGCCTCTAAGAAGCACCCAGCCACCCACCGCCTTTTTAATTCCCAGACCCCAGGGTATGGAGTTGGCTAAGACCCAAACCTGCCACAGAAGGAGCCCGCAGTCCTGTGGGGAGCCCAGAGAGAAAGTAGACCTTACCACCTGATATGCTGTGTGTCCTTTGGCATGTCTGTGCCCTCTCTGGGCTACAATTTCCCATCTGTTCCACGAGGGACTGGATGGCAAAGTGATCTGTAAGGGCCCTGCCCACCTGCTCTGAAATGTATCAGTAGCATAAGGCACAGCTGTGAGGGCCTTTGGTCATTCTCCCTACAGCTCCCCAGACCAGCAGAGGCTCTGTTTTGTTTTTTGAGCCTTCATGCTCAAAGGCCTCTTGATTCTTTCAGCTATTACAACAGACCTGACCCTTGCTTTTAGGACTCTGTCTTATCTTGCAAGCTTGGCCGCCCGCTCTGGTTAGTGCAAGCCTGACCACTTTGCCTCTCCCCTGGCCCTGCTGGAGAAGCTGTCCTGACACAAAGGGCACCCATGGAGGCCTTCTGTGCCTGAGGCAGAGAGGACCGGCAGAGATGGCGCCACTGCTTGGGGCTGGGGGACACAGTGCAGCTTTGGTGGGGCTTTGTTCAACCCAGAGAGCACCTGGAGGAAGTTGGCCTCGATGGGGAGGAAATTGGAGTTCATGGGTCAAGGCTGGGGTACTGCAGCTGTGAATGGGCTGAGCACCAGAGGGTGTGAGAAGGAACAGGGAGAGGCAGACCATCTTCAGAGTGGGGCTGAATTGACCACTGGGAGATGCCACCGCCACCACCCAGGGAGAGCGCTGGCTGAGTGCTTTCATACAGCTCAGCGCCACGCCACCTGCCCTGATAGAGGGTCAGTGGAGAAATGGATGAGGCGCTGGAAGCAGTGGCAGTGGGGGAGGGGGCTCCCAAATAAAGGAGGGGCTGTATGACATTGGGTGGATCTCCCAGCCACCCTGTGCCTCAGTTTCCTCATCTGTAGAACGGGACATAATGACCGCTTTACCTCCTAGAGCTGTTGCGAGGCTTAAACGAGATAAATGCAAAAGTGTTTGGCACCGTCCCTGACAAGTGGTAAGGCCTCAGAATGGTAGCTGATTTATTCAACGAACATCCCCAGCCCCTGCTCTTTGCTTCTGCCTGGTTTTGAGTGATGCTGAAACTCCGAAAAGGAGTGTGGGGGAGCTTCACAGAGAAAAGCCCCACCAGGGGACCCTGTCAGCCTGGATTTGCTATCTCCAGCTTCCAGGAAGCCTCGTTTCCCTACCAAATTGGCAGGCAAATCTAACACACCTGTGGTTCTCTTTCCTAGAGGGAAGGCATCTGGGATGCCTGCCAAACTCCCAGTCCCAAGGACAAGGGAGCCAGGACTCAGATAGGTAGAGGCCTGGATGCACTGGAGGGTGGGGTGGAAGGCTTGCAGGGGCTGGGTGCCAGGCAGCGGAGGTCCACATAGGCGTTACAGAGCCATACTGCCCAGGAAGCAGGGGAGGGCTGGATCCCCGGGAAGACAGTGGGGCTATAGCTACAGAGGTCTTGTCCTTTCCGGTCACTGTCCTGCTTCTGGGCCTCGCACTGTGCCCAGGACACTGTAAGCCTTTCTGCTTTCCCCATTCCTTTCCCAAGGGCCCTCTTGCCATCCCCTTCCCGGGACCCCCTATCCCTCAGCCAAACTTGAGCTCAGATTCTTCCTCCCTGCTTACACAAGCCCTGGGACTTCAGCCCTCACTGTGAGGCCCAGTCTGGGAGGTAAGGGCATTTTAACTGAAATCTTGAAGGGATGCTGTTCTAATGGTAGACGTATAGACATCATCTTGGTTGGGCAAAGGGGTCTCCAAAGGAGTTTAAAAGGTGCTTGTGCAGGGGGTCCAGTGGGTAAGACTCCGCACTCCCAACGCCCAGGGCCCAGCTTCATTCTTGGTTGAGGAACTGCATCCTACCTGCTGCAGTGAAGATTCCATGAGCCACAACTAAGACCCAGCACAGCCAAAATAAATAAATAATTAAAAAAAAAAAGGTGCTTGTGCAAGCGAAGCAATAAGGGACCTTGGAGCAGGGGTCCCCAACACCCCCAGGTGGTGCCTGTTAGGAACCCAAGCTGCACAGCAGGAGGTGAGTGGCTGGCAAGCCAGTGCAGCTTCATCTGCCTCTCCCATCGCTCCATTACCACCTGAACCATCCCCCTTAACTCCGACCGTGGAAAAACTGTCTTCCACAGAACCGTGCCCTGGTGCCAGAAAGGTTGGGGACCGCTGCCTTGGAGGGAAGGCCACTGTCTTGGAAGGAAGGCCCCAGAAGGCAATCAAGATGTGATACTGGGCAGTAAGGAGACCTGGAAGGAGCTAATTTGGTGAGAAGAGGAGAGCGTTTTCAGATTGGTTTTGTATTTTGGAGCTTGAATATATTAACAAAATATTAATCAATTTTGATTTAGTGCATTTTTTAGGTACTTACAGAGTTTGAGTAGCAAGGAAAGGAGCCCCAGGTAGGGGAAGGATCAAGAGCAAAGGCATAGAAGGTGGATGCAGCATATATGAGGAAGTGGGGTAGGACCCCCAGCTTCTGGTCTCGGCCCTGCCAGTGACTTACTCTTTGTCTCGAGCAGCCCGTTTTCAGCCCTGAGTCTGTTTCCATCTTTACAGTGGGCACAAGTGGAGACAGTAATGCTGTCTCGTCTACCTGTTACAAAAGGGAAAGGCAATCACATATGTGTATTTGAAATGTTTGGCACACGATAGGGGCTCAACATCGTTACCGAGCTCCGATGGGCCCCCATTTCCCAGCAGTGAGGGGCAGCCCCGGATGTCCAAACTGGCAGGTGTGCCAGGACCCATGGCAGTCCCCTGGCCTCCAAGAAACTGTAGAACAAGCTTTCCAACATATGGTCCTCAGCTCCTGATCTTCTCAACAGGTTCCTGTATACCTGACTCTTCTTTAGTTCTCATGAGCAAATGGCACGTAATTCTGTAGCTTTTCATTTTTGCACAGGACTCAGAACTACTCACTGGTGAGGTCAGATAATATATAGAGAAACTAATTTACGTCTTGTTCTTGCTGCCAAAACTGAGAGGTACTGCTAATGGGGGAGACCCTCTGATCTGAGGGGTGGGTTTACTTTCCTCTGGGATTGTCAGGAGCCCACAGGCCCAGAGCAAGGATACTCTATGGAGGGGACCTGCCAATGTAGGAGACACAAGAGATGTGGGTTTGATCCCTGGGTCAGGAAGATCTTCTGGAGTAAGAAATGGCAACTCACTCCAGTATTCTTGTCCGGAGTCCATGGACAGAAGAACCTGGAAGCTACAGTCCATGGGCCTGCAAAGAGTTGTTGGACACAACTGAGTGCACCTGCAAAGGTCCAGGGCACTTTGGAGTCTGCATCTCACTACATAGCACATAAATAAATATATACAAATATATATATAAATATATAAATATAATGGCATAGTCACATTTTAAATTATATACAATATAATATTAACATTTTATAGTATATATATAAATATAATCACATAGTCACATTTTAAATTGTATACACTATAATATTAACATTTTATATTATATATCATTATAGTATTAATATGACATGTATATATGACATAATATACTATATCTTATGTACACAACATATATAATTTTTTTTACTTTGAACTCTTTTGGAAATGATTACTTTTATAATTTTGCTTTGGAATGATTTGGCTTTGAGAATTCATTTAATTGACAATTGGTAACAATGATTACTTTTATAATTTTGCTTTGGAATGATTTGGCTTTGAGAATTCATTTAATTGACAATTGGTAACAATCTGTTGGCAGTTTTCCTGCACACTTGGGGATTCTTCTGAGATTAAGACAATCTGACCTCCAAACCATTTTCAGATGTGGTGAAACTTTTATGAATACTGAATGAAGTTGACACAACGATACACTGTATAGACATTTGCTTATACATTTGTTGTGATTTTGCAGCTTTCTTCTTTTGGATTTGGGAGCGAATACTGGTAGGGGTTTTTTGATGTTATTGTTTTTCAGGCCTCAGACATTTTAACCAGCCCTTGTAAAGTTCTCAGTACCTGGCCATTGTCCTGTAACTATTACTAAAACAGAACTACCTGTTTGGTGGGATGATTGTACCGCCCTCCTACCCCAAGAGCCATGCTCTACACATGAGAAGATGAGCTTTCTCAGTGACGTCAAAGGGGCAAAAAAAGTCAAAGTAACATTGGTGACTTCTCTGGAGTAACATTGGCCCCCTCCCAGTTTTTCTTGCTAGCTGGGGGCCCCCAAATGACTGAGCTTGGATGTATTATCTATTTGTCTATTCATTCATTCAGTATTTCTTGAGTGTAAATGACTACAACTCCTAAAGAAGACAATTTGGCAACATCTATCAAAATGACAAATGCAAATACCCTTTTGATTGAGCCATCTCTTCTGAGAATGTGTTCATGGATGTACTCACCCTTGTGCTTAATCAAATCTGTATAAGGTTATCCACTGCTGCATTGTGGGAAATATAAAAACACTGGAAGCAACCCAAAGGATCGTCACTAGGGGATTGGTTACAAAAATGATGATGCAGCCATGTAGCTGTAACACGAAGAATGACATCCTTCTATGTATTCTTATGAAAGGAACTCTAAGATCTATTACTAACGAGCTTTACAAAACAAAGTGCAGGACACTGCATAGGATTCTACCCTTATATAACAAAGGGAGGAAAATAAGAATATACATATTTACTTGAATATGCATAAAGAAACCCAGAAAGAACATTCAAGAAATGAATTAAGAATGGGTTTTTGTGGGAATGAGATGGCACTGGGTGGATGGGGTTTTAATGCCTGGAGAAAGAAGATTGTTAAGGATATCTTTTTTATACTTTTTATTATTTATTTGTTTTTATTTGTGGCTGCACTGGGTCTTTGTTGCTGCGTGTAGGCTTTCTCTAGTTGCAGTGAGTGGGGCTACTCTCTAATGGCAGTGTGTGGGCTTCTCGTTGTGGTGGCTTCTCTTGTTGCAGAGCATGGTCTCTAAAGCACGTGGCCTTAGTGGTTGTGATACATGGGCTTAGTTACCCCTCAGCACGTGGAATCTGCCTAGACCAGCGATGGAACACGTGTCCCCTGCATTGGCAGGCGGACTCCCAACCACTGGACCACCAGGGGAGTACTACACTTTTCATTTTTAAAAACCATGTGGATGTATTACACATTTGGATGATAATTTAAAATATACCTATGAGCATCTAACTATGCCAAACATGGTTCTAGGCACAGAATACAGTGGAGAATAAGGCAGACAGTCTGAGAAAAAAAGATATAGGGTCGTTCATTCTGCACTCCCTACTATTGTGGAACAAATTCTAATGGAATAACCAACTAAGGGGCACAAAAATGCAGTGTTCATAAAGTAAAGCAAACCTATGACTAAAATGTGCTGAAAAGCCCCTTTGGCATTCTGCATGGAGGCTGGCTGCCAGCAGCACTTGGTCGTGTGCTGGGTTCCCACAGCACAGGCTCAACGAAGGAGGAGTGGAAGCGGCCGTGCTGGGGTGCTGGCCATACTCAGCCTCGGTCAAAGGGACTGGAAAGACGCTGCCTCTGAGCACCTTTCTGGAGAAGTCTGAGAGCTTTCCGCCTGAGAAGGCACAGTGGACTGAGCACCCTGGGGACAGAGGTAATTTACTGGATAATCAGTTACCATCTATTTGTCCTACAGCAGAAGCACGGCCTTGATGGAGAACCCAGGAGAAGGAAGTTTTGATGAGACAGACAGAGAATTCTGGGGACTTCCCAGTGGGGAGATGACTTGGAGCTGGGGCTGATGATTATTGCTTGTGCCCCGTGCCTCCCAGCCTCTCCTCTGCGTTGGATCAGCTCACGGGATCCCCAAACCCTGCTAGGTGCGTACTTTTTATGAGTACTTTTTATCCCTTTCATTTTTACTGATGAGAAACTGAGACACACGGAGATTAAGTACCTCCCTCAAAGTCACCAAGCCAGCAAATGGGGGAACCAGGATTGTAAGTTGCTTAGTCTGGCTGCAAAAGCCTGAATCTTCTCAGTTCCTCTTCCTACACCTCTGGGCACCCAGGGATGGAGAAACAGGGTGGGCATTCTGGAGTCTTCTCTCCGTCCCAGGGCCCAGCCCCCAGCAGGTGAGCATGGCCATGAACCGAACAGTGGGTTATGGAGTGCATTCAAGGAAAACCAACCCCTCAGTCTTTCACAGAGCTCACTTGATGCCCCCAAACCTGGCCTCACCTCCTCCTCACCCCCATTTCCTCTGAGTGTAAAAATAGACTCCCCTTTATTTGCCTGCCTTTGGAATCTTCATATCTGGCCCGCAGCCATCCTGGGCTCCCCCTTCCCCTACACAAAACCTTTGTCGCCTTATGCAAATAGCCAAGTTCTGCTCATAAAAGTACCCCACCTAAGAGGGAGCTGGAGAGATAACACCTCATGGAAAATTACAGAAACACATTTCTTTGTATTTGAATACTTCCAGGACTTTGTGTTGGCAGCAAACCAACTCTGGGTCTAACCCCAGTTTCCTTGGCCTTTTTTGGGCCGTGGATCTCTCTGGTATCTGATGAAGTTCATGAACTTTTTCTCAGAATAATATTTTTAAATGCATGAAATAAAATACATAGAATCACAATGGAAATCAATCATATTGAAATAAAGTTATTCAAAAATCTGTGATGTAGTAATACAGTGTGCTTCTCTTTTAGCATGTTAAAGAACAAGATCCGGCTTTGGGCTTAGTTATTTTGAAGTAATGGTGAACAAAATCAATATCTGAAGATGTCTGCCTCAGCTGTAACGTGATATGAGAATATCTGTAATTTCCATTGGTGACCAAGTCACAAGTTCTATGAACACTAATAAGGTTTGTTCTCCACGCTCGTCACGGAAGGAAATGCTGAATTTCAGTTAGAGATTGGGGAAGATAAAGATGTAATCCACCCCTGTTCCTCCCCCACCTCAACTTAGGAAATTCCAGTCCTTGCCAGTTTGGGCCTGTGATTTCCACTGTGACCCCAGTGTATCCCTGGCTTACAGCTGTGACCGGAAGACAGTTTCACAAGTACATGAATCCCTCCAGGATCCCTTGGCTGGAGTTGACTCCTCTCTGTCAAGGCTGGAAATTGTTTATAAAAGTGGTGTTCCCAGTAGCTGACCCTGGGGATCTTTGCTGTGTGCCTGTGGGCCTATCCCATGTAAAGAGCATGACCTGCAATAGCTCACTCCATTGACAGGTGAGGCAAGTAGATGCCTTGCAGCCCTGTTCACAGATGTGAGAAATGAGCCTCAGAGACGGGGAATAAGCTGTTCAGGTGGAGGTTGCAGGTGTGTGGCATGCCCTGGCCTTTCCTCTAAGTTGTATGTATTACATACTTGCCATCGATCCCTTTATCTTGATTTGAGGTGACCGTGGTGAAATTGTAATAATAATAGTAATAATGAAAATAATTACCAATGGGAGGGCCCACTGTATTTTAGAGTCATTACATCATCATCAGAGCTGATCCTAATAGCTTGTGTTCCAAACTCTGTTCTAAGGACATAACTCATCTTACCGTCCAAACAACAGGTCATGTTCTTGTCCCTGTTTCAAAGATGACGACACTGAAGGCCAGAAAAATTAAGTCATTTCCTCAAGGTCCCATAGCTGGTCAGCTGAGATTGGAACCAAGGAAATATGACTGCAGCATCCTCATTTTTCAGTAAGTGAGCTGTTTTGTTGAAGTAGAACATATACATAGAAAAATGCATAGGTCATGAGCCCAGAGCTCAATGAATTTTCACAGAGTGAATACATTTACCTAACACCACCCGGATCAGGAAATAAAACATGATCACCACCTGGCAGCCCCTCATCCCTTCCTTATCATATGCTCCCCAAGGCAAACAGTACCCTAACTTCTATTGTTATTGGTCAGTTCTACCAGTTTTTGAGTTTATACATACATTCCCTCATTCTTAAGCAAAGTGAAAGTGAAAGAGGAGAGTGAAAAAGCTGGCTTAAAACTCAATATTCAAAAAACGAAGATCATGGCATCTGGCCCCATCACTTCATAGCAAATGGATGGGGAAACAATGGAAACAGTGAAAGTGTTTATTTTCTTGGGCTCCAAAATCACTGCAGATGGTGGCTGCAGCCATGAAATTAAAAGACACTTGCTCCTTGGGAGAAAAGCTTGACAAACCTAGATAGCATATCAAAAAGCAGAGACGTTACTTTGCCAACAAAGGTCCACCTAGAGAAAGCTATGGTTTTTCCAGTAGTCATGTATGGATGTGAGAGTTGGACTATAAAGAAAGCTGAGCGCCAAAGAATTGATGCTTTTGAACTGCGGTGTTGGAGGAGATGCTTGAGAGTCCCTTGGACTGCAAGGAGATCCAACCAGTCAATCCTAAAGGAAATCAGTCCTGAATATTCATTGGAAGGACTGATGCTAAAGCTGAAGCGCCAATACTTTGGCCACCTGATGCGAAGAACTGACTCATTTGAAAAGACCCTGATGATGGGAAAGATTGAAGGCAGGAGAAGAAGGGGATGACAGAGGATGAGATGGTTGGATGGCATCACCGACTCGATGGACATGAGTTTGAGCAAGCTCCAGGAGCTGGTGATGGACAGGGAAGCCTGGTGTGCTACAGTCCATGGGTCGCAAAGAGTTGGACACGACTGAATGACTGAACTTATTCTTAACCATTGTGCTATCTCCTTTAGTTGTCATAATGGCCCTAGAGTCTAGAAAGTAGCTTTTTAAAAATCATTCCCATTCTACACATGAAAAAACTGAGCTATGTGCAGCCACTTAGTAACTGCCTTCAGGCCGCGGCCAGTATAATGATTCTAACCCAGGTCCTTGGGGCTGGCTCGCTGCAACATCCCCTGCCTCCCCGTCACCCAAGCCTGGATTTCTGCTATGAAACTCGGAAGCGCATTAAAAGTTCAGGGATGTTTGCATGAACAAATATCCCGGGCCCTACCTGGTTCACTGCTTCCTCTCAAAGGCCTTATGGCAGCCCTGCTAGGGGATCAGAGGGCAGAGGCCCACTTCCTAGTCTTTGCACTTGCTTCTCTCTCTTCTGGGAGAAGCATCTCTTCCCCAGCCACCAGCCTGGCCTCCTCCTTTGCTGCTCCAGTGGCATCTTCTGGACAAGGCTTCCCCCAACCCTGACCCCCATCTAAATAACACACCCATTCATCTTCTTCCTCTCTTTCTTGGAGTGCTTATTACACTTGGTGCCATATTCTACATATGTATTTGTCTATTGCCTATATCCTTCCACTAGAATGTATGTGCCACAAGGCAAAATGCTCTTTGGAGTACTGCTTTATTCCCAGGACCCACGAGTATGTGGCACACAGTAGACAATAAAGCTTGAGTGGAAGGAGAAATTCACCAGCACGGAACTTCACCAAAATGCAAGTGGCCTCCATGGAGGAAGGACAAGTAGAATTTAAATTCCCCACTTTGCTAAGAGTGGCAGTGCCTGGCCCTTAGCCAGAGTCTGGTCTTTAGCCGAGACAAAGACCGGAGGTTGGGGGAAGGGGCCAAACCCAGTGCTGTGCCTCATCTGCTAGCCAGGAAGTCAGAGATACCCCCCCACCCCAGGCCTCTCTAGCTGCTAATGTGACCCTCCCCCAGCGTCCCCAGCCAGCCAAGGTGCCCCGCCTCAGAGCATCAGAGAGGGGAACCAGCCCACACATTGTCAGAGGTGACAATGGGGCTCCTGTGTGCCGTGGGCGGTTGGAGAGGGCATGGACTCAGGCAAATGAGGCATCAGTCCATCGGGCACACACAGATATAGAGGCGTGCGGGTGGCCTGGGCTCGGCTTCCACCTCAGTGCTCACCAGAATGGAGGCCCACCTTAGGCAGCTCAGCCTGGGCAGGGGGCCCAAGGGGGCTGGGGACAGACAGGCCCTGGCTGAGCTGCAGGAGCTGGCCCTGAGCTGGTTCATGGAGACGCAAGCCCCCCTCATTCTGCAGAATGGAGTCCTGCCCCCCTGGTTTCACGGATTCATCACCCGCAAGTAAGGCTGCCCCTGTCCACACACCCAGCATGGCCGATAGCCCCTCAGGGCCGAAAAAATAGTCTGGGACCAGATTGGTCCCTGCCTTCTCCATGGGGGAGGCAGGGACCCCAGGAGGTGGTGGGTGGGAAAGCAGATTTAGGAGCACCAAGTTCTCTGATGGCTGCTTCTGTGGGCAAGGTGGGTGAAGGCATTGGCCCCCCACTATGAGTTTTCTGGGGCTGCCAGGTTGCCAGAAAAACAGAGGCAGGGGGGTGGGGGCGGCAGGCTGGATCAGAATGCATTCAGACCAGCTCTGAATATCTTGACGAATTACTAGGGGTGCTGTTTCATTTATCATCCAAAGCAGAACACTATTAGTAAGTGGAGAATTTACTAGGAGACCTGTTTTAAGTGGGAACTGTCCCAGGCATATACAGTTACTCTAGGAATAAATGCCAAAATGTGGGGGCTGGCTTTCTGATTGGGGTGGGTCTCCAAGCTGCCAAAGCACTTGCTGAAGGAATGACAAATGCAGCCAGCCTTTGGGCCCTCCCGGCCCAGCACTTAGCATTGAACCAGGGCCAGCTTCACCGGCATCAACTCGTGTTGTAACACAGGGCCCTTTGCTCAGAAGGGCCCTATTCTTGGCTGAATACACTGCAGTCCCCATGTTGAAATTCTTTTTTACTGAGAGGCTCCAGGTTTTCATTTAGTACCGAACTCTGCAAAAGTTGTAGTTGATCCTGCATAGAGCAGGCACTCAGTATTTGGTGAATAAGTGGGTGAGGAACTATTTGGTCTATGTACTGCCAAATCAGAAGACAGCTGGAATTTTCCACCATGCCTCCAGAATACTTGGCATTATTTAGCAGTATCCATAGCTGCCTGGGGTTGAAGGGGATGTGCAAGGGAGGAAGATGAGAACCTAAGAGTTGCTATCATGGTCAGCCTCCAGATATAATAGCACCTTCTCCCTGCAGAAACTCTTGTGCAGTACACATCCTGCACAAGTGTGCAGCAATTGTACACATTGCTGTACGCAGCAATCCTGAGGCAAAGATCCACAAAACTGAAAATCTCCAGCTATATGGAATCCCTCTTGCTATAGGGCCATTCAGGTGGAGGGCGGTGGCTATTGTGCCCACTGGTGAGGCTGTAAGTGGAGCAATGTATGTGACTTCAGGACTCCAACCCAGCGCCAGACTGAGTCTTGAATTTGCTTGACTGAGCCCAGACCGGCCACAGAACCAGCCGAAATACTGAGGGAGTTCTCTATAAAGGTCTGGAGGTCTGTGCTCTGGGTCTGGGGCATGGCCAGCAGGGACTCTGAGGCGGGTCTGACTTAGGCTACTCCTGCTGCTGTTGGGGGTGCCCAGCCTGGCTAATGGCATGTCCTCTGCCCAGGCAGACAGAGCAGCTGCTCGGGGACAAAGCTCTTGGCTCCTTCCTCATCCGCCTCAGTGACCGGGCCACCGGCTACATCTTGTCCTACAGGTAAGAGAGGAAGCCCTCTGCAAAGGGCAGGCAGGCAGGCTCTGGCTCCCACAAGCCAGCCTTGCAGATAAGCTCCGAGTCTCCACCAGCCCACACTGCTGGGATTTCCCCAGGCCCTCACTCCCTGACTCCCTCACTCATCCACCATGTCCATCAGGCATGCTGAGCAGTGCCAGCCATACACTAGGAGAAGCCTCTGCCTTCAAGGTGGTGAGTCAGAGGGGCAGGCAGGGGAGAACCTCCTCCTGATGGAAGACTGGGGAAGGTTCACAGAGGTGAACTTTGAGTCCAGCATAGAAGGAAGAAAGCAACTTGCTGGGCAGGAAAGGAGGTGTGATTGGGGTTTAGGAAGGCATTTCCAGTAGATTAAACTGCATGTGCAAAAGAAGAGAGACAAAGCAGACTAAGGTGTTGGGGAGTTGCTGGGTGCAGAAGGATGCATGGTCCCAGTGGAGCAGTGCCTGGAGAGGAGGGCAGGGGGCAGCTCAGGATAGCCTTGGATGCTGGGCTGTGCCCATAGACAGTGATGGGTCATCGGGTCAGACTTAGGTTTTGCAAGGAACCTGCAGGCAGCCTATGGAAGGAGGACTCAAGACAGATACTGGGGGCAGTGGGGACCACAGAGGGGTGAGGTCTGGGCTCGATGATTAAATCTAGACAAGTGTAAGGCAGTGGTCCTAGAGACGAGGAGACAAGATAGGCAGGATGAAGTCAGAAGTGGTGATGTCAGAGCCTGACCCAAGAGTAGGTTGCGAGGGGGAAGGCAGAAAAAGAAAGAAGTTCCCCCCACCACCAATCCCCAGTTAGGGAGGGAGGCAGGCTGGGGCTCCAGGGAAACTCTCAAAGGTCTCAGATTCAGATTCAGATTCAAAATTATCATCTGTTGTGACTGTCCCAGTTCAAATCCTGACTTTGAGCAAGTTGCTTTGCCTCTCTGCACCCATGTTTCCTCATCTGTAAAATGGTAATATTGCAGGATTTACTTCATAGAATTGTTGAATGCGTTTGATGAGTTTAGACCTTTAAAAGTGCTGGTACAGTCTCCAGAACATAGTAAATAAATAAATGTTACTAGTTACTAAAATAGTTATTGTTATTCTGAGTCCCTGATACAGTTCTCAGCATTTTGAAATATACAAACTCAGCAGTTTTCAATGTCTTTTCAACATCAGGGCTTTTTTTTTTTATTATTATTCAAACATGATCTTGGGTGGAATGCCAACTCATTAAAGAGATAAAAGTGGGGTTCCTCACAGATACACAAATAGACCAACAAATCCAGAAACAGCCCCCCACATTTGGTTTACCTGATTTGTAACAAATGTCCACTGTAGTTCAGGGGTGAGGGATGGGGGTAGGCTGGTCTTTTCAATAAGTGGTGTGGGAGTAATTGGATATCCAAATGGAAAAAAATGACCCCCACCTCACATCATACACAAAATTTAAATAATTCTAGATGGATCATGAACTCAAGTGAGAACAGCAAAACAATACACTTATAAAGGAAAACATGGGAAACGTTTTTCATGATCTTGTGGTAGGCAACGATTTCTTTAACAAGACCCCAAAGTACTGACAGAGAAGCTTAACAATTGAGTTTCTTAAAATTGAGAACTCTTATTAATCAAAAGATACCATTTTGTGAATAAAAGGACAAGCCACAGTGCCAGAGAGGTTTTGTATTGTAATACATACACCTAATAAAGGATTCATATTGAGAATATATGAAGAAGTCCTGCAAATCAGTAAGGCAAAGACAACACAGGCAAAATAGAGGCACTTCAAAAAGAGTGTCCAAAAAGGACAGTTCAGCAGCTTTAGTGATCAGGGAAATAGAAACTAAAACCACAGTGAACTGCTGGTTACAGTAAAAGAGGCTACGAAACAGTTTGTGAAGACACGGAGCAACTGTAACTCTCATACTTGGCAACAACTTTAGAAAACAATTTGGCATACTACTAAAGCTAAGCAAAAGTGTATTCCGGACCCACCAACTCTCTGTCCTGGGATATTCTCAACACTAGTGAATACATGTATTCAGCAAAAAGCCATGTACAAGAATGTTCAGAGTAACTTCATTTATAACAGCCCAGATGTGGAAATAACCTAAATGTCCATCAGCAGAATGGATACATTGTGGATATTTAAATTAAACGGAATACTACCTATCAGTGGGGGAAAAAAGAAGCTAATTCTACATGGACATGAAAAAATATATATGATTCTATTTATGTGAATTTCCATAATGAGTAAAACTGATCTGTGACGATGGGGGTCAGGGTCATGGCTACTCTGGAAGGGGCCATAAGGGAGTCTTCTGGGGAGCTGGAAATATTGTCTGTTTTCCTCTAGGTGGTGGTTACATGGGAAATACATTGAGCGGCACAATTAGAATGTGTGCCTTCACTGTGTTTCCCCTTATTGTTTAGTTACTAAGTAGTGTCTGCCTCTCTGTGAGCCCAGGGACATTTTTGGGACCCCATGCAACCCCGCCAGGCTCCTCTGTCCATGGGATTTCCCAGGCAAGAATACTGGAGTAGGTTGCCGTTTCCTCCTCTGGGGGATCTTCCCCACCCAGGGATTGAACCTGCAGTCTCCTGCATTAGAAGGCAGATTCTTTATCACTGAGCCACCAGGGAAGCCCAATATTCTTCCATAAAAAAGGAAAATGAAGAGAGTGGGACTTTACAGGCTGGGGGAGATGGGAGCTGGAATTCCATCTTTTCCACGTGGCTGGAATTCAGGTGAGGGGAGTGAGGCCGAAGTGTGCAAGTGTGGGGTCGGACCTCATCTTTAAGACAGAGGTTTTACTCATCATGGATATTTTGGTATTAATTTTGACTTTCTAAAATATTGCATTATCAGTTGTCCTGATTACTGAATTTGTGTCATCCCTTTACATCTTGCATCCAAGCCCCAAGCTGAGTGCCTCACTTCCCCTGCCCTTTCCTCCCTGACTGGTGCTGCAGGGGAAGGGGGGTGGGGGGCATGGAGGGGGAGGTGGGGTGGAACGCCACTCCCCAGCTCCGCATCACCTACAAGGCTGCGCTTGTTGGATGTCAAGTCCTACTTTGCAGAGGGCACGTCAAGGCCCCAGAGGACAGCGTGGCCCCGGGTCAGCCCCGGCCCTGGGCCAAGGCACAGCTGCCGTTGTCCTTGTGTTGCAGGGGCAGTGACCGCTGCCGGCATTTTGCCATCAGCCAGCTCCAAAACCGGCGCTGCCTCATCTCAGGGGACACCCAGAGCCACGGCACGCTGGCGGAACTTGTGCGCCATTACCAGGAGGTGCAGTTTGAGCCCTTCGGGGAGACCCTGTCTGCTGCCTGCCCCCGGGTAGGTACCCCTCTTCCTGGGGGGGTGGGGGCTGGGGCAGAGTGCACAGGCCAGGGGTGTCCACCACTGGACCACATGCCTTTCTTTGCCTTCTCTATTTCCTGCCACCCACAGGCACTCAGTGCGGGGTCCTGGGAGAAGGAGACAGCGTTCTAGCTGAGGTCTGGGACCTGGTGGGGATGTTTCTGGCTCTGGCCAGCAGTCTCTGGCAGGAGGCTAGAGGCCAGCCAGGGGTATATGACCACACACTTGCTGTGTCTCCACCACCCCCAGATGGAGGACAATGATCTCTATGACGCCATCACCCTGGGCCTCCACCAAACTGATCCTATCCTGGAACACCCACCAGAGAAGGCCAGCAGCCCGCTTGCCTCTCCAAAGCACCAGGCCTCCTCCCTCCACAAAAGGAGGAGCTTGGATGCAAGTCCCCGGAATCTCTCCGAGGAAGAAAGCATGGAGGTGAGAAGGATTCTGGGCCACTGAGGGTCAGGGTTGCTAGACCAGGAATGTGGGTGCCACGCCCACAGTCAGGCCTG
The DNA here is from genome assembly GCF_029407905.1 of Bubalus kerabau. NCBI lineage: Eukaryota > Metazoa > Chordata > Mammalia > Artiodactyla > Bovidae > Bubalus > Bubalus kerabau. The sequence goes on from NC_073642.1 coordinate 31,087,243, forward strand.
GAGCGGCCACCGCAGCCAGCCCCTCAGGCTGAGGAGGCTGACTGCCAGGCCCTCTGGGAGAGGAGCGGCCCAGTTTGGAATCACCCAGTGGTTCACCCATGCCTGCCTCTGCTAGCTGGATTTGGTTCAAACCTTGGCTTGGCCTTTCTGGCTGAGTGACTTTGGTCAAGTCACATAACCTCTCTGAGTCTCAGTTTACCAACCCTGAGATTCCACCGAGGCTTGAATGAGGGAACGGATGTACAATGTCTGAAAAAATCCCTTTGTAAACTATAGAGTGGAGTGCCTGTGAGCCAATACTTTATTGTCTGTAGCACCTTTGCAGGAGGGACTCATGGAGACTTTTTTTAAAATGTATATCAGATCACAGAATGTCGAGGGCTTCTCCTCTTGTTTAAAATAAAATCTGAAAGCTTCACCAGGGTTCACAAGAGCCTCTTCAGGTGCCCTTGCTCTCTCTCCTCCTTCTTCACTTTTCTGGATCTTCCTTAAACACACCAGCCTTGTTCCCACCTCAGCGCCTTTGCACTTGCTGACCCACTGCCTGGAATACTCTTCCCACCAGATACCCACATGGCTGCTACTCTCGCTGCATGCCATTCTCTGCTTAAATGCCCTCTCCTCAGAAAGGACCGCCTAAGCTATGGAAAATATCCCCTCTCCCACCTGCCATTGTCCCAATCCCATTCCTCAGCTTTGTTCTTCTTCATAGTACTGATCATGAGCTGACAGTACATTATGTTGTGATACAGTATAATACGGGTGCTTCCCAGGTGGCACACTGGTAAAAAATCCACCTGCTGATGCAGGAGACACAAGAGATGCCGGTTCGATCCCTGGGACAGGAATATCCTCTGGAGAAGGATATGGCAGCCCACTCCAGTATTCTTGCTGGAAAAACCTGATAGGCAGAGGAGCCTGGTGGACTACAGTCCATAGGGTTGCAGAGTCGGACACAACTGAGTGACTGAGCATGCATGCTATTATATCATGTATTACATCAACCACATTAAACAAAAACAGAGTAGTATGTTGTCCATCTCCAGGTTAGAATGTAAACTCCCAAGAGGTCTTGCTCACTATGGAGCCCTTGACACCTGGGACAGTGTCTACACAGTTCTTACTATTTGTTGAATAAATACACAATTGATGGACTTGAGAGTTACCTATTCTGCAGGTGAAGGGAGCAGTAAGTAGGTGAATGCAGGGGTCTCTCTGAGGGGCAGGGGGGAGAGGAGCAGAACAGAATGATCTCCGGTGGGAGATAGAGCTCACGGCCTCTGACCTTGAATGCCAATGTAAGGACCATATTCAGGAGTCCTAGAACATGAAGCTGGCAAGGACCCCGAATGTCCACCAACCCCTGCACATAACGGCCTCAGGTAAATGAGTCCAAGGCCAGGGGCCTCAGGTTCTCTGAGAAAGCTTCATTTTAGCTGAGGGCAGCCTGGTGGCAGGGTAACCTTTCAGAAGTTCTGTTCCTCTCTCCAGGCCCCTGTCAAGGTGCCCCCGCTCCCGGAGAGGAGAGGTTCCCTTCTGAGCAACTCTTTTGGAGGCTCCAACGACATCATCTATGCAGACCTGAGAAAGATGAACCAGGCCCGGCTATGCCTGGGCACAGATATATCCAGCTGGCAGAGGCCAGTTCCAGGTGGCAGCCAGGCCTGTTCTCCAGGCAAGGAGGCCCAGAGGAGACCTTCAGACGGAAGCCAGAACAAGCCTGATGGCCCAGGACCTGCCCTCTCTGGGGTGAGCCCAGACCAGGGCCCTAGGGTGTCTCCCATTTCTTGGGGCCTCCTCCTGCCGTCCAGCTCTGAGGCCTCGGGACCCTCAGGGGCTACCTGGAGCCAGGGGTCTCCAAAACTGAGCCGTGGGGCCCAGCCCTGCTCCCAGAGCAGTTGTGCAGACACCTACGAGTCCATCTGGACAGAAGGCATCCCCGAGGACGCCAGGGATGTGCCACGCCGAGAAGACAGCAATGCCCATGAGCAGATTGCAGTCTGCTGGGGGAGCCCGGCCAGGACCCCCTATCCTGGGATGGGCCCTACATACAGCAAGCTTTCAGGGTTCACAGACTGTGGTTATGAGAGGATCTCAGAGGTCCCGGAGCTCCCAGAGCCCAGACACACCTATGAACAAATCCCAGGAGCAAGTAGCCAGGAGCAAGGAGGCTGGACAGACACACAAATCCAAGCAGCCAGGAGCAAGGAAGCCGGACGGACACACAAGGTGGGCTCCAGGGTGGGGCGGGGTGGCTGCCAGCCAGCAGAGAGCTACTGGTGAATGAGGGAACCTGTGGCCCTCAAACACGGGTGGGTCAGGTCAGCACCACACCCAGAACTGCCCAGCCCCGACTTCTGCTTGGAGAAGGTGGAGAGGAAGAGGTTAGATTTGGATGTAAGATAGGAACTTTCAGGCCCTTCTGAAGTCTTTCTCTGGGGCAGGACTCCTGCCACTGCAGGGGTCTCAGAGCCTCAGAGAGGTGGACAAGGACCCTGGCTCCAGGTTTGACTTGCCTTGTCCCTTTTCATGACTCAGGCACTCCCTACCCATGTGCCTTTGGGCAAAATAGTTTCCCATGCAACTAAGATCATCAGATTCAGCAAGATAAAATACAACACACCCAGTTAATCTGAATTTCAGATAAACAATGAGTAATGTTTTTTTAGCATAGTTACCAGTACTGCTATTATTCCTTATTTATCTGAAGTTCAAACTTAGCTGGGCATCCTGTACTCTTATTTAGCATCTACCCAGGATCTGGCTCCATTTCCTCATCTGTAAAATGGGCTGGTCCTGTGCTGTGTCCAGGGGTGGCTGCCCAGGAGATGATGCTAGCCATCCCCATGTGCTCAGGATACAGCCCAGAGACAGCTGTCAAAGGATAACTGTTATTCCTGGGGGTTTCTAAGAAAGGAGAAAGGGGGAAGCAAAGACCAGGAGGATGGAGGGAGGGGGTCAGAGTTCCCAGGGAGGCAGAGGAGCCCTGCTGAGGGTTCACCCCAGTGTGCTTGCCTGTACCTGGAGCCCATGAGCCATGTGACTCCCTCCCCGAGGTGGCAGCCTCAGATCTCCAGCATGTGCAGACCTCCTCTCCTGGCCTGAACAGTAAGACCCTGAGCTCGCAGATGAAAGGCCTTCACCAGAAGCTCTGCCAACTCCCCCCTCGGGGCAAGGTTGTACCCACACACCCCAGGACAGGGAACTCCCCTGGTTCAAGACAGCCTCTGAGATCCTGACTCTCAGGACCACAGATCCTGCCTGTGGACAGTCTTTCTAAGAACTACATAAGCTACATCCCCCATCTGCTCCTCCTCCAGCTGCAAAGTCCTTCTGGGTCCTGAAGGCATCACATACACCGCCCCCCCCATCCTACCTAGGGCGTGGCTGAGGCAGAGAGGGCTGGGGTGGGGACCCCCGGAGACCCAGTGAAGGAAGGGGGGCGAGAGAGAGCAAGTCCTTCATCCAAACCAGAGGGCTGGGGTTTCTGGCACTGTGAGGGGCTGTGGAGCAACTAGCCATCTGCATTCCAACCTGGTCTTTCTCTGGCCTTGGCCTCAGCTCCCAGTCCCTGTAGAGGGACCCTCTGAGCCTGGGTCTCCCTGCCCTGTCCCAGGACCCAGGCTCCAGCATCCTGTCCTTCCTTGCAGCCTGACAAGCTCCGGAGGATCTTCTTCACAGACAAGAAGCACAAACCCTGAGGAGGCCTGGCTTCCAGCGGCCCACCAGCGGGTTTCCTGGGCCCGGGGCCACACCAGAGGTTATTGGGAAGCTCTCAGCTTGCTTGAAGGCACCCCTTGGACCCTCAAACCCAACCAGCCTGCTCTGAGACCAAGCTCCAAGACAGCCTAGGTGCCCACCAGCGACAGGGTGGGAGGGGACCTTCCAGTCTCCTGCTGCTCAGGACTGAGTCCCACTCCCCACCCCTGGGCCTCCCACCCATCCAGAGGAAGTCACAGCCTGAGAGGAGGGGGGAGGGCAGCCAAAGGCAGGGGTGAGCACCCCCTGCTTCCAAGATGAGCAGGCTGGGGAGGTCCTGGACGATTGATGGAGCTGGCCTCCCACCACTGAACACTTACTGAGCACGGGACAGGCCCTGTGGCATGGCTGGCATTTTCTTAGCTGAGTGATGTTGTACAGTTGCTCCAGAGACCAAAACTAGTCCCCCTCATTGTGGCCCTAGCAGAGACCGGGGGGGTGGGAAGTAGCAGCAGAGTGCCACCTGAGGGGATGGTTCTGACCCTGGGGCAGCTGAGCTCCTGGGGGCCATCCCCTCTGCCCCTCTCCACCCCCACCTTTATGCAGGCCTCATAATGCAAGCTAAGCAGACCCTGGTCTGACCCTTTTGCTGCAGATGAGTGGGCGGCGTGGGGGGCGGGGAGGGACAGAGACCCAGAGAGGAGCAGCAACCTGCCTGAGGCTGCACAGTCAGCCAGCCTGGGCACTGCTGGGCAGTGTCTGGAGTCAGCCCGTGGGTGCTTGCTGGCCTCCGTATATGACCAGGTCACCCTCATCTGTGCTCTGCCTCCAGCCAGTGATGGCCTTTAGGGGTGGCTCTCAGACCCCTCCTAACGCAGGCCCAAACCTGGCCGGCCGCCCAGGCTCAGCCTGGGCACTGCTGGGTGGTTTCTGGAGCCAGCCAGTGGGCGCCCACCAGCCATCCCTATGTGACTGGTCACCATGGACCTAGCCCCATGCCTGATACAAACGTTCACTGGAATGGCTCTCACTATGAGGGACGTGGAGATGATTTTTCACCCAACATCGGCTCTTCGTGGAGCTCCCTAGGATCTGGGGCACAGATATGTCTTCTCCCAAGGACACAAGCACTGAAATAAAGTTGGTGCCGAAGGTGGGAAGGCAGCGCTTAACCTTAAGAGGTGAGGTGCTCACGGGGAGATTTCAAGGAGAAAAGGGATCAACAAACCTTTCGTAACCTCGGCAGACACAGAGAACATGAAAGTGTTTTACTATCAGGAGTTCACAAATCTGTGGACAGCACGCACCACTGAGGATTCCACGTCGTCGGGGAGGGCGGATGGGGTGGTGCTCTGGACCTGGACAGGGGCCAAGTCCTTGCACCCATGGTTCCCACAGCTTCACACTGGGAAGGGCTGCGGAGAAGGAACAGACGGGCCCGGGGTGCAGCCCAGCTGTGGGCTCTAGAGAAAGATTGCATAGCTTGTTAAACCTTGTCCTCTTTCTGTTTTTCCATTTGCCCTGGGCAACCCGGGTGCCTGCCCAGCACTTGGACAAGTCAGCACCCCAGCCCTGTTAGGGGTTCCTCCTCCCCCTCCCACTGGGGCCATTTCTGATGGGAGTAGGGAAGGTGGGGGAACAGAGGGAGGGCCTGGGGAGGGCCCACAGGGGGACTGGGAAGGGCCCTGCTCCTCACATCCCCCCCTTCCCTGGTTAAGGTTTTTTGTTTTTATTTTTTGCTGAAAGGGCCAAAGAAGTGTTCGTGGGTGTAAACCCCAGAGGCCACAGCTCCACTCCTGGGGAGCTTGGAGGTCACACTCGTGCAGGGACCGGGCCGGATGGTCGGCTTCTGGTCACTGTCCTCAGATCCGGATGTGGAAAGTGCTGGAAAGAAGGAAAGAGCAAGAGGGGGTGAGCGGCTCTGGACCGGGTGGGTAAAGGTCCTTGCAGAAAGCCAACCAGGCCCTGTGTCCAACCCTGGACAGTCCCTCTGGGAGGATGCAGAGTTCATGAATAATCCACGTGAAGGCCTGGAGGGCCAGCCGTGCCTGCACGTCCAACCCCACCCGACCAAAGGGCCCCCAGGTCTTACCCTTTCCCCAAGAGTCCGGCCCTGCTGGGGACAGCGGGCTCACCAGGCACACGCTGAGGGCAGCTGGGCCTGGAGCCTGACCTGCCTCCTGGGCCGCACAGGGCCTGCGGCACCACCGCTCTCAGGAGCAGCGAGGGCCCTCAGCCTTGTGGGGTCTCCTGGCTGCAGCCCCCATTAAGGCCCACCCCACCCAAGCCAGCCCCTTGGAGCCGCACCTGAGGAAGTCCGGGGCCTTGGCGATCATGTCCTCAAAGTCTGCGAAGCCCAGCTTGCCATCACCGTCGAGATCGGCCTCCTCGATGACCTTGTCACACACCAGTACCACCTCATCCTCGTCCAGCTCCGACTTGGTGAGCCGGGCCAGCGTCAGCTGCAGGTCCTCCTTGCAGATGAAGTTGTCTGTGTTGAAGTCTGCAGGGAGGGGGTGGGTTTATCTCCACTCTCACACCAGACACCTCCCCGTGCACCCTCTGGGGACACTGGATCCTGGTCTTCAGCCGACCGGGACCAAGGTGGGCTCACCCACAAGGCACCTCTGGACACCACGTTCAACAAACCCACATTCACCATCTGCACAAACCCCCAGCATGATGGCAAGCACAGACAGCCTGAGACACTTGGAATGTCCAAATCTGAGGCTTCCTGGGAACATGAGACCCAGGCCAAATGGCCCTCCTAGCTTTGCCCCACAGTGGACTTTGTGTTCCCTCTAGAGCTAAAGAAACCAAGGCCAAGACAGGTCAAGTGACTGAATCAAGGTCAGATGTCTGCTTGGAGGGGAAGCTGGGATGCTGACCAGGGCCTGATTGATGCTAAGACCCACATTTTCTAAACTGCACCACGTTGCCTCTGGCCTCTAGCCAGACAAGGAGGTCAGGAGACTCAGAAGGCCCTCAGAGAAAGGCCCCATGCCTGGCTTCAAAGAGCAGGGAACAATTTGATTCTAATCCTTGGCAAAAGGTACTGCTGCTGCCCACAGCCCAGGAACATGTCCAGAGGGCCGAGCCACACAGGCTCATAGAGGGAACGCGAACACCCTTCTGACTGCTTTGCAACCCAACTATCAACTCTTTCTCGCCTGTGGTGTTTCTTCTACCTGGAGGGCACTTCCCGTGTATCTGTGTAGCAGACTCCATCAAGTTTTAGCTCAAACGCCTCCTCCTGGTTGGTTGGGGGCCGGGGCTGGGGTGGGGGGCAGCGCTTCCTAGACATAAGGGCTCCTCTTGCCAACTGGCCAAACCCTACCATCAGTGGTAGTGATGAAGAGCACAATGCTCATGTAAGCACTTCAGGCTCCATCTCATTTAATTTTCACCACAAGCCTTTTCAGTGGGTACAATTAGAACCCCCATGATACAGATGAAGAAACAGGCTCGAAAAGGACAAATCACTTGAGGTCACATCCCTGCTCAGTGTTGGACCCCAGAGCCCAAGCTCTTGTCTGGGCACCCTCCATGGCGCATCCCCACACTGGCCTATGAAGGGGCCCTGGGGCAGGCACAAGAAAGGATACTTCTCTGCCCTCTGGTGGTACCTCTCTGTAGGGTTGGCAAGATGGGGAACCCCCTGCCCATTCTATATGAGGAAACTAAGGTCAAGGGAGGGGGTGATCCTTGCTAGAGGTCAGGCCCCGGGTCCCCCCAGCACCAAACCCCACGTCCCAGTTGCCTTTCTCCATTCCACACTCCCATCCAGGGTGGTTGGGGAGCCCTGGTTCTCCCTTCACCTGTCCCCATGTCTGCCTGGCTGTGTGCCCTGCACTTCGCCTCTCTGGCAGACGATAGCCTTTCCCAGGAGCAATGTCCTGGGGTCCAGCATTAAGGGGACAATGGGTGGAATCTGAGAAGTTTTTTCCTTGAACCTTGTGGGTGTAGTTTGTGGAGAGTAGACAAGGTGGATACCATGCCTCTGCTGTGCAAATACAATGTGGGTGCAGAGATGTATGTAGACGAAAGTTCCCTGAAATAAACAGGAAAACTAGAAAATGAAAAAACAGCCCAGTGGACCCCACTGCCTTGGGATCTCCTGGCTGATCAAAGATGTGGGGGACAGGAGGTTTGTCTGTGGCTTCTCTTTTCCAGGACGGGTTCCAACCCCTCCTTGGGCCTCAGAGTTCCCATCTGAGCACTGTCTGAGGGTTTGACCCCAGTCCCAGTCCTCTGGAGCAGAAACCAAGGGCTTTGTGGGTGCTTGGCGCCCTCTGGTGGCCAGTAGGACAATGGGTCCTGGGCTGGGCTGGGCTGGGGTGAAATGAGGTCACCCTATCTCTGGCAGCAGTTGCTGGAGTCGGGGTCTGGGGACCAAGGAGCCTACCTCTCAGCCGAGCCTCACCACTTGCAGAGGCCTCTCCAGAACCCTGGCCTCTGCCAGTCTAGCTCCTCCAATTCACACCTCCAGGATGCTGAGAGATCTTTTGAGAACACAGGGCTGCCTGGCCTCACCTGAAGCCCCACAGTGACCCCCAAGCTCCTTGGCTGGCTCCTCAGAAGGCCAGTCACAATGACCTCTCCAGACTTACACTGTGCTCATCCCACCACGGTCGTCTCCCCGTCAGCTCCCCAAGCCCTGTGCTGCGTGCTTCCCTGAGCTCTTTATAGGCTGCTCCCTCTCCTGGGTGTGCCCGCCCGCATTCTCCTGTGAACGAACTCCAGGCCCTGCTGAGAGGTCGCCACGTGTGAACTCACCTCATGCTAACTGCCCACTCTCCCTCCTCTGATCTGAGGACCCTACAGGTATCGCTCATGTACAAGTGGTCCCCTCTGGCCACCGCGCTGGACAAGCACTCTTCAAAGTGTTCTTGGTGTCCCCAGTGTCCCCAGGGTGGGAACCAGCAATAACCAACTGGCCTATGGACCACCACCACCACACACAGCTTCGCAGCCCCTGCTCCAGGCCCGGGTTACCGTAGATCTTGAAGGCGTAGCTGGCCTTGAGCTCACGGGGAGCCGACTCACAGAGCACAGAAAACATGTCAACAAAGTCATTGAAGGTGAGGTTCCCCTCACCATCTTCAGAGAAAGCCTCCACGATCCTTTCCTTGAAGGGATTCTCCTGAAGAAAACAACCACAGCAGTCACCATGGGTGCAGGTTCACTAGGAGGACCCTGGAGCCCATCTGTTATGCCTCTGTGACCTAACCCCTCTGGGCCTCAGTTTCCCCATCTGTAAAATGGGAATAATAATCACACCTACTTAATTGGGTTGCAAGAGGGTTAAATGAGTTAAAAATAAGGTGTTGGTACAAGGTCCAGCACATCATGAGAAACGCCAGGCTGGATGAGTTTACGGGCTGGAATCAAGACAGGCAGAAGAAACAAAAACAACCTCAGATAGGCAGATGATACCGCTATAATGGCACAAAGCAAAGAGGAACTAAAGGGCCTCTTGATGAGGGTGAAGGAGGAGAGTGAAAGGCTAAATATTAAAAAAAACTAAGATCATGGCATCTGGCCCCAATACTGCATGGCAAATAGAAGGGGGAAAGGTGGAAGCAGTGACAGATTTCCTCTTCTTGGGTTTCAAAATAACTGCAGATGGTGACTGCAGCCATGAAATCAGAAGACCGCTGCTTCTTGGCAGGAAAGCAATGACAAAGCTAGACAGTGTGTTGAAAAGCAGAGACATTACTCTGCCAACAAAGGTCTGGATAGTCAAGGCTATGGTCTTCCCAGTTGTACAGTTGTGAGAGCTGGACCGTAATGAAGGCAAAATGCCAAAGAATTGATGCCTTTGAACTGTGGTGCTGGAGAAGACTCCTGAAAGTCCCCTGGAAAGCAAGGAGATAAAAGCAGTCACTCAAGGGAGATCAATCCTGAATATTCACTGGAAGGACTGGTGCTGAAGCTCCAGTATTTTGGTTGTCTGATGCAAACAGATGACTCATTAGAAACATCCCTGATACTGGGAAAGATTGAGGGCAGAAAGAGAAGAGGGTGTCAGAGGATGAGATGGCTGGACAGCATCACTGATGCAATGAACATGAACTTGGGCAAACTCTGGGAGATGGTGAGGGACAGGGAGGCCTGGCGTGCTGCAGTCCATGGCATCACAGTGAGTCAGACACGACTGGGCAACTGAACAGCAGCAGCAACAAGGCCCAGCACTAGTGAGAGATCTACAGGTGTCACGTTCTGTTATATTGTTCGGATGAGCAGGGGGAGCTCAGCAGAGCCCAGTGTGCCCACTGGAGGCATCGCCTCTTCCAGCAGGAGCAGGGATTAGTCCCATTACCCAGGGAGGACATGGAGGCTCCTGCCTTGACATGCAAGAGAAGACAATGTTCCCGAGTCCAAACTTGTACTGATCACAGCACAAAAGGCCAGTGTATCAACAGATGAGTTGCTGGGGCAAGGGCTAGCAACTTTATTCATAAAAGCAGCAAACTGAGAAGATGGCGGACTCATGTCCCAAAGAACCATCTTGCCCAAGTTAGAATTCAGGCTCTTTCTACGCTAAAAGGGGAGGAAGTAAAGTGAAACATTTCCTGGTTCCCATCAGCCTCTGGAGTGAGTGAAATGAAGTTGCTCAGTCGTGTCTGACTCTCTGCAACCCTGTGGACTGTAGCCTACCAGGCTCCTCCGTCCATGGGATTTTCCAAGCAAGAGTACTGGAGTGGGTTGCCATTTCCTTCTCCAGGGGATCTTCCCGACCCAGGGATCAAATCCAGGTCTCCTGCATTGTAGGCAGACGCTTTACCGTCTGAGCCACCAGGGAAGTCCGGAGAGGAGGTGTTAATTCCTTCCTCCCTGCAGTCATTCACAGGTGGGCCTGGTCAGGATGTTACCAGTGAGCTAAACAAAGATATTTTAGCTTAACGCTCACTACCTGGGAGGCAGGGTTCCCAGATATGGGCCATTATGTATAATTTAAGCTTAGAGGCAATATCCCTTTAGTGACTAATTTGGAAGAGAATATAAAGGTTGTTCCCTACTACTACAGCTCTCAGCTCAGACCAAGATCATGGGAGGCGGCAGTGGGGCTCCAGGGGTTGGATGACTGGGTCAGGATCAGAGAATCACTCAGATCCCAGGCCAGCAGTCACCCAACTCCTATGAATTTTCCTAGGCCAGCCCACAGGGAGGTGAGAAATTATACCAGCAACTCCTTCCTCTGATCCCAGCTCACTCAGGGCCCATCTCTCCTAGAGTCCTCCACCGCAGCTGGGCCAGCACTGGGCCACTCCACTCTGTGCCCAGTCCAGCAGAGGGGGCTAGAGACAACCCCACGGTTCCTCCCAAGTGCCTCCTACCCTCAAATGATCCTCTGAGCCTGGGCTCAAGCCCCCGCTCTAGGCCAGGCTGGCTGCTTGTCCAGGGCTTAGCCTGTGACCTACTATCCCTCAGGACTGAAGTCACAGCCCAATACAGCCCCCAAGTGGATGCCATGTGGACCCCAACTGCATACCCTGACCCCAGAGTCACACATATGAGACCTGGAGAGGGGCTATTTGCAAAGACCCACAGCAACATGCTCTAAAAACCCAAATGCTTTCTTACTATCAAAGTGCACTTTCTGTGTATTATATTAATAAGTAAGGAACTTGGGAAATGAAACTCTTAGGTCAAGTATATAAATGGTTTGAGGACCAGCGGCATCAGCCTCACCTGGAAAAAACAGATCCTTGGGCCCCACCCAGACCTACTGAACCTGGATTAGGATTCTGACAAGATCTCGAGGTGATTCCCGTGCACATTAAAAGTCTGAGAGGGGATGCGATGGATGACTGTGCTGTGAAAGACTACAGCCACGCGAGGAGGCGGCTGGAAGAAAGTTACCTTCAAAAGCAGACACACACAAGGTCTGCCAAGGACAGCAGCTGGGCCGCCTAACAAAGGGGTGAGCAGGTGATGCAGGCTAACAGCCTGACACCAGGGGCAGCAACTAGTCACAGCACCCCGATGGGGTCCCACACACGGGACTCATGTGCTCAGAGTGCAGATGAGGAAACTGAGGCACGGCGGGGGCTTCAATTCAGGTCTAGGTGGCTCCGCTGCCCCGCCATCCGGAGCGGCACACTCCCCCAGCCCCCCTGCCCAGCCTCCTCTGGCTCCTCCCGCGCTCTGCCTGGCAGCAGCGGCCGCTCATGTACCCGGAGCTCCGGCATCTGGATGATGAGGCTCATGGGCACGTGGACAATGGGGCTCTTCCTGTAGTCCATCGGGACGAGGTTGGGGGCCAGCTCATGGAACCGCGCGTGGAGCCTACAGGGGAAGCACAGAGAAGGGGCTGGAGGGGACACAGGCCCCGGGGCCCTCAGAGGCCCAGTGCTGCCCTGCCTGCACCCTGCCTCCCATGCGGGAGGCCCACTTTGGCCAGGAGCCTGGGGAGACCATCTCCTCTGCCCACGGGGTATGGCATCTGTGGGGAAGACAAGCTCTGCCCAGGCCCTGTGCTGACACCCGGATAGGGTCCTGGCGTCCCCACCACCACTGCTGCTGCTGCCAATGTCCAGCCCCCTCCCTCAAGGGCCTGCAGTGCCACCTTATTTGTCCCTCTTTAGACTCTCATAAGAGCCTTTGTGCCAGGTATGTCACCGCTTTCATTCTCCTATGACCGTGTGGACAGAAGCACTGTGACCACAGTTCACAGCTCAGCAAACTGAGGCCTGAAGAGGTTAAGGGTGACTGGTCTACCACCACACAACTAGAAGTCTCAGCGACTACGGCTGGAACCCAGGACCGGAAGTCCAGAGCAGAAGCTCTTAACGCCCCCTCCCCACACCATTTCCACTGCTCCCCACTCCTGACCTGCTGAAGACCTGGCCCAGGTTGCTACTGCCCCCAAGCTAGGCCCCGAGGGCTGCTGGGTCTCTGCAAGAGCTTCCAGAAACCCTCTCATCCCGGGAAGCCCCTGAGCCTGGGCCACTCACAGCCTCTCTCCAGCTGGGAGCTATTGGGATGGAGCCCACTGCCCTGGGCCTGGCCCTCCTCTCTGACGGGTCGGGTCCCCAGCTCCCTCCCATCCTCCCTCCTGGCTGAGGAGTCCCTGGAACACAAGCCCGCCTCCATGTTGCATGGACCCTCAGGGTGCTGCCAGACGGGGGGATAAGTGTCAGGGGCATTGACTGGGGGGCCGTGGTAGGTAACCTACTCAAGGTGAGGCCAGGATTGCAGGGGCCTGGATTGAAGGGGCCCATATCTCCTGGGGCCCATCTGCCCCGCTACCCCCAAAGCCAGAGCAACGCTGGTCTTCTTCTAAGCGGCCTGACCCAGTGACACACTCCTAGGCCCATCCTTAGCAGGCCCTTCAGCATCCACCCAGTCCCCCGTCAGGTTCCACCCAACTCTTGTGGCCCCGCTCCCCAGCCCTCTCCATCAGAGCCCTCTCCATCAGGGCAGCTAACTGCTTGCCCAGCGCACACACACGATGTCAGCCACAGTTCAGCAAGTGCTCACTCCGTGCCCAGCTCTAGGCTAATCCTGTGTGCACTGCTCTACAGTAAGTCCCCAACACACGAACCTTCAAGTTGCGAACTTTTAAAGACACAAACGTGTGTTCCCAGGTCCAATCGCCTACGTTAGTTCACGAGACTGCTAGATATTGTCACACGTGTGCGTCCCCTACAAGCGGTTGTGTGTTTGTGTCCTTTACTGTACAGCACCGTATAGAGTACACGAGTGCAGAATCTGTGTCAAGCTAGGTCTGCAAGAGGATGGACCTCACTAAACTCCTTGCTCTGCGACAATACTCATTCTGATACTAACGAAGGCCTGACAGAAGGGAGGCCCAAAGGAAGGATAGAGAGAGACAAAAGGAAGAAGAAACTGAAGAACCAGAGAGATTCATGACACAGGAAACGGCAAGGGGGTTTTCTTTATTTGAGGAGGCACTGTTGGCTGCTGAGGCACAGGACCCGATGTAGAACAGTCCAGCAAGGTTGCGGCGGCTGTTCAGAATGCAATCCGGTGCTTCTGTGTCATGAGAAAAAAAGAGCTACTACTCAGACATCACTGGATTGTTTTCCAAGAGGGTAGATAGAACTGAATCAGCTAGGAACAAGGCATCTGTGCCATCAACGTCAGGCATGAGTGAAGCTGCAGGTTGCCCTCCGTCTCCTATTGCTGATGACCCTTCAGCTCTGCCATCTCCCACCTCCTCTCTCTCCTCCAGTCAGTGCCTCTTCTAACCTGTTTGCTCGATGCCAGCCTGTGCATGCCAGCTATTGTACCATGCTACTGTACTTTTCAAGGTGCTGTAAGATTAAAAATGTCTTATTTTCTGTATGTATTATTTGTGTGAAAAGTATTATAAAGTTACTACAGTACAGTACTACATAGCCAATTGCTGGCTGGGTACCTTCTTTGCTCTCACTTTTGGCATCAAGGAAAAATCGGCCCTAATTTATACTGTCCCCAAACATGGAACCAGGGCTCTGTATCACCATTTATGTGTCTAGTTTCATATGCTTTCGAGAGGACCATCACATTTCCTACTTGACCTGGGCATTTGGGATGTGTTGTCGGGGTGTTTCTGGGGGTTGGCTTACACCTCCAGAATTACGTGGGGTGGCTGCAGCAGGAGTGTGAAGTCAGACTGAGGCTGGAGCCCTGCCTAATCCTCTCATTAGCTGTGCGGCCTTGGGCAAGCAGGTTAACCCCCTGGAGAACAGACTTCCGAATCACTAAGACGGGGATTGTGCTACCCTCCTCAGGCCTAGGAGGATTAAAAAGGATGGCGTTAGTAAAACCACCTTGCCTCAACAGATAGCTATTAGCACACTGCCTGCCATGTCAGGGGCTACCTGGAAAGGGGGGATTTGGGAGAAGGTCTCCAGGTACTGGTGGAGTTGAGGAGGTGTCTTCTGGGGTGCGAAGGCTGCCCTGGGACATGGATCTGTTCTGATTCCATGACTGGAATACTGGATTTTTTTTTTTTTTTTTAAGAAAATTCAAGGAGAATTTGTAAAGGTGAATCACTGTGGGAAAAACTTCAAAACTGTCTCAGAACTGCATTCCTATCACCCACTGTCCCTATAAAGGGCACTACTGAATTCAAGATGTATGTATCAGTCCCCTCCTAAGTCCCAGGAGTAGAAATGATACCTATGCTTGATATCTCTGCTACTTGAACTGGTCCAGAGCGTGAGGCAAAAGAGCAAAGGCCTCCCAGTTTGTTTTAAGAAGTTAATAATGTATGTATGACCCTTACACATACAGATGCAACAGTCTTATAAAATAATATTAGTAAATCAGGTCCAACAGCATGTGAAAGAATAATACATTGGGACCAAGCAGGACCTATTCCAGGAATGCTAGGCAGGGTCAATGTTTGGAAATCTGTGACTACAAATTGCATTAGTAGGCAGCAAACAAATATTTCAATCAACTTGATGCCTGCATTTATGATGAGACAACTGTATGGACACAGAAAAATATCTGAAGAGCATGTACCACATGTTTACACAGATGGTCCCTGTGGGGCAGGAGCAAAGTGATAAGAGGGAGGCCAACTTTCACTTACCACTTCACATACTTGTGAACTGCTTCAATTTTTTAGAGTATTAATAAAAAGTATTTTAAGGTACATATTAATTTTCATCAATAAAAAAATTAAAATCCTTGGGACTTCCCTGCTCGTCCAGTAGGTAGGACTCAGTGCTTTCAGTGCTCAGGACCCAGGTTCAATCCCTGGTCAGGGAACCAAGATCCCGCAATCCACGTGGCATAACCAAAAAAAAACTTTAAAAATCCTTAGTCAAACATAAACAAAAGGATACCCTCTATCTCAAATCAACACCCAACATTAAACTTAAATGACAAAGTAAACATTCCCATGTAAGTGGGGTTCCTAACCATCACCACTGGGGCCTCCCTGGTGGCTCAGCAGTAAAGAATCTACCTGCAATGCAGGAGACACAGGTTCAATCCTTGGGTCAGGAAGACCTCCTGGAGAAGGAAATGGCAACCCACTCCAGTGTCCTTGCCTGGGAAATCCGACACAGTAGCCTGGCGGGCTACAGTCCATGGGGTCGTGAAAGAGTCAGGTGTGACTCAGCAACTAAACACCATCACCAGCATCACCATCATTATACAACATTTCCCCCATGCGTGCCAGTCAATATAATTAGTCAGCAAAATAAAAGAGTGTGCTTAAACTTTAGAGAGGAGGAGGCAAATTATTATTTGCTGGAAAACCAAGAATAACCAGTTTAAAAACTATTTGAATGAGAAAGAACTCAATAGCTCTTCTATGCAATAGTTTTCTTATCAGTATTCACCTATTCAAAAATACTATATAAAAAAGATCTGATTCACAATACAACCTCCCAAAAAACTCAAAACAACTACACATAAAATAATATGAAATGCGTACAAAGAAAACCATGGAACTTTACCAAAGGATGTAAAATCGTTAAGGAGTTAGATAACTTTCCTGTTTGGAAAGGCTTATTACTATAAGGATGGCAATCTTCTCTTCATATTCCTATAAAATGAATACAGTCTTAATTGAAATCTGCAAAATATTTGAGAACTTGTCAGCCTGATTCAAAAGTCTGTTCAGAAGAATAAATGTAGGAGAGTTGTGGGGAGACCATGAAAAGAGAGTAACTGGGCAGATGTTTGCACCATTGGATGTGAAAACTGCTTAAAACTACAATAAATAAAACCGTGAGGAACAGACACTGGTATAGAAGAGGCAACCCAAATACAGTATAAATGAGATTAGTCCATGACAAACAGCATTTGAAATTAGTGAGGAGAAGATGAATTCTTCTCAAAGTCACAGATGGGTTGGTGGTCCACACTCATGACTAGCTTTCATGTAATGTTTTAAAATTTAGTTGATAACACTTACAAATTAAACTTAAATGACAAACCTTGATTCCCTGATCACACTGAGGCTTGATTTCCCCAAGGTCACAACCAGCTGGGGCTTAGGAGAGCTGTTCTGCAGATCCTGGTCCTAAAACATTCCCAGCAGGGTACATAGGTTCATTTCGTTGCAGTGCATGTTGGCCCAGGCAGGCAACAAAGTTTGAGACCCTTGGGATATTCAGTGAATGATTTGGGGACAGAAGACAAGAAAGATGTAACAGCCAGTACGATTGGGAAAGCAGGGAAATGGGGACTCAGGCATGGCTGCTAGAGAGTGATTAGAAATAAAAATCAAAAGCCTGAAAAATGTCCACATCTTTTGATCCAGAAATCTGTTAGAAATGTACCCTAAGGAAATAATCCCAGCAGTGTGGGTTACACGTCAAGGTGTCCCAAGAATGTTCCCTACGGTGCTAATCGTAACAGTGAAACTTTGCAAACCTGTATGTCCAACTAAATGAACTGAAGAGGTGGTGAGATCATTTTTTAAATCTTATCTATCTTCACAAGTCGCCTAAAAGGAAGAGAAATTTAAAGCAGATTACAGAACAACCTGATCAAAATTTCCAATAAACACACACACAAAGGGAAACTACCTGCACAGTATGTACCTAAAGGTCAAATATATCAAAATGTTAACAGCTGTTGTTTCTGGGCGGCAGGACTGCAGATAATCTTTTGTTCTCTCATGATCGGCTTTATTTTCTAATTTTCTACCGTCATCTCATAGCACAGGTGAAATAAAAATTAAAAGTAATTAAAATAAATTATGCAGAGTTTTTAAATGGTTGAGAAAATACAACAGAAGATGAAGTAACCCATAGGCAAGCACCCCAGTTGCCAGCTGGGTCTCTGTGCTCAGGAGCACAGGCTAACTAGAGGCTGGGGGAGTCACCTACGGCGAAGAAGGTGGCTGAAGGTGGGGCTGCCCAGTCAGGCCCAGCATCGGGGTGGAAGAGCTGTGCCCTGGGGAGCAACTGGATCCACTCTGGAGTGGGGGGGTGTTGTGTATGTGAGTAGGGAGGAGTGGGGGAGGGGAGAATTCCCCGATGGGTATCTGAGACTCGGTATCACTGACCCGAGGCTGCCAGAGAGCTTGGTCCCGAGCTGCAAAGAAGAACCTGCCGCTCACGTTTCCTCCTCGCCATCTGGTCGCTACTCAGGGTGCAGCTCACCCAGAAACCCATCCAGGTAGGGGTGGGGATACAGCGCTGGAAGGCCCCTGAAGCCCTGGCAGCAGGACCCCTGCGATCTGGTCCCCACTGTGTGGCACCTGCTGTGTCTCAGTTGCCACCTCTGCGGCGTGGGCATGAGAGTGCCCCGGCCCTGTTTTTCCATGGGCCCCGTGGCTGGGAGGGCAGGGTGACAGCGTAGTTCAGCATAACACAGGCTGCTTGGAGGGCCCTGGGCCCGGGGCCTGGCTCTGCCGCTGGCCTGGCTTGGTGTTGCTGGCCAGGGCCTCTCCGCGCCCTCTCTGGGCTCGGGCCCTCGGTTGTCCCACCTGGACCTAAGATGTGAACAGCGTGGAGAGGGCGCGCCTGGCAGGGGTGGTCAGTCACACCGGCTCTTGCCGGGGCTCAGAGAGAAGGCTAAAGAAAAGCCAGGGGACTGAAACTGGAATTGAGCCATCGTGGCCACGCCTGGACAAGTAATCCCACACGCACATGCTGCCTGGCCTTACCGCCCTTCCTGAGGGTGGACGGGTAGGCGACAAAACTCTAAGCAGCCTGTGTTATGCTGAACGACGCTGTCACCCCCGCCTTCCCAGCCACTGGGGCCCATGGAAAAACAGGGCCGGGGCACTCTCATCCCCACGCCACAGAGGTGGCAACTGAGACACAGCGGGTGGCACACAGTGGGGACCAGATCACAGGGGTCCTGCTCCCAGGGCTTCACCCCTCCTCCACCCCACTCGACCAAACTTTGCAGAAAAAGCACCAGGTCTGGTCCCCCAAGAGTGCTAACACAGAAGTGAGGCCGGAAGGAATCAGAGACTGAGCAGACAGCGGAGGACTCAGCGAGGGTGTCCAGCTACCAGAAAGGGTCCTTTCTCCACTTTGTGGATCCCGGGCCTGGGTTGAACTACAGAGGCTGGTACAGAAGGATGCAGAGCTGGGTGGGCCAGGACTGTAGGGAGCCAGGAGACCCCCTACCCCTGCTCAGACCACCTACCTGCCTGGGACTGATCATCTGCCAAGAGATCAGGGTCCCCACACAAAAGCCTATCAGGTTGAATCCAATTCCTGGCCTGGCCTGTCAGCCACCCTCTTCCCCCGGGCAACCCTGCTACTCTCAGTGACACCCCTATGGATGGGGAAGGTAGCAGGTCTGTGCCCTTGACCCCACTGCTCCTAGCCTGGAATGTTCTCCCCTTGGCCAACCCTACCTATCCTTCATCCACACATTCTTCAAGTGCTTCCTGGTGCTGTGCCCAATGCCAGGTGTGAGGAGCCTGTATCCTGAATGACTGCAAGTCCAGGGGGAAATGGGACCGGAGCCATGAGCCCACAGAGCCCCCTAAGAGGCTTGCAAAAGTATTTGGGGGGAAGATAGCTGGGAGCTCACAGAGCAGATGACTCTGGAGTGGGTCCTGAAGGATGTGCAGGAACACAGCAGGGCAGCCTGTGCAAAGGCCTAGGGACAAGCTTTTGTTGCCCGAACAAAAATGGTGGTGGGCCTCACAGGACAAGCAACCTGGGCCTGGCATCTACAGAGGTGGGGGTGAGGATGGTGGGAGCTCCCTGCAACAGAGGATTAATGTGGTGAGGCTTAAATGAGGATCTGTGCCAAGAACTGTCATAGGTAAGAGGTGCCACTGGAAGGGCTGGGGCGACCACTGTGTTGTGACAGTTCTGAGGACCATCTGTCCAGATGGGAACCCCAACCCACACATCGTTCAAGCTACAGGCCAAATTCCGTTATCAAAAACATACCCTGGCATTCCTCCTCTCAGCCATGCTAAGGTATCATTACCCCCATTTTACAAAAGAATCAGAGGCTCAGCAAGGCTCCACGCTGGTCTGAGGCCAGAGCTGGGAAGTGGAGCCCAGGTTTCTGCTGATGCCAAGGGCTGCAGGCTTTGCCCCTGACCCTGTCTCTCCGAGGTGGTAGGAGTGGGTGTCCTCACCTACCCAGGGTACAAGCTGGAAAAGCAGCCTGGGCAAAGGAAGGGACAAGGGACACTGTCTGGGCAGAATGGTCATGGCAATGATAGACCACATCTCCCTTGGGTAGTGTGACAGGATCGAGCCCAGCCTGCCCATCGACCTCCAGGGAAAGCGGTCCTGAGACCATGCTGGCTTTTAGTGCCACCTAACAGTCCAGGCAGGGGGGCCTGGTAAGGCCTGTGGGACCAGGTTTCCTGGCATTCTATGAGTCCTGCCCTCCATCTGGTCCTGGAGCTCTGAGGCTGCCAACAACCTTCATCTCTCCTGTCTAGGCCCACCCCACCCCCAAAGAAAGGGACTGTCCTGGAAAGAGACTCTCAGTGGACAGCTCAAAGGCAGTGAGGGCATCCTGCCATGTCCCTGACTTCTGGACCTCCCAGGAATGGAAGGACATCAGAGCCTGAGCGTGGGGGCTCTTAGGGATCCCTGTCTAATGACAGGGACCTCCTAGTCAGATAGGTTTCAGGGGGGCAGTGAAATAGCGAGCAGCCTGGAGTCAGAGGCCAGGTCTTCAGTCCCTGGCTGGGTGACTTTAGCCAAGCTGCTCAGCCCCATCTGTAAAGTGAGGATAAAAGGATTCTCCTGTTACAAGGGCACAGTGAGGATTAAATGAAAATGTTCCTGAAACCGCCCACCATGGAGCCTGGCACGCACTCGGTAGACGTTCCATTCCTGGCAGAAGGATGTGGGCCAGTTCCTGAGTTCATACAGCAGCCCACACTAGGCTGCTGATGGAGGCGGAAAAGCTTATCCCCAGCTTGGGCGGACCCTGCACACCCCCCCGCCCCCAGGGTGGCCGGCCCCACCCCTGCCCCCAGAGAGGTGAACAAGAGCCACACTTACTTGAGGATGTCCTTCTTATTGAAGAAGGTGCAGTCCTGTGGAAGGAAAACACGCATACAGTCGGCTGTATGGGCCCCGGGCTCCTTTCTTCCTCGCTCAGAGCCACACAGGCACAGCCACCAGCCCTGCTGCCCGGGCCCATTGAGGGGAGCAGTCTCGTGGGGCCACCAACCGCCTCCTGAAACTTCTGACCTGAGCCAGGGAGCTGAGTGTCCAGCATGAGGGGCTGGGAGGCACACATGGGGGGAGGGCATTTGGGTGGGGGAGCCGATGGAGAGTTCCAAGGTGGATGCCATTGATTTGAGGGGCCGGGGGATACCCTGCGGGAGAGGGGAGTGGCTGGGAGACGCTCAGGAGACCAAACAGGAGTGAGGACCGACAGGGCGTCGCACTGCCCAGCTGCAGGGCCAACATCCACGCGGCGGCCCCCAAGGATGGTGCCGCGAGGAGCAGTGGGTGGTGTGTGTCCTGAGAGGCAGCGGGCAGCAGCCCCCTGCTCAGAGGCTGAGAGTTCCAGGCACACTGACTGGGGAAGCCCCAGCATCTAACTGCATCTGTAGCCACAGGAACAGACGGGGCTAGAGAAGGCAGTGGAGAGGCTGGCTTGTGGGGGAGGAGGATGGTGGGCAGGGGGGAGCTGGCAGCATCTGGACGGAGGCTGGGGTGGAGGCTTCCCCAGGTAGGCATGACTCAGGGTGGGGGCAGGACTCGGTCCAGAGGTCACCCAGATTGTAAACTCTTCTTGGGGGTCCTGCCTTTGTCTGGATAACCTGACCCCCAGTCATGCCCCTGTCCACAGCTCAGCCAGTCTGGTGATGACAGGTACTATGCCAGGCCTGATGGGAAGTATGGAGGGAAAAGGACCCAGCACTTCACAAAACACCCAACCATGAAGGGCTTTTGTGCTTATCCCCTGCCGTCTGGCTCCTCTGCCTTGGCCTGTTGTTGGAGCATGAGGGAGCCCAGAGCCGGAGGGCCTCCTGGGCAAGCTGACCACAGCTGGCTCTGATGAGGGGCTAATGGCCACAGCCCAGGTGTGCAGACAGCCAGGCTTGCACCGGGTGAGGCCTGGAGCCCCGGGCCCTGGGGCAACTATACAGCACGTTGAGAAGGATCCAAGGAAGCAGGCCCACAGGAGGCACATCTGGGGTTTCCAGTGGCGCCTGAAGGAGAGCCAAAAAGGGAGGCTTGGTGGTAATTTCCAGGCCCCACTAGTCTGTCCTGAGCCACTTGCTGTTCTGCAGGAGTTACACTAAGGACCCTCACGCTGCCTGGCTCTTCTGAGAAACACAGGAGCTTCTGCTGGGGAGGCAAGGCTTTGCTTTCAGCGATGGCTCCTCTGTAGGGTCTAGAAGAGGCTCAGGCTGGGGAAGCAGTGTCCCCTCCACACCCCACGTGGGCAGAGACTTCCCTGCCCCACAGGCCTAAGACTCAGACAGGATGGAAACCACGTGGGCTGATATTTCAGGAGACCCCAGAAACCTGAAACAGGCAGCAAAGGCCGCCCAGCTGGGTCTTCCAAGTACAGACTTCTGTCAGCCCCATAGCTGCTTCTGCGGCCTGAAGCTCCCCAGCGAGAAGGGTCGGGGTGCTTCCAATCAGCACGGTGGGGGTGTCAGGGGTGAATGTGGAAGAGGCCGGTTCTGCTCTCTCCTCCCCTGCCTATCCTCTTCCCTTCCCCTCCCCTCCCCTCCCCTCTCTTTTCTCCTCTCTCCAATCCCCTGGGTTGGAAAGGAAGTGTCTGGGTCTTGATGTGTGAGTTTTATTGGTAACAGATGGGAAAGCTTCTCACATGACCCTAGTCCCTTATTGCAACTACTTCCATCTGTCCACATCAATGGTCCTCAAGATGTGGTTCCTGGACCAGCAATATCACCATCTCCTGGGGACTTAGTGGAAATTTAGACTCTTGGGCTTCTCTCCAGACCTACAATCAGCAACTTTGGGAGGGTGGGGCCCAGAAATCTGCATTTAGAAAAGTTTCTTCTCATGATGGTGATGCCTGATAAAGTGTGAGGGCCTCTGCTCTAGAGCAGAATCACTTGGGGACTGCTTAACTCCTGCGTCCTCTCCCATCACCACCAACAGACCCCAGATCAATTATGACAGAGTCCCTGAGGGTGGATCCGGGCATCAGCAGTTTTCAAAGTCATCAGATGACTGCAACGTGCAGCTGAGAACCACACCACAACCAGTCCGTGATTATCACGGGCTGGTCAGTAGGTGCTCTGAATGTCCAGTTTTGTTTCGTTCTCATCACTAGCATGAATGGGGTGGGGAGCGAGGCATTACCTTCCCATTCTGTGGATGGGAAAACTGAGGTTCAGCAAAGTTGAAGAGCTTGCCCTAAGTCGCACACACAGACCAAGGGCTGGGCTGGAACTCAGGCTTCTTGACCACTGCACGCTGACAGGAAACAGCCGCAGGCCACCCAGGCCAGTCCGATACCCACCTTTCCATCTCCTGCTTCCGCTGTGTATTCCCATATGATACACGGTACATGCGCAATACAGATGAGGGGATGAGTGACCAGACTTTTCCACATAAACCTTCCTTCCACAGCAGTTACATTAGCAATTCACTGGCTGGGGAATATCTCACTGAAGGCATCGGCCCTGCCTCATCTAACCTTTCTCCTCTTTCTGAACATTTAGACACGGCCATTTCTAGGTTTTTACCATTACCATTAAAGCTGCCATGAACCTGCTCACAGAGTTATGTTTTGCTCTTCCGTCTGTTGACTTACTTCCCTGGAACTCATCCCAGGGAGGCAGCTCATGGAGGAGGAACACAGCAGGTGCCTTAAAAGCTTCTCAGGGCTCTGAGCAGTCTGGCAGCGGAAAAGGGTTAATAGTCAGATTCAACTTCTCATCTTGCTTTGGATCCTTAGGCAAATCAGTCTCCTTTTGGAACCTCAGTGTCTGTGTCTGTAAAAATGGGATACTGCCTCTCTGAAAGGGGCAGTGAGAGAAGCAAACAAGCTAAGGTGCAGGATACAGGCCACAGTTGATGGGGCTTCCCTCCCCATTTTGGACACTCCATCCAGTGTCCCATGTCCCAAAGGCATCCCTTCAGAGCCCGCGGCTCTGTGTCTGCCCTCATCCTGAAGACAAAACAAAAACCCTGCCCACCTCCATCTGCTCAGCTACCCAGGGGGTTAGCGCCACAGCTCTGCAGGACCTCTTCCTTATACTCCACTGAGAACAGATGTCACTGCTTGGCCCCTGCCAGTTCACAGGGATGGGTCTTCAGGGAAGAGTTCCAGCTCAGGTTAGGGTCACAAAGGGTAGTAGTGAGGGATGGAGGGGTATAATTCAGGCGAGCTGGGCCCTCAGGACTCTGGCAGCAGAAGGCAGGGCAGGCCGGGCTTTCATAGTAGAAGTGCAAATGTTAGGACAGTTAAGGCTGGAGTTCCTCCTCCAAGCCTCTACTCACGCTGCTCTCCCAATCTGGACTGCCTTCTCCACCTTGTTCAGCTTACCCAAATCCTTTCCATGTTCCAGAGCTCAACTCAGGAGTACTTTGTCCAGGTAGCCTCCCTGCTGGTCTACCTATGCCAGTGGTCCTAAGCCAAACCACAGCCAGTCCCAGCTGGAGTGGGTTCTCCATAGGGCTCTGCCAGCGCAAGCCTGGGCACCACCCAGCCGACCACCACACAGCTCAACTAATCCCCACAAGAACCCTTGACACGAGCACAGCAGAGCTAGTATCATTCCCGTTTGAGAGCCGCAGACACTGAGACCCAGAGGACAGTGGCTTACTAAAGTGTACAGAACTACAGCCCCTCCATGACTTCAAGCCAGGACCTCAGAATCGCTGGAGTTCCT
The DNA here is from genome assembly GCF_029407905.1 of Bubalus kerabau. Lineage (NCBI taxonomy): Eukaryota > Metazoa > Chordata > Mammalia > Artiodactyla > Bovidae > Bubalus > Bubalus kerabau. Next base: position 31,111,685 of record NC_073642.1, read on the forward strand.
TCCCTTCCTTAGAGCTATGCTTTAACAAGTATTCGTCCAAACGTCTATTCATTCAATGCTCTCCACTGCCTTTTCTGTACCTGAGCGGGAGACACACAGGAAACGGGGTGGAGAGTAAACACTGATGACTGGGTATAAACCATCCTGTGGCCACAAGAAGGGCTGGGGGAAGGCATCAGGGAGCCTGTCTCAGGAGGGTGAGGCCTGGCATGGACAGAAAGATGGGTCATACTGGGCTGCTGAAGAAGTGAGGGGAGGGCACCAGGAGAACAAGGCCAGAGGTGAGGCCATGCTTGGCTAGAAGCCCTTCGGTGTGCCTGGAACTTGGGGTGCTAGGGGAGGGGTGAAGAATGAGTCTGGAGGCTGGCTGATCCCAGGCTAGGCCGGGGTGAGCTTTGCTCTGCACTCTGCTTATGCTATTATCCCAAGACACTGCGGAATTCCAGGGGGAGGAGAGGGTCACACCCATGTTTTAGAAAGATCCAGCACATCTTTGACCCTGCATTTCTGCTCCAGGCATGCACAACCGAGAGATGGACAGCTCCCTAGGGCCTCCCACAGCAGTAGAGGGTTGGATAATATGTGTACAGTGCAACTCTGGGCCCAGGAATTCTTTTTTAAAGAAAAACTTGCTTTACAATGGGGATGCATGCTGTGTCTGTTGAAAGAAAATGAGAAGGAGGGAAGGGAATGGAGTAAGAACCTGAGGGACTGTGGTAGCAGCGTGTGGATGGAAATTACATCTTCAGTTCACTTGAAACTGAGAGGCCTGGCCCCTTTCCGGTTGTGGAGATGGAGAAGGGGGTCCCCAGGTGAGCCCCCAAAGAGGCTGAGTCACAGGACTTGTTCTTGACTGAAAACATGGGCCACAGCAGGGCAAAGTGTCAGACCAGCTGGAGGAGCAGTGGAGGGTCCTGGGGAAGGCAGTGGGCCCTTGGCAGTTTGAGGGGTCGGGGTGGGGGGTTGGATCTGGAAGGCGGAGAGGTGGTCTAGGGAGACACCTGAACTTTGGGGATCAGGACTGGGAAAGAGGGCAGGAAACGCTGGGGATCAGCTGGGGAGGGATGGCTGTTACTCGGGGTCACCCCCAGCGGCCCTGGCTGGCCCTGGCCGGCTGGAGAGTCTCAGAGAGGGAGACGCGGGGCTCTCCGGTTTCACAGCTCTCACTTTTCCCACCGAGCTCAGCCTCTGGCAAAGGATCAGAACCCAGCACTTATCCTGACTCCGAAGGGTAACTCAACGCCAGGCTGGACTGAGTGGGAACCCAGGTTCCCCACCCCCATGAGGGGACTCTTCTGAGCGTGGCCTACCTGCTTGCTTGGCCCCACCTGCAGGTCTTTACCCAAGCGGTCCCCTCGGCCTGGGAGGCCTCTTCCGGCCCTGATGAGCAAAATCCTACTGATCTTTCAAGGGTCTGTGCAAGTGCTGTCTTATTTCCAGATCTACCATTCAAAGCAAAGCTCCCCTTCCCTCCAGGTCTCCCACTGCCCCCTAGAGCCCTCCCCTAGAGCACATTCACCGCCTGCCTCTCTGGAGGTGACGGTCTGTTTCTGCAGACAGCGAGGGCCTTAAGGACAAGAGTACACACAGCCCCCAGCCCCAGTGAAGGACTGAGCCTTGAATTCACAAGTCAAATTCTTGTGTGAAATTTGACTGCACAGGGTACTGACTGAATGGCTCCTCAGCCTTTGTTTACTCTCCTATAAAACAGGGCTAATAATCCTGCTCTCAGTGATGATCAAATGACTTGATGCATAGAGAGCATTCATTGCAGCGCTAGGTACACCGAAGGCATTCCACCGATGTGGCGTCCCCCACTCCTTCTCAGAGACTCACGTGGAGCTGAGAAAGTACTGTTATTGACAACCAGCGCTTCCAGGAGCAAAAGGGGTGCCCACATCAGAGGACCCATACTTCAAGCTTGATTCTGAAATGTTCACGAAGGCAAGGGGCAGCCATGGAGACCCTGCTGGTGTTCATCTCCCCCAGTCATGCTTCACATAGGCTACAATATTGTCTAGGCCCCTCTGCCTGGCAGAGCCTGGAAAGAAGCATCAAAGTTGGGCCTGGGAGGATAAGCGAGACCATCTGAAGACTGAGGAGCAGCATCCCAGAGAATGTGCAAAAAAGAAGCAGGAAAGAGCCCGGTGTGTCAGAGAAGGAGGATGGCTCTGCTGTGGCTGCAGTGTGCAGGGCAGGAAAAGAGCCTCAGCAGGCTGGCTAGGGTTCTGGGCAAGTCAGGAGTTTGTGCTCCATCCTACAACCACAGAAAAGTTTGCACATAGGTGGGAGGGCACTGGGATATGATCTGGACAGCTCCCCAACTCTGGAAGCAGAGGGACCTAGGAGGGGTCTAAAGGGGTGGTTGCTGGGGCCTAAGGGAGCTCGGAGAGGTGACCATATAAGACTGGTACCTGGCTTGACTTCTTGTGCAATTACTTCCATGCTGGGGCCAGAGGGAAAGACCCCAATAGGTAACAAGACATCCCCAACCCAGAATCGTATTTGAGTACTGACGCGCTTCACTTCCAACCCAGCTCATTTCTGCTGTACAGACTCACTCTCCTCGGCGGCTTCCCGGGTTTTGAGGGGTGGGAGAGTCCTCCCTCCAGCCCACGTTTAAGGACTCCATCTCAGCGCCAATGTGGGCTCTGGGATGAGTGGTCGGGAAGGGGTCTGGGTCCAGACTGGGGCCAAGAGCAAGAAGTCTGAATGAGAGAGAGGAAAGGGGAGCAGAAAGAGACACGCCTGCGAGAATCTTCTAACTGGAAAGCTCTCTCATTCCTTGAGTGGGGAAACTGAGGCTTGGAGAAGTCACCGGCCCAAGGTCACGCGTCGAGCTGAAGGCAGAGCAAGGTTTGAACCTGGTAAACCGGCTTTCGGGAGGCCTCGGCAAGCGACGGAAAAAAGAAAGGAGGGAGACCAAGGGCGCCGCTTCGGGATCCGGGGGCGGCCGGACTCACCTGGTAGTTGTCCAGCTGCTCTTCCGTGAAGATGGTCTGCTTGTTCCCCATGGTGGCCGCGGCGGCGTCGCTCGCCCGCCCGGGTGCCGCCTCCCATCCGCGGCCGCCGGAGCCCCGCGCCCGCGGCCCTCGCCAGCCCCGCGGCGGGCAGCTTCCGACGGCCGCCGGACCCGCCGCCCCGCCCAGCCACGCCGCGCCGCGCCCCGCAGCCCACCGGAGGGGGCGGGGCGGGGGCCTGGGAGGCGGGGAAGCGGACCCGGAGCGCGGCGACTCCGCCCCGCGGCCGGGAGAGGGCGGGCGCCCGGCTCCCGGCTGCCGCGCGCCCCGGGCCCGCCAGGGGGCGGCCTGGCCTCGGGAGGCGCTGCCCGGTCCGTCTGGCGCCCGCGCCCGCGTCGGCTGGGCGGACCCGGGAACTTCCGGCCGCCGAGAGTCCAGGGGACGCGGGGCTGAGGGTGGCGGGCCCGGACCGATCCATTTGAGGGGTGCAGTGGGGGCAAGTGGGTGATCTTGGCTCCCCTGCAGCTGGGGCGCAGGGTGTCAGCGCGGAGCAGGGGAGAGCCCTGGACTGTGAGTGCGTGCAGGGCCCAGTTCTGCCAGCATCTCATAGCCTGACCTTGGGCCCAGCCCCTCCGGGGGAAAAGGAGGGAGTCTATCGAGATGACCTCTAAGGTCTCTCCTGGCCTGATCTGGCCTTTGACCATGGCCTGGGCAGAGTATCTCAGGCCTTCTGGGTCCCTTAGGGAGGAGGACAGGATTTACTTGTCTTTCTTTGAGCCTTTGGATCCAAACGTGGGACTTGAGGGGGTTTAAAAGACTGTGTTTAGAGGCTTATTGTGACAAAGGCCAGGGTGTCTTCCGGGGCTTTTAAAGAAATGCCATCCACCGCAGCAAATGGAGCCATCGCTGACTAGTTACCTTTTATGGGTCCAGCTCACACGCTGGTTATTTCTAATCCCAGGACAGCTGATTCTGTAGGTACTGTCTCCATTTTACAGGTGAGGAAACTGAGGCTGAGAATCGTTCCGTAACGTGCCCAGGGTTCCACGGCTGGGAGGTAGCGGAGCCTGAGGTGGCCTCCCGCACTGACTCAGCCCACACCTGGACTTCGATGAGAAGGCCAGGGCTTCATGCTTTAAAATAGGTGGTTTGTGTCTTTAACCCCTGAGAGCAGGGCAACAGAACCACTTGGGAGGCTCCACCCCCAGAGCGTCTTGATTTAGTTCTCCAGGGGTGAAGAAGGTGGGCGGGCAACCAGTTCCCAGGTGATGCTGATGCTGCTGGCCCTGGCTTTGAGTTGCTAAGGCTGAAGGTCCGGGTTCCAATAGGAGCAAGGATCTAAGTTTGGCAGATGACCCCTGGTATTTCTACATTTTCCTTTTGTATCTGAGGTTCCTGGTTGGGGTTTTCTGACACTATTTTGCCACCCTCTGGTGAAAGGAGCAGCCATCAGCTAAACAGACAAGCCTCCCTGTTGATAGGATAAGAGTCATCAGAGGCATAATCAATTGCTATCAGATGGGCAGGAAACAATTCAGAAGCCCAGGGGACGGCTGACCAGCCTTCAGAGACTGCCTCACCATCCATCATTTATATTGGACATTTATAGTGGACAGCTGTGGGAAAGAAGGTCATATCTGTGACCAGAGATTCAGAGAATGTGGAACTTTAGAGCAGAGACAGGCCTTTATAAGATTCTTTCCATCTGTAATTCCTCTTTCTCCCACATTAGCGTTGAGGAAACGGAAACCTTTTCTGAACCACACAATCACTATTAACAAGCATCTTAGATTCCCCCTTGCCCACCAAGAGGCCAGAATTCTGGGTGCTCACATCCTGCTCTGATACATTCTTTTACAGTTGTGAACATGATACTCATTTTCATGCCAAGTATTCCTGGCAGAAAAGCCAGAACTTCTACAAAGAGGACTGTGTTTTCAGTCTGGGAGTCCCTCCTCTCACAGGTGATAAATAGAAGCAAGCAACCTGAGGAGAATACTCCATTAAATCCTTTGTGCTCACTATTGCCATTGCCCTAAAAGAGCCCCTCTCTTTTGAACTATTACAGCAATGCTGTGAGGAGGGGCATGGCATATAATTTCCTAGTTACAGATGGGAAACCCAAGGGTCAGTAAGGCAAAGTGACTGGCCCAATACCACTCAGCTGGGAAGGGGCAAAGCAGGACTCTCCCCTCTTTCTCTGATTCCATATGGTGCTTCTGCTGCTTCCAGCTGTTGGGTGTGGTCCCTGAAAAAAAATTGTTTGAGGGGAGGATGGAGGGAGGGAGAAGAACTGATTATCTACTCTGCATCTAGGATTGTGTTGGATACTTTACTGAATAAGATTACTCCATGAACACCTCTTAAGTCTACAGAGTTTGACGTTATTATCCCATTTCACAGATGAAGAAATAATCTCAGAAAACGTGACTTGCCCAAGGTCATGTAGCTGGCGATGGGTGGATTTAAATCTGGGTCCTGGCTGTCTTGATCACACTGTCTAGGGGCAGGGGAACATGTGCTTACTGAAGTTTAAAGGGGGCCAAGTCCTAGGCAATTGCAGTCTTTGTAAATGATGTAACATCAGAAGGTAGCAACAAGGAGTAGTTTAGGGGTTCTTGGCACTTTGTAGAATTTGGAAGAAAAACAGGAGGGATAAATGCTACAAAATGCCCAAGGAGTAACTAGACAGGAGTTAAAGGTCTGAGTAAATACAAGAAAACATGGATTTCTTTCCTTCTTTCCAAGGTCCTTCCTCATTGACTAGCTATTCTTTGTGCTGAAATGTCTTTGATCTGCAGGTTGTTAATCTATTAATAGGACTTAGAATCTAAGTGGGTCTTTATGGGAGAGATGAGGTGCTCTGGGCCCAGGGCCGGGGCAAGAATATTGCCTACAGTAAATACATGACTGAAGTGACTTAGCAGGTCACCTACTGCTACTGCTAAATCACTTCAGTCGTGTCCGACTCTGTGCGACCCCATAGATGGCAGCCCACCAGGCTGACCCATCCCTGGGATTCTCCAGGCAAGAACACTGGAGTGAGTTGCCATTTCCTTCTCCAATGCATGAAAGTGAAAAGTGAAAGTGAAGTCACTCAGTCGTGTCTGACTCTTCGCTACCCCATGGACTGCAGCCCACCAGGCTCCTCCGTCCATGGGATTTTCCAGGCAAGAGTACTGGAGTGGGGTGCCATTGCCTTCTTCGTTTAAGTACCTTTAAAATCCTTGGAGGCATCCTTGATTCCTCTCTTCTCCTCACACCCCACACTTGGTCCATTAGCACAGCCTATTATGTCTAGAAGCCAGCCGGTCTACAGCCAACTCTGTAGCACTTCATCACTATCTCGTTGTCCAAGTCCCCCTCATCTCTCTCCTGGATTACTGTGGTAGGTTACATCGTGACATGAGTAAGCCAGTTCATCAAAACCAGGTTCAGTGTTGCAGTGGGTTAATTATTTTTTTTAATTACTTACTGAAAGGTTGTTGAATCACGCGAATACACTGGGATTCTTGGCCCCCGGAGGAGAAGAATTCAATCTGGGGCCAGAGACGAGGCTTGATCGCTCAGAGCTTTTGTGTAATAAAGTTTTATTAAAGTATAAAGGAGATAGAGAAAGCTTCTGACATAGGCATCAGAAGGGGGCAGAAAGAGTACCCCCCTGCTAGTCTTTAGCTGGAGGTTATATAGTCACTAGCAGTCTGTTAATGAAAGAAAGGAATGTCTTAAAATTCAGAATGGCACCAGGCCCCTCACCCATAAGATGCATTTTGGGATAATCTTGGCACCAAATGGTTTATCCTGGGCCATAAAATGATTAACTTGAATCTTGAAGAAGGGCAGACCATTATACAAATAGTTTCATTTACATAGATTAGGGGAACAATATCTGAGTATAACATACTGGTTTGTCAAGTAGGTTCTGGGCCAAGAGGTAGAACCGACTTGGAGACAGAGTTTGGGGTAAAGGCATAGTACATTAGCATAGCTTAAGACAAACATTTCCATAAGAAAAAGGCATTGGTTCTCTCTAGGCTCAAGAATAGCTAACTTCAGGCGAAACCAGGTATCATTATGGCAACACAGTATTTTAAGAGAAACCTCCCTTTAAATTTGTATAGAGAAGGAAAAAAATATTGTTAGTTTCCTCCTGACGCTTAAGAGAGATAAAAATGTCTGACACTTGCAGGCTATTTTTTTCCTCCTTGAGAATTCCAGACCCCTCTCTCCTTCGGGACCCTTAGATTTCCTATCAACCTGCCTAGGAAATGACTCTCTCATTACTGCATATTTAAAAATACTTGTAGGAGATCACATGCACATTTTTTAAAACTTTTTATTTTATATTGGAGTATGGCCAATCAACAATGTTGTGACAGTTTCCGATGGACAGAAAAGGGGACTCAGTAATATACAATACATGTATCCATTCTCGCCCAAACTGCCCTCCCATCCAGGCTTCCACACAACACTGAGCAGAGTTCCCTGTGCTTAAAAAAAAATGAAGAAATGCCATTTGCTTCACTTTTAATTTCTAAATGGTAAATCTTGATAACCTCCATGAACAAAATCTGGAATCCTCAATTTTTAAGATGAAAAATAGTCCTGAAACCAAAATGTTTGGGAATTGTTGTATGGTTCAGCAAATTTTTTCTGTTAAGGACCAGATGAGAAGTATTTTAGGCTTTGCAGACCACACAGTCTTGTCCCTGTTCCATCTACTCACCTCTGCTGTGAAAGCAGCTATACACACAAATGGGCCTGGAAGTGTTCTAGTAACACTTTACTTACGGACACCGAAATGTGAAATTTCATATGATTTTCATGTCTCACGAAGTAGTATTCTTTTGATTTTTGTCAATCATTTAGAAAAACGTAAAAGCAATTCTTAGTTCACAGGCTGGCCAAAAATAGGTGGTGGGCTGAATTTTACCCCCGGCTCCCAGGTTATAATTTGCCAACCCCTCCCCATTCTGCTTCCCAGGTGGCTCAGTGGTAAAGAATCCACCTGCCAAGGAAGTCCCCACAATAGCTCCTTTGCATTCCCATGCAAAATTTAGAATCATCTAGTCAGGGGGCTTCCCTGGTGGCTCAGTGGTAATGAATCCACTTGCCGATTCAGGAGATTCGGGTTCGATCCTTGTGTGGGGAAGATCCCCTGGAGGAGGAAATGGCAACCCACTCCAGTATTCTTGTCTGGGAAATCCCATGGACAGAGGAGCCTGGTGGCTTACGGTCCATGGGGTGGCAAGAGTCGGACACATCTGAACGACTGTGCATGCACACACTCCCTATTCTAGCAGGTTCAAACCTATAACAGACATATCAGTTCAACTGGAATGTTCAGACAATATAACAACTTTCTCATGGCTTCTGTACGTGACCCCTGAAGGCTACTCTCAACACAGCAGCCAGACTGGTCATCACATCTTGGCTCTTCTCTGCTGTAAAGCCTTGAGTGACTTATCTCATTCAGTAGAGATCCAATGGCAACCCATTCCTAGGGATGGCGGAACCTGGTGGGCTGCCATCTATGGAGTCGCACAGAGTTGACCACAACTGAAGCAACTTAGCAGCAGCAGCAGCAGAGAAGCCAAAGTCCTTCTCATGGCCTGGAACACCCTACATGACCTGCTGCCCCATCCCTCTGACTCAACTCCTGCTGTCCCCCTCATCCTGCTCTAACCTGTCACTTAAAAGCTAAGCCTGCTCTTTCCTCAGGGCCTTTGTACTTTCTGTTTTCTCTGCCTGGAATGCGCCACACCCCGCAGCCACTTAGCTCACTCAAATACCGCTTCTCAATGAAGTCTTTATTTTCTTTTTTCATAACAGTTTTATTACTATAATTAATATACCATGCAATTCACCCATTTAAAGTATACAGTTCAGTGAGTGGGCTTTAGTATATTTACAGAAATGTGCAACCCTCATGATGGTCAGTTAGAACATTTTTCATCACCCCAAGAAGAAACCTCAGACCCATTAGCAGTCATTCCTCATTTCTCCCTGGTTTCCTCAACCCTCCCCACCTATTTATTTTCTGTCTCGATGTATTTGCTTATCCTGAACATTTCATGAAATTAGATGGAATGGTTAAATGGAATCAGATACTATATGCTCTTTTGTTACTGACTTCTTTCCCTGAGTATAATGCTTTCAAGATTCATGTTTTGGAACTGCATTCCTTTTTAGGGTTGAATGATATTCTCTTAAATGGACATACCGCATCAATTAAAGGACATTTGGATGTTTCACTTCTTAGCTAATAGGAATAATGTTGCTATGAACAATCATGTACAAGTTTTTGATGGACATGTTTCCATTTCTCTTGGGTAAATACCCAAGAGGGAATTGCTGGGTCATATGGTAACTCTGTTTAACTATTTAAGAAAGTGCTGGACTGTTTTCCAAAGTGGCTGCACCATTTTACATTCCCACAAGCAGTGTTATCAGGGTTCCAATTTCCCACATCTTCTCCAACACGTGTTATTACCTGTCTTTGTGATTACAACTCTCCTAGAGGGGGATGAAGTTGTCTCTCCTTGCATTTTCTTAAAGGCTAATATAAATAAAGCCTTTCTTGATCATTCTATTTTATTTATTTTTTTTAATTATTATCATTTGTATTATTTTTTTATTTTTGACCGCACTGGCTCTTGGTTGCTGTGTGCGGGCTTTTCTTTAATTGTGGTGAGTGGGGCTGCTCTCTAACTGTGATACATGGGCTTCCATCTGCAGTGGCTTCTCTTGTTTGTGGAGCACACACTCTAGGGCCCATAGACTTCAGCAGTTGCGGCACATGGGCTCAGCAGTTGTGGCCTATGGGCTTAGCAGCCCCATGGCATGTGGCATCTTCACAGAGCAGGGATTGAACCCATGTCCCCTGCATTAGCAGGCGGATTCTTAACCACTGGACCGCAAGGGAAGTCCTGATAAACCTATTTTAAATGCCAACCTCTCCTTCCTACTCTAACCTGCTTCCCTGCTTTATTTTTCTAGAGCGCTTATTTCACTTGTTTATTTGTTGTCTCTCTCCTCCCCAGGGGTAAACTCCAGGAGGCATGATTTTTGTCTGTTTTGTGCTCTGCTGTATCCTCAATGCCTGTAGAAGCTCTATCCAATGGATACAGAGTGCAAGCCACGTATGTCATGTTAAACTTTCTATTAGCCACATTGTATTTATTTTTCTTTCTTTAATATAAATTTATTTAATTGGAGGCTAATTGCTTTACAATTTTGTAGTGGTTTTGCCATACATTGACATGAATCCGCCACGGGTGTACGTGTGTTCCCCATCCTGAACCCCCCTCCCACCTCCCTCCCCATCCCATCCCTCTGGGTCATCCCAGTGCACCAGTCCCAAGCATCCTGTATTATGCATCGAACCTGGACTGGTGATTCTTTTCACCTATGATATTATACATGTTTCAATGCCATTCTCCCAAATCATCCCACCCTCACCCTCTCCCACAGAGTCCAAAAGACTGTTCTATACATCTGTGTCTCTTTTGCTGTCATGCATACAGGGTTATCGTTACCATCTTTCTAAATTCCATGTGTTATACTGTATTGGTGTTTTTCTTTCTGCTTACTTCACTCTGTATAATAGGCTCCAGTTTCATCTACCTCATTAGAACTGATTCAAATGTATTCTTTTTAGTGGCTGAGTAATACTCCATCCGTTCCTGTCACTTCATGGCAAATAGATGGGGAAACAGTGTCAGACTTTATTTTTTTGGGCTCCAAAATCACTGCAGATGGTGACTGCAGCCATGAAATTAAAAGACGCTTACTCCTTGGAAGGAAAGTTATGACCAACCTAGATAGCATATTCAAAAGCAGAGACATTACTTTGCCAACAAAGGTCTGTCTAGTCAAGGCTATGGTTTTTCCTGTGGTCATGTATGGATGTGAGAGTTGGACTGTGAAGAAGGCTGAGTGCCAAAGAATTGATGCTTTTGAACTGTGGTGTTGGAGAAGACTCTTGAGAGTCCTTTGGACTGCAAGGAGATCCAACCAGTCCATTCTGAAGGAGATGAGCCCTGGGAATTCTTTGGAAGGAATGATGCTAAAGCTGAAACTCCAGTACTTTGGCCACCTCATGCAAAGAGTTGACTCATTGGAAAAGACTCTGATGCTGGGAGGGATTGGGGGCAGGAGGAGAAGGGGACAACAGAGGATGAGATGGCTGGATGGCATCACTGACTCGATGGACGTGAGTCTGAGTGAACTCTGGGAGTTGGTGATGGACAGGGAGGCCTGGCGTGCTGCGATTCATGGGGTCGCAAAGAGTCGGACACAACTGAGTGACTGATCTGATCTGAATACTCCATTGTGTATATGTACCACAGCTTTCTTATCCATTCGTCTGCTGATGGACATCTAGGTTGCTGTCCTGGCTATTGTAAACAGTGCTGCGATGAACATTGGGGTACACGTGTCTCTTTCAATTCTGTGTATGTATGTATGCCTAGCAGTGTGTATGCCTAGCAGTGGGATTGCTGGGTCATATGGCAGTTCTATTTCCAGTTTTTTAAGGAATCTCCACACTGTTCTTCATAGTTATTAGCCACATTTTAAAAAGTGAAAAAATAAGAAAGAAATAGGTGAAGTGAATTTCAATAATAGTTTTATTTAACCAGATATATCTAAAACACTGTAATTTTAGTAATTAATATAAAAAATTACTAAGGCAATATTTTACATTTTTATTCAGACTAAGCCTTTGGAATCTGGTGTGCATTTCACACTTAACACTGTTCTCAGTTTGAACTTGCTACATTTCAAGTATAGCCATACATGGCCAGTGGTTTCAGCACTGAATGTGGATCTAGAACATTCATTTCTTAACTGTATGAACAACTCCCTCTTATTGACAGTTCAATTAGTCACTGCCCTGGGGACAAGGAAGACTTTCACAGATATATTTATGTGTGGTTTTGCATGCAAGTGGTTGACTCAAATGGTAAAGAATTTGCTTGCAATGCAGGAGATGTGGGTTTGATCCCTCAGTCAGGAAAATACCCTGAAAAAGGGAATGGCTACCCACTCCAGCATTCTTTTTTTTTATTTTTTTTTATTTTTAAACTTTACATAATTGTATTAGTTTTGCCAAATATCAAAATGAATCCGCCACAGGTATACATGTGTTCCCCATCCTGAACCCTCCTCCCTCCTCCCTCCCCATTCCATCCCTCTGGGTCGTCCCAGTGCACCAGCCCCAAGCATCCAGTATCGTGCATCGAACCTGGACTGGCAACTCGTTTCATACATGATATTTTACATGTTTCAATGCCATTCTCCCAAATCTTCCCACTCCAGCATTCTTGCCTGGAGAATTCCATGAACAGAGGAGCCTGGCAGGCTACAGTCCATGGGGTCACAAAGAATTGAACACAACTGAATGACTAACACACTTGCGTGTATGTGATAAGCCTAGGCTTGGGTTTCCAATTCCTACTTATTCACTGTGACCTTTGGGCAAGCAATTGTCCTTCTCTGAGCATCAATTTCTTCACCTGTGGAATAATCTTTATGGTCCCTCCCAAACTTTCAGTATCAGAGAGGGAGGTGGGGGTGTCTGTGGGGTAAAATGATGTCCAAATGCCTTAGGTCCCACACTGCTTGAAGTCAGGCTGCTTTCACTGTTGCTGGGAGGAAGGTGTAATCACATAGAAAGATGGTTCAGGAAGACCTCTTGGAAAGCCCCAGTGAGCTGTAAAGAGGCCCTGGGATGATGGTTTATACAAAAAGAACAGAGGAATCTGTCTGGGAACCCAACCCCTCTCAAACCCCATTACCCTAACATGAACTGTCTCCCAGAATTCTCTGTGGAGCTACTCAGATGATGGTGCAGCCCTGAATGATCCAATATTCATTTCTGTGTTTGGAGAACTGTTTGGAAGTCTGTGTAGGAAGACTGATTTAGTTCACTTCCCTGCATTTTTCTGATTAATCCAGGAGGATGGGGGAATTCAACAGATGTTATGCCAATATACTAGCTTCTGCTTGTTCAAGCATATTAAAAGATGTTATAGGGTGCCACATTAAATCACAGAATCTTCAGAACCCTTTGTGGGGTGAGACTGGGGACCAGGTTTGCCTGGGGATCTTGCCTTTATTGCCCTGGCACCTTCACTGAGAGGGGGCACTGTCCCTTATAAGTGGTCATGAGCTCTTCTGTCCCCTGTGGGGACTGTGGGAATGGGCTTTCTGGAGCCTATGCCATTAACCTCGCAGCCCACAGACTGGGTTTCCTAGGCGGAGGGCTGTGCTGGGAGTCATGATCTGCTTCCAGGGAAGCTTTATCACTGTTTAAATAGCTTCTCAGAACTTAACCTACAGACGGCAGATGGAGCAAAGCCAGGCCCCAGAGTAAGCAAATAGGAATAGGTCAGGTCAGTTTGGTTCGATCAGCACCTTTGGTTAGATCAGCACCTGCATTTCCAGGCCTTACTTCTGGAGAAGTAAGATACTATCCCCAAAATGGGCCTCAAGGGGACAACTCTTTTCATCAGAGTTCATTAAAAAGTAATACACTTATGAGTAAAACACATCATACATGAGATGGTTCCCCTTATCCTCCCCAGAACAGAGTCCAAACTGCTTTCTGAGATAGGTGTGGGAGGGTCTAGACCCTGCCTCTTCCTCCAGCCTCTCACCACCTGACCCTTTGGGCTCTAATCCTTGTATTTCCCGCACACCTCATGGATTGTCATTCATCTAAAGGCCTTCAGCCTGGCCCCCCATTTCCTTCCCGTCTTTCTGCCTGCAAAATTGGCCTCCCTTAAGTCTTATCTGCTTGTAACAATCTGTCTGCTTTAAACCCGCAGTTGCTGAGATATCCCAGGTTTGGCACTCTCATAGACCCTGCAATCTATATCAGAGCACGTGTTATACTGGGTTGGGATCAACTGTTTGCATATTGACCCTCTAGACCAGTGTTCCTCATGGAAGGAATACTTTCCCCAGGGAATGCTTTAAACTGCATGGGGCATTTCAGTAGATGCAGTGACAGGGGTCACTGGCTGGGGATGCTGGCTGTCCAGCAATACTGGGACATTCCTGCCCAGCAGAGATTGTTCCCACAGGACTTTGAGAAGTCCAACCAGCTGTTCCCGTAGGTAACACGTCTATCGTAGTTAACTGAGCTTGGAAATGAACTCTTTCACAAATAAACTCAGTATTTTCTTTGGCTTAGTTTTAACATATGATGACTTTTCCAGGAATGCAACCACTGTATAAATCAAGGGGAGACCAAGACTTGCTTTGTTCAGACTTATCTTTGCTCTTTCAGACTTTGCTTTGCTCTTACTTATGATAGTAAGGACTTATCACCACTTTGGAAAATCACATCCATGAGGGCAATATTACTTATGATTGAGAAAGAAGAAATTCACCCAGATGCCTGCTGACAAATCTAACTGCTTGAGGATTTTGCTTGACTGGGGGCTGTCTGGATCTGTCTGTGTTTGTTGTGGGACTCTCTAGTTGTGGCGCGGGGCCCAGTTGCACCACAGCATGTGGGATCTTAGTTTCCCAACCAGGGGTGGAGCCATTTCCCCTCCATTAGAAGGTGGGTTCTTAATCACTGGACCACCAGGGAAGTCCCTGTCTTCCCTCTCTTAAGTTCAGACTTCTTTGTTCTCCGTAGGTGTAAGCACATGACTGTTTCCTTATGTTTTCTGGTATATTTATTGTTGTCATTGTTTAGTTGCTAAGTCAAGTCCAACTCTTTTGTGACTCCGTAGACTGTAGCTCACCAGGCTCTGTCCATGGGATTTCCCAGGCAAGAATACTGGAGTGAGTTGCCGTTTACTCAAGGGGATCTTCCCAACCCAGAGATCAAACTCACGTCTCTTGCATCTCTTCCATCTTTACCATTGTGCCACCTCCTGAGCATTTACAGACTGAAGCCCATTTTATTCTCTTGCTCCTTTTATTCCCCTTTTATATTCATTATCTTATATTGACTTTTCAACATATGTAAAAGTGGGTTATATTATCTATGAATTTAAAGAGGAGAATATTCAAAATATTAATTAAAAGGGGGTGGTCCTATCTGACAGTGTTGAGAACCACACTAAAGCCCTAGAGGGCTTGGACTTCACCTCCCCTGTGTCACTGCTTCCTCCCCTGTGCCTGGCAGGGCCCCGGAATATAGTAACTGCATAGAGAATCTCTTTTGAATGATGAAGGGGTTGACGGTAACACCTTGGCTGAGATGGGGCACACAGCAGGGAGGGCAGTTTAGGGGAGTGAGTGATGAGTTCAGTTTTCAATGTAGAAGTTTGGAGAGCCCTGGAATTTGAGGGGCAGTGGCTCTTCAGGCCTAGACTGCTGCCACTGAAGAGTAGGAAGTACAGTCAGAGTGTGAGTTCACCCGTTTGGTGAGTAAACATTGCGAGTGGCTCCGTGGGGGATGGACAGATCCGCAGGCACTGAGAGGCTCACAGTGCGGGTGTGTGTCCCCTCTGTGGCGATCTGTGTACCTGCCCAGACCCTCAGAGGGTGGGGGCTCCCTCGAGGTAGGGGATGGGACTCCATCTCTAGTCCCCATCAGTTAGAGCAATCAGCAATGGTGCTCCTTTCTATTTCTTAGATGGGATGCCGCTCAGTTCATTCATCACTGAATAGAGTCAATTACATCTTCAAATTTCCTCTGGTGAATTTTATATTTGGGCACTATGGTTAGTGCTTGGAATTTTCAGCCCTGCTCCCCATTGTCTTGGGAAGGGAGAAAGGCTGGAAATGGAGTAAATGACCCATCGTGCCTACATGATGACACCTCCAAACAAATCCTGGAGTGTGGGGATCGCAGAGTTTCCAGGTTGGTGAACGCATCCATGTACCAGAAGGGTGATACACCCCAAATCTCCTGTGCTCGGGACCCTCCCAGACCTCACCCTATAAGTCTCTTCACCTGGCTGTTCACCTGTATCCTTTATCAGATCCTTTAATAAACTGGTTACTAAACTGGTTAATTTAATAAACTGGTAGTAAGTGTTTCCTGGAGTTCTGTGAAGCCGCACCAGCAAATTAACTGAAACTGAGGGGGAGATCTTGGGAACTTCAGATTTAAAGCCCATTGGTTGGAAGCCCAGGTGAAAACCTGGACTGGCGACCAGCATCTGAAGCGGGGTGGGAGCAGTTCTGTGGGACTGACGCCGCCTGCAGGTAGGTAGCATTAGAATTGAGTTAGATGGCAGAACACCCAGCTGGGGTCTCAGAGAATTGCTTGGTGGAGAAACCTCCCCCTACATTTTGTGACCGGAAGTGTTAGAAGTGTTGTGGGTATGGCAGTAGTGTAAGAGTTAGGAGAGGCACAGGAGGGAAAGGACTGAGGTATTTCCAATAGACATGGATAAATCTTAAACACATTATACTCAATTTCTAAGTGAAAGAAGCCAGTCACAAAAAGCACACAAACTGAATGATTCCATTTATATGAAATGCACAGTGTAGGTGAAGACATAGAAACAGAAAGCTGCTAGGGACTGGAATGGTAGTGGGATGAGGCGTAACTGAGGGAGCAAGTCATGTGGAAGAGCATTCCAGGCCCTGGGAACATCAAGTGCAAAGGCCCTCAGGTGGGAGGAAGTGTGGTCTGATCAAAAAACAGCAAGGAGGAAGGTGTCCCTAGAACAGAGTGATGACAGGGACAATGGTGGGAGATGAGAAAAGAGATCGGGTAGTGAAACCCAGCAGGACCCTGTGGGGCTCCTGGGCACAGAAGCCTTTCTATGCCTCCTGTTCCTTGTGTGTGGGGACTGGCCTATAGCCTCCATGACTTTCCCTGAGTTCCAAAGGGCAGATTCGAACAGTTACTAATCAGGGAAGGAAGGGGATGCAGAGACAAGGGAGGAGCAACCTAGAAACAATAGTGCAGATTGGGGCAGGGTACTGGGACTGCTTCAAATGATTTGGTGGTGTTGTTGTTCAGTTGCTAAGTCATGGCTGACTCTTTGCAACCCCATGGACAGCAACGTGCCAGGCTTCCCGGTCCTTCACTATCTCCCAGAGTTTGCTCAAATTCATGTCCATTGAGTCAATGATGCCATCCAACCATTTCATCCTCTGCCATACTCTTCTTCTCCTGTCCTTGATCTTCCCCACTATCACTATCTTTTCTAATGAGTTAGCTCTTCCCATCAGGTGGCCAAAGTATTGGAGCTTAAGCTTCAGCATCAGTCCTTGCAATGAATATTCAGGGTTGATTTCCTTTAGGATGAACTAGTTTGATCTCCTTGCTGCCCAAGGGACTCTCAAGAGTCTTCTCCAACACCACAGTGCAACAGCATCAATTCTTCAGTGCACAGCCTTCTTTATGGTCCAACTCTCACATCTGTACATGATTACTGGAAAAATCATAGCTTTGTCAGCAAAGTGATGTCTCTGCTTTTTAATACACTGTCTAGGTTTGTCATAGCTTTTTTTCCCCCAAGGAGCAAGCGTCTTTTAATTCCATGGCTGCAGTCATCTGCAGTGATTTTGAAGCCCAAGAAAATAAAATCTGTCACTATTTCCATTTTTTTCCCATTTATTTGCCATGAAGTGATGGGACTGGATGCCATAATCTTAGTTTTTTGAATGTTGAGTTTTAAGCCAGCTCTTTCACTCAAACAGGAGATGGCAAGAGTGAATATCAACATTTTAGGAATCAGTGAACTAAAATGGACAGGAGTGGGTGGATTTAATTTATATGACCATTGTATCTACTACTGTGGGCAAGAATTCCTTACAAGAAGTGGAGCAGCCCTCAGAGTCAACGAGATAGTCTGAAATGCAGTGTGTGGGTGCAACCTCAAATACAACAGAATGATCTCTGTCCCTTTCCAAGGCAAACCATTCAACATCACAGTAATCCAAGTCTATGCCCCAACCACTGAGGCCAAAGAAGATGAAGTTGAACAGTTCTATGAAGACCTACAAAAAC
This sequence comes from Bubalus kerabau, assembly GCF_029407905.1. NCBI lineage: Eukaryota > Metazoa > Chordata > Mammalia > Artiodactyla > Bovidae > Bubalus > Bubalus kerabau. The sequence continues at coordinate 31,129,580 of NC_073642.1, forward strand.
TTCTAGAATGAACACCAAAAAAAGATGTCCTTTTCATCACAAGGGACTGGAATGCAAAAGTAGGAAGTCAAGAGACACCTGGAGTAACAGGCAGGTTTGGCCTTGGAGTACAAAATGAAGCAGGGCAAAGGCTAACAGAGTTTTGCAAAGAGAATGCATTGGCCATGGCAAATATCCTCTTCCAACAACATAAGAGATGACTCTACACATGAACATCACCAGATGGTCAATACCAAAATCAGATTGGTTATATTCTTTGCAGCCAAAGATGGAGAAGCTCTATATAGTCAGCAAAAACAAGACTGGGAACTGACTGTGGCTCAGATCATTAGCTCCTTATTGCAAAATTCAGAGTTAAATTGAAGAAAGTAGGGAAAACCACTAGGCCATTCAGGTATGACCTAAATCAAATCTCTTACAATTATACAGTGGAAGTGAGAAATACATTCAAGGGATTAGACCTGATAGAGTGCCTGAAGAACTACAGACAGAGGTTTGTAACATTGTACAGGAGGCAGTGACCAAAACCATCTCCAAGAAAAAGAAACACAACAAGGCAAAATGTTTGTCTGAGGAGGCCTTACTAAGAAAAGAAGTGAAAGGCAAAGGAGAAAAGGAAAGATATACCCATCTGAATGCGGAGTTCCAAAGAATAACAAGAAGAGATAAGAAAGCCTTCTTCAGTGAACAATGCAAAGAAATAGAGGAAAACAATAGAATGGGAAAGACTAGAGATCTCTTCAAGAAAATTAGAGATACCAAGGGACCATTTCATGCAAAAATGGGCACAATAAAGGACAGAAATGGTATGGACCTAACAGAATCCTCAAGTGATACACATAACAATATCTTTAGCTCTTTGTGGAAAATTCTTAAAGAGATGGGAATACCAGACCACCTGACCTGCCTCCTGAGAAAACTGTATCCAAGTCAAGAAGCAACAGAACTGGACATGGAACAATGGACTGCTTCAAAATTGGGAAAGGGGTATGGCAAGGCTGTATATTGTCACCTTGCTTATTGAACTTCTATGCAGCATACATCATGCAAAATGCTGGGCTGAATGAAGCTCAAATTGGAATCAAGATTGCTGGGAGAAATATCAACAACCTCAGATATGCAGATGATACCACCCTAATGGCATAAAGTGAAGAGGAACTAAAGAGCGTCTTGATGAAGGTTAGATAGAAGAGTGAAAAAGCTGGCTTAAAACTCAACATTCAAAAAACTAAGATCATGGCATCTGGTCCTATCACTTCATGGAAAATAAATGGGGAAAAAATAGAAACAGTAGCAGATTTTATTTTCTTGGGCTCCAAAATCACTGAAGATGGTGACTGCAGCCATGGAATTAAAAGATGCTTGCTCCTTGGAAGAAAAGCTATGACAAGCCTAGACACAGTATTAAAAAGCAGACATTACTTTGCCGACAAAGGTCTATATAGTCAAAGCTATGGTTTTTCCAGTAGTCATATACGGACGTGATAGCTGGACCATAAGGAAGGCTGAGGGCTAAAGAACTGATGCTTTCAAAACTGTGGTGCTGGAGAATACTCTTGAGAGTCCCTTGGGCAGCAAGGAGATCAAACCAGTTCATCCTAAAGGAAATCAACCCTGAATATTCATTGCAAGGACTGATGCTGAAGCTGAAGCCCCAATACTTTGGCCACCTGATGGGAAGAGATGACTCAATGGAAAAGACCCTGATGCTGGGAAAGACTAAGGACAGGAGAAGAAGGAGTGACAGAGGATGAAATGGTTGGATGGCATCATTGACTCAATGGACATGAGTTTGAGCAAACTCTGGGAGATAGTGAAGGACCGGGAAGGCTGGCATATTGCAGTCCATGGGGTTGCAAAGAGTCAGACACAACTTAGCAACTGAAGAACAACATAAAACTAAAAATGCAAGAAATGGAAGATGTCAGCATTCTTCACACCCCAGAAGACCACCTGAGGCCAAATTAAGTTAACCAGAGAAGCTCATCAAGAGATTACCTGACGGACTTCTCTGGTGGTCCAGTGGTTAAGACCCCATGCTTCCACTGCAGGAGGGCTCGAGTTTGATCCCTGGTTGAGGAAGAAAGTTCCCACATGCTGCAGAGCCAGTTTAAAAACATAAATTACCTGAGACCAGATTAAAGGAGTGCAATCCATTCACACTCCCTAATCTTATCAGCAAATCACCCTTGAATCACTGCTATAAAACTCCTCACCCAATCTTTCTGGTTTGGGACACATAGTTTTCAAGGGCAGGAGGCTGCTGTGTCTGCTTTTGCCTAACAAAGCAATAAAGCTATTCTTTTCTACTTCACCCCAAACTCATATACAAGATTCAATTTAACATTGGTGCAAAGAGGCCAAGTTTTTGGCATCTGCAGTAAGACTAGATTGTGTAGGGCCTTATGGCCCACTTAATGTCACTGGCCTTTTTTTGAGCAGTGGAGGATGTATTTGTCTTATGTTTTAACAGAATCCATAAGGCAGGAGATGGACTGTAAGAAGGCAAGAGTAGAAGCAAGGAGACCAGTTTGGAGGCTACTGTATTGACTTGGGCAAGAGGTGACTTTGATATGGACCAGGGATTCCCTGGTGGCTCAGACGGTAAAGCGTCTGCCCACAACACGATAGACCTGGGTTCGATCCCTAGGTTGGGAAGATCCCCTAGAGAAAGAAATGGCAACCCACTCCAGTACGCTTGCCTAGAAAATTCCATGGATGTAGGAGCCCAGTGGGCTACAGTCCATGGGGTTGCAAAGAGTCGGACACGACTGAGCAGCTTCACTTTCTTAGGGTGGGAGCAGTGGAGGTGGGAAAAGTGTCTGATTCTGGATCTATCTTGAAAATAAAGCTCCCCATCAAGTCTTGTGGTCTGAGCAACTGGGAGACTGCTGCTGGATTTTATTAAGAGAGGGAAGACTGTGGGAGGAAGTAGTTGCCTGCTAGTCTTTGCTCCCTCATAAAAAGACATTATACAGAACAGAACAAACATTTTAAATTTGATATTTTTCCTGAATGCTAAACCATAAACACTGAGATACTAAAGAGTCCTCATAATGACCACTTTTGAGGGCTGTGTGCTGTTCCATTCAATTCATTTACCCTAAATTACATAACCATTTCCTTGTAATTCTCTGGACTGTTTCAGTTTTACTTTTAAAATGATAGATAATCTTATAATGAATATCTCTGTGTTTTGTCTTTGTGGATTTTTCTTAGATTTCTCAAGGGATTAATTCTCAGAAGTAGATTTACTAGGTGAAAGAGTAAGAACACTTAATAGCTCTTAAAGACACATTGCTAAACTGTTTTTACAAAGATTGTGGCAGTTAATAAGGCCAGCCAAAACTTAAGAGTGTGACAGTTTCACCATAAATTATAGAGTAAAGGATATTAGCATTTTATTTACACTTTCTAAAAAAAAGAGTAAAAGCTTCAAATTTAAAAAATTTTTGCATGTACTTGATTATGGTTAGGTTGGACTTTTAAAAAGTTTATTTATGGGACTTTCCTGGTGGTCCAGGGGTTAAGAACCCTCCTGCCAATGTGGGTCAAACCTCAAGTTCAGTCCTTGATCAGGGAAGATTCCACATGCCAGAGAGCAACTAAACTCATGAACCACAACTACAGAGCACAGCTAGAGCTGGTGCTCTACAACAAGAGAAGCCACTGCAATGAGAAACCCCCACTCATAGCAACTAGGGAAAGCCTGCATGTGGAAATGAAGACCCAACACAGCCAAAAATAAAAAAATTTTTAATTAAAAATTTTAAAGTTCTGCTGACCACTGCCAAGGACAGACCCTCTAGTCATCTGTTGCAATCCAAGGAGGCCTGTCCACATGGCAGGCAATATCGAGTTTCTGCTGAGTCAGAGATCTCTGTTGTGTTCTTGTGCACTGGCTTTTGGAACTCAAGTAAAGGCCCTTTCATTTCAGGTGAAATTCCTTTTGGTAGAGTGGACGTACGATGGTCTTTGGAGAGAGATTAAGCCTTGAGCCTTTGGAGTGGGAGCACTGACTCCAAGACCCTAGACTACCAAAGAACTAACCCCAGGGAGTATCAAATAGTGAGAACTCACACAAAGGAAACCACTTGAATACAGGACCTGGCATCATCCAACCACCAGTAGCACCCTGTGCAGGACCCCTCATGTAAACAACAAACAAAACAAAAATACAAACCAAGTCATCAGCAGACAGGATTACCACCTCACTCAGCCTTTCCCATCACAGGAAAAGCAAACAAACAAACAAAAACTCAGCACAAATCTCACCTTATATGAAGCTTACACAAACAACTGGACCAATCTTAGGAGGGCAGAAACCAAAAGGAAGAAAGAATTCAACCTTGAAGCCTGGGAAAAGGAGATCTCAGACACAATAAGTTAAAAAAATAATGAAAAGGCAGAGAAATACTGCACAAATGAAGGAACAAACTAGAAACACAGAAGTCCAAATAAATGAAGAGGAAATAAGCAAACTACCTGAAAAAGAATCAGAATAATGACAGTAAAGATGATCAAAACCCTTGAAAACAAAATGGAGAAAATACAAGAATCAATTAACAAAGACCTAGAAGAATTAAAGAATAAACATACAGAGACAAACAACACAATTACTGAAATTAAAACTATTCTAGAAGCAATCAATAGTAGAATATCTGAAGCAGAAGAACATCTGCTTCTTCTTTGATACGGACCAGGGATTCCCTGGTGGCTCAGACGGTAAAGCGTCTGCCCACAACACGGTAGACCTGGGTTCGATCCCTAGGTTGGGAAGATCCCCTAGAGAAAGAAATGGCAACCCACTCCAGTACGCTTGCCTAGAAAATTCCTAGAAAATAGTAGAATATATGAAGCAGAAGAACAAATCAGTTAGCTGGAAGATAAAATGATGGAAATAACTTCTGAAGAGCAGAATAAAGTAAAAAGACTAAAAGGAACTGAGGATAGTCTCAGAGACCTCCAGACAATATTAAATGCACCAACATTCAAATTATAGGGGTCCCAAAAGAAGAAGAGAAAAAGAAAGGCTATGAGAAAATTTTTGAAGAGATTATAGTTGAAAATGAAAATTTCCCTAACATGAAAAAGGAAATGATCAATCAAGTCCAAGAGGCACAAAGAGTCCCATACAGGATAAACCCAAGGAGAAACACATCAAGACACATACCAATCAAACTAACAAAGACTAAACACAAAGAAAGAATATTAAAAGGGGATGGGGAACACATGTACACGCATGGCTGATTCATGTCAAAGTACAGAAAAAAACCACTACAATATTGTAAAGTAATTAACCTCCAATTAAAATAAATAAATAAAGATAAAACCAGCAGGGGAGAAGCAACAAGTAACATACAAGGGAAACACCATTCACTTAACAGCTGATCTTGCAGCAGAAACTCTGCAGGCCAGAAGGGAATGGCAGGATATATTTAAAGTATTGAAAGGGAAAAATCGACAACCAAGATTACAGTACCTGACAAGGACCTCATTCAAAATTGATGGAGAAATAAAAAACTTTTCAGACAAGCAAAAGTTAAGAGAATTCAATACCACGAAACCATCTTTACAACAAACGTTAAAGGGATTTATGTAGTCAAGAAATACAAGAGAAAAAAAAGGGATCTATAAAATCAACCCAAACAATTAAGAAAATGGCAATAGGAACATATATATCAATAATTACTTTAAATGTAATCACTGCAGATGGTGATTGCAGCCATGAAATTAGAAGACGCTTGCTCCTTGGAAGGAAAGTTATGACTAACCTAGACAGCATATTAAAAAGCAGAGACATTACTTTGCCAACAAAGGTCCATCTAGTCAAGGCTATGGTTTTTCCAGTGGTCATGTATGGATGTGAGAGTTGGACTGTGAAGAAAGCTGAGCGCCGAAGAATTGATGCTTCTGAACTATGGTGTTGGAGAAGACTCTTGAGAGTCCCTTGGACTGCAAGGAGATCCAACCAGTCCATCCTAAAGGAGATCAGTCCTGAGTGTTCACTGGACGGACTGATGTTGAAGCTGAAACTCCAATACTTTGGCCACCTGATGCAGAGAGCTGACTCATTTGAAAAGACCCTGATGCTGGAAAAAATTGAGGGCAGGAGGAGAAGGGGACAACAGAGGATAAGATGGTTGGATGGCATCACCGACATAATGGACATGGGTTTGGGTGGACTCTGGGAGTTGGTGATGGACAGGGAGGCCTGGAGTGCTACGGTTCATGGGGTCACAAAGAGTCAGACACGACTGAGCAACTGAACTGAACTGAACTTTAAATGTAAATGGATTAAGTGCTCCAACTAAAAGACACAGACTGGGTGAATGGATACAAAAACAAGACCCGTATATATACTGTCTACAAGAAACCCACTTCAGACCTAAAGACACATATAGACTGAAAGTGAGAGGATGGAAAAATATATTCCTTGCAAATGGGAAGCAAAAGAAAGCTGGAGTAGCAATCCTCATATCAGACAAACTAGACCCTAAAATAAAGAAGATTACAAGAGATAAGGAAGGACACTACATAATGATCAAGGAATCAATCCAAGAGGAAGACATAACAATTATAAATATCTATGCACCCAACATAGGACTGCCTCAATACATAAGACAAACACTAACAGACATAAAAGGAGAAATTGACAGTAGCACAATAATAGTAGGAGACTTTAACACTCCACTCACACCAATGGACAGATCATCAGAAGAGAAAATTCATGAGGAAATACAAGTCTTAAATGATACATTAGATGAGATGGATCTCATTGATATCTTCAGGACAATCCATCCAAATTCAGAAGAATACACTTTCTCAAGTGCACATGGAACATTCTCCAGGGTAGACCACATCTTGGGTCACAAATCAAACCTCAGTAAATTTAAGAAAACTGAAATCGTATCAAGCGTCTTCTCTGACCACAATGCTATGAGACTAGGTATTAATTACAAGAAAAAACTGTAAGAAACACAAACACATGGAGATTAACAACATTTCTAAATAACCAACAAGTTACTGAAGAAATCAAAAGGGAAATCAAAAAATTTCTAGAAACAAGTGACAATGAAAACACGACAACTCAAAACCTATGGGATGCAGCTAAAGCAGTTCTAAGAGGGAAGTTTATAGCAATACAATCCTATCTCAAGAAACAAGAAAAACATCAAATAGACAACCTAACTTTACACCTAAAACAACTGGAAAGAGAAGATCAACAACAACCCCCACACACAAAATTAGTAGAAGAAAAGAAATAATAAAGATCCAAGCAGAAATAAATGAAAAAGAAACGAAAGAAACAATAGTAAAGATTAATAAAACTAAAAGCTGGTTCTTTGAGAAGATAAACAAAATTGACAAGCCTTTAGACAGACTCAAGGAAAAAAGAGAGAAGAATCAGATCAACAAAATTAGAGATTAAAAAGGAGAGGTTACAGCAGACAATGCAGAAATAAAAAGGATTATAAGAGACTATTATGAACAACTGCTGCTGCTGCTAAGTTGCTTCAGTCGTATCTGACTCTGTGCGACCCCACAGACGGGAGCCCACTAGGCTACCCCGTCCCTGGGATTCTCCAGGCAAGAACACTGGAGTGGGTTGCCACTTCCTTCTCCAATGCATGAAAGTGAAAAGTAAAGGTGAAGTTGCTCAGTCGTGTCCGACTCTTAGCAACCCCATGGACTGCAGCCCACCAGGCTCCTCTGTCCATGGGATTTTCCAGGTAAGAGTACTGGAGTGGGGTGCCATTGCCTTCTCCGATTATGAACAACTATATGCCAATAAATATCAATAACCTCAGATATGCAGATGACACCACCCTTATGGCAGAAAGTGAAGAGGAACTAAAAAAGCCTCTTGATGAAAGTGAAAGTGGAGAGTGAAAAAGTTGGCTTAAAGCTCAACATTCAGAAAACAAAGATCATGGCATCCGGTCCCATCACTTCATGGCAAATAGATGGGGAAACAGTGGAAACAGTGGCTGACTTTATTTTTGGGGGCTCCAAAATCACTGCAGATGGTGACTGCAGCCATGAAATTAAAAGACGCTTACTCCTTGGAAGGAAAGTTATGACCAACCTAGATAGCATATTAAAAAGCAGAGACATTACTTTGCCAACAAAGGTTCATCTAGTCAAGGCTATGGTTTTTCCTGTGGTCATGTATGGATGTGAGAGTTGGACTGTGAAGAAAGCTGAGTACTGAACAATTGATGCTTTTGAACTATGGTGTTGGAGAAGACTCCTGAGAGTCCCTTGGACTGCAAGGAGATCCAACCAGTCCATTCTGAAGGAGATCAGCCCTGGGATTTCTTTGGAAGGAATGATGCTAAAGCTGAAACTCCAGTACTTTGGCCGCCTCATGCAAAGAGCTGACTCATTAGAAAAGACTCTGATGCTGGGAGGGATTGGGGGCAGGAGGAGAAGGGGACGACAGAGGATGAGATGGCTGGATGGCATCACCGACTCAATGGACGTGAGTCTGAGTGAACTCCGGGAGTTTGTGATGGACAGGGAAGCCTGGCATGCTGTGATTCATGGGGTCGCAAAGAGTCGGATACGACTGAGCGACTGAACTGAACTGAACTGACTGATATGCCAATAAAATGGATAACCTGTAAGAAATGGACAGATTCTTAGAAGAGTTCAATCTTCTAAGGCTGAACCAGGAAGAAATAGAAATTATGAACAACCCAATTACAAGCACTGAAATTGAAGCTGTGATAAAAAATCTCCCAAAAAACAAAAGCCCAGAACCAGATGGCTTCACAGGAGAATTCTATCAAACATTTAGAGAAGAGCTAATGCCTATCATTCTAAAACCCTTTCAAAAAATTGCTGAGGAAGTAACACTTCCAAACTCATTCTATGAGGCCACCATCACCCTAATACCAAAACCAGACAAAAGTGAAAGTGAAAGTCACTCAGTCGTGTCCGACTCTTTGCAACCCCATGGACTATACAGTCCATGGAATTCTCCAAAGACAACACACAAAAAAGAAAACTACAGGCCAATATCACTGATGTACATAGATACAAAAATCCTCAACAAAATTTTAGCAAACAGAATTCAGCAACACATCAAAAAGCTCATACACCATGATCAAGTTAGGTTTATTCTAGGAATGCAAGGATTCTTGAATATATGCAAATCAATCAATGTGACTTAATTGTCACATTATCATATATAATTGTCAATATATTAACAAATTGAAAGATAAAAACCATATGATCATCTCAATAGATGCAGAAAAAGCCTTTGACAAAATTCAGCCCCCATTTATGATTAAAACTCTTCAGAAAATGGGCATAGAAGGAACCTACCTCAACATAGTAAAGGCCATATATGATAAGCCTACAGCAAACATTATTCTCAATCATGAAAAACTGAAAGCATTCCCCCTAAGATCAGGAACAAGACAAGAGTGTCCGCTTTTGCCACTGTTATTCAACATAGTTCTGGAAGTCCTAGCTACAGCAATCAGAGAAGAAAAAGAAATAAAAGGAATCCAGATTAGAAAAGAAGTAAAGCTCTCACTGTTTGCAGATGACATGATACTGTACATAGAAAGCCCTAAAGATAGTATCAGAAAATTACTAGAACTAAACAGTGAATTTAGTGAAGTTGCAGGATACAAAATCAATACCCAGAAATCACTTTCATTTCTGTATGCTAACAAATACAAATCAGAAAGAGAAATTAAGGAATCAATCCCATTCACCACTGCAACAAAAAGAATTAAATATCTAAGAATAAACTTACCTAAGGAAACAAAAGAATGGTATACAGAAAATTATACAACATTAATGAAAGAAATCAAAGATGACATAAACAGATGGAGAGATATTCCATGTTCCTGGGTAGGAAGAATCAATATTGTGAAAATGACTATGTTACCAAATGCAATCTACAGATTCAATGTGATCTCTATCAAATTACCAATGGCATTTTTCAAAGAATTAGAACAAAAAATTTCACAATTCATATGGAAACACAAAAGACCCCGAATAGCCAAGGCAGTCTTGAGAAGAAGAATGGAGCTAGAGGAATTAGCCTTCCTGACTTCAGATTATATTACAAAGCTATAGTCATCAAGACAGTATGGTACTGGCACAAAAGCAGAAATATATCCCAATGGAACAAGATAGAAAGCCCAGAAATAAACCCATGCACCTATGGGTACCTTATTTTTGACAAAGGAGGCAAGAATATACAATGGGGAAAAGACAGTCTCTTCAATAAATGGTGCTGGGAAAACTGGACAGCTACATGTAAAAGAATGAAATTAGAACACTTCCTAAACCATACACAAAGATAAACTCAAAATGGATTAAAGACCTAAATGTAAGACCAGAAACTATAAAACTCTTAGAGGAAAACATAGGCAGAACACTTGATGACATAAATCAAAGCAAGATCCTCTATGATCCACCTCCTAGAGTAATGGAAATAAAAACAAAAGTAAACAAGTGGGACCTGATTAAACTTAAAAGATTTTGCACAGAAAAGGAAACTATAAGCAATGTAAAAAGACAACCCTCAGAATGGGAGAAAATAATAGCAAATGAAAACTGACAAAGGATTAATTTCCAAAATATACAAGCCGCTCATACAACTCAATGCCAGAGAAACAAACAACCCAATCAAAAAGTGGGAAAAAGACTTAAACAGACGTTTCTCCAAAGAAGACATACAGATGGCTAACAAACACATGAAAAGATGCTCAACATCGCTCATTATTAGAGAAATGCAAATCAAAACTACAATGAGATATCACCTCACACCAGTGAGAATGGCCATCATCAAAAAGTCTACAAACAATAAATGCTGGAGAGGGTGTGGAGAAAAGAGAACATTCTTGCACTGTTGGTGGGAATGTAAATTGATATGGCCACTATGGAAGATGGTATGGAAATTCCTTAAAAAACTAGGAATAAAACTACCATATGACCCAGCAATCTGACTCCTAGGCATATACCCTGAGGAAAGCAAAATTGAAAAAGACACATGTATTCCATTGTTCGTTGAAGCACTATTTACAACAGCTAGAACATGGAAGCAACCTAGATGTCCATAGACAGATGAATGGATAAAGAAGTTGTGGTACATATATACAATGGAATATTACTCAGCCATAAAAAGGAACACATTTGAGGCAGTTATGATGAAGTGGATGAACCTAGAACCTATTATACAGAGTAAAGTGAGTCAGAAAGAGAAAGATAAATATCATATTCTAAAGCAAATATATGGAATCTAGAAATATGGTACTGAAGAATTTATTTTCAGGGCAGCAGTGGAGAAACAGACATAGAGAATACACTTATGGACATGGGGAGAGGGGAGGAGAGGGTGAGATATATGGAAAGGGTAACATGGAAACTTTACATTACCATATGTAAAACAGATAGCCAATGGGAATTTGCTGTATGGCTCAGCAAACTCAAACAGAAGCTCTGTATCAATCTAGAGAGATGGGATGGGGTGGGAGATGGTAGGGAGGTTCAAAAGGGATGGGATATATGTATACCCATGGCTGATTCATGTTGAGGTTTGACAGAAAACAACAAAACTCTGTAAAGCAATTGTCCTTCAATAAAAAAAAAAATTTTTTTTTAAAGAAGAAAAGAAAAAATTTTTTAAAGTTTATTTGTGAGATTTCCCAGTGTCCAGTGGTTAAGAATCCACCCTCCAATGCAGGAAATTCGGGTTCAGTCGCTCACTGGGGAACTAAGATTCCACATGCAGTGGGGGAGCTAAGGCCCTGCCACAGTTACTCAACCCATGAACCTCAACTAGAGAACCCATGCACCACAACTAGAGAACTCCTGTGCTGCAAATACTGAGTCGGTGTGCTCTGAAGCCCTCGCCACAACTAGAGAGAAGCCTGAGCACCGCAATGAAGATCCCGTGTGCCACAACTAAGACCCAATGCTGCTGCTGCTGCTGCTAAGTCGCTTTAGTTGTGTCCAACTCTGTGTGACCCCATAGACAGCAGCCCACCAGGCTCCCCTGTCCCTGGGATTCTCCAGGCAAGAACACTGGAGTGGGTTGCCATTTCCTTCTCCAATGCATGAAAGTGAAAAGTGAACGTGAAGTCGCTCAGTCGTGTCCGACTCTTCGAGACCCCATGGACTGTAGCCTACCAGGCTCCTCCGTCCATGGGATTTTCCAGGCAAGAATACTGGAGTGGGTTGCCATTGCCTTCTCCAAGACCCGATGCAGTCAAAGATAAATATATTAAGTAAGTAAATATTTTTAAAATAAAATGTTTGCATTTCTTTGACTGTGAACTGGTTATTCAGAACCTTTTCCCATTTATTTACTAAAGCCCTAATAGGAAAATAAACTAGGGATATTCTGTTGAAATAGATTTGTGTCCCTTTGGTAAAAATTTTTTGAAAAGCTTTTGGTATGTGAATAATCATATTCCAGTTTTACCGACTAATTTAAAAATTGCCGTCTTGGCTGCAAAAATTTTACTTAGAGTGAAGCACACCTGGATCGGGTAGTGTTGTCACAAATAAGGGCGCACCTTCCAGATCCTCCTGGAGAAGGAAATGGCAACCCACTCCAGTAATCTTGCCTGGAAAATCCCACGGACAGAGGAACCTGGTAGGCTACAGTCCATGGGGTTGCAAAGAGTCGGACATGACTGAGCGACTTGACTTTCACTTCCCAGATCCTTCTCCTGAGAGGCAGTTTTCCCACTGTCTGGTCCAAACACGGCTCGCTGATGGGATCTCTGGACACTACAGAGCACAAGAGACAGGACAAGGGGGCTTTTCCAGAGGAGAGTGACCTGCATGTTGGAGAAACTCTGGAATGCGTATTAAGAAAGTGCCTGGCAGTTCTGGACTCAGGAACAGGTCCTGGCTGCAGGGGAGGTAGCTTTCTCTCTCCCTGCTGTCCTTCCAGCCGCTCCAGAGTCAGGAAGCACCTTGATATGCGAGTTAGACTAGGAAACCTCTGAGGTCTTGTCAATCCCCAGAGCCTGAGCTTCCAAGGATTTGTCACTTTTCTGCCTCAAAGTCTTGGCTGGCTCTGGTCTTTCCTCAGGGCCCCATCTCAGGCTGCTGACCTTTTCAATCTCTTCAAAGTGAAAGTGAAAGTGTCAGTTGCTCAGTCCTGTCTGACTCTTTGAGATCCCATCTGAGCTACCAGGGAAGCCCTCAATCTCTTCAAGGATGATTCAAATGCCATCTCCGCAGTGGAATCTTCCCTAATCAACACCCCTCTCGCCCTGCCCTGCACCCCCTCCCCAAACTGTTAGAGCACCTGGCTGAATCTCTTCTGTGTTTCTCCCTCACTAGACTCCAAGGGCACGGCTGGGGCTGATTCATTCCCTTGTCTTCACAGTGCACCTGAGAGGGACTCTACTTAGGAAGGATCTGGTGAGGTGAATGACCCTCCTTCCCAGGGGTAGTTTAACCGTGAGAACTGCCTTGGTAATTAGGAAGCATCCTAGTACAATGTCAGCATCATCACTTACTAGCTATACCTCAGTTTTCCTACGGGACTGTTGTGAGGATTAAATAGACCTTGGAGAAAATCATTTCACATTTTGTTTTTCCATCAATGAGCAGCAAGTAGTTTCAGTCTGTATTCCAGAAACAAAGACATAACAGACTGTCTCTGAGCTTGAGGAGGCTCTTCAGTGGTACACAGCAGGGGAGAAAGCGATTAAGTTCCTGGAAGAGGTGGGAACCAAGTTCTACTGGCTCTAGGTATGGAGGAGGAACACATGCGTGAGTCTGAGGGGCTTCCTAAAGGAATCAACATCCAAACTGAGTCTTGACGAGTGACTGGAATGTCAACAGGTGGAAATGGCACAAAAGAGCATTCAAGCAGAGGGAACGGCATGAGCATAGTGCGGGTAAACTATGGGAAGCATTTGTGGGCTGGCCAGGAGCCCTACTTGGCAGGCAGTCCAGGACTTTGGGGCTGGACGGAGTGACAGGAAATACAGCTGAATAAAAGACGGTGGTGAGAGATGAATGGGAGAGCCAAGAGGTGTTAGGGCGGCATGGGCTGTGGCCAGAGCTGTGAGAGAAGGAGAGGACTGTGTGGAGAAAAGATTGGAAGGGGCAGGTTGTCGGGGGAGGAGGCTGCTGCCGTTGTCTGGACATGAGATGGTCAGTCCTGAAGGAGGGCAGTGATGGCAGTGGGGGTGGAGTGGAGGGGCACTGTGGAGAACACCTTAGAGGGGAACTGCCAGGGCCTGATGAGAGCAAAGGCCAAGAAGAGAGTGATGAGGTCCCTGTATCCTGATGAAGCCACAGACTTAGCAGTACTTTATTACCTCATGCACTGGCATCACTTGTGCATCTAATTCACCACTTCTCTAGGTAGATGGGTAGCTCTTCTCTGGAAAGAACCTTTTTCAGGGTGTGGTGTGGGAAGACTTGGTCTAAATCACCCTGACACCCAACTATGGGACCCGTGATCAGCAGAGCTTCAGGACTCTGGTTGCTGAGAAGATGAGGAGGGAGGGGAATATGACGTTATTTCCTCTGCCCTCTTTCTTAGATTTGAATCAAGTCCCCTGATTTTACCTTCTCATTGCTCCTTGCGCCTTCCCTTCCTGATACTTATCACAGTTTTCATTTACATATTTCTGTCATACTTGATTGGCGTCTGTCTTTTCTACTGGACTGTAAAATTACCATTGAGAACAGTGCCTGGTAACTAGACGGCACTCAGAAATATGTTTAGAGCTTTGAAGACAGAAAGTAGATCGGTAGTTGCTGGGACGTGGGATGGGAAGCTGGGCTGACAGCTAATAGGCACAAGGAGCATTTTCACAGGTTGGAAAACTGGATTGTGGTGATGGTTGTGCAAGTGCTTACATTTATTGAAAATTACTGCGAAATTACAGCGAGTGAATTTTATTGTATATGTTATACGTATACGTTATACCTCAATAAAGCTGTTAAAATAATAAAACATTTGTGAAACAAGTAAATGATCTATCTCCCTCCCTGAGGTTGTAAACTCCGTAAGAGAAGCTATATCCTCCAAATCCATAAGAGTGACTGGCATCCAGTAGACGCGGAACAAACAGCCCACCTAAACACTGAAATCTATGAATGAAGCCGGAGAGGAAGGACTCTGACCTGAGATCCCCGCCAGCAGCTTCCGGGTCGCTGCTCTGCCCGCCCCCGCGAGACGAGCCCGGCGATTGGCCAGCGGAGCCGGGTGTCCAGGGCCCGGACTAGGAGGGTGCTCGGAAAATCCCCTACGCGAACTCGCGGGGTGGGGCTTCCAGGGGGCGGGGCCAAGAAGGGGCGGGCTCCAGGCGCTGGCTGGGCGGCTGCGCACTACTGCCGCCGCTGTCGCCGGGGTGAGAGGAGTGGACGCGATGGCAGGGCCCGCGTGGATCTCCAAGGTGAGCGCCGGGCAGGCCCGCGTGTGGCTGGCGGGCGTGCTGGGTGCTGGGCGGGGGCTGGCGCGCGGGCCCGGATGGGAAGACGGCGGCGCGCGACTGGCTGGGAACAGACGGAGCCGGTCCTGGCCGCCCGTGCGCCTGGCTCGGTGGCCCGCAGGCGGTGTATAGGCAGCCCCGCTCCCGGAAGGTCGCGCCTGGGGCAGGGACAGCATCAAGGTCAAGGCGGGGAGCGCCGGTCCTGTTCCCGATGAGACCCCAGTGCTACCGCCGGCATCTGTCCCGGCCGGAGCCCAGGCCTAGCGCGGAGCCCGGGAAGGTCACCGGAGCCGCCGACCAGGCTCCACCATACCGACTATTTCCGAAGCTGCGGCCCTGCAGCCTGCTGATCGCGCAGAGTCCGCCTCAGCACGACCCGGGCCTTCCCCCGGTCTCTACTCCGGCCCCGGCCGGGTAACCTCCCTAGCCACCGGCACGTGCGTTGGGCTTGAGAGGTTTTCTCAGGTGAGGGAATCCCGGGGTCATTTTCCTGCCAGATTTTTTTCTCCCTTGGAGCGCTTCCCAGTCTGCTGTTGTAGCTATTTCCCCTTCAAAGGACACAGGACACGTTGCACCTTGGAACCTGAGCACCCAGAGACTGGGAGAGGGAGACCAGCAACGCCTCTCCTTTACCTTGTGTTGGTGAGAGTCCTGTGATCTCACCTTGACAGCTGGGGTGCCTGCCAGAGCTGGAAAGGGTTGCAGACCGTCTGCAGTTCCTTGGTTCCTCAGTGGAACTAACTATGCCTGAAAACGTAATTGCTCAAGGTCACACAGGAAATCCCTGCCAGAACTGGAAGAGGAACTCAGGTGTCTCAGGATTACCAGTTCCAAGTCCCATTTTGCCTGCTGTGTCTGTGGTCAAGGTCAGACAACAAATTATAGGCAGAGGGAAAAATGGGCCCTCAGGTCTCCTGTTGCTTTTAGAGAATGATCCCCTAAAAACCTACCATAAGCAGTTTAATTTTTTCTCTAGAAAGTTTGATACTGTATTTCTCCCTTGCTTTGAGTTTAAAGTGAGGTTTGCATACATTTAATTTAGTGAAAAGTGCTCTACACCGGAATTTAGGAGACTTAGGTTTAAATCTTGGCAATGCCACCAACTGGCCATGTGACCCTGAGCAAATTACTTAACATTTGTGAGTCTTAATAAGCTATCTGTAAAATATCTATACTTGCTTCACAGAGTTGTTGAGGATCGAATAAAATAATGTGAGAGCACCTAATACATATAGAAGCAACACAAAAGTCTGAAGCTCTCCTACCTGTCAACATTCTTATCTTACCGCCTTCAAGCAGACAGTTGGGCATCAGTAGCCTCATTTTATTTACTAACTGGGTTCTGCTTTGTTACCCTCTTCAGACCTGGACTTGTGTGTAATGATAACTTATTTCACATTCACTCCTGAAGGTAAAGCAACTTCTGTGTCATTGTCTAAACAGAAGTCAATCCTTCAATCACTGAGCTTACACCTAACACCTAATTATCTTTGATCAATACATAAGAGTTCAGAATGAGGGACTAAAATAGCTAGTAAAGTGCAAGTAAATTTGTTTTTCCCTTAGTGTGGTCTTGAAGGAAAAAACTATGCAGTAGGTATTCAGAAAGTGTTGGGTTGTGGAATCAGACGATGAGGTTCTCTGACATGGACTCCCAGTGTGACCTTTGGCAGTCATTTGACCTCTGGCAGTCATTTGACCTTTGTGGGCCAGTTTCTCCCTTTAGGGACTGGAGTAGGTGGTGCCTTGGATGCTCCCTTTAGGGACTGGAGTGGGCAGTGCCTTGGAAGTTGACGTCCCAGGATGCTGAGCTGGTTGTGAGTTTCAGTCAAAATAAGTCCTCTATTAAGAGTTCCATTTCAGGTTCTATTTGAAAAAGATCTGTATAAGCTTATATATATATATATATATATATATTTCTTTTTTTTTTCCTAAAGAAGTTTTATTTAGAGAAAATTAAAGGGTTTCTAAAGACCTTTCTGGCTCTAAAATTCTATAATTGTAATGAGGCAGTTTCCCGTTAGCAGGCTTTTATTGAGTACCTGTCATACTTTCAAGAGTGTATTTATATGTTTTTAAGTTGGAGGATGAAGGTAAAAAAGGAAATGAGGTGCTATGGGTGAAGTCACAGGTTCAGTCCATATTCTGTGAGCCTGGTCTTGGTCTCCTTACCTGAAAAGGACTACAAATGCAATCTCCCCAGGCTTTATAAAAAATAAAATGATGTATGTATATAATACATGTAACTATATATGTATATTATACAAGTACAATATAACGTAGAAGACAGTCTGTGCTTTAAAAAATCTTGTTTTACTTTAAGTTCTGGGTGATTTAGATGCAGTACTGCCTTACTTTTAAGGTCACAAAGGAGAGATGACAAATATGGAAAAGACTGGTTAAGAGAAAGCTATTGCAAGTATTGAAGCTGTTTGCTGGAGTGGCTGGGAACTCATCAGATAGGGCGATACTTGAGACTGGCCTCAGTTTTTCCAAAAGTATTCTGAGCACCTACTATGAACCAGGCATTTTCTAGGTACTGGAGATGGAAAAGCAATGAACAAAACATGAAAATCTTTGCCTTGTGGATTTACATTTTAAATCAGTTTGGTTGGGTCTTTTGCCACAAAGACATGGGCCTGTTTTGAGTGAATGTTTTTTGTCTCTTTTTGAAGGGTGGGGAGAAGGACCCACACAAATTTTATAGCATAGCCTTAAAGTGGTCTCCCTTCCTTTCAATAGCCCATTTGCTGGTGGATGAACCACGCTCTAGGGCTGAGTTTTTGGCCAGTGGTTTTGGCATAGCGTATTCTTTGGGTTCATGCCCTATCTTTTATTTTATTTTCAGTCCAGAGAGATAACTAGTTGCTGGGTTAGAGGATACAACCTGTTCTCAGCTCCTTGGCTGTTAGTGTCGCTTTACTGCTGCTGCTAAGTCGCTTCAGTCGTGTCCGACTCTGTGCGACCCCATAGACGGCAGCCCACCAGGCTCCCCCGTCCCTGGGATTCTCCAGGCAAGAACACTGGAGTGGGTTGCCATTTCCTTCTCCAGTGCATGAAAGTGAAACGTGAAAGTGAAGTCGCTCATTCGTGTTCGACTCTTAGCGACCCCATGGACTGCAGCCTTCCAGGCTCCTCCATCCATGGGATTTGCCAGGCAAGAGCACTGGAGTGGGGTGCCATTGCCTTCTCCAGTCACTTTACTACATGCTGATATTACAGCCAAAAGTTCAGGACTTACAAGAACTGTCCCCCAAAAGGAAAACTAAGGATATAACAAATGTATCTTTGCTCATGTATCTAGCATGAAAAAAAGTTAACCTTTAAAACTTTTAATGAATTTTAGTTTTAATACCTTTGGTCTATGTAGCCAATTTCTTTTATTATATTCTGTGTATTATAATGTAATGTGGCTTTATAGTAGTTTTCAAGAACTGAATTATTGAAGTTCGAAATAACCTATTAGAATTTATATTTCTGGTATGTCATAGTGTTAAGTGGAAAAAAGATGTTCCAATGGCAACATCTTTGGGTAGTGGAGTTGGTGGTGGTTTAGTCACTAAGTCGTGTCCAACTCTTATGACCCCCTGGACTGTAGCCTGCCAGGCTTCTCTGTCCATGGGATTCTCCAGGCAAGAGTACTGGAGTGGGTTGCCATTTCCTTCTCCAAATGGGGTTAGTAGGTCACATTTATTTTTTTTTTTATATCTTTCCCCATCCCAGCAATTAATAATAATGATGGCATTACCTATATTATCAGAAGTAGATAATTTGTTTAAAATCTTCATTCTGTATGACGCATGTCAAGATGGTATTCAATAAACTTTGTTAGATTTTTATTACAAAGTAAAATTTCTTAATATTCATGGGAGAAGAATAGGCAGAGTGTGTAACTGGAGAAGCCCTGGAATAGGAGTTAGGAGACCCAGATTCTGGTCTCTTTGTGGTCTCTCTGTGGCTTTAGACAAATCCCTACTCTTTGGACCCATTGTTTCCACTGTATAATGAGTGAGTTGGGCTCTGGAATTCAAGGACGCTGCTGGCTCTTAAAATTAGTGATAGTTTTCCTAGGGTGTGTGTGACCCCCAGATTGATCCAGTGGTCAAGAATGTGGACATAAAACTGTCCAGATCATCTGAGGAAAATTCAGTGTTTGAGTTTTAAAAAAGTAGAGTTTCATTCTATTTTCAACATTGATAAAATCGACTTTAAAAGTACATATATAGTACTTAAATTCTCAAAGCAAAGGTAAACTGAAAATTTTGGTTTTCAAATCCAAGAGAGCTTGCTACGTTGAGCTAATACATGAGAAAAATATTCCTCGGAAATTCCTGAATATATCTGTGTGAGCTACAGCATTGTCAGCTGTCAGAGACGGTGCCATGTCTGCCTTTTAACACTATGTGGTTAATCTGTACATGACATTTCTTTGTTGATATTAAATGTAGGTCTCTCGGCTGCTGGGGGCATTCCACAACCAAAAACAGGTGACCAGAGGTTTTGCTGGTGGTGTGAGTATAATTATGTCTTTTATTTTTTCCCTTTTAGAAGTTTCTCAAGAAAAGTGCTCTAACGCATTTATTATATGGCATTTAATCTCCATTTATTTAAAATTGGGGAAAAGTGGCCATACTTATACATTTAAGTTACTGATGAACATGTGTAAATCGATTAGGTCACTTGTACATTTTAAAAAAGATTGTATTATAGCTGGCTATATAAGCCTGTTGAAGGAGGCTTGTTTAAAAATAGAAATTACCCTTGAGCCTGTTACTTTATTTCACAATCTCATTTGGATAAGACAGTTTTTTTCCAAACTAGTACAAGTTGAGAGAAAATTGTTGAGAAGCTTCAAAACCTGCTTCGCATTTTTATTTTGTAAGCTTCCCTGAAAACAGTAGATTGATCACCAATTAAGAATGCCTCAAATATCTATAAGCCCTATAGGCTTATATGTATTGATATGTTCCTTACATAGTCTTCATAGACTCTCCTGTTAACGGATCATCTGTTTCTCATTAAATCTGCTGCTTTTAGAATTCCCTGCATTAGAGTTGTGTGCTTTAAAAACTGATACCACATTTTTAGAGCATTCTAAGACTGTGGGTCAGTGACTTCCTGTATGTTTTTATTTTACCTCCTTTTTACAGAATCTGATTTGGATTCATAATTCCTATACTCCCATATAACATCTTACCCCATGAGGTATTTATAAGAGCATAGTACATTTTTTTTTTTTTCCATTTACTTTCTGAACTCTGGAAGTAAAGTAGATTTTTCTGGTGGCCTGATGACATTTTGTATTACATGTTGGGAGAACAGGAAGAAGAAGCCAAAGGGGTTCTTTTGGCTCTGCTTTTGCTACAAAAGATGCAGAAAGAGGCTTGTTAGCATTTCAGATGCATTCTGAAAGCTAATGAGATGATCATTGCTCTCTGCTATTACTTAATTTTCAGGTTTTCCATTAAAATTTATGTTATCCTGGTGGGAAGGCGGTTATATTTGAGAGAAATAAGAGAAACTAATTTTTAAAAAAGCATCCTTCCATTGTATAGCTAAATTCAGAAATAATTAGTCCACCTGCTTAGGGAGCATCATGTGTGCTTGCTGAGTCCTGTCCAACTCTTTGTGACCCCATGGGCTGTGGCCCACCAGGCTGCTCTGTCCATGGGATTTTTCCAGGCAAGAATACTGGAGTGGGTTGCCATTTCCTTCTCCAGGGATAGTCCCAAGCCAGGGATCAAACCCTAGTCTCCTGCATTGGCAGGCAGATTGTTTACCACTGAATCACCTGGGAAGCCCGTTGGGCAGGATCACTGGAAGCTAAAAGACCAGGGAAATGAATCAGTGATTTTTTTTTTTTAAATCTAAGTTTTTATTTTTTTAATTCTTAGAGAAAATTGTTTCCATCCTAGATTATTTTGTCTAGCTTAACCAAACCAGCAGAGGCAACTAGAACTGAGAAATGCCAGGGACCATTGTCTGGGCCAAACTTCTAGGTAGGGGAAAGTCCACAAATAATGACATATTTAGTTTCCACATGGAAGCCCTCACTTAAATCCTCTCATCATTTCCCTTTACATTTTTTTTTTTTTTTCCCCTGTGTTTGAAATGCTGGCTTTATTCTATTTGAAGCCTTTGCACTAAATCACTGATGTTACATTATAGATCACTTTGCCATTCAATGTGTGATTCAGACATTGCAGGCATGATCACATACCATATTCTTAATGGTTCGAAATGAACTTCACTGGGCTTATTTGGATTACTGCTGTCATTAGGGGCCAGTCTTATAAAGGAACTCAGGAAAACAGACCCTCTCTTGATGTGAAGTCTGATTTTCTGTGTGTCAAAATAGACCACAGTGCTACTCTGGAGGTATCTGAGAGTGTTTTATAAGACTGAATGAGTTACATGAGAAATGGAAATTTCTAGCCTCCTGTTGGAGAGGAATATGTCTGCCTTCATAGGAAACCCTCTAAATTTTAGTGAGAGAACCCTGTTGAAATGTTTTGCTCTCCTTGGCTTTACAGACTTGAACAAAGTGGTCTCTTTGTAGTTTGTCTGAAAAGAAATTTCACTTGGGAAGTTAACTTGGTAGTTTATTTTTGTTTTCTCTGGAGAGCATTGCTTAAGTTCTTTTTGAAACCTCTGGACTCAGCTAGGAAGTAGAGTTGTGGCATCTCTTGATTCTTGCCTCCACTTTGATGAGCTATCGGGAGGTAGGTCTGTTTTCTTAAAAGCATTTCTTATGAGTTAAGAACCCCTAAACTCGATTTCTTTTTGAACGATGTTCTTTTTTTAAACCTTCCAAAATCAGTTCTGACTGTCTCCTCTGATGATTTCTTATATTCAGGTTAAGACAGTAACTTTAATTCCAGGAGATGGAATTGGCCCAGAAATTTCTGCTGCAGTTATGAAGATTTTTGATGCTGCCAAAGTAAGTGGGCTTACATACTTTTGATAATAAATTGTACAAAAGTTTTCTTAGCCATTTGGAGCCTATGAACTCTTAGGATGAATTGTGCACGTTTGTATGGAGTTGGCGAGGTCTCGCATTAAGACTTCACAGATTCTGGCTTGAAGAGCGTTGTTGCTGCCGTCATTGTGAACGGTTTAAGCTACTGCGCTGGCGTCAGTTACGTATAAAGGAATCCAAGTAGTGCTGTAATTTTTATGCATTTTTGAACTCTGCCTCGGTTTAAGGTCTTTAAGTCCTGCCAAGTCACCTGTCTCCCTCATTCTACCTTCTTCTACCTTCCTGCCAAAAAAAAGAAAAAAAAGAAAACAGAATAGATAGTTCAAAAAACTATTGATATATAGGCGATTTTGAAAGGTTTTTTTTCTGGTGTGGTAATACCAAATATGAGATATTATTGTCAAATAGTCTATCCTTCAATGCAGGTAGATATTTAAAAGTGGGAATTTAGGAAAGTTGGATTTTGTTTGACCTGATGCTTTATTATTGCTATTTATAGCTGCTAGGTGAAATAATGTATAAAATTAAATAAGTGGTTAATTTTGATACCAACAGATAAAAGTCAAGGACTTTGATTTATTTATGCTGAATATACATTGTTTTTCTATATGCATTTCTAATTAAAACTCCTACAGAGGAAATGATGCTTATGCAAAAGTGTTCCCTGAGGGAGCTGAACTCTGCTCACTCTCAGCTGTGCGCTCCTGGTGAGCCAGGACCAAGTCTTGCTCTGGTTCCTCTTCCTAGTGCGTTCCCTGTTGGCTGTCAGCTGTGTGTGTACACAATGAAAAGTGTGGGTGAAAAGAAAGGATAGCACTGGTTTATACCTTAAAATTCTTGCCTTTATAGGTTATATAATATTTCTTTTTTTTTTCTTAACAGCTTTATTGAGATTTAATTCATATACTGTTCAGTTCATCATGTAAAGTATGCAGTTCATTTCATTCATGGAGTTGTGTAATTATTACCACAATCTAATGTTAGAACATTTTCATCACTCAAAAAGAAACCCCATACTCATCAGCAGTCATTCCCCATGACCCTTATCTCTCCCACCCTACCCACTCCCATCACCAGCCCTAGGCAACCACTAATCTACTTTCTCTCTCTGTAGATTTGCCTATTCTGGACTCTTCATATAAATAGAATGTTAAAATTACATGATTTTTATTATTGGCTCTTTGCACTTAGCATAATGTTTTCAAAGTTCATCCACGTATCAGTACTATGTGATACTTCTACGAATCCTATTTCTCTGCTCGTTACGATATTCTCATTATAGCACGCTAAGAGTCATTGTGAAAAAAAGAAATGGGCAGGTGGCAGCTAGGAGTGATGACTGGACAAGGGTAATGTGGAGAATCCCTCTGGGCATGCTGGAGAATGACATCTCTTCTTGCATGCCAGGAACTTTCTGGACCTTTACTGTATGTGTTTTCACCAGTTGCATCCAAAGTTGAAGAAGTCTGTTTATAGCTGCAGTGTGAATGTGAGTCACATATAGTTCTTTCCAGTTCACTGTGCTCTGTGGTGTGGCATCTAGGCACCTATTCAGTGGGAGGAGCGAAACGTCACCGCCATTCAAGGTCCGGGAGGCAAGTGGATGATCCCTCCAGAAGCCAAAGAGTCCATGGATAAGAACAAGATGGGCTTGAAAGGTAGTGCTGATGTGATATGATCGTTATTATTGATTTCTGTGACAGGTGTTGTATTTATCTCTACCTGGGTTTATCTTTGCATGATTTTTACATTTTTATTAATTTTAGCTTATACGTGCTCCAGGCCATGATTCAAAACACTGGCATGTGACAGATTGGAGTTAAGCACTAGGGAGGTGGTGTCATAGGATTGGCTAATGTCAGGGACATGATACAGTGCTTGGTCCTCAGTCGGTGTTCAGTGCAGTTGATATTCCAGAAAGCTTCACTGAGGAAATTTCTTCCATATCTGGATCTGAAGCAGAGGGTCAAGTTAGAGGCAGAAAACATTTTTACAGGGTGTGTAGCGTGTGCTCACTGCTGCCTGAGAGTGACCAGCTATGCGTGGGCTCATTTATGATGAAGAGGGTATCAGACTTAGAAACAGAGCCCCTGTCTGTCCTTTCAAATGATGCTGGTAAAAGTGTCCCTCGTTTCATGAAGCATGTGTGTTAAACGTGTCACACAGCTACTTCATGTCCAAAGAAAGGATCCTAAATACAGCTCTGATGGAATGGTGGAAAAATGAAAATTAGAATTTCAAATACAGTTGGCCCTCCATATCTGTGCATTGTGCATTCATGAATAACATGAACCAACCATGTATTGAAAATATTAAGAATTCCAGAAAGTTCCAAAAAGCAAAACTTGAATATTTCCACTGGCAACTATTAACATAGTCGTTTACATCGTGTTAGGTACTATAAGCAGTCTGCTGCTGCTGCTAAGTCGCTTCAGTCGTGTCCAACTCTGTGCGACCCCATAGATGGCAGCCCACCAGGCTCCACCGTCCCTGGGATTCTCCAGGCAAGAACATGGAGTGGGTTGTTAAAGGAGGATGTGTGTAGGTTACATGCAAATACTGTGTCATTTTATAAGGGACTTGAGCATCCATGGATTTTGGTATCTGCTAGGTCCCTTCCCCTTCTCGATGCTGAGGGACAAGTGTCAACATTATGAGCTTGGGTTTATAAAGAAAAAGAAAAGACCAGAATGTATTTTGTTGTCATCTGCATATTCTTCTTTATTATAGGCCCTTTAAAAACACCAATAGCTGCTGGTCACCCATCTATGAATTTATTGCTGCGTAAAACATTTGACCTTTATGCAAATGTCCGACCATGTGTCTCAATCGAAGGCTATAAAACCCCTTACCATGATGTAAATATTGTCACCATTCGAGAGAACACGGAAGGAGAATACAGTGGAATCGAGCATGTGGTATGTTCATTTGGATACTTTTTCATTTTTAGTTAGGTTGCTTTCTGTGTACTTGGGACTGTTGTTCAAATTCCCAGGTGAAAATATTTCCCAAAGACAGTTCCCTTTCACTCAGTGAGGAGTTGTGGGTATTTGTCTTGTGGCCTCAAAAGGATGCCTGGGGGAGGGAGCGTGGTGCTTCAGGGCACAGGCTTGGGAACTTGTCCTCTGTTTGAAGTTTGAATCCTCAGCTTCATGGGTGACCATCTCTGTACCTCGGTTTTCCTCATCTGTGCAGTGGAGCTATTATAGTATGTGGCTCACTGGGCTGGGGTGAGCATGACTAACCCTGCCGACATGCCATATGCATGATGCTCGCCTTGGCAGCTGGCGCCGTGCAGGCCTGGCACAGGTGGTGTTGTCTGCACACACCAGCAGTCTAGAGCCACACCCTCTCAACAAGACAGGACTTCCTCTCTTTCAGATCGTGGATGGAGTTGTGCAGAGTATCAAGCTCATCACCGAGGCAGCGAGCAAGCGCATCGCAGAGTTTGCCTTTGAATACGCACGGAACAACCACCGGAGCAACGTCACGGCCGTGCACAAAGCCAACATCATGTGAGTCCCAGTGGGCGGTGCTCCCTCCAGCTGTGTGGGTGCCAAGCAGTGGCAGGGCTTGCTTTTCCTCTC
Organism: Bubalus kerabau; assembly: GCF_029407905.1. Lineage (NCBI taxonomy): Eukaryota > Metazoa > Chordata > Mammalia > Artiodactyla > Bovidae > Bubalus > Bubalus kerabau. Next base: position 31,155,580 of record NC_073642.1, read on the forward strand.
TGCAGCTTGCTCACTGCTTCCTGATAGTTCTGGAAGATGGCCTTGCAGCCAGTCAGAGGGTCGGGCATTGCTCCTGTGTCAGAGTCTCCTATTTAATGTGTTTCCTCGGGTGGGTGATGAACAAGTTTGGAAGGAGCAGGAATTCCGGTCCCGGCAGTTTAAGGGAGGGGAAGAGAAGGAAGCCAGAGAGACCAGATCCTCAGATGAGGTGGCCAGTTAGCTAGTCACGTCTATAAAAGGGCAGTCGTTCCTGTGTTAGGAGGGGAATAGCAGGAATGTTTCTGAAATGGCCACCTGTTCAGGAGCTTAAAATAGTGCTCATAGTGCTAATCTGATCCGATGTATCATTCTAGCAATTTGAATTCTCCTCATCCCTAGTGCAGTAAAGGCTAACTCGGTGTGTTAAGAAGCAGGTTTCCTAACCTAAGAAAAGTGTTGAGCATGTACATAGTAAAACTATTTAAATAATTGAGTAAGTTAACCTTGTTAAGGCAATTTTAGCATTTCCTTATTAATAGATATTTCTTAATTCTTGCTAGGTAACACTACAAAAATATAGTCTTCTTCATTATGATCAAACTACTTTACATTTTATACCCTTCTGTGCTTCCAGAAGTATCCCAGCATTTAAATTTGCATTTTACTGATTGCCCCCCAAAATTTTTTTACTGTAATTGAAATCAGACATCTTGGCTTCTGGAACTTGAGTTTCTTGAACTTTACTTCTCTGATTTGATCTTTCTCTCTTTGCAAGTCTTTGCTTTCAACAATTTTTATTTGATTAAATACAGGCGAATGTCAGATGGGCTTTTTCTGCAAAAATGCAGGGAAGTTGCAGAAAACTGTAAAGATATTAAATTTAATGAGATGTACCTTGATACAGTATGTTTGAATGTAAGTATATATTCACACTTACCTGCTATGTTTTGTGGTGTATAGTGTGTACATGTGGTGCAGTTTTTGATTGCTGAATGCACAAATGCATTTTTTGTAGATGGTCCAAGACCCGTCCCAGTTTGATGTTCTTGTTATGCCAAATTTGTATGGAGACATCCTTAGGTAAGTCTGGCTGCACCCTTTTAGCCTACAGTTTATTTATAAATGTTCTAAAATAAATTGTGGCTTAAGAATTTTAATCAAGGGTTATAAAAAATAGCGTTTGTTAGAAGATATGAGTTGAATTCTGATAGTGCAGGTGGTGATAATGGTTACATGTTGGGTAGGTTATTCCTTTGTTCATTTGCCAAATTAGCTCTGGACTGTAGTTCCCTGACCATTAGTTCCCTCTTCCCACTTTACAGATATTTTATTGGTTGGTTGGTTGATTTCAGTGTTTTATCATGTATAGCTAGGCAGGTGGGTGTTCATTTTTACAAGGTTTTTTGGGGGTAACTTTTGGCATAATTTCAGACTTACAGGAAAGTTGCAAGAACAGCACAAAGAAATCCTGTGTACTCAGCACCACATTCACCAAATGTTAACATTTTTATCAGACTTACTTTATTACTCCCTCCTTCCTCCTCCTCATTTCTCTGTCTCTACACACATACATGCTGGTGGCCAAATGGTGCTTTTGTAAACCCATCATTCCTTTTACGTCTGTTAGTTGGCATTCTACTGTAAGGATAGCTTTTCTTTCTGTCTGATTTGTTTACTGACTTACCTATGTCAGTCTGGACTCTCGGCTTCTGTCTTACTCAGCGGTTCTGTCCCTCACTATCGTCACTGATATTGGTGCTTAGATCGCACAGACTTGGCCAGTGTCAGTCCCTCGGAGCCGTGTCTGTGCCCTCTTGACAAAGCCCCTTATTTGCTCTCTGGCACAGTAAGGTGTTTCAGGCTCATCCTATATGTTCCTGACTAGTCCTGAAATCAGCTGTTTCTTCAAGGAGCCCAAGGTTCTCTTAGTGGAGAATGGTATGTAAAGATAGAAGTCTGACCACTAGGTGAGCTGTTTTGTTTTTCAAAATGTCCTTTGAAATGCTTTTGTGCCCCCAGTGACCTGTGTGCGGGATTGATTGGAGGTCTTGGTGTGACACCGAGCGGCAACATCGGAGCCAATGGAGTTGCAATCTTTGAGTCGGTAAGGACCCTGGTGACACCTGAAGCTGAATTCAAGTCAGAGTGACGTGAGAACCCAAGAGGGATTAGCTGCATAAATATCTGTTAACTCTTGAGTTTTTCCAGTTGTCAAAAGAAAGTGAAGCTTTGTTTAGCTTTTTGTATAAGCTCAGTTGATTCATTCATTTGCCTCTGGTTTCTTTTGTATCCTCATTATTTATTGTGTTTCCTTCCTCAGTTAAAATATTTTACCAGAAGTTCACTGGATAAGATTGTTTGTTCATCTTTTTATACTTAAAAAAAATTACTTTAGCTCTTCATTTTTCTGAGGCTTTATTTCTAAAACCTGTGTCTGGATAGCTGTTCCGTAGCTATTTTCCATCAGAGAGGAAAGCTGATTAAGAGCCCAGCTTCCCCGGAGGAGAGCTGTTTGCTTCTGTCCCCCTTCTGACTGCCCCACCCCGACCCCCGCAGGTTCACGGGACCGCCCCGGACATTGCAGGCAAGGACATGGCCAACCCCACAGCCCTCCTGCTCAGCGCCGTGATGATGCTGCGCCACATGGGGCTTTTTGACCACGCTGCGAAAATTGAGACGGCGTGTTTTGCTACAATTAAGGATGGAAAGGTATCGGTGATCTTGCCACACTTGGGCTGGGTGAAATTCATTTCCTCCTTGGGTTTTGTATGTGAAGGACAGATGATGGTTCTTCTCAAGAGGGCCAAAGGATTGGACATCAAGCAGGCATTCCTAATGCAGGCTCCCTGGGTGAACTCAAGGGGTGTGCACATGTTGCATCTTCTGAAGGGAGGACCCGTGTGTTTCATTAGGGGAGGGTTGAGAAGCACCGAGGCAGGGGCGTCAGTGTGCAGTGGGAAGGACAGTGATGTGGGGGTCAGAGCAGGGCAGACCTGGTTATCCTGTTGCTACCCATGGGGTCTTGGCTAAGTCCAATAATTTTTCTCAGTAGCTTTTTCCTCTTTGCAGCAAACATCTCTTGCATACATTATAAGGTATGGAGGATATAATAAAATAAGGAATAAAGTAAGGTCTCAGACCTCAAGGAGCTGGAAATCTAGCAGTAGACACAGATGTAGACGTGTCTGTAATAAAGTGGTGCTCTGTGTTACTGTAAATGCATCTGTGGTATAAAAGTAATATAGAAGGTTTATAGATGTATTAATGGCTGATACTTGAATACTTACATGATCTTATACTCTTTATATATATATATATAATCTCAGCAAATTTCTACTACTCTGTGGCATAGATACTGTAATTAAGCCCATTTTAGAGATGAGGGCTTCCTACGTGGCGCTAGTGGTAAAGAACCCACCTGCCAATGCAGGAGATGCAGGTTCGATCCCTGGGTTGGGAAGAGCACCTGGAGGAGGGCATGGCAACCCACTCTGGTATTCTTGCCTGGAGGATCCAATGGACAGAGAAGCCTGGCGGGCTACAGTCCATGGGGTCTCAGAGAGTCAGACATGACTAAAGTGACTGAGCACATAGATGAGCAAGTTTGTCCAAGGTCTCACAGCTCCTAACTGGCAGAGTTGGGGTTCACACCTAGTCTGGCTCTTACCCAACAAGCTTCACTGTTTCCATAAGAGGTTGTGGCCCGTGGGAGGTTGTGATCGATTATTCTGAAAGTGGGAGAATGGAGGAGATCATGGCTTTACAAGGCTGGGCCCGAAAGGCTGATCCTTAGCCTGAGATCTCTTCATTTTTTTCAAGTTATCATTTTAAAAAAGGACAAAGTGCACTTAATACAAAATTGACTGCTTTAATAATTTCTGAGGTGCACAGTCTATTGGGTATTAAATACCCAGTATTTTCACATTGTTGTGTGACCTTCACCACCATCCATCTCCAGACTTTTTCATTTTCCTGAACTGAAACTGTCCCCATTAAACAATGATTTCCGTATTTTCTGCTGTTGCCTCACCCTCTGGCGAGCACCGTTCTACTTTCTGTCTCTATAAATCTGACTGCTCTAGGTACCTCACGTCAGCTGAATCACACACTTGTACTGTTCGGACTGCCTTACTTCACTTAGCACAAGGTTTGCTGCTTATTTTTTAAAAAATTCTGTACTTTGAAATTTCTGTGGCCAAAATATAAGAAACCCAAGCTTATTTTTGACAGTCTGATATAGTCATATTGAAGGGCATGTGCTTATATATATTTTTTGTTCTGATGCTGTATTAGAGAAGCTACTCATAGAACCCAGCAGAGAGATGCCTAAATTACACAGTAGGCTCTTTAAATTGCATAGGATGTGATGAGATGAGAGAATTAAATATATTGAGTTCTGTTTGGGAGTAAAGAGCGTAAGCTGGTAGAAAACAGGGGAAATGGGAGGATTTCTCTCCTAAAGAGGGGAGTTGAAGAGTTAGTAATTTAAATACTTCCCTAGTATTGGTTTCTCAGCCTCCCCAAATAGGTCAAAACGTGTTTTTTAAAAAACAAACTTAAATTCCCCCAGAGATTTATGTAACCTCTTGTTTAGATTTGCTGTCAATGAAATGTCCATGATCAAATGCTTCCTTAGAATCTATTGTACAGATCAAGGGAAAATTTTTGGAAAGCATCCCTCCTCCCTTTGGGGTGAGAGCATCTTCTTTTGTTTTTTAATTTTGGCTGTACTGGGTTTTTGTTGAGGCATGCTAGTGGGGTTCTCTCGTTGTGGTGCGCAGGCTTAGCTGCTCTGCAGCTCCTGGAATCTTAGTTCCCTGACCAGAGATTGAGCCCATGTCCCCTGCACTGGAAGGCAGATTCTTCACCACTGGGCCACCAGGGAAGTCCCAGGAGACTTGCTCTTGTTCTTGCCGTGTTTCTGCATACACTATCCAGTTAGCTTTTCCAAGTCCGCCTGGGGTAGGTGGATGGTGGTAGAGCCTGTCTCACTTTGAAATGAGGAACTAAATGAGAGAGTAGCCAGGTAACTCACTCAGCCGGTGTCTCACTGAGGACTTTAAATAAAAACGTTTTTTACTTCAGTTTAACATGTAGGTACATTTTCTGTCTTTGCTTTTTCCTTTTCTCAGAGCTTAACCAAAGATTTGGGAGGCAATTCAAAATGCTCGGACTTCACAGAAGAAATCTGTCGCCGAGTAAAAGATTTAGATTAAGGCTTCTACGGACGGTGTCTGCATCAGTCACTCCTAGGGGACGCCACATCAGCCTGTGTTAGATACTCCCATTATGTATGCATTTATGCATTTGTTGCTTGTTTCTTGACAGAGTACATTTTTAGACCTGGCCTTTTTTCTTAAAATCTGTGCAGAGGCTGCAGGTAATGTCCCTAGGCCTGCTTTCAAAGGACTTCTTCCAAGTGCTTGTTTTATTTATTAAACGTCTATCTGGTATACATTTTTTTGTAAACTCTCAAGTGAACTGTTATCATTTGCTGTTGTTAACCATTTTATGCTTCAGTTAAAATAGTTTTTCTTTCACTGTAAATATGATACAGAAATACTAAGAGAAAACATCTAACTTTTTAAAGAAAAACACTGATATTCTTGGTTTACGAAAAATATAATGGAGATAAAGTAGAATGTTGGCATAATAGCATGAGAGGATATTCTTATAAAACTAAATGGGCACAAGAGAAATTTCCTGGGAAAGTTTACATCAAAAACAGTGAGTATTTCTTAGTGATATGGAAAGTAAAGACTAATTTGTACTTTACATGAATTACTGAGTATAAATAAAGACTTCGGATCGGAGAAATATATAATGAGAGATGTAATTTTTGTTCATAGGATACGGGTAATATATCGGGTATAAAGACACAAGTGGATTGTGTGTTCAGTTATTTTTGTTATCTTGAGATTTACTGTTCTTGGTAAGAGCTTTTAATGAAGTGAAGGGGTGGTCCTTCCTTTTCACTGGACGTATATCAAGCATGGTGCCTACACAGCCCTCGATCTCCTGTCCCTTGTTCCCTTGGGGGACCCTGACATGGACCTGGGAGCAGTCCCTCTTCCGCAGCCTGTCTGTGTCTGTCAAGAAGTGGACCACGCTCCCGCTGATAGGGCTAACAGGCCTCACCATATAAATTTTGACTGCAATTGAGGAACCTGGAGTACTGGCTGTTAATTTTACATTTCACTGGCTTCTCCTTCCCCAAAGCACCAAATCACCACCCTCTGCCTCAGCACCACCAGGGAAAGAGGAGCTGCAAACTCAGCCTGAATTGACTTCACAAAATCGTGCCACCCTGGGGCTTGGCTTAGCTTTTGACCTTCAGGCACCTCCCCATCCTTCCTCCAGTCCTCACCTTTAGCATGATTTGTCTTTAATCTTCAGAAACTGAGTCACTATTTTCATGAACCCTTTGGTCCAAACCGAAGGCAGCTCGTCCCCCTTGGCCCTTGTGTAACGTCTCCAGCCTGCGGCTTTACGTTGTCACAGGGGGTTTTAACCACAACCAATACTCCTGTCTGGGTCCTTTTTTGAAGCTCGTAACCAGACAAATAATCTTATATGTATTTTACTCTGTTTAAACTGCTGCTGCTTCTGTTTTATTGAATTGTGCTAATTATCGGTGACCCTTCGGTTTACACAAATAAAGAATTCCCAAACGAATTGAGCTGTATGCTTTCCTCTACCCAATTAGATGCCTTGTTTCATCTTGGCTCAGCTTGCTCCTAAGGATGGCTGCTCGAAGTATTCAGAGTGGGCAGAGGGGGCATGGTGGTGACAGACTAGCACACTTTAATGAGGACATTCCCCTTGACCCCCTCCCTCACCTTTGCTTATTCCAGGGCACTAAAGGTCACTCGTATACCTATCGCACACTGTCCTGTGGGCTGAATACCCACCACTCTGGACTCATCTGTTGCTCAGTTGACAAAATCAGGTGCTTGTTGACAGTTCTGTTAAAAAGTTTAATTTCAAGTTACACATTAAATACAATCAAATAGGCAGCAGCAGTTTTATTAAGCATCAGAGTCAGTGGGCATGTGCATTGACAGAACGCCTGGTAATGGGATGATGGGAGCGGCAGCAGCCAGTGAGAGTCCACAGTAGGCCAGCCCGAGAGGGGAGTCACAGCTGAGCGCTTTCCCGGCCGCACACTTCATCCAAGCCGTCTTCCCTCTCCTCCCTCCCCTCAGCACCCAGTCGGCCTCCAGCTGGCCGGTGAAGTGAGCTAGCAGCGTGTTAAATCTACCTGAAACTAAGGTCCCAAACTCAGCCCTTTAGTTCTGGGAAGGAGAGCTAATCTCGTTGTCACCTGAACAAAAAGCAGTACTTAAAACTGTCCACACATGAAGCTTCTCGGGATTGTTGGCTATTGTTGATGTAAGGCCTGGCAGATACCAGGACTGTGCCTAACCTGGAGAACCTAAGAGACTTGCCAGAAGTCTGTGTGCCCAGACCAAAGAGGACCTGAGGGTCAGGAAGATGCTCAGTCTGCCATCTTAAGGAAAAACCAGGGAGGGATGACCCCTGCTTACTTTTTTTGCTCTTGGTAAAAGGAATCGATGACATCTTTGTACTTCTCCAGGACTGCGAGCCGTTTCAGTTTCATTGTGGGACCTAAGAGAAATTGGAAGAGATGAGTGAGGCCTGGGCTTGAGATGTTTGTGAAGGTTATGTGGTAAAGCTCTAGACTCACTAAGTTCCGTAACCCTGGAACTAAGCCAGACCAACGAGTAGCCAGCCTCCAAAATGGCCCATGGTGATCCCTGCGCCTGGCAGTCATACCCCTTGGTGGCTCCTTCCCACACTGTGCCAGGGTTGGTCTAAGTGGCCAGTAGAATACAGAGGAAGTTGGGTAGTTTACATGATGCAACTAATAGGCATATCATCCCTGCATTTCAGTGATCACTAATACAATGTTGGACATTATGCTTTGATTGCTTGTGATGGGGGCAGGGGAAAGCCCTGGCCAGGGAGGGCCTCTGCCATGGTCTTTATGAGAGGTCTTCCTCGTTTCACTTTTCTTGGCCTTGGTTCTCTCCTTTAAGGCAAGGCTGAAAGGGCTCTGCTTTGGGTAGCTTAGATTCCATTTTGTGCTAACTCACACTTGGCTGTGTAACTGGAGACTTCAAGATCAAAGCCATTTATAGAAACTGCTTAGAGAGGACATCTGTCTGGTTGACCTTACATTCAATTTGTTAGCACCAGACAGCCAGATAAACTCAGGGTCTCTGATAGCAGCTCAGCATTGCTGTAGATAGTTGCCTCTGGGTTCAGCCTGACGGGTTGGAGGGAGTCTCATTGAAAAAGCCATTTCCACCTTGCCCTGTGTCATGAACACCCCAAGATGCTACAGCTAAGAGCAACTTCATCCATCTGGCTGAGGCCACCCCAGAGGTCTTTTCTGATTCTGTGGACCATTGGTCCAGAAGGGTTTCACCCCTTTACCTGTTGCATGAGCTGCCTTTACAAAAGATTATGGTGTTCTCACTCCCTGGAGCCAGGTGAAACTCTAGCCCAAACTCTAACAGGGCCTTGGTGTCTGCTTGGTGGTCCCATTGTGCTTTCAGAGGAAAACGATTCCTCAGTCAAAGCAAAGTTAAATGTCGTATGTTCAAATGAGTGAGTTCCAGCACATGTACATTGAACAGGCTCTACCCAAACACAAGCCCAGGCACTGAGCAGTCAAGGTCCTCCCACAGGAAGGAGGTAGGTGTCACCTGAAGTGCCATCAGGGACCTTCAGTTTGCCAAGGCTGCTTCCTAGTGGGCACCTCCCAGGCTCTGCCATGGCCTCTGCCCCCCTGCACAGCCCCTGCAATTGTGTAAAGAAAACACCTACCCAACTCTCCACCTGAAATGGAGAAGTCCTTCTCAAGAATGGCCCACTTCTGGATGTGGTAGGGTCGTGCAGCTGCATTCATGTTGACTCGCTGGATCCCTTCTTCGATGGCCTGATACACGGCCTCATCCTTCTTCCCCACAACCTCAGATACCGTGGTGGCTTTGCTGCCCACCCTCTGGCAGAACTCCACAGCTTGTTCCGTCAGATTATCCGTGGGCTCAAAGGTGTCAGGGTCCAGAGTACACTGAAAAGCCAGAGACAGATCAGAACCAAGCCTCACTCCACAGGAGGTCTCACTGCTGATCGTCACGGATGTGGATCACTGTGAGCTGTTTCAGAGAGATGGTTCTAGAATGAATAGGACGTGCTACTCAGACTGCTTGAGCCCCTTAGGGCAGGTAGAAGGAAGGGAGGACTGAGATTTAGATGACCTCAGCCAATGAGATCATCTTTTAAAACAGGGGCCACAGCTCTAGGCCTGTCTACTACCCCAGAATCAGATACCAGACATCAAACTGGGAGGTATCTACAGCACTTTGTACACTGGACTGTACTAGAAAACACAGGATCACCAAGACAGCACATTACTAACTCTAAAATGGGGCAGAGGGATTCCTGTATGCCACGGCTGCCCTGTAGTACAAGAAGATCTGACTACTTATTCCAGAATACGGTTGTGACATCCGCACTGTCTTGGCCAAACGTTGCTTCTGCCTGGGGCCAGACCCACAGACCACCCACTGGCTGCTCCTTCCCCCACCCCCCAGACACACCTTCAAGGTGAGCAGCATGGACAGGAACTTCCTCTGGTCTCCAATCAGCATGGCGTTGCTGATGATTGGCAGCTCCGTCTTCACGGCCTCCTCAATGGGCACAGGGGGCACGTTCTCCCCACCAGCCGTGATGATTAACTCTGAGGAGGCAAGGCCAGGCCCCCAGCATAGGCTTTAGTCCAGGGGCTCAGGACAAGTACACCCAGACTCCGCCTGGAGAGCTGACCCTCTATGGCCAGAAGGACCCAGGTTCGATCACACACCTGCCTGCATGATTTCCAGAAAGATATTCATCCATTCACTGAGCTTCAGTTTCCCCTGGGAAATTGAGGTGTGGGGTTCCCACAGGGATGCTGAGGGCATTGGGCAACATAAATAAAGCACCTCTTCCTCGGAGGTGTCCCCAACTTTCTTCCCTGGGGGAGCCAAGTTGCTCATGGGAAATTTGAAGTTTCATGCTTTATTTTAAATTTTATGTCCAATTTATTTTCTACTTGGCATCACATCCATGTTTGGGTCCATGTTTGCATATAGAAATACAAAATATTACCCCTCACGTCTTGGTAGTTAGGACTCAGTGCTTTCACTGTTGGGGCCCAGGTTCAATCCCTGGTAGGGGAACTAAGATCCTGCAAGTCGAGCAGCATGCCCCACCCTTCCCTCCAAAAATTACATCCTCCAATTTTCTGGAAAGGCTTGCCTTGTTTACAGAGGGAGTTTGAATTCCAACTTTGTCATTTATTAGCTGTGTGACCTTGGGCAAATTACCTAACCTCTCTGGTTGTCCTCATTAGGTTGGAGTAATAGCAGTATCTTTCCCACGGGAGACAATAATAAGTAAAACAATGTCATTCGTTCATTGTTTTTCATTGGCCATTCATTCATTCACCTAAAAACCTTTAACTGGCCCTACCTCTCAGCTCTGCAGCAGCCTGGCACCCACTACCTTGCTGCAGCTGGGGGTGGAGGGGCCCGGAGGTGTGGGCAAAGGGAGCAGGTTCCTCCAAGCCCTGGATCAACCCCACAGGGAGTCCTGGGGTCCCCAACTTCTCAAGTGTTCATCAATGGCAAGGCATGTGGCATTAACTAAGACCTCAATACTTATAGTGGGTACAAATAGTGGTTGCAGTATAATTGCTCCCACGTCCCACCACAGCCTCGAACCCAGCTGGTGGCACTCACCTTTGAGACGCCCCGTGATATAGAGGAAGCCGTCGGCATCCAGGCGGCCCGTGTCTCCTGTGTGCAGCCAGCCCTCAGCGTCGATGGCCTCACACGTCTTGTCCTCCATGTTCAGGTAGCCCATGAAGATGGTGCGGCCCCACAGGCAGATCTCCCCGATGCCCTCTGCGTCCTCATTCACCAGCTTCACCTGGCAGCCTGGCACCACCTTGCCGGAACTGGGTGTAGAGGGGCCAGGAGGGATGGTCACAGGGAGCAGTTTCCTCCAAGCCCTAGATCAGCCCCTACAGGGAGCCCTGGGGCCACCAACCTCTCAGTGTTCATCGACAGCTAGAATGTCCCCTCCTGGGATTTTTATATTTTAATAGGGTACTCATAGCTAAGAGGTAGGGCCAGTTAAACGTTTACAGGTGAATGAATGAATGAATGAATGGGCAAAATCTTAATGGGATAACTTCATGTGCTGTGATGGGCAGGCAGGGAGGGAGATATTTAAGTACAACAGAGAATCCTTCAACTCACTCCCCAGAGCTGACTGCCTTCCCAGTGCACCAGAGGACTGGCCCAGTCCCCACCAGCTCCCATCACAGTTGGAGCCTGGGCCATCAACAATGCTGGGACACCCTCTAACACACCCCATGCTACTGGAGGGAGGGAACAAAGGGATGTTCCTCCCTCAGAACCCTGCTCAGGGAGCCCCTGAGCTGCAAGGCTGTTTATATCCACAGACCCATGTGACACTGGCACAGGGACCACCCCCACAAGACTCAGGCCTGGCAAAGGGACTTGGCCCAAGATCGAGCTGTTGACACTTAGGGATCCATGGTCCAGTGGTCGGAGCCCAGGGTCCTAATCAGCAGATAGGCACCGACAGGTGTCAGCAAAGATGTTCAGGCCAGCATATGTGCCAAAACCTGGGACACACCTGTAGAGTCGGTAGTTGTAGGGGCTGGACATGAAGTGGGGGCCTGAGGTCTCGCTGAGGCCGTAGCCTGCATACAAGCGGATGTTGAGGCCCAGGAAGAAGTGCTGTGTCTCCGCAGTCATGGGGGCTGCCCCGTAGAAGTTCTTCTGACACTTGGCAAAGCCTAGCGCCTGGCGGACCTTGGCTAGCACCAAGTAATCTGCCAGTCGGGTTGTGAAGGGCTTCAGATCGCTGGTAGGAGAGAGAGAATGGCTCGAGAAGACATCACATCCACATACATGCATTAAAAGGGAGGGGGTGGTCAGTGGGTACCCTGAATGGCAATTTCAGTTATCTACTCTGATTGATGATGTGGTGATGCTGAATCCATCACTAAATATTTTCAATATTGGCCCTTCCTATGAACATGCATGCACACATGGGTGTATACATGTAGTTTTGTGCAAATACATCTTGAGCAGGAAGTCAGAAAAACAGATTCAGCTGTGTGTGACAACACAGATGCACAAAAGTGCACACACAATAACATGCACATGTAGACACTTGAAGTATGTATGCATGGACACGTGAACACACATGTCTGATCCCATTTGAAACCCCTGAATAGAGTTGTTTATACATATTTACTTTTCACATCCTTGCAAATGAAATGGTACAGACACGTGTACACATCGCATGTGACACGATACAGTTTCACAGACACACTAGTGGTGGAAAACATTTCCAAATTGGAACAGGCCAGATTTACGCTGTCGACCCTCCTACAGCACTGGGTGAGAATTTAAAAGCGATCAAAAGGCTGTGGGTGGAAGACTGGGATGTTGGGAAGGCTGGAAAAGCCCCATCACTGTGGCCTCTACTTGAGCCACCTTCTGAAGTCAGGAGTCCCCTCAGGAGACTTCCGGAAGCTGCTCCCAGGGAGGTGAGTGCTACTCCAGAGGGAGCAAGTCAGTCCTTGCAGTCAGAACCCAAAGATGGGGTTACTGTCTCCTGTGGGATCTGGGAGGAGAACAGGGGTTCCAGCCCAGCCACTGATGGGGCCTCTGCGAAGGGGTCGGGATAAGCCTGGCCTCTCAGATCCTACGTTGTGTCCCGGGGTTATGAGCCAGCCCTGCTGCCTCCCCAGGCCTCTTCTTTCCTGGCCCCCTGTACCTGCTCGGGCAGGTGAGGTTCTGCTCCAAGGTCACCGACATGGCCCAGAGCAGCATCTTGCGCCGGATGAAGCCAGACTGAGCCGCCACCTCCTGGATCCGCTCCATGATCTTCTCCCACACCCGAGGCACCCCCATGTGGGACGTGGGCTCCACCTCCCGCAGCGTGTTCACCAGACTCCCCTGTTTGCCACCAGCGAGAGACAGGCTTGTGGTAGAGAGCCAGCTGGGAGCCCGGAGGCCTGTCCCCAGAGTCAGCGTGCACCCGTGCAGGCCCCCTGCACACAGGCACTCGCACAGGTGCGCACCATGCAACTCACGTCCCATACTATTGGCTAGGACGCAACAGCCATCCCTTCCCCACTCTTCTTTGTTAACAGAACCCTGATGTTGCTCAGGTGCCAGGGTGGCCAGTCCTGGTGGCAGCCACTTTTCTATCAGACTAACTCAGAAATGGTCATCCCATTCCCCTAAGCGGTGACTGGGCTTCCCAGGTGGCGCTAGTGGTAAAGAACCCATCTGCTAAAGCAGAAGACATAAGAGATGCAGGTTCAATCCCTGAGTTGGGAAGATCCCCTGGAGGAGGGCATGGCAACCCACTCCAGTGTTCTTTCCTAGAGAATCCCATGGACAGAGGAGCCTGGTGGGCTACAGTCCATAGGGTCGCAAAGAGTCAGACATGACTAAAGCGACTTAGCACGCACACAAACAAGCAGTGACTAGTTGAGGAATGAACGTGAGACATGATTTGGGCCAATGTGGGGGAAGGAAGAAGGCTGCTACAGGGCTTCTGGGGACGTTCTTCTTACAGTAAAAAGAAGGAGCCCAGGCACAGGTGTAGTGTATGAGACCGTGATGCAGGGCAGGGCTGTGGCCATCTGTGACCATCCTGTGATCTTACACTGAGGGTGGCCTGTCCTTGCTGGTATTGCGGACCCACAGAACCACTCTGACTCAACTTCGCTTTACGTAATATCATTGAGTTCCCTTCTTGTTTGGTCATCTGAGTTAGGCTGTGAACACACAGGGGACCGGCAGGCTCACAAATGCTCACACAGGGCCCACAGACACAAGCACACACATGGGCACACGTACAGGCAGACTGACCTTCAGAGCATCAGGCTCAGCGAAGCAGACCTGGGCCCCCCACTGGATGCCTGTCCACAGGTCATAGATCTGGGCGGCAATGTGGCTGAGAGGCAGGTAGCTGACCACCACCTCCTGTTGGATTTCCGCAGGTTGGATGTCACCGGCCTGGCTGCCGTACCGTGCTGTCCATGTGATCTGGAGGATGGGCAGATGGGCGCTGGGCAGTATCTTCAAGTCAGCTCTGAAAGTGCCCACACCTGGAGCCACCCTAGGGGCTTGGGGTACTTCTTTGGAGTGTTCTTTGAACACCTTCCTGGGCATCTCTACAGAAACCCCTCTGGGCCAGGCCTTGCCCTTCCATCCCACTCCACTTTGCTGGGCTCAGTCTGGACCACAGACTTAAAAGCTGTCGTACTTATCTCAGAGTCCTGAACGGAGGGGCTGAAGGAACCCCCTCGAGGGCTGCTGGGGCAAGGCCATTGCCCAGGTCCACCCTCAGCCCACCCCCACACATCTGGGCATCCGTCCTACATTGTCCTGACTCAGCATCACACCCTTGGGGTTCCCGGTGGTGCCCGACGTGTAGACCAATGCACAGCACTGGTTAGGCTTCTGGGCGTTGACGATGACATCCAGGGCCTCCTCAGGCACCTCATTCCCCAGCTCCATGAGCTCCTCCATCTGCACCAGGTGGGAGAGTGGGGGCAGTCCTGGTGAGCTGGGTGGGCTCGCACAGGCCCCTGCTGCCCCCCAGGCCCCCCTACCCATACCGTGTACACGCTGGGCATCCGCATGGGAGGCGCTTCTCTATATATCACTACTGCCTTCAGATGTGGTAGGTGTTTCCAGATCTGTGTGGACAGAGAAAATAAGTGGGGTTTCATTAAAAATAAAAGTCACTTCTTAAGAAGAGCCCCACCCCCAGGTGTTAGCCAGCCTGGCAGGTGTCTTGTGGCAAAGGTTGTTGGTCCCCAGCTCTGACCTTTGACTCAGCAGGACACCTGCCACCCTTAATGCCTGATTTCCCATCATGAGAACTTTGGAGCATCAAAGGTGGAATAAACCGATGGCAGGGAATGACTTCTATTAAAGGAAAGCCAGACAAGCTGGGGCCTGGCTGAACGGAGCAGAAGACTGTGTAACTATGGAAGAGAGAAGCAGAGAGGAAGGGGTAGAGGAAATCAGAACTCAGTTATCTCAGTGAGTTGAGATGTCAGAGGTCAGAGTTCAGGAAAGCTGGGGTGCCTAGAATTTGTGAGATAGAATACCAGACAGGAGAGAACTGGCAGAGAAAGAGTTTGACGAATCTCTTTAGGTGTCTTCCTGAATCTTTGGCGGAATACCAATCCGCACAGGCATAGGTGAAACTTCAAGAAACTGGAAGAACAGATGCTGGAGGAAGATCAATGGCTGGGGCTAGAAGACAAACAAGAGCTTGTATGGGGCCAGAGATATTTGTGTTTCCATCAGCCAGAGTGAAGGGCCCTTAGGAGGTATAAAATACAGACTTCAGAAGCGACAAGTGTTAGCTATGGGGCTAAATCAGCCTTAGAGGAAAGGCTATGTAAACCTGCCCTGAAAGGCTTCATTAAACACAAATTTCAAAACGAAGTTGAGAAAGAGAAAAAAACTGGAATAAATTAACATGGGGGAGAAAACTAAGAAACCTAACATACATGTAATTGGAGTCCCAGGAAACATTTTTTAATTGAAAAAAGCCTGAGAAATTTCTAAATTTGATTAAAACTATAAATCCATCAACTCAAGACTCCCAGTGAATCCTAAGCAGGGTAATCACAAAGGAAAACCATTCCAAGACACAGCATGATCCAATTGCTGAAAACCAGTGATAAAGGAAAAAATCTTAAAAGAGGTCAGAGAAATAAGATATACCATGTGGAAAGGAACAAAGATAAGAAAGTATAGACTATCAGAAGTTATGCAAAGTAGAAAATATTGGGATGGAGTCTTTAAAGAGCTAAAAGAAAAAAAAAAGAAACCCCATCAACCCTGAATTCTAAACCAAATGAAAATAACTTTTGAAAAATGAAGGCAAAATTGAGAAGCTGACAGAAGGCAATTGCCCTTGGACTTGTATTCCAAGAAATGTTGAAGAAAACTTTATAGGAGGAAGGAAGATGAACCAGATGAAAACTCGGGGAGGACATGAAGGGATGAAGAGAGCCAGAAACAGCACATATGTGGGCAAACCAAAAAGAGACATCTTCCCTTTCTTTAAAAAAGTTTTGAATGATACATGACTATTTAAATACTACATTGCAGTGACTTCTCTGGTGGGTCCAGTGGCTAAGACTCTGTTCTCCCAGTGCAGGGGGCCCAGGTTTAATCCCTGGTCAGGGAACTAGATCCCACATGTTAAAACTAAGAGTTGAGCTCCTATGCCACATTGGAGATCGAAGATCCCAGGTGCTGCAACTAAGATCTGACATCAGTTCAGTTCAGTCGCTCAGTCGTGTCCAACTTTTTGTGACCCCATGAATTGCAGCACGCCAGGCCTCCCTGTCCATCACCAACTCCCGGAGTTCACTCAAACTCATGTCCATCGAGTCGGTGATGACATCCAGCCATCTCATCCTCTGTCGTCCCCTTCTCCTCCTGCCCCCAATCCCTCCCAGCATCAGGGTTTATTCCAATGAGTCAAATCTTCTCATGAGGTGGCCGAAGTATTGGAGTTTCGGCTTTAGCATCAGTCCTTCCAATGAACAAACACCCAGGACTGATCTCCTTTAGAATGGACTGGTTGGATCTCCTTGCAGTCCAAGGAACTCTCAAGAGTCTTCTCCAACACCACAGTTCAAAACATCAATTCTTTGGTGCTCAGCTTTCTTCACAGTCCAACTCTCACATCCATACATGACCACTGGAAAAACCATAGCCTTGACTAGACGAACCTTCGTTGGCAAGTAATGTCTCTGCTTTTGAATATGCTATCTAGGTTGGTCACAACTTTCCTTCCAAGGAGTAAGGGTCTTTTAATTTCATGGCTGCAGTCACCATCTGCAGTGATTTTCAAGCCCAGAAAAATAAAGTCTGACACTGTTTCCACTGTTTCCCCATCTATTTCTCATGAAGTGATGGGACCAGATGCCATGATTTTTGTTTTCTGAATGTTGAGCTTTAAGCCAACTTTTTCACTCTCCACTTTCACTTTCATCAAGAGGCTTTTGAGTTCCTCTTCACTTTCTGCCGTAAGGGTGGTGTCATCTGCATATTTGAGGTTATTGATATTTCTCCCGGCAATCTTGATTTCCAGCTTGTGCTTCTTCCAGCCCAGCGTTTCTCATGATGTACTCTGCATACAAATTAAATAAGCAGGGTGACAATATACAGCCTTGACATATTCCTTTTCCTATTTGGAACCAGTCTGTTGTTCTATGTCCAGTTCTAACTGTTGCTTCCTGACCTGCATATAGGTTTCTCAAGAGGCAGGTCAGGTGGTCTGGTATTCCCATCTCTTTCAGAATTTTCCACAGTTAATTGTGATCCACACAGTCAAAGGCTTTGGCATAGTCAATAAAGCAGAAATAGATGTTTTTCTGGAACTTTCTTGCTTTTTCCAGGATCCAGCAGATGTTGGCAATTTGATCTCTGGTTCCTCTGCCTTTTCTAAAACCAGCTTGAACATCTGGAAGTCCATGGTTCACGTATTGCTGAAGCCTGGCTTGGAGAATTTTGAGCATTACTTTACTAGCATGTGAGATGAGTGCAATTGTGCGGTAGTTTGAGCATTCTTTGGCATTGCCTTTCTTTGGGATTGGAATGAAAACTGCCCTTTTCCAGTCCTGTGGCCACTGCTGAGTTTTTCAAATTTGCTGGCATATTGAGTGCATCACTTTCATAGCATCATCTTTCAGGATTTGAAAGAACTCAACTGGAATTCCGTCACTTCCACTAGCTTTGTTTGTAGTGATCTTTCTAAGGCCCACTTGACTTCACATTCCAGGATGTCTGGCTCTAGGTGAGTGATCACACCATTGTGATTATCTGGGTCGTGAAAATCTTTTTTGTACAGTTCTTCTGTGTATTTTTGCCTCCTCTTCTTAATATCTTCTGCTTCTGTTAGGTCCATACAATTTCTGTCCTTTATCGAGCCCATCTTTGCATGAAATGTTCCCTTGGTATCTCTAATTTTCTTGAAGAGATCTCTAGTCTTTCCCATTCTGTTGTTTTCCTCTATTTCTTTGCATTGATCGCTGAAGAAGGCTTTCTTATCTCTTCTTGCTATTCTTTGGAACTCTGCATTCAGATGCTTATATCTCTCCTTTTCTCCTTTGCTTTTCGCTTCTCTTCCTTTCACAGCTATTTGTAAGGCCTCCTCAGACAACCATTTTGCTTTTTTGCATTTCTTTGTCTTGGGGATAGTCTTGATCCCTGTCTCCTGTAAAATGTCACGAACCTCCATCCATAGTTCATCAGGCACTCTGTCTATCAGATCTAGTCCCTTAAATCTATTTCTCACTTCCACTGTATAATCATAAGGGATTTGATTTAGGTCATACATGAATGGCATAGTGGTTTTCCCCACTTTCTTCAATTTAAGTCTGAATCTGGCAATAAGGAGTTCATGATCTGAGCCACAGTCAGCTCCCGGTCTTGTTTTTGCTGACTGTATAGAACTTCTCCATCTTTGGCTGCAAAGAATATAATCAATCTGATTTTGGTGTTGACCATCTGGTGATGTCCACGTGTAGTCTTCTCTTGTGTTGAAGGTGTTGCTATGACCGGTGCATTTTCTTGGCAAAACTCTATTAGCCTTTGCCCTGCTTCATTCCGTATTCCAAGGCCAAACTTGCCTGTTACTCCAGGTGTTTCTTGACTTCCTACTTTTGCATTCCAGTCACCTATAATGAAAAAGATATCTTTTTTGGGTGTTAATTCTAAAAGGTCTTGTAGGTCTTCATAGCATCATTCAACTTCAGCTTTTTCAGTGTTACTGGTTGGAGCATAGGCTTGGATTACTGTGATATTGAATGGTTTGCCTTGGAAACGAACAGAGATCATTCTGTCATTTTTGAGATTGCATCCAAGTATTGCATTTCGGACTTTTTTATTGACCATGATGGCTACTCCATTTCTTCTGAGGGATTCCTGCCCGCAGTAGTAGATAAAATGGTCATCTGAGTTAAATTCACCCATTCCAGTCCATTTTAGTTCGCTGATTCCTAGAATGTCGACATTCACTCTTGCCATCTCCTGTTTGACCACTTCCAATTTGCCTTGATTCATGGACCTGACCTCCAGGTTCCTATGCAATATTGCTCTTTACAGCATCGGACCTTGCTTCTATCACCAGTCACATCCACAGCTGGGTATTCTTTTTGCTTTGGCTCCATCCCTTCACTCTTTCTGGAGTTATTTCTCCACTGATCTCCAGTAGCATATTGGGCACTTACCGACCCAGGGAGTTCCCTTTCAGTATCCTATCATTTTGCCTTTTCATACTGTTCATGGGGTTCTCAAGGCAAGAATACTGAAGTGGTTTGCCATTCCCCTCTCTAGTGGACCACATTCTTTCAGACCTCTCCACTATGACCCGCCTGTCTTGGGTGGCCCCACACGGCATGGCTTAGTTTCACTGAGTTAGACGAGGCTGTGGTCCGTGTGATCTGACAAGATCTGACACAGCCAAATAAATAACCAAGTAAGTAAATAAAATACTACATTGCAGGGCTTATAACTTACGTAGAACTTAAGCAGGAATGACAATCGCACAAAGTATGGAAAGGGGATGCAAGTACACAGTTGTAAGATTCATATGTTACATGCAAAGTAGTACAATATTACATGCTACTCGTATTTGAAAGTAGACTGTGATGAATTAAAGATGCATATTGTAAGCCCTAGAGCAAACACTAGAGGGAGAGCTAAGAAGCCAGTAGATAGAATGGAATGAAAGTGAAAGTGTCAGTTGCTCAGTCGTGTCCCACTCTTTATGACCCCACAGACTGTATAGCCCACCAGTCCATGGAATTCTTCTGTCCATGGAATTTTTCTGAAAAGATTGCTGGAGTGGGTTGCCATTCCTTTCTCCAGGGGATCTTCCCGACCCAGGGATGGAACCCACATCTGTTGCATTGCAGGCAAATTCTTTATCATCTGAGCCATCATTCAGTCATGTCAGACTCTTTGTGACCCCATGGACTGCAGCACGCCAGGCCCCCCTGTCCATCACCAACTCCCAGAGTTTACTCAAACTCATGTCCATTGAGTCGGTGATGCCATCCAACCATCTCATCCTCTGTCGTTCCCTTCTCCTCCTGCCCTCAATTTTTCCCAGCATCAGGGTCTCTTCAAATGAGTCAGCTCTTCGCATCAGGTGGCCAAAGTATTTGAGTTCAGCTTCAACATCAGTCCTTCCAGCGAATATTCAGGATTGATTTCCTTTAGGATGGACTGGTTGGCTCTCCTTGCTGTCCAAGGAGCTCTCAAGAGTCTTCTCCAACACCACAGTTCAAAAGCATCAGTTCTTCGGTGCCCAGTTTTCTTCATAGTCCAGCTCTCACATCCATACGTGACTAGATGGACCTTTGCTGGCAAAGTAATGTCTCTGCTTTTTAGTATGCTGTCTAGGTTGGTCATCAGTTTTCTTCCAAGGAGCAAGTGTCTTTTGACTTCAGGGCTGCAGTCACCATCTGCAGTGATTTTGGAGCCCCCAAAAATAAAGTCTCTCACTGTGTCCACTGTTTCCCCATTTTTTGCCATGAAGTGATGTGACCAGATGCCATGATGTTAGTTTTCTGAATGCTGAATTTTAAGCCAACTTTTTCACTCTCCTCTTTTACTTTCATCAAGAGGCTCTTCAGTTCTTCACTTTCTGCCATAAAGTGGTGTCATCTACATATTTGAGGTTATTGGTATTTCTCCCGGCAGTCTTGATTCCAGCTTGTGCTTCATCCAGCCCAGCATTTCACATGATGTACTCTGCACATAAGTTAAATAAGCAGGGTGACAGTATACAGCCTTGATGTACTCCTTTCCCAATTTGGAACCAGTCTGTTGTTCCATGTCCAGTTCTAACTGTTGCTTCCTGACCTGCATACAGATTTCTCAGGAGGCAGATCAGTGGTCTGGTATTGCCATCTCTTTAAGAATTTTCCACATTTTGTTGTGATCCACACAGTCAAAGGCTTTGGCATAGTCAATAAAGCAGAAGTAGATGTTTTTCTGGAACTCTCTTGCTTTTTTGATGATCCAGTGGATGTTAGCAACTTGCTCTCTGGTTCCTCTGCCTTTTCTAAATCCTACTTAAACATCTGGAAGTTCATGGTTCACGTTCTGTTGAAGCCTGGCTTGAAGAATTTTGAGCCACCAGGGAAACCCATAGAATGGAATACTCAAAAATAAAACAAAAACAAAAAACTGCATTCAAAAGAAATCATGAGAGAGGAGAAAAGGATCAAGGGATGGATGGGATCAAAGAACAAATAGGAAAGAACCAAGTGGTAGTTTTATAGACAATTTTGTCAGACTAGATAAAAAGTATAACTCAACTGTATGCTGTCTAAAGAGACTTGATTTAAATATAAGGACATATGTGGGTTAAAAGAGAAACAATGCAAAAATATATACCATGCAAACATTGATCAGAAGAGATCTGCAGTGGCTATATTAATGTAAGACAAAGTAGCTTTAGAAGAATGGTTCTCAGAGGTAAAGAGGGACATTTCTTAATGATAAAGGAGTTAAGTCATCCAGATGACATAACAACATAACTATGTGCATACATGACAGAGTTTCAAAGTACACAAAGCAAAACCAGATTTAAAAGGATAAATAAATAATCCACAATAATTGAGATTTCAACCCTCAGTATTTGTTACCAACAGAACAAACAGATAGAAAATTAACAGGGATATAGATGAGTTAAACAACATATCAATCAAGTTGACATTATTAATATTTATAGAACTTTCTACCTGACAAACTGAAGAATGCACATTCATTCAAATATGCATGGAACAGTCACCAACATAGGCCAGTTTTTTATCTACCACATCTACTTTGTACAAACAGGATGTTTCAAGTAGCAAAGAGCCCCAGGTGATGAGAGAAAGTTCTTTCTTTGGAAAAGAATCCTAGCCGATCAATTAGAAAACCAGTGTTTTCCCATGGCTCATGTATTCAATAATAATTAATTCAGGCAAAGTTCATCAGTGGAGAGTGATGGGGAATGCCGCAGTGGGTGAGCAGGTGGCCACCCGAATCCAGGGAATGAAGCTCAGCGTCAGTATAAGCGGTACTACCTGACGTCACATGCCTCTTGAAGCTGTGCGATGGGGAGTGCACAGCACCACCTATGGGGTGTTTTTGCCAATTAGCATCTAATCTGAAGGGCATCAAGGTTTGCGATCTAACAGGAAGTGTGGAGGTTACAGGGATAAGCTACACAACAGCTCAGGACCCCTGACCTGGTTTCTGCAGCATGTCTATGACAGAGGCTCTCACGCTTGAGCCTGTGTCAGAATCACCAGGAGGCATGGGCCCCACACCCCTTTTTTAGAATCCTGGGTGGGTGGGTTCTGAAACTAAGTTCCCAGGTGATGTGACTGGTCCTGGACCGCACTGGTTTATGGTACCGGACAAAAGGTGGGGGCTCTGTTTTGAATTAAAAGACTCTTAAGAGACACCACCAAATGCAACACATGGGCCTGGTTTAGATCTCGATTCAAACGAATTGCCTGGAAAAACACATTGTCGGTATTAGATGATAGGAAAGAATTCTTTGACGAGTGTAAATAAAGGTGATAAAGTTGCTGTGATGAAGAAACTGTCTTATATTTTATAAATATTGAGCTATTTAGGGGGTGAAATGCTGTGATGTCAGACATTTGCCTTCAAATACTTCATACTGATGGGTGTGATGAAAAAACATTGATGATTATTAAATCTGGATGATCACTCTATGAGAGTCCACTATACTTTTCTCTCTATTTATGTTTGTCTGGAGAGTTTCAGAACACAGATTTTAGTCTGGCCAGTCCGGGGCTCCAGGTCCCACCATCCCAGGAGGCTGGAGACCACTTCTCCTGCCCTCAGGAGCAGGGGGGCACCGAGGTCCAGGTAACAGCTCCAGAACCAGAGCCAAGTCAACCCGGAGGAAGCCTCTCTGAGATGCCAGGAGCCATGGAGGGCCTTGCAGGCTGTTGGGTACAGCTGGGGCCAGAGGTGTCCTCAGGCCACTGAATGCCAGCGTGGTGTACATGACGACAGGGTCAATAGGAAGGGGCCTTAAATGGATCAGGAGGCATCAGTGCGCCAGAAAGGTGCCAGCTGCCCCAAGAGGCACTTTTGGGCTCCTACTGTGCCCTACAGTCTCTAGAAGACACTGCAGTACTTGCTCTGGCTTGGCCCAAGCCCCACCCTGTGGCAGCCCGTACGTACCCCCATTCCCCACCAAGACTCAGACTTGGGTGCTCACGTGTCAGTGCCCTGAACCACCCTCAGGGCACTCAACCCTTCCCTGAAGGGAAAACCATGGAAGGCCATGGGCTGGCTGCGGGGGATGAAGGGTATGTTCCTTGAGCTTCCTGGGTCTCAGTTTTCAGACCTGACAAATGGGTCAGCGGCCATTGCCCTGCTGTGCTGATGTGTGCGTGTCCTGGGGAGGGTTGCTGCTGAGGATGATGGGTGACTCTGGCAGGGAAGGTGGAGGTCTGTGAGGGTGCCTAGCCTGACCCCCGTGGCTGCTGCCCCCTTTCCCCCAAACCTTCAGGATCTTTTCCAGCTGCTTCTGTGTGTCGACCACGATGATGTTGGCGCGGCAGTCATAGGCGATATACTGGCAGGCCTCAGGGGAGCTGGTCGTGTAGATGCCGGTGATGATGCCACTGTCAGAGACCCGGGAAGATGTGTGTCTGGGCGGGTACAGCAGCCCACCCCCTCAGCCCCGACCCCTGCCCAACACACCCACAGCCCCTGGCCCCAGAGAGCTCCCATGGCCGGCCAGGCAGCTCAGCACAGCTGCCCTAGGCAGAAGGGGACAAAAGCGGGTCTGGAGAGGGCCCCAGGGAAGAGAGGAGATGTTGGGGAGCGGGTGGGGGGCGCCTAAAAAGAGATAACGACCGTCTCTTCACTCTTTGCCCCCCTCCAACCCACTGGAAACTCTGCCCCTCCCTCAGCCACTCACCCTGCGAAGACTGCGCCCACCGCTGAGAAGAACCACTCCGGGGAGTTGAAGGCAAGGATGGCCACGCTGTGGGCCCGCTCCAGGCCGAGCTCCAGGCCAAAGGTAGACAGTCCGGGTCAACCAGCAGGAAAGGGGCCTCTCATTCTCACCAAACCCCCCTTCCAGACAGCAGGGGACTCTGCCGGCCCACCTCAGGGACCACCTCCCAGGGTCAGAGTGTGCCCTGCGGGACCAGCCCTTGCTGCCCCTCCCAGGCCTTCCCGGGGAGCCCACCCCTCAGCCCAGTGCACCAGGCTTCCCAGCCCCCTCGAGCGGGCCGAGAAATGAGAAGCTTGTGACACATCCTGGCACATAGTAAGGGTCCAATGAACGTAAACCCTCAGCCCCAGGCCAGAATGGACCATTAGCTCAATGAACAGGATGGTTTTACAGTGATCTTGCCTAAGGGCTTGCCCAGTGGGGTATCAGAAGGAGGTCTGTGAAGGCCAGAACTGAGGTCAGGCCTTGGGCGGCTTCCTCACCTTCAGGAAGCCCTTGGCGGCTTTGCGGGCCAGCAGGTAGTACTGGGTGTAGGAGATGTGTTCCCACGTGCCCTGCCTCTTGAAGCCCATAGCACTGAGGTCCCCATACTTGTCCAGAGTCGTGGAGAACATCTGATGAACAGTGCGGGGAGTCTGCGAGCAGATGGGGTCTATGCGTAGGCGGACGCGCCCGTCGGCCCGAGTCGTCCATAGCGCCTCCTCTGCAGGGTCAGGGAGACCACAGCTTGCATTGTGCCAGCCAGGGCTTGTCCCCGGGGGACTCTTGCTCCTTCCCTGGGCAGAGCTCCCAGGCCTCTGGTTCCCACAATGCCTTGAGCACTGAGCCACGAGGGCTGGCAGACTCATGAGGAGGCTGCCTGGAGGGGGACGCCTGATGGCCTTGAAGGATGGGCAAGGCTCTAGGGAGGCAGCAATGAAGAGGAAGGGCAGAAGGAGGCCTTGGGGACCCTAGACATTTTTCTGCTAGTGTCCATCATGCCAGCTGGAATTTGCCTCCTGAGGCTGGGTAGTCAGCAGTGGATTTGGGGGTTGCCCAGAAGAGCAGGACTCTCAGATCCTCTGGGGTTTCTACCCTTCCTCTGTCTCCTGAGAAGCGGTTGGGGACAGACCCAAATGGCAGAAGATCAAAACATCAAAAATAGCAACACTTCCAGGGGGCTAGAGGAGACTGGAAACTAGCAGGCTCTGATCACTAGCCTGGAAAATTTCCCAGTCCCACGAGATAATCTAACCATCTCTTTGCTCATCCCTGCCAGGGCCAGGCCCCATGTGAAACCCTCACGTGAGGATCTCATCTCATCTGCACAACATGGGTCTGGTAGCCCCCTTTTACAGATGGGGCAGCTGCAGCTCAGCGAGGCTCAGTCATTTTCCCCATGTCGCACAGTGGGAAAGGCATGCCTGACACTGTCCCGGGCACCACCTACCCATTAAGTTTACTGAGTACGATAGATGAAACAGAGCTTTACCATCTCGTCCGTGAGATGTGGGGTGAGCTATTCGACCTCTGAGTCTGTTTCCTCAGGGGAAAGCTGAGGGTTTAGTTCTCAGGGATGTTATGAGGGTCAAAAGAATGAAAGAGCTTCAGCATGTAGTTTGTGCCCAATAAATGCACACCTTGTTCTTCTTCCCTTTTTCCGGATCATTTGCAAAGGGGTTGGGTGGTCTAGACACTAGTCCATGGGGCTGCCTTCTGGGGCCAGAGAAGCCATTCTACGGTGAGTCATGGGTGAGGGAGTGGGGACCACAGGGGCTGCTGCGCCACCTGCTGGCCAACCCGCTCTGAGCTGGAGAGGTCCCACTTCCTTGGACATCCATCTGGAGGCAAGACCAACAGTGAGCTGTATGACAGACGGTTCTGAGGCAGCCAGCAGATGGACCTTGTTTCATGTGAACCCTGGAGTTGGCAGAAAGAGGTGGAGGCCCTGGGGCTGGGACAGAAGAGCCCATCCTTCCTTCCATGGAGGCCAAGGATGGGGAACAGGGGACATACATGCGTGCTTAGTTGCTCCATCGTGTCTGAATCTTTGGGACCCTTTGGGCTGTAGCCCGCCAGGCTCCTTTGTCCATGGAATTCTTCAGGAAAGAATACTGGAGTGGGTTGCCATTTCCTCCTCCAGGCAACCTTCCCGACCCAGGGATTGAACCCGCGTCTCCTGTGTCTCCTGCATTGCAGATGGATTCTTGACCCACTGAGCCATCAGAGAAGCCATTGAAAGGGGACATGCTGCTAAGTCACATCAGTCGTGTCCGACTCTGTGTGACCCCATAGATGGCAGCCCACCAGGCTCCCCCGTCCCTGGGATTCTCCAGGCAAGAACACTGGAGTGGGTTGCCATTGCCTTCTCTAATGCAGCAAAGTGAAAAAAGTGAAGTCGCTCAGTCATGTCCAACTTTTAGCGACCCCATGGACTGCAGCCCACCAGGCTCCTCCATCCATGGGATTTTCCAGGCAAAAGTACTGGAGTGGGGTGCCATTGCCTTCTCCGAAAAGGGGACATATCCAGGCCCAAATAGGAAAACAGAATGTCTGGGGAAGGGGCATGGCTGCTTGGAAATGCAGACTGGGGCAGAGAGACGGTCACCCAGTGCCAGGCAGTGTGTACTGTTGAAGGCTAAGACCAGGCTGGCTGGCATCCATGGCTGCCTTCTCTGACAGAGGCCCATCACCAGCCGCTGCTGGACCCCCGCGCCCCCTAGTGGAGGTTTGAGTCAGTGCCAGCTGAGGAGCCCTCTCCAATTGCTCCTTAGACTTCTCCAAGCCCCTTCTTCCAGGTTCTTCTTCCTGGAACCCCAGCCTGGCAGACCCCAGAGATCAACCTCTTTACAGTCTCCAACCCCTGCACTTTGTGCAAGTCCGCTCACATGAGCAGACCAGGGTAAAGACACAGCCTGTAGAGTCAGGTCAACCTGGGTTCAAATTCCCTTCTGCCATTCCCTGTTGCGTGACTTTGGCAAGTCTTTCTCCTCCCAGCTCCATTTGAATAGTCTTCAAGCGCAAAGGGCTGGCAAGAGAGACCAGAGCCTCATACAGGTGGGAAGAATAGAAAATGGTGCAGCCATGATGGTAGACAGTTAGGCAGTTTCTTAAAAAGTTAAACGTAAATCTACTATACAACCCAGCAAGAAATGAAAGTACGTACCCCACAAAGACTTGTACAGGAACATTCATAGCAGCATGAGTTACAGAAGTCAAGAGGTGGGAACAACAAATGTCCATCAACTGGACACTATTTGGCTCTACAAAGGAACAAAGTGCTGATACAGGCAACACCATGAATGAAACTCAAAACATATCTGATGAAAGAAGCCAAAAGGACCACATATTGTCTGATTTCATTTATATGATATGTCCAGAAAAGGTGGTAATGATAGAAAGCAGATGAGTGGTAGCCTGGGACTTGGGAATGGGGAGTGACCACAAATTTGCATCAAGGGTCTTTTTGGGGTGATGGAAATGTTCTAAAATTGAATTGCAATGAGGCTGGTACATTTGCAAATTTGCTAAAAAATCATTGAAAAGGTGACTTTTTTCAATGAAAAAGTGAAAAATCATTGCATTTACAAAGGGCAAATTCAATAGCATATAATGTACACCTGAATAAAACTGCTTTTAAAAATGGGAGGATGGGAGGAAATGAAATTCCCTGGTGGTCTACTGGTTAGGACTCTGCACTTTCATTGCCAAGGGCCCTGGTTCGATCCCTGGTTGGGAATTCCACAAGACATGAGATGCAGCCAGAAAAAAAAAAGAAGGAAGAATGCTAACACCACCCCCCAAATTGACATGAGAATTCTGTAAGGTAGCCCAACCAGAGTGCCCAGAGTCTGGCAATCACTTTCCAGTAGCTGGTAGCTGTCTTCCCTTCCCTAGTACAGGTTCTTCTTGGTGCTTAGGACAGAAAAGGTATATTTTCCTGTGGGCATTCTAGTTGCTCAGGTTCCACTACATTTACCTGTTCCCCCAGGCTTGCCAAGATAATGAGAGATAAGTCTTACAACCTCTTGTGAAAGTTTCCCTCAGCCAAGAGTTTTCACTTATCACTTTTTAAGTGATAACCTTTTTTTAAAAAAAATTACAAAACTATATGTTTGTTCTAAGAAACAGGAAATGTTAGAAGTACATAATATAAAAATGGATAGGTCTTCCTTAAGTCTAGGTAATCACTGTTGTCATTTGGTGTGTGTCCTGCGTATACAGGGGCTTCCTAGGTGACGCTAGTGGTAAAGAAGCCACCTCCCAATGCAGGAGACCTAAGAGACGTGGGTTCG
Source organism: Bubalus kerabau (assembly GCF_029407905.1). Taxonomy (NCBI): domain Eukaryota; kingdom Metazoa; phylum Chordata; class Mammalia; order Artiodactyla; family Bovidae; genus Bubalus; species Bubalus kerabau. The sequence goes on from NC_073642.1 coordinate 31,183,995, forward strand.
ATCCCAGGGTTGGGAAGATCCCCTGGAGAAGAGAATGGCAACCCACTCCAGTATTCTTGCCTGGAGAATCCCATGGATAGCGGAGCCTGGCAGCTGCCGTCCATGGGGTTGCACAGAGTCAGACACGACTGAAGCGACTTAGCACACATGCACGCACTGTGTATACAAATATATGTACAAGGAATTCGTTTTAATTTTGTGGCTGTTATCTTTTTAACCAAAGGGGAAAAAAAAAGAATCATGTTACTATTGTATTAATCAAGGGTAAAGGGCCTTCCCTGGTGGCTCAGATGGTAAAGCGTCTGTCTGCAATGCTGGAGATCTGGGTTCGATCCCTAGGTCGGGAAAATCCCCTGGAGAAGGAAATGGCAACCCACTCCAGGACTCTTGTCTGGAAAATTCCATGGACAGAGAAGCCTGGTAGGTTACAGTCCATGGGGTCTCAAAGAGTCAGACATTACTGAGCAACTTTACTCAGGGTAAAGTAATCAAGGGTAGCAAACCCAAAATGCCAACGGGGGGCAGGTAGGTAATGTGTCAACATCAATAATAAATAATGTATAATACTAAACAATAAATAAATGAATTGCCCCAGGATTTGCAAGTGAAACTCAGAGGCACAGTCTTGCTTTTCACAAAGAAATAGGCTCCCTCTCATTTTCTTTGAGACACATGGCTCCTGTAGTCTGCCTTTTGTTTCTCTGTTTTTGACAAAGACAGAGAATAGTACAATATTCTGCTAAGGGAAGCTGTAATACAAGGGCAGTGACCATTGTCCCAACCCCAGACTCAGGGCCAGGGAGGTAACAGGGAGTAGTGGAGACTGGCAGGGGGATACAAGCCTCTAAAGAGGGCAGCTGCTCCTTGGCTCTAGGATTTGGTGCCCAGGAGGAATGGAAACCAAGAGCTACCTGAAATCTGGGTGTTAAAGTACAATCACTTGATTTTTAATGTTGCTCACACTTTAAAAACATGTTATATGGACCCAATCAAACATTATCATTATCCAAATCATCCATCTTTAGCTTTTGTGACATTAATATCTATCTCTCAGGACTTCCCTGGTGGTCCAGTGGTTAAGAATCTGCCTTGCAATGCAGGGGACATGGGGTCAATCCTTGGTCAGGGAACTAAGATTCCCATGTACTGCAGAGCATCTAATCTGGCGAGCCGCAGCTAGAGAGTCCATCTATCACAGTGAAATATCCCAAGGGCTGCAACTAAGACCCGGTGCAGCCAAATAAATTAATATTAAATTTTAAAAATCTAGTAAAACAAAAGATTTTAACTTAAAAAAAAATCTCTCTTTCTCTCCCTCATTGTGTGTGTGTGGCTACATAATACTCCATTGGCCATATCAATTTCATAACATAATGTACATATCATAGAAGTCTCCCCACTGAAAGATACTCAAGTGATTTCCAGCTTTCAGCCCTGTTCTAGGCTGTCCTAAGGATGGATTTCTAGAAGTGGGTTTACTGCATCTGAAAAAAAAGCACTTAAATTTTGATGGCTATTTTGGATAGAGTTCCTTTATTTGGTTCCTTTTCTCCCACAGAATGCATGGTTCTGTCTTTTTGCTGCATTGGGTTTTTGTTTTTTGTTTTTTGTTTTTTTTTAGCTCAGGTGGTAAAGAATCTGCCTGAAATGCAGGAGACCTTGGTTAGATCCCTGGGTTGGAAAGATCCCCTGGAGGAGGAAATGGCAATCCACTCCAGTATCCTTGCCTGGAGAATCCCATGGACAGAGGAGCTTGGCGGGCTGCAGTCCATGGGGTCACAAAGAGTCAGACACGACTGAGCATCTAACACACACACACACACCTCTCTTTTTATCCATGGTGCCTATGATTCAGGGATAAGTTGTCTTACCTCCTTCTTAGAAGAAGAAAAGAAGGGACAGATAAGAGAAGGAAAGGCAGTTGGTCTGTGAGTTCAGTCTCCTCTTAGCTTGGTTGCTTTGTGACAGGGATGAGAGCCCTGGCCCCTGGTGGAACCACGCCCTTCAGGAAGTGTGACCGGGCAGCTTGGCTCTGGCCTGGCCCTTTCTCTCCAAGTTCACTGCACAGGCTCAGCTGTCGGAACCCCCAGACCACCAGAAGAGGAGACTTTGGTGGGAAGGGGTCCACCCTGCCCCTGGCCTCCCAGAGAGAGGCCCCATCATTGTCCTTCCCATGAAGGAGTTAAAATGATCACAGCTCCCGTTTACCGAGCACCCTCCTGTGCCAAGTGGGCTGCGTGCCATCTGGTTGTGTGACCTCACACTGAACAACCTTCCATATTGTGCTGTAGCTCACTCTATGACTCTCAGAAAGGCTAAGCCACAGCTGGCACAGCTGGGATCCCCACCCACGGTCTGACTCCCAAACCCATGCTGGGGTTGCAGTAGGGTTCCAGGCTGACCTCAGCACCCGCACCTCCCCTGCGAAAGGACCGTCCTGTCTCCTACCCAAGTCCTGTGCTCAAGCTCAGGCTCAGTGACCTTAGGCAGTCATGATCTCTGGCCACTTCCTCTTCCTACGTTCCAGAGTTTCCCAAAACCACCCTTCTTAACCCATATCTGACCTGTTCAAAGCCTCCCACATCTCCCCTTGACCACAGGGTGATGCCCTCACAGTGGTTTCTAAGGAAGGCCCTCCCCAGAAGGGCTCGCTAGCCTTTGCCACCTTGACATGGCCAGCCTGAGCTGCTCCCAGTGCCCTGCATTCCTGGCCACCCCATGCCTTTGCCCAGGCTGTGACTCTGCCTTGAACACCCTTCTTCTTGAACGCCCTCTCCCGCCCTTCAGGCCCCAAGTGCAACCCCCTCACTGAGGACTTCAGTGCCCAAGCCTCACTGCGGGCCGAGTCCTGGTCGGATGTGCCTCTCCCATCAGGCTAGTGGCTCTCCAAGGCAGGTCTGACTCCTCCCTGGGTCCTGATCACAGATGCCTGGCTCTGAGCAGAGGTCAGGGGGCCTTCAGGGAAGCAGGAGTCAGCCTCTGTCCCATCCCGATCCCAGAGGGCTGGACCGAATGACTGTGTGTCCAGGGCACCCAGGCCTGCCCCTCGCTCCCCGCCTCCCTTCTCCCCAGGTGGCCTGAGGGTGGTGCAGGACACATTGGTGCCCAGGCATAGAGAGAGGTGGGCCACCAGAGCATGTGCCTGCTCCAGCAGCCCATGCCAGGCTGAACCTCTGTCCTGAGCGCCCCTAGGTAGGGCTGGCAAGACCCAGCCTTGCCCAGTGTCCTCCTGAGTCCACCATAGCTCTGTGGCCTTGGGCTTAGGAATGGATCAGAAGGAAGGCAGATGAGTGCCCTGCCTGAGGTGTCCCATCCGTCCTCCCTTCTCATGCCCATGCATCCCCATCTCTGGGCCTTTGCTCACACCATTTCCTCTCCCAATCTCATCTCTGTCAGAGGAGAAATCTCTGGACAGCATGTTGGAAGATCCAGTCTTAGCTATCAGTGAGGTGGGCAGAGCAGTCAGAAGGGTCCCTTGCCTATGAAGCCCCGCTCCCCTAGCCACAGCAATGAGACCAGAACCCCACACCTGCACAGGGGCCATGAGGTCACTGTGCAGGGCCCTGTAAGAGTGCTCCTCGTGGGTCCCTCCTGCAGAGATCATGACGGAGCTGCAGAGATCATGGGGTGGTAGGAGTCCTAGCAGGTCTAGGGAGCAGAGAGAAGCAGGTGGTTTCAGCCAGGCACAGAGAGGCTGGGTTTGAACAGTGGTGGTTGCCACTGGAGTAGGGAACCATGGAGTCTATTTATTCCCACCCCGACCCCCACATAGCCACTTTCTAAGCTTCCTCTCTTCCCTGCCTGTCCTCACAGTAACCTCCATCCACTAAAGCCATCTGAACTCACCTACCTTCCTATGTACCTGGGTTTCTCCTGAAATCAAAGAACATGAAGTAGCAAAGATTTGTAATAAACAAACAGACAGGAGTTGGCCTTTGTATTGTGGCAAGAGCACTGTGTCATGTAAAAGTGTCAATCGATATAATAGGGGACTGGCTAAATTCGATAGAGTATAGCCATATCATGGATTCATAGGCAGTCATCAAAACAAAGTATTTAAAACATATTTAATAATGCAAGGAGATATTCACAATATAATTTCAAGTAAAAAAAAAGGAGCAAATAAAAGTGCATATAAAAATACATAAGTAAAACTGAAAAGATTTGCATCAAAGTAATATTGTTAAAAAGCTTAGCACATTTTGGCTGCTCAAGAAATAGCTCTCTGGCCTTCTTGACTAGACTCTGAACTTCTGATGCAAGTGTTGGACTTGCAATAAATGTTTGCCAAAAGAATGAATAAAACTACACACACACTGCCCAGCAGGGATATCGACTGAGACCTCAGGGTTGGGGGGAGGGGAGGGCATCCTTGAGAAGTGGAGGCAGGGCATTCCTACACACAGTACACAGAAGGAGAAGGAATGGAGTCTCAGAGTGGGCAAGAATGGCCAACGTCACAGCAGGTTAGGGGCAGAACTGGGACAAGGCACCAGTTCAGGAGCTAGGGGGCTGGTTAGTGAATGAGGTTTAGGCTCTGGGGGTCCATGGTCTGTTCCCTTGGGGAAGAGAAAAGTGGTGCCTGGGTCCCTGACCCTCTGCCACAAAGTGACCTGCTCAGAAGTGAGCAGGAGGGAGGGCTCGTGAAGGGGCTCAGGGCTGCTGTGGTACCTCTCAGCCTGCCTCCCGGGAGTGAGTCCTTGGAGGATAGCAGAGATGTAAGAAATCAGAATGGGCTGCCAGGCCCTTATAGTTGTCCCCATCTCCTTGCCTTGACACTCAACAGGGGCATAGGTCTGCCCTGTGCCCGGCCAAGCTCACTACTCTCATCATAGACAAAACATGGCCAGGATCCAATCAAGGTCCCTGTCACCCAGTGAGGCACCCAAGAGCCAAACCAGACCTAATTCTAGAAGGCAACCAACAGTTAGACCAACAGTCTTAAGCACACATTCAGAGAGTGTCCGCTGAGTCTTGGGGTGGGCTTTCCCAAGGCCCAGATTGCACTTTGTACTGCCTTCCTCCTCCCCCTCTCTCCCCCTCCCTCCCTCCCTCCCTCTCATGTTTCCCCAACTCCTCTTGGCCTGACCAGTCCTGTATCTTATCAATCGCCCTTTATGCTGAGGGTGACTGAGCAGGCAGGGAGCTGTGTTCTCTGGGGCTCTGGAACAAAGGCTTCTAAACAGCAGAGAAAGCCACTCCTAATTCACTGGGAAAGGTCGAAACAGGAGAGCAAGAGTGGAGAGGAGAAATCCGGAGTGTTTTCTGCAACCTGTGGGAAAGGCCTTAGAATGAAGCAGATTAAGCAGAAGGAGGGAGACTCTGATCCTGGATCAACCCATGTTGTTCCCCAGCCAGGACAGACCTCCCTTCAGGGTACCGGATCCCACAGCCTCTGCTGCAAAGGCCCGTCTGGTGACAAGCACCAGGAGGATGCCCCTTCACACAGGCACCCTCTGCTAAGAATCTTTGGAACCCATTTACCCCTGCCAGACACTTTGGGGATATATAAGGCAAAGAGGCCATGGTGGCTTCAGGACCTGGCAAGAGATTAAAGTCAAGGCCTGCCCGGGCCACGGCAGTGTATCCAGCCTCAGGCACACCTATAATTGGCAGAACTGGACATTTTCATTAAGGTAAGTTTTCCGCAAGTATCCCCAGAGGCTCTGCTTTTTTAGACTGTTAAGGTTAAGATTACCACGTGTTCCCATTTCCTCTGACCTCTGCGAAGTCCTTCTTACCTTCCCCTACACTCGCTTCAGGCCGAAATGATAGCAGATCTTCTACCTCACACTGTCTCCAGGACCCCTCCCTGCCCCAACCACAGGCTCTGAGCTCCCTGAGCTCTTTCCAGCAGAAACACTATGTCTGCCCTTGAAACGTGTGGGAGGGTAGCAGCGTGGGACACAGAGAGGCCTGGAAACCAAGCCGGGCTGAGTTCCCAGCCTCCTGACCTCCAGCTCAAAGCTCCCCTGTGGATGTGAGAATCGCCTAGGGAGAGTGGGTGTGGGGAATAGGGCTGACTAGCACTTCTGCCAGCCCCATCCCCAGCAGCTGCTCCCCCTGGACACCCTCCCCTCTCTGTGGTCTTGACATTGCATTGCTCCAGCTGGGGTTCCTGCTCAGCTTAGAAAGGGCTAGGAAAAAATGTATGTCTAGCTTCGGCACAAGGCTGCCTTTGTATGGAGGTCAGATCCCTGCAGCTCTGCAGCCTGACACAGTGGGGCTGTTCCCGGGAGAACAGCCATCTGGGCTGCTCAGAGCCCAGCCTGGGGAGCACAGCTCAAGGACCTGCCAGCTCCTTGGGAACTTGAGGAGACTCAGGTGAACACTGAATCCTGCAGGCAAGGTTCCAAGAGCTCCCCAGAGAGGCTGCAGCTCCGCAGTTAGGAGACAGGGGCTGGCCAGGGTGTGCAGGAGGGGAAGGGACCCCACCTAAACAGTTCCAAAGAGGGGTGTGCCAGTTCCGACTTTCACATCTTCCTAGCTGTGTGACTCTGAGAAGAATCATGGAACCTCTCTGAGCTCAGTTTCCTCTACCAAATGAGATTGATAGACGTGCCTACTCTACTGCTGCCATGAAGAGAAGATGAAAGAATGCAAGTCAGTCCCTTAGCACAGAGCCTGTGCTAAGTGGCTTCAGTCGTGTCCGACTCTTTGTGAGTTTGTGTACTGTAGCCCGTCAGGCTCCTCTGTCCATGGGATTCTCCAGGCAAGAATACTGGAGTGGGTTGCCATTCTGGTCTCCAGGGGAACTTCCCAACCCAGGGCTTGAACCTGAATCTCTTAGTCTCCTGCTTTGATAGGTGAGTTCTTTACCATTAGCGCCACCCAGGAAGCCCAGCACCGAGCCTAGCAAAAGCTGCTCTTATTAAGGGGGCAGATGTGTGGGGATTTAACCCATCTCATAATCCCGTGAAACCTTCTCCCTAACAGTCTTTGGTGCAGATGGTTGCTTTCTCTCAGTTTTATGGAAATGGCAGTTTTGAGGCCCCTCCCCATGCGTGGCTGCTCCAATATCCTCTTCCACACAAGGCCGGGCTCTTGGAGCCTCTGGGGAATTGTGAAACTAAGACCCAGGGCCAGACTGGCACCCAGTGGGCACTCAAACCGTGGTGAATCTGGATCTTAGTGCAGCTGCATTCCAGAGCCTCCCCCTCCACACTTCAAAACCCTGGAGGCTGCACGAGATGGAAATGGGCAGAGCATGACCCACGGGCCAGGCTTGTGGGAGTCAATGAGGCCGGCTTGGCACTGACCTCGGACCCTGTGCCTGGGGTCCCTTGGGCAACTGTGCTGAGAAACCGCCTCAGTCCCTCCCAGATTGTCCCTGTCTCCTAATCCCCAGCTCTAGATGCTAAACTCCCAAGGGCAGACCACTCAGCTCAGGCCTAGGCCTAAGGGGAGTTTAAAAGTCTGAGACCAGTTAGAAATTGTCCTCATCCAGGAAGTCCACCCTGATCACCCAATTCCTAGATAGCACGCCTTCCTTCTTCAGCCTCAGTGTGTCCTTCGCCCAGAGCCTGTCTGCCCTCAGACTAGGAGTTCCTGGAGGCAGGAAAGAAACTTGTCCATCTCAGTATCCCCAGCAGCCTAGCCCTGCACAAAGGATGGGGAGTCCAGATGCACCCGCCAGCCTGGCTGTCCCCACAGCTTTTGGAAGTCCTGGCAAATCTGAATGGCCTTACTGCCTCCCCTACAGTTGCCTACTCCTTCCCCACCCCTCCATTAAAGCTGGTAACTTGCCCCCACCTCACTCTGGCCTGGGCCCTGGCTGTCAGCCCTCACTGATGGGACCCTCTTTGGGATTCCCTACCCACCTGTTTGAAATCTGCTTAGTCTCTGCCCTACTGCTGCAGGGCTGCCAGGTACTAACTCAGGTTAAGCAATTACGCCCAACGGGGTTGGAGATTACTCCTTTTTCCTTGGAAACACTCCAGACACCGAATGCTCTGAGGACACCGAGCTTGCACCACTTTAGCTCCCTTCCTGCCCTTCAAGTTGCAAAACACCAAAGCCATCACCCACAGCCAGGACTTCTGAGCTCTAGGGCTTTGCTGTGTGCATTCCCCAGGTGCTGACGGCTGCTGTGTGAGCACTGCAGAGACAGAATTATCTAGTCAGGAAAGCAAGCCTGAGCAAGCCAATGGGACCTGCCAGAGGTGAGACACAGCAACAGAACAAGTCAGCTAGCTGCCCTGAATCCCAGGATGAGATGCTGGAGTTGCTTGGGCCCAGCTGGCCCCTCTCCTGGGCTCTCTTGGTGCCTTTCGAATGCTTCCCCTCAAAAATCAGTCAATCTGGGGCCTCCCTGATGGTCCAGTGACTAAGACTCCACACTCCTACTGCAGGGGCCCCGGGTTCAATCCCTGGTTGGGGAATTAGATCCCACATGCCACCACTAAGACCCAGAGCAGTCAAATAAAAGAAAGAAAAAAAAAGAAGAAATCAGTCAATCCTTTCCTTGGTCCTAGTCTTTCTTCATCTCTGAGGAAGAGCAGAGAGGCCGAGTCCAGGAAAGTACACATTACAGGCCAGATCCCTGCCAAGGCCACTCCGAGACACCCAGCCTGGGAGAGGGGCAGCTGCGAGCCCCACCAGGGTGAGGGGAGTGGCATTTGGTCTCCAGGACACCAGGCAGCGGGGGAGTTGGGTATCCAGAGCCCTGGGCTGGCATTACCATCTCTTCAGTCTCAGCTTCCTCACCAACAAGGAGCATGGTGATCTGGGCCCAGTTTCTGCCTCCAGTCCATGACAGAGTTTGTGGCAGAGCAGAGAGGTCCTGATTCTGTCCCTGCCCTCACACCAGGCCTGTCCTCTCCCCAGGAAACCCAGGTCAGAAGAAAAGCTGAGGGAAGAGACCTTGGAATAAAGGCCCCAGTCCTCTTCTCCTTCCTCCTGTCCCCAATTCTGGCCTCTTTTTCTGCTCCATTCGGGGACCCTTAGAACTGACCTCCCCAGCCAGTCCCCCTTCAAATGCTACCACCTGCTACCCCTAAACCCACAATCCCTGTCTGAAGACACCAGGCGTACCCACGTTGGAGATCATCCTTCAAAATACTCAACCAGTCCAGACTCTACCACCTAAAAGTCAACTTGCTATCTCCCTGACCAGCTCCCACCCAAACCCCTCTCAGGGACCTACCCCTAAACCTGGATTCTCTGGGGGAATCTGGGAAAGCTCTGAGAAAACCAGCACCTCTGAGGGATCTCATCCCCGGGCAGCTGACACAGACCAGAGACATGATGGCAACAATGGACCGTCCCAAGGACATCTCAGAACCGGGGAGGCGGTGACCCGCTCCCCTGGGCACCGGTCACTTCCACTTTTTTTAAACTTCCACTGTTGCTACAATATCGTTGTACAGCCAATAAAAGTGAACAAAAGCCGTGTTGTTACTATCATTTTGATGACTCACCAGGGTAAATGCCTCCCTCAAGGTGCAATTATCTGGAAGTAAATGTCATTAGAAGAGTACGTGGCCTCCCAAGGCTTCAAAAACAACTCTGCCAGTGACTGCCAGCCAGCCTGCCCCTTGGCCCAGCAAGAAACTGCCTCAACCCACTTGAAAACTCCAAGGCCTTGTTTATCTGGGCCTCCTCTCCTCCTTTACCAACCCCAAGCCGAGATCCCAGGTACCCAACACGTGAGGCCCCAGGTGTCTTTCCATTGCTGACCTCTCTTCTTCCCAAGCTTCCTAAAGAGAAAAACCTTCCTCCCACCACCTTCCATCAAGCTTGGCCCTGATGGCCGTGAAAGGAGAAGGGACGTAGTGGGGTCCCTGGGGACGTGGAGATCAGTATTTCTACCTGGCCTGTCCCCCCAAGTTTTGTCCTGTGGGTTACCTGGGTTGCTTCGTAGGGTTCTGTTAACCCCCTCCAGCACTCCCAGTACAGCTACATCCCTGTCCCGCCCACCCAGTCCTGCCCGGCAGCCTCCCAGCCAGCTCACCTGGAGGATTCAACTGGGCATCTTTCACCTTCTCTGGGGTCGAGAGTTTGAGAGCATGGCTTAGAGGCTCTTTGGAGAGCGTCTGCCCATCAGTCAGGGAGCTGGAGGGGTAAGGGGGAAACAATTGTTAGAAGATAACAGGCTGGCCTGGGCTCCCGATGCCAGCCCAGAATGCGTCGAGCACCCCCGGGGGTGACACTGGCATCGCTGTATCCTAGGGGGCTCGGGGGACAAGACCTTATTATTTGCAGGAGTTAACCTCACCCCTCGGAGAAGGCAATGGCACCCCACTCCAGTCCTCTTGCCTGGAAAATCCCATGGATGGAGGAGCCTGGGAGGCTGTAGTCCATGGGGTCACTAAGAGTCGGACACGACTGAGCGATTTCCCTTTCACTTTTCACTTTGCTGCATTGGAGAAGGAAATGGCAACCCACTCCAATGTTCTTGCCTGGAGAATCCCAGGGACGGGGGAGCCTGGTGGGCTGCCGTCTCTGGGGTCGCACAGAGTCAGACACGACTGAGGCGACTTAGCAGCAGTAGCAGCAGCAGCAACCTCACCCCCATGCCATGCTTTCCCTTCAGTTTCTAAGGGCTCAGTAGAAAGAAAAATCAAGCCCTGCTCTATTCTAATTTGCTGTGTGACTCTGGGAAAGCACATGACTCTCTCTGGGCTCAGTGTCCCCATCTGGACAAGGAAAGGCTTGGAGTCCAGCTTGCAAGGTTTGAGGATTGGGAGGTGCCTCCAAGTTCCTCACTCCCATACCCACCAGCCCTCAGGCACTGAGAGCAGCCGTTCTTGTCAGCAGCTCATGCAGAGCTGATGACATTCCTACAGCTCTCATGGCTCCTAAGCTGGTCCCCAAATGAGGCCCTCTTCCCAGTGGTGTCTGTGAAGGTGCCCTGTATCCATTCCCTGATGGAGAGGAGAGGCATGAGACCAGGGAAACCTGGGGCTCTTGCCATTTGTCTTCACTCCTGGTCTAGATCCCCTTGCCTTCAAGGCTTGGTGGCCCTGCACAATGAATCATCTTCTTGTCAACACAGCCCACGGGGTTATTGGGCCTCTGCTATATACTCAGCCTCAATGCTCTTCCGCATGATTCCTCCTCGAAGGAATCTGGCCAGACCTCAACCTTCTGGGTGGATGAGCATATGGGGTTCAGTATTCACCTCAGGGTCAAACAAGGCTATGGTGTTACTCAACTCTGGGGACTCGTGTCACAGTGATAGACTATATAAAAAGAGCCTGGAGTTGTGCAGTGTGTAACCTGTGCAGCTGGTCGTGGCAGCCCTGAGGCAGGACCCTGGCTTCAGAGTCCCACCTGTCTGTCAGGGTGGAACTGGTCCCATCCCTGCCCAGTTCCCAGGCACCTGGCTCAGTTACCTGCTTTTCACATTCGCTCTTACTTCTTGCTGGTACCGCAGGTTCAAACTGAGTTTGCGAACACACTCAGGCCCACCTGGCGGTAGTCTGTTTAAGAACCTGAGATAGATTTGAAAGCAAAAGACATCATGAGGTTTTGAAAGGGGGAGGGTGAGGAGGAGAGAGATAAGGAGTGGGGTGCCAGGCTGGTCCCCTTCTTGGGAACTTTGTGAGCAAGGCTGGGCCACAAGGCTGGAGCAGCCCTTCTGTTGCTATGGTAACCTGCTCCAAGAGGCTGCCAGAAGGACTGAAAAGTGTGCTTCTGGGATGAGGCCTGTTGTGCCAGCAGAGGGAAACAGAGGCTTCTGAAAACCGTAGGACGTGTCCTGTGACTTTGGATCATTGGTCACTGCCACTACTCTCTTGGGTCATTGAGTAAAAGCTGCTTCCACTTTGGGGCGAAGAAGACTGTGATGTCACCAAATGACCCCTGAGCTCTGGGCTCAGGCAATTACAGGGCAAGCTGGGGCACACACACCCAACTAGGCTGAGGGTCCCACACGGAGAGCCTGGGAGTGGAGGATGGTATCCCGTGAACTCGGTACAACATCCATGCTCTATCTTGGTCCCTGCCCTCAAAAGATAGGGCTGCCTGCTTAAAGTGATCAACTTTTGAAATCACCCGCTGGGTAGCCACCCCCAAATTGGCCAAGGCCATCGTTGGCTATAATCTCCCACCATCTTAACTGCTGCCTCACAAAAATCCCCACCATCAAAAGGTACAGGCGGCGTTTCTGCCACCTAATCAAATTTGCATAAACCAGTTCTGGTTTTAAAATAGCTTAACAAACAGTAAATGAAGGGACACCTCAGGAAGCCAAGGGCCCAGCCTAACCATCAGATTGGAACCTCCTTCAGACTATGGGGAGGAGAGACAGTAGGAAGCAACTTCCTGTGGGGCCTTCTGGGAAGCATCTGCCCCCGCCCCCGCCACCGCAGCAGCGCCTCTTGTGACCCAGTCGCCTTCGCTGTCCTCTCCTCTCCCGTGTCCTGCGCTGTCCCTCCCTCAAGAAGAGGGTGGATCCTGTCCCCCTGCCTGTACTTGGTGGGACGAGAACCCCTTGAGGATGGCCCACAGAGGGTCTTACTCAGCCCTCTATGGGCCTGAAGAGTATTGCATGCTTAAGACAAGGCCAGGAGAAGGCCATGGCACCCCACTCCAGTCCTCTTGCCTGGAAAATCCCATGGATGGAGGAGCCTGGTGGACCGCAGTCCATGGAGTCACTAAGAGTCAGACACGACTGAGCGACTTCACTTTCACTTTTCACTTCCATGCACTGGAGAAGGAAATGGCAACCCACTCCAGTGTTCTTGCCTGGAGAATCCCAGGGACGGGGAGCCTGGTAGGCTGCCGTCTATGGGGTCGCACAGAGTCAGACATGACTGAAGCGACTTAGCAGCAGCAAGACAAGGCCAAGATCTAATTATCCAAATGAGTAAAGAGTACTCTGCCCCTTGGCTCAAACCTTCAAGATTTAGTCCCCTTAAGGGGAGGGCATCCTTGTCCATCGACTGAAACAGAATGTGCTGAACCTTCCTATGACTTTTTTCTGCTCACCCAGGGCCATGCTAGTAACAAAATCTACCGGTTTGGCTTGTGACACAGAAGTGAGTCAAACTGCAGGGCGTGGAGGGCCACCTGTCCTTTCCTGAGGTGGCTGCTGCCTCACGTGTCGCTGCTGGCCATGCTTGTCTTTAGTCTTTAATCCTCGCCTGCATCACCAGTGGCCGCTTCGTGCCCCTGTCACTGTGCTAGCCTCCAGTGACTCACCTCCCTCCTGCTCTGCGGGCTTTTTCCGGTAGCAGACTAGTAAATAAAATAGCCAAGCTTGTTAGAATTGTGAAGTCAGAGGAGATGGCTTCCAAAGTGGAATTTATGTTTTCCTCAAAGAAAAGAGATATGGGGAGAAATCCCTTCTGTTTTGACTCCTCAAGAGCAATCTGGGCCCCTTCTGATTCTTGCTGCTGTTCCAGAAATCACAAGTGGCTGGCAAATCATTGTGACAGGGGAAGTGTGACTATTATATAGTCAACCCATGGAGCCTGTCAAAGGTGAGGAACACAGTATTCCCTCGACTACGCCTGGAACATGGCACTCCAGAACTTAGCTCAGTGTCACAGGAGAAAGTTCCTAAGTAGCAGAATGACAGTGACGATGAGAGAACGGCCCAAGGGGACTGACTTGCCTCTGCGTTTCCATTCCTAGGAGAAAGAGGAAAATCCGATGAGGACGCTAAAGTGGTGTTGGTGGTAAAGAGCTCACCTACCAATGCAGGAAACATAAGAGATTTGGGTTCAATCCCTGATTCGGAAAGATCCCCTGGAGGAGGGGCCCAGCAACCCACTCCAATATTCTTGCCTGGAGAATTCCATGGACAGAGGAGCCTGGTGGGCTATGGGCCATGTGGTCGCAAAGTCGGACGTGACTGAAGCGACTTAGCACAAGAATGCAAACTGTTCTCAGCCCCGGCTCACACACACGGCCTGTGAGCATCCTGCCTTACTCACTTTCACAGAAGCAAGAACTCCTTCAGCATCTGCCCAATAGTAGCATGGGGAGCAAGAAGCACTTCGAGGGCACGTACGAGCAGGTATATTGTGCGGTGTGGGGGGTAAGCAGAGGCGTCTGGGAGGGCTTGCACTCTCCTTTCCCTGAACTGGCTCTCCTTTCTCCTCCTAACTTTCCAGAAGATCTGATGGGAATCATTTAAAAACAAAGCCTGCCAATAGCTTCCTTCAGCTCCTCTTTCAGGAAGCCCTTCTGGATGATCCCCAACACCCTCTCACCCTTGTAGCCCTCAAACACGCAGGTTTGGGCTTTGAAGGCCACCTGTAGCTTGGGAAGCTTCTTGAGAGTAGGGGTCATGCCTGATTCAACCCTGTCCTCTGGCCCTAAGTGCTCAGTAAATGTTGGTTGGATCTAATCCTTCTCAAGTCGTCACTATGTGTGTGACATTTAAGTCAAGGGGAGCCTTCATTTTCCATGTGAACCCCTCATGGATGGAGATCCAGTTCCTATTTATTTCTGTTGCCCTTTCTTCCCATTCAGCACTCTGCCCTGTATGCAGTAAGTACTCCATAAATGCTTTCTTGAAACAATAGAGCACTCAGATTTACCAGAGTTGGCCTGCCTGGGTTTAAGTCACTTTACTTGCTGTACAACCTTTGGCAAGTCATGTACCTCTCTGAGCCTCTAGTTGTCTGCCTAAATCCCATGGCTATTGTGAGGATAACAGGATACATGTAGTGCTTAGGCTATCACAAATCTTTTGGTGAATAAGTAGGAGGAAATTCTTTTTTGAGATTAGGAGGGTTACTAAATAGGGTGAAAAGTCCCAATCCAAGTCTGGGTGTCCAGGTACCCTGCCAAGCCCAAGAACTCTCCTTTCTGGAAGGCAGTGTGGGAGCCAGGAGGTGGGAGGGGGTAGGATCCTTGTTCCTTACACGGTCCTCAGGATAGAGCTGGCAGACCTGAGCAGGAGTGCCTCTGGCATTGTCCCCGAGAGGTGGCCACACCCTGCAAGCTCACCCCAGAGAGAATGAGAACCTCAGAGAGCCTGTTCAGGCGTCCCCTGGGAGAGCCGCATCAGCCCCAGAGAGGCCCAGCACCACCAAAGCGCCCTGCAATAGAGACACAGAGTGAGTCACCCTGTGCCTGGCCAGGTCTGGGGCGACTGCCCTCCTTCCAGGGCGTACCTCACTGGTTCCCGGCCTCGGTACCTGTCTGTAATTCACCATCACCTAAGCCCACATGCTCTGATCACATTGGGAACAACACAGCCTCGCAGCAGGTGGCTGCCTTGGGCCCCAGGGCCAATCAATTACCAGGATGAGCAAATACATCAGATTCCCGGCCTCCTGACTCCTGTCCACTATGAGTAAACCCCTACCACCACCACCACCACCACCACCACTCTTTCCCATCCCCTTCTTGTTCTGGTTCTCATCTCTCTCTGTCCTAGGGGCAAAGGGAGAACCTGTCTTCTACGTGCTGCAGGGTATTTTCAATCGAAGGCATTGTCCAAATACTTCCCCAAATCCTAAAACCTCCTGAGTAGGGAGGGGAGCTGTGCCTCCTTCTGATCCCATGGTCCTGGGCACACAGACACAGCTGCACAGCTGGAGCTCTTGACGGCGGTGGCTTCCTACTGGCTTCCCTGCTGCCCCGCATAGCAGACCCCACACTCCATACTGCTCTTTAGTTGGCCTGACCTGCCTGTCTCATCTCAAAGATAAGGCTCCCCTGGCATCTCTCTTGCGATCCCTGATTCCCAGCCGGAAGACCCCCATCGAGGACTTACAGTGATGGACTGTGCACGTCCAGGGAGGATCTGGCTGCCACAGGGTGTTCACCTTCCTCCTTGGGGCGGGTAGGCACAGGGCACAGCATTCGCTGTGCTCCTTCAGCTAAGGCATCGTAGGTGTGGGAGCCAGTGCTTCAGGGTCCCTGGTCCCAGGTAATGAGGCAGTGGGGCTGGGCGGGAGTGGGGACCCACCCCAGTCTGCCCTGGCACTGTCGGTGAGGTGTGGCCACAGATACCTCTGACCTACCTGGCACAGGTCCTTGCTGCCCACCTGTGAGGCTTAAATAAAGAGGGGCGGGAGGCGAGGGAGGGGCCTGCCGATGCCAGTGGGTGTGTTGTCTGTCATCCTTGGCAGAGACGCAGGAAGACACTGTTCCTGCTGCAGGGCTTTCTGCCTGGAGCTGGTGCTGGGCCCCAGGGGTTAGGCAGGCAACCTGAACTTTTTTTCCTTTGCTTTTCCAAACTTTTCTTTACTAAATACACGGATTGCGCCTAGTGTTTTATGTGTGTTGGCTCTTCACGTCTTCCAACAGCCCAATGTGGATCAATGGTGCCATTTCCCAGGTGAGGGGACAGAGGCCCAGAGAACTTTATTTTATTTTTTTCTCCTTCCTCTTTTATCCCCCCCTTTTTTAAATTGGAGGATAATTGCTTTCCAGTGTTGTGTTGGTTTCTGCTGCATAGCAATGTGAATCAGTCATAATTATATATATATACACACACATAATTGTATATATATACATGGACTTCTCTTGTGGCTCAGCTGGTAAAGAATCCACCTGTAATGTGGGAGACCTGGGTTCAATCCCTGGGTTAGGAAGATCCCTTGGATAAGGGAAAGGTTACATATATCCCCTTCCTCTTAAACCTCCCTCCTACCTCCCATCCTACCCCTCTAAGTCATCACAGAGCACCAGGCTGGGCTCCTTTGTTATACAGCAACTTCCCACCAGCCATATATTTTACAAATGATGGTGTATATGTCAATGCTACTTGAGAGCTTTAGACATGTTCAATGTCCTGCCCAGCAAGAGGCAGAGATGTCATTTGAAATCCAGCTTTCCATAACTGACTTTGAAACCAGGACACCATGTAAGCTGGATTTGACCATTATTTGCATCATAAACCTCGGCTGACGGCTCCACCTCACATTGCCTCTAGAGAGCCCCTCTTCTGTGGAAACAGTATCTCTGCACATTGTCCTTTGTCCTCTAATGCCCTCACCACTTCCACCTCATTCCAGAGACTCTTGGGTTTGTGGCATTATATGTGCATCTTCTAAAACCTGGGCCCTGCTCTCTGGAAACACCCCTGCCAATCACTGTGCTATTTCACCTTCCAACCCCAAACCCCTTCCCACCTGAGTTGTCACCTGTCAACTGCCTCTGGGGTGAGCAGGTGTTGGAAGAGGTGAAAAAACAGAGGCCACTGGGTGTTAGGGGAAAATTTAAGCAAGCCCTAAACTGAAGGCTCAGATGCAGGGCACAGCAGCAGGATGGGGCAGGGGTTATTCCAAGGCTCTCCACCCATTCATGGCATATGACTCCCAGATTGCTACACTAGGCTGGTGTGTCACTACCAGCACACCAACTTCAAGAGAATTCTCCCCTTTCAAATTCCAATTTCTTAACAGCTTTTTTCTTAGCAATGATCCTCGCCCACCACCACTTTGGGGCACCTGACAATTCAGGCCTGGGGTGCTGCCCCTGAGCCTCTCATGGGTCAGGAGTCCCTTTGAGAACTGCTGGAAGCCCTCCGCTCACCCCTATCAGTGTGCCCAAATGCTCTTGCAGTTTCAGGGCACCCAGGGTGCTTTGGAAATCCATACACCCCAGCCCCAGTGAACCCCAGATAGAAATGCAGATCCTTCCTCTGTCCTAAAGACAGTGTGGCTTGCCCCACTTTTTTCCTCTTCCTCCCACTCTCCTGGCGAGGATAGAGCATTGATGTTGGAATTGGCACTGGGGGTCGAAGTTGGCGGGGATGGCGGGAGAAATGTCCTCACTTTGGGGGGCTAGCAGGAATGCACGCCCAGATCCCTCAGCTCCTCCCAGGCAGCTCGACAACTCCTCTAAATGTAGAGTTTCCAAACTGATAGGAGGCTGAGCAAATGGGCTTATTCTAGGCAGGAGGACTTGGGGGATGCGTCATCTTCCCTTTCTATCCCCTCTCAAAAACTGCAAGCTTGCCTTCCCTGGCACACATTTCCTACTGTTCTTCAGACCCCTCCTCCTCCAGGAAGCCCTTTGGGAAGGACCCCCAGCTCTCATGCTTCTTGCTGGAGCCGTGCTAGCTGTGTCCATCCCAGAGCGCTTAACGTTTAGAGGCTGGGTGTTCCTTTTTAAAACTGAACTGTCTACTATGAAATAAAAATCTTAAGCCCATATTCTCAGAGTTGGAAATGACCTCTGCTTGTCCCATGACTGCCAGCTCCAGGAGGCTCCTCCTTCCTACTATAATTACTGAGTACCTCCTCTGCAGACATTGCTGGGGGCCTTTGGGGCGGAGGCAAGCCCTTGTCTCAAAGGCAGAGCCTGGTCCCTGCCTCAAAGTCTTAGAGATGATGGAATTGACAGTTAATAAGTAAAGATGCTTTCAAGGTCACTGTGGGGTCACTAGACCAGGCTGGGGAAAGGGTACAAGGAAATTGAAGGAGGAAAGATGGATAGGGGTGAAGGTTTACTTAACATGAGGCAGAGGACAACTGCCCCAGGCAGTGGTGGAGCAGAGGAAGCTGGTGCAGATAGGAGAGTGTCCAAGTGCCACAGACCAGGCTGCGGACCGCCCCCAGGCCTGGGACCCCAGCCCACAGATGGAGCTTGTCCAAGGCAGAGATCTTCTGGGGACACACGGTCTCTCAGAAAGGGTGAGGGCAGGGCAGGAGTGGCCCAAGACATATCTTGCCAGGTCCATCAGAAGGAACATATTTGGGGCAGGCGCCTGGGGCCCTTGACTGTGGCTGATCCCCAGTGCAAGGAAGATCAGTGTTTCTCCTCCATCTTTGCCTAACAGGAGTGCTTGCTGAGAGACCAAAGGCTTGTCTCAGCTTCATCTTGGCTCCTGCCATGGTGGATGTGGGTGTCCCATCAGCCAGCTGACTTCTAACCCAATCTGCAGCATCAAATGCTTAACCTTCTCAAGCCAATCACACAGCCTACAGGGTCACACCAAGGTCCTCTGCATGGCCTAGGAGGAGTCTGGTCATGCCCTAGACAGGTCCCTGGACACTGGGACACATGGATTCTAGTTCAAATTCCACCTCAGTTGGATAACCTTGGGAAAGTCCCTGGTCCTCTCTGGGACTCAATTTCCCCAGGCAAGTCACAGGCAGAGGGCTTTGCAGTTTTCTGTCTATGACTGGTGATTTGGATGTCTGGGCTGGAATTCTGCTGTGCCAGGCAAGGACAAGGCTACAGGACTGGGTGTTTCTGGACTCCAAGGCCTGAGAAGCTGTGGGGAACAAGGCAAGAATAATGATAGTAATGGCTGAGTTGACTCATTGGAAAAGACCCTGATTCTGGGAGGGATTGGGGGCAGGAGGAGAAGGGGAAGACAGAGGATGAGATGGCTGGATGGCATCACCAACTCGATGGGCATGAGTTTGAGTGAACTCCAGGAGTTGGTGATGGACAGGGAAGCCTGGCATGCTGTGATTCATGGTGTCGCAAAGAGTCGGACATGACTGAGCGACTGAACTGAACTGAACTGAACTGAATGGCTAATAATCAACACATTTGCACTAGTAACGTGTGCCAGGCAGGGTTCTGTGCACCTTATACATATATTGACACATTCAGTCCTCTCAACAGCGCAATCACTATCAACAGCTCAACAGCTTCTATCACATCCTCACTTTACAGATGAGGAAACTGAGGTACAAGGAGATTATGTAACTTGCCAAAGGTCTTTTGGTTAGCAGAGTAGGATGCAAACTTGGGCAGGTTCAGTGTTTATGCTGTTAACAGGCTGTACCTGATAGGCTCGGGCCTGCTGCGTGATTTGAGTGGGTGGGACAGGGGCCAAAGTGAGTGAGGTGCAGAAAGGTGGGCGTCCCATGGTCCTCTGAACTCCCACTCCCAAGCATTCATCATTAGACGTTTTTAATACACCCTTCTTCCAAAAGTTTGAAAAATCTGGGGTAGAGGCAAGGTTTAAATCCTCAAACCATTTTCTTCTGTTGTATTGATGACCGACAGAGAGAACTGTCAACTGGTGTTTTGCATCGTAATTGGGAGGCAGCTTGAAACTTGGAGTTGACGCAGTTCTGGCAGACAGCAAAGAAGCTTGCCATTTCCTGTCACTCGCCGTTTTTATTTGAAGACCCGCAAGTCTGACTTTGGGTTACACTTTTTCTCCTGTTATGGCTTCAGTTAGTCCATCTATAAAATGAAGGGGTGGAAGGGATGGTCTCTAAATTCCAGCTCTGATGATAGGTGGTTTTCCATGTTTCTACTAAGGAGATGAGAGGAAGAAAGAACACTGCCATTTTTCAGGTTCTGGACCAGTTCTTAGCCAGAGAAACTTCATGGTGTCAGGATAGGGGCAAGGTTGGGGTTTAGACTTCTGCCAACAGGGGTGTTGTGCCCCTGCAGCATATGGATGTTGGCTCCCAGCCTTGGTCCCTGCCCTGGAGGAGCCCACAGTCTAAAGATGGGCATGAAGGAGACAGGCACATATATGGCCTACACACTCGAGAGACATCTGTGAGCCTGGCAGGCAAAGGTGTTGTGCAGTGTGGACACAGAGCCTCGGGAGACTGATCTAGAAGAACATCATTTCACTTTATTAACAATGAGAACTAATACTTACTGAACAATTAGTACGTGCCAGGCACTGTTCCAATAATGTCATACGTGTCAACACATTTACTTATCTCAACAATCTTATAAAGCAGGTACTGAATTATAATCCCCATTTAAGAGGCAAATGAAGCACAGAGAAATGAAGTAATTTGCTAAAGTCTACAGAGCTTGTAACTAGAATGGTTGGGATTCAAATCTAGGCAATCTGGCTCCAGATTTTATGTTATGAACCATAATGGGCACTGCTTAAAATTGAGTGAGGCTCTCTGAGGCTCCTTATTCCTCTCCACACACTTCAGCAACATGGGATTTGGAAGGAGAAACTGACTCAGAAAGGCAGAGCCCTGTGGTTGAGACACTAGTTTAATGCACATGTAATTTTACATTCTTCAAATCAATATACTCCTGACGTGTCATTACAGTATCCAACATGTAATAAAAAATGATCAGACATCTGAAAAATCAGGAAATGTGGGCCAAAATCAAGAGGAGAAAATAGTCAATAGAAACATACTCGGCTGAGTAATACTCCATTGTGTATATGTACCACAGCTTTCTTATCCATTCATCTGCTGATGGACATCTAGGTTGCTTCCATGTCCTGGCTATTATAAACAGTGCTGCGATGAACATTGGGGTACACGTGTCTCTTTCCCTTCTGGTTTCCTCAGTGTGTATGCCCAGCAGTGGGATTGCTGGATCATAAGGTAGTTCTATTTCCAGTTTTTTAAGGAATCTCCACACTGTTCTCCATAGTGGCTGAACTAGTTTGCATTCTCACCAACAGTGTAAGAGGGTTCCCTTTTCTCCACACCCTCTACAGCATTTATTGCTTGTAGACTTTTGGATCGCAGCCATTCTGACTGGCATGAAATGGTACCTCATAGTGGTTTTGATTTGCATTTCTCTGATAATGAGTGATGTTGAGCATCTTTTCATGTGTTTGTTAGCCATCTGTATGTCTTCTTTGGAGAAATGTCTATTTAGTTCTTTGGCCCATTTTTTGATTGGGTCATTTATTTTTCTGGAGTTGAGCAACCTAGATGCCCATCAGCAGATGAATGGATAAGAAAGCTGTGGTACATATACACAATGGAGTATTACTCAGCCATTAAAAAGAATACATTTGAATCAGTTCTAATGAGGTGGATGAAACTGGAACCTATTATACAGAGTGAAGTAAGCCAGAAAGAAAAACACCAATACAGTATACTAACGCATATATATGGAATTTAGAAAGATGGTAACAATAACCCTGTGTACGAGACAGCAAAAGAGACACTGATGTATAGATCAGTCTTATGGACTCTGTGGGAGAGGGAGAGGGTGGGGAGATTTGGGAGAATGGCATTGAAACATGTATAATATCATGTATGAAATGAGTCGCCAGTCCAGGTTCGATGCACGATACTGGATGCTTGGGGCTGGTGCACCGGGACGGCCCAGAGGGAGGGTATGGGGAGGGAGGAGGGAGGAGGGTTCAGGATGGGGAGCACGGGTATACCTGTGGCGGATTCATTTCGATGTTTGGCAAAACTAATACAATATTGTAAAGTTTAAAAATAAAATTTAAAAAAAAAAAAAAGAAAGAAACATACTCGGGCATGACACAAATGTTGGAATAAGCATGAGTGCTTGCTCAATTGCTCAGTCCTGTCTGGCCCCTTGCGACCCTTTGGACTGTAGCCCACCAGGCTTCTCTGTCCATGGAATTTCTCAGGCAAGAATACTGGAGTGGGTTTCCATTTCTTACCCGAGGGAATCTTCCCAACCCAGGGATTGAGCCCAAGTCTCCTATGTCTCTTGCATTGGCACGCAGATTCTTTACTACTGAGCCACCTGGGAAGCCCTAGAATAAGCATACAAAGACTTTAAAACGGTTACTAATAGTTCAATAATTTAAAGAAAAAATGATAGAACTGATGAACAGATGAAAATCACAACATAAAAATACAAAGTATAAGAAAAATACAATCTCTGAAATGAGAAATTTACCAGATGAGTTTGACAGCAGATTGAAAAGTTCATATACCTGAAAGTTCATTCCCCTTAAGACAGAATAATAGAAATTATTCAATCCAAAGAGCAGAGAGAAAAAGGTTTTTTAATTGAACAGAACAAAACGTTGCTGAAAGAAGAAGACAAAAAGCTAAGTAAATGCAAAGGCATCTCAAGATCAAGAGACTTGATATTGTAGATCCCAAATGGATCTGCAGGTCAACATAATCCCTATCAAAATCCTAGCTGGTTTTTCTGCAGAAATTAACAAACTGGTATAAAATTACTATGAGATTTCAAAAGACCCAGATAGACAAAACAATCTTGAGAAAGAACAAGTTGGAGGATCCACACTTCTTGATTTCAAAACATACTATAAACCTACAGTGTCCTGCTTCCATGGTGGCTCAGCAGTAAAGAATCTGCTTGCAATGCAGGAGACGCAGTTTCAGTCCCTGAGTGGGGAAGATCCCCTGGAGGAGGGAATGGCAACCCACTCCAGGATTCTTGCCAGGAAAACCCTATCGACAGAGGAGACTGGCAGGCTACAGTCCATAGGTTCACAAAGAGTCAGACGCGACTGAAGCGACTGAGCACGCACGCACAGTGTGTCCTTCAGTAATCAGGATAAAGTGGTACTGGCATAAAACAGACGTACACATAAATGCAGTAGAATCTAGAATCCAGAAATCAGTCTTCGTATTTATAGTCAATTGATTCTCAACAAGCTGGAATCAAGATTGCTGGGAGAAATATCAATAACCTCAGGTATGCAGATGACACCGCCCTTATGGCAGAAAATGAAGAAGAACTAAAGAGCCTCTTGATGAAAGTGAAAGAGGAGAGTGAAAAAGTTGGCTTAAAACTCAACATTCAGAAAACTAAGGTCATGGCATCCGGTCCCATTACTTCATGGCAAATAGATGGGGAAACAGTGGCAGACTTTATTTTGGGGGGCTCCAAAATCACTGCAGATGGTGATTACAGCCATGAAATTAAAAGACACTCCTTGGAAGGAAAGTTATGACCAACCTAGAAAGCATACTCAAAAGCAGAGACATTACTTTGCCAACAAAGGTCTGTCTAGTCAAGGCTATAGTTTTTCCAGGACTCATGTATGGATGTGAGAGTTGGACTATAAAGAAAGCTAAGCGCCGAAGAATTGATGCTTTTGAACTGTGGTGTTGGAGAAGACTCTTGAGAGTCCCTTGGACAGCAAGGAGATCCAACCAGTCATTCCTAAAGGAAATCAGTTCAGAATATTCATTGGAAGGACTGATGTTGAAGCTGAAACTTGAATACTTGGCCACCTGATATGAAAAGCTGACTCATTTGAAGAGACCCTGATGCTGGGAAAGATTGAGGGCGGGAGGGAAAGGGGACGACAGAGGATGAGATGGTTGGATAGCATCACCGACACAATGGACATGGGTTTGAGTAAACTCCAGGAGTTGGTGATGGACAGGGAGCCCTGGCGTGCTGCAGTCCATGGGGTCGCAAAGAGTCAGACACGACTGAGCAACTGAACTGATTCTCAACAAGGGTGCCATGACAATTCAATGTGGGAAGTATTCTTTTCAACAAGTGGTACTGGGGCGACTCAATATCCATGTGCAGAAGTATAAAGTTGGACACTTTCCTCACACCATACACAAAAAATTAATTTGAAATGTATCAAAGAGGTACCTAAATGCAAGAGTTTAAACTGTAAAAATGCTAGAAGAAAATATAAGAATAAATCTATATAGACTTGAATTAGGTAAAGCCTTCTTAGCTATGACACCAAAAGCACAAGAAACAAAAGAAAAATAGACAAATTGGACTACATCAAAATTAAACCTCTTTGTGCTTCAAAGGACATCATCAAGAAAGTGAAAAGATAACCCACAGAATGGAAGAAAATATTAGCAAATCATTCATCTGATAAGAGAATTAGCAAATCATTTATCCTGATATGAGAACTCTAATAATTCAACAAAATAGAAAAATAACCCAATGGAAACTGGACAAAGGATTTGAATAGACATTTTTCCAAAGATAAACAAATGGAGAAGAAATGTGTGATGTCCAGCATTATCAGCTATCAGAAAATACAAATCAAAACCAGAATGAGGTAACACTTCATACCCACTAGAATGGCCTTATAAAAAAGATGGATACTGGGAATTCCCTCATGGCACAATGATTAGAACTCTGTGCTATCACTTCCCAGGGCATGGGTTCAGTCCCTGGTCAGAGAACTAAGATCCCACAAGTGAGGATGTGGAGAAAATGGAACTCTTGTACACTTCTGATGGTAGGTGATGCAGCTGCTTTGAAAAACAGTCTGCTAGTTCCTCAAAAGATTATGCATGGCGTTATATGATTGAACAATTCCACTTTTAGGTTTATATCTGAAATAAAACATATGTCCATACAAAAACTTATACGTAAATATTTATTGGAGCATTATTCATAATAGCCAGAAAATAAAAACCCAAATGTTCATTAGCTGATAAATGGGTAAACTAAACGTGGCATGTCAATAGATTAGAATTTATTTGGCCATAAAAAGAATGAAGGACTGATACATGATATAACATGAATATGAATCATGAAAACATGCTGAATAAAGGAAGCCATTCACAATAGATGATATATCATATCAGACCATTTAAGTGAAACATCCAGACTAAGCAAATCTATATAGACAAAAAGTAGATTAGTGGTTGCCTAGGGCTGGGGGCTTGAGGGAAAATGGAAATGCTAATGGGTTAGGGGTTCATTTTGGGTAATGAAAATACTTTAAAATAGACTGTGGTGATGTTTGCACAAATCTAGAAATACACTAAAAATCATTGGATTTTATACTTTAAATGGGTAAAATTTATGGTATGTGATTTATATCTCAATAAAGCTGTTATAGTAAAAAAATAAATGCAGCCTCAGCTATCTGTAAAACATCAAATATCTTTAAAAATGAATGTAAATATGAGACAAACAAGGACCTATTGTTGGTACAGAGGACTATATTCAATACCTTTTAATAACCTATAATGGAAAATAGTCAAAAACAGAATGTGTATATATATATATATTTTTATATGTATACACACACATTTATGTATAACTGAATCACTTTCACTTTTCTGTACACCTGAAACTCACACAACATTGTCAATCAACCATATTTCAATATTTTTTTTAAAGTGAAATGATATCTAAATGAAATATGAGAGTTTTTTCATCACCACGCTTATGTGATGACTTGAAATCATGTCTGCAAATTCTTTACACTCTTCCCATCAATCAATTGTCTTATTCTCCTCTTCTTAAATATGAGATGGCCTTAATGACCAGCTTCTAACAAATACCATGTAGCAGAAGTGACACTACGTGATTTCCAAGGCTAGCTCATAAAAGGTAATACAGTTTTCACCTGATTCTCTCACAATACACACTTTTTTGTCCTTGACCTACCATGTCAGAAGTCAGGCTACCTTGAAGCCACTATGAAGGAGACCATGTGAAATTAAATAGAGGAGATACTGAGCCTTCCTGGTTGATCCAAACCCCAGCCTATTGCGTCTCACCACCTCAGGCATCAGACATATGAGTAAAGAACACTGGAGACAACCCCAGGCCCAGCCACCAGTTGTCATGTCAAGAAAACACTCAAGCAGACTATACTAGAGAAGTCCACTAGCAAAACTAAGGTCTCTGGTGAACAGCAAGAGTGGTAAGTTGAAAATGCCCCCTACCTAAATATTCATCTCCTAATCTCTCAAAACTGAATATTACCTTATATGCCCCCCATCCAATAAAAGGGGGGGTGTTGCAGATGTGATTAAATTGAGGATCTTGAGACAAGGGGTTGATCATGGATTATCTTGGTGGGCACTAAACTCAGTCCCATGAACTCCTTATTGCAAAATTCAGACTTAAGCTGAAGAAAGTAGGGAAAACCACTAGACCATTCAGGTATGACCTAAATCATATCCTTTACAATTATACAGTAGAAGTGACAAGTAGATTCAAGGGATTAGATCTGATAGACAGAGTGCCTGAAGAACTATGAATGGAGGTTTGTGACATTATACAGGGGGCAGTGATCAAGACCATCCCCAAGAAAAAGAAATACAAAAAGGTAAAATGGTTGTCTGAGGAGGCCTTACAAATAGCTGAGAAAAGAGAAGCTAAAGTCAAAGGAGAAAAGAAAAGACATATGCATCTGAATGCAGAGTTCTAAAAAATAGCAAGGAGAGATAACAAAGTTTTCCTCAGTGATCAATGCAAAGAAATAGAGAAAAACAACAGAATGGGAAAGAGTAGATATCTCTTCAAGAAAATTAGAGACACCAAGGGAACATTTCATGCAAATATGGGCACAATAAAGGACAGAAACAGTATGGACCTAACAGAAGCCGAAGATATTAAGAAGAGGTGGCAAGAATACACAGAAGAACTGTACAAAAAAGATCTTCATGACCCAGATAATCAAGATGGTGTGATTACTCACCTAGAGCCAGACATTATGGAATGCGAAGTCAAGTGGGCCTTAGGAAGCATCACTACGAACAAAACTAGTGGAGGTGATGGAATTCCAGTTGAGCTATTTCAAATCCGAAAAGATGATGCTGTGAAAGTGCTGTACTCAATATGCCAGCAAATTTGGAAAACTCAGCAGGGGCCACAGAACTGGAAAAGGTCAGTTTTCATTCCAATCCCAAAGAAAGGCAATGCCAAAGAATGCTCAAACTACTGCACAACTGCACTCATCTCACACACTAGCAAAGTAATGCTCCAAATTCTCCAAGCCAGGCTTAAACAGTACATGAACCATGAACTTCCAGGTGTTCGAGCTGATTTTAGAAAAGTCAGAGGAACCAGAGTTCAAATTGACAGCATCTGTTGGATCATCAAGAAAGCCAGAATCCCAGAAAAGCATCTACTTGTGCTTTATTGACTATGCCAAAGCCTTTGACTGTATAGATCACAATAAACTGTGGAAAATTCTGAAAGAGATGATAATACCAGACCACTTGACCTGCCTCCTGAGAAATGTATGCAGGTCAAGAAGCAACAATTAGAACTGGACATGGAATAATAGACTGGTTCCAAATCAGGAAAGGAGCATGTCAAGGCTGTATATTGCCACCCCATTTATTTAACTTCCATGCAGAGCACATTATGTGAAATGCCAGGCTGGATGAAACACAGGCTAGAATCAAGATTGCTGGGAGAAATATCAATAACCTCAGATATGCAGATAATACCACCCGTTTGACAGAAAGCAAAGAGGAACTAAAGAGCCTCCTGTTGAAAGTAAAAGAGGAGAGCGAAAAAGTTGGCTTAAAATTCAACATTCAGAAAACTAAGTTCATGGCATCTGGTCCCATAACTTCATGGCAAATAGATGGGGAAACAATGGAAACAGTGACAGAGTTTATTTTTTTGGTCTCCAAAATTACTGCAGATGGTGACTGCAGCCATGAAATTAAAAGATGCTTGCCCCTTGGAAGAAAAGCTATAACCAACTTAGACAACATATTAAAAAGCAGAGACATTGTTTTGCCAACAAAGGTCCATCTAGTCAAAGCTATGGTTTTTCTAGTAGTCACATATGGATGTGAGAGTTGGAGTATAAAGAAAGCTGAGTGCCGAAGAATTGATGCTTTGAATTGTGGTGTTGGAGAAGACTCTTGAAAGCCCCTTGGACAGCAAGGAGATCCAACCAGTCCATCCTAAAGGAAATCAGTCCTGAATATTCATTGGAAGGACTGATGCTGAAGCTGAAACTCCAATACTTTGGCCACCTGCTGTGAAGAACCAACCCTGATGCTGGGAGGGATTGGGGGCAGGAGAAGGGGACAACAGAGGATGAGATGGTTGGATAGCATCACCGACACAATGGACATAGGTTTGAGTAGTCTCCGGGAGTTGGTGATGGACAGGGAGGCCTAGCGTGCTGCAGTCCATGGGGTCTCAACAAGTCAGACATGACTGAGCAACTGAACTGAACTGAACTGGATTGCAATCCCATGTATCATGAGAGGGAGATAGAGGGAGATTGGACACACACACAAAGGAGAAGAAGGCAGGGTGAGCGCAGAACAGAGACTGGAGAGGTATAACCACAAGCCAAGGGTAGATGTTGGTAGAGGAAAGAAGAAGAAAAAGGAAAGAGGCAAAGAAGAGGAGATTCTCCCCTGCAGCCTCTGAAGGGAGCACAACCCTGATGACACCTTGATTTTAGCCCCATGAAACTGATTTCAGACTTCTGCCCTCTAGAATTATGAAAGAATAAATGTATTCTGTTTTAAACCACTAAGCTTATGGTGATTTGTTACAGTGGCAACAGGAAACTAACACAGCCAATGAAGAACAGAGGTCTGCCAACAACCTTATAGATAAGCTTGAAAGAGGATCTTCCATCCAGATGAGTGTTACCCTGGCTAACATCTTGAGTGTAACCTCATGAGAGACCCTGAGCTAGAATCACTTAACTAAGTTGCTCCTGAATTACTGACCCGTAGAAACCATGAGAGATAATAAGGAATGGTTGTTGGCTTGAGGCACCACAGTTTTGAGTGACTTGTTAAGCAGCAAGAAATAACCACAACGTTTTCACTACAAGAAATGCTACAAGAGTGTATTCAGGGAATAATGTTTATTCAGGTTTATAGTGGGAATTACACTAGATGAAAACATGGATCTGCTAGGGGAGGCACACTGATTGAAACCACCCACCCTGGCCAGGTACCATAGCAACTATTTGCATGAGTTGTTTTAGGACAAGATGTCCTGGTAAGGAACACGGAACTAATAAGCCTCCACCAACCAGAAGAGTTCAGGAAAGGTCAAGAGAAGACACCACATGTCTGATCACCTCCTAGAATCCTTTCTGGCATCCACCTTGGCTGAACAAGGTGTGCACCACCAGGATGGACTATGAGTCAGAATAATTGGCTAAAGACAACCCAGAAACTAATCCCATCACCATAAAACCCAAGACCGCAAGCCATGTGACAGAGCTGTTCTCCTGGGTTCCCTTACCCTGCTACTCTCCTCCCGGTGCCCTTTCCCAATAAAATCTCTTGCTTTGTCAGCACATGTGTCTCCTTGGACAATTCATTTCCTAGTGTTAGACAAGAGCCCAGTTTCAGGCCCTGGAAGGGGTCCCCCTTCCTGCAACAGATCTACAAGAGGGAATAAAGATCACTGGAAATGCTAAATATATTAGAAACAAGGCAAGGATACCTGCTCTTACTGTCTCTATTCAGCATTATATTGGAGGTCCTAGTCAGTGTAACAAGGCAAGACAAATTAAAAAGTGAAATGATTGGAAGCAGGTAGAAGAAATAAAGCTATCTGTTAAAATAAATAACAAATTTGTATGCATAAAAAATCCAAAGGCATCTACCAAAAAAAAAGCACTAGAACTAACAAATGTAATTAACCAAGATCACAAGATTCAAGGTCAATATTTTTTTTAAATCAATTGTATTTCTATACAAACAACAAATGATTAGAAAATTAATTACAAAATACAATTTACATAGTATCAAAACCCATGCAATTCTAAAGAACAGGTTTAGGAAAAAAGTGTGTAAGACATCTACACTGAAAACTACAATTCATAGCTGAGAGAAATCAAAGATCTAAATAAATGGAAATACATACCATGTTCATTGATCAGGAAATTCTCCCCAGTTTGAAACATAGATTCAATTTGTTCTTAGCCAAAATTCCAACAGTCTTTTTTGTTGAGACTGACTTGTTTACTTGCTAATTCTTGTCTGACTTTTTGTGACCCTATGGACTATAACTGGCTAGGCTCCTCTGTACATGGGATTTCCCAGGCAAGAATACTGGAGTAGGTTGCCATTTCCTTCTCCAGGGGATCTTCCTGAACAAAGGATTGAACCTGAGTCTCCTGCATTGGCAGGCAGATTCATTACCTCTGAACCACCAGGAAAGTCCCATGACTAGATAATTCTAAATTCTGCATGAGAATACAAAGGAGCTATTGCGTGGACTTCCCTGGTGCCCCAGTGGCTGACTCTGCACTCCCAATGAAGGGGTCCCAGATTTGATTCCTGATCAGTGAACTAGACTCCACATGCTGAAACTATTATGGAAATGAGTGGGGGCAGGGAAGGGAAGCCAATAAACAGGGCAGATCGGGTGGAAAGGAAAGTTTGCTTTATTTCAGGTGCTGGCAACTGTCGGGGGAAGGTGGTGGATATTTTTCCAAAGGCTGACTTCTTCCCCTGACAAGCATGGGGTGCGAGCATTTATAGACAGAGTAGGGGATGCTGTTACCTGCAGAAACAACATAGACATCTCTAACAGTCATCTTCAATCGGTCATCAGCGGTCTGACTAGCATTATCTTGGTTGTTTTAGGTACAGTTAGTCTTCAATTTGGGTGCACTTGTTCTCATTTTTTTTGTGGTCAGTTTTCAGAATTGTGGAAGCTCAAGTCCTGGGTACAGTCTGGTCATCATGTAGTTAACTTTTCCACCTGGTGTTTTGGTATCTTTAAGACAGCTCACAAGATATGGCTAAGAATATTATCTACAGCCCTTGAGAACGGAAGGTCCTTGACTATGTTTAATAACTACATTATTATTATTTAGTCTCCTTAGACTGTTGTCTTTTCTTTCAGTATTTCTCATTTCTCTGATTAAACTTATTCTTTGACTAAAGTTTTCCACAGACAAAAGGAAGGCAGAGGACATGATGGGGGGGGTGGGGTGGGGGGGGGGGACAAGGACCACACAGTCCTGCTCTGTTTCAAAACTAAGAGTTCAAATGACACAACCAAAGATCCTGCCTGCCACAACTAAGTGCAGCCAAATAAATAGATAAAGATAAATATTAAACAAGCAAACGAACAAACAAAAAAACCCAAAGGAGCTATTGTGTTATTAACCCATTATAACAAGCATCCCCAAGTGTAGTGACTTTTTAAAAATAGGCATTTATTATCTTGCAGTTTCTATGGGTTAAGAATCTAGGTTTAGCTGAGTGCCTCTGGCTCAAAATCTCTCATGACATTGTCATCAAACCGTCAGTCTCAGCTGAAAGTTTAACTCATGGGGTTGTGGGCAGAACTCAGTTCCTTGCAGGTTGTTGGGCTGAGGATCTCAATCCCTCGCTGGCTGATGGCCAGAGGTCTCCCTCAGGTCTTTGCCACCTGGGCCTCTCCCTCAGAGAAAGTAAGTAAGAAAATGAGAGAAAGCAGTAAAAATGAAATCATGGTCTTTTTATAACCATATCTCTGAAGTGAAATCCCACCACTTTTGCCATATTCTGCTTCTTAGAAATAAGTTAGTAGGTTGGTCCCCATTCACGGATATGGAATTACACAAGAATCCAAAAGGCAAGAGTCAATGAGGCACATCTTAGAGGCTGTCTACCACGCCCAGGACAGCCAAAACAATTGTGTTTATAAAACAAAAGAACAAAGTTGAAAGACAAACATTACCTGATGCAAGACCTAGTATAAAGCTATAGTAATGAGGACAGTGTGATATTGACATAAAGATATAAAAATGGTTTAGTGGAAGTAAATCCAGAAATAGATTCAGACATGTAGCCAGTTGACTTTTTTTTTTTAAACAAAGGGGCCACAACAATTTAATACAGAAAAAAAAAATCATTTTCAACAAAGGGCATTTGAAGAACTGGATAAATATGTGAGAAAAAGGAAAATATTAATTTGAGATGGATCATGGGCCTAACTATAAAAACTAAAACCATAAAGCTTCTCATAGAACATATACAGAAAGAGTTCTATGTGTTCATAGAGGGACTGATATCAAGAATTTATGGAGAAATCTCTACAAATCAATAATAAAAGGTTTAATAATAAAAGCCCAATTACAAAATGGGCTAAAGTTTTGGATAGATACTTCACAAAAGAAGATGCAGAGATGGCCAACATGCACATGAAAATATGTTCAACATCATTATCAGGGAAATTAAAATTACAATGAAATACCACCATTCACTCACGAGAAAAGCTATAATTGAAAAAGAGTAACAATAGATAATGATGACAAAGATGTGGAGCAACAGAAACTTCTTGTGGGGATGCTAGGACCACTTTGGAAAACCTCTGGTGGCTTCCTTATACATGTATTTGTTGTTCAGTCGCTAAGTCATGTCCAGCTCTTTGTGACCCCAAGGACTGCAGCATGCCAGGCTTCCCTGTCCTTCCCTATCTCCTGGAATTTGCTCAAATTCATGTCCATTGAGTCGGTGATGCTATCTAACCATCTCATCCTCTGCTGCCCTCTTCTCCTTTTGCCTTCAATTTTTCCCAGAATCAAGGTCTTTTCCAATGACTTGGCTCTTCATATCAGATGACCAAGGTAGTGGAGCTTCAGCTTCAGCATCAGTTCTTATAATGAATATTCAGGATTGATTTCCTTTAGGATTGACTCGTTTAATCCCCTTATATATATACCTATCTTTTGACTGACATGAAACAACAGCCTGGTTCCAAATAGGTAAAGAAGTACGTCAAGATTGTGTATTGTCACCCTGCTTATTTAACTTATATGCAGAGTATATCATGCGAAATGCTGGGCTAGATGAAGCACAAGCTGGAACCAAGATTGCTGGGAGAAATATCAATAACCTCAGATACGCAGATGACACCACCCTTATGGCAGAAAGTGAAGAACTAAAGAGCCTCTTGATGAAAGTGAAAGAGGAGAGTGAAAAAGTTGGCTTAAAATTCAACATTCAGAAAACTAAGTTCATGGCATCCGGTCCCATCATTTCATGGCAAATAGATGGAGAAACAATGGAAACAGTGGCAGACTTTATTTTGGGGGGCTCCAGAATCACTGCAGATGGTGACTGCAGCCAAGAAATTAAAAGATGCTTGCTCCTTGGAAGAAAAGCTATGACCAACCTAGAAAGTATATTAAAAAGCAGAGATGTTACTTTGCCAACAAAGGTCCATCTAGTCAAAGCTATGGTTTTTCTAGTAGTCACGTATGGATGTGAGAGTTGGAGTATAAAGACAGCTGAGCGCCAAAGAATTGATGCTTTGAACTGTGGTGTTGAAGAAGACTCCTGAGAGTCCCTTGGACTGCAAGGAGATCCGACCAGTCATTCCTAAAGGAAATCAGTCCTGAATATTCATTGGGAGGACTGATGCTGAAGCCGAAACTCCAGTACTTTGGCCACCTGATGCGAAGAACTGACTCACTTGAAAAGACCCTGATGCTGGGAGGGATTGAGGACAGGAGGAGAAGGGGTTGACAGAGGATGAGATGGTTGGATGGCATCACCGACGCAATGGACTTGAGTTTAAGCAAGCTTTGGGAGTTGGTGATGGATAGGGAAATCTGGCGTGCTGCAGTCCATGGGGTTGCAAAGAGTTGGACATGACTGAGCGACAGAACTGAACTGACCTTTTGATACAACAACCTAGAGACTTCTCCAAGGAAATCAGTATATATGTCTACAAAAAAACCTTATACAAGAGTGTTTGCAGTAGCTTTATTCATAAAATCTCCAAACCAGAAACAACTCAAATCCCCTCAACAAGAGAAAGGATAAACAAATTGTGGTATAGCCACATGACGGCATCGTACCCAACAGTATAAAGCAACACCACTGCAGAAACACTTGACAGTGTGGAGGAATCTTGTAGACACTGTGATTAGTGAAAGGAACCAGGCGTAGAAAAGCACATACAGTGGGTTCCATTCGTATGATGTTCAAGAGCAGACCGAAGAGTGGCTTTTCAAATCTAGTTATTTAAGGATGAGTGGGGGTGAAAGTCGACTAGAAGGAAGCACAGAGAACATTCTGGAGTGATGAAAATATTCTACATTTCTATTGAGTTGTTGATTACATGGGTATATGCTTTTTGTCAAAAGCCATCTAGTGAAAAATTTGCTTCCATTAATAAAAAACACAACCCATTACATTTTGCAGATGTAAATTCTTATGTACAGCTTCTTGGGGCTAGAGTCCGTGCTAGGTCCTAGATGTCCTTCACATGGTCACAACCTTTGCAGTTTCCAAAGTACCTTCCTAGCCCTGACTTCATTGTTCCTCACAGGCTCCTTTGCAAGGAACCAGGGCTGCCTGTGGAGGAAGGCTATAGAGCCAGGACCCAGGGAAGCACACATGGAACCAAATGTGATACAGGACTTTCTCCCGCCACTGCCCCTGTCTTTTGCAGGGACAAAGAGTTAAGTGAGTGAGTTCCTCGTCCCTGGAGGTATTCAAGTCAGGGTAGGTTGATAATATGTGAATGTGGGGTTAGACTCAATGACCTAAAGAAAAACTTCACTGGCCTGAGAGGCTGTCAATAGGGAACTTGCCTGGGGACAGAGTGAGTCAGCTTCTGGTTCAGTGTTCTGACTCCAGGCCAGCCTGCGTTCTGCTGTTCCCAGTTAACGACTCTGTAGCCCCTGCAAAACCTCAGCTCTGGCCTGGGTTGACCTGCATCCTGAAGGCATCCAGATCTGTATTCAGATGTCTGGGACAGGGTTATTTTGCTGTAGGGACTCCGATTTCTGGGATGTGCTCTGCCCTTTATCCTAGGACTCTTGACCTTGCCTTCCAGTGGCACTTATAATATACTCCCATGTCCTCTGGGACAATATTTATTCAACAATAAATATTATATATTTTTGAGTTTGAAGACTACACTGCTGTTATTTATTTATTTTTAAAAAAATTTTGGCCGTACCAGGAAGCATGTGGCATCATAGTTCCTCAGCCAGTGACTGAACCTGCACACGCTGCATTGGAAGCACAGAGTCTTAACCACTGGACCACTAGGAAAGTCCCAACAGGAAATAATCTTCAATAGACGAATGTATGCTTATGGAAACCGATAAATAGCAAAGAATCCAAAATATGAGAAAGAAAGTAATTCTACTACAATAACCATTTTTTTGGTATCACGGGGAAGTGAGGGGAAGGAAGTTGGGAAAACTGGAAGGCCCTGGATATTCCATATTCTTAAGGATGCCTGTATAATTTCCATAGTATTTGCATTGTGATTGTTTGTTCCTCCCAGACTTGCATACCCCAGAGATGGGGAGCTCACTCCCTATCATCCACAGGAAGCTTTGGCAGTGAGAGCAGCCTTCTTCACCAGGCTTGCAGCAGCCTCCTGTGCCTGCCCCATGCTCCTGACTCCAAGGGGTCTCCTCTCTGCCCCCAGTGCAGAGCAGGTAGAGCTGGGAAAGGCAGCTGGGAGTCCAGGAGTACAGTCAGTTCAGAGTTCACTGTCCTCCTCTCGGCCACACTCAACTTTGCAGGTTCCCTTCCTCTGGCGTCTGCCTCCAGCCCACCCAACTCCAGCCTGTCTTCACCGCTGCCAGAGACACCTCCACAAACTAGGCTCCTCTTCTGCTTCTGCTGCATCCACGCCTCCCAAGTCTCCTCTTTGCCTCTTCTTCTGACTCTGGTGGCCCCTAGTCTGGCCACACCGGCCTATCCAGACCTAGCAGTTAATCTGGCCCAATCTAACTGGTCTGATGGCTACCTTAACTCTTCCACAACCACACCTTCTGTCCACAGAATGCCCCTGCCTGCCACCAGGGCATCCACGGCCCTTCAAACCCAGGGTGAACTGTCCCCTTCTCTGGTTCTTTTAAAGCCCTTCCTCCAACTTGGGCCCCTTCCAGCTCAGGGAGGCTGGTACCTCTACTGGACTAAGAATTTAACAGGACTCTGGACATATCCAATGGATACCCCTGATGGATGGCACAGTCTACAACTGTGGCCTCAAAGGGCACAGAGCACAAGCTGCCAGGTCAGCATCAGATCCGCCCCAGCTCCAGCCCAGCAGAGGCTCCTTCCCTCCAGCCCTGCAAGTGGTGTGATACAAAAGGAAACTCATCTGGGGGAGCCTGGCATGCAAACCCTCCTCTGCTCTCAGTCTCCAGCTCCCCGATCTCCGGCCTTCCTTCTGAAACCCTGGGAAGGGGAGGGGGGAAAGATAAGGCCTCTCCCAGACTATTGGAGGAGTGTAGACCCACCCTGCCCCAGGAGCAGCAGCCTGCCAGGGGCCACAAGGCCAGGAGAGATGGACAAGCCTGAGATGGAGCCCTGTGCTCCTGGGGCCAGTCTGGAGGGATGAGGAGCATCACGGCCATGGTAATGGCTTCTGACCTTAGAACATGTTAAACAAGGGTTCAAAGCTCTTTCCTCGTAGCTATTCTGCAAGGCCTAGGAGGTTCACTGTGCCTGTGAGGGGTGGCCCTTGTGCCTTTGGAAGCATTTCATACACACCAGCTGATAGACTCTGCACAGATTTTCTGCAAGGTCAACAGAGGTCAAGCTTTTGTCTTCCTTTGAACAGAGAGTGATAACGAGACTCAGAGAAGCTAAACAACTTACCCAAAGTTGCTAAGCAAGAAAGCGGAGGGGGACTGACCTTCTGAGTTTTCTGCCCTCTCTTCCCTCATAGGCCCCCTCATATACCTACCATTCCCTGCTCTGCCTCCCTTTCATAGAGTCTGCAAAAGGGGCCCCCGCCTCTGTGAGCCCATTCCCCAGGGTGAGGGAGCTCCAGCCAGCCCCCTTGAATCCTATTGACCCTCTGCGTGTGGCCCACGTCCAGGGAGGGGGCTGGACCTCAAGCTCTTGGAGGCCTTGCAGGTAAGGTGCCTCTGCTTCTGCGAGGAAAGGAGCCCACTCTGGGCTCTCTGGAGACCCAGGGCAGGGCCCAGACCCTCAGCCTCGGGGGGCAGGGGGGTCCTCTGTCTGTCCATCACATTGACATTTCTTTCATTTGCTCCATCTTTCCTTCCTCATAACTCCCATGAGAACAATGGCCATTCACTCTGTAGCTCAAACACCGGCAACTATCCCCAGAGGGCTCAGCCCCTGGCATTTCTCCCTTGTCCTTCTCCCCTTCTGTACTGCGCACTGCAGCCAGCGAGACCTCGCCCCTCCCTGAGTTCCCCATCTTTCTTCACATCTTCTCACCATCCCAACGCTGTTCCCTCTAGCCGCACGGCTCTTCCTCTCTGAATGTCAGTGCCCTCCTGGCCATCCAAGGCCTGTGTGATGTTCGGGACTTTCCTGATGGTCCAGTGGCTAAGACTGCACGTTCCCAAAGCAGGGGGCCTGAGTTCAATCCCTGGTCAGGGAACTAGATCCCACATGCTGCAACTAAGAGTTCGCACGCTGCAACCACAGATCCTGCGGGCCGCAACTAAGACCCAGTGCAGCACCCCGCCCACAAAACAAACAAAATAGTCCGCGGTAGAAGCCCCTCTCGCCTCCTCTGGGCCTGTACCCTCCTGGCACAGATCACAGGCATCTGGAGGTCTGTGTGTCTGCCTTCTCCCTGCCCTCTTGTTGGGGAATCCTGGGGCCAGGACTGGGTTCCAACTTCTCAGGATCCCCCATCCTTGAATGGGGAGGGCCTAGGCCAGAGTGGGCACTGGTGATGACTGACAAACTGAATCTGCTTCCTCTGGATCACAGGTTGCACTCAGTCGCTCAGTCATTTCCGACTCTTTGTGACCCCACTGGGGTGTGCCCCCCAGGCTCCTCTCTCCATGGGGATTCTCCAGGCAAGAATACTGGGGTGGGTTGCTATGCCCTCCTCCAGGGGATCTTCCCAACCCAGGAACTGAACCCAGGTCTCCCGCGTTGCAGGTGGATTCTTTACCAACTGAGCCACCAGGGAAACCCAGATTAGTAGAACACATACAGCAGAAGGGCTTTGGGGGAACTTCACCTCTTGCATTCATGTCCAGACAGGGAAGCTGCAGCCCAGAGAGGGGCAGGGACCCACCAAGGTCACACAGCAAGTTGGAGCCGGACTCTTTGGTTTTCCCCTGTCCTTGTCTGACATTGACCCCACATGCCAAAGTTCCCCCTTGAGAAGACAGGGAAACATTCTTATTGTCTTCTTCTTCCTCCATCCAACCGCAGCCCCCTACTCATGCCCTCATTCTTCGGCTGAGCCCCTCTGGGCCACGCAGGGGAGTACGCATGTCCCACTCCAGGGCTTATCCCATTTAGCGATCATCCAGACCCTTTCTTTAGTTTCCTAGATGAAGAGACTGAGGCTCAGAGAGTGAAGCAGCCTGCTCAGGGTCACACAGCAGAGTCAAGTCCAGAACTTGGCCATGGGCTCAGTGGACAGAGACCCGACCTCCGACTTACCTGGTTCCCACGTTTTCTTGGGTGGTCCCCAGGCTTGCATCCAGCAGGCTCTCCTGCGGGGCTGCTCTGCTGTCCGGCATGCTGGGGTTCTAGGGGGGACAGCTGCGTCCAGCTCCAGAACTGTGTGGCACCAGCCTCGGGCATCTGCCAGAGAGAGCGGTCTCCCTCAGCCTGGGAGGTTGGCCTTGACGGGGCAGGGGGGCGGGCCTGGGGCCGGGGGAGGCGGCGACTGGAGTGGCCCAAAGAGACCTATTTGCTCTCCATTTTTAGAAACTCAAAACACTCCTCAACGGTGAAATTGCTCAAGATTAAAACTTTCCTTTTCTTTGTGGTTTTGTTTTCACTCAAGACGAGAAGAATTTCAATGAAGCCAGTGTTCTTTTTCATGCAAATCTGCTCTGGTTCTCCCAGGAAGTCTGGCCAATGGGCTCAGGGCTTCTGGGTCCCCAGAAAACCTCCTCACTGGCTTTAGAGGCCATGTCAGAGCACAAGGGGTTCTCAGCACCAGTCTGGATTCAGATCCTGCAGTAGCTGCTAACCTCACCCTGCAAATCTGCCTCGCTGTTGACACAGCACCCAGGAAGGGGTTTTACCCTCTCAACCCACCTCCCCCAGGTTCTGCGCTGAAGGCTGGAGCTCTGAGCAGGACCCGTGGTTCCTGCCCTCAAGGAACCCCAGTGTGAAGGAAGGAGAGAGACATTGCCAACACTGAGGACTACGGTACAGTTGACAGAAGCATTTGCACAGAAGCAGATGTAATAAGGGACCCAGGAGCGTGACCACCAGGGCCTCCTAGTAGAAGTGTGGATCTGCTCCTTCAGTTAGAGGAAAGCAGGGTGTTGATGGTGGGTTTGCAGGCATCTGTAAACAGATGTGGGAAATTCACGTACGGCAGGGCAAACTGAGGGCTTTCTCAGAATACCAAGAATCTCCTCCCTTGGGCAGTTCTCGCCAGAACGAAGTACCGTGAACTGGGTGGCTTAAAAGAGAAATGTATTCTCTTACAGTTCTGGAGGCCAGAAGTCTGAAATCAAGGTCTTGGCAAGGCCTTGCTATAAAGGCTCCAGGAAAGAATCTTTCTTTTTCTCTTCTGGCTTCTGGTGGCTCCCAGCAATCCTTGAGGTTCCTTGGGTCATAGCTGCATCTGTCCAATCTTTGCCTGAGTCTTCACATGACTGTCTTCCCCCTCTGTGTCTTTGCCCCTATATCCCCTTAAGGACGATAGTCATCAGACTAGGACCCATCTTCATCCAATATGACATCGTCTTAAAAAATTATATCTCTAAAGACCTTATTTTCAAATAAGGTCACATTCCAAGACTGTGGGTGGGCATGACTTCTGGGGGAACATGAGTCTGCTGAATATAAACTGTCTACAGGAGGCATTGGTGGAGATTCCTGCAAGATGTCCCCAAAGTGGTTAGTAGGTTCAGCTGGGCCACAGGTAATACTGTCTTAACTGGTGGATGCAGGTGGCTGAGAAAGTTTGTCAGCATTCATGGAAATTCAGGGCATGGACCCCAGGGTGCTGTCTCCCAATACATTGAAGGCACATTAGACAGGAGGCCTGAAGTCTGGCTTTGAGGCCTGAATCTTCCACTCACCTCTTCTCCCTGTGACCTTGGGCAGGCCTCTGTCCCTCTCTGGGCCTCAAATTGACTGTTTGGATCACAAGGGTGATGGCTTGGAGGCTGGCTAAGGTGGCTGCCAGCTCCAACTGGACATGAGAAGGTGATGGGCCGAGTCATGCTCATGGGCTGGCTGGGTTCGCCAAGAGGGACATCACTGTGAGTGCTAAGTGGTGAGCCCCCCGCAAGGGGATACTGAATCAGAGAAAAAAGACATCTAATTCTTAAGCTCAAAAGCTTTGGTTAAGATGAAAGCCTGAAAAGGTCTGGAAAGATGTGCAATGTGGCAGAACAAATTCTCCCTCCCCCAACCCCATCCCTCAGATTCTTAGGGATCTTGAGAGCTGAGAAGGGAAGAAACTTCAAAAAGGAAGCCAGACCATGAGTGGGGCTCAGAGAGGAGCTCCCTAGGGTACAATTCCTGAGCAGTAAGAAGGGAAGAAGTTAGTAGGGCCTGAGGCTTCCCAAGAAAGTGACAAGGCCCTAGAGTATGCAGCACAGGCCACAGAGGAGGAGATGGTCCCAGGGCACCAGAACCAAGAGGGCCTGGGCGGCCCCCCTCAGTGCAGCAGTGGAGCAAGGGTCCACATGAGCAGAGGGCAGGGTCGGCGCGCTGGCCACAGAGGCTGATGGGAGAATGGGTATTCAGTGGGCCCGGTAGGAAGAGTTGACCCCACCTGAGGCCCAGGACCACAGATCTCATACAGAAGGGGCGGGACATGGAGCAGCAAAGTCTAATTTCGCTGAGCTTTAAAAACAGTTACCTAACGTCATTTGAAAAAGCGTCTATAACCACGTGCTGGTTAGTCGGCCTTTGTGACCGGATTCCCTCTCCATGGGCTCGGTCCCCTGGGAGCTGACCTGTATGGGCATCTCCGAGGCCCCTGGCCTCTGGTCAAGTTAGGCCAATACAGACGGCAGCGGAACGGAGGGCCGATAGAAAGAGGTTGGGAATTTGATTCCTCGTGCTCTCTCCCTGCTGGCTGCAGTTTTGGCAGCAGCTTCCTCCTGGTCCTGGCAGCTGAAGGTCCTGTCTGACCTCCTGCCCAGACGGCTTGGGACTTCAGGAGTGGTCCAACTCCCTGCTGTGGCTTTCCCATCCTTTGCGGCCCCCTTTACCCTGCCCTCCCCTCTCTAACTGCCCCTCTGAGTGGGCCATCTCTTTCTTATGGGGACCCTCACTGATAAAGCAGGAACATAAATGTACAAAGGGAGTTGATTGTTTAACGGGCACAAAGTTTCCTTTTTGAGGTGATGGAATGTTTTAGAAGTAGATAGAGGTGTTGGCTACACAAAATGGTGAATGCACACCATGGTGAATGCACAATATGACACAGAATTGTGCACTTTAAAATGGTAACGTTACGTGAATTTTTTCTCAATAAATTTTTTTCTTAAAAGAGTCACAGAGAATTTCAGTAAAAAGTGTCAAGTTTCCTTCCATCCTTCTCCCTCCTTTGCTCACCCATTTCTTCTCCCAGAGCCACCACTGTTAAAACTTGCTTTTGCATCATTCTAGAAGTATTCTAGGGGCTTCATCTGGGGCTCAGAGGTAAAGAATCTGTCTGAAATGCAGGAGACGCGGGTTCAGTCTCTGGGTTGGGAAGATCCCTTGGAGGAGGGCATGGCAACCCACTCCAGTAGTCTTGCCTGGAGAATCCTATAAACAGAGAAGCCTGGCGGGCTGCAGTCCATGGGGTCACAAAGAGTCATGACTGAAGCAACTGAGCACACACCCATGCAGAAGTATTCTCAGTTCAGTTCAGTCGCTCTGTCGTGTCCGACTCTTTGTGACCCCATGAATCGCAGCACACCAGGCCTCCCTGTCCATCACCAACTCCTGGAGTTCACTCAAACTCATGTCCATCGAGTCGGTGATGCCATCCAGCCATCTCATCCTCTGTCGTCCCCTCCTCCTCCTGCCCCCAATCCCTCCCAGCATCAGGGTCTTTCTAGACATACACAAATGGTAACACGGTATGCAGTTTTGTATCTTGTTTCTCACACTTGACAATGTTCTCTGGAGAACCTTTCCTATTGTACTGAGGGCTTCCTAGTGCTTCTGTTGGGATGTACAGCGTTCCATGGATGGTCTGGCAGGGATGCATTTAATCTGTCCTGTGCAATGAACAGGTTGTTTTCAGTCTTTTGCTGAAACAAACAACCTTATTTCTGCACCATGTGCACTCGAGTTGGTGTAGCTCTAAGATAAATCCCTAGAAGTGGAACCGCTGGGACTCGACTTAGTTTAAACTGGAAAATGACATTTTTTGTGTGTGAAATGGATACATTAATTATTTTGTCATAGGAGGAAGGGGGAAGAGATTTTAAAAAATTCATGGAGTTACAGAAAAATAAAGTTTCGATTTTGCCTACATGAGTTTGTTGACTGGGAATATCTGTTCCTTCCATGTGTGTGTGTGTGTGTGTGTGTGTGAGAGAGAGAGAGAGAGAGAGAGAGGCTAAAATGTTTTCTGCATCAGTTGGAGGGCTCTCCTCTTGCTCTGGCTGCGTGGGGGGCAGGGGGATGTGGTTGTTGGCTAGGAACTCTAGGGATCTCTAGGATGCTCTGGGGGCCAAGGGCATTGCATTGCAAGGAGGGCCCAGCCCACTGAGTGCCTTTCAGAGAGACAGCCCAAGGATGGTATGGGTGTTCTTAACTAGACTCTAGGAATCCCCTGAAGTCACAGGCAATGAGAGGTGTGTGTGTGTGTGTGTGCCTTTTTTTGGGGAAAAGGCTCC
This sequence comes from Bubalus kerabau, assembly GCF_029407905.1. Classification (NCBI taxonomy): domain Eukaryota; kingdom Metazoa; phylum Chordata; class Mammalia; order Artiodactyla; family Bovidae; genus Bubalus; species Bubalus kerabau. The sequence goes on from NC_073642.1 coordinate 31,226,992, forward strand.
TAGCTCTTTGTAGACCCTCAGAATCTGTATCTGACAGTGAGGAACCACAGGATGTGGGAAACCCCAAACTTTGCATTTAAACAGATCTGGGTTCAAATTCTTCATCTTCTGCTTATGACCTGCGTGACTTTGGGCTAGGGCCCCACCTCTCTGAGCCTGTGTGCGTGCTAAGTCACTTCAGTCATGTCCAACTCTGTGCCAACCCTACTGCAGCCTGCCAGGCTCTTCAGTCATGTCCAACTCTGTGCCAACCCTACTGCAGCCTGCCAGGCTCCTCTAACCAAGGGATTCTCCAGGCAAAAATATTGGAGTGGGTTGCCATGCCTTTCTCCAGGGGATCTTCCCAACCCAGGGATCAAACCTCTCTGAGCCTGAGCTTTGTCATAGTGATGAGGGTCAGTAATCAATGCTTCTTGGAGTTGTGGGTAAGGAGGACTAGAAGACGGGAGACAGGGTGAGTCGGGGCTTTCTTGAGGCACTGCTGTATCTCTGATGATAATCTGGTGCCTACCTCTCTGCCTCCTTCCTTCTCCTGGGGCCCGGTGAACACCACATTCCCTCCGCTGGTCCACACTAAGGCAGAAACAGAGGTTCCCAGAAACATCTGACCTAGAACATGTTGATGCAAAGGAGTGCACAGAACCAGTTGTTCCTCCCCCTGAGATTAGATAAGAAAAGAGAGGAGGTGGAGTGAGAGTTGAGGGGGTACACGGGAAGGGAGAAGCTAGAGGGATTCAGGACAGGGTGTGCTGATGGGGGAGCCCCGACCCCATCAGATGCGGATGACCAGCCTTTGGGTCCTGGGCCCCTGTGAGCCTTCCTGAGCAGTGGGTCTCAGATCACACACCTCCCCCGCCCCAGCCAGGGCTGAGGCCTCAAAGGCCTTGCTCTGACAAGCATACTGCAAGCAGTCTGCAAGCATACTGCACTCTGCCAGAACTGTCTAAGGCTTCTCTTAACAGAACAGAAGCCAAAGTCCTCACGCTGGGCCATGGGGCTCTCTGATCTGGCCCTGACCCCCTCTCTGAGCTCTCCTCCCACAACACCTCCCGCCTGCCTCGCTTCCCTTCCCTGCTGCCCATGTTCTACCTCCTGCCACAGATTTTGGACAGGTTGTTCCCTCAGCCTGGGACACAGTGTCCCCATGTATCATCCAACTCCCTCTTTATCCCTTCAGCATTCACTCAGATAATCACCTTCTCAGTGAGGCCTTCCCCAACCGCTGCAGCTAAACCCATACCCCCACCCAGCACCCCGCTCTCTTTCTGTTTATTTTTTCTCTATGCCTTCACCATCACCTCACTTCAGGATACTCTGTGCGTCAACATCTGTCCACTAGGATGCTGGCTCCTACAAGGTAGCAATTCTGTCTCTTTAGTTCCTTTCTTAAAAACAATGCCTAGTATTACTATCTATAAAATGGACAACATTTTATAATAAGAACCTCCTGCATAGCATGGGGAACTCTACTCAATACTCTCTAATCACCTATATGGGAATAGAATCTAAAAACGAGTGGATAAATGTACCCTGATCCACTTTGCTATACACAGAAGCTAACGGGGCTTTGTAAATTAGCTATTCTCCAATAAAAATTAACTGAAAAAATAATTATACAACTGCTTAAAACTGCGTTTCTAAAAAGAAGGCCTGTGACGGCATTTTGGAAAATAAAATGTAACCTTTCCACTTCAAAAAAAGAAAACAAAACAGTGCCTGGTAGAGGGTAAGTGCTAAATAAATGTTGGTCAAGTGAATGACTTTTCAAAAAAAGTTCGGAACATAGTTGCTTTGCAATGTTGTGTGAGTTTCTGCTGTACAGCAAAGTGAATCAACTATATGTATATATGAACGTGATAAGTGTTAGTTGCTCAGTCGTGTCTGACTCTTTGCGACCCCATGGACTGTAGCCTGCCAGGGTCCTCTGTCAATTTGCCTCTGTCAAATCCCTAGTCAATTGCCTTATTTGCAAATATTTTCTCCCATACTGAAGGTTGTCTTTTTGTCTTGCTTATGGTTTCTTTTGCTATGCAAAAGGTTGTAAGTTTAATTAGGCCCCATTTATTTATTTTTGTTTTTATTTTCACTATTCTATCAGTGGGCCAAAAAAGATCTTGCTGCAATTTATGTCAAAGAGCATTCTACCTATGTTTTCCTTTAAGGGCTTCCCTGGTGGAGACCTGGGTTCAATACCTGGGTTGGAAAGATCCCCTGCAGAAGGGAACAGCTACCCACTCCAGTATTCTGGCCTGGAGAATTCCATGGAATGTATAGTCCATGGGGTCACAATTAGTCAGACACGACTGAATGACTTTCACTTTTCGAGAGTTTTATAGTGTTCAGCCTATTTAGTTCTTTAATCCATTTTGAGCTTATTTTGTGTATGGTGTTGGTGTTAGGGAGTGTTCTAATTTCATTCTTCTTCTTCTTTTTCTTTGCTCATCTGGGTCTTGGTTGCAGCATGCAGGGTCTAGTTTCCTGACTAGGGAATCTAACCCAGGCCCCCTGCTCTGGGCAGAGTCTTAATCACTGGACCACCAAGGAAGTCCCTCTAATTTTATTCTTTTACCTGTAATTCTCCAGTTTTCCCAGGACCATTTACTAAAAACTGTCTTTTCTCCATTGTATATTCCTGCCTCTTTATCATAGATTAGGTGACGGTAGGTGCATGGGTTTATCTTTGGGCTTTCTACTCTGTTCCGTTGATCTATATGTCTGTTTTTGTGCCAGTAACATACTGTCTTGATTACTGAAGCTTTATAGTATAGTTTGAAGTTTGGGAGCCGAATTCCTCCAGTTCTGTTTTTATTTCTCAAAATTGCTTTGACTGTTCAGGGTCTTTTGGGTTTCCACACATACTGTAAAATTCTTTATCCTAATTCTATGAAGAATGCCATTAGTGATTTGATAGGAATTGCATTAAATCTGTAGATTGTTTTGGGAAGTATAGTTATTTTCACAATATTGATGCTTCTAATCCAAGAAAATGGTATATCTCTCCATCTGTGTAGTCTTTATTTCTTTCATCTGCATCTTATGGTTTTCTGAGTACAGGTCTTTTGTCTTCTTAGGTAAATTTACTCCTGGGCATTTATTCTTTTTGTTAAATGATAAATGGGATTGTCTTCTTAATTTCTCTTTCTGATCTCTTGTTGTTGGTGTATAAGAATGTAAGAGATTTATTTGTATTAATATTGTATTCTGCAACTATTGGTAGCTTTCTGGTGGCATTTTCAGGATTTTTCTATATACAGGATCATGTCATCTGCAAACAGTGGCAGTTCTACTTCTTTTCCAATTTGGATTCCTTTTATTCCCCTTTCTTCTCTGATTGCCATGGCCAGGAATGCCAAAACTCTGTTGAATAATAGTAGTGACAGTGGACTTTCTTCTTTTGTTACTTAGAAGAAATGCTTTCAATTTTTTACCATTGAGAATGATGCTTGTCATATATGACTTTTATTATCCTGAGGTGGGTTCTCTCTATGCCCACTTTCTAGAGTTTTGTCTTTTTTTTTTTATCATAAATCGGTGTAGAATTTTGTCAAAAGCTTTTTCTGCATCTATTGAGATAGTTTTTATTCTCCAATTTGTTAATATGATGTACCACATTGATTTGCACATATTAAAGAATCCTTGTATCTCTGGGATAAATCCCACTTGATCACGGTATATGATCATTTTCATATGTTGTTGGATTCTGTTTGTTAGTATTTTGTGTCTATGTTCATCAGTAATATTGGTCTATAATTTTCTCTTTTTGTGATATCTTTGTCTGGTTTTGGTATTAGGGTAATGGTGGCCTTGTAGAATGAGCTTGGGAATGTTCCTTCCTTCACAATTTTTGCAAGAGTTTGATAAGGATGGATGTTAGTTCTTCTCTAAATGTTTGATAGAATTCATCTGTGAAGCCATCTGGTCCTGGACTTCTGTTTGTTGGAAGACTTTTTAATCACATATCCTGGAGAATGTTTCAACTACATTACTTGTGTTTGGTCTGTTTATATTACTATTTATCCCTCGTTCAGTCTTGGAAGGTTGTACTTTTCTAAGAATTTGTCCATTTATTCCAGGTTGCCTATTTTCTTGGCATATAGTTGCTTGTAGTAATCTCTTAAGATCCTTTGTATTTCTGCAGTGTCAGTTGTAATTTCTCCTTTTTTATTTCTAATTTTATTGATTTGCATCCTCTCCTTTTTTTCTTGATTAGTCTAGCTAAAATTTTATCAATTTTGTTCATCTTCTCAAAGAACCAGCTTCTAGTTTTATTAATCTTTGCTGTTGTTTTCTTTGTTCCTCTTTCATTTACTTCTGCTCTGCTTTTTGTGATTTCTTTCCTTCTACTAACTTTGAGTTTTGTTTGTTCTTATTTAGGGGTAAGGTTAGGTTGTTTATTTGAGATTTTTCCTGTTTTTTTTTTTTTTTTGAGGTAGAACTGTATTGATGTAAACTTACTTCTTAGAACTGCTTTTGCTGCACCCCATAAGTCTGGGGTCACCATGCTTTCATTGTCATTGGTTTGGATGTATTATTTCCTCTTTGATTTCTTTAGTGATCTCTTGATTATTTACTAGCTTATTGTTTAGTTTCTATGCATTTGTGGGTTTTGTTTTTTTTTTTTTTTTTACAGTTTTCTTCCTATAATTGATTTCTAACCCCATAGCATTGTGGTCAAAAAAGATGCTTGATACGATTTCAGTTTTCTTAAATCTACTGAGGCTTGATTTGTGACCCAAGATGTGATCTATCCTGGAGAATATTCTATGTGCACTTGAGAAGAAAGTGTGTTCTGCTGCTTTCGGATGGAACTTCCTATACATATCCATTAAGTATACCTGGTCTAATGTGTCATTTAAAGCTCGTGTTTCCTTATTACTTTTCTGACTGGATGATCTGCCTATGGATATGAGTGGGGTTTTAAACTTCCTCGCTATTATTGTGTTACTGTCAATTTCCCCCTTAATGGTCATTAACATTTTCCTTATGGGTTGAGATGCTTCTACGCTGGGTGAATAAATATTTACAATTGTTATATCTTCTTCTTGGAATGATTCCTTGATCATTATGTAGTATCTTTCCTTGTCTCTTCTGACAGTCTTTATTTTAAAGTCTATGCTGTCTGATATGAGCGTTGCTACTCCAGCTTCCTTTTGATCTCCATTTGCATGGAATATCTTTTTCCATCTCCTCACTTTCAGTCTGTATGTGTCCCTAAGTCTGAAGTGGATCTCTTATAGACAACTTATATATGGTCTTATTTTGTATCCATTCAGCCAATCTGTGTCTTTTGGTTGGAGCATTTAATCCATTTACATTCAAGGTAATTATCCATATGTATGTCCCTGTTGGCTCTAGGTCAGTAATCACACCATCGTGATTATCTGGGTCGTGAAGATCTTTTTTGTACAGTTCTTCTGTGTATTCTTGCCACCTCTTCTTAATATCTTCTGCTTCTGTTAGGTCCATACCATTTCTGTCCTTTATTGAGCCCATCTTTGCATGAAATTTTCCCTTGGTATCTCTAGTTTTCTTGAAGAGATCTCTACTCTTTCCCATTCTGTTGTTTTCCTCTATTTCTTTGCACTGATCACTGAGGAAGGCTTTCTTATCTCTCCTTGCTATTCTTTGGAACTCTGCATTCAAATGGGTATATCTTTCCTTTTCTCCTTTGTTTTTCGCTTCTCTTCTATTCACAGCTATTTGTAAGGCCTCCTCAGACAGCCATTTAGTGTTTTTGCATTTCTTTTTCTTGGGGATGGTCTTGATCACTGCCTCCTGTACAATGTCATGAACTTCTGTCCATAGTTCATCAGGCACTCTGTCTATCAGATCTAGTCCCTTAAATCTATTTCTCACTTCCACTGTATAATCGTAAGGGATTTGATTTAGGCCATACCTGAATGGTCTAGTGGTTTTCCCCACTTTCTTCAATTTGTCTGAATTTGGCAATAAGGAGTTCATGATTTGAGCCACAGTCAGCTCCTGGTCTTGTTTTTGCTGACTGTATAGAGCTTCTCCATCTTTGGCTGCAAAGAATATAATCAGTCTGATTTCAGTGTTGACCATCTGGTGATGTCCATGTGTAGAGTCTTCTCTTGTGTTGTTGGAAGAGGGTGTTGCTATGACCAGTGCGTTTTCTTGGCAAAACTCTATTAGCCTTTGCCCTGCTTCATTTTGTACTCCAAGGCCAAATTTGCCTGTTACCCCAGGTGTTTCTTGACTTCCGACTTTTGCATTCCAGTCCCCTATAGTGAAAAGGTCATCTTTTTGGGGTGTTAGTTCTAAAAGGTCTTGTAGGTCTTCATAGAACCATTCAACTTCAGCTTCTTCAGCATTACTGGTCAGGGCATAGACTTGGATTATCATGATATTGAATGGTTTGCCTTGGAAATGAACCGAGATCATTCTGTCGTTTTTGAGATTGCATCCAAGTACTGCATTTTGGACTCTTGTTGACTATGAGGGCTACTCCATTTCTTCTAAGGGATTCTTGACCACTGTAGTAGATATAATGGTCATCTGAGTTAAATTTACCCATTCCAGTCCATTTTACTTCGTTGTTTCCTAAAATGTCGATGTTCACTCTTGTCATCTCCTGTTTGACCACTTCCAATTTGCCCTGATTCATGGACCTAACATTCCAGGTTCCTCTACAATATTGCTCTTTACAGTATCGGACCTTGTTTCCATCACCAGTCACATCCACAACTGGGTGTTGTTTTTGCTTCGGCTCCACCTCTTCACTCTTTGTGGAGTTATTTCTCCACTGATCTCCAGTAGCATATTGGAGATGGGGAGTTCCGACCTGGGGAGTTCATCTTTCAGTGTCCTAACTTTTTGCCTTTTCATACTGTTCATGGGGTTCTCAAGGCAAGAATACTGAAGTGGTTTGCCATTCCCTTCTCCAGTGGACCATGTTTTGTCAGACCTCTCCACCATGACCTGCCAGTCTTGGGTGGCCCTACACAGCATGGCTTACAGTTTTATGTGATTAGATTGGTTAGTTTTTTGTGATTGTCTGTCTGCCCTCTGATGGAGAGGGATAAGAGGCTTATGGAAGCTTCCTGATGGGAGAGACTGACTGAGGGGGAAACTGGGTCTGTCTTGTTCTGATGGGTGGGGCCATGCTCAGTAAATCTTTAATCCAATTTTCTGTTGATGGGTGGAGCTGTGTTCCCTTCCTGCTATTTACCTGGGGCAAAACTATGGTGGAGGTAATGAAGATAATGGCGACCTCCTTCAAAACATCCCATGCATGTACTGCTACACTTAGTGCCCCCAACCCTGCCGCAGGCCACCACCAATCCACGTCTCCGCCAGAGACTCCTGGACACTCATGGGCAAGTCTGGGTCAGTCTCTTGTGGGGTCACTGCTCCTTTTTCCTGGGTCCTGGTGCACACAACGTTTCTTTGTGCCCTCCCAGAGTCTATTTCCCATTCCTGTGTAAGTTCTGGCAGCTCTACGGTGGGGTTAATGGCGACCTCCTCCAAGAGAACGTATGCCATACCCAAGTCTGCTGCACCCAGAGCCCCTGTCCCTGCGACAGTCCACTGCTGAGCCGTACCTCAATAGAAGATGCTCAGACACTGTTCTGTCTCAGTCTCTGTGGGGTCCCTGGATCCTGGTGTGCACAAGGTTTGTTTGAGCCCTCTTAGTGTCTCGGGCAGGAATGGGGTTTGTGTCTAAACACAAATTCGCCCCTCCTACTGTCTTGCTGGGGCTTCTCCTTTGCCCTTGGATGTGGAGTATCTCCTCTCGGCCACTCCAGTGCTGCGCAGATGCCGCTCTCCACTCCAGTGCCACGCAGGATGTGAAAAATCCTGGAATGTGAAGTCAAGCGGGCCTTAGGAAGCGTCACTACGAACAAAGCTAGTGGAGGTGATGGACTTCCAGTTGACCTATTTCAAATCCTAAAAGATGATGCTGTGAAAGTACCTCACTCAATATGCCAGCAAATTTGGAAAACTCAGCAGTGGCCACAGGACTGGAAAAGGTCAGTTTTTATTCCAATCCCTAAGAAAGACAATGCCAAAGAATGCTCAAACTGCCGCACAATTGCACTCATCTCACACGCTAGTAAAGTAATGCTCAAAATGCTCCAAATTCTCCAAGCCAGGCTTCTATGTGAACCATGAACTACCGGATGCTCCAGCTGGTTTTAGAAAAGTCAGAAGAACCAGAGATCAAATTACCAACATCCACTGGATCATCGAAAAAGCAAGAGAGTTCCCGAAAACATCTATTTCTGCTTTATTGACTATGCCAAAGCCTTTGACTGTGTGGATCACAATTAACTGTGGAAAATTCTGAAAGAGATGGGAATACCAGACCACCTGACCTGCCTCTTGAGAAACCTGTATGCAGGTCAGGAAGGAACAGTTAGAACTGGACATGGAACAACAGACTGGTTCCAAATAGGAAAAGGAGTACGTCAGGGCTGTATATTGTCACCCTGCTTATTTAACTTATATGCAGAGTACATCATGAGAAACCCTGGGCTGGATGAAGCACAAGCTGGAATCAAGACTGCCAGGAGAAATATCAATAACCTCAGATATGCAGACGACACCACCCTTACGGCAGAAAGTGAAGAACTGAAGAGCCTCTTGATGAAAGTGAAAGAGGAGAGTGAAAAAGTTGGCTTAAACCTCAACATTCAGAAAACTAAGATCATGGCATCAGGTCCCATCACTTCATGGCAGATAGATGGGGAAACAGTGAGTGGAAACAGTGGCAGACTTTATTTTGGGGGGCTCCAAAATCACTGCAGATGGCGATTGCAGCCATGAAATTAAAAGACGCTTACTCCTTGGAAGGAAAGTTATGACCAACCCAGATAGCATATTAAAAAGCAGAGACATTACTTTGCCAACAAAGGTCCGTCTGGTCAGGGGTATGATTTTTCCAGTGGTCATGTATGGATGTGAGAGTTGAACTATAAAGACAGCTGAGTGCCAAAGAATTGATGCTTTTGAACTGTGGTGTTGGAGAAGACTCTAGAGAGTCCCTTGGATTTCAAGGAGATCCAACCAGTCCATCATAAGGGAGATCAGTCCTGAGTGTTCATTGGAAGAACTGATGTTGAAGCTGAAACTCCAATATTTTGGCCACCTGATGCGAAGAACTGACTCATTTGAAAAGACCCTGATGCTGGGAAAGACTGAAGGCGGGAGGAGAAGGGGATGACAGAGGATGAGATGGTTGGATGGCATCACCAGCTCAATGGATATGAGTTTGGGTAAACTCTGGGATGTGGTGATGGACAGGGAGGCCTGGTGTGCTGCAGTCCATGGGTTGCAAAGAGTCAGATACGACTGAACAACTGAACTGAACTGATGTCCCTGTTACCATTTTCCTGATTGTTTTGGGTTTGTTTTTGTAGGTCTTTTTTCTTCTCTTGTGTTTCCTGCCTAGAGAAATTCCTTTATTATTTATTGTAAAGCTGGATTGGTGGTGCTGAATTCTGTTCAATTTTGCTTGTCTATAAAGCTTTTGATTTTTCCACTGAATCGGAATGAGATCCTTGCTGGGTAGAGTAATTTTGGTTTTAGGATTTTCCCTTTTATCACTTTAAATATATCCTGCTACTCCCTTCTGGACTACAGAGTTTCTGCTGAAAAGTCAGCTCATAACCTTATGGGATTCCATTATATGTTATTTGTTGCTTTCCCTTGCTGCTTTTAATATTTTTTCTTTATATTTAATTTTTATTAATTTCCTTAATATGTGCCTGGTATGTTTCTTCTTGGGTTTATTTTATATGAGACTCTGCACTTCATCGACTTGGGTGGCTATTTCCTTTCCCATGTTTGGGAAGTTTTCAATTATAATCTCTTCAAATATTTTCTCAGATTCTTTCTCTTTCTTCTTCTAGGACCCCTATCATTTGAATGTTGGTACATTTAATGTTGTCTCAGAGGTTTCTGAGACTGTCTTCATTTTTTTTTTTTTCATTCTTTTTCCTTTATGCTGTTCCACATTTCTACCATTCGATCTTCCAGCGCACTTACCCACTCTGTCTCAGTTTTTCTGCTGTTAATTCCTTCTAGTATATATTTTTTATTTTAGTTATGGTGTTGTTCATCACTATTTGTTTGTTCTTTACTTCTTCTAGGTCCCTGTTAAACACTGTTTTCTCAGCCCATACTCTTCATTCTATTTCTAAGATTTTGGATCATCTTTACTTTTATTTCTCTGAATTCTTTTTCAGGTAGGTTGCTTATTTCCTCTTCGTTTACTTGGCCTAGTAAGTTTTTACTTTACTTCTTCATCTGTGACATATTTTTCTGTTGTTTCATTTTTTGCGGATGGATGGGGCTGTTTTCCTGTCTTGCTGATTGCTAGGTCTGAGGTGTCCAGCACTGGATCCTGTAGGCAGCTGGGTGGAACCTGGTCTTGGTGCTGAGATGAGGACCTTCAGGAGAGCTCACACTGATTACTATTCCTTGGGGTCTGAAGTTCTCTGGTGGTCCAGTGGCTTGGACTTGGCACTATCATGGGGACTCAGGCCTGACCCCTGCCCTGGGAACCAAGACCCTCCAAGTCATGGGTTTTTGCACTGTGGCAAAAAAACAAACAAAACCGCCCAAAACAAATGATAAAAATAAAACAGAACAAAAAATAAAAACAGACACACAAACAAAAAAGAAAGCAAACAGACAAATACAATCCTAGACAAATAGCAAAAGCAAATCCAAGCAACCAAAAAACAAACCAACAAGCAAAAAAAAGGAAAGCAAAAACAAGTAACCCAAAGAAACATGAGCTCCCAAATCAAAACCAGTAACTAACCTAAACAGAAAATAAAAGTTAAAAAACTGAAAGAAAAGCTAAGAGGACAAAAGAAAAAAAAAAAAAAAAGACATGAAAATGACAAGAACAAAAATAAAAAATAAATAAAAGCAAGATTAAACAACACAAAAATATCAAATGGACAGATAACAACAAAAAACAAAAACAGACAACACACAGAAAAGAGCAGAATAACAGAATAAAAGATAAAATAAAATTAGAAAAATAAAAATAGAAAAAAGGAAACATCAAAGCAAAACACAACAGCAAAAAAAAAAAAAATACAAGAAAACAAAAGAAAATTAAAAATAAGATTTTGTATATATAAGAAAATTCAAAGTTCCCTGATGCCTCCGCTCTTGGTGTCCTTATCCCCATGGAGGGCTGCATCTAACCCCTGCCTCCCTAGGAGGCCCTCCAAGACCCTGAGGTAGGTGCCTGGACCCACTGTGTCTGCTCCACCTCTGCAAGTGTTCCATCCTGAAGCACACATGCCCACACGGGCCAGCTGGGGCACAGGCTTCTACAAGCTGGAGGAGGCTTGTGGCAGGGGGTGTGGGGGTGGCAGATCAACTGAATGACTTCTGACCTGTGAGTATAGATATGGACTCTAACCTCTGCAACATAATCAACAGTTCTTGGGTGATTAACAGTTCTCCAGGTAAAAGGGCCCCTCCATGTAACCAGTGGGATGACTGAGACAATGATTAAACCTGAAGATGTGCTGTTTGATTGAAACAAAAAAAAAGAAGAAGGGTGATTAGGGACACCAAGAGAAACAACTTGCAGAAATGAATGGTGGTGCAACAACGAAAGTGAAACACTTGGAAACAATTAAGTGGAAGAAGACAGAGTTGATACGTGGGTTGGGCTGCATCCTGCAGGTCTGCAAGACGGGTAGTTGCTCAGCCTTGAGACTGAAGAAAGCCTGAAGACTGGGGCAGAGACATCGATGGTCTATTAGGCAAGGGATCCTATGTGTCTCAAAGAGTCCTGGGACAACTTCACTCTGTGGGCGGCACCTGGCAAGCAGGAAGTGGCAGCCATCTTTGTTACACTGGGGAGAAGAGGCTACCGTTTATAGGGGGAACAGACATCAGCTGGGCTCATTAGTTACCAGGGACTAAGTAAGGCCTATAATTAGAGGATTGAATAGTCACGTGAATGAAGCAGAGACGAGTCTAGCAGGGGATGTACAGAGAGCTAGAGAACAGCCATCTTGAATGGCCTGAGCATACAGTGTTCTCAGTGCTGGCAGGTTGCTTTTTGAGAAACCTAGGCTCTGGGACACCCGATTACAGACGGAAACATCATTGCAGTTTGCTGCTGGGCTCAGCAGAGGAGGAGTACTGTCATAGCAAAGCAATTGCTGTGCTTGCTATTAATAGTTTTTGAATTTGAGAATTAAAACCAGTTTTCCAATCAATCTCTTAGCCCTTTCATGATTTTTCCTACATCTGCATGCCTTGGGTGTTTACCATCATTTAATATTTTTCTTCGCCTTAACTCAGTTTTAACATTTAGGAATTGACTCTAGCTTCATCCTAAGCAATTAGATTTGTGAAAACACATACTGAAGGACTCATTATATACATGCATACATAATACATATTAAAATAAATATAAAACCATTTTGTACAGTATTTGTCTGTGTACCACCGTGCTCACAATGCAGGGAGCACAGGTTCGATTATTTATACTATTTGATATATAGGATATATATATAATATTATATATACATATATAATATTTGATCATAGGATACTTTTGGGAACTGCTATAGAAAAAGCTTGGAAATTTGAATTTTGTTTTCATTAAAGAATGTAAATGTTATTTATCTGAACAAAGTCAGAGTTAAGGGCCAGTTGACGGAAGTCATAGGATAGATGGGAGTAGGGTTCTCTCAGACTTTCATCTTACACTGAGGGTTTTGAGATACTGTGCCAAGTGGATGGAACAAGAGATAGATAAGATGCTGTTTAGAGCTACAGAAATGAATAGTAGAACCAGAAATTGGAGTAAGTGATCAAGCACTGGAAGGAAATGTGGAGGGGAGCTAAGTATATGAGCGCAATCATTGTTCACAGGTGTCCTTTGCGGTAACAAATCACACTCTAGAGAGAGAAGCACATGCTTGAAACCAGTAGAGCCCTCGAAAGAGATAGGTTATAGATAAACATAGAAATGAGGTTATAGATAAACATAGAAGTGAGTGAGTGAGTGTCACTGTCAGGTCCAGCTTTTTGCGACACCATGGACTGTAGTCTGCCAGGTTCCTCTGTCCATGGAATTCTCCAGGCAAGAATACTGGAGTGAGTTCCCATTCCCTTCTCCAGGGGATCTTTCCAACCCAGGGATCAAACTCAGGTCTTCTGCATTGCAAGCTGATTCTTTACCATCCGAACCACCAGGAAGCCCTAAACCTAGAAATCTTTATAGGTAAGCAACAAGGATTTACTGTATAGTACAGGGTTATTTCGGAGAAGGCGATGGCACCCCACTCCGGTACTCTTGCCTGGAAAATCCCATGGATGGAGGAGCCTGGTAGGCTGCGGTCCATGGGGTCGAGAAGAGTCGGACACAACTGAGCGACTTCACTTTCACTTTTCACTTTCATGCATTGGAGAAGGAAATGGCAACCCACTCCAGTGTTCTTGCCTGGAGAATTCCAGGGACGGCAGAGCCTGGTGGGCTGCTGTCTGTATTTTGTATTTATAGCTATATTTAATAACTTGTAATAACATATAATGGAAAAGAATCTGAAAAAGAATTTTATATAACTGAATCATTATGCCATATACCTCAAAGAACTAACACAACATTGTAAATCAACTACAATTCAACTTTTTAAAAAGCTTAAAAAAAATTTAAAGAAACAGCTAAAAAAAAAGAATAAAAACAGTTTTAAAAAACCCCAAATGGTTTGTCTCTGCTAATCCCATGCCTCTAACTTGTTTCTCCTCACTCCCAATCTCCTTTGGCAAACATAAATTTGTTTGTGAGTCTGTTACCATTTTGTGTACGTATTCATTTGTATTATTTTTTAGATTCCACATATGAGAGATATCATACAGTATCTGCTGCTGCTGCTAAGTCGCTTCAGTCATGTCCGACTCTGTGCGACCCCATAGACGGCAGCCCACCAGGCTCCCCCGTCCCTGGGATTCTCCAGGCAAGAACACTGGAGTGGGTTGCCATTTCCTTCTCCAGTGCATGAAAGTGAAAAGTGAAAGTGAAGTCGCTCAAGTCCTGCCCAACCCTCAGCGACCCCATGGACTGCAGCCTACCAGGCTCCTCCATCCACAGGATTTTCCAGGCAGGAGTACTGGAGTGGGGTGCCATTGCCTTAATCAACATACTTCTATAAAAATAAATGAATGAATTCCCTGGTGGCTCAGACGGTAAAGTGTCTGCCTACAATGTGGGAGAATCGGGTTTGATCCTGGGGTGGGGATGATCCTCTGGAGAAGGAAATGGCACCCCACTCCAGTACTCTTGCCTGGGAAATTCCACGGGAGGAGCCTGGTAAGGCTACAGTCCACAGGGTCGCAAAGAGCCCAACACGACTGATCGACTGATCGACTTGACTTCACTTCACTTCAATACAAAACAAACACCTCCCACACCCACCCTGCCAGGTGCCTCTGGGCTTGGGCAGGGGGAGCATGCTGTATATTTTCTGTATCAGTTCCTCTGGGCTACTTTTTTGTTACCATGTATATGTGTCACATCGGAGAAGGCAATGGCACCCCACTCCAGTACTCTTGCCTGGAAAATCCCATGGATGGAGGAGCCTGGTAGGCTGCGGTCCATGGGGTCGAGAAGAGTCGGACACAACTGAGCGATTTCCCTTTCACTTTTCACTTTCATGCACTGGAGAAGGAAATGGCAACCCACTTCAGTGTTCTTGCCTGGAGAATCCCAGGGACAGGGGAGCCTGGTGGGCTGCCGTCTATGGGGTCGCACAGAGTCGGACACGACTGAAGCGACTTAGCAGCAGCAGCAGCAGCATATGTGTTACATATGTAATATATTTTTTTTTAAATGCTGCATCCTGGGGCTCTGGCTTGAGGCTTCCTGGGCCCAGGGCTTGGAAGGGCAGGAGCACTTTGGGCCTCTGCTGACCCCTGCTGGCCACAGTGCCTCCCACCGTCTCTTTTCTCAAGATACATGGATCTTGCCACCCACCCCCACCCACAGAAACTGTCTTCCTCCAACCCCCACAGGATACCTGTGTCAGCTGCCGCAGTGTGCCCTGGACATCGGGCTCCAAGGCCTCAGCTGTGAGACCCCTGCACACTGGAGAGCGCTGTGGCCCCGGGCTGCAGCCGCATCCTCTGTGGGGGGGGGGGGGCGGGGGGTCCCTGTCTGTGATGAATGGGGGCGGTGGGGGGTAGGCGCGGTGGTGGGTTCGGTGCAGAGTTCGGTCCTGGAATCAGAGCTGAGTTTTCTCCAGCTGCAGATAGAAGACAGGGATTTCTGAGGTTCAGTCTCCTCTCCAGGGACTCAGCTTCTCAGAGACTCAGGCCACCAGGGTAGAAGTTTCCTGAGAGCAGGGGCAGAGGAACGTGGGAGCACAGACGACTCTACAGATAACTAGTGGGGGAAGACTGGAAAGGGTGACAGGGCCACCTAGGACCAAGTCCTTTGTTGGAAGAAGTTAGGGCAGAAAGGAAGGAAGGGAGCAGACCTAGACGCCTGCCCCATGTCTGCAGAGGACACACCTTCTCCCCTTACCCTGATCTTCCCTCACCTAGAGAGGCCTGGATGGCGGGCTGCGTGACCCTCACGCTCAGGGTCTGGATGGGACAGGCCGAGTTTGAGCACACTGGCTTCTGGATTAGCTATGTGACCCAGGCCGAGTCACCTTACCACTCAGAGTCTCAGTCTGCTCATCTGTAAAATGGGGACTCTTGGTTGCCAGGGGCCAGAAACCCTAAATGAAACCAGCTGAAGCAAAAAGGGCAGCAAAATGACCCACACAATCCAAGACAAGGCGAGCAATTGAACACGGGGGGACGCAGGGTGCCGGCTGGGACCCGGATCCGGTCTGCCACATGGATGGCTGGCTCTCACCTCTCCCGTCCTTTCTCCTTCCTGGTCACCACACTCCTCACTCTGCATGGGCTCCTTCTTGTGGACACACAGGAGAAAGTTTGCAGTGAGTCCCTTCCTTTCATCCCCTCAACAAAGTGTTGCCAGGAGCAGAGCACAGGGCCTGTCCAGATGTCCTCCACGATGTAGCAAAGAGCTGTGTTCTCCCTTGGGATGGTGTCCAGCTCAGAAATGCCCTTACTATCTTGTATTTGCTTTCCTCCCTTTTCTTTCTTCCTTCTTTCCCCTCTCCTTACTTTTGTGCCCTACGATGCACTCCCAGCAAAGCCGTAGAGCATAAGCTTTGCCTTAGGCTCTGTTCTCTAGGGAA
Source organism: Bubalus kerabau (assembly GCF_029407905.1). NCBI lineage: Eukaryota > Metazoa > Chordata > Mammalia > Artiodactyla > Bovidae > Bubalus > Bubalus kerabau. The sequence goes on from NC_073642.1 coordinate 31,243,209, forward strand.
CATGGGGATGCTTACAAGCTGTGTGACTCAGGCACATTACTTAACCTCTCTGTGCTTCAGTGTGAATGCACGCCAAGTCGCTTCAGTTGTGTGTGACTCTTTGTGACCCTCCAAGCCTGCATAACCCTCCAGGCTTCTCTGTCCATGGAATTCTTCAGGCAAGAATACGGGAGTGGGTTGCCATGCCCTCCTCCAGGGGATCTTCCCTATCCAGGGATCAAATCCAGGTATTTTACGTTTCCTAGCATTGGCAGGCAGATTCTTTACCACTAGTGCCACCTGGGAAGCCCATGGTTCAGTGTTCTTATCTGTAAAATGGAGTCACAATAATTCCTAACTCTTAGGGTCATACTGTGGAGAAGGCAATGGCACCCCACTCCAGTACTCTTGCCTGGAAAATCCTATGGATGGAGGAGCCTGGTGGGCTACAGTCCATGGGGTCACTAAAAGTTGGACACGACTGAGCGACTTCACTTTCACTTTTCACTTTCCTGCATTGGAGAAGGAAATGGCAACCCACTCCAGTGTTCCTGCCTGGAGAATCGCAGGGACGGGGGAGCCTGGTGGGCTGCCGTCTATGGGGTCACACAGAGTCAGACACGACTGAAGTGACTTAGCAGCAGCAGCAGCAGCAGGGTCATACTGAGTTAGTACACAGAAAGCACCTACAACAGAGTGGAAGCTTTCAGTAAGAACGAATGTTTATTTTTTTTGTTACCCTAAAGCCCAGGGAAACTCTGTAAATTGGGACGGAGGCAGGCCATCATGAGAAAAACAGAGGTTTGAACAGCTTTCTTCAGGGTCTCTCATCAGTTACAACCTCAGGGCTGAGGGTGCTTGTTGCTGCCTGGGCTGGTGCCCCTGAGGGTGGGAGAGTGGGCCGCAATGGGCAAGGGACTGAGAGCCAGCATGACTTGATTTCAGCCTGTGTGACCCTGGACATGGCCGTCACGTCTCAGAACGTCCATTTCCTCACCTGACAGTGACTATAATGTATACACAACTGTTTCTGAGGCTCCTCCCCTGGGCAGGAGTCAAGGGTGCTCCAAAAGTTCAACCCAGAAACCCAGCGAGCACTTGGGTGAGGTCCGTAACTTCAGACCTGAAAGGCCAGGAGTCGACGTCTTCCAGCCTTCTGCCTCCATTTTGCAGATGAGGAAATTGAGGTCCAGAGAGGAGAAATAACCTGGCTGACATAAGGGAGAGGGGCTGTGGTGCTGGACAGGGACAGAGGGGTGCCCTGGGGGGAGGGGCACACAGGTCCTCCTCTCTGAGCCTGAGTGCTGGCCTGGGAAGACCCTCCTCTGAGACACACCCCAACATCAGGGAGCTGGCAGTGGGGTCTCCTCTGAGCTTGGGGCCTCGCCAGCGTCTGCCTGGGCTGGCTGTGTCTGTGACCTCCCCAGGGGATGGCCAGGAGTGGGAACAACAGACAAGCAGCCAAGGCCTCAGCATCCTGGCGAGTGGCCTGGGCAGCCAGGAGTCAGGCCCAGGCAGGCTGGGACAGGTCGGCGCTGCTCCCCAGGAGGGCTGAACACCCGAGCATGGAGAATCTGCTCCCAGCTCAGACCCAGTGTCCTGCTTAACAACAAACCTCCAAGGCTAGGCTGCGGGGGGTGAAGAGCCCTTTGTGGAGGATGGAGAGTCTTTGACTGAGCCAGGGAAGTCCCCTTTCCTGTCAGGGTTAGGGTGACCCTTTTCTCTCCCAGGACCTGCTCCTTGATGTCCAGAGGGCCTGCGCTGTGCCCAGAGTTGTTCACAGTCAGGTGTGAGTGATGGCTTTCTAATGATGCTGGGAGCCCCAGCCTTCTGAAACAAGGGCAGAAGGCAGGTTACCCTGGTGCTGCGTGTACCCAGAGCCATGCCAAGCATCCTCATCCAAGGGTCATGCGTGCCTCATGACAGCCCTGCCAGGAGGCATTATTACCCATCCTCCAGAGAGGGACACTCTGAGGGGTGGAACATGTCGAGGCCCCACAGCTAGCTCTCACGGACGTGGGAGCAGAACCCAGGCAGTGTGGCCTTCAATCCAGGACTTGGTCTCCAGTGCCGAGGGCCGGCCGGGCTGTGGTGGGAGCCCAGAGGAGGCCTCTGCGGCCACAGCATGGTGAGCAGGTGCGGTGACCCAGGAACGGGGTCTTCCCTGCTTGTTCTCTGGAAGCCCAGAGGCACTCACAGTGCAGGGCACAGTCTCAGGTGAGTGAACGGGGCCTCTTTTCTGTAATGTTGCCCAAGTGTCTAGAAAATGATTTTTTTTTTTCTTTTCCCAAATAGGAATCTGGTCACCCCAATAGACCACTCTTGCCTTAGTAGAATTTTCGGAGCTCTTTTCTTTATGGGGGTCTTTCTGAGGCAGAGCCCTGACAAACCTTGGCTCTCCCCACTGCCACCAAGTAGGCCTGGAGGAAACAGCCTCCAACCCTGGCTGAGCGGAAACAGCCTTAATCAGCCTTCTGTAGACCCCTAGTCACAAAAAAGCCATCTCAACCCCAGGGACCCTCTCAGCACCTATAAACCGACTTCTCTTGGGCTTTGCCACTGTTTGAAAGAACATTCGCACTGCAGGCCTGGGAGGCTGGAGAAGGTGATATAAAACGGCAGACAGATGGGGAGGGCCCAGGGAGAGAAGCCAGCTGGCCCCTTGCCTCGCTTCACTCCAAGCTTCCCACACTCACCTTCTCTGGGAAGCTTTCCAGATACCCCTACATTCTCCAGCTTTCTTTGATACATTCCATGGAGACGCCCGTCTGCCACTCACAGCTAAACTGCCACTTCTGCTCAGCCTGGGGCCATAGAAGCCTACTTCTCCTGCTGGCTCCAAGGCTCTGATCACACACTCAGCTAGATAATGGCAAATAAATGCAGCCACGCATCCATCCCACCATCCCTCTCATGCAGATCAGCCAGCATTCGTGACTGTGCCAGGGGGCCCCTTGGGGTCACAGGGATGGGTAACACTGGTCTACTTTTGAGTTACAGCCTTGCACACCAGTAACAATGGAAATAGGACTTCCTTTTTTCCTTTTAAATAATGCAAGTTTTTTTTTTAAATTAATTTTTATTATATTTTGGCTGCACTGTGCAGTATGCAGGATCTTCATTCCCCAACCAGGGAATGAACCCACATCTCCTGCAGTGCAAGTGGAGAGTCTTAACCACTGGACAGCCAGGGAAGTCCCCAGGACTATTTTTTAAATCAAGTTTTTATTACATACCAGGATCTGTGCTGAAGCATCTTATGTACATGTCTCATTTAACCCTTATACAATCTTATAAAAGCACCACTATTATTCATTTAATTTTTTTCTAAATTATAGATGTTATAGATGAAGAAACACTAAGACACACGGATGTTAACTTGCCTGAGGTCACACAGGCAGCAAATGAAAGAGCCAGGCTTTGAACCTGAGCAATGCCACCTGTCAGAGCCATCGCCCGTGTGTGACCCAGGAGAGGAGGCCACTCTCATCTGGGGGATCAGGAATGGCTTCCTGGGAAGCTGAATTTTCAGTGGAGGCTTGAAGGAGAGACTGGATGAGAGGCACTGGGCTTTGGGGTGTGAGAATTCTAGGAACAAAAGTGTGGGAGGTAGAAAAGTGCCACGTGTGTAGAGTGACCAAGGAGGAGCATGTGGGCCAGGAGAAGAGGGTGTGGGTGTGGACTGACCAGAAGGAAATGCAAGTTCATAGGTTTGCAGCCCTGACTGGCAGGCTAAGGGTTTGGGGCTTGTGGCTGGCAGTATCATGGCTGTTGAAGATGTCCATGTCCTAATACCCCAAACCTGAAAATATGTTACATGTTAAAGGCACTTTGCAGATGTGAGTAAGTGAAGGGTTTTGTGACAGGAAGTTTATCCTGGATTATGCAGGAAAGCCCATTCTAATCACAAGGGTCCTTATAAGAGGGAGACAGGAAGGCCAGAATGAGAGGAGGGGATGTGATGATGGAAGAAGACGGAGAGAGATTTGAAGACGCTGTGCTGCTGCCTTTGAAGATGGAGGAGTGGGTCATGAGCCAATGCAGGCGGTTTCTAGAAACTGGAAAAGACGAAGAAATGGATCCTTCCCCTAGAGCCTCTAGGAGGATGCAGTCCTGCCAATATCTCGATTTAGTTCAGCAAAACTGGAGGTTTCTGACCTCCATAAATGGAAGAGAATAAATACCTGTTGTTTGAAGTCACTCAATCTGTGGAAATTTGTTACAGCAGCTGTACCAAGCAGACACAGAGCTGAGGCTGAGCACAGCACAGGTCACCAGGACTTTCAGCAGCATCACCCCACTGTCATTTTAGAAAGCTGGATCCAATCCCACAAAAGTTTATGAGCACCTCCCACGTACCATGATGAGCCGTAGGGAGATAATGACAAGAGGAACTCTGCAGTCCCTGCCCTTGGAGGAGCTACAGTTGCTCCGGCCCCCATATCAGGGTAAGGCTGCTGTAAGATGAGCTGCACTTATCACTAACTGGCAGGCTGAACAGGACTGGTTCCCGACTGGCAATTGCAGGGCCTTTGTTTAAAAGGAGTTATCTGAAGAGCTCTGAGAAGAGCACTTCTCAGCAGAGCCAGCCAGGGGGTTGGGGGTGTGAAAATTCTAGGAACAAAGGTGTGAGAGATAGAAAAAGTACGGCTGCATTGCAGCAAATTTGTGCCCAAGTCTCCACAGTGCAGCCTGAGGGTCTCATGGGCAACGGGGGATGTGTGTGGGCAGGGCCCACAGGGGATTTCTCAAAGCAACAAGTAGGAGTCTCTATTGTGTGTGGGGGGGGGCGGGGCAGGGCGGGGTTGGGGGGTGCGATGTGCAGGGGGAAGGCAAGAGGAGCAAGCCACCCCCAGCCCGCTAGCAATTTCACTCCTAGGGGTGTACCTAACACAAGCATGAACATACATGCACCAAAACATATACACCAGAATGCTCATGGCAGTATGGCAATGACCTCTGGTGCCCCCAAATGTCCACGTGGCTACTATGGTAGAATGGACCACACACTGGATGGCAGTGAGAATGAATAAACTACTGTTAAACCCAGCAACACTGATAATTCTCACCAACTTAATATTGAGCAAAAGAAGCAAGGCACAGAAGAATACCTATTACCTGACTCTGTTGATACAGGGCTTACAAAGAGGCAAAATGGATCTGTTTTAGAAGTCTAAATAGTGGTTCGTTCCCCTGGGGGTTGGGGGAGTGGGAGTGCATTGTGATTGAGAGGCACCACAGGGTGCTTCTGGAGAGCTGGCAATGTTCCAATTCTAGACAGGGGTAAAAAAACAAGTGTTCACTTTGTGATAATTCACTGGACTGCACACTTGTGACTTTAGTATTTTCTATCGGTATATTATGGGGTTTCCCAGGTGCTCACAGTGGTAAAGAATCTGCTTGCCAAGCAGGAGATGGGAGTTCAATCCCTGGGTTGGGAAGATCCTCTGGAGAAGGAAATGGCAACCCACTCCAGTATTCTTGCCTGGGAAATCCCACGGACAGAGGAGCCTGGTGGGCTACAGTCCATGGGTTTGCAAAGAGTCGGACACGACTGAGCAATAAATAGCAGCAGCAGGGATGTATTATATTGCAATGAGAAGTTTGTTTTTTAAATTATTCATGAGCATACTATAGTAATTAGGGTATTTTGGTGGCTGGGAATTACAAGGCTCAGGTTCTAGACTTTGCCTTCCTGAACGAAGATGGTGTGTGACCCTGCAGGCTATGGCCTCCTTTCAGGTCTCAGCTCCTTATTCCAAAATTAGGAATGTATGTGAATTATACAATTTTTCCAGAAACTCAGCAAAATGCTTGAACTGTGATTAACCTGACTCCTTATTAAAAAGAAAGAAAGAAAAGAATCTAAGATTTGGTCAGAGCTGGAGCTGTTTTTCTGTTCCCTTGTTAGAGTGGTCATGTGAAGATTTGGCTCTGTTACTTACGGCCCAGCTATCTGACCTTGGCCACAGAAGCAGGTGTGAGGTGGCCTGGAAAGAACATGGTGGGCTTTGGGATCATTTAGTCTGGGTTAGAGTTCTGGCAATGTTCCTGTCTTAGTTGTGTGTGAGCTTGGACAAGCTACTGAACCTCTCTGAGTCTCAGTTTCCTCACTGGTGAAATGAAGTGAGTGTCCCCTCTCTTCTGGGCAGGTACAAAGGTTAAGTAAAAAGTGCCCGGAGACTTCCCTGGTGGTCTGGTGGTTAGGCCCACACTTCCACTGCATGGGACACGAGTTCAATCCCTGGTTGGGGAACTAAAATTCCATATGCCCTATGGTACAGCCAAAAAAAATAAAAATAAAAAAGTACCCAGCCCTTAGTAGGCGTATCTGCTTTTCCTGTACCCCATGAAGTCCCTGGGTTAGCTAGGTGTCCTGCTGGGACCAGGCCAAAGAAGATGTCTATCTGACCATTCAGACACTTTGCTGATCCATACTAAACACAGCATATGTAAAGTGGACAGGGAGCCGTTGGAGAGCAGAGCCCTCCTTTACGGGTGGTGCAGAGACTGTGTCCTGGGGTCCTTCTACCCAGGGGCCTGCCCATGAGGCCTTGGGAGGCTAGGGCTTGGACAGGGATCAGAGCAGAGGGAGGGGCACAGGCCAGTGTCCTGGGGCCTGCGTTTGTGGACTTCCCAGTGCCTCGTAGATGTGCTAACCACAGGTGCCAGGAGGGCCAGCCTTTCACAATGTGTTCAGCTCTGGGCCCTGCTCTGAGTGGCTGTTGATAAACAGAACTCTGAGGAAGGGTCCTGCAGGGCAGGGAAGGATCTTGACACATGAGGGACAGCCAAAGGAACTGCTGGGGTGGGGGCAGCGTAGCTCAGGGGAGACTCTAGAGCCTAGTGTCATGACTTCTGCTAATCCAATGGGCTCTCTGAAGTTCCTGGCCAGATATGTTTTATCAGTCAGAGTTTTTGATGGCAGGCAACAAAAATTGGCTCTGGTGGTCTCTATCAGTTAGGATATAGTTAGCTGCTGTATTAGGAAAATCCCCAAATTTCAATCGTCTTACATAGCATAGATTTACTTATTGTACATATAAAGCCCCAAATGGCTGTTCCTGAGAGGTATGGGTATGTGTGTCGGGGTGGAGGTGGGGAACACTGCTTCATACAGCCGTATATATGTCCAGGCCTAAGGTAGCTCCACCATTCCACACGTGGCTTCCGAGGAGGTCAGCAGTCAATAAGCAGCCTTCAGACAGAGAAAGAGAGTGGGGGATTACGCAAGAGGATTTTGTGGGCCTGAAGTTGTGTCTGTACCTTCCCTTCACTTTCCATTAGCCAGGAATCAGTAATGTTGCCCCAACCAACAGGAAGGCTATAGAAGGACTTACAGAACTGACAGGATGGGAGGCCCCAGCCTTGAGAAGGAGGTTTTTCAAGGTGCTCCAGGGAGCAAAGAAGCAGGGAGCAATAGATATGCTGACTACTTCACAGCCAGGCAGGCTGCCCACTGTCACCCCTACCATGGCTGCCCAGAATTGCCTCCAGTTCTCCCTTGGTTCCTGGGATCACTGCATAGAAGCAAAAGGGATAGAAAAGAAAATCCACTCTTCAATTTGGAGGTGTTTTGCCCTCAGGGGATCTCACTCCATTATTTTCTGGGTCCTTGTTCCACCCCAGTAAATTTTGAAACAATAAGTACATAAAAAGTTGCTCAGCATTTTTGGTTCACAGGGAAATGAAGATTAAAACCGTGATGTATGACTACACATTCACCAAAAAGGATTAAAGTTAAAAACATTGACAAAACCTAGTGTTGCCAAAGACACAGGCAATTGGAACTCATACACTTTGCTGGTGGGCATATATAACAGGGGTTGCTGTTGTTTACTCACTCAGTCGTGTACAACTCTTTGCAACCCCATGGACTGTATAGCCCACCAGGCTCCTTTGTCCAAAGGACTTCCCAGGCAAGAATACTGGAGTGGATTGCCATTTCCTTCTCCAAGGGAATCTTCCCAACCCAGGAACTGAACCCTTGTCTCCTGTATTGGCAGAATTCTTTATTGCTGAGACAACAGAGAAGCCCCACAAAGGAGTAACTAGGAAAAACTGTTTAGCAATTAAACATACACCTATGCTATGACTGAGTAAGCCCACTCCTGGGTATTTGCTGATCAGAAATGAAGCCATGTGCATGTGTGTGTGCACGCTAAGTCACTTCAGTCATGTCTGACTCTTTGTGATGCTATGGACGGTAGCCTGCCACGCTCCTCTGTCCACAGGGATTCTCCAGGCAAGAATACTGGAGCACTTAGTGAAAGTGAAAAAGGCATGAAATTTGTACAGTAAGAGATTTTAAGAGAGATGACATTCACATAAATTTTACTACAGTGTGTTGTGGCCATTCCCTCCTCCAGGGAATCTTCGCGACCCAGGGATTGAACCTGTGTCTATGTCTCCTGCATTGGCAGTTGGGTTCTTTACTACTAGCGCTACCTGGGAGGCCCTGAAATGAAGACATATGTTTAAACAAAGATTTGTACAGCAGCTGTATTCATGACAGACTACAATAGGAAACAGTGCAAAAGTCCACCATCAGGATAATGGATAAACAAATTGTGTTCTATCCAAACAACAGAATACTTCTCATCAGTGCAGATGAACTACTGAAATATATATATAGCCATGGATAAATCTCAAAGAAATATACAATGAGCAAAAGTAATCAGACCAAAAAAAAAAAAAAAAAAGTAATCAGACCAAAAAATATACATACTATATGGCCCCATGGACATGGAGTTCAACAGTAAGCTGACTCAATCTGCGGTGACAGCTCAGGATCCAGTGGTTGCCTCTTACCTGCAGGTATGTTCGTTCTAAGATCCCCAGTGGATGCCGGAGACCATAGACAATACTGAGCCACACATATACTGTTTTTTCCCATGCATATATAACTGTGATACTTTAATGTATAAACTAGGCACATGAAGAAATTGATAAAAATAATAATAAAATAATGGTGGAAAGTGAAACCATGGGTAAGGCGTGACTACTGTAATGAGGAAACCTTCTAGGGTGATGAAAATTTTCTCTCTCCATCTCGGTGGTGGTCACATGGTATACACGTGTAAAGTCACTGATCAGTCGACTGTCAATTTTACTATGTATAATGTATATTTTAATAAAGTACACAAAACTCTTAATATGATAGAAGTTTGGCCTTTAGGAGGGTTACGATGGTCCCTCTCAGGTTAACGGGGGGATTTTCTGAGCTCTGCCCCCGGCTCTGGGTGTGCAGCGGGATGTGCTTCTTGTGAATGCTGCGAGTGGGACGTGGACCCAAGTTCGGGACTTCTGTCACCTGGCCTCATGGCACTTTCTCTCTCCACTGCACAGCGACCAGAGGTTTCTGCAGAGATTCAGCCTCTCCTGGCCCTTGTTGGCAAACAATATGCCTTGCTGCTGGTTAAACTTCCATTTCTTTGATGAGCGGTGAGGCTGAACTTCTGAAGGATGGTTACTGGCCATTTTCGTTTCTTTGTTCAGAGCCTCATGTTTTCTAGGGCCCTCTTCCACAAACCACTTATCAGCTAACCAGAAAAGAAAAATATATTTCTGACAAGCAAAGCATTTCTCTTTTTGCAGCAAAATTCTGTTTTTTCTTCTGTGTTTCTCCCAGGAGGTTTTTAGAGGGTATTTTTTTGGTAATGACAAAAATAACAATTATAAATGAAACTAAATGATCATTAAAGCAGGTAAAATAGGTTCAAATCCCCCAAACTGGACAGCCTGTAGCATTCTAGAGCTCTCCCGAAAATTTTTATGCTTCCCAGAGGCTAAGTAAGGGTCCCTGTATAATATGCTCAACCCCTTCTTCCAGATCTACCCTACACACACACACACACACACACACACACACACACACCCTTGCACACATGCATGCATGTATACTCACTCACAACCCCTCCCCCTCCAAAGTTTGAGAGTTTAGCAGACTAAAGATGAGTGAGTGAGGAGGAGGTGAGGAGACAGAGGTGCTGACAGCCCCCATCATTCAAGCCACTCTTGATCTTATCAGCTCTCTGCCCTCTTCTCTTCTCCACACTCCTTCCTCAGGATGTAAAAAGTCTTCCTGGGTGTCATGCCAGGTGATTTCCCATCGTCTTTTAAGGCCCTGCCCAGAAAATCTCAAACTCCTCTCTAATGTGTTTCCTAACATATTTTTTTCAGATGGTTTCCATTCTGAGAACAGCTCAAAGCCAGGTACTGAGATGTTCATGTTTCTTTAAATGTTATGTCCCCGTCATCATAATAGAACTGCAGCATCTCTCTGCTTCTGAACAAATTCCAGGCTTGTTCTCCCAAGTCCTGAGCTGGGGAACAGCACTGCGCTGTTCTGACAGTACAAATAAGGGCTCTGAGTGGGACATGGAGCCAAGAAGGGTGAGCCGGGTTAAGACCATGGAGAAACTTCAATGCCAAGGGAAAGGATTTGGATTTGATTATCCTGTTAGGGATCCATCAGACGCTTTAGAGCTGGGCTGTGACTGGAACAGAACTGAGCTTCTGGAATTTCATCATTTTTAAGTAGCTGGCAAGGAAGGAGAATGCTTAGAGGGGGCAAGGCAAGGAGGACAGGGCTTGCCTTAAGCCAGAGGACAGACCTGGGAGACTTCTCTGAGCAGCAGCCACAGCCTCTGGTAATGGGGAAGGAGAGAGAGAGAGAGGAATTGATGACAGCCTGAGTGTCTAAGGGAGACGCCAGCGCCTTCCTCCTGGTCTGGGAGAGTCTGTAATTTGCTAGGAACCATACTTAACATGAGATGGGACCAGCCCAGGACATGCACAGATCTGAAGAAACTATTAAGAGTGGCATGAACTAGACACACAGGGTGTCCGACAACAGCATCATCATTTGGTGAGTGTCTCAGTTCAATTCCCATTGAGAAGGGAGAGAGATTTCAGCTTTCCATCCTACTAGGCTTTCTGTATTCCCCAACGTGATACTTCTAGGCAAATGCATTTACACAGCTCTCTGCATCAAACAGCAAGGGCCAATATTTATTGCATTCTGTGCCAAGTACTGTCTTAAGGGCTTTTCATTTGGATAATTTATATATGTGCATGTATCATCATATATATAATCTTATATATGCCTCACAGACCATCTTTCACAGATGAGAAACTGAGGCAGTCAAGTAATTTGCCCAAGGTCACACAGCTAGAGAATGGCAGAGCGAGCATCACACCCAAGGGTGCTAATGGGTTTATTTTCTGAAAAGAACAAAATTAGGACACAGCAGAATAGGCTTCTGGGCCCAGCTCAGCAGCTGACTAGTGCAAGGTGGGGCACGTCGTCTTTTAAGTGTATGCCCTTGGGACGGTGGACACTGATGAATGTTCAAGACCTTGAGGTTGATAGTTTCATAGATATATACATATATCAAACCTTACAAATGGTACACTTTACTATGCGCCAGTCATTGTATGTCAATTACACCTCAATAAAGCTGCTTTAAAAAACTGATAACTGTATGATGAAATTAAAATATTTGTAATTTCTACAGGAACTCTTGTGACCCCACTGCAATGTTTGAGTATGATGCATAAAATTTGTGATTCACTTCTGAATCTAAGTGCTGCTTTGCTCAGAAGAGCAAAGTGTCTCCAAATTAAAACTTGGAGCCACAATGACTCGAGATGTTTTGTCATCTGGCATACCTGAAAATAGAACACAAAGTATGCAGTGAGGCTGTTTATAACAATATAGCAATTTTGTTGAAGTAAAGGAAAACAATAAATATGATGGAATAAATATACAACAGTTTCTTAAAGTGCACCACTTAAAGCCCTGTGGGGGCTTTAACTCTGAAAATCCAACTCTGCCCACTGGTCCACACCCCACTCCATCTCTGTTCCAGAAATACCGATTATTTAAAATGGTCAAATTCTTACACACTTTGAAGCCTTCACCTGGGCCGTTGTCTATGCCTGGAACTCTTTACCACTGGCACTGCAGGGCAGTCTCCTTCTCAACCTCTAGGTCTCAACATGAACATCACCACACACACACACACACACACAAAACCTCCATGATCACTCAGTAAGAGAATACTCCTCCTTCATGGCTCTCATCACAACTCGGACGTGGAGGTTTACCTCCGCGCTGGCCCTTGTGGGCTCTGAGTCTCTTCTTGGATTTTCTCGCACTCCTCCCCAGTGCTGGGAGGCAGAATGTACTGTCCTGACACATGATAGCATGGATACATCTCATCTCTGGGCTCTGCGACCACACGAGATGGGGCGCCCTGGTGGGAACACTGGAAAGTATAAATACAGGGCAGGCTGACCACTCCCTCACTTTCTTAGTTCTTTCTCCCCCACGATGGGAGGCACCCCTGACCTCTGAGGGCAGTCGCTCTGTGTGCAGGCTGAGTTCCAGGAGGAAGTGGGCTCTCGGAGACCATGCCCTCAAACACCAACATCACAGGCGCTTGGATTTTGTTTGTTAAAGCACGATGGCAGCAGATACCTATCTCAATATGAGTTCTTAGAAAAACTCTCTAGGAGTGCTGGCGAAACAGGCCCATGCTGGGGGTTACCCAGAGTGCTTGGGTTCAGGTGCTCAGGCCTGGCCAGTCTGTGAGCTCCTCCAAGACAGACCCGGCCTGCGTCCAGCGCTGTACTACTGGTGCCCAGCACACAGCTAGGCACACAGCGCGTGCACATCAACCATCTGTTTTGGTGCAACCAAGAAATTCCATCTTGAGAGCACTGGCTCTCTGCCAGGAACACATTAAGTACTTCATATATACTTGTCCCTATGACTCTTTACAATAAACCCATGAAGTCGGTGTTCTTACCCTCATTTTACAGAGGAGGGAATTGAGGTTCAGAGAGAGGTAATTTGCCCAAAGGCACACACCCAGTGAGAGGCAGAGCCTCTCCAAGCTAAGTCCCTAGGGATAGTCAAACAATGGCCTGGAGTGACAACTGCTAGTTTCAGTTCAGTTCAGTCGCTCAGTCGTGTCCGACTCTTCGCGACCCCATGAACCACAGCACACCAGGCCTCCCTGTCCATCACCAACTCCTGGAGTTCACTCAAACTCATGTCCATCGAGTCGGTGAGGCCATCCAGCCATCTCATCCTCTGTTGTCACCTTCTCCTCCTGCCCCCAATCCCTCCCAGCATCAGGGTCTTTCCCAATGAGTCAACTCTTCGCATGAGGTGGCCAAAGTATTGGAGTTTCAGCTTCAGCATCAGTCCTTCCAATGAACACCCAGAACTGATCTCCTTTAGGATGGACTGGTTGGATCTCCTTGCAGTCCAAGGGACTCTCAAGGGTCTTCTCCAACACCACAGTTCAAAAGCATCAATTCTATGGCGCTCAGCTTTCTTCACAGTCCAACTCTCCCATCCATACATGGCCACTGGAAAAACCATAGCCTTGACTAGATGAACCTTTGTTGGCAAAGTAATGTCTCTGCTTTTCAATATACTATCTAGGTTGGTCATAACTTTCCTTCCAAGGAGTAAGCGTCTTTTAATTTCATGGCTGCAATCACCATCTGCAGTTATTTTGGAGCCCCCCAAAATAAAATCTGACACTGTTTAGGGGCCAACAAATTAACATCCTCCCATTGGAGAAACCCTGTGACCCCCTGCCCCTCTCCCCACGCCAAGCACCAGCTTCATGGTTCCTGGCCTGGGTGCCACCTGGGCAGTGGCCCTCTGCTCCTTTCATCACTCTGGCTCTCATGGCTTCAGCTCTGTTCCACACTCAGGTTTCTCCTTTTGCTCTCTGATGGCTATTCTTCCTCCTCCCACTTCCTAAAGGCAGGTATTCCTCACGGCTTCCCCTTGACACTATCTTTCTCCCTCTACACATTCTCTCTCTAGGCCAGCCTTTGTCAACTCCGTAAAGGGGACTCTCGATCTGCATGTCCAACTCAGACCTCTCCAGCCCCTGGTGGCAGCTACTGCTTATTCCTCCCAGAAGGCTGCTCCTGCTCCGAAACCTTCAGTGGCTCCCAGGAGTTATCAGAAGAGGAACAAACTCACAAACTGCTCCCCAAGGCACTCAGGGCTCGACGGCACCCGTCTCCACTTCTCTCCCAAATCAGAAGCCTTCATCTGGGCCAGCACTGTGCTTTCTGCCTTGATTCTACTGTCCCTTCAGCACGAACCCCTCCCTCCCACCTCTGTGCCGGGCAGCTCTCAGTCCCTGGTCTAAGGCTCAGACCCTCCCCCAGAAGTCCTTCCAGACCCCTTCCCCATTCATGGGTGACTTTCCCACTTCAGCTGACTCTATGGAGAACCTGTTCCAGGCAGCTTTGGTGAGAGCTACTTCTCTGCCTTCTTTGACTCTCCTTCCACCCTGGGTCACAAGGGGACTCTGACACTGGAAGTATGGGAAAATGCCCAATCTATGCCTTTTAGTTTTGCCTCTTCATCAAGAAGTCTCCTCAGCTGCAAAGTGACGGGGGTGGAATTGGATCGGCATTTCCCTAGTTTCCAAGTACCACAATTCTTGCTTTCTTCTTGTGCCACCTGCACTATCATATACCTCAGTTCAGTTCAGTCGCTCAGTCGTGTCTGACTCTTTGTGACCCCATGAATAACTCCCGGAGTTCACCCAGACTCACATCCATCGAGTCAGTGATGCCATCAATATTACTTACCTTACATATTTATCTACATTTTTAACCTAAATAAAAAAAACAAATTAAAAGGAAACTTTACATTGCTTTCTGTGACTCAAAAACCAATGTCATTTTCAATAAAGGTTGCAATGAAGAAAAAGTGAACTCTGAAAACAAACAGAACCAAGAGAGTAAGAAATGTCTATGCACAGCCTCAAATCCTCCCATGCATAATTCAAGGAAACAAATGTCCTAGAACTTCAAAGGCATGGTCAAAGGTAAACAAACCTGGATGCTAGCTGAAGTGGTAAAGAGAGATTTTAATCAGTAGTAACTATTGCAATAAGGAAAAGAGATCAGCATGAACTGAACTCGGCTTTAATCTGCACAGAAATAGCTGGGTATTTTAAAGTGAAAATGAAGGAGAAGGGAGGGAGGCAAGGGTGGGGGTGCTCAGGAGAGTCAGAGAAGTGAAAAATTACCAAAGGTCAAGTGTAAATTCAACTAGGCCAATAGCGTCTGCTAGCTGATATTACTGAAGTTAGAATTCAATTGTCCGACGGAGATCGGAAGACAGAGGCCCTGTCCTCACGAACAGACAATAAAAATCTTTGGCAGCCTTGAGCTTTCTCAGGCAAGCAGTCTGGGGCAGTGTTGGTGTCATCTTAGGGAGGCAGTTTTGAGCAGTTAGAAACTATGTTAGTACTTGTTCAAGTCTTTACAGGTAAAGGTTGAGGCCAAAGTTGAGAAAGGGCTCTGAGGAGCCTGGCTAGAGTTTCATAAAGGAAAGAATCTTTGTCAGCTTCTTCAGCTTAGATAGGTCTTCCCTGGTGGCTCAGTCGGTAAAGCGTCTGCCTTCAATGTGGGAGATTCAGGTTCAACCCCTGGATCAGGAAGATCCCCTGGAGAAGGAAATGGCAACCCACTCCAGTATTCCTGCTTGGAGAATTCCATAGACAGTGAAGCCTGGTGGGTTACAGTCCATGGGGTCACAAAGAGTCGGACATGACTGAATGACTAACACTTTTCAGCTTAGATAAAAGCAAAAAGAACAAAATGCATCATGGTGTGATGAGACTATGTGCCAGGTGCTTCAGGAGGTCGTGAGGCAGATACTGTTAATATTATCCCTATTAAAAGGCTGAGGAATCTAAGGCTCAGTTAAATCACCTGCCCAAGGGCAGGCAGCCTGATGTAGCAACTGGAACCTAGGTCTCACTGGTCCCAGAGTTCACAGTCCCATTCTATGCATCTAGGCTCTGACCACTCACAGAGGCTCTTCCTGCCACGGCCACTGGTTCAGACTACTGAATCTGGGTGAATGTGTGGTGCAGGGCAGTGGTTCTCGGCTCTGGCTGCACACTGGAATCATCTGGAGAACTTGAAAAGGACTGACACTTGGGTTCCACCAAGAGAAGTTTGGATGCGATTAGTCTGGGGTGCAGCCTGGACACAGGGATTTTTAGATGCGCCCAAGTGATCCCCATGAACAGCCAGGTTTGAGATCCACTGTCTTAGAAGCCTTGACAGTCATCATCCCATTTGATCCCTGCAAGAGCCCCGTGGGGGTGGCAGGCAAGTGGCAATGACCATGTCCTGCTGACGAAGAAACAAGTTCAGAGAGGCTAAGGCTTATCTAGTTAATAACATCTGGATATACAGTCAAGCTTGTTGACTTCCAGCTCTGAGTTCTCTGCTCTCCAGTGGTCTAATTGAGAGGGGAAAGGCAATGTTTCCAAGAACAGAAACAAGCAGCTTAACTTCTCTTGTAAGTTAAAAGTCGTTTCTCACCCCCACAGACTACCTGGAGGAGGGTATGGTGCTCGCCTCAGCCACAGGACCCAAAAGGAGGCCAAGGGATCCCAGGCAGGTGAGCAGCGGCCTCCCCTCCCTGACAGCGTTCCATCCGCAGAAGCCAAGGCCTGCAATTCTCTGATAGTGCTGCCTGCCACGCCCACGTCACTGCAGTGAGTAGCCATCCTGGCTCCCAGGCACCCTCTGGGAGCTGGGCACAGAGGAAAGAAGTCAGGGTCTTGTTACCGCACCAGGCAGGGAGGGTCCTGCTGCAGTCTCCAGAACCACTCTCCTACCCGACTCCCCATGCCCATTGCGCCCACCAGCCCGGATCAACCTCGATGGTTCGGAGGGGAGGGGTCTCTGCCCACCTTTGGGAGACATGGGGGACGTCACTGCTCCTACCTAACGGGCGTCATCTGGGGGACGTCACTGCTTATTCTTGGGCGACTTCAGGGGTTCCCAATTGTAGGTAGTTGAGAGACCACCATCCACAGCTGGGGCCAGCAAAGCACCACTGTACGCATCTGGAAGGGCCTCGGCTCACCTCAGCCTTGAAGATGCCCCGCGGGGTGCCAGCAGCTGCAGGGCCTCGGGAAATGCGGCCCCAGCACCGTAGAGAGCCCCCACCCACTCAAAACCCCTCAAAAATGCAACAATACGAGGCAGGCCTCAGGGCGCATCCCAGCCATGACCAAACAGAGGACGGCCACACCCCCAGGGAGAGGCCGGGTGGGGAACGCGGGGTGCAGCCCTCCCAGTCCAACCCCTTGGGGCAGGGTTCCCGCCGACGCTGCCCTCCAGGCCACCCGATCCTCGGGCCGGCCAGATCCACGGACCCGCGGAAGGGAAAGGGGACGGCCTCGGTCGGCGGGACGGCCGTCGGAAGGCGCCCTCCACGCCGAAGCCGTCTTCCAAACACCCCAACATGGCCCGGGGCGGCAGTCAGCACTGGAGTTCCGGAGAGTCAGACGGGCGGCCGGAGGAGCAGACGACCGAGGATAGCGGGTAAGCCGGAGGGGGCGGGGGGGGGGGGTGTCGTACCGGGCCGGGGCGTCGGGAGTCCCGGCCGAGAACCTGCAGCCGCGCACCAGCCCACTAGGTCCAGGCGCCGCCGGAACCTCCGCGAAGGTTCTGGGCCTTTGTGGCGTCACTGTCTCCTTGCGGAACCTTCCGCCGGCGCCGAATAAAACCCGCCGCGGAGGAGCCGGCTGCTCGAGTGCGGCGGTGCCGGGCGCGGAGGTCGGCCCGGCGCGGGCGGACGGGAGGGCGGGGACGGCGGCGGCGGCTGCGGCCGTGACCGTGACGCGCGGGCGGGCGGCGGGGGCGCGGGCCAGGGGCCCGGCGGGGGCGTCCGCGGCGCGCTGACCGTCCTGCCCGCCCCACCCCGCAGAGACAAGATGGTGAAGGAGACCCAGTACTATGACATCCTGGGGGTGAAGCCCAGCGCCTCCCCGGAGGAGATCAAGAAGGCCTATCGGAAGCTGGCGCTCAAGTACCACCCAGACAAGAACCCGGATGAGGGCGAGAAGGTGCTGGCCGGGCTCGGGGCGGCGCGGGCCGGGCTCGCGTGGGGCCCGCCGTCAGTTATTCAGCCCGCAGCTCGTGGGCTGTGAATTATTGAAGGCGGCGGGGAACCCGAGCCACGCTTGTTGATGAGGCGGTCACCAGGTGCCGCGCGCACCCCGCCGCGGGGCCGGGCTGGGGCCTGAGGTGGCCCGAGGCCGAGGGGGCGCGGCGCGGTCAGATGGAGGGCACTTCGCCTAGCCCCAGGCTCGCCGGGCGGAGTATCGGGACTGGTGACCCCTGGCGACTCCCCGCTCGGCCCATTCATTCCTCTGTTCGCTCCACAAGTGTTTAGGGGGCGCCTCCGAATGCCGGGGAGGGCTGGGACGGAAACGTGGGGGGCCCGTTTTCCTAGGGTTTCGGATATTCCTCTAGGAAAGGCTGCCAGCACGCAGGGAAACTGAGGCACACGCGATTAGAAGTTGTGTTCCTGCTGGGAACGACTGGATTTGAATTAGTCTTGTTCTGGTTTTCCCTGTTGATGCACAAGCCTTGGAGATGAATTTCTTTAATCTGAACTAGTACCTTGGACATCCCGGTGTCCCTCTGGAGAATGGCTGACTGAGTTTGTCCTGTGTGCCTATCTCTTGCCTGACCAAGGTTGTCAGACACTGAATAATCACCTTTTCTTTATTAAACAGGGACACGGAGATCTTTAACCTGACACATAATTTTATATGAACATTCCAGGTTTTCTGTGACTGATGACCCGCAGTTGACCCTAAGGACCAATAATAGGCTGAAAAATGCTCTGCACACATAAATGAAAGGCCTAAATGAAACTTTTTCATCCTGTTCATAGAAGAATCAACCTGCTTTTTATGCCCAAGGAGGCTCATTACCCACCAGAGTAGGTGATTAGAAGGACGAGGCATTTATCCTTGGGAAAGCTTATTGGCCTTCTCACTCCTCCTCTGACTTCTTGCTGTTGTCTTATAAAACTTGGGATGTCCTGGATGGTTGTTGGGAGGTGGGGTTTTGTAGTAGGTGATAGCGATGACACTTGGGCCACTTCTGAGGCCGTAGTTCACTCGTCTAGCACTTAGACTTGCCCGAAACAGCGCTAGTATCAAAATACCTGTCTGTGGGAGTGTTTGCAAGCTGGAGAAAGCTGCCTAAGAAGGTTGGCTGGGTGGCAACAGTGATAGAATGTTTATATTTAGCCACATGTGCCGAGTGTGGCTGTCACAAGTTTAAAATGCTTTCCTGTAAGACCATTTGTCTGTTACTTGTGTTCTTTCTCATCTATATTTAGGTGGCTTACTGTAGCTTTGAAAGTCACTGGCTTTTTATGTAGTGTTGGTGATTCATGGATTTGCTCCCTATGTTCATTGTAGGCTGTTAGTGAGAACATCCTTTAAGGAGAGCACAGCCAGGCTTCTAATTTCACGTTTCAGGGGCAGCGTGTGGGACAGTCTCTGACCCCGGTTCAGGTCAGATCTCAGAGCGCTGTCCAAGCGTAAGTCATGGCTGTGTGCCTGCAGTTGGAGTGAGTTGGCTGCTGGTGTTCTGAAGCTTTTTTAAAAATTAGACTTGACCGGTAATACATTTCTGTAGGTGTTGCCTTGCATATATGTATACCTGTCTGAGCAGAGGTGGTTGATTTGTTTTAAACTAATATTTATAACCAGATATTGAATTAGTGTCATGTAAATGAGGCTCTTGAAGGGTCTGGCAGGTCCCTTTCAGCTTAGGGGGGATGGGGGAGGGGTTCTGTGATGTTTCAGGAATACAGTACTTCTCTGTCCCCACCATCCATGAAGGGGATAAAGCCCTTTAATTTAGTTCTCAGCTAAAACTTCTTCCAGGGGACTGCCTCTGACCATAGTGTGAACCACTTGTGCTCAACCTTCTTTAATTATGCTGCCCATATTCCCCAGCAACGAAAGGGGTTGAGGAGACTGGGGACACAGTTTATAGAAACTCTACTATAGGTTGCCTAGAGAGGACTCATGCGTTTGTTCACCAGACACCTCCTTTCTGAGCCTTCTATGTACCGGGCACAGCGTGTAGGCCTTTGCTTTTGTGTGCAAGTCTATTCAGTTCTTGTCTACTTTATCTGCCATAGGCGGAACCTTTTTTGTTTTTTTCCTGCTAAGTTAGTCACTGTATTAACATCTCTTCCAAAATAGACTAAGCCAGTCCCTTCTCCTTGCCCCGGGCCACTGAGGAGGCTGCTGGGTGTTGGTCTTTGTTTTGTGCCCTGTTGTCCTGTGTTGCTAAGCACTGGGTGCCTGTGTTTGATGTCAGGTGCCCTGTGTGGAGTCTCTACTTTTCTGCAGCTGGTTTTCTGAAAGACACACAGGCAGTGTGTCGGTCAGCGAGTCCCTTTCGGGGGCTGTGACTCGGGGTAAAGTCGTTGCTGTTAACCCCAGCCAGCTTTAGAGATGAGTTTGCTCTTTTGGCCAATTTCATCGTAACTTTTAGTTTGAATGACAGACATGCAAATTCAAAAATATTAAGAGGGCAGCACTGTACAGGAAATGTCAGGATATTGAGGAAAACCGACCAAGTACACATGAGCCTAACTGCTGTTGCTGTGCTTCCTTCCAGCCTTTTTCCAGAGTGATTGTTTACGGGCATCCGGGCACAGAGGTGCTTTTCCCTCACCAGTTAATATTTTACCATCAATGCTTTCCCAAGTTGCTGCATAGTCTCTAAAGCCCTTTTTTCAGCTGCATAATAATCTTATTAAAAGTCCTGTGGTAGGGACTTCCCTGGTGGCCCAGTAGTTAAGAATCTGCCTTCCAATGCAGGGCATGAAGGTTGTTGGATCCTTGGTCGGGGGACTAAGAACCCACATGCCACAAGGCTGTGAAGCCCACATGCTGCAACAGAAACCAAAGAAAAAAAACCAAAACAGTCCTATGGCAAATTATTACTGTCTGAAAGGTGAGCTGGACAGAGTACTAATCTCCTGCTGTGAGAACGGGGTCAGGCACGGACCTGAATTAGAATGGAGTGCTGAGACCCCCAGGGTTGTGGGAGCCCCACGCCCACATGAGATCTGGCTTCTGGTTGAATGCCACAAGGAAAAGGGCATTCCTTTTCCTTTGTAGATTAATCATCTGTTCTGTTAAGTCCAAGTGTCTTTTCAAGTATCCATAATATCTGGTGAGCGTTTCTAGTGGACATGAAGTATATTTACCTAGTGAATATTTACCTCGTGAATATACTTACCTAGTATATTTAGCTAGTGAATATACTTCATGAAGTATATTTACCTAGTGAATATTTACCTCGTGAATATACTTACCTAGTACATTTAGCTAGTGAATATACTTCATGAAGTATATTTACCTAGTGCAGACCCCAGGAACTCTCTCGGGGCAGCCTGGCCTGATTGCTTTCTGATCTTCCGTGCCTTGCACCTCATCCCTAAACCTTCTTTTTCTGCTGTGGAAAGGAGTAGTAGTAAGTGCTACCTCTTTCTTTACAGAAATGGTGTGCGAGAATCAATATATCAAAAGACCCAACTACCTGGAGTATGACTCTGATGTCTCTGAGACAGTTTTTTAAATTACCCAGTTGTTAGCTATTACTTTTTAGCTATCATCTGTTATTTATTATTACTTACTAGATCTCCATCCGGGACCTGCAGTACAGGAGAAAACCTAGCGTCTCTGTCATTTCCATATTTGTATATTCAGAGCACTTTTTTTCCTGCATGCTTTCTGGAGCCAGCTGCATTATAGGATGTTTATATAGACATCTGTCTCACAGACTAAACCATACCTCTGAAGAACCAAGACTCTGTCTCATTTACTCATTTCTCAATCCCCAGAATCGAGCCATTCATGTAACAAGTATTTCCCAAGTGCCTTCTACATGCTCAGCAGTGTTTTAGGCTTGGGGATATGCTAGTGGACACAGCTGACCTAACTCCCTGTCCTCAGGGAACTGACATTGCAGTGGGGGACACAACCCCAACAGTAAGTGCTCAGGTGTTGGGGAACAGTGAGGAGGCTGGTAAAACCCAAGCAGAATTTCAGGGAGCTGGAGGCAGTGGTGCCAAGTTGAGCTTGCAGATGAGAATAAGAATTAGGTTTTACTCCAAGTGAGATGGGCCTCTTGAAAGGCTCAAGGCAGAGGGTTGACATGATTAGCTGGCAAGTTCTGGCTGCTGTGTGCAGAAGACGGAAAGCCGGGGTGAGGGTGGAAGGTGGGAATCCACTAGGAAGTCACTGCTGTTATCCAGGCCAAGAGGGTGCCTGTGCCTGGGCAGGCATAGTGGTGGTGAGAAGGGATGGATTTTGGATATTTTATAGTGATTTATGTTAAAAACTTCTCTGTATCTACAGAGAAGACAAGGATGGTGCAACAAACGTGTGTCTCTTTCACCCACTTTCACTGATTATAAATATGTTGCCACATTTGCTTTCCCCATCTCTATTACTATTTGCTAAAGCTTTGGAAAGTAAGTTGCACACATCATAACCTGTCAGCCCTAAGTGTTTCTCCTGGGAAAACAATATCTTTTATATAACCATAGTTATGTAAACCACAGCCGGATTCCTCTATCCATGGGATTTTCTAGGCAAGAATACTGGAGTGGGTTGCCATTTACTCCTCCAGGGGATTTTCCCAACCCAGGGGTCGAACCGGCATCTCCTGCATCAGCAGACGGATTCTTTACTACTAGCACCAACTGAGAAGCCCCGCATAACCATAGTACAGTTATCAAATTAACATTGAGAAATTACCAATTAACATTGAGAAAAAAATTCCTGTTTTTCCAGTTGTTCCAATGTCCTTTGTAGCCATTTTTTTTCCCAGTGTAAGGTTCAATACAGGATCCAATTTTGGGTCACACAGGTTACATTTCGTTTTCCTGTCTTTTAGTTTTGCAATGTGTGCATGCATGCATGCTAAGTCACTTCAGTCGTGTCTGATTCTTAGCGACCCCATGGATTGTAGCCTGCCAGGCTCCTCTGTCCATGGGATTCTCCAGGCAAGAATACTGGAGTGGGTTGCCATGCCCTCCTCCAGGGGATCTTCCCAACCCAGGGATTGAAACCGGGTCTCTTAAGTCTTTGCATTAGCAGACAAGTTCCTTACCCCTAGTGCCACCTGGAGTTTTGCTACTTCAGTTTGGGTTCTCTGATTCTTTTCTTACAATTGGATTACAAGATACAGTTTTGACAGACTTGGGTGTTTTGTCTGTCTTAGGGCACTGGAAATAGACTTTTGAAGGTAGCATCAGCATTGACAGATGAGATGTGACGGAGAGGAAATGAGGTCTTGGCATTGCCAATAAGTGAGATATGGGGGAGACTGCAAGAGGGGAGGGACTTTGAGGGGCAGTCAGGACAGTTTTATGCACGCTGTCTGCAGCCTGAATGCGGAGTGTTGCTCACAAAATGTTTGTAGTCAAATATCATGCTAGTGAACTAGGAAAGCAGCCCTCCTGAGCTGGAAAGCCAGCAGTATGCTGGGAGCTCTGGGCCTCTTGTGGTTGTAGGTTAAGCCCTGGCCTGGTCTCATGGCATCTTAATTCTGCTCCACTTCTTCCTGTCTGGTGCAGCCCGAGGAGGCAGAAAGTCCTTCCTACCGCTCTGTATCCTTACCCTCTGCAGAGAGGCAGTGGTCCTGCCTCTCATCCTATAGTAACGCTTGCCCTATGTATCCCACGCTACAAGGGGATTGAATGGAAAAGTCAGGTTCCAAATAACCTATAGACCCACCAGTTTGGGGGGTTGGATGCAGAATCCCTTTGTTATTGCATTTGTATGTTGAGTTTGCTTCATAAACAACTCAAACCTTCTCTCTCTCTCTAATCTTTTTTCTTTTTTTCTTTTAAAGTTTAAGCTCATATCCCAGGCATATGAAGTGCTTTCAGATCCAAAGAAAAGGGAGATTTATGACCAGGGTGGCGAACAGGCCATTAAGGAAGGAGGCTCAGGCAGCCCCAGCTTCTCTTCCCCCATGGACATCTTTGACATGTTCTTTGGTGGCGGAGGACGGATGGCTCGAGAGAGAAGAGGTAAATAAAGACGTTAAGCAAGTTTTCGTTTCCAAATTGTATGTGTTACTGGAATCATGAGGGATCTTGCCTTAAAAGGGTGTAGTTACCGTGTTTGGGAAATCATTAACTTTAAGTAGTTCATCACTTGCCTAGTATCCAGGCTACCCAGAGTCTCTTAGTACAGCTACTAGTTAATTGCCTGACACTCTCCAAACCCCACATATAAAGGAGCAGATGGTGAATTCCCTGGTGGTCCAGTGCTAAGGATTCTGCCCTTGTACTTTCGGGGCCTGGGTTCAATTCCTAGTTGGGGAACTAAGGTCCCCCAAGTGGTGTGCTCCACCCCCCGCCCTGCCCCCACAAAGGAGCAAATGGTGGTGAGGAGGAAGGAGGAAGGTCAAGATTACCTTGCCCTCCTTTTCTCTTCTGTTGGGGTCAGACTCCCAGTGTCCTAAGAGCCGTGATGGCAGCTCCTGTGGTCAGTGCTGACGACGCGGCTGCGCGCCTCCTCCCTGAGTCTCCTGAGCCGGTGGGGCCGGCGGGCTGTGTTTCTGGCTGGCGTTCTGCCGTGCAGAGTGCAACCTCATTTCCTCAGCCTCCTCAGGAGATTCTCGGGTAACAAAATTCACCCCTTGATGTTTGAACATCTTTGTAAAAGAAACTACCTTGCCCATCTCTTCAGAATGCCTTAGGACTAGCAGCTTCATCCCCAGAGGTGAATGAGGAACTTAACTCTTGGTGGAATGGTCCCAGGGCTCTGTTTTTTAATTCTGGGGTTTGTTCTTCCTAATTTTTCTATCTCTTACCTCCTGACAGGCTCTAGCTGTCACCTCTGACTATTACCAGTGGTCTCTTATAGCCCCCTTCCCCTGTCCAGCTTACAGTTGGTACTCTGCTTTAGATCTCAAAACCAGATAGATAGCCAAGCTTATTTCAATCCTGAATGAAATAAAAATAAACAAGCTCTGCATTGAGGTTTAAGAAGGGTGGTTTGGTGTCAACAAGAGGCCCCTGGATGAATAAGGCTATACCAATTCTCACATTATAATTGACTTTGGGCTTTGAAAACCTTGGCTGTCAATTCTGTGAATATAGTGTGCTAAAAATCACCAAGTGTTTATTAGGCAAAAATCTTTACCCTGTTGTCTGGGTGCATTGCCTGCTCGTATAATTGACAGTGTGAATGTGATTAAAACCTTTGGGTGTCCTCTTGCCCAGCTCTCTCACTGTCTTGAGATGAACAACTTCACACCCTTAATTAGTCATCTCTCAAGGTTGACAGCCAATAACCAAAGACAGCATCTCAGTCCTTGATATGAGGACTCGTCTCAGTCCATCTCTCAGACCTCGAGAGCCCTGTGGGCAGCAGAGGGGGACCTGATGCTATGGATCCTGAGAGGCTGAGATGGCACCAGAGCAGACAGATGCCCTCCCTGAAGATAAAAGGCCCACTGTCCTGCGTGAACAGACAAGATTTCCACAGATGAAAGAGTTTGCAGTCAGTCACAAGTCACAGAAGGGCTCAAAAAGTAAAGGGCATTATGTTCAAGAAAGAGTTTCAGTAGAAGGTCCAGAGTCTGACTTCGTGTCTTCATGAGGAACCTGCTTCACCAGTCTCACTGGTTAACATAATGGGCTTCCTCATTGATCTCTCATTCTCAGATTTGTTCTTAGAAAATAAAGATGGAAAGTCTTTGTTGACATCTATAAATGATTGAATAATTAACTCATAGCTAGAAAAGATATTAGTTCTCATATTGGCAGAGGGCCAGAAGGATGGGCCAGGTGTAACTGAAGCTTTGCCTCCCCTAGGGAAGGGAATGAATGAATGACAACAGGCACAGTCTGAGTCTCTGGAGACTTCATACAACTAAAGGTCATATAGGTGGTGTTTAATACAGTGGTACATCTGATACAGTATTGCTAATTGGTTTCTTTCTCCTCCGTAAGGCAAGAATGTGGTACATCAGTTGTCTGTAACTCTTGAAGATTTATATAATGGAGTCACAAAGAAATTGGCTCTCCAGAAAAATGTAATTTGTGAGAAATGTGAAGGTAAGTATTCATTTCTGAATGAGTCTCATAGTTCTGGTTCCTCTGATCTGGAAACAATTCTTATTGTTTTACAATTCAGAGAAAAACAATTGATCTTTTCAAATATGAAGGTCAGAAATTACAAACAGGTGGCCTGAAGGCCAAACCCATTTTATTTGGCCCTGTACATCTTTTCTTTGGCTTGCACATTTATTTAATGTGTTGTCAATTATTTTAAAAATATAAAAATGAAG
This sequence comes from Bubalus kerabau, assembly GCF_029407905.1. Lineage (NCBI taxonomy): Eukaryota > Metazoa > Chordata > Mammalia > Artiodactyla > Bovidae > Bubalus > Bubalus kerabau. Next base: position 31,269,396 of record NC_073642.1, read on the forward strand.
ATAGTTCACCCAGCCCTAGGGGTCAGCACACTTTTGCTGTAAAGGGCCAGATGGTAGATGTTTTGGGCTCTGTGAGCCATACCGTGTCTGTCGTAACTAGTGAACTCTTAGTGCAGAAGCAGCCATAGACAGGAAATAAACAGATAAACAAATAGATGATGCACCTGTCTTCTAATAAAGATTTATTTACAAAACCACGTAGCTGGCCATAGTTTACTGTCCTTGACTTAAACATAAATGTAATTAGCATGGGTTTTTTAAATCTAATTTTTCAAGAAAAGTCAGATCCAGTGACTTCGTCACACGGTGTCCCACAGAGAAGTGGCTGGGCTGTGTAGCCGCTCCTATGGGCAGGGATGTGTTCTCCAGCCTCCACGGTCACGTGTAGGCATGGGTGTTTTTCCACCCTGGGGTGGAAGAAAATAGTTGGTGACGTTAAAGTGATGAATTTGACTTGGCACAGCTAAAACCACAAATATTTGCGATCACATGTTAATATCTGGATATTGTCTGCTTGGCTAGAATCATCCAGACTCTCCCACATGGCTTTTTATGATTGTGAATAGAATTCAAACCACAGTGTCCAGTTTCATGGCTCATCACCCTTCTGTGGTGGCGTCCAGCAGAGCCTCTTTTAAGGGAAGAATACAGCCTCGTTCCTGTCTCCCTGCAGGCGTTGGTGGGAAGAAGGGGTCTGTGGAGAAGTGCCCGGTGTGCAAGGGGCGAGGGATGCAGATTCACATCCAGCAAATTGGGCCGGGCATGGTGCAGCAGATCCAGACCATGTGCATCGAGTGCAAGGGCCAGGGCGAGCGCATCAACCCCAAGGACCGCTGCGAAAGCTGCAACGGTGCCAAGGTCATCCGAGAGAAGAAGATTATCGAGGTACACGTGGAGAAAGGTGAGGCAGTGCAGCACGAGCACCCCAGGCTGGCAGAAGTGCCCCTCAGGTGCTGAGTATGGAGCACGCAGGTTAGGTATCAGGGAGAGGAGCCACAGCACAGCTGGAGTTTAGATACCCTTAGTGTGGGCCATCAATTCTTCCAATCCAAAGCAATTTCTTGTTAAGGTTTTCCAATGCTCCAGAAGTCACTTGACCTTGATTTTGGTTAATTGCCCTCGCTTGCAATTCTCAAGCCATCCTTTAGAGTCATTTGGAGTGCTCTTGCTAGTGGCTTTTATCATGCATTGGCTGTGAGAGCTCATGTACATCTTCACAGCTGTGCGTCCCTTTCCTCCACAAATTTCCCCTCTGTTGCAGCAGATTCTCCCAAATCCAGCACCTTCCCCCTGCTATTCATTTTGCCTAGGGGCATCATTTTAAGGGCTTTTCCCCTCTTAGCTATTCCCCTGATTATTTTGTATCTTTCTAATCCAGAGAATATATTTTAGGTGAGAGATGAGACCAAAGTACACAGTTCAGTACGCAAACCAGCACAAAGGTTGAGGGACTTGGCCCTGTGCGCGGGTGCACAGAGACTTGTTAGAGCACTGCTTGTGCACCAGCAAGGGGACGTGTGTTCACAGCACGCTGTCAGCTGTGGTGTCGGGGCCTGGCAGACAGTGCACGGTCGCATGGTGCTCGAGGCGGAGCCTTGTTTCCCATTCTCCCTGCTGTACGTTTGGCTGAGGACCCGGGATATGTGGAGGGGAGTAGGCCTCTTTGTCAGTGGTATTCCTAGCCACCTCTCCCAGCCCCAGGCCTGCACAAAGTTGGGGGGTTTGATGAGTAAAGAACCCCCCAAAGGGCTCTGTGAGCCTTCTTCAAAAACTTTGTTGAAAGTATGGTTTTTAAGAGAAATGGCTAATCAGAAAGGGATGATGTTTCATAGGTATGAAAGATGGGCAAAAGATACTATTTCATGGAGAAGGAGATCAGGAGCCCGAGCTGGAGCCTGGTGATGTCATAATTGTGCTTGATCAGAAGGATCATAGTGTCTTTCAGAGACGAGGCCATGACTTGATCATGAAAATGAAAATTCAGCTTTCTGAAGCCCTTTGTGGCTTCAAGAAGACGATAAAAACACTGGATGATCGAGTCCTTGTTATTACATCTAAATCAGGTAATGTTTCAAATGTGTGTTTCGTTGTAGTTCTTCTGTGTGTTTGGCCTGATGATCCTGGCAACTTAACCTTGGTTTCACATTCAAGTTAGCGTGACTTGATTTTTTGTAAATTTAAAGTCATCAGTAGAGACTCGAGAATTTTGTCAATTTCTTTTATAGTCTGCTTGAAAAAAAATTCAGTTGGAATCTATGGGGATCTAAAATTTTACCTGGAACCTGCCAATCTGACTTAAAATTTTTAAAAAATTAACTTTTGTGTAATAAAACACAGCTGATAATAGGTGGTTTTTTTCCCTATCACATGGTGATCTGTGCTGATTCATCCACATTCCTCTAGCCTCTGTGTTGTCGATTACATATGAGACGTTTTAAAATAGAATATTCCTGAAAAAAGGCATCGCCTGCCAGCTTACCCTTGGTGGCATCTAGAGAACTGCTTATCTGCACGCGTGCACAGGAGCTGGAGGGAGCTGCCTGTGAACCAGAAGGATTCTCACGGGCTTGAGAGTTCAGCCTGCCAGCACGTGTCTAGATGCCGGGCTCCCAGCTCCCAGGAGGGCTAATGCTCACTGCAGCTAGGGCCTCAGAGCACCTGCCTGGAAGGGGCCATGGGGAGAGGGGAGAGAGACCAGGCTGGGACGCTCAACTTGAAGCTGCCTGTGAATAGCACTTCAGGTCAGTTGTCCATGTCAAAGAGTGTCCAGATGGGTGCAGTGGTGGCTGAGCCACCCAGATGTTCTTGACCCCCATCACTGGCCATGAGCAGTGCTGTTCTGGTCCCCTCGCTGGGCACAGAGTTATTGGGAAGTCTGACTTTTCACGTGGGCATCTGAGATTTAAAGCTAGATGGGATGGGTTCAGGGCTGGGCTTGGAGGTAACCAGCGAGTGAGCCTATCCAGCAGCAGTGGAAATAATCAAGACCCTGCAGTCCAGTGGGGTGAGCCACCTGGTCTCCCCAACCACCTTCCGGGCCTTTCTTCCTCTGTATCCATTTCTCTCTTCCCTTTTCTGGCCTGTTCTCTTTCTCTGCCACTTTCCTCTTTGGCTTTTTCTGTTTCTTCCTTTTCTGAGTATAAATGAAATGGAATTATATATCCCAGTCTTGATCAGAGGTTTTCTTTTGTCTTTTACATTTTGAAACAATTTCAAATTTAAGAAAAAGTTGTGAAAATAAAAGTAGCACGAGGACCACCGATACATGGTTTGCCTGTTGTTAAAATCTTAGCATTTGATTTTTTGTTCTGTTTGCATATAGATATACTTAAGGATTGAGGAAAAGCACTGCCCTATAATACAAATATCCATGAAAAACTTAAATACAACATCTTCCTTTAGATTCCATTTGTAAGCCTCCCAAGGTACCCAATTCCTCCTCTCACTTGTGTAGGAAAGTTTGAGGTTGTAACAAAGCCCTAGGTTGTGAGTGGGTGTGTGCCCAAGACCCCTGGTATCATGTCCAGTGTCCCCTAACATTACCTCAACCCTTATTCCAGCCCTTCTGGAAATAGGAGCTGGGTGGCATCTTTGGGATGCTGTGTGACTTCTTTGGGAAAGCTCATCCTTGGCCGAGCTCCCTGGAGCTGGGGCCTGTGCCATGGGATGGGAGCCCAGGGCTCCTTGCTGTCTCCCAACTAATCCCAGCCACAAGGACAGGAGAGAGGAGGCGAGCCCCAGAGGGAGAAAGTGGTGAACCCTGAGAAACCCATTTCTTTGCTTAGTTACAAGGAGGGCAGGGTGTCCGGGAAACCTCCTGCTGGAGATTTCGCTTGTTTTTTCTTTTTGCCCATTTATCTTTTTTTTTTTTTTTTTTTTTGAGTCCTCTCCTTTTCTTTTCAGCTCTTCTTCTGTTGTTTTGGCTTATTTCTCTTTCCTTCATTTCCTCTTCCTTCTTTTCCTATTGTACTGCCTTCCTCGCTAGAGCCCCTTAGGCTGTCTTGAAAATGGCTGAGAATGAGGAGATGAGAGAAAAAAGTGCCTTAAGAGCTTCAGCAGGTTGTGATCCCCCTGACTGAAGGTGGAGCTGTACCTCACAGAAGAGTCAAAAGTCATCCTCTTTTCCCTGTCTTACATGTGGTTGTCCATACTTGGTCCCAGGGTTTCCTTGCCCTCAGAGAGTTAAAGCAGAAGCCTGAGGAGCTGTGCTGAGAGCAATAACAAGTGACACCTGATAGGAACAGAGAGACAGAAAGCCATTTAAAAACAAAATGAAAACCATGACAAGCCCAGTAGCATGGGGCTGTTTGGCTAAGGCTGCCATCAGCAGCTCTAAGGGCCCTGTGTAAGCCACACAGCCCTGTGCTGAATGACCCTCAAGAAGAGAGTCCTCCACCTGCTTTATTTTGAAAAATTCCCATGAGATACTTCAAAAGATCTCCTCTGGAGAGCATTCATCCAGGAGAGTGGGATGCTGAATAAATAAGTGTTTGCCCCCACCCCCCGTTCATATTTTTCCTGGGTATTTATTTCTTTACCCATTTTCATTACTGAGCTGAAAGGCATACTTAAAAAAAAAAAACCCTTTTATCTCTCTTCATATTTGGAAGGAAAAAATATTTTAAAATTTGGGATGAACCAAGTGCTCTGGTGGAGAAGGAAATGGCACCCCACTCTAGTACTCTTGCTTGGAGAATCCCAGGGACAGGGGAGCCTGGTGGGCTGCCGTCTATGGGGTTGCACAGTCGGACATGACTGAAGTGACTTAGCAGCAGCAGCAAGTGCTCTGTGGGTGCTGAACTCCCATGATACCTTCTGAAAAAGTGTAGAAACGTAAGACCCAGCGAGTGCAAGCCGGGCCAGCTCCGGCCCATGGGTGTGTGAGGAGACCTCTGTGCCTTTTGAGCTCCCTACCAAGGAGGCTAGCTCTCCTGCTGGGCTCCTTCGAGGCCGATTCCTGCTCCAAGCTCTGCTGGAGTCTGAGGAGGAGAATCTCCTCCCACTCATGGGAAAGTCATTTTGTAATATCTGAAGAGGCAGGCTAACATAATAGCACTGTTTTCCCAAACTGAGTGTTGATTCCTAGTTCACGTTTTTAAACCTGCTTTATGATGGAGGCTCCAGCCCCTTCTCCTTGGATACACTGCAGGAGCCCAGCACATGGATCAGAGAGTGTTCCACTTCCACCCTCCTCTCATCCCCTTTGCCCAGCCAGTTCCTCTGACAGGGATCATTCTGGCTGGGACCAGCTTTCTAGTCAGATGCTCCATGACCCCTGCCTTAGCCTGCTGCCGTGAGGGTGCTCGGGCCTGCCCCAGGCTCCAGGCCATTGTCCATCTTCCTATTTCATAAGTAAACCTTTTTTGTGTGTGTGTGTGACAGGTGAGGTGATAAAGCATGGGGACCTGAAATGTGTACGTAATGAAGGAATGCCGATCTACAAATCACCTCTGGAGAAAGGGATTCTGATCATACAGTTTTTAGTAAGTACGTGTGTGTGTGTGTGTGTGTGTGTGTGTGTGTGTGTGTGAAAGGGATTCTGATACAGTTTTTAGTAAGTACGTGTGTGTGTGTGTGTGTGTGTGTGTGTGTGTGTGTGTGTGTGTGTGTGTGTGTGTTATTCCCATGGGACATAAAATCAAATGCCTTAATTGGGAAGGGAAGAAACAACTTTTTCCCACCTCACTCTTTACAGGTTATTTTTCCTGAAAAACACTGGCTTCCCCAAGACAAGCTTTCCCAGCTGGAAGCTCTGCTCCCACCTCGACAGAAAGTCAGGATTACAGAGGACATGGATCAGGTGGAGCTGAAGGAATTTAATCCCAACGAGCAGAACTGGCGCCAGCACAGGGAGGCCTATGAAGAGGACGATGACGGGCCGCGGGCTGGAGTGCAGTGCCAGACGGCATGACGCGGCCCCGTACAGCGTGGCCTGGCGGGACTAGCACATCATGAATGTAAAGTTGGCACAATGAAAAATGGCATCGCTTTAATGGCCTCGTGTTTGGGGAGTCCTGTGTATGTGTTCAGCATTCTCAACTGCTGAGTGTCTTTTGGTTTTTCTTTTGTTTTTCTTTTGGTTGTAACTTAAGTTATAGCTTAATTTATATTTAAATGTTTTAAGTGTAAATCACTAGTCTGCATATGGAATCTGTTTATTTACATTTTCAGGATGTTTTTGAGATGCCAGTGAACGCACTGACACTTTGTGCTTCTAGTGGCTTTGCCATAATTCAGTTCCACCAATAAAGCACAGCCCAGACAGGAGCACTCAGCCCCCGAGCAAACCTCCAGGCGCGAAGTGGGTGACCTGGCCCATGTCCAGCTCTGCAGTTTCTTCCCCTCCGCACCTGCCTCCCAAGGCAAAGTTACGGAGGGCATGATCTCAGGGCTGCTAATGTGACATTTCCAAATCTAGATTCTAGATGGTTCTCCTCAAGAATAAAAGCACATCTGTGGGCTGGATTTGGCTGCAGTGCCTGGCTCACACTGAGTGGGCTGCAGGGCCAACTTGGTTCCTACTGTTTTATGCCCTTGAGTGTTTGGCGTGGGGTGGGTCTGATCATCTCTCTTGGAAGCTTCCTGAGCCTTCCAGGCCTTGTGCTGAGGACAAACAAGTGTTTTAAATGAAACACTGATGATACTTTTGCCTGCGACCCCTGCACCTTGCCTTTTGTTTTCTGTTGACAGCGTTTGCAGTGCTGTTCCACCAAAGTGCTTACTTGTAAAGAAAATGAAACCATCCACATCCCCAGCAGCCTTAGTGCAGCAACAGAAGCCGTGGGAGATGCTGGTGACTCAGCCCCGTGGCACAGCCAGTTTTCCTGCCTGCCCAGTTATCCTGGATGACTTGAGGCTCTGGAAAGGCAGGGGACATCTCAGTGTTTTCCACCTCTTTCTCCCAGATTCAGCTCCCTTCCAAAGGATGGATGGTTCATCTCCTTGCACAGCCATATCACAAAGGGCTTCCTGCTCAAGGGATAAAGTTTCAGCGAGAACTTAAAAGTTCTACTCTGGACCGCAGTCTGTATGGGCTACCACTGTAAATGATAACTTGTTTGGAAAGATTATTTACTTGTTTACTCCTGGCAGGTAGACTACAATATAAATTTAGATTCCTCAACCTTCAGCTATTACTGCTCCTTTCCTTTGCATAACAGTCACAAAGAAAAACTGCTGCCTTCTCAGCTGCTGGGTTAAAGCAGAGGCCACTTTTCAGATCCACCCTTACTTAGTCATACAGTACCTGCAAGTCTGACTCAGACCAGGGACCTCCCCAGGAGGGCCAAAGGGCAGATCAGACCCACGGCAGGTAGGTTCAGCGGATGGACCCCACTCTAGCAGAACACTGCTGGCTGGTGGATGGACATAATTTACTCAAGAAAGGTACAGAAGGAGCCTGCCTGTCCCACTGTGACCATTAGTCAGGAAAGAAAGAAAATCTACTCTTCCAGCTAAGCCTGTAAGAAAATCAGTTTACAAATGGACCACAACTCCAGGGTGTTCTGTTTCTGTGCTATGACTTCCTAAATTATTGCCAGAAAACTACTGTAGTTGATGATAAGGCAAAATTGCATTCAGCTCCTTGTCATGTAAATGGGATCTGGAGGGTGTTGCTTAAAATTTATTCCACCTGTACATTTGTCACTTTAAAATTAAAACTGAGCTGGTATGAGACAGCTGGTTTTGTTTTTATTTATTTACTTTTATTTCCAATGACTAGGGCTAAGGTGCAAGTTTGCCTCCTTTGGTTGATAAACTGGAATGAAGTTTCTGCTCTCATGGAGCTTATATTTGGGGTGGGGGTAAATTCATCAGGCAGTGATGACTGCAGTGACGAATGAGAATAACGGGAAAGGGGCGAGGGGAAGGCCTCTTACTGGGAGCGGATACCTGAGAACAACCTGAGACCAGCGAGACCTGTGGAAGTCTGAGGAAGGCAGAGGAAATGGCCAGGGCTGTGTGGATATGATCTCGGGTGTTCTCAGGCTGCAGCATCTTGAAGTGGGGCTTGGGTTCTCAGAGATTGAGGTCAGGTCACGCAGGGAGAGCACCAAATCCTAACCACTGGACCAGAGGTCAATGCAAGGGGCCCTGGCCCTTTGGCTTTGCAGAAAAGAATTTCCACAAAGGCAAAAAACAGTAAGGCAAGTAAAAAGGTGGTGGTGGGGGGAGAAGTACAGTACGTGTAGATAGATAGATACATGGGCAGACTCAGAGAAGAGTCCCTGAGTCACACTCTCCGGACGGTCTGAATGCCTTTTAAGGGGCATTTTTCTGGGTTTCCTTTGGCCAGTCATTTGGAGTTGCCCGGTTCACAGTCCATATTTGGTGTATCTCAGGATCTTCCTCTATGTGTGTGCACACATCTCTTAGCCAAGATGGATTCTACTGAAGAGGCCTATGGGTACAACATCCCTTGACATCCCTCCCCTTTGACCTCCAAGGAGCCTTTCTGTGCATGTGTGGTCAGGGAGGTCGCCTGACTTGGAGAATGAGAAATATGTGGTATGACCAGGGCCCAGATTCCTCCCTTAATTATCCTGCTCTTCTTGTCTTGGGAGTTTCAGTCCACAGGGAATGAACCTCCAATTGCTTTACTCTGGTTGGGGGCCTGTCTACTTCTTGCTTCAGTTATAGGAAGGTGAACAAGGCAGAGGCAGGAGAGAGAAGAGAGGACGGGCTTGATTTAAGGGTTGTGGGGAGTCTGGAGGGAAAGCACGGGACCTGACATGAAGCATATGAAGTTACCATCAGTAAAAAGCAACAAACTTCGGAGTGTTAGCTACTTACACCTTTCCTGTTACGCGCAGACCATGTCTCAAGTGGGCCACTGAGAAAACTGAGGTATAGGAGCTCTGGGATAACTGAAGCAGGGCTGGAGGTCAACCAGAGTAGGTACAGGCTTGAGCCTGTAAACACTATTAAGGCAGCAATACCCACCAGCAGGTTACAGGCTTCTCTAAAATTAACAGGGTGAAAAAGAGTGTGGCACGGGGCATTTTTAATCTACCAAATAGAAGAATGCTCAGACAGGACTAAAGAATGTTCCCACCCAGTCAAATAACCTGTTTCTTTCGGGATCACATTCTAAAATAGATTAGCTTCCTATCACAGCCTCTGCATGGCTCATCCCCTGGAAGGGTGAGCCTAAATTTCTATCCTGGCAGGTTTAGTACATGCCTGGATGTCCTCTTTCCTGAGGCAATACTCACTGTCACAGAATGACGGCAACTCCTCTTACTGCTCTATTAGTAACAGGGCAAATGAGACAGAAGCTTGTTGAAGAACATAAGTGTTTGTACTAAGAACACTTTATGTTAAACTATGAATGACATTTCCAATAAAACATGAAAAGATTTATATATCTACAAAATTTGTTTTTGATAAACTTTTTAATAAATGCTATATTAACAAGCTAGAAAGGTAAGGAATGTCATAATCAATCTATACGTTCTCTCTGCAGCATTAGCCTGGAAAATGTTGATGTTTAAATGGGACAATCATAGATGTGAATTTCCTGGTCATCTCCAACAGACACAATTTTTGAGCCATTTCCATTGTATTTTACTCCCCAGACCTGTAAATAAAAAGAGAAAAAGTTCTACTAACACCTTTATTCTTTAGGAACAAATACCCTTACCCTACTCTCATTATACTGAATCCAGAAAAACAAGAGGATGAGGATGTTCTCATGCTTTCTCAACAGTGAGAATGGGCTTTTCCTTTAATCAGGCAGCTTCTATTACTACTGTTTAATTATCATCACACTCACCTCCCAACTCCAGATAATTCATTTCTAAACATAAATCAAGGTATTCACAAACCTTTCAAAGATTCACAATTGAGGAAGTGACCTAATGTTGTGAAGATGGAACCCACGAGGGACCAGCACGGGTTCTCAGGTCTCCAGGAAGGAAAAGGCCCCACAGCTACCCTGAGGTCACTGCCTACAGGGATAATTGCAAACTGTGCTCCTCGTCCACCTCCTTGTGCCCACAACCTACCTCAGTAATTCTCACTCTCTTATTAGAGGCCTATGAAAGCTGCCTGTCCCCAGGAGCTAGATAACCTGATGTTGCAAGTCACTGATTTCATTTGCTACATGTTGAATTAACACATTCACACCTCCTTCCCAGACAGAACTGATGTGGTAGGAGTTTCATCAGGTCAAGCCTGTCACTCTATCCCTGAGGTGGGTGTTCTAGCCCTCACTTCAGCGCTGTGAGCGGGCCAGGTGATGGCTTTATATCCACTCCAAATGTCTTCCTCTGAGGACCGTACCACACACTGACTCTCTCACAGAAAGCAACACAGCCCGCCAGGACTTCCTTCCTGAGTACAATGTTTAAATCTAGGAGGGAAATGTCAAGGTTAAATCCTCTCAACTTCATTGGCAACAATGTTAAGATTAAGTGTAAAAAAGCATGAACATTTGTTAACTTTAAAATGCATTCCAAAGAGATTCTATGAGACCATCCTAAGAACATACAAAATACATAATTAATAAAAGATGACTTTATACTGCCATGGTATTTTGTTTTTTATACTGCTTCCCCAAGACCCTTCTCTTCAAAAGTGGTTGGAACTAGCAGTGCTAGTCGCACCTGAAGCTTGGGACAGAAACTCAGGCGCAGGCCAGACCTACTGAATCTGTATTGTTACCAGATCCCCAGGGTACATTAAAGACTCAGAAGCCCTGCCCTAGAATGCCTTAACATGTCACATTCTCACAGGAAGACTCCTGTGAGAAGACAGCCTCTTTTTCCTAATTTAAAGGCTGAAATAAAACTTACCAATATCCTTAAAGTCAAACAACCTATTAAGAATTTCTGGCTTCAAATATATTCAAAGGAAAAAAAAAATCACATCACTTCTTTGGGCAGCTCCAGAAGAGAAAGTGACAGCTGTGGGATGGAATGGAAACTCCTGAGGAAGCAGGTCCTTCCCGAGACAGCCACGGCCCAGCTGTACCCAGAAAAAGGCCCAGGCATGCCCTAGGCATTGCTGCAACATGTTTCAAAGAAGTCATTCAAAGGCTGTGCAGCTAGTGCAAGTTTTTCGGTCTACCCATATCATGGGTACATATCATGCCTTGTGGGTTTCCAGGCTGACAACACATCCCCAGCCTCTGCACCACAGAGTGTCCACTGGAACACGGGCTGGATGGACATCCAAGCAATCAGAGCGGCTCAGCTCTGAGGGTCATCCAATCTTGACAACCTCAGCAGGGAGGTTAGGAAAATGAGTGAGTTTTGGCTTAGCAGTCAGACAATGCTAGCAATTCAAAGACAAAGGAATTTAAATGTTAATTATGCCATACCTGATCCTGGTGATCAAAGAAGGTGTGAACACAAGTCCTCGTTCCAACATCCCAAACTTTAACACTTTTGTCAGATGAACTATTTTAAAAAAGGAAACATCAGTAGCAGAAAACTTTTCAGACCGGTGTGAAGTTGGAAAGAATCTGACCAAAAATTCCACACTCCTTGACTCAACCTACCTAGAGGCCCCCTTGGTGCGTGTGTGCACAAGCGGCTGACCTGGTCCCCAAAAGGTGGTCAAGAATGTTGGCACAACTGGCTGGCATTCCCCACTCACAGAGCAGCTATTTCCCCAAACTTCTGATCTGCTTGGCCCTCATATTAAACATCCTTGTCAGGAGTCTCGGATGAGAGGCTCCCTCTGGACGGGAGGGAGACTGGTTAAAGCTTCAAAATAAAGGTTCTCAGAGTCTTCTATAAGCCTCTGTGCAGTGCTATTAAGCCATCCACCTCCTGTTTTTCAACTATCTTGGCCATCCTGGGCCTAAACAACATTGGGGTCTCAAAGCATAACATTTTACAGATGTTCATATCTATAATTACTATCGGAACACAGGTATCCTTATAAGGGATACCTACCTACTGTAGGTAGAGGCCCAGATTTATAAGGAAGAAATAAGAACTGAGTTGCTCAAAAGCATCCATCTTTGTTCCAGCTAAGAACAATTAACTTGACAATTTAAAAAACACTGCAGGAAACAAAGGCTACCTGAATGAGAAAAGGGTCACACCATCTTCAAATTTTAAGGCAATTCATACAAGAGGACCATCTTCATCTTCCTAACATTTTAGGAACTGATAAGAGTCATAAGTACCTGGAAACAAAGTGTGTGTCATCAGGACAAAATGCAACATTCAGCACCCAGGATGCGTGGCCACTCAATGTGCCAGCCAAGTTGGCATGTTGTCTGAAATGGGAAAGTTTCAAATAAAATGGAGACATTAACTTTTGGAATATAATCACTGAAACGGAAGGTGTACTGTGCCCATTTAATTGGACCAAATCTGCTATCCTTGAAATGACAGTATTAACATAGACATTCTCTTTTCACTAAAGTAGCATCACATACTGAAGAAACAAAATCTTCAATAGCATTAACCCCAAATATGTCAAGCCTACAAGAGCCAAAAACAGGATCCTAAACAAGCAGAGTTTAGTAGTTCAAAATAAAGAAGGCTCAGCAAGCCAATTCCTAAGGTGAGGAAACAGAACCAGCAGGCAAATAGCCATCTCAAGAGCAGCTGCAGGTTCTGACCCCTGCCCACCTAGCGTCCTTTCCATGCGGAGCCAGTGCCTGTGTCTATGGAAGGTATCAAAACGTGTTCTTTTACAACAGGTGTGACTTGGACAGACCATTTTTAACTTAACCAAGAATAAGACAGGTCTAATGACTATAGTCATTTTCACTTTTTAAAAAAGTGAAATCAAATCACCTATGGCAGGAGAACAATCCTAAGACCTGACTAAGGTCAGCAGTTTCACCCCTGAATCCAGTGGAGTAGAGCAGACCCCAGTTAAGCGGAGAGGTGGCCTCAGTAGAAAGCTGGGGGACCATGAGAAGGTAGAAGTCCCAGGTGTTCATTCAGTAACAGCACCTTGGCCAAACCACCACCTCAGCTTGGGTTCCTCATCTGCAATATGACTGGGACCTTAACCTGTGCTACCTCACCGGTAGTTGGGAAGATCATGAAACTGTAACAGTGAAAGCCTTATTAAAGAGAGCTGAACACTTAAGAAACTGCTAGTATTTATACTGGCCCTGCTGTTGACAAGCAAGCACAACTTGAGACAGGCATCTTCTCTTGGCCCCTAACAGCTCGTTCAGCTCTAACTCCAGAAACTACATTTCTAATTCCATGTCTATTTGACAACTTTCTCTTGTCCAAAATCTCCCAAGTTTAAACTCCTGCAAAACTCTCATAGGCCCACAAAGTAACATGCACGTGGATGGTCATGGTGTGGCACCCATCGCTGGGGCACAGAGAAGGGTAAGGGATGCACCCAGTGGATCAGAATGCCACATTTGGAAGCCAGAAGCCAGGCACAGATTGCAGTACTGAGTCAAAGAATCAGGGACACACATCACACACCTTATAGGGGAGACCTCAGTGGGGAACAGGGTGGGGACTGAGAAATAAAGGAGAAAAGGAAAAGAGAAAGGGCCCGTGCACAGGCTTACAATGGAAGTGAGCTGTCAACTGAAGATTAGCTAACTCACCTTTATACCTGCAGTCAAAAACCACCAACAAAAAAGCTCCCTTATCTAGACCTGCTGTAAGCTGGCTTATAAACAGACAACTCCCCAACTAGGGCAGAAGAATGACTTCTAGAACATCACACCCTCAGAAAACAAATGTTCTAATTTTTTCATCATTACTTCAAGCTAGCTACAGCCCATGGCTCCATCTGTTCATCTGTACACTACTCACCTGTCTAAAAAAATTTAAAACCAGTGTGCCCCACAAGAGACAGGATGCTGGAAAAGAAGTAGCAAGTAGCTGATTCTAGTTGGTAATCCACGCACGTCTTCCTCTGTTAACATCCTAAGCTCAAAGCAGGGACAGGACCTGAACACATGTCTTTCCTAGACATAAAGAGGGAGCAGCTCACTTGCTAGGGCTCCTCCTAGTGATAAGAGACAAAACAGGCCTTGACATTAAGAGAGAAGTGTTGAATCCCAACAGGTAACTTACACATCATAGATCTTGATGTAGCCATCATCTGAAGCAGTGACAAGGAGCTGTGAATCCGGGGAAAAAGTCAAGGATCGAATGGGCATAGCATGGCCTGAAATTAACAAAGACCCTTGTTAAGCTGGAGAATCACTGTCTCCTATCTCCTCATATAGGTTTCCATGAACTATGTCATCTTTAATGGCTGTTAAGTCACTGAGTTGCACTGCTCAGTGCTTCAGTCAGAGGCGAGCTACAGACTGGACCCTTCTTCCTAATGCTCTAGAAACATGTACAAAACGCAAGCCCCTCCTCCTGGGAGTCACTACTCCTCAGATCCCTTCCCTGACCAACTGGACCTCAGGATACATTGCTTAGACAAAACTCCTCTGCCCCTACAGATATGGCCAAACATGGAAATATGCATTGTTTCTGATTTGTATGTTGAACAAACAGGATGCTAGTTCCCTACCAAATCCTTGTTGTAGGGTAAAGGATGCACTGAAGAGGCCTCCCTCCAGCCCTTCCCCTGTCCTAGTACCCCATCCCCCTGCCCAGCGGTCACCAGCACACAGTGGGCACAGAACTTTCATTTACCTTCAAACTATTGACAAAAAGGGGCTATTTTCCAATCATAAAGTTCTTTAGAGCCAAACATAACAGAAATATGACACTCATGTAGCTAGGATATATTAACACATAAATAAAAAGTAAGCCTGTTCACCAAAATAAGCATTTAAAACACTGGTACAAAAACTAATATGTCTAGGTTATAACTACAGTGACAAATGGAGAAGGCAATGGCACCCCACTCCAGTACTCTTGCCTGGAAAATCCCATGGACTGAGGAGCCTGGTGGGCTGCAGTCCATGGGGTCGCTAGGAGTCGGACACGACTGAGTGACTTCACTTTCACTTTTCACTTTCATGCACTGGAGAAGGAAATGGCAACCCACTCCAGTGTTCTTGCCTGGAGAATCCCAGGGATGGAGGAGCCTGGTGGGCTGCCATCTATGGGGTCACACAGAGTCGGACACGACTGAAGTGACTTAGCAGCAGCAGCAGCACAGTGACAAAAGTGAACCTTACAGGCATTTCAGATTTCCAACTGACAGTGATGTTCTGCAAATCTAAGGCTCATTTGCTATTTAGTAGCATTTTAATAAAAGAGTAAGTCTTCCTTTGTGATCTGATAACCCAGTTTGCACAAAATGATGAACCACACCTTCCAGCGTATGCAGAAGTTTCCCAGTTGCAATATCAAAAATATTGATGATTCCGTCTATGGCTCCACTGGCCAGGTATTTCCCATCAGGACTCTGTAGAGAACATATGAAAATCATTTGAAACTCCATGTTGTTAAGCCATCCCCTCTCAAACACAAGTAATCTGCTGGTTCCAGGTCTAACTGGCTGACTGGCAAACAAAGCCAGCAGCTTCCTAGTGAGACTAATGCAGAATGTTTATCAAGGAATACAACAGGCTAGAAGAGGAAACTGAAAGAATCAGATAGAAACAAAGCAATATTTCCTTACATATGCAATACTAAGAATGAATTTTCCTCTTGTGTCCAAAGAATACTCCTTTTTCCCACTTTCCACACCAAAAATGTTCACTTTTCCCACGTGAGTTCCTGTGGCCAGATACTGAGAATCAGGAGAAAAGGCCAAAGTCCAGGCATCCACTGAACAGAAAAAAAGGAAAAACTATAGTGAGAAAAGATCTGACCTTAATTTTAAAAACTTTAAAGCTTTAGCAAAAGATACATGTTTTAAAATTGGAGGAATAGTGTCCTGATTCATAACAGGACATTGTAAAGATATTAATTGTATTAATATGGACATAACATGGCCTGAAATTCACAGAGACCCTTGTCAAGCTGGAGAATCACTGTCTCTTATCTCCTTATACAGGTTTCCATGAACTATGTCATCTTTAATGGCTGTTAAGTCACTGAATTGCACTGCTCAGGTGCTTCAGTCAGAAGCCCAACATTAATATGCCCAACATTAATATGCTGTAAAGATATTAATTCTATACCAATTTAATGTAAGGGTTTCTTAACTTTTCACTAAAAATGTAGACAGACAGAACAATACAAAATGTTAGCAAGGGTGTCAGTTCAGTTCAGTCACTCAGTCGTGTCTGCCTCTTTGCGACTCCATGTACCGCAGCACGCTAGGCCTCCCTGTCCATCACCAACTCCCGGAGTCCACCCAAACCCATGTCCATTGAGTCGATGATGCCATCCAACCATCTCATCCTCTGTCGTCCCCTTCTCCTGCCCTCAATCTTTCCCAGCATCAGGGTCTTTTCCAATGAGTCAGCTCTTCGCATCAGGCGGCCAAAGTATTGGAGTTTCAGCCTCAACATCAGTCCCTCCAATGAACACTCAGAACTGATTTCCTTTAGGATGGACTGGTTGGATCTCCTTGCAGTCCAAGGGACTCTCAAGAGTCTTCTCCAACACCACAGTTCAAAAGCATCAATTCTTCGGCACTCAGCTTTCTTTATAGTCCAACTTTCACATCCATACATGACCACTGGAAAAATCATAGCCTTGACTAGATGGACCTTTGTTGGCAAAGTAATGTCTCTGCTTTTGAATATGCTATCTAGGTTGGTCATAACTTTCCTTCCAAGGAGTAAGCGTCTTTTAATTTCATTGCTGCAATCGCCATCTGCAGTGATTTTGGAGCCCAGAAAAATAAAGTCAGCCACTGTTTTCCCATCTATCTGCCATGAAGTGATGGGACTGGATGCCATGATCTTAGTTTTCTGATGTTGAGCTTTAAGCCAACTTTTTCACTCTCCTCTTTCACTTTCATCAAGAAGCTCTTTAGTTCTTCTTCACTTTCTGCCATAAGGGTGGTGTCATCTGCATATCTGAGGTTATTGATATTTCTCCTGGCAATCTTGATTTTAGCTCGAGCTACCCTGCATCCAAGGTAAGGAGCAGCGGCTGAGCTTTCTAGAGCAGCCGTGAAGACAGACCCTGCGTCCAAGGTAAGAGAAACCCAGCTAAGATGGTAGGCACTGAGAGAGAGGATCAGGGGGCAGACAGACTGAAACTACAGTCACGGACAACTAGCCAATCTGATCACATGGACCACAGACTTGTCTAACTCAGTGAAACTAAACCATGCCATATGGGGCCACCCAAGATGGATGGGTCATGGTGGAGCGGTCTGACAGAATGTGGTCCACTGGAGAAGGGAATGGCAAACCACTTCAGTATTCTTGCCTTGAGAACCCCATGAACAGTATGAAAAGACAGAAAGATAGGACACTGAAAGATGAACTCCCCAGGTCAGTAGGTGCCCAATATGCTACTGGAGATCAGTGGAGAAATAACTCCAGAAAGAATGAAGGGATGGAGCCAAACAAAAACAACACCCAGTTGTGAATGGGACTGGTGATAGAAGCAAGATTCAATGCTGTAAAGAGCAATATTGCATAAGAACCTGGAATGTTAGGTCCATGAATCAAGGCAAATTGGAAGTGGTCAAATAGGAGATGACAAGAGTGAACATCGACATTCTAGGAATCAGTGAACTAAGATGGGCTGGAATGGGTGAATTGAACTCAGATGACCATTATATCTACTACTCTGGGCAGGAATCCCTTAGGAGAAATGGAGTAGCCATCATGGTCAACAAAAGAGTCTGAAATGCAGTACTTGAATGCAATCTCAAAAATGACAGAATGATCTCTGTTCGTTTCCAAGGCAAACCATTCACTATCACGGTAATTCAAGTCTATGCCCTGACCAGTAATGCCGAAGAAGCTGAAGTTGAACAGTTCTATGAAGACCTACAAGACCTTCTAGAACTAACACCCAAAAAAGATGTCCTTTTCATTATAGGGGACTGGAATGCAAAAGTAGGAAGTCAAGAAACACGTGGAGTAACAGGCAAATTTGGCCTTGGAGTACAGAATGAAGCAGGGCAAAGGCTAATAGAGTTCTGCCAAGAGAACGCACTGGTCATAGCAAACACCCTCTTCCAACAACACAAGAGAAGACTCTACACATGGACATCACCAGATGGTCAACACTGAAATCAGACTGATTATATTCTTTGCAGCCAAAGATGGATAAGCTCTATAGAGTCAGCAAAAACAAGACCGGGAGCTGACTGTTGCTTGCATCATGAACTCCTTATTGCCAAATTCAGACTGAAATTGAAGAAAGCGGAGAAAACCACTAGACCATTCAGGTTATGACCTAAATCAAATCCCTTATGACTATACAGTGGAAGTGAGAAATAGATTTAAGAGACTAGATCTGATAGACAGAGTGCCTGATGAACTATGGATGGAGGTTCATGACATTGTACAGGAGACAGGAATCAAGACCACCCCCAAGAAAAAGAAATGCAAAAAAAAAAAGCAAGGGTGTAGTGAAACCAAAATCCTCATACACTGGTGGGAATATAATAAAATGGTATAGCTACTTTGAAGAAGTGAAAACACACACCATAATACCTAGCAATTCCACTTCTAGAGAAATGGAAACACATCTTCATGAACAGAACTGAACCTGGATGCTCACAGCAGCATTATTAAGAATACTCAAAAACTGGAGAGAATCCAAATATCCATCAATTGATGAATGAATGAACAAAATGTGGAACAGCCCTATAACGGAATCCTTACTACTAAGCAATAAAAAGGAACAGACTACTGATACATACTACAACGTACATAAACCTCAAAAACATTATGCTAAAGAAAGATATGTAAGACAATACAATTTCACTTATGTGAAATCTTTCAAAAAAGCAAAACTATAGAGACAGAAAGCTGATCAGTGGTTGTCTGAGGCTGAGGGTGGGAGCACAGGTTAACTATAAATGGGCATGAGGGAACATTTGGGGGACATGGAAGTGTTCTAAAACTGAATCGGAGTGATGGCTACACAACTGTGGAAATTTACTAAAACTTGTTAAACTGTATAATGGGTTAATTTCAGAGTGTAATTATAGAGGTGAAAGTCTACCTCAATAAGCTGCAAATAAATGAAGAGGTACCAGAAATATTCTTATATAAAACTATAATATGACAAAGTATCACAAATTAGCAACAGAATAAGGACTGGGAAGAGGCATTGTTATTGTTTTTTTAATCAACTGGTTTTTAAGTTATATCACACAATCTGATTTGAAAAGTTCTATTCAGATGCTATTTCTGTATTACAGTGCTTCTGTGTAAAGGTCTCCAGACTTCTGGACAGCCTGGGTAAGCACATGTGCTTTATACTTCCATCTGGACCACTGATGATATTTCAGCATTTCTCTTTTCAGTTATGTGGGAAACTCTTCATGGGCAATCTCAAAGAGCTTTAGGAGCCTCTGGGGTCAGAGCCTAGAGAGCAAGGAACAAACCAGTTGTCCAGTGCTGGTCGAGGTCCCTTTGCCCACGGCCAGTCTTATACGGGAATGTTCCCTAAGTCCTGCCCTTCCTGTACCTGCCCAGTGCTTGTAAGATCAAAGGGAGAGGAAAGGCTCCTTCCCCAGTCACGTTCCTTACTCCTAGGGCAGGGCTCAAAGAGGTCAAGCCCTTCTCAGCCCACAGGAGAGAGGTCTCCCTGAACTTGACTCATGGCAGATAGGGGCTCCCAGCACAGATGGGTCAGTACCATATACCAGAGTGAGTTTTAAAATAAAATTCTCTTGCAAATCTTAACACACATACTCAAAGTAGTAATTAATTCACCTCTACCACTTAGGAAATACTTGTTTCAAAAAGGAAATTAACTTCAAAAGTGCTCAACCAACCAAGAAGATCTAAAAAAGCTTTTATTATAATCAATCTCTCACAAGGCTGCTTTTTAGTATCTATCTAATGACTATACCATTTATTCCAACAGGACTGTGTTCTCTTATTCCTATTATAATTAGTTGTTTACAGGAATAGTGGTTATTAGAAAATCGGATTATGATTCCTTGAAGTTTAGTAAAATCACTTTGAATTACTTTTACATTTCCCTTATTAGCTGTTTGATAATACAAAACTTTTAGTGGTGAAGGTCCTTTTCCTCAAAATGGAAGGAATTTTTATTCCTCAATTTAACCTTGCACTCTAAAATTTACTTTAACATTTGCATAATATTTATTTTAATCACTAAGTTCCACCTCATCAGTGAAGAGAGTAACTCTTCTTTACACCGGGACATCCTGAACCACCTGATGTTGAGAGGCCCCTAAGCTTGCACTTTCTTCTTCGACATCTTTGACATCAGTTTGCTGCAGCCACAGCCTGGGTGAGGCATCAGATGAAGGATCTTCCCCGTCATCTTCCCTTTCTTCTACTTCTTCCCTTTCTTCTTCAGGATCTGAGATCTTTCTCTTTCCTCCTCCTCTGTTCCTCCTCCTCTGTTCCTCCTCTCACATTCTCCAGGCATATTTTCAAGGCTGGTATAATGTAAATGTCCATTTGCCTAAATTCATTAGACCTAGACTTACTAGTTTTACCTTTAGGTGAATTCAACTGAGCTGCTCCTCAGTTGTCAGTAGCAATGCTTCATTTTATTATTTACTCAAATAACTGTTGTTTAATGGTCTGGTATAGTTTTATGAAGATTCCTATCCAAAAAAGAAAATAAATCCAATCTTATAGTCATCTCAGTATCTTTTTTCTTTCCTAACAGTAATCTTTCAATGATTACTTGCCACAACTGGAACCAACATGTAGCTTAAGATACTATTTGTCAGGAAAGGCGAGCTGGGTACAGACTTCATCCTTCTCCTTAGAACCAATCCAGCACTCATTTCTTCAACTGTGGTGTGCCCAGGGCTACAAAGCCACACAGTGTCCTTAGTGTCATGGGAGGGCTTAGGTGCCCAAGATGAAGAGGCAGCAATAGATCCACCTCTTCCTCCTCGTCTCAGCTTAACAGACTTTGTGCACTAGTTTGGGGACCCAGGTCCTCCGTAAAAGAAAACAATAGGGCAAGGACAAATGCGAAAACAATTCTATGGGGAGTCAGAATGCTTGGGTGAGTTTTTTCAAATACATATCCTGGCCCACACACCCCAAAACTGATTCAGTGGATCCAAAATAGGAACTGGACATATGTATTCAATGGACATCAGTCTGAGCAAACTCCGGGAGATAGTGAAGGACACGGAAGCCTGGCATGCTAGTCCACGAGGTCACAAAGAGTCAGACATGACCGAGCAACTGAACAACAACAACATATGTATTCCTTAAAAAGCTCCAACAATTAAGACTCAGAGATGTCAAATACTGGCACTGAGGGGAAATGAACTCAGTTTTCAGACAACACAGAGTCCTTAAAACCCTGGGAACATCATTCTTTCCAAAATAAGTACAACCTATAGAATGCTACTGAACATAGCTGGTGGGAAGCAAATCTGCTGGGGCTCTAATCCAGGGAATTACATTAAGTAAAGCGCTGAGCAGTTCTGTAATCACTCCATGGAGGGGTGTGCCAGAGAGGCACCAGGCTCTCTGTACTCCTTCCAGTCATCACCCATTCTGGCAGAACAGGCTCTGCTCATGAAAGCTATATGGTCATATACAAGTAAATACAGGGCCACAAGGAATCTGAAATGTCATGTGGCTTGTCCCATTGAAATGATTAATTCCCATTACTTCAGATGTTTATTAAGGCTAATGGACAAGACTATGCTGTCCTTCAGAACTTTAAAAAAATCGATTTGTTTCTTTAGAAGTTTCATGTATCAAGCATATACTAGAAATAGGCACTTTAATCATAATTAGTTGAGATTACCATGACATAGATCTAGGAGGACACAGTGCTTTACATTCTAGACCTCTACAAGGCAACGAGTGGATCAATTCCGAATATGGCAAACAGAGAACCTGTGGACCATTCAAACACAAGTCCACAATCCCAAGTCAGCAATTTGAAACCCAAGGGTGATAAAAACTATGAGTTTTTAGAAATAATTTTAGTACCCAAATTCACTTGGCAATAAAACTAGAACTGATATAAGGCTATTTATAGCTTATTTTTATCTCCTAGTATAAATACTCATGTTTAGTTGCTAAGATACTAGTATTTGATTAGAGTGCTGTCCCAGTCCCACTGAAGGTATTACAGAACATGCAGTTCATACACCCATATCACCAATCTCAAATCCAAAAACTTCTAAACACTAAAATACATCTCTCCCTAAAGATATCAAAAAGGGATCGTAAACCTCTAATATCCTCTCTAAGAGTAAAACTCTTACCAGGTCCTGCATCTATAGACTTTATCTGTTTGCCGTTTTCCAAGTCCCAGAGACGAATATGAGCATCAAGAGAACTGGATGCAGCAATGGGCAGGGTGTGGCTGATGTCCACAGACACCACACCCAGCTGATGGCCCTCCAGACTCCACTGTAGGTCCAGCTTCTCATCACGCCTTCAATGGGGGACAGAGAAATGGATTTCTTCACACACAACACATGGTACCTGGCATCTGAAATTCTGGGCTCCTGTAACTATGCATTATCAGAGGTCTGTGA
The DNA here is from genome assembly GCF_029407905.1 of Bubalus kerabau. NCBI lineage: Eukaryota > Metazoa > Chordata > Mammalia > Artiodactyla > Bovidae > Bubalus > Bubalus kerabau. The sequence goes on from NC_073642.1 coordinate 31,291,890, forward strand.
AATGCAGAATCAAGAGAGGAAATGAAGAGCCACAGAACACCAAACGCAGCCAACTTTTAACCACAGCATTTTTTTCTTTCAACTGTAAGGCCTTAACAGTGAATAAGAGGAAAACAAGTGAGAAAAAAAGAGCCTGCCTTTTTATACCACCATATAGCCATTGCTTTCTTGCGTAGATAATAGTCAATACTTCTCTGATTGTAACTTGGGAGCCCAGAAGAAAAACCCCAACTTCCAAGGCTGTATTGTAGAGGAAAGAGCGCTCACCATTTCCAGACTTTCACCAGGTCATCCAGGGATCCCGTGACCACTGTCTCAGAGTTTTCTTTCTTGTTTGACCCCCAGGCAACTGACCAGATGGCATCATCATGGGCTGGAACAGAAAGTCATTCATATAAAGTCTTCATGCAACTTCTAAACTGAATGTGCTAAGATAAAGCGGAAATACTGAGATTTTTACACCAATTCTGAGATTTTTGAGGCGATATCCACCTGTGTCTGCTTTACTGTTTTGCAGATGGCTTTCCCACACAGCTTTTATTAGAACAGCGGAGGCAGATAAGAATACCAGAGGTTCTGAGGAACTCGCTTGCCCCAAATCACAGGTTTACCAGGTCGGGGAGCAGTACTGGAATAGTCCAGGGTCCTTTCTACTTTAGTATGCTGTCTGACATGCATTAGATTGGAATGGCTCTCACTTGGCTAAAGTGAAATCCACCCCCCAAAAGAGATCAAACTTGTTAAGAGTAATTTCTTAAGAGATCTTTGGAAACCAGTAAGCAGGTCAACTGTAAACAGTACAGGTCCGAAAATGCACAGAGTAGGACACGACTGAGCGACTTCCCTTTCACTTTTCACTTTCATGCATTGGAGAAGGAAACGGCAACACACTCATGGACGGCGGAGCCCGGCGGGCTGCCGTCTATGGGGTCGCACTGAGTTGGACACAACTGAAGCGACTTAACAGCAGCAGCAGCAGCTACAGATAAAAATCAGAGGCTTAGAAAAGCCTAGTAGCTCACTCAAAGTCAAAAGCTACGAAGAGGCAGAGCTGGTATTCTAACCTAGAAACCTAAACTTCCTACTAACTAAAGTCCACTTTAAGTTCTAAGTCTGTAAGCTGTATATCTGGTGGGCCATACTGGTGAGTCTGCAGACCTGGTATACGAATACAAAAGTAACAAGTGAACAAGAAGGCTTTCTTTACACCTGGCAGCAATTCTTCAGGGACACCTTTCCAAGACATGAATACAAGGACATTCAACTTAAACAGCTGTGAGTTACATATAGCATCTTGGCTTCCATTACAATCCCCACCTGACCCAAGTCTGCCAGCTTGCCATCAGATGGCATTAGGTGCATACAAGGTAGCTGACTGACAAGCTGACTAGCTGCTACATACCTATGCTCGCTAACTTGAAAGAATGCTTTGGGTTTAAACTTCAGACTACCTAAATGTCACTACTTGAAGTGGAAGAGCTTTATTAGGCATTCCACAAATTTCTCCAGGCTTTACATAACTTATCTAGGCTGTGGTGAAGAAATGAGACACACGTGAATAGTCCCTGCACACCCTCCTTTCCAGGTATGAAGTCCACTGTCACTGGCCAGCTACCTTTCCAGACTCTGACCTCCCTCCTTCTCCCATCCCCACCACTGCCACTGCCGCACAGCCCCTAGCCCACCCATATACTCAGTGGTCTTGACAAATTCACCTATTCTATCCTCCTCTATTACTGAGGGTCAAAGGCCCTCTGTGAGACTCGCTACACTTGTTTTAAGTGGAGGAGCATGAATAAAGGCTCCCAAGAGAACTTCTGTGTTCATGGCCAGGCTCAAGTTTACCTCCCCAGGTGAGCTGGTATTAACAGAGTCCTGAGACTCAGAGTTTCCTTCTTTCACTTTGATAGCCGGGAAGCTCAGTCACACCTTCCTCAAGTGGGAAAAATTTTCCTCAGCCCAGAGTTCTCCAGTCTATCATTTGCCTCTTGCTCTTTAAGTTAGTGGTTGGTTTTTTTTGTTGTTGGTTGTTTGTTCTGAAGTGTATTTGTTTTCAGCTGCCCCTGCCAATTCTTATGTAAAGTGAGTATGGTTGGAACTGCATGTCTGGTCAGCATGACAAAAACCTTAAGCCAGGGACAACAGCTTTTCACAGGTGAATTTGCTTGAACTGGAAAGCTGCTTACCTTGCTCTTGTTTGAAGAGAATACTGTACTAAAAAAGAACAGAAGACACATTAAACCAATGGTCAGATTTCAGATGTGTCCCATCCTTTCCCTAAAACACCCCCCAGCTCACCACCTTGTGCCCCAGCAGATATAATCACCAGAGTTAAGTACCTCCCTTGCTGCGGCCTGACCTCCTGTGAGCTCATGCAAGGTTTGTAATGTAAGAACTGTATAGTTCTTAAAGAAACTATAGTCTCTTAAAGAAAACAACTACTTCTTAAAGAAGCTAGAGTCTCTTCTAACTACTTCCACCCACCAAAAAAAGAGTAATAAATTATGTGCTTTTTCCTGCTCTGATCACCAGGAAGCTCAGAGTCCAGTTTGCAGCTTAATTTTTGTAGTTGTATAAAACCACACAGCCTGCATAATAACCTGTTAATTCTGTCCCTAATTTTATTACAAAGACATGTTTCTCCCTAATTTTTCTTTCTCGTTTTTGTGTACAAATTCTTTTAAGCTTCCTCAATCCCTTTGTAAACTGTGGTACAGACTGAAATAAAATTACCCTTCTCTCAGTGTTGTGCATTTTACTAATGCCACCTAACCCTCTGGTGATTAGGTACCCAGGATACCCTCCTCTTCAGAAGCAGAGCAGGAATCAGATGCTAGTTTTCTGACTACAAACCCAGATGATGTATTGGGCTCGAATCCCCAAAGAGACCAACTGGTACTCTCCCTCTCCCTAGGCCTTACCTGGTTGGTCATCTCCTTAACCAAGGATGAAGGGCTAAAGGCCAGACAGCTCTGTGGAAACAACACCAGGGCTTCAGTAAGAGGTGGCCATCAGGATAGAGCGCTATAGAAGCTTCCCTTGGATCAGCTTGCCTTGGTAAGGCAACTCTTGGCCAGAGTTGACCTGACACTTTTCTATAGATTGATCCCAGGGTCCCTGTTCACAAGCCCTACCAGGTGGCACAGTGTTCTTTCTCAACTAATACCTACCACCTCTCATATTTTCTTCTCAAGTTGACTACAGAGAGGATCCAGTCTCCCTCCTTGCTGCTTTTCCAAGAGATAAAACCACAGCATCTTTTAATTTAAAATATTATTTTATTAAAAACTCAACAAGCAAATATGGGGGAGCAAAGTTCTTATGGTCCAAGCAGGGATCGCAGCCAAAAACGCATATAAGAGCCAGCAGGAGTGTAAATGAGGGTGTGAGCTAGAGGGAGACTACGTGTCTCCCCAAAGCTATAATAAGGCTTCTTAACTTTTGTGTGTGTGCTATAGAATCCTCCATGCCCACCCCCGCCCCCACACCCCAGGTAGCTCTGTAAAGCCTATAAACCCCTTGTCAGGATGTTTTAAAATACATACAACACATAGGATTAGAAAGGAAACCAAGTATAGTCCATTCTTGTTATTCCAGGGAGTTAAGTTCCATAAAGTCACTGAATACTAAGTTAGTGAACACTGACCCACTGCTTCTGGGGGAGACACTATATTAGGTTCCTGCAAGACTCTGGTAAATTTGGGGCAACTGATCAGTAAGTAACTTTATTTTATGAGTGTTTCTGTTTAAAGACACCTTATTTTACATTGGTGATTCATTAATATTGAACTCACGGCTAACAGCGACGTAATTCATGCCTATATGAAGTTTATCCACAGATGTGTTTTCTCCGTAAGACACATCACAGTCTTCTTGTACTTAGGAACACTAAGAAAGCTTTACTACTGTGCTTGGAGGGCTATTTTAAACAGTGAAGTCACCAATAAAACCACAAAAATACAAAAATCCTAACACTAATAGACTGAAAAAAAAAAGACACTTGTTTACAGCATGATAACTGAAATAAGAAAGCAGAGTGCTTCCTTGTTCGACTGCAGCTAAGAATGTGTGTCAGCTGACTCAAAATTTTCACCACCTCACACACATCCAAGATCACAAAGTGCTGCAAATGATGCTTTGGGGGCTACAAATAAATTTTAGAATGTAGATGAATTTAGAAATACAGAGTGTGAGAATAGTAATACAACTATTATATGTTCAACTGTATACAGAAATAAAATTTTACCAAATACAAAAATTAGTTTTTGTGACAGCATATGTGATTCTTTATTTACACATTATATAACAAGATTTAGCAGCAAATCTAACAACTACCATAATTTCAAAGTTATGATGAACTTATACAATATCCTAAGATATGAAAATATGTGTGATTTCTATTGGTGACAATGTCACCCTATTAATACTTGGTTTGCTGACTACATTTATAATTGAAGGAAATGCTAAATTTCAGTTAGAAGTTTGAGAACATAAGGATGCAATTTTTCTTCTCATCCAAGTTCATGGCCCCCTCAATTCTATCCATGGACAGAGGACACCATACATCTAAGGCCTCCATGTCCAGGTTACTTGCTTTAAATTTGCAAACTCAAAAAGACTACTGTGAAGGTTTTCCAAGGATAACAGAAAAAACAAACAATTTCTAAATAACCTTTGCCTGTGAAGATCTCAGTCAAGGCAGTAGTGCTTAATTCATTTGTGACCCAAGAACAGTGTCTTGGCAAGGGTAGGAAAGACAGGCAGGAGGTCAAGCCAGTTTCGCTGGAGTAAACAGTATTCAAACTCTCTTGGGCACCAACCCTCTGCCCTTCCAAATCCTGCCTCACATCCCTGCAACAGAAACAATTCCCTGCAACAAGGAGAAACAAGAGTAGGAAGGTTTGCAAGAAGTCAACTTCCAAGAAGCCAGGCTCCTCAAATAAAGGTATGCTTCTATCAATGAATGCATGTTTGATGATGTACCATGAGTCAGGGTACCATGATGTACCCTGTTTTACATATTACATGTAGGTTAGCTCACTGAACCCTCTCATCTCATTTAATAGATAATCTTATTATAATCTCTACATTCCTCATAAGGAAAGTGAGACTTCAAGAGAGGTTAAGGGACCTCCCCCAAGGTTAGTTTGACAGGAGAAGGTGGATACAAGCTTATAGTATAGGTTACACTATCTTGTGGCTCAGCTGGTAAAGAATCCGCCTGTAATTCGGGAGACCTGGGTTTGATCCCTGGGTTGGGAAGATCCCCTGGAGAAGGGAAAGGCTACCCACTCCAGTATTCTGGCCTGAAGAATTCCATGGAGGCCATGGGGTCGCAGAGTCGGACACGACTGAGCGACTTGCACTTTCACACTACCTTTTACATCAGTTTCTTATCCTACAATAATTTCAGCGTTAAGAGGACGCCAAAAGCCTCTTTTGTCACCTTCCTTCTTTAGAGAACTCTCATTTCCCAGGCAGAATTCATTGCTTCCTCAATGTTTCCAAAGAACACTACACATGCCCCTATTAAAGTACTGAGGGAGGTCAATAACCCGCAATACTACGTGGTACTTGAAGTAAAGATAACTCAGCCTGTGCCTGTACCTGTCCAGCTCGCTACCGAAAAAGACAGAGTGGCCTACCACTGGAAGACTTCCGTTAAGACGGTTTTGTCTATCGACACTGAGACCAGCCCTAACCTCGAGACTTCACAGAACATCCACAGGTTGCAAAATGAGGCCACCTACCCTCTCCCCTCAGGCCCCACACCCCGAGAGGCAGCCAGAGTAAATGGAGTCACGGAAGCCACCACCATCAGGCACTGCGGCGTGGGGCATTCCTGAGAAAACCCTCCTAGAGGTAGCCTCGGGCCCACTCTCGCTCACCCGCCCTCCAGCCTGGACCGTTATCGGCACCGACAAGTGCCACCCCCAACGGCTTTGCGGACCAACTCACCGCCTCACTGTCCGGCTGCACTGCCCCACGGCTCCTCTGACGCCAGCTTCCGCGCGACCGCGACGCGGGGTGATGAGCTCACGAAGAGGCGGGACATCTCGCCGGTCCCCAAGGCGCAGGCGCACGCCGCAGCGCCCTCTGCCTAAACGCGCGCGGAGCGGGGAGGAGGATGGGCGGGGAGAAGGGGAAGAGGCCACGCCCCGGTCACCTTGGTTTCCCCCGGGGCGGGGCCACGGAAAACCGGCTTGCCGATGGGTTCCAATTTCTTTATTTGTACTTTGAGATAGACTACACTTGATGACCGCAAGAGTTCTATTGTTTCAAAATTTTTTCAGTGAAATAGAGCTTTATATTTCAACTGTAAAGTCACAACCGGTTGTTGTTCAGTCGCTCAGTCGTGTCTGATTCTTTGCGACCCCATGGACTGCAGCACGCCAGGTTTCCCTGTCCTCCCACTATCTGCCAGAGTTTGCTCAGACTTATATCCATTGAGTTTGTGATGCCAGCCAATCTTGTCGTCCCCTTCTCCTCCTGCCTTCAATCTTTCCCAGCATCAGGGTCTTTCCCAATGAGTTACCTCTTCCCATCAGGTGGCCAAAGTATTGGAGCTTCAGCTTCAGCATCAGTCCTTCCAATGAATATTCATGGTTGATTGCCTTTAGGATTGACTGGTTTGATCTCCTTGCTGTCCAAGGGACTCTCAAGAATCAGCTGTCAACTGTCAACACCACAGTTCAAAAGTATCAGTTCTTTGGTGCTCAGCCTTCTTTATGGTCCAAATCTCACATCCATACATGACTACTGGAAAAACCATAGCTTTGACTAGATGGGCTTCACTTTTGGCTCAGCTGGTAAAGAATCTGCCTGCAATGCGGGAGACCTGATCCTGGGTTGGGAAGATCCCCTGGAGAAGGGAAAGGCTACCGACTCCAGTATTCTGGCCTGGAGAATTCCATGGACTGTATAAAACATCGAGTTGCAAAGAGTTGGACAGGACTGAGCAACTTTCACTTTCACTTCACTTGACTAGACGGACCTTTGTCAGTAAAGTAATGTCTTTGCTTTTTAATAGGCTGTCTAATTTTATCACAGCTTTTCTTCCAAGGAGCAAGAATCTTTTAATTTCATGGCTGCAGTCAGCGCCCGTGGTGATTTTGGACACAACCGGTTAGGTTACTGTGATGCATATCAGTTTAGAAGCTCATGACCAGCATTTTAAAAGGAGATGGAAGGGTGAAGGCACTGCATCCCATCCTTGAAAAGCTGCCCGGCCCCTCCCTCCTGGCTGCTGGTCACTGTCTCAATCTCTCTGGGCAGTAGGGAGTGGAAATTCTGGGTGGTGGGGGCGGGGGGGGGGGGCGCTCCCTGAAGGGTTAAGCTTTCTTTCAGCTTATCATGAGAGAGAGATCACAGTCTCTCCTGATTAAAACTGGTTTAGAAGTCCAAAAAGAGTCTAGAAGAAGGGGATGATGGTAAAGTATGGTCACAGTGAATGTAAACCCTTGAAATATCCATGTACCCTTACCCTACCCCGCCCACCCTCGAAAGTTAATTTCCCAGGATCTAGTTTATTAAAACATCTTGAGTTCTATGATGATTTCAGAAAACTGTTAGACCATACAACTCTTGTCCATACAACTAGATAAAATCTTTGAGGGCCTTATGAGGAGATTTTATGGCCCAGAAATTTGCTAAATACACTCACAAGTCTCCCAGTGCCTGTTCTCTGGTCCTCAGTAATTCCTTCAGTGACAGGTCTGTCAATGGAAACTTCATCCAGCCCCAGTGGATCCCCTACATGTCACAGGTTTAGAAAATTTGGGTCAAAATGAGCATGCTTCAGTTGTTAACCTTGAATTGTCAAAACTCTTACATGGCCTCTGTTAAAAGTCACATTATTCCTGTAACCATTCTGGATATACTTGACCAGAGTACATTTATCCCTGAAGCTAAAGAAGAGTGTACAAATTATACCCTCAGGCCAGGAAGCGTGTCTTCAAACTGGAGGCAATTCCCACCATAATGACCTAACTGCTGACTGGACCACAGCATTCAGGGAAATTCCACAGAACCCAACAAACAGAAATTGACACTGCAATGGCCAGGATCCAGGTTACTAGAGTGTGGAAAGGACCTAACACGAGTCCCCAATGCAGTGGCTTTTAACAGTGAAATGAGGAGTGATCTGCTGTCTTCCTGTAAAACTGGTTGCCAGTTTTGGCCAATCTTAGTTTTTGTCCCTTTAATTTTATTGGCAGAGTTTCTGGGTTTCTCTGGGTTTTGAAAATGGACTGGTTATTATATGGCTTCTCCTTAACCAGGGCAATTGGGTCATCTTTACTTTAGCTTATATAAAGAAATCTTTTTGAACACTCCTACTTTAAGAATGGTGAAATTTTGTCCAGAAAAGTGCTTACAACTATGTAATTAAGTGAATTTTAATTTGTGTGATTTGGGCTTATGTGTTTTTTTTTCTTTTTTCTCTGCATTAACTGTAAATAGTCCACCTCTAGATTATTCTGAGAGCACACTGATCACTTTCATGCCTTTTATCTGTTGTCAGAATACCAAGGCTTTCACCTTTTTGTGCCTGCTTCCAAATCCACTACTATTAATTTCCAATTGAAGCAAATAGTTTTGGGATTAATTTAATTTTTGTCAGCCATTATAGTTGTTCTGAATAAAATTTTAATTACCATCTCTCAAAAAGAAATACAATAGATTGAGAAAAATAGGAGATATAGGAGCGTATCATGCATTTAAAGATATGTCATGCTTTATAAAGAAACTTGTTTCACATAGACAGGTAATGGATCACAAAGGAAAATGTTTTTCCTGCTGTGAGCTATGACCATGAAGTTTGAAATTCATTGCTCTCTAAAGACTTTCCAACTCTATAATTCTATAGTTGTGATAGAAACTCTATTATTCATTCAAAAAGGATGTATTGTGCACCTCCTTTTGCCCATAGAACACTGCTACAGCCTGAGGCGCATGACGTCGTTGGCCTTAGTATCAGGACTGTGGGGCTTCCTGGGTGGCTCAGTGGTAACGAATCCACCTGCAAGGCAGGAGGTGAGGGTTCAATCCCTGGGTTGGGAAGATGCCCTGGAGAAGGAAATGGCAACCCACAACAAAAACATCTGGACTGTGAAGCAAGGATAGCTGGCCTTTTTAAACTTTATTTTTAATTGGACGATAATTGTTTTATGATGTTGTGCTGCCTTCTGCCACACAACAACATGGATCAGCCACTTGTTGTTGTTCAGTTGTTAAGTCGTGTCTGACTCTTTACGACTCCATGGACCGTCATGCCAGGCTCTTCTGTTCTCCACTATCTCTGGAGTTTGCTCAAATCATGTCCATTGAGTCGGTGATGTTATCTAACCATCTCATCTTCTGCTGCCCCCTTCTCCTTTTACCTTCAATCTTTCCCAGCATCAGGGTCTTTCCCAATGAGTCAGTTCTTTACATCAAGTGGCCAAAGTATTCAAGCTTCAGCTTCAGCATCAGACCTTCCAGTGAATATTCAGGATTGATTTTCTCTAAGATCAACTTGTTTGATCTCTTTGCAGTCTAACGGACTCTCAAGAGTCTTCTCCAGCACAATTTGAAAGCATCAGTTCTTTGGTACTCAGCTTTCTTTATGGTCTAACTCTTACATCCATACATGACTACTTGAAAAACCATAGCTTGGACTATACGGACCTTTGTGGCAAAGTGGCTCTGCTTTTTAATACTGTGTCTAGGTTTGTCATAGCTCTCCTTCCAAGGAGCAAGCATCTTTTAATTTCATGGCTGCAGTCACCATCCACATTGATTTTGAAGCCCAAGAAAATCTGTCACTGCTTCCACTTTTTCCCCTTCTATTTGCCATGAACTGATGAGGCCAGATGCCATGATCTTAGTTTTTTGAATGTTGAGTTTCAAGCCAGCTTTTTCACTGTCCTCTTTTACCCTCATCAAGACGTTCTTTAGTTCCTTTTCACTTTCTACCATTAGAGTGGTATCATCTGCATATCTGTTGAATATCATCTGCATATCATAAGCTGTTGATATTTCTCCCAGCAATCTTGATTCCAGCTTGTGATTCACTCAGCTCAGTATTTCACCAGGGAAGCCTGGCATGCTGCAGTCCATACGACTGAACTGACTGACTCTGCATATAAGTTAAATAAGCAGAGTGACAATATACAACCTTATCGTACTCCTTTCCCAATTTGAGACCAATCAGTTATTCCATGTCTGGTTCTAACTATTGCTTCTTGACTCCCATACAGGTTTCTCAAGAGACAGGTAAGATGGTCTGTTACTCCTATCTCTTTAAGAATTTTCCACAGTTTGTTGTGATCCACACAGTCAAAGGCTTTAGTGTAGTCAATGAAGCAGATGTCTTTCTGGAATTCTCTTGTTTTCTCTATGATCCAACAAATGTTGGTAATTCGATCTCTGGTTCCTCTATCCTTTCTAAACCCAGCTTGTACATCTGGAAATTCTTGGTTGTTAAAGCTTAGCTTGAAAGATTTTGAAGATAACCTTGCTAGTATGTGACATGAGCACGATTGTGCAGTAGTTTGAACATTCCTTGGCATTGCTCTTCTTTGAGATTGGAATGAAAACATTTCCCAGTCCTGTGGCCACCACTGAGTTTTCAAATTTTGCTGACACAATGAGTGCAGCACTTGAACAGCACAATATTTTAGGACTTTAAATAGTTCAGCTGGAATTTCATCACCTCCGCTAGCTTTGTTTGTAGTGATGCTTCCTAAGGCCTGCTTAACTTCGCATTCCAGGATGTCTGGCTCCAGGTGAGTGACCACACCATCGTGGTTATTTAGGTTTTTAAGACCTTTCTTGTGTAGTTGTTCTGTGTATACTTGCCAGCTCTTCTTAATCTCTTCAGTTTCTATTGTGGCAAAGAGTCTTGTGTAACTCAATGACACTATGAACCATGCCATGCAGGACTACCCAAGAAGGACGGGTCATAGTGAAGAGTTCTGACAAAATATGGTCCACTGGAGAAGGAAATGGCAATCCACTCCAATATTCTTTCCTGAAGAACCCCATGGACAGTATGAAATGCCAAAAAGATATGAGCGCCCCGCCCTCATACCCGGTTGGAAGGTGCCCTATATGCTACTGGGAAAGAGCAGAGGGCAATTACAAATAGCTCCAGAAAGAATGAAGTGGCTGGGCCAAAGCAGAAAAAATGCTCAGTTGTGGATGTTTCTGGTGGTGAAAGTAAAGTCTGATGCTGTAAAGAACAATATTGCATAGAACCTGGAATGTTGGGTCCCTGAATCTAGGCAAATTGGATGTGGTCATGCAGGAGCTGGCAAGAGTGAACATCAACGTCTTAGCAATCAGTTAACTAAAATGGACGGGAACAGGCGAATTTAATTCAGATGACCATTATATCTACTATTGTGGACAAGAATCCCTTAGGAAAAATGGAGTAAACTTCATCGTCAACAAAAGAGTCCAAAGTGCAGTACTTGGGTGCAGTCCCCAAAATGACAGAATGATCTTGGTGTGTTTCCAAGGCTAACCACTCAACATCACAGTAATCCAAGTCTATGCCCAACCACTGAAGCCAAAGAAGCTGAAGTTGACCAGTTCTATGAAGACCTAAAACACCTTCTAGAACTAACATCAGAAAAAGATGTCCTTTTCATCAAAAAGGATTAGAATGCAAAAGTAGTAAATCAAGAGATACCCAGAAAAGCAGGCAAGTTTGGCCTTGGAGTACAAAATGAAGCAGGGCAAAGGCTAACAGAGTTCTGTCAAGAGAACATGCTGGTCATAGCAAAACCCTTTTTCCAACAACCCAAGAGACAACTCTATACATGGACATCGCCAGATGGTCAATACTGAAATCAGATTGATTATTTTCTTTGCAGCCAAAGATGGAGAAACTCTACAGTGAATCAGCCATCAGTTCAGTTCAGTCCCTCAGTTGTGTCCAACTCTTTGCGACCCCATGGACTGCAGCACCCCATGCCTCCCTGTTCATTACCAATTCCCGGAGTTTACTCAAACTCATGTCCATTGAGTCGGTGATGCCATAAGTATACATATATCCATTCCTCCTGAACCTTCCACCCCACCCCTCTTAAGTTATCACAGAGCACTGGGTTGAGCTCCCTGTTATATAGCAACTTCCCACTAGCTATCTATTTTACATATGGTAATATATATGTTTCAACGCTGCCCTTTCAATTCATTCCACCCTCTCCTTCCCCTACTGGGTCCACAAGTCTGTACTCTATGTCTGTATCTCTAGTCCTGCCCTGCAAATAGGTTAGCTGGCCTTTGTTGTGACATAAACATCTTTGGCATCTCATGAAGTCTTAGCATGATGTTTTTAAATGCATCAAAACAAAACACAGATTACAGAGGAAACCAATTATGTCAAAATAATTACCAAAATATTTGTGAAATAGTAGTATATGTGCTTCTTTATGAATGCAGCAGGTCTAATAACTTCTAAATTTCAAAGTGACGATATACATAAAAAATATTTCAAATGATCTGCAACAGCTATAATGTGATAGGAGAATATCTGTGATTTGTATTGATAACAAAGCCACAGGTACTACTAATACTTCTGGGCACTTATTACCTACATTTATAATGAATGGAAATATTAAGTCTGCTGCTGCTAAGTCACTTCAGTCATGTCCGACTCTGTGCGACCCCATAGACGGCAGCCCACCAGGCTCCACCGTCCCTGGGATTCTCCAGGCAAGAACACTGGAGTGGGTTGCCATTTCTTTCTCCAATGCATGAAAGTGAGAAGTGAAAGTGAAGTCGCTCAGTCGTGTCCGACCCTCAGCGACCCCATGGACTGCAGCCTTCCAGGCTCCTCCGTCCATGGGATTTTCCAGACAAGAGTACTGGAGTGGGGTGCCATTGCCTTCTCCAATATTAAGTCTAGTTAAAGGTTAAAGAAAATATATAATTATTTTCTACCAAAAATCACAGCTCCTTCAAAGGCCAGTAGCAGAGCAAATCGGGAGAGAACTGCTAATGCGATTGCCTGCCATTTAAATATCTATAAGTTGTGATCTTGTGGATCAGGAGGGATGGAAAGGATTTTAGAAAAAAATCAAGTGAAAATCCAAGCTAACTGTGAAATAAGTCAGGTATACAGCCTGCCCTGAAAAACTCTGCAGAGCATAAGGGGGCCACCCTGAGAGGCAGCAACCCTGCAGAGAAAGAGCTGTTCCCGGAGAGTGGCTTGCTGCCTTTCCAGCCAGCCCCAGACCCAGCCAGAGGCTGAGGCTGAGGTAAGTAAAGTGCTACAAAGCCACCGTTCCCACTGTGACTTCCCGCTCGACTCCTCCCCTCTTCCCTTCACTCAGAGTCACAGGTCTGCGCATTTTAAAAGGGAAAGGAGCCTTGCAGGTCTACCCTACACCTCTCTCCCTCTACACAACCCCATTATGGAGTCAACAGGCCTCTGGTTGCACACCTCCAAGCACAGGGAGCTCACCACTTCCTTGAGAGGAAGAGCTGCCTCTGCTCCAGTTCCAGAAAGACTTTGTCAACTTACTAGGAAACACCCGAGTCAGTGGGTGTGGAGTAGGGTGCGGGTGTAAGTCTTGCTTGCGCTCAGCACAGGTAGAGGGAGGGGGGCATCTATGGGCTGTGTCTGTCCTGTGAGGGCTCTCAAGGAACTCCAAGTGGGCTTCCTGTGGTCCTTCCCTGAACCCCATCTGGCAAAGCCTGATGTCAGGAACCCCACGTCAGGCTGTGTGGGGTTCATCCTAGCCTCCCCCCACTGGTCCCCACAGCTGACCCCTCACTCTCCTCCTCGCTGTCCTCCCTTCTCCTGCCCAACCTCCAGTCTGGTCACATGGTGCCTTTCTCTTACGGCCAGACCCCTCACTCCACCCCCAAAGACGCTCCCACTCTCGGATCAGCTTGCCTTCCTTCTGTCCTCCTTGCCCCCACCGACAGGCCCCCAGGCCCCTCTCGTTTTCAGATTGGGTATATAAAGGTTAAACAGCTTGGGCTCTAGGGCCAGAATGCCTGGGTTCAATCTTGGATGCTCCACTCTGCAACTCTGGGTAAATAATATACATAAGAGGTTATGGTAAATAACATCTCTGGGTTAATAAGATAATTCCCTTATCTCTAAATTGGAGATAATCATGGTACCTTCCTTTTAGGTTGATATGAGGATTAAAAGAGTTAATACATATAATGTGCTTAGAATAGTGCCTCTCACATAGTAAATAATAAATGTTTGCTATTATTACTCTTACAATTATTTTCTGGGAAGTTGTAAACATACAGCACAGCCACAAATCACCTTTAGGAAAGTCTCAAAAGTCTCAAGGTCTTCTTCCCTCACTTGCTCCCTGGACACCTAAACATATTTGCATGTCTGAAGCTAATAGACAGGGGAACCCTTAGACATCATCCAGAAAGGATCTACTCTGTGCATTTCCTCACAAGGAAACTTCTAGAAAATTATGAGGACACTTCATCTTCTAAAGCAGTGATCTCACATACCCTCATTAAGAAATGCTTGTTGTGCACCACCATATGGAGAAGGAAATGGCAACCCACTCCAGTATTCTTCCCTGGAGAATCCCATGGACAGAGGGCCCTGGCAATTCCTCTGAGCAACTCCATATGTGACTATTATTTATAAATGATGTGTACGTACTACTCTGCTAATAGATTTGTGTATCTTATAGAACAAATACAGAAACAGAATTTTAAAAAGATGAAATATGGCCTTGGTGGTCTGGTGGTCCAGCAGTTAAGAATCTGCCTTGCAATCCAGGGGACACCGGTTTGATCCCTGGTCCAGGAAGATCCCATATGCTGTGGAGCAACTAAGCCTGTGTGCCACAGCTCCCGAAACCCGTGTGCCCTGGAGCCCATGCTCTGCAGTAAAAGAAGCCACCTCAATGAGAAGCCCATGCATCACAACTAGAGAATGGCCTCTGCTCGCCGCAGCTAGAGAAAGCCCACACATCAGTGAAGACTCAGCACAGCCACAAATAAATACATGAACGAATTCTTTTTTAAAAGATGAAATAAAAATAAATATAATCAGGAGGTCTAACATTTTCTTTCCATATCCCAGTAGATGGTCTTGCTCACTTTCTGGTAAACACGAATCCCAGATCCTAACATCTCCAAATTTTTGTTTTGGTTTTAAACATCTGGAGAGATGCAGTGGTGAACGTATAAACTGGAGCCATGCACTGAGAAACACAACTGCGCAGAATACTTGTGATCATGCTGCAGAGGGATTAATGCTGTTTTACACAGAGAAGGAAACTGACCCTAAGAAAGGGAAAGTGACTTCTCCAGTGTCAGTCAGCAAATTGCAGAGTTGGGTTGAGGCCCAGGCTGAATTGGGAGATGGCTATATCTTTTGATTCCCAATTCCGTAGTTTTTAGGAGAGGGAAAGGTAGGGAATAGAAAGTCACAGGAAGGACAGGGGTGGCTGAGAGGGGTGGGGACAGAACTCTTACTGGGCCAGACGCAGGAGTTTGGGTTCATATCCAAACCCACAGGGATCCCACTGCTCCTTCTCCAGCTGGTCTGGGGAGGCTGAGTCAGGAAACTTCCTGGAAAATGGCTTCCTACAGAGCAGCCTGGGTCCCTGGGTAGTCCCCACCCAGTCTAGGCAGTCTCCACCCAAAACTCAGTCCAGAAGCGTGGAGCCACCAGCTTGGGGCTTTACTGCTGTTGACCAGAGGGTGGCAGTCACTGCCTGCCCTTGGTCACTCGGCCCATGCAAGCAGAAAGGGATGGAGTAGCTGAAATGGGCTGTCCTGGGCTCCTCCAGACCCCAGAGGCAGAAACTGCCTACTGCTCGGTCCCTGCTATGGGACCCCAAGCAAGGGCGTCTCAGGCCTCAAATTCCTTACCTTGAAAGTGGAGGTCATAATACCATGTCCTAAACCGCTAATGGTTTTCGAAATGTGGTTCCCAAATCAGTAGCATCAGCATCACCTGGAAAATTTTCAAAATACAAAATTCTCAGGCCCCATCACAGACCTGAGGCTGGCCCCAGCAGTCTGTGTTAAGAAGCCCTCCAGGGTGACAATGATACAGGTGAACATGTGCAAACCACTGATCTCAAGCAAATGAGAAGATGGAGGAGGAAGCCGGCTACCAAGGATTATTGTTATGCTCCTTGGAACAGGGTAGTGGTTCTCACAAAGCCTGGAGGGAGGAGGATAGAAACCCCATTTTCTTCAGGGGCCTTGGAGACCAAGCTATGGGATTCCCCTTGGTAATCCCTGTAGGCGTAGTCTAGGAAGATCCCCCAAGGAAGTGCGAGCAGATGGTAGAAGCAGGGAAAGAGCCTGGGGAGGTGCAGCTGAGGCCCTCACCCTCCGCACACACCTGACCTAAGGGCTGCAGCCTGCGGAACAGCCTGGGGAACTGATTGGCCTTGCACACAAGCACCGACCAGCATGGTTCTATTCTATTCGATTCACCAGCTGCTGGCCAGGGGTTGACTGTCACCTCCTGCCCAGGGCTATTGTGCCAATGTCCACCAGCTTGGCTTGTATGGGGTTAGGCTGGGAACACACAAAGGCATCCGATGGAAATGCTGCTGCTCCCAGTGATTCTCGCCAGGCTTCTAGACTATCCTCAAGGGAATCAGCCTTTGAATCAGAAAAGCCATAGCCTGTCTGCTTCTCCCTACCTCAGAAGTCTAGGAATGACAAGTCCCCATTTTATAAAAGAGGGCTTCCCAACTGGCTCTAGTGGTGAAGAATCCGCCTGGCAATGCAGGAGATACAAGAGACACAGGTTTGATCCCTGGGTTGGGAAGATCTCCTGGAGAAGGAAATGGAAACCCACTCCAGTATGCTTGCCTGGGAAATCCCCTGGAAAGAGGAGCCTAGTGGGCTGTGGGGTCACCAAGAGTCGGATATGACTGAGCACACAGCACACAATTTTATAGAAAAGTTGGCACAGAGAACAAGGTTAATACAGAACACCTAGTAAAGCCACGGAAAAATGGGAATGGGAACCCAGTTTCCCTGAGGCCCTGGGCAGGTGGTATCTCTGACCCTGAGGGCCAGAGTCCCTGCAGTGCCCACACCACTCAAGAATGGGCAGGAGCCAGGGGCGAACTCGCTGTAGACTAGGGGGCTGGGTCACACTCCTGGGGGAGTGCAGCTGTGCTGAGGGAGAGACAGGGGCTGGGCAAGCCCAGTAGGATCTAGAATTCTGCTGTAGCTGGGCACTTACCAAGTGACACAGGAAGCAGCAAAGTCAGGCTGCAGAAACAGGCTGCTGAAGAAACGGAGAGTGTCAGAGGATGAGCCAGGGAAGCCAGGATGGTGGGCTGTTAAGAGGAGGCTCTGTGTCCAATAATGTGGTGGGAATTGGGTAGGAAGCTGTAAGCCAGTCCCACAGTTTGCAGAGAATGAGACAGGACAGGTTGGTAGGTGAGGGTGATGAGGAAGGTAGAGGGTGGGGGGTCTACCTGGATGATGAGAGTCTCAGAGGAGCAGGAGGAGGAGGAGCAGGGGTTCCAGCCATGCGCTGGTGAATGTTTAACAACAGGCTCTTCAGAGAAAGCATCAAAACCTGGTTCATAACATAGGCCAATTACTGTGGTGTAAATATAGCTCCCGTGGGTGATTTCAAGTTACTGACATGATGTCACTGATCAGTGCACAGAATCTGCTCTGGTAAGCTGATATGTGAGGCTCCAGCACACCACTGGTGATTTTTGATCCAGGGTATGACCGGGGTGTCCATACCCTGCAGTGTCCTCTCCAGAGGCTGCTCTGGGAAAAGCAGTGTCCGAGTAAGGGACTGTGAAATTTAGGAATGTTTACTTGCAAAGTTAGGGGGAGTAAGGATTGATAGCAGAGTGTGGAAGGCAGGATTGGAAGGAAATGCTGAGCAGAGGGGCCTGGACTTGGGAGGCAAGGGGGCAAACCGAGCCCTGGGAAGAGAACTCACTGCCAGGGGAACTGGGGGATCTCTTCCCCCCCACAGCTTAAGCCCAGAATCTCTTGCCAGGACAAACAGGTGCCAGCACCAAGCTGGAAAGCTTGGGAAAGCACCAGGTATTCTGTATTGAATGCACTTCTGAAGGACAAAGGGAATAAAACAAAACAAAACAAAACAAACAAACAAAAAAAAAACAACAACAAAGGGAGCTTTAAAACAGCCTCGCCACAAAGCTCCCCACCTCCCACAGCCCTGACTCAGGGAGGGAGCTGAGGTCCAAGCCGCACACCAGACAGGAATTTCAAGTGCATTCCTGGGATGCTCCGTTCAGCTGAAAGTATCAACATTTTCCCTGTCTGCCACTGCACCAGAGTTAAGAGCAGAAGAAAGAAAGCACATAGAGAACCTGCTGGGCAGTTATATCAAAGATGCCCCAGGAAGCTGTGCAGTGTGGCAGCCAGGACAGGGAACTTCACATTGGGAACTGTTATCATTCTTGCCCTTGTTATTGATAAAATTCCTATTTCCTAGCACTTATTGTATGCCACGCATGAAGCTGGCATTTCACCCAAATTGTCTCCTTTAGCCACTAGAGGATCTAGAAGGGAAGGTCTCTGGCTGGCCTCTGCCAGAGCCCTCTCTGGGCCTTAATTTCCTCATCTGTCTGTCCAGGGAGCCCATTGGCTCTGAGGCACCTTCCAGACTTGACCTTCAGATCCACCTCGGCTGTTCTGAATCGAGGTGTCCTGCCGGCTGGTTGGCCATGTCGGCTGTGAGCTCCCTGTGTTGCACATGAGCGGTACTTTCTGCTCAGCCCTGAGTATCCCTCAGCCTCGCCTCTCAGTCCAGCCACGCCCCCAGGCCCTGCTCAGCACAGGTTTCAGTCAGCTCAGCCCAAGTGGAAGCCGATGGCATCTCCCCTCTCCGTGACTCTCCACCTTCCTGCCTGGGGAGCTGCTCCACGTTCGCCAGGAAGGGTGGGGGAATCACGGCTGGTGGGGTGGCCCTGACCAATGTAGGGGGAAGCCACTGGGTAAGTGCTCCCCAGTTCTGAGTCACCTGTCGCATGACCCTTCAAAGGCCCCACCGGGTCAAACGCCAGCCGCCGGCTCTGGGGGCCAGCCCAGTAATGCCTCTTTGGTTTGGCCTTCCCTTCTCCCCTGTTTCACCCCTGTCTCTCCATCCTGCTCTTGGGATCGCTTTTCTAATAAGCTCCCAGTTTGGCAGTCTTGGCCTCAGGCTCTGCTCTGAGGGGGAATCCAGGCTGAATTTCCAAGGGCCCATGGCTGAGGATAATCCACCATTTGACAAAGTGGGGGTGACTCCGTGTCCTAGTGAAGTTCTCATTCCCCTGCATTCAGATGACTTTTGGAGGAGTAAGAAGGCCCATGGAACCAGGGAATCTCTGAGGAGCCTTGCTCAGCCCTGGGGAAGGGGGAATAAGAGGAAGGTCTGGAGCCAGGGGAGATCAGTGAGGAGCCTGTGCTGGGTGGGTAGGAGTGTTGATGAAACGATGAAAACTCATTACGTTGGTGGGGAGAGGGGTGGGTCGTTGCTACTGAGGTGTCCTGTGCATGCAGAGCTGAGTTCTTCTCTGAACAAAAGCCTTGATGAAGAGGAACTGACCAGGTCCTCCGTAGACCTCAATTCCAGAACCGGGGAGAATGAGGCTGGGGTAGGGGGTGCCAGGCAGTAGATACCAGCTGTGGGCACTCAGTCATGAGACTGAAGATTCTGCCCTGCCAAGGTTTCCTGGAGGAGAGGCAGTATTCAGGTGCGGGGAGGAGGTTATACTCCCTGGAACAGCTAGCCATAAGACAATAGCGTTGTGAGGAAGGAATGGAGATGCAGATGTGGAGAATGGACTTGTGGCCCTGGTCGGGGAGGGAGAGAGTGGGACAAGTGGAGAAAGTGGCCTCATTTTATCTGCACTATCAGATATAAGATGGATGGCTGGTGAGAAGTTGCTGTGTAGCACAGGGAACCCAGTCTGGCGCTCTGCGATGACCTGGAGGGCTGGGATGGGGGAGGGGGAGGCTAGGGAGGGAGAGGATATATGTCTGGTTGTAGCTGATTCACATTGTTGTATGGCAGAAACCAACACAACATTGTAAAAATTGAAAAACAAAAACAAGATAATAGCATCTTTGACCTGCAGAGACCTGGGGGTTTGGAGTGGGAGTGGAGGTGCCTAAGCCTCCTCCACAGACTTCTGCCAGGCAGTGCTGGTCAGAGGAGTGAATGCAGGCTCTGACCTCAAGGTGGGGCCACAGAGGGGTGTCTGAACTCCCAGCCAGAAGGTTCTTTGTCACAAGCACACCATTCCACAGGGCAGGGACTGCCTCCTAGGGCTGAGCCTCTTGTTCTGGGGAAGATGTACAAGGTGTAGCCTAACAGCCTGATGCGGGACTGGCAGAGCAGAGCCCAGGACAACCACAGTGTAGCCTCGGGGCTCTCCCTGCCCTGTAGGTACGGTCTCCTCCTCTGTAGTCACTTTGGATTTGCTCCTGTTACTGAGCTGCTGACGGCAGGGCTGCAAAAGGCTGAAGGGAGCTTAGGCTCAGGACAAACTCTCAGCCCAGCACTGCTCCATCCCCCCAAATCCACTGAATCCACACCAGGATCTCCCCCTGGGCAACCCCATACTCATAGCCCCCAGATCTTGGGGACTTCTGCTATGCAGAGCTGTAAGGTCCACTTAAAGTCCTCACCTATTGTGTGTGGGACCCTCAGTCTGGGGTGTGGCCCTGCCTCTTTGGCCTCAGTGGTTGCTTTTCCTACATGCAGACTCCTCTCCCCTCACTGTGGCTTCTCCTCTCACAGTCTCCAAGTCCAGCTGGTCATCAATGCCCTGTTCAAGCCATGCAGGAATCCTTCTCTGAGGCCCCTTCAGGGGCTCTTTTTGTTCAGGTCCAGGAGTGGAGACAAAGCCACTGTGACGGGAAGGTGGACGGAGGGCAGTAATAGGATTAGATGTGCTCAGATGAGGGACCAGTGGGGTGTCTGGGTGCTGGAGGCTGTGCCCCACGAGGTGACCTCACTCCCTGACGTAGCCTCAGAACATGGAACCAGAAAGACAGAGTGGGGGAAGCAAGGCTAAGGGTTTGGGGCTGTTGAAATCTCTATGACAACCAGGCTGAGGCTACCAGGATGTGGCTAACCCTGTTGTTGTTCAGTCACTAAGTCACGTCCGACTCTACGACCCTATGGATTGCAACACACCAGGCTTCCCTGTCCTTCACCATCTCCTGGAGTCTGCTCAAACTCACGTCCGTTGAATCAGTGATGCCATCCAACCATCTCATCCTCTGTCACCCTTTTTTCCTCCTGTCTTCAATCTTTCCCAGCACCAGGGTCTTTCCCAACAAGTCGACTTTTTGCATCAAGTGGCCCAAGTATTGGAGCTCCAGCTTCAGCATCAGTCCTTCCAATGAATATTCAGGGTTGATCTCCTTTAGAATTGATTTCTTTGATCTCCTTGTAGTTCAAGGGACTCTCAAGAGCCTTCTCCAGCACAATTTGAAAGTATCAATTCTTTGGTGCTGAGCTTTCTTTATGGTGCACCTCTCACATCCATACATGACTACTAGAAAAACCATAGCTTTGACTATATGGACCTTTGTTGGCAAAGTGATGTCTCTGTTTTTCAATATGCTGCCTAGGTTTCCCTATTGTGGGAAGGGGGCTGAGGCCGAGGTTCATGAGGAGAATGGAGGGCTTTCAGCAAGTCCTGCTGCGATGTGGGCTGGGCAGTTCAGAATGGTGAAGCCACACTGTCCTCTCTACCCTGCGCCTCTCCCCAGGGGCCCAGGGCCTCCCCACTCTAGAACCATGCTTCTTGCCCTCCTGGCGGGAGCTGGGCCTCTGGAAGTCTGTCCCTCCCTGTTTCCCGGCCCCGCTCTCTCTTTGTCCCCAAGCCAGAGGAGTGCCATAGGCAGACTGATGTCCTGAAACCCACTTCGTTGTCAGGCTGGGTTCTAACCTGGATTTGGCCACTACTGAGAGGAGTGCCTTCAGCTATTTATGTCTCAGTTTTCTCATCTGTAAGAGACGAGAACTTCTTGGGGTTGTTATGAAGAGTCAGCTAATGCGATGAGTATGCCACACTTAGCACGGGGCTCGGTTCCCAGCAAGTGCTCCATACGTAGGAGCCGTTAGGAATTGAGTCATCTTTCATTTTGTGTCATCTTTCATTTTGCTGAAAGGCACACTGAGGTCTAAAGAGAGGGCAGGTCTGACGGAGAATCTGAGATGGGCCAGTGGCAAAGCTGAGCCCTTGAAGCCCACTCTACCCAAAGCCCTTTTTGGCTTCAGTGAGGGGCCAGCTATGACTTCAGGACTGCTGGCGCCTCCTCCATCCCGTCTCCCACCCTCCACATCTGCCCTGTATCTGCTTTTAAGAAGGGCCTGGCTTTCAGGGGTTTTGCCAAGGTGGGGGACCAGGCCCTGGGCTCCAGGGAAGGTCCAGGCTGTGCGCTGGCTCTGTGGGAGGATGGGCTGGAGTCACTGGCCTTGCCCTTCAGAGGATGGGAGGCCCAACTGTGCATCAGAGCCCTTCAAGGCCTCCCCTGGGACTTGTCCACAGAGTGAGGGGAAGGGTTTGGGAGGGCAGTTAGGAGACCTGGGCTCTGGCCTCAGCTCTGCCCCCAACCAGCCATGTGCTTGGAGCACATCGTGGCTCTCCCTGAGACCCCATTTTCTTAATCACACAAACACAGGCACTCTGCGGTGGCCAAGGTCTTCATCAGCCCAGAAGGCCTGGCAGGGGATGGTTCTGTCCTCACAGAAAGTGATGGCTCCTGGGGCCAGGCCTCTGGGCGTGGGGGTTCCTGCTCTGTAGTGGCTGCCTCAGCAGACCCCCTGTCACTTAATTTGGCAGCTCAGTGTCCAGGGGCAAGTGGTCTTTGAGAGGCATAACGTATCTGTGTCAGAAATGAGTTATGTGATTCGCCATGGGGCCACGATCATGCCTCCAGCTCTATGCCCTCCCCCAAGAGGCTTGCTTTGTCTTCCGGTCCCTGTATTTGCATGCGCCATTGCCCGGCCACCCCTTGGTCAGCTGGTGGCCACAGGGGACTCGTTGGAGGCCCATTATCGGCCATTGGTTGTAAGGGATGATGGAGGGCAGGCCCATCTGCACACACATTAGGCCTTTGTCTTGGAGGTGGTGGCGAAGATGAATGAGGCCTGTCGCTAGGCTTCTGCTGCCTGGGGGAACATCAGGGGTCTGAGACAGACCCTGGGCTGGATACTAGAGGAAAGTGGCCTGCACTCACCTCTGCAGACAGAACCAGATGAAAGAAGCTTGAACAGAGATAGCTGGAAGGAGGCAATACTGAAGAAGCACACCAGAAAAGACACACAAGTTGACTGGAGGCATTTCTGCTGGGCCTGTGCCAGAGCTTCTCCCATTCCAGCTGACTCTTGATAGAACTGGGTTCCATTTGCATTGAGTTAAGTCCAGGCTGACAAAATCCTCAGACCAGCTGATTCACACTCTTCAGTATATGGTGGGGAAACTGAGGCCTGAGAAAGCCACGGGCTTGCCCAAGGGGGCTTCAGGAATCAGCAGCAGAACCAGGACATGAACTATTGTGATGAACTTCCATAGATACCCCTGTTCCATTTGGTGCAGAGCCGGCTCAACACACCCCCAGTGACCCTGAAGTTCAGGTTCCAAAGAGCTGCAGGGGGCAGAATGTGGCTTTTGCTCATTTCTGGGCCTTTAAGAGTTGAGTCTGAGGCTGGGGTGGCCTCTAGATGTGGGAGGCTGCCTTGTTTCAGAGGTTGAGGC
This sequence comes from Bubalus kerabau, assembly GCF_029407905.1. NCBI lineage: Eukaryota > Metazoa > Chordata > Mammalia > Artiodactyla > Bovidae > Bubalus > Bubalus kerabau. Next base: position 31,315,592 of record NC_073642.1, read on the forward strand.
AGGGCCAGCAGCCCAGCAGAGATGGGAACAGAGGACCTGAAGCCAAGAGAGCTGCTTCCAGCCTGCCTCCGTCAGCTTGTTACAGCTCACCTGTCTCCCATGGACCTGGGGCACAGTCCTAACTCCTTGACCTGGTGCCCGAAGCCTTCTGCTCACTTCATGTGCCCATCTCAAGAAGGCAGCTGGTCTCAGTGCACTGGCCCTGGGGAATCTTCCTCTAGACTCTCAAAGTGCACTGTTCCAAGGGCTGACATTCTGCCTGGTTTTAAGCAGTATGTCGATAAAGATCATCATTTCCATGCCTCTCCTTTGACTGAATTACATACACTCTATGCCTGACCTGGTTCCCCAGTCCCAACACCAGCAGAGGAGCTCAATGAATGAAGGAAGGAAGGACACGACTTAAGGCCCAACCCTTCAGGAAAGTGTTTCGGGCATATGTGCCAAGAGCCCTGGCATGGCCCTACCCTCTGTCTCAGCAATCCCACTCCTGGAACAGTTTCTAAGGAAGTAATCCAAAAACAGAAGGGGAAAAACCTACAGAGACACAGATGCTCATTGCAATGCTCTTCATGGTGTTAAAGACATTTTTCTAAATGTCTAATAGAAGGGGACTGCTTGTTAAGTAAATTAGTGTACATCCACATGATGGAATTCTCCACGCTGGATATTCTGAAATTGGGAGGAAAAAGGAAGAGGAGGAGGGCATTTAATTCTGGAACATTTGAATATTATGTAAGTGCCACCTTTAAAAAAAATTTATTTATTTGGCTGCGTCGTCTTTGTTGTGGCTCACAGGATCTTTGATGCACCATGTGGGATCTTTCCTTGTGGTGGACCAACTCAGTAGTTGCAGCACATGGCATCTGGGATCCTAGTTCCCTGACCAGGGATCGAACCCACATCCTCTGCATTGCAAGGTGGATTCTTAACTACTGGATTGCCAGACGAGTCCTTGAAGTGTCACTTTTTGATCTACTGCTTTTCTACCTACACATTGATGATAATTTTCTGGATTCTCAATTTTGTCCTACTGATCTGTTTATGCCTATGCCAACGCCCAAGATTTTAAAATACTAAAGATTTCCAAAATATTGTATGTCTGGTGAGATGAGTTCCTCCTCTTTGCTTTTTCTTTCTAAAATTGTTTTGGTGATCTTTGTATATTTATTCTTCCACATAAATTTTAGAGCCAGCCTTCCAAATATAAAAAAAAATCCTATTACTATTTTGATTAGACTTGAATTTATAGAGTATCTTGGGATAGAAAACTATATAATATTGAGTCATCCCATTGCATTATTTTTGAAAATTTAAAAAAAGTAAAGTGAACACCATACTGCAACATGGAAACTACTTATGCTATAAAAGTAAGAAAATAGATATAGTTCCTATTTGAGGGGAAAACTGGAAGGAAATGTAAAAATACAAACAGGGATTATTTTTTTCTATTTTCTAATTTTTCTGTAAAATACTTTAATCTTTAAAATATGTGTACATATTTTTAAAAAGAAGGACATTGACAAAGGAGAATGTATCTCCAAAATGAAGCCCAGGGTAAGGAAGAAACTCAAACGTGTTTCATCAGAAAAGACTGGGGGGGGTGCTGGGGACAGGAATCTTGGGGAGGAGATGGCACAGTTCAGTCACACCTTCTGGCTGAAAAGTCTGCATTGCTGCTGTGGCTGAGGCCAGAGCCCACAAAGGCAGAACCAGCTGATCGAGGAAAGGTGGATGAGCCAGGGCATCTCACAGGCTGTGCCGCTGATGCTCAGTAGCTTGGGCTTTCTGGGAGAGGGCACGCCTAGGAATTGCAGGCAGAATGCACAAACGGTGGAGAGGGTCTGGTCTAGGTGCCTGAGGCCCAGTACAGCCTGGGAATCTGGATGTCTCCACACATGAGCTGAAGAGCCCTTCTGCACCCACCCACACCACTTGATGCCTGGCAGTGGACTTGCCTCTTGGAGGGTCTCTGGTGAGCAGTGCTAAGGGCTGGCGTGGGTTGGGGAGAAGAGGCCCAGCACAAGTCAACTCAGAGAACAGCTCGACAGCCGAAAGCCACATCTACACAAGGATCAACAGAGCCCCATCTTGGTGACTGAACCACAGACAGCTGGGCAACGTGAAACAGCCCATCATTTACTGATCTCTTCCATCGTCCTCCAGAAAGTTGGCAATGCCTAGATGAGATTTCCAAAGGCTCTTCATAAGTTATGCATACGGGCTTGATGCCCAGGATGTGAAGCTGTCAGGTCAGGGTTTTCAAAGTACGCATGTGAACAGCAAAACAGGGTTGTCATTTCCAGGTTAGCAATCCTGGCATGTAAAAAGTGGGCAGCACCGGTATCCCCATCCATTGTCTTACTTTAACTTTACACACACCCCATCCAGGGAGGGGTTGGACTCCATAGTTTATAGAGGAGGATGCTGAAGTTCCTTGAGAAGGGAACTGACTTGGCCCTAGCCCCATGGCAAGGGAGCGATACAGCCCACATCAAACCTGGGTCTGCCGCACAAGTGCACCAACAGGCTTCTTGGTGACCCCACAGCATTCTGCGGTTTTCTAGCGGTTAAAACAAATTTCCAAGCAGAGATTTTATTCTCCCACCCAACAATCCCACTCCCCATCCCCACACTGAGGGTGATGCCTCCAGGACAGTCATGTCAGCTGTCAGAGCGATGGATGTGTCAAGGCAGAGAAAGAAGATGGATGGGCCATGATTCATGAGTTAGTGAGTCTGATACCCCCTTTGTGGGCTGGGCAGATGGCTCTAATGACTGCAGGGCCTAGCCTCCCTGAAGGCCAGCAGCCCAGTCTCTACTATTCTTCATTTATGCCCCCCCGCAAATGACTTTTCAGGGAACCCCCACCTCCCCTTGTAAGATCCACTTTCCCCACCTCTGAAGCATCCATGCCAAATAGGAAGAGAGGCATCTGAGCTTTGTTAGGGACAAGGCAAAGGCGGCATCAATAATGGCCGCATTTCAAGGAGGGGGAAAGGGCAGGAGGTGGGTAAAGGCCTTCCCAGCCAAGGTGTGAGGTCACCTGGGCCCAGTAGAGCCTCCAACCCAGGTGAAGGCAGGAACTCCATCCCAAGGGTCTCACTCGCCTCGTGAAACAGGTGTTGCCCACTTCTTGGATCATATTTTTGCTTCTCTCTACCGTGGGGAAAGTAGGACACAGAGAATGATGAAAGGCCTCGGACAAAAGCCCCTAACCACCATTACCACCTGCCCCACCCCCAGGGGAGGGGCACAGATTAGGAGCCTGATAAGCTCATCAGATCCTGGGGCTTCCCACTGGACTCCAGAGAAGCAGCATTGATTGGAACCGGGCCCCAGATGCAAGGGGCTCCAGCCTCCCCCTCTGCCTTTTCCTCCTCTGTCCTGTCCACCCCCATCTGCAGGGCCTCTTGGCTGTCGGCCCTGAGGAGCACAGCAGACAAAGGCCCGGGAAGGTAGGGACGTGTACAGCCCCCAGAACAGCTGCTCTATGGACATGCATACTTGTGGAATCAGCCAAGAACCCACCTAGAGAAGTCCTCTTATTCAATCACCGACCTATCTACTCACTGGACATCACCAAAGTCTGCTCTGTATTCTGCCCTGGGCTGGGCACTCAACCAGAGCTTCTCTTAGGCTAGGCAGAACACAGAGGTATAAATATACAGGATGGTGATGCTCTGAGAGTGGTATGATGGGGGCTGCCGGGTGCCAGAGGCAAGGGCCTGGGAAGATTTCAGAACTGGGGACAGGTGAGCTGGGTTTTGGATTGTAAGAAAGGAGTCTTGTCAAGCAGACAGAAGGGGGAGCAGTGTAAAACAGAAGTGAAAAGTGGGGCAGATACAGGCAAATGAGGGGAGGTGGGGTGGAGGGACCCAGATCACGAAGGCACTTGAAGCTGGGGCGAGGACTCGATTCTGAAGCTGGGGGCCACATTAGAAGGGTTTCAGGCAGTGGAAGTCACAGTCAAATCTGTGAGCTGCTGAGTGAAGATTGATTTGAGAACTGGGAGACCCATGGAGGCTGCCCCTAAGAATCAGGACAAGGCCTGGCCTGGGCAGTGGCTGAGGGCGCACAGGGAGGTGTGAGGACAGAGAAGGCCATCCATGGTAGTGTCCCCAGGGCCTGTCCTCATCTGCTGGGTGGATACCCCACAAGGTCAGCCCTGCCTGGACTCTAAGAGAGCTGCAGGGGCAGCTTGAGATAGTCCTCCACGCCAGACCCCAAGACTGAGGATCTGCCCAGACATCCAGCTGCCTTTGGTCCCCTGCATGTGACCACCAGCCCCCAGGCTGCAGCATCCCACCCCACCCTGGGCGAACATACGGACATTCCTGGCCTGCACTGTGTCTCGGGGAGAAGTTCCCACCATTGGTCCCCTGGGGTGAGAACCTCTGAGCCAATCTGGGAACTGAGCTGAAAGAATGAAATGGTCCATTTCCAAACTCTGTTCCAGAAAAAACCTCTAGCTGAGAGTAAGCCGATCCACAGTCAGTCCCAGTTTTGACTGTGTTCTAGGCACGTCCCTTTTCCTCTCAGAGCCTCGATTTCCTCATCTGTATGGTGAGAGAGTTAGCCCTTCCAGCCTTGACTGTGTGTTACATTCCTCAAAATGCACAGAATTTTTTATGGCTTCCCCAGCACTTGCAGCACCCCATGAAACTGATGGAATAGGTATTAATGTGTGCACGATGTAGATGCTAAAATTGAGGCCCGATGACCTACCCAAAGTCAGGAAGCACATGGCAGCAGAGCCCACAAAAGAACCCCGGGCTCCTACTCCTCCATCTGACGCCTTTCCCTCAGAGCAACGCCATCTGCCTTGCTCACGCTGGTGGGAAGATGTTTGGCAATTATGGTCCACTATTCTTGTATGTGTTTGTTTCTGAGTGGGGCTAGGGAGGAGACAGGCCTTCCCATGGGGTCGTCCCCTGCTCCCTAGAATAACTAGCCTGAGTCAGGCCTCTGCTCCCAGGGCGGGGGGCGGGCCTCCTCAAAGACCCGTTAATGAACTGTGGTCCAAACCCAACATGAAGCGTGGCCTCCGATTTCCACCCTGGGTTCCATGGAAGGGAAGGCGGGCTGTGTCCAGGCCTGGAGCCCTTACTGCTCCCAAATCCTGCAGGGGCACAGGGTGTGGACGGACCCACGAGGACAAGGGTGTTAAGCTGCCAGCTGGCTGACTCTGCCCGAGAGATGCTGCAGGCAGAGCAGAGCTCTGCTGAGGTAACAATGCGGCCATGAATCATATTTACAAACACTCCAGTGAGCAGGAGAAGGACATTAATTAAATATTCACATCCTGCAGGGCCTCGGGGAGCCGTGAGGATGAGGACATGATTGCAGCCCAGCGGGAAGCACCGTGCTGCCGGAATGCGAGCAGCCATCCGTCTCCTTCAGCAGCCGGCAGGTCTTATTATGATGATTAATTTTCAAGTTATCAGCAGTAATGCAATCATCCTCCTAGGCCAGGAAAACCCTCTTCATCACTCAAAGCCCAGGCTGGGGCAGCCTCAGGAGGCAGAGGGGGGCACTGAGCTTGTCACTGGGGTGACGAGAGAGAAGCAAACCAGCCCCTCAGCTCTCAGGATCAAAGGCCTGCCTGTGCAGAGCCATGTGGTCTGACCCCAAGGCCCGAGGCCCAAGGCCCCTCAGGTGGGGCTCCCAGGGCTCGCCCAGCTGCCTTTTGATGCTCCCAGGGCTGGCCCAGCTGCCTTGTTGATGGGGAGAAGAGAATAGATTCTCCCGGACATCTGGGAAGGCTGAGGCAGCTGTCCTGCCCATCAGCCCCGCAGAATGAGCCCGGGGGCTTCTATAGACCCACTCGCCCCACATCCGTCAACCTCGATCAAGGAGGGCAGCAGGGAGCTGGGGGCTGCTGGGGCCACTGCAGCATTGTCCTGGAGACGCCTGGTCTGGGGATGAGGGAGGAGGCGGGCATTTCTCTCAACTGAAAAACCATTAATCCTGCAACAGTGATCGAGCACCCGTGACGAGCAGGCTTTGTGCTGCGCCCGCACGTGCCGAGCAAGGGGCGGCAAGAGGTAATTGATCAGGGATGAACGGGTGTCTCTTCCTTTGTGGACTTTCAAAGGCACCATTTGGTATCCCGAGCAGGGCGATCGATGAGAGGCAGCTGACCCCCCTGTGGCCACCTCCAGGCAGCAGGTGGACAGGCCCAAGCGGGGGACGGTCGGGGGCCAGCTCTGTATCACGTACTGTGCACTGTTGGCTGGGCCGGGGGCCCTTCCCAGTGCAGGGCTGTGGGCCATCAATTTACCTTCTCTTTGCACTGAAAGGGAAGCTGGAACAGTTGCCATGTTTTCTGATAAATTATAGCCAACCGTTCCCCAGGCTTGCAGTCCTGAGGATCCCAGCACTTGTATAAATCAGACTAATGAAAGCCGAGGTTGTCATCTTCGAGAGCAGCAGGCATTCACTCCGTAAACCTTATGGCATGCCCGCTGGGTGCCCGCTCCTGTGCTGAGCCCTGGGGCCATGGAGACATACTGGACTTGGTCTCAGCCTACAAAAGGCCCATGGGCCAGTGAGGCAGGCAGATTACCAAAGGCAGCAAAAAGGGGGCCTGGTGGGAGGAGTCTGTACTTTGGAACAGCTTTTCCTAGCTGTGTGGCCTTGAGCCAGTGCTTCAGCCTCTCTGAGCTTTGGTGGCTTCACCTGCAAAGCAGCTGTGATAACGCCTACCTCGCAGGATGGTCATAAGAATGAAATGAATAAAATGACAATACAGCACCGGGCCTAGCCCGGAGCCTGGCCCCTGGGGGTGGGCTCAGTAAAGGGTGAGTTCCTTCCCTTTCTCCTTGACTCCCTCCACCTGTAGGAAACCTCCCCTCCCCGGGGCTGCAGGAGGGCAGAGGAAGAAATGCTCAACTCCGCCTGGGGTTAGACAGGGAAGGAGTCACAGAGCAGGGGACCTCGAGGTAAGACTTCTAGAAGAGGGGTTGGGGGAAATTGGGGGTTTAGGGGCATGGAATATGGGGGAGAGACAGAGATATGAGCAAATAGCTAATGCAGGATGGAGGGTGCTGAGAAGGGGGAGGTGGGACATAGGCAGGAGACCGAGGGGTGCCTGAGAGCACAGCAGTGTCAGAGAGGAGCCTCCGAGGTTGCACTGAACTGGCAAATGTTCAAATTCAACATTTATGCCTTGAACCTCAAAGGATGGATTGGGACAGTGAATTGTCTGTTGAGATGGTTCTGGGCTGGGCCCAGGCCTGAGGATGGAGAGAAGGTGACTGAGAAAGAGCTTCATTGGGGAATGGGGAGGAGAAAAAAGGGCGACTGAGCCACAGAAGGGGCTAGCTTGGCAACAAGTCCACAGCAGGGACACGATGTCTACTCCGGAGAACATATACCCTCCAGACACGGGCTCCCAGGCAGGGAGATTCACAGACGCAAGGCAGAGACCAACCCACACAGAGAACGCCTCGCAGAGAACGCAGATACAAACTAGCAGAGACTGGACATGTGGGCACGCAGAGATGTGCCACAGTTTGCACACACACAGAGGAAGCTTGCACATGAAGCACAGTCACGGAGCATGTATACCCAGATGGTCAGACTAGGGTGGTCAACTCATCCCGGTCTGCCCAGGACTTCTCCATTTCACTGTTTCTCCATGTTCCCCATGTCCTGGAAAACCCCTCAGTCCCAGGCAAACTAGGACGAGAGTTGGTCACCATAACACGGAGACATGCATGACGCACAGGTGTCTGCACACATGGAGACATAGACACACCTGGGCAGATACACTGAGTTACACACAGAGCAGAGGGACACAAGGCACCCAGACATGCCCCAGCCCACCCCAGAGACCAAGTACACACAAACACACCCAGATACAGACACACAAGGGCTGACTCACATGCATGTACACACACACACACACACACACACACACACACCCCTACTGAACAAGAGAAATACCAAAACCTAAACCACTGAATATGCACTGGAAGGACTGATGCTGAAGCTGAAGCTCCAATACTTTGGCCATGTGATGCAAAGAGCCAACTCATTAGAAAAGACCCTGATGCTGGGAAAGATTGTGGGCAAGAGCAAAAAGGGGTGAAAGAGGATGAGATGGTTGGATGGCATCATCAATTCAATGGAAATGAGTTTGAGCAAACTCCAGGAGATAGTGAAGGACAGAGAAGCCTGACATGCTCCAGTCCATGGGGTAGCAAAGAGTCAGACACAACTGAACAATAATAAAACCAATAAAACAAAGGCCAAGCAACTTTCAGAAAGAACAAAATCAACCATTGAATCAGTAGACTAATGGGAGGTGGGCCTTGCTTTAATGTTAAAGAAATGCTCCTGGGAAGGGAAGAATAGGAGTGAGCAGACCACAGCCGGGGCCCACACCAGAATCCTCCTAGCAAGGGAAGCTTCTCCAACCCGACTCAGCTAGCCAAGTCCACAGGGGAGTGTCCTGCACCCAGTCCATGAATTGGACACCACCTTCCATCCTCACAGGATGTGGGCAGGATTAAGTGAGCAAACATGTGTGAAGCACCAGGAATAGTGCCAGGCACATAGAGGGTTATGTTCAATACATCCCAACTGTTATGGTACAGATCCTTGGTCCCTGTTTTGAATTTCTGAAACCCCAAACTTACTGAAAACAGAACATCTCTTCCTAACTGGTTAGGAGGCACAACCTTATCCAAACTGACATAACGTTGTTTATCCAATTTCATGTGACTATGCATGTGTCTCTGTGAGAATGTTAAGGTGCTTGATTATGGGAAATCATATTAGTTTTGAAAATGTGCACAGTTCAGAATCTGAAACATATTGGTCCCAAAGGATTCAAATAAGGGACCATGGACTGTTCACCTTTGAATTCGGATAGATGGTGTATCGTTACGTGTGTGTTTGCATGCACTGCCTAACACAGGCATCACCCTTAACAGCATGCAAAGCATAGGTGTCTGTCCAACAGGCATTGCCCTTAACGATACATGTTCACATACATTATCTCATGTGACCCTCCCAGAACCAGGGAGCTCTACGAGTATCAATGTTACCTCTAGTTCACAGACCCACAGCCAAGGCTCAGAGAGTCTGAGTGACTAGCCCAAGTTCACACAGCTAGTTAATGAGGAACTGGGTCTCAAACCTTGGATCCCAGGACTCCAGAGCCCACGTTCTTTCCTTTACACTCCCTTAGCCCCTACTGTCTCGGCTACTTGGTGAAAAACATTCATGGGCATCAATGGAAGCAAATAGAAAGTAATTTCAACCTCAAGTTCAACATTTACAAGCTGAAGGCCCCAGCTGCCTATCACATGGACTAATGTCCAGAGTGCAGGGGTTGGACTGGGAACCCCTGCAGATTTGGGAGCAGGGTCCTGCCTCCACTCCTTCTACTGGTCCCTTGCTGGTTTCAGAGAAGAAATGTTTTTTTCCCTTCTACCTTCATTATAACCATCTGGTCCTCAGAGTCAGTAGCAGCCTGTTTGCCTTTCCTCAAGTTCTCAGTGTTGAACATAGCTTGGGTTTCACAACAGGAGCCCAGAGTTGGCTCAGTGCTTCAGGACATGAACCTTTTATGACAGTACACAGGACAGTGGTTTCTGGGCCCCAGGGGACAGACTATAACCTTGACTTTGAGCAGCAAAGTGTTCCTACAAGGACCCAGACACCCACCCTCAGGTCCCAGCCCTGCCAAGAATAGTCATGAGCTCTTGGGTAAATTATTTAACACACTTGGGCTTTAGGCAATATTTCCAAGTCCCTCCCAGGACTTAAATGCCACATAGTCCAAGAGCCTTCTCAACTCACTTGAACAGCTCCCCGACCATGCCTTCACTGGTCAGGGACCATCTGCAGTGGCCCCTCCCCAGACTGCCAGGGTCATTTGCGGGTTCTCTACCTGGACTTCCCAGCTCTGGTTTTGTTATTTGCTGTAAAAGTTTTCTGATGGGAAAGGGAGTTAGTGTAAAGACCTACAATAGAACAGCAGTTCCCATATTTGGCTGCACATTACAATAAACCCGGGAGGCTTTTAAGAATCAAATGTTCAAGCCACACCCTAGAGTAATTACATCAGAGCCTCTGTGGGAGGCACTCAGGCATTTGTAGTCACTTGGTGTCCCCAGCAATTGCAGTGTATAGTCAAGTTTTATTCATTCACTTAATACATTTTCATTTAATTCTTACAAACTGTTTGTGGTTCAACTGATTCTTTCCCCATTTCTCTTCCATTGCTGCTGCTGCTGCTGCTGTCGTTTCAGTCATGTCCGACTCTGTGGGACCCCATAGACTGCAGCCTACCAGGCTTCTCCGTCCATGGGATTCTCCAGGCAAGAACACTGGAGTGGGTTGCCATTTCCTTCTCCATTCTCTTCCTTTACAGGTCCTTTTCAATTTGCTTTAAGTAAGAAGCCCTCTATTCGACTGTTTTTCTTTTGATTTTCTTTTCTTTTCTTTATTTTTTAATAAAGAAGCATTTATTTAAGGTTTGTTAGTACTGAAGCCTGGGAGATACAGGTGAAAGAAACACTTAAATTGTGTTCCACCAAAATGGGGGAGACTCATAAAGGCAAATTTTCTATTGTTATTTAATCTTTTCCATCCTAGCTAAGCTAGTTTATTTACTGTACTTTAAAAGTGGCTCTAGACAAACACATGATGAAGTTATCCCTCAGTATGTGTCCAGAAGGGCACTAAAGGTAATATTTACATAGAATCCCAGGACAGCTATGACAGTGGAGGGGAAGGCATCCAGATCAGGAAGAGCATCCTCTGGATGTTAGACAATAATGAGGATGGGGGACGTTTAATTCTTTTTTATTTTATTAAAATTTTTTTTGTTATTTATTTACTTATTTTGGCTGGTACCACAGGCATGTGGGATCTTAGTTCTCCAGCCAGGGGTCAGACTTGTGCCTGCTGCTTTGGAAGGGCTGAGTCCTAACTGCTGAACCTCCAGGGAAATCCATTGATTTTATTTTTTGGCCACTTGTGCAGCATGTGGGATCTTAATTCCTCAACCAGGGACTGAACCCACACAGTCTGAGGTAGAATCACGGATTCTTAACTACTGGATCATCGTGGGAGTTCCTGAAATTTATTTCTGATACTAGTGATTTTGGTGAATTGAGAGCTAACAGTGAGAATTCAATATTTGTACTCAGTTCTCAGAACTTCAGTTATATGCACTAGTAATATTTTTACATGCCTTTATTTGTAGGCAATAAACAAACAAATAAATTTGCTGTGGTTTTTCAGTCTCTAAGTCATGTCTGACCCTTTGCAACCACATGAACTGCAGCTCGTCAGACTTCCATGTCCTACACTACCTCCCAGAGTTTGCTCAAACTCTTGTCCATTGAGTCAGTGATGCCATCCAGCCATCTCATCCTCTGTCCTCCCCTTTTCCTCTTTCAATCTTTCCCAGTATCAGGGTCTTTTCTAATGTGTCGGCTCTTCACACCAGATGGCCAAAATATTGGAGCTTCAGCTTCAGCATTGGTCCTTCCAATGAACATTCATGGTTGATTTCCTTTAGGGTTGACTGGTTTGATCTCCTTGCAGTCCAAGGGACTCTCAAGAGTCTTTTCCAGCATCACAGTTCAAAAGCATCAATTCTTCAGCACTCAGCCTTCTTTATGGTCCAACTCTCACATCCATGCATGACTACTGGAAAAACCATAGCTTTGACTATACTGATGATTGTTGCCAAAGTGCTGTCTTTGCTTTTAAATATGCTGTCTAGGTTTGTCATACTTTTCCTTCCAAGGAGCAAGCATCTTTTAATTTCATGGCTGTAGTCACCATCTGCAGTGATTTTGGAGCCCAAGAAAAGAAAATCTGTCACTGCTTCCACTTTTCCCCCTTGTATTTGCTGTGAAGCAATGGGACCAGATGCCATGATCTTAATATTTTGAATGTTGAGTTTCAAGCTAGCTTTTTTACTTTCCCCTTTCACCCTTATCAAGAGGCTCTTTAGTTCCTCTTCACTTTCTGCCATTAGAATGGTATCATCTGCATATCTGAGGCTGTCAATACTTCTCCCCCAATCTTGATTCCAGCTTGTGATTCATCCAACCCACCATTTCGCATGATGCACTCTGCATAGAAGTTAAATAAGCAGGGTGACAATACACAGCCTTGTTGTGCCCCTTTCCCAATTTACAACCAGTCAGTTCTTTCATGTCCAGTTGTGACTGTTGCTTCTTGACCCACATAGTTTTCTCAGGAGACAGGTAAGGTGGTCCGGTAGTCTCATCTCTTGAAGAATTTTCCACAGTTTACTGTGATCAACACAATCAAGGTCTTCAGCATAGTCAATGAAGCAGAAGTAGATGTTTTTCTGAAATTCTCTTGCTTTCTCCATGATCCAGTGAATGTTGGTAATTTGATCTCTGGTTCGTCTGTCCTTTCTAAATCCAGCTTGTACATCTGGAAGTTCTTGGTTCATGTACTGCTGAAGCCTAGCTTGAAGGAATTTGAGCATAACCCAGCTAGCAGGTGAAGTGAACACAATTATATGATAGTTTGAACATTCTTTGGCATTGTCCTTCTTTGGGATTGGAATGCAAACAGATCTTTTCCGGTCCTGTGACTACTGCTGAGTTTTTCAAATTTGCTGACGTATTGAGTGTAGCACTTTAACAGCATCATCTTTTTAGGATTTTAAATAGCTCATCTATTTTAAATAGATCGCCTCCACTAGCTTCATTCATAGTAATGGTTCCTAAGGCCCACTTGACGTCACACTCCAGGATGTCTGGCTCTAGGTGAGTGAGCACATCATCATGATTATCTGGGTCATTAAGACATTTTTTGTATAGTTCTCCTGTGTATTCTTGCCACTTTTTCTTAATCTCTTCTGCTTCTGTTAGGTCCTTATTGTTTCTGTCCTTTATCATGCCCAAGCTTGCATGAAATATTTCCTTGATATCTCCAGTTTTATTGAACAGATCTTTAGTCTTTCCCATTCTATTGTTTTCCTCTATTTCTTTACCTTCTTGAATGGGTAAAGAAGGTGTGGTATATATACACAATGGAATATTACTTAGCCGTAAAAAGGAACATATTTGAGTCAGTTCTAATGAGGTGGATGAACCTAGAACCTATTATACAGAGTGATGTGAGTCAGAAAGAGAAAGATTCTAACCCATATATACGGAATCTAGAAAAATGGTACTGAAGAATGTATTTACAGGGCAACAATGGAGAAACAGACATGGAGAATAGACTTACGGACATGGGAAGAGGGGAGGAGAGGGTGAGATGTATGGAAAGAGTAACATGGAAACTTATATTACCATATTTAAAATAGATAGCCAACAGGAATTTGCTGTATGGCTCAGGAAACTCAAACAGGGGCTTTGTATCAACCTAGAGGGGTGGGATGCGGAAGGAGATGGGAGGGAGTTTCAAAAGGGAGGGGATATATGTGTACCTATGGCTGATTCATGTTGAAGTTTGACAGAAAACAGCAAAATTCTGTAAAGCAATTATCCTTCAATAAAAAATAAATTAATTTTTTTTAAAAAGAGAAGGCCTTCTTATCTCTCCTTGCTATTCCCTGTAACTTTGCATTCACTTGGGTATATCTTTCTTTCCCTTCTCCTTTGCTTCTCTTCTTTTCTGTTATTTTTAAGGCCTCCTCAGACAACCATTTTGCCTTCTTGAATTTCTTTTTCTTTGGGATGTGTTTGGTCACTGCCTCTTGTACAATATTAGGAACCTCGATCCATAGTTCTTCAGGCACTTTGTCTAACAGACTGAATCCCTTAAATCTATTTGTCACCTCCACTGTATAATCATAATGGATTTTATTTAGATCATAGCTAAATGGCCTAGTGGCTTTCCCTACTTTCTTCAATTTAAGACTGAATTTTGCAAAAAGTAGCTCACGATCTGAGTCACAGTCATCTCCAGGTCTCGTTTTGCTGACTGTATAGCGCTTCTAAATCTTCAGCTGCAAAGAACATAGTTTGATTTCAGTATTTACCATTTGGTGAAGTCCATGCATAAGGTCTTCTCTTGGATTGTTGGAAAAGGGTATTTGCTACAACCAGTTTGTTCTCTTGACAAAACTCTGTTAGCCTTTAAGGCCAAACTTGCCTGTTACTCTGAGTATCCCTTGACTACCTACTTTTGCATTCAAATCCCCTATAATGAAAAAGATATATATATATATATATATATATATATATATATATATATAGGTGTTAATTCTACAAGGTGTTGTAGATCTTCATAGAACTGGTCAGTTTTAGCTTCTTCGGCATCAGTGGTTGGGGCATAGACTTGAATTACTGTGATGTTGAATGGTTAACCTTGGAAACAAACTGAGTTCATTTTGTCATTTTTGAGTCTGCACCCAAATACTGCATTTCGGACTCTTTTGTTGACTGTGAGATCTACTCCATTTCTTCTAAGGGATTCTTGCCCATAGTGCTAAGCTGCTGCTAAGTCACTTCAGGCGTGTCCGACTCTGTGCGACCCCATAGACAGCAGCCCACCAGGCTCCCCCGTCCTTGGAATTCTCCAGGCAAGAACACTGGAGTGGGTTGCCATTTCCCTCTCCAATGTATGAAACTGAAAAGTGAAAGTGAAGTCACTCAGTCGTGTCTGACCCTCAGCGACCCCACGGACTGCAGCCTTCCAGCCTCCTCCGTCCATGGGATTTTCCAGGCAAGAGTACTAGAGTGGGGTGCCATTGCCACCCCACTAATAGCTAATACTCATCTAAATTAAATTCGCCCATTCTCATCCATTGTAGTTCACTGATTCCTAAGATATCGATGTTCACTCTTGCCATCTCCTGCTTGACCATCTCCAGTTTATCTTGATTCATGGATCTAACATTCCAGATTCCTATGCAATATTGTTCTTTACAGCATTGGACTTTACTTTAACAACCAAACACATCCATAACTGAGTGTTATTTCCGATTTGGCCCAGCACTTCAGTCTTTCTGGAGCTATTCGTAGATGCCTTCTGCTTTCCCAGTAGCATATTGGACACCTTCTGATGTTGGGGGCTCATCTCCTGATGTCATATCTCTTTGCCTTTTCATACTGTTCATAGGGTTCTCATGGCAAGAATACTTGGGTGGTTTTCCATTCCTTGCACCAGGGGACCACGTTTTGTCAGAACTTTTCCCTATGACTTGTCCGTCTTGGGTGGCCCTGCACAGCAGGGCTCATAGCTTCATTGAGTTATGCAAGTCCCTTCACCACGACAAGACTATGATCCATAAAAAATAAATGGATACAAATAAATAAAAACATTAAAATCTGATGTCCAAACCACATCCTAGAACAGTTTTATCAGCACCTCTGATGGAGGCACCCAGGCATTAGCATTCACTTGGAGTCCTAGATCTCAGTGCACAGCCAGATTAAGAACCAAGGCTTCTCAACCTTGAAAATGATGCCTGGGAATCTTGTTCAAATGCAGACTGTGATTCAGCAGGTTACACTGGGGCCTGGGATCTACATTTTCCAAAAAAGCTCCCGGGTGCTTCTGATGCTTCCTGTTCTCAGACCACAGGGCTCAGTCATTTAGGAAGTCCCTTCAGGCTCAGATGATCTAATGAGCTCATTCCCTTCCTTCTAAGGACTGACTGTGAAACCTCTCTCATGATGGGCCACCAGCCCACCAACCAGGCCCACCAGGTTTTTCCATCCCTCTGCACCTCCCCAGTGAAGTAGGTTATGCCAGAGTGTCCTCAGAGGCCCTGCATCACAGTGGGACAGACATGGGCTGAAAGGCCGAGTCTCCACCTCCCCCATGGCAGGGACCAGGCCAGGGCAGGGACCAGACAGGGCCAAGGGGAGGCTTGGCCAGCATTCATTCTCAGGCTGCTGTAATAATGTACTGCCACTGATGGGCTTCAACAATAGAAATTTGCTGTGCACAGTTCTGCAGATGAGAAGCCCAAAATCAGGTATTGGCAGGGCTGGTTCTTTCCGGGGACTGTGAAGGGAGAAATCTGCTCCAGGTCTCTCTCCGGGGCTGGCAAATGGCCGTCCTCCCTGTGTCTCATCACATCATCTTCCCTCTGTGTGTGTTTGTGTCCAAATTTTCCCCTTTTATAAGAACACCAGTCATCCTAGATAAGGGTCCCCCCTACTGACCTCATTTTGACTTCAACATATGATTTTAGGGGAACATGATGTAACCCACAACAGCTTGTTATATAAGAAGTGAGCGCCAAGTTACAAGATCATTTGAGTTTTCAAGAGGAGCCAGAAGTCTGGACTTACTTGTGAAATCTTCTGATTTTTTAATGTAGGCAATGTCTTCGATTTTAGAGCAAACTGTGGGGACCTCATGCTCTACATCTATGCCTGGGCTGCTCACCTTCCCTCCCGTAGAAACGGTGCCCCAGAACAGGCTGCAGCACCCTCCAGCACCTCCCTGCTGCCCTTGCAGTCTGCCTCCCAGCTCTCAGCTTGCCCTGCTCCCCCACCACAGCTACAAGATTCCCTCCTCTTACCCTCCTCTCCCTTCTTTTCCTTCCCTTTGTTTCCCTGCCTTTTAAGCCACCAGATTTGTGCTTTTGCAGTTCCCTCTGTCTGAAATGCTCTCCCGGCAAACGAAGTTTTAAGCTTCAGCTCAGGGGGTCATCATTTCTCCGAAGCCTTCCTGGACTGCCCCTGACGCCATCCTTCCTTCCTGCTCCTGAACCTCTTAGAACTGCCCCCATGCCCCGCTTCTATCATTGTGCCAGCTTCAGGGCACTTAGACTTGCTTGCTGCTCTGTCTTCCCCTTTCCCCTCTATTCTGTGGCACCACGGGAGTTGGGAACCAGCCTCACTCATCAGCTCCTAGGAGGTTCAGGCAATCACAGATGCAATTTCTGGCTCTGCCTGGCTTCAGCGACCTGGAACAAGTCACCCAGCCTCTCACCCTCAGTTTTAAAATCTATAAAATGGGTATAACAAAACCCACAGCGTTATTTTGAGAATTTCAGAACCTGGTACATAACAGGCACTTTAATAAATATTTGATAAATGAGTGAAACAATCACTCTAAGGAGAAGCCCTCAGAGCTCCCACTGGGGCTGATGAAATGCTAGGAGTGAGTTGAGTATAGATTCTAGCGGCCAACAACTGTTCCATCTTTTGTTTTCACATAGTTTCATCTTTTGATTTTCATATTAATTCATTTTCCATTTTACAGCAGGCATGGTTGGTATTCTCACTGTCATTTTACGGAGGAAACTGAGGTTCATAGCGTTGTGTCACTCCGTGTTGCACAGCCACTCAGTGGCTAAAGCCCTGGTCGACAGACATACAGATCTACTGCACCTGTTTCTCCTGGTCCTGGTTTTAGGCAGAGTTGTTCTCATCAGCGGTCATGTGGTCAGACATCCCAGGCTGCAGAGAGTGCCACACGCCCAAGACCCCTGGGGCTGGTGGGCCAGGACGAGGGCTGCAGCCTGCTCCACTGCTTGACCTGGGCCCAGACACCCCTCTCTGGGCCTCTAGGTCCCCATCTGTGCAATAAACCAGCTAGCCCACCTGGGTTCACCTCTCAGATCTATCTTAGCTAGCTCATTGACCTTGAACATGGTGCTTCATTTCCTGTGCTTCAGTTCTCTCATCTATAAATCAGAACCTCTCACAGGACAGTGGCAAAAACATGAATGGCCATGAAGCACTTACTACAGTGCCTGGCCCATAGTAAACGCTCAGTAAATATTAGCTACTTGTCTTTGTTCTATTGTGGGTCTCCACGATCCCCAGCACCTCTTCAGCCCTGGCGCTGCCTGCTCTCTGACTCCCAGTCCACTGCTCCTTCCACTCCATTAACCTAGAAGAAACCCACCCAGCAGAGCAAGGCCAGCCCCACCCCCAGTCTTCCCCAAGAATCCAGCTCTTCTTTGTCCTGTTCTGCTGACTCCCAGATTGTCCTGGCTGAGCAGCCCCAGCCCCCACTAAGAACGCTGTCCTGAAGACCCCCACTGGGACCCTGTCAGAGTCCCCGGCTTTGGGGGGCTGAACTCTGACCTCCATTCTTCCAGCATGAATTCGGCCTGCCTAAGGGCATGAGGCTGGGCCAGCAGGGCCCCTGGGAGGCTAAGGCTCTGGCATGACTCCAGGCAAAAGTAGCAAAGCTCAGCAGAAATATCCCGACAGGGATGCAGGTCAGTGGCCTGGGAGGAGCTGGCAACAAGGGGTCTGCAAAGGCAAGGGCTGCCAGCCAGAGAACAAAAGGGTCTTGGAGAGAAGGCCCAGCCCCGGCCCCTGAGAAATCTACACCAGAGAGGAAAGGCCAGGAATTGGCCATAGAGCATAGCAAACTTCAGGCTGCTGATGACGCCTACTTTTAACTTGGACTCTGGGATCCCTGGATTCTAAAGTGAGGCCATCTGCCTCTGAGGGAGAGAGACCCGTTTCCTGTTGGAGCTGTAAGGGGCTCAGAGCGCTGCTTGGCTCCAGCCCTTTGCCTCTGCTGTTTCTGCTGTCTTTCCCCCTTGTCTGCCTGTCGAAATCCTCTTCACTCTTCAGAGCCCTGCTTCAGCTTAATGCCACCTTCTCAGGGAAGTTCAGATGCCCTAGAAGTGAGATGTCCTCACCTGGGCTCCCAAAGTGCCTCCCCTCCCTGCTTCAGAGCACTTCCCACATTGTCTCAAACTTTCTTGGGTGCTTTTATCTTCCCTACCAGGCTGTGAGTTCTGGAACCATGTCTCTTCACCTCTGAACCCTGTGCCTGGTCCACAGTACTCTCTCCAGAAAGGCTGAGTGAATGAATCTACCAATGGGTCTTATGTTCCAAAAGAGTCTTTTTGCTCCAGAGATTCGAAGATCAAAACAAAAAGAGGCCCCTGACTGTAAACACGTGTGTGTGAGCATGCAACATTTACACAGGAATTACCTGTGTATTCCCAGGAATTACCCTGGGAATTTGTTAGAATCGCATAAATGAAGAATTGACCAGCAGGGTGTAGCTGTGCTCAGCCAAGAAGTCACCTTTGTCTACCTGCCAGTGCCAGTTGAATCTCCTTCAACTAAGGAGTAAGGAGCCAGAGTTTGACCCCCTTTCTCGGCCACCCGGGCAGGGCACTGCCCTCTTCCCAGACCATTTGTCACCAGAATTCCATTTGGAATTCCAGGCCCCTGTCCCCTGGCCTCCCACTATCCCCAGCAGAGATGCACCCTGAAGCCTGAAATTCAAATATTGTGAGCCATCTTAACCCACACCTTCATCTCTTGCCAGGCTGTCTCTCTACCCCAGAGCCCTCACACTATGGCAAACTGAATTCTTCATCCTAGAGGCCTTCCCAAATGCTCCCTCTTGTTGCTTTATGGAATTCCACTTCCTAATGGTTCCATCTGCGCATCCCCATGAACCTCAAAGCTTTTATATCATCCAAGGTGGAGGTCAACATCCTTCCCATGAAAATCATCTACCACAGTCTGCGTTGGGGTTCTCACCTTCCATGCCACACAGATGTAAAAACCCCACACAGATGTGTCCTTCTTCAGTCACCTGACCCTACTGATTTACCTTCCTAAATATTTCTCAATTTCCTCCCTTCTCAGGCTTGAGCCCTCTTTATCTCCTGCCTGGATGGTTATAGTAAACTCCTCATTGGCTTCCACGCATTAGCTCTCAATCTCCGTCGACTCATCCTCCATACAGGTCACCAGTGGGATCTGTTTAAAATGCAATCTGATCAAGTCACTTTTTCCTTAAAAATCTTCCATGGCTCCCATTGCTTTCAGTGGAATTGATCACAGTGGGTTTAGCGCCACACCAGTCCTGCAGGATATTTCATAGACATAAGATTCAGGAAATGCTGTACACAATGCCCCTCTTTAAGATTCATAATGTACATTAGCATCTTATGGATAGCTTCAGGACTTCCCCGATGGTTAAGAATCCACCTGCCAATGCAGGGAACAAAGGTTCAATCCCTGTTCTGGGAAGATTCCACATGCCATGGAGCAACTAAGCCTGTGCACCACAGCTACTGAAGCCCTCGTGCCCTAGAGCCCATGCTTTGCAATAAGAGAGTAGCCCCCACTCACCACAACTAGAGAAAGCCCACAAGCAGCAACGAACACTCACTACAGCCAAAAATAAATAAAAATTTAAAAGATGGCTTCATCATCCTAAACTCCAGCATCTTGCTCTCTGACCATGCCCACCTTCTTGCTGTCCCCCAGTACACATGTTCTTCAGCTTCACAGGACATCCAGAACTCAAGCCCTTCCATTTCTCTCTGCCCCAGTCCTGTCAGACCTCACTGGAACCCTGCCTCATGCCCAGCATCACTTTTGTGCAGCCTGAGTCACCTCCCCCATTTTCAGTAGGGGCTCTTCTAAGTTTGCAGAAGACCATCTCCTACTTATGGGGCGAGGAGAGAACTTAGGAACTCCCTTCATGTCTGGCTCCCTTTCCTCCTGCCTCCCCCTGAAGGCAGCATCTCCACCTACATTCTGCATCTAGTCCTCTCTCCCCTTTACCACCTGTATCTATCTTCTTTCTCCTATATCTCCTACCTTTGCTTTAGTCTCTACCTTCAGCCTATAAATATCAAACTCCTCCATCCACATGCAAATGAACCCCCCAGTAGTCCTTTGAATGCCGCCTCCTCTCCTAACTGCTAAGCCCTCTCTCCCCTCCCCCGTACAGCCTTGCTTTTTTAAAGAAGAGTCTACCTTCTCCACTTCCATTTCACTCTTTCCATTCCAGACTCAACCCACTGCAGCCTTTCAGACTCCACCATCTTCTGAAACTGCTCTGGTCGCAGTCGCCTAGAGTTACCTGACTCATGGTGTTCACTGCCTTGCCTTCACGATCCTTCCTGGAGCAGCTGGCACTGATGGGCCATCCCTTCTTTTGTACACAGCTGTGTCCTAGCTGGTAGGACATGAGCCCCTGTTTTTCCTCCCGCTTGACTCTGCCCTGCTCACCTGCCCCCTGCACGCTGAGAGTCTCCAAGCTCCATCTTGGTCGTCTGCTCTTTTCTATGTGTGCCCTGTCCCTGGGCATCTCATCCACACTCATGTCTTCAACTGCCCCCCAGCATGCGACCACCCACACCCCTGTCCTCATCTCAGACCTCTCTCTGGAACTCTGGGACCACACTGCCCACTGTCTGCTGGGTCCTGGATGCGCCAGACAACTCACAGCCAACACATCCTGAGAAGGACTCATCTCCTGCTGCTCCCCCAGCAGCAAATGAGACCATCCAGTGCACAACCCAGACACTAGGGTCACCCTGGTCCCTTCCTTCCACTTCTCCTTCCCTCCCAGGCATAGCCGGTCATACAGTATGGCAGAGCCAAACTGACCGTACAGAGGAGAAAACTTGCCAAACACAGTTCCAGCGGCCCTACCCTGACTTACTGAATCCAAAGCTCCCAGGCTGGGCCTGGGAATCTGAGTTCCTAGAAAGCCCCTCCAGCCTGCTGGGATGCTGGGTCAAGTCCCAGATTGGCATTTAGGAACCACTGTTCTCTGATTTGTCCCCTGCCAATCTCCACTGCCAAAAGCACCTCTGCTTGCCCCATCTGATCCATCTTCCACACTGAAGCTAAAATGCCATAGGACTATGGCTCACCTCTCCTAAAACCCTTCTATATGCCCCCTCCAAGAACCCTACTTCATAGCCATGCACATTTGGTGGAGTGACTTCTGCTCACCTCCTATATCACCTTTAGCCTCACTCCCCTCTCCTCAGATGATGCACTCCAGCTGCCCCAAAGGATAATTAGTCCTCAAACCCACAGCCCTGTTCTACAGCTCCTGGCTTTGCACACATTGCTTTTTCTAATCAGACCTCCTCACTCCCTCAGCCCCTCTGGATTGACTCTATAGGCTCAACACACACTGGGCTAAAAGCCTGCCCCTTAGGCACTGTTAGCCCACACGGGACAACAGATTTCCTAGGATTTTCCCCCTGGGTAAATGGTGGGCCCTTAAGACAGAGCCTGGACTTTGATTGGTCACCATCCCCAGAGCTGAACTCAGCAAGATTAATGGATGGAAGAGTAAAATAAGAGAAGGAATGGGGGAGAGCAGAGAGGCCCAGAGAAGTCGGGGTGATTCTGCCTATCTGTCCTTCGGCCCAGGCCACCAACTGACCTCTCCTTAGCAGGGACTCTGCTCTGGATTCTCAGGCTGGGTTCTCAGAAATACCACCCTCGTGGGGTTTGTGCTGCCCCCCAGGCTCTGACATTCCCCTAGTAGCCAGGTCAGAGAGGGAGCTGCATTCCCCCCTCTATGTGCCCTCTGATAAGGTTTGGGGCATCTAAGAAGTCTTAGCTCCTCCTGTCTGCCCTGGCCACCTCTGAACTTCATTAACAAGGACAGTGGGTTCACAGGACCCCAGGACCAGCTTGCACTCTGAACTAGAGGTCCCCTCCTCTTCCTGGACCCTCTCCCACCCTCGCTAAGTGCCTGGGCAATGCACCACGACTCCCCATCCTATCTCTTTTCCTTTCCCCCTCTTTGCCCACTCAGTGCCTTTGCTGC
Source organism: Bubalus kerabau (assembly GCF_029407905.1). Taxonomy (NCBI): domain Eukaryota; kingdom Metazoa; phylum Chordata; class Mammalia; order Artiodactyla; family Bovidae; genus Bubalus; species Bubalus kerabau. The sequence goes on from NC_073642.1 coordinate 31,338,077, forward strand.
AATAACTGCCAGTCACTTCAAGGCTTTCCCTTGGCTTTGACTCCCAACTTTACTTCCCTCCACTGTCCTGCTTCAACCCCTCCCCAGCCTGGTCTGAAGATGGCGGAGGCCATGTTGGAGAGGAGAGCTGGATGGGGGCAGAGGTCTGCGTTAGTTGGATGGCACCTCCACTTTGCCCCCTCACTGTGCAGACACCAGACCCTCCATAAAGTGGGCTTGATTCTGTGGCAGCCCTAGCCTCTGCCTCCCACACTCAGGATCAGGTACATAATTTGTGGATCCGGTGCAACATGAAAATACAGGACCCCTTGCCCAAAAGTGGTTAATAATTTCAAGATGGCAGTAGGAGAGCACTGAACCAAACGCCAGGCCCTCCTAAATGCATGGCTCTGTGGACTACACAGAGGCCCTTCCCACACCCTTTCCCAGCTGGGGACAACCCCTCTCCCCTCTCCTGTCCTCAGCTGCTTTCTAGGGCAGCTCCTCAGGGCCTGAGAGCAGGATCCCAGCCCCAGGCACCCGCAGAGGTCCAGAGCCCTGTTCAGCAGGCACTCAATTCCTGCAGTCCCTCTGGGGATCTTCACCCCCACACTACCTCTGGGCTGCAGGGTACATACACCCTCCTCAGATCAATGCTTATTGACTGAGCCCCACCTGGCTAAGCCTGTGGAAGAGAGGACAAGTTGACAAAGGCTCAATCACTGCCCTCCAGGAGTTCAGTTTAATAGCAGGATTAAACCTTAAACAAGAGCAGGACCAAACACAGAATTCAGTGGGTTCAGAGAAAAATCATCATATTTGATTAGGAAGCTGAATTTCAAGAGAGATGGCATAAAGGTGGACTTCCATGAGTGGGCAAGATTTTATTTACCCGAGGAGGAAAAGGGCTTTCCCCTACGGTTGCACAGCAGGCACGTTAGAGGTGGGAAGATGCCTGGCAGGTCCCAGAATCCTGGGTTGTGCAGTTTGCCGAGGCATTCTGAGGGCAGAAGTGTGGGAAGAGACTGGAAGGGAATTATAGGGTCTGCGTGCAAAGCTCTAAGAGCTGTGGTGAAATGTTTGTACTTTCGTAGCGGAGGCACTGAGGGGGCGTTAGGTTTGGGCCATATTTCGGATTAAAGGGAGAAAAGAGGCGATTTCCTCCACTTGGCCCTCCCAGCCTGCCGGCAAGTGCAAAGTCTCACTTTTCTGCAAGACAGGCCGCTGATATCCAGGGTTCTGGAGTTTATTCAGTCCACCCTTCTCTGAGCTACCCACAGGGTGCAGCGGCCTGGGCTCCCTCCCGCCACACCAACGCGGAGGACCCACAATCTCGCGCGATTCTGGGTTCCGCGCAGCAGTGCGGGGCGGTTGTTGGAGTGGTTTGAGGCTTTTCCGCCACTTCCTTCCGTGGTCCTGCTCATGGTGGTGGTGGTGGTGCTGAAGTTAGGTGGGTTGGTGGTGGTTGCGGAATAGGATCCAGGACTGGGAGTGGAGGCGACCTACTGGGCGCATCCAGAAGGCATGCCTGGGAGTGGGGACAGGGTGGCTGTCATCCCCTGGTGGACCTGCTGCTGCTGCTGCTAAGTCGCTTCAGTCGTGTCCGACTCTGTGCGACCCCATAGACGGCAGCCCACCAGGCTCCACCGTCCCTGGGATTCTCCAGGCAAGAACACTGGAGTGGGTTGCCATTTCCTTCTCCAATGCAGGAAAGTGAAAAGTGAAAGGGAAGTCGCTCAGTCGTGTCCGACTCTTGGCGACCCCATGGACTGCAGCCCACCAGGCTCCTCCGTCCATGGGATTTTCCAGGCAAGAGTGCTGGAGTGGGGTGCCATTGCCTTCTCCGCCTGGTGGACCTACTACCCACTTATTTTAACTTTCTATTATGTATATTCTCAAACATATACGAAAGTAGCGAGAGTGGTATAATGATTTCGCCAAGCCCAACCGCCAAGCTTCAACGATTTTCTCCTCTTGGCCAATTTTGTTACATCTAACCCTCTCCCACCACCCACTTTAAAGAAGGATGTGGGTGGCCTGGGGGTGGCAGAGACGCCCCCCACCCAGAGTTGTAGGAGAGCTGGTACCAAGCTTGCACCCCCGGCGAATGGACCGCCGAGAGGCAGAGCGCGGGCACAGTAGGGCTGGGAGAGGGGCTCACGCTGGGTAGGGGCCGCGGGGGGTGGGGCCGGGGCTAGCGGGGCGGGGCTTGGAGCGGCGAGGGGGTTGGGGGCGCTCTCCCGGTGACTCAAGGCGCGTGGGGCTGGGCGCAGAGCTGCAGTCTCCGCCTTTGCAGCTTGGAGTGTGCCCGCCGCGCCGCAGCTGTCCGTGCCTGCCGCCGCCTTCCCGCCGCCGCCACCGCTGCCACCATGCCCAACTTCGCCGGCACCTGGAAGATGCGCAGCAGCGAGAATTTCGACGAGCTGCTCAAGGCGCTGGGTAAGCTGGCCCGGGCAGCGCGCCCCGACGGAGAGTAGCGGCCGAAGGTGCCCCGGGGCCAGCGGGGAGTCGGCTTTAGGGACCAACACCAGGCAGGAGGGAGTCCTGGGTGCCTTAGATCGGGGCGAATTCCAAGGAGCATCTCATCTAGAAGTGGCGAGGAGAGCCCGGGATCCACTCATCCAGCGAACATTTGCTGGATCCTTGGCGCTTTCCCCGACGGCTCGGTCTTTATCTCGCGCTAGATCGTCGCGAGGAGAGATTATTACTGAAATCCTGGGAGAGTCAGGGACTAAATTTGGGGACTCATTTTCAGACCAGGCCCTACCACGTGCTACCAAAGGAAAGCCATTTACCCTCTCTGAGCCTCAGTTTCTCATCTTGAAAATCAGGGCGAGAGCCGGGAGAGGAATGGTTCATTTGTAAGTCCCCCTTCTATAGTCAGAGGGTTTGGGAAATGCCGGGCCAGTTCTGGGACAATGGGCGGGTGACGAGACCCCGTGACCTGAACCCGGGTCTTCCCCGTTCTTCCCGGGGCAGGTGTGAACGCCATGCTGAGGAAAGTGGCCGTGGCGGCTGCGTCCAAGCCGCACGTGGAGATCCGCCAGGACGGGGACCAATTCTACATCAAGACGTCCACCACGGTGCGCACTACCGAGATCAACTTCAAGGTCGGAGAAGGCTTTGAGGAGGAGACCGTGGACGGACGCAAGTGCAGGGTGAGGTCCCAGAGTCTGGGCAGCCTTCCCGGATCCCTGCTCCCTACCCAGGAACCGTTGCAGCCAGATGAGACCCCCGTCTCCTTTTGCAGCCTGTGGCGCGCCTTCCTTGCAGGGCGTGTGCACCGGCTGTTTGCTCAGAAAATCTGTGCAACTCGTTGCCCTGGGCTCAGGAGAAAGTCCCACCCCAGCCCCTCCCAACCTCCTCCCTAAACTGCCTCCCGGGGTGCTAACCGCCGCGCTTAAAGCGCGGGCTTTGGGTTACACCGCGTTCCCTGCAGGCGTTTCTGCGGCATTTTGCAGCGATCCTCGAGCCAGTGCAGGCGGCTGGGGAGGAGGAGGAGGTGGCTGGGCTGCGTTGCCTGGCCGTGCGGCTGCCACGTTTCCTGTCGCAGGTGGAGCCGCAGCTCTTGCGTCCCGCCCTCCCAGGTCCCTGGGCCCTTGGGAATGCTCTGGATCCAGTTTCAGCAGTCTTGATGGCCCCGGTACCTCTCCTGCCCTCCCTCAGTTAGGTTCCTTAAAGGAAAAGACGAAACCTTTCCAAAAGCAAGGCAGATTCTGCCCGGAAAATGGACTGAGTGCCCTCTTTTAGTCCGCAGGGGCAAGAATTCTGTTTCTCTCCGTTTGTCGGTCCCAGGGATGAATCGGTGGACTGAAGCAAGAGGTTGTAAATCCCTTTTTTAGATGGGCAAAGTCGCATTCGGTTGGTCTCTGGAATAGAATGGAAGGTTAGCTACCCATGTATTTTGAGGACAGATGGAAAAACAATCGCTGATGCTACCACTTATTTTAAAAGTGACAAAATGTCTCCCTCCTCTCCCCTAAGGTTTGAAAAAAGAAAAACTCATAGCATTCCAGAGAGTGAGAAATTGTTTTTCACCTTTCCGGAGCCGTGCCTGTCTGATCTAGAGTGAGACTCTCTGGGCACTGGGTTTGGGAGGACATAGAGACACAGTCCCCCAGAAGCAATATTTGACCCCCAGAGTTGACACAGCCTGAAAATGATATCTGGGCTTGGAGCTGGCAAGATCCAAGCCCTCAGCCACTGCTCTGTTTGCAAAAACAAAAGAGCAGGACATCTCTTCAGCGTAGAGGGAAGGTCCGGGAGTCTAAGGTAAAAGGCCTGGCAATAGGCAGAACTCAGTTTGGGTACATCCAACAGTGAGTACTGCTGGAGACAGTAATTCTGATCAGAAATCAAAGGTTCACAGGACAGCCTGGGGAGCGGGGCTTTATCCATCCCCACCCTGCCTAGGGAACGTGTCCCATGTGTTAGCTAAAAAGCCAGTATGTGCGCATTCAGTACAGCCGCCTCGCCCAACTGTATAGCAATTTGCTTCATGCAGACGCCAGGGAAAACTACAGGGGAATCCCTTCTTTGCCTCCTACCTCCGACAACATGAAGACCCTTCAGATCTTAAAAAAAAATTTATTTTTTTTTCTAGAGACATGTAACCTGGGAAGTGGCAGTGTTTTTATTCTCAGAGTCAGAGAAACTCAGGATTATCAGAGCAGGCTGTGTACTGCATCTGCTGAGTGCAAACAGAAAGCGAGGCATTATCCCCAAATCCGTGCAAGGAACAGGTCCTGATTTGCTCACTAGATGTGGTCTCAAATATGGTGTCTTAACCGTTCTGAAATTTTGTATTTCTGTTGTGAAGCTTTTTGCCCTCAACAGCCAAATTGCTTGAAGGGGGAGCCCATTTTGACATAAATGAATCATTTTATGCTCTCAATTTTATTCCTGAAGATGTAAGGCATGCCTGAGGCTTTGCTGCTTCTCTATGTGTGTGTGTGTGTGTGTGTGTGTGTGTGTAATATAAGGTATATTTATACTCCCATAAAATCTGTGGTCAGCCCTCTGAATTTGGGCTTGATAAGGCACAGCAGAGAAGGTTCTGTGCGCTGCTGACAGGGACCATGTGTTGCTTCTCTGCACAGCAATTATTCTCCCGTGCTCATTGTTGTCTCTGCTCCCCGCTGCCAAGACTGTAATTAATGTCACTAATGGTTTTCCTGCCCGCAGAGCTTACCCACTTGGGAGAATGAGAACAAGATCCACTGCACACAAACTCTTCTGGAGGGGGACGGCCCCAAAACCTATTGGACCCGCGAGCTGGCCAACGACGAACTCATCCTGGTGAGTGAGACACCCCCCCAACACCCCCCAACCCTGAAAGGAGCTCGCAGGTTTCCAGCTGCTGCTCACAACGGGGCCCCACCAACATCGTCCTCACTCGCCCATTCAGGGAGAGACACTCTATGCCCTGGCTTAAAATGTAAGTAGAAAAGCTCGAGATGATAGTTTAGGCCAAAGGAAATCACTGTTAGATGGTTGGCAGGAGAGCAGAGTGGCTCAGAGGGCAGAGTAGGGGCTAGAGACATGCTGCGCTGCCGGCCACTATCCAAACCCACACATCCCGCGGTGACCAGCTGACTTGCTTAAGCCAACCTCCCCTCCAGCTGGGCTCAGCGTGCGTGGGCTCTGCGAGGTCCCAGAGTTCACTCTGCAGAAGGGGTTTTCCTCACCTCACCATTCTCCACTTTGCTGCCTAGGAAAAATTTCAGAAATTTCAGTACGCCTGCACTGGAAGTCTTTTTACTGCCACCCCCCCACCCCCCCACCCCCGGCCCCGGACTTACAGACTCCAATGGCTTTCCGGGAGACAGACAAGAAATGCTAATTTAAGACAGCCTGAGGGTTAACTGGAGAGGGTAATCAGGGAATCAGATTGAAGTATTTTAAACATCCCTGACCAGGCAAAATATACCTGCTGAGGCCAAGTTAGAAACCTCTGTAGTTAAATCACACACCTCCTTCCCCTTTATTTAGGGGAGCAAATGAAGTGGGGGGGGGCAGGAGTGAAGGACAGCTCCCTGTTATGCTCCCTTTGTGTTTCAGAACAGACCAAGCTTTCCTGACAACAGCCTTCCCGCCCGCCTCTTCACTCTCCCCAACCACCCCCACCCCACCCCCACCCCCACACTAGAAAAGGGGAAAGCTGTTGTGGGTAACCAGGAAATGATATCCTTTGTTCTCCATCAGGCCTGCTGTTAACATCTCCCCTCTAAGACTGCCTGCTTGCCCCATCTTATTGAGCGCCACCCTGAAAAGTCGGGGAAGGAGGTGGCAAGGAACGCTAGGACAGGACTCACTGTGACCCGGGCCTGGCCCTTCCCTCCCCAAGCTGTAAAATGAGGGTTTGGACTGAAGCCTGGTTCCCCCCCACTCAGGTCCCTCTCAGCCCTGAAATTACATGTTTATTCTGTAGGAAGACCCTCAATTGAGCTGTTTCTGTTACTTCAGCGGAGGCTGCTTGATCTCACTCTTGCCTTCTTGTCCTTCCCTGAGATGATTTCCCAGACTTCCTCCTTTCACACAGAAAGGACTGGCTTCATTTGCAACCTGGTTAATGTTGTTTCCAGGGCAGGAATACATTGATGGGGTTGGGGGAGCAATTTGAGGCCGAGAGATGGAAATTTAAGAGAAAAAGGGACATATTCCTTGGGACCAGGGATAGCAAAGAGGGAGATGATTTTTAGAGTTCTTGAGGGTAGCTGAGGGTTAAGTAGGCTCAGTGTGCTCAGTGAGAAAGTGTGATTTTATTAATCTCTGTAGTATCTGAGCAGCCCGCACACTGGCTCGATTTCCCCCACTTCCAACTCCCCCACTACATCTCCACCCATGCTTCTCTCCCTGGCTCAGCAGATATATACATACATACGAGCCGAGGAACATTAATTCTTGGCATTTGGGATCTAAAATATGGGCTTTTGTTCCAAGGGTTATTATCATTAATAAATCCAAATGTAGGGAGATGCCGTCTCTATAAACAAGAGGCAATTTATTCTGGTTAACTTGAAATAAGCTCTCCCAGCAACCCTGGGCTGTAACTTGCCTTCTTTTGAAAACTGAGCGAAGTCCCTTAAACCACTCTGGAACACTATACGGAGAGTTTCTTTCAGAAACCTCTCATAGTAGTTTGTGGGCTGAGAAGGACATTTCAAACGTGGTTGGAAATGTAGCCATTTCTTCTTGTTTCGTGAAGCCATTTGATGGCCTGGGTGAGGTGTTGATCATTGCAGCACAGGTAGAGAGTCCAATCCCCAAACTTTGGCCTGCCATGGGACACTCCATGGCTTGAGAGCTGGAAGAGTTTTGGAAAACTGACATGGTTCTGAGAGGTCTGGACATTTGAGAGGTGAATTTCTATGGGAACCCCTACCTCACCCTCCCCCAGCACCCAGCATCGTCTGCTAATTCCTCACTAATGAGGAGAGGGAGGAAGACCGAGCAGGTGTCCAGAGCAGGCACAGCTGTGCCGGTACGATCATTTTTTAGCTCCCTATTTAGGCTGGTGATGAGCATTTGATTCCTTCATAATCACAAATGACTGGTATTTCCCTGAAACACACGTTAGAATAATGTCCCAGCTCATGTTCTCTGAGAGCATCTCATGAACAACTGAGTGACGCAGGGGAAGCTACAAGTATGTTCAAGCTCTTGCGTGCATGTGTGCTAAGTTGCTTCAGTCACGTCCAACCCTTTGTGACCCCACGGACTGTGTAGCCTGCCAGGCTCCTCTGTTGATGGGATTCTCCAGGCAAGAATACTGGAGTGGGTTGCCATGCCCTCCTCCAGGGGATCTTCCCAACCCAGGGATGGAACCTATGTCTCCAGTACTTCACTGCAAGAGGATTTTTTTTACCACTGAGCCACCGGGGAAGCCCATTCACGCTCTTAGTTCAGGGTTTTTAACCTAAGGCCCTTTTGACAATTTGAAACAATTTCAATTTTGACAAATTGAAAGATAGGGACTCTCCCACAGAAAAATGTATGTCTGCAAACAAACATATCTATGTCAGTCGACAGACTGGGGACATAACTGTTTGTTTGTCTTAAATTTTTTTTTTAATATACATATTGCTTTTTCTGTCCCAGTTATCTGTGAGAGACCCAGGAGAGCAGGCCTGTGTGTAATTGCCAGTTTTTGGAAGAGTGGAGACAGCTTACTTACAGGGATATCTTTTCAGAAGCCAGAAGAAAATAGTCCTCCATTTGTGGAATGATTTGTGCCCTCTCCACAGCAAACAAACAAACAAAGGGTCATAAAATTGTAGCTGAAAGAACCGGGATCATCTTGTTCAATTGCTCTCCTGCCCTCAACTCCCTGCCGCTCCATCTCTGAATTGTCCAAGAGACCAGAGCGGTGCCCCAGCTCACCTGGCTGTGAATTGCAGGCCTAGCTTTGGAGGCCTATGCCATGCTCTTGCAGCCAAGACCACGTTTCTACCTCACAGGTTCCTTGAGTATCACTGACACCTGAGTATGTCAGCTGTCTCTCAGGATGGACAGCCACTTCCTAGAAGGCACTTATATACCCTTTCCAAGGATATCCCACCTGACTGTTCATTATTGGATCCCAGGGCTCAGTGGCCGGGGCCCATTGCTCTCTTGAAATCACTTGAAAAGAGACGGAACCACTTCAGAAATGTTCAGTATGACATACCACCACCCCCACTTCAGTTTAATTTAAAAAACCAAAGCCAGGAAACTTGCATTTTTTATGTCAGCACTCCCAGGTTCCAGAAGCAAAGGAAAACTGCACACAATATAATTCTATACCCGAGTTGCCTCTCTGCCAGTGCAGAGCTCAAGGGAGGGGAAAAAAAAATCCTTGGCTCTGAGCATGAACACACAGCACAGGAAATTGAATGTCTGTTACAAAGAGTTTTTACCAGGGCAGTAAGTGGCCTTATTAGCGATATGCTTTAAACATTTTTGCACAGGCATCTGCACTGATTGGTTTTCCTTCCCTGCAGACGTTCGGCGCCGATGACGTGGTCTGCACGAGGATTTATGTTCGGGAATGAAGGCGGCCAGCTTGCTCCAGCTTTGGGGGTGGGATGCATGTTCCCCCAAGGAATGTCATAGCTCTGAGCCGCCAGTGGACCTCCTCTTCCCCGGTATTAACATTAGGTGATCCCGATGTCCCCCCAGTAATGCTGTAGTGTTTTCCCCCAAGGCTTTGTGCCTCTATCTCCCTGGCGCTCCATAGTCTGGCATCTGTATGGTTTCATCAGTCATTAAACTGGGTGTACACACCTCAAGGCTTTCTCCTTGTTTGGACTGCCTCTTCAGTTTCTACAAAGGTCTTAGTGATCCTGCTGACCCGAGCTCTGCACTGGTCTGCGTAGGGGCTTTCGGCTTCCACCTGCTGCCCTGGTGCAGAGCTTGGAGCATACAGCAAGGGTGGCAAGCTGGGCTCCCTCTGAAAGGATTCACACTGAAGATCCAGGTGTGCTTAGACCTCACTATGCTGGTGTTTTGATTGAATTAGTTGATATATTAGTGGTTCCCAGCAGGAAAGGGAGGGCACATTCGAAAGGGTTAATTGAGGAGAGCTCAGAATGAAGGGACTATTTACACAGGCCTTTACATGGACGGGGTGAAGAGAACCAAGAAGGATGGTAAGGTACTCAGAGACCAGCAGTAGGGAGCTGGTATACTCCCCTAGAGAGACGGACAGAGGGGTCATCAGACCACAAGAGCCTGGAAGAGAAACCACTACGTACAAGAGTTGTGGAGTACACAGAAGAATGTGGTCACTGCCAAAGCCCCAGTATGTGGGTAGAGGAGGGTTCAGAGGGTGGGGGAGAATCTCTGGCTTGGAACAAGGGGGTTAAATATACTGACTACCCAACTTTCAATCTCTGATCTAGTTATTCTGTCCACTGGCCAAACCCATCTGGAGTCTGGAGGGCAAAAGAGTGGGCAGGTGGTGGGGGCGGAGGAGGGTACTGCCCACAAGAGTTACCCTCCTAGGACATAGCCAAGAGGAGAATGGATCCCAACATGCAAAAGGACAATAATCCACAGTCACCAACTCTAACATTCGAAAAATCAAGAGAATTCATATGAAAATCTGCATTTCTATTTCCTTAGAAAAATGGGAAAAATCTGGCATCTCTTACAGGGCAACAGTTGGCTTAGCAACTTTCCCCCTTAAGTGGAACTTACAGTCTCTGCCTCCACCATTGCCTCTGCCCTCATTTGCATTGCTTGCCTGGCTTCTTGGGCATCTCTTCCTGACATCCTAGGCACAGGGGTTCTTGGCAAAGCCAGGCCAGAGTTGGCTGGGTGGGCATGGGTGAGGCCCAATTTAGATGACTGGTTTAAGGTGACCCTAAAGAGCTCACCCTGGGTGGCTCAGATGGGAAAGAATCTGCCGGCAATGCAGGAGACCCTGGGTTTGATCCCTGGGTGGAGAAGATCCCCTGGAGAAGGAAATGACAACCCACTCCAGTATTCTTGCCTGGAGAATTCCATGGAAAGAGGAGTCTGATAGGTTACAGTCCACGGGATTGCAAAGAGTCGGACAGGACTGAACGACTTACTACTTTCACTTTCAAAGAGTTCACACCCCGACGGGCAGACACCTAAGGCCCAGGTGCCACCACCTGTATGTAAACAAGGAAACCTTTACCTGACTCATCATACCTCCGCAGTCCAGAACCCTACTTTGCTGATGGGAACTTTGGCTCTTTCTAAAAGATTCTACTACTTACATGTAGGAGGAGTTGCCTAATGGTTTCTTGGAGGAAGGGGGCTGGAGTGGCACCTCTAAGGAAGGGGGGCACTAGGACTGTCTGGAGCACCACTTTACTCAGAACAGAGGCTATAGCCTGTTTCTCTTGAATCCTTTTCTTCTTCTTTTTCCAGAGAAAAAGGCACAGTGTTTCTCACCTCTCTTGGAACACTGCTCACAGGACATTAGCATGGGACCCAATATGGGAGTTGCTGCTCTAATTTTCAACCTTTAAATATGTGTACACACATTGGTGGCTCAGATGGTAAAGAATCTGCCTGCAACGTGGGAAACCCAGCTGCCATCCCTGGGTCGGGAAGATCCCCTGGAGGAGGGCATGGCAACCCACTCCAGTATTCTTCCCTGGAGAATTCCACGGACAGAGGAGCCTGGTGGGCTACAGTCCATGGAGTCGCAAAGAGTCAGACACGACTGAGCAACTCACAGACACATTACATATGATATATAATTTACACATACATGTAGGATGAACACCTACACAAAATACCACTGTCATCAGAATAACCTCACTATGACGCTATTCTAAACATGTCACTCGTCTGCTCAGCAAACCCACGGTCTGCAACAGAAAGGTCAAACTCTCTGGCACCCTCCATGTCTTGGTCTCACCAGGCGAAACAAAGAATGAGGGCTTTGGTATCTGTCACACCGGGCTTCAACTCCTGGCCACACCTTTGGTTTGCAAATACAAGAAACCCAACCCCAACCAGCCCCAGCATAAAGGAACATACTCTGCGATAACACAGCTGAACCTTGAAAACGTTATGCTAAGTACAAGAAGCCAGTAACGAAGGACCTCATAGTGAATGGTTCCATTTCTATGACATGTCCAGAACAGATAAATCCAAGACACAGGGTGGATTGGTGGTTGCCTAAGGCTGGACATAAAGAGAGGAAATGGGAGTAAAAAGTTTCTTTGGGGTTGGGGGGCCTGTGGTAATGAAAATGTTCTAAAATTGAGGTGGCTGTAGTTGCACAACTCTACAAACACACAAAAAACCACTGAATTTGTGAAGAATGCTGGGGAAACTCTCAGGATTCAAGCAAAAGCTTCAGGAGCTGTGCCTTAGATGGAGCTCTACCCCTCCATCTCTGACTCCATTCTGACTTCCTAATAGAACTGATTCAGGTCATATGACCACCCCTGGACCAATCACAATTGACGGAAACACAGTACAATGATTGGCCAGGCCTAAGACGTGTGACCTCTCCTGGGCTAGTGGGCAGAACCTTTTAGAAAAGGAAGAAGAAGGGGAAAAGAACTGGGTAGGAAGGAACTGGAGAAGGCAATGGCACCCCACTCTGATACTCTTGCCTGGAGAATCCCGTGGATAGAGGAGCCTGGTGGGCTGCAGTCCATGGGGTCGCTAAGAGTTGGACGACTGAGCGACTTCACTTTCATTTTTCACTTTTATGCATTGGAGAAGGAAATGGCAGCCCACTCCAGTGTTCTTGCCTGGAGAATCCCAGGGATGGGGGAGCCTGGTGGGCTGCCGTCTATGGGGTCGCTAAGAGTCGGACACGACTGAGCAACTTCACTTTCACTTTTCACTTTCATGCATTGGAGAAGGAAATGGCAACCCACTCCAGTGTTCTTGCCTGGAGAATCCCAGGGATGGAGGATCCTGGTGGGCTTGACTGAAGCGACTTAGCAGCAGCAGCAGGAAGGAACTGATTAACCCATCCTCCATGCTGGCTAGCAAACCTTGGACAAATTATTTAGTCCCTTGCTGTGTAAAATGAGGACAATAAAATCCATTTGGCCTGGTGTGGAGATTAGTGGAATTAAGATTTGTAAAGTACTAAAAGCTTTGTATTTATCTTCCCTGGTGGCTTCTGGTAGAGAATCTGCCTAATAATACAGGAGACATGGGAGACACAGGTTCCATCCCTGGGTGGGGACAATCCCCTGGAAAAGGAAATGGCAACCCTCTCCAGTATTCTTGCCTGAAAAACCCCGTGGACAGAGAAGCCTGGTGGGCTACAGTCCATGGGGTCGCAATGTCAGACACGACTTAGCGACTGAACAACAAAACAGCTTTTGAGATTTCTACACAATCCTGCCCTGTAGCCACATGGGTCTAGACCCTGATTCCCAGTCCTCTGAGTCTCTCAGATCTTTTATATTTTCAAGGCCCACATTCACCTCCTCTAGGGCATCTTCTCTCTACGTCTCTTGTGCCCACATCAGGCTCACAATTACAGGCTGCCTTGTGCTTGAAGGGCTTCTATTGTGGTCCTGTGTTGTCATTCCACATCTCCTAGGTTTCTGACATTTTCCGCCAACCAGCCTGTGTGGTCCCTGAGGCCAGGAATGGCTGCTTAACCATCTCTGCCTCCTCCCCCCACCACCCCCTACTACCCCACCTCAGGGCTTGGCAAATGGGGATAACTCTGTAAACATGTGCTGATTATCTGACTGATGAAGGGCCAACACTTTTTATAAGATCCAAACCTTCCTGAATGGATGTCTGCAAGAAAAAGCAGACATATGGGCACAAACAGCAGTTCTCAACTCAAACACCATCCAACAGTAAGAGAAATCCCTCAGGTAGGTAGTATATATAATACACATAGCATATTATATCTCAGAGGCAGGGGGATAGAGATTGCAAGACTTATTTGAAATAAAAGTGTGAATAGTACAGGAAACCCTGCTCGGGAGCAGGAAAACTTGGAAGAAGCAAACTTACTGATTGCTTGTCCCAGCACCCCTTCCATCCATCTCCCACAGTAGAGGCTGGGAAAGTCAATGCTTTTTTTCCCAGCTTGCATTATAACTAGCATTGAGCATGTGACACAATTCTGGCTAATGAAACATAAAGGTAAGTCATCCAGAAGTCTTCCAGGAAAGACTTTTCCTTCCTGATAAGAGAGGAGAGCCTGAGAAGGTAATATCTTACTGCCTCTCAATATGGCATGTGATTGTGATGCCTGGAGCTGGTGCAACCATCTTATAACCATGAGGAAAGGAGATGTCAGCTCAGACTCATTGAGATAGCACAACCCCTACCTCTCTTCGGATGTATTGCTATGTGATCTAAAAAAAAGAAAAAAGCCCTTATGTGTTTAAGCCTGTTAATTCAGTGGTTTCCATACTTGCAAGTAAAAGCATTTCAAACTGATACACTGAGGTGATGGAAAGGATGGGGGCCTGTCTGGATTGCAGATTTCTAGGAAGTCTTGTCTTGATGATGACTACCAGTGCAATGATGATGTCTACCAAAGCTAGACAGTCTTGCTCAAAGGAAAAAATAATGTCAAGATATTCTGTGGCAGTTAAGATTCTGTGCGTATTGTGACATCATTGTTAATTCCCTTTTTTACTTTTAAAAATTTTAAATTTTATTTATTTATTTGGCTGCACTGGTCTTAGTTGCAATAGGTGGGATCTTTGATCCTCCTTGGGGCATGTGAACTCTTAGTTGTGGTATATGGGATCTGGTTCCCTGACCAGGGATTGAACCCAGGCCCTCTGCACTGGGAACACTGGAGTCTTAGCCACTGGACCACCAGGAAGTCCCTCAAATTCCCTTTTACTTCATCTTCTTCTCCTCATCATGGCAGCCAACATTTCCAAGTGGACAGCGGATGTTATCCAGAAAATGTAGGGCAACCAGCCTTCCAATGCAACCTTTTGAACCACCAGTCTAACCCCACCCACTGCTTTCAGAGCCATCTGTCTTCTGGCAATATACTCCAGGGCTCTTCCCTCCTTTACTTTAAAGCTCATTTGTGTCTGGAAAGTCCTTGGATCTTCTCAAAAATGTCTCTTACATCTATATCTGCCCTCCCCAATGTCCAGCAAACCATCTCCTCTAAGATAAAAGAAAAGCAGTATGTCACAGGGTGAAAAATTAATCTTTACAAAGTCCCCGATGGTCAGATAAATGTGGGTCAGAGTAGATTTGAAGTCTTCTCTGACTGAAAACCCTTAAATTGGTTGGACAGTTGTGCTTATCCCAACTCATCAGGGCTGCTTTGCTTGCAAGCGCTCTCATCCGTGAAGAGATGAAACTCAGACAGGAGAAATGATTTGCCCAGGGTCATCATTGTAGGCGCTTGTCAAGATCAGAAAGACTTCTTTCTCTGGATTGAGAGGTATTTTTTTTTAACTCTTTATTATAGAAAATCTCTAGCATACACAAAAGTAGAATTGTATAATGATTCCCCATATACCCACCACCCAGCTTCAACAACCACTGTGTCCCATCTTGTTTCATCTATGCTCTCCTCTCCTGGATTATTTTGAAGCAGATTCCAGACATTTTAAGATTCTACTTACAAGCATTTCAGTATATTGTCTCTAGAGGTTATTAATTACCTTAAAAGTAACAATATCATTCTCACATTTTGGAAATTAAAAATAATTCCTAATATCATCAAGTATCTTGTCAGTGTTCAGAGTTTCCTGTCTCATAATTTTTTTCTTCCTACTTGTCCAAATCAGGATTGAAATAGCCATACTTTGTGACTGATTGATACCTCTCTTAAGTCTCTTTGAATCTGTAAGTTCCCCTCTAACTCATCTTATTATTATTTTTTTACAGTGTATTGTGGGAGAAACAGGTTGTTTGTCTTGAAATTTTCCTATAGTCTAAATTTCCATGGTGTTGTTTAACATGTCTTGTTTCGCCTATATTTCTTGAGAAGTGGTAATTACAGCCACAAGCTCATTTAGATTCAGGTTTGATTTTCTTGGCAAGAATACTGCAGAGGTCATGGGTCTGCTGTCCGTCCCTCAGTGGATTCGTGACGTCTGTTTCCCTCTCTGTGATATTGGCAGCCACTAGTGACCATTGCCTAGAGTCATGGTTTCACTAGAGGTTGAAACCTAGGGCAATTCTACTTCTATCATTGTTTCTTCACTTTTGAGCTGGAATATTCCATTAAAAGATAATTCCTCTCATCTACTATGTGATTATCATGAGGTATAGTTTATATAGAAAGTGAAAGTCAGTCAGTCAAGTCTGGCTCTTTGTGAACCCATGTATTGTAGCAAGCCAGGCTCCTCTGTCAATGGAATTCTCCAGGCCAGAATACTGGAGTGGGTAGCCATTCCCTCCTCCAGGGGAATCTTCCCAACTCAGGGATTGAAGGTCTACCACATCGCAGGTGGATTCCTTACCGTCTGAGCCACCAGGGAAGCCCTTATATAGGAAAGGCAGAATGAATGTTTGATTCTTTCCCTGTATTTACTAGTTTTCAAAGCAATGTATTGGTCCTCTTGACATCCTTTAAAAGAGAGCAATGTATTTTTGATGAGTTGTTTGTTTGTTTGTCTGTCTGTTGTTTGGGTTTTTTTTTTGTTTTTTTTGTTTTTTTTTTTTTTGCCACACCATGCAACATGTGGAATCTTAGTTCCTAACCAGGGATCATACTGGTGCCCCCTGCATTCAAAGCATTCAAAGTGCCCCCTGGACCACCAGGGAAGTCCCTGTTTTTGCTTTCTTTTGGAAAGTCACTGTGAATTTGTAGATCTAAACATAGTTGATGTGTTTTAATTCATTGCAGTTGCTATCCTTATAGATGCTGAAAGTGGCCTATCTTTGGCCAGTGAGAGCCTTTTGAAATTGACTCTTGAGTCCTTCAGGAGGGCCCTGGTCATCTTTGGTAAATTCCTTGCTGTTTGGTATGACATGACGTTCCAGGCTCATTCTGTGTGTTTCCTGCTCCAGACCTGGAATCACCCATTTCTTCAAGAAGTCCAGTCCTTCTGGAAGGCAATGGGATTTATCAATAAAAGCCACAGTTTAGGAGCCAGGGGAGGGGTCTAATTTGGAAGCCAGAGTTCTAGGACCCAAGAGGCAAGTACTAGACAAAAAAGTTACTCTGTAGTCCTGTGTTCCTTTATCTTCTGCCCAAGACAGTGCTAAACAACATTCAGATGTTACCAACGCTGTCTGTGGTCAGTTTTCTGAGAATGACATCTCTTCCTTTTTACTCAGAAATCTCAGTAGTTTCTGACCAACCCCTTTGTAGTAGAGGCAGTAGATTGGGAAACATCTGTATGCAATTCAGCACCAAGCTCTGAGGGCATCTGCTTTAAACAGCATGTGACTTGATCTGCAGTGGTCTCTTCCAATCAAACCTCTCTTTACTCCATGGGAGGTGGGATTAATGTTCCATCCTTTTGTAGGAAAATTAAGCACAATTTCTGGGCAAAGGGCAAATTCTCACAAGGGTTCTGCAAATATTATGCATCATATTTGTTACAACTGGGTAATTTATCTTTCTGGGAAAGTTACCTACAGGACTTGGAGAAATTTACTTAATAAGAAAATAGATGACAGTCACAATTGTATAATTCCATTTGTTTCCAGGAGAGGAAAACTCATCAATTATGGTGAGTGAAGGGGAGGGCCTGGGAGTCCCTAAAGTGGAATTTTATCAGGGTCTCCAAGAATAGTCATACTCAGGGGAAGTGAGATTTGGGGATTGTAACATTAAAAAAAAATTGGCTTTGCAAACAATGTGCAAGAAAAAATCATTGAATCATGGACTTTTACAGAGAACATAATGAAATGTGAAAACTGAGAAAGTTTGGGGGTAAACCCAATTCATACACACAACAAAATTAACACTGAGTTTGTTTTTTCTTTTTTCTCTTCCTATCAGGAATAGGTTCAGAAAAATATTAAGTTCCCTTGGTCATTAAAAAAAATAATAACTGTAATGATATAGTTCAATGCAAAGAGCACATGAGAGGATCATAATTGTAAGCCTGGCTTTGCCACTAATTTGCTTTGTAATTTGCTCTTGTTCTTGACATCCCCTCCCTGAGGCTCTCACTCCCCATCTGTGCAAACCAGAGGTTGCCAAATGTGAACAGAGCGGGGACTGGCTGCATATGAATCACCAGGGGGAATCCAAAATGTCCACCAACAGAGAATGGTTAAACCAACCACAATAAACCACAGCATGGAATTCTCTGCAGCTGTCAAGAAGAATGAGGCATATGCATGTGTACTGATATGAAAAGATGCCAAGCTATATCGTTTTTAAAAATGAGTGACGATCTTGTTTAATGGGAAAAATAAAAGCAACATGGTCAGCTCTTTTCAGGACAAATACAAAACCCTCGAGGACACACACCAAACTGCTAAATATCAGTTCCCTCTGAGAATTGGCTGTTTTTAACTCTCATTATTTCTGTATTGCTGGAATTCATTTAGAAAGAGTATGTATTACTTTTGTAATTTAAAACATTTTCATTTAAAAAGTAAGAAATACTGATTCTTGTCAAGGTTTGCGATAGAACCTAGGAATCTGAATTTCTTTGTGTTTACCCAAGTGATTTCTAATAGAAAAAATGAACCCGTGATCACAAATGTCTCCTGGCTCCTAACACTATGACTCCATGAAGTTTTTTGACTCAAAACTTTGGGGAAAGGAAGAGAAGGACCAAAGAAGAGAAAAGAAGACAACAAAAAGCCACAATATTGGAAGCAGAGATAACAATGACCAAGGTGTACGGCTGCGTCCAGTACCGATTCACACATGTATCCTTTGTGACATGCGCAGCAATCTTGGGACGTAGGCAAGTCAGGTAACACCAGTGTCCCATTTTATAGGTGGGAGCACTGAGGTTTAGAAAGGTTAAGTCCTTGGAGTGAGTTACCCAGTTTGTAAATGGCAGAGCTGGGATTACAATCCTGGGCTGTCTGACCCCAGAGCCAATGCTTTTTCTATCACTGGTGACACGAAATGTTTCCTTTACTGTGATCACCAGAGATTGTGCTCATTTTTTTAGGTCCCAGACTTCTTTATGGAAGAACATAGTGATGACTGATGTGGGGATTAAAGTCAAGAGCATCACTGAACTTCACCTTCCCTTCAACCAGTTCCCCCAAACTCCCTGCCCCCAAACCCTTTGTGTTCCCAGTTCTGTCTTAGTGAATGGAGAACTTAATCCCCCACCCCCCAGTACAAACCCACAGGGTTCTCTCCCTGGCTCTCCTGTTCCTCTGCCCCCCATTCCTAGCAAGGGCAGGCCTTGCAGTTTGAATGCACAGGAGAGCCCAGAGCAGTGACAGACTCCTGGGGGAAGGCCTCACCTTCAAGGAATGGGACCAAGGAGTACAGACTAGTGAAGTGAGGGCCCCCATAGCCTGGGGTACCAAAATGGGGCCCTGCACCACAGGGAAAGGTATTGGTCCCCCTGAGAAAAGAGACCTCAAGGATTTTGCAGCAACCTCAAAATCCTCTCCTTGGGAATGAGCAGTCATTGCTTGATTGTTAGCCCTTCCGGCGATGGTTGCAGAACCACATCCTTCTCAAACCCAAAATGCTGGGCCACTAGGCTGCTGCAGGGTGGGCTTCGGGCAGTGCAGGAAGCCTCTGTTCTGCCTGTTGCTGTCCAGGTTGCCTCTCACTCAACTCTCCATACTCGTCTGCTTTCTCTTCCAGGCCTGCATGGGGGTTTCTGCCTTGCATATCTCCTGCAGCTTCTCATTCTTGTCAGTTTCCTCTACCCAGCTCTGCAGCAGGGGCCACAGTTTATACATGTCCTTGAAACTGAGCCTCAAAGCCTCGAAACGGCAGATTGTAATTTAGCTGAACACCTTCCCAAAGAGAACCCCTAGGGTGAGCCCCACAGCAGCCTGAGTAGATTCCAGGGTGATCCCCTTCTGCTTTACAAGCTTGGCAGATTGTTCGGGGTTTTTCTGAAGAGCTTTGATGTCCTGGGACTCCTTGGGGTTTAGCTCCAGCTTCTTGTGCAGCTTCACGGCGCCAGCGGGGGTGGTGCAGGGTTCCAGAGAGGCTACCTCGGAGCTGGGGTTGCTCTCCATCCCGGCTTCTGTCTTCAGGCTGAGGGGTCTCTGGGCCACCTTGGGGCACCCACTCCACTCCAACCTGAGGGGCACAGGCAGTTCCTCCACAGAAGTCATAGGCCGAGAGCACAGGGTAAGCCACACCTGAGCACCAGGCCCAACCCCCAGCCCCATCTCCCGCCCAAGGAAGCCCCTGGTTCCTAGCCTGGCTTCAGCCTTCTCAGCCTGTCGCCTGCCACCATGTGCCGGGGTGAGAAGGCCAAGTCAGAAGCCAGGTGTCCTGCTGTGGGGGAGGAATGTGCCCCAAGCCCAGGGCCTAGGAAAATGAGGGCTCTTCAAGGGACTACAAAATAGTGTTTATAGTTTAATGATACCAAATGGCTTCTCATAGGGAAAAAAAAGACAGTATAACAATAATTGGCATTTAATAAGGGTTTACTCTGTCCCAAGGCATCCCAGGTGGTCCTAGTGGTAAAGGACCCTCCCGCCAACGTAGGAGACTTGAGACTCGGGTTCGATCCTGAGTCTGGAAGATCCCGTGGAGAAGGAAATGGCAACCTACTCCAGTGTTCTTGCCTGGTGAATCCCATGGACGGAGGAGCCTGGCGGGCTACAGTCCATGGGGTCACAAAGAGTCAGGCACGACTGAGCGACTGACAGGACACACGCTGTCCCAAGTTCTGTGCTAAGCACTTTTCAGGCAGTATCACTTTTAATCCTACAATAAACTAATCAAGTTGGTACAATTTTTATCCCCATTTTACAGATGATAAAACTGAGGCTCAGAGAGGTTAAATAACTCTACCCCAAATGGATAAATGTTGGTAGCGGGTTTGAACCCAGGCCTTCTATCTGAAGAAGAAAAGCAGACAAAGAGAAGAAGTGGGAGCAAGTGACAGAGCAGTGGGTGTGTTCCTCTCGTCTCCAGTTTCTTAGCGCTGTCATCACCTCACATAGCAAGGGCTCCTGGGGACCTTTCCGAAGGAAAGCTCAACCTGCTGCCCAGCCCGCGGCTGCTGGGCTGCTGGCCAGATTCCCTCCCTCCCACAATATATTTCCTTTGCCTCCATCGATAGGTATCTAGTTTCACCAAAGGTTCCAAGCTCCTGGATCTGGTTTTAATCAGGAGCTAGAGCTGAGCCCTGGAGCAGTGGCCTGGCAGTCCTCAGTGAGGCCCCGATGGAGCCCAGCCACCTTCTCTTCCTCAGAGGCCTCCTGGAGAAAGGTGCTAGATTTCCGGAGCCCCTGCCTTGGGTGGTGGCCCTGTGGACACACCATTCAAGGCCCCTACCTTTGGGCAAGGTTTCCAGGGGCTAGGAGAGGGGAGATAGAAGATACATGGACCAGGCCAACAGTCATTTTATAACCAAAGTGCCAGACTCGCATTCCCCTGTAATTGGCTGCTGCAGCCACAGCTAGGAGAGAGGCTAGGCAGCAAGGAGGATTGTTCTGGTCTCTTCCCATCCACTGAACAGATCCCACCTTTGCAGCCCTCCTGCCTGCCAGAAAGGGGAGCTCACACCCACTCCCTGTTTTCCTGGAGCCCGTCTTTGGCCAGGTGAGGAGATACAGATGAGGAAACAACTGTTCAACTGTATGACCCTGAACTGAGGCAGAAGCCATAATTCTGAGAGCCTGTGGGGAATTCAGGTTGGGAAGATCCCCTGGAGTAGGAAATGGCAGCCCACTCCAGTATTCTTGCCTATAGAATCCCATGGACAAAGGAGCCTGATGGGTTACAGTCCATGGGGTTGCAAAGAGTCGGACATGACTGAAGCAGCTTAGCACACATGGGAAACTCATGATTCATCACAGTCAGTTCAGGGGGGAGAAGGCATTTGAACAAGGACATGAAGAAGGAGGAGGGATTTTCCAGGCAGTATTGAAACACTGGGAAATGCAGAGTGTGTGGTCCACTTTGCAAAGCCTGGCAGTAGTCCACATGTCCACTTTTGTGTGAATTAGAGAAAGAAATGCTCTCTGGGCAAATACAGAAGGTACCCCATCCTCCCTTGCACAGTGCACAAACTGGGCAGCTGTTCTAGTGGCCCTGGGACCATCGCAGCTAAATTTTGCCTGCCCTTCACATTTTCCTTTTCCATTCTAGTTAAAGAAGCCTTATTTTTTGAAATGAAGTGATTCTATGTGGTTACTGCAGGGGTAACCCTTAACCCCTACTTAGCTTGATTCAGTCATAGCTAGTCAGAATACTACATGTTCTTGGCCCCAGTGATTGGTTCTGAGAAGGGGCATGTGATCGGAGCTGGGCCAATCAGAACCCTCTTTGGGAAGGAAGGGGCCCCAGGGAAGAGGAACCCTCTTTTGGCTGGGTTTTCTGGCTCTCAGAATTTATTAAGCCTAGAGCTTTCAAGCCAATGGTCATTACTTTTGTGGAGATGCTGCCTGAAAATGGTCAATACAGAAAATGTACAGCTAAGAAGCTTAGAGGAAGAGATAGAATGCTGATACTGTTTAAACTCCACAGTTCACTTCTAGAACATTTTAGTTACAAGAACCAATATTTTCCCCTTTTTGTTTAATCTAGTCTGAGTTTTTATGCCTACAATCAAAAGGAATAACCATTATGGAAAGAATTGCTGGGATTCAAGCCAACAGACACAGAGCCTTCAGTGCTTTAAGAAACCAAACCAAGAAAGTTTTGGCTGAGCTGCAAGGGCTTCTAAATCAAGAGCTGAAGATGAGAACATGCGTGTGGGGAATGGCTAGACTGTATTCAAGCCTCTTCCAGGTGGCATCTCCCTGCGTGCTCACAATGGCCTGGGGAGCCAGGTGGGACCACTGGGATGTAGATATGCCATTTAAATCCCTGATTGAGGTGAGCCCTCAGCTGGGGAGCTGGTTTCTGAACTCTGGGGCACAGTGGGCCCTGGCAGTCTGGGGAGGACCAGCAGAGAATAACCACTTGGTGAGAGACAGGCAGGATATGTTGCTGAGCCCTTAGGAAATCTGATTTATTTCATGTAATACAACCCACTCTTGTGTCCCTGGGCCTTTGCATATGCTGATATCTCAGTCTGGGACACCCTCTCCACTTTGTCCGTCTGGCGAATTTCTACTCTGCCTTTAAAATTTAGCTCAAAGAGTGTCTCTTCCAGAAGACCTTCTGTAGCAGTTTGAAACACAGCTGCAATTTTTTTTTTTTTGCTTCTCCTCCCATGAAGAAATGGATTCTATGACCCATCTTATGAGTGCTTGACCCATAGAACAGTCAGGAGTAATACTGCATTCCTTTTGAGGCTAGGTCAAAAAGTCTATGAAGCTTCCACCTTGTTCACTGAGATCACTCACTCTGGAATCCCTGAGACACCACGTAAAAAACCCAACTACCCTGAGACCACCAAGCTGGAGAAGCCACAAGTAGGTGCTCTGGTCAACAGTCCCAGCTGAGCCCATTCTTCAGCCAGCCCAGCCCAGACACCCAATCTTCAGGTCACGTCCAGCCTTCAGAGTTACCCCAGCTGAAGCCCAATGTATCATCAGTTCAGTTCAGTCGCTCAGTCGTGTCCGACTCTTTGCGACCCCATGAATCGCAGCACGCCAGGCCTCCCTGTCCATCACCAACTCCCGGAGTTCACTTAACATCCATCGAGTCAGTGATGCCATCCAGCCATCTCATCCTCTGTTGTCCCCTTCTCCTCCTGCCCCCAATCCCTCCCAGCATCAGAGTCTTTTCTAATGAGTCAACTCTTCGCATGAGGTGGCCAAAGTACTGGAGTTTCAGCTTTAGCATCATTCCTTCCAAAGAAATCCCAGGGCTGATCTCCTTCAGAATGGACTGGTTGGATCTCCTTGCAGTCCAAGGGACTCTCAAGAGTCTTCTCCAACACCACAGTTCAAAAGCATCAATTCTTCGGTGCTCAGCCTTCTTCACAGTCCAACTCTCACATCCATACATGACCACAGGAAAAACCATAGCCTTGACTAGATGGACCTTTGTTGGCAAAGTAATGTCTCTGCTTTTGAATATGCTATCATAGAACAGGGAAGTGCTAGCCTCACAGCACCCTGTCCAAATTCCTGACCTCTATAATCTGTAATCGTGCATGGATTTTTGTGCCACTAAGTTTTAGAGTGGTTTGTTTTGGAGCAAGAAATAACTGGAACACCACCCTTGACTCCTCTGAGAGAACTTCAATGCTTCTTCCCTTATTTGTTTTGTTTTTTTGCCAGAGTTCCTCGTGCATTGCTCCAACAGAGCACTGGCCACCCTGGGCTGTAGCTGTCTCATTAATGCCTGTCTCTTCTGCTAGTCCTGGGACTTAGGGAACCAGGGACTGTATCTCCTTCATCTCCAAATCTCCATGCCCAGGAGCTGCACAGAGCAGACATTAGCAGATGAGAGAAAGAGAGAATGAGGATGGCTCAGGGAAGCTGACAGCCGGCCCAACTGTTACAGGCAACAAGGGAAGTCTAGCCAAGTGAGCAGCTGCAGGATGCTATGGGAGCTGACACAGTAGAGGTAGCACTCCAGGTGGGCGGTCACAGTGAGGCCCATAGCAAGGAAGATCTGAAATTAAGCCACCCAGGTAAGTAGCAGCCTCAGGATCCTTCCATTGGTACCAACCATTGACAACCTCAGTCTCAGAGGCTGGAGGGGGTGGAGCCCATGATGAGAGCGGGCTCCATCATAAAGAAAGGAGACCCAGAGCGATGGTACAGGGACGGAGGTGGGAGGGGAGTTCAGGTTGGGGAACACGTGTATACCCGTGGCGGATTCATGTTGATGTATGGCAAAACCAATACAATATTGTAAAGTAATTAGCCTCCAATTAAAATAAATAAATTTATATTTTAAAAAATGTCATAAAATAGATAATAATAATAAAAATACTTAAGAAGAAAAAAAAAGAAAGGAGAGCTCTGGGGCCAGAAGCCAGGCCTGGGACATTTGCCAGAGAGACTTGTCTTAGAAGCACAGGTATAAGCCATTCCATTCAGTAATAGATCCAGTTGCTTATTTAGATCATCATGATGGGGGGTGGGGGTGGGGGAAGAGGGGCAGCTATGGGGGAGCTGAGCAGAGTCCCAGATGTGCTAATGCAAGTCCATCTGCCAGAGAACCCACTTAGCCCTGCCTTTGAGGAGTCGGAGGCTCAAGATGACAGAGAATTTCATCTCTTTTTTTTTTTTTGGAAAATTTTTCAGAATTTACTTGGGAACACAGTCCTGGAAATGTTAATAACAGGGAAAGTTAACCCAACTTTTGCACTCGCTGCCTTGAGTTAGGATGGCAAGCCAAGCGAATCTGGATCTGGGTTTCAGGGCAGAAGCATCCAGGATGCAGAGCCTAGCTCCCAGGCCTGCCCAGGGATTTTGGCAAAACCCGAGGCTTCTGGAGGGAGGGCAGTGTTCTTGTCTGAGCCTCAAGCAATCTATGAGGTTTCAGGACAAGCTAAAGAGAAGGAAGAAGGGCACTCATATTTGTTGAGACATATGTGCCTGAAGCATTACTGTCTTCAGTAAACAATCCTCATCAAAACCTTTTAGATGTGTACTAGTGGTCCCATCTTATAGCCAAGAAAACTAAGATTCAGAGAGCTTTAGTGAGAAATTGCTACGGTGGTGCTGGAGAAGACTTCTGAGAGTCCCTTGGACTGCAAGGAGATCCAACCCTGAATACTCATTAGAAGGACTGATGCTGAAGTTCCATCTGATGTGAAGAGCCAACTCATTAGAAAAGACCCTGATGCTGGGAGAGATTGAAGGAGAAAGGAGAAGAGGGCAGCAGAGGATGAGATGGTTGGATGGCATCACCAATTCAATGGACATGAACTTGGGCAAACTCCAGGAGACAGTGAAAGTCAGGGAAGCCTGGCATGTAGCAGTCCATGGGGTCTGCAAAGAGTTGGACACAACTGAGCGACTGAACAACAAAAGGGTCAAGGGAGGCAGCAGAGAAGGGCACAGACCCTGGGCCGACATCTCTGTGAGTTCCCTGGTGGCCTTGGAGTTCCTGTCCTTCAGTGAGAGGGCTGGACTCATTGTCCCACCCAGAATCGGGTTGCATCCTGTCTCTGCCACACTCAAGCAGTGTGACCTCGGGCAAGTCACTTACACTTCGTGTGCTTCTGCTTTCCCGTCACAGAGTTCAACAAGGGTAAATTTTCAGAGAAGAAGGGGCCCCTCCCTTCTTCCATTGCCCTTCTTTATGGAGTATTGAATGTAGAATGTGACATCCATCAAGGGCAGAGCCCAAGAGCACAGGGACCTGTGCCATCCCCTCTGTGGGCATCTGGGGCTTTGGTGGCGGCAGCCAGTGTGTGCTGTTCCCTGGGGGAGGGTGAGAGCCCCACTCTGGAGCAGGCGCCGCTGCCAGGAGGTGGTAAGCCCGGTGCTCTGGCAGGCAGGCGCAGCTCTAAGCCGTGAGCTGAGGTCTTCCGGCTGGCAGTTTTCTGAGTGGCTACAGCTGTGGTGTGAGATCATGCAGCCGGCCAGCTGCTGATGAGAGGCAAAGATATTCCCTACATCTCTTCGCTCTCCCCACCGCTCTGCCTCCTCTCAGGGCCATGCTTCTTCCTCTCAGGGATGGGGCCGTGAAAGGAGGGATTGGAAGAGGACACTTGTAAGAAAGACCCACAGAATAAAGGCTGTGCTCTCTTGGCAGGGGGTGGGTGGTGTAATCACAGGAGATTTGGGGGGAGATTTTGCTGGCACTATTTTTCCGGGACGTTTTTCAATGAAAAAATTTAACAGCCTTGCCCTTTCTGATGTACAAAATATTCCCTGTGCCTCCAGGGAATGTCAGGCAGGCATCTTGTTTCAAAAAGGCAATGCGAGCACATGGTACAAAATTGAAAAGTACCAGGGGAACTTAATGTAAAGTTTCCCTCCCAATCCCCAGCAACTAGAGGCCATGCTGTTAGTACTTCTTATGTGCATTTTATAAGCACGAACTGTTGTGGCTCAGATGGTAAAGAATTCGCCTGCCATGCGGGAGACCCGGGTTTGACCCCTGGAGAAGGGAACGGCTACGCACTCCAGTATTCTTGCCTGGAGAATCCCGCGGACAGAGGAGCTTGGCAAGCTACAGTCCATGGGGTCACAAAGAGTTGGACATGATTGAGCGATTAACACTTTGATCTTCATTGTGCTCATCCATTGTCACGCCAGCCCACAAGTCCACATCTCGCCTCCCCTGCTCTTCTCTGTAATGGAAGACGCTGTTCCTCACAGGCTACCGTTTCTAAGATCCCGGGTCGGCTGTCTTCAGGTTGAGCACAAGTCAAGGGCAGGCACCCAGCAGGAAATAAAGGGCAGACGGGGGAGAAAAAAGGTCCTCTGTTCCCCTCCTTCTCTGCTGTGTGTGGATTCTCAGCAGCAGCTGTGTCTCTTCCGTGGATGAGGGATGCATCTGCCAGGGTTCCAGACCCATTGGGACTCCAGCTCCTCCAGCCCAGGAACAGCCTCATCCCTTGGTCCTTCCAGGGGACAGGTGCAGCGGCTTCTTTGAGTTGGTAGTTTCTGAGCTGCCTTGCCTTCCCCTATGTGGCTTCTCAGCTCTTACATCACTTGTCTAGTCAATTCCCTGACTTAAATTCTCTCTGTCTGAGAAACCTTTGGTGGGTTGTTTTTCTAACTGGACAGACTGATTCCCTCATTAAAATGAAAAACTCTTGGGCAACTGAGAACTCAGGCGTACATGCTCAGCCGCTTAGTTGCGTATGACTCTTTGCAACCCCAGGACTGTAGCCCACCAGGCTACTCTGTCCATGGAATTTTCCAGATAAGAATACTGGAGTGGATTGCTATTTCCTCCTCTCCTCCAGGGGATATTCCCAACCCAGGGGTTGAACCCACCTCTCCTGCACTGGCAGGCGGATTCTTTACCACTGTGCCACTAGGGAAGCCTGAGAACTCATGGATCCACATAAATATTTCCCCTTTTTTCCCACCCCAAATTTGACATTATATATGGTTCTGCATCTTCCTTTTTATTATTATTTTTTGTTTACTAATATGTCTTGTAGTGTTGTTGTTGTTGGGTTTCTTCATATGTATACATATACAGAGCTACCTCTCTTTAAAATAGCAACATAGGATTCCTTTGTGCACACTACATTTATTCAACCAGCCTCTAGTGAACACTGAGGTTTTCCAGTTGTTTGTTACTATAATTTCTTGGTGAATATACTTTACATTTGTCACTTCACCCACGTGGAGATCTATCTGCAGGATAAATACCTAGAAGTAGATATGCTGAGTAGGTTCCTTTATAATTTTGATAATATTGCCAACTTGCCCTGCAGAGAAGTTGTGCCAACTCAGTTCCCCATACAGCCTCCTGTACTGAGAGGTTTGTGAGACCCTGGACTATAAGCGTCCTGAGGGCAAAGACTATGTCTCTTTTGCTCACTGATGGACCCCCAGGGCCCAGCGTAGTACAACTAGTAAATGGAAATTTGCCAATAGACTCGGCCAGATCAGCAGTCTCCTGGCCTTGAACAAGTCCCTTGGATGCCAGGATCTCAGAGTCCAACCCCCCCTCCCCCTGCCACCACCCTTCCAGTTCTGGGATCAAGGACTTCCAAACTGTGTAGAGCATCAGAATCACTGGAAGAGCTTTAAAAATGACAGGTCCTGGACTGCATGCGGGGATCCAGCTGCCGTGGGCCTGAGGCAGAGGCCCTGGCGGATTGTGAGCCGTCACCAGGTCCCCTCAAGGATGGGTGGCTTCTGCTGGCAGGGAGCCCTCAGCTGCAGGCTCCCTTTGGAAAATGTCATGGCTGCAAGAGCAGCCTTGCCCAAGATCTTATCCCTTTCCAGGAATGATTGCTTCTAATAAGTAGTCAACAGTCGGCTTGGCCCCGACACCCCAACAAATCTGAAGAGTCGTCCCAGGCCCAGAACTGCACAAGGGGCGGGCAGAGACCTCCATGGAGACTACATTTTCTCCCTCTGCCCAGTCCCTCTTCCTCGCTCTCCCTTCCTCAGGTATGGATCCCAAAGGCACTTCCTTTTGAACTCTGAACTCTAAACCCCTTCTCAGAGTAAGACTCCCAGAGAACCCAACTTGTGAATCTGTATTCTAACCCCTCCCCCTTGGTGATGTGACCTGTAACTTCTGTCCACTGTGAAGGTTACTTCGGACATATGAGGTCTTAGTGCTTTTATTTTCTTGGTGCCATAGACCCCTTCTCAGTGTAATGTCTTTAAATACCTAAAATAAAATACATAGGATTGTAAATGAAAATCAATTATATTGGAATATGGTAAATCAAAATATTTTTTGAACTCTGATAGTCATGCATGTTTCTTTTTAAGCCATCCGCTAGGACCTAGCAGTGCATCCAACAACTACCCCAATTTTGAAGTAGCGAAGAGCACAAACTGTATCTTAAGATACCTGTGACCACTGTAATATGATATGAAAATATGGGTGATTTCTGTGGGGGACAGAATTCCAAGTGCTGCTAATATTATTGGGGTTTGTTGCCTGCATTCACCATAGGGTGAAATGCTGAATTACATTTAGAGGTTAGGAAAACAAAGGTGTCATTTTTGTGTGTCTAAGTCTACAGACCCCCCTGAATTCTATCTGCAAGTCTGTGGTCCAGTGAGCGACCTGCTCCAGTGAGTCCCTTGTCTAATCATTGCAGCGGTTCCCAACCTTTTTGGCACCAGGGACTGGTTTTGTGGAAGACAGTTTTTCCATGAACAAGGGGAGGAAGAGATAGTTTTGGGATAATTCAAACACATTAAATTTATTGTGCACTTCATTTCTATTATTATTACCTCAGTTCTACCTCAGATCATTGGGCTTCCCTGGTGGCTCAGTGGTAATGAATCCACCTGCCAATGCAGGAGACGGGGGTTTGATCCCTGGGTCTGGAAGATCCCCTGGAGGAGGGCATGGCAACCCACTCCAGTATTCTTGCCTGGAGAATCCCATGGACAGAGGAGCCTGGCAAGCTACAGTCCATTGGTTCGCAAAGAGTCAGACACAACTGAAGTGACTGAGCCCCTAGTACCTCAGATCATCAGGTATTAGATTCTGGAGGTTGGGGACCCCTGGACAGGATTCCTTGGTCTGTTTTTACTACAAGTCTCCAGGTAGGATCTACTGCCAACCTGAGGGCAAAAGGTTTTTAAGCAAAGGGTGGGTGGGATGCCTCTCTAATCTCTGCCTTCATGAGGTGCAGGTAGAGAAAGCATCATTAAATCAGCATTGCTCAGCAAAGCGGGGGCACCCAGGCCTCCCAGTTTGAGAAGTTTCCAGTTATACTGAAACAAAGGACCAAGTTGTTTTCCAAGTCCTCCAACCTGGCTGCCTATTCCTCCTGTCAGTGCAGCTGAGCTTCATCTGCTTTTGGCCCTGATGCCCCATGAAAGGCCAGCCAGCTGCTGCCCTGATGGGACAGGCCTCAGTCTAGTTGTTGTTCATTGTTCAGCCACTCAGTTGTGTCCGACTCTTTGTGACCCCATGGACTGCAGCACGCCAGGCTTACCTGTCCTTCACTATCTCCTGGAGTTTGTGTAAACTCATGTCCAAACTCATGTCGGTGATGGCATCCATCTCATCCTCTGTTTTCTGTCGCCCTCTTCTCCTCCTGCTCTCAATCTTTCCCAGCAACAGGGTCTCTTCCAATGAGTCATCTCTTTGCATCAGGTGGCCAAAGTATTGGAGCTTCAGTTGCAGCATCAGTCCTTCCAATGAATATTCAGGGTTGATTTCCTTTAGGATTGACTGCTTTGATCTCCTTGAAGTCCAGGGGACTTTCAGGAATCTTCTCCAGTGCCACAGTTGAAACCATCAATTCTTCAGTGCTCAGCCTTCTTTATGGTCCAACTCTCACATCTGCATGTAAAAAAACATATGCAGGAAAAACATAGCTGGAAAAAACATAGCTTTGATTATACAGACATTTTTTGGCCAAGTGATGTCTCTGCTCTTTAATACACTGTCTAGGTTTGTCATCGTTTTTCTTCCAAGGAGCAAATGTCTTTTAATTTTGTGCCTGCAGTCGCCACCCACAGTCATTTTGGAGCCCAATAAAATAAAATTTGCCAGTGTTTCCACTTTCTTCCCATCTATTTGCAATGATGAGACCAGATGCCATGATCTTAGTTTTTTATTTATTTTTTTTTATAACTCGATCTTAGTTTTTTAAATGTTGAGTTTTAAGTCTGCTTTTTCACTCCTTTTACCCTCATCAAGAGGCTCTTTAGTTAGACCCACAGCAAAAGTACTGGCTTCTTCAACTAAAGGCAAAATCCATTCAGAGAATGTTAATTCCCTTACTCCTTTGAGTGATTTATCTGCCCTGAGGCCTGTAATGTGGAAACTGATGTAATGATGGTTGGGGGCAGCAGGGAGTGTTTGCTGAGTGTCTTAGAGGTGTGATCCACCAGAAGTGGAAAAAGTGAGAATGCTGAGGAGGGCAGGGAGGGGTGGAGAATGTGGGTAGCTTCCTAAAAAGGAACCTCCTAAAGTCTGGGCCTCTGGTAGCAGGTACAAGATGGAAACCTTGCCTGCTGAAATGCATGCCCCATTCCCTGCCCCAGGGCCCCCTTACACTGAGTGATGTCACACAGGTGGCGCTTCTATATCCAGCCGCAGCACGTACTCACCCACTGACATTGGCAAGTCATTCCTGTCTTTTAGCTTCAGTTTCCTCATCTCTAGAAAGGGACGGTAGTACCAACATGGCCAATGCCTCAGGGTTGTTGTGAGGACTGAGTGAGAGGATGTGGGGGAAAGCTTTGAGAGTTTGTAAAGACTGAGCTTCTATGAAATAAATTCACATATGGAGGGCGTAGGGGGAGATGGATGCAGCTGGGTGAGCAGGGCTGCTATGTCCGAATCTACATGTTGTTGACTCTTCAAGGGAGTCTCGCCAGACATCCAGCGTCTTCTGCTTGCCAAGCCATTCACCCCGGCACAGGACCGTGAAGGGCATGCCTTTTCATGGTGCAGAGTGTCCCTGCCTACCCTTGCAAACCTAGGCCATGTCCAGCTAGAGGGAAGGAAATGAACCTCCTCCACCTTTTCTCTAATGGACTTTTGTGGAGCTCTTAGATTATAACTTAGATTATAATTTAATGGACACATAACAGCAACAATCTCAACTTGTGTCTATTATTATCTATAGAGATAATTTAAAAAAAAAAACAGTAGATAGATTTTAACAGCTTAATACACAGTAAATGCAGCTGCAGTCCAGACAGCAGAGCGTCCAGTACTGAAGAGAGGTGGCCCTGACCTGGCTGTGTGGCAGGGAGATGTCACACTTGCTTTGTGGACAACCCACAGGCAACTTGAGCATCAGAGCTGCCTTAACTTCTCCCTCCTGACTTCCTGAGTCCCAAATATATTACAGTTTTCAGTATAAAAATCCTAGTTTGGGAGGTTTGCATAGCTTCCACTTGCTTTCTCTGATCCCCAACACAGAACAGACTCTGTCCCCCATGGTTATAGGGGTTGTGGTGGTTGGGGGAAACAGCAGCTGGTGCTCGCAAGTGGTGATTCCTTGGGTCCCAGGGGCTCAGGGGGTTGGGAACTACAGTAGATTGAATGACATTCCCCCCAGATATCCATATCCTAATCCCTGGAACCTGTGAATGTTACCTTTTATGGCAAACGGAATTTGAAGACGTGATTATGTTAAGGATTTTAAGATGGGAAAATTATCCAGTTTATTCAGATAGGCCTGATGTAATCCTATAGGAGGAAGAGGCAGGAGATCAGAATGAGTGGGTAAAAGGAAAAGATCATATAAACATGGAAGCTGAGATGGGAGGGATGAGGCCTTGAGCAAAGTAGTGCTGGAAGCCACCGGAATGGGAAGAGACAAGGAATGTATTCTCTCCGGGTCTGCAGGAAGAAATAGCCCTGGTGACACCTTGATTTTAGCCATGGAATTAAAAGATGCTTGCTTCTTGGAAGGAAAGCTATGACAAACCTAGACAATGTATTTAAAAGCAAAGGCATCACTTTGCCAACAAAGATCCATATAGTCCAAGCTTTAGATTTTCCAGTATCATGTACGGATGTGAGAGTTGGACCATAAAGAAGGCTGACCGCCAAAGAATTGATGGTTTTGAATTGTGGTGCTGCAAAGAACTCTTGAGAGTCCCTTGGACTGCAAGGAGATCAAACCAGTCAATCCTAAAGGAAACCAACCCTGAATATTCATTGGAAGGTCTGATGCTGAAGCTCCAATACTTTGGCCACCTGATGCAAAAAGCTGACTCACTGGAAAAGACCCTGATGCTGGGAAGGATTAAGGGCAGGAGGAGAAGGGGGTGACAGAGGATGAGATGGCATCTCCTACTCTATGGACATGAGTTTGAACAGACTCTGGGAGACAGTGAAGGACAAGTAAGCCTGATGTGCTGCAGTCCATGGGGTCGCAAACACTTGGACCCAAGACTTAGCAACTGAACAAGGCTCATTCTAGACGTCTGAACTTCAGAACCGTAAGAGAATACATTTGTGCTGTTTTAAACCACTAAGTTTGTGATAATTCATTACAGCTGCAATAAGAAACAAAAACACAGTGATAAACCTGGCTGCACATCATAATCTAAGAGGTTGGAGGTAGTATGACTTCAGAAACACCCATGGTGGCCCTATGCCAAACCTTCATTCTCAATGTCTAAAATTCGATTGTTAAGGCTACCAGGAATAATAGCTAACTTTAATAAGCACTTACTATGTGCCACGCTTGTGGTTAAGTGCTTTAATTTAAAGCCTGTCTCCCTTTGGTAGTTCAGTTCAGTTCAGTTCAGTCGCTCAGTTGTGTCCGACTCTTTGCAACACCATGAACCACAGCATGCCAGGCCTCCCTGTCCATCACCAACTCTCAGAGTTCACTCAAACTCACGTCCATAGAGTCAGTGATGCCATCCAGCCATCTCATCCTCTGTCGTCCCCTCTTCCTCCTGCCCCCAATCTCTCCCAGCATCAGAGTCTTTTCCAATGAGTCAACTCTTCACATGAGGTGGCCCAAGTACTGGAGTTTCAGCTTTAGCATCATTCCTTCCAAAGAACACCCAGGACTGATCTCCTTTAGAATGGACTGGTTGGATCTCCTTGCAGTCCAAGGGATTCTCAAAAGTCTTTTCCAACACCACAGTTCAAAAGCATCTGCTTCTGTTAGGGCCATACACTTTCTGTCCTTTATTGAGCCCATCTTTGCATGAAATGTTCCCTTGGTATCAATAATTTTCTTGAAGAGATCTCTAGTCTTTCCCATTTTATTGTTTTCCTCTATTTCTTTGCATTGATCGCTGAGGAAGGCTTTCCTATCTCTCCTTGCCGTTTTTTGGAACTCTGCATTCAAATGGGTATATCTTTCCTTTTCTCCTTTGCTTTTCACTTCTCTTCTTTTCACAGCTATTTGTAAGGCCTTCTCAGACAGCCATTTTGCTTTTTTGCATTCTTTTGTCTTGGGGATGGTCTTGCTCCCTGTCTCCCGTACAATGTCACGAACCTCCGTCCATAGTTCATCAGGCACTCTGTCCATCAGATCCAGTCCCTTAAATCTATTTCTCACTTCCACTGTATAGTCATAAGGGATTTGATTTGGGTCATACCTGAACGGTCTAGTGGTTTTCCCTAGTTTCTTCAATTTAAGTCTGAATTTGGCAATAAGGAGTTCATGATCTGAGCCACAGTCAGCTTCCGGTCTTGTTTTTGCTGACTCTATAGAGCTTCTCCATCTTTGGCTGCAAAGAATATAATCAATCTGATTTCGGTGTTGACCATCTGGTCAACACTCTTTGGCAGAGAGGTCCTCAACTCTGAATATTAATTAGAAGTCCCTTAGAGTGTCGAAAGAATAGATAGACATGAGCACATCACCCAAGACTTTCTGAATTGGAATACAGAGGTGCAGCCTGCATATCTAAAAGTTTTAATTGCCCCCACAGATGCTTCTAATATGCTCCAAAGGTTGAGTCAATGTACACAAAACTTATAACAAAAATCTGTAACACAGAGCTTTCATACAAACGTGTAATGGACGTATGTCAAAGATTTGTTGAATTCATGAATGAGGGCAATGGGGGAAGAATTGAACCCAGCAGAATGGCAAAGCTGGTTCAAAGGAAGGCACTAGACACTGGGGTATATATAGTGACTGAAAGAAAGAAAGCTGCAATAAGATGGCTAAATTAGATACAAAACTGCTTCATGTCCCACATGACAGTCAAACCATAGCCTGTAGGGCTGTTTTTTTCTGAATGTCTGGCTTTGTAGCTTATCAATTTTGTACAGTTAACATCAATGTTTACAAAATCTGGGCCCTGACTAATCAGATCAGATCAGATCAGTCGCTTAGTTGTGTCCGACTCTTTGCGACCCCATGAATTGCAGCACGCCAGGCCTCCGTGTCCATCACCAACTCCCAGAGTTTACTCAAACTCACGTCCATCGAGTCAGTGATGCCATCCAGCCATCTCATCCTCTGTTGTCCCCTTCTCCTCCTGCCCCCAATCCCTCCCAGCATCAGAGTCTTTTCCAATGAGTCAACTCTTCGCATGAGGTGGCCAAAGTACTGGAGTTTCAGCTTTAGCATCATTCCTTCCAAAGAAATCCCAGGACTGATCTCCTTTAGAATGGACTGGTTGGATCTTCTTGCAGTCCAAGGGACTCTCAAGAGTCTTCTCCAACACCACAGTTCAAAAGCATCAATTCTTCAGCACTCAGCCTTCTTCACAGTCCAACTCTCACATCCATACAGGAAAAACCATAGCCTTGACTAGACGGACCTTTGTTGGCAAAGTAATGTCTCTGCTTTTGAATATGCTATCTAGGTTGGTCATAACTTTCCTTCCAAGGAGTAAGCGTCTTTTAATTTCATGGCTGCAGTCACCATCTGCAGTGATTTTGGAGCCGAGAAAAATAAAGTCTGACACTGTTTCCACTGTTTCCCCATCTATTTCCCATGAAGTGATGGGACCGGATGCCATGATCTTCATTTTCTGAATGTTGAGCTTTAAGCCAACTTTTTCACTCTCCACTTTCACCTTCATCAAGAGACTTTTTAGTTCCTTTTCACTTTATATGCAGATGACACCACCCTGACTAATGGTAAATAGTAATTCAAATGAGGTTACATCCCTAGAGTCAGTAACCCTTAGGCAATCCTTAGAAAATGCTTTTTTCCCTTATTTTTTTTAATTGAAGGATAATTACAATATTGTGTTGGTTTCTGCCCTATATCATCATGCATCGGCCATAGGTCTATATATGTCTCCTCCCTCTTGAGCTTCCCTCCTACCTCCCACCCCATCCCACCCCTGTAGGTTGTCACAGAGCCCAGTTTGAGTCCCCCGAGTCATACAGCAAATTCCCACTGGCTGTCTATTTTACATGTGGTAGTGTATATGTTTCCATACTAATCTATCCATTCGTCCCACCCTCTCCTTCCTACCCCCTCCCCCTCCCACCCCTCGTCCATAAGTCTTCTCTATGTCTGTGTCTCCACTGCTGCTTTGCAAATAGGTTCATCCGTACCATCTTTCTAGATCTGCTGCTGCTGCTGCTAAGTCACTTCAGTCGTGTCCCACTCTGTGTGACCCCATAGATGGCAGCCCGCCAGGCTCCCCTGTCCCTGGGATTCTCCAGGCAAGAACATTGGAGTGGGTTGACATTTCCTTCTCCAATGCAGGAAAGTGAAAAGTGAAAGTGAAGTCGCTCAGTCGTGTCTGACTCTTAGTGACCCCAAGGACTGCAGCCCACCAGGCTCCTCCATCCATGGGATTTTCCAGTCAAGAGTATTGGAGTGGGGTGCCATTGCCTTCTCTGTTTTTAGATCTAGGAGGACTTTTAAAGGGCACATTTTTGTCTTAATTCTAGGTTTTGGATAATTTCTCTAATTTAGGGTAAGTAGTGATCTCCATTAAAATGCAAATACCCCTGGACCAGAAATACTTCTGACTGATTTTAGAAGTCCACTCAAGCCTTTGTTTGGCCAGTATGCATTCACTGAGCACTTGCTGTGTGCATGGCCCTTGGGAGTAGGGAGATGGATAAGACCCTTACACATACACTGTCCAGAAAGAGAAGGCCACACACACAGATAATCTACACTTGAGGCAGTGAGTTAAGGGTCCTAAGAAAGTCAGAGAAAAATAGCCCTTCAAGATCCCCTGGAGAAGGAAATTGCAACCCACTCTAGCATTCTTACCTGGAAAATCCCATGGACAGAGGAGCCTGGCAGGCTCCATGGGGTCACAAATAGTCGGACACAACCGAGCAACTCAACAATAACAACAACAGTTTTGAGAGCTGGAGGAAAAATCCATGAAAGGAGGTGGTGCCAATAAAACTGGACTTTGAAAAGAGGATAAGATAAGATTTCCATAGGAGAAGATGGGAATGGAGGGCGTTCCAGGCAGAGGGAATAGTGTGGACAAAGGCTCAGAGGTAGGAAAGCAGCAGGAACGTTTAGAGGAATAGTAAGCAGTGTAATTTTGCAAAGAGCTTGTTTAAGAGACTGGGGAGAGAGATGAGGTAGGACAGATAGTCAAGGTTGGGGCCAAAGAGCACCGTGAATGCCAGATTAAGATATCTGGGCTAGTTGACAACCAACAACCATTGCTAGTTTGGGGACAGCAGTGGGCCTGTTTAGCTTGTTAAGAAGGAATTAGATGGGAGGAAAGTACATAGAAGAAGAGCCCCCATGGCCCCTGACAAAGGTCTTAAATGTCATGGTTTTGGGGGGTCATTTCAGGCCATGACCTGACTTCTCCTTTAGAATCTATCTTTTCTGCACCCGAATGAAGTGTTTTAGGATAACCCCCTAAAAATCCACTGCAGTTTTAAGACCATCAGAGGCCAGAGTGAAGAAGGGCCTGTGCCTGTGCAGTTAGTATTTCAGAAAGGGAAGCCTCGTCTCCTGGGTTCTAAGTGTTACCTCCTCCCAACTCTGCCCCCAAGGGCCAGGGGCCATGTCCTCGAGGGGCCATCACCCTGCTGGGCCTTTTCGCCCCACGTAGGACTCACTGCTCAGCCAACTCCACCCCTCAGGCCCTCCTTTCCAAACCATCCTGGTGTAGGACGTGGTTTCTGAGAATATCAATCTTGAGGGCAGATAAATCAGGATTCAAATTCTCTCTTTAGCTCTCTCTCACCAGCTTCGGTTGTCTGAGTCTCCAATTCCTCAGCTGTAAAATGGTGACAAAAGAGCCTCCCTCCGGGCTCACGTGGGATTATGCGAGTAGATATATGAAGACCCCCAGCACCAAGCTGGCACACAGCATGTGCTCAGACATGGCGGACAGCGTTAGTAGCAGACCCCACCTGCTCCTGAAGCCTTCTCCTTTATAGAGTTTGGAGAGGAAACCATCTTGCGTTTGAAGGAAAGGATATCTGGGTTTTAGTCTTCTGGTGGGGGAGGCCACTACTTCTCCTTGAGCAAGCCCCTGCTCCATGGGGGACTTCAGCTTCTTTGTTTGGGACACATGTGGGTGGTACAGGTCAGGCCAAATGACCCCTGGGTCTTTCCAGGCATGAGGGTTTGTTTCATTCATGCCTGTAAACCTCTGCCCCTTTGACAAGTGGTTATTGAGCTAGAGTTCAGCAGTACATGAACTGAGAATTTCCAAATGCACAAGCTGGGTTTCAAAGAGGCAGAGGAACCAGAGATCAAATTGCCAACATTCATCAGATCATGGAAAAAGCAAGAGCATTTCAGAAAAAAATCTACCTCTGCCTCATTGACTATGCTAAAGCCTTTGAATGTTTTGGGTCACAACCAACTGGAAAATTCTTAAAGAGATGGGAGTATCAGACCACTTTACCATGGGAAACCTATATGCAGGTCAAGAAGCAACAATTAGAACTGGACACGAAACAATGGACTAGTTCAAAATTAGGAAAGGAGTACAACAAGGCTGTATATTGTCACCTTGCTTATTTAATTTCTATGCAGAGTACATCATGCAAAATACCAGGCTGGATGAATCACAAGCTGGAATCAAGATTGCCAGGAGAAATAGCAATAACCTCAGATACATAGATGATACCACTCTAATGGCAGAAAGTGAAGAGGCACTAAAGAGTCTCTTGATGAAGGTGAAAGTGGAGAATGAAAAAGCTGACTTGAAATTCAACATAAAAAAACACTAAGATCATGGCATCTGGTCACATCACTCCATGGCAAATAGAAGGGGAAAAAGTGGAAACAGTGACAGATTTTCTTTCCCTGGGCTCCAAAATCACTGCAGATGGTGACTGCAGCCATGAAATTAAAAGACACTTGCTCCTTGGAAAGAAAGCTATGACAAACCTAGATGTGTGTGCATGCTCAGTCATGTCCAACTCTTTACAGTCTATAGACTGTAGACTGCCAGGCTCTTCTGTCCATGGGATTCTCCAGGCAAGAATACTAAAGTGGGTTGCCATTGCTTCCTCCCAAGGATCTTCCTGACCCAGGGATCAAACTCACATCTCCTGTGGCTCCTGCATCGGCAGACGGATTCTTTACCACTGAGCCACCTGGAAAGCCCATGACAAACCTAGACAGTGTATTAAAAAACAGATATCACTTTGCTGACAATGGTCTGTACAGTCAGAGTTATGGTTTTTCCAATGGTCATGTATGGATGTAAGAGTTGGTGCATAAAGAAGACTGAGCGCCGAAGAATTGATGCTTTCAAATTATGGTGCTGGAGAAGACTCTTGAGAGTCCCTTGGACAGCAAGGAGATCAAACCAGTCAATCCTAAAGAAGATCAACCCTAAATATTCACTGGAAGGATTGTTGCTGAAGTTGAAGTTTAATACTTTGGCTCCCAGATGTGAAGAGCTGACTCATTGGAAAAGATCCTGATGCTGGGAAAGATTGAAGGCAAAAGGAGAAGGGGGTGGCAGAGGCTGAGAAGATTAGATAGCATCAGTGACTCAATGGACATGAATTTGAGCAGACTCTGGGAGGTAGTGAAAGACAGAGGAGCCTGGCGTGCTGCAGTCCATGGGGTTGCAAAGAGCAGGACGTGACTTAGTGACTGAACAGCTACAACTATGGTCAGGCCCTGTACTGGGCAATGGGATGCGGCAGACAACAAGGAGGGTGTGATCTACCTATAGGGTGCAGAACCGAGGCCCCCTCCAAGGTGCTAATATTCTCTCCTTCCCAGAGTCACTGGGCAGTCTGGCTATGGGCAGCTAAGGCAGGTTCCCAGGAAGTCGGGATTCAAGTCTGGGCCAGGCCCAGTACTAGGTGTTTAGGCTGCTCAGGAAGGAGGCAGGGCCCCTGTCCTTGAGATGGCTCACAGTTGAGGCTGGGGTAGGGACACATATACAAGGCTGCAGGGTGATAGGGAACCCAGAGGACAGCATCGGGCTTCCATGCGAATGGGCTGTGGAAGGTTCACAGAGCTGAGCCCCTGAAGGCTGGGAGTTCCCCAGTTGGAGAGCGAAAGGGAGTTCCAGGCAGACAAGACACAAAGGCCTGGAGGCGTTCCTCGCAGGGGAGGATCTGGAGAGTGGTAAATAAAATCTCTGCAGATGGTGACTGCAGCCATGAAATTAAAATTGCTCCTTGGAAGAAAAGTTATGACCAACCTAGACAGCCTATTAAAAAGCAGAGACATTACTTTGCCAACAAAGGTCCATCTAGTTAAAGCTATGGTTTTTCCAGTAGTCATGTATGGATCCCATGGGTGGAGGAGCCTGGTAGGCTGCAGTCCATGGGGTCGCTACAGTCAGACATGACTGAGCGACTTCACTTTAACTTTTCACTTTCATGCATTGGAGAAGGAAATGGCAACCCACTCCAGTGTTCTTGCCTGGAGAATCCCAGGGACGGGGAAGCCTGGTGGGCTGCCATCTACAGGATCGCACAGAGTCAGACACGACAGAAGCGACTTAGCAGCAGCAGCAGCAGCAGCAGCATGTATGGATGTGAGAGTTGGACTATAAAGAAGGCTGAGTGCCAAAGAATTGATGCTTTTGAACTTTGGTGTTGGTGAAGACTCTTGAGAGTCCCTTGGACTGCAAGGAGATACAATCAGTCCATCCTAAAGGAAGTCAGTCCTGAATATTCATTGGAAGGACTGATGCTGAAGCTGAGACTCCAATACTTTGGCCATCTGATGCAAAGAACTGACTCACTGGAAAAGACCCTGATGCTGGGAAAGATTAAAGGTGGGAAGAGAAGGGGACGAAAGAGGATGAGATGGTTGGATGGCATCACCAACTTAATGGACGTGAGTTTGAGTAAGCTCCAGGAGTTGGTGATGGACAGAGAAGACTGGTGTGCTGTAGTCCAAGGGGTTGCAAAGAGTCGGACACGACTGAGAGACTGAACTGGACTGAAATAGAGAGGAGATGGAGGTGGAGAGCCCTGAATAGCCCTGGGGTGAAATTTGGACTTTATCCTGAGGGCTGTGAGGATCAGAGGAATTGAAGAAGGGGTGTCAGGCGACCATATTCACACGTTGGGCTGATCGCTCTGGCTGAAGTGTGCAGGAGGGGTTGGCTAAGGCAGGAGTATAGGCAGAGGCAGCTGAGGCAGACACCAGGAGAAGCAATGAGATGGTGGGGAGGAGAGGGTGCCCCAGACCAAGGGTGGCAGTGGGGAGGGGAGGGCGGGTGTGAGGTGGATGTCAGGGCATGGTGGTGTGTTGGATGCACTGGGAGGAGTCCAGGAGTATTCCAGGTTTGACCACAGGGTGGAGGATGAGAATAGTCACTGAGGCAGAGAAGAGGAAAAGGAGCAGGTGGGGGTGGGGTGGAAGGGATGGAGATGATGGGTATGTTTGAAACATGGAGCCTGGGAACATGAGATTTCAAGAGGAGAGACCTGGCTGAGTTACATGGTGCTGATAGCAGGCAGGTACGAGTGGAAACCCAGGTCCGAAGGGCTCTGCACAGGAAGGGAACCTTGCAATGAGAATAGAGGACTGAGAATGCCAAGGGCCCCCACCGTTTTAAAAAACCCTCCATTATCTTCTGCTTATAAGAGTAATACATGCTCCTTTTAACAAACTTGGCCAGTGTTTTGGTATCTCTCCTTGTTGGTGAGGGGCTTCCCTGGTGTCTCAGATGGTAAAGCATCTGTCTGCAATGCAGGAGACCTGCGTTCGATCCTTGGGCCGGGAAGATTCCTTGGAGGAGGAAATGACAACCCATTCCAATATTCTTGCTTGGAAAATCCCATGGACAGAGGAGCCTGGGGTCACAAAGTGTCAGATGTGACTAAGCGACTGAACTTTGACTTTCTTTCACTTGTTGGTGAAGAGATAGTCCATTCATTCAACAATTATTTATTGTGGACCTGCTATGTGCCAAGCATTATCTTGTCATTCTTTTTGTTTTCAGTTTTATGGAAGTATAATTTTCATACCATGACATTCACCCATTTCAAGTATACAATTCAATGATATTTAGTAGATTTAGTGAGTTATGTAACTATCAACGTCATCCGGTTTTAGAACATTTTCATCACCCTCAATAAGATCCCATTTACAGTTAATTTCTGGCCCCACCTCTCGCCCCAGACCACCACTAAGCTATTCTGTCTCTGTAGATTAAGCTTCATTCTGATCTCTTTCTTCAAAGTCACAGTTTGGGTTGTACCTCATAATGGCAGCCCTTCTTGTTGTCCCTCAGCTATTCTTGCCCCTTTAACACCCCAGTGCCAATACCTCTTTGCCCACATGCCATCACCACCAAGCTAGCACCAGTATCCAAAGCCAGCACTCCCAAATCCACACATCCATCCCATTACCAATATGTTCCACTGCCCTATCACCAACAGTTCTTCCAGGAACTAGCTGGTCCTTTGCCGCCAGCTGCTCTTCTAAATGCCTGGTAATCCCAGCTCTATGACATTCATGTGTTTCGATGGCACCCCTCTTTCTGAAAATGCCTTCCCACCAAAAAGTATCCAATGTGCCAAAAGAGCACAGATGAAAGACTTTTCTGCCAAAGAAGAATCAAAGCAGGACTCCAAATGCAGAGAGATGCAAATGAAGTCATTCTACCTCCTTGCTCCGGACACACCCTCCCCTCAGCTATTTCACTCTAGTTTTACGACCCCAGACTTCAAGTGGGTGCTCAGGACTGCTGAGCAAAACTGTCACTGTTTTCCTCGGGAATTTACTTTTCCACTCCCTAGAATAACCATTTCATACATTCTTCTTGACCCTCCAGTATCTTCTGTCACAATCCCCATCACCCTTAACTGACATTTAAGTCTCACCATCCTCCCATCTATTCATCATCCCGCTGTGCTTAAACCTACACCCCCACCTTCCTTCCTGTTCCATGAAATGAACTGTCAATCTCAGGCCAGCTCCCACTTTCAAAGCTTGTCTCATCGCTGTGGCCTCTTTAAGGATCCTGCCCTTGCAGCCATCCCCTCCCCTTCCTGTCTTACCCATTTCCCACTCTCTGCTTGACCACGCTCACCAATGTATAAACATCCTTTAAAGAAACCTTTCCTTGACCCCACAACGACCCATTTTTCTCTTCCTTTTTGCAGCAAAATATCTCCCAAGTGTCATTTATATTTGATATCCCCACTCTCGTTTTACTGCCCATTCTTTCCTCAATCTGCTGGGGCATTTTGAATAGGTGCTTATAACAAGGGTATAAAACACACAAAGTGATATCTAGT
Organism: Bubalus kerabau; assembly: GCF_029407905.1. Lineage (NCBI taxonomy): Eukaryota > Metazoa > Chordata > Mammalia > Artiodactyla > Bovidae > Bubalus > Bubalus kerabau. Next base: position 31,381,188 of record NC_073642.1, read on the forward strand.
GAAAAGGAAGGCAGTCCCCTTCCCCTTCTCCCAACAACCCAGTTTCCCTCCCTAGAGGCAACTGATAGTCCTCTCTTATTCCTTGTAGAAGAAGTAAATATTAATACCTCAATTCACTCTAAATCTGCTTTTATGTCCACCCATAACAGTGACCTCTCTCAGGCCAGAGTCAAAGACCAGCTCTGTCTCCATCTTACTCAAGTTTTCAGCAGCATTTGATGTGGTCTACTATTTCCACTATCTTTTCTCCCTTTTTCTCTCTGGCCATTTTTTCCCCAGTCTCCTTTGTGGGCTCCTCCATCTCCTTTAGATTTCTAGGTGGTGGTGTCCCTCTAGGCTCAGTCTTTAATCTTATCCCTCCCTAGGCATTCTTTGTTTTCTGGTAGTCCTGTAGCTCCCAATCTTTTCTATATTCTGACTACGACCACATTTTAAAAATCTTAAGAACTTGCACGCCAGACTCCTAAATGTTAATCCACCTGGATATCCTAATGGCATCTCAGATTTAGAGAAACACTGATTTCCTCTTCCAAACATTTTCCTTTCCAGAGGTGGTGGCATCATTCACCCATTTATTCAGGCACCTGAGCTTGACCTTCCCACAAGCATCCAGGTCACAGGAAGACCTGTCTGCCCCTCTTTCAGGATATCTTAAATCCAGCCTCTTCTTATACCTCCACTATGAACCCTCAACCCCAGTCTCCATCCTCCGTCACCTGGAACATAACAGCCTATTCCCCCAAAGTTATAGTCCTTTCTCCATATGGCAACCACAGTAAGCGTAGGAAATATCACTCCTCTTCTTAAGACATAGCCTTCTAATGGTTTCCTATTTTGCTTAGAATAAAATCCCACCACTCTGGCCTGGCATAATTCACTCCATCCCCCCAACCCCCACTCCTATCCTCCTTGAAGTGCCTTTCCCTCACACCTTCAGGGACTGCCTTCTTCTCACTACCTCTAAGGACACAATGCAAATGTCACTTCCTCCATGAAGCCCTCTTGGACCGCTGTCATGCCTCTCTACTAATTTTATCCTCCTGACAACCCTTCTCAGTTCCTGAAATTACTTGTGTACATGTCTGTGTCCCACTCAGATGCAGACTCATTGAGGACAGGGGTCTCTGATTTGTTTCACACTGTTTAATCCCCCACCACCTAGAATAGTGCCTGGCACATGGAAGGAGCTCAATTCTTGTTTGCTGATAGACTCCAGGAATGAAAGAACAAGCTTATCAGTGAAGGATAGGGTCTGTGAGGGCTGGGAGCCCTTCCTAGCATTGTCTGATCATCTGTGGTCTCTTTAGAGTTAAAATTTCTCCAGTGTGACCCTCCACGTGAGTCCTCCTGGAGACTTGGCTGAGGTCAGAAAGGTAAGTCCTATTTAACTCCTTCCCTCAAAGTCCTGACACCCACAAACCCGGTAGAATCTGCATCTGGCTGCATCATACCACAGGCTTGTAAATATAGAGCCTCCTCTCCTCCCACCTTCCGCCTCCCTCCTGCTCATATTTCCCCTGTGATGTCAAGGGGGAACAAGCTGGCTTCACATCAGACCCAGGGAAAGTGGGAAAGACTTGTACACTAGCTTATCTCCCCTCAGGGAGACGTAAAACTTGCCCATAAATAAAAGATTTTATTATTTAGCTTGAACATTAAATTTCATCAGTCTACGGCATGTGTTTCATTACAGCAGACACTAACATGCACTTAAAAATGAGATTCTGAAATGCTGCCCTGGCTTGCAGAAGTCAAGCTGAGAGACTCCAGTGTGGTCTTAGGGAGATGGTCCAGACCTCACCTTCCCAAATGGCACTGGTCATCGTGATCCTTATATTCACAGACACTTTATGCTGATTAAACAAGTGGCATTAGAGACGGCAAAGATGCTCCCATGGTGCCTCTACTGCTGCTTCCAATCTACTGCAGACTGGGGGAAAAAAAAATCCCACAGCCAGTGCTGTGAGAATGGACTCCAAAGTAAGCATCAATACCCCCCAGATAAATGCTGTGTGAAAGATACAAAGATTTGATGATAGTTGTTCTTTCTGTCCACTAGCTTTATTCCTTGCTTTCTGTTTTCTCACCTCCTTTGTTCTTGACTGTGCTCCAGAGAAACCCTTCTCAATTGCTAATATGCTTCACCTGGGATCTTGTTACAATGCTCAGTCTGATACAACAGATCTGGGGTGGGGCTTAGTTCTAATAAGCTCTCAGGTGATGCTGATGTTGCTAGTCATTAGAACCACCCTCTCCAATATGATAGCCCCTAGCCATGTGTGGCTATTTAAATTCAAACTAATTAAAATTAGTTGAAATTCAAGACATAGTGTGAACTAGCCACATTTCAAGTGCTCAGGGGCCACATGTGACCAGGGCCTTCCATCCTAAGACGACACAGATATTGAGCATTTTCTCCCTCGAAGGAAGTCCCACTGGACAGCCCTGCTCTTCAGACAGGAAGGTGTTGGAAATACAATTACCCACCCCCGTCCCCCTGCAATGTGTGATATGTGACATTCCCTGACACCCCTGCAGTGGCCACGGGCAGATAAAAATCTACTTGAGATCAAATGCATAAGCATTAAGTATCGTTCTTGTCCAGATGAAGTCCTTGGTCTGACATTGCAGGTTTCTCTTCCTCATGGCCAGACCCACTACTGTGGATGCACCTTGGTCATGACCATGGCCGTCACTTCCGGGAGACATGGAGCAGGGATTCAGTGCAAAGATTTGCAACCTGCCCCCCCAATCCCAGTCTCTTCCCTCACCCTCTCTATTTGCTAGGAGGTCTGCAATGTGCAGGGGAGCTTTACCGCAGCGGTCCCAACCTTTTTAGCACCAGGGACCAGTTTTGTGGAAGACGATTTTTCCACAGACCAGGGTAGCAGGGGATGGTTTCAGGATGATTCAGGTGTATTACATTTATTGTGTCCTTTGCTTCTATTATGATTACATTAGTCTTACCTCAGATCATCAGGCATTAGATCCTGGAGGTTGGGGACTCCTGCTTTACAGGACAAACTGCAAAGAAACTGAGGCTCTTTGTCTACGGCTTCCACTTCTCTGAGCATCTTCATTCCACGAAGAGGCTGGGAGAAAAGATTGCCAGAGGACTGAGTTGATTCCGCACACATTGGAGCAATAAAGCAACGAGAAAGCCCAGCCCCCTCTACTCAAACCCATCCGGGCCGCCAATTGCAGCAATAACTCACAGCACAAAATTCTCCAGCAGGGGAAGGAGGGAGGGGAGAGAGATTTTTCAAGAATGCCTTTCATGTGGACCCAGAGCTGTCATTTTCCCGGCAATTCTGTGAACCAGGACCTGGGGCAATTGACCAAAGTGCAGTTGGTGAACATGTGGCCAGCTGTAGCCATCACCCCCGAGAGGCGCATAACCCGGGGCCCCGGAAATGCCTCCCTCACCACCCACAGAGTTCATGGCCCAGCAGGGCAGGAAAGGACCAGAGAACGGGGCTGTCTGGCTGGGGAACTGCTGTCTCCAGCTAAGCAGGGAAAGGCTGGCCTGGAGCTGAACCCAGGCAGCCTCCTTCCTTGGGCAAAACCTCTGCTAATTTTCATTGGAACCGCAGCCTTTCCTCTATAGCTTCACATGCAAGATTGATGCCGTCCATCCCAAGTAGTCAGGTCAGTCCTTCAGCCAACCCATAGAGAGGCAGCGGAAAGAATGCTGGTACCTGGGTCAGAAAAACTGGATTCAAAGCCTGCCTCTGGCCCTTACAAAGCATGGAACTTTGAGCAATTCTTCTTTCCTCTCTGGGCCTCAGTTTGCTTCTCTGCAAAGGGAGGATAATACCCATTTTGGGGGGTTATTCAGCATTTGGTACACAAGATCAGGTGCTCAGTATAGGTTGACCGATCCATTCCATACTTACCAAGTGCCAGGAACTAGGCAGGACAGTGGGGGAGATGGTGGTAAGTCCTCCTAGGCTTGGCAAAGTAGAGAGGGAGACAGACATTCATCAAAGAGGCACGTGAAAAAGCATAAAATGACAACCGTGGCAGATTCAACAAGGAAGGTGACAGCCTGGAATGAGAATCTGTCTTGCAGAAACTGGCCTAATTGGGGAGGCTGACTTCTCTGAAGATGTGATGTCTGAGCTGAGAGCTCAGAAGTTATAGAGGTTAACTAGGTAAGTAAGGGAGAGAGGACATGTCAGGCTTAAGGAAGGTATGTGCAAAGGTCCTGTGGCAGAAGAGTGGCAGTCCAAGGATGGTTGAGGCAGAGGATACATGGAGGGATGAGAGACTGGAAGGGGTGTTGAGATAAAACTCTGCATCTGCCTCCTGGGGGCCTGTGCTAGGTCTGGGAGATCAAACCAATCATAAACATGTCTGCCCTCAAGGAGCTTACAATCTACTAAAACATGATAACTGTTAAATGTTTCCTTTGTATTCTTTGGTGTATGAAATACATTATTGCATCTTGGCCCATGGCTTGTAAGAAATTAAGATGATGTCAAACTCACACACTTGGAATTTCTAAAACTCCTGACCTTTTATACACACACATAGCTCATCTGCAGGAAACCAAGAATGGATCAGACCCTGCTTCCCAAAGAAGTCCAGAGATGGTTGCGGGAGAATGAACCCAGCCTGACCAGAAATGTCCCTTTTCTGCAAAATGCCCTGCCTTCACTTTATTGACAGCAGGCCTCTTAAAAAAGCTGGAAAGTCCGTGTGAATCACGTCCCATTTTCCTTCTGACTACACGAATGGTTTGCATTAGACGACCACAGTGCTTTGCTGCCTTCATTCTTTCCAGATGAGGGTAGAACTGCAGGCATAATTGGATGAGTGAGTGGGGTGATTGATGGCTCCAGCCAATCAGAGAGCGCTTTCTGCTGGAGTCAAGAGAAACGCCCCAACCCGACCCACTTGCAATGGCTCGACCTAAAAATCAGAAACCCTTGACCAAGGAAGAGGAAGCCACATCCCCAGTAGTAGGTATATCTTTGTTCTCACCCTAGGTGAGGTGGCACCCTTTCCTGCTCCTCGGCAGGTGGCCTAAGGGTGGTGACGGTGGCAGAAGAAGCAGCAATGGCAGGGAGTGGCACTCCGGTCCTAGGAGGTTATCGTAATGAGGATGAACTTAGTCCACTAACTGACAGTGGTCTGTAACTGAACTAAGTTTCACTGGTGAGTCCTCTTCTATCAGGTGGTAGAAATTTAATCTCAGTCAATTTGGAATTTTCCCTCCCTGTTTTATCTGAACGGTGCCTAAGCCCTGGGGAGGTTTATGGAGAACCAGTGGTGGTGGGGGGAGGGGGTTGGTATGGAATCTGACCCTCAGTGTGGTCAAGGATCCACAAGGGCATCATCCAACAAGGCGGCCTGATCTTAGCAATATAGTGGAGTGGTTATTAAGGGAACAGATTCCAGAGCCAAACTGCCCGGGTTCAAAACCTAGCCATGTCTCCGACTGGCCGTGGGACCTTCTTTAACCTCTCAGTTTCCTCATCTATGAGATGGGGATGATAAAGTGCCTACCTTACTGAATTGTTCTGAGGACTAAAGGAGTTAATGCTTTAGAATAAATGCTATATACAATAAATACCTACTCCTCTTTATATGGAAGTTTGACACTGATGTGCTCCCACCATTCCTGGTACGTCTTTCTGGGTTCCCATGACCCTACCCAGGCCATTTTTAATCACACAGGGCTAAATATGGTACCAGCATCAAGCTGGACCCAGAGGGCTTGGGGAAGACTCTCCTGAACCCCATTTGGCCTGGACATACCCCACAGTCACCCCTTCTGCCCCCATTCCACACTAGGCACTTGATCTAGAGGAGGGCAGAACACAGACCCCTTTCAATGGTCCCTCTCCCCCCAGTATCCAATCTTCATTTTCCTCTCCCTCCCCTCCCACCTCCCAACCATGAATTTACTTCTCCTCCTTCATCCTCATGCCTTAGTCCCATAGATATCTCCAGGACCTTAGTATTTGTGACTCAATAGCTAAAAGGACTGTTTTGGGGGTTCTACTGTATCACCTCTTCCATCAGGGAGCAAGGGAGGAATCCTTCGACTGGTGGAAGGGGAAGGATCAAGAGATGGAAGGAAGTGTTGGGGGTTGGGGAAAAAAGGGCCCAGCTATGATATCAGAGGTTTTCCTCCCAACCTGTTGTCGCCTTACTGGAGATTGCACTCAGGGCTAGTGTCTGGTTGTGGAGATAGCACTGTTTGTGCTGGAGGCCTGCTGCTGCGGGACCACGCTGTACCCCTGATACACTCCAGATAAAGCTGCAGAGCCCTTTAGACCAAAGACAGGAGCACTTGAGAATCCCTGCAGTTGGTGTGTCAGGAAGCGTGCTCTCAGCACAGCCAATTGGTCCAGCTGATTGCCGCCAGGTGCCCTGGGCACTCTGCCAGCTGCTGGTGCTAGCATTGCGAATGCTTCCTGCTAACAAGCCCTATCAAGCTGATTCTGATTACACAATGGTACTTACCCCTGGCAGAGAGACAGCCAGCTATATACATCCTCCTAGAACCGTTTCTATGGAAACCTACTGCTCTTCCTTTCTTAGGAAAGACTGTCCTCCTTACTGGGCCTTGAACACACCAAGCTTGCAACCACCCCAGGGCCTTTGCACCAGCTGTTTCTTCTGTTCTATAGCTCTTTCCCCAGGTATCCACATGGATGGGTCCTTCAGATTTTCGACCAATTGTCATCTTATCACTAAGTCTTTCCTTAATTATCCTATTTCAATTTGTTATCCAACCCCCTATTCTCCATTCCCTTCCCTAATTTATTATTCTCCAAGGCATTTAGTACCATCTGTCCTATTTGTTTATTCTCTTTATCCCCACTCCATGAGGGCAGGGATTTTGTCAGTCTTATTCACTGCTTTAGGAAAGAAAGATGAGATGAAAGGGCCTCACAGGAGCTCTCTGCCTTCTCTGTGTTGTGTACACAAAGCTGTCAAGCCCAGAGAGGTTAGGGGACTTTTCCAAAACCACACAGCCATTAAAAGAAAGGGAATCTTCCCTAGTTAATTTCCAGTGAACTTGTTCCCTGAGTATCTCCTGCTTTTTCCAGCCTTCCCATGGGTCTCTCACACACTGCCAGTACCCTTAATCCCGCCCTTTCCATCTCTATCTGTGGAAACCCTTCATCTTTCCAGGCCCAGCTCATGGCCTTCTCCAGGGAGGCTTTCTGGGAGCACTAGTTGGGTGTGGCCCTTTCCTCCTGGAAACTCCTGGTTCTCTTTCTCTGCCTCATGAAGGCACTGATCGGAGTCAGCCTTGTATTGTAGCTCTTCCTGTACTTACTAGGCCCTGTGCAACCCCAGGCAGGGGCTGTGCTTCCCATCTCAGTATCTCCTGTCTGCACCAGCCCCCAGGAAAGGAGTGGAAGTAGGAAAACAGCCTCTCTTCAGCTTCAGAATTTCCACATCCACCCCCACACTTACCCATTTCCACCTGAGGCTTGAGGGGAGTAGAGGGCCTTGGTGGCTGATTACTCACCCAGAACACAAAAGAATGAACGGAGGAATGACTCTGACCTCTCTCTAGATTGTTCTTTCCTTACAGGCAGGATCTGTGCGTGGTAATTCTTCCCCCATCCCAGTACTTGCCTCTGGGTTTGTGAGAGTCATTTCACCCTCTTTTTGAAAGGAAAAATGGAAGAAATGGTAGAAAAGATTGCAGACCTATTTCAAGTTCAATTCTAGGATTGTGAACACACTGTCAAACAGCTCTTGGCTGATGAATCCCCTGCTCTGCCCCGCAGCCCCCATCTCCCAGTGGGAAGGTCAAGCCCAAGTCAAATACTCCACCCTCACCCACACACATACCCCCCCACACCCCCGAGCCCAGCGGGGCTGCAGGCCCCCACAGCAGGTGCACCCAGGGGCAGGACCACTGCTCTGGGGGAGACTCCAGTGGGGCCAACATCAACAGGGAGCGCATGAGGGAGGGGGTTGCAAACAGACCTTCCTGAGCCTCAGTCCTTTCTCGCCCCTGGAATAATTGTAAACAATTCAAGCACCCGCAGACAGCTGAGATGGGAGAGGCAAACCCCGGCTGAGGCGTCCAGCTTAGATTTCACATAATGAGCCTCTGGAATCCGGGAAGTGATTACCAGCCCATTGGGGAGGGACCACCTACAGGTCCTGAAACCTTTCACCGCTGTCCCACATGTGGCTCGAAAGATGTTGGGCTCACCAGGAAGCTGCACTTAGAGGAGAAAGATGCAAAACACAGATTCCATCACAGCACAGTTCAGCAGGGCGGGGCTTGAGAATTCTGTGATGGGGATGGGGACCCTGAAGGGTGAGCCCAGGGGAAGAGAGATCAGGTCTTAGTTTTCAGCATTCTCTAAGAGGTGAGGCTTGAGAAGGGCCCAGAGTCCACCCTAGCAACCCCACATCTCTTGCAAGGCCCATCTCCCCGCCTGAATGTGTTTATTGAGTTTACCTATTTTAAAATCATGGAGCTGGAGAGAACTTGGGTTTCACAGTCGAGCTGCCTCATTTACAGGTGAGAGCATGAAAGAGAGGGAGGAGGTGGGTTACCTGACATCATACAGGCTGGGAGGGGCTCAGCCAGGCCTGGGTCTCAGGCCCTCTGTCCTGGTGGTGGTAGCCCACCCAGCCATCCTCAGCTGGTTTGGTGCCAAGAGGGAACCAAGCCGGTCTGGAATTGCACCCACTCATTCCTTGTCTGAAGAGCTGAGCCATCGGAAGCCTAGACCTCGATGGGGGCTAGGGTTGGGTTGTGGGGACCAGTGACAACCCTGTCTGCTGATCAGTGGGCCCGGTCCTTCACCACATCCTCTCACTCCCTAGACGGCCCCCAGAAGGTGGTGGGAATCGCGTTCTTTATTTTACAGACAAGACAGCTGCGGCTCAAAGAAGTCACTTGCCCGAAGTCACACAGCTGAAAAGCAGTGAAGAAGTGATCTGAACCCAGGCCAATCTGACACCGAGTCTTTGCCCTTCCGGTGTGCTGGGCTCAGGAAAGATAGCCCGGTACAGTTGAGGCAGAAGCTGTCACACAAGGTTAGGAAGAACTTTGGGAACTATAGCAAGGAAGAGAGAGAAGATTGCATCCTGGAGGCCAAAGATTCTCAGTCACAGAGATATGGCTACCAGACCCCCAGACGGCCATGTAGCCTCTCTGGGCAGTTTTTTTCCTGCTCTGACTACAAACACAGAAACGGATTCTCTAGACAAGAAAGGCCAGCTCATAAAACAGAAAGCTCCACAGAGTCAGGGCTTCAGGGAAAGGTCAGAGGCATTGTCCTTGGATTCCTCCGGGGAGGCAAAGGAGTTCAGGGATGCTGGCAACAAGATAATGCCAGCCTGGTATATAGGGGGCAATGGCCAGGGTCTGGAAGTTCAAGGGAGCAGGAAGGGCTGGGGACATGGATGCCTGCCAGAGTCCAGCTTAGCTTTGGGCCGGGCCCAGAAACCAGTCCTGTTAAACAAAGGATTGCACAACCACCTCGTAAATGACATCAATGGAGAAGGTCGAACTAACTCGTTCCAGCTCTGTGAGGCTCTGGTCAGAGGGGGCAGGAGAGGGCAGGCTCCTGAATTCCGGGGCAGTATGTCCATGCTGGTTTAATTAACAACATGATTTCTGCTTTCCTTGGGCACAGCCTCGCATGCCAGGCCCCTGGCAGCTGCCTGGTGTCCTTAAAGGAACCAGGAAAAGAGAGGGGGTACCCTAAGGCAGTGAGTGGGGTGCAGACAAGAGAGCATTGCTTGCCCAGGGCAGCCAGGCAGGAGGTCTAGGGGGGCAGAGCAGTGATACAAAGACCAAGGCTGGAGGTGCTGTTGTAGTCCAAAGGACCAGAAGAGGCTGTCGTGGGAAAACGAGGCCAGCAAACTCGCAGAGTGTAAGGCAAGTCAACCAGTTCAAGGCAGAGCCATAACGAACACAAGCGCATCACTGGCCAAGTTTGGGGCATTGCCATCTATGCATATGACAGACTAGTACCATTAAATTGTCACAAGCAGGTAGGACTACAGACTAAGTAACAGAACTCAAAAGATACCAATAAAAGTAATGAAAAGATTGGGATACTTTGGTTCTCAAAGTGCAGTGCCTATATTTGCAGCATTAGGTTCTCTTGAGAAATTCTTAGACATGCAAAGTATTAGGTCCCACCCTAGGTCTGCTGCTGCTGCTGCTAAGTAGCTTCAGTCGTGTCCGACTCTGTGCGACACCAGAGACGGCAGCCCACCAGGCTCCCCCATCCCTGGGATTCTCCAGGCAAGAACACTGGAGTGGGTTGCCATTTCCTTCTCCATACCCTAGGTCTACAGAAACAGAAAATCTGGGAGTGGGGCCCAGTAGTCTGTTTTACACCAGCTTACAGGTGATTGGATGCATGCTAAAGTTTGAGATCCATTGGCTACTCAAAGTGTGGTCCATGGACCAGCATCATTGGGTCACCTGTAAGCTTGTTAGAAATGCAAAAATCTCAGGCTTGACCCCAGACCTGCTGAATCAGACTGCAGTTTAACAAGATCCCCAGGAGGTTCACAGTTACCTTACAGTTTGACAGCTGAGCTCCAACCCTTTGATTCTGCGGTCTGACTGTGCACAGGTCTGTAGGACAAATAGATGCAGATGACAAGTGGGCCACTCAGTTCCCATCATAAGCAAGGACTGTCCTTATCTGTTCATGAATCCATGCTTCTCCCAGAAAATGTCACCGAGAAAAACAATGGCTTCACCAAGCCCGCAAACATGCCCCATCTAGACATTGTGCAGAAAGCAGATTGCAAAGGTGACGAGACAAATAGCCCTACAGGCACTATTCATAGTCCACAGCAGACAGCTGGAGCCCCTGAGATGCAGGCAGGCTCCCAACCCTCTGCGATACAGAGATGATTTAAGGAGAAGCAGCTGAGGGTGGCTGCAAGTAAGTGAAAGACCCGCAGAGACACTCCTGAGAAGACAAAGCTGCTGAGACAGGAGGCTGGATCTGTGACCTGTCATCCCATCTGCCCAGGGTGACCTGGGCTCTCATTCTTTCCAGGGAAACCAGCAGGGCAGCAGTGGTGATGAAGTACAGGAGAGGAACTCGCCTCCGATGGTTCTAAGCCAGAATACAAATAGCTTTATCCTCATGACACCAGAAAGAATGGCTTTCTCCCCCATCTTCCTGCTGGCTTCCCAGTGCCTGATTCTACCAGACTAGCCTTTCCATGTTATTGTTGTTTAGTCTTTCCATACCCATTAATAACATCTGCTAATTATTATTTAGTGAGGGTTTACTACATGCCAGGCTCTGGATTAAGTACTATGTACCTACTTTTTTCACTCAATCCTTTTTAACAATTCCATTAAGTAGATAGCACTATTTGGGGTTTTCAATAATAACTAGGCATTTATTAAATCCTATTAGGTATTTGCTACTCATTTATTGTTGTTCATTTGCTAAATCTTTGTGACCCCATGGACTGTAACACGTCAGGCTCCTCTGTCCTTCACTACCTCCCAGAGTTTGCTCAGATTCATGTCCATTGGGTTGGTGATGCCATCCAACCACCTCATCCTCTGCTGCCCTCTTCTTTTGCCTTCAATCTTTCCCAGCATCAGGGGTCTTTTCCAGTGAGTTGGCTCTTTGCATTTACTACAACTACTCAGATGGGGAAACTAACACGAGGAGCAAGTAAGTAGCTTTCCAAAAGTCAGATGGATAGAAAAGTGAGCAACCATTCTGACCCCAGAGTCTCCACCAAACCACTGTCTTTCACTCAGAGTGTGGTCCCCGGGCCAGCAGCTTCAGCATCCATATGGAAGCTCATTATGTATGACCCAGACTTACAAACTCAGACTCGGCATTTTAACGAGATCCCCCTGGATTGGTCTGCACATTATAGTTTGAGAAACATGTCTGGTTATAAGTGCTGCCTTCCACTGCAATGATGCAAATCCCCTTTGAAGGAGGAACACAGCTGACATCAGTCAGAGACACTCCAACAGGAGTGAGTTTTAGATTGTTTTGGGGAACAGGATGTTAGGAACCCAGAGAGGGCACCAGGTTCTAAAGGGACCACGAAGGAGGGGAAGAGAGGGAGCAATGTGTGCCTTCCTTAGAAACACACTGGCCTAGAAATTCACCTTCTCAGGGTGAAGTTCTGCCTGCCTTGTCTCATGCATGTTGCAGAGTCTGGAGAACTGATGGCTCTCACAGACTCCAGTGAGAAAAAGCCGCAAGAAAACATGTCTGAATTTCACTTTCCTTGGGCCTCAGCAGCCTTCTCTGATGAGGGTCATAATCCTGCCCACCTCCCCTGCATGAGTGATTTAAGGCCTGCCAGGATTTGCAGGATTCCGAGCAGACCACAAGTCTAGGCACAGTCCTTATTATGAGGTCGACCAGGTGTCTGATCCCTCTACCCTGCAAGGCCGTAGTATGAAATCTGCTGAAAGATCATATCTGGACCCCTCTCAGAGCTCTCCCAACTTCGCTCCCCTCTTCTCTTCACGCTCACTCAAAGACATTCCTGAAGCAGCTTCCTCTCTTCTGATACTTGCACTAAAATAGCCTCTGCCCGTTTATGATTCTGCTCTTTCTCAAGGAATGCAGTCCCTTCAAGGCCGTTGATGACCTTGCCTATGTCCTTCATAGTCACTGCATCATAAATCTGATTCCAAAGATCAGGGTTATGTGGTTAAGCCTTCAGGATCATCAGGGCTTAAGTCCCAGCTTCCCTATTTATTGGGTGTATGATCCTGAGTGAGTTTCTTTTTTTTAATTAATTTATTTTTAATTGAAGGATAATTGCTTTACAATGTTGTGTTGGTTTCTGCCATGTATCAACATGAATCAGCCATAGGTATACGTGTCTCCTCCCTCCCACCTCCCACCCCATCCCAACACTCTAGGTTGTCACAGAGCCCCAGTTTGAGTTCCCTGAGTCATACAGCAAATTCCCACAGGCTATCTATTTTACATACGGTAGTGTATATGTTTCCTCTACTCTCTCCATTCATCTCACCCTCTCCTCCCCACTAACCCCACGTCCATAAGTCTGTTCTCTGTGTCTGCGTCTCCAATGCTGCCCTGCAAATAGGTTCAGCAGTGCCATCTTTCTAGATTCCATATATACATGTTAATATAATATATTTGTTTTTCTCTTTCTGACTTCGAGTTTCTTAATTGCTCTGTGATTCAGTTTCCTCATTTGCAAAGTGGGAATAATAATAGTCCCTAATTTACAGGATTACTGGGAACATTAAATCAATACTACATGTTGAATACTTAACGAGTGCCAACATTTAGTTGATACCCAATAGCTATTATTTATTAAACCATATTTCAAAGTTTCTCAAAATGCATCAATTGTGAGACACATCTGTAATTTCAGAGATGTTAAAAAAGCTTTATTTGTTCAACAGGAAAAGTGTTCCAAAACCAAAAATGTTTGAGAAATGTCATGTTTCTTTCCTGCCAGATATCTCCAAACCTTCAAATGCTACCTTCTAATGTGATTACCTTGGAGAAGGAAATGGCAACCCACTCCAGTGTTCTTGCCTGGAGAATCCCAGGGACGGGGGAGCCTGGTGGGCTGACGTCTATGGGGTCTCACAGAGTCAGACACGACTAAAGTGACTTAGCATACTATAATAAATACTATTCTATAAGTTCATATTGGAGAAGGCAATGGCAACCCACTCCAGTACTCTTGCCTGGAAAATCCCATGGATGGAGGAGCCTGGTAGGCTGCAGTCCATGGAGTCACGAAGAGTCAGACACGACTGAGCGACTTCACTTTCACTTTTCACCTTCATGCATTGGAGAAGGAAATGGCAACCCACTCCAGTATTCTTGCCTGGAGAATCCCAGGGAAGGGGGAGGCTGGTGGGCTGCCATCTATGGGGTCGCACAGAGTCGGACACGACTGAAGCGACTTAGCAGCAGCAGTAGCAATGTGATTACCGGGGTAGTTATGGCATTCAGTGTTCTCCAGACTTAGTAGACAGTGGAATCCCTTTTCCATGGAGCATGTGGAACATTGGGTGGAATACAGTTTCAGAAGTGCTGATCTGACCCAATGCAGTAATGTCACAGATGCGCAAACTGAGGCCCCGAGAACAGAGGAGGCTTCCTGAAGTTACTCAGCTGGTTAAGTGATGAAGCCTAGGCCACTGAACAGCCCAACTGGAGCCTCCTCTGCTAAACCAACTACTCCCCACTTCACCTGTCACCCATGGCACTCCTCACACTAACCCTGAGAAGTCCCCAGGAAAGGGACCCTCCCCATTGAACAGATGCAGCTCCCTGGTCACTGGGTGATGGGCAGAGGAGAGCCCAGATTGGATTTCTTGGCTTCCTGCTGAATTTTATCTACACCCTAAAGACTGTGACTCTAGAGGGGTGGAGGTACATGACTAGGAGGGAACAGGTGAGCAAGGAAGGTCTGAAAGACCTGGGGGACGGGGGTCTCAGTACAGACAAGCTCCCACCCTGGCATGTGAAGCAGCCTTGCTGGGCCAGTCCTGGCCTCTCCCCTGGTGGGCTGAGAGGCAGGCCATCAACCGTCTGCCCACCAATCTTGGTCAAGCAGTGGGGGATGCGGGAGGAGGTATCCCAGAGGAACTGCCAAGGCCCCTCATCTCACACCTGCCCACATGCAGAGCCGCATGGAATGCAGGGCGGACCTCCAGGCTCAGTGTGATTCCATTTCCAAGGCACAGCCGCAGGGACCCACTGCGCAGACTTCAGACCGCATTTATGAAGTCCACCGGGAAGTTCTTTCAGCACAGCAGTTAATTTGATGACTGCTTTGTTTTAAGAGCAGTTTGTGTTTCACTGGCTAAGGTGAATTACTCTGAGGAGCTGTTAAGCAATTCATCAACTTTTGAACCTCGGTATGATGTTTGTGGTCAAACACGACTATTCTCACAGACCGAGTGACTCCCAACCTTTTCCCCTTTGAGACACACATGATGGATGTTGTTTATCCACGTGCTGGACCCACCCACAAAGGGAATAGACTCCCTTGGATCAGCAAAAATGGTAAAAAAAAAAAAATGGCTGCACCAAGTGTTGGTTGGAAAGGTTAACTTTTATACATTGCAAGTGAGAGTATCCCTGCCTAGAGAATCCCCATGGACAGAGGAGCCTGGCCAGCTACAGTCCATGGGGTCGCAAAGAGTTGGACACAACTGAGCAATTAAGCGCAGGACGGCACAGTGAGAGTATAAATTTTTAAAAATATTTATTTTTATTTATGTACTTACTTGGCTATAATGGGTCTTAGTTGCAGCAGGATCTTTAGTTGTGGCATGTGGGATCTAGAGTTCCCTGAGCAGGGATCAAACCTAGGCCTCCTGCATTGGGAATGTGGAATCTTAGCCACTGGACCACCAGGGAAATCCCCAAGAGTACAAATTGATATAAACCCAATAGAGAACAATTTGGCTGCACCTGATGAAATGGAACATGTATTTCCTATAAGCCTACAATTTCCTATAAGCCTGCAATTCCATCTTGAAGGATGTGCCAGAGAGGAGTTCAGCATGCACACAGGAAATACCTCCAAGGATATTCACTACAGGATGTTGGTATTCATGTCAAACGGGAAACAACTCAGTTGTCCATCAACAGGAGAGAGACTAAGCAAAATATAGTATATTCACATAATGGAATAGTCCACAGCAGTTAAAAGGAACGGATTAAATCTATTTGTGTCATTTTGAATAGATCTCCAAAATATATTGTTGAATTAAAACAAAAATTGATATTTGGTATAAATTTTAAATTGTATTTATATAAATTCTCAAATAGAAAAATCAGTATTATGTATTTATCACAGATGTATATAAATGTTAAAAGCAAAAGAAACAAACTGAAAGGAGCATGCCACATTCACGACAGAGGTTGTCCTTAAGAAGGCGGAAAAGGAGTGAGGAGGGGTTTCAAGGACAAGGAGAACTTCATTTTCTCCGGAAGTGAGGCTATCATGTCAGTTGCATCTGATGCATCTCTGAGACTCTCTTGACTTCCCGGTCTCCCAAACTCTTAACTACTTGGTCTGCCATTGGCACTACACAGCAGTCAACCCTCCACAGGTCCACAGTTCTACCTGAGGCTGACCGGTCACTCGCCAAGAATCTTGGGCCCTCCCATCATTTCAGGGCTCAAATGAAACAGGACCTGGGATTTGGCTTCCTCAGTGGCGACCTTAAGGGACCAGGTATAATGCAATAGTTCTCATCTGGGGCGATATTGCCCCGGGGGTCACATCTGGTAATGTCCATGGGATTGCGACTGAGCGACTTCGCTTTCCCTTTTCCCTTTCATGCATTGGAGAAGGAAATGGCAACCCATTCCAGTGTTCTTGCTTGGAGAATCCCAGGGACGGGGTGGGGGGAGGGGGGGCAGCCTGGTGGGCTGCCGTCTATGGGGTCGCATAGAGTCGGATACGACTGAAGCGACTTAGCAGCAGCAGCAGCAGAGACATTTTCAGTCATTATACCTGGGTGTGTGGGGGTACCACTGGTCTCCAGAGGGAAGATGCCAGGGATGCTGCTAAACAGCCTACAAGGCACAGGACAGCCCTCCTACAATAAATATTCGTCTAGTCCAGTGTCCATAGTGCCAAAGTTGAGAAACCCCAGTCTAGTAGTTAAGAATAGACTCTAGAAAAGACAAGCTCCGTGACCTCAGCTGAGTTACTCCACCTCTCTGTGTGTCAGTTTACAGGGTCCTTATCTGTAAAAAGAGCATAACAATTGTATCTACCTCACATGGTTGTTGTGAGAATTAAATGCATTAATAATTAAATACATTAATAATTCATGTCAGTGAATGGCACTCAGAGAATGTTATGTTGGTGTAGTAATAACTGGTAGTAACTCTTCCATGAAGAATAGTTATATTGAACACAGTGATATTTTTTAAGGAACCCATTCACAAGCTTCAGGCTTTGATCAGATCAGATCAGTCGCTCAGTTGTGTCCGACTCTTTGCGACCCCGTGAATCGCAGCACGCCAGGCCTCCCTGTCCATCACCACAATATACTTCACAACTGACTGTAACACACTGGGGATACCAGATGTTATGAATTCTCAGGTGCACACTTTCCCCACACTTTGATGTCTCTGCACTCTGGATACACCATACAATCACGGTTGGCAGGCCATTACACACAGCTCTCTCTGTCCACACATGTGCATAAACCTTGGGCATGGGGATCTTTGGCTTGGAAGGAAATTCTGGAGACAGTAGAGAAGAGTCCCCTCTTTTTAAGAAATGGTGTGTCACTCACTCTTGATGGCTCAGAGGACAATATTATGTGAAAATATGGTCATTAGTGATGCTGAATTAACAAGTGACTCTCTTCTGAAGGGAATTCATATTGCTTACTTTTTTCCCCTTATGTAGGTACAAAAGTAATATATTATCAAACATCCATGTCTAAATAGAGATTTTTTTTATTACAGACATGTTTAAAAATTCTACATGAGAAAGCCTTGTGTTAAAGGTGAAATTTCTTTTTTAAGTGGTACAGAAAATGGTGCCTCTTACAATTGATGACATCATTGCTTTGATGAAACATGTAATGATACTGTCATTTTCCAAGTCCTCATAATGTGCTAAAAAGATTACTTATATTATCTCATGTGATCCTCTTAATAGCCCTATAATGTATGTGCTATTGTTGTTCATATTTTGCTATTGAATAAACAGATTCAGAAGTGAAGTAACTTGCCCAGGGTCAACAGCTGATAAGCAGAACTGTGACTCCAAAGCCTTGGGGTTCTATCTTTGTATCTTGGTTCAGAACTGCAGTAAAAATCTGTATCTTTTTTCCCAGGTGTTAGCAACCTAAGGAATGGATAGTAACAACAGAAGGTGGCTGAGCCAACGTTCAGCAGCCTGTGAGCTGGCTTTCCTGCTGCCGTTTCTCCTTCCCTACCCCCATTTCTCACAATATACTTCACAACTGACTGTAAAGCACCACCAGACTTTGCCCAGCATAGCTCCCTCACCCAGTCCAGTGGTAAAATACAACCAGAACTGTGACCAACGTGGAGACCAGCACATTTCAGAGACTGCCGGTCTCCAAGCTTCCCTAAGGAAGCAAAGTTCGTGTGCTGCACAGCTGAGAGGGGTTTAAAAGGACAGAGATGTTTTACAAGCTCTGGGTAAAAATCACGTGGTCCTAGGCTGAACCACATCTTTGGAATGTTTCATTTATCTTCTTTATAGTAAAGTTCTGTCTCTGCAGATTCCAGCAAATTGTGGAGCAAAAAACACAGAGTCATTGTAACCAAATATCCAAAGGTAATTATACAACGGCAGATGTATCCTATTAGCATCACCACGACTTAACTCCATTCTGTGTCTCCTCTCCAGCCTGACAGGCCTTCCCAAGTCTCCCTGTGGGTTGGTGGGAAAGCAGATTGGCTGGTCGCAGGGGGGTGTAGGGAGATGGTAAGAATTGCATTGGGAATCTGTGTTCAAGTCGTAACGCTCGTGCGAACTTGCGCGAAACACTTGACTGTCTATGCTTCATTCTCCCCTTCAAGTGCGTGCCCCCCTCTCTCTACCCCAGGTTCTAAAACTAAATGGCAGCTCTAGTTTACTCTCTCCCATAACCCCGTGGAATCTGGTTTTCATTCTCATCATCTTTCAGGGCCTCTGAGCGAGTTCCTGTGCCCTGTTTCTCTCAACAAGCATAACTACTTCCACCTGCCTTCATAATTGGTTCCTGGGACAAGAAAAGCCTCTTGACAAGCTGGACTGCCTCACATGTGTTGCATAAATACTTGAAATATGGACCTTCTCCCCCCTCAGCCACCCGTCCCCAGGGTTCAAGACTGAATGCATCGAGAAGTGCTGCTGTTTTTGTGTTGCAGGAGCAGAGCTTTTGCTTTTTCCTCTGCTTTGCAGCTCACTCACTCTGATGAGTAATGAAAAAGACTGGGGTCTAGACAATCTTAGATTATTGCCTGCCCCATTCTCCCACTCAGGTCATGGAAGTTGGCAACTCCAATCACTCTTTGCATAGAGGCCTGGAGAGGGGACAAGATTTTCTGTGTTTTGCAGCAACTGATGGCTGAACTGGGATGCAAGTCCTGGTGGTCTGACAGCAAGTCCAACAATCACAGTGAGAGAGAGTCAGAAGAGTCTGGGCTATGGATTCTGACCTGAATTTAAAGCCAGCACTGCCACTGGCTTACTGTGTCTCCTCCACTTCCTTCTTCCTAGAATGGAAATAATAAACACCTCATAGAACTGTGAGCATCAGACAGGATAATGTACATGATGCTCATGCGGTCTTTGGTTTAAAACCAGAAAAGACCCAAGTGACAACTGCTGGCACTTTAATGGGGATAGAGAGGAAGTGTGATTGTCCCACACAAATGGGGGATTTGTGCTAAAGTAAGATACCGAGCAGGGCAGAACTCTTTTCACTGAAGGGACCTTAAATGCCCACCCCCATCATTTAACCATATGAAGATACGGGAGCCACACTTGTAAAGAGGGAGAGTGCACTTGTGTTCAGTCATGTCCGACTCTTTGCAACCCCATGGAGCCCTCCAGGCTCCTCTGTCTATGAGATGTCTCAGGCAAGAATACTGAAGTGGGTTGCCATTTCTTCCTCCAGGGGATCTTTCAGACCCAGGGATGGAAACTGAGTGTGGCTCCTGCATTGCTGGCAGACTCTTTACAACTGTTGCACCCGGGAAGCCCATTAAAGGGGGAAAGTGTGAATCAAAACTGCCCTGAATCTCATACGTAAATTATACCTCAAAAATGCTGATTTAAAAAAAAATTATCCCAAGATCGGAAAAGATCAAAAACCCTGATGACAGTGGGTATCAAAGGGTGTGGGAGCATCTGGTGCCAACTCTGAGGAGGGCAGCTTGGCAAGATTCATCAAAATCAGTAATGTACATGCCCTTGGGTCCAGCAATTGCTCTAGCCGTAGCCAGTTGTAGATGGCCTATCTTCCAATACAGTAACCACCCTGGGGGTTCTTCGTATAAAACACGGCAAGCCCACTTGAGGGCAGAGTGGACAAGAGGCCGCTTCACTGAGAACCGGTTGTGCTGTGGGTGAGGTGACAGACATCGTTATGCCACTAGAGTTGCAGAGGGGTTGGGGTGGGGAGCAGCTCCTGGCTTCGAGAGCATCACTCCAGAGGGCTTAGAGTCTGGCAGATCTGCTCTGCTACCTATTAGCTGTACAGTCTAACGCAAGTCATTTTGAGCTGCTTTTCTCCATCTATTTGCTGAAGATGGTATCACCTTCCATGAAGAGGTGACATGAAGGTTAAATGAAATCCACAGGATGACCTGGCTCAGTGTCTCGTGTCTGGTCAGCAAGCATTCTCTTCTCCAGTTTATCCTTGTATCCTTCTTCCTATCTTTGTGTCTTCACCTCTCTGCTGCTTTTTTTTTTTTTAAGTTGTGGCTAACACACCCCTGCATCACACCCCAGCAGCCTGGAAGAGCAAATTTCAGACAGTAGCGGACCCAGGAGGTAATTGCTCACGTCTCAGCCTGAAGCTCCAAACTATTCTGCCCTCCCCCTCTCCCCTGGGTCCTGAATGCCTGGCACACTGAGTTGGCTTGATCCTGACCTTAGGCTCCTGGATTTCCTCCACTTCCTGACACGGCCCCCAGCCAGCTCCCCAGTGTGGTTTTAGTTAAGCGTACACCTCTGGTGTCGGCTTCTTCCTTTCCCTGACTGTGAACCTCCCCCAACCACACACCTTAGGAGAAGAGGTGGGAATTCAGTCTCCACTAGTCATATCAAAAACAATGCGCTTTTTAAACAAGCAAACAGACAAACAAAAAAACCCTTTTATTTTAAAATAATTGTAATCTTAGAAAGTTGCAAAAATAATACAGAGGTCCTGTGTACCCTCTACCCAGCTTCCTCCCATGGTATATTTTACATGTGGGCAGCACACTTCTAAAATATGTGTTTGGTACTTGTACCATCTGGCAAGGATCTAGTATAAAAAGAAGATTTAGTGGTTCAAACCTTGTCATTCAAATCTTATGTTCCATCCCTCCCTGAAAGGCCTGGTCTTTCCTTTCTCCAGGACATGATTCACTCACTGCTTTTGCCCAGAAAGTATTCCTTATCAGCCAGAGAATCAGCGAGCTTAAGCCAAAATGGAATTTACTGAAAAGATATTGAACTGCCCCTGAATCTATGGGAACATGGGGAGCAGAGCAAGGGCCAGGAGAAGGACCAGGGCATCCAGAATTCCTTGGTCACTTCCTGAGAAGGCTCCCACAGCAAGGAGAGCAGGTCCACCACTTTGTATCATGTTGTCTTCCCTGACCTTTGCCATCTCTTAATGAAACTTTTCCGCATCAGCCCAGCCAGAAATGGTTCGTGCATATAGCCCTTCCCAGCTGGATTGTGTGTCTTGAGGCGTCAAGTTTTCAATCTCTATATAGTTCATAATATTTATTCAACATGGGAAATCAAGAAGTATGAATAAATAATTTCTAGCTCTAAAGGTGGTTAGTTTACTTTACCAAATTATTTAACCTTTAAGCATACCCAAAATGAGGGGACGTTGCCTCCTTTCTCTTCATTTTGGACTCCTCTCCTTAATGAGAGTGTCAAAGCAGTCCATGAGTGAATTTGGCTTGTTAAATCACTGACAAAGCTTTTAAGGAGCCCATGAACTTTCAAATAACAGCTACAGAAGGTTTTAATTAGCATGATGTGGAAAAAAGTCACTTGACCTCTAGATGCCCTTCTTTAAAAAGCGGGATAATGAGACTGGCCACCTGCCTAGCTCAGGGAGGCACTTGTTTGTTAATGAGACCAGGGGTGGCAAGGTGCTTGGAGCACTTTGGTTGAAAGAAGAGGGGGAAAGCTCTCCAGATACTAACCGTTATAATGACGGTTTTAGCCAAAGACCCTGTTATAGCTAGACTCCCTCTAGTGACCAATTTAGCATACAGTATATAATACATTTTGAATTAATTGGTTTCTTCATCCTCTCAAAAGACTGGGAGTTGCCAAATGGCTGTGGTTTTGCCTTCACTGGGCTGCCATGAATACATCTCTTGGTGGTCAGCCTTGCCGTCTCTTTCATCCTGGGCCATCTCTGCCTTTGCTTTGGTGCTTGGCTCTCCTCGACAGTTTTTCATTTGAAAGTCAGGCTTTTTGGTGCTGCTGTGCAGCGTGGGGAATGTCATCGTCACCATCCTTAGATCTCTGGACGTGAACATAGGGGGCTGACTCATCCTGTTTGGTGCCAGAAACCAAACCAGGGACAGGTGAGGCAGAGGAGTAAGGTTTCAGCACAACAGGAAAGAATTTGTTTTACTGTCATAGCATTGTCCATCGACTATACTCCCAATACAAAGTAAGATGTTTAATTAAAAAAAAAATTAAAACAGAAAACGTTTCCACGATCACACTCACATAGTCAACAGGCATCTCGTGGTCAGTGCCCTGGCACCAGAGACAGAGCCTGCTTGGTGAGGGGTCTTGGTGTGTAGACATCTGAATGTCCTCCAGTGAGTTTTAACAGAAAAGGGTTTATAATGGTAGACTGTGCTTAGCATCAGTACCGCCGTCTTCTTTGTCTTCCTCTAATGACGAGACTGGAAAGCTAGTCTGTGTTTGCCAGGCTTGCAGGTGGGCTGGCACAGCCACAAGTTTGCTGGGTCTATCGATTTTTTCAGCAGCCCTTGCAGAAATTTCGGTGTCCATTCACTAACTTTGTTAAGTATTGGGAAGCAGAGTATGACAAATCACTGGCAGAGGCTGGTGGGCGCAGTGTGCCTCCCCTGAAGCTGGAACTGTGGTTGTGGTTTCTGATCACGGTGGCCTCCTGGTTGTGACAGTTTGATAACCATAGAGGCTTCTGGGCGGTGGCAGCATCTGTGTGGTGCTGGAGCCATTGGCGTCCTGATCATCGACGAGGTAGCAGCTCCCTTGGACCCTCTCAGAGTCATTCATGTGACTTCGACCTATGAGGTGTTTTCAGCTCTAAGCCCTTTCCTACCCTGTAGTGAATCCTTTTCTGCTTAAATGAACTCAAAGGGATTCTGTCCTCTACTAGAGAGTCCTTGCTGATACAAAAAGATACATAGAGCCTAATGAACCACTGGGATGCTGTCTAATCTGAGTTTACAAGAGCAATTCACAAAACTACTCTGCAGAGCTGAGCGACTGCGGGCGTTGTTATTATGTGACAATCAGGACGCTGTCCTCCCCTGCTCGCCCCAGAATCAGGCCAACTCTACCCCTTTCTGTGCCAGCAAAACAGATGTCCCTGCCCCACCTCTTTCTCCACATAATTCAGTTCTGAATGAGTCTCAGATGAATGCATTTGACCAGCAGAGTGTAAATTATAACCAGATCCTGCCCTACAGAAGAGCTTGGAAATGTAATCATTAGTGGTTCAGCCCCTACAGTCCAGAAAGGAATCACGTGAGTCAGTCCACAGTGTTTGCTACAGAATCACCGACTTTTAGGGCTGGGAGACCTCTTAGGAGACTAGTTCAGCCTTCAGAGACAGATGAACTTGGGTTGTCCAAGATGGAGTCAAAAATCATAATCCAGGAATACAGACATCCATCTCAGTGCCCTGTCTACCTGCTCTACTTTCTCCGTCTGCAGTTTTGGAAGGAATTCCTGCCTTTGTTGGGAGTCTAGACCACATATAACCAGGGTCCTGGTATCTATAATGATTTTCCAAAAAGAAGAAACTATGGGATTTGGAAAACTTCTTTCCTCGGAGTTAGGCTAACCTGGTTTCAAATCCTGACTGCTACCTGTTGCCTGTGTGGCCTTAGACAAGTCACTTACCCTCTCTGAGCTTCAGTTTCCTCCTCCTAACGTCTGTTTTAATTGGTTTTTGCAACGACTAACATGTCAAAAGCACCTGGCACATAGTAAGTACTCAATAAATGTTAGTCCTGTGATTCCCAGCTCTTTGGTATTCAGTCAACAAATAATTACATTTTTGTGCAATATCAAAGTATTTCCTAAAAGAGCAAGAGAATTAAGAATTCTCAGATTTTGGACTTCCCAGGTAGTACAGTGGATAAGAATCTGCCTGCCAATGCAGAGGACGTAGGTTCAATCCCTGGTCCAGGAAGAGCCCACATGTTGTGAGCCACAGCTCACAGCTGAAACCCGTGAGCCACAACTACTGAAATCTGTGTGCCCTAGGGCCCGCAACAGAGGAGTAGTCCCCACTCTCTAGAACTGGAGAAAGCCCTTGAATGTCAATGAAGACCCGGCACAGCCATAAACAATAAAATTACATTAAAAAAAGAAAAAGAATTCTGATTTTGCCATGGAAACTTAACCCTTGAGCTGCTGCGTAAGCCTGCAAGCATCTCCAGGCCCATTCTGATGTTGGCAATTTTTCAGGCAAATGCCCCAGTGTCAGCTCTGTCTAGGGTGAGAATCCTGGGCAAGTTGAGTGCCTTCCAAAACTTTGGTGTTGATTCATTATGAAGCAGAAGAGAGGCCCATCAGAACCTGTCACAGGAGCATGCACTGGCTGAGACTGCTCCTAAGAGGTATGACTTGGAGCTAAACCACAGGAAGCCTTTAACTTAGGGCAGTTTGATGCTTCCCATGGGGATCACGTGCTCTCCCATTCCTGTCTTCTTTCTTATTCTTTCCAGGGACAACTGGTGGGGCTCAGAGAAAAGAGATGTGCCCCAAGAATCACTGGAAAACTGGGTCTCCCCTCCCCTTTTCTCTCTCTCTGGGTCTCAGCTGCTTCATCTAACAAAAAGAGCTGGAGGGACTTCCCTGGAGGTCCAGGGGTTAAGACTCTGTGCTTTCACTGCAGGGAGGACAGGTCCCCTGTGCCACACCAAGAAATAAAAAAGGATAGAAGACTCTATATCCTGGTGCAAGCCCCCATCTCCCTCCCAGTGCTCAGATCTATGATTCTGAGACTTAGCAGTGGGCTCACCCTCTAGAGGGAAAGACATCCTGGGACTCAGGAGATAATATACAAAGGCACCTACCTGTGCAGAGCAGCTGTTTGTCCAGAGTCTTATCCCTAATGATCTCATGAACTATACACATTGGACTGACAGCTTGTATAGGTCTAGTTTCTAAAGTCAGCACAAAGTAAAATCCTCTGTAGTCAGAATTACCCTTGAAAATCCCTAAAGTTATGTACTCATTGCATGACAAGATCATCTTTCAATAATATCAGTACAGCCAATTTTTCTTCTAGTTTGGAATATTTGAACACCAGATACAGTAGCGGTCTTGTGTCTGGGGGCTGTGTTGTATGAAAATAGAAAATGTTCAGGGCTATAAACACACCTAGTGCTGGAAGATTGATACACACAGTACTGAGTTCCACTGAGGGGATAGACCCAGGGCTGGGCAGGCAAAGCAAAGACCAGAGGAAGGACAGGGAATGGTGCTTGATGCCAGGAGCAGGGGGAATGTGTACAGCGGGGCTCCAAAAGGTCAAAGGCCAGCACGCTGGAAGAGAGATTCCAGAGATCAGGCCCAAGTGAAGCAGCCATGCCGAAGAGTTCTTCGGCCACCCTGCCAAGCCCTCTCAATCCAACCACCCTTCCACACAGCACTGTCTGGGCTTAAAGGGCCCTTCCCCTAAGAGATCTTTTAGAAAAGGCTCAGAAAAGGATGTCATCCATGTTGGGAGAGAAGTGATCCTATTGAGATGTGGAAGATTGGGAAGACTTCAGAAAAACAAGGAAACTGGGCCCTGGGTGAGTCTGTATAGCTGGGGAGGATGGGGGTGGTGTTCTGGCATGGGAGACAAGTGGGAGGCGGGGCAGCAGAGCCAAAGCAGAAATGCTGAGGTGGGGAAGCTTGGGGACCTGTTAGATGGCCATGTGAGATGATGTAGCTGGAAAGGTGAGACATTAACAAGAATGGAAACAG
Organism: Bubalus kerabau; assembly: GCF_029407905.1. NCBI lineage: Eukaryota > Metazoa > Chordata > Mammalia > Artiodactyla > Bovidae > Bubalus > Bubalus kerabau. The sequence continues at coordinate 31,407,060 of NC_073642.1, forward strand.
GTGTTCCGAACTGTACCAGAGGGCTCAAATATCAGACTAGAGACTTTGGCCTTTGTGTAGAGACTAGGAACTTTAAGCAGGAAAATTACTGTAATTAAAGTCGATTCTGGAACCCTGGGCAGTGGGGTGCAGGTGGATGCCAGGTTAGAAGGTCAAGTTGGAACTCAGGTTAGAGATCAGTCAGGTTCCAGGGACCTGGAAGTCAAACTTCCTACCATGCAACACTATATTGATTCCTTAGAGCTCTTTCTGAATGTCAGGACCAAGTCACCCCATTTCCGAGACACACAAAGGTATTCTGGGTCCTAAAACTAGGGGGGCAGTGTGAGTTTTCATGTGGCCCAGAACTGAGATGCCTTTCCTAGAGCTCTGGGGCTCTCTGCTGCATGGATTTGAGGAGCTTGTCTGGCTTCTGCTTTTATTTATTTTTTTATTTTGGCTGGGTCTTCCTTGCGGCATGTGGGCTTTTCTTATTGTCGATACAGGCTCTAGAGTGCAGGCTCAGTAGTTGTGGCTTAGCTGCCCCAAGACACCTGGGATCTTAGTTCCCAGACCAAGGATCAACCCGAGTCCCCTGCACTGCAAGGCAGATTCTTAACCACTAGGCCACTAGGGCAGTCCCTAGCTTCTATTTTTAAACAATTTCCCAGAATCGCTGTTGCTGACACCACAAAGCATACCTTCAATTGGTAAAAACCTTTCCAATTTGAACCTTTAAGTGCTCAGTTAACTGAAGACACAGAGATGGATTCGACCAGAGATCAGTAGAGGTCCCTGCCTCTGATGTTCTCCACTCTGCATTCAGAAAAACAAGTTAAGTATGCTCTTCGAGTTTGCCTATGCAGTGAATTGATTCATGCATCCACTCAACAAATATTAACTGAACACCTCCCATGTGCCAAGTCTAGGCACCAGGGATCAAGTCCCTGCCCTCATGGAGCCCACATTCTAGTAGCAGATAGAAACAGTGAGTTAAATGTATGGCATGTGAGATCATTATAAGTGCTACAGAGAGGAATAAAGCAGAGTAATGAGCAACAGGAGAGCTGGGGTATGCCAAATGTGTTGGGTGGTCAGGAAGAACCTCACTGAGCAGGTCAAATGGAGCAGGGAGCCAGAGAAAGTGAAGGGCAAGTCATACGGATATTTGGGAGGAGTGATCCAGGCAGAGAGACCTTCAAGAGCAAAGGCCTGGAGAATGGACTGTGCTTGGTGTTTGAAGAATAGCAAAGAGACCAGTGAGGCTGATGTGGAGTGATGGGGGAGGAGAGAAGGTGAGGAGGTCAAGAAAGGGAGCAGGGTCTTCCCTGGTGGTTCAGTGACTAAGACTCCATGGGGCCTGCGATCAGATCCCTGGTCAGGCAACTAGATCCCATATGCTGCAACCAAGAGTTTGCACTGCTGCAACTAAAAAAAAAAAAGGATACTGCACGTGGCAACAAAGATTGAAGATTCTTTGTGTGACAACTAAGCTTGGCACAGTCAAACAAATAAATAAATAATTTTTAGAAAGGTTGGGGGCAGATCACATAGGACCTTGGAGGCCACAGTGAGGACTTTGGCTTTTACGCCGAGATGCAAGCCAGTGCAGACTTCTGAGCAGAGGGTGACAAGAGCTAGCTCCCTCTGGACAGACTCCCTCCGGCTGTTGTTTTGAGACCAGTCAGGAGCCCACTACAATAATCTGGTGGTAGTTTTTATCAGTGGGGCAAGAACAGACGTTTGCAGGAGTAAGGCCCAGGGGGCCTGGGACTTAGGGAGGAAAGGTTAGCTTTTAACAACATGAGCTTTAGATGAACGGCCCCTAGATGAATGTTCTCTCTTAAATCTGACCCATCTAGTCCACCTCTGGGCTCTGAAAGCCATTCTGCAAGAAGGGTTGATGCAGTGTTTTGAGTGGGGACAAACTCTTAGATTATCAAGCCTAGTAGGATGGCTGCTTTGAATGGGCCATTTGGGTGTCCTAAGTGTAAAAAAAAAAAAAAAAAAGCAGTTTTCATTGCTGTGTTAGAGGATTAGAGGATACAACTGGGAACTCCATTCCTTGATTGTTCCCTCAGTGTTTCATTCACCACTGATGCCAAGATCTTTCTGTCGCTGTTAGCATTCCCAGACAATGCCTCATGCTGCTGCCCCCCAGAGGCTACTTGCCTAACTGCAGCCTACGACGTGCCTCCAGAACGACACCGTGTGGTCTCTGGGTGCAAACCATCGGATCCATGTGCAGAGCAGCAGAGCAGAGCCCTGGGTGACTCTAAGATGCCCAGCCCCAGGGCACCTGGCCTGCTTTTCCAGAAGGGATGTGGGAATGGGGACCCTGTTTTCCCATTTGCTAGACTCTCATCTCACTGGATAACTCACTGGCGGAACTCCAGTAAGACCCATGCTCAAACAGCAAGCCCTTAAACTGGACAGTTTTCCATTTTCCCTTCTTCCTCTGACCTTGTAAAAGGGCTTATGAAATCTATATATTAAATGGAATATGGTCTCCATATCATTCCCAATTCCTTTTAGATCCCTACACCCTTCCTCACTCTTTCCCCAAACATCCCTTCTGGCATCCAAGGAAACCTGCAAAACCACACTGCAAGGCTCCTTCTGGGCTTGCCTTTCCTGACTGTGCTCCCAAGATTTTTGGAGCATTTTTTTCTTCTTTTGCTTGCATGTAAACTGACCACTCCTAGTTCCATCAATTAATGAGTGACAACAAGGAATCTTATTTTTCCACTTTTCTGGAACCTCGGTTTTTAAATCTGTACAACGGGGCTAATGATAAGGTTTATCTTCAAGATTATTATGAGGATTCCAAATTCTTTATGCAAACCATCTGGCAGAACATCTGAGGTATTTGATAAATGGCAGACATTAGTTTAGAATGGACTCAGCTTATATGTCATCTTCTCTAAGAAATCTTTGATTTCCACCAAGTGGGGTTAAATGTTTGTCATCTGTGCTTCAGAGTCTATGGAAGTAATTCACCGAGTACTGGATATATGTCCACAACAGGGTAGACTCCTGTGGTCATCAGAATAATCCCCTCCACCCCACCTCCCAAGATGCCCACATGCTAATCCCTGGAACCCGTTATATTACATGGCAAGAGGGAATGAAGGCTGCAGATGAAATTAAGTTGTTAATCAGCTGACCTTAAAATGGGGAGATTATCCTGGATTATCCAGTTGGCCCAATATAATCACAAATCTCCTTAAAAAGTGAAAGAGGGGTACAGGAGAGTTAGAGGAAGAGATGTGATGATAGAAGCCAGAAGTGAGACCATTGCTGGCCTTAAAGATGCAAGGGAACCCCCTAGCCAAGGAATGAGAGCAGCCTCTGCTGCTGCTGCTACTAAGTCACTTCAGTTGCGCCCGACTCTGTGTGACCCCATAGATGGCAGCCCACCAGGCTCCCCCATCCCTGGGATTCTCCAGGCAAGAACACCGGAGTGAGTTGCCATTTCCTTCCCCAGTGCATGAAAGTGAAAAGTTAAAGTGAAGTTGCTCAATCGTGTCCAACTCTTAGCAACCCCATGGACTGCAGCCCACCAGGCTCCTCTGTCCATGGGATTTTCCAGGCAAGAGTACTGGGGTGGGGTGCCATTGCCTTCTCCGAGAGCAGCCTCTAGAAACAGCAAAAGGTGAGAAAATTGATTCTTCCCTAGCGTCTCCAACAGGAACGCAGCCCTACCCAATTCCTTGATTTGAGCCCAGTGAAATCCATTTCAGATTTCTGGACTCCAGAACTTTAAGACAATAAAATTGTGTTGTTTAAGCCACAACATCTGTAGTAATTTGTTACAGCCTCTGTTAGGAACTAGTACAATCCCTCACACACATCTAATTGGCACAATTATCCAAGTCCTTGTTGTTATTGTTCCCAGTTTATAATTGGAAAGGCTGCCACTCAGGGAAGTAATTTGTCCAAAGTTACACAGCTAATAAATAGCTATCAGGTCTTTCAATGCACAATAAACAAACAAAACACAAATTGCTTCAACCTATGAAGAGGGGTTATTGGCTCACATAACCAAAAAAATTTCCAGAGGAGGTAATTGTGGAGAACAGGCCGGGCTTGATCCACAACCCAAAAGGATGACACCAAGTTCAGTATTTCTGTCTCTTGTGTCTGTTTTCCACAGTCTTGGCTTTATTCTCACGTTTCACATAGCGAACCCCACAGCTCCAGGATCACCAGTGTGGTGGCAAAAAAATGTCTGCAGCAGTTCCAGATGTCACAACCTCACTCCCTATAACTTAGAGGAAAAAAGAAAGCTTCGTTTTTTTCAGATAGCCCAGCAAAACTCTTGTAGTGATTTGTTGCTTCTCATTATGTTAATCCTCAATTTCTGGACTAAATACTGAGCTTCACAGTGGACCTATGGTGGGGAAGGGTTGAATTGCCCAAAAGGAGATCAGAGTCATTTGGGCAGGAGAGACAGGAAATGGATACCAAATATCAACAACGCTTGCTGGGAAAGGTCCATCACAAAGTCTCTGAGTTCAAACACTGCTGTCTTCCCGTTAAGTCATTTTCTAACTCTTTGGGAACTTGGTCATTGTCTATATACCTTTCAATGAGACTAAGGGACAAGCCTGGAGTCATCCTAATCTCCTCTCTGTCCCCAGCTCCTAGCCCAGGGCCTGGCTGACAGCAACCACCAGAGAAATGTTTGTTGGTCACTGGGGCTGCTCACTCCGGAGATGTGAACTGTTCAGAAAGTGCTACCTTTTTCTGATTCTGTATGGAGTCATGATGACACCCAAGCAGGCTCAATGTTTCTGAGAAAATGCAAGTACTTCAATGGGTATAAGCAGTGGCTTGAATTTAACCCAGTTTGAGTTGGAGGTTTCTTTTGTTTGCATGTAGAAACATTCTGGGGCTTCCCAGGTGGCGCTATTGGTAAAGAACCCACCTGCCATTGTAGAAGACATGAGATGTGGGTTCGATCCCTGGGTTGGGAAGACCCCCTGGAGGCGGGCATCGCAACCCACTCCAGTATTCTTGCCTGGAGAATCCCATGGACAGAGGAGCCTGGAAGGCTACAGTCCATGGAGTTGCAAAGAGTTGAACACTACTGAATCGACTTAGCACACGTGCATACAGTCCATGGAGTCGAAAAGAGTTGAACATTACTGAATCGACTTAGCACACGTGCATACAAAACATCCTAACTGATACAAATGCCTTATAGGGATGTTCTGAGAATAAGTGAGCTAATGTATGTAAACTACTTAACACGTTTTAATGGGTATTAGCTATTATTACTTTTATTATCATTTACAGTGACATTATCTATTTACGAGCTTCTCAAGGGCAGGTTGAATCCATCCGACTCTTTTTTCTTTTTTATTATTTATTTATTTGGCTGCACCACGTCCTTGTTGCAGCATGTGAGCTCGTAGTTGTGGTGTGTGGTATCTAGTTCCCTGACCAGGGATGGAACTTGTGTCCCTGCATTGGGAGCACAGAGTCCTAGCCACTGGACCACCAGGGAAGTCCTCCTCCCCATTCTTGAATGCAGTAAATAATACTTAAATAATGGTTGAACCAAACAAAAGTATCCAGGGCACCACTTTACAAGGCTCGTTTCCATCAGTTGAATTTTTAAATGTGAGTTATAGTTTCGCATTTATAGGATTAGGATAGCTTGCTATTTACAAAATTCCTGGAGAAAATTACTTTTGAAAGCTGAGTCATTTCATAATTCAAATAGTTGTTGTTCACTAAGTCGTGTCTGACCCTTTGCAACCCTATGGACTGGACAGCTTGCCAGGTTCCTCTGTCCTCCACTATCTCCTGGAGTCTGCTCAAATTCATGTCCATTGAGTCAGTGATGCTATGTAACCATCTCATCCTCTGTCGTCCCCTTCTCTTCCTGCCTTCAATCTTTCCCAGCATCAGGGTCTTCTCCAATGAGTCAGCTCTTTGCATCAGGTGGTCAAAGTATTGGAGCTTCAGCTTCAGCATCAGTCCTTCCAATGAATATTCAGGGCTGATTTCCTTTAAGATGGACTGGTTGGATCTCCTTGCAGTCCAAGGGACTCTGAGTCTTCTCTAGCACCACAGTTTGAAAGCAGAGACCTTTAGGAAGTCTAATGTGATAGGACACCCTGACTCCTTTCATGAGAAGAACAAAGGAAAGTGTATATGTCCTAAGAGGAAACATACAGTCACAGACTATGTAAAATAATTCTTTAACCTGGAAGAGCACTTGCTTCAACCAATTAGTTTTACAGCTGAGGCCTGATAGATTCATTCATTTGGATATGACAACACAGTGGGTTTGGGGCTGAGCTGGGACTGAAATCCTAGTCTCCTGACTATTCTACTATGCTGGTTCCACTGCACCTTGGATATTCCAAGAAGGTATTTGTGTTAGTGTCCAGCAGCTACCATAACAAAATACAACAAACCAGATGGCTTCCACAACAGAAATGTATTGTCTCACGGTTCTGGAGGCTGGAAACCTGAAAAGAAGGTGTTGAGGGGGTGGGTTCCTTCAGAGGGCTGTGAAGCAGAAATCTGTTCCCAGCCTTTCTCCTTAGCTCGTAGACACATCGTCCTGATCTCTGCCTTCCTGTCACATGGCGTTCTCCCTGTGTGTGTCCCTCTCTTCACACAGCTGCCTCCTCTTTGTTTATCCACGTCCCTGTTTTCTCATAAGGACACCAGTCACTGGGGTCCCCACAGGAGACACAGTCATGAGGACACAATCATAAGACCCACCCCAGAATGTGTGCGTGCATGCGTGTGTGCTTGTAAGCCACTTGGTTGTGTCTGACTCTTTGCGACCCCATGGACTACAGCCAGCCAGGCTCCTCTGTCCATGGGGATTTTCCAGGCAAGAATATTGGAGTGGGTTACCATGCCTGACATCATCTTAACTAATTTCTTCTTCAATGACCCTAATCCAAATCAGGTCACACTCTGAGGTACTGGGGGTTAGGACTTAATATACAAATTTGGGGGGCGGGGCACAATTCAACTCATAACACTACTTCTGAAAGTCCTATGTCATTCTACTGATGGCAATTCTGCCTTTTCCCTTGGAAAAGGAAATATGGATCTGAGGAATAAGAGTCTTTTCTTTTTATGTCTTATCTCAGTTCCAAGGATAGGGTTCTGCCCTTGCAAGCCTGCACTGATATTCTTAACCACCTGCTGGCAAGAGACAAGAATACGGGTGAGTTTTCTTTTACTTTACAAAAACTTTTACTGTGTGGTCTACTCTTGTCAGCTGAAGGAAAGAAACTCTTAACTGTGTTCCATTTGACTAGATGGGTAGAACATGTGGTTACCTGCTTTGGGTGTACAATGGCTCCCTTTGATTTCTTATCCCAAGGGCGGGCAGCCAACTGCTCTTACTTTACCTGTCATCAGGCTCAGCTGTGGCTTCCAAGGTGAGCTGCCAAATGGCAAGTGTTCATCTTCATCATGATGCTGGTTTTCTAAGACATGGTCTTTATTTCAGAGCCATTAATAATCAAACAGGTGTTCCTGTTTAGAATTAAAGTGTGGATTAGAAGGACACTCAGGACTTAGCTAGTGGGAGGCCTTACTGAGAAGATTTAGAAAGATGTGGGAGCCTGCATGACCCCCCTCCATTCACAGTAACTGAGAACATGTTTAACCACAAAACTGTGGAAGGGTAAAAACACAACTGCTGGAGTCCCACAGGCTTGGGCGTGAAACCTGCCCTGATTTTACGGTTGCCTCAGCCATCAAAAAAAGAACTGAATAAAATCAGGTGTCTCCTGATATGATGTACTGCACAGGACACAGTATTGCGTATACAGTGCCCCTGCCAAAAGCACATTGGTGTTCAGTTGCTACATTGTGTCTGACTCTTCGCGACCCCATGGACCACAGTATGCCAGGACCCTCTGTCTTTCACTGTCTCCCAGCGTTTGCTCGAATTCATGTCCAGCCAAAAGCGCATACTCTAAATTTAAAGAAACAACCAGGCAAGCCCAAATTAAAGGGCGTGCTGCATAACAACAGGCCAGTATTCTTCAAAAATGTTGATGTAATACAAGAAAACGAAAGGCAGAGGAAGTGTTTCAGATTACAGGACACTAAAGAGACATCACATCTAATGCAGCACTCAATCCTGAGTTAGATTCTGGATTGTGGGAAAAGTTTCTTGAAAAAGCAATATTGGGATAATAGGTAAAATTTGAATATGGGTTATAAATTAGATGATAGCACTGTAGCAATTTTAAGTTTCCTGAAGTTGATCACTGTATTCTGGTTGTATAAGAAATTTTCCTTGTTCTTGGGAGATACATATTGTATTTAGGGTTGAAGGGTTTTAATCTCTGTAATTTACTCTTAAATTGTTCAGAAAGAAAACTAGAATTAAAAATAATGAGGATTGGTAATTATACTTAACAGTACTATATTGATATTTGAAAATCACTAAGAGACTAAATCTTAATGGCTCTCACCACAGGAGGAAAAAAAGTAATTATGTGAGGTGATGGATGTGTTAAACAACTTTATCATAGTAATAATTTTACAATGTATATATCATTTTGTATGATTCTATTTATTTTATTTGTGGTTGTGCTGGGTCTTCATTGCGATGCGCAGCCTTCTCATTGAGGTGGCTCCTCTCGTGTGGAGCACAGGCTGTAGGTGCGTGGGCTTCAGTGGTTGTGGTCCATGGGCCTAGTTGCTCCGAGGCACATGGAATCTTCCCAGATCAGGGATCAAACCTGTGTCCCCTGCATTGAGAGGCAGATTCTTATCCACCATACCACCAGGGAAGTTCCATATAGATAGATAGATAGATATAATTAAATCATCACATTGCACACTTTAAACTTACACAGTGTTGTATGTCAATTGTATCTCAATGAAATAACCTCCCACAAAATAATGAGGATCTTATTAAGTCATATGTAAACAGAGAGAGAAAACAAATGTAGCAAAGTGTTAACATTAAATAAATCAAGGTGAAATATGTATAAGAAAATATATTATAATTTTATTACAACTTTTCTGTATCTTTGAATTTTTCCCAAATAAAAAGTTGAATTAAAAAAGAAGAGGTGAACCAGCCTGGACATTACCCAAGACAGTGATCTAAAAAGGTGCTGAAATATCACTGGAGTGTTTAAAATCTAATTAGAAATGTAACTTGGAAACAATGTATTGTGAAAACTGCTCTTCGGAGACTACAAATGTGGTTGTGAAAAAACTCTTGGACAACTCACTTGTGGTCAAGAGATGAAGTTCTTAAGGACAAAGTGAAGGATCCATAGATAGTTACCATCATTTTTGGATTCTTCGGGAAGGTCCTCCTTCTCTGCACTTCCCTGGTCTCTTTTCTAAATAGAAACTAATTACATTTTTTTTTAATGTTTAAAGGAGAACCAAATTACTAGTCTCTCTTTTTAATCTGGTTCTGCCAGTTGTACAACTTTGAATGTCACTTCATACTTTTCAAAAACATTTATTTAGTACCTACTTGGTGCCAGGTACTGTTTAAATGCTGGAGACTTGGCAAGGACTAACACAAATATGGCACCTGCCTACATGAAGTTTACAGAGCAGTGATATGTGGTAGACACTAGGGATTGCCAACATTACAGAAATTTCCTCTTTTTCCTTGTTCATAAGACTCCAATTTTGTGCAAAGAGCAATGTATGTGGGGAGGGGAAGCCATGTGTGCTAAAGGCTGAGAAAATATTTGCAAACCACATATCTGACAAAGGACTAGTATCTGGAATGTATAATTCAGTTCAATTGCTCAGTCATGTCCGACTCTTTGCAACCCCATGAATCGTAGCACGCCAGGCCTCCCTGTCCATCACCAACTCCTGGAGTTCACTCAGACTCACCTCCATCGAATCAGTGATGCCATCCAGCCATCTCATCCTCTGTCGTCCCCTTCTCCTCCTGCCCCCAATCCCTCACAGCATCACAGTCTTTTCCAATGAGTCAACTCTTCACATGAGGCGGCCAAAGTACTGGAGTTTCAGCTTTAGCATCATTCCTTCCAAAGAAATCCCAGGACTGATCTCCTTCAGAATGGACTGGTTGGATCTCCTTGCAGTCCAAGGGACTCTCAAGAGTCTTCTCCAACACCACAGTTCAAAAGCATCAATTCTTCGGCGCTCAGCTTTCTTCACAGTCCAACTCTCACATCCATACATGACCACTGGAAAAACCATAGCCTTGACTAGACGAACCTTTGTTGGCAAAGTAACGTCTCTGCTTTTGAATATGGTATCTAGGTTGGTCATAACTTTCCTTCCAAGGAGTAAGCGTCTTTTAATTTCATGGCTGCAGTCACCATCTGCAGTGATTTTTGAGCCCAGAAAAATAAAGTCTGACACTGTTTCCACTGTTTCCCCATCTATTTCCCATGAAGTGATGGGACCAGATGCCATGATCTTTGTTTTCTGAATGTTGAGCTTTAAGCCAACTTTTTCACTCTCCTCTTTCACCTTCATCAAGAGGCTCTTTAGTTATTCTTCACTTTCTGCCATAAGGGTAGTGTCATCTGCATATCTGAGGTTATTGATATTTTTCCTAGCAATCTTGATTCCAGCTTGTGCTTCTTCCAGCCCAGTGTTTCTCATGATGTACTCTGCATATAAGTTAAATAAGCAGGGTGACAATATACAGCCTTGATGTACTCCTTCTCCTATTTGGAACCAGTCTGTTGTTCCATGTCCAGTTCTAACTGTTGCTTCCTGACCTGCATACAAATTTCTCAAGAGGCAGGTCAGGTGGTCTGGTATTCCCATCTCTTTCAGGATTTTCCACAGTTTATTGTGATCCACACAGTTAAAGGCTTTGGCATAGTCAATAAAGGAGAAATAGATGTTTTTCTGGAACTCTCTTGCTTTTTCAATGATCCAGCGGATGTTGGCAATTTGGTCTCTGGTTCCTCTGCCTTTTCTAAAACCAGCTTGAACATCTGGAAGTTCACGGTTCACGTATTGCTGAAGCCTGGCTTGGAGAATTTTGAGCATGACTTTACTAATGTGTGAGATGAGTGCAATTGTGCGGTAGTTTGAGCATTCTTTGGCATCGCCTTTCTTTGGGATTGGAATAAAAACTGACCTTTTCCAGTCCTGTGGCCACTGCTGAGTTTTCCAAATTTTCTGGCATATTGAGTGCAGCACTTTCACAGCATCATCTTTCAGGATTTGAAATATCTAGAATGTATAAGGAACTCTCAAAAGTATTAATAAAAAAATAAAGAAAAATCACTCCAATTAGAAAATCGGCAAAAGGCATGAACATACATTTCACCAAAGAGGATATAGAGATGGCAATAAGCACACGAAAAGGTGTTCAACCTCCTTAGTCACTAGGGAACTGGAAATTATAACCACAATAATGGCATCATCAAATGCTGGTAAGGAAGTAGGAAAACTGAATCAGTGGACCACTCAGATGCTGCTGGAGGGCATGTAAAATGGTATAGTCACTTTAGAACAGTTTGGTTGTTTCTTTAAGCACTAAATATGCAACTATCATACAAGTCAACAACTGCACTCTTGGGCATTTAAGAAATGTGAGCATTTATGTTTACACAAAAACCTGTACATGAATTTTCATAGCAGCTTTATTCATAAATAGCCCCAAATTCAAGTGAGTCAACCTAAATGCTTTCAGTGATGGTTGAACAAGCTATGGCACAACCATACCATGGAATACACTCAGCAATAAAAAAGGAACCACCTAGTGATACAACCTGGATGGATCCCCAGGGAATGATGCTGTGTGAAAAAAAAAAGCCAATCTCCAAAGGTTATAAACAGTGTGATTCCATCTGTATCAGTTCAGTTCAATTCCTCAGTCATGTCCAACTCTTTGTGACCCCATGGACTGCAGCCCGCCAGGCTTCCCTGTCCATCACCCACTCCCGGAAATTGCTCAAACTCATGTCCATCCAGTCGGTGATGCCATCCAACCATTTCATCGTCTGTCGTCTCCTTCTCCTCCTGCCTTCAATCTTTCCCAACATCAGGGTCTTTTCCAGTGAGTCAGTTCTTTGCATCAGGTGGCCAAAGTATTGGTTTCAGCTTCAGCATCAGTCCTTCCAATGAATATTCAGGACTGATTTTCTTTAGGATTGACTGGTTGAATCTCCTTGCTGTCCAAAGGATTCTCAAGTGTCTTCTCCAATGCCACAGTTCAAAAGCATCAATTCTTCAGCGATCAGCTTTCTTCATAGTCCAACTCTCACATCCATACATGACTACTGGAAAAATCATAGTTGTGACTAGATGGACATTTGTTGACAAAGTAATGTCTCTACTTTTTAATATGCTGTCTAGGTTGATCATAGCTTTTCTTCCAAGGAGCAAGCTCTTTTAATTTCATGGCTGCAGTCAGTCACCATCTGCAGTGATTTTGGAGCCCAAGAAAATAAAGTCTCTCACTGTTTCCATTGTTTCCCCATTTATTTGCCATGAAGTGATGGGACCGGATGCCATGATCTTAGTTTTTTGAATGGTGAGTTTTAAGTCAGCTTTTTCACTCTCCTCTTTCACTTTCATCAAGAGGCTCTTTAGTTCCTCTTCGCTTTCTGCCGTAAATGTGGTGTCATCTGCATATCTGAGGTTATTGATATTTCTCCCAGCAATCTTGATTCCAGCTTGTGCTTCATCCAGCCTGGCATTTCACATGATGTACTCTACACATAAGTTAAATAAACAGGGTGACAATATACAGCCTTGACGTACTCCTTTTAAGATCTGGAATCAGTCTGTTGTTCTATGTCCGGTTCTAAGTTTTGCTTCTTGACCTGCATACAGATTTCTCAGGAGGCAAGTTAAGGTGGTCTGGTATTCCCATATCTTAAAGAATTTTCCAGTTTGTTGTGATCCACACAGACAAAGGCTTTGGCATAATCAATAAAGCAGAAGTATATGTTTTTCTGGCATTCTCTTGCTTTTTTGATGATCCAGCAAATGTTGGCAATTTGATCTCTGGTTCCTCTGCCTTTTCTAAATCCAGCTTGAACATCTGGAAGTTCTCGGTTCACATACTATTGAAGCCTGGCTTGGAGAATATTGAGCATTACTTTGCTAGTATGTGAGATGAGTGCAATTGTGCGGTAGTTTGAACATTCTTTGGCATTGCCTTTCTTTGGGATTGGAGTGATAACTGACCTTTTCCAATCCTATGGCCACTGCTGAGTTTTTCAAATTTGCTGGCATATTGAGTGCAGCACTTTCACAGCATCATCTTTCGGGATCTGATATAGCTCAGCTGGAATTCCATCACCTCCACTAGCTTTGTTTGTAGTGATGCTTCCTAAGGCCCACCTGAGATCGCACTCCAGGATCAGGGTTAGGGGATGATGAAGTACAGCCTAGAAGGAATGTGGATATGGTTATAAAACAGAAACAGGAGGGATCCTTGGAAATATTCTGTATCTTCACTATGGTGGTGGTCACCCAACTCTACACATGTGATATAAAAATTAAATATATATATATGCTCCCAACAAAAGAGCACTTGTAAAACTTCTGAAATCTGTGTAAGCACTGGGGAAGACTGGGCGAAGAGTTGTAGGAAATCTCCATTACTTCTTATTTGTTGTTGTTCTGTCACTAAGTTGTGTCTGACTCTTTGCCACCCCATGGATTGTAGCACACCAGGCTTCTCTGTCCTCCACTATTTCCTGGAGTTTGCTCAAATTTATGTCCACTGAGTCAGCGATGCTACCTAACTATTTTATCTTCTATCTCCCCCTTCTCCTTTTGCCTTCAATCTTTTCCAGCATCAAGGGAATGAGTTTTTCCAATGAGTTGGCTTTTCCCATCAGGTGGTCAAAGTATCAGAGCTTCAGCCTCAGCATCAGTCCTTTCAATGAATATTCAGGACTGATTTCCTTTAGGATGGACTGGTTGGATCTCCTTGCAGTCCAAGGGACTCTCAAGAGTCTTCTCCACCAACACAATTTGAAGGCATTAATTCTTCAGGGCTCAGACCTTTTTATGGTTCAACTCTCACATCCATACACGACTACTGGAAAAACTGTACATTTGATTATGCAGACCTATGTCGGCAAAGTGACGACTCTGCTTTTTAATACGCTGTCTCAGATTGTAATAGTTTTCCTTCCAAGAAGCAATCATCTTCTCATCTCATGGCTGCACTCACCATTGGCAGTGATATTGAAGCCCAAGAAAATCTGTCACTGCTTCTACTTTTTCCCCTTCTGTCTGCCATGAAGCGATGGGACTGGATGCCATGATCATTTTTTGAATGTTGAGTTTTAAGCCAACTTTTTCACTCTCCTCTTTCACTTTCCTCAAGAGGCTCTTTAGTTCCTTTACTTCTTATAACTGCATGCAAACCTACAATTATCACAAAATAAAAAGGTTTTTAAATGGGTGAATTAAATCTCAATAAAGCTGTTAAAAAATGCACAACAGAAAATGGGAAGGTGTGTTGATTGTCACCATAGGAGGGGAGCACTTTTAGCAACTAATGGATGAGATTCCCATATTGCATAGGAAAGAATTTCACAACGAAGAATCAGACAGCCTCCCCCACTGAACATGCTGCCAGATATTCAGAGAGATAACACACAGTTGTCCGACTCTTTGTGACCCCATGGACTGCAGCCCGTCAGGCTTCCCTGTCCATCACCAACTCCCAGAACTTGCTCAAACTCATGTCCATTGAGTCAGTGATGTCATCCAACCATCTCATCCTCTGTTATCCCCTTCTCCTCCCACCTTCAATCTTTCCCAGCATCAGGGTCTTTTCCAATGAGTCAGTTCTTTGCATCAGGTGGCCAAAGTATTGGAGTTTCAGCTTCAACATCAGTCCTTCCAATGGATATTCAGGACTGATTTCCTTTAGGATGGACTGGTTGCATCTCCTTGCAGTCCAAGGGACTCTTAAGAGTCTTCTCCAACACCACAGTTCAAAAGCGTCAATTCTTCAGTGCTCAGTTTTATTTATAACACACATACACACACAAACATAAAAACAGTAACAACATGTAAATAACACACACACAAACATAAAAACAGTAACATGTATACTTATCTGAACCTAGACCTTAATCCCATTTACAAATAACTGCAAAGGTAATTTCTGTATGGTTTTAATATACTCTGAATTTTCCAGGAATGCAAATATCCTATTAAAAGAGGAGAGATTATTGTTTTATTTGGAACTTTGCCAAGAATTGTTCATCATTCCAGAAAATTAGCAGTGGCAGTGCTTCAAATAATATTTGAGTCACCAATACATTCCATTAGCCTCCACTTAATATAGTCATTTGCAATATATATGCACATATATAATTATATAAATGCATTTATTATACATACACATTCATGATATATATTTTTGCATGATATATTTTGAAATGTCAAAATAAAAGAAAAAAACATTGACTACATTTGGTTAAATATGTTCTGTGAAATCATTATAAATAGATGCAAGCATCTGACTACATCTTTTTGTATAGTATAGATATGCCGGTGTGCCTGCATATTGTAATACATATTATTTTCTAATAAATTCATTTTATTTCTCCTCTATATTGCCATTAGGGCATACATAGATTATTATAGAGATTATTTTTTGTTTTTGTAGATGATATTATCTATGAATTTCATGCCAGGATAGTAAAGGAGATATTACAAAATATCTGTCTTGAAAAGGGGGTGTTGGGACAGAGGGGAGAACTACTGGTCTAATTTCTATTCAATGAGAGGTCTGCGGAGAATCCTTAGGAAAATTCTTTCTTTGCTTAAAAAAGAGAGGGACTCTGCACGACTTTCCCTCACTCTTTCAGAAGTTCTAGGACAACATGATGCTTTTGTATGAGGCACTCATCTTGCAACCAGGTGGCAACAAGTCTGAGAAATAAAAAACAAAACAAATTGCTGAGGAGCATGGGACCAAAACAAGGAAAGAGCCTGGGTTTTTGATGGTGTCATTGATCTGTTGCACTAATCTTCGAACAGCCACCCGTGGATAATTGTAGGTCTGTATTGTTTAAGCCAGTGTTAGTTGGGTATTCTCTTGCATGCAACTTAAAGTATATATCTAACCAGGATATGAGAATACAGTAAATGGGCAATTACAACGGAGTGTAATAAAGAGATCTAATTGAACTATGGGAAGATAGGGAAGCATTTCATCACATTCCCAACCCAAATTGGGGGTTGCAGGGCTGTGACTATTTCCTGTAGGAAATATTTGGACCAAGACCTGAAGTATGAGTATGGGGTTAGCAGGATAGGGCACAGTAGGGTGTTTCATAAAGAGGGAACAGCAAGTGAGATACTACAGAGTCACATAGAAGTGATTCTGCCTAAAGGAAGTTTTCCAAAAAGGGTATTAACAATAGGTATGAGATACAAGATCAAGTCCTGACTCAGTCACTTGATAACTAACCACTGACCATTCCTAAGTTTTTGGTTTCATCATTATGAAAATGATGATTATGGTAGTACTCATGTCCTAGGCTCTTTTTGAGAGGATAACTGTCATAATCACCTATACAGGAAATGTTCAAATCTAGACTTGGGTGATGGCAGGAGAAATGGTTAGAAAGGTACATAAATGTGTGCCAAGTCGCTTCAGTCGTGTCCGACTCTTTGCAACTCAATGGACTGTAGCCCATCATGCTCCTCTGTCCATGGAATTCTCCAGGCAAGAATACTGGAGTGGGTTGCCATTTCCTCCTCCAGGGAAGCCCATAATAACATGTTAATCTAAAATGGCTGGGTACAGAAAGCCCAGAGTCAGCTTTTAAGCTGTACGTTTGTGCTAAGTAGCTTCAATCGTGTCTCTTTGAGACCTATGGACTCTAGCCCTCCATGCTCCTCTGTCCCTGGGGTTCTCCAGGCAAGAATACTGGAGTGGGTTGTCATGCCCTCTTCCAGGGGATCTTCCAAACCCAGGAATGGAATCCACATCTCTTATATCTCCTGCATTGGCAGGCAGTTTCTTTACCACTAGCTCCACCTGGGAAGCCCCCACATAAATAGAGGACACATAAAGGGGTCTACTTCCACAGGGCTTGTTGCATCAGTGATTAAATGTAGAGGGTACAGTATCAAGAATGATGTGTATCTGGCACAGGTAACTGAGTGGTTGATGTGCCATTCACTGATACAGGCAATACAAAAGGAGCAGTGGAGTTTAAGGAGGAAATGATGAGTTCCATTTTGGCGATTTTGAGTCTGGGTGCCTGTGGGAGGTGGAGGCATGTAGTAGGTACTAAAATATACACCTCTGGGCTCAGGCGCTGTGTTTAAGTTGCAGGTAGACAGGGAAGCAACAGTATACAATCACTGAAGTCAAAGGAGAAGATGGGACGTGCTAGGGAAGAGAAGGAGGGGCCTAAAGAGGAGACTGAGCTGGAGCACCCTTAAAGGATAGGAAGAAAAAAATAACAGTAAGAATAGGCGTCTGAGATCACAAAAGCTGACCGAAGAATATTTCTCAACAAGGGGAGAGGTCAAGTAAAGATTGAGAAACGTGAGATTAGCAAATGGAGTTGTGGCTGACTTTAACCAGAGGTGTTTCTAGGGGGTGAAAGGCAGATTGGAGAGGGATAAGGAGTGGGAGGGCAACGGCAAGCACAAACAGCTCTTTCCGTAAAGTTGGCTGCCAACGGGAGATAAGACAAGATAAGACAAGAACGTAGGGACTTGAGGAGCTGAGGCAGAGGAGGGATAGAGACTTAAGCATGTAGGTGCCACTAGGAAGAAGTCAGTAGAATGGGAGAAATTGAAGCTACAAGAATGTAAGGAAAACTCACTCAACAATTAGTTGAGCGCTTCTTACGTGCCTATCAGTCCTACCACCCTCTCCAGAGACCTACAAGCTACACATGTGACAGATTTAACCTAAAGCTTTATCTTCAGGAGAAAGCGGTTCTCCTTGTTGTTTTTCTTAAGAGTCCCAATTCCGACCTTCCTCCTCCTCCACACATACACCCCACCGGATACCCTGTAGGAGCCCATACACCGCTGGACTTCACAACCTTAACTGGACACTTGAGGCTACAACTATGTAACAGATCTTTAAGACTGCAGAGCCAGTGACGCCTACGCCACCGCCTCTCCAGCCTTTCGCCCCAAATCGCGCGAACAGAAGCTACTGCGCAGACTAGCCTTCCGCCTCGCTCCGCCCCCTTCTCTTTGTTTCCACGTCCTAGGATCTCGCGAGAGTTGGGAGGCAAATCCCGCGAGCTGAGACCTGGGGCCGGCTCTGCGGCTCTCGCGGTGTTTGCGCGAGACTGCTCTTTTCCTTCCTCCCTTGCCGGTCCGCTTGCCTTCCAACCCCCTCTTCCCCGCCCGGCCTCCCCCTCCTTCCCCCGCGGGCCCCCACCCCGCAGGGATAATATGGTCTCCGGCGATGGACGCCCCAAGTGCAGGTTAGTTTCAGTCCGCCAACTGGATCTGGCAGTGGAGACGCGCGCTACCCGGGCTCCGAGTTCTTTGCTTCTGTCGCCCAGAGTCGCTTGGCCGGCGCGGGGGCCCTCCGGGCTCAGGTCCTGCTCCCCAGGGGCCTGCCTGCTGGGCCGCACTCTCTGCGCCTAGGCCGCGAGAGCCCGGCCTCGGAGCCCTCGCCCCTCAGCGTGACCCCGCCGGGGACGTCTGCTCCGCCTCTGGCTTTGACCCTTGGCGTCCTGAGCTTGTTGGCGCCGCTGTTGGCTGCCAGCGCTTCCCGATATTCCTTAGTGGCCCTAGGGTCAAGGAAAGGCCCACCATCTTCTCCCAGCCCTCCCCCGCCCCCATTTGTAAGAGATGAGGATGGGGGCCAGTGTCTCATCGCTTGGGTCTCACGCAGCTAGTTGTTTATTCCGCTGTCCAGGCTCAAGCCCCTCCCTCTCTCTTTGCCTCTAGTAGCAGGGTCGGGGGTGGTCAAGGCCGAACACTGGTCAGCCGGTTCTCTGACCATTAATTATTGCAGAGCTGGGTCTCCTCCCCCACCATCCACCTTCCTCTCTTCCCCCTCAACAGAAAAAGAAAAACATGATGTACTCTCAGAAAGTGGGCTGTGCTTATCACATCTCATTTCAGACCAAGGTCCTAACAGTGTTGGGGGTCCTGCCCACCCACCGCAGTGAGTCTGCACAAAAGATCTCAAGGTTCTGTAACCTCAAGGGTGCCTCTCTGCCACTTCCCCCAAGAACCTTAGAAGCAGGGGTACATTCAAATGAGACCCGTGGGTCCTCGTAGTTAAGCTTCAATTCGTGCATAACCAGAAAGACGGGTCTTTTAGGGAAAATCTGCTATTTTACCCAGATATTTTGTTGTTCACTTTTACCTTTAGGCTTAAAGCCTATTAGGGTCTTATCTGATAAGTTGTTTGGTTTGCTTTTGATTTTGTTCATGTTGTTGAATGCTGTGTAAACGTCTATCTTTTGATTATTTTAAAAAAATCAGTTCTAACATAATTGTGGTGTTCTCAAATTGCCCTGTTTATATTTATGCAATTTTCAGGACATGTCTTCACAAACGTGTGTATACATCATTTAAATCATTCTTACTGTCCCTTTCCAGGTATTCTTTATTATCGCGTTTCAGGAGTTAATTATTTTGCCAGTTTTTATTTGACAGAGTCATGGTTTAGAGTTGTACTGTCCAGTAAAGTGGACACTAGGCACATGTGACTATTTAAATTAATTAAATAAAATTTGAAAGGATTCCTCTGTCACTGTAACCACGTTTTAAGTGGTCAGTGGCCCCATGTGTCTTATGACTACCTTATTGAACAGCTCAGATACAGAACATTTGTGCCATTGGAGAAAATTCTGTTGGACAAATCTGGTTTCTAGGTGTTTTCACTTTGAATAAGGCACTTTGTAACAGTGTATAATGAAAGGTTTTTTCTTTTTTTTTCTTGCCAGGATATGCCTTTGAGTACCTTATTGAAACATTAAATGACAGTTCACATAAGAAGTTCTTCAATGTTCCTAGACTTGGAGGCACCAAGTATGGTAATGTTGCTTACATTTTCTTGGGTTTATTTAGTTTCTAATAATAAAAATGCATTTGTCAAGCTGAGTTGAAGAAATTTAAGTTTATTCCCACCATGTCATAGTAGGCACACCTACACATATCTCTAACATTGGGACAGCTTTCGTGAGAGAAGGATGTAAGCCCATACCGTAGCTTCTTATTTTCAAATCTTAAGTTAGTTTCGTAATGATTTTTTCTTTCCCTGAAGAAACTACTAATACATTTTTAAAAGCAATAAAAACCTGACTGATGATATTCTAGAGCTATTAAATGTATATTTTAATTTTTCAAGTGAACAGTTCCAACAGTTCTTTATCTAGTGTCCTTCTATTAGGAATCATCAATAGGGCCCACTGATTTGAGTTGTTGACCAGGGCATGGTTTGCCCAGGCTTGTGCACCAGCCCTCTTGGCAGACCTTTGCAGGCTCCTGATCAGGGTCAAACCTTTCACTGAAGCCTCAGAAGAGTGAATTTGGCGGAACCCCATAGTATTGGATGAAGCCTTGACTTTATTGACAGCTGAGTAACTTTCTCAACCAGGCCACTAAAGGGAAGACATGTTTGAAAGAGTAATTTAGATTATTCTTTTCTGACTTTTCAGTGAAAAGAGAAATTAAATGCCAAATCTGTTGTAGTTTTGGAAAGTTTTCTTTAACCTTGGGATTTTTTGTTTTTGTTTTTTCCCTTCTTGTGTTGGTTAAGAAGATTGCTTTTGATTTTTCTGTAGGTTTTATACTCTAGACTAGCAGTATTTTCTTGTGTATTCTGAGAAGATTTAGATATTTTAGAGTGTATTTTGGAGAAGATGCCTGTCTGAGAATTAGGTTGCCATTTAAAAATAAACATTTCATCAAAATCTTTTACTCTGCATATTTAGTTGCTGTGATTTGAGAGGTTATCTTTTCTTAGTGCCATGTGTTGTTCATTCACATTTATTTTATCTCTTCACTGATGAGTTTGTATTAATTTTGAAAAGGGAACAGCTAAGTTGATTATATACAAGAAAGATCTTTTTTTTTCCACTGTACTTATCTCAAATATCTGGGCTTCCCTTGTGGTTCAGCTGGTGAATCCACCTGCAATGTGGGAGACCTGGGTTCGATCCCTGGGTTGGGAGGATCCCCTGGAGAAGGGAAACGCTACCCACTCCAGTATTCTGATCTGGGCTGAAGAATTCCATGGACTGTAGTCCATGGGGTCAAAAAGAGTTGGACATGACTGAGTGACTTTCACTTATCTCAAATATCTAGTGATTCTGGCCTGGAAATTTGTTAACCCACATTTTATAGCTTAGTAAAGTAAAAAAACATATGTGGGGATGTTTTTAGTTTTGAGTATAAGTTCTTTCTATGGATAATTTGTGGAAATGTGCCTCCTTGAAGATAGCCTGTATTTCCCAAATGCAGGAAATCAAAACAACTATAAAATACATTGAGAGAATGATCAATAGTGTAAGAGCTATATTATCTCTGGAAAATAAGCTGTTGTGAGCATCTACATAATTGAATTCCAGAGTACCAGGGTTTTTATAACCATGATAAATATAATAATAGAACGCCTGTATATATAAATGCCTTTAAAACAGAAATTTGGGTTTTATTTCTCTGGGGTTAAGATATTGTTGTTGTTTTTTTTAATAGAATGGTTACTATGAGAGGTTTATTGTATAGTTACCAAAATAATTTCTTAATGAGTGTTTAATAGGGAATAAAATTTGGAAGAATCGATATTGAAAGAAAGGAGAACCTTGAGTAGAAAAACAGAAAAATCCTTGTTGGATTTTTGTGGAGGGACCAAATTGAATGGCCTCCCAGACCTGTGCTTAAGAGACATTGCTTTGGTGATCACCCGGAGAAGGCAATGGCAACGCACTCCAGTACTCTTGCCTGGAAAATCCCATGGATGGAGGAGCCTGGTAGGCTGCAGTCCATGGGGTCGCTAAGAGTTGTACTCGATTGAGCGACTTCACTTTCACTTTGGTGATCACGACAGTTCCCGACCACTGTCTTCTCTGCTTCCCACGTTCCGATACCTACCAGGCTGAGAATCATGGTTGTAATGAGTAACTTAATGAAGGGAAAACGTTCTGGCTCTCTTATGTGCTGGGGAGAAAAGATAGTCTAGAACACTCTTCTAAGCTCCCTGCTAACTGTATCAGGAATGCCTGCAGCTGCAAGAACCAGAATCCTCCTTTACAGTGACTCTAACAAATAGGGGTTTATTTTTCTCATCTAATAAGAAGTCTAGGTGTGGACATACTGGGACTGTATAGCACCAACATCAGCAGGGACTTAGGCTTTTCTCTTTTTTTCTGTTTGCTTTCATTTTGGGGGTTGCAAATAGCTGTTGTACCTCCAGGCATTATATACATATTATAAGCAGGTGGAAGGGCAAAACAGGAAGAAAAACCCTCCCCAGGAGCTTATCTCCTTGGCCAAAATTTTCTTACCTCTCTCAACTTTAAAGCCTGAAAGATTTCGTTTTCTGACTTTTGCAATAGAGAAAGACAAGGGAAAAGTGGTTGGGAGTGAGTGGTGAGTGAACTAGCCTAGGCTATCTGACTCACGAACAATGCTTTATTAAGTCTGTTCTTAGATAGAATACAACACAGATTATTTGATTTTTGCTTTTTTTATTGCCATTTTACCTTTTTGCTTCTCTAGTTTATACTCAACGGATCCTTATGGAAGGGCTTCCTTGGGTGGCTCAGTGGTAAAGAATCTGCCTGCCAGTGCAAGAGATTCAGGTTGGATCCCTGGGTCGGGAAGATCCCCATTAGAAGGAAGTGGCAACCCACTCCAGTATGCTTGAGTGGAAAATCCCATTGTCAGAGGAGCCTGGCAGGTTAGTCCTGCCAGGACTAGCAAACGGGGTTGCAAACGAGTTGGACACAACTTGGCGACTACCTTACAGTAGTGGAATATGCACGTCATGCATATTGATCACATTTTAAACTTACATAATCTCACTAGTGGCAAAATGCTGTTTTAACCATCTGGAGCTGTTTACCTGGCACTCGAGTGCACTGACTACAACCTTAGAAATTTTGAGTGACTTTCTTAAGTAGATCTCTGAATTTGAAAATATACCTGTTTCCCAGGAACAGAGAAATCACTGTTGCTTGGAATGGCAGAGGGATTACAGAGGCCAGTTAACACTTGGGGGATTTAGAATGACTGGCAAGCATAATGGAAGACATAAATGAAAATGAGTGAGGAGGAGGGCAGTGAAGACAGTGGCCTGGCTCTAGTGAAACATATTTTAGCAAGTGGCTGTTATTGGGCAAAAGGGCTTTCAGGCTGGTATAAAGCCTCAGGCTGCCTTCTTTATCTCATATTATCTCATTCATCTTTCTCTTTTCCTTCCTAATTGCTTCCTTTTTAACCGTAGTACTGCTCAATCCTGTAGTGGAGCTAGGACTTGGTTTTCCAAATCCTACCTTATAATCTCCAAAAGAAAATCTGTATTTAATTTTTTAGGAGAGTTTTTATTGATTATAAGAAGTTAGGTTGGGATTGAAAATCACAGACAGAAACATTATAAGCAGTGTAGAGACAGTTTCATTTTTATGTGCATATATAAATATATGTAAATGTGCTACTTTAACAAAAATACAGTGTATATTGTTTTATAATCTTTTTTAATTTAATATATCATGAACATCTTTGTTTGTCATTGAATACAAGTATCCCTTGCTCTCTCAATCTGTGTGGTTTATGAACCAGGGAGTGTGAGTTTTGAGTAAAAAGGGTTATATACACTTTTCTACAGCTTCTCAGGGCTGCACAGTATTGTCTATATGAAAGCCTCATGGTTTAGTTACCAGATCTTTGAATATTGAAGTTGTTACCATCTTTTCTGTATTTATAAACAAAGCTGTGTGTGAGGTAGTTAAGTTTTGATGCCAGCTCATTATATAGCATTATTGGATTGACATTATTGTTTCCTCCATCCCCATCAGGTACTTTTCTTTTTCACTTGTACTGTATATGTACTGTCTCTTCCAGTCATTGCCCGTCAGTCAGTATAAGGAACAAAAACTCACTTAACTCAGCATTCAAGAAAGAAGATGCTGTTGCAGTTTCCAGACATCCAATGGCAAAGGAAGAAAGCTCAGTCAGGCCTCATGGGAACTAGAATTTCTAAGCCAGAGGCTGTTTGTTCTGTCATGTGGAAATTGCCTGTTCTCTTTACCCTTGTTTCTTTTTAAATGTCTGCTCTCTAGTCTTCTCTCTCTGTAGCCCACTTTACTTACTGGTATTGTGTAATAGACAGTATTGCCCATGCCCTCTCTGTATGTTATGCTGGGCTTACCTGCCCGCTACGCCTATATCCCTAAATGACTTTTTCACCTATTGTTTTAAGGGCTTCCCTGGTGGCTCAGATGGTAAAGCGTCTGCCTGCAGTGCGGGAGACCCGGGTTTGATCCCTGGGCTGGGAAGATCCCCTGGAGAAGGAAATGGCAACCCACTCCAGTACTCTTGCCTGGAAAATTCCATGGACTGAGAGGCTCCTCAGAGCCTGGTAGGCTACAGTCCATGGGGTCGCAAAGTGTCGGACACAGCTGAGCGACTACAGTTAACCTATAGTTTGACTGGGCAAATCAGACATCTGTTGCTGGTCAGTTATCTTACTGACAGAAGCACAAATCCTTGTTTTCTAATCTTGTCTCTTCCATGGACTCTGGAAAGGGCAGTAAGTTGGGTAAGCAATGAAATAGTTTGCTTATAATGTTTATACACAAGGCATAACTTGCTAAGGCTTACCTTTACCTAATGTGATTCAGGAGAAGGCGATGGCACCCCACTCCAGTACTCTTGCCTGGAAACTCCCATGGACGGAGGAACCTGGTAGGCTGCAGTCCATGGGGTCGCTAAGAGTCGGACACGACTGAGCGACTTCACTTTCATTTTTTCACTTTCATGCATTGGAGAAGGAAATGGCACCCCACTCCAGTACTCTTGCCTGGAAACTCCCATGGATGGAGGAGCCTGGTAGGCTGCAATCCATGGGGTCGCTAAGAGTCGGACACGACTGAGCGACTTCACTTTCACTTTTTCACTTTTATGCATTGGAGAAGGAAATGGCAACCCACTCCAGTGTTCTTGCCTGGAGAATCCCAGGGACGGGGGAGCTTGGTGGGCTGCCGTCTATGGGGTCACACAGAGTCGGACACGACTGAAGCGACTTAGCACAATGTGATTCTATTCCATCTATAACCATGCATTCACCAGCCTTCCATATTTTGTCCAGTGGTCTGTTGGTTTTAACTGTGCTTTTGTAGATAGTTTCTGTTCTAGATTGGGTCCTTTTGGTAGCAGAGAACAGACACCCACTAGCTCAAGTGATGAAAGATTTATTCTGATATTACAGAGCTCCCAGGCAATGAAAGGTGGCTGTATCTCAAGAAAATGGGCAGTGGGCCTGGAATTAAGAGAGCTCTTTAATGTTCCTCTCAGTGCTTCCTGACCCCTCTCCACTCTTCTGCTCCCTCTGCTTCACTGCAGACAAGCTGCCTCTGCTTGCTACACTGATACCTGGCCACAAATGGCAGCCTCTGTCTCTAGCTTAGTGCTTAACAACTTTCTGGTTCAGTCTGTGTCCTGACTGCAAATTCCTGAGAGAGGAATCTAATTGTCCTAGTGTATTTTTTCCACTAGGCCATTGGTCATTGACCTGCCAAGGGGTTGGCTCTTGCTTCAGTGCTATAGCCAGGGAGGTAATGGGACACTGAGCACTCTCCATTCCACAGCTGGCAGTTTGGACAGGCACCATGAAGTCCGCCTGTTGTGTTAGCAGATAGTGCAAGATCACATGCTTACCAGGAGCAGATGAGAAGAGTGAGTTTGCTTGTACCTTTGTCAATAATAGATACTGTTTTGTTTGGTTTTCTCTACCTTTGTCAGTGAGTGCCAAGGAAAAATCTTAAAGAAGCAGGAATCTGTTTTCTCTTTCCGCCTTCTTAGGTGCTCCATAGCAAAATTAAAACAACAGCAGCAAAGGTCAGAGTTGTTTATTGGAAATCAATCCCATCCAGCCTGGTACTGGTTAGGGAGAGAGAAACAATACCTTGACTAATGAGACATGGGGGTGAGTTAATCCTGTTGCAAAATCATTGTTGTTGAACCACCTCTTAGACCTGGGGTTACAGGGCCTTCTAAAACAGTTTCTTAATCTTTTCTCTAGGCTCCTGGCCTTGAACAGGGATTTTAGGTTTAGCCTAAAGCTACTCAAGCAGGTTCTTACCAGTCCCCTTACTCTCTTAGTCTGGACTCCAAAGATACCCTCCATGAGGCTTTAGGCAGGCCTAGAGTGTTTGAGTAATTTCTCCTTGCTTCAGTCTTCAGTATATTACTCTTTCATGTTTAGTTTACCTAAAGCCTATTGTTAATACTGGTATCTTCTATGGGTAATTTCTCCATCTACTGTTTAAACCTGGAATGATCACTTTTGAGATAACAAAACCCTTTTACATTATCTGTCTTCACCACATTGCTTTGTGGTTGGCAGGGGAGATAGTTTTATGCAGATAAAGAAATTAGACTAAAAATCTGAATAAATTGCCTAAGATCACATATCTTCTAAGTGAGAAGATTTAGTCTTAGACTTGTATCTTCTGATTTCAGACCAGTGTCCACCCCCCCTTAATACCATTCTGTTTCCCAATTTAATGGCATTAATAAAGTGCTAGTTAGTGTTTATTATTTACTGTGTTCACTCTAGGATAAGTTCTGTTATTATCCACTTGGCCAAGATACTGCTCCTAAGTATTACGTAATAAGCGGTGGAGGAGAAATTTGAACAGAGACCTGTGAATCCAAAGCCTGTGTGTGTAAAACTGCTGTGCTGGGGGTTGTATGCTCGCGCTTACAGGACTGTAGAGGCACCATATACAAGCGGAGTGGCTCTGGCTGTAATTGTGTTACACTGGAGAGCAGATGCCCTATATAAAGGAGTAAATGCTACTCAGTTCCAGCAAAAATGTGAGATTGGAGTTATAAAATTTTCTCTTTATCTTAAGGAGCCAGAAATTTGGGTTTTCCTGTTTAAAAAAATCTCTAATATTTCAATGTTGGCAGTTGAACTTTAAAATGTTAAAACTCTATGTAAAACAAAACGTATCTGTAGGCCAGTTTCTGAGCCCAGCACTGAGAGATGCATTACATTGCCTAATCTTGGTAGCAGCCACTTAACCTTCAGTGGTAAGATCTGCAGTCCTGGAGATGCTTTTCATCAGCCGCCTCCCATGTAAAACAGCAGGCCTCAGCATCTTTTTTTTAAAGGTTGAACCACCTCTTAGATCTTCTACTGAGTAATTGATCAAAAGAATATCTGTTGTTATCAGTTCATTTCAGAAGTATGATAACACGCATTGTTGTACTTTTTCAGTTTAAGTCACCAGCTTGTTCTGGTTCCCCAGGTGTCTTTTTGATTACCTATCCTTAAAGGATTAGCTTTCCAGATTGATAGGATTCTAGAAATTCCTGGTTAGAACAGGTGGCATTAATCCAGCCCAGTTTTCTGCTTGGTGCATGTATCTCTCAACAACCCTGTTTAATTCATTCAGTTAGCATGGAGTACTGACATGTTCCTGGCGAGTGAAAGATGGCTAAGATGGTATCTTTGTGCTTAAGAAAGCACACAGTTTAGTAATGGAAAGGGAAATTTAATATAAATAATTATTAACTGTGATGCAAGAGTAACTGTAAGATGTTCGGAAATGCTGTATTATATGTTACTGTAAGGCTGACAGAGAATACCCAAGGAACAGCAGATTGGAAGCGAGTCAGAGATCACTGGAGAAGTTGTGGTTTAACTCATTAGATAGCAGAGACGTTTGCTGCTTTGGTCAGGCTGGAGCTGGTCTGGAGTTGCTGCACAAGCAGTAGGCCATCCTCAATCAGGCAGGGGACCGGGCAAGCCGCATCTGGTGGTGTGGAGATGTGTATGGATAACAGATGCTGGTGGGGGCAAGAGTCCTTCAGAGTCATGGGACACATGGGGGCTTGCAGAAGAAGCAGCTGCTCATTGTGTGACCCTGCAGGCAGCTTTCAGGGAGGGTGCAGGCAGTGGCAAGACAAAGGCTGTTCTGTGCGGAGTTTCTTGATCCAGGTACTGGCACAGGCAGGAGTCTTTCAGAGTGCGTAGCTGCCTGGGAGCTCTCGGTGCCCATGTTAAAGGGGGGCTGTGGTGATACTAATAAAGATGTATGTCTGCATTTTTTATATATTGTATAATAAAATGTGTCTGCATTTGACAGATCTGTATAACTCAGTGAAACTTTATTTCTCAAAGATCTTCAGTGCACATAGTGAGTAGACGTTGATGGGACTAGATAAGAGACAGGCAGGCTTACTTCATTCATTTTTGAAAAAAGGTCTGCCAGATATCCATGTTTGAATAACCAGAGTTTGTCAGTTGTTGTTTCAAGTAAAAATAGCATTCTTTGGGAAAACTGGCTAATATAACTTGTAATTCAGTCACACAAGTGTTTTTCCCTCAAGCAACTGTTGTACTTTGGTTTTGAGCAGAAATGCTTTTATACACTTCATTGTTGTCACACAGAATATTGAGACTTGACCTCAGTGATTGAGATTTAATACAGTTAATACTTTCTCTGCTTCATCAAGGACATTCTTAAGTGAACCTGGTATTTTGTATGAAAGTGAACAATACAGTGAAAATGAAGAATACAGTGAGTACAAGTACAGTTGGTGCCATTGCTCTGAGTCCTGTAAGGCACCAGCAGTTTTATCCACCATTGTTTTTGAACCTTCAGTACATATGTCAAAATGGTGGGAAAAGCAAATAACTTAAGGATGATGCCTAGATGCTTTGGCATAAGCATGTGGGTGGATGGTGGTGCTGGTCACTGAGCTTTGGAACACAGAAGATGATAGTGATATGGGACAGGGCAGAGGGAAGATCACTGAGTCCTGTTTAGGTACTAGTGAGCTTGGGCACATACCAGTATTCAAGTAAAGATGTGTGTGAGGCAGTTAGCTGCATGGTTCTAGAGCTCAGGAGACAGACCTAGACTGCAGAAGAATATTTTGGTATTACTGTGGAGAGGGTATGTTGAAGCCACAGGATCAATTGAAGCTCCTAAGAGGAGACAGTATGGAGTGAGAAAAGAAGTGAGCCTAGATATGAACTCTGAAAAACTCCTACATTTGAAGATCAGGTAAAGGAAAGATTGAAGGCAAAAGGAGAAGGGGGCATCAGAGGATGAGCCGGTTAGTTAGCATCACTGACTCAATGGACATGAATTTGAGCAAACTCCGAGAGATAGTAGACAGAGGAGCCATGGCATGGGGTCCGTGGGGTCGCTAAGAGTTGGACATGACTTAGTGACTTAACGACAAAGGAGTAGAGGTCGGCCAGGAAACCAAAACAGGGCTGCCAGAAAATGTTAAGAACTGTAAAGGAGCGAACAGTTTGCTCTCCTTGCAAGTTAAACTGACAGTTTCCTAAATGCTGGCAGAAGACACAAAACTGTTGGATCAGAGACAATGGATAGTTTATTACCCATAGCAAAGCGGTGTGCTTGGTACCAGCATTTGTTGAAGAGGGTCAGGTAAAACCTGCACACGAGGTTGTGTTAACGAAGAAGAAATCTGACTTAGGGAACCCAAATCTTTCACAACGGACGGTAGCATGCCTGCCCTTTGCTCCAATAAGAGACACTGTGTTTATCTCCCAAGGCTAGTCATTATATTAACATCTTTTTAAAGACAGTCTGGAACAAAGCCAGTCATCGCTTCTGCTTGCAAGTCGTGCAGAAATGTGAGATAGGAGACATGGAGAATGGTATTGTGAAAGTCAGTAGAAAAAGAATGTTTCAAAGAGGAGGAAATTGTTAGCTCCGTTGAATATTGTAGAGAAGATATTGTAATTCTAGTTAGAAATCTTTCATTGATATTTGAGAAATCAGATTGGTCTGATTTTTAGAAGTATAAAATTGGTCTGAAGTTTAGAAGTATGAGATGAAATGTGTAGGAAAGTGGACATTGGGAATATGAGGGACTCAAAAAACTTGGTTGAGAGTTTGAAGAAAGCAGTACTTGGAAACTGTGTGTGTACTTGTGTACACAAGTTTGTGTGAAACTAGAGCTAGGAACTTTAAATGATGATGGGAAAAATCCAGCTGAAGGATAGAAAAGGAGAGGAAAGGTGAGAAAATTGTTAGACTCATCTCAGATGAGTCCTAATATGTAACTGGGAATTGCATACAGAGCTCCTATAGTAAGTTGGCATTTGGTAGGAGGAGGTCCACAGCTGCCTTCTTAATTGGGAAAAGGATAAATCCAGAGGTATCTAGGCTTATGTGTAAAGTAGGAAGAAGCCGAGGTAGCTAGTCTCTGCTATTAGGGCTCTGGAGTATCCACCTATAGATATACTTTAAGAATTAAATGAGGTAATGTATATAAAACACCTTGATACATACGCCATCAGATCAGATCAGATCAGTCGCTCAGTCGTGTCCGACTCTTTGCGACCCCATGAATCACAGCACGCCAGGCCTCCCTGTCCATCACCAACTCCCGGAGTTCACTGAGACTCACGTCCATCGAGTCAGTGATGCCATCCAGCCATCTCATCCTCTGCCGTCCCCTTCTCCTCCTGCCCCCAATCCCTCCCAGCATCAGAGTCTTTTCCAATGAGTCAGCTCTTCGCATGAGGTGGCCAAAGTACTGGAGTTTCAGCTTCAGCATCATTCCTTGCAAAGAAATCCCAGGGCTGATCTCCTTCAGAATGGATTGGTTGGATCTCCTTGCAGTCCAAGGGACTCTCAAGAGTCTTCTCCAACACCACAGTTCAAAAGCATCAATTCTTCGGTGCTCAGCCTTCTTCACACTCCAACTCTCACATCCATACATGACCACAGGAAAAACCATAGCCTTGACTAGACGAACCTTTGTTGGCAAAGTAATGTCTCTGCTTTTGAATATGCTATCTAGGTTGGTCATAACTTTCCTTCCAAGGAGTAAGTGTCTTTTAATTTCATGGCTGCAGTCACCATCTGCAGTGATTTTGGAGCCCAGAAAAATAAAGTCTGACACTGTTTCCACTGTTTCCCCATCTATTTCCCATGAAGTGGTGGGACTGGATGCCATGATCTTCGTTTTCTGAATGTTGAGCTTTAAGCCAACTTTTTCACTCTCCAGTTTCACTTTCATCAAGAGGCTTTTGAGTTCCTCTTCACTTTCTGCCATAAGGGTGGTGTCATCTGCATATCTGAGGTTATTGATATTTCTCCCGGCAATCTTGATTCCAGCTTATGTTTCTTCCAGTCCAGCGTTTCTCATGATGTACTCTGTATATAAGTTAAATAAACAGGGTGACAATATACAGCCATAGTAGATCTTAAATGAATAACTATAGATGTTACTGTCTAAAAAGTTGAAGAAAATTGTATTGGTTTTCTGTTACTGCATAATACATTTTAAATCAAAAGGCTTTGTGGTTAAAGCATTAAGTAAACATTATCCCACAGTTTCTATGGGTCAGGAATTAAAAATTGTCTTAGTTGAATAGTTCTGGCTCAGGATCTTTCATGAAGTTACAGCTAGGTGTTAGTTGGGGCAGCAGTTATCTAAAGGCCTGATGGGCTAGAGGACCCGCTTTTAATGCAGCCCATTCACATGACTGGCAAGTTGGGCTTACTGTTGGCACAGAGGCCTCAGTTTTATTCCACATGAGCCTCTCCTCAGTGCTGCTTGATTGTCCTTAAAACAGACTGTCAGTTTCTCCCAGAGTGAGCCATCCGAGAGAAGAAGGCTGATGCTGAAATACTTGTAACCTAGCATTAGAAGTCATGCACTGTCATGAACCTAGCGGTTATCATATATACTAAGGGAGGTGAGTCAGACAGAGAAAGACAAGTACAGAATGTTACCGCTTGTATATGAAATCTAAAAGAATGATACAAATGAACGTATTTACAAAACAAAAATAGACTCACAGACATAGAAAACAAACTTAGGGTTACCAGTGGGGTAGGGGACGGGGGAGGGATAAATCAGGAGTTTAGTATTAGCAGATATATACTGCTATTTATAAAACAGATAAACAACAGGGACCTACTGTATAGCATAGGTAACTAGATTCAGTATTTTACAATAAACCATAATGGTGTGTGTGTGTATCTGAGTCATTTTGCTGTATACCAGGAACTAACTCAACATTGTAAATCAACTGTACTTCAATGCAAGAAAGAAAGAAAACCCCACTGTCGTCTCTGCCATACTCTTGGTAACACAAACAGCTGATTTTCAGTGTAGGTTGTGTGAGAACATGAATGCTGAGAGGTGAAGATTACTGGTATCATCTTGGAGGCTGGTAACTGCAGAGAGAAATAAGAAATAAATTGTTTTGTTTGTGGGAGAAGGTGTTTGTTTGCATCTTTCCTTGCTGTGGGCCTCTAGTA
Source organism: Bubalus kerabau (assembly GCF_029407905.1). Taxonomy (NCBI): domain Eukaryota; kingdom Metazoa; phylum Chordata; class Mammalia; order Artiodactyla; family Bovidae; genus Bubalus; species Bubalus kerabau. The sequence continues at coordinate 31,439,462 of NC_073642.1, forward strand.
GTTATCATGAAATTAGACAGATCTGCAAGTTAGTACTCCTTAATGACAAAATGTCCACACTTAGCACACTCTTTATTTGATAATTGCTTTTTACTTTAATGCTAGTTTTCAAATGGGAGAGTTAAAAAACAGTAAGACCACTGAAACTATAACCAAAAGAGTAGCTCTGCCCCAAATTTTTATTCTGCAGAGAATACTATTTTTAATCCTTTTGGTCATTTCTTTTCATAATTTCCTCCATATTATTAAATACCCTTGCCTATATAGCTGTTTCTTGATCTTTCAGTTTTAGACTTTACTAACTTTTTGCTGTGGAAAATGAGAATTTCGCACTTTTCTTCTGCATATATACCACGTACTTCTTCCTAATATAGTTACAGTTTTGGTTAAAACAATATTCAGTCAGTTCAGTTCAGTTCAGTCGCTCAGTCATGTCTGACTCTTTGCAACCCCATAAATCGCAGCACGCCAGGCTTCCCTGTCCATCACCAACTCCTGGAGTTCACTCAAACTCATGTCCATCGAGTCGGTGATGCCATCCAGCCATCTCATCCTCTGTCGTCCCCTTCTCCTCCTGCCACCAATCCCTCCCAGCATCAGGGTCTTTTCCAATGAGTCAACTCTTTGCATCAGGTGGCCAAAGTATTGGAGTTTCAGCTTCAGCATCAGTCCTTCCATTGACCACCCAGGACTGATCTCCTTTAGGATGGACTGGTTGGATCTCCTTGCAGTCCAAGGGACTCTCAGGAGTCTTCTCCAACACCACAGTTCAAAGCATCAATTCTTCAGCGTTCAGCTTTCTTCACAGTCCAACTCCCACATCATACATGACCGTCCAGCCTTGACTAGACGGACCTTTGTTGGCAAAGTAATGTCTCTGCTTTTTAATATGCTATCTAGGTTAGTCATAACTTTCCTTCCAAGGAGTAAGCGTCTTTTAATTTCATGGCTGCAGTCACCATCTGCAGTGATTTTGGTACTTATAACTATAAATATTCTCAACCAGTCCATGTAGTAAATGACGATTGTATCTCGTTTCTCCTACAACTTTGTGTATTTTTTTTTCTGGAATTAATGATTGTCCTTTTTTGTTTGCTTAGTTTTCTGTGTCCTTATCGATAATTCATCTCCATGCTCTCCAGAAGAACTAAACTCCTGGTATAACCAAGTAATCTATCAGTTAGTTTTTTTCCCCATCTCTTGGCAGCATACCATCTGGACTTCATTTTCTGCTGCATTTGAGGCTGACCGCACTGTGGCTGGCTTACAGTATTGCCCTAGAAGTGTCTCTGCTCTTTCTTATGTTAGACTGTTTCCTAAATTCCATGATTTTTTATTCTCCACTTCCTTATTTTATAGACCATATCCTGATAGCTTCCTATATAAGGGTGCCTGAGAAGTACGTTTTTGAGAACTTGACTAATTTTTTTTTTAATTTGTCACTGCTTGGCTGTTTTTCTTTTTTAAAACTTTTTATTTTGTATTGGAGTATGTATAGCTGATTAACAATGTTGTGATAGTTTCAGGTGGATAGCAAAGGGACTCAGCCATACATAGACGTGTATCCACTCTCCCCCAAACTCCCCTCCCATCCAGGCTGCCACATAACATTGAGCAGAGTTTCCTGTGCTGTACAGAGACCTTGCCTAATTAATTGATAGTTTATCTATTTACAGATTTCTAGGCTGAAAGTTATTTTCACTTGGGATTTTGAAGGGATTTTGCCTTCTAGTTTTTCACATTCCGCTTTTATTGCAGGCTATCCTGATTCCTAGTCTTTGTTTCTGATCGCCTTTTCCTTTTGTGGGCATTTAGTTTCGGCTTTCTCTGTTCTGCTCAGTCTGCTGCTGCTGCTAAGTCGCTTCAGTAGTGTCCAACTCTGTGCGACCCCATAGACGGCGGCCCACCAGGCTCCCCCGTCCCTGGGATTCTCCAGGCAAGAACACTGGAGTGGGTTGCCATTTCCTTCTCCAATGCATGAAAGGGAAAAGTGAAAGTGAAGTCGCTCAGTTGTGTCTTGACTCTTCGCGACCCCATGGTCTGCAGCCTACCAGGCTCCTCCGTCCATGGGATTTTCCAGGCAAGAGTACTGGAGTGGGATGCCTTTGCCTTCTCCATCTGCTCAGTCTATTACCAGTCAATTAAGGACCATCTTCCAAAATTTTTGTTAGCTTTGCTTCTGTTTCTTTGTTCTTGTGGGTTTATAATTTTCTTTACTGTTAACCCTAGTGGATTTCAGGAGAGAGTGGAGATAATTACTGGTGTTTATTTTTACCGTATTTTGCTAGTAATCTTGGAGAAGGCAATGGCACCCCACTCCAGTACTCTTGCCTGGAAAATCCCATGGATGGAGGAGCCTGGAAGGCTGCAGTCCATGGGGTCACTGAGGGTCGGACACAACTGAGCGACTTCACTTTCACTTTTCACTTTCATGCATTGGAGAAGGAAATGGCAACCCACTCCAGTGTTCTTGCCTGGAGAATCCCAGGGATGGGGGAGCCTGGTGGGCCGCCATCTATGGGGTCGCACAGAGTCGGACATGACTGAAGCGACTTAGCAGCAGCAGCTAGAAATCTGACAAAATGCTTTTTATGAAGATACTTGATACAAAAAAGCTTCCTGAGGAGATGATTTTTCCAGAATAATTAACCAAAGTTAATTTTGTGTGTTGGCTTCTGTGATAAATTTTACTTCTTGTTATTTCCAAATGTTCTGTTGTAAAAATGTCCCCTCTGTAATTCCTCTTGGTTTGGTGGCGGCGGGGTGGGGGTGGGGGTGGGGCTTCGTTATTTTTGATTGAGGAAAAATGGAAATGAATATTTGTTAAGTACTTACTATTTGTCATATGTTTGTTAGAGGGTTTTACATGTACTAGATAGATGATGAAGTAAGGTGAATTCTTCACATCTGCTATGTAGCTGGCATCCCCATTTTAAATGAGAAAATGCATCAATTTGAGTCACTTTCCAAAAGTCATACCTATTGCAGATAGCAAATAGTGGCTTTGAATTTAGTATTTCTGATTATGTAGTCCTTTATCCTCTTTACTTACAACTTTATTATGCTTTAATGTGTGTGTGTTAAAATTTTCAAGCATAAAAGTAGGGAGAAAATAGCATAATAATCCACCGTGTGTTTGTCAGTTGTCAACATTTGTCAATCTTTTGTTTCAAATATTCCACCATTTTTAAAAATCTGTAAATGTACTCCAGTATGTATTTCTGATGTACAAAAGGACTTGTAACTAACAAAATTAACAATAATTCTTTATTATGCTCTAAAATCCAGTCCATATTCACATTTCTCTGGTTTAATGTAAATTCCCTGGTATAAATATATTCTTATATAAGTATATAAGTATATTCTTATATATTTATATAAGAAATATGTAAATGTTGGTTTATTCACACAGTATCCAAATAGGGTCCTCACATGGCACTTGGTCTTTGAGTTTCTTAAATCTCTTTTAATAAAAATATTCATCCTCTCTCTTTTTTCTGTGCCATTTTTATGTTGAAAAAAACAGGTTCTTTGTTCTGTAGAATGTACTACATTGTAGATTTGATTGCTTCTTCATGGTTTCATTTTATTGTCGTACTATTTCCCATGTTTATTGGTAACTGGATGTTTGATTAGATTCATGTTTGTATTATTTTTGCAAAGAATATTTCATAGTTGGGGGCTTGTACTTCTTGTTAAATCAAGAGGCATTTAACATCTATAATGTCCTACTTTTGGTGATGTTGAGTTGGGTGTAATTGTTCTCAGCTTGATCCATCCATTATAAGTTCCCCATTCATATATTACCTCATGATTTTATCATCCACTTATGATCCTTGTATAGATCTATTATTTCATTAGATGCTTCACATTGGTGATTTTTCTAATTATATCACTGCCCTTCTACATTTATTAGCTGTAATTCTTCTATTACAAGAAACTTCATCTTCTTAACTATTTTGTTACTTGAAATCAGGAAAGATGGGGTTGACGATTTATTTTCCCCTCTTTGTCAGTTTTCAGAGTATTCTCTGTAACAAAAGAGTCATTATGAACTAAGGGCTATTTATATATTTGATATATTTTAATGTGTTACAGTCATTACTCATTTTATTGCTCAGATTCACCCATTAGTGTCCCTGTTAGCTTTTGATAACTTCTTTGGTTTCTGATACCAAATGTTCCAGGCTCATTTTGTGCATGTCCTTTCCCCAATATGGAACCAATAATTTATGCAAGGAACTCTTTTTTTTATAATGGGAAATAGTATTTAGAAACAGCAGGCTGAGTTGCTAGCGGTTCATTACTATTGGATTGTCATCATTTTAGGCATTTTCATTGATCAGAGGTAAGCAGTACATGTCTTTTTAAAGAAAAAAATCATGAATTTGTACTGATGATACAAATTAAAATGTAAGGTTTTTTCTTTTTTTTTTTTTAACTTAGCTACTCTGATTTTACACTTGTGTCATTACTCTTAAATCTTGGTTCCAACCATAGTAAAAATGGTAAAAAGAAAGTAACTTTTTTTTCTTTTTTTTAGAAAGTAACTTTTTACTTTCTTCTCTTATATATGAGAATTTCAAAATTGCAGATAACAATACTAATGACTGAATATAATTTTTTCTTTATGGATGTTTTTGCCCCTAGTATATGTTCCACAACGAAATACTGTGCAACCAAAATACTGTGTTGAATACATACTGAGTTTTTTTTAGTTTATCTTTTCACTGTTCTTTCTGGGGGGGGGGGTGTATGTACATTATTACATTTTTAATAGATAATATTTTAAATTAGATATAATACACTTAAATTATATAATTTTTAATTTTATATTTAACACAATCATATTCTTATACTTGCTTTTTTACTCTTACTGTAAAGGTATATATTATAAACATGGTTTTGCATTAATTTTCTCTTAATGAATATATAGTCTGGAGATCACTTCTTAGCATTTAGAGATTATCATTCCTTTAAACAGCTGCATAGTAATCCATTGTGTGGGTTACCGTGGCTTAGCATAATTCCTTAATTTCATACTGATTCAGTCTTTCCTTTCAGTACTAAGGAAATACTTTCAAGTGGCAAAATCTGTTGTGAGAATTTAATATGATCAAAATTTTTTTAAATATTGAAATTTATTTCTCGCTAGTATTCTTAAACTAGTAATCAAGAGTTAAATGACAATTTTCGTGAAATGAATTTTGCTCACTTAAGCACCCTGATTTATTTTTAAACCTTAACTATTTTTGATAAAGATTCTTTTAAATTTATTACAGACTATTTAACAATTTTTTAACAGAAATGTTTTCATTATTGTATTCATTCTAATTATCTGTGCTTTTCAGTTTTTCTGTGTCTTTCCTGAATTAAGTATTTGTCAATCTTATATGCCCAAGTTAGTGCAGCTCTTGTGTAAAGGTTTTCTTTAATTAATTAATTTTCCAGTTATTTTATTAAAGTATAGGTGAAGGCTTTATATCTGCTTTTTCAGGGTCTCAGCTTACATACAGGAAAGTCAGATTTATAGAAAGCCTCATATTAACAAGAATGGTGTTTTACTTCCTGTTTACTGGACTAAAAACTTTTTTTATATTGAAGTATAGTTGATTTCCAGTATTTTGTTGGTTTCAGGTATACACAATTTTATATATATGATTCAGTTTTATATGTTTCAGATTATATTCCATTGTAGTTTATTATATGATATTGAATATTATAATTCCCTGTACTCTACAGCAAATCGTTATTTCTTATTGACTAAAATTTTTTAAATTGAGAAACAGTACATCTGTGTCTTTATCTGACATTTTGCTATTATAATTTTTACAATATGTAGTTAAGATTATTCCCTTATTAATAGTAATATTTTCTCTTGAATCAGATGTTCTGCCTTACTCGATACGGGTCCTCTTGGAAGCTGCTGTGCGAAATTGTGATGGCTTTTTAATGAAAAAGGAAGATGTTATGAACATTTTAGACTGGAAAACCAAACAGAGCAATGTTGAAGTGCCCTTTTTCCCTGCCCGTGTTCTTCTTCAAGATTTTACGTGAGTAGTAGGTTTATTTTTCATGATGAATTTTCAGAGCGTTTTCTTCCTGGAATCATACTCCTAGATGTCTCTTAATTATGAAGATTCATTTATAAATTTTAAAATTTCCCTTCTCTAAACTAAAGCTTCAGCAATACGTGAACCATGAACTTCCAGATGTTTAAGCTGGTTTTAGAAACGGCAGAGGAACCAGAGATCAAATTGCCAACATCTGTTGGATCATCGAAAAAGCAAGAGAGTTCCAGAAAAACATCTATTTCTGCTTTTATTAACTATGCCAAAGCCTTTGACTGTGTGGATCACAATAAACTGTGGGAAATTCTGAAAGAGATGGGAATACCAGACCCTGACCTGCCTCTTGAGAAATCTGTATGCAGGTCAGGAAGCAACAGTTAGAACTGGACATGGAACAACAGACTGGTTCCAAATAGGAAAAGGAGTACGTCAGGCTGTATATTGTCACCCTGCTTATTTAACTTATATGCAGAGTACATCATGAGAAATGCTGGACTGGAAGAAGCACAAGCTGGAATCAAGATTGCTGGGAGAAATATCAATAACCTCAGATATGCAGATGACACCACCCTTATGGCAGAAAGTGAAGAGGAACTAAAAAGCCTTTTGATGAAAGTGAAGAGGAGAATGAAAAAGTTGGCTTAAAGCTCAACATTCAGAAAACTTAAGATCATGGCATCTGGTCCCATCTCTTCATGACAAATAGATGGGGAAACTTTATTTTTCTGGGTTCCAAAATCACTGCAGATGGTGATTGCAGCCATGAAATTAAAAGACGCTTACTCCTTGGAAGGAAGGTTAAGACCAACCTAGATAGCATATTCAAAAGCAGAGACATTACTTTGCCAACAAAGGTTCGTCTAGTCAAGGCTATGGTTTTTCCTGTGGTCATGTATGGATGTGAGAGTTGGAGTGTGAAGAAAGCTGAGCACCGAAGAATTGATGCTTTTGAAGTGTGGTGTTGGAGAAGACTCTTGAGAGTCCCTTGGACTGCAAGGAGATCCAACCAGTCCATTCTAAAGGAGATCAGTCCTGGGTGTTCATTGGAAGGACTGATGCTGAAGCTGAAACTCCAATACTTTGTCCACCTGATGCAAAGAGTAGACTCATTGGAAGAGACCCTGATGCTGGGAGGGATTGGGCGCAGGAGGAAAAGGGAACGACAGAGGATGAGATGGCTGGATGGCATCACTGACTCGACGCACATGAGTTTGGGTAAACTCTGGGAGTTGGTGATGAACAAGGAGGCTTGGCGTGTTGCGATTCATGGGGTCGCAGAGTCGGACACGACTGAGCCACTGAACTGAACTGAAACTAAAGCAGTTTGTCTCACTTGTGAAGTAAGTCAGACAGAGCAGGAGGAGTATCGTATGACATCCCTTATAAGTGGAATCTAAGAAGAAATGAACAAATGAACTTAGAAGCAGACTCAACAGACTTAGAGAACAAATTTACAGTTGCTGAGGGGAAGAGAGAGTAAGTTTGGGATGGACACGTGCACACTGCATATTTGAAATGGATAATCAGTAAGGACCTACTGTATAGCACATGGAACTCTGCCCAATGTTATGTGCAACCTGGATGAGGGAAGTTTGGGGGAATGGATACACACATACACACGCACACATATATCCCTTCACTGTTCACTCCATTGTTAATCGGCTATATTCCAATGCTAAATTAAAAGTTTTTTCAAAAAATTAGAAGCTTTTTTTCCTGTAGCCATTTATTTTAAAAACTGCTTCTACCCAACTGCCTACTTGTCATCCCAATAAGCTACTTGTCATAGCCAATAGGCTTCTCAGACTTAACGTCATTGCCCAGCCCCCTCACTTACTCCTTTTCAAGTTTTTTCTATCATAGTGAATAATGCTGTTTAGAGCAAAAATCTAGAAGTTAACCTTGCTTCCACTCTTCCCTTCATACATAATCCAGTCTATCAGCAGGTTCTCTGAGCTCTACCTTTGAAGTACACATGTCCTGAATCCAAATGCTTTTTACCATCTACACCTCCATTCTGATTCTAACCCCATTCTCACTTACCTGGACTATGACTATAATAGTCTCTGAACAAGTATCCCCGCTTCCACAGTTGGATTGGATAGTTTTATCTTTTCGCAGTAGATGAAGTGACTTGGTTAAAAAATGTTGATAAAGGTCATATCATTCCTCCATTCTCCAGTAGGCTTCCATCACACTTAGAACAAAATCTGAAGTCTTTACTATAGCTTGAAAGACTTTGCCTAATTTGGGTGTCCAAGAATTATTTATTGGAAGACTTAACCATTAGCTGAGTTTTGAAGAAGGCGTAGGAGTTGGCTAAACAAATAAGAACATTTTCTTTACCCACTCACCTATATCTGGTTAGTATGTTACTTCTCTGTGTACCCTGTGTATGCTGCTACTGTAGAACTTAAAATATTCTTCTGTAATTGCTACTGTATCTTTCCTACAAATTCCTTGAGAACCGTTACTCTCCCTTATTTATTTAGCCTTGTACTATTGGTGTCTAGCACCTCAAAGTCATTTGGTAAATGCTTGTTATATAGTTGGCTGGAGATACGTATGCAGATACAGATCTATCTATAGATTGCTATGTTTAGTGAATAACTTTGGAGACAAGGCACTGGGAGTGAAGAGGCTGGAGCTGGGGAAAAGGGACGGGATATCTTAAAACTTAAGACAAGAAAAAGGACTCACGTCAGCAGTTTCCTTGAAGTTACCTTATGCCTCTAAGAATCATCTGTTGTATTACCTTTGGCACATTACCTTTTAGCACCCAAGTTCTCAGATAAAATTTAATATTTTCATGAAACTAAGCTACATATAACTTTGGATACATTATCAAACATGAATGCAAACTAAAAAGGGATACTTTTTAAATTTAAAAATGAATAAATGCATATTGGTCACTTGAGCACATATAAAAGAAGACTTAGAAGTTAATTATTCCTTATTTTTTAGTGGAATACCGGCAATGGTGGATTTTGCTGCTATGAGGGAGGCAGTGAAAACTCTTGGAGGTGACCCTAAGAAAGTCCATCCTGCCTGTCCGACAGATCTCACGGTTGACCATTCCTTGCAAATTGACTTCAACAAATGGTACTTTAATACTGATATTTATAAAAACAGACATGCAAGTTGACTGCCAGCCAGTCCACTAGGAGTATATGGTATAGAGGAAAGGGAATAGAGATAATTTGTGCCAGAGTAAAGTTTGCCCTAATATACAAAAAGAAAAACTGGTGAAAATTGATGGATTGGTGAAATTTATATTTAACTAAGTCTGAGTTTAAAGTGATTTTCCTATTTGTGTATTTTGCTGCCATTTTTATAGAAATGTATAAGCCTAGAACCTGCTTTTCAAAGAGTGGGTATCTGAAAAAAGCCTTCATTTCCTTTTTGTTTTTTAATTTCCCTTCAAGAGAGACTCTAAAGATATGCGTGATGGATGTCTTTAATTATATTAAATTGGTGATTGGAAACACTGAGCTTACTACAGTTGTATTTTCCTTCCACTGAAATAAATTTTCTTACATTTAAATGATCCTTTTGATCAAAATCAAACTAGAGAAGACATGATTATGTTTTCATGCACCAGCTTATTTAGTTTCCCTGGAGTAATGGAATAAGACAATTTATTAAAGCTTTTGCTGTAGGTTAACTCTGGCTCCCAGATTCTTTTAAGTTGTTAGATGGGGGGGAAGATCAATTTTGCTACTTGCCAAAAGTTATTGTAGAAAAATGATTTTAATGGGCACTTAGAATTATTTTTTTAATCGTCGTAAATTAACTCCCCTCCTTCTTTTTGTAATCTGAGATTTGCTTTTAAAACCTGATTTAAATGATACTGTAACCTTTGAATAACATTCAGTTGTTACTTCCAGATAGCATTGCTGGTGTGTGCTTTTTGAAGAGCTAAATTTCTGTCACTTTTAAATGGTTTTATTTTGTCTCCTTTTTTTTTTTTGAAATGATAGTGCAATACAGAATGCTCCAAATCCTGGAGGTGGTGACCTACAGAAAGCAGGAAAGCTCTCTCCACTTAGAGTGCAGCCTAAGAAGCTTCCCTGCAGAGGCCAGACTACCTGCCGAGGATCGTGTGATTCTGGAGAACTAGGCCGAAACTCAGGAAAATTTTCTTCGCAGATTGAAAACACACCCATCCTATGTCCTTTTCATTTGCAACCAGTGCCTGAGTATGACATGTTTTTTAAAATATTTGTTAGTGCCAAGTTATTTTTCAGTTCTCCTTCTCCTCCTGATCCCAGTTACATTGCCTTCATATTTCTTGTGCTTCCTGTTGTACTGAAAGAAGCAAAAATAATTAAAATGGTAGTCTTCAAATACCATAATCTATTTGTTTCTTCAGAAGAAAACTTTTAAGAATTTTCTATAAATATATTTGATTTTTGTAACTAATGTAGGCAGAGAAATATCTTAAACTGAGTTTTTTATTTTAGTGAATTTATACCATTCATTCACATGCTCATTATTCATTCACATTTCTTTTGTAGAAATCCCTACTTATATTTTTTAGCTTTATTTTCCTTCTAGGAGATTTCTTATTCTTTCTTATTGCATTGGGACCTCTGTGTTAAGAATATTCTCATTATCACATGTCACAGACTTACTGAGCTGTTTTAGAAAAGCAGTTTCCTAAATGGTACTATGGAAAGTAGTAAACCAGCCTGGAAAAGAATCCTTTTCTTAAGAGTTGGTTAAATTTCCTACTATGTAATTTTTTCAAAGTAATAAAAGCTCTGTGATATGTTTTCGTATACTATAAAGTTTCCAAAGTCTTCAAGAGAGTTATGTTGTTTGTCCCATTGTTATTATACTATCACATCTTTTAAAGGTTAGTTAAAAATAACTTAGACTTTTTCAGGTTTAAAAAATTTAGCAAATTTAAGGTATAGGTTAAGGATATTATGAATGCATATTTCATCATAAGTGCCAAATAGTAACATTTAAGTCATTTGTCCCTAAACTAGATCTTTCAAGTTGTAGGTGGTTCTCAGTTTTGTACTCAGTATTGTTATAAAACCTTGGGTTATAAGTGACCTCAGATGCTCTTCCTAAGAATTGAGTATAGTCTGTGGGTCCTTTGCTATGTCAATTCTGTGTAAGTACTCTATTCCTCTTACCTAATTTTCCTGGTTTTTAGGGACTTGTTGAACTTTTGAGATTGATGTCTCTTGTTTAGAAATTAATTTTCGGAAAAGGAAAATTTATTGATTCAAAATACCATTGATTTTTCTTGGTTATCTTTTGTAAATGGTATGAAGCCCTAAGGTGGTATGTTTTTATTTCTAAAAATCCAATCTGGTATAACATTTCTGTTTAATTTTAACTCTAAATTGCAAAATATTTAAACTAGATATTGTCTCGCTGTATGAAAATAGTAACTCTTTTCACGTGCTTTAATGCATCAATGAAGTATTGTAGACAAAAAATGGAGGGGTAGTGAATTCAGAGCATACATCTGGCACTTGAAATCACTGCTTAATTTGGAGTCAGGTTATGAGCTAATAAATGTTTGTCAAGTACTTTGTAGCTTTCATGTACTATGGAAAGGTAAAATAATTGGAATGGCTCTAGAAAGCTTTGTTCCCTGAGGTCCTAAGAAAAATCTCATTAAGATCTGCTATGGCTTCAGATGATCACTCAGCAATGAATTATTAATCTTATTTTAAAAAAAGTTGACAATTAAACAACTATAATTATCTGGACCCTGGAGGACATGTATAATTTAGGTTATATTGATATTCTAGTCAAAACTTAAATCACCAGCTGGCAGATGAAATAAACAACTTAAAGCTGTTAGAAATCATTTTTTTAAAATATCCATTAGATAAAAATAGCTTCCTAAAAATGGCAGTATGTTTACTGCTTGGCAGTGAATTGTTTTTATCTCTTAGTTTAAATAATTTATATAAAATATAATCCATGTAAACTAAACTACAACTTTACATAAAGTAGAACCTTCCATTTGTGGTGGGATGAATACAAGATTTTTGCCCAAAACTCTTTTTAAACTTATAAAATGATGTTGTTTGTCACTGCCGCATAGTGATAATTAACAATCATCTCCTAGTTAAAGTGGTAAAAGTGTCAAGTGGGTGGAAACATACATGCTTATTGTATATTCATTAAGGTAACTACTCTCCTTTTTCCTTGCACTAGAAAATCCAACAAAGCTTACCATGCTACTTTTAATATTTTAGCCAAATCTCACAGTAATGCATATTAAGTACAGTTTGGGACACTGGTGTGGACGTGACTTAAATATTAAGCCCTTGCAATAGCTTTCTGGTCTTATTTAAAGCAGAACTTCATTGTTGAAAAGAAAATAACTGATTCTGAAAAGTCTAGTAAGTTACTATTCCTAGAATTTTAAAAACGTGTTTGTATGTAAGTGTATAAGAATGAAGACTTAGAAACAAGACAGCTCTTTTCTATAATACATCCATTTAATGCCAGTTTTTTTTCTTTTTAGACCTGAAACAGTATTAAAAAATCAAGAAGTAGAATTTGGCAGAAATCGAGAGAGGCTTCAATTTTTCAAGGTATAAATGATTTGGGGGAAATTTTTAAATAGAAGTTTATAAAATATTGAAAGGTACAATTTTTTAATATCTTTAGACCAGAAAATTTTAAATATTAGCAGTAGAACCCTTTTTTGCCTTTTTCCTTCAAGTAAAATCTTAATCAGAAACCCTAGTATATAATAAAATATTAAAAACAGTGGCTCTAGTTCAGGGGAGCCTGCAGAGTCTTCTACTTGAGCCTTCCCCGTTTTCTATCCCTCAAAATCCTTGGAACATAGTTGAAAGCTGCTGTTTATCTGGACTGTTAGAACATTATTCTTTGACTTTATTTTGTTTGAATAATCTGCAAAATGAATACATGTAGGTTTAGTATCTGCATATTTGTTTTTATGTATTGTAAACTTTGACCGTAATGAACATTGGTAAAATATTTTCCATTTCAGTATTTATTAATATGTTAATTGTGAACTGAATTCAGATATATGCTAACAGTTGATTTCTTAAATTTGAATAAAATATAGTGGAGTTCAAGAGTTTTTAAGAATGTGGCTGTGATCCCTCCTGGAACCGGAACGGCTCATCAAGTAAACTTAGAGTATTTGTCGAGAGTGGTTTTTGAAGAGAAGGACCTCCTCTTCCCAGACAGTGTTGTTGGCACAGATTCTCATATAACCATGGTGAATGGTTTGGGGATTCTGGGGTGGGGTAAGTAATGACTAAATACATTTAATTCTTTTGAGAGAGGATGTCAGGAACATTATAAAAGAACGTAAATAGCAGGGTCTTTATAGCCTATTTGAGGCTGTTTTTTCACCTATAACAGTTAACAACAAAAATTAAATGTAAATTCAAGCATTTGTGGACAGTGTGGCGTAAGAGAGAATTTATGAAAAGAAAAGTGCACGGTGACCAGCACAGCACTGCCGTTTGTGGTGTGATTAGTGATGGTGGTCGGGAAGATGCCCTGGAGAAAAGAATGGCAAGCCATTCCAGTATCTTTGCCTAGAGAATCCCATGGCCAGAGGAGCCTCGTGGGCTACAGTACAAGGGGTGGCAAAGAGCTGGACAGGACTGAGCGAGACACACTTTCACTTTTCTAATGATGATGATGTCTGTGAAGGCGATGTGGCTACTCCTTTGTTTAAAGTCCTTCAAGTGGCTTTTCCTGGCCTTCTTTATAAATACTAATTTCTTCACGTTTTTAATAGGGTCCTTGGCAACATGGTGCCCCTAGCCATATACCCAAACACATCTTAAAGGCTTGTTTATTTCTCTGAGTAGGCTGTGCTCTTACACCTCATGGCTTTGTGCCAGCGTTCCCTTTTTCAGAGTGCATTTACTCTTTTACAGGGTTTTTAAATTGTTGGCTTTTAGCTTCTTGAGATTGAGGGGGGCTGGGTTCTATTCATATCTGTATCTTGAGCATAGTACAGTAACTAGCATTGTAGACACTAAGTGTGTTCTGAATTTAAAATAATGGTAAAAGTAAAATTTTTTCAACCTTGTGAGTGAAGTCATTCTTTTGAGAGGACTTGAGTTTTATATCTACAATGATAGCATTATAGCAGTTCTGTGTAAGGTACTGTGTTAAGACAAACTCGTGAGACACTAGAGATTTAGATGTTGAAAAGATGACTTATCTTTCAGTGCACCATACTCATATACCTGTGTTTATTACATTAGGGGTTGGAGGCATTGAAACAGAAGCAGTTATGCTTGGCCTGCCAGTTTCTCTTACTTTACCAGAGGTGGTTGGATGTGAATTAACTGGTTCATCGAATCCTTTTGTTACGTCCATAGATGTTGTTCTTGGCATTACAAAGGTAAGCTAAAATTTTACTAGCTGTATAACTCAGTAGACATGCTTTTGTTTGTAAGTAGAAGAGCCCACGTGAGCAGGTATTTCAGTTTATCACCTTACCCTCAGCACTCGGGTGCTGGTATTGGCTTTGTCATGTAGTTGTCACCATAGTAACACTTTATATTGGTAAGTACAGAGCAGTTTGTTGTGTCATCGTTCCCTTGAAGTGTTAACTCATTTCTTCTTCGTTACAAGCCTACGAGATTGCACTGTTAGTACCCTCATTTTAATTCTGAGACACGGTAAGGATTAGTGACTTAACCAGAGGGTCATAGGGTTGAATATTAAGTATAGAACAAGAATTCTAATCCAGGCAGTCAGGTTCTTAAGTCCATGCTCTTAACCATTATGCCTTATTATTGCCTCAGTAAATACTTGTTGCCTAGTTGAATTTTAAAAAATCACACTTAGGAAATGTCGAATTGCATCTCCTTTAATATTTAATTGAATCATTTGTCTTCTGGAAACTATTACTGTATTAGATAATACTAAAATCTATGGGTAAAAGTGTGGTAGTGTCAAATTTTTCTGTTGACTGTTTTAACATTTTTATAAAGTCACTTTGCCCTACACCTGAAACTAACACATTATAAATCAACTGTATTTCAATAAAAAAAGAAACTATAGAAACTTTTTCTCTGAATTTTTAAAATGTTGGCTGCATGCATTTAATACATGTAATCTAGGGTTTCTTAAAGACAATAATTTGTAACTCTCCACCCTAAATTTCATTTTCACTAACTTTATTGTTATGATTAAGTCCCATTTCATTAAATGAAGGAACCTGGCAAATGTTCCAAATAGAATTTGTATTTGGATCCCAGAGTCTCAGCATTTTTGGTTCGATTTCTGGGCTGAAGGCTTTTAGAATACTCCGAAGGGAAAGAAAATGGTATTGCCTCCTTCTCACCATTTAATATTGATCCTTCTTCCCTAATTAGAAAAAAAATTGACATCTTGCAGAAATGATTGATTCAGTGTATGATAACAAAAGATCAAGAAGTTAAATTGAGAATTGAAGATTATTCCTAGAGGAAAGGAATAGCCCATTATGTTTTTAGAAAAATCAATTCTTTTCCTTCGTATATCCTGAAAACTAATGCTGCTTTTTAGATTCCTCTGGCTGTATTTTTTCTTAACAGTGTTATACATCTACTTTAGACATTTTTGCTTATTGATAATGAAAGTTAAATCTCTATGTGTGCGTACCTTTTTGAATATTTTGTCCCTTTTTTGAGGTCCTGTTCTAGTCATATCTTTATAGAATTAATCATTGTTTTTCAAAATGTATATTGTGGTACCTCATAAATTTGGTGAAAGCAGCATTTGACTTGGTATTTCTAATCTATATTGCTCTTATCATCAAAAATAAAACAGTGAAAATAAACATCTTTCTTTTAGGGTTGAGTTTCTGCATCTATAAAAAAGTTAGAATTAAATGATCCTTAGTACTTCTAAAATGTTAGAACTTAATATTATTCATAGATTGAATGTTGTTTCATACTTAGTCATTGTCCTGGGCACACTCCCTCTGCCATTCTGCAACCATTTTACAATGCAGAAAAGGTGGGTAGCTGTTTTGGTTACTTGGTAATAAAAATAATTTTAGAAGGAATTAAGTTTGAAGCTATATGTTAAATTCTATCAAAATGAAATTTACCTATAATTAATGATGCTGTAAATATTTGGACCAGTATTTGGAATTTGAAGAATCTTTATAGTAGTATATAATTTTTAAAACTTAAATATACAGTTTCATCAGTATATCAGTATTTCACTAAATCTAAGATGCTTTCATTGGCTAGAATCTAAGGAAAAAAGAAGACTGCCAGTTAGCAGATATATAATAGAGTCTATGGTATACCCTGATACCAGAGACATTTTGAATTTTCAAGCGCTTTTTTATCCTACTAGTAACTTTGGACCACTCTTCTATTGACTATTTGCTTTTAGCTGGAAACTGGAGTGAGTTGATGTTTCATAAAAATAACAGAGGACCTCTTTCCTTCACTGTCACTAGTAATGGGTTAAAAATAGATTTTATGGTTTTCAGAGAATCCATGCTAATTTTGTATGTTTCTGTCTATCTCTATATAGCATCTCAGGCAAGTAGGAGTGGCTGGAAAGTTTGTTGAGTTTTTTGGAAGTGGAGTTTCACAATTATCTATAGTAGATCGAACTACAATAGCAAACATGTGTCCAGAGTATGGTGCTATCCTCAGCTTTTTCCCTGTTGACAATGTGACATTAAAACATTTAGAACATACAGGTAAGATGTAAGATGACTAGGAAATATTTTACAATAAATTACTACCTTGTACATGTTATTTAATATTCATAATATGATCTTATTTTGAAATAGCAAGTTTGAAATAAACTGCATCAGATGTGCTTAAAGAGTGTTGTATCCTCAAACTAGTCCACTGTGACCCATTACAACAATTTAGAGAAATTATTCAAACTGCTGCTCTTTGCTTCACTTTTTCCCCATAATAATGGATACCTTCACCCTGTTAGTGATCAGACGTTGCAGTTTAATGTAAGTCATGCTTTCCCACATTCACCGTTGTTGTCTTCTACATCCAGGAAGAGAGAAGTCACAAGACAAGATTATTTGAGAACCAGTGCTCTCTCTAAAGAATAAGCAACACTTAATTTTGTGTAAAACAGCATAGGGTTACAGGTTCCAAATTCTTATTGTAGCCTTATTGGCAACTCTGACCACTCTTCTGTTGACCATTTAATATAGAAAATACGTACAAAATGAGAATGTGTTGGTTTTATAAGACCCCTGTTCTTTAAAAGTCAGTCTCTGTATTTTTCAAGAGGTCATTACTAAACTATTGATACTAATCTCTAATCATTAAGTATGTTGGGGAGATATGTTCTAGTATTCAGTTTGGGGGTAGATTATTTTAAGTTTTGAATCAAATGGCAAATGGATGGTTGGTCATTTGAAACCTTGGAGGGAATGGTCCTCATAGAATACAGAGTTTTCTCTAAACTGTTCTTTGGGTTGTAGAGTGGTTTAAGAGAGAAATGCCTCATTCTTCACATTAATATGAGTTAATGTAGTAATGACTATTACTGAGTAACAAATTGTCCTAAAACTAGTGGCTTAAAACAGCAATGATCATTTATTGCTATACAGTTTCAGTGGATCAGTAATTCAGACAGGGCACAGCCAGGATGGCTTGTCTCTGCTTCATGATGTCTGGAGCCTCAGCTGTAAGACTTAAAAAGCCAGGGCCAGGAATCCTGAAGGCTTGTTCACGTGCATGTCTGGCTGTGAATGCTAGCTGTCAGCTGGGAACTTGGCCCGGACTGTCAGCCAGAACACCCATATGTGGTTTCTGCATGTAATCTGGGCTTTCTCTCATGGTGACTTTTCAAGGGTTAGTAACCCGAGAGAGGAGGGTTGGGGGAGAGAGAGAGGGTGCATTAGGCTGCTAGAAATCACATTGCCTGCATTTGGGGAATGAACATATTTTCTTCCTCTGTCACATTGTAAGAGAACATATATCTTGGGATATAAATTGTTGTGGCAGTAATTGGCAAATATAATCTACCACAGTTACTTTTCATCAGGCTTACGGATAACTACCAAAATGTTTAATCGGAAGCTTTTATTCTTAACATCTAAATTATTTTAACTTTTGGAAGATGTTGTTAAATCTCTCTGCTCTTTAAAACTATTCTTTCATTTACTTGATTTCATTTTGACTGGTACACTAGTGTTGTTTGTTGTTTAGGGAAAGTAATGAATTTCATCTTTCATGGTGGTTAGTAAGTAATTTATTAGGTTCAATTTCATTACTGGTTTTTCTCTTGCAAACGATATTTTTGTGAGTATTATATAACTGGCTCAGTGTTTTTTACCTTGTCTGTGATGAGCAGCTCTTTTTAAAAAATATTTATTTGGCTGTGCTGGATCTTAGTTACAGCATGCAGGATCTTGAGTTGCAGCGTGTGGGATCTAGTTCCCTGACCAGGGATCAAACCTGGGCCCCCTACATCGGGAGCACAGAGTTTTAGCTACTGGACCACCAAAGTGATTGAGTAACTTTTAAAAGGGGGTTCTGGTATGTATTTTATAAAGTAGAGTTTTTATGAAGAGCAAAATTTTTGCTATTGTTATTATCAATTTATAATATCAATATTGTAATTGTAATATTATAAATTTGTAAAGAAATCTTTTCTGAGTGCTTAGTTATGAGTAACATCTGTTTCTTACTCATTGAAGTTCAGCATCCTTATTCCCAAAGATTCAGAAATTCCTGACAGGATGTTTGTTGTTTTAATCATCTTTTTAGGTTTTGACAAAGCCAAACTCGAGTCAATGGAAGCATACCTTAAAGCTGTGAAATTGTTTCGAAATGAGCAAGATAATTTAGGAGAACCTGAATATTCCCAGGTATCTACAAAATAACCCACCTAATAGTAGTTAAGACTGTAAATTCTAGAGCCTGTCCTCCTGGGTTTGAATCCCAGCTCTAAGACTTACCAGCTATGCAACCCTGGGTACTTTTTTAGCTTCTTTGCCTCAGTTCCTCATCTCTGAAATATGAGGATAGTATCTGCCTCAGGATTTTTAAGAGGTTAAATGCAAATTCATTATAACAGTTTTAAGAACATAGTAAGTACTCAATAAATGATAACAATTATTATCTAATAAGAAGATAGTTATGTAGCCTTTAATGTTAAATATATCTTTATAGTCTAAGCAAATGTTTCTCTGTTGGAAACTTCTATTGAGGTAGGTAGAATTTACTTGCAGGAAAGTTTTAATAAAATTCACTTTCTAAAAGTGTGTCAGGGATCTAAATCAGGTTGGTGTTATCATTGGTATGGTTAACTATTAAGCTCTTTTTTGTTGGGAAATCCATTTTCTCTCTTAGCTTTAATTTCTTCATAGCTTGTGTCCCTGCTTCCTAGCTTGTATCTATTAAATTGTATGATTATTTGCCTGTCTTTCTGTTGCCAGAATACAAGTAGGCTCCATGAGGACAGGAACGTCACCTGTTTTGTTTGGCACTCTATCCCTAGCTCCTAAAAAAATGCCTGGCACATAAATGCCGGATGTTCAGTAACAGGTGAATTAGTGAATATATATAGATATATTGAATGCTGGATAGAACCCATCGGAATTGAATTTGTGGGACATTTGGGTAAATCTTTGAACTTCTTTGATTATTTTCTGGTCCCTTTCTGCTCTGTTTATTGAATCTAGTGCTTTGTCCACATTTTTTTTAGAGAGATAATTAAAGGAAAAATTTTGGTGGTATAGTGAAATGGGATAAATTTGCCTATTAAAAAACTTGAGCATATTATAAGAAATAGAATTAAAATTCATCAGAATGTTCATTTCAAGAGAAATTCACATACTAAAGGCACAGACTAGGATCACCTGGGTTGGTGAAACAAAGGTGTAAAAAAAGCAGATGTTTCAGTTGTGATGAACCAGAATAAACAGGGCTGTTAAATAATGATGAAAGCCATGGTGAAGAGAAATTTAATTTGAATTTATTATACCAAATGAAATGTATATTGGAAAATGGTAGAAATACCAGGAGAAATTAAACAGAAACCTAGCTGGGAGGTGGGATTTTTATAAAATATGACTTTAAAAAAAAAAAAAAAAAGGAATAAAAGGATGGTCTGCAGGGGCCTGGCTAGCTAGATGCATTAGAACCAGGATTAGCAAACCCCCTTTTCTGCTATGTCCC
Organism: Bubalus kerabau; assembly: GCF_029407905.1. Classification (NCBI taxonomy): domain Eukaryota; kingdom Metazoa; phylum Chordata; class Mammalia; order Artiodactyla; family Bovidae; genus Bubalus; species Bubalus kerabau. Next base: position 31,459,671 of record NC_073642.1, read on the forward strand.
CCCAGACCCCTCTGTAGACCAGACTTAACATCATGCAAGCTGAGAACAGAAAAATGTTTACCAAGGCTACCCATGTTATCACAGAGTAGGCAAAGGGCGAATTTGGACATCAGAAGCAATAAAGTGACAGCTGGCACAAGCATCTACTTTTATCACCAGGCATCTGTGAAGACAGTCTTACCTTTGTCGGGGGAAAAACATTTGAGAAACAAAATGTTTTATGTAGACTATACAGTTGGTGTTGTGGTAGTTTGCGTACTGGTCTAGTCTTTTAGCAAATTTTTATACGTTTCATAAATTAGGTTTTAATGTATTTATTTCTTGGGAGTGTATGTCATCATTGAAAGATTACATTAAAACGAATATGAATATACTCATTCTGCATCAGAAAGTAGCACTCAAGTTGGAATCTGTACTTAAGAATTCTAATTCCTTTTCTCCTTCTTCTCTCTCATTTTCTAGGTGATCCAGATTAATCTGAATTCAATAGTTCCATCTGTCAGTGGTCCAAAAAGACCTCAGGATAGAGTTGCTTTGACAGATATGAAAAGTGATTTCCAAGCTTGCTTAAATGAAAAGGTAGATTACCTTATTTGTCAGTACACCTTGTGCTAAGTAAGTAGCCAGGAACTAGCAAGATGATCTATGAACTCAATCTACTGCTATATTTTTACATATTATGGCACACACCAGCAGCTCACTCTTCCTCTGTCCAAAATGTAAGTCAGTCAGACATCTCATGAGATTGTTCCCAGATTCACTGTGAGGACCAGAGGTTGCTTGGGAATATTTAAATAAAAATTTCAGTTAATTAAAAACTGAGTTTCTTAGTCACTATAGCCTCATTTTAAGTTGAATAGCTTCATGTAGCCATGGGTCTTGTATTGGACAGCATAACAATTGAATATTTATATCATCACAGAAAGTTCTGTTGGGCAGCAGTGGTCTAGACTTTCTGTGATTTCCCAGACTAGGAAAAAACTACCGTATTGTTGCAATGACTGTCTTTAAATCTGGTAAAGTAACTGGATGCCAAGTGACCTCTTTGACTTTTGGGGTTTGTACTCTCTGTCTTAAGAATCACGGATTTAATCTTGTCACTTTCTCTATTCTGAGAACTAATAGCCGGCTTTATTTTCAGAGCCTTTTGTAATTTCTTTATTTTCTTCCTTTTTTTTTGGTGGAAAATCTTAAACTTTACAGGAATAAAATAGTGTAATGAATTCCCATGTACCTCCCTTAAACAATTACCATCTTACCTCATCTGTTCTACACACCTGTAGACATAAGGATCTTTTGAAGCAAATCTTCAAGGCCATTTTCAAACAAAGAAAAAATGTTTACCATCTTTTGAGAATTCCTGTTAATTAGAATAAATAAAGAACAGCAAAGCCAAGTAAAACCTGGGTCCTGAGTAGCTGGCTGGACTCACTCAGTAGATAAAAGCTTAGGAGTACCACCAGACTCTTGTCACAATTATTCAAATTCGTGCTTCAACTGAATTATAACTACTGAAAGTCATGGCCTTCAGCATCACTCCCAAATAGTCAGAACTTATCAGATGTCAAGGATCTGCCATATTTTCTACCCATCTTTTTTTTCTATACATATCAAGAATATTTAGTTTATATATTTATGTGCAAATTTGTGTAGGTTGGATTTAAAGGCTTCCAAATTGCAGCTGAAAAGCAAAATGATATCGTCTCTATTCATTATGAAGGAAGTGACTATAAGCTGGCTCACGGATCTGTGGTCATTGCTGCCGTCATCAGTTGTACCAATAATTGCAATCCATCTGTCATGCTTGCTGCAGGTAGGTTGTGGTTTATATCCATACAGTTTTCTGTTATGTTCATATTCTGTTTCTTAGATGAGGCATAAGTATAGGTGTCTTGATTTTGTTTTCTTGAAGATGCTTTTCTTTTTTTATAATTTTTATTTATTCTTTTGGCTGTGCTGGGTCTTCGTTGCTGCGTGTAGACTCTATCTAGTTGCAGTGAGCAGGGACTACTCTAGTTGCAATGCTCAGGCTTCTCACTGCAGTGGCTTCTCTTGTGGAGCATGGTCTCCAGAGCACAGGCTGAGTAGTTGTGGTGCACAGGCTTAGTTGCCCTGCAGCATGTGGAATCTTCCAGGACCAGGGATCAACCCCATGTCTTCTGCATTGGCAGCTGGATTCTTAACCACTGGACCACCAGGGAAGTCCTCTGTGTTTGATTTTGAGAGCCTTTCTGAGGTTTTAATTAGGTCTAAAGGAGGCTAAGATTGATTTATGTTATTAATTATATTTTTATTACAAAGAAGGTAAATTTTCAAAATTGTAACTTAGATATCTGAGTTTTAGGTTATATCTGCTTTTTCTATCAGTTTAGAAGTATATTTAATTAGTAAATCTCTTGATAATCTATTAGACATTTACCATAGCAGTGTGCTAGATTCCACTGAGATATAAAGGAAGTAAAAGATCATTGTCAAGGAATATACATGAAATCAACTATATACATAGAACAGTTCACAAATTTTGTAAAATCAAGTATAATAAATGTTAAATTGCCATTTCTTCATTATGATTATAGCATTTAAAATCGTTCATTTAATGGACCATTAAATCATGATACACGTTAATATCATGTGTACATGATATTATTATATATTCTTCCATTTGTGTGCATGATGCCTTGATATCCAACTATATCTTAACAATGTATAACATAAAGGCACTAGTATATCTACCACAACTTTTGTTTAAATGAAATAAATCAGTAGAATAAAATGGACAGGATAATGACAGTAATTTTGTGAATTTCAGACTTTCACCCTAACCTATATTGGAGGTTACCTGTAAAATGAACCCTTTCTTACTTCATACTTTAATATGAGGGAAAGAGGGAGAGAAACTTTGCCATAATAAATTATTGTTTATTTACTGTTGCAGGCCTTTTGGCTAAAAAAGCTGTTGAAGCTGGTCTACAGGTTAAACCTTACATAAGAACAAGTTTATCTCCAGGCAGTGGGATGGTTACACATTACCTCAGTTCAAGTGGAGTATTACCGTATCTTAGTAAGCTTGGGTAAGTGATGGTTACCACTTTTTAATATTAGTATTCAGCAGTGATTGAAGCTACTTGTTAGGGCTTTTTGTATGCAAAAAGAAGATTGGAAAAAACACTTAGGGTTCTACTTGTTGCCTTGCCATAGCCTGAAAATCCTTGAGGCTGTATCATGCAGCATTTACTGGGTGTATTTAGTCAACAAGGCAGTGTGTTAGCTACAGAGAAGTAGATGTGATCTCTAGTTTAAGGATAGAAACACAAGACAGACAAGTAAAGCCAAGTAACAATGACAGGATAAGGGATGGTAACAGTACTGCATGATTTCTGTGAGTCATGTAGATCAGTTTTCAGAACTGAGTGAAATCTAATAGGTTGCATTATTAATGAGTAAATTGTCTTAATTGTGGTTTTGTGAGATTATTTGATCCATTAAGCATAGGTTAAGTTGTCCCTGAACATTGGAGAAAATAACTTTTCTTATATTTCTTAAGCACTTCAAAAAAATAATTGATGCTAGCAATGTTTTCACTGGGTATCAAGAAACATATTGTCTTACATAAATCAATTCTTTTGCAAAACTGATAGGGTTTTAGGTTTTTTTCTTTGTTTAGAAGAGTAGCTGGAAGTAATTTTGAGGATTATACATACAGTTTTTCAGTTATTGGTGCAAATGTAATTGCAGTTTTTACATTGTTGAAATTTGCCATTCGATATTGGAATACATTCTTAAATAAATATGGTTATGTTATACATCATTTAATGTGCATTTCTTGCTTCATTTTTTTTCTAATGACTTGTACTTGCTGTTTATATTTATTTTGGACTGTGGAAATGATGTTAGACAAAAAGCAAATTCAAATGATTTTCTTATTCGAATTCAAAATGGATTATAGAGCAGTGGAGACAGCTCTCAATATCAACAATGCATTTGGCCCAGTAACTGCTAATGAACATACAGTGGAGTGATAGTTCAAGAAGTTTTGTAAAGGAGACAAGAGCCTTGAAGATGAGGAACAGAAGTTGATAGTGACCAACTGAGTGCAAGTCATCAGAGCTGATCCTCTTACAACTACACCAGAAGTTGCCAAAAAAATCAGCATCGACCATTGTACAGTCATTGAGCATTTTAAGCAAGTTGGAAAGGTGATAAAGCTAGGCTAAGTGGGTACCTCATGCTGCTGCTGCTGCTAAGTCGCTTCAGTCGTGTCCAACTCTGTACGACCCCATAGACGCAGCCCACCAGGCCCTGCCATCCCTGGGATTCTCCAGGCAAGAACACTGGAGTGGGTTGCCATTTCCTTCTCCAATGCGTGAAAGTGAAGTTGCTCAGTCGTGTCCGACTCTTAGCGACCCCATGGACTGCAGCCCACCAGGCTCCTCCGTCCATGGGATTTTCCAGGCAAGAGTACTGGAGTGGGGTGCCATTGCCTTCTCCTGGGTACCTCATGAGCTGACTGCAAATCAAAAATATTGTCATTTTGAAGGTCATCTTCTCTTATTCTACACAACAGCGAACCATTTCTCGATTGGATTATGACGTGTGACGAAAAGTGGATTTTATACGATAGCCAGTGACACCCAGCTCAGTGGTTGGACCAAGAAGAAGCTCCAAAGCTCTTTCCAAAGCCAAATTTGCACTGGAAAAAAAGATCATGGTCACTAGTGGTCTGCTGCCCATCATATCCACTACAGCTTGCTGAATCTTGGTGAAACCATTACATCAGAGAAGTATGCTCAGCAAATCAATAAGATGTACTGAAAACTGCAACGCCTGCAGCTGGCATTGGTCAACAGAAGAGGCCCAATTCTCCACAACAACATCCTGTCACATGCTTCAAAAGTTGAGCCAATAGGATTATGAAGTTTTGCCTCATCAGCCATTTTCACCTGACCTCTTGCCAACTGACTGCCACTTCTTCAAACATCTTGACAACTTTTTACAGGGAAAATGCTTCCAGTTCGTCAAATCCTGAAACATGGATTTTTACCCTGCAGGAATAAGCCAACTTATTTCTCATAGGCAAAAATATGTTGGTATAATTGTTCCTGTTTTGATTTTAATAAAGATGTGTTTAAGCCTAGTTGTAATGATTTAAAATTCACAGTCTGAAACTGCAGTTACTTTTGCGCCAACCTAATATCATCGTGGAATTTTTGTCAGGGACTTTCCTTGGGTTTAGTTGGTTGAGAATTAGAAAATCACTCCTATCAGAGTACCCAATTTCAGTGCCTCTTTGGGTCCTTTGGTCAAATTTTTGCAGCCAGGTTCTCTTGATATTTGACAGTTAAACCTCTTTGTAGGGAAGTATAATATTCATTTTTTGAATGGTCACGTTATATTCCTAGCAGGTAATATTTGAGGAATTTTCTTGTGTAGTGTGATAAGTTCTGTGTCAGATTTAGTTAACCAAATCTAACTAGGGCGAGTCCTAAGTATCAGCTCTTTAGAAGTTTGCATTCAGTACAGACAGCATGCCTGAGTCTGATTTGATTATTCAGGAGCTCTGAAATGAACATGTTGATGAAGGTTCATGTGTTGTTAATATTCTCTTCAACAATCTTATTATAGTGATGCAAATGAAAGATAAGACTGGTCCTTTCTTTACCAGAAAATGTTGTGATTTTTCTATCCAGTCACATTGTATTTTTTGAAATGCAGATTTGAAATCATTGGCTATGGATGTTCAACATGTGTGGGAAATACAGCACCCTTATCAGAAGCAGTTTTAAGTGCAGTAAAACAGGTAAACTATGTGGATCACTAGGACATCCAAATGGTTTTCCTTAACTATATTTCACTGTTAAATTATCACATATACATATTGCTGTATTTATATTTCTATAGTCTTTGCATCTCTTGAGAAAAGTAACTTATCAATCATAAAATGATTCTTTGAAATCATTTTTAGATCCTTGAAATAATTCCTTCCTAGTTTACAGGACTGATGGTTCTGTGCCTAATAATTAGAAATATACTTTTGGTTATCTTTTCCTCAGAAATATAATATTTTGAGATTGCTTATATGTGAGTATCCACATTTGTACCATCTCTTGAATATATTTATTTGTGTGTGTGTTTTTCTTTTTTAGGGTGATTTGGTTACTTGTGGGGTTTTATCTGGAAATAAAAATTTTGAAGGTCGTCTTTGTGATTGTGTTCGTGCCAATTATCTTGCCTCTCCACCCTTAGTGGTAGCTTATGCCATAGCAGGCACAGTGAATATAGATTTCCAGACAGAGCCTTTAGGTATGTTTTCCTTTGTATGTATGCATATATACCCTGCACATACTTTTTTCCCCAAAAGTTATATTTTTGAAATGTTTCCTAGACCATTCATTCTTTGAACTATTTTAAGAAATCTTATCACAATGCATGCATTATTAATTTTTGATTCATATGAAGAATATAAAATGTACAAGTAATCAGTTTTTTTAGCTGTTTATGCCTGAAGCACTCTGTTGAATAATATACTTGGTTTCTATATGTCTGAAAAGATGTGAACATTTTGATGTAATTACTTTTTATACTGAATTTCACATTAAAAAATTTTAACCAGGTACTGACCCTACTGGCAAGAACATTTACCTGCATGATATTTGGCCTAGTCGAGAAGAAGTTCATCAGATAGAGGAAGAACATGTTGTATTATCCATGTTTAAAGCATTAAAAGAGAAGATAGAGGTAAGACTCACTTGTTTCTTAAATAGTTTAGTGAAGTGGCTGCTGCTGCTGCTAAGTCACATCAGTCGTGTCTGACTCTGTGCAACCCCACAGATGGCAGCCCAACAGGCTCCTCTGTCCCTGGGGTTCTCCAGGCAAGAATACTGGAGTGGGTTGCCATTTCCTTCTCCAGTGCATGAAAGTGAAAAGTGAAAGTGAAATCGCTCAGTTGTGTCTGACTCTTAGCGACCCCATGGACTGTAGTCTTCCAGGCTCCTCCATTCATGGGATTCTCTAGGCAAGAGTACTGGAGTGGGTTGCCATTGCCTTCTCCGTAGTGAAGTGGCAGTGTGTGTTTATTTTATGCATCTTTCTGAATAGGATCAAAATTAAAATTATATTATTTTGAATACACAGTTTTTAATGAATGATGGTCATTTTGTATCTGAAATCTCTAATATCTAAGAGACTTAGAGTATCAGAATTGATTTTATTTACTTATGAGAAATGTATCAACCATTTATATTTGGCATCCTGAACATGGACACACTTCATAGAAACTGCCCTTGTTTATTGTTCCCATTTACATGATTCAAAATTCAAAAGAAATACAAGCAGACAGTGAAGTCTCCTCCCACCCATTCCTTAGCCATCTCGTTTACCTCCTTAAAGGCAACAAGTTTATGTCAGTTTCTCAAGCATTGTTTCAGAGATGTTTTGTGTATCTACGAGCAAATACATATGTTCATACTTTTTAAAAAGAACTTAGAATATAAATATGAGAGCAAAAATGATATTTAGTCAGTTAACAAATATTTATTGAGCCCCTACTATGTGCCAGGCACTTTTCTAGCTGTTTGCAGTGTATCAGTGAAGAAAACACAAAGTTCTGAAGGGGAGAGGCAGGTAATAAACTGTAGACAGAATAATTAGGTAAATAATACAGTATGTTAGAAAGTAATCAGTGCTGCAGAGAATTAAAGAGCAGGGTAAAAAGAACCAATTGTGTAAAATTCAGAAAGTAGATTGCAGTTTTTTATAGGATAGTTGAAAACATGGTATTGGAGCAAAGTTTTTAAGAGGTAAACAGTTAGTCATATATCTAAACAAAGAATGGGACTAAGCAGATAAAGAGAGGGACCAGTGTAAAAGGCCTTAGGGAGGGAACCGTAGTGAAGGCAGTGTGACTAGAACATAGGAATTAGGAGAGATGGTGATAGGAAATGATGTCCAGATTACATAGGGAATTATAGGCCATTATTAAAATTTAGTCTTTTACTCTGAAGAGAGATGGGTAGTCATTGGAAAGTGTGGAACAGCTGTGTCATAATCAAAAAAGATTGCTGTCTTGAAATTGAAAATATCTTGGGGCAGGAGGGTTGGGTGATGAAAAGGATAGAATCAGGAGAACCTGTTGTATGTAGTAGTCCAAAATAAAAAATGGTAATAGCATGGAACATTTTGGGTAACAAATGGAGGTGGTGAATGGTGAAGTTGTGAATATAGTTTGAAGGCAGGGCTAATAATACAGTGATATAGGACAAATATTTTGAAAAACACAAGTTTTTCTCCATGATAATATTCTTAAAGATTGAAAGTATACCCCCAAAACACACTTAATCTCTTTAGCAACATGTTTAGATCTTTCTAAATTCTTTGGATTTTCTGGAGTTCTCTGAAGTCTTTCACATTCATGTTGTATTGAAATTTATTTCTTTGGGTATTCCTGAAAATCTGATGTGCTGGCATTTGATGAGCAGATTTTATCCATTCTGTCCAAAGATGTCATAATTTTATAGAATGCACCATCTTGGCTTTCTTTGCAAATGGATGAGGCCTGTTTTCTTTTTTTCGTTCTAGCTTAAGTACTGTTTTAATTTTCTTGATTGTTTTCATAACCCTCATTTTCTGACTCCATTTTATCTTTCTTTTGGTTTATCAATGAAAACCATATTCACAGATGGGAAATAAGCGGTGGAATTCTTTAGAAGCACCAGATTCAGTTTTGTTTCCATGGGATTTAAAATCTACTTATATCAGATGTCCTTCATTTTTTGATAAGCTTGTAAGTACTGCTTTACTGTTTAATCTTTAAAAAATTGTTAGGAAGTTGAAAAAACCTCATGAAGAGTTAATCGCCTTCAACATTTTTTACCTTTTAGACCAAAGAGCCAGTTGCACTCCAGCCTATTGAAAATGCCCATGTCTTATTATACCTGGGAGACTCTATCACAACAGATCATATATCACCTGCTGGAAGCATCGCTAGGAGTAGTGCTGCTGCTAAGTATTTGACAAACAGAGGGTATGTGTATATGGTTATAGACTGTTTTTGTTTTATCTTCCTTATTAATTAAGAGACTTTTACTGGGTCATGTTCCTTTATTCAGAAAATTACATGCTATCATGGGTGTCTGATTGTCAGTGTATTTGACCTAAGCAATAACTGGAATACCTGTTGTATTTGCTTTTGCTTGTAACTTTAGAAATTGAAGTTCCTATCTTAAATTGAGCCCTTGTCCTCAAGTAAACAAATGATTGGAAACAAGGTTTTTCTTTTTCAGAGCTACTTTGTTGAAAAGTCGAATTGGTTTCACCTACCAAATAAAGCCTGATGGTTCTAACCATCTTCCATTGTTGGACTGCACAGTTTAAATGTGTATTGGGGGCTATAAAAATATACATGCATAGGCTAGGCTTGATCTTCTTGAGCTGAAAAATTTCACAAGAATAATAAATGTGAATGTAAAAATCGTTTACATAGGATATATAAATCCAAAACTAGAAACATTTTGTTTCATTTCTACATGGTTAATAACATAAGAGTTGCTCCCTCTTCAAAGAATTATTTTGACACCAGAGATAAAGTTTTGGTAAAGGTAGAACTTGTGGTACCACTGCCTGATCAGCTTTTTGATGCCTGAGCTATGCAAACGACAATTTTCATTGAAAATATCTTAATAAAAATCAGTGCTACATTTGACAGCTTGATTTGACATGTAATACGGCATAGCTCTTATTATAATTTCATTAGTCCTATTGTGAAATCTGTGTTTGAATTTCTAGTTAATTGTAGTTTGGTGTGAATTAAAACACTTTTTGGTAGAAATAGCTAATAGCAACTCTGGTGTGATTTAGTGAAAACAAATCAGATTGTTTTACATACGGCTTTTTATATGGTGAGAAATAAAAATTTTCTTTCTCCCAAATATTTTTTAATAGGTTGTAATTTCCATCTTGGTCATAATTGTGATATAGATTCCATCTCCCCCCACCCCCCAAAAAAAGTCAATTTTTATATTTTTTGTAATTGCTGGTATGGATTTCTTAGCATAGTTAATACAGTAGTTGTCAGTTTGAATTTTTATTTTTAAAAGACACTCAAACCCCCCACCACCAATGTTTAAATGCACATCCTGAGGTAAGATATTTAAATTAGAAGAACAGTTGTTGTCTTAACATAAAAGAGGAAATTAAAGATAGATGGAAGTTGCTTGTTTGTTGCTGAGATGCTTGTGCCTAGTTTTCTCTTGTCCTTAAAAGTTCATTTATATAGTGACCAATCCAGTAGCAAAAAACACCCACAGCACACAGATTATGCTGTCTAAATACCAATTCTTAGTACAAGCAACCAGTTCTTCTTGGAGAAATGGTTGATTCCAGATTTGGCACTGGAAAATGTACAAGATGATTCTGTGTCTTAAACCAAGAAAGAGCAAGAGCTATGAAAAACTACCAGGCTTTCTGTCAAAAGGTCTCAGGACCCAGCTTGAAATCTGTCACTGCTCAAAGATGGGATATATTGAGCATCAATAAAGAATAACTGGAGTGGATTGAAACATAATGAATATGTTTAAATCCATGAGTTCATAATGATACTAGAAGAAAAAAAATTAAAAAACACCAAGTTACTTTTGGAAGATGATGAGGAACCATCTCATTATTTAACAATAAAGGCTTTTCTGTATGGAATGTATTTCAGTATAACCAAATCATTGATGAAGGAAAGTTTGTCTTTATAGAGGTTTTTCAGCTTAAAAAATGAAGGAATAATAGAAGTACAACATCATCATTTTGCAGTCCCTAATGCAGTCTAGATGATGATGATCAGTCACTGGTAGCATTTCAGAAAGAAAAGGGGGTATCATGGAAGCAATGGAAGTAAGATCTATAAAGCATCATTGCAAAAATATAAACCCTGACTCTTAGCAGGTCACTAGATTTGACATCTGGTTAACAAGAAATACAGGAGGGAAAACAACATCTGAAATGATAGTGTGGCGATGTAGTCAGTGCAGGCTAGATATAGGAATGTGCTACAAATGACCTAATGTCTTTACATAAAGTATATAAGGGGACAAAGAGGGAGAAGGAACATACAGATTATAAAAAAGTCTTGAGAAAACTGAAGGAATTTATAAAACATACCTGGATCTGATTTGAGCAAACCAACAGCTAAAAAGGAAAACCAGGGAGATTTGAGTATTTACTGGCTAGCTGATACTAAGAAGTTTAGAGGTTTTGTTTATTTGTATCAAGGTAGTATTTTTAAGTCCATATCTTTTAGAGAAACAGACTGAAACATATCCAGTTAAAATGTGATATCTTGATAAAAAAGTGTTTTTTTAAATGTTTGACAGTTAAATAATGTGATTATTTTCCATCTAATAAAAACTAACACTCTTGCAGCCTTACCCCTCGTGAATTCAACTCTTACGGAGCCCGAAGAGGTAACGATGCTGTAATGACAAGAGGCACTTTTGCAAATATCAAGCTTTTTAATAAGTTTATTGGAAAACCAGCTCCCAAAACAATTCATTTTCCATCAGGACAGACGGTAAGGATATATACAGAGTGTTTAAGCAGTTGCTACCTAGATTAAAATTTGTATTAAAATTTTTATGTTTGTTTTAATCTACAGCTGGATGTATTTGAGGCTGCAGAGCTGTACCAGAAGGAAGGTATCCCACTGATTATTTTAGCAGGGAAGAAATATGGTTCAGGAAATTCAAGAGATTGGGCTGCCAAAGGACCATACCTACTGGTATTGCTTCTTAAATTTTATCTTAAAGTTCAAAGAGTTTTAAATATTCCTTTTTGTCAGTAACATTCTATCAAAGTTTATTTTGTTTATTTAGACTTTTTATTTTTATGTCTACTTGGATCTCATTTACAGGGTTTTTTTTTAGGTGATCTTCTATACATTGTACTAGTTGCTTTAAAAAATTTTAGATTTTTTTTATGTATTTTATTATTTATTTTTAGCTGCACTGGATCTTAGTTGTTGTGCATGCTTTTTGCTAGTTGTGGCAAATGGGGGGTACTCTAGTTGCTGTGTGTGGGCTTCTTATTGTGGTGGCTTTTCTTTTTGCAGGACTCTAGGGCTTATGTCAGAGAAGGCAATAGCACCCCACTCCAGTACTCTTGCCTGGAAAATCCCATGGACGGAGGAGCCTTGTAGGCCGCAGTCCATGGGGTCGCTAGGAGTCGGACACGACTGAGTGACTTCACTTTCACTTTTCCCTTTCATGCATTGGAGAAGGAAATGACAGCCCACTCCAGTGTTCTTGCCTGGAGAATCCCTATTGGGTCTATTGGGTCGCACAGAGTCAGACACGACTGCAGCGACTCAGCAGCAGGGCTTATGTAGCTGCAGCATGAGGACTCGAGAGCGTAGGCTCAGCACTGGTGGTGCACAGGCTTTGTTGCCCCGTGGCATGTGGAATCTTCCCAGACCAAGGATTGAACCTGTGTCCCCTGCATTAGCAGGTGGATTCTTAACCATTGAACCTTCAGGGAAGTCCCTAATTGCATCTAGTACTCTGAATTTGATTAAACCTATATCAGTCTTATTTGTGAAAATAAATATAATAGAGGGAAAGGAGATTCTGTCTCAGATTACTGCTTTATAATAATAATTATACCTATTGGTAGTTTTACTTGCCCCTTTTTCATTTAATTTTCTCTGATTTGCTCCATGAAGGGTTAACAGACTTAGAGATAGTCAGCCAAAATTTACTTTTGTTTTCAAATAGAAGATGATGGTCCCTGGCTATCAGCTAAAAGACCTCTCTCTTGAGACCATTTCTTTGTTGAGCAAATAGGGGATCTGCTGGGGAGAATAGTTGTGTGATATGTGCTTTCTGCCATTCCTTATTTGTGTTTCTCTTTACAGTTGTATTTGTGAAAAAGGCTGGTCAAGATACAGCCTTCTTAGCTATCATAATCATACAAATGTCATTTGGTTTTAATCTTTAACCTCTCCCTCCTTAAAATGTGGATACTCTTAAGGAGTTGCAGGAATAAGCCTAATTCTTTCATCTTTGTAAAATAATAATTTTAAGTACCAACATAATTCAGAAATAGTCCAGTTTTGGTTCTTAACCATTGCAGTAAAGCAGTTATCACAATAAAGCAAGTTGCACAAGTTTTTCTGTTTCCCAGTGCATATAAAAATTATGTTTACACTATACTGTGGTCTACTAAGTGTGTAACAGCATTGAATCAAAAAAACTATACATTTAATTAAAAAATACTTTAATGATAACGCTGACCATCATCTGAGCCTTCAGCAAGTCGTTTGGTAACATCAAAGATCACTTATCACAGATCAGTACAACAAATAAAGTAATAATGAAAATATTTGTAGTATAAGAATTATCAAAACGTGACAAAGACAAGTGAGCAGATGCTCTTGGAAAAATGGAACCTGTAGACTTGATTGACATAGAGTTGCCACAAAACTTCAATTTGTAAAAAAAAGAAAAAGAACAACAAAAAAACACTACGGGGAAAGCTCGGTAAGAAGGTGGTATCTCCTGTATCACAAATATTAATTATAAGTTCTCTTTTTCTGGAGTTGTTTAGCACCCCCCCCTTTTTTTTTTAATATTTCAGGCTTTCCTCATATAGTTGTTGATCCTTGGCTGTCTATTCAGTTAGATGTTTAAAAAAAAAAAAAATGATTACAAGCTGAAAAAAATGATTACAAGCTGGGATTGTGGGCTAGGTTTTGTTAGTGGGCCTTACTTGAGAGAGCCCTGTATATCAGTATCTGTAAATATTTTCTCTTGAGGCCATGCAGTTTCTTCATGGAAGGAGACCCACTGAAGAAACAGACTTACTCCTGCCCCGAGTCTGATAATATTCTCACCTGGCCTTCCTGTGAGCCTGGTGTTCCTCCTCAGTGGAGAGCATCCCTGCTCTACAGGGTGGTGCACTCCCAAAGGGTGACACAAAACCTTACTCTGTATGTGTAAAGTACACACATATATATACATAAACAGATACACAGTATCTTTGTGACATTAAATTTTGGGAGGTGGGCAGATAGGAGAAAGATGTGTTTAAAAGGGAAATGTCTTAAAAAAGAAAAAAAGGCTCCTTAGGAGGATAATAATGGAAAAAAGGAGAGATACACAAGTCTTCAGCTTCTTTTCTCCAGAGAATAACCCCCACTCTTGCTGAGTGGGGACTGAGCTGGAGATCTTACTTCGTTTTATAGACTTCTCACTAGTATCCCAGTATTCTGAGAACCTTATGCCTCTGAGCCTCAAGCCATTTCTAGGTTCTTTGTTGCAGAGTGACTCAAACCTTAGATTGGGTATCACTCTAATTTCAGTTTGTCAGTCTGTAGTCTCAACATTCTCTGCTAAGTCAGTCACCCATCTCTGTTTTCTAAATATTTACAGAATTTGCACATCCTGTTTGTTGCTGTGGATTTATACTTCTTTATTCCCTTACTTTAATGGCAGTTTAAGAGGGAGTGTTGATAAACACATATGTTAGATCTACCATAATTAAACAGAAATCCGCTTTAGCCCTTTTTGAGTTTCAAGCAACTGCCCCCAGTTATGGAGAACACTTAGTATGTGATAGGCACTGGCGGTACTTAATCCTGGAGTGGCAGAGGGGCAGTTAGAGTTAAGGAGCTACTTAGAGATACAGGAAAATAATCTGTAAAAGGTTTCTTTAAATACTTTGATATAACATTGACCTTCATATGGGGTAGTGGGTTTGAAGTTTTTACAGAAAAGCCAAAAGTAGAGTTTTTTCCCTTTTAAAATTGTGTAGTAGAATGAAGGAAATAAAATGCATGTTTGTTACAGGGTGTGAAAGCTGTTTTGGCTGAAAGTTATGAAAAAATTCACAAAGATCATTTGATTGGAATTGGCATAGCTCCACTTCAGTTCCTTCCAGGAGAAAGTGCAGATTCCCTGGGCCTCTCTGGCAGAGAAACATTTTCTTTAACATTTCCTGAAGAACTGTCTCCTGGAGTTACATTAAATATAAAGGTATACCTAAATTTCTCAAATATATGATCATGTACAGTACTATATGTTTAACTAGATGGTTGTAAACAGTAATAAACAATGTCTGTAAATTACATATTAATGTCAGCTAGTAAACAAATTGTAGTTTAAGAAGGCTTTATTTTGTTGGTACTTAAACCTGTGTTAATATAGTTGGTCTCTGAAGAAAAGTAGAAAATGTATATACTTAGTCCAGAAAAAAGAAAACATGAACTTCCAGTTACATGTTTCAACTTCCTCTTCCTTGTTATCAGCTCTCTCTGATAATGTAATTTTTAGTCCAGGCATGTACACCACTTCATTAGAAGCCAGAGTTTGAATGTTCATGGTTAGAGTATCACAGACTTTACAACTAAGAAAAAAGGAAAACGAGTAGCAGATATTATATGCAGTGAATATTTGATTTTTAACAAAATGAATATGAGTAATTAGTATAACATCCCTAACTAGTAAGTCAAAATCTGAATGATTTAATACTTTAAATGATAACAGTACTTGTTCTTTAGAATTAGGGATGAAATATTTGTTTTTCTACTTAGCTGTCAAGCTTGTAATTGGGTATCTTATTTGTTTCTCAAGCAAGAGAAATGTTTCTCAGACAGAATATGTGATGAGTATAGTCATTGAATAGGAAGACAAATAGTCTTAACTACTAAGTAACATTACAAGATTTTACCACTCATGTGAGATGTTTTTGTTTGTTTAAAGACAAGCACTGGAAAAGTATTCAGCGTGATTGCTTCGTTTGAAAATGATGTGGAGATAACATTGTACAAACATGGAGGATTATTAAACTTTGTGGCACGGAAATTCTCATAGTATCTACTCACCATGAATACCTTTCATAACTGGTGACTGCAAACAAAGCCTTTTGTGCTGGACCCAGGAATCCTTACCATGGAGCTGCAGATAGTCCCAGTATGCCCACTTATCTCATCCATGGATGTAAATGATGATGAATCAACGTAGTGACTGAAATGAAATCTTGATTTTAAATAATATACGAATGGTGCTAATAACATTGCTAAAATCATTGTGTGAAGTGTGTTGTGGAAGAGGCCTATAAGTAAGGGGGAATATTTTATCAGACCATTTTGTAAATAAAGGCAGAATTTGAACTTGTGTTGAAGATTCTTATATGAATAACCTTCCTGAAGTCTCCTGTTTAGTTTTGCACCTATAAAACTGTATACTGCTGTTTGTTGGTTTAAGAGTAGCGGATGGAAATTTAAGAAGCCAGATAATTCTAAAATTGTGGAAAGTGAAATCTGATTTATAAATGGACTTTGAGATATGTTCATTCCTTTCCAGAATTGAGCTGGACGTAGTGGCATTCTTAGTTTGTAATATAAGCCAGGGTTTTCCTAAGTCTCAGTCAAAGGATAGAACTTGCCCCAGACACAATCATTCTGTCCAATCCAGTCGAGGTTTCCTCCACATCTGAAGATGGACTGTTATAGAATACAGTTGATTGTGCAGCACCATGTATTAGCCGTGAAAATATGTACCACATATGCAGCCCTTATTTTTTCAGTAATTTGCTCCTGTGACCCTGGCAAGTCTCAGATGGCATTATGTTAATTGGATTAGATTACTTTGCTCACTTTATGTGATACTGTAACTTCTATGACCTATATTTTAGGTATCATTAACCAAAATTCCACACTCATTTACAGTTGCTAAGGAGAACTTTATTTAATCATTAAACACTAACATGATTTCCTCTAGATTTTTAAATTTTCCACCCTAAATTATATGGTTGTTCAACCCTAAACATTTTTTAAATGTTGGTTTCTTCTTAATTATATAAATCAATTTCCTGTCATTTTGAATCATCATTTCACCTGGGATGCATGATACTATTAATTATATATGCTTTTGCTGACCGTTAGGATAAAACATTTAAATTATTGCTGTCTGAATACCATATTTTCTCTATATGCATGTTTGTTTACCACATCACATGTTCTGTTAACAAAAAGTTTGGTGACTTTTAAGAAAAGGTTGGATAATTAGTTCCAAAAGTCCTATACCTTTTTTAAAAAATTAAGAAGTTAAAGTTAGCAGGCAGAAGGTTCATTGTAGTGATTTCCGCCCCCCACCCCCACATGGAGATCATCATATGACCTAGTTAAGTTACTGCAATTCAGAATTAGCTTACATTGCACAAAATAAATTGTTTTAAGCTAAAATGCTGAAACTACCAAACCAGTGGGTAAAGACCACTGAGAACTTTGCACATAATCAGTCATACAATCTTTCGAAAATATTCTGTGTTTAGACAATTAGATGGACTAGAGTTTGGTAAAACGATTTCCCTTTTATTTAAAAATTTTATAAGTATTTTCTTTGGTACTTTCAAGTCATATTGTGTTCTTGATATTTTATTATGCTGTGTATTTGTCAGTGCATGTGTTTTTAATTTACATGAAAACATGAATTAAGGTTGGAGAATTTACAAGTTGAAAGTTAAAATATCAGTTATAGGCTTTTGAGGAGATGAGAATCCAGATTGTGTGTGGGGAAAACATCTGTATTATTTCTAAGCCATTCTGTAATACAATGTGTAGCCTGTGGTCAGAGGCCTGGGCATCACCATAAACAGCAGATCCAGGAAATGAAGAGATGATAAAGTTAGCCAGCTATGAATTAAGCATTTACATTTCCAGTCTACCTAGTCCAGTAAAAATACAAGCAGATCTTTATTTCAGGAGAAAAAAAAAGGTTCTCTTAAAATCTCTTGTTAATATACAGTGAACCAAAAAACTTGATAAGCAGTGGCTATCAATTGGGGAGAGACTTGTGGGTGTATGACCCTGAGTGCACCTGTAATTCTTCCTCCAGCCAAATTGTGTTTGCAAAAATGTGGCACCTCTTGGTTTTTATTGTTTTTCATATCTCCTTTATTGACTATATCTGGATAATTTTGTGTTTTTAAAAAAATACACAGATATTGTGGGAAGAAATATAATAGGCCCATGAAATAAGCAAATTAGTGCTATGAACTTAAAAGTGAAATTTCAAAGGTCATGATCAACAACAGCATTTTTGTCATATTTTAAAAAACATTATGCTACATACCATTGCACTATTATATGCCTTTGGTTTTTCTAATTGGTGAAAATGTCATCCAGTCACTGAATGCCATTAATATACCTAAAAAGTTTCGGAGATAGGAGTTGTTATTTCCTATTGTATCTCCAAGCTGACATTGGAATGAGAGGTATTAGAATCCCTTTAGCAAAGTGCTCAGTTTTTCACTGGGAATCAAACTTCATTGGTACTAAAGGACAAAAAGCAGAGCTAAGACCTAAATCAAAATTCTAGTTGCTTACAACTAGGGAAACAGTGTTGTGTGCATTCACCCGCTCAGTGTTCAGTGACAGGATGAGGAGAAATTATTTGACTAATGTTTTTCTATAGTTGAATTAAAAGACATCGTTCTTTTGCCTTTAGGTTTAGGAGAAAGTGCTAAGATACTGGATGTTGACCCTATCTTAGTTTGATTTGGAATACTAAAAGAGAGGGGAAGGAGGTGGACTTAGTCTTCTTTAGTGACTTTTTTCCTGAAGTGTGATAGTGCCGATGTTTATCAGTTTTACACATAGTATGTCATTATGAAACCATATATCTCACTTAAGTAACTATAAATCATTGTCTATTATTTAAAGCCAACAAAACAGTATAACAGTTTTAAGTTCAGTAATGTTAAGTATTGTATAGAAATATATTGGAGGCAAAGTTCAGTTGATGACAATTGTGTATATGTTACTGATGCTGTAAATTATTTTTAATAAAGAAAATTGTATTATCACATATTTGACTCTTGTTATAAAATACTTTGTGATAATTGAAAATAAAATACCGTAACTTAAGAAATAGGATGCCATCCAGAAATTTCTCTTCAAACATGTTATCTAGCTGTTCAGATATGACTTATTCCCAGTATAACTGGTAAATGAGAAGGAAAGCCAAGATAAAGCTTGCAATAGGGATCACCTTGAGGAAACAATTAAGTTGAAGTTGATTCAAAGGTCATTCTAATAGGTACTTTGATTCATAAAATCACATTTTACAGTTGAAGAGACATCTCTCACCCAAAGCAGGATCCTTTGTACAAATAATACCATGTAACTGGGCAATCCTTTCTTGAACATTCAAGAGATGGGAGACTGTCTACTGCACTTGGTAGCCCACTGACTCAGTTTTGATGGTTAAATTTTATTTCAAGCTGAACTCACCTCCTTGTAGCTTATACCTACTGATTCTAGTTCTCCCTAATTTGTCTTTGCCTCTTAAAGTGCTTTAGTACAACTATATATAAAATACAGATTTAATGAATAAGTTAGACCCTCCACAAATTGCTCTGAACATAACCTTCATACTAGAGATCTTTTTTTAATGGTAATTTATGTTAAAGTGAACATTTAGGACTAAATTCATCTCATGCTACAAAGTTGTGTATTACTGGAGGAAAGGGCCTTTTCTTGATAGGTGCAGGATGGAAGTGCCATGTTTGTATGAGCCTCCATGCTTTAGATCTAGCTGATGGTGTCACTTCCTCCTTCCACTGGCTATTCATCAGCACTGATGAAGCACCCATGAAGTGAGTCATCTGGAGCAGGGAACCAGGACCATGAGTCTCTATGATAAATGTTTTGTAAATATGGTCAGCTGCCCATTGATCTAAAAATACTGCCCTTCTCCTCAACAGCAAACTAAATGAGTCAAGTTTGTTAAAACTTGATATTCATAAATTAAAACTGGTACATTATTAGGAGTTTTCTAAGGACTCCAGTATCCTAAGAAATTTGTTTGCTCAGTACCAAGACAGGCACGTGGTGTAGTTTGAATACCCAGAGTTCAAGGAGGCCTAGTGCAACACCAGTGTTGTGCTTTGTTAATTTATGGTTTCCACTTGATGCCAGTTTTTTAATTATAAAATAATTTAGCTTCAGCTTGTTTTGATTTGATGTGAGTTTAGCTCATAAGTTTTCCAAAATATCAGATTATAAAGCTTGTGGTTTATATACTTGAAAAATGGAGCATTTATTGCAGAAGCAGATGTGTGTCTAATCCCCACAAAACTTGCTTGTATACTGACAACTGTGTTGTAAAGTAAAAGTAAAAGTAAAGTAAAGTAAAAACAAAAACAAAAAACAAAAAAACCTGGACTAATAGAATTTTGTGTTCACGTGATGGCACTAGGTTTTAGCATTTTAGACAATGTAGGTATATAGGTGTGTCATAAGACTAGTGGGCCATTTTATAGGATATCGTAATATAAAATCATATATATAATCTCACCCTGCACATTGTTCATTTTGTTTCACTCCAGTTTTTTTCACTGAATTTTTTGAGAGCCACTACCTAAGTGTCCTAGTGGCCAGGTGGAACAGGAAAAAAATTGTTGGTACAACAGTGATAATGACATTTCTTGCCTACCGGATTGGAGCTATCATGGTAGCCAATTTTGGCATTATTAAAAAAAAAAAAAGCATGTATTAAGAGCCTTAGAAATGGTCATTCTCTCATACCCAGTGTATGAATGACCAGTGTATCTTAAAGACTCATAAAGGACGAAAGATTTATGTGTAAGAATATTATTATTAAAGACAAGGAAATCTTGTTTAAAGTGAAAAAGGCAAGTGACAAAATGTATTTCTAAAAAAGGTTCAGTGAGTGGAAAGATGCTTGCCAGAGGAAGTAATTGTGGATCTAGAGTCCCGTCTCCATTTCTCACCATACCTTCCAGATTTGATCTTCATTCCCATCTCTTAATCCTAAGAAAAGTAGAAACAACAAACATTGCGGCACTATTTACAACCGCTAGGATACGGAAGCAACCTAGATGTCCATCTAAAGATGAATGGATAAAGAAGCTGTGGTACATATATACACTGAAATACTACTCAACCATAAAAAGGAATGCATTTGAGTGAGTCCTAATGAGGTGGATGAACCTAGAGCCTATTATACAGAGTGAAGTAAGTCAAAGAGAAAAATTTTGTCTATTAACTCATATATGGAATCTAGAAACATGGTACTGATGAACCTATTTGCAGAGCAGCAGTGCAGATGCACAGAGAGAACAAACATGCACAAGGGTGATGGGGAGGAAGGAGAGGGTGAGATGAATGGAGAGAGGCTCTGTAACAACCTAGAGGGGTGGGAAAGGGTGAAGGAAGGTTCAAGAGGGAGGGGACAATAGGTACACCTATAGCTAATTCATACCAATGTAAGGCAGAAATCAAGCCAATATTGTAAAGCAATTATCCTTCAATTAAAAGTAAAAAAAAAAAAACAAAAAAACCTGGACTAATAGAGGTGGAATAGTGAGAGGGTGGAGAGAATTCAGGATCTGCCTGAGGAAAGAGCATACAGAGATGCCTAAGAGGACCAATGGAGTCAAATTCTGGCTACAGATAATGGAAATCAAATCTTTAACACCCTAAAGGAAAGCAACATAGTAAGAATTCCACCCTGGGGCATAAAAAAGCCCCGGTACTTGAAAGTTAGAACTGAAGCAGATAAGAGGAGATCTCTCAATATGTGGTTGATGGAAGTTTGGGAAACATCAATCAATCAAGGTGACTAAACATGCCGACTATGCTATATCCTGAGGGGGGTGGGGGTTGGGCATAGTGAGAGAGCGAGATGCGCAGGGATTAAAACAGACCGACTTGCAGTAATGAGTGATGTCTAGAATTCTCCTCCAATAAAGAGTGCTCTGTACTATCAGAGAGGTTCTCCTTGGCTGCAGACGTATATGAAACTTGCTACCTGAGCCTGATGCCCTTGACAATTAAGATCTGGCAACTAACCTGGCTGTTAATGCCAGGATTCCCAAGATGGGCTTCTCTGGTGGCTTGAAACGGAAAAGAATGTGCCTGCAATGCGGAGACCTGGCTTCAATCCCAGGTTTGGGAAGATCCTTGGAGAAGGGAATGGCAACCCACTCCAGTATTCTTGCCTGGAGAATTCTATGGACAGAGGAGCCTGGTGGGCTACAGTCGCAAAGAATCCGACACAACTGAGTGACTAACACTTTGATCCGAAGGCAGCGTTCTGATAGTCATGTGGTTTCTGCGCTTCCTCGCAGAGAGAGAATCGACTCCCCAGTTCAGGATTCTGACCCAATTACCAGTTCATTTTCTCAGTGTAAATGAATCACTTATCAGACCAGACCTGAACTGTGGTCATCGCAGCCCCCTGAGGGGCCTGTTAGAGGGGCCTTCACACTTCCTTTACATCTATTATATTGAATTTAATGGCTCGAGAGTAGAAAACTCGGCACCGTACAAGAGCTTAAACTCGAAGTTGGGTGACCAAGTCTGGCTGAGGCTCTGTGCCCTTTTGACTTAAGTTTCCCCATCAGTACAAGGAACGTGTGGATCTATCCTATAACTTAGACAATTTTACGTTCTAACATTACTAACTGCATGCCGGGAGAGCTAGGTCCCATGCAGAACGCTGCCAGGCCAAACTCCCAGGTCCTCAGTCCTCTTGCAGTTCTAGGGGACTGGAGGGGCTCGAGGCCACCTCGGCCACGCTTGCGAAGCCTCTGGCATACGTGTTTCCAACAAAAGGGAGGGAAGGGAGAAAATTGAGGACGCGAATTCTACCCAAACAAGAGAATCCCGAGTGAAGCAGGCCACGACGCCTCCACAGCTTCATGGACTGGGAGGAACGGCAAGATGCCACTCAAGAGCTGAAAGCCTCCAAGGGGCGGGGCGGAATCTCTAAGAGCCAATCAGAAAGAAGAAGTTCAGTTTTTCAGGGAGATAGCCGCGTTCTGACTGGGATGACCGCTGAGAGAAGGCGGGACGGGATTGCAGATCCATCCAAAGCCTGATCTTTGAATTTCTCTATTCGCAGCCTCTTCTGCAGCCCGGAGACTGGGCGGGAATAGCCCCGACCGACCTGGCGGAGCCTCGCCTTCCAAGAGTCTTCGCTTATTGGCGGCGGGGGGGTCTCGAGGAGCCAATCAGAAGTCAGGACTCACGCGCTCGGAGGAGGAGCGGACCCAGACGCGACAAGTTGGGCGCGACTTCCCAGCGGGATCGCAGGACCGCGGTCGCAATCCCCGGCTGCTCGAGAGCGGGATCCACCTCAGGACCTCGGGTCGTTGCGGGTGAGCCGGGTGGGGAAAGCAGAGACAAACCCCAGAACCCTCTGGAGGGGGAGGCCCTGTGAGCAAGGAGGTTCACTGAGAGTCGGGGCCAGGAGTCGTGAGCCTCCGGCCCCTTCAGCGCCTCCAGCCCCTAATCCACCTCACACTCTCTGTTCAGGTGATGAGCAAGTCACCTTCCTCGCTGGATCACACCTACAACCCAGAAGGCTGGGCTGAGATCCCAGAATTGAAGTGTGGCACCTGAGAAGCCATCTGGTCCAACCTGTGCGGCGCCTGGCACTCCCGGCCAGGTGTCTAGTGGATGTTCCCCATTTCTTGGGCTCCACTGGACCTCACTAGCATAATAACACTCTGAACCCGACTAATGTGCCCTCTTCCTCCCTTATTTTCCTGTCTCTTGGGTCAGCAACCCCTTTGCAGCCGCTCTTCTACCACCTGTTCCTTCTCACCCAGAAGGAAAACACTCAGGGCACCCACTGTTGTTGTTTTTGAAAAACTACAGACTCTAGTTCCCTACCGTTCTGTTTCCTGAAACCCTTTGAGGGTTAACTGCCCTCATGAGCCTGTGGAATGAAAGTAACCCTTCTGTCATTAATTCCTCTTGATAGTTAATAATAATCTAGGCTAGAATCTGGGCTGGGGATACGGAGATTTACTGAATATAACCCTTGCTCTCCAACCTTGGAAGGACACAGCAGAAGGAATTACAGGACAAGAAGGGCAGATTTGGAAGACATGCTAAGGTAGAATTTACTAGACTTTGTAAAACTTTGAGAGTGAGGGAGAAGAAAGAATCAAGAATGATTTCTGTTTCTTGTCCGGTATACCTCACACAAAGTGCAGAGTTTAAGGTCCAGTCCCCCAGGTTGTAGGACAAAGGTTTTGAGGTTCTGGCATAAGCCCTGGAGTTGGAAAACATTTGCTTCCTGAGCACTTTCTCAGAAGCCAAGTAAAACACTGTTGGCAGGAAATACAGTGCAACTACCTATAGGATTTGAGTCCCCTTCCTCACCCCCTCCACCCATACAAAAGACATTTGGTTAAGACAGCCATCTCTGTTCAACACATTTCTTTCTCCGTATTTTTTTTTACCTGGGCTTCCCAGGTGGTGCACAAGTGCTGACTTGATCTGTGGCATTAGTTCCATATTTGGAGTATTTGTATACAAAGAAAAAAAATTTTTTAAGCTCAAAAAGAAAGAGCTTTAGAAACAATGTTAGCACTAGAAGGAATTTTTAGGGATAATCTAGTCCAACTCCCTGTTAGAGGAGATGTGAATAGTGCAAAGTTTCAGAGGTTCCCTATAAAATGTCTTATCTCTCCCAGCATAGAAACTATTTTATTCTATTTTTTTTAATGTGATAAAATACACTTAGCCAGCACAACTTTTTGTTACACAGGCTGTCTTTGATGGGTAGAGCTGCCAACATTGCTGTAGAAAACAGAGTGCTTTAAGTAGAGGGTTAACAAACCCCATTCGAGAATGTTACAGGGACATTTTCCAGACTGGAAAGCAGATTGGCCTTCACTAATTGCTTCTAAGTGTCCTTCCAACTGTAAGGATTTCTAATTCATATTGAATTCAAAATTATCCTGATATCTTTAAAGCTTTAGGTGTTGAAAAATTACTCTGGGATTTTGTCTTGAATGTAAAGCTTTAGTTCATATTACATTCTGAATATGGGCCTGACACCTGTTTATAAATCTGCAGAAAGAATGTTAAAATCCCATGTAAAGCCTTAAACCCATATGCAGTGTAACAGGACGTACTGGTTCCCAGAAGTTTCAGGTGCAGAGATTGTTTTAAACTCCATTCAGGCTTTGTCACAGGGTCTTTAGAAAACAAAATCCAAATGACTTAATTTGCTTCTGAAAGCATATGCCCTAGTCAGAAAGTAGATATGGAGAGTGACTGGCAAGAATGCAATAACAGGTGGTGGAAATCTACCAGCAGCGCAGGGGCTATGCAAGTTTAAAGGCAGGAGGAATCACTTAGGTTAGGAGAGTCTGGGAAGGAGACTGGCGTTTGGGGGTTAATCTTATCACAAGTCATCAGGCTATAGCCTTGGAGCTGAATCAGAAACGGGATCATATAGGAGAGTCCTAGTGTACCTCCCTGAATTTTATCCCCTTTCCCTCACTGGACTAAGTTGGACTTTGGCTGTCATAGATCTGAAGTGATTAGACATGAACAGGCATATGGTCGGATTTGGGGAGTTCTAATGCACAAAAGGAAGTCCTAAGACCCACCCATACCACTTGTCCTAGCCAGTCTCTCACAAAGCTTTTCTTTTTTTTTTAAAGTAAAATTTACATTCAGTGAGATTCACAGATCTTATGCTGACTTAAGTTTTAAGCTAAGTTTTGACAAATGTTTACACCCATGTAACCAAAGCCTAGTCAAGATATGGAACATTTTCCTCCCAGAAAGTTCCCTCATGCCACCGTCTTGCCAGAAGCAACAGCTGTGCTAATTTCTATCAACAAGCACTAACTGTTCATGAGATTCTTTTATATAACACTACATCCTTTGAACAGAAATCACATGCAGCCCAAAATGCAACCCATCCCCAAGATGTTGTTAATTATTTACAATTTAGTATGAAGAAAGGATTGGAATAAAGCTATCTTGGGAAAAGGGGGAAGTGAAATTGCAAGGATCTTAAATATTTGGTTCCTAAAGGATATTTAGAAGCCTAACATTGCCTTCCATATATATATGGGCTTTCCTGGTAGCTCAGTGGGTAAAGAATCCACCTACAATGCAGAAGACCCAGGTTTGATCCCTGGGTTGGGAAGATTCCCTGGAGAAGGAAATGGCAACTCACTCCAGTATTCTTGCCTGAAAAATTCCATGGACAGAGGAGCCTGGTGGGCTACAGGCCATGGGGTTGAAGAATTGGACATGACATAGCGACAACCACCACCACCATATATATATGGTGAGTGTATATATACACACACACACACACACACACACACACACTCAGGAAATGTGCAAAATATGTGTAGCAGAGAGTGGCATTATCAAGGGGAAGAAAACAGTCTCCCCCATCCTGTTTATCCAATTCATATTTATAGCTCAATTCAAATCCATCTTCTCAAGAATATCATTAGGCTGTAGTAATTTATCTCTTCTCTGAATTTCTGTCATAGTTTTGGCAGATATTAATTTCATAGGTCATAAACTCAGATGCGCCTTTACTTTCTGTAAGCAATCTTAATTTTTAAGGCCCTGTTCTGCTTAGCAGTAGAAAAATAAATCCAGTATTTATTTATTTGGCTGCCTTGGGTCTTAGTCTTAGTTGCAGTGCATGGGCTCTGACATGTGGGCTCACTAGTTATGGTGCATGGGCTTTCTTGCTGCATAACATGCAGGATCTTATTAATAGATCCCCCACCAGGGATAGAACCCATGTCTCTTGCATTGCAAGACAGATTCTTAACCACTAGACCACCAGGGAAATCCCAGAAAATTTATTCTTCACAATTTAAGGCAAACTCAGTCACTTCATCAAGTTTTTACTCAATTCAGTGTTTTCTTTGGCATTCTATTAGTTTATCAGTTACTGCCTTGTAACTTGTTTTGGGCACCTTTTAAGTTTTTCATTGTTCAGGATATCTGTGACAGTGAGCTAACTTCAGAGCCCTCTAATTGCATTTCCTATCTCCCACAGGGCTTCTCGGGAATGCTTTGCACATCAGCCCACCCTCTGAATTAGGAGCAATAAGCTAGATGATGATACTTGTAACACAGAAAAGTAAGATCACGGTTTTTGAATTTACATTTTAAACCCAACGTGATGGTAATAAAGGGTTAAACCCAAAGGACATACTTAAGAATTAGGAGTCGAGTGCTGAGTTCTCACTGTAACTTTATATATAACTTTGGGCCAGACACTTAACCTCCTAGGACCTACATTCCTCCTTTAAATAAAGTTGATATTGCTGGGAGGGGTGGAGAAACCGATGATACCAAGGTGCTTTCCCGGTGTGCATTCTGTGCCTGGAATCATACATTTAGCTTGTGAGGTGAGTTTAGACATTATTTATGGTACAAGGACTTTTAGTTACTACTTTTTTCAATCTATTTGTGTGGTTTTTTTTTTAGGTTTTTAAATTCAAAAATGGAAAATTTCACATTTATACAAAGAAATATGAAGAATGAATTATTTTAATAAACCACAGTCACTATAAGAGAAAAGGCATGAACAGTGGACTCAGGCAAACCTGATTTGATTTGAGCTCTACAGTTTACTACCTGTGCAAGCTGGGGCAAGTTACTCAATTTTTCTAAGTTTTGGGTTTCTAATCTGTAAATAGGTATGAGAAAATTTACTTCCCAGTTTGTACTGAAAATTAAGTGGGATACTGAATATAGAATGATACAATTCTGCATGTTTATTGTAACATGTAGTAGCTTATTAATATAAGTATTCTGTTAATTGATTTCATTGATTTATTATAATGAGATTAGATGCTTGATAAAGTCCTAACCAGGTCAAGTTTCTTGTCCTTGACCTGTTGCCTGCCCTTACCAAATGTCACTTGACTACCTAATTTTACATTTAAAGGATATATATATTTTTTACATTATGGTTTTGAGCTTGCGAAAACTTGTTTTAGAATTGAATTTTCCTTCCAGAATATCCAAAAGTCACAGTGGTTTAAGCTATTTGTAATTTAGGGCTATTTGTAATCAAAATAAATATATTTACCAATCTATGGTATGTTAAAATATGGATCCTCAAACACTAGATAATAAATACTAAAACAAAAAATTTAAAAGACCCTCTTTACCTTTAATAGAAAGCCTGGAATCTTAGAGAAATAGACATAGAGTAGATGACATCAGGACCAGCTGGCCTACCATGCCTCTTGGAAATTAAAGAACAAAGTTATTGCATAAATACGCAGGGATGAGGCAGGACTATGCTTTTAATCTACTTTTTAAATCTCATTTACTCATTTGAGTTTTTTAACTTTATGAGTGAAAATTCACAAGAGAAGTACCGAATCAGTATTGGGAAACATTATTGGTTTGTCTTAAGAAAACTCTTTTAAGTAAGTATATTCAATATAAGTTCCCTTTCCAGTTTGTTTGTTCGTTTGTTTCCTTAGAAATAATGTCAAGTGGAGATGGTCAGCAATCACAGGCTCTCACCAAGCCCTCTTTCAGTGAGGTACAAGCCTCTGCATTAGTGGAATCAGTGTTTGGGTTAAAAGTTTCCAAGATCCAGCCACTTCCTAGCTATGATGACCAAAACTTCCATGTATGCATTGCAAGAACCAAAGTCACTACAGATGGCCCAAATGAATGTGTCCTCAAAATAAGCAACACTGAATCTAGCAAAACTCCAGACCTGATTGAAGTGCAGACTCATGTCATCATGTTTCTGAGAGCGGCTGGATTTCCAACAGCCTCTGTGTGTCGTACTAAAGGAGACAACATAACCTCTCTCGTGTCTGTAGGTAAGAGACCACCACCAGTCATCGTCTGTCCATGTACATTACTGCATTTTGACTACAAGTAGAAATATCAGGAACAGGTACGTCATTCCAAGGGTTAAGATGGTTATTTTTTTCAGCAGTTGGGAGAAGCTACAGCATCACCAAAGTGGAAACTGGGGCAGTGGTTAGGGCTGGGATCTGGCGTAACTCTTCTGCCTGCAAAGGATCTGATGGATGAGTAACTAAGGGGATATGTGAAAACTAGGGGAAATTTTATTTTTAATTAGAAAAATAATTAAATAGTTTTATTTATCAGATCAGCTGTGTATTTTGGTGCTGTGATATAGTAGAAAGCACACAGAATCAGGAATTTTAGATCCCAGCTCTGTAATTATGGTTTCAGTTCAGTTCAGTCGCTCAGTTGTGTCCAACTCTTTGCAACCCCATGAATTGTAGCACGCCAGGGCTCCCTGTCTATCACCAACTCCCGGAGTTCACTCAAACTCATGTCCATCTAGTCGGTGATGCCACCCAGCCTTCTCATCCTCTGTCGTCCCCTTCTCCTCCTGCTCCCAATCCCTCCCAGCATCAGAGTCTTTTCCAATGAGTCAACTCTTCGCATGAGGTGGCCAAAGTATTGGAGTTTCAGCTTTAGCATCATTCCTTCCAAAGAACACCCAGGGCTGATCTCCTTTAGAATGGACTGGTTGGATCTCCTTGCAGTCCAAGGGACTCTCAAGAGTCTTCTCCAACACCACAGTTCAAAAGCATCAATTCTTTGGCGCTCAGCCTTCTTCACAGTCCAACTCTCACATCCATACATGACCACTGGAAAAACCATAGCCTTGACTAGCCGGACCTTTGTTGGCAAAGTAATGTCTCTGCTTTTGAATATGCCATCTAGGTTGGTCATAACTTTCCTTTTAAGGAGTAAGCGCCTTTTAATTTCATGGCTGCAGTCACCATCTGCAGTGATTTTGGAGCCCCCCAAAATAAAGTCTGACACTGTTTCCACTGTTTCCCCATCTATTTCCCATGAAGTGATGGGACCAGATGCCATGATCTTAGTTTTCTATGGTTTACATGACTTAAATTCTTAAGGCTATGAGCTCTCATCTGTGAATTTTGGTCCCTTTCAATTCTAAGTGCTAAGATGTATCTCATAGAATTCTCCAAGCAACAGTTTGTCCCTAAATAAGTCTGTGATTCTGAAAGTCATTTCTTTATCACAACTTCCCCCACTGTAAATGTATTAAAAATGTATTTTAAGCATTCATTTGCCAGAGTAGATAATTTACGTTTAGAGTTAAGGCCAGCAGACTTGGGGCTACCGTCATGTTAGAATGTAAATGGCTGGCCCCGGTGTTCTGAAGTCTATCTGTTCTCCTTGCTGGCTTGATCCATCCAGTCCTGCCTCATAGAATTCTGCTGACTTGTCCTGTGTTAGCACCTTTTTGTTTTTTTCTCTTGTTCTGTATTACTCCTTGCTATAATAATTGCAAAGGCAGAATAGCCTCTAATCTTTTTTTTTCCCCAAGAATAGCTGACAGAATATATCTTTCCATACATCTAGATAGCGGCTCTGAAGTCAAAAGCTACTTGGTGAGGCTGCTGACTTACCTCCCAGGAAGACCCATAGCTGAGATTCCCATTGGCCCTCAGCTCTTATATGAAATTGGAAGGCTAGCTGCTAAGTTGGATAAAACACTGGAGGTAAGGTTTGGGATTTTATTTTGTTTATAAGAATTGTTCTTTGTTGGTTTTGATTTATTTTAAATACACCCAGGCTCAGACTCTTTTTATTTGGTGCCTCTTAACATGTATTGGGGTTGGCCAGAAAGTTTTGGTTAGTGAATATGTTGTTCAATACAGTTCTTGGTGAATATGAAAAATTTGACCTTTCTGTATAGGTCTGAATGAATGAATGAAATTCATGAATGAATTTTTTTGGCCAACCCAATCTGATATTAGGAAGAAAATAAGATATTAGATGCATGAATATTGACAGGTTTCTTTTTGCCCAGGTCTGTACTTTATTAGCTTCGTGGCAAGATTACCTACATCTTTAGAAATTCATGATATCCTCTATGCTGCTCACTGAAAACAGTCTGCATTCACAAATTAAAATCCGAAGTTTTCACAAGACATAATCAGCCAGAGCTCTGTATGAAACAAATGGATTGAAATGACTTGTATTAAAAATGTTTTTGTCATATAGAAAAGATACATTGTTGGACAAATATTTTTCCAAACGTACCCACAAAACATCTTCATTTAATGAACAAATGTTCACTGAGAACCCATTCTATGCCAGGAACGGGGGGAACAATAGGGATTCCCCTGTCCTAGAGGAGTGTGTTCCAAGGGATGCACAGACACTTGAAAAAGTAACCGCAGTTTGTATGAGTGAAACACTTGCAATTACTCACTGAATCCTGGCCGGTCTACCTCTCAGATGTCTACAATCCATCTCCTTTCCATTCCTGCCTTGACTATCCCTCCCTGCATTCAGATCTTTTTCACCTTCAGTTTATTTTTTATACCAATCAGAGTTACTTTTTAAAATTACAGATCTGACCATGTCAGTTCCATAATTAAAATCTTTCAGTGGCCTCTCACTGCTTTCAAAGTAAAGGCCAAGGTCCTCAGTGTCTTTCAGACAAGGCCCCGCTGGCCTCGTCCCTGCCTCTGCCCCCTCAGTCTCACTGTCCGTGTCTTCCCTTTCATGCTTCTCTCACCACCAAAGTAGAACTTCTCATCGTCCCCCGAATGTGCCTTTCTCTTTCATGCGTCTCTGCCTTTGTTATCTTCTCAACCGTTAATACCTTTTCCCCTGCTCTGCAAAATTCCTGATTATCCTTCAACACACAACTCAGGAATCACTTCCCTGTGAAATCTTCCCTGGTCCCTTCTTTCTCTTCCCAGGCTGTACAAAGAGGATCACTTCCTGCTCTTTGCTCCATTGGAACTTGTGCATCCATCAACTCACATGATTCCATGGGTTGACTGACTGTGGGTCCCTCTGCTCTTCCTGGTATTAATTGGGGTCACTCATGCAGCTCTGTTTAGCTGCAGTGCTTCAGAGCCTTTCCATGTGTCCTTTTTTCTTCATGTGGTGTCTCATCCTCCAGGATGGTCTTGCGCATCCTTGCAACGTGACTGCTGGCTTCCGAGACAGATTCAAAAAGACAAGCCCCGAGTGGACGACTGCTTATCAAGACTCTACTTGAATCATGTTAGCTTACATTTCATTAGCCAAAGCAAGTGACATATCTAATCCCAAGTAGGAGAAGCTGCACAAGGGCATGCACACCAGGAGGCATGGTTCATAGGAGGCCATTGGGGTAACAGTCTACCATGATGGTATTGTAATTTAGTTGCTTGTACTTCCTGTTACATATGCTACATAAGAAACAATGATCTTCTTAAGAAATTGGTCTACATCTTAATTATTCATTTTTTATCCTTGGTGTCTAGCAGTGTCAAATACATATTAGATATTCAAGGAGGGCTTCATAAAAAGTTTTTAATTTAAAAAAGCTTATGAGCTGATTTTAAAAGTCTTGAATCCATCAGTCAGTCAGAGAAAAGGAGGAAGGGTATTCAGTGAAAGGAAAGAGCATGCAAGAAATCATGGCAGAACAATGACCATGTTCCAGAACCTCTGAATAATTTACTGTGGCTGGAGCATAGGGTTTACACCTGAGAGAGATAGGAGCTGAAGTTGGAAACATAGGGTGGAGTCAGATTATAAAAATATGTTATCATAAAAAGTTTGGACTTTGTCTTATTTTCTTGGACAGTAGGGAGACTTGGAGGCTTTTTAAACAGGAAAAACATTCTAATTTATAGCCCAATTAGTGCCAATATGATGGCTTGATTGGCAGAAAGCCAGAATGGAGGCAGGGACTGCATCTAGGGAGCTAATGCAGTAATCAAGAAAAAGCTGTTTGAGGACTGAAACCAAGAAAAGCTTCAAAATATATTTAGGAGACAGAGCCAACTGAATTTGATGATTGATTTTATGTTAAGGATGGAGGAGAGGAAAGGGCTGAGCAGGACATGGATTCTAACCTGGATCTGCTGGGACAAAACTCCATTCTGAAATAGGTAGGATTCTCCCCTTGTAGCAATCCTGAGTCACCCGCACAGCCTGGAACAAAGGACTGGAGGGATGGGACGGGGAAGAGGATCAGACATGGGTCTAGAAGGTGTTGAGATCTGTGGAAGTTTTTTAAGGCTTCCTGCCATACAGAAAAGCAGATCAGCCTCTATGCATTCCACATGTGCTCCACTAGTGTCTGCTGGGATCAGCTTGCCTACTCCTATTCCTTGATTCTCTCTGTTTTTCTTTTTTCTATCTGGTTGGCGCTTTAGAGAAAAGAGTAAGACAGAGCCTTTAGATGAGTTAAGTGAGAGATGAGACAGGGTCGAGAACACTTTAACAAGAAGCTTTAGGAGGGTTTTTTTTTAATTCTCTCTACCCCAAAAGACTTGATATTTACTGTTTTCTGGGAATAAGGGAAGAAATTCTTTTCTGCTTTATAGTAAAAGTGTGTTTCTTACAGGCAGCATATATATGAATCTTGTTTTTTTTTTTTAAATCCAGTCTGATAATCTGTGCTCTCTAGTTGGGATGTTTAGAGCATTTACATCTACTGTGATTTTTGTATGGTTAGGTTTAAGCCTGTCATCTTGATATCTGCTTTTTTTTGTCACATCAGTTCTTTATTCTCTAATTTGCTTTTTTTTTTTCTGCCTTCTTTTGGCTTGTGTATTTTTTATGATTTCATTTAACCTCCTTTGTGGGCTTATTAGCTATAACTGTTGATTTTAGTGTTAACTTTAGGGTTTATAGACTACATCTTTAACTGATCACGGTCTACCTTCAAGTTTATCACTTCATGTGTGGTATACGTACCTGACATAGTATACTTCTGCTTCTTCCTTCCTGTCCTTATTCTGTTGTTGTCATGCTCAGTTACTCAGTCATGTCTGACCCTTTGTGGCCTCATGGACTGTAGCCCACCAGGATCCTCTGTCCATGGAATTTTCCAGGCAAGAATACTGGAGGGGGGTGCCATTTCCTATCCTAGGGGGATCTTCCTGACCCAGGGATCAAACCCACCTCCCTGTGCCTCTTGCATTGCCAGGTGGACTCTTTGCCACTAGTGCCGCCCAGGAAGCCCTATATCTTTGTTGTCATACTTTTTACTTATATATTGTTATTTTTGTTTAAACTTTCGATTATCTTCTAAGAGATTTAATTAGGAAAAAATTATATATTTGCCTGTGTGGTTCCCTTTTTCAATGCTCTTCATACTTTTTGTTGATCCTTATTATTCCCATCTACCTAAAAGACTTCATTTAACATTCCCTATAGTGTGGGGCTGCTGATAATGAATTTTTTCAGCTTTTGTATATCTTTGTTTCACCTTCATTTTTGAAAGATATTTTCATCGGACATAAACTTTCAGGTTGACTGTCTTTTCCAATGTGCTTTAAACACATGCCACGTGCTTGCTTCGGCAGCACATATACTAAAATTGGAACGATACAGAGAAGATTAGCATGGCCCCTGGGCAAGGATGACACGCAAATTCGTGAAGCGTTCCATATTTTTCTTTCTCTATCTCCTTTATACTTTAATAAAACTTTATTACACACACATACACACAAAAAAAACACATGCCACTACTTTCTTCTTTTGCATTGTTTCTGACAAGAAATCCGCTGTCAGATCGTTCCTCTGAGTTTAATATGTATCTCATGTGTGTGTATGTGTGTGTGTCTTAAGATTGTCTCTGTCTCTACTTTTGAGCAATTTGATCATGATGTTTCCTGTACTTGGTGTTCATTGAGCTTCCTTGAGTGGTGCGGTTAAGTCACTTGGAAGCAGTTTGGTGATTTTCTGTCTTAATATTTCATAGTTTGTGTCTTAATACATCTGAGCTGACTGTGGCTCAGATCATGAACTCCTTATTGCCAAATTCAGACTTAAATGGAAGAAATTAGGGAAAACCACTAGACCATTCAAGTATGACCTAAGTCAAATCCCTTATGATTATACAGTGAAAGTGACAAATAGATTCAAGGGACTAGATCTGATAGATAGAGTGCCTGAAGAACTGTGGATGGAGGTTCGTGACATTGTACAAGACGCTATGATTAAGACCATCCCCAAGAAAAAGAAATTCAAAAAGGCAAAATGGTTGTCTGAGGAGGCCTTACAAATAGCAGAGAAAAGAAGAGACGCTAAAGGCAAAGAAGAAAAGGAAAGAAATACCCATTTGAATGCAGAGTTCCAAAGAATAGCAAGGAGAGATAAGAAAGCCTTCCTCAGTGATCAGTGCAAAGAAGTAGAGGAAAACAATAGAATGGGAAAGACTAGAGATCTCTTGAAGAAAATGAGATACCAAGGGAACATGTTATGCAAAGATGGGCACAACAGAGGACAGAAATGGTATGGACCTAACAGAAGCAGAAGATTTTCAAAAGAGGTGGCAAGAATACACAAAACTATACAAAAAAAGATCTTCATGACCCAGATAACCACAATGGTGTCATCACTCACCTAGAGGCAGACATCCTGGAATGCGAAGTCAAGTGGGCCTTAGGAAACATCATTATGAACAAAGCTAGTGGAGATGGTGGAATTCCAGTTGAGCTAGTTCAAGTCCTAAAAGATGATGCTGTGAAAGTGCTGCACTCAATATACCAGCAAATTTGGAAAATTCAGCAGTGGACAGAGGACTGGAAAATATCTGTTTCATTCTAATCCCAAAGAAAGGCAATGCCAAAGATTGCTCAAACTACCGCACAATTGCACTCATCTCACAGGCTAGCAAAGTAATGCTCAAAACTTCCAGATATTCAAGCTGGATTTAGAAAAGGCAGAGAAACCAGAGATCAAATTGCCAA
The DNA here is from genome assembly GCF_029407905.1 of Bubalus kerabau. NCBI lineage: Eukaryota > Metazoa > Chordata > Mammalia > Artiodactyla > Bovidae > Bubalus > Bubalus kerabau. The sequence continues at coordinate 31,495,203 of NC_073642.1, forward strand.
CATCTGTTGGATCATCGAAAAAGCAAGAGAGTTCCAGAAAAACATCTACTGCTGCTTTATTGACTACACCAAAGCCTTTGTGTGGATCACAACAAACTGTGGAAAATTCTTCAAGAGATGGGAATACCAGATCACCTGACCTGCCTCCTGAGAAATCTGTATGCAGGTCAAGAAGCAACAATTAGAACTGGACATGGAAAAACGACTGGTTCCAAATCTTGAAAGGAGTATGTCAAGGCTGCATATGGTCACCCTGCTTATTTAACTTATATGCATAGTACATCATGAGAAATGCCAGGCTGGAGGAAGCACAAGCTGGAATCAAGATTGCTGGGAGAAATATCAATAACCTCAGATATGCAGATGACACCACCCTTATGGCAGAAAGTGAAGAAGAACTAAAGAGCCTCTTGATGAAAGTGAAAGAGGAGAGTGAAAAAGTTGGCTTAAAGCTCAACCTTCAGAAAACTAAGATCATGGCATCCGGTCCCATCACTTCATGGCAAATAGATGGGGAAACAATGAAAACAGTGAGATAATTTATTTTGGGGGGCTCCAAAATCACTGCAGATGGTGATTGTAGCCATGAAATTAAAAGACACTTACTCCTTGGAAGGAAAGTTATGACCAACCTAGACAGCATAGTAAAAAGCAGAGACATTACTTTGCCAACAAAGGTCCATCTAGTCAAATCAAGGTTTTTCCAGTGGTCATGTATAGATGTGAGAGTTGGACTATAAAGAAAGTTGAGTGCCGAAGAATTGATGCTTTTGAACTGTGGTGTTGGAGAAGACTCTTAAGAGTCCCTTGGACTGCAAGGAGATGCAACCAGTCCATCCTAAAGGAAATCAGTCCTGAATATCCATTGGAAGGACTGATGCTGAAGCTGAAACTCCAATATTTCGGCCACCTGATGAGAAGAACTGACTCATTGGAAAAGACCCTGATGCTGGGAAAGATTGAAGGCAGGAGGAGCAGAGGACAACAGAGGATGAGATGGTTGGATGGCATCACCGACTCTATGGACATGAGTTTGAGTGAGCTCCAGGAGCTGGAGATGGACAGGGAAGCCTGGCATGCTGCAGTCCATGGGGTCACAAGGAGTCAGACACAACTCAGTGACTGAATTTGAACTGAACTTCATACTTTATGGGTGGGACCAGGAATGGGTTTAGTGTAGGACAGTTATTCCCACTATTAATGCAAGATCGTTCTGAGTCTCTACCTAATGTCCCATGAACTGTGAGCCTGATTGGTGGAACAGGCACTATTCCTGACCCTGTGTTGTCCAAGTACTATTCCCTCTAATCTTTCAGGTGGTTCTTTCCCCAGCTTTGAGTAGCTTTCCTCATCCTCTGTACTGATCATACATGTCTGCCAGGTTTCAAGGCAGACATCTACAGATCTCTAGAGTTCTCTCTGTCTCTGTAGCAACCTGTGGCAACTTGCTCTGCCCCCTCAACTCAGTATATATTTAGGAATTGTTTTCAGATATTACTTTTATTTAGAGAAACCTTTGAACTGATTGGAATGCTCAGGAAAGTCTCTCAACCACCCCTATAATAAAATCTATAAAATGAGCTGTTGAAATGAGCATCTGTTCCATAAGAGTTCTTTATCATTGAGCTCTCTTTCTACACTCCCTGTGACCTGTGTTGTTGTGCCTGTTGTGGTTGAGGTTTCAACTTTTACCTCTAAATTCTGAAATGACAATTACAGTTCTAAGAGGAGATAGCACCACACCATTGCTGACAGTGAGTTCTGCTGTGTAGGTGACCGCCTTCTGTTCTGCTGTGCAACTTAAGTTGTCTCATACAGGACAGGAGAGTTCTAGAGGAAACCAAGAGAAGCATTCCTCACTAGGTATTATAATGCATTTTATCATGCTTTATTCCCATTGTTCATGCCCTCATCTAACCTCACCCCAGGGCTTTGCAGGTGGTAAGTTCTTACTTTCTGTACAAACACTAGGAACCATGGAGTCTGCCCAAGATATCATTTAGGTGAAGAATTTTAATCCCATAGGGGTGGCAGAGACTGTGACTGTTCTATTTTGCTGGGGAAGTGGCTGGGACATTGAAGCTTCCAGCAGGTGGGTAAGCTTAGGGGGCCCAGAGTACAAAGAGCGCTGTGGGTGGTCATTGCCAAAATCAAGGCATTCACAAATAAAGACACCAACTGACCTGTACTGGAATTTGGTTGCAGCTTTGTTCACAGACGAGCTGGAGGTTAGTCTCAGGAGACTCATTTAAGTATAAGAAAGAAGAAAATGCTGGGCAGGCTTATAAGTATAGTCACAGGTTTATGGTAGAGGAAACAAGGTGTTTGAGAAATGAGAATTGGGATGAGAGGTAGAGTGAGGAAGGTGACAAGAGGTAGGTTTAGACAGACTAATAAAGGGTAGTGATTAAACTACCAGAAATTCAGGTTGGTGTGGCATCGAGCCAAAACATGGAAAGGCCAGAGAAGTCAAGCACATCAGCTGCAAAGTTCACATTCAACAAACATTTACTGAGAACCTATTATGTATGAAATCTTTATTTACTTCATGTCTTTGTTTTTTTTAATAATTTAAAATTTTTATTTGGTGTTGGTTGTGCTGGGTCTTTGTTGCCGCACTGGCTTTTCTCTCAGCGAGCAGGGGTTACTCTTCATTGCATTGTGCAGGCTTCTCGCAGTGGCCTCTTTTGTTGCGGAGCACAGACTAGAGGGCGCCAGACTTTAGTAGTTGCTGCACGTGGGCTCAGTAGTTATGGTTCCCAGGCTCTAGAGCGCAGGCGCAATAGGTACGGCCAACGGGCTGAGTTGCTGCACAGTATGTGGGATCCTCCTGGATCGGGGATCCAACTCGAGCCTCCTGCATTGGTGGGTGGATTCTTGACCACTGAGCCATCAGGAAAGCCCCTCATGTCTTAGTTTATCAACAGATAAGTATGAGGTTGATATTTTTTAATTTTACTGAAGTATAGTTGATTTATCATGTGTCAATTTCTGCTGTACAGCAAAGTGATTGAGTTATTTATACATACACACACACACACACATACATGTTCTTTTTCATATTCTTTTTCACTATGGTTTCTTAACAGGATATTGAATATAGTTCCCTGTACTCTATAGTAGGACTTCATTGTTTATCCATCCCATATAATAGTTTACATCTGCTAACCCGAGGTTCCCAATCCATCCCTCTCTCATCTCCCCTTCCCCTTGGCAACCACAAGTCTGTTCTCTATGTCTGTGAGTCTGTTTCTGTTTCATAGAGAAGTTCACTTGTACTATATTTTAGATTCCACATATAGGTGATACATATGCTATTTGTCTTTCTCTTTCTGACTTACTTCATTTAGTATGATAATATCTAGGTCCATTTCTGTTGCTGCAAATGGCATTATTTCATTCTTTCTATGGCTGAGTAGTATTCCATTGTATATATATACCACATCTTTATCCATCCCTCTGTTGATGGACATTTAGGTTGCTTCTATATCTTGGCTATTGTAAACAGTGCTGCTATGAACATAGGGGTGCATGTATCTTTTCTAATTATAGTTTTGTCTGGGTATATGTCCAGGAGTGGGATTGCTGGATCATATGCCAACTCTTTAGTTTTGGGGGGAACCTCCATACTGTTTTCTATAATGGCTGTACCAATTTACATTCCCTGTAAGGTTGGTATTGATACTGTTAAGGAAACTAAGATCTGAGATATTAAGTGATAGAGCCAGTTGAAACCCAGCTCTGTCTGGTTGCAAGTACAGACCCCAAGTGTTCTTCCTACTGTTCCATACCAAAGCAGGATGCACCAGGTAACAGTGCTGTCCTTCTAGAAACTGACTCAGTATTCCCTGAGCGGGCCGTTGCTCCATTGGAAACCCAACAAGAGTGTTTACATTTGATTTCTTTAAAAATGAAAGTAGTACTTCTCTGGTGGGCCAGTGGTTAAGACTCTGCCTGCCAGTGCAGGGGATGTGGGTTCGATTCCTGTTCCAGGAAGATTCCACATGCCGTGGGGCAACTAAGCTCATGCGCCACAACTACAGAGCCTGCCCTCTAGAGCCTGTGAGCTGCAACTACAGAGCCCCAGCACCTAGAGCCTGCGCTCCGCAGCAAGAGAAGCCAGCGCAATGAGAAGCCTGAGCATCTCAACTGGAAAGCAGCCCCTGCTGACTGCAACTAGAGAAAGCCCACACGCAGAAACAGAGACCCAGTGCAGCCAGATAAATAAGCTTAAAAAAATTTTAATAGAAAATAAAAGTAATTTGTGCACATGGTAAAAATATCAAGCAGTAATGAAAAGTGTAAGACAAAACTCTTTTCTCTCTACCATCATCTCCATTATTGTTTCCTTTCCAAACCTGCTTTCCAGCAGTCACAGCTCCCAACAGTGTTTTCAGTGCTTACTCTTCAGAATATTTTTGTGGTCTACAGTGACATTTAACACATCAGATGGTCAGGAGATTCAAAACCGTGCCATGTGAGAAAGAATTGAGAGAACTAGAAAGGTTTACTCTGCAGAAGAGACTGAGAGGCAAAGGTGCTGTCTTCAGATGTCTGGAGGACAGTCATGTGGGAGAGTCCTGTTCCCTGTAGCCCCAGAGGTCACAGTGGAACCCATGGTATGGATACTATGGGAGAAGCAGATTTTAGCTCAGCAAAAGGAAGAACACAGAGCCATTTCAATAAGGGTAAAAATGTACCTCCTGCAGGAAGAATTCAAACAAAGGCTACATGACCACTTAACAAAGACATCTTAATGGTAACAGGAGCATAAGGGGGAGGTTATCAGACTCCAGGTCATGAGAATGGGTGTTAAAGTCAATTTAGAGGAACATTTTAAAATAAATAGAATAAAGTAAAAAAAAATCTCAGAATACATCACATTAAAGGTTGTAAGTATTGTCATAGAAACTTTTTTCCTTAGGTATATATGTTGCCTGTATGCAAGGTCGTAATGTAAAACATATTTCACACTGCAGGCCATGGTCAAAAAAATTTGAGAGATACTCCTCTGGGTGGCTATCAAGGTATTTTCAGACACTTACCGTGTGAAAGAGGTCTTGACTGGAGTCAGAAGACCTAGGTCCTCTCTCAGCCCCATAGTGGCAACTAGTCATCTTTCTCTGAGCTCTTCCCCATTTGTTCACTGATGGTCAAAGTCAGTTAGAACTTTAGATAGGGTGGTCAACGCCTAAAGGCCTTTCCAATTCTAGAATTTTCTATGTTAAGAACATTCATCTATTCAGCAGATATTGCTTGAGCACTGCATTCTATATGCTAGGTAATTTCTAAGTATGGGGATACAATAATGAACAAAACAGACCAAAAATAAGCTCCTGCTCCTTGTGGAACTTACATTCTAACAAGAATGGATGGTAAGCTAAGTTAGTGAATCATGTGAAAGTGAAAGTTGCTCAGTCGAGTCCAACTCTTTGCGACCCCATGGACTATATTTCCATGGAATTCTCCAGGCCAGAATACTGGAGTGGGTAGCCTTTCCCTTCTTCAGAGGATCTTCCCAACTCGGGTATCAAACCCAGGTCTCCCGCATGGCAGGCAGATTCTTTACCAACTGAACTATGAATCATGGTAAATATTAGCAATTCATGCTAAGTGCTTACGGAAGAAAAAATAAGCAGAGAAGAGGGATATGAAATATTGGAGAGGACAGATGGAGTGATCAGGGAGTCCTCACCTAGAAGGTGATTTTTGAGTAAAGACTTGGTGGTGACGAAGGTACTAGCCATATGGATTCCTGGGATCCCCAGGTGGAGGGAACAGCAAATACAAAAGGGGTGGGAAAGTGCCTGGAATGTTCCTTGAAAATCAGGGAGGCCAGGGTCAGTGTGGTTGAAGGAGAGTGGAAAAACATTGTCAAAGATGAAGTCAGACAGGGAACCGGGGGCCCAGGGCAGATCTGTTTAGAGCTGCTTCCATTCCTTTGGTAGTCTGCAGATGGTAATCCTACCTTCTCCCACTTATGAGGATGGGCAGTGAGGGGAGGGGAATGTGCTCTCAAAACTATGAGATCCTGGGCAAATATGACATTTTGACCACTTTGTGGATTAAGGTAAATTAAGCAAGTCAGTGACCATGACAGAATGCCAGCCCTCTTCCCAAGGCCCACCTGGCCCACCCTTCAGAGGGTGTAGTCTTCTAGCCCACAGCAGAACTCTCAGCAGTGCTTGTGCTGTCTAAGAGTCTAAGAGTTTCTTTGCTTTTGATTTAGAAATTCCATCACCCAAAGCTAAGTAGTCTTCATCGGGAGAACTTCATCTGGAATCTGAAAAGTGTTCCTCTTCTGGAGAAATACCTCTATGCCTTGGGCCAGAATCGGAATCGAGAGATTGTTGAACAGGTCATTCAGCTGTTCAAGGACGAAGTGATGACCAGTCTAAGTCATTTTAGAGAATGTGAGTACCGCCCCCCCAATCAAGTAAGTGTATTTCTTAATTTTTAAAGTGTCAAATTTCAAACCATCAGAAAAGTATGAAGGTACAACTTAGCTTTATCAATCTTAATCAGTTCAGTTCAGTTGCTCAGTCGTGTCCAACTCTTTGCGACCCCATGAACCGCAGCACACCAGGCCTCCCTGTCCATCACCAACTCCCATAGTTTACCCAAACTCATGTCCATTGAGTTGGTGATGCCATCTAACCATCTCATCCTCTGTCGTCCCCTTCTCCTCCTGTCCTCAATCTTTCCCAGCATTAGGGTCTTTTCAAATGACTTTGTCATATTTGGTCCTATTGCTTTTAAAGAATAATACTTTCATCTCCCTTAAACTTGCTAAATTTGAAGCCCCTCTAAATTTACATGATTCTGCCTCTCCCCTCCCTACTAAATTTGCATACATCTTTTCATATTACTCAGTTGTATCCAACTCTTTGCTACCCCATGGACTATACAGTCCATGTATTCCCCAGGCCAGAATACTGGAGTGGGTAGCCTTTCCCTTCTCCAGGGGATCTTCCCAACCCAGGGATTGAACCCAGGTCTCCCACATTGCAGGCGGCTTCTTTACCAGCTGAGCCACAAGGGAAGCCCTTTAATATTATAACATATGTATTTATAAATTACCTTTATAGTATTTTGCATACTTTCAGACTTTAGATAAATGGCATCACACTGTATATTATCATCCTGCAAACTGATTTTTTATTCAACATTATGTTTTACAGATTGATCCATTTAACAGATGTAGTTCTAGTTCATTTAGTTGATGAGTTTTAACTGCTGAATAATATTCCATTGTGCGTGTGTGTGTGGGTATGTGTACACTCTGATTTGTTTGAATGTAATTTTTGGAGTCTATTCTCTTGTTAATGGATTTTTAGGTGGGTTCCTTTATATATATATATATATATATATATATATATTTAAAGGAAAAAAAATTGAGAGCTACTCCTCTGGATGGCCAACAAGTCACTTTCAGACACTTACTATGTGAAAGAGGTCTGGACTGGAGTCGGGGGTCCTCTCTCAGCCTGATAGTGGCAACTTGTCATTTTTCTCTGAGCTCTTCCCCATTTGTTCATTGATGGTCAAAGTCATTTAGAACTTTAGATAGTGTGGTCAATGTCTAAAGGCCTTTCCAATTCTAGAATTTTCTATATTAAGAGCATTCACCTATTCAGCAGATATTGCTTGAGTAGTGCATTCTATATACCAGGCACTGTTCTTAATGTGGGGATACAGTAGTGAATATATATATATATATATATATATAATGCTGCAATGAGCATGCCAAGGCATATCTCCTTAAGTACATGGGCAACAATTTCTTTGGGGTGTAATGAGCTTTCTGACCCAACATGAAGTACTAGTCAAAGGGGGTGTCTCTTGCAAAGCCAAGGCTAGGCAGTGCACATCCTTTCGTCTTCTGCTTTCTGTATTAGTTGGCTCAGGCTGCCATTAAAAAAACACCAAAGACTAAGGATTATTGCTGTAGCCTCCTAACTGGTCTCCCTGCTCTTGTCTGTCTCCCTACAGTATATAGTCACTTGTGTCTTCCTCCCTGCCTTTTTTTTTTTTTTTTTTGCTTAAAATTACTTCTCTAAGATTATCCATGTTGTTGCATGTGACCATTTATTATTGCATGTGACTGCAGTATTACTGCATTATCGCATGTGACTTTTATTACTGTAGAGCACGTGATTCATAAATATACCACACATTAGCTATTCCTCTCTTCAAAGATATTTGAGTTGTTTGCAGTTCTAGTCTGTTAAGAACAGTGCTCTATGAATCTTCTTGTGTCTCTTGGTATATGTGTTCATGAGTTCTTTGGGTATATGACTTCATGAGCTCAAGGGTAGGATTGCTAGGTCCATGGTTCATGTCCGTATTCAACTTCAGAGATATGCCAAACAATTTTATGACTTTGTACTACTACTAGCAGAGTTTATTCCTCTACAATCTTGGCACCATCAGACTTCCAATCTGATGTGTGTGATGTTTGCTTATTGTGGTTTTTATGTGTAGTTCCCAATTTACTGGCCATTTGGATAAATTATTTTGTGAAGTGCCTATTCAGATCTTTTGCTGGCAAAGTAATATCTCTGCTTTTTAATATGCTGTCTAGGTTGATCATAGCTCTTCTTCCAAGGAGAAAGCATCTTTTAATTTCATGGCTGCAGTCACCATCTGCAGTGATTTTGGAGCCCCCCAAAATTTAAAAAACATTTTTTTCCTTTATAATAGGACTATAATACATCTGGAATTTATTTTTATATACAGTGTGATTTTTCTTAAGGCTGATAAATTTTCTCACCAACGTTTATTGTAAAGCCATGTTTTCCCCTTTATTTTCCAGTGCCAGCTCTATTGTAAATCAAATAGGATTTTGGACTGTATTTTGCTCTATTGGTCTATTTGTCTATCTCTGCACCCATAGCACATTGTGTATCAGCTAGGCTAGGTTATGCTGCAGTAACAAATAACCCCCAAATTCTTGTGGACTTAAATAACAAAGGTTTAGTTCCAACACAAGCTGCAGGTCTTGATTGACTGGGGCTATGTGTATTCTTACTTTGGGATTTAGACTGATAAAACTTTCACCAGCTGGGACATTGGTATGGACAAAGAGAATGTAGCAGATTGTATGCTGAATCTTAAAGCATCTGCCCTGAAGTGATGTCACTTCTGTTACATGTAGTGGCCAAAAAATACCACCCTGCTGCTAACAACTTTTGGAAAACAGGGAACTGACAACCCAGCATGTTCCTGGAAGGAAGATAACTGGAATCTTTGAGCATCCCTAAAAATTACTACACTATCTTAATTTCTTGGACTTTTAAAGTCTTCATATCTGATAAAACATGTCCTTGCATTTTCTTGTTCTTCTTTAAGAGGGTCTTGACTTTTTTTTTGGTCTTTTTTACATTGCCATATCAATTTTGAAATCAGCTTGTCATGTTTAAAGAAAAATTTTGTTGAGATTTTGGCTAGATGTGGACTGAATACATATAATACATATATATATTTGGAGAAAATGTGTGTGTTTATAAGATTGAGTAATCTAATCCATGAACATTGGTCTATCTCTCCATTTATATAGGCCAATAAAAGATATATGTGATAAAAATGTTAGTTATCCTTTTACTGTTGATTTCTACTGTTGCATTATGGTCAGAGAATAGCCTTTGTATCAGTGCTGTCCAGTAGAATTTTCTTCAACAATGGAAATGTTCTGTATCTGTGCTATCTAATATAATAGCTTCTGTGTGGCTACTGAGCACTTGAAATCTGGCTAGTGCAACTAAGGAACTGAACTTTCAATTTTATTTAATCTTAATGAATTTAAAAGGCAACTTATGACCAATGGCTATCATGTGGGGCAGAACAGCTCTATATGATTTCAGTACTTTGAAATTTCTTAACATTTACTTCATAATGAAGCATTTGGTAATTTTTTTAAGTGCTCCCTGTATGCTAAACAGAATTTATTCAGTAGGTGTTGGGTACAAATATGTCCAGTAGGTCAAATCTATTAATCTTGTTGTTTAAATTTTCTATACCGTTGGCTTACCTTTTTGTCTGCTTGCTCTAACAATGATCAAAACAAGTGTGTTTAAAATCTCCCACTCTAACTGTGAATTGCCTATTTTTATTTTTATTTCTGTCAGATTTTGCTTTATATATTTCAAGGCACTGTGCACCTAAAATTAGAATTGTCATCTTATTAGAAAACTGAATCTTTTATCAATATAAAGTATCCTTCTTTATTTATCTTGTTTTTTGCCTTAATATCCACTCCATCTGACATTATATAGCTATCCCATCTTATTTTTTGTTCACTTGATTTTTTTCTCTCTTTCACATTTTTTCTTTTCTTTCTCCCTTCTTTTGAGTGAATTGTTTTTGTGCTAATTATTTTTGTCTTTTTTTCTCTCTCTCCAGAAAATTATATACTTTGAATGATTACCTTATAAAGTCTAACATGCTACTTCAACTTATCAAAGTCTGATACAGGGACCTTAAAATAATTTAATTCCATTTATCTCTTTCTTGACTCATATGCTACTGTTTTAGTAGACTTTCATTCTATATATTTTCACTACCAAAAACATTATTATTTTTGTTTTAGAGTCAAGTTTATTTAGATTTACTTATAAATTCACTGTTTATCTTCCAGCACCCCAAACCTTCTGTCTGGAATCATTTTCTTCCTGCCCAAAATACATCTTTCTGAATTTCCTTTAATGCAGTTCTCTAATGGTAAACTTTCTCTGATTTTGTCTGAAAATGTTTTTATTTGGTCTTCATTCCTGAAGGATATTTTCACAGCCTATAGAATTTTAGATCTCATGGGTTTAGAATTTTAGAATTCGACTGTCTTTTAGCTTCCATCGCTGCTGAGAGGCCAGCTCTCAGTCTGTTGTTTCTCTGAAGATAATGTGTCTTTTTCTCCTTTGAGTTGCTTTTCAGATTTTTTTTTTTTTTTACCTTACTTGGGATTTTCAAACCTGTGTGTGAACATTGTCTTTCATCACTTATAGAAAATTCTTGCCTCTGCATCTTTATCCCTTTTTTTTTCTCCTTTTAAGACTCCAATTAAGCTCATATTACGCCTTCTCATTGAATCCTCTGCGTATATTACCTTCTCTTTTTCTCTGCCCATGCTGCATTTGGATAAGTTTCTATCCTATTCTGTAGTTTATTGAATCTCTTTAGCTATGTCTAATCTCTTAAACCCAACCATTGCGTTCTTAATTTATTCATTGTATTTTTCCATTTTAGAAGTTCTTCTTGACTGCTTTTCTACAGTAACTGCCTTGGGCCATACTCTATATCAGCACACAGGGAAATAAGTTTCCATGAGCAAGAACAAGAAACTGACCATAGACACTAAACCAAAGACTTCAGTAACTTCAGTAACTGGGCACAGGATATATTCACATAGCACCCAGGTTTCGCATTGGGTTTCAAGGCTATATTTCTGTCCTTCTCCCTCCTTGGAACTGCAGTAGTCTAAGCAGTGGGCTGGTAGCAGGTCTGGCCCTGCTTTTATGAGTTACGAGGCCCTCTTCACTGCCTCCAGTTGCACGTGGTGAGCGTGTTTCCCACCCAGCAGGTAGCATTTTAAGTTCCTTCTCTCAAAGGGGAAAGCATAGTGCTGCTCTGGAACACAATAGGCAAGCCTGTGGCTTTATTCCTGCTGACTGCTCACTTGTGCTTGGCATTTCTATTCTGTTTGTAGTGTATAAATCTGTCTTGGTTTTGAGGCTGGCTGTATATCGATTGATTTCTCTTTTTTACTTTTATCATTGATATGTATATTGGGGTTATCAAAGTATGAATTCACTCTGCCATCTTGATCAGAACTCTTTCCTTTTATTAATTCTCAAATTCAGCTACTTCTGTTATTTTATTCCAAGCACTAAGTAGCTGTATCATTTCTTAATAGGCCACTGGACATGTGAAAAAAAGTAATGAAATGAGAGAGGTTTCCACATATACAGATTGCATTCATGAAATACTTTATTTCATTGATTCTAAAATACCGTTTCACTGTACAAATATCAAATTGTTTTATGAACCTCTAGGGAAGAAAAAATATTGTCAGTGAAACTATGACATGCCATCAATCATGATGAATCCCCATATCAGAAACATGTTCAATTCAGTTCAGTTGCTCAGTCGTGTCCAACTCTTTGCAACCCCATGGACTGCAGCACGCCAGGCCTCCCTGTCCATCAGCAACTCCCAGAGTCTACCCAAACTCATGTCCATTGAGTCAGTGATACCATCCAACCATCTCATCCTCTGTTATCCCCTTCTCCTCCTGCCTTCAGTCTTTCCCAGCATCAGGGTCTTTCCCAATGAGTCAGTTCTTCGCATCAGGTGGCCAAAGTATTGGAGTTTCAGCTTCACCATCAGTCCTTCCAATGGATATTCAGGACTGATTTCCTTTAGGCTGGACTAGTTGGATCTCCTTGCAGTCCAAGGGACTCTCAAGAGTCTTTTCCAACTCCACAGTTCAAAAGCATCAATTCTTTGGTGCTCAGCTCTCTTTATAGCCCAACTCTCACATCCATACATGACCACTGGAAAAACCATAGCCTTGACTAGACAGACCTTTGTTGGCAAAGTAATGTCTCTGCTTTTTAATATGCTGTCTAGGTTGGCCATAACTTTCCTTCCAAGGAGTAAGCATCTTTTAATTTCATGGCTGCTGTTACCATCTGCAGTGATTTTGGAGCCAAAAAATATTAAGTGTGCCACTGTTTCCTTTGTTTCCTCATCTATTTGCCATGAAGTGATGGGACCGGATGCCAGGATCTTAGTTTTCTGAATGTTGAGCTTTAAGCCAACTTTTTACTCTCCTCTTTCATTTTCATCTAGAGGCTTTTTAGTTCTTCTTCACTTTCTGCCTTAAGAGTGGTGTCATCTGCATCAGTTCAGTTCAGTCGCTCAGTCGTGCCCAACTCTTTGCGACCCCATGAATCGCAGCACACCAGGCCTCCCTATCCATCACCAACTCCTGGGGTTCACTCAGACTCTCGTCCATCAAGTTGGTGATGCCATCCAGCCATCTCATCCCCTGTCGTCCCCTTCTCCTCCTGCCCCCAATCCCTCCCAGCATCAGAGTCTTTTCCAATGAGTCAACTCTTCGCATGAGGTGGCCAAAGTACTGGAGTTTCAGCTTTAGCATCATTCTTTCCAAAGAACTCCCAGGGCTGATCTCCTTTAGAATGGACTGGTTGGATCTCCTTGCAGTCCAAGGGACTCTCAAGAGTCTTCTCCAACACCACAGTTCAAAAGCATCAATTCTTCGGCGCTCAGCTTTCTTCACAGTCCAACTCTCACATCCATACATGACCACTGGAAAAACCATAGCCTTGACTAGATGGACCTTTGTTGGCAAAGTAATGTCTCTGCTCTTCAATATGCTATCTAGGTCATCTGCATATCTGAGGTTATTGATATTTCTCCCGGCAATCTTGATTCCAGCTTGTGCTTCTTCCAGCCCAGTGTTTCTCATGATGTACTCTGCATATAAGTTAAATAAGCAGGGTGACAATATACAGCCTTGACATACTCCTTTCACTATTTGGAACCAGTCTGTTGTTCCATGTCCAGTTCTAACTGTTGCTTCTTGACCTGCATACAGATTTCTCAAGAGGCAGGTCAGGTGGTCTGGTATTCAAATCTCTTTCAGAATTTTCCACAGTTTGTTGTGATCACACAGTCAAAGGCTTTGGCATAGTCAATAAAGGAGAAATAGATGTTTTTTAGGAACTCTCTTGCTTTTTTGATGATCCAACAGATGTTGGCAATTTGATCTCTGGTTCCTCTGCCTTTTCTAAAACCAGCTTGAACATCTGGAAGTTCATGGTTCATGTATTGCTGAAGCCTGGCTTGGAGAATTTTGAGCATTACTTTAGTAGCGTGTGAGATGAGTGCAATTGTGTGATAGTTTGAGCATTCTTTGGCATTGCCTTTCTTTGGGATTGGAATGAAAACTGACCTTTTCCAGTCCTGTGGCCCAGGTCGTGAAGATCTTTTTTGTATAGTTCTTCTGTGTATTCTTGCCACTTCTTCTTTATATCTTCTGCTTCTGTTAGGTCCACACCATTTCTGTCCTTTGTTGAGCCTATCTTTGCATGAAATGTTCCGTTGGTATCTCTAATTTTCTTGAAGAGATCTCTAGTCTTTCCCATTCTATTGTTTTTCTGTATTTCTTTGCTCTGATCACTGAGGAAGGCTTTCTTATCTCTCTTTGCTATTCTTTGGAACTCTGCATTCAAATGGGTATATCTTTCTTTTTCTCCTTTGCTTTTCACCTCTCTTCTTTTCCAGCTATTTGTAAGGCCTCCTCAGACAGCCATTTTGCTTTTTTGCATTTTTTTATCTTGGGGATGGTCTTGATCCCTGTCTCCTGTACAATGTCACAAACCTCCATCCATAGTTCATCAGGCACTCTATCAGATCTAATCTATTTCTAGATTAAATCTATTTCTTACTTAAATCTATTTCTCACTTCCACTGTATAATCGTAAGGGATTTGATTTAGGTCATACCTGAATGGTCTAGTGGTTTTCCCTAGTTTCTTCAATTTAAGTCTGAATTTGGCAAAAATGAGTTCATGATCTGAGCCACAGTCAGTTCCCGGTCTTGTTTTTGCTGACTGTATAGCGCTTCTCCATCTTTGGCTGCAAAGAATATAATCAATCTGATCTCAAGGTTGACCATCTGGTGATGTCCATGTGTAGAGTCTTCTCTTGTGTTCTTGGAAGAGGATGTTTGCTATGACCAATGCGTTTTCTTGGCAAAACTCTATTAACCTTTGCCCTGCTTCATTCTGTACTCCAAGGCCAAATTCGCCTGTTACTCCAGGTGTTTCTTGACTTCCTACTTTTGCGTTCCAGTCCCCTATGATGAAAAGGAGATCTTTTTTGGGTGTTAGTTCTGAAAGGTCTTGTAGGTCTTCATAGAACCATTCAACTTCAGCTTCTTCAGCATTATTGGTCAGGACTTAGACTTGGATTACCGTGATATTGAATGGTTTGCCTTGGAAATGAACAGAGATCATTCTGTCATTTTTGAGATTGCATCCAGGTACTGCATTTTGGACTCTTTTGTTGACTATGATGGCTACTCCATTTCTTCTAAGGGATTCTTGCCCACCATCATATCAGAAACATGTAGTTTACACTAATATTCATTGCTTCTATAGTCCACCAACTGTGCTACATCACTTAAGCGTGATTTACACAACCCTAAGACTCTGATGCTGGGAGGGATTGGGGGCAAGAGGAGAAGGGGACGACAGAGGATGAGATGGCTGGATGGCATCACTGACTCGATGGACGTGAGTCTCAGTGAACTCTGGGAGTTGGTGAGGGACAGGGAGGCCTGGCGTGCTGCGATTCATGGGGTCGCAAAGAGTCGGACACGACTGAGCGACTGATCTGATCTGAAGTCATAGAGAAGAAATCAGTGTTATATTTAAAAGCTAATATTCTGGACTTTGTATCATGCACTTATTATAAAGTACGTGACAGTGTGCACAGACATCACCATCTCCTCCCAATCCTCACTCAGTGGTTTAAATTAGTGCTTCTCAAACTCTCCATGGTAAAAGACAAGTTTGGGTTTTTCTCCCAACTCCCTGCAGCCTGATACATTTGGCCCTACTGTTCAAGATTAGTTCATGGCTCATACCACACATGATTTACCATGCGAGTATGACAACACCCAAACTGGGCTATACTGTTAATGAGATAAGGCCCCGTCATACTCTTTGATGAAAAATAAAACAGTCTCAATGTCTGTTTTTATTCTCATGCAGACTAATAACAGTTTGTGGGCCAGCACTATCCACAGGCCCCCACTTTGAGTGGTACTGACTTAAAATAACATCATCTATTCCAGTTATCAGAAGACTAGAGAAATTCAGAATTACTTTGTCATCAGAAATTTCTTTTCTAGGTTAAAATAAAGGCACATCTGGTCCATTCTAGGACTCTTTGCTTCTTATAATAACATGAATGTATATATGCATATATCTATATATATTAGACAAGTAAAGGGTAAAGAACTTAAAGATGAAACATTTCATTTTTGATGAATTGATGAAACATTTCAATTTTCATTGGCTCAGAGCCAAAATTAGGTGTTTGCAATGACTACAGTCTCCCTCTTCTGTCCTTGTATTGATGAAAAGCAAAAGCAACCACCAAAATTAACTGCTTTTATCCTTTTCAGAGGAAATTGTTTTATTTCTCAAGAAAAAGAGGGTTTAGCTCTTTATCTCTGATTGCTCATCAAATTATTTGAATGCCCAAACCTGAGAAAGTGGAGAAGGAAATGGCAGACCACTCCAAAATTCTTGCCTGGGAAATCCCACTGACAGAGGAGTCCATGGGGTCGCAGAGTTGGACATGACTTAGTGACACAACCACCATCACCATCTGAGAAAGAGTAATGGAAAGAGAATGAACTAGGGTATTAAACACCTGTTGTTACTTGGCTTAATTTTTCTCCTTTCAGGTATCAATCACGGAGATCTTAACGACCACAACATTTTAATAGTGTCCAGCGAGTCAGCCTTTGGAGATGCCGTATATCAGGTGTCTGGGATTTTAGATTTTGATGACATGAGCTACGGTTACTATGTGTTTGAAGTGGCGATCACCATCATGTACATGATGATTGAAAGCAAGACTCCTATACAAGTAGGAGGCCATGTCCTTGCTGGGTTTGAAAGTGTGGTCCCACTGACTCCTGTGGAGAGAGGTGCTTTGTTTCTACTTGTATGCAGTCGTTTTTGTCAGTCACTTGTCCTAGCTGCATACTCTTGCCAGCTATACCCAGAGAATGAAGAATATCTCATGATTACTGCAAAAACCGGGTGGAAGCACTTACAGCAAATGTTTGACATGGGCCAGAAAGCTGTAGAAGAAATCTGGTTTCAAACTGCCAAGTCCTATGAATCTGGGATCTCCATGTGACTAGATAAAAATTCACATTAACTTGGGTAACAAAGAACCAATAGGACCTAATCTAATTCCATAAAGGGTTTTCCTGCACAGTTAAAGATGAATTGATGAAACATATCAATGCACATGTAACCACTAAGGTCTTCTAATAATTTCATGACCATTTTTTTAACCTAAGAAAGTACTGCATGAGAAAGCATGTCTTTCTATGGGTTTCACTTGCCTTGTGTATCAAACATGCAGAGTGATATTTTGAGTCAAATAATCTCTCAAGATCAATGATTTTTTTTTAACTTTCAAAGGACTATATATGTACAGACATATTCACATATTTTAGATAAGTGAATGCAACATACAGACCTAGTTAACGTATCACCAGTTCTGGGAAGCCTTCTCCCATCTCTTCATTGTTCAGAATCTCTTTGAACTCTGCCTTTTGTACAGCACATCACTTGGTGTCATGGGTGATGGCTGTGTAGTCATCTAGTCTAAGAGCTATTTGAGGGCAGAAACCATGTACATTGTTTTTTTGTCTTTCATCAATTCTTACACTGGTATAGTACCTTTCCCATGGTCTTTAAAAATATTTTCAAATTAATGTATCCTAGAAGAAAGGCTGGAGAAAATAAGGCACACACTAAGAGGCCTCAGGAGAAAACAGATGTAGTATTCATAAGAGAAAGCTTTAACTTGTCTGAGAGGGCAGTTGAAACTGAAACTCCAGAGGCAGATGCCAGCACTCACTGGAACTGCAAGTAAGCAAATAAGACACCCAGACAAGGCCACTAACTCATGAGGTATCTAAATAGTTTTCACGCTGATACCAAGAAAGACCCCAAGCAGATATTTTAAAATCCTGTACCATTTATGTTTCTTTTCATATGAATATATAATATTGGAGAACATAGCTTATGTAAACCTGACTTTATTCATACACTGTATTTCCTTCACTGATTTCTGGTCATGTCTCCCTTAGTGTGATGAACAGTAAATAGTCATTTACTTAGTCGTGTCATTTGTAGCTCTCCATTCTCTGTGGACGACTCAAGTCTAGAACCCTGGCCATTCAAACACCTTTTTAGTAGTTATCTCTTTTGATATATATGAGAATATATATGTAAAACCATTTAACAACCTACCTACAGAGCTATCTATTCTCTCCAAACTAGGTCTCTGAATTTTGTATCACTCATTTGTATCATTCTTATGTTCATCTTTAACTTCTCTGTGCCTCAGTTTCCTTGTCTGTGAAGGTGAAGTAGCACCTATCTTACAGTTCCTGTAACACTTACTTGAAGGAGTAAGTGTGAGGATTTCTTAGCGATTAATGCAAAGTTCTTAGCACAGGGCTTGGCACATATAAAAGACTTAATAAATGTCTACTAAGTGAATGAACTAGGTTACCCAAACTCAGAATACTGGAGTACCTTTCTTTTTGCCTCTCATATTCAGTCAGTGATCTGATACTTAGGAATCAGAATTTTAGATCAGTAAATGACGATCAAATCCATATCCTTCCTGCTGTACTGTTTAGCAGTGTATAATAAAAACCAATATTTATTGAGTATTAAGTATTTAAAAGAAAACTCTTTCTACTCTCAATAATTCTGACTCTAAACATGTGGGGTTTTCCCCTCACATTAAACAATTTGACACTAACTATTTGGAGCCAACAAAGGTCCGTCTAGTCAAGGCTATGGTTTTTCCTGTGGTCATGTATGGATGTGAGAGTTGGACTGTGAAGAAGGCTAAGCACCAAAGAATTGATGCTTTTGAACTGTGGTGCTGGAGAAGACTCTTGAGAGTCCCTTGGACTGCAAGGAGATCCAACCAGTCCATTCTGAAGGAGATCAGCCCTGGGATTTCTTTGGAAGGAATGATGCTAAAGCTGAAACTCCAGTACTTTGGCCACCTCATGCAAAGAGTTGACTCACTGGAAAAGACTCTGATGCTGGGAGGGATTGGGGGCAAGAGAAGGGGACGACAGAGGATGAGATGGCTGGATGGCATCACTGACTCGATGGCCGTGAGTCTGAGTGAACTCCAGGAGATGGTGATGGACAGGGAGGCCTGGCGTGCTGCAATTCATGGGGTCGCAAAGAGTCGGACACGACTGAGCGACTGATCTGATTTGGAGCTAGAGCAGACCCCCCAGGTTAAGGGCCCAGTCCCTCAAAACTGCCTCCACTTCAGATGCTAGCCTCAAGTCCCAAGTTGTGCTTCTGACCAACTGGCTGTAAGTTGGGGGTTCTCATGACCCCCTCGTTGGGTTCTATAATTTGCTAGGACAGCTCACAGAACTCAGGGAAATGCTTACTTATGTTTATTAATTTATTATAAAGGGTATAATAATAAAAGATGAACAGAGGAAGAGCGTATAAGGTGAGGTCCAGGAGGGGCCTAAGCACCGAAGCTCTGTCTGTCTCGAGTTGCAGAGGACCATGCTCCTGGCATGTGGATCTGCTCACCAACCCAGAAGCTCCTGAACCTCTTTGGTTAGGGCTTTTATAGTGACTTCATTATGTAGGTATGGTTGATCAAATCATTGACCACTGGTGGTTAAATCAATCTCCCTCCCCTCCCCCTCCCCAGAAGGCAGGAGTGATGCTGAAAGTTCCAGTCCTCTAGTCCCTTGGTTGGTTCCGTTCATAACCAGCCCCCATCCTTCATGACTCACCTCGTTAGCATAAATTCAGATGTAGCTGAAAGCAGCTTATTATGAATAAAAAAGACACTCCTCTCCCCCTACCACTCAGAAAATTACAAATTTTAAAGGCTTTAAAACAGGGGACAAAGACCAAACATATATTTTATGTTATATCACAGTACTTTACCTGCATTATCTCACTTAATCTCCACTATAAACCCATGAGAGCTTATGATTAATTCCCATTTTCAGATGAGGAAATAGATGCTTAAAAAATTGAAGGAGTTTGCTCCAAGAGAACCAGGTACCCACACCACTTCCTCTTTCCCCCTTCCTCTCCTCCCTGTGGGCTCACCTAACACACACCCTGGGTTAGGACAATCAAATGAGATGATTTACAGAAAAATACTTATGCTTCTCAAATTTAAGGGGTTGTGATTTTTATCTGGTTTGACCATTCAGGAAACTGGGGACTAGAAAAATGAACTAAAACTTGTACTTCACTCCCAGACCACTATTCATTTTCTTACACAGTGAAACTCTTAGGTTTCTGAGAGTTTGAGATTTCCTACTTGTTTGGTCCTCCAGTTAACATGGGTTCTCTTTCCCTGAATTATGAATACAAATATTACTGACCACCCTTTCAATTAAATACGTGCTGCCTTGCATTGCTATTTTACTATTTGGGGTTTGCTGCAGCTTATCTCCAGTCAATCAGTTCAATGTGGCTTATAAACTCTTTGGTGGCATAAACTGAATAATATTTATTTCATTATCTTCAGAACCAAGTTCCCTGCCCAGCCCCTAGCACACCCTTAATAAAGGTCTCTCTGATGAACTGTTATAATGAACGCACATCTACAGGTGCCAGTCTTTGGTTCTTTCCACCAATGAGGAGAAAATCCAGTTCTAGGTTTGGGAATTAATACCATTTGTCCAGCAAAGACTTTACTCTTGCAAGTGTCTTTTCCTGTCCAGGCTTTTAGCCCCTCTCAACTGCAACAGAGCTTTAGTTTCTGGTCTTATTATCCAACCTACATCCTTCATATTAAGGTTTCCTGGTTGGCTCAGACAGTAAAGAATCTGCCTGCATTGCAAGATACCTGGGTTCGATTCTTGGGTCGGGAAGATCCCCTGGAGAAGGGAATGTCCACCCACTCCAGTCTTCTTGCCTGGAGAATTCCGTGGACAGAAGAGCCTGGTGGGCTACATCCTTCATATTAGGTAGGGGCAGATAAAAACTCTAGTTACATTATATTGCTGTGTGACAATTTAACCAAAAACTTAGTGGCTTAAAAGCTCAATAATGTTTTAAATCTTATGGTGTCTTCAGGTCATGAATTCAGACAGGCATTAGGACAGCTTGTCTCTGCTCCACGATGTCTGAGGCCTTAGCTGGGAAAACCTGAATGCTGGGGAAGGTTTCATGGCTGGGGGAGATTCAGTGACAGAGGACTAAAATCATCTGGAGGAATCCTCACTCACAAATCTGGCGGGACACACTGGAACCTCATCTGGGCTGTTGGTGGAACATCTCTCTGTTTGGTCTCTGCTCCCTCACAGCATGGTGCTGGGGTTCCAAGAAACACCTGCCCAAGAGAACAAGACAGGAATATATATTTTATGACCTGCCTTTGAAAGTCATATGATATTACTTCCATTGAAGTCACAAGCCCACCCAGATACAGAGCAAGGGGACACAGAACCTCTCAGTGGGAAGCATCCATGCCACATTGTAGGAGGAACATGTGGGATGGAAGATCGTGAGGCTTCATCATCCTAAAACATCAATTTAATCCTCTTTTCCCACTACCTACAGAGAAAAAATTCTGTCATTGAAAGTGTTCTAAATTTGGCCTAAAATACCTTTCCTCTTTTCCTCCGTTTATTGTCTTCTTCACTCTGGCCAGACAGAACTACTCTGTCAGCCACTTGTTAAACTCATTTTAACTTCTGCCCTTTTATCTCAATGGCTCCCTCTTCTTTTGACCTAATAAATTCTACCTCTCACTTAAAACTCTTAATGCTTAATTCTGCAGGATGAACTAAGGTGGCAGGAATCCTCAGAGATCCCAAAAGTTACACTGCCACCTAAGGATGCTTTCAGAACACCTTCTGGATGTGGCTCTTGCCATCTTGCCTTGGCTCTCCTTCCTATGTGCCTGGGAAGCAGAAATGAATGGAGAGACCTCAAACCACAGCTCATTCCCAAGCTACCTCCTTTTCAAAGCCCAGAACTCTGAATAATAAATTTTTGACCTACATGAAGAGGACAAAGTCCCTACCCTGTGGACCTTTTCTTGGAGAAGACTGTGAGCAAATGACCACACGTTAATTCAGACCTAGTCAATCATCTCCCTTGAAGAAACTTAAAACATAAATAGTAGATAGTTTACATAGGGACTGAAGCCATATTTTAAAAAGTGGTGGAACAGAGAGATGGATAATGAAAACGCAAATAAACATAGTTTCTGTACAGAAGATAACAGGTGTGTATGCTTATGGTAGGTTATTGCTTTAACTAGTTTGGTCAGAGGAATCCTTTCCAATGACGTCAAAGGCAGAGGAGGATACTAAGGTGAAAGTTCTCCCAAAGATGTAAACCTCATGATAATTTGCTTTATATGTATAAAAACACATGTATTAGCAATGAAAGTGGAAAGTATATTCAAGAAGGGAGATAATAAGAGGGAGGGTGAAGGGTGAAATCTGAGGTGCTTGGGCCCATTTTGAGAACAGGGCAGGAAAAGCAAGCAATTAACAGGCAATCCCACACCATTGCCACCAGGGAAGGCAAAGTAAATGTTAAGTTGCTCAGTCGTTTTGTCCAACTCTCTGCGACCCCACAGGCTATGGCCACCAGGCTCCTCTGTCCAGGGAATTCTCCAGGCAAGAATACTGGAGTGGGTTCATATTCCCGTCTCCAGGGGACCTTCCTAACCCAGGGACTGAACCCAGGCCTCCCGCATTGCATTGCAGGAAGATTCTTTACCATCTGAGAAGAAAAGTTATGACCAACCTAGACAGCATATTAAAAAACAGAGACATTACTTTGCCAACAAAGGTCCGTCTAGTCAAAGCTATGGTTTTTCCAGTAGTCATGTATGGATGTGAGAGTTGAACTATAAAGAAAGCTGAGTACTGAAGAATTGATAATTTTGAACTGTGGTGTTGGAGAAGACTCTTGCGAGTCCCTTGGACAGCAAGGAGATCCAACTAGTCCATTCTAAAGGATATCAGTCCTGAATATCCATTGGAAGGACTGATGCTGAAGCTGAAACTCCAATACTTTGGCCACCTGATGAGAAGAACTGACTCATTGCAAAAGACCTTGATGCTGGGAAAGACTGAAGGCGGGAGGAAAAGGCGATGACAGAGGATAAGATGGTTGGATGGCATCACCGATTCAATGGTCATGAGTTTGAGTAAGCTCCTGGAGTTGGTGATGGACAGGGAAGCCGAGCGTGCTGCAGTCCATGAGGGCGAAGAGTCGGACACGACTGAGCGACTGATCTGACTGAACTGACTGAACTGAACACCATTGCTCTGCTGGAGGTTATGACTTTGTGCTGAACCGAAAGTGAAAATGAAAATAGAACGCAAAGCGTGGGAAAGGGTCATGAGCCATAATTCCACTTCCTCCTTGGCCAGCGTCTTCCTGCCCTCCTCCTCGTGTTCTAGTGCCCCTTCGTTGGGCTGAGATCCCTGCCAATGCCTTCGTACCCCAATTCCCCAGCGCCCGTTAGGGCAATAGACTCTCGCTCCGCCCCCCCAGAAGAACTTCCGCGTCCTCGGCTGCCCCACCCCCGACGGATCTGCGCACGCGCGGGGGCCATATTAGCAGCGGATACTCGGGCACTATCGTGTCTTTCCCGTGGAGAAAGGTGCTTGGTGTCGGTCTTCATTCTTCAGCGTCTTCCCTCCGGTGAGCCTTTACCCGTTGCGCACCCTCGGAAGCTTGGCCGCTCTCCCTGCAGGCCGGAGCCGTGAGCGTCGCGGCAGAGCGGGTCCCGGCCTGCAGTGGCCGCCGAGGAGCCGTGGGCACGATGACTCTGCACCGGCTCGTCAGTGACGGACCCGCAGGGGAACTGGCCCCGGCCGGCCTCCATCGGGCTTCCCTGCGCTGAGCGGGCATCGCGGGGCCGGGGACGCTCGGGCGGCGGGGCGGGCGCGGGCCTGGTGGGCAGGACAGAGTGGTAGGGCTGCCTCGGTCCCAGTAAGAGTTCGTATGCGAAAGTGAAGCTGCGGGAGAGGAGGTGCGGGTGACTCGCCTCGGGCGGTTGACCGGCGTGGAGATGAGAAAGTTGTGTTCTCGCGCGAATCAGAAGCCCGGCGGGTCTCCTCTCTGTGCCCTCCTGGCTCTTTGCTTAGGGCCACACTTACCTTTCAGCTGCCTGTTGCAGTACCCTCATAACTGGTTATTCTGCCCCAGTCTTCACCAGCCAGAGCGCTCTTTCTAAAATGCCAGTCAGCTTCTGTGGCTCTTTGGCCCAGCATCATTCCTTGGAGCCCCATTGCTTAAGAGAGAAAATTCACAGTTTTTACCTGGGCATGCGGGCCTTCGGGGCCTGATCCCTGCTTATTTTTCCATTCTTAATTCTCAATATTCCAGGATTTGGGAAGATTGGCTCTGGAAGCCGAAGTTTGGCTTTTCCACCAAGTCACGCTAAGCCCCAATGTTGTCTTCTGTAGAAATAGTAATAATGCCCAAGATTACTGTCCCACTTCTCCTTTTTATGGTTCAGGACCCCGGTATCATCCTCTGGAGAAAGCCTAAGCCTCTTAGCTTGGCATTCAAAGCTCTACATGATCTAGATACTTGTTTAGTTCTTTAGTTTTTTCATATATCTATATATTTTTTAAAATTTTTAATTGGAGGATAATTGCTTAACAATGTTGTATTGGTTTCTGCTGTACAAGTTGTGAATCAGCCATAAGTATGCATATATCCCCTCCCTCTTGAGCCCTTCCTCCCAGCCACTCCCATCCCACCTGCTCCCATCCCACCTTTCTAGGTTGACAGAGCACTAGGCTGAGCTCCCTGTGCTATACAGCAGCTTCCCACTAGTTATCTGTTTTACACATGATGGTGTGTGTATTTCAGTGCTACTCTCAATTCGTCCCAACCTCTTCCTCCTGCCCCCCACTGTGCCCACAAGTCCCTTCTCTACATCTGTGTCTATCCCTGCCCTGCAAATAGGTTCATCTGTACCATTTTCCTAGATTCCTGTATATGTGTTAATATACAATATTTGTTTTTCACTATGTGACTCACTTCACTCTGTATAGCAGGCTCTAGATTCACCCACCTGGGTTCAACTGACTCCAATTAGTTCCTTACTATGACCGACTAATAGTTCATTGTGTCTATGAATACAGCTTCTTTACTCATTCATCTGTAGATGGACATCTAGGTTGCTTCCATGTCATATGTATGTTTTTTTAACTTCAGCAACTTGTCTTACCCATTGAGCTATCCTGCCTCAGTGCCCTTTGTTCATGCTTTCTCCTCTGCCTGGAATGCCTTTTCCTTCTTTCTTCCCCTATTCTTCCTCTTAGACCTGAATGTTCTCAGCCTTATTTCTGCCTTTCCTGCCTCTAATATGAGCTCATATTTTGTATTTGTTTCACAAAAACTACTTCCTGGATTTTCTCCAACCTGTTCCCACTCTACCCTTGGTGCCTCTGTTTCCACACTGCTTTGTAATTGTCCTTCTGTGTCTGCTTCCCTCACTGTAAACTCTTTAGGAAAGGGATTGGTCGTACATAGGTAAGATCTTGGTATTTCAGCATTTAGCATAGTGCCTGGGTGCACCATAATGTTGGCTGAATGAAGAGAGTGGACAAAAAGATTTTTTTCAAGTCAAGAAATGCTTTTTAAATTGTAGGTTTCATTTTAATAATTACCTCATTTTCTTTTTACAGGAATTATCATAAACTTAAGAAAACATGGTGAGTTAATATACATGCCAATAAACTGTTGCCTGATAAATCAAATTGCTTGTACTCATCTTACCAACTTGCATGAGAAAATTGAAATGGAATGATGTCTTCTTATCAGTTTCCTCCCATACGCTGAATTTTGCATGCTAGGATGTGTTCTGTAAAATGATTTGTGGGTTTGCAGGGGTTGACTCAGAGAACGCGATGGCATCCCAATCCAGTACTCTTGCCTGGAAAATCCCATGGACGGAGGAGCCTGGTAGGCTGCAGTCCATGGGGTCGCTAGGGGTCGGACACGACTGAGTGACTTCACTTTCACTTTTCACTTTTATGCATTGGAGAAGGAAATGGCAACCCACTCCAGTGTTCTTGCCTGGAGAATCCCAGGGACAGGGGAGCCTGGTGGGCTGCCGTCTCTGGGGTTGCACAGAGTCGAGCATGACTGAAGCGACTTAGCAGCAGCAGGGGTTGACTTTTTTTAGTGGGTAGAAATCATTTGTATGTTTTTCCTTTGCAGTCTCGAAGATATGACTCCAGGACCACTATATTTTCTCCAGAAGGTAAAATAAATTATTTGATCTGTCTCAAATAAAATTAAAAAAAAATATTTTTAACTGTTAAGTTGTTCATCCTTTTTGTACTTTGAGGTGGTTATGGTCACTAGGTTAATTATGTGCTTCATAGGACTGTTAGTAAAAGTGGGACAGTTGTTTGTAGCTCTCTAGTGTTGCTGCTGATTGCTCTTGAACCAGTGGTGCAAGAACAAGGAGGAGAGTCTTGGTTTCTTTCTGCTTGTGTTTTGTAGGTCGCTTGTATCAAGTTGAATATGCCATGGAAGCTATTGGACACGCAGGCACCTGTTTGGGAATTTTAGCAAACGATGGTGTTCTGCTTGCAGCAGAGAGACGCAACATCCACAAGCTTCTTGATGAAGTCTTTTTTTCCGAAAAAATTTATAAACTGAATGAGTAAGTGCAATCTTAGGGAAGAGAGTTGAGAACATCTCATCATATTTTGGGAGGGCTATGCACTATGACACGGTACAATTGAACAGTTTGTTGTGTTTTTACTTTTGAAAATTCCTGGTTTTAACTTAACCTGCTTGAAACCTCCTTGAAGCCCACGACCTTAAATGCAGGGCCAGGTACTCAGTGGAGAAACGTTGTATAGTGATGAGAGTACAGGCATGGCGGTCACTCAGCTTTGGGTTTAATCTAGGTTCCACCAATACAAGCTGTGACTTCACACCCATTGTTTAACTTCTCTGGGCCTCCAGTAGAGCCTACTGGAGTCATTGTGGCGGTTCAGTGAAATAAAATGAATGAGTGAAATAAGCTAGCACAGTGTTAGGAATATAGGAGGACCTCGAGGTGTTGTTTAGAATGGTTACGAGGAATTAGTTTTTATTATACTGAATCTTACCAAAGACCACGCCTCCTGGAGGTCTTGGAAAAGTTTAGACAGGGCCTGTACACTAGTGAAATTTCTGCTATACTTGGGTGTACAGGACTGCAGCTAGCAGGGTGGATTTGCTGATTGGAGACCCTCCCTTCTGTGGTGTGCCATGTGAATGTTGGCTATAGGGCCTCTTTGATACACACACCCTGAGAAGTGTCATCCCTCCACAGGCACCTGTTGGGCCCTCTCAGGCAGCCTGCAGGCTTGACTGGGCACAGTGCTAGAGGAGTCAAGGCTGTAGGAGAGCCAGGGCAGCCTTCAGGAAACGGAGGGTAGATAAAGAAAATGCACCCTCCCAGTGAGCCTAGCCCTGGGCTTCCTGGTCAGGCTCAAAAATATCCTGCCCTTCGGGTCCCTTCACCTTCACCCCCATCAAGTGAGGCCTTTGAAAGTGAGAATACTTATTCCCAAGAATGTGAAGTAGTCTGTCTTCCTGTCTGGCAAAACATTTTTCTTCCCTGTGGTTGAATCTTCTTGGGATTTACCCTAGCTTCCTAGTGTTTATTCTCTTGCCCTGTTCACAGGGTGGTGATGGTAAATGCATCTGTTGTGAAGAACTCAAGGGTGCATTTTTTATCTTATGTGTTGAATGACAACAAGTTGAAAGTTTCCAACAAAGATAAAACTCATGTAGTTTTTGCCTGAAGGGTGTAGCACCTGTGAGTAAGCATGGTGAATTTCTAATAGAATTTAGTGTATTGTAAAACTTGTAAAATACCTCTGGCAAACATCCTCCCTAATTACAGATGAATGTCTTTCTTTTCTGCAAGGGATATGGCCTGTAGCGTGGCAGGCATAACTTCTGACGCTAATGTTCTGACCAATGAACTGAGGCTTATTGCGCAAAGGTATGGTCATAAATAATTGATATGTAAAGTTAATTTTGATGTTTCTAAGAAGAATGCTTTTTTTTTTAAGATTAAAGTCATTAAAAACCTATTAACTGAAAATTACAGTTTATTTCTTTAACCAAACTTGTAAAATATTTGGTTGGCCAAAAAGATCATTCATCTTATGGAAAACCTGAACGAACTTTTTGGCCAACCCAGTGTTGTTTCCAGTAAGGTTATTAAGTGTTGCCATACCCTCTGCCTTCCCCCTTCAGATTACAACTATTATGTTGTCCGCATGGCAGAGATATTTTAAGAGGGTATTTTGCTTAGAGTGTGTAGTGTTTTAGAGAAAACTATTAATATGCCAGTTTCTTTATCCTAGGTATTTATTACAGTATCAGGAGCCAATTCCTTGTGAGCAGTTGGTCACAGCACTGTGTGATATCAAACAAGCTTATACACAGTTTGGAGGTACTGAGACCTTTGGAAATTTTATTCCCCAAAGTTAAAACATTTTATGAGTAATAACCTTTTTGAAACAGTAAAAAGAAATTGAAAATGAAATAAGTAGACACTTTTCATACATGCCAGCTTCATGAACTAACTGGCTTCTACTATGTAGACTATCAAACATTTTATTAATAGACTACTGAAAGGCCAAAATAACATTTTAAAATCAGAAAACAAATTACTTTTTACGTAATAGTAATGGTATTCAGCACTGGTCATCTGTGTATTCCCTCTCCTCACTGCATCCAAATCCTAGAAACAAAAGTGGAATTTCTGATGGAGCTTATCTGTGGTGGCCAGAACATGAGCAGTTTATGAATGCTTAACTTCACAGAAGAGGGGTTAGCCACATTCACTGAGCTCAAGTAACCATAGTGATGCTAAATTTAGAGTGTTGATATGTGACTTTGTTTTCTCTGTTAAAGGAAAACGTCCTTTTGGTGTTTCATTGCTTTACATTGGCTGGGATAAGCACTATGGCTTTCAGCTCTATCAGAGCGATCCTAGTGGAAACTATGGAGGTTGGAAAGCCACATGCATTGGAAATAATAGTGCTGTGAGTATTTTTGTGTTGCTATAAAAATCTAGCAAAAGGTCTAATCACTGCCATAATTACAAAGTAGTGATGAGTGTAAACAACATTTTAAAGTAGCTGCAACAAACTTAACATGATATGAAAATCTCTGTGGTTTCTATTGGTGATAAAGTCACAGGTAGTACTAATACTGCTAGGATTTATTACCTACAATAATAATGAAAGGAAGTACCAGTTTTCAGTTAGAAGTTGTGAAAATAAGATCTAGTTTTTTGGGGTTTTTCCCACAGAATAGTCACAGACTCCCTGAATTCTGTCACAGATCCCTGGGGTCCATTCATAGATCATCAACCTCCCTCCTTCACACCCCTATCCCATGTCTACCCTCCCTCCCATCGAAATTGTTTATATTGGTTATAATGCCAATAATAATTTGGCATTATTCATGTTCCTAAAAATGTACAGTTCTAAAGGAAATTCTCTATGTTGACTCTTGTTTATGTTTTATAGGCAGCTGTATCAATGTTAAAACAAGACTACAAAGAAGGAGAAATGACTTTGAAGTCAGCACTTGCTTTAGCTATCAAAGTCCTAAATAAGACCATGGATGTTAGTAAGCTGTCTGCTGAAAAAGGTAATTTATGTGTGCTCCTGTAATTTGTTTGTTTAGTGAGAGAAGTAATTGAGTGGCTCTTGTGTTAGGCCTTTAACATGTTATGTAGTTCATTGAAACAGCAGCCTTTTTAAGTTAGGTGGCCTTATAACCATTTCCTAGACTTGACCAGGGTCAACATTGACAAGTTCTGGAGCTACAATTCCACATTACATTCCAAGCTTAAGGATTTGAGCCTGAATGTTCTCAATCTGTAATTAAATCTAAGCCGTCCTATTTTATCTCATCGACTTCTTAATGATAATATCTATGCTCATGTATATACAAACTAAAGAATATGAAAGAAAGTTACATATTTATATGTGTGTGTGTGTATATATATATATATACGTTTGGTGTACTTTATCAGAGGTATAACATTTAAATAAGTTCTGCATCTACTGATCTTTTATGTTAAGCCCATGTTTACAGTTGTAAATGCTATATTTAGCTAAAGTTATATGACCACATATGGCACCCCACTCCAGTACTCTTGCCTGGAAAATCCCATGGATGGAGAAGCCTGGAAGGCTGCAGTCCATGGGGTCACTGAGGGTCGAACATGACTGAGCGACTTCACTTTCACTTTTCACTTGCATGCATTGGAGAAGGAAATGGCAACCCACTCCAGTATTCTTGCCTGGAGAATCCCAGGGATGGGGAAGCCTGGTGGGCTGCCATCTATGGGGTCACACAGAGTCGGACACGACTGAAGTGACTTAGCAATAGCAATAGCAATATGACCACATAAAACAATATTTCTAAATAATGTGTTTGAAAACTTATGGTAAATTAATATATTGATTTAATTTGGGATGACTTAGCTTCTGGTGTTCCTTTAAAAATGCCATTTACTTGCAGATTGTTGTCTCTTGTCTACTTCTACTTAATTTCAGGAGGCAGTACTCGATTTCCCCTACTCAGAAGCTCTTCTCCTTTTGGTATTAGTCTGGTTTTTCTCATCTGTAGTCATAGGGGCTACTTTTCTTTTGAGAAGTTTGTGAAAAATAAATGTAAATAGTGGTTAAAGATACTGGCTGAGCCTGCAGAGATTCCAACAAGGAGATTATGATTTCTTCTGGTCAGGCTAGCTAGAGCAATCGGCTGGTTGTATTGAAAACTTTTTCCTAAGTTAACAGAACAGCAGCTCAGAGGTTAGTATGGGTGAAGAGAAGGAAGATATTAAAATAAAAATATTCATAAAAGCATTACCAGATGGAAAGTATTTTTGTTCCCTTAAAAGTATCTATGAATTAATTGTATTAGGCAGAAAACTTGGAAAAGTGTAGTAAAGCTCAAAGGGTATGAAGAGATTAAACTGTAGTTGCCTGTTAAGTGTGTTGGCTAAGTATGGCTGCCTGTAATACATGTGTGTGTGTTTGCTTCTAGTGGAAATTGCCACACTAACAAGAGAGAATGGAAAGACTGTCATCAGAGTTCTCAAACAAAAAGAAGTGGAACAGTTGATCAAAAAACACGAGGAAGAAGAAGCTAAAGCTGAGCGTGAGAAGAAAGAAAAAGAACAGAAAGAAAAGGATAAATAGAAGACAAAATCAGGGATTTTATAACTCATTTGGGGCACCATTTCAGTGTAAAGGCTGTCCTACTCTTCCACTTTGAGAAAGCTTTGACAAACTTTTTTAACTTGTCTAGTGGGAAAATAGGATGGTACCAACTGAATTGGGTCCTTGTTATTTCTGTCCAGGTGAATATTGTAATAATGATTACTCTTTATGGACATCTTAATCACCCTCTCCCTCTTTTTTTTTTTTTTTTTTTTGAATAAAATTTGGAAAGAATGGAAATGGTGAAGGGGAAAATCTCTAGCAATAACTGTTGAAGATACAGGATTAATAGGGCTGTGGTTTTTTTCATGTATGTAGTGTGGCCACCTTTGCAGTAACCTTTAAAAAATGGACAGAAATGTAAACAGCATAAATAGAGAAAGATGGGAACTGTGCAGTGGAGATTTCCTATTTTGTTTCCCTACCAACTTGGAGAACCTGTAGCCCAATCTGAGCAAAACAGAGCTGTCCTTCTAGACCTCATCTGATATTACCCTATCAGAGGCTTGTCCAGTGAAATAAGTCACATTCCTCTTCTAGATTTGCCAGCCTTTGATACTGATGGATATTCTTACTGGACTTAAAAATTGTATGTGTGTATACACGCATACATTCATGCAAACATTGTAAAACATGAAAGGCATAATTAAAATGAAAGCCCTTTGTACCGACTGCCCAGCTCCAGAAGCAAATTAATCAGTACTTTTGAAGTCCCCTGTGTGTTCATTTCAGGTCTCATTCTTCTCTTGCCCAAGAGGTGACCACTACCGTGAGCCCATCGTTCCTGTAAGCTATGGGTCTTCCACTGTGGTTTTCCACCCCTCTACTCCAGGTGGTCCTGGTGGGTCTGTCAGTCAGAGAACCCCACTCCTGTCACAAAGGTGAGACAGTCCCTACCTCAGTCTGCAGGAATGGGTTTGAGAACGAACATGTGGACTGAGCCAGGCCAGATGTGATGTGGATATAAGGAAACGATGCTGAGGATTGTGCAGTAGACCAGCTGCCCACAGATGGCAGCACAAGCCACGTGGAAGGCTGAAGCAGGAATGAAGGCTACAGGGGAAAAGCGTGACCAAGAGATGAGAATAGTTCAGTTTTATCCAAGGGGTGCTCCATTGCTGAGATTTGCTCAATTCAGGTACACTGAGGATGCTGTCACTTAGAGTTCTCTGATGGAAGTGCTGAAAGGCAGTGCTACTTAAAGTGGTCTGTGGATCAACAAGCGTCGCCTGGGAGTTGGCTAGAAATGCAGATTCTGGCGTCCTATCCCAAGCCTGATTCAAAATCTTGGCATAGAGCCCAGCAATCTTTTAACAAGCTTGCATGTGTTTCAAATGCATACCGAAGTTTGAGAAGTGCTTTGCTGCATATTGGAATCACCTTTATACCCAGACTATGCGTGTGCATGCAAAGTCACTTCAGTCATGTCCTACTCTTTGGTACCCTATGAACAGTAGCCTACCAGGTTTCTCTGTCCCTGGGATTCTCCAGGCAAGAATACTGGAGTGGGTTGCCATGCCCTTCTCCAGGGAATCTTCCCAACCCAGGGACTGAACCCGCTGTTCTTTGCATTGGCAGGTGGATTCTTTACCACTAGCACCACCTGGGAAGCCCTTAAGGAGTAGCAGTGCCTTGAAAATTTCTGTTTGTGGTGATGTTCAAGCTAAGCTAATTTCCAAGCCCCTTTTCAGCTGAAGGATAATTGCTTTACAGAATTTTGTTGTTTTCTATTTACTCTTAATTTATACAGTTGGTTCTTGTTATTCATGTTCTGTGAAGTCAACATGAATACTGAATTAGCAAATTCTGAGGCATCGCTCCTAGTGAAATAACAGGTTGGGTTCCTTTGAGCCTCTGGTCACAACATTTTTGTCAACACATCAGTACATAACCTTGTTTTATGTGCGTTTCTGTTTAAAGACATTTAATATATATTGGTAATTCATTAATATTGAACTTATGACTGACAGCAGTTCGATTCATATCTTAGTGAAGCTTATCTAACACGCTTTCTTCATAAGGCACATCACAGCCTTCTTATGCTTAGGAACACTAGCCAGCATACACTGAGGGGACATTTTAAAAAGTGAAATCAATGAAAAGCACAAGAATTCAGAAAGCATAGCACAAAACAGACCACAAGGAGACCAGTTTTACAGTGTGAGCTGAAGCAAGAAGGCAGAGAGTGGCCCCTTGTTTGACTTCAACTGGGAAGATGTGTGTCAGGCAACAAATATTTCCGTGGCTCTGTGTGTGTCCACAGTGACCAGGAGAGCACCACTGTATTGGTTTTGGGGTTACGGAGAAACTTGGAAACAAATGCAGAATCCATAAATAATGAGGGTGGGCTGTTATAAAGTGACCTTTCAGCCTTGCGATGCACAGAAGTAGAGGTAGACGGAGATGTGACCTGATAAATGTTGTTGTCTTTATCTCCAGAATATATCCAGAATCTACCCATTTACCCCTGCAGGGACTCGGGTCCACACCACCATTCTCTCTCTACTTGGACTATTACTACAGTCTCTGCTGCTTCAGTCAGTTCTCAGCACAGCAGCCAGAGTGATCCTTTGAAAATGTGATTGTGCTGCTGCTTTGTTCAAACTCTCCAATGGCTGCTTTTCTTGCTCAGTAAAAGCCTGGTTCTCTACACTGGTTTACAAGGTACCGCATACCCTGGCCCCTCCACTGCCTGGTCTTGCACCTTGCACTCCCTTCCTCACTCTGTTCATTGGATGAGCCCCCTTGTTCCGTGAAGTACCAAGCCCTCTTCCATCCCTGGGCCTCTTAACTTGCCATTCCCTCTGGCTTGGGACTGCTCTTCCTCTGGTGGCATTAGTATGGCCCACTCCCTCGTATAGGTCTCTCTTTGAATATAGCCTTATTTGGCTACTTCATACAGAAGAGCAAGAAGGGCTTGCCAACTGGCGTTAGTGGTAAAGAACCTGCCTGCCAATGAAGGAGATGTGAGAGACACGCATTTAGTCCCTGGGTCGGGAAGATCCCCTGGAGGAGGGCATGGCAACCCACTCCAGTAGTCTTGCCTAGAGAATCCCTGGACAGAGGAGCCTGGCGGGCTGCAGTCCACGGGGTCACAAAGAGTCGGACATGACTGACGTGACGGCACACGCTACAGAAGAGCGGTCTACCCCCGACCCACTCGCGTTCTCCCTCTCCTTGCTGAGTTTTCTCCATAGCACTCAACACTGTCAGGCCTGTTTACTGTCTGTCTACCCGCT
Source organism: Bubalus kerabau (assembly GCF_029407905.1). Classification (NCBI taxonomy): domain Eukaryota; kingdom Metazoa; phylum Chordata; class Mammalia; order Artiodactyla; family Bovidae; genus Bubalus; species Bubalus kerabau. The sequence goes on from NC_073642.1 coordinate 31,529,531, forward strand.
GGAATATTAGCTTCCAGAGTGGGACTTTAATTCAACAGCTGTGTTCCAGTACCTACAACAGAAACGGGCACATATTAGGCAACAAATAAACATTGATGAGAGAAGTGAATAGTGGCTCTTGACACGGTAGAATGAAATCCTGAAATACACCTCTTTTCCATGCAGCTCCGTAGAAGTGGTGTGTTCTCCATATTCTGACCACCTCTTCAACACCGTTGCTTAAAGTTGTGACAACTGCCAAGACTGTAGTGAATAAGAGAGCCTAGCACATTTTATCACCACATTAGGAGCAAGTCTTCAGAACGTCACCCAAATGATGGAGAAACTTCAACATGTTCACCCTTTTGTTGAAATCATTTCCTACTTTGGTTGTGGGCTGGGCAGCAGGGACTATTCTATAACTGAGTTTTTTTCCTGTTCTCAGGCCAACTGCTAGCCTAGATTCTCTCCCAGCCTGTTTTTCCTTTGTTCTGTGGCCTATTTTTAGCCCTAGGTTGCAGAGTCCTCTGGTTCCTGATGATGCATCCCAAATGTAAGCCTAGAGATCCTCATCTGAATGGAGACGCTCCACAGCAGGCGTTTCATCCTCTCAGCCGGGCAGAATGCACGGGTTCTCGCGGGGGCAGTGCTGGTGCCGGAGCACCTTAGATGGAGACAAGGAGCCAGGAAGCTAAAAGTGTTCAACCCTCAGTCAGTTTAAAACGAAATCTTGAGTTGTTTCACTTCGGTGACTTACAAATCACTTCTAAAAATAATTCGTGGGAATAAAATCATATGTTCCTGCATATAATCTTACCGCTGGTGCTTTTCTTAATCAAAAAATAAGACTCTGAAATCGCTACAGTCTAGCACTTTGAAAGTTTCATCAAAGTATTTGTGTTAGCAGTGCAAAAATATTCTGCATCCTGAAAAATAATCAGAAAGGGGATTCATTTCTTTATTTCTTCATATTTACCATGTTCTTAGTAAGTTTAGGTGATGGAGACTCGTGGGTGAGTAAGACATGTCCTTTTTTTTAAGTTGAAGTATAGTTGATTTTTATAATGATTAAGGTGTACAGCAAAGTGATTCAGTTACATATATGTATATATACACATATATTCTATTTCAGATTATTTTCCATTATAGGTTACTACAAAATATTGAATCTAATTCCTTGTGCTATATACTAGGTGCTTGTTCATCAGTTTTATATACAATCATATGCATATGTTAATCTCGAATTCGCAGTTTACCCCTCCTCCTGTCCTCGGTTTTCAGTGTTCCGTCTTGCAGGAACAGCAGGGCTGTCGTCAACTACTTAACAATGTGAGGAAGACGCTGGACTCCAGGTGGCTGTACCCCAGGGAGTGAAGGCAGAAGGAGCTGCTTGTGTAAAGGTCTGGCAGTGGGAAAGCTTCACTTTTTTATGGAAAGTCAGCCTCTGAGCTGAGCCAGAGCATAGCTTGTCAGGGGAAGAAGAGTAACCACAAGAGATGAGAGAAGGCAGCTTCACAGATCTTAGAGTCTGTGCTCAATACAATGCAGAGGCTGCTGAGATTAAGAGAGAAACTATTACACTCTTAATTCTTGGAGTCCAGAAGATGGATTAAGTGGGAAGAAACAAGGCAGGGAGACCAGTCAGGAGGCCATCGAAATAGGCAAGGAAGGATGAGTGTCTATAAGACCGTGGTAAAGGGAACAGAGAGGAAGAAGGCTCCATACAGTGAGGGATGAGAGAGGGAGTAGGGGATGACTAGGGTCTCTAACTCAGATAAAGGGTTACAATCTAATTTCAAAAGATGTTAAGTGAATGTGATGAACTATTCTTAAAATATCCTACCCTCTTTTTTTCTTATTGCTGTTTTGGGCTGAAGCCAAGTGGAGACTAATATCCTTGGGTGGGAAGAGTTCAGTGAACATCATCACACATTACACAGCAAAACCATGTCATAGGCTTTATTTTTCTTTTTCTTCCAAATATTGTTCTTTTGTATACTTTTGTGCACTGTTCATCTCCTTAGCTCAGTTTTCTATTAGAGCACTTAGCTTCTAAAAGATTCAGTTTTGATGTGCGTGTCCAACTCTTTGGGACCCTGTGGACTGTAACTTTCCAGGCTCCTTTGTCCATGGGGTTTTCCAGGCAAGAATGCTGGAGCGGATTGCCATTTCCTCCTCCAGGGAATCTTCCCAACTCAGGGATCAAACCCCCGTCTCTCGCGTCTCCTCTGTTAGCAGGCGGACTCTTTACCACTGCGCCACCTGGGAAGCCCTGATGCGGGTATAGTGAATGCTTTTTGTGTTTATGCAGGCAAATCTATTGTTCATTTTTAGTTCTTGTTGTTAGTATCATGCATGCAAAGATACTCCATAACCAAAGTATATAACATTCTTGAGTAAATTTGTGGTTTTGTCACTTTTATCATGCATAATTTAAAATATATAATTGGCATCTATTTTTAAAAGGCACTATTTAAATCATGCAACTTTAATTCCATTGTTCAGGCTAATTGGGAATGGTCCAGTCTTTTTTTTTCCTTTGGCCAGATATTGTTTTAATGAGAATTATAAACAACCAAAACCATTTTTTTGCAAACCACCCTTTTTTTTTTTAAACAAATGATTTGGAAATCATTACAAATACTGTGTAAGATGTACACAGTACATCTTTGCCTTGTTTTGCAAAGCCAACAAATACAAGAACAAATTTTAAATATATGTGATTTGTTCAAGTTATTTGGGGTGGGGTGGGGTGGGTGGAGAGCCTGATTTTTTCCCCAGTATTTAAAAAATGAGTTTTTCCTAACCTTTCAAACAAAAAGTTTATGACAACTGGAGAAAAAAAGACACAGAGAGATAGACCATCTTATAGCTGCTTTAAGTGGTTTCTGATAATTCTTCCAATGTTACCTTTCCTTTCCAGAACTCATATCTTCACTAAATAGTTGAATTTAAAATATTTCTCTATTTATTTTTGGCTATGCTGGGCCTTCGTTGCTGCGTGTGGGCTTTCTCTAGTTGCAATGAGTTGGGGCTCCGTTTTATTGCAGTGCGTGGGCTTCTCATTGCAGTGGCTTTTCTTGTTGCAGAGCATGGGCTCTAGGGACGTGGGCTTCAGTGGTTGTGGTTCCTGGGCTCTAGAGCGAGGGCTCAGTAGCTGTGGCCCACAGGCTTAGTTGCCCTGCAGCATATGGAATCTTCCCGGATCAAGGATCGAACCCATGTTTCCTGTATTGGCAAACAGATTCTCCACTGCGCCACCATAGAAGTCCTAAAATATTTCTAATGAACTGATTAATGGGAGAAAAGAAAATGAATCAATTCAGAATTACATGAAACAACATAGTTATTTGCCTTTCTTGGTTTACTAATTTATTTTTTGGTAACAGCTTTATTGAGATATAATTCATAGAGCATACAGTTCATTTAAAGATTATACTTTAATGACTTTTAATATATTAACAGAGTTGTACAACTATCACCACAATCTTAGAACATTTTTATCACCCTGGAAAGAAATTCTATACCAATTTACCATTCACGCCCAGGTTCCTCCTTAGCCCTACACAATCACCAGTCTACTTCCTGTCTATACATAGTTGCCTATTCTGGAGATTTCATATAAATGGAATCATATACTCTGTGGTCCTTTGTGACTGACCTCTTTCACTAATTGTAATGTTTTTGAGGTTCATCCACATTTTAGAGTATATTGGTAATTCATTTCTTTGTTTACTAGGTGAGAAAAATAGCAAGAATTCATTTCTTTTTATTACTGAATAATACTCCATTGTGTGACTATATCACATTTTATCTATTCATCAGTTTTGGAATCATAGGTTTTTTTACATTTTTTGGTTATTATGAGTATTGCTGCTTTGTATACTCATGTATACATTTGTGTGGGGGGGAGGTGTGTGTGTGTGTGCTCAATCATCTCTGGTTCTTTGTGACCCCAAGGACTGGCGCCCACATCCATGGAATTCTCTGGGCAAGGATGCTGGAATGGGTTGCCATTTCCTACTCCAGGGGATCTTCCCAACCCAGGTATTAAAACAGCGTTTTTCCTGCATCTCCTGTATTGACAGGCAGATTCTTTACTGCTGTGCCACCCCAGAAGCCCATTTTTGTGTGGACGTATGTTTTAATTTCTCTTTATATATGTAGTAGTGTAATTGATGGGTCACATCTTGGTTTATTTTTAATCCATCTTTATACTATTCATTCATATTAGCAATACAGATTTTAAAAGAAGCCTGCTTTCCTATTAAGATCCCAATAAAAATGGGAACTGGATTGACTCTGAGTAAATGCATGTATATGAATGTTAGTTATCCTTGAAGTAGGTCTCACAGTTGGAGAGGATTTTGGCTTCCTTTCATCCCAGCAGGAAGAATCTCTTCTCTAAATTCCATTATGCCTAACACTAGGAAAGGCCACGTCTTTGATTCTGCACCCAAGAACCTTATATAATAACATCAGAGTCATATGGAATGAGAGAATCCAGGGTAAATTGTCTTCTGAGTCCAAAACAATCTAACAGCCTATTCTTTGATTAAAAAAGCAGTATATGCTCACTTCGGAAAATATACAATAAATTAAATAAGAATTGCCCTTAGAGTTAGCCACTCTTACTGCACTGGCCCGGTTTAGCTGCTGAGTTAGTGTATGTGGTAGACTCTGGCAAATTATACAAAGTGAAAAGTGAAAGTCACTCACTCATGTCCGACTCTTTGAGGCCCCATGGATTATACAGTCCATGGGATTCTCCAGGTCAGAACACTGGAGTGGGGGATCTTTCCCTTCTCTGGGGAATCTTCCCAACCCAGGGATCGATCCCAGGTCTTCTACATTGCAGGCGGATTTTTTACCAGCTGGGCCACCAGGGAAGCCCTAAAATTATACAAAAGGTATTATTAAAGAATCTTAGAGGATAATTTAAAATAACGTTTTTTTCCCTTACCATTGCTTTTCTAAAGCATTTTGCAGCCTTAGAAAGCCCTGTGTCTCGATACAACAGAGTAGAAGCTATCATTTGTTGAGCACACAAGTGTGTCAGTTACATTATATTTGTTAGTGCTAATTCTCACCATAACCTTGTAAAACATTTAGCATAAATGATTTAGAGGCAAACTTTCAATTATGTAGTTAAGAAAAACAAAGCTCAGAAAAGGTGAGTGTCTTGTGCCAAGAGACACAGCTCCAGTGCCACCGCTGCAGTGCAAGCCATTATCATCCCGTGCCTGGGGTCCCGTGGGAGCCCCCACACTTGTCCCTCTCTATCTCCTTTCCCCTTTACTGCTAGAATGTTTTCAATTTGTTGAAAACTACAGAATACTTGAAATCACCTGTAAGGAAAAGGCTCTATTTGATCTTTGATTACATCGGATCTTCTCAGTCACCACTAAAGCAGAGTTGAAATTCCTCATTGTGCTTTTGATGCTCATCTCTCCAACACTCTGTAAAGTGATAGATTGAGAAATGCAGAAAGTTCTTGACATATTGCGAAGTGCAGTCTTGGGTCTTTGATGTCAGATAAAAACCAGTGTGTATCCTTGCTCTGTTACCTAGCTATTCGTTCAACAATTGAGAATCAATACCTGTCAAGTTCTCAGGCTGATGCAATGAACAAGATAGACAGTGTCTCTGCTTTCATGGAACTAACTGCCTAGGGGATGAAGGCAGGAAACATTATTAGTCAGGTGTGTTATAGAAGAGCAAGGAATGATTAGGCCTTGTGTGAGATAGCTGTGGAACTGGAAATTACCAAATGATTTCCGATTTTGAGAGACTTGGATCAGCTGGCTTAGAATTAGGCGCAAGATAATAGATGCTCTGGAACAATCAATGCCATACATTAACCTTCAGAGGGAGTTTTCTGTGTTACTAAAAGGTTGTTCATTTGGTCTTGCTTCTTATCCATAAAGGAAACGACATCAATTAGCATTCATTGGCTAGATGAAAGCTTTTTATTGCTAAATAGAGGAGCAGATCATTAGAGCAGATTCCCAAACATGGTAGAGAAATAGCTCCATTTTGGTTTTAATTTATCTTCACATCCTAAAAGCATTATTTGGCAGTTTACAAATTACACATGGAAGTGAATTATATTTAATTTTGAATTTTTGACCGCTTTTGAGGTTCATAATTTCTTAATATCCCTTGATTGAAGTGGGAATAGTGGGAATAGTCTGGGAACAATTAAATTGGCAATCAATGAATGAATTCTAAGAGGGCAGTTCTGGTGCATAGCTACAAATTTCTGGAGCATCTGTATACCTGCAGTATAATTTGTCCTTTGGATTTATTTTTGGTATATGTGGGAGTGTCTATAAATACCTTTCATTTCTAGAATAGAAAGTGACCAAGATATAGGCTGTGTATTTTATAAGAATATTTAAATTCTACCTTTTGTAGAAAACAATTGTGTTCGCATATTTGCAGCTGTGTTTTGTGGTCATTAAATATAAGGGCATGAGTTTCTTTCTAAAATTTATAATAGTGTGCCATTTATGAAGAACATTTCACATAATACAATAAATATTTTTATATTTCTAAGAAATTGTGTTGATTTAGTATACAAATGTTGAGTTTTTGTATAGTGATTGCAAATCTGCTAAAGGAATTTACTTACTGAAATCCATATTTGGCATTTTTTCACCATAGAAATTATTTTTATTTTTAGCAGCTTTGTGGAGCTATCATTGATGTGTACAAACTTGATGTTTATTATACATATAAATTGCAAAATGATCACCACAATCAAGCTAATTAACATATCCACTACTTCCACATGGTTACCATTTTGTTTGTTTGGAAAAGGTTTAAGATCTATCCTTTTGCAAGTTACAAGTGCACAATAGAGACTGTTTATATTTGTCTTTAAAAAAATCTTTCATCATATGATTCATCTCTTCCAGATGTAAAAGTTTTCAACATTCAGAGGACATGGAGTATTGCAGTGTTCTTTCTTAAGATGGAAAACAATATCTTCATTTATAAAAAGAGTTGGGGTTTGTTCAGGACACATTATAATTTACTCTGGTTTGTAGTAAACTGTCATTTCCTTTTCTCTTGTGTTTTTCTATTGTAATTGGGTCTGTGACATTGTGGTATATATATATACTATTATAAAATTCTAGTGCGATAGCTCAGTTTTATATTTTTGTGATATGTGATTTATGTGCTACTAGTTATTACAATCTAATAAAAATGTGGTCAATTGATTTTCTTTTAAAGCTCTCTGCATTAAAATATGCCTGCACTTTTACATTTTGATTACAGCCATTGAAATAGCCCTGAAAGGAAGCTTTTATTTTGATATCATTTCTTTTGAAGGATTGGATTTTAATATTCTATCAATATTTGCTTTTTTCCCTTTAATGTGTGAAAAATGCATTTAATTTCAACAGCAAATTGACAGCATCCATTTTTATCTTTAATTAACTTTTCAGTTTGGCTCTCATCTTCAAGACTTACAGCAGAATTTATCACCAAGCCATAATGGAAATGCTGAATGTAAGATTCAGAGAATCTGCCTAGCTCTTAATTTAGCTCTCAGTTGACCCCATTAGAAAAAAGAAAAGTCAACAACAACATTGGTATAAAAGACAATTCATTAGGTCATACCACTTGCAAATGACAATGTCTATTTTTGATTCCTCCTATGTATCTGGTCTCCTAATTCCCTTCTCAATACCCTCCCCTTTAACTCCAAAGCACCAACTGCCCTTTGCTTGAGGGTTTTGTAAGTGCAGAAGTACAGTAGCGAATAACTTCCACACAAATAATAATAGCTGTCACCTATTGAACGCGTGGGCCCTGCAGCTGAGCACTTGCTTTACCAGCTTTATGTCCTGCAAGGCAGGTTTTAAGGCTCTAGTTTACAGATTGGGGATGGCGTATACAGAGAGGGATTCAGTTTGAATCTCTGTACAAACTGAGATTGTACTGCTGCTGCTGCTGCTGCTAAGTTGCTTCAGTCGTGTCCGACTCTGTGCGACCCCATGGACTGCAGCCTACCAGGCTTCTCCGTCCATGGGATTCTCCAGGCAAGAACACTGGAGTGGGTTGCCATTTCCTTCTCCAATGCATGAAAGTGGAAAGTGAAAGTGAAGTCGCTCAGTCATGTCCGACTCTTAGCGACCCCATGGACTGCAGCCTACCAGGCTCCTCCATCCATGGGATTTTCCAGGCAAGAGTACTGGAGTGGGGTGCCATTGCCTTCTCCCTGAGATTGTACAGTTTGAATCAAATTGATGCCTTTGAACTGTAGTGATGGGGAAGATTTCTGAGAGTCCCTTGGGCTTCAAGGAGATCAAACCAGTCAATCTTAAGGGAAATCAACCCTGAATACTCTGTTGAAAGGACTGATGCTGAAGTTGAAACTCCAGTATTTTGGTCATCTGATGCAAACAACTGACAACTGACTGATTGGAAAAGTCCCTGATGCTGGAAAAGATTGACGGCAGAAGGAGAAGAGGGCCTCAGAGGATGAGAGGGCATCAGAGGCGGGATGGCATCACTGATGCAATGGACATGAACTTGGGCAAACTTTGGAAGATGGTGAGGGACAGAGAGGCCTAGCATGCTGCAGTCCATGGGGCTGCAGAGAGTCAGACGCGACTGAAAAACAACAACAAACAGCACTTAAGACTAAATTAGACTTGGTGGGTGAAGCAGAGGAAAGAACAAAGGATGACCTCCAGGTTTTTCACTTGAGTAATTAGTTGAGATGGGAAAACTAAAAGGCCAAAGTGCTTTGTGACATATTAACTGATATTCCAACAAAGTCACATATACGGAGACACAGAGTTGAGATGACCACCCAAGTGTGAATCTGGTCGTTGCCAGTGTGCAGCAGATATTTAAAGCCAGGGAAATAGATAAGATCACAGAGGGAGGGATGGGTGGAGGTGGGGGCACAGTGTACAAGAAATAGTTCTGAGATTTGAGCCTGTGGAATTCCCAACATGCAGCATCTGGGTGGGAGAAGAGGAACCTGCCAAGAACAGTGAGAAGGAGTGCATGCATGCTCAGTCACTTCAGGCAGGTCTGACTCTATGTGACCCTATGGACTGTAGCCCACCAGGCTTCTGTGTCCATGGGCAAGGTAAAAATAAAATAAGGGTAATAAAAGTGCTTCCCTGGTTGCTCAGTGGTAAAGAATCCACCTGCAGTGAAGGAGATACACTTTGAATTTCTGGGTCGGGTGGATCCCGTGGAGAAGGAAATGGCAACCCACTCCAGTATTCTTGCCTGGGAAATCCCATGGACAGAGGAGCCTGGCAGGGTAGAGTCCATGGGGTCGCAAAAGAGTCAGACACAACTTAAGGAACTAAACAACAATAAAAGTGCCACCCTCCTAATACTGCTGGAGTTTAAATGTGCTAGTACATTAAATAATGATTGGATTATTACATTCTCCTACTATGTAGCAAGGGTAATATGATAATTATTAAACTCCACTTTCTATGGCAAGAAAGTAAAAGTGTAAGCCACTCAGTGGTGTCTAACTCTGACTGGCTAGTGGGTATTACAAAGATGGATAAGACCTAGACTCTAATCCTAGGAGCTCATTATCTACTAGGGGACATAAGGTTTATAGAGAAATGGGTCCAAAAATGGAAGGTGGCAAATGCTGTGAGAGAAGTGAAAGTGTCCTGGAGGTTCGGAGAAGGGAGATGGCTGTGGCTGGTCAGGGAGCCAGGCTAGGCTTCAAGAGTCAAGTGACATTTGAAGAAGGGGTGGGTTTGGATATTCAGGGAAAGTCGGATCGGTGAAGGTGAGGAAGTATAATAAAAATTCCACAATCTTCAGAGGAAATGCGGTGTCTGGGATGTGGGTGCTCTGTAGACTGTATGCCAGTCCCTTTGGTCAAATCTCAGAAAGTTGGTAGACAGATGCTGCTTTAGGGGCCTTTGTAAGCGGTGGCCATAGCGATAGCTGCAGCGTGCATTGTCATTCGATCCGCCAGCGTCTCCTAGCAGTGTGCAAACGCCTCTTATCAGAGGCAGGTGCAGCCACCACAGCCAACAACCGAGAGTAATTGGTGTATCCGTCTAGGAAAAACCATCCAAGAGGCATACATTATATTCTGTATTTATTTGCTTGGATTTCAAAGTGCCCAACAAATTACACACTTTACCTTTCACTTAAAAACAGTAATGACAGCTAGTTTTCCACTCCCACCACCACAGATTATTTAAATAACTATTGTTTTCATGGTTATTGATATATAAGACTCTGGGGAGACCTAGGAGTTCCAATCATGCTTGCTGTGGCTGAGTTAACAACCATATAATTCTAGTTTGCTACTGACAGGTGCTGTGACCTTCAACAGTTATTCAACCATTCTGTTTTAAATCCTCTAGCTGTTGAAGTGCAATAACACTTTTACTTTCTCCAAATACAGTTAGAGTGAATCGCGTAAGTGTCTACATGTTCCATAAATTCTTCAGAGCAAAATACAAATAAGGGACAATAAATACTGTCTTTTCTTCCTATGCTATGCTATGCTAAGTCACTTCAGTCGTGTCCGACTCTGTGTGACCCCATAGACAGCAGCCCACCAGGCTCCCCCGTCCCTGGGATTCTCCAGGCAAGAACACTGGAGTGGGTTGCCATTTCCTTCTCCAATACATGAAAGGGAAAAGTGAAAGTGAAGTCGCTCAGTCGTGTCCGACTCTCAGCGACCCCATGGACTGCAGCCTATCAGGCTCCTCCGTCCATGAGATTTTCCAGACAAGAGTACTGGAGTGGGGTGCCATTGCCTTCTCCATTTCTTCCTATGTAGAAGTATAATTAATGACTAACCTGGTTATCATTTTCTGTGGCTCTTTTCTTTCCTTAAGTCCAGCTTAAGCAGACTAGCTTCTACGGGTATTGTTCCCAATTTCCTGATTGTACTTAGATGGAGGGGAAAAGTCTCTATTTTCACTGTTTGGATTCTTTGCAGCCAGGTTTAGTTTTTAAACAGATTCACAGAGTCTGGAGCTTGGAGTGATATTTCTGCTCACAAGGAGCCTTAGAGGTGTCAACTCCATAAAACTTTCTGTGAAGAATCAGCGAAACACACTGCCACTGAAGTTTAAAGATGATTTGCCTGAATCTCTTCAGCCAAATGAAGCTTTCTAATCAATTATGAACAGAAGGGATGAAATGTAGGGTCTAGTGGGATTTGAGATGGGATTCTAGCAGCCATCATCAGTCACCACCTGAGCTGCTAAGTGTCTGTGGCAGATAGAGTCATTAATATTTACTAATGTTAATTGATGGCAGCACTAATGTTAATTTATGTCCACTCTGAGGTGCCAGCATATCATTTCTGTGGATGGCTTGAATAAGTGTCAGAACTGGACCTTCCGAGTCCTCTATTTGATCCCCCTACTTCTAAGGATAAAGAAAGAGGCCCAGAGAAGGAGGGTGATTTGCCAAGGGTTGCCTGCTGGCCTCCTATTGGGGATCACTTGGCTCCCATAACAGACTTTTGAGGCATGTAAACTGCCACTGGTATTTACCTGACAAGGAAGAATTTAGTGGGTAGCAGGGCTGAATGGAGAGAGTTTTAGCCAGGAGCATGGGGGAAAGTCCCCTCCTGCTATGTTTCAGGCTCCCTTGGGTTTCCTTTGCATCTTTCATCACAACTCAGTAACTTTATTTATGATTAATGGTTTTCTGTCTGCTGAGAGCCGTCTGTCTGTCTGGTTCCCCTCTTGGTGCTGGGCCCAGAGCAGATGTTAATTGATGGTAGTTATCATAGGTATGCAGTGGCTTGCCCACGGTCACTCGGTGGTTGGATTGAGGACCCGCCTGTGATGCTATCTTCTGGCCTTGTGCTTCCTGGGACTCTGAGCTCCCAGATAGTGAGGTGGGCCAGGTGTGAAAAAGGTGGAGCTAGAAAAGATACTGCTGCTGTTTAGTTGCTAAGTCTGAGTCGTGTCAGACTCTTTGTGATTCTCCAGGCTGGAATGGGTTGCTATTTCCTTCTTGGAGGAATTTTCCTGATCCAGGGATCAAACCTGCATCTCCTGCATTACAAGCAGAGTCTTTACCGCTGAGCCACCAGGGAGACCCTAGAACAAGCAGTTCAGTTCAGTCGCTCAGTCATATCTGACTCCTTGCGACTCCATGGACTGCAGCATGCCAGGCTCCCCTGTCCATCACCAACTCCAGGAGCTTACTCAAACTCATGTCCATAGAGTCGGTGATGCCATCCAACCATCTCATCCTCTGTTGTCCCCTTCCCTCCCACCTTCAATCTTTCCCAATGAGTTAGTTCTTCACATCAGGTGGCCAAAGTATTCGAGTTTCAGCTTCAGCATCAGTCCTTCCAATGGATATTCAGGACTGATTTCCTTTAGGATGGACTGGTTGGATCTCCTTGCTGTCCAAGGGACTCTCAAGAGTCTTCTCCAACACCACAGTTCAAAAGCATCAATTCTTCGGTGCTCAGCTTTCTTTATAGCCCAACTCTCACATCCATACATGACTACTAGAAAAACCAGAGCCTTGACTAGACGGACCTTTGTTAGCAAAGTAATGTCTCTGCTTTTTAATATGCTGTCTAGGTTGGTCATAGCTTTTCTTTCAAGGAGCAAGTGTCTTTTAATTTCATGGCTGCAGTGATTTTGGAGCCCCCCAAAATAAAGTCTGCCACTGTTTCCATTGTTTCCCCATCTATTTGCCATGAAGTGATGGGACCAGATGCCATGAACTTAATTTTCTGAATGTTGAGCTTTAAGCCAACTTTTTCACTCTCCTCTTTCACTTTCATCAAAAGGCTCTTTAGTTCTTCACTTTCTGCCATAAGGCTGATGTTATCTGCATATCTGAGGTTATTGATACTTCTCCCAGCAATCTTGATTCCAGATTGTGCTTCATCCAGCCCAGCATTTCTCATGATGTACTCTGCATATAAGTTAAATAAGCAGGGTGACAATATACAGCCTTGACGTACTCCTTTCAAGATTTGCAACCAGTCTGTTTTTCCATGTCCAGTTCTAACTGTTGCTTACTGACCTTCATACAGATTTCTCAGGAAGCAGGTCAGGTGGCCTGGTATTCCTATCTCTTGAAGAATTTTCCCGTTTGTGTTGTGATCCACACAGTCAAAGGCTTTGGTGTAGTCAATAAAGCAGAAGTAGATGTTTTTCTGGAACTCTTGCTTTTTTGGTGATCCAACAGATCTTGGCAATTTGATCTCTGCTTCTTCTGTCTTTTCTGAATCCAGCTTGAACATCTGGAAGTCCAAGGTTCATGTACTGTTGAAGCCTGGCTTGGAGAATTTTGAGCATTACTTCACTAGCGTGTGAGATGAGTGCAATTGTGTGGTAGTTTGAGAATTTTTTGGCATTGCTTTTCTTTGGGATTGGAATGAAAACAGATATTTTCCAGTCCTGTAGCCACTGCTGAGTTTTCCAAATTTGCTGCATATTGAGTGCAGCACTTCCACAGCATCATCTTTTAGGATTTGAAATAGCTCAACTGGAGTTCCATTTCCTCCACTAGCTTTGTTCATAGTGATGCTTCATAAGGCCCACTTGACTTCACATTCCAGGATGTCTGGCTCTAGGTGAGTGATCACACCATCGTGGTTATCTGGGTCGTGAAGATCTTTTTTGTATAGTTTTTCTGTGTATTCTTGCCACCGCTTAATATCTTCTGTTTCTGTTAGGTCCATACCATTTCTATCCTTTATTGTGTCCATCTTTGCATGAAATGTTCCCTTGGTATCTCTAATTTTCTTGAGGAGATCTCTAGTCTTTCCCATTCTATTATTTTCCTCTATTTCTTTGCATTGATCGCTGAGGAAGGCTTTCTTACTCTCCTTGCTATTCTTTGGTACTGTGCATTCAAATGGGTATATCTTTCCTTTTCTCCTTTGCCTTTTGCGTCTTTTCTTTTCTCAGCTATTTGTAAGGCCTCCTCAGACAACCATTTTGCCTTTTTGCATTATTTTTTCTTGAGGATTGTCTTGATCACTGCCTCCTGTACAATGTCACGAACCTTGGTCCATAGTTCTTCAGGTACTCTATCAGGTCTAATCCCTTGAATCGATTTGTCACTTCCACTGTATAATCATAAGGCATTTTATTTAGGTCATATCTGAATGGTCTAGTGGTTTTCCCTACTTTCTTCCATTTAAGTCTGAATTTCACAATAAGGAGTTCATAATCTGAGCCACAGTCAGCTCCCGGTCTTGTTTTTGCTGACTGTATAGAGCTTCTCCATCTTTGGTTGCAAAGAATATAATCAATCCGACTTCAGTATTCACGGTCTGGTGATGTCCATGTGTAGTCTTCTCTTGTGTTGTTGAAAGAGGAACAGGCAGGGTGGGGCCAAAACCCGGGGCCTGGGGATCAACCGGGCAGGATGGAGGCGGGGCTATGAGCTGGAGGGGCGGGGCCAGACAGGACGAGGCGGGGCTTGGGCGGGACAAGAGGTAGTGGGGCGGGGTTTGGGCGGGGCCAGGCTCCCGAGTCTCCTCACGCTCCCTGAGCCCGCCCAAATCCGGCCGGGACTGGAGGCTACCCTTACGCCAGCCGAGGAGCGGAGCACCCGGTCTGTTGCAGAGCGGAGCACCCGGCCTGCTGCAGCTGCTGGCACTTGGCTCCAGCCCACACTCCCGGTTCGGTTCCTCGGGTCCGCTTTCCCCGCGCGACCGTCGTGTGGCGGCTCCCTGCGTTGACGCACGGGTCCTGGTCGATGGCTGCGCCGGGGTTGGGGCGCTGGGTCCTCGGCCTCGGGCCCCTCCTGCTCCAGTTCTTCCTCCCTTTCCAGCTGGTCGCTGGGCGCTGGGGTCCGGAGGGCGCGGGGGGAGGCGTGCGCCGAGGTGAGCCTGGGCGGCGGAGGGCGGTCTCGGGCGTTCGCCCTCGGAGTGGGCGGAGGGGCTCAGGGCGGCCGGAGTGCGCCTGGCTGGGACCTCTGGGCGGCCGGGGCAGCTCCACGCCGGTACCGGAGAGCCGCAAGGTTGCAGCCGTCACGGAAAACCTTGTAACCGAGGGCGGTTATATTCTTCTCCTGGGGGCTTGGAGTGAGGTTTCAGCCTAAATGCTCAGATGTGTTTATTTAAATGTAGAGAAAAGGCCACTTTGACTTTTGTTCCATGACTCTCATCACTCTGGGTGACTTAGTATATATATACTTCGATACAACTTTTTCAATAAAAGATGCCCTCTTTATCCATCAGGGCTTTACTTTCTTGGTTTCAACTGGGTTTCCCACGTTGTTACTTTATTCTCAGACGATTATGGAGGCTCCTTCATACTTGCCTGTGAATAAAGGGGGGTCGAACACCACACTGTGAATAAAGTGGGGTGAATAAAGAGTCGAACACGACTGAGCGTTGCGCTCGCACACACATCGAGGCTCCTTGGGTTTATTACTAGGGATTAGGATTTGATCTGATTTGATTTACCGCTTGTCCCTGTCCTCTAACTTGTCCCTTGGCGTTTCAAATCTTTCCTTTTGCCTGTGATGAAAAGTGTGAGTTGTGTGACTGGAGAGCGGACTAACCTGGCTGCAGAGCTATTTGCATCCTAAGTTCTTCCTTAGCATCTTGGAATAGAGTTTTTTCTTCTAGCCTTCTCTAGTTCAAAATGTTTTGGACAGGAATAGAAACAAAAGAAAATGCTTAGTACTTTTTCAAATTGAAAGCTTTAGAAAGTTTGTCAGCCCTCTCAATACCTTGAAGAAAAAATACTACCGCTTATGGAGCACCTGTAGTGTGATCGCCTGGAGAAGGGAATGGCTACCCACTCCAGTATTCTTGCCTTGAGAATTCCATGGACAGGAGCCTGGCAGTCTACAGTCCATGGGGTGGCAGAGTCAGACACGACTGAGCGACTAACATGCACATGTTCGGTTAAGCAGGAGATAAAAGCTGAAGTTCTCTACTCCAGTATTTCAGTTTTTATGAGTAAGGAAACTTTATTTGGGTATAAGCAGAACCTTTTCTTGTCTTTCCTTCCTTAAGGTTTTTAAACTCTGATTCCTGATTCTAGGAAGTGATAATCTTGAAGGCTAGAATTATTTATTGCAGGATGTGTTTCTTTACAATGACTGTAGAGAAATAAGGTGAAGGATGATTTAAGCAAATAAAATTTGGTGCAGAAGGTGTCATAATTTAACAGAAAGAAAGGAATGTGATTTTGGAGACAGGCAAACCTGGGTTCAAATTATGACACTTGTGTATCTTGACTTGGACAATGTCTCAGCTGTCCTCCTCCTTTGAAAAACGGATGATACTGCTTACCTCTCAGTTGTTTTCAGGATTAAATAATACATGTGAAATGCCAAGCACTGTGCCTGACACTAGAAAATAGTAGTCTCTATGCCTTTTGGTGAAAGTGGATAACTATCATGTTGTATTACATTTATATATATATTTTTTCTCTTGGTCCCACATGAGCTTCTTAAGAACTGTGATCTTATCCTGTGTCTCTTTGTATCTCTTAAGACCTAGCTTATTGTAGCAGTCCAGTAAATGTTGGTGGATGAATGATGAAACAGTAAGATCTCTCTGGATATCAGTTTCCTCATCTGTAAGATGAGTGAGCATTAAAGGCTTCCCTCTCTAGCTCTAAAATTCCAAGAAACTGTTGCTTTTAGCAAGTGATCATTTGAAGAGTAATGTTGAAAAGACAATGGAATTGCACACTGGCTAATTTATATGCTTTTGTGTAAAACTGCAGAAAGTGAAAGTCACTCAGTTGTGTCCAACTCTTTGCGACCCCATACAGTCCATGGAATTCTCCAGGCCAGAATACTAGAATACTGGAGTGGGCAGCCATTATTTCCTTCTCCAGGGGATCTTCCCAACCCAGGGATCAAACCCAGGTCTCCCACGTTGCAGGTGGATTCTTTACCAGCTGAGCCACCACGGAAGCCCCAGAAGTACTCCATTAATTTGCTGTGTTTCCTTGGGCATATTGCTTGACCTTACTGAACCGTTATTTCTCCATCTTTAAAATTAGAAGGTGATAATAGATAGATTTCAGGTGCTTCCAATCAATTAATTTTACATTTACATTTTATTGTTTTCATATTCATCCTAGGACCTTAATAACTCTTCCTTGTGGTTTCCTGGGAGCCAGTCTCTAGGAAAAGAAAATGTCTGGTCTGCCAGCTGCCATACTTATTTAACTGGTGGAAGGTCACGGAGCTATGAAAGATTCTCAGGAGGCAGTTTTGTCTGTATTAAAGAGTAGATAATTAACCTAGTACATTAAAAGAATATAAGCCTTTTAAACTGACCCGACCCTGATTAGGAGAGTGATTTATGGAAATTAGTCATTGGTCAATTATATTCCTTAGCTGTATAGTTGTGAGACATTTTTAATGGTTGAAACTTTATTTGTAGTGACTGAGTTCTGTTTCATTCAAAGGGAAATAAAATAATTATATTGTGGAAAATGAGAGCTATGAAAGATTTTTTATCCTCACCTTTAGTCATTTTCATTAACATATTAAGAAGCTAATAAAATACACATATAGTGACCATCCTCTTTACTTTTATTATGATTGCTGCTGCTGCTGCTGCTAAATTGCTTCAGTAGTGTCCAACTCTGTGTGACCCCATAGACGGCAGCCCACCAGGCTCCCCTATCCCTGGGATTCTCCAGGCAGGAATACTGGAGTGGGTTGCCATTTCCTTTTCCAATGCATGAAAGTGAAAAGTGAAAGTGAAGTCGCTCAGTCGCGTCGACTCTTAACGACCGCATGGACTGCAGCCTACCAGGCTCCTCCATTATTATGATTACATCCAAAAGAATGTCGAGATGCTTTATGTAAGGACACAGACTCTTCACACAGTTTAACTGAAAATAAAAATTATTTTTGTTTTCTTGCAAATGCTAAATATGCTCTGAGTTAGACTGAGCACCTGGAAGATAGGGTTTTATTTGTGTATCTCCTGATACGTTTCAGTACCTGAGTTTGTAAATGTAGCCTGTTGATGGAACCTTAAAAAGGTTTTCAATCATTTGTCAGAATAGGGCTTTTTTCAACCTATAATGTACAAATTAGATCTAGTAAGTAATTTTTTACAATTAGGATATGAGTTTTTTAATACGTAATTTCACTACAGAACATTTTTCTCTAATAGCATTATATTTCTTCCCTAAAAAATTGGAATTAAATTCTTTCAGATGTAATTTTAAGTTTAATATTAAATAAGCATGTCTTGACAATGAGAGTTGGTGAATATTCCTTTTGGAAAAAAGTTTACAATTTGCGTCTATAAAACTGCTCTCCAAAATGGCAAAGGTGTGGTTTTATAATGGCAATAAGACAGAAGAGAGTCTTTTTAACGGTCTTTTTCTGCTTGGTGACTAAAATTTTAATTTAAATGTTTTGTTTCCACTTTGGGGACGCCTGATATCATTTCTTCTAACGGTGTTTGATTCAGTGACCTTTCTTCTAAAGGAGAATTATAGTCTTTTGCCAATAAAAATAGGAATTAAATATGAATATTTGAATTCTGACAAAAAGAACAATATAAACTTTTAAAAGTCAATGAATTATTTTTGGCTCTGCTGGGTCTTCATTGCTGCTCGTGGGCTGTCCCTAGCTGGGGCGAGCAGGGGCTTCTCTGCCGTTGCAGTGCTTCTCGTCGCTGTAGCTTCTCATTGCGGGGCATGGGCTCTAGAGTGCTCGGGCTCAGTACTCATGGCACATGGGCTGAGCCTCACGGCCATGTGGAATCTTCCCAGACCAGGGACCAAACCATGTTCCCTACATTGGCAGGCCGATGCTTAACCACTGGACCACCAGGGAAGTCCAATATGAACTTTGGATATATTTCTTTTTATTTTGTGATCTACAGTGTATATATGGAATTAGGCAAAACTGGTTTTCCTTTCAGTGTTTCTCAACCTCTGGCATTTGGGGCCAGATATGTGTTTGTTATGGGAGATTGTCCTCTGCCTTGTAGGTTGTTTGGCAGGAACCCTGACTTCTACCCACAAGATGCTTGTAGTACCCGCTGAAAAATATCTCCAGATATTGTCAAATGGTTCTTTGGAGCAAAATTGTCTCCCTTTTTCCCCACCCTTGAGAATCACTGCTCTTAGTCTTGTAGACCAGGGCTTCTCAAACTTTAATGCGCACAAGAATCCTCTGGGGATATTAGAATTGCAGCACTGCTTCAGACATGGGCTGAGCTTCTGCGTTTCTAAGAAGCGCCTGGGTGGTGAATGCTCCGGGTCAGAGTACCACACACTGCATAGCAACGTTGCAGACAGTTTCCCATTCATATAAAGTGGGTGGATTCTCAAGAGGATGCAATGATAGTAATTATGGAAATAGAGGATTTACAACGAACGGTAGCCCAAACAGGAGAAGACCAATAGGAAGTAAGCTCCATCCCACCAGCCTAACAAATAGAGCCATCTTCCTTTTTCATGTTTCCTCCCAGGCCCCACTACTCATTCGTATTTGGACAGTCCTAAGGAGGAATTTCCCAAGAGTCTTATCAAGGTCACACAGGCTATAGTGAGCTGAGGCAACTTCATGTTCTGGCGGGTGTTTTAGTTCATGACACTGGAAATATATTAGCTCATAATACATATTTATTGCCTGTTGAGAGGTTTGTGGTGTCAAATTACGATAGTGAACTCTGCATTTATTCAATCTGATGATGCCTAAACTTTTAAAGTGTGCAAGTTGTTTCTTTTTGAAAACTATTGACTAGACCTAAATTTAACACCGCCTAAGGTCATTTTCTTACAGCCAGTGTTCTGAGAGTCAGGGTAAGATGTTAAATTAGGTTTACTAAAGCATATCAGTTACAGAGAAACTTTATCCGATAATTCTGTGATAAAAATCAATAGAAAATAGAATGAAAATCCTTGAGTGAAAAAAAAAAAACCCTCTGCATTTCATTTATAACACTTAGAATAATGATTGGTAAGCATGCCTACTTGCCACATTGACAATGTTGGATATAGTATGCATTTCTTCTCATTTACAAAATGGTTGATTATGTTCACTTTTTTTCCTTGCTATTGCTTAAAATAGACCTCTTTCGACTGCAGCAGAGAGGATCTTTTAAAAAGTATATAAGACACTTTTCGTTAACTTTAAAAAATACAAGGACACTTGTAAGGGAAGATTACTCCAGGAATGTCTTAATTATGAATTGAGGGTATATAATATATATCACTCTTACAAACTTTTTAGATACATTATTTCGCTCTATGATGACCTGTAAAGAAGAAACGGAAGGCTATTGGCAGTAACCAGCAAAACTGAAACCGTGTACCCTTGACTCAGCTCTTCCACTTCTGAGAGTAGGTGTCATGGAAGTCCTTGTATTAATACAAGGATTTAACTTGTATGTTAACTACAGCATTTTTTCATTGTAGCATTGTAAGAAATAATCAAAAGCTAACAATAGTATAAATGCCTACCAGTGGTGAAAGCTTACATAAATTATGATACAGCCGTAACCCAGACCACTTCATGTCTTATGAAGAAAGCGTGGAGATGGATGGATGTACATTGACATAGAGAATTGAATGAAAAAAAAGCAAGTCGCAAAACTTAAAAAAGAAAACATTTGTTCTTCCTCTGTGTGTGAGTGCATTTTAAGATGTCCACACAACAAACTTAAAAGTGGTTAGCCTTGGAGGAAGGGAGATAAAGAGGAGGAAATGGACAGTTTCTACTTTTCATGTGCTTTTGGTTGGAATCTTGACAGTGATCATACGTGACTTTTGTAATGAAAGTATTATTTTGAGAAGAACAGAGACAAATCTGGGTCCTAGTTCTATCTCTGCTTCCTTCTAGCTACTGTAAGACCAGTGATTCTTAAAGATTCTTCTTAAATCTTTAGCATCTGCTACAACTCTGGTATATTAGAGCCTAACATGTGATACCCAGTTTAGTTTATTCGTTCATTCATTCAGCAAATGTTGAGTGGCTGTTCCTGTGTCAGTCTTGGTGCCAGAGGTAGAGCAGAAAACTCTGGTGCCTGGCTTCCTGGGGGACATACTTAAGACAAATTTGCATATTTATTTACTTTTATCAGATCATACTATTGAACAGTATGGCTGTGCAAAGAACACCCCACAATGTGAAGGGCACTCCCTGCAAATGAGAATATGGCTGCAGCCCTGAAGTCGGACACAGCGTTACTCAACACTATTGAGTTTGGGCTGGATAAATCTTTGTCATAAGGGCTGTCCTGTGCAGTACTGGTAGCTCAGATAGGAAAGAATCTGCCTGCAACGTGGGAGACCCAGGTTCAACTCCTGGGTAAGGAAGATCCCCTGGAGGTGGATATGGCAACCCACTCCAGTATTCTTGCCTGGAGAATTCTATGGACAGAGGAGCCTGGCAGGCTATAACCCCTGGGATCGCAGAGTCGTACATGACTAAGTGGCCAACAGACACACCGTGCCCTACAGGATGTTTGGTAGCATCCTGGCTTCCATCCACTGCTCACACCACCCCCTCCATGTGACAGTCCAAAGCATCACCAAACATTTTCAACATTTTTCCAACAGATAGTCTTGTTTTATTTAAGTAAGTTAGAAAGTGGGGACACATGAATTTAATACCTAATTACTGGTGCCAAGTATTCAAATCACAGTTTTCAGCTTTGCAGTTTTGCATCCTTTCTTAATCACCATACTAAAATTAAGGATCAAGCTGACATTTCTTTGAAAATATGTGTGGTTTCAGTAAGTAACTTAAAAGTGAAACTTTTTTGATAAGTCATTCTTTTAATTCCTCAAACTTGAGACGATACCAGAGTAATGCTACTTGAGGAGTTACAGATGGATTTGTGAAACCCAAATTTCAATCTCACAGAGTTAATAACAGTATACATATTGTACCTTTTATGTATTCAATTTAGTTCTTTCTGTCATTATATTTTTAACTACTTCAGAAGAATTGTCCATTAGTTTTTTGTTCTTATTCTTGTCCTACTTTTAGTGTGTTTCACTGCTAGGTTCTCTTTGTTTTTCTGAGATAATGTGATTCATGTGCTATTAGTAGGTTGGTATTCTAATTATTATTATTAGCTGTAAAGGGTAGAGACTTGAGGAGAGCTTTTCACTGAACTGTCATTTGCAGTGTTGAGGGTGCCCAGTGCCACAGATATGTTATTCCTTCATTTTGGTTTTTTTTTTTTTGCAAGTTTCCATTGTCTGTGGTATTCTATAGGGAGATGATCTTTGGTAGGCTATCAGGAAAGTTTTATGTAGAAATCAGAGCTCTACAGGCAGTAATTGCTTTGTGATAGTACTTTGGTGTATTTGCCTTTTGAGGTCTATCAGTTATCCTTACTTCAGCATCGTTTGTAGGCGGATAAGAACGACTGTGCTGGCATTTACAGGCACAGTTTTACTTAATCCTCACAATAACCTTATTAGGTTGGTATTGTTTTAGACCAGTTTTACAGATGATAAAACTAATATGCAAAGAAGTTATATCTCCAGGTCAGACTGTAAGTATTAGAGGATAGATAGAACCCAACTCGTGGACTTAAAATCTACTAGTTCTTAGCCAGCATGTTATATTGCCTCTCTTCATACTCAAATCTGAGTAGCACAAGGCCTCTCTACCTTTAAAAAGATGTCTAGTGGGACTCTTAATCCTTAATAGTAAGCTTCTGTAGCTCTTGTGACAGTTGCTTTCACAACCAAGGATGAAATTCTGAATTACTAGAAATAAATGGAAATTGTCAGATGGTATTAACTTCTTCATCTGTTCATGTATGCATTCAACACACAGACCATCTGCTCTGTGCCAGTATGTTGTTAGGACCTGGGGTTGTTGTTCAGTCGCTCAGTCGTGTCTGACTCTTTGCAACTCCATGGACTGCATCACACCAGGCTTCCCTGTCCTTCATCACCTCCCAGAGTTTGCTCAAACTCATGTCCATTGAGTTGGTGATGCCATCCAACCATCTCATCCTCTGTCAGCCCCTTCTCCTCCTGCCTTCAATCTTTCCCAGCATTAGGGTCTTTTCCAATCAATTGGCTCGTCACACCAGGTGGCCAAAGTATTGGCGCTTCAGCTTCAGCATCAGTCCTTCCTTTTCCTGAATATTCAGGACTGATTTGCTTTAGGATTGACTGGTTTGATCTCTTTGCTGTCCAGGAGACTCTCAAGAGTCTTCCCCAGCACCACTGTTCAAAGGCATCAGTTCTTTGGTACTCAGCCTTTTTTATTGTCCAGCTCTCACATTTGTAAATGACTACTAGAAAAAGCATAGCTTTAAGGATCCCAATTTCTCCACATTTTAACCAAAAAACATGTTATTATCTGTATTACTTATTATAGCCATCTTAGGGGGTATGACATTCCTATAATTATTGGCCTTTCTGTCACTTGCTCCTTGGAGGAAAAGCAATGACCAAACTAGACAGCATATTAAAAAGCAGAGACATTACTTTGCCAACAAAGGTCCATCTAGTCAAAGCTATGGTTTTTCCAGTGGTCAGGTATGGATGTGAGAGTTGAACTATGAAGAAAGCTGAGTGCTTAAGAATTGACTCTTGAGAGTCCCTTGGACTGCAAGGAGATCAAACCAGTCAATCCTAAAGCAAATCAGTCCTGAATATTCAGAAAAAGGAAGGACTGATGCTGAAGCTGAAACTCCAGTACTTTGGCCACCTGGTGTGAAGAGCTAATTGATTGGAAAAGACCCTAATGCTGGGAAAGATTGAAGGCAGGAGGAGAAAGGGACAACAGAGGATGAGATGGTTAGATGGCATCACTGACTCGATGGACATGAGTTTGAGCAAGCTCCAGGAGTTGGTATTGAACAGGAAAGTCTGGCGTGCTGCAGTCCATAGGATCGCAAAGAGTTGGACATGACTGAGCGACTGAACTGAACTGAACTATCTGTTTTTAAATTGATTAGGTTATAGAGTCTTTTATTATTCAAGTCCCTTGTCAGATGTATAATTTGCAAATTATTTCTCGTGTTTCTCTCTTTAAGTAGTAAGGGAAGAAAAGCTACTCTTAACTTAGTGCTGTGATCAGCACTAAGTATAATGCTGTAGGAATGCCAAACTAAAGAAATGATTCCTGCATTCCAGGACATTGGTTTCCTGGAGACCCACGACTTATGTGACATAATTGAAAAATAGTGCAGAGCAATACAGTAAGTCCCTTGCATATGAATCTTCAGGTTGTGAACTTTTAAGATGTGAACGTGCCCCTGTAAACCAACTGTTGTACTGTACTTCTATATTTTCAAGGTACTCTACTTTAAGATGAAAAATATTTTATTTTTTGTGTTTGTTTCTTATGTATTATTTGTGTGCAAAGTATTATAAACCTACTCAGTACAGTACTATTCAGCTGTGTTAGTTGGATATCTAGGCTAACTTTGTTAGACTTACGAACAAATTTGACTTATGAATACACTCTCAGAACAGAACTCATTCATATGTAGGGTACTTTCTGTATAGTAATTGCCACAGGATTCCTAGGAACCTAGGTTGAAAGTGATTGCTTTAAAGTATTTATTTTGAGTAGGATGAGCAAATGTTAATTATTCACAACAAATTTTTTAAAATAATTTTTTAGTTTGATTCAGTTTCTATAGAAGTTAGCTTATATATAGTATCACATTTTCTGAATCAGTCCTTACTGCTGCTGCTGCTGCTAAGTCGCATCAGTCATGTCCGACTCTGTGCGACCCCATAGACAGCAGCCTACCAGGCCCCACCGTGCCTGGGATTCTCCAGGCAAGAACACTGGAGTGGGGTGCCATTGCCTTCTCCTCAGTCCTTACTACTAGATGGTAAATGTGGATTTCCCTGTCTTTGAGTACTAGTGCATTTCCAGCATTTGGCATAGTGCCTGATACAAGGCATATTCTGTTAAATGTTTGTTGAATGAATGAGCAAACATTGGTGGGGCTTGAGCTCTCAGGGGATATAACCTTAAACCTCTTTTCCAGTTGTCATGAGGTGGAAGAAGTTAATGTGGAAAGAGGAAGAGGCTGAGGGGGGCTGAGCTCTGCCGCTGATGAGCTCTGTTGCACTGGCCTTTCTGGTCTATATCCTCATTTGTTAAGTAAGGGAATGTGTTGGATCATCTCCTTCTTAATATTTTGGGGTTTATGAGCAGTATAAACTGAAAACACTTAGAACCAGATAAAGAAACATAGCCTCTAAGTAGAGTTTGAGCGCACCATTAAGTTTTTGTGCTAAAATACCATGGACCTTTGCGCCTATCATTTCTGTAACATTGTACTAGGAAAATGTTATTTCTAGTATCGGATATACTAAGAAGGTGTTCACAAGGTAGTATCTTAAGGGTTCTCATTAAGTAGAATGATTATCATTTTATTTATTTATGCCCTATCTACTTTCTTTCAAACAAAATTTAAGGTGGCAATTCGAGTTAGTGTTTTTTTTCCCCTAAGACAAAGTTTCCTTCATTTCAGTTTAGTCGATCAGTCGTGTCCGACTATTTGCGACTCCATGAATCGCAGCCCACCAGGCCTCCCTGTCCATCACCAACTCCCGGAGTTCACTCAGACTCAAGTCCATCAAGTCAGTGATGCCATCCAGCCATCTCATCCTCTGTCGTCCCCTTCTCCTCCCGCCCCCAATCCCTCCCAGCATCAGAGTCTTTTCCAATGAGTCAACTCTTCGCATGAGGTGGCCAAAGTACTGGAGTTTCAGCTTTAGCATCATTCCTTCCAAAGAAATCCCAGGGCTGATCTCCTTCAGAATGGACTGGTTGGATCTCCTTACAGTCCAGGGGACTCTCAAGAGTCTTCTCCAACACCACAGTTCAAAAGCATCAATTCTTCGGTGCTCAGCCTTCTTCACAGTCCAACTCTCACATCCATACATGACCACAGAAAAAACCATAGCCTTGACTAGACGGACCTTTGTTGGCAAAGTAATGTCTCTGCTTTTGAATATGCTATCTAGGTGGGTCATAATCTTCCTTCTGAGGAGTAAGCATCTTTTAATTTCATGGCTGCAATCACCATCTGCAGTGATTTTAGAGCCCCCCAAAATAAAGTCGGACACTGTTTCCACTGTTTCCCCATCTATTTCCCATTAAGTGATGGGACCAGATGCCATGATCTTCGTTTTCTGCATGTTGAGCTTTAAGCCAACTTTTTCACTCTCCACTTTCACTTTCATCAAGAGGCTTTTGAGTTCCTCTTCACTTTCTGCCATAAGGGTGGTGTCATCTGCGTATCTGAGGTTATTGATATTTCTCCCGGCAATCTTGATTCCAGCTTGTGTTTCTTCCTGTCTAGCGTTTCTCATGATGTACTCAGCATATAAGTTAAATAAGCAGGGTGGCAATATACAGCCTTGACGTACTCCTTTTCCTATTTGGAACCAGTCTGTTGTTCCATGTCCAGTTCTAACTGTTGCTTCCTGACCTGCCTACAAATTTCTCAAGAGGCAGGTCAGGTGGTCTGGTATTCCCATCTCTTTCAGAATTTTCCACAGTTTATTGTGATCCACACAGTCAAAGGCTTTGGCATAGTCAATAAAGCAGAAATAGAGGTTTTTCTGGAACTCTCTTGCTCTTTCCATGATCCAGCGGATGTTGGCAATTTGACCTCTGGTTCCTCTGCCTTTTCTAAAACCAGCTTGAACATCTGGAAGTTCACGGTTCATGTATTGCTGAAGCCTGGCTTGGAGAATTTTGAGCATTACTTTACTAGCATGTGAGATGAGTGCAATTGTGCGGTAGTTTGAGCATTCTTTGGCATTGCCTTTCTTTGGGATTGGAATGAAAACTGACCTTTTCCAGTCCTGTGGCTACTGCTGAGTTTTCCAAATTTGCTGGCATATTGAGTGCAGCACTTTTACAGCATCATCTTTCAGGATTTGAAATAGCTCAACTGGAATTCCATCACCTCCACTAGCTTTATCTGTAGTGATGCTTTCTAAGGCCCACTTGACTTCACATTCCAGGATGTCTGGCTCTAGGTCAGTGATCACACCATCATGATTATCTGGGTCGTGAAGATCTTTTTTGTACAGTTCTTCTGTGTATTCTTGCCACCTCTTCTTAATATCTTCTGCTTCTGTTAGGTCCATACCATTTCTGTCCTTTATCGAGCCCATCTTTGCATGAAATGTTCCCTTGGTATCTCTAATTTTCTTGAAGAGATCTCTAGTCTTTCCCATTCTGTTGTTTTCCTCTATTTCTTTGCATTGATTGCTGAGGAAGGCTTTCTTATCTCTTCTTGCTGTTCTTTGGAACTCTGACAGAATGTGGTCCACTGGAGAAGGGAATGGCAAACCACTTCAGTATTCTTGCCTTGAGAACCCAGTGAACAATATGAAAAGGCAAAATGATAGGATACTGAAAGAGGAACTCCCCGGGTCAGTAGGTGCCCAATATGCTACTGGAGATCGGTGGAGAAATAACTCCAGAAAGAATGAAGGGATGGAGTCAAAGCAAAAACAATACCCAGCTGTGGATGTGACTGGTGATAGAAGCAAGGTCCGATGCTATAAAGAGCAATATTGCATAGGAACCTGGAATATCAGGTCCATGAATCAAGGCAAATTGGAAGTGGTCAAACAAGAGATGGCAAGAGTGAATGTAGACATTCTAGGAATCAGCGAACTAAAATGGACTGGAATGGGTGAATTTAACTCAGATGACCATTATATCTACTATTGTGGGCAGGAATCCCTCAGAAGAAATGGAGTAGCCATCATGGTCAACAAAAGAGTCCGAAACACAGTACTTGGATGCAATCTCAAAAATGACAGAATGATCTCTGTTCGTTTCCAAGGCAAACCATTCAATATCACAGTAATCCAAGTCTATGCCGTAACCAGTAACACTGAAGAAGCTGAAGTTGAACGGTTCTATGAAGACCTACAAGACCTTTTAGAACTAACACCCAAAAAAGATGTCCTTTTCATTATAGGGGACTGGAATGCAAAAGTAGGAAGTCAAGAAACACCTGGAGTGACAGGCAAATTTGGGCTTGGAATACGGAATGAAGCAGGACAAAGACTAAGAGTTTTGCCAAGAAAATGCACTGGTCATAACAAACACCCTCTTCCAACAACACAAGAGAAGACTCTACACATGGACATCACCAGATGGTCAACACCAAAATCAGATTGATTATATTCTTTGCAGCCAAAGATGGAGAAGCTCTATACAGTCAACAAAAACAAGACCAGGAGCTGACTGTGGCTCAGATCATGAACTCCTTATTACCAAATTCAGACTTAAATTGAAGAAAGTAGAGAAAACTACTAGACCATTCAGGTATGACCTAAATCAGATCCCTTATGATTATACAGTGGATGTGAGAAATAGATTTAAGGGCCTAGATCTGATAGATAGAGTGCCTGAGGAACTATGGAATGAGGTTCGTGACATTGTACAGGAGACAGGGATCAAGACCATCCCCATGGAAAAGAAATGCAAAAAAGCAAAATGGCTGTCTGGAGAGGCCTTACAAATAGCTGTGGAAAGAAGAGAAGCAAAAAGCAAAGGAGAAAAGTTTCCTTAGATGCTATTAAAAAACATTAAAAAAAATTTTTTTAGGACCTACTGTATAGCACAGGGAACTATACACAATATCTTGTAATAACCTAAAATGGAAAAGGAACTTCCCTCAACAGCATTTCTGGACACAAACCTCATGGTTCTGAAAAGTCTCTCAGAAATTCAGTGCCTGGCATAGATGTTTTTACTATACACATGATATACATGACCATCCAATATTTACCCTAACCCATCAGAGTGTTATCGCTGTCTTTTAAACAACCTTAAAGTTTTGGTGTTTCAGAGACTATAACATTTTAAAATAGAATTAGAATAGGAGAAACTGGTCAATAATGCTATTTTAACTTTAACCTCTGAAATTAACAGCTTTTAAACATTACAGAGAATGACTCCTTAGTGTATAATATTCTAATTGAATTGCAGTAGCTCCAGTACTGTGCATTTCAGCAGAAGGAGACTTTTACAGAGGCATGGCACAAACTTATGGTATTTATAGGTTAAATCAAATATCTTAAATAGCCTAGGGAAGCAAGACATAAACTCTGAAGACTAAGCTGCTCTATTAATTAAGGAATAGGCAGTGAGAGAAAATCAGAGGATGGATTTCCTCTAGCTAAAATAACTAGATACTTTTTAATAGCTCTACATAGAAAACATGGTCTCTCATAACAAAAAGAGATTTTGTGAAAGTGCTAATTTTCTGTCAAATCATTTTTTCAGGTTAGAGAAAGATCAACACTAGCTACTCTAAACCTGCAATATATACTTCATGATAAATAAGCCATTGACATTTTGTTTTAAATAAGTGTTTTTTCTTTGTAAAATCCTAAGTTTTGAGTAAATGTCATCCTTGAATTTCACGGATTCCACATTTCCTAACAGAGACTCCAGTGTCCATAAAACACTAAAAACCCATTTCTTTAAAGAGACGTATTTAAACTCAGTAGAAGTGTAAACATTACTATGATCCATAAATCTAATTAATCTTTGGCTATGGCATCTCAAACTTTTAAAATTTTGTCTTTTTTTTTTAAGTCTTGAACCCTAAGGTAATTGTATACAATGTGTAGCAAAGATATGACAAAGCTGAATAATTTACTCAATATTTATGTGTTTGTATATATTAAATGCATTTAAATTAAAGCATACAGTTCATGGGGTCTCAAGGAGTTGGATACGACATAGTGACTGAACAACAAAAACAAATTAAAGCAGGTTTATTTTATATTTATGCTGCATACTAAGTTGCTTAGTCGTATCTGACTCTTTGCAACCGAATGGACTATAACCTGCCAGGCTCCTTTGTCCATGGGTTTCTGCAGGCAAGAATACTGGAGTGGGTTGCCATTTCATTTTCCAGGGATCTTCCAGACTCAGGGATTGAACCATATCTCTTATGTCTTCTGCACTGGCAGGTGGGTTCTTTACCACTAGCACCAGTTTACCAATAAATTTTAATACATCTGTTTTCTAGGTTTGGAATTTTATGACAAGCAACCCCCCAGCCCTGGTAATTTAAAATCTTTTGTTACTTAGATTTTAAATTACTCTGTGTTAAGTACTGAGTGCTTCTTATGGAACTCAGCATATTTCCATGTGAATAATCTGATTTAACTAAGAAATATATCTGAACCAGAGTGTCCCTCCTGGATCACAAACATTTATATTAATATTTTATATTAAAATCTCCTATGTCAATAGCCTAAATAATACTTTGTTGTTGTTCAGTCGCTCAGTCGTGTCCAACTCTTTGTGACCCCATGGACTGCAGCATGCAGGCTTCCCTGTCCTTCACTATCTCCCAGAGTTTGCTCAAACTCATGTCCTTTGAGTCGATGATGCCATCCAACCATCTCATCCTCTGTCACCCCCTTTGGTTCATTCATAATGCTGAACTTTTTAAAAGTCTGTGTGTTTCGTGGGAGAGAAGCCAATCCACTAACTTCTAAAAATTTGTTGTACAGGATTAGCTGAACCATCCGTTGTTGCCAAACACGAAGATAGTTTGTTTAAGGATTTATTTCAAGACTACGAAAGATGGGTTCGTCCTGTGGAACACCTGAATGACAGAATAAAAATAAAGTTCGGCCTTGCAATATCTCAGTTAGTGGATGTGGTAGGTGTGCGCGTCATTATGTATTCGTTTCACGCAGGTTATGCAGAGCGTCTTGTGCATGCAAGCGCCGTGCCAGGCCACAGAGATAACGGGTGAATGAACACGGTCGTTGTCCTCAAGGAGCTCACCAGGGAAAAACAATGATTACACCACAGACACAGGAATACTGTATGTTTATATAATCTGGTAGAGTTTAGAAATCATTTTATCTCATTTGGTGATTAAAATAGGCCTATTCTTAATAAATTTGAAGGGATTAAATATTTTATATGGAAGTTTCTCCTTAAATGTGTTTTAAAAATATGACCAAAAGATCAAAATTTTAAAAGAAAAAATCCAAGAGTTAGAGTTGTAGATTTTTAGAACCAAGAAGGATCTCAACAGATTATTGCTTCAGTATCACACTTAGAATGTTTCTGAGATCTTTTCATGTGAGATTTACCAGGAAGTAAATTCTCTTCATAAACTTGTTTTTGTTGTCAAGAGATTCTTTCTATTTTAAACTAAAAGGTTCACACTGATTTTCAAACTAGTTTCTTCTTGTTCTGATCATATTAACCAATAATTATTTCCCTGTTGTGTTCCCAGAATAGTTGACAAGTATTTGTGTGTGTGTGTAACGTAAGTGTGCCTTTATTTTCTGATTATAGAAGCAGTGCATGGTTTTTGGAAAGAGTTTTGAAAGTTCAAAAAAATACAAATAAGAAAACAAAAATTGACTGTAATTCTACCACCCAGAGGTGACCACTGGTAATGTTTTGTTGTATTTCTTGCCAGTTTGTTCTTTATGAGTATGTTATGAAATTGTGATATTATTTTAGATATAATTTTGATTACTACTTTTCCCCCTATTGTTATGTGATGAACATTTTTTATGTTAATACATAATCTTTAAATGTAATTTTTAATGGATATATTTAATTTATAATTTATTGTAAACATTCTTTTATAATAGCAGAAACTTTTGTAAAATTGTTCCCAATTTTTCCTATTATAAATGACAATGATGAATATATTTGTACATAAGCAAGGAAGGTGGTGAATCAAAAGATATACAGTTTTTGAAGTCTGTTGATTGATATAGGTCACCTCATTGCTTCCAGAAAGATCAATCAATATGGATTCTGGGCTTGATCCTTTGCTGGGCAATCCAGGGAGATTTTAAATATAAATTAAAAATAGGGAAGTAGGGTGTAGTTACTAGGACTTGCTTTCAACCTTTCTTTCCAGTTGGGATCGTTAGCATGTAAATGGAGTAAGGGTAGAACACTGCAGTACTAAAGCGTGATGTCACAGAAATCTGGCTATTCAGATCTTGGTGACTGAGACTATCAAAGAAGGCAGAGTGCTTGAGCTGGCCTTGTGCTAAGCATAGGATCTGGCATGCAGAGAAGAAAGAACTTTAATAACAAGGAACAGTGTAATCATAGTGATTACATAAGTGATGCTAAGCCTTTTTGTTCAGCGGTTTAGATCAATGGTCTAACTGGACGGTAGAGGAGGTGACAAGTGATACCTGGGTGCCACTGTGCCTTTGCTCCTGCTGTCGCTTCTGTTTGGGGGACTTTCCTTCTCAGCACAAGCCATTTTTCCTACAAGGCCAAATTCATCTGTCAGACTCTGAAATCCAAACTTCTGAAGACAGTCTCTCCTCTGTTCCAGTTACACTGACTGGCGCTCATGTGCTGGCAAAGCCTCCTCACTAAGGCAGAGTGAGCCTTAGTCCTTGTGTCTCTTCTAACATGGTGTCTGGTACACAGTAAATGCTGAGTGAATGAGAGATCTGATGGGTAACAGACATGGTAAAAGCAGAACTTTAGGAAGATTAATACAATAGAAACATATGGCTTTGAGGAGGGAAAGATTAGAAGCTTGAGAGACAAGTTAGAAGACCACATATAAGAAGGAACAGGACTTGACCACTGATTATGGGGGGAGGCGTCTAATTCTGAAGCCTGGGTGGTTAGAAGGGTAACCAATTGGAAAGTAAAACATAGTTGTTATGGAGGCAGGACAGAGAAGATGATGGGTTTGCTTTTGCCATGAGGTCATCGTGGTGCATTCAAAAGAAAATGTTGGCGAGGCCCCTGGAAGGTCGAGTCTGGCTCTGAAGTGAGAGACAAGGCTGAGGATGTCATTTTGGAATTACTGGCCTGGGGGTGATTGTTAAAAACTTTGAATTGGTGTGTTTTTAAAGCAGAGAGAGCAGGAGCCTGATCCTTCAGGAACATTCATAGAAAGTGGGTGGGTTAGCCAAGCACAGAAGTTGAGGAAGGGTGGCCTCTTAAGAGAAGAGCCCAGAAAATGTACAGCCAGTGGCAATGGGAGGGTAGAGGGACTGTAGTCAAGGAAGATGAGGGCCAAGGGTCCTGGACATTGAGACTAGAAGTTTCACTGCATTGCTTCTCAGCAGGTTTATGTTCCTTTCCATCGCTGAAGTCTTTGCCCTGCAACCTTGTGGTCATATTTAGTGGCTCTGGAAGTTGCCTCAGATTCCTATTCCATTGTGTTCTCGCTCTCTTTTTAAAACCTCAGTGTTGGCTTGTTTGTTTTGATTTTATTTTTATGGTCAGGTTAAAATAAACCTACTACCCCTAAAACTTTTCTGCTTTGCTTATGAGTGTTAACATTTCATTTATTTGTGCTTTCCTCCTGAGTGTCATCTTACATTTTTCTTTACTCAATTGCATCCTCCACTGGGTTAAACACACGGCAGATGCTCAAGAGACACTTGAGATTGAAATAAGCTATATCCCCTGAGTCAATGGCTACTTCCACATCTTTGGAGCTAGTTGTGAATTTATGGATTATTCTTTTATCTATGTTACTGTTGAAGATACTAAGTACTGACTAGGTCCTACCTCACAGGGTAAAATTGATGTGTGTTCACATTTTCTGGGGAAATGGTCTATAATTTTCATCAGGTCTCATAAATGACCTACTGGCATGCAGCATGCTCATTATGTGTTTACCAAAACTCCCCTAATTTTTGATGCCTCTGTTTAGAACTTCTGCCTGAAAGGCATATTCTAATAGAGGGCTCAGCAGTTATTCTGGATGGTGTGTAACTTTGGGGTGGGCAGTAGATCTGGTGGTGTAGGGTTTAAATTTGGGAGTTTTGAGTTCTAGAGTAGATTTTACCCACAAACTGGTGGTGTGATTTTAAGCAAGTTTCCATTGGGCCAGTTTCCACGTTTGCAAAATGAAGGGATTATGATAGAAAAAATCTCTAGTTCCTTTCCAGCGCTAGTATTTTAATCGAGGAAAATTGCTCTTTGGAAAACACACCATAAGCGGGATGGCCATGCTGTTTCCTAGGACCCATTCTCCATGTAGGGACTAACAGCTGCCTTTGTCCCTAGGAGTGTGCTTTTTTCTGTCCTGCTCCTTTCTCCTAGGTCATTCATGGGTTGTTTGGATGGGATAGGCAATGGGGATCCTCTAGTCACCTAAGCTATTTATACCCCATCCTGCCTCCCCAACTGTAGCGACTGCCTTGGCTTCTGTGGGTCTCTGTGCTCTGAGCATTGTATCCTATACAAGGTCCGTTTGTGGTTGATGACCATGATGATCTTTTAGTGGTGCAGTTGGCTCTATGATATTTCAGTAAAATTTAATGGAAGAGCTGCCACTTTAATTAGGCCTTGAAAATTCAGTGAAGGACTGGCATAAGCAAAGATGAGACAATAGGAAGGTCTAAGTGGCAAGGACCCCTGGTTCTCTAGAAAAGTCAGATGTAAAAGCTTTATGAAGTTAACATCCAAGTCTCTGACCTCCACACTTTTTCTACATAACAGCTCCATAGAGAGATTGACATTTGTGCCTTCACAGAAGCAAATGACAAGTTATAGCCCCTCAAGAATACATACATTGTATCTCATCAATTGTAGGATGTACATTTCCCCACATTTTAGTACTTCTGAAATCAAGATGTCTTATAATTAATGGCAGCTTACAATTCATTATCAGCCTTTTTCTTTCTTCCTTAGTGCTAAGTACATAAAATAATGCTGTGCTTCTTAGATTGCATCTTAGATTTGAGGAAATGTAGTCGTTGAGACTATTAACGTTACATGGGAAAATGCCAGTGGTGGCCTTTATAGCAAGTTATCTGAAATACAGAGTATGTTGGAAGGAATAACGTGAGATTAGGCTGGAAAAAAAGATCCTGCTTTTCTAGAGAACTGGATTGATGAACAGAATGTAGTATTCTATAGAGAGGAGTGCTTATGTAAAAACTGATAAAATTCTTACTTAAAGAATTATCGTTTCTGTAATTGAAATAATCAGCCTTTTAAATTTTTTTATTTTATAGGATGAGAAAAATCAGTTAATGACAACCAATGTCTGGTTGAAACAGGTATGTATTGAATTTGAAGGGCCATGTAACTGTTAACTGGTGCCACTGTTATTACAGAGTTTGTAGCACAGAAGGGACATGAATATTTGGTCTCGGTGGACAGGCAGGAGACAGAAAGGTGAGGTAGATGGAGTCTTGTATTCATGCAGTTAATACTGAGTGCCTGGCATTCGGCAAGCACTGTTCTGGGCACTGGGGAAATGGCAGTGAACAAAACAGACAGAAGTCTAGCCTTCAAGGAACATCATTCCAATTGGGGGGCAGTGGGATAAATAGGAAGTTGTATAGTACTTTTCAAGATGATAAGCTTGGAGAAAAATACTGAAAAGGCAGACGGGAAGTGTTGGGGACTGGACTTTTAAATCGAATGGGCAGGAGAAGTGCCACTGAGAAGGTAAGATTTGAACAAAGACTTGAAGAAGAAGCAAGCCACGCAAGTATCTGGGGGAGGAGCGTCCAGGCAGAGGGACACAAACGTGCAAAGGCCCTAAGGTTGGAAGGTGCCTGGTGTGTTTAGGGAGTAGCAGAGAAGCCAGCTGCTAGGGGTGAGTGGCCATGGGGATGGGAGTGGGAGATGAGGTCAGTGAAATCTACCAGAGGCCGATGGGTACTCCTAGCATAGGTTATGAGTAGTGGCTTCTAGGCCACTGTAGGATTTTGGGTTTTACTCTGAGTGAGATGGGAGCAGGCAAGAATGTAATGATTTTTTTTTTCATAGTCCCTTTTATATAAAGGAGTTTTCTTTCTGTTTCTGGACCGTCAGATGTGCCCACGTGCTGTTGAGCACTTCCATTTGTTTGTTCTTTATTACCCCTGATTTTATTTATCTTTGATTGCACTGGGTCTTCATTACTGTGCACAAGCTTTCTCCAGTTGCAGAGAGCGGGGGGCTACTCTTTGTTGTGGTGCGCAGACTCATTGTCGTGGCTTCTTTTGTTGTGGAGCATGGGCCCTGGGGCACGGGGTTTTCAGTGGTTATGGTGTGTGGGTTTAGTTGCCCTGCAGAATATGGAATCTTCCCAGACCAGAGATGGAACCCATGTCCCTTGCATTGGTAAGTGGACTCTTAACCACTGGATTACCAGGGAAGTCCTGTCCCTGATTTTTAATACTTACTACGAGTTCCCTAAACCCAAACTCTTTAAAGGCATATGTGCTTTCCTTGGGGTGCAAGTCTTTACCTGATCACAGAATTACTACGATGTGGAGGTGGGATGGTGTGTTTAACTATGTGGAATGTGTCATAAATCTGTCTGCTCTTTGCATGGCCTAGTCCAGCTAAGTCAATGACAAAACAGCTAGAAAAGAGAATGTTTTCCTTGAACCTGGACCTTAGCCTGGCCTGGACCAGGCTGTAGCTCCTGGGTATGGTTAGCTGGTGGAAGAGGTGTTGAGCAGAGCTTTGAACACACCCAGCTCTGGTCCTCACCTGTGTCTCATGAGGGCCATGGTTACAGCCACCTCACAGGGGGACAGGGCTGTCCCCCAGTGCCCATAAGAAGGATGTGGAGGTGAGTTTTCTCTACTGGGAGTAGAGGTGACTTCGTGTCTAAAATATCTGAGTTTGGCAAAAAGAGTAGAGTTTTCACTGTTTTTGGCTATTGCTTTTATTGAAATTGATTCAGGTTTCTTTGTTTTAAAGGAGTGGATAGATGTGAAGTTAAGATGGAACCCTGATGACTACGGTGGAATAAAACTTATACGTGTCCCTTCAGACTCTCTCTGGACTCCAGATATCGTTTTGTTTGATAAGTAAGTTATAGTCAAAATACCATTTTATGTTTTCTTAAGAAAGAAATTGCATCACCATTAGGCACCAGTATTTTTTTTTTATTCCCTTTGAACATTGTTTGCCTACATAAAGTCCCATGACTTAATCTTGTGTTCTTTTGTTTCGTGAACCTACAAATATGTTCTGTGGATTCTCTCCATTTTTCTTGTGAATTATTTTCTGATCATAAACGTGTCCTTGGATTTTAAAAATTTGTAATCCATTTGGAAAGTCCAGGAAGGTATGAAGAAGCTGGGGGAAACATAATCAGTCCCGTTAGCCCACATGGAGCCAGCCTCAGCTGCGGCTTACGTGCACAGTGAGCTTACTCTGCCTGGCTGTGTGCTCAGTGCCATGCGTGCTTTAGCCATCTGAGTCTCAAGATAACCTCACGAACTAGGGATGACTACATTTATGTGCCAGATGAGAAAATGGAGGCCAAGGGTAGTTACGTTTTGTCTAAGATCACAGCTCACATGTGGTGGGGGTGGAGGTGTTCATAGCAAAGCATCCTGACATTCCCATTTACCTCCTATTTTCAAGCCTACATATTTGCTGACTGCCTTCCAGATTTTTTGGTATTATTTTTTTTAAATAGTTAAGGTCATACTTTATGTTTAAAGGTGCATCCTTTTAATTTTGCTTAGATGTTGTAATTTTTGTGATTTTCCATAATTTTGAAAATTATGTTGTCATAATTTCCCCACAGTGAGGAATGTTGGGTTGATTATTAGCTCATATTAATGAGCATTCTACCTAAATGTGTTTTGATTATGGTTTTTGACTTAGGGGAGAGGGTATTTCTGGATGCCAGTTCCATTTTTTTCTAGGACCAACCACTCCAGGACACTGGGGAATCTGTGCTTATCCTAATGTACTTTATCTTATTTGCAAAAAGGCATTGGCATGAGGACAGAGCAAAGGCTGAGAAAAAATGTTTCTCATTTTTCAAACCTTTACCTCCATGCTTCTCAACATGGAAGGAGTGAACAAAGCTGCAAGATAGCATGATGCAGCTTCCTGAAGCATCATTTTACTCGAAGTCACTGCAGTTTTATATTTAACTTGGATATATTGCAAAGGAGTGTGCAAAAGCTACATGAATTTTAACATAGAGAACAATAAAGATAGCTCATGTTGGTGGTGGTGGTTCCCGCTAGACTGCATGAGTTCATGTGGCAACAGACTTCGAGAGGACAGCTGTTTTCCAGGGGTCTGCCCAGCTTGGGACTGTTGTTCTTTCCCCATCACTGTAGAAGTGTCCAGTATCTGTCATGGAGGGGGACAATCACTGGAGGGAGTGGGTCTAGGAATATGGATTCAGGTTCTGGCTCTATGCATGTCCATTGTTATAAACAGCCTAGTTATATTTTGTGTGTGCATGCATGCTAAGTCACTTCAGTCATGTCTGACTCTTTGTGACCCCATGGACTGTAGCCCACCAGGCTCCCGATTCTCCAGGCAAGAATGCTGGAGTGGGTTGCCATTTCCTTCCCCAGGGGAATCTTCCTGACCCAGAGCTCAAACCCATGTCTCTTGCATCTCCTGCATCGGTTTTTTACCACTAGCGCCAATTACCTTTTGTGTGTAATCAAAGTGAAATCATTTCAACTACATGAATCTCAAGATTCTGTAAATACAGATCTGTTGGTCCTGGAGTAGACATGGAAACAGTGGTTGGACTTCAGTAGAGTTAGATATTTAAGGACTCTAGAGTCCCCTACATGTTGTAGGTATATCTCAAGTGTAATAATTTTAAGACTATTTCATGCTATAACGTAGGCTTTCCTATAGACATTAGGCTTGTAAAACATATACCCGGGTTGTTCACTCTCTGCCTTGTTACTGTGTGTGTGTGTTTTTCAGTGCAGATGGACGTTTTGAAGGGGCCAGTACCAAAACCGTCGTCAGGTACGACGGCACGGTGACCTGGACTCCACCGGCAAACTACAAAAGTTCGTGTACCATCGACGTCACATTTTTCCCATTTGATCTCCAAAACTGTTCCATGAAATTTGGTTCTTGGACTTACGATGGATCACAGGTTGATATAATTTTGGAGGACCAAGATGTAGACAAGAGAGATTTTTTTGATAATGGAGAATGGGAAATTGTCAGCGCAACAGGGAGCAAAGGAAACAGAACTGACAGCTGTTGCTGGTATCCTTACATCACTTACTCATTTGTAATTAAGCGTCTGCCTCTCTTTTATACCTTGTTCCTCATTATACCCTGTATTGGGCTCTCATTTTTAACTGTACTTGTCTTCTATCTTCCTTCAAATGAAGGTGAAAAGATCTGTCTCTGTACTTCAGTACTTGTGTCTCTGACTGTCTTCCTTCTCGTTATTGAAGAGATCATACCTTCATCTTCCAAAGTCATACCTCTGATTGGAGAGTACCTGGTGTTCACAATGATTTTTGTGACACTGTCTATCATGGTCACTGTCTTTGCTATCAACATTCATCACCGTTCTTCCTCAACGCACGACGCTATGGCTCCGTGGGTCCGCAAGATATTTCTTCACAAGCTACCGAAACTGCTTTGCATGCGAAGTCACGTAGACAGGTACTTCAGTCAGAAGGAGGAAGCTCGGAGCAGCCGTGGACCCAGATCTTCTAGAAACACCCTGGAAGCTGCACTGGATTCCGTTCGCTATATCACAAGACATGTCATGAAGGAGACCGATGTCCGTGAGGTCTGTGACCACATGTATTTACAAATCCATGTCTGTTTTGATTCGAAGTCAAGCCCCTGGCATGACCCTTAAGACTAAGTATAGATTGAGGGCCAGAGATATTGACAGACTGTTTTGTAAAAGACTGCTACTAAAATTTCAGTGAAAACATCTGCAAAATGTGGCATATACACAAATCTCACATCTCCTTTTTCCCCCATTCGCATCTTGGATGACTTTTTTTATTGGAGGATAATTACTTTACAATATTGTGCTGGTTTCTGCCATACATCAACATGAATCAGCCGCAGGTACACATACGTCCCCTCCCTCTTGAACCTCCCCCCCGTCTCCCACCCCATCCCACCCCTCCAGGTTGTCATGGAGCACTGGGCTGAGCTCCCGGTGTCACACAGCAGATTCCCACTGGCTCTCTATTTTACATACGGTGTGTATATGCTTCCATGCTACTCTGTCAATTCGCCCCACCCTCCCCTTCCCACACTGTGTCCACAAGTCTGTTCCCGAAGTCTGCGCTGGAATGCTTTTAGTAACGCTGTGTGATTCTGACTGTTCTGCTTTTCTAAGGCATAGTTAGCTTTGGCCGGAGAAGGCAATGGCACCCCACTCCAGTACTTTGCCTGGAAAATCCCATGGGCAGAGGAGCCTGGTAGGCTGCAGTCCATGGGGTCGCTAAGAGTCGGACACGACTGAGTGACTTCACTTTCACTTTTCACTTTCATGCATTGGAGAAGGAAATGGCAACCCACTCCAGTGTTCTTGCCTAGAGAATCCCAGGGACAGAGGAGCCTAGTGGGCTGCTGTCTATGGGATCACACAGAGTCGGACACGACTGAAGTGACTTAGCAGCAGCAGCAGCAGTTAGCTTTGACTAACAGGATTAACTGTTTGAATTTGATCTTCAGTAACTTTGTTTCTGAATTCTATGGTCATCTGCAGGCACAACTGCATTGTAATTTATCAAAAGTGAATTTAGTTTTTTAAAGAATGACTCTACCTGTGGCGGATTCATTTTGATATTTGGCAAAACTAATACAGTTATGTAAAGTTTAAAAATAAAATAAAATTAAAAAAAAAATAAAGAATGACTCTAATGTAGGCTTTATAAATACACCCAAGATATTTTTCTAGAATCCTCTTGTTGTTCGCTTACAAGAGAATGTTAGTGAACTTAACAGCAATAATGTCTCAGGTGTTATGCATTATACATCAGATACATGTCTAGTATTTAATAATATGCTTAATTTCTTAAAAACAAAATTTGCTCCAAACGTTGTTATAGAAAAATAACTCACTAGGTCCTTAATTTTTAAAATGCAAGAATTAAACTATGAATACATTTTATTAATGTGTTATTGAACTGGTGTTCTTTTCAAAATATTTCAGCCTTGTCACTATTCTTTATTTCTCTTGCGTAATATTTTTAAAGGTATGACTATAATACGATTTTTTATAATTGAATTTACTTTTAATAGTTGCATTAAAATTATATGAATTTTCTCACAGGTACAGAAAACAAACTAGAGGTTACCAGTGGTGAAAGGGAAAAAGGGGGCAAGACAGGCCAGGGGATTAAGAGGTACAGGTTACTATATGTAAAAATGCTATCAGGATATATTGTACAGCACAGGAAATATTTTTTAAAATGTGTATCTTTTTGGCTGTGCCAGGTCTTCATTACTTTCTCTAGCTTCAGAGAGCAGGGGTGCTCTTTGTTGTGGAGCACAGGCTCTAGGGCATGCTGTCTCAGTAGCTGTGGAGCATGGGCTTAGTTGCTCCTCAGAAAGTGAATCTTCCCGGACTGGGGATTGAACCCCTGTCCCCTGCATCAGCAGACGGATTCCTATCCACTGTGCCACCAGAGAAGTCCCTAGCTGATATTTTACAATAACTTAAATGGAGTATAATCTATAAAAATTTTGAATGATTATTGTATACCTGAAACTAATATTATATTGTAAATAAAAAGAAAATAAAATAGTACCTAACATAAAACATGTATATGAATTCTAATCCCGAAAACTTTGTTAAATGGAAAAATTTCTAGCAGGTGTGGTAAGCAGATGGAATTAATCTGGTAAAATACCAGCCCTCTCCCTCACAGGGACATTGACATATGTTTCTAATAAACTTTAAAAAAAATTTTACTCAAGTATAGTTGATTTACAATGTTGTATTAATCTATAAACTTTTAATACTTGTGAAACATAATTTTTCTATTTGATGTATCTAGTTAAATTAGTTTATCAGGTGAAGCCATCAAAGGAGTCTTAAAGAATACAGATATTAGATAATAGTATGGATTGAGATAGGATTTATTTATTTGGCCAATCAGTGCAGCATGTGGGATCTTAAATCCCCAACCAGGACTCAAACCCACACTCCCTGCATTGGAAGTTCAGAGTCTTAACCACTGGACCACCAGGGAAGTCCCTAGACTGTATTTAATGAATGTCTGCAAAGTGTTGTACAGCAGGGTCAGGGCACCTTCCATGAGACCAGTAAAGGGGGTTTATTTTCAAGGAAAAAACTTATAAGTAGAGAAGCTGTAGGGTTTTATAATCCTCTAAATCTTACATTATCCTGAAACTTTGGTGCACAGTTCCTATAGAAGACTCCGTGCTTCATAGCAGGGGCTAAGGAAGCCCGTGGTCAAGGACATGGCCTGTTGAGTAGGACCCTCTGGTGCTCAGGGCCTGGTCTCAGCCTGCCCTTTCCTTGAGATCACTCACATCTGCTGAGCCAGCTCTCTGCTTGGGCTGCAAAAACGGGGAGGGAATGTGCTCTCTGCTGGCAGATCTGAACTCATGTTATTGTTGTTTGGTTGCTAAGTCATGTCCGATTCTTGGTGACTCCATGGACTGCAGAATGCCAGGCTCCTCTGTCCTCCACTATCTCCTGGAGTTTGCTCAAATTCATGTTCATTGAGTTGGTGATGCCATCCAACCATCTCATCCTCTGCCATCCCCTTCTCCTTTTGCCTTTAGTCTTTCCCAGCATCAGGGTCTTTTCTAATGAGTTGGCTCTTCCCATCAGGTGGCCAAAGTATTGGAGCTTCAGCTTCAGCATCAGTCCTTCCAATGAATATTCAGGGTTGATTTCCTTTAGGATTGACCGGTTTGATCTGAACTCATGAGCTTAGGTTAAAATGGTCCCTAGGAAATCCAGAACTAAATAAAGCAAGTGAGGCGAGGAAGAAGAATAACAGCTGTTGAATGTATATTATTCTGAACCAACTTTTCATTTGTCATGAGATTAACTTCAGGCTGGATTGTCTTTAAAAATTAAAACACACACTCCTGGGCCAGAATAATTAATAGAAATAACTATATATAGTAAGAATTAAAAATATTTTTAAAGTTTATTGTAAGATATGCAAGTACTATATTTTATTAAAAATCGATCAAAATAAGCCACTTGTATTATAAGTTGATGTGTAAATTTACAAATTGTGTCTTAATTATTTAACATTGGTTTTTGTTTTTGTTTTTGTTTTGGTACAGGTTGTTGAAGATTGGAAATTCATAGCCCAGGTTCTTGATCGGATGTTTCTGTGGACTTTTCTTCTGGTTTCAGTTGTTGGATCTCTTGGGCTTTTTGTTCCTGTTATCTATAAATGGGCAAATATAATAGTACCAATTCATATTGGAAATGAAAATAAGTGACACTTTCCAAGGTGTTGTAGTAGGAATTTAG
Organism: Bubalus kerabau; assembly: GCF_029407905.1. Classification (NCBI taxonomy): domain Eukaryota; kingdom Metazoa; phylum Chordata; class Mammalia; order Artiodactyla; family Bovidae; genus Bubalus; species Bubalus kerabau. The sequence continues at coordinate 31,572,633 of NC_073642.1, forward strand.
TTAAAAGGCACATATTTCTTATGGCACCTATGAATTACAAAAATGTAAATTGTGTTTAAAATTTGGTGCAACCAGCATCAGTTTATCTCAATAGATTGCCCATTAAAATATTTAGCTGCATGACTGAAGTAGTAACTGAGTGAATAATATTTGATCTTCTAAAAATAATAGCACAAAATATTATCTAAACTGAACTAATAAAAATCTAATGTTTGTATCCTGGCAAATAATTCTACTTTGTAATCAGCAGTGAAGTTCATCTTTTGACTGTGCTGGAAAATCCTGTTGTATTTGAAGACTGATTTCATTGGGTAAAAGTACACATTTAAAAATTCTCTCTGTCCTGTATTTACTGCATAACAGCTACAGTATACTGTTGTTTTAAGTAAGCTGGCTACTTGGTATGATAATGATTGAATATGATGCAGCTTTTTTATAACCAGTATTTTTAAAAAATGAAAAATGGGAATTGGGAATTCCTTTAAGGCTTACTTTATTTTGTAGATGCTTAAACTAAACAATTATTGTTATTAACTATTTTTACAGCTTACCTTCCATTATCAGGTCATACAATAGACAGTTCCTATGGACGTGCAGTATAGCATATCCCTAACATTATTTCAATTCTCTTGTCTACTTTTTGCACAATTAATAGGACCACCTTTTTATATAAATTCTGGTAGCATCTTTTGATCCTTGACCTTAGAAGTGTCCACTACAACTAAGTGAATCCCATTTTAAGAACACATCTGTGTATACTACTGAATTGTTCTGTGAGAAAACCATCTTCTAATATTAAAGGTGATATTCTAATTATGTATAAGCACACTGTTACATACCTGTGATGTTTCAGTTTTACCTCTTTCCTTCCAAAAATTACAGTACAGTAGTAGAATATTAGAGTTGTGAGGGCCTTTAGATGTAATCTAGTCTTAGCCTATTACTACTTATTCAATATAGTATCATGTATCATAGGTAGACAGGTTAAAATTTCATCTCTAAATTCCTGATTCAGTTATGACCAGGAAGAAAATACTGATAGAAATCTTGCATTCAATTTAGAGTTCTTAGCTCTTGACACAACAGATACCGTATTTATTTTTAGTAAGCAACAGGTCTAAGTTCAAGTCAACACTCTTTGGAAGGCAGAGGGCATCCTATCTAATTTGCATTTTATTGTAGGCAGGTGTTTAATGCTATTTAATGAGTGACAGTCTCCTGATTTGATGAGTTTAAATAAGTCTGTTGGTTGTCACAGCTTGTCTATATCCCCGATCCTTCTTATTATATCTCCACTACCCTTACTTTAAAAAGTGAAAGTCATTCAGTCGTGTCCGACTCTTTGCGACCCCATGGACTGACTATACAGTCCATGAGATTCTCCATGCCAGAATACTGGAGTGGGGAGCCTTTCCCTTCTCCAGGGGATCTTCCCAAACTCAGGTCTCCTGCATTGCAGGTGGATTCTTTACCAGCTGAGCCACCATGGAAGCCTTACTTAAAAAATTTACATGTAAATACATTTTATAGAAATCTTCTTTTAGCTTATTGAAACATGAGTCACGGTGGGCTGCAATTTTGTCAGTTTTATTTTTGCATAGGAAAAACATCTTAATGACTAGTGAGAAGATTAAAACAGTCTCTGTAAAGCATCATCTTTTGCCAGTACTCAGATTCAGAAGTAGAGTATGGGATATGCTCTGTTTAATAATTTATCTAAAGCAATGGTTCTCAACCAGGGGCAGTTTTGTCTCTGAGGGGACACTTAAAAATCCTTGGAGACATCTTTGGTCATTGTACCTGGCAAGGGGTGGGGTTATGTTATTGGCATCTAGTGGGTAGGGGCCAGGGTGCTGCTAAAGATCCTACAGTGTACAGGACAGATCTGCCCCTCAACACAGAATTAATCTGGCCCCAAATGTTACCACTGCTAAGGGTGAGAAATCCTGTTCTGAAGGCTCATTAACAACGAATGTGGGGCTAAGAATAATCTCTCTTCAGTTCAGTTCAGTTCAGTCGCTCAGTCGTGTCTGACTCTTTGCGACCCCATGAATCGCAGCACGCCAGGCCTCCCTGTCCATCACCAATTCCCAGAGTTGACCCAAACTCATGTGTATCGAGTCGGTGATGCCATCCAGCCATCTCATCCTCTGTCGTCCCCTTCTCCTCCTGCCCCCAATCCCTCCCAGCATCAGGGTCTTTTCCAGTGAGTCGACTCTTCGCATGAGGTGGCCAAAGTATTGGAGTTTCAGCCTCAGCATCAGCCTTTCCAATGAACACCCAGAACTGATCTCCTTTAGGATGGAATGGATGGATATAATCTCTCTTAATCATTTAGAATTATGCAAGATAAATAAGGCTATCTAAAATGGGGGCATGGTCCTAGGACTCTTGAAAAACAGTAAAGATTAAAAAAAAGTGCATGGTAAGAAATGATAGTAGTGAGGTCTTGCTGAAATGATATAAACTTCAAGGAGATCATGAGCTAAATAAGAAAACCATTGGGAAATCTGTTGTGATACTGAACCAGACAATTCTTCCCATTTCTGAACAGCAAGGTTTTTCTTTTTTCTCATCCAGCTATGTTTCCACCACTAAAAAAACCCCTACAGTTTCTGTAATTAGTCCATTTTTACATGGTCCATAGCACAGCATGCTACTTATCACTGTAGAAGAATTATACTTTGACATTTTTTTTACCTAATCCAAAGGCTGGTTAAATGTTAATTTACCTATAATACTCTTGACATTTTTCTTGCGTGAATCTTTTTTTTTAACAAAAGTCAAGACAACTGGATAATAAGTAAGCTTTGAAATGCCAAAAGCAAAGCCAGTAGTGTGATGATAAGAACCTCTATTAAGAAAAAGCTTACATGTTAAGACCTAAAACAATTAAGCTCTCAGAAGAAAACAGGACAAATGCTTTATGACATTAGATTTGGCAGTGGTTTCTTGGATATGACACAAAAAAGCACAGGTAAGAAATGAAAAAAACAGACAAATTGGACTTCTTGAAAATTTTAAAAATTTGTGCATCAGAAGATACTATCAACAGTAATGACAACCCACAGAATGGGAGAAAATATTTGCAAATCATGTATCTGATAAAGGATTAATATCTAGAATATAAAGAGAACTCCTAAAACTTAAAAAACAACCCAATTCAAAAATGGGCAAAGATCTTGAAGACATTCCTCCAAAGAAGACATAAGAATGGCCACTAAACACATGAAGAATGCTCAAAATTACTAATAATTAGAGAAATGCAAATCAAAACTACAATGAGATACCGCTTCACAACCAGCAGGTTTGCTATTGTCAAAAAAAACAAAAAACAAAAAGAAAACGATAAGTACAATGAGGATTGGAGAAACTCGTGCGTTGTTGATGGGAATGTAAAACGGCATAGCCCTGGTGGAAAACAGAATGGCAGTTCCTCAAAAAATTAAAAATAGAATTAACAAATGATCAAACAATTCCACTTCTTGGTATATCCCTAAAAGAATTGAAAGCAAGGTACAGAAGAGAGATTTGTACACACATGTTGGTAGCAGCATTATCCACAACAGGTAAAACCTGGGAGCAACCCAAGTGTCCATCAACAGATAAATGGACAATAAAATGTGTATACTTGCAACTGAGTATTATTTAGCCTTAAAAAGTAAGGAAATTCTGCAATATGCTACAACACGGATGAACCTTTAGGGACATTCTGCAACATGAAACAGGCCAGTCACAAAAAGACAAATACTGTGTGATTGCACTTACATGAGTACTTAGCTTAGTCAAAATCATAAAGACAGTATTATGGTGGTTGCTGGGGAGAATGGGGGGTGATTGTTTAACTGGTCTACAGTTGGGTGGGATGGTGGTGATGTTACATAACAATGTGAATATATTTACCACTGAACTGTGGACTTAAACGTGGTTTAGATGGTAGATTTTATGCTAAGTGTACTTTACCACAGCGAAAAATAAATTAAAAAGTGAGCCCCCTCTCCCTCAACACCCACGAATAACCTCATAATAACACACAGTTTAGTTCTTATGCATCATCCCTGGTCATCAAGGGTTGTAGAAACAATCCTGCCGTCCCTAAAATGCACACCAGGATAAAAACCCACAGAAAAATACGATCAATCACCATGGCAACATACTTCCAATCGTCTTGAATCTGAAAGACAAAAACAAAAATCATGAGAGGAAAAAATAAAGCAGGAAGGAAAAGGCAAACCGAACATATTTTCAACACCAAATATTTAATAAATGGGTTTCAAGAGGAGAAGAAACCATTCTGCTGCCAACATGCAAGAAAACTTTTTTTTCCTAATTAATGTAGTCTGAGGAAATCTCCCTTCTCACATTTCTCTTTATGTACTAGAGAAACAAGAATAAAGTATCTGTCATATTAAATGCTTTAAAATCAGAAATTTCTTTTTTTTAAAGATTTTTTTTGATGGGAACCATTTTTAAAGTTTTATTGGATTTGTTAAAATATTGCTTCCATTTTATGTTTTGGTTTTCTGGCCAGGAGGCATGTGGGGTCTTAGGTCCCTGACCAGAGATCGAACCTGCACCCTCTGCCCTGGAAGGCAAAGCCTTAACCACTGGACCGCCAGGGAACTCCCATAAATAAGAAATTTCTTAATATATACATAACCCATTTCCCCCACCCCCCAAATTGAATTCTAATTTATAAAGTTAGTTAAACCAGTTACTTGACTTATACTTCTGTGGGAGGATTCTGGGCCCTTGTTAGAATAGCTAATGTAATCCAACATCATTTACCATTATTTCAAAGTACTAGCTCTTATCCAGTTTTAGATACTAATTTCCTTTTAACATCTGTTTCAAAAATGAAACAAGCACACCAGGGCAAGCCGCTCATCACTCTTTCACACAGCCCCCCTGTCCACAATACCCAACTAGCCAACTATCATCTTCAATTATAAGGCCAAAGCATCAGGGAATTCTGTATAGTTATAGGACAGGTTCAAAGTCAGAAACAATTGCTGACAATAAAGTAAAAGATGGAAGAAAGAGCGAGTCTAATTGTATATAATAGAGCTTCAAATTCTGGCTTGAAATAGGAAGGAGAATTGCACATTAATTATACTCCTGGACAACTCAGAAAGCAAGGAAACCATAATTGGATTGAGAAAAAGAGAACCCATGAATCAACTGATTTTTTAAGAAATAATCACATAATAAAGAGGCAGCATGTGATTTAGTAATTTAATTAAGTGGACTGAGATGGGGCTGGGAGACCAGGATTCTATTTCACCATTAGGAACTTGAGTCAATGCGTCCTCTTGATGACACTGAGAAGTCAAAGGATTAGAACTATAATGCCCTGTTTGCCACAAGGTACTTTATTCAAGTCCCTAAGACTGGTTTATAAAAGCTTCAAGTATAAAATAGACCCTGTAATTTCTACTAACCTCACTACTGGCTAAACCTCTTAAGGCTCTAAGAAGCCGTGGGGTGGAAAAAGCAAGACTTGTTACAGTTCCCAGCTCTGCTCCTTTCTAGGTGTGAGAATCCGGTTCAAATACGTGACCTCGCTTAGCCTCAGTTTCCTCATTGGTAAATCAGGTATAAGAACAGTACCTACTTCAGAGAGTTGTTATGAAGATTAAATGCAATATGTGCCTGGTCCTTAATGAATAGTGCCAATTGATATTAATGCTGATTTTTAAAATGAGGCATTATAAATCTCCCTCTGACAGCATTTCACATGGTTTAGCCTGGTGAAGAAAGAGTGAACTCGGGTCTTACACATAATACAAATAGTGCTGCAAAGAGATCTGGGTGAAAATTAACTGTATGTCTAACACTGGGTATTTCGGCACAATGATATTGGCTATTCTCTGGAAACTTTAGCACTAATGATGCGTGAACAGGTAGATGAGTGTTAGGCAGAATGGTAAACTGGCCCAAGCGCCTGGTGTCATCCCTCAGCCCAACCCCGGAGATATCCCAGAAAGGAGACTGCAGTAAAGATGGTCAGAAACGCGGACAGGTGTGGCCTGGTGGGTGTGAGCATGAGCGTGGGGTTGGAGGAGGAGGGTCTTGTTAGAAGGAAGAACTGGAGAGGATTGATTGTGCTCTTCTCCCCCAACCCTGTGCCTCCTTCCAGCCTGCTACTCCTGGCCCAGACAGGCAGGTGGGGCCACTTGTGAGCAAAGTGGAGCCGGGGAAGAGAGAGCAGAGAAGGTGCCCACTGACTGGCGGGGCCTGAGACTTCCCTCCTTACTCCCCACATCAAAGATGAAACAAGCACAGCGGAGTGAAAGGAACGAGGAGGAGATCTTGAGGGACAAGGTAACAGAAGAATAAAAAGAGAGCACACGGCTTTCAATCAGCAAAAGAAGTTTCACGTTTCTAAAGCACGACAAGAACCGAGGCAAAAAAAAAAGTAAATGCAAAACATGAAATAAGATGCCCGAAATTTAACCCTCGGAAAACAGTAATTACAATACATATAGATAAATCATTGATCAAAAGTCAGACTCTGGTGGGAATGAATGAAATAACAGATATACATACATCTATAGATATATCTCTGTATCTATATCTCAATCAAACAAGTTGTCTCAGGCTTATTAGCTCAGAAGATCATGGCTCTGATCTGTGCACACCTCCAAGACCTCAAGAGCAACTCATGCAGTGGAACCAGTCTTGAAGGATCAGCTGTCAAAACCATCATACGAAAGTATTAACATGAGACCACAAGCTCCCTAACTAGTTTTCTAATTTGTAACCCAATCCTACCTTAACTCTGAATTTAGAGTGTTAGTTAAACTCCTCACAAATGTGAGCAAGTAAGGGGCACCAACACAGCTCGAGAAGAGCCAAGGCAGGGGACACGGTGACACTCCTGTCCCTGTGGGGCCTGGTGTGTCCAGGGACAGTCATTCACGGGCTCCCAGCACCCTCACGAGATGGCTCTGGGAGAACTGGGCCTGTTTGGTCTGAATTCCTAGGAGGTCAGGACAGTTAAAACCAGCCAAGTTGGAGCTGGGGAATTAGGAAATTAAAACATCTCTGGGAAATTATGTACACAGCAGTGTGTCAGTCACACAGTAAGACAGAAAAAGGAATCTGTCGGACAGCCCGACTCCCCAGAGCACTGAGTTGGCATCTTTATTCTAACACCTGCCACCCTTTCACAAATAGCAATCCACTGCCCTGTGGTCCAGATTTCTGCATCCTCTGGAAAAGCAATGGGACCACATGACCAGATGACCAGAGGTGAGCAGTGGCTGCCTCGTGAGATGAACCATGTGCCTCTAGTTGGGAGCAGCCAAACACGTAAGTGTAAAGCTTCCCCATCATTAATACCTATCACTATTTCTAACATAAGATTTTTGGAGGAAATAGACGTCCACCCAATTATCACTCAAAAGAAGTGATGATTTTAAAAGTAGATAAATGTTAGAGAGTATCTGCAAAAGTGATTAGTGTTAGACCAACAAGAGGTTTTCACTAATCATGTACTCAATGTCCAACAATTGCTTCAGCAGAATCTGAAGGCAGGCCTGGCCTTTGGGCTAAATTTCTGACATCATCAGGAGGCTGTGCGTTGTTACAGTCACAAGATGGGCAGGGAGTTGCTCGGATGGGTGGGGTGAGGAGATAGGGCCGCTGTCTCTGTCTCCCTCCCGTCTCATCCACTCCCATTAATATGCCATTCACAGCTGAAAGAGAGGATCTAGACATTCCCTACCAACATTAATTACCTCCAGGGCATCAGGAAATGAAATTATCTAGTAATTAGCTCTCTGCTAATAAGCAACTTAAGGCAGAGCATAATAACCTTGGGGGTAAACAGAGTGGGAGCAGCCAAACACGCAAGTGTAACGCTTCCCCATCATTAATACCTATCACTAGTTCTAAAATAAGAATTCTGGAGAAAATAGAAGTCCACCCAATGAAAAAACCATGGGCAAGCGTGTGAATAGATATTTCACAGAAGATATCCAAATGGCCAATAAGCATATGAAAAGGAGACCTATTCATTACTCAACCAGGACATGCTAATTAAAACATCAAGTGATGCCACTTCACCCCGCTGGCGAGGAGAGGCGGCAGCTGGGGACTCTCAAACATCGCCAGTGGGTGTGTCAATCGGCTTAAAAATTTTGGAAACCTGACAGCATCCACTAAAGTGGAAAATACATCTCTGCAGTGACCCAGCAGTGCCGTCCTTAGGTGTGGATCCAGGAGAAATGAATGCATGTATTCACCCAAAGATACGTATAAGAACACTTAGAGCTGCTTTATTCACAACAGCCCCAACCTGGAAACAACCAAACATCCAACAATTGTAGATGGAATGAATAGACAGAAGGCGGTGTTGTCTTATTGCAGAATACTACACAGCAGGAACAAGCCCAAAGGATAAACCTCAGACGTTTTGTACATTTTGTTGAAAGAAATAAGTCAAATATGAAAGAGGTTATGCAATGCTACTTATATGAAGTTCAAGAGTAGGTAAAATCAGGGACTTGCCTGGTAGTCCAGTGACTAAGAGTCCACACTCCCAATGCAGGGGGCCCAGGTTCAATCCTTGGTCAGGGAACTAGATCCTGTATGCCACAACTAAGAGCTAGTGCAGCCAAATAAGTTTAAATTTTTTTTTTAAAGAATAGGTAAAATTAATGTAAAAGAGGCCAGGCTCAGTGGTTACTAAGGAGGGAGGGAGTGGGGTACTGACTGCGAGGGGCACGAGGGAGCTTTCTGGGCATTGGAAATGTTCTATGTCTTTATCTAGATCATGGTTCCATGAGTGTACACATAATATAATAATTCACTGAACTGTATGCACACTTAAGACATGTGTACCTTCTGTAAATTACACTTACAGGGGGATGGGGGGACACAATCAGTAAAGTTTAAAATGTCAGCTCAGCTAATCAATACTAATTGGAGATCATCTGGTCTCACTCCGTCTTCCAGCCTACCTCCTAATCCATTCTCTCTTGGCATTAGGAGTTCCTATGGCCTAAACGGCTGGCAGCCCAGGAGCTAAATGCAAGGCACCACATACAACCTTTATCATCCCATTTTACAGAAGACAAGACAGGCTCACACAGGTGAGGCAACATATCCAAGGGTATGTAACTGGTACGTGGAAGAGCAGGTCTGAAAACAGCCCACTGATGCCAGTGTGTTAAGTCTAATTCCTTAACCCCACCCTAAGCCTTGTCCACAAAGAACCAATAAATGCTTGTTGAATGAGTGAATGCTAATGTAATAACAGACACAGCCTTACCTCTTTGGCTTCATTTTGTGCTTTCATATTTTCAGCAATATACTTGACACTTTGGATAGCTTCTTTGATTTCCGGTGACAGAGCAGAGAGGGACAGCACAGCGTCGACAGATTCAGAACTGGAGCTTCTCGTGAGGTTGGCACTGAAATTGGAGATTTTTGCCCTGTGATGGTGGCAGTAGCCGCACAGCCCGTCCTGGCAGGGGTAGCCTTCCTTGCAGACCTTGGACTCTACGCGGCTGAAGCAATTCAGGTTTGAGAGCTCAGCACTATAGAAGGGTCTTGGCCTCTGAGTGTTGCCCTCGTTGCTTGCTGGCCTGGTCATGAACATGACCCTGGGAAGCAAGTTCAAGAATATGGTCTTCACCCACGCGGGCATCGTGTGGGTGGTCGGGGTCCTGTAGTGCACGTTGAGCACGAAGACGGTGATGACGATGGACAAGGTTACAAAGATCATGGTGAAGAGCAGGTACTCGCCGATCAGGGGAATCACCAGCGAGGTGGACGGGATGGTCTCAGTGATCACCAGGAGAAACACGGTCAAGGAGAGGAGCACTGAGATGCAGAGGGTCACCTTCTCACCGCAGTCGGAAGGCAGGTAGAAGACAAGCACAGTCAGGAAGGAGATGAGCAGGCAGGGGATGATGAGGTTGATGGTGTAGAACAGAGGCAGGCGCCGGATGTAGAGCGAGTAGGTGATGTCCGGGTAGATCTCCTCGCAGCAGTTGTACTTGATGTCGTGCTTGTAACCAGGGGCTTTGATGATGGCCCACTCGCCGCTCTCCCAGTAGTCCTTGAGGTTCATGGAGGAGCCAATGAGGACCAGGTCGATTTTTGCCTTGTCGTAGGACCAGGAACCGAACTTCATGGTGCAGTTCTGGTAATCAAACGGGAAGTAGGTCACGTCGATTTTGCACGAGCTCTTAAAGATGGCTGGGGGGATCCAAGTCACTTCCCCCGTGTACTTGAGTAAAGCTTTGGTCTTGTCGTCCACTTGGAAATCCCCAACAGCACTGTGAAAGCAAACGGGAGGCACACACGTGGTCATCTAGTCCAGCCTCTCACACTGCCAGCTGGTAAACAGCAAGTGGCGACTTGTAAAACTGCAGAATGTAAGTGTTCAAAGGGCTATAAAAAGTCTCCCAGGCCACCATTCCATTTACCAATGGGGATACTGAGGCCCAGGACCCCCCACCCACAGACAGTCTGACACACTCGTCATTCTCCCCAACCCAGGCCATGTCACTGGTTCATTCCACACCATACAACTCCCTACTTGAAACTTATCACGTGTGTGCATGCTCAGTCGCTTCAGTTGTGTTCGACTCTGCAACCCTGTGCACTGTAGCCCGCCAGGCTCTTCTGTCCATGGAATTCTCCGGGCAAGAATACTGGAGTGGGTTGCCATTCCCTCCTCTTGGAGATCTTCCCGACCCAGGGATCCAACCCACATCTCGTGCATCACAGGTGGATTCTTTACCCACTGAGCCACCTGGGAAGCCCTGATATTTACTGAGATACTCCCAAATGCAAGGGAGTTTTCTCCTTTAATTAATAAAAGAAATTAATGAACGTGGTCATTTGGAGGCAGGTGTTCAGGTCCCTATAATTTAGTCCTTGTGATGCCGCCTCCTTCTGTCCTCAACTGGGTGCGCAATATGTGTACACCCATGCATGCAGAGCACACCCTGGACCTCCAAGGGCTGTGGAGACCACTGTGGGCGCCCACTCCCATTAAACTGAGCCCTGTTAGATGGGTCTATTACCAGGCCCTGTCTCTGGATTCTGGTTCTCCGGTTCACCACACTCCCCCATTCTTCCCTGCACTGTTCTAGAAAGAATAATCACATTTTCTGATTCCTTGTCTTTTAAACCCAGCACAGCAGGTTCCTTTGCCTTGTGTGTCCCTATCCTTCCCCATATTCTCCCCCATGCTCCTTCTCCCTTAGCTACGTCCACCCTGACTTCCTCTCTAGGCAGAGATATATATTATTCTTAGAGTTGGCTTGCTGGCATTTATCAGCTGGCTTGTGCAGTGGAAGATTTGCTGTCGACCAACTCAATACCCTGTCCAGTCTCGCATCTGAGAGGGAAGCCAGCCAGTCCTCAAAACAATGGCTTTGCCTAGGGAAGCTCTTGATGTTTCCCTGGGTCAGCCAGCCTTTGACTGGTTTCTTAGAGTTGTGCATTTGAAGGCGTGCATGTCCTTCTAAAGGCAACAACTACCATAACAATTTGCCCAAAAAGCTGGGGGAAAAAAAAAGACAAACCTAAACATTTAGAGATATCCTGTCTGGTTGTTACTGGATATCATTGTGTGAAGACAGAAGGGAGGTGTCTGGGGCCTGTCTCCTTGCTGGTCTCTGGCCCTCCCACCCTCACACGTTCTGTTGAGCAGGACAGTAATTACATGTGGAACTGGATGTCAAATCCATTAACCCCTTTACTCCAGCTGGACTGTCCCAAAGGTGCCCTGCGTTTATATGTTCTCAGCCCCACTTTATCATACTGGGCCCTCGATTCCCCAGAAGATGACTCCTGACCCCAGGAAGAAAGGAGGAGGGGTATGAGAAGTGGAGGGGTAGGGACCCATGCAATCCCAAGTGGACTTGACCACGTTGGGCAGGGAGGAGCTCTGGAAGGCTGGCCTACACTCCATGGAAGGCTGAGAGGACCTCTGGGAAGGCAGAAGCCTCTGGAACAACTTTTCTTAAGGCATCCTGGATTAACAAAATGGACCTTCAGAGCCCAGGCACTAGTCCAGGAGTTGGCAAGCTATGGCCCACTGGCTTGGCCCCTATTTCTGTAAATACATTTTTATTAGTGCACACACCCATACACATTTGTGGTTCAATGTCTGCAAATATTAAGTGACAAGGACAGGGTGTATCGCGGTGACAGAGCCTGTAAGGCCTCCAAAGCCTAAAATACTACCTGGTCTTTCAGAGAAAATCTTGATGATCCCTGCTCTGGTCTAAGCCCCTCATTTCACTCAAGAGGAAACGGAAGATCAGAGAGCAGGACTGCTTGCTCAGGGTCCCACAGAGTTTGTGGCAGAGCCTTGAACACTCGGAACTTGAGTCTGGTCTTTTGGACACACACTTGAGGACTCACTGCCCACATCATCAGCAGAACTAGGTTACGTGGAACCCTATGAAGCTCAGATGTGAGAGTGTGGGGTCAAACACCGCCACCAACGGTTCCTGCATGGGCTGCAGGCAGGGTCAGCTGCTCTGGAGGTGCCCAAGGGAAGGGGAGGAGGTCTCCTGTCCTGAGAGCCCCAGACAGAAATCACCAAGAAGTATCTGCTCCTCAAAAGAAGGGATCCAGACTTTCCTAGTGATCCAGTGATTGGGAGTCTATCTGCCAGTGCAGGGGGCACAGGTTCGATCCCTGGTCCAGGAGGATTCCACATGCAGTGGTGGTAACTGGGCCCGTGCACCACAGCCACTGAGCCCACGCTCTACAGCCCACGGCCCTCAACTACTGAAGCCCAAGCACCCTAGAGCCTGTGCCCCGCAACGAGAAGCCACCACCACGAGAAGCCCGTGTCCTGCCACTGGAGAGTGGCTGCCACTCGCTGCAACTAGAGAAAGCCCGTGCACAGCAGCGAAGACACGGTGCAGCCAAAAATAAATAATTACATTTTAATAAATGCTAGCTCGTCTTATTGAAAAGAAGCGGACCTCCTCTCTGTAGTGCAGCCTTAGCAAGGGGAACAGTGGAACAGGCAGCGTGCCACCGGTTCCAGTTTGTGGGAGAGGACAAAATGATGGGCCCATGGAGGTCTGCAGAGGAGTCTCGACTGGTGTGGGCTTTTGATCTCAGAAAAATATGCCCCACCCCAACTGCCTTCCAGAAGGACAGAGACCTACCCAGGAAAAAAAGCTTCATCGGGTAGGATCCAGATTGAAAAGGGCAGGAAACTGGGAGTGAGAAGATGGTTCAGAAGCTAGAGAAGCAACCATCTAGAAGTGGCAGCTCTTAGGCTGTGGAGGTGACTACCTGGGGCATTTTTAAGAGAGTTATTTTTTTTTAATATTTAATTATTAACTTATTTGGCTGTACCAGGTCTCAGCTGTGGCACACAGGATCTTTAGTTGCAGCATGTGAACTCATGATTGTGGCGTGTGGGATCTAGTTCCCTGACCAGGGATCGAACTCAGGCCCCCTGCATTGGGAATGCAGAGTCTCAGCCCCTGGACCACCAGGGAAGTCCCTACACAGAGCATTTTAATGCTTCAAGGGGACTACTGGAAGAGGGAACTCCCAAGCGGGTGACACAGAGTTGCGCTCTTACCCACAAATGCTGTAAACAAAGACAGCAAAGACGGATAGATTGGACCCCTTATTAACATACTGTAAGAAAAATATGAAAAGTAATTGAATAACATGCAAGCACACAAAAATACAGCCACAGAACAGATGAAACGGATAACCTGACATTACAAATTAACCTAAAAGAGCAACCTTTAGAGACTTTGAAAGAGCAGCATAAATTAGAGACAGAAGCGGTAAGAATCTGGGTAAGCGACAGGAGTTCAATAAAGAATGGACGAAATGCAGAAAAGAACAGGAAAAGAGAAATTTTAAAAATCATTTCAGAAATAAAGACTAAAACATAACAACAAGCAGACACCATGGACAGTGTAGTGATTGAAACAAAAAAAGAAAGGAGAAAAAATGTAAATCAAAGAGAGATAAAAAGAGATAAAAGAATTTGAGAAAAAATAACAGAGAATATAGGTAAAGAAGTTGTAATTTATGTGAAAAAGGAGTTCCTGGAGAGATAAAGCAATAGAACAGAGCAATCTTAAAAACTCGAATTCACAAAAAATTTACTGGAATAAAAGAAGTCTTATTATGTATATGATACAGAGTAAAACAACTAGATTTTAAAGATAAATGAAAAATATCTTTGGGTTACCCAAGAAAAAGCTGGGTATGCATCCCAGCTGATATGCACCCCAATTTGTTTCAGGACAGCCCTGGTTTATTTCTGTGATCCAGGCACACTTATTCATAGAGTCCCTTTTCTCTCCCCAAAGTCACCAGATTATACAAGAAAAAGAAAATTAGATTGGCAATCGTTTTTGACAGCAATACTTCATACCAGATCATGAGTCAGCATTTTTAAGATTTTCATGGAAGGAAAATGTGAACCAAGGATTTTATATCAGCAAAATGACAAAAGTATTACCTAAAAAGGGTACTGTGAGTTATGAATGTGTGAGAACTTAGGGTATATTGTCCATGAACACTTTCTGAGGATTCTACTAGAAAACGAACTTCAGAAAACAAAAAACCATAGGAGAAACTGGCATAAGAAGGTAAAAGGTGTTTCTAGTGTGTTGAGATGAAACTTTCACCTGAGGTTTAGAGAAACTGAAGTTTTAGTTAGGAGAGAGGAGCTGGATGATTTTCTCTAAATGTTATTTTCAGCTTCAGATTCTAAGGAAATTCCTTTTGATATTTGCTCCTCTCCACACCTGATTTGAAACATTTCACTACATCTCTCATTATTGTTAAAAGCATACATCCCTAAAGCACCCCAGCTGTTCACCCAAGACTGCCAGCAAGAAAACAGCTATGACTTTCAAATCATAAGATTAAAAGCTGTGCCCACTTTAATTCTATCTCAGGAAAAATTCTCACCACCCTGCCCAGCTCCCTAAGAGCCTCCGGACCAGAAGATTCGTAGGATGCCTCACATTCTGCAAACCAGTTAATTTATCCCCTGTCCCAGTTCTTTAAGTGCCAATTTACAAGTTGCATGAAAGAAACATGAATGCTGTCTTTTCTTGGGAAAGCAATAAATAAAACATGGACCATCTTTGGAATGGGTAAAGGACTCCTCCTTTTAGTTCTTCTAGCCCATTACTAGAAAGTGGGATTCAGCTCCTCTAGTCCCAATACTAGTAGTAACACATATTCATTTGTACTAATATGGCAGATAAACCTAAACACAGAACACTTTAAAATCAGATTCGACTAATTCTATACCAAGTGTTTTGCTGAAAAATGCTCACTGTTTTTTTTTTCAAGACACTATAACTCCAGAGACAAGCACAGGTGCAAACATGAAGTTTTGCAATACCCAGAGAATAAACTAGTACATACTGTAAAATATCCATTAAAATTATGTGTGTCTGAGATGGCTGGATGGCATCACTGACTCCATGGATGTGAGTCTGAGTGAACTCCGGGAGTTGGTGATGGACAGGGAGGCCTGGCGTGCTGCGATTCATGGGGTCGCAAAGAGTCAGACACGACTGAGCAACTGAACTGAACTGAACTGAACAGAGGTTAGATACGTCAAGTGTCAGGTTTGCATGTAAAGAGAGGCTGGTTTTGGAGGTGCCAGGATGCGCAGGTTCAGACCAGCAGGAAAAGAACCTTTGAAAGTGAGAAAGAAGCAGGGCTTCCTGCCACTGGTGGGCAAAGGCGTATGTACAGCATCAGGCTGGGAGGGGAGCATCAGTTAGTTGAGTAGAAGAATGAAGCTTTCCCATGCCCTAACCATAGGGCCTGGTGGGACCTGACTTTCAGGGAGGTTCAGCTCCTGCCTCGGTGACCAATGCCCACTCCCATGTATTTCCTTCTTTGCCCTTCCTCCCTCTCATTGTATGTTTTGATATTATAACTCATGCCTGGCTTCCCTGATGTCTGGCAAACTCCTAGAGGCAAGGGGAGTAGTGGTTTTCTATTGATGTTTTGTGCCACCTTATCTCAACAACAACGGCATATGATTCTGACTTAAAGATGAGTTTTTAGCATGAGGAAAGGGAAGAGGGCTCTCAGGCACCACGTAACACCTAGCATATAGGAGATGCCCAATAAACACCTGTGGAATGAATCAGATGAATGAAGCCCTCTTGGCAAAGGTCTCAGGACGCCTAGGCTGTAAAGCACAGAAGGCCAAGGACCCAGGTCCAGGCTGACAGCCCCGAGAGGGTGGGGGCCACCCAGCAGCTTACTTGTTGTATAGTACAATGTCTGGCTTCCAGATCTTCTGCGCAGGGACGCGCATGAACTCGGCCCCGTCGTAGTCGGACGGGTTCCACTTCAGCTTGTAGTCGTTCCAGATCTGGGGGGAGGAGGCGGAGAAGGACCAGCGTGGTTTTACTTCTCTTGACACTACCCATCTTGGTGACCTCCCACCTCTGCCACACATCACAGAGCCATCTCCGTGAAGACCACACTGGTCCAGTTCCTCCTGTGGGTGCTAGTCACGGGGATAGCACTGGGCTGGTGCTGGCTGCCGGGAGCCGCTGCCTCCATGGTTGGGGCAAGCCCAGCCCCCAACAATCAGTTAGGACCATTAGGGCTTTCTCCAGTCACCTCCAGTGCTAGGTCCAGGTCCCTGCCTTATGCTCCTGCTGTTTACATTCCTGAAACGGCTCAGATATGCCATGAAGCCCTAATAACAGAGTGCTAATGACACATAGAATCCCCTTTCTATCTCCAAGTTGAGCAGGGTTGGCCTCTTAAGGGTTCTGGGGAAGGAACCATAATCCCACCAGGACCCAAGAAGCATCTGGGTGCAGAGGCTGGGAGAGCTGAGTCCTGAGTGCCTAAGGAGAGAAAGGACCTTAGGCTGTGGTCAAGGGGCATCTGTGCCACAGAGCGCTCACAGAAGGCTGTTGAGCTGACCGGCCAGTTGGCTGGACTGGTGGAAGAATCAGCCTTAGGTCAGTGAGTTATCTGTCCATGTCTGCACAGAGCTCCCTGGGGAGGACATGTGGGAGCCGATTTCTTTGGTCTCAATCTGAACAAGAAAATCCAGAACCCCCGCTCCCACCCTCCCAACTACAACGGCATATGATTCTGACTTAAGCATGAGTTTTTAGCAAGAGAAAGGGAAAGAGGTGTCTCAGACAGCACCCTAGGGTCAGAGGTCAGGGCTCTAGGCCTGGGTCTGTGCCATTTTGTGTGAGCATGTGGGGCGGGGCAGGGTCTCTCTCTCTTTCCAGGCTTCAGTCTATTGTCTGTGACTTGAGGGGCTGGACCCTGCAGTCCTTCCAGGAGGATGTAGGGCACTGCATGTGACCCCAAGCCCAGGAAGAGACAGACCAGCTAGTCAGTGGACCCCATCTAGGTCCACATCTAGGCCCTTTGTTCTCGTTCAGGGATAGCAAATAAAATAGTCACCACCAGGGGGCAGCAGTGCTCAGGGTCTGGTCACTTACTTGCTTGAGCCACAGGTTAGTCTCCATGATCTGGTTTACTTCATCCTAGAAAGAGAGATTAAAGTAGATGGTGAATTACAAAAACAAGGCTGGTTCTGGGAAAGGCTCTTCCAGAAGCTCCATCCCCCACGGCCACGGCTTGTGGCTCTGACACTCACCACCTTCACCAGCTGAGACATGGACACCTCAAACTGGATGATGACCGGGTCAGACACATTGGCCACTGGCCGGATGATCTCGTTGTAATCTTCAAACAGGCGCTCAAACAGGCGATGCTCGGCGTCGGAGGTGCTGGCCACTGAGGGAAGTAGCCCTGTCAGATCCTGGGGTAGTCATCACTTCCCCCTCCCCAGGAACATCACGTACCCCCAGCCTCCTTTCCACCTGCTGGGGGTACTCTCTGGAACTCCAGACTTTCAGACCAGCCCCGCTCCTTCAAGTTTACAGACGAGAAAACTGAGGCCCAAGACAGAAGGGATTCCATCAGATCACACACATTCGGTGAGAAGCACAGTGGTTACAAGCACAGGCTCTGAATCTGGATAGATCTGGTGCAAATCCTGACAGATTGCCTGGCAGTGGTGTGAACTTAGGCAAGTGGCTTAACCTCTCAGTGCTGGCATGTGGTAAAAGCTCAAGAACCATCATGGCTGTCTTTGTTACTACAGGGCAGGGGTGATACAAGTGAAGTCTGCCAGGGCACAGCCACAACGGAGAGATGACCAGTCCACTCTCAAGGCAGGGGCACCCCAGGGTCAGAGGGAGACCGCAGCCCAGGACTGGGACTCTCCTTCTTCCTGCCCAGGACCTTGCAGGGGTTTGGCCACCAAACCTCTTAGAAGCCGGGTGCCTATATGGGTCCCATGATCTCAGAGAGTGACCCACGGTCCCTGTTAATGATGTCTTCACATCTTGATCAGACTCTTCTCTCTCTGAAACCCCTGGGGACCCCCTTTGTTTATAGGCCACACCCCAGGCATTCTGAGTCAGCTCTTTTGCTTCTCACTTACAGATCTGCGAGAAACCTGGGGAGGGGATGAGGGGAATCCTTGGTGAAGTTCAACTCAACTTCTCCAGGGATTTTGACTGCCCTCCCCGCTCCGCCCCGCAGATAAAGACCGGGCCACAGTCAGGAGCTCCGCGTGGAGCGGACGGCGCTCTGTGTAGTGGGGGCCTCAGCCCCGGAAGGCAGGATCAGCGTTCTGAGTGGATGGTCACAACGTGGTCTCCCAACCGACGTCCAGCCCCGCTGCAGGGACCGCCGTCAGCCCTGCCAAATCCTTCGCCCCCTCGTATCTACCACCCCTCGCAGGACACTCAAAAAGTTTTCTGGCGTCGTCGGGTCTGGGCCGGTATTTCCCTAACAGGCTCCTCTAAGAGACCGGGCGGAAGGCGGGGAGGCGCCAGCAGCGCTAGAGAGGCGAGGACAAAGAGGAGAGGCAGGCGCCCCGAAACGACTCCTCTCTGCCCCAGATGGCCTCGCTCAAGCTTTAGCCTTCAACTTCCCCATCTATTCGTAAAACGAGGAGGTGGGCTGGATGCGGACAGTGGAACCCGCGGCCTGGGCGCGCCAGTGCGCCAAGCAGGACGACAGGCAGGGCTGGGACTCAAATCTGTAACCCCGGGCTGGGAAAGGAAGGCCCCCGGTGCGGGCCCTCCCCGCGCCTTCGGCCAGCGCCCAGAAGACTCTCAAGAATGGGGGATTCGAGGGGGAAACACGCACGCACCCATCCACCTCGCCGCCGGGTCGGAGCCAGACCACACAGGGTGCGGGGCCCCGGCCACGACGCCCTTGTCCCTGCCTCTCCACGCTGCGCTCGGGGCCGCAACCCCTACGGACCCTGAGTCCCGGCTCGGTCCTCCGGGTCTCCGTTGCCCCGCGCCCATACCTGGCAGCAGAAGCAAAAGCAGCAGCGGCGCAGCCGGGAGCGGCGAGAGCTTCGCGGAGCGAACACCGCGCGAGTGGGCGCCCATAGCGTGTCGGCCCGCGGGCCGGAGGCTCCGCGCGGACGGGGCGTGTGGCGGGCGGGGAGGAGCGGAGCCGAACAATCCGGAGCCGGCGGGGCGGTGGCGGAGACAGACTCGCGTGGCCAGGCGCGCAGCGCAGCCACCCCGCTCGGAGCCGGACCCGGGCCCGGCGCGCCGAGCCCCGGCTGCCCCACCCACAACCTCGGCGCGGCCCCGCCCGCCCCCGCGCGGTTCCGGAGCCTCTAACACGAGAGAGGTGCGCTCGCTCCTGGAAGGAGGACCCGTGGGCGCCAGTGCGCTGTGCTGAGCTCTCTCTCCCCTCGCTCTGTGGTCGGTGCCGCCCACGGACAGACGGCTCCGCGCCCGGCCAATCGGAGCAGGTCTTGACCGACCGCGGGGAAGAATAGGGGCCGCATCTCTGTCCCGGGCCTCCTGGGTGAGTGTGGGTCTCTCCCATCCCCGGGGTTGGGGACCATCGGGCTAGACGATCGTCTGTGCCTGGAAGACTCTAACGTACCTTCAAGACGAGGGCTCAGAATTTTGAAACTATTAAGTAATTGTTCAATATTTTAGGAGTGATAATGGTAATTGTGTTTTTTAAGAATCCTTATAGTTTACCACGAGGGAGAGGGTGTGAGTCCGTTGAAACAGTATTGGCCCTGAGCTGGGGGTTTGTTATCCTATTCTACTATTGAATATGTTTACAATGTCCCTTGATGAAAAAGTAAAACAAGAGAAAGAAATAACAAAAATGAGGCTTGGAGATGGAGCCAGCATAGAGAGCAGTGTGCTTTCCTGCCCTGGAACCCTCCAAAATCTCTACTGCCCACCGGCCCATCTGCACCGCTGAGTGCTCCAGGACGGTCGTGTGATCAAGAGACAGCCCTGGGGCCCCTTGGCCTGTCCGACCACCCACTGGCAGTGCTGTGGGGTAGCTGCCGGCTTGCTTGCAGTCCCGTTAGCACAGGACAGGTGAGTCACCTTTATTATTTCCACAATGGTCCACCTACCCACATTAAAACCGAACCAAAGGAAACATTTTGCAAGACTCAGAAAATGTTTGTAAGAATTGGGACTTACTTTGAGGCCCCCATTTAGAGCATCCTCCTTGTCCTGGCAAGAAGCCCTTTATCTGAAAAATATTGCCAATCACATATCCAACAAAGGACTTGTATCCAGAACATCTAAAATAGCCTCAAAACTCAAAAGAGGGACTTCTCTGGTAGTCCAGTGGCTAAAAAGCCACCTCGCAATGCAGGGGACGCAGTTCAATCCCTGGTCAGGGAACTAAGATCCCACATCAGGGAGCAATTAAGCTGGGCACCACAATTAGAGTCTGTGCTCTGCAGTGAAAGATCCTGTGTGTTGCAACTAAGACTTGATGCAGCCCAATAAATACTTTTTTTAAAAAAAAGATTATCTTCCTTATTAAAAAAAAACAAAAAAACCTCAAAAGCAGGAATGGACGGGTATGAGGGATCTTATTAGAGTGATGCCAGTGTTCTAAAACTGAGTTATAGTGATAAACTTATTAAACTCATTGAATTGTACACTTAAAACAGGTGGATTTTGTGATACATAAAGTATAAAGTGAAAGTGTTAGTCACTTAGTCATCTCCGACTCTTAGCGACCCCATGGACTGTAGCCCGCCAGGCTCCTCTGTTCATGGGATTCTCCAGGCAAGAATACTAGAGTGGGTTGCCATTTCCTCCTCCTTGGGATTTTCCCAACCCGGGGATTGAACCCAGATCACCTGCACTGCAGGCAGATTCTTTACTGTCTGAGCCACTAGGAATACCCAATACATAAATTATACCTAAATAGTTGTAAGATCTCAGCAGTAAGAAAACTAAAATGCGGTGTTAAAAATGAGCAAAAGAGTTAAACAGACACTTGACCAAAAAAGGCAAAAAACTCATGAAAAGATGTCAAACATCGCTAACATTGGCAAAGTAAAGTCAAACATACTCTCCCCATATGTGAAAGTTGAACTATAAAGAAGGTTGAGCACTAAAGAACTAATGCTTTCAAACTCTGGTGCTAGAGAAGACTCTTGAGAGTCCCTTGGACTGCAAGGAGATCAAACCACTCAATCCTAAAGGAAATCAGCCCTGAATAGTCATTGGAAGGACTGATGCTGAAGCTGAAGCTCCAATATTCTGGCCACCTAATTCGAAGAGCCGACTCATTGGAACAGACCCTGATGCTGGGAAAGATTGAAGGCAGAGAAGAGGGTGGCAGAGGATGAAATGGTTAGATAGGATAGCCGACTCATTGGAACAGACCCTGTTGCTGGGAAAGATTGGAGGCAGAAGGAGAAGAGGGTGGCAGAGGATGAAATGGTTAGATAGGATAGCCGACTCATTGGAACAGACCCTGTTGCTGGGAAAGATTGGAGGCAGAAGGAGAAGAGGGTGGCAGAGGATGAAATGGTTAGATAGCATCACCGACTCAATGGATATGAATTTGCCCAAACTCTGGGAGATAGTGGAGGACAGAGAAGCCTGATGTGCTACAGTCCTTGAGGTCGCAAAGAGTCGGACACAACTTAGTGACTGAACAACAACAACCCCGTGTAACCCACGAACCACATTCCTGAGTATTTATCTAGAGAAAGGAAAACTTTTGATCACACAAAATCCTATAAGTGAATGTTTATAGTAATGCTGTTGATAATTGCCCCAAACTGATGACAACCTAAAATGTGCTTCAACATCCATATGATGGATGCAAAGAACAAATTATTGGTACCTTCACCAACTTAGATGAATCTCAAAGGTATTATGCTGAATGAAAGAAGTCACTCTCCAGACGAAGGGATTCTTGAAGAGACTAAACTGTAGTGGAGAAAAGCTCAGTGGTTGCTGGGGGTTGGGGTGGAGGGACACATGACCATAAAGGAGTAGCAGGTGTGAACTATTTTGGGTGATGAGTATCTCCTGTATCCTGATTACATAAATCTGTGTGTGTGTTGGGCTTCCCCGGTAGCTCAGTGGTAAAGAGCCACCTGCCTGCCATGCAGGAGCCGCAGGAGATGCAGGTTCGACTCCTGAATCCACGACTGAAGTGACTTACCGTGCACTAGTCGCTCAGTTGTGTCTGATTCTTTGTGACCCCATGGACTGTAGCTTGCCAGGCTCCTCTGTCCATGGAATTCTCCAGGCAAGAATACTGGGGTGGGTAGTCATTTCCTTCTCAAGGGGCTCTTTCTGACTCAGAGATTGAACCCTGGTCTCCTGCATTGCAGGTAGATTCTTTACCATCTGAACCACCAGACATGAATCTATACATGTGTTAAAATTAACAGAACAGTACATAAAAGTCAGTTTTATTGTACAATTTTTAAAATAGATTTTTTTAAAAAAGCTCCTCCATTCCACAAATATTTCGAGTGCCTACTACATGCCAGGCACTGTGCAAAATATAATATGTGGGGGAGCCAATCAGAGCATCAGTGAAGGAGACACACTTGACCCAGGCAGGATGAAAAACATGACCAGGGCTGGGGAGCGTGGAGGAGACAGCCATTCCTTTCAGGTGGGGAACCACGGAAATGCTCAGAGGAGGGTGCAGGAAGGAGGAATAGGAGCCTTGTATTCATTCAACAAACATTTATTGAGCCCCTACGGTGTGCTGAGCTCTGTCCTGTGGGGATATCGCGGTGAACACACAGGTCTAGGTCCCCGCTCTCACGGAGTTCACACTCTAGTGGGTGAGAGGTGGACAATAAACGCTCTAATGAGAGCCTTGGGTGCCAAGGAGCACTGGAGGAAGGTGGTGGGGTAACACGGCTGTGGGGGAGAATGCTTTGGAATGAAGGGCTGAGGGAGGCCTCTGGGGGAGGTGACCTTGGACAAATGATGGGGTGGAGCAGAGTCCTAAATGATGCAGCCATTTGGAGAGCTTTCGAGGCATCCAGAGAACAAGATATTGGTAGAATGTACAGCAAAGGCAGGGGCTCTAAGCTGGGAAGATACTGAAGCATGTGAGGGACTAAAAGAAGGCCAGTGAACCTGGTGGACAGGTGGAGTGGAGAGAGATGGAGTGAGAGGTAGGCCAGGATGCAGGTAAGATGCCTGGTGGCATCTTGGATGACAGTGTTACGCTCATCTTTATCTGCATTGTCTGCTGGGGAAGGAAGATAGGCCAGAATTAAGGTGTCCAAAGACCTTCCTGCTGGGGGTTTCCTGGGGTTCTCCCAAGGCCTTCAGAGAGGACAGTCCAGGCCCCTCATCCTTGCCGTGCCCCATCTCCCACCTCCCTCCATGGCTATGGCTGTTGGATGGGGCTGATGGCTGATAGACTCATTTCTTTAGGGCCTCATCTGCCGTGACTCAGAAGGAAGTGGCACACTGGCTGCTCACAGCATCTCACCCCACACCCTGGGGGCCTCAGACACACAGGGCAGTCTAGGGTTCTTCAGAAGGCGTGTGAGTCTGGAAAAGGGGAGGTAGGAAGAGCCCCACAGTGCCTAGCACACACACAACCACGAACACCCACAGGAACAGCCGGTCCACCACCATGGCCACGTACTTCCAGTCCTCGATGACCTGTGGGCAGACAGAGGGGCCAGTTACAGGGGCCGAGTGAGGGCAGTCCTGTTTTCCGTCTTCCCCCTGAGTCGGGGCCCCACTCTCTGGCCAGGGACCCTGCAGGCCACTTAGTACTTGGAGGGCAAGTTCTGAGTCTGAAGCTGGTCTTTCAGCTGGGAACCTGTGTGCCTCTCGGGTCCTCAGTCCACCCCTACACACCCCTATCTCAATCCACCCCTCCTCCATGGCATCATGGAGCCACTGGGAGCTGGGCTGTACACAAAGGTTAGGACGAAGGGGTTATTGATGCCACATATGCAATTCAAAACCAAACTTGATTACACATAAGCGGGGCAGGACCTGAGGATCACAAGGCCCCTGCTCTCATTTCTACCCCAAGCCCCCTGTCTGAGCTGGCCTCACCCAAAGGAAGACTTGGGGTACACCGAGCTGAGTGGGGGCTGGGCAGTGGGCCCTGCAGGACAGCTGGAAATCCTGCTGTTTAATTTGCTCAATTCTGTTAACAGCAGATTGTCTGCTAGTTCTCTGATCAAGACCCACTCTTCTACATCATCTAGGTTTCTCTCCTCAACCCTCCTGCCCTTCCCCTGGCTCCCTGCCCCCACCCCAATGCTCCATGTGGTTCTTCTCAGACTCAGCTGTGGGATAAAGGATTGGGAGGAACCTGGCTGGCCTCTTGAGGTGCCACTGCAGATGTGCTTGCCTCTCTGGCCTGGGAGAGATGCCCCCAGAGAGACCCAGCCTCCTGGTCTTCCTCCCCCACTTCCGCTTTCACAGCCCAGCCTGTCTGGATCCTTCTGCATGTGAACTTGCTCTGGTGGAGAGTGGCTGGATCAGCAAAATTCAGCAGAGGCTCTGGAGCTGGAAATTCGGGCAGCAATGGACAGGCTGATGTCAGTGACCCAATTTTTCAGAGCCCTGGTCAGCAGTGGGCATCTACCCTCCAGGACGACAGCTGGTCAACCAGTCCCACACCTGCAGCCAAACACAACCGCTGCAGAAACCTCACACTTTTCACATGGGGCTCTTGGGTTTCTTTTTGACAGCCCTAACTGCCAACGACTCTGTGTGTGTGTACGTGCCTCTCCCCCTCTTTTTATATTTCTGCACTATTTATAGTGACCGGTTAATCACCAGGGAGGGTGACAGTGCTGAAGATGAGAAGCAGCCGGGCCGGCTCAGGGGCAAGCGAGCACGCCCTGGGAGGGAAGCCTCTTTTCACCAGCTAGGCACGAGAAAGTCGATCAACAAATAAGGCCACCATGTGTCAGTTCAGGGCAAGGCACTGAGAAGGGCAAGAAATGGTAATGACATCAGAAAGATGTGAGTGTGGAGCTGGGCTCTGCTCCGTGCCAGCTGTGTGACCTTGGGCAAGTCAGTGAGCCTCTCTGGACCTAGTTTTTTCTATTGTAAAATGGGAGTTTGAGTAAATGCCACATCACAGGTTCCCGGGAGAGTTAGTGGTAACGTCTGTCAGGTCCTGGCAGAGTGCCTGATGTGTGGTTGGAGCTCAACGAACACAGGCCATTATGTTATGGTAACCGTGGGTCATGCCTGGCTCCTTCCCACAAGATGCTTTTAATTAATTGAGTTAGAAACTGGAGGAGGTCTAGAGGAAGGGCTCAAGGGTGGTGAGACCTTTAGAAGAGAGAGCTCAGGGTAGGGGTCTGGCTCAGCCAGGGGTGCAGGAGAATAGCTTCTCACCCTGCGTCTGCACAGGAACTGGCAGGGATCTGGTTAAAAATGTGGCCCTTGGACTGCCTCCCATATCGGTCCTGGCTCAGTCAGAACAGGTGGCCCCAAAAGCTGTATTTTGAAAAGTTGCCCAAGTGGCTCCTAATTAGCCAGCAGGGCCCCAGGCTGCATATGAACATTTGGGACTCAGTGAATTAGGTGATGCTCAGCTACTGATCACTCACCTAGAGCCAGACATCCTGGAATGTGAAATCAAGTGGGTCTTAGAAAGCATCACTATGAACAAAGCTAGTGGAGGTGATGGAATTCCAGTTAAGCTATTTCAAATCCTGAAAGATGATGCTGTGAAAGTGCTACACTCAATATGCCAGCAAATTTGGAAAACTCAGCAGTGGCCACAGGACTGGAATAGGTCAGTTTTCATTCCAGTCCCAAAGAAAGGCAATGCCAAAGAATGCTCAAACTACTGCACAACTGCACTCATCTCACACGCTAGTAAAGTAATGCTCAAAATTCTCCAAGCCAGGCTTCAGCAATACATGAACCGTGAACTTCCAGATGTTCAAGCTGGTTTTAGAAAAGGCAGAGGAACCATAGATCAAATTGCCAACATCTGCTGGATCGTGGAAAAAACAACAGAGTTCCAGAAAAACATCTATTTCTGCTTTATTGACTATGCCAAAGCCTCTGACTGTGTGGATCACAATAAACTGTGGAAAATTCTGAAAGAGATGGGCATACCAGACCACCTGACCTGCCTCTTGAGAAACCTGTAGGCAGGTCAGGAAGCAACAGTTAGAACTGGACATGGAACAACAGACTGGTTCCAAATAGGAAAAGGAGTACTTCAAGGCTGTATATTGTCACCCTGCTTATTTAACTTATATGCAGAGTATACCATGAGAAACGCTGAGCTGGAAGAAGCACAAGCTGGAATCAAGATGCCGGGAGAAATATCAATAACCTCAGATATGCAGATGACACCACGCTTATGGCAGAAAGTGAAGAGGGACTAAAAAGCCTCTTGATGAAAGTGAAAGAGGAGAGTGAAAAAGTCGGCTTAAAGCTCAACATGCAGAAAACGAAGATCATGGCATCTGGTCCCATCACTTCATGGGAAATAGATGGGGAAACAGTGGAAACAGTGTCAGACTTTATTTTTGGGGGCTCCAAAGTCACTGCAGATGGTGATTGCAGCCATGAAATTAAAAGACGCTTACTCCTTGGAAGGAAAGTTATGACCAACCTAGATAGCATATTCAAAAGCAGAGACATTACTTTGCCAACAAAGGTTTGTCTAGTCAAGGCTATGGTTTTTCCTGTGGTCATGTATGGATGTGAGAGTTGGACTGTGAAGAAGGCTGAGTGCCGAAGAATTGATGCTTTTGAACTGTGGTGTTGGAGAAGACTCTTGAGAGTCGCTTGGACTGCAAAGAGATCCAACCAGTCCATCCTAGAGGAGATCAGCCCTGGGTGTTCTTTGGAAGGACTGATGCTGAAGCTGAAACTCCAGTACTTTGGCCACCTCATGCGAAGAGTTGACTCATTGGAAAAGACTCTGATGCTGGGAGGGATTGGGGGCAGGAGAAGGGGACGTCACAGAGGATGAGATGGCTGGATGGCATCACCGACTCGATGGACGTGAGTGAGTTTAAGTGAACTCTGGGAAGTGGTGATGGACAGGGAGGCCTGGTGTGGTGCGATTCATGGGGTCGCAAAGAGTTGGACACGACTGAGCGACTGAACTGAACTGAACTGAGCTACTGAATGGTTCTGAACTAAAGCAAGCGTAATTCAATCTACTTTTTAGAAAATGAAATCTGATTATTCTATAGAGCTTTTTGATTCTCAAACTGGACTGAGCCTAGGGATCCACTGGGGATCCGGTGAAAATGCAGCTGCTGAGCCACCAGGTCTGGGGTGGCGGTGGGAAGACTGGGGGCAGGCAGTTGAGACGCAGGCTCTCTAACCAGCTCCCAGGCCAGGCTGGTGCAGCTGGTCCAAGGACCACACTCCCAGGACAAGGGTGGAGAAGAGCTTGCGTCCTATATTCCGCTTGTTAGCAAAGCTTTCTCACAGGGTAATTTTGGAGCTTTTCCACCCTGTTCTTTTCTCTGGGCACTAACTAATGGAATCCCGGAACCGTCCCTTGAGAATAAGGCTGGTGAAAAGGAATTGCAGGAAGGTAAGAACATGGAGATGCCCTCTTTTTCCCTGGGGAAGCTGCATGTTGTGTTATAAAAAAATCTGTTCAAAGAATCTTATCCGATAAGGTGTTAAGATGCGAACATTCACAAGACTCTGAAACTTGTTCTCCTGCCGGGTTTGGAAAATTTCTAATTGTTACCATTACATTCTGTCTTCAGCTGTCATAAAATTGTTCTCTGAAGCATTACTTGTTCAGTGGAATCGATTGAGTGCCTGAGCTCTAGAACTCATTGCTCTGTCCTGTGAAAGTAAGCTTAACCTCTTTTTTGGAAATCTGTAATTGTAGTCACCCAAGTTGATAATTTATTACCCCGGTAGCAATAATATTTGAATGGATAGTTCTACCCTCCTAAAAGCTATAAATGTTTGCGTGGCTTCTTCACAAGCCTGACAAGCATGGGAGTGGAGATCCTGGGTGCCCTGGCCCACCTGTGTCCCTAAAGGCTGCAAAATCAGTTTCCAGCCCACGGACAGCCTCCCACTTCTGCCTGCTTCTCCTCTCTGCTCTGCCCCCGGGGTTCCTCCCACACCAAAGCTGCTTGCTCCACAGCCAGCTGGTGTCACCAGGAAGTGCAGGGGAGTTCATGCCCCAGGGCTACTCGAGCAGTGCGGGATGGGAGTGATGGGCAAAGCCCTTTTCCCTCCCAGGGGATGATTCTGAGGCATGCTCCCATACTTCTGCAGGGGGTCTCTGATGCCCCAGACCCCATAGCAGTATCCTGCTCACTGATACCCACACTGGCAATCCTCCTTTCCCCGTCTCACTTTCTCCACTTCCTTAATGTGCTTCGTGGGATCACTTCTCAGAAAAAAAAAAAAAACAAAAAACTACCTCTGCCTAGGTCCTTATATCGAGCTCTGCTTTTGGGGAACCCAAAACAAACTAAAAAGGATTATTGGTACTTCCTTCCTCTCCCTGGATGCACAAAACTAAAATAAAACTCATTTTACTCTTGGATTTCTTATTCAAGAAAAGAATCTGAGAGCCTTTGTCTCCTGAATTAACTTCAGGAAATGGGAAACTGACTGTAGAGTCCAGACCTCTTCCATTGGGCGGGTGTTGGGGGATGGGCTAGCAACTTACACTCTGGTCCAGATCGTCACTCTTCATGTGCTGGGCAATGAAGCTGACGCCCTCTAAAGCCTCCTGCACATCCTGCCTGAACCTCCCAGAAGACCTCAGCCGGAAATCTCTGGGGATACCCGCTGAGTCTGAGGCCACTGGAGACTTGGGAGCTGCCAAGCCAGGGTTCACAAAGTACATGGAGTTCCCATAGAGATTGGATGAGCTGGTGGGGCCCATGGCCAAGGTGGTGGTGGTGGTAGCCTCAGACTTGGTCAGGCGAGCCAGGCTGGACTGGGGGGCCCTAGAGGGGCTGCTGTCGGGACGCTTCATGAAGAGGAAGGTGGGGAGCTTGTGTAGGAAGCAGCGCTTGACCCAGGGTGCCATGGTGTGCGTGCTAGGTGAGCGGTGGTGCACGTTGAGCACGCAGACGCTGGTGACGATGGAGAAGGTGACCAGCACCATGGTGAACATGAGGTACTTGCCGATGAGCGGCACGTTGAGGGAAGTGGGAGGCACAATCTTGGAGATGAGCAGCAGGAAGACGGTGAGCGCCAGCAGCACGGAGATGCACAGCGTCATCTTCTCGCCACAGTCGGAAGGCAGGTAGAAGACAAGGATGGCCAGGGAGGTGATAAGCACGCAGGGGATGATGAGGTTGATGGTATAGAAGAGCGGCTTGCGCTTGATGATGAAGTCATAAGTCACGTCCACATAACTGGGGTCCTGTGGGTTCACTGTCCTTCGCCCAGGGAGGGCGACTATGTCCCATTCGCCACTGGGGGTGAAGTCATCCATGCTGGCCGAGGGCATCTTGAGGACCATGTCAATCTCCGTGTGGTCGTATGTCCAGGAGCGGAACTTGAGGGAGCAGTTCTGCTGGTCGAAGGGGAAGTGCTTCACCTCGATCTTGCAGGCACTCTTGCAGATGGCAGGGGGCAGCCACATGACACTGCCATTGGAGCGGACCACCACGTTGGTATACAGAGACACCTCGTAGGTCCCGTCGGCGCTGGGGGCAGGGGCAAGGCATGGAGGAGAACATCATGAAACCCATAGATGACGTCCGGCTGTTCTTAGAACTGGCCAAAGAGCCCTGTGGGATTATTTCTCACTAGTCACTCTTCCAACCCCCCCATGCTCTCAGTGCAAAGGCCTGCTTTAATTGGCAATTGCACAGCAGAGAGAGACCCTGCCATGAAGCAGCTTAAAGGCTTTATGTAGATGAGCTCATTTAAGCCTCACAACGGTCCAATGAAGTAAGTATTATTAATATTATTGTCCCCATTTTACAGACGGGAAAACCAAGGTTCAGAGAAGTCAGCTGTCTTCAAGTTCAGAAAACTAGTAAGCAGTACCTCTAAGATTTGAAGTCTGGTCTTTCTGTTTTTACACCACCTACTCATAATCATTTCATGCTTTTGCTAGTACAACTATGACCTGGGAAGTCTGTTAGTCCCCTCCACCTACCTGAAATATGTATGCATATCAAGTCAGTGCTACCCAGACAAAGAAATATATATGCATATCAAGTCAGTGCAACTGACAGTCAAAAAGACGGTATGGAGGACAGAAGGAGCCCTGGACTCAGGGTCAGAAGGCTGGCCCTGGTGCCAGCAGTGCCTGAGTCCTAAGATCCTTCCCATCTCTTGGTCTCCAATTCCTCTCTGTAACTGAGGGTGCTGGCTCTGTGCTTCTCTAATTCCTCTTGTAGCATGACGGCTGGGAGGTCTGGGTGAAGCCCAGGACTGGAGGACCCCCAGGCTTGGCCCTCACCACCGTGGCCAACCCTTTCACTTACTTGTTGTAAAGCACGATGTCAGGCAGCCAGACGCGATTTGCGGGGATCCTCAGGATGTTCACACCCTCATAGCGGGAGCTGTTCCAGGCCAGGCGGTAGTCTGTCCATTCCTGAGCAGACAGGCAAGGTCCCGTCACTTGTAGGTCCCTCGCTGCCAAGGGGCAGCCCTGGAGAAAACATCTCCTTGGGCTGGGGACCCTGCAGGGCACTTACCTGTTTCAGCCAGATGTTGGTGGTCATGATCTGTTCTCGCTCATTCTGGGGAGGGAAATGCAGCTATCAGTTCACCAAGTAGGAGGTGAACAGATCCCACTTTATCAAGCAAAAGGCTGTGAGCTTCAGGGCCATGTGACCAACCGCTGACCTAACATCTGCAAAAGGCTCAGAGGTATTTCATAACCAGCGTGCCTGAGACAGAGCTCCTTATCTTCACCCAGACCTGGGTTTCCACTGGCATTGCCATCTCAGTGAATGGCACCCCAGCCATACAATTCCACAGGCCAGTAAACCTGGCAGGTGTCCCTGATCCCTGGCTCTCTGATCCATCAGTAAGTCCTATAGATCAACAGGTTCCCAACCATTTTGGCACCAAGGACCAGTTTTGTGGAAGACCATTTTTCCATGGACTGAGGTGGCAGGGGGCATGGTTTCAGGATGATTCAAGTGCATTCCATTTATTGTGCACTTTATTTCTATTTTGTGGCAATCTCAGGATATTCCACCTTGACTTTAGGGTTAGGATTTGTGCTCCTCTGAGAATCTAATGCTCCTGCTGATCTGACCTGAGGCACAGCTCAGGTGGTCATGGGAGTGATGGGGAATAGCTGTAAATACGGATGAAGCTTTGATCGCTCGCTCACCATTCACCTGCTGTTCAGCCCAGTTCCTAACAGGCCACAGTGCCAGCCCGGGGGGTTGGGGACCCTACACAAGTCACAGATTTGCCTGCTTGAGATCAGCCCTGGGATTTCTTTGGAAGGAATGATGCTAAAGCTGAAACTCCAGTACTTTGGCCACCTCAAGCGAAGAGTTGATTCATTGGAAAAGACTCTGATGCTGGGAGGGATTGGGGGCAGGAGGAGAAGGGGACGACAGAGGATGAGATGGCTGGATTGCATCAGTGACTCGATGGACGTGAGTCTGAGTGAACTCTGGGAGTTGGTGATGGACAGGGAGGCCTGGCGAGCTGCGATTCATGGGGTCGCAAAGAGTCGGACACAACTGAGCGACTGATCTGATCTGATCTGATCTGCCCATCTCCTCTGCCACTATCATCTCTTGCTTCATAGATACTGCATCTTTTCTGAATTCAAGGTTTGTGGCAACTCTGTGTGGAGCATCTTATTGACAGTTTTTCCAACCGCAGTTGCTCACTTTGTGTGTCTATGTCACATTTTGGTAATTTTTGCAACATTTAAAACTTTTTCATTATTATATTTGTTCTGGTGATCTGTGATCAGTGATCTTTGATGTTACTACTACAAAAAAACTACAACTCAGATGATGGTTAGCGCTTTTTTGGTTTTTTAGCAATAAAGCACTTTAAAATTAAGTTATGTACATTTCATTTTAGACATAATGCTATTGCACACAATACAGCATAGTGTAAACATACCTTTTATATGTACTGGGAAACCAAAAAAATCATGTGACTTAATATTCACTATATTGTGGTGGTCTGAAACCAAACCTGAAGTATCTCCAACATAATATGGCAGTTATGCTCTACAAAGTCAATAGGGACCTTCCAGATTTCTTCTCTTCCACACCTAGAATGTGGTCCCCATATGCGTGGTCCACAATGACCACCGCAGCTGCAGCCATTATACCCACATTCTAGGCTCTTGAAGGGCAGACGGAAAGAGGAGAGAGAAGATGCACGTCAACTGTCTTTTTCCCTCAAATGCCTTGTTTTAATTAGAGTATTTAGACCATTTACATTTAGTGTAGTTACTGATATATTTGGGTTTAAACCTACCATCTACCTGTTTTCTGTTTATTCCCTTTCTCTCTTTTCTTGCCTTATTTTGGATTAACAATTTTATTATCCATTTCTCCCCTTATTAATGTGACTCTTCTTTTAGTAGTTACTCTGGAGACTGCAAGATGCATAATCCTAACCTTTTAGCACCTAATATAAATTAGTACTTTTATCACTTCTAGAACAAGGCAAGAACTTTAGAACATTTCGTCTACACCCTCCTTCTGCTGCTGCTGCTGCTGCTAAGTCGCTTCAGTCGTGTCCAACTCTGTGCGACCCCATAGATGGCAGCCCACCAGGCTCCCCCGTCCCTGGGATTCTCCAGGCAAGAACACTGGAGTGGGTTGCCATTTCCTTCTCCAATGCATGAAAGTGAAAAGTGAAAGTGAAGTCGCTCAGTCGTGTCTGACTCTTCACGACCCCATGGACTGCAGCCCACCAGGCTACTCCATCCATGGGATTTTCCAGGCAAGAGTACTGGAGTGGGGTGCCATCGCCTTCTCCCACACCCTCCTTACTTTGGGGCTATTGTTATGTATTTAATTCTACATAAAATAAAAATCTTGCATGATATATTTTTTGTTTTATACTGTCAATATCAGTTCAAATTCACCCATATATTTACCCTTTCTGTTATGTTTCATTCTTTCCTACATTTCTGTATTTCCATCTGGAATCATTTTTCCTTATGGTTGAAGAACATCTTTTGGTATTGGGTCTTCTTTTATTAAATTCTCTCTCTCTTTTTGTCTGAAAGCATCTTTATTTAACCTTCAGTTTTAATTATTTTTTTTACTGGTTGCATACATCTAGGTTTGCAGGTTTTTCTTACAGCATTTAAAAAATGTCATTTAATTTTTTGGCTTCCATTTCAGCTGTTAGTTTTATTGTTTCTTCTGACTTGTTTCTTCCTGACTGCTTTTAAGATTTTCTTTGTCTTTGGTGGTCAGGAGTTTGTCTATGATGTACCTCGGTAAGATTTTCTTTGTATTTATCCCACAAGAGTTCATAGAGCCTCTTGCACCTGTATCTTAATATCTTTAGTCAGTTTTGGAAAATTCTCAGTATCACTTCAAATATTGCTTCTGTCTTATTTTGATATGCACTCTTTCAGGAACTCTAGATGCACATGTTAGACCCGACATTTTTATCACATACCGTATTATCTTCATTTCCATGTTTTCCTTCCTTTTTTCTATCATTTGTCTAGATATTTTTGATTGACCTTTCTTGCTGTTTATTTTCTCTTCTGCTATGACCAATCTTCTATTAAACCCGTCTAATACATTTTAAATTCTCTATCACTTTAAGTTTCCTACACATATTAATGCATGTTATTTCCTTTTTAAGGAAATTTATTTTGTTTATTTTTAGTAGTGATAAAATACATATAACACAATTTTTACCATCATAATGCAGGTTATTTTAAAGTCTATGTATGATGACTTCAATATCTGAATCATCTGTGTGTATTTCCCTTCTTTTATCTGTTTTTTCTTTTCTTATTTCATCTTGTCTTATTGCTTTCTTAGTAGGTTTTTATCTGACTTTATCCGCCTCCAGGGAAGACCAACTTTGGCTTTATGGCAGGCAGTCAGAGGAAGGGCAAATCATTTTCATTGTCTGTGACTGAGCTGGCTCAAAGCAGGGTTTAGTTTTTGTGAGGGCTGGTCTGTGCTTGACTCCTTTTGATTCTTAGGGATGGTCCTTTCAAGGTTCTCAC
The DNA here is from genome assembly GCF_029407905.1 of Bubalus kerabau. Classification (NCBI taxonomy): domain Eukaryota; kingdom Metazoa; phylum Chordata; class Mammalia; order Artiodactyla; family Bovidae; genus Bubalus; species Bubalus kerabau. Next base: position 31,607,091 of record NC_073642.1, read on the forward strand.
CAAGGCCCCATCTCCTTGGTGGGGCTCCAATTCCAATTTGTGTCATCTCAGCCCTGCAAGAGTAGCAATGATTCAGCTAGGCTTCCCAACCTCTTAGTCACCACTTTGGATTCAGCTCCCTAGTCTCTTGGCCCAGTGTTTGCTGCTGCTGCTACTAAGTCTCTTCAGTCGTGTCCAGCTCTGTGCGACCCCATAGACAGCAGCCCACCAGGCTCCCCCATCCCTGGGATTCTCCAGGCAAGAACACTGGAGTGGGCTGCCATTTCCTTCTCCAATGCATGAAAGTGAAAAGTGAAAGTGAAGTTGCTCAGTCATGTCCGACTCTTAAGGACTCCATGGACTGCAGCCCACCAGGCTCCTCTGTCCATGGGATTTTCCAGGCAAGAGCATTGGAGTGGGGTGCCATTGCCTTCTCCGGCCCAGTGTTTACCAATCATCAAACGAGGGGGAAAGCACCAGAAACTGTCAGGGCCACCTCCTGGGTTCTGGTCCCTCAAATCCTAGACCTAGAAGAAGTTCTCCAAGACCTTCAAACTAACTGTGGGGAGGACAGGCATTTTTGTCTGGCTTTTCTAAATATTCTTGTGAGAAAGTTAATCTGCAACAAGCAACTCTGTCATTAATGGAAGCTGAAAACCTTCATCTGCCTTAAAAATTATTTTTAAGTGGAGGTATAATTTACATACTGTGAAAGGCATAGGTCTTAAGAGGTACAATTTGATCAGCTTTAACAATGCATTATCCAGGTAGCCCATCTCCTTTCAAGGTATAGAACAATGCTATCACTCAGAAAGGCCTCTTGTTCTATAGTCCCACGTCTTAGTTCTCTCTACTTCCCCAACAGCTGCCTTCCCAAAGACAGCCCCGAGTGCAATCTCTGAAGGCCTGCGGGCCTTCGCATGGCACAAACTCCCTGTTTGTGCCCTAGAAACTTCCATCTTTAAGCTGGTTATGCCCTAATCCTCCCTTCTCGAAAACCAAACCCTGAAATAGAGTAGGGAAAGTAAGCCCCCAAACCTCACATCTGTTCCATACACAGCTTTCAGGATTATGATGGTTCACAGGTGTGGGGGCTGGAGGCTGTGTGCCCTCCTCTTTCTGGTAACTTCTGTTACCCCACAGAGCAGATCTGGGAGGGGCAGCCTGACCCTGGAAGCATGGCGAGAGCTGCCTGCCTGTCTTTCCTCACTAGGGCAGCAGCTGGGCTCACCCCATTAAGCAAAAAGCCCTTGGCTGGACAATAACACTCAGACATCAGCCTGGGAGCGGCCTGGCCGGAAGCGCTTATTCCTTCCAGTTGGCCTGTGGAGAGGAGAGGGGCAGAGAGCACAGGCTTTTCACCCCTCCCCCATTCTGGAGCTGTGCTTCCTCCCAGGGGAGGAAGCCAGCCAATAATTTGGCCAAAGCCTTCGCCAGGGCTATAGGTTGCAGGGGCTGGCTTTGTGGGGGCCGACTGGGCTAGGGAGAGAGGCTGGGGATAAGAAGGCAGTCGCTGGACCAGAGGAGGTTCAGGCATCTTGGCCGGCTCCTTCCCCTTGCTTGGACAAGTACCCCACACACTCCCCATGTGAATGCTCCTCTCAGAGCTGCTTTCAGAGGCAGGGTTCCAAACCTGTGCATGGGGATGTGGAAAGGGCCACAGGGAAGATTAACAATGGGCCATGGTTTTTTCAGGCACCCCCAAATCAGAGACAGTAGAGGGGAGAGAGGGAGCTCCTTGTACCTCAGCACCCCTACCCAGGTCCCGCACCTACACATGACAACCCTACTTGTGGACTGTACAATCCATTCTTCATTTCCATACCCACAGTGACTACCCTCATTTATCCAGACCCTCACCCAGTTGGCTAGACCAAGGCAGCAGCTGACTCTGGCCCTGTCCCTACACCTGGGCCTCTGTAGCCATTAGTTTCTGTACCCTGATTCCTATTTCCCCCGGATAGGTAGGGGATATGTGAGGTCATCTGTTCAACAGACAGGGGAGATGATAGGGTAGAAGGAGGAGATGCTTATGGCCATGTTGGAGGCCCACTTGTCTATGGCAGGCCTGTTGGCTGTCTGCTCAGTGGTCATTCCACCCTTATAACTTCTTTGTTAATAAAACTATGACTTTGTTAGATACTGCATACTCATGAACTTCATGGGCCCTTCTCTGGCCTCCTCGCCACGTACTTTATTATATATTTAGCGGTGCCAGGTCTTAGTTGCATCACGCAGGATCTTCGTCTTCATTGCAACATGCGAGATCTTTAGTTGCAGCATGCAGGATCTAGTTCCCTGACCTGGGATGGAACTCAGGCCCCCTGCATTGGGAGCATGGAGTTTTAGCCACTGGACCACCAGGCAAGTCCCACCTCATATTATTTAAGTCTTAGCTAACTGTGGTAATTCCATTCCTCCAGCCAACAATCAGTGAAAGCTTAGGCATGAGCTGCAGCCCTGGCCACTGGGATGCCCAGAGGTGGGGAGGTCTCTGGGAAAGTCTTCCTCATACTCAGAAAGGTACCCCCCAAAAGATTTGCCATTTCCTGCCACAGACATTGTCATGTGAAGATTTTATGTTTGGAACCATGGCCACCGTCTTATGATCAAGGTGGGGGTCGGGGGGGGGGGTCAGAAAACAAGAGACTAACAGTCCTGACATCATTGCCAACAACCTAGGATCCTGACATCACTGAATTACTGCATTAATTGAAACATTTAACGACAACACTGAAACGACTGGCCTGCTCTCCTGTTATTCGATATAACAGATGTCCTTATTGTTTTAGCCACTCATAGTTGGATGCTTTGTTGATCATCCAACTATGCTTGAAGCCAAAGCACTGTAATTGGTATTGGGGTCATGGATGTGCAGGTGGCTCCAAAGTGTGGAACAAGAGTGCACAAAGTGGGCAAGACCTCTCTAGCAAAGAAAAGAGCAAGCGCAAAGACACAGACAGCAGTTTGGGAGAGAAAAATAGTAACTTAGAGGCCGAGTCAGGGGTCTCAAAGTTTAGGCAAATTCCTTAATTTTCACACACAGAAAAAGATCAGATGAATAACCTTGGGGCACATCTGCCCCCAGTACCTACCACGCTGATGAGCTGGGCCAGGGAGAGCTGCAGCTGGATGGAGATGAGCTGGGAGGAGCTGGTGGCTGGGCGGATCAAGTTGTTGTAGCGGGTTTTGTTCAGAAGGTCGTCCATGAGCTTCTCCTCTGCATTGGCCACACGGCAGTCCCCTGGGAAAGCACATAGTCAGATCTGCAGGATCCTCATCCAACTGATGGCAAGGAAAGGGAAAGCTGCAAAGGCCAGGGAGCACAGGTGCCCTCAGGGCTGGTCGGAGCAGCTAAGATGCTGGCAGGCCTGCCTCTCCTTGGGGTCTTCCAATTATATCTGTCCAAGACAGAGCTCAGCTCTCTCCCACCTTGCCCTACATCTTCCTCCTTCTGTCCCCTCTGACAGTGAATGGCACCTGGGCATCTATTTCTGACCCCTCTCTTGGTTCATCCAAGTGGCCACCCAGTTCTGTCTCTTCTACTTTCCTAGTCACTCAGTCCATCCTCCTCTCTCCATCCCTCCAGCCCTGATCCTGGCTCACCACCCTGCCCCCAGGCTCTTCCAGGGAGACCTCTTTGCTGGTCTTCCCTCCCTAACTCTGCCCCTGCTGCCATGTCCCATCAGTGCCAGAGTGGTCTTCCTACAACCACTGTATCAGACCCCATCCCTGCCCATAACCTCTCAGAGCTGTAGGCAGAGTTCACATCACATGTTTCAGCTTGGCATCCAGAGTCCTTTGCTCCTGGCACCAGCATCACTTCCTCAACCTGATCTTTTCTTACCTCTCCACCTCTGTGCCTAGGTGCTCTATATTTCACCCATATATACTGTTTTCATTTCCCCATGGGACCTTCACTGTCTCACTTCTAAGTCTTCCAGTGCACTCTTCTGCCAGAATAGCCACCAAATATCTGAGTGTCTTTCTTATGCCAGGCACTGCGTTATGTGCTGGGTATAACAGCTGGCAAAGACCCAGAAATGGCTCCTGCCCTCAGAGAGCCTCCCGTGTAGTGGAGAGACATTACGCAAACGTGAATTTGTGTTCAGAGCTGGGGAGATGGTGATGCTTTCACTAAAAGAGAAAAGCCCTGAGCCAGGAGGCAGTTTCCTGGGCTCAGACTGCCCTACAGAGAGCAAAGTGTTTTTGAGATACCAAATGAAGGGGTCCAACTGGCAGTTGGCTCTTGGTCTGGAGCTTAAAGGAGGGGTCTGGGCTCAGAACCATATTTGAGACCCAGCAAAGGCAGCCTCCTGCAAGGAGCCTGATGTGGTTGTGAGCCTCACTGAACGCTCACAGCCCCAGAGCTGCCCAGATCTCTTGCCATGTGGCATCTGTGCCTTTGTCCTGTCTCCCTTACACGTCTGGGAGTGAAGGTGAGGTTCAGGAACTCCATCATGTTCATTCTGGTGACTTCAATTAGGGGTAGGTGGGGGAAGGGTCTTGGAAAGAAGGAGCCTCCAAGGAAGGTCAAGGACACCTGAGCAGGAGATCCCAGGGATAAGGGAAGAGATGAGGGTGTACAGAGGAAATAGTGGGGCAGCAAGAAAGAGGGGGAAAGAATGAGGGAATAAGGAAGGCTGAGGAGGTGGGGGTGGGTCTGCTAGCTCAGCAGGCCCCGCACTGGGATTAAATCTCTGGATGTGGCCAGAGGACCCTGAGTGTGAACTGCCCGACAGAGCAAGTCTGAGGTGGACTCCTGGGTGGGAGCTGGGCTGGATGCAAGGCCACGGAGGGCAGCTACCACCCTGCCTGCTCCACGCACTTTCCAACTCGCTGCCTATCTGGAGCAGATGCAATATTTAGTGCCTGTGAAAGATGCTCCCGGCGCACCTGCTGCCCACTGTCCCTCCCCCAAACTGCTCCAGGCTGCCCAGAGGGTCCTGTGGATGCCTGGCCTACATTCTGAGCTCTGCCTCTCACACCCTGGACCCCCTCCCAGAGGCCAGCTGCTGGAAGCCAGTCTGTAGCCCCCCGAGTTGACACACCATTTTAGCAGGGTATGACTTGCCCAGGTCCATCTGGCATGTCTGGGACAGCTCAGGTCAGAATCTGTAGCTCCTGGCCCCCACCCCTGAAGGGCTGGATCCCACATCTCTGCAGCCCCAGGAGGCTGGTTTACCTGGGTATCTAAGAGGCCAGGGCTGCTCTGCAGGCTGTGGGAGCCCATGTTCCAGCTCTGAGCCCCCTGGGAGGCTCAGGTTGCTCATCTTTGGGGCTGTCCTGCCTCTCAGGCATTCATTTGGCCCCCAGGGACCCCTTCCCATTTTGAGGACCAGCTATGGGCTCCAAAGAAAGCAGTTTCAAAAACTTTAGACCACTTATCCCACTCTCTATTTCTTATCTGGAGAAACTGAGACCAAAGAGCGGGAGGAACTTACTCAAGGAGCCCCAGCAAGTCAGAGGCAGAGCCAGGTTTAGGAAGCTCTTTCAGGTAGAGCCCCGCTCCCACGCCAATCCCCAACCCCTGGGTCTTCTATCACACCCTTAAGGAGCCTGTCCCTGTAGAAGCCATGGAGGGGTCCAGGGCCGAGTGTGTACTCATGCCTGTGCCTGCATTTGTACTTGTGTACGTGCACAGTGCGGGGCGGGAGGGGGGCAGCAAAGGTGAGGGGGGCTTCAAACAATACATGTTTAGGCTTTTCAATCTGCTGCTTTATGCCTGTGAGGCCTGCCAGGTTTAAAAGACAAGGAACAGGCCTCTCACTCCCAGATGATAGGGGTGGCCCAGAAGAGGTGAAAGCTTCACAGACACAGTTGGGGGGGGGGTCACCTTGGAGCCCTGAGGCCAGCAGAGATACACAAAGAGGCCACCACTAGGGGTCAGTCATGACCCAGTGATTCTGAGGAGGAGTGGGCCCGACCTGCCTCGGTCCAGCGCCTTGTCTTCCTAGGCCTTCTGTGCAGGTGTTAACAGTCTGAGAGGGATGACAGTCTGCGAGGAAGCCATGGCTGGAATTCTAAACTGGGTGAGTGTGTGTACAGTTTGAAAAAGCAGAGCTTATCATAAAAGCTATATTGGAAAAACAGAAAGGCAATAGCTATTGGTTTATAATACGAGCCCCACAGCTATTGGGGCTTCCCTGGTGGCTCAGATGGTAAAGAATCTGCCTGCAGTGCAGGAGACCCAGGTTCCATCCCTGGGTCAGGAAGAGCCCCTGGAGAAGGGAATGGCTACCCACTCCAGTAAGCTTGCCTGGAGAATCCCATGGACAGAGGATCCTAGCAGTCTACAGTCCATGGGTTGCTAACACTTTCTTCTTTTCACAAACCACAGAAAGTGAAGGGTCACTTTTATGGAATCTTGGCAAGTGGGCATCTGAAAGGCAGAATGATTTTCCGTCGAGGATGTTTGTCCTTAACAGAGGAAGGGAACAAGAGATTTGCATTTATTAAAAGGCAGCTATGGATTTTTTTTCCCCAAAAGTTGAGGGTTTTAGCTTTTACAAAGAGCTCATGATATATTACCAGTAGCTTCTCCAATCATGTGTAAGAATCACCAGGATGCTTGTATAAATGCAGATTCCTGGGCTCCATTTCCAGAAATTCTGACCCTATGAGCCTAGGATGGGGCCCAGGGATGTGTACTGGGTGTTTCTGATGCAGGTGGCCCTAGGACCATATTTCAGAAACACTGCAACTGACACAGCGGAGAAGGCGATGGCACCCCACTCCAGTACTCTTGTCTGCAAAATCCCATGGACGGAGGAGCCTGGTAGGCTGCAGTCCATGGGGTCGCTAAGAGTTGGACACAACTGAGCAACTTCACTTTCATTTTTGCTTTCATGCATTGGAGAAGGAAATGGCAACCCACTCCAGTGTTCTTGCCTGGAGAATCCCAGGGACGGAGGAGCCTGGTGGGCTGCCGTCTATGGGGTCGCACAGAGTCGGACCCAACTGAAGTGACTTAGCAGCAGCAGCAGCAACTGACACACGAGTCCCCAAGTATGTAGTCAGGGCATATCATACCCATAGAACAGACAGGGAAATGGAGGCCCAGAGAGGGTCAGTGAGCAAGTGGTGACAGAGCCAGGACACACACATGGAGTGCAGACATCATCTCTGGGGAGAGCTCCACTTCCCAGTAGGAACCTTGCATGTCCCCCCATCCTCTTCCATCACCCCCTGGTATGTCTCTGTCCAAGAAAGACACAGCCCTGGTCTTCTAGTGGGCTGACTAGAGCCGGAAGGATAAGCTTGGGCTGGAGGGTAGGAACTGAGACTCCTTGGAACACAGATGGGGAGACTGAGGCCCAGAGCAGGCAATCCTCACCATACCTGACTCTGCTTGGGCAGGGCTGACTGGGTTTCCCTTCGAGGTAGAGTCTGCAGGTTCCTGAGTGGCAGGCCCAACTTCACCAGCCCTGCACTCAGCCAAGCTGGCTGTCCCGACGGCCAACCCCTAGGGGGTGGGTGACCAGAGCCAGAGGTGCCAACGAAGTGTGTTTCCTAGGAGATCCACCCCCAAACACACCTGGATTGGCAAGTTGAGTACCACCCCCACCTCCCCACCCCCAAGCTAAATTTCGCTGGCTGTCTCTACAAGAGCGCTGGGGTTGAGCACACCTTCCTGTCCACTCAGCCCCGCTACCCAGCCCAAAGGCGCTCGATTCGGAGGGTGGCCCTGGTGGCCACGCAGAGGACACGCGGTCCCCACCCCAAACTCGCAGACCCATTCATCCTGCCCCTCCCCTACTGCTGGAGAGTGGGCTTAGCCCCGCCCACGCCCCCACTCGTCGGGGACAATCTCGGGCCACTCCCCCGGGTGCTAAGCACCCCCCCTTCCCTCCCACTTATAGCCAGTGCAGCCCGGCTATGCCAGACTCAGTCGCCCCTCCCTCCTTCCCCGAAAAGAACTCACCTCGCCCGCAAAGGGCAACCAGTGAGAAAAGGACCAGAGGGAGAGCGCTTCTCATGATGGGAAGGGGCTGGAGAGGTAGCCGAAGCGAGTTCAGCGGTCGGACCGCACGGGCACCGGCAGCCTCGAGCATGCTAGTGAGAGCGGATGCCCACGGCCTCGGAGGTATGAAGTGGCGGTGAGGAGGGCACTAGGACCCCGCGGAGAGCCCAGCTGAACCCCGCTGGGGGCAGCAGCTGTGAGCTACGCCCACTCGGGAATGGGCGGGGCCAGCACCAGTGGGGCGCTACTGGCTCTTCTGAGCCAACCTCCTAGGGTCGTCACCCCGGGGCTGACCTTGGTACTTCCAGACCTACTCAGGCCTCCCACTTTCCCTAAAGGGAGGCTGGCAGAACAGCGCCTGCACCCTTTGTACAACTGGGGAGACTGAGGCGGACCCTGGCTCTCGCTCTCTTACCTTTTTGAAAAGTGCTTGTACTCTAGCCGGCAGTTCTCTAGGATTTGCATGCTGTCAGGACTCAGGAGGTCTTACAGAAAAAGATCTCCAGTCTGTGCCCATGGGATTTGCTGAAAGCAAGGAGCACTGCAAGAAGTGGGGAATAAGACTGGTGGTGTGCGGCACAGCTATCTGCAGACATTGGGGAAAGGGTGCCTAGGGCAAGTGTGTGGATTTGGGGAGGGTTAAATGGTTCAGAGTCCCCTTACATACTAATAGATTGAGTGACTAGGGAAGGGACAGGATGGGGCCGGAGTGGACTGACTGTGTCCTCCCACTTGAGCCTTACAACCTGTGCTGACCGCAGACAGCTCTGGTGCTTCAAGGGAGTAAGCACCCCCTCCTCCAGCTAAGCGATCCTCGATAAGAGTTGCAATCAGTATCATTCCTTTGGGAGTTGGGGGACCTTACAGGACAGGCATCAACACCAGGGCAGCCCTACTTTTGGACCTGACCAGAAGTGGTGCCTCGATCCAGGATCCTACAGGGTCTTCGGTGTATTCCTGTAGCCCTCATTCCAAGCTTTCCACCTCCTCCCCTCCCTGAGCCCCACCAGGCAGACCTAGCAACTGGAGGGACAGGGCAGGGTCTGGGGGAGTGGTCACCTAAAGATAGTAACTTTGCCACTTTCTCTCCAGGACTCTCAGGCTTGCTATCACATGGATTTCCCCAGTGTCTTTTTTGCTATAATTTGACATGTTGGCATATATTCTTTTTAAAAGAACACTGTTGAAATGGTGCTGATTTTCCTTTTAAGATGGCTTGGAGAATGTAGGATTGAATGCATTCTCTTCTCCAAACTGTAGCAATAAATAAATGAAATATTGGGTTGGCCAAAAAGTTTGTTTGGGTTTTTCTGTAAGATGTTACGGGAAGAGTGGAACAAACTTTTTGGCCAAGTCAGTGTATAAAGCAAACAAAAAGACGTAACCAGGCTGAAGATAAGATCTTCATGAACCAACTTTGGGGGGAAAAAAAGCAAAGTAATGGGGGGGCTGAAATTGGGAGCCGACTGGGCTCTGGAAGTCAAAGGCAGTGGCAGGTGCTTAGGGATAGAAGGGGACTAAAAGACTCTTGGCTGGAAGCTAGGGGCTTGATTGTATCTCAATCCCTGAAAGATGCTGGAGAGGGATACTGCTGCTGATCAGTTGTCTGAGGCCTTAGCTCATAGTATCTGTATTACCTCTCATACACTATAGCACAGGAGCTTGAAAATGCCATGGGACTTGGAGGCATCTGCAAAACCTTAAGTTAGGTGAGCAATGGTGGGAGGGTGGGAAGGGAGAGAGAGAGGGAGAGGATACATTATTCATTCAAACTAGCCTAACTTGTGCTGAAACATAGGTGAAGTGCTCAGAGAATGATGGGGAAAGGGTTCCATTGACCAGATCTGGGACAATTTTAGCATTAAAATAAATAATGATAATGATGAATATTCATTGAGTAAAATGAGAAAATTTAAGACTATATTGTAGTAGATAAATGATGAAAGTTTGATGATAAATGAGGAACTTAACATAGTTTCAAAATACCTCCCCACAAAACTTTTATTAATTATAAGGGGGTAAAAGAGTTGACGGGGGAGAAATTTTGCAGATACCACCTGTGGTAGATTGAGTAATGACCCCCAAAGACGTCCACATCCCTATTTTGGAACCTGTGGTTATCACTTTATATGGTGGAAGAAACTGCTTGTGTGATTAAATTTAAGGTTTTGGGATGCAGAGATTCTCCTACTGGGACTGATATAGTCACAGAGGTCCTTATAAGGGGAAGCAGGGAATCAGAGAATGTATGTGAAAATGGAAGCAGAGATTGGAGTGATGTAGATATGAGCTAATGAATGCCAAGGCAGCCTCCAGAACTGGAAGAGGCAAGGCACAGATTCTCCTTTGGAAACACCACAAGGAATTAGTTCTTGTGTACCTTGATTAGTTCTGCCAGTACCTTGATATTAGCCCCATAAGACTGATATTGGACTGCTGATCTTCAGACCTATAAGAGAAAAAAAATTATGTTGTTTCAAGCCACTACATTTGTGGTAATTTGTTACAGTAACTTTAGGAAACCAATATAGTACTTCAGCTAAGTGATCAAAATTAACATCATGAATAATGGAGCAAATCAAAATTGTACATTACCTGATAGGTTCCAATGCACAGGATTGTTTCTGTGATATTTCTGCCAAAGATGTATGACTTGAATCTAGTCATGAGGATGCATCAGACAAACCCAGATTAAGGGATATTCTATAAAATAACTGGTCTGTAATCATCAGAAGTATCAAAGTTAGGAAAGTCAAGGAGAGACTAAGGAACTGTTTCAGATAGAAGGAGACTCAAGTGACATCACAGCTAAATGCAACATGTGATTCTGAAATGGATCCTTTTGCTCTACAGGACTTTATGGGAACAACTGGCAAAATATGAATGGGGTCTGGAGGTGAGATAATAATGCTATATCAATGTTAATTTCTTGATATTGATGACTATATGTTGGCTATATCTACAAAGATATCTTTGTAAATAATGTACATGAAAGTGTCAGAAGCTTATGTTGTAAATATAATCAAAATGATGCAAGGGGAGAAAGTTCTTTGTATGATACTTGCAAATTTTCTCTAAATTCGAGATTAAAAAAAAAAGCAAAGTGAGCTTACAAACCAAGATTTGAAAACTTAAGCAATCAAAGGCTAAGAAAGTCAATAAAATATATTGGTGAATTGACTCCAGATAAAATAAATTTTTATAGACATATGACAATTTTTAGGAAGAAAAGAAAAAAAAAAGAAGAAAAGCTATCCAACTTATTTGTTGAGGATAGTATAATTGTGGTACTAAACCAGACAAAGACAGAGAATTATAGGCCAGTGTAATTTATGGGTATTTTTCACAGGGAGATGGCATGGGCTAGTGGTTAGTGCATGGCCTCTGGAGCCAAGCAGTCTGGATTTATATTCTGGTGTCACTACTAATATTCTCTGTGAACTTGGGGAAGTGACTTAACTTCTCTGTGCCTCAGTTCTCTCATATTTCAGAGGAGGAAATAACCTTCAAAACAATAGGCCTTCTAAGATGAAATGAAATAATTCATGAAAAATGCCTTAATGGTGCCTGGAACATAGAAAGCACCTAATAAATGTTAGCTCCTATTAGTTTTCATGAATGTAGATGCAAAAATTCTAAATAAAATAATACCAAGTTGAAAACAGCAGTGTACACACACAAAAATATTGCGTCATGGCAAAGTAGGGTTTATTCCAAGAGCCCAAGAGTGAGTCAACATTAGATAACTCACTAATGTAATAAACTACCCTAACGGATTACTCATGCAATGCAAACTATTAGCAAACTAGCTTCCTTAACCTAATAAACATGTAGCACTGATCAGACTTAATGGCAAAACTTTAAAAGCAATTTCCATCAAAGTCAAGACTTCCACAAGGATGTCTTCTATCATAGTTTCCATTCAGCACTATATTGGAGATCCTTCACCTTCTTGTGGTAGTTTAAATTATGTTAAATTGCCATATTTTTTTAGGTCACAGGCTGCCCAACAGCAGCAACTTATATGATTCAACCTATAAAAGGAAGAAATAAATAGCATTTAAGAATTGGAAAAGAAAACTACCCGTATGTGCAGACAATGTGATTGTCTGTGCAGAAAATACAAGAGAACATACAGAGAAATTATTAAAACTAGTAAGAGAGTAAGGTTACTAATTTCAAGATCAACTTTTTAAAAATGATTAGCATTTGTGTACCAAATTATAACATGTATAGAAAAAGAGATTCTATTTACAACAGCAACAAAAATCTGAAAAGGCATCAAGCAAAAGATAAACAAGAACTTTCATGTAGAATATTATGTTGTAAAAATTATTCCAGGACTTGAAGAACTGACTAAATGGAAATATATAACATGTTTATGAATGTAAGGACTCAAATTATAAAATGGAAATACGAATATTTATGAACAGGAGGACCTCATGGACAGAGGAACCTGGTATATTGTATTACTTATTACTAAATTAAACTATAAATTTGATGTGATTCTCATACAAATCCCAGTAGAATTTTTCATGGAACTTACCAGGTGCATTGTAAGATCCAAGTAGAAATCAAGGGACCAAGAATAGCATAGCGAACACTACTGGTGCCCTGCCTCTACCCTTCAGCATCACAAACCCCATACATGCCAGGAAGTGGATGCGTCCAAGAGCAGCATTAATATATTAATCATACCTTTTTATTTGACATCTAAGGCTTTGCTGATCCTGTAGAGACTCCCCCTTCCAGGGCTTAGTCAATTTCTAGAAATAATAAAGAACTTACCTGCCAGTGCAACTTTCATATGCATACCAACTATCTAAAGCCCATAGCCCTGAACTAACTCCTTATCAGGCTCTTATACTTCTGTCCACTGTCCATCTGGCTTAATCACCCTAGGGCCAAGTATTTGACAACTGCAGATAGCTGATATGCCCCAGAGGCCACTGAAATTATTCAAACTAGAAAATCCCACGGACGGAGGAGCCTAGTGGGCTGTAGTCCATGGGGTTGCGAAGAGTCGGACATGACTGAGTGACTTCCCTTTCACTTTTCACTTTCATGCATTGGAGAAGGAAATAGCAACCCACTCCAGTGTTCTTGCCTGGAGAATCCCAGGGATGGGGGAGCCTGTTGGGCTGCCGTCTATGGGGTCACACAGAGTCGGACACAACTGAAGTGACTTAGCAGCAGCTGCCAATCCTAAGCCTACTTATTTTGCCTTGCTTTCCCTGCAGAAACCACAGTAAAGGCTCGTGCCATTTCCCCTCACTCCCTCTGCCTCCTGACTGATCTTGGGACTTTGCAGGGTGGCCCTGCATGGCCCGTCATGCCTCCTGTGTCTAGGGATCTGTGGGTATGATGTTGAAAACTTCCTCCTTTATGACAGTCATTTCCATGTCTGTGTGTCTTAGTATACCTAATCAAAACAAATCCTGGATACATTTTTAAAATAGTCAATGAGGAACGAGAGGTAGCCTATAAATAATCCAGTTTCTTTGCCTGTGGGTTGGAATAACTTTAAAGTGCCCAGTGAGACTGAGCTCAGGTGGCCTTCCAGCTTGTTCATTAATGCCCCCTCATTGACTTTCTTCCCTTATACCTCGCTTCTCCACTCTTACCTGTTCTTCCTGTGACTGCTCGCTAAAGAAAATCCTTGCACCCAAATCCTTGTCTCAGACTCTACTTCTCGGGAAACCCAAATTGGCTTGTGGGGTGCTGGTGGGGCTTCCCAGGTGGCACTAGTGGTAAAGAAACCACCTGCCAATGCAAATTAGAATTTTCTCTGGGTATATGCCAAGGAGTGGGATTGCAGGGTCATATAGTAACTCTAATTTTAGGTTTTGAAGGAACCTCTATACTGTTCTCCATAGTGTCTGCACCAATTTACACTTCTACCAACAGTGTAGGAGGGTCCCCTTTTTACTAAACCCTCTCCGGCATTTATTATTTGTAGACTTTTTGATTATGGCCATTCTGACCAGTGTGAGGTGATAGCTCCTATAGTTTTTATTTGCATTTATCTAATAATTAGAGATGTTGAGCATCTTTTCATATGCCTATTTGCCATCTATACGTCTTCTTTGAAGAAATATCTGTTTAGTTCTTCTGCCCATTTTTGGATTGGATTGTTCCTTTTTTGTTATTGAGTTATATGAGCTGTTTGTATATGTTGGAAATTAAGCCCTTGTCAGTTGCATTGCTTGCAAATATTGAGTTGGCCAAAAGGTTCACAAAAAAACCCAAATGAACCTTTTGGCCAACCCAATGTTTCCTACCAATCTGTTGGTTGTATTTTCATTTTGTTTATGGTTTTTTTTGCTGGGTGAAAACTTATGAGTTCAATTAAATCCCATCTGTTTATTTTTGCTTTTATTTCTATTGCCTTAGGAGATTGAACTAAGAAAACATTGTTTTGATTCATGTCAGAGAATGTTTTGGCTATGCTTTCTTCTAGGAGTTTTATGGTGTCTTGTGTTTAAGTCTTTAAGCAATTTTATTTTGTATATGGTGTGAGGGACTGTTCTAACTTCATTGATTTGTTTGTGGCTGTTCAGCTTTTCCAACATCACTTGCTAAAGAGACTGTCTTTTCCCCCTTGCATACTATTGCCTCCTTTGTTGAAGATTAATTGTCCAGGGGAGGGAGGAGGGAGGGGGGGTTCGGGATGGGGAACACATGTATACCTGTGGCGGATTCATTTTGATATTTGGCAAAACTAATACAGTTATGTAAAGTCTAAAAATAAAATAAAATTAAGAGACAAAAAAAAAAAAAAGATTAATTGTCCATAGGCGTGTGGGTTTATTTTTGGATTCTCTGTTCTGTTCCATTGATCCATATGTCTGTTTTTGTGCCAATACGATGCTGCTTTGATTACTGTAGCTTTGTAGTATTGTCTGAAGTCTGGGAGGGTTATGCCTCCAGCTTTATTCATAATGGTATAAATAAGACAGATATCTACTTCTCTCACACATAGACACCTGGAGGTTGGCAATATAGGACTAATATGGTCACTTTATTTCCCAAACTTCCTGTGACACATGGTCCTTCTAGCTTTCTGCTCTATGATCCTAAGGCAATATTTCTTGATCTGTATGTTTCAAGATGGCTGCTAAAGCTCCATCCATCACATGTGCACTCCAGTTAGCCAGAGGAGTAAGAAATCAAACAGAAAAAGCTAAGAGCATAGACCAGCTGTCTTTTAAGGAAACTTCTTGGAAAACTGCCTCTTAACATTTCTGTTTATATCCCATTCAGCAGATCTTTGTCACACTTGGCTCCAAAGGAGCTTGGGAAATGTAGTCTTTATTCTGAGTGGCGATAATCCAGTAGATAATTAGGGATTCTACCATGGTAGAAGTAGGGGAAAATGGATATTAGGGTACAGTAACAGACTATGCCCCAAGCATCTGCTTTGTACCAGGATCTGTTCTTGGAAATGAATTGATAGGTAAGCAAAGTCTCTGCCCTCATGGAATTAACACTCTAGTAGAAGAAAGTGAAGTGAAAGTGTTAGTCACTCAGTCGTGTCTGACTCTTTGCAACCCCATGGACTGTAGCCTGCCAGGTTCGTCTGTCCATGGAATTCTCCAGGCAAGAATACTGGAGTGGGTAGCCATTCCCTTCTCCAGGGGATCTTCCTGACCCAGAGATTGAACCCAGTTCTCCTGCACTGCAGGCAGATTCTTTACCATCTGAGCCACCAGGGAAGACCCTCTAGAAGAAACACACATTAAACACATAAAGAAAAGATTGGCAAAGTATGATGAGGAAAACTACTGAATACTCCAGGAGAGAACAACAAGGAATGTAAATGAATGTGGATGAAACCAAGGTGGGACAAGTTTGGAGTGTTCGTGCCTCTGAACCTTTATAAGTGTGGTTCCCTCTGCCTGGATGCCTTTACTTGTCTTTGCTTCCCACTCATCCTTCCCGGTGGTTTAAACTGTGTTAACTTGGTTAAATTGGAACTGTATTTTCCAGAGGGCTTTCCTGATGGCTCAGTGGTAGAGAACCCACTTGCCAATGCAGGAGATGTGGGTTCGATCCCTGGGTTGGGAAGATCCCCTAGAGAAGGAAATAGCAACCCACCCCAGTATTCTTACTTGAAAAATCCCATGACAGAGGAGCCTGGTGGACTACAGTCCATGGGGTCACAAAGAGCCGTGCATGACTAAGCAACTAAAACAACAACGAATATTTTCCAGAATTCCCACTCCATTTTTGGTTTTGGGTTGAGTCAGCCAAAAGAAGAACCTTTATGAGATTTGGAAACAGAAGTGAAGAGGCAGCTGTCACTGTCCAAAGGCTGCTGTGGTTGTATGCGGTGAGAGATGCAGCGATGCCGGGGGGTCCAGCTCTCTGCCCTGCGTCCAGCTCTTCTTCCTGGTGCTGGCCAACAGCGGCCCCAGCCCACCACTCAACGCTGAGCTGCAGACCCACAGATGTGGGAACTCCAGGTTGGCACAGCTGCCCAGTATCTTCTCCAGGAGCATCTCCTTGGCAGTTCCACACAAGTGGCCAGCCAAGGCACCTCAGATTGAACAAATGGTGACCCCTTCTCTGATCCTCCCGCACCTCTGCTTCCCCAGCTCCTCCCACCATCAAGCAGCATCTAATTCCTGTAATAAATCCCTCAGCTCTTGCTCATGGTGGTTCTGCTTCTTCCCTGATCGGACCCTGACAGTTCCTTCTTGAAGTGGTAAGCACTCTACCAGGATGCTCCTCCTCCTCCTCCAAGAAGCCTTCCCTACCCGCCTTGGCAGCTCCAGTGAGACCTGCTTCATTCAGCCTCACAGAATTGTTTGTTAAAAAGGTCTGCCCCTTACTACTCTGAAAGGACTCCAGGGACAGGGTGGGGTCTTTGGTCCTCATTTCTGGGGACAAGTGGGAGGAAGCCACAGTATTCCAGGTCTCTAGAAGGTGCCAGATACTTCCTGATTAATTCTCTCATTTTGTCATCATAAGAATTTACTGCCTCATTTTATGAATGAAGAGAAAGTCAGTAGGTGGAGTTGGTGTTTGAACCCTGGACTACAGGCACCAGGGCCTACTGTCCCTCCACTTGCTCACGGCTGGGGCAGGAAGTGGGGCTGCGACTTCCATCCAGTTCAGCCTCTTGGATTCCTTGCTCCCTGACCCTGCTGGTCTCGCCCCTCCCACACCCGTTCCCGCTCCACCTGCTCCCTCTCTCCTGCAGGCAAGCTCCACTCTCCACGGTGCTAATCGGCACCTGGGTCCCGAGGCAGCAGCTTTGATGGCTCTGCAGCTGGGTTCAGAGACAAGGGCCAGGCGGACTCAGAGCCAAAACCTAGCAAGTGCAGACACCCGACCTGAGGGGATGGAGATGAGGAACAGCTGGCCCCCTCCCCTCCGGCTGGCCCCACACCCGGCATTTCTGAGGGCTCACCATCTGGGCTGCTACTGTCTCCCTGCTTGTGTGCTGGCTGCCAGCCTAACACTTTCCTGGCCTCAAAGAATCCTCCTCCATTACGAAGCAGATCAGAGTGAGTTTTCTCTATCCTACTTCCAGCCTAGGGTTGTAGTTAGGGCTGTGAGGTTGATACACAGGGTTCCCATCCTGCTTTGCCACTTGGGACCTACATGACCTTTTTTAAAAAGTTAGTTTCTCCTTTTCCTCTGCTATAAGGCTGTCCTGATGATTAAATGACATAATGTCTGTAAACCATGCAGCCCAACGATGGAGCACTGGCAAGGTGTGGCACTGGGAGAGATGCAAGACACAGCATATTGCCAGGCCCTCAAAGACACCCTGTGCCCCCCAAAGATCCCTTGTGTCACTGCCCTCCCTAAACGAAGCCACTGTTTTGGCTTCTAATGATATAGATTAGTTTCACATATTTTTTAAAAAATTCCAAATTTATGGAGATTTGATTGAAGTACAGTGAAACTTCCCTGGTGGCTCAGTGATAAAGAACCTGCCTGCCAATGCAGGAGACATGGGTTCAATCCCTGGGTTGAGATGATCCCCTGGAGAAGGAAATGGCAACCCACCCCAGTATTCTTGCCTGGGAAATCCCATGGACAGAGGAGCTTCAGGATACAGTCCATGGAATGGCCAAGAGTTAGACATGACTTAACAACAACACAACAACTGAAGTATAGTAATGTCCAAATATTTTAAATGTGCAATTTGGTCAGTTTTGATATTTATATATGTACTCATGAAACCAACATTCAGAGGGCAGATATTTGCATAACTCCCCAAAGTTTCCTGTGCCCCTTTGGAATCCATCACTCCCTCCACTCCTTCCCCAGGCAAACACTGATCTGCTTTCTGTCCCATAGATTAGTTTGTACTTTCTAGAATCATGTAAATGGAATTACACAGTATGTGTGCTTTGGGGAGGATGGGGAGAGAATTTGCCCATTATGCGCTTGCCTCTGCCTAGTGATCCTGAGGTTCTTCCATTTTGTCAAGTGTGTCCAGCAATTGGTTTCCTTTTATTGCCTTCATTCCATTGTATGGCTAGACCACAGTCCAGCTATTTACTTGTTGATGAAAATTTGAATTGTTTTTATTCTTTTACTATTGCACATAAAACTGTGAACATCCTCAAACAAGTATCTGTGTGGAAAGTTATTTTTTCTTCTCCTGGGTAAATATCTGTGAATGGAATGGATGGGTCATGTGGTAGGTGTTGGTTTCATTTTAAATGTCTATCAAGTCATTTTCAAAGTGATTGTACACTTTTCCATTCCCACCAATAGTGTTTGAGAGTTTCAGTTGCTCCACATCTCACCAACACTTGGTATAGTCAACTTTTTAAAGTTGAACCTGTAATACTGGATGCATGGCAATGTCTCATTGTGTCATAATTTGCATTTTCCTAATAACTAATGATGTTGAGCTTTTTAAAAATGTGCTTATTAGACATCTGTATACCTTCTCCTGTGAAATGTCTGTTCAAATCCTTTGCCCATTTTCATACTGAGCTGCATGTCTTATTGAATTTTAAGAGTTCTTTATACATTATGAATGTAAGTCTTGTCTGATATATGTTATGAATATTTTTTCTCAGAACATGGCTTGCCTATTTATTTTCTTGGAGCAACAGTTTTTTATTTTGATCAAGTCTAATATGTAATTTTTCTTTTAATCAAATAAAATGCTTTTTGTATTCTATCTAAGAAATCTTTGCCTATCCCAAGGTTACAAAGATATTCTCCTCTTTTTTCTTTTTTTGTCAAGAAATTTTTATTTTTACATTTTACACTTTGGTCTCTGATTCTATTTTGAGTAAAATGTGGTATACGGCATTATTGTTCATTCCCCGCCCCGCCCCTCCCCGACTGGATAGCCAGTAATTTTAGCACAATTGTTGGAAAAAAAAAAAGCTTTCCTTCTTCCATTGAATTGCTTAGTATTTTGGTCAAAAAAACAGTTGACCGTATACATGTGGGTCTGTTTCTGGGCTGTATTCTATTCCATTGATCTATATGCCTATCTTTTTACCAGTACCAAATGGTCTTGATTACTGTAGTTTTAAGGAAGCCTTGAACTCAGGTAGGGTAAGTTCTTTAATTTTGTTCTTCTTTTTAAAAGTTGCTTTATTTGTCTTGGAAAGTGAAAGTGAAAGTTGCTCAGTTGTGTCTGACTCTTTGACCCATGGACTGTGGCCCTCCAGACTCCTCTGTTCATGGAATTCTCCAGGTAAGAATACTGGAGTGGGTAGCCATTCATTTCTCCAGGAGATCTTCCTGACTCAGAGATCGAACCTGGGTCTCCTGCATTACCGGCAGATTCTTTACCATCTGAGCCACCGCAGAAGCTCAGGGAAGCCCCTAGGTCCTATGAATGTCCAGATACATTTTAAAATCAGATTTTTCAAATCTAAAAAAAAAGTGACTACTGGAATTTTGGTTGGAATTTCATTGAATTTATATTAGGTAGAGGGAAGCTATATTAGGCATTTCATATATCTCAATGCAAAAACTGGCATATTTCTCTGTGTATTTGATCTTTACTCTCAGCAATGTTTCATCATTTTCAGTGTTGAGGTTTTATAAATTTATTCCTAAGTATTTGATAAATGTTGATGCTATTCTAAATGGGATTTCTAAAATTTTGCTTTCAAATTGCTCGCTGCTAAGAACTTCCATGGCGTATTCTTCCTTTCCTAACAGAGGTGTTGGAAAACCCGGATATGGGGGCATTCTTGCAGTGCTCACTGTCAGGTGCTGTAGACAAGATGTCAAAAGTCTGAAAGAGGAAGAGCAGAATGACTGATGGGGCTTCAAGTAAATGCATAAAAAGCTTCCTCCTCCTGTTCGCCTTGATTTTGCCTCTAATTTTTTATTATGGAGTGTGTGTTGTTATGGTGATGAGAGTTGGGGAGATCCTGCAGTGGGAGGAGATGGGAGGTCCTCAGCCCTCTTCCAGTTCTACACTCTGTTCTAGTGCCACCTGCATCCACGCTTTCAAGGTCTTCTACACACAGTAAACCAGGCATCTCCTCTAAGCTCCAGGCATGTACCACTCACAGGACTCTTAAACTCAGCATCTCCATAACTGAATTCACAATCTATCCTCAAACCAGTTTCTTGATCAATATTTCTTTTGTTTCAGATAGCAGTCTCCACTAGTTGCACATACCCAATAGGGATAGCAGTAAGTAAATACCCAATAAATACTTGTTATGTGGATAAGTGGATGAAGATTTGCAGTACAGAAAGTCATCTTATCCTAAATAATTTTTGAGGAAAGTTGCCACCTTTGAGCTGGTTTGGAAAGTCCCATGCATATTCTCCTAATGCTGGAAACCTCCAGATTTAAACAAAAAGACTTTGCATGCCAGAGTTGGTTCTTCCTCCTGTGTTACTCTGGGCCTCACTAAGACCATAGCTACAAGCAGGATGAGGGCAGGACATTTCTGGTCCTTTGTTGTTTAGTTGCAAAGTTGTGTCCAATTCTTTGGGACCCCATGGACTGCAGCACACCAGGCTTCCCTGTCCTTCACCACCTCCCAGAGTTTGCTCAAACTCATGTCCATTGAGTCACTGATGCCATCCAACTATCTCATCCTCTGTCACCCCCTTCTCCTCCTGCCTTCAATCTTTCCCAGCATCTAGGTCTTTTCCAATGAGTCAGCTCTTTGCATCAGGCGGCCAAAGTATTGGAGCTTCAGCATTAGTCCTTCCAATGAATATTCCAGGTTGATTTCCTTTAGGATTGACTGATTTGATCTCCTTGCTGTCCAAGGGACTCTCAAGAGTTTTCTCCAGCCCCACAGTTCAAAAGCATCAATTCTTTGGTGCTCAGCCTTCTTTATGGTCCAACTCTCACATTCATACATGACTACTGGAAAAACCACAGATTTGATTATGTGGACCTTTGTTGGTGAAGTGATATCTCTGCTTTTAAATACACTGTCTAGGTTTGTCATAGCTTTTCTTTCAAGGAGCAAGCATCTTTTAATTTCATGGCTGTAGTCACCATCTGTAGTGATTTTGAAGCCCAAGAAAATTAAATCTGCCACTGTTTCCATTTCCCCCCTCATCCATTTGCCGAGAAGTGATGGAACTAGATACCATGATCTTAGTTTTTTGAGTGTTGAGTTTTAATCCAGTTTTTTCACTCTCCTCTTTCACCTTCATCAAGAGGCTCTTTAGTTCCTCTTTACTTTCTGCCATTAGGGAGGTATTATCTGCATATCTGATGTTGTTGATATTTCTCCCTGCCATCTTGATTTCAGCTTGTCCTTTATCCAGTCTGGCATTTTGCATGATGTACTGTGCATAGAAATTAAATAAGCAATGTGACAATATACATCCTTGATGTACTCATTTCCCAATTTGGAACCAGTCCATTGTTCCATATGTGGTTCTAACTGTAGATTCTTGACCTGCATAGAGGTTTCTCAGGAGGCAGTTAAGGTGGTCTGGTATTCCCATCTTTTGAAGAATTCTCCAGTTTGTTGTGATCCACACAGTCAAAGGCTTTAGTGTAGTCAATGAAGCAGAAGTAGATGTTTTTCTGGAATTTTTAGTCCTGGGAACAGAAAAATCATTTTTCATTGCATTGACTTCATCTCATTTATTTCTATATCACCTGTGCCTTGGCTCAATCCTGAAATGCAGAAGATACTTAATGCTTTGAAGGAATGAATAAATGAGTGAATGAAACAGCTCCATGGTGTAAATACTGTTTCTTTTTGTATAGGAGAGAAAATTGAATCTCAGAGGCCGCCCAGCTAGGAAGCAGAAAAATTGGGGTGCAATCCCTGTCACCCTGGTTCCCAGAGCAGTGATCTTTCCACTGCATCAAGACAGTTGTGACAAACAAGTGCAGGTTTCATTTCATTTTCCTTCCAACTAATAGTTCTTAAGTGCTTCCTGCATGCCAGGCATTGATACCGGATGAATCAAGATTGGATGAAGCTATTAAAGTTCTCTTGAGAGCTCATATGGTTAGCCACAAGATTTGGACACACAAACACACACAAAAGCCTTTTTCCTAGGACCCTGACTTGAATCAATTCTTGATCAACTAAAGCATTGATCTCCAAATAAAGATTTCTGGGGCCCTCCCTTGGAAATTCTGATTCATTCATCAGCAGGTGATGCCTGGGAATCAATATTTTAACCACTGCTTTGGCCTGACGTGTTATATAGCCAGTCTTGGGAAAGGTCCAGTGGGAAGGTTCCAGACAGAAGCCTCATGAAGACAGAGAGTAAGTCTGTCTTCATTCTTTTGTTTGCGAACATTTACTAAGCATTTGTTATGCCACTATCTAAGTCTTAGGGATATAGTAATGAACAAAAATAGGTAGGAAAAAAGTGGAAACAGTAACAGATTTTATTTTCTTGGGCTCCAAAATCACTGCGGATGGTGAGTGCAGCCATGAAATTAAAAGATGCTTGCTCCTTGGAAGAAAAGCTATAACAAACCGAGACAGCATATTTAAAAGCAAAGACAACACTCTGCTGACAAAGGTCCACATAGTCTAGGCTATGGTTTTTCCAGTAGTCACATATGGATGTGAGAGTTGAACCACAAAGAAGGCTGAGCATCGAATTGATGTTTTCGAACTGTGGTGCTGGAGAAGACTCTTGAGAGTCCCTTGGACAGCAAGGAGATCAAACCAGTCAATCCTAAAGAAAATCAACCTTGAATATTCATTGGAAGGACTGATGCTGAAACTCCAATACTTTGGTCACCTAATGCAAAGAGCTGACTCATTAGAAAAGACCCTTTAACAGAAAACAACAAAATTCTGTAAAGCAATTATCCTTCAATTAAAATATAAATAAATCAATTTGTTTTTTTTTAAAAAAAAAAGATCCTGATGCTGGGAAAGATTAGGGGCAAGAGGAGAAGGGGATGACAGAGGATGAGATGGTTGGATGGCATCACTGAACTCAATGGACATGAGTTTGTGCAAACTCTGGGAGATAGCGATGGACAGAGAAGCCTGGTGTGCTGCAGTTCATGGGGTCACAAGGAGTGAGACACGACTTAGTGACTGAACAACTGCAACAACAATGAACAAAACAAAGTTCTGTTCTCATCTGTTTTGTGAGGAAGGGGGAAAGACTAAGTGGGAGATGATGAGCAAGCAAGGAAATGAATGGACAGTGCACCCTCTGGTTGTGGTGCTGAGCGCCCTGGAGAAAGCAGAACAGCGGGGTGGGATGCACAGGGACTGGGAAGGAGTACTCCAGCTCCCGGAGAAGGTAACGTTTTTGCTGATACCTTAGTGACAAAAGAAGCCAACTGAACGGAGCTCCAGAACCCAGGCAGAGGGAACTGGACATGGCAAAGTCTTTAGAGAGGAGCAGGTTTGGCATGTCTGGCTGGCAGGGTGGAAGCAATGGGAGAAGAGCTGAAGATGTGGTTAGACAGTGAGAGCAAGATGGACACGTATCATTTAAGCAGAAGATCTAGATTTTCTTCCAAAGGGTTTTGAGAGGGAGTGACCTGATGGGACTGATTTAATTGATTTGCTCTGGCTGCTGGATAAAGGCAAGAGTCTAGGGGTCCAGAGTTATAGCAGGGGACCAAGTAGGGACTGTTGGGAATTCAAGCTAGAGATGATGGCAGCTCAGGCCTGGGTAGGAACATGCAGATAGAGAGAGATGGACAAACTAGAAACACAGCTAGGAGGCTTTGCTGGTGGGGCTGAATATTGGGTGCATGGGGAGGGTGATGAGGGCAGGGAGGATCAAGGATGGCTCCTGGACTTGAGTAACTGGGTAACTGGGTAGATGATGAACCACTTACTGAAATGGGAAGGCTGAGAGAGCGTGCTAGGTTGAAAAATGTCTCCCCCAAATTCATGTTAACTGACAAAGGCTTTCTTCTTGTTGAGTTTTAGACAGGTTTCTCTCAGCCCTCTGCAACTAGGACTCAACTTTGATCTGTAAAAAATGGCAGACTCAGCACAAATGGTTTGTCTACTCCCCAAGCCCTACACCAACGGCCTCGAAGAAACACTATCAAAGGTTCTAACAGCTCAAGGCCGCATCCCTAGGTGACCCTAGTGCCCCCTTATAAAGTATCTGCCTGAGCTAGTACAATGCTGCCAGGAGAATCTCTGCTCCTAGTCAAGACCTGGTAAGAGATAGGCCCCTCTAGGGACTTCCCTGGAGTGGGGCATTGATTAAGGCTACACACTTGTACTGCAAGAGGCAAGGTTTTGTTCCTGCTCAAGGACTAAGATCCCACATGCCTTGGCCAAAGGAGAGAAAATAAAAACAAACCAAGATAGAGTCCCTAAACAACCCCTTCCCAAAGCAGCTACTTTAGAAAGTTTGAAGTCATACATCTTTTTTCTCTGAACACAGCTCTTCAACCACCCAAATCTGACTTCTCAAGGACCTAAGAGCTGTCTCTTTAAAATGCAAACATTCAGAAAAATAACTCCCTCCCAGCCCAGTGCACACTTTATTCTAACTTGCACTGCTACTGCCTATTATAAAGATAAAGAAGTTTGGGGACTTCCCTGGTGATACAGTGGCTAAGACTTCCAATGAGGTCTTCCAGTGCAGCGGGTGTGTGTTTGATCCCTGGTGGGGGAGTTCAGATCCCACCTGCTTCACTGCTGCCAAAAAAACAAAAGATAAAACAGAAGCAATACTATAAAAAATTCAATAAAGACTTGAAAAATGGTCCACATGAAAAAAATCTAAAGAAAAATATGCCTTAAAAAGAGAGAGAGAGGTTTGCTTCTCCTTTAGAGAAGTACCGATCAATAAGACTACTTACCTCATCATGAATCAAAGTTGAGTTCGTGGGCAATTTTCCCCACTGCAGTGGTTAGCACTGAACAAGGTCTACACTTCCCACTCTAACCTGTGTCTGGCTTTATGTCTGACAACACCCAGAACCCGTGAATGTGACCTGTCTGGGAAAGGGAGTCTTTGCAGGTGTCATCATGTTAACATGAAATCATGCTGAATTAGAGTGGACCCTAATCCAATGACGGCTGTCCTGATAAGAAGAGGAACTAGAGATGCAGAGACGGGCACAAGGAAAATGCCATGTGATGATAGAGGCAGAGAGTGGGGCCATCACAGAAGCTGGGCGAGAGACATGGAGCCGCTTCTCCTTCTGAACCTCAAGAAGGAAGCTGTTCCTCATGATGGTTTGACTCTAAACTTCTAGCCTCCAGAGCTGAGAGAGCGAAAGCTTTAGCTTAACCCCCAAGATGATAGCTTACACTTTGTCTTGGGATCCCAGGCAAGCCCTCAGGATGATAGTGATAGCTACACCTTGTTTTGGGATCCCAGACAAGCCGCCAAGATGATAGATGAAAGCTTACAGTGTTCCACCAGATTTGTGGTCTCCAAAGAGAAGATTTAACTTGTGGACCAAAGACAGTCTCAGTCACTCAGAGTTTTGTGTAGCAGAAGTTTTATTAAAGTGATAGTAAAAGCTTCTGACATAGACATCGGAAGGGTAGAAAGATTACCTGTCTTGCTAGTTTAAACAGGGCATTATATACCTTTTTGCTAGCTGCTGAGAATAGGAAAAAAACAAAACAAAACCTTGAGGCTGTGAAAATTTTGTCCAGACCCTTTCCCATTGCATATATCTTGGAATGACATCAGCACAAGATTAGCCAGAAGGAATGGGTTAACCCAGAGCTCAAGGCTGTGGAAGTTTTACCCTAGACCTTCTCCCATAACATACATTCTGAGCTCAAAAAAAGACATGTCCTTGAACAAGAGATACCTACGAGCCCGAACCCTACGTGTTTAAGACAAAAGAATGTGGAAAAGAAAGAATGTTTACCTCCTCCTTAAAGGGGCCTTAGGCTTGGATTCCTTATCAACCTGCCTAAGTTATGTCTCTCAAGAGAATACATTTCTGTTGCTTAAAGCTGTTACCAAACCAAACTCGGATCCACTCACCAGGCACAGGAAAGCCAATGTACTAATATCAGGTTGTGGTGAAGGAAAGAGCAGCGTTAACTGCAGGATTCCAAGCAAGGAGTCCACACAGCTAATGCTCAAAACATCAGATGGGTTTCAGGAAAGTATTTTTAAAGGCCAGGTGAGACAGGGGAGTCGCAGGGTGTATGACTGGTTGGTGGTGAAGTATGGGACTGTGTCACACGGGTTACAGTACCAGTCCTTACGCCCCAGCAGGTCTGGGGGCCACATGCTCATCATCATCACATAGTGAATGTCTTCCATTTGATGATGGCTTTAACCTCTGTAAAACAACTCAGGAGTGTGCATCAGCTCTCATCTGGGTACTTCAGAGAGGAGCTGAAGCAGAGGATATGGGGAGGGGTGTGTCCTAGGGAGGCCCCAGAGGGTCCTGCTTTGTTGCAAAGCCAACCAGCTTCTGGTACTTTGTTATAACAGCACTAGGAAACGAATACTGGCAGAAACAGGTTTTGTTAGCATGCTGTATATTCACAGCACCCAGCACAGTGCCAGATAGTTGCTGTTGTTCAGTTGCTAAGTCCTGTCTGACTCTTTGTGACCCCATGGACTGCAACACACCAGGCTTCCCTGTCCTTCACCATCTCCCAGAGTTTGCTCAAACTCATGTCCCTTGAGTTCAGTGATGCCATCTAGTCATCTCATCCTATGTCACCCCTTCTCCTCCTGCCCTCAATCTTTCTCAGCATCAGGGTCTTTTCCGATGAGTCAGTTCTTCTCATCAGGTGGCCAAAGTATTGAAGCTCTCAGCATCAGTCCTTCCAATGAATATTCAGGGTTGATTTCCTATAGGATTGACTGGTTTGATCTCCTTGCTGTCCGAGAGACTCTCAAGAGTCTTCTCCAGCCCCACAGTTTGAAAGTATCAGTTCTTTGGTGCTCAGCCTTCTTTATGGTCCAACTCTCACATCTGTACATGACTACTGGAAAAACCACAGCTTTGACTATATGGACCTTTGTCAGCAAAGTGATATCTCTGCTTTTTAATACTCTGTACAGTACAAATAGAGAATAAATATTTGTTGAATGAATTAATTAGTGACTTACTCCACATCCTGGACTGAAGTGAACACAGTATCCTCCTGGCTTGGAAAAACACTTGTTGGCAGTATTTGTAGAAACTCAGAATATTTCTTCTGATAAACACAGAGCGGGCAAATAGCATTCTACTGGGCATTTGATGAGCATTCCCTCTGTCTGCCCATTGAGTGTGCAAGGTGGGCATGGTTGTTGCCATTTTTTGCAGGTGAGTTCCTGAGACTCAGGGTGAGACTCGTTTTCCGGCCCCTATAAGGGGGGCCCTGCACCCGGAACCCCAGTGTGTGTCACACTGAAGCCCGTCCCTCACTCCACACGGCTGTCAGTGCAGAAATGGGCTGGTTCCTGATTTAACTGGTGTCTGAGAGAAGCTTTGTCTGTCTGCTGTGACGCAGGCCCAGGCACTGACCCTGAAGTTGAACTTGGCTCAGGAGAGAGAGTTCCAGGGTGGATCCTCATCTCAGCGGTCACTGAGAGCTCTGTCTGGCTCAGGGGAGTCTCAGTCTCCTGGCAGCACACCTCCTTTGGTTCTTCAGAGCGGCTCTCAGACTGTAATTTGCACGTGGATCACCTGGGGTTCTGCTAAACTGAAGATTCTGACTCCACGGGACCCTCGTGGGGCCAAGTTTCTGATTTCTAACAGGCTCCCAGGTGATGTGGATGCTGCTGGCCCGTCTGCTGCACTGTATAGAGAGTGGTGGAGGCGGGAGTGGTGTGGGGTGGGCAGAGAGGAGCGAAATGGAGGTGCTGAGGTCTGGGGAGCTGTGGGGTGGCGTCTTTGCAGGGAAAGTGGCTCAACTTCACTCCTCTCTTTCTCTTCTACGCTTGTAAATTGTTGTTAGAAGCCTCTCTTCATCTCTCTCCCACTCCACCCATCTATAGTATAGAGAGAGATAGCTGAGCATCAGGACATCTGCTTTCTTGTCCTGCGGTGGACCCCAGGGAGCTAGCAGGCAAGCTTCCTCCCTATTCCTTCAGCCCTGTGGCTCTAACTCCAGGAGTCTGCGCGGGGTGGGGACCAGAGTGCAGTGAGTCTGCCGCTGCTCCCCAACAAACCCATCACTTAGAGGGGTGGGGAGAGCTGAGAAGAGGCCCTTCCTACTTCCTAGCATTTGTGTGCAGCCCTCAGGGCATAGGAGTTAATGAAGACAGAGGATGGCCTCCTCCAAATGGACCTCTCAAGCTCTGTGGACAGGGGGGAGGTAGAAGCTGGACTTCCCAGCAAGACCAAGAGTCCACTGGCTGCACCACCTTTGACCCCATTCATTGTCAACATGTTCTAATGAAGGGCGTCAGAATCAGAGAGAGAATATCTGCGAATGGGAAGTTACCTTCAAGTTAATTTATAAGTTCCAAGCAAGATCCTAAAGGAATTACTTTGTGGGGAGCAGAGTGGTAGTGAACTTGATAAATCCATTCTGAATATCACTGGTAAATGAGAGGAGATGGTCAAATAAATACGGAAAAAAATAAAAGACCATTGTGTGGGGCTATGATACTTATAAAAGATATACCAATGTAATATAATAGAAAGCCCAGAAGTCCCACACATGCTTTAAGTATTTAGAATATGACAAACATGGCATTTCAAAATGGGTTGGCAATGGATAAATATGGCTGAGAAAATTAAGGATTTGATTTTTCCTTGAACCACATACTCACATAAATTCCAAATGGGATAAAGAGTTAAATGTAACAGTGATACCAAAAAGATACTGAAATAGAGGGAAATATTTATATAAGGTCAATGCAGAGGAGACCACTCTAAGTTTCACACTGAAAGCAGAAACCCTAAAGGAAAGATGGAAAAATGTGACAGCAAAAGTTCTTACATGTTAAAAATCTCATAAACAAAATTAATAAGCAAGTAATAAATTGGGGAATTCAATATATACCTGATGAAGGGTTAATATTATTACAAATTAATAGGGAAAAGACATCAGCCCAACAGAAATGGGCACCAAGCATAACAGACATGTGATTTAGAAGTACGAATGGGCACTTTCCTGGTGGTCTAGTACTTAAGACTTCGCTTCCACTGAAGGGGACACAGTTCCATCCAGGAACGGGGATCCCACAGGTCACGTGGCACAGCCAAAAAGACCAACTGCAAATGACCAGTAACCATGTGAAACCATTTGCAATGATAACAGTAATAAAACAAATGCCACTAAAACCATGAGGTACCTCTTTCTGCCAGCTGAATGGGCATAGATCAGGAGATATTTTGAAAATGACAGACAGGGGAGAGTTTGAACAAACAGACTCTCACTTACTGCTGCTGGGGCTGTGTATTGGTACAACTGCTCCACGGGGCGAAAGCTCTTAAAGCTTTCCATCTGTTTGCGCCAGAAATTCCATTTCTAGAAATTGATCCTAAAGAAATAATTATATGCACGAAATGAATGCAGTAATGTGAATGCATCACAGTGGCACTCACTCATGGAAAATAGGAACTGCTTAAATATGCATCCACGAGTCCGAACTCTTCTCCTTCAGCTCACTCCAACAGTCACCCAAGGCCTCCAACCCAACGGTCTAAATTTCCCCTGAAGAGCAAGCATTTCCCACCCTTTCTCTGGGTTGAGCCTCACAGCGCCCCCTCGTGGCTTACAAGGCAGGACTGGATTTAGCTCCGTGCTGGGAAAGATTGAGGGCAGGAGAAGGGGACGACAGAGGATGAGATGGTTGGATGGCATCCCCGACTCAATGGACATGGGTTTGGGTAGACTCCGGCAGTTGGTGATGGACAGGGAGGCCTGGCGTGCTGCAGTTTATGGGGTCACAAAGAATAAGACACGACTGAGTGACTGAACTGAACTGAATTGAACCAGGTGGTGGGGCTTCCCAGGTGGCTTAGTGGTAAAGAATCCACCTAACAATGCAGGAGACGCGAGAGCCATGGGTTTGATCCCTGGGTCAGGAAGATCCCCTGGGGGAAGAAACGGCAACCAGATCCAGTATTCTTGCCTATAAAATCAGATGGACAAAGGAGCCTGGCGGGCTATGGTCCAAAGGCTCGTGAAGTCAGACACGATTGAGCATGCACTCATCCAGGCAGAGCTGGACGTGCAGGGGAACCAGGCAGCTGCTGAGGATTTAACTAGGGCTTTGATTCTTAGTTCTGGTGTCCAGAAGGAATAGAAAGCATTTTCTGTCTCCCTCAGTTCAGTTCAGTTCAGTCGCTCAGTCGTGTCTGACTCTTTGTGACCCCATGAAATGCAGCACGCCAGGCCTCCCTGTCCATCACCAACTCCCGGAGTTTACTCAAACTCACGTCCATCGCGTCGGTGATGCCATCCAGCCATCTCATTCTCTGTCGTCCCCTTCTCCTCCTGCCCCCAATCCCTCCCAGCATCAGGGTCTTTTCCAATGAGTCAACTCTTTGCATGAGGTGGCCAAAGTACTGGAGTTTCAGCTTTAGCATCATTCCTTCCAAAGAACACCCAGGGCTGATCTCCTTTAGAATGGACTGGTTGGATCTTCTTGCAGTCCAAGGGATTCTCAAGAGTCTTCTCCAACACCACAGTTCAAAAGCATCAATTGTTCAGCACTCAGCTTTCTTCACAGTCTAACTCTCACATCCATACATGACTACTGGAAAAACTGTAGCCTTGACTAGATGGACCTTTGTTGGCAAAGTAATGTCTCTGCTTTTTAATATGCTTTTTAATATGCTATCTAGGTTGATCATAACTTTCCTTCCAAGGAGTAAACGTCTTTTAATTTCTGTCTCCCTAGGGACCTGCTTTTATTTCTAAGACCTGCTTTTGGCTTCTTACTACTCTTAGGCCCTCAAAGACCCATGTGGTCTGCTCCACCCCTCAGGTCCCACATCACCCAGAAAGCCTCTTGGCAGGTCCAGCCACACAAGTCTACTTTCAGTTTTTCCAACTCATCATGCCATCTGCAGATGCTGTTCCCTTTACTGCAAACACTCCTCCCTTCCTCTCCTACCTGACTTCAAGGTCCCACTTCAGAAGCCCTTTCCTGTTTCCATAGCTCCTTTATGATATGGGGCTTCCCTGGTGGCTCAGGCGGTAAAGAACCTGCCTGCAATGCAGGAGACATGGGTTCAATCCCTGGGTCGGGAAGATTCCCTGGAGAAGGGAATGGCAACCCACTCCAGTATTCTTGCTTGGAGAATTCCATGGACAGAGGAGCCTAGCGGACTATACAGTCCATGGGGTTGCAAGCAGTCAGACACAACAGAGTGACTGACACTTTCACTTTTTCTATGATGTGTATTATAGTTGCATTTTTATATTGATTTATGTAACTGTGCCCCTCCACCAAGACTTTCAGTGATGTGTAGCAGGATTATGGCAGTTGTAATCCCAGGATTCACACAGTACTTAACACATAGTAGGGCCTCAACATGGCCAACCAGGGCTCTGGGAAATTATCTTTTATTGTTTCTCTGATAACCCCTACCCCTTTGTTTTTTCTGTCTTCTTATCAGAATGCCAGCCAGTTGGATGTTGGACTTCTTGAACTATTTCTCTAAGTATTTTCTCTTGTATGTTTTTCTTTCTGACATTTTATTCGGCATTCTGGAGATTTCACTAACTTTGTTTTCCAGAGCACTTCTTAAAAGCTTTTTTATACTTAACTTGCTTTTCACTTTCAATTTTTTTTTTTAATATTTGTATGCCTGTGTTCATAACAGCATTGTTCACAATAGCCAGAAAGTAGTGAAGTTGCTCAGTCGTGTCCAACTCTTTGCAACCCCATGTACTGTAGCCTACCAGGCTCCTCAGTCCATGAAATTTTCCAGGCAAGAGTGCTGGAGGGGGTTGCCATTTCCTTCTCCATGGGATCTTCCCGACCCAGGGATCAAACCTGGGTCTCTTGCATTGCAGGCAGACGCTTTATCATCTGAGCCACCAGGGAAGCCCAGCCATAATGTAGAAACAACCCAAATGTCCATTAATGTGTGTGCATCCAATGGAATAATTTTCAGCCTTAGAAAGGAAGGAAATTCCAACAGTCTCATTGATAAAGCCTAAGGACATTATGCTAAGTGAAATAAGCCATTCACAAAATGGCTTAATACTGTATGATTTCACTTATATGAGGTACCTAGTCAAATTCATAGACTCAGAAAGTAGAATGGGAGGTGCCAGGCGCTGGGGGCAGGGAGGAGTGGGTACTTAGTGTTTGATGGGCGCAGAGTTCCATTTTACAAGACAAAAAAACTTCTGGGAATGGATAGTGGCTACAGATGTGTAACAATGTGAAAGTACTTAATGCCACTGAACCGTGCACTTAGAGATGGATACAACAGTAAATTTTATGTTGTGTGTATTTCACCACAGTTTTTATTTATTTTTCTCTAGTTCTTTTTTTCTTAACATCTTGTCTTTTTATTTAAGATACAGTATATTCTTGAACATTCCTTGGGGTACTAATTTCCTTCCTTTATTTCTTTTTTTATTGAAATACACCAGACTTACAGGGTCATGTTAGTTTCAGATATACAGTGATTGGGTTGTATAAATGCATATATTTTTCCAGATGCTTTTCTATTATAGGTTATTAAAATATATTGAATATATCAATAGTTGCCTGTGCTATACAGTAGGTCCTTGTTTATCTATTTCATATACAATAGTGTGTATCTGTTAATCCTTATTGTTTATCTATTTCATATACAGTAGCGTGTATCTGTTAATCCTTGTTGTGTTTCTATTTCATATACAGTAGCGTTTATCTGTTATTCTCAAACTCTTAATTTTTCCCTCCCCCAGCTTTCCCCTTTGGTAAATTTGTTCTCTGAGTCTGTGAGTCTGTTTCTGATTTATAAGTAAGGTCATTTGTATCATTCTTTATTTATTTATTTTTGGCTGCTCTGAGCCTTCCTTCCCAAGCGCGGGCTGCCTCTGGTTGCAGAGAGCAGGGGCTCCCCTCCATCTGTGGTGCACGGGCTTCTCACTGTGGCTGCTTCTCTTGTTGAGGAGCACAGGCCCCACAGCATGGAGCTCAGCAGTTGTGACCCATGGTCTCTACAGCGCAGGCTCAATAGTTGTGCTGTACGGGTTTAGTTGCCCTGTGGCAGGCAGGTGAAATCTTCCCAGACCAGGGATCCATCCTGTGTCCATTGGCAGGTGGATTCTTCACCACTGGACCACTAGGAAAGTCCCTATATAATTTTTTAGATTCTGCATTCAAGTAATGTCTTATGATATTTGTCTTTATCTTATTTACTTCAACGAGTATGATAATCTCTAGGTCCATCCATGTTGCTGCAAATGGCATTATTTTTATTTTTTTATGGCTGAGTAATATCATCTATCTATCTATCTATATCACACATCTTCTTTATCCATTCATCTGTTGATGAGCATTTAGCTTGGCTCCATGTCTTGGCTATTGTAAATACCACTGCTATGAACATTGGGTACATGTATCTTCCTGAGTTAGTTTTCATCTTTTCCAGATAATACGCCCAGGAGTGGGATTACCGGATCATATGGTAATTCTACTTTTAGTTTTTTAAGGAACCTCCATACTATTCTCCATAGTGCCTGCACCAGTTTACATTCCTATCCACAGTGTATGATGGTTCCCTTTTCTCTACCCTCTTTCTTTTTAAAGTTGTCTTTTATTCTCTGAATTTTCTCTGAGGATTTCCTCTGCTCTTCATGTTGATCAGATCAGATCAGATCAGTTGCTCAGTCGTGTCCGACTCTTTGCGACCCCATGAATCGCAGCACGCCAGGCCTCCCTGCCCATCACCAACTCCCGGAGTTCACTCAGACTCACGTCCATCGAGTCAGTGATGCCATCCAGCCATCTCATCCTCTGTCGTCCCCTTCTCCTCTTGCCCCCAATCCCTCCCAGCATCAGAGTCTTTTCCAATGAGTCAACTCTTTGCATGAGGTGGCCAAAGTACTGGAGTTTCAGCTTTAGCATCATTCCTTCCAAAGAAATCCCAGGGCTGATCTCCTTCAGAATGGACTGGTTGGATCTCCTTGCAGTCCAAGGGACTCTCAAGAGTCTTCTCCAACACCACAGTTCAAAAGCATCAATTCTTCGGTGCTCAGCCTTCTTCACAGTCCAACTTTCACATCCATACATGACCATAGGAAAAACCATAGCCTTGACTAGACAAACCTTTGTTGGCAAAGTAATGTCTCTGCTTTTGAATATGCTATCTAGGTTGGTCATAACTTTCCTTCCAAGGAGTAAGCGTCTTTTAATTTCATGGCTGCAATCACCATCTGCAGTGATTTTGGAGCCCAGAAAAATAAAGTCTGACACCGTTTCCACTGTTTCCCCATCTATTTCCCATGAAGTGATGGGACCGGATGCCATGATCTTTGTTTTCTGAATGTTGAGCTTTAAGCCAACTTTTTCACTCTCCACTTTCACTTTCATCAAGAGGCTTTTGAGTTCCTCTTCACTTTCTGCCATAAGGGTGGTGTCATCTGCATATCTGAGGTTATTGATATTTCTCCCGGCAATCTTGATTCCAGCTTGTGCTTCCTCCAGTCCAGCGTTTCTCATGATGTACTCTGCATATAAGTTAAATAAGCAGGGTGACAATATACAGCCTTGTTGATAGCGCTTGTCAAAATGTGTGGGGGCTCCCTGGCATCTTTTCATATTTAAGTAGGCTGACCTGGGGAAATGTGCACATGGGCAGAGCTCAGAGTGAACAGATGGGGAGCCACTAAGCTCTGGAACAAGGGGACTCACTCAGGAGTACTGACGACTATGCTAGTAGCACGCACTCTCACCAGGCTGCTCGTACAATTGTCTTTAGAGGAGAAACTGATTTTCCCCAGTTAGGTAGGTGCCTGCCTGCTTTCATGACTTGGCAGAAAGAGCCTGGAGTACTCGCACGTGGAGCTTCACTGGCCCTGCCTGTTCCAGCCCCACTTCTCACTCTGCCTTCCGTGATACCTGCCCTCATGTCCGCAGGTGCCCTGAGATTTCGCTGGCAAGTGGGTGAGCCCCCTGGCTCCAGCCCCTTTGCATATTTTCTGGGCTTTTGTTCCCTCCTCCAAAGGTCTCTTTCTCCTTTCCATCTTCCAGAACCCCCTTCCATCGTCTTTGCTGTGCTACTCTAGACCTTTTGCTCACTGATCCATCGCTTGAATGAAGCAGAGGATACGAAAGTGCCTTGAACTGGACTCTGCTTGTCCTGAGGCCCAACCACTTGCCTAATCATCACAGGGATGGAATCAATGCCAGCCTTGGCTTTGAGCCCTTGAATACCCGATCTCCAGGCTACTCTGTGAATCACTCTGCACACCCCAGCACCATGCACACATACACACACACAGACGCCCAGCTGTCTGGTGTCAGCTTCTCTGGGGTTCTTTATACCTGGGTGAGATCCCGGCCTCCCTGTTCTGCTCCTCACTTGGGACTCCACCTGTGGAGCTCCTTGCCTCTCTCCCTTCCACTGCCACATCCACTGCCCTAACTCAGCCTCACTGTCCTGCCAGCTCATCATGGAACTGCTGCCTCCAGCCTCCCCTCCCCAGCACATATGACCATAGCCAGAGCCACCTTCCAAATTCTGAGATCTGAGCATGGCACTTCCCTGCTTGACCTCTAGAGCCAGCAGGATCAAAACCCGGATCTTTAGCATGACATTCAAGTCTTCTTTTTGAGCTGTACTGTGTCTCCAGTCACATATATCTATAGTTTCTCAGTGAGTCACGCTCCCCTGGATGCATCCCAGCCTTGGTCCATGCTGGTCCCTCTTCCAGGAACACCCCTTCACCCCTTCTGTTCCTAGATGGTTCAAATCCATCTGCTGGGGGAGGGACCTTTATGCCCCATCTTGGTGCTTCCTTCCATATGGAAGGACATACATTACTGTAATAGTCCTGGACTGCTATCGCCTTACTACCCACAGCCCCTTGGGCGCTCCAGGGTCACCTCGTCCAGAAAGCCTTGGTGACTGCCAGGCTGGGTTCGGTTTCTCCCCTCCATCTACAATGTCCTGTATATTGAGCTCCCTCCCTGCTAAGCAGCTCATCCCTTGCCATTCGGTTCGGAGGCAGCAGTGTTTGTTCCCAGGTGGCTGGCAAGTCTTAAATCCTCTTGGCATTCTCCCTTCCTGCCCACCCACGCAAGGCCAAGGAAGGCTGGTCAGCAGGGCTCCCTTGTACCAGCTTCCTCGCTCAGATGGGACTTTGTCCCCAAGGCTCTGGATGCCTGGAGTCACATCACCAGAGGAAGGCTCCCCGATCTCCTGCGTCCCGGAAGCCATCTGAATTGTTCCACGTGAGCCCTGAACTTCTGTTTGTTCCTCCTTCAAGCCCATATCTTCTTCAGAGAAAGGTCTTTGTGATTTCTGCAACCACACACATGCCTTGTAGAGATGTAGAGCACTCATTTGTGTGGAAACATAAAAACAAAACACCCTGAAAAAACACACACCAGGTTCATAGGGAATAGATCCGCCTATATTGTGGTGATCTGTGTCTGAAATAGGTCTGCCACAGAGTGAGAGATTAAAAACAAATGAAACCCCGTGCCAAGTGCCGCTGAGGCGGCAGCCCCCTCAGCTGTAGTGGAGACCCTCTCCCGGGAAATGGATAAGGCATGAGGTCTGGGGAAATGGATAAGGCATGAGGTCTGCTCGGAGCTGGCCCGGGAGGGAGAGAGGTGGAAGAGAGGCTTGGGGCTGTCTCCACCCACACCCCCGGAAGTGATGCGCAAACCAACCACTGCAGAAGCGCTCCGGAGGGCATGCTTAGAGGATCACAGTGAGTAAGACCCCCCCACTGAAAAAACAATTTGGAACTCTGCACACCATACTTCTCGTGGATATTTTCAACATACATTGGCTTATTATTAATGACTGATCTAACGCATTGTATAGCAAAGAAACTTGTTTATTTTTAATAACTTGGCATTTCCCAGATGTCTTTGGCCACAGAATGCTTTCAGGGGGAACACTTGCTAAGATCCTCTGAATATATTTGCTGTTGTCTTCTTGAGTTTTTTTTTCCTCCAAGCTTGCTTTGTGGTCCTGCAGCATCAGCATCACTTGGGAGCTCATTAGAAATGCAGATGTGGGACTTCCCTGGTGGTCCAGTAGTTAAGAATACACTTTGCAATGCAGGGGATGTGGGTTCAATCCCTGGTTGGGGCACCAAGAACCCACATGCTGTGGAGCTACTAAGCCCGCGCACCAGGACTACTGAGTCCATGTGCTACAGGGAAGACCCGATCCAGTCAAATAAATGAATGAATGAATAAGTGAAATACAGAAGCATAGGCCCCATCCTAGATTCAGAATTTGAGAGAGAAGGCCTAGGAATCTGAGTATTTATAAGCTCTCCAGGTGACTGTTACGCATGTTGAAGTTTGATCAGCAGCACTTGAGGGCAGATTTTCAAAGTGGGGCCCATGAAACTCCAGTCTCCTCAATCTTCTTAGGAGACCTACAAGGTCCAAATCATTTTCATAATATACAATAATGTTTGCCTTTTGCACTGATAATGCAAAAGCAATGGGGGTTGGGATATTGTGATATAAGAAACAAATATATTCTTCATTCATAGTTCCTGACACATAGCTTCTAAACCCTTACCATTTCCTAAGTGATAAGACAGAGGCTAAAGGAGCACCTTTGTTATTTGTAACAAGCCCCTTTCAACCACACCTGAGTTTATATTAATGC
This sequence comes from Bubalus kerabau, assembly GCF_029407905.1. Classification (NCBI taxonomy): domain Eukaryota; kingdom Metazoa; phylum Chordata; class Mammalia; order Artiodactyla; family Bovidae; genus Bubalus; species Bubalus kerabau. The sequence continues at coordinate 31,645,139 of NC_073642.1, forward strand.
AGTGACATTTTCAAAGTGCTTAAGGTTGGTGGGCTGGCTGCCAGGAGAATCAATCATGTGATTAAAGGGTTGGCACTTTCATCCCTGACTTCTAACTTCCTGGGAGGAAAGGGGAGCATGGGATTAACTTAATTACCAATGGTCAATGATTTATCAATTATGCCTATATAATGAAGCCGCCATAAAAATCTCTGAAGTGTGGGGTTCAGAGAGCTTCGGGTTGGTGAACATGTGGAGGTGCTGGGACACACCAGGGAGGGTATGAGGCTCCACATCCTTTTCCCATATGAGTCTCTCCCATCTGCTGTAGCAAATTATCAAACCTAGGGAGAGGGTCCAATTTTCCAGGTGGTGCTGTCCCTGCCAGTTCAGGAGATGCAAGAGATGAAGGTTTGATCCCTGGGTCAGAAAGATGTCCTGGAGTAGGAAATAGCAACCCACCCCAATATTCTTACATGGAAAATTCCACGGACAGAGGAGGCTGGTGTGCTAACCTCCATGGGGTTGCAAAGAGTCAGACATGACTGAGCAACTGAGCTTACACACACAGGGAGAGGGGCAACAGAAGCACAGGCGACAACCGGAACTTGTGATGGGTGTCTGAGGTGGGGACAATCCTGTGGCAATGAGCCCTGTGGGATCTGACACTACCCCCAGGCAGAAAATGTCAGAAGCAAGTTGAATTGTAGGACCCCCAGGTGGTGTCCGGGAACTGCCTGGTGTGAGAAAACTCCCCATGTATTTTGGCAGCCAGGAGTGAGTGAGGAGAAGGAAAATGGAGAGTTTTTCCTTTCAGGGGAAAACTGCTGTGCCCTACAGCACATCAAGACAGTGGCAGGGAACCAATGTTTGCACAACCAATTTTGCAAGTTACAAAATCATGCCTGGGTAAAAGATTCATTCAAAGTCAAGACAGACTAATGGATTTTAATGTAGGGCTTCCTTGGTGGCTCAGATGGTAAAGAATCCACCTGCCAATGCAGGAGACATGAGTTTGATCCCTGGGTCAGGAAGATCACCTGGAGAAGGGAATGTCTACCCACTCCAGTATTCTTGCCTGGAGAATCCCTTAAAGAGACGAACCTGGGAGGCTACAATCCATGGGGTTGCAAAGAGTCAGACACAAATCAGGCCTGGGTAAAATAATCATTGAAAGTCAAGACAGACTAATGGATTTTAATGTAACAGAGCACCAAATTTTCAGTGACGGGGTTCTGATTCCATGTTGCAACTAAGTTTTAGAAAGCTACCACTTGTTGATTCTTAATGCATTGCTTAAGAAGAATATCCACAATCATCTGAAAAGAATTTCAAGACACTCCTCCCCTTTCCTACTGCACATCTCTGTGAAGTCATCTTTTCTTCATATGCTTCAGCCAAACAACACATTGCAATAGATTGATTGCAGAAGCAGCTATGAGAACCCAGATGTCTTCTATTAAAGCCAGACATCAAAGAGACTTGCAAAGTGGAAACAATGGCACCCTTCTCATTGAACTTTATTTTGAAAAATACATCTATTTTACCTAAAAATATATTTTCGGTTAATATGTCATGGCTTATTGTTATTTCAAACTAAATATTTTAAAACATTTCTCAGTTTTAAGTTCTAAAATGCTAAATAGCAATTAGATATAACTCATATAGAGACAAAGACCCCTCGGAATCCTTGTGCTGTGTGTGTGCTCAGTTGCATCTGACTCTTTGTAATACCTGCACTGTAGCCCGCCAGGCTCCTCTGTCCATGGGATTTTCCAGGCAAGAATACTGGTGTGGGTTGCCATTTCCTTCTCCAGGAATCCGTGGGGTCCTTGATAATTTTTAAACGTGCAAAGGGGCCCCAAGATCAAAGAGTTTGTGAAGGGCTGACCTAGGGGAACCTTTAGGGTCCCGAGGCCCAGTGTGAACCCCCCAACCTACATAAGTCCAGTAGAGGATGGAGACAGTGGGGTGGGATGGATGCAAATGGCACTTCCGCCACCAAGGTACCACAGACAGGAGGCTTGGCTTTTGGTCTGTTGTGCCAGGGTCCACCAGGACGGCGTGAGAGGGCCAGGGCCTCCTTCCTGAGGGAGTGACAGATAGCCTCGGGGCCTCTCAGCGGAGGCTGTCAGGACACCCGGCTGTGGGGAGGAGGCTCCAGCCGGGCCCACCTGATGCTGGTGTTTTGAGACTTCCCGGCCTATTGTCTAGACCAGGGAGCAGCCTGATCCTGTTCTGGAAGGTTCAAACATGGGACAGATTTCATGCCAACCCATCAGCCTCTCACTAGTGCTCACAGTGGGGAGAAATCCACAGATGCCTGTGGTAAAAGGGCTGGTCATCTCCTTCTCCTGCCCCAAGGCTGTTGCCAGGTCTGACCACTTTCCCCAGCTTTGGGCCCGCTCCCAGCAGAGCCCTTCTTCCCTCAGGCTCCTTCCCTGAGTCCCTGCCGCCTCCCCACCCCAGGAGGCAGCACCCAGAAAAGTCATCTGCCCCCCCCAACCTCCCAGCAGGGCAGTTCTGGGGGCTGGAAGGAGGCAAGGGGAGCTTGGAGGACCCCCAGAGGGGACCCCCGATGACCCTGGGACTTGGACCCTTGTGCTGCAGCCCTGAGGGCGTCTCCCTGTCGCACAAGCAGCACTTGGGGAACTCTGTCTCCAAGGCCTGCTGCAGGCTCCTGGTGTTTGCCGTTATGTCAAGAGCAGGAGGGCGGTCCTGGCAGACAGCAAGCACCTGTGTGGAAATTGTGGCTCTACAACCACATGTGGGGTTCCTTTTAGCTCGTGAGTGTGTGAATCCAGCCAAGTGCCTGGATGTGTCGACTCGCCTGACCCAGAGCTGCCCCTGCTCAGACCCCACCTCCCAGAGACTGGTGAGTGGGAGTGCTCAGTCGGGGGTGGGGGGACCCACTCAGTCAGATGGCAAAGGCCCCCAGACTGAGGCTTATACGACTGCAGACCTGCTCCAGCCTCGGCACTGAGGGGCTGTGTAGCTTTGAACAAGTGTCCTCCTGTCTCTGGGCCTTACTGTTGGACTTGATCATCCCTAAGGACTGATGTAGGTATTTTTTTGAGTCTGGACGGGGTGAGGCTCTAAACACAGCTGGACCTAACATCTCCAGGTGTAAGAAAGGTGACTGCCTCCTACTGAGCTAGTCCTCTGCAGGAGGCCACAGTTATCAGGCCAGCATCTCAGTGGAGCCGGCTGTTCCGGCCGAGCTTCCAGGAGGGTGGGGAGTGGGCAGTGGGGAACAGAGGGGTGACTCTCATCATAAAACCTTGTTGGAGCCCATCTTTGATTCCATCTATGGCAACATGGCTTTGAGAGCCTCTCTGAGCATCTTCTCCAGACTCAGTAAAATAGGACTAAATGCTGAGGGCCCACAGATAAATACAAGGTCTTGCAGATAAACGCAAGGTGTCTGGAGTACCCCCAGTGCTCCAAATACTTAATACTTACCAGCGTCCACCGCAGTTGACACAAAGCCGCACTTAGCGAGCAGTGTTGAGCTGCTCCAGGGAGAAAATGAGGGTAATTGAAATTAACTTGGCTCCTGCTGTTTTTTCCTCCTTGTCCTAATCACCGGGAAATCTGCTGCTGGCTGGGCAGGAGGGCCCGAGGGCCAATGCCCCTGGGAGTCCAGGGCTCAATTAGGCTGTGGCAAATTGGATTTCTGGCCGTGAGGCCACAGGGCTGAGGTTGGCATTGAGGCATGAGCTGCCAGACGGTATTAGGGTAAGGGCTGGCCAGATGGGCCCACAGCTAATTCAATCTGGCTTCCCAGAAACAAGACTTACAAGGCCTGAGTTGCGGGCCTAGAGAGCTCTTCTCTGGGTGGGAGGGCAGGGCCCTGTGTGGGGTGGGCCCTGAGTCTGGCACTGGCCTCTGCCAGCAACTGGGCATCACTGGTCCACATAGTGTGATGGGTGGTGGTTTAGTGTTAGGGGAAAAAGCACAGCTTGAACATCCAGAGGTCCAGGCCTCTGGTCTCCACATATGTATCAGCTACTCTAGGAGTGGACCTGAGTGTGTGTGTGTGTGTGTGTCTCCAACACTAACATTCTTGATTCTATGGCTGTCATTATAGATTAGGAAGAACAGAAAGAGTTAGAAAACTCAGAATGAGAGAGGGACTGAAACAGAGAAACACAATAAGACATTAAAAAAAAAAAAATGCTGAGAAATAGGGAAAGAGAAAAAGACCAGAGGAAAAGAAGGGATATATGTATACAGATAGCTGATTCACTTGGTTGTACAGTAGAAACTAACACATTGTAAAGCAATGATACTCCAATAAAAATTAGTTTAGAAAAAGAAAACAAATGGAAAAAGAACAGCAGGGAAAGAAAAGACAAAGACATTTAAACAGAGCAAGACAGTGAGAGAAGAAAACCGAAAGAGATAGGAAGAGAAATTGAGAGAGGGAGGGAGACTGAAGTCAAAATTTAACTACAAAGTAGTGTCTGCCCCAAATGAGCATCCTGAGGGGAGAGGGGAAACTGAGGCAGACACACACACCCAGAAGACAGAGAGGGCCCGTGAGAGTTAGATGCGCAGACAGACAGACAGAGCCACAGAAAGGTGGAGGCCAGTCAGAGAGATTAGAGGAGGACGGAAGCAGATGGAGAGGAGGTGACATTTTGGTTCAGAAGGATGGGAAATGGAAAGATCTAGTATGTTCTCCAGGGGACAAATGGAGGAAAGACCCTAAGGCAGGAAGACAAGCAGTACCTTTTTTTAACGTTGGAATTTTATTACCTGTTAGTGACAAGCAACCTTAGAGTTTTGTCTTGTATTTTTAATCCAGTAGAGTTCCTAGCCTGGGCTCAAAACCCAGTTCCCAAATGATCAGAGAATGCCCACGTCTCCTCATTCTTAGGAAAGAGGGAACGTGGGTTTTTGTCCTTGCTGCTTCTCAGTTGCTTTCTCCATCACCAGGCACAGAATTCCAGGCTTTGACTGACTGATCAGCCACCTCTGCTGGCCTGACCCTGTCTCCCCTCAGCAGCCCTTCCTGGGTGTGGGTCCACCACCCAGCTGCCAGGGCCGCGGTACACAGGCCCCGCGGGACAATGCCCCCACCGGCATCCCCGTGGTCCTGACAGCTCCCCCAGAGCTGCACCTGTTTGGCATTAATCCTCCATCTGTTTGCTGCTGGCCTTTTGTCCCAGAGGTCACACGGTGGTGCCCCCAGATCCTGCCCTCAGACTTGCTGGGCATGAGCCTTCAGGCTGCCCCCTCCTGGCATGAGGCCCAGAAGGCCTGCAGAGGCTGAGCTCACATCGGTGGTCTGGCAGTGCCATCCCCACCCTCAGGGACCCATTTCCCATTCTCCTGGCACTGCACACACTGCTGCCCCCAGGCTTCCCTCATCTGCAGCAATCAGGTGAGTGAGCTGGGGGGCAGGTAGCCCCTGCTTCCCTGCTGGACACGACGAACCAGGGAGAGAAGGGACAGCCTGGCGTGGCCATTCTCAGCCTGGATGGCACAGTGGAATCACCTGCTGCTGCTGCTGCTAAGTTGCTTCAGTCGTGTCCGACTCTGTGCGACCCCATAGACGGCAGCCCACCAGGCTCCCCTGTCCCTGGGATTCTCCAGGCAAGAACACTGGAGTGGGTTGCCATTTCCTTCTCCAATGCAGGAAAGTGAAAAGTGAAAGGGAAGTCGCTCAATCGTGTCCGACTCTTAGCGACCCCATGGACTGCAGCCCACCAGGCTCCTCCATCCATGGGATTTTCCAGGCAAGAGTACTAGAGTGGGGTGCCTTTGCCTTCTCCGTAGGAATCACCTGGGGAGCTTTAAAAGGCAGTTGGGCCTGGATCCCATCCCCAGAGATGCTGCTTTATTTGGCTGGGGTGTGGCCTAGACATCAGGACTTTTAAAAACTCCCAAGGCACCTTCTTGTGCATCCAGGGTTAAGACCAGTGTCCTTGCGCCATGGCTGGCTGAGCCAGGAAGAGTCCACTCCGCACCTCGCTCAACAGAGGCTCAGAGACGTCAGGGAGTAACACAGCCAGAAGGGCAGAGCTGGGCCTGCCAGAACCGCTCCATCACCGCCCTGGGGTCCTCATGATTTCCAGCCCTGGGGGTAACCTCTCTGTCTCTGTTTTGGGGTCTGCTCTTGCCTCAGGGAGTTTGGGAGTTGAGCTCTTTATCAACCTGTTACCAACAACATGCTCCTTTGTGACCCTCAGGCTTCTCACCTGTAACCTGGAGATCAGAGGACACACCTCAAAGCTTTGGGGTGACAATGAAATGAGTTAATACATATTTAGGGCTTATCATGGTGCCCAGTACTTAGTAAGCCTTCAGTGAATGTTATCTGTTAGGATTAGGGTTAGCGTTTTTCCCACACCAAGCAAATCTTTGCAACACCAGCTGGGTGTCCTACAGTTTAACTCAGTTCCCAAGGGTTAAGATCTTGGTCTTCACCAAGTTCACCAAGTGAGGTGGGAGCGAGATTGCTCCCACCTCACTTCAGATGCCAGTGATAAGTTACCTGCAACTTCTGTCCAACATGGCTACAAACCGGGGGTCCCTGGGACCTCCTCCCTGTTGGATTTAATGATTTGCTAGAGCGGCTCACAGAGCTCTGGGAGACACTTGAGTACCTTTGTGTGTGTGCTCAGTCATTTCAGTCTTGTCTGACTCTTTGCAACCTCATGGACTGCAGCCCACAAGGTTCCTCTGTCCATGGGATTCTGCAGGCAAGAGTACTGGAGTGGGTTGCTATGCGTCCTCCAGGGGAATCTTCCTGACTTAGGGATCGAACCAGCATCTTCTGCATCTCCTTCACTGCAGGCAGATTCTTTATTGCTGAGCCACCAGGGAAGCCCGTTAAGTACTTTTACCAGTTTACCAAAGGATATGTTAAAGAATACAGATGAAAAGCCAGGTGAAGAGATTCATAGCTTGACACTTGGGTACTGAGCACATGGAGTTGGGGGCATCACCCCCAGGTAGATGGATACACAGGGCAGGGTATGTGAGAAGGGGCACAGAGCATCTATGCCCTCACTGGGCACCACTCTCCCAGCACCTCTGTGTGATCACCAACCCAGAAGCTCTCCAGACCTCACCCTTTGGGGATTTGGTATGGAGGCTTCATCACGTAGGCGGGATGGAGTTCAACATCCATCACCGTCTGTCTTCTCCTGAGGAGGGGGGCAGGGCCGAAAATTCCAAGCTTCTAACTAAGGTGTGTTCTTTCTGGTGACCATCCCTCAACAGGAAGCCATCCAGGAGCCCACTGGAACAAAAGAAGCTCCTATTACCCAGGAAATTACAAAGGTTTTAGGATCTCTGTGTCAGGAACCAGGGGAAGAGACTAAATATTGGTACGAAAGATGTTTCTAGTGCATTATCACTTAGGAAATTACAAGAGTGTCAGCAGCTGGAAACAGAAACTAAGATATATATATATATATATATGTATGTATGTATTTTTTTCCCCTATTATCTCAGGAGGGAACATGACCCTGCTGACATCTTGGTTTCAGACTTCTGGCTTCCAGAACTGTGAGTATATTTCTGTTGCTTTGAGCCACCCCGTTGGTGGCCATTTGTTACAGCAGCCGCAGGAAACTAATACAACTCTCTGGAGCTAAGGGTTTCTGGCTACAGAGTCCCTTGAACATGACAGTTGACCTGCTAGTGACACTTTAGGGAAGTCGAGGGGCAGAGGCTCAGTACTGCCCTGAGGGCTTTTGGGCCTGGGCACCAGAGGAGGTGAGGTGCCCTCTTTACTGTGGAGGACTTGGCATATTTCTTGCTCTCTTTAGGCCTCAGACCCCCCACTCCACCTACCTCCCTCTTTGTTCTTTGTATCTCTGAGTCTCAGGGAGAAAGACCCATCTCACACCTTAGTCAATTGGTCAATTCCTCTGGTCAATTCCTCTGAATCTAGACCTTCACAAGGCTGATAGCAGCCTCTGGAGTGATGTGGACCCAAGCCTCATGGAGGGCAGGGCCTGGGCTGGTAGTGAGGAAAGAATGTGGCTGGGGAGCGTGGCGGTGAGCGTAGAGTACAGGGATGGTGGTCTGGAGCCCCCAGCGTGCTCCCATCTGCCACTGCCCTCAGACCTGGGAGAATGCTTCATCGTCTGCCCTGGGGGGTGCCCAGGTGAGTGTCGGGCCGTCAGGGGCTCACAGGCCGCTCCCCGGCTCGATGTAATGCTAGATCCTCTTCCTGGGTGTTTCGGCAGCTGAGAATTCTACACCGAGCCGCCAGTGCCCAGCTTCTGGATGTTTTCTCAGAAGCAGCTCCTTCTATCATTTTGTTCCGTTTTGTTTCTTACCATTATTCTTGAGTAGATTCTTGGTCATCCGATCTGTGATGTGGAGGACCACGGGAAGGTTCCCAGCACTCAGCTGGTGAGGGAGGGAAGGAGGAGACATGAGGCAAGCAAAATAAACTTCAAGAAGATTTTTAGAAGTTGTACAGTCATCCCTCAGTATTCATGGGGGATTGGTTCCAGGACCCCCTGCAGATATCAAACTCCTCAGATGCTCAAGTCCCTTACATAAAACAGTATTGTATTTGCTCATAACCTACGCACAGGCTCCCATGTACTTGGAAGTCATCTCTAGATTGCTTAACATACCGGATACAGTATAAATGCCATGTAATAGCTGTCAATACAGTGTGAATGGTATGTAAATAGTTGGTGTGTACAAATTCAAAGTTTGCTTTTGGGAACTTTCTGAAATTTTTTTTTTTCCAAATATTTTTGATCTGTGGCTGGTCGAATCTGTGGACTCAGAACCCATGCACACAGAGAGCTGATGTAGTAAAATACACGTAACATAAAATTGACCATTTTAGCCATTTGTTGCTGTTGTTCATTCGCTAAGTTGTGTCCAGCTGTTTGCGACCCCATGGACTGCAGCATGCCAGGCTTCCCTATCCTCCACCATCTCCCAGGGTTTGCTCAAACTCATGTCCATTGAGTCACTGATGCCACCCAACCATCTCATCCTCTGTCGCCCCCTTCTCCTCCTGCCTCCATCTTTCCCAGCATCAGGGTCTTTTCCAATGAGTTGGCTCTTTGCTTCAGGTGACCAAAGTATTGGAGCTTCAGCATCAGTCCTCCCAGTGAATATTCAGGGTTGATTTGCTTTAGGATTGACTGCTTGGATCTCCTTGCTGTCCAAGGGACTCTCCAGAGTCTTCTCCAACACCACAGTTAAAAAGAATCAATTCTTTGGCGCTCAGCTTTCTTTATGGTCAAACTCTCACATCCATACATGACTACTGGAAAAACCATAGCTTTGACTATATGGATTTTTGTTGGCAAAGCGAATGACACTTTGAGCCATTTAAAAGTGTGCAATTCAGTGGCATTAAGTACATTCACAGTGAGGTGCAACCATCACCACTACCTGGTTCTAGGACTTCTGGAAACCACACAGTCTTAAAGCAGCCCCTGCCCCTTCCTCCCCACCTCCAGACACTGGCTACCACTGTCTGCCTTCTGTCTCCATAGATTTGCTTTGAGTCAAGAAGATTGTTTTGATCTTTGCATTCCACTTAAAATGCAAATCACCCCCAGAGGACCACAGTCTGCATTTTTAATTCCATTCACTTCAACCAACAGTCGCCCTCCACCCTCCTCCATAGTTTAGAAATTGTGTTGTGGGGAAAACACTGACCTGGAAGCAGAAGACCTTGGTTGTAGCTCCTTCTGTCAAAGCTTTGTGACCTTGAGAGGGTCCCTGACTCTCTTGGGGCCTCAGCATCCCCCAACTTGAGTCACCAGGTTTGGACTCAGCTAACGTTTTCCCAGGCCCTCTGCAGCTCTGATCTGCCAATGCAGTGGTGGAAGTCTGCTACTCGGGCTGTATGAGAAGGGAATTCAGGTGCTGGGTGCTAGGAGGAAGCCAAGAGCAGAGAGGAGGCATTTCTGAGGGCTCCAGACCAGGCCCACCTGGCCCACCATTCGACCCCAAGCCAGCCCACTCCAAGTCAGCTTCCTGGATGGTCCAAAAATGCCAGTTACACACTGTAGGTTGGACTCGTCAGGCCCCGTCAGAAGGGGTGAGCCTCCTGGGGGCCTCAAGAAAGAGCCTCCTGGGGCAGGCTGAGGCAGGACGGAGCAGGGTGGCAGGGGAGGCCCCAGGGGGATGGGGAGGGCCTGAAGTCAGGGTGGGAAGTGGCTGTGGAGCAGGATGCGGGGGCCTCATCAAAGGCTCCCCGGGCCCTGCTTGCACCAGTGCTCGTGGGAGCTGGTCCCGGGGTTTTTCCAGGACCAGGGCTCGGTGCTATCCGTGTAAACCAGTGTGTCAGGGGAGGAGACTATAACCAAGGACCTGTAGTCACCTCTCCCACCTTTCTCTAAAGGAAGGACTCCTTGTTTGTGGGCTTTCAGCCTCCTGGATGTAATTGTGTCTCTTGTGTCATGAAGGGAGAAAGTCTGAGATACAGCGTAGGACAAGCTAAAAGAGGCCAGACTGATTCTTTGAGGAAAGATGAGGAAGCCCCTGGAGAGGAGGTGGGGAGGCCCTCCAGGAAGGGGAGGGAAGGGTAAAGGAAGATAGGGTATAGCTTTGGTTTGGGGGGAGCAGGGGAGCAGAGGAAGAGAGGTTTGGGCAGTGACTCGAAGGACTGGGCTCATGGTGAGAAGTGTTTAGAAGAGATTTAGGGGATGTTTTGTCCCGTGATGTGTTGCATAAACACCTCCTCCTTGTCCCTATGAAACCACCACTGACGCTGGATGTTACACTTCAGTGCTTTGGCAGCGAGATTCATGTCTTTTCTTTTTCTTTTTAAATAATGCATTTGCTAGCTGTCTTTGAATTACTCAGGGCCAGCCATTTTAGCAGGTTTCGTCAGTGTTCCATTAGCTAAATGTTGGGTTCTCTGCTTCGTGGGCTGCCTTCACCACTTGGTAAGCCCTTGGGCACAGGGAGTGCTGCAGAAACCACCTATCAGACTGCAGTTCTGTCCCCCAGCCCCGGGGTCTCCTGGATGGGCGGCCTTATTCAAAGGACAATATTTGAAATCGGGCCCTGACCCAGTCACCAACAGAGGCTCTTCTCTCACCCCTCCCTGCCCTCATTCTCCCCAGGGATGCCCACTGGCTGGGCTCCTGCCTCTTCTTTCAGCCTCCCTCGAACTCTGTAGAAAGGGGGCATCACCGTCCTAGCCCCCTGTGACAGTCACGTGATTCTAGCCACAGAAAGTGCTACCAGGCCCAGTGAGCTAGAAACACTTGGTACAAAAAGTCCCTCCATAGGAAAGGCTCTGGAAATAATACAGCGACCCACGGAGGGTCTAAGACTCCTTGTCCATTCCTCTAGCTCTGGCCCTCGTCCAGTGGCAGCCTCTTGGAGAGCCCAGCCCTAGGACGGAGGGAGATGAGGACTCTTCGCCTGGTTCCCAGCCCAGCCTCAGACTCTAGGTACCTTTATCTCCTTCTTCCCCTGTGGCCTCTGACCCATCTGTCACATGGTTTGTGCTGGGGAAGGCCAGACACAATGGATGCAAAGTGCAAGACTCCACATACACAAGACCCCAACCCTAGTTGGCACTCCCTCCATGGAGCAGGGCATCCCAATCTAGAGCTCAGGTGCACAAGAAGTATCACTGACCTTTCTTTTCTTTTATCTGTTTATTTTACTTTTGGCTGTGCTGGGTCTTTGTTCTTGTGTACAGACATTCTCTAGTTGTGGAGTTGGGGGCTACTCTCTAGTCGCTGTGTGCAGGCTTCTCATTGCGGTGGCTTCTCTTGTCGTGGAGCACCAGCTCTGGAGTGTGTGGGCTCAGTAGTTTGGATGCACAGGCTTAATTGCCCCACAACATATAAAATCTTCCCAGACTAGGGATCCAACCCATGTCCCCTGCACTGGCAAGTGGGTTCTCAACCACCATGGAAGTCCAGCCTTTATCTTCTTAAACGTAACATTTGAATTTCCAAAGCTCAGCATCCCCTTTTCTGGACAGTCAGCAGTGCCTCTGTCCTGTTGCTCTTCAGTCACTGAGTCGTGTCCGACTTTGTGATCCTATGGACCGCAGCACATCAGGCTTCCTTGTCCTTCACTGTCTCCCTGAGTTTGCTCAAACTCAGGTCCATTGAGTCAGTGATGCTATCTAACCATCTCATCCCCTGTAGCCCCCTTCTCCTGCCCTCAATCTTTCACAGCATCAGGGTCTTTTCCAATCAGTAGGCACTTCACATCAGGAGGCCAAAGTATTGGAACTTCAGCTTCAACATCAGTCCTTCCGATGAACAGTCAAGGTTGATTTCCTTTAGAATTGACTGGTTTGATCTCCTGTAGTCCACGGGTCTCTCAAGAGTCCTCTCCAGCACTATAATTCGAAAGCATCAGTTCTTCAGGCTCAGCCTTCTTTATGGTCCAACTTTCACATCTGTACATGACTACTGGAAAAACCATAACTTTGATGATACAGACCTTTGTCAGCAAAGTAATGTCTCTGCTTTTTAATATGCTGTCTAGGTTTGTCAGAGGCAAACCTTTTCTTCCAAGGAGCAAGCATCGTTAAATTTCATGCCTGCAGTCACCATCCACAGTGATTTTGGAGCCCAAGAAAAGAAAATCTGTCACTGCTTCCATTTTTTCCTCTTCTATTTGCCATGCAGTGATGGGACTGGATGCCAGGATCTTAGTTTTTTGAGTTTTAATCCAGCTTTTTCACTCTCCTCTTTCACCTTCATCAAGAGGCTCTTTAGTTCCTCTTCAGTTTCTGCCATGAAAGTGGCATCATCTGCATATCTAAGGTTGTTGATATTTCTCCCGGCAATCTTGATTCCAGCTTGTAATTCATCCAGCACAGCATTTAGCATCATATACTCTGCATATAAGTTAAATAAGCAAGATTACAATATATAGCCTTGATGTACTCCTTTCCCAATTTTGAATCAGTCTGGTATTCCATATCCAGTTCTGTTTCTTCTTGTCCTGCATACAGGTTTCTCAGGAGATAGGTAAGGTGGTCTGGTATTCCCATCTCTTGAAGAATTTTCCAGTTTGTTGTGATCCACACTGTTAACACATAGCTCAGTTGGTAAAGAATCCACCTGCAATGCAGGACACCCCAGTTCAATTCCTGGGTCGGGAAGATCTGCTGGAGAAGGGACAGGCTACCCACTCCAGTATTCTTGGGCTTCTCTTGCAGTTTAGCTGGTAAAGAATTTGCCTGCAATGTGGGAGACCTGGCTTTGATCCCTGGGTTGGGAAGATCCCCTGGAGAAGGGAAAGGCTACCCAGTCCAGTAATTTTGGCCTGGAGAATTCCATGGACTCTATAGTCCATGGGGTGGCAAAGAGTCGGACATGACTGAGCCACTTCACTTCACTTCACAAGGTCAAAGGCTTTAGAGTAGTTAAGGATGTCAATGAAGCGGGAGTAGATGTTTTTCTGAAATTCTCTTGCTTTTTCTATGATCCAGTGGATGTTGGCAATTTGGTCTCTGGTTTCTCTGCCTTTTCTAAACCCAGCTTGTACATCTGAAAGTTCTCGGTTCACATGCTATTGAAGCCTAGCTTGAAGGATTTTGATTATAACCTTCCTAGCATGGGAAATGAGCACAACTCTCTGGTAGTCTGAACATTGTTTAGCATTGTCTTTCTTTGGGATTGGAATGAAAAGTGACTTTTTCCTGTCCTGTGGCCACTGCTGGGTTTTCCAAATTTACTGGCATACTGAGTGCAGCACTTTAACAGCACCATCTTTTAGGATTTGAAATAGCTCAGCTGGAATTCCATCATCTCCACTAGCTTGGTTCATAATGATGCTTCCTAAGGCCCACTTGACTTCATACTCCAGGATGTCTGACTCTGTTCTGTGGTCTTATACAGAGTCAGGGGGGTTGGGGTGTAGGGAGACACCTTGTCTTTGGTCATCCTTCCACCCAGATTACTGCTGAGATGTCTATCCTTTCTGTTCTGTGGCCCAGGGTGGTCCTAGACCCTCTAGGGAGCTGCTCCCTCTGCTGATGGGGGCGCAGGAAGTGCTGTGGGAGAGGCCAGGTGTCCTCCCCCTGCCCTCCCCTTCCTCCACTGTACCTTAATCTTCCTTGCTGGCAGCGGGGTCCAGAGCGCGCTCCCAGCTGGGATGAGGGTGAAGGACAGGAAGGAGAGAAAAACAGAGGTTAGTATTTTCAAATCACTCCTGTCACAAGTATCTGTGTTTCTGAATATAAATGTCTCACTGGGCCATCATCCCGCCTCACCAAGGCGGCCTAGGCCAGGGAGGGAAAGAAGACACTTAGAAAGGGCCGAGTTCCTGGTAGGGAGGGAGCAACGAGGAAGCTCCCAGGGCGCATCAGGATGGCGTACTTTCCATTCATGCTTTGAAGCCAATTAGTGGATAGAGGTAATGGGACTTCACAGCGGGGCTCCTTGGCCATATGGCTCAGAGCCTCCCTGGGTGCACCCAGCAAGGCATTTGGAAAACTCTGAGAGTGATAGATGTGTTCGGTGACATTCAGGAAATTATGCAGACCTGTTCACTCCTGGGCCTGAGGCCCTGATTCAAGAAGGGCATCGGGAGGGCAGGGACTGGGAAGGGGGGCGCAAATTTGGATTAGTGATCGCAGCCATGTATCCTGCCAGCTGGCTCCGGACTCAAGGGCCCTTTAAATAAAACAGATGGCAGATGTGTTTCTAGAGTTTCTCCCAGCCCGGGGCTGCCTTGCACAGGGAGTTGGGGGAGGATCGGCACTGAACACCGAGTTAGAAGATGCAGAATGGAGCCTGCTCTCACATGCCTGGGCAGGTCACTTCTGCTTTCTGAACCACAGGTTGCCAATTGTGAAATGGGGATGAAACCGCCTTTCTCAGCTGTTCAGATTAAATGCGACCCAGCATGTAAATTTGCCTGACCAGTGCCTGGTGCAGACGTAAAAGCTGAATACATGCTGGCCGGCCACTTTCCTCCTCACTGCCCTGGGCAAAATGAAGAGCATTTTGAAATAGAGACACCAGCAAAAGGCATCAGTAAAAGGAGGAAACAATGACCCACTCACCTCCCAGGGAGGTGTCCTGAAGGAGGCAGCGTTGAGCCTGGAAAACAGTAGGACTTGAGGGTGAAGAGATGGGAGATGGCAAGCCCAGTGTGCAGAGCAGCCAGGCAAAGGCAGGGCTTTGTGCAAGAGGATGAAATGATAAGTCAGTAGGCAATGGGGGAGCTATGGCAGATTTTCAAGGAGATGAAGAGCAGGCCGTGATCTGTGTGCTAGAAGCCCAGATCTAGTGATCCCATGGAGAGAAGACTGGAGGAGGTGAGCCTGGAGGCAGAAAAATTCAGGGGGAGGGGATGGGGAAGCATAGGAGGGAGGAATCAAAAGATATTGTGATGATAGAATTATTAGGTCTTGCTAAGCAGTGACTTTGGCAGGTGAGAGTGGAGTGGCGGTGGTCCAGGAAGATACCCAAGCAGCTGGCCAGGAAGTTTACGGGGGCTGGAGGGGTGATATGGATTAGATACAGGAGGCAGGGAGCAGACAGGAGCAAGGTGATGAGTCTATATTGGAACAAGGTGAGTTTGAGGAGAAAGCGGGCCATCCAGACAATTAACTAGCAGGGTGTGTGGGTCTGAACCCCAGGGATGTATTGCAGCTACTCTTTAGAAATCCCCCCCACCACCAAGTTTGTGCATGCTAAGTCACTGCAGTCGTGTCTGACTATGGACTGTAGGCTACTAGGCTCCTCTGTCCATGGGATTCTCCAGACAAGAATACTGGAATGGGTTGCCATGCCCTCCTCAAGGGCATCTTCCCAACCCAGATATCAAACCCTGAATTGGTTCGATGTGCAATCCCACATCTCTCATGTCTCCTGCATTGGTAAGCGGGTTCTTTACCACTCGCGCCACCCACCAAGTTTAGGAAACCAATAAACGGGCATCCCACTCCTTGATCTTGGCCGTGGAGGTACAGGGGCAACCCAGGCCAAATGCTGTGTGACCTGACTCAATTCTGTCCCCTCTCTTCCCATGCTGGGTGCTCAGCTGAACCCAGGACAGAGGATCTCTGAAAGGTGGGCTCTGCGATTTCATCCCTTCTGTCCCATCCCAAGGTCTGGGCACTGTGGCTTTGCTCCTCTGGGATGCTGTACCATCTCCCCACCAGGATTTCTGTGCTGGAAGCAGAGAATGTGCCCTAGGATGGCTGCCTAGAGTTTGGCCCCCACACACTCTGATTTAAAAAAAAATTTTTTTTTTAAGTCTTGCCCTTTCAAACCTCAATTTCCTCCTCATTTCCATTAAACAAAATTTTAAAAAGCTGTTTAAAGATAAATTTAATATTCTTTGTCAGATCCAATCATTAAAAATGGGATTGGATTTTTTATTTCCAATGCTCCCTGCTGGTGTGAGCTATGTAATGTAAAGACAGATCAGGAGGCCCAGACAAGGTGGATTTTTTAGGCTTTCACTGGTTTTACTGAATTAAGCAGGATGTTCTCTGGGAAACAGTGAAGGTCAACATTTGTAATTTGGGATTTAACTGAGGAGAGTACCTGGGAAATTACCACGAACTGGGCAACTGATTCAGAGAATGATTAGATGTTCTAACCACACACTTCCTGTCTCCTCAGATTTTATAATCCTCATTCAACAACCTCTTACTGAGCATCTCCTCATATGTCAAAGATTGGGCCTTGTGCCAGGCTTTGGAGACACAAGCAGGATCCCATGTGGATGATCCCTAGACCTCAGGGACCTAAGCTTACTGAGTGTAATCCAATCCCTTGCCACCTAAGCCAATCAGGGCAGAGCATAGCCCCAGCCACAGTGATTGGTTCAGAAGAGAGTACTTGACCTTAAGTATTATAATCAAGGTGAACAGGACTTTTGTTCAGCGGTCAAAGTAAGAGGAGCTTTCTTCTGGATGTTTCAGAGGGTAGATGTGAGACCCAATACAATGGGAGTCATTTTGTAATCTTGAAGGATGCTGGACAGAGAAGGAAACAGTTACAAAGAGGAGAGCAGAGCCCAGTGAATATAAAGAGCCAGAGCCAGGACCCTGATCAAACTATGCCTGAAGCCCGACCAATTGCCAGCCTATACATTCCTTCTGTTTAAACCAATCTGTAGAGAAAAGAGTTCTAAGTGAAGTGACCACATAATAGGTGCCTACTATTCACATGAACTAATCTAATTTAGTCCTCACAGCAACTCTTTAATGTTAGAGACTGGCAGCCCCATTTTACAGATGAAAATACTGAAGCCAATAACTAAGTGACTTCCCGAGGTCACCCCATTAGTGAGGCAGTTGGTGTTCCTGTCTGAGAAGCTGGACTCCAAAATCTATTTTCTGCAAAACAAGATTGACTGCTGTGTTGGCATGGTGGAAATGTCCTCAAATTCTTGTTTATGGATCCTTCTAGGACTGTTTTTCTGGTGCTGTTTTTGGAACTAGAGAATGGGTCAAGTTTCTTGGCTTGTTTGACAAAAGACAAAGGGGAAGCAGAGGAGAGGTCTTGAGATATAGCTCCCAGCGTGCGGGCTTGCTAAGTCGCTTCAGTTGTGTCCGACTCTGCAACCCAGTGGAATATAGCCCTCCAGGCTCCTTTGTCCAAGGGATTCTCCAGTCAAGAATACTGGAGTAGGTTGCCATGCCCTCCTTCAGGGGGATCTTCCCAACCCAGGATCCAACTAGTGCCTCTTATGTCTCCTGCGTTGGCAGGCAAGTTCTTCACCATTAGCGCCACCTGGGAAGCCCACAGTCCCCAGACCCTTGCAGATAAGGGAAGGCTTCAGAAAGTGTAGAATTGAAAATCTAGGACTGTGATTAGCTACATTCCTAGAGGCAGGGGATCCAGCTGGTCTCTGGGTAGAAAAATAGAGGTTCGTAGATAAAATGTCTATTCCTTATCATGCAGACAGGCTTTCGGCAATGATGAACCTACTCATTTTTGCTCACAGAGCAGGCTTGACATTTATATAGATTAATTTCAGCTTGACATTTTGACCAAAGGAACTATCAGCCCCTCCTCTCCCTGGGGGAAAACAGCTTGTGGGGCCTGACCGGTAGGTGACCCCATCAAGCTGTTCCAGTCCCTTCTCTAACTCAACATCTGGCTGGATATGGATGGCTTCTCCATGGCTCCCAGGAGTTACAGCCAACGGGAAGCAAGGTCGTTCTTTCCTAGGCTCATTTTTCATGCTGCCTGGTTTTGCTGCAGATGCAATCAAAGCTAAATCTCAATTTGTTGAGCAGGAGGGGCAGCTGGTAGCAGGCCAGCACCTGCACTGTGAGATAAACCTCCCCACAGCCCGTGGAAGCCAAAATCAAGATTTAAAAGGGAAGAACTCGATTTTGTTGACAATTGCTTTATGATTCATTTAGTAAAATTCTTTCCCTTCGTACAGAGCTATGTGCTTTCACTGTGTTGTTCAACGGATCCTCTCTACCGCCCTGCAAGGGGACAGAATCGGGCTATTCTCATTTCACTCAAAGCCCAGAGAGGTCAATTCAGTTGCCCCAAGTTGCACAGCGAGTCGGTGCTTTCAGCCCCTGAAAACTAAGTGCTCTTTTTACTCTACTACTCTACTTCTTTCAGGCAAATCTAGAGGGAAACTTCAAAAAATCCACGGAACTCAAACTTTAACAGTTTGTACCACCTGGCCCTTCTACTGCTGACAGATCTGAACACACACCCTCTAGGCCCTCTTGCTGCCCACCCCTTCTCCCTGCTGGTGTTCCTCCCTCTGTGTTCTTACTGAGCCCATCTCCTCATACAACCAGTCAGCATGATGTGAAGCAGAGTTCCTCCACAGGGTGCCACGGGCCTTTGGGACAATTCTTCATTTTACAGGGCTGTCCTCTAGGACATTAGCTTTCTTGGATCCCGGCTACTAAACTCCAGCAGTTCCTCTCCATTCTTTAACCTCCCTACCTACCAAAACACCCCAGACATTTCCAAATTTCCTGGGGTGAGTAGGGACTGGGTGGAGTGGTGGTGGGGGGGGCAGTACACCCCTGGTTGAAAACATGGATTTTGGAATATTAATAGCTGAGGATTCAAACCTTCCCTCTGCTCTTCTTAGCAGAGTGAATTTGGAGGCCTGGCTTCCTGATCTGGAAATTTACCCCAGAGAGTAATCATGAAGATGAAATGAGATAATGGACCAAATGCACAAAGCTCTCTGCCAACATGAGATGTTTTTATTAAGGAACATAAAATAACAGTGAAGTCCTGTCCCTTTAAGACTCAGGCCTGCTATGTATACAGTAGGTGCTAAGCTAATGTGACCTCCTTCTGCATGCTCAGCACCTACCTCAGTAACCACATCAATAATAGCGACTAACATTTGTTGGCTGCTCTTTGTGTGTAAGGCAGTGAACAAAGTACTTGACACATTACTCCTTTTAATTTCCACAACAAACTTCTGGTAAGTACATTATTGTCCCTTTCTTACAAATGAGGGGCTGAGAGCGTGGAGCAGAGGTTAGCAAACTACCGTCAGCGCACCGAATCTGATCAGCTGGCCTGTTTTTCTGTAACACAGGCACGTTCATTCATTTATATATTGTCAACAGTTGCTGCTTTATTAATTGCTTACAACAGAAACTGTGTATGACCTGCAAAGCCTAAAATATTTATAATCATTAGACGATAAATATGTAAAATGTATTTTAAATGGATTATGCCATGTATGTTCATGGTTGGTAAAGTGTACACAACCTGAAATTTACCATCTTAATTATTTTTAAGTGTACTGTTCTGTGGCATTAAGTACATTCACGATGTTGTATATTCACTACCATCCATCTCCAGAACTTTCTTATCTTCTGAAAGTAAGACTCTGCACCCATTAAAAAATGACTCTCCATCCCTACTCCCCTCAGCCCCTGGAAACCGCCACTTTCCATCTCTATGACTTTACCTATTCTAGATACTTCACATAAGTGGAACATAGCATTTCTCCTTTTATGTCTGGCTTCTTTTACTTAGCTGAATGCTTTCAGGCCTCACCCAACTTATAGCATGTATTTGTTTTTGACAAGATAACATACGAAGAGAACATAAAATTCAAAAGGACGTAGAGTGAAGAAAAACGTCTTCTATTCCTGTCCCTTCCAGGCCTCGGATCCCCTCCCAGGAGACAGTCAGACAAGTGCTGTAACTGAATTCTTATGCATCTCTTCTGAGAGTCAATGCATATCCAGCAATACATTTAAATAACATTAGCAAATATATTTTCACACAAATATTAGGAAACCAAGCACATCGTTCCTGCATCTCACTGGCATTCTTAACAATAGGTCTTGGAGGTTGTCTCATATTATTACGGCTGCCTCCTCCTTTTCAACCACTGCATAGAATTTTACTCTGTAAATATATCTTTCACTATTGAATGTATTACTTATCTGGTCCCTATTAGTGGACATTTAGGGTTTTTTAAAAATCTTTTTCAGTATCAGTGGTGCTACAGTGAATATCTTTGTAATATTTTTAAAGTGGGCTTTCAAATCTAATATACTAGAAGATGGAAAGAGGTATTTTTCCTATCTACCTGATTCTAGCTGTGTTGGGGTAAATTATGCTACCTGGAGAACTATATTTGGCTAGAGGATACAGGAGTGCTTGAATCCTATTGTGTTCTAACTGCTCTCTCCCTTTCTTATGGCCCCACAGGAGATGTAGAAAAAAGATGAGCATCATTTCTTTCTTGAGGGGTTGAAAGCCAAGGCCATGCTCTCAGGAGAATGCCTAAGAGGGCTTTTGCTTCCAGTCTCCCAGGGTTTCTCCACCTCAGCTATGACATCCCAGACTGGGTGGTCCTTTGTTGTGAGACTGTCTCGTGCATTGCAGAATGCAGTGTAGCAGCATCCCTGGCTCCTACGCACTAAATGCCAACAGCACCCTCCCCGGAGTTACGACAATTCAAAATATCCAGACATGGCCACATGTCCCCTGGCTGAAACCCACTGCTCTAACCCGAGGCACCTGAAAATTGCACTGCCCTCAACAGGCATGTGGGGCAGGAGATCAAGGCAACAGGATAGATCTGGCCTAGAATAGGAATGGAGGTGAGATGACCAGGCCAACCAGGGTCAGCCTATCCTGGGAAGGGAGACACATAGAGGCAGAGGAACCCTCATGTGCCATGTCCAAGTGCAGAATCTTTTCATGGTAATGACCCTGCCCACTGGTAAACATGACCTCATGGCACCTTGGAATCCGATCAACCATATTAGTGACTTCTTGCAGAAAGAGTGGGTTGAGAAGCTGGGACCTTGAGGCTATTATTTTACATATGCATGGAGCAAGCTTTGCTTAGTTTGTCCAGTATCCTGGCTCTATGAGAGTTAGTGAATTTGAAAACCAGATTTTCAAGGTTTTGAACACAGGACCCCAAAACTCAGAAGGAATCTCTGAGTTTATCTGGGTGATATTTCTATCCTCCCAAGTCTGTGAGTTACTTGGAGATTGTGTCTTACTTATGAGTGGTCACCATCAGGCCACTGTCCACTTGTGGACTGAATGAAGGAAGTTGCTGCTGCTGCTGCTGCTAAGTCACTTCAGTTGTGTCCGACTCTGTGCGACCCCATAGACAGCAGCCCACCAGGCTCCGCCATCCCTGGGATTCTCCAGGCAAGCACACTGGAGTGGGTTGCCATTTCCTTCTCCAATGCATGAAAGTGAAAAGTGAAAGTGAAGTCGCTCAGTTGTGTCCAACTCTTCGCAACCCCATGAACTTCAGTCTACCAGGCTCGTCTGTCCACTGGATTTTCCAGACAAGAGTACTGGAGTGGGGTGCCATTGCTGGAATGGAGGAAGTTAAAAGGCAGCAAATACTCCTCTCCCCAACACACCTGTCCTCTTCCTCCTGACCTAGTTTGCCCTTCAGGGTCTATAGATCTTTTTCCTGGAGTCCCGGCGGTGTTGCTCAGAGTCATTTTTTTTTCAGATATAATGGACATGCAACATTATATTAATTTCTGGCGTATAATATAATGATTCAATATTTGTATATATTGCAAAATGATCACAGTAAGTCTAATTAACATCTATCACCTTATACAGTTACAACTGTTTTCTTATGATGAGAACTTTTAAGATCTACTCTCGGTGAATTTCAAATATTCAATACAATATTATTAACTATAGTCACAATACTATACATTATATACACAGGAATTATTTATTTTATAACTAAAAGTTTGTACCTTTAGACCACTTTCACCATTTCATCCTCTCCCCACCCTCCACCTCTGGTAACCATCAATCTGTTCTTTGTATCTATGAGTTTGGTATTGTTTTTATTTTGTTTTTTAAAATAGATTCCACATATAAGTGAGATTATATGGTATTTGTCTTTCTCTGTCTTATTTCACTTAACATAATGACCTCAAAGTCGTTACAAAGGACAAGACTCCATATTTGTGTGTGTATAATGGAATATCTATTTCTATTCTGTGTGTCATATTTTTTATTCATTCACCCAGCAGTGGACACTTGGTTGGTTCCATATCGTGGCTAATGTAAATAGCGCTGCAATGAACATGGAGGTGCACATACCTTCTTGATTTAGTGTTTTTATTTTCTTCAGATAAGTACCCAGAAGTGAGATTGCTGGATCATATGGTAGTTCTATTTTTAATTTTTTGAGGAAACCCCATACTGTTTTTCATGGTAGCTGCACCAATTTACATTCCTACCAGCAGTGCACAAGGATACCCTTTTCTCCACATCCTTACCAACAGTTGTTTCTTCTCCTTTCAATACTAGCCTCTATAACAGGTGTAAGGTGATACTTCACTGTGGTTCTGATTTGCATTTTCCTGATGATTCAGTTCAGTCGCTCAGTCGTGTCCAACTCTTTGTGACCCTATGAATCGCAGCACGCCAGGCCTCCCTGTCCATCACCAACTCCCGGAGTTCACTGAGACTCACGTCCATCGAGTCAGTGATGCCATCCAGCCATCTCATCCTCTGGCGTCCCCTTCTCCTCCTGCCCCCAATCCCTCCCAGCATCAGAGTCTTTTCCAATGAGTCAACTCTTTGCATGAGGTGGCCAAAGTACTGGAGTTTCAGCTTTCGCATCATTCCTTCCAAAGAACTCCCAGGGCTGATCTCCTTTAGAATGGACTGGTTGGATCTCCTTGCAATCCAAGGGACTCTCAAGAGTCTTCTCCAACACCACAGTTCAAAAGCATCAATTCTTCGGTGCTCAGCTTTCTTTATAGTCCAACTCTCACATCCATACATGACCACAGGAAAAACCATAGCCTTGACTAGACGAACCTTTGTTGGCAAAGTAATGTCTCTGCTTTTGAATATGCTATCTAGGTTGGTCATAACTTTCCTTCCAAGGAGTAAGCGTCTTTTAATTTCATGGCTGCAATCACCATCTGCAGTGATTTTGGAGCCCCAAAAAACAAAGTCTGACACCGTTTCCACTGTTTCCCCATCTATTTCCCATGAAGTGATGGGACTGGATGCCATGATCTTCGTTTTCTGAATGTTGAGCTTTAAGCCAACTTTTTCACTCTCCACTTTCACTTTCATCAAGAGGCTTTTGAGTTCCTCTTCACTTTCTGCCATAAGGGAGGTGTCATCTGCATATCTGAGGTTATTGATATTTCTCCCGGCAATCTTGATTCCAGCTTGTGTTTCTTCCAGTCCAGCGTTTCTCATGATGTACTCTGCATATAAGTTAAATAAGCAGGGTGACAATATACAGCCTTGACATACTCCTTTTCCTATTTGGAACCAGTCTGTTGTTCCATGTCCAGTTCTAACTGTTGCTTCCTGACCTGCATACAGATTTCTCAAGAGGCAGGTCAGGTGGTCTGGTATGCCCATCTCTTTCAGAATTTCCCACAGTTTATTGTGATCCACACAGTCAAAGGCTTTGGCATAGTCAATAAAGCAGAAAGAGATGTTTTTCTGGAACTCTCTTGCTTTTTCCACGATCCAGCAGATGTTGGCAATTTGATCTCTGGTTCCTCTGCCTTTTCTAAAACCAGCTTGAACATCAGGAAGTTCACGGTTCACATATTGCTGAAGCCTGGCTTGGAGAATTTTGAGCATTACTTTACTAGCGTGTGAGATGAGTGCAATTGTGTGGTAGTTTGAGCATTCTTTGGCATTGCCTTTCTTTGGGATCGGAATGAAAACTGACCTTTTCCAGTCCTGTGGCCACTGCTGAGTTTTCCAAATTTGCTGGCATATTGAGTGCAGTACTTTCACAGCATCATCTTTCAGGATTTGAAATAGCTCAACTGGAATTCCATCACCTCCACTAACTTTGTTCGTAGTGATGCTTTCTAAGGCCCACTTGACTTCACATTCCAGGATGTCTGGCTCTAGGTCAGTGATCACACCATTGTGATTATCTGGGCTGTGAAGATCTTTTTTGTACATTCTTCTGTGTATTCTTGCCACCTCTTCTTGATATCTTATTAGTTAACTTGAACCCCTTTTTTATGTCCTTATTGGCCATCTGTATTCTTTGGAAAAATATCTACTGAGATCCTCCACCCATTTTTTTTAATTGAGTTGTTTGATTTTTTTGGTTATTGAGTTGTAGCAGTTCGTTATATATTTTGGATATTAACCCTTCTCAGATATATAATTATTTTCTTCCAGTCAGTAGGTTGCCTTTTCATTTTGTTGATTCCATTTTGGCTTCCTTTTCTGTGCAGAAACATTTTAGTTTAATGTAGTAGTCCCACTTGTTTAGTTTTGTTTTTGTTGTAAAAAAAAAAATCATCACCAAGACTAATATCAAGGAACTTATCACCTGTGTTTTCTTCTAACAGTTGTATGAATTCAGGCCTTATATTCAAGGCTTTAACCAGCTTTGAGTTAAGTTTCACTTACAGTGTAAGGGAATGGTCCAGTTTCATTCTTTTGCATGAAGCTATCCAGTTTTCCCAGGACCATTTATTGAAGAGGCTGTCCTTTTCCCATTGTATAGTCTTACCCCCTTGTCATATATTGGTTGGCCACCTATTGGGTTTATTTCTGAGCTCTCTATTCTGTTCCATTATTCATATGTCTATTTTTATGCCAATAACATACTGTTTTGATTCCTATAGCTTTTTAATATAGTTTGAAATCAGGGAGCATGATGCCCCAGTGTTGTTCTTTCCCAAGATTGGTTCGTCAAGGTATTTTGTGTTTTCATGCAAATTTTAGGGTTGTGTGTTCTGTTTCTGTGGGAAATGCCATTGGAATTTTGATAGGGATTGCATTAAATCTGTTCATTGGTTTGGGTAGTATGGATATTTTAACAATGTTAATTCTTCCAATCTATAAACATTAAGTATCTTTCCATTTACAGGTATCCCCTCTCTTTGAAAGTGTGCTTTGTGCTACTTTGCTTTTACCAAAGACCTACTACGTTAGTATGTGTTCTCACTAACTGAAAGAAACCTGAAGAGGATCTTTGCTTTTATTAAAAGGTGAAAGTGGAAATAGTGTTCAGTGTTTG
The DNA here is from genome assembly GCF_029407905.1 of Bubalus kerabau. NCBI lineage: Eukaryota > Metazoa > Chordata > Mammalia > Artiodactyla > Bovidae > Bubalus > Bubalus kerabau. The sequence continues at coordinate 31,670,531 of NC_073642.1, forward strand.
TTGTGTAGAAAGCCCTTATCGAGGCAGTGAGAGTGGCACCACCAATTTCCTGCCCCAGGAACTGCACTCAGCATCTCATCATCAAGCTATCATAGCTTTGAACTGTGTCTGTGAGCATCTGTAGCTTATCTAAATCTATTTTTCACACCCAAGTAAGATGTGTCCCAAGGTAACTGCATCTTCTCTTTACACTATTTCAGCTTACAAAAGGTTTCATAAGAATACTCTACTTTTGGACAGCAGAGGAAACCATTATTTGTATATTCTTCGGTTTCTTTTATTAACATATTTTAGTTGTCAGTGTACAGGTCTTCCACCTCCTTGGTTAGATTTATTCTTATTTTTTTCTTTTTGATGCAATTATAAGTGGGATTGTTTTCTTAATTTCTTCTTCTAGGATCACTCTTACTGAGATGCAGTGGGACGTGTCCCTGGCCTAATCATATATGCCCTGCTATTTGCCTCATCATCATCCCCTCAGCATCCTTGGACTCATCCTTGAGAAGAGGGAATATGAAAGTTAATAAGTCACAAAGACTGCAAAGTGGAGCAGCATGGTGGTGTGATAGGAAGGAAGAGAAAGGGAAAGAAGGAGCCAGAGAGTTCTAGCACTAACAGAGCCTGGGGACCATCTTATTTCCTGGGACCATATTATATGAGCCAGAAATCTGGACTTGCGGCATCGCTAGAGGTTTTGGAACAGCTGCTGTATGAGAGACCATCTGAGAGGTAATAAGTGTTAACATTATGGGTAATATTAGCTAACTTCTATGTCATAGCCACTGTTGCAAGATCTTTATATACTTAACTTCATCCAGTCTTTATAATCCTCTTGTGAAAACTAGACACTATTGCTCTCTCATTTTACAGTTGGAGAAATCAAGGCTTAGAGTGGTTAAGTAACTTGCCTGAGGTCACACAGCTAGTAAATTGCAGAGTAAGTATTTGAACCCTGAAAGTTTGAGTCTAGGGCATTGACCACCATACTCACTGCCTAGCTAACATATATGACTACTTTCCTAGTTGATGGAGACAACAGGGTGGAATTTGGTATGATTTAGATAAGCTTTGATGAATGGTTTCTGTAATCTTGGTCCAACCTCCTACTCAATGCAAACATTGTCTCCACATTTGGCACCACTAGGTCTTTAGCTGGAGAAGGCAATGGCAACCCACTCCAGTACTCTTGCCTGCAGAGTCCCGTGGATGGGGGCGCCTGGTGGGCTGCAGTCCACGAGGTCTCTAGGAGTTGGACACGACTGAGCAACTTCACTTTATTTTTTCACTTTCATGCATTGGAGAAGGAAATGGAAACCCACTCCAGTGTTCTTGCCTAGAGAATCCCAGGGACGGGGGAGCCTGGTGGGCTGCCGACTATGGGGTCGCACAGAGTCGGACACGACTGAAGTGACTTAGCAGCAGCAGCAGCAGCAGCAGATCTTTAGCTGAAGAGCCTTAAGAATGGAGAACTCGCCACCTCAATTTCATAAAACTCTAAGGTTATTTATTGCTGCATAATAAGCCACCCCCAAACTTTGTGGCTAAAAGGACTTATTCTTTCATGCTATTCTATAGGTTGACTGGTTCTTCTTCATGTAGATGCAGTTGGCTGGGGTCACTCACGTGACTGAATTTACCTGGGAACTCAGCTGGAGTGTCTTGGTTCTCTATCATCATGTTAACTCTTCCTCACGAAGTGTCTCACCTTCCAGGGCCTCTGTATGTGATTCTCTTTCTCTGCCTCACAGCATGGCTTGGACTTCCTCACAGCACGGCAGCTGGGTTCCAAGAGGAACTTGTGACCTCTGCTTGTATCACACTTGCTAATGTTCCATTGGCCAAAGGAAGTCACATGGCCACGCCCAGAGTGGGAGGGGGCACACAAAGCCTAGAACCCTGGGAACAGTGTTTTCTAAGGGGTCACCAATAGATTTACCATAGGTGGCTTCTATTAGAATTGCAACAGCAAATGCCGACTCTTCTTTGTCAAAGACAAAGCTGCTGGAGATGGCATTTCCTTCCCACACTTCTTCTGGATCAGGCCATATCTGAGTCCTTTGTCAGCTTGTATTCCCTTGATTAACCTGAATCAACAGGTAATACATCACTTACTCATTTTGCCTTGGATGGTTGGCCTTTAGTTTTTCCCGGTTGACTTGTGGATTTATATAGTATTTTGGTATTCAACTGACCTGTTGATACTGGACATCATGCTGGAGGAACTGGCACTCAGACATTAAAGCGAATGTCATAGGACCCCACAGGTTCACCAATAGCAATAGGAGATGGCAATAAAATCTCCTAAGGTCTCATGAGATGTGCTAGCTTCTGCCTCCTTGATGCTACCCCATGACCTGCACAGACCACAGCTTTTGAAAGAGGTGGCATGACAAAGATCATAGGAAAAAGAATTAAGTGAAAGAAATGGCATGTAAGGTCTGGCAGCAAATGGAACTGTTTCCCCTGCTAGAGGACTAGGCACGTTACCTCTGAGTGGGGTCCTCTGAGGCAGGGTCTGGGTGGGAGTGATGGAGATGCCTCTTACAAGCACCAGCTTCCAGGAAGTTGGACCATTTTTGGAGGCAAGAGAATTTGAACTGGGCATTCACATTTATTTCTGTCTCTTAATGTTTTTCTTCGTGGCTAAATTATTTCTTAGAACCATAGTTATTTCCACTCCAGCCAAAAGGAGCTTTGTCATGTAAATTCTGCTGCTACTGCTGCTAAGTTGCTTCAGTCGTGTCCGACTCTGTGCGACCCCATAGATGGCAGCCCACCAGGCTCCCCCGTCCCTGGGATTCTCCAGGCAAGAACACTGGAGTGGGTTGCCATTTCCTTCTCCAGTGCAGGAAAGTGAAAAGTGAAAGTGAAGTCGCTCAGTCATTTCCGACTCTTAGCGACTCCATGGACTGCAGCCTACCAGGCTCCTCCGTCCATAGGATTTTCCAGGCAAGAGTACTGGAGTGGGGTGCCATCGCCTTCTCTGTCATGTAAATTGGGTACCTACAGTTCAATCTTGTGATGACTCATGTAGGCCTGGGATGGCTCCAGCCTTTAACCCTCTTCTCCCTCAGTGCTGGCGTCAGGAAGGACCTCCGCAGACCTCCCTCAGGGCTTGAAGGTATCCTCCTCACTGTCACTCTTTCCTGTGCCCTTGCCTGCTGGCCCTTGTTGCTTTCTGAGTGACAGGGAGGGTTTAGCCCCGATCTTTCTGGTCCTCACCAGACAGGAGATGTTTCTCTAGGCCATGCCGTGGGAAGGTCTCACTTCATTCATTCACTCGTTCATTCATCCAGTTAATGTATATTTAGTGCTTCTCATATGCCAGGCCCTTCTCTTCTCACGGAAACTTTACACAGCTCAGGAGCAATAACAATAGTTACTATTGTTAGTTCTCGTTTATGGATGAGGAGACAGAACCTTGGAAGGGTTAAGTAGCTTGCCTGAGAGCATATGGTTAGTGGACAGCATTGCCATACTGGGACCTAGAGTCAGAATCCAGGCAAGCGACTTCCATGTCAAGCTTACACCATGGGGCTGGTCGGGGTCTGCCCAGTGCGGCTCCCCTAGACCGCACACAGAGCAGAAGAAACCAGATTACAGTGAACACAAAGGGCTTCCTGGAGGTGGTGTGTGGCCGAAGGCCAGGAAGGACCAGGTGGGGAGAGGGCCACTGGCTGCTTGACTGTGTAATGGCATTAGATCTTTAGCATCACAAGGCAAAACTCCATTGTGGGGCGCCAGAGTGGTAGGAGAGTTGTTAGTGACCCTGCATGAGGTCTGCTGGTGGGAATTTGGTTCATCATTACTTTTTGAGCTCTTATCATGTGCCAGGCACAAGCCTTGCCCCAGGCATACCACATCACACCAGCTGCCTCTGTGTGCTCTGCTCTGGCCTGGGTCTCTTGGCTCTGCTTTAGTTTTCTTTCATAGCTTACATCCCTCTCTCCCTAGATGCCCATCTTTGTGCTAGAGGCTCCAGGACATGCCGACCAAAAATCCCCAAGCTTCTGGTTCCCTGCAGTCCGTATAGCAGAGCTCACTCTAGTCAGGGTCTCCCCTTCCCCTTGTTCCCAGTCCTGGCCTGGACAGTTTCTGTTCACCAGGGTTTCCCCTGAACTCAGCTGAGCTCCAGCCCATGTGAGTCACAGGTTGGGAATCAGCTGAAGGCTGGTCGGTCAGGCCGAGCCCATAATAATGCATCAAAGCCTTTCTCCCCTGGATGAACCTGCTGAGCCCTCAGGGTACAGGCAGGGTGGTGCCAGATATCACAGAGGGATCAGCAGGTCCCCTGCCCCAGGGAGAACAGTGTAGCTCCTACAGCCTTTCCCACCCCCTGATGTGCACGGGGTCCCCAAGGGCTTGGAACCAAAAGGTCCTCAGAGTGAGTGACCCAATAAATGGGTAAACTGAGGCAGGCTTAATGTAACTCCAAAGCCCATACACCCTCCAAAAAAGAACAAAAGAAGTTTGGCTTCCGAATATTTATTTGGAATAACTATTTATTCTGTCTGTTGCAACTGGAAAACTTAGAAGCCATTTTATTTTCAGCAACCATACAAATGTTGTGTGTTCTCACGTTTCTAGTTTTGTTTTTATTGTGAATCTCCTTTCCAACTCCCAGGGAAGACCACTATAATATCTTCAGTGCTTAGACTAATAAAAGTCAAGCTCCAGCCTGGAGATCCAGTCACAACCACAGGAGCACAGAAGGGCAGAGCTGGGAGGGCCTGTGGAAGTGATCCGTCCACCCTACCCCACTCCCACCCTGGAACAGAACAGCCTGGGCCATCCAGGCCCATTTAGACACTCCCTTCCGATTCCATGAGACAAGTCTTGGCGTGGGAATGGGGAGCCTGAGCTAGTGGAGGCTCTGCTCTCCTAGCCCCCGATTTATCTTCGGCTGCAGTGAACACATGCTGTCACAGTGCCCACTCCCCTTCCTTACCCCCAAGAGCCAAGCAATCACTGGATCCTCCCACCATCTCCAGACTCTCACCCCTCCCTCCTCCCATCATCTTTGCTTCATCCCCCAGTTCCATTTCACTGGCCACAGCAGCCAATTAGAACCTGAGGCTGGCCTTTCCCTTCCCAGAAGGGGTTCAGCAGCTCCCTGTGACCACATAGCCCAAACCTGTCAGGGCACTCAGGGTCTTCCTTGGCCTTCCCAGCCTCCCTGCTCCCCTCCCCTCCAGAAACGGAACAGGAGGCCTCTCTCCAGTGGCTCATTTGCCTGCCCACCTCTCTCTCCATCCCGGGGTATCCCAGGGCCTGACATATTCATGAAGTCCTTCAACAACAGTTTGTTCAAAGAGTGAAGGAAAGAGAATTCCCCAGCAGTCCAGTGGACTAGGACTTGGCCCCTTTATTGCCGAGGCCCAGCTCACAGTAGGCTCAAATAAGCAAGAGCCGAGTGAATGGACCCTGTCCTCTTCCTTTCTTTCTCCCCACTCTCCTTCCTGTCATTCTCCTTCATCACTGAGAATCCTAGTCATGGGTCACACCCTATGATCTGCTCCCCAGGGGCACTTCTGCCAACGTTTCAGCTGCTTCCTGGTTGGTCCTCTCATCTCCAGCCCAGCAGAGCAGAAACCGATCGCTTGCAGGTGGTGGTTGAACGAGATCATAAACGGAACAGTGGCAAGGGATGTAGAGTTGAACTTTCATTTGATATTCCACCAAACCTAGAGAGGAGAATGTCACTTTACAGAGGAGAAGACTTGGGTTCAGCGAGGTTGGGTGGTTTGCCCATAGTCATACAGCAACTTGTTAGAGCCACCACAGGAAAAAAAAGTCTCTAATGACAAATCTTTGCACTGTCTTTTAGCCAGACAGGGGGTCAGGGGTGGTGGGGTCCGGGGTGCTCAGAGACTGCAAAATAGATCTTGGTCTTTGGGTAGGTTCATGCTGCATTCACTTTGCCAGCTTGTTCTTCCAAAACTGCTGCTTCCCAGGGCTGCTGATCACTGGGAAAGGAACACAATGTTATCACTGAGTGAGGAGAGAGACAAGCTCAGAACTGGGAAAGGAAATAAAATTCTTCTTAGAGAAGGCCAGATGGGAGGTGGCTCCCTCTGACCCACCTGGAAGTACAAGGAGGGAGCCCCCCTCCCCAAACTGCCACATGTGCTTCCTCACCAGCTGCTAGAGCCTCTCCAGTCCCTGCCCTTCCCCTTCTCCCCAGAGGCCTTCATCTGCCTGATAAAGGTCCAGCTCTCAGAGGCATTCAAGGCCTTCTCTGATCCCACCGTGACTATGGGTGAGATACATTCTAGACCTATAGCAGTGGCCTTTGGGGCTGAAACCCACATAACACCTCAAGCGCCTGCCAGAAGGACTGTGGGATTTGCTTGTCCTAACTTGTCTCATCTCCCTGGGAATAGCTGAACCAAAAAAAAAGCACAAATTGAGGCTATCTCCCCACCCTGCTTCCTTTGCCTAGGCTGCCCCAGGGAGAAAGACTCAGAAAGGAAGCCTGGATGGCACTTGTCTCTGTCTCGTCCTGTCTGTATCACTGTCTGGCTTTCTTCCCTTCTTTGGCCTCAGTTTATCCTGCCAAATAAGAGAGTTTGACCAAATCATTTCTAAGAGCCCTTTCTCCTCCAAAATGTACAAGTGAGTACACATCCTTCTTTGGGTGGATTGGAATCATTCCTTTCCAATGTAAGGCTTCACCTTTAAAAAAAACTTTTTTATTAGAATATAGTTAATTTACCACATTGTGTTAGTTTCAGGTGTACAGCAAAGTGAATCAGTTATACATATCACATATCCGCTCTTTTTCAGTTTCTTTTCCCGTATAGCTAAGGTGTCATCTTTAAGGAGCCATCCCCAGAGGTTTCACTGTAAAAACTTGGCATTGACCATGAATTTTGAATCGCTATGTCCACAGGTCATCAAGTCTTTTGTCTTGCCTTTTGGACTGACAATAGCAAACCTTTCTCTCCAGTTTGCAAACATGGCCATTTCCTGCCTCTCTGTGGGAACCTCTGCTCTGGCCAGATGCATTTTCATTGTCCCCAGCACGCCTGTATGATCTCATCTCTGGGATCTTTCTAATTCCCTCCCCTGCCTGTCCAGATCCTCACTGTCCTTCAAAACCTTTTCTGACCATGACCTACAGGAGTGGGTTGTCTCCTCTCATCTCACATAGTGTTTATTTCTGTTTCATGTCACCCACTCATTTGTTCATTCATGCATGCATTCAAGTTTTTGAATGCCTACAGTGTGCTGGGGATGGTAGGGTACTCAAAGCTGCAAAGACAAGGTCATTGTCCTGATGGAGCTTTCCAGCCTAATTGGATTAATGCAGCATGGACACGACTCCAACCCAAAGCTGACTGCAAAAAATGTCCAAGAAAAGTACATATACAGGGCCACTATTGAGAGAGAGAGAGCAGGGAGAGAGAGGGTATTCTTTCTGGAGACCTAGTAGTTAAGTCGGAGAAGGCAATGGCACCCCACTCCAGTACTCTTGCCTGGAAAATCCATGGACGGAGGAGCCTGGTGGGCTGCAGTCCATGGGGTCACTGAATCGGACACGACTGAGCAACTTCACTTTCACTTTTCACTTTCCTGCATTGGAGAAGGAAATGGCAACACACTCCAGTGTTCTTGCCTGGAGAATCCCAGGGACGGCAGAGCCTGGTGGGCTGCCATCTATGGGGTCGCACAGAGTCGGACACGACTGAAGCGACTTAGCAGCAGTAGCAGCAGCAGCTAAGTCAGGCCCTTGGAGGAAGGATATAATTTGGACTTGGAGAGAAGGAAGAAGAAGGCGTTCAGGGGAAAGCTGTAGTGAAAGCAAAGGCCTGGAGGTGGGAAAGCCCAGTCTGTGTATGGGGGAAATTGGCCCAATTTAGCAGGGGCTGAGGGGAACCCAGTGGAGTAGAAAGAGGTAAGGCCACATCAGGAAGAGCCTTGAATGCCAGGCTGAGGTTGGAGAAATCTCTTGTAGGGTGCAAGGTGCCTTGGGTGGGAGGTAAGGTTACATGCTGGAAGGGGTATTCCAGGGATGGATCTTGTACCAGTGGTGGGAGAGGTTAACAAGCAAGCAACAGCCGGAAGCTGAGAAACAAGCCAGGAAACTGGGTGTATGGCCCCGAGTGCAGGCTTCAGGCTGTTCAAAGGGGCTGAGTTCCAGAGTGGAGCATGGCAAGGGAAAAGGTTGCCTTGGAGAATAAAAACACCCTCTCCCTGGACTTCCCTGGTGGTCCAGGAGTAAAAAATTCACTTGCCAATGCAGGAGACATGGGTTTGATCCCTGGTCTGGGAAGATCCAGACTAAGCCCAAGAGCTGCCAACTACTGAAGCCCACACACCCTAGAGTCAGTACTCGGCAGTGAGAGAAACCACCACAATGAGAAGCCAGAGCACCGCACTGAAGAGACGCCCCGGCTCGCCGCAACTGGAGAAAGCCCTCGCACAGCAGCGAAGACCCAGCACAGCCAGAAATAAAAAAATAAATGATTTTTAAAAAGACTCTCTCCCCATTACCATGGTCGTTTCCCCGTCAAGCTTATAACCAGATTTCTAGAAGTGGAAGAGTCAGCCTGCCCCCACCTCCTGTCTTTAGCAACAGAAGGAAACTTGAAGACAACTTCACCTAGAACCCTGATCATTTCTGAGAAAGCTGTTGCTTGCTTACGTTAACTGCCGAAGCTCCCATGACCCTGTGCAACAGAACTGAGGGCAAAACCAGCTTTCTTAAGCTCACGATGCTGCAAGTGGCCGCACTCAGCTGTCTCAACCAGTTAAGACTGCACAAACCAGTCTACAGCTTTCCAGATGATAAAGCTGATGAGATTTTTATGATAAAACGTGCCTCTCACTGAGCCCTTCTCCTCTCCTGGAAGAGAAGGGAAATGAGGCTTGGCACATCATCATCCCGTCTGGCAGAAGTCACAAGACAAGCAAATAATTATTATTTAAAACCAGAGCATCTTATAATTTATTCATGAATGCCACACATTCTGTATTAGATCTTCCACTTCAATTTAGTTGTATTCTTTGAAGCAAATTTATAAGATTTGAATTATTCAGAAACTGCTCCCAGGCCAATAGAAGAAAATACTTCAGCTCCAGAAAGGCTCACGCTGCACGAGATGGTACTGAAGTGTGAGGGCTCTGAAACCAGAACCATCCAGGCTCAAATTCTGGCTGCACAACCTCGGGCCAGTTACTTGGCTTATCTTTGCCTCAGTTTCCCCATTGGAAAAGCAAGGATGACAATAGTAGTATCTGCTTCATAGAGTTGTTTTCAGGATAAATAATATATGTAAAGGGCTTCCCTGGTAGCTCAGCTGGTAAAGCATCCTCCTGCAATGCAGGAGACCCCGATTCGATTCCAGGGTTGGGAAGATCCCCTGGAGTGCATGGCAACACACTCCAGTATTCTTGTCTGGAGAATCCCAATGGACAGAGGTGCCTGGTGGGCTACAGTCTATGGGGTTGCAAAGAGTTGGACACGACTGAGCCACTAAGCACTGCACAGCACGATATATGTAAAGTACTTTGAATTCTATTACATGCTATGTAAGGGTTTGCTACAGTTATTTCAGCATTTCAAATGGTAAATATTCTGTCCTGTTGTCCAGATAGCAAGTATCCCTCAGCTGATAGCACAATGAAAACCTTTAAGTTTCCTTGATTTTCTACCAATTTTGTGAGGAAAAGTACCATCAGAAGAAGATTGATTGCTCCAGGTATGAGGAGGAAACTTGGTTTAAGACGGGATGGTTTTGCAAAAATAAACAAATGGGACCTAATTAAACTTAAAAGCTTTTGCACAAAAAGGAAACCATAAATAAGATGAAAAGACTACCCTCGGAATGGGAGGAAATATTTGCAAACAAAGCAACTGACAAAGGGTTGACTTCCAGAATGTAAAAACAGCTCAAGGAGGTCAATTTAAAAAAAAACAAACAACCCAATCAAAAAATAGTCAGAAGACCTAAATAGACATTTCTCCAGAGAAGACATACAGACAGCCAACAAACACATGAAAAGATGTACAACATCACTAATTGTTAGATGCAAATCAGAACTATGATGAGATATCATCTCACATGGGTCAGAGTGGCCATCATCACAAAATCTGCAAACCATAAATGCTGGAGAGGGGGTGGAGAAAAGGGAACCCTCTTGATCTGTTGGTGGGAATGTAAATTGATACAGACACTGTGGAGAACGGTATGGAGGTTCCTTAAATAACTAAAAATAGAACTACCATGTGACCCAGCAATGCCCCTGCTAGGCATATACCCAAAGAAAACCATAATTCAAAAGCACACATGTCTCCCAAAGTTAATTGCAGCAATATTTACAGTAGTCAGGACATGGAAGCAACCTAAATGTCCATCAACAGAGGAATGGATAAAGAAGATGTAGTACATATATACAATGGAATATTACTCAGCCACCAAAAGTAATGGAATTAGGTTATTTATAGAGATGTGGCTAGACCTAGAGACAGTCATACAGAATGAAGTAAGTCAGAAAGAGAAAAACAAACAAATATCATGTATAGGGACTCCCTGGTGATCCAGTGGCTAAGAATACGCCTTGCAACGCGGGGGATGCAGATTTGATTCCTGGTGGTGGAACTAGGCTCCCACATGCCTCGGAACAACTAAGCCCGTGCACTACAGCTACTCAGCTCATGTGCTCTGAAGTCCATGTACCACAGCTAGAGTCTGTGCATGGACTGCAGACAAAGATACAACTGAGATCCCTGTGCCACAACAAGGACCCATCACAAATAAATAAATTAAAAAAAATTTAAACCCCACAAATATCTATATTAATGCATACATGTGAAATCTGAAGAAAATTGATATAGATGATCTTATTTCCAAAGCAGAAATAGAGACACAGACATAGAAAACAAACGTTTGAGTACTGAGTGGGAAAGGAGAGATGGGGTGAATAGGGAAATTAGGATTAACATTATGCACTATTGGTATTATGTATAAAATATATAACTAAAGAGATCCTATCTCCCATAAAACTCTACTCAGTGCTTTACTAAATGGGAAGGAAATCCAAAAAAGAGGAGATACATATATCTGTATAGCTGATTCACTTTGCTGTACAGTAGAGATGAACACGATGTAAAGCAACTAAACTCCAATAAAAACTAAAAAGAAAAAATTTAAATACTAAATTAATTGTAAAATTGTGATGTTGCTGTTAGAATTATTATTATAGCTTTCATTTTTGTTCCCTTCACCTGCATCTGTATTAAGGCAGAAAGGAAACTTTCCTATTTAGGAACTGGGTAATTTACATGATAGAAGCAATACATGCTTACTGTAGAAAGTATGGAAAATAAATGAAATTATTTTAAAAATTTATAATTTTACCTCTTAGAGAAAGCCACTCAGTTCAGTTCAGTCACTCAGTCATGTCCGACTCTTTGCGCCCCCATGGACTGCAGCATGCCAGGCCTCCCTGTCCATCACCAACTCCTGGAGTTTACTCAAACTCATGTCCATTGAGTTGGTGATGTCCATCTCATCTTCTGTTGTCCCCCTTTCCTCCCACCTTCAATCTTTCCCAGCATCAGGGTCTTTTCAAATGAGTCAGCTCTTCCCATCAGGTGGCCAAAGTATTAGAGTTTCAACTTCAACATCAGTCCTTCCAATGAATATTCAGTACTGATTTCCATTATACTCGTTCTTATTTACTCTGAAGTATCTTAATGCTTAAGGTTTTCATGTAGCTTTTATTCTCTTTTCTGGGGCAAGGTCCAAGCTGGGGAGACCTATATATGGAAAAAGTTAATTAAACTTGATTTTTTCATGTTTAATTTTATTAAGAAAATGGAATTTTTAAAATATTCAGACTTTATTGCTACTAATATATGAAGAAAACAATAAGTTAGCTATGTTTACAATGTCATTTGAGAAGAACTTTCAAATATGTGTAATTCCTAATATGCCACAATATTAAAAATGGCTTTAATTTCATATAATTTATTTCATAACCATTATGTAAATCAACAGTTTTTGAAATAAATGGCTTTTTAATGACTATAAGAGAGTAGATGATTTTGGCTTTTGTTTTCTAAAAATTTATAAGCCCCATTGATGTGAAGGTTTTTAATATCCATCTAGCCAAAAGGAACAACAGATGCCATAAGACACTGAGTTAGATATAAATTGTTGTTGTTTTAGTCACAAAGTCATATTTGACTCTTTTGTGACCCCGAGGACTGTACCCTGCCAGGCTCCTTTGTCCTTGGGTTTTTCCAGGCAAGAATCTTGGAGTGGGTTGCCATTTCCTACTCCAGGGAATCTTCCCATCCCAGGGATGGAACCCTTGTGTCCTGCATTGGAGGCAGATTCTTTACCATTGAGCCACCTGGGAAGCCCATAGACATAAATAGGAGAGTAATAAATAAAATATGGAAAACTGCAACAGTGAAACATAAGTAACTACCAGTACACTCCAGTGACGTGGATAAATCACACATGCATTATGCTGAGAGCAAGAAGTCAGCCACAAAAGGGCACATACTGCATGATTCCATTTATATGAAGTTCATGAACAGGCAAAACTAATTTGTGATTGTGGAGGTCAGAACAGTTATTTCTGAGGTGGATAGAGATTGGGAGCAGGCATGAGGGAACCTTTCAGGGTAATGGAAACTTTATATTGAGTCGGGCATGGTTACACCAGTGTATATATATGCAAAAAGTCATTAAGTTATACACGTAAGATATGTGTACCTTACCATATGTAAAATGTACTTCACTAATGAAAAATAAATAAACACAGACAATCTTGTCTCTAAAAATAACACTTTAACATTTTATATGTTTATGTTAGGGGAACCACTGACTGAAACCACCTGCCCTGGCCAGGGAAGATATTAGCTACTTGCATGAGTTATCTTGCAGCAGGAGGTCCTGGCAAAGAATGTGAAACTAACAAGCTACCACCAAACCAGAAAACGTCAAAAGGAGAGAGGAGAGTCCAGTCCATATGTCCTACCAATCTCCCAGAATCCTTCTGGCTGGAATCCATCTTGGCTGAGTGGTGCTGAGCCACTAGGAAGGAGGAGCCTGAGTCAGAGTGATTGGCCAGAGACAACCTGGAAACTAATCCCATCACCATAAAACCGGAGACCTAGCCACAAAGCAGAGCAGTCCTCCTGCTCTGAGTAAGCCACATAGAGTAAGCAGTCCTCCTTACTCTACTGCTCTCCGCCAGGCACCCCTTCTCAATAAAGTCTCTTGCTTGGTTAGCACTTTTCTCCTCAGACAATTCATTTCTGAGTGTTAGGCATGAGCCCACTCTCAGGCCCTGGAAGGGATCCCCCTCCCTTCCTGTAACATTTAGAGCCTAATTTTCCTCTTGCTTACATGCATGTTTGTGACCATGTGGTTCTTGAAAGTGTTAGTCGCTCAGTCAAATGTCAGACTCTTTGTGACGCCATGGACTGTAGGCCTACAGGCTCCTCTGTCCGTGGAATTCTCCAGGCAAGAATACTGGAGTGGGCTGCCATTCCCTTCTCCAGGGGATCTTCCAGAACCCTGGGATTGAAACCAAGTCTCCTGCATCAGAGGCAGACTCTTTACTCTCCTGAGCCACCTGAGAACATTTCAGTAAAAACTTTTTTATTTCTCACAGTATCTACTCTATTCAGATAAAACAAAATGCCTAACTTAGATTTTAGGTTAAGACAGAAATCTTTAGTCATTTGTAGTGAGTGTGAATGACAAAGAGATAGGCTATTAACTAGCAAAATCCAACTCTAAAAATACATTTAAGGGCATGGTTCTCTACTAATGACTCCCCCTGACAAAACCATTACTTGGATATCAGTGAATGAACTAAAAATAGAAGTGAGAAAAGTTTGAGCCCTTTTTGCAATGGATGGATGTTTGTGAGACTATTAAGTGAAAAGGATTCAGAAACAAGGGGATAAATGACATGCTAATTTGGGATTGAATGGAGTAACAGGACAATCTTGGAAATACAAGAATCCTGCTTAATGGGACTTGCCTATTTGCAATTCAATAAACCAACATAGTTAAATTCAAAGAGATAAAGGCTTTAAGCATTCAGAACAAAATTACAGAAATAAATTTGTTAAAGAAGACCGTATGATACACCCACTGCAGTTGAGATGAGGGTCACTGTTCCACATCTGACATCTTTAACTCTTGAGCCTTGGGGTTGGCATCCCAGGGGACACAGAATCTACTGACTGGAAGCTAAAATCAGCCTTGGAGTGGGTTCAGAGAGACTCTGTTCAGACTTGAGAAGCTAAAGCACATGTTCAAGATCTAAAATATCTTACCGCAAGGGCATTTTCAAAGACACTGGTGACTGGGGAAAAAAATACTGTATTTAAAAAAAAAATTAAAGGAGGGTGGGACGAATTGACAGTAGCATTGAAACATATATATTGCCATGTATAAAATAGACAGCTAGTGGGAAGCTGCTGTAGAACACAGGGAATTCAACCTCATGCTCTCTGACAACCAAGAGGGTGGGATGGGACTGGGGGAGTGGGAGGGAGGTTCAATAGGGAGGGGACATATATATACTTATGACTGATTCACATTGTTGTATGGCAGAAAACCAACACAATGTTGTAAAGCAATAATCCAATTAAAAAAATTTTTTTTAATTGAAGGAATGGAAACAATGAAGAAAAAGTGACATGATGGTAAGGTGCCAGGGACAGGTGTGTTTAAGCCTGTGGTCCCGGGAGCAATTAATAATAGTGCATGCTTTCTCTCTCACAGAGTCTGGATTTGAGCGATAGATCAGTGTCTGGATTTGAATGGTAAGTCACATGATCATTCTACCAAAGAGAGGAAATTAGCCAGAGGACTCTTCTGCCATTTTCAAATGGTGCAGACACATACCCCAGCCTGGCTGGCTGCCAACCGTGTCCCTGCCCTGCTGAGAGGTCCTCACCACCTCTGCCTCGCTGGGTGTTCAGGATGGCCGGAGACCCATGCTCAGCTCCTGCGCTGCTCTGGTGCCACCTACAGGCTGTCTGGGGAAAGTGCCTCTCCCTTCCCTGCCTCCACCCTTTGCACAGCCTTGAACTTGGCCAAAAGAGCGTCAGAGCATGAAAACAGGGCCTATGAGGTGGGCAGGAACCAGGAAGAGAAGCCCAGTTTATGGAATTAGAAGGGTCCAGCTGGAACCAACACAGCCAAGTTCCTCCTCTTCCTACTCACCCCTGTCCTGCCTATGTTTATGTACAGAAAGTTGAGGCCTAATTCAGAGATTTTTTTTTTTTCATTTATTTATTTTTTAAATATAAATTTATTTATTTTAATTGAAGGCTAATTACTTTACAATATTGTATTGGTTTTGCCAATACATCAACATGAATCCGCCACAGGTGTACACATGTTCCCCGTCCTGAACCCCCCTCCCTCCTCCTTCCCCATACCCTCCCTCTGGGTCATCCCAGTGCACCAACCCTGAGCATCCTGTATCATGCATCGAACCTGGACTGGCGATTCATTTCACCTATGATATTATACATGTTTCAGTGCCATTCTCCCAGATCATCCCACCCTCGCCCTCTCCCACAGAGTCCAAAAGACTGTTCTATACATCTGTTCTATACATCTCTTTTGCTATCTCACATATAGCGTTATTGTTACCATCTTTCTAAATTCCATATATATGCGTTGCTGCTGCTGCCACTGCTGCTAAGCTGCTTCAGTCGTGTCCAACTCTGTACGACCCCATAGACGGCATCTCACCAGGCTCCCCCATCCCTGGGATTCTCCAGGCAAGAACACTGGAGTGGGGTGCCATTTCCTTCTCCAACACATGAAAGTGAAAAGTGAAAGTGAAGTCACTCAGTCGTGTCCGACTCTTAGCGACCCCATGGACTGCAGCCTACCAGGCTCCTCCATCCATGGGATTTTCCAGGCAAGAGTACTGGAGTGGGGTGCCATTGCCTTCTCCAATATATGCGTTAGTATACTGTATTGGTGTTTTTCTTTCTGGCTTACTTCACTCTGTATAATAGGCTCCAGTTTCATCTACCTCATTAGAACTGATTCAAATGTATTCTTTTTAATGGCTGAGTACTACTCCATTGTGTATATGTACCACAACTTTCTTATCCATTTGTCTGCTGATGGATATCTAGGTTGCTTCCTTGTCCTGGCTATTATAAATAGTGCTGTGATGAACATTGGGGTACACATGTCTCTTCCAATTCTGATTTTCTCAGTGTGTATGCCCAGCAGTTGGCTTGCTGGGTCATATGGCAGTTCTATTTCCAGTTTTTTAAGGAATCTCCACACTGTTCTCCATGGTGGCTGTACTAGTTTGCATTCCACCAACAGTGTAAGAGGGTTCCCTTTTCTCCACACCCTTTCCAGCATTTATTGTTTGTAGACTTTTAGATAGCAGCCATTCTGACTGGCGTGAAATGGTACCTCATTGTGGTTTTGATTTGCATTTCTCTGATAGTGAGTGATGTTGAGCATCTTTTCATGTGTTTGTTAGCCATCTGTATGTCTTCTTTGGAGAAATGTCTATTTAATTCTTTGGCCCATTTTTTGATTGGGTTGTTTATTTTTCTGGAATTGAGCTGCAGGAGTTGCTTGTATATTTTTGAGATTAGTTGTTTGTCAGTTGCTTCATTTGCTATTATTTTCTCCCATTCTGAAGGCTATCTTTTCACCTTGCTTATCATTTCCTTTGTTGTGCAGAAGCTTTTAAGTTTAATTAGGTCCCATTTGTTTATTTTTGCTTTCATTTCCACTATTCTGGAAGGTGGGTCATAGAGGATCCTGCTGTGATGTATGTCGGAGAGTGTTTGCCTATGTTCTCCTCTAGGAGTTTTATAGTTTCTGGTCTTACATTTAGATCTTTAATCCATTTTGGGTTTATTTTTGTGTATGGTGTTAGAAAAGTGTTCGTTATTTTACAAATGGTTGACCGGTTTTCCCAGCACCACTTGTTAAAGAGATTGTCTTTTCTCAATTGTATATTCCTGCCTCCTTTGTCAAAGATAAGGTATCCATAGGTGCGTGGATTTATCTCTGGGCTTTCTATTTTGTTCCATTGATCTATATTTCTGTCTTTGTGCCAATACCATACTGTCTTGATGACTGTGGCTTTGTAGAAGAGCCTGAAGTCAGGCAGGTTGATTCCTCCAGTTCCATTCTGCTTTCTCAAGATTGCTTTGGCTATTCGAGGTTTTTTGTATTTCCATACAAATTGTGAAATTATTTGTTCTAGCTCTGTGAAAAATACCATTTGGTAGCTTGATAGGGATTGCATTGAATTGGGTAGTATACTTGTTTTCACTATATTGAGTCTTCCGATCCATGAACATAGTATATTTCTCCATCTATTAGTGTCCTCTTTGATTTCTTTCACCAGTGTTTTATAGTTTTCTATATATAGGTCTTTTGTTTCTTTAGGTAGATGTATTCCTAAGTATTTTATTCTTTTCGTTGCAATGGTGAATTGAATTGTTTCCTTAATTTCTCTTTCTATTTTCTTATTATTAGTGTATAGGAATGCAAGGGATTTCTGGGTGTTGATTTTATATCCTGCAACTTTACTATATTCATTGATTAGCTCTAGTAATTTTCTGGTGGAGTCTCTAAGGTTTTCTATGTAGAGGATCATGTCATCTGCAAACAGTGAGAGTTTTACTTCTTCTTTTCCAATTTGGATTTCTTTTTCTGCTCTGATTGCTGTGGCCAAAACTTCCAAAACTATGTTGAATAGTAGTGGTGAGAGTTGGCACCCTTGCCTTGTTCCTGACTTTAGGGGAAATGCTTTCAATTTTTCACCATTGAGGATAATGTTTGCTGTGGGTTTGTCATATATAGCTTTTATTATGTTGAGGTATGTTCCTTCTATTCCTGCTTTCTGGAGTTTTTATCATAAATGGATGTTGAATTTTGTCCAAGGCTTTCTCTGCATCTATTGAGATAATCATATGGCTTTTATTTTTCAATTTTTTAATATGGTGTATTACATTGATTGATTTGTGGATATTGAAGAATCCTTACATCCCTGGGATAAAGCCCACTTGGTCTTGATGTATGATCTTTTTAATGTGTTGTTGGATTCTGTTTGTTAGAATTTTGTTAAGGATTTTTACATCTATGTTTGTCAGTGATATTGGCCTGTAGTTTTCTTTTTTTGTGGCATCTTTGTCAGGTTTTGGTATTAGGGTGATGGTGGCCTCATAGAATGAGTTTGGAAGTTTACCTTCTCTGCAATTTTCTGGAAGAGTTTGAGTAGGATAGGTGTTAGCTCTTCTCTAAATTTTTGGTAGAATTCAGCTGTGAGGCCATCTGGACCTGGGCTTTTGTTTGCTGGAAGATTTCTGATTACAGTTTCAATTTCCGTGCTTGTGATGGGTCTGTTAAGATTTTATATTTCTTCCTGGTTCAGTTTTGGAAAGTTGTACTTTTCTAAGAATTTGTCCATTTCTTCCACGTTGTCCATTTTATTGGCATATAATTGTTGATAGTAGTCTCTTATGATCCTTTGTATTTCTGTGTTGTCTGTTGTGATCTCTCCATTTTCATTTCTAATTTTATTGATTTGATTTTTCTCCCTTTGTTTCTTGATGAGTCTGGCTAATGGTTTGTCAATTTTATCTATCCTCTCAAAGAACCAGCTTTTGGCTTTGTTGATTTTTGCTATGGTCTCTTTTGTTTCTTTTGCATTTATTTCTGCCCTATTTTTTAAGATTTCTTTCCTTCTACTAATCCTGGGGTTCTTCATTTCTTCCTTTTCTAGTTGCTTTAGGTGTAGAGTTAGGTTATTTATTTGACTTTTTTCTTGTTTCTTGAGGTATGCCTGTATTGCTATGAACCTTCCCCTTAGCACTGTTTTTACAGTGTCCCACAGGTTTTGGGTTGTTGTGTTTTCATTTTCATTTGTTTCTATGCATATTTTGATTTCTTTTTTGATTTCTTCTGTGATTTGTTTGTTATTCAACAGTGTGTTTTTCAGCTGCCATATGTTGGAATTTTAATAGTTTTTCTCCTGTAAATGAGACCTAATCTTACTGCATTGTGGTCAGAAAAGATGCTTGGAATGATTTCAATTTTTTTGAATTTACCAAGGCTAGATTTATGGCCCAGGATGTGATCTATCCTGGAGAAGGTTCCGTGTGCTCTTGAGAAAAAGGTGAAATTCATTGTTTTGGGGTGAAATATAGATATCAATTAGGTCTAACTGGTCTATTGTATCATTTAAAGTTTGTGTTTCCTTATTAATTTTCTATTTCGTTGATCTATCCATAGGTGTGAGTGGGGTATTAAAGTCTCCCACTATTATTGTGTTATTGTTAATTTCCCCTTTCATACTTGTTAGCATTTGTCTTACATATTGCGGTGCTCCTATGTTGGGTGCGTATATATTTATAATTGTTATATCTTCTTATTGGACTGATCCTTTGATCATTATGTAGTGTCCTTCTTTGTCTCTTTTCACAGCCTTTGTTTTAAAGTCTATTTTGTCTGATATGAGTATTGCTACTCCTGCTGTCTTTTGGTCTCTGTTTGCGTGGAATATCTTTTTCCAGCCCTTCACTTTCAGTCTGTATGTGTCCCTTGTTTTGAGGTGGGACTCTTGTAGACAACATATATAGGGGTCTTGTTTTTGTATCCATTCAGCCAGTCTTTGTCTTTTGGTTGGGGCATTCAACCCATTTATGTTTAAGGTAATTATTGATAAGTATGATCCTATTGCCATTTACTTTATTGTTTGGAGTTTGAGTTTATACACCCTTTTTGTGTTTCCTGTCTAGAGAAGATCCTTTAGCATTTGTTGGAAAGCTGGTTTGGTAGTGCTGAATTCTCTCAGCTTTTGCTTGTCTGTAAAGCTTTTGATTTCTCCTTCATATTTGAATGAGACCCTTGCTGGGTACAGTAATTTGGGCTGTAGGTTATTTTCTTCCATCACTTTAAGTATGTCCTGCCATTCCCTCCTGGCCTGAAGAGTTTCTATTGAAAGATCAGCTGTTATCCTTATGGGAATCCCCTTGTGTGTTATTTGTTGTTTTTCCCTTGCTGCTTTTAATATTTGTTCTTTGTGTTTGATCTTTGTTAATTTGATTAATATGTGTCTTGCAGTGTTTCACCTTGGGTTTATCCTGTCTGGGACTCTCTGGGTTTCTTGGACTTGGGTGATTATTTCCATCCCCATTTGGGGGAAGTTTTCAACTATTATTGCCTCAAGTATTTTCTCATGGTCTTTCTTTTTGTCTTCTTCTGGGACTCCTATGATTCGAATGTTGGGGCATTTGACATTGTCCCAGAGGTCTCTGAGATTGTCCTCATTTCTTTTAATTCGTTTTTCTTTTTTCCTCTCTAATTCATTTATTTCTCCCATTCTATCTTCTACCTCACTAATCCTATCTTTTGCCTCCATTATTCTATTTGTTTCCTCCAGAATGTTTTTGATATCATTTATTGCATTATCCATTGTATATTGACTCTTTTTTATTTCTTCTAGGTCCTTGTTAAACCTTTCTTGCACCTTCTCAATCCTTGTCGCCAGGCTATTTATCTGTGATTCCATTTTGTTTTCAAGATTTTGGATCATTTTCACTATCATTATTCAGAATTCTTTATCAGGTAGATTCCCTATCTCTGCCTCCTTTGTTTGGCTTGGTGGGCATTTATCCTGTTCATTTACCTGCTGGGTATTCCTCTGCCTCTTCATCTTGTTTATATTGCTGTGTTTGGGGTGGCCTTTCTGTATTCTGGCCGTTTGTGGAGTTCTCTTTATTGTGAAGTTTCCTTGCTGTGGGTGGGGTTGTACGGGTGGCTTGTCAAGGTTTCCTGGTTAGGGAAGCTTGTGTCGGTGTTCTGGTGGGTGGAGCTGGATTTCTTCTCTCTGGAGTGCAATGAAGTGTCCAGTAATGAGTTATAAGATGTCAATGGGTTTGGAGTGACTTTGGGCAGCCTGTATATTGAAGCTCAGGGCTATGTTCCTGTGTTGCTGGAGAATTTGTGTGGTATTTCTTGCTTTGGAACTTGTTGGCCCTTGGGTGGTGCTTGGTTTCAGTGTAGGTATGGAGGCGTTTGATGAGCTCCTGTCGATTAATGTTCCCTGGAGTCAGGAGTTCTCTGGTGTTCTCAGGATTTGGACTTAAGCCTCCTGCTTCTGGTTTTCAGTCTTATTTTTACAGTAGCCTCAAGACTTCTCAATCTATACAGCACCATTGATAAAACATCTCCTTTCAAAGACAATGGGCTGCTTTTCTGGGTGCCTGATGTCCTCTGCCAGCATTCAGAAGTTGTTTTGTAGAATTTACTCAGCGTTCAAATGTTCTTTTGATGAATTTGTAGGGGAGAAAGTGGTCTCCCCGTCCTATTCCCCTGCCATCTTAGGACCGCCCCCCTAATTCAGAGATTTGATTGGTAGGATTGTGAAGTATTTAGCTGGAGCCTTCCTGGTACTGTTCTCTCCATCCCATTTCCACATACTTCTTGCCTCCCATCTTTAACAAATATATTAGGATGGTGGAGGAGGGAGCTTAAACTTAAAAAGCTCCTCCTGTGAGCTGAGCACAGAGTGGGCACTATACATACATTACCTCCATCCTTGCAAATGGTGAGAAGTAGGTGGTTTACTCAACAGGGATATAGGATTGGAATGGGCTAGTGACTTGCCCATGGACCCTCAGCTGGATTTTGAAAGCAAGAATCATTGCCTCCAAAACTGGTACTCTTTTCAAGCCTCTGACTCGAGCATTATTTGCAAAATGCAAAGTACCCCATAGAAATCTAATATGATTCATAATAAGGCTGGACTGCAAACAAAAACAAAAAGAGTCTTTCCTTTGGGCTATAATTTTCTCAACAAACATATCACTCTGTATAACTTGGGATATCTCTTAGGAAAATGAATGCAGCATGATTATGAATGCAGTTTGTATGATAAACAATATCTGTTCCAACGTGAGATCTTGTGGATCTTAGGTACTGAAGATAAGAAACTGTTGTGTTGGACATTTTATTTCTTTATAAAATAACTGGGGGGCTCAGGGCCCTCAAATTCCTTCTTGTCTGACCAGCAAACTCTTTTCTTTGAGTAAATAGTGTTTCTCTCCTATTATGAATTGAATGGCGTGTTCCCTCCCTGTCTTCCCTAACCTTTTCATAAGTTGAAGCCCTTCAGATCCTTGAAGGTACACCCTCCCACCTCAGGACATTTGCACATACAATTCTTTCTTCCAGAAATACCTCTCCTAGAATAGTGAACTCCTGCTCAAGTCTCCTTTGATTGGGATATTGACTACCCATCCCCTCAACATAGATTTCCTACTAATACGCCCTTGTATCTCCTTATACTTTTCCAGTTAAATAAGCTTGACCAGGTGATTCATGGCCATTTCTCTCACTAGACTATAAGCTCCATGGCAGCAAGGACTGGGCTAGTTTTTGTGCACTATTGTAACTCCAGTGCTTAGCACTATATTTGGCACAAACTAGGGGCTATTTGGGAGCTTCCTGGCTGTCTCTAGTGGTAAAGAACCCACCTGCCAGTGCAGGAGATGTAAGAGACCCAGGTTCGATCCCTGGGTTGGGAAGATCCCCTGGAGAAGGGAACAGCAACCCAGTATTCTTGCCTGGGAAATCCCATGGACAGAGGACCTTGGCCAGACTACAGTCCATAGGGTTGCAAAATGTTGGACGTGATTGACACGACTTAGCTTGCATACAGGGGCCATTTGTACCAAGTACATAGGCTGTATGGGCTTGTGTCACCTGTGTACACAGGAATAGTGCTGAGGGAAAAAGGAGAAACAGAATGACTGCTTCTCCACCTGGCCCAAGTCTGCTGGGCTTGTTCAGTCTGCTATCACATATTGGGAGGTATCAGAAAAGAAGAGTGCTGTGTTCCCTTTGCATGCAAAGGAAGGGTTAAAGAGCAGAAAGTCTGCACCACTACACTGGGATCAATGTCCCTGGGGCTTTTCGGAGGAGGGCTGTGAGTCAGTGCCTCCCTGGCCTGCAACGCTGCCTCTGCAGGTGTATGGAAGGCTGTATCACGCACCCTCGCACTCAGCCAGCTAGGCCCTTCTAACCTGAGCTTGTGTCAGTTGCTGCTTTTGGCCTGCAAAAGAAGAATTCCTGTTGGCCAGCGCAGAGTGCCTAGCAAAGGCTGAGGCCAAATGCAAAGTCCGAGGAGTGTGAGAATTCTGATCGGGATGTCTGAGTGGGCTGTGGAAATGCAGGGTGGGAGGCACTGGAGAGCTCACCTAGCCCAGTTTCTCCCTGGTATGTGTCTTATCATGTGGGTAGTGGGAACTTGAATCAGAACTCCACCGCCTGCCTCCCAGGCCTGCGTTTTGCCACACAGCTGCCTGAGAGAACCTGGTATGTCATGGGTCCTTGATCAATAAACGTCTGTGGAATGAACCAAGTCCTGATTCCACAATGACAAACTGAGGTCTGGAGAGGTTCATGGCTTTTCCAAGGTCTCCTAGGCAGTCCTGACAGAGGCAGAACCAAAGCCAGTTCTCCTGAATCCAGTCCAAGTAGGGTTACCAGATAAAATATAGGACTCCCACTTAAAAGTGAATTTCAGATAGGCAACAGATAATATTTTAGGACAAATATGTCCCAATTATTTTCATTCAAAAATTATTTATTGTTGATTTGATGTTTGAATTTCACTGGACACCCTGTACTTTCATTTGCTGAATCTGGCCACCCTCTGCCTGGGGTTTGTTCCCCTTCTCTGTGAGCTGCTGTGTCCTCCTTCTATTGCACCATACTTTGGGTACAAAGAGGAATAAGACAGACCCTCTGCCCTCAAGGAACTCCCCGTCTAGTGTAAGAGATAAGAACAGAAACCTCCAAAGCTATGCAAAATCCATTTCTGAGAATTTGGGAGCCCTTGTTGGAATACGTATAGTAATAATAGTTGCTCAGTCATTTCTGACTCTTTGTGAACCTATGGACTGTGTCCATAGGATTCTCTAGGCAAGAATACTGGACTGGGTAGCCATTCCCCTCTCCAGGGGATCTTCTCAACCCAGGGACTGAACCTGGGTATCCTGCATTGCAGGCAGTTTCTTTACCTTCTGAGCCACCAGGGAAGTTATAGTCTCCCTGGAAGAGGTATAGCTTTAGAATTTAAAAGAAACCAGGATTCACAGAATAGACCAGGAAATCCAGAAACAAATCCAAATTTTCATGAGAATATACATTAGGACGTAATAAAATGGCATTTGAAATCCTCAAGGAAAGACAGGCTTATTAAATAAGTTACAGTAGAGCAATGAATTTCCTACCTGGAAAAAATTGTTAGATCATTACTGCTTTAAACCTCATATCAGAAATTAATTCCAGTTCTTATAAAGGCTTAGATGTTAATAATAAAAACTATAAACATACTAACAAATGAATAGAAAACAAAAATGGATTTTTCTATAACCTTCAGGATGATTAAGGACTTTCTAAGCATGAGACTAAAAAGAAAGTGTTACATCACTAAAAATGTTGTTTTTCTCCATTTGTCTTTTTGTCTTTTAATTTGTTTTTCTGATATCTCATAACATGTAGAATTTTTGATTTCTACACAATGAAATAGGTCAAAGTGTGGAAATACTATTTCCACTATATAAAAGTACTTGTCAACTAATGGGAAAAAGACAAGCAAAATAATAAGAAAAATGAGGCAAAGAAATGAAGTGCAATTCAGAAAAGAAGAAATACAAATGACCAATGAATATGTAAAACAACATTCAATTTTGCTAATAATTTTTTAAAATGCAAACCCAGTGTTAATTTGAGAAAATGGGCCTTTCATACACTGCTGAGAATGTAAATTGAGCCAACTTTCATAAAGGCCAATTGGCAATATCTATAAATGTCTTAAATCTGATCTATAATTTCTAGTAATTATAAAAAAATATTGTTGTATATCAGCCATGACCTAACTAAGGGATACTTGTTACAATGTAGTTGATCACATTTTAAAAACTGAAAACAATATACAGTGGTCCCTCACATCCATGAATGGTTTGTTCCAGGACCCCCACGGATACCAAAATCATGGATGTTCAAGTCCCTTCTATAAAATGAAGTGGTATTTCGATATAATCCACACACATCCTCTCCTGCATATACTTATTTCTAGATTATAATACCTAATACAATGTAAATGCATGCAGCAAATTCAAGTTATGCTTTCTGGAACTTTCTGGAATGTTTTTGAATATTTTTTTGGTCACACCCAACACATGTGAGATCCTTGTTCCCCAACCAGGGATCAAACCCACACCTGCTGCATTGGAAGCATGGAATCTTACCACTGGACTACCAGATAAGTCCATTGAATAATTTGGATCCATGGGTGTAGAACTCATGGATACAGAGGGTTGGCTGTTAATGTCCAGCAGTAAGGATTTAGCTGAATTATTAAGTAATATTCTATTTCTGCTTTGTTGACTATGCCAAAGCCTTTGACTGTGTGGATCAAAATAAACTGTGGAAAATTCTGAAAGAGATGGGAATACCAGACCACCTGACCTGCCTCTTGAAAAATCTGTATGAAGATCAGGAAGCAACAGTTAGAACTGGACATGGAAAAACAGACTTGTTCCAAATAGGAAAAGGTGTATGTCAAGGCTGTATATTGTCACCCTGCTTATTTAACTTATATGCAGAGTACATCATGAGAAACTCTGGGCTGGAAGAAGCATAAGCTGGAATCAAGATTGCCGGGAGAAATATCAATAACCTCAGACATGCAGATGACACCACCCTTATGGCAGAAAGTGAAGAGGAACTAAAAAGCCTCTTGATGAAAGTGAAAGAGGAGAGTGAAAAAGTTGTTAAAGCTCAACATTCAGAAAACGAAGATCATGGCATCTGGTCCCATCACTTCATGGCAAATAGATGGGGAAACAGTGGAAACAGTGTCAGACTTTATTTTTTTGGGCTCCAAAGTCAAATTCAGATGCTGACTGCAGCCATGAAATTAAAAGACGCTTACTCCTTGGAAGAAAAGTTATGACCAACCTAGATAGCATACTCAAAAGCAGAGACATTACTTTGCCAACAAAGGTCCATCTAGTCAAGGCTATGGTTTTTTCAGTAGTCATGTATGGATGTGAGAGTTGGACTGTGAAGAAGGCTGAGCACCGAAGAATTGATGCTTCTGAACTGTGGTGTTGGAGAAGACTCTTGAGAGTCCCTTGGACTGCAAGGAGATCCAGCCAGTCCATTCTAAAGGAGATCAGCCCTGGGTGTTCTTTGGAAGGAATAATGGTAAAGCTGAAACTCCAGTACTTTGGCCACCTCATGAGAAGAGTTGACTCATTGGAAAAGACTCTGATGCTGGGAGGGATTGGGGGCAGGAGGAGAAGGGGACGCCAGAGGATGAGATGGCTGGATGGCATCACTGACTCGATGGACATGAGTTTGAGTGAACTCCGGGAGTTGGTGATGGACAGGGAGGCCTGGCGTGCTGCGATTCATGGGGTCACAAAGAGTTGGACACGACTGAGCAACTGAACTGAACTGAACTGATTCTCATTATGAGACAGCATATGCAGAAGAGCCCCTTCTTGAAGCCATGGATCTTTCTGCCCTTAAAGGGCTTATGGTGGTGGTGGTGTTTAGTCGCTAAGTCATGTCCAACTCTTGCGACCCCATGGACTGTAGCCTGCCAGGCTCCTCTGCCCAAGGGATTCTTCTACTGGAGTGGGTTGCCGTTTCCTTCTCCAGGGAATCTTCCCAACCCAGGAATCGAACCTGAGTCTCCTGCATTGCAGGCAGATTCTTTACCAACTGAACTATGAGGGAAGCCCTTAGGACACCCCAATTTCAACTGCATTCCCCAAGTTTGTAACAAGGTATAAACAGTATATCTTATAAAAATAAGTATTTATTTCATTTTAAGCATTAAATGCAAAATTTTCTTTTCTGGAAGATGCAGGCCAGTGAGCTAGAAGTATAATACCTTATAATAGAATGGATCTATAAACATAGTTACTGCCAAGTGGCTTGAGAAAATTTTATCCTCCTAAAAGGATTATATATCCTACACACAGAAATAACATTTCACCATACCTATCCATAATCTCCTTTGCTTACCCAGGACTTGGAATCATCAAAATGAAATATACTTTTACCTGAGTTCTTAAAAATCCACAAGTGACTGGCTTGACTCTGTGTTACCTGGGGGTGATCCTGAGTGGGAGTCAGAAAGGAAGGGCCAGGCTCTCAGAGCTGACCTCTCTGGGTTCAAATGGAACAGCCAACATCTCCTATTGAGGCCAACTTAGACAAATTGCTTACTGTGTCTGAGCCCCCATGTTCTCATCCATGAAACGGGTCTAAATTGCCCAGATTTGTTG
The DNA here is from genome assembly GCF_029407905.1 of Bubalus kerabau. NCBI lineage: Eukaryota > Metazoa > Chordata > Mammalia > Artiodactyla > Bovidae > Bubalus > Bubalus kerabau. The sequence goes on from NC_073642.1 coordinate 31,697,877, forward strand.
AGAGGATTAAAAGAGCAAATCTCTACTGGCAATAGCACCATGCCAGGTTCCATGCTGATTCCAACCCCCCTGCCCGTATCAACTTCACCCTCCAATTTTGAGATCCCTCAATTTCATTTACTGACCTGGTGAGGCTAGCCTTCAGATGTGAGTTTCTCTGCTGTCTTTGATACATCCTTTTCCCAGGACACCAAGCAAGGCCCACTGGTTAGGAAAAAGGAGACAAAGAGTCTTGTTCCAGAGGCAGAAGCTGTGAGCTCTGACTTTGGGCTTTGACTCCCTGTGTGGCCTGAGGCCAGCTCGTGTCTGATCCATGCTCCACTTTCTCCGGTCTGAGATGAGACACTTGGACCACGTATCTCCAAAGCCTTTCCTGTGGTCTTAAGATGAAGTGTTCACTTCTCAACTAGAAGAGGGTCTGGCAAAAGCATGTGAAGTGTAATTCAAATCTAGCAGCTTGTGGGCTTCCCTGGTGGTCCAGGGGCTAAGACTCTGTGCTCCCAATGCAGGGCGCCTGGGTTTGACTCCTGGGCAGGACACTAGATCCCACATGCCGCAACTAAGAGTTTGCATGTTGCGGTTGAAGATCCTGCATGCCACAACAAAGACCTGATGCAGCCAAATAAATAAATAACAAAGCAACAACAACAAATGTAGCAGCTTGGCCGAGGTTGTGAAAGGTCCTTACGTGATTGAAGGGAAGGTGATCATGCCCTGCCTGCTCGGATGTCCCTTTCAAAGGAATGAGACCTCCATGCTACCATTTTATGGTGCTTCAAAGGGAAAGGCCCTCAGCCACTGCCTGTCTTTCTCCTGTTTACCTGTTCCTACAATTTCACCTCTATTTCCTTTGCCCAACAATTTGAAGTTTGTAGGTTTTCTTAGAGAAGCAATGCTCTGGTCATTCATGGGGGTGAGGTGGAGTAAGGGAGGGGGAATCATCCCCATGCCATGAAGGGAACCTGCTCCACAGTGACAAGACAGCCTTAGAGGGACCATGTCCCTGCTGAGTGATGTGATGGGTTACCTCTGCCCCAGACCTGGCACTGTTGTTTGTGATGATTTGGCTTGGGGAGATGCCAACGGAACATCATGAAGCTTGAGAAGATGCTTTCTTCTCCGTGGAAAGCCTTGCCAAAAGCAGCAGTTACACGGAAAGGACAGGGAGCCAGAGAGGCCTGCAAGTCCCAGAAGGAGAGCTCTCTGTGGATGGGGCTGTAAAATGAGGGCTGGATTCAGCTCATAACAGCAACAAAGTTTGGGATTCTTGTGATGACAATGTCAGAGCCCTAAAGGAAAGGATGACTCAGGGTAGTGGAAAAACCTCTGGACTTGTTACGTGACCCTGGCCACTCACTTCCTTTGCTTATTTTTCCATCTGTACAAGCAGAGGATTGGACTAGGTCAAAGATGCCAAATAGGTTTCATCTCATGCAGAATGCGGTGTTAGAAGAGATTCTGAGGTAGACCAGGCTTAAGGGGAAGGTGTCCTGTGATTGATTAGCAATGTCTGCCATGGGCAGGAGTTTGAGAACTTGTGGTATATGTGCCAACTATTTGCCATTTCTAGACGAGATAATCTTTAAAGTTACTTTCAGTTCTAAAATCATGTTGTTATACCCTGGGATATAAACAGACCTGGACAAAACCTTGTTAAAGCAGCATTCTATAACAAATTTGGGTCAGAATAAGTCAATTATCAAATGTTTATGGATTAATCATATAGAAAAATTAGAAGCACTGACTGGACAACTTGAAACCAAATTCTCACCAGGGTTAATTAATAAATTAGCATCCTATTGACTTGTTTTAAAAGTTAGCTTCCTAAAAGGGCAAGTTTCCCACCTTGTTTGCCTGTTTTGGGTGCCAGAGTTTTGACTGAGATTGCCAAATGGGGGTCTGCCTGGTTAAGGCTTCTACCTGCAGTCATACCCGGCAAGGTTCTTTAATTCAAGACTTTATAAAAATGACAAGAGGAATATGTTAGTGGGGGGGGGGAGTTTAAACTCTTATTGTAAAATATTTTTTAAAGTTTATAATTTCCTATGTAGAACCTTGAGGACAACTGTTTCTGTACCTCAATTGTAGAGAATAGAATTGATCTAATTCCTGGTTGATGACATTCTCTCATTATTGGTGCTTACAGGAGCATTGTTTTATGTTTGTTTATTTTTAAAATATAATTAGTGTTCTTTTTTAAGGGGATTTACTCCTCAAAATGAAAGTTAGGACCTTGTCAGCAACATTGACATATGTACATGGTACTTCTCCACGCCTCAGTCTTTCCATCACATCCACTCCCCCAGTCCCCACCCTAGATAACCACTTTCCTGAATCTCATGCTCCTTTGACTTCCTCTTGCTTGTTTGTTTATCTGTGTTAAAATACACATAATGTAAAAGTTACCATCTTAATCACTTCTAAGTGGACAGTTCAGTTGTGGTAAGTATGTTCACATCATTTTGCAATGAGTCTCCAGAACACCTTTTATCTTGAAAAATAGAAACTCTGTACTCATTTAACAACAACCCCCTATTCCTTCCTCTCCACAGCCCCAGACAACCACCCTTCTACTTCTGTCTACAAATTTGACTGCCCTAGGTACTGCATTCAAGTGGAATCATACATCTTTGTGATGGCTTAGCACTGTGTTCTCAAGGTGCATCCATGTTATAGCATGTGTCAGAATTTCTTTCCCTTTTTAAGGCTAAATAATTTTCCATTGTCTGATTATACCATTTGTTTATCCATTCATCTGTTAATAGACATTTCTTATACCTTTTGGTTGTGAATAATGCTACTCTGAATATGAGTATGCCAATATCTCCTCCCCTTGAATTGTTTTTGCTCTAGCTTCATTTTAACTTACATAGTCCTGAAGTATATATACATAATTTATTTGTAGTTGTTTTCCAGATTATATAAAGTATGCCATATATATCCTTGTGGGATTTTTTTCGGTTTATATTATATTGCTGAGATTCATATAAACAACGTTTGTAGCTGGTTCATCATTTTGACTGTTACTTGACAACACCACAGGATTCAGAGCTTGAAATCTCTTATGTGTTGCTTGCTGGGCATGTCAATTGATACAACCGCTTTGGAAAATAGTTTCTATCTCATAAAGTTGAATATTCCCATGCCTTAAAACCCATCAATGCCACTCTATGTCCTAGAGAAATTCTTGCCCATGTAAAATAGGAGACTTGTATAAGGACGATTCCTAACACTTCTGTTCATGATAGCAAAAACCTACTGCCCATCAACCGAAGAGTCAATGAATAAACTGTGGTTCAGTGTTGACATTTTTCTTTCTCTTTGAGTTCCTGTAGCCATGTTATGCAAGTGGCTGACCTGTGGTTAGCCTGGGGAGAGGGAAGATTCTTGTAGCAACAGAGGCTGTGTCCTGAACAGCCCTAGGGCAACCGTCTCGGCTCCGAGCAAGAGTAAAGAGGATGAAGGGCCTCACTGAGCAAACGCCAACGGGCTCTGGGGTTGTAGATGGGAGAGGTTCACACCTCTAAGAAATAGCCATCATCTACATCTATCTTTTCAAATGCTTCTGCCATTGGGCTCCCCTAAAACACTGGAAAGTATTGGGGATATCATTTATCAAGGAAGTACCATATGCCCAATAATGTACTAAGCTCATCACTTGTTATTTCATTTAATTCTTACTCTATGAGAGTGACCCGTGGCGACTTTATACATACACCTACTATTCTCACCTCCAGTCTCAAGTGAGAGACCCAAGACTCAGCATAGTCAAGCAACTTCACGAAGGCCACGTGGCTGGAGACTGGCTGAGCCAGGGTGAAATGCTGGGACTCCTAAGCTGGTGCTCTAGGAAGAAAGAGCAATCTGAGGGTTCACGCCAGCCACCTCCAGACAAATCTTTCTTTAGATGTTCTAAACACTCAACCCGAGGGACTTCCCTGGTGGTCTAGTAGCTGACACTCTGAGCTTCCAGTGTGGGGGGCCTGGGTTCGATTTCTGGTCAGGGAACTAGGTCCCAGATGCTGCACCTAAAAGATCCCTCATGCCACAACTAAGACCTGGCACAGCCAAATAAATAAGTAAATTAATTAATTAATTAAAAAAAGCAACCCTAGATCCACTTTTCATAAAGTGAATGAAATGAGCAGCCTCTTCATTCTAGAGGGGAAAAAAAAAAGTTCACTAAGTTCTAGGGCATCCTGTTCCCATCCCACGTAAGGCAAATGCTGGAACAGCTCCCACACCAAAAGAACCCTTTACAGTTGTCTCTGGGAGTGCAGTACATCTGCAGATGGAAAGATTCTCTGAGGTATGCTGAAGGGTCAGGCAACACCCTCAGTCACAGGTCTGGCTTTGAAGGCATCTCTGTGGGAGTCTGCTTGACTTTCCACCAAGTTAATTTCTTGTTTGTGGTCAAGGAAGCCCCAAGGAGAAGGGAGCATGGGTGTGCAGAGTTCTGGTGTGAAGTCTCTTGCTCTGGGCACAGTTTTCTCCCCTAGTCTCAAGGGATTCAACCATGTCCCCCAGCTCCCTCTTTCAACCAGATGTCACCCCTGTGCTCCTCTTCCTTAGATAGCCTAGGGCTGCTGGTGGTCCCTCAGGATCTGCTGCCTCAGGCTTGGCATAGTTTTCTCTCCGTAACTCCATCTATAGGCCCAGAGGATGACTGGCTCTGTCCTAACATGGTACTGCACCTCATTTCCTTTTCCTGACCCTCAGTGATCCCTAGCCAAGTTGTTTATATTTCTGATCTCATCATCATTTCTCACTCTTCCCATAATTGGATTGCTCACTCTAGCCAATTAAAGCACACTGCTCTTCTCAACACAGATAGCTCTAGGCACAAGGCTGGTGCTCAAAAAATGGGGCATTATGTCAGTTTCGTTGATCAGTAGAAGTAATGGCTCAACTGTAAGGAAAACTTGATGTTGCCAGTGCCTCTGAGTTCAGGAGCCTCACTAGACTAAGAACTCTTGAGCTGAAACACACGTGTGCCCCTCCTAGCTTGGCTGTGCAGCTTGAGCAATTTCCTGCCTTGTTGATGCAAGTGTAGTTGGGATGATAATAACCATGGCTAGTGATGGTTGGGGCTTTCCAGGGGGCACTAGTGGTAAAGAACCCGCCCGCCAATGCAGGAGATGTAAGAACCCACAGGTTCAACCCCTGGGTTGGGAAGATCCCCTGGAGGAGGGCATGGCAACCCACTCCAGTGTTCTAGCCTGGAGAATCCCATGGACAGAGGAGCCTGGCAGGCTATAGTCCACAGGGTCGCAGACTTGGACACGACTGAAGCAAATAAGCACACACCCAGTGATGATTGAGGACTTATCCTGAGTCAGGCAGTGTACTAAAAGTTTTCACATAGACTCTTTCATTTAATCATTTCTATTCTTCAGGTCAAGAAACTGAAGCTTAAAGCTGTTAAGTATTTTACAGCTAGCCATGGCTGAGTCAGGATTCAAGCCCAGCAGTCTAACTCCAGGATCCTATGCCCTTAGTGATGGTAATATCCAGAGTCAGCAACCCAAAGTTAATGTGCACGTATTTTCAATTATATGTTAAGAGGGTGACTTTGTGTTTGGGGGCATTTCACTTACAAAATCCATTGAGCTAGATATTAACTGAGGATGCATAAAAACTAATGAACTCTGAAAAACATAAAACATGAGCAACATGACATCACTGCAAGAGACATAACAGCAAATTGCTTTCTTGTGAATATAGTTTGCTGACTGACCATAAGGTAATAATCAGCCTGAATTCAGCAGTGCCCTGTTCCTTTGGGACAGAGAGAGACACACAGACACACACAAACACATACATTGAATGGCTTGTTTGTGCCACTGATAGGAACCCAGGAACTACTCTGCATTAGCAGATGATGAAGTACTTTGGAAGCAACACAGATCAGCTGAAAAAGCAAGTACTGACAGTCAGAGATCAGAAGTTAACATAAGATAGCTATCAATTACCAAAATTCCAGAATGGGAAGGAATGTGGGGAAGACAGCAAATTTGTATCAGGCTGTGCAAAAAGACAAAAGGGGAGCCCCTGGAAGAAGGATAGTCAGTTTTCACAGGAGCCCCATGGATTGGTGACTTGATCAGGGCCATAGGATTGGGCTGGGACGTGAGTCTGTGTCTCCCATCTCTTGCCATTACAAGTTGGTTTTTTGCCATTACATCATAAGCCAAGATGCAAAATGGAAATGGGACAAGCTCAGCCAGGACCGATAAGAGGTTTGTGCATCTCAGGGATGTGGGCAAGGACAAATAAGGTACTGAGGAGTAGCTGGTTTGGAAGAGGGTAGCCAGGGCTTTTACACTCACCAGGGTCTCCATTCAGGAAACATGGAAGGCAGATGCCAGCTTTAAAACCCCCTGCCCCAACCTTGGCCCTAGTTGCCCAACTCTGGCTTGCTCCCCTGCCCCAAGGTGGTGGTTAAGAGCACTGATGCTGGAGCTAGATGGCTTGGGTTCAAAGTCTAGCTCTTTTTATTTACTAAGTGTGATTTCAGGCCATTCCCCAAACTCCCTGTGCCTCAGTTTCTTCATCTATAATGAGGGAGTAATAGCAGCATCTTTTTGGCAGTGTTGCTGGGAGTATTAAATTAAAACACATATTAAGAGCTTAGAACAGTGTGTGGCATCAAACTAGCCCTCTCTCAGGCTTCAGTTCAGTTCAGTCGCTCAGTCGTGTCCGACTCTTTGCGACCCCATGAATTGCAGCTCGCCAGGCCTCCCTGTCCATCACCAACTCCCGGAGTTCACTCAAACTCACGTCTATCTGAGCTATTACTATTACTATTATTATCTCTGATCCTTCCTGAATGCAGACTCTGAGGCTTCCTGCTTTTCCCCTTTTCAAATTCAAGACCTTCTCAGTCATTCCTTCTTCAGTATAACCTTTCCACTTGGTCTGTTTCAGGATAAAGTCACATTCCTTGCCCAAGAATGATCTGACTAGGCTCACCGCTTCTGCTTCACCCGCTTTGTTCCTTGTTCCTGTCATTCAGCATATATGCCTTTCAACAGGCTGTTCCCTTTGTGGTACCTTTACCCTCACTCCTCTCGGCCCTGTCTCCTGGCTAACTACTGTTCTCTCTCATTCTTCAGCTCACATATCACATGCCCTAGGAAGCCACTCCAGACCTGACTACCTCTGGTCCCACATGAATGCCCAGGCTGGTTAGATGTGCCCTGAATCAGACGTATGCTCCCAGAGGACTCTGGTTTTCCTTCCATCCTGGCACTGATTACCCTGCCTTGTGATTGTCTCTTTGCCTCAGTTCAGTCTCAGTCATGTCTGACTCTTCGCGACCCCATGGACTGCAGTACGCCAGGCTTCCCTGTCCATCACCAACTCCCTGAGCTTACTCAAACTCATGTCCATCGAGTCGGTGATGCCATCCAACCAACTCATCCTCTGCCTTCAATCTTTCCCAGCATCAGGTCTTATCCAATTATTAAGTTCTTCGCATCAGGTGGCCAAAGTATTGGCCAAAGTCTCTTTGCCTGTTACCCTACAAAGCCAATACACACCCTGGGACACAGACTGTGTCTCTGTCCACACCCTTCCCTCACAAATGTACTTCCTCTGTCCTCCAGCCTGCCCTCTGCCCTGGAGACTGACCTCAAAGGATGGCTTCCATAGGTTTCCTTGCCCTCTGGCTTCTGGTTGGTTTGGGTCAACTGGGAGAGGCCCCAGCAGGATTGGAGGGTGGGGAGTGAGGTCCTGGCATTTGTGCCTGACTCCTTCCCTAGGGGATAGACTAAGGCTGGCCATGTCCCTCACTGAATTTCCTAGCCGCCCTTCTGGCTTTCTTCTTCCTCTTCAGACTATCTGGGATGAAGGGTCAGCTTGTTTTATCTTATTTTCAATTGAGTGCAGAATGACTTTTTATGAAATACAATTAAAATGAATTATTCAATATTTAAAAGGTAATTATTTGGAAAAGTAAAACATGATTTATAAAATATAAGACCAGATTTTTATAACTAGATTTGAAGTCAAAAGTTATATTCAAAAGAAATATAATCAGAAAAAACATAACTGAGGAAAAACAAAAGAATGATAAAAACTAAACATGTTGCTCATTGAAAGTTTGCATGTAAGTGTTTAATGTAAAGAATTGTGGCTGATTCATGTTGATGTATGGCAGAAACCAACACAATATTGTAAAGCAATTCTTTTTCAATTAAAAATAAATAAATTAAAATGTTAAAGAGCTGCCACATACATAAATTCTTGCCATTCTACAATGGTGTCTAAACTCCAAATTAGGAAGGATGTAGTATTGCCCATGTCAAGTGCTTTTAGCATACCTTGAAAGAACAATGTGCATATCAATTTTAAGTTTTTAATGTGACAAACATCTTGTTTTATGCTTGTTAATTTATCTAGTGTAGGTTGGATCAACAACACTGATACCAACAGGATGTGATGTATATGTAAATGGTTTTAATGTTTTTTAAAAATTACACTTTAGAAGAATTAGTCTCAAAAAGGTATGTTGACAGGAATAGAAGGAATTTTAAGCAATTTCAGAACACTCAGACTATTTTTTTTTAACTTCGATACAAAATGAGGCAAGTGATGCTATGTTTCAAAAGTCATTTCTCGTCCTTTATTAATTGCCATCATGAGGGACTTCCCTGGTGGTCCAGTGCTTAAGAATCTGCCTTCCAATGAAAGGGACACAGGTTCGATCCCTGGTCGGGGAACTAAGACAACTAAGCCTGGTTGCCACAACTGCTGAGCCCACGGGCTAAGCTTGTGTGCCACAGCAGAAGACCCTGCACACCACAACTTAAGATCCAATGCAGCTAAAAATGAAATAAATATTTGAAAAGAATTTTTTAAAAGAGAGCCAACACGAGCAATTTATCTCATAGAGTTACAGTTCTGGATCTACTCATTTCCTACACATGGAGCTTCTTTTAAGGAAAAATACAATTGAAAATGCTCTATCAAATTTTAAAGCATTTGGTGCTAACTTTTCACAGATATGCAATATCAGGATTTTCACCAGCTTTATGGATAATTGTTAAGTTTTGAAAAACGCTATTCCAATTTGTAGAAACACCGTTCTTTCAAGCTTCTATTCCTTCCTTGTATGAAAGTATGAGAATCATTAGAAATTCTCAATGTATCAAACACAGAAAACCAGGTCTGTCTGTCTGTCCAATGGATAACCTGAAAAAGTTGGGTTCAAAGTGGCTTCTTATTTTGCAGAAACAGTAAGAGTTTGATTCTATAGTTCAGACATTCTTCTGAATCCTCCACAACTACACCATTACACAGTACTATTTTGTTAATAGTAATAGACCTTCTCCTAAAATTCTCTGAATCTAAGATAGCCATCTGATTTCTCTCCAGAAATATTTTCTGACACAAGCTCCTAGTAACAGTCTGCCCATATTTCCTAAACAAGTAACAAGATACTGCTCTGAAGAAATAAGATAGAATTTTGCAGGAAGTTCAGAAAAGGAGCGAGGCAAAGCCACACCATGAACGCGTGTCTCTTCCTGAGATGGGTGTTTTCCCTTCTAGATCTGGAGTCCTAGACCAGAGCCACCACTAGCAATTAGGAAAAGGCACAGGCCCTGCAGAAAGGAACAGCTACCCTCTCCAGTATTCTTGCCTGGAGAATCCCATGAACAGAGGAGCCTGGTGTGCTACAGTTCATGGGGTTGCAAAGAGCCAGACACAACTGAGTGACTAACACTTTCGCGGGCTCTGGAAGCAAGTGCCCCTAAAGCCCAGGGTTTGAAGCATTGAGTGTGAACTGACTTTCAACTTCCTAAACCAGGTAACTTGTGCTTGAACAAACCATACAATCTTTTTAAAAAATTTTTATTCGATTAATTAATTAATTAATTGTTTTTGGCTACACTTGGTCTTCATTGCTGTGCACAGGCTTTCTCTAGCTATGGCTCACAGGCTCTGGAGTGCCAGCTCAGTATTTATAGCACACCAGCTTAGTTGCTCCATGGCATGTGGGATCTTCCTGGACCAGGGATTGAACCCGAGTCCCCTGCATTGGCAGGCAGATTCTTAACCACTGGACTACCAGGGAAGCCCAAAATGTACAAACTTCATACAACTGGTCTACTTTATGCTGAGCAAGTTGGCAGGTCACTCCATCTTAGAAATGTGACCGATGAAGTATGATTCTCTGAGGAAGCCTATTACAGCTCAGATTTTGTAGAAATGTGATATTTTTGTTTGCAGGGTGATCGTTTTCACACATTTCCTCCTTAGCTTCCTGAATGTGGGAGGAGAGCCCCGACTGGCAACGTTCAAATAGGTGTGTTATAATGCAATTGGGCCACAGAATCTCTGGGGGCAAATGCATCTTGCAGTTCTGGATATAATTGCTTTTCTCCTGAGAGGTCTTTAAAACCCCAAACTGCAGGGGTTGTGACTGAGAGTAGCCTGGGGGAGGGAGGTCAGGGTGTTCTGAACCTGCTCTTTCTGGAGGGAGCTAGGCACCTCTCACACAGAGAGGGCACTGACCCCTGGGGTGAGCTGGGTGGGGCGGGGGTGTGGGGAGTGGGTGGGTGGGAGTGCAGAGAAGGAATAATACAAGGAGTAGGGTGGGGAAACCAGACAGCTTGTCAGTATCTTGTGATTCAGGCCTTCCTGTTGTAGAGAAGTGATTCTGTTTGACATGAATTCCCAGAATGCCTGACACACCCACTGCAAGCGGGCCCAAACCCATCCCAGAGCGCTTGCTGTGAATGAGCCCGGGGTTTGTGCTGCTTCTGCCCTCAGCACGGGCCCCCACTCCCCGCTGAGCAGACCTTCCCACGTGGGAGTGCGAAGTGCAAGTGGAAGAGCTACGCGTATTGGAAAGTTTGGGTATTTGTACTAAACTGGCTCTAATTCTCAAGCCCGAGAAGGAAAGTTGTTTTCAGGGGAGTCAGTTTCCTGTCTTTGCCAGAAGCCTGACACACCTTAACTTCTCTTATTTCTTAATCTGCCAAACAGATGGGTCAACTGTCAGTTCGGTGGTGATGACAGGGATACTTACTCTGTAATCAAACCAAGAGTGGCGAGATGGGGAGGACCTGGGAAAGGTGAATCGGGAAACCCGGGCAAAGATGTTGCGCTTCCTTTCCAGAACTGTAGTCATAATGACACCCTTTCACATGGCCACTGGCATCACCACTAGGAAAGTACTACCGCATTTGGAAACCGAAGAAATCTCTGAGACCATTCACTGTCTCTTTGTTTTAAAGATGAAGACACTGAAGCTGAATGACATTTATAATTGCTGAAAACTACCTGGGAAATGATGAAACCACGATTAGAACCCAGGTCTCATGGCTCTTAGTACAGTGTGATTTCTCCTAAGCTATGTTATCTCTCAGAATAGCTTTCTTATCACTAACTCATTTATTCATCAAACATGTACTGAGTAGTACTATATGCCTGCGTGTGTGCGCGTCGCTTGAGTTGTGTCCAACTCTATGTAACCCTATGGAATGTAGTCTACCAGGCTCCTCTGTCCAATGGGACTCTCCAGGCAAGAATACCGCAGTGGGTTTTCATGCCCTTCTCCAGGGCATCTTCCCAACCCAGGGATCCAAGCTGCATCTCTTATGTCTCCTGCACTGGCTGGCGGGTTCTTTACCACTAGCACCACCTGGGAAGCCCCACCATATGACTAACACTGTGGTGTATGTGCTGCTGCTGCTGCTGCTGAGTCGCTTCAGTCGCGTCCGACTCTGTGTGACCCCATAGACGGCAGCCCACCAGGCTCCCCCGTCCCTGGGGTTCTCCAGGCAACAACACTGGAGTGGGTTGCCATTTCCTTCTCCAATGCATGAAAGTGAAAAGTGAAAGTGTCCGACTCCTAGCGACCCCATGGGCTGTAGCCCACCAGCCTCCTCCGTCCATGGGATTTTCCAGGCAAGAGTACTGGAGTGGGGTGGTATATGTGCTAGGATGGGTGAATGACATGTGCTTGGACTATAGCAATGAATAAGACAGACATTCTCCTCATGGACTTTAAGTATACTAAGAAGACATATTAAACAAATGATTATATAAATAAACAATTATAAAGGTGATAAACACCAAGGAGAATTAGAGGGTACTATCAGAGTTCAGGAAAGCAGGACTTACCTAGCCCAGGTGTCAGTGACAGTAGTTAAATCAGGGAAGGCTTTCCTGAGGGAGTGACATTTAAGCTGAAATTTGAAGGATAAGTAGAAAGATAGTTAGGTGAAGGACCCAGGAGATGGGAAGAGAAACCTGGGCAGAAAGAAAGACATGTACAAAGGTCCTGAGGCAGGACAAAGATGCAACTCTGAAATAACTGAAAACAGATCCATGGATGGCCTAGTACATAAATGATGAGAAGGAAAGGACTGTAAATGGTTTAGGAAGGTAGGCACTCTCTGACTTCAAGCCATGGACAAGAGTCTGGACTTTATCCTAAAAGTAACGGGAAACCAGTGAGGGGTTTTAAAGCTAGCAGTGTTATGATCAGATTTTTAAAAGATAACTAAGAAGATTGTGAAAGTGTGGAGAAGGCAATGGCACCCTACTCCAGCACTCTTGCCTGGAAAACCCCATGGACGGAGGAGCCTGGTGGGCTGCAGTCCATGGGGTCACGAAAAGTCGAACACGACTGAGCGACTTCACTTAGCGACTTCACTTTCACTTTTCACTTTCATGCACTGGAGAAGGAAATGGCAACCCACTCCAGTGTTCTTGCCTGGAGAATCCCAGGGACGGGGGACCCTGGTGGGCTGCCGTCTATGGGGTCGCACAGAGTCGGACCTAACTGAAGTGACTTAGCAGCAGCAGCAGCAGCAAGAAGATGCACTGGTGGGGAGCAAAAGTGAATGCAAGCAGGGACTTCTCTGGTGATCTGGTGGCTAAGACTGTGCTCCCAATACAGGGTGTCTGATCCCGGTTCAATCCCTGGCAGGGAACTAGATTCCACATGCCACAACTAAGAGTTCATATGCTGCAACTAAGCGTCTCATTGCAGCAACTACAGATCCCATATGCTGCAACAAAGATTGAAGAGCCTGCGTGCTGTAACTAAGACTCAGCACAGCCAAATAAATAAATTTTTTTAAAAAGTGGATGCAGGGAGTTATTTAGGAGGCTATTGCAACAGCTCAAGTGAGAGAAGATGATGGCCTTGGACCAGGGCAGGTGTAGTGGAGAGAAGTGAAGACATTCAAAGGTATTGAGGAAGTACACCCAATGAACTTGATACTAAATGGATATGAAAAATGAGGAAGACAGGAGGTGTCAACAGTCACTCTCAGGTGTTCCCATGAAACGGGGGGAGGGATGGTGGTACATTCATGGAACTAGAGAACACAGCAGGCTCCAGGGAAAGACCCAGAGATTGGGTGTGTTAAGTCAGAGCGACCGAGGAGACAAAAGGGAGGTGATACTGAGAAGACAATCAAATATATAAAACTGCAGAGCAGACAAGAGACCTGCCCTGGAAATAGAATTTAGGGATAATGTCATGGAGACTGTAATTGAAGCCATGGAGGAGACCATTTAGGAAGAAAGAAGAAGACAAGAAGAAAAGAGACAAATAAAGGTAACAACCAAAGGGTTTATTCCATTGCAAGAAATGACATACACCTAAGAATATTTAACACCTTTGTTTTTAAGATTCTTGCTGATTATTAAGCTATTGTTTCTCTGTTTCAAATCCACCCTTCTACATATTCTGCTTGGGGCACTGCAACTACAGAATACATTCCTCTTTTGCCTACAGGGTGGTAGGAGTTGCTTGAAGGCATCAGAAAGGCTGGAGAAGGGAGAAGAGATCTGTGCTTTCCTTGCTTCCTGCTCCTGTCAGCATCCCCCTCAGCAAGTCCTTCATCCTGGTGGAGGCAGTTGTCTCGAGGAGCAGCAAGCAGTTCCATATGCAGTACTTACACATTCTCAGACCCAGTCTCACACATCCTCTCAGAGACATCAGCCTCACTGCCCTCAAACCCCAATATCTTCATCACTGTGCTTGCCTGAAGATCATTTTCCCTGAGCCTGGCCTCCTCATCATGTTACTTATTTGTTAGTAGCTAAGAATGTGGGAGAAACTTGGTCAAGGGCCTGTACCCTAGCTGCAAGGGAGTCTGGACATGTAAGTTCTGACTCCTACACTGAGGAGGTGGGATTCATAATGTGGGACCTGAGAAATGCAAAACATGGCTTCTAGCAGTCTAAGGCTGGGACAATCCAGCTCCCTTCCAAGCACCTGTTTGAAAAAGCTCAGGGCTATCGAAGGAATTTATGGTCTGTTCTAGCCAACACCTGACAAAAGACCTCTGATCTCTGCATAGAGCATTTATCAGAGAGGACATGCTATTGTGAATCCTTTTCCTGTCCCTTTGAGATGTTTATAAATCTGCTACAAGTCAGGAGTATCTTTTTCAAGAATGTTTTTATCATCAAGAGGGATAGTTCCTTGAGACTTCCCTGGTAGTCCAGTGACTAAGACTCCAAGCTCTCAATGCAGGGGACCCAGTTCCATACCTGGTCAGGAAACTAGACCCCACATGCTGCAAATAAGAGTTCGTGTGTTACCACTAAAACATCCCACATGCTACAACTAAACATCTTACATGCCGCAAGGAAGACTGAAGAACCCGTGTGCTGTGACTAGGACCCAACACAGTCAAATAAATAAATACATATTTTAAAAGAATGAAATAAAGAGGATTAGGGTCTCTGTGTTCACGCTGGATTTAGAAAATGCAGAGGAACCAGAGATCAAGTTGCCAACATCTGCTGGATCATCAAAAAAGCAAGAGAGTTCCAGAAAAACATCTACTCCTGCTTTATTGACTATGCCAAAGCCTTTGACCATATGGATCACAGCAAACTGTGGAAAATTCTTAAAGAGCTGGGAATACCAGACCACCTGACCTGCCTCCTGAGAAATCTGTATGCAGGTCAAGAAGCAACAGAACTGGACATGAAACAACAGACTGGTTCCAAATTGGGAAAGGAGTACGTCAAGGCTGTATATTGTCACCCTGCTTATTTAACTTATATATAGAGTACATCATGAGAAATGCTGGGCTGGATGAAGCACAAGCTGGAATCAAGATTGCCGGGAGAAATATCAATAACCTCAGATATGCAGATGACACCACCCTTATGCAGAAAACTGAAGAAATAAAGAGCCTCTTGATGAAAGTGAAAGAGGAGAGTGAAAAAGTTGGCTTAAAACTCAATATTCAGAAAACTAAGATCATGGCATCCAGTCTCATCACTTTATGGCAAATAGATGGGGAAACAGTGGAAACAGTGACAGACTTTATTTTCTGGGGCTCCAAAATCATTGCAGATGGTAACTGCATCCATGAAATTAAAAGATGCTTGCTCCTCGGAAGAAAAGCTATGACCTAGACAGCATATTAAAAAGCAGAGACATTACTTTGCTGACAACAGTCCGTCTAGTCAAAGCTATGGTTTTTCCAGTGGTTATGTGCGGATGTGAGAGTTGGACTGTGAAGAAAGCTGAGCGCCGAAGACTTGATGCTTTTGAACTGTGGTGTTGGAGGAGACTCTTGAGAGTCCCTTGGATAGCAAGGAGATCCAACCAGTCCATCCTAAAGGAAATAAGTCCTGAATATTCATTGGAAGGGCTGATGCTAAAGCTGAAACTCCAATACTTTGGCCACCTGATGTGAAGAACTGACTCATTGGAAAAGACCCTGATGTTGGGAAAGATTGAAGGCAGGAGGAGAAGGGGACAACAGAGGATGAGATGTTTGGATGGCATCACCGACTCAATGGACATGAGTTTGAGTAAACTCCAGGAGTTGGTGATGGACAGGGAGGCCTGGTGTGCTTCAGTCCATGGGGTCGCAAAGAGTCAGACACAACGGAGCGACTGAACTGAACTGAACTGAGGGTCTCTGTCTCCCAGTCTATGTGGGAGGTAGAATCCTAACTTCCCTAATTACCAGCTATCAGACACAGCTGGGCTAATCACATGTACATTGGTCGCCCTTTGTAACCTTTTTCTTGAGTCCCCACTCTCTCTACCTCTCTTCTCCTTCCTTCTTTTAAAATGCTCCATTACCTCTGTACAAATCAGGGCCCTGCATTTCCTGTGCTGTCAAGTAGCTACTGAATAAAATCTGTTTTCACCACTTTCAGTCATGTCCAGTTGCATTTATCTTTGACAGAACCTTTCCATATAAAAAGAGATGATTGAAAGCATGACTGGGAGCCATGGATATGGCAAATATCACAGGGATTTAGTTGTTAAAGGATCCTCAGTTGAGTCACTCAGTCATGTCTGATTCTTTGCGACCCCATGGACTGTAGCACGCCAGGAATCCTACTGCAAGACATTATCCAATAAGAATAATAAAATAAGGCTAAAAAGGAAAACATTTAAAGTACTGAGAGAAAGAGAGTAGTTGGTTAGGGTATAGGCTAAGCTGATATCACAAAGAGACTCCAAAAGATAATGTTTAAACTAGAAAGTTTATTTGTCTCTTAAGTAACAATCAGGAGATACCTTCAAGAGCTGGAAGGTCTTGAGTGGAATGTCTCCACTGTGATTACCACGTGGCTTCTGTCACTCTGTCCAGGTTGGCTGCTCTGGTCTCAGCACCCCTTCCAGTGGGAAGCAGAGACTGGGGGTAGGGGAGCAGCAGAGTGTCTGTCTTTTAAGGGCATGACTTGGAAGTGCTATACATCCTTCCAGGTACACCCCATTGTCCATAACTAGGCTATTTGGCCACACTTACCTGAGAGGAAAATCGAAAAAGTCCTCTCTACTTAGGTAGCCACATGCCCAACTTAAATTCTTCTTTTGAAATTAGGAGAACAGGTGGGGTTGAGGTGGACCAGAGGTGGGAAACTAACAGTCTATCACAGAGAGAACATGGATATCCGAAATTAAGAAATCTGTGAGCATTTGCAACCCTCTATCGTGGGGAGCACGTTCTGCCATGCATGACAGAAGCTGGCAGTGCCCGAGTAAATGCCACCGGAAGCAGCTTGTGGCCAGAAGCGAATGGGGAGTTGTGAATGAAGACACCAGCGCCCTTCCCCATGGCTGGGATAACTTGGAGGCGTATTCCATAATGTTCTCGGACTTCCATGGAGGGGAATAAGCTGTAGTTGCCTGCAAGGTAACCTGCTCCCCTTCCCTGTCTGACTGCCCCAGTCCTCTGTCAGTGCTTCCTGGGATCACCTCCAAAATAAACTGCTTGCACTGGAATCTCTGTCTCAGAGTTTACTTCTGGGAGCACCCAACTAAGACCAGCTCTGGACTTCCTGGAAATCCAGAGGGAAACTAAATAATATAACTGCTGTATTTAGAAAGTAGAAAACAAATCAGTTTCTCAATTGAGACAGTCTTTCTTCCTCCCCTACCCCTGCCTCCCTTTCCAAAATAAAGCACTACTTACCGTCCTGTTTCCCACTGTCTGGCTTTTGTGGCGTTCATGTTGGTACTGTCTTCAGGCCTGTAAGTTCTTTGACACTTTATTTCCTTTTGAGCTGGCAAAGTGGCTGGCTCACAGATAGTTGAGACTAAGTAGGTGTTTGAATTATGAAAATATGAACATTGTCCAACATACATAGAAATGGAGACTCAGTTAGGGGACATGACTGGCCACATGTTCCATGCACAGTGACCAGGGAAGCCAGAACTGGCTCACAAATCTCCTGACCACTCCTCTGGTTTTCTACCACAAACACAGCATCTCCTCCTGGGTTTCATTTCATCATCTGAGTGGAGCCTGAGGCTTTTAGCAGGAGAAGCATGTTTGTCAGTATTAAAAATATACCTGTCTTGAGTGAGCCAGGGCCTCTTCCCTTAGGCCCATTAGATCTGAAGGGTTGTGTTTGTTGCTAATTAATTTTTCATATCGTGCAAGATGAGACCTAAATGTAGCCAAGGAGAAGACTATAGATTCTAGGCATTTGGGCTATTCAGAGTCATAGAATGCATTAATTGATTACGGCAAACCCCAAACACAGAATCAAGTCTGTGTTTCCATAAATTCCTCTTGGAAATAGTAGCACCTTGAAGCCCTGGAGCATGGGCAGGGTGAGGCTCAATTTAGCCTGTAGTGGCTCTGCAGAGAGTGAAGATCAAAGACTTCACAAACAACCCAACAGCAAGTCAGCCAGAGAAGGAGGTCTAAGGCCCACAACCTGAAGTCAAAACATTGGCAGTATCACTCCTCTTGGTCTGGGGAGGGGGAATTCATCCAAAGGCAGGTACAACTTCAAAAATATCAGTTGTAATGGTTAATCTGTCCTGGGGCCTAAAGTCTGTCAGCCTCTGAGCTGCCTCTAGATCAGGTATCATTTTGTGAAGAAAAAAAAAAAAACAGTAACAGCCACACATTCACCGGTCCTTTAAATTTCTTTGCAAAATTCTCTCATTTACCTCTCTCCACCTTAAATATCTATAAATCAATTTTAAATTGTTTTATTACATAAATAACATGTTCAATAAAACTATTTCAGAAAATAGAAACAGAAAGAAAACTGAAACTGCTTGAAAAGTCACCACTGTTAACATTTTAGTATATCCTTCCAGACATATACACACAACTTGATTTAATGGGTGCATATTATTTCATTCTGAGGATAGACAAAAACTTTTCTTAGGTTGGCCAAAAAATTCGTTTGGATTTTCCATACCAGCTTTCCAAAATCTGAACGAAATTTTTGGCCATCCTAATAGACCCAGTTCTAATCACGTGGTCCTTCCTTGCATTTTGCTATCATAAAGAGAGCTGGGGGACTTCACTGGTGGTCCACTGGTTAAGAGTCCACTTTGCAATGCAGGGGACATGGGTTTGGTCCCCGGTCAGAGAACTATGATCCCATGTGCTGCTGAGCAACTAAGCCCTAGAGCTGCAACAACTGAACCAGGGTGCACGGGAACCCACAGACCACAGCTAGAGACGCCGTGCGCCTCGGCAAAAGAGCCCACACGACGCAACAAAGACCTGCATGCTGCAACTAAAGCCAGACAAGCCAAATAAATATTAAAAAATAAACGAATAAAGTAAAAAGAGCTGGGATAAATATTTTAACCAAGTCTTTGTTATTTCATCAGTAAATAGCTCCAAAAGAGAAGAATGTTCATTTAAAAAAATAGGATAGCAATAACAATACTATTGCCACACCTAAGAAACTAAACAATAATTCCATAATATCATCAAATGTTAAATGTTCAAACTTCTCCAATTGGCTCATAAATGTTTGATGTTTTTAGTAACCACTTGGGTAACTATACCTTGATTATGTGCCTAAGTAGCTCTTTAGGATAAATGCTTAGATATGAAAAATTACTGGGTCAAAGGTATGTTATACCTAGATCGAGAAAGATATTCTCACTCATTAGCCTTAAACAGTCCAAAAGCACATTTTGTAAGAATGTGTCTGGGGATGGAATAAGGAAGGAATCTTTTTGTTTGAAGCTTTCATTTGCTGATGACAGAGGCAAGATAATGCTCTGAAAGGTTTCTAGGGATTTACTATAATAAACCCCAGGCTGATTTCCCTGCTGCCTCCTTTCATCAGCATCAGTGGGGTCAGGAGTTCTTCCCATTAGATTAATTAGCTTCTCCAGGGAAGCATGTGCCCCTCCTCAAGAGCCAGGTGGTCTTTCTGAAAAAGCTGGCAGTTCTCACTCAGAATCTATCTGTAGAACCCATTATCTTCCTAACAGGAAGATCTGTATTTCACTCCATTGACATTTCTGTGCCACCCTGCCCTCTCAATGCTAAGTTATTTGCTGTTTTATATTTATCTAAATTTATATTTAGGGCTTGCCTGGTGGCTCAGACAGTAAAGAATCTGCTTGCAATGTGGGAGACCTGGGTTTGATCCCTGGTTGGGAAGATGCCCTGGAGGAGGGTACGGCAACCCACCTGGAGAATCCCCAAGAACAGAGGGACCTGGTGGGCTACAGTCCATGGGGTCGTGAAGAGTCGGACACAACTTAGTGACTAAGCACAGCACAAATTTATGTTTATAATTTACGTAGAAGCTGAAGTGTAGTGGAAATAGCTAGACAGATCTGGATTCAGGTTTACTGTGTCACCTTGGGGCTTCCCTGGTGGCTCAGAGGGTAAAGAATCTGCCTGCAACACAAGAGACCTGGATTTGATCCCTAGATCGGGAAGACTCCGTGGAGAAGGAAATGGCAACCCGCTTCAGTATTCTTGCCTGGAGAATTCCATGGACAGAGGAGCCTGGTGGGCTACAGCCCATGGGGTCGCAAACAGTCAGACACCACTGAAAGACTAACACACTTGGGCAAATTACTTTCCTTTTCTAAAATTCAGTTATTTGGAAGCATAATGATAGTTTCCTCAGGCTGCCACAAGGATGAAGTAACTTGGCTACTTCAATAGATATTTGTTTAATGAGTGAGTATTTGCTTACTAGATTCTTAGGGTTTTTTTTTGTTGTTGTTGTTGTTTATTTGCTTTTAGCTAGAAGAAATCTTAGTGCTGCTGCTGCTAAGTCGCTTCAGTTGTGTCCGACTGTGTGCAACCCTATGGACAGCAGCCCACCAGGCTCCTCTGTCCACGGGATTCTCTAGGCAAGAATACTGGAATGGGTTGCCATTTCCTTCTCCAATCTTAGTGTACATCCTCTTTATTTTAGAAACAAGAAAACTAAGTTCAGAGAAAATGTGACATTTGGTCTTTCAGTCATTCGTTTAACAAACATTTATTAATCACTGAGTCTGTGTCAGGCACCAAATATATGATAATTAGCAACAGATGGCTGCTGCTTTCAAGGGTAAAGAAGGATAGACAAGTTTTAAAAAGCACTAGACCGAGCTAATACATGGTATTATAGAATTGTCTAGTGCTATGTTGCTCAATATGGTAGCCACTAGCTCTGTGTGGCTATTTAAATTGAAGTTAACTTATAATTCAATTAAATCAAAGTAAATTTCAGTTTCTGAATCACATCAATCATTTTTCAAGTGCCAATGGCTACATACGGCCAGCAGCTACTGTATTGGACAGTGCAAATACAGAACACTTCCACCACTGCAGAAAGTTCTATGGGATAGGGCTACTTCTGACTTTCTCCCCAGAATAATATTCATATGCATATATACTTCAAATTCATACAATTTCAGGGTGTTTGCACCTTGGTCTGATAGCCTCTTACCATACAGGTAAGAGATGGGCATTGGTAACTAAAACTCAAAGATAGGAGTTTTACTATAAGCCAGAGCCCAGACTTGTGAAAATTTCAGCTTAGAACAGTTTCTGGCTGAGTTGGCTGCAGCAGAATAATGAGTCACTTGTTCACCTCAACAGGGATGGGCTCCATTTCCTGTGCCTCGTGGGGAGCCCTGTGGTTGTCTGGGGTTATGTGGCCACAGGCTGATGTGTGCACACTTCAGACATTGGGAGAGGAAGAGAGGTTCTCACAGCTTCCCTGAGATTTCAGTGAAACGATCATTTCTCTCACAATTTACCTGCAGTCTCTTTAACTGAAGGTGTTTCAAGGCTTTTGCTTCCAGTAGGCCGTGTTCACTTTGTGATTACTTACTGCATGCTTTCTATGTCCCACGGATTAGGCTATAGACAGAAAGATGTTTCAGACAAGAAGTTCACAGTCTAGTAGAGTAGACACACGTAGAACCAGCTAGTCATAACCAAAGCAACACCAGTGAAATAAGTACTGGAACAGACAAGTGTGTTAGTCACTCCGTCGTGTCCGACTCTTTGCGACCCCATGGACTAGAGCCCACCAGGCTCCTCTGTCCGTGGGAATCTACAGGCAAGAATACTGGAGTGCATTGCCATTCCCTTTTCCAGGAGACTGGAACAGGCAAGGTGCTGTGAAATTGGAGAAAGGGAGATTAAATTCCATTCAGGGAACTAGGGAAGGCTTGATAAAGGCATTTGAGAGCAGCCCTACAGATATTCCCTGGAGAAGGGAACGGCAACCCACTCCAGTATTCTTGCCTGGAGAATCCCATGGACAGAGGAGCCTGGTGGGCCATACATAGTCCATGGGGTCACAAAGAGTCGGGCATGACCGTGTGATTACCACTTTCTACAGATATGCTTAAAGAGAGTAGCATGGAATATGCCGTCACTGGGAATTACTCCACATTCAAATTCTAGGAGTTTGCAAGTCTTCTGTACATGTTGTGACTTATCCCACTCTTTCTTTCATATTGCACTTGCTCTGTCTCCCTGGAGACTTTCATCTTCTTCTCAGGGTCCTTCATGCACATCCAGGTGGGGCTCCATGGTTAAGAGTTTTCAGCCCATTTTTGTCAACACTACCTGTCCTCTGTATTTATCTGTCTTGCCTGTTCCCAAACTTGCCTTGTTGTAATCAAGGTCATTTATTCAGCATAAGGTCTCTCACCAACTCTCTACTCTCTCAACATTTCTTTGTGTCTTCCCCAATTCTCTCTCCCGCCCCCAGCCTCTTTGAAGGGGTGATTCTTTTCCACATATAACTCATCCCAGCCTTTCCCTCCTCTTCCAGAATCTAGTGCTACATCTTATTGCCTCTTATGTCTTCAGGTTTCATTGCTTATAATCGGCCCTCTCCTTAGGGTCAGGTCCAGGTGTTGTAGGGCCTGAAGCTTATTCAATCTTGGGAGCTTTCTTCAAGAAAAAGAACACAAAACTACAAATATCAACTAAAAAACAAAAGTTAATATTTATTTAGAAGGGGCCTGTGCCTGTGTAAGGGGCCCTGAAGTTTGAGGGACACAGTAATTCCACATCTGTTCATACTCTAATAAAAACAATGTGTGCGTGCTGAGTCACTTCAGTTGTGCCCAACTCTTTGTGACCTTATGGACCACAGCCCACCAGGCTCCTTGGTCCATGGAATTCTCCAAGCAAGAATACTGGAGTGGGTTGCCATGGCCTCCTCCAGGGGATCTTCCCTACCCAGGGTTCTAACCCGCATCTCTTATGTCTCCTGCACTGGCAGGCAGGTTCTTTACCACTAGCGCCACCTGGGAAGCCCCATATCAGCTCTAAGATCTAGCAGTTCTACCTCAGATATGTCCCTAGAATCAGTATAGTCTTTTCCATGCCCACTGCCATTTCAGTGCTTCTCATTGTTGACTTGGACCAATCCAAAAGACTCTGTTGTTTGGAGCTGGAGAATGCCTGAGTTGGATGTGACTTGACCCATGGAATTAATGGCATGCCAGATCTAGATCTGGGTTTCCTGCCTCTTCTTCATGGCTACCTTACAGTTTTAAACCCACTGTGATCTATTTTGTGTACTAATGCCAAATTAATCTTCTGAAAAGTGATGACTCTCATTAAATGAAACTGTAGTCATTCTGGAATGGTATTAGGATTTCAAGATCTGGGCTCAAATAGCATCTCAGCTTTATCTTCCTTTTGGTCCCTTCCTGTACTATACAATCAGCTGGTCTCTTGGATGTTCTCTAAGAATGGCTGTACTTTTATCCAAATAATTTCTAGAATTAAATTCTTCCTTCTCTGATATGTCATTTGTTGTTGTTCAGTCGCTCAGTTGTGTATGACTCTTTGTGACCCCATGGACTACAGAGGACCAGGCTTCCCTGTCCTTCACTATCTCCCAGAATTTGCTCAAACTCATGTCCATTGAATCAGTGATACCATCCGTCCATCTCATCCTCTGTCACCCACTTCTCCTCCTGCCCTCAATCTTTCCCAGCATCAGTGTCTTTTCCAATGAGTCAGCTCTTTGCTTCAGGTGGACAAAGTATTGCAGCTTCAGCATCAGTCCTTCCAATGAATATTCGGAGTTGATTTCCTTTAGGATTGACTGGTTTGAGCTCCTTGCTGTTCTAGGAACTCTCAAGAGTCTTCTCCAGCACCACAGTTTGAAAGCATCAATTCTTCAGCTCTCAGCCTTCTTCATGGTCCAACTTTCACATCCATATATGACTACTGGAAAAACCATAGGTTTGACTATACAGACCTTCGTTGGCAAAATGATATCTTTGCTTTTTAATATACTGTCTAGGTTTGTCACAGCTTTTCTTCCAAGGAGCAACTGTTTTTTAATTTCACGGCTGCAGTCACCGTCCATGGTGATTTTGGAGACCAAGAAAATAAAGTCTGTCACTGTTTCCATTTTTTCCCCATCTATCTGCCTTGAAGTGATAGGACCAGATGCCGTGATATTTGTTTTTTGAATATTGAGTTTTAAGCCAGTTTTTTCACTCTCCTCTTTCACCGTCATCAAGAGGCTCTTTAGTTCCTCTTCATTTTCCACCATAAAGAAATCTTATGATATTTCTCCTGGCAATCTTGATTCTAGCTTGAGCTTCATCCAGCCCAGCATTTTTCATGTTATACTCTACATATAAGTTAAATAAGCAGGGTGATGATACACAGCCTTGACATACTCCTTTCCTAATTTTGAACCTGTCCATTGTTCCATGTACAGTTCTAACTGTTGCTTCTTGACCTGCATACAGGTTTCTCAGGAGGCAGGTAAGATGATCTGGTATTCCCATCTCTTCAAGAATTTTCTCCAGTTTTTATGATCCACACAGTCAAAGGCTTTAGTGTGGTCAATGAAGCAAAAGTAGATGTTTTTCTGGAATTCCCTTGCTTTTTCTATGATCCAGCAGATGTTGTGCTCTGATGTTGTCTTTATTTATGAGTCTGTAGTAGACATTGTAGTAGTAGACACTCTCCAGTATCTGTTTCATCCCAAATGACTGGAAGGCCAGTGAGAGATCCCATCCATTTATAACTGTGATTAGTTTAGGGGTAGGCTTTTGATACATTTCTGGCCAATGACACAGAAGAGAAGCCAGTGGGTATACTCTCAGAAAAGTCCCACGTCTTGGAAGAAGACATGGAAGAAACAGTCCTTTCTGATTTGGATATTCTTGTGTCTGGTAACCTGAAAGAACACTTCCAGCCACCTTGCTCTCAGCTTGACAAGGGAAACAGTCTGGGCTCTTGATATCATTGAAGATGCTCAAAAAATGATTGTTAAATTTCACAATCATTTTTTTCGGGTCTGCTGTGTTCCAGGAGAAGGCAATGGCAACCCACTCCAGTACTCTTGCCTGGAAACTCCCATGGACGGAGGAGCCTGGTAGGCTGCAGTCCATGGGGTCGAGAAGAGTCAGACACGACTGAGCGACTTCACTTTCACTTTTCACTTTCATGCATTGGAGAAGGAAATGGCAATCCACTCCAGTGTTCTTGCCTAGAGAATCCCAAGGATGGAGGAGCCTGGTAGGCTTCTGTCTGTGGGGTCGCACAGAGTTGGACACGACTAAAGCGACTTAGCAGCAGCAGCAGCAGCTGTGTTCCAAGCCCTAAAAGGGCTAGAAATGTAAGTAGCTGAAACTCCAGTACTTTGGCCACCTCATGCAGAGTTGACTCATTGGAAAAGACTCTGATGCTGGGAGGGTTGGGGGCAGGAGGAGAAGGGGACGACAGAGGATGAGATGGCTGGATGGCATCACTGACTCGATGGACGTGAGTCTGAGTGAACTCCAGGAGTTGGTGATGGACAGGGAGGCCAGGCATGCTCCAATTCATGGGGTCGCAAAGAGTCGGACACGACTGAGTGACTGAACTGACGGATAGTTCCTGAATTCAAGAAACTTAAAGTCTAGCATTGGAAAAAAACCACTGTATCCTGGAGCAAATAACAAAAAACTGACTTAAAATGGCCTGGACAATAAGGAAATATATTACTTCACACAATAAGAGGTCCAGAATCAGGGCAGGCACTAGGATTGGTTGATTAAAGCTTCTTCTGTGACATCTTATGACTTCTCTTCTGTGTTGTTGACCAGAAATGTGTCACAAGCCAGCCCCTTAACCAATTACAGGAAAATGGATAGGATCCCTCATTGGATTTCCAGTCATTTGGGATGGAATGCATATTGTGGAGTCAACTTAATTAGGGTTTCCCTGGTGGCTCAGTGGTAAACAATCTGCCTGTCAATGCAAGAGACGTGGGTTCGATCCCTGGGTCAAGAAGATCCCCTGGAGGAGGAAATGGCAATCCATTCCAGTATTATTGCCTGCAAAATCCCATGGACAAAGGAGCCTGGTAGGTTACAGTCCATGGGGATGTGTGTATGTGTATTTTTGAGATATAAAAGTGTTTACAATTTATAAAGCTTTCTATTTTCTCATAGCAATTTAGAGATAAAATAAAGCTTAGAGAGATTAAATAACTTATTCAGGGAATTTTATTTCTCAAAGTCATACAAAGTTCTGAACAGTTTGTTCCTCTTTGTCTCAAATCCTTGTCTGTGACTACCATGCTTATTAGGAGTAACAGAGACTGAAGAAAAAAGAAGCAGCAAGCTACATGTGTGCCTAACCCAGCAATAATGCCAGTGCTAGTTATTTCTGGCTCAGAGTTTGGCACTGGAATCCATTCTTCTTTCTCTCAGTCCCAGTTCATAATGGTGCCCCTAGTTCCAGGGCCAGGAATCCCCATAAATAAAACACTTTATATGCAGAGGTATTTTCCTGAGAAGATGGATCATAGCTTTTATTATATTCTTAGAGTGGTCTGTGAACCACTGGAAGGCTAAGAAACAATATAACATGATACACTATTACAGAAGTAAATGAAAATAAAAACTTTAAATATGTTCCCCATTCAGTGGACTTATTACCTCCTTGTGTGTTTCTGTATTTTTAAAACTTTTTATTAAATTCCTTTATTTTGTATTGAAGTATAGCTGATTAATGGGCTTCCCTGGTGGCTCAGAAGGTGAAGAATTCCCATGCAATGTGGGAGACCTGGGTTTGATTCCTGGGTTGGGAAGATCCCCTGGAGGAAAGCATGGCAACCCACTCCAGTATTCTTGCCTGGAGAGTCCCCATGGACAGAGGAGCCTGATAGGCTACAGTCCATGGGGTCACAAAGAGTCAGACATGACTGAAATGACTAAACACACACACATAGCTGATTAATAATGTTGTGATAATTGTAAGCGGACAGCAAAGGGACTCAGGCATCATAACACATGTATCCATTCTTCCCCAGACTCCATCCCGTCCAGGCTTCCACATAACATTGAGCAGAGTTCCCTGGGCCACACAGCAGATCCATGTTGGTTTTAAATATAGCAGTGTATACCTGTCCATCCCAAACTCCCTAATCCTTCCCCTGGGGAACCATAAGTTTGTTCTCTGTGTGTCTGTTCCTGTTCTGTAAATAAGTTTGTATCATATCTTTTTATGTTGTCCTGTATTTTGTTATCTAAAGGACAAGTAGATCAGGGACCACTTGTAGATCATGGAGGAGAAGACATTTAGGCACCGGAGAAGGCTTAGGTACCTCTAGTTAAGACCAGTGCAAACAAGAGGGAGAGGACATGTGTATATGGTTGATTCATGTTGATATAGGGCAGAAACCAACACAATATTGTAAAACAACTATTCTCCAATTAAAAATAATTTTTTTTTAAAGTGCAAAAGGAAATGCAGAGCAACTTGCTGGAAAATTATTAAGACTTTCAAAATGTCTATAGCAGGGCATTAAACCTAACACAAGGCCCTTCTAACTAGGAGACTTATGCAACTGCAGGTTGCATGCTCATGAAACTGGTGCTGCTTCTAGTGCATATCACTAAACACACTACATACACTATTAATTAATTACCTGCCCAATTATGTTATATTCCTTTGGACTACCATGCAGCCCTCCATCCATTTCGGGAGCAGTGAGAATATGCCAGGGATTGTGTTAAGTGCTGAGGATTCCAGATAGGAGCATTCATTCAGTAACACTGAGTGTCTATTATATAAAAGGCCTCATTCTAGGTCCTGGGACTAGACTATGGCTCTGGATAAGACATTCACGTTGGGGAAAACAACGAATAAACAGGAAAAATATCAGATAGTGAAAAGTGTCTAGCAAAAAATTAACATAGGATGGTATGATACAGGGTGACTAGAAGGCTATTTTAGATTAGGTGTTCAGGAAGGCCCTGAGCTAAGACTTCACTGAAAATAGGCCAGCCCTGCCTCCATGGGAGGTGGAGAGAGTTATCTTAAGCTCGAGACAGGAAAGAGGGAGAGAAAAATGAATGCCAGAGTGAACAGAGGTAGTGGGTACGGAAAGGATGAAATTGCGAGAGGTGGGAGGGAGCAGCTGGCAGGGACCAAATTACCATCATCGGTAAAAGGATTGTTTGAGAGCAAAGGAGTGGGCAGAGTCCGGAGAGAAGGTCCTGGCAGGAACTCAGGCTAGATAGAGAAGTGATGGCTAGGTGACTAGGATGAGAGTAGTGGAGATGAAGCTAAGTGGGTCGATTTGGGTCCAGAGTGCTATCTGCAGCCTTCTATCTGGGAGGGCCCCGGGCTGGGTCAGGTGAGTGGGTGGCCCGCTCAGAGCCTCGCAGAGCCCCGCCCCTAGGGACCGGCGCGTGGCCGCTGCCCCGCCGACGTGGCCGGCGCAATAGGCCGGGCACGTGTCTGATCCCAGGCTGGGGGACAGGGGCGCGCGGGGGTCTCCGGGTCCTTCTGGTGATTAGGGGCCGGGGCACCAGCTGGCCTAACCCTGGCGTCCGTGGGCGCGAGCAGAGGAGATGGGCCGAGGGGAAGGGAGCTGGGTCACAGGGAGGAGGGGGCGGCCAGGCGGGCGCGCGCCTCAGCCGCGCGCACGCGCCGAAACGGGGGCGTGCAGGAGTGCCGGAGAGGGGAGGGGAGGGGAGGCGAGGGGAGGCGAGGGGAGGCGAGGGGAGGCGAGGGGAGGGGAGGCGAGGGGAGGCGAGGGGAGGGAGGGGAGGGGAGGGGAGGGGTGGGGAGGGGGCGGGGTGGGGGCAGCCCTTTCCCAGGCGGTAGCGGGGGTGGTGTCGCTGTTGCCCTTTTAAGCCACGGGGCCGCCGCCTCCTGCCGGTGGAGTCAGTTACAAAGGGAGCAGCCGCCCAGGCCGCCGCACCGCCGCTCGTTGAGGCCTCGGTGTCTCTCGCCATTTTCCAGCCCCGATCCGACGCGGGCCGCGGCGGCGAGGAGAGGCGGAGCCGCGAGAGCGCGGCCCGGGCCGGCCCCGCGGGGCGGTCGCGGCCGTGACGGCGGCTCCGGGCCCGGCTCCCCTTCCGCACCCCTCCCGCCGGAGATGAGGGGAAGATGTCCGTATCAGGGCTCAAGGCCGAGCTGAAGTTCCTGGCGTCCATCTTCGACAAGAACCACGAGCGATTCCGCATCGTCAGCTGGAAGCTGGACGAACTGCATTGCCAGTTCCTGGTGCCGCCACCGGCGCCGCCGGGCAGCCCGCACTCCCCGCCGCCGCCGCTCACACTCCACTGCAACATCACGGTGAGGCGCCCGGCCGCTGCCCCTCAGGGCCGGGCCGGGGAGGAAAGGGGCGCCCCGAGTGCTCGGACAAAGGGGAGGCTGCCCCGGAGAGGCCCCTCGGACCCTGGGCGGGGCGGGGCGGGTCCGCCCCTTTTCCCGGTGAGGGGCCCGGCTGGGGCCCCGCCGGGACTGCGCGCGGCTGGGGTGGGAGGAGGCGGACGGCGCGTTTCTCCGGCTTTCCTGGCGGGGCTGGGTTTGGGGCTGCTGGCCCCTCGCGGACCCGGTCGCCGCACCTCGAGGCGGCCGAGTCCTCCTCGGGTCGTCATGGCCGCCCACAGCCAGGGGCCTGCCCCCGGGGGCCGCGGCCCGCGGGTCGGCTGTTGTTTTGAGCCCCGGCGGGGCAGGCGAAAGGCCCTCAAGTTTGAACGCGTCCTTCTCCAGTCAGGTTTCCCTGGTTCCGTCTGTCCCCCCAATTATTTTTTAAGTTTGGCTTTAAGGAGAAACTAACATTGAAAACTGACGCGTTTGTCGGGGGAAAAGTTTAGAATGCAGCCTCTGGCGCTGTTTGAATGATCCCCTTCCCGCTGGCCTGGCTCCGCGCTAAAGCGTTCCGAAGGCGCGTTGGACCTTGGATGCGGCAGGTGTTCTGGGGGGATGTTTGTGTAGCCCCTCCTGTGGTAAATCGGGAGCAGGGGAAAGGAGATCCGTGCCCAAATCTACTGCCCAGGAAGATCGTTTTTATGTCTCAAAGTCGGAAAGATCCTTTAAAGCTCTCTCATTTGCTTCGTCGGAAAGCTCGTGATAAACCCGTAAAAAAAAAAAAAGTTAAATAAGTTTCCTCATAAAAGTGTATGATGAGGATGTTCATTGTGAAATTGACCTACGGTATCGGTTCCAAACTGCGGGATGTGCCGCTTATTATAACCGGAGTCAAGGTGGTGGTTTCATGTTCCTCTGTGAATACGGTTAAAGCTGACTCTAGCGTCGTTAAACTCCCTTTGGTTAAGTTAGTAGGTAGTTAAGTCCTACAGCGTACCTGGTCCTCCGGAGTCAGCAAAGGCCTTGAGGTTATGATAATATTAAAATAGTTTTCAGAATACCGGGGAGCAGGTGTATATTAAAAAAAAAAAAAGTACAATAAAGAGCTGTACTGAGGTGTTCTCTTCTAGGCGCTGGTTTCGCAAAAATGGGTAGAGCAGTCCCTGCTTTCAGAGCTCAGGCTTCTTGAGGGAAGAGTTTTACTTTACACAACAAAGTGATCAAGTTCTATGGTATGCTCGCGAAAGCCAAAGAGAGCAATTAGCTTTGACTTTGGTTGGGGGCAGGGGGCGCTTCAGAAAGGGCCTTGAGGAGAGGCTGATTTGTGGAGTTGGGTTTTCACAGGTGAGTCGAATTTTGGAAGGGAGCCAAAGGGCATTTCAGGCAGAGGAAACTCCATCCGGAAAAAGACACCACAGCTTTGAAAATGTGGTTGGTTTAGGAATAGAGACGTTATAATGAGACTTGAGAAGCCCAGGATATAGGCGGGTGAAGGAGAACATTTTTCAAGAATGGAAAACAGGAAGTAGTAGTGAGCACAAAGTAGGTGATAATAAAGAGACTGGCTGATCTGAATGATGATTATTCTGGCACAAGTTGAAGTATGGCCCGGAAAAAGTAGGGCTGGTTTAAATGACAAACTGAACTTGTAGGCTCCTGGGGAGGCGCAAGCTCAGGTAAATGGGAAGAGGACTAGGAGTAGTTCTCTGTAGTGGGTGGCATTAGGAAACGTGTGTGTGGTTTTGGTTATTCTAGTGGGGGTGGGATGGTGGTGTTGCTGTGCTGAGCTGGCATTTAAGTGGCAGGGGTACAGGGATGCCAAGTGTAATATTCAGGCAGTCTGCCAGACAGAATTATCCCACTTCAAGTGCCAGCAGTGCCCTATTGAGAACCATATTGGAGGCTGATGGAGTCAGCTGCACACAAAGATACTGAATGATGACATGGATTAGGGAGTGGAGCACAAAGTGAGAGATGCCGGGCAAAAGGAGGACTTGGTGGGGACTAGGATAATGGTACCATTAATACAAACTACTCAGACTGAGGTGTCAGTGAATTATGACACATTATCAGAAGATAATTATCATTGTAGGTGCTGTGTTAATAACATCGTTATGGAGAAACATCAAACATATTCAAGAAGTTCAGTAGCATGGAGAACTTCCGTGTATCCAGCCTCAACAGTGATAAACTTTTAGCCAATCTTATTTCATCTCTGCCCCACCTTGGATTATTTTGAAGCAGATTCCAGACATAGCACTTCATCTGTAAATATTTCTGTGTGTATCTCTAAAAGATAAAGACTGTTTAGGCATGGCTTAGTGTTTAGATAAAATCAATACAGTTTGCTCTTGTCGATACCATTTTCTTAGAGGGGAAGGAGCAAGGAAAGAGTGGGGTTGGATTTCAAATGCCAGGATTTGTCTACTGTGTTTGATTTGCTATTATCTAAAAAGTTTTAGCTGTTAAAAATAAAAATGTACTGTTTGATCTATTTTTTAAAAAATCTTTTCCTCTTATTCCCAAATATTCATTGAGTTCTTGCCAGGCCCTGTCTTCTCCATGCTTACCAAGAAGCATCCTTAGGCACTTTCTATAATGTTTGAGTGAATGGTACCTCATTAGTTGTTTCTTACACACATGCATGTCAATTTGAGTAATCCTCTAAAGATATGGTGCCCCCTTTTTCTTTCAGGCTTCTGCATCAGCAGTTTTCCCTGTGTGGAATGTGCCCCTTTCCCCAAGTCATTCTGTCTTGACATGTCTGACCATCCCCAAGGCTCTCTAGTCATAAAGTGTATCTGTTTCCCTTCCTGCCTCCTATAGTCCTTAACTGCTGCTTTGGTTATGTTTTCTTACATTCTGTTATAATACAGTGGTGGGTTTTTTGGAAAGTGTTTTTCATGGTGGCAGGGGAGACTATTCAGTGGTTTTGCTTTTCATCCTCCACTCAGTAAATGCTCAGTAAATATTTGTGTTGTTGGCCACCATTTTAACTACATTCTCTTTGAACAAAAATCTTAATTACTTAATCTTAATAAGTTAACTGTCAAGAACTGGTCAAAAGGGCAGAGAAAACATCAAGAAAGTGTCATGGGTCGTGCATAAATATTTGAAAGGCCACTTAGGGCTTGATAGGAAATCTTCAATTTGACTTCACATGAAAGTGGTTTAAGAAGTAAAAAAAACAGGCGAAAGTGTAGATGTTTTTTACTCTTTAGGCCAAGGGAGTGGAACTAAATTTCTTTTCTGTTTCATAAATTTGTCCTAATCTTAGATACAAAGGGGAAAGAGGGCTAAATTCAACTTCAAGGAGTCATTTTTTTACTTGTTTTCTGTAAACTCATGATAAAAAAGTTTGTCGTGCAGACTTAAAAAGTTACTTTTTTCCATTTTCAGTAAATAGATTTAATTGCCAGAGCTAACATCCAGTTGTTATGATCACACCTAAAAGCAAAGCAGCTCATTTTAATAACCTGTGCAGCCTTATTCAGAGCCAGTATAGGACTTTGTTTTAGTTCTTTTGAAATATTTAGCATAACAACTCCATTACTCCTTTTATGGACTTCTTGGCATCTGGGAACTCTTGGTAGAGAATCACTGTTTTAAAGTGAGAAATCCGTGACCCCCACCCCCCGGAAGTAAATTAGCTGGTAAACAAATAAAATCTCATAGTACTTTATTATTTGTATAGCATAAATCATTACTCTTTCTGTATGAGTGGCTTTGCCAGGCTATTTGTGGTGGAACATTTTTTTGTTTAACTAATTAAATTTCTATTCATCATTGCCAAAAAGGGTACTCTTTTCCCCACCCCAACAACAAGATACTAAATTAAAAATGTTAGAGCTCTGAGTTTAGGAGATGGGAAAAAAATTTTTAGTCTTAGTCTTTGGGACCTCAAGCAAACTACTACTTTTACTGTATTTTTCTATGAAATAGATAATACTTTTTGACCCACATGAGAACGTATTTAGGAGAATTCTCTAACAGTGATAATAACCTCTATAAATATAAAAGTGATGATGTCATTAGTGGCTGAATAACATTGGTTTGAAAATACTTTTTAATAGCTTTTCATGGGAAATGAACCAGTGCTGTTAATTTAATTTTTGATGTTTCTTGTCTTTACACTGATAAAAAAAAAAAAAGTAGCCCTGACAATGTTATACAAGGGAAGTAACAAAACTTGACTGAAAAGCCCAAGACCTTTTCTTTGGTCTGTACTCCTGGGACAGATTGCTTTTCCAGTTTGAACTCCTGGAGAATCTTTTGAAAGTATCAGAACTGTCATGTTAAGTGCTTAAATGATACTTTCACTCCAGAGGAATCATTGTTTCCATTCATTTGACCAGTTTATACTATAGAGTCAAATTCCTAGTTCCTATCTAGTCTCCCTCATCCCCATTTTTATGACCTTCCTTGAAAGGAACAGATATATGAAGGGGAGATTTAGGTTTCCATTTTGTGAATGGGGTATCCTTTAGTAATTTGATTTTTTTTTTCCTTTGTTAAACTTCCTTAGGCCTGGAAAAGGATAGTGTTAGATAAATGTCAGCTAGTTGAGGGGCTGGGAATTGAATTTAAATAGTCCCTGCCAAATAAAGCATTATTGGAGAATCAGAGTGGTAAAGCAGAGGTCCCTTTTTCCAAGGTCATTGTAATAGTGTTCTGTGTTCTCTTCTAAAAGATTATTTTGAAAGACAAAGCAGACTTGGAACCAAGGAAACCAGTGGTTTCTGCAGATTCAATGGTTTGAATCTTTTTCAGCACTTTTGATTTCTCTGCTTCAATTCATTTAGAATGAAGTTTTAATTAGCTGTAATTTGCTCCTCAAACAGTTAACATTTTTCAGATCACATAAGTGTGTATGCAGTATTCTTTTACTAAATATTAGTGTATTTACTCTGCTTCTGTGGGTTTCAGTCATGTTAGATACTTGGTTGTACATTGTTTACTTGTAAAATGATTATCAGGGAGCAATCTCTTTTTTTCTTTTTGGGAGGAGGGGATAGCTTTTTTAATGTTGTCAGGTCATTTAGGATTTTATATAGTACCATATGGTAATTCTGTAAGTTTATTTCATTCTCCATCCCACATTTATTGAATGGCAAAATGTGAAAATAATGTGTTCTATAACTGTTCTCCAGAAGTGTTACAGTTGTTAGACCTCTAAACCTTCAACAAGAAGTATGTGCGTCAATTTTCAAAAAGTTAAGACACAGCCGTCTCCAAGGATTTCATATCATTTGGAAAAATACCAGAAACTGAGCATTCTGGCAGGCAGTTTTGCTGGCAGGTGCTTGATATAGAGCTGCACATTGGTCTTGTAGTGGATTTATGTGGAAAATAGATAAAGTTATTTCTGAACAAGGCAAGCTCCTTAAACAATGAGAAGCAAAGAGGCCGGTTTGATTGACCTTGAGTTATGTTGTCTTAGATTAGGACAACACAACATTGTATGGTGGCAGTGAGCTTCTTTGTAATTTGTCCAATTATGGTAACTTTTAGGGTGGTGGTCACAGACAACTTCGTCCTTCAAGCCTTAAAATTACTATAAAAACAATAGTATTAGTAAAATTGAGGAAAAACAGGGCCCCTGAATAATTAGATGCTTAGATAATTGTCTAAAATTTTCATAACTGTAGTGACAAAGAGCTATGTTAGAAGCATTTAAACATTTAATGTGGGGAAAGTTGCTTGAACTTATATTGGGATTTTTCAGCACCATCCATTGTTTAAAAATTGTATAAAATGGGTCATTTTAAAGAGAAATAGTAAGGAAACTATCTTTTCAAGATAGAAAGCTTAGTTATTAATCTTGTAAAAATTTAAAAGCTTGAAGTATAAGAGGATGAAAGCATGAATGCTTAGGTTTCTAAGTTTCGGTAATAATTTTAGATGCCTTTCAAAGTATGTGGATTGTCTTTTAAACATTACACTGAACAAGCCTTGACCATGATGTAGAATTTGTGCTGAAGGTTCAGTTTCCAGAGGTGATGGTAGTGGATATTTTATAATGTGGAAGACAAGACATTTTTATTTAATTAAGAAGTCTAGAAACCAGGTAAGCAAAACTAGAAAAAAAACCGCCCGTAATTCTACCATTCAGAACACACCACTATCCAAACTTTGATGTATGTATTGTCAACTGGTCATATTTTTTCTGTTATATTTATGTAGATTCCCTCTCTCTTAAAAAAATCAGATTATTTTATAATCTGATTTTATTTTTTACTCAATAATATTGTAGACCTTTGTAGTAACCATTACTCTACAATGTCTTCAATTATTGTGTGCTGTCTTATTATATGACTTTAGCATTGAGTCAGTCATGTCCCTATTATCAGTGGTTTCTGGTTTTTTTTCTGTTTTAAATAATGCCTTAAACATTACTGCTGCTGCTGCTGCTAAGTCACTTCAGTCGTGTCCGACTCTGTGCGACCCCATAGACGGCAGCCCACCAGGCTCCCCTGTCCTTGGGATTCTCCAGGCAAGAACACTGGAGTGGGTTGCCATTTCCTTCTCCAATGCATGAAAGTGAAGAGTGAACGTGAAGTTGCTCAGTCATGTCCAACTCGCAGGGACCCCATGGACTGCAGCCTATCAGGTTCCTCCGTCCAAACATTACTAGATCAAGCTAAATCCTAATGTATTAGGTAATATCCTTTGAAAATTTCCTAGTAGTGATAACTTTCCTTTCTTATTGAAGAATTGGTTTTTGGAGATGTTGTAACACATTATATTGTGTAGGAACCTTTTTTTTCCCTTTTATGTAGCAGCTTTTATTTATCAGATTGGCAATAATGTTAACAAGTGTCAAGTGAAATGGGCATTCTCATAGTCAAGGCAAAAGTGTAACTATCTGTGACCCTCTAGAAAACAGTTTGGTTTCTTTTGCTGCTGCTGCTACTGCTAAGTTGCTTCAGTCCTGTCTGACTCAGTGCGACCCCATAGACGGCAGCCCACCAGGATCCCCGGTCTCTGGGATTCTCCAGGCAAGAACACTGGAGTGAGTTGCCATTTCCTTCTCCAATGCAGGAAAGTGAAAAGTGAAAGTGAAGTTGCTCAGTTGTGTCCAACTCTTCGAGACCCCCATGGACTGCCGCCTACGAGGCTCCTCCGTCCATGGGAGTTTCCAGACAAGAGTACTGGAGTGGGGTGCCATTGCCTTCTCCGTTGGTTTCTTTTAACCCTCTCCATTTAGCAAGATAAATGCTGACTGCCCCTGTTGGCCAGCATTGACCTTGTGATGCTAGATCTCTGAGAAAGAGAGCTCTAGTCCCAGAGAAGACCCAGATTTGCCTAGTTTAGCGCATCTGACAGCTAATCAGGAATAGGATAGGCTGGTAGAGACCAGTGATCAGGTTTTGGGTCAAGAGAGGAAGGTAGGAAGATGAAAAGGAGATAGGAAAAGTATCCTCAGTGGAACCACATTAATACAGAATGGTAAGGCAATGCAAAAGAATGCTCAAACTACCACACAATTGCACTCATCTCACACGCTAGTACAGTAATGCTCAAAATTCTCCAAGCCAGGCTTCAGCAATATGTGAACCGTGAACTTCC
The DNA here is from genome assembly GCF_029407905.1 of Bubalus kerabau. NCBI lineage: Eukaryota > Metazoa > Chordata > Mammalia > Artiodactyla > Bovidae > Bubalus > Bubalus kerabau. The sequence continues at coordinate 31,734,749 of NC_073642.1, forward strand.
TGATGTTCAAGCTGGTTTTAGAAAAGGCAGAGGAACCAAAGATCAAATTGCCAACATCCGCTGGATCATAGAAAAAGCAAGAGAGTTCCAGAAAAACATCTCTTTCTGCTTTATTGACTATGCCAAAGCCTTTGACTGTGTGGATCACAATAAACTGTGGAAAATTCTGAAAGAGATGGGAATACCAGACCACCTGATCTGCCTCTTGAGAAATTTGTATGCAGATCAGGAAGCAACAGTTAGAACTGGACATGGAACAACAGACTGGTTCCAAATAGGAAAAGGAATACGTCAAGGCTGTATATTGTCACCCTGTTTATTTAACTTATATGCAGAGTACATCATGAGAAACACTGGACTGGAAGAAACACAAGCTGGAATCAAGATTGCCGGGAGAAATATCAATAACCTCAGATATGCAGATGACACCACCCTTATGGCAGAAAGTGAAGAGGAACTCAAAAGCCTCTTGATGAAAGTGAAAGTGGAGAGTGAAAAAGTTGGCTTAAAGCTCAACATTCAGAAAACGAAGATCATGGCATCCAGTCCCACCACTTCATGAGAAGTAGATGGGGAAACAGTGGAAACAGTGTCAGACTTTATTTTTCTGGGCTCCAAAATCACTACAGATGGTGACTGCAGCCATGAAATTAAAAGACGCTTACTCCTTGGAAGGAAAGTTATGACCAACCTAGATAGCATATTCAAAAGCAGAGACATTACTTTGCCAACAAAGGTCCGTCTAGTCAAGTCTATGGTTTTTCCTGTGGTCAGGTATGGATGTGAGAGTTGGACTGTGAAGAAAGCTGAGCACCGAAGAATTGATGCTTTTGAACTGTGGTGTTGGAGAAGACTCTTGAGAGTCCCTTGGACTGCAAGGAGATCCAACCAGTCCATTCTGAAGGAGATCAGCCCTGGGATTTCTTTGGAAGGAATGATGCTAAAGCTGAAACTCCAGTACTTTGGCCACCTCATGCGAAGAGTTGATTCATTGGAAAGGACCCTGATGCTGGGAGGGATTGGGGTCAGGAGGAGAAGGGGACGACAGAGGATGAGATGGCTGGATGGCATCACTGACTCGATGGACGTGAGTCTGAGTGGACTCCGGGAGTTGGTGATGGATAGGGAGGCCTGGTGTGCTGTGATTCATGGGGTCGCAAAGAGTCAGACACGACTGAGTGACTGATCTGATCTGATCTGATCTGAAAAGAATGTTTCTTCCAAGGAAGAAATTCTGAAAGTGAAGGGGGAAAAGGTTGGCAGATGGGGACAAGCAGCAGTTTTAATGAGAATAGTGGCACAATTTTACATTTTTGGGGGGTTAAACTCTTTGATATCTGGTCTGTCATTTGCCTCTGCATTCAGTCTATGGTGGTATGTTGTTGTGGTTGAAATAATAATAAGAAAATCCAGCCTCACACAGGTACTTGATTGGAAAAAGAAATATTTTAATAGCCATTTTAGATAGCTGTAGACATTCTTTTTGGATACTGTACCCAAACTTGGTTTTTCTTGGATTTTGACTGGATCTTTCACCCTTGCATGATATGACATCATGCGTTGTTATTTGGAAAATATTAGTTTGCTGGAATCTTATAAATGTTAATATATTTCATTACATAACATGACATTATATCCATTAATATCATCATCACCCTCGTCAAAATACTCTTGGGAAGCTGTCAGGCTCACATGGTGGAAACAGGCTTTGCAAACTTCTAATTTTTGCTTAAAAGCTTTAATTTTATTATTGGCAATAAATACTGCCTTGGATTTTCCTTGAAATGACAGGTTCTCTTCATTCTTTTTTTGAGAAAACACCTATCAGAAACCCACGTTGGAATAACCATTGTTTGTCAGTCATTCTTTCAAGTGAAAATGGTGTCCTGTCAAAGTGGTTAGTTCAGCTCAGAACTCAAACACACACGTGCTCTCATGTATTCTGTAGGAATGCTCATGTGTGCCCATTTCATCACTTGCAATATTAAAAAGACATAAGGATTGAAATTTAGTAAAATAACTGCCTCATCACAGACATTCGTAAGTGAAATGCCTTTTTCTTCTTTGAAACACCTTTCATGCATAGTGGTGAATAATACCATGACTTCAAGTATAGTTTGGTGTCACTGCCTTTATCTGTGCTAAGGTACCCACCATTGTATTGGCACCATTGGTAAGAATGTTAAGTGTGCAAAAGGCAATTAACATCTTAGTATTCCTGTAGAAATAGTTTGGACCTTGGAGTCCAAGGGCCCCACTTAGAGAACTGTTAACATAGTTGCTTAGACCTACTATATATCCTGTCTTTTGTCTAGGATTAGAAAAATATGGCATAGGTAGTAACTGATCTCAGTATTTCTTTTATTTTTGTAATTTTCATATTATGGTTTTGAGGGGTTTTAGCCCAGAGCACCAATTGATATATTTTCTTTTGCTCATGCAGAACTTTAATCAATGCAATGAAGCTCAAAATGTAGTTTTTTTTTCTTCTTCTTTTAAGACTAAAGAAAATACAAATATAAAACAAAATGGTTTAGATAGTGTATTCTCCAGATTAGGCTGAAGACTTTGAAGAAAATGTAATATTCAGTTAAGTAATTCTCGCTAAAAAGGGATTAATTTTGAAGACCATCTACGTTTTAGCCTTAAAGAGGTTTGGAACACAGTAAGAGTTTGAGGGATGGAGATACAGAAATAAACCATTGCTGAATGGATATAATGATGTTCTACTTCAAGTTTTTTTCTTTAAAGAACATTTGGTAAAATGCTTTAAAAATATTTAAAAATATTCTGTGGCTCCAACTATATTATAATTGAGATTATAATTCTCAAAGCAGTGCTTCTTTAAAACTAGGTAAAATTGTCATGTTTCTGTGACTAGATCCTAACTGCAGCTAATACTAATAATAACGGCTTTCCCTAATATGTAACAGAAAGCAGTACAAATGAACAGAGTAAATGTTAGTAGATGGAAATGTGTAATGCTTAATTCATTAACTTTAAAAAGTCAACACGTAATTGTGCTTTAAAAAAGTATATAGGTAGTAATAGCATTTCTAGGTAGTATTCAGTTTGTGTGATGTAATAAAATATTGGAATTTTATGGTGTTTGAATTATTTATTGCTCTGCAACTAGTTTAGCAGCTTAAAACAGACATTATCTATCTCTCATTATCTCATTTTGATTATGGGTCAAAAATCTGTGTGTGACTTACCTGGGTTCCTTGGCTCAGGGTCCCTGACCAGGCATTCAAGGTGTTGGCTGAGGCTGTAGTCATCTCAAGGCAGGACAGGACAGTCCTCTCCACCTCCAAGTTCATTCATGCACTTGTTGGTAGGATTCATCTCCTCAAACGCTGTTGGTCTGAGGGCCTCAGATTCTAGTTGGCACTTGGTCAGAGGCCTCTTCAATCCCTTGCTCAGTGGGTTTGGATCTCTCCGTAGGGAACTGTTTTCCACTGGGGGAACAAATGAAAGAGCAAGGGAGGGCAAGCAAGACAGAACTTCCCATCTTTTGGTAACCTAATTTCAGAGGTGACATCTATTACTTTACTGTATTCTGCTTGTTACAAGTGAGTTGTTAGGTCTAGGGGAGGGAATTATACAAGGGGGTAAATACCAGGAGGTTAGGATTATTGGGGCCATTTTAGAGGCAGCTTATTACAGTGTTCAAGAACACGGCTGACCTCGATGAGTGGGAGCCCACAGACAGTAGCTGTACAAGGAGAATGCCTGTCTCAGAGTCCAGCTCCCATGGCAAGTGAGCACTGAAGGTAGCCCTAAGATAGCTGTGTTGCTGTTTGTTCTGCCTTTCTAACACTTGCTGTATTTAAGAAGTAATCTTAATCTCATTTAAGAAATCTGTCCTTTAGAAACTACATTCTTGTTTGCAGTCTGTGAAAGGAAGGGAAATTATTAGGAAAAAGGCGAAAATTAAATGGGATTGCTTTTAGGGGCCAGTTTTCTAATGGAGAAAAAAAATCTCAAAGTAACTTTTATAGTTACACTACTGAGAAGACAAGGCATACAGTGAGTGGATTTAAAAAATTAGTTTTAGCATTTGTAAGGATTTAAAAACATGTGCCTAGGTATGTATTCCTTTACTTTGTTTAAAAAATTGAGTTACATCTCATCTAGATAAAGCCTAGAAATGTAGCTTTATTATACTGAAAGGCAAAAAGTAGTATGGTTTAACTCTGTAGACTACTTCAAGGTTGGAAATTTTTGTTCTTGCTTTTGTTTGTGTTTCTTGAAGGATTTATTATGATTCTAGATTTTAAAGCCCTTAAAAAATGTTAAAACTGGCAAATCCATGCCATGATAGACCTTTCTTTGTAAAGGAAGGAAACCCATCATCCTTGGTACTTGCATAACATTTTTTTCTGCTTTTGATGGAACAACTTTTGCAGTATATTCTCTTCTGTTTGTTTTAAATCAGCCTGCAAGTCCTTTTTTAAGGTTTATAAATCATATAACATGAAGCAGGCAAGATTAAACTATAGAGCTTAATAATTTTTGTTTAAAAAATTAAAAACATGGATTTTTAATGAATTTAAAGACATGGATTTTAATGTGTTACTTTTCTTTCTGTGAAATGTTTTACTTAAATTTGTGATCATCTTGCCATTTAGTGGTGGGGTTTAATTGCATATCCAGGTTAGCCTGTATGTAAATGTGTTTAACATCAGTGTCTCCGTAACAGGAATCTTATCCATCTTCTTCACCAATATGGTTTGTGGACTCTGATGATCCAAATCTGACTTCAGTTCTGGAACGTCTCGAAGACACTAAGAACAACAATTCGGTGAGAAAATAAACAACACTACTTTTTTTTTTCCTTATGAACATAACAGAATTCAAGTGTTAAGAGGTAATATGATACAAAAGCTTGATTAATGACTATTTGATAACCTAGTCTTTAGCTTCTCTAAGATTTTTTTTTTGTCCTTCAAATTCTGTTTAGTACTTGGTTTCTCATTTTTATTCCCTGTAACTATAGTCTTAGTTTAGCTCAGGAATTAGGTTGTCTCTTTCCCATGAATCCTAATCATTAAATTAAGTAAGCATTTTTGATTGGGTCCACTATCCAAGGTAGGAAATAGGAAAAGGGAAAAAGACTGAGATAGATGTGAGGGGGAAATAATGATAGAATGACCCCAATTGATGTTTCTGTCAAGAGTCTATATAACTCTGCAGTAAAAACCAAAGGAATATAAATTAAAAATTATTTTTTAATATATAAAGAAATCAGATTTCTTTGATTATAAAACCATTAAGTGACCCTTGTGAAAGAACTAGTGAAATTAAAAACAATAAAAGCAAAATAGAAGTTACCCTAATTTTTCTCTACCTGATAATAAACATTGTTGACATGATGGCAATTTTAAAAAATCAGTATTTTTCTTTTGCTTGTAAAATACATATACTCTTAAACATACATTTAAATTATTAAAGTTATATCATTTGCATTTTTCCACGATATCACAAAGTTCTTATAGAAGAATATCAGTCATTATTTGCAGGTGACATGATTGTTTACCTTAAATCCAAAGGAGTCAGTTGAAAAAGCAATTTTTAAGATGATTGATTAAAAGTTATGTTATATAAAAATCAAGTTTTCCTAAATATCAGCTATAATCAAAAAATACAGTGGACAGGTATTTTATTGACAGCCACAATTAAAGAAAAATTAGACACCTAGGAATAAGCTTAGATGTGCAAATTTTGTATCAAGAAAACTATAAACATTTGCTGAGTGGAATTAAAGACTTGACAACTGTGTTCCTAGATGTGCAGACTCCCATATTATAAATATGTCAGTTATCTGTAACTTCATGTGAGTTTATAAATTGAATGCAATTCCAGTAAAAATCCCAACAGATTTATTTTTGGAACTTGACAAAATGACTCTAAAGTTTGTTTTGAAGAGTAAATAATAGTAATTATCTGATCAGATACTAAATAAAATATCAAGTACTAGCACTAAGCTGGACAGGTAAAGGCAGTTAGAAATTTAGAAACATAATCATGCAATTGAGAATTTAGAATCAGTTAAATTAAACCAAAATACTCAGTAAATAAAGGATAGATTATTTTATGAATAGTACTGGGAGAACTGACCATTTGAGGAAGTTAAAGACTGACCTCAGATTTTTGTCACAATAAGTTAGAGGTGGTTTAAACATCTATTCTTTTTTTTTTTTTTTTTTAATTTTATTTTATTTTTAAACTTTACATAACTGTATTAGATTTGCCAAATATCAAAATGAATCCGCCACAGGTATACATGTGTTCCCATCTATTCTTAAAATTAAGATCAAAGGAACTTCAGTGTGAGTATTACAAGAGTAATAACAAAGCCATGAAGATTAGAGGAAAAAATTAAAAGCTAGACAGACATGTGTTCACATCTCCAGCAAGGGAGGGGCAACAGGACAGGTAATGAGCAATAGACATAGCCCCCTTACCAGTGCTTCCCTTTAGGAGGTTGCCTCAAAGATCTAAAGTTGTAAGTTTTATAATAGTAGAAATGAGTAGGCTTATTTTTTGATGTCTAAAATATTCCATCAAAAAATGCTCCTAAAGTAAAATGACATAGGATAAAAAATTTGGTCCAATTTTATGAACGAGTATTTACATAAAAGAAAAAAACAAATTCATCCTCTACCCTTTCTTGTGCTCTCTGCCAGTTATTTTATAATCTAGTTTCTTGATCAAATAAGCTATCTTTTCTCACATTTAATTCATTATAATATGGATGCTGCCACCTTTGTTGTACTAAAGTTTTTACCCCTAGTTGCCAAATCCAGGACTACTTTTTTAGTCCTAAAGTTTCTGCAGCATTTTGATACTGTTGACTCTTTCCTTTTGAAACAGTCCTTCATTCAGCAAACACATATGCTTTACTGTCCACCAGTAAAGAGCTGGTTAAAAAAAAATTGCTGTATGGTTTTATGATAGAACATCATGTTGTTAAGAATGCAGCCAGTCTTTCCACAAGAGCACATGCAACGTTCCAAGATGTACTAAAGTGAAAAAACGAGGCAAAGCATATTTTCTATAATCTGGCCCCTTTTGTATGGTGGTTCAGTCACTAAGTCGTGTCTGCCTCTTGTGATCCCATGCGCTGTAGTCCACCAGGCTCCTCTGTCCATGGGATTTCCCAAGCAAGAATACTGGGGTGGGTTGCCATTTACTTCAGGGGATCTTCCAGACCCAGGGATCGAACCCAGGTCTCCTGTGCTACAGGCAGTCTCCTGCATTGGAAGCGGATTCTTTACTGACTGAGCCACCAGGGAAGCACGTATACAGTGCTGTAAAAAATATATAAGTAAATATATATCTATGTGTACACTGGTTTGTACGTACCTTTTTTTACCTGGGGTTTTACAGGGAACTATTAGTAGTAGGACACAGAAAAGTGTTTTTAAAAACGTGCCTGGCTTCTGTGCCAGGCTTTGTGATAAGTGGTCAGTATACAAGACAAGTCCTGTCTCTGTCCTCTGAGGATTTCCATCAAATCACTTTATCCTGTTTCTGTCTCTTACTACCTTGCCTTGGTCTTCTCTGAGCTCTTATTCCTTGGTCCACCTCTTTGTTCTCTTTCTGTGCTTTCTCTGAGTAATCTCTTCTACCCCTAGTACTTAAATTGTGGCCTATATTCCAATGATTCCTAAATTTGTATCTAGATAAAATTTTGTCTCCTGAGTTTGACACCCATTATTTGTCTATATATCACATAGATTCAGGGAATCTCACTCAGGTGTGCCATGGCTGTTCAAAATGATTACATCTAAAATTTAAGTTCATCTGCATCTTAGTACTCCACCACCCCCATCACATTTCCCCTCAAAAATTTCCCTCTGTGATTGTGAATGGGGCAAAATGAAATAATGAAAGTTGTTACCCATGCCTGAATGTGGGAACTATCTTAGAGTTCTTTTTTATACCAGTGTTTCCTGACCCCTGCCTCCTCAACCCCAAACTATCTAGTAAATTTCTAAGGCTTGTTCATCTCCCTTCTAAATATTTCCTAAATTCTTCCCCCCTGGTTTTAGTTTCTTCTTCTGATCCCTTAAACACCTTTTTGGGGGAGCATGGCGTTGAAATTCCCGGGAGGTGTATGGCCCTGCTTCTTACTGCCTGGTGCACCTCTACGACCACGCGGCCATCTCTCCCACAGTGCTTGGGGAGCTCTTCCTATACCAGGGGGTGGAGTGTCCTGGTCTGTCCAGCTCACCCAGCCGCCTCTTTATTATGTACTGAGCACAGAACAGAGCTTATCAGATGGAGAACAAATCCACGGTGGGGCTTTGCTGTTTTTTAAGCTTGAGGATACTTTTGATACTAATTTACTGCTCAGCTTTCCTCATTTTCATTTGCTCCATTGTCCACTTTGGAAAGGCTTGTTCTTTGCTTTGTTTAGCCCATTCTAATTCTGTTTCTGTTTTCCCTTAGTCCTTCATAAATCTGCTTCTTTCTCTTCATCTCTTTTCCTGGTTGGCAACATCTAGGAAACTGTTCTGACCAATTGAAGTAAGTTGCCTTATTTGCTCCCAGTCAGGTCTACTGATAGTGACCATTCTTCTGAAATCATGGTGCTAAACTTATACATTGAAAACAATGTATATTTTTTAAACAATGAAAAATGTATTTGTGCATATAATTTACCTTGCTTACTTAAAGTAAATATGTTCTACAAATCTGAATTTAAAAGTGGAAAGGAGTTATTCTTTGCAGTTTTCCTAGTGAGGCCTTTTTTTTTTTTTGACAAACACTTAAGAGCCTATAGGTGTCAAGTGTTTTTGCAGAAGATTTCATTTAATCTTTACCCTTATGAGAAGGTTTTAATTTCCTTATTTTCCAGATGAGGAGATTCAGACTCAGGGCATTAGGTACTGTATCCAAGGTTGCCTAGGTTCCAAGGCTCTGTCTGCTAGACCACATTTGCCTCTGTACTTTCAAATGAGTGGCTGTGAAATATATAATTTTATAATCCATGTGCAACAACGCTGCTTCTGTTTTCTGTAGCCTTGTTAATGTATTAATGTGCTCTTATAAGTTACTAAGAAAAGAAGTTAACAACTGAAAATTAGGCAGTGTTTGGAGCTTCTCTTCCTCCGCCATTTTTTTCATGTCATTCTGCTAGGCAGCCCCTAAAATATTTCTTAAGATTGTTATTTTATCTGTAGGCTGTAATTGAGCAATAGTAAACTTTTTTTTTTTTCCATTTCCTACTGGATTAGTTACAATAGTTGTAGCATTATGCATGTCTTCTAAGGGCTCTTTAACATAATGCTTATTTACTGAAATGTGTTTTGTAGCTTCGTCAGCAGTTGAAGTGGTTGATATGTGAACTCTGCAGATTATATAACCTTCCTAAGCACCTGGATGTTGAGATGCTAGATCAACCACTACCCACGGGTCAGGTAAAGTAAAAATTCTCAAGTGTTCAAGAGCTAAAATATAAAATACATTGTCTCATGCACAAATAAAATTAGGATGATTTCTCATTATTATACAACTTATTTAGGAGTTAGTTTTTGTTTTCCTGTTGAATTGTTTTGTTTGTTTTAAATACTAAAAATAGCCTTTTCATTCTTAGGAGCTGCTGGTTATATTTACTATGACAGGCAAACAGTTGCCCTTGTCCCCATCACCACCTTTTTGTTGTTAATATTTCTGGTTGCCATAACTGTTCCTTGCTTCTGCAGTTGTTTGCTTTTGTTTATTTACTTACCTTCACCTGAGAATGCCATCTCTCTGCCCTTTTGTGCTTCGAAAGGCCTAACTCGAATGTTATCTCCTCCATGCAGCAGAAGTACCCACTTGCTCACCACCACCTCTAACTTCTCTGGATTTCTGGATTTACCTATTTAGGTATAATTTCGTGACTTGTACTATAATAAAGATTTAACTCTTATACCACCCACTTACCCACCCACCTCCCCTTCCTAAAACATCTTTATATTTAGTCATATGAATAATCATCATTAGGACTTTGTAGTATAGTTTCCTGTTATATTTCCTTTGTACAGCTTTTTGCTTTGCGGTGTCTTCCTTAGTAATAATTCTTAGTTTAAAAAAGTTATGTCCTGTCTTTTTTCTGTGAGATCTCCCCTCTCTTCTTCAGCCTTTGGTTTCTTCTGTACCAGTCTCAGCAGGTTGTTTTCTGGGCTGGCTATTCAGCGGTCATCTTGAAATTTTTCTTGTTTCTTCTACTGGAGTAGTAGATACATTGTTTTCAGATTTCATGTTTCTTTCTTGGCTTACCTCTTTTCATTTCCCTGGAGTAAAATGATTTTAGTCAAGTAAAATCTTAAGAAAACATGAAGAGGTGGTACATTTCTGAGTTCTTAACTTCTTAAAAAAAAAAAAAAAAAAAAAAGGCCAGACCACCATAGGTTTGAATCTTGATCACTGCTCCTTAGTTGTATCACCTAATTAACTTAGGCTAGTTACCTAGCAGTATGTTCACCAGTTTCCCATGTGCAAACTGGGAGAAATGCTAGTAATACATATATCTGGGGGGACATGAAAAGTTTAAATAGGTTGTTACATGTAAATCATTTAGGGCAGTGCCTGGTGCATAATAAATGCCCATTAATGTTAACTGCTATTATATTCTTCACTTGATTGATAGTTTGGTTCAATGTGTAATTCTTGGTTGAAAAAAATTTTACCTCAGAATTTCAGACTGTGCTGTTGTCTGTCTAGTCAGTAGGTATGCCATTCTTAGTCTTAGTCATCTCTGCGTGACTTTCAGGAAGCTTTTAGGACTTTGTCCTTCCCTTGGTGTTCTGAAATATCACAGTGGTTTACTGAGTCGTGGTTTGTTTGGTTTTCCGTTGTTTTTGAGCACTTAGTATGGATGGATTTTGTCAAATTTGGACTCTTGAGTCTTTCTTTTTGGGTAGATGTTCTTATATTTTTTTCCTGTGACACTTTCTCCTTTCCATTCTTTTCTTTGTTCACCTTGGAATACCTACCAATAGGATTTTAGACCTTCTTGCTTGAATCTTTGTATCTTATTATCACTATATTCTGTCTCTTTGTCTTAATTTCAAATTCTTAAACATTTACCTTTCAATTTTTGAAAATTTTATTTGAACAGTCATAACTTTATAAGTTTTATTTTGGCTCTTTAGTACTGGTTAACCAGTTACCCCAGAACATAATGGCTTAAACAACACTTTATTCTCTGTCTTAGGATTGTGTGGGTTGGTTAGGCTTAGTTGGACAGTTTTTCTGCTGACCTCACTGTGCAGTCAGAGAGTGGCTGGGACTCGTTATTTGGACATGTGACCGCACTGGAATGTCCAACATGGCTTCTTTGTTCGCATGTCTGGTGCCTGCTGTTTCCTCTCATGGCCCTTCTTACCGCATGGCATCTCATCATTCCAGGTCTCTTATCGTGGCTTCTTTTCCTTTAGAAAGGTAGTCAGAATTCTTATTTTTGGCTTTCAAGAGCACAAAAGTGGAAGCTGTCAGGCTTTTTTTAAAGTTTAGATCTGAAATTGGCACAGTGTCATTTCCACCATGTTTGCTGGTTAAAGCAAGTCCCAGGGCCAGCCCAAGTTGACAGTGGGCAGGGTCCATACAAGGGGCGAATGCCGGGAGTGTGTCTCATTGTGGGTCCTCTCCAAAGATGAACGAACCGTTAAGTTCTAAAAGCTTGTTCTCTGATTATTCCTTATTCGTAGCATTCTATTTTTGTTTTGTTGATGTAATCGTAAGTGTCTTTAAGGAGTTACTTTGATATTCTCCCTCAAGCATCTCTATTTCTCTTTAATAAGTTTAATAATTTTTTTTCTAATTTATCTTGGTTTGTTTTTTTCTTTTTGAAGACTTTCCTCATGTATCTCTTTATTCTGTTGCTTTTTCATATTTTTTCCTTTTTTTTTCATTTGTATTTGAAAGAGGTACTAAAAGGCTGATAAGGAGTCCTTTGTGGCCAAGACTTGCCAACTGATACAGCTTTTTGGAGGAATTTAAGCTGGCTTCCATTCCTTATCCTCCACGCCCTGTTTCCTGGTATAATCATAAGTGATGGCTGGAACTGTCTGGTTTCTCTGGACATGAAACCTTGTCTCTTGCTTGAGATAGATGTGTCTGCCAGAGTTCTGCTTAAGGAGAGCATTGTGTTTTGGGGCTGGACAGTCGCTCTGTCATTGGCCTTGGTTAGTCTGTGTTTCATGCCTGCCAGAGTTCTGCTTAAGGAGAGCGGTGTGTTTTGGGGCTGGACAGTCACTCTGTCCTTGGCCTTGGTTAGTCTGTGTCTTGCTCCATCCATCACCCCTGCTGTCAGGTGTCCTGGTGTCTTCGTCTGGAGCCTCTCCAGGGCACTGCGGGACAGATTAGCCTGCCGGTTTATCCCCTAACCTGTGGCTTGGCTTGTTTGCTCCACTTAAATCACCATTCTCCAGTTCACTGTCATCTTCTAGCATGAGTTGTCTTTTCTGCTGGTAGCCCTCTTTTATTTTTTTGTTACATTGTGTGTGTGTACAGTGTTCAACCTTCATGGTATGTCTTCATCGTAGTTCTAGTGGAGCCTCAGGAAAGAGATGGGAGAAAAGTCCATTCTGTGTTCAACTTTGCTTCTTTAGAAGACATAGGTTTTTCACTTAACAGTATATCATGGACACAGTACATATAGACCTACCTTGTTTTTCATGGCCATGCATATATTAATAATTCCATATAGGGATACAACTTATAAATTACATGAATAAGTTTCCTAATTTTGACTCTTTCTTGCATTCACATAATATACATTTAGTACCTATGTAGGTTGGGAGTCGGGGGTAGAACACAATAGATATGATACCTTATATTGGGGTTTTTCTACTTTAAGTAGAGTCTAATATAGTCTCTTTCCTTTTAGGCTCCTCTTGTTTAATTTTGGTATCAGAATATAAGCAGTCTCATGACTTGGGAAGCTTTGTGTATTTTTTTTTCCTAAGATCTCAAACAGTTGAAATCAATTTTCAGCTAGAGGGTAGTTTTGCCTCCCATGGGACATGTGAAAGTATTTGGAGATACTTTGTATTGTCATGGTGGCAGGGGTGGGGGAGTGTGCTGTTGGCTTTTTGTGCGTAGAGGGGATATTGCTAAACATCCTGCAATGTCAGGACAGTTCCCCACAACAAACAGTCATTTGGTTCAAAAACTCAATAGCTCCAAGTTTGAGAAGCCCTGATTTAAACAAACACCTGAGCCTGTTCCATTTTTCTTTTCTATGTAGTATTCTACTTAGATTTTCCATTTCTTCAGTCAGTTTTAGTAATTTTAGATTCTAAAAAATAGATAAATTCATCTGTACATTTGAAGCTATTGGAAAGATATGCAAAGTATTCACTTTTTGCATCATCTTCATCTGTGGTTATAATCTTTTCTAAAGTTTTCTTTATCTTGAGGCTTGTCTGTTTTATTATAATGGTCTTTTGAAAGAATTGACCCTTAGTTTTATTTATTAAATGTTTTTATTTTTTACTCTAGTCCTTATCATTTCTTCTTTTTCTCTTTTAGTTTACTGGATCAATGTGATTTAAATTTTATAATGAAACATGTAAGGGTATTTGTTTTCTTTTACAGTGTTGTTTGACTTTATTGCATAGATCTTAAAATTTACTAATTTTCTAAACAGTTTGTATTTCTTAAGTAGTTTGAGTCCATCTCTAGTTCATATTACTTTTCTTATATTTTACAAGAAAAAGATTTAAATAATATGTATTGAAAGTATATAAACATAAGTTTAGAATAATAACTAGTGATAGGGAATACCTGGCAACTGTTGCCTAGCCACCACTCAGGTAAAGAAATAGAACATTGCTTGCACTGCAGAAACCTTCTCCAGGCCCTTTCCAGATTATCATTCTCCTCTATGTAATCCTCCCCTTACTTTTCTCTAGTTTTATTGCTCATATATCCATCCCTGAACAATATGGTTTAGTGTTGCCTGTTTTTGAGCTTCATATTAAGAGTTATACTATCTGTGTGTTCTTTCATGTCTGTCTTTGGCTCAGCATTGTGAGTGTATTCATTTATATGGTGTGTAGTTATAGTTCTTTATTATTGCTGTATTTATTCCATTGTACCATACATACTTATCCGTCTGACTTTACTGACTTTTGGTTTGATTCCAGTGTGCTATCAGGAACAGTGCTACCATGATCATTTTTGTCTATAGTACATGGTACACCTGTGCAAGTATGTCTCTGGGCATGTATTTAGGAATTGAATTACAGGGGCATATGAAGGTCAATTTCTTCATTTAAGAAGAAATTATTCTTCTTAATTATTCTCAAATTAAGAGAATTCTTAATTCTTCTTAAAAATTCTCAAAAATTATTGAGAAAAAATTTTTTAAAGATTCTCAGCCAGCTTTGGGGTTTTTAGTTTTTCACTGTGATCAGAATATGGCCTGTAAACTTTCAGCTGCATTAGCAGCAGTTGCTTAGACTTTACCAGTGATATCTTTGATTATTGCTGTTTCTTGTACTCCGTGGTTTTCCCTCTCTGAAATATATCTCTGAATAATGTATTCTTTTTTCTAGAAAGGATTTCTGAGGGTGGATATGAGGAGTGTTCCTTGAATACTCAGTGTCTGTTTTTATTATTTATTTAATATATTTATTTGACTTTGTGTAAAGTACTCTGTGTAAGTGCTGAGGATCCGGTGCTGAATAAACACAGGTATGGCTTGCATCCTGATGGAACTCAGGGAATTCTAAATTCATACCTGAGTCTTTTCCAAGTTCTTTATACTTTTTTCTTCTGGTATATTTTGTTACAGATGAAAAGTCTGAAACCTGTCTGATTCTTAGTTCTTTATACTTTTTCTCTCTGGAACTTGATATGTTTTTTTTTCTTTAACTGTAAAGTATGGGGTTTTACTTTTCAACATTACTTTGGGGCATTCAGAGCTACTTGATATTTTGACATCCTTCTTTAGGTTGGTAACATTTGTCTCTTTCTTTCCCTCATTTTCTGAATGAATATTGGATCTCTATATTCCAGGTCTCTTTTCCCTTAACTCTTCTCTTATTTTAATTGCCTTCTTCCCACCCAACCCCCCATCTCCTTTTTCTCCACATTTTAGGGGAATGTCACAGTTTGGTTGTCTTCTTTAATCATAAATATTTTGTTCATTCAGGTCCGTTGTGCTCTCTGGCCCTTCTACTAAGTTGTTTTTTTTTTTCCTTTGAGGGGAGATATTTTTGATTTCCCAGAACTCTCTTGTTCTTTTACATAGTAATATTTTTAGATTTTGTGGATGCAGTATCTTCTCAATTACTGCTAAAGATTCCAGATAGATTTTCTAAAGTATTTGTTTAATTTTTGGTCTTAAGTTGTGGCACGCTGGGTCTTTGTCATAGTGCATGGACTGTTTTCTAGTCATGGTGTGTGGGCTCCAAGGATGTAAGGGCTCAGTAGTTGTGGCACACAGGTTTGGTTGCCCTGCGGCATATGGAATCTTAGTTCCCCGACCAGGGGTCGAACCCATATCCCCTGCTTTGGAAGGTGATTCCTTAACTGCTGGACCACCAGGCAAGTCCCTCCAATTCAGATTTTAAATTGTTTTATTGCTTTCATTGATCATGCTTCAGGCCACTTCTGCTTGTTTAACTTGGTGCCTTTCTTTCAGATTGCTAGTTTCTTGAAATATCTGGTGATGCCCGATTATCTCCTCGTTTTTAGATGGCGTATGAGTTGTTACGCGTGTCCTCAGCAGTTGTCACTCTTCTCTGCTGTAGCCTCTCCTGGTTTTTCAAACCTGTGCTTTGCCTGTGGTGTGTGAATGGGAGGTGCTTGACAGGTGGCCTTTGCAGTTCCTGAGTAAAAGGAAGAGAGAAATCTGTTTGGAGAGTTTGCTGCTGCATTGAGTTACATTAAAAAAATTTGTTTCCTCTGGTTCTGACACTGACACTGAGAGGCCAGCAAGGTTGACCTCCTATATGAGTGTGATCCTTACCAGCTGTAGTTGGACAAATAGAGTAGGAATTTCTGGGGGGAAAAAATACCAAGTTTTTAAAGTCCTAGAGAACTCCGTGTCCTGGAGAACTGTGCTCTGGGTCCAGGAAGCTTGTCTTTATGAACTCTGATTAAACTAAATATAAAAGCTCTTCTTAAAACCCCATCTGACTCATTGTGAATGAGAGTTAAGTTGTAGCTTATACAGAAATATTCTGTGGTAAATAGCATGTTATAAAAAAAGAAAAATAGCTCTTTAGTGAAATGGTGATTACTTTATAACTTTTAGTTTTGTGCAGTGTCTATGCCTTTATAACACATTTAACTTTTTAAAATGTAAACTGTAGAATTTATGGAAAGATTCAGGTTTTTCAAACCTTAAAAGGTAGATATTTTTAAGGAACGCTTGGTTTGGGGTATTTTAAGCCAAAAAGAAGCCATTGGCCTTATAGGCATAGCGATATGTATAAAATGTTTTCTTATTTTAAATTAGAATATTTAAAATATTAATTAGAATATGTTTAAAATTTTTTTCTGTTTGCTTTATATTTGACTAATGGCCTTTGTTAATTTCTAAGGCATCTGTTAAGTTGAATTTTTCAAAATTTTTCTTAAAAAGCTGATAAATATTTGTCAAAGCAGAATTTAAGAGTAAATGTTTCAGTTTTAATGAGCTGTTAGTGGAATTGCAGTGACAAGTAGTTTGTCCCTAAAGTCTTCCGATATGCTGTGTGCTTACTTGTTCTGTGTAGTCCTGGCAAACTTTTTTTCTTTTCAGAATGGGACAACAGAAGACGTGACTTCAGAAGAGGAGGAAGAGGAAGAGATGGCTGAAGTAGGTATTTTATGTAAAAGTAGCATTTCATAAATATCTTCATTTTTGGACATTTTAGTAATTTTCTAGTCTCCTTTATAAAACCATTGTTAATGTGGAATAATGAGAAGCACATTGTATTTGAAGTTTAATACAGTTTAAAAATCTGGCTTTATCTCTAATTCATCATATGCTTTTTAGCAAATTGCTTATCTAATGTCCTTGGATTTGATTTCATGGAAAATAAGAGCTCTTAACATTTAGTACTAAAATTATATTTGCATTTAATAGTAATCAATACTTAACCTGATTTGGTTTAATAGGAACTACTAAGTTTCAAAAGTTTGAATAAAAGGGGAATTTGAGAACATTTAAGGGACTATTCATTAGAAGTAATGAAAACTATCTCATATTGAAAACTTAAGAATGTCAAAGAGGAAATTCCAAAGACACTGAGCTTACATCAGTTTAGTTGCCAGTCATTGATAAAATTTTAGAGGTTTTCAGACTCTGAAGCTTTGCATTTAAATTCAAACTTCATAATGAAGATCTCTTTCTCTATACTGACCTGATAAAAGGCAAGTTCCACAACCTTGGTTTTATTTTCTGTTTTGGGTCTTAGAATTGATTCAGGTTATTACCTTATTTTTCTTGATTTGGAAAAATTTAAATCTAAAATTCACTTCTTAGAATGCCTTATAACTAATGTAGTTGGAGGTTTGTTTTGTGAGTCGAAAGTAAAAATAATTCTTTTTTGGAAAAAATAACTTTATTTTTGACTGTGCTGAGTCTTCGTTGCTGTGCCAGTTTTTCTCTAGTTGCAGAGAGCAGGGTCTATTCTTCCTTGCAGTGCGTGGGCTTCTCATTGTGGTTGCTTCTCTTGTTGCCCAGCACAGACTCTATCTAGGGTGTGGGGGCTTCAGTGGTTATGGCACATGGGCTCTAGAGTTGTCATTCCCGGGCTCTAGAGCACAGGCTCAGTAGTTGTGGTGCAGGGGCTTAGTTGCTCTGTGGCACGTGGGATCTTCCTGGACCAGGGATCGGACCTGTCTTCTGCATTGGCAGGCAGAATCTTTGCCACTGAGCCACTAGGGAAGCCCTAAAATAATTCTTAACATTATCCAATTAGAATGAATTTTGGAGATATAGGAAGTTTTTTTTTAATGTTTACATGAAGTTTAACTTTGGAATAAACTGAATTAAAATTTTAAACTTTTTATTGAGCCCAGTATATAATAAAGTAGACATTGTACTCAAAGAGTTTATGTACCTTTCTTTTTTCCATTCACAAGATAATATGAAGGAAGGATAGCAACATTTGGGGAAACCTGGAAAGGTAGGATAGACTTTGGAGATGTCAGATTAGGATAGGTGAAAAGATATTCTAGGCAACTAAAATAATGTGGTAAAAAGGCCCAGAACAACCCTGGGCATGGTGTTTGAGCACATTGGAGGTTGTCCTTTTGGAAGAAGATTGATATGTTGGAGTCTTGGAAAGCAAGTTTGTCTAGAAAAAGCAGATGGCTGAGTTTTGAATTAGAGACAATATTTGTTTATATTTGGTGTGATTGTTGATAAGGCCTTAAGCAGAAAATAGTGTACCATGAATATTGTTTTGTAAAGATGATAATGATGACTTCTGTGTTGTTTAATACTGAGTGGAGAAATTTTGTGGGTTGGGATATGGCTGAGGTTGAAGTTGGAGGAGGAGATACAGTCCAGCACTCTGAAGAAAACAAGTGTAGATGGTAAATCATAGCTGAAATGTGCAATCCAGGGGAAATCAGCTCTATGAAGCGTGAAGTCATAGACAGGGTCTAAATAAGAAAGGAATAGGAGTTGAAGAGATGGCAGTCCAAGAAAAAGATCATTGAGTCTGGATGGAAGTGGTCTAAATCAGCCTGGTCTAGAAATCATGAATTAATCTGCTTGATAAAATGGAGATAAAGTATAGACTACTTCTTTAGAGATTTTGATGACTGAAGTAAAGTTGGAAATAAGATAATAGATTTATACAAATGTATGCAGAATTTTTTAATGTGTAAGAGCAGATGATAAGGGAAAGGAGGGAGAAGAATTATGTGGAGATGAATGATGTTGACCTAGAGATGGTGTTTGAATTCTTTTTTTTAACTTTTTTCCTAATTATAAAAAATCAATATGTGCTCACTACAGAAAACTTGGAAAAGAAGAAAAAACGCTGATAATAGTATTTCAGTATATGTCCTTTTCTTTTTTCTGTGCTTATTTTGACATAATTAACATTCTGTGTATTCAATTTTGTATTCTGTCTTTTATTTCATTACTAATATAAAAGAAGCCATTATACTGTATTGGCATTTTAACGGTCTTCTGGCATTCCATTGAATTAACTGTTCTGATATTTTGCACATGAAAATTTTGTTTTTGTGGTTATAAAGTTGAAATGGACAAATAGATTTATGCCTATATCTGTGTTCACATTTTAGACTAGGTACTAAACTAAATCTAATAGATTTTTAGAAGTCAGGTTAAAATTCTTGGTACTTCATGCTGTACTGTTTCAAAAATTCCTCTTAATAGGAGATTCAAAGCCATTTAAGATCGTTATGGCTCTCTAAAATTATTAAATATGCTTTACTCAGTTTCTAGCTTTAAAATATAGGATATAAAAGGAGAGAACCTTTTAAATTGAATGGTGAAAGCTTTTTTCCCCTCCTCATAGGATATATGTGTTTCTCTCTTCTATGTTCTAGGTCAAGAATAATTTAACTTTTGGCATGAGCTTGAGTAGCTAAATTTTTAATTTTTTTGTAGGATATAGAAGACTTGGATCATTATGAGATGAAGGAAGAAGAGCCTATTAGTGGGAAAAAGTCAGAGGATGAAGGAATTGAAAAAGAAAATTTGGCAATATTAGAGAAAATTAGGAAGACTCAAAGGCAAGACCATCTAAATGTAAGTATTGTATAAATATCTAGAACCTGAACTTTTGTGGTTAAGTGATTACAGTTGACTCTTGGATGCTGACCTTGCACAGTCAGAAATCCACATGTAACTACAGCCAGCCTTCTATATCCGCAGTTCCACATTGAAGGATTCAACTGCAGATAGTGTAGTATGTATTTATTGAAAAAGTCTGCATTTAAGTGGATCCATGCAGTTCCAACTTGTCTTGTTCAAGAGTCAGCTGTAGAGGAATAATATAAATACAGGGCAATTCAATAAGATACCAACCTCAGCCAGGCCCCTCCATCCCTGCCTTGGTAGTAGGTTCAGTCATATGTTTTATTGCCCTAGTTTTATTTTTTCCCCTAACGTTTCTCATCTACTGATAGTTCCTTTCTACCCTGTTCATCTGTTTTTCTACTCTGTTCATCTGAAATCAGTTACTATCCAACCTGCTTATCCTGTTTTCTCTCTTTACCCTTTTCCTATGGAATCTGTAAATTTAAATTCAGTCTCTCCTACAAAGTGTAATTCAAATTCTCTCTTCTTCACAAAGCTGGCATCTGGTTTGCTCTGCCATGACAGAACCAAAAGTAACTTTTTCTTTTGACTTAACATCTTTTATATGAAGCAGCATGGTAACAAACACAGCTGTGTGGCTTCAGTTTCCCAACTCTATAATGTGGACATTATGTACCGTTTAGATGATTTCTGTAAATAATAAATGAGAATGATGTATATAAAATGTTCAGTGTAGAGAAATATCAAATGAAAGTCTAGCTCTCCATCTCAACACTTAACTGTTTACCTACTGCCTTTCTGTTAAAGCTATTTATCAACCCCATGAAATCTGAGAACCAGTTCTTTTGTCCTGAGCACAGATTCTCAAACACAGGGAGTGAATTGTTGTGCAAGGAGATGAGAAGTGTTGTAAACAGGAAGATTACTCATGTCGTCAGTCTTACTTACTGTACTAATGTAACTGGCAGATCTTTCTTTAGAGAGCAAAGAAATTTAGCCAAGTCTTTACCTTGATTATTAAAAAATAAATAAAAGCTCGTGGTATTCAAGTTAAAGATAGTTACTCTTACTTTCTATATCTTGTGATTGCATCCAGTTTGTGTGTTATAGTCAAACAACTACAAATTATTGAATACTATCACATGACATATACTAAGTCCTTTAAACTTTGTATATACCTTTGCATTTAATTTTCATAACCACTGTGTGAAATATTCTTCCTACTCTACAGATGTGAAACTGGGGTTTTAACTCATCAAGTAACGTAGCCAGATTTTCTACCTCACCTTAAAGTGTAGTGCAATTTTTAAGGTGCAGCATTTAAAAGTTTACACAGATGTATAGAACAGTCTTTTGGACTCTGTGGGAGAAGGCGAGGGTGGGATGATTTGGGAGAATGGCATTGAAACATATATAATATCATATGTGAAATGAATCGCCAGTCCAGGTTCGATGCATGATACAGGTTGCTCGGGGCTGGTGTACTGGGATGACCCAGAGGGCTGGTATGGGGAGGAAGAAGGGAGGGGGGTTCAGGATGGGGAGCACGTGTATACCTGTGGCGGATTCATGTTGATGTATGGCAAAACCAATACAATATTGTAAAGTAATTAGCCTCCAATTAAAATAAATAAATTTATATTAAAAAACAAACAAAAAAATAAAATAAAATTTTACAAGGTCAGGTTTTCTTTTTTTTTTAATTCAGAAGACATTCTAAATGTTTTTCTTATGATAAATAGTTCTATTCATATTCAGTCTTAGGATAAAATACTGGTGCCTTTTAATCTTCAGAGGAGTTGGAACACTGAAAAGTACTGAAACCAGTTGTATGTATGTGGACATGTTTCTCTATTTCTTAATATGTAAACTATAGATCATTAATATATTCTTGATTATAAGAAAACTGCTTTAGTTAATGTATCATGTTGAGGGTCTTCTAGTATTTTAAAAAATGCATGGAGCGCCTACACATCTATTAAAACGGCCAAAATCTGGAGCACTGACAATACCAAATGGCTGGTGAGGATATGGAGCAACAGGAAACTTTTCTGATTGCTGATAGAAAAATAGTGTCTAGCAGATTCTTTAAAAACTAAACATATTCTTACCATACAATCCAGCAGTTGAGCTCCTTGGTATTTGCCCAAATAAACTGAAAAGTTATGTCCACACAAAAACCTGCACATGGATTTTTATAGCAGCTTTGTTCGTAATTGCCAAAGCTTGGAAGCAACCAAGGTAATCTTTGGTAGGAAAGCAAATAAACTGTAGTACATCCAGGCAATGGAATATTAATCCCTGATAGAAAAAAAGTAATGAGTTGTCAAGACAAGACATAGGCCTGGAGGAACCTTAAATCCATGTTACAGGTGAAAGAAGCCGATCTGAAAAGGTTGCAGACTGTGTTTCAATTATATGGCATTCTGGAAAAGGCAAAACTATGTAGACAGTAAAAACATCCGTGGTTGCCAGGGATTGGGGGCTGGGGTGGGATTAATAGGTGAAGCGCCGAGGACTTTTTGGGCAATGAACGTACTTTGTATGTTACTGTAACGTGTGGATGCATGTCATTATACGTTTGTCCAGATCCATAGAATGTACAGCACCGAAAGTGAACCATAAGATGGTGTAATGATGTGTCCAAGTAGGTTTATAAGTTGTAAGAAATACGCCCCTGAAGAATGCTTGATAATGAGGGTGACTATTGATTGTGAGGAGCAGTTATATAGGAAATCTCTGTACTGTCCTCTTAATTTTGCTGTGAACACGAAACTTCCCACCCCAGTAAAACCACAAAAAAGAAAATAAATTTTTAAAAAATTGATGAATTTGAAATAGACTCTTATTAGTTCTAGGGTATTGAAGTGGTCATGGTGATCTGGACATAAATTAGTCTTTTTTAAAAATTTTTTTCAGATGACAAATAGTAAATGAATCAGACCTGTTCCAAATTTGTATTCCTGTTGCAACTTTATGATCATTGATTTAATTTTTTTGACTTCTTAAAGTGTTACGTGGTGATCCATTTTTACAGTCTCATTGTGAATATTTATTTCAGGTTCAGATACCTTAAATCTTTAGTTATTTGAATCAATAAATCCTGGTAAACAGCAAGTTTTATGTTTCAGGGTGCAGTGTCTGGGTCTGTACAAGCTTCAGATAGACTTATGAAAGAGCTCAGGGACATATACAGATCACAGAGTTATAAAACAGGTAAGGACCTCTGGATCTCTGCTGTTGTCCTTATGCCTAAAGTTTTCAGATATAATATAACTTAATTTCTCATAGTATAACTGGACAGAAACAGAAATGTTTATTAACTTTATTTTAGGAATGTGAAATGAAAATGCAAATTTAAGTAACCAAAAGATGTAGGGGATAAAATAGCATGAGTTCACTTATTGTTTGGATTTTTAGAAATTGTTTTTATGGACACATTTTTTGTCTTCTTGTTGATAGGGATTCATAGGATTTTTATCTTCTGGGTATAGAAAGGTACAAGAAATAGCTGCTTTAGAAAGTAAATAAGATGAATATGTTTTATTGTACAAAGAACTATTGCCAAGTTAATTTATGTTTTTTATTCCTTTTTTTGAAACGACAAACTCATAAACATAATCAACTGTTATAGAGAGAGTTAAAATAGGTTTGTTTTTTTTTAAATTATAGTTTGACTTAAGAGTTCTTTCTTAACCAATAAGACTTAAATATTGTGGAACCTTCATAACTGACATAAAATTCCCTCATACTATTGCAGAGAGTCTAAAAGTACTGTATAAGATAAAGAGCCAAACTTTACTTTCTTTGAAAAAAGTAGCATTATAATTCATTCAGAATTTGTCAGAGTGATCAAACCTAAATCATTAGAGCTTACTTAAAAACAAACAAACAAACAAACAAACAAAAAAACCAAACAATCAGCCTCTCCCCTTTATAGAACAAGATAAGTCAAACTTGTTTCTGAGATTATTACAAGTTTTGGTGTCCTAACAGTTCTTATAAGAAGTCTGAAAGTTTGTGTGTATAAACCTAATAAAGTTTAATATTTGAATACTATTTATAGCGAAAATCATCACATGTTTGTTATGGCATTATTTTGTAGTAATTAAAAAATTAAATTAATAACCAGATATATAGTGAGCTTAGTTAAATCATGGCTTATCCATAAAGTAAATTACTGTAGAATTATTTTAAAAATTAACAATAAATTTCTATATACTAAGCTGGAAAAATGCCCCCTGAAAGATTATAAAACTATATGTTAGAGGGATTCCATTTTAATAGAAATGTTTGTATATGCATAGGGGAAAAGTCTTAAGTACATGTGATTTTGCATAATCTTTTTTTTCCTTTTGCAGTGAATGGTAAACAGTTTCTCAACCCCACAATCCTCTTCATGATGACTTTAGTTATCTATTTAGGGCATAAGATACTCTGTTCCATCACAAGAATTATTACATTACAACTTAGCTGTTATGTTTTAATAGCAAAATTTCTTGATTTTGTTGGCTATATAGTGTGTACATTTACAGCAGAGCAATAGTTATAAGATCAAGTGCAACAGTTATAAGTAAAGAGTAACTAACATGCCCTATATCATTACAGGGATTTATTCAGTGGAACTCATAAATGACAGTTTATATGACTGGCATGTTAAACTGCAGAAGTAAGTGCTTTTTTATGCTAACCCACTCTTTTTAATGGTAGACTATCACAATGAGATTTCCTCCCTGCTTAATTTGGTACCTATTTACTATGGCTTTTACTTAGAACTTTAGATCCTGTTTGTATAGAAGTAGTTCTTAGGTTGTTAAAATGAGCTGTTTCTTGGGCTTAATAAGTAATGAGAAAGCAGGAGGAGGAAAAGGAGGGCCAGCTGTGGGAGAAAGTGTTTCATGGAGTTAGTGAGACAATTAGGAACTATACAAACAAAAGTGTATAAATAACTTGATGAGTTAGTATCCATTGTGTACTCAAAGTAAGAAATGAGGAGATCTTTATATAAACAGTTGTAGACAAATTTAGGTTTTGTTAGTGATTTCACTTGTCCTTGGTAAATTTCTCTCATTGAACCCTTTGTCTAATAATTTAGTTTGAGAGAAGCAGATTAAATTTTTGAGTTCTTGAGAAGACTGTGTACATATGACCCTTTCCTTTAGGATAACTGCTAACTTTGCATGCCATTTGAGAAAAGAGATTTAGAATACTGTGATCTCTTCTTTGGACATTTAATCTCAAGGAATTGGAGACTATAGTAATTTGTTTTTCTAGGCACCATAGAACAACTTTAGACTTTCTCTGTTTGAAACTTACCCTAGGGGCTCTGTTTTTAGCTTTTGGAATGGTTCATTTTTGAAGTTAGTGAAGAAAAAAAATCTGACCTTTTTGTTTGAACTGTTTTTCTGTTTTGTAATTCTTAGGGTGGATCCTGATAGTCCTTTGCACAGTGATCTTCAGATTTTAAAAGAAAAAGAAGGCATAGAATATATTTTGCTTAACTTCTCTTTTAAGGTAAGAAAAATTGTAAGGGGACTACATATGCTTCTAATGCAACATATATTTGTGCAATTGCTTTGGAAACTATTTGGTATAACTTGGCAAAGTAGAAGATACTTGTACCCTATGGTCCAGGAATTCTCCTTCTAGATACACAATCTGCAAGAAATGAGTACTTAAATGTGCCAGGAGACCAACACAAGAATGTTCAAAGCAGCATTGTTTATAATAGGCTCAAATAAAAATAACCTAAGTGTCTCCCAGTAAAATTGAGAACTGTGGTATTCATAAAATGGAATAGAGCTATGTACAACAAGATAGATGAATCTTGAACACGGTTTGAGCAGAAAGCAGATCCAGAAACATGTTTTGTACAGTTTCATTTATATAGAGCTCAAAAAAAGGTAAAACTAAATTGTTTAGGGCATGCATTCTCATTGAAGGCAGGTCTCTCTCCTTCCTCGCTCCCCCACCCCACACCCAATGCAGTGAAAATTGGACCTTGGAGTGAAAAAGGCTTAGATGTTAAGATGGCCTGTAGCCGTTCAAGGGACCATAGTATGTATATACACACACACTATGTCTGAGGTGTTAAAATTTGATGAGGGAGCAGGACAGGGAAGAATTAGGAAAAAAATACTCTTAAAAAGGCTTGTTAGTGGGACAGAAATGAAAAGAAGGCTGAGAAACATTAATGGATTCATACTTGGAAATGAAGATGTGAGTACCATACAGTTAAGATAGCAAGTACGTCTAGGTAAGAGGGAGGGAGTTGTGAGCTGAAAGGGACATTTCGGGGCTTCTTGGATACTGGCTGTTGTCTGTTTCTTGACCAGAGTGGTGGTTGTGTGGATACAGTTTCGTGCTAATGTGTAACAGTATACCTATATACTTTTCTAAATTTATGTGTTGTATTTAACAACTTTTTTTTTCCAAGTTGCTAAGAAACAAAAGTTAAAGAAGAATGGCAATGGAATCTAGATAAAATGTATTGATTTACTATGGACTCTGGATAAGTGTAGTGGTTTTAAGCCTTTGTTTAAAAACATTGCGAAGCGTTTCTAAGGGATTATGTTTTAATTATTTGGAGTTGGTTTTTGACTTGTTCTGTGAAATTGAGAAATTGTGTAACAGCTGTCTTGCAGATAAACATTTTTTTTCTATTTCAGTTAGACTTCAGTACATTTTAGTGTGATAGAACGAACAGCAGTCCTCAACTTTTTGGCACCAGGATGGGTTTCATGGAAGACAGTTTTGCCACAGACTGGGTCTGGAGGTGGTTTGGGGATGATTTAAGTGTGTTACATTTTTTGTGTTATTCTATTATTATTACATCAGCTCCACCTCAGATCACCAGGCATTAGATCTCGGAGGCTGGGGACCCCTGCTATAGAAGGCTTGAGGACGTGAGGCATCTAAAGTGTAATCCCTGTTCTTTAAGGACCTGTCGTCTTTCTGGAGAGAAATCTGTGATGAAAACTGAGGCGCTGTGGAGATCATGATGGAGAGTCTGGGAGCTTACCTTTATGTAGTTAAAAAGGTAGCAGGGGTTTTTAGGCAGGGGTAGGATTGATCTATTAGGCTTTTTACTTTATTTTTAAAAAACAATTAGTATGCCATCAGCATCAGAGTAGGGTTTGGATAAGATAGAGTAGACTTCTGGGAGACAAGCTGGGGGCATTGATTTTAATCTGGGCGGAAGAGTAATGAAGATTGGTAGTGGTAGGAATAGATGAAAGTAGATGAATATGGGCTTCCCTGGTGGCTCAGCTGGTAAAGAATCTGCCTGCAGTGTGGGACACCTGGGTCTGATCCCTGGGTTGGGAAGATCTCCTGGAGGAGGGAAAGGCTACCCACTCCAGTATTCTGGCCTGGAGAATTCCATGGACTGTACAGTCCACAGGGTTGCAAAGAGTTGGACACGACTGAGTGACTTTCACTACCATTAGATAAATATGAGATGTTTTGAAGGAAGAAAAGACATGAAAGGATACTTTTACACTTGCAGAAAGGAGTAATTTTCTGAAAGCTGCTTGTTTGTGTGTGTATATTCTTGTTTGGGCTTATATCCTCATTTATGATTGAACTTTCTTCAAATAACCCAAATGTCAAATGTCACTATTTTCCCACAGCTTTGTTATTGTAGAAATTATTGAGCTATCAGCTGGGTTACCTTCCTGGGCATATATTTACTGATTCATGTGGTGCAAAGAACCTAGAAATGTATCTTTTTTTAAAAAGCAAATTTTTATTTTATTTATTTTTGGCCATACTGTGTGGGTTGTGGGGTCCCACTTCCTTGACCAGGAATCAAACTCTGGCCCTTGACAGTAAAAGCATGAAGTCCTAACCACTGGACTGCCAGGGAATTCCCCTATGTAAATTATTTTTAACTTAAAATCTAAATAATTAAACCATATGCCCAATACCAAGCTTAAGAAATAGAACCATATCAGTATCTTTGAAGCCCAATGCGGGCCACTCCCCTCCCACATTCTCCTTTCAGACATATCTTTAAAGGAATATGAAATCTTGACCAGGAAACTGTTTGAGACTTGTGACTGCGGATAGTGTTTTCACTACATTTTCTTGCTCTAGATAGAACTTCAGGGAGGACAATCTGGGAGGTAAATAAATGGCTGAGATTCTGTTGGATTTGTGTTTCTGGACCATGGTTTCTGATACCAGAAAGAAGGGCCTTTGCTAGGGTTGAAGTATTTAAGAGGCCTGGGAAGGTTAAGATTGCCCTGAGCTAACTGGCCTTGTGAAGAGGACCTTAAACTCAGTTGCCAAGTTATAAGTATCTCAATTCATAGATTTTGGAGTATAGCAGATATGACTCAGAAAGAAGGATCCACAGAAGGAGCAGGAATAGTATTCGAGGCCTCGAATGTCCACAGTGACACCTTGAGGGTCCTGAAGAAGAAGAAAATGAAACTTGAGATACAGTGTGACACCAGGTTGGGAAGGCGAAAGAGGCCAGAGGGTATTAGATTTGTCAGCGGCTTGGTTAGGAAGTGGTGGTCTGGCTTTTCTGGCCACGTGTGAATTACAGAGTTGAATTCTGAGGTAGTACTTTAAAAAGAGTTTGTTTAGACAAGTCTGGGTTCATCTAGAGAATAGCAGCTGGGATTAGAGATTCCATGCCATGTCCTAAGATGGTGGGATTGTAGATTTGGAGAGGAGAACATGGGGGTTTGTGATAGCTTGTCTTCAACTATTTGAAGGACTGAGGATGAGGAAGTATTAGTTTGATTTTGTTTTTGATGAACACAAGGCATGGCAATTAGTAAGTCAGACTGTAAAGTGACGGTTTTCAACTCACTATAAGGAAGTGATTTGTAACTATTTAGAGCCATCCAATGATGTAGTCATTCAAAAATAGAATGTTCCTCATCGTTAAGAATAGCTTGGAAGGCCTAGACAGTTTATTTCGAAATTAGATAACTGTGTGAGATCACTGTAAACTCTGATCTTCTTAGTTTCTGAGTTAATACACCACAGTAACTCGCATATCTATATTTTTGTTTTTGTTTTAGATACACAGCATGGCTCGCAGGTTTTAGTTCCCCCACCAGGGATTGAACCTGGCAGTGAAAGTGTGGAGTCCTAACTGCTGGACTGCCTGGGAATTCCCTCTCATATATCTATTTTAACAGAAACCTTTTTCTCTTGCCCCCAGTGCCTGTACCTACCCTCCCCCACCCTGACACCTTATTTCTGTAAAATTTTGGTTACTGAGTTCCAAGGTACAGAGTTTGTGGAATAGAATCCCTAAGTTTTGATAGAGTAGTTAATCTGAGGCATTACTTAAAGTGAAGGGAAACCTCACTGTCACATAATGAATTGAGAGAGGTTTGTAGTCACTCATAGGGAATCACACATTCAACAATCTAAAATATAGGAAATTAAATCAAGTTGTGCTTTACCAAACTTTGCATCTATGCCTTTCTTTATTGTAGAAAAAAGGTGAGCTACTTATTCAGAAGTAGATTATAATAACTGTCATTAAGTTGGTTTCTTGTGTGGATAGATTTCTTCTTTTTCTGCCTTACAATAGATAGCTAAGATTACCTGTTCTACCCATCAGAAGTATGTTTTTTATCTCCCTCTCCTATTAGGATTTAATTTTCATAGTTTATATGTTCCTCAGAGCCTTGCTGGAGGATAGGTAAAGGTAGGGAGTTAAACACAGTATTTTTGTATTCTTAGAAATAAACACTGTTATTTTTCTGTTTCTTAGAAGTAAACATTGTATTTTTGCGTTCTTAGAAATGACTGGATGAAACAAATGTTTGTTTAGCTCCTTTACCTGCAGATTGATTTTTTATTTAAGGGGCATTAGTTGTTGACTAATTCTTTTTTATTTGAACATAGAAATTGGTAATTTCTCTTAGACTTCCTGACATATCTTCATGGGAGGCAGTATGCCGTTACCTTGTTCCTCTGTTGTAGTGGCTGGGACCTTTTTTGGACTCATCTGACACTGACACTTTGTCAGAGGCCAAGACCTCTGACACTCTGAGGCTACCTCAGCTACAGTCTTTGCTTAAGTTCACTGAGAGAAAAAGTTTTGTTCTGGAAACCTCAGTTTCCAGGACTGAAAATTTGAAAGAATTGTGCAGCCTGAGAATTAACT
Source organism: Bubalus kerabau (assembly GCF_029407905.1). Lineage (NCBI taxonomy): Eukaryota > Metazoa > Chordata > Mammalia > Artiodactyla > Bovidae > Bubalus > Bubalus kerabau. The sequence continues at coordinate 31,764,622 of NC_073642.1, forward strand.
AAGATTCTTTTCTCTTATTTTGCCTTCTTTATATGTTTGTCAAGCCTGATCTTTGCCAAAGCGATCATCTATTGACATTTAATGTTGTTATTGCTATTTGGGTTTCAATCTAGTGTCTCATTCTATTTGTCCTTGAACCATCTCTTTTTTCTCACTTTGTTCAGATTTTTGAGAAATTACTCTAGTTCCCCTGCCTCTATTAGCATGGTGCTTATCATTCCTTTACTCTTTACTACCTTACAATTACAACGCATATCCTTAGCTTGTCAAAGTGTAATGTATATTTGTTAGTGTTTTTCTTTTTCCTTGTCAACACAGAGAGCTTAGAACACGTACTCTGTGCTCTTGTTGTCATTCCTTTTAGTTCTATATTTATCTAAACCCTTACATGTCACTATTACATAACTCATCAGTATTCTTTTGGGCCTGTGTATGTATTAGCTCTCTTCATGGTCTTTATTCTCCATGTTTCCATCTACTACCTTCCTCTTGCTTGAAGAATATCCATTTTTGTTTCCTTTAGAGTGGGTCTGCTTATAGGAAAATATCTTTATTTGGATTTCATTTTTGAAAAGTATTTTCATTTGGTATAGATTTTTAGGTTGGAAATTCCTTTCTTTCATTACCTCAAAGATGTCATTCCTCTATTATAGCTTCCATTGTTTCTCTTGAAGTATTTACAGTGGGTAAATCTTATGAAATCTTTAATCATTTATAGAAAATTCTCAGACATTATCTCTTCAAATATTACCTCTATCCCATTCTCTCTTCTTCTAGAACTCTACATATATGATTAGCCTTTTCAATTCATTTTCCTACATCTTGCTTATTATCTGTATTTTCCACTTTTTTCTCTCTTGGCTTCATTTGGGATGCTTTCTGACTTATTTTTCCAGTATAGTAAATTTCTCTTCCAGGTCTCCACGGTAGTTAAACTCATCCATCAAGTTATTAATTTCATTTATTTATTTCTAAGCTTCAGAATTTCTATATAGTTCATTTTTATAATTTTAGTTTTCTTGCCATGGTTTTCAGTCTTGTCTTTTCTTGCACATATTCGCTTTCAGTTCAGTTCAGTCGATCAGTCATGTCCGATCATCACTCTTTGCAACGCCATGGACTGCAGCTCACCAGGCCTCCCTGTCCATCTCCAACTCCTGGAGTCCACCCAAACTCACGTCCATTGAGTCGGTGATGCCATCCAACCATCTCATCCTCTGTCGTCCCCTTCTCCTCCTATCTTCAATCTTTCCCAGCATCAGGGTTTTTTCAAATGAGTCAGTTCTTCATGTCAGGTGGCCAAAGTATTGGAGTTTCAGCTTCAACAACAGTCCTTCCAGTGAATACTCAGGACTGATCTCCTTTAGGATGGACTGGTTGGATCTCCTAGCAGTCCAAGGGAGTCTCAAGAGTCTTCCCCAATACCCTAATTCAAAAGCATCAATTCTTTGGTGCTCATCTTTCTTTATAGTCCACCTCTCATATCCATATGTGACCATTGGAAAAACCATAGCTTTGTCTAGACGGACCTTTGTTGTCAAAGTAATGTCTCTACTTTTTAATATGCTATCTAGGTTGGTCATAACTTTCCTTCCAAGGAGTAAGCCTCTTTTAATTTCATGGCTGCAATCACCATCTGCAATGATTTTGGAGCCCAAAAAAATAAAGTCTGACACTGTTTCCACTGTTTCCCCATCTATTTGCCATGAAGTGATGGGACTGGATGCCATGATCTTCGTTTTCTGAATGTTGAGCTTTAATCCAACTTTTTCACTCTCCTTTTTCACTTTCATCCTGAGGCTCTTTAGTTCCTCTTCACTTTCTGCCATGAGGGTGGTGTCATCTGCATATCTGAGGTTTTTGATATTTCTCCCGGCAATCTTGATTCCAGCTTGTGTTTCATTCAGCCCAGCGTTTCTCATGATATAAGTACTCTGTATATAAATTAAATAAGCATGGATACAATATACAGCCTTGACTTCCTCCTTTTCCTATTTGGAACCAGTCTGTGGTTCCATGTCCAGTTCTAACTGTTGCTTCCTGATCTGCATACAGATTTCTCAAGAGGCAGGTCAGGTGGTCTGGTATTCCCATCTCTTTCAGAATTTTCTACAGTTTATTGTGATCCACATGGTCAAAAGTTTTGGTGTAGTCAATAAAGCAGGAGTAGGTGTTCTTCTGGAACTTATTTGCTTTTTCGATGATTCCGCGGATGTTGGCAGTTTGATCTCTGGTTCCTCTGCCTTTTCTAAATCCAGCTTGAACATCTGGAAGTTCACGGTTCACGTATTGCTGAAGCCTGGCTTGGAGAATTTTGAGCATTACTTTACTAGTGTGTGCGATGAGTGCAATTTTGTGGTAGTTTGAACTTTCTTTGGTGTTGCCTTTCTTTGGGATTGGAATGAAAACTGACCTTTTCCAGTCCTGTGGCCACTGCTGAGTTTTCCAAATTTGCTGGCATATTGAGTGTAGCACTTTCACAGCATCATCTTTCAGGATTTGAAATAGCTCAACTGGAATTCCATCACCTCCACTAGCTTTGTTTGTAGTGATGCTTCCTAAGGCCCACTTGACTTCACATTCCAGAATGTCTGGCTCTAGTGAGTGATCACACCATCATGATCATCTGGGTCATGAAGATCTTTTTTGTACAGTTCTTCTGTGTAGTCTTGCCACCTCTTAATATCTTCTGCTTCTGTTAGGCCCATACCATTTCTGTCCTTTATTGTGCCCATCTTTGTGTGAAATGTTCCCTTGGTATCTCTAATTTTCTTAAAGAGATCTCTAGTCTTTCCCATTTGTTGTTTTCCTCTATTTCTTTGCACTGATCACTGAGGAAGGCTTTCTTATCTCTCCTTGCTATTGTTTGGAACTCTGCATTCAAAAGGGTATATCTTTCCTTTTCTTCTTTGTTTTTCGCTTCTCTTCTTTTCTCAGCTATTTGTATGGCCTCCTCAAGAGCCATTTTGCTTTTTTGGCATTTCTTGGGGATGGTCTTGATCCCTGTTTCCTGTACAATGTCACGAACCTCCATCCATAGTTCATCAGGCACTCTGTCCGTCAGATCTAGTCCCTTAAATCTTAGATCTACTGTATAATCATAAGGGATTTGATTTAGGTCATACCTGAATGGTCTAGTAGTTTTCCCCACTTGCTTCAATTTAAGTCTGAATTTGGCAATAAGGAGTTCATGATCTGAGCCACAGTCAGCTCCCGGTCTTGTTTTTGCTCACTGTATAGAGTTTCTCCATCTTTGGCTGCAAAGAATATAATCAATCTGATTTCAGTGCTGACCATCTGGTGACATCCATTTGTAGAGTCTTCTCTTGTGTTGTTGGAAGAGGGTGTTTTTTATTATCAGTGTGTTCTCTTGGCAAAACTCTGTGAGCCTTTGCCCTGCTTCATTCTCTACTCCAAGGCCAAATTTGCCTGTTACTCCAGGTGTTTCTTGACTTGCTATTTATTCCAGTCCCTTAGGACATGAAAAGGACATCTTTTTTGGGTGTTAGTTTTTAAAGGTCTTGTAGGTCTTCATGGAACCGTTCAACTTCAGCTTCTTCAGCACTACTGGTCGGGGCATAGACTTGGATTACTGTGATATTGAATATTCAGCTTCAGTTCAGTTCAGTTCAGTCGCTCAGTCGTGTCCGACTCTTTGTGACCCCATGAATCACAGCACGCCAGGCCTCCCTGTCCATCACCAACTCCCGGAGTTCACCCAGACTCACATCCATCGAGTCAGTAATGCCATCCAGCCATCTCATCCTCTGTCGTCCCCTTCTCCTCCTGCCCCCAATCCCTCCCAGCATCAGAGTCTTTTCCAATGAGTCAACTCTTCGCATGAGGTGGTCAAAGTACTGGAGTTTCAGCTTTAGCATCATTCCTTCCAAAGAAATCCCAGGACTGATCTCCTTCAGAATGGACTGGTTGGATCTCCTTGCAGTCCAAGGGACTCTCAAGAGTCTTCTCCAATACCACAGTTCAAAAGCATCAATTCTTCGACACTCAGCCTTCTTCACAGTCCCAACACTCACATCCATACATGACCACAGGAAAAACCATAGCCTTGACTAGACGAACCTTTGTTGGCAAAGTAACATCTCTGCTTTTGAATATGCTATCTAGGTTGGTCATAACTTTCCATCCAAGGAGTAAGCGTCTTTTAATTTCATGGCTGCAGTCACCATCTGTAGTGATTTTGGAGCCCAGAAAAATAAAGTCTGACACTGTTTCCCCATCTATTTCCCATGAAGTGATGGGACCAGATGCCATGATCTTCGTTTTCTGAATGTTGAGCTTTAAGCCGACTTTTTCACTCTCCACTTTCACTTTCATCAAGAGGCTTTTGAGTTCCTCTTCACTTTCTGCCATAAGGGTGGTGTTATCTGCATATCTGAGGTTATTGATATTTCTCCCGGCAATCATGATTCCAGCTTGTGTTTCTTCCAGTCCAGCGTTTCTCATGATGTACTCTGCATATAAGTTAAATAAGCAGGGTGACAATATACAGCCTTGACGAACTCCTTTTCCTATTTGGAACCAGTCTGTTGTTCCATGTCCAATTCTACCTGTTGCTTCCTGACCTGCATACAAAATATTCAGCTTAGTTATTTTAAAATCTGTGTCAGATAACCTTTATCTTGACACCTTGTAGTTTTGTCTGTCATTTTCTGATAATGCTGTCTTTAAGTCTCATATGACTGGTTATTTTTGGTGATAGATGTTATATATGAATGATTAGAGAGCTATTTTGAAGCCTTGGATGCTAGTCCTCTAAATAGAAGATGTATGTCTGCCCATCAGGTACTTGGGCATTGTAACCCAGGATCCCTGAATCCCAAATGGCAGTGAGATGATATAAAGATGGGCTTTGTTCTCTACCTGTGTAGTTTGTACTTTGTCCTTCAGGGTTCCAAGCTAACGTGTGCTATAGCGACTTGTAAGGAGTCTTGTTCTTCTCAGCTTCTTAACCTCTTATCTTCCTCTCCTCCAATTGAAAGAAAATCCAAAGGGAAAAAAAGGCTGCACTCTGAGGTTCCCTTTTCTTGATCTTAGCTCTGTAGTTATACATTTGTCTACCTTTTCTAGTTCATGGCCAGAGGATTGATCCAAATTACCTAGTCCATCATTATTGGAATGGTTCCTTTATATAGTTCTCTGGGAAGTGGGAACCTCTTTCTGTATTTTATAATTTTGCAAATATACTGTTCTATTTGGGCCTGATCTTCATTTTTATTTGCTTTGGTTTTCATTTCATTTTGGGGGACTATTTTTACGTTTATGACTCTCATTCATCATTAGATAATAAATGTATGCATTCTTTATAGATTATTTTAAAATCTTCTAAATAATACAATATTAAGGATATTCTTAAAATTAAACTTGCTTATTTGTTTTTTAGGATAACTTTCCATTTGATCCTCCATTTGTTCGAGTGGTATTACCTGTTCTCTCAGGAGGGTAAGTTTAAGTGATTATTTTCTTTGATAGTATACATCAGAATCATTTGGAGGGCTAGTAAAATGCCAGGAGGCCTAGAATGCTAAACTTTAACTCAAAGTTTGTGATTCAATAGGACTTGTTATGGGGCCTGCTGCTGCTAAATTGCTTCAGTCGTTTCCGACTGTGCGACTCCATAGACGGCAGCCCACCAGGCTCCCCCGTCCCTGGGATTCTCCAGGCAAGAACACTGGAGTGGGTTGCCATTTCCTTCTCCAGTGCATGAAAGTGAAAAGTGAAAGTGAAGTCGCTCAGTTGTCTGACTCTTAGCAACCCCATGGACTGCAGCCCATCAGGCTCCTCCGTCCATGGGATTTTCCAGGCAAGAGTACTGGAGTGGGGTGCCATTGCCTTCCTCATGGGGCCTGAGAGTTTCCATATCTAAGATAGTTTCAGGTGAAGCTGATGTTCCAGGCTGCGAACCATAATTTAAGCATCACTGGTATAACTCATTATGTTTATAGGGGTTTTTAAATGACCCTTATGTGTATATACTTCACCTTAAAAAATCAAATGTTTTTCAAATGTAAGTTGTGATTGAGGGTTTAGAGAAAGTTAGGATTAGAGAGTGATTCCCACATGCCCATTATGCGAGGAATAATCACAGGAAATCTCACAGGCCTATGGAGCTGGTCATTGATTTTCTAAAGGGGTGGTCTCAGTTTGGTAGAATTAAATGGTAATTGCCTGGCATTTTTTATTGAAACTTGTATTTTTTTTTTTTTTGGTGATTAGAAATCGTATGAATGATGGGAAAAAGATCAGAATTTGTACCTAGATTAGTTGTGGAAGGTTCTGTAGATCCTTGAAATAACAGGAGTTAAAATAGTTTGAGAATTGTGATATGCTCAGCTGATCAAGTCCACTCTGTGAAACAATCATATTATGGTAATTAAAATCTAAAAATATCCAATCCTTTGATCATTTCTATGCTTGATATAGTAATAGTCTAATTTAGATTAAAACAATATGGGTGGCTATAAATGATTAAGGAAAATATTTGGAAACTTTTTTCAAATTCAGGATAAATGTATAAAAAATATTTTTGTAAAATTATTTTGAAATCTGATGTAAACTTCACTAGCATAGATTTTTTTCATATTCTGTTGTGGAGAAAATTCCCGAGTTTATGGTCTTAGTAGTTTACCATCTTGTGGAGATAATTAAATTATAAATCATGCCATTTTCAGTTTTAAAATCTGCTATATAGTTTCTCTTCGTTGATTACTTTTACCAAATGGGGTTATTTTCCCATTATTCAAATAAATAGAATAAGAAGTCAGTTTGTGACTTATCCAAATAAACTTTATATCTTCTAATAAAATGTTTTTTCCATTATACCAAAAGGCAACAATAATAAACCATTAGAAGTATTGAGTATTCAATTGATTTGTCAGGTGTTAAGTATGGACTTAAGTTCTCTGACCTTAAAGGAAAAGGAGATTGCTTCTGGCAATAGTGATCTGGGAAGACTTGGACAAGTAGGTGGGATCTCAGCTAGGTCTTGAAGTATTGGGTGGGGTTTGGTCAACTTATGGAGGTTGAAGGAAAATTGTCTACATAGGTGAAAAGTAAACACAATCACACATTTAGGAAAGAGCATGGTGTATTCAGTTTACCAGAACAGTTTGAGCTATAACACATGAGGGGTAGAGTTCCTATAGAAGAATTATAGGCAATTGTGTTGACAATAGCTTGTAATTATATAGGAGCATAGATTGGTGAGCAAACTATTACCCATGGATATTTAATTTATTTTTCTTTAACTGGTTCAGAAATAGGGAAATAACAGTAAAAAGAATGTCTTGGAAAGCTAAATCTGTTGACAGTAGAAAATACTACAGGACAAATTATATTCACAAAGTCTGGAAGAATGCAAGGCTAGTTAAGAGCTGATGCCACTGTCTTAGGTAAAGTGATAACAACCTGAGTTGTTACAGTAGTGATGGGAATGGAAAGATGAATGAAGGATGAGGGTAATTTGAGGCAAAATCAATATGACTTGATCTTCACGGTCAACTATTAAGTAAAAAGTAAGAATTATGACTGACATGGGAAGAACTAAAAAGTGTGAAGCCTGAGAGAACAGCTTGCGATCTCTGACTCAGGCTAATGCTTAATTAAACACTGTGACTCTGGACAGATTATTGAACAGTTTTTGTTCCAGGTATTTTATATCCTACATCTCCTAGCTACTTCCTTATTTGTTTCTTGTCAAAAAATATTTTAAACATAACAGCTTCATTGTGATACAATTCACACATGATAAAACTCACCCTTTTAAAGTGTACAGTTCAGTGGTATAGTATACTCAGTTGTGTAACCATTACCATTAATTTAAAAATGCTTTCATCACCTTCCGGAAGAAACTCTGTTCCCATTAGCAATCACTTCTCATTCCTCTCTCCTATCCCTCCACCCACCAGCAACTACTAATTCTTATCTCTATGGATTTGCGTATTCTGGACATTTTCATTTAAGGAAGCAAACCAAGTACAGGCTTTTGTGACTGGCTTCTGTCACTTAAAATTTTTCAAGGTTCATCCATGTTGCAGCATATATCAGTAGCTCATTCCATTTTATTTATCCGTGGACATTTGTTGCCACATTTTGGCTGTTATGAATAATGCTATGAACTTTCACAGACAGGTTTCTGTGTGCACATCTTCATTTCTGTATCACATATACCTACGCGAGGAGTCACTAGGTCCTTTGGTAATAGCTCTTTTTAACTTTTTATCAAGTGCCACACTTCTACCAAGTGGCTGCACCATTTACATTCCCACAAGCAGTGTGTATGTAACCAACTCTCTTCATTTCCTTCCTGTTCACTTTTCAGCCCCATGTAATTTGGCATTAGCTGTTACTGTTCCTCCCAGTCTGGTATTTCCACTAGGGAGTTCGGTAAATCCAGAAGTACCTTTTCAGGTTCTATCATACCTGATTATTAGATTTCTCAGCAACACCAAAACATTTTTCCCTTGGTTTCTGATTGCCTCCTCTCAGTCTCTTTTTGCTGGGAACTCCTTGTTCACTTAACTTCTACCTGTTGGGGTTCTTTAGAATTTGGTACTAGGTCTGTTGTCTTTTCTTTTCCCTTCATTCCTTTGCCTTTAAAAAAAATTTTTTTTCATTGAGTTAATTGTATAGTTGCACATAGTTGTAAGAAATATTAGAGATACTTTGTACCCTTTGCCTAGTTTCCCTAGTGGTACGATTTTTGCAAAGCTGTATAGTATAGTATTATGAAATAGTGATACAGAGACAGGGATGCAATATATAGTGCTTATGCAGATTTTCCCAGTTTTATGTATAACTCATATACATCCCTGGTGGCTCAGATGGTAGAGAATTGGCCTGCAATGAGGGAGATGTGGGGTCAATCCCTGGGTCAGGATGATCCCCTGGAGGAGGGCATGGCAACCCACTCCAGTATTCTTGTCTGGAGAATTCCCATGGACAGAGGAGCCTGATAGGCTACAGATCATGGGGTCGCAAAGAGTTGGACATGGCTGAAGCACCTTGGCGTGCTTGCATGCGTATGTGTGTACTGAATTTTGTATTGAGTAGATGTGTGTATGCAGCACAGCAGTCAAGGCACTGTACAGTTCCAGCACCACACAGATCCTCTTTGTTGCCCCTGAAACTAGACCCATTTTCCTCTAGTGTCCCTCATCCCTTAACTCCTGGTAACCACTCATCTATCCTGCATTCCTAATATTTTGTCATTATAAAAAAAGTTACATAAATGAAATCTTAAAAGTTTTGTATTGTAACCTTTGGGGATTAGCTGGTTTTTTGTTTTTTTACTCATAATTCCCTGGAGAGTCATCTAAGTGTCTGACTAGTTTGTTCCTTTTTATTGCTAAGTAGTATTCCATGGTGTGTCATGTACCACAGTTTGTTTAACCAGTAACCCACTGAAGGACCTCTAGACTGATTTCAGTGTTAAGAGTATTACAAATAAAGCTGCTATGAATACTTGTATACAGTGTGTGTGTATATGTGTGTGAATGAATGTGAATGTATTGTCCTTTGTCTGGGATTCATGTCTAGGAATGCAATTGCTAGGTCATAGAACCCCATGGACAGAGGGACCTGGCAGGCTACAGTTCATAGGGTCACCCAGAGTCGGACACGACTGAGCACCATTGCACACATGCACAGTTATCGCATATTGAGTTTTAAAAGAAACTACTACACTATTTTCCAGAATGGCTTTACCATTTTACATTCCTATCAAGAATATGTGAGTGATCCACTTTGTGCACACCCTCGCCAGCACTTGATGATGTCATTGGTTTTTATTTTGACCGTTCTGTTAGCTGTGCAGTGATGTCTCATTGTGGTTTTAACTTGCGCTTCCGTAATGAATACTCCTCAGTGTTGAGCATCTTTCATGTGCCTATTTGACAACTTTATGTACTCTTCCAAGAGATACTTGCTCATGTCTTTTGCCAGTTTTCTAATTGGATTGTTCTTTTGTTGAATTTTGAAAGTTTTTAAGGTGCATTCTACACAGTAATCCTTTGGATGTGTGGTTTTTTAGTTTCTTCTAGTATTTAGCTTAATTTCATCTTAACAGAATCTTTTGTAGAACAAAATATTTTAGCTTTGAAGTAAAATTATGCTTTTGGTATCAAGTCTAAGAACTCTTTGCCTAGTCCTAGATCCCAAAGATTTTTCTTCTATTTTTGTTCCTCAAGGTTTTACAATTTACATTTTACAGATACGCCTGTGAATTATTTTGAATTAATTTTTGTATAAGGTATGAGGTTTAGATCATAGATTTTTACCTAAAGTCCAGTTGCTCTTGTTTGATTTGTTGAAAAAGCTCCATGGCTTTTAAAATATTTTTGTGTGCCAGTGACTCCTAGGCTTGTATCGCACATCCCTATGTCTTTGGTGTTTCCAATATTCTTCTGCTTTATTGACACCTCTACTTGAATGTCTCTTACACAGGCCTTCAGGACAAAAACTTGAGCCCATCTCTTTTTCAGCCTCCCTTCGCCAGTCTTCCTTCTCTCACTTAATGAACCTAGAGTCATTGTTTATATCTCATCTTTTTCTCATTTTCCTTTGTTTCTCCACTTTAAAGGGTTTTCAGATCCAATAGTTTCCAGTTTTGTTGCTACCACCATCAGTTCTCACTTGGATCACTTCAGAGAATTTCTGATCAGACTCCTGCTTCTATCCCCTCACTCATAAAGCTCTTTAGAGTGAGCTTTTACAGATTTGTTCTGATTGTGTTGCTCCTCTGCTTAAACACATCCCATGTCTTCCCGCTGCTCCTGCAGGCTGATGTCCTTACCATATTCCATACACTGTCTGTCATCTTGCCCTTGCTTGCCTCTTCAGTCCTCTTGTTTCCACCCACACTTTAATTCCTGCAAGTCTCAGCTTGTGTGTCACTCGTAGGTATATTATTCCTGACCACCAAATTTAAAATGCTTCTGGTTTTTCCTTCTTACAGAACTTTGGGACCCCCTCCACTACTTTATTGTTCATTTAACATCTAATCTTTACTATATTGCAAACATCATGAAGGCAAGTCATCATTGTACAAGTCATACTTGTCATACACGTCTTCATTGTATATTCTTGTGTCTGCTTCAGTTTTTAGCATGCATACATACTGTTACTATATATGCAGTAAATATTTGTGAATGAATGAACGAGATAAGAAAATATAGTAACTTAGCAGTTCAGTTCAGTCGCTTAGTCGTGTCTGACTCCGTGACCCCATGGACTGCCCCACGCCAGGCTTCCCTGTCCATCACCAACTCCCAGAGCTTGCTCAAACTCATGTCCATCTAGTCGGTGATGCCATCCAACCATCTCATCCTCTGTCATCCCCTTCTCCTCCTGCCTTCAATCTTTCCAGCATCAGAGTCTTTTCAAATGAGTCGGTTCTTCATGTCGGATGGCCAAAGTATTTGAGATTCAGCTTCAGCATTAGTCCTTCCAGTATTCAGGACTGATTCAATATTAGTCCTTCTAATATTTAGTCCATTCTTTAGGATGGACTGGTTTGATCTCTTTGCAGTCGAAGGGATTCTCAGGTCTTCTCCAACACCACAGTTCAAAAGCATCAAGTCTTTGGCGCTCAGCTTTCTTTATAGTCCAACTCTCACATCCATACATGACTACTGGAAAAACCATAGCTTTAACTATATGGACCTTTGTTGGCAGAGTAATATCTCTGCTTTTTAATATGCTGTCTAGGTTGGTCGTAGCTTTTCTTCCAAGGAGCAAGCGTCTCTTAATTTCATGGCTGCAATCACCATCTGCAGTGACTTTGGAGCCCAAGGAAATAAAGTCTGTCATTGTTTCCATTGTTTCCCCATCTATTTGCCATGAAGTGATGAGACCAGATGCCATTACCTTCATTTTTTGAATGTTGAGTTTTAAGCCAACTTTTTCACTCTCCTCTTTATATTCATCAAGAGGCTCTTTAATTCTTCTTCGCTTTCTGCTATAAGGGTGGTGTCATCTGCATATTTGAGGTTATTGAAATTTCTCCCAGCAATCTTGATTTTAGCTTGTGCTTCATCCAGCTCTGCATTTCGCATGATATACTCTGCATGTAAATTAAATAAGCGGGGTGACAATATATAGCCTTGACATATTCCTTTCCCAGTTTGGAACCAGCCTGTTGTTCCATGTCCAGTTCTAACTGTTGCTTCCTGACGTGCATACAGATTTCTCAGGAGGCAGGTAAAATGGTATGGTATTCCCATCTCTTTTAAGTTTTTTTTTTTTTAAGTATTTTTGACAGCTTGTTGTGATCCAGACAGTCAAAGGCGTTGGCATAGTCAATAAAGAAGTAAATGTTTTTCTGGAACTCTCTTGCTTTTTCGATGATCCAGCAGATGTTGGCAATTTGATCTCTGGTTCTTCTGCCTTTTCTAAATCCAGCTTGAACATCTGGAAGTTTAGGGCTCATGTACTGTTGAAGCCTGGCTTGGAGAATTTTGAGCATTACTGTGCTAGCGTGTGAGATAAGTGCAATTGTGCGGTAGTTTGAACATTGTTTGGCATTGCCTTTCTTTGGGATTGGAATGAAAACTGACCTTTTCCAGTCCTATAGCCACTGCTGAGTTTTCCAAATTTGCTGGCATATTGAGTGCAGCACTTTCATAGCATCATCTTTTAGGATTTGAAATAGCTTAACTGGAATTCCATCACCTCCAGTAGCTTTGTTTGTAGTGATGCTTCCTAAGGCCCACTGGACTTCAGATTCCAGGATGTCTGGCTCTAAGTGAGTGATCACACCATCATGGTTATTTGGGTCATGAAGATCTTTTTTGTATAGTTTTTCTGTGTTTTCTTGCCACCTCTTCTTAATATCTTCTGGTCCTATCCTTTATTGTGCCCATCTTTATGTGAAATGTTCTCTTGGTATCTCTCATTTTCTTGAAGAGATCTTATAGTTTTTCCCATTCTGTTATTTTCCTCTATTTCTTTGCACTGATCACTGATGAAGGCGTTCTTATCTCTCCTTACTATTCTTTGGAACTCTGCTTTCAAATGGGTATATCTTTCCTTTGCCTTTAGCTTTATAGCTTTATTATAATAAGTTAGCAAGATGTAGGCAAATACAGTAAATAGGCAGTTTAGGGTAGTATAGAATTTCCAATCCACTGGTGTTTTATGAGCTGCTTTACTGAGCCATCAAAACTTGGCTGTCTTTCTTGCTTAGTCCAGGTTACAGTGTAGTGAGAATCAGAAAGATTATTTGGCGGTAATACAATACATTATTAGAGAGCTCTTTGTAAGCAACTAAAGATGCTTTATTGGCTGATATAATAGGAGGTATTGTTTGTGTCCCAGTCATTCACAAAGAGAATACTTCTACTTCTATATGACCATGGGTTTTTTGTCTGTATTGAGGGAACATTATTTTAAGAATCTGGTTTTAAATGCCAGAACTTTATTGCTCTTTTAGGGCTCTGTTCTTATCCATGGCCCCTTTCCTTACCTCAACAAAGGGAAAGATCATGACTGTTTTATGTAGGCTGATAAATCTGCCTTTTTTAAAAATTTATTTTTAATTGGAGGATAACTGCTTTAGAGTATTGTGTTGGAAGCCTGCCTTTTTAAAAAAAAATGTGATCATTATCAAGAATTTGACTTAATATAAAATTTTATTTCTCATCTGTTATTTGGATCCTTGCAAGAATCAGTGTTGCATGATGAATGGTATTTGTTGTCCACTTAAGTACTGGTATCTGTTGTCCCCTCATAGCAATTAAGTGATCATCCTAGATTGTGGGTGGGGAGGTTAGCTGGCAAACATTCTTGCAAGAACCTCCTAGTAAAACAAAAATTTTATAAACTAATGCCTGAAGAGGCTGAACTTAGGATAGGTTTTGCTATATAACTTTGGCAACTGAAAAATTTTTTAAGTTTAAAATGTTACTGTGCCCATGTATATGTATATGGCATTTTATCTGTAAATGACCCTTAGATTATTTTTTTTTCTAGTGTCCTTGCATTGTCTCAATATTCTGCAGGAGCTTTTTGTTTGGACCCTAAGAGCAATAGGAGCTTAGAACACATGCTGATAAAATGATGCAATACAAAAGTAGAATTGACTTTTTTTCATATGTAAATGCTGCTGGTGGTATATATGAAAGAGAAATTTAGTAATTGTATATACTAAGGAAAGTTTATTACGCACTAATATATGCTTAGCTCACTTTTTATACAGGTACTAGAACTACTTCTGTCCTGTGTTGAGATATCAAACACTGTTATAGTTAGAACGTGCTTGTAGAAAATGTACTTTCTTCTAATCTACAAGTATGAAAACTTTCCCTTCACTCCTGACAAGACTCTCCACCCCCAAAATGAAGAGTGGGGTGCGAAAGGGGAAGGTGGTGATTAGATAATTAGTAGCTCAGCATTAACTACATATGTCCTTTTCCTAAAATAAGTTTCTCTTTAGCATTTATGAAGTGTAAGGACCAAGAATGGTGTTAACTCATTAACAGATTACTAGACTTTGGTTTTGGAGAAATCAAAATCAAATGAGAACTTGTATCTTGTAATTCTGTTAAATCAGCAAATGCATATTTAAAGCTGCAAGATTTTTAAATATGCAAGATACACTTTGAGCCCAGTGGGAGATTTAGAGAATTGTAGACAAATTTCTGAGTTTTAGGAACATAAGAGAATATACACAGTTTATCTTTTATTAAAAAAAAATTATGGTGTATAGTTGATTCACAATGTTATGTTACTTTCTGCTGTACAGCAGAGTGAATCAATTAATATATTTATGTATATCCACTCTTCTTAAGATTCTGTTCCCATATAGGTCATTACACAGTGTTGAGTAGAGTACCATGTGCTATACAGTAAATTCTCATTAGTTATCCATTTTATATAGAGTGGTGTGTATGCCAATCCCAATCTCCCAATTTTTTCCTCCCCTGCAAAGTGTAAAATCTCATGATTCTCCTTCCTGATTTAATTTTTTTAGAGGTTTTTTTTCTTCCTATTCAACTTTTGCTTTGAAAGTTCCCTAAAGTTGGGACAAGAAAGTAAGAGAGATGGTTGCCTGAATTCTCCAGGATCAGTTCAGTTCAGTTCAGTTGCTCAGTCATGTCCGACTCTTTGCGACCCCATGAATCGCAGCACGCCAGGCCTCCCTGCCCATCACCAACTCCTGGAGTTCACTCAGATTCACATCCATCGAGTCAGTGATGCCATCCAGCCATCTCATCCTCTGTCGTCCCCTTCTCTTCCTGCCCCCAATCCCTCCCAGCATCAGAGTCTTTTCCAATAAGTCAACTCTTTGCATGAGGTGGCCAAAGTACTGGAGTTTCAGCTTCAGCATCATTCCCTCCAAAGAAATCCAAGGGCTGATCTCCTTTAGAATGGACTGGTTGGATCTCCTTGCAGTCCAAGACCTCTCAAAAGTCTTCTCCAACACCACAGTTCAAAAGCATCAATTCTTCGGCGCTCGGCCTTCTTCACAGTCCAACTCTCACATCCATACATGCCCACAGGAAAAACCATAGCCTTGACTAGACAGACCTTTGTTGGCAAAGTAATGTCTCTGCTTTTGAATATGCTATCTAGGTTGGTCAAACTTTCCTTCCAAGGAGTAAGCGTCTTTTAATTTCATGGCTTCAGTCACCATCTGCAGTGATTTTGGAGCCCAAAAAAATAAAGTCTGACACTGTTTCCACTGTTTCCCCATCTATTTCCCATGAAGTGATGGGACCAGATGCCATGATCTTCGTTTTCTGAATGTTGAGCTCTGAGCCAACTTTTTCACTCTCCTCTTTCACTTTCATCAAGAGGCTTTTGAGTTCCTCTTCACTTTCTGCTATAAGAGTGGTGTCATCTGCATATCTGAGGTTATTGATATTTCTCCCGGCAATCTTGATTCCAGCTTGTGTTTCTTCCAGCCCAGCTTTTCCTCATGATGTACTCTGCATAGAAGTTAAATAAGCAGGGTGACAATATACAGCCTTAACATACTCCTTTTCCTATTTGGAACCAGTCTGTTGTTCCATGTCCAGTTCTAACTATTGCTTCCTGACCAGCATACAGATTTCTCAAGAGGCAGGTCAGGTGGTCTGGTATTCCCATCTCTTTCAGAATTTCCCACAGTTGATTGTGATCCACACAGTCAAAGGCTTTGGCATAGTCGGTAAAGCAGAAATAGATGTTTTTCTGGAACTGTCTTGCTTTCTCCATGATCCAGCGGATATTGGCAATTTGATCTCTGGTTTCTCTGCCTTTTCTAAAACCAGCTTGAACATTTGGAAGTTAATGGTTCACATATTGCTGAAGCCTGGCTTGGAGAATTTTGAGCATTACTTTACTAGCGTGTGAGATGAGTGCAACTGTGCGGTAGTTTGAGCATTCTTTGGCATTGCCTTTCTTTGGGATTGGAATGAAAACTGACCTTTTCCAGTCTTGTGGCCACTGCTGAGTTTTCCAAATTTGCTGGCATATTGAGTGCAGCACTTTTCACAGCATCATCTTTCAGGATCTGAAATAGTTCAACTGGAATTCCATCACCTCCACTAGCTTTGTTTGTAGTGATGCTTTCTAAGGCCCACTTGACTTCACATTCCAGGATATCTGGCTCTAGGTCAGTGGTCACACCATTGCGATTATCTGGGTCATGAAAATCTTTTTTGTACAGTTCTTTTGTGTATTCTTGCCACCTTATCTTAATATCTTTTGCTTCTGTTAGGTCCATACCATTTCTGTCCTTTGTCGAGCCCATCTTTGCATGAAATGTCCCCTTGGTATCTCTAATTTTCTTGAAGAGATCCCTAGTCTTTCCCATTCTGTTGTTTTCCTCTATTTCTTTGCATTGATCGCTGAATAAGGCTTTCTTATCTCTTCTTGCTATTCTTTGGAACTCTGCATTCAGATGCTTATATCTTTCCTTTTCTCCTTTGCTTTTTGCTTCTCTTCTTTTCACAGCTCTTTGTAAGGCTTCCCCAGACAGCCATCTTGCTTTTTTGCATTTCTTTTCCATGGGGATAGTCTTGATCCCTGTCTCCTGTACAATGTCATGAACCTCATTCCATAGTTCATCAAGCACTCTATCTATCAGATCTAGGCCCTTAAATCTATTTCTCACTTCCACTGTATAATCATAAGGGATTTGATTTAGGTCATACCTGAATGATCTAGTAGTTTTCCCTACTTTCTTCAATTTAAGTCTGAATTTGGCAATAAGGAGTTCATGATCTGAGCCACAATCAGCTCCTGGTCTTCTTTTTATTGACTGTATAGAGCTTCTCCATCTTTGGCTGCAAAGAATATAATCAATCTGATCGGTGTTGACCATCTGGTGATGTCCATGTGTAGAGTCTTCTCTTGTGTTCTTGGAAGAGGGTGGTTGTTAAGATCAGTGCATTTTCTTGGCAAAACTCTATTAGTCTTTGCCCTGCTTCATTCCGTATTCCAAGGCCAAATTTGCCTGTTACTCCAGGTGTTTCTTGACTTCCTACTTTTGCATTCCAGTCCCCTATAATGAAAAGGACATCTTTTTTGGGTGTTAGTTCTAAAAGGTCTTGTAGATCTTCATAGAACCGTTCAACTTCAGCTTCTTCAGCATTACTGGTTGGGTCATAGGCTTGGATTACTGTGATATTGAATGGTTTGCCTTGGAAACGAACAGAGATCATTCTGTTGTTTTTGAGATTGCATCCAAGTACTGCATTTTGGACTCTCTTGTTGACCATGATGGCTACTCCATTTCTTCTGAGGGATTCCTGCCCACAGTAGTAGATATAATGGTCATATGAGTTAAATTCACCCATTCCAGTCCATTTTAGTTCGCTGATTCCTAGAATGTCTACATTCACTCTTGCCATCTCTTGTTTGACCACTTCCAATTTGCCTTGATTCATGGACCTGACATTCCAGGTTCCTATGCAATATTGCTCTTTACAGCATCGGACCTTGCTTCTATCACCAGTCACATCCATAGCTGGGTATTTTTTTTGCTTTGGCTCCATCCCTTCATTCTTTCTGGAGTTATTTCTCCACTGATCTCCAGTAGTATATTGGGCCCCTACTGACCTGGCGAGTTCCTCTTTCAGTATCCTATCATTTTGCCTTTTCGTTCTGTTCATGGGGTTCTAAAGGCAAGAATACGGAAGTGGTTTGCTGTTCCCTTCTCCAGTGGACCACATTCTCCAGGATAGGGGAGAGTTATTGACTAGTTTCTGTTAGTAATTCCACTGTAACTATTATTACTAGTGGTCTACAGTAGAAGTTTTTAGATTCCTTACTTCTCTGTTACTTGGTTTAGTCAACACAAGGATTCATTTGCTTAGCCAGAATGCAAAATTTACAGGCTCGAATGGTCTTGGCAAGGTTTATGGGGCAGGAGGAAGAACAGGCATTTGGGAGAGTAGGCAGTGGAAGGAATCTCAGGCAAGGGAAAGTCATGGACAGAGTCCCAGAGGACAAACAAAACTTGTGGTGGACACAGTTTTCACATAGACCTAATCAGCGGTCCTACCTTATGTGTTTTCAAGATTGCCACAGTTTTTCTTTTGTAATTACCATTCCTTTTATTTTTAGGCATGTGTTTTAAATTTTATTTTTAATGTGTTTTAAAGTTTAACATTAAAGGAGGAGTTACTTTGTTTGAGAAAATGTCAAAGGCTGAAGAATCTTGATCTAAATAATGATTTCTAAGGGAGATCTAATGCAGATTTCTAATGAAATCCCCTGTAGTTGTCCTTGGTTCAGAGAAGAGTCCTCAGGACTAGAAAGAGAAATAGGGGAGCTCCAGAGAGGCTCCTTGGTCAGAACCATTTGATCTTCACAACAGAATGAGAAATATTTTAACTATAAATGCAGATGTTCATTACTATAGATAGGGTAAAATCATCACTGCTGTCAAAGGAAAAGCTCTTGGCTATTTAACATGATGTTGGAGAAATCTTAAGATGAGTAGAACAGTTGAAAACCATTTAAGGAAGATTTCTCCTGCCCCCATTCTCTGGAATGTTTAGGGCTAAGTTCTTAGTTTCTGATACCTTAAAAGTTTTCAAGTGTTCTGTTGTTAAGAACCATTATTTAGTTAAAAAAAAGACATTTAGATGATGACATCAGAATTTTAGAATTACCCATAGTTCTGTAACCCTAAAAACTTATTTTCATTTTTGCATGTTATCTTTTAATCTTTACTTGTATGCATGCTTTCTGAGTAGTGATACTTTAAAAACTGAAGAAAGAATACCAAGATCTAGAGAATTTTATATGATTCCTTTTTCTTTTTAAGGTACGTGTTGGGTGGTGGAGCACTGTGCATGGAACTACTCACAAAACAGGTGACTATTTTTCTTATGGCACTCAAGTATTTCAACCTCTGTAGAGTGTTTTAATTATGTAAATTAGATTCTAAGTGGACAGAGAGCTCTTTGTAATAGTACCCACTTTAAAATAATTTTTTTTTTGCTAATAGCACCTATTTTAATAATGAAAGCTATTGAAACCAGTAAAATGACATTGTACTTGGTGCTTAATCTATGCTAGAATGGGCAATAAGAGTGATGTATGTTATAATTTGCTCATTTGTTGCTCTTACAACACAGCTTTCTTTGTTTTGTGAGATTTTGGAAATGGTCCAAATTTTACTCCTTGACTACAAACTTAACATAAATTTGATACTACTAAGTTGTTATATGCCATTTTCTTAAGCTTTCCTGAGTGAGAATCAGGAATACCACAGTGTTTTAGAGAAGTGTTTTCTTCTTTCTATAGGGCTGGAGCAGTGCCTATTCAATAGAATCGGTCATCATGCAGATCAATGCCACCTTAGTTAAAGGCAAAGCCAGAGTGCAGTTTGGAGCAAATAAGGTACTTTTATTAAGAATGCTGCATTAACTATGAGATACTTTTCCTGTTAAGAAGCTTCTACCTGTTCTTTTAGTCTTTGTTATTTCTACTATAATTAAATGTCTATGGTTTAAAATTTATTATTGGTTTATATATACTAGTGAATAAAAAATTATATGTAGTTACATGCTTCCCCAAATTGAGATCCCATTGTAATAGTTAACTCCTAGTAAGCATATATGTCCTAGGCTCTAATCTAAACTTTTTATTTGTATTAACTTTCTATCCTCTTAATAACCTAGAAGTAGGTACTATTATTGTCCTCATTTTGTAGATGAGGAAACTGAAGCACAGAGAAGTTAGGTGACTCATCTAAGGTCACGGGTGGAGAGTGAGGATTGGAACCAGACGTTCTGGCCGTTAGTCTCTGCTCTTACCCACCGTGTTCTGTTCTTTATTCACTTACTATATCAGAAATATCTTTCATGTCTAATTATAGTTTATCTGTGAACACTTAAGACCAAAACAAACTCTGAAGTTAGTATATTTTGGAAAAGTGTGTGATGGAAATCATCCCTACCTGACATTTTTTAAAAAATTCTGTATGTTCCTAAAATTCCTTGTGAATTTTGTATTAAATACCTATCCAAATAGTACGAAATCTAAGGAAGTATTTCTTAACTGTATTGCACATCAAGTCACAAGCTCACTGGAATCTTAACTCACAGAGGAAGCAGAAAATTGATTCCCTAAGGGGACTAAAGTGGTCTCATGTTAATTGTATCCACAGTTCTCATCAGTAGCAAATGCCAATACTCTTTAGAAGAAAGGATTTCTGAATTAAGAGTATAAGATTCTCAGAGATTAAGATCAGTTCAGTTCAGTTCAGTCACTCAGTCATGTCCGACTCTTTGTGTCCCTGTGGACTGCAGCATGCCAGGCTTCCCTGTCCATCACCAACTCCCAGAGCTTGCTCAAACTCATGTCCTTTGAATCGGTGATGCCATCCAACCCTCTCATCCTCTGTCATCCCCTTCTCCTTCTGCCTTTAATCTTTCCCAGCATCAGGGTCTTTTCCAGTGAGTCAGTTCTTTGCATCAGGTGGTCAAAGTATTGGAGTTTCAGCTTCAGCATTAGTCCTTCCAATGAATATTCAGGACTGATTTCCTTTAGGATGGACTGGTTTGACCTCCTTGGAGTCCAAGAGATTCTCAAGAGTCTTCTCCAACACCACAGTTCAAAAGCATCAATTCTTAGGTGCTCAGCTTTCTTTATAGTCCAACTCTCACAACCATACATGACCACTGGAAAAACCATAGCTTTGACTAGACGGACCTTTGTTGGCAAAGTAATGTCTCTGCTTTTTAATATGCTGTTTAGGTTGGTCATAGCTTTTCTTCCAAGGAGCAAGTGTTTTTTTAATTTCATGGCTGCGGTCATCATCTGCAGTGATTTTGGAGCCCTCAAAAATAAAGTCTGTCATTGTTTCCATTGTTTCCCCATCTATTTGCCATGAAGTGATGGGACTGGATGCCATGATCTTTGTTTTTTGAATGTTGAGTTTTAAGCCAGCTTTTTCACTTGACAGTGAAGATGACAAGCACCCAAGTAGACAACCTAACATACATGAGAACTGGCAGAAACAATGACTAAGAGACACAGAGTCACAAAGACTTGAAGTTCTGGAAGTAGCAGATACTAACATTGTGAGAAAATGAATACTTATGTGTAATATCTAGTGCTCAGAGAAAAGAATCTATAGAAATGAAGAATGTTAAAATGAGAAACTGGACGTCAGAAGAGAGAATTATTAGAAGAAATAACTCAGAATGTTGCACAGAGGGACCCAGGAATAGACAGCAGAAGTTAAGAGGTACAGATCAGAATGAGGTCTAAAACATGTCTTATTTGAATCCCAGGAGGAGATAATAAAATCATATTTAGTGAGGAATAGAAATCAGAAAGTGAAGTTATAAAAGCAAATCCAAATAAATAAATCATAACAAATATAAATGCACAAAAGTTACCAGTTAGTTTGAATTAAGTGGTCTTTAAGAAGTGTATTTATTTATTTTTATTAAAGTTTTTTGGAAATATAGTTGATCTATAGTGTTAATTTTTTTCTGTACAGCAAAGTGACTCAGTTACACATTTATGAATATATTCTTTTTAATCTTCTATTGTAATTTGTCACAAGAAGTATGTTTAACATGTGGGGATACAAAGAGATGGGATTTTTTTTTAAGGAAGAAGATAATAGAGATAGACCAGTATAGGCACACCTTGGAGATATTATGGGTTCAGTTCCAGACTACTTCAGTAAAGCCAGTATCACAACAAAGCAAACCACATGAACTTTTTGGTTTCCTAGTATGTCTAACAGTTGCACTGCGCTGCAGTCTCCTAAGTGTGTAATAGCATTATGTCTAAAAAACAATGTACATGCCTTAATTTAAAAATATTACTAAAAAATGCTAACCATCATCCGAGCCTTCAGCTAGTTGTAGTGGTTAACACCAAAAATCAGTGATCCCAGATCATTGTAACAAACATGATAATGACCAAGTTTGAAGTATTTCAAATTGCCAAAATGTGACACAGACACACAAAGTCAGCCGGTGTTCTTGGGGGAAAATGGAGCCAATAGACTTGCTTGGTACAGGGCTGTCACAAATCTTCAAACTGTTAAGAACAGCAACGAAAAAATGTAGTATCTGCTACGTGCAGTAAAGTGAAGGGCAGTAAAATGAGGTTTGCCTGTGTACACTGACAAAGGTGATTTAGCTGTGTAAACAGTGTGATTTTGGAACAAAGCATTAGTGATTATTTAATGATAAAAGTCTCATTTAACCAGGAGGATATAGTTTTATACTCTAGGTCATGCTATCTATCATTTCTTAAAAAAAGCAGGGGACAGTGACTAATAACAATAGGCTGTACATTAATTTTCTTATTTAATCTTAAGGATATACAGGGATACTCATAAGAGTAGTTTATTCAAATGGAAGAAGGAAGGTGGGTGAGAGGAGGAACTGGGTGGTAGCAGGCCAGGTAGGAATGAAAGCTGTCATTTGGAATGTGTTTATACACATTCTTATGCTATGAATTTATTAAAAAATTATGTGACATAACATAATAGATGTGAACCACTATAGAGAATGCTTATGATAATTCTCCACGATGGAGAATTGGAAGTTAAGATGTAGGCAAGTTGTACTTATGGGGATAAAATTAATAAAATCAATCCTAAACTTGGTCCCTTAGAAGACATTCTAATCTGTAGAGGTTAACAAAAGAAGACTCCTTTAGTAGTGTGACTTGATATCACTTACGGGCATTCTTCACGTGTTTAACCCAAATTGTTATCCATATGTATAGGCCTTAAAACCTCATGTTTCCTTACCTGAAGGCAGTATTTTGTAGTTTCTTTCTTTTTTTGTTTTTTGATGGAAGTTACAAGGAAGAGTTTTCTGTCAGTGGACATTTATAATTTTATATTTCTAGATACAAATGTTTTTTTCTTTTTTGAAGTAACAGTTGATTTATAATGTCTTAATTTCTGCTCTACAGCAGTGCTTGTTATACATACATATATATACACACACACACACACACACATATATATGTACATGTACATTCTCCTTGCATCCAAACAACATCCTTTAACTTTATTCATAAAGCCTTGTACTTGTGCAGTGGCAGGAGGACTTAGAAAATGAACTGTGAATTTTGTAGATCTTTATTAGAAAACAATTTTGGTTTTGTTATCCCTCTAAAATAGTTGGGAATAATGAAATTGGGAAGTTTATTTTTGAAATGGAAATACTTGGTTTCTTGTGTTAAGTACAGCAGTGATGCAAATAATCCATCAATTATTTGTAATGATTTTCATCTACTTACAGTTTTGATATAAAATGTATAATTCTCTTTCAGAATCAATATAATCTAGCAAGAGCCCAGCAATCTTATAATTCCATTGTACAGATACATGAGAAAAATGGTATGTTTACTTCAATAAGTATTTATTGCCATATGTGAAATTTTACATAATGTACTGTTTACTTATTTTGTTTTATTCTTCTGTTTTTGCTTTAATTTCTTACAAAGTATGGTTACCAGAGTGAAAAAATTTAACTTGAGGATACACATACTGTGCTTCATTCAAAATCTTTGTATCCTAAATACTTGGCCTGGGAATCTCTGAGTCAAACATTTTTGAGTAGATTGATGAATGAATCACTTTACTCACTTGAAATGTGTGATACTGGGATAGGAACTGAGTTAAAGGCAATTCTAAAGGTGGAGTTCTTGCTGTTAATACTGAGTAAGTGCAATCAGGATCATGAACAAGTTGCTGAACCATTTTCAGACCACTTAATGCTTTTTGACAATTGTGCAGATTTATTTATTCAAGTAAAAAAGTTCTAACTTCAGTCTACACTTAAAAATATTTGAATTGTAAATTAAAAAAAAATATCTTTCAAAAGTTTATTGGACTTATTTTCAATTTTTCTTGTATTCACAAGGCATGTTTGGAGTTTTTGTCTCTAATAGTGAGATGACCAAGAAGTAGACTTGGAGTCAGGACCTATTACCAGGTGCCATTTGCGTCACTCACTAGCTCTGGGGCCCTGAGCAAGTCCCATTACCTCTCAGCCTCAGTTCTCTCATCTCTAAAGTTGGTATGATGTCTGTCTTGCCAAATGTGAGGAAGGAGATAAGCTATGTGTGTGTGTGTGTGTGCAGCACTTAATAACCAAGTGTGCTGATATTCAAGGTAGCTGGGGTAGTGGAATGGATGCATTTTTGTGCAGAGGAGGTTAATTGATAGGAAGTAGTTTTTCTTCAAGAGTATCTACAGTAAAGTGTTCTTTAGTTAGAATGTGGTAGCTTGTGACTTCATATTTGTGTTTTGTGTGTGCTCACTTTCATTTAAGTGATAGAGCAAACGTGTCGCTTTTGCAGTGACTGCTTACTTTTGAAAGAATAGTATTCAAAACAATTTTCAAGCTTCTGAAGAGGAAAATGATAAAATTTGAGGACAAAGCTGGCTTTTCATAATAATCATCCCTAGCACGATAAAATAATAGACCCAAAGATGCCTACATGCTCCTTTATTAAGCACGTGGACACTCCACAAATCTTGGTATATTTATACTGTTGGAAGGGCAGCTTCGTACCAAACAATACTTTGTCTCAGTCTCATTTGCCTTTTTAGAGAGAGCTTATCTTGTTGTTGAGCATAGAAACACGTTTTTCTTATCTCGTATTTTTGTTAAATTAGACATTATAGTCAGCATTCAAAAATGTGGAAGTTTGTGTATAATTAGCTTTGAAGAAAGAGCAATAGATTCAGATTCAGGAGATGGATTCTGGTTAACCTGCTGCTGCTAAATCTGATCTTGGGCTTAGTCACTGAATCAGGGCACCTGCTGAGATGGCACCCTCACTGGCAAAATGACATCACTGCACTGATGACAGTCCCTCGTACTCGCAAATACCAGGATTTTGTTTGGGGGACAGTTATTTTTAGTTCAGTTTCCTATATAAAACTTAGCTTGTTGTCTAATAGTCCACACTCTTCTCTTTAGGTAGAAATGCCATTAATACAGAAATCTCACCTTGAAAATTCAAGTACAGTTTATTCATAGAAAATAACTTGTGAATATATCAGAATGTTGTGTTACCAACCCAAGTATAAGCTTAATTTTTACAAGAAGGTTTAAACAGGGAAATTATGAGTAGAAAATTATGGGTAGAGAAAGTATCTGCTGCTGCTGCTAAGTCACGTCAGTCGTGTCTGACTCTGTGTGACCCCGTGGACGGCACCCACCAGGCTCCTCTGTCCCTGGGATTCTCCAGGCAAGAATACTAGAGTGGGCTGCCATTTCCTTCTCCAATGCATGAAAGTGAAAAGCGAAAGTGAAGTCGCTCAGTCGTGTCCGACTCTTAGCGACCCCATGGACTGCAGCCTCCCAGGCTCCTCCATCCATGGGATTCTCCAGGCAAAGAATACTGGAGTGGGTTGCCATTGCCTTCGCTTCTCCTAGCTGGTTTAAGAATTAAAATATGTTAACTTTTTTTTTCCCATTCTTTTTCAGGCTGGTACACCCCTCCAAAGGAAGATGGCTAAATGTGTTGACTTTGTATGCTTGGACCAGTGTTGCTTTAAAGAAAATCTTTCCAACATGCAGACATAAGCTTTGAGTGCCCCTATAACAGCAGTACCGAAGATGTTAGCTAATAGATATTTTAGTGGATAATCTGTCAACTGATCCAGTATAAGTTACAGCCTTTCCATTTTTCTCATTTTAGGTATCTTGGACTGAGCAGTGGGGCCTTTACTGTATTTTTTCTGATAAATACACATACTGGCCACTCCTAATCATCTCTCTCTTAAAGGTGAAATGTCTTAAGCAGACAAGTCAGCATCAGGTTACTGAAGTTATGACTTGAGGGCAAATTTCCCATTTTTGAGCTCGTGTGTTATGAGGATTTACAATATATTGTTCCATTAAAGCCAATAAAGTTTAATCAATGTTTAATATTGGTTTAGAAAATTTAAGGTGTTCTGAATCACAGTAGCTTTTTCAGGTTAAAACTATTTTATGATATTGCCAAAATAATGACAGGAAATGTACTTGTTAAACTGTTAAACTTTTTTTTTTTTTAATGGCTATGAAGATCTGAACTATCTCCCGAAGATTTGCTCTTAATTGAGTTGAACTTTTTAGGCAGAGCAAAGCAAGGCTGTGTCAATTCAGCTTGTACGTAGTAATTTCCACTGGGGCATCAGAGTCTTGCTGAGCTGAATCTGCTTCTTGTTGGTTCAATATTTCTTATGAAGAAGAGCTTGAAGTATAGAGCTTGAATTATTTAAAATACTAAGTCATTCTACGTTTCCATTTTATTAACGGGATGTTGCAATCAGTTGTAAACTAATAATCTTATAAAGTGATTGGCACAAAGACTTCTTGAACAAAACTGCAGTTAAGTACAAAAAGTATCTAATTTGGAGACTTAAATTTTTTCTATAGTCATAATAATGGCTTTTACATTGAAAGACTAATAGGAATTCTACATATATTAATTCTTTTATAAAATCTAGACTCAAATCAGTGTACTCTCCATTTTATTGCCTTACCTGAATTAGTCCTGTTGGGTTGGTAATAGATTTTTTTTTTTAATATACCCAAATTTGACTTAAAAGTAAACTCTAGTTATTAAGCACTTTTAAAAAGAAACCCAGAAGCACATTTTTTTCTGCACAAACCAGTTACAAAGTTCAAAAGTGTGTCTTATGCTTTAAGACTCAGTTTTTAACTTTGTAAACCACATCTGAAAGACTTGGCACTTCTGCATTATTGTGTTTAATTTCTTTTCCTTCTTTTCTTCTTCTTCTTCCTTTTTTTTTTTTTCCTATTTTGGTTAAGAGGATAGTGGAAAAAGATTTTCTGGCATTCTTGTTCACTTGGTTAATTTGTATACAATTCGGATTGCCAGTTGCTCAGATAACAAGTGACAAGGCAAAATTCTTTAAAGCATTAAAGTTCCTTAAACCTAAGGCTAAATCTTGAATACATTATTGAATTCTTTAATATCCTGATGGCTAGCAGATTGACAGCTGCACATTTGGCATGCTTTGGTTTTTGGTTTGGGGGGGGTTTGGACTTTATTTTTCATTGCAGATTTATTTGGCAATGTACAGTAAATTTTGTAAACTTGCATCAAGTTTATGAATAAAGAACCATTTAAAAAATAACCTCTTTCACTTTCCTTTTGTAACAGATACTCTTTGAGTTTCTATAGGCTCTGTTGGGTTTCTGGAATAGGATCATATATGGTGGGATGGGGTGAGGAGAGGCTTAAGGTAGATTGATTTCACAAGAGAAAGCTGGAGAACCCAGAATTGGTGTGTATACACTTGGCATACTCAGGGTTTCCTCAACCTCTTCCCTTGCCCACACTGATTGTTTAATATAAATTCAGGTGCTACTTTCTGCATCGCTTTCCTAATTCCCCAAGGTACAGTAATCTGTTCCCTGTTCAGTGTACCCATAGCCTCTTCACACAATTGTCAATTTCTCACATACAAGAAGTACAGAGGTAGGAAAACTCCAGGCATAGTACCTCTGCTGCTTTGAGATCTTTCTGTGTTGGTTTCATCTTTGGATAGACTTGAATGTGCAGCCACCTTAAAAATCCATCCAGAGGTAGATAATGGCCTTGTGGTCTAGTGTCTCCTTAGGAAGTGAGAAAGTCTTTAGAGGTCCCCCTACCCCCCTCCCAAAAAAACACAACTTTTTCTGGGCCTAGAACTAGAGCATTTGTCTACCCCTAAATTAATGGCTGGTCAAAAGAATAAAACTATCATGATTAGTTTGGATCAGTGGTTTTCAAGGTATAATTTGTTGGAGAACTCTGGAGACTCCTGAGACCCTTTTAGGAGGTGTTCAAGGTCAAAGCAACACTAAACCATTATTTGATATTTTCACTCTCATTCTCTCCCAAGTGTACAGTGGCGTTTTCCAGAGGCTACATGATGTGATAGACATGATATTGAACAGACTGAATTCAGAAGCAGATCCAGCTGTCTAATACTAACTAGGTTTATAAGATGTAAAGATGCTACTCTATGCAATATTGGGGAGTGGGGTGGAGATCTGGTAAGGTTATTTTTTCATAAGTTACTCTGTGTGATGAACTATTTTAAGTGAATTAGTATGATAAATATACCACGTAAATATACCACGTAAAT
This sequence comes from Bubalus kerabau, assembly GCF_029407905.1. Classification (NCBI taxonomy): domain Eukaryota; kingdom Metazoa; phylum Chordata; class Mammalia; order Artiodactyla; family Bovidae; genus Bubalus; species Bubalus kerabau. Next base: position 31,793,210 of record NC_073642.1, read on the forward strand.
AAGTTCTTTGGCGTTGTCAGTATTTAAGAATGTGAAGCAGTCCTGAAGTCAAAATGTTTGAGACCTGCTTTTTTTAGACTTATCACATTTACCAGCCAAAAGCTGGGCACCAGACCAGGGCCTTGTCAGCAAGGAAGCTACAGGAGGAGTGGGTGTTCTCTGGGGAGACAGCAGTATCTGCTGTGCTTACATTTTTCTGTCTGTGGTTCTCAACTTGAACTTGCATCAGGGGTAAATTTAAATCACAGTAAAGCTAAAACTCCGACTGCTGGGCCCCAGCCCGCATAGTAAGCCTGCGGTGGGGACCGAGAACGCGCCAAGCCGAGTATTTCCCAGGTGAATCTGATGCTATAGGCAGGGAACTAATGCTGTTTGGGGCGTGGTTTCACAGCAATGGTAGGTACTCTGTAAGCTGATTTACACGTTCAGAACTTGAGGGCTACACGGTGTTGAATAAAGGTATTGATTTTCACACTTTTAAAAGCATATACTATCTGTTCAAAAATCAGACTCATGCTGTTGTTAACTGACATCGGGACTGTAAAGATTGATAAAACACTTTCTAGTCTCACTCCAAGAATTCATGAAAGACTTGGAAATACGGCTACAAGAGCAGTGAGCGGCACAGAATGAGGTGGATCTGGTTTCCCGTGAAGCCTCCGGGAAAGTCCCAGAAGAATTACAGGACGCGTGACTGTGTGTGTGCTGTGCTTAGTCGCTCAGTCCTGTCCGACTCTGCTACCCCATGGACTCTTGAGTCCGCCAACCTCCCCTTCCAAACACCTGCCCGCCATCCAAAGCCAGCGCCGGAAACATACTAGCCTGGAGTCACGTGGGCTTCCCTGCAGCAGTTCCGCCTCCCCGGATCGGCCGGAAGTGGCGCGCGCGCCTGCTCAGTGCGCCGAGGGCCCTGTCTAAGCCGCTCCCTCCGAGCCGCCGTACTGTTTCCCGGTGGGGTTGGTGGGGTTGGTGAGGCATGGAGCGGGTGGGCGGCGGCGGCGATTGCTGCGGCTCCTCCTCCGCAGACCCGCGAAGCACCTTCGTGCTGAGTAACCTAGCGGAGGTGGTGGAGCGTGTCTTCACCTTCCTGCCCGCTAAGGCGCTGCTGCGGGTGGCCGGGTGAGGGCAGAGGAGGCGGGAAGCTGACCTCGGGACTTGGCTCGGGCTTGCCTGGGCTGGTGGGTGGGCGGATACCGTCGGGACCCAGGGCTGACCCCGGCTCCGGACCCCGTGTCCCCAGGTGGCGCTCCCGTACCCCTGCACACCTGCCGTAGTGCTCCCGGGGACCCTTCCCAGAGGAGCCAGTTTCCCCCTACGGTTCTCTCCGCCCCCAGCTCTGCCTCCGAACCGGTGTTAGACGCCTCGCCGTCCTGGGGACTCGGGATCCCGTAGCGATCTCCTGCTGTTGAGGTTATGGGTGGTGGCGAGCGGAGGGAGGTCTGTAGAGAGCTGCGGGAGAAAGGGAAGTGAACGTCCGTTCACAGTCCTTTGTGCGTGTGCGTCTCCAGCGTGTGCCGCTTATGGAGGGAGTGTGTGCGCAGAGTGTTGCGGACTCATCGGAATGTGACCTGGATCTCCGCGCTCTCGTCGGATCCCTGCCATCTGGCGCAGCATTGCCTGGTCCGCGTGGTAGCTGAAGAGCTTGAGGCAAGTAAAGGGTGTCGCGTACAGTCCTTTGCAAGGTTGGTGGGTCAGTCGTTGAGATTAAATACTTTAAAACAATTCGTATATGGCCTGACTTCCCTGGTGGCTCAAGACGGTAAGTAGACCGCCTGCAATGCGGGAGACCTGGGTTTGATCCCTGGGTTGGGAAGATCCCTTGGAGGAGGAAATGGCAATTGCCCACTCCAGTTCTTGCCTGGAGAACCCCATGGATAGACTACAGTCCATGGGGTCGCAGAGTCGGACACGACTGAGCGACTAAGCACAGCATTTCAGTTCAGTTCAGGCACGCCAGGGCTCCCTGTCCATCACGAACTCCCGGAGTTTACTCAAACGCCTGTCCATTGAGTTGGTGATGCTATTCTGTAATTTAGGGAAATTTTTCTCGGGGCATGAAGACTTTATAAATAGCAATTTTAATGACTGCGTATTGTAAGGATGAGCCATGGTTTCTTTGACCATTCTCCACATACTGGGCATTTTCAATTCAGTTCGGTTGCTCAGTCGTGTCCGACTCTGTGACCCCATGGACTGCAGCAGGCCAGGCTTCCCTGTCCATCACCAACTCCCAGAGTTTATTCAAACTGCCACTGAATTGGTGATGCTATCTAACCAACTCATCCTCTGCTGCTCCCTTCTTTTGCCTTCAGTCTTTCCCAGCATCAGGATCTTTTCCAGTTAATAGGCTCTGCACATCAGGTGGCCAAAGTGTTGGAGATTTAGCTTCAGCATCAGTTCTTCCAATGAATCTTCAGGGTTAATTTCCTTTAGGATCGATTGGTTTGATCTCTGCAGTGCAAGGAATTTGGACTTCTCCAGCACCACAATTTGAAAGCATCAATTTTTCTGCACTCAGCCTTCTTCATGGTCCAGGCCTCACATCTGTACATGACTACCTGAAAAACCATAGCTTTGACTATACAGATCTTTGTTGGCAAAGTGATGTCTCTACTTTTTAATACACTGTCTAGTAAGTGTACCACATTTTTATCCATTCATCTCTTTGTGAGCACTTAGGTTGCTTCCATATCTTGGCTATTGTAAATAATGCTGCAGTGCATCAGTTCACTTCAGTCAGTCACTCAGTCGTATCCCACTCTTTGTGACCCCATGGAGTGCAGCAGTCCAGGCCTCCCTGTCCATCGCTAACTTCGGGAGTTTATACAGACTCATGCCCATTCAGTCGGTGATGCCATCCAAACATCTCATCCTCTGTCGTCTCCTTCTCTTCCTGCCTTCAATCTTTCCTAGCATCAGGGTCTTTTCCAATGAGTCAGTTCTTCATATCAGGTGGCCAAAGTATTAGAGTTTCAGCTTCAGCATCAGACCTTCCAATGAATGTTCAGGACTGATTTCCTTTAGGATGGACTGGTTGGATCTCCAAGTCCAAGGGATTCTCAAGAGTCTTCTCCAACACCACAGTTCAAAAGCATCAAGTCTTCGGTGCTCAGCTTTCTTTATAGTCCAATTCTCACATCCATACATGACTACTGGAAAAACCAAAGCTTTGACTAGATGGACCTTTGTTGGCAAAGTAATGTCTCTGATTTTTAATATGCTGTCTAGGTTGGTCATAACTTTTTTTCCAAGGAGCAAAGGTCTTTTAATTTCATGGCTGCAGTGACCATCCTCAGTGATTTTGGAGCCCAGGAAAATAAAGTCTGTCACAATTTTCCACCGTTTCCCCATCTATTTGCCATGAAGTGATGGGACCAGATGCCATGATCTTAGTTTTCTGACTGTTGAGCTTTAAGCCAATTTTTTCACTCTCCTCTTTCACTTTTATCAAGGGGCTCTTTAGTTCTTCACTTTCTGCCATAAGGGTGGTGTCATCTGCATATCTGAGGTTATTGATATTTCTCCCGGCAATCTTGATTTCAGCTTGTGCTTTATCCAGCCCAGCGTTTCTCATGATGTACTCTGCATAGAAGTTAAATAAGCAGGGTGACAATATACAGCCTTGACGTACTCCTTTCCCTATTTGGAACCAGTCTGTTGTTTGATGTCCAGTTCTAACTGTTGCTTCCTGATCTTCATACAGATTTCTCAGGCAGGTCAGGGGGTCTGGTATTCCCATCTCTTAGAATTTTCCAGAGTTTGTTGTGGTCCACAAAATCAAAGGCTTTGGCATAGTCAATAAAGCAGAAGTAGATATTTTTCTGGAATACTCTTGCTTTTTCGATGATCCAACGGATGTTGGCAATTTGATCTCTGATTCTTCTGCCTTTTCTAAATCCAGCTTGAACATCTGGAAGTTCATGGTTCATGTACTGTTGAAGCCTGGCTTGAAGAATTTTGAGCATTACTTTGCTAGCGTGTGAGAGAGTGCAATTGTGTGGTAGTCTGAGCATTCTTTGGCATTGCCTGACCTTTTCCAGTCCTGTGGCCACTGCTGAGTTTTCCAAATTTGCTGGCATATTGAGTGCAGCACTTTCACAGCATCATCTTTCAGGATTTGAAATAGCTCAACTGGAATTCCGTCACCTCCACTAGCTTTGTTCATAGTGATGCTTCCTAAGGCCCACTTGACTTCACATTCCAGAATGTCTGGTTCTAGGTTGGTGATCACACCATCATGATTATCTGGGTCGCGAAGATCTTTTTTGTACAGTTCTTCTGTGTAGTTTTGCCACCTTTTCTTAATATCTTCTGCTTCTTTTAGGTCCATACCATTTCTACCCTTTATTGTGGCCCATCTTTGTGAGAAATGTACCCTTGGTATCTCGCATTTTCTTGAAGAGATCTCTAGACTTTCCCATTCTATTGTTTTCCTCTATTTCTTTGCATTGATTGCTGAGGAAGGCTTTCTTATCTCTCCTTGCTATTCTTTGGAACTCTGCATTCAGATGGGTATATCTTTCCTTTTCTCCTTTGCCTTTCACTTCTCTTCTATACACAGCTAGTTGTAAGGCCTCCTCAGACAACCATTTTGCCTCTTTGCATTTCTTTTTCTTGGGGATGGTCTTGATCCCTGCCTCCTGTACAGTGTCATGAACCTCCGTCCATAGTTCTTCAGGCAGTCTGTGTATCAGATCTCATCCCTTGAATCTATTTGTTGCTTCCACTGTATAATCGTAAGGGATTTGATTTAGGTCATACCTGAATGGTGTAGTAGTTTTCTGTACTTTTTTCAATTTAAGTCTGAATTTGGCAATAAGGAGTTCATGATCTGAGCCACAGTCAACTCCTGGTCTCGTTTTTGTTGACTGTATAGAGCTTTTCCATCTTTGGCTGCAAAGAATATAATCAATCTGATTTCGGTATTGACCATCTGGTGATGTCCATGTGTAGAATCTTCTCTTGTGTTGTTGGAAGAGGGTGTTTGCTACAGCCAGTGCGTTCTCTTGGCAAAACTCTATTAGCCTTTGCCCTGCTTCATTCTGTACTCCAAGGCCAAATTTGCCTGTTACTACAGGTTTTTCTTGACTCCCTACTTTTGCATTCCAGTCCCCTATAATGAAAAGGACATCTTTTTTGGGTGTTAGTTCTAGAAGGTCTTGTAGGTCTTCATAGAACCATTCAACTTCAGCATTACTGGTCGGGGCCTAGACCTGGATTACTGTGATATTGAATGGTTTGTCTTGGGAACAAATGGAGATCATTCTGTCGTTTTTGAGATTGCATCCAAGTCCTGCATTTAGGACTCTTATGTTGACTGTGATGGCTACTCCATTTCTTCTAAGGGATTCTTGCCCACAGTAGTAGATATAATGGTCATATGAGTTAAATTCACCCATTCCAGTCCATTTTAGTTCGCTAACTTCTAAAATGTCGATGTTCACTCTTGCCATCTCCTGTTTGACCGCTTTCAATTTGCCTTGATTCATGGATCTAACATTCCAGGTTCCTATGCAATATTGCTCTTTACAGCATATATCTTATCAAAATAGTTTTTTTTTTGCCTTCAGAAAAATACCCAGAGGTGGAATTGCTGGTCAAATGATAGTTCTTTGGATTTTAGCCTCTAAAATTTGTATGGAAACACAAAAGACCCTGAATAGCCAAAACAGCCTTGAGAAAAAAGAGCAAGGCTGGAGGTATCATGTTCCATGATTTCAAACTATATTACAGTAATCAAAACAAATTTTAGATTATTGATTTAGATTATATGAAAATGTCATTGGTATTTTTGTAGGGATTGCACTGAATGTATAGATTACATTGGGGTAGATGGTCATTTTCACAATATTCTCCCATTTGGTGACCACAGTATATTGTTCCATTGTGTCATCTTCAGTTTCTTTCATCAGTGTCTTAAGATTTTCTGAGTATAGGTCCTTTATGTCTTGGTTGTTATATTCCTAGTTATTTTACTCTTTGGGGATTATTTTATTTATTTCTCTTTCTGATAGTTCATTGTTAGCATATAGTAACACAGCAAATTTCTGTATATTAATTTTGGATCCTGCAGCTTTACTGAATTCATTTAATACTGTAGTAGTTTTCTGGTAGTGTCTTTAGGGTTTTCTGTATGTAGTGTCGTGTTATCTGCAGACCATGACAGTTCTACTTCTTCTTTCAAATTTGTATCCTTTTGTTTCTTTCTCTTGTCTGATTGCCATGGCTAGAACTTGCAATACTATGTTGAGTAAGTGGCAAGAGTGGACATCTTTGTCTTTTTCCTTATGTTATGAGTTGTTTTCTTTCAGCTTTGCCCTGTTGAGTATGATTTCAGCTGTGATTTTTGTCCTCTATGTAGATGTGTTTTCCCTCTGTCTCCAGTTTGTACAGTTATTTTCATAAATGGATACTGAGTATTGTCAAAAAATTTTCTGCATTTATTGAGATGATCAGGTATTTATTCTTCATTTTGTTAATGTGGTGTATTACATGGACTGATTTGCATATATTGAACTATCCTTGCATCCCTGGGATAAATTTCACTTGATCATGTGCATGACTCTATTAATGTATTATTGAATTTGATGTGCTGATTTTTTTTTTAAGGAGTTTTGAATCTTTGTTCATCAGGGATATTAGCTTGTAATTTTCCTTTTTTGTGGTGTCTTTATCTGGTTTTGGTACAGGGTATATGTCATAAGAATGAGTTTGGAAGTCGTTCTTCCTCTTCATTTTTAGGGAATAATTTGTGTAGGATAGGTGTTAACTCTAAATGTTTGGTATAGAATTCACTGGTGAAGCTCTATGCTCCTGAACTTTTGTCTGTTGGGAGTTTTTAAATTTCTGATTCAGTTTCATTGTCAGTAATTGGTTTGTTCATATTTTCTGTTTCATTCTGATTCACTCTTGGGAGATTATGTGTTGCTAGAAGTTTATCCCTTTCTTCTAGGTGTTTATCTTGTTGGCTTATAGTTGTTCATAGTAATCTCTTTGAATCTTTTTGTATTTCTCTGGGGTCAGTTGTAATAGCTCCTTGTTCATTTTGTTTTATTGATTTGGGCTCTTTTTCTTGATGAGTCTGGCTAAAGGTTTTGTCAGTTTTATCTTCACAGAACCAGCTCCTAGTTCCTTTGATCTTTTTTTATTATTTTACTGTCTCTATTTCATTTATTTCTGCTCTAAGCTTTATGATTTTTCTGCTAACTTTGGTTTTTTTGCATTCTTTTTCTAGTTCATTTAGTGTAAGATTAGGTTTTTAAATAGTGATTTTTCGTGTCTTCTGAGGTAGGCTTGTATTGCTGTACACTTATCTCTTGGAACCATTTTTGGGCTGTGTTCACATTTCCATTTGTCAGCAGGTGTTTGACCTCTGCAGTTGCCCATTGGTTACTTAGTTGCATATTTGGCCTACCAGTGTTTCCTTTTGTTGTGGTTAATTTCTAGTCTCATAGTGTTGTGGTCAGAAAAGATTCTTGATGTGATTTCTGACTTCTTAATTTATTAAGACTTGTTCTGTGGCCTAGCATGTTATCTATCCTTGAGAATGTTCCTTGTACACGTGAAAATAATGTGTATTCTGCTGCCTTTGGATGGAATGTTCTATATGTTATATCTATTGAGTCTGTCTGTCCTAATGTATTGTTCAAGGCCAGTGTTTCCTGTTGATTTTCTCTCTGGACGATTCTGTTCATTGATATAAGTGGGGTGTTAAAGTTCCCACCTATTATGATGTTACTGGCACTTTCTCCCTTTGTTTCTGCTTGCTTTATGTATTTACGTGTTCTCTTTTTGGGTGCATATATATTTACAATTGTCATATCTTGTTGTATCAATCTCTTTATCAAAGTAGTGCTACCTATCTTTTCATATCCATTTCCATGGAACACTTTTTTTCCATCCCGTTACTCTCAGCGTGTGTCTTTAGATCTGAAGTGAGTTTCTTGTAGGCAGCATATATATGGGTCTTATTTTAAATTTCTACCCATTCAGCCAGTCTGTGTCTTTTGATTGGAGCATTTTGTTCATTTACATTGAAAGTAATAAAAATTAAGTATGTACTTACTCCTGTTTACTGTTTTCTGATTGTTTATGTAGTCCTTTTTTTCCTTCTTTTGCTTGCTTCCCTTGTGATGTCATGACTGTCTTTAGTGTTAAGTTTGGATTCCTTTGTCCTCTGTGTGTGTGTGATTATTTTAAGGTGGTGATTCTTAAGTTTGAACACATTTCAAACAAACCTACATCCACCCCCACCCTTTATTATTTTTGACATCGTATTTTCCCTTTTTTTGGTTTCTGTATCCCTTAACAACTTTTTGTGGATATTGATGATTTTACTTTACTTTTGTCTTTTAACCTTCCTTCTAGATTTTTATATTTCCAGGTGAGGTGTTTAGAGAAGTCTCTTAAACATTTCTTGTAAATTCTACTTAGAGGTGCTGAACTCAGATTTTGCTTGTCTGTGAAACTCTTTATTGCTCTTTCAAATCTGAATGATAGCCTTGCTGGATAGACTACTCCTGATTGTGGGTTTTTTCCTTTCATCACATCGAACATACTTTGCTGCTCCCTTCTGCCCTGCAAAATTTCTGCTGAAAAGTCAACTGACCATGTTATGGGAGTTCCCTTGTACATAACTAGTTGTTTTTCTCTTGCTGCTTTTAAGAGTCTCGCTTTAAGTTTTGCCCTTTGGATTATAATGTGCTTTGGTGTGGACCTCTTTGAGTTCTTCTTGTTTGGGATCTGTGCTTTCTGGATCTGGATATTCCTTTCCCAGGTTAGGGAAGTTTTTAGCTATTATTCTTCCAGTAACTTCTCTTGTCACTTTCTCTCTCCTCAACTTCTGGGACTCCTGTAATGTGAATGTTAGTACTCTTGATGTTACCCCAGAGATTTTTTAAACTACTGTCATTTAAGATTTTTTTTCTTTTTTTTCAGCTTGAGATGTTTCTACTACTCTTTAACTTCACTCATCCATTTCTCTGTGTCTTCTAATCAACTGTTGATTCCTTCTATTGTAGCTAAATTTATTTCAGCTACTGTATTTCTGATCTGTTTGCTTCTTTATAAGTCACTCTTAAGCTTCTCACTGTGTTCATCCATTCTTTTCCTGAGTTCATTGAGTGTCTTTTTGATCATTACCGTGAACTCTGTATCAGGTAGATTGCTTATCTCATTTCACTTAGTTCTCCCTCTGGGATTTTGTTTTGTTCCTTCGTTTGGAACATACTCCTCTGTCACCTCATTTCTCCTGATTTTCTGTTTTTATTTCTTTATATCAGGTAGATCAGTTATGCTTCCTGATCTTGGAGAAGCAGATGTCCTAGGGGGCCCAGAAGCACAGTTCTCTCTGATCACCAGAGCTGTATTCTCTAGGAGCACCCCTCATGTGGGCTGCGAGGGTTCATCTCTTGTGGCGGAGCTGGCTGCTGTGGGTGTGCTGGTAGCAGGGCTGGCCCCCAAGCCCGGTTGGCTGCCAGGAGCTCATGTGGAGGCTGCTGGCGGGTGGCATTGGGTTCCAGTGCAGTTGGCTTTGTGGCCAAGGGAGGACCAGGGCTGGTAGGTAGGTAAGCCCGCGGCACTAATAGGCTAGACGAGGGACTCCACAGTGGTGCTAGCGGCATCAGGGTCCTCCTGGTAGAACAAGCTCCCCAGAATGGCTGCTGCTAGCATCTCTGTCCCTAGGGGAGAGTCCCCGTTGCCTCCTGCTTTTCCGGGAGGCTCTCCAAGATCTGACCAAGCCTCCTTTCAAATTACTGCCTCTGAGCTTGGACTCAGAGCATATGAGATTTTGTGTACACCCTTTGTGAATAGAGTCTCTGTTTCCTCCAGCCCTCTGGCTCTTCTGTACACAAGCCTTTCTGTCCTTCGGAGCCAGATGTTCTAGGGCCTCATCTTCCCGGCTTTAGGGCCCATGGGCTGGGGGTCCAGTGTGGGGCTCGGATCCCTTCCTCTTTGGGGACAGCCTCTGCGGTTGTGATTATCCTCACATTTGTAGGTTGCCTGTTCAGGGTGTGGTCTCCGCTGTGCTGTATCTCCAGTTTCCCCCTTCTGCCTTCTCATGGTGGTTCCTGCTGTATGTCTTCAGCTGTGGAAATTTTTTTCCATTAGTCTTGAGGTTGTTCCCATCAGTAGTTCCTCTGTAAATAATTGTAAATTTGGAGTGTAGGATGTGGGCTGAAGGTCTTATTACTGTTATCTTGCCCCCTACTCCCCAAATTATATTCTTTGAAGATGCCTTGTGGACCACAGAAACTATATCCATAGTTCATTATCCAGCCCTGAGGCCAGTACAGGGTCATCATTGTCTCAGTATCTTTTATGAGTTTGTCTATATGGAATCTACTCCAGAACAACTTAACTTTCCCAGATCAACATTTCTTTTTCATTTAACTCCTATTGAGGCTTTGCTGAATGCTATCTTCTTCCTTCCATTTTGATAGTAAAAATCTTTGAAAGTAACCAGCTTAGGAGGAAAACTGTGTACACCCTTTTCATTTAGTTGAGCTGCTTTGCCACTTGTCTGTTATATGTATTTTGGTGGAAAACATGAGTCTGAATAAGCCCAGGTTGTAAGGGCTTACAGCTGTCCCTTGTAAGAGATAAGGCACAAGTAAGAAGGACTAGGAAGACAGGTGTCACACACGAGGCCAGAGGTCCTTAGGAAGTCTAGGAAAAGGTTTTATGGAGTGTGGCACTTAGCTCTTTCTTAGGAGAAAAACAATCTTCAGCAAAAGGAAGAAAGCTGCAGAAGGATAAATACAGACGTGAGCTTGTCCAGATAATGGTGAGCGATAGATTCCTGTAGGAACTAGTTACCAAGCCGGAAGTGAAGGCCTGGATTATTTAATTTGGCAAAGAAAAGAGGAGTGATACAAGTCTGTACCTTTCCTCTTGCTGAGATGTTTCTGTTGCTGTGATACCTGTTCACATAGAGCCAGTGGAATCTTTTGCTGGTACTTAATGTTTTTGTCTAAGAGCGTAAATTATTGTGAAAATGAACTTCCTGAGTCAGGCTGGAATGAGTGTGACCTCAAGAAATAATATATGTTCAACAAATGAATGGACTGAAAAGGAAAGAGCGTGAGTGAAACACGAATGAGTAGATGGACTCAGAACACCAACCCTGGCCTGAAGAAGGGTAGGGCGACAGCAGTTTGCAGGGCAGCTCCACTCGAAAGCTCGAAAAGCTCCACAAAAGCATTGGTAGATTTGTGTGATCAAATTCTGTTTTTTTTCTTTTTTCCTTTGCAGAATGTCCATATATTACCACAGACAGTTCTTTACATGGCTGATTCAGAAAATTTCATTAATCTGGAGGAGTGTCGTGGCCATAAGAGAGGTGAGCAGCAGAGGACAAAGTTTTGGATGCTCTTGCTTCCTTGTGCACCTCTGTTTGGAGATGAGCACTGTTTTCATCCTGAGAGTTACTGACTTTCTGAGGCTGTGGGCCTGCTCCCTGAAGAATGCAGGAATATAGCGTCTCTGAACTTTTGGGGAAGCGTTGGCGTCCGAGATTGCACAGCTTGCAGTCTAAAGATTCAGAGAGTCTGTCCAGAGATCCCTAACCTTGTGGTGCAGTTGACACAAGTTCTTTGGAGAGCTGTTTTCTCATTTTGAAAGACTTGCATGTGCAGGCATTTGTATTTTACTATTAAAATGGAATGTCTGTCTTTGGCTGTTCAAGCCTTTTATTGTGTTGGATGACTATTTACCGAAGTTCTCTGGCAGTACTGTGCATTCTTCTTGGCTTGCTAAGTGAAGAAGCAGACTGTGTCCCATGATGGGCACACTGACCCCAGAGTTAAGACTTAGTGGATTATCATTGTGTGATTTGATTCCAGATGACTGTGCTCTAGAAAAGTCATGATTTCGTATCAGCTTAACAGAAAGAATAGTACATCTGAAATTCAGCGGCTACTGCTTGTGTCATTGAGGCAAAAGCAGTATGTGAGCAACTGGAAAAGACAAACTGGCAGTGCTGAAGGTCAGATTTAGAATTTAACTTATAAAACAGGGACTCATAACAACAACAAAACACGACTTTTGTTTTTAATCAAAGCTTTTAGACGTCCTTGTAATGTGTTCTAGTGTTAAGTGACTTAAACTTTATTTAATATTTGCTTTTATTTTCCTCATCAAATTTGACCTTAAATGGATGGCCTGGATAATCTTCTGTATTACTGCAGCCAGGAAAAGAACTACTATGGAAGCGGCGTTTGCCCTTGAGAAGCTCTTCCCAAAACAATGCCAAGTCCTTGGGATTGCTACCCCAGGAATTGTAGGTAAGAGAATACCAACTTGATTTCCTGGCTTTCATTAATGTGGGGTCCTATGGATCGGTAGGTTATTTGTAGCTTAAAGCAGATTTATGTTTTTGGCCATCCGAAGTACAATAACGTTGGCCTTCTATACCTTCAAGTTATATTTGACTTACATTCATGTTCCTTAGGTTATTGTGGTTAATATTTCAAATCTCAGGGTTGTCCATATAAGCCACATGTATTAATAATTCATATCTTCCCAGTAGCCATTCAGAGAAAGACAAAGATCTCATTCATCCTGTCTACAAATTAGAAAGTATTAGTGAGGATTCCCACTTCTGGCAGTTCAGCCAGAACTCTTTCTGGTGGGTGGAGGTGAGGTCGGCCTGGGCAGGAGCTGCCTTCAACCTTCCTCAGACACTTCTCTTTCTCTCCTTGGCTGCCACTATTTGAAGCGTATAGCATGAAGTTTTCTTTTTTAGGTTTGCTCCTGGTGAGTTTTTGCTGCTTTTAATTATTTTTGACTGTTCTCTAGCTCGTGGGGGAGGGAGAGCCCATTGAGGCCATCATGGTGCAGTGGTTCCGATCCTGGGTGGAAATCTCAGCTATACCACTCTATGTCTGCATGACTTTGAGCGAGTCGCTGACCTCATGGAGCTTCCGTTTCCCCCTCTCTGACATGGGGGTGATTGACAGCACCTTTCCCAGAGAGTCTGAGGAGTCAGTGAATTGCACACGTGCAGTGTTTAGAATAGAGACATGTAGTGAGCAGGGAGTGAATGTTAGCTGTGATCCTTTACTTTGTTGCCCTCAGTACTACTCCACAATTGGCATTTGTAATCTTCACTGAAAGACTTTTGATTGGATATTAAGTCCTGTGCAGGGAAGTACAAAGGATTTCAAGTGTTTACAGACTGACCTAGAGCCAGACATCTTGGAATGTGAAGTCAAGTGGGCCTTAGAAAGCATCACTACGAACAAAGCTAGTGGAGGTGATGGAATTCCAGTTGAGCTATTCCAAATCCTGAAAGACGATGCTGTGAAAGTGCTGCACTCAATATGCCAGCAAATTTGGAAAACTCAGCAGTGGCCACAGGACTGGAAAAGGTCAGTTTTCATTCCAATCCCAAAGAAAGGCAATGCCAAAGAATGCTCAAACTACCGCACAATTGCACTCATCTCACACGCTAGTAAAGTAATACTCAAAATTCTCCAAGCCAGGCTTCAGCAATATGTGAACCGTGAACTTCCTGATGTTCAAGCTGGTTTTAGAAAAGGCAGAGGAACCAGAGATCAAATTGCCAACATCTGCTGGATCATGGAAAAAGCAAGAGAGTTCCAAAAAAACATCTATTTCTGCTTTATTGACTATGCCAAAGCCTTTGACTGTGTGGATCACAATCAACTGTGGAAAAGAGATGGGAATACCAGACCACCTGATCTGCCTCTTGAGAAATTTGTATGCAGGTCAGGAAGCAACAGTTAGAACTGGACATCGAACAACAGACTGGTTCCAAATAGGAAAAGGAGTTCGTCAAGGCTGTATATTGTCACCCTGTTTATTTAACTTATATGCAGAGTACATCATGAGAAACGCTGGACTGGAAGAAACACAAGCTGGAATCAAGATTGCCCGGAGAAATATCAATAACCTCAGATATGCAGATGACACCACCCTTATGGCAGAAAGTGAAGAGGAACTCAAAAGCCTCTTGATGAAAGTGAAAGTGGAGAGTGAAAAAGTTGGCTTAAAGCTCAACATTCAGAAAACGAAGATCATGGTATCCGGTCCCACCACTTCATGGGAAATAGATGGAGAAACAGTGGCAACAATGTCAGACTTTATTTTTCTGGGCTCCAAAATCACTGCAGATGGTGACTGCAGCCATGAAATTAAAAGACGCTTACTCCTTGGGAGGAAAGTTATGACCAACCTAGATAGCATATTCAAAAGCAGAGACATTACTTTGCCAACAAAGGTTCATCTAGTCAAGGCTATGGTTTTTCCAGTGGTCATGTATGGATGTGAGAGTTGGACTGTGAAGAAGGCTGAGCGCTGAAGAATTGATGCTTTTGAAGTGTGGTGTTGGAGAAGACTCTTGAGAGTCCCTTGGACTGCAAGGAGATCCAACCAGTCCATTCTGAAGGAGATCAGCCCTGGGATTTCTTTGGAAGGAATGATGCAAAAGCTGAAACTCCAGTACTTTGGCCACCTCATGCGAAGAGTTGACTCATTGGAAAAGACTCTGATGCTGGGAGGGATTGGGGGCAGGAGGAGAAGGGGCCGACAGAGGATGGGATGGCTGGATGGCATCACTGACTTGATGGACGTGAGTCTGAGTGAACTCCGGGAGTTGGTGATGGATAGGGAGGCCTGGCGTGCTGTGATTCATGGGGTCGCAAAGAGTCAGACACGACTGAGCGACTGATCTGATCTGATCTGAAGGGTAGATACATGGTTGATGGGGACTGTTTCATGCCTCCTGCAATTAGCTCCTGCTCCTATATTATTATATCAGCCCCTTCATCACAAATTTTGTTTCTCATTGGATTGAAAAAAGGATGGCAGTGACTGATTTTCTTTTAACTCTTAATTTTTCCTTAAATGAGTGATCTAGTTACCCATTATTAGTTATTATCAAGTGCTTCTATAAAAACAGCTTTGAGTTCTTTGTTCTTTGAGTTAATTTTGTTGGGCCTGTGTGCGTGCAGTCACGCTGCCCGCTGTGACTTCCTCAAAGCATGAGCAAGTAGAAACTCTAAAATTTGAGTTGGGGGTCAGGGACAGGAGAGGGCAGGCAGACCCAGGCGACACTCTTGCCTCCATGACCCCATAGTGAGGGGTGGGCAGTCTACCTGAAGCCTTCCTCTCACGCTCAGAGCATTGCGCATCTTTCTCCCTAAGTTCCCGTGTTATCTTGATGTTGGGAGGGAGTATCATTCCAACTCCCTTTATTCGGGACCTGGACCCACTCCTCACCCTGTCTGTTGATTCTCATTCCCCTGCAGCTGAGTGCTTTCTTTGAGCCAGTTCCACACATGTCACAACAACACTTCCACCACGGCAGCTGATTGGATTCCTTTTTCTTAGGCTACAATTAGTAACTATTTCTAAAACAGCCATTGATGATAAATGTTTTTGAAGTAGAATTGCTGTGAAGTTGTAATTACTACCTCCCCAACTTTTTATTTAGCAAAACTTTGAATCTATAGAAAAGTTGGCAGAATAATAGAATAGTACAGTAAACACCCATATGCCTTCATCTAGATCACCATTGTGAAAAACATGTGCTTTTTCTGTGTTTATGAAAACATTTCTTTCTAAACAGTTTGAAAGCAAACTGTAGGCATCATGACCTTCTACTCCTAAACATGTGAAAGCTGAGAAACTTTTACTTGGGAAGTGGCCTATTATCTTATTGACGATGTTAGTAAACTGAGCCGCAGTCCCCTGGGTGTGGCTGGGTAATGTGTATGAGGTGAGGCTGCCTCCATTGAATTTGTTCACAAAATGGATTAACTTCTTTCCTAGTGACACCAATAGGATCACGCAGCAATCGACCTCAGGAGATAGAGATTGGAGAATCTGGTTTCGCTCTATTATTTCCTCAAATTGAAGGAATAAAAATAAAGACCTTTCATTTTATTAAGGATCCAAAGAAATTAACTCTAGAAAGGCATCAGCTCACTGAAGTAGGTAAGTTGTTACATTTACCATTAATTGCCCACATTGTTGATTGATTTGTTTGTTCGCAAGAGAGTCTGAATTAAGTACAAGTTACTGCAGAGATGGACAGTTCAAACTAGTGATTAACAGAGGCTGGTGCAATAGTTTTGATAGAATAGACCCACTTTTTAAATTATTTTACTTACATTAAAACCTGAGAGAACTAGAGATGAATTTTCCACATCCTCCATTGATTAAAAACTCCCTTGTATTTAATTCTGAATTTTGAAGGACTTCTTCCTCTTTGAATATTTTCTTATCATTTTGTCCTGTTTTGTTTTTTGAAGCTGAAAAGTTTAAGGTTTTATTTCTCTTTTGTGATAGTAATAAGCATTTGTTTAAAAAAACTAGAAGATACAGGTTAGTTCAATACCGACTAATTAGAAAGAAATAAGTGTGATGAATTTGATAAGTTTTAGAGATAGTTTAATTGGAGAAGGAAATGGCAGCCCACTCCAGTGTTCTCGCCTGGAGAGTCCCAGGGACAGAGGAGCCTGGTGGGCTGCCGTCTATGGGGTCGCACAGAGTCGGACATGACTGACGCGACTTAGCAGCAGCAGCAGCAGCAGATAGTGTAAGTTAAAGCAAAGTCTATCAGACAAAGGTTTACTAGGAAATACCAGGCAGGAGACTTGGCTGATGTAGACAGGTCATGCATGAGAGTTGATAGAAAGGGTTGGCTCCGTTTCTAAGCACTAATGAGAAAGCTTAATTTAATATAGGAAGCATTAAACTATTCAAGCAAAGCAGCGCTAAGGCCTTTCATCTACTCTGCAGGTGAACTGATTGGGGTTAACTTGTTAAGAGGAACTTGTTTGGCCTTTGACTTGGTGCTCTTGCTGAAGATCATATGGTTTCTTCTTCTGTGCTGTCTCTTTTTTTTGTCCGGAAGTGAGTACGGTGCCTCCTGGGCATGTTTTCTTCTGTTTTAAAGTAGCCTGGGGATCCATGGTTGAGGTCTTCGTGGTAGCACTGCTTGAAGCTAGAAGCCTAGTTTTGTCCATTTTTAAGAAAGACTCAAAATCTTGAGTGGGAGTAACCATCTATTTTATAATCAAATAGTTACTGGATTTGCTTTAGACCTTGTTTGCATTGTGGCTGTAAGTATAGGAATCAGAAAAGTGACAGGAAAAAGAGCCCCGCATTTTTCTGCTCTGTGATGTGATTTTATTGGTGTCCTTTCGCTGAACTGTTTGCTGGCAACAGTTTTGACTTATTCCAAGGCATTGTTTTCATCCTGTTCATGACCTTCTGGAAACTGAGGCTTTGCCTAGATTGAGATGGTAATCTCTATCCTTTCCTGTACTATTTTCTGTACTTCTCTGTTTGGACTGTTGCCTTGTATGTGGACAGGAAGATGGAGGCATTTGAGGGGGGCAGGGAGGGAGGCTGTGATGTGGGCATCCCTTCTCCACAGAGCCCCAGCCTGCAGCCCTGAGCCAGATGCCCGGCGCAGCTTGCCAGCCACGTTCTGTGGCCGTGGACGGCACTCTGTTCCTCAAGTGTCCCACAGGCTCAGCACACTTTCTCTAAAGGCCGGGTAGTGACCGTTTCAGGCTTCACCAGGCATGCGGCCTAGTGGCGTCTATTCAGCTCTGCCATTGGAGCACAGAAGCAGCTGTAGACAGTACACAAAAAATCAGCTTTGTTCCAGTAAAACTTTATATGCAAAGGCAAGGGGCCAGATTTGGTGCCTGGGCTGTGTTCCCCTGCGTTGTAGACTTGGCTGCTCTGAGTAGAAGGTGGTGTGTGGAAAGCGTGTGGTGAATAAACAAAGCCCCCTCAGCCTCCTGCGAGATGGGCAGGGACCTTGCATGAGATATTATAGTCCTTCTAGACCTTGTATATAGGGTGTGTCATAATCAGACCCAGCATCCCAGTACATATTACTTTATATATATAAATATACATATATATAATACACACACACATACCCTGGTTACTTTCTTTTTGAAGAACTTAACAAAATGGCGTGTTTTTTAAAAGAGGCGTGGTGGTGGTGGTTTAGTCGCTAGGTTGTGTCCAACTCTTGTGACTCCGTGGACTGTAACCCGCCAGGATCCTCGGTCCATGGAATTTCCCCAGCAAGAATAGTGGAGTGGGTTGCCATTTCCTTCTCCAGGGGGTCTTCCCCACCTAGGATCGAACTCCGATCTCCTGCATTGCAGGCAGATTCCTTACCGATTGAACCACAAGTGAAGCCCTAAAGAGACACAGGTTGTTCTGAGATCTGTATGGTATCCACTCCATGTTAAAAAATAGTCTCTGGAATGAAAAAAAATATATAGATATACACATGTAGATGGGCCAGCACTTGATTCTTTCGAAGTGAAAGCAGAAATACCATGTTCTGTAAAAGCCAGTGTTGGTTCATTGGAAACTGTTCGTGTGCAGATGCTCTGCCAGGCCTGCATGTGCGGGGCCGTGGAGATGCCTCCTGGAGCTCCCGGTTCAGCGGGCCAGGCTGACTTTGAATGCGGTACACCGATGTGTGAGTGTTACTGAGTGGATGCACAGAAGTGCTGGCAAACATAAGCACAGGACTTAATCCACCCTGGGGTCTTGGGAAAGTGACATTTGGGCAGAGCCCTGAGGAGGAGTGAACTGGAGTGGGCAGGAATCCCTCACATGTGGAGTCAGGAAGAGGATCGTACAAGTATTGTGCCTTCTTTCCCGGTTATTGACAAAAATAGATCAAAGGACAGGAAATAGAAAGGGCCTGGCAGCTCACCTTCAGGACTGCTGTGCAGCCACTGGCTCATTTATGAAATACAAGGCGTTCCAGTGTGTCTGGAGAACAGTGAGATGGAAGGGGAGGGAGTGTGGTGTGAGCCAGGAGGCAGGCTGGGGCCGGCTCCGCCTTGTGGGGACACACCAAGGCTTTTTATGTACATAAGGACAGCGGCAAGCCAGGACTCGAGGCAGAGGAGGGGCACAGCCAGCTAAGTCTTCTGAAGCTGCCCCTCTGGCTGTGGCGTGCTCATTTTGGAGGGACACGAGAGAGGATGCAGGAAGATCAGGGCTGTTGTGGTTGTGACAAGTGGAGTTTCGAGACATGGATGGATTCACGATGAAGTTTCGAGGTGGAATCGAGGTTGAGGTGATGGATTTAAACGTTGGGAGTTGAGAATGAGGAGGGTGGCAGTGTTGCTACCCAGGTTTCTGCCACGGCAGGCGCTCTGAGGAACAGAATAGACGGGGACGGAGGTCAGAAGAGTCAGACTGCCAGTTCTGGGTTGGACACGTTGAATCTGAGATGGGAACATTGATTCGACAGTTAATATGTGGGTCTGAAGCTCAAGAGAATGGTCTCAGCCACAGATGGAAATTTGGGAACACCAGGTAATGGTGATTGAAGAAAAAGGAGCTGGCACAGTAATTGGAGGAGGAGGGGAAGGAGGTTCAGCAGCTGATGTTGCTGATTGGTTGACCCTGACGTGATGCCAGCATGTCCCTCCCATGGGCAGCTGTTCCCTTCTCCAGGGGATCTTCCCAAACCAGGGATCAAACCCAGGTCTCCTGCATTGCAGGCAGATTCTTTACCAGCTGAGCCACTGGGGAAGCCCAAGAAGACTGGAGTGGGTAGCCTATCCCTTCTCCAGTGGATCTGCCCGACCCAGGAATCGAACTGGGGTCTTCTGAATTGCAGGTGGATTCTTTACCAGCTGAGTTACCCGGGCATTGTTCCCTGTGCTATACAATAAAACTTTGTTGCTTGTTGCGTACCTATTTAAAGTAATTATCGATATTCTACATGCGTTTAGATTATATCACTTTCAAATAGTTCATAAAAGAGCTGTCTTCAGAGAGAGGTTTCTCTAAAAAGAATAGAAATCTGAACACACAGACTTAAAGTTTTTTCAGGCAGTCCTGGCTGGTCTTTGGAATAGTTCTTCATAGTAGGCTTTCCTGAATCTGATGCTGGTCTTGGTGTCTAGATTTTAGTTTTTTCCTTTTAACCTTCCAGCTTGATCATATCTATAATGAATTTATATTCTGCCTTATTTGAAAATGAATTTAAGGCAGCTTACAAAAAAGATATGTAGACGATCGGTGGAGGAATTCTGAGTTGAGGCTCACATGTAGGAGAGGCAGAGTGCAGCCAGGGCCATGTACCTGAGGTGCAGACTGTCAGCGTTTGCTAGAGGTGGGGCCCTGGTTTGCTGAGCCAGGACAGAAGTAGAACTCTACCCAGTCTTCCGAGAACTGTGATACATTCTAGTGGCTCCATATGCCTTTACAGTAAACACGTTGGGTCTTGCAAGCTGTTTCATACCATGTCTCTCTATGAACACCAGTGGCATCACCCCAGCTGTGATTCCTTAAAATAGCAGTGGTAGGATCCAAGCCAGTGAGGCCTGGGCACTGAGCACTGTGTGCGATCGAACCGTGTTTGGGGCTGCCAAGGGAATGGCTGGCCCACGTGCCCTTCAGGCACCGTCTGCTGTGACTTCCGTCTCACGCTGGATTTCCAGGAACAGGGACCTGGAGCTCACTGGTTGAGTGTGTCATCTGCCCAGCAAACATCAGAGCTGGGAAGATGGCTAGCCTGCTTTCTTGAAGTTGAACGTTCTGAGACACTTGTACCGAGTAGAGGACCCCCTTGTTTCACCAGAGGCAGGACTGAAGGCAGTGCCTCTCAAAATGAGCTGGGTGGTCATCTTCTCAGGCTCATGAATCTTAGGCCTCTCAATTTTGAGTGGCGTGGCGTTTGAACCTTCCTTCCGGTACATGATAGAGACCTGTCTGCCTTGACAGGCAGCCAGCCTGGGCTGCGGTGGACTTGTTCTCTGAGTTGGGTGGAGGGAAGTGGGTCTGGTTTCTAGATGAGTGTGTGTGTGCGTGGTCGGCTGTAGAACAAGACCGCTGGAGGGAGACGTTGAAAGCACCGGGTATGCGCTGGCTGAACGAGGGTGGTGCCTAGTCGGCAACTGTAAAAGAGTCTAGAGCTTAGAAAACAGTGGGAAGGGGAGAGATTAGAAGTCTTCAGGTTTCTAAAACTTAAAACTGAGAGTCAAGAGAGGTGGGTCGAGTCTGCTAAGATGTCCTGGGCCAGTCGCTTTCCTGAGATTAGCAGCCTTTATTTGTAAAATAAGACTACACTGTTGACCCCACAGGCCTCTTCTGACTTGAAATAGTCATTCTGGAAAAAGAAAAAGAAACATTTTCTGAAAATTTGCTGGCCTGGTCTGTGTGGAGAAAAAGAGCCCTTTAGTAATGGTTTGGGGTATATGGTGTCTTGAAAGTACTGGCTTTTACTAATATTCTTACTCTCCATGCAATGTGGGCTTCCCTGGTGGCTCAGACTTAAGTAAAGAGTCTGCCTGCAGTGCAGGGGACCAGGTTCGATCCCTGGGTCAGGAAGATCCCCTGGAGAAGGAAATGGCAACCTACTCCAGTATTCTTGCCTGGGAAATCCCATGGTTGGAGGAGCCTGGTAGGCTACAGTCCATGGTGTCGCAAAGAGTTGGACACGACTGAGTGACTTCACTTTCACTTTCTTACCGTCCAAATCAGTGATGCTATGGAGAGAATTAGAAATGGACCAGAGGCAGTCTCCCTGGAGAAGTCATTACTTCGTGTTAGGAACTGGTCATTCACCTCCACCCCACCCCAGCTTGCTTGAATGAGCTTTACTTCAGGCAGCCTTTACCCTATGAAGGTGGAAGTCATGTGGCTGAGTCAGTGGATACTCAAATGTGGGTCAGGTGTTTGATTTTTTTTTTCTTTTTCCTCTCCCAGAGCCACCTGTTTGTCAGATTTCAAATTGATAGTCTATGAACAGGGTGCCAGAGGCACATATGAAAGCCTGGGAGGTTGTTGGGGATGTGTGTGTCCTGCCTGCCTCCTGACCAGACTGTGCTGCCCTCTAGTGGTAGCTGCTTTTCATTCCAGAATTACATCCCAGAAGGGCTCCAGAATTGAGTATTTCCCTGCTTTGGAATGAGTTTCCCATGGTTAACCACCTTCTCTCTCCTGGAATATGTGGATAAGGCCTGTATTTTAGTGGTGTTTTGGTTTCCTAAGGCTGCTGTAACAAATTACTGCAAACTTCAGTGGCTTAAAGCACCATTTATTCTGTCTCAGTACAGAAGGCCAGAAGGCTGGAGTCAGGCGGTTCCGGGAGCGGGGATCTCTTTTCTCTTCCTCCTTCTGGTGCCACTGACATTCCTTACGGCTGCATCATTTCAGTCTCTGCTTCTGAGGTCACACTGCCTCTTCTGTCTGTTTCTCTAGTAAGGATGCTATGCTAAGTCACTTCAGTCGTGTCCGACTCTGTGCGACCCCAGAGATGGCAGCCCACCAGGCTCCCCCGTCCCTGGGATTCTCCAGGCAAGAACACTGGAGTGGGTTGCCATTTCCTTCTCCAATGCATGAAAGGGAAAAGTGAAAGTGAAATTGCTCAGTCATGTCTGACTCTTCATGACCCCATGGACTGGAGCCCACCAGGCCCCTCCATCCATGGGATTTTCCAGGCAAGAGTACTGGAGTGGGGTGCCATTGCCCTCTCCCTAGTAAGGATACTTGTGTAGTATTTAGGGCCTACCTAGACAGTCCCGATGATCACATCTTAAGATCCTTAATCACACCTGCAAAGACCCTTTTCCCAAGTTGGGTCACATTCTTCGTTCCTGGGAATGTGGGGGGAGATCACATTCAACCCTCTACAGGGGGTACGTGGCATCTCATTTTCTCTGGACGTTTAAATTCCCACTGCATCTAACTCTGTTTTGTAAACCAGTGTTCCCTTCCATGGCAGGCGGCGGCCTGAGTGGAGATGGCTTGTGCCCAGGCCCACCAAGGGGTGCTACTCGGTTACACAGCTACTTCCTTATTTGTGTTGAAGGTTGACTATATTATTTTCAAATAGCCATTTAATTTTCTTAATGGTTAAAAATTAATTATAGCAAAGGTTTTGAGTAATGTTAGAGCTTGCAAAAAAAAAATGGAAGACTTGACAGCTTAAGCACTAAGTTGTACTTAATTAGGCATATAAGACATTAGCAACAACATTTCATTTTGAAAAATGATTCACAATTCCTTTTTAAGGATTTCTTTCAAAGACTCTCTTTTTAGATTGTCACTCTTCGTTTTTCTGCAGGTCTTTTAGATAACCCTGAGCTTCGCGTGGTCCTTGTATTTGGCTATAACTGCTGTAAGGTGGGAGCCAGTAATTACCTGCAGCGAGTCGTCAGCACTTTCAGTGATATGAATGTCCTCTTGGCTGGAGGCCAGGTGGACAACCTGGCGTCGCTGACTTCTGAAAAGTATGTTTGAAGTGCTTTTGACTTCTTCTGCAGGGATGGGTCATGTTCTCAGCTTTACATTACTTTGGGTTTTTTAAAAATCATGTTTAAAGGATTGCTAATAGTTCATCCCATTTTGCAGCAGACATAGGTTGAAGGGCTTACACAGCGTAATTTTGCTTATCTTTGAAGAACAAAATTTATATATGTTATCCTTTTAAGAATTTATTCCTAGTTGGATTTACACTCTCCTTAAAATTGACCTTCAACATTATTGCGTTTCTTGATGGCTCCATCACTCTGTAACTACAGCATATCACTTCCTCTCTGGTTCTGCTCTCCTCTAAAGGAAATGTGTGGTTCAGTGGCACAGCTTTGTGGTAAAACTTCTTGGAACCCCTAGTACTGTGCTCAGTGCTTTGGATCTTTCAGAGGGAGGGGTAATACTGTTACTTGTAGCAGTTCTTAAATACATTTGGCCACAGAACCTTTTGTCCCTGAAGCATCTTGCAGGCCTACTGGTATTATTCAGCACACATTTTAAAAAATACTGTATTAGATTTTTAAAAAAATGTTATTGGAGTGTAGTTGATTTACAGTGTTGTGCTAGTTTCAGGTGTGCAGCAAAGTGAATCAGTTACACATACATCCACTCTTCTAGATTCTATTCCCACATAGGCCATTAGAGTATTGAACAGGGTTCCCTGTGCTATATACTAACCTATCTTATATAGTGTGTGTATGTCGATCCCAGCCCCCAGTTTATACCCCCCTCCTTCCCCCTTGATAACCCTGTTTGTTTTCTACGTCTATGACTATTTCTGTTTTGTAAATCAGTTCATTTGTACCATTTTTTCAGATTCCATGTATAAGCAATATTGCTTGGAACACATTTTGGGAAATACTATACTAGATCTTTTGAAAGGCTTTTTCAAGTTCAAAAATGATATCTCTTTGATTTTATTACTAAGGCATCTGTTTTCAAAGATAAAAATATTTGCTCTTCTATCTTGAACTATTTCTACTTTACCATGTCCATTGAAAGTATGTAGTATTTTGAGTTTCAGCTAATTAAGTGGACATAAATACCAGCTGTTCCAAAAGGAAGAAAATGAAACATTCCCCCGACCCCAAATATTTCCTGCAAACCTCGTTGTTTGTGTATTCATTTTTAGTATTTGGACCCTAGAGCAGTGACATGGAGACGGACTGTTAGAGATCAGTATCTTTAAGAGCAATTTAAATCATCCCAGTCATAATCTCCATCCTGGTTGTCAGCACCAAGAGGTCAGGGAAAGCAGATGCTAAGTTGAGTTTCCTGGAACTTGAGGAAGAAGGGAGGAAAGCCAAGTGCACTGAACTCTAAGCACTGGATTTCATGCATAAGTATACCTGATTCTTGGTCGCTGTGTGTGGGTTATTTCCCCTCTTGTTTAATCTTCCTTATTGTCTTTCACTTTTAAATTATATACGGATAGGGCAATGGTGATTAGCTTACAGTTTATCTTTGAAATGCCATCTCATTCAGACATGTACCATCTGAGATGCTGGCCAGTTAGTTTAGCATGGCTGTCTGTATATAACACACCCTTTCTACCTAATATGGGGAGATACACCCTCCAGCAATCATTACCCTTTTACGTGACACATTAATGTGGTCTTTATACTGTGTCATTGAGTAAGGGAAGCCATCGAGTATATCAGTGCTTCATGTTAGTGGTGTCCAGATGTAAACCCCTCTCCCTCTAAAAAAAAGAAGACTGATTCTTTTAGGCAGGAGACACCTGTCGCCATTGGACACTGAAGAGGAAATGCAATAAAGTTAAAGGAGCAGCAGCAGACTCCGGAAGATGGATTCTGCCCCTCAGAGACCCGTTTTGCCACTGGTTAGCCTTAAGGGACCTCCTGCTTATGCCTTTTAAGTCTCAGTTTCTTTTTAACCCAGTGAATCCTGCCTGTTCACAGACTCAGATGTTGCTAAGCCTGATAAAAAAAGGTACTTACTTGGTTTCCCCCAGTGGGTGTTACAACTTTATTAACACTTTATATTTTCTTTAGTAACCATAAAGTATTTCATTTTAAAAAATGCCAGGTAAATAGAAACAAAAAGAAAATGTATGATTTTTTCCTTCAGATTAAACTTAATTACTGGCTCAAAGCAATAAATAAGACACAGCAGTGTAACCTGTTTCTTTATGGACCAAATAGAAGAGAGCTAAAACTTCTGGAATTATGGGTTCTAATAAAATTATCCTCCATGATTGAATATTAAATTTGACAAGCTGAGGTAGGAGATAAAAAAGGTACTGAAGCTGTAAATAATGCCGAAAGCTTCAGCATTGTATATATGAGTAAAGTTGTAAGGTTCCTTTCTAAGGAAGAGGGTAAGGTAAGGATGCTGTTCCCCTCTAAAGCCCAGGCTGGATTTTAGAATCTTTGTGGTGATGCATTGGCCCCTTTGTATCTATGTTTGAAGAAATAATTGCTTTCTTCTCCCAGATCTGCCTTCTGCATTCTTGTATTGTTTTAATTTCAGTAGTTTCATTTTCAACCCTTTCTGCCTTACCTCTGATCAGGGAGAGAGCACCTCAGACTAACCGTAAATTAAGGCAGCACTTCTCAACCAGTGAGAATTGGGAGTTTTCTTTTCTTTTACAGTGTAAATCTGAATTGTGTTTCATGACACGTCACCACCTTTCTAATTTCCTAGGAGCCCCCTGGACATTGATGCCACTGGTGTGGTCGGACTGTCATTTAGCGGACACCAAGTCCAGGGTGCCACAGTGCTCCTCAGCGAGGATGTCAGTGACGAGAAGACTGCTGACGCCGCAATGCAGCGCCTCAAGGCAGCGGACATTCCAGAGCAGAACACCATTGGCTTCATGTTTGCATGCGTCGGCAGGGGTTCTCAGTATTACAGAGCCAAGAAGAATGTGGAGGCTGATGCATTTAGAAAGTTTTTTCCTAGTGTTCCTTTATTTGGGTTCTTTGGAAATGGAGAAATTGGATGTGATCGCATAGTCACTGGGAACTTCATATTGAAGAAATGTAATGAGTTTAACTATAACGATCTGTTTCACAGCTATACAACAATAATGGCGCTGATTCACCTTGGGTCATCTAAATAAAGCCACCTGTAAAGTGGCTTTCACAATATATGGCTTGTAGGCTCTGCCTTTTCTGGAAAATGGAAACTTGGGAGGTGTATATTTCAGACAAAAGAAACTTTATATGTATCTGTTTTATAGCTTTGACACTCTAAAGATTTTTTTTGGCAGTTTTTAATGTATTAGAGGAAGGATAACTTTGTATATAACATAATGGGGACCCAGAGTTGAGAACTTTTGCATCAGGCACAAGTGAACAATTATGACTAGCGCACCAGGCTGTGTGACTGCTGTATGACAGGACTTTACATAGTCTTCTGCATGGAAAGACTGAGAAAGGATCCATCAAAGGAAGGAGAGCTGAGACATTCCATGACTACCTCTGCAGTGGGAGACGATCTTTCAGCAGCATCATGAAGATTTTTTTTCCTTCCTTAATAAAAGAGAAAACTATACAGATGGCTTGATAAATTTTTCTCTGCTTTACAGTTTCACCATGTTTTTCAGAAGCTGTAACAAAATTATTACTGACTTTTTACTTGATAAGTATATTAAAGAACTGTTTTGTTTTAGTACTCTATAAAGTTGCTTAGTCAAATGAATTGCCAAGACTAATCCATATTCTAAGGGAAAACATTTTCCTTTTGCATCATGGACAAAGGATCGAAGCTAGAGTCACACTTGGGTATCAGCTGTTGCCTTTGTGTGCTGGAGTCCTTGAAGAGTAACTGCTGACCTTAGTCACTCACTGTGGCCCTCAGGGCATAGTCACCAGCAAATAAACATCAATGTTGAGATTAAAAAAAAAAAAAAAAAAATGCATCGGAAGATTCCTTTTTCACCTACTTCTATATAGCTAGTTGGCAGATCAGGCAATTACATCACCTTTCTTTGATTTTATACCAATATAACATACCTTGGAAACTCAGTTAAGTTGCTCAGCCATGTTCGACTCTGTGCAACCCCATGGACTGCAGCATGGCATATTTCCGTGTCCTTCACCATCTCCTTCACCACTTTTCATGAGTGAGTGAAGGAAGCTAAGAGGAACACCCAGGATGATGGTATTTGTCAGCTAGCAAATCCTGGCACATTTCCAGTAAAAGGATTTTCAAGTTTAAATTTCTAATTATTTGTAAATATATCAAAACAGGTGCAGAGAATACCAATTTTCTCCTGACACCCATTCTTTCCTGTTCACACAGATAACACCTTTGGTTTTTAGCTAGGCACATGCACACCAGAATAAAGCCTACATTTCCTAGTCTCCCTTGCAAGTATGACTCTTCAGGACAGTGAAGTGTGAGGGAAATGATAGTATTTCCTTTAACAGTGTGACCATTTTTGCTCAGTTTTCCTTTAATCCAGCCTGTTGCTTAGAAGCGGATCTGATAGTGAGCCATCTTAGACTCCACAGCAGGGCCGGTGCTGGTTTGTGGAAGAGAGCCATACAGAACAGGATACAGTTTTTTGCTGAAGTGCATAACTGATCTGGACTGCCTATCTTTAGACTGTTTTACAAGACAGAAAAGCCACTTGTTTTTTTCCCAGGTCTTTGTTACAGGACATGTGTATTAGCATATTCTAATACAGTATGACATAATATATGGCCCTTTTGTAACAGTCAGTAGTTCTAACAGCATAGAAGGAAACTTGCAAGGTAAGTGAAATCAAAATATATGAACAGTCACACTTTTCTGTTTTCAATAATTTGTTAAACCAATTTTTACTCCAAAAGATTTTCTTTCTGCTACTTATTTATATGAATGATGAAAATAAAGTTTCTTTAAATTATGATTATCCGCAATATTAGTTCCTGCTGCTGCTGCTAAGTCACCTCAGTCATGTCCGACTCTGTGTGACCCCATAGACGGCAGCCCACCAGGCTCCCCCATCCCTGGGATTCTCCAGGCGAGAGTACTGGAGTGAGAAGAAAGTCCAAAGAAAAGTTTGATTGCAATAGAATATTTTTGAATATTAGTATTTAGTTGTATTTGAAAGGCTTGTCTTAAAAGCAAGCATTATTACTGTTTCAGCTAAAAATATTAAATTCCTAGAATGGCAACTGTTGTATACTCATTTGCAAAACCGGAAAAATGATCACGTGAAAAAATTGACACAAGCACAAAAAAACTAAAGATGTATTCTTAGTGTCTTCGCATACTGAACTGCCTTCTATCAAGAGACAGGGTTGACAGGATTGTTTATTCAATCAAAATGTTTAAAAAATGCTTTCTTATGTGCTTTCAAAGCAGAATCTTGCTGCAGCTACGCTTTGCCTTGTTAAAGTCTGCTTTAAGGAATAAACTTGAAAAGCCAAGTAACAATGTAAGGAAGAGGACGGAAGCTTGGGATTAAGACCTGGAAACAGACATCCTGCATATTGTTAGTTAATAGCCTGTGACCTAGACTAATGAAGAGGTCCAGAAGGCCAGTTCATCGCTGTAATTCTCAGCTTTGCTTAAACCTGGACCATTGGTAAATAAAACCACTTTTCAATCTAGCAAGAGAAGCCAAACAGCAAAGGTTTTGCCACTGATTTATACTACAAATTTAACACAGTGAACATGAAAGAATGTAAAATAAACTTTTACAAATCTGATAATTTCCTATGCATTCTACAGAAATTTTTGAGAAAATAATTAAATCTACTTTTGTCATTTTGTGCCCACACAGCCTAACCCATTTAAACACCACCACAAATTCCATTTTAATAAAAACAGAAGACTCTAAATCCTCTTGATTTGAAACTGAGATTTTAGATGACTGACTTGGTTTTCACTCGTAGAAACAATTTGAGTCTTGCTTTATGAAAGTCCTAAAACATAGTGAATATTAATAATAACATCCTTGTTAAATAACAAAAGTAACACCTATACTAAGTAAAAGAGTGTTACCAGGAAGTCATTTTAATATTGGCCCATTTATAGAAAAAGTCAAATATTTATACGAGACATGTTATTTTTGTTTTATTTCATTTCTGCACTATGCCATGATTGGAGACAGAAGAACATACACTACTATAAAGCAGAAAACATTGGCAGAAGCCAATAAACACCATTTAATGTTTTGGTACTGAGTGTATGGAGCATTTCATTTCAGAAAGGCTTTATAAAAGTTAGTGTTCTGTGGACATCGTATCTTTTTGCCTTTTCATATGAGCAAAGCTAGTGGAGGGAATGGAATTCGAGCTAAGCTATTTCAAATCCTAAAAGGTGATGCTGTTAAAATGCTGCACTCAATATGCCAGCAAATTTGGAAAACTGAGCAGTGGCCACAGGACTGGAAAAGGTCAGTTTTCATCCCAATAACAAAGGCAATGCCAAAGAGTGTTCAAACTTGCACAACTGTCCTCATCTCACATGCTAGCACAGAAATGCTTAAAAATTGTCCAAGCAAGGCTTCAACAGTATGTGAACCGAGAACTTCCAGATGTTCAAGCTAGATTTGGAAAAGGCAAAGGAGCCAGAGATTAAATTGCCAACATCTGCTGGATCATAGAAAAAGCAAGAGAATTCCAGAAAAACATCTGCTTCACTGACTACACTAAAGCCTTTGTGTGAATCACAACATCTACAAAATTTTGAAAGAGATGGGAATACCAGACCACCTTACCTGACTCCTGAGAAAGCTGTATGCAGGTCAGGAAGCAACAGTTAGAACCAGACATGGAACAACGGACTGGTTCCAAATTGGGAAAGGAGTATGTCAAGGCTGTATATTGTCACTCTGCTTATTTAACGTATATGCAGAGTACATCATGTGAAATAGCTCAAGCTGAAATCAGGATTGCTGGGAGAAATATCAATAACCTCAGATATGTAGATGACACCACCCTAACAGCAGAACGAGAAAAAGAACTAAAGAGCCTCTTGATGAAGGTGAAAGAGGAGAGTGAAAAAGTTGGCTTAAAACTCAACATACGAAAAACTAAGATCATGGCATCTGGTCCCATCACTTCATGGCAAATGCTGCTGCTGCTAAGTCGCTTCAGTCATATCCGACTCTGTGCAACCCCATAGACAGCAGCCCACCAGGCTCCCCGTCCCTGGGATTCTCCAGGCAAGAACACTGGAGTGGGTTGCCATTTCCTTCTCCAATGCATGAAAGTGAAAAGTGCAAGTGAAGTCGCTCAGTCATGTCTGACTCTTCGCGACCCCATGGACTGCAGCCCACCAGGCTCCCCCAACCATGGGATTTTCCAGGCAAGAGTACTGGAGTGGGGTGCCATTGCCTTCTCCGTCAATAGATGGGGGAAAATGGAAACAGTGACAGACTTTATTTTCTTGGGATCCAATATCACTGTGGACGGTGGCTGCAGCCATGAAATTAAAAGACGCTCCTGGGAAGAAAAGCTATGATGAACCTAGATAGTGTATTAAAAAGCAGAGACATCGCTTTGCTGACAAAGGTCCGTCTAGTCAAAGCTATGGTTTTTCCAGTAGTCATGTAGAAATGTGAGAGTTGGACCATAAAGAAGGCTGAGCACCAAAGGATTGTTACTTTGAAACCACTTGAGACTTCCTCGGACAGGAAGGAGATCAAACCAGTCAAGAAAATCAACCATGAATAGCCACTGGGAAGAACTGATGCTGAAGTGGAAGCTCCAATACTTCGGCTACCTGATGCAAAGAGCCGACTCACTGGAAAAGACCCTGATGCTGGGAAATACTGAGGGCAGGAGGAGAAGGAGGTCACAGAGGATGAGATAGTTGGATGGCATCACTGACTCGATGGACATGAGTTTGAGCTAGCTCCAGGAATTGGTGATGGACAGGGAAGCCTGGCGTGGGGCAACCTCAGGGAAGCCTGGGGTGGGGCAGTCCATGGGGTTGCAAAGAGTCGGACACAACTGAGTGATTGAACAACAACAGTAACATCATAGTAAAAAAGGAAAGATTGATTACTACAAGGAATTGGAAAAAATATGTATTCATTAATTTTAAATGTAGATGAAAATAATTGAGACCCTTTTCTTAACATTTACACAAAATTTCCAAGTCTAACTAAAATTCAGTCACCATACATGTATCTGAAACATACCCTATTCAAAGCCTAGTCAGATACTAGAATTACAGATAGGAATAAACATAATTGATCTGACTGACACAAGCAAAATTGTGATCTATGACATTCCAGCTTTCATTCCTCCACAGAAAAACTGGGGAGAAAAGGGGGAAAGCAGCAACTATATGAACCAACTTTGTTGGAATCCTGGAAAACAGTCAAAGGTTTACAGCAACCAACACACAGCCCAGTGAAGAAAACCCATCATCAAAATGGCAGAAAAATGTGACTTTTTACCCACCCTTGCCTCCCATGCAATGGTGGGCTTATTCTTAAAATAAGAGAAGCCTGGTTTCCATTTCCCTTCCTCAAGCCAGAAGAGGGAGAATAGACTTTACTTGCAAATCACTGCCTTTTCTAATCTGTCTTTGGGATTACAAAGTTTGATTCAAGCTGTTCATCATTGTTTTCCGTAACTTGGAAACAGGCAAGAAAAGGTAGGTACCGCTTGTGAAAGCTGCCAGATGACTACAGAATCGCAGGCATCTAGATACAGGCCATATAAGGTCCAGACGAGAAACTGGGGTGAGATTTTTGACAAACCAGATGTTCAAAAGCAGTTGTACCCAAGGAATGCAGAATGCCAAATGTGTGCACAGACAAAAATGGCTCAGAAAAGACTTAAGACCTTAGGCTTTCATCTTGGTCTGATACCTAGGATAGAAGCAAGCCTAACTAAGTATGGTGGGAATGCCTTAGGACACAGCTAAACTGCAAAAAAGGAGAACTGGCATTCAAGGAAGTCTCTAAAATCAGATAAACGTGAGATAATAGGGACAGAGGTTTCAATGATCACACACAAGGAATAGGCTTTGCAAAAAGGGCTTGGAAGTCTCAAAAACAAATGAACAACAGCCTTTAGCTGTCAGCAACAACTTGGGAACTGAGGATAAAACAATGTTATATTCAGAATTACAATATTATAATAGTAAAGTGCCCAATTTTCAACAACAACAACAAAAAACCTGAAAGGCATACAAAGGAACAAGGAAATAAGGTCAATTCAATGAAACAGAAACTGGCCTGGAGGAAGCCCACACACTGAACTTAATAGAAAAAGATCTTTAATTATGCTCAAAGAACTAATGAAAATCAAGAAAGTGATGAATAAAATGGGAATACCAATGGAGAGAAATTACAAAAAGGAACCAAAGAAATTCTGGAGCAGAAAGTTAAAATAATAAAATTTCACTAGATGGGTTGAACAGTAGAATTGAGCAAGCAAAAACACTCACCAGCAAAGCTGAAGACAGGACAGTTGAAACTGCTATAAAACTAAAAATCTAAGGGATTTGCAAGATACCCTCAAATGGAACAAGAAACATTATAGGAGTCCAAGGAGGAAAGAGAAAACTATATAATGATTATTTGAATAAATAATGACAAGAAGCTTGCCAAATTTGATGTAAGTTGTGGATGTAGATGTCCAGAGGCTCAGTGAACACCAAATAGGGGAA
This sequence comes from Bubalus kerabau, assembly GCF_029407905.1. Lineage (NCBI taxonomy): Eukaryota > Metazoa > Chordata > Mammalia > Artiodactyla > Bovidae > Bubalus > Bubalus kerabau. The sequence continues at coordinate 31,826,078 of NC_073642.1, forward strand.
AGTCAAAAAATACATCATAGTTTGTCCTCAATCTAGGACCTGGGATTTTTCAAACTTAATGTTACAAAAGTGATATGGATTCATTAAAAGCCACGTTTCAAGTTTTGAATTTTGATCTTTCCCCAGGTTAGCAGTATGCAATGAGATGCACTTATGCTGACTGGCAGTGATAGAGAGCAACAGCTCCCAGTCAGCCACGTGATCATGAGGGTAAACCTCTAATATACTTACAATCATTCTGTTTTTCAGCACAGTATTCAATTATATCGCTTCAAAATAGGCTTAGTACTCGATGATTTTTGCTAATGTAATTGTTCAGAGCACATTTAAGGTAGGATAGGCTTAGCTATGAAGTTCAGTAGGACAGGTATATAAAATGCATTTCAACTTATGATATTGTCAACTTACCATGGGTTTATCAATATACAACCCCACTGTAAGTCAAGGAAGTACTGTATAATTAAGCTATACAAAAAGAAAGAATCTTGAAAGCAGCAAGAATGAAGAGACTCATAAAGTGGACGTTCAGAGCTTCCTATGTGGCTCAGTGGTAAAGAATCCACCTGTAAAAGCAGGAGACATGAGCTTGTCCCCTGATCCAGGAAGACCCCACGTTCCGCAGAGCAACTACGCCTGCCTGCGCCCGTGCGCCACCACTGTTGAGCCTGGGCTCTGGGGTCTGGGAGACACACTCCTGAGCTCACGTGCCGCCACTAGTGAAGCTCGTGCACTGCAGAGCCTGCGCTCCACAACAGGGAGGCCCCCACGGCGAGAAGCCTGGCATGCAACTAGAGCAGCTCCTGCTCGCCACAACTAGGGAAAAGCCCACGCAGCAATGAAGACCTAGCACAGCCCAAAGTAAAAAAAATTTTTTAAGGGATCTTCAGTAAGATTATCAGATTTCTCATCAGAAACCATGGAGGCCAAATGGCAGTAGTTTGATATATTCAAAGTGCTAAAAGAAAAAACTGTCAACCTAGAATATTTTATCTGGCAAAACTATCCATCAAAAATGAGGGAGAAATGAAACCATTATCAGATAAAAACAGGAAGAGACTATTAGAACTAGATATGCCCTGCAAAGATGCTAAAGGGAATTCTGCAAGGACAAAGGATACGAACAGGAAACCGTAAAAAGAAACTAAACTCTGCAGTAAAGGTATACATGAACAATTACAGAAACTAGTATAACTCTGACGTTTAACTCTATTTTCCACACAACTTAGGAACCAGTGTATAAAAATAGTTATTGGTTTGTGTTTTCTGACACAACGCTTAAAGATGGACTCCTGTGACATTAACGGCTGAAAGGGAGTGAAGGCAAAGTTACATAAGAGCAAGGTAGCAAAGTTTTTATTAACTATTGAACTTAAGCTGCTATAAATTCAAATTAGTGTTATTACTTTATGACATTAACTGGAATCCCCATGATAACCACAAAGAAATAGCTACAGAAGAATTCCCTTGTAGTCCAGTGGTTAGGACTCTGCACTCTCAATGCTAAGATCCTAGGTTCAGTCCCTGCTTGGGGAACTAAGATCCCACAAGCTGTGCAGTGCAGCAGGGAAAAAACAACTGCCAAAAAAGAGAAATAGCTATAGAATACATACAAAAGGAGAGAATTTATATGTTTTACTACAAAAAAACAAAAAACCCACAAAAGACACTAACAAAATAAGGAGCAAAAATCCATGAAGCATTTAGAAGAGAAATAGCAAAATGACATTAAGCAAAACACAACATGCATTGCTTTCATTGCCTCTCATAAGAGAGAATATTTTAGCTATAAATGTTTAAGAAAGAAAACTGAAATCAACATTCTAACTTAAGGAACTAGAAAAAGAAGAATGGACTAAGCCCAAAGCTACTAGAATATTAGAACTAAGATAAGCAAAATACTGAACAGAAAATCAACAGAAAATTTTGAACCAAAAGTTAGTTCTTTGAAAAGGTTAATAAAATGGATTAACTTTTAGCTAGATCAATAACAGTAAAGACTCAACTTCAAAAAACAAGTAAGATTAAGGATATTACTAATGAGTCTACAAAAATAAAAAGGATCATAAGAATACAAGAGCAGTTGTAAACATCTTGGATAACCTAGATGTAATGGATATATTTGTAAAATCCATACCAAGACTGATTCATGAAGAAATTAGGTCTTCATAGACCTATAATTAGAAAGGAGATTGAATCAGCAGTCAAACACCTCCCAAGAAAAGAGAATCCTGCAACCTCTGACTTTACTCAGTTCTACCAAACATTTAAAGAAGAAATAACATCAGTCCTCAAACCTTTCAAAATAAACAATTCAATATGAAAGAACACTTCCTAATCCACTATATAAGCCTAGTATTACCCTGATACCAAAACCAGACAATGACAACACAAGAAAAGAAAGTTAAAGACCAATATCCCTGTTGAATACTGATGCAAAATTCTTAAAGGATTAGCAAACTGAATTCAAGATCACTTTAAAATTTTTATATATTTTGAACACATGGGTTTATTGCTGCAATGCAAGGATGGTCCAACAGATAAATTGAATATCAAATCAAATCAAATATCAATCAAATCCAATTGAATACAATACACCACATTAGCAGAATGAGGGTCCCACGTGGATCATATCACTGATGCTGAAAAAAGGATTTGACAAAATTATTTTTGATTTAAAAAAAAAAAAAAAACCACTCAACACACTAGGAATTGAAGGAAGCTATCTCAACATAGGAGAAGGCAATGGCAACCCACTCCAGTACTCTTGCCTGGAAAATCCCATGTACGGAGGAGCCTGGTAGGCTGCAGTCCATGGGGTCGCAAAAAGTCGGACATGACTGAGCAACTTCACTTTCACTTTTCACTTTCATGCATTGGAGAGGGAACTGGCAACCCACTCCAGTGTTCTTGCCTGGAGAATCCCAGGGACCGGGGAGCCTGGTGGGCTGCCGTCTATGGGGTTGCACAGAGTCGGACACAACTGAAGCGACTTAGCAGCAGCAGCAGCACTTCAGCATAATAAAGACCACATATGAAACTCTTAACAGCTAACATTATACTCAATGGAAAAGGACTGAAATCATGAATAAGACAAGGATGCAGCTTTTACTACTCCTATTCAGCACAGTGTTGGAAGTTCAAGGCAGAGTAATTAGTCAAGAAAAAGAATGAAATTAGAAAGAATGAAGTAAAATTATCTCTGCAGAATACATGGTCCTATGTGTAGAAAACACAAATGATCTCTACACCCCCAAATCTGTTAGCACTAAGAAAAAAATCCAGCAAAGTTCAGATACAGAAGCAACACACAAAATCAGTTGCCTTTCTATATACTAATATGAACAACCCCAAAGACTTAATGAAATCTTAATGAAGTTGTTGATGACTTGTACATTGAAAACCACAAGACATTGCTGAATGATGTTAACGTGAAAGTCTTTCAGTTGTGTCCGACTCTTTGCCACCCCATGGATTATACAGTCTATAGAATTCTCCAGGCCAGAATACTGGAATGGGTAGCCTTTCCCTTCTCTAGGGGATCTTCCGAACTCAGGGATTGAACCCAGGTCTCCCACATTGCAGGCAGATTCTTTACCAGCTGAGCTACAAGGGAAAACCAAGAATACTGGAGTGGGTAGCCTATCCATTCTCCAACGGATCTTCCCAACCCAGGAATCAAACCAGGGTCTCCTGCATTGCAGACAGATTCTTTACCAACTGAGCTATTCCAGGGAAGCTGATATTAATGATGTTAAAGATGACACCAATAAGTTGAAAAACATCCCATGTAAATAGACTGGAAGACTTAATATTGGTATGATGTCAGTACTACCCAAAGTGATCTACAGATTCAATGTAATTCACTTCAAAATCTCAATGACATTCTTTACAGATACAGAAAAATAATTCAAGTGGAATATCTAGGATCCAAATAGCCAAAACAATCTTCAAAAGAAGAAAGCTGAATACCAAAGAATTGATGCTTTCAAACCGTGGTGCTGGAAAAGACTCTTGAGAGTCCCTTGGACAGCAAGGAGATCAAACCAGTCAATCCTAAAGGAAACGAACCCTGAATTGGAAGGACTGATGCTGAAGCTGAAGCTCCAATACTTTGGCCACCTGATGCAAAGAGCCGACTCAGTGGAAAGACCCTGATTCTGGGAAAGATTGAGGACAGGAGGAGAAGAGGGTGACAGAGGATGAGATGGTTGGATGGCATCAATGGACGTGAGTTTGAGCAAGCTCTGGGAGATAGTGAAGGACAGGGAAGTCTGGTGCGCTGCACTCCATGGAATCACAGTCAGACATGACTTAGCAACTGAAAAGCAACAATAATCTTAAAAAAGATCAAAGTTGGAAGACTCACACTTCCTGATTTCAAATTTTACTGCAAAGATACAATAATCAAAACCGTGTGATACTGAATAAAAACAGACATATAGACCAGTGGAATAGAATAAAGAATCCAGAAATTCTCACATATATGGTCAAATGATTTGGAGGAAGCACACCAAGACCATTTAATGGGAAAAGGACAGTGTTTTCAACAAATGGTGTTGAGAAAACTGGATACCCATATGCCAGAGAATGAAGTTGGATTCTTACCTAACACTATATACAAAAATTAGTTCAAATGGACCAAAGACCTAAACATAAGACTTAAAACTCCACTCTTAGAAAAAAAACCAGGGGGAAAGTTTCAGAACATTGGATTTAGGAGTGATTTCTTAGATATGACACCAAAGTCATAGGCATGAAAAGAGAAAAGAGACAAACTGAGCTTCAAAAATTAGACATTTGGACTTTCCTGGTGGCAGAGTGGGTAAGAATCCACCTGCCAATGCAGGGAACACGGGTTTGATCCCTGGTCCAGAAAGATTCTACATGCCACAGAGCAACTAAGCCCATGCACCACAACTACTGAGCCTGTGTGCCACAACTACTGAAGTCCATGCACCCCAGAGACCACATGCTGCACCTACTGCACCCACATGCTATGACTGCTGCTGCTGCTAAGGCGCTTCAGTCGTGTCCGACTCTGTGCGACCCCAGAGACGGCAGCCCACCAGGCTCCCCCGTCCCTGGGATTCTCCAGGCAAGAACACTGGAGTGGGTTGCCATTTCCTTCTCCAATGCATGGAAGTGAAAAGTGAAAGGGAAGTCGCTCAGTCATGTCCGACTCTTAGCGACCCCATGGACTGCAGCCCACCAGGCTCTTCCGTCCATGGGATTTTCCAGGCAAGAGTACTGGAGTGGGGTGCCATCGCCTTCTCTGCATGCTATCACTACTGAAGCCTATATACTCTACATCCTGCGCTCTGCAACAAGAGAAGCCACTGCAGTGAGAAGCCCACACACCACAGCAAAGAGTAGCCCCTGCCTGCCACAACCAATGCAGAGAACACCCACACAAAGCAACGAAGACCCAGCATGGCCAAAAATAAGTAAAACATTTATGTATCAAAGGATACTATCAACAGAGTAAAAACAGCAATCCACAGAATGGGAGAAAATATTTGCAGATCACATATCTGATGAGGGATTAATACCCATTCATATATATATATATATATATATATATATATATATATATATATAAAACTCCTAAAATACAGCAACAGTTATAAAAGACAACCCAATTCAAAACTGGGCAAAGAACTTGAATAGACAGGTATCCAAAGAAGATATAGACCAATTAGCACATGAAAAGGCGCTCAACATTACTCATCATTTGGGAAATGCAAATCAAAGCCACGATGAAATAGCGCTTCATACCCATTAGAGTGGCTATTATTTATTTTTTTTAAAAAAGTGTTGACAAGGATGTGGAGAAACTAGAGTGCATTGCTATAATATATATATATATTCATATATATATATATATGAATATACAGCAGTATAGCTGCTGTAGAAAACAGTATCATAGTTCCTCAAAAAATTAAATATAGAATTAACATTTGATACTACTTCTGGGTATTTATGCAAAAGAATAGAAAACAGGGGTTTGAACAGCTATTTGCAGATGTATGTTCCTAGAAGCATCATCACAATAGCCAAAAGGTGAAATGATTCATGTTCATCTGTTGATAAATGAATAAACAAAATGAGGTAAATATATACAATGGAATGTCATTCAGTCATAAAAAGGAATGAAATTTGGATACATACTATACTGTTGATGAACCTTGAAGACATGGCCACATACAAAAGGACAAATGCATGATTCATGTATTTGTATAAAATACTGAGACTTATATCAAGCATTGAGAATATTTAGATGCTTAGAGATTAAGTAGAATGTTAGCTACCATGGTCTGAGTAGAGGAGGGAATGAGGACTTATTGTTTAATGGGTTTAGCATTCAGTATAGGATGATGAGCAGAGAAGGCAATGGCTCCCCACTCCAGTACTCTTGCCTGGAAAATCCCATGAACGGAGGAGCCTGTTAGGCTGCAATCCATGGGTTCGCTAAGAGTCGGACACGACTGAGCGACTTCACTTTCACTTTTCACTTTCATGCATTGGAGAAGGAAATGGCAGCCCACTCCAGTGTTCTTGCCTGGAGAATCCCAGGGACGGGGGAGCCTGGCGGGCTGCCGTCTCTGGGGTTGCACAGAGTCGGACATGACTGAAGTGACTTAGCATAGCATAGCATAGCATAGGATGATGAGAAAGTTCTGGAGATGGACAGTGGTGATGGTTGAACCAATGGGAATATACTTAATGCCATTGAATTGCATGTGTAAAAGGCTAAGAAGTGAAAGTAAAGGGATCAGTGGTTACCACTGAAACTGGGAAAGAGTAGATGGAGCACAGGAGATTTTTGGGTGGTGAAATTATTCAATGTGATACTGTAGTGGTGGACACATGAAATCATGCATTTGTTAAAATCTATAAAACTGTAAAAAAAAAAAAAAAAAAAGAGGAGCCTTAATGAAAACGATGGACTTCTGTTACCAACTTTACCAAATGCATTCTTTATATTGCTCCTAATAAGATGAAAACCTCATGATCTGTAAAATCGTGCCCTAAAATTAAAAGCTTTATGGGGGAAAAAAGGTTTGGAACTCTGTAACCTTAGCAGTAACAAAAACAAGAATCCTAAATCTCCACTAGTATCTGCACTGAGAATTAGTCCATCTTTTGTATACTTAAAGTTTGGGGTTTATGCTTCTTCCTTTCAGATATAGACCCTGAAATCATTTGATCCTCATAGAAACCATTTTCAGGACTTCCCTGGCGGTCCAGTGGCTAGGACTCTACACTGTCAGTGAAGGGGGCCTCGGTTCGATACTTGATCAGGCAACTAGAATCTACATCCTCAACTAAGGATTCCCGCATGCACAACTAAGACCCAATGCAACCAAATAAATATTTATTCTTAAAAGAAACCAGCTTCATTAACATTAAAAATAGGATCTAAAGGTAGCTCCCAATGATAGGGATAGAGCAGGATAGTTACACAGGTAGCTTTTGATATCCCACTAGGGAGTTATAGATAGAGAAGGAACTTTGGGAGATCATTGTAAGCTAATGATCACTCAAGAAAGCAATCAGACTGTTGTGAAATAGGCCTGCTTAACAACAAAACCACACAATAAAAGCATAAGATATGCTCCAGTCCAGTAAGTGAAAAAGTTAGGCCTGTACCCTGCTGGTCCAGGTCAGCATGAGAATGATCCTTAGGACAAGCCCCTTAGCACATACCAAAGAGAAATACATGGGCAAGGTGCCATTCTAAAGTAGAAGACCTCATCATACTAAAACCTGAGGTTATTTAACATATTTTGGTGTATGTTAGTTTACATTACCACACTTCTGCTGATGTGGATAGCACATTGACAGTCCCAGTTTGACCACATAGGGTCAAAAAGTCCTCTGCCTGACTTGAGGAGGAGCTAGTGATGTAAGCTTGACATCTGCTCAAAGAATGAGGAAGAAAGTGGTCTTCTTCAACCCTTTCTATTTTCCCTTTGCTTATAAACATGTTGCCCACTTAGTTCTCAGGGCAGAGGTCTCTTGCCTGCCTGCTTGTATCCTTCAAAAGCATCCTAAACTATAAATCCACTTCTTACCTCTCACTTTGTCCCTCACTGAATTCCTTCTGCACCAAGACATAAAAAACCTGTGATTTGCTAAGTCCTGAGATGAGCTATGCAGTTTCACTTTCATCAATCAATACGTTTTTCCTAATAACCAGGTGAAATGTCTTCATGGTTAACTTGCTCTTTGCAGCTTCCCTGCTGCTGCTAAGTCACTTCAGTCGTGTCCGACTCTGTGCGACCCCATAGACGGCAGCCCAACAGGCTCCCCCGTCCCTGGGATTCTCCAGGCAAGAACACTGGAGTGGGTTGCCATTTCCTTCTCCAATGCTTGAAAGTGAAAAGTGAAAGTGAAGTCGCTCAATCGTGTCTGACTCCTAGCGACCCCATGGACTGCAGCCCACCAGGCTCCTCCATCCATGGGATTTTCCAGGCAAGAGTACTGGAGTGGGGTGCCACCAGTTTAATACAGTGAGCTACTAAAACAGTCACTCTTTGCCCTTAAAGGATTTTCACTTTTCTTTTAGGGTCTTTATATATTATTAAGAGTTTCTCCTGAGCTGTGAGAAAGTTTGCCTCTAGTTGCTTCAACATATTAGCTTACTGGGGGAAAAAAAAAATCATGTTTGAACCCATGCAACTTTCATACAGGATTGATATTACTTTCCTATTTACCAACTGCAAATAAGTTAATAATATATGCTACAGAAACACACATACTTTGCAACAGGATGGACTGTGTTTCAAGGTATAACTTTCAGTCTTTTATTTAGAGAACAAAGAAAGATTAACGTGTTTATTTTACCATTTAGTGTTTCACTTTCTGCCTTTGTAACAAAGAAGCAATGATTTGGCTTCACTGTGTTATTTCTTCAATGTTCTCCATGACCTATGGAAAATAAGAATCAAGATGTTTTCTCCATCTCAGTTTTTCTTTATATGTACAACTGTCAACACGTCTTTATTTACACATATATACATCCACCCCTTCTGTTTGTGAAAAGTTGAGGTGAACTAGCCTAGAACATCCAATGAACCTCTTAACACACTCCAGAACACAGAAGAGTTGTATCAGCACCTCCATTCAGATCTCACAGAAGTGTCCCTGCCTTTTCTCACTGCCTATTTTATGTTACCTGAAGTTCTAACAAGCTTGGTGAATTTTTAAAAAGATATTACATATGACAAAGAGGGTAAGAGGGAAAGATTGGTAAAGTGAGTCACTCTAACAGCAATAAAAATGAATAACTGATGGCAGTAAAACAGGAGAAAGTAACCAAAACCGAGATAAAACCAAACCTGTGGCTGGTGTTTAACGTAGGGACAACTGGCTCCCGCAAGAGCCAATGAGCCCTGAGCCTGTTACCCCCTATCTGTGGAAGCGTAAGTACAGTATGAAAAACTTGGACTTGGGAACTAGATTCACCTGGGTTTAAATCCTGTCTTACCACCTTCTGATGTGTGATCTTGATTTTAACCTCTCTAAACCTGTTTTCTTTTTCATAGAGAAGAATGCCACTTGCCTCACAATGGGTTGTATTCAGTTCAGTTCAGTCACTCAGTTGTGTCCGACTCTTTGCGACCCCATGGACTGCAGCATGCAGGCTTCCCTCTCCATTAGCAACTCCCAAAGCTTGCTCAAACTCATGTCTATCGAGTTGGGGATGCCATCCAACCATCTCATCCTCTGTTGTCCCCTTCTCCTCCTGCCCTTAGTCTTTCCCAGCATCAGGGTCTTTTTCAATGAGTCAGTTCTTCGCATCAGGTGGCCGAAGTATTGGAGTTTCAGCTTCAGCATTAGTCCTTCCCAGTGAATATTCAGGACTGATTTCCTTTAGGATAGATTGGTTTGACCTCCTTGCAGTTCAAGGGATTCTCAGGAGTCTTCTCCAACACCACAGTTTAAAAGCATCAATTCTTTGGCACTCAGCTTTCTTTATAGTCCAATTCTCACATCCATACATGACTACTGGAAATACCATAGCTTTGACTAGGCAGACCTTTGTTGGCAAAGTAATGCTTCTGCTTTTTAATATGCTGTCTAGGTTGGTCATACCAAGGAGCAAGCGGCTTTTAGTTTCATGGCTGCAATCACCTTAAAATAAAATCTCTGTTTCCATTGTTTCCCCATCTATTTGCCATGAAGTGATGGGACCAGATACCATGATCTTCATATTTTGAATGTTGAGTGTTAAGCCAACATTTTCACTCTCCTCTTTCACTTTCATCAAGAGGCTGTTTAGTTCCTCCTCACTTTCTGCCATAATGGTGGTATCATCTGTGTATCTGAGGTTATTGACATTTCACAATGGGTATTAAGACTTACAAGAGTCTCCAAAGTGAAATACCAGCCACAGTGTCTGGCACCTATAGGTACCTGATGTTCACAGTTCCATAGTTACCTTACTTTCTTTTCATTTAAAGAGCTGTACTTTAAGTACTTTAAGTGTGTTATTGCAATAGGGATGATACACAATCACAATCTAAATGGATGCCAGGACTTAAAGCTGTAGGTTTACTTAATGAACAAATTAAAAAATTGCCTTGGGAGATTTATATTTCAGAGGCATACAAGGTGACATGAATGAATCTATTAGAAAGGAGGATTAAACTGAATAAAGCTTTATAGGATGGTGGCAAGAGGAGTTTTTTGGTGAAAATAGTTCATTAATAAATTTTAAAATAATATGTACCATCATGCTCTGATTTTCATAACAAATATAAGCTAATAGCATGAAGAAATTCCCAATCCCCACGATCAACTTTGTTTTCATGACACAGATCTTGTCACATATGGTAAAGGCATTTATTTTGCTTTTCTTAAAGTAATGGCTTTGCAGTTACTGAGACTGTTTGACATTGAAAAAATAAGTGGCCAGTGAGCTAATTTTGTGAGCTATGCCCAACACCTTATCCAGATTTTTACCCCTGGTTGTGATACCCTTTTTTCCTCATTAAAAGAAGGCAGTAATTTAATACTTGAGTTCTGAAACTGTTTTCCCAATTAAACCAGAGTACCTCTGTGGAAAGGCTCCAAGGTAGTTTCTATTTTATTACAAACATGTCTTTATAAACTGAAAAGAAGCCAACTTGCTTTTTAGGTGTATGTGGTTTCTAAAAAATAATTTGAGTTTTTACCACCCCATTGAATGTTCTGAAAAAAAATTAAGAGGCAAATCCTTTGAGGAGAGAAACCACTGGTGAATTACAAGCATGGATACTCGTGCATTCAACCGTTAGTGGCAGTCGGCCATTCCCACATTTTTTCCTGTCACATTTGGTCCCATTTGTACTAATCTTCCCAGTTAAAACCATGCACGATAATACATTCAGTTCTCTGAGAATTTTTTCACTGGTTATTTTATCATCAAGCATTTAAAAAATGAATGTAGTTCCAGACATTATCATTACAAATAACAGCAAAAATAAAAAAACTCATCAAACCATTAAAATACATGACTTCACCCAATTACAAAGTAGAAGAGCACAACTCAATCTCTTGATAACTCAAATGATTAATTTTGAGTATATTAAAATGAATCATCTGATAGTATCATTTAATAATGGCATCTTAGACTTCCCTGGTGGTACCCTGACTAAGAATCTGCCTGCCAATGCAAGGGACAGAGGTTTGATCCCTGGTTGGGGAAGATTTCACATGCCACAGAGTAACCAAGCCCCTGTGCCGCAACTACTGAAGCCTGCAAACCCCAGAGCCTGCGCTCTGCAACGAGAGAAGCCACTGCAATGAGAAGCTTGTGTACTGCAGTGAAGAGTAGCCCCAGCTTGCTGCAACTAGAGAAAACCTGCATACAGCAACGAGGACCCAGTGCAACCAAAAACCAAAAAAACTGCAGCATCTCTTTCTGGCTTTTTATCGTGAAATATACTTAATAAAATTTACCATTTTAACCATTTTCAATATGCCAGCAAATTTGGAAAACTCAGCAGTGGCCACAGGACTGGAAAAGATCAGTTTTCATTCTAATCCCAAAGAAAGGCAATGTCAAAGTATGTTCAAACTACCACACAAGTGCACTCATTTCACATGCTAGCAAAGTAATGCTCAAAATTCTCCAAACTAGGCTTCAACAGCACGTGAACCGAGAACTTCCAGATGTTCAAGCCGGTTTTAGAAAAGGTAGAGGAACCGGAGATCAAATTGCCAACATCTGTTAGGTCATGGAAAAAGCAAGAGAGTTCCAGAAAAGCCTCTACTTCTGCTTTATTGACTACGCCAAAGCCTTTGACTGTGGATCACAACAAACTGGAAAATTCTTAAAGAGATGGGAATAGCAGACCACCTTACCTACATCCTGAGAAATCTGTATGCAGGTCAAGAAGCAACAGTTAGAACCAGACATGGAACAACAGACTGGTTCCAAATTTGGAAAGGAGTACCTCAAGGCTGTATATTGTCACCCTGCTTATTTAACTTATATGCAGAGTACATCATGCAAAATGCTGGGCTGGATGAAGCACAAGCTGGAGTCAAGACTGCTGGGAGAAATCTCAATAACCTCAGATATGCAGATGACACCACCCTTATGTCAGAAAGTGAAGAGGAACTAAAGAGCCTCTTGATGAAAGTGAAAAAGGAAGGTAAAAAAGTTGGCTTAAAACTCAGCATTCAAAATAAGATCATGGCATCCAGTCCCATCACTTCATGGCAAATAGATAAGAAACAATGGAAACAGTGACAGACTTTATTTTCTTGGGATCCAATATCACTGTGGATGGTGACTGCAGCCATGAAATTAAAAGACGCTTACTCCTGGGAAGAAAAGCTATGATGAACCTAGACAGTGTATTAAAAAGCAGAGACATTACTTTGCCAACAAAGGTCTGCGTAGTCAGAACAATGGTTTTTCCAGTAGTCATGTATGGTTGTGAGAATTGGACTATAAAGAAAGCTGAGTGCCAAAGAATTGGTGCTTTTGAACTAGGGTGTTGGGGAAGACTCTTGAGAATCCCTTGGACTCCAAGGAGGTCAAACGAGTCAATTTTAAAGGAAATCAGTCCTGAATATTCACTGGGAAGAACTGATGCTGAAGCTGAAACTCTCATACTGTGGCCACCTGATGTGAAGAACTGACTCACTGGAAAAGATCCTGATGCTGGGAGTTTGAGCAAGCTCTGGAAGTTGGTGATGGACAGGTAAGTCTGGCATGCTGCAATCCATGGGGTCGCAAAGAGTCGGACATGACTGAGTGATTGAGCTGATGATGATGATGCAGTTAGGTTATTTAGAAACAATTTGATTCTTTCAGTTCTTGCTTTTATGGTCTGTTAGGCAGGACTGGAGCAGTACTCAATGTAGGGCTAATTATTCCCCACTACTGAAGAAACAATCTTCTGTGTACACTGTTACCCAATGAATAATTAGGATTTTTAGCCTTATTATTGGGAACAGGCACTTTTCCTAGCCTTGTGCGAATAGTGGGTACCTCTAATCCTATCAGGTGTTTCTTTCCCTAATATCAAGGACTTTCCTAGTATACATGTGATTATTACTCAACTGAATACTTGAAGATCTCTGAAATTCTCTCTGTGTGTGTGGCTCTCCTCTTTTCCAGTACTCCATTCAGTGAACTATATTGATCAAGCCACATTGATCAACCTGGGTCATCCATCCAACTTTCCCATGCCACAGCCTGGAGATTCTCTCAAGGCAATACTTTGAGGGAATCATTGGTTCATCTCATCTGTTCTCAATCTCTCATGATCCTTTGCTCCCTGTTGTCCAATGTCTTGAAAACCATCGCTTAATGTATAATGTCCATTTATAAATTGTTTCAAGGAGAAGGTAAATCCAGTCTCTGTTACTCCATCTTGGTCAGAAGCAGAAGTCTCACGATATTTTTTTTTTCCCACGATATTTTTAAAACATGAATTGACCCATACGTTTCCAAAAGATTTGCTTAGATCAGCCCTGGGATTTCTTTGGAAGGAATGATGCTAAAGCTGAAACTCCAGTACTTTGGCCACCTCATGCGAAGAGTTGACTCATTGGAAAAGACTCTGATGCTGGGAGGGATTGGGGGCAGGAGGAGAAGGGGACGACAGAGGATGAGATGGCTGGATGGCATCACTGACTTGATGGACATGAGTCTGAGTGAACTGCGGGAGTTGGCGATGGACAGGGAGGCCTGGCGTGCTGCGATTCATGGGGTCGCAAAGAGTTGGACACAACTGAGTGACTGATCTGATCTGATCTGATAGATAAAAATCCCCCTCCTGTCCATATACCAGCCCACTTCAAATTACTTCTGTAAAAATCAGTCTGTGAAACATATTATAACTAACATCATAATTTCACATATTGTGATAACATAGTTTTCTTTGGGGAAAAAATACAACTTGTGTCATACAGCTAATGAGAAATGATCTTCAGGTAAAAAACCCATAGAAAAATTTTTAGGGTCAACATTTTTTGGATAGATCCAAATCCCATTAAACAACCAACATCTAACTTAGGGTTTTAAAATATACATTTATTTTGAATTTACTCACTGTGGTGGACACTGGTACTGCTTGTCTCTACCAAGTTGATATCATACTGGACTGAACTGGCCCTCTGAAGATGGCCCTTCCTGACAATAAAGAAGAAAGAAACACACAAATGGAAAATGGGTAAGTGCAAATGCAGAAAGCAAGTTTAAATTTGAATATATGGAGGTTTATTTTCTTTTCTGCAACTATCTGAAACTGCCAGAGCTTCCCTAAAACTGTACCCCATTATTTAACAAATGCACCAGGGCAGGTAGGTCATCTGTAGTGGCTTCAGATGCTGATGATGCCACTTAGTCTTTTTCCTTTAAGACAGCAGAACTGTGCTATTTTAATGTAGCATTTTTGTGCTCTTCTTAAAGTGGTTAGTTTTCATTATTAGTTGGGATCCTTATGGTGGCTCAGACAGTAAAGAATCCGCTTGCAATGCAGGAGACCCAGGTTTGATCCCTGGGTTGGTGAGATCCCCTGGAGAAGGGAATGGCAGCCCACTCTAATTTTCTTGCCTGGAGATTTCCATGGACAGAGGAGCATGGTGGGCTACAGTCCATGGGGTCGCAAAGAGTCAGAGTCTACTGAGTAACACTTTATGTGACATGGGGTGGCTTTACTCAACTACTGAAAAACTCAATTGCACCTTTAAAAAAAATTTATTTATTTTTGGCTGCACTGGATCTTCAGCATTGTGCACAGACTCTCTCTAGTTGAGGCAAGTGGGGCTGTTCTTAGCTGCGGTGCACAGGCTTCTCATTGTGGTGGTTTCTCTTGTTGTGGAGCACAGGCTTTAGGATGCATGGGCCTCAGTAGTTGTGGTGTGTGGGCTTAGGTGCCCCCCAGCAAGTGCGATCTTCCTGGACCAGGAATTAAATCCATGTTCCCTGCACTGGCAGGCAGATTCTTAACCACTGGACCACCAGAGAAGTCCCTCACTTGCACTTTTTTAAGGCTACAGTTCATCAATCTTTTTTGTCATCTGGTCCATTAATATAGTTTCTAATTACACTCAAATGCTCATGACAGAGTTTTTAAAAACCACGTTTAATATTAAATAAGATATTGGAATGTACACTTGCTTTCGATTTTTTTTCAGTAAGTCAGTGTCTAGAGTATTACCTTACATTAATGAAATTAATTCAAAACCACTTTTTACCATAGTAAAATGAAATGTGTTTTCTAAAAATACACTGATTCCTCTTCGTAAAACATGATTGATTCTGCCTAGATTTCAGCATATGGGTTATTATTTTGGACCTCATTCAAATATGACATTAATTAGTTATTAAATTTCAAAAGGGCTTCAGCTTAAAGCAATTTCAACCACTGATGGACCTAAAAACTACTACAGTAATCAGGGACTTGTTTTAATTCTTGAAAGCACATTTCAGACAGTATGTTTCACCTGGTCGGTATGCAAGAGCCTAAATCTTATGACTAGATTTTATAAGCAATAGCTACTCATGTTTTTTTCAAATTAATTCTACTCTTGATTTTGACAAGACACAAATCATCATGCAGAAATACCTCTGCTTGTGCTGTCATTTAAAAATGGAAAAGGTACAGGGGGTAGCATATTATAACTGTTTCTGAAAATTATTCAATGTCATATTATTTTTGTAAGAATCTTAAGGATGCTATTTTTCTCAGTTACTAAATTTACATTCATTTTCCAATTAATATGCAAATGTTTAACGTTTATATATGGCAAAAAGTTGCTTTATTTTATTTTTCAATAAAGTATACATATAAAAAGAGTGAATGGCAATATTTATGCTTAGAGAGAAATGAAATATCTCCTGCCCTGTCAGTAAACAAAGGATGTCACAGACATCAGCCTGCAGCGGGCCCACAGGCCGCTGGTGAGCCCTGAGGGAGCTTAGACAGGAAAGAATACCTGCCATCTGACTGCTGCCACTCCCTGTAGTGAGCCCTCAGGAAAACAGGAGGTAAAAACACAGGAAACTGGCCCCAAATAATTACGGTGCATATCAAAGGAATGATTTCAGTGAATCCAGATTCTTGCATCTTCTCCTACACAGAAAGGTGCTAAATTCCTTAATTTACTGTAGCTGGTTTTCTTTAATTTAATTAACAATACTTAAAAGATTTAAACATCTTTTGATGTTCTAACTACCTGCCCTTTGTTGCAAAACTTCTATCTCTCCTACCTCCCCGCTTGCCTCATCTGAGCAATTTTCTCAAGATTACTTGAGATGCTGCCTCCGAGGCTTGAACTCTTAAAAATTCCTGTCAAAAGAACACATAACTCTCAACTTATGGTTGTGAACTTTTAAGTTGACACCAGTTTAAAAATCAGTGATAGACCCTTACATGCACAGCACAAGATTAGAAACAGGCTGTTAACATTCCATGCCTTCTTTGAGTGCTTCCCTTTCTCTTCCCACCACAAGTAACTATCATTCTGTATTTTGTGCTACCCAGTCTCTTACTTGATTCAGTCATATATATCACCCTAACCAACACATTATTTCGTTTTTGTCTAGTTTTAAACTTTTCATGAGTGGGATCATATTGTTACATTTTCTTGTGTGACTTGCTTCTTTCACATAAAATTATGTTTCTAAGATTTACCCAGGCACTTGATACTGAGCAGGGTCCTCTGGGGCTCCTGGGCACAAAGCCTTTCTGTGTCTCTCATTTCTTTGATTACAGGAAATAGCCTTTTTTTCAGCCTCTATGACTTTTCCTGAGTTCTAATGGGCAGACTCAAGCAGCTGTTAATTAGGGAAGGGAGGGAATGCTAGACCAGGAAGAAACAAACAGTCAAGAGAAACAGTAGTGCAGCCTTGGGACAAGGTCCTGGTTCCCCATCAACAGAAACACACAATATCTTTGAGCTGTTTTGCAGATAATGAAACCCTCTGCAGGTGGGAGAAAGTTCGATGGTATGCTATCCACAAGCATGTAGATCCAGACCAGTTAAAACCTAAAGGTTGATGATGCTGACTCCTACTTATCTTACCACCAACCCATCAGAAGAATGTCCACAAGCTGATCACACGCTTTTAAAATCATTACTATAAAACTTCTAACTATCTTCTCCGAGCTGGGACACACAGTTTTCGAGGCCAAAGTCCACTGTGTCCTCCTTTGCCTGGCAAAGTAATAAAGCTATCCTTTTCTACCTTACCCAAAACTCTGTCTCCAAGATTCGATTCGGCACTGATGTACAGAGAAGCTGAGCTTTCAGAATCACAACTGTGTAACTGTAATTCATTTCTGCTTATATATTACCCTTTAATAGCAATATATCACAACTTGGTGTCCATTCTTTTGTTGATGGGTATTTGGGTAACTAATAAATCATTGCTTTTCTTTCACATTCAAAGTCTACTTTAAATAGACTTACTCCAAATATTTAGGTGTTTTTGGCATGATAACTTCAGTGAATGTGGGTCTACCTTACTAGTTTAGAAAAGTCAGGTAATGATGATGATAGTAACAAAGAATAAGATCCTTTCAAAAATGACATTAATTTAATAACAAAAATAAATAAAAGATACAATTTAGTAACAATAAATGCATTAGAGAAATAACTCTAAACAGAAAACATGATCTGGAAAAATAATCTAGAGCTAAAGGGCATATTGATTATTTAGTCAAACAATAACTACTATGTATTACTTTTATCTTTTCAAGAGCATGTTTCTATTTTGGTTACCTGCAGAGGAAGTAGAGGGCTCCAAGGATAAGAGTTCCTAGAAGAACAGTCAATGCCACGAAAGCTGTGAACAGGTCACTTTTAGTTTGGATACTGGAGCTTGGGAGAAAAACCTCTTCACAACGAGCACCTGTATAATTTTCAATGCATCTATGGAATAAAATGTTAGATACAGAGTTGCGTTCTCTGTTCTATGAACTAATATAGGAAGCATAAGTCTTCCAGCTGGTATGAAAAAAAAAAGAAGACTAATTTTCAGATTCGGAACATAGACTAGGAATGCTTTACTATGATGCTTACAGAGCTACAGTTATAATAAAACAAATTAGCATCTGCAGTCTGAGCTTTACTATCTTCCTTTTCCACTTTTCCAATTGCTTAGAAACTCCAGAGAAATTATAGAATAGTCAGTCCTTTTACCTTCCATATTTTCAATATGTAATTGTCCACACTTAAGGTTCATCTGAAGTTTATTTTGTTATCTCTGGTGTAGATGTGATTCTAAGTGTATTTTTCCTTGACGATGCTAAATAGCTATTCCAACCCCATTTATTAAATAACCGTTCTCTTGCCTGCTGTTTAACAGTGCCTCCTTGAATATACGTCAAGTTTGTATCAGTGACAACAGTTCTTCACTCTTCAGTGATGTGTACGTCTAATCTTGGGCTTCTACCTTACTGCTTCAATACTGTTACTTTATGTTTCAGTATCTGGTAGTTCTACTCCTTATATTATCACTTTGCTTTTCTAGAGATTTTGTGATATTTTCATTTGCCAGCCAAATATTTTTAGCCCATTTACTTTCAGCTCTTTAAAACTTATGTGACAGAAATCCATAATCTTTGGTAATATCAACCAGTTGCTTTCTCCCTGTTAATATGTTCAAAGATTATAAAACATAAAAATTGATATGAATTAGTGAGTTTGCCACCAGATCAATTTGATTATTTCATATTTGTAGTTAAGATAAATAATAGTATTTTTAAGATATACTGTTTATTTATAAAGCAACCCACAAAGTTAAACAGTAAACTATACTTAGCAAAAATTTTGTGTAAAAAAGTATGTGTGTGTATATATTCTTCAAAGTAGCATTACCAAAACCAGAAATATTTGTTCTATTAAATTAATTCTCCCCAACTCTTTCCAGTTTAGGAAGTATTTATAAATGTTACCTTCTTTTCTCCCATCCTAGACTAACAAGGATGCAGGCCTAGAAAGTTACATGTGAACTAATTACTAACAAAGCTTGGCAACTAATGTGATAGGCAATAAAGCAGTATACAAATAAATAAGAGAAAAGAATATCAAGTTACAGCACAGGTATCAATTTTACTTAAATGAGCATATGAAAGATGTTTTATGAATCTCAAGTCCTACTGCTGGTGAGAAAGTGGTGTTATTGGTTAGAGCTTCCACTAGAGGGGGTGTCAGTATGACCAACGTAGCAGTTCCCATTCTCTCAAAACCATTGTAGAGATGGAGTTGGGACACAGAGAGGAAGAGAAAGGACAGAATATAAGTAGTAAACTGAAATGGAAGTAAAATACGTTAGAAAGCACAATTACCTGAAGTTTAAATAAAAAATACTTTTTTCCCCCATAGATCAAGGCACCTGCTTCCTGAGAAATCTGTATGCAGTTCAAGAAGCAACAGTTAGAACTGGACATGGAACAACAGAACGGTTCCAAATTGGAAAAGGAGTATGTCAAGGCTGTATACTGTCACCATGCTTATTTAACTTATATGCAGAGTACATCGTGTGAAATGCCACGCTGGATGAAGCACAAGCTGGAATCAAGATTGCCGGGAGAAATATCAATTACCTCAGATACACAGATGACACTGCCCTTATGGCAGAAAGTGAAGAGGAACTAAAGAGCCTCTTGATAAAAGTGAAAGAGAAGAGTCAAAAAGCTGGCTTACAACTCAACATTCAAAAAACAAAGATCATGGTATCCTTCCCATCACTCCATAGCAAATTGATGGAGAAACAATGGAAACAGACTTTATTTTCTTGGGCTCCAAAATCACTGCAGATGGTGACTGCAGCCATGAAATTAAAAGACGCTTACTCCTTGGAAGGAAAGTTATGACCAACCTAGACAGCATATTAAAAAGCAGAGATATTACTTTGCCAATGGAGGTCCGTCTAGTCAAGGCTATGGTTTTTCCAGTAGTCGTGTATGGATGTGAGAGCTGGACTGTAAAGAAAGCTCAGCACCAAAGAATTGATACTTTTGAACTGTGGTGTTGGAGAAGACTCTTGAGAGTCCCTTGGACTGCAAGGAGATCCAACCAGTCCATCCTAAAGGAGATCAGTCCTGGGTGTTCATTGGAAGGACTGATGTTGAAGCTGAAACTCCAATACTTTGGCCACCTGATGCGAAGAGCTGACTCATTTGAAAAGACCCTGATGCTGGGAAAGATTGAGGGCAGGCAGAGAAGGAGACAACAGAGGATGAGATGGTTGGATGGCATCACTGACTCAATGGACTCCGGGAGTTGGTGATGGACAAGGAGGCCTGGAGTGCTGCAGTCCATGGGGTCACAAAGAGTCGGACACGACTGAGCGACTAAACTGAACTGAATTCTTCTTTACAAGGAAGATTTAAAAAAAAAAACAAAAAAACTATAAACTCATTACTCAAATTTGTTAAGGCTGGTTCAAGTTTAGGTAAGATAGAACTTCAAGCAAGATGACAAACTAGCTGATGTAACTAACTATATGTTAGTCACATCATATGAGTTGCATGGAATCAAGAGAACAGTATAAATATAAACTGAGTGGTCAGATGAGGTTGTAGGCTGACAGACAAAAAAAGGCATATAAAGGAAACCAATCAACACTAGAGTGCTGTCCGTTGTCTTACAGCAAGGCCAAACAAACACAAGTTCTTGTGAGAAAATCAAAAGCTGATGGTATCTTTAAATAAAGCAAAGTCAAGAAAAAATATATCTTCTTGTTATCTAACTAGTCAGATCAGAATTTAGAGAAAAAACAAAGAGAAATTTAAATATTATGTTGTTATCCAAGAAGTAGAAATGACTAACCTAAAAATTAACTTAAAATTTTCAGATATATTTACAGAAAATAAACACAGCCTACCAATGAGTATGTAAAAGGATACCACTTTTATTAAATTTTTTAAAATTTATTTATTTTAGTTGGAGGCTAATTTACAATATTGTAGTGGTTTTTGTCATACATTGATATGAATCAGCCATGGGTTTACATGTGTTCCTCATCCTGAACCCCCCTCCCACTTCCCTCGCCATCCCATCCCTCTGGGTCATCCCAGTGTACCAACCCTGAGCACCCTGTCTCATGCATCGAACCTGGACTGGAGATCTGTTTCATATGTGATAATATACATGTTTCAATGCTATTCTCTCAGATCATTCCACCCTCGCCTTCTCCCACAGAGTCCAAAACACTGTTCTATACATCTGTGTCTCTTTTGCTGTCTCACATACAGGGTTATCGTTATCTTTTTAAATTCCATATATATGCGTTAGTATACTGTATTGGTGCTTTTCTTTCTGGCTTACTTCACTCTGTATAATAGGCTCCAGTTTCATCCACCTCATTAGAACTGATTCAAATGTATTCTTTTTAATGGCTGAGTAATATTCCATTGTGTATATGTACCACAGCTTTCTTATCCATTCGTCTGCTGATGGACATCTAGGTTGCTTCCATGTCCTGGCTATTATAAACAGTGCTGTGATGAACATTGGGGTACACGTGTCTCTTTCAGTTCTGGTTTTCTTGGTGTGTACGCCCAGCAGTGGGATTGCTGGGTCATACGGCAGTTCTATTTCCAGTTTTTTAAGGAATCTCCACACTGTTCTCCATAGTGGCTGTACTAGTTTGCATTCCCACCAACAGTGTAAGAGGTTTCCCTTTTCTCCACACCCTTTCCAGCATTTATTGTTTGTAGATTTTTGGATAGCAGCCATTCTGACTGGCGTGAGATGGTACCTCATTGTGTTTTTTTTTTTTTAATTTTTATTTTTTAACTTTACAATATTGTATTGGTTTTGCCATATATCAAAATGAATCTGTCACAGGTATACATGTGTTCCCCATCCTGAACCCTCCTCCCTCCTCCCTCCCCATACCATCCCTCTGGGTCGTCCCAGTGCACCAGCCCCAAGCATCCAGTATTGTGCATCGAACCTAGACTGGCAACTCGTTTCATATATGATATTATACGTTTCAATGCCATTCTCCCAAATCATCCCACCCTCTCCCTCTCCCACAGAGTCCAAAAGACTGTTCTATACATCAGTGTCTCTTTTGCTGTCTCGTATACAGGGTTATTGTTACCATCTTTCTAAATTCCATATATATGCATTAGTATACTGTATTGGTGTTTTTCTTTCTGGCTTACTTCACTCTGTATAATAGGCTCCAGTTTCATCCACCTCATTAGAACTGATTCAAATGTATTCTTTTTAATGGCTGAGTAATACTCCATTGTGTATATGTACCATAGCTTTCTTATCCATTCGTCTGCTGATGGACATCTAGGTTGCTTCCATGTCCTGGCTATTATAAACAGTGCTGCGATGAACACTGGGGTACACGTGTCTCTTTCAATTCTGGTTTCCTCAGTGTGTATGCCCAGCAGTGGGATTGCTGGGTCATAAGGCAGGTCTATTTCCAGTTTTTTAAGCAATCTCCACACTGTTCTCCATAGTGACTGTACTAGTTTGCATTCCCACCAACAGTGGAAGAGGGTTCCCTTTTCTCCACACCCTCTCCAGCATTTATTACTTGTAGACTTTTGGATCATAGCCATTCTGACTGGCGTGAAATGGTACCTCATAGTGGTTTTGATTTGCATTTCTCTGATAATGAGTGATGTTGAGCATCTTTTCATGTGTTTGTTAGCCATCTGTATGTCTTCTTTGGAGAAATGTCTATTTAGTTCTTTGGCCCATTTTTTGATTGGGTCGTTTATTTTTCTGGAATTGAGCTGTACAGTTGCTTGTATATTTTTGAGATTAGTTGTTTGTCAGTTGCTTCATTTGCTATTATTTTCTCCCATTCTGAAGGCTGTCTTTTCACCTTGCTTATAATTTCCTTTGTTGTGCAGAAGCTTTTAAGTTTAATTAGGTCCCATTTGTTTATTTTTGCTTTTATTTCCAATATTCTGGGAGGTGGGTCATAGAGGATCCTGCTGTGATGTATGTCGGAGAGTGTTTTTCCTATGCTCTCCTCTAGGAGTTTTATAGTTTCTGGTCTTACGTTGAGATCTTTAATCCATTTTGAGTTTATTTTTGTGTATGGTGTTAGAAAGTGCTCTAGTTTCATTCTTTTACAAGTGGTTGACCAGTTTTCCCAGCATCACTTGTTAAAGAGATTGTCTTTAATCCATTGTATATTCTTGCCTCCTTTGTCAAAGATAAGGTGTCCATATGTGCATGGATTTACCTCTGGGCTTTCTATTTTGTTCCATTGATCTATATTTCTGTCTTTGTGCCAGTACCATACTGTCTTGATGACTGTGGCTTTGTAGTAGAGCCTGAAGTCAGGCAGGTTGATTCCTCCGGTTCCATTCTTCTTTCTCAAGATAGCTTTGGCTATTCAAGGTTTTTTGTATTTCCATACAAATTGTGAAATTATTTGTTCTAGCTCTGTGAAGAATACCGTTGGTAGCTTGATAGGGATTGCATTGAATCTATAAATTGCTTTGGGTAGTATACTCATTTTCACTATATTGATTCTCCCAATCCATGAACGTGGTATATTTCTCCATCTATTAGTGTCCTCTTTGATTTCTTTCACCAGTGTTTTATAATTTTCTATATATAGGTCTTTAGTTTCTTTAGGTAGATATATTCCTAAGTATTTTATTCTTTTCGTTGCAATGGTGAATGGAATTGTTTCCTTAATTTCTCTATTTTCTCATTATTAGTGTATAGGAATGCAAGGGATTTCTGTGTGTTGATTTTATATCCTGCAACTTTACTATATTCATTGATTAGCTCTAGTAATTTTCTGGTGGAGTTTTTAGGGTTTTCTATGTAGAGGATCATGTCATCTGCAAACAGTGAGAGTTTTACTTCTTCTTTTCCAATTTGGATTCATTTCTTTTTCTGCTCTGATTGCTGTGGCCAAAACTTGCAAAACTATGTTGAATAGTAATGGTGAAAGTAGGCACCCTTGTCTTGTTCCTGACTTTAGAGGAAATGCTTTTCATTTTTCACCATTGAGGATAATGTTTGCTGTGGGTTTGTCATATATAGCTTTTATTATGTTGAGGTATGTTCCTTCTATTCCTGCTTTCTGGAGAGTTTTTTACCATAAATGGATGTTGAATTTTGTCCAAGGCTTTTTCTGCATCTATTGAGATAATCATATGGTTTTTATCTTTCAGTGTGTTAATGTGGTGTATCACATTGATTGATTTGTGGATATTGAAGAATCCTTGCATCCCTGGGATAATGTACAATCTTTTTAATGATGTACAATCTTTTTAATATGTTGTTGGATTCTGTTTGCTAGAATTTTGTTAAGGATTTTTGCATCTATGTTCATCAGTGATATTGGCCTGTAGTTTTCTTTTTTTGTGGCATTTTTATCTGGTTTTGGTACTAGGGTGATGGTGGCCTCACAGAATGAGTTTGGAAGTTTACCTTCTTCTGTAGTTTTCTGGAAGAGTTTGAGTAAGGTAGGTGTTAACTCTTCTCTAAATTTTTGGTAGAATTCAGCTGCGAAGCCATCTGGTCCTGGGCTTTTGTTTGCTGGAAGATTTCTGATTTCAGTTTCGATTTCCATGCTTGTGATGGGTCTGTTAAGATCTTCTATTTCTTCCTGGTTCAGTTTTGGACAGTTATACTTTTCTAAGAATTCATCCATTTCTTCCAAGTTGTCCATTTTACTGGCATATAGTTGCTGATAGTAGTCTCTTATGATCCTTTGTATTTCTGTGTTGTCTGTTGTGATTTCTCCATTTTCATTTCTAATTTTGTCGATTTGATTCTTCTCCCTTTGTTTCTTGGTGAGTCTGGCTAATGGTTTGTCAGTTTTATTTATCTTCTCAAAGAACCAGCTTTTAGCTTTGTTGATTTTTGCTATGGTCTCTTTTGTATCTTTTTGTATCATTTATTTCTGCCCTAATTTTTAAGATTTCTTTCCTTGTACTAACCCTGGGGGTCTTCATTTCTTCCTTTTCTAGTTGCTTTAGGTGCTTTTATTTATTTGACTTTTTTCTTGCTTCTTGAGGTAAGCCTGTATTGCTATGAACCTTCCCCTTAGCACTGCTTTTACAGTGTCCCATAGGTTTTGGGTTGTTGTTTTTTCATTTTCATTCATTTCAATGCATATTTTGATTTCTTCTATGATTTGTTGGTTATTCAGAAGCGTGTTGTTTAGCCTCCATATGTTGGAATTTTTAGTAGGTTTTTTTCCTGTAATTGAGATCTAATCTTACTGCATTGTGGTCAGAAAAGATGATTGGCATGATTTCAATTTTTTTGAATTTACCAAGGCTAGATTTATGGCCCAGGATGTGAGGATCCCACTTTTAAAGCTCGAGCTCATTTGTGAAAATGTTATGACCCAGTTATGACAAAAATATCAAACTTCAGGCAAAGTCAGCTCCTTTAAGGATAAATAAATAAGGGTGAATTAGGGCTTCCCTGGTGGCTCAGCTGGTAAAGAATCTGCCTACAATGCAAGAGACCTGGGTTCAGTCCCTGGGTTGGGAAGATGCACTGGAGAAGGGAAAGGCTACCCACTCCAGTATTCTGGCCTGGAGAATTCCATGGACAGAGGAGCCTGATGGGCTACAGTCCATGGGGTCACAAAGAGTCAGACACGACTGAGCAACTTTCGAAAAAAAAAAAAAAAAAAGCGGGAGAGGTGAATTAAGATTTAGACAGAAAATGAAATAGTAGTATCGGTTGAAGCAAAATAGAAAGGTGGTACATTTGTACCACCATTTCATGTAGAACTAAGTAGCCTTCAGTCTTTATGTAACTTCCTTGCTAATTTATTTTTGGACATCATTTCTGCACAGACTGCCAAGTAGCAAACAGCTATGCCATCTACCGAGGTAAATACCAAGTACTAGGATAATGCACATTTTCCTGGAACTGAAAGACGAATGCCAGAACAGGTACTAATGCTTAACCAGGTGAGAAATTTCAAAATTCAGAACCCAAGACATATGTGTTGGTTTTCTGGCTGAACAACACCAACAATCTCTACTTAAACCCAGAAGCTATGTTAGTACATTGGACATGAAATAAATTCATTAGATTCTATAGGATTCAAGGTAAGTTGTTAGAACCAAGTTTTTAATTGTGTAAATAAACAGTGCCATATAGCTCTAAGAAGAGCTTTCTATTTTAGGTTTCTCAAGAACAACCATATCTCAACAATGTTCTTCCCAGAGAATGTGCCCGAAGCTTCTGTTCTTTACCTTTCTATCATGGAAAAATTCATCTTTTATCTAGCTAAGAGAACACCGCTCAGTTGCAAAATAAAATAAATCAACATTCATTTGTACAAAAAAAAAAAAAAGAAATAAATTCATTAGATTCTATAGGATTCAAGGTAAGTTGTTAGAACCAAGTTTTTAATCGTGTAAATAAACAGTGCCATATAGCTCTAAGAAGAGTATTGGACTGTGAGCTAGAAAAAAACTGATTTCTTGATACACCCTTTTGACTTGATTGTGTGACCTTCAGCAAGTCACTCAAACTCTTTAAGACTGTAAAATCAAAATAACACCTGCTGTAGCTATTTCATAGGCCTATTGTCAGAATGAAATAAGTAATGTCTAAAAGTGCTCTGAATATGGAAACACACTATACATGTGAAACTGAAATTAGTTACTTTACAAAGGCCATGTTTACATCTCATGGAATAAAATACTTAAGAAAAGTTATAGCCAGAAAAAATTAAAAGCTTTTCAGAAATAATAAACAACTTTAGAAGAGTTCACTAACCAAGTAGAGAAGCAATGTCAATGCCACTTGATTTGGGCTAATCTATCCTAGAAAGAAAAAAGTATAATATTGGCATATGCTAAAATTGACTTCCAAGTTTGATTCCTAGTTTATAGCAATCAAAGTTCAATCTGAAACCCATGAAAAATTGCAAAAGCAAATCCAAAATAAAATAAAACTATTAGAGTGTTCAAAAAAACATGAACTAATAAGCACATGAACTTAAGTCCCTTTAGCGATCCAGAGCCAGATAACCATACAAAAACATGCCAACATCCTATGGAACTCCTACTATATTTTTATAGGTCAAGAATTTAGGGAAGACTGATTCTTTTATTAGCTAATGCCATAAATGTAATTTCACTAAGCATTAATAGATTCTTAATATTAAGTAAGAGACACTTAGCTAATATTCAACTTTGCAAAAGTTTTGCTTAATAAAATACTTTATGATATTAGCACCCTTAAAAACCAATAAATATTGCACTTTAAAAGTGTAAAGTATAATCTAAGTCCAATAAAAAAGCAAAATCTATTAGGTTCTTCCAAGGTGGACTATTAACCAGATAATTCATGGGCTGAAATAGACTATAGATTATATCTGTATATAAATGGATAAAATGTTCTCCATAGAGAATAATTAATATTTGTCAGTATGTTAGTATTATTCTGAAAAATTATGATTTTTTTTTTGTTTTAGTAAAACACTGTGAAAATTTTAAACATTTTACTTACTGAAACAAGCTAAAGCACCATGAATGAAGGAAGCATGTAAACAAATGATGAGAGTAAGCAAGAAATTTAAAACAGGACCTTCATTACTCAACCCATACATTGGCTCGTCTTTTCCAATGAAGACTTTTTGGGAGAGACAGCCATAGAATGCTGCTTGGTTCACCAGAATACTTAGGCAAAATTTTGTGATTAAAATTTTTTTCCCAAATATTGCCTTTCTCTGTGTGAGAAAAATTATCTCAATTCTTTGCTCACCCTATTCTGCTTTCCTTAAAAAAAAAAAAAATCAGAAAAGAAATCCAAAAATGTTCTTGAAAGACAAAGTATATATATTTTAAAAATGATCAGGGAAGAAAAGTAAAACCATAAGCAGGAAATATATATATTTTTGTAGTCTATATTGCTATAATCCTTGGTATAAATATATATATATTTGTATATACAAAGATTTATTTATATATAAAATCAGTATAGGTCAGTTCTTCCTTTCTTTTAAGTAATAATTTCAGTAAATATAAAACTATATTTAAAATTTATACAAAAACAAATTATATTAATGGACCTCCCAACTGTAGACATTTTTCACATGTTTTGGTAAAACTGAAAGGTCAGGGACAACTGGAAAGACTCATCCTCTTAAATCACCACTCAATTAAACCACAGTTCTAAACGGACAGTATTCATGCTGGCATCTTACCTTCTCAGGCTTCAGGTCTCAACAACCTTCTAATGCAGAGAAAATCTCATGCCCCAACTTGGAATAAGACAAAGAGAAGCCAGCATCAGCTCACTTCCTGACAAAAGAAGTTAAGTATTAGAGCTGAACAAAAGTCACAGTTTCCAGCTTGCATGGTATCCTATGTTAAAAATGAAATCTTGTTGATGAGAAATTGGGATATTTTTCAGTGGCCTGTCAAGGGAAGTAGTGGATGAAAAAGACACTATCTAAAAGGATATCCAAAATTCAGAAGCAAATACACAATCTGATATAACTTCATAATGCAACACATAAGAAGAAAATGAAGGAGCTTTAAAGGAGGATATTCGTTGTCTTTTATTGGCACTCTGCTTCCTAGAACACCTGAGTCAGTTCTGAAGAATAGTTTCTACTCTTGGACAAGTGATACAAAGGAGTAAGACAAAGGCTGGTGGAAGACACAGAGACCTAAGACAGCAGGTATGTTTGCACTGTTTCAAAACTGTATTCTGCCATGTTTGACAAGCAGGTGATCTGGAAAAACATGAGGTTTCAAGAAGATTTATCCTTTTAAGTTTTTGTTCTAAGCATGGTGAGGCCAAGAAAGATATATCAGTTGTTTCTGCGAGAATACTAATGAAAAATAAGGTTACTAAAATGAAAAGTGTCAACAAAATGCATAGCTAAATAAAGCAGTTGTTTCAAATTTTGCAACTGTTCTATCATCAGCTTCAAGGCTGTGATTTCCTTTCTGTAAAGGTGTTCTAAAGATCAATCTAAATCCTGTTAATAAAGCATGTGGTACACTGCCAAAAGTCAAAGTAAAGAGGACTCCATTCTGATTAACATCACAGTAGCATTTCAAACTTTCTTTCTTTGAAGTATAACCCTCTACTAAATTTACAGATGAAAAACCAGAAGTCTTACCTAAAAAGAGTGCCAAGAAGTGGTCTATCATAACTACTGACCTTAAGAAAACTAAAATTTTATGTGATTAATAAAACAACTCATAAAACCAGAAAATTCCTTTTGGAAATTGAGTTTAGTAATACATACACTGAGGCCTGGCAAAACCGTGGACAGGCACAAATGCAATATAGAGTTAAAAGAGGTAATATGTCCAATGCAGAAGTACAATAAATGTTGATTTCCTTACATTTTCTCAATTCTAATTCTCAACATCAATTATTTTACTTTCATAAAACAAGCCTTTCATATAGCAAGACTTTCGTGTATTATGTTTGTAGTCCTAAATTGCCTCCTTAAATAGAATTCAGTCTTTATCACCTTGACAAATGATTTTTACCTGCCCAACACTGGAACTGCTGTAGATAGGGGACAAAGCTTGGCTTCAAAGACTTCCCCAACAATTCAGTGGTTAAGACATCATGTTTCCAATGCAGGGGGTGTGGGTTCAAACCCTTGTTGGGGAACTCATATCCTACATAGCCAAAAATTTAAAAAAGAAAATTAAAAAGCTTGGCTTTAGCCAAGGCAGCAGGGTCTCAGGTTCTTTGGTCTGAGCCTGTGGCTCTGTGGGCAGATAATTCTTAGGAATGCCCCTCTGGAAGAATTCTGGTCATCAGGCTCAGGGAGCCAGAGCTTACTGAGTCACTCTGGGAAGGTACCTTTTGCCTGATATTTAAAATTCCACCTCCACACTGCTCAACGGTTGGCTCCAGAGTGATCACAAGAAACCTGGAGGAAAGCGAAGCAGCAAGGAGAGGCCTCATCCAGCTAGTGATGCAAACACAGGTGAAAACAAATCCTTTCTCCCTATCGTTGCTCCACAAACCTAGAAAGTTCTAGTTGGAAGGCTGAAAGGTCAGGGGCTGGCTAACCTTGTGCCTAAGTTGGCCAAGAGGACAAGGGCAGTAAAGGACTTCACCTGGATTGTTCTCAGTGAAAGACTTTGAAATAGACAAGAATGGTTGTTAGGCGTCCTAACCACCCTCTAGGTTGTCTGATACTATGGGGTCCTGTGTTTTTCATTGTCTTTGAGCTATTTTACAACTCTGTAAATTTAGAAAATCTATTACAATGTAAATTAATTTTGTCCAGTAGAGAGATTTCCCTGCGGATACTGATTAGTATTTATAAATTCACTTCAACATTATAGACTGATCACCTATACTTACATGTGTGTGTTGGTTTTTGTTTGTTTTTGGCCCCACCGTGATGGTCCTCAGCAGTGAAAACCTGAAGACCTAATCACTGGAAGGCCAGGAAACTCCCATGCGTGTGTTGTTTGCACTTGTCTTTGAGTCAGTTGTAACATTTTATTGGTTCCCTTGTTAATGAATGATTCAAATATGTCTTTGACACATGTTCATTTATATTTGTATGAAAATCATGATTTTCTCTTTAAATTCTTTTTTTTTTTTTTTTTAACCAGTTTGAAGGTCACCCACTGAGATGGATTCATCTGACAAAGCTGGTAAATGGAGCTGCCAGTGAAGTGCACCTCCTGAGTAGCTTAAGCCCCGTCATGTCTTTTCCTGGCTCCCAGAGGTGAATCTCAAGCAGCAATAGAATTTAAAATTTGCTGGCTCTCTGTTTCTCTAGCTTTCTTCCCTATCCACTAATTTCATGTTTTAGTTTTTGTTGTTGTTGGTTTTCTTACTACTGATAAGTTATTTTCCCATTAGTAAGAGCAATGATAAGGAGTTTGGTTTTATAGTTTGACAATCTGATGATCTCTGTAAATGGATAGAGATCTATTTATCTAGATAACAGAGAAACTGGTTTATTAGACTCTTATTAAAAATTTCTCTATTTTTTTTAGCTCAAATAAATAAAAAATTACATACCCACTGAGGGGAGGAGAATACCTCTTTGACATTTGGACAGTGAGATTTTAAGTTTCTGTGTTTACTTGATCTGTGCCAAAGGTATAGATCTGAAGCTATAAGCCCTCTCTGTGCCTATGTGTAAAACTCAGAAAGGCCTTTACCTTTCACTCTATGTGAAATTTCTTCCTTTCTCCAGAGGATATGAAAAAATGATAGTACAAGGTTTCTTAAATTAAAGAAGTTCTAAAAAAAAAAATAAATAAAGAAGTTCTGATCTGATTGACTTAACAGAGATAAATAAGCTCTTACATAAATTCAATATTTCTAAAATTCTCAGAATAGGAAATTGAACTTGTAATGCTTTATTTTTTTAAATTTTATTGAAATATACTCAATTTACAATGTTGTATTAATTTCTGCTGTACAGCAAAGTGACTCAGTTATATATATTCTTTTTCATATTCTTCTCCATCATGGTTTATCACAGATTATTGAATATAATTCCCTGTGCTCTACAGTAGGACTTTGTTTTTTGAACTTCTAATGCTTTAAATGCGGAGAAGGCAATGGCACCCCACTCCAGTACTCTTGCCTGGAAAATCCCATGGGCGGAGGAGCCTGGTAGGCTGCAGTCCATGGGGTCGCTAAGAGTCGGACACGACTGAGCGACTTCACTTTCACTTTTCACTTTCATGCATTGGAGAAGGAAATGGCAACCCACTTCAGTGTTCTTACCTGGAGAATCCCAGGGACGGGGGAGCCTGGGGGGCTGCCGTCTATGGGGTCGCACAGAGTTGGACACGACTGAAGCGACTTAGCAGCAGTAGCAGCAGCAATGCTTTAAATGTACTAAACTTAAATAAAATTCTTCTTGCTAAAACTATAAAATATTCTAAGAATCCAAGTTCACATTAATAAGACTAAATCTCTGGTAAACAATACTAGCTTAATAAAACATCTATATCTTGGAATTATCAGTATTAAGTATTACAGAAGCATACATTTTATTCCACTTGGGTTTGTTTTTCCTAAAATTATACAGGTTTACTAATCAAGTTAAGCTAATATTACTCCTACATATTATTAAAAACTATGAAAAATGAACACTGTATTCAGTTAAATTCAATCATTATTCTGACAAACATTTATTTCAACCATAAGTATGTTTTATAGTATTTGTTTTTAGTAGATAATTTCCAAGGTAATGTAAAAGCTTAAACTTATATTAAATTGAGTTAATGGATATTATTAGACATAGATAAATTTTAAGTAAGATAGAATGTGTGTGTTAGTTCTCAGTCATGTCTGACTCTTCTGTGCCCCTGTGGACTGCAGCCCGCCAGGCTCCTCTGTCCATGGGATTCTCCAGGCAAGAATATTGGAGTGGGTTGCCATTTCCTTTTCCCAGGGATCTTCCTGACCCAGGGACGGAACACAGGTCTCCTGCATTGCAGGCAGATTCTTAACCTTCTCAGTCACCAGGGAAGCCCAAGACAAAATACTGAAATATTAATCACTAAGTATAATTTTAAATTTATATAATTTTGCTTAAGGTTACAGCTTTGGTCATGTTAATGAACATACTCATTTCTTCCATATTAGAAAGTCATGTAAGAGATGTGTGTGGTAGTAGAAAGTTGCAATACGTGAATTCATGACTTTGCACACCTACTAAACTGCTTGTGGATGCCATACAGTTCTAAATTATCCACTACCCTAGTTTTCTCTGTAAAGTACAAGTTAGTTATAGTTACTTGGTTGAAAATTATAATTGATATGAGTTATGAGATGGGAATACAAGACCACTTGATCTGCCTCTTGAAAAACCTATATGCATGTCAGGAAGCAACAGTTAGAACTGGACATGGAACAACAGACTGGCTCCAAACACATGTATACCTGTGGCGGATTCATTTGGATATTTGGCAAAACTAATACAATTATGTAAAGTTTAAAAATAAAATAAAATTCAAAAAAAAAAAAAAGGAAAAGGAGTACGTCAAGGCTGTATATTGTCACCCTGCTTATTTAACTTCTATGCAGAGTACATCATGAGAAACGCTGGGCTGGAAGAAGCACAAGCTGGAATCAAGATTGCTGGGAGAAATATCAATACCTCAGATATGCAGATGACACTACCCTTATGGCAGAAAGTGAAGAGGAACTAAAAAACCTCTTGATGAAGGTGAAAGAGGACAGTGAAAAAGTTGGCTTAAAGCTCAACATTCAGAAAACGAAGATCATGGCATCCGGTCCCATCACTTCATGGCAAATAGATGGGGAAACAGTGGAAACAGTGACAGACTTTATTTTTCTGGGCTCCAAAATCACTGCAGATGGTGACTGCAGCCATGAAATTAAAAGACGCTTACTCCTTGGAAGGAAAGTTATGACCAACCTAGATAGCATATTCAAAAGCAGAGCCATTACTTTGCCAACAAAGTTCGTCTAGTCAAGGCTATGGTTATTCCTGTGGTCATGTATGGATATGAGAGTTGGACTGTGAAGAAGGCTGAGTGCTGAAGAATTGATGCTTTTGAACTG
This sequence comes from Bubalus kerabau, assembly GCF_029407905.1. Classification (NCBI taxonomy): domain Eukaryota; kingdom Metazoa; phylum Chordata; class Mammalia; order Artiodactyla; family Bovidae; genus Bubalus; species Bubalus kerabau. The sequence continues at coordinate 31,860,044 of NC_073642.1, forward strand.
TGGTGTTGGAGAAGACTCTTGAGAGTCCCTTGGACTGCAAGGAGATCCAACCAGTCCATTCTGAAGGAGATCAGCCCTGGGATTTCTTTGGAAGGAATGATGCGAAAGCTGAAACTCCAGTACTTTGGCCACCTCATGCGAAGAGTTGACTCATTGGAAAAGACTGTGATGCTGGGAGGGATTGGGGGCAGGAGGAGAAGGGGACAACAGAGGATGGGATGGCTGGATGGCATCACTGACTCAATGGACGTGAGTCTGGGTGAACTCCAGGGGTTGGTGATGGACAGGGAGGCCTGGCGTGCTGCGATTCATGGTGTTGCAAAAAGTCGGACACGAATGAGTGACTGAACTGAACTGAACTGATGAGACTATACTTGGAACAATTGTGACAGAAATACAACTGTGTGTGTACTTTTGTTTTCCAAGGGTAGGTGTGTATGGAAGCAGCAGTTTGTAGTAGTTCTCAAGATTTTCAGTCTCCAATCCAAAGGACTCTAGGACTTAGGACTCCAGAGAGCTTTTGTTTATATGGGTTCAGAACTATTGGCATTTACTATATTAGGAAGTAAAATATAAATTTACAAAATATTTATTAATTGGTTCATTTGAAGATAATAATAATAATGAACACAAAGTGTGTTAAAAATTACATCTCATTGTTACAAAAATGGCTTGAATAGGTCAACTCCTAAAAGAGAACTAGATCAGTTTGCTCTAGAATATGAGAAAGTATAATGAAGAACAGAGCTTAGAAAATACATTTTGTCTTTTTGACTAGGGCTTCCCTGGTGGCTCAGAGGTTAAAGCGTCTGCCTGCAATGCAGGAGACCTGGGTTTGACCCTTGGGTCAGGAAGATCCCTGGAGAAGGAAATGGCAACCCACTCCAGTATTCTTGCCTGGAGAATCCCATGGACAGAGAAGCCTGGTGGGCTACAGTCCACGGGGTCGCAATGAGTCAGACACGACTGAACGACTTCACTTCTCACTTTTTGACTAAAGAGGTAATTGAATATTACTTCTTAGGCACCTATCTTAACCAAGTGCCCAGATCTCCTCTGATAACTTTTTTGATTTTGCCATCCCAAAATTGGAACCTAAATATTGGAAAAATAAAATAAAAAATAATGATATCCACTATATCCAAAACTATACTTGAGATTTCCCAGAGGACCCCAGAAAATCACAATTTTTCTTTGTCTATCTTTTAAAAACAGAGATGATAGAAATAATTATTACAGTAAAATAATGAACAAAGATCTATGAAATTTCCTGGACATCTGTGAATGCCTTTGCTGCACATAGTGTTGTTGTTTTTTTTTTCCTTTTGGCTGTACCATGCAGCAAAAGGGATCTTAGTTCTCAAACCCATGCTCCCTTCAGTGGAAGCACAGTCCTAACCACTGGACCACCAGGAAATTCCCAGTTCATACAGAGGAAATGCCAATCAAAACTCTTATGAAATAGTTATACACTATACTTCAACAGAAAATTTTACCCTTATTCACCCTGATATCATTAACTAGAGAAATAAATTACCCATAGTCATTAAGTAACTGTCATCTATATCGTTTTATTTTAATGTTATGCTTGGCAGAAAGCACTGCTACAGAACTGTACTTCTGCATTTTTTTTTCTATCTACCACCCTATTTTTAACAACTAAGTATGTAAAAGTAAAGAAAAATATGCAATTTCTTTCAGAAACACACAACATGCCAAGGGTTAATTTCTGCCACTTGTACACAGTAATACAACAGGAAAATTATTTTAAAAATAATACAAAAAGGAATGCCAAGCATAAAGCGACTGTAATTTCCTTTATCTTACAAAAAACTAAATGATAAATTAGTAAAATCCATTTGGATTAGGGCTAACAAATTTAGTGGCAGCTTTGATGAGATATGGGTAAAAGTCTTCCTAATAGCTAGGCAATTGGCACCATGAGATTCAGCTTTTCCTTTCAATTCTCTTTCTGCAGTAAAAGTTAAAATGCCAATATCTTTGGGAAAAGTAATACGTTAAGCTACACTGTCATTTAAATCTCTATGTGGGGAGGAATTTTCAGAAAGAATTTTTAAAATAGAACAGTGGAAGGAATGCATAGTATAAAGAAAATAATCACGGCACAAAAAGAGGTAAAAAGATAAAATTTTGCTACTTCACACTTGGCCCCTGATAAAAACCACCTTTTTCTTCGACAGAAATTAGAATACGTATTCCCAAGAGAAGTCTTGGGTACACAAAGGTAAGAAGGTGTATATAATAGTAGAAAGGGCCAGTGGCCTGAAATAAGTTGCTCAAACTTGGGACCTCACACCCATCTAAAAAGGGACTTTGGAATGATCCAATGAGCTCATGTATTTTAAAGCATTTGGCATATCAAGGCGGTCAATAATGTTTGTTTTTGTTGTTCCGTTGCTAAGTCACACCTGACACTCTGCGACCACGTGGACTGCAACACACCAGGCTTCCCTGTCATTCGCTGTTTCTGGAGTTTGCTCAATCTCGTGTCCATTGTGTCACTGATGCCGCCCAACCATCTCATGCTCTTTGCCCCCTTCTCCTCCTGCTCCCAATCTTTCCCAGCATCAGAGTCGTTTTCAGCGAGTTGCAATCCAGCGATCCAACAAACTCCTGAATACAGGCTGTGACCTGACTGCTTATTGTTTTCCTGCTTTAAAGAACGGTGTTATCAGAGGAAGTCTGAGAAGGAAATGAATAAATGGAAAAACACTAAATGCACTAAACGAAAGCCTGGTATGTAGATTTCTGGAATTTATTTGCAAAACTGGAATAAATTATATAGAGAATCTGAATAACTACAAATATACTATATACATATGAATCTATGAAGATGTATAATAATTACTTATTTTTCTGAAAATTCTTTAAGAAGTTTGAGATAGTTACATATATATTTTCTCTAAAAGTGAGTAAAAAGCTGAATAATGTGACTGAAAATCTAAACCTTGTGCTATATTTTCTTCCTATTGTATTAACATTCTCAGTTGAAGTTCAAAAACAATAGTATCCTTTTATTTTAGACTATAAATTATAGTAAATTCTTATAACGACAACGTCCTAAGTCCACAATAGAAATGCTGACACCTGAATAGTTGAACAGCTCAGCATAGCTATAGTTAGGCAGTAATAGCATTAGCCTATGCTTATATCAGCAAAACTCTTTATATTATTCTTTTCTTATCTCCAAATTGAATGGATTTTGACACACACACACCCCATTTTCTTTGTAGTTGGGCTAACTTTCTCTATGCATATAAAATACAATTCTATGTACCCACAGACATATCTTATTTCTGTACTTCCAAGTAATTTATTATGTGGGAAATACAATTTTCTGTTTTAATTAAGTTTATCTGAATATGTAGGTTTATAGTGAGAACACACAAATAATTTTATCTTGGGGCCATTTTATAAGTATTATTTGTCAAGATCAATATAGTTGAAATTTAAATCTGGTTTAAAAGGTTACACTGTATTGAAGAGGTAATATTTCCTGTTCAAATCATGATTATATAGAATCAGATTTGTAAAATACTGACCAAAAAAAAGTGAACAAAAATGATCATAGTTCACCCAACTATGATACATTTCACTTCTGGGTATTATATTAAGCTTAAATAAGAAATCAATAAAGCTGAATATAAATACATTTTGGGCTTCCCAGGTGGCTCAGTGGTAAAGAATTACCTGCCAATGCAGGAGATGCAGGTTTGATCCCTGGGTCAGGAAGATTCCCTGGAGGAGGAAATGGCAAACCACACCAGTATTTTTGCCAGGATAATCCCATGGACAGAGAAGCTGGAGGGCTATAGTTGATGGGGGTCGCAAAGAGTTGGACACAACTGAGCAACTGAGCATGCACACAAATGCATTTTAACATTTAGACTTCTGGGGACTTCCTGTGGTCCAGTGGTTAAGACTCTACAGTCCAGCAGTTAAAACTCTGCGTGCTCACTGTAGAGGGTAGGGATTCAATCCCTGGTCAGGGAAGATCCTGCATGCCACATGGCATGGCCAAAAACAATTTTTTTTCAGACTTTTGCATGTCAAAGTAAATTTACTAAATTATTCTTTCTTCCTTCACATATTTTTCCTGCCTCCTCTATATGCTCATTCTCAATAATTTTAACTATCTCCTATTAAACAGTTAAAGAATTTTAACTATTTCTTAATAAATAAAACAACAAAGAACTCAGTTGAAATAAAACTGTATATGATAATTTAGGCATCTTTCTTAGCATTAATAGTAGTTTATAAGTCTTACATCTACTATATTTCAGAATTATTTTATTGATAGGTCAATTAGTTTACAATTTTTTCCTGAAAAATACTTGTGAGTATAAGTATCTAAAATATTACATTCTATCGACTATTTCTACTATTTTTCACCTGATAATCTTATAACCTATTCAAAATACATCTATGAGAAAGAACTTTCCTTCAAAAGAGTCCACAGTCTAGAATTGGACAACATGAACCAACTGTTCAGTAGTAAAACAAATTAGTTTCAGAACAATCACAAACTAAAGAGAATGCATCTCAAGGATTTTTTTACCAAGCACATAAGAAACTCTCAGCTTTCCCAAATTATCTAGACTCCAGAGAATAGTAAAAGGGAAAGCAGAGACTAGTGAAAGAAATGGTGGAGGTGTACTGAAAAATATCAGGTAGACTCGAAATAAACAAAGTAGTTTTCTCTGGTGACTTTTTCTTTTAAACTGATGTTAATTAGTATAATCAAATACAGCAAATCAATAGAAAGTATGAGGAAGTGTATACCCAGTATGAAAATCTAGGTATTTCCAAACAAAATGGCAGTGTTTCAAGGTTATCTCTGGCATCATTTCACCTCGTTTTTCAGCTTTGTTGCCACATGGCACCCACTCCCAAAGTCTTGAGTCTTAAAAGGTATTTAGGACAACCCACTCCACTGTTCTTGCCTGCAGAATCCCAGAGTCAGGGGAGCCTGGTGGGCTTCCGTCTATGGGGTTGCCCAGAGTCGGACACGACTGAAGTGACTTAGCAGCAGCAGCAGTGCTGTGATATCCAGAAAAGATCCCACGTTCCAGACCACTCTCTGCTGCCTCCACCCGTCAGAGACATTTTGCTCAGTTCTGATAAATTGATTTCAAATACTGCTGCTGCTGCTAAGTCACTTCAGTTGTGTCCGACTCTGTGTGACCCCATAGACGGCATCTCACCAGGCTCCCCCGTCCCTGGGATTCTCCAGGCAAGAACACTGGAGTGGGTTGCCATTTCCTTCTCCAGTGCATGAAAGTGAAAAGTGAAAGTGAAGTCGCTCAGTCGTGTCCGACTCTTAGCGACCCCACGGACTGCAGCCCACCAGGCTCCTCCGTCCATGGGAGTTTCGAGGCAAGAGTACCGGAGTGGGGTGCCATTGCCTTAGTAATACTAATGACCAAAGTGTAATCCTTGGAGGATCATTTGCGTATAACAGAGAGCCTCATAATACATAGAAAATAATCAAGTTATACTATTCAAGACCTTTATACATTTAGCTAGACTTGGGTAATATTAACTGGCTACATTTATTCCCACTAAAGGCAAGTTGAGCAATTAATCATCTAAAGAATTTAGACACTCTCAAGGAAAATTTTCTGGATAAGTAAGGCTGCTCTCAGTTTACATTATTGTTAGAAAAGAAGGACTATTTCATATTCTAGTTTGAGAAATATACATCCTTTGATCCTTACCAGTGTTATACATGTTATGCTTCATCATTTAATTATGTGTAATTTGGATATGACTTAGCAACTGAACAACAATTTAGACAATAATGCTCCTTTTCCCTAATAAGACTACAAACAGGCAGAAACTCCTAAATATCCCCTATCCTCCATTATCATTTTATCCTTTCTCTCCTCCAATTACAAGAAACCTTGGCTAGGCACATGGCTGTATGAAATAAACACTGCGCTTCCAAAGTCCACATTCACTGAGGAAAAGCCATATGACTAGGTTCCAACTAAGAGAGTGCAGGAAAGTGATAGCTGCAACTTCCAACTTCAAGAAAACATCCTTAAAAGGAGTAGAAGTGTCTCCTTTTCTTCCTTCCTACTTTTTGAAAAGATGGGATCTACAGATTATAAAATATATGAGAAATGTCAAAAGAAGCTGTGATTGGGCAGACACTACAAAATAAGAGCTTGGGGGATTAAGAAGGAAGCAGATCTCTTTGTGCACCATATGCTTCCTGGAAGATGAAAGGCTTATTCTGACTTGTTTGCAGTGGCCTGTGAAGGAACCAGGAACACAGGAAGGAACATAAGGAGACACGGCAGCAGAAATGTGCAAGTGTGCCAGAGCATGGAGGAAATACTGAATCTGGGAGCCTGACTTCTGGAAGGCATCTAGCAAACAAACTTCAGCTGATCATGACATGATTACAGAGGCAATGGCAAAAGGGCAAGCAAGGAGCACTGAATATACTCAACTACAGAACGCAGACTAAAACAGATGAGGAAAAGGGTGATAAAACACAGAGAAAATGTCATATACTCTGACAAAGTAGAAATCGTACCATTTACAAAAATTGGGAAGAGAGTAACAAAAATAGGAGTGGAGTGAGGACTGCAGTCTAAAGCATACACTGGCTGGCAGTCACAGCAGGTATTTAACAATAAAACATCAAGTAGTAGAGAAATATATACACATAGAGATTTTTTTTTAACTGTGAAAACAGTTCAGTTCTGTTAAGTTCAGTCACTCAGTCATGTCCACCTCTTTGTGACCCCATGAACCGCAGCACGCCAGGCCTCCCTGTCCATCACCAACCCCTGGAGTTTTCCCAAACTCATGTCCATTGAGTCGGTGATGCCATCCAGCCATCTCATCCTCTGTGGTCCCCTTCTCCTCCTGCTTTCAATCTCTCCCAGCATCAGAGTCTTTTCAAATGAGTCAGCTCTTCGCATCAAGTGGCCAAAGTATTGGAGTTTCAGCTTCAATATCAGTCCTTCCAATGAACACCCAGGACTGATCTCCTTTAGGATGGACTGGTTGGATCTCCTTGCAGTCCAAGGGACTCTCAAGAGTCTTCTCCAATACCACAGTTCAAAAGCATCAATTCTTTAGCACTCAGCTTTCTTCATAGTCCAACTCTCACATCCATACATGACTACTGGAAAAACCATAGCCTTGACTAGATAGACCTTCGTTGGCAAAGTAATGTCTCTGCTTTTTAATATGTTGTCTAGGTTGGTAATAACTTTTCTTCCAAGGAGCAAAGGTCTTTTAATTTCATGGCTGCAAGTCACCATCTGCAGTGATTTTGGAGCCAAAAAAAAATAGCCAGCCACTGTTTCCACTATTTCCCCATCTATTTACCATGAAGTGATGGGACTGGATGCCATGATCTTAGTTTTCTGAATGTTGACCTTTCCCCCCCCCTTTTTTTTAAATTAATTTTATTTTATTTAACTTTACAATATTGTATTGGTTTTGCCTTTAAGCCAACTTTTTCACTGTCCTCTTTCACTTTCATCAAGAGGCTCTTTAGTTCTTCACTTCCTGCCATAAGCGTGATGTCATCTGCATATCTGAGCTCCTGGCAATCTTGATTCCAGCTTGTGCTTCTTCCAGCCCAGTGTTTCTCATGATGTACTCTGCATATAAGCAGGGTGACAATATACAGCTTTGTCATACTCCTTTCCCAATTTTGAACCAATCAGTTGTTCCATGTCCGGTTCTAATTGTTGCTTCTTCACCTGCATTACAGGATTCTCAGGAGACAGGTAAGGTGGTCTAGAACTCCAATTTCTTTGAATAATTTTCCACACTATATTAAAACTTAAGAATTTTCCTTATTATATAAAAAGCCCTGAAAATGAATCCTAAAAGACTACAACTTAACAGAAAAACTGGGGAGAAAAAAAATTGACAGAATAAGAAATACAAATGGCGCAGCCTCATCTATCATAAAATAAATGTGTCAGAGAAAGATAAATATCACACGGTATCACATACATGTGAAATCTAAAAGAATGGTACAAGTGAACCTATTTACAAAAGAGAAATAGTCACAGATGTATAAAACAAACAAGGTTACCAATGGGGAAAGAAAAAGGGAGGGATAAATTGGGAGATTAGGATTGACATATACACACTACTATATATAAAACAGATAACTAATTAAGGAGCTACTGTATAGCACAGGGAACTCTTCTCAATTATCTGTAATGACCTAAACGGGAAACAAATCTAAAAAAAGTGGCTATATGTATGCGTAACTGATTCACTTTGCTGTATGGCAGAAAACAACAAAACACTGTAAATCAACTATACTCCAATAAAAATTATTTTTTAAAAAAGGTAAGTTTGAGTTAAGGCAACACCCAGATACCACTTCTCACCTATAAGATTGGTGAAGGTCCAAAATTAGATAATATACTCTGCCAGAAAATGAGGCAATCTCAAATACCTATGCAGAGCAATGTGGCAATATCTACCCAAATTACAAATGCATATACCCTTGACCCAGTCAAATTCCTGAAATTTACTTGCACTCTATAAATGACGTTTCCCCATTTTAAGCCTAGGTTTCCCCAATGGCTCAGCGGGTAAAGAATTTGCCTGCAATACAGGAGACACAGGAGACAGGGGTTCTTTCCCTGGGCTGGAAAGATCCCCTGGGAGAGGAAATGACAACCCACTCCAGTATTCTTGCCTGGAGAATTCCATGGACAGAGGAGCCTGTTGGGTACAGTCCATGGGGTTCCACAGAGTTGGACACGACTGAGCATGCACGCATCTCTCCGTTCAAGGTTATCTACTACTGCACTATTAGCAAATGCTGAGAAGCAACTCAAAGGTTCATCAAAAGGGTTAAATACACCATAGTACTTATATAAAACACAACACTATGAAATTGTTATAAAGCATTCTGTGTATTGTCATTGAAAGCTCTCTAAAATGTATTACAAAGTAAAAAAAGCAAAGTAGAAAACAGTGCAAAAATTGATTGAAAATAAGATCTCAGGTTGGTTTTGGCTTATACATGCATAAATATGTTAGAAGATAAACAATACATAAAATTAGTTGTGAGTAGAAAATAGGGAAATAGGCAAAAAGAACAATTTATGCTGTATATCTTTTACTATTGCTTAATTGTTGGGTCACATAAATTTATCAAATTTTTAATATGTCAATGTATTTTGTAACCAAAACTGAAGCAAACTTAGGAGATGGTTGCAAAGGAATAATCTTAGCAGGAGATAAGATCATGCCCCGGGCCTTTTATTCATATCTTTGCCAGACAATGCTGGCCTGCTCAGAAGCAAAGTTGGAAGGGAAAGGATAAACTAAGAGAACATTAAGTGAAAGACCTAAAATATAAAGTTAAAAAACAGTTTCCCTTAGATCTCCAGCTATGGTACTTACATTCTAGAATTAAGTGGAAACAAGGACACATCTAGAGCCTATTAAGCTTTTAAGTGGGCTGCATTACCAAAGAAACCACAAACCAAAAGCCTGTTCAAATCCTAAAGTCCTTATCTTCCACTGCTGTTGTTCAGTCACTAAGTCATGTACTGCTCTTTGCAATTACATGGACTACAGCACAGCAGGCTCCCCTGTCCGTCACTATCTTCCGGAGCTTGCTCAGACTCAGTTCAGTTCAGTCTCTCAGTTGTGTTCTACTCTTTGCGACCCCATGGACTGCAGCACACCAGGCTTCCCTGTCCATCACCAACTCCTGGAGCTTGCTCAAACTCATGTCCATAGAGTTGGTGATACCATCCAACCATCTCATTCTCTGTCATCCCCTTCTCCTCCTGCCTTCAATCTTTTCCAGCATCAGGGTCTTTTCCAATGAGTCAGTTCTCGCATAAGGTGGCCATAGTATTGGAGTTTCAGCTTCAACATTAGTCCTTCCAATGAACATTCAGGACTGATTTCCTTTAGAATTGAACCAGTTTGATCTCCTTGCAGTCCAAGGGACTCTCAAGAGTCTTCTCCAACACCACAGTTCAAAGCCATTGATTTTTTGGTGTTCAGCTTTCTTTATAGTCCAACTCTCACATACATACATGACTACTGGAAAAACCATAGCTTTGACAAGATGGACCTTTGTCGGCAAATTAATGTCTCTGCTTTTTAATATGTTGTCTAGGTTGGTCATAGCTTTTCTTCCAAGGAGCAAGCGTCTTTTCATTTCATGGCTGCAGTCACTATCTGCAGTGATTTTGGAGCCCAAAGAAATAAATTCTCTCACTGTTTCCACTGTTTCCCCATCTATTTGCCATGAAGTGATGGGACCAGATGCCATGATCTTCGTTTTCTGAATGTTGAGCTTTAAGCCAACTTTTTCACTCTCCTCTTTCACTTTCATCAAGAGGCTCTTTAGTTCTTCTTCACTTTCTGCCATAAGGGTGGTGTCATCTGCATATCTGAGGTTATTGATATTTCTCCTGGCAATCTTGATTTCAGCTTGTGCTTCATCCAGTCCAGCATTTCTCATGATGTACTCTGCATAGAAGTTAAGTAAACAGGGTGACAATATACAGCCTTGATGTACTCCTTTCCCAATTTGGAACTAGTCTGTTGTTCCATGTCCAGTTCTAACTGTTGCTTCTTGACCTGCATACAAGTTTCTCAGTAGGCAGGTAAGGTGATCTGCTATTCCCATCTCTTTAAGAATTTTGCACAGTTTTTTGTGATCTACACAGTCAAAGGCTTTGGCGTAGTCAATAAAGCAGAAGTAGATGTTTTTCTGGAATTCCCTTGCTTTTTCTATGCTCCAACAGATATTGGCAATATGATCTCTGGTTCCTCTGCCTTTTCTAAATCTAGCTTGAACATCTGGAATTTCACAGTTCACATACTGTTGAAGCCTGGCTTGGAGAATTTTGAGCATTACTTTGCTAGCATGTGAGATGAGTGCAATTGTGCGGTGGTTTGAACATTCTTTGGCATTGCTCAGACTCATATCCGTCCAAAGGACTCTCAAGAGTCATCTCCTGCACCACAATTTGAAAGCATCAATTCTTTGGCACTCAGTATTCTTTATGGTCCAACACCCATACATGACTGCTGGAAAAATCATAGCTTTGACTATATGGACCTCAGTCAACAAAATGATGCCTCTACTTTCATCTAGGATTGTCATTGCTTTTCTTGCAAGGAACAAGCATCTTTTAATTTCACAGCTGCAGTCACCATTCGCAGTGATTTTGGAGCCCAAGAAAACGAAATCTGTCACTGTTTCCACTTTTTCCCAACCTATTTGCCATGAAGTGATTGGACCAGATGCCATGATCTTAGGTTTTTGAATATTGAGTTTTAAGCCAGGTTTTCATTCTCTTCTTTTACCCTCATCAAGAGGCTCTTTGGTTTCTCTTCACTTTCTGCCATTACAGTGGTACCATCTGCATATATAATATTGTTTATCTTCCATTAGTTTTCCCCATATATTTACTTTTTCATGGTTTGCCATCCTTAAAGTCTAAAATCTCTTCTTGTCTTGTCACTTCTTTACAAATTTATTGTTTTTTGTTCAGATGTTATAGAAACCCCAAGTTTAAACCAACTCTTTGAGTTACTCATCACCAAATAGTCTCATGTATTTACTCAGAATACATGCATTTGTAAACTTCTGTTTTTCTCTTTTTAATTTTTGTCAGTCTAATTTGCAAGGCCTCAACCAATAAACCTCAGATGGGTAGAGGAAAAAGATTTTTCTCCTCCCTTACTAGGACATATATGTTACAGTAAGAGTGTAAAGAAAAATCAACTGGAGTCTGACCCTGAGATGACCTAGACACTGAAATTAGCAGACAAGAATTTTAAATCCCAAGGTTTAATGCTCAAGGACATAAAAGAAAATATAATCAATGAAGAAATAAGATAGCTCAGCAGAAAAATAGGAAATATGAAAAAATAATTAACATGGAAATTTTAGAACTCATAAAATAATATATGAAATAAAAAATTGATTGGATGGCCTTAACAGCAGATTGTAAATAATAGGAGGGTCAGTGAACTTAAACACAGATCATTACAAACTGTTTAAAATACAGAAAGATTTTTTTAAAAAAAGAAAGAAAAATCCAGTGATTTATGGAACAGTATTAAAAGGTCAACATACTTGTAATTGGAAACCCAAAAGGAGAAAAATTAGAGAATGGGGCAGGAAAAGAATATTTAAAGAAATGATGCCCTCAAATTTCCCAACTTTAGTGAAAGATAAATTTGCATACTGAAACGGCATATACCAAGCAAATTTAGGCACATCATAGTTAAATGGCTGGAGGGAAAAAAGAGAAAATCTTGAAAGTAACCAGAGAGAACAACACAGTACATATGGGGAAACAGTAATATGAATGATAGCTGACTTTGTATCAGAAATTGTAGAGACCAGAAGACAGTAGAAGGAAATATTTAAAGTGTGGGAAAAAAAATTGAACCCAGAACTCTGTATTTTGCAGAAATACCCTTTAAATATGAAAGCAATAACAGCAGCACTACTCATAATAGCCCAAAAGTAGGAAAAATCTCAAAGGTTCATTAACCGATAAGTGGAGAAATAAAATGTATATCTATACAATACAACATTATTTGGTGATAAAAATAAAGTACTGAGACATGCTACAAAATAGATAACTCTACAACATAAAGTAACTTAGGCTAAGTCAAAGAAGCCATTCACAAAATAACCCTTATTGTCTCATTCCATTTGTATTAAATATCCAAAATAGGATAATGAGACTGAAAGTAGATTAAGTATGTGGTAGAGAATAGGGATTAATTACAAATGTTTGTGGTGTACTTCTAAGTGTGAAAGTGAATGTGTTAGTCACTTAGTTGTGTCCGACTCTTGGGACCCCATGGACTGTAGCCCACCAGGCTCCTCTGTCCATGGAATTCTCCAGGCAAGAATACTGGAGTGGGTTCCCTTCTCCAGGGAATCTTCCCGACACAAGGATCGAACCCTGGTCTCCCACGTTGCAGGCAGGTTCACAGATTCTTTACCATCTGGGCCACCAGGGAAGCTTTTAGGAGAGGATGAAAATGTCCTAAAATTAGATTACAGTGATAGTCCATTGCATAACACTGTGAGCATATGAAAAAACATTGAACTGTTTACTTTAACTGGGCAAATTATATGATATGCTAATTATATCTCAATAAAGCTGTTAAGAAAAAGACTGAAGGCAATATAAAGACATTTTTAGATACAAGAAAAAAAAGATAACTTATGGTCAGCAGCCTGTTTTGTAAGAAAAATAAAAAGGAAGGTCTCCAGGCTCAGGGGAAATAACTAGATGGAGACAAATCTATAGAAAGGAATGATAACCTCTGGAAACAGTTAAAGAAACAGTGTCACTTAAATCTCCATTTAGAAAAATACATATGACTATTTAAACCAAAAACAAAAATACTGTATTGTGGAGCCTACAGACTTATGTAGATACATTACTTAGGATACTGACGGCATAAAGAATAGGGAAACAAGTGAAACAATATGGTTGGCAAGATTTCTGCATCTTATATGAAGTGAAAATTAGTCATGATCATATTAACTGTGAAGTTAAACCTGTATATATCCTTGGAGCAAAAACTAAAAATATAATACAGAGGTAGTTAAAAGGCTTATAAATTAAAATGAAATTCTACCTTCATGTCTAGTACTAGCCACAAGACTCATATTGTTGGTAGTCATGGGCTAAAGGACACACAAAAAAATATATAAGATATGTAATACTTGCAACACACCTCAACTATATTTAGACTGTGCATTAAGTACAAGTAAGTAATACATTTACTGTGTTAAGATGCTCTACACTACTGATAAATGAATGAAAAAAGGTTATTTAACAAAAGCTAAATTATAAAGTCTATGAAGCAAAGATGAACAAAGCCAAGGTCCTTCAAAAAATGGAGAATGGCTGTATATATATTAACATATCTAAAGAAAAAGCCTGTCAATCTGAGGAGCTGTTGGTCAGCAAGAGAAACCCAGGGGCAAAGAGCACAAGAGGCAAACTTCAGCAGTACTCATCTAAGCACTAATAGAGAAGTTATGGGCCAGACTTCAAGTATTACAGTCCTAGGTAAGATCATTCCTCTTATGGAAATGAATGCAACAGGCTAGTGACAAATCCAATTTATATAACTTTGTTTCCATTCTATATTCCCTAAACAATTCTCTAATTATAAACTTGACTTCCCATGTGTAACCGTCTACACAGAGAAAATACCTGACTCACATTAACTCAAGTCTGTGTTAATTACCACTCAAAAGTTAATAAACTGGAATGGTTATTTTAGTTATTAGTCTCTACAGGCCCAGTTTGTGTTCATGAGGGATGAGAACCCCCTCCCCCCGCCATGCTATGCATGGGGCTTCCCTGGTGGCTCAGAAGGTAAAGAATCTGCCTGCAATGCTGGGGACCTGGGTTCAATCTCTGGGTCGGGAAGTTCCCCTGGAGAAGGAAATGGCTATCCACTCCAGTATTCTTGTCTGGGAAATCCCATAGACAGAGGAGCTTGGTGGGCTACAGTCCATAGCATCACAAAGACTCAGACACGACAGAGTGACTAATACACACATACTACACTATGCATAATTAGGTTTGAAAGCATGGAGACCAAGAGAAGATCTCCAGGTTGTGAAAATATGGTTATATGGTTATACAGTATTTCATAAGGCTACTTATTTTATGGCCTAGGTGTACAAACTTTACTGAGTAGTTCATTTTCTTTTTAATTATAAGAGTTTGAAATTTAAATCTTCATATTATTAAAAAACTTAGTTTTGCTTTTTAACAGACGTGCTTGATTACATAAGACGGTGGGATAAAGAGATACTGCTGACAAAAGAGAACATTAGTGAAAGGTCAGGAAATCAGATATAGTCCTTGACATAAGCTACCCCTTACATGTAACAGAAGAGAGATTCATTCACAAAACTGGAAAATAGTGCCCAATTCTTGTTTATAATAATTTATTTTTACAGCAACTAGTGAATTGTTTTTTGGGCTCCAAAATCACTGCAGATGGTGACTGCAGCCATGAAATTAAAAGATGCTTACTCCTTGGAAGGAAAGTTATGACCAACCTAGATAGCAAATTCAAAAGCAGAGACATTACTTTGTCAACAAAGGTCTATCTAGTCAAGGCTATGGTTTTTCCTGTGGTCATGTATGGATGTGCGAGTTGGACTATGAAGAAGGCTGAGTGCCAAAGAATCGATGCTTTTGAACTGTGGTGTTGGAGAAGACTCTTGAGAGTCCCTTGGACTGCAAGGAGATCCAACCAGTCCATTCTGAAGGAGATCAGCCCTGGGATTTCTTTGGAAGGACTGATGCTGAAGCTGAAACTCCAGTACTTTGGCCACCTCATGAGAAGAGTTGACTCATTGGAAAAGACTGTGATGCTGGGAGGGATTGGGGGCAGGAGGAGAAGGGGATGACAGAGGATGAGATGGCTGGATGGCATCAATGACTCGATGGACGTGAGTCTGGGTGAACTCCGGGAGTTGGTGATGGACAAGGAGGCCTGGCGTGCTGCGATTCATGGTGTCGCAAAGAGTCAGACATGACTGAGCAACTGAACTGAACTGAGTGAATTGTTTACCTACATAATGATAGTATTAGATCTCAATATTACATTTGTTATTACTACATCTGCTTGTGCTGTCTTGGTAGAAATCAGATAAAATGGTTTTATCAGAATGAAGAATGAACAGGTCCTAGATCAAACCTCAATATTCCCAGTGAAATGTGTTAAAAGAATTGCATCATAAAGATCTATAAATATAAGATTTACACATTTTTTCTTGATGGCCATAATTAGCTCTATATTTTGAATTTCTATTTAACACATATTGGTTGAGATGCTTTGTAAAAAGGATGAGGCAGGTGTAAAATTGAGGAAATTAATTTAATGATATTTTTAAGGCTTCTTTTCATGGCCTTTCCCTCATTTGAGCCCTTCCCACTCTAACACTTTATTAGACAAAGAAAATTTTCTGAGATTTTTAGAAGCACTGGTTTGTTATTAACTTAATGAGAGAAGGAAATGTGTAAACTAAAAAGGGCAAAAAAAAAAACAACAATTCAATACATCTCTGTAGAAAATTGCAAATAACTTTTATTGTCAAATCCAATCTATTGTAAACATCTTCCTCACAGAATTTATTATATCTTAGCTTTGATTACTTGGTATTAAATATCCCTATTTTTCAGTGATAAGATTTCCAAATTCTTCTCTATCCTGGTTTTCCTCGTCAACATTTCACTGAGAAATTTTTTTTTCTTTTAGCATTTATTATATTCTAGGACTTATACTGGATGCAGGCAATTCAAAGACAAGTAAGAGGATGCACTTCCTCTAAGGGGCTCATTATTCTATTAGGGAGCAGCATATACAGAAGTCATTTAAGTGCCATAAAGAGTCATAAAGATGTCTAAAACATGTCTGAGTGTGTGAGAATATAATTACTAGCTGATATTTAGGGTAATCCTCAAACTGGTGGCTTAATACAAGAAAAGTGTTTTATTCACAGGCAGCCCTCTCCATCACTTAAATCTACTACCTTGAAAACGTGGCCTCCAAGGTCACTGAGGTAGGACAAAGACAGGCTGGAGTTTTTCAGGAAACAGTTGTCTGGAGCCAGATTTGGAAGTGGCCTGAATCCCTTCCCATAACACTCTGTCCCAGAACTCAATCTCAGGGATCCAACCTATCGACAAGTGGGGCTGGGAAATGTAGAAGACCCCAAAGGTATTTATTGAACACTAACAGGCTCTGCCACAGAGTGTAAATGGAGGCCAGTTAATTCTACTTGGAAAAGCTTTATAGAAAATATAATGCTTGAACTGGGTACCAGATCACTCTATCAGTTTTCCATCATACATGATGAGAAAACCAAGAGAATCAACTGAAAAAATATTATGAACAATAAAAGAATTTAGCAGAATAGCTGGGCCTCCATTCATTCAAAAGATAATTACTGAGCACTTGTTCTAGATCTATGGGAAACATCACTGAATAAAATAAAATAAAATAAAAATTCTTAAATTTTTAAATTAAAAAAACCATGGAGTTTATAATCGATCCTGGGGAGATAGTAAGTAATAAAGTAAACAAGGGCTTTCCTGGTGACTCAGTGATAAAGAATCTGCCTGCCAATGCAAGAGACACAGGTTTGATCCCTGATCTGGGAAGATCTTACATGCCATGGAGTAACCAAGCCTGTGTGCCACAACTAATCAGCCTGTGCTCTAGAGCCCAGGAGCCGCAACTACTGAGCCCGTGTGCCACAACTAGTGAAGTCCACGCATCCTAGAGCCTCTGCAACAAGAGAAGCCACTGCAACGAAAAGCCCATGCGCCACAAGTAGAGAGTAGCCCCTGCTCGCCACCACCAGAGAAAAGTCCGTGTAGTAATGAAGATCCAGCGCAATCAAAAATAAAATAAATAAAAATTATTTTAAAAATAAATAAAAAATCAGATAGCATGTTAGTGGATCATAAGAGATGTGGATAAAGGAAGAGTGGAAATGGGAGAAGAATAGGTTTCATTTTTTAAATAGTGGTCCAGAAGTTGACAGTGAAGAGATACATGATGTGAGGGAGTTAGCCATAAGGATATCTTGAGGAAGAGCATTCTATAACAGAAGGAAAAACCAAGACATTATCTTAAAGTCAGGAACTTTCTTGGCATTGGGGAACACCAAGGATGCCAGTGTGGCTGAAGCAGACTGAACAACAGGAGAGGAATAAGATATGAGGGTAGAAAAATACGACAGCCATTTAAGCCTCTGGTCTTTATGTGAGTGAAATGGAAAGTCATTGAAGAGTTTTAAATATAGGAGTAACATGATATTTATTAAGTTTACGTGTAAAATGATTTATATTTGCAGCAAAACATAAAATCTATAGGAAAAAACTAGAGAAATGTGCAAAATTTATATAAAATGTTTTATAAAACATTTATATTAAATGTTTTATAAAATGTGTCCACTCCTAAAGGACACAAAAGGGAATTTGAATAAGTAAGAAGATATGTATTATTCTTGGATAAAAAGACTCAGCACTATAAAAAAATTTTTTTCCTTACATGAATGTATCAATTTAATGCAATTAATAAAAAAAAAAAAACTGTCCTTATGTGAATGTATCAATTTAATGCAATTACCCACTCAAAAAATTCCACAGTCTTTCTTTCTGGACAGATAAATTAATTCTAAAAGTTCATATGAAAAAATTAAAAACCAAGGGTGGTTGGGGTGTGGTGATGCAAAACCTAGACTTACTATATATTAAATCTCACTATAAAGATCCAACAATTAAAAGAAGTTGCTACTGGTACATGAACAGGCCAAAGGAAAATGAGAGAAATTCCAGAAAGAATTCAAATACTTACATTTGAAACTTAGTATATAACAAAGCTGGCATTTCAAATCAGTAGAGGAATTCAAGCATTTAATAAATACTTACTGAGTACCTATTATGTTTCAGGCACAATTCCAGCAGTAAACATGAGTAAAAGTTCTTGTCCTTATGAGGATGACATTCTAATGGGAATTGTGACATTAAATCAATAATGTTGAGAGGACTGGGTAGTTATATTGAAGAAGATAAATCTGGACCATATACATACTCTAAGTAGAATAAATTTTTAACTTTTAAAAAAGAACCTGAAACAAACATGAGAAAATTCATTATAACCTTGGAGTAAGAAAGACTTTTCTAAGTATGACTCAAATTTGAAGTTTAAGAAAAAAACAAAAGACTGAAAATTTTGACTGCAGACAAATAAAAGAACTACTGCATGGAAAATTAAACACTGTAGGATAGAGAAAAAGACACATAATAAACTATAAATAATTATTTTAAATTAATATTATACATAAAAGGCTAACCTCCCCAATATAAGACAAGTTCTAGAAATAAAAAGTATCAATAACCCAATTTTTAAAAATAAGCAAATATGTGAACAAACGTTTATCAAAAAAGATAACTAGCATTTAAGCAATGAAAGATGTCTGACTTTACATATAATTAGGAAAATATAAATCAAAAGAACACTGAGATACTATGGTTTTAATCTGTCGTATTTGCAAAAATCCAGAAGTTTGACAACTCTGTTGTAATGGAAACAGTTACTCAAATACATTACTGGCGGGAGTTCAAAATAGTATTATAATCCCCATAGAGAACTATTTGGCGACACCTATTAAAATCACAAAAGTATGTATCTTCAACCCTGAAATCTTACCTCTAGGAATTTACTTTATAGATAAATGATTTCATACGTGTGCAGATTTATACACACAGTTATATACTTCAGCATTGTGTAAGCAGTAACATCCAATGATGAGTTCAAAGAGCTAAAGAATGAAGAGAAAATCAAACCCAAAGAAAGTGCAAAAAAGAAATAACGAGCAGATGTTAGCCAATGCTGCTGCTGCTGCTGCTGCTAAGTCGCTTCAGTTGTGTCCGACTCTGTGCGACCCCATAGACGGCAGCCCACCAGGCTCCCCCGTCCCTGGGATTCTCCAGGCAAGAACACTGGAGTGGGTTGCCATTTACTTGTGCTTAAATTTTTCATAACATCTTTGGGCAAGAGGAGTTTGATTTTCCAATTTCAAATGTGAGTCAAAGAAGTGAGGCAAATAATCCACAAGCATACAGCTTGTATGGGCAAAGACAGTCTCACAGCTATGCTGAAGTCTAGACCCTGTGTTCTTAAACAAAACTCAACACTGTCTGCTACGAAAATATGTTGTTACATTGTTGTTGTTATGTAGTCGCTAAGTCCTGTCCAATTCTTTTGCAACCCCAAGGACTGTATCCCACCAGGCTCCTCTGTCCATGGGATTTCCCAGGCAAGAACATATACTCTATGACTGTTCATTCCAGGCCCAGAAAGTTACCCTAAGAAAAAAACTGAAACGAGAACTTCACTCCATATATACAGAGCTGCTTATCCATTCCACAAATATTTGTTGATTGTTCACTATGTGTCAGGAAATATCCTTAAGTAATTTATAAGAAATAAATGCAGGCACTAACCTGGCAGAGGTGACAGGCAAGTGTCCCATTCCCAGGGCTTCTCCCTAGGTCCTGCCAGAACCAGTAGTCATGTGGAGCCCTCTCCCCAGGGGGGATGCCCCTTGACTGTCAGGCTCTGTTGGCCAGAGGGGAATGCGTTTCAAGCCTCACAGGTCTGAAACAACAGCAAGGCAGCTGAAGAGACAATAAAGATCCAGGGCAAAGTTAAACAATAAGGTTCATCTCCTACACAAGGCCTTCACACTCCTTCAAAATTGGGAGAGAGAGCTATCTTGCCTAATACATAGAAACAAATACAGAGTCAAGCAAAATGAGGAAACAGAGGAATATGTTCCAAATGAAAGAATAAGCTGAATTCCAGGAAGACAAAAAACAAAAAAACCTAAGTGAAATGGCATTTAAGTGAAAAGTCACTTAATGGCCTAAGTGAAAAGTCATTTACCTACTAAACAGTTAAAAGTAATAGTTATAAAGACACCAAACTTGGAAGAAGAAAGGATAAACACAGAGATAACTTCAACAAAGAAATAGAAAATATAAGAAAGTACCAAACAGAAGTCAGAGAGCTGAAGAATACAATAAATGAACTAAAAAAATACACTGCTGCTGCTGCGTCACTTCAGTCTTGTCAGACTCTGTGCGACCCCAAAGACGGCAGCCCACCAGGCTCCCCTGTCCCTGGGATTCTCCAGGCAAGAACACTGGAGTGGGTTGCCATTTCCTTCTCCAATGCATGAAAGTGAAAAGTGGAAGTGAAGTCACTCAGTGGTGTTCGACTCTTCCCGACCCCATGGACTGCAGCCTACCAGGCTCCTCCACCCATGGGATTTTCCAGACAAGAGTACTGGAGTGGGGTGCCATTGCCTTCTCCGAAAAAAAATACACTAGAGGGGTTCAACAGCAGACTAGATGAAGGAGAAAGAATCAGTGTTCTAGGGTATAGGACACTCTGTGCTGCTGCTGCTGCTAAGTCGCTTCAGTCGTATCCGACTCTGTGCGACCCCATAGATGGCAGCCCACCAGGCTTCTCCGCCCATGGGATTCTCCAGGCAAGAACACTGGAGTGGGATGCCATTTCCTTCTTCAATGCATGAAAGTGGAAAGTGAAAGTGAAGTCGCCCAGTCGTGTCCAACTCTTAGCGACCCCATGGACTGCAGCCTACCAGGCTCCTCCATCCATGGGATTTTCCAGGCAACAGAACTCACCAAAACAGAGCAGGGAAAAAAAAAAAAAAAGATTTTAAAAAGAGAAGACAGCTTAAAGGACCAATGGGACAGCATCAAATATAATAAAATTTACATTACAGGGGTCTCAGAAGGAGAAGAGCAAGAGAAAAAGGGGCAGAAAGCTTATTCAAAGAAACAATGACTGAAACTTCCCTAACTTAAGGACACAGACATTCACGCATATGAATGTCAAATCATTATGCTATACATCTGAAATGAATGGAATGTTGCATGTCAACCATGCTATGCTATGCTATGCTAAGTCACTTCAGTCGTGTCCAACTCTGTGCGACCCCATAGACGGCAGCCCACCAGGCTCCCCCATCCCTGGGATTCTCCAGGCAAGAACACTGGAGTGGGTTGACATTTCCTTCTTCAATGCATGAAAGTGAAAAGTGAAAGTGAAGTCACTCAGTCATGTCCGACTCTTAGCGACCCCATGGATTGCAGCCTAACAAGGCTCCTCCGTCCATGGGATTTTCCAAACAAGAGTACTGGAGTGGTGTGCCACTGCCTTCTCCAATGTCAACCATACTTCATTAGAAATGGCATCAAGAGATAAGGCAATTAAAAAAAAGCATTTATGAGATAATGTTAAATGGAAAAAGTTGACTACTATCTTTGATTTATCCTACATAAAAACAACTGGTCATGAGGCTCAGGCTAAGGGCTGAACTGATATGAAGTTATGTGATTTGGGATGGGGACTGAGGTAAATTACTAATTTAAAAGTTTCACTGGAAAAAAAAATCAATGAAATAGGAAACAAAAATGCAATTGAGAAAAATCAACAAAGCTTAAAACTGGTGTTAAAACAATAGTAAATAAACCTCTAGGAAAAAAAGAAAAAACACAAAACATTTATATCAGAAATTAAAAGGTGACCATCACTATAGATACAGACTTTTCAGATGTTTAAAAGGTAATAAGAGAATAACATTGCATAGGAACCTGGAATGTTAGGTCCATGAATCAAGGTGAATTCATGGACAGGAGATGGCAAGAGTGAACATTGACATTTTCGGAATCAGTGAACTAAAATGGATGGGAATGGGTGGATTTAATTCAGATGACCACTATATCTACTACTGTGGACAAGAATCCCTTAGAAGGAATGGTGAAGCCCTTTATAGTCAACAAGAGTCTGAAATGCAGTACTTGGTTGCAATCTCAAAAATGACAGAAATGATCTGTATTGGTTTCCAAGGCAAACCATTCAACATCACAGTATTCCAAGTCTATGCCCCAACCACTGATGCTGAAGAAAATGAAGCTGAATGATTCTATGAAGACCTACAAGACCTTCTAGAACTAACACCAACAAAGATGCCCTTTTCATCATAGAGGACTGGAATGCAAAAGTAGGAAGTCAAGAGATACCTAGAGTAAGAGTCTTGTTTGGCCTTGGAGCACAAAATAAAGCAGGGCAAAAGCTAACAGAATTTTGGCAGGAGAATGCATTGATGCATTGGTCATAGCAAATACCCTCTTCCAACAACACAAGAGGCGACTCTACACATGGACATCTCCAGGTGGTCAATACCAAAATCAAACTGATTACAGTCTTTGCAGCCAAAGATGGAAAAGCTCTATACAGTCAGCAAAAACAAGACCGGGAACTGACTGTGGCTCAGATCATGAACTCTTTATTATAAAATTCAGGCTCAAACTGAAGAAAGTAGGGAAAACCACTAGGCCATTCATACGACCTAAATCAAATCTCTTATGATTATACAGTAGAGGTGACGACTAGATTCAAGGGATTAGATCCGATAAGAGTGCCTGAAGAACTATGGACAGAGGTTTGTAACATTGTACAGGACGTGGTGACCAACACCATCCTCAAGAAAAAGAAATGCAGAGAGGCAAAGCGGTTGTCTGAGGAGGCCTTACAAATAGCTGAGAAAAGAAGAGAAGTGAAAGGTAAAGTAGAAAGGGAAAGATAAACCCAATTGAATGCAGAGTTCCAGAGAATAGAAAGGAGAAATAAGAAATCCTTTTTAAGTGAACAATGCAAAGAAACAGAGGAAAACAACAGAATGGGAAAGACCAGAGATCTCTTTAAGAAAATTGGAGATACAAAGGGAACATTTCATGCAAAGAGGGCACAATAAAGGACAAAAATAGCAAGGACTTAACAGAACAGAGAGATTAAGAAGAGGCGGCAGGAATACACAGAACTGTACAAAAAAGCTCTTAATGACCCAGATAACCACAGTGGTGTGATCACTCACCTAGAGCCAGACATCCTGGAGTGTGAGGTCAAGTGGGCCTTAGGAAATGTGGCTATGGACAAAGTTAGTGGAGCTGATGGAATTCCAGCTGAGCTAATAAAAATCCTAAAAGATGATGCTGTTAAAGTGCTGTACTCAATATGCAAGCAAATTTGGAAAACTCAGCAGTGGCCTCAGGACTGGAAAAGGTCAGCTTTTATTCCAATACCAAAGAAAGGCAATGCCAAAGAATGCTCAAACTACTGCACAATTGCACTCATTTCATGTGCTAGCAAGATTATGCTCTCTTTCAGGCTAGGCTTCAGCCCTATGTGAACCAAGAACTTCCAGATGTATAAGCTGGATTTAGAAAAGGCAGAGGAAACAGAGATCAAATTGCCAACATCCGTTGGATCATAGAAAAAGCAAGGGAATTCTAAAAAAACATCTACTTCTGTTTCATTGACTACGCTAAAGCCTTTTACTGTATGGATCACAACAAACTATGGAATATTTCTGAAGAGATGGGAATACCAGACCACCTTACCTGCCTCCTGAGAAATCTGTATGCAGGTCAAGAAGCAATAGTTAGAACTGGACATGGAAAAAAGGACTGGTTCAAAATTGGGAAAGGAGTATGTCAAGGCTATATACTGTCACCCTGCTTATTTAACTTATATGCAGAGTACATCATGCAAAATGCTGGGCTAGATGACTTCACAAGCTGGAATCAATATTGCCAGGAGAAATGATCAACAACCTCAGATATGCAGATGATACCACCCTAATGGCAGAAAGCAAAGAGGAACTAAAGAGCCTTTGATGAAGGTGAAAAAGGAGAGTGAAAAAGCTGGCTTAAAACTCAACATTCAAAAAATGAAGATCATGGGATTCGATCCCATCACTTCATGGCAAACAGATGGGAAAAAAGTAGAAACTGTCAGATTTCATTTTTGGGCTCCAAAATCACTATGGATGGTGACTGCAGCCACAAAATTAAAAGATACTTGCTCCTTGGAAGAAAAGCTAAGAGCAACTTAGTGCATTAAAAAGCAGAGACATCACTTTGCTGACAGTCTGTATAGTCAAAGCTATGGTTTTTCCAGTGGTCATGTATGGATGTGAGAGTTGGACCATAAAGGAGGCTGAGCACCAAAGAATTGATGATTTTGAACTGTGGTGTTGGAGAAGACTCTTGAGAGTGCCTTGGACAGCAAGGAGATCAAAGCAGTCAATCCTAAAGGAAATCAACCCTGAATATTCATTGGAAGGACTGATGCTGAAGCTGAAGCTCCGATACTTTGGCCACCTGATGTGACGAACTGACTCATTGGAAAAGACCCTGATGCTGGGAAAGATTGAGGGCAAGAGGAAAAGGGCATAACACATACACACTTTTGAACTGTGCTGGAGAAGACTCTTGAGAGTCCTTTGGACTGCAAGGAGTTCACACCAGTCAATTCTTGACTACTCACTGGAAGCACTGACGCTGAAGCTGAAGCTCCAATACTTTGGCCATGTGATGCCAAGAGCCAACTCATTGAAAAAGACTGATGCTGGGAACGATTGAAGGCAAAAGAAGAAGGAAGTGGCAGAGGGTGAAATTGTTAGATAGCATCACTGACTCAGTGGACATGAATTTGAGCAAATTCTGGAAGTTAGTGAAGGACAGAGAAGCCTGGCATTCTACAGTCCATAGGGTCACAAACAGTTGGACCCAATTTAGCAACTGAACAACAACAACAATATATACATTACTATATAGAAAATGCTGGGCAGTGCTTAGTCGCTCAGTTGTGTCTGACTCTGCAACCCCATGGACTGTAGTCTGCCAGACTCCTCAGTCCATGGGGATTCTCCAGGCAAGAATACTGGAGTGGGTTACCATGCCTTCCTCTGGGGCATCTTCCTGACCCAGGGATCGAACTCACGTCTCCCACATTGCAGGCAGATTCTTTACCAGCTGAGCTACCAGGGAAGCCCAAGAATACTGGAGTGGGTAGCCTATCCCTTCTCCAGGGGATCTTCCCACCCCAGGAATCAAACCGGGATCTCCTGCTCTGCAGGCAGATTCTTTACCAGCTGAGCTACCAGGGAAGCCCATATATAAAATAAATAAATATTAATAATGGCCTACTATATAGCACAGGGGCCTCCCAGGTGGCTCAGTGGGTAAAGAATCCGCCTGCAATGCAAGAGATGCAAGAGACTCTGGTTCGAACCTTGAGTCGGGAAGATTCCCTTGAAGAGGGCACAGCAACGCACTCCAGTATCCTTGCCTACAGAATCTCATGTACAGAGAGCCTCATGGGTTACAGTCCATAGGGTCACAAAGAGTAGGACACAACTGAAGTGACTGAGCGTGCATGTAGAGCCCAACGGAACTCTACTCAGTACTATGTAATGACCCATGTGGGAAATGAGTCTAAAAAAGTGGGGAAATATATATAATTGATTCACTGTGCTGTACAACAGAAAGTAACACAACATTGTAAATTAACTATACTCCAATTAAAAAAAAATAGGGTTTCCCTTGTGGCTCAGTTGGTAAAGAAACCGCCCACAGTACAGGAGACCTGGGTTCAATCCCTGGGTCTGGAAGATCCCCTAGAGAAGGAAAAGGCAACCTATTCCAGTATTCTTGCCTGGGGGGTTACAGTCCATGTGGTTGCAAGAGTTAGACAAGACTTAGTGACTATACCACCATCCATTAAAAAAATAACAATATTGAGCCACTGAATCAAAAAATAGTATATGTGACTCCAAACACATGCACACTGACACATCTGAAGCACAAGTTCCAAAACAATACTTACACTCATTATGTACTATTTATTCTAATATTTTTTTCTGTTCTTTTCGTTAATTTTAAGACATGTCAATGAAAATAAACAGAATGTAGGATGGAAAAATAAAACTCAATCATTCCAGTAAAGACAGAAAAGGTGAAGTTCAACTAACTGTATGTGTTTATAGACACACACTGGAAAATTGAAAGAAAAATGTATACGAGTCAAGTACCAAAACAGGAAGGCTAGTATAACACACTAATGTCAGTTAAATAGATTTTAAGACAAAAAATATTAGTGATGACGAAGGTCACTATATCATGATAAAAAAGGACACTTCATCAGAAGACCTGGAAGAGAAAATGGCAACCTACTCTAGTATTCTTGCCTGGAAAATCCCATGGACAGAGGAGCCTGGCAGGCTGCAGTCCATGGGGTCGCAAAGAGTTGGACATGACTACACACACACACACACACACACACCCCAGAAGACATAACCATTCTAAATTAATATATGCTTAATAACACTGCCTGAAATACATTCAGCAAAAATTAACAGAAATCATGGTATTAAAGATCCAAAATTAGT
Organism: Bubalus kerabau; assembly: GCF_029407905.1. Classification (NCBI taxonomy): domain Eukaryota; kingdom Metazoa; phylum Chordata; class Mammalia; order Artiodactyla; family Bovidae; genus Bubalus; species Bubalus kerabau. The sequence goes on from NC_073642.1 coordinate 31,886,922, forward strand.
GAGAAATTTGGACATAATCCTTTCAGTTCAGTTCAGTCGCTCAGTTGTGTCCAATTCTTTGCGACCCCATGAATCGCAGCATACCAGGCCTCCCTGTCCCCTTTAATTACTGATAAATCATGAAGATAAAATTATTAAGGATATGAGAGATTTGAACAGCACATTATAACAAGCCTGATCTAAAGTGTATACATAAATCTCGACATCTGTCAATTAAAGAATCCACAATCTTCTTTTGCAGACACAGACCATTTAAAATTCTGTACATGAATCAGGCTCCAGAGCAAATCTCAACACTAACAAACTCATACCATGTAGTCCTCAACTTTAAAATATTAGCTTAAAAAAGGAAGATCACTGTGCTAAATAAGCAAATAAAGAAACTACATAAGAAAAACCAGGGGATGCTGGTTTGAAAGTCCAAATAAGAAGAAAAAAAAAAAAGAGAGAGAGACAGAAGAAAAATTTGGCAAAACTAATACAGTTATGTAAAGTTTAAAAATAAAATAAAATTAAAAAAAAATAAAATAAAATATGGAAGGTTAAAAAAAAAAAAAGAAAGAGTAAATTAAATTTGTAAAGCCTATTTGTTTATTGCCATTGTAGTATTTCTAAGTATTTTATTAATTTACTTATATATTTCACACAATAAAAATATACTGACCACTGATTCAGAGATGAATCAACAATTATTTAAACTGTCATCTACCATGGGCAAGGCAATTTCCTAAATGGTAAGAATGATGGGGGATATTTATTGTAGAATAAAGAAAGTGAGTACATATGTGATACAAAATATAAGGCAATAAATTCCACACATTTCTCTGTACAGAGAGGAGCAGATTAATTTTGATTTGTGATGAGGTGAGTGATTAGGAAGGAAGCAACCTTGAAATATAAGTAGGATTTGAATATGCACATGCATTTGTACTCGGTCGCAAGTCAAGTTCCACACTTTGTGACTCTATGAACTGTAGTCTGCCAGGCTCCTCTGTCCATGGGACTTCCCAGGCAAGTATTCTGGAGTGAGATGCCAGCAGACAGGAAGAAAAGGAAGGGTGAGAAAATGCAAAATGTGTCTAACATAAATAGTAAATTGTTCTAGGTAGAACTCAGACCAAGGAAGAATAGAAGATCACAAAGGTGGTTTGGGGGCAAACAGTAGATGTTTCTAAAAGCTATGGCAAAAGGTGAAACTTCATTGTATCTGTGGCAGATGGGTAGGTATGAAGGTTGTCACTGAAGTTTTATTTTAGCAGAAGCAGTGATGAGAATTAGGGTCCAAGAAAATTGGCTAGGAAACCATTTCTATAGACAAATCAGGGATTAAGAAGGTATGAGCTTCTTAATGATTGTAAGAATGATTACAATGATTGTAAGAACACAGAGGGCTAGAAAGATGAAAGACCTACAGCAAAGGCAGAATTTTGACCTGACAACCAGACAAGGCTTCAATGACAGTTAAAGATGAATCAGTGAATAACAAGGTGGTCGGATTGTCAGAAATAGGGAATGCAGGAAACAGAATGAGTTGGGATGGGAAATGAGTTTGCCTTTACATATAGGCAATATAGCCTATAGGACTGTATCAGAAAAATGGTCCTAAAATTATTAGAAGGCAATTATTTTTACAAAATATGATTTTAAACTTACCTGCCATTCAGTTTCACTGAACCCTTAGTCACTATATTTCTTCCTTTTTTCTCAAGGTCCCTTTTGTTCCTCCTGACTTCACCTTCTTCCAGTATGTTTAATAACTCCAGGATATACCTTGTACACTGTGCAGCAAGTGCTAATCTCAAAGAATCTCCTGTGATCACGCAACATGGTGACCTTGCTTCCTTCCTAGCCATTATGAATCGTGGGGCATGGTTTCAACTTCTCCTCAATTACTACCACTATTAAAGTCTGAAATTAGGAAGAAATCAGATAGATTCTTAAGCCTGGCATGAGTTCCCAGCAAAGCAGCCCATTCTCTTTCATTAGTCACTCTTTGAAAATAAACTAAAAATGCATCTACATAAAATGCAAAAGTAGAGTGACAACCTAAGTGCTATGGGCTAAACAGCTGTGTCCCCCCCAAAAATATGTTGAATTTCATAACCCCAATATAATAGTATTAGGAGGTAGAGGCTTTGGGAGGTGATTAAGTCATGAGGATGGAAACCCTCATGAATGGGATTAGCAACCTTATAAAAGAAGCTCTAGTGAACTCTCTCTTCCTGCCATGCATGGCATAATCTTCCATAATTTTCTGAATATGTTTTATAACCCTTTAAAAAGCAAAAAAATAAACTTAAGTCAAGGGTCAAACAAAAAACAATCTGGCCTGTGGTTTGTAATTTGCTTACACCTAGAGGAAGGTCCTCCTCATTCTATCATATGTTGTCTCTGCAGTCTGATAGCTGGCTCCTTACCAGCTCTTCCTGACAATAAATCTGCCAGTTAAAAGCTCTACCCAGGTACATCTGCAAACCAGGAAGCAGCCAGGCTGGCACCCTGATCTCAGACTTCTGGCCTTTAGAACTATGAGAAATAAATTTTTGTTTTTCATAAGCCACTCAGTCTATGGTATTTTGCTATAGTAGCCTGAACTAAAACACTAGATTTCTTCCCATTTCAATAACTTTCCATATTTCAATACTCTTTAACTCTTTCTTTCCACTTACTCAGTGCAATATAACAGACAGTATACAGTCAATTTTTCATTTTCTCCTTATTTTTCTATTTCCTTAGGTCTCCTCTCCACCTTTTCTCTAAGGTTTTTCTGAGAATGAAACATGGAAATGTAAATAAAGAATATGGTCAGTAAAGAAATTTGAGGGGATAATGGAAATATTCCATATTTCGTTGTGGTGGTGGTTTCACAGGTATAAACATTAGTCAAAATTCATCAGTTATGCACTTACATGGATGTTGTTTATCATACATAAATTATATTTCAGTAAATAGATTTAAAATGTAATCTAATGTAAAGCATCTGGAGGGTGAGAAATAATTGCTAATCTGTTCCTTTATCCCCTTATTTTTTCACCTAAGAGGAAGAAAATATCTATTTTTAAAAATAGTCACTATTCCTTCCATGAAAACTTCTAAAAACTTCCTGAGATAATTATAAGGTTATTTCTCTGTCTCTCCTCCTCCACACTAAATCCCAACAATCTTCTCTTTTTCTGAAAATTTCACTTTCCTATTCCTTTATTTAATATGGTCTTAAATCTAGATTCTATCTCTCTCATTTCAGTTAAATAACAAAAACAGAGTAATTGACACACATGCTACAAAATATCTTTGGATGTCAGCTCTGCTAAAACCTATGAACACTGCTGGTAGTACCATGTTGTTAGTTCACATATTAAAAGAGGTTTATTGTAACCCCCTTTAATCCTATTCAACTTAACTCACATGAAGTCAGCTATACAAGTACTGTTTTGAAGTCTTTTATTAATCACTGGCTATAACTATACTCCCAAAGTGAATCATATTCTTTTAAAACAATAAAAACTAAGATCCTTTCTTTTCAAAATTTGCTCCCACTGTTAGAAAAACTTAACTCTTCATTTTAAATTTAATATATCAAATGAAGTCTTGGTACCAACACAGTTATCATGTACTTATATATTCTAAATCAAAGCAAAATATCTCATGGTGTGTTTTCTTACATTAGTGAATTCTCTAGCTGTTTTGCCAGAATGTTAAGTATAGACTGTCTTCCCTAATTTGCTAAAATTGTAGAGAGTTTACTAAAATGGATTATTAAAAAATACTAACAGACTTGAAACTACCACTACAAATTTTCAAAATAAATGCTTTTGAGATGATTTGCCACTTTGCTTTGTTTTTTTTAAACCATAATTCTTTTTCACTTCTTTAAGAAGTGATAAATATTGAATAAAGAATGTGAGATGAAAATGGGTAAGGAACACTTCATATTTATATAGATAAATATTTATCTGTAAATATTTATATAGATATGAAGTGTTCCTTACCCTTTTTCATTTCACATTCTTTATTCAATATTTATCACTTCTTAAAGAAGTGAGTAGATAATGAAAAATAAAATTACCCTCTCCCCCAGCCCATTTTACTCACCTACAAAACGGGCTGGGAATAGTAGGTATCACATAACAAAGTCCTCCATTCAAGCAGAATGACCTGTGACTAGGACCACAGGGCTCTTCGTGATCTAAAACATATACATAAATAAAAGACAAATTATAGTTTTTCTAATAAAATAAGGAAAAGGACTAAATATCTTAGATTGAAGTAGTAATTCTAAAAATTAGAATAAAGAATTGTTTCTTAAAATGAAGGACTTAGTCTTATTCCTTATTTGATAAGCAGGGACTTCTATCTCTTTGAGGGAAATAAATTAATCTGTCTTAAGGATATGGCCATTAATTACAATGGAGTTTAAAACTATTGCAAACATAGGGACTCTCTATAATATATTAAGGGCTTCCCTGGTGGCTCAGTGGTGAAGAATCTATCCGCTAACACAGGAGTCGCGGGTTATCCTGAGTTAGGAAGATTCCCTGGAGAAAAAAAACGGCAACCCACTCTAGTATTGTTGCCTAGGAAATTCCATGGACAGAGAAGCTGGGTGGGCTACAGTCCATGGGTTCAGGAAAGAGTTGGACACAACTTAGCTACTAAACGATATAATAGATTAAAAGGAGAAGACCAGTATCTTAAAATAAATAGTGGCTTTTCTCATTCAGTACAGCTTCGCTTAGAGTTCTGTCCCAATAGTATATTTAGTTTCCTATCTTTCCTTTAAGGTTTTTCGGACACATTAAAGCCTGAAATTGCTGTGGGAAAATATTTTAAATTATTAAATAAATTCTGATGTTCAAAATCATCTTTTAAGTATTTCTATATATGACAATTCTAACATCAAAAAACAAAAATATCTTATTAGGTTTTGATTTGCAAGGGGACATTAGGTAATAGCTAGTAACTATAAAGACATACTTCAAGTCCTCAGTAAAACTGAAAACAGTAATACCACCATATGGGATACAGCAAAAAACTTTGGAATATTAAGAAAATAAATTTCCGTGTCTCTCTTCCTTTTTCTCCTCTTTCTCCCTCCTTTCTTCCTTCCTTATCTTTGACCTTTCTGTTATGCTTCTTTCTCTGCCTTCCCTTTCTTTCTTGGTACCTATCCCTTCCTTCCAGACTCTACCTCCTCACTCACTCTTTGAAAAAAAATCCCCCCAAAACCATTACACAGAAAAATTTAGAAATAAACACAGGAGATATGTTATAACATTATATGTTATATAACACATATGTATATGTATAACATATATGTATAACATATATATGTATGTATAACATGTTATAATGTTATATAACATTATATGTTACAACATTATAACATATCTCCTGTGTGTATTATATATACTATATACTTTAAATATGTCTTTATAGTTACTCATTGAGTTATACTACTATAGACTACTATTTATGATTAGAAAAGTCAATTGCTGAATGCTTTATCTTTTGATCCTGAAGGGGGAATTATTTAATACATTGCTTTAAAATTGAACTTTGTTGGTTCCTGATCGCTTCTGTGCAGAAAGTGATGTAGAATCTTATGTGAAGAAGAAAATGGCATTGTTCCAATTTGGCATTTTAAAAACTAGCGCACTAATTTAAAAAAAGTTATTTAGTATTTATTTGCCACTAAGATATTAATATCCTTAAGATATAATTACTATTGAACCAGATGTCTTCACTGTCAGAATTTGAACTTTGCTTTTATTTTAAATTGTTTCACCCTCACATTACAATTATAAAAGTATAAAAATGTAAAGAGGAAAACAGAACTTACAAAGAATTTAAGTGGAAAAAAGGAAAGTAAACCAACCAGAACTAATCTTCTAATTTTTTTCTTTTTTATACAATGTTATGCTTCTTTACTGAAGGAAATCAGTCCCGAATATTCATTGGAAGGACTGATGATGAAGCTGAAACTCCAATACTTTGGCCACCTGATGCAAAGAACTGACTCATTGGAAAAGACTCTGATGCTGGGAAAGATTTAAGGCAGGAGGAGAAGGTGACGACAGAGGATGAGATGGTTGGATGTCACTGACATAATGAACATGAGTTTGAGTCAACTCGGAGTTGGCGATGGACAGGGAAGCCTGGTGTGCTACAGTCCATGGGGTCGCAAAGAGTCGGACACGACTGAATAAATGAACTGAACTGAACTGAAGCTTCTTTACAACAAGACAACTTTTTTCTTTTTTTCAAAACAACTTTTTATAAGATAATTCTAACAATTTTCCAGGAATAATCTGGCTAACAAATAAAATCCCAGTTGACATTACATTACGTTAGAATCATGGACATCATCACATATGGTTTTCCATTGAGGGTGGAGTGTCAACTTTACACAGAATGATTTCTGTAGCTGAAATTAATGTCCTTGTTTTTAATAGCATCACAACCAGTTATGACTCAACATCTGGGATTTTATCAGTAAGGAATACTCATCTAACCTGAATCACTATCTTTGAATCTATTTGTATTCTGATTTCATTTACTTATTTGTAAAGCTGATAGCAGATTTACAGTACACCAGAATTAGTTTGTAAAAAGCAATAAAATGTAGGTCTAAAACTACAGGTCTAAATAAAATAGTTCCATGTTATAAAGCAAGGTCTTTCAAAACCAAGGTATTTCACATTTCTAGGATAATTTTAGATGGAAAAAATACAGTCTTGTGTTGATATACATTTCTTTTTTGTTTCTATTTCTATGATATAAATTTTTTGACACACATTGACAAAAGTATAAACTTCCAAGAAATTACCTGTTGTCATCTTAACTTCTAAATAGTTTCATTCTTGGCTGAAAGTTTAGGGTTGAAAAACAGCACCTAAAATTAATAATTCAGGAAAAATTATCCTCTTTTGATAGCATTACAAAATTTCAAATATCATAACAATAATATTCTTTTAAATGATGAAAATAATTAAGCATTTATAGGCTAGGGACAAAATTCTTTGGTTAGAACATCTATATTTTTAGATACTTATATATCAATAAAAAAGTCTGAACAGGTAAAACTAAAGATCAATAAATAGTATAAATGCACTAGATACAAATCACCGCCTAAGTAATATAATGCAATCTTAAATCTCTCTCTAAAGAAAAGTCTAATGTTTTACTTTTAATGAAAGTGAAACTCGCTCAGTTGTGTCCGACTCTTTGTGACCCCATGGACTATACAGTCCATGCAATTCTCCAGGTGAGATTACTGGAGTGGGCCATGTCCTCCACCAGGGGATCTTCCCAAACCAGGGATCAAACCCAGGTCTCCCACATTGCAGACAGTATCTTTACCGGCTGAGCCACAAGGGAAGCCCAAGAATACTGGAGTGGGTAGCCTATCCCTTCTCCAGCAGATCTTCCCAACCCAGGAATCAAACAGGGGTCTCCTGCATTGCAGGCAGATTCTTTACCAACTGAGTTATCAGGGAAGCCCAATAAACAACGTTAATTTAGTAGTATACTATGTGAGTTTCTATATGAAAAATATGAGTCAATAAGTAAAAATGAATGACTTGAAATTGACATTTTAACTTTCTCATAAAGCCTATTTCTAATTTGACTTTTCAAAAGAACAACTTTCAATTTTTCAGTTTATTAAAAATGACCAAAAGGTTTGCATTTCCACAGAACCTTTAAATTTTTTATAAAAGTACTTTTAAATTTACTGTAGATTACATATTACATTTACCAATCTACATGTGCCTTTCTTTTGAAAAATATCTGGCATCTGGCAAAACAAAGGAGTTATGTATGAAGTTATCTGCTTTAACAGAAACAAAGGAATTCCAAAAGACATTTGCAAAGATGATAGATTTATACTTACATTATGATTATATGCTCTCAATTTCATTTTATAAAAGAGACTTAACTTACTCCTGACTTAAGGAGAAAAACTTTTGTAACATAAATCTCAATCAACAACTTCCTATTAACACAGGTGTAATAAGCAAGATCTTCTTTCAAAGCAAGTCACTCTTAAACAGACAAGCATTGAGAGAGAGAAAGACAGAAATTAAACCTATTTAATTTGAAATAATCACTGGCTCATTGTATGAGTTTCTTTTTCTAAAGAAACAGGCTTACCTCAATAAAAACTTATATTCAAACAAACAATAAATTTTGTTGGATATGCAGCATTTCAAAAGTTTCTGACTAATGAAATCTGCAGCAGCTGTGCCTTGCCCTTTATAATCCGTCAAAAATCTGATTTATATGGCTGCAGTGTGCAGTGTGGGTGCGATTGAGAAAGACCAAGGTGTGCACAGAGGTCAGGCACCAGCCAAGGGAACCAGCCCTTTCAGTCCACATGTTCAGAGTTACAAATGGAGCAGAATTTTATTTAGAAAATAAGTTGTTCTAAGCTGCCTTCTCAAATCACTTTCCAATATTTTCAAGTGATTAAGTAAATCATATTCATTTGGCTCCTAACTTATCTTTGTATGGCTGAATAATTCCATCGTGTTGTATAACTTTGTGAAGAAAAGGAATTTTAACATGGAGTTAGTGGACAAGTATTCCACGGATTTTTTTTTTTTTTTTGCCTGACCCAAACAATTTATTTTTAGCATAAACATATAACCTCAATACGAGATGTCTAACTAAAGCAAGCACCACCAACAAGACCAAGACGGCATCTCCTCTTCTAAAGTTTAGGTTTTGCCCAGAATTCTTGATATAGGGAATAGCCTATACCAAGAGTCATTGCTCCCACAACAAAGCCTTGAGCTGCCACACGCGCAGATCAGGTGAACAGACATTTTAGTATTTCCCCTGCTCTTCAATCTATATAATCCATATGCAACAATTGCTGCAAAACCTGCCATTCCAATGGGGACAAATGGTGCCTCTCTAGCTTTTTGGATAAGTTTAGATCCCTGATCTTCATCATATGAAGAAAGAGAAACATCTGTGTCACTTGACAAAGTGATTGAAGAATCTTCAGACAATTACAAGATGTTTCAGGTTCCTACCAGCTTCTGACTCCACTCCCGCATCCGCCCTCCAAGGATTTTTTTTTTAATTAATTATTTTAATTGGAGGCTAATTACTTTAAAATATTGTGGTTGTTTTTGCCATACATTGACATGAATCAGCCACGGGTGTACATGTGTCCCTGAGTCCCAAAGCCCCCTCCCACCTCCCTCCCTATCCCATCCCTCTGGATTGTCCCAGTGTACTGGCTCTGAGTGCCCTGTTTCATGCATCTAACTTGGACTGGTGATCTAACTTATGAATGACAGTATACATGTTTCAATGCTATTCTCTCAAATCATCCTACCCTCACCTTCTCCCAGAGTCCAAAAGTCTGTTCTTTTTATCTGTGTCTCTTTTGTTGTCTCATATATAGGGTCAGTGTTACCATCTTTCTAAATTCCATATATATGCATTAATATACTGTACTGGTGTTTTTCTTTCTGACTTACTTCACTCTGTATAATAGGCTCCAATTTCATCCATCTTATTAGAACTGACTCAAATGTGTTCTTTTTAATAGCTGAGTAATATTCCATGCCCATAGGGTTTTTTTAAAAAGGAATTTCCTTACAAAATATAAAACATTAACATAAATAATGATTTGAAGTACTGAGAAAATTTAAAGAAGGCAACAGTTACAATACAGCATACATACAATACCATGTTCAGTTTGAAGTGAATATAAGCACTGAGCCTGACTCATACTGATGGCAATATAACTATCTGCAAACTATAACAAAGCTGTAGTATATGCATTAAGGAAAGTGATAGGGTTTAAAATCATAAATAACTTAATAAAGTAAAGCATAATTTTGTTTAAAATTGAAGTACAGAGTTCTTTAGCAAGTAACTACCATGCCAACCATTCATATGGTTTTCTTTTCTAAAACAACTCAGACATGAACTTGTTTGATATAAAATGTAGAAACGAGTACATTTGCTCTTTTAAGAAAATATTTAAATAAATTCATAATCCATATTCTGAAAAAAACTCTTTACATTACTAAATACTATCTCCCTCATTCAAAGGTAACTTTTACATATTACAATCTTATAAACACACACATGCAAACATATATATACACATATATAAAATTTTGTTAGCTTACACTGTTTGGATTTTAAAATGACATTTTTATGAAAAATCAGTAAATTTGATTTGAACTATTGAAATATATTTCTGTCCACCAACATGAAAATGACTACTAAACTGTATGTGAGAGATAATAATCTATGAGTTCATTCAGGATATTCAAGATGCCATTTATTAAGAGACTTATCATGGCAGTTGGTTTGGTATTAATAATTTTTTACACAATACAAATAAATTTAATGTTTGAGGCTACATGATTCTAAAGAAGAAGACTTAACATTTTTCAAGTTAACTTTCATTCTAAATAAAAGCCATGATCTTCAAAAATAATTTGTTCATGCATCTATCGATAAATATGTGGTAAGTGACCTGCTATCATTAACAAATGATAGAAATATAAACAATAGTAAGTAATTACAGAAATGTTTTAGGCTGACAATGCATCTCAACCTACTATATTTTCACAGACTCCTATTTATGTCACCATATTAACACACACAGAAACAAAGCTTAACTATTAAGGAGAATCAGAGAAAGATTCTAAGAGGGAGTTTTATTTGTGCTGAGCCTTGAAGAACAAGTAAGGGTTTATTGTTTTCTGATAGAGGTAACAGCATGCTCAAAGGCACAGAAGAAAGAAAATCCTAATGTGTTCAGATAACAGCAGGTAGATTATAGGTCATGATGCATTCAGGGTGTGTATGTGGCTTTATAAGAGGAGACGATGGTGAGGGACGATGGCAAGAACAAGCCTTGTAAAACAAGCAGGGTTTAGACAGTGGACTTTATCTAAAGGGCAATGGGGCTCCTTGGAAAGGTTTTTAGCAAAGAAGTGGCATGACCACACCTACATTTTAGAAAATTCATTTTGATAATGGTGTAGAAAAATAGACTACAATCTGCAGAGGAACTGCTATCAGAGAAAACCATTTGGAGGCCATTTTAATAATCAAAAATAGTGAAGAAATAAAGTAATGGGAATGAGCATAAAGGAGAGAATTAAAGATATACTTAATAGGTACACTCCCAGAATGGGATAGCAGGGTACAAAAGGAAAAATCAAAGCTAACCTTCAAGTACACATTGTGCTGTGCTCAGTCATGTCCCACTCTTTGCGACCCCACGGGCTGCAGCCTGCCAGGCTCCTCTGTCCATGGGGATTCTCCAGGCAAGAATACTGGAGTGGGTTGCCATGCCCTCCTCCAGGCAAGTACCCATTAGGGAAACGTATATGAAAACCACAAAGAGATGGGACCTCCCTGGTGGTCCAGTTGATAAGAATCTGTATTCTAATGCAGTGGACACAGGTTCAATCACCAGTCAGGGAACTAAGATCCCACGTGTCAGGAAGCAACTAAGCCTGCATGTGGCAACTACAGAGCCCACGTACTCCAGAGCCGGCACACGTCCCAACTAGAGAGAAGCTCCTCTGCTGCAACAGAAGCTCCCACATGCCACAACAGCCAAAAATAAATAAATAAAAGTATTTTTAAAAATCTACAATGAGGTACCATTTCACACCCTACTAGAATATCTATAAGAAAAATGGCAAACAATAACAAAGAGAAACTAGACCTCTCATTGCTAGTGGAACTATAAAATTGCACATTTTAGAAAATAATTCAATACCTTCCTAAAAAGTTAAAATATAAAATTTCCATGCGTGCATACTAAGTTGCTTCAGTCATGTCCAGTTCTGTACGACCCCATGGCCTGTAGCCCGCCAGGCTCCTCTGTTGATGGGATTCTCCAGGCAAGAATAATGGAGTGGGTTGCCATACCCTCCTCCAGGGAATCTTCCTGACTCAGAGACTGAACCTGAGTCTCTTATGTCTCCTGCATTGGCAGTCAGGGTCTTTAGCACTAGTGCCACCTGGGAAGCCCAAATTTGTCATAAATGAATCCAAGAGATATGGAAATATGGATCTACACAAAGACAGGACTGTAATGTTTAGAACGTTATTCATAATGCCCCAGACTAGAAAACAACTCAAATGTCCATCAACTGATAAACAGATAAACAAAATATGGTACAGCCTTACAGTGGAATACAACTCAGCAGTAAAAAGGGATGGTGTGTTGCCACATGAATTTCAAAAACATGCTAAGTGACAGAAGCCAGTTACAAAAACCACATATTGTATGATTTCATTTATGTGAAATCTTCCAGTTCAGTTCAGTTCAGTCACTCAGTCATGTCCGACTCTTTGAGATCCCATGAATCACAGTACGCCAGGCCTCCCTGTCCATCACCAACTCCTGGAGTTCACTCAAACTCATGTCCATCGAGTCAGCGATGCCATCCAGCCATCTCATCCTCTGTCGTCCCCTTCTCCTCCTGCCCCCAATCCCTCCCAGCATCAAGGTCTTTTCCAATGAATCAACACTTTGCATGAGGTGGCCAAAGTACTGGAGTTTCAGCTTCAGCATCAGTCCTTCCAATGAACACCCAGGACTGATCTCCTTTAGAATGGACTGGTTGGATCTCCTTGCAGTCCAAGGGACTCTCAAGAGTCTTCTCCAACACCACAGTTCAAAAGCATCAATTCTTCGGCACTCAGCCTTCTTCACAGTCCAACTCTCACATCCATACATGACCACAGGAAAAACCATAGCCTTGACTAGACGGACCTTTGTTGGCAAAGTAATGTCTCTGCTTTTCAATATGCTATCTAGGTTGGTCATAACTTTCCTTCCAAGGAGTAAGCGTCTTTTAATTTCATGGCTGCAGTCACCATCTGCAGTGATCTTGGAGCCCAGGAAAATAAAGTCTGACACTGTTTCCACTGTTTCCCCATATATTTCCCATGAAGTGATGGGACCGGATGCCATGATCTTCGTTTTCTGAATGTTGAGCTTTAAGCCAACTTCTTCACTCTCCACTTTCACCTTCATCAAGAGGCTTTTCAGTTCCTCTTCACTTTCTGCCATAAGGATGGTGTCATCTGCATATTTGAGGTTATTGATATTTCTCCTGGTAACCTTGATCCCAGTTTGTGTTTCTTCCAGTCCAGCGTTTCTCATGATGTACTCTGCATATAAGTTAAATAAGCAGGGTGACAATATACAGCCTTGACGTACTCCTTTTCCTATTTGGAGCCAGTCTGTTGTTCCATGTCCAGTTCTAACTGTTGCTTCCTGACCTGCATATAAGTTTCTCAAGAGGCAGGTCAGGTGGTCTGGTATGCCCATCTCTTTCAGAATTTTCCACAGTTTGTTGTGATCACACAGTCAAAGGCTTTGGCATAGTTAATAAAGCAGAAATAGATGTTTTTCTGGAACTCTTGCTTTTTCCACGATCCAGCAGATGTTGGCAATTTGATCTCTGGTTCCTCTGCCATTTCTAAAACCACCTTGAACATCTGGAAGTTCACAGTTCACGTGATGCTGAAGCCTGGCTTGGAGAATTTTGAGCATTACTTTACTAGTGTGTGAGATGAGTGCAATTGTGCAGTAGTTTGAGCATTCTTTGGCATTGCCTTTCTTTGGGATTGGAATGAAAACTGACCTTTTCCAGTCCTGTGGCCACTGCTGAGTTTTCCAAATTTGCTGGCATATTGAGTGTAGCACTTTCACAGCGTCATCTTTCAGGATTTGAAATAGCTCAACTGGAATTCCATCACCTCCACTAGCTTTGTTCGTAGTGATGCTTCCTAAGGCCCATTTGACTTCACATTCCAGGATGTCTGGCTCTAGGTCAGTGATCACACCATCATGATTATCTTGATCATGACGCTATTTTTTATACAGTTCTTCTGTGTATTCTTGCCACCTCTTCTTAATACCATCTGCTTCTGTTAGGACCATACCATTTCTGTCCTTTATCGAGCCCATCTTTGCACGAAATGTTCCCTTGGTATCTCTAATTTTCTTGAAGAGATCCCTAGTCTTTCCCATTCTGTTGTTTTCCTCTATTTCTTTGCATTGATTGCTGAAGAAGGCTTTCTTATCTCTTCTTGCTATTCTTTGGAACTCTGCATTCAGATGTTTATATCTTTCCTTTTCTCCTTTGCTTTTCACTTCTCTTCTTTTCACAGCTGTTTGTAAGGCCTCCCCAGACAGCCATTTTGCTTTTTTGCATTTCTTTTCCATGGGGATGGTCTTGATCCCTGTCTCCTGTACAATGTCACGAACCTCTGTCCACAGTTCATCAGGCACTCTGTCTATCAGATCTAGTCCCTTACATCTATTTCTCACTTCAACTGTATAATCATAAGGGATTTGATTTAGGTCATACCTGAATGGTCTAGTGGTTTCCCCTAGTTTCTTCAATTTAAGTCTGAATTTGGCAATAAGGAGTTCATGATCTGAGCCACAGTCAGCTCCCGGTCTTGTTTTTGCTGACTGTATAGAGCTTCTCCATCTTCGGCTGCAAAGAATATAATCAATCTGATTTCGGTGTTGACCATCTGGTGATGTCCATGTGTAGAGTCTTCTCTTGTGTTGTTGGAAGAGGGTGTTTGCTATGACCAGTGCGTTCTCTTGGCAAAAGTCTATTAGCCTTTGCCCTGCTTCGTTCCGTACTCCAAGGCCAAATCTGCCTGTTACTCCACGTATTTCTTGACTTCCTACTTTTGCATTCCAGTCCCCTATAATGAAAAGGATATCTTTTTTGGGTGTTAGTTATAGAAGGTCTTGTAGGTCTTCATAGAACCATTCAACTTCAGCTTCTTTAGCATTACTGGTTAGGGCATAGGCTTGGATTACCATGATATTGAATGGTTTGCCTTGGAAATGAACAGAGATTGCATACAAGTACCATATTTCAGACTCTCTTGTTGACCATGATGGCTACTCCATTTCTTCTAAGGGATTCCTGCCTACAGTAGTAGGTATATGGTCTACTACTGTGTAGTAGTAGAAATTAACCATTCCAGTCCATTTTAGTTCACCAATTCCTTTAGAATGTCGACATTCACTCTTGCCATCTCCTGTTTGACCACTTCCAATTTGCCTTGATTCATGGACCTGACATTCCAGGTTCCTATGCAATATTGCTCTTTACAGCATCGGACCTTCTTCTATCACCAGTCACATCCACAACTGGGTATTGTTTTTGCTTTAGCTCCATCCCTTCATTCTTTCTGGAGTTATTTCTCCACTGATCTCCAGTAGCATATTGGGCTCCTACCAACTCAGGGAGTTCCCTTTCAGTATCCTATCATTTTGCCTTTTCATACTGTTCATGGGGTTCTGAAGGCAAGAATACTGAAGTGGTTTGCTATTCCCTTCTCCAGTGGACCACATTCTGTCAGACCTCTCCACCATGACCCATCCATCTTGGGTGGCCCCACACGGCATGGCTTAGTTTCACTGAATTAGACAAGGCTGTGGTCTGTGTGATCAGATTGGCTAATTTTCTGAGATTATGGTTTCAGTGTGTCTGCCCTCTGGTGCCCTCTCACAACACCTACCATCTTACTTGGGTTTCTCTTACCTTGGACGTGGGGTATGAAATCTTTAGAAAAGGCAAATCAAGCGACAGGAACAGATTAATAATTGCTTGGGACTGGGGGTGGGAAAAGGAAATGATACAAATGAACATAAAAGATCTTTTTAGAATGATATAAATATTCTACAATTGGACTGTTGAGGCAGTTGCAAATTTGATAAGCATAATTGATCAGGCTAAAAAAAAAGGTGAATTTTATGGTATATAAATTATGTTTCAATAAAGCTGTTAAAAAAATGAAATACTGAAACAGAGTTCATGAGTAAGATAATGATTACTACTTGGACATGTTAACTTTAAAGTGCTACTGGGACATGTAGAAGGAATTGCCTGAAAATGCAAATCTTGCACGCAGGATAACCATCAGCTCAGAGATACAGGCAGTTCCTGAAGTCATTTATGTGAACAAACTAGCTCACAGTGTGCATGTGTTGTATGAGACAGAGGCCATGGACTGACCCCTGGAAAATACCAACACTGAACTTTTGTAGAAGGAGCCCATTAAGAAATTATCAGAGAAATAAGAAAAGAACAAATGTGATCAACAGCAAGCTCTTCTTCCACAATTCAAAATGCTTATCCTCTCTATTTCTAAATTTAGCACTTTCAGATCAGATCAGTCGCTCGGTCATGTCTGACTCTTTGCAACCCCATGAACCGCAGCACGCCAGGCCTCCCTGTCCATCACCAACTCCCGGAGTTCACCCAGACTCATGTCCATCGAGTCAGTGATGCCATCCAGCCATCTCATCCTCTGTCATCCCCTTCTCCTCCTGCCCCCAATCCCTCCCAGCATCACAGTCTTTTCCAATGAGTCAACTCTTCGCATGAGCTGGCCAAAGTACTGGAGTTTCAGCCTTAGCATCATTCCTTCCAAAGAAATCCCAGGGCTGATCTCCTTCAGAATGGACTGGTTGGATCTCCTTGCAGTCCAAGGGACTCTCAAGAGTCTTCTCCAACACCACAGTTCAAAAGCATCAATTCTTCGGCACTCAGCCTTCTTCACAGTCCAACTCTCACATCCATACATGACCACAGGAAAAACCATAGCCTTGACTAGACGGACCTTTGTTGGCAAAGTAATGTCTCTGCTTTTCAATATGCTATCTAGGTTGGTCATAACTTTCCTTCCAAAGAGTAAGCGTCTTTTAATTTCATGGCTGCAGTCACCATCTGCAGTGATTTTGGAGCCCAGGAAAATAAAGTCTGACACTGTTTCCACTGTTTCCCCATCTATTTCCCATGAAGTGATGGGACTGGATGCCATGATCTTCGTTTTCTGAATGTTGAGC
Organism: Bubalus kerabau; assembly: GCF_029407905.1. NCBI lineage: Eukaryota > Metazoa > Chordata > Mammalia > Artiodactyla > Bovidae > Bubalus > Bubalus kerabau. Next base: position 31,903,801 of record NC_073642.1, read on the forward strand.
TTTAAGCCAACTTTTTCACTCTCCACTTTCACCTTCATCAAGAGGCTTTTCAGTTCCTCTTCACTTTCTGCCATAAGGATGGTGTCATCTGCATATTTGAGGTTATTGATATTTCTCCTGGTAACCTTGATCCCAGTTTGTGTTTCTTCCAGTCCAGCGTTTCTCATGATGTACTCTGCATATAAGTTAAATAAACAGGGTGACAATATACAGCCTTGATGTACTCCTTTTCCTATTTGGAACCAGTCTGTTGTTCGATGTCCAGTTCCAACTGTTGCTTCCTGACCTGCATACAAATTTCTCAAGAGGCAGATCAGGTGGTCTGGTATTCCCATCTCTTTCAGAATTTTCCACAGTTTATTGTGATCCACACAGTCCAAGACTTTAGCACTTTAGTCAACATCTAACCCCCAGCGATGGAAGATGAGGCTTCAGCTGTCTTACACTACCCTCTACTTCTTTGATTTGAATGTTTGATAAGTTACACTGTCTCTATTTCTTCTTTTGGTTATATCTGCAATTTTAAATAATATACTCATACTTCTATGTCCTCATCAATGAACTTGAGCCAATTCACAGACCGGCTTAACTTTACAGTAACTTTGCTTCCAACTTTTCTCTCCCCTCTTCCTCTTTCTGCCTTGGTAGCTATACCTTGACTCCTATATCATGAAGGTTTTTAACATTTACATTCTCATCTGTGACCCTAAAAAAGTGTTTCATAACTTTGCCTCTAGATGTAAAAGTTGAAAACCAATAAACTATAGTTTTATCAGTATTACTATAAATACTATTAACAGCAGATCCATGCCATATGAATATTTTCTTCTCTTGTTTCAAGGCCAAAATACTTGGGCTATTCATTAGATAATATTCCCAACAGCAAGACAAAATAGATTCTCTTCAACTCTAGATTGATTAAAATCATGCTGTATGTGAATATGCATTTTATTTGTACCTTGTTTTTCTTAAACAGCTTGAGAGCTTGACAGTTGCCTTCTTTTTGGTAGGCTGGAGGGACAACTGAAGAATACTGTGCTTTATCATTACATTTCAAATATTCAGCTGCTTTTTTGTAGTATAGGGATTTATTTATACCAACAGCACATGATCCAGCATAAAATCAAATCTCTTGAAATGTTTACTCTGTGACTTCCTAATAATTCAGGGACGGGGCTACATCATCTAATCTCTTCACATACCAGGAGTCCAAGGTAGGAATTACTTAAACCACAGGTATGATGTGACTGCACAGAGGACTGGTGCTCAGTCCTCAGAGTGACTCTGGTTGGCTTCCAATGGGTCTTTCAAGAACCGTGCTCTGGAAGTCAGCATCAATGAAAATGGGGTCTGTACCTGGGAGCCTGGCCATGGTCTCCAGGTCCTGGTAATGCCAGTGGTTTTGTCTGGATTAGTCTTGGAGACAAAGGACTTCCTGGTTTCTGTCAGCCTCAGCAGCACGACTAGGCCCGCTTCTCCCTCAATCTGGACTTCATACCATGTTTCAGGATTCACTTTCTTCCTGGGCACAAACACCCTGTTTAGCAGAATGGTAATTCCCACGTCAGCACAGTGAAAGGGAGTGTCAAGGTAGGCACTAGTAAACAAAGGGAGCCAGTAGGCCAGCCTCCTGGGCACGGTCCACCATGGTCCGAGACATCATGTACAGCAACTTGGAGGTCAAAGTGCCTCCTGACCTTCACTGGCGTGTACTCCAGATGTTTCGGTTCCACTGGATCTGCTGGCAGAGAAACGGGCTTGGTAATCACTCTAGACTCTAGCTGTGCCATCAACTTTAGCTTCCACTTCCAACACTGGATCTGCCATGTCCCTGGGCCAAAGGCAGTAACAGGAACGAGAAGCAGAAACCACTAGAGCAAGGAGCTGTCTTCTGTTTCTGTGGCAGTTGCTTTGGCTTAAGAGTTGCCCCACCTGCTGGGCCTAGAGGCCAGTCCTTGGGAGGAACATGCAAACTGTGTTGATTAGTTATGCTTTCCTTTGGGATCCGAGACCCCGGGGTTTCAGTTTGGGGTTGGCTGCGCATTAGCCCAAGGAGGCACAGGAAGTTACTGCATGTCAACAGTCAGGTGTGTAATCCAGGAGTGCAGGAGGAGTCAGTCATGGGGCTGTCATGAGGACAGAATTCTCACCAGAGTAGGCATGCAGCCAGGGCCTGATGGCCTGATTCAGAGGCTCAGGCAGCAGTCCCAGAGCATATTGCAATGCCCATACCCACCCACGTACCCTCCTGGGCCAAGAGGAAGGCAGGGATAGAGCAGTTTTTCCTAGGTGGATAGGACACACCTGGATGAGTCCTTACCTGGGCCCAGGGCAACCTCAAGGATGCTCCTGACAGTTGGCCTGGTGCCCACTCCACACAGCCACAGCCCCAGCTCTCAAATACTCAGTGTCTTAATCATACTATTTATTGCATGTAGTCTTCTTTCATTTTGTTAGACAGCCCTTCCAACACTCTATCTCTTGCTCAAATCTAGAACTACTACCAAATTCAGCATAACAATAATAACTACTGCTTTTTTTAACTTTTATTTTTTACTGAAGTATAGGTGATTTACAGTGTTTCAGATATACAGGAAAGTGATTCGGCTACACATATATGTCTCTATTCTTTTCTAAACTTTTTGCCATTATAGGTTATTATGAACTATTGAATACAGTTCCCTGTGTTATATAGTAGGTCCTTGTTATTTATTTATATATAGTAGTCTGTATTTGTTAATCCCAAATTCCAAATTTATCCCTTCCCCTTTTCCCTTTTGGTAACCACAGTTTGTTTTCTATGTCTGTGAGTCTATTTCTGTTTTGTAAATAAGTTCATTTGTATCAATTTTTAAACAGTTGGATTATTTTTTTTTAATTTTATTTTTAAACTTTACATAATTGTATTAGTTTTGCCAAATATCAAAATGAATCCGCCACAGGTATACATGTGTGCCCCACCCTGAACCCTCCTCCCTCCTCCCTCCCCATACCCTCCCTCTGGTGCTGGGAGCCGGCATATTGCATATTGAGTGAGGATCTGGAATAGCTCAACTGGCATTCTATCACTGCCGGGAGCCAGCGTGAGGCACTCCGCCCATGACAAAGGTCATGAGGAAGGAGGCTCGGCATACGCAAAGGCGGGATCGAGCCTCAGGAGTCCCCCTGGAAATTTTCGAGCATCTACCCCCAAAACCAGAGTCTGCCTACTTTCTGCTTTGTGCTTTCACCTACACCTCTGACTTTACAGGGGGCTGTCCCCCACTACCTCTCTCTGAAAAAAAGAGTTAGCTTACAGCTCCAGTTAATAATTCCTGGGTGTGACAGTGTTTAACCTACAAACTCCTTTAGAAATCCTCTAGCCTGCCTGAATAGGTTTTTCCGGCCACATGTGATTGTTCAGAGCCTCCCAACTGTGAGAGGCAGGAGATGTTCTAAACTGCCTAAACACAGATTCCTTTGAGTAGTTAAAAGATTGATTAGAAATTGTATTGGTGAAGGGTTTTTCACTTGTTGGGCCAATGTTTGCTGCTAAGTCTCCATACTCCTTACCTACTGTGTCCTTGGCAGTGTATTGATTGATATAATGGGTGTATAGAAATGTAAAATGCAGCTTTGTCCAATGCTTTTTGGAAGGCTGGCGCCTGACTTTGGAATAATCACCTTTAGAGAAAGATAAGTTTCTTAAAATGTTAACAGGCCTCCGGGCCAGAAGATGATGTCTATCACCTGAACTTTTGCATATGATAAGTTTACAGGAAAAAAGCCTGGCTTGCTGCATGACTCTACCCCTTCCCCCATTATCCTCTATGCATAACTTAAGGTATAAAAACTACTTTGGAAAATAAACTGTGGGCCTTGTTCACTGAAACTTGGTCTCCCCATGTCACTCTCTCTCCCAAATTCCAGCTGAGTGTCCATCTGGAGCGCGGATGTCCTCTGCGACCATTTATTTGCCTGGGCTTCTAAGACCCACTCGAGAAGGTGTCTAAGGTGGGGCACCTTCCGCTATTCGAGAGGGCGCCTGCGGCCTCCGTGGTCAGAGCTAACCTGGTGTCACGGGTTATATTGATTTTCCGCGTAAACCAAGCCACTCAGCTTCTTTTCTCCACTGAATTTTCCTACTGAGCTATCCTTATTTCAGCCGCTTTTCTCCACTGAATTTCCTCACTGAGCTATCCTCATTCTATTACTCTTTAAATCTTTGATAAATATTTATAAATAAATAAGTCGCCGACGCCGTCCCCGCTTCGAATACCCTGGATCAGCTGGGGCTGGACCCCGGCAGGTGGCGCCCGAACAGGGACATTCGAAGGTAGGTCCCCAACCCTTTCCCCCAGTGTTGAATTTTAGGGACGGATAGGACCCCACTCAGGGTGCCGCGGACCCCCCTGTAGGATAGACAGGGCGAGTAGGAGTGGGAAGTGTTGAAAGTGTTAAAGAGTTAGAGAGAAAAAACGGTTTCTGAAGTTAAAAGGCCAAAGAAAAGCCTAATCTTCTGAAAGCTAAAAGCTTTATCTTCTAGAAGTGTAGAAAGTGTTAAAGAGTTAGTTAGAGAGAAAAAACGGTTTCTGAAGTTAAAAGGCCAAAGAAAAGCCTGATCTTTTAAAAGCTAAAAGCTTTATCTTCTATTATACTTAATTTTCTGACATGGGTAACACTGAAACTAAGAATGGCAAGTCTTTATACAAGTAATCTTGAAACTGTTAAAGAGGCTACTGTTAATTTAGATACTTGGGTGAAGGTAAAAAACAACTAAAAACTTATCCTATAAATATGATTAAAAATGTTCTGGACCCTCCTCATGAGGCTGTGGGATAGCCTATGGGAAAAGCTATAGCGGTGGATGGTAGTGGGTCTCCACCTCCTGCGCAGATCATATTTTCTGCCATTGACAAAGGAAAGGAGGGAGACTGTGCTCTACCTCCCGAGGAAGGAGAGGGCTTACAGGATGCTGCGGCCGGGCGCCCTGGCGAGCCCCCTCCCCCTCTACACAAACCTTTAAAAATTTATCCAACAATTTCTGATTTAAGGCAACTACCCCACCTCCGCTTGCACCTCCCAGGGCCTAGGAATTCCCCAGTTTACATCCAAGCCTCCCAGAGCATTGCCTAAGGCTGAAAAAGATTTAAAAAAAAAAAAAAAATTTCTTTTAAACAAAAGAGCTTTTAAAGAATACACAATATACAGAACCCGCTCGTTGCAGAAAAACCCCTCAGGGGGGGCCTCACCCAAGCAAAAAAAAAGAGTAAAATAAAAAGAGAAAAATAAAAAAAAAAAAAAAAAAGTAAACAAAATAGAGAAAGATGTAAAGATAGAAAAAGAGCTAAAGAGTGAAAAAGAGAAGAACAGAGAAGAATTAGGGAACGCAACAAGATAGAAAAAGGAAGTTAAAAAAGGAGATACAGAGAAAAAGGGAGAAAAAAAACAAAAAAGATTAGGGAAGAGAAGAGGGTAAAGGGAAAGAAACGAAGGAAAGAGAAGGGTAGCGAAAAAGGAAGGGTGAGAGAAAAGTGAAAAAGGCAGGAAAAGAGAGAGAGACAGTAAGAGACGCTGTGACCAGGTGCCCTGGCGAGCTCCCTCCCGCTCTGCGCAAACCTTTAAAAAACAAAAAACTTATCCACCACTTTCTGATTTAAGGCCATCGCCGCCGCCTCCGTTTGCGCCTTCTAGGGCTCAAGAGTTCCCCACTTTGCCCCCAAAGCCTCTCAAAGTGTTGCCTAAGCCTGAGGAAGATAAAAAGTTTTTGAACAGTGGAGCTTTTAAAATAGATTGCGTGCACAATATGCAGAGCGTGCTCCTTGAAAAAAACCCCCTCAGGTGGGTCTCACCCAGGCTAAGGGGATTTAGCAACAATATTAACCCCTGACAAGCCAGTTGCTCCGATTCCAATGGGAGTGGCTGGCCCCCTGCCTGAGGGCATTGTAGGACTTGTGCTAGGGCGTACCTCGCTTTCTTGTCAAAAAAATTCAGTGGTGTATGGTGTGGTAGATTCTGATTATATTGGAGAAATTAGTTTTGATCTCGCCGCCTACCAAAACTGTGCAAATTAATAAAGGTCAAAGAATAACACAGTTTTTGCTTTTACCTTATCAGACAGGAAAAAATTTGACTTCTCAAGCTAAGAGCCACAGAGCATTTAGATCTAGTGATCTAGCCTTTTGGGTGCCAGGAAATTACAGCTCCAAGGCCTTTAAAAGATCTTTTAATTCAAGAAAATAAAATGTCAGGGCTATTAGACACAGGAACAGACGTCTCTTAACATTGCTGGGAAAGACTGACCCAGCTCCTGGCCAACACATACTACTGAAAATGAGTTGGTGGGATTAGAGAAAGTGGTATGCGGGGTGGGAATGCTGTAGAGAAAAAGGTGAGAGAGAGTTTAAAACCTTGAAGAGTAGTGAGTTCTCCATTGCTAGAAGTATTCAAGCAAAGTTAGATGGTTACTTGTCATATAAAAAGCTATAGACCAGATTTAGTTTACAAAACGATAATTGGAGAAGCTTATAAAGATGTTGTGCAACACCTCTTTACTTGCTTCTCATATTTAGGTGCCAAAAGTTTTGAAAATTGATAATGCCCATTTGAAGATTGTTTACTAACTTTAAATGATTTCCAAAAATTATTAGGGGACATTAACTAGATATGCCCACATTTAAAACTGACTACTGCAGATTTAAAGCCTTTGTTTGATTGCTTAAAAAGCGATCCTAATTCCAGTTCTAAGCAAAAGTTGACTAAGATGACAGACGGCTCTTGTTAAAGTAGATGAGACTTTAAATGATCAGTTAATTAGGATTAATATTACCAAAAGATGAGATTAAATTATTCTTGCCACAAAACATACACCTACAAGGCGCTTGTGACAAAAAGGCCCATTGGTTCCATCTATCAGTGACCCCAATAAAAATAGTTTTATCTTATCCCAGCTCGGTGGCACAATTAATTATAAAAGGACGAAAAAAGAAGTGTAGAACTTTTTAGAAAAAAAGTAACAAATATAATAATTTCACTCAATAAGGATCAACTGCAAGTCTTTTACAAAATAGTGATGATTGGCAAGTTGCCCTGATAGATTTCAGGAGTCAAATTTTGTTTCATTTGCCCTCTAGCCCCCACAGTAGTTAAAAGTTCAAAAATGTTAGATTGGAAGTTTGAGGATACCTGTGGAACTTTCCAACCCTATGTAGCTCCTATGCTCCCCTTTACCCTATGGGGGAGGGACGTGCTGTCTCAAATAGGAGATACTCAGAGAAGGGTTTTCTCAATTTCTTAGTCATCAACAGGCGGTACAATTAACAATACTTTATATGTTGTTATAAATACATAATATAAATATATTTACATAATTACAGTTTGCCTAATTAGGTATGGGTATAAATAAAATATAATAAAGGTATACCTAATTCTATTTATAGATCTATACTTGATTAATTTGTATATAAATTAATATGTATACTATATATGCATATTATATATATACTGTATAATTAAATATATATTGCAGTAATATAATGTGTGAGTGGCTGATATTAATTGGTATGGATTGATGTACTGTGATATATGTTCTATATACTGTATTATTATATATGTGTGACATGTATTATTGCAGTGCATTGGTTTGTGTTGGTTGGTATTAGATGTGTACGTGTTGTATTGCTGTAATATATATTAATTAACATATTAATTATAAAGATTAATTCAAGTATATTGATTATGTCAATAAGTTTATACTTGTTGCCATATATAAATACATATATAAATACATTTTGCATTTAGGTATATCTGTATACTAAAATGAGATAAGGAGGTTATACATTTATTATTTAAATTTATACAGAGACCTAAACTAAACATTAGACCTAAATTAACATATCTCTAAATTTATGTTGTTAAAATGTAAATTTTAAAAATTAAACTGACAACTGCTTGACAATTCCTTTGCCATAAAACCCCCATAGGTGTAATTTGGGTAACCAGACAAAAAATTGGTTTTATGGCAAAACGGCTCCCTAGAGTGGGTCCATCTTCCCGCTCAAACTAAAAAAGTAGCGGCTTCTTATCCAGGATTGATAGCTACTTTGATATTAAAGGAAAAAAGCGGAACATTGAATTATTTGGTAAAGAGCCATCAAAAATTGTAATTCCATATAATAAAAAACAATTTGATGCTCTTCTAATGTTTGAAAATTGGCAGATTGCTATAGGAAACTATTTTGGTCAAAATTTTTGCATCATTTACCTCCACATGTTTTGCTGAATTTTATATCCAGACATCCAGTTAATTTTCCTGTCAGATATAAACAATCTCCTGTTCCAAATGTTCAAATAATTTTTACTGATGGGTCAACAAATGGTAAAGCCTCCATAGTTACTAAAAATCACCAAAAGGTTTTAAAAACATGGGAAACTTCAGCTCAAAGAGCTGAAATAACAGCAGTCATAGAGGCTTTTGCTATGTTTGCAGATGAAGAATTTAACTTTTACTCTGATTCTCAGTATGTGGTCAGGCTGATTCCACACATTGAAACTGCAGTTTTGCCTGAAAATAAAACTACCATATTTCATTTGTTAACTAAGTTACAGCAACAAATTTGGAAAAGAAATAAAATATTTTTCATTGGACATATTCAGGCTCATTCCGGATTGCCCGGCCCTTTAAATGCCTTTAATGATTTGGCTGACTTGTTAACCAGAAATACAGTGGCTACTGTGATTGAGGAGGCCAGAGCCTCTCACTTACTTCATCATCAATATGCTACTGCCTTAAGATAGCAATTCCAAAGAGAGATAGCAATTCCAAAGCAATTCCCAGAGAGACTGCTCGAGAGATTGTGCGTTCTTGCTTACACTGCCCTACTGTTTCTAATAGTCTACCTATGGGAGTTAATCCCTGTGGTCTCAAACCTAACGTACTCTGGCAAATGGATGTAACTCATGTCTCTTCATTTGGAAAACTGTCTTTTGTTCATGTAACTGTAGATACCTTTTATCACGTTATTATTGCAACTGCTCGTGCCGGAGAGGCAGTTAAAGATGTGATACAACATCTCTTTACTTGTTTTTCATATTTGGGCCTGCCAAAAGCTCTGAAAACTGACAGTGCTCCTGCTTACACTTCTAAGTCTTTTCAGAAATTTTGTATAAAGTTTCAAATTAAACATAATACAGGCATCCCTTATTACCCACAGGGACAAGCCATTGTTGAAAGAGCGCATCAAATATTAAAAATCCAAATTCAAAAACTAAAAGAAGGGGAGTTTAAGTATAGTTCTCCCTATCAAATCTTGCAACATGCTCTTTTCATAATAAATATTTTAAATACTGATTCAGCCGGAATTACTGCAATGCCTCCCATTGGTGCCTGGAACAATTAAATACAAAACCATTAGTCAAATGGAAGGACCTCCTCTCAGGACAATGGAAGGGTCCTGACCCATTATTAACTAGCGGTCGAGGATGTACGTGTATTTTTCCACAGGATGCAGATTCTTCAATTTAGACAGGCTGATTCGCCATGTTGCAGACCCCCAGACATCCAGTTCACCCATTGCTTCGATCACAAAAGAGGAGCCCGCCAGAAGGGGAGGCAAGATAAACATCGAGATCCCGGCGGGACCGACGGGGCTGCTGCAGCGCGAACTCCAACCAGAAAATAATTCTACTTATTCTGATTTGGCTTGTCTACCCTCTCCTTATGTTTTTCTCTTTACCAACGATTCTGGAAAACTTAATGTACATGTGACTTTAAACTGGTGGACCCAATGTAGTGACCTGTGAATAATGTATGCTCTCATCTTGTTTAAACCCTCAATATAATGTTTGCTCCTTTGTAGTGTTACAACGTCCACCTTATCTTATAATGTAACCACTTATTGATATAACTATAGTCTTGCTGTATTACAACAACTTCAGGATTTAATGCGATTGCGACGATTTGTGGGCTTACTTATTTTAGGAATATCAGCTTTAATAACCGCAATTACTTCTGTTACTGTGGCAGCAATATCATTGACTCAACAAGTACATACTGCGCAATATGTTGATACCATGTCTAAAAATGTTTCACTAACTCTAGCAACACAGGAAGCTATAGATAAGAAATTAGAGATGAGAGTAGACGCCTTAGAAGAGGCAATAATGCATATTGGGACTGAGTTACAGACTTTAAAAGTGAAAATGGCTCTGTCTTGCCACGCTGATTACCGGTGGATATGCGTGACATCTTTAAAGGTAAACGAGACAGATTATGAATGGGAAAAAATCAAAAATCATATCTCAGGTGTTTGGAACAGCTCTGACATTGGCCTGGACTTAGGGAAACTTCATAATCAAATACAGACCCTGAAACACTCTTGACTGGATTTTACCGCAGCTAATGACTTTTTTCACACCTTCTCTAACTTTCATTTCAAGAAAAAACATTCTGTCTAATATCCTTGGATACATCGCTGCTGGTGCTTTAATTTTGCTTCTCATATTCATTCTTCCTTGTATTGTCAGGATTCTTCGGCAGAACATTCAGAAACTCGTGACTGAGCTGCATCTGGCTGTTTTAAGAAATAAAAAAGGGGGAGATGCTGGGAGCCGGCATATTGCATATTGAGTGAGGATCTGGAATAGCTCAACTGGAATTCTATCACTGCCGGGAGCCAGCGTGAGGCACTCCGCCCATGACAAAGGTCATGAGGAAGGAGGCTCGGCATACGCAAAGGCGGGATCGAGCCTCAGGAGTCCCCCTGGAAATTCTCGAGCATCTACCCCCCAAACCAGAGTCTGCCTACTTTCTGCTTTGTGCTTTCACCTACACCTCTGACTTTACAGGGAGCTGTCCCCCACTACCTCTCTCTGAAAAAAAGAGTTAGCTTACAGCTCCAGTTAATAATTCCTGGGTGCAGTGTTTAACCTACAAACTCCTTTAGAAATCCTCTAGCCTGCCTGAATAGGTTTTTCCGGCCACATGTGATTGTTCAGAGCCTCCCAACTGTGAGAGGCAGGAGATGTTCTAAACTGCCTAAACACAGATTCCTTTGAGTAGTTAAAAGATTGATTAGAAATTGTATTGGTGAAGGGTTTTTCACTTGTTGGGCCAATGTTTGCTGCTAAGTCTCCATACTCCTTACCTACTGTGTCCTTGGCAGTGTATTGATTGATATAATGGGTGTATAGAAATGTAAAATGCAGCTTTGTCCAATGCTTTTTGGAAGGCTGGCGCCTGACTTTGGAATAATCACCTTTAGAGAAAGATAAGTTTCTTAAAATGTTAACAGGCCTCCGGGCCAGAAGATGATGTCTATCACCTGAACTTTTGCATATGATAAGTTTACAGGAAAAAAGCCTGGCTTGCTGAATGACTCTACCCCTTCCCCCATTATCCTCTATGCATAACTTAAGGTATAAAAACTACTTTGGAAAATAAACTGCGGGCCTTGTTCACTGAAACTTGGTCTCCCCATGTCACTCTCTCTCCCAAATTCCAGCTGAGTGTCCATCTGGAGCGCGGATGTCCTCTGCGACCATTTATTTGCCTGGGCTTCTAAGACCCACTCGAGAAGGTGTCTAAGGTGGGGCACCTTCCGCTATTCGAGAGGGCGCCTGCGGCCTCCGTGGTCAGAGCTAACCTGGTGTCACGGGTTATATTGATTTTCCGCGTAAACCAAGCCACTCAGCTTCTTTTCTCCACTGAATTTTCCTACTGAGCTATCCTTATTTCAGCTTCTTTTCTCCACTGAATTTTCCTACTGAGCTATCCTTATTTCAGCCGCTTTTCTCCACTGAATTTCCTCACTGAGCTATCCTCATTCTATTACTCTTTAAATCTTTGATAAATATTTATAAATAAATAAGTCGCCAACGCCGTCCCCGCTTCGAATACCCTGGATCAGCCGGGGCTGGACCCCGGCACTCTGGGTCTTCCCAGTGCACTAGCCCCAAGTTTTTTTTAATAATTTTTATTTATTTATTTTTGGTTGCACTGGGTCTTCATCACTGCACGTGGCCTTTCTCTGGCTGTGGAGAGCAGGGGGCTCTACTTTCTAGTTCTAGTGTGTGGGCTTCTTACTGCAGTCACTTCTCTTGTTTCGGAGCATGGGCTCTAGGCACATGGGTTGCAGCATGTGGGCTGTACAGCAAAGGCTCAGTAGCTCTGGTGCACAGGCTTAGTGCTCTGCAGCATGCGAAAACTTCCCAGACTAGGGATCAAACCCATGTCCCCTGCATCAGCAGGCAGACTCTCCTCCACTATAGCACCAGTGAAATCCTCATGTTTCTAGATTCCATATATAAGTGATTTCACTAAAACCATATGCAAAAATAAACTCAAAATGGATCAAAGACCTAAATGTAAGACTGGAGACTATAAAACTCCTAGATGAAAACACAGTCAGGACATTCTTTGATATAAATTGAAGCAATTATTTTTTTGGATCTACCTCCTTGAGTAATGAAAACAAAAACAAAAATAAATGAGACCTAATTGAACTTAAAATCTTTTGCATAGCAAAGGAAACCATAAACAAAATGAAAAGACAATCTATAGAATGGGAGAAAATATTTGTAAATGATACAACCAGCAGGGATTAATGTCCAAAATACACAAATAGCTCCTAGAGCTCGATAGCAAAAAAAAAAAAAAAAATCAAAAAATGGGCACAAGACCTAAAGAGACATTTCTCCAAAGAGAACATATAGATGGCAAACAACACATGAAAAGATGCTCAGCATCACTAATTATTAGAGAAATGCTAGTCAAAACCACAATAAGATATCACCTTACACCGGTCAGAATGGCCATCATTAAAAAGTCTACAAATAATAAATGCTGGAGAGGGTGTGGAGCAAAGGTAACTGTCCTACACTTTTGGTAAGAATATAAATTGGTGCTGCTGCTGCTGCTAAGTCGCTTCAGTTGTGCCTGACTCTGTGCGAACTCATAGAGGGCAGCCCACCAGGATCCTCTGTTCCTGGGATTCTCCAGGCAAGAATACTGGAGTGGGTTGCCATTCCCTTCTCCAATGCATGCATGCTAAGTCACTTCCGTCATGTCTGACTTTGTGCGACCCTATGGACAGCAGCCTACCAGGCTCCTCTGTCCACAGGATTCTCGAGGCAAGAACACTGGAGTGAGTTGCCATTTCCTTCTCCGATAAATTGGTGCAGCTACTATGAAAAGTAGTATGATGGTTCCTCAAAAACTAAAAATAGATTTACCATATCTTTTGGCAATCCCACTTCTGGGAATGTATACAGAGAAAACCATAATCCAAAAATACACGTGCCCCAATGTTCACAGCAGCATTATTTACAATAGCCAAGACATGGAAGCAACCTAGATGTCCATCGACAGATGGATGGATGAAGATGATGTAGTATTTATACACAACGGAATAATATTCAGCCATAAAAAAGAGTGAAACAATGTCATCTGTAGCAACATGGATCATACTAAGTGAAGTAAGTCAGACAAATATGTGATATCACTTATATGTGGAATCTAAAAAAGATACAAATGAACTTTTTACAGAACAGATTCATATATACAGAAAACAAACTTATAGTTACCAAAGGGGAAACGTGGGGGCAATAAGTCAAGAGTTTGAGATTAGCAGATACAAACTACTATAAATAAGATAGACAAACAATATTCAATATTGTATAATAAGCCATAATGGAAAAGAATTCAAAAATAAAATAAAAATAATGGCCTACAGTTGGCATATCTCTTTTCTTCCTGGAAATAAGCACACTCCTTTGATGATGGTAAAGAACATGCCTGCAATGCAGGAGACTCAGGTTCGATCCTTGGGTTGGGAAGATCCCCTGGAGTAGGGAATGGCTACCCACACCACTGGGTTTCCCAGGTGGCACTAACTGGTAAAGGACCTGCCTACCAGTGCAGGAGACATAAGAGACGCGATTCAATCCTTGGGTTAGGAGGAGTCCCTGGGGAGGAAACGGCAACCCACTCCCGCATTCTTGCCTGGAGAATCCCCACGGACAGAGGAGCCTGGCAGGCTACAATCCATGAAGTCATAGAGTCGGACAAGACTGAGTGACTAACACTTCAATGGCTACAGCAGCAAATTTTGAAATCAGGTAGTCTAAGTCCTCCGGGTTTGTTCCGTTCCTAAATCGTTTCAGCTATTCTAGGTCCTCTGCCTTTCTATATAAATTCTAGAATTAGCTTACCAATTACTATTTTTTAAATGCTGATGGGATACTGATAGTGAATGTGTTTAATCTATAGATCAAGAACTATACGCTTAGAACAAACCCTTATATTATTTCAACAAAAGTATGAAGGTAATTCAGTGAGGTAGTAGTCTTTTCAACAAATGGTGCTGGAATATTTGAATATCCATGTGCAAAACACAGAATTATACCTTTACCTTGTAGCATACAGAAAAGTTAACTCAAAATACATCACAGACCTAAATGTAAGAGCTAAAACTATAAGACTTCTAAAAGAAACTCTTTGTGACTTTGGGTTCGGCAAAGATTTCTGAATTATGACAGCAAGAGGACAGTTCATAAAAGAAGAAGCTGACAAGTTACTATCAAAGTTTAACTTTCTCAATTAAAGAAAATCAAGAAAATGAAAAGGCAAGTCACAGAATGGAAGAACCTATTTACAAATCATATATCTGATTAAAGACTTGTATCCAGACAATATAAAGAACTCTTACAAATGAAAGGAAGACAACCCAATTAAAAAATGGGCAATCATTTTTTTTCAACTTAGGGAAACTTAAAACCTCAATAAGATACTACTACCTATCTACTAGAATAACTATAATAAAAAATACTGACAATATAGTTTTTGCAAGGATGTAGAGAAACTGGAAGTCTCATACAGTTCTGGTGGAAATGTAAAATGGTACAACCACTTTGGATAAGTGTGGCTGTTTCTTAAAAACATCAACATATGTTTATCATGAAACCCAGCAATCTTTCTCCTAAGAATCTGTCTAAAAGAAATGAAAACATATGTCCACTCAAAAGATTTGTACACAAATATTCATACCAGATTTTTAAATTTAGACACTTTGGATAAACGAAAAATGAAAAAAATTGTACTAAAAAAAGCTGCATTAAAGTATAAATGGAAAGTATCTGAAGAATGAATGCAAAAGAGGAAAATAATTCTAGCTGTAAAAGGAATTAAGGGCCAAGAAAGTTGTGAATATGGTGGCAAATCTAAATAAACACTATATAAAAAGTGGAAATGTCCTTTGGGTTCAGCTGGTAAAGAATCTGCCTGCAATGCAGGAGACCCTGGTTCAATTCCTGGGTCAGGACGTTCCCCTGGAGAAGGGATAGGTTACTACTCCAATATTCTTAGGCTACCCACTCCAGTATTGGGCTTCCCTGGTGGCTCAGACAGTAAAGAATCTGCCTGCAATGCAGGAGACCTGGGTTCGATCCCTGAGTTGGAAAGATCCCCTGGAGGAAGGCATGGCAACTCACTCCAGTATTTTTGCCTGGAGAATCCCCATGGACAGAGGGGCCTGGCAGGCTACAGTCCATGGGGTTGCAAAGAGTTGGATTCAACTGAGCGACTAGGCACAGCAAAGCAATATGCAAGTAGCATTAAATACCTAAAAACAAAAGCATGAAAGTTAGCAAGGGGTAAATTAAATATGTCCTAAGATCCTTTTATTTTGTGGAATGAGAGCAAAAGTTACACTTTTGACTTTGGAAGTGAAATTTTTTCACTTTTCCAAAGTGGCCGTACCATTTTACATTTCCACCAGTATTGTATAAGGCTTTCAGTTTCTCTATATTCTTGCCAAAACTATATTGTCAGTATTTTTTATTATAGTTATTCTAGTAGGTAGGTAGTAGTATCTTGTTGAGGTTTTAATTTCAGTTTCCAAAGACATTGCTGCTGCTGCTGCTGCTAAGTCACTTCAGTTGTGTCTGACTCTGTGCGACCCCAAAGACGGCAGCCCACCAGGCTCCCCCCTCCCTAGGATTCTCCAGGCAAGAATACTGGAATGGGTTGCCATTTCCTTTTCCAATGCATGAAAGTGAAAAGTCAAAGTGAAGTCGCTCAGTCATGTCCGACTCTTAGCGACCTCATGGACTGCAGCCTACCAGGCTCCTCCGTCCATGGGATTTTCCAGGCAAGAGTACTGGAGTGGGGTGCCATTGAAGACATTCAGTTCAGTTCAGTTCAGTTGCTCAGTTGTGTCCAACTCTTTGTGACCCCATGAACTGTAGCACGCCAGGCCTCCCTGTCCATCACCAACTCCCGGAGTTCTCTCAGACTCACGTCCATCGGGTCGGTGATGCCATCCAGCCATCTCATCCTCTGTCGTCCCCTTCTCCTCCTGCCCCCAATCCCTCCCAGCATCAGTCTCTTCCAATGAGTCAACTCTTCACATGAGGTGGCCAAAGTACTGGAGTTTCAGCTTTAGCATCATTCCTTCCAAAGAACACCCAGGACTGATCTCCTTTAGAATGGACTGGTTGGATCTCCTTGCAGTCCAAGGGACTCTCAAGAGTCTTCTCCAACACCACAGTTCAAAAGCATCAATTCTTCGGTGCTCAGATTTCTTCACAGTCCAACTTTCACATCCATACATGACTACTGGAAAAACCATAGCCTTGACTAGACAGACCTTTGTTGGCAAAGTAATGTCTCTGTTTTTCAATATGCTATCTAGGTTGGTCATAACTTTCCTTCCAAGGAGTAAGCATCTTTTAATTTCATGGCTGCAATCACCATCTGCAGTGATTCTGGAGCCCAAAAAAATAAAGTCTGAAAGATTTCAGTAAATGAAGAATGCATCTGGTACTTTCTAGGGTAATTACCAGTACAATAGAAACAGTGTTTTAAGTTCAAACTTAAACAAACTAGCAGAGGGGAAAGCTGAAAAAAAAAAATCCCTAAGAAGGCAAAAGGAGAGAAAATAAAACAGATGCGAGAGACACACTATGAATCAAAGGAGATAGAGTAAACAGGAAGAAGATTTCCCCCATCTCCTCTTAGGAACTCAGCCAATAAGAAAGTCATGAACTCTTTGTTTATTATAGCCTTTTCAATTTGTTTCTCCCTGTACAAAAATGTTCTCTTTAACTTTGCTGTGTGGGGACTTGCACGTAGATTACCATGCCTGCAGACACTGAACTGAAATTCTCTGCTGATCCCAAATAAACCCACTTTTTTACATTGTTGCTGGAAAAGTACCTGGAAGTTTATTTCTTTTAGGCAAAATGTTTGAACAATGATATAAGTTTGAACTACATAATATAAAAAAAACTTGAGCTAATAAAGATATGTAAACAATGCTCCTAAAAAGTGCTAAATAAACTTTTTTTTCCAGCATACACAGATTTATAAAAAACATATCATTACTGAAAAGCAAGTCTCAGAAATGTTTAAATGACTGAAATCATATGGAGTAAGTTCTCTGACCATAGTGAGAATAAATTAGAAATTTTAAATGGTTCAGCGAAGAAATTAAAAATATATTTTAACTCAAAACAACAAAATAAATGGTAATAGGATCATACATATCAATTTTGGAAATATTGTATATTAAAATGTGGATGAAACTAAAGCAACATTTAGAGGAAAATTTACAGCCTTAAATGCATATGTTAAGGGAAAAAGAGGCTTACAGATGTTAAGCTAAACATCCAGCTAAAAAGAAAAAGAAAACAATTCAAAGAAAGTTTAAAGAAGGAAACAAAGAACAGAAACAACAAAATGAAAAGCAAACATACAATTCAGAGAATTAACAAGGCCAGAAATTGATCTAATCTTTGAAAAGTTTAGAAAAATTGACTATCATTTATTAAGACTGAGCAAGAAAAAAATTTTAAATTACAGTTCAATATCCTGGATGAAATAGATGCAAAAATCCTCAACACAACACTAGCAAATTAAACCAATTCAACCACTACCAATTCAACAGTATTTTAGAAATCTTAAAGGTCACCATCTTTTAGAAATCTAAAAGATACACCATGATCAAGTGGGATTTATTCCTGGGATGTAAGTGGTTCAACATACACTATTCAATCAATGAGATTCTCTTTATTAATAAAAGTGATTAGGGATAGAGTAAGATAATCAGTCAGTTTAAAAATCCCTCTAGGAGACTAAAGACAGGAAATTTTAAGGCAGTTTGGGAGACTGTTGCAAGCTAATGACCACTCAAGAAGAGAATCCAATAACCTAGCAACAATCTACACAACGTTGAAGGAAGACCAGGTGCATCCAAGCACCAAACACAAGTCACAAACCCTGACAGTTAAAATGCAAGACAACAGATATGGGTCTGAATCCTGTTACTTTAAGTCAGAGAGTTAACAGTCTTTGAAGAGTAGCATTTCTGCATGTAACCAGGAAAGAAATATAGGTGAAAAGGGAAAGAAATTAGGTGAAAGAGGACATTATACCAAAACCTTCGATGAATTACCATATTTTAATATTTTTACCACCCTTTTGCTAATGTACATATGATTTAAATAGCACCATGACAGTCCTGGTGTCTGTCATGATGTGGCCATGCAGGGCCAAAGGAGGAACTAATGATGTAAGCCTTCATGTCTGTCCAAGAATGAGGAAGAAGGTGGTCTCCTCCTCTCCCCAATTTTTCTTTGATTATAAAAATGTAGCCCTCTTTGTTCTTGGGGCTGTGCTCCTTTGCCCGCCTCCCTGTATCTTTCACAAGCATCCTATGCTGATAAACTCAGTCTTTGCCTGCTGCTGAATTCTTTCCATGATGAGACAAAAGAGTCTGAGCTTCAGTAAGTCCTGACACCAGATGAGTGGTTTTAATCGAAAGGCAGGGGTTCAAGTCCCTTCCTAAGCCAGGGATTGTGGGTTCGAGCACAAGTCTGAGTTTTAGCTAGGTTCAAGTCCCACCCAAGAAGAGTGCAGTGTCAAAAGGAAGAATTAAAATCCTACAATCATTTCAATAGTTACAGAAAAAGCACTTGATGAAATGCAACATCCTTTCATGATTAAAAACTCTCTCAAAAAATTAGGCAGAGATGGAACATACCTCAACATAAAAAAGGCCTTATATGACAAGGTCACAGTTAACACCATACCCAACAGTGAAAAGCTTTCAGCTTTTCCTCTAAGATCAGGAAGAAGACAACACAGTAGTGAAAGTCCTAGTCAGAGCAATTAGATTAAAAAAAAAAAAAAGGAATAGAATTCCCTCTGTCTATAGATACATGATATCACATATGGAATACCCTAAAGACACCACCAAAAAATGTATAAAATTAATCAATGGATTCAGTGAAACTGCAAGATACAAAATCAATTTACAAAAAAACACTTGTACTTCTATATACTAACAACAAACTATCTAAAGAGGAGTTAAGAAAACAATCCCATTTATAAAAGAATAAAATACTCAGGAACAAATTTAACCAAGGAGGTGAACAAACTGTACAGTGAAAACCATAAAACACTGAAAAAAGAAACTGAAGATGACACAAATAATTAGAAAGATATTCCATGTTCATGGATTGGAGGAATTAATATGGCGATATCTTC
This sequence comes from Bubalus kerabau, assembly GCF_029407905.1. Classification (NCBI taxonomy): domain Eukaryota; kingdom Metazoa; phylum Chordata; class Mammalia; order Artiodactyla; family Bovidae; genus Bubalus; species Bubalus kerabau. Next base: position 31,923,323 of record NC_073642.1, read on the forward strand.
ATATTACCTTAAAAAATATATAGGAGAGGATATAGGAGAGGATTCTGCAAACCATACATTTAGTAAGGAGTAGATATTTAGAATATATGAGGTACTCAAATAACTCCACAGCAATAAGACAGATGACCCGATTTTTTAAATGGGCAAAGGACCTGAATAGATATTTTTCAAAGGAAGACATACAAATGGCCAACGAATATACGGGATGATGCTCAACATCAATGATCAATAGGGAGGTGCAGACTGAAACCACAGTGAGATATCACATCATACATGTTGGAATTGCTATTACTAAAAAGACAAAAAAAAAAGTGTTGGTGAGATGTGAACAGAAGGGAGCCTTTGTGACAAGAAGGTAGACCGGTACGAACATTACAAAAGCCAGTATGGCGGCTGCGCAAAAGACTGGGATTGGAACTGCCGTGTGGTCCGGTGGCCCCATCTAGGTATGCATCCAGCGGAAATGATATCAAAGCTCGAGGAACTATTTGAGCTCCCACATTCACTGCAGTGTTATTCACAACACCCAAGATAGGGAGTCAATCTATGCCTCCATCAACAAATGAATGGGTGGAGTCATTTTGGTGTAGTGTATTTAACAATGAATTGTTATTCAGCTTTAGGGAAGGAGATCCTGTCATTTGTGATAATGTGGATGAACTTCGAGGACACAGTGTATAGTGAGCCAGACACACAAGGACAAGAACTACGTCATCTTACTTGTATGTGGAATATGGAAAAGTCAAACTCTTGGAGGCAGGGAGTGAAACAGCGGTTGCCAAGAGCTGGAGAATTCAAGAAATGGGATGATGTAGCTTAAAAAAAACCCCAATGGCTAATTTCCCATCACAAAGTAAGTCAGCAGAAAAATGGTATCTTTGAAGTGCTGAAGAAAAAACAAAAATTCTTCTATCCTAGAATTCCATACCTAACAAAAACATACATATACCCATGGCTGATTCATGCTGATGTTTTGTAGAAACCAATACAATTCTGTAAAGGAATTATCCTTCAATTAAAAAAATAAATTAATTAAAAAAAATTCTTCAAAAAATGACACAAAATTGAAACACACTAAAATGAAAAGTAAGTGTATTTGTGGCTAATAGACCTAGCTTTACAAAAAACAATGAAGAAATTTCTAAATTTCTAAAGGCTAAAGGTAAATGATCCCCGACTGAAGCCTGATTCCACAATGAAGAACACTAGGTGGTAAATTCAATATCTATGCATAATAAAAAACTCCCAACAAAGCAGATGCAGATGAAGCGTACCTCAGCATAATAAAGGCTACACATGACAAGCCCTATCAAAACTCCAATGGTATTTTTTATAGAAACAGAACCAATAACCCTAAAATTTGTATGGAACCACAAAAGACCCCAAATAGCCAAAGCAATCTTGAGAAGGAAGAACAAAGCTAGAGGTATCACATTCCATACTTTCAAATTATATTATAAAGCTATAGCAATCAAAACTGTACAGTATTGGCATAAAAACAAACACATCGATCAATGGAACAGAATAGAGGACCCAGAAACAAACCTATGTATATATGGTAAATTAATCTGTAACAGGAGAAGGCAATGACAACCCACTCCAGCACTCGTGCCTGGGAAATCGCATAGACGGAGGAGCATGGTAGGCTGCAGTCCATGGGGTCGCAAAGAGTCGGACATGACTGAGCGACTTCATTTTCACTTTTCACTTTCATGCACTGGAGAAGGAAATGACAACCCACTCCAGTGTTCTTGCCTGGAGAATCCCAGGGACTGGAGCCTGGTGGGCTGCTGTCTATGGGGTGGCACAGAGTCGGATACGACTGACATGACTTAGCAGCAGTCTATAACAGAGAAGGCAAGAATCTATGAGGAGACTAGGTGTTTTCAAGAGAGAATGAGGGAATAGGGAGGGGAGGTGAGTGGAGGCTTAGTAGAGTGAAGGACTTGAAAAATTACAAAAAGCAAGAAGGTGCAAAGGTTTTTCCATGTGAGTCCTATCTGGGTTTATTAACTGGCAGTCATCCAAGGTAAGCTCCTACACTCCCATAGAGACTGGGAGATAGGAACTCTATCTTCAGGTGCTGGCTGAAATAAAAAATAAATTCTTTTGGCAGCCTTGATTTTCCTTAAGCAGGCACTTTAAAGGGGGTGGGGATGGGAGGGTAGGGTCATTCTAGGGATGTGGCGTCAGCTGTTAGAAGACATGCTACTGTTGTGCTACTCGTCAAGAAGACAGTGTAGAGGACCCTGGCTAGAGACTGGTCAAGAAGAAAATCTTTGTTAGCCCCCAAATGTGAATCAGATTCAGATAATAGAACTGATTATTCAAGAAAGAATCTAAATTATATCTATGATACTTTGGCTGTCACAGAACTGCTCTACTCCCTCTCAGTCTTTATTGAACAAGAACTGTGGATATGAAAATCAAAGCCAAAAAAAAAAAAGTTCAAATGTGACTGACATTAATATCCATGTGAGTTAATAATAAGAGCTACCATTTACTGTGCACTCACAGTATGCCAGACAAAACAACAGAAGCCTCAGGTACATTATATAGTCCTTAACAGTAATCTGGGGACTTGCCTGGTGAGTCAAGGCTAAGACTCCACACTCCCAATGCAGGTGGCTCAGGTTCTGTCCCTGGTCAGGGAACCAGATCCCGCATGCCAACTGAAAATCCCACCACACGCCACAACTAAGACCCGGTGCAGCCAAATAAACAAACAAATACAATTTAAAAAACAGTCTTACAGTGTAGGATTAGCTTCATTTTACAAAGGAAACTGACACCAAGAGAAGTGAAGTGACTTTTCTCAAAGTACAGCCTGTAAGTGGCAGAATTTTAAAAATTTTACCATAGTAAATAGACTGTACATATTTAGTCTCATGAATTTACTTATGAATGGAATATGTAAATATATTCTCAAAATCCCAGATAGACAAAATTCTTTTATATCCCAGGTACAGAATGTATATGAAATCACTTTCCCTGAAGATAAATGCTATTAGGGGAAAAAAGCCGTTTAAAGTTAGTCTACTTAGGGACTTCCCTGGTGGTGCAGTGTCTTAACCATCCCTGGTGATTAAGACTCCACACTCCTAATACAAGGGGCACAGGCTTGATCCCTGGTCAGGGAACTAAGATCCCACATGTGCCACATAGCACAGCCAAAAAAAAAAAAAAAAATCCACTTTAAACAGAGATGAAAATTTCATATAAAAACAGGGGTAAAAATTTTGAGGTTTATTTCACCTTATATTTAAAGAGTTTGGGTTATAATTGCAATTATGTGCTAATTGTTTTATAATTAACTTTTCTTGGAGTGTAGTCGAGTTCCAATGTTGTTAGTTTCAGCTGTACAGCAAAGTTAATCAGTTATACACATACAGGCATGCTAAGTCGCTTCAGTGGTGTCCAATTCTTTGGGACCCTATGGACTCCAGCCCACCAGGCTACTCTGTCCATGGGCTTCTCCACGCAAGAATACTGGCATGCATTGCCATGCCCTGCTCCAGGGGATCTTCCTGACCCAGGGATGGAATCTGCGTCTCTTATGTCTCCTGTATTGGTAGGCAGGTTCTTTACCACTAGCGCCACCTGGGAAGCCCATACACATACATACATCTTTTTTTTATTAAAGATTCTGTCTCCAGATAGGTCATTACAGAGTATCGACTAGTTCCCTGCGCTTTACAATAGATTAGTATTAGTTATCTGTTTCACAGACAGTAGTGTGTATATGTAAATCCCAGTTTATCTCTCCCACCCCCCACCTTCCCCCATTGTTAGCCATAAGTTTGTTTTCTACAACTGTGACTCTATTTCTGCTTTGTAAATAGGCTCAATTGTACCACTCTTCCTAGACTCCATATATAAGTGATATCAATGTGTGTTAATCCTTAGAATGAACAAATCAAGTAGGGATTTGGGCATAATTTTTCTGACAAAGTTGGGTCATATATAAACAGACTTCATCTAATGTCTAGTTTCCATATGGACAATTGTAAAGATGGTTGTAAAAAATTTAACATTGCTGACAATTTTCCCAAGGCCTTCTTTGAATCCTAATATTGAACTTTTTAAAGAGATGAGTTGTCATCATCATTGCACTTTCTCTATTTTTCAACTATTGCGGCCTAAGTCTGCCACATCTTCATTTGCCATTGGTATCATTTGTGATCTGAGTTCCCCAACATCATTTTCATCATCTCTCCTACATCTTTTCAAGAGTCACAATTTTGCCCTAAAATCACCTATATTGTATTTGTGTTTTATAGGAATATTCAACAATCATGAAAAGACTGGCCAACAATGCTCCTAAGCTAGACAAGAATGCATGTATGAGGGACAGTCAGCTTTATAAGTGAGTTGTTCATTAGTGAATATTATTATATCTTTGACTTCCCTTCGGAATCATAACTGTGGGGACTTAGAAGTAGTCAGATAACTGGGATATCTGTACTAAGAGAAGACTTATGCAGTTTCAGCAAATAGTGGTGTAAGATGAGGCCAGAGAAGGAGGCATCCACCCATCAATGCTGCATCTCAGAGTGAAAGATGGGCACATGTACGTCATATATGATTTAAGAAAAGCCAGAAAACAGGGTAAAAAGTAGATAATCACCAGGAAGACAGACTTTATATGATAGTCATAAAAGCCACCACTCCAACAGCACATGCTTAAAAATAAGAGTAAATCAAGAAAATCCTCAAGCTTTCAGCTCTGTTTCAATCTCTTTCTAGAGTGTTCAAATCTTAGCTGAAACAGATCAAAGAGTTTACATTGGTTGCTCAAAAATAGCCTTATCATATATTTAAGAATTTCCCACTTAGATGTTAGCTTGCTAGTCTTACAATATTAGTAGTTTTTTTGTCAGGCCTGACTCAGGGTACATCAGGAAAGGAAAGCAAAATATTACATATGAAGCCAGTAAGGAAGAAAATCAGTGGAGACCAATACATCTCAATACCTCAAAATCACTTCATGCGTATTTAGACATGGTAATAAGACGATCTTCAGTGTCAAGCCTTCTCAGCTTATTTTAAAAACAATTTTAAAAGTTTTTTGTTTTTAGAATTTAATGTATTTTTTAAAACCCCTTCAGATTAAAATAGATTTTAGAAAATAAAAAAATGATTTGGATCACATTTTGTCAACATGTGAACACAAATTAAAAAACCAGTTTTTCTTGAAGCCAAACATAAATTTTCTATAAAATACATCCAAAGAAATATTTCTGTTCTCCTTAACTCCATATTTACCTTTGGTTGGTATTCAAGAATTTCCTTTTCATATAAAAAGCTGGCACACATGTCTACTACAACCAATTAATGGTAAGAAAGGCAAAAAACATAAAAATACAATTGTGAACCTCATATGATTGAGTCAAAAACTGGAATAAAAATTGTTCTGAAATGATGAAATGTTCTGAAAAACATTTCAAAGGACACTGGAATTAAAAAATGCATGCTCTGAAATAAAGCATAGAGAGTAAAACACCATTTTGGAAGTAGTAAACATTTACTAGTAGTCAATGATGCAGAAGTAAAAGACGATTGTTCTATACAAAAGCCAAGACTTTATATTGAACATATTCTACTCCAGTCAGCAATTTCTTCCTGAAGACTTTTATTTGGTGGTAACAATTTTAGCTTTTCCCGCTGCATACCTCAGCATGGGAAACCAATTTCCAAAAGGTGTTCCCTAATTATATTAAATGTACAATGCTGAGCTATACCCATATTCTATTTCAAAAAGGAACCAAAGTAGGCTAGGCCATGTATGGAGAAGATGCCTATCCATAGTAACACATCAATAATGCCATTTACATGTGAATCAGCCTTTTGTAAAGCTTTTTAAAAAAATCTTTTTCTCACTTCATATAACTATTTACTAATAAGGCTTCATGCTAAAAATGAACCAATAAACAAAAACTATCTTTGAGGTTGTAGTACAGAAAACAGACATCTATGCTGCTCAGTTTAAGATGGTTTGGGCTGTAGGCAACAGTGAACTCAGTTCACAAGAGTATTAACAATATGATTTCACTTCTCTCACAAGACAAAAAAGCTTGAACTTGGTGATTGCTAAGGGTGGTTTACTAATCAATGATGCCATCAGTATCTTTAATATTTTTGTTCCACCATCCTGAGTGTGTTTACTTTTTTTAAGGTAAGAAATGGATTTATTTAGAGAGAAACACGCTCCACAGGCAGAGTGTGGGCCCTCTCAGAAGGCAAGAGCAGGCCTGAGTGAATTTACTTTTTCCACTCAAGTTTGTTGCCTAATGATTTCAAGATGGTCACTGCAGCTCCAAGCATTAACTCCAGCCCTGTCTGATTCTTCTATCAGTGAAGTCCCTCAGCGGGTTTATGGGCTACAATTGCATTACATGACTATTGTAGCAATAGGGAAGACTGGAAAATCAAATATTTAACTTTTCTAATTTTTACAATAGAGGTAAGAAATGAATATGGATTGGTCAGCCAATAGTGTCTGCAGTCCTCAACTCAATATGCACACACACACACACTTTTTACATGAGTGTTAAACACAACATACTCATCCTCTCTTCCAGGAAGACAGCCCCACTCTGTCATCCAGTCATTGCATGATGCAGGATCTCTGGTTGATTTTCTGTCTGCTCTATGAAGACCAAATATGACAACTCTCATCTGACCATTTGTATCGCTAAAAGAGAAATATCTCTAAACAACTCCCCTCTCATATATACAAGGACGAAAAAGAAAGAACAAAGTGATCTCAATAAAAATTCCATTGAGAAAGGGAGATGATAAGAAGTACACAGTTGTCCACAATCAACAATCCATATCATATCTTATTGGACAGAAATCACAGATTCCCCTGCAGGCAATAAATCCCTTGGTCAGTCAATCTGACAGCGCCTACTTCAAGTCTCAGGAGGATCTGCTTTGTCATTGTCCTCTGCAGCCACATCTAAGGTAGGTTTAGAAGTGGATGACCTTTCCAGGGGATTCACAACTTTTGTAGCCTACTTCACCCTGGCTTGACATAGGGAGAAAAGGATAAGGATTGCTTGGAAGGTAAAGACAATCACAACTAATTCTCAGCTTTGTACTACAGTTCCCTCAAAAACATATCAAGCTGCTGGTCTAATTGCTTCACATCAGTCCCTTGTGTGAGTGAAAGTGAAAGTGAAGTCGCTAAGTCATGTCCGACTCTTTGCGACCCCATGGACTGTAGACTACCAGGCTCCTCCGTCCATGGGATTTTCCAAGCAAGAGTACTGCAGTGGGTTGCCATTTCCTTCTCCAGGAGATATTCCCAACCCAGGGATTGAACCCGGGTCACCCACATTGTAGGCAGATGCTTTACTGTATGAGCCATCAGGGAAGTCCTTGTGTGAGTAATCACAACCAAAAAATTGTTTCTAGAAGTCTCTAGAAATAATCTTTAGGCTTAGAGACTCTCATCTCTTAGCTGCCGACCTTTGAACCATCATAAAAGACAAGGCAATTCTAACAACAAGTCTTAGGTAAGAAGATACTACCCTCAATCCCCAAATTTCAAATTACAGGACTCTTTGTCAATTTAGACTACAAGCTAAAGGCAGGTTAGTTTCATAGCAAAGCTGTATTCTTCTAGCCTCTCTTCTTTCATGCTGAGAAGCACTAATTTGAGTTCACTCCCTTGTGTGAGACCCTACTGAAAAGCCACAAGAAGTAACCAATATGCACATTATTCCAAATTTTTCCTTTCATTTCTCCTAACATGCAGTCTCAGTTTGCACAGTCAGCCTTCCATGGGACAGCAGATGTAGGTTAATCAAATGCTCTATGACCATGTAACAAGGGTTACAACTTTCCTCTCCTTAATTTTCTCCATAATAAGTCTGGAGGTAGGCAGTCCAAGACTGGAAGAGCTGTTCAACAATGTCCCAGACTCTGTCAAACCTTCTTCTCCATGGTCCTCAGCTTGTTAAAATCATCTTTTCACTCTCATACCTGTCACCCCATGGTTACAAAATGGCTGCTGTATCTCCAGGCTTCATGTCTGCATTTAAGGCACAAAGGAGGGGAAAAGAAGAGAGCACCAGCCACCTCTGTTCTCTTTATCAGGAAAGCAAAGGCAATCCCTGAGCTCAGCAGTCTTCCCTTTACAATCACTGGTAAAGGAGAATGGGACTGTCATGACTGGCTTCAACTATTCAAGGTTTTTTGCTAGGAGCTGGGAACACTGCTCAGAGAAGGTAGTGGCACCCCACTCCAGTACTCTTGCCTGGAAAATCTTATGGGCAGAGGAGCCTGGTAGGCTGCAGTCCATGGGGTCGCGAAGAGTCGGACACAACTAAGCGACTTCGCTTTCACTTTCATGCCTTGGAGAAGGCAATGGCAACCCACTCCAGTGTTCTTGCCTGGAGAATCCCAGGGATGACGGAGCCTGGTGGGCTGCCATCTATGGGGTCCCACAGAATCAGACATGACTGAAGCGACTTAGCAGCAGCAGCAGCAGGGAACACTGCTGCCCCTAATAAAGTGAAGGTAAGCAATAGGGAATGGATAGAAGGGAGGTCACTAAGAATATCTACCACACAAAGACATTTATAGTTTTAAGAAAACGTTTGAAAAATAAAAAGCAATCTCTATTTGGTGAAATTTGAACAACAGAAGTGAGGGGAAGCCCCTCAGGCAGTGCTATAGAAATACATTTTTGGTCAAGAGAGCTCTACTCAGGCAAATGCAGCCTATTTAGGAGTCTGTCCCTGAAATTAACACCCTTAGTAACTGCTTTCAACAGACTCTTCCCTTTCTTCAATTCTGAACCCACAGATTCTCTAAAATACCCATGTTTATTAACAACTGTTTCTATGGCAGCAGAGCCCCTGGTGGAGGGCACAGGGCTGGAGGCTATTTATAAGTTAAGGACTGACAGTACATGCCAATAGCAGCCATTATTGATGAAATCCTTGAGAAATTTTTGAAATAGATAAATATTAAGAAAAAAAAACAAGAAATATTCAAAACATTCATGATGCCTGTTGTTTACCAAGAAACCTTTTGTAATTTGGTTTCCCATCTATATGTACCACCTGAAAGAAAATACACTGATGATACTGTTACCACTGGTTTTTATAAGTTTCATCTCATTATATTTAAATTAATTTGCATTCTGGCTCTATATCTTAAGCTGATGAGGTCGTCAGACTAATTTAATCCTCTCTGGGACACTTACTGTTCAGACCAGCTTTCTTAAGACCACAATACTGAGAGTTAGACCCTGGTAAACTCACTAAGGTTATACCATCCAATCCGGTCTTCTGAGTAAGAGTAGCACTGAGTGCATTGGCAGAAACAATAAATCAATTTTCATTCCATGTAGCAGCTCACAAAAGCCACTTTCTTTGATGTAAATTGTGCCACCTATAAATATACTTGTCACAATGTTCAAAGCAAAATAGTTTTCAAGTAACTTTCAAACTGTGCTTCTCTGATAGCCCAGTTGGTAAAGAATCTGCCTGCAATGCAGGAGACCCCCGTACAATTCCTGGGTCGGGAAGATCCCCTGGATAAGGGATAGGCTACCCACTCTAGTATTCTTGGGCATTCCTGTGGCTCAGCTGGTAAAGAATTTGCCCGTAATGCAGGAGACCTGAGTTCTATCACTGGGTTGGTAAGAAGGGAAAGGCTACCCACTCCAGTATTCTGGCCTAGAGAAATCCATGGACTGTATAGTCCATGGAGACACAAAGAGTTGGACATGACTAAGCGACTTTCACTTTCAACTAAAAAATTTTATATAGACTTTTGGATCGCAGCCATTCTGACTGGCGTGAAATGGTACCTCATTGTGGTTTTGATTTGCATTTCTCTGATAGTGAGTGATGTTGAGCATCTTTTCATGTGTTTGTTAGCCATCTGTATGTCTTCTTTGGAGAAATGTCTATTTAGTTCTTTGGCCCATTTTTTGATTGGGTCGTTTATTTTTCTGGAATTGAGCTGCAGGAGTTGCTTGTGTATTTTTGAGATTAGTTGTTTGTCAGTTGCTTCATTTGCTATTATTTTCTCCCATTCTGAAGGCTGTCTTTTCACCTTGCTTATAGTTTCTTTTGTCGTGCAGAAGGTTTTAATTTTAATTAGATCCCATTTGTTTATTTTTGCTTTCATTTCCACTATTCTGGAAGGTGGGTCATAGAGGATCCTGCTGTGATTTGTCAGAGAGTGTTTTGCCTATGTTCTCCTCTAAGAGTTTTGTAGTTTCTGGTCTTATGTTTAGATCTTTAATCCATTTTGAGTTTATTTTTGTGTATGGTGTTAGAAAGCAATAAATGCTGGAGAGGATGTGGAGAAAAGGAACCCTCTTACACTGCTGGTGGGAATGCAAACTAGTACAGCCACTATGGAGAACAGTGTGGAGATTCCTTAAAAAACTGGAAATAGAACTGCCATACGACCCACCAATCCCACTGCTGGGCATACACACCGAGGAAACCAGAATTGAAAGAGACACGTGTACCCCAATGTTCATCGCAGCACTGTCTATAATAGCCAGGACATGGAAGCAACCTAGATGTCCATCAGCAGATGAATGGATAAGAAAGCTGTGATACATATACACAATGGAGTATTACTCAGCCATTAAAAAGAATACATTTGAATCAGTTCTAATGAGGTGGATGAAACTGGAGCCGATTATACAGAGTGAAGTAAGCCAGAAAGAAAAACACCAATACAGTATACTAATGCATATATATGGAATTTAGAAAGATGGTAACGATAACCCTGTATGCGAGACAGCAAAAGAGACACATATGTATAGAACAGTCTTTTGGACTCTGTTGTGGGGGGGACGATTTGGGAGAATGGCATTGAAACATGTATAATATTATATAAGAAATGAATTGCCAGTCCAGGTTCGATGCAGGATACAGGATGCTTGGGGCTGGTAAACTGGGATGACCTAGAGGGATGGTATGGGGAGGGAGGTGGGAGGGGGGTTCAGGATTGGGAACACGTGTACACCTGTGGCGGATTCATGTTGATGTATGGCAAAACCAATACAATATTGTAAAGTAATTAGCCTCCAATTAAAATAAAATTTTAAAAAATTTATATAAAAAGGTATGTGGTACAGGGGTTATGAGCATGGGTCCACAGCCAGAAGGCCAGAGTGCAAATCCTAGTTCTCTTAATTAGACCATTCTACCACATTAGAACATTCTACCACAGAATTGAGCAAAAATTTTTGTGCCAAGTTTCCTCATCCATAAGTGAGGTTTGAGGTAGTGGGGACAAAATAATAGTGCCTACTTCAAAGAGCTGTCTGAATATAAAATTAATTTATACATATAAAGTGCTTGAAATATAAGAAGCACTCAACAAGTGTTAGCTGGAAAATCTAACCGTACATGGTTGCATTTTATGCACAGGTCAAATGACTTGATAATTAAGATTCACTTTATATGCACAATATGAAATAATGCAAAATTCCCTCCAATTAATAATTCATTAAGAATCACAGTTTCAAAACTGGCTGGTGAGTGATTTACAAACTCTTTTAAGCTACCGCCACAAGGCAATGGCAAACTTTCCATTCTTTGCTGCCAGGAATAGTCTTGAATTATGCATGTCTCCTACAGAAGGCTACAGCCCTATACAGGGATGTGAAGCAGATAAACATCACAGCACTTCCAACCCCCTGACCTCTCCATATTGATCTCTTCCTAGAGGTTTTCTATGTCGATGTCACTAGAGCCTAGAAACTCTACAGTCAATATCCAAACAGAATTAAGTCTTTGAACACCATCCCAGAAAACTTTTCCTGAAATAAGATGTCAGTCATCCTGGTTATTTTTCATATGCATGTGGCATTCTCAGACCTGGAGTAATTACTATCCCCTCCCATTTTCCTTAGTATAAGTAACTGGTCATCTTTAATACATCCCTGCTCATAAAGAATTATTATCCTAATGGCCCTGATTTTCCTTTAACCTGTCTACTTTACTACTCAAGTACTTCTTTTATTTGTTTCATTTATTCACCTCCTACACCACAATTCTTTTTTCCCTTTTGCTTCTGACTGCCAGGCACATCTCTCAAACTCCCCCAGCCATGCTCATTTTACACCCAATTCTTCCACTTCTGTCATTCTTTATCATCTTGCCCTATCCGCCAACTACTAGCGGATCTGTTTATTTGAGGAAAAACTCTTATATCCAAAACTATTTTTCACTTCTCTGCAATTTACTCTTTAAAAAAAAAATCCGGTTCCCCCTAAGGTCACAAGGTACCTTATAAGTTTCCAATATAACTCATTTAGTCCTTACCTTCTGCTCTTTCTCTGAATCAATAGGAAGAAATGTGGAACAAATGCCAACTTCAGATTATTACACTGTGGTCCACTCTCCTTTGAAATCTTCACCTTGTCTCACATTTCACAGAGCTGTCCTCAACAATCTTATCTGAACAAACTGTTCTTTAAATTTATCCTCCCATCCTTCTCTCCAGACTTGATAGAGGTCATTCATTAAGAGTCACAATTCAATTTCTACTAATATTAACACATGTATTTGAAGAGTATTATATGAACCAGAAAACTTAAACATGTTATTGACGATCACACGGTCAACAATGGAACAAGCTGAATAAAACACATGACTCTACCTGTGCTCATAAAATAACTCTATGTTTCCACAATACTCCTAAAGTCAAGTTCTACTAGTTTATATACTCTGTCATTAGAAATATATCATGTCAGCTACTGCCTTAGACACATGTCACCATATGTTTGTCAAAATAAAACCATAACAACATAAAATTAAAAGGCCTTATGATGGATTTATAACTGTTCTTGGCAGATGATCAGACTACTTAGAAGACCTTCCAGAAAAAGGATTCTACGACTTCCCAAGGTCAATCATGCTAATCTTAAACATCCTTAATTTCAAAAGCTTTAACTTTTCTTATCTATATTTCTCCTGCTGTTTTTCCTCTATGGAGATGGGAAAAAGACAGGCACCATTCTCAGCTTCTCATCTACTTGAAAAGCAATATCATCCCTTAGCCTTCACTCTTCTAAACTCCACAACTTGAACTGTTTTCCAGATTCTTGCTCTCCAAGACCTTAACCTTCTTTAACTATATTCATATTATTTTTAAATTACTAAGACTAGAGTTGGACTTAACCAGCATACAAGTTTGCTGTTTTTAATGTTTTATGAATAGTTAACACAGACAAGAACATGGTTCTATACATACAGGCTTTTCCAACATTAGAATTGAGCTCTAAGCTTCTGTAAATTAAAAGTTAAAGAATCCTCCATATTATGGAATCTATTTCTATTGTCTCTTAGTTGAACTAAACCAATAATCTATGGCTCTAGTTGACAAATTATGGCTCCACATATTGGCCCCAAAACATTACAAAGAATGAATTAACAATCACTTACCTGATTTGTCCTTGGGAGAAAGGTTTTCTCCTAGATTGCAGAGCAGAGAGGAAACCAGCTTTATAGTTCACTTTATAGTTCACCTCTATTTCTTCTGCTTTGATAGAAATTGTAGCTACCATAAATAAGAACAAAATATTTTATATAGCAATTTTAGTAACACATGGAGAGAAGGAAAATAGCATCTGTTTACACATTTCATAAGCTTTTTCATTTCTTTAGGTATACCTTCAGAGAACTTCATAATAAGTGACAGAAACTTTGCTGCTGCTGCTGCTAAGTCACTTCAGTTGTATCCGACTCTGTGCGACCCCATAGACGGCAGCCCACCAGGCTCCTCCATCCCCGGGATTCTCTAGGCAAGAACACTGGAGTGGGTTGCCATTTCCTTCTCCAGACAGAAACTTTAATATGCTTAATTTCTCCTTCTTCCCCTTTTTTAAGTCCCAGGAAAACTATTTATTGTTAATACTTCTAAATACAAGGCTAGAAGTTGGATTAAGAAGGACACGGAATTTTATTAAAATATTATTGGGTGGGAGAAAGAAAACCCTTTCAGAGACTTTAGAAGATGGCAAGGCTTCCCCGGTGGCTCAGATGGTAAAGAATCTGCCCACATTGTGAGAGACCTGGGTTCAATCCCTGGGTCAGGAAAATCCCCTGGAGAACGAAATGGCAATCCACTCCAGTATTCTTGCTTGGGGAATTCCATGGACAGAGGAGCCTGGTAGGGTAAAGTCCATAGAGTCACAAAGAGTCGGACATCACTGAGCAACCAACACTTTCATTTTCTTTCAAGGAATTTTATTTCCTTCTCTATAAAAATTACTTTTTACGTTATGTCTCCACCTAGAAAAAATTTTACATGCAATATTATGGACAGAGGGTTAATGATGATGATCATTTCAATAAAGTGGTAACCTTCATGAGAAAGGAGGGGGGAAAAGTGGTATACAATATGATCTATCTTCCACTTTACAAGTTCCTTTTTCCAAAGAGCTTTATTTTATATGGCACTAAGAAGATCAAGGCTCAGAACACCTTAAGTATATAGAAGTGGCATATATAATATAAATTTTTATATCAAGCCCATTATCAGAATGCATAATTCCTCAGAACTTTTATGGTATTTCTAGACCCACATGCTGCTGCTGCTGCTGCTAAGTCACTTCAGTCATGTCTGACTCTGTGTGACCCCATAGACAGCAGCCCACCAGGCTCCCCCGTCCCTGGGATTCTCCAGGCAAGAACACTGGAGTGGGTTGCCATTTCCTTCTCCAATGCATGAAAGTGAAAAGTCAAAGTGAAGTTGCTCAGTCATGTCCAACCCTCAGCGACCCCATGGACTGCAGCCTTCCAGGCTCCTCCATCCATGGGGATTTTCCAGGCAAAGTACTGGAGCGGGGTGCCATTGCCTTCTCCGCTAGACCCACATACTGAAAACTAAAACAATGATAAGGGAAACTAAAGATGGTTCAAAGAAACAGAAAGATATTCTGTGCTCTTTGAAGAATTAATAATGTTAAAATGGCCATACTACCCAAAGCAATCTACAAATTTAATGCCTATCAAAATATCCATGAAATTTTTCACAGAATCAGAACGAATACTGCTGAAATTTACAAGGAACCACAAAGATTCAGAACTGCCAAAGCAATCCTGAGAAAAAAAGAACAAAAACTGTAAGTATATCCCTCCCAGATTTCAAACTATACTGCAAGGCTACAGCAATCAAAACAGCATAGTATTGGCACAAAAAAAGAGACACAGAGATCAATGGAACAGAATAGAGGGTCCAGAAATAAACCCACTAACCTACATTGAACTAATCTACAACAAAAAAGGCAAGAATATACAATGGAGAAAAGACAGCCTCTTCAACAAGTGGTGCTGGGAAAGCTTACACCTACATTAAAACAACGAAATGAGAACACTCTCTCTCACACCATATACAAAAATAAACTCAAAATGCTTTACAGACCTAAATGTAAGACATGACACCATAAAACTCCTAGAAGGAAACATAAGTGAAACATTCTTTAACATAAACTATAGCAATATATTCTTAATGTCCCAAGACAAAAGAAATAAAAGCAAAAATAAACAAACGCTGCTACTGCTGCTGCTAAGTTGTTTCAGTCGTGTCCAACTCTGTGCAACCCCATAGATGGCAGCCCACCAGGCTCCCCCATCCCTGGGATCCTCCAGGCAAGAATACTGGAGTGGGCTGCCATTTCCTTCTCCAATGCATGAAAGTGAAAAGTGAAAGCAAAGTCGCTCAGTCTTGTCCGACTCCTAGTGACCACATGGACTGCAGCCTACCAGGCTCCTCCATCCATGGGATTTTCCAGGCAAGAGTACTGGAGTGGGTTGCCATTGCCTTCTCCGAATAAACAAATAGGACCTAATCAAACTTAAAAACTTTCGCACAGCAAATGAAATCATCTACAACATGAAAAGAGACCCTATAAACTTAAGGAAACTATTCACAACATGAAAAGATACCCTATGGAAGGGGAGAAAATATTTGCAAATTGTGCATCTGACAAGGTGTTAATATTCAAAATATACAAACAGCTCATACAATTCAATACCAAAAAAAAAACAAAACAAAACAAACAATCCAAATGAAAAATGAGCAAAAGACCTAAGCAGACATTTTTCCAAAGAAGACATACAGATGGCCAACAGGCACATGAAAAGATGCTACACAATGCTGCTGCTGCTGCTAAGTAGCTTCAGTCTGTCCAACTCTGTGCGACCCCATAGATGACAGCCCACCAGGCTCCCCTATCCCTGGGCTTCTCCAGGCAAGAATGCTGGAGTGGGTTGCCATTTCCTTCTCCAATGCATGAAAGTGAAAAGTGAAAGCAAAGTCGCTCAGTCATATCCTACTCCTAGCGACCCCATGGACTGCAGCCCACCAGGCTCCTCTGTCCATGGGATTTTCCAGGCAAGAGTACTGGAGTGGGTTGCCATTGCCTTCTCCAGCTCAACAATGCTGCTGCTGCTGCTGCTAAGTCGCTTCAGTCGTGTCCAATTCTGTGCGACCCCATAGACGGCAGCCCACCAGGCTCTGCAGTCCCTGGGATTCTCCAGGCAAGAACACTGGAGTGGCTTGCCATTGCCTTCTCCGTCAACAATGCTAGAGAAATACAAATCAAAGCCACAATAAGGTGTCACCTCACAATGGTGGAATGGGTATCATCAAAAAGTCTACAAATAATAAATGCTAGAGAGGGTGTGGAGAAATGGAAACACTCATACAATACTGGTGGGAATGTAAATTGGCGCAATCACTATGGAAAACAGTATGGAGGTTCCTTGAAAAAAAACCCCTGAAAACAGATCAACCCTATGATTTGGCAATTCCCTCCTTGGTATGAAAAAAGTGAAAGTGAAAGTCCCTCAGTCACGTCCAACTCTTTGTGACCCCATGGACTGCAGCCTGCCAGGCTCCTCTGTCCATGGGATTCTCCAGGCAAGAATACTTGAGTGGATTGTTATGCCCTCCTTCAGAGGACCTTTCCGACCCAGGGATCAAACCTGCTTCTCTTACGTCTCTCCTGGATTGGCAGGTGGATTCTTTACCACTAGGGCCACCTGGGAGGCCAGTAACAAAAAACAAAAACTCTAATTTGAAAAGATACATGCACCTCAATGTTCATAGAAGCACTATTTATCATAGCCAAGACATGGAAGCAATCTAAATGTCTATCAATAGATGAATCGACAAATAAGTTGTGGAATATACATGTGTGCCATGTATCAGTTCAGTTCAGTTGCTCAGTCGTGTCTGACTCTTTGAGACCCCATGAATTGCAGCACGCCAGGCCTCCCTGTCCATCACCAACTCCTGGAGTTCACTCAAACTTACGTTCATCGAGTCGGTAATGCCATCCAGCCATCTCATCCTCTGTCGTCCCCTTCTCCTCCTGCCCTCAATCCCTCCCAGCATCAGAGTCTTTTTCCAATGAGTCAACTCTTCGCATGAGCTGGCCAAAGTACTGGAGTTTCAGCCTTAGCATCATTCCTTCCAAAGAAATCCCAGGGCTGATCTCCGTCAGAATGGACTGGTTGGATCTCCTTGCAGTCCAAGGGACTCTCAAGAGTCTTCTCCAACACCACAGTTCAAAAGCATCAATTCTTCGGCGCTCAGCTTTCTTCACAGTCCAGCTCTCACATCCATAAATGACCACTGGAAAAAACATAGCCTTGACTAGACGGACCTTTTTTGGCAAAGTAATGTCTCTGCTTTTGAATATGCTGAGACATCACTTTGTCAACAAAGGTCCATACTTTGTTTTTTCCAGTAGTCGCATACAGATGTGAGAACTGGACCATAAAGAAGGCTGAAGGCTGAAGAATTAACGTCTTCTAACTGTGGTGCTATAAGGCATTAATTCTTCAGCACTCCGCCTTCACTATGGACCAATTCTCACATCTGTATGTGACTACTGGAAAAAACATAGTATGGACCTTTGTCAGCAAAGTGATGTCTCTGCTTTTTAATACGTTATCTAGGTTTGTCATAGCTTTTCTTCCAAGGAGCAAGTGTCTTTTAATTTCATGGCTATAGTCACCATCTGCTGTGATTCTGGAGCCCAAGAAAATAAAATCTGTCACTCTTTTCATTGTTTCCCCATCTATTTGCCATGAAGTGATGGGACCAGATGCCATGATCTTAAGTGTTTTGAATGTTGACTTTTAAGCCAGCTTTTTCACTCTCCTCTTTCACCTTCATCAAGAGGCACTTTAGTTTCTCTTCACTTTCTGCCATTAGAGCAGTATCATCTGAGTTTGTTGATATTTCTTCCTGCAGTCTTGATTGCAGCTTGTGATTCATTCAACCCGGAATTTCAAATGATATACTCTGCATATAAGTTAAACAAGCAGGGTGACAATATACAGCCTTGATGTACTCCTTTCTCGATTTTGAATCAGTCTGTTGTTCCATGTCTGGTTCTGACTGTTGCTTCTTGACCCTCATACATGTTTCTCAGGAGACAGGTTAAGGTGGTCTGGTACTCCTATCTCTTCAAGAATTTTCCAGTTTGTTGTGATCCACACAGTCAAAAGCTTTAGCACAGTTAACGGGGTAGACGTTTTTATGGAATTCCCTTGCTTTCTTCATGGTCCAATGAATACGGGCAATTTGATCTCTGGTTCTTCTGCCTTTTTTAAACCCAGTTTGTACATCTGAAAGTTCTCAGTTCATATACTGCTGAAGCCTAGCTTAAAAGATTTTGAGCACTACCTTGCTAGCATGTGAAATGAGCACAATTGTCCAGTAGTTTGGGACTTCCCTGGTGGCTCAGACAGTAAAAAAATCTGCCTGCAATGTGGGAGACCTGGGTTTGATCCCTAGGGTGGGATGATCCCCTGGAGAAGGAAATGGATACCCACTTCAGTATTCTTTCCCGGAGAATACTATGGACAGAAGAGTCTGGAGGGCTAGAGTCCATACAGTCACAAAGAGTCGGACATGACTGAGTGACTAACACTTTCACTTGAACTTTTTTTAGGATTGGAATGAAAATCAACATTTTCCAGTCCTGTGGCCACTGCTGAGTTTTCCAAATTTGCTGGCATATTCAGTACAACTCTTTAATAGCATCATCTTTTAGGATCAGAAATAGCTCAGCTAGAATTCCATCACCTCCATTAGCTTTGTTCATAGTAATGCTTCCTAAGGTCCACTTGACTTCATGCTCCAGAATGTCCAGCTCTAGGTGAATGACCATGCCAACGTGGTTATCCAAATCATTAAGACCTTTTCTATACAGATCTTCTGTGTATTATTGCCACCTCTTCTTAATCTCTTCTGCTCCTGTTAGGTCTTTATAGTTTCTATCCTTTATCATGCCCATCCTTGCATGAAATGGTCCATGATACCTCCAGTTTTCTTGAAGAGATCTTAACCTTTCCCATTCTATTCCATTTTCCTCTATTTGAATTGCTCATTTAAGAAGGCCTTCTTTCTCTTCTTGCTATTCTCAGGAAGTCTGCATTGGGTATGTAGTTGTTGTGTTAGTCACTTAGTTGTGTCCAATTCTATGCAACCCCATGGACTGTAGCTCACCAGGCTCCTCTGTCCATGGAATTCTCCAGGCAAGAATACTGGAGTGGGTTGCCATTCCCTTCTCCAGGGGAATCTTCCTGACCCAGGGATTGAACCTGGGTCTCCTGCATTGCAGGTTGATTATTTACTGTCTGAGCTACCAGGGAAGCCTTCAGTTGGGTATATCTTTCCCTTGCTCCCTTGCCTTTTGTTTCTCTTCCCCTTCATGGATCACAGCCTTGTCATGGTGAAGGGCCTTGCATAATTCAGTGACACTATGAGCCATGCCACGCAGGGCCGCCCAAGATGAATAGGTCATACTGAAGAGTTCTGACAAAACACAGTCTACTAGAGGAGGAAATGGCAAACCACTCCAGTATTCTTGCATGGAGAGCCCCATAAACATTTCCCTGGTGGTCTGGTAGTTAAGAATCCGCCAGTCAATGCAGGGAACAGGGATTTGATCCCAGATCCAGAAGATGCCACAAGGCAACTAAGCCTGTGTCCCACAACTACCAAGCCGGCGTGCAGCGACTACTGAAGCTTGTGGGCGCTACAGCCCATGCTCCACAACAAGAGAAGCCACCGAGATGAGGAGCCAAAGCATCCCAGCTATAGAGTACGCTGAAACTAGAGAAAGCCCGTGTGCAGCAACAAAGACCTAGCACCGTCAAAAATAAAATAAATTATATATGTATATATAAAGTAACTATGGAACTTGTTTAGAAACTACGTTCATAAGAAATTTTTCAAGGAAGAATATTTTATCACTGACATTGTTTAGAATTTCTGGTACATAAAAACTGCTGGTCATGAAAATCAGACAGGATTTTAGTGAGTATATTATAAATTCCCTGCAGACAATGAGAACATTTTTGCCTACACCCCAAGTGATGTTCTCACTGCCCCATTCTTGGCATGCCACCACTCAAGGTAAAATCTGCCCCTTCTGTCCTTGAAAATGGGCTTGCTACATTAAGTGTATTTAACCTATTTATGAGAAAGTAGTTTTTAAAAGAATATTGAGGACCTATTCAGTGCACAGTACTGCGCTTTGCTTTATCTACACAGAATATATGCACATGAATTTTGCTAATTACAAGTCGATCACATTTATTCATTAAAGCACTCAGCAGGATTTTGAAAGCTATTCTGTTAGCAGGTATTATGTATACTTAAATTTTTAAATAATTATCACACAAATTCACATATATTCCATTTTTCAAGCTTTTCATTGACTCAGATTGGCTTTCTCCCTGTGTGTTCCCAATAAGTGAGGCTGCATCCCAAATCAACATGCAGCAGAGGTTTTAAAATATTAACATTTACATAAACATTAACAACTTAAAATCTCTTGATATTATTTAAATTTCACAAATCACATGGCATCAGAATTCACACGTTCTACTTTTTCAAGCAACTACCTCAAGAGAACAAATTTTAACTCTAATAGCAATCTTTTTCAGACATTCATAGGATCAACGTAATCTCCAGTCTGCCTTCTCCTAATCTTGCAGCTGCATACATGCACAATTTTTCTGATTATGTGATTCTGGTACTCTTGAAAAGACAGTCTTTTTAAATAAAAGAAAATCTGACTTACCTCAAAAGATATTTTGGTATGGAAGAGCATGGTAATTACAGCCACATTAGAAGCAGATATATCTGGCAAGAAAGTGACACACAAGCCTTAAAACTACAGTTAATTTCTTCTATTTCTGCTGTATAGGTCCTATTTTCCTTTTGCTGTGGGGTTCCATCACCCACAAAATCCCTTCTCTAGTCACCTACATTCTGCTGAAGCGGGCACCTGTCCTATTTATAGCTCCAGTGTTCCTCAACCTCTCCTGTTGATAAGCATCACCTGGGGCAGTTAAAAATAAAAATAACAGGCCATACTTGTGTCGATTCAATTTTAATGGATTTGAGGGGAGCCTCCAGAATCTGATTTTAATCAAGCATCCTCAAGAGATCCCTATAGACACATTTAAGAATAAGCTAAAGAGGCCTGCCAGAGTTCTTCACGGTTCCTCCAAATTGATCACCCTCAGGGGCTAATCCTCCTTCAGGCATTAGGACTTAGAAATTTGAAAATAGAGCAGGAAAAGTTTGGAGAAAGCAGAATAGCATCTTGTCTACACAGCTGACTTGGGTTTTCAACATCCCTAAAGACTTGGGGGTGGGGTTTAGTTTGGGTAGGTGATATGAAGTACATACCACCAGGGTCAGCATAGAGCTGATAAATTACAGGTGTTAGGGGATTTTTTTGGACTACAAACTACCACATAAAATTGGTGCACCTACATTTTCCATGAACTCAGATTACAAAAAAAAAAAAAAAGCAGCACACTTAAAAGACCCAGGTAAAAGATATTAGCACATAATTCCCACAGCTTTCTCTCTCTAGAGGGTCTTCAATGACAGCTGTTATAGGAAAAAAGTTCCCTTGAAGTAGTATTACACCTGAATGTAAAACTGGTTTTAGACTACAAAGATTCCAGGCAAACCAAAGTGGTGTTCCAACTTTTCTGTCTGAAAGTTTCAAAACACGTGTCCTACTGTTTCAACTAGCATTGTAACTGGACGCTTTTAATCAAGCCTTTGGAGTTCTACTAAGTGTAGGGTGGGGAATGGGGTGGAAATAACATGAACAAGCTATGCCAAGGCTTTTTCTTACACTTTTTCAAGTGTAGTTGAAATGTTGCCACCACCTGTCAGAAAACTACCCATTCCCCATCCCATCCATCCTCCCAACTTTTCCAGACTCATCCCCACTTTCTCTTTTCAAGTCTACATTAAATGGAAAAGAAAAATCTTCTGGCAACTCAGGTAGCTTCTACAAATATCACCTCCAAGGGCTTTGTGTTCCTCTTAAATTCCATTAGAGTTGGATTAAAGATGAGGGAGGACCTGAAGAAGGGATTTTACTTATTTCCCAACTTGTCAAAAGTAGATACACATTCCCGATCTAGATATTTCTTTGTCTAAGAAACGTATAATCCATGCCCCTCGGGCAATTCTGTGACCTGGGTTTTGAAGTCTTTCAACTCCACAATTTCCAACTTTTAGCGAGAAAAGCTGAGGTGGGAAGAGGAAGAGACAGGGATGACTAGACTAAGACATTACTGTGAATCAAACAGGCCTAACCAAAACAAACAACAAAACCTTTATAAGAGGTATGAGAACCAGAAATCAAGGCTGTCTGTAGAGCTAGAGCTCACTCTGGAACTTGGTGGTCTAGAAGAGAGTTTGCGATCTTTTCAAGTACTTCAGCAAAACTAACGGGACTCTACTGGAAAATAGCTAGATTTTTAGCATGAATTGAGACTACAAGAGACAAGAGCTACTCTGACTCCAGAAGGTGCTTAAGTGATTGTATTATTCCACTGCTCACAGCAGCCTGTACTGACATCAGAAACAGGGAGGATGTAAGAACTTAAATCTTTAGTCTTGTGGGTGCACCCAGAGTCCTCACCTAAGCCATTTGCCACACCTGCTAACCAACTGCCACTGTCCTAAAGCAAGCATTCTCCACGGGGAAGATGTTTTACCTCCTAAGGGTGAGATCTTACTCCTTTTATGTGTAAAACACGATACACGTACGGTTCATAAGCAGCTATGCGGTATATGAACGGTATCAGAATTTCATGGCGTCAAGGAGGAAGGGATTGATGAGCAAAACGTTTTAAAAGGCTTATCTTAAGAGAACGATAATGAAAAGAAAAGAAAAAAAAAAAGGTTGAAAAACACTGACCTACAAGGGTCCCGAGGTCAACTATGAAATGAAGGTCCTGACAAGTAATTTTTTCCCCAGACAGCAGCCTGAGGGTCAAGGGGGTCTCTGACTTTGGTTCGACCTCGGCCAGAAAGGGGTTCATCAAAGCTCAAAGGGCAATCCATGCCCGCCGTTCGCTGCCTCACCACCCGGGTGCCGTGTGTGGATGTAACCAACGGCTGGCAAAGAGCTTTGGAAACTGCAAAGCGCTGCACCAAAGCCAGAGAAGGTTTCTATTCTCGGTTGCACGAAATACCGCGAATGGGGCCCCCTCACTTGTTGCTTCCCAGCCCTTCTACCTCAGACCTTCTCTCCACGACCCCTTCCTGATTCCACACGCGCACGCGCAGCCCCCCATACACCCGACATGTCCCCGCGACCCCCTCACCCACGCCACGAAACCTGCGCGCTCCGTTCGGGCCCAGGCGCGAGCCGCGTCCCCAGCCCCCGCCCCCTGCCCGGTTCCCGCCGCCCGACCCGCCGAGGCTGCCGGTTTCCTAGACAGCCGCGCGGCCGCTCCGCAGCCTCCTGGGCGCGCGCCCCGAAAAAGGAGGCGAGGGCGCAGGCGCGGGTCCGGTCCTGCCGCCGGCGCGGGGCCGCGCGCGCGCCCCCGAGCGCGGTGGGCGGAGGAGCGGAGGAAGCCGCGGGGCCGCGAGGGGGCGGGGGGGCGGAGAGGGGAGCCCCGGGAGCGCGAGCCGCGGCCGGCGCCGCTGCAGAGCCGAGCGAATCCCCAGCCCCGGCAGCAGGTATGTGTCCCCGCAGCCGGCCGTGGCCGGGGCTTCCCCTGCCACGCTGCCCGGGTCCTGTGGCCGGGGCGGGGGTGGGAGCCGGTCAGGGTTTGCAGGGTACGTGCCCGGGAGGGCTGGGATCTTACCACTGACCTTCATCCCCTCTGGCCGGGGTAGCAAGGCTAGGGTGCCTGGGGCAGCCCAAGGCTTCAGCTCCAGCCTGGAGATCTGCTTCTTGTCACATGCTTCTTATTTATTTTTGCAAACTGCCCTGGTTCGGGTCCAGCTGCAGATGCCTTACCTCCCATTCTTTGCCTCCGTGTGCCATCTTGCATTTATTAATAAAACATGCAAGCTGGGGGTGGGGGGGGGGGGATTGCTGCTGGGGGGAATCCCATTGCAGTATAACAAGCGAGCGCCTGTTTTCGGTTTTCGAGTGTGGTATTGAGGTGGAAATCCCACACCCCGGGGATTTGTGGCTTGGTTGGTCGTAACCGCTTCCTAGTGGGCTTCCCCCATTTGTCTGGAGGCGCCACAGCGGCAGAATGGACTGGCAAGAAAGGATGGTGGTTTTTCACTGTCAGGCCAGAATCCCGTTCTAGGGACAGGTGCAAGCTACGGCAGACAGTTCCCCTGCTTGCTAACTTGCCAGGGTGGCCTAAAATCAGAAAATTGTTTCCCTTGATTGCCGAGAGGAGGCCTTGAACAGAATTCCTGAGACTTGCATACTCAAACTCATTAAGGTTTTGCATCTGAGGATGACTAAAGCTTGCCACCTGTTGGAAGTTAGACCCCATGAAATTCCCTGTAATCTAGCCCACCAATCCCTGTTTCAGACACTAATACTGAGATAGCAATAGGCCCATATTGATTCCTAATGTATTCTTTAATACTGCTTGGCTTTTGTCTCTTTTAAAATAAAACCTATGATTTGATGCCCCATATGTTATAGATTGAAATGAGATGATTTGTTTATATTCGATACACATATAACATCATATCCTAAAGACTAAATTTCTCTTCAGTTATCTATTTCCCCAGCTTTTCATCTTGCTTCAAGAAACAGTTCCAAAAGTGGGACGTATAAAACTACCTCCCCTCCCCCCCCCTTGAAATGCTATGGTGAAAAAATAGCGAAAGCTACAAGTATAGAATAAAAATGGTTATCACAAGATGTTTGGATATGGCAACAGGACTATAATTGCTTCTAAAATATATAGTAGAGTGCCACATTTAATCCTGAGAACACATTTTTTTAATGGTCATATATACCAGATACTGAGTTACAAGCTATTGGTGCATGATCTCATTTAATCTTCATAACAAACCTATTATCTCCATGTTGAACACGAAGAGGCTAAGACTTAGGTTAGCTAACTTGCCCAAGGTCACACAGTCAGGGACAGGATAAGGATACAAACTCTAGTGCATCTGATTGCTGGGGAAGGGGGGGTTTAGTGCGTGGGTAAAGGGGTGGGAGTAATGTTTAACCCTCATACTGCCACTCCATCTACATTTTCATTAAGATCAAAGCTTATGAATGAACATACAGGCTTGGATCTGATTTTCCATTTCATAGATTCAATTCAACCTTTGTGACTTTCCAGTAATAGAAACTGTTGTTTCAGAATGGATTTGTGTGGAATTTTTTAAGGTGGCACTGAGCCTATAAACATGGATTTGAGACATGTTTCTTAGACTTGCAGAGAATGCACTTATGGTTGCCAGATGGGGGGTGGATGGAGGGAAGGGATAGTTAGGGAGTTTGGGATGGACATGTGCACACTGCTGTGTTTAAAATGGACAACCAACAAGGACCTACTGTATAGCATACGGAACTCTGCTCAGTGTTACGTGGCAGCCTGGATGGGAGGGGGGTTGGGGGGAGAATGGATACATGGATACGTATGGCCCAGTCCCTTCACTGTTCACCTGAAACTATCACAACATTGTTAATCGACTATCAGATCAGATCAGTCGCTCAGTCGTGTCCGACTCTTTGCGACCCCATGAATCGCAGCATGCCAGGCCTCCCTGTCCATCACCAACTCCCGGAGTTCACTCAGACTCACATCCATCGAGTCGGTGATGCCATACCCCAATACAAAATAAAAAGATTAAAAAAAAATTTTTTTAAGACATGTGTCTGTTCAACTCTCCCAAAACAGTTTCAAAAAGTTGTTTCCCTTCACATTTAAACCTATAAAATGTATATGCATCAGGTAGAATGAATCATTCACGTTTCTCATGGTCACATTCCAGTCCTATCTTCTCCCTACACTGCGCACCATTTTCTGGTCTCACTGCCAGTCATTAAAACATTGACACACTTGTGTGTATGTGCCTTAACCAGGTGAAGAAATCTATGCAAGCTGTAGACCATAATCCAGTCTCTCTGTGATTGTAGCAGCTCTTCATTAGAAAAATCTTGGAATTTGTACATTTAACAATGGATGTAAATTTAATATTTTTATATAAATGCATTATTATAATGCAGGTATTAGATCTTGTTACACATTCCTAACAGTTTTCACTGTAGTTGCATCGATGGGAAATTCATCCAGGGGGGCTACAAAGTTTTATACTCAGGTCACATATTTGAGAGGGTGGTGAGATAAGTATAGATAAGCATAAGGGATTATTTGAAAATTATATCCCATGGAAGTTACAGCTTTAATGTTAAATTGGTGAATAATATTAGGTCAGAAATAAAAGACTCTCTTGTAAATTCTATAAGCTCTGTTTTCTTTCTTGGGCAATATAACTGGTTTTAGGACATCATGATGTTACTTTTTTCATTATAGTGTATTCTGTTGATAGTAAAGCAATTTGTTACAACCATTTTGCCTCACAGAAGTCACTTGGTTTTGGAAGCACACAGCTCTGGTGCTTATGGAAATGCTGAGGTGGAGCCTTTCTGCCCTGGGGATTTCCAGTTTCTGATCAGATAAATTCAAGAAAAGTCCTGATGTTACTGAGGGGGAAGTGGAAAGCAAAGAGAGGCATTGTTTGATTCTGGGGTAGTAAATGGGTTTTCCGATGGGGAGCACCTCTATCTTCTACAGTCAGTTGTCTCATAATTAAAAAGCATCCAAGAAGTCTACTTTCTTCTATTCAAGCAGGATTTTATTTACTGCAGGGCTGAGCACCCTTTTTTGGTGCAGTGGTCAATTTGAGGAACATTAAAATGTTTCTGACTACATATTTGTTTTCCTGAAACATATGTTTACACTGGGAAAAACCATATGGGCAACTATGGATGCTTAAGTGTTATTTTTTTTCCCTTCACCAAGGATTTTTTTTTTTTTCTTTTTTTGGAAGCAACTGAAATTTTTCCAAGCTATGTAACTAACATGCATTGCAGTGACTTATTGTAATGCACATTTTAATGTATTGTTGAGTAAGACACTGGGAACTGGCATATTGTCTTTCCTTGACTGACCTTGTAGGCTACTTACTTGTGAAATGTTTTGTTTTCTTACACTTAACTTAGTATTCTCTAAAATGAGATATTTGTCTCTGTGTCAGCAATCTGGAATCACAAAAGTTCACAGTCAGTTTACTCTGAAATACTCGATTTTCACCAGTCGTCTTTTTCTCTCCGTGGTGGAAGCTATAGCAAGGGTTTTAATTTGATTTAGAAAGTGGTTCACAACCTGCTAGTTAATCCATCCCCTTTCCAAACTGAACCAGAGTTCACAAATCCTGGCCAGGCACACCCACCATAGGACTTTCTCCAATAGTCCTGGTCTGTTGAGAGTCCTAGACCTTTGGTTGAGCTTGTATGCACTCAGTTGCCCCATAAGGAAGATGTAAGGGTTCCTAAAGTGGGCTCACATCTGTGGGCTTTGGGTGCAAGGGAGGATGGAGGCTGCTTATAGGAAAGGGCCAGGAAATCAATTCTCCTGTACCAACATTAGTATCTATTGTGATTTCTACTTGTAAATATGTATGTGTTGTAAAATGTTCAACCATTACATAAATATAGAAGGTAGAGGTCCATGGTTAGAATCTTTGATAGTCTTATTCCTTCACGAGACCACCATTAATAGTTTGGTATGGATTTCTCTGGATTTTTTAATGCAGATACTAAAATGTTACTGTTCACCAACAATACTATACATAGATGCATACTGCTTTGCAGTTTCTTTTCTTGTACTTGGCAGTATACTCTGAACCTCTAGAGAGCCCTTGAATGGCATACTTCTAGACACGGCCACAATGGGAGCTAGACGAGAGGAGCCCTGTAACCAGGGCTGGAGGAAGGGAACTGATGTGTGCTGTGTCCTGCTATAGGTAGTTTCACATTCGTGTCTCCTTTAGCCCTTTGCAAAGACCCTTTGTGGTCAACTCTTTCTAGATTAGAAGAGAAGAGTCCGAGGTACGTGACATAAGGAGCAGAGGCTGAGGTGCAGGCCCTGGCCAGTATGGCTCAGAATCTGGGCCTTTTCCTCCTCCTCACTCGCACTGCAGGATGGAGAGCGCCTCCCACCCTCCTCTGCCTCTGCCTGTCCACCGGGGCCCCCTTGCTGTTCCTGCTGCCTCAGAGCCTTAGCACTAGTGCCTCCCTCTCCTGGACCATGCTTCCTGCAGATTCCTGCATGGTTTGCTCCCTCACCTCCTTTTGGCTCTGCTTAAAGTCTCATCACTCCTTTAAAACGACACACCCTCCCACAGGCATTCCCACCCCTCCTCCTGCTTTGCTTTTATCCACAGCCCCTCCAAACACACTCTATAAAAATCAGCCCCAGGGAATGAACGCTCCAGAGCACAGGGATTTTGTCTATTTTGTTCACTCCCCTAACCCTGGTGCTGTGGAAAAGAACTGACAAGTCACCGTGGCATCCTTGAGTCTTTCCAACCTCCCACTCTTCTTGTTTTCTTGTAGCCCTTACAGTTCCCTGTCGTGAGCAGTGAAACCTCTCAAATGCAAAGGCTGTATATGTGTTGGGGGTGGGGGAGAACAACAAGAAAAGTGGAGAAGAATCGGGGGAGATCTTGTCTTACTTTTGAGCCGTTGTTGGCAAAAGAGGAACCTCCCAGACAGTCAGCCCTTGGGAAGATGAAAAGAAAGTCTCCTGAGGGCTGCAGTGTATAACAAGAAAGCAAAAGGTACATGGGCATATGGCTTGGGATGGAAAGGAGACCTGTGTGGGTTCCCTTCTATTTGGAGTGCAGAACGATTTTGAAGACTTCAAAGAAGGATGCTCTAGATTTCACCAACTTTCCCATGGCCTGAGTCACTAGAAAGGAAAAGGAATCTGTGAACACTCAAACAGGCAGGTTAATCATGGCACCAACAGCTTCATCCTCTTTTTTTTTTTTTAAGTTGAATACCTGTTGGTGTCTTTCCTGCTTAAACCAGGGTGTGAAAGTTCATTGCCAAAGCATTTATCTCATGACTGAGTTTTGCAGAAAACATACCCCAATAGCATCCCAGCCTGAGATTATTTTGGTCCCAGCAGTCTCAGACTCCGAGTTACCGTTCATTCATCTATTGTTTGCAGTAGTTCTTGGGCAGCAGCAAAATGATGGGCATCTGGGACACGAACGTGACTCAGAACACTGTAGAACTGAGTATACTGGAATGCCAGAGGGAGGGAATGGCTATGGGATGAAGTCTCGGTGGAGCCTCTCCTCAGCCACAGGGAAGCCTCCTTCTCCTTCTCTCCTCCTCAGTGCCTTTAATTGCTGCCCTAGGCGGTCTGAATTATCTACCAGGAGAGAATTCCCCTCCAAGAAAATGCAGCCTGCCTGAAACTGCTTTTGATTTGAAATGGAAACTACTCAGTAGCTAGGACAGGGCCGATAACTCGGGCTCCCACAGCTCATTAAAACAAATAATTTTAATAAATATTTCTGCCCTTTGCAGCCCAGGTTTTTGGAAGTGCATTCTGCTATCAGGCAGCTCTTCTCTGAATTTCAGCCTCAAGCCATAACACATGCAGTGCTTTCTGCTACTCTTGGCTTGAGCTAAGTCTGAAGTGAGTTATTTCATCTGTGATTTTCTGACAGTCCCCCATCCCAGTTACAGAATTGCCATCATGTCCAGCCAATGCAATATAGAAATAAGGTTAAGTAACCTTTCTCCCATAATGATTTCCCTTCAAACAGTTAAATCTTTGATTTTACCTGAATTTGATGCAGCTTTAAAAAAAAACAAACAATTTCTGTGACACTTGCTAATTCTCCTTTAACCATGGCCACTGAAATGTATTAGTTATACCCTTCAAAACAAAATAACAAGGTGAAATATATTGTAATTGTGTTCCATTGTTTGGTAGCATAGCTTCAAAAGAAAAGCCTGGAAGAGTCTCTTTCATTTCTCCCTGTCCTTTCATTATCAGTTTCTACCAGGGACACTGCACTTTCACTCCCCACTTCCTGTCTTACCGGGAACCCCTGTCCCCACCCGTCTACAGAACTCTTAAAGGTCACCCCTGATTGCCTAATCACAAATCCAATGGGCCTTTCTCAGATTTCGTTCCTGATGGCTCAGCAACATCTGACCCCATTGACTTCCACTCCTTGAACTGCTCCCTGCTGGCAGTGTCTTCCTAACCTGTCTGATCTTTCCTCAGCTCTCAACCTTCCTGTTCTATCAAGAGGCAGCCCTGAGAAGAAATTAGAGTGTGGGCTCTGCCCAGGGGGTGAATCCTGGCTCTAGCTCTTCCTAATTGTGTGACTTTGCGCAAATGATTTAATAACCCCATGCCTTAGTTTCCTCATCAGTCAAATGGGAAGAAGAGTAGCTTTGTCATAGGGCTGTCAGGAAGAAGATGAAATGAGCGTGCCTGGTAAACAGAAAGCACTCAGTAAATGTCACCTTTTATCCCTGTAACTTCCTGTTTGGATGCCTTCAGAGTCTGGTAGCTGAGGGATAAAACCATAACTTTAGCACCTGATTAGTTTGCTCTCTGCCCCAACCCTTTCCAGAGTGTGCCCACTTCCTAGCCTTTGCTCTGATCCTCCTTCCCCCGCCAAGGAAGGCAAGAGAGCTGAGCGCTGTGCCTGCCTGGAGGCTCTGAGCACAGACCGCCTTATAATGAAAGACATCCTCCCTTGGGCACCGAGCCTATCTCTCTCAGGCAGATTATAAATTACTTAAGGACACCAGCTGTGATTTATACTCTTAAAAAATATTGCCTCAGCATTTAGCACTGTACTTTACACATAGTAGGAATTTAACTCATATCTTTGAACTGCCAGAACTTTATAGGTTTCCTTGGTCCTCCCAAAATCCTTTTTCTTCCTACACTGAAACACCTATTGATCGGTCCTAAAGCCCATGTAAGCTTTATATGGGGAGATTGACTTGACACCACAGGGTGAGTTAACCACCTCAACCTTTTTGGAATGAGGAGGGATATACAGAAATCATTAAAATAATGGGAGCACAGGGAGTTATTTAATGCTTTTTAAAAGGAGTTTGAAATCCTACCAACCCATGAAGCTGTTAGGATTTTATAAAGTGGAGCTTTTTTCTGTCCTCCTGCCATCCATCCCAAGTAAAATGAGCTCTGAGGGTTTAAGTGGCAAATCTTTAGACCTCGTTACAGGCCTGCTCCTGAGCCACTGTGTTCTAGTCCTGTTTTCTTTCCCCTTACTATGCAGGTGAAGAGGACAGTGAAGTTGAATGAAGATCAGAGGAGGGGCTGCCTACTTAAAAAAAAGTTAATCCTGTTCCTGACATTCTGTTGGCATGGCAGATACTCCATCAGTTTCTGCTGTGTCTCTGAGGTCGTGTATAGTCACAGAGTTATGCTGCCAGTAGAAGTTTCCCCTCTCTTACCCTGGCAGCCTTACAGACCATGTTCTTTGCATCTTCAGATCTGTAGCAGGATTTTTTAGCTTCAGCATTATTGACATGTGGGGCTGGATAACTTTGTTGTAGGGGAGCTGTCCTGTGCACTGTTTAGTAGCATCCTGGGCCTCTACCTACTAGCTGCCAGTTGTGATGACCAAAAAATGTCTCTACATATTGCCAGATGCCCCCTGGGAATCTTTGGCATCTCTCAGTTGAGAACCATTGCTCTATAGGATCAAACACGGAAACTCAGCATCTTACCATTGTGTAAGAATACCAGAATTTGGACAGTTGGGGGCAACTGAAGATGAAGATTTTAATAGCTGTAAAAGGTGAATTTGTGTTTGAAATTACTAACACAGGGAAAATTTAGTGTTATAAGCAGTTATAGATTTCATCATAAATAAGAAGAAGTAAACAAATAAAGTCGTTATAGAAGTTGAGACCATTTTACCCCTAATGGCCTTGGATCTGAATACAACACCTCATTCTAGGGCTGTTTCAACCATCCATGGAATATTTTTGTTGGAATTGTATTTAAGGCCTTTGGCAGTGAGTATATAATTGTATTTAGGCCTTTGACAATAAGTATATTGAATCAAAAATAATTAATATTTCTGGAGACATCGTGGTTAATTACCATTGGAGAAAATTATATTTGACCTAAGGTTGGCTGGCTTGCTTCACCAGAGGCTGCTTCTGACCACAAAGATGCTTGAAAACAGCACTTGCAGGTGCTTCAGGGGTGAAGGAGGAATGACAAGGCATTTTGGGCTTTGGTGAAGGCCCACAATTGATCAGTACTGTCCATGGCAGTCAGAAAATGTAACTGTATACGTGTGATTTGAAACCCAACTCCAACTGACAGTCACCATTGTGTTCTTTCTAAAGACAGTAGCTACTTTTCATGTCACACCCCAAGACTGAAAGTAACAATAAATATACTGCTTTCTGAAAAACGTTAAGGCTCCAGCCTCAGGAGAGACCTGCTTTGGCCAGAGATCACCTTTGGTGTGTTAATTTCCTTTGAAAAGGAAACGCATACACAGAAGACCCCAAGATGCTCACTACCCAAGAGTTGAGAAATGAGCCTTGTGCAATGTCTTGAATCAAGGAAGCCAGTAGACTGATTCCATGGATAACTGTGAGCATCTTCAGTGTTTCAGACTTGTGCTAACAGGTGAAAGGAACTCCAAATGTCATGTCAGTACTATGAGGTGAACTGTGTTCCCCCAAAATGCATATGATGAAATCCTAACCCCCAGTGTGGTTGTTTGTGGAGCAAGAATCTTGAGGAAATAATTAAGATTAAATGAGGTCAATAATTAAAAAAAAAAGATGTACCCTAATGTTCATTGCGGTGCTGTTTACATTAGCCACGACATGGAAGTAACCTAAATGTCCATTGACGATGACTGAATAAAGTAGATGTGGTACATATATACGGTGGAATATTACCCGCCATAAAAAAGGAATGAAATTGGGTCATCAGTAGTGATGTGGATGGGCCTAGAGTCTGTCATACAGAGTGAAGTAAGTCAGAAAGAGAAAAACAGATATTGCTTATTAATGCATATGTATGGAATCTAGAGAGATGGTGCTGATGAACCTATTTGCAGGGCGGGAACAGAGATGCAGACGCAGAGAACACACGTGTAGACATGGGGGAGTGGAGGGTGAGATGAATTTGGAGTGGGATTGACATGCATACACTACCATGTGTAGAATAGGTAGCTAGTGGGGACCTGCTACATAGCACAGGAGACTCAGTTCAGTGCTCTGTGATGGCCTAGAGGGGTGGGATGGGGTGGGAGGGAGAGAGCTTCAAGAGGGAAGGGATATATGTATACATATAGCTGATTCACTTCATTGTACAGCAGAAACTAACACAACATTGAAAAGCAATTATACTCCAGTTTAAAAAGAAAAGATTGAGGTCATAAGGATGGGGCCTTAATCTGCTAGGACTACGTCCTTATAAAAAGAGGGAGTTCTTTCAGCTGTCTCTCTCTCCCTCTCTCTTTTTCCCCACTCCCAGTGTGAGGATATAGCAGGAAGAAGAGCTCTCACTAGAACTAGACTGTACTGGCACTCTGATCTTGGACTTTTCATCTCCAGAACTGTGAGAAAATAAGTGTGTTATTTAAGCCATGTAGTCTAAGGAATTTTGTTAAGGCAGTCTAAGTTGACTAGTACATCCAGCATCCTCACTGAACAGATGAAGAGACTGGATCCAGAGAGGTAAACGACTTTCCCAAGGTCCAGGTACTAAGTTAGTGGTAGAACTGGAGCACAAAACAGGTTTCCTGAGCCCTAGTCCAATGTCTGTTCCTCTTTCCCCACTGCCTTGGGTCAGACTGAACGACTGTTGTTGTTCAGTCGTGCAGTCGTGAAGTGTCCGACTCCTCACAACCCCGTGGACTGCAACATACCAGGCTTCCCTGTCTCTCGATGTCTCCCAGAGTTTGCCCAAGTTCATGTCCACTGAATCAGTGATGCCATCCAACCAGCCATCCTTATCTCTAGAACCCATCACTCCTCATAGTCCTTGTACTTGCCCTGTTTAGCTCAGCATTGCTGTGAGGATCAGTGAGATGGTACAAAAAATGACAGTTTAAGTTCTAAACTACAAAATATTTTACAAATATAAATATCATGCTCAACTCAGATTTTGCCTAGGACGCAGAAATCTGGGCTTCCTTGAGAGCTCAGCTGGTAAAGAATCTGTCTGCAATGCAGGAGACCCCAGTTTGATTCCTGGGTTGGGAAGATCCTCTGGAGAAGGGATAGGCTACCTACTCCAGTATTCTTGGGTTTCCCTGGTGGCTCAGACAGTACAGAATCTGCCCACATATGGGAGACCTGGGTTCGATCCCTGGGTTGGGAAGAACCCCTTGTCATCTGAATTAAATTCACCCATTCCTGTCCATTTTAGTTCACTGATTCCTAAAATGTTGATATTCACTCTTGCCATCTCCTGCTTGAGCAGATCCAGTTCACGTTAATTCATGGATCTACCGTTCCAGGTTACTATGCAATATTGTTCTTCACAGAATCAGACTTTACTTTCACCACTGGACGCATCCACAACCAAGTGTCTTTTACACTTTGGCCCAGCCGCTTCATTCTTTCTGGAGCTATTTCTCTGCTCTTCCCCAGTAGCATATTGGACACCTACCAACCTGGGGGGCTCATCTTCCGGTGTCATATCTTTATGCCTTTTCATACAATTCACGGGGTTCTTGAGGCAAGAATACTGAGGTGGTTTGCCATTCCTTTCTCCAGTGGACCATGTTTTGTCAGGACTGTCCACCGTGACCCGTCCATCTTGAGCCCTGCATGGCATGGCTCATAGCTTCGTTGAGTTATACAAGACTGATGCGTGTGATCATTTTGGTTAGCTTTCTTTGATTGTGATGAGATGATCAAGATGGCAGAGTAGAAGGATATGTGTTTATTTTCTCTTTTACAAAGGTCAAGAAAGAGTCAATTCCTTGGTTCTGTTTGGCTGAAGTATGATAATGTTTTGCTCCCACAGATTCTGCATACGACTCTACTTCCTGAATGAAAACATGTCTCTCCTTCTCCAAGTCTAGTTTATCACCTGTATGTGTGTTAGTCACTCAGTTGTGTCTGACTCTTTGCAATCCCATAGCCTATAGCCCGCCAGGCTCCTCGGCCCATGGAATTCTCCAGCCACGAATACTGGAGTGAGTTGCCATTCCCTTCTCCAGGAGTGCTTCCCAACCCAGGGATCGAACCTGGGTCTCATGCATTGTAGGCAGATTCTTTACTGTCTGAGCCACTACTCAGACAGTAGATTCCTACTATACGTAAACAGATTTCATTTCCCAACATTTTCCATGATTTTCACCCAGTTTTTAACCTTCCAAAAAGAATCTTCATCTGTTATATCATAAACTAAAATAGTTCCATTTGAATCTCTGTAGCAAATTAGACCCAATCCATGGAATCTCTTCTGACCTGCTGTATACCATATAGCAAGATTTATTTCCTCACCAGTATTTAACTTCTGAAAGTGGTGGTCTAGGCTTGTCTTGCTACTCAGGAATGTCATCAGAAGCTAGGATTTCGTTTAGCCTTTTGTTTCTCATGGTCATGAGCACATGCTTCACCTCCAGGCATTTCATGTATATTCCGGGCAGGAAGAAGGAGAGGGACAAAGGTGAAGTAAAAAAGCTTTTTCCTCTCCAGGTTTTACCTTCATACTGGGGAAGGAACTTCATGTTTTATTTTATTAATCAGGACTATATCACATTACCACTTCTTAATGCAAAGGTGTCTGGGAGTTCAAGTATTTTGCTTTCTAGCCTCTACTGTAGAGGGAGAAAAGGGTTGAATGGGACTTGTGAGCCAAGTTAAGGTAATTATCACAGAGAACATGACATCTCTGCAGAATCATTGAGGGCTAGAGAGCCAGGCTCAGAATATAATCAAGGTGGCCAGGCACAGCTCAAAGGCACTGGGCGCTGCTGCACTATTCTGGGCTGATCACTTGCAGTCAACATTCATGCCATACCCATGGACTCTCATTCCACCAGTTAGACTTTTGCATTCTTATTAAGGATTCAAAGTCCTTGGATGAGCCTAAGTCATATTTCCATGCTGTAATATATAGGAAGGGTAGGGAGTGAGACTGTACGGCCACCTCCTGGGCTTCCATAATGGCCAAAGGGGGGGTCTGCCCCCCACCCATCTTGTAATTCCTCCAATGTAGATGGTGCTACAATGCTATGCAGCCAAAAATGACAAGTAGTGACCATCCCCCTATTTTATAGATGGGGAACCCAGAGTTCAGAAGGAGGAAAGAGCTCAGTCTATACTACTGAGTGGGTGAAGGGCAGAGGCAGGATTTTATCTTATCCTGATGCCCTCAATCTGCTTGGTCCCAGAGAAGCAGCTCCCCTCAGAGTCTTCTCAAAATCTTTGACATTCCCTATGATGAGGGAGGGTTGTCTTTGGAGGCAGTCCCTCCTTTTTCCAGTCCGTGGGTAATTCCCTCTCTCCCTGTAGGATCTTCCCAACAACTGCTTCCTCTTTGTCTTCCTTTCCAAAAGTAAGAACAAACTTACTGACACTTAGGACTCCCATAAGACAATATTAAATGGAATTTTTTAAATGAAAATGCTATGTGTTAGGTACCGTACACTTCTGAAGAGGAATAGCTAGGCAAAACCCCTCAAGATTTATATAAAGGTGGATAAACTTTTCTGGCTGCCATCACCCACCAGCCTGTGCGAAAAAAAGACTAGACAGGGATTTCCCTTGTGGTCCACTGGTTAAAAATCCCATGCTCCCAGGGCAAGGGTCATAGGTTCAATCCCTGGCCAGGGAACTAAGATCTATATATGGCCACATATAGCATGGCCAAAAATAAATGAATAAAAATACTCTACAAAATAAAATATATATTAAAAATAAAACATAATTCTCAACTTAAAAAAAAAAAAAGACTAGTCAAGAAGATTTGATTCACTGGGCAGAGTTTGAGGGACAGTGCAGTTGGAGATGGGCAGGGAGAGCCTTGATTCCTCCCAGCCAAGGGAGAGGGCTCCCACAGCACCCTCACTTTGGTGCCCCTGACTCAGATCCTATGGAGATTCCCATAAGGCCTTTTCAGAAGCCATAGCTGCATCCCAAGGTATGTTCCATCTTTGGACACCAACCCAGAGAATGCTGTCAGTTAAGGAAGCTTTACAGTCAAGTGCAAAGACTTTAGCCCCTTTACTTCAATCCTTGTCAACTCCTCCACTCCTGGCCCACCACTGATCCTGGGAAGCGAGAGCAATGGAAGAAAGGAAGGAGAGAAAAGCAGATTTCATCTCCTTCCCCATTTGCAAGACCTCAAGCCGTGAGTCAGTCTGAGCCATGTGGACAGAACCAATTTGAGCTAAAAGTGAGATTGAAGATTTGATTTCGACCAGATGAATTTAAAACAAAAAACAACACCTGAAAATTAGTCTTAATTGCTAAAATTAGGTGGTCCTTGAAAGTGTGAGTAATCAGAAAGCTATGGAGTCTATTTGAAGACAAAGGTTGGGGAGAGAGAAGGCTGTTTCTAGTTGTAACCATATTCAGACTGTTGTTACTCTCCTTTTCCAAAGATAACGTTCCAACTTTTGAGAAAATGCATGGGACTAAGGAATAAGGATTTCTGGAGGTGAGCCCCCCACTGTTGCATACACTAGGAGGGTATCTCTGGACCACTTTGTCTTCTGGGTCTTGGCATCCTGTCCCCAAATGATGGGATTGTACTTTGTGATTTAGGTATCCCAGAATAATTTCTCTACTCCTCTGAACCATGCAGTGACTTAAAACAGCAGGACAAAATAATTCACACAGCGAGCTTGCTTTACAAATTGTACTTCAGTTATATTTGTTGGAAGAGTCAAGCATAGATGAATGGCATTTGGCAGGAGAAAACCTTAGTACATCCGAAACCCTTAATTATGCACAATAGGCAGCTCTGTAGCTTGGTCTATGTCAAAAGATGCCACATTGTCAAATGACACATTGTAGAGATGTGTCAGAGTTTTTGCAATAGCTTGTTCATCTGTAGTATGATTGTCCTGTGTCAGACAGGTGGCATCCATGTTATCACCTGAGTCTTCATTTGAAAATCTAAGTGCTCCTATATTTAAAGTCCTCTTGTCTAGTTCCTGTGGAGATGAATCCATTGAAATTGATGACACTAAATAGGAAGTTTAGTGATAACATATTTATTTCCAGAGTTTGTATGTAGTTAAATATCACCATACTAGGTATAAGTTTTGTACACAGCTCCTTATGAATTTTATTATATATGTAATATATAAAAATCACACATAAGTAATACATATATCAGAAGCACTTTTCCTGCAAAAAGAAAATCATATGTAATCTTCCTACCCTAACAGGCT
This sequence comes from Bubalus kerabau, assembly GCF_029407905.1. Taxonomy (NCBI): domain Eukaryota; kingdom Metazoa; phylum Chordata; class Mammalia; order Artiodactyla; family Bovidae; genus Bubalus; species Bubalus kerabau. The sequence goes on from NC_073642.1 coordinate 31,962,044, forward strand.
TCCCTAGTGGCTCAGACTTGGTAAAGAATCTGCCTGCAATGCAGGAAATTGGGTTTAACCCTGCTGGTTCAATCCTTGGGTCAGGAAGATCCTCTGGAGGAGGGCATGGCAACCCACTCCAGTATTCTTGCCTGGAGAATCCCATGGACAGAGAAGGCTGGTGGGCTACAGTCCATGGGGTCGCAAAGAGTCAGACACAACTGAGCAACTAACACTACTCTATAATTACTATTCCCCTTTTGTGCTTATTCTTTCAGACCTGTTTTGCAAATACACAAAAATTAATGATCATTTTCTTTTTTGTTATTTATTTTGGTAGAATACACATAATGTAGAATTTACCCTTTTTGGGAACTTCCCTATCAGTCCAGTGGTTAATACTCCGTACTGCCAATGCAGAGGGCATGGGTTCATTCCCTGGTCAGGAAACTAAGATCCTGCATGCTACTAGCTGTGGCCAAAAAAAAGAATTTACCATTTTGCCTATTTTGGTAAAATACACATAATATAGAATTTACTATTTTGACTATTTTTAAATATATAGTTCAGTGACATTAAGTGCATTCACATTAAGTTCTGGAGATCTGCTGAATGAAATAGAGCCTGTAATTAAGTAAATCCACATTGTTGTTCACCATCACCACCATACATGTCCAGAACTCTCCTCGTCTTGCAAAATCAAAGCTCTGTACCTGATAAACATGAGGACTTTTTTTTTTTACAGCTGCACAACCCCACTACATGCACTTTGTGTTATTGATGGCACAAATTTTCTTTTTATATCTTATCTCATATTTTGAGGCATATATGTTCAGTTTAATAACTTACTGAAGACAACAAGGAGGCCTGTGTAACAAAAATAGGAAATAAAACTGGAAAAGAGCATTTGCAGGGCCTTGTGGACTATGGTGAGCGTTGAATTTCATGCAAAATTTACTGGGACATCTTTGTATAGTTGAGGGCGGAGGAGTAACATGATTTAGTTTGTCTTACTGGGCTGCCTCCTAGAGTTTGACTAGCAGGGGGTGGGAGAGAAAGCAGACAAGCAGTGGGGAGTTTCTTTCAGGTGAGAGTTGATAGTGTCATGGACCAGGTTGCCCTCAGTGGAAGCAGAGGCAAGTGATTGGATTCTGGATATATGTGGAAGGTAGAACCAATAGGATTTGTTGATGGATTGGATGTGGGGTGAGAGAGAGAGAGGAGTCAAGGTTGACTTCAAGGTTCTGGGCTTGAGCCACCAAATGAAATTGCAATTTCCTAAAGTGGAGATGGAGGAAAGTGAAAGTCGTTCAGTTGTGTCTGACTCTGCGACCCCATAGACTATTCAGTCCATGGAATTCTCTAGGCCAGAATACTGGAGTGAGTGGTCTTTCCCTTCTCCAGGGGATCTTCCCAACCCAGAGATCGAACCCAGGTCTCCCACATTTCAGGCGGATTCTTTACCAGCTGAGCCACAAGGGAAGCCCAAGAATACTGGAGTGGGTAGCCTATCCCTTCTCCACTGGATCTTCCCAACCTGGGAATCGAGCCAGTGTCTCCTGCATTGCAGGCAGATTCTTTACCAACTGAGCTATCAGGGAAGCATGAGGTGGAGGAGGAGGAGATTTTAGGTGGGGTGAAATGAAGAGTTCTGTTTCAGTCATTTTCAGTTTTACAATCTATGAGATGTCTCATTGAAGATGTCAAGTAGGCAGCTGGATATGCAAGTCTGGAGTTCAAGGGAAAGAATGGGGCCAGAGATACCATTTTGGAGAAAGCATGTGTGAATGACATTTTTAAGTCGTGAGACTGAGTGAGCTCACCTAGGCCCTGGAAGAGAGGAGAAGTGAATAAGATAAGAGGGCTGAGTAATGAGCCCTGGGGCATATCAACATTTAGAGGTCAAGAGGAGGTAGAGGACCCGGTGAAGGAAACTGAGAAGGAACATCCATTGAAGGCAGAGATAAAGAGTACAAAATATTTCAAGAAGGAAGAGTGAGTGGTCTGTTGTCCCATGTGTCTGAGAAATTGAGTGCTGTATTTAGCAACATGAAGGTCATGCCTCGTACTTGGGATGTGGCTCTTGTCACCAGGTTCAGTGAACTGATGATGTCAGGGACTCCTGAATCAGGCAATTCTCCTTCCTTTCAGAGCTTCTGAGTCTTAGAGTTCTGCTGCTGCATATTCACATACATTTTGAAATTGGGGCTATTTTGTCTGTACAAATTCTTCACCAAATCCTGTCTGGGAGGAGAGGAAGACACTTTGCGCCCTCTAACTTTCCTTCCTGAAAGGTCTATGCTGTCTTTCTTTCTTTCTTTGAAATCTTTAGTTGCACCACACGGCATGTGGGATCTTAGTTCCCTCGTCAGCAATGGAACCCATGCCCCCTACATTGGCAGCTCTGGGTTTTAACCACTGGACCACCAGGGAAGCCCCTTTATGATATATTCTTTGATAGAAAATCACAGTCCCTGACTGTCTTAACAGCTGTCTGCATGTGTGCTTGCTCAGGCATGTCCGACTCTTTGTGACCCCCGTGGACTATAGCCAACCAGACTTCTCTTGATTTCTCTGGGAAATCAAAAAATTTGTCTTGATTTCCCAGGCAAGAATACTGGAGTGGGTTGCCATTTCCTACCCCAGGGGATCTTCCTGACCCAGGGGTTTATCCCCTGTCTCCTGCATCTCCAGCATTGGCAGGCAGATTCTTTACTGCTGTGCCACCTGGGAAGCCTTCTTAACAGTTACCACTTATGTAAAAGAACTTTATCTTTTAGCTGAATGTTAAACATCTCATCCTCCAGGAGATAATTATCTAATTTTCTAAATGAGTTGATCCAAAAATGAGTATTCTGTCTTCTCTTGGACCCTCCAAGCAAATAGGTGTTTTTTCCTGCCTCAGAGTGGAGAAGTCTTGTTTTAGTGTGATCTGTTCTTTAGCTCACTAGTTTTCCTTACATTCATCACCCAACAATTATTTAAAAAAATTCCAACAACATACTATACTATATGCATTGAGTCTAATTTGAGAAAGAAACTCTTAGAAAGAGTTTACCAAGTCCCAAGCAGAAGGAGAAGAAGGCATCAGAGGATGAGGTGCCTGGATGGCATTACCGATGCAATGGACATGAACGTGGGCAAACTTAGGGAGATGGTGAAGGACAGGGAGGCCTGGCATGCTGCAGTCCATGGGGTCACAAAGAGGCAGACATGGCTTGGCGACCAAACAGCAACAAAGCAGAAGTGATTCCCATGGGCAGGAAGGGCAGGAAGAACTCAAAGGAAAGCAGGATTGTGAAAAGGTGTGGAGGGTAAGAAAATGTCATGTCCTGGGAAAGTAGAGCATTAGCTGGGCCTCAAAAGGTAGAAAGGATTTGAACTGGTAGAGCAAAAGATAATCATGCAAGATATTGAACATCACAGTCAAAGTTAGTGCTGATTGTGATTACTGTTATACAGACAGGTTGGCCTAAAGAGATGGGTTCTTTGTAAGAGATAATTCATATTGAATCATGAACCCATGAAACTCATTCATACCAGCCTGTGCTTGAGTGGCCAATGGTATAAAGATTCTAGATTACCTTTCAGAGGGATATTGATGGTCTGTAGCGGTAGTGAGGCACCTTAAAATTTAGAAATAAAATTGCCTTAATTATTTATTCATTTGCATTCATATGTGAGACATTGAAGAAATATGAAGACAGATAGGTCCCAGTGTTCAAAGCCTTGAATGGTGACTGCCAAACCACACCCCCCACAAACTGCAGAAGGTATTCAAACCAAGTCCCTGGAACATGTAAGTGTTATTTTTTGGGGAGGGGGGGAAATGTGATTTGAGGCAGATGTGATTAAGTTAAAATTCTTGAGATGAGATCATTCTGGATTATCATGGATACATGGAGAAGAAGAAGTGGCAGTGTGACCCAGAGGCCAAGATTGGAGTGATGAGGCGGCAAGCCAAGGAACACCTGGAGTGATGAGAAGGTAGAGGAGGCCAGAACCAGAGCTTCCCCCAGAGGGAGCACCGCCCTACCAATGCATTAATTTTGGAACTTCGGCCTCAAGAACTGTGAGAGAATAAATTTATACTCTTTAAAAAGAATATCTCCATGTTTGTGATACTTTGTTACAGTAGCTACAGGAAACTTAATGATATTAATTATGGTTATTAACAAATGGTATCCAGCCCCATCACTTCATGGCAAATAGAAGGAGTAAAAGTGGAAGCAGTGACAAATTTTATTTTCTTGGGCTCCAAAATCACTGTGGATGGTGACTGCAGCCATGAAATTAAAAGACACTTGCTCCTTTGAAGAAAAGCTGTGACAAACCTAGATAGCATATTAAAAAGCAGAGACATCACTTTGCTGACAAAGGTCCATACTATCAAAGCTATGGTTTTTCCAGTAGTCATGTACGGATGTGAGAGTTGGACCATAAAGAAGGCTGGGCACCAAAGAATTGATGCTTTCAAATTACGGTGCTAGAGAAGACTCTTCAGAGTCCCTTGGACAGCTAGGAGATCAAAGCAGTCAATCCTAGAGGAAATCAACCCTGAATATGCATTGGAAGGACTGAAGCTGAAACTCCAATACTTTGGCCACCTGATGCGAAGAGCCAGCTCTTTGGAAAAGACCCTGAGGCTGGGAAGGATTGAAGGCAAGAGGAAAAGGGGATGACAGAGTATGAGATGGTTTCATGGCATAACCAACTCAATGGACATGAATTTGAGCAAATTCTGGGAGATAGTGAAGGACAGGGAAGCCTGGTGTGCTGCAGTCTGTGTGGGTTTAGAAGAACCCGGTAGTTTAGTGAACGTCACCTGCTTTGTGATATGAGGGAAGCAAATCCAGAACATAACTATAATATAGCAAGTTTAAATACAATTATTGGGACTTCTCTGGTGGTCCAGTAGCTAAAGCTCTGTGTTCCTAACGTAGGGGGACCAAGTTCAATCCCTGGTCAGGAAACTAGATCCCACATGCCACAACTAAAGATCCAACTAAGACTTAATGCAGCCTCTCTCTCTCTCTCTCTCTCTCTCTCTCTCTCTCTCTATATATATATATATATATATATATATATATAGTCTCTGATCAGCTTTTGGTGTGCTCACTCTGGGCCCCTGGTAGTGAACTTGAGCATTTTGGATCCTGAAAGGGAATCTTTCTCTCTTTCTCACACACATATCAGTGAATACATTTGCAGCCTGGTTTTTATTTCTTGGGAGTTTGATTAGCATGATTTAGCTAATCACACAAAGGTTGACTCAACCTTGAGATTGACAAAACTAGAGACCACATCCTGACGCTTAGTGAATTTGCCTGCTAAAGCCACATGATCAGACGTTGTGAGATACAGGCTTGGAGTCTCCCAGATACTATCTACTGTTACTGTTGATCTCTCTACGCCACCTCAGGGAACATCATGCTTCCCCCTCAATTTAAAATCTGGGAAATGTATTTATTCAGCAGACATTTCTTCTTGACGCTCACATATAGGGGTGAAGTAAGGGGCTGCTGAGGCCTGGAGAGCTCACTGATGTATCTTTCAGGAGAATGACCTCAGTTCCTGTGTTAGTTTCCTGGGGATGCTGTACCAGACACTGAGTGGCTTGAAAGAACAGAGATGTATTCTCTCACAGTTCTGGAGGCCGTAAGTCTAAGATCAAGGAGTCAACAGGGCTATATTCCCTGCAAAAGCTCTAGCGGTGAATCATCTTTGCCAGTTCTGCTGGACGCAGGTGTTTCGTGGATTGTGGCCTCATCACACCAGCCTATGCCTTGGTCTTCACATGGCCTTCTCTGTCTTCTCTTTGTCTCTTTTAAGGAAACCTGTCATTGGATTTAGGGCCTACCGTACTCTAGTATGTCCTTAAATAATCACAAAGACCTATTTCTAAATAAGGTCACACATGAATTTTGCAGGGGTGCTGGTCAACTGACTGTATCTCCTTAAGCTGGAAAAGCTGCAAGGGCTGAAATGAGTCTTAGGTTATGCTAAAATAAATATGAATTGAGGACTTCCCTGTTGGTCCAGCAGTTAAGACTCTGTGCTGCCAATGCAGGGTTCAATCAGGGTTCAATCCTGGTTGGGGAACTAAGATCCTACATGCCATGTGGAATGAACAAAAGATTAAAAAAATTTTAATAAAAAAATATGTCAACTACAGCACAGACTAAGTAGATCTCAGTCTGCAAGTGCATGGGCAATAAGATAGCATGTGTGTGTGCTCAATCACGTCTGACTCTTTACGACCCCACGGACTGTAGCTGCCCAGCTCCTCTGTCCATGGAATTTTCCAGGCAAGATTTCTGGAGTGGGTTGCCATTTCCTGGTCTAGGGGATCTTCCCTACCCAGACGTGGGATCAAACTCATGTCTCCTGCATTGGCAGGCAGTTTCTTTACCGCTCTGCCACCTGGGAAGCCCATAAGACAGCATGTGTGAATGTTAATCACTCAGTCATGTCCAACTCTTTGCTACCCCATGGACAGTAGCTCACCAGGCTCCTCTGTCCATGGAATTCTCCAGGCAAGAATACTGGAGTGGGTTGCCATTTCCTTCTCCAATAAGATAGCATAAGGAAGCTTAATAATGATCAAGAGACCACACTGGCTGGTGGCCGCAGTGATGCGCAATGTCTCCTGTTAAGATCCCTAAAGGCACCTCTCCAAACGAGGAACCTGCCCATCTGGCTCCCTTTCCCTCCCCTAATTCAGATCACTCCAGCAGTACTGCTCTCTACAGATGGAGCCAGTTCCCGCATCACCTGCTGTTCTCTGTTGGTGTGGACACCTGTCTCCTGGCCCAGGGTCTTCACAGCTTTGTAGCTTTCCGTGGACACTCTGGCACTTATTCCAAAGGCTTTTTTTCTCCTGTTGGGATAGGTTTGTCTTCTAAGGGCTGCCCCGCCCATAGTCACTCTAGTTACCCAAGCTATTGCCATCTTGGCATTTGTGCCTGAAGCTCAAAAGGCCACATGAAGGCGTGTCTCCATGACATTCCTGGACTCAGGGCACTCTACGGAGAAGTTACTGACCTCATCTTTAGTTAAGTTAACCTGTGGCATACTCCAATGTTGGTTTCTTTATGATTCTTCCCATCTGAGTAAGAGGACAATGGGTTCTAGGCCAGAATGTTGCATTCTAGCTTCCTAAACTGTGTTCTTATTCCTCATTCACTCATAAGGAGACTCTGGAAAGCACATTGTCAGATTAAACCAACCCTATAGGTAAAAACTGCCTCTGCCGCCTTGCACTATGCCCATGTTCCAGCTGTATTGGAATAAAGCATCTGAAACCAGTGCACAGGGAGCAGAATGGCCAGTCTACGAAGTTGCTGCAGGACTAGAGTTCCAATACCAGGTCATCCACTCACTGACAGTGTGGATCCAGGGAAGGTTTTCAACCTCCTTGAACCCAAGTTCTGTAAATTGTAAATCATTTGTAAATTGGGCCTAAAATTATATGCTTTGAAAAATTGTGAACTGTGAAAGTTTGGTGAGATGGCGAATGTACGTGAAAACTTAGTGTTGTTGGTTAGTGTGTTTGCGAGTCACTGCTCTATAAATCTGCTGCCATGACTGTAGGCAGAATCCACAGCACAGCTGACAAAGAGTGATCGTCTGATAGCACCATGCAGATTCAATGAAATTTCCAGTGAATCCACGTGACGGTAATAACACTCCTCCCCCGTAATAACACATCTGCCATGAGTTCGTGTCTTTTCTCTAGATCTTTCCGTTTTTCTGCCCTTTTCTCATACCTCAGTGGAAGAATTATACTTCCTTTTCAAAACTGATCATCTCTGTATTCGGAGAAAGCGATGGCACCCCACTCCAGTACTCTTGCCTGGAAAATCCCATGGATGGAGGAGCCTGGTAGGCTGCAGTCCATGGGGTCACGAAGAGTCGGACAGGACTGAGCGACTTCCCTTTCACTTTTCACTTTCATGCATTGGAGAAGGAAATGGCAACCCACTCCAGTGTTCTTGCCTGGAGAATCCCAGGGACAGGGGAGCCTCTAGGCTGCCGTCTGTGGGGTCGCACAGAGTCGGACACGACTGAAGCGACTTAGCAGCAGCAGCAGCAGCAATCTCTGTATTTGTGATTCAGAACTCTATTTACATAGTCCATCCCTTTATTAGCTGTATTCCCTCAACAAACCCAAGTTGTGCCCTTGCTTAAAAACACTATTCCTTAATTCTGCAGCCCGCTCAAGATACATGTGGTCCCTCCTTCCCTTTAGCTGTCAAGCTTCTTGAGTGCTTCTAAGATTAATTCACAGATGTCCGTTTCATATGACCCCATGCTGTGTACAGTGGTGGACGGTGGGCATCCATCATGGCCGTCAGTGGAGGAAGATGCCAGCACGTCTCCTGCAGCTCGGTCTTGAGCAATGGTGACCAAATCTGAACAGCTTCTGGTCTGGCCCTCGTCCAAGTCTGTCCATCACACGGGGCCCATCAGTCTCTGTTCTCAAATCTCACCAGCTTCATTTCAGTTTCTTGAACTGTCTCAAGTTCTCTCACCTGATTAATCCCTAGATTCCAATTAGATTATCTGCTCAAGGAAACCTTCCATGCCCACCGTATTTAGGACAGATTTTTTTTCTTCTACATACTCATAGACTCATCATCCCCTTTGTTCAGAATACTTAACTTAGTACCTAATTCTCCGTTTATGAGTGTGGTTACCTGGCTTTCTTTTCCACTCTACCCTAAGCTCTAGGGGAGCAAGGGGCGTGGCTATTTTTACTTACTTTATGCACAACTGCTAATAATGTTGTCTGCTAGTAGACCATCATTAAACTAATAGAAGTGTCTTTCAGGAGCTAGTCAGATAGCAAGAAGAAAATAATGTGTTCTAATGCTTTGGCTTCTAGCGGAGTATTCTAATGGAATTATATTGTGTATGTTAAGGGGGTACAGAATAGCAACCATTAACTCGTAGGGGTGTAGGTACAGGTGTGAAGTAATCAGCAAACACCTTTGAAAAGATGAGAAGACATCCATTATGCAAATGAGAGGAAAATGGCATTGTGGCAGAGGGAAGGACTTATACGAAGAAGTAAGTGAACAGACTTCATGAGTTGAGGGAACTGAGTGATGTTTCTATAACTGGAATGAAGGGAACATGTGGAGAAATAGCAAGAGGTGAGGCTGGACAGTTGGGGCACAGATCATGGAGACCCTTGCCTATTTCCTGTGGAATTTGAGCATGTGTGGAGACAGAGATGATCTCTAAGTAGGAAACTAGCATGACTTATTTACATTTGAAAAAGACTTATTTTGGCAACTGGAACTCTCAGACACGGCTTGTGGAAATATAAAATAATAGAACCATATTGGAAAGCTGTTTGACAGTTTCTTACAAAATTTAACATACACCTATCCTGTGAACTGGCACTTCTATTCCTATATATTTATCTAAAATTGAAAATGTATGTCCAAAAAAGACATACAAAAATGTTCATGACAACTTTTTCATAAGAGTGAAAACTAGAAGCAACTCAATTTTTCATCAACACATGAATAGAAAAATAAGTTATGGTATATCCATACAATTGTGTACTACTCAGCAATATAAAGAACTTCCTCAGTGGCTCAGCGGTAAAGAACCTGCCTGCAATGCAGGAGACCCAGGTTCAATCCCTGGGTTGGAAGATCCCCTGGAGGAGGGCATGGCAACTCACTCCAGTATTCTTGCCTGGAGAATCCCATGGACAGAGGAGCCTGATGGGCTAGTTCAGGGCATCACAAAGAGTTGGACGTGACTGAAGTGACTGAGCACGCATGCACAGCAACGTTAAGGAACAAACTAGTGAAAATGCCAGAGCCTGGATGACTTTCACAGACACTGAGTTGACTGAAGAATCCAGACACAAGATAATCCATACCATGTGATTCCATTTACACACAGTTTAAGAACAGGCAAAACTATTCTGTGCTAATAGAAGTCAGGACATCAACTGCCTCTGGGCATCAGGGGCTTGACTGGAGAGAGTCATAAGGGAACTTTCTGAGGCTATGGAAATATTCTATTTCTTGATTGGGGTGGTGATTATGTTTAAACCTGTCAAACTTTACACTTACAATTTGTGTGTTTTATTGTATGTAAATTATACATCCTTTATTTTTAAGTACTAGAGGAAAAAGACTTCTGTGGAAACAGTGTGGAGAATGCTCAAAGAGGAATTGAGAATTGACTTGGGGTGATTGTAACAATGTGGTAGAAAAATTTTAGAATGCTAGAATTTAAGCAATGGGTTTGGAAAAAGAGGGAATGAATTTCCAGATTATTGAGGTAATAGGATTTTTTTTTCTTCTTCCTCCAACCCCCTCCCTTCTAGCAACCACCTGTTAGTCTCTGTATCAGTGACTCTGTTGTTTAATTATGTTTGTTCGTTTATTTTGGTTTTTTAGATTCCATATATAAGTGAAATCATACAGTATTGTCTTTCTCTGTCTATATTATTTCACTTAGCACCTCTTGGTCCAACCATTTTGTCACAAATGGCAAGATTTTATTCTTTTTCATGGCTGAGTAATACTCCATTGTGTGTATATGTGTATCTATATATATGTATATCACATCTTCTTTATCCATTTTTCTATTGATGGGCACTTAGATTGGGTCTATATCTTGACTATTGTTAATAATGCTGTAATTAACATAGGGGTGCATATATCTTTTCATTTTCTTTGTATAAATACCCAGGAGTGAAATTGCTGGATCTTGTGGTAGTTCTGTTTTTAATTTTTTGAGGGAGGCCACTATGCTCCTTTCCAGAGTAGGTGCACCAATTTACATTCCCACCAACAGTGCGTGAGGTTTCCCTTTCCTCCACATCCTCACCAACACTTGTCATCTCTTGTCTTTTTGATAATGGCCATTCTGACAGGTGTGAGGTGATATCTCAGTGGTTTTGATTTGCATTCCCCTGATGGCTAGTGATGTTGGGCATCTTTTCATGGGTCTATTAACCATCTGTATGTCTGCTTTGGAAAAATGTCTATTAAGCTCCTCTGTCCATTTTTTAATCAAGATTTTTGTCTTCTTGATGTTGAGTTGTATAAGTTCTTTGTGTGTTTCAGGTATTAACCCCTTATCAGATATATCATTTGCAGATATCTTCTCCTGTTCAGTAGGCAGCCTTTTCATTTTGTTAACAGTTTCACTCTGCAAAAGCTTCTTAGTTTGATGCAATCCCATTTGCTTATTTTTGCTTTTGTTTCTTTTGCCTGAGGAGACATCCAAAAAAGTATTGCTAAGACTCATGTTAAAGAACATATTGCCTATGTTTTCTTCCAGAAGTTTTATGGTTTCAGGCCTTACATTTAAGTCCTTAATCCATTTTGAGGTTATTCTCATATGTGGTGTGAGAGAGTAGTCTAGTCTGATTCTTTTGCTTATAATTCCCTCAGTTCAGTTCAGTTCAGTCTTTCAGTTGTGTCTGACTCTTTGGGACCCCATGGACTGCAGCACGCCAGACCTCCCTGTCCATCACCAACTCCTGGAGTTTACTCAAACTCATGTCCATTGAGTCAGTGATGCCATCCAACCATCTCATCCTCTGTCTCAGTTCAGTTCAGTTCAGTCACTCAGTCGTGTCATACTCTTTGCGACCCCATGAATCACAGCATGCCAGGCCTCCGTGTCCATCACCAACTCCCAGAGTTCACTCAAACGCACGTCCATCAAGTCGGTGATGCCATCCAGTCATCTCATCCTCTGTCTAGTTTTCCTTTATTTCCTTTATTGAAGAGGCTGTCTTTTCCCCATTGAATATTCTTGCCTCCTCTGTCATAGATGTATTGACCATATCAATGTGGGTTTTCCCCCTGGATTCTCTCTTCTGTTTCCTAGATCTGTGTGCCTATTTTTGTGCCAGTACCATGCTATTTTTTTTTTTTTTAATTTGGCTGCACTGGGTTTTAGTTACAGAACACAAGATCTTCATTGTCACGTGCAGGATCTTCAGTTGCATCACACAGGTTCTTAGCTCCAGCATGTGGGATCTACTTCCCTGACCAGGGATCGAACCCAGTTCCTCTGCATTGGGAATGCAGAGTCTTAACCACTGGGCCACCAGGGAAGTAGCAGTACCATACTGTTTTGGTTACAGTAGATTTGTAGTTTGAAATCACTGAGCAAGATACCTCCAGCTTTGTCTTCTTCCTTAGGACTGCTTAGGCTATTCAGGGACTTTTGTGTTTCTCTACAGATTTTAGAATTATTTGTTCCAGTTGTGTGAAAAATGCCATTGGCATTTTGATAGGGATTGTGTTGAATCTCTAAATTGCCTTAGTTTGTATGTTCATTTGAACAGTAGTAATTCTTCCAATCCATGAGCACAGTGTATCTTTCCATTTGTTTGTATTATCTTCAGTTTCTTTCATCACATCATCATTTTTCTGAGTACAGGTCTTTTACCTCCTTAGATTTATTAGTAGGCATTTTATTCTTTTTGAAGTGATCTGTAAATGGGATTGTTTTCTTAATTTCCCTTCCTAGTTTGTTTTTTAGTGTATAAAAAGGAGATAGTAGGATTAACAGAACTTAAAAAAGGAGGAGGAAAGAGTTAAGAAGTCTTTGGATTGTACCCTTTAATAGGTTGATACAGTTGCTGAAAATTTGGAAGCAGGTTTTGAGGGGGGATTTTTGGTGGTGGCTGGTGAGTTGGGTTCCAGAAAGGTGAGCTTGTTGTAACCCTGAAGAATCTCCATGTGCAAGAGGTGGAGCTAAAGACGGGTCTGAAGCCTGGGGAGAGTCCAGGGCTGGAGATAAGAGTGTGGGGTCACCAAGAGGTAGGCATCATTGAAATCATCATGAATGGGAGAGTTTAAGCATTAAGCAGAGACAAGGGCTAAAAACAGAACCTTGGAAACCTTGACATTTAAAGGTCAGTAGAGAACAAGGAGCCCACGAAGGAATCTGAGGAGATGTAAAATGTGCTTCGTAGGAGCCAAAGAAGGGGAAAGTGATTCAGTAAATAGGGAGGGTCAATGTCAAGTGCTGTGGCAGTCAGGTCAGAAAATAACTGCTTCCAGCCCCTTCCTCCCTCCCAGACCTTTCAGATCTCATCATCTCCTTTCTCCTGCTACTGGAATGTTTTTCCTGAAGGTGGCCAGAGACCTCCAAGTCTCCAGATCTAGTGGCATCATCATCTCCAGCCTCTTCAACCTCCTGCTCATTCGACATCACTGACCACGCCCTCCTCCTTAAAATTCTCTCCCCTAGGCCTTTGTGACTCTGCAGGGTTCTTATTACCCTCACAAAACCCTCATCGTGGCTCCTCTTCCTGCTCTTGAACATACTCATTCCCTGAGGTTTTGCTGTCTTTTCTTCCCTTGGCATCAAATCAGTCATCATGTGGTTAGGCCTGTGGTAGGTGCTGATGAGACCAGTAAATATAACATACGCCCAGCTTCCCAGAAGTGGACAGCATAGCCACAGAGGAAGAAGAAAATAGATCTCAACAGTATTGTGTGCTAGACAGTTATTAGAAGGGTTCTCTGGGATTGTGGAAGGAACAACTGAGCCTGAAACAGTAAATAAGAATGCATGGAATCTAGGGAGGGATGCGATCCATGGAAATTTCTGTGGCCGAAGTGTATATAGAAAAGGTGGGGCTGAAGGATGAAAGAAGGATTCGAAATATAAATGTAGAGAGGTAAATTGCAAAGTGTCATGTGTAATTCTTAGGAGCTTGAGCATCATTCTATATATATATATATATATAAGCAGTAGGGAGCCAGTTGGTTCTTAAATAGACGAAAGATGATCACACACAGGCTTCCCAGGTGGTCCAGTGCGTAAAGAATCTGCCTGCAATGCAGCAGACTCAGGAGACATGTGTTCAATATCTCTGGGTTGGAAAGATCCCCTGGAGGAGGGCATGGCAACCCACTCCAATATTCTTGTCTGGAAAATCCCATAGAAGAGCCTGATGGGCTACAGTCCATAGGGTCACACAGAGTTGGACATGACTGAAGCAACTTAGCACACACACATGCTCTATCACACAAAAAATTTTGGAACATAACTAGCTGAATGAAGGCTAGAGAGACTGGGAGAAGGCTGGGGGCAGAGGGGCCAATGAGGCTGTTTCCATAATCGGGTGAGAAATGATGAGGATTTGAATTAAGGTAGCCATGAGAATGGGGCTTCCCTAGTGGCTCAGTGGTAAGGACTCTACCTGCAATGCAGGAGACCCAGGTTTGATCCCTGGGTTGGGAAGACCCCCTGGAGGAGGGCATGGCCACCACTCTAGTACTCTTGCCTAGAGAATCCCATGGAGAGAGGAGCCTGGCGGGCTGCAGTCCTTAGGGTCACACAGAGTCAGACACGACTAAAGCGACGAAGCAGCAGCAGCAGCACCGAGAATAGGGAAGATGATGAAATTCCAGAGATATTTCTGGTATAGACTTGAATTGTTGAGGCAATTGGTTGGGAGATGCAAAAGGAGAGGTCGAGAATGACTGCACAGTGCTTAAATGGGGAGATTTGGGTCAGTGGTGACTCCATGACCCCAAACTAAAACCACAAGAATGGAAACAGCCTTTGAATGGAAGTACATTAATGATTAAGATTTAAACATACTTGGGGTGCTCGCTTCGGCAGCACATATACTAAAATTGGAACGATACAGAGAAGATTAGCATGGCCCCTGCGCAAGGATGACACGCAAATTCGTGAAGCGTTCCATAAAAAAAAAAAAAAAAAAAAAAAAAAAAAAAAATAAACATACTTGGGAACTCTGTAGGGGTCCACTAGTTAGGACTCTATGCTTTCACTGCCAAGGACGCTGGTTCTGTTCCTGGTCAGGGAACTAAGATCCCGCAAGCAGCGTGGTATGGCAAAAAAAAAAAAAAAAGATTTAAACATATTAATTTTGAAATTATTATACAGTACTTAGTTAGAACTCTGTTTCAACACAGAGACCGTGGCTGAAGCCCTAGGGTTAGATGAGCCTTTTTTGAAAGCCCACATAGAAGAAATCATGAGTTTGACAGAGATGGAACATCAAAGAATATCAGCATTGGGACTTCTCTGGTAGTCCAATGGCTAAGACTCCATGCTCCCAATGCGGGTTTGAGCCCTGGTCAGGGAAGTAGATCCCATATGCTGCAACAAAGATACCATGTGCTGCAAATAAGACCTGGCACAGTCAAATAAATAATAAATATTTTTTAAAAAATGAATATCAGTATTGTAAAGTTGAGAAGGGAAAACCTCAAAGGAAGTAAACAGAGAAAGAAGAAAAGGACAAAGAATCCTCAAAACTAAGAGAATAAAGAGTTTTAAGAATCAGAGGGTCAACAATGTCAAATGTCACAGAAAGGTTTAGGGCTAAAAGTGTCCATTGAGTTTGGTAATTAGGAGATCCCTGACTAACACATCAAGAGCATTTTTATTGGAGGGCAGGGATGGAAACCATAGGGTTGAAGAGAATTTAGAAGAAAAATTAGAAAAAGCATAGTGTAAAATAAAATCACATTCAGGCATACAAATACTTGGAACATTTCCTTTCCACGTAATTTTACTCAGGAAAATTACTTGAGGGTGTACTCCAGAAAAAAAATGAAAGAAATTCAACAAAGAGGAAACATGGGATCTGAGGAGGGGAAAATAGAGCCATGTCAGATTGATAGTGGTGGAGCAGAACCATAGAGGAATGTGTCCAAAATTGATCATTTAACAGGGAAATTAGGGATCCTGACAGTCTTACCATAAGATGAAGAAAACATATAGTTCTACTTTCTATAAGAAGAAGGGCAATGAGAAGCCTCAGAAATGTAGAGAAAAGCCTGTGGAAGAAGTCTGGGCCAAACATGAAGCAAACTGAAATATGATTTTGAGCAGTTTGATGGCAGATAAGAAAAGAACAATAAACCTATATATTTGAATTTTTTCCATCCAGTAACTTGGCTGGAAATAGTGTTATAGCCCTTTCTGTCATAATTTATTCACCCTACCTGATTCTGCAGTTTATGTAATCATAAATATAAATATTGCTTATTGTTCTTCAAGTTTTAGATTCAATTTATGTGAAGTTTACAAAGCATGCAAAAATTCATGTAGCTCCAAAGCAGAATCTGAATGATTTAAACCTTGACATGTAAAGAAGAACTTGAACAGGTAATCAAAATTTGGAATGTGGAGAAGAGTATTAGTAATAAGATAGCGACCATTCATTGAGTCTCCACTATGTCCCAGTCACTATCTTAAGCCTGTTAAAGGTTATTGAATTTCATGACAAAGCTATGAGTTAGGTGCTATTTTTATATCCATTTTCCAGCTAAGGAAACTGAAGCACAGAGAGGTGAAGTAACCTGCCCAGGGTCACACAGCTAGCAAATGGAAGCTGTGAGAGTAGCACCTCAGCTGTCTGGCTCCAGAGCCTTCATCTACGTATACTCCACTCCACTGTCCTGTTTCCTTGGGTGAGGCAGAGAGAAGTGCCCAGGTGCCAGCAACCTCACCACACTTCCTGGAAGGGGGAGGGGAAGGAGAAACTGACCCATGTCAATGCAGCAGACAGGAAGCTTAAAATATATATTTTACAAGTCACGTGACATGGTTGCCTCAGCAGGCTAGGACTGAGGGGTGGGAGGCTGAGAGAAGAACTTACTGTCATTTTATATACTTAACGAGCCATTTGAATCTTTATTATTATGTGCATGGATTACTTTTATCATTTAAAAATCCTACCCTTCTTCCAAGGCCATGTTTAAAAATTTCCTCCCAAAGCTTCCCTAATTTCTTCAGTAAAAAATGGGCTCTCGAATCGTCTGAGCTCCTGCAAGGCCATGTCTCTGTTTCTGCCCTCTTTAGAACCCACTACCTCTGACTTTACGTTGCCTTTGTAAATGCCTTGGGGACAGCGTCTTTGTCAGATTTACCTGAGTTACCCCCATGGCCTTGGCATTGTGCCCTGCTTATGTTATGTGCTCAGTAAATATTGAATGAACTGGATGAGTGGCTTCTGTTAACAGCAGATTGTGTCCATTTCCCGCAATTTGGGGAACTCAGAACACATAGCTTGAGTGTGTCTACGTGTCAGTCACCCTGCTGCCACTGGGAAGAGGGAGATGGGGAGAGGAGGAGGGGTGTGGAGTGGCCACTTTGCCCCATCCTTCTATAAAAACAGAGCCAAAAATGACAGCGCTGATATGAATCTTAGATCGTTACGTCCAACCCTGTCATTTTACAGATGAGGAAACTAAAGCCAGGGAGCAGAAAGACTTGAAAGCCCACAATGAAATTGGAATAGCTGTATATCAGCTTAGGTTCTTAAGCTTTGTTCCTAATTACCAAAGCAATACATGTTCAATACTTAGCTTGTTTTTTTGTTTTTTTTTTAACCCCTATAATCTCTCTATATTTCTACCTAAACATGGTTTGGAGCTTTTATTTTATTTTTTTATGGTCTTGCTTTGTAGGTGATATTTTAAGTTGGCATAAATTCTTTTTGGATGGCAGTGAATGATGGATGGGTAGATAGATGGATAAATTAGTGACTTTCCCGGGATAACATAGCTGGTCGGTGACAGAGCTGAGACCTAGCAAAGCACCTTGCTGAGGGATGCCAAGCAGCTGAAGTACCTGACACAAAAGCACTTCTGAGTTGCCGTGGCAACTGAAGTAGTCCTCTAATTTCCATCAGAGTGTGTGGGGATCAGGGTCAGACCCTAATGCACAGGTCAGAGGTTAAGGTGCAAAGGAAGACACCCCAGGCTGTGATGGCACAGCCCCAGCTAGATTCAGGAAGCAGCATTTTGTTGAAGCCGCAAGGCCTGGTCTGAAAGAGGGGCCAAGGGAAATGGATCCAAAGGACACTGTTATCCAGGTGGCATCATGTGCTGAAGAGAAACAGGAGGCAGACCCAGATTCCAGGCCTGGCTCAGGCAGTAAGTCATTGAGTGACTTTGGGTAGGTTACCGCCTCTTTCGGGGCCTCGGTGTCTTTACCTACGAGGTGAGGTGATTGGACTAGTCCCTGGGTGATGTCCAAGGGCTCTAACCACATGAAAATGCCCCAACACCACAATTACAAAATGTCTTGTCAGAATCCAGAGAAGGCTGGGATTCCAGCCTCGGATCCACAGAGAGGACCTATCCCTCCCCTCACCCCTTTGTCACCCACGGACTCCATGCCCACTGCAGCCAGCTAGAGCTGCGGGACGACAGCCTGAGACAGGTAGCCAGCCAGCCCTGGCCAGCTCCCCGCTCCAACTGAGGTAGGAGTGGGGTCGGGAGCAGGCACTTTTTCTTCAGAGATGCCTCCCTTTGGAGGAGGCACTACTTGCGTGGTAAACAAAGACCCAGGTTCCTCGGCTGGAAGCAGGGGTGTGCCTTCATCCTCCTCCACAAAGATGGGGGTTGGCAGGAGCTCAGCGGTCCTGGGAGCACTGCTGAGTGGGGGTGAAGAAGCCACCTGGGTGGAGGGGCAGGGTGACTGGGTGACGTGTCGTGGCAACTGTACATCCATGTCCAGTCCCCAAGGGTCGTATCCCCCAGTCTCTTCACAAGTCATCTACGTCCCAAGCCTCTCCACCTTCCTATGCTTGTCACCCTTATCCTTCATTCACTCAGTAAATATTTCTTGAGCACCTGTTGTCCTGGATGCTGAGGATACAGTGGTAAATGAGAGAAACACAAAACCCCTGCTCTCAAGGAGCTTATGTTCTAATGGGGGAGGTACTTAGTAAACAAATACTAGTCATATAGTATATTATACACATGGTGAGACATGCTGTGAAAAGAATAAAGCAGGTAGAGGAGATAAGAAATGTGAGCAGAGCATGCTATTTGAATTAAGGTGGTCTGGGAAGACGTTGCTAATAAGGTGACATTTGAGCAAAGACCTGAGGGAAGTGAAGGTGCAAGCCCTGGGACATTCCAGGCAGAGAAGAAACATCCCAGGCAGAGAAAAGGCCCAGAACAGAGTGTGCTTGGCATGTCTAGAACACAGTCAGCGGGGCTGGAGAGGTGGAGTCACGGGAGACAGGTGGAAGTTGCAGAGAAGGCAGGAGACAGAGGATAGCACCTTGAGGGCCATCACTCAGTGGCCAGGACAGGAAGCCACTGGAGTTGGTGAGCAGCGGGGTGATGTGTCTGACTTGGGTTTTAAAAGGGTTTCTGCTGTGTGAAGGACAGGTGAAGGTGGAAGCAGGGGAACAGGTGAGCTGTCAATTGTAGTAATCCAGCTGAGAGATGACAGGGGCTTGGACTGGAGTGGAGAGGTGGTGAGGAGTGTTAAAATTTGAAATGTATTTTGAAGGTAGAACTGACAGATTTGCTGACAGATTGGATATGGGGCATGAAAGGAAGGAATCAGGATGGTTCCAAGACTCTTTGGCCTGAGCAACTGGAAGGATGAGTTTGTTGTTCACAGAGATGAGAAGGGCTGTGCTGGGGTAGATGAGACATCTAAGTCAGGTTTTCTGGTTGACAGTTGGATCCATGAGTCTGGAATTAATGGGAACAGTTGAGGGTAAAGATGTATTTGGAAGCCATCAGCAAATAGACTTGCACTGTCCAATATGGTAGCCACTAACCACAAAAAGCTTTTTATATTTAACATGAATTAAATAACCTCACCTCAGATATGTAGATGACACCACCCTTATGGCAGAAAGTGAAGAGGAACTAAAAAGCCTCTTGATGAAAGTGAAAGAGGAGAGTGAAAAAGTTGGCTTAAAGCTCAACATTCAGAAAACGAAGATCATGGCATCTGGTCCCACCACTTCATGGGAAATAGATGGGGAAACAGTGGAAACAGTGTCAGACTTTATTTTTCTGGGCTCCAAAATCACTGCAGATGGTGACTGCAGCCATGAAATTAAAAGACGCTTACTCCTTGGAAGGAAACTTATGACCAACCTAGACAGCATATTCAAAAGCAGAGCCATTACTTTGCCAACAAACGTCCATCTAATCAAGGCTATGGTTTTTCCAGTGGTCATGTATGGATGTGAAAGTTGGACTGTGAAGAAAGCTGAGTGCTGAAGAATTGATGCTTTTGAACTGTGGTGTTGGAGAAGACTCTTGAGAGTCCCTTGGACTGCAAGGAGATCCAACCAGTCCATTCTAAAGGAGATCAGTCCTGGGTGTTCATTGGAAGGACTGATGCTAAAGCTGAAACTCCAATTCTTTGGCCACCTCATGCGAAGAGTTGACTCATTGGAAAAGACCTTGATGCTGGGAGGGATTGGGGGCAGGAGGAGAAGGGGATGACAGAGGATGAGATGGCTGAATGGCATCACCGACTCGATGGACGTGAGTTTGAGTGAACTCCGGGAGTTGGTGATGGACAGGGAGGCCTGGAGTGCTGCAGTTTATGGGGTCGCAAAGAGTCGGGCACAACTGAGCGACTGAACTAAACTGACTGAATATTAAATAGCATTTAAAATTTAGCCCCTTCTGTCACACTAACCACATTTCAAGTGCACAACAGCCAAATGTGAGCAGAGACTACCATACTGGACAGCACAGATAGAGAACATTTCCATCATCACAGCAAGCTTGTTAGACAGTGCTTATAATGTCTGGATGAGATGCCAGGAGAGTGGATGGAGAAAAGTGAGCTTTTATCAGTTTGGAAGATAAACAGGAGTGGCCTGTATGCTCAGTTGCTAAGTTGTGTCTGACTCTTTGTGACCCCATGGACTGTAGCTCACCAGGCTCAGACTTTGTCCATGGGATTTCCTAGGCAAGAATACTAGAGTGGCCTGTATAGGAGTAGGAAAATCCAGGATAGGGTGGATTTCTGGATGCCAGTAAAGAAAGTATATTGGAGAGGAGGTCAGATGCTTTTATTAGGACAGGGAGACTGAAAATCAAGAAATGTTGGTGGTCCAATGGTTAAGAATCTGCCTGCCAGTCCAGAGAGGGGTTCCATCCCTGGTCCTGGAGGATCACACATGCCATGGAGCAACTAGAACGCGCACGCTACGGCTACTGAAGCCCATGCACTCTGGAGCTCATACTCCACAGCAAAGAAGCCACTGTAATGAGAAGCCCGCGCCATCTAGAGAGTAGCCCTTGCTCACCACAACTGGAGAAAGCCCACATGCAGCAATGAAGACCTAGCACAGCCAAAATAAATAAATAATTATTAAAAATAACCTTAAAAAAAATTGACCAGCAGATTTATCAACAAGTAGGTCGTCAGTGACTTCAGGGAGGGCAGTTTTGCAGAGGTGGAGACCAAAGCTTGAGTGAGGCGGTAGATTCTAGAGAGAATGAGGAGAGAGGAATTGGAAACAGCATATGTACACCTTTTCAGCTGAAGGTGCTATGAAGGAGCAGAGAAATAGCCAGAGGCTTATGATGTTAAGGGAAGTAAAGCTTCCCTGCAGGGGGAATTGAGAAAACCATGCCTTGAGTAAGGAAGAGCCAAGGGGATCTGATCCCCACATGGCTCCCATGGCTAGGATATGGACAGGATGGATGTCTTGTCTGGAAGATGGAGGGAGGGCAGAGTCAGTGGCAAGGCTGCAGATGAGAGAGTGGCTGGGGGATGGGGAGTGTGGGGAGGTTCTCTTGGCAATGTCTCAGTTCCCCCAGGGCAGTTAGGCGGAGTTCATTGACTGAGTGTGAACACAGGCATTGGAGGGGTGAGGAGAGAGAGGAGGGCATCAGTAGTCATCCAGGAAAACAGGAGAGTGGTGGGATTAGGGGATGGATGTGGGATTGCCAGGCTGCACCGAAGGCTTGCCTAAAGTTTGTGGTCCTGCTAGAGCCAGCTTCCAGAATTTGCCCTGTCTTGCCTCTGTGTGTTCACATATGCTGCTTTTTCTCTTTGGAAGGTCCTTCCCATTTCTCTAGTCCCTCATCTGCCCAGCAGACTCATGATTCTGCAAGGCACAGCTTAAGCATCAGCTCCTCTGATACCTCCTTCCCTCCCTTTCTTCTCACCGGTGCCCATTCTTCCCCCCAGAACTCTGATTGAGTCACATGATCAGTGTTTGCTTACACGGCTTTTGCTCTAAGGCCAGGGGTCAGCAGACACTTTGCAGAAGGGCAGATAGTGAATATATTAGGTTTTGTAGACTGTTTGGTCTCTGCCACACTATTCAGTCTGTACAGATTGTAGCACAAAAGCAGTCAGACAATACATAAAAGATGGGGTGTGACCATGTTCTTGTAAAATGCTATTTGCTGAAACAGGGGTGGGCTGGATCTGGCCTCTGGGCCATAGTTTGCCAACCCCTGCTCAAGGGAATGGCAGAGATGGTATCTCAATTGTCTCGGTGGCCCCCGTACCTGGGTACCAGTTAGGGGCTCAGGAAATGTTTGAATGGACGATAGAAGAGTAGATGTGCATGAATAAACATTTAGGCCTGTCCTACTTAGATTACAGAACCGTGTTCCCTCAGACATGCAAATTTTGGTCTCTTTGTCAATGGTCTGTCATTACACAGTCACCCTGTGCCTAGGGAAGGACTATGCATGGCAGCATGAGCCCTCGATACCCAGGAAAGATCAGACATGGCCTTGCCACCCACTGCATCAGGGCTAAACTGCCACCCTGGCTAGCCAGCCTTGCTCCTACTTGTTCCCAGGTGCACAGACTCCCAGTTCAGAGGCCCCAGCCTCTTCACAAACAGGCCTTCCATATTCACCCTCCCTCTGCACAGTTCTGTGCTCCCCTTCAGCGCAGCATCCCTCAGCCCCTGCAGAGAATGAATAGTCATCAGGTCTCTGTCATATGCAAGGCATAGTGGGAGAATCATAGGCCCTTCCCTGAAGAAGCTTACTCAGTCCAAGCATCCCTTTGGGAGTGCCCTCTGCCTACCCTCACCATACTCATACCTGAGCTCCTCCTTAAAGATTGCCAGAGCCACCCCAACCCACCTGATTCCCCCTTCTTTTCTATTTTTTTCGTCCCGAGGTTTTGCACCACACTGGGCCTCTCTTGGGGGTGGATTCACTTGTAAATATCCTCTCCCCATCATATTGGCAACCAGCAAAGACCCAGGACAGCAGAGTGTGCTTTTGTTTCTTTGAGCTCACACTGTCCAAGAGAAGTATAAACCACACACACAGTTTAAACATTTTCTAGTAACACATTAAAAAGTTAGAAACTGGTGTGTATGCGTGTGTACTCAGTCATGTCCAACTATTTGTGACCCCATGGACTGCAGCCCACAAGCCTCCCCTGTCCATGGAATTTTCCAGGCAAGAATACTGGAGTGGGTTACCATTTCCTACTCCAGAGGATCTTCCCTATCCAAGGATTGAACCTGCTTGTCCTGTGTCTCCTGCATTGGCAGGCGGATGCTTTACCACTGAGCCACCTGGAAAGCCCTAAAAGAAACAGGTAAGATTAATTTTAATGTATTTTTAATAACAAGTATATCTAGAATATTATCGTTCTAACATGTAATCAATATAAAAATGATTTTATTCATATTATTCATAGGTCTTCAGTGTGTATTTTGTTTGTACAGAACTTAACTGAGCTCACTGGGCAGGATGTGAGTCTCATGACATCTGACCGGGGATTATACCCATGTCCCCTGCATTGCAAGGCAGATTCTTCACCACTGGACCACCAGAGAAGTCCTTAAACTATCTTCATTGAGAAACATTTGACATATAAATATTGTAGAGAAAACTGAGATTTAAGACCTTGCTTTTACTCAGATGCTAAGTTACAAAGCTCACTTTGAACCCAGGTCTGGGTCCAAAGCCTGTTCATAAAATAGAATATTTAAGTTGGAAGGTTCATTAGAAAATTATCCAAACCGTTATCTCCATGAATATCACTTGTGTCCTCAGCACCTAGCCCCAGTGTCTGGCTTGTTCTAGGAGCTCAATTATTTCAGTGAGCAAATCTGGTCTCACTTTACAGATGAGAAATTGAGAAATGAGAGGAGACTTGTCCGACTTGATGGAAAGAGGGACGCCAGGGGCTAGAACCCACATTGCTGATTATTGCTGCACTGCTCTTATTCCATGTCGTTCTGTCACGCAGGTGATCAACCCCCCGAACCATGGGCGTTTGACATCTGAAGTTCTCTTTGTATTTACAGGGACAGATTTTCAGCAGGCTTTTTCTTCCCCATGTCCATAGCCTCAGAACTCGCCAGAAATCTTCTTTGCAATTCCCATCTCCTCTTAATTCCACCCTCCAGCAGCTGAGCCTGCTCAGGGACCCGGACTCCAGGTCTCCATGTGAAGCCGCATACACCAGCAAAGCTCACTGCATGTGGGCACCACCCCCAGCTTTCATCTCGGGTCACACTCGTCGTGACAACTCGAGAGGTTTCCTTGGCTGGAGGGCAGCACGACTCTCCAAGAGGGTCACGCCAGCAGCTGCCTGCTGTGCCTGGATGCCTGCCCTGGAGCCTGATTGGGAAGGCGCCCTCGGGCTTACTGCAGGCCCAACCAGTCAGCATCTTCCCAGGGAACTCCTAGCAGCCTCCCTCCTGATTGGGTCATAGTAAAGGTCACAGATTGTATTAGAAGCTTAGAACTGAAAGGGAATTTACATATCATGCACCCTAGTGCTTTTCTAACTATAGTGTCCTACAAGTCTCCTGGGAATCTTGTTAAGATGCAGATTTCTGATTTCATCAATTGCAACAGATGTACCACTGAAAGCTATGCAAGGTGTGGGGGGAGGGGTGGTGGTCACGTGGAAATGCTCTATACTTTAAATTTTTCTTTAAATTTTAAAACTGCTCTAAAAAAATAGTCTATTAATTTTTTTAACATCCTACTGAGTTCCAAGAGGAGATCATTTGCTGGGTAATTGCTCAGTCGTGTTTCTCCTTAGGCACAAAGATGACCTTGCACATTCACTGCTGATGGCCCCTCCGAGGCTGCCTCCAGCACTGACTTGCTGAAAACTGTCCTCGAGTTTGATGGGTTAACTGAGGAATACTTTTTGAATGCAGAAAGCATACTCATGGGGCCATCTAAGGGCCCTGCCTCATTTTTCTGCCTTTAGAAAAGCTGCTGAACTAAATCTGGCATATAGAAATGTGCTCGAGAGATTTTTCTTTTCTTTTTTTTTAAGGATTGAATATATAATTTTTATCCTATATTGGAGTATAGGCTTACAATTGTGTTAGTTTCAGGTGTATAGCAGACTGGTTCAGTTATACATATACTTTTATCTGGTCTTTTTCAGATTCTTTTTTTCCCATATAGGTTATTACAGAATAATAACTCTAACCTAGAGTAGAGTTCCCTGTGCTATCTAGTAGCTCCTTGTTGATTATTTTATATATAATAATGTGATGTATTATTCCCAACTTCTAATTTATCCTTCTTCCCCCACCTTTCCCCTTTAGTAACTGTAATTTGTTTTTGAAATCTGTGAGTCTGTTTCTGTTTTATGAATAAGTTCATCTGTATCATCTTTTTAGATTCCACACGTAAGTGATACTGTATGATACTTGTCTTTCTCTGTCTGACTTACTTCACTTAGTATGATCATCTCTAGGTCCATCCATGTTGCTATAGATGGCATTAGTTCATTCTTTTCTTGACTGAGTAATATTCCACTGTATACATGTACCACATCTTCTTTATCCATTCCTCTGTCAATGAACATTTAGGTTTTTCCATGTCTTGGCTCTTGCAAATAGAGTTGCAGAGAACATTGGGATGCATATATCTTTTCAGATTATGGTTTCCTCCAGATACATGCCCAGGAGTGGGATTGCTGGATTATATGGTAGTTACGTTGTTAGTTTTCTGAGGAACCTCCATACTATTCTCTACAGTGGCAGCACCAATTTACATTCCCAGAAAGGGTGTAGGAGGGTTCCCTTTTCTCTACACCTTCCCCAGCATTTATTGTTTATAGACATTTCGATCATGGCCATTCCGCCCGGTGTGAAGTAATGCCTTGTTGCGGTTTTGATTTGCATTTCTCTAATAATTAGCAACATGAAATATTTTTTCAAGTGCTTTGAGGTTTTTTCCTTTCAGTTTGCTAATATGAACCCTGGCCTTACGGAGCTTACAGTCTAGAATAGATGGTACAGGAGCCTAAACCTCTGTAAGACAAAGTAGAAAAGTGGTACATGCCCTGAGTGATGAACAGTTAAAGTGTACAGAAGAGAGAAAAGAGATGGCTCCCTGACACTGTGTTCAGGGGCAAGCAGTGACACTGGGTTATAGAGGGTTGGATGAGAGAGGGATTGTGGTTGGGACTTGTGGAATAGGGGCATCCGTGTTCCTGCCGGGAGAGTTCCATAAGCAGAGGCAGAGGGTGGATAATTGTGTGCCTGTGTCTGTGCACTGGGAACAGCGGTGTCTGGACAAGGTGGCTGGAACACAGCACAGAAAGAGGATGAGGAATGGCTTAAAATGTTGAGGTCAGGTGGTGGAGGGTTCTGAATCACAGGCCAAGGAATTGAGACCATATTCAGTAAGCAGTAAACCATGAAATTAAAATATGCCTGCTCCTTGGAAGAAAAGCTATGACAAACCTAGACAGCATATTAAAAAGCCGAGACATCACTTTGCTGACAAAGGTCTGTTTAGTCAAAGCTGTGGTTTTTCCAGTCGTCATATACGGATGTGAGAGTTGGACCATAAAGAAGGCTGAACGCAAAAGAATTGATCCTTTCAAATTGCACTGGAGAAGACTCTTGAGAGTCCCTTGGACTGCAAGGAGATCAAACCAGTCAATCCTAAAGGAAATAAACCCTGAATATTCACTGGAAGAACTGATGCTGAAGTTCCAATACTTTGGCTATCTGATGCGAAGAGCCAATTCATTGGGAAAGACCCTGATGCGGGGAAAGACTGAAGGTAAAAGGAGAAAAGGGCAGCAAAGAATGAGATGGTAACACCACCAACTCAATGGACATGAATTTGAGCAAACTTCGGTAAATAGTGAAGGAGAGGGAAGCCTGGCATGCTGCAGTCCATGGGGTCGCAAAGTGTTGGGCATGCCTGAGCAACTGAAAAACACCACGTTGGTAAGTAGTGGGGACTGAGCAAACCCCAGCTTCAGCAGAAGAGTTATGTGGTGGCTGCGTGTAAGATGTGTCAGAGAGGAGAAGCCTGGAGATAAGGGTCCTCGTCAGGAGACTGCTCTGAGGAAGATTCGGGAACCCAGGCAGTTGGAAGCTGTCTAGTCTGCCTCAGGATTCCCACAGCCCTTTTCCTGTATCTCTCATGCACACTTACCAATTTTTAACCTTATGTAGGTTTTTTAGTGTAAAAGTAGATTTAGTTCATTATTAATGAAAATGAGACAGTATAGAAACATAAAGTAAACAGTTCCTTGTAGTCCCACCACCCAGAGATAACTTCTTTTAACATTGTGGGTCTGTCCTTTCAGATTGCTTTATACATACATCACACTATATGGGCTTTTTTTTTTTTCTTCCAGATATGAACATACTTTAAAGCCTACTTTTTCTAATTACCTTGTAATGAACATCTTTTCTTGTTAAGCAGTATTTCTAGATTTTTGTTGTTGTTTTAGTTGACTTTTGGTTTTGCTTTCCTAGTTTTTAAAATTGTGGTTAACATATACATAACATGAAATGTACCGTCCCTGACAGTATATTTGTATCATTGTGCAACCATTAATATTATTTAGTTGCAGAACATTTCATAATCCCAAAAGGAAACCCTGCAACCACTAAGCAGTCATTCCCCTGTCTCTCCCCAGCCCCCAGGAACCATTGATTTGCTTCCTATCTCTAGAGATTTATCTCTTTGAGAAATTTCATGTAGATGGAATCATACAATATGTGGCCTTTTGTGTCTGGCTTCTTTTATCCAACATAGTATTTTCAAAGTTCATCATATCTGGATTATCCTTGTCTTTTTTTTTTTTTTAACAAAAGATGCTCAGGAACAAAAAGCAGTGAAATGAAACCTCTCCTCGAGAATACCACTTCTTCCCCCTACTTCCCTACCTGTTAATAACTTTGGATGCAGCCATTGGACCTTTTAGATGAATGGAGGTTGATAGGAACCATCAAGCAATGACTTTTTTCAACAACATATTCTGCTGTCTCTCTCCTCCCATCACCTGACATGAATGTGGCAAGACGCCTTAGCTTTTCTAGTCACTTTCAGGATTTAAAAAAGTGTTAGTTACGTCCAACTCTTTGCGGCCCCATAGACTGTAACCCACCAGGCTCCTCTGTCCATGGAATTCTCCAGGCAAGAATGCTGGAGGGGATAGCCATTCCCTTCTCCAGGGGATCTTCCCAGCCCAAGGATCAAACCCAGGTCTTTTACACTGCAGCGGATTCTTTACTATCTAAGCCACCAGGGAAGCCCTTCAGGATTTAGGACAGGCTCATTTTCAGGTGTTAAAATATTCCATGTAAATGAAAACTTCTGTTTAGGCTACACAACCTGACCTACAGGCCAGCCTTTCTGCTCCTTCCCACCTCCAATTCCCTGTACTCACCCAGCCTGATCCAAGGATGCTTTTGCAAGTTCCTTAGAAATCCACCTTCTGTGTTCTGCCACTCCAGCCCATCTTGATGCAGTAGGGGAGCTGAACGCACTATTCCACTGGATTGTTGCCTAACTTCAGAGGGCTACCTTCAGTTCCTGCTTTGGACGCTGTGTCCCTGACACCCCTCTGGTCCTCTTGGGTAGAGTCCTATCAAGATGTCCACGGGAGTCCATAAACTATAGACTATAGTCCATAACTATTGCCATATTTGTGATCATCTCACATCCTTCCAGAGGCCTTTCTAGATTTGGGGAAATTCCCATATCGAGTCCACCCCCATGCAAGATGGCAGCCTTCCTTGCAGCCAGGATACAGCTGTGTTATCTGTCTCTGCTGATTTTTAATCAGGTGGAGCTGGGATCTTGGAAGCTGGGGAGGAGAGGATGTCCGTGTGGTGCGGTGGCATCAGCAATGCTTTTACTGGAACAGCACCAGGGTCCAGTCCATGTTCCTGACCGTAAATGTTTGATACCTGGCGCTCTCACCCACCTGGAATTCAGCATCCTTTAAAAATGTATACTCTGCTTAAACTATTGAGTTTAATTTTCACTAAGATCTTTGACTGATGCCATACCCCTGCCTAGCTTGGTGGTTAAGGGCAGGTTGCTCCCACCAATGTTCTCTGTCCTCTCCTGGCCATCTCCCATGTCCCAGTCAGCCTGGGCATCTGGCATGGGTTTCTCTAGCCTTCTTTCTCACAGGCTATCAGGAGTAGTAGCTACTAGACCAGCTTGACCATCTGTTGCTGCTGCTGCTGCTGATGCTGCTGCTAAGTTGCTTCAGTCGTGTCCGACTCTGTGCGACCCCATAGATGGCAGCCCATCAAGTCTCCCCATCCCTGGGATTCTCCAGGCAAGAACACTGGAGTGGGTTGCCATTTCCTTCTCCAATGCATGAAAGTGAAAAGTGAAAGTGAAGTCGCTCAGTCATGTCCACCTCTTAGCAACCCCATGGACTGCGGCCCACCAGGTCCTCCATCCATGGGATTTTCCAGGCAAGAGTACTGGAGTGGGGTGCCATTGCCTTCTGTTAGCATATTCCAAATAGATAGTCTGACATCTCTCTTTAGAAAATGTGAGCATTTACTATCTTTATCTTTGACTTTAGGGCATCTGCCAAATTCTGGGACCACAGGAAAAGTCCCATTCCACACCTTGTCACATACATATTTTCTCTATATATTATGTAAGTGGGATCATCATCTGTTTATCATTTGGTAACCTTTTTTATTGTTACATTGCAGGCAACTTTCCATGTTATTGAAAATAGTATACCTTCATCCATTAAAAAAAAATCAGCCGTATTGTTGAAAGAACTATTTACAAACAGTAAAAAGCACCCATTTTAAAAGCACACTTGGAACCATCACCACAATAAAGATTTAGAATATTGCCAGAAGTTCCCTTATATTCCTTTGCAGTCAGTCCTTCCCAGTTTCCATTTAACTTCATCCTTTTCAATAGCTGTAGGACAATCCCATAATACAGAAGTTCCTTAATTTATTTACCTAGTCTCCTATTGATAGACATTTGCATTGCTTTCAATTTATTATTTTATTGATTTCTTATCAACACATATTTGTGGAGCACCTACTATGTGTGCTAGGTGTGGTGATATTATATAAATTCAAGAAACTTCTATATGTGTCTATGCATCTGTTATTCCCCTAAAACATATCTTCTAACAGTTGAATTGCGGGGTAAAAGAGTGCACATTAAAATAATTTTGATAAATATATTGTCAAATCACGTTTCAGCAAATTTCCAACAATTTTCACCTCTATCAACAATGGCTCAGACCATAAAGAATCTGACTGTAATGTGGGAGACCTAGGTTCAATCTCAGGGCTGGGAAGATGCCCTGGAGAAGGAAATGGCAACCCACTCCAGTATTCTTGCCTGGAGAATTCCATGGACAGAGGGGACAGAGGAGCCTGACGGGCTACAGTCTGTGGGGTCACAAAGAGTTAGACACAACTGAGTAACTAACACACACATATATATCTCAGTTATGTGCGTGAATGGCCATTTTCTCATGCACTCATCAGTACTCAGTTCAGTTCAGTCTCTCAGTCATGTCCAACTCTTTGCGACCCCATGAATTGCAGCACGCCAGGCCTCCCTGTCCATCACCAACTCCCGGAGTTCACTCAGACTCACGTCCATCCAGTCAGTGATGCCATCCAGCCATCTCATCCTCTGTCGTCCCCTTCTCCTCCTGCCTCCAATCCCTCCCAGTGTCAGAGTCTTTTCCAATGAGTCAACTCTTGGCATGAGGTAGCCAAAGTACTGGAGTTTCAGCTTTAGCATCATTCCTTCCAAAGAAATCCCAGGGCTGATCTCCTTCAGAATGGACTGGTTGGATCTCCTTGCAGTCCAAGGGACTCTCAAGAGTCTTCTCCAGCACCACAGTTCAAAAGCATCAATTCTTTGGCACTCAGCCTTCTTCACAGTCCAGCTCTCACATCCATACATGACCACATGAAAAACCATAGCCTTGACTAGACGGACCTTTGTTGGCAAAGTAATGTCTCTGCTTTTGAATCAGTACTAGGTATTATAAATCATTCCTAGTCCATTAGGAGAAAAAATGGTTTGAATTTACGTGTCTTTGCTTACTGATAATGTGGATCCACTTTGCATCTGTGACTTTTATTTGGTTTCTGGAAATCACTGCCCCAGGAGCCAAACTCCCTTGACTTCACTCAGAGTGAGGTCATGACCGGATTCTCTCCACTGAACTGGAAGGACATCCTGTCCTATTAGAAGTGGGACAAAGGTCACCCTTCAATTCCTGATGGCTCCCTGCGTCCCCTTGAACAGCCACTTCGGATGAAGCCCCTCCAGGTTGGGGTTGATCCTAGTCTCTTCCATGTTTGGACCTGCCCCTGCAGGTACCCCTGAGTAGGTCCATGTCATTTACACTTCTAAGAGTGTGGGTGGAAACATAGCAGGCTTAACTTAGATATAGTTCCTGGTCAACCAGATAAAAATCATTAGTAAAGGATAAGAATTTTAGCAAAGTCGCTCTCTTTCTAACAAAGTATATACAAAGAACTAACTCATTTGAAAAGAACCTGATGCTGGGAAAGATTGAAGGCAGGAGGAGAAGGGGATGACAGAGGATGAGATGGTTTAATGGCATCACTGACTCAATGGCCATGAGTTTGAACAAGCTCCTGGAGTTGGTGATGGACAAGGACGCCTGGCATGCTGCAGTCCTTGGGGTTGCAAAGAGTTGGACATGACTTAGCACCTGAACAGACAAACAAAAATATCAATGTGTGAGGCTTCCCTGGTGGTTCAGATGGTAAAGAATCTACCAGCAGTGCAGAAGACCCAGGTTTGAGCCCTGGGTCAGGAAGATTCCCTGGAGAAGGGAATGGCAACCCACTCCAGTATATCAATATATAAGTTAGTGCCTAAAATATGACTGGAAACTATTAGAAGGTGACACCAGAATTTCCTGTAATCCCCCCTCCACTGTGGTGCTCTTCCATCCTCATTCCCAGGGAAGTCAGATCTCCTTGGATAGATCACAACTCATAACTCCTGGAATTGGACAGGAACCCAGGAACTGGTTATGTGGCTGATTTAGTTGGGAGGGTTAGGGTTTATGGCACAAGGAAGAAAACAGAATCCTCAGGGCATTAACTGTTCTGAAACAACTCATAGAAATACTGTAACAGGGTAGTTCCTAAGTCAACTAAGTCTTTCCTTGTGGTGCAAGGATATTTATTGCTATTTTTGGTTTCACCCTTCTCCTCTATTTTCTCTCCAGTGCTCCATGGGGGCAAGGGTATAATTAAGCAAGTATTTGGACTTATCTGGTCCACAGACACCCTCAGCAGCTTGCAAATAATTAAGACGTTCCCTTAAAAGGGAACTTTCAAAGCAATCTTGTTTTAACTATTAAAATATAAGATATATAGTCTTTAGCCCAGTCATCTCACTTCTGGGAATCTATCCCATACAAATAAAAATACTATAATGAAATGTATGCAAGATCCTTATTGCAGTATTTTTCACAGGGCCCAAAAACTCTGAAACTGCCTGTCAATAGGGATGTTCGTGTGTGCTAAGTCGCTTCAGTCGTGTCTAGCTCTTTGTCACCCTATGGACTATATAGCCTGCCAAGGCTCCTCTGTCCATGAGATTCTCTAGCCAAGAATAGTGGAGTGGGTTGTTATGCCCACCTCCTGGGGGTCTTCCCGACCCAGGGATTGAACCCACGTCTCCTGTATGTATATTAAGGGAGGGCAACAGTGAGGCAGGTGAAGTGGGCAAATGAAGGGGAAGTGGGCAGAAAAGAATACACATGCCACTAAAGACATGAATTTTATGATAAGCAATTTATATAGTTATGTATTATACATGTGTATGTGTGTGTATATATATGTATATGAATTAAGAAATTAGAAAAGTATAGATCTTTCTCTATTGACAAGAAAGGATTTCCATTCTATATTGCTAAGTGATAAAAGCAAATTACAGAGTTGGTTTTATTTTGTTAAACACAAACCCCCCCAAAATTAGCTTATATCTGTGAGTACACGCTTACATAATTCTGGGCAAGGATTTCCACACCTGGGTGTTAACATAGGACCTCAGGGGAGACATGGAGGGTTACAATGGAGGCTGGAGAGAGGTTATCTTTAATATACATATATACAAAGATGTATACGAAAATATACGTCTTTGCTACATCTGGCCAGTCCCTTAAGGTGGATTGTAAATTTGATTAGAAACACAAGACTAGATGCCAAGATTGATTCTAAATTAGGTCATGTGGTTACGTATAACAGTACAGGCTCACCTTATCAGCAAGTGACTAAAAGACCAAAAGCCGTTCATTTACAAGCCAGATATTGGCCATGAATGCTGCTGCTAAGTCACTTCAGTCGTGTCCAACTCTGTGCGACCCCATAGACGGCAGCCCACTAGGCTCCTCTGTCCCTGGGATTCTCCTGGCAAGAATACTGGAGTGGGTTGCCATTTCCTTCTCCAATGCATGAAACTGAAAAGTGAAAGTGAAGTCGCTCAGTCCTGCCGGACTCTTAGCGACCCCATGGACTGCAGCCTACCAGGCTCCTCTGTCCATGGGATTTTCCAGGCAAGAGTACTGGAGTGGGGTGCCATTGCCTTCTCCATGGCCATGAATAGTGAGAAGAAAATCAGAATAGCAGGTCAGAGGCTCCTAAATGGGCAACTCAGGACTTGGGCTTCTATTGAAGAACTGTGCACAAAAAGAAACACCTATAAAAGAAAGGTGAAATAATAAAACCTTTGTATCATGGTGAAGCATTTTTGAAACAACATGTTTAGTATAAATTTCGGAAAATTTAAATAAAATTGTGCTTCATTTAAAAATATATACATATGTGTCTTTGTATTATTTTATGTGTTACAGTGGACATTTATCTATAATGTATCAGTGATCTGTTACCACAGTAATACCACATAACAACCATTCCCAAAACTTGGTGGGCTTAGAGAAACAAACCTTTCCTAACAGATGGCTGAAGGAAGAAGACTGTACCTGCCAGTGTGAGTGATATTTATAAGGAAGTTTACAGCTTTCAAAACACTCCTTTGTAATGTTTTGTTCTTCTCACCTCTCTGAATTTTAATTTCTATCTGTGCATCTGTCTTATCACTAGCCCACGAGTTTTCTGAGTGTCTCTTTTATCTTGATAACCCCAGTCTTTGGTATACTTCTAGAGGACACCAGGTGCTAATAAATGGCTAAAGAATTATTTTGGAAAAACAAAATTTTTATGTAGGTCATGGGTCTGTGGCTCTGCAGTTTAGGCTGGGCACAGCTGTGTGACTCTTCTAGACTTGACTGAACTCACGTGTCTGGGGTGGGCAGGTGCAGGCGGCTATTGGCCGTCCTTGGCCGGGGTGATGGGCGTGCTGGCTGTCATGGAAACGTGTGAGCGAGAGGGCAAGCCCAGTCACAGGAGTGCTTTCTTGTTTGCTGATGCGGTCATCAGGGTTCTACAGAGAAGCAGGAGCAACAGGATATATATGTGTGCATGAATGTGTTTCTCTGTGTGTGTGTGTGAATAAAGAGATTTATTATAAGGAACTGGCTCACAGGATTATGGAAGCTGAGAAGTCCAGACCCAGTAAAGCCAATAGGATAATTTTGAGCCTGAGTCTGAAAACAGAAGGCTGATGCCCCAACTCACAGTCAGTGAGGCAGAGAGAGAATTCTTTCTTACTAGCTTTTTATTCTCTTCACGCCATCTACAAATTGAATGAGGCCCACCCACACTGGCGAGGGCAGCCTCCTTTACTCAGTCTACCAATTCAGATTTTAATCTCATCTAAAAATATCCTTTTAGACACACCGAGACACACTGTTTAACCAGATAGCCCCTTGTGTGTCCAGTTGACATATAAAACTAATCATCACAGTTTCAATCTATGTTGACAAAGCAAGTCACGTGGCCAGCCCCAGCGACAGGTGAGGGGGTAATAAGAAGCTATGTGACTGTCCTTGTCCATCTGGGCTGCTGCCGCAGAATGCCATAGGCTGGGGGCCTTCTTACAGTTCTGGAACCTGGCAAGTCCAGGGTCAAGGTGCTGGCAGACCTGGTGTCTGGTGAAGACTCCCCTCCTGGTTTGCAGTAGGCGGTGTTCAGGTTGTATTCTCAGATGGCTAAGAAGTCATCACGCTTGTGTTTCTTGTTATTAGGGTGCTAATCCCGTTTGTGAGGATTCCTTCCCTGTGACTTAATTACTTTCCAAGGGCATTACCTCCCAATACCACCAACATATGAGTTTTGAGGGACCCATTCAGTCTGTAAGAACAACAAAAGAGGCATTAATACAGGGAGAGTGAGAATGGGGTCATTTTTGCATCTTACCATGGATATACAAAAAAGTACTACAAAAGTATTGAAGAAAGAGGATTCCCCCCCCCCCCATTTATCAAAGAATAGTCATTTGTCTGGTGCCATGTAGAATTCAATAGCAAAATTAATCATATCCAAGTTCTTAAATCTTTTAGTTAACACCATGTACAGCCAAAGATTTCTTCAGAGACTTGCAAAGTCTTACTCTTAAGATTTGCTTGACTGGAACGGGGAGGGGGGACGATAAGGGTCAGCCACTGCAGCCTTCGCTCATTGTTGTCAGTTCTCTAAATCGTAGATACTTGAGTTCCCCAGGATTCCGCAGAATTCTGGAGGGAAAATGATCTCAGGCAGCGGGTGAGGAATCCCTGCTATGGGACATCTTTTTCTGCCCAGACTAGCCAGGGGCAAGGAACCACTGGATCCTTTGTTCCATCAGGGACAACTTAGGGAAGTGGTCATTAGGGAAAAAAAAATTTTGGGGGGGAGCAAGGGAAGGATTAGAATGATGGTCCTCTTGATTTTCTTCTCAGAACATGAGAGTAATTTCAGATCTAGTTTAGTGTGATCTTGTTTTGTGTGTCCCCTGCTTCATGATATTGGTAATAGTTGAGTGGCTGCATTATTTGGTAAGTGGAGAAGAGCAAAAGGTAGAAAGTAAGAGGGGTCCACAGAAGACTGGGCCACATCTAGAAAAGAGAGCCGCCATGGGCTCCCTGCCTGCTTGTTTAACTGCTAAGGACTGTGCGGTGGAGTGGAGAGCAGAGTGAGAGAATGCTCGCAGACATGATTGATTTTCTTCATTTTCACTCCTTGTTAACAGAGCAAGGTACAAATGGGTCAAGGTAACAGCAAGGTTGACCTTGTGTTGCTGTACACAAACCTTTGTTTTTTACAGCAAGAAACAGCCTCCTTCTGGGGGTGTGGAACATCGTATCTGTGAAAGGTGCCTGTGCTCAGCGGCTTCTCCCTAGGAGTAGGTTCTGCAGCGTGCTTGAGGATGTCAAAACTGAACCCCACACATACGCTTTCTAAATAAAAGAGCCCTGAGGTTTGCTAAGAGCACATCTTTTATCTCTCCTGCCAACCAGTTACCAACACTTTGAAGACCCGGGAAACTTCCTTCAGCAGAGCCTCAGAACCATCTCAGAAGTGTCCAGACCTGGTCTGGCAGACAAGTGGTTATACACCAGACAGCTCCTTCCTGCTTCTTGCTTGCTAAGAGAACTGAGGTTCCTTTATGGTAACAATATGCCCAGGTCCTAAAGGATGAATCACGACTGGTCTAGGATCTCATATCGCCCCTTACTCCCTTGGCCAGCTGTGTATTGTCCTTGGTTCTTTTGCAGCCATATGACCTAGCTATGCCCAAGAGACATTAGATGTTGACTAGAGGCCTTGGAAAGATAATACCAGCTAAATAAAAGACCAAACTTCGTGAGGAGAAAGCCTTTGATTGTTTCTTTTTGGTAGGAGCTAGTGTGAGGATGTGCAAGCCGGAGCTGCAGCAGCCATTCTGCAACCACAAGGCAACAGATATGAATAATGTATCACTGGAGGAATGAGGGAATGCCAAGATACAAAGGGCTTGAATCCTTGGTGATATCTTTGAGCCTCTGCCTCCAGGCCTCTTGCTATGTAAGATAATTAAAAGTCTTTACTGCCTAAGTCACTGTTAGTCAGATATTTTGTTACTTGCAAATAAAATTATTCCTAACTAATATAGCATGTCATCTTCAGCCTGGCCAGGATAGGTTTTGCTATTTCACCATACTAGCTTTGTGTGCAAAATACACAGGGATAAAAATCCCTTCTATAAATTACCTCAAGCCGACTTTCTGGTACAGAAGATCAGAGTGTGATCTGTGGATCAGCAAATCATTATTCTCTGGAGTTTTTTCAAAATATAAATTCTCAAGTTCCCATCCCAGACATACTAAATTAGAAACTTTGTGGGTAGGGCTATCAATTTGTATTTACATAAACCTTCATGGCAATTCTGGTGCAATGGAAAGTTTAAGAAGCACTGATATTGAGGGTCAAGTGCAGTGGCCGCATGTCAGAAACAGCTGGGGAACTTGAAGATTCTCAAACTCCACCTGCACAGTTCTGATTCAGCATTTCTGCAGTGTAGCCTGTGAATTTATATGTCCCAAAAGGCCCCCAGGTGCTTTGCAGTAAAAGCAGGTTTGGCAACCAATGGAACGCAGATGAAAGCAGATCATGTACGCCACGGGGCTGTCACTAGAATAAGAGATGAGGAGGAGACTTAGTCGCCCCTGGGGACAGGTGAGCCAAATTACGGATTTTCTCACCTGGTAGGTAAGGGAACTGACTACTTGTTTTTAGAAGCCTTTTTCAGCTCTAAGATTCCTGGGATGCCAACTTGAACTTGGCAGGTTTGGCTGGAACAAGCCAATATGGCTTTGGCAAATTACATAGACAGACTCATGAGCAACAAGTGGAATGGACTGGAATTTCCTAAAGTGTAAAAAACAGCCTTCCTCCCCACTGCTGCCAGACCAAATAAATCCAAAACAGGTTTCCTCTTCTGCTTTCCCAGGTTATGAGACAGCAGGTTTGCACTGCAGATGTTCATTTATAGAGTGCTAGACTACACCTGCTTCGTGCTAGGCTTGTGCTTTGGGCGTTATTTCATTTGGAAAATATTATTTTAAAAAAGCATCATTTTAAGGGATCTTGAACTGTGTTACTTGTTAAGGTTCTAAATCGCTGAAGCAGCCTACTCACTGTCCATCCAAATAGGATTTTAACCCTCTATCCTGCCTAATCTTTGCCTGTACTGGAGATGCCAGTCGTTTCTTCCCCATCCCCACATCTCCTTCCAGGAACTTGCCATCCCGTTTCCAAGGAGCCTGCTCCCCTCTCAACCCCTCCTGAGTGAATGTTTAAATCCGTAACACTGTGAAAAATAAACAACCACCACAAAACCCCTCACTGATCGACTTTGGAAGATTATTTTGAAAACCAATAAATAAAGGAGGGGAAGTTAAGCATGTATCCTTCCTTTTCTATATGAACTGTACCTTAAGCTAATCTAATAGTTGACGAGGGGGAGTGTGTCTTCATAGAAGCTGAGAAATGAAGACAGAAAGATGAAATCATATGATCTTTTTGCAAGCCCTAATGAATTAATGGGATCTAGGAACCCATCAATGGCTGTTATGTCACAAAAGAAAGAAAAGACATTCTGTGTCTCTGAATGGAAGTCATGATACCGCTTACGAAAGTGAAAAAAAAAAAAAAAAAAACAACTGAAGGTGATCTTATTAAAGCTTATAGACTAATATTTATAGGAAATACAGAGGGCAGAGGAACATGTTAAATGAAACCAAAGAGAGATAATCACCATAATCTAGACTATGGGAAACTTCATGAGACAAATGACCCAGTTGTTCCAACAAATTGCATGGGAAAAAATCCAATACTGTAAAGCAATCATCCTTTAATTAAAAATAAATAAATTTTTAAAAATTGCATGGAAAGAAGTGAGATGGAGGGGGAAGCCTACAGATTAATTAAGAATTATATGAACCAATCATAATGTGTGGGCCTTGTTTGACTCCTGATTCAACAAACCTTAAAAAATGATAGGAAAAATAAGGAAATGTGAATAATTCCTGGATATTTCATAATATTAAGAAAATACTGTTGATTTAATAGTTGATGATAGTTTTGTGGTTGCATCTTTTAAAGGAAGCCCTTATCCTTATGCTTAGGGTTACATATTGAAACATTTACAGATGAATAAAATGACACCCCAAATTTCTTGCAAAATAATCATGAGGAGTGAGAAGGGGCAGTCTACAGAGAGAACTAGACAGTCCCTGTGCTGTTAACTGTTGAAGCTGGGTGAAAGATAACTAGAAATTCACTCTACAGATCTCTACAGCTCTATATATTTGAAATCTTTCTTTCTAAAATGTCTTAAAATTTTTAAATCATTTTTATTTCTATTTTTTAAATGTCTTATATGGGTCATATTAGTATAGTAGTTCATGTTTATTATGTATAAATATAGATTTGTCAAGTTTTACTTGTTCATCATTGCTAAGGATACACAAACATTGGGGGGGGGGTTGTGTATTTTACACCTGCATGCCCAACTGTACTGGAAGGTCCGTGGAAGCAAAGATCTTCCTAGTATATTCTCCAGAGAGTTAATATCTTGAATAGCATGCAAAGGGCTCACCTGCAAATACAGCTTGTTAAAACACCATTCCAGAAGGTAGGGTTGCCCACCTGGACTCCTGTTTGTGGACACCTCCATCCTGACTTCATTGTCAGTGGAGGATGGACAGTCCACATGACCAGGTCTACCACTGGGAGGAGTTGGTTTGCTTGAGGCTTTGTAGAAAGAACTGAAAAGATTGAGACTGACTCAATCTGTGCTATGGGATGGAGAACTTGATATATTTACTGTGCAATTAATACTATAAATGCTACAGGAGAGTTCTCATGTTTAAGTTCAGGCCCTCCTTATGAAGGTATAAAGTAAGGTGAAACCCCCAGGAAGGTGTGGCTGCAAAACATCTGTCCAGATTCTCCTTGCTGTTGTCTCTGACTCTTGCTCCCATGCTTTGTTTTGCCCCCCAAAACACCTGGTGTGAAAACAGTGGTCTCTGTATTAAAGCTCTTCTGGCTTTATTTATTTATCCTTTTCTTTGGCTGCAGTGGGTCTTTTTCTCGGCGTATGAACTCTTCATTGTGGCACGCAGGATCTAGTTCTCTGGCCAGAGATTGAACCTGGGGCCCCTGCATTGAGAGTGCAGAGTCTTAACTACCAGACCACCAGGGAAATGCCAAAGTTCTTCTGATTTTATGAAGCTCTCCATCTTTCTCATTTCCAGTTGCTCAAAGTTCAGATTTCCCAAGATTTCCTCAATTTCCTTTACCTTGAGTTCTG
This sequence comes from Bubalus kerabau, assembly GCF_029407905.1. NCBI lineage: Eukaryota > Metazoa > Chordata > Mammalia > Artiodactyla > Bovidae > Bubalus > Bubalus kerabau. The sequence goes on from NC_073642.1 coordinate 32,002,273, forward strand.
ACTTTTCTTAGTTACACAGAACGTGAAAGCACTTCCCTGCTTTGCAAATTTACCATCAATCCTCTAATATTTTTCACTCCAGGAGCACCTTTTCCTTTGGCACCATGTGACAATTCTGTCCCTTTGTTCCTTGAGAGGTGAGTTTCAGGATTGCATGGCTAAGTCATTCAGTCAGGTCCGACTTTTTGCGACCCCATGGCGTGTAGCCTGCCAGGCCCCTCTGTCTGTGGAATTCTCCAGGCAAGAATTCTGGAGTGGGTTGCCGTGCCCTCCTCCAGGGGATAGTCCTGAACCAGGGATCGAACCGCATCTCTCTCTCACATCTCCTGCATTGGCAAGTGGGTTCTTTATCACTCGTGCCACCTGGAAAGAGCTTCAGGATTGGGAAAGGATATTCATCCTGGATTGATGTCTTGTAGGAAAACCAGTTTGCAATTGGAATGTAACTTATGAAAGGATCAGCCCTTTGAGTAACTTCCCTTTTAAGTAGTGCAAAACCGCCCCAAACCTGGGTCTGTCTCCTCGTCTGTGTACATTCTGTTACTCTTTCCCAGACTTCAAGGTGGTACTATAGTATCTGTTTGTAGAAAAGTATATTCTATTTACCTAATCCAGATTTTAAGAGGAAATCTTACACTCAGACATCCAAATGCTTTGGAATGTGCTCAGATTCAACAGACTGTGCAGTTTAAATTTATAAAACAATAGCTCTGTTGATAAAAGCCAACAGTAGATGCCAGGCACTATTCCAAGGGTTTTACATGCATTAACTCATTTAGTTAGTTCTATTATTATTCCCATATTTTATGGGTGGAAAAAATGAGGACAAAGTTTATTATTAGAGACATAGCACAACGTATGGGAGAACACACAGATAAAGCTTATTTATTTGAGGCAGAAATATACATCAGGAGAGGAGTATGGGTATCTTGAATGAGGGCTGCAGTAAGAGGTGATTTAAGTCCCATAGCAAGCAGGGGTCCCCAACTGATAGAAATGGGGCTGCGTGGCAGGAGGTGAGTGGCAGGTGAGCAAATGGGGAGCTTCCTCTGTATTTACAGTCACTCCCCATTGCTCACATTACCACCTGAGCTCTGCCTCCTGTCAGGTCAGCTGTAGCATTAGATTCTCACAGGAGCACAAACCCTAGTGTGAACTGTGCACGTGAGGGATCTAGGTCATGTGCTCCTTAGGAGAATCATCCTCAAACCATGTCCCCCACCACCCCGTGGAAAAACCATCCTCCATGAAACTGGTCCCTGGCGCCAGAAAGGTTGGGGACCGCTGTTACAAAGGACCGTCCTTCGGGTCTTTGTTTATATTTGGCCACTTATCTTCTCTTTTCACACCTGACTGGTCCTAGGACCCTCTCCAACATGTGTGCACAACTTTTTGCTAAGATGGATCCCACTGCAGAGGCCTATGGGCTGTTCACACTTATTATGGGGTGGTGTCCCCTCCCCTTTTGTCCCCCAAGGAGCCTCCCTGCACGTGTGCCGACAGGGGAGTTTTCCTTGACCTCAGGAGTAGTCTTCTTATCTCTTTACTTCAGCAGAGCTCAGTTTCCACCACTAGCTTTGTCGTTGGAGTGTCTGGGTGAGAACAAAGCTTCAATTTTACTCTTCTTGACAAATACCAGCTGACCAGCCCAGGGGCCCATCTATCTCATACCTCATGACCACAGGCAGCTTGGCTTCGAGGTGTGTGACCTCTCTCCTGGAGAGACCCAGTTGGGAAGAAGAGAGGGAGGCCTACAAGAGTAGAGAAACAGCCTACCAGAGGAGAGGGAAATCTTGAGAGAAAGAAATATGTGGGAAAGCCCTTGAGATTATTTTAGACAAACCTAATTTTTGAGATTCCTAAAGCTGAAGTATATAGAGTTACCCTTGTTTTTACTTGGCTATTTAGTAGAAAGAGCTGTGGTCCAACCTGGCTCTCTGCCATCTCTGTGTGATGCAGAAAAGTCACTTTGTCACTCTGGGCCCATTTCTTCATCTCTAAAAAAGAGAGAAATCCCGTCTGTTAGTATCTGCTGTAAGTAATGATTGGAATCTGTTCACTGTTACTTTGAAGGGAAGTCTATCTCAGAGAAAGTTCTAAGGGCTTCCATCTTTAGATGAGCTTAGGAAGACTCTGGTTTGGCTTCTGAGTGTAACAAATTCCTACTATTCAATTATTTGTTTGCAGGGTACCACATTCATATGTTTTTGTAGAACTCATGCTTGGAAATGCTGACGTCAGGCTTCAAGACAGCTGAGCCCCTCTAGACACCAGGAACACCCATGGCCCTGGTTGCATCTTTCAACATGACCAATCCACAGTAAGTAGCATTGGGATCTGCTCTCTGCGGATGCTGAGTTGGTATGTTGGGATCAGGGAAACAGCCAGTAGCTCCTTCCCCAGCCCCGTAGAGATGGAGGGGGTTCCAGGTGGTTTTGTCCTTGAGCCTGACATTAAAATAACTTGTTAAAATCTACTTTTTCTCTGAGTTGCCTCACTCATGTCATCTCATTTTTTTAATTCTAAAAGGCAGAGGAATTCTGCAATCCAAAACAGGTTGTAGGGACCTGCCTGGTGGTCCAGTGTTTAAGACTCTGTGGTTCCATTGCAGAGGACATGGGTTCAATCCCTCATCAGGGAACTAAGATCCCACATGCCACACAGTGCAATCAAAAGACAAAACAAAACTGGGATTGTAATCCCATTGCTAGTCCAGTGGAATTACTAATATCCCATTGGCCAAAACAAGTCTCTTGATTGAATACAGCATTGGAGGTGGGAAATATACTCTTCCTTTTGATGGGAAGCTGCAGAGTCACATGGCAAAGTGAGGGGTGAAGAAAGGAACCGCTGATACATGTTGTCCACCATACTGTTCTTCTTACCCAAGACCAGGGACCAGTCCCAACACCCAGACCTTTACTCCCCCTAAAGGAGGCCTTGTCTCCTTCTGCTGAGAGATGACCACGTGAGGAGAGATGGTGCCGGGCCATGGTGCTATGACCATAAGCAGGAGGGGGAAAGAGAGCCAGAAGCAGCTTATCTCACACTTCTCAGAGCCACATCCTGTTGATCTCAGAAACTCACCCCGGCCCTGCACGAATGTCCCATGGATCAGAAAGCCCCGGTTCAGCAAGCCATAGTTTCCAAAAGAAAAGAACAAATTCAGCCCAGTGTCATCTACTTTTGGGGGAACATCTGGAGGAGCCAGGATTCCCTCATGAACAACCACACTTCTGTTCCAGCTGTTGAGAAACTCAGCAGCTTCACACCCCGTGACTGTTCTGTCTGAAGATCTTGAGTCGTTTTGTAGATGTCACACCACGATGAGCACTATTATCCATGCCTTGACGGGGGGCAAAGAGCTAAGGTTTAAATAAGCCCCACAAAAGAGAACTGGGGCACTGGAAATTCCTGGGTGAATTCAGGCAGCTTAGGCCACCAACCTGTGGTGCTCAAGAAAGATCCCTCTTTTCCCTCAATTATCTGGATGATTCAAGCAAAAGAGAAGTAGGCAGATGCAGCTCTAGACTTTGTGGATCGCTGCCACTGCGTATTATTGGGTAGCTTTCAGTAACCAATAATCTTGGCAGTTGACAAAGCTTAGCATTTAGAACCGTCCAGCCCAGTGTGGGGACTTCTCAATCCAGAGCCCCTCCTGCCTTTTCCTCTTCCTCGTACCCATGTCAAGGTCATAGAGAAGGGATGGCACCTCTCTTTCACCTCGTCATGCCTCTGCTGGGGAAACGGAAGCCCCAGAATGTGGAGGCCCACAGAGGTTAGCACTGGAATCTGCACTCGAGCCCAAGGACAGTTTAACACAGACTAGGCTGTCACCGCAGCCTTACCACTGGCCTCTCAGTGGTCCCTTGGATAGTTCATTCTTACTCTTCCTCCCTGTTTGGCCAGAGGCATAAGACCCAGCCCCTCAGATTCTATGGGATGAGCTAGGCTCAAGGATTTGTTGGGGAGACCAAAGATGGCACCCCAGGAGGTGAAAGCAAAATGATCCAGCTTACCATCTCTTCACAGGGTAGCTGTTGGGATTGGGAGGAAGAGTTCTTACTTACCCAATACACCACAGGATGTGTATGTCCCCTTTCCTATTGATGTCGTTAGTGACCTCCTGTGGTCACTGGAGGTCACAGCCGCAAATTCCTCCACCAATTGCTAAATACCCTGCTGGGTTGCTTGATAACCTGTCACAGGAGGTGGCCCTGCCCCTGGTTGAGATGCTCTGTAATGATAACGGAGTTGTGGGTTATTTGCAGGGCCCTTGGTGAGTCTGACAGTAACCTAGGATGAGACGCACAACCTCTCAGACATTTGATCTAGTGACCCCCGTTTCCTACTCTCAACCTTAATAAGGGACCTGTAACAGGACCTCATTGGAAAAGACCCTGATGCTGGGAAAGATTGAGGGCAGGAGGAGAAGGGGACGACAGAGGATGAGATGGCTGGATGGCATCACCAACTCAATAGACATGGTTTTGCGTGGACTCCGGGAGTTGGTGATGGACAGGGAGGCCTGGCATGCTGTGGTTCATGGGGTCGCAAAGAGTTCGACATGATTGAGCAACTGAATTGAACTGAACAGGACCAGTTTGAGTAGGAATGGAATGGCACCCAGGATGGCAGGCCCATCCTGTCCTCATGGCCTGAAGGCTCACTCGGCCCCTCCAGATCGGCCCCCCAAGCACCAGCAGTACATCGCTCACATCACAGTTGTGAGCAAACACCTCACTTCTCTATTGTGTCCAGATGGTAGGACCATTACAAAGAAACCTGGGAGACAATTTACAAGAATATATTACTCCAACATAAAATCCGGTGACTGAGAAGCCTAAAAGTCTTAAGTCCTGGCTGGGTCTGGGTCTGTACCTGCCCCCAAAGCTCATGTTTTCAGATGTGAGCACGCTTCTGCTTTTTCCCAGCTGGTGAGGGAGATGGCACGGGCGGTGGGATGGCCCGTGGGGAGGAACGGAACCTCACCCTCCGTTGCCCTCCTCCAGCACAGCAGTGATCCCGTGCCTACTCGTCTCCTTGGGGAACGGAAACGTCGTTTTTTGCTTGGGGGATGACTCTGTCCTGTTGCCGTCCTCCCCCCTCAGGCCTGCCACAGAAAGAGGACTTTCCGAAGTTGAGATCATCTCCCAACAAGTAGACGAAGAAACCAAGAGCATTGCTCCCGTGCAGCTGGTGAACTTTGCCTATCGCGACTTGCCGCTGGCTGCTGTCGATCTCTCCACAGCGGGCTCCCAGCTCCTGTCAAATCTGGACGAAGATTACCAAAGAGAAGGGTAGGTGTGGGACTGCTGAGTAGCTAAGAAGTCTGTCGCATAAACTCCCCAGGTTTCCATGGGTACCTCCAGGGAGGCAGCCTGAGATGAGGGATGCTACATAGTCAAGAGACCAGAAGTTCACATCAGGCCACATAGCCCCTTTTCCTCAGATGTGGTTTCCTCTGAAAAAGGCCATGGGAACAGCAAACATCAGTTGCTGGTGGACAACTCATTAAGTGAATATTTGCTTGGAACTCAGGTCATTACACTATTTAAAGGCTGTTAAACTCCTTAAGGGCCCATACAACTCCCAATCTGGACACCTAAGAACTGGGAAACCCACAGGATAAATGGGTCACCCAGGGGGTCAGAGCCCATAAGGAATGGATTTAGACTGAACTTTCCTTATATTGGGCTTCCCACGTGGCTCAGTGGTAAAGAATCAGCCTGCCAAGCAGGAAACACAGGTTCGATCCCTGGGTTGGAAAGATGCCCCCGAGAAGGAAATGGCAACCCACTCTGGTATTCTTGTTTGGGAAATCCCATGGACAGGGGAGCCTGGTGGGCTACAGTTCATAGGATCACAAGAGTTGGACACAACATAGCAACTAAACAGTCCTCTCTCACCAGGGACAGGATCAGGAAGAAAGCATTCTGTGTGCAGGAGCGTGCTAAGAGCAGAAGGGAATTTAGCAGCATTCAGCCAGGAGCTTTGCAGGCCTTACCTGCTGCTTTTCTGGTGGCCTCTGATACAGGGAGTGGCCCCTGCCTACTTTTATTTAGCTGGTCAATCAGATTGGACACCTGTGTTCAATCTGGGCAGGGGAGACACAGCAGTGACACCCTCAGTTTACATGGGGGAAGCTAAAGGCCAGGAACAGGTCCTGGGGTCACAGTGGGGGTCCAACTTTCCCCTGCACCACCCTGTGGCTCTTAGATACAGACTTTTAAACATTGGCCCCGAGCTTGGGAGCCAGTTGTGGGCTATTCTCCTTCCCTGGGTGCCGCCAGTAAATATTTTGGAACATGCCGACTGCTTTGAATATAAAAACTAAGTAAGGGTTGCCAGGTTAAATTAGAAGCAAATGAGAAACCTTAGCTGCAGTTAAATTTGCAGAGCTTGGATTCCCTGCGCGTATTTACGAAGGGGCTCCTGGCCTTCCCGAGGTAAATTGCCTAATAATTGTGAAACCATACACCTTGTGCAAAAACTTCACCCCAGTGGCTTTCTCTGAAAATGTAATTTTCTCCAAGGACTGTGCTTAGAGTCAGCAGGACACTGGAAACGGATAGGCAAACGGGTTGGAAATAGTTCGGGGATGCCTCGCGGACGGCGGCGCCATCCTCCCGGGCACGGGCTGCACGCTCTGACCATAGGGTCTTCTCCGGGTCTCCAGGTCCTCGCCTCCACCAGTGACATTGGCGTTCGAGCCTTCCCTGAGCACCCGGTTCCCATGTCACTGCCCCCTGGCGGTCAAAATTGATATACAACCTGGTATCCTTCCCTCCGCGGTTCTCATGGACTCATCTCCCACCTCACCTGCGCCAGCGTTAGGTTCTTGGTTCTTAGGTTTCTGAAGGCAAGAAGAGGGAAGGATTCTAGAGGGTTCTGGTTCTGAACCACGTCCACAGTCTGCACCCTGTGGGCACATGCACTGCAGTGGTCCAGGCCATGGGGTACCACTCCTTAGCTTGAATTGGAGAAGGCAGTGTCCCCGCTTTGTCATTCCATTTACTTCTGAATCAGGCTCCTGCAAGGTTTCTTCTGAGCAGGGAGGATACAAATAGGATGCCTGCAAGGCAAAGAGGCTCTCGATTTGATTTGACTCTCCAGGTGCGCCCTGGAACGCTGCTTCTGTTGAGTAAATAGGAAGCAGCTTGGCAGAAGGGATTTGCTTCGCGGCTGGAGTTCTCCTCGGGGGGTTTCGTTGGCAGCCAGAGGGCTTCCTGGAGGAAGGAAGAGCAGGTACAGGACACCAGCCAGGGCACGGGGAAGCAAAACCAAAGCACACTGTGAGGGGGGGAGAAGCCTCTCTTCACAAGCTTCTTCTTGGCTCTTGCTGCATTTCCTGGTGTTTTCCCAAATTTTCCAACCTGGCCTTTTCTGAAACGATGCAAAACAACCTGATTTCTAGGTCTTTGAAAAGCTGTTCTGTAAGTCTTGTCAAATACTCCTCTTCCTAGTAAGTGAACTGATATATATAGGAATGAATCTTTTCAGTAGGAAGTGATGGGACCTCAGAGTCCCCAGCAAGGGGGTGCCCAGTGACCCAACCACCTTGCCATTCACTTCTTTTGAGCTCAGTGGTATTTCAGTGCTTTTAAGTTCCCCAGAATCTGAGAATGTTAGAGCTGGGGGTGGGGGGAATCTTAGGACGTATGTATTCTATATTCTAAATATTCTAACAGGATGCCAGAGTCCAGGGAGTGGAAGGAACTTGTCCAAGGTCACACAGTGACTGAGACGAGGCAAGATAGAGCCTTGGCTCCTGATCCAGGCTGGCACTACAGGCTTCTGTTTGTCACCTGTCCCTTTACAAAATCACATTGTAACTGTTGTTAGCGTACATTGCACACGTGATATCACTGCTCAGCTATGCTGTCAAAAGTGTACAGTCACTGAAATGTGGGTAAACCCCTAGGCAAAGATGGAAAAGATTCATCTCTGTCAGGCTCCTTGACTTTCCTAACAGACCTTTGTCCTTCTCACGTATCTGCCTCATGGAGCTTAAACTGCAGAGCTCTCTTTGTCTTAAACTGCAGCTCTCTCTGTCCACCCTCTTTGCTTCTATACCCAGACTGCTTGGGGCTCAGGTGGGAAAGTCAGACACCTGGGCAGACTGGCACTGTCTTAGTTTGGTGGGGGTGCCATAACAAAGGACCACAGACCAGACAGCTGAAACACAGATTTTTATTTTTTCACAGTCCTGGTACTGGGAAGTCCAAGATCCAGGGTTAGTGGCAGGTGGGGGCTCTCTCTTTGGGTTGCAGACAGCTGCTTTTTCTCTGTGCTCTCAAATGCTCATTCCTTATTCTGAATGAGTGGAGAGAGTGAGCTCCAGTCTCTTCCTCTTCTTCTAAGGGCACTAATCCCATCATGGAGGCCCCACCCTGACCTCATCTAAACCTAAGTGCCTCCCAGAAGCCCCACCTCCAAATACAGTCACAACCTGCAGTGCTGGGGGGCTGGCCAGTGCCTAGGGAGGTGAATTGGGGGGTGGGGTGGGGGAGAAGGACTCATTCGGTCTGTAACAGCATTTCCCCAGGCTCATGGTCTGCAGTCTCAGCCTGTGTCTCAGTTTTGCCTGACAGTCCTCTGTTGTCCTGGTAAGCTTTCACTCCTGGTCCCCAGATGGCCATTTCAGACTGCTCCCATTTCCCCCGAGCAGTCCCTTGCCCCCAGCAGATGACCTCATCTCCTCCTTCCCTCAGGAAATAGAAACAGTCACAGACGAACTGCATCCCACCCCCTCTGTCCCTCGCATCCTCCCTCACATCCTCCCTTCTAGGGCCCACCTTACCTCTGAGTGCTGATTTCCCTCCCCTCACGCCTTTTCATGAACTTTGCTGCATCAGTTACAACCTCTCTGACTCATCACACACTCAGGTCTCTCACATCCTCCCCCGACTCCACGTCCCATTTGCTGCTTCCATCTTCTGTCTTCCTGTTTGCAGCCAAACTTCTTAAAAGCTTCATCTACACTCACCATGCTCCCTCTGCTCCCTCCCGTTCATTCCTTAGTCTCCTGCAGTCCAGCTTCAGCCCTATCTGCATGGAAACTCTCCTCAAGATCATCAACAGCCTCCATGATACTAGGATCTTTTCGTTGTCCTCTGTCCAGCATTTGAAAACTGTCAGCCGCTCCCCCATCTTGAAACACCATTTCCTGCTGCTCTATCACACTCTACAGATTTTCTTCATACCCCTTAAAACTTGTTCTTTCTCTGCTTGGTCCTTGAATGTTGGGGTTCTTCATTTTCTGTCTTTGGCCATTTTCACTCCACTAATTCTATCCACTGGGTAAGTGCAGCAACCCCCGTGACTGAAATTAACGTTCTTCAGCTTGTAGCTTTCAAAGCCATGTCTCCAACACAGTTATCTTCCTTTCTCTCTCCCTCCCTCTCTCTCTCTCTCTCAAAAAATCCTGGCTCACATACAATTATTTCCTGGACATCTTCACAGGATCCCAGATACATGTAGAATCCTAACAAGTGTCTGTAGAATTATCTGTTCTCCTATCTCTGAGTGGACTGCATATTTGAGAAATGTTCTAGTTTCCACCCAAATCATTGCTTTAAATAGTTTTTTTGGTGGAAGCACTTAAATCCAGCCTGAGGAACCATTATCTACCCAGTCAGGACTTCTGGCCATCTCAAACCCAACAGGACCCAAAACTGAACTGTCTTCTCCCAAAAAAGAATTCTGTCTGGCCCCAGTCGGTGGCTTTAGACCTACCTGGCCATCCTCCCCAACCCGTCACCAGAGTGAGTCACATGTGCATTTGACTGCTTTACAATGGCCCTCAGCCTCCTTCCTGCCTCGACAGGAGCCAGCGGTTTCCAAGACACCTGGGTTCCATGAAGCCAGTCAGCCAGGCACAGTCGCCGTTGGAGCTGGGTCCTTCTTCCTCCCCTGCTCTGGCTCCCTCTCGTCCATTCCGCTGCCACCAACAGTGTACATGGTGGGAATGCTCGTGCCTGGTTCAGGAGCTTCAGAAACCAGAAGGCCACAGTATACCCAAGCAGGGTAGGGATGAAAAGCCTCCCCCCATCCCCAGACCCTTTATCAAGCTATCTGTGAGCCCAGACCACTCTGGTCCTATTTGCTTCTGGCTTTTGCTTCTCTTCACCCAGGTCTCTGATTCAATCCAAGGGGCTGCACTGGCACACCATGCCAACTACACCACCACCTCCACCACCATCATCATCCTTGCCCTCCCTGCGTCTTCCCCTTAGCCATGCACTTCCTCCTTCGATTGTGCTAAAACACAAATCTGTGTGCGTGTCTGCAGATGTGAACAGACATTTAGAGGAGAGGCAAGGGAACAGAGGAGCTGCCTGAGCATGTTCTGAACCCCAGCTGAGCTGCCACAATGCACCCACTGCATAAGTACCTGGAGCCAGGGCAGCTTTGAGGTTGGTCCAGACCCTCACCAATAGTGACAAGGACCAGATTCCTTCCGTCTGTCTGCTCTGCCGTCTGTCTGCTCTGCCATCAGCAGTGTTGGCTTCATCCTGATGCTGTAAGCTTCCCCTTATTTTGTGAGAGAGCTGCCATGGTTATCTGGCCACATCATCTTCATACATATCTGGCAAGAGAAAGAATGGCTACCCATCATTCTCTTTCAAGAGCAACAAAGAACTTTCCCAGAATTCTTTAGCTGCTCTCTCCTCATGTCTCATTGGCTAGAATTTGGTCACATGGTCAGGGATATGGGAATCCACAGCCCAATCAGGGCCACCCCTTGAACTGTGTCATTTCCTGAAACACACTGATGTTACCCAATGGGCCTCTAAGGAACCCAAGCCTTCATTCATAGCTTTTGATCCAGAATGAGACTTTCCTTTTTCCTTTATAGTCCTTGTTGGATTTGGAAAAGATCTAGAAACATGTCTGCCTTCTCAGACTGTTTCTTCGGTAACTTGCTTGACTTGATTATTTCACTTGGAGGCAGTTTGACTTGTGTCCACAATCCCAGTGTTTCCCTTTGTGTCTCCATGTAACCAGAGCCCGGTCTGGCCTGCTTCCCTTTGGAACATCACCCCATTAAACAGTGGGAACGTGAGATACAGAGCTGCTTCTCAGTGAGCCAACTGTCCACCTTTAGAAGAGGGACATCGGGTTTGCAGGTGTCTAACTCATGGCACAGACTGGGAGTTCTACCTTTTCTTAACCAGCTTCACTACCCTGAAGGCCTGGTTGGTTTGCAGGGTCTGGGTTAGCTAGACAGGAGGTCAGCTTCACAGAAGACAGAAAATTCAGAGAAGCTGAGAGTCTCCACCCTCAGGAGGTGCAGACCCCATAGGAAAAGTGACGGTGACAACGTATGTGGGAGGAAGGCAGTGAAAGCAAGGGCTGTCCCCCCTTTATAGAGCAGACTCTGTGGCCCTACAGAGAGATAGTGCTCCCCTTCTTTTGGTGAAAAGCAAGTGCAGGGAGAGTCATGGGAGAGTAGGCAGGATCGTCTTTGTCAAAATACCAAAACAAAGTAAGAAATGAAAAATATTCAGCCTTTTGTAATTATTTATATTTTAGTGTTCTACAAGGTCTGACTTGGTTGATCAGGGCCAGACCTCCAGATGGGAGAAGCTTGGAGGAAGGTTGGGAAGACAGAAAGGGACATAGCTTGGAGATGATGTTAATGGCACATTTCTGAAATAACTGCAACTTCAAAGTCAAAGGAAGAAAACCTAATAGTTTTTGAGATGTCAGGTTAGGAAGAGAAGACAGGGCCAATATAGCAACATCTTTAAATAACGACTGAAATAATTTTAGACATGCCAGCAAACAAAGGCTGGAGGTGCAGAGGGAGGAGGAGAGGCTCCCTCTGAGCCATGACCCCAGATTCCCTCCTCTCTCCCCATATTCTGCAGTCCAAGGACCACCCCCTCCAGAAAGTCTTCTGTCCCCCACCCCACCCAGGCCAGGGTCTCACCTCCATGCACCATAGCCCTTGACCTACTTCTGTCTCAGCACTTGTGACACTGAGCTCTGCTCTACTCTCCAGCCTCCCTCTGGTACTGGCTCAAGTGCTCCCTCAGGGCAGGGATCGGATCCTTTGAGCCTTGGAGCACAGAGCGGTGTTGATTAAATAAAGGAATGACCTGAGTGAGTAAATGGATGGATGAGGCTGTGTTAAAGATAAAATTAGAAGAGAAGGGGAAGCCCAGTTTTATTTGGGGAGAGGTGTAGGCTAGTCCAAGACCTATGTGGGGTCCAGGAAGAATCACAGGAAGGGACCAGGATTCTCACACTTCAGAACTCAAGGCCATGGTCTGTGACTGGCCCACCTCTGAGCATCCTGGCTAATTCCACAGCCCGTCCACAAACTCATTCTAAGAGAAATGAATCAGACTTACCTCAGAAGCTTGCCCACTTGAGCTAGTATACTCTTAGCATCCTTTTAGAAAAAGAAACAGTTTGGGGGGTTCTGGGTTAAAAGGCAGTTCTGTCTGTGCCATGACCTTGCAAATGCCAAGTCCAAAAGTTCTGTATCACTTGGCTTGTAAAGCTTGAGTCATCATTTTTCCCTTAAGGAAGGAAAAAAGTTAAGAGTTTCCTTAATCCATGTTCTCAATGCCAGTGAGATTTGTCTATAATAAAACTCCGTCCCTTCCTTTGACACACTAGCTGTCCCTGGACCCAAGCTGACCTTGTGACCATAACTCTATATTTTTAGTAGTCTCAGGCTTCCATGAGGGTTCTTGATGCCCCCAACATGGAATAGAGGTTTAATTCAGATCAAAAAGTATTTTCGTGTAAGAACAGTTAGCCTGTTTCCTGTAGTCCAAGAACTGCCAAGATTTTATACTTATTAAGAAGGTGGTAAGTTCGCCGATATTCAGTTCAGTTCAGTTCAGTCGCTCAGTCGTGTCCGACTCTTTGTGACCCCATGAATCACAGCACACCAGGCCTCCCTGTCCATCACCAGCTCCCGGAGTTCACTCAAACTCATGTCCATCGAGTCAGTGATGCCACCCAGCCATCTCATCCTCTGTCGTCCCCTTCTCCTCCTGCCCCCAATCCCTCCCAGCATCAGAGTCTTTTCCAGTGAGTCAGCTCTTTGCATTAGGTGGCCAAAGTATTGGAGTTTCAGCCTCAGCATCAGTCCTTCCAATGAACACCCAGGACTGATCTCCTTTAGAATGGACTGGTTGGATCTCCTTGCAGTCCAAGGGACTCTCAAGAGTCTTCTCCAACACCACAGTTCAAAAGCATCAATTCTTCAGCACTCAGCTTTCTTCACAGTCCAACTCTCACATCCATACATGACCACTGGAAAAACCATAGCCTTGACTAGGCGGACCTTTGTTGGCAAAGTAATGTCTCTGGTTTTCAATATGCTATCTAGGTTGGTCATAAGTTTCCTTCCAAGGAGTAAGCGTCTTTTAATTTCATGGCTGCAATCACCGATATTTCTCAGCAAAATAAACATCTTTTCCCCACCTGAGTAGGGGCAGGGTGTATCGCCGCTGGAGACCACCAGGTGGCGGCAGAGTGCCTCTGGCCATCTTTGCGGGGTGCGGGTGATCTGGGGGGGGGTGCGGGGGGCTTGTGGAGCTGAGGGGGGGCAGTCATCTGTGGAGGCACTTGAGATCTGAACTTTGGCCAAAGAGAAGAGGGAGCTGGCTGACCCAGGATTTGCCAAGCCACAGCTCAGAACCACAGAGAGCTGGACAGAGAAGTGGGGAGGGAGTGCTTGAAAATCATAGCCCATTTGTTAACCTCCTGGGTAGGAAGCTGACCTCATCCAGGCAGCCCTGCCCACAAAGCTTGGCACAAAGAAGACTCTTGGACTTTTGGCCAGTTCCTGAATTAAGGACTCAGGAGGTGAGAGAGTCTTGTGGCCACTTGGGCCAGCAGCACCCCACTCTCTCCCCTGAGTAGGCTTGAACCCGTGGCAGCCCTTCAGAGGTGTGTGGACAATGCCCCAAGTCCCCCAAGTAGCAGGTCGATGGTGTGTGTTGGTCACTGTGTTCCCAGACGGAGGTTGACGGCTTGTCAAGTGGGGTAACAGCTCCTGGGCTGGGCTCTTGCCAACGCACCCTGCTGTCTTTCCCAGAGCTGGCATTTCCCAGGATGCAAGATATCTGAAATTCTGGAGCGAGCACATGTCAGACTCCTGTGACCCCAGCTGCACACTGCCCTCTACCCCCATGGCGTGGGGCTAACCTTTAGCTCTGATTGCAGCACTGAAGCTGCTCTAATGGGAGCTTCAGTTTCTTCAGTTCCCCCAAGGGCTGAGTCACCTCTCACCTCCAACCTGAGAGTCCCCGTGACCACAGCGTGTCGTGTGCTTGCATTTCTGAGTGTGTGCCCTGCTTGCCTCCTGCAATTGTGTACAGGAACGAAGGGGCTTGACAGTGCTTTGCCTGCTGTTCTGGTTCTCCCTGTGAGAGTGAGAAAGAGGCACAAGTGTGTCCCTGTGGGTGTTGGACTGATGGTTCTCCTGAGAGGATGGTTGTCTTTGAATGAGTTCTTCACGTGTAAGCTCATTTCCCTCGTCTGCTTTCTCCTCTCCCTTTATATGTTCAGCTTTTCAGGGTAGTCTAGGACTAATAGCTCATTGCAGAGTCAGAATTAACTTATAAGGCTGCAGATTCCATATAGATGAATGCCCTGAGTGCCCTCATGTGCTGAGCACCCAGTATAGTGCCTGGCACCTAGCGGGCATGTAATAAACTATGTGCAGGATGGAATGGATATGGAAACTATCCACATTTAGATGATTAATCACTTTTCTAATGCCCACACATCTAAATCATAATAAATATGAATGGTGTAGTAAACATTACATTATAGATTTTACATGTTATTTTTAATATTTTAGTATAACACTCCTGCAATAAAACAGCAGTTTTCCCATTTGGAAGCTTAGGAAACTAAGGCTCAAAGATAACACTCAGAGTTCAGGCAGTGGTGGTGTTAGTACCAAAACCTAGACAGATGGAAAAGTCTGACTGTCCCCACTGTTTGTCAACAGAAGGAAAAAAAAAATTGAAGGAATTGTCATCCAAAACTACTAGACAAGTTAACATTTGTAAAGTGCTCAGAGTGGCATACGTACATAGTAAATGCCTTTTAAGTGTTTGTTAAATCAATACAAATAAAACCCAGGGCAATGCCAGAAATTGGATTTTAAGTCAGCTTCGTGGCTTTCTCTGACAGTAATTTAATCCTCTGGTGTGAATACAGTAAAGAAAAGTGGAGCTACTGGATGGTCTGCTGATGAAACAGCCACCAAGTCTGGGGCACCCAAGCCACCGGCGTCCAGCAACACGAATTAGAGTATCTCAGGGCCTGGGGGGCAGGGGCGGATCTCAGACTGCGCAGTCCCCGGCTTTAAACTTGGATCCCAGATGTCCTTAGAAGACCTAGTAGTGAGATTCGAGGGGTCCATGCGCCCCTTGGAATGCTGCACACTGCGGTGGTTTTGTGCATTGTTTGGGTGCAGGGCCGAGGTTTTCATGCCTCAGAGAGCTCTGCAGGCCAGAAGGTTCAGTGCTCTGGTCAAGCAGAGCCTCCCAAGGCGGGAGTTGAGGTAGGGTGGGGAGGCCCAGGGCCCCGGACTTCATTAAGGCCTCAACTTCAACCCCTTTCTTTGGGGACTTGAGGGATGAAAATCCACACGCAGTAGGGTATGCGGCCATCTGGTCTGGCCACTCACAGAGAAACAGGCTCTTCTGTGATCTTCCACCTCCTCCGGGGACACTGGGACTGTCCACAGCCTGTGAGCACCTGTTCAGATAGTGTGGGGGTCTCCACAATCTCCATACCCTAGCCACTGCCTCTCCCCCATCGTGCATCCTCCAAGCTATACCAGCCCGGCAGCCACGCTGTGGATTGCCAGGGTGGGAGAAGCCAGACCCCCCGGGAGCAAACACAGCCCCTGCCGTCCTGGCAGCGCACAGCTCTGCTCTGCCTCTCAGAACGGGGCTGTTTCGGTGCCAGGCTTGGGCACACTGCCTGATGGAGCAGTGACCTGGAGCCGCCTCCTTCTGGGGTGCTCACGCGGCCTGACCTCCTATGAAGGTTCCATTAGAAACTTGCCAGAGTTCATTCTCACATTCTAAAAGTCATTCTCTCAAACTTTTATCAAGACACCTATGTATATAAAGCAGAAGCAGTAAGGGCACTCACCTCCCCTCCTGCTCCAGGGTTTCTCTGAGGTCTCAGGAGTGACTGGTGGACCCTCACAGTAGGACACACGCCTGCCTGCCAGGAGATGCCATCTGCTTGTTGGTATTTACAGACTTTGGCAGCCCAAGCCGGCCTCCTGGAGCTGTCCCCTCGCTGTCACTGCACCAAGATAGGAAATTGAGAGACGCCTGCCCTCTGGTGGTGTTCCTGGGGATAACACCACCCTGAAAACCCACTCCAGGGCTTTGATGGACAGGACTGGATGCTCAAGAGATGGAGGAAAGTATCTTCTCTAATTAAAGAGTCAATGCTGATTTCCCTTTTGGCCCATGGAACTCCTTGAGTCATTATTTAATCATTCAGGGACATTATGAAGCTGGAAAGATTCTATTTTTCTGCTAAGACACAGTCTCCTAGGAATGTCTGAATCATTTGGGTCTCAGAGGACATTTTATCAGCAGCTTGGGATTTCTAAACACTGGGGCAGCCAGGAAGTCTGCTGTTTCAGCCCAGCCTCCGTCATGGAGCTTTGGGGCCCACAGTCCTGCTCTTCATGGAGCTGGAAGCCCAGAGCTTGCTTGGACTCTGGCTTCAGCCTTAGGTCTGGGGTAAGGAATCCCTCGATGCCCCCGAACACACACACTCAGCCTCAGTGAGAATCAGCGCTCCTTCTTGCTCCCTGGGGGGCCTGCCTGCTTTGCCGTTTTCTCAGTGCTGGGTCCTGCACCCCAGCCCCGGGGCTGGCTGGGGACCTGCTTGCCTTCACTGCCTCATCTCTTCTGCACCAGTCTCCCCTGACCATGCCCTGCCCACCTCCTGAGCTGCCCAGTGCCTCTTGCTAAATCCACCAGTGGTTGTCACCCAGATCACCCAGGATCTCATTGGAATGCACTCATTCCATGGGTATGGGGAGGCCCAAGAGTCTGCGTTTCTAACAAGCCCCAGGTGATGCTGCTGCTGCTGGTTCCCAGAGTCCACTGGGCATCAGAGAACAAAGACAGTGGTTCTCAAGTTCAGCTGCACTTTGTGAAAGTGTTAGTTGCTCAATTGTGTCTCATTCTTTGTGACCCCATGGACGGTAGCCCACCAGGCTCCTCTGTCCATGGGATTCTCCAGGCAAGAATACTGGAGTGGGTTGCCATTGCTTTCTCCAGGGGATCTTCCAAGGAGATCAAAAATTACTGAGGCCTGAGTCCCACCCTAGAGGTTGTGTTTTGAATGATACGGTGTGTGGCCCAGGCACTGGGATATTTTTAAGCTCTCTTAGTGGTCCTCGGACCAGCCAAGGTTGAGAACCATTGAGCTTGAATGTGGACTGCAGCCTTCCTGCCCCAGGCAGCCGCTCCTCAGCAGCTACTGGATCCCTGGATGCTGTCCTTTCCTTGATGGGTGGTCTCCCTCCACCTGCTGCAGCTGAGTCCACCCCTACGTGTATTGCCCTGGGCTTCACATAGAGCATGTGTGAATCGCATTTCTTGAACTTGTGCAAAAAGAGGGGTTGCAGGAAGTCACCTCCACATGGACGTGGTTGAGGGATGGTAGCTGAAGGCAGAGCAGGGCCAGGGGGACCCCTGGGCTGGTGCGGAAGTGGAAGCACAGGACTCAGGCAGTCTTGGGCTCTGTTTGCAACTGCCCTGGGTTCTTTGGGGCTTCCCAAGGGGGCTCAGAAGGTAAAGAACCCACCTGCAATGCAGGAGACCCGGGTTCAATCCCTGGGTTGGTAAGATCCCCTGAAGAAGGGAATGGCAACCCACTCCAGTATTCTTGCCTGGAGAATTTCTTGGACAGAGGAACCTGGTGGGCTATACAGTCCATGGGGTCGCAGAGTCGGACATAACTGCATGACTAACACTTTCACTTGGGGTTCTTTGGGAACTGCACTGGTTGCCCCAAGGGCTGTGGAAACGCCTGCAGCACCCGCCCCGGGTGGGTTAGGTAAACTGCCCCCAGCCTAAAGGGGGAGCCCCACCTCCCCCACCCCCAGCTCAGCTCCTGGATCCCGCCCTTCTGGTATTTACTCTGCCAGAGATTCCTTGGGAGTCCAGTAGGATTTTACCACAAACAGTCCCTGTTTCCTGTACATTGCCACCGCGCCCTCAGATCTGCACAGCCTCACTCCCTCCAGCTCTTGCTTACAATGGCAGTTTCTGGGGGAGGCCTACCCTGACCGCTTAGTTTAAAATGCCACCCTTTATGCCCCTCTTTTCTTCCACAGAACCCACCACCTTGTCGCACACCATCTAATTTCCTAACCTGTTTTAATGAATTAATTCCATTTATTTACGTTTCAGCTGCACTGGGTCTTCATTGCTGCACACAGGCTTTCTCTCGTGGTGGCGAGCGGGAGCTAGTCTCTAGTTCTGGGCCCGGGCTTGTCTCTGTGGAGGCTTCTCTTGTTGCCGAGCGCGGGCTCTAGAGCACAGGCTCAGTAGTTGTGGCACAGGGGTTTAGTTGCTCTATGGCATGTGGGATCCTCCCGGGCCAGGGATCGAACCCATGTCCCCTGCATTGGCAGGCGGATTCTTAACCACTGGACAGCTGGGGAAGTTCCTAATTTCCTAGTTCGTTACATTTATGGTCTGCCTCTCACCCACTGGAAGGGCAGCCCGAGAGCCGCTGCCTGTCTGGGTCACAGTGCCTGCCTAGGGTAGGACACCCAGGGTGTCCGGCACGCACTTGACTTCTAGACCTTTCCCAGCCTGGTTTCTGAGTCCTGGCATCTAAGGGATGCCATGGTGTCAGGGCCAGGCCCGCACTGCCAGCTTCAAACTACACGTCCCCACTGAGCACTGACCGCTTCCCAGTGACCAAACCCGGGTCTACTTAGGAAGTTTTTCCAATCACACAAAAAAATAAAAAGCAACATCTTAACATTTGAAACAGCAACATAAAATGACTTTTCCCTACCAGGGAGACAGCTCAAGCTCCAAGTCTCCTTTTTAGAGGGAAAGACTGCTACTTGAAGAAGTACCGGAGCTACTTCTCAGGGTAGAAGGCTCGGGCTCTGAGGGGTACACCCCATGCTTCGGGGATACACAGGCATGGAGGAGAACAGGTGCCGCCCGGCCCCTGTTGGGCATACAGGCGCGTCTTCCTCTGGTGCTCAGCGTGGCAGCAGCTCCAGCAAATGGCCTTGGCAGCTGCCCTTTTTTATTCATCATGTGGAAAGCGCTTGCCTCAGATTTCAGGTGACAGTGAAATGGCTTCGGTTTAGGGGCCACACACAATTGGACTAGGTTTCAGGGAGGATGTGGAATTGGAGCTGGGTCTCCTCTGGGACCCAGCAGTGAAAGTGCTTGTGGCCTTGGAGAGGAGTGAACAGGAGGGCAGAGGGCGGCAGGAGACTTCCAGAGGACGTGCCGAGGCAGCTGGAGCTGGGCGAGAACCGGGGTGAGGGGTGCAGAAAGATTAAAATAGGGTTCCTGGATGGGGGTTGGGAATGTCATGTTGTGAGAAAAGAAGACATGACCCCCTCAGCATGGGCCAGGAGGAGAGGAGGTCAGTCGGTGGTGATGGCCAGGGCTACCTTAGAATTCAAAGGGTCTGACTTCCCTCGTGGTCCAGTGGCTGAGACTCTGAGCTCCTGATGCAGGGGGTCCCAGTTCGATCCCTGGTCAGGGAAGTAGCTCCAACATCCTACAATGAAGAGTTCACATAGCACAAATAAAGACTCTACATGCCGCAACCAAGACCTGGTGCAGCAAAATAAATAATTTTTTTAAAATCCAAAGGGATCTTTCATACACACAAAAGCATGCACAGCAGATAGCCCCTGTGGACAGAGCCTTTAGGCTTCTCTGGGCCTCGGCCAGGTGGGACGTGGCTGTCCCTCTGAGCTGGCCGTGCTAGTCCTTATTTCCTGGTCTCCTGGACAGACGCACAGCCCTCCCAGCGGTGTCCCTCTCCTGGTCTTTCCTTCCCTGATGCTGGCTTCTCACCTGTTTCCCAGGGTTCCCATGCATCCCTCTGACTTATCCCAGCCACCCTCATCAGACCAACCTCAAGCCCCCTCTGCTCTGAATTTAGGGCTGTCAGATTTAGCAAATAAGGTTACAGGGTACCCAGTTAAATCTGTATTTCAGATAAACAATGAGTTTTGTTTGTTTGTTTGTTTGTTTTTTTGGTGTAAGCGTGCAATGATTGTGCATGCCTGCTTGCTCGGTTGCTTCAGTCATGTCTAAGTCTACGACCCCATGGACTGTAGCCTACCAGGCTCCTCTGTCCATGGGATTCTCCAGGCAAGAGTACTGGAGTGGGTAGCCATGCCCTCCCCCAGGGAAACTTCCCAACCCAGGGATTGAACCTGCTTCTGTTATGGCTCCTGCTTTAAGCAGGCGGGTTCTTTACCATTAGCGCCGCCAGGCGGATTCTTTTAACCACTGAGCCACCTGGGACGCCCATTGCAGTGATTGGGACATACTTATAGTAGAAAATTGTTGATTGCTTATCCAAGATTTACCTGTTTGTCCTGAACTTTCTCTGGAAACCCTCCTGAGGTCTGCGTGGTGTTGGTTTGAGGTTTATCCTGCAGCCTATTAGTCGTGGGCCACCAATTGCTTCTTGACCTTTCAAGAAGATCCAGGATCAGGGGGAGCCCTCGTGAACCTTCAGGAAGGTGGAGCGAGGTGGTTCTGCGGGGGACTTTGAAACCTGCCTTCAGTCTGGCCTCCACTCACTCTTGTCCCCAGTGAGAACCCTCCCTTCTACCTGGCAGCTCTCCTCACCCCTCACCCCAGCCACACTCTTGCCCGTGGGCTTGGGGGTCACATCAGTCACCCTCTGCTTGTCCAAGGCACCTTCCATCCTTCCCCATCACCTGATGGAATTCCCCTACCCCTCTTCCTGGGACCAGCTTCTGAGGCTGGGGATTGAACCCCCAGTTTTTTCCCCCGGAGCCAAGGACACCTATCATTCCCATTGGTTTTAGAAAACATCCAAGAAAGATTTGAATAAGCCAGGTTTCCTTGAAGAGCCACGAGCTTTGTCCCACCTTCCCACAGCTGGGGCCTCCTTCGAGCCTTCCTTGGATGGATTGTGAGGAAGAAATCTCCTGCACCCACAGTATTCCTTCGGGGAGAAGGAAGCACCTCAAGGCAGGAGTCCCCCTTCCAGCGACACCCTCGGGGTCTTTGAGGGAGGGTCCTGGCCGCTGTGCAGCAGGTTCCAGCCGGCCGCTCCCTCGGGACAGGAAGGACAGGGGTGACGGCTGGATCTTTGGGCCATCAGATGATTATCATCATCATTACCACCACCATCACCATCGTCATCAGCTGCATGGTTCCTTCCAGGTCAGATATATTTTCTCATTTAATTTTCAATGACCCTGGAGGTTAAGGAGTTTTACATATGGGGAAATGGAGGTCTAGAATGCCTTTGGCATGGCCCCAGGAGACTGAAGGTCAGCCAGAAGCGAGAAGGCCCCAGCCACTGGTGATCCAGGGCACCTCATTCCTCCTCGTCAAGGCAGGCAGGCGGGTCCAACCCATAAATAACCTACCAAGGCAGTGAGTTTTGACCTCACCATCCCAAGACCTTCTTAGAGGCACCCCCTTATCACCAGAATCTTGTGTTCCTGAAGGCAGTGGATCAAGTGTCCTAAGAGACCTATCAGCTCTGAGATTTTCTGCCTTCTCTCCACATTCAGGCCTACTCAGGAAAGATTTCATCCTTGGTGGCCGCATATCTAAGTATGGTCGTGATCATGTAGTCAAGGGTTTCCCAAAAGATGGTCCACGGACCACTAGTCCCTCCAGATGCTACATACAAAAGTGTGCCATGGGATAGTGAGCTTGGGAAACACTGATTCTGTAATTCCTTTTGGAGTCTGTTGGTGTATGATAGCATATTAATGGCACTAAAATGTCCTGCAAAGAAAAATAATCCATTTAACCTTGACACAAATTTTCCAAAACTTACCCAACCATGGAAACTTTTTATTGAGTAACAACCATTAACGTTCTGTGGAACTAATGTTTCTTACAGTCTGCTTGGAGAAGCAAAGATCTACTTCAAATCTTTTCTTATATAACTGAAAAAAAAAAAAGAAAATTCACTTATTAATTCACTGAGCACTTGTTAGAGGTGGTTTGAGATGTAGAATGTGTGCTCCATTCTGACCCTGCACAGAAGTATAATAATAAAGTGAAAGTGTAAAAGTGTTAGTCACTCAGTTGTGTCCATCTCTTTGGACCCCATGGACTCTAGCCAGGCTCCTCTGTCCATGGGGATTCTCCAGGCAAGAATACTAGAGTAGGTTGCCAAGCCCTTCTCCAGGGGATCTTCCTGACCCAGGGATCAAACCCGGGTGCCCTGCATGGCAGGCAGATTCTTTACTACTGAGCCACCAGGGAAGCCTTATAGTAATAAGTGTAATAATAATAATAATTCATGCAGTACTTATCACATAGCCAGCCTCTCCACTAACCTTTGTGATCTTCCGTCTTTACAACAAGGCTATGAGATGTGGTTTTGTTCCCATTTTAAAGATGAAGGGACTGGAGCGCAGGGAGATGCCGTGAGCAGCCTGGGTCAGCCTGTAAATGAAGCTGCATCTCTCAGTGAGATGTTTCCAGTCTTTGTCCTTCTGCCCAGCGCCCGTGAAGAAGGCGCAGAGCGGGGGAGGTGGGAGGTGGTGGGACGGGGGCGGGATCTGAGAGCAGGGCTGCGGCGGGCCCTCCCCCGCTCGTGCCCCCTCCCCGACTCTTGTCCCTGCAGGTCAGCAGGGCTGCGGCAGGCCCTGCCCCGCTCATGCCTCCTCCCCCACTCTTGTCCCCGCAGGTCTACCTGGCTGAAGCCGTGCTGTGGGAAGAGAGCAGCCGTGTGGCAGGTATTTTTGCTCAGTGCGAGTGTCAACGGTTTCCTGGTAACCTGTGTAATATTGGTGGTGATTCTCCTGACTCTGGAACTTCTAATAGATATAAAGCTTCTCCAGTGTGAGTAGCAAGAGAGATACATATGCAAACACATATGATGTCAATATTCCATGTGCATCCATCAGGGGTCCCCAACTACCAGTGAGATCTGCCCCCAGCCCGAGGGCTGTCCCCACCTCCTCACCCCCCGGCCCCATAGCTCATGGGGGTGACCCCGGGGAAGAAAGCATCTGGCACCCCCTCTCTCTGTCACCCCAGCATGGGTTTGCCCCTCCATCCACCCAGTGTGGCCTCTTCACTCCCCCTCCCCAGCATGCCATGATCAGCGGCTGATAAGATCCAAAACGTTGGGGACCCCTGTGTGCACCATTTTTTTTTTTTTATTGTTCCCATTTGGAATCTTCCAGATTGGAATTTTCTGTAGCTTAGAGTTCCCACGTGTGGAGGCGTCTCACTTTGTAGTAACCTGTAATGACAGCAGCCGCAGTGATGCTAGGATTCCCTGTAGGATTCCCTGTATTTTTAACCAGTTGTAAGTTGGCAGGGTTATGTGTCTATAATGTGATCATTTTGGAAGCACTTCTCCGTGCATCTGATCCTAGTAGCAGCCCTGGGAGACAGGCAAGACGGCTGTTACCCTCTCTATGGATGTGGGAATGAAGCTTGGGAGAAGTTAGACTTCCCCTTGGTGAGAGGTATGGGAGCTGGGATGTCGAGCCCGCATGCCGGTTTTCCTCCTCAGCCTGGTCCTGTTGGTGTTTGTCCTACGTTCGTGGGAGCCTGACACGCGTGGTGGCTGCTGGCCTGCCTGCCACCTCTTCTGTCCTTCCAGTGCCCCTTGGCAGCACAGCCATCAGAGCAGAGGGTCCTCTTCCTGCCCCAGCCCCTTGTAGATCCCTGTTTGGCATACCAGCACGAAGGGCCAAGGGCCTTGACTCTTGGTTTTGGGTGAGTGAGTGCTCTTTGCATCCCCAGAGGTCCCCTAGTCAGAGGATGGTTCATTCAAATGCAAATAAAAAAAGAAATGAACTTGTTGGCCCTCTGAGAGATTTCCTTCCCATCCATTGGCAAAATCCAGGACTGTTGATCCAGCCACCCCCGGACCTGTTCTGTCATCTTAGACTTGTTTTCTCAGTTGCCCACAGGTCCTTTACTGGAGTTTCTGCACTCAGGGTCCGTCAAAGCTCCTGCCAACCTGTTAGCCTTCCCTCCTCTCCGAGAGGGTGGCAGAGAGTGCAGAGTTGCTTTTGTCTGATGAGCCTCGTTGGCTTTGTACAGCTGGTGGCCCCTTGGTTCTAATCACCGTATCTTCCAGCAGAAAGTAACCAGCCCTGATTTTACACTCAGCCTGTCTTCAATTATACTGTGTTGTCTATTTTCCCTCCCACTCATCCCTCCATCTGCTTTTTATGAGGTCTGACCATAACAGAGTCTTTCTTTCCCTGTTGTGGGTTATACCCGGGGCCCTTGGCCGCTCAGGCATTGGGTAGAACCGAGAACACGGCCGACACTGGAATTTTGCTTAAAATTAAGTATCCAGGAGATTGATTTTGGTGGGAGATCCAATAGCAGCTCATAAAAGGCATCTTAAATTCCATAAAATGCACAATCAGAGATTTATTGCTCTTCTAAAGCGATCCGTAAAAAAAAGCCCAGGAATTCATTTGAGAAATAATGGGGAGAGATTTTATGTTTCCAGAATCATCTGGAGGTCCCTTCAGAATCACGCAGGCCTCAGCCTCCCAGTTCCCACTCATCTTCATGTGACCCACAGTGGGGCAGGCCTTGCCTTCTGAGGCTCGTATTGGCCTCAAGCCAGGGGCCCCAAAGTCTCCCACCTGGAACCCAGTGTGGCAGCTCTCTGACCCTGGACATGGTCCAGGACTTCGTTTCCACCTGCCCCCCAGGGCAGGCCCATCTCAGAGTTTTGGGGAGGCTGTGGGTTCCTCTCTTTGGCCAGCCTGCCCCACTGATGGCTCAGGGCATTTTTCCTGGGCTCCCAGGGGAGCTGAGCTACGTGCTGAGCAGGCCTGGCCAGAGTGCAGTAGGGAAGCGTGCTCCCAGCAGCATTCCTGTGCCTTGTTTCAGCCCTGCCACGCCGCCCGGGGTCACCCACTGCTACCACTCTCTTTTTGGGGCTGGCCCTCTGAGCGGCATCCCCTTCTGCCCTCTCTCTATCAAAGCCCACCTGCCCTTGTCCTGGGCCCCAGCATCTTACTGTTAGCCTCAGGGCTCCTATACTATGAGCCCAGAGGTGGTGCCTTAGTGCCAAGGACTGTCTGGTGGAAGGTGGGGTGGGAGTTTCAGTGGCTGCTGGTGCTCCCTGCTCACGCTCTGGAGGCGGGAAGCTGTGCCACTTTCGGGAGGCTGACATCCCCTCCCCACCCCCAGCTCCCTCTGCCAGTCCCAGCTCCAGTCTTCTCCCCAGAATACTCTGGCTAACACTGCCATCTCAGCCACTCAGAAGTTTCAGAATGAGAAGTCAAAGGAAGCTTGCCTTAAATCCCACTCACAGCGCACAGTGCTTTGGGGGTCAGTTGTGGTGGGGATTTCTGAAAGCTCATCTAGATCTGACCAAAGCTGCCTTCCCTGGTCCGAGAGCCCTGTAAGGGATGTCTCTGGAAGGCCCCTCTGGAAGGCTCCTTTCTGGGCACAAAGCCCACAGCGGCTGGTGGGACTGAGCTGGAACTCTGAGAGGCAGCCTGGGGGGAGATGGAGGCAGCCTCTCGGGTAGAAGGAAAAACAGCATCACAGACCCACCCACCTCCTTCCACCTCCATTGCAGACAGCCCTTAAAGCTCCCTCACGTTCTCTGGCCCGACTGCTTCCCAGTCCAAATGCTCACTCTCCGGGCTCCTGGAGGCCCGCCTCCGTGCCTCGAAGCCTGCTTTGCGGATGGACCTCATTCCTTACTCCTAAAATCGACCCCTGTTACTATGCTTGCAGTTTCCAGCGCGTTCCAGTTTGCCGGCGTGATACACTGGATCAGCCTGGCCATCCTCTCGGTGTTCTTCTCGGAGGTGGGTTGAGACTTGGGCCCTGTGACCATCTCTTCAGGGCAGCTCCTGTCCCAGGGAGACGAAGCTTTAGTCTCTTGGCCCTTGAGGCTGCAAAGAGGGAGACACAATACGGGGAGCAAAGTTGTGTGCTGGGCCTTAACGGGTGGCCCGGACGGTGAGCAGGTGTCGTCCAGGTAAGGGGTGGAAGGTGACCTCTGTGAAGGTGAGGCTGAGTGGTAGGTGGTTGAGAGAGAGCAGATGGTTCGTGCAGCTGGTGAGGAGCAGGCAGAGGCCAGGCCAAAGCCCAGGGGCCTGGAGCAGGGAGACTGACTGGGACACTATGGCTGTGGTCCTGGGTGCACCGGGGGCCGAGGCTCAGGAGGCAGAGAGACGGAGTCACGGGCCAGGCAGTGGACTTGACCCAGGTTTTCAGCGGGGACAGGGTCTGGCTAGACTGAGCTGTGACCCTTCTGTGGGAGCAAAGGGGCATGTGTCTGGGGTCAGGGAGCACGGATGCCCTTTGCCATTGCTAGAGTCAGCTGATAAAGCCCCGGCCCATTTCTCTGTGTGTGAGATAAGAGGGGAAAATCACCGAGAAGCCCTAGGGCCCTGGGTTTTGATGGGAGCTGATAGCCTTGAGTGCATCTGAAATGCATGGAACCAGGATCTCTGCCCGGTTCCTCTGCCTTGACGGGAGGGTGAGTGGCCAGTCCTGTGGGCAGCTCCGGGCCTGTCACAGTGACCCCTGCCTGCATCTCAGGGGCATCGACTTGGGGCTGTTCCCGGCAGGGTCTGCAAGGGAGGCTGAGAAGACTGGGCTTCGTCCTGTGGGTGGCGGGTCTTTATAGAACGAGAGAGTTTTGTGTGGCAGCCCTGTTCTTCCTAACAGAAGATGGGCCCGAGTCAGCTGGCCGCTGGCCTGCTCCATGTGCCCTCACCCCGCGCTGCCGCAGGTCCAGATTACCCCGAGCAGAGTCCCACTGGGGCCTCTCAACGTGGTCAGGAGGCGTGGGGAGGAAGTCAGAAAGGAACACGGTGCAGAGCCTGTAGGGGAGGCGTGTAGGCTTGTGCACACACACATATGCGTGCACACGTACACACACAGCTCACACCAGCTCCGAAGCAGAGGGGCCTCTGAGTCCCAGAGCACAGCAGGGCCTCAAAGGGCGGAAGGGTGCTCTGGGAGAGCAGTGATGTGGGTGGAGGGATGGAAGTAGAGAGTGTTTTGTGATGTGATCAGGCAACCCAGGGAGTCAGGCACCCGGGATCCTCTCGTGTCCGGGGTTCTCGGTGGGCCAGCTCTGACACTGGCTAGTGGCATGCACTCTCTTTCTCAGACTCAGGGGAGGCCCAGGCCCCTTAGGCCTGGAGTCCAGAATCCTCAGCCTGGGCGTGGGGTGTGCTGGGCTGGGCAGCAGGCATTCCACACCCGGAACATTTTCTTCCCGGGCCTTGGCTCCTGCAGCCCACGAAGTTGGCCAGCAAGCCTGGGCTCAGACTGAGGGGGCAGACCCAACACTGCCCCTCCTGGGAGGTGTCCCCACCAGCTCACCAAGGTCATCGCCCTAGAGATGCTTCGGCCCCCAGATAGTGCCTGCTCCCTGGCCTGCTGCCCCTCGGAGGGTCCTTGTCTCCGGCCGGGAGGCCCCCTCGTCTCCATTCACTGGGGCTCCCTCCCACACATACACGGGCCCTGGCCAGATGTCTGCTTGATGCAAGCCTTGGAAAATGTGCCATGTGTCTGTGACTGCCAACAAAAATGTTTAATCAGTTGCTGCGGTTCTTCCATCTATCCCTCCGCTTTGGTTTTATTGGCTTCACAGAATTTATTACCCAGCGTTAATTTGGCATTCCCTTCCTGTCACTGCTAGAGACGAGCCACCTGAAACAGACAAGCCCCTGTGTAGAGGCATTATGGCTTCAGACCCTCACCCCCCTGCCCTGTCTCCACGCCATGGAAGTGGGCTGGGTTTCCCACAGGCTCAGCAGGGAGAGCTGGGGGCTGGGGGAGAATGACTGCGACCTTGGACCTTGTCAGAGATGGGGAGGGTGGGGCTATAAGGTGGGAGTAAGAGAGGGTAACAGGGGAGTAACGGGGGGTGGGAGTAACAGAGGGGTAACAGGAATAATAGAGGGACAACGGGAAAGTAACAGGGGAGCCCTGCCTTCCCCAGCACAGCCAGCCCCACATGAGGGGCAGCCCACCTCGAGAGCCTGGGTATCCCCGGAGCTCCCAGGAGAACCTAGCATCTGAAGAGGTTAGAGCCGTCCCACAGAGCAGGGGGCCCAGCCCCAGGCTGTGGACCAGTGCTGACCCGGGCGAGGCCTGTTAGGAACCAGGCTGCACAGCAGGGGATGAACAGAGGGCAAGGGAGCGAAGCTTCATCTGTGTTCCCATCACTTTCCATGGCTGGGCTCACGTTAATTACCACGTGTCCCCCACCCCTCGCCCCATCTAAGGAAAAGTTGTCTTCCATAAAACCAGTCCCTGGTGCCAAAGAGCTCGGGGACCGCTGCAATAGAGGCCCTCAACCCCTACTCCCCGGAGGGTTGGAGTGTGTGAAGGTGTTTGTGCTTCTCACGATGACAGGGCCACCTCTAGCGGGAGTCAACTGTCCCTCCGCCGTGGAGTAGGCCTGCAGATTTGCCTGCTGAAAATGCCAAAAGCGTCCCTTTAAAACCATGCAGATGAGGACCGCAGCCCAGGGTCACGTAGCCAGTGTCCACCAAAACGGGGCCCAGGGCTCCGGACTCTTGTCTGGCGTGTCGCTGCCGCATGCCCCCTCCCTGCCCACCCCCCTCGGCCCTGGTGCTCGCAGGCGGGGAGCAGACTAAGAATCTGAGGGAAAGGTCTGGGTCAGCAACTGAGAAAGAAAAGCCCGAACCCTGTGAAATCTCTGACCACAGACCCAGCACACCCCCTCACCTAGGGAGAAGCCAATGCCGCCCCTTCGGGGCTGGCCCTTGTCCCTCTGGGGAGCGCCCAGGGCCATGGCCGCCGGCCGGGGGTGGGTGTGGAGTCCAGGAAGGTCACACCCAAAGGGCTCCTGAGGCCAGGCGGCCGGTCACCTAGTCCTGAGCCCTGTCCCACCCCACGTCTCAGCTGAGCTTGAGGACAGTCCCCGAGTTGTGCAGGACATTGTGTGAGTTAGAAAACTGAGGCTATGGAGGAGCAGAAAACTGCCAGGCCCTCGGGAAGATGGGCGGCACGGATGCAGGCCTCTGGGTGGGTGTGCGAACGCCAGCCTGTCCTTGCCCGTCTCAGAGCTCCAGGGGCTGCTCCAGGGAAGACGCCCCAGAGCACAGAGCTAAGTCTGAAGAGAAGTATGGGGCTGCTTTGGGCTTAGTGTGAAGACATCAATTTTTAAAAATCAATTAAATTTAATTGGAGAATTAATTACTTTACAATATTGTGATGGTTTTTGCCATACATCAACATGGATCAGCCACAGGTATACATGTGCCACCCCCCATTCTGAATCCCCCCTCCCCCCTCCCTCCCCACCCTATCCCCCTGGGTTGTCCCAGAGCATTGGTTTTGGGTGCCCTGCATGATGAAGCACCATGGATTGAACTTGCGCTGGTCATCTCTTTTACATATGGTAATTCAGTTTGAGGAATTGCCATCTATTCAAACAGGCCAAGCTATTCAGCAGCAAGGCAGATGCTTCTCAGTGTAGCGAGAGTAGGTGCCCCACACGCAGTCAGGCCGGGCAGGGTCCCTGCAGGGGCATGAGGTGAATGTGGATGCCTGGGCAGCTTCCTGGGCCATGTCAGGCAGGGTCATCCCGCTTCCTCCTGCTTCCATGGGGCCCTGCAGCACTGAGACCGGGCAGAGCCTTCAGAATCCAGATGGACAGTTGTGCAAACCGCCTTTGGCTGAGACCAGGCCCAGTGGTCACTTGCAACTGGGGAGGCCAGCTGCTTCTCTTCCCGAGACTCCACGAGGCCTGGGGGCCCAGCCAGGCTGGGTCACCCTGCAGCAGGGCCTGAGCGCAGGTCATGGGGTGTTGGCCCCGTTCCCTAGCCAGGGTGGAGATGCAGAGAGGCCCAGCTCCTTTTCCTGGAAGAGGGGAAAGCTAGCCCACGGCTGACCTTGTAGATGGGAGCCTCAAGGCAGGAGCAGCAGCTGCTGCTGCTTCCTTCTGTTTATTATTATTAGGATTCTATTGAGGTGAAATTCACAAAACAGAGCCTTTTATTTTTATCAATTGATTTTTGGCTGTGATGGGTCTTTGTTGCTGCCTGGAGGCTTTCTCTAATTATGGCAAGAGGGGGACTACTCTTCATTGCGGTGAGCGGGCTTCTCACTGAGGTGGCTCCTCTTGTAGAGCACAGGCTGTAGAATGTGCAGACTTAGCAGCTGTGGCACAGGGGCTTAGTTGCTCAGAGGCATGTGGGATCATCCCGGACCAGGGATCGAACCTGTGTCCCCTGCATTGGCAGGCAGATTCTTAACCACTGGACCACCAGGGAAGTCCCAACATAACAGCCTTTTAAAGGTTCAGTGGCACTGAGCACCCAGTGTGGTGTAACCATCACCCCTTCCTAGTTCCAAAGCATTTTCATCACCCACAGAGGAGACCCTGTCCCCACTGAGTGGCCACTCCCCCATTCCCCCTTTCCCACAGCCCCTGCCAACCACACCAGTCTGCTTTCCGATTCTATGAACTTAACTATTCTGGATATTTCATAAAAGTGGAAATATTCAATATATGACTTTTTGGGTCTGGCACTCTCACGCAACATGTTTTCAAATTCATTCACATGGAGTGTGGTTCAGTGCCTGTGTCCTTTTTATGTCTCAGCACCCTTCCATTGTATGGGGAAAATGGAAGCTCTCACTTATTCATCTGGCTCCTACTTTTGGGTGACTCTGTGCCAGGTACTGGCTCTGTAGGTGGTGCTGGGCATGAAGATTCTGCCCTGATAATCAAGACGCAGGCCCAGTTCAGGGGTTTACTGTCTACTGGGAAGGAGCCAAGCAGATGTGTGTAAGGAGAACAAGAAACTGAGCTTAAATCTCCCACTGCGGTCAGTGGGAGACCTCAGAGGGGCCGCAAGCTGCTGCTGGATGTGTGAGCTGCCAGATGGGTGGGGGCATGGAGGGCCTCAGGCAGTGGTCACAGAGTGAACAAGGGACTGAGAAGGAGCGACCACAGCATGTTGGGGTGTTGACTGTGGCTGGGGAGGTGGTGGGAGATGTCCTGGGGACCAGGCCAGCTCACGAGGTCCTTTCCAGGTCTTGCTTAAGAGTGGGGCATCTTGTTCAGGAGTAGGGTGCCTTGCTCAGGATTGGGGCATCGTGTTCAGAGTGTGGAGGAGGCTCCAAGCAGGAGAGGGAAGTGATGAAACTGGCCTGTTTGAGAAATTGGCCAGGCAAGGCAATGAGGAGTGGGTGTTGGAAGTGGGAGGAAGACTGGAATTTGGGGACTATTTGGGAGATGTGGTTCAGCTTCAGGGTTAAAGGTTTGACCCAGAGCAGTGGAAGCAGGACGGAGGAAGGAACAAGCTGGACGGAGTTGAAGGAGCTAAACTGCAGGATGTGGGGACTGGCCAGCATCGAGGGGAGCATGTGAGCAAGAGAGGGGGGCAAGCATGACTTGGAGGGTGAGGGGGACCGGTCTCCTAAGAGGGGGTGGGGATGCCCTTCACTAAGCCCAGAAACTGCTGCAGGAAGAGGGGGGATGGGGGAGGAGAGGGAAGGAGGCCTCAAGGTGTCCCGTGAGAGTTGAAGCCAAGGGTGCAGTCGTCTGGGGACCGGGAAGCATGAGAGGAGAAATGGAGCCCAGGGAAACAATTTGAGGATGGAAAGCTGACTGAGAAGATGTAGCCAGGAGGTGGGAGGAGAATCCAGAGGAGTTGGGACCCTGGAAACCAAAGAAGGAAGGAAGGAAACCAACCAAAGAAGCCAGGGGTGCACCCCGCAAGCTGCTGAGGAGTCGGCACTAATTACCAGGTGCCAGCAGTTTTGGTGGGGGCCAGCGTCAGGCTGCAGTGGGTTTAGTGGAGACACCTCTTCAGAAACTTGGGAGAAGAGACGGGGGGGGGGGGGGGTGGCTTAAGGGAGACTTGGGGTCAGTGAGAGATGTTTCAGGACCCAGGAAGTGGAGATGTTCATATTGCTGAGAGGGAGTTCTAGAACAAACTCTGCTTGCCTTGTGGATTCCAGGCTCTCCTCTCCTACCCACGCCTAGCACGGTAGCCCCCCCACCCCCAGCAGACCCCCGCACCGTGAGCACACAGCCGGGTCATGTCAGCGCTTAATGCAGGGCCCTTGGTCACGTGGTCGCCACCATGCTCTATCACCCTGCCGGCCTTGAACCCATTCTTTTAAGGTAGCTGGGAACCGCCTGCTGAAATGGAACCAGTGCAGCCAGTGCGCCTGTCGGCTACCGTGTCTGGTGCGGGGTCACCTCTGGACCCCTAGGGCGGAGGCTGCCCGGGGGGAGGCAGATGCCCTTCACCATCGGGATCCCCGCACATTTGGAAGACCTGAGGGTGGAGGCGGGAAGTGGGGGAGCTGCTCACTCTGCTCCTGTTTTATCAACGCCTAACTCCAGGGGGCGCGCTTGTGCTGCCCTGCGGTCTCCCCTGATCGGTTTCTCACCCGATAGACCTTTCTTTTGCAAACACATTGAAGACTGCTTTCAGCTCCCATTTCCTAAGTTCTCCTTGTAGCTGGATCCCGGGCAGTGTGCCTACCTCTTGCTGCTCCAGTTTAAAAGGGGGCTTGCAGAGGAGGGAGCCTGCAGCCATCTTGGCAGCAAAAACTTGCCCAGGGGTAGATAGGCGTCTTGAGGAAGCACCAGGGATATTCCTGAGACCAGGCGGCTCCCCAGAGAGCCCGGGCACCGCCCCACTCCCCAAACCCACCAGCTGCAATGTTGCAGGGGCACAGGCTCAGGGCGAGATACATGCTGCTTCCTTCTTCCTGGCTGGTGGGCCCAGCTTTGGGGATGGGTCTGTGGGGGGCAAGGGTGCCAGCCCCCACTCTGCTCACCAATCAATGAGCCAGGGAATCTCTCTGCCTGGAGAAGGGATGGTTGTTGTTCAGTTGCTAAGTCGTGTCCAACTCTTTGCAGGTGCAGCGGTCAGGTCTTCCCCACCCACCCTCATGCTCCCTGAAGCCTGAGCCTCTTCCCTGGGGAGAAGGGAGGGGCGTCCCTTCTGAGAGCAGAGCTTCCCAAGGGAAAAGATGAGGGCCCTGGGGTAGGAAGGAAGAGGGGCCTGGGAGCCAGAAGGCTTACCTGCCCCTCTCAGCCTCAGTTTCTGTATCTGTAAAATGGCAGAAGACCTTGGCTTATAGAAAACAATAAAGGGTGACATCCTGTAGGTTTTGCCAAGCCTATCCTGAGCGTCAGAGCAACCTCATCTCTGGAAGGTGAGACTGGAATGGAGGAGACTGAAAACTCTTAGTCCCAGGAGGGCAGAGGCAGCTGGAATTGAGGGTACAGGTCCCTCAGTCCCTCCCTGCCTCAAAGACCTTTGCAACACTTGGGGGCAGGATCACAAGGCTGAGGGTCTTGGGGCGGGGGAGGTGTCTTCGGCCAATGTCCCCGGGTTAGTAAGGGTTAGTCAGAATCAGAAAGGGGCCCTGACCTTTGATTCCTAATCGAACTCTCTCCTTGTTGCGTCTGGGCATGTGGCCTCCCTGGTTTCACCCAGGGCATTGTCACCTCATACATCCCCGCCATTCTTTTGGGACCCCAGGGGAGTTTGTTTAAAAGGCAAATTCCTGGGCCCTTCACCCAGAGGTCCTGATATCCTGGATCTCCATGAGAGTCCAGAAATCTTCATTTTAAACAAAACCCCAGGACTGATGCTGAAATTAAAGCTCCAATACTTTGAAAGAGCCGACTCATTGGAAAAGAACCTGATGCTGGGAAAGATTGAGGGCAGGAGGAGAAGGGGGCAACAGAGCATGAGATGGTTAGATAGCATCTTTGACTCACTGGACATAAGTCTGGGCAAACTCCGGGAGATAGTGAAGCACAGGGAAGCCTGGCGTGCTGCAGTCCACGGGGTCATAAGGAGTCAGACACGACTTAGCAACTGAAAAACAAATAACAACCCAGATGCTGCTGAAGCAGGGGGTCCTTGCCAGCACTTTGAGGAACACTAGCTATCAGCGGGTTAGTCGACCGGGGCGAGACCCATGGTGGGGGCTGTGAGGTGGGAGGGCAGCATGGCTTGATACCTGCAAAGGATGCCACAGGAGAAAAGCGCCTGGGTGGGGTGTTTCAGAGCTGGGTTCTCATTCCAGCTTTGACCCTGACTCAGAGCCACCAGTTCCAGGCCATTTCTCTTCTCCAGCAAGAGGATGGCCCAGGAGGGCTTTCCCAAGCCCCCACCACAGCTGCTTTTAGCTGTTCTGTTTCCATGGGCTGGGCTAGAAAGAAAAGGCTCCCTCGGTTGGCGGGGAGGGTGGGGGTCTCTGTGGATGGACCAGCAAGGAAGGCAGGCAGGAGGCAGGTGCTTCTGCTGCTCTGCTTGCCTTCCTGGCACCACTTTGGCCCAGGAGCCCATCAAGCCTCCATCCCTTCCTAGAGCACAGAGGCTGTGTGTATGCTGCCTGCCCCTCCCCTCTGCGGGTTCCTGGCTGAGTCTCAGCCTAGCCGGCTCCCTTCCTCCTCCACCTCCTCCCCCCACCCCGGGCCACTGACTTTTCAGTAAGTGCCGCTTTGTTTATAAAGAAGCAGGATGATTCCCTTTTAATGAGGTTCTGAGAGTAGTCAAACCGAGAAGGGAAAGTGGAATAGTGGTTTCCAGGGGCTGCGGGAGGGGGAGACGGGGAATTAATATGTAATGGGCACAAGAGTTCCAGTTTGGGGAGATGAAAAAGTTCTGGAGGTGGATGATGGTGAAGGTTGCACAATAATGTGAAGGTTCTTTATGCCACAGAGTCTAAAATGTGTGTGTGTGTGTGTGTTTATTTTACCACAATCTCAAAAGGAGCAGCAGAATGAGAAATCATATTCGGACCAGACCCTGTTCCCCTCTGTGCTAGCCAGGACTTTCTGCTTTGGGAGCCTCAGAATGGTGTGTTTGGGGTGTATGTGGCTGGTGTATCCTTTCAGAGGAGACAAATGCTGAGTTTCAAAGTTGGCCCAATTTGAGGGAGTGAACAACAGAAGACTCTGGGACAGTCTGGTGTTCTCATGCAGCCTGAGTATACAACGCAGAGTCAACGACCTCCACGTCCAAACACTGACTCACTGCCCAACGCCTGAGTGACTTTGGGCAGCTTCCTTAACCTCTCTGAGCATCCCCTTCTGTAAAATGGGAGTCACGTGTGAGGAGGGCCGGCCCAGGATTTGCAGCCTACTGATACATCCCAGATGGCAAATGTTAGTCTCATATGGAACTGGAAGATGTGTATCTTCTAATCCATCTCTCCAGCAGAAGAGGAAATGGGCCCAGAGAGGGGATTTGACTTGCCCATAGCCACACAACCAGCCCATTACTGAACTGTGACCTCAAGATACCAAACCACCAACCCAGATCTCTCCGCACCCCCTCAGAGCTGCGGTGCGGTTAAGTGAGAGATCGGGGAACCACGTGGAAGGGACATCAGGCTGCCTGCCGTGTGTCCCTCTGTGTTCTCAAACATGGTGACACAACAGGCCGCCACCAGCATCCCTCCTTCTCATCCTCTCATGGAAATCAGGATAGTTCTTCATGAGGAAGAGGGAAACTTTAGCAGCCAGTCGTTTTTGTGGCCTAAGTATGGATAGAGATCCCTAACCTTTCTGCAGCTTTTGCCAAGTTCAGGTGGCTGACCTTGTATTGGGTTGGCAAAAAAAATTCGGGTGGGTTTTCTGAACAAACTTTTTGGCCAACCCAATCCTATAGGCGTGTGGGAGAACGGACCTCACCTGGAGGGAATTGCCATGAACTTCTCACCTTGGTTCAGGGAAGGACCTAAGACAATTATACCAGGGTCATACAAGACCAGGTTCTAAGTATCTTCTTTGGAGAAAAAGGTACTCTTGGTGAGGAAACCACCCCAGAAGGCAGAGGCGTTGAAATGAGTTATGGAGGATTTTAAGGAATCAGTCAGTCATGCATTTATTCATCACTCACGAGGGTAATCGCTCAGTGTCACTCTATGCCAGACACTGGGATAAAGGAGAGAAATCAGACAGTGTCTCCTCAGCCTTAACTGGGGTATCAGGCAGGCAGTCACCACGAGGTGAGATGAAGTGCTGGGGGAGGGGACAGCAGCGATTGATGTTCCCAAGGACTATTAGGACACCCAGGAAAGAGGCACCAAGCCTGGAGAAGGAGATGAAGTGCTGGGGGAGGGGACAGCAGCGATTGATGTTCCCAAGGACTATAAGGACGCCCAGGAAAGAGGCGCCAAGCCTGGAGAAGTAGAGGAGCTTCATGGAGGTGATGCTTGAGTGGTCGGGAAGATACCCTGGAGAAGGGAATGGCTACCCACTCCAGTATTCTGGTCTGGAGAATTCATGGACTGTATAGTCCATGGGGTGGCAAAGAGTCAGACACGACTGAGCAACTTTCACTTTTACTTTCAGAAGGAGAAGAAAGCCTTTCCAAGTAGAGAAAGGGAAAGAGGCCCTCTGGTTAGCACACAGGCCAAGATGCTCTAACAAGAAAACCAAAAACGGGCTTAAACAAGGCGGGATTCATTTCTCTCTCGTGGAAGGACAGGTGGGACCGGCCGTTTAGGCTCATGTGGTGATGTGGGGCTGGTGGGGACCCAGCAGTGCCTCCATCTTGTTGCCCAGCCCTCCCTAATTGAACACACTTCCCCACCACACTGACATGCCCACATTCTAGTCTTTGGGAAGAAGGAAGGAGAAGGAAGGAGGAGGAAGAGCTCACAACTGAGAGGTGGGACACAGAGCTTCTCTGCTCATAAGCTGTTGGCCAGAACTTGCTCACTTGGCCACTCCAGATGCAAGGAAGGCTGGGAAATGTAGTCTTTTTCTGGGTGGCCATACTGAAATTCCAATTATTGTATGAGGGAAAAAGAGAGATTGGGGGTGGGGGAGCAGTCTTTGCCACATGTGGAGACAAGGTAAAGGAGAAAGAATTGCATGTTTGTAGGTTTGCAAGTGCTTTGTGTCATGACAGGAGTGCAAGAGATGACTGGAGAGGGAGGCAGAGTTCTGAGTGTCCATTCCAAAGATTCAGAGTGTATCTGTGTTCAGTGGGAGCACTGAAGGTGCTGAGCCAGGAGCTGGCGCCAGTGGTAACGCAGACCTGAGCTGCGCCATTCAAGGCGGGACTGGGGAGGGCACGCGAACCGAGAGACACGTAGGGGAAGACTCTTCCCGAGGAGGCAGAGCCTTGGATTCTCAGCTCTGGAGTCTTCTCTGCTGGTGGAAGCAGGTAGGAAGAGCAGTAACCATGCCCTCTTTTCTCACTTCCTCTCCCCAGACTGTTCTTCGGATTGTGGTGCTCGGGATCTGGGATTACATTGAAAACAAGATAGAGGTAAAGACCAGTGTCCCCCGCGCCCCCCCAGCCAGCCATCCTGGAAGCTGGAAACTATCACTGTCCTGTCCGTCCCAGGGTGGGAGCCATCAACAAAGGCCAGCTCCCTCCCACGCTGGACACACGAGTCTGTCCAGCTGTGCCTTTGGGTGGGTGGGGAAGGGAGACGACTGAGAAAGTTTCCAGCGAAAGAATATGGTCTAAAATATCTCCTTGAAGTTCTGCAAAATTTAAAAAGTTATTCTTGAATCATTTTGGAAAACTTCTGAAACGTGTTTGAAAACACATCTACTCTTTAAAATGGCCCCGTGGTCGGAGAGCAGAGTGAGGGGACCCTAGAAGTGCTTCTCAGCCTGGGTTTCTGCAGAGCAAACCAGTTGCTCTGTTTCATGTGAAGAGGGGGTGGGGTGTGATGGGTGGAGATGGGGTGCTGGGGAGGCTGGCTGTCCTTCGAGTTGGGTGTGCACAGGAGAAGGCAAGAAGGTCAGTGTCTGCTTCCCATTCCTTCCTCACCCCCGCCAGCACACACTTTTTAGCCTCTTTGGGTCAAATGCTGGGAGCAGACAGAGAGGCCTGGCCTGTGCAAGTCTCAGACCAAGGCCACGCTGGAACAGGCTGATGGCAGGGCAGGGCCCAGAGCTGAAGCTTAGGCGGAGGTCCCCTCCTCTCCGAACTCGGCCTCCAGGCAGAGTTAGAGACTCAGCACCAGCCCTGGTTGAAGAAGATGCAAGCTCTGGGCTTCCCAAGGGGAAGGGGCCTTCCTTCAGCCCCTGCTGCCACTGAGAGGTTCAGAGAGGCCAGCGCAGGAACCCTGTGATATGGAGGCAAGCCTGTCCCAAGAAGAGACAAGATGCTGGAGGCAGATGCTTGAAAAAGAAGCTTGGAACAGCCCAAAGCAGTCTGAACCAAGGCTGGCGATGGACTGAGGTCACTTGGAGGAGAGACAGTGCTCAGGAGCATGTCCAGCAGGGAGAGGCCCCTGAAGACTGGGGAGGATCAGGAGAGGTAGCCAGGGATGGGCGGTGACCTTCAGAGGGGGCTGCAGGGTATCATTGGCCAGTGCCAGCTGCCTTGCCTGACCTGGTCACTGGTTCCAGGACATTCAGGAAGGTGGCCCAGGATGCTGACATCCACCTCCTCTCACAGGTGTTTGACGGGGCAGTGATCATCCTGTCCTTGGCCCCGATGGTGGCGTCCACTGTGGCCAACGGGCCCCGGAGCCCCTGGGATGCTATCAGCCTCATCATTATGTTCCGGATCTGGCGGGTGAAGAGGGTGATTGATGGTGAGTGACCCGAAGGGGCTGAGCTGGAGGCAGGAAGGGTGGCATGGCTTATGGGGTCTTTCCCTTGTCGGAGCAGCCTTTCCTTGGTTCCCACCCCCATGTCCCAACCTGTGAATACTGTGGGGCTTGACATCTGCTCAGGGAGCCCCTAATTCAGGGTCCTCATCAAACCGGGATGTGATCGGGTCCGGCTTCGGAAGGTCCACCCTGAGAAGGTGCTGGTGGATCGTCTCGTCCATCGTCTCATTTCACAGATGGGAAGGCTCAGGCGCCGAGGGAGGAGGGTCACACAGCAAAGCAGCCTGGAGCCACAGGTGGAGACAGGATGCCCGAGGCCTACCGGTGCTCCCTTAGACATTCAGCCTCCCCCATCCACACAGGCTCTGCTCTCAGCTCTGTCCCTGAGAACATCCGCTCCCTCCAGGGCATGAACAGCGCCTCTCTGCCAGCTGTGGACAGCTGGATACCCTCACACCAATGCATCCTGACAGCTCCCGTTGTGAATGCTCTTCCCAGCTGTTCCCCTTTGTCCTGACACGTCAGGCGTTGCTAAGCCACTGGGAGCATCATGATAGGGATGCGCTGTGTGAACAGATGGGGGTTGGATGCCACTCTCACTCTGGGTGTGAACTGGCTTCAGCAGAGACCCCAGGGACAGCGGGCCTGCTGGGGGCAGCCTCTGGGGCCTGGAGACAAGTCTCAGGGACTCATGGGCTGTCCTCAAGTTTGGAAGCAAACAGAAAAATTCTGATTTCTCTCGTCTGCATGATTCCTACAGCAGCTAGAGAACATCTGGAGGTTGGGACATTGTGGGTGGAAAGGAACTTGGAGAATTGAGACATGGAGAGTTCTAGAACATAGTGGCAGAAGAGGCATGTGACCGAGATTTCTGAAGGGTCTGGAAGGGCTGGGTTCTGAGAGGTGTGAGAAGAGTGTGAAAGGCAGAGGCCAAGGTCAGGTCAAGAGTTGATCCTGAGACTTCCCAAGAGCCCAGAGAACTGCCAGAGGAGGGGTCTGTGGGGCTGCTGCTGGCTGGGAACTCTCCAGGTTCTCCAACCCAGAGTCCAGGGGCTCTCCTCTGGGTCTCAATGGGTATCATTTATAAATAAGTAGGATTGACTGTGAGCAACTGGCCTCAGAACAGCAGTGACTTAAAATAGAAGCCTGTTCCTCTCACATGAGAGCCTGCAGGTGGGCAGTCCAGGGTCAGCAGGGAGCATCCATAGTCACGGTCCCCTGTTCCTCCTGTTTTGTTGCTTTGCTGCAAAGAGCCTACTTTCCAAAGTCATCCCCACGGTCCAAGATGGCTGCGTCCATGCCTGCTCTCACATCCTCATTTCAGCCAATAGAAAGACGGAAGAAAGGAATAAGATAAAGAGTCAAAAGGAAAGCCCCAGCTGCCTTTTCTTTTTATACATCTTTACTGAGATACAGTTACATACCATAAGACTCACCCATTTAAAATGCACAACTCAATGGTTTTTAGTACATTCATAGAATTGTGCAAACATCACCAAAATTTAGTTTGGAGCACTTAAAAAATCACTTCAAAAAGAAACCCATTAGCCTCACTCTCCATTCCCCTCCAGCCTTAAGCAATTACTAATCTACTTTCCATCTCTATAGATTTGTTTCTTCTGAGCATTTCATTTAAATGATATGATATGTAGTCCATTGTATCTGCCTTCTTTCACTTAATGGTTTCAAGATTGATCCATGTTGTGGCGTGTGTACACACGTGCTAAGTTGCTTCAGTCACGTCTGACTCTTTTGTGGCCCTGTGGACTGTAGCCCGCCAGGCTTCTCTGTCCATTGGATTCTCCAGGCAAGAATACTGAAGTGGGTTGCCACTTCCTTCTCCAGGGGATCTTCCTGACCCAGGGATCACACCCACATCTCTTTTGTTTCCTGCATTGGCAGGTGGGTTCTTTACCACTAGCACCACCCGGAGAGCCCAAGCATGCATCAGGACTTCATTCCTTTTTCTTGTGAAATGGTGACTGCAGCCATGAGATTAAAAGATGCTTGCTCCTTGGAAGAAAAGCTATGACCAACCTAGACAGCATATTAAAAAAGCAGAGACAATACTTTGCCAACAAAGGTCCGTCTAGTCAAAGCTATGGTTTTTCCAGTAGTCATGTATGGATGTGAGAGTTGGACTAAAGAAAGCTGAGCGCAGAAGAATTGATGCTTTTGAACTGTGGTGTTGGAGAAGACTCTTGAGAGCCCCTTGGACTGCAAGGAGATCCAACAAGTCCATCCTAAAGGAGATCAGTCCTGAATATTCTTTGGAAGGACTGATGCTGAAGCTGAAACTCCAATACCTTAGGCTACCTGATGCGAAGAATTGACTTATTTGGAAAGACCCTGATGCTGGGAAAGATTGAGGGGAGGAGGAGAAGGGGACGACAGAGGGATGAGATGGTTGGATGGCATCACCGATGTGATGGACTTGAGTTTGAGTAGGCTCCTGGAGTTGGTGATGGACAGGGAAGCCTAGCGTGCTGCAGTCCATGGGGTTGCAAAGAGTCGGACGCGGCTAGGCCGCTGGGCTGAGCTGCAGCGCTCCATTGCACAGATGAGCCACATTTTTTGTGTCCATCTGTCAG
The DNA here is from genome assembly GCF_029407905.1 of Bubalus kerabau. Taxonomy (NCBI): domain Eukaryota; kingdom Metazoa; phylum Chordata; class Mammalia; order Artiodactyla; family Bovidae; genus Bubalus; species Bubalus kerabau. Next base: position 32,043,647 of record NC_073642.1, read on the forward strand.
CCGATGGACACTTAGGTTGTTGCCACTTTGGGCTGCTGTGGACACTTCTGTTCGAGTTTTTGTGTGGACATATGTTTTAATTTTTCTTAGATTCCTAGGAATGGAATTACTGGGCCATGTGGTCACTCTTTGTTGAATATTTTGAAGAACTGCTGTTTTCCAGAGCAGCTGCCCCATTTTACATTCCCACTGGCAGTGTGGGAAGGTTCTAATATCTCCACTTCCTCATCAACCCCAGCTGCCTTTTAAGAAAGGCTTCTGGAAGCTGCTTCATGACACCTGCGCTTATATTCCCATTGTCCAGGAGGTAGTCTCATGGCTGCTCACAGCTACAAAGGAGACTGGAAAATATAGTCCTCATACCAGGCAGCCATGCATACAGCCAGAATTACAGAAAATCCCATGGACAGAGGAGCCTGGTGGGCTGCAGTCCATGGGGTTGTTAAGAGTCAGACACAAGTGAGCAACTGAGCATGTATGCAGAATGTCACTATGGAAAAGGAGGAAAATGGGTCTCTTGGTCACAATGGCTTAGGGTTCTAGCCCTCTTATACTTTCTGGGTGCTGTTGGTACCTAGGTACCACGCCTGCCACTGCACTGCTGATCTTCTGGGAACCACACCTGGGCCTGAACCTGCTGCTAGCTGGATACTGGGACTGGCCCTTCCCCTCCCAGCCCTGCCACTGCCAAGCTCTTCATGGGGCTGTCTCTGTCTTGCAGCCTACGTCCTGCCGGTGAAGGTGGAGATGGAGATGGTCATCCAGCAGTATGAGAAGGCCAAGGCCATCCAAGACGAGCAGCTGGAGAGACTGACGCAGATCTGTCAGGAGCAAGGGGTAATGCAAGGCCACTCTCAGTTCTGCCTGTGTCCGTCCCAGGCAGAGAACACTAGGGGTGCCTAAAGCCCCCCACCCAAGGGTGTCAGAGCTGCAGGGGCACTGTGGTCAGCGAGCTCCTCTGGCCCCTTCACAGACACATGGGGAGCCCAAGGCCCAGCGTCAGGAGACGTGTCTCTAAGGTCACTTGTGCCCAGCCAGGCCTGGACTCAGCCCCAATTCCCAGGCCAGGCTTCATTTCATCTTGCTGTGGTGACCAGTCAGCTCTCCAGCCTGAACCGGCTGAGTCACCTTCTCAGTTATCAGGATCTTCTGGGCACCATGGTCTCTGAAAGGTGAGGGGAATCAGATTCTGTGTGCAGAGCTTGCCAGGCATCGCGGTGGGCCAGTTGCCACCCAGGACCCCCAGACCCACCAGAGAGGCATCAGCAGCGCCCTCTGCCCTCTGGGAACCAAGAAAAAGACTCTGAGAGAGGGAGGGGCCCTGTGAGGCTGTGCTGAGGCGGTTGGGTGGGCTGGGGATGGGCAGCTGGGCCCGGAAGAGGGTCTGCCTAGGATTCCAGGCCTCACTCAAGGCCCATCTCTCCCCTCCACCCTCCGTCCTCTGCACGGCTAACCAGAGGTAGTTTGGCCTTCATCCTGATGAGAGGGAGGAAACCTGGGGTGTTAGCAGCAGCGGCAGGGGGGTCTGCGCAGGTTTGAATTTTAGTTTATAATTTGGCCGTGCCTGGTCTTAGTCGTGGCTTGCGGGATCTAGTTCCCTGACCAGGAATTAAAGCCGCCTACCCTGCATTGGGAGCAGAATCTTAACCACTGGATCACCAGGGAAGTCCCCAGATTTGAATTTTTGGTGGATCTTTCTTGCCACCATTGGAGGACAGATGGGAGAGGCAGGAGTGGAGATGGGCATGAAGCCTGGAAGAGGCTGTAGAACCACCAAGGGGAGCAGGGTCTGGGGTCAGGGACACCTTGAGCCTCATCCAGGACCTGGCCAGAGCATGGTCAGGCAGCTCCCAGTCTGCTGTCTGATAGGAAAACGAATGCCCTGCTCAGCCACACGTGGCCACATGAAAGCCCTGCATCTGCTCTTCATAAACGCATGGCCTCCCAGGCCACAGAGAGCGAGCTGGCCCCACGAGCCTCAAGTTAACAGCCCATGTGCCGCGTGGCTGAGGGGAAGCCCTGACGGCAGCCCACCTCCCCTGCTTTCCACCACGACCCCGTCCTGAGCCCCCGGGGACCCCACGTTCCTGCTGTCCTGGTTCACATCACCCGCTCCATGTGGCCTCCTTCCCGGGGGTCTGGGCCGGAGCGAGACTCCCTTGGACTCCGCACAGGAAAGAGCCCATAAATAAAGACAGATTCCCTCTAGGTAGTGACATCTGGAAAAGAGATGAACAGAAACAAACCGTTTTAATTTAAAAAACACCTGAAGCCTGTCATCTGAGTTAAGACAGCAAAAAAGGGCCAGACGGGCTGGAATCCCAGGGGGCTGCCAGGAGGGCGGGAGGGGCTGGCTAGAGCCGTAACTGGGTTCTCCCCTCTCCCAGAGCTCGGCCCTGCCCTCTCCACAGGGTGGAGCAGACAGACACTTCATTTTCAACTGGATTGTAAGACCGGGCTTGAGACTTGACTGGGCAACAAATGCCTTTAAAGAAATATGAGTGCTGGCTCATGGGATATCAGGGGTGGCCAGATCCTTTGAGAAGAAAGTGCTTGGAATAGTTAAGTTGTTACGGACAGACCTGAGTGCAAAGCCTGCTTGGCTACTTGTGGTTTTGGACACCAGTGAGACCTCTGTGGACTTTGGGCTAGTAATCTGGGAAAGATAGCTGTGGGATTGTTTAGCCTAAAGCCCGGCATCTGATAAATAGTGACTCTATGAGAACTAACCCCTGTTTCCCCCGACGCACCCATTTTACAGGTAAGAAAATTGAGGAGTGGTGACTTGCCTGAGAGCACACAGCTAAGTGAGGGTTTTTAGAGCCAGGAGTAGATCCAGCTGTCCTAACTGAATGCCCTTCTTCCCCAGCCCACCTTGCTCAGGTTCTTGTTCCATGACATTTTTCTACCCAGGTCACTTCTCAGGGCTTGGTGAAAACCTTGATCAGGGTGAGCACCAGGGTGATTTAAAATCATGGCCTGAGGACAACCCTTCTTTTGCAGGCACAGACCTGGCTCCCCTCATCTCCCTCAACAGCTTCCAGACTCTCTTGCTGCTGTCCCCACTCCCGCCCCCGCCCCATCCCAGGCCGTTCTGTTCATCTTGGTCGAAAACTCTCTCTCTCTCCTGGCTGGAATTCTTAGGGTTCAATGAAGCAATTTCCAAACTAAATTCATGTATTCTACCCAAGAAACTGAAATTTATCCAAAGTTCCAATGAAATGTGTGGCATCACTTTGCATTCACCTTGCTCTCTCCCTGGCATGTATTTGTGTAACTATTTGCCAGCTCTTATTTCTCAGAACAGTTTTAGATGTATAGAAACATTGGGACAGTAGCAGAGTTCCCACATGCGCTTGGCATACCCCGATTCCCCTCTGTTAACATCTTACCTTAACGTCATGCATTTCTCACAATTAATGCACCAACACTGATGCTTTATTATCAAGGTCCGCACATCGTTCCGATTCAGTTTTTATCGAATGTCCTTGATCTGTTCCAGGATCCCGTCCAGGTTACTGTATGCCAATGAGTCATCATGTCTCCTGGGGCTCCCCTTGGCTCTGAAAGTCCCTCAGACCTCTCTTGTTTGTGGGGGCCTTGACAGTTTGGGAGAGCTGGTCAGGCGTTTTATAGCATGTCTCTCTGTTGGGTTTTGACTCATGTTTTTCTCATGATTTGACTGGAGTTCTGGGAGTTTGGGAGGGAGACCGCAGAGATCCTGTGCCCTTCTCGTCCCATCATATCAAAGGTGACACTGTCACTCTGACGTCACCGTGGGTGTTCACTCTGATGTCACCATGGGCTTTCATTCTGACGTCACCATGGGCGTTCACCCTGAACACCTGGCTGAGGTCAGGTGTGTCACGACTCTCACGGGTCAAGTGACTCTTTTTAAAATTCGTCTTCACTTTTTAAGAAAGCTTAAATTGCTTCTTCCGGTGACCCTGTGAAGACTCTGGGTGACATGGTTTGCCAGCTTCTTGCATGAACAGCTTGTACGTTTTATCCTCTGCGCCCCATGGCAGCCCATTTCTTACCACGTGGCCACACCCCAGGTGGCCCGGAACCTCCTTGTGTTAAAGACGAGGGGCCCCTGGATTTGGCAGACGGGGGAATCTGAGGCCAGTGAGGGATGAGGATGGAAGAGGGGCATCTTATGGCTCTTTCTGGTCCTTGCCCCCTGGACCACACTGGCCCTCTGGTCTTCCCAGGGAGACAGGATTCAGAGCTGCCCTCAGTCCCACGTCTGTCTGGGCCACTGGGCTACCTCACCCTTAGCAGATTCCTACGAGGAGCCCAGAGGGGCCGAGTGGTGGGGGAGCGACAGGGGTGCACTCTGTTGGCCGGCCTCACCTTTCTCCAGCCTCAGCTGGCCTTCTGCAGTTTTCCTCCAGACGGCTCATTACTGTGATGGAAGCATGTCCCCTCAGACCCCTGCATTCAACAATCCTTTGGCTGGAAGGTCATTCCCATTCACTTTTCTTTTGCTCTCTCTGTGGATTCTGCTCTCTGCCTGTATGTCCACCCAGAACTTTGTTGGGCATCCATCTGTACACCAATCTGTACACTCATGGATTCCAGAGGAGGGGTGCTGGTGCCCATCCTTCAGAGAGATGGTGTGCACTTTTTGTCCGTCTCTGTAAATGGCTGCTTCAGAAATCAAAGGTATTTTCGAAGCAGGGGTTAAATCAGCGCAATGATATATTCTTCCTATTCGTCACATGAAACCACCTCTGAGGTTTTAGTGTATCCCTGCCCGGCCCCCTTGCTCTAATTCCGAAACATATTTTGAGGTCCCCGTTGTACCTACTCTTTGCGCTCTAAGCCTTGCAACAACTTTTGGCCCCCAATAATACAATCCAGCTCAGAGCCCTGTGGAAGGAAGTTTCTCTTCCCTGCTGGGCCCCGTGGGACGAGCTAAGTTCTACTTCCTCAGCACCATCCACCCTGAGATCACTGGCAAGAGACCCAAGGAGGTGGGGCTCAGTCTAGGGTGACTTGGGGCCCAGCCTGCAAGGCAGCCAGTGGACCTCAGTGAACCCCTTAGGACAGCCTCAGACCTGGGGCAAGCGGCAGGCTCTGAAAGAAGAGTCCTGTGTGAGGGCAGCTTGCAGGGTGGGGGGCCATCCTCTCACCCAGGGAGTCAGCAAGAGGAATTCCGACCTCAGCTACATGGATCACCCTCTTCACCCCTGGACCTCAGGATCCTCACCGGAGAAATGGAGGAAACAAGGCTTGTGTCACAAGGATGCTGTGAAGTTCAGATTAATTCAAGTAATGTAGAAAGTCTGGTCCACTGAAGTCTCTCAGTAAATGAGAGAGAGAGAATAAAAACAGTACTAAATCGTTTATAATGGTGACTGTTCACAAATGCACTGCCACATGTCTTAGCTCATCTTGACTTTGATGGTCGGAGTTGGCAGGCTTGGTATTATTAATCCTTTTATAGATGGAAAGACTGAGGCTGAGAGAGACTGCGGCTCGCCCAGGGTCTCACTGTTTGTCATGGAAGGAAGGGCCGGGATGGAACTCCGGGCTCCGTGTGCATTTTCCTACACCACAAACGGGGCATCTGTACAAGTCTGTTAGAATGAGTAACACCATCTGCTCCATCACATAGATCCAGACATCCAGTGGCCCAAGGAGGAGCGTACTTGTCCCGCCGCCCACCCCAGTGCAGCCCAGTGCAGCGACACTGGGTGGGGTGGGGGTTCAGGGACAGTGTCACAAGTCCCTCTGGCCTCCAGGCTCTTCCACGTCATGGCTCCTTCTTATTCTGAGCGTCTGGAGTTTTCTCTCTTTAGCCAGGGGGTAAGAAAGGGAGGGTATCGAACTGCACATAGACAATTTTTACTGCCTGGGCCTGAAAGCAGTAACCTTTGTGCTGGTGACCTGGTGACCTTGCTTCTGCTCGCATTTGATGGTGGACTCAGTTACACATTCATACCTAAGGTGCCAGGTCCCAACACGTGTAGACTGTGCGCCTACCGAGAACAGTTACCTGCGTAGCCGCCTAGTAGGCCCACGATGTTCCCTAGCTCCGTTCCCCCCTTCCCAATAGCAAGAGGGGCAGTCACAATGATCAGTCCTCCCTGGATGATGCAGGTCCCCCTGTGTCCTGAAGAAACAGGGTGATAATCTGGACCCTAAGGGACAGGCATTCGCGGTGGAAGCAGGGGAAGGCTGCAGAGGCCTCGCCCCTGTCCTTCGAGGGCCAGCACATTCAGAGTAGCAGGAAAGGGGTTCTCTCCTTGTTCTGTGGGTAGCGTTTGTGGCTGGCTCATTCCAGAGAAGCCCCCTCTTTTCTTATAGAGGCAAAAGCTCCCCCCAGCTCAGCACAATAGTCTTTGTTACCTGGATTATTCAAGATCTCCAACCATGAGAAGGAAAGTTGTTTTTTTTCAAACATGGGAAGTGATTTGTAAAACAGCCGATAGCTTTAATGACAAGCCTATTTAGCTGATAAAATTAGCCATCAGAGGAATAACTTATGTTATCCTTTTGCCATAATTTAAATTTATGGCCAACTACCAGTCATCTTCACAGTGGATGGAAAGGGGCCAAGGTCGGATTCAGCGTCACCCTGCTCCTAAATCATTAGTTTGCAACTGTCTCCTGAGTTTTATTGTTACCAACAATGGCGAAACTAATGGAAATAAACATTGGATGCCATCCCAATAGCAGATGGGTTTGAAGGCAGGGCAGTCTATGCAGACAGCCCTAATAGGATGGAAGAAAATTATTGCTATTGCATTAGATACCATCGAGCTTCTGGCCAAAGTGTGCATTGATCAGGCCAAGGCCATGTCAGTTGTACTCCACAAACCAGACCATTAAAGGCAGAGATGCGCTGGGTGTGCCTGCCCTGCCGCCCCGGGGGTCTGGCCCCACCTGGGCATGCATTAAAAGCCCACCCCAGTGGAAGGGGCCTGACTCACTCCAGTAATGCACGCTGAGGGCTTCCCTGTGGATCCCAGCTGATTTGGTCAGGTTCTCTGATTAGAAATACTTAGCTCATGATGTGCATTAGGAAGGGCGGTGACTGCACTCTCATTCTTCCTAAGTCACACAATGGTCCTTTTTTCCCCACTGGACCAGCTTGCCATTGGGAAATTTGCTTCATTTTGTCTTCAAAGCTTCTGTGCTTCCTCTCCCAGCGGCCCAGGCCCACGTGCTATGGGCGTTTCTCCTTACCTGCAGTTTGATTCCAGGGCATTGGGGTTTTTATATTTATCCTCCTTGAGATTCTTCTGAGTTCCTTGAATTTGTGGGTTGGTGTTTTTCCTTAGATTTGCAAAGGTTTGGGCCATCATTTTTTCTCCTTTTTAATGTTTATTTATTTGACTGTGCCTGATCTTAATTGCAGCACGTGGGATTTTGAGTTGCGGCATGTGGGCTCTAGTTCCCTGACCAAAGAATGAACCCAGGCCCCCTGCATTGGGAGTGTGGAGTCTTAGCCACTGGACCACCAGGGAAGTCCCTCCATGATCTCTTTATTTATTGCTTCGGTCTCACCCTATCCTTTTTCTCCTCTGGAACTCTAATTGCATGTTAGACTTTCTGATCGTGCCTTACTTCTTTCTTATACTCTAATGTCTTCCCCCATTCTCTCTCTTTTTTCTTTTTCTGACTGTAAGTTGTAATATTTTTTTTTTTATAGATCTATCCTCAGGTTCAACATCCCTGTCGTCTACTGTGTCCAGTCTGCTGTTAAACGCATGCAACTGAGGACTCAATTTCAGATATTGTATATTAAGGTTCTAAAAATTTCATTTAATTCTTTTTATAGGTCTGTTTCTCCACTGAAATGTTACATCCATTTTATCCATCTTTCCCCCTCCCCTCTCTAACATATTAATCACAGTTGTTTCAAAGCCTTTGTCTGTTAATTCAAATATTTAAATAGGTCAGCTTCTGTGCAGATTCTAAGCAGCTTCTAACTGCTTTATGACTTGATGATCACTTTTTTCTACTTGTTTTCATGAAGAGTGATTCTTATTGTCTGTGGAATGCATTGTTGATGCATTTTAGATGTTCTGGGTTATGTTATCTTTCTCTGTAAAGAGTTGGCTCTCTGCAGTTGGGCATTTGTATGAGAGCAGGGGGCTGCCCAGGTGGTTCAGTGGTAAAGAACCTGCCTGCAATGCAGGAGACACAAGAGACATGGGTTCAAACCCTGGGCCTGCAAGATCCTCTGGAGAAGGGAATGGCAACCCACTCCAGTATTCTTGCCTGGAAAATCCCATGAACAGAGGAGCCTGGTGGGCTACAGTCCACAGGGTCGCAAGGAGTCGGACATGACTGAGCACACACAGCGCTCAGCAGGAGCACAGGATGGTGCTGAAGATGCACCCAGAGTTAACTGGCACTTGCAAATTTCCCCTCACAGTTAGAATCCCAGAGCCAGCACAGAGCTTATTATAGACCAGAATTCAGCTGCTCTGTTAGCCTATTGAACATACAGTGAAAATGAGGCCCAAAGAGGAAAAGAGGCTTAACCAAAGTCAGAGTGAGGCAGGGGAAGGGGGTGACAGAGGACAAGATGGTTGGGTGGCATCACCGACTCAGTGGACATGAGTCTGAGCAAGCTCTGGGGGATGGTGAAGGACAGGGAGGCCTGGCGTGCTGCAGTCCATGGGGTCGCAGAGTCGGACACGACTGAGCGGCTGAAAAACTACAACAGAGTGAGGGAGGGTGATGGGCCACGATCTCAGGCACCTGCCTCCAGCTCTAGCTGTTTCCCCACATTGGAGCCTCCTTCCCTTTCCTGACCCCTGTCACCATTAAGCTCCTCATATTCTGTTGGGTTGAGTTACTTCCATCTCTCCCATAAGGCTTCAAGTTCCCTGACCAAGGTCTGTGGGGCTGGAAGCCAGAGGCATGAGTTCTGGGCCCAACATTGCTTCTGATGCACCACGTGGTCTGAGTCTTTACCCCATCCTGTCCCCTGGCACAAATGCCTCCTTCCCATCTCAGGGCCTCAGCTCTCCCATCTGACTAATGAGGCCCTGACATCCTAGGACCCCTTGACAACTCTTCATCAACTGGGGAGGCACACGTGGCCATGTTCAGGAATGGGGATCAGGATCCGGGCTCTGAGGGTCCCAGCTAGAACATCTGGACAGCCCCCTGGGCTGTCATGGCCAGTGGCCAGAGCTGAGAGCCCATGCAGCCCATCTGCAGTGGCTCCTCTATGAGGGGGTCAGTCATTCCTCCTCAGGGCAAGCACTCAGAGCATCCAGCCACCCACACTCTCTGGGTAAGCAGCTTGTAATAACCTGTCCCCAAAGCAGGTGGCCCTCTCCCTCATCTGCATTCTAATCATGCCCATGCTGATACTGCTGCTGCCGCCGCTAAGGCGCTTCAGTCGTGTCTGACTCTGTGCGACCCCACAGACGGCAGCCCACCAGGCTCCCCCGTCCCTGGGATTCTCCAGGCAAGAACACTGGAGTGGGTTGCCATTTCCTTCTCCAATGCATGAAAGTGAAACGTGAAAGTGAAGTCGCTCAGTCGTGTCCGACTCTTAGCGACCCCATGGACTGCGGCCCACCAGGCTCCTCCGTCCATGGGATTTTCCAGGCAAGAGTGCTGGAGTGGGGTGCCGTTGCCTTGTCCGATGCTGACACTGTCACCTCCTAAGCCATTCTCATCTCCTCCTCACTGTCTCGACTCGAGTCCAGATTCTGGTCGCCCCTGGCCTGGACTGCGGCAGTAGCCTCCCAGCTCCTAGTCCCACGTCTGTCCTGGCTTATGTCTGTCCAGTTCATTCTCCACTCTGCTTTCAGCACAGTCCTTTCAAAATGCTCCGCTGAATCACCACCCCACCACCCCACCACCCCACCTTTCTGTTTAAAAGCTTTCAGTGGTTCCCTGTTGCTCTTTAAATAAGGGCTGAAGTCCTTAGAACCTCTTACCGTGGCTCCAAGGCTGTGTGCCCGGTGTGGCCCCTGCAGACCTCCTCACCGCTCTGTCCTCCCAGTCTCTGCCTCCTGGACGCACCTCCTCTACCACAGGTGCCACCCAGAGCTAGCTTTTAGGACTCTCCTAAGAGATTTGTTCCTTGCGCAGCAGATAGCCCCTATCACTGGGACCAGCCAGGACTCACAGGGAGAGGCATTTTCATTCTAGCATACATAACAGAATTTTAACATCACCCTCACCATGCTTTACCTGACTTCTTAGTGAATGGATGAATAAATGAATTACTAGAACTACCGTGCACTTGGGGTGCGTGTTTTTAGCTCAAAACCTATTTCATTGTGCATGCCTATGTCTGCATATATGGGCTTGGGGCTGGGCAAGCTCTGGCCTCTGGCTGTCTGGCCTGAATTCCAGTGGGACACCCATGGGCAGCTCTGTATCAATTACAAGTTATCAATAATGCATCTGTTCAGAGTGGCCTTGGAGGCCATTAGCTAGGACTGCCAGCCCTGACGAGCGGCCTTGGAGAAAGCAGGCTGGGTATGCCCATGGGAAGTTCAGATCAGCTGGGGCTGGAGGGGCTCCTAGCCCCAGCAGAGCTAAGGAGAGTTGCCTAATGGGTCCTCCATGACATCTGAGACCTGCTGCGAGAAGGGTGGCTCCAGTCCGCTCCCTCTGGACAGACTACCCTGTTACAAGCCAGCCTTGCTTTCTTACTTTCTGAGACCAGTGGCGCCATCTGAGTACTGGGTTGTTAAGATCCAGGTCTGAGCCTAGTCTGAGATGAGAGTTAGAGCCTTGTGTGTGATCAGGTTGGGCTGTCAGTTCGTGACTTGGGTCAGGGCTCAGTGTGTGACCAGACTTGGGGCTCACTCTGTGAGCAAGATCAGGGCTCAGTGTTGGGGCTCAGGCTTTGTCTCAGCTTTGGGTCAGGATCAGGACCCAGTTTGTGGCTGGTGTTAGGACTCAGCCTGAAACCACAGAATTGGGCAAAACTGGCTAGTTTCACACATTCGTGTATGGATTCACTCAGCAGTACTTATTGAGGGCCTCTGTGTACCAGGCAACAAGACAGATAAGACCCACAAGACCCCTGCTCTTGCAGAGATTATCTTCTGTACTTGACTCTCATGTAGATTATATTCTGCATGCCTGCTCTAACAGACTGCCAGGGTGGCAGTGGGGTGCTGGGGTGCTCACTGGCTCCTGAGAGCCAGTTGTGCTCATTTCTTCCCTGTTCTGTATAATGTTGTGTTGGTAGTTTGGAACTGGCCATGGTGGATTTACCAGAGATTAGCATGCACTGTAAATCAGGCCTCTTTTTATTTTAAATCCTGCACACCACTGCAGCTGAGAGAGGAAAACCCATAGACAGTTTTTGAAGAAAATGGTGGAGTGACCACATGTGTTTATCTTATCTCCTTCCCCAAACTCCACTAAGATGGTGGTAAAGAAAAAAAAGAAAAAACAAATAAAAATTGAGAAATCCTTTAAGTCCTGTCCATCAGGACAGAGAGGAGAGAGAGATTTCTGTGGATTTGCAGGAAGTGGAGCGTGAGCAAGAAAGCAGTAACTGGTCTTGAAGAGAGGAGGATCTATAACTAAGGGACTGTGTGAAGAGGTGGCTAGTGAAGGAAAGGGGCTAATTCCCCCTCGGAACCCTGGAGAGTTTGGAAGGAAGGGGTGAGTGTGAGTGGAGAGGGGTGGGCTAAAAGTCTGTACACATGCTATCTGAACCCTCCAGGTCCCCTTGCAAATCCTGCGCAGTCAGGAGATCATGCCCCCCCATCACACAAGAGGCAAGCAGTTCAGCCTCTGGAGAAACTGACCCAGAGGGCTCTGCGAGTGAACACTGGGTGAGGTGCACCCCGGGAATTTGGTAAATGTCCTTTCATCTCGTGGCTGGACCCTCAGCCCCATTTCCCTGCTCTGCTCTCAGCACACAGGTGGGCCCGAGGCGTGTCCTCAGGCAGGAGGCTGATGACGTCTGCCCAGACCTAAGTGGTCCTAGAGACAAACCCTGTGAACACTGCCACTGGGAAGTTGTCCCAACGTCAGTTTGCCGCCCAGCCACTCTAGTGTTAGTGACTCCTTGAGTTGTGTTTCACTTTCATCAAAGGAAAAATAATGAAGCATTAAAATAAATAAAACAACCAGAAGGTGCTAAGTGCAATGTAGAGAATTCAAACAGGGTAAAGGGATGGAGTGCCTGGGCTAGGGGTCCGGGAACACCTCCCCGGAGGCAGGGGCAGCCATGTGATGCAGGACCAGAGGTCACTGGGGAAGTGATCCTGAGACCAACACAGGCTTAGAGTGTTTAAGGAGTTTTGATAAGGTGTGTGTCCCAGTGAGAGGTAAAGGGAGAAAGAATGAGACGAAGTGGGCTAAATAAACAGAGCCAAAACACACACCTGCTCTGTAAGTCAAGGGTAAAAAGCTTGGGTTTTCTCCCACCCAAAGGGAGACATGACAAGGGGGTGACATGATCTGATCTGGGCTTATGAGAACCCCTCTGGCCTCTGTTGGAGGATGGATGGTAGAGGATGTGGGGCTGCAATCATCCAGGTGAGCGCTGGCTGTGGAGGTGCGGGAGGTGGGTACACTTGGGGTAGCCCTTCGGGAGCTGGGCTTGAGGACACAGTGGATGGCAAGGATAATGGAAAGCAAGGAAGGAGATTACATTTTTGGACCCAGCTCAAATGAGATGAAAGCGCCTGAGGAGCAGCTGTGAGGACAGTGAACAGCGTTTGTGATGCCTGTGACCCAATTCTGTTGCTGTCAGGCAGGCAGCTGGAGGTGTGACCTGACATTGCAGGGAGGGGCCAAGGCTGGAGGTTGAAATTGTGAGCAAGCAGGTAATCTCCTAGGTAGGGAGCTAACCCCCAGCTTCAGGTCTTTGGGGGTTTGACTGGAGATTGTGGGGTTGTGCAAAAGCGATGCAATGTGTGTTTGGAACACTAGGTGGCAGTGAAGACTCTCCTTCCTCCCGAGTCCGCAGTCAGGCCATTCAGCGTCAGACCCAAAATTTGCCTTCGCCCAGATGACCCAGGAAAGCCCCAGAGTGTGAACAGCCATCTCAGCCACAACCCCAGGAGGCATCTGAAAGCCTCTCTAGGAAACTTTCCCCAACAACAAGAATTTAAACCAAAATAAAAATGTATGACGCCTTTTACAAAGCCTTTATGAAGAGCTCTGTGGGGTGATAACCCCCATTTTACAGAGACAGAAACCACGGCCACATGGCCGTAAAGCCACAGGGTTGGGACCAGAGCCAGTCCTGTCTGAGCAGCGCTCAGAACACCTCCGAGAAGGATGTGGGCGTCGCTGCCAGACAAGTGGGTCAGGCACCGCCCAGCGAGCACACGACGCCACGATGGGCTTCCCTGGCAGGTTACCACTGGCCCTGGATATTGTGGGGTTTCCAGTCCTCCGCTAAACATCGGTGTAAGACACCTGAATAAGGTTCTTATTTTGGGGGTCACACATTTAGACAAGTAACTAGAACAGGATTCAAGTGCGATGTTCCCCGACTCCTCCTGTGATGTTTTTTTGTTGTTGTTTTCGTTTTGCAAACCACCATTGTGTTCCTCTTACGGCCATCTTATCCTCACTATGGGGCCAGACGACACAGTATCAGAGATGGGACACGGGGACATGTTTTATTATTTGGAAAAGCCTCCATAAACGTCAGGGACTCATGCCATTAGTGTCGTGGGAGATTTATAAAGAAACGCCCCCTCCAGCCTTTGGAGGCTCAGCGCCTTCCTCCCCGCTCCCCTAAAAGGAAAGAGCCCAGACGTCTGGCAGGGCCCGGGTCCCCGTGCCGCCCACCGCCCACCGCCCCTCTCCTTCTTGCAGTTTGAGATCCGGCAGCTGCGGGCGCACCTGGCACAGCAGGACTTGGACCTGGCGGCAGAGCGCGAGGCGGCGCTTCAGGCCCCGCACGTGCTCAGCCAGCCGCGCAGCCGCTACAAGGTGGTGGAGGCCGGCACGTGGGCCGAGGAGACGGCGGCCGAGAGCGTTGTGGAGGAGCTGCAGCCCGCGCAAGGTGAGTCCGCTGGCGCCTCCCCAGCCCCGCCGTGGAGAGCTCCCTCTCAGCCCCCGGGCTCTGCGCACAGCCACAGCGTCCGGGAGCTGGAGCATGTCTCCTGATGGGTCTGTGTCCCGATGTCGGCCCACCATTTTGGTGGGGGGGGGGGGGAACCCTAGTTAATTGCTCCCCGGGACTGCCTTTCTCAGCCTCGGAGACAGCGTTCAGTCAACCTACCTTGACGCGACTTCGACATGACCTCAGTGGCCTGTAGGCATCTTGCCTGCTTTGAGTGTATCACCTCCCCATTCCTTGCGGCAGCTTGCAGGAGACTTTCCTACTTTATGGGTGACGGAACTGAGCCCCAGAAAAGTCGTCCAAAGGTGCCGAGCTAGGTTTCCAGTCCAGGTCTGGGGCCAGAATAGCCCAGAACCTAAGCCTTGAAGATGGTGGTAGATTTATGGGCCGGTGATGTTGGTGGCGATGGGGGCCTCGGCAGTACCCTAGGGCAGACTTCTCTCTAGGGAACACCAACTGTGTCGCCTTGCAGTGGGGACTTAACCTTTCTGGGTCTTGGTTTCACTAGCTGTCAAATGGGAACAGTGCTGAGCCTTCCTCACAGGTTCATGTGAGGCCACAGGAAGCAGGTGGAAGTGGCTTTCAGAATTGCAAAGTAGTCCTGCAAATGTCAGGTGGTGGTATTTTGTGATTGGGGTGGAAATTCCACTCCGTGGTGATGCGGCTGTCAGGTTTGGGCCTTTGTGGGGTGTGGGGAGGCTGTGTTCTGACGGGCTCAGGCCAGGACTTGGCTCCCAGCTCAGGGGGCACAGGGGCCAGCAGGGGAGATCTGAAGCCTTGTTAGAGACCCAGGGGGCCCCAGGAGCCTGGACGCAGGTTCCCCTCCCCAGGCACCCTTGCTGCTCTGGTCTGACTCTACCCTGCCCTGACTTGCCCCTGAAAGTGCTGTTGCTAAAATGATGGGTATGGGATTCCTTCACTTTACCAAGATTTTTTTTTTTAATATTGACTTCCCCTAATAATTCAGAATACATTTCTGCTGCTGCCAAGTCGCTTCAGTCGTGTCCGACTCTGTGCGACCCCACAGACAGCAGTGCACCAGGCTCTGCCGTCCCTGGGATTTTTCTAGGACCACCTTTTTGACCTAAAGGTAAGGGAACTACCCAGATGCCTCCAAGAGAAGCTTTTTACAGTGTGATTTCATTCCATCCTCACACCTCTTTTTTCTCATATGGAGGGAGAAACTCAGGCTCAAAGAAATCAAGAGAACTTCATGGGGTCATGTGGAAAGGGAGGTGCTGGACTGGGCTAACTGCAGCTTGATCTAGGGCCCTCTTCACCTTGGCGTGCTCTATTCCCCTCGCCAGGGCAGTGACAGCCAGGCAGGGCTGGGCAGGGTGGGAGGCAGGAAGCCAGAGCTCCAGACTCTGCCACTCCCCAGCTCTGTGACTTGGGGTCTCAGCGCTCCCTTCTGTAAAGTGGGCTCATAACTCCGGCTCTGTCTGCCTCACAGGAAGTCTGGGGAGCTGGTGGACGTGAGAAAGCTCTGTAGGCTACAAGGTGCTGTGAACAGGTTTTGGGGAGTAGGGTGATTGCTATTATGATCTTTTGAGAGATCTTCCAACCTTAGAACTTTAGAAGTTGGGGACTCAGGACTTCTGAGTCTAGCTCTTCAGCTGATGTGCTAATCCCATCTAGAACCCCTGCCAAAAGGTTTACCAGCCTCTAAGAACAGGTACTCAGAACCTGCCAAGGAAGCCCAGGCCAACCCAACTTCACATGACTCTGCCTTTAGAAAGTACTTCCTCAGACTGAGCCAAGGTCTGCCCCTGGCACCCACCTCTCCCACCTGGATGAAGCTTTTATGTCTCCCAGCTGAGACATCCTTTCAGAAACTGGCCTCTGAGTGTCTTCTCCTCCAGGGACTGTCACCTCCATTCCCACAGCCACTTCTCAGGGGACACAAGCCCTCCAAGTTCTTGCTGTACAGTCCCTCCCTGAGCATTCCAATGTTTCTGTCCCTTTCAGAGTGACATCTAGAACTAAGTGCACTTCTCAGGGAGCTTCAAGACTAGGGCAGAGTGTTAAGGGCTCACCCCTGCTTTTTTTGTTCTGGACCCAAGACTCCTGTGACTGAGCCTTGTGGTGGCTGCCTGGCCTGAGCTCAGAGTTGAGCCAGGTCATGGCTCTGCTGAGCCCTGGAACCTCCCCACAGCCCATCCTTGACTTTCTATATGCCCATGCAGAGTTTGACCTTCATTTGTGTTCAGTTGTAGCCTGATTCCTGCCTTTGCTCTGGGTTTCCAGGGCTTTGTAGGTTCTGCTCACAACTCATCACCAATCCTGCTGGTTTTACTGCCTGCATATATTTTGAAACATTCCCAATTTTTCGTCTGCATTGTTCAGCCTCCCTCTTTCTGGACCTCATCCGCTTCCTTGACCTCAACTTTGCCCCCTTGGGTGCCCTCTTCACTCCTTTCCCCCCAACACACACACACACACACACACACACACACACACACACACACACTCGGTGATCTTCCGTAAATCTTTCATGTCACTCTCTGACTCAATACCTTGGCTGGTTATTTGCTCGAGCTGCCGAAATAAAGTCCTGCAAACTGGGTGGCTTAACCCACAGAAGTTTCCTGTCTCTGAGTTCTGGAGGCTGGAAGTCTGGGATCAGGGTCTTGGCAGGATTGGCTCCTTCTGAGGTTGCGAGGGAGCATCTGCTGCTGCCTCTCCCCTGGCTCCTGGCGCGCTGCTGGTAACCCTTGGCGTCCCTTAGCTTGTAGAAGCATCACCCTGACCTCTGCCTTCTCTTCACATGGTGTCCTCCCTGTGTGTGCATCTGTGTCCGGATTTCCCTTTTTACAAGGACCCTAGCCGTGTTGGGTCTGGGGCCCGCCCTACTCCAATATATGACCTCATCTTAACTAATTCAGTCTACAACAATCTCATTTCCAAATCAGATCACATTCTGAGGTCCTGTGGGTTAGGATTTCAACATATGACTTTGGAGGCGGAGGACATGGTGACTCAGCTTGTAACAGGTGGCATATAAGGCCCCTGATGGTCTTGCCCCCTCCCGCTCCCTGCCGTCTCATCTCCTTCCACTCTGCACTCCGTCTTCACTTTCACTCCGGCTGAGTGAAACATCTCTGCGTTTGGAGAAGTGTTCTGTGTAGTAGTAAGTCCCTGAGGCTTTCCACATGCTGTTCACTGGCAGGACAGGCCTGCCTGCCAAACTTCTTTTCATCCTTCAAACCCGTCTCAGAGTCAGCTCCCGGTCACCACGTCCTTCCCTCGAGACCTTATATGAACTCCCACTTGCCAGGTCGCCCCCGCATTTTGTCTTCAGGGCCACACCTGGCCCTTGGCAGGCTCCCCACAGAGTGATCTGCATGGAATATAGTCTGCAAGCTCATAACTGATTGAAGAACAGAACAAATCTGTGGACATCGCTTGTTTCACTATGGGTCCTGCAACCCTGGGTCTTCTCTCAGTGCTCAGGGGGCTTCTGGCAGTAGCCCACTCCAGAAACCCCACTTGTGGCTTGCAGCTCCCCATGCCAGGGCATGGGGAATCCAGAATATGAGAATCTTCGTTTTGAAAATTCTGGAAGTTGGTGGCAACTTTTGCCCACTTTGTCCTGTTTTCCAAGGATGAGAGGAGCAGGTTTACAGCCTATCCCAGGGTCTTCCCAGGTGGCGCAGGCGGTAAAGAACTTGCCTGCCAGTGCAGGAGACTTAAAGAGACACAGGTTCAATCCCTGGGTCAGGAAGATCCCCTGGAGGAGGACATGGCAACCCACTCCAGTGTTCTTGCCTGGAGAATCCCATGGGGAGAAGCCTGGTGGACTACAGTCCACAGGGTCGCACAGAGTTGGACACAACTGAAGCAACTTAGTACATACAACTGGCCCATCCCAGGACCTTCCTGCTGACGGAGCAAAGTGAGGTGGAGGAGCCGCCTCCGTGCTCTGCCCGTGGTGGCTGCTCAAGCCCATTTTGAGACTGCAGCTCACCTGGTGCTGGGGCCTACTCAGCACTGTTCCGTCTTCAGCAGCACACACCGTTGAACACCTGAGCTCAGGTGGCACCTCCTGTACAGCCAGTCATTCTGCAGCACCTCTCTGCCTCTCTCACCAGGAGCCTTAGCTCTTGAGATAACAGCCTGGCCATTACTATCCCCCCACCAGCCAATGACCTCCAGATCCCGGACACCTGATGCCACACTTGGATTCACAGGGTGTCAAGATCTGAGGTCACAGAGTCTGCAAGCAAGCCAAGCATTTAAAGTAACCGCACACATTCTAGTATTGTGAAGCCACGAGTCCCTGCCTCTCCACCCTGTTCTCCTCTCCCTGCAGTCCCCACGGTGGGCACCTTCCAGCAGGAAGTGGAGGGAGGCAGAATAAGAAGGGAGAAAGTGATCGGCTACACGTGCCAGCCGGGGGGGGGGGGTCACAGATTCTGTGCCACCCCTCCTGGAAACTAGAGGCATGTCTGAATAGGGCACTCAGATCCCCCACAGAGCTGGCAAACGTGCGCCCCTGGGAGCCATGCCAGTGCCCCTCCCATCTAGCCCTGGAGCCCCACCCTTGTTCTCCTTTGTCTCCCCTGTGACATCCCTGCCTCCCAGCTCTCTAGGGGCACACTGGCCCTGCCCAACTCAGCAGAGCACTAGCACATTTCCCAACCTGTCACTTGACTGCCAACCCCCAGAGCCGTCAATAGCAAAGGCAGTTCCCCGGAGACAGAGAGCAGAAGCCTTGCCGGGCTAGCAAGTGGCATGCATGATTCACGGCCTCGGATGGGCTGGGGAGTCAGGGCTCCCCAGCTCATCTCTCTCTGACGGGGACTTGTGTCCAGAGAGGGATTTCCATGATGTTAGAAATCATGGCTAGACAAGCTAGGGGCGGTCTGGGCCACGCTGGAGAGGGAGAAAGGGCAGCATTTGTTGCTCACCATGACCTTCAGGCCAGCAAGGGCCCCAAGGCTCAGCATGTCACAGGAGTACACAGACAATCCGGGGATTAACCTGCAGACATCAGCAATAAGTCTCTGGAGCCTCAGGGGAGGGCCGGCCTCTCTTGGTACGGGGGTGGGGAAGGAGGCAGCAGCGGGGGTGGGAGTGCCAGCTTCAGTCGTGGCAGGAGAAGCAGCTCCTGCAGTCCCCACGGTTGCCAGCGGGTCACTGTCAGACTAACGCCAACCCGCTTCTGTTTAAACTTGCTCCAGCACAAATCATTTTTAAAACCCGAACTGCAAAGTTCCAGGCTTTGGGGCCTGCCAAGTTCACAGTGCCCCTGTGTAGTCATTAATACTTCCCTCCCAAATTTATTAGTCTTGAAGCTCGCCCATAACTTATGAATTACAGCCCCTGGTGGGAGCGCCACAGCTTTTACCATATATCACAGTGAACCTCGGCGTCCACCCCCCGCCACCCCCGCACCGCACCAGCGCTTGGAGAAACCTCCACCGAGGTGCACCGGGTCTCACCTTGGGAGAGGAGAGGCCTGTGTGCTGATGGGGGCAAGTCGGGCTTTCTGCCATCACTGGCCTCCTGATGGGGGGCACTGGAGACCCAGACTGGGGCACCTCACATAAAGCAGAGAGGCAGATACCAGGGCAGGGAGGTGTGGGTGGTTCTGAAAGAAAGAGGTGGGATTCAGACTCAGGGCTGGGTTTGAATCTCAACTTGGCCTTGAACAAGTTACTTGACCTCTCTGGACTGGCTTCATGGTGGGGTGACCCATGCAGTCACCGAGGGTGTCACACTTGGTTCATTGCTCTGGTGTCACTCTCTTAAAATTCTTTATGTTTTTTCTTTCAGTGATTGATATATTAATTTCAGGTATACCTGAAAATACTTGTATATACTGGAGAATCACAGTAAGTCTAGAGAGCATCCATCACTATGCATAGTTACAGATTTTTATTTATTGTGATGAGAACTTTTGAGATTTATTCTCTTAGCAATTTTCAAATATACCATACAGAACTAACTATAGTGACCATATTGTAGCATATCCCCGTGACATTTACTGTATAACCGGAAGTTTGTACCTTTGGAGCCCCTTTGCCCACCCATTTCACAGCCCCTCCTTTGCTTGCCCAACCCCTGCCTCTGAGACCCACCAATCTGTTCTCTGTATCTCTGAGCTCAGAACATTTGTTTCAGGTTTTGTTTTTAGATTCCACATATAAGTAAGATCATACTGTGTCTTTGTCTGACTTACTTCACTTAAGCACAATGCCCTCTGGTCCATCCAGGTTGTTGCAGATGTCAAGATCTCATTCTTTTTTATGGCTGAGTAACATTCCATTGTATGTATGTGTGTGTGTGTGTGTGTGTGTGTGTGTGTGTGTATGTACCACATCTTCTTTATCCAGTCATCTGTTCTTGGACACTTAGGTCATTTCCATATCTTGGCTATTATAAATAATGCTGCTGTGTACATTGGGATGCATGCATCTTTTCAAATGAGTGTTTTTGTTTTCTTCAGATATATACCCAGAAGTAGAAACTGCTGGATCATATGGTAGTTCTATTATTTTTTTTTTTTTGAGGAACCTCCATACTGTGTTCCAGAGTGGCCACACCAATGTATATTCCCACCAACAGTGTACTGGGGTTCCCTTTTCTCTGCTGTCTCACCACCACTTACTATCTCTGTCCTTGTGCTTCTAGCCATTATAACGCGCGAGGTGACGTCTCCCCGTGGTTCTGGTTTGCGCGTAGTTGCACTCCTTAAGTTGAGTGAAGCTGAGCTCCTTTTCATGTACCTCTGGCCTACCCTGTGTTTTCTTCAGGAGAATGTCTATTCAGATCCAATTTTTAAATTGGGTTATTTTTTGCTATTGAGTTGTATGAGTTCTTTATATATTTTGGATATAAATCCTTGCCGGGTATGATTTGCAAATATTTTCTTCCAATCAGTAGGTTGCCATTCGTTTTGTTGATGGTTTCCTTTGCTGTGCAGAAGCTTTTTAGTTTCGTATAGTCCTACTTGTTTATTTTTTGCTTTCATTGCTTTTGTTTTAGTGTCAAATCCAAAAAAATCATTGCCAAGACCAAGGTCAAGGAGCTTACCTACAGCCTATGTTTTCTTCTAGGACTTTTATGATTTCAGGTTTTACATTCAAGTCTTAATTCATTGAGTAAATTTTTGTGTATGGTGTAAGTTAGGGGTCCGGTTTTCCCAGGACTACTTACTGAAGAGACTTTCCTTTCCTCCTTGTATATTCTTAGCTCCTTTGCTGTAAATTAATTGACCATATACGGGTGAGTTTATTTCTGGGCCTTAATGCTTTTTAAACAAAGGGCCCCACAAATTATGCAGCTGTCCTGGGTCTGAACTCGAATGGTCCCAACTAGGAGCAGAAGCACACCCCACTGAGAAGGACTGAGCACTCAGCCACACGCACTGCCCTCGGCCTGGTACACAGCTGGTGCTCGGCACACAGTAGTGTCCTTTCTCGATGAGGGCTGCTGAGCTGTGGGGCAGCAGCTCGGAGTGTGGCAGTGGGAGCCCCGGCCAGGAATCAGGCCTGCCTCTGGGCTCGGATCCGCACAGGACGTGTGGGTGTGCCGTCCTGACTCCTGACTCCCAGCCCACAGCCTGGCCAGTCCTGCCACCCAGGGAGGCCCCCTGACTCCCCGCCCTCTCGCTCCGCCTCGCTGGGCAGGCTGGGGCTCTGCCCAAGGAGCACACCCACATAATGAGCACTGCCGCCACAGCACTCAACCAGCTTTGGGAGGATCAGTCAGGATGGCTGCGTGGAGCGCTCATGCCCTAGGAAGAAAGGTGCTGGGTGGTTGAGAGCAGCTGCGGCAGCTGCCACAGAAATGACCTGAGACTTAGGGGCCAGCAGGGAGCACCGTGGGCCAGGGTTTCAGGGAGGTGATGGACAGACCCAGGTTAGACTTGACCTTCATCATCCCAGTGAAACGTATAGCTCACCAGCAAGTAGGTATTTCTTATTCCCATTTTACTGAGGAAGCTGAGGCTCAGAGTGGCCAGGGATTTGCCTAAGGACACAGAGCAGATGTCTGCAGAGCTGGCACCTGGGCTGTTTTGTCCTGGAGCCTGAGTTTGTACCAGCCCTTCTTTCTCACCCCTCCAGGGTCAGCCAACCCAATCCTCCTGTGGGGCAGTTCCTACATGGCCTTAGGGCTCCTTAGTGCCAAATCAAAGCAAACCTTGGGGCAGGGGTTCTCTTAGATGGAGGGTGGGCAGCCCCATGTCGGGGCTCACTGATGGCCTCTTCCTGGCCACATGCATCCGTGCCTGCCTGCATTCCCTCCCTGCAGGCTCCCAGACACCAGTAGTCATTAGGCTCTGGGCAGGAAGTACCAGGGACCAAGAGCAAGGCTGTATGCTTCATGGTGCAGGGAGTGTCTCAGAGCCTGAGGGGAATGGTCCAGGGAGGTCTTGCAGGCCCTGGACTCAGCCTCAGTCACTGTCCAGTCATCCTATTTATTGGTGGGTAGCATACACCAAGCCCCATGCTAAGTGCTGGCGAGACTCTGAGTAAAATGTGGCTTCTGTGTGGGAGGGGACAAAGCCCCAGCCCAAGTGGTCAGTGTGGAGAAAGGGGCCTGCCTGAAGCAGAGAGAGTGGGAGGGGGGGTGGCGATCAACACTGCTGGAAAACCCTGGGCAAGGCCTTGCTCTGACTGTCTTGAAACTCACTCTGAGGCCCCTGGGTGGGTACAGGTTTAGAGCAGAGGGAACAAATGCAGACTGGACAGGCCTGCAGTGGCCGCCTGGAGATCTAGGTTCTGTGTCAGGCACATCCATGGAGTGAGCAATCCCGTTTATTAATCCCTGCAGGCATGATGAGAGGCCAAAGGGAAAAGTGTGAGGTCTGACCCAAGGCTGGATGGCAGAGGGCATCTGGGGGTCCCTTGACTGGTCACAGGTTCGGCAGGAGCTGAATTCCTGGTAAGAATGGAGAAGAAGCATGGAGAAATGACCAGGGTCCCAGGGTACCATTCACCAAGGTGGAGGTGGGGGGAGAAACTGAGTTCTCTTTTGGACACGTTGAGTCAGAGGTGGCAGGAGGTCATCCAGGAGAAGCTGTCCGGTTGGCCAGACCAGTCAGAAGCTGAGAGATGTCTGGGCTGAAGGTCACCTGGCTCAGGTTACTTTTATCCACGGCTTTGATGAAGATTGAGCATCCTCAATTGAATAGGCAACATTGAGGTACAAGAGAGAATACCTTAGCAGACAGAATCAAGATTCAGAATGCTTTCAGCAGGCTCTGGGCTGAGACCAACAAGCTGACATTTGCCTGTGATGATAAATGTGAAGTCCTCTGTGGAGCCGATACGGCCACGGTGTGGTGAAGGCCTGGCTGGCTTGGCCCCAGCGCCTGCAGAGGAGGCCTGGCCTGGGCATCCGTGTTGGCCACACTCATGAGTCAGCAGAGTTAGGGTGGTTGCTGAACCTGATTGGAGGATGTTAGGCTGTGTGAGGGGAAGATCCCAGCAGATCTCCAGGAGGACCCACCTGTTAATCAAGATGAAAGGAAGTTGCTGTGTGAAGTGCCCGATCCGCAGTCTGGAGCTCTGAAGGACACAATGACAGTCAGCTCCCTCCTGCCTCCCTTCCCCTGTTTTGGTCACATCTGGAGCCTATAGTGACTTGAGAGGCTGGAAAACCAGGGAGGAGTGAAGAATGGACAGGGGTTTCTCAGGAGAAGAGACATTTTGGGAAGGACGTGAGGACTTTGTAAGTGCTGGAAGGTCTGTCATGTAGTAAGTAGAAGTGGGGTGTGGCCTTGGGGCATGTGGGGACAGGACCCAGATCTGCAAGGCCTCCCAGAGTGGGCCCTTCCTAAGGAGACGGAGACTGGCTGCCTGACCACAGAGTGGAGGTCCCCAGGAGGCCCTGTGCTCCTTGGAGGTGGAGGGCCAGGCACGCCACCCCCGCTGAGCACAGAGGAATCTGATTATTAGAGCTGCTCAACAGAGAGGCAGGAGGCCCGTTCTGTGAGGGGCTCAGGCCATGGTGGGCAGAGCCCAGGCAGGGATGAGAGGATGCTCACACAGGGTGGGGTCGGCGGGAGTGCGGTTCCTTGATGGCTCCGGTCCCTTCCCACTCTGCTCTCTCACCTCTTGAACTTCAGGGCTGGCTGAGGGGCCCGGAGCCAGCTAGCCTGGCTGTCACGGTCTCGAAGAGCCCCACCCACTCCCCCATGGTACAGATGGAAAACCTGAGGCCCAGAGAGGGGATGTGACCTGCCCAGGTTCCCGTGGTGGGCCAGTGGCAGTAGCAGCCCAGGAACCCAGGCTCTGGGTGTTTCTCATTCACTCGAGGCCACCTCCTGCACATGAGCCCCTGTGGGACTCGCCGGTCTGTGGATACTTTAGCCGAGTTTATTGTCCTGCCCTCGTGACATGGCCCTCTACAGCCACACTGCAGGTCCCTCAGGATAATACCAAGATCAGTGACCAGACCTCTCTGGCCCAGTGGACCTGGTGGCCCTGGAACTGCTTGCCAGGAGCAGTCACACCGGCCTCCTCCCACTTCCCGGGGCAGCCTGCAGGGCTAGACAGCATTTACAACATAAATTATGAAGAGCCACGGAGAAGAGTGTTGCTGTCTGATTCTGAGGCGCGTTGCTGGTTGATCCTGAAGCAGGGCCTGGAGCCAGCCTGGGGCCCCTGCCTCAGCTCAGGCATTAATGCAGAATACACCTCTGGCCACAGGCATTTAAAGATCAAGAGAGGCCAAAAAAGCTTTTAAGAGCCAGGTTGCTGTGTGTGCCGCCACCGGCCTCCCCGTGTCAGGGCAGACAGGCTTCTGCAGCGATCTCAGGTGTGTCAGGAGGGCAGCCACGGAGAGCAGCAGGTTCCATCACCTGCAGACTGAGGCTTCTGTGGCGTGTAGACCCCCATCCTCGCCTGCAGCCTCATCAGGACCTGTCTTCCCTCCCCTGGGCATTGCTGTTTCTGTCTCCCGTCCAGCCTGACACCTTCCCAGCCACTCAGCGCACCCTTGGGAGTGCCTCACACTTGAGCCTGTTCACACTTTGCTGTGGCTCCTCACTGTGCTTGGGGCAAGGCTGAGCTCCTTAGGATGGCTTTGGGGTCTCCTGTCCTCTGCTGTCCATTCCCCACCCCCGCCCCTCACCATGCTCAGGCCTCTCTCAAGTTCTCTCTCCTCTCTCATCCCTTCCCACCCCATCAGAACAACGAACCAATTCTTTGAGACCCTGTTCCCATGCCATCTCCTGAGACCTGGACAGCTTTACACCTTCTCATTGGCTATTCATTCAGCAACTCTTTACTGAGCACCCACCATGTGCTGGGAGCAGGGTGCTGGGAGCAGGGCTGGGGGTGCCCAGCACCTGTGTCCATTCCTGGGCAGTGTGGAAGACCGAGGGCGCTGTCGTCCAAGATCTGCCTCTGCAGCTGGCTGTGTGCGGCTGAAACGACACTCTGAGGCTTTTGCACTGAGGAGAGCTTTCCTGGTGACTGTGAGAAACTCAGGTGGATTCAGAGACTCAGGCTATCCAGGCAGGGAAAGCCCCAAAGGACTATTTCCAGGCCCTTATCTCAGAGAAGGAAAGGGCTTCTTCATATCACACAGCAAGCTGGATGCTTCATCAGAACCTGGGTCCCTGATACCCAGCCCAGCACTGGGGCAGATGAGCCATGTGGTCCCCCTGGAGGAACCATGTGGCAGGGAGCTTGTGGGAGACCAGTGCCTCCTCGTGGTGATGGGGGTAGAGGCACTGGGGGGAGGAGCACGAACTGGCCACAGCCCCTGCTCCTGGACTGTCCAGCTTGCCCTCACTCACCCTTCTCTGTCCTCACCTCCACAGAAGCCACGGTGAAAGATGACATGAACAGCTACATCAGCCAGTACTACAATGGGCCCAGCAGTGGTAAGTCTGTGTTGGTGCTATTCCATGGGTACCAGAACCTCTGTGTGGCCCCACGCCAGAGGTGACCCTGGCAACCCCTAACATCCAGGCCAGGGACAGCTCGACCAGGCTGTCCATCTCCTGGCCCCTGTGAGCCATAGCCGCAGGCAGAGTTCCCAGAAAACTCTGGCACCTGAGCTCGAGTGCTGGGATGGGAGTGCTCCAAGATGTGCGTGGGGGACCCTGGGGTGGAAAGGGGCTGGAATCTAGGAATTAATGACCTCAGCACTTCCCAACCTGAGAACCTTTCAGGATGAGTGTGAGCGGGGTGAGATAATGCATAATTGGGTGTGAGAAGCAACAGGCACTGGGCATGTCCTTGTTTATGCTTCATTCTTGCACTTCAGAAAGTCTCAGGGGACCTAGTGGTTTTCATATGAGAAAGGTTGAGTTTTAAAATAATACTCAGTCCTTCAGGATCTTGTTTCTCTTTAGCCAGTGTCTTGAGTCTTGTAAGGTTTGGGTTTCACAGCCCTTGAAAAGTGAAAGTGTTCATTGCTCAGTAGTGTCCAACTCTTTGCAACTCCATGGACTGCAGTCCACCAGGCTTCTCTGTCCATGGAATTTTCCAGGCAAGAATACTGGAGTAGGTGGCCATTCCCTTTTCCAGGAGATCTTCCTGACCCAGGGATCGAACCCAGCCTCCTGCATTGCAGGCAGATTCTTTACTGCTGAGCCCTTAAATCCTTGTAAACTCCATTCTAAGGCTAGAAGGTTATAGTGTGGGTCATCCTGAATACATCTGAATTTTATCTTTTCTGGAATTTAGCCCCTTTAAGGCCTCTTTCTCTCCCTTTCTCCTCTTCCAAAGCCTTATCCAACCTGCTGATCTCAAAGACCACCATCTCTAGCCTGAACCTCTCTCCCAGCCCACTCTCCCTACCACTTTAGAGAGAAACCTTGCCCACACTACGCCTACTGTAATTCAGGCCCTTGATACTTCTCACTTAGAGTGAAGACATTCTGGGATGTCCTCCACCCTCCACTTATAATGCATCCTGTAGAAATTCATCAGTTTTCTGAGGGCACAGCTCTGGTCATGAGTCTCACACTGGACCCTTTTAAAACTTGGAGTCCTGCTGACCATGACATTCAGATCCCTTGTCATAGCACACTGTGCTGAGTTAGTCAGGATGGGCTCAGTTACGCTGTGCCCAGGGACAACAGCCCCACATCTGAGTGGTTTAAATAAACCAACAAAGGGCCAGGGCACACTGGCCAGGGGCTCTTTGGCCAGGCTGTTATCTTTACGCTATCTCCCAGCAGACAGAACAGTTGTCATGCCTTCTCGAACAGTGTTGACCGCACAGGAAGAGCACAGCTGGCTTATGTAGCTTCTCCAGGAAACGCCACCGGTCACTTCCTGCAGGTGACTGGCTGAGGCCTGTCACATGTCTGCACCTGATAGGGAGGCATAATTCTCCCTCAGGGCAGGTGGCGAATATTGGAAACCTGGACCATCTCCCAGGGCCTCTCCCAGCAAAGCCTCACCCCCACCATCTAGCCCCACCCCCATCAGGGCGCAGAGGTGCGGCCAGGGTGGAGTGTGACCCGCACCCCTCCTTTCTTGCAGACAGCGGCGTCCCAGAGCCAGCTGTGTGCGTGGTCACCACGGCCGCCATCGACATCCACCAGCCCAACGTCTCGTCTGACCTCTTTTCCGTCGACGTGCCCCTGAAGCTCGGCAGCGATGGCACCGGTGGCAGCGCCAGCTCTGAGAGCGCCACCCGCTCCACGCGCAGCTCCGGCACCCGGGCCCAGAGTGACAGCAGTCAGACGCTGGGCTCCTCCACGGACTGCAGCGCCGCCCGCGAGGAGCCGTCCCCCAGGCCCAGCCCCTCCGCCCTGCCACTGCCCCCGCCGCCGTCTCAGCAGCATACGGCAGAGGCCACAGTCCAGGACCTGTTGTCCCCACTGTCGGAGGACCCCTGCCACTCCCAGAGGGCCTTGGACTCCGCCCCCCTTGCCCAGCCCAGCCCAGAGGGCTCAGCCCAGCCCAGCCCTGAGCTGGAGCACAGGGTGAGTCTATTTAACCAGAAGAACCGGGAGGGCTTCACCGTCTTTCAGATCAAGCCTGTCATCCATTTCCAGCCGGCTGCGCCTGCGCTGGAGGAAAAGTTCAGATCTTTGGAATCCAAAGAGCAGAAGTTGCACAGGGTCCCTGAAGCCTAGAGCCTCCAGGCAGGCTGGGAGGGAGGCGGGGAGACAGCCATCTCGATGCTCCCCCGGGGCCCCGGTGGCCACCAAGGGTCACATGAGGGGCCCAGGAGCCCTCCTGGCTTCCCTCAGGGTGCTGCCTGCCTCCAGGGAGGTGACGCCAGGCCAGGAGGCCACACGCCTCAGACCTCAAAGCCCAGAGCTGGCGCCTCCTCTCACCCTGCTCAGGGGAGGGTGGTGCTCGTGGCTGGGGTTTTTTTTTTAAAACCACTTTTACAAAAACCAGCCTGTGGCCCAGCTTCAGCAGGGTAGAGCGTGGGGGCCAGCTCAGCCTCTTCCGTTGCCTTTGTTCCCGACGCCCACCCTGGACCCTCGGGAACAGCACTGTGAGCAGGGGCTCTCCAGCCCCACCCCCCAAGCCGTCTTTTCCAGGAATCCCGGGTGGAGCCCACACAATCACACAGACCACCATCTGAGCCTATCTCATTTGTCTTCATTCTCTCATTTAGGCATGAGCGTTTCTGAGTCTTTTCGAGACAAATCTAGTTTCCACCTTCTGGGGACATAAAGGGATGGGTCTGGAGGAGGGTGGGAGGGTTGCGGGGTGGGGGTGAGAGCCATTTTCCAATCTTGGCTTTAATAATAAAAACCACCTGCATTGAGACTTCCAGTTGGCAGAGGTGATCCTTTGGCTGCTACTCCAGGTGAGGACCCCAGAGTGGCTCCTCTGGGCTTGGGTTGGCCTTGAAAATCCACCAAGGAAGCCCCCCAGCTCCTCTCTGGTATCCCTGAGGCCTTTTTAGAGGAGCCCTAGACCCCAGGAGGGAAGCGCTCACACTGCCTGGCTGTGTGACTCTGGACCAGTACCTTCTCTTCACTCATCTCCTCACCACAGAGGAGCTCAGAATTCTGTCTTCCTTGCCAGCAACTCCCAGACACAGCTCCCTGACCCAGGGCTCCGTTCCTCAGGGATCTCAAGAGGCCCAAAGCTGAGCGAGAGGTCTTGCTCGCAGCCTGCTGCTCCTCCCAGGTTCCCAGCCGGGCACCACCATCCACCCGGCCGTGTGCATGAATGCTGGCCCCCTTTTCATTCCCCACGAGCAGTTGGGGATGCTGGCCCCTGCCCCAGATCCCTCACAGCCTTGCTGAGGCCCAGGCCCAGCCTCTGAGCCCCCTCCTCCATCACTGTGTCGGCTCCCCAAACTCCAACCCGGGCTGGTGAGCCTGATCAGTGTGTCCCTTGCTGAAGAGCCCCCAGGGGTTTTGTTTATGACTATGTTTTGTTTTCGCTGTCCAGAAGAAAAAGGGAAGAGAATTTTTTTTTCTCAGTTTAAGGGCTCCCGTTGCCTCAAATGAATTTCTTGATGAGGTCACTGCTCCTAAATGGGCTGGTTGCCGGCCCCCAGGCCACAAAGAACATTCTCCTTATTCATGAGGAGATCAGCATTTGTCAAAAAAGATGTTAAAGGGAACAGTGTCAAATGGAGCTTGTTTTGGGGTGTGATCTGAGGCATTCCATCACCAGCAGCCGAGTTATTCACAGCTGCCATGACTGAGCACTCTGTAAGGCCTCTACCCCCTTGGGCTGCTTTAACCCTTCCAGTGGCCCTGTGAGGTGGTATCACTGGGCCCATTTTACAGGTGTAGGACCCAAGGCTCAGAGGTTTAAGAAACTTCCCTGAGGTTTCACGCTCACAAGAGGGGCACTGAAATGAGCTCGTATCTGCCTGGCGGTGTGCTAGGTGCTGGGGCTCCCAAGTTGTAGAGCTTTTGAAAGCGAAGTGGTCACTCCTGGGTTTGTCACACATGGGCTGGAGGGCATTACATGATTTATAATCTCTAGGGCAGGAGCTGCGGGATCTGTTCTTAGTGGTCTGCATCTGCTAGACTAGAAACAGCTACCCTCCTTGGCCGGGCTCAGCCTGCTGAGCTGTGATGCCCTCTTGGCTGAGTTCCCGTTGCCCCAGCTCATGGGCTAGTGCTGGCCACCCAGTCAAGTAAATGAGCCTGTCCTGTGCTGGAGGTGAGACCCCTGTGGCTAGCTGGCAGTCACCTCTGCTTGGACTTCTCCAGAGAAAAGGGCTAGGAGGAGAGCAGTGGGGTAAGATGGTAGGCAAGTGGCCCCACTCTCTCCCTCAGTTTCCCCACCTAGAAGAGTTCCACTTTTAACAGTTGGTTTCTTAGGGCATTTACAGACTGCTGTGAGGTGAAATTGCCTGAGCACTCACGGTTGCCTTCCCGCCTACCCAGGCAGTAACAGTGTTAGAGCTGCTGCAAAAGCAGATGGAGACTCAATGTGGTCTGACCTCTCTGAGGACAGAGTCCACAGTCACCAGGAAGAGGGCGCGCAAGACAGAGGAAGCCACTCACCTGCCTGAGGACAGGCACGGGGTGGAGTCTCAGCCTGGAGAGCAGGAGGTGGAGAGTAAAAGCTTTGGCTTTCACGGTTCCCCCGGGTGCCATAGCCCAGAGTTATAGCTGGTGGGCAGCTGGGCACCAGTGGAGATGGAGCCCGAGCCCTCCCTGGGAGGTTTGCCGCTCTGCGAAAGACCCCCTCCTTGCTCGTCGACTCGCTCAGTCAGCGCCCTCTGGGGCTTGCTCCGAAGGGAGGCGGGCCCAGTAGCAGCTGCTGCCTCCTGTAAGCCAACAAGACGGTGGGCACAACAATGGCTCCCACCTACACACTTGCTGTTGTGCTGGGGGCTCTTTGCAGTCTTCCCTCTCTAACACAGTCTTGCAAAGTGGGTGCTGTCTCCCTGCTTTACAGAGACAGAGGATGATTTATGACATGACTTGTCCAAGGGCATACAGCTGAACTAGGAGCAGAATTCAAACCCAGGTCTGTTGGGATTAGATGCCATGCTGGATGTGGCGAGCTGAACTTCGTGGAATTAAACCAGGTGTCATCAGGAGAGCCAGAGAGGGAGCGGTCAGCCTGCATGGCTCCTCAGGCTGGAGGGACCTGCCCACCATCCCTGCAGAGCCCTGTGGCCCTTCCCGCAGGGCCAGCCTCCCGGCTCCGCCTTGCCACGGAAGCTGGAGAGGAGCCAGTCGCATGGCCTGGCTGGCTCCCTGACGTGCCAAACCTGGCAGCCAAGACAAGGCTCCGGGTCAGCAGTGCTGGTGGCCGGCCCCCAGGGCGGCGTGGTCAGAGCCCTGCAGGCCTGGCTCACAGTCCACCCGGGACTGCGGAGCTGTAAGGCCTTCCCTGAATGACACGGCCGGCTCCTCTCCCATCAGCCCTCCAACCCAAACCTTGGTTGTTCAGATCAGGTCACACAGACTGGAATTTTTCACAGATCCTGTACAATTAATTAAAGGCCAGTGGCCTGGGATTCCCTTCAGCATGGTGGCTGTTCACTCCGTCCGTGACTCTCAGCTCAGCAACACCTTTCCGCGCCAAGCTCTTGACTGAAGCTCCTGCCCTGGTGCTGCCCCCACATTCCTCTCTGATTTCCTCATCTCTAAAGAGACTGAGTGGGGCTGTACTCTCTGTGAGCTGAGGAGAGCCTCAAATGAGATGAGGTCCAAGGAAGCCACCTTAGAAAGAAGCTTCCCAGGTGGCACTAGTGGTAAAGAACCCACCTGCCAAAGCAGGAGACGTAAGAGATGCGGGTTCGATCCCTGGGCTGGGAAGATCCCCCGGAGGAGGACATGGCAACCCTCTCCAGTATTCCTGCCTGGAGAATCCCATGGACGGAGGAGCCTGACAGGCTACAGTCCACAGGGTTGCAAAGGGCCGGACCTGACTGAGGTGACTTAGCACATCTTACTATCAAATCAATAGGACCCCTGCACAGAGTTGCTTAACAAGGATACCCAACAACTCTGGGGGCTTGATAGGACATCTCAGGGCGAAAGAGGAGTCTGGATACCCCACCTCCACCCTCCACCCAGCTGCCGTGGTGCACACAGGGTGTGTGCCAAAGCCCCAGATTCTCAGCTCAACCCCGTTTCTGTTTTGCTGTATGGCTTCCAGCGAATCCCTGGATCTGCATCCTTGCCCTGTACAGCAGGAATGACGACTCTCATCCCTCCACCCCCACCCGCCCCTGTGAGGGCTGCTGGGACAGCTCACACATAATGGAAGGGAAAGCCCTGTGAGAGTGTTTCAAGGGAGACACAAGCAGGCCCCATCCTTGTTAATAATGGATGCCTGGGTGTTGTGCTCCCTATCCACGTTCAGCAATTCTGGGGAAGGCTGCCCGGGACAAGCTCAGTTATTTCACTTGCTGCTGCTGATAGTTTGGTGCGAGAAGAGGGTGGCAGAAGGGGCTGAGAGGACGTGTGCCCCACCCCCACTCCCAGGCACTGTCTGCTCCTCCTGAGCTCACCCTGCTCATATATCCCCACTGGTTCCCCCATAAATAATGCCCCAGAGTCACCCTGAGTTAAAGCACTGTTGTTCCAGGAGGCACCTTATCTGCCTTCCTCTCCTTTTCCCAGTATAAACCCCAAACCTACATTTCCATGGCATAAACTGAATGATGAATTCATAACTACTCTGAATTTTTTTTTCCCCTTTGCTCCAGCACTGAAAAGTTTAGTATTGTCTCTTGGTGAATAGTTAATTTAATTATCCAAAGAAAATGATGGAACATTTGCTGCTAAATTTATTGCAAACTACCAAAGAGACAGCGCTGGCATAATTTTATGCAGAGCCCCAGGCTATAGCATAGGGGAGCAGGCTGCCTATTCATCCTGAAACAAGCAAATGAAATTGACTACCCTGGAGATCAATCAGGACATTAAACACTGTGACGAATGTGGCAGAACTCTTCAGTGTCTGAGATTTACAGGGCACCTTTCACCAAGCGCTCTAGGAGCCTCCCCAACATCAATTAGGCCTCATAACTAGGTAGGCTCACCTCCACCTCCACTGCATAAAGAAGAGGCGTGGTGTTCTTGGACCTGGGTTTGCTAAATGCCACAAAAGTAAGCCAGTGTACAGACCATATCCAGTACAAAGCCCCCTGCTTCCCTCAGCAGAGAACGGTTTAGAATGGAGGAATCAGGCTAAAAGGGGACTGAGGGATTGGAGTCCAGACTGTGTCATGTTCTTGGTGCTTCTGTGCCTTGGCCATGCTGGGCCTTTCACCTGGGATATGCTTCATTATTGGTTGATTTTTACTGAACTCAGCTCAGCTGTCTCATCTTCCTCCCCTTCACTGCAACTGGTCCCAGTCAGGCTGGATTAGGAACACGTCCTCTGTGTTCCCAGGGGGTTCCCAGGTGACATCAGTGGTAAAGAACCTGCCTGCCAGTGCAGGAGACATAAGAAACGGAGGTTTGATCCCTGGATTGGGAAAATCCCCTGGGGGAGGGCATGGCAACCCACTCCAGTATTCCTGCCTGGAGAATCCTGTGGACAGAGGAGCCTGGCAGGCTGTAGCCCACAGGGGTACAGAGTTGGACATGACTGAAGCGACTTAGCATGCACGCACACCGTGTTCCCAGAGAGGAACTCAGGTTATGGCATGTGGTTGAGGGTATACTTCAGCCTAAGGTCACCACTCACTAGCTGTGAACCCTTTGGCAAGCGTTTTAAGCTCTGTAAGCTTCAGTTTTCTTATTTGCAGAGTGGAGAATACTACAATACCTCGTGGGGTTATTATGAAGCTTGAATGAAATAATGTCTGTAAAGCACTCAGCACAGCTCTCCAAAGTGGTTCTTGTCTCCATTTTCCTAAGCTGTTTGATATCTGCCAACACGTTCACACAGGTTGAAGCTTGAAGGTATCTTGGAAGATTACCAAGTGCAATTTGCCACTTTACAGATGAGGAAAATGAAGCCTAAAAGGAGAAGGAATGTGACCAGGGCACCCCTGAGACCATATTAGAACCAGGATGAGAACCCCAGTGTCCTGGTGAGCAGCCCACTCAGTCCTCAGCCCAGGTCCCAGACCTCACAGTTCCCCGTGCAGCCCCCACATTGGGAAGGGAAACAGCCCTCCAAGCCGGACTTGAGTGCCCAAAACCACGAGACCAGTTGTGGGAGGCAAAGATGGGGAAGCCTGGACAGAGAAAACCTCACCATGGCCTGACTACTCACCAATCCGGGCACCAAAGAAAGTAAACGCCAGCTTCCTTCCCAATAAATTCCTATTTCTATCACCCATCACTCTTCCATGCTTCTATGACAAGTTTGCTGTTTTGAGACAATGCAAACCAGAGGAGAGAGTCCTAGAGAAGCTGGAATATATTGGGGGCAGCCTGGTGCAAAGGCCAAGCTCTTCAGGCCTGGAGTCAGCTCAGGTTTTATATCTCACCAACTGCCTCTGCTCAGCCCATTTCTTCTTCCAGAAAGTAGGGGTGATGATGCCCACTTTGGGGACTGTTGTATTAGAGAAGGAAAGATAATGCACCTAGTAGGTTCTTAACACGTAGTATTTGCCAGAATTCTGGTTTGTGTCCAGCTCTGCCACCTGCTTTGTGCCCTGGGGCAGATCACTTCTGAGAGCCTGACTTCTTCAGTTTCCTACCCTTTCCACCTCTGAGCGGGTAACTTGCATGAGAGTGCTATTATAAACCAAGGACTATCAGCAACTCTTCTTCATGTGGGTGCCCCACAAAATATTTTTTAAACCCTAGGGCTATACAAGTTGGAGCAATATATCACCCTAAATGGGCTTTTAACAAGGTTATCAGTCAAGTCTCCTTTCGTTCAGCAACAGCTAACCAAATCCATCTGTTATAATCAATACTGTTCTCTGGGTTTCCCAGCCTCTTAAGCACACTTTTACACGAACCAAAAACAAAAACTCTCTCTTACCCCCGTGAGAGATGGTGTGAAATGCAACCAAACTGACTTCCCCTTTCTCACAGAAACAGCACAGAGAGCTCTTACGGCTGGGGTTTCATTCAAAGCCTCCCAGCCCAGTACAGGCACGCCCAGGCTCTGCCGGCAGCGTGGCTCCCGCACTATCCTGGGAGGACGAGCCCCACTCTCTGCCAGCCTCGCCCACAGCACTGGACCCATTTCCACAGTCTCAGGGGACCCATTCTGTACCCAAAGAGCTTTCACTCAAACCTATTCAGGGCATAAGGCCAGAGGATTCCTGCAACAGCCTCCTAATCGCTTCCATCTTTTCTTCCTCTCTCCGTCTGTCCTGAACACTCCACCAGCTTATGTTATTCCTCTAGATCAAGTAGCAGGCCTTCCTCAACACAGGCTAGTATAGTATCCATCTCCCTGTTGCCAGAAGGGTGCTCCCAAAGACCTGTTCAGGTGGCAGGGCCTCAGGACGTCATGCCGCTCTTTGTGGAAGATTCTGGATATACTGACACGGTTAATTCTAACACATAAACAAGGAATAGTACAACCAGCAGAGAGCATTTTTAAGTACTCAACACCTGTTCACTAAACAAAAGCTGTGGAGGGCCAGTGCCTGCTGACCTACTTAGTTAAATACCCATTTGTTACCAGTTCATTCACTTTGGAACCTGATTATAGTAGGATCAGATGTAGCAGCAACTGGAGTTTTAGAAAAAAGGATGCAAGAAAGACTTAGATTAGGAAATTCTATTAATTTTTCCTGCAAATCAGGAGCTCTCACAGTATCATCTCTGGCCCAGCTCCTGAAACAGCAGTATTCCTTGAGGGCAAAGTTTGAGAACCACTGACCCATGAGGAAAAACAACAGACTCCTCAGCCTACCAGCCAATGTCTGCCACAATCTGGCCTTAACTACCTGCCACCCTCAACCCCTCTCCCGACACTGTGTTTCCGCCCGTCACTGCCTCAAGGATGCATGCGAGCTCTCATCTGTTCTACTTCTGCCTCTTGTGTTCATGTTAACACCTCCACGCCCTGAGGAATAACCGCAGCTGGCCCCATGAAGGAGCCCTCCCTGTATGTGCAGTTCATGCTGACTGCATGCTATCTGCTTTTCTAATCACTTGGGTCTCATCTCATCTTCCCTGCTAGCTGCAGATCTTGAGGGCAAGGGCTGGGCCTCTATCAGCCTGTATTCTCAGAGCCCAGCAGCAAGCTGCTCTCCCCGTCAGGACCACAAGCTATGTCACTGCAGTGGCCAGACCAGACATCCGGGTGTTTGCTCCAGAGTCCCACACAGCACAGCTGCTGGGTGAGCCAGGAAGCCTCCAAGGGAATATGCCCCGAT
Organism: Bubalus kerabau; assembly: GCF_029407905.1. Taxonomy (NCBI): domain Eukaryota; kingdom Metazoa; phylum Chordata; class Mammalia; order Artiodactyla; family Bovidae; genus Bubalus; species Bubalus kerabau. Next base: position 32,079,840 of record NC_073642.1, read on the forward strand.
GTACTGCTGAGAGACCAGGGGAAGTGCTGGGTTCTGTACCCTCTCAACTGCCAGAGAGCTGAGACCAGGGCCCTCACTGTCCATAGTAAGGAGGTTGTTTATTGTTCAGTTGCTAGGTTGCATCTGACTCTTTGCAAACGCATGGACTGTAGCATGCCAGGCTCCTCTGTCCTTCACTTTTTCCCAGAGTTGGCTCAAATTCATGTCCAATGAGTTAGTGATGCTGTCCAACCATCTCATCCTCTGCCGCCCCCTTCTCCCTTTCCTTCAGTCTTTCCCAGTATCTGCTTGACCTAAACGACCTCAAGAACCTATCAGCTCTGCCCTCACATGGCTGCCTTCCTACATACATACTCCTGCCCTCTCAGGGACTTCGTGTTCTGACAAATTAGCCAAGTTCCTGGGGGCTGTATGACATTAACCTAAGACCTCAAAGGTCTTAGGGGAGAAAGGCAGGAAGCATACACACAAACCCCAAAGAAAGCTATTCCTAACACTTTTGCCCAGACTGCTTCCAGAGCTACAGCTCAATCCTCAAGCCAAGATGTAGGGCTGTCATTTGGAACTGACAGCTTGGTTTCCCACAGAACATTAAGCAAGTAAAAAAAAAAAGGGCATGTCAAATTGTACCTTCTGGCATAGATGGTAGTTTTTAACAATTTGCCCCAGTCTCACACAACTCCCTTTTGAAGGTAAACTTTGAGTGGGCACTTAAAGGGGCTTCTAAGTTGAACAAATTCCTGCTGGAAAGACAAGCCCAGGATACCAACTCTCTTCCTCCACTAGGATCCTGAGTGGTGCCCCGCCCACCTGGGACCAGGCACCGAGTGCCCTTTACCTGAGGGAACCATGCAGCCACTCCCTGTTCCTCCAGCCGAGGTGCGGCAGAAACACACACTGGTGAGGCCACTGCTCTGAAGCCAAACTTCCTGGTTCCAAATCATGGCTCTCGGTTGTGAGCTGTCTGAAATTGGGCAAGTTACATACCCTCTTTTTGCCTCAGCTTCCTCATCTGTAAAACAGGGATAAGAATAGCATCTATCTTACAGATGTTGTGAGGACTGAAGGGGTTTAGTATGTGACATATAATAAGTGCCACGTGTGTGCTCAGTTGCTCTGTCGTGTCTGACTCTTTGACACTCTATGGACTATAGCCCGCCAGGCTCCTCTGTCCATGGGATTCTCCAGGCAATATACTGGAGTGGGTTGCCTTTTCTTTCTCCAGGGGTTCATCCCGATCCAGGGACTGAACGCAGGTCTCCTGCATTGGCAGGTGGATTCTTTACCACAGAACTACCTGGGAAGCCCCTACTTAATGCTATTATGATGATGATGAATTGTATCCAGTAAATTAACTGAACAGCTGCTTGAAGCTGGAGCAGGACAGTTGTGACAGGAGGGAGACAAAAGGGAGAAAGACCAAACAGTTCAACTCCAAGGCTAAGAACCACACCAAGACACCCCTTGGGATGGACCTCCTTGAGCTGGCACACCCTGTATACACTGGGCGTGTCTCTACAGCCACCACTTCTGCTTCTGTCCTGTCCCCCCAGTTATGGTATCCCACAGGGATGAAGCGTAAATGGAAAAGGCCCCGAGTAAGGTTAGCCTCCTTGGGAAGAGCCCCAAAGATAGCAACAAGATACAGGCATTACTTCTGCAAGAGAAATTCAAATTACATGGCCTTGGACAAATCACTTCAGCTCCTTCACGTCTCTCTGTGCCACAGTATCCCTCTCTGTACAAGGGGGCTGAGCCAGATGTTCTCTCAGCTCTGCATCCTAGGGTCCTACAGTTCTAACACTGAGCACTACTTGGCTGCTCCTCTCACTTCATTATAAGAAGGCAGAAGTGCCAGTGACATTTAACTTCAAAGGGTGTTTCACAGAAAGTGAATATGATGCATCAAAAAAGGATTCAACTAATCAGCCCCAGGCTGGCCACACTAAGGGCCCAACTGGGCCCTCTGCTCCCTCCCTTTGTGTATCACTAGTCACTTCCCCTCTCTTCCCTGCCATCTTTCTTGTCACCAATTATACCTCCTGTGGCTCGGCTTCAGTGTGGCAGTGCTTTTCATTCAACTCGCCTGCTGATCCTGGCCTTTCTAAGACCCCAGATCCCTGCCCACACCTTCTTGCAGTCTTGGCCCAGACCTCACCAGCCTGTGTTCCTGGGGCTGCACTCACAAAGCGCCTGGCCGCTGTGGCGCTCTCAACCTCAGCCCGTGCCCTGGGGCAGCACGGGAGAGTGCTAGAGCTCGCCGCACATGCGGCCGACGTGCATGCCTGGCTGCTTTCTAAGACAGTCCAAAGGAAGCCACCAGGAGGGCGAAAGAAAAGCCAGAGCCATCTCTGAGCAAGACTTTTAACATTTACAATAGCATTGAGCTATCTGTTAGCATAAGAGGCCATACTGTCTCAATGCAGCCCCTTCTCCACTTGCCTCTAATTTATAGACACCAAGAACTATAAACTGCCAAGATCTTAAAATGAAATGGAAAATTAAATCAACTTAAGTCAACTAAATACATCCAGCAGGTTCAGGTTTAAGGCTGGTGTGCTTTTGTCCCATTAGCTATGATTTTCTAGAGACTGGAATATATTTAAGATAATATTCACACTTTGTGGCCATGCTTTTTTAACTCTAAATTCACCACTCTAGTTCCCTTGTCTCAACAACTGGATTATGTTGATTAGACTGGTGGGAACATTCATGTTTATAATTTTATCTAAAATACAGAGCCATCCATGAACAACACAAGCAAAGAATAAATAATAATTTTCACTCCTGTTTTTGCAATTATCTCTCTTCCTTTACAAAGATAGGCATATTTCTGGTAATAGTTTTAAAGTTATGGAAAGGCTTTTATTATGTATTACAGAGCTATACAATTTCAAAAAATAACTGTTTAGAACCACAAATAATTAAGAAATAATAATAACCCCATAAAAAAAGCATTTGGTGTCTGTTAGAAATCTTCCTCAAATTATGAAATGTAGCTCTCCACACTTTCCAATGATTGTTATATTAGCCATGAATTTCTATGATTTCAGCTGAATATGATACAATTTTCATCCTAAGACATGGTCATGACTCATTTCTTCTTCAATAGCTCAGTCATTTCAGGAACAACCTGCAAATTAAAAAAATAATAATAATAATTAAACAATTTGAGTCTTCTTTGTGATAAGGTCACAGCTCCTTAAGGAGTACAAAAAGGCCAAAAGCAACAACGTGAATCACCAGGGAGGTACAGGAGGTACAAAGTGCCCCCTCCCTCTGCCTTACCAAGGAACTCCCTGTTTTCCCACAGTCTCTCTTCCCATCCATGGGACATGTGGTTGGCAGAGCCAAAAGCCCACTCATGGCCTGGAAGCCTTTGTGACACAACCCCCAACCTCAGAAAGGCACCCCTTAGAACAGGAAGTCCAATTCTCTTGTCTGTGTTGAGAACAGTGTATGTCTTTGACCTCTGTGCTTCCCGGCACTCTTCCTTGCCTCACTGCGGTCCTGCCCTACCTTCAAAGTCTCTTGCTTAGTCACGACTCCTGTCAGCCTCCTCTAGTACTTGTTTTCTCATTGTTTATTCGTTCATTCATCATTCACTTAACAAACACTGTAGTTGTTATTCCTCAGCACACGTTACCATCTTCTGGCACATAAAAATGAGCTGCATGCTGGAAGCCGCCCATCACCGCTCTTTACTAAAACCAAGGCCTTGTGCTAACGCAGTGGCCAGTCAGCAGACACAGCAAGAAACCACAGTGAAGGAAACTGACCAAGCTGGCTCCCACTTTAGAAAGGATTCATTACTAACCCCTGGCCTGGGCAGTTCAGTGGCCGCAACTGGAGCTTTCGGTGTGGAGCTGCTTTGTGACAGCCTGGGTCACAGAGGAGGGCTACATGTGGGGACTGCAGGAGCACACAGGGCCTGCCTGAAAGCTAGCCTAGCCACTCATGTAAAATATCAATTACTCAGCTTCCAAGGGGTTGTTGACTGCCCTAGCTCACAAAGATCCCAGCCGAACTCGCCACTGATGAATATAGCCTCTCAATTATTTAAGAGAGCTACATTTCCATTAGGTGGAAATAATGTGTTCGTACAAAATTTATTAAGGAAATTGTCGACATGTTGTTTCTTCCGAATGTCACTTTGTCTCCAGCCTATTAAAAGGCCCGTGTTTACCATGGAGCCAGCAGGCATTAGCTCAGGGGCAGCATTAAGTGCTGGCACCATTTCCCCCAGTTTCCTCGGTGGAGAGACCATGAGCTTATGCCAGTCACATAGATGACATGCTAAACGAGCCTCATGTGGGACCTACATGTTCCATGAAAAACGGGCTAGGGCCCAACTTCTTTTAAATAAAACATCAATTTGGTTTAGAACATAGTTTTTAAAAACTTCACAGAAAGTCCCCCTGCCGCACTCCCCCCAAAAGGGTTGAGGGGTCTTTCTCTCTCCATGCTCCATATCATTTTTGTTAGATCAATCCTGAAATTCCCAAGCATACCAAACAATGCCTTGGTTAGGGAAAAAAACATGCCAACTCAGTTTACTGAGTATCTAATGGCCTCAGCACACTGAAAGATCTGAATTCTTTTTTTTTTTCTATTTTAGATACTGCAGAGGCAGCTCCCTACTCAGTAAGACCAGATGACAGTGAATTTATGTCTCAAAAAGGACCATCTACTGATATAAGTCACAGCACAACTATATTTCACTCATTTATCTAGTATTTCCTCAGGATAAGCACTATGGGAAATAGAGAAGATCAGGCCTGATTCCTGGCCACAAGGAGGGAAGAGACAGAGGCCTAAGAACCACTTGATTAGAAATCTGCTCATCTTATACTTTAATGTAAGAGGATGAGAATGGCATTAAAAGCTCCGAATTCAAGAATTCTGAGGTAAGTTGAGTCTGGTATGAACTAGGAAAAATCAGAACATTTAACATGGAGAAAAAAAAGATTCTGGGCAAAAAATGAGGAGGCAAACGGATAAACACTGTAGGTTCCCGAGACAGTAAAGGGACTAGAACGACTGTAGTGAATGGCTATGTTGGAGAGAGGTGAAAAAGGTTTAAACAGATAGGAGTTATGCCAAGTCTAATCAATGCGGACACAATAGTCTCTCCAACAGAGACAGACAACTGGATATCCACATGCAAAAGAATGATGTTGCACCCTCACCTCACACCATACACAAATATTAATTTAAGATGGATCAAAAACCTAGTTAAACAACATAAAACTCTTAGAAGAAAACGTAGGGGTAAATCATCAGGACCTTGGGTTATGACAATAGATTCTTGGATATGACATCCAAAACATAAGCAACAAAAAGCAGATGAACTGGACTTCATCAAAATTTAAAACTTTTGTCATCAAAGGATATTATTAAGAAAGTGAAAAGACACCCAACAAAATGGGAGAAAGTATTTAGAAAACATACTAAGGGTCTCATAAGGGTTTAACATCCAGAAAATATGAAGAAATCTTACAACTCAACAACAAAAAAACAAACAATTCAATTAAAAAATGGACAAAGAATGTGGATAAACATTTCTCTAAAGAAGACATACAAATGGCCAAAGAGTACACACAAAAAATGCTCAATATGATTTGTCATCCAAAAAAAAAAAAGTCAATCAAAACAACAATGAGATACCACTTCACAACCATTAGGATGGCTATAATAAAAGATAATAACAAGTGCTAGCAACTGTATGGAGAAATTGGGGCCCTTGTATATTATTTGGTAGGAATGTAAAATGGGTCAATCACTTTGTAAAATAGTAGGCAGTTCTTCAAAATGTAAAACACAAAGTTATAAAAGTATACAATCAATTCCATTCCTAGATATGTATCCAAAAAAGATGAAACAGTGCACAAAAACTCATACATGAATGCTCATGGCAGCATTAATTATAACAGCCAAAAAGTGGAAACAACTCAGAAGTTCATCAATTGATAGATAGACAAATTGTGGCATATATATACAATGGCTATTACTTGGCAATAAAAAGGAATCAAGTGCTGCGACAACAATGAACCTTTAAAACATTATGTTAAGAAGCCACCCACAAAAGACCATGTATTACATGATTCTGTATCCAGGACTGGCAAATCTAGAGAGACACAAAGGAGATTAGCTGTTGCCAGCGGCTGGGGAGAATGTGAATAGGGAATGACTGCGAATAGGTATGGGGTTTCTTCCCAGTGTGAGGAAAATGTTAGGACAAGAAGACACAAGCAGACCTAGTCTAGCAGTGATGGATGCATAACTCTGTGAATATACTCAAAACAACAACACTGAGCTGTACCTTTTAAAAGCACACATTTTATGATATGTGAATTATAGCCCAGTAAAGTTATTATATCTTTAAAAATTAACAAAATTACAGTCAGGTGGTTCCCTCTGTCCTATAACTCTGATTATGAGATTCACCATTTATTAAGCACCTACTATGTACCTGCATGGAGCAATACAAACAGGTAGGCTAATATTTAACGCAGACTAAACTAAGTGCAGTAAATCTCACTACAAGGTAATATTTATATTACTTATGAGAATGCTTATATTTAGAGAGATTAAGTAAGTTTGCTAAGATAATTTAATTAGTATATGCCCAAGACAGAACATGAAATGAAGCTTGCAATTACTGTACCATGTTACTTCTGTCATATGAAGAAAAAATAAAATTTGTTCTAACTCATATGACTGTTGAAAGGCGAAGTGAAAAAATATATAAAAGAAAATAAAATGTTATGCATATACAGTTGTACTCTAGACATGATGAAATTTGGTGGATGCGATATACCTTAGGGAATTATTAGTCCAATAGCTATTTCTATATTTGTTATATGTGATACAGTTTGAAATTTTTAAACAAAAATTTGGTCTAAAAAAGTCCTTTTTACACAGCTGTTATTTGATTTATGATGTTAAGATCTTAATCCCAAATAGAATAATTTGCATAATTATATTTTTTAAGCTGTTATACCTTAAAATTTTGATTTTTAAAGACAGAAGGTAGCTCCAGTGAGAAGTGTATTCACTATGCCACCTAGTCTGCTCTTCTGTCAGAATTATTAGGTTGGAGCAAAAGTAATTGCAGTTTTCGACCATGAATTTTAAATTATAACTAGGCTCAAACACATCTTTATTAATTAAAATAGGAACCATTCAATCAACACATTTTTGCCAATGAGAAATAAGTTTGTTGCTCCTGTAGCATAAAAATCCACGCTTCGGGATTTGACAAACTCTTGGAAAGCATCTTCTGCCTCCTGCTGGCTGTTGAAACATTTTCCCTGCAAAAAGTTGTCAGGATGCTTGAAGACGTGGTAGTCAGTTGGCAAGATGTCAGGTGAAAATGGCAGATAAGGCAAACTTTCATAGCCCAATTTGTTCAACTTTTGAAGCACTGATTGTGTGATGTTTGGTCAGGTGTTGTCAATGAGAACTGGGCCCTTTCTGTTGATCAATGCCAGCGGCAGGAGTTGCAGTTTTCCGTACATCTCATCAATTTGCTGAGCATACTTCTCTGATGTAACATTTTTGCCAGGATTCAGAAAGCTGTAGTGCATCAGATCAGCAGCAGACCACCAGTGACCATGACCTTTTCTTGGTGCAAGTTTGGCTTTGAGAAGTGCTTTGGATCTTCTCTGTTCAACCAGCCATCACCAGTTTTTGTATAAAATCCACTTTTGATTGCATGTCACAATCTAATTGAAATAGTTCACTGCTGTTGCATAGGATAAGAGAAGACAACACTTTGGCACCCTCTTATCAAGTTTCTTCACCTTTGCAATTTGCTTCAAATGCCAAATGACCACAGAATGATCAACACTGAATCTTCGGCAACTTCTCGTGTAGTTGTAAGAGGATCAGCTTTGCTAATTGCTCTCAGTTGGTCACTCTTAACTTCTGATGGCTGGGCCACTGTGTTCCTCATCTTCAAGGCTCCCCTCTCCTTTGCAAAATGTCTTGAACCACCACCGCACTGTATGTTCATGAGCAGTTCCTGGGCCAAATGCATTGTTGATGTTGCAAGTTGTCTCCATTGCTTTACGACCCATTTTGAATTTGAATAAGAAAACTGCTCAAATTTGCTTTTTGTCTAACATCATTTCCCTAGTCTAAAATAAATATAAAATACACAGCAAGTGATAAGTCATTAGCAAAAAACATAAAGTGAGAAATATGCATCAAAATGATGTATAACATAACCACATTGAGCATGTACTCCAATATCAAAGGGCAAAGTTCAACAATGCAAAAGCGCAATTACTTCTGCACTGATCTAATACTGTAATACTCATCCGTGTTACACTTAATTCTGATTTCAACTGAGAAAACAAATCTGATTTCTGTTTAGTTCTGCCTTGGTTGCCAGAGTCTGTAAAAGACGTGGTCCTATTTACTGCAACTCGTCTAAGGTACAGGAGTAGTGGTGAACCAACTGGCTGTGGTACCTGATGAGCTAGAAAGACAGTAATGAGAAAAAGAACAGAGCAGGAATCTCTCTTAGTTGTGCCAACAACTTGCTCAGCAACTTCCCTAAATCATCTCTCTCTGAGACACAGACAACTTAAGAAGAACATATCCTGCTTGTTACTCATACAGTAATAAATGAGAGGCTGCACCTCACGTAAAATTTTTCATATTTTCTTAACTAGTTTTCCCCAAGACTGCATTTTTAAAACTGATTAACTTTCTCACCACTTTGTATTAATCAAAGGCATATATAACTGTGCTTCAGAACTGAGCAGCATGAGACAGACAATGCCTTAATTCTTGCCAAAGGCAAATAAAAGTTATGTCTTACTCCAGATAGTCTCCCAATAGTCAAATGTGGGCTACTTAAGGGATCGAAGATTGGAAGACGATACTCCAAGCAAATGGCAGCCAAAAGAAAGCAAGTAGGGCTACCCTCATATCAGACAAAAAGATCACAAGACAGAAAAGTTAACAAAAGACAAAAATGGACAATATATAATGAAAAAGGGACAATTCATAAGGAGATACAACTTACTAATATATATGCACCTGACGCAGGAACATCAAAATACGTAAAACAACTATTAACAGACCTATACAGAAAAAACGGCAGCAACACAGCAACAATAAGAGATTCCACCTACATCAACCAATAGATAATCTAGAGTCAATAAGGAAAGAGCAGGCTTAAGTGAAACATTAGACCTGATATGATAGATGTGTATCTATGTAGGAATGTAATACACATTCTTCTCAAGTGCACATGGAACTTTTCTCAAGGATAGACTGTATGCTGGGACACAAAACAAGTCTCAAGACTGATAACGATGGTAAGAATCTAGAAATCAACTAAGAGAAAGCTGGAAAAACCACAAAAACATGGAGAATGAACAACATGTCACTGAACAACTATTGAGCCAATGGAAAAAAATCAAAGGAGAAATAAAAGGACAAAGCCCAAAATCAGCAGAAGAAGGAAATAATAAAGATCAGAGCAGAAATGAATGAAATAGAGACTAAAAAGATGATAGAGAAGATCAGCAAAACTAAGAGCTAGTGCTTTGAATAGATAAATAAAATTGACAAACTTTTAGCTAGACTCACCTAAAACAGAAAGAAGGCTCTGACAAATAAAACAAAAGAGGATAAATAACAATGGGTACCACGGAAATACAAAGGCTTATAAGAGAATATTATGAATAGCTATATACCAACAAATAGGACAACCTAGAAGAAATGGACAAATTCTTAGAATCAGACTTTTCAAGACTAAATCATAAAAACATAGAGAATAAGAATAGACCAATCACTAGTACAGAGATTGAATCAAAAAGCTCAAAGTAATCAAAAAGCTCCCCAGAAAACAATACTTCAGAACCAGACAGCCTCACAAGTGAATTCTACTAAACATTCAAAGAAGATTTAATATCCACCCTTCTCAAAGTATTCGAAAAAATTGAAGAGGGAACATTTCCAAACTCATTTTATGGGGCCAACATCATCCTGATACCAAAACCAGACAAAGACAATATTAAAAAAAAAAAGAGAGAGAGAGAAAATTGGAGGCCAATATCTCTGATGAATATAGATGAAAAAATCCTCAACAAAATTATTAGCAAAACAAATCAAACAATACATAATAAGAAGGATCACACACCATGATCAAGTAGGACTTATTCCATGAATGCAAGAGTGGTTTAACACCCGCAAATCAGTTAATGTGACACACAACATTAGCAAAATGAAGAATAAAAACCATATGATCATCTCTGTAGATTCAGAAAAAGTACTTGACAAGATTCAACATCCATTTATGATAAAAATTCTCAATAAAGTGGATATGGAAAGAATGTGCTTCAACATGATAAAGGTCATACATATCAAACTCATTAACATCACACTTTGTGGTGAAAAGCTTGGTGAAAGTTATCCTTCTAAAATCAGGAACAAGACAAGGATGCCTGTTCTTACCACTCTTATTCAAAATAGTATTGGAAGTCCTAGCCAGAACAATTAGGCAAGAAAAGGACATAAAAGGCATCCAAATCAGAAAGGAAGAAGTAAAAATGTCACTAAAAACTTGTGGATGACATAATTTGACATATGGAAAACTCTAAAGATGCCACCAAAAAAACTACTAGACATAATAAATGAATACAGCAAAGTTGCAGGGCACAAAATCAACATACAAAAATCTGTTGCATTTCTACATGTTACCAATGAACCAGCAGAGAGAGAAATTAAAAAAACAATTCTATTTACAATCACAACAAAAAGAATAAAATGCCCAAGAATATATTTAACTAAGGAAGTGAAAGACCTGTACATTAAACCCTTAAGACATTGTTTTGTTTTGTAAGACATTGGTGACAGAAACTGAAGACATAAGTAAATGAAGGTATTTCATGCTCATAGATGGGAAAAATTAACATTTTAAAAATGTTGATATTGCCTAAAACAATCTACGGATTCAGTGCAATCCCTATCAAAATCCCAAGGACGTTTTTCACAGAAATAGAACAAAAAATTCTATAATTTGCATGGAACCATAAAAGGACCCCCCTCCCCCCACACAAAGCCAAAGCAATCCTGAGAAAAAAGAACAAAGCTGAAGGTACCACACTCTCTGATTTCAAACTATATTACAAAGTCATAGTAGTCAAAATAGCATGGTACTGGCAGAAAAATATACAAACAAATGGAAGAGAATAGAGAACCCAGAAATAAAATTAATTTACAATGAAAGAACAAAGAACATACACTGGAGAAAGAACAATTTCTTCAATAAATGGTGCTGGGAAAACTGGACAGTCACAGGCAAAAAAAATGAAACTTGACACACAAAATCAATTCAAAATGGATCAAAAACTTGAATGTAAGACCTGAAACCACAGAACTCCTAAAAGAAAATACAGATAGTTTGCTCTCTGACATTAATCTTAGCAACATCTTTCTAGATATGTCTCCTCAGGCAAACAAAAGCAAAAATAAACAAATGGCAAGTTAAAAAGCTTCTGCATGGCAAAGGAAATCATCAACAAAATGGAAAGACGATCTATGAAACAAGAGAAGGTTCCTGCAAATCATGTATACAATAAGGGGTTAATATCCAAAATATGTAAAGAACTCATATGCCTCAACAACAAAACAAACACTCCAATTAAACAATGGGGCACAAGAGGTGAACAGACATTTTCCAAAGAAGACATAAAGGCAACTGGTACATGAGAAGATGTTCAACATCATTCATTATTAGGGACTTGCAAGTGAAAACCACGATGTGGTGTCACCTCATCTCTGTTAGAATGGCTGTTATCATAAAGGCGAGAAATAGCAAGTGTTGGTGGTAAGGATGTGGAAGAAAGGGACCACTGGTGCGCTGTTGGTGGGAATGTAAATTGCCACAGCCACTCTGGAAATCAGTGTGGAGATTCCTCAAAAAAATTAACAATAGAACTACCACATGAACCAGCTCTCCCACTCTTGGGTTTTTAATCCATAGAATACAAAAATACTAACTTGCAGCATATTTACAATAGCCAAAATATGGAAGCAACCTAAGTGGCCATCAATGGATGAATGGATAAAGAAGATGTGGTCTATATGTATACAATGGAACAGTATTTTGCCATGTGTGACAACATGAATGGGCATTGATGGTATTACGCTAAGTGAAATAAATCAGAAGGAGAAAGACAATCTAATTCATGTGGAATATAAAAGACTGGGCTGCCAAGTCGCTTCAGTCGTGTCCGACTCTGTGCGACCCCATAGACGGCAGCCCACCAGGCTCCTCCGTCCCTGGGATTCTCCAGGCAAGAACACTGGAGTGGGTTGCCATTTCCTTCTCCAATATAAAAGACACCCCCTCCCAAAACACAGTAAATGAACACACCAAATAAAAACAAACACACAGAATCAGAGAACAGAGTAGTGGCTGCCAGAGCAGAAAGGGCTGGGGGGAGGGCACAGCAACTAAAGGCTATCGATTATATGATGATGGGGCAAGACTAAATTTTTGGTGGTCAGCACACTGTAGGGTATACAGAAGTAGAAATATAACGTTGTACACATGAAACTTATAGAATGTTATAAAGCTACGTTATCTCAATAAGAAATTCAGAAAAAGTTTTTAAAGTGTGCTTCTTAACACACCAAAAATAGCTTGAGAATCTCAAGTTGGAAATCAGCTTTCTGGATGATTTTTGAGGTCCTTTTCCACTCTGAGTGTCCTAGAACTCTCAATATCTCTTTGAGCATGCACACACACGTGTGCATAGACACACATAACAGACACAGGCATCGCCTCTCATGTTAAACCTAGGAGCTGCCCTTGATGCAAGAGGCACAACCTGTGGGACACTACTGCACCCAACACTGCTACAGAGATGCTCCTGCCCCAGGGCAGGTGTCCACAGTGTGAGCATCACAAACGTCTGACTGTTTAACACCTCGTTTTTTAATCAAGCGTGTGGGCAGCAAAATACAGTACACAAGCAGACAGAAAAACATACCTTAAACAAAATTACTTACAAATTTATTAAAATAGTCTCTTGAAGAAAAATAAAAGGCAACTATATTCGATGTCTGTTTGCAAACATGTCAACAGGAGACATGGCTAGGGTTCAGCAAGTACTAATTTCATTCTTAAATTTAAAGGTCTTTATCCCTTTATCTGTATGTCACTGGAACTAAATGCTTTCTACTTGGACAAAGGTACTATTACACAGAAATACAAAAAGATTTTATTTGTTTCATAGTAACTTTTCCTCCCACTGGAGTATCCTGGTCAAATGACTGCCACTACAGTCCCAGTTCTTCTACAGCTGCGCCAGCGAACCGACCTAAACCCTGCATTTCAGATACAGAGCCCTAGGGCCACAGAAGATGGGCTGTATTTTTCCCGTGCAAGATAGAGGCTCTTCTGGGTTGCGTGTGGGCAGGGGCTAAGGATTTCCACGGGGAAAAATGCCCTTTGCTGACCGAGGGCAATAGCCCCATTCCAGTCTCGGCAGGCAGGCTGGGCCACTACCAAGGAACTGCTGAGCATCTGAAGGGCCCATTCTTCACTGAGCATGAACACACACTTCAAAATACAGATGTGCTCTCAAAGTGCACTCGTGAGTTCATCTGGATCATCCACGTGCTAGAGAAGCCACGGCAATGGGCCAATCCTCTTGCTGGGGAGACCACCCCTGGTTCTGTTCTCAGGCTGCAGCCTCTCCATAAAGGCCCACCGCAGCTCATTATAGTTCTATGTGACGGTTAGTAAACCTAGGCGTTTCAGAGCCTCGATCACTGCCTAAGTGATTTCTGCACAAGGTAACTGAGAAACTTGTAGACAGGCCCTGAGGGACTAAAAGAGGCCAGCCCATGTGTAAGCTAGGACCTCTAAATGTGGCCAAATGGGTATCAGGTGCTCAACTATATCACTGAAGTAATTCTTTCACTGAAAGGGCAAACATAAGGGTGGTAGGAGGGCAGAAAGAATACAAAAAAATTAAGAGTGTGAGGAGTTAGAAATAAGTGTTCTTTCCTACGGCTGTCACTGTTAGGAAGGCCTTTGACTCTCAAACACAGCAAGCAGAGCATACCTGTTGAGTCAATAAAGTGGACTTGAGAGCCCACTCATCCCGTGAAAAGCTAGAGCATCACTAGTAAATCTCTCAATGAGGGGTCATGATGGGAATTTCTTTAAGGTATCTGGTAAATATGGTTCTAGGTTATAATTATTTGAGTCATTTCATATTGTGTACTAACAGTACATGAGATGCCAAGAATCATATGGATGTTTAAAGACAATATGGACTTCTTAAAGGGAAAGTTATTAATATAATGCTTCATAAAAACATCATATATTAAGCAGAACAATTCTTCACTTTAAGTAGTTCAAAATTGTGTAAATATATTAATATATACGTACACAGACAGACACAGATACACATTCACATGATGTCTTCCTATGACAGCTTCCTCCCTGACCAACTCCTGCAGGTTCTTGGATGACAACCTAGATAACAGCTATCACTCTCAAGGCCAACTTACCTTAAATAGATCTGCAACTATTCCATAATCTGCCACTTGAAAAATTGGAGCTTCTGGGTCTTTGTTGATAGCCACAATTGTCTGTGAAATAAAAGCAAAGAGTTTTTTAAGAAAACATACCACGTAGACTGATGGTTCTATTCTAACTTCCGTAACAACAAATTTGTATTCTTAAAAATGTCTACCAAATAAGATTAGTTTAATTTGTGCTGGTATTGTAAATTTAGAAGTTTCTGGGTAGGAACATAACAAAAAATTATCTCTCATCCCTACCACAGGCCAACTGCAATATTTAAAAAAGGTTTTATATCATTATTTTTTAAAAGTTCTTTTTTAACTTATGAAAAATGTTGTAGATAAGTGACAAATTGGAGAGGATTCTGGGAAGACGGCCAAGTAGGAAACACTGAGAAACTGTCTCCCCACCTACACAACAACTGAACTGGCAGAATCTTTCATGTAACCAGTTTGGAATTTTGGAATCTATTAAAGGTTTGCAACTTCCAGGGGAAGACTTGAATGGTAAACTGTAGCTCTTAGCAGAACAGTTGCTACTCATTCCTGGTGGCAGGCAGCTGTGTACATATTCCTGGAACAGCCTGCATACAGCTTATAGCAGTCAGAGTGGGTAAAAGAAACCTTGTCCTCTAAATATTGGGGATCTGTGCTTTGATCATAGCATGTTGCATCTGATCACAAAGGTGCAAACAAAGAGGGTGGCTATTGCTGTTGTACCTCAACCACTGTTTTCCCCCACCTGTCAAAGTTATTCCCAGGGGATTTAAAAGATTAGTGCTCTTCATTTTTCTCATTTTCCCTCTGTGGCATTTTCCCTCTGTGGTAGCCAGACATTAATGACTAGGACATTCAAAAGCAAATGCATATCAGAGGAAAACTACAAAGTGACCATACATGCCTAGGGAAAGGCACAGACTCTGAAAAGACTCCAGAAACCCATAAGTTTATATACCTCAGGTTAACACTTGGCACAGAGACAGTATACAACAATCAAAAAGAACAATAAACAAAAACAGTAACAAAAAAACCCCCAGCATACTCTGGGGAAATAGAAGAATCTACTATATTATTGATTTAAATGTCCAGTTTTCAACAAAATAAAAATCACAAGGCAAAAAAAAGAAAAAAGTATGGCCCACTCAAAGGAAAAAAATATAAACAGAAAGTGGCATATCTACTAGACAAAGACTTTAACATAATCATCTTAAAGATGTTTGAAAAAAAAACTAAAAGGAGATGAGGAGAAGGTCAAGAAAACAATGTGTGAATGCAATGGAAATAGTGATAAAGAGAAAATGCAAAAAGAAACCACAAAGAAATTCTGAAGGTGAGAAGTACAAAGTATGAATGAAAAATTCACTAGAGGGATCCAAAGGCAGATTCAATCAAGCAGGAGAATGAATCAGCAAATTGGAAGATAGGACAATGGAAATTTTCAAGCTTGAAGAACAGAAAGAAAAAAGATTTAAGAAAAGTGAACACAGCCTAAGGGACCTGTGGACCACCATTGGGAGGACCAAAATATCTTATGGTGGTCCCAGAAGGAGAAGACAGAGAAGAGGGCAGAGAGAATATTTAAAGAGATAATGACTGACAACTCCCCAAATTTGATTACAGACATGAATAGAAACATCCAAGAAATTCAACAAACTTCAAGTAAGATGAACTCAAAGAGACTCCACACTAAGATACATAATCAAAGTTTCAAAAGCTGAAGATAAAAAGAGAATCTTGAAAACAGAGAGAATTGATTTGCTACACACAAGGGATCCTCGAGACTATCAGCAGATTTTACATTACCAACTTTGGAAGCGAGAAGGCAGTGAGCTGATACATTCAAAGTGGTAAAAGAAAAAAACTGTCGACCAATAATCCTATATCCATCAGAACTGTTCCTATAGTGACTTTTGCAGAAACTGAAAAACTCATCCTAAAATTCATATGGACTCTCAAGAAACCTCAAGTGGGACTTATAGACCAATGAAACAGAAGAGGAAGACCAGAAATAAACCCTCACATATATGGTCAAATGATTTTTGACAAGGGTGTCAAGATCATACAATGGAGAAAAGATAGCCTTTTCAACAAATGGTATTGGGAAAACCAGGTATCTACATACAAATGAATGAAGTTGGCCTCTTACCTAACACCATTTACAAAAACTAACCCATAACAGATCAAAGATTTAAACATTAGACCTAAAGTTACAAAACACTCAGATGAAAAACATAGAGCAAAAGCTGCATGATGATGGTTTTGGCAATGATTTCTTGAATATGACATGAAAGGTATAGGCAACAACAAAAAAACAGACAAATTGAACTTCATGGAAATTAAAAAATTTTGTGGCTCTAAAGGCACTATATGGCACCCCACTCCAGTACTCTGGCCTGGAAAATCCCATGGATGGAGGAGCCTGGTAGGCTGCAGTCCATGGGGTCGCTAAGAGTCGGACACGACTGAGTGACTTCACTTTCACTTTTCACTTTCATGCACTGGAGAAGGAAATGGCAACCCACTCTAGTGTTCTTGCCTGGAGAATCCCAGGGACGGGGGAGCCTGGTGGGCTGCCGTCTATGGGGTCGCACAGTCGGACACAACTGAAGCGACTTAGCAGCAGCAAAGGCACTATCAACAGAGTAAAAAGGTAACCTAGAGAATGAGAGGAAATACTTACAAATCATATATCTGATAAAGAATTAATATATGGTATATATTTTTTAAAAACCTACTAAATTACTACTAAACTCAACAACAAAAAACCAAACTGTCCAATTCAAAAATTGGGCAAATGGCTTTAAAAGCCACTTCTCCAAAGAAGATATACGAATGGCCAGTAAGCACATGAAAAAATGCTCAACATCATTGATCACTGAGGAAATGCAAATCAAAACTACAATGAGATACCACCTCAGATCTAATAGGATGGCTACTGTCAAAAAAAAAAAAAAAAACCAACCATACTGGTGCTGAAAAGGGTGTGGAAAACTAAAACCCCTGTGCATTGTTGGTGGGAATGTAAAATGGTACAACTGCTGTGGAAAACATTATAGTAGTCCCTCAAAATATTAAAAATAGAATTACCATGTGATCCAGCAATTCCAATTCTGGATATATACCCAAAAGCACTGAAAACAGGGCCTTGAAAACATATTTGTATACCTGTGTTCATAGCAAAGTATTCACAAATGCTAAAACTTGGAAACAACTCAAGAGTCCATCAATAGATGAATGGATAAGCAAAATGTGGTGTGTATTTATACATACACACACACACATAATGGAATATTATTAGCCTAATGAGGAAGAAAATTCTGACATATGCTATAATGTGGATGAATCTTGAGGACACTATGCTAAGTGAAATAAACCAGTCACAAAAAGACAAATACCAAATGATGATTCCACTTAAAATGTACTTAGAATAGTCAAAATCATGGAAACAAAAGGTAGAATTGTAGTTGTCAGTATACGGACTATGAGGTGGGAGACTGGGAAAATACCATTTAATGTGTATAGAGTTTCAGTTTTAAAAGATGAAAAAGAGTTGTAGAGTTGGATAGTGATGATGGGTGCACAACATTATGAATGTATTTAATACCACTGTCAGTGTGTACATAGCTAATTTTACACTTAAAAATGATTAAGATGGTAAACTTTATGTTATGTATATTTTACCATGCAGAAGAATGTTTTAATGCAGTATACTAAAAATGTTGAATTTTCTGTATATAAATTAATAATCTGACTTAAACCAAACCAACCAAATATAACAGGAAATTTTTGTAGGTCATTGAAAAATTTTAGATATACTGAATAAAAACCACAGATAAAAAGTTCATTCATCCATTTTATATTTGGTGTGCTTTATTCAACAAGACAGAAGTCAACTTTGTCAAATCATGAGATGTATATTATTAGAGTCAATTCTCAGCTTATTTCACTTATAAAATGATCAGTAGTTTTCCACCTATTAACAATATGTATGTTTTAAACTTGTGACTATAAATGATAGATTTCAACTTTAAAAAGTAACAAAGCCATATCCTAATTCATAGGCTTTAAAGCTCAAACTATTTATTCTCTATATACTGCATTCCATTTAGCATTTTTAAATTACTATCCTGGGTCTACTGTGAGAATAGAAAAGTTAACTAGCTAGTTGGCCTATTAAGTAAAGATGAATATTTAAAACAAAAAAGTTTAAGTCCTTATGTATGCAGCAAATAAATGTAACAAAGTACTACATCTCCTACAAAAAACTACCACAAGCTCCTCTTAACTCCCACAAAATCTTTAAATGTAAAAGATTATAATGACAGATCAGTAACAGATTACAGAGAAACTGTCACTAAAAAACGTGTTATGTTTACACAATTATTCTAATAATAACAGATTTCTTTATATACTACAAATAGTTTGGTATTCCCCACAGATGCTTCTAACACCATTGCAATTAAAGTAAAATTAGACTTTTGACTCTAACATGGTGTTATTTTAATTAAAAAATGATAATTTTTGAATCTTTGGAAGTAAAATTAAGTACTTCCCTGCCTATTACTCCATCTCATGAAAACAGGCAGAACACCTTTTTCAAGTATTTTGATACAGTCTAACTTAAAATATAGTCTATATAATATATGTGTAAATTCCTCTAAAAGGGCCCCAAGGCCTGAATATTCCAGAATATCTGAAATTGGCACACACTGAAGTCCAGGTAACTACTGATCCAGAGAAACATGCCATATATATTAAAGTGTGGTCACAGACTATAATATAGCATGGTTTCAATATACACCTCAAATCTAGTCACAAGGACAAACATTTTGAATCATAGGCATTGATTTGCATCATGGTCTTTCTCTTCTGGGAATAAGTAGCCTGCTTCACAGCTACTAGCAGAGATTTATTTAATTAACGATGGTTAATGATTTCCTGGAGGCCACCTAGTCAAACATCTGACAGTTTAATCATCTGAAAGCTTTTTCATCCCACTATATAAAAGTTATTTTTAAAGAAAGAGCATGTAATTGTGGGCAAAGAACCACCATAGTATTTAAGAAAAAAGATTTCGGCCAGTTACAGAATTCTCAGATTACTGAAAGAATATTCTTGAAATATCAACTGTAAATAATTATGATAAAATCTTGTTTGTACTCTAGGGCTCTTTTAATATGTTCTTATAAATTCATACTCTTCTTCCTTATGGACATTTTAAAGCACAGACTGTATTCAACCATATTAATAGGTATACAGTTTATATGCAGAGCAGGCTCCAGGAGTTGGTGATGGATAGGGGAGCCTGGCGTGCTGCAGTCTATGGGGCTGCAAAGAGTCTGACACAACTGAGCGACTGAACTGAACTACCTGACTTAAACCAATCACTCTATCTATGGCTGTGTCAGGTCGGCTCATGGCTCAGGTTGTGGCACATGGGCTTCGTTGCCCTGCAGCATATGGGATCTTAGTTCCCTGACTAGGGCTCGAACCCACATCCGCTGCATTGGAAAGCAAATTCTTAACTACTGGACCGCCAGGGAAGTCCCAATCCTCCATTTTAGAACTTGGCCAAAATTACAATCTAAGACTGGTGTGTCTCCCACAAAAGAGAGTTATCACAGGGACTACGTCGTTTTCATTTAAGCAACTCCAGCATCTGTACAAAGTACATAGACTTAGTAAATATTTGTTGACTGGATGGACAGACAAATTATTGGCTCAAGTTTATTCTTACAGATTATTCCCCAACATGGGTCTCCTTAATTCAATTATTCCCTTTTTGCTTTGACATACACCATCTAGTCCATTTCTCCTCCAATCCAGCCCTGATGGCATGAACAAGAACTTTCACCAAGATCTTCTAGGCAGGCAGAGAGAGAAGCAAAATTCTAGATACGTCTGAACAGGCCCAGCTAAAAATATTATTGAAGGTTGCTGGTGTTTATTGTTTTTTTTTTCTTTCCCCTCTAATGCAGCAATAACATTTTCCCCATTGGCACTGCTGCTTTCAGAGCTCAGTGAAGAAACCTGCCATCCAACTGTGAAATCTGACTGGTTTTGGGCCAATTCATTTAGAGGTTACAAGGAGGTAGTGCATGCATCTTTTCAAGTTAGAAGTTAAACCTATTAAAAGTTTTATTACCTTTTCTATCAAACTTCCATCTGAATGAATAAAAGCAGGAGTGTCAGAGGCATCTCTGACTTCATGAAAGACTAAGTTCATAATTCAAACTGTGCATTGTTATGCATGAATTAATGTGTCATATTCTGAAATGTATGTTCACAGAGTCATCACACAGGACTTCTAGATAAGACTCCAAGTAGCAAGTTAAAATCAAGTGGCTCGTCTGTATGCTGCATTTTTGACAATTACTAAGGTTCTGAGATGCTCCAATCCAAAATGTGTCAGTCACGATTTAGTAATGACCCAAGAAGACGGGCCTTGCTGACGTATGACGGTGGGACCGTTAGGGGACTAGGGTGAAACATAGAACCAGGTATTGGTACATCATAAACTAGATAGTCAGAACCTCATCAAGTTGTTTTCACCCCCTATTTTCCATCCACAAATTGTCAGAGCTGAAAGAGATCTTCCAACACGTGCATTTGGCAGACAAAGAACTGAGGTAGAAACAAGACATGTCAGGTGGTAAGTCTGCAGGGGAGCTGGGATTCAGGTTCACATCTCTTTCCATGATACACACGGCCTCTCCCACCAATGGTGCATCTTCAGGCAGGGCACAGTGGTGTACATACCTTTCAATCCCTAGGTTTGTGTTAACGTGAACGGTTCCACTACACGCACTGTAACTACATGGAGGCATACCAGTGAAACCTAAATTTTAAAATGTGAACACTTTTCCTCTTAGTATCATCACTGTTGTGTAGTTACCTTGCTGTCTTTCATCCCAGCTAAATGCTGGATGGCTCCAGATATTCCTACAGCAATATAAAGTTCCTGAAACAAAAGAGACCATATCATTAATATGCATTCATATATTACACCTTCCAAAGTACTTGCTATAACCAACCCAAGTCTTATGTCAGAAATATTTTAAATAAAACAGATGCAAATATGTATTACTTAAATTATGCCTTCCTTCTTCTCTGATCTCCCTAACCCATAGCGCACACTTACCTCTGAATTCATAAAGTAGTGGTGGAACAATAATATTGGATAATAAGAGTTTTTGAGCATTAACTGTGTGTCGACCACCGTGCTAAGCATTTCACATCAACTGTTTCACTTAATCTCACAATTTGCTGTGAGGCCGTACTTTCTGTCTGTGCTACTCGTTTGGATACAGCTCTTCAACTCACCACCCTGCATGGAGCCATTAACAATATACACACATTTCATATTAACATATAAATACATATTAAAGTATACTTTGACTTAGCTATTTGCTTCTCATGGATATTTGTTGAAGTGGTAATCAAGAATGTATTTATTAAGCTTCACATTTAGAAAAACCAAATATACAAATCAGTCTCAAGGGTCACACACACACACACAATCTCCTTAATTAAAAAATAACAGGTTTCTCACAGGCACAGCATGAACCTTTGTATTTCTAACGCCTAATAAACGGGTCCCTGCACTGCAGCTTCCCAGCAAATGTGGATGGCAGTTGCACCTCTTCCTACCCCTCTGCTTCAACTCATTAGAAAGGGGATGACGACTGCTCTCTGTACTTTATCTAAAAATTAAAACTCACTATCATCATGGAAAACCGATTTAAGAAGTGCTTAATTAAAAATGCTTAGTTGCTCTGTCTACTAGGGATAATTAAAACCTCAGCTGAAAAGCTTTCCCCACACATAAACTGAACAAGCCCTGGCTTGGGTAGGGGGTGCCCCTTACCACGTAACCAGGCTGACACTACAGTTCTGTCACGGCTGACGGCACAGTCTCTCCTCAACATGAGCAATGTGGAAGGTACTGCAGGTGGCTCTGTCACACAGTTTTATTACAGGGCAAAGACTTCAAAGTCAATGACAATGTCAGGTGGTCCCACTCTGTCTTCTGCATGGCCCGTAATCTAATTCATGAGTGCTGGAGCTTTTCTTTAAAAAGCTCTTCAATAGTGGACCTTTCTAAAAAGGCTCCTCAGGATGCTCTAACAAACACAGAGTTGAGGACCAGTAAAACAGATGATCCTCAGCCCGTGAGCAGCTTGAAAACTGTAACTTGACCCAGCACATTGATAGCGTATCTCTAGGTCTTATCTTTAAAGGCATAAAGTGTCCACCGCTTCTAGAGCAGTAGGATACCCATAAGTACTCTGGAAAGGATACAACCTAGCCCCCAATGTGAGTTAATCATCTAAAAATCTACAGTGAGCTGGGTTTGCTTTTCAATTCAACCTGCTCATTAGTTAATCATCAAAAGCCTGAAAATAGGAAAGAGCACTTAGGCCTAAAGAGACTGTATCTTAGGGTGGGGAGTACACTACCGCAGAGAGCAAAATGTATGGGGTGAGGATAAAAAGCAATCCCATGATTTTATCCTAAACATAATCCAATGCATCAAGTATGACCATACACCTTTGGATAATACAGTAAGGCCTTGTTATTATACTCTTATCAGACAATGACACTTGTACGACTAATAAACAAGCACTACTATTTTGAAAAAGCACCAGTATTTTCCACTGAAGACTTTACAGGTAACTTCAATGGATAATTTTAACATCATTCAATTTATTCTGACCAGCATTTCTTTTAAGAGAGAACATTCATTAAATTATTAATCACAGTATACTTACTAAATCCTACGTTCAGGAAAACCAGGCCAAAAAGTTCTAATGTAAAGATTTTTAAAGTAAGTTATTTAGATAGACGCTGTCTCACTAACCACACTTCGAAGTATGTTCTCAAACCATATATTGGAAAGGATCAATAGTTCTATAAAGGGGTCTTTCTGACATACATGTCTACATTAAAATTCAGCAAGTCTTAAAAGCCTCTCCATTTGCATTATAAAATGCTAATAAAAATGCTGATTCACTCTGGCACTAAACATCAACATAAATATGATATAAATGAAATTTACATTAAACCTCCTGAGAAATAACTACCGCTGGCTTTAACCATAAATGTCAGTAAAGAAATAACAGATTCTGGGCCAAAGGAAACCAAAGGTGGTTCCAGGGTCATTCCCACCTTTCTAAAAAGCATAAAAAGGTAAATTTTGACCTGTTCCTGACCAACAAGAACTTATTTCACTATCGTGCAAACATGGTTCTCTGAATAAATAAAAAAAGCTTTGAAAAAACAGCCCTGAACGAGTCCTGAGATTTTGGCTGCTGTTCTGAGATCTGATGGCTCTCTAAGACAGGAAGAGAGGCTTGAGGCTTTTTTTCTTCTTTTTCAGAAAACATGTACAGGCAATTAGACTACAGTCATAGGATGCTTCCTCACGGTTCAGAAAGCATTTCTGTATTTCAATAATAATAATAATTAGTATGTGCAAAACCCTCCACAGATGCTAATTTATGGAGCACTTTAGACACTGCTTCACAACATAACAAGGCAATCCCTGCCCTGAGGCACTTTCTTTCTAAATCGGATGGTAAGTAAAAAAATCTGGAGCGAAAATGAGAGGTGATGTTGGAGGGGGGAACAGCAATTAAGGGTTCAAAAAGAGGTGGGATTAAAGAAAGGAACAGACAGAAAAGGAAGGAGGGGTAGTCCTGGAGATAAAGTTCTAGCAGCCTTCACAAAGGGAAAGAAACTTACAAGAGTAAGAAACTGGACGAAGGACAGCTGGTAGCAGTCTGGGTTAATCATCCTGCAATTCAAGGATGGAGAGGATGGGTGGGAAGTAAAGCCACAGGCTTGGTAAAGAAGGGGCAGCACCTACTTCAAGTTCTGGCAAAAGAAAGGACAAATCCCTCTTTCTTTGCCAAGACCTAAAAAAGACTACAGCTGTAGCCTCATCCAAAGAACTCAGGAGCAGATGTCTACACTAGAGTGTGCTCAGATGAACACAGGAATAGGGCTTGGAGACTGCTGCACCCAGTGTGGTTAACAGAGGTTTGCAAGAGGAGTATATCACTGCCATTTAGAAGTTTAGAACCTAGGCTCTGGAATCTCACTGCCTTATGCTAAAATAAATGCTGGCTCAGGCACCTAACAGACCTTTGACCGTGAGCCAATTATTTAATCTCTCTATGCCTCAGCTTGCTCATCTGAATAACTGGGATTGTAAGGCTTCAATCCTTAGCACAGAATCTGGTTTCCCAAGACACTGGTGTACCACTCAAGAACTGAGATTTATTCAAACACTGATTTTCTCAGCCCACTCAGTGACTAGTAGACTCCTGGGGTGGTCCCAGGGCTACCATATACAGCTGAGCAGGCTGTATACTGAACAACTCTGGAGGGAGGCATCATTCATATCATAGTCATTATAGATCTGCATTTTTATTACAATAATTTTCCAACAGATGGCAGTAAAGTAACTTGAGAAAGGAGTATTTTTTCCCTTATTCATACAGAAGAGTTGTATGGACTAGCAGAAGTACAGGACAGCAAGAATCCCCTGTGGTACACACTCAAGAAGCTCGCAGTCAAACAACACAGGTTAAGGTAAGATCCTAAAAATCCGGGTGTGACAGAGCTCTGGGCTCTTATGCAACCCCTTACTTTCTGTTCCTGCCAACAAGAAGCGGAATGGCCTTTAGAAGCAGGAAGCAGTTTGGAGGATGATGGTTCTCTGGAGTAATTTCTGTCCTTTGCCAAACAGGAGTCTACTTTTACAGCCTATCCCATCTGTTGCTGCTCCTCAGTCCTTCAAACAAAACACGCTTTTAGAAGAGGTTTTACTAGTCCGAGCATGATGACAAATCTGTATGTCTGAGAATTGAAAGACTGAAATGAAATCTTAACACTTTTACAGAAATCTAACCAACCTGGGGAATCAACATGGTCAGAGTATTCT
Source organism: Bubalus kerabau (assembly GCF_029407905.1). Lineage (NCBI taxonomy): Eukaryota > Metazoa > Chordata > Mammalia > Artiodactyla > Bovidae > Bubalus > Bubalus kerabau. The sequence goes on from NC_073642.1 coordinate 32,105,350, forward strand.
CTGATGCATGATTTGGGTTTTGGCTGCTTTCTTCTGAAAGTATTTGCTAACATCACTCTCCTGCTTCACTCAAATCTTGGGCAGGAAATCTGGAATTCCAAGAACATATATTTCTGAGTCCTGCTCTCCAGAAGATCCTGGTGCAGATGCTAAGGAGAAAAGTGTTTCTTACTTGCACGTTGTGATTTTTACCTAACATTATTAAATCCAAAAGAGATATATAATATAAAAATATTGTAAGCCACATACTTTAAAATTTTCTATTAGCCTCATTAAAGTGAAATGAAATAGGTGAAACCAATTTTAATAATATAATCTCAGTTAAATCTAGCCACATTTCAAGTGCCCAATATCGATATGTAACTTCATGGTTACCACCGTGCTAGACAGCCAAAGATCCAAGATAATTTAAGAACAAGCTAAAGAAGGGAATTCCCTGGAGGTCCAGTGATTAGGATCGTACTTCCACAGTCCAGAGACCAGATTCAATCCCTGGCCAGGGAACTAAGATCCCACAATCCGTGAGGTACTGACAAAACAAACAAACAAAAAACCAAAGTAAAGAAGAGCCTTCTTGTAAGCTCTATGAGGTACTGCAGAGCATGACAGTAAGACCTCAAGACAGAATGACATTAGCATCTTGTGTTAGCTTTGCTTTTATTGGCTCGGAACAAGATCATAAAAGGAAAGTCAGCAGAATGACAAGGCTGAAGATTAAATAAGGGAGCAGTCAATAGAGAAACACATAGATGACTCAAATCCACCAATTTTCAGGTATGGTAGACCATTATAAGGAAACCCAGATGAAAATGGCTGGTTTAAAACAGTAAATTTATACTCTGATTATCAAATTTTGTTCTCTAGTAAGATACTCTTTCTTAAAATTTTAGAAAAACCTGAAGACTCTACCCTGAAAGGCTCACACTTCTCAAAAAAGCATACGGGCACAACCTGGAGACTTTGCGCATTCCAGACTACTGCAATAAAGTGAGAAGTGCAATAAAACAAGTCACAAGAAGTTTTTGGTTTCCTAGTGTATATAAAAGTTATGTTTACACTACACTGTAGCCTATTAAGTGTGCAACAGCACTATATCTAAAGAAACAACATATCTACCTACATTTTTTAAATGTTATTTTTAAATTAAATGCCTGCAGCTAATACGATTGTTGGGATTATTAAGTAACACAATGCATGTGAAGTGCTCAAAATATGAGCCATTACTATTAATGCTATTCTTATTACTGAATGATCACTAAATCTTTAAACCAGAAGGCATTAGACAACCAACTGCCACATAAATCCCACTTTAAACTACTTGAGTAGTTTACTAATGTGATAGTAACTATCACTATCTTAAGAGAAGTTGCTATTTAACTTGATACAATTCTTCTACTAGCTGTAAAGTTTGAATTCAGCCCAACTTTCTAGACAGTGCTGGCTGGCCTAGAAAGTTGAGGTGAGTTTCTTCACAAAATTCTAACATAATCTTCATACAGGGATACATAGCCCAGAGACAGCTACCAAGACATATCAAATTTGTCATACAAAAAATAATATATCAAGTTGAAATTACATCTTTTTTCCTAGAATTGGAACAGTATTCTGCCTGCAGCAACTTCAGTACTGCTTAAACAAAGTAGAAATGAAAGATTTAAATGTTTATATAAAAATATGACTATGAGAAGAGTGGTTAAATCTGGAGCTTTCAGAGCAGAAAAACCAAGCCAGTATTTCTTCGCCTCTTTAAAAATCAGGTTTAAAATTCCTTTTCTACCAAGTCTCGCTTTCCAGATTGGGGAAGGAACATAAAAAGCTACATTTATTTGAAGATAAAAAGTTTAAAGACATCATATAAGTAGTTCTATTAAAAACTAGAATTCAGCAATCCTATGTATGTGCTTAAAAACAATACCGTAAGACTTAAAAACAATACCGTAAGACTGCCTCGGATGAAACAAATTTTACAGAATGGCACATGCTCTCTCAACATTGTTTACTCAGAAGACTACAGAGGCATAACCTTAAACAGCAACTGTTACAACAGCTAAAACACAACACACATTCCCAGGACAAATGCCAGGTTAGGAGTTAAATGTAATTCATCACAGGAAATAATGAATGTCTCTTTGAGAAGTAGATTAACCGAACTATATTTTCTAATTACTGCAAGTCTCTTGTGCTTTAATATTGCTATATTTCATCCTGCTACTCATTTAAAAGGCCAAACTATTTCTGTTTGCCAAATTGTTTTTAAGTCTCTTCTCTTTTTGGAAGAGGCTCCAAAATGCAAAGCACAACTGTGGCTCTTCTCTCAAACAGCTCTCTGCCTGTATTATGAAATTCTCAGACAGGTTTATGCCTCAACTGAGTTTCATAGAAATACAGAACTTTATGCATATTCCTGATATGAAGCTGAAGGTATGTCTCAACCATCAGATAATGCTCCTATACTAGGACTAACTCAGATTGTATCAGTATTTGAGATGGCATGTTAATCATCACAACTACATGAATTGTCTATAATATGCCAGTAACCATACTCTATATACATTATCTCACTTAACTATGACAATAACTCTAAGGGGTGGAAATTTTTCTCATTTTATAGAACAGGAAGCACAGGCTCAAGGAGGCTTGATGAGTCATTCAAAGTTACACACACCTAGTAAAAGGCAGGCTTCTAAACCTTTGAGTTTAAGTTCAGTACTTCCACTACCCCACAAATAACTCAATATCGTGACAGTGCTATTAATACCCTTTAACTGAAGTCACTAGTTTATTAAAACTCCAGTAAATATATTTATCATGGAGAAAAATCACTAAAACAAGATGAGATGAACAGCTAACATAAGGTTATATGTAAAAAAAAGTATCAATTTTAGCTAACATTAGTTTTCACCCCATGTTACTAGATGTATCAGTTGATAGCTTATTTCTGAGTTCCTCATCCTGAATTAGGACATAAGCTACAGCCTTTGATTTATCTAATGACCAGTTAGTTGCACATCAACTGAAACGCCTCTAATACAAATGTTTCACACAAATGCACTTGCTACAAGGCCATCAAGAAGACTGACTCATGGAAGAGGCGAGACTTGGAAACCATTTCTTGTTTGTTGATGTCTTTGATGTTTAGCTTATGTAACCTATACAGAAAACTAACACTTTGGATAAAAACTTTCACCTGGCTTTCGATGAAGTCAATATCTGGTTCCAATAACTTTAATGGAAAAGGTCTAGAAACAAAATCAGAAAACTCATTTAAAAGAAACCTCTGTAGGTTTCTCATATGAATGGCTCAATAGATGGACTTGGTGCTTAATTAGGCAGAGAATACATAGCTTGGGTTTTTTAGTCCAAGGTGTTTTAAAATCCTAAATTCATCCACAGATCAGAGTTCCTCTATATTCTTTTTACTGGCCCACCTTTCTCCCTAGAGAAGCCAATTAAATGTCATCTTCACGACCAGTCTAGTTATAATATGACCAAAGCAAGCAGTAATTTATACTTCTAGCATAGGTTTCATTGCGTTTGTGCACTCAGTCACGTCTAACTCTTTGGGACTCTGGACTATGGCCCATCAGGCACCTCTGTCCATGGGATTTTCCAGGCAAGAATGCTGCAGTGGGTTGCCATTTCCTCCTCCAGGGGATCTACCTGATCCAGGGATCAAACCTGTGTCTCCCACACTGGCAGGTAGATTCTTTACCACCGAGCCGCCTGGAAACCCCATATTGCTTCATTACGTACCTTATTATTTTTGTTTAAAGTATAAGTTTAGTAACCCAGTTCCTCAAATACAAAGTTAAAAGATTTTTTTTTAAAGGACAGTAACTAACTATATTGTGATTTAGAATTCAAAAGTTTAAATGTAAACCAAAAAAGGTGAAATTTCAGCTCTTGGTCTTTAAATACTGTTTTTAAATGTAGGTTTTGATTACATGATGCATAGAATCTGACATAAATTTTTCTTAGTAGAGTATTTTTACAATAAAATATAACTTTTAATACTTAACTATTTTGCATGTAAATGTTTAGCATTTAGGTAATTAGCTTCTATACTAAATGCACAGATTTTCTATTGCAGGAAGACTTTCTTCAAGGACACCTAGAATGGCAGAAAGCAGTCAAGTGTGTGTGTGTGTATGTGTGTGTGTATGTGTAGGCCATGCCCCACAGCTTGTGAGATTAGTTCCCCAACCAGAGATCGAACCTGTGCCCCCTGTAGCGGAAGTGCAGAGTACTCACCACTGGATGACCAGGGAATTCCTAGGTATAATATAAAATTACTCAGATGATTAAATTATACTGAAATATTTGGGTGTACAACATCAAATTACTTAGAAATATAATTAGTATATTATAAAGCTTTGCATTTTTAGCAATCAAATAAAAAGTTTAAGTATAAGATTTTTCATTAGTAAGGTTTAATCGATCTAACGGCTAAATTATGTATACTTATACGATTCATGGGGTCGCAAAGAGTCGGACACGACTGAGCGACTGATCTGATCTGATCTGATACAGAATTTTGTAAGAGTAAGGAAACTCTAAGGTTATCAATGCATTGTTGTTATTGTTCAGCCACTAGTTCATGTCCAACTCTTTATGACCCCATGGACTACAGCACGCCAGGCTTCCTTGTCCTTTGCCATCTCCCAGAGTTTCCTCAAATTCATGTCCAATGAGTTGGTGACGCCATCCAACCATTTCATCCTCTGTCGCCCCTTTCTCCTCCTGCCCTCAATCTTTCCTAGCATCGGGTTCTTTTCCAATGAGTCAGCTATTTGCATCAGATGGCCAAAGTACTGAAGCTTCAGCTTCAGCATCCGTCCTTCCAATGAATATTCAGGGATGATTTCCTTTAGGATTGACTGGTTTGATCTCCTTGCTGTCCAAGGGACTCTTAAGAGTCTTCTCCGGCACCACAATTCAATGCACAATATCTAATTCTATGCACAATATCTATGTCATCGATAAAAAAAATAGAGGCCTGAAAACCAAGCTGGCAATAGAACCTGACTTTAAAGTACTATTCTTTTCACTCAAGTTACTTCATTCCCAAAATGAAGGTCATTCCCAAAAAGAAGGTCATTGTTTGTGCATAGCCTTTCTTGATGATTACTTAATCTAAAACAATAAAGATAGTTTCTATGCCAAGAAGCTCATGAAAGCTACATAGTAACTAGAGAAAAACAGTTTGGAGGCTCTTCAAAAAGCTAAACAAAGACTTATCATGTGGTCCAGCAATCCCAGGCCTAACTTACTACCCAAAAGAATTTAAAGCAGGAACTTAACAGTTGCAGATAATTATATGCAAATGTTCAAAGCAGCATTATTCACAATAGCCAAAAGGTAAAAACGACCAAAGTATCTATCAACAGATAAACAAATAAACAAAATATTCATGGAATATTATTAAAATATTTTTCAGCCATAAAAAGGAATGACATTCTAACATATGCTACAATAAGGATTAAACCTGAAAATATGCTAAGACACTCACAAAAGGACAAATATTGTATACGATTCACTCTTAAAATATCCAGCATAGTGAACTCACAGAGACATAAAGTAGATTAGGGATTACCAGAGCCTGAGGTTGGAAGGAATGGAGAACTACGGCTTAATGGTTACAGAGTTTCTTTTTTGGGGTGATGAAAAATCTGGAGTATATACAGAGGTTATTGTTGTACAATATTCTGAATATAATTGATGTCTCTGAATTATACACTTAAATATGGTTGCAAATTTTATTAGATTTTTACCACAATAAAGTCATCAGGAAGTAATTTCCTTGACAGAATCCTTTATACAATTCTTCATCTTCAAAACACTTAATTCTAGAATCCTGTTTTAATAACTATCAGAATTATCCAGGCCAGAATACTGGAGTGGGTAGCCTTTTCCTTCTCCAGGGGATCTTCCCAACCCAGGGATCGAATCCAGGTCTCCCACATTGCTGGTGGATTCTTTACCAGCTGAGCCATCAGGAAAACCCATAAACAGTTCCAACATAACATTAAAAAATAACAATATGGGAAACCAGGTAAAAGACTTATGGGAATTCTCTGTACTATTTTTGCCATTTTTCTGTAAATCTAAAACTGTTCTGAAAAAAAGCAACTTGAGTTCTCTATGAATTCAGCCCAAATTACACAAAAACTCCTTGAACCACCTTTTAAAGGTCTAAGAATCTGAGCAGAGATAATAACGTAGAAAAGGGAAATGCTTATAAGAGAAGAGTAAATTTACTATTCATCCAACCTTACTAGAGACCATCTAAGTAACTTCACTTTAAGGAAACGGAAAACATTCCCCTGCCCCTAATACATTTCCCAAATTCCTTCTCAGACTAACTTTAGTTAATATTAATATATAAATATATTAAACTAAATTACTAAAATGTTCTTTTATACAAGATCTTAGTACTCATATCTTTGGCTCTAAAATAAACATGAGGATTGAATTACATATGCTAAATGATCAACTATCATTGAATAAACATTTCCTTCTAGTACAGTGTCTTATTTTCTCTGACATTAATGTGCATGATTATCTTATCTGAAGCGATACATGAGGAAAAACATTAGCTTTCATATGAAAGAACCAAAAATACAGTTAGAATAAGAATAGAAATTTAGAACAGTTTTATTCAAATTGCCACACCAAAATGGCTACAACAAAGATTTGCTGTCTACTCTTACTGATTTTCATACCAGCTGTTAAATTAGATTGATCATCTACAAGGCACGTCAATTTATATCAGTGGAATCTTTTATAAAAGTTCTAATACATACATAAAAAATTCAACAGACTCCCCAAAACTTAAAAAATTAATTTTATATACTAAATGGTAATGGATAAGAAAACTTGACTGGCACTGGCCCTCTTGAAATAAATATTTAGAGAAAACAGTCTAATAAAAATTAGTTAAGAAAATGAAGCAAAGACACAATTAGAACTCAAAGACACAATTACAACTAACTTTTAGCAAATAAGTTTTTAACTACTGCACAACCAAACTATCTATACATCCAAAGCACAGTTTGTTAGTTCTACAACTTCTCCTTTGTCACTTTAAGCTCCACTGTAAGAGCTTTGATCATCCAGGCCATGTAATTACCTTTAAGGAGCATGCTTAGGGTGTTTTCTGTACTACAGGTCCATACAGCATTTCTCTTTGTCCTCTTGGGAACAGAACATCAATTGCTTTCAGCTAAATGCACTCACATATGAATATTTTAGTACAATTTAATGCTTCTATACCAACCCCAAAGGAATAGAGCATCAATTTGTGAACACCATTTTCTTAGAGTTAAAAGCCAAGCTGGATAATGCAGTATGAAAGGGGTTGTCACTCTTTAGCTTTTTAGCAAGTCAGAAAAGCAGTCCATAAATTCAGTCCCAGCTGTGTACAAATAACTCCCATAAAGTTTGTTCGTACACAGACTTTTCAACATTAGTGAATTTTCTTCAAAAGAATTCAGAAAAAATTTCTTATCTTAGTAAATTCTCCCCAAAACTGCTTTATCGAGTAAGTATTCATCAAGTCAGAATTATAAATGAACCACTAATCTGTTAGTAAAATACCAAAATACAGAAAAAGTAATCTACTTCCACTAAGTGAAAAAACACACTTCTTTGGCAGGATGTAACAGAAACTCTTTGACTGCAGTATGTTTATACGTTTGAATGGTGAGGTAGGTAAAGTCATCAATGGGGCTTCTAAAAGGTAATCCAGAAAAAAAAAGTTAAATGGGAACTACTACCAACTATGTCAAGGCTAAAAAAGCCATATTTATTAAATTCTAGTCATAGCATAAATCTGACACTCTATTAAGCTCAACACGTTAATTAATGCCCTAATAAAATCCAATGAAATTATCAGATAACAGTTAAAGAATTCAATACCTGTTCATGATTTCAAAACAAAAAAACCTTTAACAAACTAGATTTATAATACTAAATCACGATTATAAATAGTGTATTAATTCACAGTACTCATACTATATGCCAGGCACAGTTTTAAGTGTTTGACACAGACTAATGCATTAAATCTTCAGAACTACCATACGAAGTACAGACTATTACCATTGCCATTACACAGCTGAAAAAACGGTGGTACAGAGAAGCTAAGTGATCTGTCCAAGGTCACACAGAAAGCAAGTGGTAACACTAAGAACTGAATTCAGGCAACCTGGCTGCAAAGTCTGGACTGCTGACCATTTTTAACCATGATATGACACAGTGTATTGTAGGAAACTGCTTTAGCAGCACTCCTAGTGGTGAAACACTGGAATTCCCTTGCAAATAAGAGACAGGGATGTTTGTCAATCAACATTCCAAATATGGAGCTTGACAAATTAATTCTAAACCTGTGGGAAATGACAGAGAGTCAAGAATAGCTGAGACAATTCTGGAGGAGAATGGGCGAGATGGGTATTGCCCAAGTAGGAAATTTTATTACAAAGCTCTAGGAGCAGTTTTGGTACAATGATAAACAACTGACAGACAAAACACAGAATCCAGAAAGAGACTTCTGCATATATGTAAACTTGATGTGTAAAAGGTCTGGAGCAGAAGAAAATGCGTAATGAATGATTAGCTACATGAGGAAAAATTAAATAGTTACTTCATACCAAACAAACACTTAAATCAAGTAGATTAACTGAGTGTGAAATATGAAAAGCAAAACTTTAATAAAACTTTTAAGAAAAAAAAATACAGGTTAATATTGTTAAGACTTTCTCTTAGCAGAGATCCTTTTAAATAAAACACCAAAAAAAGCATATATCAAAAAGGAAAAAACGTTCAACCACATTAAAATTAAAAGCTCCTGTTTATTAAAAAAAAAAAGATTCAGAAAATGAAGACAGTCATAACTGAGAAAAAATATATGTAACACACATAACCAACAAAAGATTAATATTCAGAATACATAAAAGAACTTCCAAAATTGTTAAGAAGATAGGCAAAAAATAGGCAAAAAAGATACAAACGAGAAATTCAGAGGGGGGAAAAAACCATGAATGAAAGATTCCTTACTTGTAATCAGGGAAAAGCAAATTTAAAAGCACAGTGAGATTTCATGCCCATTAGACTAGCAAAGCTTTTAAAAAATTGTAGTAAAATATACCTAACATAAAATTTACCATTTTAATCACTGGTAGGTGTTCTGTGGCGTTAAGTATGTTTGCCTTGCTGTGTAATCACCACCATTACCTATCTCTGGAACCATCATCTACCTCTACAACTGCAAAAGATGTTAAAAAAAAAACTGAAAATACCAAAATACAGCAAGGATGAGAATGAAGGTAAATTTTATAAGCTGTTGAGAAGTGTAAATAACCACTTTGGAAAACAGTATGTCAATATCTGGTAAAGCTAGACATTTACTGTATGTAATTAAGCAATTTCACTCTTATGCATACTTCTCTAGGGAAACACGAACATAAAAGGAAACATTTTTTAAGAATTTTCACAGCAACATTACTTGTCATAGCAAGAAATTATAGACCACCTAAATAAACATCCATTAATGGAAAAATGGTGGAAGTATGATATATTTATAAAATAGAATGCCATACATTAATGAAACACAAATGAAAACTGCTACCTTCTTTAAATGAATGAATCTCACAAACAAAATTGACTAAAAATAGAATAAAGAACACACAGCCAACAAAGCGGGTATAGACAGAATATACCTTTATCATAGGGCCTCCCTTGCGGCTCAGCTCATAAAGAATCTGCCTGCAATGAGGAAGACCTGGGTTTGATCCCTGGGTTGGGAAGATCCCCTAGAGAAGGGATAGGCAATCCACTCCAGTATTCCAGAATTCCATGGACTGTACAGTCCATGGGGTTACAAACAATCAGATACAACTGAGTGACTTTCACTTCACTTCACCTTTATAATAAAGGTTACATATGACAACCCCACAGGTAACATCATACTCAACAATGAAAAGTTGAAAGTTTTTCTTCTAAGATTAGGGACAAGACAAGGATGTACTCTCTCATCACTCTCATTTGACATAGTATTAAAAGTCCACACCAGAGCAATTAGGCAAGAAAAAGAAATAAAAGGCATCCAAAGGCATTCCTTGGAATGGAAGAAGGAAAACTGTCTCTAATTGCAGGCAACATGGTATTATATAGAGAAAACCGTAAAGATACCACCAAAAAATTGTTAGTACTAATAAGTGAATTCAGTGAAGTTGCAAGATACAAAATCAACATACAGAAACATTGTGTTTTTATACACTAACAACAAACTATCAGAAAGTAAAATTAAGAAAACTACCCCATTTACAATTGCATCAAAAAGAATAAAATACCTAGGGGTGTATTTAACATAAGGAGGTAAAAGACTTGTACATGGAAATCTATGACACTGATGAAAGAAAATGATGAAGATACAAATAAATGGAAAGATACTCTGTGCTCATGGATTAAAAGAATTAATATTGTTAAAACATCCATACTGCCCAAAGCAATGTACATATACAACGCAATTCCTAACAAAACTCCAACAGCATTTTTCACAGAAATAAAGCAAACAATCCTAAAATGTATATGGAATCAAAAAAGACCTTGAATAATTAAGGCTATCTTGAAAGATTAAAAAACCTGGAGGCACCATATCAGAAATACATAACAGAATTTAAAGAGGAGCTACCCCATGTCCAAGGTCAGGGGCGGCGGCCGAGAGGAGCTACCACAGGCCTGAGGTCAGGGAGGCGGCCGAGAGGAGCGCCCGAGGTCAGGGGAGGTGGCAGAGAGGAGCAACCCCACTTCCAGGGAGCTGCGGCTGCGCAGGAGCAGGAGGGCCGAGAGGAGCTACTCCATGTTCAAGGTCAGGAGGCGTGGCTGTGAGGAGATACCCCTTGTCCAAGGTAAGAAGCAGCAGCTGCACTTTGCTGGAGCAGCCGTGAAGAGATACCCCACGTCCAAGGTAAGAGAAACCCAAGTAAGAAGGTAGGTGTTGCGAGAGGGCATCAGAGGGCAGAAACACTGAAACCATAATCACAGAAAAATAGCCAATCTGATCACACAGACCACAGCTTTGTCTAACTCAATGAAAGTAAGCCATGCCATGTGGGGCCACCCAAGACAGATGGGTAATGTGGAGAGGTCTGAAAGAATGTGGTCCACTGGAGAAGGGAATGGCAAACCACTTCAGTATTCTTGCCTTGAGAACCCCGTGAACAGTATGAAAAGGCAAAATGATAGGATACTGAAAGGGAACTCCCCGGGTCGGTAGGGGCCCAATATGCTACTGGAGATTAGTAAAGAAATAACTCCAGAAAGAATGAAGGGATGGAGTCAAAGCAAAAACAATACCCAGTTGTGGATGTGACTGGTGATAGAAGTAAGGTCCAATGCTATAAAGACCAATACTGCATAGGAACCTGGAATGTCAGGTATATGAATCAAGGCGAATTGGAAATGGTCAAACGAGATGGCAAGAGTGAATGTAGACATTCTAGGAATCAGCGAACTAAAATGGACTGGAATGGGTGAATTTAACTCAGATGACCACTATATCTACTACTGTGGGCAGGAATCCCTCAGAAGAAATGGAATAGCATCATGGTCAACAGAAGAGTCCGAAATGCAGTACTTGGATACAATCTCAAAAACGACAGAATGATCTCTGTTAGTTTCCAAGGCAAACCATTCAATATCACAGTAATCCAAGCCTATGCCCCAACCAGTAATGCTGAAGAAGCTGAAGTTGAACGGTTCTATGAAGACCTACAAGACCTTTTAGAACTAACACCCAAAAAAGATGTCCTTTTCATTATAGGGGACTGGAATGCAAAAGTAGAAAGTCAAGAAACACCTGGAGTAACAGGCAAATTTGGCCTTGGAGTACAGAATGAAGCAGGGCAAAGGCTAATAGAGTTTTGCCAAGAGAACGCACTGGTCATAGCAAACACCCTCTTCCAACAACACAAGAGAAGACTCTACACATGGACATCACCAGATGGTCAACACTGAAATTAGACTGATTATATTCTTTGCAGCCAAAGATGGAGAAGCTCTATACAGTCAGCAAAAACAAGACCAGGAGCTGACTGTGGCTCAGATCATGAACTCCTTATTGCCAAATTCAGACTTAAATTGAAGAAAGTAGGGAAAACCACTAGACCATTCAGGTATGACCTAAATCAAATCCCTTATGATTATACAGTGGAAGTGAGAAATAGATTTAAGGGACTAGATCTGATAGATAGAGTGCCTGATGAACTATGGATGGAGGTTCATGACATTGTACAGGAGACAGGGATCAAGACCATCCCCATGGAGAACAAATGCAAAAAAGCAAAATGGTTGTCTGAGGAGGCCTTACAAATAGTTGTGAAAAGAAGAGAAGCGAAAAGCAAAGGAGAAAAGGAAAGATATAAGCATCTGAATGCAGAGTTCCAAAGAATAGCAAGAAGAGATAAGAAAGCCTTCCTCAGCGATCAATGCAAAGAAAGAGAGGAAAACAACAGAATGGGAAAGACTAGAGATCACTTCAAGAAAATCAGAGATACCAAGTGAACACTTCATGCAAAGAGGGGCTCGATAAAGGACAGAAATGGTACGGACCTAACAGAAGCAGTAGATATTAAGAGGAGGTAGCAAGAATACACAGAAGAACTGTACAAAAAAGATCTTCATGACCAAGATAATCACGATGGTGTGATCACTCACCTAGAGCCAGACATCCTGGAATGTGAAGTCAAGTGGGCCTTAGGAAGCATCACTACGAACAAAGATAGTGGAGGTGATGGAATTCCAGTTGAGCTATTTCAAATCCTGAAAGATGATGCTGTGAAAGTGCTGCACTCAATATGCTAGCAAATGTGGAAAACTCAGCAGTGGCCACAGGACTGGAAAAGGTCAGTTTTCATTCCAATCCCAAAGAAAGGCAATGCCAAAGAATGCTCAAACTACTGCATAATTTCACTCATCTCACACGCTAGTAAAGTAATGTTCAACATTCTCCAAGCCAGGCTTCAGCAATACGTGAACCATGAACTTCCAGATGTTCAAGCTGGTTTTAGAAAAGGCAGAGGAACCAGAGATCAAATTGCCAACATCCACTGGATCATGGAAAAAGCAAGACAGTTCCAGAAAAACATCTTTTCTGCTTTATTGACTATGCCAAAGCCTTTGACTGTGTAGATCACAATAAACTGTGGAAAATTCTGAAAGAGATGGGCATACCAGACCACCTGACCTGCCTCTTGAGAAACCTATATGCAGCTCAGGAAGCAACAGTTAGAACTGGACATGGAACAACAGACTGGTTCCAAATAGGAAAAGGAGTACGTCAAGGCTGTATATTGTCACCCTGCTTATTTAACTTCTACGCAGAGTACATCATGAGAAATGCTGGGCTGGAAGAAGCAGAAGCTGGAATCAAGATTGCCGGGAGAAATATCAATCACCTCAGATATGCAGATGACACCACCCTTATAGCAGAAAGTGAAGAGGAACTAAAAAGCCTCTTGATGAAAGTGAAAGAGGAGAGTGAAAAAGTTGGCTTAAGGCTCAACATTTAGAAAACGAAGATCATGGCATCCAGTCCCATCACTTCATGGGAAATAGATGGGGAAACAGTGGAAACAGTGTCAGACTTTATTTTTCTGGGCTCCAAAATCACTGCAGATGGTGACTGCAGCCATGAAATCAAAAGACGCTTACTCCTTGGAAGGAAAGTTATGACTAACCTAGATAGCATATTGAAAAGCAGAGATATTACTTTGCCAACAAAGGTCCGTCTTGATGCTATGGTTTTCTCGGTGGTCATGTATGGATGTGAGAGTTGGACTGTGAAGAAAGCTGAGTGCCGAAGAATTGATGCTTTTGAACTGTGGTGTTGGAGAAGATTCTTGAGAGTCCCTTGGACTGCAAGGAGATCCAACCAGTCCATCCTAAAGTAGATTAGTCCTGGGTGTTCTTTGGAAGGACTGATGCTGAAGATGAAACTCCAGTACTTTGACCACCTAATGCGAAGAGTTGACTCATTGGAAAAGACCCTGATGCTGGGAGGGATTGGGGGCAGGAGGAGAAGGGGACGACAGAGGATGAGATGGCTGGAGGGCATCACCGACTCAATGGACGTGAGTCGGAGTGAACTCCAGGAGTTGGTGATGGACAGGGAGGCCTGGAGTGCTGCAATTCATGGGGTCTCAAAGAGTCGGACACGACTGAGCAACTGAACTGAACTGAAGGTAACTATAGTCTAATAAAAATTAATAATTAATTAATAAAATAACTATTAATTTCAAATGAATAAACATTTAAAAAATTTCTCAAACGAATAAACATTTTAAAAATTCCTAAGTTTGTATCTCTAATACAATAAACATCACTGCCTATGAACCAAATAAACAAAAGCTCTTTGAGGGCCCTCAACAAATTTTAAAAGGAGTCCCAAGACAAAAAAGTTGAGAACCATTGTACTACACACATAATGAAACAGGAAAATGTGAAAGCTACAATCAAAGTTTATCAACCCTGAAATAACCAAGAATTTGGAATTAGCACACAAGAATTTAAAAACAGCTATTACAAGTATGGTCAAGGATGTAAAGAAAGATACCTATAATGTTTGAACAGATAAGAAACCTCAGCAGAGAAATGAAACTATAAAAAGAACCAAATGAAAATCTAGAACTAAAAAATAAAAAATAAGAAATTTCCTAGCTGGGTTTAATAGCATATCAGGAATTATAGAAGAGTCAGTAATCTTGAAGGTAAGTCGATGAAAATTATTCAGTCTGAAGAGCAGAGGGAAAAAAAGATGAAAAGGAATGAACAAAACTTAAATAATCTACAGAAAAATATAAAGATATCTAAAATATGAGCAACTGGAGTCCTAGAATAAAAGTAGAGGAAAAAAAGGTGGTTCAGTGTCCTATAAATGCTAAGTCAATAGGCCAAACCTGGACTGCCACCTGTTTCTGTATATACAGTTTTAATGGAATACAACTCATTAATTTATTTACAAGTCTATGGCTGCTCCTACTCTACAACAGAAGAGTTAAGTAGTTATGACAGACACTCTATGGCCAATAAAACCAAAAATACTTGCTGTGTGATTTACAGATAGCTTGTTCTCCCTCATGTAGATCTTTTATATCCTAACTGGATTTTTTGGTCTAGTACTCCATCAATTATTGGGAGAAGGTATAGTATCGAAACCTCCAACTAGGATAATAAATTTGTTTATTCCTCACTTTAGTTGTCAGAGTTTGCTTGATGTATTTTGAAGTTCTGTTATTGGATACTTACACATTCATGACTGTTCTGTCTTACTGATAAATTGATCCTTTCATCAATTTATGGCCCATCAATTTATGTTTGGCAGTACTCACTGTCTTGAAGTTCGCTTTACCTGATATTAATAAAGACAACTCAGATTCCTCATGTTTACTATGAGTATGGCATATCTTTTTCTATCTAAATGTAGTTCTCATAGGCAGCATACAGTTAAGTCTTGCTTTTTATACATCCAGCGATCTCTTGCTTTTTGACTGGAATATTGAGTTCATTTATACTTTTCTCTCACTGCTTTTAAGAGTTTCTTTTTATCAGTATTGAAGTGGATATACCTTATTTATGGGTTTTGAATATAATTATATCAACCATAAACACAGATGAAACAACTTTGCTTGTCTGCCAGAAAACAATTCTTGATTATGAGATTTCAGGTCTTCATTTTGTTTTCACTTAAAGTAATAAAAGGTGCTTGCTGATCATTAACTGGAGAAAGCCATAAAGTCAGTGAATCTGGAAACTAACATTTATGACACACAGAAGGCCAAGAGGCATAGGAAAAGATGCTCAACATCATTAATTATTAGGGAAATGCACATCGAAACTATAATGAGGTATCACCTCACACCAGTCAGAATGGCCATTGTGGAAATTAAAAATTCTACAAACAATAATGGTGGAGAGAGTATAAAGAAAAGGGCGCCCTCCTACACTATTGATGGGAATATACATTGGTACAGCCACTATACATTCTTTAAAAAACTAAAACTACATCTACCACATGATCCAGCAAGCCCACTCCTGAGCATATATCTGGAGGAAACCAATATTCTGAAAGATACAGGCATCCCAATGTTCACTGCAGCAGTATTTATAATAGTCAAGACATGGGAGCAACCTAATGTCCAACAACAGAGGAATGGATAAAGCAGATGTGGTACATATAAGGAATGGAATACTGCGTGCATGCTCAGTCACGTCCAATACTCTTGCAACCCCACAGATTGTAGCCCGCCAGGCCTCTATCCATGAAATTTTCCAGGCAAGAATACTGCAATGGGTTGGCATTTTCTACTTCAGGGAATCTTCCCAATCCAAGGACTGGACCCGTGTCTCCTGCATCTCTCACTGACCCACCTGGGAAGCCCTACAATGGAATATTACTCAGGTCATTAAAAGGAATGAAACAATACCATTTGCAGCAACATGGATAGATTATCATACTAAGCAAAGTAAGTCAGAAAGAGAAAGACAATTATCATGTGATATTTCTTATATGTGGAATCTGAAAAATCATACAAATGAACATATCTATGAAACAGAAATGGACTCATAGACATAGAGAACAGATTCGTGGTGCCAAGGGACAAGAGGTGAGGGAGGGAAAGATTGAGAGTCTGGGGTTAGCAGATGCAAACGATCATAGGATAGTCCTATTCTACAGCACAGGGAACTATATTCAACATCCCGTGATAATCTATGATGGAAAAGAATATGAAAGAGTAAAGTAAGGCAGACAGAGAAAGACAAATATCATAGGATATTATTTACATTCAGAATCTTAAAAAAAAAAAAAAAGTACAAACATACTTATTTATAAAACAGAAACAGACTCATGGACTTAAGAGAGCAAACTTATTGTTACCAGGGGGAGTGGGTGGTGGGGAGGGATAGATTAGAAGTGACACATACACACTGATATATTTAGAACAGATTACCCAGGGACCTACTGCATAGCACAGGGAACTCTGCTCAATACTCTGTAAGAACCTTAATAAGAAAAGACTTTGAAAAAGAAAAGCTTCAACAGGGAATGCGGCAGAGCGATCTGATGTTGGTTAAATTATGCACTCTTTCCAATTAATTGGCTCTCCCTCCAAAGCAAATGTACTAAAAATAAAATGACTTCTTTTTTGAAAAAAAAGATTTTTTCTTTTAATCATTCTTTAAGCAATCTGACTGTTACATGCCCTGTAGTTGCCTTCCTGTTTCCTTCTCTTGGTATGTTGAGCATCTGAGATCTGAGTTTTTCTCCTCCAATTACACACATAATAGACCTCCTAAAGTTGTCCCACAGTTCACCAAAGCTTTGTCCGTTTTTTCCTGTGTTTTCAAAATTTTCTGTTTCATTTGAGACATATCTCTGCTGCCATATTTTAAAGTATTCCTGCAGTGTCTAATGGCAGGATATACATTCTTGTCAGGTGCACAAGGTATATTCACCACAATACAGCATTTGTTAGGCCATAAAATAAGATTTAATGAATTTCAATACTGAAAAATTTATATCTTTAACATTTACATTTTAAAAAGCAAAATACAAAATTAATGAAGCAAAGTTCTACCTTAAGTGCAAGGTAAATCTAAAGTAAGCAGAAGGAAAGAAATTAAGAGCAAAAATCAATAAAAAGAAAACAATGAGAAAAATTAACAAAGTTAAGAATTGGTTCATTTTTGGTGTAGCTGCTCCGGAAAACAGTTCCTCAAAAGGTTAAACATAAAGTTATCATATGAACCAGCAAGTCTACTCCTGTGTATATATCCAAGAGAAATGAAAGCATATGTCCACACAAAAACCTGTATATGAATATTTCTATCTGGATTATTCATAACAGCCAAAAAGTAAACAACCCAAATTTCCATCAGATGATGAGTGGATACATAAAATGTGGTATATCCGGACAATGGAATTACTATATGGCAATAAAAAGGAATATTATAACATGAATAAATTAAAACATGCTATTTTTTTTTTAAAAAGCCATAAAAGACCATTTAGTCTATGATTCCCCTTACATAAATGTCCAGAATAGGTAAATCTATATAGACGAAAGAGCTTCCCTGGTGGCTCAGACGGGTAAAGAATCCGCCTGCAACGCAGGAGACCTACGTTCTATCCCTGAGTTGGGCAGATCCCCTGGAGAGGGAAATGGCAATCCACTCCAGTATTCTTGCCTGGGAAATCCCATGAACAGAGGAGCCTGGTGGGCTACAGTCCACAGAGTCACAAAGAGTCAAACACAACTGAGCAACTAACACTTTTACTTTCACAAAGACAGAAAGTAGACTGGTAATTGCCTAGGATTGGGGAGCTGAAAAGAAAAGACGAGTGCAGTTGTGCAGTTTCTTTTGGAGATGATGAAAATGTACTAGAACTGACAGGCGATGTTTATACAATTCTGTAAATAAACTAAAAGTCACTGAATTAAATAGTTAATTAGATAAACTGTATGGTAAATGAATTGTATGTCAATAAACTTGTTATTTTAGAAAGCTGAATCATTATAAATGTTTAATATTATAAATTCCTCGCTGGACTGATGTAGGAAAGGGAAACAAAAAAATAGAAGACACAAACTGCAAAATTTAGAAGGAGCTATCACACCAGATTTTACAAACAATGAAAGGAAACAGGGCAAGATTGTATAAACAACTTTATCCAATATATTTGATAACTTAAGAGAACTGAACCAATTCCTTTAAATACATCACTTAGCAAAACAGACTCAAAACAAAATAGAAAATCTGAATAGCCCTAAATCTATCAAAGTAATTGAGTTAACTGTCAAATGCTCCAACAAAGAAAACTCAAAGCTCAGATGGCTTCAGTGGTGAGTTCTATCAAACATTTAAGAAAGACACAAACACAAACCAATCTTACACAAACTCATTCAGAAAATACACCAGGAGAGAGTATCTTTCAACTCATTTCATGAAGGCAGCATAATGCCAATACCAAAATTGAACATAGATATTGGGGATGAGGAGGAAAATTACAGATTATTTTGATAAAGACAGACCCCAGACTCCTTAACAAAGCATCAGTCAATGAAAGCTGGCAATATATTAAAATTATATCATGATCATATCATGATCAAGTAGGATTTATCACAGCAACTCAAGGCGGTTTAACATTTAAAAACCAAGCAATGTATTACTATGAATACATAAGTCTGTGTATCTGCCTACACATACATACCTACACACACATACTTACACACACTCCCTAACTTTTTTCACTGAGGTGTCCTGAGAACAGCAATATCCAAACAGCAACAGGCACAAGTAATATTCAGATGTCAGTTTCATACTATTCTTCCACTAAAAGGAACCAGAACTCCCTGGAGAAAAGACTGATGCCAGGGCTGGGACAGCAAAGGTACAAAAAGCCTAGAACATCTTATTCTATCAGTATGATGGGAACATCTTAAGACACAGAAGCCCCCAGAAGGACTTCTCACTGGCCAAATGCGGAACAATTTATACATCAACAGAAATAATAACAACAGATTTTCACCCACTGAACATAATAGGGACAATAAGTCCTATTATAAATAAATATTCAATGTTCACTTATAAGAAAATAAATGTAAATGAATAAACTGAAAGTTTGAGAACTGGAATATTCACATCATTTCAAAGTTCCTCCTTATAAAAAATGTATTAATTACAAAGGGAAAAACAGCTTTACAGTGGAGAAGTCTGAGAAATATCACCTTAATCAAAAGTCAAAGTGAAAACCTAATAAAACACAATGAAACTGTGTACCACTTTATAGGAGGAAATATCACTTTTGGGATATTCCTGTCAAAGGTGCATATATATTCTAAATTGAATGGTGAGGAGACAAAAGATAAACCCAAAATAAGGGACATTCTACTCTACAAAATAGCTGTCCTATAATTTTCAAAAGTGTCAAGGTTATGAAAGTCAAAATAAGACAGGAACTGTTTGAGATGGAAGGACACATGACAACCATATGCAACATTTGATTACAAATTACAACCCTTTGCTAAAACATATAGGACATTATTGGGACAACTGGCAAAACCTGAACAGGGTCTGATGATCACATGGTATTAATGTACTGGTGCCAATGTCCTGATTTTAAAAGTTGTATTGTGGTTTTATAGGAGAATGTCCTACATATTTGGAAATGATGGAGAATCATCTCAGCAACTTACTCTCAAACAGTCCACAAAAATAAAGGTTTTTACTTTGTACTTGAAAGTTTTCTGTAAACTTGAAATCAGCTCAAAAAAGATTTAGAGTCTTAAAAGAAAAATATACACAAACATACACACAACTACACACAGACAAATAATACACACAGAGACAGACAGACACACACATACACTGAAGTCTAACTCAGAGTTAATGAGCCAGAATCTCCAGGGAATACAGGATTCATGTTAAAGAAAGTCTTCAAAGACTTTAATATGTTTTAAATTCCTTATGAAAAATTTTCAGTAATCCTACAGTCATGACAGTAATGTTGAAGAAAGCTGACTGCATGACATTTATCTACAAGGATGCCACAGGTTGTTCCCTGTCATTCTGCCATGCTACTTAAAAACAAGTGTATTGTTCCTGAAAAGTCAATGTAAATAAAAGCCTGTCTCCCACCATACTTTGCTGTAGAAGTATTATTGATTAGAAAGGTTGTGGGCTTCATCTTTGGTAAATAAATTCAAATCTAAAGATATTTATTCATGTAAACTAGGACAAACAAGATTTCCACCAAAAAATACCTATTTGCCATTCCTCATTAAACGTCAGGGAAGGTTCGAATTTACCTGCTCAATAGATGTTCTCACAGCCTGACAAATGCGGAATCACAAGCAAACAGGTCACATGGTTTTTCTAACTAGTTTAGATTCTGAGATCTTATCTGAGTTCAAATAAGCTGAATAACACAAAAAGCATTAACAACCATCAATAATTAGATCTTATAAAAATAAAAATTCCTGCTCTTCAAAAGAAAATGAATAAGGAAGCAATAAAAAGACAAAGAACCCAATTTTAAAACGGGCAAAAGATTGAACTCTCTTCAAAACAAACTTCAAAGACAAGACAAATTTTTTTTATTATTTTGAAATTTTAAATGAACATCTGATGAGATATGAGATTTTTTAATGGATATGACAATATCTTGTTTTGAAATACATTAAAAGTACATTTTGAAATATATTTAAAAACTCATTTTCCTCCACACAATAAAGATTTAAGCTGGCTAAGAATTCTACCCATTGAAAACTTGTATCATCTAAGAAACACGACAATCATTCAATATTGTTAGTAATTCAACTTTGAAACCAATATATTCCTAAGTTTTGAATAGTTTTAATTGAAGAATAATCTAATACGGATCAGAACGGAATCAGAATTCCTGAATTTACAGAATTCACTGAATTTCATGCAACTAGACATAATACAGAAATAAACTAGGTGTTCAGGAAGATGTTAGACGATAGGTGTCAATTCACAGCTCCTGATTTTGAGAGTCTGTGTTCATTAATATAGATTCATCGGTTTTATGGACAAATTTTATAATACATAGGCATTATGGTAAATAAATGCTAAGGTGAACTATATAATAAAATGATGCTTCTCTCAATTTCATATTTAGTGTTGTGACAAATTTGACAAAGTATTCTACTGCTTTAAAAACTCTGAAAAACACTGCTGGATTTAAGACCTGCTATACATTTTACTGAGGCCAAGAAATCCATAGGCCTGTGAGGACACATTCACCAGGATAAAGGCTAACTGCTTAGGTACACTGAATAGATCATCACTTCACTGAGATGATTGTTCCACAAATACATATAGTTCTTATCCCTACAGAATTTTGCATGGCATATTTTACTGCAATACTTACTGGTGCCACTATTTTTCCTGTCTGTCCAACTTGCAAGTCATTGGGAACAAAGCCAGCATCAACAGCAGCACGAGAAGCACCAACTAAGAAAAAAAACAGTTGTCATTTTTAAAGTTCTATTATTCAATTTGTTGGGGACATTCACTGACAATGGTTTTAAAAAAAATTTTTTTTTTACCCTCTCCAATCCTCTCCAGCAGATGCTGCTTTGTCTGCCAGCATCCTCATACCACTGGGGCCTCAAGGTGGTACTCCAGGCCCTCACTGCCACTCTCAAAAGGTTTTCCCTCCTTTCTCCTTAAAAGCCTTCCATTTTGAATCTCATGTCATCGGATAATGTCACTCGTATATTGCTTGTGTCATCTATTAACCAGCAGGTCAATTCCCTTCATTTCTCTAGGATTTTTAGCTTCTGGGTCTTTGTTACTCTCTCCAATACTAGTCTTATCTTAATTCTTGAAGACTTTGACATCCTGGCTCCTCAATTCTTTGAGCAATTCTCCATTCATCTTACCCTTCATGCTACCTCAGCCATACCCATGGTCATATCCTCAATCTGTCCATTACCAATACCATCAACAATCTCAATTTCCAAAATCTCTCTGTGACCTCCCTATTCCAGCTGATCCCTTTTAGTCCCTTACTCCAACAACCCTCTGACCCCACTGAGGGCTATAATTCTTTCCACTGTCCCTCTCTCCCCTTATGTTCTCTCTTCTTTCTTTACCCAGTTCAGTTTCTATTATCAATGACTCTAAGCACTCCTTTGCATATGCCTTCAATTTCCTTGCCCTCCTCTTATATCATCTTATTTCCAGATGGTGGAAAATCTCCATCTCTGGTTACTGACTAAACAATCTTTCTCCCCTTGGCATACCTGTCCTGTTCAGCATGACTGCAGAAAAATGCTAATGTTATTCTGCCATGTTAACTGTTTTGTACTTTAAATAAATAGGCCTTACTTCTCTCAGACTGTCCTATATTGTAATTTTGTATCTTTCCTCTCTCTTCAAACTTTCAATATTCTTTTAACATTCTGCTTCCAATTTCACTAAAAAACTGAAACCTGCTCCAACTAACAAGTTCACCCATCAATTTGCAGCTGTGTTCATATTCTCTCCCACCGACTCAAGAACATCACTCCAATAACTCTCATCTCATGTATGATTAACCTTTCCCTCTTAACTGGAGCATTCCCATCGGCATATAAAGCATGCTATTATCTTCTAATCTTTAAAAAGTTCCTCTGTTGGTCCTGCTCCCCCTCTAGCTACTGTCTATTTCTCTGCTCTACCATATGGTTAGAAGCCTCTAAAGAGTCGTTTGCATTCATTGTCTCCATTGCCAGGCCTCCCATTCTACTTCTAAAAACTTTTTAATTAAAATATGACACACATACAAGAAAAGCACACAAATCACAAATGAACTGAGCTCATGATCAGCTTTGACGGCTGATCATCAAGTGAATACAACCATGTAACTACTTTTAAACACTCCAATCAGGTTTTTGCCCCCACTACCACCATTACTAAAACTGTTCAAAGTCACCAATGATCTCTACGTGGCTGATCAATGAGGCACTTTTCAGTTCTCATCTTCCCTGACCTATGAGCAGCATTTGACACAGGTGATCACGCTTTCCTTTACTGAGACACTTCACTTAGATTCCAGAACATCACACTCTCTATCCTGGTTTTCCTGCCTTACTTTTCCATTTGTCTTTGGTCTTCATTCTCCTCTTCTCCCCTACCTGTTAATCTTACAGCATCTAGGGCTTAGCCCTAGGACTTCTTCTACATCTACACTCTTGGTGAATTCATCCAGTCTCACAGTTTCAAATACCATCTAAATGCAATTGATTCCCAAATTTCTATCTCCAGTCCAAACTTTCAAACTCCACATTCCTATCAGATCAGATCAGATCAGTCGCTCAGTCGTGTCCGACTCTTTGCGACCCCATGAATTGCAGCACACCAGGCCTCCCTGTCCATCACCAACTCCCGGAGTTCACCCAGACTCACGTCCATCGAGTCAGCGATGCCATCCAGCCATCTCATCCTCTATCGTCCCCTTCTCCTCCTGCCCCCAATCCCTCCCAGCATCAGAGTCGTTTCCAATGAGTCAACTCTTCGCATGAGGTGGCCAAAGTACTGGAGCTTCAGCTTCAGCATCATTCCTTCCAAAGAAATCCCAGGGCTGATCTCCTTCAGAATGGACTGGTTGGATCTCCTTGCAGTCCAAGGGACTCTCAAGAGTCTTCTCCAACACCACAGGTCAAAAGCATCAATTCTTCAGCGCTCAGCCTTCTTCACAGTCCAACTCTCACATCCATACATGACCACATTCCTATAGCAACTGCTTAACTGACAACTCTATTAGGGTGTCTGTTATTAGACATCTCAAAACTTAGTACAGTCATTCCTTGGTATCCACAAGGGATTAGTTTCAGAACCCTTCCAAGGACACTGAAATCCAAGGATGCTCAAATCCCTCATATAAAACGGAACTGTATTTGCATATAAGCTACGAACACCCTCCTGTACACAGGCATACCTCAGAGATATTGGTGGTTCAGTTTCAAACCACTACAATAAAGCAAGGTATGTGGCTTATTTTTTGGTTTCCCAGCGCATTCGTTGTTGTTTAGTCACTAAATCATGTCTGACTCTTTTTGCAACCCCATGGACTGCAGCCTGCCAGGCTCCTCTGTCCATGGGATTCTCCAGGCAAGAATACTGGAGTGGGCTGCCATTACCTCCTTCAGGGGATCTTCCTGACCCAGGGATCGAGCCCACATCTGTGTCTCCTGCATTGGCAGGCGGACTCTTCTACCACTGAGTCACCTGGGAAGCCCCTAACATACTATTTTATTATTTACTGATTTACTATGTTTACTGTCTGTGGTAAGCAGCAAAATGGCCCCTCCAAAGATATATTCACTTTCTAGTTCCCAGAACTTGTGAATATCGCCTGTGTGGCAGCAGATACAATATAAAGTTAAGGATCTTGGGAGAAGGCACATATCCTGGATCATCTAGGTGATTTTTAAATGTCATCACATATATCCGTGTTAAGAGGGATGCAGAGGGAGACATGATACAGATAAAGAGGAGAAGGTGATACGAAGACAGTGGCAGAACCTGGAGTGACGTGGCTGCAAGCCCAAGGCAGCCTCTGGTAACTGGAAACATATTCACTCCCCAGTAGGAGCATGGCTCTGCCAACACCTTGATTTCAACGTGCTTCTGGCCTCTAGAACTTTGAATCATTGTGCTCATTTTATTCATTGTTTTTTGCCTAGCTCCTAATATAGTGCCTGCCGTATAGCAGACACTCAATAAATATTTATTCAGTGAATGAATAAATGAAATATCCTCAGTCAAATACCATCATCTGATTATAAAGAGTCAAGATTACATCTTTATTCAGACAAAGCCATAACTATTTCTATGGGTACATATATTAGGTAATATAAAGCATAAAAGCCAGAAAGTTATACATGAAACTCTCAAAAGGGGGAGAACAAACTAGACATTAAGAATACACTCATTAATAGTTGTATAATTAAAAACTAAAATACTTTTAATGTTCTGATTTTTTTCAAAAACCATTATTCCATTCTTAATATACTTTTAATAACAAGATCCATCTTCCCCATAAATTTTTAAAATGTTAATTTCTATTTGTATGAGAGATTTACGTCGGACCAGCAATAAAGAGAAAAACAAGGGCATTCCTGAATCTGAAGTAGGCAATGAAATGGACATTTAATTTTTTTTAATGGAAAGAACTACTAAAATTTGGCAAATGGTAAGAGTATCATATAAATAATAATGAACAAGGACAACCTTTCCTCACTGAAGGCTACACCAATTACATGGAGATTAAGAACAACTGTTTCCGACAGAAAAGTTGAAAATGAGAGAGAGCAAAAAATCTGCAGCTTTGAGTGACTTATATACAAATGAAATAATGAAGAAAAAATATTTCCAATGAAATGGGAATATTTTTCTAGCAAGGAAAATAAACTTACCTGCAGCATGTAGTTGATCTGCCAGATCATACAATAACTTAAAGTTCTCTCCACTCTTCAAACCCCGACCTCATTTAAAAAGATGGAAAAAAAAAAAAAAAAAAGAATTAACCAAATATAAACTCCATTCTGTAAAAATTTTGAACTTCATATACATGAGTGAATCTTCATATTATACAACTGCCACCTTCTCTATAAAGCCTTTCCTAAGTTCTCCAATGATACTCTTGCACTTTTCCAATAAAGCATTCAACACTACTATAATTCTGTAATTAATAACTGGTTAACTACTAGTATAATTAGTCTTTAAAATCAGTCTTCCCCACTAGAACAAAAACTCTTTAAATACAAGATTCATACCTATATTGGTCACTCCTATATTTAGCAATACTTAACTGAACAAATGAAAGAAGACATTCCACTAGTCTTTAAACTCCTTAAGAGCAAGAATAATCTGTTTTTTTCCTCTTTATTTCTCCAGCACTTTGCAATGGGCCTGGCAGAGAACATATACCTAATAAACATTTATTGAAAAAATAAGTGAATAAACTAATCAGATATACCTTTCTGAAATATAAATTATTTCCTCTCAATGCCACTTGCAATAAGAGGTTGTTTGGAAGCTTAATTATTTCCTTTGATGTTTAGTTTGGAAAGATTTTTCGATCATAGCAGTCACTGTTTTAAAAAGTCAGCAGGCTATGAAATATGGGTCTTTTTGTTTGTTTCTTGGGGTTTTCTGTTTGTTTTGTTTTTAAATAAGAAGCATGGTATACAAAAAGAAGCAAGTCTTATGCAATATTAACAGTTTTCACATTAAATGTGAAAAAACTTCAAGTTATCCATAGAGACTTGGACTGCGCTGCAAGACTTTTAAAATAGAGCAAAGGGTCGCACAGCCTTGAGATTCCAGCCAGTCCTTTCTTTGCTTCAGAAGTTAACCATACTCTTCAGAATAACACAGGACTCGGTCAAAATGACAAAGATACCAAGTTGCAAAGCTATGGAGTTGAGATTTGTACCATGCTCCCCCTGGTGCCAATGAAACAGATTTGCAACAGAAGTCCAAACTATTAAACTCAAGATTTCATTTTCCTAATGGGACTAATACTCACAACTTAGTTCTTACATTTGAAAAAACACCTGTGCTCCATTAAAATTAAGTATTAATAAAAGCAAAGTATTTTAAGTTTACATCATTTTTTAAAATTACAATATTCGACTTACCACCAGACACCACCACTTTGGCACCTGTGAGCTCTGGTCGATCGCTTTTTGTTAATTTCTGGTCAAGCCATTCTGATATTCCCACTGGGGAAGTGCTTGATGCTGTGTATATTGATACATATAACAAAACAAACAGTATGAGTTCAAGTACTATAGTAAAAATAATTTTTTAAGAGAAATACACAAAGAATTAATCACAGGAAATTTAATTTTGTTAGTGTGATTTTTTTATTTTTTGCTACTAATTTCATTCTCTCTGATTTTCGGAAAGACTTAAAGGGACTGGATTCCAGCCTTCACCGTATTAGCTATATGACTTTTGAAAAGTCATTTAATTCTCTGAGTCTACCTATAAGACTGAAATAACCCTTTCTCTATGGGGTTTAATAAGATACTATATATATTAAAGTGTTAACACCTTCCATAAATTTACTATTATTACAGTCTTCCATTATATTGAAGCTCTTTTATAATAAACAATGAGAGAACAGTAAAGAATCCTTACATCAATATAACAAATTAATCTTAATGCACCCCACCCCTACCCCTTTGATATATACCAAACTATCATAGTACAAAAAAATAATATAAATATTTCTTACTTTTGGATAAACTTGGGAATATCATTTATTTAGATGGAGCTCTCAAACACCCTGCATTAGAGATTTAACTAGAAGCAATCTCTTATTCTAATATAATGTCTGAACCAAAAATAAGAAACTAAAACAAATACAAATGAACACTCACCCTTTTCTGAACTGGCACTACCTCCACTCGTTGCTGCAGCTTCAAAAGATGTTCCTCGGACAGAAAATACCTTCACTTTCTCATCACATTTCACTGTACATATAGCATTTCCTGAAATACACATTTATTTTTAAAAACAACCATGAAAGGCAAAAAAGTCCCCCAAGTATTCCTTTGAGGTTCAGAATTTACTTCACAAAGATAAGGAAAAAATAACTGTAGACCAGTTAGGTTTTTTCTACCTTTACTAAATATAGGGAAAGGACTATAACATTGAAGAAACATATCAGTGGCACTCTAGGTAACTTCGGATGTCTTTAAAAATAGAACAAGTGCTGACCTGCATGGAAGAAACAAACTGGAAAAGGCTGTCACACTAATCAGGTACATTCTTCCTAAAAGGAATATAAACAAAAGCTTTCTTCTCAAAAACAACATGATCAGTAACTTAACAACATGAGCTGCAATAACTTAATAAAGACAAAGCTACCATGCCTGCTAAGGGAAGAAATAAGTGAAAACACGGTAGGGCATAAGGGACGGCAAGTGTGACGCACCCAGATTTTTAAAGGATTTGAGACATTTCTTATGGATTAGCAATTACATTAAGAGTGACCTAAACTATGACCAAATACTTCCCTTTAAACACTACTAAAGATGAGAGGTTTGATTTGAGTTCAATCAGAAAGATCAAAGAGTTCATTGCCTTCTCCAGCCCCACCAGAGACCAGTGTGCTTAGCAAAAGATCAGTCAACTAAAAAGACACTGAACTGCATTTCTTAATGCAGACAGAAATGAAATAGAAGCAGCAAAGAAGACTGAAATTATTTTTAAAAAAACAGAAAGTTTTCTTTTTCAAGCGCCACTTACAAAATATACTGAAAAAGAAACCTAATTTTTATTGATCACTGGAAAAATCTCACTCTGTACATGAAATAACCAGGAAGGAAAAAAGTGTGTTTTAACTCTATCAGAGAGAATGTTCTATCACGGTCCAACAGCAATTCTAACACTAAGATCTAACACTAAGATTTTCTTCAGGAAGCTTTAGGATGATCCATGCTTCAAAATCCTATCTTTAAGATTAATTTCTGCTTTTAGAATTTTCAAAAATTTAACATACTGATTAACTGTTTTCCTTGGGTACTCACCTGCATAAATGGTTCTCACAAATGTGTCAGGTGATTTGATTGCAATGATGTCAGAAATAGGGGCAACATCAAGTTTGGCTGCTATTCTGGGCAAAAGGTTCTAAAAGCAAAATAAGTAGTGAGTTACACACATACATGCTGATGGATGGCTATAAAATATTAGCAATAACATTCTCTAAAAGCAAATTCTATAGAAACTTTATTTTGAATATTTTATATTTCACGTGCATCTTTAGAAACACGACAGCTTCAAGCACAACTTTTTGGATAGTCTTTGAACATAAGTAAGAGTTGATCATTACTCTAACTACATTAAGAGTTTTATGAGTTTATAGCAATAAACTACCTTAACTCAGCGCGTTCAATTATGAGATATGACATCTGCTTTAATGATCATTTACAAAGTGTGACAGTTATAGATTACTGAATCTAGATATGATAGAAAAATATTTAGAGTAGTAAAATTCTAAAATACTAAAAAAGAACATCTTTATATGTTTACTTAATGTACATGAAAGAAAAAAATCCAAATCAGACATGTTCACCTTTTTAAAAAGTGATGTTGCATTTAAAAAAATAAAAACTAACCAAAGTGTCCATCAATAGGGCATAGGTTTACAAATTATAGTAAATCCATATAATTTTAAAAATGAGAAAAGTAAAGTACAACCTTTCTCTCTCTCTCTATATATATATATACACACACGTATATGCTTTCTCTGCATATGCATACAACATCTCTGGAATAGACACATGTGGTGACTGTGCTCCCACTAGCAGGGATCACTGGGCAAGCCCCACTAACCCCAGGGCTTAGTTACTTCACCTCACAGTAAGAGGAAGAGAACCTCTGTGCTTTTATCTAAATTTCTTGGGCTCTAAAACAGAATCAGTTAGTGAAGAATGAATACACATACTTTCTAGATGCAAAGCTTCTCTTAGATGATGACATCATCTAAGTGTAATTTTAAAAGTGAAGTGTTGCTTTTATCACACGAATAGAAAGGGTAAATCCCCCGCTGCTTTCTACACAGAGCTTACTCTATGGCATCTCCTAAACTCAGTACATGAAACCAACTCTAGCAGGTGAATTTTCATTGTAACAGCACTCAAGTTCCTCTCCTCATTCCATCCCCAAATCCTCTCTGTTCCTCTAAGAATTCTCTCAGGACCGTCCTCTAATCACTCCTTTATTCTGCATCCTCTCACATGCATGTACAGTTATTGACACTAACATGTATTTTGTCTTAAAAGTTTTAATATACATATTATATAACCTTCAACTAAGTTTATAAGCACCCTGAGAGCAGAAGCTGTGTGTCTCCACTTCTCATCTCTCTGCTGCTGCTGCTGCTGCTAAGTCACTTCAGTCGTGTCCGACTCTGTGCGACCCCATAGACGGCAGCCCACCAGGCTCCCCCGTCCCTGGGATTCTCCAGGCAAGAACAGTGGAGTGGGTTGCCATTTCCTTCTCCAATGCATGAAAGTGAAAAGTGAAAGTGAAAGTGAAGTCGTGTCTGACTCTTCGCGACCCCATGGACTGCAGCCCACCAGGCTCCTCCGTCCATGGGATTTTCCAGGCAAGAGTACTAGAGTGGGGTGCCATTGCCTTCTCCTCTCATCTCTCTACCCTGTATCTAATAAGCAGTTCTATATAAATTGATGCCAACAAGTACTGAAAGCTGAAGTCAAATTTCCTCCTGCTACATCCTCCAACTGTAAAGATTTTCTAATATTCAGTCTATTGTTACCTATATTATATAGCAATTTCCTTTCAACCATAATAACAGAGCTACTGAAAAGTACCATAGCTTATAAATCCACAATCAGAAAAAAATTAAGATTTTATAGGAAATAAAGGGCTTGGGAAAATAATTAAAATGCCATTAAACATAGTTCTAACTTGGTAATAAGACATTTAGAAGATACCTGCTTTTAAAACAAACCAAATTTGTCAGCATTTAAAGCCTGCTTCAGTAAGTAACTCTTTCCTTGAGGCACCTTCTTTAACTGTTCAGGAAATACAACTGGAATATTATTACCTGGCTGAGCAGATTCTCACACAAATTTTACGGTATTCAGACTGTATTTCTTTCTAAAGTTTTACAGTTTTTTTTAATTCCTTGAAATTTAATACTTTCTGTACTTCTACTATTCCTTGTTTCACTTTAGCACATCTTGAAAACAAAATTTACCACAGCACTTCAAGGCACACGTCTCAATGTCCTGAAAGGATGGACAGTAAACAGATACCTCTCAACACTATCTAACAGGCTACACCACATGGTTTCAGGGAAGGCGAGGTAATAACTAACAGTGTTCTTTTGATGCACAAAAAGATGACAGTTTTAAAATTCTAGATTACCAGTATAAAGCTGTGGTATCTTAAAAAGACAATCGGTGAAGACCTATTACAGAGCAAATCGTTTAGCTTCACCTGATGGGCTCTTCCTCATTTCAAATCCACTCAGAAGCTGCAGCACCAGCTATAATACTGTTATGTGACCTTTGTTCTCAAAACACCCATATAGCAGTCAAAGCCAGAGTATAAAATCTAGGGAATCAGCTACAACAAACACCCTTTCTTGGCTTAACAATTTTCTTAGTGAACTGTCATCACAGAAACTAAAGACGCATGAAATTGTTTGAATCATCTAACCCCGAAACAAAACCCTCATAGATGGAATGGTCCCCAATGATCTTTTAGTCAGTGCTGATCTGCAACATCCCAAAATACAGTAGCTGGATGTCAAGCCTCTGACTTAACCGTTTCCAAGGAAAATGACAACTGCTACAGAGAAAACCCATTCCATCTTTTAATAGTTCTAACTGGTAGACTGTGGACATCAGCTGGCCAAACTGCATCATGGTACATATCAGAAAACAAATTTCAGGAAGGTAAATAACTCATGCAGACCACGACCCATCTCATAGCACATTCAGACATATCACAATGCATGTGATCAGATTACACTTCTCTCTACCCTAAGGATGTCTTCAACCACTACACAGCCCTTTCCAAATCTCTCAAATAGATAAACTTGGCCTTTCTAAATATCCACCAGTCACCAAAGCAAATCCATTTCTTATAATGGGTTACTAATTCAAATGGCGTTCAGACAGTTCCACATTGTTATTTAAGAAAAATACATTTAAAAATAGAGCTTTCCCCATGACAAAATCTGGAAGTGGCATTATAAAAAATTATGACAAAGTCTCAAAAGAACAAAGCTGTCTCTATGACCATAGCTGAAAGCCTGGAGATAGCATTTTAACAGAAATTATAGCAAAATCTTGAAAGAATAAATTTTATCAAAACTATTACATTAATTCTGAAAGCCAGAATTAGCTGACTAAACAAAGTCTGTTGTACGTTTTCAGTACCCTGAAATCTAACCCTTCCAACTAGTGACATCAGATTCCACATTCTCAATCTTCTCACCTTTCCAAAGGCAGATGCTCCAGCACAGATGTGTGTGTGATTAAACTGCTTCTGAGTTGCCAAAATCAATGGTGTCAGTTCCTCTGAGAATTAAACACATTTGATAAACACATTTCATAATATTTTCATATTCAGTTTTCAAGCATAATTTAGACATTAATTTTTTCCCACTGGAAAAGCTCACCTGGAAGGAGGCCTTTGTATGCGTCATGCTGAGCCACCAGAACTTTCGCTACACCTGCTACTTTGCAGAGATCTTGTGCCACCTATGAATAAAAGTTTTTAATTATCCATCTAACAGAAAAATACTAATAGAGCCACCATTACAGATTCAACAGAGTATAAAATATTAATGGCCACTGTAAAAACTGTTCTTATGAGAAAAAGGGCTTCTTAGGAATAAAAGAAAATTATTTAACAAAGAAAATCTTAAGCCAATTGATCTTACGGTCCACTGACCCTAAACAAAAATTCTTGCCTTGAAAAAAGTACAAATTGATAAACCAAAATCAACTTCGCTCTCCACTCAAATGTTATTGTATATCATGCTCTTCCCTTTTGCTCAATACAAATATTAAGTCCATCATTTTAGAAATGGTTAGGTTCTTTCACTCATAATAATGACACAGCCAATACATTTCAGACTTAAGGTTCCGAGAACTAAAGAGCAAGACTTAACCACTCTGGTATGCAAGCCACTGCACTTTATCTGACAATAATAATTTCTGCTGATATTAAAATCAGTGATTCTGGGCCATAGAGAAAACCATAGAGAACCTTAGAAAACTATAGAGAAAACAGTCCACTGTCAACCCCTGAGTTCCTGCCCATCCGCATGTATTTATCTATAATGAAGCAAAATATTTTCTATTTTAATTCCTCTTTTCTCTTGTTTAGAATCAGGATGGGGTTCTGGGAAAGCTCTTTGACCACTCAGATTTTCTGTATACAGAAAGCCATTAGAATTCCTTCTTTTAAATCTCTAAGTACAGCATGACCGGTTTCTGTTTTAGCAGAAACATGGCAATCATATTCTGGTCTACCACGCCTTCTGCCCTCCCTCAAAGGAGGGCGAGGTTCCAACAACATTCACTCAAGAAAGAAGGCCGTGCAAAAGCAACTCTTCTGAATCAGGTATTCACTGGCAGGGGATATTGTACTATCAAATCCATCTCTTATTTCAGGCACTACACAGAAAAGTTACTTGCTGTCTATGATATATCTTCCAAGTTATATTAGATTAATTAAAATCACAGTAAAAAAAATCAAATCCAGAACTTGTATATCTGAAAGTAGGGCAACCAAAAAGATAGTTTAGCTATCTTTTATAACTATGCAAGAGTCAACAGTTGTTAGCAGGATTTAGGTAAAGAAATCCACATAAGCACACACCTGCTTGAATACATTATTTTAAGATACCAATTTCATGTAAGAAATTGGCCAAAACAATACTAACTGAACCTGCATTATATCACATGCTCTGCATCAATGCCATGTAATAAAAAATAAATTAAATTGTCTAAAAAGTAACAAGCTCTCTTCTGGGTTTCTTCCCCTGAGCTCCAAGCCCCCAGCTACACAACTGGCAGATCCTGTATGGTGAGACAGGCAACTGGTGGCTCCAGGTGCATAAGCTTAATGACAGCACGATTTCAACTTCACTCAAGTCCAAAGGCACAGATTCTGCAAACCTCATTAGAGCTCCTTTCCAGGGGGTTAGTTTACAGAGCTGTCATTGTCTTATGTCAACAACCAAACAAAGAACATCTTCTAGTACCAGCTGTAGTTTTGGGAAAGTCCTTGCATTTGAATTCTTACACCAATTAAAAATTAACACCCATGATACTTTTTCCAGATTTACCACTTTCAGGAATTAAAAGCAATTAGCAAGTATATTCATCAATACTAAAAAGGGATTGGCTATTAACCTCTAAGGGGACTCAAATATTCTCTCTCTACTTGGTACCTGATGGCACGTGATGGTGCCAGTGGAACTAAATCAAGTATTCCACCTCATTTCAAAAGACAAAATGCCTAGTGAGCAAATCTTTTAGTTTCTTTTTCACACACAGTACTGGTTGTGAAACTGACCATTTAATGAGGTTTAGGACCCAGTTTGGGTTACAGTCCTCATTATAACTCTCGCCATCTTTCCCTGTCTCTTGATGGCAATTTTATTTGCTATGGTTGACCTTAAAGATTTCTCACCTTGTCACATTTGGTTCCAGCTACTAAACAGGACACTTCACCTCCAAGATGTTTGGCTGCAGTGATGGTATTTAATGTAATGGGTGCAAGGGTATCATCTGCATGCTCAGCTATCACCAGGGTACTCTGAAATCGTAGCAATGAGGTCTAAAAAGAGGAAAAAAAGGAAAACAATGTTGCAGTATAATTTTTTTTTTTTTGCCCTAATTGGTAAGCAGGTGTGCTTTAAAGAGAAGTGTATGCAATACTCAGTTCTATAAATGTATTTATAAATACTTGCTCAATAGCAAAACTGGGCTATTTTTATCTATCACTCTATTACTGATATTCCTGCCTAATAAAGTATTCTACTGTTAGAAAGAAATCTTTTTATTATTTCCAAACAACTTTCCCACGAATCTATGTTCAACAAGAAACTGATTTATGTATCTGAATTGAAAATCCTTAGAAGACATTCTCAAACTAGGTATCAACTACCAATTACATTCACTTGCAGTCAATACTACTAAAGAGCAGAGTATATCCAGGAATAATGATAATGTAATCAACTACTAAAGTTCTATTGCTTCAGGTAAAATGAATTTAATACCAAAATAACTGATAATGTAAATCTGTCTTTACAATACAACACTACAGCAATTCTGCTAACGTTTTAATTGTTTAAATATGCTTTCAAATTCAAAACAGCTTTGGGGCTGTATCCTGGAACCAGTTAAAATCCTTCCAGAGGTACTGTGGGCTATCGAGAAACTAACATGTAGTTCATGGTCATTTGAAATAATTTCAAACACCAGAAACACAAAGATGAACAAGAATGGTCCCTGCACTCAAAGTTTTCAAGGGAAATAAGACTTGTTCACACACAATTACAAGACAGAATAGTTTCCAATTAATGAAGACAGCCTAAATGTTGGCAGCTGCAGATCATAAGAGAATCAAGAGGAAGAATGGAAGGAAGTTTAGGTGTTCTGACATGTGAAAGGATAAGGAAGCACACCACAGGCCTGAGGAAAGGAGAAAATCTGAGAACTGTCCTTGTGGAAAATGGCAATGAGAAAAACAGGCAGTGATGATCACATGTCATGGTTCAGTGGTTTGAATTCAGCAATAATCTTCTGATCTGGTGTTGGAATGAAGAAAGCCTAATATAAAATGTACCTAGAGCTTGAATTTTATAAGAAGGTTATAAATGAAGGGAAGCCAGGCACAGGACTACAATGCTGGTCATGCAACTAAATCAACAGAATACATATTTTTTGTTTACTATATTGTACATATCCTGGTAGCTCAGATGGTAAAGAATATGCCTGCAATGCAGGAGACCTGGGTTCAATTCCTGGGTCCGGAAGATCCCCTGGAGAAGGGAATGGCAACCCACTCTGGTATTCTTGCCTGGAGAATTCCATGGACTATGGGATCATAAAGAGTTGGGCACTACTGAGCAACTAACATCTTCACTTTGATCTTTTAATTAATACTTAGGCATACCAGTTCAACTAGTTTGCATAGTCATTTAGGTTACCAGAAATTTTTTATGATTATAAACAGTGCAGAGATGACCCTTCTCATAGCTCTCTGCACTCTTCCTCAATAGATGAGATATCCTTTTAGTCCAGTAAGACTACAAGTTCAGATTGGAACTTGGCCAGGTTACTTCAGCTACTCTGCTTTCATAGATGACTAAATCAGATTCTGTACAACCTTCAACAAGATCGGGGCCCCTTTTCCCCTAAGCTTCCTACCTCTACAACTGCAACCCATTCCTTCTCCTCAGCCCTCTAAGCCTCCTTGATCCTTGATGAACCAATCCCAGAGCTGAGGGCCATAGATTCAGGGGTAGAAATGCTTCCAAAGCCACAGAATGAGGATGGGAAGAGGACACTGAAGAATTTGCCAGAGGACAGAACTGATACATTGTTTATTAGTGGGTGACATTTATCTTTTTCCTCCTTTTTTTGTTTACTCAAAGGGAGCAAGAAAGGGGGAGAAAAGGAGACTTCCGTTTTTGCTGAATCAAGTCTCTGTATAGATTTTATGTTTTTATAATTAAAAAAAAAAATCTCACAGGAGGTGAGAATTTTTATGGTTAAGGTTAGAAATCTTTATGCACATCTTAAGATTCACTTCTTATGACAAAATCCAGGAATGTTAGATCAAGAGATAGACACACTTTCAGAGATAGACACACTTTCAAGGCTTTTAACATTGATTGATGCAAAATGTTCTCCAGAAAAGTTGTAGCAATTCACAATTCCTGGGATGGCATGAAAATTCTTAGAAGGCAAACACCATGCCTGTTCATTTTTGTATCTCCATTGTCTAGAACAATGTTTTTTCTGATATACACCTGTAGAATTACATGGTACTTCTTTTTTAATCAGAGGAGCACACAGTAAAGAACTGTGTAATTAGAATCCAATGGCATAATTTATGATTCAAATCACATTTAACAAGAATTGCCAGTAACAAACTATTTATTACCAATATATATCAGACACCATATTTTTGATTATGCTTCACATATCGTTTACCATAAAATTTATGAGCTTTCATCGCCATTTAAAGAATAAATCCAGGATTTGGTGGCAGAAGGCCCATATTTGCTATAAATTATAGTTCTATAATAAGATAAATTGGGTAGTTTCCTAAGGAATTGTCAAGCTTTTCAGAACTTCCAAGGGAACACTGCATATTCTTCTTAAAAGGCTATTCAAAAAAATTTTAAAGAATAAACAACAACAAAAGAATATATAAGAAACTACTCGGTCCATCTATCTGACCAGTCTTGACTAAACACTACATATATCCTAAGACACTTCACATTACTTTACCAACTGACTCCTTTATAGTTTAATATTAAGTCTTCTTTTAATTCACTAAGGTTTCTTCTAATTCAATATTCTACCTTCTATTCTCACATACCACCTCAAGAGAAGCTGCAGAACCTAAACATGGTTATGTAGCTTAATTCAGCAATAATAGCTGTGTGTAGCCTGCAGCAGAAGAAATTGGTCTGTGGCCTTTAAAATGTTATTCCTTAAACCAGAGCTCAGTTTCTTCATCTTCAAATTGAGGGAGACAAAGTAAACTGAAGGGTTTCAAACTATACTCTATCCAGGAAGGCACCGCTGGAACCAGCACGTAGATAAAGTGAGCACCAGGCAGGCAGGGCTGCCAGAATGCTCCCTCACTTTGCTTTACCCAAATTAACCAAACTAATATTATTGAGCCCGCTGAAAAAGAAAGGAAAGCAAAAGTTGCTTAGTCGTGTCTGACTCTTTGCAACCCCATGGGCTACAGCCTGCCAGGCTCCTCTGTCCAAAGAATTCTCCAGGCAAGAATACCAGAGTGGGTAGCTGTTCCCTTCTCCAGGGGATCTTCCCAACCCAGGGATCAAAGCCCTCTACTAAGATTAAATTGTATTTAAAACTAAAAAATCGGATCTCTGAGCCTCCCCGCCCAGGCCCTGGTGCCCCTCTCCCTGAGCCATAGGCATATTGGTATTTTGTTTTTTAGGCACGCAGGGCTGAAAAGCACTGGTGGGGAACTGTTAAAAAAAAAAAACTCAAAAATCCTTTATTATGTGGTACTATTACTACCTTGAGTTTACATATGGAGGAACTGGAACTTAATGGCTACAAGCCCTAAGAAAAGAACCAGGTTAAAGTCCAGGTAGCTGGACTCAGATCTGAGGTTTGTAATTAACAGTTCTCAAAGCATTACCATTTTTAGCTGTTTTATATATGGGTCATTCCTGTAATACTTCACCTAGCAAATATTCTCCTGCTAAAAATAATAGAACTGGTCAAAAAGATGACTTCAAAGGCCTCTTTTCCAGTTCTAAAAATCCTACAACGCTAAAATCCTATTTTAAATACAAGTGGTGTAGAATATCACAAAAAGATTCAAAAAGTACAGGTCCCATTACTGAAAGGGTTTTTAAATGCAAGTTGTTTTATTACCTTGTGATCCACTGCATCTGTAGACTTTAGGGCCCTCTTTGTTTCTGAGGAAGAAAGAAGCCAAATCTTCAACATTTAAAGATAACTGTTGAAATATGCAATAAGGTAGCTGCTCAGAAAAGAATCTCAATCTCTTCAAAACACTGCTACTTAAATTAATTAATGCAGACTGGTGCCACCATCCATTTTCTCATCAATCTTTTTGTGTGTGCGTGTGTGTGGAAGAAGTTTATTGGGGAGCACTCTTGGCTCCCCATGAGGCATCAAGGAAATATAACCGGACAGCGGAAGCAGCTGAACTGCAATTCTGCAATGCAGCCACTAAAAAGCTCTCAGCTGATCTCACAAGGGAACGCTGGAACTAGGATGGCCCATCAAACTTGCCCAGAATTGAAGCAAGGGGGCTACAGGCTTTAGATGTGCTTTTATTTGGGGCTTTTTTTTTTTTTTTTTTGAATAATCAAACTAATATGACTAATGCACTTTTATTTCTGTTTCAAATTCAATCCTGGAAATAATACCATGTTTAAAAGGCAAGATATGTATCATATAAGAGAGCTCCCTGGTGGTTCAGCGGTTAAGATTCAGGGGGTGCAGACTGGATCCCTGGTCAGGGGACTAAGATCCCACATGCCTTGAGGCCAAAAAACATAACATAAAACAGAAACAGTATTGTAACAAATTCAATAAAGACTTTAAAATACTTTTAAAATTTTCTTTAAAAAAAAAAAAAGAGCACATACAGTACGTACTAAATTAAAACAAAGGTAAACAGGTGAGTTAAGACAGACAAAACTCAAAAATGAAGTGACCTTGTTACCTAAAGAAAATCCTTTACCCTTACTATTACTTCATTACCCACTAACAATAGTTGTAGTTCACCTTAGTTCACAAAGTAATTTCACAGGTTTCTCCAGCTCCCTAACTAGATTAATTCTCTCCCCCAATACATATTCCCCAAAGACCCTATACACCTTTCATGACCACTCTTAAGATAATGTGTTCAATGTCTGTCTTCCCCAGTCTGTTTGCAAGGCACTGGGCAGGGACTAGGTCTGTCTCAGGAGAAGGCAATGGCGACCCACTCCAGTACTCTTGCCTGGAGAATCCCATGGATGGAGGAGCCTGGTAGGCTGTGGTCCATGGGGTCTCAATGAGTCGGACACAACTGAACAACTTCACTTTCACTTTTCACTTTCATGCATTGGAGAAGGAAATGGCAACCCACTCCAGTGTTCTTGCCTGGAGAATCCCAGGGACGGGGGAGCCTTGTGGGCTGCCGTCTATGGGGTCACACAGAGTCCGACATAACTGAAGCGACTTAGCAGCAGCAGCATGTCTGTCTCACTCTCCATTGTGAACTCAGTATGTATCTTTGAGTTTGATACATAGTGGACATTCTGTGAATGTTTAGTAACTAAGAAGTTTCCTCCAGAATGATCAAAAACTAAAAAGCAACCATTTTTCTGCCATTGATAATTATCTAAGTACTTTAATATGTGTGTCTACCAAGAACAGTACACAAACGTGCTAAATCACTAGAGATAACCTATCATGCTTTTTTTTTAAACGGATTTTTGGCTGTGCTGGGTCTTCACTGCTGTGTGCATGCTTTCTCTAGCTGTGGGGAGAAGGGGAAACTTTGTTGCAGTGTGCAGGCTTCTCATTGTCCTGGCTTCTCTCCTGTAGCATGGGCTCTAGAGCACACAGGCTCAGCTGCCCTATGGCATACCGGATCCTCCCAGACCAGGGACCAAACCAGTGTCCCTTGCACTGGCAGGCGGATTCTTAGCCACTGAACCACCAGGGAAGTCTTCCCACTCCATCATATTTTTAGGGAACTTATCTGAACTTACTGACTAGACTTAGTTCCAAGTAGTAAAGTGAACTTTTCTTTTACATACCAGCTGTATACCCTTATTAAGCTGACTGGCCTTTATGAGACAGTATCCTTCAAGGATAGGGCTTAAAGAGGTTATCACCTCCCCACCCTTTCAAGGCTAGACTTCTTGAGAACAAAGTCCTTACACACAAACTCTGCTGCCTCACCTCACTCCTTCTGAACCTTTACTCACAGCAAACTGGCTTTCACTTCCACTCAACATTGAATCCAATCTCTTCAAAGTCACCATCAACCTTGGATAGCTAAAGTTCAATGAGCACACTTTCGTCCTCTTATTCAGCCTTAACAGTTTTTGATCCTGCTTGTTTTTCTGTTCTTTCAGGAGCAACCAAGGATCACTGTTGCTGATAAAAAGTCATGTACAACTCTTTTGCAACCCCATGGACTCTAACCCGCCAGGCTCCTCTCTCCATGGGATTATCCCATCAAGAATGCTGGAGTGGGTTGCCATTTCCTTCTCCAGGGAATTTTCCCGACCCAGGGATCGAATTCACGTCTCCCGCATTGCGGCCAGATTCTTTACTGTTGAGCCTGGGAAGCCCCTTTAACTGTATGTTCTTGTAGTGAACTACAACAGGAGTTGGAAGAAAAAGAGTTGGGACCCTAACTCCCTACTTTACCCTTACAAACCTACTCAAAACATAAAGTAGTAAGAATAAACATAATCTACCTCCCCCACCACCTTTGAAAACTAAATGGGGTTATGGTAAATAGGCAGAGGTCTTTTTGTTTAACTCAAAAATTAAAAAGCAGGTACTAACTATAAAATCTTTCAACTTCTACTGAAAAAGACAAATAATATATAATTAGTTACCCATCCCTATTTTAATGTAACTTTTGTAATTTAAACATGTATATTACATTTCTGAACTTTAAATTACTTTAACCTCTTTAGTAATAAAATACGGTAGCTTTTAATCATGACTAGAAATGTCATATGCCATTGACTATATTATTAAAAACACAGTCAATTTACTTCTCTTTAAAAACAGACAAGACGCTTAAAGTAGACACGTCGGCAGCAGCATAATTTTATTTAATTCACCTCATGCAATAAATCTTTCAGTACCACATCAAAGTTGGCTTTCTCTCTTCCTTCAAAAGAAATTAAAATCTGCATGTGAATTACAGAGTTCAATCTCATTCATCAATGATAAACCATGGACTCTGAAAAATGTCATGTTCCTTCATGCCAGTTTCATAGCTTCTGAATCATAATAGATATGCCTTCCTGTCTGGGAATGAATACAGTAATAGGCAGATTCAAATAACCTTGAAAGTGTTGCTGTACTCTCTGTGTAAAATATCTCTTTGGTATCTTGAAAGTATAAGTCATTCAGTCATGTCTAACTCTTTGCGACCCCTATGGACTGTAGCTCACCAGGCTCCTCTGTCCATGGAGTTTCCCAGACAAGAATATTGAAGCAGGTAGCCATTCCTTTCTCCAGGGGAATCTTTCCGACCCAGGGATGGAACCCAGATCCACATTGTGGGCAGATTCTTTACCAAATGAGCCTCCAGGGCAGTCCCTTTGGTATCTTACTAGTCGACAAATCAATCTTAAATGCAAATGAATAAAATAATACTAATAATTCAGATTAATATTCTTGCAAGAACATTAACTACCTATTTTCCTCTTAGTGTGGTCCTCAGCTCTTTGTTTTGGATAGAAAACACTTTCATTAACAAGTAACACTGAGGAGCCCTCTCCAAAGATGAAGGACTTTGCTCAAGGCCACAGATAAGCCAAAATGGAAACGTAACTTAGATACCAAATGTGAGTCATTTAACTTACATTCTAACAGCTTAAGGTATCTCTTTTCTTTTTTCACTGACTGTGATGAAAAACAAATATAAAATTTACCATCTCAGCCAATTTTAAATATATAGTTTAGTAGTGTTAGCTATCAGAGAAGGCAATGGCACCCCACTCCAGTACTCTTGCCTGGGAAATCCCATGGACAGAGGAGCCTGGTGGGCTCCAGACCATGGGGTCACTAAGAGTCCGGCACGACTGAGCGACTTCACTTTCACTCTTCACTTTCATGCACTGGAGAAGGAAATGGCAACCCACTCCAGTATTCTTGCCTGGAGAATCCCAGGGACAAAGGAGCCTAGTGGGCTGCCATCTATGGGGTCGCACAGAGTCGGACACGACTGAAGTGACTTAGCAGCAGCAGCAGCAGTGTTAGCTATATTCACCTTGTCATGTTAACATCTTAATCTTTTAAATCTTTTAGTAGATTAATCTATTGTTAAAAATATGACTTTGTAGAAATGTATCTTTCTAAATTTATTCAGTTAACTACAGAAAAATTTTTTTTAATTTCTAGAGTACGGAGTCAGATAAGCCATTTTGACTTTAGAGTATCATAAGTGTAAGTAAACAGGCCAGATTGAAGGGACTTGCACTTCAGAAATCTGGCACAACTTGACCACCAAAACATTTAA
Source organism: Bubalus kerabau (assembly GCF_029407905.1). Taxonomy (NCBI): domain Eukaryota; kingdom Metazoa; phylum Chordata; class Mammalia; order Artiodactyla; family Bovidae; genus Bubalus; species Bubalus kerabau. Next base: position 32,148,421 of record NC_073642.1, read on the forward strand.
CAGTAGTAATGGATTATGGGAAATACATGGGGAAACAGTGGAAACAGTGTCAGACTTTATTTTTGGGGGCTCCAAAATCACTGCAGATGGTGATTGTAGCCATGAAATTAAAAGACGCTTACCCCTTGGAAGGAAAGTTATGACCAACCTAGATAGCATATTGAAAAGCAGAGACATTACTTTGCCAACAAAGGTTCATCTAGTCAAGGCTATGGTTTTTCCTGTGGTCATGTATGGATGTGAGAGTTGGACTGTGAAGAAGGCTGAGCGCCGAAGAATTGATGCTTTTGAACTGTGGTGTTGGAGAAGACTCTTGAGAGTCCCTTGGACTGCAAGGAGATCCAACCAGTCCATTCTAAAGGAGATCAGTCCTGGGTGTTCTTTGGAAGGAATGATGCTAAAGCTGAAACTCCAGTACTTTGGCCACCTCATGCAAAGAGTTGACTCATTGGAAAAGACTCTGATGTTGGGAGGGATTGAGGGCAGGAGGAGAGGGAGACGAGAGAGGATGAGATGGCTGGATGGCATCACCGATTCGATGGACGTGAGTCTGAGTGAACTCCGGGAGTTGGTGATGGACAGGGAGGCCTGGCGTGCTGCGATTCATGGGGTTGCAAAGAGTCGGACACAACTGAGCAACTGAACTGAACGGATTATAACTTACTGAATGAAGCACGGTTTCTTGAGTTCATAAATAATAATACAAGGCTAACAAATGTAGAAGGAACGATGGAATTAGAAAAATCACCATTTTACATCACAGTAATCATTTCTCAGGCAAGAAGCATCACCAGATAAGACTAGTGAGTGAAAGGCTGATGAGAAACAGAAGAGTTATAGTCTCAATGTATATCCACATAAATTAGTTAAAAATCACAAAGGGAGGAGTAGTAATTTGACAGTGGAGAAACCTGCTGAATAACATTTTAGCCAAGTAATTAATACCACCAACAATGGAATAAACCAACATTATGAGCCTCCCAGTATGATCCACTGAGAACACAATACCACTTCTGTAAAACTCCTGCCAAAAATACATAACCTAAAACTAACCAGAGGAAACACTGGACAAATGTAAATGGGGGACAGTCAACAAAATAGAAGGCCTGGCGCCTTCAAAAATGCCATTGTCATCAAAGCCAAAGAAAGGCTGAGGAGCTTTCTAACAAAGACTGAAGACACATGAGAACTAAACTGCAAGGCCTGATTCTGGACTATCCTAGACCAGAGTAAGAAATATGCTACAGAAGCAAACTGGTACATACAGAAATGAATAAACCCCAAGGTCCTACTGCTGAGCATCAGGGAACTATAGTTAATATCCTAAGATAAACCATAATGGAAAAGAATATAAAAAAGAATGTATATATATGTATAACTGAATCACTTTGCTATACAGCAGAAATTAACACTGTAAATCAATTATACTTCAATTTAAAAAACAATACAAAAAAAATACTGCTACAAATGATTAACAAGACAACTGGTAATACATGAATAATATCTGTAGACCAGATAATGCATAGTATTGTATCATTGTTAAACTTGCTGATTTTGCCAATTATACTGTGCCAAAGAATTGATGCTTTTGAACTGTGGTGTTGGAGAAGACTCTTTTGAGAATCCTCTGAACAGCAAGGAGATCCAACCAGTCCATCCTAAAGGAGATCAGTCCTGAATATTCATTGGAAGGACTGATGTTGAAGCTGAAACTCCAATACTTTGGCCACCTGATGTGAAGAACTGACTCACTGGAAAAGACCCTGATGCTGGGAAAGATTGAAGGCATGAGGAGAAGGGGACGACAGAGGATGAGATGGTTGAATGGCATCACCAACATGAGTTTGAATATACTCCCGGAGTTGATGATGGACAGGGAGGCCTGGTGTGTTGCAGTCCATAGGGTTGCAAAGAGTCGGACACCACTGAGCAACTTAACTGAAAGGTGTATACTCCTTGTTCATAGAAAATACACTAAAAGTTTTAGGAGTAAAGGGCATGTCTGCAATATAATCTCAAATGGTTCAGAAAAATAACAGGATGTATATATGAAAAGAAATAAAGCCAATGTGCCAAACTGTTAACAGCTGGTGAAATTCAGCAAAGGGTTTTGAGATTTCTTTGTGCTGTTCTTGAAACTTTTCTGAAATTCCTAAATTTTTAAAGCTAAATATGTATGTGTATTTATGTCTTCATTCTAGAAGTGTTCCCACTATATTCCTGCTGCTGCTGCTGCTAAGTCACTTCAGTCGTATCCGACTCTGTGTGACCCCATAGATGGCAGCCACCAGGCTCCCCCATCCCTGGGATTCTCCAGGCAAGAACACTGGAGTGGGTTGCCATTTCCTTCTCCAATGCAGGAAACTGAAAAGTGAAAGTGAAGTCTCTCAGTCGTGTCCGACTCCTCGCAACCCCATGGACTGCAGCCCACCAGGCTCCTCCATCCATGGGATTTTCCAGGCAAGAGTACTGGACTGGGTGCCATTGCCTTCCCCGCCCGCTATTTTCCTATATCCTTGAAATTCAAATCTCTCAGATGTTTCCAGTGACTTTGGAGGAGTTACTTTACTTAGCATGACTTCAAATTCTGAAAATAAGTTGTAAAGGTCAAAGTCTTTGGCAAACCACAGTAAAATTTGGAAATACTGTCCATATATATTGGCAAACTGTGTTTATAGTGATTACTTAAGTTAGTCGTTCCACTTTTTTGTCTGTTGAAGTGAAGTTGCTCAGTCATGTCCAACTCTTTGTAACCCTGTGGACTGTAGCCCGCCAGCTCCGTCCATGGGATCCTCCAGGCAAGAATACTGGAGTGGGTTGCCATTTCCTTCTCCAGGGGATCTTACTGATCCAGGGATAGAACCCAGGTCTCCTGCATTGCAGGCAGACTCCTTACCATCTGAACTACCAGGGAAATCAAATAACTGAGTCAATAACTATAAAATAACTAAGTCTCAAATGCCCCCTCCACAACTCTTTCTCTTAGGCCAGACTTCTAACCTGTCCACAAAACTACCTTCTCATTACTGTATACAATAAGAGTGTCACTTTGATACCTGGAACTTTTTCCAAATCGATGCCTTTAACTTGTTTATGTCTGGATCCGCTGAGGAAAATATCTGGGAGAAAGACTGAAGGCTGACCTGAAGGATATGGGTTTGAACTCTGTGTGTATGAGGAGGAGGAGGAATGGAGGGTTGGTGGGTTGTTTTTTTTTTTTTTTTTTAATGAAACAAAGAATACACAAGAAAAGGACCTACAGATATCTAGAAAGATTGCTAACTATGTGTCAAGGAGAAAGTCCCAGCAGGAAAAAAGAAAATATGCGTGCACAAGAAAAACTGTAGAAAAAGTACAAAATGACAGGAAAGTTTCTGACCCAAGTTTAGCAATCTTGTCACTTAACCTAAGTGTAAATTAGAAAACCTTCAGAATCTACAGTATAAATTGTTACTTGACTTGTAACTGGTCAGTCTCCAAATACTAGTGTCCCATAGCGTTAGACAAAAACATATTTTCTATCAGTCTTTCTCATAATAGAAAAATGTGGTAAACTCATGAGTTGTAACTAATAAAAGCATCAAAAACTTAGCGCTACCAATAGTTCCCCCAGATACTTAACCAACAATCTGCTGGATTAAAAAAAGCAAATTGGCCAAAGTTGTCAGTACAATCACCTAAACTCACCACTGTCCCATTTACCAGAGAGCAGACCAAGTTTCCAAAACCACATCGCCCCTCGCCCCCGGTACTTGACAGTGAGTGGATTCGAGCAGCCATAATGCGCCCAGGGAAAATGTTTAATTCTTTCAGAAACGACACCTTCGAAGCTGAACTCAAGTTTTTTATTTTTTACAAGAAGGCATCCCAGCGGCGACATTTTCCTCCCTCGGGTAAAGATTCCCCGGGGACGCAGATGCTCGCTCTCCGCCAAAGGTGGAAAACCTGGCGGCCCAGCAGTGCAAAGAGGAAAGCTGGAGGGCTGGAGAAGGGCTGCGAAGAGGACGCGAAGGGGCAGCGGGAGTTAGGTTCGGTACTTTGAGCTCTGACCTCGACCCCCAGCTGGCGACCCGGAAGGAAGCAAGGGCAAGCCCCCAAAACTTTGAACCCGAGCCCCAGTTCAAGCTGGGCCGGCCAGCGCGAGGGCCAGCTAGGTCTGGAGATGGCGGTGACCTTCGCCCAGACCTTCACAGGAACAGCAGATTAAGGCCGGGCCGTCACCGGGCTCAGCCCTCCCCGCCCGGACTTACCGCCCGCCGGAGCTGCCCAGGAGCCGCGGCTCGGAACATAGTGCCTGCACCGATTCGCCTCACGGCAGCCGAGAACAGACCGAACTGCAAACGCTCCGCGAGGCACCGTTACGCTCGCGAGACGCGGGAACGAGAGCAGGCGCCCCAGGAGAGCCGAGACAGCGCGAGCTTAAGGTTTCTGCCCGCCGATTGGGCGGTCGCGCAACCAATGGGAAGGGCGGAAAGTTAGGGGCTGGACTTGGGAGTGGGACAAAAGTGGAGCTGCGTTAGATAAGGAAAGGCAGGGGCAAAGCAGAGGAAGAGCGGGTGACGGTAGCTCAGACTGCCTGCCGGTCCCAGTGTGCAGTGTCCAGTTACACCAGATTTATTACGTCACTGTCCTGGCTTCCTAGTCCTCTCGACTAAGTCCCCCGCTCAAGCTCTAATTATTCGTCTGCCTGTTCATTTGTTTACAGGTATCATGCTAAGACCTGCAATATGCTAAACACATTTTTCAGGTCAGGGCAATATAATAAAAGGATGCATGAAAGGTTGACTTCACCAGACTCTGAAGGAAAACGTATCATTACTATTACGGAAGGAATGATTCCTGGAATTGGTGATGTTTGAGCTGGGTTCTAGAAGGGGAACAAACAGGGAGCCCAAACGAGGAAGGAACAGGACAGGAAGATCCCAGAACAAGGGGCAGGCTGCTGTGTGCTGCCTATAGAAGGAGGCAGATTGGGAAATGTCTTGAATTGGGGTGTAACATGCGGCCCCACCCAAGCCCTCTTCTATCCCTACTCAGTCCCAACCACACTTTGGCTTCAGTGCCCATGACTGCTAAATCTCTCCTGACCTTTGGATCCACTTGGCTACTGGGCAGCTCCTCAGAATGTTTCTCAACACCTCAGACCCACACATTCACAACTGACTGGGCATTCCCATCCAGACTTCATTCTCTGCCTGTATTCTGTTTCTCGGGCAAAGCTTTCCATCTCCACCCAACGGCTCAAGCCAGAACCTGAGGGTCACACTTGACTTGTTCCTTCCTTCATTTTCTATCCTATCAGTTACTAAATTCTAGAGATTCCACTCCCCAAACACTCCCAAATCCACCCAGGACTCTTCTACCCCTGTCTGTGTTTACACTGCTTCAGTTGCTTCTTTACTGTTCTCCCTGTTTCCAGGCTTCTCCACCCTTCAATCCATCTCACACGGCAACCAAAGGGCTTTTCAAAGGGATAAACCAGTGATGGATTCCCCTGCTGAATACACTTCAGTGGCTCCCCATTGCTTTTAAAATAAAATGCAACCCCCTTAATGTGAGGTATAAGCCTTATGTGAGCTAATCCCTTCTTCTTTTACCCCCTTTCCATCTTGCATGGCCATACAGAACTTCCTTCAAATCCTCCAATACCCTATTCCCTTCACCTCCCTACTCTCTTCCTCCTTCTCCCCTTTATTCCTTCAACTGTTTAATATTAATACCTATTCATTCTTGATATTTCAACTTGGACTTTCCTCTCTCCCCCCATCCCCCACCACCACCACAAGTAACTCTGAATTAAATCTCTCTTCCATGTGCCCCTATTTTCACCTATACTACTTCCCCTGTATATGGAGTCAGTTGTCACATGGGTTGTAACAGCCTGGTTACCTGTCTGTCTCGCCCATCTGTCTGTAAGACCTGTAAAGGCAGAGTCTGTCCTGCTTGTTTTTATTAGTGTGTCTTCACACCTTGCACACAGCCTGTCTTATAGGAGGTATTCAATCACTAGTTGTTGGATGAATCAGCAAATCAATGAGTGGCTTGCTACAGAGTCTGAACTTTAAGCAGGGGAGTGATACGTTCATAAATTCTTAGTCCCCAATTTTGTAACAAACTACCTTTCCAGCCTTGTTGAGACTACCAACAAATCCCACTGGCTCTACCTTCAAAAGATGTACAAATTCCAACAAGTTCCACCAACATGTCTTCATTCCTCCACCACGGCTGCCTTCCCTCAGGCCCCTATCATCTCTCCCCTAGATCATGGCAGGAACCCCCTGACTGGTGTTCCTGTTTATACCTAAGCCTCCTGAAGTCTCCTCTCCAAGCAGCAGACTAATCATGTCCTCTGCTCAAAGCCCTCCTCTCCACTGCCCCCTGTCACTATGCCCCCCAACACACACACACACACTCTGCTGCTCCTTGAACACCCCAAGCAGCTCCCATCTCTGGCCTTTGCACTCGCATTGTTCCCTCTGGCTGAAATGCTCCTCACGTGGCTCTGTTTCTCACTTCATTCAGGTCTCTGTTCAACAGCCACATTTTCAAAAAGATTGACCTTGGCCACCCTACAGAAAACAGTCCCCCTCCCTCTGCACTCTCTGCCATCTCCTTTGACTTTCCTTGTTGGCATTCATCACCACCTAACAGCATACACGTTTCTATTCTTTTGTATTTCTTGCTAATCTGCTTGCATGGGAATATAAATTCCCTGGAGCAAGAACTTTGAGCCAACAAACATTCGCAGGCCCTATACTTTGCTTGTTCTTCCCTCTGTCTGGACTTGGCAAGACTTCTCCACCTGGCAGATTCCTATGCCACCTTAAACATTAAGCTCACAGGCATTTCTTCTGTAAGGCCTTCTCCAACCCTCCAGGGTGAATGAACCCTTTCCTCTTCTTTACTCTCTATGACCATAACTTGAACACCAGTTACATCTACTTAGAACACGTCTGCACCCACATGGTGGGCTGGAGCTGTGGACCCCCTCTGGGAGTCCGCATGTAGGAGCTGCCATTTAGGACTCCTTGTATCACTGCATTGCCTCCCAGCCCAGTTTCCCAATTGGACAGTCCTGTGGAAGTGGAAAGAAGAGGGCAGGGTGCTTTAAGTAAAAACTGAAAGGAGTATTTTACTAAAAATGATGTGGAAAAATTGGTACACAAACCAACCTCCTTCCCCGCCTTCACACCCATGACAAAGCAAAACACAAAAGAGAAGAGAGGCTTCCCCACCCCCATCCTGCCTCCACCCTCGCTGGGGCAGCTTTGGCACCACCCAGGCTCCAGTGAATCAGCAGCAGCTGTGCCCAGCAGAGGCACGCAATGTCCACGGGGACAAGGTGGTTCCTGGCAGAGCAGAACCAAAACCAAGGAAAAGGCAGAAAACTGTCCAGGTCTGTGATGAATGACCAGAGCTGCTCATGGAGTGGTGGCCAGTTCCATGTTCACAAGCCGGTCAGCAACCACCGAAAAACATGTGCACTAAAACATCTTAGAGGACTTCCCCTGTAGATATTTGGGCATCTGTCTTTCCCCCTCAGTTATGAGCTGCTTTTGTGGCAAGACCCAGTCAATGGTTTTTGGTATCTGATTCATGTTTACTGAGTGGTTGTAGAATGTTTGTCCAAAGAGAAAAGGCAGGAAGGGAAAGATGAGGGGAGGGAGCAGTCTTCACAGTCAACTTCCAGTCTCTTTGAAAAAACACCTCACCTCACCTCACCTCTTTCCTCCCCACAGGCCAGTTTCAGGAGCAGCTTCTCTGGGATTCCTGGTGAAAACTTAAAAGAGGAGCCTTAGTGGGATGAATTACAGCCCCAGCTGCAGCAGCTCTCTGGGGAACACACTTGGTACTCACTGTCTCCTTCCTCGTCAGCCATGCCAAGTTCCTCTACCCTCAGCTGGCACCTCCTCTGTGCTCAGTGGTCTGCCTGCTGATCCAAGCCCCTGACCACTGGCCCTTCTTAGCCCAGAGTAGTTGCATTTGTCCATTTATTGTCATGACTGGGCAAGAGAGTACTGAGAAGCACCCAAGTGGCTCACTCTTGGCCAGGATGACAACTCTGCTTCTAGCCTGCTGGTCCTTGCATACAAGGTGCCCAGAATGCAGTGGCATCTGTAGCTAAATACTTCAATGGAAGTAAATACTCCAGGAAGTAAATAAATACTCTGGGCTGTGAGGCCTGGAAGCTGAAGCTCCTCAAGAGCTCACAAGAGTGATGGTAAAGTAGGTCCCTCCTGCTTCCACACCTCGTTTCCTGGACTTACATGTTCTTATGGGGGCACAGCACCATATAAAGGTCTGTGATTCAAGATGCAGATGCAACATTAATACCAGCTATGGAAGCATAAATGGCCTAATAGCAGTACTGCTGGGACTACAGCCTGGATCTGATATAAAATCTTTTTCTTCCCTGAGCTAGCCACCTTTTGTCCATCTGACTGAGTTAGTGAGATGTCACTGATGTAACAGAGCAGTGTGATGTTTTACAGGGTGTCTAAATGGTCTTGATCTCTTAGGCTGTCTTACTATAGAAGCTGAAAATTAACATAGCTCTTGAGTAAAGTTATAAATGTGTAACATTGATGTTCCATGTGAATGCATACCATTTCTGATCTACTTTCCTCATAGGCATAGAAAAGAACTTATTCACCAAAGCAATGTCCACATAAAGTGTACCTGAGGCTGTGTTCTTTTGCTCTAGCTAAGATGCCCAAGCTGGTGTGGTGGCTGCAGGAGGACTACTCCTCGGGTGAGTTTGGGGTGGTCCACTGTCACCCTCTGGGTTTAGTCTGGTGTCTTCAGGGATAACACTGATGAATTGATTGGAAAAATGATGAGAATCCTTTAGAGTCTTAAAGGTTGCTTCATTGTATGCTGCCAAGGAAGCCCTCCAACTTTTACACAGGTTTTAAATTGCCTGTTAATCACTCCTAGTTTTTTATATTTTTTGTCTAGGGCATCAGTAGAGCTTAGCAATTGCCACCCAATGCCATTGTCTCATAGTAACTATTTCCTCTGTTTCTCTCAAATGCCTAGCATATTCCCTTCCACAAGCAAAGCATCCCAATTCACCACCACTGAAAGCTATAACAACTGCACCACTACTTTATGCAAAGAGTTATCTGCATTCCAGCTACTGGCAGTGAGAGGGGCCTCAGAACTGGCCTAGCAAAGAGTAATACAGCTCCAAAACTGCATCTCATCACCTGCCTTCTCAGACCACTCCGCTTGCAATAGAAACACATTCCTGTTTCTTTTGGAAGCAGACTCTGAGACAAGTTTAAAGCACCTGACGACTGTTGGGAGGCGGTGCCCTTAAGATCCACATCTGTGTAAAGGATGAACCAGAAAGAATGGGACAGAGGGAAAAACTGGGCAGACATGCAACTTGAACATCAATCCAGTGGAATGTGAATTATTCTGTTGTTGAATTAGATGGTAAAGCACTGTGTTTATTATGCAATAACACTACTGCCATACTAAAAGAATACAGTATACATCAACATTAACAGACTAACCACATTACTGTCAACCCACAGGAGCACAATCATCAGAAAAAATTGAAAATTAAAAACGGAATGTATCATCTGCAGTATTTAAAACTGAATAGCTCATTACATCAGAATTTCTTCACGAGTGTAAAGAATGAAAACAAATCTGCAACCGAAGTAAATTTCTTAGTGGCTCATTTGTTAACCAAGCACGGAAAACTGTTTTACTGATATTGAGTTTAAATCTGGCTTGATTGTACCAGCTGACAAAATGTGTCCTAAGAAAATTAGCTTGCTTACTACAGTTAGGTTTGGGGGTAGAAGAAATGAGGGCATGAAAAGCAACTTCAATAATCAATTTAAAATCAAGGAAAATTATTTCAAGTAGTCTTCCTTAGCTTTGGATGAGTAAACAGGTATTATTAATGATAATGTTCAGTTTGTCTTATTTATTCAAGGAGTCAGAGCCAAGTTTGAAATGACTGCAGAAGGCCTCTGTGAATAGTTTGAATGAACAGACTGTTTCCTAAGAAGCCGAGAAAACAAATCAGTACAAGCTGAAGTGGAATCTGCTATGATCGTTACAGCTAATGGTGGCAAAAACACGTGTGAAGCAGAACAAGGCTTAGACAAATTTAAAAACTTATGAAAATATAAGGTGTATAAAGCCTGTAGTTATTCACTGTATTATTTGTCAGCAGATATTTCATTGCAAATATTTTAAATCTATCATTTGTCACTGTCTCCATGTCAATGGTGAAATTCACTCACTCTCATGGACTCTTATCAGTTCTGTGATTGTTTATTCTTTTTTTTATTTTTTAAGTTATGTAAGTGTGATAACACAATTATAGGAGACTTGGAAAATACAGAACAAAGTTGCATCTAGTTCCACTATATATTACAATTTTTAAGTAGATAAATTCAGGTTTTTAGTTGGAGTTTCAATATCAACTGTCAAAAATTAATAGAATGAATAGATAGGAAAATAAGAGGATATAGTAGACCTGAAAAACACTATGAACCAATTCAACATAATTAAGATTTATACAATTTTCACACAACAATAGGATACAAATTCTATTCAAGTTCCCATAGACTATAAACTTGGAGACACTGGCACATCAATTCTGTGAATTTTTTTTGTCTGAAATAGAAGCTGAATATTCCAACTTGTTGTACTACATAGCAATTTGACAGTTTAGAAGTGATAAGGTTTTATTGTAATTTTTAACTCAGGAACTAGATTGAAATTGTACTCTAATGTTTATAACAGCTTATTATCACAGTCCCAAATGGGAAATAACCTGTTAAATGCCTATTAACTGGTGAATGAATTAACAAATCATGGTCTATTGTATTCCACTGTGCTATGGACTGAATTGTGTTCCCCCAAAATTTATATATTGAAGCCCAGTTTGACAGATTTGAAGATAGGATCTTTGAGAGATAATATGGATCAGAGGAGGCCATGGGAGGTGGGGAACTGGCTGTGAGATTACTGCATCCCTCCTTTTTCCCCCATTTGAGGACAGAGAGAGAAGTCAGCTGTCTGCCAGCCAGGCTGAGCCCTACCACAATGGCACCTTGATCTTGGACTTCCAAAACTGAGAAAATATATTTCTGTTGTTTAAGCCCCTAGTCTGTGGTGTTTTGTTATGGTAACCCAAGCTAAGTATGATCTATTAGATTCCGTTGTAACACAATAAGAAAGACATACTATTGATACGCACAGCAACATGAGTGAATATCAAAAGCATTATGCTAAGTGACAGAAGTCAGACACAAAAGACACATGATTCCATTTATATTGCAGTCTGTAAAAGGCAAAAGTAAAGGGACAAAAAGCAGATAAGTGGTTTCCAAGAGCTGGAATAGAGGGTGGAGACTAAAGGCAAATGGGCATGAGGGAACTTTTCAGTGAGATGAAAGTGTTCTGTATTTTGATTGTGGTGTATATGTATATATATATATATATATATATATATATATATATACACACACACACACAGTATCTGTCTATATATAATGTCTGTCTACACTTATCAAAACTCAAAAAACAGAACATTTAAAATTGGTGAATTTCATCATATGTGAATTTCACCTCAATAAAGCCGATTAAAACCCATCCACACACACATACAGCAGGTCACCAGATTGAATCCTCTGCTCATACAATTTACAACCATGGTGGTATGGTCACTCACTTACAGTCAGACATCCTGGAGTGTGAAGTCAAGTGGACTTTAGGAAGATAACAAAGCTAATGGAGGTGATGGAATTCCAGCTGAGCAATTTAAAATACTAAAAGATGATTCTGTTAAAGTGTTGCACTCAATATGTCAGCAAATCTGGAAAACTCAGCAGTGACCACAGGACTGGAAAAGGTCAGTTTTCATTCCAATCCCAAAGAAGGGCAGTGCAAAAGAAAGTTCAAACTACCAGACATTTGTGCTCATTTCCCATGCTAGCAAGGTTATGCTCAAAATCCTTCAAGCTAGGCTTCAGCAGTACATGAATTAAGAACTTCCAGATGTACAAGCTGGATTTGGAAAAGGCAGAGGAACCAGCAATCAAATTGCCAACATTTGTTGGGTCATAGAGAAAACAAAGGAATTCTAGAAAAACATCTACTTCTGCTTCACTAACTACAAGAAATCCTTTGACTGTGACTGTGTAGATCACAACAAACTGAAAATTCTTCAAAAGATGGGAATACCAGACCACCTTCCAGTCTCCTGAGAAACCTGTATTCAGGTCAAGAAGCAACTGTTAGAATTGGACATGGAACAACTGACTGGTTCCAAATAGGGAAAGGAGTATGACAAGGCAGTATATATTGTCACCCTGTTTATTTAACTTATATACAGAGTATATTATGTGAAATGCTGGATGTGAAAGGCTGGATGACTTAAAAGCTGGAATCAAGTTTGCCAGGAGAAATATCAACAATCTCAGATATGCAGATGATACCACTCTAATGGCAGGACTGAAGCTGAAACTCCAGTATTCTGGTCATCTGATGTGAATAGCTGACTCAATGGACAATTTCCTGATGCTGGGAAAGACTGAGGGCAGAAGGAGAAGAGGGTGGCAGAGGATGAGATGCCTGGATGGCATCACTGATGCAATGGATGTGAACTTGGGCAAACTTCGGAAGTTGCTGAGGGACAGAGAGGCCTGGTGTGCTGCAGTCCATGAATTTGCAATGAGTTGGAAATGACTGGGTGACTGAACAACAACAACAACAACAACAACAATGGCAGAAAGCAAAGAGGAACTAAAGAGTCTCCTGATGAAAGTGAAAGAGGACAGTGAAAAAATTTGACTTAAAACTCAACATTCAAAAAACAAAGATCATAGCGACTGGTCCCATCAGTTGAGTTCAGTTCAGTCGCTCAGTCATGTCCAACTTTTTGTGACCCCATAAATCACAGCACGCCAGGCCTCCCTGTCCATCACCAACTCCCGGAGTTCACTCAAACTTATGTGCATCGAGTCAGTGATGCCATCCAGCCATCTCATCCTCTGTTGTCCCCTTCACCTCCTGCCCCCAATCCCTCCCAGCATCATGGTCTTTTCCAATGAGTCAACTCTTCGCATGAGGTAGCCAAAGTATTGGAGTTTCAGCTTCAGCATCAGTCTTTCCAATGAACACCCAGGACTGATCTCCTTTAGGATAGACTGGTTGGATCTCCTTGCAGTCCGAGGGACTCTCAAGAGTCTTTCTCCAACACCACAGTTCAAAAGCATCAATTCTTTGGCGCTCAGCTTTCTTCACAGTCCAACTCTCACATTCATGACTACTGGAAAAACCATAGCCTTGACTAGACGAACCTTTGTTGGCAAAGTAATGTCTCTGCTTTTGAATATGCTATCTAGGTTGGTCATAACTTTCCTTCCAAGGAGTAAGCGTCTTTTAATTTCATGGCTGCAGTCACCATCTGCAGTGATTTTGGAGACCAGAAAAATAAAGTCTGACACTGTTTCCACTGTTTCCCCATCTATTTGCCATGGAGTGATGGGACCAGATGCCATGATCTTTGTTTGCTGAATGTTGAGCTTTAAGCCAACTTTTTCACTCTCCTCTTTCACTTTCATCAAGAGGCTCTTTAGTTCTTCTTCACTTTCTGCCATAAGGGTGGTGTCATCTGCATATCTGTGGTTATTAATATTTCTCCCGGCAATCTTGATTCCAGCTTGTGCTTCCTCCAGCCCAGCGTTTCTCATGAAGTACTCTGCATAGAAGTTAAATAAGCAGGGTGACAATATACAGCCTTGACGTATTCCTTTTCCTATTTGGAACCAGCCTGTTGTTCCATGTCCAGTTCTAATGGTTGCTTGCTGACCTGCATACAGGTTTCTCAAGAGGCAGGTCAGGTGGTCTGGTATGCCCATCTCTTTCAGAATTTTCCACAGTTTATTGTGATCCACACAGTCAAAGGCTTTGGCATAGTCAATAAAGCAGAAATAGATGTTTTATCTGGAACTCTCTTGCTTTTTCCATGATCCAACAGATGTTGGCAATTTGATCTCTGGTTTCTCTGCCTTTTCTAAAACCAGCTTGAACATCTGGAAGTTCACAGTTCACGTATTGCTGAAGCCTGGCTTGGAGAATGTTGAGCATTACTTTACTAGCGTGTGAGATGAGTGCAATTGTGTGGTAGTTTGAGCATTCTTTGGCATTGCCTTTCTTTGGGATTGGCATGAAAACTGACCTTTTCCAGTCCTGTGGCCACTGCTGAGTTTACCACATTTGCTGGCATATTGAGTGCAGCACTTTCACAGCATTATCTTTCAGGATTTGAGTTAACTCAACTGGAATTCCATCACTTCCACTAGCTTTGTTTGTAGTGATGCTTTCTAAGATGCCGGGAGCCGGCATATTGCATATTGAGTGCACATTGCATATTGCATATTGAGTGCAACACTTTCCACAGCATCATCTTTCAGGATCTGGAATAGCTCAACTGGAATTCTATCACTGCCGGGAGCCAGCATGAGGAGCTCCACCCATGACAAAGGTCATGAAGAAGGAGGCTCGGCATACGCAAAGGAGGGATCGAGCCTCAGGAGTCCCCCTGGAAACTCTTGAGTGTCTACCCCCCAAAACCAGAGTCTGCCTACTTTCTGCTTTGTGCTTTCACCTACACCTCTGACTTTACGGGGGGCTGTTCCCCACTACCTCTCTCTGAAAAAAGAGTTAACTTACAGCTCCAGTTAATAAAGTTCCTGGGTGTGATACTGTTTCAACCTACAAATTCCTTTGGAAGTCCTCTAGCCTGCCTGAATAGGTTTTTCCGGCCACATATGATTGCTCAGAGCCTCCCAACTGTGAGAGGCATGAGATGTTCTAAACTGTCTAAATACAGATTCCTTTGAGCAGTTAAAAGATTGATTAGAAATTGTATTGGTGAAGGGATTTTCACTTGTTGGGCCAATGTTTGCTGCTAAGTTTCCATATCCCTTAACCTGCTGTGTCCCTGGCAGTGTATTGATTAATATAATTGGTGTAAGTAGTAGCTTTAATGTTTGTAACCTGGGACCCTTGAGTTAATTCTTTTTCTTGTTATAGCCCACCACACCTTTGCTCTGTAGGAATACAACTTTATCTAATGCTTTTGGAGGGTGGCTCCTGACCAATCACCTTTAGAGAAAAATAAGTTTTCTGAAGAAGGGGGTCTTAAAATGTTAACAGGCCTCCGGGCCAGAAGATGATGCAAATCACCTAAGCTTTTGCGTATGATAAGTTTGCAGGAAGAAAGCCTGGCTTGCTGCATGACTCTACCCCTTCCCCCATTATCCTCTATGCATAACTTAAGGTATAAAAACTACTTTGGAAAATAAAGTGTGGGCCTTGTTCACAGAAACCTGGTCTCCCCATGTCCTTCTTTCTCTTACCTTCTGGCTGAATTATTCAGCCTCTTTTCTTCACTGAATTTTCCTACTGAGCTATCCTTATTTCACCACTCTTTATATCCTTAATTAACGTTTAATTAAGCAGTTGTTTCCTGATCCTCACCGACGCTGTCCCTGCTTCGAATTCCCTGGATCCACCGGGGCTGGACCCTGGCACTAAGGTACACTTGACTTCACATTCCAGGATGAGTGATCACACCATCGTGATTATCTGGGTCGTGAAGATCTTTTTTGTACAGTTCTTCTGTGTATTCTTGCCACATCTTCTTAATATCTTCTGCTTCTGTTAGGTCCATACCATTTCTGTCCTTTATCGAGCCCATCTTTGCATGAAATGTTCCCTTGGTATCTCTAATTTTCTTGAAGCGATCTCTAGTCTTTCCCATTCTGTTGTTCCTCTATTTCTTTGCATTGATCGCTGAGGAAGGCTTTCTTATCTCTTCTTGCTATTCTTTGGAACTCTGCATTCAAATGGGAATACTCTCCTTTTCTCCTTTGCTTTTCACTTCTCTTCTTTTCATAGCTATTCGTAAGGCCTCCTCAGACAGCCATTTTGCTTTTTTGCATTTCTTTTCCATAGGGATGGTCTTGACCCCTATCTCCTGTACAATGTCACAAACCTCCATCCATAGTTCATTAGGCCCTCTATCAGATCTTGTCCCTTAAATCTATTTCTCACTTCCATTGTATAATCATAAGGGATTTGATTTAGGTCATACCTGAATGGTCTAGTGGTTTTCCCCTACTTTCTTCAAAGTGAAAGACAACAGTGAAAAAATTTGACTTAAAACTCAACATTCAAAAAACAATGATCATAGCAACCGGTCCCATCACTTTATGGCAAATAGGAGAAGTGGAAGTGGGGACAAATTTTATTTTCTTGGGCTCGGAAATCACTGTGGATGGTGACAGCAGCCATGATATTTGAAAATGCTTGCTTCTTGGAAGATAAATTATGATAAACCTAGATAGCATATTAAAAAGCAGAAACATAGCTTTGCCAACAAAGGTCCATATAATGAAACCTATGGTTCTTCCAGTAGTCACGTATGGATGTGAGAGTTGGACCACACTGCTGCTGCTGCTGCTAAATCGCTTCAGTTGTGTCCAGCTCTGTGCAACCCCATAGATGGCAGCCCACCAGGCTCCGCCATCCCTGGGATTCTCCAGGCCAGAACACTGGAGTGGGTTGCCATTTCCTTTTCCAATGCATGAAAGTGAAAGTGAAGTCACTCAGTCATGTCCAACTGTTCATGACTCCATGGACTGCAGCCTACCAGGCTCCTCTGCCCATGGGATTTTCCAGGCAAGAGTACTGGAGCGGGTTACCATTGCCTTCTCTGAGTTGGACCATAAAGAAAGTTGAATGCCAAAGAATTGATGCTTTCAAGCTATGGTGCTGGAGAAGACTCTTGAGAGTCTCTTGAACTGCAAGAGATCAAACCAGTCAGTCCTAAAGGAGATCAACCTTGAATATTCATTGAAAGGACTGATGCTTAAGCTGAAGTTCCATTACATTGGCCACCTGCTGTGAAAAACCAACTCATTAGAAAAGACTCTGATAATGGGAAAGATTGAAGGCAGGAGGAGAAGAGGGTGGCAGAGGATGAGATGGTTGGATGACATCACTGACTTAGTGGACATGAACCTGAGCAAACTCCAGGAGATAGTGGAGGACAGGGAAGCCTGGTGTGTTGCACGCAGTCCATGGGATCATAAAGAGTCGGACACGACTCAGCGGCTGAACAACAACAAAGCTGATTAAAATTCATCTTTGACACATGGCAGGTCACCAGATTGAATCCTCTGCTTATACAATTTACAATCAGGATGTTGATGCCAATGTAAATTGCAACATTTCTTTTTGTAATCTGACTTACAACCTACATTCAATCCATCAGTAAATTCTTAGGCTTTAGCCTTCTGCTTCCGCTCTAGTCTAAGCCACTGTCATCTCATCCTGGGGTTATTGAAGCAGCCTCCTAACTAGTCTCTGGGTCTCTGCCCTTGCCTTCAAAGGCAATTCTCAGAACAGTGATCCTCTTAAAACATAAAGCACATTTCATCACCCCTGTTCAATTGCTTCCATTATGCTGGGGAAACACTCCAAAGCTCTGCAGAGCCCTCCTTGATCTGGACTCTGCTTGGCTCTCCAATTTATTGGATTGGCCAAAAAGTTCCTTTGGTTTTTTTAGTACAAGTAAAAGACACATTTTTCATTGTCATCAAGAACTTTATTGAACGACATATTCACCCTTTTGTTCTACTCCTCATGTGTGTGCACTCAGTCATTCAGTTGTGTCTGACTCTCTGTGACCCCATGGACAGAGGACACGGCCAGGCTCCTCTGTCCATGGTATTTCCAGGCAAGAATACTGGAATGGGGTTGCCATTTCCTCCTCCATGGGATCTTTCCAACCCAGGGATCAAACCTCCATCTGTTACGTCTCCTGCAGATGTTTCACCACTGTGCCATCTGGGAAGCCCTTTTTTCCACTACCCTCTGTTATTTTTCAGGCAACTTCATAATTCCATCTTCTCAAAGCTTTTTATCTTTTTGAGCAAAGAACTGTTCTGTGATTTTAACAGTCTTTCAGGGAATTGGAATTTTTTTCCATTAAGAGAATTTTTTAAAGACTGAAATAAATGGACATCTGAAGGGGCAATGTCTGGTGAATAAAGTTGATGAGTCAGAACTTCCCAGCCAAGTTGTAATGGTTTTTCTCTGGTCATCAAACATGCAGTCTTGCTTATCCTAACGGAAGACTGCATTTTCTGCTGACTAATTTCGGGCACTTTTTGTCAAGTGATGCCTTCAGCTGATTTAATAGGGTGCAGTACTTGTTGGAAGTAACCCTTTGGTTTTCCAGAAGGAGCTCATAACAGAGGACCCCCTTGCAGTCCCACCATATATACAACATCACATTCTTTGGATGAAGACTGGCCTTTGATGTAGTTGATGGTGGTTCATTTCACTTGCCCCATGACCCTTCTGCTCCACATTACTGTGTAGTATCTACTTTTCATCACCCATCACTATTTGTTTTAAAAACAGAATGTTTTGTTATGTTTAAGTAGAGAACTGCATGCAGAAACAGCATCAATAAGGTTTTTTTTTGCTTACCTTACATGGAACCCAAACATCAAAGTGATTAACATAACCAAGCTGGTGCACATGATTGTCAGTGCTTGATTTGGATATTTTTAAAAATAATTTTAATTATTTATTTTGGCTGTGCTGGGTCTTTATTGCTGCTCTTTTGGTTTGTTTGGATTTTAAGAACAGCTTTCTTGAGATATAATTATATAGCATTTCATGTATATAAAATTTTTAGCATACTCACAGAGTTGTGCAAGCCACAGTTAATTTTAGAATATTTTCATCACTTCCAAAAGAAACCTCATACTCTTAGGCTATAACATCCTAATTACCCCATACCACCAGCACTGAGAAATGACTGATCCACTTTTTGTCTATGAATTTGCCTATTATTTCAATGGCTTGCATTGAAAAAACAAGAGAGTTCCAGAAAAATGTCTATTTCTGCTTTATTAACTATGCCAAAGCCTTTGACTGTGTGGATCACAATCAACTGTGGAAAATTCTGAAAGAGAAGGGAATACCAGACCATCTGACCTGCCTCTTGGGAAACCTGTATGCAGATCAGAAAGCAACCGTTAGAACTGGACATGGAACAACAGACTGGTTCCAAATAGGAAAAGGAGTACGTCAAGGCTGTATATTGTCACCCTGCTTATTTAACTTCTATGCAGAGTACTTCATGAGAAACGCTGGGCTGGAGGAAGCACAAGCTGGAATCAAGATTGCCGGGAGAAATATTAATAACCACAGATATGCAGATGACACCACCCTTATGGCAGAAAGTGAAGAAGAACTAAAGAGCCTCTTGATGAAAGTGAAAGAGGAGAGTGAAAAAGTTGGCTTAAAGCTCAACATTCAGCAAACAAAGATCATGGCATCTGGTCCCATCACTCCATGGCAAATAGACGGGGAAACAGTGGAAACAGTATCAGACTTTATTTTTCTGGGCTCCAAAATCACTGCAGATAGTGATTGCAGCCATTAAATTAAAAGACGCTTACTCCTTGGAAGGAAAGTTATGACCAACCTAGACAGCACATTCAAAAGCAGAGACATTACTTTGCCAACAAAGGTCCATCTAGTCAAGGCTATGGTTTTTCCAGTGGTCATGTATGGATGTAGAGTTGGACTATAAAGACAGCTGAGCACCAAAGAATTGATGTTTTTGAATTGTGGTGTTGGAGAAGACTCTTGAGAGTCCCTTGGACTGCAAGGAAATCCAACCAGCCCATCCTAAAGGAGATCAGTCCTGGGTGTTCATTGGAAGGACTGATGTTGAAGCTGAAACTCCAATACTTTGGCTACCTGATGTAAAGAGCTGACTCATTTGAAAAGACCCTGATGCTGGGAAAGATAGAGGGCAGGAGGAGAAAGAGACAACAGAATGAGATGGTTGGATGGCATCACTGACTTGATGGACATGGGTTTGGGTGGACTCCGGGAGTTTGTAATGGACAGGGAGGCCTGGCGTGCTGCTGGTCATGGGGTTGCAAAGAGTCGGACACGACTGATTGACTAAACTGAACTGAACTTGACTATTATGGACACTTTGTATAAATGGAATCATAAAATCTGCTGCCTTTTGTGACTTGGTACATACTTAGGATTAGAATTTGTAACTTTGTTTATCCATTTAAGAAACTGCCAGGCTATTTTCCAAAGTGACTACCTCATGTCATGTTCCCACCAGCCGCGTGTTATTGCACTCTGATTTCCACATCTCTGTTACATTCCATTATTTGTGGCCTTTGCTCTATTGCCACAATACAAACATTGCACCATGCTCCTGGGTCCAGGTTGAGCCATAGGTTGTTACTGATCTTACGTTATTTTTTAGTATGTAATACATGAGACACTCACGACCCCCAAATGAATTGTATACTCCTTTAGGGTAGATTCCATGTCTTGTCATATTCATATCCCCTCCATCATATAGTGAAATGCTAGGCATGCAACAGGTGCTCATTAAATATACATTGATTGTCTGAAGAAATAACAAGAAGTTGGCAGCAATCATGAAAGGAGGAAAAAAAAAAAGAAATAGAGAGAAAGAAGAAGGAAATGAAAAGAGTAAGTCAAGGAGATAAAAGGAAGGAAGGAGTTTGGGATGACAGGGAAAATTAGAACCGAATCATTTGAATTTTAAATGTTATACTGAAAGGTCAGGCATCAAAAAGTTCATTCTTTTGCTTCTCCTTGAAAAAGCAACTTTCTTGTTGTGAGGTTTCCACATGCAAAAGAATGAAGTTAGAGCCCTTCCTCACACCATATGCAAATATTAACTCAAAATGGGCCATGGAGAGATGGTGTGAATAAGGTCCTATGGGTTCTGGAAGACCCTGACTAGGCCCTGTAACTGGAGAGTCAAATGGTGGCCAGTCCACCTAGAATAGTTTGTAGGGAACTGTGAGTGGGGTGAGGTGGTGTTTAGCTAGATGATATAGTTGTCAACTGGACAGATTTTTTTTGTTTAGATCAGTTCAGTTCAGTCACTCAGTCGTGTCCATCTCTTTGCTACCCCATGAACCGCAGCACGCCAGGCCTCCCTGTCCATCAGCAACTCCTAGAGTCCACCCAAACCCATGTCCATTGAGTCACCGAGGCCATCCAACTATCTCAGCCTCTGTCATCCCCTTCTCCTCCTGCCCTCTATCTTTCCCAGCATCAGGGTCTTTTCAAATGAGTCAGCTCTTCGCATCAGGTGGCCAAAGTATTGGAGTTTCAGCTTCAACATCAGTCCTTCCAATGAACACCCAGGACTGATCTCCTTTAGGATGGACTGGTTGGATTTCCTTGCAGTCCAAGGGACTCTCAAGAGTCTTCTCCAACACCACAGGTCAAAAGCATCCATTCTTTGGCGCTCAGCTTTCTTTATAGAAAAACCATAGCCTTGACTAGACGGACCTTTGTTGGCAAAGTAATGTCTCTGCTTTTGAATATGCTATCTAGGTTGGTCATAACTTTCCTTCCAAGGAGTAAGCGTCTTTTAATTCATGGCTGCAGTCACCATCTACAGTGATTTTGGAGCCCAGAAAAATAAAGTCTGACACTGTTTCCACTGTTTCCCCATCTATTTGCCATGAGGTGATGGGACTGGATGCCATGATCTTAGTTTTCTGAATGTTGAGGGTTTTTTGTTTTTTTTTTTTTGAATGTTGAGTTTTAAGCCAACTTTTTCACTCTCCACTTTCACTTTCATCAAGAGGCTCTTTAGTTCTTCTTCACTTTCTGCCGTAAGGTTGGTGTCATCTGCATATCTGTGGTTATTGATATTTCTCCTGACAATCTTGATTCCAGCTTCCTCTAGCCCAGCATTTCTCATGATGTACTCTGCATATAAGTTAAATAAGCAGAGTGACAATATACAGCCTTGATGTACTCCTTTTCCTATTTGGAAGCAGTCTGTTGTTCCATGTCCAGTTCTAATGGTTGCTTCCTGACCTGCATACATGCTTCTCAAGAGGCAGGTCAGGTGGTCTGGTATTCCCATCTCCTTCAGAATTTTCCACAGTTTATTGTGATCCACACAGTCAAAGGCTTTGGCAAAGTCAATAAAGCAGAAATAGATGTTTTTCTGGAACTCTCTTGCTTTTTCCATGATCCAACAGATGTTGGCAATTTGATCTCTGGTTCCTCTGCCTTTAAAACCAGCTTGAACATCTGGAAGTTCACGGTTCACATATTGCTGAAGCCTGGCTTGGAGAATTTTAAGCATTACTTTACTAGCGTGTGAAATGAGTGCAATTGTGCAGTTGTTTAAGCATTCTTTGGCATTGCCTTTCTTTGGGATTGGAATGAAAACTGACCTTTTCCAGTCCTGTGGCCACTGCTGAGTTTTCCAAATTTGCTGGCATATTGAGTGCAGCGTCATCTTTTTTGTTGTTGTTGTTGTTAGCCCTTATAAATCAAAGGCTTTAAAAGCTCTCAAGAGTCCCTTGGATGGCAAGAAAATCAAACCATCAATCCTAAAGAAATCAACCCTGAATATTCATTGGAAGGACTGATGCTGAAGCTGAAACGCTAATACTTTTGGCCAGCTGATGCGAACAGCTGACTTATTGGAAAAGAAGCTGATGCTGGGAGAGATTGAGGACAGGAGGAAAAGGGGGCGGCAGAGGATGAGACGGTTGGACAACATCACCGACTCAATGGACATGAGTTTGAGCAGGCTTCGGGAGGTGGTGATGGACAGGGAATCCTGGTGTGCTGCAGTCCATGGGGTCGCAAAGACTCAGACAGGACTTAACAGCTGAACAAAAACAATGACAAATAAATCAAAGGAGCACCAACTTATGAACAGCATGGCAAGATATTCACCTCTAAGTATATGAGTAAGGAGTACAAAAGCCATTTCGTAAGCCGTTTTGGAAAGATTTAGTTGAATCTCAAATCTTATTTTTACTCTGGACTAGAGGCAAGATGCAAGCATTTCTTCTCTTCTCCATACATGGAATACTTAAATGGTACCTGACTTATCAGTTCCTCAAACATTTTGGAGGATTAGTCTCTGACATCATATTAATGTAAGGCATTTTAAGGGGCTTTCACTATTATTTTCAATTCTTATTGTTAATTGTCAGCTCTTATAAAACCTATTTTGTTAAATTATATTATCCTTGAAAGATAAACATTTCATCCATTTTTCTACTTTATATTCTTGGATTTCAGCAAACTCTCTTTTATGTCTTTAATTCCACTCATGAAAAGTATAAATTCTTTGAAAATTAAAATAGCTCTAACATTTTTGTATTTCCTAAGAATTAATATTTCATTTTTCCACATTAATCCTTCTCTTCTTTTCTTGGAGTTGCTTTGGTATTTTTCTAATTTTGTGAATAATAGGCTTAATTTAAACACATTTAAAATCAATACTTTATTTGTTAATAAATTACAATAGAATTAATATTCTAATGTAAACTTTGACTGTGCTTTGTCTGTCTGCCAGTGGTTCTTACATGTTTTTAATATTGGTATTTTTCTAGATAATGTGAAATTTTATTTTGGGTCAACTGCTTATCCCAATATGGTAAGAGGTTTTTAAAACAGCAATGATGACATACTATATTAAATTAAAACCTGTTATTTCCATACAGCAGAAACTAACACAACATTGTAGAACAACTATACTCCAATAAAAAATTTTTTTTAATCTCATCATTTCATTTTGCTCAAAATTTTAAAGAAATGGACCATTGACCTAAATATAATAGTTAAAACAATGAAACTCTTGGAAAAAAATAAAAAATAAATCTTCATGATCTTGGGTTAGGTAAAGCCTTCTTAGATATGACATCAAAAGCACAAGCAACACAAGAAAACATTGATAAATTGGACTTCATCAATATTTTGTGCCTCAAAGGACACCACCAAAGAACTGAAAAGACATCCCAGAGAATGGGAGAAATATTTGCAAGTCATATATCTGATCAAGTATTTGTTCCCAGAATATATAAAGAACTCTTCCAACTCAAAAAGGCAACCCAATTTTTAAAACAGGCAAAGGATCTGAATAAACTTTTTCCCAAAGAATGTATACAAATATCTTCAAGTGCCAATAAGCACATGAAAAAACACTCAGTATTGGTCATCAAGGAAATGCAAATCCAAACAACAACGAGATTCCACTTCAACCACACTAGATTGACTATAATAAAAAAGATAAGAACAAGCGCTGATGAGGGTGTTGGGAAATTGGAAACCTCACACATTGATGGGAAGAACCCTCATAAATGATGTAGCTGGTTTGGTAAACCATTTGGCAATTCTTTGAAATGTTTATCATATTGCCATATGACCTAGATAGCTCATTCCTAGGTATATGCCCAAGAGAAATAAAAACATATTCACACAAATCTTGTACATAAATGCTCATAGCAACATAATTCGTAAGAGCCCCAAACTGAAAGCACCCAAATGTCCACAAGCTGATGAATGGATAAATAAAATGTGATCTATCCATACAATAGACTATTATTCATAAGTAAAAAGGAATAAAATACTGACACAGTAGAGCATATATGAACCCTGAAAATATTATGCTACGTGAAAGAAGCCAGTCACAAAAGACCTTGTATTATATGGTTCTATGTATATAAAATGTCCTGAATAGGGAAATCTATAGAGATATAAAGTGGATTAGTGGTTGCCTGTGGCTGAGGGCAACTGAGGGAGGTGATTGCTAATGGGTATGGAGTTTGGGGAGAGGGTAATGAAAATGTCTACAAGTGAGGGAAGTGATGATCATGCAGCTCTATGAATGTACTAAAAACATCACACTGTATGCTTTAAATATGTAAATTGTACAGTATATAGATTCACACACACACATCATTAGGATATAAGGATGCGGGGCATTATGATAAGTCCTCTCATTTATTTTCTGTTTAAAAAAAAAAAACAAAAAAACATTTAGGAACTTTCCTGGTGGTCCAGAGATTAAGACTTCACCTTCCAATGCAGGGGGTGCAGGTTCCATCCCTGGTCAGAGAGTTAAGATCCCACTTGTCTTGGGGCCAAAAAAAAAAACCCAAAAAACGAAACATAAAATAGGAGCAATATTATAACAAATTCAAAAGACTTTAAAAATGATCCACATAAGGAAAATTAAAATTAAAAAGCAAACATCTGACAAAAGCCAGTAATTCAACCACTAATGATTACAAGGTCTTGTAGCACCTCGCACACACCAACCTGGACCCACTAGTGTTTGAAGACTCGACAAATGAGAACTGCTGCTTTACACTTTGATTTATCATGCTTAACACCCTTCAGTTCTCTCTGCTCTTCATCTAGATGGCTTTAATTCACTGCTTTCCAGGGCTGCCCCAGAATTTCTCTCCAGGAGTGTTTTAGGGGCAGCAGTTTGGTTTAGAAGGAGCAACCCCAGGGATTTGTCTTGAGGCTGCATATGCACAGCAGACCCACTTTTTCACTTAAAATTTAGAGGCTGATAAGATTGGTACACCCAGAGTACTGCTTTTGGGTGGTCCCCTCCTCTGCTTCAATAGGGACCACATAGAAATGGGCCTGTAGTCTTAAACCTGCTTCATAATTTCAAGGCTCACTTGTGCTTCCAATAAGCAATTATTCTGCAATGATATTATGCCTTTCTAAATATAGCACATGGAAATGGACCTCCTCTTTTTAGCAGTGTCTGCCAACAAGACTTCTTTCCTGGTGCTAAAAATACATGCAGATGATTTTAACTATGCCACTTTCAGTTCTCCTTTCAGTCTGTCTGTTCCTTCCCACGTGTTGTCATTTTTCTATTTGAAAATCATGACCATGAAACCTCGAACATTTACGGGTTATGCAAACAGCTTCCGTCGGTATATTTTTAATAATCACCACTCTTATTATTACCAGATGTTGAAATCCCAATTGATAGCAGAGTGACAGACTTTAACGGTAAGATTATTTGGTCAAGAGACGTGATGTTTTTGTTTTCTGAGAGAGAGCATGTGTCTTGCTTGAATTTGTATCCACTTTCCCCCTCATTTGGCTGAGATGTCTTAGACAAATTCTTTAATATCACTGATCCTTTGTGTCTTCATTCATGTGCGTGTATCTGTGTGTGTGGGTTTGTGTGTGCTCAGTCGTGACTGACTTTTTGCGACTCCATGGACTGTAGACTACCAGGTTCCTCTGTGCATGGGATTTCCCAGGTAAGAATCCTGGAGTGGGTTGCCATTTCCTGCTCCAGGGGAGCTTCCTGATTCAGGGATCGAACCTGCACCTCTTTCATCTCCTGCATTGGCAGGCAGATTCTTTACCACTGTGCCACCTGGGAAGCCTGTCTTCATTAGTAGAATGCTGCTAATGCCTTAAAGGATTTTTGTAAGAAACATGTGGGAATTTATGTTACCTATTATTAGATTTTGAATTAGATATTAGTTATCTATTGCTGTGTAACAAATCCTCACCCCTCGCCCCGCCAAATTTAGCAGCTTGAAAAATTTATTATCTTACACAGTTTCAGAGGATTAGAAATCCTGGAGCAGTTTAGCTGGGTGGTTCTGGTATAGAATCTCTCACAAGATTGCACTCAAATTATTGGCCAGGGATGCATTCTCTGTAGATTGCATGAGTTTGGAGGATTTGCCTACAAGTTCACTCATATGGTTATTGGCAGGAGGCTTCCATTTATCACCACAGGAACCTATCCACATGGCTTCTCCCAAAGTCAGTGATCAGAGGATAAGATAGAGACAGATAGAGTGTATTCCAAGACATACACTGCACTCTTACAACCTAAATTTGATGGTGACATACCATCATGACTGCCGTATTCTGATCACACTAACCAACACTGATACAATGTGGGAGAGAACAGCACCAGGGTGAAAAGAACAGGAGGCAGGCATCACTGCAGACCATCATGGAGGCTGGGTACCACCTGTGGATGGAGCACCCAGCAGGCACACCTGGACACTAGTAATTCAACAGCCATTTATTGAGCCCTTCTAGGCCCAAGAGGTATAAAATAGACATTGTCCTTGCCCCAAGGACTCTCATTGTAGAGGCTCATAGTAAGTGCTCAAGAAATATATTTTCCCCTCAAGAGAAAGAAAGAAACAAAAACTTCATGAAAGGAGATCTTGATAGTCAGAGGTACACCCACTATCCAAGTAATGCCCTCTAGAGAAAACCCCCTGCTTAATGTAACTATTATGAGTTGGAGGACTCCGCAATTTTCAGTTTAGAGCCTGAGAATTTACATTAAGGATCTGAGCAGAAGTAAAGACAATCATTATGACTGTCTGTGAGAAAAAGGTGTACCAGGCAAATTGATGGTGTCCACAGTCCAGCAAACATGGTTATTTTCCAAAACAGTTATTTGGCAAACTAATAAGTAAGGTTCTAAAACTCTGGGCTCCTTATCTCTATGTGAAAGCAACTGAGGTGTGAGCTCTCTTTGGCGATGATTCATCCACTGTCAATTTAGTTGATGTTTAATCTAATGTATATATAGATACTGTATGTACTATATAATACGGTGACCTTGAGCATAACATCTTTTTCTATTAATAGAAGGCACTCTGACCTCCCAGTTTATCATAATTAGTGAGCTGTGACTCTCCTGATATTTTACCTGTGCTAAAATATTCATATTTCAGGCTCTTAGAGGAGACATGTATGATTCATAGGATTAATGGCAAAGGAATTTACCTCCATTATCAAATTAGCCTTGCATCTCACCAGCCTTCACAAGGCTAAAGTGAAGCTTGAGATTTATACATAAATATTGAAGTCTGATTTCAAGTTTAATAAAACATGCATACCTTTCCAATATACCCATGGAAAGAAATGGACACTGGAACTTTTGCTGATGCAGAAGAGCCCGCAGGTGTCTGAGAAACACCAACTAAAGTCCCATTGGATGGCTGTCATTACCTCTAATGCCCTTGACCAGGCTTTTCAGGTCACTGAAAATTCTGTGGTTCAGTAGCTCTTTGCTGAGCCTGCTGTCCTCTGCTAGGCCTGTGGAGGATGCAGGAAAGGAGACTGATACCATCTCTGAGCTCAAAGATTTAATGAAAAACACTTGTCCCAGAGCCTCCCCCTCCACAAGAAATGGCAGGGATTATAGTTGTCTTATTCACAGCTGTATTTTCAGTGCTTATAAAGGGGGTTTCAGGCAATCCCCATTAGGGAATCCCTAGCATGCCCATAAGAACTAAAGCATCATATGGCCCCCAGGAGTCTCTGCACTTAACCACACACACCATGAAACTGCAGTGAGAACTTTGGGGCTGAGCAGGGGCCAGACCTTCCAAAGTCCCCACATTTTGGATTCATTCCTCTCTCCCTATGTTGCTGCCACGTGCCTGATGTTGGTGCACCCTCCTCATTGCCAAGCCTCTACTCCAGTGGTTCCCAATCTTCAGCCAAAGAAAAAGTATTTGGCCTTTTTCAGAGAAAAATAAGAATAGTGTAATTAGTTTTTCACAAAGCTCAGTGGGAAGATATTTATTCTGAGAATAGGCGTTTCTTTATTGGTGTTAATATGTTACCTCTTTTATAATATTATGGTAGGAGACAGTGGAATTTTTTTTTAAATAAAAAGACAACAATATTTTATTTGGGGCACTTACTCAGTATTTCACAGATCCTCAACAAGTTTTGAGGTAGGTTAATATTATTATTTATTTTACAAACTAAAACTCAGGCAGAGATTACATCACTTGTTGCAAACCATAACAGGAGTCCTACCATAACCAAGAATTACATGGTTTTTCAGATTAATCTGATGTGTGTGAATTTAACAGTGATAGCTTGCAAATAGTCATTAAAAACAAAACAAAACCCAAGCCCCACTAGATATTACAGAAATCCTACTTTGGGTATTTTGTAATTCTTAAATCAATCCTGCATTGATTATACCTGCTTTTGAATAACCTACTTATTCTCATTACAAATCTATTTCTGCTGGATCATCGAAAAAGCAAGGGAGTTCCAGAAAAACATCTATTTCTGCTTTGTTGACTATGTCAAAGCCTTTGACTGTGCAGATCACAATAAACTGTGGAAAATTCTGAAAGAGATGGGCATACCAGACCACCTGACCTGCCTCTTGAGAAGCTCGTATGCAGATCAGGAAGCAACTGTTAGAACTGGACATGGAACAACAGACTGGTTCCAAATAGGAAAAGGAGTACGTCAAGGCTGTATATTGTCACCCTGCTTATTTAACTTATATCCAGAGTATATCCATCATGAGAAATGCTGGGCTGGAAGAAGCACAAGCTGGAGTCAAGATTTCCGGGAGAAATATCAATAATCTCAGATACGCAGATGACACCACCCTTATGGCAGAAAGTGAAGAAGAAAGAACTAAAGAGACTCTTGATGAAAGTGAAAGTGGAGAGTGAAAAAGTTGGCTTAAAGCTTAACATTCAGAAAACTAAGATCATGGCATCCAGTCCCATCAGTCCATGGCAAATAGATGGGGAAACAGTGGAAACAGTGGCTGACTTTATTTTTCCGGGCTCCAAAATCACTGCAGATAGTGACTGCAGCCATGAAATTAAAAGACACTTACTCCTTGGAAGGAAAGTTATGACCAATCTAGATAGCATATTAAAAAGCAGAGACATTACTTTGTCAACAAAGGTCCGTCTAGTCAAGGCTATGGT
The DNA here is from genome assembly GCF_029407905.1 of Bubalus kerabau. Lineage (NCBI taxonomy): Eukaryota > Metazoa > Chordata > Mammalia > Artiodactyla > Bovidae > Bubalus > Bubalus kerabau. Next base: position 32,178,072 of record NC_073642.1, read on the forward strand.
TTTTCCAGTGGTCATGTATGGATGTGAGAGTTGGACTGTAAAGAAAGCTGAGTGCTGAACAATTGATGCTTTTGAACTGTGGTGTTGGAGAAGACTCTTGAGAGTCCCTTGGACTGCAAGGAGATCTAACCAGTCTATCCTAAAGGTGATCAGTCCTGGGTGTTCGTTGGAAGGACTGATGTTGAAGCTGAAACTCCAATACTTTGGCCACCTGATGTGAAGAGCTGACTCATTTGAAAAGACCCTAATGTTGGGAAAGACTGAGGACAGGGGGAGAAGGGGACAACAGAGGATGAGATGGTTGGATGGCATCACCGATTCAATGAACGTGAGTTTAGGTAAACTCTGGGAGTTGATGATAGACAGGGAGGCCTGGCGTGCTGTGGTTCATGGGGTTGCAAAGAGTCGGACACAACTGAGTGACTGAACTGAACTGAATCCTTATCATTGAAGAAGGAAATGGCAGCCCATTCCAGTACTCTTGCCTGGAAAATCCTATGGACAGAGGAGCCTGGTGGGCTACAGTCCATGGGGCGCAAGAGTCAGACATGACTTAGCAACTAAACCACCACCAATCCTTATAGTAACAAATTAGCACATTATTGATTTTGTTGTTTTCTGCTTTTGGAGTGGGTGAAGTGGAAAGATAAGCAGCAAGCTTTCCCCAGAGTGCTAGGCAGCCTTTACATGCAGGTGCTATGCTCAGCACACCATCTGTGGTGCTTTGGGGTCAAAGGAAAGGAGGCACCTAATGAACCCAAGACCCAGAAAAGATGCCTGGATCCAAAAGAGGTGGAGGCCTTGCATAAGTCAAAGATGAAGAAAAAAGCACTATCATCTCGGGCTACTGATCCTCAGCATCATGCTACAGCATCACAGCATATGGGAAGAGCTCTTAAAAGGCCAGTAAATTTGTCCCAGCAATCTGTTAATTAAAGTTCTTACTAACTAGACAAGCCACACATATACTTAAATTTACATTTTACTAAAATGACATCTATAGAAGCAAAATATCTATGTATTATCTGTTCCACCTATCATGTAAATTGCTCTAATTGTCACAAGTCTAATTCACTTAGCTCATTATAATTACTTAAAATTCAGCTCATCCTGACTAGATTCCTGGGCCAGTCTTCTCAAATAACTTGTTTTATTATAAATTTCCTTTTATTTAAACAAGTGTCAGTAATAACACAGGATTAAGAGTGGTTAACAACTGAGAAATTATAAGGAAAATGTCATTATTAGGTTAGAAAATACAGCATTCAGCAGAGCAAATTTCAAGAGTAAAGATATAGACACTTATGTTTCTGAACAAGCTGAATGGCACAGCTCAACACAATGTGAGTCAAAGAAGCAAGAAAAAAAGAAGGCAGGGGGCCACAAGAGGCAAAATATTTTATTCTAGTGTCACCCAAATTGACTGTGGAAGTACAAAGTTTCTACATTAAAAATGTTTATATAAATTATATGAACAGTAATTTTCATAAAAGTCAAAATGAAATGTTCTGCATAGGACAAAAGATATGCCTAAGCAACATATCATATTTGCAGAAGGCCACTGAATATCATGGGTACTAGTAACAAATGAAAAAGTGTAAGTTATGGCAGACTGAGCAAAGATTTCAGTCTGGTATTCTATAACCCCAAGACTATAAACTACTCTTACTATACAAAAGCTCTAATGACGTACAGAATCTTTTGTAGGAACACTTGTGCTTCTGGTTGGCACATTATCTACTCTTTAATATGTGAAAGTAATACAGAGAGTTGTGAGTGTTTGTGCAAAACTATTGGATTTACAAAAATGGCACAAAAGTGAATTCAACAGTCAACGCACATGCACACTTTATTCACATCTTCAGTGACAAAAGGTATTCTGAACACTATCGAACTGAATAAGAATAGTAGCTTCAACAACAGCTGTTAGTAAGCAATAGAGTCATGTAAGTTACACCAGAATGGGCAAATATTGCCCAAGTAAAATTCTATTGTTAAAGCTGAAACAGATTTAAGGCCTTTCAAGTTCAAGCATAGGGTACAAATCTTTTGGAGCCCCATCTATTTGTGTTTGAAACATGTGACCTTTCTTCTAACTTGTGGTCTTAAACTTCTGTTTTACAACACTCAAAAGGAAAATCCAGAAGAAATTAACGGTAGAGGTTATATGAAATAAGAGTAATATACGAAGCTATAATTAAAATATATTAAAGAAAGTCAATATTAAAACTGCGAAACTTGTTACTTGTTGGATCCAGCCCTACACTAGGAGTTAGGTAATATATACAATTATTCTCAAGTAGATTACTTTATGTTGCTCTAACATGTTCATCAGTGCACTGTTAAACTCATCAAAAACTCTACACATGTATATTCCCTTACAATAGCAGCACACACTACCGCTATCTGCAAAGCCATCACTCTCAAATGACTTAATGAGTAAAGGGAAATAAAAAGCAGAGGAGTAACATATTAAAGAGAAATAATGGGAATTAGAAGATTCATGCGGTTCAGCTCTTTTTAATCAGCTAACCAGCTTGCTAGCAACAAGAGATGGTTTCCATTGAGGAAGGTCCTGTGGAATGGGATGTAGTCACCAGTGACCTCTGTCTTATCTGGGGTTGCAGTAGGAAGTTGCTTGTTCTTCATTTTTGCTTTAGCCGTGTTGTAATCCCCAGAATCAAAATATTTTTACCCTTTTATGCAATCGTTTACTTAAAAAATCTGAACCTCCAGGATTTTGTCCCAGATGAGGATACCTTGCTTTTAACTTTTGCTTCTTCACCTTTCTCTGGACTAATCACTTTATCTTCCATTTCCTTCTGCTCCTCTGCGGAAGCTGCCTGGGGGACTTCCGCAGACATACTGCTCCCTCTGCGGACAAGAGGCTGAGAAGAGAAGTGCCTGAGACAATGAAATTTTTTTAATGTGTCACCTGGCATCATGGAATAGTGGCAGTCCTGTGTGATGTCCCTGCTGGTTTTTCCTTGGTTCTTGAATTCCAAATGTTTGAGAACCACTGTCATACAAGAACAGTTCAATCCTTACCTCACCCTTGGGGTCTTCCCTGTCTTTTAGGGCTCCCACTTTTCCTTTCTTTTAAAAAATATCAGGATATTTTCCCTGTAAAGTCGTTAAGTATATAAGTGCAGGACAATCGGTAAATATAAAAACTCACAAAGAAGAAAATAGTAATCTTCTATAGTCTCACTTCTCAAGTGAAAATAAATGTTGTCTAAGAGATGCCCTTCTATTTTGCTTTCTGAGTTTATCATTTAACTTTTTAACATTTTGTATAAGTTGTATGGTAATTTCATAATATCCTATCCTCCTCTTCCTATACAATTAAGTGCTGACTTGGTTTAGCTCCTGGGGTAAGCATTTACATGTATGAGCCACTTAATCCACAAACAACCTTGTAAAGTGGGTACTATTATTATTTCCTCTTTGTAACTGAGGCTCAAAGAGTTTAAGATATACACCCATTTTACAGAGCTGCTAAGTAGTGAAATCTTTCTGACCAGGGGAGCCTGGCTCTGGAGCCCAGACTCCAAGATAGTCTGATCCAGTGCACTTCCGTCATATGGATGGAATAAATAAACCACAGTTTATTTAACCATTCTTTCACTTTTGCTCGTTTTCCCTTTTTCCTCCAAGTTTCTGGTACTATAAATAAAGCTGCCATGTACAACCTCATGATTAAGTCTTTGTGTACATTATCCATAAGTATTTCTGCAGAATAATTTCTGGCAGAGGATTTACTTGATCAAGGAGATTACAGTTTTAAGGCTTTGACAAAATTCACCAACCTGCATCTCAGATTGTTGTGTCTTTTCAGAATGTTGTATCCTTGACACTCCATCCAACAAGCTAAGCAATGAAGAGCCAGTGCAGCCAAAAATAAATAAATTTTAAAAAATACTTTTGCTATATGATGCTTTAGTTACTAATATGGTAGTGATTCACAGTGATCCAAACCCTTGTATAATTCAGCCCCCAAGAATACCTGTGACTTGTTTCTAATGAACAGAATATGGCAAAAGTAAAAGGACCTTGCAGATGTAATTGAAGTCCCTAATCAATCGATTTTCAGTTAATCAAAATGGAGATTATCCTCGGTGGGCCTTACCTAATTAGGTGAGCCCTCTAAAAGGGCTTGCTGAAGTTAGAGAGACTCAGAGCAGTAGAAACTGTTACTGACTTTTAGGAAGTAAATCATCATGAAATGAAGCTGCAAGTAAATTAATTCCATCACCAATATGGGAATTCAGAAGTTTATCCTTCCCTGCCACACCTGTATATGAGAATGCAGTCTGGCCATCATCAGCCCTGTAAGGCCCTGAGCAGAGAACCCAGGTAAGCCATGCCCAGACTTCTGAGTTACAGAAACTCTTAAATAATAAATGGGTGTTGTCTTAAGCCACTGAGTTGTGTGCTAATACAACTAACAAGACTACAAATTTTCCGTGTGTTATTAACCATGGTTTTTTCTTCTTTCCAGCTCATGTTTCTGCATTCATCATTTTCTTATTTGAGTTCTTAATACTTTTTGTTTTAAAGATATCAACAACCCCTTTGTCTGTCCTAAATAATAAACAGCCATTGCATTTTCATGTGGTCAAATCCATTGGTCTTTCCCTTTGTGGTGCCACTTGGAAAATCTATCCTCATCCCAAAGTGACAGCATGAGTCACACACATTTTGTCTAGTACTTTTGTGGTTTCATCATTACATTGAAATCTTTAATCCATCTGAAGAGGTTTTTGGTAAACAGTGGTGCAGAAAAGCCCAACTTTCACTGCTTTCAAATGTACAAACGATATCTACTGAATAATCATTTGTTTTTCAACTGAATTTATATCAGATCAAAAGTCTAAATTTGGCCTTTTCCATGTGTTACATTAGGTCTACCCTCTTCTGCTTTAGTATCAAACTGTTTTCATTGTTAGAACTCTACGATGCATTTGAGTACGGAAGGAAAAAAACCACCCTTCATTTCTCTTCTTTCATAAACTTTCCTCATGATTCTCAAACATTTCTTCTTTCATTTTATCTTTGGAATTGTTTTGTCAAATTCCATTGGCAATTTAATTGTATCTGTGGCACACTGAGATACATTTATCAACTTATACACATATAGATTATAGAATTGACTTCCCATATTTCCATACCAGAACACGTTTAGAACTGTGTGTCTTTTTCATGACCTTGTCAAGATAGGTTTAGTCGTGTACACCTTCCACGTGTCTTGTTGGATTAATGACAGTGTTTTAAATATTTTCATTTAAGACATCCTAACTAGTATATTTCAATAATTTTTTATTTACTAGATTATAAGTTTTTTTTAACTTACTTGTGCAACCATAAATCAGTAAGAGTCTGGCAAAAATCAATGAAAGCATTCTGTGAGAATCAGTTCTTAAACAATTATCAGTATCCCCTTGTGGGATGTATGTACCTATGCTGATTAGTCTAAACCAACAAGAGAATCCCAAATTCCTTGCAGTAATTGGTTCAGGAATGGACAAATCTAAGATAAGTTGGGCCAGTGAAACAGAAAAGAGGTTTTCCAGGGGATTGTGATAAGAACCTTTCTTGCTCTTTGATGAGAACCCCAGGAAGCCAGCTTCTCCCATTGGTCACAGTCAAGGAGACACGTGTATTTTGGCAGCTGTTGTGTGACCATAAGAAGCACCCTCAGAATGAAGCTGAGTCTGTGGATAGCAGAGCAGAGACACTGAAAGACTGTGCTGATGATACCTCTGAACGCCTGGATCGTCTGACTCGAGATCTGCCCTGCCTCTGTGCTTGTTCTTTGAGCCAGCTCATTTTCTGGTTGTGCCCCTTTCACCTGGGCCTTTTTTTAGCCCAAAGCACCCTGCTGATACATGAGGACCGAGTGAGACAGATGAAGGACACTTCCCAGCACAGAGTGGCTGCTCAGTGTATGACAGTGCCACCCGCCACCATCCCTGACCCCTAGCCCCGCCGGGCCTTACTTCCTTGTCCAGTGCAGACCTGTGTCCAGCCTTTGCTCCCACACTTTCTCCCTCCTCAGTCACATTCGGAGCTGTCTCACCCTTAAAGACCCTGCTCAAATTCTACCTCCTTCACAAATGCTGTTTGGCTCACGGAGAATTCTCCTCCGTGCTCGGCTTGTCTGAGCCTCATCATACACTGCCTCCTGCGGCTGCCTTTGCCTTCCTGAGTCTGGGTCCATCTCCTCATCCCCCATCAAGAGTGAATCCCTCCAGGGCCTGGACCACCCAGTGTACCTCAGCCTCCTGCACTGGTCTGCCTCCTGCAACCTCTTGCCCCTTGTAATGTTCAGTGAGCACTTGATGCTGAAGTTACCACTCTTGAAATTTCTTCTCTCCCTTGCTTTTTACAATTTGTGGGCACCAGGATTCAGCTGAATGAGATTTCTACAACAGCAAGAGGGGTGTTACTATTTTGTTCTGAAGGTCTCTACAAGTGGAAGGCATGTTTAAAGTGGCTATAAATAATTTATACTGTCCATAACTCAAGTCGATCAGAATAGACCTCATCACAGTGATGCGGCAAAATCTGGTACAAGCTGCTTTTCTGCTGCCTCCAAACCCATTACAAACTCGGCGCAGATGAAAATCTGCCTGGATTCCCTCCTGAATCGGATTAATGCCCCATCCGCAATCACATTAATCACAATCTGTCTGAGATTAGACCTGGGATAATCCCATTGGACAAGAGGTGACAACCCAGATTCTATCATCTCATTCATTATCTATTTTTGGAATTTGCTAGTAACTCTAGCCTCTAGAAGATGTTTTCTGGTGAAAGAGGATCCTCTGTAGATTCTTTTGAAAAACTGTCAGTTCGTGGGCTTTGAATAGAGCCAAGCACTTGGTGTCATTGATGTCTCCTATTTTGTTTCCAGGTGATGAACAGACAACAAAATCCCCAAGTCCGTAGTCTTTGTTATGAGAAACACACACACATTTAGTTTTTACAAACCTATATTGGAAAGAATTAAAGACATCCTTCAAAACCTTTAAAACATCAGGATGACAACTTTCTGAAGAGACGGCCTCATGTTTGAGGATATATGATATTTTCTTTTCTGCTTGTTTTAGTATCATAAAGGTAAGCATCTGTGGTTGGTAAAGGGGCTGTAACTGGCCCCCCAAATCTGAAAACCGGCCCCCCACACACACCCACATATCTGTGCAGGATGGAGGACTTTTTACAATGTCCCATTTCCTGCTGGCAAGTCAAACTGAACTCTGATAGCTGATGTTCCTCTTATTTGCATCTAGAAATACCGCTCAAGGGAAATGCTAGGACCAAATGAGTCAGGGCAAACCAATTTTGTGCCCACATTCTCAGACCTCTGGTGCGGGAGCACAGCAGAGAAAGCCAACCCCAGAAAGGATACAACCCACATAACAGGACGGTTGCCCACAATATTGGTGTCTATATCTCAAACCAGATGTATTTTTCAATATCTTTAACAAGTAAGTTACAAATGAGTGGTATTCTTTTCCTCATTCTTTGGGCCTAAGAATAGAAATGCTTCCCTTTATCCCATGGAAATGGTTGCCAGGAACTGATCACCAGCCAACTCTCCCCAAACTAGCCTGCTGCCAACCTACTCTTTCTAGGTTTCTAGGTGGAGAGAGGAGCTGTCCATCCATAGGATCTCTTCCTCCATCTCCTGGCCCCTTACCCCCTCCTGACTCACATCCTTGTTTTCTCTTGCCTTGCTTGACGCACTCACTCTTTTACGCTTTTGCTATTTTCCATCTGAATCACTCCGGCCAGGGAACAGGATCACGGAGGTTCCCTTTGGCCAAGAGAATCCCTCGGACTCCTCGGTGGAAGTTCGAGGCTACGCACAGTCTGACATGAGCTTCCCTTTTAGTCTTTCACTCATGCTGACTCCTCCACAAAAGTTCAGCCACACGGACCTGCCTTAGGTGGCTACAGGGTCTTTCCTGTCTCCTGTCTCTAGGGCTTTGCTCGTGTCACTGTCCTGGTTCATTCTGCCTCCCAGCTGCTCACCTTTCCCCCAAATGCACTTGCGTCATTCACCTCCTCTCTCTATCTTTGAGACCATTTCCTCTTCCAAGCAGACTTTCCTGATCCTTTTCTTCTTGGTACTCATCCTACAGGGCTCAGATAAGATGCCACAGGCTCCAAGAAGTCTCTCCAGCCATCCCACTCTGTGTTCCCTCCTTGTTGTTACTGTTCCAGGTTTGGTAGCTCTCTCCCCAGTCGTAAGTCAAAGGTGAACAAAGTCGGACATGAGGTAAAGTGGCGAGGACAGATTTTAACTAATATTATCTTTTGTATCAGGGAGAAGAGTTGCATGAACTGAACTCAACTTCAATTTGTACAGAGGTGACCAGACATCTTAAAGGGAGAGTGAGGGAGTAAGGAGGGCTCATAAGAGTCAGCGAGGTGAAAAATTGCAAAAGGCTGGAAGAGAGGGTTGGTCTATGAGAAATCCATCAGGGTTTGCTAATGGGTTCTCATCCAAGGTAGGCTCCTGCCCTGCCACGGAGGCTGGAAGATAGGAGGCTGGCCCTATCTTCAGGTGTTGGTTGGAACAAAAAGTAAATTCTTTCAGCAGCCTTAAGTATTTTCAGGTAGACACTTTAAGCGGGGCTGGGGTGATCCTAGGGATGTGGACTTGAGATGTGAGAAACTATGTTAGTGTTTTGCTCAAATCTACAGGCTAAGACAGAGGTCTAGTTGAGAAAGGGCTCAGAGGAGTCTGGCTAAAGTTTGGTCAAGGAGAGACTGTGTGTCGCCTCCCTTCATCCTCCTCTCCTCCTTAGCCTTGTTTCAGTGAAGGCACCATGTCCAACCAGGGCCCCCAGCCTTAGCCTGGACCATTTGGTAAGAGGCCAGCCTTTCTGCAAAACCACCCAATCTTGGTTTGGTGATTGTATTCCTTTTGGAGCTCAGTCTTTCCCTCTTTCCTTCTGTCCCTTTCTTTCTCGCTTTGCTCAGTATCCTGATCTTGGCAAAGGGAGGGATAGTGATAGGCTGAAACCACACTCTAGAAGGTAGACCCTGTGAGGCTGCTAGCTGACAAAAGTCAGCCAGGAATGCCAGTGCCTGGGGCCAGACTGCTCAGAAACACATCCAGGCCACCTGAGCCAGCTGGAGATTCCCCTTCCAGAAAGATAGGAGAAACACAACTGTCCCTAAAGCCATCAGCATGGGTCTTTTTTATGATCTCCTCCCCTCCTGGGATGTAAGCTTGGCAGGTTATCCCCTGCAGCTATGAGGGTGTGATTTAGAAAGAAACAAAGGCTCCCAGGCGGTTTTGTTTTTAAAGGGCTACTTTTTCTCATCCTTGTATAATGATTGTATTGATCCCCCAAGGACAAGAGTGCTATAGAATATGCATTTCTTAACACAGAATGACCTTTGTCACATGTCCACTATAAACAAAGTAACCAACAAGTAAGTTCATCCCATCTGGACAGACTCACATAGCAAAAGTTGATAACTAGTCTCATGGACTAGTGGGTTTAAGTCTCAGTCTCACTTCGTACTAGATGTAATAACTCATTTAGGTTATTAATTTATTTGTTTCTGAGCTGCTGAAAGATGGTAAAAAGACCTGCCTCAACACCTCAGATGGAGAGTCAGCTTCATGAGATGCACCCGGTGGGGCCCCAGCCTTGGTTTCAGGCTTTGACACTGCCATCTTGAAATTCTTACTAATTTTTGAGCAAGGGACACCAGATTTCATTTTGCACTGGTATCCACATATTATGCAATCCAGCCTGTCCTGGGTTGTTGGGAACTTTAAATGAGACCTCTTAAGATGGAAAGATATAAACATCTGAATGCAGAGTTCCAAAGAATAGCAGGAAGAGATAATAAAGCATTTTTCAGCGATCAATGCAAAGAAATAGAGGAAAACAACAGAATGGGAAAGACTAGAGATCTCTTCAAGAAAATCAGAGATACCAAAGGAACATTTCATGCAAAGATGGGCTCAATAAAGGACAGAAATGGTATGGACCTAACAGAAGCAGAAGATGTTAAGAAGAGATGGCAAGAATACACAGAAGAACTGTACAAAAAAGATCTTCACGACCCAGATAATCACGATGGTGTGATCACTGACCTAGAGCCAGACATCCTGGAATGTGAAGTCAAGTGGGCCTTAGAAAGCATCACTATGAACAAAGCTAGTAGAAGTGATAGAATTCCAGTTGAGCTATTCCAAATCCTGGAAGATGATGCTATGAAAGTGCTACACTCAATATGCCAGCAAATTTGGAAAACTCAGCAGTGGCCACAGGACTGGAAAAGGTCAGTTTTCATTCCAATCCCAAAGAAAGGCAATGCCAAAGAATGCTCAAACTACCGCACGGTTGCACTCATCTCACACGCTAGTAAAGTAATGCTCAACATTCTCCAAGCCAGGCTTCAGCAATATGTGAACTGTGAACTTCCTGATGTTCAAGCTGGTTTTAGAAAAGGCAGAGGAACCAGAGACCAAATTGCCAACATCCGCTGGATCACGGAAAAAGCAAGAGAGTTCCAGAAAAACATCTATTTCTGCTTTGTTGACTATGCCAAAGCCTTTGACTGTGTGGATCACAATAAACTGGGAAAATTATGAAAGAGATGGGAATACCAGACCACCTGATCTGCCTCTTGAGAAATGTATATGCAGGTCAGGAAGCAACAGTTAGAACTGGACATGGAACAACAGACTGGTTCCAAATAGGAAAAGGAGTACGTCAAGGCTGTATATTATCACCCTGCTTATTTAACTTATATGCAGAGTACATCTTGAGAAACGCTGGACTGGAAGAAACACAAGCTGGAATCAAGATTGCTGAGAGAAATATCAATAACCTCAGATATGCAGACGACACCACCCTTATGGCAGAAAGTGAAGAGGAACTAAAAAGCCTCTTGATGAAAGTGAAAGAGGAGAGTGAAAAAGTTGGCTTAAAGCTCAACATTCAGAAAACGAAGATCATGGCATCCGGTCCCATCACTTCATGGGAAATAGATGGGGAAACAGTGGAAACAGTGTCAGACTTTATTTTTCTGGGCTCCAAAATCACTGCAGATGGTGACTGCAGCCATGAAATTAAAAGACTCTTACTCCTTGGAAGGAAAGTTATGACTAACCTAGATAGCATATTGAAAAGCAGAGACATTACTTTGCCAACAAAGGTTCGTCTAGTCAAGGCTATGGTTTTTCCTGTGGTCATGTATGGATGTGAGAGTTGGACTGTGAAGAAGGCTGAGCATCGAAGAATTGATGCTTTTGAACTGTGGTGTTGGAGAAGACTCTTGAGAGTCCCCTTGGACTACAAGGAGATCCAACCAGTCCATTCTGAAGGAGATCAGCCCTGGGATTTCTTTGGAAGGAATGATGCTAAAGCTGAAACTCTAGTACTTTGGCTACCTCATGCGAAGAGTTGACTCATTGGAAAAGATTCTGATGCTGGGAGGGATTGGGGGCAAGAGGAGAAGGGGACGACAAAGGATGAGATGGCTGGATGGCATCACTGACTCGATGGACGTGAGTCTGGGTGAACTCTGGGAGTTGGTGATGGACAGGGAGGCCTGGCGTGCTGCGATTCATGGGGTCGCAAAGAGTCGGACACAACTGAGCGACTGATCTGATCTGATATGATGTGAAGATGGCTTAGCCCAAGGCCTGGCCAGAAGCAACTGTTCAGTGAATGTTAGGGAGGGATGGGCCTGCCCTGTGTCACTGGGTGCCTGTTTGCTCAGAGGAAGCTGGTGGGGGTCAGGCAAGAGAGCCTGGGGAGAGAGGATGGATTTGGATATCAGGAGGCCTGGAATCTGACTCTAATTTGCCAAGTTTCTTGGTCTTCCCAGGCCTGAGCTGCTGTCTGAAACATGGTGCCCAACTCCCCCCAAAGTCGAGCTCTCAGAAGCCTATGGTGGTGATGATGTGGATGCTGAGACCCCTTCTGGCCTCCTCTGTATAATGTCCAACTGCCTTTGGAGACAAGGGTATGGGCTGGGAAGGGGATGAAGGCAGGAGCCAGAGGAGTTCCCTGGTCCTGAGGTGGGCAAAGAGAAATCCCATCCCAAATAACTCCAGCAGGAAGACCCCTGGCCTGGGTCAAGGGACCTGGCTTCCAGCTCCATTTCTGTCACTTACATGCTGGAAGACAGGTCATTGGCCTTCGGTTTCCTCTCTGATACTCATAGTGGAATTAATGCTCCCATCCCTAGCAACAGCTTCCTTTGTGTTGGGTGGACAGTGTGTCTGTGACATGCCCTTTGTGAGTGATTCGGAGGCCATATAGTGTAATGATACTACCAGCAAGTCAGGGGGCAGAGAGTCTGGTTCAAAGCCTGGCTCCACCGGCTGTAAAACCTGGAACGAATTACCTAATATCTCCAAGCCTCAAGGTCTTCATCTGTGAAACAGGTATAACTTTTATCTACTTGGCTGCCTTGGATCTTAGTTGCAGCGTGCAAGATTTTCTCTGCATCCTGCAGGATCTTCCGTTGCAGCGCACGCACTCTCTAGCCGTGGCACGAGGGCTCAGTGGTTGCAGTGTAGACTTAGTTGCTCTGTGGCATGTGGAATCTTAGGTCCCTAACCAGGGATCAGATCCACATCCCCTGCATTGCAAGGTGGATTCTTAATCATTGGACCACCAGGGAAGTCCCAGACACAGGGATAATGTTAACAATAGTCACTCCTTCCTAGAATTGTTGCGACACACTGGCAGTCCTGTGTGTGAAGGTGGCTCCAAGTTAGAGTCCTGTATGTTAGCTATGATGAGGATGATTCTGAACATGAAGGTTAAGCCCCACATTCTTCCCCATATATGTGGTTCCATGATGATGAATAGGAGACAAAACATCTCGCGGCAGGTAAATGTTTCCTGAGCGGGTACGAACAGGAAGGCAGGTAGTGGGGAAGGAAGCTGAGTGTGTGTGTGTGTGCAGGCCTGTAGGAGCTGTCTGTGAGCTCTGTGCTTGAGGAAGAGAAGGCCAGGCAAGGATGACCACCTCTCTGGCCTGCAGCTTTTTCTCTGTCCAACAAAGGCCTGAAAGAGTAAGTCTCCGAAGGGTCTTGCAGCTTTTTGGTTCGCGAGTTCTAGAAGGAAAGAAAGGAGGCTTGACTAAGCAAAACTGTAAGATAATAAAGCCTGCTTTGTGATCTGCTCCCAGGCCCCAGGTTCCTTCCTGCCCTTTCTTTCAGGTTTTGTTTTCAGGGTGGGAGCTGCTGTCCCTGTATTGTGAGTGAGTACCTGTTCTGTGCTTTCTCAAGGATTTCCGAACAGTAAGCCTATCTTTTAGGGGGACTGTGAGTAGAGTTTAAGGCAGCAATGGTGGGGTGGGTGAGGTCTGGGGAAAAGGAATCCAGAGAGACTTTTCTGTGCTTCCAGAATCTTCCCAGGAGGAAGGTCATAGCCGGGGCTAGTTTTATGGAATATATAGAGCTCTGAAGCTCAAGTGCTATTCCCTGTAAGGGTAGAGAGCACTCTAAAGCCCAGAAATGGAGGGCCCCCAGATCTCCTGTGTCCTGTAGTCTGGGACATGGAGAAGGGGACCGTGGGAGTATCTGGGAAGCAGATACCCAAGGCAGGGTCAGATCAATGGCACCTTGTGGCTGTGCCAGGGGAAAAGGATTTTTGCTTCTCTCACTCTTGTGCTGTCTCTCAAGGATGGCTGTGACCCAGGAGACCCAGGTGGAGGGGGTCTTGAAAACAGTCCTTGATTTTCTAGCTCCAGAGAAGTGAAGCTGGTGACAGATGGAACCACACTCATGTGGGTCTTCGACCACAGTGGAAGCAGCAAAGCCTATGGAGCCAGGCAGACCTGCTGTGAATGGCAGTTCTGATTTATCTTGTGACCAGAAGCAATCATGTCACCTCCCTAAGTTTCAGTTTCCTCGGGGATTGAAGGAATCTAACACTACCCACCTCATCACGTGCATGTGTGCTAAGTCACTTTGGGCATATCTGATTCTTTGTGACTCCATGGACTATAGCCCACCAGGCTCCTCTGTCCATGGGATTCTCCAGGCAAGAATACGGGAGTGGGTTGCCATGCCCTCCTCCAGGAGATTTTCCCGACCCAGGGATTGAACCCACTTCTCCTGTGTCATCCTGCATTGGCAGGCAGGTTCTTTAACCACTAGAGCCCCCGGGAGGCCCACCCACCTCATCACATTGCTGTAAAGACCTAATAGGCTAATAACAGGACCTTAGCACATGATGGCGGAGAAGGCAACCCACTCCAGTACTCTTGCCTGGAAAATCCCATGGATGGAGGAGCCTGGTGGGCTGCAGCCCACGGGGTTGCACAGAGTTGGACATGACTGAAGTGACTTAGTAGCAGCAGCAGCAGCAGCAGCACATGATGGAGACTGAAAGAATACTGGTTTATGACCCGGCTACCTGACATCCCAGGAGAGACCATCTACTCACCTTACTGCCCCTTCAACACCTCCCCTCCTTCCTACCCCTGCCCACTGCCCCTCAGACACCCCCTTCCCTAATAAGGTCTCAAACAATTGGTTTTTCTGGGTTGTAGGAGGAATTTCTCTTGGCCCAAGAGATTAACAGTTTAGATTTAGGATTCCAGCCCAGAGCCGCCCCCTCCTGGCTGCCTGAGCCATTGAGTTAATTGATTTGCTTGCTCCTAGTTGGGTGCTGAAAGTCTGGCCAGGCCCAGAGTGGTTGGGGAGGGAAGACAAGCAGCCAAGAACATTTTTCTCAGTTCACTACAGAAGGGTACCTACTACATACTGGCTCCCAGTTCTGAGACTGTGCCCAACTACACAGACATCATCTGTACACAAACTCTTCACTCAGACCACTTTCTGAGCCTCCATCCCCACAGAAGAGACACACAGAACAAGCACACATGGAAATGCACAAAGAAACCATCAGACAACACATACACACAGATAGACTTAGACTTCCCCTCCACATGCGGAGGCAGGCAGGCCCTGGGAACAGGTAAGGCACAGTGTACACACAGACTCCCAATATAAAGCCATAATGATAAGTGTCTTATCTACCACATATTGCACTTCCCTTTCACTTTTCAGTTTCATGCATTAGAGAAGGAGGTGGCAACCCACTCCAGTGTTCTTGCCTGGAGAATCCCAGGGACAGCGGAGCCTGGTGGGCTGCCATCTGTGGGGTCGCATAGAATCAGACACGACTGAAGCGACTTAGCAGCAACAGCAGCAGCACTATGTGCCAGATATTGTTCTAAGCCTTTTCCAGAGAAAAATTCTTACAACAGTAGAGGTAGATACTATTTTTACCCCCCTATCCCATTTTATCAAGGGAACATTTCATGCAAAGATGGGCTCGATAAAGGACAGAAATGGTATGGACCTAACAGAAGCAGAAGATATTAAGAGGAGGTGGCAAGAAGACACAAAAGAACTGTACGAAAAAGATCTTCACCACCAAGATAATCACGATGGTGTGATCACTCAGCTAGAGCCAGACATCCTGGAATGTGAAGTCAAGTGGGCCTTAGAAAGCATCACTATGAACAAAGCTAGTGGAAGTGATGGAATTCCAGTTGAACTATTTCAAATCCTGGAAGATGATGCTATGAAAGTGCTGCACTCAATATGCCAGCAAATTTGGAAAACTCAGCAGTGGCCACAGGACTGGAAAAGGTCAGTTTTCATTCCAATCCCAAAGAAAGACAATGCCAAAGAATGCTCAAACTACCGCACAGTTGCACTCATCTCACATGCTAGTAAAGTAATGCTCAACATTCTCAAAGCCAGGCTTCAGCAATACGTGAACCGTGAACTTCCAGATGTTCAAGTTGGTTTTAGAAAAGGCAGAGGAACCAGAGATCAAATTGCCAACATCCGCTGGATCATGGAAAAAGCAAGAGAGTTCCAGAAAAACATCTATTTTTGCTTTGTTGACTATGCCAAAGCCTTTGACTGTGTGGATCACAATCAACTGTGGAAAATTCTGAAAGAGATGGGAATACCAGACCACCTGACCTGCCTCTTGAGAAACCTATATGCAGGTCAGGAAGCAACAGTTAGAACTGGACATGCAACAACAGACTGCTTCCAAATAGGAAAAGCAGTATGTCAAGGCTGTATATTGTCACCCTGCTTATTTAACTTATATGCAGAGTACATAATGAGAAACGCTGGGCTGGAAGAAGCACAAGCTGGAATCAAGATTGCCAGGAGAAATATTGATCACCTCAAATATGCAGATGACACCACCCTTATGGCAGAAAGTGAAGAGGAACTAAAAAGCCTCTTGATGAAAGTGAAAGAGGAGAGTGAAAAAGTTGGCTTAAAGCTCAACATTCATAAAACTAAGATCATGGCATCTGGTCCCAACACTTTGCAGGAAATGGATGGGAAAACAGTGGAACAGTGTCAGACTTTATTTTTTTGGGCTCCAAAATCACTGCAGATGGTGATTGCAGCCATGAAAAGAAAAGACGCTTACTCATTGGAAGGAAAGTTATGACCAACCTAGATAGCATATTCAAAAGCAGAGACATTACTTTGCCAACAAAGGTCCATCTAGTCAAGGCTATGATTTTTCCACTGGTCATGTATGGATGTGAGAGTTGGACTGTGAAGAAAGCTGAGCACCGAAGAATTGATGCTTTTGAACTGTGGTGTTGGAGAAGACTCTTGAGAGTCCCTTGGACTGCAATGAGATCCAACCAGTCCATTGTGAAAGAGATCAGTCCTGGGTGTTCTGGAAGGAATGATGCTAGAGCTGAAACTCCAATATTTTGGCCATCTCATGGGAAGAGTTGACTCATTGGAAAATACTCTGATTCTGGGAGGGATTGGAGGCAGGAGGAGAAGGGGACGATAGAGGATGAGATGGCTGGATGGCATCACCGACTCAATGGACATGAGTTTGGGTGAACTCCGGGAGTTGGTGATGGACAGGGAGGCCTGGCATGCTGCGATCCATGGGGTTGCAAAGAGTCAGACACGACTGAGCGACTGAACTGACTGACTGACTGACCCCATTTTACAGATGAGGAAACTGAAGGTCAGAAAAGTAAAATAACATGCCTGAGGTCACAGAGTGGCCACGTGCAGCCGTATCTACCCTTACTCCCCCATCCTAGTTCCTCAACCCCGTTTATTTTCATCGACACGTTATTCAAACGCAGCATTCTCCCCACCCCGACGTGCTCCACATACACTGAGGGTAAGTGCTGTTTGGGGCGCTAAGTGGCCAAAGACTCAAGAAATGGCATGTTGGCACAGCAGCTGGTAAGCCGTGCTGAAAAACCGGACAGTGAGAAGACCAGACGTTCCAAAGATAGTGGCGGTGGTTAAAAGTCTTACAAGCCCGACGGGGCTACCACGTGAAGCGCTCAGCACAGCGCTGGCCGGCGGAGGGGCGCTCGCAGGCCGTGAGGGGACGGTCCTCGGGGAGTGAGTTCAGTGTGCGCTGAGGGTCTAGCTCCAGCTCTCAGCAAAGCCTCTTCGTGCGTACTTGACTGCACCCATTTCCCGGCAAGCAGTCCAGAGCGTGAGGCCGACAAGCCTTACGTTTTTAGCAGAAGGGCCGCGGAGCTCCACCGTGCCCTCAGGCCGACGTAGGCCGGATCTGAGATTCCCGTGGAGACATTTTATGCCTAGGAGCCCACCTGCGCCCCACTCAAGCGTACACCAAGTTCTTGGTACACCTTTTAATGGGAAAAACAACAACAGCCACCCTGGTTGGGTAAGTGTGATTTATAATTCATGGGCCAGTCTTTGAACCCTTTCAGACAAAACCCACAGCAATTTCTTTGAAAGAAAGAAATGCCTGGACTTTGCTCAGAAGTCGCAGGTTTTCTAAGGAACGACAAGCCACTGCACAGATAGTAAATCACCCTGCGCACCACATTTGTTTCTAATTATTTGCATTGCAGTTCGTTTGTGAAATAAAACAGAAGAGTTTATAAATATCGTTTATTCTGGAAGTGAGACACACATTCGACCCCAGTCTTGTTCCTAGAAGGAACTGTGCTATTCGAGTGGGGGAAAAGAATGAGGGAGTCAGTGTCAAATTACACCCCCGCCTCAAATGCAAGTCAAGGCTGGAGTCTGGATCCGGCGAGGGTCTTCGGATTCTGCGTTCTGGTGCTACCCACCTAACGCTCCAATTCAGAGTTTTCCGCAGGCGGACGGGTGGGGAACGTCTAAACAGTTTACCCAAACCCTTAACCTCTCTCTCTCGCTTGGACCCTGAGAACAAAAGCGTCTGAGAGAACGCTCACCGGCTGGACGTTGAAGGTCTTGTCCAAACAGACCACCTTCTTTCTCCCCAGCTCTCCTCACAAGAGAGTGAATTTTTTTGTTGTTGTTAATGAAAGAAAGGAGCATTTAAAAGAGACACCCCCGCCCTTTACTCCCCCAGGTATTCATCACCCTGCTCAAGCACGCCTAGGGAGACCGCCCCGCAAGTCTAAGAAGAAGTTCAGAGCTGCGGCGGTCGCGGAGACAGCTCAGCAGTGACGCAAGATCCAGCCGGGATAGCCCCCGGGACCAGAATGAGGATCCTTGTAGGTTTCCGGGGAGGGGGCAGCGCTCCATTGTTCACTCTGGGCCAATCAGGGTTGGCTCATTTCCTTTCAGCCAATCCCCTGTCACTCCCGCCTTCCACCCACCCCGCCCATCAGCCCCCAAGTCCCTAACACCTCCCCCGCATCCCCCGAGGTTCTGGGGAAGCTTCGTGACGCCACAGGTCCCGCCCCCAGCTCCGGCCACGGGCGAGTGCGTGCTGACGTCATGCTGCGTGCGGGCCGGTGCGGAATCGCTCCTTCAACTCCTCGGGGCAGGAGGAGTTAGTTAGCAAAGAGCCGAGGCTGGGTGCACGACCCTCGTCCTTCTGCCCCTGGCCGCACGCTTTGCGCACATCTCTTTTCTGCATGGTGGATATTATTTTTCACTATCCTTTTCTAGGTACTATGGGGGATCATTCCAAGAGTAAGTCTTTCTCTGTATATGTGTGTGGTGTGTGTGTGTGCGCTCAATATGCAATATTTCTAATGCAGAACAATGTTTAGCGGATTCTACAAGTGGCTTCTATTTGACAGGACACTGAGAGAGAAAAAATCAAAACGAATAGATTTCCCTGCAGGACCGCTTATCCTTTGGAATCCTGTTGTTTTAGTTTATAATTAAACATTCTTTCTCAAGCCTGCTAGGCTGACCTCGGGCTGTGAAATCTGCTTCTGTTTTGCGCTAGGGCAATAGTTTGATTTAGGGATGTGGGGTTTTTTTTGTTTGGTTGGTTGGTTTGCTTGCTTGCTTGTCTTTCGGCCTTTCAAATAAGGAAGATTTCTTTAGCTTGAACTGGGATGTTTAAGCTAAAAAAAAGTCAAAGAGGATGAGCAGAGACTCCGCTAAAAGCTGATGTGTCTGTGTTGGGATAGAAGGGAGTCGCGGAGAGAGGGAGTGTGCGGACGGAAATGCCGGAACATCACCGTTCAGTATTGATGGGGTGGCGTCCGCAAGGCTTAAATGTCTATTTACCCTTTCTTCTCACTTGTATCTTAGCTTTTAGTTACAGGAGATATCAACAAAACGCCTGTGTCCAAGTGAATGTAATACCGTAAAAAAAAAAAAAAAAAAAAAAAAAAACCCAAAAAACTGAGGAGGGGGTGGGGAGAGACTAAAAACCCTCACAGATTCAGAAGATTGTGTTTTTTCGTTTTTTTCGTTTCCAAGTATCTGGACCTTTGCAAAGCCCATTTCCTTTTTATCTTGTGGTCCCAATTCTTGAAAGAGAGCGCGAGCGGGTTGGGTTAGGGCTGGAGCGGCCCCGGCCGCGGTCCGGGCAGCCAGGCCTGATGCGGGCTCCGCGCCCTTCCCCGGCAGAGAAGCCCGGGACGGCCATGTGCGTGGGCTGCGGGAGTCAGATCCACGATCAGTTTATCCTGCGGGTGTCGCCAGACCTCGAGTGGCACGCCGCCTGCCTCAAGTGCGCCGAATGCAGCCAGTACCTGGACGAGACGTGCACGTGCTTCGTGAGAGACGGGAAGACCTACTGCAAGCGGGACTACGTCAGGTGAGGCCCGCAAGTGTACGGGCTGAGCCACTGCCCGCCGGGGCCGAGGCTTGAGAATGGCAGGCCGCCGGCATGCCCCCGCCCCGAACGCGTGCCGCCACTCGTCTCCCGGCCTGGGAACCCCCGAGGGCTGGTCCCCGCAGCCACCCTCGCGACCACAAAGCCTCCTGGGCGCGCGTGCCCTGGGCGGGTAGCAGCCCGGCGGGCGAGGCCGGCCACAGGCCCTATGCTGACAACGCCCGTGCCTTGGGCCCGCAGGCTCTTCGGCATCAAGTGCGCCAAGTGCCAGGTGGGCTTCAGCAGCAGCGATCTGGTGATGCGGGCGCGGGACAGCGTGTACCACATCGAGTGTTTCCGCTGCTCAGTGTGCAGCCGCCAGCTGCTTCCCGGAGACGAATTCTCGCTGCGGGAGCACGAGCTGCTCTGCCGCGCCGACCACGGCCTCCTGCTCGAGCGCGCGGCGGCCGGCAGCCCGCGCAGCCCCGGCCCGCTTCCCGGCGCCCGCGGCCTGCATCTGCCAGGTAAGCCGCTTGCGGCCGGCACTGCGCCGCCAGCTCCGGGGTGCCGTGCACATGTGGGTGTGTGTGTTCTTAGACGGGTGCTTGTGCTCGGACGAAAACTTGTCACTTGGGTGTGTTTCCGTTTGCCAGCATTGTGGGGGTTTCTGGGTGAGTGCAGAACTCTGCTAGGAACGTGACGGAGTGTGTGTTCGTGTGTGACCGGGAAAATTGCGTGTGGGTAAACGTGAGCTGGGGTTGTGTGTATGAGTGTTCGGAATTGTGGAGATTGTGTTCTCAGGAATGTGTGGGACACGGTAGTAGTAGGAGGAGGAAGGTAAATGACAACGGGGCATCCCAAGTGGTGACTCTAAGGACCTTATACTGGGAATTTTAAGCAGTCTGTGTGTTGCCTGAGAGGAAGGACAGGTTTGCCTGGGGGTATGTGTGTAAGGAATACAGTTCCCAGCCTAGAGCTGGGCCCAGGCAGGCAGAAGTCCACCTGCACAGCTCTGAAGGCTCACCAGCCAACAGAGAGCGAAATGTCTGCGTTTTTCTTTTGAGGCCCAGTCTGATGAACAGTGTAGCCAAACGTTTCTTGGTGGGAAAGAAGTGGAAGCACAGTGGATTCAGGGATAATGGCAAACACCCCAGGGGATGCTCTAGGTCATAATCAGGAGATGGCCAGAGACTGGTTCTAAGTGTGTGGTTAGCCGATGGGAATGGTGACTCCAGCTGAGCAGCTACCAGCAAGTAGCCACAGACCTGAAGCATCAGTCTGCAGACCAGGCTGAGCCTCTGAGTGCTGTGTGCTCGAAGGGATTGAGCTTTCGCTGGCCCTCTCTTTAGTATAGAATGAGGACATTGAGTTAGATGAACTATTTGTGAATATTTATCCAGACCTAGAAATGCCTGGAAGGGGATATAATTTGAAACAGTGCGACTTGTATCCAAGGGTAGGTAGACCTGGTTCAGATGGGGGTGTGATGCCAGTGTTGAGTGAACCCTGGTCTCCCTTTTGTTTGTTGAAGGTTTCCGGCCACCGGAATAGGGTCTTAACTAAGTACCTGACTCTACCCAACCTGGGGTTGAGGGAACCCAAGGCCAAGTGAGGAGAGTGCCAGCGGTTGTAGGCCGGCCGGGAAAACGGCCGCTGGACAGGGAAACTAGAGCCTTAAGAAAGGAGACCCTGGGGCCGAAGTCCAAGGGCTGTTAGAAAGGAACTGTTCCAGGTCCGGGAGACCCACTCCTGACCCTAGGCCAGGTCTTAATGACACACGGTCTGGCCCTGTCCGAGTGGCCCCGGAATCAGGGAGACGGTCTCTTCGGGGACTCCCGGGAGAGGCAGACAGGCCCCCTTGTCCCGACGCAGCGCGGCGCTCGGGCCCCGTACCCTTCCAGCGTCCCAGGCGCCCCTCCTTCCTCTTCTTCTGAAACTGCGTCTCTTCCGGAGGGCTTCCCTCGTCCCGCGGAACCCTTGCGGGTGTTCCGAGGGTCGGGTAAGCGGAGGAGGCACAGCAGGGTGCAGCCACTTCTGTCCTGCACAGGCCTCACTCGGAACTCCCAGGCCCTGCTTGCTCTGCGGGGATCGCGGCGGGGAGCCCGGTGGAGGAACTAGGGAAGGGACAAAAGTGCACACCTTTCTCCAGATAGGGCGAACAGACAGAAAGAGAGAACAGACGAACCAGAAAACGAAATAAACTGAAGAAAAGACAAACGAGATCGGGCCCCGCGGGGCTCGGCCGCCGCGGGGCGGGGCGCAGGGGGAGTGAGTGGCGGCCGCTGGCTCACCTCTCGCTCCCTCGCAGACCCGGGATCCGGCCGGCAGCCTTCGCTGCGCCCACACGTGCACAAACAGACCGAGAAGACAACCCGCGTGCGAACCGTGCTGAACGAGAAGCAGCTGCACACACTGCGGACGTGCTACGCCGCCAACCCGCGGCCCGACGCGCTCATGAAGGAGCAGCTGGTGGAGATGACCGGCCTGAGCCCGCGGGTCATCCGCGTCTGGTTCCAGAACAAGCGGTGCAAGGACAAGAAGAAATCCATCCTCATGAAGCAGCTGCAGCAGCAGCAGCACAACGACAAGACGGTGGGGGTCGGGGGGCTGGAGGGTCGGGTCGGGTGGAGCCTCGGGTTCCCTGCATCGGCGCTCCCTTTTCTGGGCCGGCTTTCGGGAGATCCAGGGAGGAACTGTTTACTCCAAATAGTGTGTCTTTGTGCTTTCAGAGCGAGGCTTACCTTGGGGTTGGAAGGCATCTTAATTATTGTATCTAAGGTCAGGTCTTCCCCAGCCCCAGCGGTAGATCGGAGTTGGGGTCCGGGGCTCAGTTCGGAGCCCAAGGCAGCCTGGTTTCGAGCTCCAGCAAGTAGGGGCGGGTTG
Source organism: Bubalus kerabau (assembly GCF_029407905.1). Classification (NCBI taxonomy): domain Eukaryota; kingdom Metazoa; phylum Chordata; class Mammalia; order Artiodactyla; family Bovidae; genus Bubalus; species Bubalus kerabau. Next base: position 32,200,997 of record NC_073642.1, read on the forward strand.
TGTCCATCTCTCAGCGGGACTCGGTTTGAACACTTTCCCTCTGCAAACCCGGAGAAGGGGTGGGATGCAGCCCTCGCGTTTTGTTCCCTTGCGGTGTTGGCTTCCAGCACTGAGGCTGGCCCGCGGTGGCTGTTTTGGGGCCCGGGGTGTCTTCCAGTGGAGAAGGCGGGCTCACTCGGCTGCTGCGGACAAGTGCATGCCTCCCCAGTTTCAGGCTCCAAATCATGTGCCAGGGCCTGGGGTCCTGGTCTCAAAGGTGGCGGGAAACGCAAGACCCAACTCTTCTGCCTCCCCTCTTCTGCTTGTTCCGCAGAGCCTCCAGGGACTGACCGGGACGCCCCTGGTGGCGGGCAGCCCCATCCGCCACGAGAGCGCCGTGCAGGGCAGTGCAGTCGAGGTGCAGACGTACCAGCCGCCGTGGAAAGCGCTCAGCGAGTTCGCGCTCCAGAGTGACCTGGATCAACCCGCCTTCCAGCAGCTGGTGAGGACCTGCTCTACCCGCCCGGACGGCTGGACTCCGGGGGAGGTGGGGTGGATTTAGTCGCTTAGCCAAGGTGGGAAGGGTTGGGGGGCTCTCAGGGGAAGAAGGGCTGGGAGAAGGGGGAGGTTGGTAGCTGCAACCTCACCCGGCCCATAATTGGTTCTAAACCAGGTCTCCCTGGATTAAAGCACCGGGAGGAGAGGTCGAGGGATTAACCCACCCGTGCCCCCGCCCGCCCTAATACTCTTGCGTGCGCCTGGGGGCCGGGCCGACTTCTCCAAGGGCACGCTCCCAGCCAAAGACTTGTCCCAAGGATACCTAAGGGAGCTGGCGGCCCGGGAAAACCAGCTTGGGCACGTCTTCACCCGCTCCTTCCCGGTGTCTCCCCTGCCCCAGGTCTCTTTCTCTGAGTCCGGCTCCCTAGGCAACTCCTCCGGCAGCGACGTGACCTCCTTGTCCTCGCAGCTCCCGGACACCCCCAACAGCATGGTGCCGAGTCCCGTGGAGACGTGAAGGGGGACCCTTCCCCGCCAGCCCGCGGACCTCGCATGCTCCCTGCATGAGACTCACCCATGCTCAGGCCATACCAGCTCCGAAAACTCTCTCGCCTTTGTAATTATGATTGTTGTTATTTAAAGAGAAAAAGGACTGAGAGAGGAGGTCGGGACAGCCAAAATCGCCTGGATGCAACCTGCTTTCACCAGACTGGAGAGCGCCGCTCCGAGGACTTTTATTTTTACAAAACCAGAATTTGGGTTGACTAGAGTTAGCTCTGCCCTCTCCTCTCCCTCGGTCCGCGGCGCCCCCGTCCACATACCCACCTGTGCGTGGAGCTTGCGCGGGGTAGGTCCCGCGCCCGCCGAGCCTCGCGCTCTCCCGCGCGGACCGTGGGTCTGCCTCGGCCCGGCCCCGCGCTTCCAGGTGGCTTCGCCCGCTATCTAGCGGGGAAGAGGACGGGGGCAATCCAAAGGAACAGACACTCAATCCCCCAAAGCGCATGATTGCCGGAAAAAAGTAGAAACGAGACTTTCCTTGAAAATGTTTTAAATTATCAGTCGACGGAGGACAGAGTGTGTGAGCCTTTGCCGAACAAAACGTAAGTTATTGTTATTTATTGTGAGGACAGCCAGTTCATAGTGGGACGAATATTTTGATCTTAATAAAAAAGAAATAATAACCCTATGCGACGCTGCTCCTGTGTGCTGTTGGCGCAGCGGGAGGGCTGGACGAAGGCAGGTTGCAGCTTGGAGCTTCTTTCAACGAAAATGACACTCGGCCCAGGGCCCACGGCTCGTGCCCGCGCCTCGCGCGCCGCTGGCCCGCGTGCTCCCGCGCCGCCCGGGGGCGGGCCCGGCGGGGATTGGGCGTCGCGAGGGGGGCGGGGCTGCGTGTCTGCGCTCCCTGCGCCCCATGCGGCCCCGCGAGGCCCCCCGAAGCGCTCGAGCGCCCAGCCCCTCGCGGAAGCCTGCGCGCCCCCTGCTCGTTCCTCATCCCTGGCGTTTCGCTACAGAAGCCCGCGGGGCAGCGGGGTGACTGTTTGGGCGGGAAACCTGCGATGATCTAATGTCTGCTGTTCCGCTTGTTGGGGCTAGCGGTTCCGTCTCAACCTTGCCTTAGCTCCCGGAGCCGAACCCAACCTGGAGTTCTTCAAGGTCCTCCGACTCTTTTCGGCCCGGTGCACTCGGGCCCTACCTGCGTGCGGTTCTCTTCCCGCGGGTCTGGATGTCCGAACCCTCAGATCCAGAACCCTCGCTCGCCTGCCACGCGGGCCCTGCCACCGAGCCACGAGGCTAGCCCGCGGGTCCCGGGGTAGAAAAGGGGGACCTTGACGGCTCATCCTCGGCGCTGTCCCCAGTGTGGATGCGCGACGTGATCAATCTCGCTGCATTTATTAATTCCCCCGTCTAGACAGAAGAGAAGGCCGGGCGGCGGCTCCTTATCTGAATTTGGCATCACCTGCAAGCGATACACTGAAGGAGCCACAACAAGCCCCCGCTAGGATCGCGGCTGCCAGGGAAAATAAGTCCACCCAGAACCAGTCTGGCGTGTCGTTGGTTTATTTTCTTTCCAGACCCGAAATGCAGGGGGCGGGAGCTGGCTTGGGTGGGAGGGGGCTGGGAATGGCCCCTGGATATGCCGTGCCCAGGTCACTTGGTGTGACATTTCAAACCCCTGCGACTTGTTTTCTTGAAAACTGGCTTTAGTGATCGCAGGAAATAACCGGGAGATACTGAATCTCTAGCAGGCCCCCGGGCAAGCACACAAAAAAAACGGGAGGCTCAGGTTTTACCCTTCACAAATATTTAACCCTTTGGCAGCCTGGGATAATTCTTTTCCTAGACCAGCCCTCACTTGGACTCAGAAAGCTGCCAGCCTACTAGTGATTCCACTACTCTTGAAAGATCTCTGGCATTGTCCTACCAAGTTAAAAGAACCCAAAGGTATATCCTTTGTCCAGGAATTGTTTTGAAAGAGGGCAACGCCCTTACTATTGTTGCCATCTTAGCTCAGGTAGGGCCTGGTAAGGGAAAAATGTGTCGGAGGGGGCATCTTTGGTCGTTGGACAGAGAAGTTGATGCCTGCTGTTAAAAAGCCATGGGCTGCTTGGATGGCCAGAGGCCACTGTAGGTGTTTCAGCTGAGCTGTTGGCGGAATTCTGAAAGCAAATTTCTCCCCTTCCCTCTGCCCCTCCATTAGAAATGGGAGGCTGGCAGCAAAGCTGGCAATTACTGAAAGAAAATGGGAGGAGGTGGGAAGATTGGGCCACATTTATATTTTTCTTCCTGAAAGTCAAGGTGATGCTAGCACAGACATTAAAGAGACTATTCTTCTTCTTCAGGATTTAGGAAATGGTGCTGCAAACTTAGAGATAAAGGGAGAGATATTTAGGGTTAATGAGGACCAGCTTTACCTCTCAAGTGCCCAGAAACGGTTTTAATAATCAGGGGTAGAATCTTTGAGGGTTTGTTCCCTTAACTTAGATTCTTCCCTCCCAAACAGAAATACAGATATTTCCTTTTACCTTCTGGTTGGCCACTGGATGGGGGCTAAACTTTCAGAAGTCTTACTTTTAAAAACTTTTGATTGATCCAGAATATTGGGTTTTGTCTTTTTTTAAAAGGAAATAACAGGTTCTTGAATTTGAAAAATTTCATTATGGTTGTTAATTAGCTTTGAATTTTTGCTTTTGACAGATTGCAGTATTTTAATGCTACATCTGCCTATCTAATTACAGTCACTTCTTCCTTGGCCATCCATAGATCAAAAATCTAATTCCTTTTTGGATATTTATATGAGTGTGTCTGTTTTTGAATATTGGGAAATTATTCTGATCAAAGTGGTTACTGTGTATTTAGGATACCTGTAGCTATGTGTTGATGTTGTTTAGTCGCTAAGTTGCATATGACTCTTTGACCCCATGGACTATATAGCATACCAGGCTCCTCTGTCCATGGGATTCTCTAGGCAAGAATACTGTGTGGGTAGCCATTTCCTTCTCCTGGGGATCTTTCAGACCCAGGGATCGAATCTGAGTCTCCTGCATTGGCAGGCAGATTCTTTGCCACTGAGACACCTGGGAAGCCCTGTATCTGTGTGTACTGCTGTATAAAACATCAGAAGCTCTTCTCCTGTAGTTTGTTGCTAGCCACCCAAAGGGGCACATTGTTTTCCGTGTGGGTTTCCAAGAGTAGAGTTTGACTCTAAAGCCTTATTATGATGGACCCTGGTGAGGTGTCAGATCTATGGTTGGTTAGTTACATTAATAAATATCAATTTTACTGGCTCCCAGGTCATCTTTAAACATCTTCTGTAATACAGTAGGGATTTCCTTGTAAATTAAATTACCTGTAACAATTACAAGTGTATTTTATGCTTACTGAACTTTTAAAGTGAGATACCCAGTTGTGTAGTAAAAAAGTCAGTTCAATAAAAGAGGCCATAGGGTGGGAAATGGGAGTTAGTTATTTAAGTAGATTCACCTTAGAATAAGATTTTCTCAGCAGATTTATCTAATAATTTGGGTAGCTCTATGTAATTGAAGCAGGAAAGAGATTCCCAGAGATGGAGAAGTTTATGGTTACCCTACCACAAAATTTAATACATATTGAAAGGCTACACAGTTCTGGGAAATTCAAAGTCCCTGTGGCAGTATTCCCAACGAACTTTAATTTTTAATGGGTTTTGTAACAGAAATCAGCCTTTCAGTTTTGAATATGAAATAGCTTTAAAGCTTAGTTTTGTCAGAGCTGCAAAGACTAGGTTTAAGTAAGACATTGTCTAAGATTGTTCTCTTAAAAAATGTGAGATTCTGCCACTGCTGTCTGGGGGAGGGCATAAGCTGCCACACATTTAGTTAGCTGTGTTTTCCCCATACAAGTATTCACCAAAGACAGCAAGGGAATTTGCTTGAATAGCAGCATGCTAGAGATGGGAAAGAATGAATGAATAATAAACTATTTGCAGAGGAGTCCCAATGGACTTGTGATAAAAGCAGGAAATTCAGAGAGTTTATTAAGCTGATGTAGGGAAGATTAGAGGCTTTTAAATATGGGTCTGATTGATGTAAAGGTAAACTTTCCTCAAGATACTGGCATTCAGTGCAATAAGGAGGATTGTGTGACCAATTACAGGCTAGCACCTTGTTGATGGAGACTGTGCATGGAAGATGCTGATAAATGGAGTCAGGCTGAGAGCAGTAATAGGAGCGAAAAAGGGCACAGAGAAATACTCCATTGGGAACCAGATGTGGAGTGCTGTGGGGGAGTGGTTCAATTTATAAAGCAAGTTTGGCGCCTCGCAGAAATCACGCCAGAAAGGCTAGAGTGCTAGGTGAGTCCATCTTTTGGATCCGGGCACTGCCCGGTCGATAAGGTCAAGGGCTGGTGAGAGAATGGGTCAGGGAGTGAGCGGAGGGGCAGGAGTTGAGAAAAGCCGAGAGTTTCCTCAGTGGGAAACAGGATCTTTAAGGCGGGGGGTGTCATATGGAAGGCGGGAGACCTCTGGGTTCCGGGTGTGAGAGCAGGGAGACGGAAGTGGAAGAAGAGGGGTAGTTGAGGAGTAATCCCTTCCCCAGAGTATTGAGACCCAAGAATTCAGAGGTTGGCAAGGAGCTCTGGAAGAACTGGTCCAGGTAGCTTCTTTCCTGGGGAAGGAAGGAAGGAAAAATGGTAGAGGAGGCGAGTTCGGACCTAGGTTCAGGGTTCGAGGCTCACAGCGCCCCCGACTGCCTGGAGCGAGGGAGAGGCTCCGGAACTCGGCAGGAAGCCACGGCCCCGAGATCGTGCTGGGCTTCGGAAGGACTAGCCGCGTGGAGCTCCAGGCCAGCGAGCTGCCGCCCAGAGCGGGAAGTTCGGTTGGGCAGGCGTTGGGCGTTCAAATGCCGCTGCTCTCGGGCCTCGGGCGGCCTTTTCCGTTTTGGCTCCAATTCTGGGCTTTAAAGCCCGGGCGCAATGGTTACCTACGCTCCGGCTGGGCCCAGTCGCATCGTCAGCTTTACAGGCTGGACACAGCCGAGGCTTTTCGTTTCGGCCCAGCGGGTCCACCTGTGGCCCCTGAGCCTCAGGGGACCGGTGACCTGGCCCCCGCCCCCAGGAGAACGCCAGTGGGTGGCACTCGTCCCCGTAGATTGGAGCAAGATGTGCCTGCGCTCACCTGCGCGATATGCTTTCCCCATCCTGGGAGAGTTTAGAAGTCGTAAAACCCAGGGGAGTTAGAGCTTCAATCATTCTGCCCCGGCGGAGCGCGCAATAATAAAGTAGGGAACTTGAGACCTCCAGAAACCGCGCGGGTCGGGAGTCACCCCCCCGAGGAGCCCCCGGGCCCGATCCTCGCAGGCTCCCCAGCCGGGTGGGGCCGGGGTTTGTCTCAATCAAACCTCCTCCCCTCCCGGACGGGGGTTGAGGGCGGGGCGGGCCAAATGAGACCATTCAATTAAATGTTTTAATTGCGAATTCTGGTATGGTTTCTGGAAGGTTAATCACAGCTGTCTCAATTATTTATGGCTTTTTGGCAAATTTCCGACCAGATAAGCATATTTCTATTGTGAAGCGTCTTGTAGGAAATCGTATAAATATTTGATTATTCATTTCAGCTACAAGGATTCTGCATCCACGCCCCAAGATGCGGGGAAAAGCGGAATTTGGGAACGCCTCTCCTGGATGGGGCGCCCCGGGCAGCGGCGGGTCGCGCAAGAAGCCGGCCGCCGGTACCTGGCTCCCAGGCCCTCTGGCCACGGAGCAGCCCCGGGCCGCCGGCCGGAGGGGAGGTGCGGGCGCCAGGGCCGAGCTCCCTCGGCTTCCCGGTGTGCGGCGCTCAGCCGGGCCGCGGCTCGAGGTGCTTCTGCGCGCGCCGCGGCGAGGGCCCCGGGCCCTGGGTCTGGCGCCCGGGTCCGAGTCTCCGCCAAGCCCTGGGAGCGGGCTCCGCTGGAGCGGGAGGGGTTTTCCCCGCCCCGAGCCCGAGCCCAGCCGGGCCCCGCAGCCCGAGCGCGCGGAAGACCCCGGGGGCCGGGCGGTAGGAGCACAGAGCGCACAGGGATTGCGTTTACTTTCTTTCTCTTTCGTTTGAAATTGGACCTCTTTATTTTCTATTTGCAAAGAAGTAAAAACATCGTACACATAACTCGACAGACTTGGGAGGATCCAAAAATAAGTGTCCTGAACAGGAGGTAAGTTTGCTTTTAACAATCCGGTGTAACTTCCGTATTTTCCGTCCCCTCCGCCCCCAGTCTTGAATCTTATAGTATTAATTCCAATCCCCCACCCCCCCATCAGATCTTTTTTCTTGCTAATGTTTGATCCTTATCTGACAGAAATAATTCCCAGTATCACTCAGTGAACGGCTTAGCACTGACCGTCGGCTTAAGGTGGAGAAACGATGAGAACAACATATGAAAAGGTCAACATCTCCTGGCAGACACTCCTCCCGTTCAGCTGTGAGCCGTGCACAGGAGTGAAAATGTCTATTCAGGACCTTTGTGATCATCTGTTTTATTTTTACTTCAGCTTCATTGCAGTTATTTGAGAAAATACTTTAGAGTGGTTCACTATGTTTGATCTTTTTTGGATCCCTAATTTTTATTTTGGAGAATTTCAGTTCAGCAATCCTATTTCTATAGGAGACTCTCGATATTGGCCACTGGCAAAGTTTAGGCAGACAAATGGATACAATGCTCTGAGTTAATTTCAGATAGCTGCTAGAACATATTATGTAATTTAGAATGTTAAATTGTTACAAACATCTTCTACTCAAACCTAATAAGGGAAATTTAAAGCAGGTTAACTTTTAGTAAGTCTTTAAGATACTTCCAGAGTTGGAATTAGTTTTTCTTTCAAATCTGCATTGCCTTCACAAGAAAAGTCACCACTGCAAACAGAATAAGTTATTTTATTACAAGAACAAAACAGACTTGCTAACTTTTTGTCTAATTTCACCCATATTACAAATGCAAAGTATATATTATCATAGGATGTAAGTTACCAAACTCCAAACTATTGCGCATAAATGAAATAAACTCCCAGAATTAGAAAGAACATTAAAGTATCTACAGTCTTTATAAATAGTGTAAAGTATATACCATATCTACAGAGTATAAACATGTGAAAATGAACTTCTTAAGGAGTAGTTACAATGTTTTGAACAATTTAAAATATTAATGAGGGTACTCAAATACACAACCAACCAAAACCTTTATTTTTTCTCTTTTTTTAAGAAAAACTGTCGAGCTTCTTCCCAGGCCTGCTGAGGAAATCTGTTAGCCAGTTCAAGATAGTCTTGGGAACCAAGGCATTTTCCTGAGGGGGGAAAAAGAAGAGAATAGTAAACAAGTTAAAATCTTCAACATTTAAGAAATGAAAATTATTTTGATATCTGAGTCCAAAATGGAGACATACACTTCAAATAAACCACGATGCAAATTTCAGTAAAGGTAACTCATCTATATCTATAGTATGAAATATATAATATATATTTTAATTACAATCTATTTCATGCTTCTAAGCTACTCAGACATACACTATATACATAATGTTTAACCTCTAGGTAAAACATTATGAAAAACACCATTTTTGGACTCTGGAATAAGAAAATAAGTATGGTGAACAAAATAAAACCCGGATTCTTCCTTAGCAATAAGAATGTGGTGTGTCAGGAGCTGCTTCACATTAGAATTTAGAGGTTCACCTGGGCAATGAACTCAAAACACCTTGAAACATGTTATGAGCACATTCTAAGCAACAGGGGAACAGATGTCCAGGTGCAGACTAGCGACTGAGCGTGGCATCATCATTTTTGAAGGTCAGGCAAGCATATTATGAGCTGTCACCAGTATAGGAATGACTTTTCTAAGCAAAGTAGGGAGCCGTTCCCCATTTGCTGTTTTGAAGATTAATCCCATAGTAAGTGGGGAAAGCATGAAAGTCAGAGAAGATGATCCCTTGGAAAAGAGAGGTTGAAACCAAGCAGATAGAGGCAGCCCTGGGACATGCCTGACAGATAGGCAGCAAATGGTGACTCATCCTTAGGTCAGGAGGAAGAGGAAGAAAAAAAATGTCTATGCTTCTTACCGGCCAAGAAAAAAGAAAAAAAAAAAAACCAAAACTGCTGTACAATTAAAAATAAATACATTAGAAGAAGATTTCTCTAGGCATTTTCAAAATTTAAACCATTGTTTTTAAGATATAGAAAAAATATGATTTTTTCCCTAGCCTCCAACAACTTAAAAAAAGGCTGTGACTGAGTCAGGGCAGAAGTGAACTTGCACACTAATTCTGACTTAGGCAAATGGTGCCAACTATGATGGTGACTTGAATTTCTAAAAAGGGGCATAGCTTTCTGTTTACTTGTGAGTGTCTGAGCCAATAAAACATGACATTTTCTCATGATACTGTTACTGTTTTAGTTATATTCTCATTTATGTACTTTTCAGCACCTGTCCATTGTAAAGAACTGTGAGACACACATACACCCCCTGCCTGGGGTGACCTCCTCCTCCCCCAAAGTGAGGGCTACTGAGTGGGTGCCCCAGAGGATCTTGCTGGGACTAGACCTCTGGCCACTTTAAAGACTATCAAACTAATGGAAGAATTGGGGAAAATCTGGATGAAGGTCTCATTAGTCAGAGATGCTGACATGACAGTCAGACAAAGAGCAACTTGTACTTCTCAATTACAGTGTGGGTAGCAGAATATTTAAAAAAGTAAAAATGCACTTGAAAATTCTACATCTCAGCTCTGATCACAGGACTCACCTCAGCAGAAATGCTACAGGGAAAAACATTTTTTTGTAAATCTTTTGGCCCCTGAACTGTGCCCTTTCTTCATGTAAAACAATTTTACAATTTTTATTTTCAATAAAAAATTCAAGTGCTTGAATTTTAGGGGAACATATGGGCTACTATCAATGACAATTTTATTCTGAACACCGGGAGGGAACTAAATATGTAATTTCAGCATTTATGTGAGTAATGTAGGCCAATATTAATGATCTAATTGTCTCTTCTATTACAAGGTAGCTCTTTAGTAATTATTCACCATTTATTATAACTTGCATGAAGTGAATATAAATTATATAAAGATGTTTTGTGCTTTTCTTTTACTTCCATGGATTTCTCTGTATATTCTGATACACTCATGTTTGATGACAAAATCAATGTCTTTATTCTCTGAAATATACTTTGTATCTGAACTTCAAATATTTTAGGTGATGTAATAAATTGATTTCTTGACAGTTACAAAGGGTAGAGTGAGAAATGTCCAGCTAACACATGACATTTAATTTCAGTAGAGACATACCTTTGGGCTGATAAGACTGGTTATCTGCCTGACCTGAAGTCTGGGCAAAATCCTGTGTAAAACGAGAAAAGTGTTTTTATATCAATGCTACAAACAGAGAACTTTGCTGAGAGTGGCTTTAAAAATGCCTCTGAATTCTGAGATAATTATTTTTACCATGAATACTTTGGAACCCCAAATATAAAAGCTTAAGAAACTGATGTTATGTAATTCAGGTTCTCATATTTAAATCAAATAATGATGACTCAAATCTAAGTATCACCAACGGCCAGGTTGTTGCCTGCTGTGGAAAGTATAACTTTGTTTTATATCTAACAAACTGAATTCTTTAGCCAAATACTGTCTTAAAATATCGACAGACTTTTAACATTAAACAAAACCCACAAGTATAAAAGCCCTTATGTATTCTGTAGCTACATTTTTTAAATTGAAGTATAATTGACATACAATATCATATTAGTCTCAGGCATGCAGCATAGTGATTCCATATTCATCTACATTTTAAAACGGTCAGCATGATGTGTCTGGTTATCAGCTGTCACCATACAGTGTTACTATATTATTGACTGTATTCCCTATGCTGTACGTTAAATTCCTATGACATTGATTTTATAGCTGCAAGTATTTTGCCCACCTCCCCATCCCACTGTCCAGACCACCAGCGCTCTGTATTTGTGAGTTTGTTTCTGTTTTGCTATGTTTGTTTCATTTTTTAGATTTCATATATAAGTGAAATCACGTGGTAACTGTCTTTCTCTGACTTCTTTCATATAGTATAATATTCTTAGGTCCATCTATTCTGTAGCTAAATCTTAAAGTCCAGCAATTTTACTCTTCGATGGAATATGAAAAAGGTCATCTGTAATATGTGAAATTTCAGGAACCTAGGACAAACTGCTAGCTCTTATTTTTAATATTTTCTAGTGACTACTAATAATCTAACACAGGGGACCTTGAAGAATCGTTATATAAACGAAAGTCCAATGTACTTTCATTCTCTTGAGCACAATAATTTATAGAAAAAACCAAACTTGTTTTTAACATCCTATCCCAAATAAGCATTATAAGAAATTTCCATGCTGCTGCTGCTAAGTCACTTCAGTCGTGTCCGACTCTGTGCGACCCCACCGACGGCAGCCCACCAGGCTCCCTGTCCCTGGGATTCTCCAGGCAAGAACACTGGAGTGGGTTGCCATTTCCTTCTAGTTATTTATAAAATCTGTGCTAAAATATATGGTTAATGTGTTAAATTATATTTAATTGTGTATTAACTATAATAGAGAAGAGTTAAATTAGAAGTACTCTGAGATCAACACCAGATGAAAATACTATATATGAGCCTTACTTTAGATTCTGATACCATTTATATTTTTATAAATTGTTTTCCAAGCAGTTGAAAAAATGTAAGGGACTAAGATGGTACAGCTACAAAATTGTCTTTGCTCGATAATCACTGTCTTGGTTGAGGCCTCTGTGCAGGCCACAAAAGGCTGCATGTCATCTCTGGAGGTCCCTGACTCCCTTTCCTTTCTTGCTTTACTTTTCTCCACAGCATTTAACACAATCTGACATGCTATTTATTTTGCTCATTTATTTGTGTTTTGTTTGACTCCCCCGACTCTAAATTTCAAGGCAGGAATTTGTATCTGTGTTGTTCGCTGCTGTATTTCCAGTGCCTGGAGCAGTGCCCAGCACACCAGAGGTACTAAAAATTTACCTGTGGAATGAAAGAATGAATTTTAAGATCATGGTCTTAAAATTCTCTATAACATATTTCCTTTTTAATCCTAAGGCTGTAAGAATATATGAAGACTCCTATATGTTGATATGATGGTTATATAAAACTTCATTAAGATTTTAATTATTAACTGTAAGATTTTTTTGAATATATATACCCTACCTATAAATCTGAATATTTTTGATAAATTTTTTTGGAAACTGGAATCTAGACTCAAAAAGAAATAAGCTGAAAACAAAACATTTCTAAGCATAATTGATCTAGTGTGTTTTATTAGCTGATCATCTAACAGAGGATAGTTTAAGAAATGTAAACCACTTCTAAGGTGAAGAAAGCTTGGGGGATCCTTTAGCCATCCCAACCAGCTGGGCACTGTTACACCCTTTCAAAAGTGATACATGTATATTAGCCAGAATAAGGAACAATAACAATACAAAGTTCTGCTTTCTGTTTCATTATTATTAGGAACAGAAAACGCTGTCTATTAAGCATATGTGTGTCATGGAACAAAAACATATTGGCTTCAGGGTGCAACATTTGAAAAAATAATGGCAGATTTTCAGTAAATAATGTCATTGTGTGAGGACAGAAAAGAAATAACAGGATTAGCTATTAGCAACTGTTAAAGAATAACCAAATTGATTCTCTATTGTCAGATGACTGGGTTAATTTAGATGTGGAATTACTGCTTTGCTACAGTACTGATTCTGATTCGAGTCCTACAGAATTTCTCTGTATCAGAAAAATATAAGGCCATAATTAAAAGTTTTAGATTTGAGAAAAAGCAACAAAATGTTTTTTTTCTTTATACACACGTGTGTATATACATATGAATATTTATTTAAAAATTTAGAAATAAATTGCAGTTTTAATCTTTCTTCAGCAGTCATTATCTATTCCCTATAAATAGACAAAAAGCAAGATGAAGTAACAGTTAAAGCCTTAAAGAAGTCTATTAAAAACATTTCCTTAGTACAGGCTTAACTGGAAAAATACCTTTTTCTTGAAATCCTTCGAACAGAAATTATATACAATACTTAAACCCCAGTTTTACCCCTATCTTGACAGTCGAGCACATAATAGGTGAAATCTGGGGGTAGTGTGGATGGCAAGGGTAAACAGCTGGTTCACTTTTATTTTTCAGTCTCATCAGCTTTCACACAGAGTAAGAGAATTTGGCATAAATATAGAAAGGTACCTGAATAAACGTGGCCAGTAGAACACAGCTCATCTCTTGCTCCAGAATGACCTTGTTCTGAAGGTTGTTGTAACAAGCAGCGATAAGTGACGGGAACAGCACTTTGATCAGCCGTGGGTCACTGAAGTACTGGAAGGGCAGCTGGCAAAGCTTCTGCAGTACTGTGGGGTGGCGGCCGGACTGCACGATGACCTGCAACGGAGGCGGAACCCCAGGTCAGCTGCCACAGAGCCCTGGCCTGCCCCATGTCCTGCTTCCTCGGCCAGCAGTACCAGTAAGAACCACGGAAAACGTGCTGAAGAAGTGTAAGGAGGGGAAAAAAATACTCCTAACTCCTTATCAGAGCTTAATTTAAGTGATATTTGAAAGGAGCAGAAAAGAAAGAAATCTCATTTCCTAACTTAAGGAAAAGATGCCAAAAGTCTTGCATCCATTTAAAAATTCTTATAATCCACGAGGAACCATGGATTCATCACGGACAGAGGATGCCCACGAAATGGATTCAGGATACGTGCACTACTTTAACACAGCGCCTCACCCTTCGCGCTTCCCCTTAAAGCAAAATAGCCATATTCCTTAAAACCTGCCAAGAGCTCACTCAGAAGACAGACACCCTCTCCTATACCCTCCCACTGTAGTCTTCCCCTACCCTAGCTCACGGAATATATTGAACACAGATCAATTTATTCCATATGCAGACAAGCCCCTGGAAAGAAAAAAGGGGTTTGTTAGGGGAATGGGAACAGTTTCAGCCAAAAAAAAAAAAAAGCTCCAAAAGTTCCTTCCTCCGATCCATACTGCTTATCTGTGTTTCCATCAGTGCCATTGAGTCTAAAAGGAGAATTGTTTAGATAAACGAGACTGTTGTCCTGAAGCAGTCTGGGTTTACAACTGTGTACATTTTAAGAAATGGGGCAATGCAGTTAATGGGCTTGCAGGGAAGCCCTCCGAACCTACTCCCTAGGCCTATATGATAAACTAAGAAACGTTAAAATCAGATCTGTTTCAAGTAACCTTGATTAGACTGTTCTAATATAAAAGAGCTGGGTGACCCGAAGCCCCACTTCTTGGTATAGGAGGAAGCTCACAGAAGGTTAGGAACACTGTAAAATCTAAGGTCAAGACTGTAAATTGTACTTGGAAAAACACAATTTTACAGGTACACACCCAGACAGGACTGCATTCAAATTAAAACCAGAAGGACAGAATGAAACAGCAGAGGCAGGAGAAACATAAATTATAGGGATTTACAAGTTTTCAAAGTACTTTTAACAATACTTTAAGAACACACTCTCAGATTGATAATGCAGTTTGGTTTAAGAACAAAATCAACAAAGTAATAGTTCACATATTTTAGTTCAATAGCTAAAATGACATCAAAAACCTTTAGAGAATGTTGATAGGGACTTGTTAATACCTTCAAATCCAGCAGGAATTTTAAAGACTTGCAGTGTGACAATTCAGCACATGGCTATGGGCTGCCATCCCTGACACTGGCTGAGAAAAATGTGCCCCTATCATCCACTTTATTGATAAAGCATTTACTTAAATCTTTATTTTAATTATTAGCTACAAATTTTGTCGCACAGCCAAATGATCATCACTTTAGAATTTATAATGATACCATTATTAGAAGCCTCTTTTCCCCCCTTTGGACAAAAATTAAGAACAAGTTTTTTCTTTGGAACTTCACTGTTAAAATGCTATTACTGGAAGACTCACTAATTGAAAAGATATTAAACTGGACAGTCTGGCTGGCACAGGCACAATGTTAAACTCAAAGATGGCGACTCCTGCTGCTGCTGCTGCTGCTAAGTCGCTTCAGTCGTGTCCGACTCGGTGCGACCCCATAGACGGCAGCCCACTAGGCTCCTCTGTCCCTGGGATCCTCCAGGCAAGAATACTGGAGTGGGTTGCCATTTCCTTCTCTAATGCATAAAAGTGAAAAGTGAAAGTGAAGTCGCTCAGTCGTGCCTGACTCTTAGCGACCCCATGGACTGCAGCCTACCAGGCTCCTCCATCCCTGGGATTTACCAGGCAAGAGTACTGGAGTAGGGTGCCATCGCCTTCTTTGTGGTGACTCCTGGATCCTGGTAAATCAGCACAGAACATGCGATCTTAACCATAACTTATTCCACCTGGACTCCTGACCCTCGCTGAGTGGGTTGGGGAGGTCAGTCCCTTGGGGGTCAGTCCCCTCTGGGAACAGAGCTGGCTATGAGTTGCCTGTTGAAAAAGTGAGTTTACAGAGGTCACCAGCAGGGTAGTGAGATGATCTGTCAGAGGCCACTATCTTTAAGTCCCTGACTGCAGAAGACACAGCTGGAGGTTGGCAGTTTGGGTGCCTGGGGGTAAGAAGCTCTACCCACAGGACCACCCATGACAGGACTTAGCCAGATTACAGCCAAGGGGTCCGCCAGGGGTGCTGCGAGCTACCCCTGGCTTGGCAGTGAGCCAGAGGAGGACATCTAGTTAGCACTGTCCCTCAAACCACATTTCAGACGTTGCAGGGAGACAGCACTAGGAGAGCCTGCAAGGGGGCAACCGCTGGCACTGAGGCTCCGTAGGTGAGACCACTCCTGGATGACACAGGTGGGCTCGGGGCGCAGAGGAGTGGCATGATGTCATGAGCACAGAGGAACAGTCAGCTGAATCAGGTTAGGTACTTCCTGTAGGGGCAGGGAAGCAAGGCTGGGGATGCAAACAGCCTGACCTCAATGCTCAGGGCCTTGGGGACGAGGAGAGAGTTGCCTGAGAGGCTTCTGACAGGTTAGGGGATGAAGGCAGGACTTCATAAAATAAAGCTATTCATGACTTCATGAAATAAAACTATTTCATCCAGTCACTCAGTCCCAGGCCTTAGGGGGGAGTCAAATGTCACTTGGGACTGCTTAAGCTGCCCAAAATCAGTAGAAAGTCAATAGGGAGTCATCACAGGACATGAACGTCTTGCTGAATGAAAGAAACATACCTAAGAGAAATCTCCTACCATATGATGTAAGTATGTCTCTCTATATGCCTTCCTCGTGGAGTTGCAACTAAATCACTCACCTGTGTCCGGACAAAGGCCTAAGGTGGCACCACCCTGAGCCTGGCCAGGCCACCTGCCCTTTCTTCCAGGGCACACAGGTCAACACAAACATTAAAGGGTATTTTCACAGAGCCTCGTTCCCAAGCACTGAACCAAGGAAGGATGTGACCTGCCTATAGATTTCTTTAGTGGCCACAGTCATCAGGCAACAGGTAGGGAGCTGGTGTGGCCTCAGCAGTAATGAGAGACCTCCTCTCGACCATTTTGTCCATTTTCATGATGCAAACTAGGACTCCAAGGAAACCAAGAGAATTGCCAGCAACTTCAGATCAAAAAGGACTTCCCGGTGGCTCAGACGGTAAAGCGTCTGCCTACAATGTGGGAGACCCAGGTTCAATCCCTGGGTCAGGAAGATCTCCTGGTGAAGGCAATGGCAACCCACTCCAGTATTTTTGTCTGGAAAATCCCATGGACAGAAGAGCCTGGTAGACTACAGTCCATGGGGTTGCAAAGAGTCGGACACAACTGAGTGACTTCACTTTCACTTTCAGATCAGAAGTGACTGACACTGGACTTGCCTCTTGCTCTTGGGGGTGTGATTCTAAAATACATACTAACTACAGAGCTGGGAGATCTGAGCTCTGGCCTTTAGTCTAGTCGCCAACTAGTTGTGTGACCTAAGCACATTGTTCAGTTGTTTTGGGTTTTAATTTTTTTTTTTTTAAGTATACTTTTCAATGAAGCAGAACACATATCCCCTTTAAGTTAAAAGACTGATTTTTCACAAAATGAACATACCTGTGTTAGTCGCTCAGTCATGTCTGACTCTTTGTGACCCCATGGACTATAGTTTGCCAGACTCCTCTGCCCATGAAATTTTCCAGGCAAGAATACTGGAGGCTGTTCTCCAGGGGATCTTCCCGGCCCAGGGATTGAACCCACGTCTCCTGCATTGCAGGCAGAGTCTTTACTGTCTGAGCCACTGCTGCTGCTGCTGCTAAGTCGCTTCAGTCGCGTCCGACTCTGTGCGACCCCACAGATGGCAGCCACCAGGCTCCCCCGTCCCTGGGACTCTGCAGGCAAGAACACTGGAGTGGGTTGCCATTTCCTTCTCCAATGCATGAAAGGGAAAAGTGAAGTCGCTCAGTCGTGTCCGACTCCCAGCGACCGCATGGACTGCAGCCTACCAGGCTCCTCCATCCATGGAATTTTCCAGGCAAAGTACTGGAGTGGGGTGCCATCGCCTTCTCCGGGGGGAGCCACTAGCACTCAAATAAAGAAAAAGAACATGACCAAGAGTTCTGGGTCTTTAATATACTCTTTCTCACTGAGAATTAGATTCCCACATTTTGAATTTAAGACAAGTCACACGGAAACTACTTGACTGTATCACAACATGAGAGAGTACTGCAAGGCTTTCTTGGGCCTGTTCTTGGTCAGCTTCTGGAGAGAATTTTCCTTTGGGCTTCTAAGCAAAGGCCAGCAGTAGTAGTTCCACGGGCACTGAAGAAAGGCATCTTTTAACCTGTATGCCCTGGCACTCACCACCTTTTTTCTTCACTGGCAAGGAGTTGGGAGAAGGAATAGAGAGAGGGTAAGAGAGGAAGTGGGCGAGAGACCCTCACTTGCTTTTCTTTTTGGAACTATCAACAATCCTGGGAAGAAGGGGCTTTAGCGAACGGAAAGTTGCATGCCGCCAACGTGCGCTATAGCCTTGGAAAGAGGGCCAGGAGGATCTGAACACCGGCACTAAAAAGGCATCTGCGGAAAAAATAAAAATAAAAGAATCTGGAGTAGACAAGTGGGACATGTTGATTCTTTCATCTAATGATCCCTGGACACCCATTAAGCTTTTGGGTTCCAATCTTTGCACCTCCTACCAAGTGAAGTATAACTGGGTGCCCCAATTGAAGCCAGAAAAGAGCTCTAAATTCAGTAGCCATTTACTGAATGCCTCCTGTGCCAAATGCTGAAGGGGACATGGAGAGGAGTCAAGCCTCACCTCTCAGGGAGATGAGGTATGTCCAGAAAGGACAGTAATACAAGGGTGCCTGGGTCATCAGAGAGGGAGGATAAGGTACTGGGGCAGCCCATGGGAGGGAGAGATTACTCCTTACTAAGGTGAGGAAGGCTGCACTGAGCAGGTGGGTTGGACCTTCAAGGTTAGATCAGATCTGAGCACCTAGAATTGTAGGTGGAGGAATTTCATGTGGAGAGAAGAAACAGCCTAGATTCAGTGATAGCCTGTCTTCATCTGCTCAGGCTGCCATCACAGACTACCCTAGACTAGGTGGCTTAAATGACAGAAATGTATTTTCGCACAGTTCAGAAGCCTGGCAGGCTGAGGTCAGAGTGCTGCGTGGCTGGGTTCTGGTGGGGGCTCTCTCCCTGGTTTGCATGCTGACACCTCGCAGTGTCCTCATGTGGCCTGTCCTTAGTGAGTGTGCGTGAGGCCGCCAATCCTATTACATAAAGACCCACCCTTATGACCTCATTTGACCTTAATTAACTCTTAAAAGTCCTATCTCCAAGGATAGTCACACTGGGGGTTAGGGCTCAACATATGAATTTTGGAGGAATACAATTCAATCCACAGCTCAGGTCCAATTCCTTGTCATCCCTGGCCAGCATGAAGTTTCATTAGCAGGCTTTCCTCACTAACCAGGTGTATTTTAGAAGTGCCTGGGCCAGTTGTCTCTCGAGACCACAAGCATGAATCTGCAGGCTCAAGGAAGCTTAGTGTTAACTAGCCCTGGTCAGTTAACTGGTTTGAGCCACAATGTTCTTTCAATGAAATGGAGGCAGATGGCAGCTTTCAGCGTTTACATGAGGATCAAACAAAACAGTGTCTGTGATCACAAGTAAAAGGCAGTGTTAGTTAGGAGCCTTTGGTTAGCTCACCAGTTCTGCTGCTCTGAGTCTCCTCCTGCCGGATCTGGCTTCCCTACACTCGCAGAATCAGAAGTCCCCTCCCAGTGTATGAGGCCTAATGAGTGCTTTCTGTCATCCTGCCCCCGCCTCTTCGTAGGGGCTGCTCATCAGAACAGGGTGCCTGGCAGCAGTGGGCCCTGCTCTGGCTAGGACTCATCAGCAAGCTTCATGCCACCTGGGAAGCCATGCCGCGGCCTCTCCCTGGCCCTGCCTCCACAGGAGAGAGCTGTGCAAACAGGCGGGGGATGCCAGCCAGGATCTTGTGGTGGCGGGGTAGGAAGTGCATTCTGACAGCTTAGAAAGAAAATCCTAGCATAAGCGTGATCCAAGAAACACAGGTAAGTGGTACAGAGAAACAGTCTTAAGCTTAGTCTGTGTGTATGTATTGGGGCTGTTGTGCCAGACCTGTCAATCTGAAAACAGAGCAAGAAGTGCCAGAGCTAATAAGGCTGGTGTTGTGGGCTCCTGATTCAGACCCAGGAGGAGCTTCCCTCCAAGCACTTAAGGAAATCCTTTAGCCCAGGAAGCCTTCCCAGGCAGCACGGCCAGAGATTGCCTCTGCTTTTCAACCCAAAGACAAGGCAGCAGCTCTTATACTATGAATTGTGTGAGCAGCTTAATTCCTAGTTCCAGAAGGGGCAGGAACTGTGTCCTTTACTTTTCTGTCATCCCCTGCTCTGCTAGAGGGCTGGGCACCTCAGAGTTACTGGAATGAGTGAATCAAAGTGACACAGGGTCCCTAGTTAACACATTCTTCTGTACTTTGCCTTGGGGGAGAATCATACCAAGATCTCCTCTCATGGGGTACAGATGCCATTTTCTGAAGCAGGTCTCCGTTTCACATCGTCTTAGGTCTGCTCAGCTAGTCCCTTGTCATAGATTGAGGGTTTGTGTGCCCACCTCAATTCTTTTGTTGAAATCCTAATCCTCATGTGATGGCATCAGGAGGTGGGGCCTTCAGGAGGTGATTAGATCATGAGGGTGGAGCCCTCATGAATGAGATTAATACCTTCATAAAAGAGACCCCAGAGAGCCCTCTAGTCCTCTTTCTGCCTTGTGAGGACATGATGAAATGCTGGTAGTCTGTAACTTGGAAAGAGGGCCCTCACCAGAACCCTGACCTTGGACTTCCAGCCTCCAGAACAATGAGAAACAAATTCCTATTGTTTTACAAGCTACCCAGTCTATGGAACTTTGTTACTGCAGCCTCAACTAAGACATCCCTAAGAATGGATTCTGTGATCATTTGTCTGCTCCCCTAGAAAGAAACTGGGCTTGAGACTCTCAGCATCCCAGGCAGGGCTCCCTGGCCCGGTTATAAGGAGAGGTCTGGGAAAACACCCTCCTGCTTTGTGGGTAGTGGGGTGACACTGGTCTCTCACTTGATGTGAAGGAATCCAAAATTTTCTAGGGCATCACATTGCCAGTTGTTGCTTGTTGTTCAGTCACTAAGTCGTGTCCAATTCTTTGCGACCCCATGGACTGCAGCACGCCAGAACCTCAGTAACATCCAATGCAGCAGAAAGCCTGTCACTGGCGGAGACGGTACTCAGTAGTCTATGAAGCCCCTCTATCTTCATCATCTGAGTCTCTCAACCCCCTTGATGGGGGCAGACACGGATGGCTATACTCTTTTATAAGAAGAGCTCTGAAACTCAGAAAGTTTGGGAGACTTGTTATAGGTCCACTGGTCATTTATGGAGCTGGGCCTGGAAAACTCTTCTGACTCTGAGAGCTGGCTTCTCTCTTGCCTCTCAGGCCCGTCCAGGGCTATCACACCCAGGGGGCTGCCCCTTCCTAGGCAGAGGGGCTCTCTGTCGCCAAGCCCTGAGCTCTTTCCAATGACTGGCTGCCAGCCAGCTTCTCACACAACTTTGCCAGCCCAGATGAAGAGGAGGATGACATACTGCCATTCTAAACAGACTAAATCAACTGACATACACAGATTAAACCAACACAAAAGACCTTTCTTCAAAAACCTATATTCTGCTTGGCTAGATATCAAATAACCAGTTCTTGGTTATGCGCTAGGCTGTGCCAAGGGTTTGTCTCAAACTGTCAGACATAAGAACTTGAAAGAGAGGAACGGTTGGTGATGGGGCTAGATTCTCAGGAGGGAACTGTTGGAACATGCGACTTCTGAGTGAGGACCCTCTGTGATGGTGATGTGATTAGCTGCCTTCTGGATTTCGCGTGCCTGCAGACCCGGCCTTGTTTTTGAAACAACCACTATCGCCTATGATATATTTATAATGCTAATCCTTGGTATGACCTGAAGAGTTTTCCCCAACAGTTAAATTTCAGGAAGAAAAAAAAGGAAAGTGGAGGTAAGCTACGGAGTATGCATCTGGTCTGGAAATGTAGTTGGCCTGGGCAGTCTGCGTTTTTCAAATCTGTGACAACTCCCGTAGTCACTTCAAAGATCCCAAGGAGGGTGGCTAGGAAGGCCTCTGGGGACTCGATCATGTTATGTAAATGGGAAACAGCCTGATTCTCCTCACCCAGAAGGCCCCCTTCCTCCAACTGTGACCACCTGGAATGCAGCCAAGAACCAGGACGTGAGCAAGCAGGCTGCTGAGCAGACAAACCAGTTCATTCATCACAACTCTACTGAGCATCTACTCTGGCAGAGTGCTATGTAAGGCTTGGGGAGCGAGGCAGTGAATGAGTCAGAGACATCCCTGCCCTCACAGAGTGCCCAGTCGGTCCACAAAGCCCAAGTCAATTATTTATAGCTAAGTTCTGCAAGCCCCAACTCAGCCTACCCATTTACATTTCAGAAGCAAGTCCAACAAAAGTGGACTGGAATCAGCAAATTAGGAGACTGCTGGAGACAGAAAGAAGCACCAGAGGACTCTAATAAGTGAGGGCATGGGAATTAAAATTACTTCAAAAACAAATAAGAATTGAGAAAGTTGGCTGGAATCATTTAGCATAAATGGTTGGTCTTGAGTGATATTACTGCACTGTAGTAGTTACACATATTATAACCCATGACCACCTCTTAGTACTCTATACTTAAACAATTTGCTTCACATACATGATAATGCTCATGTACTTGATACCACAGCAGATATTCATTTCTTAAGGCATCAAAAATATATATTAAGTATGATTTAAGTTTAAGAAATAGGAGACTAAAATTTAAAAAATGAACACAAGTAGTTAATGTTAAATAAATATTGTGTTTTAAAGGTAAGTTTAGTCCTCTGCAAAATTCACTTATATGGGAACAGCTCTCTTCCTGACCATACCAAAACCGTAACACTAAATAATAGAAATAAACTAGAAAAAAGGTTCTGTGGGGCAGTTTCTTGGCCCCTTTCGAAATCCATCCATCCAACCATCCTTCCAAGCATCTTAGACACAACCATGGTGTCCTATAGCAAAATCTCCATCCTCTAGAATTCACCTACATTCAAGGAAACAAAATAGAAGTGGTCACTTTCTGTCTTATCTACGTATACTCTGTGAATCCTGCTAATTTTGCTACGATCTAAGAGTGATCTTAAATTTCTCCCTTATTTAGGAGAAGGCTTTGCATTTTATTTTTATGTTCTTTCTTTCCCCCTCAGAATGCCCTCTCTGGCAAGCTGCTAACTGCTCAGGTCACTGGAAGCTCAGTACCACGTCTGCCATGGACCAGAAGACAGAAACACACACGTGGCCTGTCTGGCTCCAGAAGCGCGAGCAGTTGTTGAGGCAAAGACAGGCTGATGTGAGTCTCCAGTTTTCAGCACTGTGGGAACAGGGGTCATGTCCTTTCTATTCGCTGCTGTATCCCCAGTGTGTGGCGTAGTGCCTAGGACCGTGCCTGACAAATCACAGGTGCTCTATGACCAGATGGGGAATGAACGAACGAGGACTGAGCTTTGGTGTCAAAACCTGACTCCAGGGGCCTGTCTACACCCACTGCCACACCAGCGCCCTGGGCCTACTCTTCCCAGGGCTTTCAAGGTCCTCAGAGCCGCTATCTTTGGACTTACAAGAACAGCTGACTGAGTACTTCAAGCAGCACCCCATCGACTCCAACAGCCTCCTGGCACAACAGTCTGGAGAGCAGGGGCAGGTGGGGCATGGGTAGGGACAGCAAGGGCTGGTCTGTCAAGCCCAAGGCCAAACCACCTCCATCAGCCAGGCTGGTAGCGTGAATGGAGTACGAGATCAGACAGAAATGGACACAAATGGTTAAATCTCACCAAGGAGAATTCTTTATGCCTAGGAATTCTTGTTTTGCTTTTTCCCTTTTCTTGTCAGAGACAAGATGTCCTCAACAAAGGGGCAAAAAATAGGTGTCTAGACATCTAAATTCATTATAAGAGACAGCCGAGAGGGCCTGTAAATCATTGGAACAAAGAATATTTTTCTAGCAGAGCAGAAACAAAGTAGCTGTTGCATTCCTCCCTGTGAAACTGGTCCTGCTACAATGCTGGAGCACAGGGGCAACAGTCCTCGTGGCAGGGCCGGGGCAGAGGCCAAGCCTCTCTGTCCACAGTGCTCTTTGACAAGTCCCATCACACCTGACGCCCAAGCCCAGGAGAGGAAAGATATGATAGGAGGGGCCTTGAGGCCAGTGACCTCTATGAATCATATAAAGGAAAAGGTATGTTCCAAACACCCCCACCCACACACCTTGTTTCTCTGATCTGATGCCTTGGGGGTAGAGTGGGCTGGGCACTGAAATGGCCTTATTTAAATATCACATGAGAAAAATTTGAAGAGTCTGTCCACATACATAATCAAACCGAATTCGGGGCAGAGAAACACAAAGATTCCCTTGGCTAGCACTGCAAACACATTCCTCTCTCCCCAAACTTGCTTCTGCTGTAAGATAGATTTCGAGGCTGAGATTAAGTGCAGAGATCTTGGCAGACTGTGTGGGAGGCAGGCCCTTGGAGCACTAGCCTTCTTCCTGGTGGTCCCAGGGATTCATTGCTGTCTAGCACCAGCCGAGGGTCGAGGAGGAAGGAGAGAGAGGGAAGGAGGGAAGGAGGCAGGGAAGCAGTCAGGGGCAGGAGGAGAGGGTAAGGCCAGTATCTGGGGCTTGGGCCTCGCAGAGGCTTTGGAAACCAGGTTATCCTACAGAAATGAGGGCTCTCCTCATGCAGCGAGGGGGAGTGGCTGTCCTTCAGTGTCCCTCCAGGGAACCTGGGTGACAAGGCCCCTGACATGTGTTCCCTGCTTCCTATGGGTGGCAGGCTGCTTGCTGAGTACTGCTGGCAGAGGGGTGCAAAGAAGGCTCCTGGGCAGGTGCCCCCCTCAGACACCACCCTGCTCCGGTGGGGATGAACAATGCTACATAACCAGGGACACCAGCTCCCATCCTGGGGCTCCACTGCGGAAGTCCTGAGGCCTGTCTCCCCACTCTCTACATCCTGAGTGGACTTTCAGACACAGCTTGAACATCTCCTCCCCCTGCTAGTAACATTAGGGGCACCTCATCATGTCTGAGAGAATAAATCCCTAAGACCTACCAATTGCATGTAGGTCTCTTCATGACCTCGGCCCGGCCAGCTTCTTCACCCTTAACTCATATTCTCTCCACTACCTCCTAAGTTACAGACAGAAGGAACAGCTTGTCATTCCCTAAACCTGCCAGGCCATTTTACATCTCAGTAAGATCCCCTGGAGAAGGGAATGGCATCCCACTCCGGTAGTCTTGCCTGGAGAATCCCGCGGAGAGGAGAGTCTGGTGGGCTACAGTCCCTGGGGTCACAAAGGGCTGGACATGACTGAGTGACTAAGTGCACACACACACCTTTGCTCATGGTCTTTCCTAGGCCCAGAATGTCTTTCCTACCTTGCTACCTGGTAAGTAACTATTCCACCTCCAGATAGCAGCTCAAGCACCACCTCCACTGTGAAATATCTCTAAACGAAGCTTGAGCACCCATCCAGGTTTGCTTATTGATCGTCTCTCCCTTTCCTCCCAGAGTGTCAGCAACCTGAGAGCAGGGACTTGGTCTATTTTGTTTCTCTCGGTCTCCTGGGTGGCTAGACCAGTGGCTGGACCATCGCAGGCACTTGTGAAATGTCTGTGGAAGGAAGGAATGAGTCTCAGCACTGACAGCACGGCTCCTAGGCTCTGGGCTCCACAAAGACAAGATCGGGGCTCTATTCGTTTCTGCATCCTCCAGCACTTGGTCTGAGATGGGGCGGACATTCAGTAAAAGCTGATCACTGAGCGAAGGAATGAATGATGAATGCTCATGTGGACACAAAGCTCATGATACTGGCATTTCCCCATGAATAAGTCACCTCCAGCCTCTGTTCCATGTTAGAGCTTCTTTTCCCTTCTTTCATGTTGTCTATTTTGTGAGAAGAGTTACCTTTTAAATGAAGCATGTTCTAAATCCCCTTTGAACACATCTTGCAGCACAAGAAGGTTGGCCTAGATTCTCTGAAACACTTGGCTAACCCTAAAAAGTCATGGATTCTGTAATTTGTCAGGGACTATACTCGTAAGTGCTCTTTTCATTTTAATTTATGTTTGAGAAAGAGCTTTGTCTAAAGAGCACAGACCTTGGAAATGACACAGACCCACTATATTGTCATACATTTGAGGGGCCTCTTTATTTTGGATTTTTTTTTTTTACTTGAAGTATCCATGTCCCACCTACCACAAGGAAGGGGGTGGGGAGAGGAGGGAGAAGACTGGTCACAAAAAGTCCTAGATCTTGTGTCAGGAGGCCTGGCTCCAGGGACTTGAGCAAGTCCTTCTCTTGTCTGGCAATGAGGGGAGCTGGACTAGATGATCTCTGAAGGCCTGTGAACGTGGAGAAATACTATAATCCTGTGTTACAAGGTTTCACACACATGAGCACCTTTTGGTGATTATACCTGCACAGACACTATATCTAAATATGGTGAAAATAGCTTAGAATATATTTTTTTATTAAGAATGAATGAAAAGTCTTCACACAAAATATGCTATCCTCATATTCTCAACTATTTTGATTTTGAATTCGGGTCAAGCCTTCCTCACCACAGAGCCTTTGGGTGGTGTGAGAATAGCAGAGTTAATAAATGCAGAGCACAGCCTGATAGATTTTCTGATCACATCCCAGCAGCAGCCAAAGAGCATGGATGCATTCCATGGCGCACTTATGGGCTCGCCAGCACCAGTCTATGACAATTTTATTTAATCATAAAAAATATAATAGTAGTCAAATCTTTTTGTAGTTTTAGTTTACTGCTTTCTCAAGTAAAATAAATGGTCTCTCAGATTTCTTTTGCTTTCATCTCTCTGCTCTAAGTACAGTAGGATAAGGTTCCAATTAAGGTCCATTAAATGCTCACATTGATTCATGTGAGGCATTTTCTAGTTTCTTTTCCTAACACCATCTCAGTGCACCTCTGAGTTATTTCTGTGGTGTGTTTTCAGTTTAGCAGTTGCCCATATAGAAGAGAGTCATTTGGGTGTGAGGTCTCTCTTCCTCCTATTTCTGCAGCCCCAAATGGTGAGCAGAGATTCTCCTCCACTGCCTTCCAGACAAGCGTATGTTTATTACCTGTCAGGTATGTCCGGCTGAACTACGCATGCCCCTTGGGGAGGGGAGCTGGCAGCTGGACAGGGCCAGACTGACCCGCCCAGACCTCCCTTGGCAGCTCTGCTGGGGCAGTGCATCGAGTGGCGGCCCAGAGACCCCTACGGAGGACCTCCTCATGCTTCTGCGTCCTTTGGGTCCACGAAGACACAGAGGTCTCTTCAGTTTTCTCAGCAGACGGGGACACAGGCTCTGACAGCAGAGATGGCCTATCTAAGGTGGTATCAAGTGTCAGAGCTGACCGAGTGGATACTCCAAGGATCTCCCCATTAAGAGCAGGGAATGTGGAAGGCAGACATTTCAATCATATCACAATTAACCTTTGTTCAGGCCCAGGGAATGTACTAATTTTACACTATGTTCATGACCTAATTTAATCTGCACAACAACCCTATGAGGTGTTATCATTGTTATCCTGATTTAAGGAAAGTGGCACCAGGAAGGTATGGGTTTTGACCAGGATCACAGAGCTAGTAAGGGGTACAGTTGTGACCAGAACGTAGGTCACCTGCCTCCAGAGCCCACAATCCTCTCCTCATGCTACAAAAACATGCTGCCCGGGCCTTGAAGCAGAGACCAGCTCATGGCTACCATGACAGAACTCCTACAAACTAGGTTCTTTGACGAGTTATGCAGACCCAAGGTGTGTGATCCCAAAGGAACTACACACACATGAAGAAACTTGAGAAAAATATTTTAACCCCCCCCGGCCCCACCCACCAAAGCTTGCTATTAAAGGGAATGACATGGTGATTTGGGGTCTTTAAGTGTAGATTTTCCAACAGTGTATGCTTTCCGAGTGGGACACACATATCAAAGAGACTTGCTGTGACCATGCCCCTGACTCGACAAGCAAATATCCGGAAGACACCCCTGCTTACAGCTGAGAGTCAAGAAGACCTGGGCTCTGCGTAATAAAGATGACATTTAAAAAATAATTTATTTGCAGTTTTTTAAGGAATCTCCACACTGTTCTCCATAGTGGCTGTACTAGTTTGCATTCCCACCAACAGTGTAAGAGGGTTCCCTTTTCTCCACACCCTCTCCAGCATTTATTACTTGTAGACTTTTGGATTGCAGCCATTCTGACTGGTGTGAAATGGTACCTCATAGTGGTTTTGATTTGCATTTTGGAGAACAGTGTGGAGATTCCTTAAAAAACTGGAAATAGAACTGCCTTATGATCCAGCTGCTGGGCATACACACTGAGGAAACCAGAATTGAAAGAGACATGTGTACCCCAATGTTCATCGCAGCACTGTTTATAATAGCCAGAACATGGAAGCAACCTAGATGTCCATCAGCAGATGAATGGATAAGAAAGCTATGGTACATATACACAATGGAGGATTACTCAGCCATTAAAAAGAATACATTTGAATCAGTTCTAATGAGGTAGATGAAACTGGAGTCTATTATACAGAGTGAAGTAAGCCAGAAAGAAAAACACCAATACAGTATACTAACGCATATATATGGAATTTAGAAAGATGGTAACAATATCCCTGTATACGAGACAGCAAAAGAGACACTGATGTATAGAACAGTCTTTTGGACTCTGTGGGAGAGGGAGAGGGTGGGATGATTTGGGAGAATGGCATGGAAACATGTATAATATCATATATGAAACGAGTCGCCAGTCCAGGTTCGATGCTTGGGGCTGGTGCACTGGGACGACCCAGAGGGATGGTATGGGGAGGGAGGAGGGAGGAGGGTTCAGGATGGGGAACACATGTATGCCTGTGGCGGATTCATTTTGATATATGGCAAAACCAATACAATATTGTAAAGTTTAAAAATAAAATAAAATAAAAAATTTATTTGGCTGCGCTGGGTCTCAGGTGCAGCATGCAGCATGCAGGATCTTCATGGCATCTTTAGTTGTGGCATGCCAACTCTTAGTTGCGGCCTGTGGGGTCTAGTCCCCAGAGCAGGCATTGAACTTGGGGCCTCTGCATTGGGAGTCTGGAGTCTTAGCCACTGGACCATCAGGGCAGTTTTGAGGATGACATTTAATCATTACAATTTCTTGGCTCTATGTTATAGCTTGGGGGAAGCGACACTCAGGATAACCTGCCCAAGTTTATCACTCAAGTTGGGGGCAGCGGCTAGGACATGGACTTAAGTCTGCCTCCAAAGTTTTCTCTCACACACTGCTGTTTTCTCAAACACAGGATTTGCCAAACCTTAAACACACTAGTTTCCTTTGTATCTCAGAACTACTGGCTCCAGCAAAAACAAAACTAATAAGTTTCTCTTAGAATAAATTCAAATGTAACTTACCATGCCAAAGAAATGGCTCTTAAAGTTTTAGCTAAATGTCAGTTTAGGAGGTTTGGTCACTAAAACAGAAGTGCTGTATTCTTTAAAATCTGGGGCCATTTTAACCTTTTCTGCAGTATAATGTCTAGAAGAGATAGACTATCTCAACACCCAATAATCCATTTAACAAATATTAAGTAATTACTATGCGCCAGACACTCCTGTAGGCACTGCAGACAGACTCTGTTCTTGACATACTAACACCTTAGTAGCATGGGGTGGGAGAGGGGAGACAGACAAAATAAATGTTGGGTGGGCAATAAGTATATGAATAAAAATACAGCTAGGTACAGGTGCAACAGGAACCATGGGGCTGATTTTAGGTCATATGGTCAGGAAAGGCCACTCTGATAACATGATAACTGAGAAAAAAGCCTTTGAAAGTCACCCCACGCTCCCACCCCTGCCACTCCCCAGACCATGCTGATTTCTGGGGGAAAAGATTCCCAGGTAGAAAGCAATAAGAACAAAGTTTTGAGAGGTGTGTTTGCAGAACAGCAAGGAGACCAGCGTGGCTGCTAGCACATTTGTGATGACCACATTTAGAAATGAGAATTACTGAATTCAAGCACCTATATTGGCCTAGACATAACTTCTCACTTCATCATAGACTTACACATTTGTCTTCTGTCAGAGCTGGAAGGGCCCTTGGGAGCACCCAGCCTAACTCTTGACAGACAGGAAAGTGAAGTCCAGAGAAGGGCAGTGACTTGCTCAGGGTCACACAGCCGCATAGTTATGAGAAGCCCTTACCTCCTGACTGCTGTTCCAGTGTTTGTTGTATGATGTCAGGCTTTTATGTAAGATCTCCTACGTCAGAAGAGGTGTTTTCTCTGTGATTACAGAAGTGTTTACAGTCTATCTCAGTGATTTAAAAAGGTATCCTTTAAGTCTGAACACCAAGGCAGGCCCAGCAAAAGTTAGTTTTATGATTGGTCATTAGTTAAACTTTGACAAAATATTCCTTCTGGCCTCATTTTCCACACCAGTAGAAGACTTTCAAGTGAGCCAAGGATGACTGACGATTGGACACACCCCCCACGGCTGGCGGCGGTGTTCAGCCTTGGCCCTTGCTCACAGGACCTGGTTTGGGTCCCTGGGACTGCGGTGCTGATGGTTGTGTGTGCGTTTTCTGCTGCTCTGTCCAGTCTTGGGATGGATCTCAGAGGATTAACTTCATGTCACTGTGTGGCTAAACCAAGCCCTCACAATGTCCCTCCTTATGCTTTTCGCCTCAGACACTGCTGAAGTTTAGTGGGCTGCCAGCCTTTATAGTGCAGTGGAGAGGAAACTATGGTGAGGTTTCAGTTTCAAAGCTTCAATGTTAGATTTCATGACAGTTATTTCACTGGAGTGTTCTGAACCTGAGTTCCCCCAAACTGAGAAACTGAGAAGACAGGTGAAAGGTGTTTCTGTTGTTCAGTTGCTGCTGCTGCTAAGTCGCTTCAGTCATGTCTGACTCTGTGCAACCCCATAGATGGCAGCCCACCAGGCTCCCCCGTCCCTGGGATTCTCCAGGCAAGAACACTGGAGTGGGTTGCCATTTCCTTCTCCAGTTCATGAAAGTGAAAAGTGAAAGTGAAGTCGCTCAGTCGTGTCCGACTCTTATCGACCCCATGGACTACAGCCTACCAGGCTCCTCCGTCCATGGGATTTTCCAGGCAAGAGTGCTGGAGTGGGGTGCCATTGCCTTCTCTGATTCAGTTGCTAAGTCATACCAACTCTTTGAGATCTCATGCACTGCAGCATGCCATTCCCTGTCCTTCACCATCTCCTGGAGTTTGCTCAAACTCATATCCACTGAGATGATGCCATCCAACCATCTCATCCTCTGTCACCCCTTTCTCCTCCTGCCTTCAATCTTTCCCAGCATCAGGGTCTTTCCCAATGAGTTGGCTCTTTGCATCAGGGGGCCAGAGTATTGGAGCTTCGGCTTCAGCATCAGTCCTTCCATGAATATTCAGGGTTGATTTTCTTTAGGATTGACTGGTTTGATCTCCTTGCTGTCCAAGGGACTCTCAAGAGTCTTCTCCAGCACAATTCAAAAGCATCAGTTCTTCAGTGCTCAGCCTTCTTTATGGTCCAACTCTCACATCCGTACATGACTACAAGAAAAACCACAGCTTTGACTATACGGATCTTTGTCAGCAAAGTGATGTCTCTGCTTTTTAATACACTGTCTGGGTTTGTCAGAGCTTTTCTTCCAAGGAGTAACTGTCTGTTACTTTCATGGCTTCAGTCACCGTTATCTGTACAACCATGTTCTTTTCAGTTTACCATGCCAGAATTATGAATTCAGCCTATTGCTGACTCAGCTGTATTATTTAATGCCATAAAGCTGATGACAAGAGGGCCGCTGGGACAGCAAGGTCTGCTTTTCTTAAGCGTTCACTAAGAGTCTGGGCCTGTGTTGTCTCATTTAATTCACTCAGCAACATGGGCAGTACTGGTATTATGCCCTCCATTTCACAGATGAGGAAACTGAGGCTCACAATTTAGTAACTTGACCAAACCAAGGTCACAGTGCTAGCAAAGAACAGACTAAATGATTTCAAAGCCGGCTGTCTCCAGAGCCTGTGCTCTCATCCTCTGTGACATCTGACGTTTAGTGCCATCAGAGATCAAGTTCAAAACCTGAAGTGCAGACTGACTCAAGATGGGAATCTAATCAGGTGCCATCTGAACTACTGCTGTGTCAATCACAGGCAGGGGGACTGGTGGGAGTACAGTGAGCCACGAATCAGGGCAAGATTCTGTACAGAGGGGGTGGGGAAAACATCCCTTTCACTGAATGCTGAACAGTGCTATACCTGGTCAGTGTCAGCCTTGAGTGGTGATGGTGTCCACCTGAGGACTCAGAGAAGGTTTCCTTGGGGAGGCTGCCCATTACTCCAGTTAATTCCCTAGCAACGCAGCCACTCAGCCAAGAAGGGATTTCCTT
Source organism: Bubalus kerabau (assembly GCF_029407905.1). NCBI lineage: Eukaryota > Metazoa > Chordata > Mammalia > Artiodactyla > Bovidae > Bubalus > Bubalus kerabau. The sequence continues at coordinate 32,232,974 of NC_073642.1, forward strand.
GAAACGTTTCAGGCGGTCTTGGAGTAAAAAGGTACTTACTATGAGTAGGAGGTACTTCAAACTACCCTTGTGTGGGAAAAGCAGGATGGGGACACCAAAGAGATGAGGGGCGTAAAGATATCTTTTGTTTGGATTCTGTGATGTTGGTGACTTTTCCGACAAGTGGCCAAAATCGCTAACTGGCAAATTTCTCCATTCTAACACCAGCCAGGTCACTCACTGGAAGCCTCCAAATAAATCTTTCAGTTCATTTCAGTTCAGTCACTCAGTCGTGTCCGACTCTTTGCGACCCCATGAATCGCAGCACGCGAGGCCTCCCTGTCCATCACCAACTCCTGGAGTTTACCCAAACTCAACGTCCATTGAGTCAGTGATGCCATCCAGCCATCTCATCCTCTGTCATCCCCTTCTCCTCCTGCCCCCAATCACTCCTAGCATCAGGGTCTTTTCCAATGAGTCAACACTTCACGTGAGGTAGCCAAAGTATTGGAGTTTCAGCTTCAGCCTCAGTCCTTCCAATGAACACCCAGAACTGATCTCCTTTAGGATGGACTGGTTGGATCTCCTTGCAGTCCAAGGGACTCTCAAGAGTCTTCTCCAGCACCACAGGTCAAAAGCATCAATTCTTCAGCGCTCAGCTTTCTTCACGGTCCCACCTCTCACATCCTTACATGACCACTGGAAAAACCATAGCCTTGAGTAGACGGACCTTTGCTGGCCAAGTAATGTCTCTGCTTTTTAATATGCTAACTTATATGCAGAGAAATAAATCTTTAGGCAGAAGTTATTTTTAATTAGGAAGTTTATTTGTTCTACTTTTGGGAACAAACCCCATAGCTTCCTTTGTTGCTGTAAATACTGAGAGTAATTCCAAGATAGTTATATTGTTGAAGTTCTTAGGCTCTTCCTTAGGCATGATACATTATTATTTTGTGAAAGGGAACTGTATCTGTCACACAAAGAAAAGAGAGAAAGCTGAATGTGTTTGTGACAGCTCAAGAATAAGCTGCCGACACTGGAAGAACAGAAAGGCCTTGAAGGCTGGAGCTTCCACTCTGAGCCCACCTTAGCACGCTCTACTCTAGACCTGGATGAGGCTGGAGGAGTTTACCAAATGGGTGTGACCTAGGACCATCTGCCTTTGAGAAAAACAAGGAGCAAAGCAAGAATGTTTGCGTAGGAATTAGGACACCTCTGAAAGTTCTAAAAGCTAAAATGGAGCTCTGGGAAACTGCCACTCTTAAAACACAACTCTGCATCCCTCACGGGCAGGCGGTATGCAACTGGGAGACTGCCCCTGTTTTTGTTTGCTGGGAAATGTCTGAGGTGAGCACAACATTTTAGGAACCTCTAGTCGATTACCTTTCGATTTTCTTACTAAGTCATCAAGCGACAAAAGACTTGGAAACTGCGTGTCACACAGCTTAGGCAGAATCTAGTTTCACAAGCCTCACTGTCCAGCTGACTGGCCAGTTCTGACCAGTTCGCCCCCTCCTCTGCCCCCCACAATCAACGGCCAAGCAGATGATGACACAGTCTGCCTGACTCCCTTCAGAGAAGCTGATGGGGGAGGGTGGGCCAATGGGATCCTTCCTCCTTTCAACTATCACAGGAGATTCCAGCTCTGATAGCAGGAATCTATGGGGTCTTACCAGATGAAAAAGTCAGTCACTAACTAAAATGAATATGCAAAGGTGCTTATTCCCAATACAGTAATATGCAGGCGGTCAAATCATCTGTCATTTGAGTTAATTTAATTATCAGACCACATTTAATTATCCAATATAAAATGTAAATAAAGTGAAGGCCTGACAGCACATACTAATTACGTTCATTATAATAATTAAATGGGAAGGAACTTAGAGTCATGAAAGTACTATAAAATACAAGGAAGCTTTTGATTAAAATTTTTTTAATTAGAAACTGCAACCCTACAGGAAACAGATGATTGGTTCTATCAAGGATGGGGCATTGCTTTTATTATCCAGGTTTCTCTTCTAAAGTCATCCTTGGTATCATGGGGCTTAGTCCTTCTAGTTAATAGACTAAATGGTGGCAAATAAAAAGTGCCAATGCTTTATGCAAAGCAGTTTACCTAATAAAACAGCCTTCAGTTGCAGCAGGAGTTCAGGGTCTCCTGTCTTATAAAGACACAAGCTGTTTCCCTGGAAGGAATAAAAGATCCTCTGTGGACAAACAGGCCTGCAAATTAACATGATTTCTGCCTGATGATAAGGAAACAGTAAATCAGTTGAGCATCGTAATTTCTCCTCTGAAATTTCTCAGATTTAAAGAAAGTGGCATGAGGTTAAATAAATTCACTTTCATAATAACAGAAGTGAGGCAGAAAGGGCATCAGGACTGCCCACCAGGAGACTGGGTTCTGTGAATACTTGCTGGGCAATTCCTGTTCCTTCTCTGAGCCTCAGTTTCTCCAATTCTTTATGTCATTTCAGGGGGCTTATTTCACCTTGTTGAATCCCAATACCTCACCTGTCTGTGAGGTAGGAATAATTCTTCTGCTTACAGCCTCAGTGAAATGCTAATGAGGAAGGTCCAAGAGACAACAGATATGAGGGGTAGTAGAAAGAATTCTTGGATGGCATCACCAACTCAATGGACATGAGTCTGAGTCAGCTCTGGGAGATGCTGAAGGACAGGGAAGCCTGGTGTGCTGCAGTCCATGGGGTTGCAAAGAGTCCGACACGACTGAGCGAGTGAACAACAAAGCATTCTATGAATGTAAGAGGTAATGCTTAGAAACGGCATCTCCTTAAGGTTCAGTGTCTCAGTGGTTGACAATTACTATCATTTCTAGCAATTTCTGATTTCTTCTCTAGCTGATACCTAGTGTTAGTCTCTCAGTCGTGTCTGACTCTTTGCGACCTCATGGACTGTAGACCGCCAGGCTCTTCTGTCCATGGGATTCTCCAAGCAAAAGTACTGGAGTGGGTTGCCGTTCCCTTCTTCAGGGGATTTTCCCAACTCAGGGATAAAACCCAGATCTCCTGCATCATAGGCAGATACTTTACTGTTTTAGCAATTGCATTAGGACTGAACTGACTTCTCTGACCTTCCATCAAATCAGAAGTGGATGTCCAGGTAAGATTCAATCTTTCTGGGAGGCAAGGTGTTGAGAAAGGAGTCTGGCCTTTTTTTTTTTTAACTTTTCTAACTTCTTACTCATAGTGAACTTAGCTCTCCACAATTATCTCTAAACCCCAGAGCATCTTCTTCCCTGACTGAGAAGCCATAGGGTCTCTGTCTCCTCCTTGCCCGCTTGCTGCTCTCTCTGCCACTGAATCTGCTTTTCTCTTGTTTCAACAGGCCCAGGCATTACTTTGCCATCAGGTCCATGTCAGTTTTAGCATGCCATTTCCAAATACCAGTTCCCCGACCCCACTCCTCACTGACTCTGGTGAGCCCAGGGACACTTAGAGATGTGTTTTACCTGCCGGGGAGGAGAGCAGAAAGAGTCTCTGAAACCCCACACAGTTCAGTAAATTCATCACAACACAGGTGATTTAAGCAGAGAGTTTCAAACCATCCCTAAACATGAGTGCGCTGAAGGAACTAAACCTTTTGCTGTAGAACTGTACAGTAAAATATCATCACACACACAAATTACTCACCTCTTTACAGGGCAGGAGATAGTGTCATAATAAATAGTAAATGACTTAGGTAGAGAGCAGAAAACTTTTAGGTAAACCATGGGCTGGCTACATAAGATAAAGTCATGGAGCCATTAAAAGTGATACTCACAAAGAAGGGTTCTGATATAATGTTAAGTGTATAAAGCAGGCTAGGACTGTATATACAATATGACCTCAGCTAGGTAAAAGTGTTCATAGAGGGACAGAATGTGGGTGAAATGAGTGAAGGAGTCAAAAGGTACAAACTTCCAGTTATAAGATAAATAAGTTCTGGGGATGTAATATACAGCATGGTGACTAAAGTTAACAATACTGTATTGCATATTTGAAAGTCGCAGAGAGTACATCTAAATGTTCTCATCACACAAAAAAAATTAACTATGTGAGGTGATGACTGTTAACTAAATTTATTGTGCTAATCATTTTGCAACATAACCATGATCAAGTCTTCACACTGTACACACTTAAAACCAATACAATGTTATATGTCAATTGTATCTCAATAATATTAACGGCCAAATGTTCACAGAAAAGAGACTGCAAGGAACCTGCCAAAACGGTAACAGTGGCTGTCTCAACAGTGAGATCAGGAATGACTGGGACTCTGCTTCCTTCTTTACCCTTGCTTATCTTTTTCATGATGAGTAAATGACCAACCTAGACAGCATATTGAAAAGCAGAGATATTACTTTGCCAACAAAGGTCTGTCTAGTCAAGGCTATGGTTTTTCCTGTGGTCATGTATGGATGTGAGAGTTGGACTATAAAGAAAGCTGAGCGCTGAAGAATTGATGCTTTTGAACTGTGGTGTTGGAGAAGACTCTGGAGAGTCCCTTGGACTGCAAGGAGATCCAACCAGTCCATCCTAAAGGAGATCAGCCCTGGGTGTTCATTGGAAGGACTGATGCTAAAGCTGAAACTCCAATACTTGGGCCACCTCATGCAAAGAGTTGACTCATTGGAAAAGACCCTGATGCTGGGAGGGATGGGGACAGGAGGAGAAGGGGACGACAGATGGCTGGATGGCATCACCGACTTGATGGACATGAGTTTGAGTGAACTCTGGGAGTTGGTGATAGACAGGGAGGCCTGGCGTGCTGCAATTCTTGGGGTTGCAAAAAGTCGGAGACGACTGAGTGACTGAACTGAACTGAACTGGAGGGACACTTTTGTAACCAAAAGAAAAACTTTTGAAGGGAAATGGAATGCAGTTTAGTAGGTCAAATGGATACACATGAAGAAAAGATAACCTAACAGGAGATGTTCCTCCTTGAGTAGCTTGTGAGAGACTCGTGAACCTGTGGGGCCTGGCCTGCGGGAAGGACACATCTGTCCAGAGGTGCGGCTGGGGAGAGTGCTGTGTGAGTGCTCCCACGGTGGGAGAGGAGAAAGGTCTGCCCTCTGGGCAACGAGGTCTGTAAAAGAGGAATTTTTCTATGTGTGACACTTACTCTGGCAAGGGTCCTCATTTCCTGTATTTTAATCATGGAAATCTTTCAGGGATGGACTGCATATTCTTTAACCCTCTTAGAGGGAAGGTATACAACACACATTTTGCCTCCATGCTCACTCAGGGTCAGCACTGGGGGCATCAACAATCATCTGGGGAAATAAAACACTGGGTTAGTGTCCCTGTGAACCCCGATGGCTACACCTGCTAAGTCCTTGGGCTTGTCTTGCTTCTTCTAACTTCTTTCTCCTTATCACACAGGCAGTTTCATCAGCGCTTAGCGTGTAGGTTCTCACCTTGTATTTGGCTCTGGCACTACAACTATCTCCTGTCCTTCTCCTGCCCTGATCTAGATTACTGCTGCTGCTGCTAAGTCGCTTCAGTCGTATCCGACTCTGTGCGACCCCATAGATGGCAGCCCACCAGGCTCCGCCGTCCCTGGGATTCTCCAGGCAAGAACATTGGAGTGGGTTGCCATTTCCTTTTCCAATGCATGAAAATGAAAAGTGAAAGTGAAGTCACTCAGTCATGTCCGACTCCTAGCGAACCCATGGACTGCAGCCCACCAGGCTCCTCCAACCATGGGATTTTCCAGGCAAGAGTACTGGAGTGGGGTGCCATTGCCTTCTCCCGGTCTAGATTATTGCAGGCTAATAAACCTAGTAAGCACATTTATTACAGAGTTGCCTAAAATAAAAAATTAGGAAACTTGGAGTGAGGGTTGTTTGCTGGCCTTTTTCTCAGATATAATCCACACAATTAAAGTTGCTGAGTAGGAGGCTTTAGATAAATTAGGTTTTCAGGAATTACAATCTGATATGTTATGCCATAACTCTGTTTTTTAAAATAAGGAGAAATAAAGTATATTATTATTGTTATTTTTAAAATAAAATCTGTAAAACAGATTTCCCAACATTTTAAGGCAACAGAACCCTATTTACAAATGAAATCTTGCTCAGAAACCAAATAAAACAGTTAAAAGCAAAAGTATTCTGGATGATTCAAGGGGGTAAGGCCCAAGCCCTGTCTTCTCAGGCTCCCCTCCAATACCATCTGGCACCCTATTAAGCACCTCGGCAGAAGCCAAAGACCAAGAGCAGTTTCATAAAGCAACGGACGCTATTTCATAAAGCAACTGATGCTATTTGCAAAGTGATGCAAGTTGAAAGATGTTATCTATTTCATCCAAACAAACAAACAAAATGAATAAAGCATCAGAATCTACATGGTAAGGGAGGAGACACTTCTCTGTGGCTTAACAAGAATATTTGATGAAAAATATTTTATTTTTATAGCTCTAAGAGGAGGTCCTCGTGCTGATCTAGGGCTGATCACGTCTTTCTAGAGAGGAGAAGCCAGAGACATATCCCTGGAGCCTACCTCAGGGGCCTCACACAGAACAGATGGGTTCCAGCAGGCTCGCCTGCCTTTTCTCACTCCGATACCTCACACTCTCAGGGCTGGGGAAGTCTGAGGAACGTTCCTGGGCCCCTTACCTGGTTATCTGGGTGGTTGACAGTGAAGTAGCCCACACAGACGATGACCTCATGAAGGAGGCTTTCACAGGAGACGCGGCTGCAGTGGCCCAGCAGGGAGCTGGCGATGTGCCGGAACGCAAGGGACAAGCCCTCTGCCCCTACGATAGACTGCAAAGACAAGGAGCAGTTAGAAGTCCGCAGCCAGGGAGAGCCAGAGCTGCAGCAAAGCTCTGCACAAGTCACAAAGCAAGCCTGGCCCTGTGCACTTTGTGCCATGCTGCCAGGAAAGCCTATGAAATTTTGAAAGCACAATGCTTAACAGCTCAGTTCAAGGATTCTTGCTCTAATAAGTGACTGTAATAAATGCAACACTTATTAACCTGAAAAAAAAAGAAAAGAAAATAGAGCATAGCAGACCAGATGCCTGTAACTATGTGGATCAAGATGTTATTCACCTAAAGCATGAGTATTTATCCCATTTTTAATGAGGTATTTTTTTTTCTCATTGCACAAATAGTCTCACTGTAGAAAACTTGGAAAAATTTAAAGATATTAAAATTCACCTGCAAATCTACCATTTAGCTAACTTCCAATACTTTTTTTTTTTGAAGGAGAAAAATATTTTCTCATATTCAGGGATTAAAATACAATTCTAATTATTTACTTAAGTTCAAAAACAAAATAGATATAAATAACAACTAGTTGTTATTCAAATAGCTCCACAGCTCCCAAAAGAATGTAAAAAATCCCCAACAAACACCTCCCCCCCAAAAAAAACAAACAGTGAAGCCCCCTCGGTTACGAGGCTTCTGGGATCCTTTCTCAAGACAGGCAAGGGGCTGCCCGTGGTGGGCAACGCGGGAGGAGAGCCTGAGTCTGTCTGTGCAGCCTGAAGCTTCTATTTAATAAACATGTCAAACAGACAGAGCGACAGGAGGGCAAAGGGGAGAGGCGAAGCCCACAGAATACACTCGCAGCCTGCACTGGAATGGAGCACCACTGCTGGCCTGTGGGGTATGGCAGCGTTTTAAACTCGTCTCTTGATTGGAGGTCTTGGCTGGCTTGAACCAGGTCAGATACGGTGCAGCTTGGAAGTTTCAATGAATTCACTCTGCCTAACCGTGTTGTGAAACACAGTCTTTTTAATTAATGCTGTTGAAACGAAATTACTGCTAAATTTTAAGAGTGCCTTCTGCCTCAGTTTCATTGCATTGAGACAAAATGTTTTTCAAGCCCCAAAGAGACTTCAGGAGGGCCTCGATCCTTTAAATCAGGAGTGACACCTTCTCAGCTCAGCCCTTATTTAATTAGTTGTGTCCAGCTTGCTGTGACCCAGTGCCCTCTGTTTAACCTTTACTGATAAGAGCAGGTCAAGGGGCATGCAAGTTTGAATATAAAAATTAAACCAATTTTTCAAGGAAACCATATTTCCTTTTTAGCCAGAATTAATTGCCAAGTCAGTACATTGATTTGTTTCTTGAGACCACCTTCAATTGTAAAAACTGTCAAAGAGTATGCAATATACAATACCCGGGATCTCAAGGCCATCTGTGCCAATATGAATTCAGAGTGAAATAAAAGTCTTTGCTGAAGGGAGAAAAATATTTTGACAGCCTTATTAGTATACAATGAAATGGAACCAGTTAAGAAAATATTCTAATGGATAACCTTTTGTTACCACTATGCAACACGTTGTCACACAAAACAATTACGTAGGTTTATGGCTCTGAAGAAAGGTACAGGAACAGTGGGAATGCGGCACTCAATACTTAACCTTCTGATTCAACACCTGCAAGATGCAACATTGGGTAAATTCTTTACCCCTTTGGAATCTGAGTCAGTCTACAGGGCCTACTATGTGCTAGCTTTGTTGTTGTTCGGTCGTTAGGTCGTGTCTGACTCTTTGCAACCCCATGGGCTGCAGCACACCAGGCTCCTCTGTCCTTTATTGTCTCCTGGAGTTTGCTCAAATTCGCGTCCATTGAGTCCGTGATGCTATCTAGCCATCTCATCCTCTGCCATCCCCTTCTTCTCTTGCCTTCAATCTTTCCCAGTATCAGGGTCTCTTCCGATGAACTGGCTCTTTGCATCAGGTGTCCAAAGTATTGGAGCTTCAGCATTAGTCCTTCCAATGAATATTCAGGGTTGATTTCCTTTAGGATTGACTGGTTTGATCTCCTTGCAATCCAAGGGACTCTCAAGAGTCTTCTCCAACACCACAGTTCAGAAGCATCAATTCTTTGGTGCTCAGCCTTTGTCATGGTTCAGCTCTCATATTACTATGCTGACAAAGGTCTGTGTTGACAAAGCTACGGTTTTGCCAGTAGTCCTTTACGGATGTGAGAGCTGGCCCATAAAAAAGGCTGAGCACTGAAGATTTGATGCTTTTTAACTGTGGTGTTGGAGAAGACTCTTGAGAGTCCCTTGGATTGCAAGGAGATCAAACCAGTCAATCCTAAAAGAAATCAACCCTGAATCTTCATTGGAAGGACTGATGCTGAAACTGAAGCTCCAATACTTTGGCCACCTGATGTGAAGAACTGACTCATAGGAAAAGATCCTGATGCTGGGAAAGACTGAAGATGGGAGTAGAAGGGGATGACAGGACGAGATGTTTGGATGGCATCACTGACTCAATGGACATGAGTTTGAGCAAACTCTGGGAGATGATGAAGGACAGGGAAGCCTGGCATGCTGGTAGTCCATGGGGTTGCAGAGTCGGACACAACTGAGCAACTGAACAACAACTCACATCCGTACATGACTACTGAAAAAACCATAGCTTTGACTATATGGACCTTTGTCAGCAAAGTGATGTCTCTGCTTATTAATATGCTGTCTAGGTTTGCCACAGCTTTCCTTCCAAGGAGCAAGCTAGCTAGCACAGTGCTTTTATGTAGTCTCATTTAATCCTTAGGCTTGTGAGGTAAGTGTTTTTAATCTCTACTTTAAAAATAAGAAACTGAAGTTTAAGGACTCATATGACTTGTCTCGGAGAAGGCAATGGCACCCGACTCCAGTACTTTGGCCTGGAAAATCCCATGGATGGAGGAGCCTGGTGGGCTGCAGACCATGGGGTTGCTAGAGTTGGACACAACTGAGTGACTTCACTTTCACTTTTCACTTTCATGCATTGGAGAAGGAAATGGCAACCCACGCCAGTGTTCTTGCCTGGAGAATCCCAGGGACAGGGAAGCCTGGTGGGCTGCCGTCTATGGGGTCACACAGAGTCGGATACAACTGAAGTGACTTAGCAGCATGACTTGTCTAAGGTCATACAACTTGGTAGTGTGATGGCTCAAAGTCAGGTCAGTCTGACTCCAGACCCAGAGGTCTTGATGAGGATGTTTCTCTGTAACAGCTCTGCAGAGATGCATTGCTGTGATACACTGGGACTCAACCTGTTGACATGTCTCACGTTGTCTTGTCTAACCTTTCAGAGGGTCAGACCACTGATCTCATTTCAGTTTTCTTCAGTTCCGTTGATCCTTCCAGGCAGTTCATAAACTGTCTCCCAGATTTTTTCTGAGGTCAAACCCATATTGTATCTAAAATCTCTTTTTCTGTGTTTGTTATACTTGATCTTAGCCAAAAGGCTGAGAAGTGATCCAGTGCTTATTATAAACACAGTTGCTAAAATCTCACTTTTGACAATAAGTTGTTTTAATGAACTAGAATATGAGCTTCTCTGACCATATCTATCATAAAAATACTTTTCTCCCAAACTCACCCATCGCTTTACAATGCAAATATTGTATATTTGTACCACATTTACTTGAGCACTGCACACTTGATCAGATGTCTATCTACATCAATAATGTCTGTGTGGAAAGATGTTTTTGCTTTAGCATGCTAAACAGACTACAGTGGTTGGTTAAGAAAACAACCATAAATCTTTGCCAGTCCTCCCTTTGAGAGAAGGGACCTATGTCTTCTCTTGAATCTGGAAAGCTGTAACCAATAGAGTATGGCTGATATATAACTATAGCACTTCAGAGGCCAGGTCATAAAAAGCCATACAGCTTCTGTCTGGTCCTTGGGGAGCACATGTTTTCCAGAAGTTTCCTCTCAGGATACTCCTACCGAGAACACAGACACAACGATGTTCTGAGAAGCCCAAGTCACGTAGCGAAGCCATATGTAGAGTCTACGGCCAGCAGTCCCGGTGAATCCGGTCTTTGAGGATTCCTGGGCATAAAATATGAGAGTGAAGGAGCCTCCAGCTGATTTCAGTTCCCAGCTATCTGAGTCAACCTGCTCCTTCTCTCCACACTCTCCACCCCAGGATTCGAGCCCTTCAGCGGAAGCCCTACATCGTGGAGTAGTGACGAGCCACCTCTACTGTTAAAAGCCCTGCTGGAACTGCAGACCCACAGAATCTATGATCATGATAAAATGGTTGCTGTTTACCCCACTAAGTTTGTTTTTAAATGGATAAAAGTAACTGGTGCAATAAGGTAATCACTGGTAGATGTATTAAATATTAAAGGCCCTGAGGCTAGCAATTCCAGGCATCTGGGTCCCTGCACATCCTGACGTATGAGAGTAAGAGAAAAACACGTGCTGGACTCTGAGCACCAAAAGGATGGCAGCCAAGAGGAAAGGCCCCCGCAGGCCTTCCTGGCCCATGGTTAAGGGGAAAAGGGAACCTGGAAACAGTGTCTGGGGAGAGAATGAGAAATTGTGATGGCAAAATTGACTAAAATAAAAGAAGACAGGGGAGTCAGGGAAGAGATCAAGAAAAGAAGATACAGCAGGGAAGAATTAAGAGAAATACAGAGTAACAGGAAGGACAGAGGAGAAAGAAGCAAAAGAACTGTTGGGTACCAGCCAAGAAAAGACATTCCACTCAGGAGGTGGGCATTTCACTCTAAGAATGGCTGAAACACTCCTGAGTCACCTTGGTATCTTTCCTGAGGTTGAAGCAAACGTGGTTCAAGTAGGGGGTATATTTTGGGCTTGATGAGGCAACGAGCTAGAGAGGAGAAATCTTGGTTTTTATCTTAGTTTGGCATGAAGAGCTCCAGAAATAGATTTTACATTTTTCTCACATTATTGGCCATTGTGCCTAACGGCCCTGAGGGAGCAGAGCTGGAAGGAGTTGCGTGGTTCTCCTTCTGAGTGAGGCTGGACAGGCTGTGAGCTCATGGAGGTGTGAGGGTGGGGCAGGCACCTGGGGCTCCCTGACACTCAGAGTGACTGATGGAATGGCCCACTTAATGGAAATGCTCGTGTATGAAGTGGAGCCCCCTGCAGCAAAATAAATCCTGGTCAGAAGACCCATAAAACCAGAAACTGAGGAATACTTTTTATTTGTTATTTGCTTTTCACAATCCCTGGTAACAAAAGAAATCACTCTAGTTGGATCTAGCCCATGGGTAGCCTGTTGGTCCCCATATTCTGAGGACATAAAATGAGCATATCTTGATTTCCAAGCTGTTTCCAGATACAACATAGTGGGGTTGAGTCTTCATAAAACACAAATGTTATGTTCAACCCAGAGGCCAGAGCTACTGGCATTTTCTCTTGTTAAAGGTGCAGCTGTAACCGCTCGGAACTTTACATATTGTGTAGTTACCACCTCAGGCTAGTTTAAGAGCTTTGAAAACTGAAAAGCATTAACCCCAAGGAAGAGACTTCTGTTCTTGGGAGGGATAAACTAACTCTACAAAGTTGAAAGATACTGAATCCAGTGGTACAATTGACTCATAATTTCCAGCTGTCAAGAGAACAAGAATTACATTTGTCACTAGCTACAAAATAGAAGTGTTTCTTCCATTTTGCCATGGCCAAAGACCACACTTTTTATACGTCTGTATCTCTGTAACCTTTTTCCCTTTAAGCAAAGCAATTCATCTAAATTATGGGTTCATCATCTGCCAAGTTTGTTCCTTTTTTAATGAAATCACTTGACAGTTAATAAACTGAAAGAGAAAGTCTACTCCTTGGGGCTTGCTCTGTTCCAAAGGTTCAGTGTTTTTGAAAATTAAATTTCCTACATGAAAAAAAATCTGTTTCTAAGCTGACAGTCTGGTGTTGCAGCACAAAGCAATTTTTCTTTCTTTAGCTATAAAAACTTAATTTATAGGGGTTTGCACATTTAACTATGCATGTACTTTACATTGGACACCAGTCAGTTAAATCACCCATAGAAAGTCATCAATCAAAACAATTTATCTAATTTTGGTTCTGCTTATATAAGAAACCATTACTTTCCTTAATATTTAAATGTTTATAGGATGATAATGGTTTTTCTAAAGAAATCAAGACAGAAGATTTGTAAGTAGCAGAGTGGCATAGGCTGGGCTTCATATAACCACGGGTACCAGTCCTGGCTCAGCTATGTGTAGCCCTGGGAAATTACTTAACTGCCAGCATTCCCATCTGTAAAATGGGTATAATAATATTTTGGAGGGCAGTCATGAGAATAAATAAGAAAGCATATGCAGAGCACTTAATACAGTTCCCAGAATATAGTAGCTTAATAAATAGCATGTACTGTAATTCCCGTTATTGTAGCTTATTCCTGATACTCCACTCCAGGAGAAGAACCTCTCATCATATCTACATGAAATTATTAACTCTTGGTTGGTTAACCAACTCCTGGTACCTGGAAAGCAGGCAGATCAAGAACTGCGAAGCTGTTGAAGAAACGCAAACTCTGGATGGCCACTTGGACTGTGCTCTGAGCATAGCTCTCCTTGGGACTCGCAGCGCTGGGGTCTGAGACCGTGCCGTGGAAGAGGGCGCAGTAGAGCATGTGCAGAACTCCAGCCAGGTCTGTGGCCTGAAGAGCAGCTGCCAGCCCTGTGGGATCCTGGCGATTATCGTCAAATATGCTGTACGACCTGACAAAGAAACGAATTCAAGTCTTTAAGAGAAATCTACTTAAAGGATGTTAGCATTTTTACAGGTCAAATGGAACAAGACAAGCAGACCGTTAAAAGCAAACCATGTGAGTTGTGTAGGGAGGTAACAAGAAACCTCAAGGAATAAAGGCAGCCCTCCCCCACCCCGGTGCACCGTGGCCTGCCCTTTTCTCCAGCTGGGAGGCCAGGCTGCTGCGCCAGTGGCAAGGGAGCACGCTGCGGCCAGTGCTGAGGCCGCTATTGCCCCTGGGCCCTCTGCAGTCTGGGCAGCCCCGCTGTGTTTAGACTCCAGGTCTGCAGGAACTGGACAGAGTCCATGAGAGCTGCTGAGACTCGGAAGTCAGGAACACCATGGCTTGCTTTCTGGATACACTTGGGGGTCTTCTCAGGGGAAGCAGTTATCAGGAAAGCATGAGGCCTCAAAAACCCAGCAGTGTGCTGGTATACTGTGACAGGGAGACACTTCAGCTGCTTTTGAAGGCACAGTTCTGTCCTCAAGGAGCACTGGAAGGACAGGTTGCAGGGGCCAGATTGCCAAGAACAAGCTGGTGCTGGATTAGCTTTATACAAACCACCTTGGAGTCAGCTTAGCAACAATGGCAGGCAATGCTCTGGATAAGCAAGAAGCAGTGGTAGTGGCAAACGATTCCTAAAGTCAATGGGAAGTGCTGTTGTTCAGTCGCCACGTCGTGCCATGATCCCACGGACTGCGGGCCTCCCTGTCCCTCACTATCTCCTGGAGTTTGCCCAAGTTCATGTCCATTTCTTTGGTGAGGGTTTGTTAAATTTGTCTCACTCTTGAACTCAGGTATACATGAAGTATCTAGTGACCATGAGCCTAGAGTTTAATAAGTAAGTGCATCTGGCAAGCATTCATTCACCTCCTTTTCCCCCCTAGAAACTACATCCAGGTTTCTCTCCCCTTCTCACAGCCAACATGCTTCAGGTGGGGCCCCCTTCCTATTCACTCTGGCTCAAGGGTGAATAGGTCTAAGGTAAGGGGTATATTCTGATCTGAAAGGGTACATTCTATTTCTCTGATGGTTCAGCAAGGTTTGGGGATGGCACGTGTCACTGTCAGAGCTGATGGAATGGAGGGAGATTTTTGTGCTGAAATGCCTGGAGAGAAGGCCTCACTTTTTCTCCCAGGGTCTGAATCGGAGACGGAAGGTCGGTAGCTGCAGCGGCCATGTGCTCTACCCACTGCACAAGTGCTCAGGTCTTAGTGTTGTTCCAAGGGGGTCAGTCACCTTCCTTCATGGGACAACATGTCTTTACGTTTCTGTCACAGGTTGATGCCCTTCCCTACTTTCAACACTAACTCAGGTTCCTCCTGACCTTCCCTTTTCTACTGTTATTGTTCCTTTCAACAGGAATCTAGAAGAAGAGAGAGGCACTGAAGATCTACGCTTATCTTGTACACTTGCCCAGAAGCACAGAAGAGATGCCACTAAGTAACTACAAATTTGAAAGTGCTGGCTGGCAAGCTTCTAGTATCTTGTCTGGTTTTCTAATCCATAACTTATCCCTAAAGGGATTATTTTATTCATTCTGATTTGCTAGTCTCATCAGAGTTTTCTTCGTAACCACAGCACGCACTTCCTGACTGTGCACTATTGCTGGGATGGCTAAGAGCGTGGCATGACGCTGACACTTGTTCTCTTCTCAAGAGCAGCTCTTATGAAATACCACCGTCTCAGCTGCACGGCAGGACCTGCTAACTCCACGCACACCTTCCACCGTGCCGCATTCCTAGTTCCTCACAGTTGGTGGAGAACGTATGCTTCTCCTGATTGCACGCAGGACACAACTGAGACCCTCAGAGATTCAGTGAGATGTTTGAGGTCATAAATATTTGTCAGTGGCAAAGGCAGGGGTACCACCAAAAATTCTGACCCTTTAAAGGCGGTGCTTTGTCCAAACACCAAAACATTAGGCCAAATAGGTGACCTCTTCTTTTATCTCCATGTGTTCTCTTAAATTAAATCTTGGGATAAACTGTTAAACAAGTTACACAGACTGTAATGTAATTCTGTATCATCATAGAGAGACATCTTCTGTCTTATGGGACTCAATAAAAACAGAAAGTTAAGAAATGTTATTTATTTGCTTAGAGATATATTGAACCTTTACACAAACTGCTAGCTAATGTCAGTTTAGTTTGCCCTTCCTTCCATTATAGCCCTAAGAGTTAGGGGTCAGACCTTGACTAAAGACTGAGTAGAGATTAATCTCTCCAAGTGGAGATTAATGTGCCTGAGTTTATTATATAGATTCCAAAAAGGGGTCTGTGTTTGTTTAACCAATGCCTTTTAGAACCAATGACAATCAGAAGACATTTCTCCCTAAAGTTAATTTCTAATAGGCTTTCAGAAGCTTGGAGCTGAGTGACATCATGGCTGGTGACAAGAGTTTTTCTGCGATTTGCTCTGTGATTCAGCATGGTGACCTCCCTCTTACTGCCTGTGCTGTTTTTAACCTGATTATCATCATATTCAAATGCAGATCTTCAGGGATACAGCATTATCATTTAGATCACTTCGTAATAGTTACTCTTTGCAAGCATTTTTGAAATGATATGACTTCACTGCTACTATTTCTTCAAAAGAATAAATTTTTTAAAAAGGCAGCAAGTGAAGATCATAGTAGTTTCTCTTCTCTCCACCCCTTCCCCACTCCCCCTGCCCCCCCAATTAGGAAAACACGAAACTATAAAACAACATAACTCAGGATCTTTTGCAATATTCTTCTGATGAAATAAAAATGCTGATTCGGAAAAGTCAAGGCATTCAAGAACTCAGATGTGGAAATGGTTCAAAATGTATATAATATTGCTTTGTGGAAAGGATGATTCATTTCAAAGTGAGACTATAGGATATACAGAGTGGAGGGGAGAGAGAGGGCTTGTTGACTTCATTTGACTTCCACAGGACAAATGTAGACCTGAAAGGACTTTAGAGAATGTTTACTTTTGATTTAGTCTGAAATACAGATAATTTGTCCATGAACAGGCCACTGGCTCCTGTTGGTCTTAAATGTCAGCTATAATCACTTTAAGCCTAAATGTTTATAATAAAAAAGTAAAAGGCCTTATTCATATCAGGCACAGGTTATAAAGTTTTCTTTTCAAAATACATGGAAGATATGAAAAATCAGATCTGAAATTTTATATGTTACACCCTAAGATATTCTCAATTTTACTGGATTTTAAAGTGTTTTTGGTCTCTAAAATTAGGTATACTCATTTCTGTTCATTAAAAGTTACATACAATCAGTACTCCTGCACAGTTCTTGAAAACCCTACTTTGCCTTAAAGGAGAGTATAGCTAGGCAAAGAAAGCAGTAATTTGTGTGGGTATGAATCAAGTGCCATCCATTCCATTTCTGAGATTTTATTTTTTTATTATTTTTTTTTTTTACATTAAAATTTTTTTTTTTATTTTATTTTTAAACTTTACATAACTGTATTAGTTTTGCCAAATATCAAAATGAATCCGTTTCTGAGATTTTAAACTATGTATTAGGTCCTATTTGGCCCAAAAAGGCAGCTCTGAGAGTTGCAGACACTATAACCCCCCTTCCCCACTTGTTCTTGGCTTGCTGGTATCTTGGTTCTTGTATCCCTGGTCCCAGATTTCTGGTGTGGTAACAACCACCTTGACGCCCTTCAGTGTTGGTGATCTTCTAGACAGCTCTCTGAGCTTCTGAGATTTGGCCTTTGCTCCCTTCTTTAGATCTAGAATCCCTGAGGTATCTTGTTAGAACCTTCCGTTTTAGTCTCTGAACCCAGAACACTCTGCCCAAATGTTTGCATAGGGCTTGGGGTGGACGGAGTTAAGTCACTGTCCCACCCAATGATGAATGTGAACTTCACTGTTCAAAGAGAAGTGAATTATTTCTTAGAGAGGTATTCCAGCTGTGGGGTCTTATGTACTGGGATAGTCTGAGAATCAGACTCTGTGGTGAGCAAAAAGGACATGATTATCTGTCATATACTCTTTGCTTAAAAAGCCAAAGTACCTGTGCTCCAGGAACGATGACCACCTGTAATGCAAAGTCAAGGAAGACCAGGCCCTTGCCTTACAGAAGGTTATAGTCTAACAGGGGCCTTTTCATACTATTCCCTATGTCACTCAATATGTCAGCAAATTTGGAAAACTCAGCAGTGGCCACAGAACTGGAAAAGGTCAGTTTTCATTTCAATCCCAAACAAGGGCAGTGCCAAAGAATGTACAAACTGCCATACAACTGTGCTCATTTCATATGCTAACAAGGTTATGTTCAAAATACTTCAAGCTAGGCTTAAGCAGTATGTGAACTTCTAGATGTACAAGCTGGGTTTAGGAAAGGCAGAAGAAAGACAGCAAATTGCTAACATCCTTGGGATCACAGAGAAAGCAAGGGAATTCCAGAAAAACATCTACTTCTGCTTCACTGACTACACAAAATCCTTTGTATAGATCACAACAAACTGGAAAATTCTTAAAGAGATGGGAATACAAGATCATTTTACCTGTCTCCTGTGAAACATGTATGCAGGTCAAGAAGCAACAGTTAGAACCTTATATGGAAGAACTGACAGGTTCAAAATTGGGAAAGGAGTACGTCAAGGCTGTATATTGTCATTCTGCTTATTTTTAGCTTATATGGAGAGTATATCATGTGAAACGCCAGGCTGGATGACTCACAAGCTGGAATCAAGATTGCTGGGAGAAATATCAACAAACTCAAATATATAGATGATACCACTCAAATGGCAGAAAGTGAAGAGGAATGAAAAAGCTTCTTGATGAAGGGGAAAGAGAAGAGTGAAAAAGCTGGCTTAAAACACAACATTCAGAAAAATAAGATCGTAGAACCCAGTCCCATCACTTCATAGAAAATAGAAGGGGAAACAGTGGAAACAGTGACAGATTTTATTTTCTTCAACTCCAAAATCACTGTGGATGGTGACTGAAGCCATGAAATTAAAAGATGCTTGCTCCTTGGAAGGAAAGCTATGACAAACCTAGAGAGCATATTAAAAAGCAAAGACACCACTTTGCTGACAAAGGTCCAAATAGTCAAAGCTATGGTTTTTCCAGTGGTCATGTACAGACGTGAGAGTTGGACCATAGAGAAGGCCTAGTGCCTAAGAAGTGATGCTTTCAAACGATGGTGCTTAAGAAGACTCTTGAGAGTCCCTTGGACAGCAAGGAGATCAAACCAGTCAATCCTAAAGGAAATCAACCCTGAACACTCACTGGAAGGACTAACGCTGAAGCTCCAATACTTTGGCCACCTGATGCGACAAGCCGACTCACTGGAAGAGACCCTGATGCTGGGAAAGATTGAAGGCAAAAGGAGAAGAGGGTGACAGAGGATAAGATGCTAAGATAGCATCACTGACTCAACGGACATGAATTTGAGCAAACTCTGGGAAAGAGTAGAGGACAAGGAAGCCTGGCATGCAGCTGTCCATGGGGTCACAAAGAGTCGGACACGACTTAGTGACTGAAGAACAAGTAGGCAGGTATATGCATCAGTTTGCTATCGCTGCTGGAATAAATCATCACAAACTAGCTGTTCAAAGGGTTTCCCAGGTGGCACAGTAGTAAGAATCTGCCTGCCAATACCGGAGATGTGAGTTTTATTCCTGGGTCAGGCAGATCCCATGGAGTAGGAAATGGCAACCCACTCCAGCATTTTTGCCTGGAATAGTCCTTGGACAGAGCACTACAATTCCTGGTGGGCTACAATCCATGGAGTCCAGCTGGACAAGACTGAGCGACTGAGCAGGTACACATGCAAGCAGTTGTTGAAAAACAACTCAAATTTATTTTCTTAAAATTCTGGGAATCAAAAATCCAAAACAAGCCTCACTAGGCTAAAATCAAGGTGTTACCAGAGCTTTGTTCCTTTTGGAGGCTGTAGGAGAGAATTTTTTTCCTTGGCTTTTACAACTTCTATAGTACAGTGCATTCCTTGGTTCCTGGCCCTTTCTTCCATTTTCAATGTCAGCAGCACAGCATCTTCAAATACCTCTCTTAACACTGACTTTCCTGCTCCCATCTCACTTATAAGGACTGGCCGCACTAAGCGCAGCGGTGGCTGCAACCAGCGCACTAAGCGCGGCCAAGAGGAGCTACCCCACGTCCAAGGTCAGGGGCAGAAGCCGGGAGGACCCTATGCCCCAAGGGCGGCGGCCAAGAGGAGTTACCCCACGTCCGAGATCTGGGGTTGCGGCGGAGAGTGCCAGGCTGCGACGGCGCAGGAAGGGCCGAGAAGAGCTACCCAAGTCCAGGGTCAGAGGCGGCGGCCGGGAGGAGCTACCCAACGCCCCCACATCTGAGGCCAGGGGCGGCCGCCGGGAGGACCTACCCCACGTCCAACGAGCAGCGGCTGCGCAGGCGCAGAAGGGCCCAGAGGAGCTATCCCACATTGAAGGTCAGAAAGGGCGGTGGTGAGGAGATACCCCTCATCCAAGGTAAGGAGCAGCGGCTGTGCTTTGCTGGAGCAGGCGTGAAGAGATACCCCAAGTCCAAGGTAAGAGAAACCCAAGTAAGACGGTAGGTGTTGCAAGAGGACATCAGGGCAAACACACTGAAACCATACTCACAGAAAACTAGTCAATCTAATCACACTAGGACCACAGCCTTGTCTAACTCAATGAAACTAAGCCATGCCCTTGGGGCCACCCAAGACAGGCGGGTCATGGTGGAAAGGTCTGACAGAACGTGGTCCACTGGAGAAGGGAATGGCAAACTACTTCAGTATTCTTGCCTTGAGAACCCCATGAACAGTATGAAAAGGCAAAATGATAGGATACTGAAAGAGGAACTCCCCAGGTCAGTAGGGGCCCAATATGCTACTGGAGATCAGTGGAGAAATAACTCCAGAAAGAATGAAGGGATGGAGCCAAAGCAAAAACAATACCCAGTTGTGGATGTGACTGGTGATAGAAGCAAGGTCCGATGCTGTAAAGACCAGTATTGCATAGGAACCTGGAATGTCAGGTCCATGAATCAAGGCAAATTGGAAGTGGTCAAACAAGAGATGGCAAGAGTGAATGTAGCAGCGAACTGAAATGGACTGGAATGGGTGAATTTAACTCAGATGACCATTATATCTACTACTGTGGGCAGGAATCCCTCAGAAGAAATGGAGTAGCCATCATGGTCAACAAAAGAGCCTGAAATTCAGTACTTGGATGCAATCTCAAAAACAACAGAATGATCTCTGTTCGTTTCTAAGGCAAACCATTCAATATCACAGTAATCCAAGTCTATGCCCCAACCAGTAACGCTGAAGAAGCTGAAGTTAAACGGTTCTATGAAGACCTACAAGACCTTTTAGAACTAACACCCAAAAAAGATGTCCTTTTCATTATAGGGGACTGGAATGCAAAAGTAGGAAGTCAAGAAACACCTGGAGTAACAGGCAAATTTGGCCTTGGAATACAGAATGAAGCAGGGCAGAGACTAATAGAGTTTTGCCAAGAAAATGCACTGGTCATAACAAACACCCTCTTCCAACAACACAAAAGAAGACTCTATAGATGGACATCACCAGATGGTCAACACCGAAATCAGATTGATTATATTCTTTGCAGCCAAAGATGGAGAAGCTCTATACAGTCAACAAAAACAAGACTGGGAGCTGACTGTGGCTCAGATCATGAACTCCTTATTGCCAAATTCAGACTTAAATTGAAGAAAGTAGGGGAAACCACTAGACCATTCACATATGACCTAAATCAAATCCCTTATGATTATACAGTAGAAGCAAGAAATAGATTTAAGGGCCTAGATCTGATAGATAAGAGTGCCTGATGAACTACGGAATGAGGTTTGTGACATTGTACAGGAGACAGGGATCAAGACCATTCCCATGGAAAACAACTGCAAAAAAGCAAAATGGCTGTCTGGAGAGGCCTTACAAATAGCTGTGAAAAGAAGAGAAGTGAAAAGCAAAGGAGAAAAGGAAAGATATAAGCATCTGAATGCAGAGTTCCAAAGAATAGCAAGAAGAGATAAGAAATTTCGCCTTCCTCAGCGATCAGTGCAAAGAAATAGAGGAATGGGAAAGACTAGAGATCTCTCCAAGAAAATTAGACATACCAAGGGAATATTTCATGCAAAGATGGGCTCGATAAAGGACAGAAATGGTATGGACCTAACAGAAGCAGAAGATATTAAGAAGAGGTGGCAAGAATACACAGAAGAACTGTACAAAAAGCATCTTCATGACCCAGATAATCATGATGGTGTGATCACTCACCTACAGCCAGACATCCTGGAATGTGAAGTCAAGTGGGCCTTAGAAAGCATCACTACGAACAAAGCTAGTGGAGGTGATGGAATTCCAGTTGAGCTATTTCAAATCCTGAAAGATGATGCTGTGAAAGTGCTGCACTCAATATGCCAGCAAATGTGGAAAACTCAGCAGTGGCCACAGGACTGGAAAAGGTCAGTTTTCATTCCAATCCCAAAGAAAGGCAATGCCAAAGAATGCTCAAACTACCGCACAATTGCACTCATCTCACACGCTAGTAAAGTAATGCTCAAAATTCTCCAAGCCAGGCTTCAGCAATATGTGAACTGTGAACTTCCAGATGTTCAAGCTGGTTTTAGAAAAGGCAGAGGAACCAGAGATCAAATTGCCAACATCCGCTGGATCATGGAAAAAGCAAGAGAGTTCCAGAAAAACATCTATTTCTGCTTTATTGACTATGCCAAAGCCTTTGACTGTGTGGATCACAATAAAATGTGGAAAATTCTGAAAGAGATGGGAATACCAGACCACCTGACCTGCCTCTTGAGAAATCTGTATGCAGGTCAGGAAGCAACAGTTAGAACTGGACATGGAACAACAGACTGGTTCCAAATAGGAAAAGGAGTACGTCAAGGCTGTATATTGTCACCCTGCTTATTTAACTTATATGCAGAGTACATCATGAGAAACACTGGGCTGGAGGAAGCACAAGCTGGAATCAAGATTGCCGGAAGAAATATCAATAACCTCAGATATGCAGATGACACCACCCTTATGGCAGAAACTGAAGAGGAACTAAAAAGCCTCTTGATGAAAGTGAAAGTGGAGAGTGAAAAAGTTGGCTTAAAGCTCAACATTCAGAAAACAAAGATCATGGCATCCGGTCCCACCACTTCATGGGAAATAGATGGGGAAACAGTGGAAACAGTGTCAGACTTTATTTTTCTGGGCTCCAAAATCACTGCAGATGGTGACTGCAGCCATGAAATTAAAAGACGCTTACTCCTTGGAAGGAAAGTTATGACCAACCTAGATAGCATATTCAAAAGCAGAGACATTACTTTGCCAACAAAGGTCCATCTAGTCAAGGCTATGGTTTTTCCTGTGGTCATGTATGGTCGTGAGAGTTGGACTGTGAAGAAGGCTGAGCACCGAAGAATTGATGCTTTTGACCTGTGGTGTTGGAGAAGACTCTTGAGAGTCCCTTGGACTGCAAGGAGATCCAACCAGTCCATTCTGAAGGAGATCAGCCCTGGGATTTCTTTGGAGGGAATGATGCTAAAGCTGAAACTCCAGTACTTTGGCCACCTCATGCAAAGAGTTGACTCATTGGAAAAGACTCTGATGCTGGGAGGGATTGGGGGCAAGAGGAGAAGGGGACGACAGAGGATGAGATGGCTGGATGGCATCACTGACTCGATGGATGTGAGTCTCAGTGAACTCCGGGAGTTGGTGATGGACAGGGAGGCCTGGAGTGCTGCGATTCATGGGGTTGCAAAGAGTCAGACACGACTGAGCGACTGAACTGAACTGACTGAACTGATGATTACACTGGGCTCACCTGGGTAATCAAGACAACACTCTCTATCTCAAAATATTTAACTTAATCATTTTTGCAAAATTCTTTCTGCCATGTGAGATAACACATTTATAGGTTCTGAGATTAGGATACAGATACCTTTGGAAGAGCTATTATCTACCCCCATCCCCAATTTTTTTCCATTGTGGCAAAATACACATAAAGTCTACCATCTTAACTGTTTTTAAGTGTACAATTTAATGGTATTACATACATTCATGTTATACAAGCATCACTACCAACCATCTCCATGACTCATTCATTATGTAAAACTGAGACTCTAGACTCATTAAATAATAACTCTCCATTCCTTCTCCCCCTGGCAACCACCATTCTAGTTTGTGTCCATAATTCTGATCTCTATGTATGCAAGATAAGTGGAATCATTGTATACTATTTGTCTTTTTGTGACTGGCTTATTTTACTTAGCATAATGTCCTCAAGGTTCATCCACACTGTGTATATGGTAGAATTTCCTTCCTTTTTAAGGCTGTGCATTATTCCATTATATGTATATATCATATTTTGTTTATCAATTATGCACTGATGGACACTTGAGTTACTTCCATTTTAGCTATCGTGAATAATGCTGCTATGAACCTGGGTGTATAAACATATCTTCAAAACTCTGTTTTCAATTCTTTTGGATATATAAACAGAAATGGAATTCCTTAATCATATGGTAATTCTATTTTTAATTTTTAAGGAACTGTCATAATATCTTCTATAGCAGATATACCATTTTCATTCCCACCAATGATGCACAAGGGTTTCAGTTTCTCCACATCCTCACCAAAACTTGGTACTTTTTTTATAGTAGCCATTTCAATGGGTGTGAAGGGATACCTAATTGTAGTTTTGATATCCATTTCCCTATACAGATGTTGAGCATCTTTTCACGTGTTTATTGACCAATTTGTACTACTTCTTTGGAGAAATCTCTATTCAAGTTCTTTGCCCATTTTAAAAATGTGGTTATTTTGCTGTTGTTGAGTTTTAGTTTTCCATAGTTCCTGGATATCAGATATCATATAACTGATATATGACTTGCAAATATTTCCTTCCATTCTCTGCATTGCTTCCTTACTCTATTGATATTCTTTTGATGCACAAATAAAAAAATTTTCATATAATCCAATTTGTCTACTTTTTCTTTTATTGCCTGTGCATCTGGTGTCATATCCAAAGAAATCCTTGCTAAACCCAATGTCAGGAAGTTTTTGCCCTGTCTTTTCTTCAAGGTGTTTATCATTCCATGTCTTACATTTAGGTCTCTGATCTATCTTAAATTAAGATGTTAGGTAAGTGCCCAGCTTCACTGTTTCATTTATGGATATCCAGTTAAAAGATTATGCTTTTCTACTCAATGGTCTTGGAACCTTTGTCAAAAATCATTTGACTGTACGTGCAAGGGTTTAAGTTTGGGCTCTCTATCCTATTCCACTGTTACATATGTCTGTATTCATGCCATTACCACACTATTTTGTTACTGTAGCATTGTAGTAAATTTTGAAATCAGGAAGTGTGAGTCCTCCCACTTTGTTCTTCTTTTTCAAAACTGTTTTGGTTATGTGAGATTCCATATGAGATTCCTTGAGATTCCATGTGAATTTAAGGATGGGCTTTTCTACTTCTGCAAAAGAGAGTCTTTGGGATTTTGATAGAAACTGCAAGTAATCTAGAGACTGCTTTGTGTAGTAGTGACATCTTCACAATATTAAGTTTTGTAATCCATGAACATGGGATGTGTTTCCAATTTATGCCTTCTTTAATTTCTTTTGGTAATGTTTTGCACTTTTCATTGCACAAGTCTTTCATCTTCTCGGTTAATTCCTAAGTATTTTATTCTTTTTGATGATATTATAAATGGAATTTTCATAATTTCCTTTTCAGATTATTCACTGTTATAGAAATGCAACTAATTCTTGTGAGCTTTGTATTGTTGTTTATTGAATTCAATTAGTCTTAACAGGTTTTTTCGTGTGTTCAATCTTTAGGGTTTTCTACATATAAGATCGTATCATCTGCAAACAGAAAATTTGTACTCCTTCCCTTCCAATTTCCATGCCTTTTATTTCTTTTTCTCACCTAATTGCTTTGGCTCAAACTTCCAGTACTATGTTGAATAGAAGTGGCAGAAGTGGGCATCCGTGCCTTATCCTGATGTTAGAGGAAAAGCTTGTATTATGTGGAGATAGTTTCTTTCTATTCCTAGTTTGTCGAGTATTATTTTCTTTTCATGAAAGATTGTTGAAATTTATCAAATGTTTTTCTGTATAGATTGAGATGACCATGTTTTGCCCACCTGCATTCTGTTAATGTGATCTGTCAAACTGATTGGTGTACATATGTGGAACCATTACTGCACTCTAGGAACAAATCCCACTTGGTCATGGTGTATAATCCTTTAAACATGCTGCTGAATTTCGTGCGGTAGCATTCTGTTGAGGATTTTTACATCAATGTTCAAAAGGAATATCAATCTGGAATTTTCTTTCTTGTGTCTTTGTCTGGTTTTGGAATCAGGGTAATGCTTGCTTCATAGAGTAAGTTACAAAGACCTCTACTCTTCAATTTTTTGGAAAATTTCGAGAAGGACTGGTGCTAGTTCTTTACACGTTTGGTAAAATTCATCACTGAAGCCATCAGGTCCAGGATTTTCCTTTGGAGACTTTCGATTACTGATTCAATCTCCTTACTAATTACACGTCTATTCAGATTTTCTATTTCTTTGTGATTTCGTCTTGGTAGGTATTGTGCTTCTAGGCGCATGTGTATGCACCACATCTTTATCCATTCATCTGCTGATGGACATTTAGGATGTTTCCATGTCTTGTCTATTGTAAATAGTGCTGCTATGAATATGGGGGTGCATATATCTTTTCAAATGATAGTTTTGTCTGGGTACTGTATATGCCCAGGAATGGGACTGCTAGATCATATGGCAACTCTATTTTTTAGTTTTTTGAGGAATCTTCATACTGTTTTTGTAGTGGCTGTACCAATTTACATTCCCACCAACAGTGTAAGGGGATTCCCATTTCTCCATATCTTCTCCAGCACTTATTATTTATAGAGTTGTAAACAATGGCCATTCTGACTGGTGTGAGGTGGTACCTCATTGCAGTTTTGATTTGCATTTCTCTAATAATTAGTGATGATGAGCATCTTTTCATGTGCCTATTGGCCATCTGTATGTCTTTAGAGAAATGTCTATTTAGTTCTTCTGCCCATTATTTGATTGGGTTGGGTTGTCTGTCTTTTCTGTTATTGCACTGCAGGAGCTATTTGCATATTTTGGAAATTGAGCCCTTGTTGGTTGCATCATTTGCAAATATTTTCTGCCAGTCTGCAGGATCTCTTTCTGTTTTGTTTTACTGTTTCCTTTGCTGTGCAAAAGCTTATAAGTTTGATTAGGTCCCACCTGTCTATTTTTGCTTTTATTTCTAATGCTTTGGGAGACTGACCTAAGAAAACACTAGTTAAGATTTATGTCAGAGACTGTTTTGCTTATGTTCTCTTCTAAGAGTTTTATAGTCTTTAAGTTCTTATGACATTTTGAGTTTTTGTGTATGCTGTGAAGATGTGCTATAGCTTCATTTTATTGATTTGCATTTCTCTGATGATTAACAATGCTGACAGTCTTTTCATGTGCTTGTTGGCCATCTGTATGTCTTTTTTAAGAAAAATGTCCTTTCACGTCTTCTGTCCATTTTTTAATATGTTTTTTTTTTTTTTGACATTTAGTTGTATGAGCTAGTTATATATTTTGGATATTAACCCCTTATCAGTCATATGAATTGCAAAACTTTTCTCCCATTCAAAAGGTTGTCTTTTTATTTTGTCAATGGTTTCCATTGCTGTGCAAAAGCTTTTAAGTTTAATTAGATCTTATTTGCTTATTTTTGTTTTTATTTTCTTTGCATCAGGAGTCAGATCCCCAATATATTAGAATTATGTCAGAGTATTCTGCTTGTTTTCTTCTAGGAGTTTGATGGTTTTGGGTTTCACATTTAGAACAGGTCTTTAATTCATTTTGAGTTTTTTGCATATTATGTGAAAAAATGCTCTAATTTCATTCTTTAACATGCAGCTGTCCAGTTTTCACCACATCATTTATTTAAGAGACTGTTTTTTCACCCTTGAACATTCGTGCTTCTTTTATAGTAGATTAATTGACCAGAAGTGTATGGGTTGACTTTTGTTTCATTGAGCAGATCTGTTTTTGCAGCAGTGACACAGTGTTTTGTTTACTGTAACTGGCAGTTTTGTAGCTCACTGTTTGGCCTTACCTGTTTGTAATTTTTAGTTTTCTTGTAATTGATTTCTAGTTTCATGGAGCTGTGGTTGGAAAAGATGCTTGATATGATTTCAGTTTTCTTAAATTTTATTTTATGGCCTAGCAGGCAATCTATCCTGGAGAATGTTCCATGTGCACTTTAAAAGAATGTGTACTCTGCTGCTTTTGGATGGACTCTTAAATATATCTGTTAAGTCCACATGGTCTATGTATCATTTAAGGCTAGTGTTTCCTTATTGATTTTTGGTCTGGATGAACTGTCCATCGATGTAAGTGGGATATTAAAGTTTCCGACTATTATTGTGGTATTGTCAATTTCTCCCTATATGTCTTTAATTTTTATTTATTTTAAAATTTTTGGCTGCTCTGGGTCCTAGTTGTGATGAATGGGCTTCTCATTGTGGTGCCTTTTTTTTTTTTCCTGTTGTGAAGCATGGGCTCTCGGGTATGTGGGCTTCAGTAGTTGCGGCACACAGGCTCAGTGTTGGGGTTCATGGGCTTAGTTGCTCATGGGATGGGGATCTTCTCAGACCAGGGATCAAACCTATACCCTCTGTCCTGGCAGGTGAATTCTTAATCAATGGACCATCAGGGAAGCCCCCCTTTAATATTTGCTTTATGTATTTAGGAGCTACTACGTTTGGTGCGCATATACTTACAATTGTTACATCTTCTTGGATTGATCCTTGATCAGTGTAATAGTCCTCTGTCTCTGATTACAGTCTGTTTTATTTATTTATTTATTTATTTTTTACAGTCTGTTTTAAAGTCTATTTTGTTTAATATGAGTATTTCTACCTCATTTATCTTTTGATTTCCATTTGCATGGAAGACCTTTATCCAACTTCTCACTTACACTCTGTGTGTATTTTTAGATCTGAAGTGAGTTTCTTGTAAACAGTATATATGTGGGTTTTATTTCTGTATCCATGCAGCCACTCTATTGCCATTTTGTCAGTTGATTTAGGCTTTAAGTTTTGATATGTTATGTTTTTGTTTTCATTCCTCTCTTTAAGTATTTTCAAAGCTCCCTTGTGATTTATTCCTTAAACCATTTGTTGTTTATGAGTGTTTTGTTTAATTTCCACAAATCTGTGAGTCTTCTAGTTTTATTTCTATTATTGATTTCTTACTTCATGCTGTTATGGTCAGAGAAGAGATTTTGTATGATGTCTAGTCTACTGAGACTTAACTACTGGCCTAACATGTATTCTACCTGGGAAAATGTCACATGTACGCTTAAGAAGAATGTGTACTTTGCTTTGGGGTAGAATATTCTGGAGGGGCATTATTCTGCCTACCACAGTGGGCCTATTCATTCATAATTCATTTATTCAACAAATATTTTGAGGACCTATTTTGTGGCAAGCACTTTTATAGGCACTAGGATTCAGTAGTAAAATCTATGTTCTTTTTCTCATAAAGCTTACTTTTTAGTACAGGAGATACAATGAACAAATAAATATAGTATGTCAGGTGTGCTAAGTGCTATAAAGGAGCAGCCGATACGTAGGGAATGAAGATGTCGGTGATGAATGAAGATGTGTGTGATGCTATTTTATACAGAGTGGTTGTGGAAGTCCTTTCTAAAGTGTTATGTAAACAGAATTCTACAGAAAGTGAGGAAGGAAACCATGTGGATACCTGGAATAAGGGTGTTTTAGGGAGAGGAGTATCAAGTCCCAAGGCCTGGAGCCAGGAGCATGCATGACATATTCAAGAAAGAGCAATAAGGCCAGTGTGGCTATACCTGGTTGAGCAAGCAGAAGAACAATGGTGGAAGAGGTCAGAGAAGAAACAGGAAAAAGATCAGGTAGGGGCTTGCAGACCATTGTAAGGACATTATAAGGGTTTACCTGCATGAGACAGAAAGTCATTGTAAAGTTTTGAGCAGAGGGGTGATGCAGTATGACTTTGGCTTAAAAATAATCACTAGAGATAATTGGTTAAAGTTTTTAGAAGAGCCAAGGCGGAAGCAGAGAGGCCAATTAGGAGACTGTTTCAATCATCTAAGTAAGAAATCATGGTGGATGAACCAGGATGGTAGCCATGGATGTGGTAAGAAGTGAGTAGATTCTGAAAATCTTCAGAAAGGAAAGGCAAAATGATTTCCTGATAGATTGGACATAAATATGAGAAAAAGAGGAGTGCAAAATGGATCAGTGATTTTCAGCGAATGTGGCAGCTATTTACAGAGACAGGGAAGACAGTGGATAGAGAATGTCTGGGGAGGACAATGAGGAGCTTAGCTGTAAACATGTTAAATTCAAGGTGCCTGTATAGAACAGTCTTATGGACTCTGTGAGAGAGGGAGAGGGTGGGAAGATTTGGGAGAATGGCATTGAAACATGTAAAATATCATGTATGAAACGAGTTACCAGTCCAGGTCTAATGCACGATACTGGATGCTTGGGGCTGGTGCACTGGGACGACCCAGAGGGATGGAATGGGGAGGGAGGAGGGAGGAGGGTTCAGGATGGGGAACACATGTATACCTGTGGTGGATTCATTTTGATATTTGGCAAAACTAATACAATTATGTAAAGTTTAAAAATAAAATAAAATTAAAAAAAAATAAATTCAAGGTGCCTATTAAACATAAGTGAAGATAGTGGGTTGGAATAAAATGAGCTTCCCAAGGGTAGGGAATTCTGTATATCGTATCCCTAAGGCTTAGAACAGTATCTGACATAGAGTGGCCACTCAGTAGACATTTGTTGAATAAGTGAATAAATATACAAGTCTGAATTCAGATGAATGATCTGGGCTTGAGATATTTGGGAGTCATCAACACACAGATGGCATATAATGCCAGCTTATCTGGTGAGTGAACATAAATTAGCCTGAGAATTGAGCTGTAGGGCATTCCAACATGTAGAAGTTGGGAAGATGAGACTAAATCAGCAAAGAAAACTGAAAAACAGACACCAGTCAAGTAGGAGGAAAAGCAAGGAAGTGTGATGTTCTAGAAGCAAAGTGAAGACAGTGTCAAGGAGAAGGAAGTAATAAATAAAAAAGTTTAATTAAAAATAAGGACTAAGAAAGGTAAAATTTATAGAAATGACTATTAAATACTATTTTTAGATTATAAAAACTAACTGAATATGTTCAGGATGGGAAGAGGGACAGGTGACTGGAATATAGTTTTCAACTATAAGTGGGGGGAAAAGACTTAGCATATTAGTTGTATAGAAATGAAGAAACAGTCTTGCCTGATTACCAACAAATATGATTCCGTTTTGACTGAGCTAACAGGAGTACAGCATATGCGACAAGGAAGGTTTAACCGGTTGCACTGCACTCAACAACCGCTCTGGGAGCACTGGTTCTAGCACTGGGTGCAGCACCACGTTCAGGACACTGGTGCATCATGAAGTTCCCAAGGAAAGTGATTTCTGTGGTAAAAATACATGAAACAATGTCATCTGAGGAAAATCGGAAGGAAGTGGGAAATTCATTTCAGAACTGGGGGCTATAAAGGTTATCTTCAAAGTGAAGAGGTATTACACTGTTATTTATGATCCCAGAGGAGAGATGTTACCCAAAAGTAGATATTAAACTTACAGAAAATTTTCTAACAATTAGAACACTCAAGTGTTAAATGGGCTGTTGATGAGGTAGTACTTTCTTAACGATTCTGCAATAAGCAGAGGAACACATTCACTGAAGTGGCAGAGGGCTGTGGCATCAGAACTCGGCTGGGCATTGGACAGGATGATGTCTTAGATTCTGTTCAGTTCTGGGATGTTATAACAGAGGTGAATCTACTTTGAAAATTATAGTCTCCCCTCTCTCCCACACACTATGTTATGTATATGCTACAGGGAGAAAATAACTTGTTTAATGTACATCTAATTTGGAGCCCTGTAGAAGGGAATGAGGATGACTTAGTGGAGATATGAGAGCAAGAGAAAACTCAAAGTGGAAAAGATACATGTGTAAATGCTATAAGATTGTCTGGACATTTGGTTAGAGAAGAGGAAAAATATATGAGCAATTAAAGAGTGAGAATATTAGATAGGGGAGACTGGTTTATACTTGGGAAGAGTTTCATCTGGTTATGAATTTCAGTTTCATTCAAAGAGGAACTTTTGAGAAGGAAACCCTTTTGGGAAGAGAAGTGCCAAACGATGAAAACAGATAGGTAGCCATTCTTGTGGTTTTGGATCAACAAACTAAAACACACTGGAGTAAGGGTGAGACCAGGAGGACACCAGCGAGAATGGAAGGTAAAGGGGGAGGCCCATCAGAAGAAATTTTAGTCTCTGGCAGAGGTCTGAATGGAGGCCCGAGAAAGTTCAAAATAAAATGGTGATAAGCTCAGGACAGTCTGGGGACAACCAAAGATAAATGGAGAAAGGGCAGGGAGGAGCCCAAGAGGTGAGAAGGTGGTAGGCTCCGGATGACAGACAACAGCATATGGTCCTAGATCTTGGAACTATACGCTAGGGTTGCTGTGCAAGAGTGCTTCTCAGAGGGGACAGTTCTGACCTCTCTATCTTCAGTTCTCATAGTGACTATAAACACAAAAGGGTCCTGTGCTGATTTTGGCTAGTTTAGTTCGCATTTTGCGCTTCTCTAATCTTTAGTATTTAACAGTTAGGCTGAAGGAGCTCTGTCAGAGGCTCTGCTGTGTTGCCAAAAGAAAGAAATTATTTCTTCTGGGTGAGTAATTGGGAGGGGACAATGTCATATCTGGGTTGCATGATGTGGTACACTCCTAACCGATCTTTCCTGCTTCCACTCTCTCCCCTATAATTCATTCTACACAGAGTAAAAATCCATTACTTTTAAAACAATCAGATCGTGCTGCTCTCTTGCTTAAAATCCTCCAGTGGTTTCCTACCACACTTGGAATAAAAGCCAAATTTTCACTCTCTGTTCTCATCTCTTGGCCCTTACTCTCTGACTTCATCTAGCACATTCTTGCTCATCAAATTCCAGCACACCGCCTTCTCTGCCTCTGGTACACACCCACTTCAGATGTTGAGAGTCATCAACTTCCTGTTCTGCTCAACTTGAATACTCTTCCCTTCAGTCTTTACAGAGTTGGCTCCTTCTTAGCTTCAGTATCACCTTCCCAGAGGAGCCTCCCCTGACCACTCCATCTACCCAAGTCACTCTGCTGTGCTACTCTGCTCTATTTTCTCGTATCACTATCACTAGCTGAAATTATCTTACTCATTCACTGGTTTGTCATCTTTTTCTCCCGTTAGACTGCAAGCTCGACAGAGTGAGTATTTTGTTCACCACTGGATCCCTAATACCTTGATAAATGTCTGGCACATAAATGGTCAGTAAATCAGATCAGGTCAGTCGCTCATTCGTGTCCAACTCTTTGCAACCCCATGAATCACAGCACGCCAGGCCTCCCCATCACCAACTCCCGGAGTTCACCCAGACTCACGTCCATTGAGTCAGTGATGCCATCCAGACGTCTCATCCTCTGTCGTCCCCTTTTCCTCCTGCCCCCAATCCCTCCCAGCATCAGACTCTTTTCCAATGAGTCAACTCTTCGCATGAGGTGGCCAAAGTACTGGAGTTTCAGCTTTAGCATCATTCCTTCCAAAGAAATCCCAGGGCTGATCTCTTTCAGAATGGACTGGTTGGATCTCCTTGCAGTCCAAGGGACTCTCAAGAGTCTTCTCCAACACCACAGGTCAAAAGCATCAATTCTTCGGCGCTCAGCCTTCTTCACAGTCCAACTCTCACATCCATACATGACCACAGGAAAAACCATAGCCTTGACTAGACGGACCTTTGTTGGCAAAGTAATGTCTCTGCTTTTGGATATGCTATGTAGGTTGGTCATAACTTTCCTTCCACGGAGTAAGCGTCTTTTAATTTCATGGCTGCAGTCACCATCTGCAGTGATTTTGGAGCCCAGAAAAATAAAGTCTGACACTGTTTCCACTGTTTCCCCATCTATTTCCCATGAAGTGGTGGGACTGGATGCCATGATCTTCGTTTTCTGAATGTTGAGCTTTAAGCCAACTTTTTCACTCTCCACTTTCACTTTCATCAAGAGGCTTTTTAATTCCTCTTCAGTTTCTGCCATAAGGGTGGTGTCATCTGCATATCTGAGGTGATTGATATTTCTCCCGGCAATCTTGATTCCAGCTTGTGTTTCTTCCAGTCCAGTGTTTCTCATGATGTACTCTGCATAGAAGTTAAATAAGCAGGGTGACAATATACAGCCTTGACATATTCCTTTTCCTATTTGGAACCAGTCTGTTGTTCCATGTCCAGTTCTAACTGTTGCTTCCTGACCTGCATACACATTTCTCAAGAGGCAGATCAGGTGGTCTGGTATTCCCATCTCTTTCAGAATTTTCCACATTTTATTGTGATCCACACAGTCAAAGGCTTTGGCATAGTCAATAAAGCAGAAATAGATGTTTTTCTGGAACTCTCTTGCTTTTTCCATGATCCAGCAGATGTTGGCAATTTGATCTCTGGTTCCTCTGCCTTTTCTAAAACCAGCTTGAACATCAGGAAGTTCACGGTTCACATATTGCTGAAGCCTGGCTTGGAGAATTTTGAGCATTACTTTACTAGCATGTGAGATGAGTGCAATTGTGCGGTAGTTTGAGCATTCTTTGGCATTGCCTTTCTTTGGGATTGGAATGAAAACTGACCTTTTCCAGTCCTGTGGCCACTGCTGAGTTTTCCACATTTGCTGGCATATTGAGTGCAGCACTTTCACAGCATCATCTTTCAGGATTTGGAATAGCTCAACTGGAATTCCATCACCTCCACTAGCTTTGTTCATAGTGATGCTTTCTAAGGCCCACTTGACTTCACATTCCAGGATGTCTGGCTCTAGGTCAGTGATCACACATTGTGATTATCTGGGTCGTGAAGATCCTTTTTGTACAGTTCTTCTGTGTATTCTTGCCACCTCTTCTTAATATCTTCTGCTTCTGTTAGGTCCATACCATTTCTGTCCTTTATTGAGCCCATCTTTGCATGAAATGTTCCTTTGGTGTCTCTGATTTTCTTGAAGAGATCTCTAGTCTTTCCCATTCTGTTGTTTTCCTCTATTTCTTTGCATTGATCACTGAGGAAGGCTTTCTTATCTCTTCTTGGTCAGTAAATAGCAATTAATAAAGATTTGCTAAAGCAATGGAGGAGAGAGAGACAGAGACAGAGAGTGGGAGAGAACTGGTTTTAGCAAGGTATACCCAAGGCATGAAGGACTTGTTTGTCTCCTTCTTACCTTATGGGGAGAACGTGAGACATGGGCAACTCTTCTTTAGATGTTAAGAATGGGTGCAGGAAATGGAGCCCTGGTGTCGGTCCTTAGTACACACTGGTATTTACTAACACTGCCAGTCATGGCTATTTCCCAGCTTCTTATTTTGTTTCTAGCCCAGGTGCTAGGTGCCCAAAGGGGAGCTGCTAGGATATTTAGTCTCTCTCCTTAAGGGAATCTTTACATTTGAAGACATACTCAGGACAAAGATATAGTGAATTAGAAGTAGACAGATATGAAGTCATAGGTATAAATAATAGGGGCCTTCTCACATTTCTGAAGGAATAATTTTTTAATTTTTATTTTTATTCAATTATATAGGATAGGATTGGATTGCAAAAGACAGAAGTTAAAAATAAGAAAAGTTTGGGGTCCTAAAATCTGTTCATATGACTAGAATCATGAGAAGCATAAGGTAATCAGGAGGAAAAAGAGCCAACTTTGGATGAAAGCCAATGAGCTTAGAATCTGACATATTAAATATCAGTTCCTGGAAGAAACTGCAAGTAGGAATTCCAAGAGGAAATGTCTATCAGGGCCTTGTTTATGAATACAGTTTATGCCTTAATTTTACTTGCTTCTGGCTTAACTTACTTTTCCCTATTATCTTTTATTATAATTCTTTAATTTTTTAAAATTATTTTTTAAAATTTTAATTGGAGGCTAATTACTTTACAATATTGTGGTGGTTTTTGCCATACATTTACATGAATCAGCCATGCGTGTACATGTGTTCCCCATCCTGACCCTCCCTCCGACCTGCCTCCCCATCCCATCCCTCAGGGTCATCCCAGTGCACCAGCCCTGAGCACCCTGCCTCATGCATCAAACCTGGACTGGCGATCTATTTCACATATGAATAAAAAGACACACATACTCTGTAACCCAACTCAATTCTTTTTGGAACAGGTTGGGGTATAATAAATGCATATATAAAAGCTACCTTGGGCAGGAGGTCAGGCTGACAAACATGTTAGTCCTTGTCTGCCCCCTTCCTTGTCCCACTCTTTGAAGAAGAATTAGCAAAATTCATGTTTATAATGTGAGGAAACAGGCATTGAGAAGCTAAAGAATCTGTCACTTGTCACAGAGCTCGGAGAGCAGGACCAGCATTCATATTTCTCTGACTCCCAAACCCATGCTCTTCAACGCAACTCGATAAAAGGATCTTCCTCTTGAGATCCTGCTCCCCAGAGTCCTAGAATCAGTGTGGGTTCAGCTGCAAGTGTATCCCAGACTGATTCTGCTATGCTAAGTCTGGTGAGCCTGCACACATACTGACAGACTTCCTTCATCATGTCCTATCCCCTCTGGGAGTCGTGGCCAGTGAAGGCTGCCCCTAAATGCTGGCCCTGTGGGTCAGGCCAAGACAGCCCCCTTTTTCTGGGATAGTGCCTAGCACACAGTAGACACACAGTGTGAATCATAGCAATGAAGCGATAATCCTTCTGTCCTTACAAGTCAACTACTGCTTTATTACCAGCTGGGATAAATCTCTTAGAAATCTCTCTACTAACATTTGCTTAATTGTGAATATAGAGACAGTCCAGAGATTCCTGTATTCTTCTCACTTTCCAAACCTGAAGGATGGGGATGGTCACTCTTCCTTGTAAGTCTAGAGGCTGTAATGACCCCCTGGACAGTGTGAGGATTGCTGGGAGATAACTCAAGAGGTGCCCTTCACCTGGGGCACGTAAATGGTGTTCAACGAATGTTATTTCCTTTAGTTCCACTTGCTTAATTCTATTGTATTTACTTCAATTCCCATCCCCCAATACTAACAAGCCTTTTTTTCTGAGGACAGTGGCTAAAGATACCAAGAGAAGGGTGATAATAGAGAGCATGAGAGTTCAAGGAGGCAAGAGTACAGATGAAAACAGGACACTGGGGAACACTGGTCTCCAGGGCAGGCTGGAATGTGGCAGCCTGTATGTTTCAAACATGGCCACAGCAGTATTTCTGGTATCATATGCTCTTCTAGAACGTTTATATTCCCCACAAAGAGATGGAAGTCTATTTCTCTTCCCTTTGAAGCCGGGTGGGACTCTGTCGCCACTTTGCTAAAGAGAACTCAGTGGTGGGATACTGCATGACCCCTGACCTAGGTCATAAAACATGACATGGTTTCTACTTGGCTCTCTCCTTTGTCAGGATGCTCCTCCTTCGAAGCTGTCACCATGCTGTGAGGAAGCCCAAGTTGGCCTGTGCAGAGAGACCACAGGGAAAGGCCCCTAGCAAACAGTGAGCAGGAGAGTGCAGAGAGGAGAGGACGCAGGCGAGAGCGGACGTGTGTGAACAGGCACAAAGATGACTCCAACCTCCCAACTGAGGCCCAGACCCTGTGAAACAAAGAAAGCCATTCTCCCTGCGTCTGATGGAATTCCTGACACAAAGAATCTGTGAGATGGATAGACTGTTGTCTCGTGTCAGTAAGTTTTGGGGTAATCTATTACACAGCCACAGTAACTGGAACAAGAAGAAAAACAAAGGAGAGTGTGTGGAAGGGTGAGGCTGGAGAAGAGTGGGGTTAGGACAGTCTGAACGTTGCCAAGTAGTAAGCGAGACTAGTACTAGAAGGCGGCGTTAGGGGACACATCACAGCTTGGTATAAGGAGAGGCTTTTAAAGCGTTAAAACTGCCCAATGCCTGAATAGGCTCCCCCAGTCCCCTGTCAATGAAGATACTCGAATATAAACTGAGAAAGGTTATTGAAGAGATTCAAATCTGAACCAAAGACTGGGGTCAGGTGACTGTAAGGTTCCTTCCAGTCGGTGGAACACGACAGCAGGTTAGAGCTGGCTCACAAGGAAGACAGATGAGACAGAGGTGACATCTGGAGTCTGATGCTTGGGACACCGGTGACACCATACATGAGGGACTGAAAAAGACTCTTCTTTTCCATTCCTCTTGTCTCTTGCCCAGACTTCCTGTGACCGCTCCCATACATTTTCACATGATAACTTCCAAATATGGTCCTAGTAGGTCACTGCCCCAATTAAAGGCTTTTAAAAAAGATTTATTTATTCACTTGGCGGCACGCGGGATTTTTAGCTGTAGCACGTGAACCCTTGTGTTCTGTTGTGTTAGTTGCTCAGTTGTGTCTGACTCTTTGCGACCCCATGCACTGTAGCCCGCCAGGCTCCTCTATCTGTGGGATTCTCCAAGGCAAGAATACTGGAGTGGGGTTGCCATTCCCTTCTCCACAGGATCTTCCCAACCCAGGGATCGAACCCAGGCCTCCCACATTGTGGGCAGATTCTTTACTGACTGAGTCACCAGGGAAGTCCTAGTTGTGAACTCTTAGTTGTGGCATATGGGATCTATTAATAGCTTCCTGACCAGGGACCAAACTTGGGCCCCCTGCATTGGGAATGTGGAGTCTTAACCACTGGACCACCAGGGAAATCCCCTGATCAAAGGATTTTAGTGACACCACCGTCCCCACCACAGTCAGTAGGTCATTTTATATATCACACAGTATTTTTATATTTATTATCTCACTTGAACATCATAACAGCCTGGGAGGTACTAAAACCACCACTACATACATCTCAAAATCCAGCTAAAGCACGTACTCGGTTCATTCTTCATATTTTTTTGCTTTGATGTTTTTGCTTATGCTATTTTCTTTGTCTAGGTTTTTCTCAACTCTAAATGTCCCAACCCTTTTTATCTTTCAAGGCCCAGATTAAATTTTAGTTGCTCTAGAAAACAGCTGATTCCTGCAACTAAGAGTGGTCTCTCCCTCGTCTCAACTCTGTCAATGACGACATGATAATCCAATATGTATCAAGCAATTACTATGTGCCAAGCAGCATGCCGAGTGCTTTCTCTATGTTATCGTCTATCTTCTGTATTGCTCTCTACCTTATACCATGGATATTTCTATACACCTCTTCTTTACTAGCTTACCAGCTCCTTGAGGATATGATCAATGTCTGAGTCATTTTTGTTTTCTCCCAAGTCTAGCACGGGGCCTGGCACAGAGCAAGCACTATATAAATATTTGTCTAATGAATGAATGAATAATTCAGGCAGGCAGAGTTAAAGTTTACCTTTGCTCGAACAAATGGTTTTCAAGCACCCTTAAACACTTGAGAAGCACTCATTTATATCCACATAATTAATGGGCTAAATTACAAATCATTCTTATCTTTTTAAGACCCAGGTTTCTAGGGACCTTGGCTAGAATCTGTTTTGTCAGTGTCGTTTACAGATGTAAAACTGGAAAACCACAAATACACATATTAACAGACTTCTTTTTGTGCAAAAATATTGTAGAATTCAGAACATTTTTTTTGCAACCAATCAGAATTAGCTAATTTTTATAAGTTTCTCTCTTTCATCTGTGCGGTCATAAAGACTGTAAACTCTTTCACTTTGAATCCCACTACTTCTTGGCCCACCTGCTATATGACTTTGCATAGTTATGAATTTAGAAATGATTGCTGACTCATTTAAAAACCTGTGTTGGTTGCAACGTGTAATTACTCATTATGGTTCTGATCCCATTAGTTCAGCTAAGGAGCCAGCACCTTAAGGGTGCCGCAGGGAGCCTCAGCCAATTATGGCAGTTGAGTCACTGCCCCAAGATTTGAAAACTATCCTCTTTTCTTTACTTCTTGTAGGCCCAAGAATGGAAAACTGACAACAGTAAAGGCTAAACAGGCATTTCAGAAAGTTGTATTACAGATTGTTGAAGTTTGTTGATGTGATCAAGAAATTATAGTTGGTGAAAAATTCCCATATTAAAATTCTGATGTATTCCTAATATAAAATCAATCCTTTTCACCCGAAGATTGCAATTTCAATTTTTACTAAAGAAATGGAAGTTATTGTCTAAAACCAAGGCCTGGTACAAAAATAATCAGTTAGTACTTCCCCCACCCACACTGAAGCAGAGATTAACAGAGTACATTCTGACACCTAAATTGTCTTTCACAAAACCTAGGAAAAAATTGGAAGATTAAGGGCACAATAGGAGGGAGAGCAAAGGCAGACCTGCTATAATCACCTCCACAAAGGCTGCCACTGGCAGACTGCAGAGTGTTTACTCAAAGCCCTGTGCTATCCATCAGTGTCCGTAATTATCTCAGGTCTGCCAGTTCACAAGAGGCAATTTTTGAAGGCTTCTCTGGCTCCCCTTTGTCTCTTATTCCTGTTGGTCACAAAAGGGCTTTGAGGACAAGCCTTGCTCGACACTCTGGCTCTGGCTGGCTTCTCCACACAGCCCAAACAAGAATTATGTGAATTACTCCGATAGAACAACTACCACGCTACCTTTCTCCCCAGGTATGAACGTGTGCCGAAACCCTGTTGAAGTGCTTTCAACAGGCCACTCTAGTTCACAATTTAGAAATACAATTTCTATGAAGATACGGAAGTAGTACAAAATGGTCTCTAACTATTAGAGGTAAACAAATCAGAAGAGACAGGAAAACTCCCTGTATTCCTGTAGCTTGACAGTGCTCAGGAAATGCTGGAAGACGGAAAGAAAAGAGGAAGAAAAGCAGTGAGAGATCAT
Source organism: Bubalus kerabau (assembly GCF_029407905.1). Classification (NCBI taxonomy): domain Eukaryota; kingdom Metazoa; phylum Chordata; class Mammalia; order Artiodactyla; family Bovidae; genus Bubalus; species Bubalus kerabau. The sequence continues at coordinate 32,273,334 of NC_073642.1, forward strand.
TCTTCTCTCTGTCTCAGAAGCAGATTATATTGATACTGCTAAGAATTTCTTAGTAGTATAAGAAATAAATTGAGTATAAATTGAGCCAGGGAACTACCTGGACCTGCTTTCGTAAGAAGGCTTACTAATAGAAATCTGCTGAGTAACTTGAGGTTGGGGAAGGAAATTATACTGGGAAAAAATAGATTAAGAATTCTTAAAAACTACTAGAAACATCACTTTGCTGACAAAGGTCCATATAGTCAAAGCTATGGTTTTTCCAGTAGTCATGTATGGATGTGGGAGTTGGACCCTAAAGAAGGTTGACTGCCAAAGAATTGATGTTTTCAAACTGTGGTGCTGGAGAAGACTCTTGAGAGTCCTCTGGACAGCAAGGAGATCAAACTAGTCAATCCTACAGGAAATAAACCTGGAATTTCAGTGTAAGAACTGGTGCTGAAGCTGAAGCTCCAATACTTTGGCCATCTGATGCAAAGAGCTGATTCATCGGAAAAGTCCCTGATGCTGGGAAAGATTTAAGGCAAAAAGAGAAGGGGGTGACAGAGGATGAGATAGTTGGATGGTATCACTGACTCAATGGACATGAGTTTGAGCAAACTCAGAGAGATAGTGAAGGACAGGGAAGTCTGGTGTGCTGCAGTTCATGGGATTGCAGAGTCAGACATGACTTAGTGATTGAACAACAAAAAACTACTAAGGGTTAATCACTGACTTATTTAAAATCCAGTTGTATATGTACATATAAATAATTATACTTCATTTTATGAGCATACACACAACACACACGTGTGTGTGTGCATGCTAAGTTGCTTCAGTTGTGTCAGACACTTTGCGACCCCATGGGCTGTAGCCTGCCAAGCTCCCCTGTCCATGGGATTTTCCAGGCAAGAATACTGGGATGGGTTGGCATGCCCTCCCCTTCAGGGGATCCTCCTGACCCAGGGATCGAACCCTCATCTCCTTTTCTCCTGCACTGGCAGGCAGGTTCTTCACCAGCTGTGCCACCTGGGAAGCCCATACACACAGACACACACATATGGACTACTGTTTCATATATAAACTTCACACACACACCTACATGCACACACACTCACACTTTGGTCTGCTTGGATAATCTTAGGCATGTCTAGAATCACGGAAAATGGTGGTGTATATCCTATAATTTGGAGACCATCTCGTCTACCGCTCAAAAATTTCATCAGAAACCTGGGAGTCATTCTGGAGTCCTCATTTCCTTTTATGCTCCCATGTTACCAAGCTTTATGTCATCTCACTTACATTTATTCTGTGTCCTCACTGTATCTGTTCCTCTCTGTTTTCACTGTCTCCACAGGTCCTCAACATTTAAAAAGCCTACTCCTAAGGCGAGGGTGGGATGATTTGAGAGAATAGCACTGAAACATGTATATTATCATATGTGAAACAGATGGCCAGTCCAGGTTTGATGCATGAGGGTGCTCGGAGCTGGTGCACTGGGATGACCCTGAGGGATGGGATGGGGAAGGAAGGGGGAGCGGGCTTCAGGATGGGGAACACATATATACACATGGCTGATTCATGTCAATGTATGGCAAAACCACTACAATACTGTAAAGTAATTAGCATCCAATTGAAATGAATAAATTTTAAAAAATAAAATAAAAAGCCTACTCCTTTTAGTGGGCTCAAGCCTACTAGACTCAAGCCATTCCAGCCATTCCTATACTTTTCAGGAGTGATCATCCTATACTGGAAATGTGAACATTTATGGAGCTCACTGAATATCTAATCTCCTGCCACCCTTCACAGTCACCCTATTATAAACCACATCAAACTGAACATGAGACAATGTCTTCTATATCCATAACTCTTAGTTTGGGTTGTCCCCCAAACGGACCCTGAAACAAAGATATGATTGTATGATGTTTACCTGTGAGGAAGTAGAGAAGGAAAAGAGGGCAGGGAGAAAAGTCAATCAAGTATGTGTTAATGAACAGGTTACCACTCTCCAAGGGGCCCTTTGGAGAGATTGTAAGGAACACACTTCAGGATTGTCCCCTTGAGGGTTGGTGGAGCTGGGATATTATCCACCAATTTATTGTTGGAGAGTGATTCCTGGGTGTTAATTCTCCTGTACTTCTAGCAAACAGCTACTTGTCCAGAGAATATCCCCAGGTAGTGAAATACAGGAAGTCACTGGCAGGTGACCGCCTAATAGGCCTCAGGTACCAATAACACCTGGGATATCATGCAGTACCCTTATGCCCTTTCTCCCAAATGAATTCTTTCCTCCACTTGTCTTCTGGATCCTTTACGAATTAGTCACTGAAGCCCTTCTTGACCTCCTCTGGAAGGGCTTTATTTCTTTTTCTGCGCACCCTCTCTTCTGCTGCAGCTATTACATTGTAGCTATTAATTCACAAGTCTGACCCTCTGACAGACTCTGGGTTCCCTGAGGAGCTTCAGTACTTAGCTTGGAGTCTTATGCCAGCAAATTTGGAAAATTCAGCAGTGGCCACAGGACTGGAAAAGGTCAGTTTTCATTCCAATCCCAAAGAAAGGCAATGCCAAAGAATGCTCAAACTACCACACAATTGCATTCATCTCACACGTGAGTAAAGTAATGCTCAACATTCTCCAAGCCAGGCTTCAGCAATATGTGAACCGTGAACTTCCTGATGTTCAAGCTGGTTTTAGAAAAGGCAGAGGAACCAGAGACCAAATTGTCAACATCCGCTGGATCATGGCAAAAGCAAGACAGTTCCAGAAAAACATCTATTTCTGCTTTATTGACTATGCCAAAGCCTTTGACTGTGTGAATCACAATCAACTGTGGAAAATTCTGAAAGAGATGGGAATACTAGACCACCTGATCTGCCTCTTGAGAAATTTGTATGCAGGTCAGGAAGCAACGGTTAGAATTGGACATGGAACAACAGACTGGTTCCAAATAGGAAAAGGAGTACGTCAAGGCTGTATATTGTCACCCTGCTTATTTAACTTATATGCAGAGTACATCATGAGAAACACTGGGCTGGAGGAAGCACAAGCTGGAATCAAGATTGCCGGGAGAAATATCAATAACCTCAGATATGCAGATGACACCACCCTTATGGCAGAAAGTGAAGAGGAACTAAAAAGCCTCTTGATGAAAGTGAAAGAGGAGAGTGAAAAAGTTGGCTTAAAGCTCAACATTCAGAAAACGAAGATCATGGCATCCGGTCCCACCACTTCATGGGAAATAGATGGGGAAACAGTGGAAACAGTGTCAGACTTTATTTTTCTGGGCTCCAAAATCACTGCAGATGGTGACTGCAGCCATGAAATTAAAAGACGCTTACTCCTTGGAAGGAAAGTTATGACCAACCTAGATAGCATATCCAAAAGCAGAGACATTACTTTGCCAACAAAGGTTCGTCTAGTCAAGGCTGTGGTTTTTCCTGTGGTCATGTATGGATGTGAGAGTTGGACTGTGAAGAAGGCTTAGTGCCAAAGAATTGATGCTTTTGACCTGTGGTGTTGGAGAAGACTCTTCAGAGTCCCTTGGACTGCAAGGAGATCCAACCAGTCCATTCTGAAAGAGATCAGCCCTGGGATTTCTTTGGAAGGAATGATGCTGAAGCTGAAACTCCAGTACTTTGGCCACCTCATGCAAAGAGTTGACTCACTGGAGAAGACTCTGATGCTTGGAGGGATTGGGGGCAGGAGGAGAAGGGGATGACAGAGGATGAGATGGCTGGATGGCATCACTGACTCGATGGACGTGAGTCTGGGTGAACTCTGGGAGTTGGTGACAGACAGGGAGGCCTGGCATGCTGCGATTCATGGGGTCGCAAAGAGTCGGACACGACTGAGCGACTGATCTGATCTGATCTGATCTGGTCCAGGGCAGATGTTCAGTCACTGTCTACTAGACAAGGACATGTTTGTGTGTGTTAAAGAGAAGAGGACACTGTCCTCCATATATGTAACTGAGAAAGTCTTCAAAGAAACACAATGTATGCTCCCATATTCTGAATAATATAAAGGCATGTGTGTAAGAGGGAACACCAGCAGAGGAACCTTGGGTCCTAATTAAAATTATTTTGGCTCAGCTGCTTTCCCTATGAGTGGCTATGAATGACCTTTAGGCTTCTTTCAAGTTCCACAGATTTCAAGTGACTGAATCCATGTGTAAGGGAACGCTGATGCCCACAAACTACACAACACCCCATATATGGAAATGTTTATGTGTGTGACATTCATTTGGATTCAAGGGAAGAGTACAGATGACAAAGACTTGAGATGCTGGCAGGTTTATGATGGCGTGTACACAAAAGAGCCAGTGTTGGAAGGGTCTTCTGGGTGAGAGGATCCCTTCCAGGGAGTGGCCAGGCTACTGCACAGAGCGAGTTGGGCAGCATGGCGGCCTCTAAGCTGGCAGGTGCCAATGCCCTGGATGGATCCCCGTTACTGCTGCTACTGGAACCTACCCGGGTCACAGACCTACAAATAGCCCCTTCCTGAGTTCTCATCAAATCCCTGGAAGGTAGGCTCTGGCTACATTTCTAGAGGGAACAGACTAAGTGTGATAGTGACTAAAGGCCGTGCTTGACTTCCTTGACACTAAGACAGTCTTAATCTTCCTGGAAATGTGACTGGGGCTGCAGGGACTGGGTAAGAATAAAGAAGAATAGGTGGCTATCAAGGTCCTATGTAGAACAGACCAACAAATGTTGAGGAAGTTAATTTCTGAAAACAAATTCTCTTTTAAGAATAGAGACATTAGCACTGTGGTACACTGAACATGGCTGTATAAGATTTGTTTATGTAATTAGACTTCATTAGCTTCAAATAGTTTCTTTCTTGATAAATCCCTACATATACCTATATGTATACACACATATATATACAGATATATATATATATCTATGGGGTTCTCTGGTAGCTCAGCTGGAGACCCGGGTTTGATTCCTGGGTAGGGAAGATCCCCTGGAGAAGGGATAGGCTACTCACTCCAGTAGTCTTGGGCTTCCCTGGTGGCTCAGAGGGTGAAGAATCTGCCTGCAATGCGGGAGACCTGGGTTCGATCCCTGGGTTGGGAAGATTCCCCTGGAGGAAGGCATGGCAACCTACTCCAGTATTCTTGCCTGGAGAATCCCTATGGACAAAGAGGAGCATAGCGGGCTACAGTCCATGGTGTCGCAAAGAGTCGGACATGACTGAGCAACTAAGCACAGCACAGCATATATATATATATATATATATATATATAATATAATTATATATATTATATATATATAATTGATATACAGTGCTATTTAGATTTTAATTGTAAGAAAATTATTTTACTGAATATCCTCAATATGTCTGAGGGATATGTCATATTCCTGTCAGAAACACTGAGTCACTATTGCAAATGATTCTTGGTAGGTGGGGAGAGAAAAGAACACGAGGTGGTTACTGTCTCTCTTAGAAAATCACTGCTTTTGAGGACAGTCCACAGGATGGGGTGGGGGGTTTAGAGAGTCAACCAGGCTACTAGTAGTTCCTGATACACTGGCTATAAGCATGCCCACGGGGCATGAGTGACTTCATGGAGTTATTGTCTTTGGATGGCTCCTCTCTTATTCATAGAGATACCTTGGAAGAAGGAACAAAGGGGAAAATAAAGAACCTAGCAGGCTGTAACTGAAAGCGTGTGATGGTCAGGGCACTGTGAGGCTGTGCCATGTTATACTGAGGATCTGACTTGATTGGTCTAGGCGATGTTACTGACCTCCTGACTCAAGAAAAATCACTTGATTCCTCTGGATCTCAGTGAAAGAGGGCCTGGATGGTCTCTTATAGACATTTTAGAAAAGTTAATGACACCAACAAGAAAAATAGGCTCCGATAGGAGCTTGTAGCCAGGGAAAATAAGAAACATTAGACAAGTCTAATAATAAGGACAGAGGTAGCACAAATATGAAAAGAGGCCAAGATGACCATGTACATCCCTATGAAATGACTCCAGAATGAGCAAAGTCCAAGAGATGTTTCAAAAGTGGAGTCCAGACTGACATCGAGTAGAGGCCTTACCTTCCGGTGACAGCAAAGCAGAGCGTGCACATTCCCTGTAAGAGTCCTGCGGCATGCTGCAGAAACACAGCCATCTTGGGATTCTCATCCACTGGGCCTTGCACCGAGAGGAAGCAGCCACAAAGCTTGTCGATCAGGCCGATGTTCACCACGTAGCTAGATGTGGGGACAAATATGTGTTACCAATGTGCATAGCCTGGTAACATCTTTCCCTTCAAAAAGTTTAAGTGAAAGTTGCTCAGTCGTGTCTGACTTTGTGACCCCATGGATGTAGCCTCCCAGGCTCCTCTGTCCCTGGAATTCTCTATGCCAGAACACTGGAGTGAGTAGTCGTTCCCCTCTCCAGGCATCTTCCCAACCCAGGGATTGAACCCAGGTCTCTCGCATTGCAGGCAGATTCTTTACTGGCTGAGCCACCAGGGAAGCCCTCACCTTCAAAGAGAAACCTTAATAAACATAGGCTTAGGCCTTTCTAACAAGCAAAGACAACACAGGTTTGAATACAACATCTTACGCAACTATTTCCTTAGATTTATCCCTGAATAATCAGTTATTTCTATGAATGGTTCTGTTTACTTCTGTTGGCTACTCTAATGCTATTTTCTTCAAGAAAGTGATTATCTGATCATTCTCACCAGTCTGCTGCTGCTGCTGCTGAGTCGCTTCAGTCGTGTCTGACTCTGTGCGACCCCATAGACTGCAGCCCACCAGGCTCCCCCATCTCTGGGATTCTCCAGGCAAGAGTACTGGAGTGGGCTGCCATTTCCTTCTCCAGTGCATGAAAGTGAAAAGTGAAAGTGAAGTCACACCAGTCTAGAGTCTGACAATAACTGAAATGATTTATAAGGATCTCTATACTCTTGAAAAGGAATACTTCATAAAGTACTAGGAGCTAAATTCACTAGAATGCAAAGATTCAGGATGATGCTACTTAGGCACTCTTGTTATAACCTAAACTTTCAATGCCACTGTAGATTCTCTACTTTTTAAAAACCTTATCACCATTAAAGAGTATAACAAGCAGCAAGAATCCAATTGCCCTCTGTTATGAAAAGTACCAGTTCTGAGAGTTGACAATATCACTTAAGAAGTTACTCTCATCTTTTCAGTCTATTAAACAGTTTTCTAGAACTGTTTATTAACCCAGATCAACAATAGTAGCTATTAGTCCACAAAGCAGAAATAATTGAAAATATCTGAAGACTATAAAGTACCTTGTAGATAAATCAGCCTTAGCTTAGAGATTTTATACCAATTCAGTGCTACTGCATTCCATATATGAAAAGTGAAGGACTCTGAATACAGCAGTTCTGAAAATCAACACATACAATCTTTCAGTGATATGTGCAAAGGAACTGATGCTTCTGCTTGTAAGTGCACTAAAATCCCTATCACTATTCATTTACTAATACACTTCTTTTGTAAAAGGAAGGAGAATCTGATGAATAATTCATGTTGGTAGCCTCTTTTAAGTTTACTATTTACAAGGCATAAAATAATGTTCCCTTTCTCTTTTTATGTTAGGAAATATATTCATCTGGTTGCTGAGCATCTCCCACAGTTTTAAAATTGGAAAATATGAAATGATGACCACCAGCCCTATTATCTTACAATAAAGGAAAATGACATATTGACATATTAAACCCTTGTCCCACAAGTTTCTGGATGACCATGGGCAAATTACCTTGCCCTTCTTAATCTGTTTTCTTTTTGATGTGACAGTGTTAGTAGAAGGTTCTTGTGATAAGTGACTGATAAGCTAATACATGCAAAGAACTTGATATATTTTATAATTAGTTTTATTGTTACTAGTAGTAATAATGGCAGTATTTTAAAAATAGATGCATGCATACTTACTAGTCGTAAATACAATGAAAAATTAACACAACATAAAATACCATTTCACAAATATTAGACTGATAAAAATCACTACGTATGTTAACATAAACACTGATAAGGATATGAGGAAATGGGACACCTATCCTTTACTAATGGGAAGTGTACTCTTTGGAGAACAATTTGATGTTACTTGGTAAAGTTGAACATGGATTTATCATAGGATTCAAAATTCTTACTGTAGGCATATGCACTTGAGAAACTCCCATACAGGTGCAAAAGAAGCTTATACAAGGATATTCACTGTATCATTGCTTGAAATAGTGAAAAAATAGAAACTACTGCCCTCAAATAGGTGTGCAAACTCGGTATTTATTCATTTAAAAAAATGTCTAGAGCAGTTAAAATGAATTAATCAGAATTATATGCATCAACATAAATAAATCTCAACATGTTATGTGAAAATAGAAACTGAAAGAATTGTATGATAGCATTTATGTAAATTTTAAACACATACAAAACCAGAAATGTTTATGTTTATTATATGAATATATATAAATATATATACACTATACACATATATATTACACATACCTATATACAAATAATATAAAAAGTGCATGGGAACTATATACACATACTCTAACTCTCTCAAGAGATAAATCACTATGTAAAGGAAAGGAATGTAGATGGGGAGTTAGCTGTACCTGCCACATTTGGTTTCTTACCAGTATGAAAAAAGATATAAGATAATATGGAAAAATGTTATCAGTTACTGAAAAATGATGTCAAGTTGGTACACAGGTATTGATAATTTTGTAAGGTATAGGTTGATACAGTACATAAACTCATCAGATCAGATCAGATGAGTCGCTCAGTCGTGTCCGACTCTTTGCGACCCCATGAATCGCAGCACTCCAGGCCTCCCTGTCCATCACCAACTCCCGGAGTTCACCCAGACTCACATCCATCGAGTCAGTGATGCCATCCAGCCATCTCATCCTCTGTCGTCCCCTTCTCCTCTTGCCCCTGATCCCTCCCAGCATCAGAGTCTTCTCCAATGAGTCAACTCTTTGCATGAGGTGGCCAAAGTACTGGAGTTTCAGCTTTAGCATCATTCCTTCCAAAGAACACCCAGGGCTGATCTCCTTCAGAATGAACTGGTTGGATCTCTTTGCAGTCCAAGGGACTCTCAAGAGTCTTCTCCAACACCACAGGTCAAAAGCATCAATTCTTTGGCACTAAGCCTTCTTCACAGTCCAACTCTCACATCCATACATGACCACAGGAAAAACCATAGCCTTGACTAGACAAACCTTTGTTGGCAAAGTAATGTCTCTGCTTTTGAATATGCTATGTAGGTTGGTCATAACTTTCCTTCCACGGAGTAAGAGTCTTTTCATTTCATGGCTGCAGTCACCATCTGTAGTGATTTTGGAGCCCAGAAAAATAAAGTTGACACTGTTTCCACTGTTTCCCCATCTATTTCCCATGAAGTGATGGGACCGGATGCCATGATCTTCGTTTTCTGAATGTTGAGCTTTAAGCCAACTTTTTCACTCTCCACTTTCACTTTCATCAAGAGGCTTTTTAGTTCCTCTTCACTTTCTGCCATAAGGGTGGTGTCATCTGCATATCTGAGGTTATTGATATTTCTCCCGGCAATCTTGATTCCAGCTTGTGCTTCTTCCAGCCCAGCGTTTCTCATGATGTACTCTGCATAGAAGTTAAATAAACAGGGTGACAATATACAGCCTTGACGTACTCCTTTTCCTATTTGGAACCAGTCTGTTGTTCCATGTCCAGTTCTAACTGTTGCTTCCTGACCTGCATACAAATTTCTCAAGAGGCAGATCAGGTGGTCTGGTATTCCCATCTCTTTCAGAATTTTCCACAGTTGATTGTGATCCACACAGTCAAAGGCTTTGGCATAGTCAATAAAGCAGAAATAGATGTTTTTCTGGAACTCTCTTGCTTTTTTCCATGATCCAGCGGATGTTGGCAATTTGATCTCTGGTTCCCCTGCGTTTTCTAAAACCAGCTTGAACATCAGGAAGTTAACGGTTCACATATTGCTGAAGCCTGGCTTGGAGAATTTTGAGCATTACTTTACTGGCGTGTGAGATGAGTGCAATTGTGCGGTAGTTTGAGCCTTCTTTGGCATTGCCTTTCTTTGGGATTGGAATGAAAACTATTCTTTGCAGCCAAAGATGGAGAAGCTCTATACAGTCAGCAAAAACAAGACCAGGAGCTGACTGTGGCTCAGATCATGAACTCCTTATTGCCAAACTCAGACTGAAATTGAAGAAAGTAGGGAAAACCACTAGACCATTCAGGTATGACCTAAATCAAATCCCTTATGATTATACAGTGGAAGTGAGAAATAGATTTAAGGGCCTAGATCTGATACATAGAGTGCCTGATGAACTATGGAATGAGGTTCGTGACATTGTACAGGAGACAGGGATCAAGACCATCCCCATGGAAAAGAAATGCAAAAAAGCAAAATGGCTGTCTGGGGAGGCCTTACAAATAGCTGTGAAAAGAAGAGAAGCGAAAAGCAAAGGAGAAAAGGAAAGATATAAACATCTGAATGCAGAGTTCCAAAGAATAGCAAGAAGAGGTAAGATAGCCTTCTTCGGCGATCAATGCAAAGAAATAGAGGAAAACAACAGAATGGGAAAGACTAGGGATCTCTTCAAGAAAATCAGAGATACCAAAGGAACATTTCATGCAAAGATGGGCTCGATAAAGGACAGAAATGGTATGGACCTAACAGAAGCAGAAGATATTAAGAAGAGATGGCAAGAATACACAGAAGAACTGTACAAAAAAGAGCTTCACGACCCAGATAATCACGATGGTGTGATCACTCACCTAGAGCCAGACATCCTGGAATGTGAAGTCAAGTGGGCCTTAGAAAGCATCACTATGAACAAAGCTAGTGGAGGTGATGGAATTCCAGTTGAGCTATTCCAAATCCTGAAAGATGATGCTGTGAAAGTGCTGCACTCAATATGCCAGCAAATGTGGAAAACTCAGCAGTGGCCACAGGACTGGAAAAGGTCAGTTTTCATTCCAATCCCAAAGAAAGGCAATGCCAAAGAATGCTCAAACTACCGCACAATTGCACTCATGTCACATAAACTCATAGAAAATTTAAATATTTTTGAAGAGAATAATGACAAACCAAAAGAACATTTGAAACCTGTAAGATAAGGGTTAATGTTTTATTTCCCAGGTTTATTGAGATACAGTTAATATACACATCCTTTAAGTTTAGGTATACAATGTGATGATTTGTGTATTGATTACAAAATATTACTGTTTTCTAGTTTCACCCCACTGATCAGAGAAGATACTTGATATAATTTCTATGTTTTTGGATTGCTGAGACTTCTTTTGTGGCATAACATAGGATTCATCCTTGAAAATGTTCCATGTGTGTTTGAGAGCAATATATATTTTGCTGCTGTTGGATGGAGTGCTCTATATATGTCTATTAGGTCCTTTTGGACTAAGTGCTGTTTAAATCTGCTGTTTCCTTATTGATTTCCTGTCTGGAAGATCTATGTATAATTGTTGGGTGTTTCTTGTTGCTGTGTAGTTGCTAAGTCATGTCTGACTCTTTCACAGCCTCATGGACTGTAGCCTGCCTGGCTCCTTGGCCATGGGGTTTCCCAGGCAAGAATACTGGAGTGGGTTGTCATTTCCTTCTCTAGGAATTTATTGTTGAGAGTGGGGTATTAATGTCCCCACATATTACTGTATTGTTGTTCTCCATTTAGTTCTGTTAGTATCAGTTTTATATATTCAGGGGCCCTAACATTGGATGCATAAATAATTACTTACTGTCGTATCTTTGGTGGATTGACCCCTCTATCATTATATAATGATCTTCTTTGTCTCTTTTAACCATTTTTAGCTTAAAATCTATTTTTGTTGATATAAATATAGCTACTCTTCCTTTCTTCTGGTTACCATTTCTTTGAAATACACACACCCCTTTGCTCTCAGTCTTTGTGTCTTTAAAGCTAAAATGAGTCTCTTAAAGTGAGTATGTTGTGGGATATTGTTTTTATCATTCAGCCTCTCTGTGTCTTTTGATTGGAGAATTTAATCCATTTACCTTTAAAGTAATTACTGGTCGCTAAGGACTTTACTATTGATATTTCACTAATTATTTTCTATTTTGTAGCTCCCTTGACCTGTGTTCCCTTTCTTGCTGTCTTCACTTGTGATCTGATCACTTTTTGGGACTGTATGCTTTGACTTCTTTATACTAAGTGTATCTACTATAGATTTTTCTTTGGGAAATCTTTTTATTGCATTCTGTTTTTTTAATTAGTTAATTTTAATTGGAGAATAATTAATTTACAATATTGTGGTGGTTTCTGCCATACATTGACATGAATCAGCCACGGGTGCACATACATGTGTACCCCCATCCTGAACCCCCCTCCTTCTTCCCTCCCCACCCCATCCCTCTGGGTTGTCCCAGAGAACTGACTTTGAGTGCCCTGCTTCATGTATCAAACTTGCACTGGTCATCTGTTTCACATATAGTAACATACATGTTTCAATGCTATTGTCTCATATCATCCCACCCTTACCTTCTCCTATGTAGTCCAAAAGTCTGTTCTCTACATCTGTGTCTCTTTCACTGCCTTAAGAGACACATGTACCCCAGCGTTCACTGCAGCACTGTTTACAATAGCCAGGACATGGAAGCAACCTAGATGTCCACTGGCAGATGAATGGATAAGGAAGTTGTGGTGTATATTACATTCTGCTTTAAGTTGGTAAGTTTGACAGCATACAGAAAATTTATGCAGTTGTCCCTCAGTATCTGTGGGGGATTGGTCCCAGGACCTGCTGTGGATACCAAAATTCACCGATGCTCAAGTCCCATCATTGGCACTCCATATCCTTGGTTCTGCACCTGTGGACTCAACCAACTACAGACTGTGTAGTACTATCAGTTCAGTTCAGTTCAGTTGCTCAGTCGTGTCTGACTCTGCGACCCCATAAATTGCAGCACGCCAGGCCTCCCTGTCCATCACAAACTCCCGGAGTTCACTCAGACTCATGTCCATCGAGTCGGTGATGCCATCCAGCCATCTCATCCTCTGTTGTACCTTTCTCCTCCTGCCCCCAATCCCTCCCAGCATCACAGTCTTTTCCAATGAGTCAGCTCTTCGCATGAGGTGGCCAAAGTACTGGAGTTTCAGCTTTAGCATCATTCCTTCCAAAGAAATCCCAGGGCTGATCTCCTTTAGAATGGACTGGTTGGATCTCCTTGAAGTCCAAGGGACTCTCAAGAGTCTTCTCCAACACCACAGTTCAAAAGCATCAATTCTTCAGCACTCACCTTTCTTCACAGTCCAACTTTATAGTATTTATTAAAATAAAAACTTGGATGTAAGTGGACATGCACATTTCAGACCTGTGTTGTTTAAAAGTCAACTGTATTTTTATTTCTCCTTCCTCATATTTCAGGTTATTCATGTTACAGTTTACATGTTTTTATAGTGTTCATTCAATAACAAATTTCTGTGGTTATGGTTATATCTATTACATTTGATTTTTCACTTTCAAACTAGCTTGTAAGTGAATTTTATGTATCACCATTATAATACCAGAGCTCTGATTTTGACTATATGGTTAGCATTACCAGTGAGTATTACACATCCATATGTTTTTATCTTATTAATTATCACCTTTTTCTTTAAACCTGAAGAATGCCCTATAGTATTTCTTGTAAGGGAGGTCTAGTGGTGATGAACTTCCTCTGCTTTTTTTGTTTGAGGAAGTCTTTATTTCTCCTTCATTCCTGAAGGACAGCATTGCTGAGTACAGCATTCTTGGTTGGCAGTTTTTTCTTCAATATTCTGAAAGGCTGTGCCATAGGCTGGGCTTCTTGATCAGGCTGCTGGCTGTGCTCTGCTATTGAGCAAGACTGCTGGCTGGCCTCTCTGGTTGGAAGCGGTCTCCAGTTGTATCTCATAGATGGGTGGGTCTAGAAACTGTCTCTGTGGTTGAAAAGAATTTTGTCCAGGCTCCATTATAGGGTGGGGTGCAGGCTATGCTCTGCAGCTGAGGATGGGACCATAGCTGGGTTCTGAGGTTTCCCAAGGTTACTGTTCAGTCTTCCTGGTTATGTGGGGTCAGAAGCTGAGCTCAACAGTTGGACACGGCTGCTGGCTTGACTCCCTGCCTGAACAGGGCTGTAGTTTGGACTCTGCAGCTGCCTAGCTTCCATAGCTGACCTTCCTGTATGGTCAGAAATGAAGGCAATGCTGAGCAAGAGGGCACAGATGATGACCTGCTTTCCTGCCCAGGTTACGTGGTAAAACAAGCTCTATAGCTGATACAGCCTGGGGACCCTAAACAGCAGAACTGCCAAGTGAATTCCCTGACCAGATGGGGCTACAGCTCAACTTCATATATGGGCAGAGCTGCTGCCTGGGATCTCTGCTTGGGCACCACGGTAGCCAGGAGCACAGTCCACCAAGATCTGAGTGCTGAAGCACCACACTCCCCTGTTCTATTTGCTCCCCAGTGGTCAAGCCCTGCAGATTCCCCCAGTAATCTTTGTTAGGTGAGACCAAAGTGGAAGTGTCCCACAATGCTGGGGGAGCTAGATGTGCATTTGGGCTCCTTAGTACTGGAGGAACCACAGGCTGGGGGAGCTAGATGTGCATTTGGGCTCCTTAGTACTGGAGGAACCACAGGCTGGGGCTGCATGCAGCACTGTGCTGCCTGTGGGAGCACAGTGTGTACCTGCTCCTCTTACCCTTCTAATGAGGCACTTCTTGGTCTCTGAGGTCCAGTGGCAGATGCTTCAGGCTTACTCACTTTGTTTATTCTGAGTTTTCACAGTGGTTCTTGTCTATGGATAGTTACTATTTGGGCTTCTAGTGAGGCCATCTGTTTGATGGCACAATAAGTTCACAAACAATGAATGAAGACCTTGTAAATGGAGCATTTACCACAGGGAATGAACACTGATCCTGACAAATAGGAGTATCATCTACAGCACTGGGATCCATTTCATAGTACAAGATGGTTGGCTGTTCTTTAGTATATTCCACCCATATCTCAGAAAAGTTCTGGAGGCCAAAAAAGCCAAGATTAAGGTGCCAGCAGGGTTAGATTCCTGTGAGGCTGCTCCTTTTGGTTTCCAGATGGCTGTCTTATTGCTACCTCTTCATGTGGTTGTTCCTCTGTGCAGGTGCCTAATGATTTTATCATATACCAAGAGCTTTTACAACTAAAAAAGTCAATACCTCCAATAGGAAAATGGGCAAGTACATGAATAGGCAACTCACAAATGACTGTCTGAGTCATCAAGGAAGTCCTATTTAAAATGGCCAATGAACATTTAAAAATGTGCAGTATCACTACTAATATAAAGAAATGAAATATTTTCACCTCTCAGTCTGGCTAAGACTCAAAAGAATGATGCTATTCAACACTGTCTAGGCTGAAGGTAAAAGGACATACTCATATGTAATCTCTCAGTTCAGTTCAGTTCAGTCACTCAGTCGTGTCCGACTCTTTGCGACCCCATGAATCCCAGCACGCCAGGCCTCCCTGTCCATCAACAACTCCCGGAGTTCACCCAAACTCATGTCCATTGAGTCGGTGATGCCATCCAGCCATCTCATCCTCTGTCGTCCCCTTCTCCTCCTGCCCCCAATTCCTCCCAGCATCAGAGTCTTTTCCAATGAGTCAACTCTTCGCATGAGGTGGCCAAAGTATTGGAGTTTTAGCTTTAGCATCAGTCCTTCCAAAGAACACCCAGGGCTGATCTCCTTTAGAATGGACTGGTTGGATCTCCTTGCAGTCCAAGGGACTCTCAAGAGTCTTCTCCAACACCACAGGTCAAAAGCATCAATTCTTTGGTGCTCAGCCTTCTTCACAGTCCAACTCTCATATCCATACATGACTACTGGAAAAACCATGGCCTTGACTAGATGGACCTTTGTTGGCAAAGCAATGTCTCTGCTTTTGAATATGCTATCTAGGTTGGTCATAACTTTCCTTCCAAGGAGTAAGTGTCTTTTAATATCATGGCTGCAATCACCATCTGCAGTGATTTTGGAGCCCCCCAAAATAAAGTCTGACACTGTTTTCACTGTTTCCCCATCTAATTCCCATGAAGTGATGGGACCGGATGCCATGATCTTCATTTTCTGAATGTTGAGCTTTAAGCCAACTTTTTCACTCTCCTCTTTCACTTTCATCAAGAGGCTTTTTAGTTCCTCTTCACTTTCTGCCATAAGGGTGGTGTCATCTGCATATCTGAGGTTATTGATATTTCTCCCAGCAATCTTGATTCCAGCTTGTGCTTCTTCCAGCCCAGCATTTCTCATGATGTACTCTGCATGTAAGTTAAATAAGCAGGGTGACAATATATAGCCTTGACATACTCCTTTTCCTATTTGGAACCAGTCTGTTGTTCCATGTCCAGTTCTAACTGTTGCTTCCTGACCTGCATACACATTTCTCAAGAGGCAGGTCAGGTGGTCTGGTATTTCCAATTCTTACAGAATTTTCCACATTTTATTGTGATCCACACAGTCAAAGGCTTTGGCATAGTCAATAAAGCAGAAACAGATGTTTTTCTGGAACTCTCTTGCTTTTTTTCATGATCCAGCGGATGTTGGCAATTTGATCTCTCCACGTAGGACAATTTGGCAGTTTGGATCAAAATCCTTAATACACATTCTTTGACCCCAGATTATACTTCTCAAAGTTTAATAGAAAACAATAATCAATTACAGGGAAAGATATTCTTTACAGTGTTATCTATAATAGTAAAATACTAGAATAAACCTATTTAAGTAATAGGTCACCTGAAGCAAATCACCTTGGGCTTCCCAGGTAGCATTAGTGGTAAAGAAGTGGCCTGCCCATGCAGGAGACATAAGAGGTGTGGGTTTGTTCCCTGGGTCGGGAAGATCCCCTGGAGGAGGGCATGGCAACCTACTCCAGTATTCTTGCCTGGAGAATTCTTGTGGACAGAGGGGTGAGGCTACAATCCATAGGGTCACAAAGAGTTGGACATGACTGAAATGACTTAGCACACATGCATGAAGCAAATCAATGCCACATAATCAAATGCTTGGAAAGCCAGTAGAAATTCATTTGCAAGTTTCTGTTGATTTGGAAAAAAATAAATTAAAAAGTATGACGAAAAAAGTATGACATAAAAAGTATGTATAAGTATTACAATTTGTTTTCATAAAATAACCACATATATGTACACCAAAACCAAAATTAAAACCAGTGGTTATCTTTGGGTGGTGGGATTAAAGACAATGCTTGTATATTAAAAAATGCATTGTGATCTTCTATGTTTTCCAAATTGTTGTAGTAACTCCTACAGCGCAATGGTAAAAATACAAATAATTCAATTAAAAATAGGCAAAGCACATGAATAGATGTTTTACCAAAGAACAGATACAAATGGCCAGCAGATATAGGAAAAGATGTTCAACATCACTAATCATCAGGGATATACAAATCAAAACCACAATGACACACTACCTGATACCTGTTAGGATGGTTATTATAAAAAACAAACAAAAAAGAAATCCTAAAAACCAGGAAATAATATTGGCAGGATGTAGAGACAAAAGTGAAACTTTGTACACTGTTGGTGGGAAAGTATATTTGTAGAGTCACTATGAAAAACAGTGTGGCATTCCTCCAAAGATTACAAACAGAAGCACCGTATGATTTGTCAATTCCACTTCTGGGTATATATCTGAAGGAAATCAATCACTATCTTAAAGAGATACTTGCACTCTCATGTTCACTGCAGCATTATCCAGAGTAGCTAAGTGTCCATCAGCAGATGAATGGATAAAGAAAAGTGGTAAAGTTGTATATAGGGCTTCCCAGGTGGCTCAGAGGGCTTCCCGGGTAGCTCAGCTGGTAAAGAATGCACCTGCAATGCAGGAAGAGACCCTGGAGGCTACCCACTCCAGTATTCATGGGCCTCCCTGTTGGCTTAGATGGTAAAGAATCTGCCTGAAACGTGGGAGACCTGGGTTCAATCCCTGGGTTGGGAAGATCCCCTGGAGGAGGGCATGGCAACCCACTCCAGTATTCTTGCCTGGAGAATCTGCATGGACAAAGGAGCCTGGCAGGCTAGAGTCCACGAAGTTGCAAACAGCTGGACACAACTGAGCGACTACGTATACACACACAGATGGCTCAGTGGTAAGGAATCCGCCTACCAGTGCAGGAGATGCAAGAGACATTGGTTTGATCCCTGGGTGAGGAAGATCCCCTGGAGGAGGAAACAGCAACCGATTCCAGTAATTTTGCCTGGAAAATTCCATAAAGTTGGATACAACTGAGCACACCTGCAAAGTGGTGTGTGTGTGTATAAAATGAAATATTATTCAGCCATAAAAAAATAAGGAAATCCTGCAATTTGTAACAATATGGGTTGCCCTTGAAGGCATTATGTTATGTGAAATAAGTCAGACAGTTAAAGGGCAAATACTGCGTGGAATCTGAAAGGGTTGAACTCTCAGAAACAGTAGAATGGTTGCTGCCCAATGCTGGCAGTGGGTAGGGGAAAGGGGGAGATGCTGGTTAAAGGGTACAAACTTACATTTATATGATGAGTAAGTTCTAGGAATGTAACACACAGCATGGTGACTAAAAGCTACAGTACTGCACTACCTACTTGAAACTTGCTAAACAGTAGCTCTTAAATGTTTCAGTACACACACACACACAAAAGGCAATTATGTAAGGTGATGGAGGTGTTAACTAACAGTTACTGTGCTAATCATTTTACCCTATATATATATGTGTAACAAATCATCACCTTGTACATCTTAGACTTACACAATGCTATATATGTCCACCCATATCTCAATAAAGCCAGGAAAAAAACCGAATTGCAGAGCTTCAGGACTGACCCATTTCCTTGGCAAATTTCAAACCAGTTTGTTTTTTCACATTGCATTTTGTTTCTGTCCTATACATAATACTGCTTTCCTAGAACTATGCTAAACACTTGAAATTGCCAATATTTGCATCTTACAAAAAAATTCCAATGTTTTATAGCCAAAAGATACTATTTGGATATTCTGTTAAAGGTTTTTTTTTTTTAATTTGTTTTTGTATCCCAGGACCTTGTAAAGTGTCTGGCATAAAGTGAGTACAAGTGGCAATATTTTGAGGTGATAAGATATTTCTGAGGCTCTCTTAGGGCTAGAAACTTGACTGAACCTTCTAAAATAGGGAGAATAAACACTGTTATTACCTCATCTCGGTTAGAAAACCCCCTTGACTCTTCCATGCCAGATAAGAAGAGAAAAGGGACATACGTCAGAGTGATGTACCCTCTTCCAGCTCTACCTTAGTGGTACAGGCAAGAGAGCAGTGCCAAAAACTGTGCTGGAACGCTTCCCTCACAACTTTGCAATGCTAGAGATTTATAAACCAACAAAAAAGGTGCAGGTTGCAGCAGGGAGTGGAGTGAGATTTCCTGTCGGTTCATATTTGAGAAGGTGAGAAAGAAAGCATGAGACTATTTACATATATTCTGCTTGCTTCACTAGGAAGATCTGAGATAGAGTTTGTGGTCCTGCACACAGGGATCATCAAGCCAGCTAGCAATACATTATCTACAGGAAAACAATATTTACCAAAAGTGGTTCAAGCCAGATAGAGTGACATCGTTTTGCTCTGAAGCACTGTAACTGCCTATCATCCTTTTAAAGTTACATGAATTATTTGGTTTGGCAGATCATCACTGTTATTTTTCCCCCCAGTAACCTTTTTTTTTTAATGAAGGCTCTGGTAACTATAATAATAAGTGTAAAAATGTAGGTACTGTCTCCTGGAAGGCCCATTGGAATTGCACTGAAGCATTTGGCTGAGCCTTCTGCCTCACTGTAGTTGAGTTGTCTGGATGACAAGAATGCAGGGCTGCTGCATCACACAGTAGCCCAAGGGAGGATGCCGGGACTCAATGGCATTTATCAGCAGGGAGGGCCAGGTTCTACAAACCAAAAGGACATGGGGAAATTGAATGAGATCAAGCAACAGAGAGAAAGGCCAGGGAGGGTCAAAGTCAAGTGCTGCATGATAAATGGTCTGTGGACCCAAAGGGCCTGCCTAGTACTCTCGAGCAATAAATATGCTTGGGGAGAGAGGGCAGGCGGCTGCAAGGGACAAGTTAACAAAGTAATCAAGGGTAAGAAAGATCCTGAATGAAACAACTGTTTCCAAGAAAGCACTACAAGAGACGAGATGAAATTTATGAACTGAGAAAGAAGCAAATGCAGAAGAGGGCATTCTCTTTCTCCTATTAACCTACTATAAGCTTCAAAGAGTAACAAATTGCATGGGTTTTGGGAGTCAGAGATCAGTGCAGATCACAGAGGAGTTTCTGCTAGGTGGGACAGGTAATTGATTAACACCAGATGGAATCCTGTTGGGAAATTAAATGTCCTATCTGATTCCAGATTCACCAGGGAAAAAGAATTTGAATGTCAGAGTAGGAATAAATTTCCCTGGAGAAAAGGTGACCATGGAAGGAAACAGGGTTGACCTTAAACAGGTGTTAGAAATTGCCACATTTGTGTAGAGGAAAATACACAGCTGTTGGAAGTCTAGATAGACCTGAGTTTCAGTCTCAATTCTCCTATTTAAATTTTAAACTTATTCATTACATAACCTTGGGCAAAGCACTTAACCCCGCTGAGCAATTTCCTTACCTACAAAGTTTGAACAACAGACTGGTTCCAAATAGGGAAAGGAGTATGTCAAGGCTGTATATTGTCACCCTGCTTATTTAACTTATATGCAGAGTACATCATGAGAAACGCTGGGCTGGATGAAGCACAAGCTGGAATCAAGACTGCTGGGAGAAATATAAATAACCTCAGATATGCTGATAACACCATCCTTATGGCAGAAAGTGAAGAGGAACTAAAGAGCCTCTTGATGAAAGTGAAAGAGGAGAGTGAAAAGCTGGCTTAAAGTTCAACATTCAGAAAACTAAGATCATGGCATCTGGTCCCATCACTTCATGAGAAATAGATGGGGAAACAGTGGAAACAGTGACAGACTTTATTTTTTGGGGACTCCAAAATCACTACAGATGGTAACTGCAGCCATGAAATTAAAAGACACTTGCTCCTTGGAAGAAAAGTTATGACCAACCTAGAGAGCATATTCAAAAGCAGAGACATTACTTTGCCAACAAAAGTCCATCTAGTCAAGGCTATGGTTTTTCCAGTGGTCATGTATGGATGTGAGAGTTGGACTATAAAGAAAGCTGAGCACCAGAGAATTGATGCTTTTGAATTGTGGTGTTGGAGAAGACTCTTGAGAGTCCCTTGGACTGCAAGGAGATCCAACCAGTCCATTCTAAAAGAAATCAGTCCTGAATATTCATTGGAAGGATTGATGCTGAAGCTTAAACTCCAATACTCTGGCCACCTGATGCAAAGAAATGACTCATTTGATAATACCCTGATGCTGGGAAAGATTGAAGGCAGGAGGAGAAGGGGACGCCAGAGGATGAGATGGTTGGATGGCATCACTGACTCAGTGGACATGAGTTTGAGGAAACTCAGGGAGTTGGTGATGGACAGGGAGGCCTGGCATGCTGCAGTCCATGGGGATGCGAGGAGTCAGACACAACTGAGTGACTGAACTGAACTGAACAAAGTCTGAATTAGAAATCCTACACTTACAGGGCTGCAAAGCCTCTACTACAATACCTTACTCCCCTTCATGGATCACAGCCTTGCGTAACTCAACAAAGCTACTATAAGCCATGCCTTGCAGGGGCACCAAAGACGGAAGGGTCATAGTGGAGTGTGTGCGAGCTAAGTCACTTCAGTCGTGTCCAATTCTTTGTGATCCTATGGACGGTAGCCCACCAGGCTCCTCTGTCCATGGGATTCTCCAGGCAAGAATACTGGAGTGTGTTGCCAAGTCCTTCTCCAGGGGCTCTTCCTGACCCAGGGATGAAACCCACATCTAATTATGTCTCTTGCATTGCAGGCAGGTTCTTTACCACTAGCGTCACTTGAGGCAAAACTACAGAGGATCCAGAGGATATCATTGTCCTCTAGAGTTTCTACACTTTCTGTGCTAAGTCACTTCAGTTCTGTCAGACTTTTTGCGACCCTATGGACTGTAGCCTGCCACGCTCCTTTGTCTGTGGGATTCTCCAGGCAAGAATACTGGAGTGGGTTGCCATGCCCTCCTCCAGGGGATCTTCCCGACCCAGGGACTGAACCCTTGTGTCTGACATCCCCAGCACTGGCAGGCTGCTTCTTCACTACTAGTGGCACCTGGGAAGCCCCTAAAAGATTGTTCCTTTCCACACCGGGAGTCGAGAGTTCTTTGTCATAGTGGAGAGTTCTGACAAAACGAGGCTACCAACTCAATGCACGAGTTTGAGCAAACTCTGGGATATAGTGAAGGACAATGAAGCCTGCCATACTGCAGTCCACGGGGTTGCAAAGAGTCAGACACAAATTAGCAACTAAACAACAACACAATACATTACTAATAATGGGTGCTACAATTAATGATAGCTATTATGAGTACTTAAAATCTGAACCAAATTTATAAGCAGAGATGACCTGAGATAGGGGAATTCTTAGAAATTCTTTGAGTTGGAAAGAGTTGACAGCAAAAACAGTTATAAAAAGCTTGGAAACTACCTATTCTAATATTGAATATTAAATACCAAGAATGACAGATGAGTTTTAACTATACTGCTTTTCATTAATAGGATTTTCCTTCTCTCTACAAAATGTGGTATATTTTCTGTCAGGAATTTGTGGATGGTGTGAGAACAATTGCCATTACATGGGCCCTGAGACTTAAAATTATTTTAAAATATTTTTTTTAAACCAACAAGTTTTAAGAAATCTAGAAATTTACCTGATGAGGTCCTGAACTCGACTGTTAAAAGCATCACCTTGTGAGGGTTTGCTTTTCATTTCCTGTGTTGATATTTTTGGTGTAGTTGGCTGGCTGTTTCCATCTGGTCGATTGGCAATCAGGCAGCCAAAAACCGCAGCACTGACTTTGAGAAGTCCAGTTGTCAAGCCTTCGAAAACTTGCTTATTTGTATTTCTTCCCAAAATAGCATTATTTTCATCTGGAACATAAACCTAGATGGAAAAAATACAGTATTGTATTTCAATAAAACCACCAAAAATGAACAGAGATGATATGGAAAATTTCTGGAATCATAAATAATTTTGAAATTCTAGAAGTGCTATTTGAATGCTTGAGTACTGGTTCTAAAGTCAGACTGTCAGTTCAAATCTCAGTTTTGCCCCTAGTAGCTAGGTGTCCTTGGGCAGGTCGCTACTTCCAATTTTCTCATAAAACAGGGATAATGACATTACCGATAACATAGGGTTCTTGTGAGGACTAAATGAGCTAATAACATAAAATGCTTAGCTCATCCTAAGCATATAATAAGCACTCAATAAATATTACTTATTCAACTGAATAAAGTATTAAAAATTTGTATAAACTTAGAAAACAAACCAACTGGCTAACTGATAGCACTGCTATGGGAAGCACACTGACTGAAACCACCCATCCTGGTCAGACACCATAGTAGCCACGTGTGTGAGTTATTTTACAACAGGAGGTCCTGGTAAGGAGCACGGAACTAATAAGCCAGCACTAGCCAGAAGAGTTCAGGAAAGGTCAAAAAGAGACACCACGTGTCCAACCACCTCCCAGAATCCTTCTTGCTGGCATCCATCTTGGATGAGCAATGCGTGTGTCATTAGGAAGGACTCTGAGTCAGAATGACTGGCCAAAGACAACCCAGACACTAATCCCATCACCATAAAACCCTAGACTGCGAGCCACATGGCAGAGCAGTCCTCCTGGGTTCCCTTACCCTACTGCTCTCCACTTGGGTGTCCCTTCCCAATAAAGTCTCTTGTTTTGTCAGCACATGTCTCCTCGGACAGTTCATTTCTGAGTGTTAGACAAGAGCCTACTCTTGGGCCCTGGAAGGTGTCCCCCTTCCCACAATAGCACTGTTTCTTGTCAAAGTAGATTTTTAAAACATCTAATATAAATTCCTCTATGAGGAAAAAATTTGCATTTCTTATTACAAAATGGTAAAATATAATAGTATTTCCCCTAATACACAGGGTCATATTGAGCCGTTTACTTATAGTTTACAGGAAGTAATATGGCTGTTAAAAGTTGGACAAGGAGTCAGAACTTGGGCTTGGGTTCCAGCCCCAGCTATATGATCTTAGACATGTTCCTTAACCTTTCTGTGTCTCAGTTTCCTCAACTGTCACATGAAGATAATTACAGTATCCAATGAGTCAACATATGTAAAGCCTTAGTACAATGTCTGGCTCATAGGCAAGGCCCACAGAACTGTCATCTGCTCCATCCAAAAAGAAGTACCAACTGCAACTCTTACTATGATTCCTACTATTACCAGCAGTAAATACAACTGGGTATGAACAGCAGCTCTCACAGAGAAGGATGACTGGAAGCACGGTGGCTAGATATGTAATTACTGGGCTGGGAACTCTGTGCTTTGGCATGTGATATCGGCTACTTAAGGGTTCACTCTTCCCAGGAGCAGAGGCTCCTGAAGACCTTGCTACCAAGAAAGGGGCAGAGACAACAGGCCAGAGATGGGGAGGAAGAAAGTTTAAAGGTGGAATCAGATAGCTTTGTGTTCAAGTTCCAGTTCCTCCTCTAGCAGGTCACATGACTTTAGGTAAATACTTCACATTTACAACTCAGCAAATCACCATGAAGGCACAATTTTCCTTTTCCTTTGCAAACTACAGAAAGAATATGAGAAACACATTTCTGGGTAATGTCAGGGTTCTTCATACATCACAAATTTTCATATTCCTTTCATTTCAAAAAACTGGTACTGATACTAAATATTTCAAATAAAACACTATACACGTGCTCTTAGCAATCTTTCCCTTTTCTAGAAGCATTTTTACCCAGTAATCAGATCTTTTAAAAATACACTTGAGAATCATGAAGATATTAAAGACTTCTGAGATACCAAAATTAATGTCATTTATTTAATCACCTACTCATCTAACATTTGAATATCCAGTATGTCCATGGTCAAAGAAACAGAGATTCTCTGCTTACCGTAAGGACATTTAGACCCTGTAGACTCTGATTTTACAAATAAGTGTAGCAAGCTGTGGCTTACAGGTTTATAGTAGAACAGAAAGAACAATATGAAGGAGAAGTGGTGGCCATTTTAGAGGTAGCAAAGTGAAAGTGAAAGTCACTCGGTCGTGTCCGACTCTTTGCAACTCCATGGACTGTACAGTCCATGAAATTCTCCACGCCAGAATACTAGAGTGGGTAGCCTTTGCCTTCTCCAGGGGATCTTCCCAACCCAGGGATAGAACCCAGCTTTCCTGCATTGCAGGTGGATTCTTCACCAGCTGAGCCACAAGGGAAGCCCAAGAACACTGGATATGGGTAGCCTAGCCCTTCTCCAGCGGATCTTCCCGACCCAGGAATCAAACCAGGGTCTCCTGCATTGCAGGCGGATTCTTTACCAACTGAGCTATCAGGGAAATGCAACATGACACTATTCTTGAAGCTCAAGAAAAAAAAAGATATAAGAATACTAAAGGCTCTGCAATCTGAGACTCATTGCTTTTATTGGACTCATTTTTTTTGCACTGAAATTATTATTTACTAAAAACAGTATTTAACTTATATGCAGAGTACATCATGAGAAACGCTGGACTGGAAGAAACACAAGCTGGAATCAAGATTGCCGGGAGAAATATCAATCACCTCAGATATGCAGATGACACCACCCTTATGGCAGAAACTGAAGAGGAACTAAAAAGCCTCTTGATGAAAGTGAAAGTGGAGAGTGAAAAAGTTGGCTTAAAGCTCAACATTCAGAAAACGAAGATCATGGCATCCGGTCCCATCACTTCATGGGAAATAGATGGGGAAACAGTGGAAACAGTGTCAGACTTTATTTTTCTGGGCTCCAAAATCACTGCAGATGGTGACAGCAGCCATGAAATTAAAAGACGCTTACTCCTTGGAAGGAAAGTTATGACCAACCTAGAGAGCATATTCAAAAGCAGAGACATTACTTTGCCAACAAAGGTCCGTCTAGTCAAGGCTATGGTTTTTCCAGTGGTCATGTATGGATGTGAGAGTTGGACTGTGAAGAAGGCTGAGCGCCGAAGAATTGATGCTTTTGAACTGTGGTGTTGGAGAAGACTCTTGAGAGTCCCTTGGACTGCAAGGAGATCCAACCAGTCCATTCTGAAAGAGATCAGCCCTGGGATTTCTTTGGAGGGAATGATGCTGAAGCTGAAACTCCAGTACTTTGGCCACCTCATGCGAAGAGTTGACTCATTGGAAAAGAGTCTGATGCTGGGAGGGATTGGGGGCAGGAGGAGAAGGGGACGCCAGAGGATGAGATGGTTGGATGGCATCACTGACTCGATGGACGTTGAGTCTGAGTGAACTCCGGGAGTTTGTGATGGACAGGGAGGCCTGGCGTGCTGTGATTCATGGGGTTGCGAAGAGTCGGACACGACTGAGCGACTGAACTGAACTGAAAAACAGTATACCTGTTTATGCTCAAAAAGACAACCTTAAGGTATTAAAAAAAAAAAAAAGGCTAAATTATGAGCCACAACTTATTTGGGGTGGGGTGCAGAGAAAAAATGATGAAAACTAACATTTCTTAGGGTTTTCTTCTATGCCAAGTATTTAAGCATTTTCCTTATACCATACGATTTGGAGAAGGAAATGGCACCCCACTCCAGTACTCTTGCCTGTAAAATCCCATGGATGGAGGAGCCTGATAGGCTAGAGTCCATGGGGTCACAAGGAGTCGGACACAACTGAGTGACTTCACTTTCACTTCACTTATACCATCACATTTAATTTTTGCAGATTAACATCTCTGGATGTTAATCAGAGACAGCAGTTAACACATCCAAGTTTCACAGCTATAGTTAAAGAGCTGGGATTGGAACCTGAGTTTGTTAGACTCTAAAGCCACGTGCTTTCTCTCACCCCACACCAACTTCCCACTGGCCATCTCTTTTTCCTAGAATTCTGGAGAAACTGTCTCTAGTGGAAGGAGGTGAAAACTGATCATGGGTCAAACACTGCCTTTCTGATGTCTTTTCCATTAAAAGTTCTTAATAAGAACTTTACTCGTGACCAAAGAGCATGAAAATATTTTATTTAAAGATTGTTGGAATAATTATGAATGAAATATACTAAGCCTCTTATTCAGAAACCATAAATGTGGTTCAGGGACCAAATGTCACTTCTTCATCAGTCCCCTAAAATAAGCTCAATCAAGGTCAAGTAAATCAGATATATGTTTACACTATTTTTATATTCTTTGTCCACAGCTGACAACTTTTGATTTTTCTCTTCTATTGGGGATTTCTGCTTAATTTTAGAAACACCATTTTATCAGTTTCTTATAAATTAAACAGAAATGCAAAAATTTCTCTAACAATTTGCCAGTTATACAAAGAACCCTTGTGGTCTGCAGGAGCCAAGGAGCTCTCCTCGTTAGGAGCCAAGCCCCACTTGTTAGGCTCGTCATGGTGAACCCTGGGACCAGGTACCAGGGTCCAAAGGCCCTCGTTGTACTGAAGTTTTATTTTTCTCACCCTGATTTCTTATTTTCCAACAGTCTAAGCCCCTCACCTCATCAGATTTCCCCCCAAATCTGTTTTTCTAATTTCCTCATTTAACATTGATCCTTTCACTGTTGAGAATAGTTTTCTTTTGCTTGTAACCCTTGGTGAAGACTTTGTCTCATCAGGACATCATTTTACTCAAACGGTCACAGAAGCTTTCCTCATCCTTCTATATAGATTTTTCTTCTGCTAGTTTAAAATCATTTTACTGCAATGTTTAATAGGAAACTGATGTTTCATCTAATAAAGAATTTCAAAACTGCCTGAATTAAGGTATGAGAGGGCTTATCTTCAGTTAGACAAAAGGTTCTTTCTAGTCTTCAAGAATGAGACTTGATAAAGAGAAACTTTAAGGAGAAGGTACCTAACACTGTACAGGCCATTCTATTCAGAGCAGCACTCTGCACTGCTCTCTTTGTCTGGCTGGCTATCACTGTTACTTGCCAGAGGTAAAGTAACTCATTAGCGGCCTGCTCTTCTGGGACACTGAGTAGATGAAGTGCATATCTAGAGTTCTGATATACGCTTAAACCCTAACACTTGCGTTTGAACTTCCTTCTAACACTGCTGCTGAGCCAAGGGCACACTGCAGGTTCAGGGGCCAGTCCTTTAGGAAAGGTGTTCTAGCAACATCCTCCCCTCCCCCTGCCCACTGTCTATTGCACACCTGGTTTACCTGGGTCTGGAACACATTCCATCCTGGGGTGGGTGGTCTGTGGAGGGCAGGGGAAGGTTACCTTCCCAGCATGCAGCCGTGTGTGTGACTTTACCACCTGCCGGAATGTGCCAGGCTTGGCCTGGGAAAAATCAGAGCTATGTAGCTTTTGGCTCCTTTCAATTTGTCACTTCTGAGGCAGAAATCTAAAAGCCACAGTTTCTCTTCAATGGATGCAAGGTATTTCCTTTAGTATATTTCTTTAGGATACACTGGTGTGGTCATTATCTTACTCTCACAGAAGCAGCAAACTATAAGTTGATTTCATGTACATAGTTATTAAATTTCTCCTTCCTCTCAAAAAACATTTGGCCCTCTCAAAATCTGCAGATATTTCATATAGTTTTAGATTTAGAAAGAAACTTAGAATCAGATTGTTTCATTTTATAGTTGAGGAAATTATGGTCCAGGGGAGAAAGAGATTTTCCTAAAAAGAAAGAAACCATCAGGGCTGAAATAAGTACTGTTCTCTAAACCTACTCCAAGGAGAAACCCAATATCTATAGGGCCAAGCCCTGAAGCAAAGTGTTTTAGCAAAATTAAATTAAGTCACTATCACTTTTAAAAGACGAGCTCATATTCTTTTTTCCCCCCCAATACCTCCTACCATGTTTCAAAAACTTCCTACATTCTTTTTTGCAACCCAGAAAGATGCTTTTATTAGTAGTATAAATCTATCCCTCTGTAATATGATTCCATGAGAGACAAAATTAACGTGGTAATCAGTGGTAATACTATCCAACTAATTTTCAGTATTGTGAAGTTGGGTTTAAGTATTTTTAAGTTGTACAGTGTGTTCACAATGGTTGGAATATGAATTAAACTCACTAAGAACCAACAGGAGATTGTTTAGAAGGCTCCTACCAAGTCAGTGTCAGAGTATAAGGGAAAAAAAAAAAAAGGCAAAAAAATGTAGAAGGGCTCCAGCATCAGACACAGGTTTCTGCATTGTTGGCACCATTTTACTTCCTTAGCTAAACTGTCTTCAGACACACAACAGTCTGCACCACTGATATTTATAAAACATCTATGCTCATGTTACATTATGACATGCTATGTTATAAAAATAGAAGTCATGAAAGATATTTACCCTGATGATTTACATGGCTTGAAAGCATGAAAAGAAATTACATAGGAAGGGCTAATAGTTTTCCAACGTTACGTTTTAAAAATTCCACAAACAATATTAAGACAGTATTAGAGGATGTTGTATTTTATCCCAAATACATTTGTATTTTTAATACATTTATGCCTTTCAGACTATATATTTTATGCAGTCAAAATCCTAAATAAAATAATTTTAGCAAACTCTATAGTACATGCCTTAGTGGTCTTGATGGTTGGAAATTTCTTTGCTATTAACGTTGAATCATATCATTCTTCTACTCAAAAGAATCCTTGGCTTCTTATCTTCTGAAAAGTTAAAGTCCAAAAATGCATAATGGCCAAAGAGCCCCTTCCTGAGATACTTCTTCAGTAATCTTTCTAAATTCATGTGCTCCACTCTGCTGGCTCTTGCTCTATCATCTCTTCTGCCTGAATACTCTTCTACCAGGTATCCTCATGACTCACTCCCCCTCTTCTGCTACTTCTCTATTCAAATGCCACCTTCTCCATAAGCCTTCCCAGACTACCTCTTTAAAAGTTACAGCCTTCTCCTGCAAACCCAATTCCCTTTCCTGTTTACTCAAGCTTTATTTTTCTCCCACTGCAATGGTCACCTTCTGAACTATTATGTATTGATATTTCCTCTCTCCCAAAGCTAGAATATAAGCTCCATGAGAGCGAGATTTTGTTTTGTTCACTGGTCTGTTCCTGGCACCTAAAACAACTTCCTGGGCTTCCCTGGTGGCTCAGATGGTAAAGCGTCTGCCTGCAATGTGGGAGACCTGGGTTCAATCCCTGGGTCATGAAGATCCCCTGGAGGAGGGCATGGTAACCTGCTCTAGTACTCTTGCCTGAAAAGTTCCATTCACGGAGGAGCCTGGCAGGCTACAGTCATGGGGTCGCAAAGAGTTGGACACGACTGAGCGACCTCACTTTCTTTCTGTTCCTGGCGCCTTTCTGTTCCATACACAACACTGGTTATGTGTATGTGTGCTTGGTCGCTAAGCTATGTCTGACTCTTTGTGACCCCATGGACTATAGCTCACCAGGCTCCTCTGTCTATGGGATTTCCCAGGCAAGAATACTGGAATGGGTTGCCATTTCCTTCTCCAGGGGTCTTCTCTATCCAGGGATTGAACCTCCATCTCCTGCACTGGCAGGTGGATTCTTTACCCACTGAGTCACTTGGGAAGCCTGCTGACTATGTAGAAGGTGTTAGAAAAATATCTTGTTGAATGCACTTAGACACTGATTTTCAATTAAAAAGATATTATTGTAACTTATTCACGAGTTAAAAATAAAACCAGCACTTAAAAAATGTACAGTATGCAGTCACCCTGGATGAATCTGTAGAGTAGAACGCAGAAAGGAATTTGCCCATCACCCCCTTCTCCATGCAGTCTTCTACTTCTTCACCTCTTACTCCTGCTTCAGTTGCTGCACTCTACGGGGTATGTCTTCTCTCTCCCCCACCCGCCAGCATAAGTCATGTGCTTCACTGCAGTCTCCAAATACCCTGTGCACATTCGGCTTTATTGTAGCACTAACAGCAGTGCATTTTAAATGTCTCTTATCTGTCTTTTCTGGGCTTTCCTGGTGACTTCGTGCTGAAGAATTCACCTACTAATGCAGGAGACCTGGGTTCGATCCCCAGAGAAGAAAATGGCAACCCACTCCAGTATTTTTGCCTGGGAAATCCCACGGACAGAGAAGCCTGGCGGGCTACAGTCCATGGGTTGCAAAGAGTTGGACACGACTTAGTAACTAACAACAATAGCAATCTGTCTTTTCTACTGGACTGTAAGCTATTTGTCTCTGCAATTAAGGCGCCTACTATCTACCTGGTGCTTTTAGAGGTTTGTGGAATGAAAGAATGAGTAGGTTCTAGAAGCATTTACAAAGCAGTACTGATGTGTTGAGATTACTGTGTTGAGAGCTAGGAGGCTAGGGCCTCATTCTACCTCAGCCATTGCTACCAACATGACCTGTGTATCCCCAGTCTTTCTGCATAAATTAAGGGCATTTGGCTTTAAAATTTGCTGAGTCTGCTGGAAGTAAGATGATGAGAGGTACTTTAATTCATTAAATGTTTACAGCAACCCTCAAATATATCTATTATTATCCTTATTGTGCAAGTGAGAAAACAGGCTCAGAAAGGTAAAACAACTTGAACAAGCTTGTGAAGTCAGTAAATGATAACACAGCTTCTCAAATTCAGAATGCCTGATTTCATGTATAGTGACTTATCCCAACATCACTGTTTCTTTGCTAGTAGGAGGATGGAATGGTTAATCTCTAAGGCCTCTTTTTATTCTCAGAGTCTATGATTCTGTAGGTCTAATTTATGACCATGAAATTATTCAAATAAAGCCATCTATCTGGAATATGAATAGTGGGTTTCCATGCCCTCCTTTGGAGAAGGCAATGGCACCCCACTCCAGTACTCTTGCCTGGAAAATCCCATGGATGAAGGAGCCTGGTAGGCTGTAGTCCATGGGGTCGCTAAGAGTCGGACACGACTGAGCAACTTCACTTTTACTTTTCTCTTTCATGCATTGGAGAAGGAAATGGCAACCCACTCCAGTATTCTTGCCTGGACAATCAATCCCAGGGATGGTGGAGCCTGGTGGGCTGCTGTCTATGGGGTTGCACAGAGTCGGGCACGACTGAAACGACTTAGCCTAGCTTAGCTTATGCCCTCCTCCAGGGGATCTTACAGACCCAGGGATCGAACCTGCAACTCTTATGTCTCCTAAATTGGAAGGAAGGTTCTTTATCACTAGTGCCACCTGGGAAGCCCCCCTTACTCTACAGATCCATTACCAAAACCTACCAATTTTAAGGGCTTCCCCAGTGGCTCAGCGGTAAAGAATCTGCCTGCAATGCAGAAGATGCAAGAGATGCGGGTTTGATCCCTGGGCTGGGAAGATCCTCTGGAAGAGGGCATGGCAACCCATTCCAGCATTCTTGACTGGAGAATCCCATGCACAGAGGTGCCTGGCAGGCTACACAGTCCATAGTGTCACAAAGAGTCAGACACAACTGAAGTAACTCAGCATAGACACACCCCAATTCTACATCCTGAATATTTCTTGACTCCATTTTGATGGCCATACTTATAGTAGTCCAAGTCATCATAATCCTTCTTACAGACTACTCTGACAATCTAATTGGTTTCTCTGAATTCATATTTGTTCCCCCAAAATCCATTTCTGATTGTACCTGACTTCCTTCCAGAGTGTACATTTATGACTAAAGTCAGAAACTTAACTGAACCTACAAAGTCCAGCTTTGGCCCCTATCTACCTCACTTGCCCAAATTGATTCCCTTCACTTCTTGCTCACGAGGATCTAGCCTCAATGGCCTTTCTTTGGTTCCCTGAATTCCACAAGCTCTTTTCCACCTTAGGGCTCTCTCAGGAGCTATTCTCTCTGCCTAGATTATCCTCTCACCTCCCTTTCTGCCTAGCTAACAGGCAAAAACTAAAGCCTCAGGATTTTAATGTAAACGTCACTTCTTCTGGGAGGCCTTTCTTGACCCTCCTAACTTGGTCAGTTCCCATTTATGCTTTCCTAGTGTACCTTGTGCACGTTCTTTTTCGCCTGTGTCACAACGCTAATCACGTAATTAATCACATGATGCCTACTTCCCATACCTGGTAAAACAGAAGCTCCGTGAAGACTGGGACAAATGTGCTTCATACACTGTTCTACCCCTTGGAACTAATGTTCAGTTCCTCATATATGTACTTAACAAGTGTTTTTTAAGGACTACAAAATTCTTTGAGAATGGTACTATTGTTTACCCCCAAATTATAGGTGAGAAAATTGAGTTTTAGAGAAGCAAAGAAATTGGTTCAAAATTAGAAGTTAGCTAATTATGGAGTTAGACTTTGTATCCAGGTAGTCTGATTCCAGAGGCTGGGCTATATCACCTTCTAAGGTATATGAGACAATTATCAGGAGGCATCTACTCTTTTAACCCATTTTTATGTCTTTTAAAAAGTTGGGGCAAAATACATGTAACACAAAATTTACCCTCTTCACCACGTTTAAGCGCACAGTTCAGTGGTAATAAATACATTCACATTTCTGTGCAACTATCGCCACCATCCATCCCCTTAATTCTTTTCATCTTGCAAAACTGAAACTCTATACCCACGAAACAATAACTCTCCATTCTCTCCTTCCCAGGGCCTCTGGGAACCAACATTCAACATTCTGTCTTTATAATTTTGACTACACTAAGCACCTCATATAAGTGGAATCACACAGTATTCTGTCTTTGTGTGACTGGCTTCCTTCACTAAGCATAATATCCTCAGAGTTCATGCATGCTGAAGTGCACGGCAGAATTTCCTTCTAAACTTTTGAAGGCTGAATAACACTCCCCTGTATGGATATATCACAACTACTTTATTTATCCACTCATTCATTGATGAGCATTCGGGTTTGTTTCCACATTTTATCTACTGTGAATAATGTTGCTATGAATATATGAATATCTTTTCAAAAAGATTCTTATTGCAAGTCTTTTTGGTATATACTCAGAAGCAAAATTACTGGACCATATGGTAATTTTATTTTTAGTTTTTTCAAGAGTTAGCTCCTTTAGACACTTTAAAGAAAACACCATTTTCTACAATGGTTGTAACCATTTTACATTCCCATCAGCAGTGCACAAGGGTTCCAATTTCTCCATATCTTCACCAAACCATTTGTTTTTTAATCTTTTTGCCAATGGCCATCCTTATGAATATGAGGTAATATTTCATTTCCCTAATGATTAATGATGTTGAGTATCTTTTCATGTGCTTATTGGTTATTCACATATCTTCTTTGGAGAAACGTCCAAGTCTTTTGACAATATTTTAATTGGGCTTTATTTTGCTGCTGTTGTTACTGAGTTGCAGGAGTTTCCTATATATTCTAGATATTAATTCCC
Source organism: Bubalus kerabau (assembly GCF_029407905.1). Lineage (NCBI taxonomy): Eukaryota > Metazoa > Chordata > Mammalia > Artiodactyla > Bovidae > Bubalus > Bubalus kerabau. Next base: position 32,307,703 of record NC_073642.1, read on the forward strand.
TATCAGATAAATGATTTGCCAATATTTTCTCCTAGTCTGAAGGCTGCCTCTTTATTATATTCATAGAGTCTTTTGATGCACAAATTAAAAAAAAATCATTCAGTCCAATATGTCTATTTTCTTTTGTTACCTGTGCCTTTTGTGTCATATACAAATAATCACTGCCAAATCCAACATCATGAAACCCCTGCCCTATGTTTTTCCACAGGTTTTATTATTTTAGCTTTTATATTTAGTTCCTTGATTCATTTTTGTCTTAGAATCCGCCTGCCAATGCAGGAGACACAGGAGATGTGGGTTTGATTCTCGAGTCAGGAAGATCCCCTGGAGAAGAAAATGGCCACCCACTCCAGTATTCTTGCCTAGAAAATCCCATGGACAGAGGTGCCTGGTGAGATACAGTTCATGGGGTCCAAGAGTTGGACATGACTGAGAATGCACACACATGCACACTCCTGGATTACTGTAGTTTTGTAATTAAATTTGCTTGTTGCTCTGTATCCTGCTACTTTGCTGAATTCATTTACTAGTTCTAACAGTTTTTTTTCATTTGTGTGGAATCTTGAAGGTTTTCTACATATCAGATCATATCAGGAAAAAACAACGATCATTTCTTTCTTTTCAATTTGCATGACTTTTATTTCTGTTTCTTGCCTAACTCCTCTGGCTAGAACTTCAGTACTATGTTAAGTCGAAGCAGTGAGTATGGACACTGCCTGTTTTTGATCTTAGGGGAAAAGCTTTTAGTCTTTCACCACTGAGTATATTGTTTGCTATAGATTTTCATATATGAATTTTATTATGTGAAGATACTTGCCTTCTCTTTCTAGTTTATACAATGGTTTTTCTTTCGACACACAATGGTGCTGTATTTTGTCAAATGCTTTTCTGTAGCAACTGAGATTATCATGTGTATTTCATTCCTTCCTTCTGTTAAGGGGGTGTAATACACTGATTCGTTTTTGTTCGTTGAACCAAGCTGGAATTCCAGGAATAAGCTGCACTTGGTAGTGGTGTATAATCCTCTTAATATGCTGCTGAATTTGATTTGGTATTATTTTCTTGAGGATTTTTACATCAATGTTCACAAGGGATACTGGTCTGTAGTTTTATTCTTTTGTAGTGTTCTGACAGGCTTTCATATTCAGTATGCTGGCCTCATAGAATAAGTTAGGAAATGTTCCCTTCTCTTCATTGATTTTTTTTTTTTTTTAAAGTTTGAGACGTACAGATAGTAGTTCTTTAAATGTTTGTTAGAATTTGCCAGTGAAACTATCAGGTACAGGGCTTTTCTTTGTTTTAAGAGTTTAAATTGCAGATTCTACCTCCTTAGTTATATGTTATTCAGATTTTCTATTTCTCCATGATTTAGTCTTGGTAGATTTTGTGCTTCTAGGAATTTGTCCATTTCATCTAGGTTATCCAAGTTTTTGGTGTACAACTGTTCACTGTACTTTCTTACCATCCTTTTCATTTCCATAGAATTGGTAGTAATGGCCTCACTTTCACTTCTGATTTTAGTAATTTCAGTCTTCTACTTCTTCTCCTTAAAAAAAAAAATTGTCCATATAACTAAAGGTTTATTAACTCTGTCAATCTTTTTGAAAAAATCAACTTTGGGCTTCATTATTTTCTATGTTGTCTGTCCATTCTTTATTTAGATTTTTTCTTCTCTAAGCTATATTATTTTCTTTGTGTTTAGTTTGTTGTTCTTTTTCTATTTCTTCAAGTTGTAAAGTATGATGTTGATTTGAGATATTTCTTTTTTTTAATACAAGCGTTTTTAGCTGTAAAACTCCTCCTCAGCACCACTTCTGCCGGTTCCCTTAAGTTTGGTACTTTTTTCAATTTAGCTATTATGAATGATGCTTCAGTGAACATAAGAGTGCAGATATCTCTTCGAGATACTTATTTTAGTATCTGGAAACATACCCAGAAGTGGGATTTCTAAATCATAAGAATTAAGTATTTTGAAGTCATTTAATTTCTAGTGGACATTTAAAGGACTTTCTGGAATACAGCCTAGTAAATGGCAAGAGACCAACACAGCCTAAATAAAAGTCAAACAGAACAGAAAAGAGTATTTCATTTGCTGTGATGGAGGTGTCAGGAGTGAGAAGAGTAAGAGGTACAATGAGGAGAATAAATGTGCATCATAAACGGAATGTTGGGCTTATACTGCTGCTGCTGCTAAGTCGCTTCAGTCGTGTCCGACTCTGTGCGACCCCATGGACTGCAGCCTACCAGGCTCCTCCATCCATGGGACTTTCCAGGCAAGAGTACTGGAGTGGGGTGCCATTGCCTTCTCCGTTGGGCTTATACACACCTGCATATCTAATGAGGTCCTGTGATGATTTGTAAGGCAGCACAGAGCAGCAAGGCAAGATGTTGAAAGAATGTTGGACTATGAAGCTCGAAGAAATATGACTGGGTGAATTGGCATTTGTTTTTTTTTAACTCTTTAATATAAAATAATTACAGATTAATTGGAAACTGAAAATAAAAGTATAGAGTAGTTCTATATACATGTCTCAGTTTCCTCCAATAATAACATTTTATAACTATTGTTGTTGCTCAGTCACTAAATCATGTCTGACTCTTTGTAACCCCATGGACTGTAAGCCTACCACACTTCTCTGTCCACGGGATTCTCATTCAGGCTCTTGGTTGGATGACTGATTTTTTAAATTATATCTTTGATGTCTTGGGTATCACATTTTAAGACTCCAGATCTTATTTAAATCATGCATTTTAAAAGGCCTTTTCTGCGACTGTGTTGGTTTGGGGTCGGGGGTACCACCTTGTCACTGTCAGGTGGGGACAGAAGTGCAGGTTCCCTGGTGGGCCTTCATTGACACCGTTGGTGAGAATGACAGCCCATGACTGTCAGGCTCCTCACTTAGCTCTCCACTGACACCCCACTGGCTTGCTGGTTTGGGGAGGCAGAGGCAGATGTTACTGCTCCCCATAGGGCCTCCACAGAAGGGTTACCACCGGAGGGTGTAAGGGTGGTGGGACTTGTTACTAGAGGAAGGTGGTAAGTCCTGGCATCCTATTTGGCCCTTTATGATCCACTCTGGTGAGAAACAGAAAGAGGGAGTCTCACTATTTCTGGGTGAGGTGAAAATTCAAGCTCTCAGCATGGTCTGTACTGACCCTGGTGGGAGGCTGTGTCGTCTATAAGTCATGTCCAACTCTTTGTGACCCCATGGACTGTAGCCTACCACACTTCTCTGTCCACAGGATTTCCCAGGCAAGAACACTAGAGTGTGTTGCCATTTCCTTCTCCATGAGATCTTTTTGACCAAGGGATTGAACCTGCATCTCCTGCTTGGCAGGTGGATTCTTTACCACTGAGGCACCTGGGGAGCTCCCTGGTGGGAAGAGAGGGGCTAATTACTGCTAGGTGATGATTAAAATCCCAGTTTTCCACTCAGCCCTCTCTGAAACCACCATGGTAGAAGGGCACAGCCTGAGTGCTTAACCCCTTTTTAAGGCCTCTGATTCTTCCAGAGAGATATATCCACTGTCACTAAGCAGGGATTTTTCTTACAGTGGTAACAGAAGTAGTGAAAGAGGCAGTAGGGAGCATAATAGCAGTTAACATGAGCACTTAACAATGTGAGATACCAATGCTAATGGCTGTACTCAGTTCATCTCACTTATGCAAGCCAGGCTTTTCGTGAACTGTGAATTTCCAGATGTTCAAGCCGGTTTTAGAAAAGCCAGAGGAACCAGAAATCAAATTGCCAACATCTGCTAGATCATGGAAAAAGCAAGAGAGTTCCAGAAAAACACCTCTTTCTGCTTTATTGACTATGCCAAAGCCTTTGACTGTGTAGATCACAATCAACTGTGGAAAATTCTGAAAGAGATGGGAATATCAGACCACCTGACCTGCCTCTTGAGAAACCTGTATGCAGGTCAGGAAGCAACAGTTAGAACTGGACATGGAACAACAGACTGGTTCCGAATAGGAAAAGGAGTACGTCAAGGCTGTATACTGTCACCCTGCTTATTTAACTTATATGCAAAGTACATCATGAGAAACGCTGGGCTGGAAGAAGCACAAGCTGGATTCAAGATTGCTGGGAGAAATATCAATAACCTCAGATATGCAGATGACACCACCCTTATGGCAGAAGGGCATAACATTTTATGCAGATGTACTTTGCACAGAAATTAAATAAGCAGGGTAACAATATACAGCCTTGACACCACCCTTATGGCAGAAGACTTCCCTGGTGGCTCAGATGGTAAAGCGTCTGCCTACAACACAGGATACCCGGATTCAATCCCTGGGTTGGGAAGATCTCCTGGAGAAGGAAATGGCAACCCACTTCAGTATTCTTGCCTGGAAAATCAAATGGACAGAGGAGCCTGGTAGGCTACAGTTGATGGGATCACAAGAGTTGAACATGACTGAGCAACTTCACTTTCACTTTCACTTATGGCAGAAAGTAAAGAAGAACTAAGAGCCTCTTGATGAAAGTGAAGGAGGAGAGTGAAAAAGCTGGCTTAAAGTTCAACATTCATAAAACTAAGATCATGGCGTCTGGTCCCATCAGATCAGATCAGATCAGATCAGTCGTGTCCGACTCTTTGCGACCCTATGAACCACAGCACGCCAGGCCTCCCTGTCCATCACCAATTCCCAGAGTTCACTGAGACTCATGTCCATCCAGTCAGTGATGCCATCCGCCATCTCATCCTCTGTCGTCCCCTTCTCCTCCTGCCCCCAATCCCTCCCAGCATCAGACTCTTTTCCAATGAGTCAACTCTTCGCATGAGGTGGCCAAAGTACTGGAGTTTCAGCTTCAGCATCATTCCTTCCAAAGAAATCCCAGGGCTGATCTCTTTCAGAATGGACTGGTTGGATCTCCTTGCAGTCCAAGGGACTCTCAAGAGTCTTCTCCAACACCACAGGTCAAAAGCATCAATTGTTCGGCGCTCAGCCTTCTTCACAGTCCAACTCTCACATCCATACATGACCACAGGAAAAACCATAGCCTTGACTAGACGGACCTTTGTTGGCAAAGGAATGTTTCTGCTTTTGAATATGCTATCTAGGTTGGTCATAACTTTCCTTCCAAGGAGTAAGCGTCTTTTAATTTCATGGCTGCAGTCACCATCTGCAGTGATTTTGGAGCCCAGAAAAATAAAGTCTGACACTGTTTCCCCATCTATTTCCCATGAAGTGATGGGACCGGATGCCATGATCTTCGTTTTCTGAATGTTGAGCTTTAGGCCAACTTTTTCACTCTCCTCTTTCACTTTCATCAAGAGGCTTTTGAGTTCCTCTTTACTTTCTGCCATAAGGGTGGTGTCATCTGCATATCTGAGGTTATCTATATTTCTCCCGGCAATCTTGATTCCAGCTTGTGTTTCTTCCAGTCCAGCGTTTCTCATGATGTACTCTGCATAGAAGTTAAATAAACAGGGTGACAATATACAGCCTTGACGTACTCCTTTTCCTATTTGGAACCAGTCTGTTGTTCCATGTCCAGTTCTAACTGTTGCTTCCTGACCTGCATACACATTTCTCAAGAGGCAGGTCAGGTGGTCTGGTATGCCCATCTCTTTCAGAATTTCCCACAGTTTATTGTGACCCACACAGTCAAAGGCTTTGGCATAGTCAATAAAGCAGAAATAGATGTTTTTCTGGAACTCTCTCGCTTTTTCCATGATCCAGCGGATGTTGGCAATTTGATCTCTGGTTCCTCTGCCTTTTCTAAAACCAGCTTGAACATCTGGAAGTTCACAGTTCATGTATTGCTGAAGCCTGGCTTGGAGAATTTTGAGCATTACTTTACTGGCGTGTGAGATGAGTGCAATTGTGCGGTAGTTTCAGCATTCTTTGGCATTGCCTTTCTTTGGGATTGGAATGAAAACTGACCTTTTCCAGTCCTGTGGCCACTGCTGAGTTTTCCACATTTGCTGGCATATTGAGTGCAGCACTTTCACAGCATCATCTTTCAGGATTTGGAATAGCTCAACTGGAATTCCATCACCTCCACTGGCTTTGTTCGTGGTGATGCTTTCTAAGGCCCACTTGACTTCACATTCCAGGATGTCTGGCTCTAGGTGAGTGATCACACCATCGTGATTATCTGGGTTGTGAAGATCTTTTTTTGTACAGTTCTTCTGTGTATTCTTGCCATCTCTTCTTAATATCTTCTGCTTCTGTTAGGTCCATACCATTTCTGTCCTTTATCGAGCCCATCTTTGCATGAAATGTTCCTTTGGTATCTCTGATTTTCTTGAAGAGATCTCTAATCTTTCCCATTCTGTTGTTTTCCTGTATTTCTTTGCATTGATCGCTGAAGAAGGCTTTCTTATCTCTTCTTGCTATTCTTTGGAACTCTGCATTTAGATGTTTATATCTTTCCTTTTCTTCTTTGCTTTTTGCTTCTCTTCTTTTCACAGCTATTTGTAAGGCCTCCCCAGACAGCCATTTTGCTTTTTTGCATTTCTTTTCCATGGGGATGGTCTTGATCCCTGTCTCCTGTACAATGTCACGAACCTCATGCCATAGTTCATCAGGCACTCTATGTATCAGATCTAGGCCCTTAAATCTATTTCTCACTTCCACTGTATAATCATAAGGGATTTGATTTAGGTCATATGTGAATGGTCTAGTGGTTTTCCCTACTTTCTTCAATTTAAGTCTGAATTTGGCAAATAAGGAGTTCATCACTCCATGACTCCATCACGGTCCCATCACTCCATGGCAAACAGATGGGGAAACAATGGAAACAGTGGCTGACTTTATTTTCTTGGGCTCTAAAATCACTGCAGATGGTGGCTGCAGCCATGAAATTAAAAGATGCTTACTCCTTGGAAGAAAAGTTATGACCAACCTAGACAGCATATTAAAAAGCAGAGACATTACTTTACCAACAATGGTCCGTCTAGTCAAGGCTATGGTTTTTCCAGTAGTCATGTATGGATGTGAGAGTTGGATTATAAAGAAAGCTGAGTGCCAGAGAATTGATGCTTTTGACCTGTGGTATTGGAGAAGACTCTTGAGAGTCCCTTGGACTGCAAGGAGATCCAACCAGTCCATCCTAAAGGAAATCAATCCTGAATATTCATTGGAAGGATTGATGCTGAAGCTGAAACTCCCAATACTTTGGCCTCCTGATGCAAAGAGCTGACTCATTTGAAAAGACCCTGATGCTGGGAAAGATTGAGGGCAGGAGGAGAAGGGGACGACAGAGGATGAGATGGCTGGATGGCAGTACCCACTCAATGGACATGAGTTTGGGTAGGCTCCGGGATTTGGCGATGGACAGGGAGGCCTGGCGTGCTGCAGTTCATAGAGTCGCAAAGAGTCAGACACCACTAAGCGACTGAACTGAACTGAACCCAGATGGTATCCCCACACGGCAGCACTGCCACTCCTGTTTTCAGACAAGAAAGCTAGGGTTTAGAGAGGCTATTACAGTAGGGTCAAGATTTCAATCCAGGCAGTCTCACTGCTAAGCCTGGGCCTTAAACTACTTTACAGTACTGTAGTGAGGATTAATTAAGATGACATGTGAAAGTGTTTGAAAATTAGAAAGCACTAAACAAGTGTGAGGAAATTTTTATTACCACTTTTCAGAGTACTGTGACAAGTGACCACAATTAGATAAATGAAAATTCAGGTTTCATCCAATGCTAATGAATCATTTAAACACGGTCTCCCATTGTAGTAGCTACCCAAAAGACAATGTTTTATATTCTGCAAAAGCTGCAAAGCTCCTCTTAATCAAAGTTTTAAAGGTAGAACTTTGGGGAAATTCATGTACAGGCTATTTCCCATAGGTCTTTTTACATTTTGCACATATAGAAATGGTAGCTGAATTTTGGGTTAATCTCTTTAAGATAGGTTTAAATAAAAGATGTGAGGAGAGAGATGTTACAGATAATCACTGAGCCATGTTACCCACTTTATAGGAAGGAGATTAAGTTCTGGAGGAATCCCTTAGGTTACAGAAATAGTTGTATGTAGATCATGAAGCAGACAAATTCATGTGAAAAAGGAAATGTCTGTCATTCACATTTCAACTATATTTGAAATGACATTATAGTTCTCTAAAGCACATGAGCTTATGATACTTTCGTTCATTTATCAAACATTTTCACAATACTACATTCTAGAGCTCTGTGATAAGCTCAATGGATGAAAACAAAAGCAGTCTTGCTTTCAAAAGTTCATAGGTAAGTAAAGAATAATTAGAATTCCATGCATTAAGTACAACCCCGGAAGTAATCTCCATGAGGACTGGCACAAGGAACACCATGAGGAGGAGGTAACTCCTGAGCTGAGTCTCACTGAAGAGAAGAGCTTAGTGAAAAGAGCTTGGTGGGGTGGTGGTGGTGGGGAGGGAGGGGGCGCAGTAGCATACACAAAAGAATACAGCGTGAAAGAAGGCCTGGAAGAGTGCAGACACTCAGAGAGCTGCAGGTTGCTGGGTGTAGCCAGAGCAGCAGGAAATGAGACTATACGATCACATGCCTGGTGTGCTTCATTGAGGATTTTGGCTCTTAATCTTGAAGGTGATGGGTGAGCCAAAGAAGGATTCATTTTAGACACAGGACTCTTGTCATAACATGGTGTTATGGTAGAGATTAAAACTGAAGGCAGGGAAGGCGGCTACCATATTGCTACAAATGAGAGATGATGGGGGCTACAGAATAATCTGATTAATTGCATATTTGGTGAATGGGGAGGAAGAGGAGTGAAGGGGAAGTATGGTTTCAAAACATTCCCTAGGTTTTTGGCACAGATGGTAGTGTTATTTAGCAGGATGGTAAAGCGGGGAGGACAGGCCCAGTTTTTGGCATGCTAAATTTCAGGAGGGCTTCCCTGGTGGCTCAGAGGTAAAGAATCCACCTGCCAATGTAGGAGACACAGGTTCGATCCCTGGCTTGGGAAGATCTTCTGGAGGAGGGCATGGCAACCCATTCCAGTATTCTTGCTTGGAGAATCCCATGGACAGAGAAGCCTGGAGGGCTACAGTCCATAGGGTCCCAAAGACTCAGACATGACTTAGCAACTAAACGATAGTAATACAATAAAGCTGATGATGCTGCCATTTTACAAATGATAGTTTAACATTTGGCAACTTGGTCAAAAACACATGCAGGGATGAAACAGAGAAAAATACAAAAGTGCCAATTTCAGGATGGGTATTCTGATCCAACATAGAAGCCACATATTCCCAAGTTAATTATCGGTGACAACAGGTAGTTTTCAGAAATATGTCATTTGTTTTTCTAAAAATACCTGTCAAATATCAAAATGAATCTGCCACAGGTATACATGTGTTCCCCAAAGTTTAAAAAAAAAAAAAAGACTTCAAAAACAAACAAACAAACAAAATAAATAAAAAATAAAAATACCTGTCAAACATCTATCAAACCATATGTGAAATGCACAATTAAAAAACAGGTTTTGGTCTTCCTCTTTCACAGCATTCATTTGGGAAACAAATCCCTGCTGACATTTCTCACTGCACGCAGTAAACCTCAAAGGAAGGGACAGTAAGTGTGATTTGACAAAAGTCTTCTAGACAGTCTGATCTGCATGCCCACACCTTACATGAGACCTCTTCCAGGAAGGCAAGTCATTTCAATTCAGTCAGTGCTTATCAAAGTGCCTCAGGATGCCCAACACAAGGTGTGGAGGCAAAAGCAATGGGTATTAGGCTAGCTCCCTCCACTAACTTTGTATATAACCTTGCATGAGTTATTTAACCTTTTTAAGTCTGTTCTCTCACCTGAAACTTGAAAGGGCTGGCTGTATGAGAGAATCCTTAAAGATCTTTATAGTCCTTGATATTTTATGATTTGTTGACAAGCAGGTCTAAGGATGCTGAATTGGACATTCTTTTCTCTATACCTGGTGATTTTCAAGAGCCCATTCAAGTGTTCCTTCCAAGCCTCCTGCTCCATTCCCACTTGCCTAATTTCTACTTAGGTTTAGCTTCCAACAATTCCTCAGTGAGGTCTTGTCCAACTTTCCTCTTAGGAAGGAATCTCTCCTTCCTCTGAACCTTCAGAACATCCACTTCTTTGCTCTGCTTATGGCACTCTTTGCTTTGGCATTCGTGTCTCATTTTACAAGACTAGAGGATGGCAAACTTTTTCTATCAAGGGATAGAGAGCAAATATTTTATGCTTTGCAGTCATACAGTATCCATCAAGACTACTCAACTCTACCTCTGCAGGGAGAAAGCAGTCATATGCAACAGATGAATGTGACTGTGTTTCAATAAAACTTTATTTACAAACAGGTGATGGTTTGGCCTATAGTCCTAGCTTGTTGACCTTTGCATTAAGACTATGATTTCTTGAAAGCAAGCTCCACACCATACTGTCTCTAATTTCTAGTGATGCCTAGTATAACATATTTTTGCCTAAACAAGGCACACAAGTAAATGGAATAAATTACATATGCTTAAAACAGAAGGAGAGAAAATCAATAGCCATTCCCTCTATGTTATTCATATCAACAACAAAAAAAGAGAAAATGGATATAAAAGCATATAAAGATGGTGTACTAGCTTTTTTACCTTCAGTAATATAATCAGTGTCTTTACACTGCTGCCTCTTAAACAGTACTTCTCCCCTTCTAAGTCTAGGGCAAAAGTTAAATTTCCCTCAGCTCACAGTGCCAAAAGCTAAAGACCCTTCTGTATGGAAACAAAGGCACATTTCTCACAATTCTTGTTTTGAAACATGTCAGGTTGTTAGAAAAGCCAAAGAATATTAAAAAATGAACTATACTCTTTACCTAGATTCATCAGCTGATAGCATTTTGTTACATCTTCAAAGGCACATTTTAAAAATAAATTTTACTGTAAACTTCACTACTTTAAGTGCATCTTTCAGTAAGTTTTCACAGATGTATGTACCTGTGTAAGACCATCATAATAAAGAACATTTTCAACAGCCCCCAAAGTTCCCTGTGCTCCTTTGAAGTCAATGTCCTTCAACACCTTCAGTATTCTAGGCAACTACTGATCTGTTTTGTGTGTCATGGATTATTCTGTATTTTCTACAACTTAAAATAAGTGGAATCATACAGTAGGTAGACTTTTGAATCTGGCTTTTTTTCTTCTGAATAATTCATTCATGCTGTTCAGTGTATCATCAGCCCATTCCTTTTTATTGCTAGATGTTATTCCATTGTATGGATATACCACAATTTATTTATCATTATCACCTGTTGGTGGATATGTGTGCTGTTTAAGGATTTTAGTTATTTATGAATAAAGTTGCTAATGTCATTCTTGTACAAGCTGTTTTTGTGAAGAAATGTTTTCATTTTTCTTGGGTAAATAGCAAGGAGAGACACTGCTGGTATGTGGGGCTTCCCACATCGTGCTAGTGGTAAAGAACGTGTCTGCCAATGAGGAGACATAAGAGACATGGGTTCGATCCCTGGGTTGGGAAGATCCCCTGAAGGAGGTCATGGCAACCCACTCCAGGATTCTTGGCCTGGAGAATCCTGTGGACACAGAAGCCTGGAGAGCTAGAGTCCGTAGGGTCATAAAGAATCAGACACGACTGGAGTGACTTAGCATGTACTCATAGGGCTAGTATGTTTCTAAGAAACTGCTAAACTTCAACAACACTTTTAAAAGCATCAGGATTTGTTCAATTATATTGTCAAGATTCAAGAGAAAGCAAGTTATCATTCAAGAAACAAAACTACATACTGAAGTGTAGTCAACTTTAAGACTCTCGTTTGCTGCAGTCAGAGGTGTTAATGAGACCTAATATTACTGCTTTTTTCTCTCTGAACAGACTGCTTTCACAGGTGAGAATGAACTAAGCAAAAGCAGAGGCCAAACATAAAGTATGCTTTTAGTCTATTTCCAACATCTCATAAAACCCCAAGAGGACTGGGAAAGGGCAGAGAAACAGGAACTTAGCTGTGTGTATGGCCATTTTAATGTCAGTATTCCTGTTCTCCTTCACTTACTAGAAGAGCCAGAAGGCCTTCTGCTTGGTGCCCTACTGTGTCTAAGAACAAACATGAAGATGTAGGTAGGGATGTAAGCTTCAAGAAGATAGAAGAGAGACTGAATTATTACAGGGTGCTGAGAAAGGCCCCAACAGTTTCTCTGTATTCACTCTTCTATTTATAATTTCTGCTCACCCTCTACACCTGACCCACTAGCTGTCTCCTTTTTCCTCCATTCTATATCCCCTTCCCTAGATCTCCTGTTTCCATTTCCTTCTCTTCTTGGGTCCCACTTGCCTTCCTTTTAGATTCTTCCATTTTCTCTCTGCTTTCTGAGTATGTGTACAAATGTGCATGTGTATGGTTCTCACCTTTGCTAGGTTTATTTCAGGCTTCTCTTCCTCCTCACAAACAAAAACTACCAAGACTGTACCTAGACTTGATGTTCTTGCTTAGTCACTCAGTCCTGCCCAACTCTTTTGTGACCCTGTGGACTGTAGCCTGCCAGGCTCCTCTGTCCATGGAATTTCCCAGGCAAAAATACTGGAGTAGGTTGCCATTTCCTTCTCCAGGGGATCTTCCCAACCCAGGGATCAAATCCATGTCTCCTGCATTGGCAGGCAGATTCTTTACCACTGAGCCACCTGGGAAGCCCATCTAGACTTGATAGATGCAAAGAAACAGGACTATTCCCTTGCAATTGTTGGTGATGGTCTCTGTGCTTTTCATCTGCGCTAGTTTTCTCCCTGCAGCTAGAACCTTCTATTATAGGACACCCACAACACTACAGGTTCCAGTCTGAGCACTGAGATCACCCATTTTTCTGAGTCTTTATGTTAGATGACAACACAGTACGTTCAAGTTGGCACAAAGTATACACTGAATAGCTGTCACCCTGTTTAACGATGTTTTAAAAATTTCTCTCCAGGCATTTAAAAACATGTTTCAACTATATTGTTGTTGTTCAGTCGCTCGGTCATGTCCAACTCTTTGAGATGCCCTGCAGCACGCCGGGTTTCCCTGTCCTTCACTATCTCCCAGAGATTGCTCAAATGTCCATTGAGTCAGTGATGCCATTCAATCATCTCATCCTCTGCCGTCCCCTTCTCCTCCTGCCTTCAATCTTTCCCAGCATCAGGGTTTTTTCCAATGAGTTGGCTCTTCCCATCAGGTGGCCAAAGTATAGGAGCTTCAGTTTCAGCATCAGTCCTTCCATTGAATATTCAGGACTGATTTCCTTTAGGATTGACTGGTTGAATCTCCTGGCCGTCCAAGGGACTCTCAAGAGTATTTTCTAACACCACAGTTCAAAAGCATCAATTCATTCGCACTCAGCCTTCTTTATTGTCCAACTCTCAGATCCAGACATGACAACTGGAAAAACCAGAGCTTTGACTAGATGGACCTTTGTCAGCAGAGTAATGTCTCTGCTTTTTAATATGCTGTCTAGGAAGGTCATAGGTTTTCTTCCAAGCAGGAAGCATCTTTTAATTTCATGGCTGCAGTCACCATCTGCAGTGATTTTGGAGCCCAAGAAAATAAAGTCTGTCTCTGTTTCCATTGTTTCCTCATCTATTTGCCATGGAGTGATGGGACCAGATGCCATGATCTTCGTTTTTTGAAAGTGGAGTTTTAAGCTAGCTTTTTCACTCTTCTCTTTCACCTTTAACAAGAGGCTCTTTAGTTACTCTTCACTTTTCGCCATAAGGGTGGTGTCACCTGCATATCTGAGGTTATTGATGTTTCTCCCGGCAATCTGATTCTAGCTTGTGCTTCATCCAGCCTGACATTTCTCATGATGTACTCTGTATATAAGTTAAATAAGCAGGGTGACAATATACATCCTTGATGTACTCCTCCCCCAATTTGGAACCAGTCCATTGTTCCATGTTTGTTCTCTGTTACTTCTTGACCTGCATACAGACTTCTCAGGAGGCAGGTAAGGTGGTTTGGTATTCTCATCTTTTTAATAATTTTTCACAGTTTGTTGTGATCCATATAGTCAGAGGTTTTGGCGTAGTCAATAAAGCAAAAGTAGATGTTTTTCTGGAACTCTCTTGCTTTTTCAATGATCCAGTGGATGCTGGCAATTTGATCTCTTGGCTCCTCTGCCTTTTCTAAATCCTGCTTGAACATCTGGAAGTTGATGGTTCATGTACTATTGAAGCCTCGCTTGGAGAATTTTGAGCATTACTTTGCTAGCATGTGAAATGAGTGCAATTGTATGGTAGTTTGAACATTCTTTGACATTGCCTTTCTTTGCGATTACAATAAGAACTGACCTTTTCCAGTCCTGTGGCCCCTGCTGAGTTTTCCAAATTTGCTGGCATATTGAGTGCAGCACTCTCACAGCATCATCTTTTAGTATTTCAAACAGCTCAGCTGGAATTCCATTGTTTGTAGTGATGCTTCCTAAGGTCCACTTGACTTCACACTCCAAGATGTCTGGCTCTAGGTGAGTGATCACATCATCGTGGTTATCTGGGTCATTAAGACATTTTTGTATAGTTCTTCTGTGTATTCTTGCCACCTCCTCTTAATATCTTCTGCTTCTGTTAGGTCCATACCATTTCTGTCCTTTATTGTGCCCATCACTGCATGAAATGTTCCCTTGGTATCTCTCATTTTCTTGAAGAGAACTCTAGTCTTTCCCATTCTATTGTTTTCTCTATTTCTTTGCACTGATCACTGAGCAAGCCTTTCTTATCTCTGCTATCTATTCTTGGAACTCTACATCATTCAGATGGGTATATCTTTCCTTTCCTCCTTTGCCTTTACTTCTCTTTTTTTCTCAGCTATTTGTAAGTCCTCCTCAGACAACCATTTTGCATTTCTTTTTCTTAGGGATGGTCTTGGTCACCTCCTCCTGTACAATGTCACGAACCTCTGTCCATAGTTCTTCAGGCATCTGTCTATCAGATCTAATCCCTTAATCTATTGGTCATACCTGAATGGTCTAGTGGTTTTCCCTACCTTTTCAGTTTAAGTCTGAATTTTTTATTCAGTTTAAATCTGAATGTCTCCATCCTTTATATTATAGTTATACTATGCATCATATGCAGTACACCTAAACGTATTATAATCTGCCTGCTAAGCAGGAGACATGCGTTTGATCCCTGGGTTGGAAAGATCCCCTGGAGAAGGAAATGGCAACCCACTCCAGTATTCCTGCCTTGGAAATCCCATAGACAGAGGAGCCTGGTGGGCTACAGTCCATGGGGTGGTAAAGAGTCGGACAAAACTGAGCAGCTAAACAACAACAATATTAAAAATTTTGTTCAAACCATCATGTATATTTAAAAGTTTTGTTAAAAAAACAAAGAACACATCTTCATTTCCAGAGTTCTTCATTCCTTCCTAAAGATGGTCATTTTCATTGGGTGTCATTTTTCTTCAGTTTGAAGAACTTTATCATTTCTATAGTACAACCTTTTGTCATCTAATTGTCTAAGGCATATATTTCCAAATTTCAACTGTATTTATTTCACCTTTATTCTTGAAGCATTTTTTTGTGTGCTGGATATAGAAATTATGGATTGAATTTTTATTTTCTAATTATTAGCATTTTAAAAATGAGATGACCCAGAGGGATGGTATGGGGAGGGAGGAGGGAGGGGGGTTCGGGATGGGGAACACGTGTATACCTGTGGCGGATTCATGTTGATGTATGGCAAAACCAATACAATATTGTAAAGTAATTAACCTCCAATTGAAATAAATAAATTTATATTAAAAAAAAAATGCTCACTCTCTTCTGGCCTCTGGTGAGACAGATGTCAGGCATTACCTGAATCATTATTTGTCTGTATGCAATGTGGCACCTTTCAACATTTTCTCTTATTATTATACTTGTTTTTTGTAATTTGACATGATTATCTTTGTATTTATCCTTTTGGGGGGGTTGGTGAACTTATTATTGAATCTGTATATTTATGACTTTCATGAAATTTGGAAAAAACTTAGACATTATTCTTTCAAAAATATTTTAATGCTTCATTCTTTGTTCTTCTGGATATCCAATATACATATTACACTGTTTAATACTAGCCCACAATTCCCTAAGGTTCTGTTCCTTTTTGTTTGCTTTTGTTCTCTCAATCTCTCCACCACACACACTGATCAGACTGGTTAATTCCTATTCATATAACTTTAAGTTCAATAATCTTTCCTCTGTTACTTCCACTCTGATACGTCCACCAATGAACTGTTTTTTTTTTTAATTTATACTTATTTTGTAAATAATTTTACACCTCTCTCAGTCTTCCCTGATGTTAACACCCTACATAATTACAGCACAATTACTAAAAGCAGAAAATTAACATTGACATAAAACAATGGGCTAATCTACAGACCTCATTAAAATTTTCCCAGTTTTTCTCACTAAAGTCCTTTTTTTTTTTTGGCTTCATGATCCCATCCAGAATCCCATATTGAATTTAGTTGTCACATCTCTCTGCTGCTGCTAAGTCGCTTCAGTCGTGTCCGACTCTGTGCGACCCATGGACTGCAGCCTACCAGGCTCCTCCGTCCATGGGATTTTCCAGGCAAGAGTACTGGTGTAGGTTGCCATTGCCTTCTCCTCACATCTCTCTAGTCTCTATGAATTCTTCAATCTTTTGATTTAATCAGCTATCTTGTAGACCATCTTCAATTTGGAACTGTTTGATATTTTCTCATATTTAGATGACATATTTTGCAAAAGTATCAAGTGTCACAGAATGACAGTGTGAGCTTCTAAGAATATTATATTAGAGGGTAAATGATGTTGATATATTGTTTTTAGTGATGTTAGTTTTGATCACACAGTTAAGGTAGTATCTGCCAAGTTTCTTCATTGTAAAATTTCTATTTTCCTTTTCTGTAATTCAAAGTTATTCTGAAACTTAAAAAATATCCTTTTCCTAATTATACTTTTACTCACTAGTTTTTGCATCCATTGATGATTCTCTCCTGCAGTAAGTATTACTGTGGGTGTTTGTCTCATGTTATTTTTCTGTTTTTCATCATTATCATTTATTAATTCATTCAGTGAATTTTTGACTTGTTATATTTTTCAGTTTGATTTTTTAAAAAGAAGCAGGCATATGATTTTGCTGGACTCAACTGCAAAACTTTATTCATGGATAGCAGTTGAAATCTCAGTTCAGTTTGTCTTTAGCTGAAGTACTTGGAGTCTCCCACAAACATATGGTACCAGGGTCATTCAGATATTTATATATAATTTAGGGAATCCTCCTTTCTGGTTATCTCCTTTTTGAATGTCATCCCTACATTCTCGCAGTTACCTTTGCCCCAAATTCTGTCTTCTGGTTCTTCAGGCCAGAAAGACTGTGGATTTTCTATGGTAGTTTTAACCATCCCATGCGGTATTGCCCTCAGGCCATAAAACCAGGAAACCTACTCAATGCTGCTCCCTTCTTCCAAGTGTCTATTCCGATCAGAATCTCTGCTTTTGATAGGTCTGTAGCACCTTCAAGTAGGTTTTTTTCATACTTTATACCTCCTGCCATCTGCAGAAGGGTCACTCTGGTAGGAGCTTATTCAATAATATTGGAAGCAAAACTGGACCATTTGTATGATACGGATTCTTTCAAGCATGTTAAGACTTGCTTTATGGCCTAGCGCATAGTCAATTCTTGTAAATTTCCCATGTGTATTTATAAAAAATTTATATTCTCTAATGTTCACATATGGTTCTATCTATGTGTATAAAGTTTGCTAATTGCTTTCTTCAGTTTTGTACATATTTAACCATTGTGTTTGCTTTACCCACCATCTGAAAGCAGTGTGATAAAATCTCCACTATGATGCTGGATGTGTCAATTCCTCCATGATTATAGGTGACAGTAATAATAATGATGATATGATTTCATATGACTGCAGTAGAATGGCACTTAAGAGTTATAATTTGACCCATATTCTCTCACTAGATCAATTTTGAACGTAGCTTTAAGGGTAAAGTTCTATACCAGTCGCAATATCCTTTAACTGTTCTCACCAGACTTAAAGGAGCAGTGTGCCATGTAATATAGTGGAAAAAAGTTAGGTTGGGAT
This sequence comes from Bubalus kerabau, assembly GCF_029407905.1. Lineage (NCBI taxonomy): Eukaryota > Metazoa > Chordata > Mammalia > Artiodactyla > Bovidae > Bubalus > Bubalus kerabau. Next base: position 32,325,716 of record NC_073642.1, read on the forward strand.
TTAGGAGACCTGAATTTGTATCCCAATTCTACTGGAAACAGGCTGTGAAATTTTTGGCAAATACCCAGCCCACACATTTCCCATCCTTCTCTATTTATGAGTTCCATTGTCCTCATTTGTAAGACAAGGAGGACTAGACCAGACTAGATATTATGAAAGCCTCCTCTCTGGTTCTGATACACTCTGTATCAATAAATATAAATATATATATATGTATATATAATATATATAAAATATATACAGTGTATGAGAAACAGAATTCACATTATTGATGAAGAAATGGGTAGGGTGCCCTTGACATGTTGAGCAAGTACCACACAGTGGAGAAAGGAGAAACAAGAGGCAGGTGGCGTCAGGAAGACCAGTGTTACTTGTGGAGAGCTAAAGGATTTCTATTCCCATGTAATGAACTATGAAGTCCATGTTCTGGCTCCTTGGTACAAAGAAGAGAATGTGGTGAACGACCAATTCCAGGCCTTTGCTGCTATAATGAAAATAGGCATCCGTATGGCTCTGCACCAGACTCAGTGAAAAACAATCCCCTTGCTGTAAGGTTGCACTTATATTTTCTTTGTTAGTATACAGGGCTTTCTTGTCATCTTCTGCAGAGTTCACCAACAGGCTCTTTGATCCAACAGTATCATATCAATTATTTAAGGTTTGTACATCACTTTTCAATTAACAGTTTCTTTGGCTCCAGAAAATATATACACACAATTTATAAGAGTATTCTTTAAATATTCCATGAGGAGCAGGTCACTATGAATTAAAAATAAGAATGCTAATAAAATATTGAATGCCTTTTTAAAGGGCAATGAAACATCAAGAAATTATAAATCTTTTAATTAAATGCTTCTTCAGTATATATTACCCAGGTGAAAATATGAAACATGGATAAAATTAAAGTCACAAAAGTATTACTTTATCTCATTTGTCAACTCAATAAAGTGAGGACACATCAATTTAGGTTATAGGAAGGGAATGTCCTGGACAAGAACTCAGGAGACTTGCACTCAGGTCATGAGTCTATCACTAGGTAGTTGTATGATCTCTTTGCCATAATTCAATTTACCAATCTGTAATATGGACTATGTAGAATTTGTCCACATTAAAAGTCAATCAATCTATTTTCACAGTACTCAGCAGTACTCATACTTGTCTTTTTTTGGTGGTAATAAACATGTAACATAGATTTATCATCTAACAATTTTAAGTACATTTCATAGTCTATCTACATGCACATGGTTGTAAATCAGATCTCTAGAACTTTTTCATCTTGCATAAGTGAAACTCAATACTCACTGAACAGCAACTTTCCATTTGCCCTCATCCTAGCTCTTGACTTTCAGTTTAGTGAGCCTGACTAGATAGTGAAATCATACAGTATCTGCCCTTCTGTGACTGGCTTATTTCACAAGGTTTATCCATGTTGTCACGTATGGAAGGATTTCTTTTTTATGGCTGAATAATATTCCAGTGTATGCGCACATACATTTTTCTTTATTCAACTGCCAATGGACATTTCAGTTCTCTCCCCTTCTTGGTCATTATGAATAATGGTACAGGGAACATGATAGTGCAAGGATCTCAGAGGTTCTGACTTCAACTTTTTGGGTAAATACCAAGAAGTAATCCCATATGGTAGTTATATTTTTAATTTCTTGGGGAACTGTCATTATTGTTTTCCAAAGTAGGTGTACCACTTCACATTTCCACCAGGAAACAAGAGTCCCCATTTCTCCAAACTCTTGCCAATACTTGTTACTTTCTGTGTTTCTGATTTTTATATTTATGTATTTAAGTCATTAACCCTTCATCAGATATATAATTTTCAAATATTTTCTCCTCTTCTGCAGTTTGCCTTTGCATTTTGTTGATTGTTTCCTTTGCTGTACAGAAGCTTTTTAGTTTAATGTAGTGCCATTTGTTTATTTTTGCTTTTGTTGTGCTTTCTCGTATCATTAAAAAAAAAAATCACTGCCAGGAGCAATGTCAAGGAGCTTTACTCTTATGTTTCTTCTAGGAGCTTTATGGGTTCAGGTTTTACATTTAAGTTGTAAGTCCACTTGCAGTTAATTTTTGTGTTTGGTGTTAGACAGAGTCCAACTTCATTATTTTGCACGTGGATAGCCACCATTTCCCAATAGCGTTTACTGAAGATTATCCAACAGTATTTATTAAAGAGACCACTTTTTCCTTTTCATATTTTTTATGTCTTGTCAAATCTTAGTTGGCTGTATATTTGTAGGTTTACTTCCAAGCTCTCTATTCTGTTCTATTGGTCTATGTGTCTGTTTTTATGACAGTTTGTTCTAATCTTTAATTATTTCCTTTTTCTGCTAACTCTGGGCTTAGTTTTTCTTTCTCTAGTTTCTTGAGGTATAAAGTTAAATTGATTGAGATCTTTCTTCCTTTTTAATTCAGGTATTTATTGCTATGAACTTCCCTCTCAGCACTGCTTCTACAGCACTCCATAAGTTTTTGTATGCCATATTTTAATTTGTCTTAAAGATGCTATTTAGTTTCTCTTTTAATTTCTTCTTTCATCCACTGTTTTTTCATCAAGTTGTTTAATTTCCATATATTTGTGAATTTTCCAGTTTTCCTTGTGCTATTAATTTCTATTTTCATTCCACTGTGGTCAGAAAATACACCTGTCATCTTAAATTTGTTTACTTGTTTTGTGACCTAATGTGTGATCCATCCTGACGAATGTTCCATGTGTGCTTGAGAAAATGTGTATTCTGCTGGTGGGTGGGATATTTTATATATGTGTATTAGGTCCATGCAGCCTACAACACTGTTCAAATCCTCTGTTTACTTAATGGTTTGCTTTCTAGATGTTTACGCATTATTGAAAGTGGGGTATTGAAATCTACTTTAACTGAGCTATTGTCATCTTCTTCCTTCAGTTCCTCAATACTTGCTTCTTATATTTGAGTGCTCTGATGGGTGCATGTGTATTTACAATCGTTATACCTTCCTTAAAAATTGACCTTTTATTACTATATAATGTCCTTCTTTATCTCTTCTGAGAGTTTTTGACTTTTAAGTCTATTTTGTCTGATATAGGGATGGCTACTCTGTTCTCTTGTCGTTACCATTTGCATGAATTATCGTTTTCAATTCTTTCACTTTCAGCTTACGTGTGTCCTTAAATTTAAAGTAAGTCTGTTGTTGACAAAAGATAGTCAGATCTTGTGTTTTTATCCATTCAGCCAGTGTGTGCCTTTTTATTGGAGAGTAAACCACTTACATGGAAAGTAATTACTAATAGAGAAGGAATACCTATTGCCATTTTGTTAATTATTTTATGTCTTATACAGTTATTTCGCCCCTCATTCCTCTTCTGCCATCTTCCTTTGTAGTAACATGCTTTGATTCCTTTCTCATCTTCTTCTGATTATCTTCTATAGGTATTTTTCCTTGTGGTTGCCATTTATAATAATCTATTTCAACCTGATAACTTAATATCAATCACATACAAATATGCTATACTTTTACTTCTCTCCCCTCAATATATTATGTTATTCATGTCACAAAGTACATATTTTAAATCATGTATTCATTAACATACTTTTACACTTATGGCTATTTTAACAGCTTGGTCTTTTAATTCCTGTGTCAGGATTAACACTGATTTAACCCCCCATCACAGTATTACTTCCCTGGTGGCTCAGATGGTAAAGCGTCTGCCTACAATGCAGGAGATCCAGGTTCATTCCCTGGGTTGGGAAGATCTCCTGGAGAAGGAAATGGCGACCCACTCCAGTACTCTTGCCTGGAAAATCCCATGGACGGAAGAGCCTGGTGGGCTACAGTCCATGGGGTCACAAAGAGTCGGACACGACTGAGCAACTTCACTTTCCCTTCACTTTAGAGTATTACAGCCCCCAGTATTTGTCTTTATGTTTACATTTATCAGTGAGCTTTATACTATCACATGCTTCCATGCTGCTCTTTAGTGTCTTTTTTTTTTTTCCTCCTACTTTAAGGGCTCCTTTGAGAATTTCTTATCAAGTAGGTCTAGTAGTGGTGATGAATTTCCTTAGCTTTTGTTTATCTGGGAAAGTTTTTATTTCTCTTTCATTTTTTGAAGGATAGTTTTGCTGGATGTAGTGTTCTTGGTTGGCATTTTTTTTTCTTTTATCATTTTGATTATAACATCCCACTCCTGGACTGTAGGTCTTCTGGTGTGAAATACACTGATTGTTTTATGAGAGTTCTTTTGCATGTGACAAGCTGATTTCCTTTTGCTGCATACAAAATTCTATCTTTGACTTCTGATAATTGATTATAATGTGTCTATGTGAGATTTCTTGGGTTCACCAAAGTTAGGACCTGTTGGACTTGTTGAAATTGGATTCCCTTTCCTTCACCAGATTGGGAAATTTTAGGTCATTATTTATTTAAATAAGTTTTCTGCCCCATTGTCTCTTTGTCTCTCTTTCCTTTTGTGACCACCATAATATACATATTGTTCTACTTCACAGTACAGCCTAAGTCCCTCAGGCTTTTTTTCATTCCTTTTTATTTTTATTCTTGATTGGATAATTTCAAATTACCTATCTTTTAGTTCAATGATTCTTTCTTCTGTTTGATTAAGGCTGATCTTGAATTCCTCTAGTTTTTTCAGTTCAATAATTTATTCTTTAGCTCCAAAACTTCTATTTGGTTCTTTTTATATTTTCTATCTCTTTTTAATGTTCATTTTGTTCATATATCATTTTTCTGAGTTCACAGAATATCTCTAGAATAATTATTTTGAATATTTGTCACGTGATTCATATACCTGCTTCTTTAGGGTTGGTTGAAGATTTATCTTGTTCTTTGTAGGGGCCATGCTTCCCTTTTTCTTTGTGTGTCTTGTAACTCTGTGTTGGAATCTGCACATTTGAAAAAATAGGTATCACTTTTAGACTGTACATAGCGGCTTTGTAAAGGGGGAAGACACCAATTTCCTTGACTAGGGAGTCAGAGGTTCCATGAAGCAGTTTTATAGGGGACAGGACTTCTCTGGGCCTGCATGTGCAATTTCTTAATTAGAAGGCCTGGCTGGCTTCTTTCTCAAGAGATCGTAATCTCTTGCTCCCTCTGGTGTCTGTCTGTAGCACTGCAGGTTCTCTGATTCTCAGCAGCAAGCTGCCCTGCTTTCTGCTGTTCTCAAGGGCTGCCAGGCATTCAAAGTATGCCAGCTTCCTGGCAGTGCCATGAGTCAGGTGAGGCAGATACAAGTCCCTTGGGCAGCCCTCCAAAAAGCCAGAATGCTGGACTCACACTCAACTCCTGTCCCTTTAAAGCAGAGAACCATGAGCTGGGGTATCATCTTCCAATGCCAAGCTGTGCCAACTCGAGAGAGGAGAGATTGTGAGTAAAGCAAAATAGTTTTTCTTACTCACATCAGTGTGGTTGTTCCTGGCCTTGAGATCACCTTGTGTATTGTAATATCTAAACTGTTTTCTGGAGTTCTCATAATGGTATTTTTTTAATTAATTTATTTTTTATTGAAGGATAATTGCTTTACAGAATTTTGTTGTTTTCTGTCAAACCTCAACATGAATCAGTCATAGGTATACATATATCCACTCCCTTTTGAACCTCCCTCCCATATCCCTCCCCATCCCATCCCTCTAGGTTGATACAGAGCCTGTATTTGAGTTTCCTGAGCCATACAGCAAATTCCTGTTGGCTATCTATTTCACATATGGTAATGTAAGTTTCCATACTACTCTTTCCATACATCTCACCCTCTCCTCCCCTCTCCCCATGTCCATAAGTCTATTCTCTATGTCTGTTTCTCCATTGCTGCCCTGTCAGTACCATTTTTCTAGATTCCATATATATATATATATATATATATATATATATACACATTAGAATGTGATATTTATCTTTCTCTTTCTGACTTACTTCACTCTGTATAATAGGTTCCAGGTTTATTTACCTCATTAGAACTGACTCAAATGCGTTCCTCTTTGTGGCTGAGTAATATTCCATTGTGTGTATGTACCACAACTTTTTTATCCATTCATCTGTTGATGGACATCTAGGTTGCTTCCATGTTCTAGCTATTGTAAATAGTGCTGCAATGAACAATGGGATACGTGTCTTTTTCAATTTTGGTTTCCTCAGGGCATATGCCTAGGAGTGTGATTGCTGGGTCATATGGTGGTTTTATTCCTAGTTTCTTAAGGAATCTCTATACTGTCTTCCATAGTGGCTGATTCAGTTTACATTCCCAGCAACAGTGGAAGAGTGGTCCCTTTTCTCCACACACTCTCCAGCATTTATTGTTTGTAGACTTTTTGATGATGGTCATTCTCACTGGTGTGAGGTGATATCTCGTTGCAGTTTTGATTTGCATTTCTCTAATAATGAGTGATGTTGAGCATCTTTTCATGTGTTTTTTAGCCATCTGTATGTCTTCTTTGGAGAAATGTCTGTTTAGGTCTTTTTCCCACTTTTTGATTGGGTTGTTTGCTTTTCTGGTATTGAATTGCATTGAATTGCAATATTTTGGAAATTAATCCTTTGTCAGTTGTTTCCTTTGCTATTATTTTCTCCAATTCTGAGGGTTGTCTTTTCACCTTGCTTTTGGTTTCCTTTGCTGTGCAAAAGCTTTTAAGTTTAATCAGGTCCCAGTTGTTTATTTTGTTTTTATTTCCTTTACTCTAGGAGGTGGGTCATAGAGGATCTTGCTTTGATTTATATCATCGAGTTCATAACGGTATTTTGGTTTGTATATAGTTGCTAAGTGTTTCTTTGGGAATGAGAACTGGGACTATCTAATTTGCCAGTTTGCTCTTTTTCACTGGTCTTTTTATTGCCTTCTAATGTTCATGTGTAGTCTCCTCAAGGAGACATTTTGAAGGTAGAGGCCTACTTTCCTCTGCAGTGTAATGATTCAGGCACAGAGAAGATTCTTAACACTCAGTTATTGAAATCTGCTTTAACATAGTTTAAAGTTTTCATACTTTTTGAAGATAATGCCTATCTAAATGTACTGTATTTATAGGGCTCCAAATAAATTCCTCAAGACCTTATCCTAAAAATCCTACTTTGAATCTACACTGCAAGAAAAAACACATACTTTTTCAGTGCCACCCATGCTAATTTGGCTTTTGTAAAAATCATAATCCAGAATTGTAGAATTTCTACCCTTCAAGGCATAGGCAAATCCAAATTCTCCCTGAAAATCTCCAATATTCCAAGTTAGAACTCATTCACTCATTCATCAAATATTTAGCAGGCATTTCCTTATGTGCCAGGTACTTTTCTAGGCTGTATGCACTACTCTGTAGCTCTGATTATGTTACAGAACTTCTCACAGCTTTTCTTTAATATTAATGTATGCAAGTTGCTCATTCTTCAACCGTGGGCTTCTAGAATGAAGGAACTGTGTCCAATTCACCTCTGTAATCCTGGCATCTGGACAATGCTTCGCACATAATTGAGATGCAATACAAGAATGCTAAAACAAACTCCAAACAGCTAGATTAGGGGAGAAAAGCCTCCTAAACCATCTCAGTTTTCTGAAGAAAGGCTGACCTGCCCTATAATCAGTTGTCATATAAATTCTATCAGATCTTAATTAATTAACTTCTTTTATGCTTCTTTATAATCCTTCTGGAAAATGTGTGATGACAGTTTCCTACCCTTTGCTGAAAGGGTACTTACAAGTTAGTGATCCATATTTCAGTTACACGTACATCAAAACAAGGTAGCAATAAAAATGTAAATTCACAAGTGATTTCCAGAAATGTAAAAATAACCACCACCACCTCTACCTCTCCAACTTAGAAAATATACCCACCTCTTTCAATTATCACAAACTCCATCACAGCAGTATTAGAATTGACAGAGAATAAAAAGCCAAAAAGAACAGTAAAGACCAGGAAGTGCCACGTTTAAGGGAAGGAGGGATAAAATGTGTTTGACAAACTAATGTCCCAGGATTCAAGTTCTAAACTGAACAAAATAAACATAGAATGTGGTGAAATTCATTGGTTGGGAGATTAAAAGCTTTCCGAGTGTTAAGAAATCTTGAGGTCACAAGAAAGGGAATATTATTCAAAGGAAACTGGGGCTTTCAAAGTAGAGGGAAAGGATCAAGCTACTTACAAGCTCCTGGCACATGGTAGGCACTTAATAAATGAAAGCTATTATGAGGAGCTAAGGTCTAGCTTTGTGATGTCCCGGGCAGAGGCTACCAACCTCCTTTCTCTGTGCTTCACCATACTCTATACAGGCTGACATCACACCATTTTTATGTGCAATCTACATATCTGTTCCTACTGCAAAGCAGGAATTTCCTGGATGGTCAGGATCATACCCTACACTTCTCTGCAACTGGAAATAGTAGGCACTTATAATTATTAAGTGAGAGAATAAACAAACTACCTTATATGATAAGAACAGGTTTTGATCAGAAAAGAATGAAGAGCTAGGATGGAAGATCTTGTCTGTAAGTCTTCTTGCTCATTCCTTCACACTTCAAGCACCATTCCCTTTTGTTACTTGTTCTGTTCAAAGTACATTTATGTATCTTCTTCCATTACCAATATAGAACAGGTTTCACACAGTAAATTCTTTCAGATAATGCGGCATGGAATAGTTGGAGAGCATGGGTTTTGTTTTTTTTTTTCCACTTCTTATTTTGAAATAATTTAAAATTGGTAATGGAACCATAGAAATTATATACTTTGAACAGGGTAAAGTAACAGAAGAGAATGGCTTTGAAATGTGAAAGAATAAGCAAGAAGACTTAAAAACGGGATATGCTGCAAAAATAGTCGAGTTCCCTTCATCTGTATCCCTACTGCTAACATTTTGAAAAACCACGGTATAATTACCGAAAGCAAGAAATCAGCATTGAGCCAATAAAATTAACTATTCTACAGACCTTATTTGAAGTTCCAGGTTTTCTCACGAACATCCTTTTTCTAATCTAGGATCCCACGTTACATTTCATTGTCAGATCTCCTTAGATTCCTCCAATCTGTGACAGTTCTTCAACTTTTCTATGTCTTTCATGACACTGACACTTTTGAAAAATGAGTCAATTTTTGTGCAGAATGTCCCTCGATTGGGGTTTGACAGACCTGGCTTGGGCTCTTGACTCCATGACTATCCATGTAGCCTTGGGCAAGTCAACCTTTCTCAGACTCAAGTTTCTTCACCTGTAAAGCAGTATACTAACACTGACTTCATTTAAAAAATGAAATGAGGCAATATTTATTAAAATGCCTGGGACATAAGGTCATACAACAAATGCTAAGTCTTTCTCCTTGTCCCTGGCTTTGAAATATTTCTGATAGAAATTTTTGCTAAAATCCATTACCTGTATTTCAATGCCTTATTTTATAGATAAACCATATATAACTTAGCCCTCAAGTGATGACTCAGTGTCATCTATAAACAACCCTATTGCACTGTATTGTTCTAGGTCTGTGTTTTTGTCCTTTCTCACTGCTGTCCCTTCTCTTTGTCATGAGAAGAGCAGGTAAGAGCCTCATCATTTCCTTTCTGATTTTCAGCTTAAAACATATGGGAATCCATTTGTTTACTTATATATTCATCAACAATGTGCTGAAGCTACTGTGTGAGGCCCTGTTTTAGGATCTTGGAGAAAGTGATGAATCACCTCCTGTCCTCATTGATTTTATGGCTAGTTGGGGAAATGGACAAGTAAGCAGTTAATTACATTCAATGTGATTAATCCTATGAATGACCTAATGTACAGGAGCATATAAGAAGAACACCTAACCTGGACTTGGGGAGAGGGTCAGGTTGGGGAAGGTTTCATGAAGAAAGTGCCATTATGTCTTAGTAAAGGTCTCAGGATGTAGAAATTAACCAGATGGAGAAGGAAAGAGAGCAAAAGGCTCACAGTTTAGGGAAAAGCTATTAGAACTACGTGCTGAGTAAAATAAATCGGTTCTGAAAAATAAATCTCCTGTGTTATAAACTTGCAGCTTGAGAGTGCTTTTGTGCCAATACCTCAGGGGCTCAGAAACTTCACCAGGAAACTTCTGGTCCCAGGGCTGTGTTCTGGAGGCTGCAGTTGACAGACCTAAAACTTTGGATATTATCCTGAGCTTACCTCTTTCAACATCTGTGGACTGAAGGAAAATTTAAGGCTACAATTGGCTGCTTGCTCCTATTTCAAAAGTATAACAGGTTTGCCCCTTTGTGACAGAGGAGTTTCTTGCTTCAAAAAATACATCAAGAGCCTTCAACAAGTCCGTCTTAAATTGACCTTTTTAAAAAAAATCCAATTTCTTTAATATCTTCTCCCACCATTCACCCTCCTCATCACTGAGGCATTACTTCCCTTTCTTTATGTTTCTTACCAAGTTAAACATAAACTGACCCTTTAAACTGAGCTGGCAAGAGAGGTTATGAGACTTTCTTCCCTTGTACAGCACTAGTTTCTATGACCTCAGAGATACGGCTTTGAGCCTAACTCATCCCAAAGTCCCAGTCTAACCGTGGCAATCTGCGATCTCGGCAAGCGCTACAAGTACATTATCCATCAAATACTGGGACTTAGGAGAATGCATTATAAGATTTTCAAATGAAGAGGTTTTTCTGCCAGTTCCTATTTTACTCTCCCAATCATCTTCACTTTTTTTTCAATCTGGAGAATAAATAAGATGGCTTCTTTTAGTTTTCTCCATAGGGGATATTTTTCAAATCTTAACTGCTTCTAATTCAAAGCAATAATATTACATACCGTCAACTGATGTATGAGGAGGTCCATTAAGAAGGTAATCTTGTTACTAAACAGAACATCAGTGCAGTTTTCTGAACAGTTATTGCAGGTGAGGTTGTAAACATTGATTGCATTGCAAAGAGACCTAACACAAGGAGAAAAACACCATTTATAAAACTTGTGCAGTTCTTCTCTAAACAATGTGAAATACACAAAATGAATGGTATAAAAGCAGCAGGCATGGGATAGAAATCACTCTTAAAAAACCAACCCAAATATTACTAGGTGCAAGGTCCATCAGCTAGATATAAAAGCTTTTAATTTTTATCCACAGCCTAGTGTTCATTAGAAACGAATTCTTGCCTCTTATTAATGCAGCAGCAGGCAATGGAAATGTACTTACCCGTCTACTGACAATGTCCTAATAATCTAAGATTAGATGTTACCCAGGAATTTTGGGATCTAGAATTTTTGAATAGTATCTGGAAAAAAGAGTGTGCCAAACCTCCTGTTGCCAGGTCTCCTGGTTGACAAGGGCAGATGATGGAGGAAAGGAGAACACACAAAGAGAAACTACAGGTTTTCCCTTGTGAGACAAGAACTGCAGAGGTCTGGGGAGTGAGCCCCACACCTGCTCAGAGATTGTATGGACAGACCCAGAGTGCCTCAGCAGGGGAGGACCTACAGAGTGAACAGTCTCGGGTCAAACCCATCAAAGAGATGTGTTTTTTTTTTTCTTTTCCCTTGGGATTAAAAAATTATATCCCATTTTTCAGAGATACTTTTGGAGCAACAAATTCAATGGGCATTCTTGTGAGTGCTTTGAAAACTGTAATTAACCTGCACTGCCTGAGTGATCAATGTTGATTCTGGCCTCACTAAATCCCCTGCTTAAGTCCTATGTACAAATATTTTGATTTAGTCCCTTACAAGCAATCCTCTAAAACAATAATTCTTTAAGTGTGAACCATAGAGCAGTAGCATCAATATCACCTGGAAACTTGCAGAAATGCAAATTCTCAGACTTCACCCCAGATCTACTAAACACTAGAAACTTTGGGGGTGAGGTTCAGCAATTTGTGTTTTAATGAATTTCACTTTTTTTTAAACAAAATTCCAGACCACTGCTCTGGAATAGGGGCTCTAGAGTTTGACAGAGCACTAGCATCACCTGTATATCTTTAAAGATAACAGACTTGCCTGAATTCCTCCCCTGGAGATGCTGGTGGGAATGGGAGGGCTCTAGACATTCTCCATGCTTCAAAAGCTCTATGAGCAATTCTGATGTACAGGCAGAGTTGAGAAGCATGGGTCTAAGAATCAACATGTAAGTATTCATTTGTTCAACAAATATGTAATTCCCTATGATTTTCCAGGCATTGTGCTAGGTAGACAAGACAGACAAGCTCTCTGTTCTCATGGAGCTGATGCTCTAGTGGGAGAAAGATGGTAAAGACAGCCCCTGTTGTAATCATCTGTTTGTCTGATATAGTGGTACTTGCTTCAACATAATTGATAGGTTCCTGAAACTTGAGCATTAGAGTATGTTGGTTAAGAGGAGAGATACTGGAATAAGATACTAGGTTAGAAACCCCGTTCTGTCATTTGAGGTTTTAGCAAGTTACTCATTTATATCTTAGCATCCAATTTCTTATCTGTAAGACTGAGATAATAATACCTAAGCTTCACATGGTCATCATCAGAATTAAATGAAATAATAGATGCAAAGTACTTAGGATGGTGTCTGGCACGTGGTTAAATAATTCATAATGATAGGTTCATTAGAGTTATTAATCTTATTATTCTTGTTATGAATAAGTCACAATTAAAACAGTTAAAAATCAAATCAAATTAAAGCATGCTATGAAAGCTGTAATTTCCAGAATAATAAAGCACCATGCTTCATAAATTTTTACATGGTATACTGGCATGAACAATGAGAGGACTCTAAGTTGAAGGGAGCAGGAGGAGGCTCAGCTCCAGCCTGACTTAACCCCGAGGACTGTACAGGAAATCTTGGCTTATGTGTAACTCATTTACGACACATCGGTTGGAGGTTCTACCTAACAAACCCACCACAAGTGCAATTCAGCACTATTTCATTTAGTAGCTAACACATTTAGATTTGGCAAGAGTGCTTTTCTTTTCAGGTAAAAAAAATAACATGTAATTGTGATTATAAAAATAATTTTAAAGATAATTGTAATAACTGTGAGAAGGAGAGCACAAATAAACAGTAAAAAACTATGAAGAGGTGATTTGGTACTTGTACTTCCAGTCTTCTCGTCTCAGAAATATTCACTTAGTTAATATGTGTAAAATGAATATTTCTCCATGACATTTAATATTCTTCCATAACACCGGTCTTCAATTTTTTTTACAAAAGCAGCTTTCTTACTTTCTTACTCAGAAGCTTAAAAGCTAACAAAATCTTTTTCAGAAGCTTAAACCAAAGAACAGATAAAATCAGAGTTGCTCTGACTGAAGTAGAAGTAGACCCAGAGACCTACTCTGTTCTCCTCTCAAAGGGCCTTGAAATACTCCTCAGACACCTGGGGGTGTGTTCCCTTGGAGTACAGTAAACACTCCTGTGCTTTAACACTAATACGGTTAACTTGGTAACTTTCTGACTAGGAGTGATGACCTTAGTACAACACACACCAAGAAGTATGGTGCAAAGTGCCTCCCCCTTACTTATGTCCTTCAGCCCCTCAGTTCCCTACCTTAGAAATCACCACGGTTACTAGAGCACATATCCTTCCAGGAGACTGTGCATATGCAAGAGTTCCCCTACACAAATGGTATTACACAAGGTTTGGAGGGTGAAGTGAGCCAAGGCCATCTTTTGCTGTTGGCTGTCATCAAGCAAGGTTTGGAAATGTGAGGCTTCCCTGCAGTAGACTCAGGTTCCCCTTTCCAGATTCTGTGTCTCAAGAACCAGTGGGGTAACTTGTACTATTTGATTTCCTAATCTCTGATCTGCAGCTTCCAATACCCATTGTGGTTTCCTGAGTGTGGGAGAAAGTTGTGTGTGGCATTAGCTTCTTCCTTTCTTCCTTTTTTGGCTTCAGAGGGAGCAGTGCCCCCAGTGGATACGTTTGGTATTGTTCTGGAGTCAATAAAGAGGCCTGCAACCTTTTCCAACAGATTTGTAAGCATCCAATTTCTTATTTGAAATTCCTTTTCTGATTAAACTGCTTAAACTAAGAAGTACTGTAGCTTTTAAAAGAAGGAACAGGATCATCCAATGTATGTAAAATTTTACATCAATCAATTCCTTACTATTGTATCCAATTTTCAACATAATGAAGCAACACTGTTTTAATATTCAGAGTTCTTAGTTATAAGCCAGGGGAAGAAAGCTCTGGTTGATTTAAACAGGAAGGAAATTAACTGACAAGCTTTGGGTATATCATAGGATTTAGAAAACACAGGCATCAAAGTTATACTGCATGGACCAATGTCCAAATCACACACCAGGAACCTGATCCGCTAAAACAAAACAAAACAAAACAAAAAACTCCGGGCACCATATGTCACAGCTTGAACTCACACTATGACCTTGGACAACAGATGCAGCTGCCTGCAATTGTCAAAGGAATAGAGTTTGGGATGTCCTTGCTTCTTTATTAGCCTCAGAGTAAAAGTCTGGAGTGGCTATGCTGGGTTGTGAAGCCTAGGTCACAAGTTTATATCCTAGACACAAAGAGTACTGGGAAGCGGACACCTGGTATGCTCACGCACTACGGAAGGAGGGCCACACTGTGTGCCTGGGAACTCCATAAAGACAGGAGGTGCTCAACTGCACAGCCCACGTTCACAACAGCTGTACTGAACAAATCCTTCTGCCTCCTGAGAATAAATTTTCAGTAATGACAATTTGGTTCAAAGGATATGAAGATTTACTTTAAGATTTTTGATAGACATTGCAAAATTCAAACTGCCCTCCAGAAAAAAATGTATTTTAAATCAATTTATACTCCCAGAAAAAGTTCATCCATGTCTTCACTAACATCAGACACTTCCATTTTTAAAATCTGTTACTGATCTGACAGCTAAAAATGTTAAAGGTTGCATTTCTTTAATTGCTAGTGTGATTAAGAACTTTTCACTTCATGTGCTTATTGGCAATGTGTATTTATATTTTCTTTAATTATCACTGTGAACCTTTTACCCATTTTTCTATGGGGGGTTGTCTTTTTCTTATTGATTTATAAGGCACTTTACCAATAACAAAGGTATTAACCTTTTTATTTGTTTATTGGCTGTAACAGGTCTTCGTTACAGTATGCGGGATCTTTGTGGTGGTGCAGACTCTCAAGTTGTGGTGTGTGGACTCTGAAGAGTGTGGGGTCAGTAAAGGCTACACTCGGGCTTAGTATTTGCAGTGTGCTGGCATGGCATGTGAGGTCTTAATTCCCGACGAGAGACTGAACCCATGTCCCCTGCATTGCAAGGCAGATTCTTAACCGCTGGACCACCAGGGAAGTCCTAATATGAACCTTTTATCATCATATACAGCAAATAAATTTTCCTGTCTGTTGCTTATCTAAATTTTTTGCTTTTTGTCATAAAGAATGGTTTCACTTTTATTTGATAAAATCTGTCAAAATTTCCCTTTAGTATATCTGGATACTTGTGTCAGACTTAGAAGAATCTTTCTACTTCAGCATTACAAAAATATTCTTTTAAATTTACTTCTGGTAAATTTAAATTTAAATACTTCTGGTATTTTCATAGATTTTACATTTAAATACAAGATATGAAATTGATTGTGGGGTAAGGTATGACATAAGTAGCCATTTACACTTATCTTTTTTTTTTTTAATTAAAAAAAAATTTTTTTTTACTTTACAATATTGTACTGATTTTGCCATACATCAACATGAATCCGCCACGGGTGTACACATGTTCCCAATCCTGAACCCCCCTCCCACCTCCTTCCCCATACCATCCCTCTGGGTCATCCCAGTATCCTCTATTTAAAAATTTTTATTGAAGATTTTTCTCTTTGTCTTAATGATTTATAAGGATTCTCTCATTATATGTCTATAACAAAGGGTTAATACATGTTGTTAATATTTTTTTCAGTTTATTTACTGCCAATAATTTTGCTCATTATTTTTAAGGCATTTTTAATATACTGAAGCTAAACAATTTTATGTAGTCAAACAATTCTTTGTGATTTATTTTCTCTTCCTGTCCCTTTTTCCTTTAAAAAGTTATCCTTTACCATGGGATGAGGTAACTACAGGTTTGTATCTAGCCATTTGCATTTATTTAATCATCACTGTGTGTGATAATGTTATGGTTTTATAATTTACTATCAAATCATTTAAAATTTATTTTGATGTGTGGCATGAAGCAGAAGCCTAAATTCCCTCCCCCACCCAAGAAATTCTTGAATAATTCACCTTCTCTCTACTGGTTTGAAATGCCACCTTTACTATGACTATATACACAGGATGTGTTTCCCGGTTTTCTAGTCTAGTTGATAATTTATGTAAGTTCTGTAATATATAAAGCCAATAGCACACTGCTTTATGCATTGCAGCTGTACAGTGGGACTAATATATACAACTGTAGATCTCTCAAAGTTTCAAAAATGAGGGTACTATATTTAGAATGACATGTGGAATTTATAGTTCTATTATTGTATCCTCTTTTCCCTTTGATTTTGATCTATATTTTTATAGTCTTGATTTCTTATCTCTCTTTTTTCTTAGTCAATGAAAACCCCACAATTTATCTAAACTCTTTTGTGGAATATCCCAGGGCATAAGTAAATCTACACACAGAAAAGCAAACAGCACAGGGTGTGGGATTATTGTCCTAACGCCCTCTGTGCTTTACATTAAAGACACTGCATTTACTAGTAAAGTGCGGAATGTTACATCTATATAGTCTTATGCTTACAAAACTTTCCCAAGAAAACTTCCACAAAGAAACTGGTTTCTGATGAGAAAAATGGGCGGGGGGAGTATAAAAAATCCCAGGGGTCAGGAAAAACTTGTCCACTCAGTAGAACTTGTTTGAAAGACAACCTCTATTTGAAGAGCACCTGTCTTAGAACTATCACTTCTTTGAACCCAGCTTGGGTGGTCTGCCCAAGCAGCTTTCCTTGTAATTTAAAACCCAAATGACTGGAAGCACTTTTTAACATCAAACAGAAAGCCCCAGATTTTAAAAGTATCTTCTGAGAAGACAGTAAAATCTTACTGTCCATTCCGTCAAAAGTACACTGTGGTTGGGGGTGGAGATAAAGGCTTTCTGACCCAGATAATCATGAATACATGAGTGAATCTTGTATCAGTAGGTCTTCTCACTAAAAATGTTTTCTCTGAAAAACAGAGGACAGAAAAGGCATCACGAAGGTGGGTTTGTTTTTTTTTAATCCAAGAAGAACATAATTTGAATACAAGTATAGTATACCTCAGACATTAAGATTAGTATCTAAGATGTTATGAAATAGTTAAATAGAAAAGCCCTAGAGAGCTGCAGCCGAAGAGAACTTGATAATATCACTTAGGAAGTACGTAAGTTTATAACCTTACGCGGTTCATACTGACTAAGGCTTTTCAGAAAACATGGTTCACAAATCCATTATCTGATACCAGTGTCAAGAAAGCAGACATTTAAAAACAACTGCCATTGGCAGTTTAAAACCGGAACACTTATAAATTATAATTTACCAAATGCCTTTGGTTTGCATTAAGCATTTATTCATAATAGATGGCATATCACTTATATACATGGAGGTGAGCGAAGGCTTTATGTTCCTGTGGAGCAAAATCCTGTGCCAAGTAACGGAGTCACAACAATACAGCTGCAAAGAGAAACCGGGAATTTTTGTAAATTATTGCTTCAGCCTTCATGGAAGGAAAGAATGGGCTTGATGTGAATAAGTGTAGGAAAGGACAGAATATTACAAATCACAGAGGATGGTTAGCAAATGATACTGTTTAAGGAAAGATTATCTGGACTGAACCAGAACACACAGACCTGGAGTAATACCAGTTTCCTAGGGAGGGGTGAAATGAATATTAAAACTAGAGCTCCCAAACATATTATAATTTACCAAGTACATTTTGTTTGCATTAAGCATCTAATAAATGGTATATAGTTTATGTTCATCATTTTCAAATTATGCTTTGTCATTATAAAGCTCCAAACTAAAACAACTTGTTTAGATACTATCAAAAAGAATTATCTGAAACTAGGGAGAGGCAACTGCAGCTAGAATTCTAACATGTTGCGAAGAGCTGACTCACTGGAAAAGACCCTGATGCTGGGAGGGATTGGGGGCACGAGGAGAAGGGGACAACAGAGGATGAGATGGCTGGATGGCATCACAGACTCGATGGACGTGAGTTTGGGTAAACTCCAGGAGTTGGTGATGGACAGGGAGGCCTGGTGTGCTGCGATTCATGGGGTCGCAAAGAGTTGGACATGACTGAGTGACTGAACTGAACTGAACTGCACCCACCAAGCAAGTGGCTGCTCACGCAATGGGGCCTGATGATGTAGGCCTGGCTCTGAAGGCCTGGCCCACGTGAAAGCTGCATGTGCCAGTTCTGAAGGCTAAAAACAGACTAGTGTCAAAGCACTGAAAACTCTATTATGCAACTACTCTTGAGTGACTTCTAGTTCAGGTCCTTGCCCGATTCATCCTTTGTGGAGTCCTCATAGCATGCAGCACAGAGCTGGCTGGGCACAGGGATGTCTACATGAAGGGACAACTGTCTTCCTTGTTTCAAGCAGAACGTACAAGAAATAACTGTGGAATATACCAATACATTATTAGCCACATTTTCTACTTTTAAACAATCATTAGAATGAAGAGGGGTGGGAGCCCCATCCCCCTAGCTAAAAGTGTCTCGTAATTTTGTACTGATATTTCAGGACTCAAAAGGATTTTTCCTTCAAACTCTTCTATACAACAGCTCTCTTTCCTCTCTTTGACACGGAGAATAACAAAATTCAAATACTGAACTAGTACAATTAGATAAGCAGGTCTTGGTTAATAAGAGAATGCCTTCTCCAGGCTCCCTTGGTGGCTCAGTGGTAGAGTCAGCCTGCCAATGCAGAAGACATGGGTTTGATTCCTGGTCCAGGAAGATGCCAACTGCTGTGGAACAACTAAGCCCGTGGGTCACAACTACTAAGCCCGTGCTCTAGAGCCCGGGAACAGCAACTACAGAAGCCTGCCCGCCCTAGAGCCTGTGCTTCGCGACAAGAGAAGGCCCTGATCTCTGCAACAAGAGAAAGCCTGCCAGCATGAGAGACCCAGCATCAAAAACTAAAATAAATAAAACTTTAAAAAAAGAAGAAGAAAATGTTTTTTTGGCAAGAAATCTGGGGACAGAAGAATGACGCAGAAAATTTAACAATAAACAGATGATTCAGTTTTAATATTTTTGTGACCACAGAGAAGGTGGATTTGTGACAGAATTTTGGGGTATTTTTGCAGTGGACATTTGAATCCGTGTGAGCTGCAGGTAAAGAGGAAAACTTTTCCCCACTGGCACCGTGATGATTAGCAGAAATTCATACAGCCTTCTCCACCTCTGACTCCCTCCTTTCTGACGCTAGAACACTTAGGGTGGGTATGGATAG
Organism: Bubalus kerabau; assembly: GCF_029407905.1. NCBI lineage: Eukaryota > Metazoa > Chordata > Mammalia > Artiodactyla > Bovidae > Bubalus > Bubalus kerabau. Next base: position 32,345,046 of record NC_073642.1, read on the forward strand.
CCGAGGAGCCAACATCCAGGAACTGGAGATAAAAGACAGCTCAAGACTGGGGTAGAGAAGGGACGCTAATAGTGCTGCCGACCAACCAATCTTTGATCCGCAGATGTAAATTATGTGCCTTCTACACCTTGGTTTGCATCAAAACTCAATGTAACAATTCCAAATGATTGCTACACTGCATATCATATTCTACAATGTAACATTTTAAAAACACTAAAATTAATTTTTTAATTCAGGGATTTTCCTAAGTATAATGATGCCTCAGAGCAGGAGAAAGAAATCTTCAACTAGATGAGTTATTTCAAAGGTTCTTGTTTAGCTGGTGAATTTGGTATAATTAGAATAAGCAGTTTAATTATTCCACAGAGACATACTCTAATTTTAAATGAGAAATCACATATATTTTAAGTACAACCTAATTAGACTTCCTGCGTTTCCTAAAATTAACCTCCCACTGAGATGGTGTTTTGTTGCAAAGATTACAATAATACATTTAAAAATTAGGATGAGCATAAAATTAAAACATTAATTTGAAGTCTAGCGTTAAACTCTGTCTTGTCTAATAAAAAGACAGTTATGATTAGCTAGTCTTTAGATATGTTCTTAAGTAGGATCTGGTTATATAATTTTAAAGTCACAATTAAACATGTCGGCTCTGGAAAAGACCCCAGGTGGCGTGCAGTGTTAAACAGCAGATTAAAGTCGACACAACTAATTTCTTTACTTTAATCTTATTAGTGGTATAACAGCTGTCAACTGTAACCATTTCTGTGCTGCCTTTTGAGACAAACAAAATGCCTCAATATGTCAAATGGAGAAGAGTATTTATCAATCACTATGGTAACCCACTCCAGTATTCTTGCTGGGAAAATCCCATGGACAGAGGAGCCTCATGGGCTACAGTCCATAGGGTCACAAAGAGTTGGACACGGCTGAGCACACAACACACACACACACACGGCTAATTAGCTTTCAAAATAGCTTTTTAAACTTTCATTATCTTGAGGAAAGTTACTTACTTTTAGTAAATCTTGATCTAAAAATAGCTATTTAGAATTACCAATAATCCTGCCTAGAAATAAGGAATTGTTTGTTAACAATGGATTGTATCCTAAACTTCACCCACACCAGCAAATAACATTTGATTAACACTTAATGAGAGGCTGTAATGTAGCAGACACATAAGGTGGTATGTGGTTTCCACCTCTATATCTGTATCTAGTATTGATGGGAAATAAGTCTTATGATGAATTTACTCTATATTTACCACCTGATTTAAATCATGAAAAGGGTATTGAAGGTAACACAGAGATGTTGTACTGCTTTTGTAGACTTCATTGCTAGATCTTCTCTGAATATTTTGTCTCATACATACAAATAGTTACAAGTGGTTTTGGTTCATCTTTCTGAACTTCTGTTAGATCATTCTTCTTGTCCCCCTTTGGCTCTTAACCAGACTGAAAACCTCTCTCTTGGGTGTTACCATGTAGGCAATAAGATAGAGAAGGAAGAATACCAGAATAGAATGCTCAGTCCTAGCTGCCGATGTGATAAGAGATGATAAATCATTCAGTGTTTTTAAGCCTTAGTTTCTTCATTTATATAATGTGATAAATTGATGAGCATGTGTCAAAGACTCTGTTAAATAAATGTAATATATTGATTAATATAAATAGCTTTATTACTCTTAATTATATTTCTGACAATGCCAAGTGTTTTGCAGGGACTCATTACAACTTCTTTGTAAAGGTTTTCTCTATCTCTCGCTCATCCTTCACCCACAATACTAAACAAAGTGCTAACCACATGGCAATAAAAGTATATATTAAATGAGTGAATTCCTCTTTGGGTAAAACAGCATAAGCAGTGAGGGCTTAAATTAACATGATAGAAAAATGAGACAATAATACAAAGATGAGGAATGAAAAATATATTAACTTTCTTCAAAATGTGAAAAAAAATAAGGAAGAAATAATATCTTTCACTTTTCCCTGAATCAGTCATTTTGTCCAATGCACTCGAACTTAATGATTTTTTATACTGTACTGACAGTGTCCTAATAATATCAAAATGTTCACACCTTGCAAAGTGTACCCTGTTATTTCAGGTCTCCATGTTCTTGCACATGCTGTGCTCTCTGCTGAGGAAGACTTGTTAATTTGACAAACTCTGAATCTATCTTTTAAAACCTATAGGAAAGACTCTGTCTTCCTCTGGCTGTTAATGATGCCATCCTTTCACTGTTTCTGCACTTGGCGCATTCTTGTACAGTTACACTTAGCAGCATATTACCTCTTCCCCTGTTTAGTTCACTTTTTAATGAATGAGCCTACTGATGGTTATGGACACAGTTTTATTTCCACAACTCTACTGCTCAGCACACAACCAATGGCACCAATCCCCCAGGTGCGTGTGGAAATGTGTAATAACACATTTGGTTGTCACAATGACTGGGGGCAGAGGTATTTAATGGGTCAAGGAATGTTACACAGCATGCGGTGTGCAGGGCACTGTGACCCAGTGCCATTAGTATCCCAGGCCAGAGTGTGACAATGCACAAAGCCCTTTCATATACGTTACATTTCACCTTCACAACCCTGCGAGACAGAAAGCTTTTCCCCATTCCCCAGATGAAAAATCCTACAGCACAATGAGGTCTTAAAGGCAGGTCTCACATCAAACACTGGCAAAGCTGGTATTTGAACTCTAATGCTCTGATTCTAAATCCCAGCTGAGTTTAATTCAGTAGTGCATTATAGTCCCTTGTCTCTAATTCTAAATACAGATCCTGGCTTGAGTCCTAGAACTAATCAAACGAGAAAGTGAATATGTTTATTGTTGTTCATTCGCTAAGTCGTGTCTGCCTCTTGGCAACTCCATGGACTGCAGCACACCAGGCTTCCTTGTCCTTCACCATCTTCTGGAACTTGCTCAAACTCATGTCCATTGAGTTGATGATGCCATCTAACCATCTCATTCTTGGCCGCCCTCTTCTCCTCTTGCCCTCAATCTTTCCCAGCATCAGGGTCTTTTCCAATGATTCACTCTTTGAATCCGGTGGCCAAAGTATTGGAGCTTCAGCTTCAGCATTCAGTTCAGTTCAGTTCAGTTGCTCAGTTGTGTCTGACCCTTTGAGACCCCGTGAATCGCAGCACACCAGACCTCCCTGTCCATCACCAACTCCCAGAGTTCACTCAGACTCACGTCCATCGAGTCAGTGATGCCATCCAGCCATCTCATCCTCTGTTATCCCCTTCTCCTCCTGCCCCCATCCCTCCCAGCATCACAGTCTCTTCCAATGAGTCAACTCTTCGCATAAGGTGGCCAAAGTACTGGAGTTTCAGCTTCAGCATCATTCCTTCCAAAGAAATCCCAGGGCTGATCTCCTTCAGAATGGACTGGTTGGATCTCCTTGCAGTCCAAGGGACTCTCAAGAGTCTTCTCCAACACCACAGGTCAAAAGCATCAATTCTTCGGTACTCAGCCTTCTTCACAGTCCAACTCTCACATCCATACATGACCACTGGAAAAACCATAGCCTTGACTAGATGGACCTTTGTTGGCAAAGGAATGTCTCTGCTTTTGAATATGCTATCTAGGTTGGTCATAACTTTTCTTCCAAGGAGTAAGCATCTTTTAATTTCATGGCCGCAGTCACCATCTGCAGTGATTTTGGAGACCAGAAAAATAAAGTCTGACACTGTTTCCACTGTTTCCCCATCTATTTCCCATGAAGTGATGGGACCGGATGCCATGATCTTCGTTTTCTGAATGTTGAGCTTTAAGCCAACTTTTTCACTCTCCTCTTTCACTTTCATCAAGAGGCTTTTGAGTTCCTCTTCACTTTCTGCCATAAGGGTGGTGTCATCTGCATATCTGAGGTGATTGATATTTCTCCCGGCAATCTTGATTCCAGCTTGTGCTTCTTCCAGCCCAGCGTTTCTCATGATGTACTCTGCATAGAAGGTAAATAAGCAGGGTGACAATATACAGCCTTGACGTACTCCTTTTCCTATTTGGAACCAGTCTGTTGTTCCATGTCCAGTTCTAACTGTTGCTTCCTGACCTGCATATAGGTTTCTCAAGAGGCAGGTCAGGTGCTCTGGTATTCCCATCTCTTTCAGAATTTTCCACAGTTTATTGTGATCCACACAGTCAAAGGCTTTGGCATAGTCAACAAAGCAGAGAGAGATGTTTTTCTAGAACTCTCTTGCTTTTTCAATGATCCAGCGGATGTTGGCAATTTGATCTCTGGTTCCTCTGCCTTTTCTAAAACCAGCTTGAACATCTGGAAGTTCACGGTTCACGTATTGCTAAAGCCTGACTTGGAGAATTTTGAGCATTACTTTGCTAGCGTGTGAGATGAGTGCAATTGTGTGGTAGTTAGAGCATTCTTTGGCATTGCCTTTCTTTGCATTAGTCCTTCCGATTAATATTCAAGGTTGATTTCCTTTAAGATTGACTGGTTTGACTTCCTGGATGTCCAAGGAGTTCTCAAGAATCTTCTCCAACATCACAGTCCAAAAGCATCAATTCTTCAGCACTCTGCCTTTTTTACAGTCCAACTCTCACATCCATACACGACTACTGGAAAAACCACAGCTTTGACTATATTGATCTTTGTCAGCAAAGTGAGGTCTCTACTTTTTACAGCACTGTCTTAAGTTTGTCATAGCTTTTCCTCCAAGCAGCAAGCATCTTTTAATTTCCTGTCTGCAGTTACCATCCATAGTGATTTCGGAGTCCAAAAAAATAAAATATGTCACTGTTTTCACTTTCCCCCCATCTATTTGCCATGAAGTGATGGAACCAGATGCCATGATATTTGCTTTTTGAATGCTGAATTTTAAGCCAGCTTTCTCACTCACCTCTTTCACCTTCATCAAGAGGCTCTTTTGTTCCTCTTCACTTTATGCCATTAGAGTAGTATCCTCTGCATATCTGAGGTTGTTGATACTTCTCCCAGCAATCTTGATTTCAGCTTGCAAGTCATTCAGCCCAGCTCTTCAAATGATGTACTTTGCATAGAAGTTAAATAAGCAGGGTGACAATACACAGCCTTGTCATACTCCTTTCCCTATTTGGAACCAGTCTGTTGTTCCATGTCCGGTTCTAACTGTTGCTTCTTGATCTGCATACAGGTTTCTCAGGAGACAGGTAAGGTAGTCTGGTATTCCCATCTCTTTAAGAATTTTCCACAGTTTGTAGTGATCTACACAGTCAAAGGTGTTAGCAGAGTCAATGAAGCAGAGGTAGATGGTTTTTTGGAATTCCCTTGCTTTTTCTATGAACCAATGGATGTTGGCAATTTGATCTCTGGTTCCTCTGCCTTTTCTAAATCCAGCTTGTACATCTGGAAGTTCTCAGTTCACGTACTGTTGATGCCTAGCTTGAATGAGTTTGAGCATTATCTTGCTAGCACATGAAATGAGCAAAAGTGTATGGTTGAACACAGAAGTAAATTTTAGCCTAAAATACATTATGTGTTAGACTGTGTATATATTTGCAAAATATGACATTGTAATCTTCATCCTATTTAGGTGTTTCTCAACAATCCATGTCTCAGAAAGTGACAAGACAAAAGAGGTTACAGAGTTAGCAAAGACACTTAGTTCACAATTCTGAAAGTGCTACAGACTGTTTTCAGCAAGACTGCTGTATTACACTGTCTAGAACCCCAGAGGACTTGGCCACAAATTCTACATCAATTGTTTAGGTCATTGACATTTTCCTTACAGAAATACACTGCTGATTTTATGAAGGAAATTAATAATAAAATAGGATTCACTTAACAGAAATTAGCTTTACAATCATTTCTGCTGGAATGCATAAATTTGAAAAATGGAGAGAGATTTTTATTTACATTAACTCATATTTCAATGCTGAGGAATATTTATATGAATTTTGATTTTCAGTAAGGCAACAACTTGATCTCTGAATCAATAGCTAGGCTTGATAAAAATGATTCCCTGGAGAAAGCATTAGTGTAAAGGAAAGAGCAAGAAAGTTAGAGCCTCAAATAAGTTGTTTGTAACGTCCCAGGAAGTGATCTAATAGTGATAGTCCAAGTTAAATATTTTAAGTAAACAGGTAACCAAAAATGTTCAACCAATGAACTATTACTTGAGAACTTTCTACATGGAAAGAAAATGCCTTAATGTAGAGTGGCTAAGAAAAAAAGTTTAAAATTGCAAACTTTATCAGAAAACATGAACCCGGAATGTACCAGTGTAATTCTGGTAATACAACCACCCCACCTAGAATGAAGTTTTGCATTTCTTATTGGGAAAGACAGAGGTAAGAACAGGATGAGGCAGGGCTCTGAAACTTGCATCAGGTGTATGACTATGTCATGCTTTGGGATAGATGTTTAGTAATATGGAGATACTGTGTGCTTTCCTTGAGAAGAATAAAACTGCAATTTCAAAAAAGCTTAGACTGAAATAAGTCAATGCTTTTCTTTCTTCTTTTGAGTATTATAATCATTTGTTTTTTTACAAATGTTTTATCTTTCGCCTAGCAGTTGAAACTGCACTTACTGAGTCTTAAAACAAAGTCAAATTACTCAGTTCTTAAAAATATGATAAAGCTTTATTTTGTAGTATAGGATTAACATTCTGAGCTGCATCAGGCTATCAGGATTTGAGTGGGGAGCTGGTGGCAGTAACTGCTCTTGCAATCTTCTCACCTTCTAAACATCTTAATCTCAACTTCAAAATAGGCTGCTGCTAAGTCGCTTCAGTAGTGTCCGACTCTATGCGACTCCATAGACGGCAGCCCATCAGGCTCCCCCATCCCCGGGATTTTCCAGGCAAGAACACTGGAATGGGTTGCTGTTTCCTTTTCCAATACATGAAACCAACTGGTTCTAATTTCAGAAGACAGCCAGTGAAATGATTAAGTTCATCATGAACAAACTTATTCTATATTAAAAAGTTGGACTATGGTCCATTATGGTCAAGTCAGAGAAAACAGAGGCTAAGAAATATATTTTTTAGTTTTTATGAAAATAAGACAATGTTACTGGGATTCAAACTAAATCCTAATTATAAGGTTAATAATGAGGAAACCACTCTGTGACCCAAGGGACACCAAGAAAGTTAACATTTGAGGACTATAAAGAACAAGAGTAGTATTGTTACTTGTTCTTATAGAATTCAGGTATTTTATTAAGCAATATGTTGTCTAATCTTTGATCCTAAAAGTAAGATCTGCACTCTAGAGTACGTTACGTTAGCATCCAGGTACAGAATGTTTAGTGTATTTAATTCTCTATACACATTCTCCAAATGAAGGTTAGGAGAAAAAAGGAAAGTTCAGTCAGTCTGAGCTTGTAGAAACATTTAATGTTCATAAAGAATGATACCCTAGAGAACATGTAGAATGTGCTTTCTCTCTTTATTTCTACTTTAAACTTTGGGCATTCATTCATTCTTTCTTGATATGGAAGATTGTAGAAAAACTGCTATGAGGTTGCAAGGAAGGCTCTATTACATAGTCCAATATTTTCAATTCAATCTGGAGTTTAAAAAATCTTTTAATATTTGTATTTAAAAGTATCAGAATCTAGGTTAGAAGGGACAGAAATTCACTTAAAATATTTCAAGTAAAAAGAGGCATTTACTGTAAGGCTGTTGGGAACGTTCACGTGAATCCAGGAGAAAATGAGCCACCAGACTTCAGGAGGGCAGGAACAATGCCAGCTCTGTGGACGGGGACTCCTCTCATTTCCAGCCCCTCATCTCTCATGAAGCTCTGGTCTCCTCCTTCCCCCCACGACTGGCCTCCATTAGTCCTGCTAAACTTGGAGTGAACACAGCCCTGTAATGACCATCCCAGAAGTTACTCTGCATGATTTTTCAAATTTAAACACAACACACACACACACACACACACACACACACACACACACACAATGGTTGAAGTTTTATGGTTTTCCAACTGCAAATTCCTGAGAGACAATCTTGACTGGCCCAGTTTAACTTTTTGGGCTGAGTTTTAAGACTGTAAGATTGGCTGCTTTTGAGTCAAATGTTCAGTCTTGGTTTAACCAGCTGTGGTCATTGAGGGAAACATCCCATGGCATAAAATACAGCTGCTTAGAAGAGGCATAGGTATAAAGCCTAGAACATGTAATATCATAACACCCAGAAAAAGGGAGGACACAACAAACAGCAATGGCGTTGAGGTGAATATGACAAGCCAAGAAAAGAGATAAATGGTAACATGGAAGGAAACTAATAGTGAAGACAGGATTAACAGGGTTTAGACTGTGTTGCAAACCAAAGAGAAAAGCAAAGACCCAAGAGTAGATGAGCTCCAAAGAGAACAGACAAGGCAGTCAAGCAAGAGACGGGAGTAAGCAGCAAGCTGTAGGCCAGCCATGCATCGGAGGAAACCAAGTTTGCAGACATCAGATATGTAGCAAAGCATTCCTTTTATGAAGAGCTTATGTATATCACCAGGCTGGCTGTTCCACAAAAGTAACACAGGCAGGCTAGTATTAGTGATACTTAGAGTTTAACCCATTTCATTTTCCATTACTATAAGTTCCCTAAGGAAAAGGTCTATTTCTAATGGCTCCTAGATGTGGCAATCCCATTCCTATGTCCATACAACTGATCCCAAAAAGGGAATCCCTAGAGAACAGTTTCCCTGGGTATCAGAATCAGAAGCCCAACGTCATTTACCTGCTTCTGGCATACACCAGGATACCCCTTTTCCACTATAAATGAACTGCATCAGTTGCCACCCTGTGAGTATCACAAGACCAAGAGGAAGGAACAGAAGCTTCTAGGGATGAAACCTCAATAATCCTGGGAGAGTAATTCTGAACATTCTGTCATCTGGAAAGAATACACACTCTCTGAGAAACAGTATAATGGCTCTCTCTCAGGTTGTAGTCATGTCCCAAACATGACTGCTCGCAATCCCCATGCTAGCAACGACCACGTATCTGGCTGCTGGTGACGGTGAGGGGTAAACAAGGAAACCATGCTAAGCCTCGGGCACTGTGACTGGCCACTGAGGGTGTGCTCAAGAAGTGTTCAGTTCTGTTTCCTCACCAACTTCAAAGAGTCAAGTAAATGCAGTATGGCCAAGTAGATACACTGCACAAGTTTATTTTTATCTTACTTTGGATAATAAATTTGTGATCTTCCTAGTCAGCCAAGCTCTAACTCGCATCATTCTAAATTTATTTACTTTTACTGTATTCAGTGATTACTGTTTTACCTGAGACTGATTTATGGATAGATAAATGTATATACTCTAAACAAGAAAAAAGAGAGCTTAATTTGTTTGACATGAATAGCTGGGTATACTTTATAAAGGCCACAGTAGTAGGAAGAATTTATTTTTCACCATAGATTAAAATGGGGGTGCTCTGATTTTAAAACTGTGATAAGGACAAAACCCAAGAATACAGTTCCAGCATTCCCTTTGACCTTCTAAGTAAAGCAGTTACAGACAAAAGATTCACAGAAACTGAAAGATGGAATACAAAAATACTGCCTTAAGTCTAGCTAACAGACTGGTCTAAGTCAGGCCCTTAATCATGTAGGACTGAGATGTAATCATATTTTAAGTCCACAGAGTCAAGTATTTGATATAGTGTGTTATTTTACTGCTTTACTTCCATGTCTCAGAAAATTCATTCATTCATATATGGAAATGATACTTATTAAGGCATCATATGATTGACAAATAATGCGTTTACTATGGTCTCTGATCCCAAGGAATTAGAGTCCCTTTGAGAAAAAGATAACACAAGTAGAATACCTGGGAACATTAATACAGGGCTAAACTGGACTATTCTCTAACCTGTTTGATATTTCTTCAATGATTTAGATAAAGATACTTATCTTTTACATATCAACTTCAGATGTGACACAGTGTTAAAGAAAAAAAAAAACGAAGTAAGCAGCCAAATCAGGATCCAAAAAGAATCTTGACAGGCTGGGCCAAAATTAACCAGGATGAAGTCTGGGCTTAGGGTGGAAAAAACAAATGACCAAGTAAAATTAATAGATCATAGATTCTTAGAACCCAAAGTGACACAGACACAGGGATTTAAAGCTCAGTAATTAAGTAGGGTAACGTGCAGTCAAAACAATAACACCCGCAAAAAAAAAAGAGAAAGAAAAGAAATCCAATCCATTGATATTAACTAAATGCTTTCTTTGTGCAGGGCACTTAATGAACACATGTACTTTTAGCAGCCAACAAGTCCTACCCTGCACAGTAGTATTACCATTTAATTAAGGCTCTGTTATAACAATTTGGCCCATGATACCATAGCTATGAAGTAAAAAGCAGAGACTTAGGCTCAGATCTGACTCCAGAGTCTATTCTTCATTATACCATGCAATGCTTCATGCTGATAAGACTATTTCCATATACAAATTCTGACCAGAGGGACAATGGAGGAAGAGAAGCAAGGTGGATGGAGAAGAAAGAGGGACTATTTGGTTCTGCAGTAGGACAATCTAGAGTCGCTTGAAGACTAGAAGAGTTAAGTAGAATAACTTAACTATTTGGCTCCTTTATTGTTTGTGACTATCTGTCAAGGACTAAGAATTCCAAGCAAGTAAAAGGCAACTTAGGAAAGACAGCCCCAAAGATCTGCTGGCTTCTTTATGAAATATGAACATTTACTGCTGTCTGAAAAGAGTCTGATGCTGAAGCTGAAGCTCCAATACTTTGGCCACCTGATGTGAAGAGCCGACTCATTCAAAAAGATCCTGATGCTGGGAAAGACTGAAGGCAGAAGAAGAGGGCAGCAGAGGATGAGACGACTGGATGGCATCACTGACTCAATGGGCAAGAGTTTGAGCAAGCTCAAGGAGATAGTGAAGGACAGGGAAGACTGGTGTGCTGCAGCCCATGGGGTCACAAAGAGTTGGACATGACTTAGTGACCGAACAACAATATTTGGGCCTGGAGATGTGGAATGCTGTAAGTGTCAACTCTAACTTCTATTCGCTGCCGCTACGTAAATATACTGCAAAAGCACAACACAAAGTTTAGGCCACAACCTTAGTCACAGCAGACCCATCTTCTTAGTCACATAATATGGGGCCTTCTTTATGCCCAAAGAAAATCACAAACTGCCATTTATTTTCAAATATTAAGGGTTATGTTAAGGCACAAACTAGTATATACAGAATGGATAAATGACAGAGTCCTAATAGCACAGGGAACTACAGTCAATATCTTGTGATAAAACCATAATGAAAAACAATATACAAAAGAAAGTCCATATATATATAACAGAATCACTTTGCTGTACAGCAAAAATTAACACAACACTGTAAATAAACTATACTTCTGTTTTTAAAAAAGCTATGCTAAACAACTGTTGTTAGCCTAAACCAAAGAAAAGCTTAGAATATGTCATTCATTATTTGGTTATTTGTTTTCTCCAATTAAAATTAGGAAGAAGAATAACATGAGCCATTCCGAAAATAGATACAACATGAAATGAAAATTGTCTTGTTTCAGGGTGATCTTTCTTGGCACCAAAAACAATTTTATTGGAGCACATTTGTTAAAAAGGTTGATTTAAGAATACCACATCCTGGCCAATTCCTTTTAATAACGTGTGTGTGTGTGTGATTTAAATATAACAATGTCGTGTTAGTTTCAGGTGTGCAGTACAGTGATGTAGTTTTATTTATATATCTGTATCTCTGTAAATCTCTCTATATATCTTCTTTTTCAGATTCGTTTCCCTTATAGGTTATAATGAAATACTGAGTATAGTTCCCTGTGCTATACAGTAGGTCCCTGATGGATATATATTTCATATAAACTAGTGTGTACCTGCTAATCCCAATATCCTAATTAATTTATCCCTCCCCTACTCTTTTCCCCTTTGGAAACTGTCTGTTTTCTGTGTCTGTGGGCTTATTTCTGTTTTGTAAATAAGTGCATTTGTATCTTTTTTTCCCCTGGATTTCACATATAAGTGATATAATATGATAACTGTCTTTGTCTGGCTTACTTCACTTAATAGGATAATCTTTAAGTTCATCCATGTTGCTGCAAATGGCATTATTGCATTCTTTTTTATGGAATATTCAGTTCAGTTCAGTTACTCAGTTGTGTCTGACTCTGTGACCCCATGAACTGCACGCCAGGCTTCCCTGTCCATCACCAATTCCTGGAGCCTACTCAAACTCATGTCCATCGTATTGGTGATGCCATCCAACCATCTCATCCTCGTCCCCGTCTCCTCCTGCCTTCAATCTTTCCCAGCATCAGGGTCTTTTCCAATGAGTCGGTTCTTCACATCAGGTGGCCAAAGTATTGGAGTTTCAGCTTCAGCATCAGTCCCTCCAATGAATATTCAGGATTGATTTCCTTTAGGATAGACTGGTTGGATCTCCTTACAGTCCAAGGGACTCTCAAGAGTCTTTTCCAACATTACAGTTCAAAAGCATCAATTCTTCGGTGCTCAGCTTTCTTTATAGTCCAACTCTCATATCCATACATGACTACTGGAAAAACCATAGCTTTGACTAGACAGACCTTTGTTGGTAAAGCAATGTCTCTGCTTTTTAATATGCTGTCTAGGTTGGTCACTGCTTTTCTTCCAAGGAGCAATCCATGAAATTCTGCTGAAGCTGAAACTCCAATACTTAGGCCATTTGATGCAAAGAACCGACTCATTGGAAAAGACCCTGATGCTGGGAAAGATTGACGGCGGGAGGAGAAGGGGATGACAGAGGATGAGATGGTTGGATGGCATCACCAACGTGATGGACATGAATTTAAGTAGGCTCCAGGAGTTGGTGATGGACAGGTAAGCCTGGCGTGTTGCAATCCATGGAGTTGCAAAGATTCGGATATGACTGAGCGACTGAACTGCACTGACTATTCCATTGTACATGAAACACACAGCTAACATTACACTCGATGGTGAAAAGCTGAAAGCATTTCCTCTAAGATCAGACAAGACAAGGAGGCTCACTCTCACTACTTTTACAGTTTTGGAAGTCCTAGCCACAGCAATCAGAGAGGAAAAAGAAATATAAATATCTACATTGCAACAGAAAAATAAAACTGTCAGTGTCTGCATATGACATGATATGATACATAGAAAATCCTAAAGATGCTACCAGAAAACTACTAGGACTCATCAATGAATTTGGTAAAGTTTCAGAATAAAAATTAATATTTAAAAATCTGTTGTATTTCTATATACCAATAATGAAAGATCAGAAAGAAGAATTTTTAAAAAATTTCATTTACCAGCGCATCAAAAAGAATAAAATATCTAGGAATAAACCTAGCAAAAAAAGCAAAGGCCCAGACAACTGTAAGATGCAGATGAAAGAATCTGCATGAAATGCCACAGGAGGCAGAAAATAAGATGTGCTAATGAGATGACAGAAACAAATGGAAAGATATACCATGTTCTTAGATTGGAAGAATAAATATTGTTAAAATGACTATAGTACTCAAGGCAAAATACAGATTCAATGCAATGCCTACCAAATTACCAATGGCATTTTTCACAGAACTAGAAGAAAAATTTTAAAATTTGTATGGAAACACAAAAGGCTCTGAATAGTCAAAGCAATTTTGAGAAAGAAAAACAGAGCTGGAGGAATCAGGCTCCTTGACTTCAGACGATACTACGAAACTTTGTAGTTTCACACTAATCAAAACAGTATGGCACTGGCACAGAGACAGAAATATAGATCAATAGAACGGGACAGAAAGCCCAGAAACAAACCCAGGCACTTACGATCAATTAATCTATGAGAAAAGAGACAAGAATATCCAGTGAAGAAAAGACAGTCTCTCCAATAACTGGTACTGGCAAAACTGGACAGCTTCATGTAAAATAATGAAATTAGAACATTCTCTTAACACCATACACAAAAATAAACTCAAAATGGATTAAAGGCTTAAATGTAAGACTGGATAATATAAAACTCCTAGAGGAAAACACAGGCAGAACACTCTTTGACATATATTGCAGAAGTATCTTTTCAGATCCATCTCTTAGAGTAATGCAAATAAAAACAAAAATAAACAAATGGGACCTAATCAATAATAATTTGAAAAGGATTCAAGCAGGTTTATGAGCTTTCTCTGGTTCTAAAAAAGAAAAGCAACAGAGTGAAGATTCAGAAAGATTTCAAAAATTAAAATTTTCAGAAGTGGGTAGAATCCTCAGTTTCACATTAAAAAAAATCTGCTGAAAGCAAAATATTCACTCAGAGGGAGTTACATAGCAATAATTACAGGACAACTGCTGAGGCACTATGTGGAGTAAAAAGGGAGATGGGCAAAACGGTGAGGAAAGAGGAGCAGGGAGTTCCTTTATCCACTTACAGAGCTCTGGGCTGCAGTGGGAGTGAAACATTGGGTGTGCAGTCATAGGGGGTCCACATGGTAACTGTTGAGATGATCCACATGATAAATATTACTAAACAGTGACTGAACTTTCTCAAAGCCTCTTCTGTTTATCACTAAGAAAAATGAACTAATGAAGGATAGTTAAAACAAAACCAAAAACAGTTGCTCTAGGTAAGAGCCATGAAATGCCACAGGAGGCAGAAAATAAGATGTGCTAAATAAGGTGGCAGAAAGCTCAGGATGTTGAGGGCTGGGAGCTGAAGAGGGATAGAAGGGGAGGATGTGGACAAGCTGAGAGTAAAGGGAGTACCCAGCAACTATGCAAGTCCCAAGGCCAGAGAGCTGTTAGAAGGAATATGAAAAGGAACACTTTCTGAATTAAATCACTGACTGATGCCCACCAGTGTGCTTTGAGCCTACATTTAAATCTAACAAAATTGTGATATTTCTTTTTCCTATCTCTAAGTAAGCAGCATAATACTCTCAGACTTCATCTGTTGGCCCTAAGAAGGGAGGCTAGGTTAGAAAGTAGAGTCATGATCTTGAGCTGTGATAAGGACAGGGGAATCTTATAGTCAGTGCTAGATGCCCACAGCCTTTTGAGCTGGCCTCACTCAGTAGGCAGTACCTGGTTGAAAACACAAATCTATTAGCCTAAAATGAGATGAAGAAACAAACTCTCGGTCCTGGCACTTCGGCAGCTGGTGGCCATCAGAGAAGCACTGATCTGGACTCTCAGGGTTCCAGGGCTCCTTTCCAAAGCATGTGTGCTAATGCTCGGTTAGGTCTTTTTAGGAACTGTGGGAAAAACCTCTTCTGTTCTCTACACAAGAGGCATAGATAAGCACCAGAACATGCCCTTTGCCACAATGGCAAAGGCAGCTTTGGGGAACAGGCATTTAATCTAGGTTACCATCAAGGGATCTCAGTGTCATGCATGTTGAAGCCTACCGAAAAACACAGAAAACAACAACAATAAAACAAAAAAGAAAGAAAACAAATGCTACCGAGTACACTTAAGGTGAACAATAAGAATTAACAGTTATGGAAAGCACTGTCCCAAATAATCAAATACCATTTCCTTTCTTATCTCAAACACTATGTTTGATTCCTTCCTTCCTCTCTCCCTGCCAATCAACATACACTGAGTATGTGTACAATGTGTTACCTGACAACATGCCAAGTAACACATTGTCAATGAGGTCCACTTTGATAGGGAATAACAGCAACTCTTTTAGGACAGAACATCTATATGTACATTGTAACTATCCTATGGGAGAGTTTTCTGCTCCAAAGAAAGATACTCTGACCTTACAGGGTACTTACACCTTCTTTCATTCATCTCTACTTTGTCAGTAAAGCAAAAGAACCCAAACTAACTCAGTGTCAAAGTGTGTACACAGAAATATCTCACATCAAATTGATAACACTGTCTTAAACCAGGCAAGACTGCTATTTTAAAAACTGTCATCTAACATTTATAAAACACTTTAAGGTTTACAAGCTTCCCCGGTGGCTCAGATGGTAAAGAATCCGCCTGCAATGTGGGAGACCTGGGTTCGATCCCTGGGTTGGGACGATCCCCTGCAGAAGGAATGGCTGCTCACTCTAGTATTCTGGCCTGGAGAATTCCATGGACAAAGGAGCCTGGCAGCTACGGGGTCACAAAGAGTCGGACAGACTGAGTGACTTTCACTTTCACTTTTAAGGTTAACAAAGAACTCTCACATACATTATCACTGCAGTTGATCCCCATGCTGTGAGGTGAAAATGATTACAAATGAGGAAACAGATGCAACAAGATTAAGGCACTTGTCCCAGTTCTCCTAGCTAGTAACTGGCAGAGGTAAAACTGGAACCCAGATTGGTTTGACTCCAAAGCTGGTGCTATTTCTAATTTATCAAATGTCTCTTAGAAAAAAAAGATAACATACTCAAGGAATTTTTTTTCCCTGCTGTAGCCAGTGGACAAATGAAGCACCCACTTTAGCTGAGCTAATTAAATATTTAAAAGTTTCTCAGTGACATAAGTGAACTTCTATCAAAACTTTTTATTTAAACTCTACAAATGTCTCCACAAAATATCCAAAAAGTTTACATGTTACAACTCAGGAATACAATATTTCTGAAATAATGCTGTCTGCTACTATATCCTTGGTGGCCAGGGACCAGAGGGTAACTTGAAATAATAAGAAAGTAGATCTTGTGTCTAAAGGGGGTACAGGATCCTTAGGATGGAGCAATTTATTGTTAAAGACCAAATGACAGTTCAGCTCCCAACTATCTGGCTGGGACTCTAGACTGTGGCAGTCTCGGCCCCAGACTGCTCTTCCTGTATGTTAGGGACTTCTTCAAATTTCACAGCTCAGTCCTGTGTTAATGTACTTAGTCCCTTTTTTTTGTATGCAATACAAAAGTTAGTTTTCTCTTACTAGTATTCATTTCTGTTCAAATTTTGTTAAGTGGTTAGAACTTCTCACAAGTTCATCAGGTCTTCTTGATTTGGGGTTAGTAAAGGTCACAGACCAAAGGAATTTCCTTCATAAGGCTTTTTAGGCTCAATTTGAGTTTTGTAAGTGAAGTCAAGCACCTCTGTTTTTCTCCCTAATGGGGAGTGTAAGCTTTTGCTATTCAAACCTGCACACACATACAATTTTCTTGTGGTTCCCCCATATGGAAACCATAGGCAGAAATGACTCACAAATGAAACGTGAAAGACAGATTAAAAAACTATACTTACTTGGGAGGAATTCGTGAAACAGTGTTCACATTTGTGACTGGGACCACTGCTTGAAGAATGTGTTCAAGGGCTGTTAATCCACCAGCGGCTTGAAATGCAATCTGATCTGCTACATTCTAAATAGAAATACAAAGAGAAATTAGCCCAGTTTCCCAGACATAAAATTATAACCAAATGAAATATTTAGTTGTAGCGTGAAATATTCTGTTGGTTCAATTATTCTATAAACACTTATTGAATGCTTACTCAGTGCTGGGAATTACAGGTCAAAGTGGTGAACAAAAAAGATCATGGTTGCTGTCCCCTGTGAAGCTTAAAATTTAGTGGATGAGACCAACATTAATCAAATACGTATAACAATTTCCACTGTAACAAGCACTCTGACGAAGGAAAGACGCTCTAGGAGAACAGTGGGGAAACTAAGTCTGTGTTGGGGAAAGGGTCAGCACAGGCTTTTCTGGGAAAGTTGAGGTTTTGAGACAGGCAAAAGGAAAGGGAAAGGGATGAAGCACTCCAAGCATAGGGAAAAATCATTTTATAGGTAACTTTTTAACAATACTTTTCAAAATTGGATCTTTTTGTAATGTTAATTACCACCTAACAAGATAAATTGACTTCCACAAAGATTTCCTTTGCTAGAACTTTTCTCTTTAGTAATACAAGATAATTTAATACCTAAGCAGTTCGCTTCATCTTTTTTTTTTTTTTTTTAAACCACTTTAGCTATTTTAGGGAGAATATTAAGTAACCATTTTAGAACTCAACCTATGATTTTTTTCTAGACAATTTCTGAATTATATACAGTTCTTGTGTAAAGGATATCTAAGTTCTTTGCCTTCCTCTGGCATGAGGAAGGCAAGAGTTTTTAAACATACACAGAATCACTGTGTCAAATATGTGAAAAATAGGATGGCCACCTGCTGTGGGCTGAATCGTGTCCCCACCCTCTTCTGAGTTCTTATGTTGAAGTCCCAACCCTGAGGACCTCAGAATGTAACTGTGTTGGAGGATGAGAAATTTAAAGAGGTGATTTAAATTAAAATGAGGCTGGTAGGGTGGGGCAGTAATGCAGTATGACGGGTGAACTTGGCAGAGAAGAAGAGACACCAAGGATGCACAAAGCAAAAGCCTGTGTGAGGACACAGCAAGCAGGTATGTTTTACAAACCAAGGAGAGAGGCCTCAGGAAAAACCAAACCTACCCACACCTTGACCCTGGACTTCAGCCTCCAGAACTGTGAGGAAAGAAAGTTCTATTATATTTAAGCCACCCAGTCTGTGGTACTTAGTTATGGCAGTCCTAGCAAACTAATATTCAATGTCTCTATTACAACACCTTGCATTTGTTTTAATAGTATTCTCACAGTTATCAAGCCTTGAAATGTCTTTGAAATACTGAGGGACTTTTGGTGGGGGGTGGTGGAGGGGGGGTACTTAGCAGAGAGAGATGAGTTATCCACAAGCTCTGCCAAACACGTTTGCCTGATTCTTCTGATACTCAAAGCAAAATGCTCTGCTTGCTTTATGTGGACTAGCAATTATTGGTTCCAGAACATGTCTGGAATTTGACAGTATAATATCTTAATCATTCATTTATTCCTTCTTGGTACACAATAAAATACAGTAAGAGACTATAAGAAGTTCATCATGAATCCCACATAAGAGACTTCACTTGTAAGTCCCATATAAGATTTTAACCTTAATTTTTAAGATTAACAATTAACAATTTATGTTATTAATGAGAAAATGTTTCCCTGCAATAGAACAATCAGAAAACTGAAAAACTAGGTGCTCAGTAATTTATTTAAAACCATAATGCTGTGACCATTCTTTCTTCTTATGCTGGGATGTCAATATAAATAGAAAACAGTAATAATTTTCACATACACAGATAAAACTGCACTAATCACAACCATATAGCCATATCATAACTATATGGCAAATTGAACACACTGTGTAACAATTACAAAATTAAAAAATAAAGCTCTAAAACATGGCATAGTCCCCCTGATACCCATCCTACTCATTCTCTCGCCCTCTCTGCCACATGTAAAGGCTACCCTGATTTCTGAAATCATAGATTCCTTTTGTCTTCTATTCAGTTCTATAAACACAGGCTCACACCCCACATATTCTACAACATCTACCTTTTCTTGCCGACTTCTTTAATTGTCGCGTAGCCGCTTTACAATGTTGTGTTAGCCTCTGAGCACTACCGTGAGTCAGCTACCTCCTCCCTCTCGACCCTCCCTCCGCACAGCCCCTGCTCCATCCCTCTCAGTCGCCACAGAGCGCCCCGAGCTCCCTGTGCTAGGCAGCAGGTCCCACTAGCTCGCTATTTTACATGAGACAGTGTATGTATGTCCGTGCTGTTCTCTCAGTCTGTCCCAGTCTCCTCCCCCATGATTTGTGTGAACAGAGCACAAGTCCGTTCTCCACGTCTGCATCTCTATTCCTGCCCTGCAGCAGTGAATACTGGGGTACACGCGGCTTTTTGAATTCTGGCTTTCTCAGGGTATATGCCCAGTAGTGGGATTTCTGGGTTATATGGTAGTTTTAGTCCTAGCTTGTTAAGGAATCTCCATTCTATTCTCCACATTGGCTGTACCAATTTACATTTCTTCCAACAGTGCAGTAGGGTTCCCTTTTTCCCATATCCTTTCTAGTATGTGTGAGTAGCTTTTTTTGATGATGACCATCCTGACTGGTGTGAGGTGATACCTCATTGAAGTTTTGATGTGCATTTCTCTAAGAATGTTGCTCTATTATTCCCCCCCCCCAAATTCATCAATTTTATTGCCTACAGCAGTATTTAGTTCATCTTGCTTGCTGTACAGTGTTCCCTTATCTAATTATATACCTCACCTTATTTAAATCTTTCAATGTTTCACTGCTGATTGACATTTGGGTTGTTCCTACTTTGAACTCTGGACAACGCTGCCTTCAACATTCCTGAACACGTATTTGGGCGCATGTGACATGTAGCTGTGCTGAGTATATGCTTAAGGGCGGAACCACTGGGTCACGTTGCATGCACAGGTCCAGTGTTATTAGTTATGGCTCAACAACGTTCTAAAATATTCAGAACAATTCCTGTACACACTGCAGTGCAGTGATGATATCAGTTACCCTAAATTCACATCAAAACTTGGCTTTACCAGTTTTTATTTATTTTTTTATTTTTCCAGTTTTTTTTAAAAAACCTTTAGTCATTTCAATGGGTGTATACTGGCATTTGAGTGAGGTTTTTGTTTGTCTTCCCCTGATAATAATGAGGTTGAACACCTTTTGTTTACTGGCTTTTTTTTTTTTTAAT
Organism: Bubalus kerabau; assembly: GCF_029407905.1. NCBI lineage: Eukaryota > Metazoa > Chordata > Mammalia > Artiodactyla > Bovidae > Bubalus > Bubalus kerabau. The sequence goes on from NC_073642.1 coordinate 32,365,471, forward strand.
TTTCAGGATCACTTTACAATAGGGTGAGGGCTCAGACCATTAGGATATCATCCAATTAAACCTGACGAGTGCTTACAAGTTCTGAACATTTCCATTTCCCTAGAAAGTCCCCTCATGCACTTTCCACAGCCAATCCTTCCTCCCTGAAGCAACCACTGATTAATGCTACCACAGCTTGGCTTTCTCTGCTGTAGAATGTCATATAGAGGAGATCATCTAGTACATACGAATATTTAAGTAGGTAGTGATGAGTTATCCTACAAGCAGTTTATCAGAGCCAGGCCCAGGGTAGCCCGGGCAGCCTAGGGCAGCATCTGAAGCCTAGGGAAAACGGCAGAGGGGCTCTGAGTTATGAGGGGGAAATAAACACATACGTTTGTCTCCTTTCTTCTATACTCAAGTAGGAATTATAGATAAAATATTTAATAATATTTAAAAAATAACCACATTAAAAGTAAGGGAAACATCGGTGTAAAACAGGGATGGAAGAGCTGATAATAATGCTTCCTTGGTGGTCCAGTGGTAAAGAATTTGCCTTGCAATGCAAGGGACACAGGTTCTATTCCTGTTCTGCGAAGACCCCACATGCTGCAGAACAACTAAGCCGGTTGCCACAACTACCGAACCAGCACTCTGGAGCCCACGAGCTGCAACTACTGAAGCTCTTGTGCCCTAGAGAGCCCACCACGATGAGAAGCCCGCGCCCTGCGACTAGAGTAGCCCATGCTCTCCACAACTAGAGAAAGCCCACGTGCAGCAATAAAGGCCCACCACAGCCAATGCATACATAAATAAGTAATTCTTAAAAAAAAAAAAAACTGCACAGAGCAAGAGTCTTCAGCAGACTCTTAAAAGAACATCTGCCTTTCTAGACTCTTCCTGCTTTCACAGTGATTCAGGCTCAAGTTCCGACTACTCCTCTCCTGTTACAGCTCTTCACTCTTGCCGCTCTGCCCATGCTTACTCTTACCATGTCAGTTCAGGCTCTCCTGGTCTCCCTGCAGCAGCCTCCTAATTAGTATCTCTGGATCCAGGCTCGCAGGAGCCCCATCCTCTATGGCTGTGCTTCCCAAACTCTCTAACACAAGTCAGATGTTTTGTTTGTTTCTTTGTTTTTAAGATTTTCACTCCATTGTGAGCAATACTTTTGTGAAATATTATACAAATGAGGGAAAAAAGATATACTAAGTTTGAGCCCATATTTTAAAATATTAGGTGAAAGTCATGAAATTCCTCTTGATTTGTACACTTACTCACTATGTTCTAGTGACAACAGCCTGGTGCTGGCCTGTGGACTCCTTTTTTAGTAGTCCTGCTATGGATGCCTTTATATGCAATGAAGATAATATTATCAAGAGTAAACGTGATCATGCTCTGGGGGTAGAACATGTGAACAATTTCCTCCTCACTGTGTACTGAATGAGGCCCAAATTCTTTCACACAGTTCTTCAGAATCTGAACCCTCTCTAACAGCCTCCTTCCCTGCCACGCTCCTACCTCTCTCTCAACCGAACTCCCCATATGGCCCGTGCTCTTTCAGGCCTCTGTGCTTTTGGGGTATCCCTTCTCAGAAGGGATGACCGTCTAGCTTTTCTTCTTTGTATCCCGCTAAACTTAGAGCTTCTTGCAGTTGGGGACTATGTCTGTTTTATCATCACATCCCCAACACTTAGCAGACGGGGGTGTACTCAGCAAATGCATCCTCAGTGGCTGCTGAATGACAGTTGTGAAAAAGAAGACTCACAAAGGTATTTTAACACAATTTTGACTGTGAAAACACAGGCAGTCAATTGTTCTAGTATGAGCCCAGGATAAAATTCCCATTCCTGTTATTGCATGTAGCCAAATGGAGCAGTTTTTCACCAGGATGGAAAAGACCAAACAATGAAATTCAGGTTTTCAAGACTGAAAGACATGTTCACCTTGAGACTCTTTAATAGCCATTAAGGAAATACATTCTCCACTTATACTCTGTTTCAATATAAAGCCTCTATATTTTGATACTTCTCAACTCAAAAACAAAGTATGTCACACTCTAAGCCCAGCAGATGCACCCATCGGTGCAATCTGTCCGCAGAGAAACAGAGCAGCACCGCTGCCGTCCTTGTAGACCTTCCACAACGGGAGGGGACGGGGTCAGCACTGCAGGAGCGAGGGGAGGAGGACTGAGGGAATGCAGACCATCTTAATGTACACATCTATGCCTTCAAGACAAAACAAAATACACTCAAAGCCTTTCATGCAATGCCAACAACATGGATGTGACCTCTTGAAAAACTTAAGACATGGGCTCTAATAGACATTAAGCAGGAAAAAATAAGCTGATTTCAGGAACATAAAGGACACTGAAAGCCAAATTTTTTACTCAAGTATTATTGAAAATTGAAGTTCTAATTTGTCATTTGCAACTTTTCAAAGAAATAAAGCAAAAAAGCAAAACCAACTGTGGGAAAAAAAGAACAAAAATCTCACAAGTTTCTCCCCAGAGTCAAGGGCATTCTGGTTACATGCACTTTGGATTCCAGATCTAACAAGCCACTTGTGGATGCTCCTCCCCGGAGCACGGCTAAATGGAAGTACTGGTCGGTGTGCTGACTTCTCCCTCGTGCCCCACACCAACTCCTATTCATGCCATCGTCTCTGCTCTTCTCCGCGCTCCATTTCTCTTTTTGCAAGCTCAAGAGTGGCAGCTGACTTATCTCTGCAGCCCCAGTGCTGGCATAGAAAATGAATGGTACATTCTTGATGGGTGAGTAGCTGAACAAAAGGATGAATAAACAGAAAGCCTTCTCTCAAACAGCAAAAATGTCCTGTGAGATATGACAGTTTACCACAACACAGAGGCCTGTGAGCACAAGGAGGAACATCTCCCGGTGGCTCTCACTGCCTAACGCAGCGCAAAGGAACAGCTCTCCCTCTCTCTGTACACAAGGCAGACGAGACAATTCTCTGGTAGCCTATGACAGAAAGGAAACAATCACACTGGCTCAATGATGAGTTTCCCAAATTTAAAACCAAGGGGGAAAAACACCTTCTTAAGCATATGGTGTTAAACACTCTATGCAAATGAAGAATGAAGATCACTTCCACACAATGATTCAAGTAGACTAAAGGATGCAGAGAGCCTTCCTCTTCCTCTCCATTCCCACCCCACCAGCTCCTTGTGCCAATCATGTGGTACTTCCTATACACTGCTCTCTCTATATACCTGGACGCCACAATGAGGCTGGATGCTCCTCAAATACAGTTATATACTTGTTCCTATGCCTCTGAGTGTCTAGAAAAAAGCAGATGTACTAAAAATGAGGACGAGATGGTTGGATGGCATCACCAACTCAATGGACATGAGTTTGAGCAAACTCCAAGAGACAGTGAAGGAAGCCTGGCGTGCTGTGGTCCACGGGGTCACAAAGAGTCAGACATGACTGAGTGACTGAACAACAACAAATTCTCTCTATCCATCCTGTCCCCTTCTCAACTTGTAATGTTCAAACAGCAATCTCTCAATCCTTTAAGACCCAGATCAAATCATTCATAACATTTTCCCAAATCCCCTCAACTAAAGTCAAAGGTCTTTGTCTTTGTATTTCTCTCACGGCCCTTCTCACATTTGACGTTATCCCAGAGTTTTCTGTGTTCATGCACTACATGAAGCCTAAGCTCTCCTCCCTCTGCATTCTCAGGCGGGGTCAAATTCAGGATGCACACACCACAGACACCAAGCAAAGTCTGTTAACTGATTGAAAACATCTCATCTAGAAAGGTGAACTAGGTATTCTTCTTTTTTTCTGCCACCCCTTTTTCAAATACTCTGCATTCAGATAGAAATTATGAAATCAGAACTTTTCATAAAGAGCTTCATCACTCTGATTTGAGCAAGGAAAAAAATAAATGCCTCTAAAGTGGAAACCTGTGGCTTTACTTGTGTATTCAGTCCCTGACATAACACCTTAATAGCTCTGCCTTCCTTTGCTCCCTCCCGCTGTGAGACTGACAACTGACTAATAGGCTTACAGGCTCCATTCTAATAACCCAGCTTAGCTAAAGGCCAGCAAAAAATGACAGCTTCAATCTGAATTACATGGCCTAGGAATCCATTCAATTATTGACTAGAGTAACTGTTATTACCTCTCCCAATTAAAGGAGAGGCAGCTGTTAATCTTTGGTGGCCTGCAAAGGCTGGTGGCCTTTGTACTTGACTTCTCTATAGACAGTAATTACGTTCTTTGTGATCAGAGAGGAAGGCCTTCCTAGCCTTTTAGACAGAGGCAGCAGATGGGGAAAACTGTTTTCATGTTCATTAGCAGGATAGGCTAGATTTGTTTGGAGCATCTGGTGGTACCTTAAGACCTGTTTAGAGACAATACAAGTAGGTTTTGGCAAGTCCACAAATTCAGGATTTAGTAGCCCAATTTATAGAAACAAAAAGATTCTGGGGTGAATTTTTTTATGGTTGTTTTCCCATATGGAAAAGTTTCCTAACACTTAAAGGACATCATCTCTACTCAACTATGATCTTCACTGGTTATTGTCAGCCTCAAAGAAGCAAGCATAATGAACTGAGACTCCTTCTACTGTGTATGATTTTTCTCTCCTAAGCCTTCTAATGTTGGCTTCTTCATATTCCTATATCTACATAAAGGTTTGGCTCAGCTTTTCAGCTATAGACACTCACACCTGAAAGAATCAGTTTCTGGGATTAAGATTATCACAAGGAAATTGTAAATTTGTGGGACTGTGGTGCCAAAAAGTCATGTAAAATCATAAGCCACAGTTTGAAGGTCTGGGTAATAAGGTAAGTGGTGCTAAAAGAGGCTGGAAAAGCTTTCTCAAGATGAGACGAACCATTCCTTTGTGATGCTAATTGGAACATGGACCCTTTGGAAGGCTCTCCCTGAGGGAGCTGAATTGTGCCATGTTTGATCTGTTTGGACTAAGTGAGGCGAGGGCAGGGTGAGTGAGGGGGGTGGTGCAGGAATTGAAGGACGAAAGCAGAACATAAGGCCTGAGGGCTCTCATTCCTTCTCTTTAAACTATTGAAGATGGACGACCAAAGATTAGTGTATAGAGTTTATGACTGCAATCCAACAAAACTCACAGTAAAGTTATTTTGATCTCTCATCTTCACACTCCACAAAGCTGCCAAGTGGCAGGCACTGGGTCAGGCCCAGCACTTATAGCCACAGTGAGAGACAGACCTAACATAGACCAGTGCAATGCTGTGAAGTAAGCGCTATGACGAGGGGATGTACAAAAAGCCGTATGCACGCAGAGGACAAGGTCTTCAGGACACAACAGTGGTCAACGTGAACAGTTTCTGAGTTATCATGCCATCAAACTAAAAGACAATCAGTCAAGGACCTACATAAGAGGTGCCTTGTGCAACTCCTTTATTCTCCCACCATTCCCAGCTTCCAGGCTACCTAGTGCTTTGTGGGAGAAGGTGAAGAGTCCAACTACAGCGGTTCCTTGTTTTCCTTGTTCCTGCATCTAATCCATTTTAGATGCTTTAAAGTTGGGAAGCAAAAGAAATTCAGGACTTTGAGACCAAGGAGAATCTGTTTGGGACAAGTGAGTGATACAGACAAGAGCCAGTAACAAGGACAAACTCCTTCAGTCCAGCAGCTCCCAAGGAGCAGGATCTTGAGAGCTCAGAGGCTCTTGTTCACTGAGATGGCAGGGAAATGGAGACGAGTGTTCCCAGAGGGCTCTGTTCTCACTCCATGGTAACACTTGCACTTCCTGACTGATTTTTCTATTAAAATTTAATTGTAAAGTAGATCATAATGATTATTTAATCACAAGGTAGACTGTGAGCTCTTTGACAGTTGGGATGTTTATACAGGGTCTAGCAAAAAGTAGGTTTTCAATAAATACCTTCTGAGTATAAAAGTACAGTCTGGTTTCTGGGCTTCAACATCAGAAATTCTCTTAAGAGGAAAGAAAACCCATGAATCCACAATGACAAAGAAAAAGGCTTAGAAACATTCATGTGCCTGGGAAAGGCAAGGCAAGGATACAGGTAAGCTAGAAACTATGGTTGTTAAGGCAAGGCCAGCCCTGGGGTTAGGCCTGCCTGAAGAGGACATGCCCAGAGAGGAAAAGCCAGGAATGTGAAGGGCAATGACAAGGCCTTTGTTGACATCTTTGCTGATGTCCTGCCCTACCTGGCATTCATCCCCTCCCCCCAGTTCTCAAGGAAAGTAATGACCCAGGCCTTCTATGTCCTAAAGAAGGGAGGGGGAGAGCAATTTTCTCAAAGTGCCAATGTGGACGGCTGAAAGTGACAAATTCAAGGGCTTACCATGTGGCAGGCGGTAGATTGTTATCTTATCTAAGCCCTCAAAACATCCCTCTATAATTCGATGATGATGAGGTCTGAATCATCATCCCATTAACGAAATAGAGGAATCAGTTACTTGCTTAAATTTTTACAGCTAGCAAGTGGCAGAGCCAGGGATCGAGCCGAGGTTTATCTGACTTCCAAGGGCACAATGTATCTACATCAAGAAAGCTGTGGGAAAATCTAATGTGTGGCTATAGGAATGTGCTGGACTTTCGGCACACTTAGCACTAAACATCCCAGTTCTGTAACATCTTGGACTTGAGGCTATTTTAACATTGCAAAGAATATTTTATTTTGAAATAGTTTTAAAGAGTTACAAGGACAGTAGAGAGTCCCTATATACTTTAGTTGAGCCTTCCTCATATTAATATCATGGCACACTTCTCAAAACTTATAGTGTAAGAAATTACACTATACTATTAATTAAACTACAACCTCATTTGGATTTCCACTAGTTTTTCTATTGATGCCGTTTTCCTGTTCCAGGATCAAATCTGGAAACCCATGTTGCATTGAGCTCCATGTTATTGTGAAGACATGGTGAAGTTACTTTTAGCATTAGAGAGGGAATCCTGAGCTCTTATATTAACATTCACTAGCAACTAAAAAAAAATTTTTTTTAATTCTTGAAATAATCCAGACTCAGAAAATGTAAAGGAATGCCAAGTTTGACTATCACAAGTAAATAAAAAAGGAAATGAGAGCTAACTAGATTCTGAGGGACTGAAATATGAGTAGTACTTTATCTGGTGGTGAAGTTCTTGAGACTGTCAGGAAATGGGGAGAAATGTGCACACAGCAGGAGGGCAGCAGGCTCTGGGTGAGGAGGAAGGGAATGTGGGACCAGGGTTAGAAGAGAGCCCAGGTGGCCCAGGATGGGCTCCCCCTGCAGCTCCAGTCCCAACTGGCCCTCAGTACTTTTTATGGCAGAGGGCAAGCTTTCAAAACCCTTTCCTTTCTGATTATCAGTGAAATCCAGCAAAGACTTCCAACTGGAGCATGATACTGCTTCAGAGTCTTCAAAGCATGCCTTCTCTACCTGTGCCCAGGATAGGATCTTTATTGCAAGATTTTTTTCCCCAAGAAGTAGCAAGGTTAAAAACCTTGCAGACAGAAAACAACAAAATTCTGTAAAGCAATTATTCTTCAATTAAAAATAAAAAACCACACAACCTTGCAATAGGGTACTAGGAAAGTCAGGTACAGTTGATTTTAGAAATGATCCTGCTAGGAAGCACTGTGTCTGCTTAATTTAGTCCCAAGGAAATGAAAGGGGGGAAATAGCTAGTGATCACAGGCAATCCATTTCCCAGATGGATTATCTGGAGTCTGCACTCTGGTTCAGCCCCTCCTGGTTCTCTAGCATCTAAAGTATAAAGGGAAAATATATGAGATAAAATTACTGCTAAATCGGTTACTAAAGAGACTATCCAATACAAAAAGTGGCAAGTAAGAAGGCAAAAATTAGCAACTTTTCAGATTTTGGACTTCAAGATGACTGTATTAATTTTTACTTTAGTTAGCTTCCCTAGTAGCTCAGCTGGTAAAGAATCTGCCTGCAATGCAGGAGACCCCAGTTCCATTCCTGGGTCAGGAAGATCTGCTGGAGAAGGGATAGGCTACCCACTCCAGTATTTGTGGGCTTCCCGGGTGGCTCAGCTGGTAAAGAATCCGTCTGCAATGTGGGAGACCTGGGTTTGATCCCTGGCTTGGGAAGATCCCCTGGAGAAGGGAATGGCTACCCACTCTAGTATTCTGGCCTGGAATTCCAAGGACCAGTCCATGGGGTTGCAAAAAGTTGGAAATGACTGAGCGACTTTCACTTTTTCTTTTCATACTTTCAGTTCAGTTCAGTTCAGTCGCTCAGTCGTGTCCAACTAATTGTGACCCCATGAATCGCAGCACGCCAGGCCTCCCTGTCTATCACCAACTCCCGGAGTTCACTCAGACTCATGTCCATCAAGTCAGTGATGCCATCCAGCCATCTCATCCTCTGTCGCCCCCTTCTCCTCCTGCCCCCAATCCCTCCCAGCATCAGAGTCTCTTCCAATGAGTCAACTCTTGGCATGAGGTGGCCAAAGTCCTGGAGTTTCAGCTTTAGCATCATTCCTTAAATTTCATACTTTAGTTAAATGAAATGAAAATTGCTTTACTACACCGAGTTCTGTTCCCCATTAAGATGTTGCAAACAAGATGTTCTTATGTAGAGAACAATGTGAAAGACTTTTTCAGAGTGTCTGGTCTTCTTGATTTTGCTAAAGCAAGTATGATCATGTTTACTGAAGGGTTAATGCTACCCCACTGAATTGTTACCTTAGAGATGCTCTGAGCTACTGCTTTTAGCTAGAGCGAATAAGATAAGACCTTTTCTAAAGGTGAACTAAGATGTTTAAAAGTCTGCTTATTCAAGGCAAACAAAACTCAGAGGATTCATTAAGTCTGGAGAACACCAGAACATTACAGAACCTTATTTCTTTATAAAAAGGCATATATGTATCTCTTTTTACAAGGAATACTCAATTTCATCTAAAGAGAAATTTGGTGATCAACTTATATTTACACAGCCTTTAGTCTGAGGTGTGTTTTAGTTTTAAGTCAGCATGCAAGTCCATGTCCTCCTATTATGGAGAAGTAAAGTCATCAATTAAAAAGATGTAAAGATCCTAAAATGAGTCCATACTTCCGGAGACATTCACGTGTAAACATTAACAGGTGTACAACCTAGGAGGCCTTTTCAGCAGGGACAGGGAGAGGGCTTTGAGAAAGATGGGCAGAAATGATATTTCAGACTGTGAGTTCCTTGTGGCACAAATAGTGTGTGTTTGCTTGTTTTTAAGGAACTAGGGCTTCTCTACTGGCTCAGTCGGTAAAGAATCTGTTTACAATGCAGGAGACCTGGGTTTGATCCCTGGGTTGGGAAGATCCCCTGGAGAAGAAAATGGCCACCCATTCTAGCACTCTTGCCTGGGGAATTCCATGAACAGAGGAGTCAGGCAGGCTACAGTACATGGGGTCACAAAGAGTTGGGACATGACTGTGTGACTAACTTTTAAAGAACAGAGGTTATTCATTCAGAGTTTGCTACAAAAGATAGTCAACCACAAACACTTGCACTTGGCAGAGACTCAAAGTCAGAGGGATGGGAAAGCTTTATAAAGCAGGAAAGAGACGGCTTCAAGTACATAGTGTTTGGAGGCTGTTGGCATGGGAAGCCAGAGGCAGGTTAACTGCAAGGGGACATCTTACTGGTGGCTTGAGGCGCACACTCATCTTTGTCTGGCTAGTCTTGAGCAAGAAGCAGGATCAAAAACCAGTGAAGCTGGCAGTCACTGATCAACTTCGACCATTCTGGCTTGAGTGGTTCAGAGGTTGTAGGTCACTGCTACAGATGGGCTGGCTATTGTCTATTTGTATATTCCGTTTCTCAGACAACTTGAACATTTATGTGGAAAATCCAGATGAGTGTACAAAAAAGCTCTAAAAAAATAATAAGCAAGTTTAACAAGGCCTCGATATAAGGTCACTGCAAAAAATTAATTCTATAGGCAAATCCATAGAGATAAAAGTAGGTTAGTGGTTGCCAGGAGCTGGGGGAGGGGAAAACGGGGCATGGGAGTGATGATGCTATGGAATTAGATGGTGGTGATGGCTGTACAAGCTTGTTAATACTAAAACCCACTGAACCGTATACTTTAAAAGGGTGAACTTTATGGCATGTGAATTAGATGCAAACCATGTCATATTTACCATTTAGAAACTATTAGCATGGCCTATGGGTTAATGCTGCCGTGGTTTCAATCCCAGTTCTTTCACTTATTAGGCATAACATCAGACAAGTTACTTATCCTCTCCATGCCTCTGTGTTCTTACAAAGGAGGCCACATAATTCCCACCTTGTAAGGTTATTAAGGGAATTAAATAAATTGATCTGCATAAACATTAGAAATCATCATCATTTTCTTTATATTATCCCTGCTTCTTAAGCTAATTACCTAATATAACATCATCAAACAAATCTTAGTCCCTACCTGCTGAGGGCTTATGCTTTTCCCGGCCTTCACATTTCACTTCCAGTTCATTCAGTGCTAATACCCATAGCACGCACGTGTGTGTGTGCTCAGCTGTGTCTGACTCTTCGCCACCCCTCTGTCCGTGGGATTTCCCAGGCAAGAATACTGGACTGAGTTGCCATATCCTTACTCCAAGGGATCTTCCTGATCCAGGGATCAAACCAGCATCTCTTGAGTCTCCTGCGTTGGCAGGCAAATTATTTACCACCGAGCCACTTGGGAAACCCTGGTACCCATAAGAGCAGACCCTTAAAGTTCTCAAGAGGACATACCCTAGAGTCTTTCTGGTATCTCAAAATTTCACTAACGTATGATTTCTCTCATAAATATCTTTATTTTATCTGAGTCTACCTTCTCACTCCATTAGTCTCAGCTTTAATATTATTTCCTCCAAAGAGCCTCAAGGCTATAGTCTTCTGACTATTTCCACAAACAACTCTGTATTTCCTTAATACGTCCTAAAAAAACTCATCACACTCTTTTATAATAATTAACTATTCAACTGCCTATATGGGCAGGGCCTGTATCTCTCTTTAATTACTGCTATTTTCCTTTTGCTTGGCACATGAAAAATTCACTAACATTTTAAAGTGTGTATACACATGCACCAGGCACTCTCCTAAGTGCTGCCTTGCAAGTAGTGCCTCTAATAATGAGGTTGATACAATTACCATCCCTATTTACACGGAGAAACGAATGCTCAGAGAAGATAAGTAACTTCTCTAAGATTATATAATTAGTAAGGGCTGATCTAGGACTCATATTCAGGCAGGTCTAATTTTAGAATCTTGAGCTTTAACCATCATACCATATTCCTTCTCTGCATACTGTGCACTGAAAAACAAAACTGTTTCACTGAACTAAAATGTCTGTAAGGTGAGTGCAATGATACAGATTAGTGCTAGGAGGTTTCCCTAGACAAGAAGATAGCATTATAGACATAATAAACTATACACTTCCAGATAAGGAATGGCTCTATATTGTTCTTGAGAATAAGGTTACTGAAGCTTTGAAAAAAAGTCATTACTCGAGAAGTGAAGAGTAAATGGTAAGAGGTAGAAAAGAACTATAGAAACTAAGAATTTGGGGAGAAAATAATAGCAAATGAAGCAACTGACAACTAATCTCAAAAATATACAAGCAACTCTCAGAGCTCAATTCCAGAAAAATAAACGACCCAATCAAAAAATGGGCCAAAGAACTAAATAGACATTTCTCCAAAGAAGACATCCAGATGGCTAACAAACACATGAAAAGATGCTCAACATCACTCATTATCAGAGAAATGCAAATCAAAACTACAATGAGGTACCATTTCACGCCAGTCAGAATGGCTGTTATCCAAAAGTCTACAAGCAATAAATGCTGGAGAGGGTGTGGAGAAAAGGGAACCCTCTTACACCATTGGTGGGAATGCAAACTAGTACAACCACTATGGAGAACAGTGTGGAGATTCCTTAAAAAACTGGAAATAGAACTGCCGTATGACCCAGCAATCCCACTGCTGGACATACACATCGAGGAAACCAGAATTGGAAGAGACACGTGTACCCCAGTGTTCATCGCAGCACTGTTTATAATAGCCAGGACAGGGAAGCAACCTAGATGTCCATCAGCAGATGAATGGATAAGAAAGCTGTGGTACATATACACAACGGAGTATTACTCAGCCATTAAAAAGAATACATTTGAATCAGTTCTAATGAGGTGGATGAAACTGGAGCCTATTATACAGAGTAAAGTAAGCCAGAAAGAAAAACACCAATACAGTATACTAATGCATATATATGGAATTTAGAAAAATGGTAATGATATCCCTGTAAGCCAGACAGCAAAAGAGACACAGATGTATAGAACAGTCTTTTGGACTCTGTGGGAGAAGGAAAGGGTGGGATGATTTGGGAGAATGGCATTGAAACATGTATAATATCATATAAGAAATGAATCGCCAGTCCAGGTTCAATGCATGATACTGGATGCTTGGGGCTGGTGCACTGGGATGACCCAGAGGGATGGTATGGGGAGGGAGGTGGGAGGGGGTTTCAGGATGGGGAACATGTGTACACCTGTGGCGGATTCATGCTGATGTATGGCAAAACCAATACAATATTGTAAAGTAATTAACCTCCAATTAAAATAAATAAATAAAACCTAAGAATTTTGGATTAAGAGGGAACTTGAAAATGTTCCCTTATTTAAGGTACCATTTTGGGTAGTCTGGCAAATGTTATGTGCTTTATAATATAACTTTACTAGCTTTTTATGGTATATTTTACAATTTATTTTCTTGGGTACATATACGAACAAATTTGTTATATCACTTTGACAAACAATCTATCTGATACCCAGAATATATAAGGAACTGTAGTTGGTGCTTTAGAAGACCAAATTGAAGGATAGCGAAGAATCAAACTTAATAACTAATGTCTGTACTTTGGATTTGTATTCGAGAAGTAAATGATGTAAATTATATATAAGCTTTTTTAAGATAAAAATATTCTCCAGCTTCCTTTTGTCCTTAGTTGAAATAAAACTGGGATATATAAATGAAAGCAAACACAAGTCATTGTTGCAACTCTTCAAGATAACACCAATTTTCCCCTCTGAATAGACTGACTTTGTGAGGTAATTCCCAGAACTCTTTCCTGGTATTACCAAATCTGCCAAATTGGCCACTTCTGTAAAGTAAGCTATTTGGCCCTGACGAGCATTTCTTGAATGTCCAGGCATCTGCTTGCCTTAAGGCAAGGAATGGATGAGAAGACAAGCCAACAAACCATTCAGTTTATTTGAACAAACATTTATTGTCTGCCAGCTATCTGCATGTTTGCTAAATGGCAGAAATACAGAAGCCCAGAGGATCAGGACCTGTCTTCAAGGACCTCACATTCTACTGAGAAAGACTCAAAAACAGATGAATATGACATAGGGTGGTAAGTCTTGGGTATGATGGAGGTATGGGGCTTCCCTGGTGGCTCAGTGGTAAAGGATCTGCCTGCCAATGTAGCAGATGCGGGTTCCATCCCTGGGTTGGGAAGATTCCCTGGAGAAGGAAATAGGAATCCATTCCAGTATTCTTGCTTGGGAAATTCCACAGACAGTGGAGCCTGGTGGGCTACGGTCAACGAGGTCGCAAACAGCCAGATACAACTTAGTGACTAAACAGTCTGATGGAGGTACAGGGTACACCTTGGGCGTACACAGTAAGCATGTAACCTGCTTGGGTGAAGATCAGAATGACAGGGAGGTGATACCAGAGGTGAACCTCAAAAGAAGTTATCCAGGTAGAAGGATTTGATTACAGGGTGTGTGTGTATGTGTGTGTGTGGTTGAGGGAGGCAAATGCACTGAATGGGAGACAGTGAGGTGTTCTAGGGGATGAGGTGTATGGAAATTAGAGGGTAGAAGGCCTACTCAGGGGATAATAAGCTGCTGAAAATGGTTAAGAGTGTGATGTGATGGGGAAATGTTGAGAGATGATGTCAGAGGTGTAGGGAGAGAACAAACTTTTCAGAGGACCTTGTGTTCAAAGACAGAGAATCTAAATCTTATTCTAAAGCAACAGAGAGCTGCCAAAAGGTTTTAAAGCAGAGTGACAGACACACTTTCCACCCCCGCCCCTCCACTTTTGAAAGCACATGCTAGAATCTATATCATGGCTAGACTGGAGTGGGTTAAGAAAAAAACAAAAAAAAAGTAAGAGAAATGATTCGGGAGTCAACACCATCAGTGACAATTCAAACAGAGAGGTAAGATGGCTGGCTAAAACCTATATTTACAAGTAAAAGCAACAACAGCCTTGGCTACTGATTGGAAGTGGGAGAAAGAAGAATCGAGTTACCTGTCATCTTCTACATATGAAACAGAAGGGATACAAATTGGTCTAGCACACCCTATGAAAAAGCTTCAGTTCAGTTCAGTTCAGTCACTCAGTCGTGTCCGACTCTTTGAGACCCCATGAATCGCAGCACGCCAGGCCTCCCTGTCCATCACCAACTCCCGGAGTTCACTCAGACTCATGAAAAAGCTTAGAGTCTATCAACTGAGTAAAGGAGGCATAAAAAGAATGTAATGATTTTCAAGGTAATGAATATGTGGCATTCACAGGACGCAGGGTTCATGCATGGCAGGAGAGGGAGACGTCTCGTGCCTCCTTTTCATAATGCCAAGTGAAAAACACTTTTAAACACCATTTTAACTTTTAATACACAGTCCTGCTAAATGGAACAGTGGTGTCAATCGGGTATTTGTATAAAGGACTGAAAGCTGGACAGATTTTTTTTCTTTACTGCATTTATCTCTAATCAGTTATCTTTGTTCAATAACATTAATTTCATGCAAAAGAAAAAGGAGTAAAATACAAAGGAGGAGGGGAAGGAAGAAATGAAGATACACTGCTTTTTCTAGGAAAGGTAATTTTTCTTCCAATGGATATCATATATTGGCTGCCATGCCGCTGAACAAAAAAGCCTATTTTTCTTTTTCCTTAATTTGCACTTACAAGGATTCCTGTGCCATCATCATATAGGTGCCAATTTAGAACAGTTTGAACATAGAACAGTTCAAAGAAGAGATGAGAATGTCAGATTTTTGTATGATCTTATGTTCATGTTTTCTAAGCCCTAGTAAGTAAGTATATCTATAATCTCAGAAAGCAGTATATATTTAACCTTTGTAAGCTACTGCATACTCACAGACATGATTATGTCTTCTCAGAATGTGCATTATATTAAGTAAATCTGTTTCTGTCAAGTCATCTTTTCTCTAGTCTGCTGAGAAATACACTTATCATATTTCAGATGGCCTCTGAGTGGCACTGCCTAACAGTCAGTGGATTGCATCAGATACGCAGTTACGTCATCTTGCCTTTTTCTTCAAGAATAGTACAACTTGAGATGAAAAACTAGTGCTATTTAAAGTAAAATGGCAGGTCTAAACTGTTGAGTACATACATGGTCTGAATATATTTACATGAAAATACGAGTGTTACGTCAGGTATACTTACTTATATGTTACAAGTTGTACTTTAAAAATTAATTTTTATACTCCTAATACTTAACACAGTGCCTAGCACTGAGTAGGTACTTAAACAAATGTACATTCCTGTGTTCATACTAATAAAACACCTCCCAATTTACAAAGGAATAAATCAAAAGACTAGTCTCTAAACAAATGAAACACCAAAATGCCCAGGCAGCACAAGAATCACATTCTATACAGATCGCAATGTCCAATAAACATTACACCAGAACTTAAATTTGCACTATACAGTATATACATACAATGTATTACATTATCATTTATCAGAAATGTCACTTTTGAAAAGGCAGAGGCAGAGATCCAGCAATGCCAGGGGCTGCTATGGATTGACAGGTTCTAGGCAACTCTACATTCCCATCATTTACTCCTCCAGCTCTGGCTGGCATGGAGGTAGACAGGAATAGCTCCCTCAAGTTATAACTCTCTGGGTGCCATCATCCTCTTCTTTTGCTCCTCCAATCTGTCCAATAATTTTTATGATGAAATATTTGTTTTAAACACATCTCTTTTTGAAATACCTAGAGTAGTTACTATTTTCTTAACTGCAGAGTACTTTCTTGCTGCCCACTGTTGCTTGACATTTTCATTCATTTATTCAACAAACATTTAACAAGAAACCATTATGTTCTTACATTAGGTGCTGGGGACAGATAAAACAGACATGCCCATCCTTTAATGAAGTTTACAGTCCAGCATTCTAGTGGTATAATCAGCTTCTATTAAAAAATATGTAAGGATTATAAACTCAGTGAAAGTAAGATCATAAAGTACTACTTAATTCTTACTGGTCAATGCTTTACTCAAAATTAAATTTATTTCTTTAAGTAAACCAAAATATAAAAGTAACTTTACCAATTGAAGTGATAAGAGAAGTCAACTCTTCATAGATGTACTTTAGTAATCCATTCCTGTCCCTAATGTTACAATGAGGCACAGGAATATATATGTGATACAACTTAGGCAAAGTGTATACAAAGATACAAAAAAGGTACACAAAGCATATACAAAGACATGAAAGAAGTAGCATAGACTCATCATGAATTTACCTAAATCCTCATTTAAATTAGATAAGGAATTTATTAAATTTGTTTCTATGGCACTTGAGACATAGATAGTAGACAAGTCCAAAAAGTCCTCTATCAAATGAAGTCAGCAACCTAATGTGTCCCCAGACAGTAGGCTACCAATTTGTTTATCAGTGATCTTGACTATAAGGCTGTTAATGTATTATTCATTAGTACATTATGCATTTTACTGCTTCTCTGCAGAGATTTTCATTCAGAAATGCTCTGTGCTAGCAAGAACTGTGTAAATGACACAAATAAAAAGATGATTTCATATGTTTCTGATGAGTGATTTACATAACACTTTTATTAATCAAAACAGACTATTAATATACAACATAGCTTATCATCCACATTAGTTCAGTCCAGTCACTCAGTCATGTCTGACTCATGACTGACTCTTTGCCCCATGGACTGCAGCACACCAGGCTTCCCTGTCCTTCACCAACTCCCGGAGCTTACTTACACTCATGTCCATCAAGTTGGTAATGCCATTCGACCATCTCATCCTCTGTCATCCCCTTCTCCTCTTGCCTTCAATCTTTCCCAGCATCAGGGTCTTTTCCGATGAGTTCTTTGCATCAGGTGGCCAAAGTATTGGAGTTTTGGCTTCAGCATCAGTCCTTCCAATGAATATTCAGGACTGATTTCCTTTAGGATGGACTGGTTGGATCTCCTTGCAGTCCAAGGGACTCTCAAGAGTATTCTCCAACACCATAGTTCAAAAGCATCAATTCTAAAAAATGCTCAGCCTTTATTATTGTCCAGCTCCTGGTCTTATTTTTACTGACCATATAGAGCTTCTTCATCTTTGGCTGCAAAGAATATAATCAATCTGGTTTCAGTATTGACCATCTGGTGATGTCCCTGTGTAGAGTATTCTCTTGTGTTGTTGGAAGAGGGTGTTTGCTATGACCAGTGCGTTCTCTTGGCAAAACTCTGTTAGCCTTTGACCTGCTTCGTTTTGCATTCCAAGGCCAAATTTGTCTATTACTCCAGGTATCTCTTGACTTCTTACTTTTGCATTCCAGTCCCCTATAATGAAAAGGACATCTTTTTTGGGTGTTAATTATAGAAAGTCTTGTAGGTCTTCATAGAACCGTTCAACTTCAGCTTCTTCAGCATTACTGGTCAGGCACAGACTTGAATTACTGTGATATTGAATGGTTTGCCTTAGAAAAGAACAGAAATCATTCTGCAGTGACCCCACAAGAGACTGACCCAGACTTGCTCGTGAGTGTCCAGGAGTCTCCAGTGGAGGCGTGGGTCGGTGGTGGCCTCCTGCAGGGTTGGGGGCACTGAGTGTAGCAGTGCATGCATGGGACTTTTTGAAGGAGGTCCCCATTATCTTCATTACTTCCACCATAGTCTGGCCTCAGGTCAAACAACAGGGAGGGAACACAGCCCTGCCCATCAACAGATAATTGGATTAAAGATTTACTGAGCATGGCCCTGCCCCATCAGAACAATACCCAGTTTCCCCCTCAGTCTCTCCCTTCAGGAAGCTTCCGTAAGCCTCTTATCCTTCTCCATCAGAGGGCTGACAGAATGAAAACCACAATCACAGAAAACTAACCAATCTAATCACATGGACCACAGCCTTGTCTAACTCAATGAAACTATGAGCCATGCTGTGTAGGGCCACCTAAGATGGACAGGTCATGGTGGAGAGTTCTGACAAAACATGGTCCACTGGAGAAGGGAATGGCAGACCACTTCAGTACTCTTGCCATGAGACCCACATGAACAGTATGAAAAGGCAAAAAGATAGGACAGTGAAAGATGAACTCCCCAGGGCGGTAGGTGCCCAATATGCTACTGGAGATCAGTGGAGAAAAACAACACCCATCTGTGGATGTGACTGGTGATGGAAGTAAAGTCCAATGCTGTAAAGACCAATATTGCATAGGAACCTGGAATGTTAGGTCCATGAATCAAGGCAAATCGGAAGTGGTCAAACAGGAGATGGCAAGAGTGAACATCGACATTTTAGGCATCAGCAAACTAAAATGGATTGGAATGGGTGAATTTAACTCAGATGACCGTTATATCTACTACTGTGGGCAGGAATCCCTTAGAAGAAATGGAGCAGCCATCATGGTCAACAGAGTCCAAAATGCAGTACCTGGATCATCCACCTGGGGGTTCCTATTCTGAAAAATTCAAGATGCTTTATGACTGACTTTAATTTTCTTGTACCTGTCTACATCTATGATAAAGAACAACTTAGGCCAAGAAGTATGAACTGAATACACATAATCCAAACTATAAGAGATACATTCACCCAGTACGACTTATTCCAACTTCAATTTGGTGGAGAGATAAATAATCACTATGCACTGATTCACTGGTATTGAGTCAGTTAAAGATTTTAACTCTGTCAATAAAGCAACAGTTGTTCCCCAAGCAGTATGCTAATTTTTATTACTTGAAAGGAAAGAATAAAATGATAATATTCAAGTTATTAAATCTGCAGTTCATTTAAACTAATAGCTTGCAGTAAGATGTGAAAACCTGGAATAGAAAAATAGATGATTGAAACACACACATAGGCAGTGTGAATGTTGATCCTTATATTAAGACAGGAAACTTCCAGCACAAATGCCAACAAAATGCTAAGGGGGGTGGGGAGATTAGAGAGTGATGATTAAAGTTTCTTTTCAGGGTGATGAAAATGTTCTAAAGATTATACTCAACTCTGCGAATATAGAAAAACAGCCAATTATATTGTTAAAAGGGTGAATTCCATCCAATGTGAACTGTATCTTAATAAAGCTGTTTAAAATGATAGCAAAATGGTCTAATTAAAAACCACACTATTTACTGAAATACTCGGTTTGAAATATTTACAGCAATTGTAGAATAGCCAGATTAGCTTCTCATGCAGAATCGTCTTTACTAAGAGTAGCGCATTGCTTTAGGTAAACGTGGTATATAAAATTCAAATTAGAACACTTATAGAAGTATTTTCTGCTTTACAAAAGATTCAGACTGAGTTGACAGGACTGGAGAAAGCCTTAATTAATAGATCAGAAATATATATTTGCACAATAAATGAGGAAAACAGAATCAGACAAAAGTTTGATCCTAAAGTTCTGGTATGGACAGACATGCTTTTCTCTCTCAATCTCTTTCTTTCTCTCTCTCTCACAGAAGCTGGAATTTCTGAGTTACTGGTTTTCAGGATGTTCACTGATTACCCTTTATGAGGATCTGATAGAACCAACTAATAATCAACAAAGAGATTAAGAATCTCCATGCTTCAGAAGACATAAGCAACCATACACAACTGTATTTCATGGGAATTAAACTACACTTCTGATCAAGGGCAGAAAGAGAGGAGGGCGTCAGAGGATGAGATGGCTGGATGGCATCACTGATGAAATGAAGATGAACTTGGGCAAACTCTGGGAGATGGTGAGGGACAGGGAGGCCTGGCGTGCTGCAGTCCGTGCGGTCAGGAAGAGTCAGAAACTACTGGGCGATTGAACAACAACACACCAAACTACAGTTAGTCATCTTATTCATTCACTCAATAAACAGTTTCGTGTCACTTAAGGCTGTGTTTCCTTATTAATCTAGGGGTATGCACCCAATGACAGTACTGAGGTGGGAAGTACACTGTGTTAGGAAAACAAACAAATCACTATAATCTCACAGTTAATGCTATAACAGAAGTATAATCAGAGGGTTTGAGAACACAGAAGAGAAACTGCTACTCATTTTTTAAAAAGGAAGTACATGCTTTATACATGAAAAATCACATTTACAGCACGTTCTCATATATTATGGAGAGGAGGATATACTTGCCACTTTAGTGTCTTAGTTTAAAAAAAAAGCATGCATAAATCAACTATCAAAACCCCCAACTGTTGTGTGTGATCAGGGTAAAATAAATAACCTTTTCTACCTTAGCTACCTCCTCCATGCCATCAATTCCTGACTCTCATAAGACTGAAATGACTGTCGCAACTTAAATAAGACTCTTATACAACTATGGTTTGAAGTTCCTTCAAAACATCAACATAATTAGCTTTACACAAACTTTCCTTATATTAATGGCTCAAATATTCAAATAGAAACTTTACTTACAAATTTGTAAAATTTTCATAGCTTTTCAAGAAACCATGCAGTAACATACTCCTATAAAATGCTTTGTTGTTACAGTAAAAAAAAAAAAAAATCCACAAAATTCAGATACACAAAGTGACTGCTCATGTAACATGTGTGTGCTGTGTGTACAGACTTCTCATCTACCTTGTGGAAGAGAGAGAGCCACGGTAGAGACCTTGAAAAGACTAGCGTGAGAAGAGATAAAAGAACAAGCAGCTGTCAATGCAAGCCAAGGCAAAAATTGATAGTTGTCCTAAGAGAAGTGCAGACAAAGTGTTTTAGAGTTCAAAGAAGAGGGAGACCATTTCTTCTTGAGAAGATATTTTCACTTGGATTACTAGGCTTTTATGAATGGTTCCATTAGAAACAAGACCACCACATATCTAAGTGAATATTTTAAAATATTTTCACTTATTATTATTTACATCCTACGGCATAGTTATTTTTGCCGCCATATTATTTTTATGACGCTCAGAAACAGGAAACCAGGACAGTCCCACATTCTGCTGAGAAATGTTCATTCTGAACTTCTGGGGATGTTTAAGACAACTTTTAACAGTTCCTGGAGATGTTTATCTTTCATTCAGAGACTTACCAATACATGAGAGTATGATCTCTGGAATGAAACAAGAACTGCAACCAAATATTGCAAGTTCTCAGGAATACCATGAATGCTTCTGCAAACTTTAGGTTTACATGAAGGGAAGACCTTCTGAGACCTGGACTATTCAAATAATCCATCAAAGGACCCTTAATTTATGAAAATTAAATATAATTACTGGTACATATTAATACTATGCTAATACATGACTGCAAGATAGAATTTATTTTTTTCATAAAGTTACATTTTCTATGCATACCTAAAAAATAGGCATCCCTTAACAGATGCCTATTTTAATTAAATGTAATTTAAATAGTTAAATAGTTAAAAAAGAAAGCTGATGCATTTTTACAATTTCTAGGCTCACCATTTTTATGTACCACATGCCTTCTCTCTGAACTCGCCTTCTTCTGCTGAACTATCTTTTAACTGTTCTTTTAGTGAAAGGCTGTACTACTTCTATTTATTTGCCTTTGAATGTTTGAAAATGTCTTCAATTCAATTTGCCTATATTCCTGAATCATGTTTCACTGGGCATAAAATTCTTGGCTGATATTACACATCTTGAAGACACCATTCTGTTGACTTTTGGCATGCCTCATAGCTGACAAGAAGTTTCAGTCTAACTGTACTTTTCAGATAAACTGTCTCTATTCTGGTAGTTTTACATATTTTCTTCTCTTTGATCATCTAGGGTCTCCCTATAATGTGAATTCATGCCTTTCTTCCATTCCTAAAAATTCTCAGGTGTTGAATGTCAAATATTAACTCTATTTTCCTATTTTTTTCCTTTCAGAACTCCAAATAGATGCTATGGAAACCCCTCAGTCTACAATCATGATTCTTAATCATTCCTTCATCCCTTTTGTTTCTCTTCTGTGTTTGTTTCTCTTCTGTTTTTCCCAAGTTACTGCTTAACTCTTTGCATGTCTAATTTCAGTTTATATTTTATTCTATTAAGTTATATTCTTTAAGAGTTATATTCTTATTTCCTATATTTTAGTTCTTTCTCATATTACCTACTATTTCACTTCTGCTTATTTTTTCATGCTTTCCTATTGATTTTAAAAGGGTACTTTTATTTACCTCCTTGAGCATACTAAATATATTTCTTTCAAAATTTCTTTCAGAGAGGTCTGTAAAATTAGTTTCATCTGTTATAAACTCTTGCTCCATTAAAAAATCTGTTTCACAGCCATCTTTCCTAACATTTTATTTACTCATGTCTGTAATTCTGATTTGTTTTTAAGCATAGGAGCTTTGTTTTATTATGTCTAACCCCTTATGCTCCCTTATCTAGTTTCATAGTTGTTTCCCCTGGGCATCCATGGTTCCAAGGTCACTTAAATGGCAATTTGGAGGTTGGAACTCCAGTAACGATCCTGGAGATACTGCAGACCTGTTACTGAGCAGGCAGGTGGCTTGGTTTTGAGGCTGTGTGTTCTCTTCCTCCCAGTGGTCAGCAGCATTTTTTCTTCAACCACCTTTCAGGAGTGGAAAAGTCCCCGGCCCAAGCTTTGTCCTCAGGCTATGAACCTGACTTTGAATGGCCTGTTTACCCCCTTTCAGCCCACAGAAGCCCACCTTCTGGTCACCAGGGTCTCTGGATTGAGAGCGCTATGGAATGGTGACTTCTGCCTTTTTTAATACGCTGGTTTCTATGCATTCCATTTCTGGTCCACAGAAATCCCAATTTTGCTTTCAACCTGGTTACATCTTCTTAGTTTTAAAATATCTTTTATTACTGTTATGTAGAGGTGCCAGTATATAAACTTATTATGCCAACATTTCCAACTTGTCCCTGACTATCTGAAAAACCTGCCTTTCCTCTTAGCTTATATGATTCTTTAGTCTTCTGATTTTCTCCATCACGTTCTCTAACATTTATCTTCATCGTCGAAGGTTTGTCTTCCTTTGCTTCAATCAGTTCAGTTCAGTTCAGTCGCTCAGTCATGTCCGACTCTTTGTGACCCCATGAATTGCAGCACGCCAGGCCAGGATTAGTAAAGTTTTCTCAACAGACCAGATAGTAATATTTTAAGTTTTGCAGGTCAACAGGCAAAAATAAGACTGTAATATAAAATATTGTTGTTTAGTTGTCCAGTTGTGTCTGATTCTTTTGCAACTCCTTGTACTGTAGCCCACCAGGGTCCTCTGTCCATGGGATTTCCCAGGCAAGAATATTGGAATAGGCTGCCATTTCCATCTCCAGGGGATCTTCCCCACGCAGGGATTGAGCCCGTATCTCCTGTTTAGACAGGTAGATTCTTTACCACTAAGCCACCAGGAAAGCCCACGTATAATGCAATCATAGTGAAGTGAAGTCGCTCAGTCATGTCCCACTCTTTGCGACCCCATGGACTTTAGCCTACCATGCTCCTCTGTCTACGTGATTTTCCAGGCAAGGGTACTGGACTGGGTTGCCATTTCCTTCTCCAGAGGATCTTCCTGACCCAGGGATTGAACCTGGGTTTCCCACATTGTAGGCAGATGCTTTACCATCTGAGCCACCAGGGAAATTCATAAAATGCAATCATAAATAAATGCAAAAAGCCTTCACAGTTTGTGGGCCATTAAAAAACTGGCAGTGGGCCAGCTCTGGTCCATGGGCATTACCAAACGCTGCAGTAAATATTATTTTTTCAGGTTTTTCTCCTCTACTCTACCCTTCCATTACTTCACAGATTATCATCCATTTCTACTATTTCTTTCACTGTATCCAGGGCTGAGGATACTAAATCTCTGTCTTTACCTCTTCTAAGCCCTTCATGGTTACAGTTAGCTTCACACTGGATTTCACCACGTGGATGTGCCACAAGCTCGTGTACACGTCCAGGGTGGAATCTGTTCTCGTTTGTCTTATAAACTTGATACTAAAAGGCGGAATCATCCACTTCACCTTAAGCTTTTCCTTTCCATACTCCTCATAGCCAGTGTTGATTCTATCTTTGAATACTTTCCAAATGCATTTATTTCTCATTCCAACATATGTCAACCTACTTTAATCTGTCACCACCTCACTTAAAGATATGTCAGCTTTACTCAGTACATGGTAGTGACTAATAGCATGGACCCAGGCAGTGATTTACTTGTTTTCAACTCCTGGTTCACCACTTATTTACTGTGGACCTTGGAAATTGCCTCAGTTTCCTCATTTATAAAATGGGGATAATAAATAGGACTGCTGTGAGGATTACATGTGTTACTATTACTGGTTTTGTTGTTGTTCAGCTGCTAAGTTGTGTCTGACTCTTTCACAACCCATGGACTGTAGCCCTCCAGGCTCCTCTGTCCATTGGATTTCCAAGGCAAGAATATTGGAGTGGGTTGCCATTTCCTTCTCCAGGGGATCTTCCTCACCCAGGGATAGAACCTGTGTCTGCTGTAATGGCAGGTGGATTCTTTACCACTGAGCCACCAGGGAAGAATAGTTTATGTGTACCTGGCATGAGTAAGTATTATTAGTCTGCATTTATTTAATCATGTTGTCCAGAGATGTCTTCTACGTTCCCAGTTTCTTTTGCTCTGAGTTAAGAAAGCCTTCAGCACCCACAGAGAGCTTGTGGCCCATCTACCAACCTGTAGTGAAGTCAATAAACGGGATGTCTGGATGGTGTCCATGCGCTTTTCCTCAGCAGATTCCTTGTCTCTTTGGCATCAGGGCATGGTAGACAAACACAGACAATCAAAAGCATCCGCTAGCAAGAATAAACGTCTTCTCTAAGATGGAGTAGACAGAACATAAGTTTTCTTCCACTTGCCAGCCCCATGGTACCCTTGGTTTCCTTATCCTCATTCCAACTCTTATGACCCATCAGCTTTGGTCTAACTACTGTAAGAGAATGAGGAATGAAATGAGAAAGATTCTTTGGAAACCAGGATGCAGTCTACAAATATAAGCATTATTACTATTAATATGGGATTGGAAAGATGGTACATTCTGAGATTCCACTACCTTCCGACTATGCTAATTCATATTCTACATTTCTATAATCGTGTTATGAGGCAATTAGAGGAAAAATTACATTAAAATTCTCTTTGAATGATGTAACAATTTTCTTGAAATCCTAGAACGCTTGTCTTCTTGAGTCACATAATAACTTAAAACTCTCCTTGCCATGACTGTACAACCCTTTCAGCAAGGAAGTAGCATCCAAAGTATGGTTCCAGAGACATATGCTAACTGGGTTTTAATCAATCTAAAGAGTTCCACCCAAGACCAGTTTTGCTACTTTCAGATATCTGTAGGAGTCCAAGACTGGAGAGCTGGATGAACCCTAAGACTACTGTGTCTCAGGCAAGGAAACCCAGGCTGAGAGGTTGTGTCATTCCCCAGCACAAGTATCCGCGAATGACACATCTGCAGCAAGGAGCCAAGGCTTGTCATTTCTGCGGCGCTGCTCTCCCTCATCACGGAGGTGAGGACACTGGCAGTAAAATGACTATGTGACTACTACTCGAGCTCCACTGAGATGACTTTTCCCATCACTTCTTTTCCTTTTTGTTTACCATATTTTTCTCTTTTAAATCTAATGGTGACCTTCTATTCTTCGATTTATCTATTACTCATTTGTTTTTTCATTAAGTATCTGAGGGCCTATACTCCTCACTGTATTCTTGAAAGCATGGAGGATAGCATCAATTAATCATAGGTTTCCAAAAGGAAATGCATCTTGAATGTGATCCTGAAGAAAACAATAGACCCATATAAGCAGAGGAAATGAGGGCCTACTGCAGAAGCACAGAAAGGCAGGAAGGAAAAGATGGTGCAGACTCAATACAGAAGATGCTGTTCTGT
The DNA here is from genome assembly GCF_029407905.1 of Bubalus kerabau. Lineage (NCBI taxonomy): Eukaryota > Metazoa > Chordata > Mammalia > Artiodactyla > Bovidae > Bubalus > Bubalus kerabau. Next base: position 32,391,503 of record NC_073642.1, read on the forward strand.
TTAACAAGGGATGAAGACCTTCAAGAAAGGGGACGGAAAGAACCAGTGAGGGGGGGCCATGAATGCTAGAGTTCTAAAGCAGAAATATGATGTCCAAGTTAAATAATTCAACATTTATTGAGCACCTACTGTATGCCAAACACTCTACTTTTCTCTAGTGGCACATTGGTTAAATAAAATAGCCCTTACTTTTTAGAATCTTTTGGTTTTAGTAGGGGAGACAAACAAGAAAATAGGTAATCATATTATGAGGCAGAAATGACAAACTTTATTATGCAGCTATGAAAAAACTTGGTAAGGATTTTAAAGCTAAACAATGGACTGGGATGAGGTTCCTGAAAGTGGAGATTACTGAAAGTAGTTTTGAAGAATGAGTAGGAGATGGCTTCAGGAAGTAGGTATTTCAGAGGAAGAAGCAGCATGCAGTCAGTCGGGAATGAAATGTTAAAGATTCAGTATGTCAGTATTTATACACATATATATGATCTCTGGACATATCTTAAGACAATATTAAATTTATTTATACATCCCATTTTTGTTCAATAACAGACTGAGCGAATGCCTAAAACTGAGAAACGGGCTTTAATTGACTGTAATAGTTGACACGACCACAGTGCAAGCAAAGGGCCACTTCTCCTTTCTGAAACCTTCTCCTCTGTCTACTTGTCAGCACATTTTTCTGATGGAACTTGGAGATGACAGGAAAAAAATATCACCACAGCAAACACATTCTGCATGTGACTTTCCATATTTCACTTTTGGAAGAGGGTCATTAGCAAAATAGTAATCTTAAAATTTCTAATACTGGAATGGCTTCTTCTCATCCTTTAGCCATCATCTGTAAAGCACATTTTTTTTTCTTTTTTGGAAAAAGACTACTTCAGACCAATATATGGCAAGTAGTATAAGAAACGCTGTGCTATTCATCTTATGCTGCAGTTGGTCACTCCAGTGAGCAGGCTTGACAGTTTGCAGATGAAAATGTAAACACTGAGCTCAACTCAGTTATGTTGAGGCCAACCATTTCTGACAGTCTCTACAATGTGATAAACACCGTCTGTCTACAGTTCCTCTGTATTTGAAAGTTACGACAAACATTTTGTTGAAATGTAAACAACTGACTTCATGACTGGTGAAGCAGTGGCCTGCAAATTTATCTAAAATCAAGAAAACAAAGATCTTGTTTGACACTGGATAAACCATTAGTGGTCACCAAGGGAGCAGCTTCGGGAGGTCATAAGTGTTGTCATCAGTCTTGAAAAAATATGCACCAAAGGTATTGTCACAACTTACTTGAGGCAAGAATAAGTAATATGAGAGACAAAAGAACTACAAACCAGTAGAAGAAGGGTAAATTCTTTTTTTTACTCTAAAGGACAGTTTTAACCAGTAGAAAAAGGGTGAAACTGTCTCTTTAAAGGATAGTTTTTAATTGGAGCCGAATTTTAAAATCTATTTACTTTAATTTCTGTTTTTTCAATAACTTTAAGTGGAAGAGTATGGAATAAAATTTATAACTCTAATTTTCTATAAAATTGAATGAATCTCATTCTTCCATTTCTTCAATCCTATGGGAGATAATTGTTATGACTTCTCTGTACAGCCTTTCTGAAAAGTTATGCAGGTCCAGCCCAGTTCTCCAGAAGACTTCAAGTTATCTTCTAATTAAGATAGCACTGCAAACCAAATTCTACTATTTTATAATTATATACTATAAGGTTATAATAAATAATATTTAGAGTTATAAGATTAAAATATTGCCAACTGAATTTTTATAACAGCCTATTGCTCTTCTGTCACTCAGTCGTGTCTGGCTCTTTGTGACCTCATGGGCTGTAGCATGCCAGGCTTCCCTGTCCTTTACCATCTCCTGGAACTTGCTCAAACTCATGTCCATTGAGTCAGTGATGCCATCCAACCATCTCGTCCTCTGTCCCCTTGCCTTCAATCTTTCCCAGCATCAGGGTCTTTTCCAATGAGTCAGTTCTTCGCATCAGGTGGCAAAGTATTGGAGCTTCAGCTTCAGCATCAGTCCCTTCAATTAATATTCAAGACTGATTTCCTTTAGGATTGACTGGTTTGATCTCCTTGCCATCCAAGGGACTCTCAAGAGTCTTCTCTGATACCACAATTCAAAGGCATCAATTCTTTGGTGCTCATATTTCTTTATGGTTCAACTTTCACATCCATACATGACAACTGGAAAAACCACAGCTCTGACTAGACAGACCTTTGTCGGCAAAGTAATGAACCTGCTTTTTAATATACTATCTAGGCTTGTCACAGCTTTTCTTAAAAGGAGCAAGTGTCTTTTAATTTCATGGCTGCAGTCACCATCTGCAGTGATTCTGGAGCCCAAGAAAATAAAGTCTGTCACCATTTCCATTGTTTCCCCATCTACTTGCCATGAGGTGATGGGACCAGATGCCATGATCTTAGTTTTTTGAATGTTAAGTTTTAAGCCAGCTTTTCACTCTCCTCTTTCACTTTCATCAAGAGGCTCTTTAGTTCCTCTTTACCTTCTGCCATAAGGGTGGTGTTATCTACATATCTGAGGTTATTGATATCTTTCCTGGCAAAGGTTATATAAGGGTGTTGCAAAAGTAATTGAGGTTTTACACTGTTGAAATTTGCCATTTGATATTGGAATACATTCCTAAATAAATGTGGTTATACATCATTTTAACATGCATTTCTCACTTCACTTTTTGCTAATAATTTATTACTTGCTGTTTATTTTACATTTACTTTAGACTAGGGAAATAATGTTAGACAAAAAGAAAATTCAAGTAATTTTCTTATTTGAATTAAAAATGGGTTGTAAATCAGTGAATACAACTTGCAGTATCAACAATGTATTTGGCCCAGGAACTGCTAACGAACGTATAGTGCAGTGGTGGTTCAAGAAGTTTTGCAAACGTGATGAGAGCCTTGAAGATGAGGAGCAATAATGGCCGGCCATTGGAAGTTGAGAATGACCAATTTAGAGTAATCATCAAAGCTGATCCTCTTACAACCACATGAGAATTTATGAAGAACTCAACGTTGACAATTCTACAGCCATTTAGCACTTGAAGCAAACTAGAAACGTAAAAAACCTCAGTAAGTGGGTGCCTCATGAGCCAACTGAAAAAAAAAATCATTTCAGTGTCATCTTCTCTTACTCTATGCAACAACAGCAAACCATTTCTCAATTGGATTGTCATGTGCAACAAAAAGTGGATTGTATACGACAACTGGCGATGACCAGCTTGGTGGCTGGACCAAGAAGAAGCTCCAAAGCACTTCCCAAGGCCAAACCTGCACCACAAAAAGAGCCATGGCCACTGTTCGGTGGGCTGCTGCTGATCTGATCCACTAGAGTTTTCTGAATCCCGTCAAAAACCATTACACCTGAGAAGTATGCTCAGCAAATAGATGAGATGCACCAAAAACTGCAATGCCTGCAGCTGGCATTGGTCACCAGAAAGGGCCCAATTCTTCTCCATGACAGTGCCCGATCGACCACACATTGCACAATCCACACTTCAAAAGTTGAACGAATTGGGCTATGAAGTTTTGCCTCATCCACCATATTCATCTGACCTCTCACCAATTGACAGCATCTTGAGCATACAACTTCTTCAAGCATCTTGACAACAACTTTTTGCAGGGAAAACGCTTCCACAACGAGCAGGAGGCAGAAAATGCTTTCCAAGAGTTCATTGAATCTGGAAGTGTGGATTTTTACACTACAGGAATAAACAAACTTATTCCCCTTGGCAAACATGTAATGGTTCCTAGTTTCATTAACAAAGATGTGTTTCAGCCTCGCTATAAAGATTTATATGAAATTCATGGTCTAAACAGTGAAGGCAATGGCACCCCACTCCAGTACTCTTGCCTGGAAAATCCATGGACGGAGGAGCCCGGTAGGCTGCAGTCCATGAGGTCGCTAAGAGTCAGACACGACTGAGCAACTTCACTTTCACTTTTCACTTTCATGCATTGGAGAAAGAAATGGCAACCCACTCCAGTGTTCTTGCTTGGAGAATCCCAGGGACGGGGGAGCCTGGTGGGCTGCCGTCTCTGGGTTGGCACAGAGTTGGACACGACTGAAGTGACTTAGCAGCAGCAGCATGGTCTAAAGGGCTTCCCTTGTGGCTCAGCTGGTAAAGAATCTACCTACAAAGCAGGAGACCTGGGTTCAATCCCTGGGTTGGGAAGAAACCCTGGAGAAGGGAAAGGCTACCCACTCCAGTATTCTGGCCTGGAGAATTCCATGGACTGTATAGTCCATGGGGTCACAAAGAGTCAGACAGGACTGAGTGACTTTCACTTTCATGTTCATGGTCTGAAACTGCAATTATGTTTGTACCAACCTAACATGTTCTAACATGTCTGAAGTATATATAATTAGCTTTTTTTAAAAATTAGAATTTCAGTTCCATATCTAGTAAATCTATCCTGGGTCAGGAAGATCCCCTGGAGGAGGACATGGTAACCCACTCCAGTATTCTTGCCTGGAGAATCCCATGGACAGAGGAGCCTGGATAGCTACAGTCCATAGGCTCTCAAAGAGCTGGACATGATTAAAGTGACTTAGCACACAGGCATGCATCCTGGAATATAAGCCCAGTCCACGATGGCATATGTACAGGGATGTACACTGAAGCACTATTTGAAAAGGCAAAATACCCCCCAAAATCCAAACAGAAGTCTGTCAATAGGGAAATGGTTAAATAAGTTAATGGTACAACTATTCCATGGAATACTATTCAGTCTTTAAAAACAATTTCCAGGGTAAAGTAAAAGAGAAATTTCCTTTACATAGAATTCCCTTTCGGGTGGTCTAATTTTTCTAAAGCCACGTGTTGCCGTTTTTTTTCAATTGAATACCAAGCCCAGCTAATTAAAATGGTGAGAATCAGGCAGATGATGTGCTCATGCGGAATAATACTGATAATATGCTACTATCTGAAAAGAATGGACTAACAATACATATAGCTTGATTTTTTAACTAGAAAAAATGTGTATGCATGTGTATGCATAAGAATATGAAGCAACCAAAAATATGGAATGATATTTTCCTGTTAACAACTGTTAAATCTGAGAAGAGGTCCAAGCAGGGAAAGAGGAAGGAGCTTTCACTTATTCTGCTTCTATATTAGTTAATTTTGTTTTTAACAATGAACATGTTATAAAACAGATGATTAACCAACTATAAGAAATTATAGTACTCTCATATGATAGAAAACTCTGTGGTTCTTAAAAACCATGTTCATAAGAAATAAGAAAATGCTTAAGTGTTACACTTTTTCTACAATACACATTACTTTAGTAGAATAGAACTAAAATGTGTTACTTCAAAATTATAATAAAATACATGTATCTTTATTTGAAACATTGGTAGTTTGCTCCTAAGTCTTAAGTGGAAAAGAGCTGTTGTAATCAACCTTTTACTTTCTGAGGACAATTCTGTATCCATTCCATACCATTAGCAGAGGAAAATCAATGCAACCAACTCATACATATCAGAGACTTGTATGGATTTTCTACTTCTCCCTTTCCCCTGACATGATGGTATGTTTTTGTTCTCTTTAGGGAAATTCAATTAACAATATTGGCCTCTTCCTCAGTCAGTGATGGACACCACTGAGATTCTCTTCACCACCAAAAGACATGTAAGATGGGCTTACTGATTCCCTGACTTACAAGTTAACAGGAGAATTACTGCCCACTCCTATAAATGACTCTGTATGCTTCTTGTCATAAACACAGCGACAGCTCCTGACATCAATCTTTCATGACCTTATTGATTAGGACACTTAGAAATAATGAGACTTCACTAGTGGCAGAGTAATGCTTGGAAAAAGAAAAAACTACTCCAGAGAGGACTTGCCTATTAACACTGTGAAATTTATCTTCTCATTGCCCTTTTCTTATTACAGACCTTCACCTAGAAACATATATGATGAAAAGTTAATAATCAATTTTGTGGTTCATGTGCTTTTTCTTAATACTTGTTGGTAACATATTTTAAATTAACAAAATAAATAGATAAAAAATAATTTTTGATCACTGTCTTGCTATCCTATGAGATCAGGACATTTCTAAACAAGGGGAACACTGGGGTTTTTCTGAGAGCAATTACAGGATACAAGCTATTGATGGGAATTCTGAATATTCTAGAAGGGAGAAGCTCTAAAAGTGTTTCACTCATTTGAGTATTTTCTGCTTATATGACTTACATACATGTGTTTGAAGCAAAATGTCAGATAATTTTAGAGCTGGACAGAACCCTAGAGATCTAATTCAGTCTACTTCTCATATTACAAAGAAACTGTCACCTAGACTTGCCTAGGGTTACACCCAAACAGAGCTAGGGTTAGAACCCAGAACTCATCCGATGGGATGTTTTATAATTTTTCATAAAGTGAGTGTTATACCCAAACAGAGCTAGGGTTAGAACCCAGAACTCATCTGATGGGATGTTTTATAATTTTTCATAAAGTGAGAGGCGTAGGAACGCTTATCTGGTTAAAGAAAAAATAATTTCTGCTTATTTCCCCCTCTATATTAACTTTTTGGGTATTTAGGACAGAGTTAGGAAACACAACCATGTTTTATTTAAAATATGGGCCTGTAGACAAGAATCATATCCTTTGCAGGGTACCTGGCATGTTACAAGTGCTCAATAAAAACAGGCATACCTCTGAACAATGTTTCTATGGATAACATTCTCCTAGTACAACGTCTCTTGGTTTTTAAAATCCAAACTTTATAGAATGAACTTACCTTTAATTACAAGCTTGTAAGTTGATGTATACACAGAAAAATTTATATGTACTCCAAACTTTGTACACTTTAAATGCAATGATATGCAAGTTGAATTACACTCCAAACAGAACTCATAAAATGTCAGAGCACATATACATATTTCAAAAAATTTACTGACTGAAAACAAAGGGAATATGTAACATGCTATTGGATGCAAAACAAAATATTAACAATCATATTAATTGTTATGATGTTTTGGATACTTTACATCGTGAGTGTCTATCACTTACATATGCATTTTACTGTGTTTTATAGTTTAAGTATAGTTTAAGGAATTGGGAATTTAAAATATGATTTTCCCCCCTCATTTAAAGTAATGGGAAATAGACTTGCAGTTACTATTCTCACACAAAATGGATTAACTTCAGGATGGCAAGAGGGACATCCAGTGTAGACACTGCTCGCAACTGCTGGGCGCAGCGCTGCACTCTGCACGGTGGACAGGGAGCTGCGGTGCTGCCACTTCCTGCCATGCTGAAATCCGGGAACTGGAGGTGTCTCCTGACACTCTCACTGGAATAAGCTCTTGACACTGCCTTTCTTTCTTCCCACCTTAGACTCTGATGCGAAATCCGGCATGTGCGCTTCTAACTGGAAGATCATATGCCTGTGCCAAGCTGTCAGAGAGGCTAGAAAGATAATTTTCTAATTTCTATTTTGGGAAGGCTTGTATTCATAAGGTAGCCATGAAAACTAAGACCTCAGTCATGATTTTGAATTAAGACACTAAATCCACAAGTAACCAGAGAAAAAACAGAGAATCTGAACTTCATAAAAAAATAAAATTTTATGCTTCAAAGGACACCAATAACAAAGTGAAAAGACAACGTAAAGAATGGGAGAAATTATAATATTTGTAAGTCCTACTACTGATAAGGGATTTAGATCCAAAGGATTTAGATCCAGAATATATAAAGGACACGTACAATTCAACAATAATAAATAACCCAGCTTAAAAATGGACAAAGGATTTGAATAGACATTTCTTCAAAGAATATATATATGAACAGCCAATACATACACACACGTTTGATACTATTACTTATCAGAGAAATGCAAATTAAAATCACAAAATTCCACTCCACACACCCTAGGATATCTACATTTGTCTGTGTATCTATCTACTGACAGAAATTAACAAGGATGTGGAGAAACTGGAATCTTCGTATGTTGCTAGTGGGAATGTAAAGTGGTACGGACAATTTGGAAAAGTTTGCCAGTTTCTCAAAGAGTTATATCTAGAATATAGTATACAATTCTATTTCTACAGACAAACATCCCTAAAAATGAAATCATATGGCCACACAAAAACTTACTCATGAATATTTATACCAACATTATTTATAATAGCCCCAAAGTAAAAACAACTCAAATGTTTATCAACAAAATTAAATGTGGTATATCTATAGAATGGAATATTATCTGGCAACAAAAAAGGACAGAATATTAATACACGCTACAATGTGGATGGGCCTTGACAATATTATGTTAAGTGCAAGAAGCCAGTCACAAAGGTCAATACACTGTATGATTCCATTTATGTGAAATTTCCAAAATTGGCAAATTTATATAGACAAAGTAGATAAGAGGTTGCCTGGGATGGAAGGGGTAGGGGAAAGAGGGGAGTGACTGCTAATGGGTACAAGGTTTCTTTTCAGGGTAACGGGAAAGATCTGAAACCCTTTGTGGTGATGGTTACGCAACTCTGCAAATACATCAAAAAGCACTGAATTGGGGACTTCCCTGGTGGTCCAATGGTTAAGAATCAGACTGCTAATGCAGGGGACACGGGTTCAATCCTTGGTCCGGGAACTAAAATCCTACATTCCACAGGGCAACTAAGCTGATGGACCATAACTACTGAGCCTGTGCTCTAGAACCCTTGAGTAGCAACAACTGAAGCCTGAGAGCCCTAGAGCCCATGCTCCATGAGAAGAGAAGCCACTGCGGTGAGAAGCCTACACCCCAAGGAAGCGTAGCCCCACTCTTTGAAACCAGAGAAAACCCACACACAGAAACGAAGATGCAGTGCAGCCCAAAATAAAGAAGTAAATATTTTAAAAATTAAAAAGTAAATGCTTCATTTAATGATACATATACAAAAGTGCATAAACTATAAGCATGAAGTGTGACGACTCCACAAAGTGAATGTTCTCCTTGCCTCCATTCACTATAATGGCCCGAAATTAAGTGACGATTTAAAAGTGCTGGTTACCATCATGTCCTCAGTATCCAAAGTGTTTAGTACACAGCTGAAAGTTCATTAACGTTTCTTAAATAAATAAGCAGTGAACTGCTCCATAGTATTCTATTATACAACAAAGCTGCAACTTGTTCATTCTACTATTGCCATTCCCCTATTGATGTCAATAACCTATTGACATGTAGGTTATTTTCAGGCTTTTGCTGTTAAAATGAGGATGCAACACACATCCCTGTAAGGATCTCACTGCACCCAGGTTCAGGAGTTTCTCCAAAGTATGAAACTACAAACAGAATCCTGGGGAGGTCAAACGGGACATGCAAAGTTTCTCCTTTACCAGATCTCGCCAAAGTGCTCTACAAAGTAGTGTATCAATTAACACTCCACCAGTAGTGTATGAGGGATTCCTTTCACCATATGCTTTCAAACACAAAGTATTTTCCATTTTCAGCTTTTACCAGTCTGGGAGTAAAATGGTAACTTGTTTAAATTTACAGAAATCTGATTATTAATGACATTGAGCATCTTTCCAAATATTTAATGGCCATCTGGATTTCTTTTATTTTTAATGACTCACTCAGTTTCCTAATGGGTTGACCTTTTCCTACTGATTTGTAGGAAAACTAATACATTCTTCTAGTCTGATTTCTGGTTATATGTGTTGCAGATATCTTTTCAGTCATACCATATAACTTTGTTTATCAAAGCTATTATTTGAAGAATTTTGTTTTTCACATCAATGTGGTCAATCGTATTACTTAATTATACACACTTTTGAGACACTGAATTATTTTTGAACTAATCCCATGGAGATATACTATATTTTTTCTAAATTAAAAAGAGTTCTGCTTTTGTACATATAGGACTTTAACTTATCCTAGAATTTTCACACAATTTTCAAATTTGTGAGATAGTGGTCTTATCCCATCACTTAATCCCTTATACATACATCCACTCATTGATTAATATGGAAAAATAATTGTTCCAGTCCCATTTACTGAAGGGTCCATTCTATCTCTACTACTGAATATGCAATTTATGTCAAAATACCAAGATTCCCTCTGTATACGTATGTATATGTGTACATCTATGTGTTATACACACATACACACTCCTGTATGTGCAAAATAGTTTCTGGGTTAATATTTTCTACTATGTAGTTGTACCAACATCACACATGTACTATACCTTATAAAAAGACTCATTAGAAAAGACCCTGATGCTGGGAAAGATAGAAGGCAGGAGGAGAAGGGGATGAAACAGGATGAGATGATTGGATGGCATGACTGACTCAAAGGACATGGGTTTGTGCAAGCTCTGGGAGATGGTGAAGGACAGGGGAGCCTGGCATGCTGCAGTCCATGGGGTCTCAAAGAGTCGGACATGACTGAGCGACTGAACAACAACAACAATAAAAACCCTCATTTAATTCTTTGCTTTTTTCCCCTCAGTTGACTATTTCTTCAAAAGCTATCAGTTTTATTGAGATATAATTGACACACAACATTGCACACATTTATGGTATCTGGTTTAATCAAACAACATGTTGATTTAATACACATATATTTTACAAAATGATTATCACAATAAGGGTAATTAACACCTTCATTATCTCACAAACTTACCATTATGTGTGTTTATGTGTGGGGGAAGTTGGGGACATTTAAGACCTAATCTCTTAGTAACTTTTAAATATATAATACAGTATAGTTAACTTCAGCCACCACACTGTACATTAGATCCCAGAACTTATTCCTCCTATAACTTGAAGTTTATCCTCTTCGACCAACAGCTTCCCATTTACCTTAACCCCCAGGCCCTGGCAAACAGCATTCTACTCTCCAGCTCTACAGATTTGATCTTCAGATTCCACGTACATGGGACTACACAGTGTTTGTTGTTCTCTCTGCCTTATTTCACACAGAGCGTCCTCTATACATGCTGTTACAAATGCGAGGATTTCCTGTAATCCTAGGTTGAGTAACATTCAGTGCACATTTCCACACCACATTTTCTTTATCCGCTAATCTGCTGATGGATGTTTAGGTTGTTTCCACGACTGTGGATCACAACAAACTGTGGGAAATTCTTCAAGAAATGGGAATACCAGACCACCTTATTTGTCTCTTGAGAAACCTGTGTGCAGGTCAAGCAGCAACAGGTAGAACTGGACATGGAACAATAGACTGGTTCAGAACTGGGAAAGGAGTATGTCAAGGCTGTATATTGCTACCCTATTTAACTTTTGTGCAGAGTACATCATGCAAGATGCTGGGCTGGATGAATCACAAGCTGGAATCAAGATTGCCAGGAGAAATATCAACAACCTCAGATATACAGATGATACCAGAAAGTGAAGAAATGGCAGAAAGTGAAGAGGAACTAAAGAGCCTCTTGATGAGGGTGAAAGACGAGGATGAAAAAACTGGTTTAAAACTCAACATTCCAAAAACTAAGATCATGGCATCCAGTTCTATCACTTGATGGCAAACAGATGGGGAAAAAAGTGAAAACAGTGACAAATTTTATTTTCTTGGGTTTCAAAATTACTGCAGAAGGTGATTGCAGTCATTAAATTAAAAGACACTTTCTCCTTGGAAGGAAAGTTATCACAAACCTAGACAGCATATTAAAAAATAAAGACATCACTTTGCTGACAAAAGTCTGTATAGTCAAAGCTATGGTTTTTCCAGAAATCATGTATGGATGTTTGAGAGTTGTACCACAAAGAAAACTGAGCACCAAGAATCGATGTCTTCAAACTGTGGTGGTGGAGAAGACTCTTTAGAGTCCCTTGGACTGCAAGGAGGTCAATCCAGACAATCCTAAAGGAAATCAATCCTGAATATTCATTGGAAGGACTGATGCTAAAGCTGAAGCTTGAAAACTCTGCCCACCTGATATGAAGAGGCAACACATTGGAAAAGACCGTGATGCTGGGAAAGACTGAAGGCAAAAGGAGAAGAGGGTGGCAGAGGATGAGATGGTTTGATAGCATCACCAACTCAAGGACATATTTCTGAGCAAACTCTGGGAGACTGTGAAGGACAGGGAAGCCTGGCATGTTGCAGTTCATGGGGTCGCAAAGAGTCAGACATGACTTAGCAACTGAACGACAGCAAGTGTCTTAGCTATTGTGGATAAAACTGCAATATACACAGGAGTGTAGGTATCTCTTTAAGAGACTAGCTTCAGTTCCTTTGACTATATACTCACAAGTGGGACTGCTAGATCATATAGTAGGTTTATTTTTAATTTTTTGAGGAATCTCCATACTGCTTTCCATAATACCTATACCAATCTATACCAATTTGTATTATTATCAATAGTGTATAAGGTTCTATTTTCCACATCCTTGCTAACCTTTGGTAATTGCTATCCTTTTGATAACAGCCATTTTAACAGACTGAGGTGGTATTTCATTGTGAGTCTGATTATATTTTCCTGATGCTGCTGATGATGTATCAAGAACCTGTTGGCCTTTTTCATGTGCTCTTAAAAATATCAATTTTAGGTACATTTGCCCATTTTAAAATCAGATTATTATTATTGCTTGCTACTGAGTGGCAGGAGTTTCTTATATTTTTTGGATGTTAACCCCTAATTAGATATATGGTTTGCAAATATTTTCTACCATTCCATAAGTTGCCTTTTCATTTTGTTGCTTGTTTCTTTTGCTACATAGAAGCCTTTAAGTTGGATATAGTCTGACTTGTTTATTTTTGCTTTTGTTGCTTGTAATTTTGGTCATATCCAAAAAAATCATGACCAAGACCAATGTCAAGGAACTTCCCCTTTTTGCTTTCTTCTGGAAGTTTCACATCTTCAGGCCTTACATTTACGTCGTCATTCCACTTTGAGTTAATTCTTTTGAATGTGATTATCCAATTTCTCCAATACTGATTTTTGAAGAGACTATCTTTATCCCTGTTGACTATTCTTGGCCCCCTAGTCAAATATTAGTTGACCCTACATGTATTATTTTTAGGCTCTCAATTTTATTCCACTTGTTTATGTGTTTGTTTTTTAATGCCAGCACTAAACTCTTTTTGATTACTATAGCTTTACACAGGGATTGCACTGAATCTACAGATGGTTTTGGTTAGTATGGAATTTTTTCTTTGGCTGCACTGGGTCTTCATTGTGGCACACAAGCTCTTTGTTGTGTCACGTGGAGTTCTCTCTATTTGTGGTGAGCGGGCTTCTTGTTATGGAGGCTTCTCCTGTTGTGGAGCATGGGCTCTAGGGTGCCTGGGCTTCAGTAGTTACGGCATACAAGTTCAGCTGCCCTGTGGCTTCTGAGATCTTAGTCCCTGGACCAGGGATCAAACCTGTGTCCCCTACATCGGCAAGTAGAATCTTAACCACTGGACCAGCAAGGAAGTACCATATGGACATTTTTCACAATATTAATTTTTCTAATCCACGAACATGAGATTGCCACCCCCCCCCAATTTATTTGTGCCTTCTTCAATTTCTTTCATCGGTTCCTTATAGTTTTAGTATAGAGATCCTTTTCACTTTCTTGGTTAAATTTATTCCTAAGTCTTTTATTGTTTTTCATGCTATTGTAAATAGGATTTCTTTATTTCTTTTTCAAATATTTCCTTGTTAGTATATAGAAAAACTACAGATCTTTGCATATTCGTCTTGTATTCTCCAACTTTAGTGATTTCATTAGTTCTAACAGCTTTTCTTAGAGTCTTGGGACTTTCTATATATGAGACTGTATCTTCTGCCAACAGAGACAATTTTACTTCTTCCTTTATGATCTGAATTCATTTTTATTTCTTTTTCTTGCCTAATTTATTTGGTTACAACTTCCAGCACTATTGGACTTCCCTGGTGGCTCAGACGGTAAAGCGTCTGTCTACAATGTGAGAGACCTGGGTTCGATCCCGGGGTTGGGAAGATTCCCTGGAGAAGGAAATGGCAACCCACTCCAGTACTCTTGCCTTGAAAATCCCATGGATAGAGGAGCTTGGTGCAGGCTACTATCCATGGGGTCGCAAAGAGTCGCGCACGACTGAGCGACTTCACTTTCACGTCCAGCACTATGTTGGAAAAAAGTGGTGACAGTAAGCAGTCTTATCTTATTCCTTATCTTAGAGGGAAAGCTTTCAATCTTGTAGCCAGCATATATTGAAGTCTTTTTCTTTTTAATCCATTCAGCCACTCTATGCTTTCTGATTGATAATCTGTTTAAAGTAATTCTTTTTTTTTTTTTTGTTCTTCAATTTTATTTTATTTTTAAACTTTACATAATTGTATTAGTTGGGTAAGGACTTGCTAAAGTCATTTTACTGTATTCCAGCTACTTTGTAGTTCCCTTATCTTTTTTTCCTCTTTTGGTATGTACCATTTTGGGGGTTTTGCATCTTGGGTACCATGAAATTTATGTAAAACAACTTATAATAGTCTCTTATCACAGACTAATGTAGTTACTTCTGATACTTTTGTCCTTTAAGTTTTATACAAGACTTAAGTGGTTAACATTCATTACATTATTAGACAGTTTTATATTTTCTTGTCACTAATTAGCATTCTTTCATTTCAGCTTTAAAAAACTCCTTGCAGCACTTCTTATAAGGCAGGGATAATGTGATGAATTCCCTCAGGTTTTATTTGGGGAAGTCTTTACCTCACCTTCATTTCTGAAGGACAGCTTTGCTGAGCACAGCATTCTTGCTCGGCAGTAATGCACTGATGGCCTTCCTGCTGGGGGTGGGGGAACAGTCTCTTGTATGTGAAGATCAATTTTTTTCCTTCAGCTGCTTTAAAATTTTTCTTTGTCTTTGACTTTAAACAGTTGTATTATATTTTGTGTCTTTAAGATTATTTGGGATTGCACCTATCAAGCTACCAACGGTATTCTTCACAGAGCTAGAACAAATAATTCCACAATTTGTATGGAAATACAAAAAACCTCGAATAGCCAAAGCAATCTTGAGAAAGAAGAATGGAAACTGGAGGAATCAACCTGCCTGATTCAGGCTCTACTACAAAGCCACAGTCATCAAGACAGTATGGTACTGGCACAAAGACAGAAATATAGATCAATGGAACAAAATAGAAAGCCCAGAGATAAATCCACGCACTTATGGACACCTTATCTTTGACAAAGGAGGCAAGAATATACAATGGATTAAAGACAATCTCTTTATAAGTGGTGCTAGGAAAACTGGTCAACCACTTGTAAAAGAATGAAACTAGAACACTTTCTAACACCAAACACAAAAACAAACTCAAAATGGATTAAAGATCTAAATGTAAGACCAGAAACTATAAAACTCCTAGAGGAGAACATAGGCAAAACACTCTCTGACATATATCACAGCAGGATCCTCTATGACCCACCTCCCGAATATTGGAAATAAAAGCAAAAATAAACAAATGGGACCTAATTAAACTTAAAAGCTTCTGCACAACAAAGGAAACTCTAAGCAAGGTGAAAAGACAGCCTTCAAATGGGAGAAAATAATAGCAAATGAAGCAACTGACAAACAACTAATCTCAAAAATATAAGCAACTCCTACAGCTCAATTCCAGAAAAATAAACAACTCAATCAAAAAATGGGCCAAAGAACTAAACAGACATTTCTCCAAAGAAGACATACAGATGGATAACAAACACATGAAAAGATGCTCAACATCACTTATTATCAGAGAAATGCAAATCAAAACCACAAAGAGGTACCATTTCACGCCAGTCAGAATGGCTGTGATCCAAAAGTCTACAAGCAATAAATGCTGGAGAGGGTGTGGAGAAAAGGGAACCCTCTTGCACTGTTGGTGGGAATTCAAACTAGAACAGCCACTATGGAGAACAATGTGGAGATTCCTTAAAAAACTGGAAATGGAACTGCCATATGACCCAGCAATCCCACTGCTGGGCATACACACTGAGGAAACCAGAACGGAAAGAGACACGTGTACCCCAATGTTCATCGCAGCACTGTTTATAATAGCCAGGACATGGAAGCAACCTAGATGTCCATCAGCAGATGAATGGATAAGAAAGCTGTGGTACATATACACAATGGAGTATTACTCAGCCATTAAAAAGAATACATTTGAATCAGTTCTAATGAGGTGGATGAAACCAGAGCCTATCATACAGAGTGAAGTAAGCCAGAAAGAAAAACACCAATACAGTATACTAACGCATATATATGGAATTTAGAAAGATGGTTAACAATAACCCTGTGTACGAGATAGCAAAAGAGACACTGATGCACAGAACAGTCTTTTGGACTCTGTGGGAGAGGGAGAGGGTGGGATGATTTGGGAGAATGGCATTGAAACATGTATAATATCATATATGAAACGAGTCACCAGTCCAGGTTTGATGCACGATAGTGGATGCTTGGGGCTGGTGCACTGGGAAGACCCAGAGGGATGGTATGGGGAGGGAGGAGGGAGGAGGGTTCAGGATGGGGTACACGTGTATACCTGTGGCGGATTCATGTTGATATATGGCAAAACCAATACAATATTGTAAAGTTAAAAAATAAAATAAAAAAAAAAGGCATGGGATGGCCTGATCATAAAAAAAAAAAAAAAAGATTATTTGGGATTGCAATTTTGGGGCACCTGTGAGTTACATGAATTTGGATACACAAAACCCTTTCCAAATTCCCATAACTGTAAAGTTCTCAGGCATTATTTCTTTAAATAAACTTTCTCAAGAGACCCTTTCTTCCGCTACTTGTACTTCAATAGAAAGAAAGAAAGTGAATTCGCTCAGTCGTGTCCAACTCTTTGCGACCCCATGGACCGTAGCCTACCAGGATCCTCTGTCCATGGGATTTTCCAGGCAATAGTACTGGAGTGGATTGCCATTTCCTTCTCCAGGGGATCTTCCGACCCAGGGATTGAACCCAGGTCTCCTGCTCTGTAGACAGACGCTTTACCGTCTGAGCCACCAGGGAAGTGCTCAATAAAGCAGGCTATTTTTCTTACTGGTAGACCATGGTTCTTGCTAGGTTTTCTTCACTCCTTTTCATTCTTTCTCAGGTTAAATTTTAGGTCTCCATCTCTTTGGAGTCAGTTGCTGGAAAATTGTGTTCATTCGGTTGTATCATATTTCCTTCATGTCTTGCATTGCTGTGTTATCATTTAAAGAAGCCATCACAGTAAGGAAGTCTGGCTTCGGGGGAAAAATTAACTTGGTCAGTTTTATTAGTAATTCTAAGGTTTCTCAGAACTTTTCTATGAATACACTTGCTCCATACTTCTGCTTCCTTTTGTGAGGGAACTGTTAAAGATTATATGCCTTCTCTTGATCCTGCAAAGGCCGTCCATGTGCTGACAGCCTCCCTTTTGCTTTCCCTTGCTGTTCAATCACTCAGTTGTGTCTGACCCTTTGTGACCCCATGGACTGCAGCACGCCAGGCTCCCTGTCCTTCACCAACTCTCGGAGCTTGCTCAAACTCAAGTCCATTGAGTTAGTGACGCCATCCAACTACCTTGTCCTCTGTCATCCCCTTCTCCTCCTGCCTTCAATCTTTCCCAGCATCAGAGTCTTTTCTAATGAGTCGGCTCTTTGTATCAGGTGGCCAAAGTAATGGAGCTTCAGCTTCATCGTCAGTCCTTCCAATGCTTTCCTTAGGGCGGTGCTGAATGTTCACATTTGGGTGATTTCTCAGTTCCTCAGAGTTGAGTCAGCTTTTTGTGATGCTCATCAGCCATCTGCAGAAGTTTCTTCTTGTTGCCGTCAGGGGCATGCACTGGGAGCTGGCCAGGGGATATGGGTGTGTGTGGATAAGATAATGGGAGTACTCAGCCATGTTCAGATATGTTAGCAACATATTTCACCAGATATCAGCCAATCAAAAGGAAGAAATGACTTCAAACAATCCACATGGCTATACTGGTGCACATCAGGTAGTTATCAGCACTGCTTTTTCTTGTTATATTGAGCTGGCCATGACCTCCAGGACAGTGAATCAGTGTTTCATTATTAGATATGATGTTCTTTGGCAGTTTTTTGATAACCACCCTAAACTAGGCTCTTCTTAAATTAAATCTTAAAAATTGTTAACAGCTAGGAATAATTGTTGAATTTTAATTTATGTCTGTTCTGTTTCTATTAATAGTTTTTCTCTTTTAATATTTAAAATGATGGTTTATA
Source organism: Bubalus kerabau (assembly GCF_029407905.1). NCBI lineage: Eukaryota > Metazoa > Chordata > Mammalia > Artiodactyla > Bovidae > Bubalus > Bubalus kerabau. Next base: position 32,409,658 of record NC_073642.1, read on the forward strand.
TTAATTTAGATTCTATATTTTAATTCTTGTAATAAATAACAGTTGATTATGTTGCTGCTGCTAAGTCGCTTCAGTCGTGTCTGACTGTGCGACCCCATGGACTACAGCCTACCAGGCTTCTCTGTCCATGGGATTCTCCAGGCAAGAACACTGGAGTGGGTTGCCATTTCCTTCTCCGATTATGTTGCTACTAAATTTTTTTTATGTTGCTACTAAATTTTAATTCTCAAAAAAGAGATATGTAATCCTACTCATATTTTTGAAAGGAAGAAAATGAAGTTTCCTATAAAAGTTAATAATCTAGCTAAGCTCACAGAGCTACTATTTACATGGCTGATTTGTGATTTGAATTCAGGCTTATAACTACAAAGCCTGTGGTCTTAATAGCTGCATTATACTGTATCAACATCTAATGAATGCCTAATTGTTGCCATGAGTTTAACATACATTATTTCATTTAACAGCCACACAATCCTTTGGACATGTCAACATCATACTTTTTACTGATAAGGAAGACTGAAGCCCAGATTGCTTAATTTGTCCAGGTAAACAGGCAGCAGGTTCTAGGTCCACGCTTTCAACACTGCTCTCATCTGCTTCCTTAGTATCTGCCCACAGATGGTGCAATTTTCACCAATATCACCTGTAACTTTCAACAATCCTTTATTTCTCCACAGTTCCTAAGGATGGGATAGAGGACAACCTAGATGATTTAATTTATTACAAGGTAGAGTTTCTCCAAAATGTTCATTTAAGAATTTCTAAAGTCAGAAAAATAGTGAGTTTTCAGGGACATGAAGGGGAAGGGGGAGTATATCCTTAGTACCAGCAAGAAACATCTTCATGAGAATTTTATTTCAAAAATTTTAAAATTTTGCATTCTTTTCCATCATCTCATCTATGCTTATTTTAACTAGAAAGCAATGTTTTATATTACATACTATTGAGGAGGAAAATAGTTTTCTTCTTGTCTTACTTACATACAAGGTATTTGCCATGGAGTCTATTAAAGTAAAAAAAAAAATATGAGCTGAACTGAAGACAGCTAGTATCAAGGTCCTTACACGGGCAATTTCTCATTTTTTAGTGTCACTATTTCCGAGAACCCAGACTTATACAAATGTAGTTAAAAACAGTAAGTGTTTACTCACTGCATCCAACAATCAATCACTAAGGTGAGCCCAAGAGCAGAACATTGCCAGAGAGGTAGCATGATGGAATACTGTTGGGATGCTACAGGCAGAAACTTCAAAAAGCACATCTTGCTGAGAGGTAAAATCACTCATATCATATGCAGGGCTGAAAGGGTTTCTTATACAGTGTTGTCTATCTCCTTAAATCATAACAACAATGTACTCAATAAGAACTCTGTTAGTGAAGAAAGAACTCTAATAATTTGTTCTTAATATTAGCAGCAGCATTGTCATTTTTAGCAACATAAATATAGATTAAATAACTCATGGTCCTACTTCTGGCTCTCAAATATCATTTTTATGACATTTCTTGCCTAATGTAATAACTGACATGCCTTGGTGAAATATTTTCAATTATTTGCCACATGATCTTTTGCACAAAAACCTGAGTGTAAAAGAATTTTTAATGATTTTTTGGTCTCTAAAATTTGTATAAAACTGACATTCCAGGGAAGGGTACTTTCGTATCTAATAGCTTTGAGAAGCCTCCCTTAGCTCAGGAAAGGTGGGTAATGACAGTTTATTGGCATTTACCTAACTAGATAAGTAGTGAACTTGGTTTTGATTTCTCATGCTTAGCTCTCCTTAAAAAACAAAACACATTCTGTCTAATTCTAAGCTGTTTTTGTTGTTTAGTCACTAAGTCGCATCCTACTATTTGTGACCCCATGGACTGTAGCCCGCCTGGCTCCTCTGTCTGTGGGATTTTCCAGGCAAGAATACTGCCATGGGTTGCCACGCCCTTCTCCAGGGGAATTCCCCACCCAGGGATTGAACTTGAGTCTCTTGCACCGGTAGGGATATTTTCTACCACTGAGTCATCAGGGAAGCCCCTAGTTCTAAGAAGAAATAACAAATAATCACCAAAAATGTGTAGCTGGGATTTAGTTATAAACAACTCTAATGTTCTACAGTTCTGGTCAATGAACTAAATACTTTTCTGAATAAGGACCTTCACTGATGCATCAGCAAAGGCATTCTCTTTTTAAACTAAATCCTCTGTGTGATACTTTTCTAAGTGGAAGGGGACACACAGCTGTTTCCGTATATTTGCAGCATAGCTTAATATGAAACAAGCTGATTCTCAGTTACACAACTAGCTAACTTAAGTATAACAGCCATTTCCCAAAATGCTGATGTTATAGACATTACTTTAATATCCTTCCAGTCTGTAATTTATTTTAAAAGTATAATTTTAAATGACACTAGAAGGACTATCTCATTCTAAAATGAGAAACTAGCAATTAAGATAAACTCTCCTGTTGAAAAATGACAAAAAAGCTGAATAAAACATTTTTAAAAATTATTCTACACAAATTAAAGCTAACATAAAGAGAACTGCAAGTTGAACATCCAGGAAAAGGTAAAAATCAAGAGACAGAAGCACAGCCCTCAAGGCTGCTTTTGCTGATCCATGAGAAACATTTACAAAATGACACAAGTTAAGCATTCCACCCAAGACTGAAAAGACTCACCCTCATAATAAGCCTGAAATGGAAGCTAGCCAGCCAGTCCATATACTTGCAGCTTGTTAGGACACCCCAAGAGGTCTAGGGAACCTTTGGCCTTGAATTTGAATTAAGATATTCTGGAAACATTAATATACTTAGCACCTACCAAAAATAAATAAAACATTTCCAGAGGAAGGCACCATTATATTAGGTTTCAATTATTTTTAAAATTGTTCCACTACAATGACCATAAACAAATGTAAATAAATTTTAAAAGACTGAAATTATACAAAGTATATTCTCTAACCACAAAAGAATGAAATCATAAATTAGTAACAGAAGAAAGTCTGAAGGACTCACAGATATGTGGAAATTAAACAATACATTGTGCACAATGAATGGGTCAAAGAAGAAATCACAAGGGAAATCAGAAAATGTTTTGAAATAAATGAAAATGAATATAATATAAATTATGAAATTCACCGAAAGTGATGTTTAAGAGAAAAATTTATAGATGTAAATATCTGCTTTAAAAATAACAAAGATCTCAAATCTATAACATAACTCTAATAAACTTTAAGGAACTAGAAGAAGAAAAGCAAACTAACCTCAAAGCTAATAACCCTAAACTAAAAGAAGGCAATGGCACCCCACTCCAGTACTTTTGCCTGGAAAATCCCATGGACGGAGGAGCCTGGTAGGCTGCAGTCCATGGGGTCACTAAAGTCGGACACGAATGAGCAACTTCACTTTCACTTTTCACTTCCATGTATTGGAGAAGGAAATGGCAACCCACTCCAGTGTTCTTGCCTGGAGAATCTCAGGGACGGAGGAGCCTGGTGGGCTGCCGTCTATGGGGTCATACAGTCTGACACGACTGAAGCGACTTAGTGAAAGGAAATAAAGATTAGAGTGGAGATAAAATAGAGAATAGAAAAACAAAGAGAAAAATTAACATTGGTTCTTTGAAAAGATCAACAAAATCGACAAACTTTTAACTAATGATAATACAGAAGACTCAGACAACTAAAATCAGAAATGAAAGTGGGGATATTACTACTGACCGTGCAGATATAAAAGGATTATGAGAGCATACTATGATCAATTACATGCCAACAAGATGAAATGAACAAATTCCTAGATATATGTAAACTACTAAAACTGACTTAAGAAGAAATAGAAAATTGAAATATATTTGTATCAAGTAAAGAGATTGAATCAGTACTCAAAAATCTCTCAACAAAGAAAAACTCAGAGCCAGATGGTTTCACTGGTCAATTCTACCAAACATTTAAAGAAGAATTAACACCAGTCCTTCTCAAATTACTCCAAAAAACAGAAGTAGGGAACACTTCCTATCTCATTCTATGAAGCTGGTATCACCCTGATATCACAGCTAGACAAAGACATCAGAAGAAATTCCAGACTAGTACGCTATGAATATAGATACAAAAGTTCTCCACAATTACACTTATCAGTATGTAATGAAAAATTAATAGGTGAAAAAGGAACTAAGACATAAAAAGAATGTATAAAAGCACATAAAGATGTGAGATATTGAGATTATCAAACAGACTGTAAAATGGTATCTTCTGTATATAAATAAAAAGTAAGCTCAAAAATGTCTGCAAAGAACATGGAATTATAAAAAAGCCAAAGCATATGTGAAAAAGAGTAAACAGGCTTTCTAGACATGGAAAATAAAATACTGTGGTTAAAATTAAGAATTTAATGGATAGTTTTAACAGTGTATCAGAGACAACTGGGGAGAGAATAAATTAAAACAAAAAATAGAAGAAAAATGCATATTTATAAAACTTTGATTTATGATAGATGAGGCACCAAAGAATAACAGGGAAAAACTAGTCTTTTTAATAAATGGTGCTCAAAAAATTAAGCACCCAGATGGAAAAAATGAAATTAAGCTTCACAATAAGCCAAAAAATTAATTCCAGATGGATAATAAACTAAAAGTAAAAGCAAAACTATAAAACTTCTACAAGAAAATATAAAAAAGACTTCTTGATTCAGGAATGGGGCAATTGTTTATAAAGATAAGCAAAAACTATTAACCATAAAATACTGATAACTTTCCCCATATTAAAACCAAGAAATACTATATGATATCACTTATACTTAGGATCTAAAATACAACAAACTAGTGAACATAATAAAAAAGAAACAGACACAGATAGAGAGAACAAATCAGTGGTTACAGGGGAGAGGTGGGGGCGGGGATATTTTGGTAGGGTAGTAAGAGGTACGAACTATTATGCATAAAATAAGTTATAAGGATACATTGCACAATACAGGAAATAAAGCCAATACTATAAACTGAGTAAAATCTTTAAAAATTGTGCATCACTATATTGTACAGTTGTAACTTATATAATATTATAAATATATAAACTATATTTTAATTTTAAAAAAGAACTTCTGTTCATCAAAAAAACCAAAAGAGAGTAAAATGAAAGCTGAGTAATAGAAATGTATATATTTAATACACTTGAACAACTGAGGATTGGTAACCAGAACATAAAAAATACATTAGTAGAAAAATGGGCCTAAGATTTGAACAGTCATGTCACAAAAAATTCAAATGGCCAAGCAGTACAAATAGGTGCTCAAACTTGTCTGCAAACAGAAAGGAACATTAAACTACAGCAAGTAGTACTACTGCATACCTTCAAGATCAGCAAAAATTAAAAAGTCTGATAATATCAAGTGTTAGAAAAAGAGAAAGGAATTTCATACTTTGCTGGCAGTAGAGTAGTTTGTTATAATTTTGGAAACAATACAGCATTATCAAGAAAAATTAAAGATATACATACCATACGACCCAGGAATTCCACTCCCTAGGGAAATTCTTGCACATGAGTTCAACGATACATGTTTAGAAGCACTTATTTCATCAAAACAACCCAATGTCCATTAGTGGTAAAATGGATAAATGTTATTGTGGTAAATTTATATAATGACACAATATATAACAATGGGAAAAACCCCTTACAACAACATAAATTCTTAAATACATAATCTTGAAGAAGCAAAACATCAAATTACAGAGAAGAGCATTCCATTTATATAATGTTCAAAACTAGACATGTTTAAACTAACATATATTATTTAGGAATGGGCCTTTAGGGGACAAAAATCATAAAATTAAAAAAAAGTGGTTTCCAAAAAGCCAAAGTAATAATTTATCCAAATATTAAGAGAAATGTATGATTGGCAAAACAAATGTAGGTGGGTTGGAGGGTTCTGAGATGCTGACAATGATATTTCTCAAGGAATAGTCACCAGGTTTTTTGCTGTTATAATTATTAATTTTCTGTGCAAATCTGTTTTACATAAATTTCTATGTTATGTAAGAGGTTCTTAAAAAGAATTTAAGAGTAGTCCACAAAGAGATAATTTGCATAATCATAATAGAAAATATCACAAGTTGTATAAAAATGTTGCTGTAAACTAGCAGTGCAAATATTCATAACTGAATTTTTATAACATTTATTTGCTTTTAAAAGAGGACTTTTCACAAAGAAACCACAGTAAGTGATTTCAGACGAGATGACTAAAGTAGTGTGCTTTTATAAAGGCAAGCCTCATCATCTGAAATATAATATACACTATTTTTCAGTCATGATCACCTAATTTTTTTTTTTTTACTGAGAGATAATTAACATAAAACGCAGAGATTTAAGTATTTGGTTTGATGCATTTTGGCAATTGGACATACGTATATAGCCACACCTAAAACAAAATATATAAACACTTCTTCTCTTTCCTTCACTGTTTCTTTTTAAAAAAATACAAACCATGTACATATTAAAGATCAGTATGATTCTTAAAATAACAATTCCATTTAGTTGACTAAAACAAGCTAGTTGAAGAAGGTATGAGAAACATTTTCATTTTACTTTGGGCCATATGATATACTTGACACCTTCTGACAAAATATGGGTGTCATACAAGCTACATACAGTTATTAGGCAGCTGCTATGAGGAAATAACTCCATAAACTGAGAACACTGTAAGTGAAATGATCGAAATGAGAGGATCCCACAACTGAATGTTTTCCACTTTCTCACAACTGAAGAGTTCCAGCTGAAAATAAGAGAAGTAAAACCTAACACAACTGTGAGGCTTGGACAAGAGGCAGTGCCCAGCAGGACCTGAACACAATTTCTGAACACACATTAGGGTGAAAAAGCTCCTAGGGATTAGTAGTTTATCTTCTCTGAGTCTGGGCATGTATAAAAGAGCCACAAACCTCAGTTGGTGAAAAGCAGGAAAGAAGAGGATGGGGTAAGGCAGAGTTTCTACTTTTCTATCTTCTATAGTTTTTTGTTGGTGGAATTTTGCAGGATGAACTTCAAAAGCACCAAAGTATGGCAGGGTGTGCTATAGGTTATCACAAAGTCAATTGTGATTTGACATCTCTTGATTCAGTTAAATTATGAATGCTGTCAGCTATGTGGTTTACTTATTGAGGTTGAAGAGACTTACAGCTGAATCCCTATTTAAATTTGGCAGGATTCTAAAAAAGTCAGGAAAGGCAACTGGACAAAATCCATGTCCAATCCATCTGCTTAAACTGTTTACTTATAGTAACAGCATACAAATGTCTCATGTTACTGATAAACCACAGAAAGCTTGTGGGATGCTGTTACTATCCAAACTTAAATGTAATGTTCAGTGTGGCAGAGTACTGAGAAAGTCGATGCAAATACAGATCACATTTACTTAGAACAAATTTAATACAATGGCAAGAATGAGGAGAGTGCCTTTGCATACATAAGAATGTTTTAAAAACTCTTATTTGAAATAATTAAACATTTGTGCAACAAAAGTGTCTTTGAAGCAATTTAACTTGAACTTTTAGTGTAATTTTTATTGTGAAACATAACAAACATATAGAAAGCCAGGAAAAAAAAAAAAAGAAAACACATAATACAATTTGAAGAGTAATTTGAGTATAACATCACCATCTGGTCAAGAAAAAAGAAGAATCTGGAAACCCCTTCAGTAAATCTCCCTGATCATACCAAGCACTCTCCTCTCTGGACAATCATTATCCTGATTTTTATGAGAAATACTTCCCATATCTTCTTTATAGCTTTACCACCTAGGTATACATTCCAGAAAAGTAAGGTTAGCTTTGTCTGTTCTTGAAGTTCATATAACTGGAACTGCAAAAGTGTATAAATATATTTTGGTGAATTGTTTCACTCACAGCACACTGTGAGACATATCCATGTTGATACCATAATTTATATATTCAGCTGTTGAAGGATACTTGGTTTATCTTCCATGTTTGGTAACAATAAATGATACCACCTTTGAATTTTTATGCACATGTCTCCTTGTGCATGTATGTATTAGCTCCTCTCAGATATAGACCTGGAAGTAAAATATGATATGCATGCCTTCAACTTTAGTTGATCCTGGGCATATATCTGGAGAAAACTATGATTTGAAAAGATACACACACCCCATCAAGGCTCATTGCAGCACTATTTACAGTAGCCAGGACATGAAAGCAACCTAAATATCCATTGAAGGATGGATGGATAAAGATATTATATATATATATATATATATATATATACACACATACATACACACACACACATACATACATACAACAGAATATTAGGCAGTCACGAATAAGAACAAAATAATGCCATTTGCAGCAACATGGATGGACCTAGTGATTGTTGTACGGAGTGAAAGTTGTACAGAGGGAAATAAGTCAGATACAGAAGGACAAATATCGTAAGATACCACTTATGTGGAATTAGAAAAAAATGGTACAAATGAACTTATTTACAAAACAGAAATAGAGTTACAGATATAGAAAACAAACCTAAGGTAACCAAGTGGGAAAAGAGGAGGACAGATAAATTGGGAGATTGGGATTGACATATACACACTACTATTCATAAAATAGGTAACTAGAACCTTTATTTTTTGGGGCTCCAAAATCACTGCAGATGGTGACTGCAGCCATGAAATTGGGCCAAAGAACTAAATAGACATTTCTCCAAAGAAGACATACAGATGGCTAACAAACACATGAAAAGATGCTCAACATCACTCATTAACAGAGAAATGCAAATCAAACCCACAAAGAGGTACCATTTCATGCCAGTCAGAATGGCTGCGATCCAAAAGTCTACAAGCAATAAATGCTGGAGAGGGTGTGGAGAAAAGGGAACCCTCTTACACTGTTGGTGGGAATGCAAACTAGTACAGCCACTATGGAGAACAATGTGGAGATTCCTTAAAAAACTGGAAATGGAACTGCCTTATGACCCAGCAATCCCACTGCTGGGCATACACACTGAGGAAACCAGAAGGGAAAGAGACACGTGTACCCCAATGTTCATCGCAGCACTGTTTATAGTAGCCAGGACATGGAAGCAACCTAGATGTCCATCAGCAGATGAATGGATAAGAAAGCTGTGGTACATATACACAATGGAGTATTACTCAGCCATTAAAAAGAATACATTTGAATCAGTTCTAATGAGGTGGATGAAACTGGAGCCTATTATACAGAGTGAAGTAAGGCAGAAAGAAAAACACCAATACAGTATACTAATGCATATATATGGAATTTAGAAAGATGGTAACGATAACCCTGTATGCAAGACAGCAAAAGAGACACAAATGTGTAGAATAGTCTTTTGGACTCTGTGGGAGAGGGAGAGGATGGGATGATTTGGGAGAATGGCATTGAAACATGTATAACATCATATATGAAATGAATCACCAGTCCAGGTTCAATGCATGATACTGGATGCTTGGGGCTGGTGCACTGGGATGACCTAGAGGGATGGTACAGGGAGGGAGGAGAGAGGGGGGTTCGGGATGGGGAACACATGTATACCCCTGGCGGATTCATGTTGATGTATGGCAAAACCAATACAATATTATAAAGTAATTAGCCTCCAATTAAAATAAAGAAATTTATATTTTAAAAAATTAAAAAAAAAAAAAGACGCTTGCTCCTTGGAAGAAAAGTTATGACCAACCTAGATAGCATATTGAAAAGCAGAGACATTACTTTGCCAACAAAGGTCCATCTAGTCAAGGCTATGGTTTTTCCAGTGGTCATGTAAGGATGTGAGAGTTGCGACTGTGAAGAAAGCTAAGCGCTGAAGAATTGATGCTTTTGAACTGTGGTGTTGGAGAAGACTCTTCAGAGTCCCTTGGACTGCGAGGAGATTCAACCAGTCCATTCTGAAGGAGATCAGCCCTGGGATTTCTTTGGAAGGAATGATGCTAAAGCTGAAACTCCAGTATTTTGGCCACCTCATGGGAAGAGTTGACTAATTGGAAAATACTCTGAGGCTGGGAGGGATTGGAGGCAGGAGGAGAAGGGAACGATAGAGGATGAGATGGCTGGATGGCATCACTGAGTCGATAGATGTGAGTCTGGGTGAACTCCGGGAGTTGGTGATGGACAGGGAGGCCTGTGTGCTGCGATTCATGGGGTCGCAAAGAGTCGGACAAGACTGAGCGACTGAACTGAACTGAAATGAAATACCTATTGTATTGCATAGGGAACTCTATTCAATACTGTGTAATGACCTACATAGGAAAAGAGTGGATATATGTATACATATAACCAATTCACTTTGCTGTATACCTGAAACTAAACAATGTTGTATATGAACCACACTTCAATAAAAATTAAAAAAATAAAGTGGTAGCACTAACTTATCACAAACAGCATATAAGCATCCCCGCTGCTCTAGATCTTTGTTGATATTTGGTATTTTCCGTGTTTAATTTTTTACCATTCTGATGGGTGACTCACAGTATAATTCCAAATTTTTAATTTAGATTTTCATGATTATTAAAGAGACTGACTGCTGCTGCTGCTGCTAAGTCACTTCAGTCGTGTCCGACTCTGTGAGATCCCATAGACGGCAGCCCACCAGGCTCCCCCGTCCCTGGGATTCTCCAGGCAAGAGTACTGGAGTGGGGTGCCATTTCCTTCTCCGGTGCATGAAAGTGAAAAGTGAAAGTGAAGTCACTCAGTCATGTCCGACTCTTCGAGACCCCATGGACTGCAGCCTACCAGGCTCCTCCGTCCATGGGATTTTCCAGGCAAGAGTACTGGAGTGAGGTGCCATTGCCTTCTCTGAAAGAGACTGACTATCTTTGCATTTATTTATTGGCTATTTAAATTTCTCCTTTTGGAATGCCATTCTCTTGACCATTTTCCTATTGGGTTGTTGTTGGGGTTTTTCTTTCCTTATTAACTTGTAGGAATTCCTTATATGCTCTGGATACCCTTCTTTGTGAGTTGTACATACAAATGTCTTCTCCCATTCTGTTTCTTTTTTATTCTTTTCTTTCCCTGGAGTCTCTTGATGAATAAAAGTTCCTATTTTAATGCAAATTTATCAACATCTCCCTTTATGGTTAATGTCTTTTTTGTACTTTTCTTGTCTAGGCAAAACCCCAAAGTCAAAAAGACATTCTTCTGTTATTTCCTAATTTTATTTTTTTATTTACATTTAGGTCAATCTAGAATTTTTTATTTATGATGTGAGTTAAGGTCAAGTTTCAGTTTTTAAAAATAAGGATATTTAATCACCATAGCATCATTCACAAAATAGACCATACTTTCTCCTAATGATTCACCCCACCTCCTTTTTCCATATATACATAAACAAATCCCTCACATGCCATGCATCAAGCATATACATTAGAATAAGACTGTTCATATTTTTCTTTTTCTCCATCTTTGCTCCAACAGCACACCATCTTAATTTCTGCAGCTTTAAATAAGAGATACAAAAAAAATCTAATCTATGAACATGACAGATTTACTCTTACATGCTTAATTCTTTTGATGACTTCATAATACAATTTTATATTCTCTCCTTCCATCTAGTGACTTTGTTAAACTTGTTCAATAGTTTATGATATCAGCTATGCTTTTTTTGGGCAGATACAAATTGTTAGATTAGGAGGGTTCAGGATGGGGAACACATGTATACCTGTGGCGGATTCATTTTGATATTTGGCAAAACTAATACAATTATGTAAAGTTTAAAAATAAAATAAAATTTAAAAAAAAAAAGGGAAATTCCATTCTGTTCCTGGTTTACCATCATGAATTGCTTTGGTGATGCCTTTATCAAATGCTTTTTAACTGCATCTTTTGAGATGATCTTTTTCTTCCATTAATATAAGCTATGACTGATTTTCCAACAATAATCTAAACTTGCATATCTTGAATAAATCTAACTTTGTTGTTACATATTATTCGTTTAACACATTGCATGATTTGGTTTGCCAAAATTTGCTTAGGAAATTTGAATCCAAGTTCATGAATGAGATTGGCTTGCACTATGATTTTCTTCAATTTTACTATGATGTCTGTGGACTGTGGATTTCTTTTTAATTTACCCTGCTTGAATTTTATTTGGTTTCATGAATCTGTGGATTGATCTATAAGTTTTAGAAAGTTCTAAATGATAATTACTTCAAATAATGTTTCTACTTCTCTCCTTCTGAATAACTATACATATATTAGGTATTTTCACTATATGTTATATGCCTCTTACACTCTTCTCTGTATTTTCCATATCTTCTCTCCATGCTTCAGTCAGGATTCTTTCCTATGACCTATCTTACAGTACACAAATTCTCTCTCCAGTTGGTTTATTCTGTTATTTCATCTACAGTTTTTGTAATTTTAATTACAAAAAGATTCAGTTCTCAAATTTCTATTTTCTTTCAAATGTGCTGTACTTTTTTAAAAAAATGAATACTTATATCCTTGAACACAGTAAGCATAGTTCTAGAGTCCCTATTTGTTTCTTTCTATTGATTTTTATCCATGTTGTCTTGCCTTTTATATGCTTAACTATCTTTCTCTGCCAGAAAATATATTTTATTTATTTATTTTTTTATTTTATTTATTTTTTTTAAACTTTACATAATTGTATTAGTTTTGCCAAATATTAAAATGAATCCAAAAATATATTTTAAAATCACTTTATTGAAATAATTCGAGGCTTAAGTTGATTATTATAATATCTTCCTTCAGAGTAGATTTTCTATTTGCTTTGGTTAGGTACCTGTAGGTATTAGCAATTCCAGATCACTTTCCTGTCTTTTTTTTTTCAATGATCAGGACTTTCCCAGCCACCCAGATGGTCTGACCGTAGCTGCAGTGTGTGCAGTGACTGGCACACCTTCTGTTTACCCTCTCTCTTAGTTCAGTCCTTTAAAGTCTCAACCCAAAACATGGACTTTTTGCCACCGTGTTAGCACTGACAGTCCTAGATGCTAATGTTTCTCCTCCACCAGTTCTGTAATATTATTAAAAGTATTACTCAAACTTCTCATCCACCTTTTGTGGATCACCAACTATACCCAACCCCAAAATGCCATGTTCCTAGATCTTGGACCAGTAATTCTTTACTACTCTATTAGCAGTTCGGAACCAGCTTATAGTCTGTTTAGCTTTATTAACTGTCATCAGTGAGAGGACTATTCTGAATTCCCTCCTGTGTCACTATTGTTAGGTCCATAACTGTAGATATTTTCAATCCTGCCTTTTATTTCCTAACACATAAAACACAGAGTTTTATGATCTATGACTGGTATTTACAAAGTCTTGCAGTTCTGCTTTCTGCTTGAGCTTACTCATAATGACTTATCTACTTTTGTGATTGTGTTTTGACTGTGGCCACTTGTTCTCATAAAATTACTTCACAGAAATGCCTTGAGGCCTAGGAGAAAGGTGTCTTCTTCCAATTAGGATTTGCATTTCTTTCTGCCAGGTTCCTAGGGGATGCTACTAATCAATCTGGGACTACTTTACACTCAATTCAACATCTAAAATAGTATGGGTGATGTGAATTTGGACTGCAAATCTATTCCCGGGTTGGATTATGGCCATACCTTCTGTACTATGCTGAGGCACTTTCTTTGTAATCTCTGAGGGCAGGTGAGACAGTTCATGATTATGTCAGGGTGTAGACTTTGGTGGATTCTCCTATTAGATTCCATACTTTGAGCAGCGGTTTGTGGCGCAGTTTGTTAAAAAGCATAATGCACACAACAAAGCTTACAAATGTTTTATTCCTGAATGGAATCAGAGAACCTAAGAAGCCAGAAGGAATGTGAGTTACACAGTAAGTACTAAAATACCCAGATCTCCTTAGTCTCCAAATCTCTTTTGTGACAGGAGCACTTGTGGGCTTCACACTTTTAACCTGTTAGCCCTAAAACAGTTCTCAGAACTTCAGAAAAATTATCTAAGGGAAACTGTGCCAAAGCAGTAACAGAAAGCATCAGCGTGTTGAAGTTTAAACCAAGAGGACAAAGGCCTCAAGATTAATCTCTCACCATCCTCAGTGAGTGCCTGCCCAAGTTCCACCAGTCCCACCCCTGTCACTTCTAGGCCGTCTTCAAATTCTTCACTGGGTACTTGGCTTTGACGCTAATGATTTTGTTACTCCAGGCAGTTTTCCAAACAAAAAGGAATGGTTATTTATAATTCCTAGACTGAAATCATAAATACCATCAGCTGAATTACACTGAAATGTCAATATAACTCTATGAACAGGATTTCACATAAAGTGTGTCTGTCTTGGCAAAGTAAAAAGGATTTTAGTTCTAAAAGTTGCAAAAGGATCTTATTGTAGGTAAGTTTAGACTCTTAGGTGGTCCTGCAGTGTATACTCTGAGGACAGTTTTACAGCAAGGTTCCTGACACAGACCATTTAGACTGGGAGCCAGACAACATTTTTCTCCCTCAAATTATAAGGAATCAGTGGTATTCTGGTAAATTGCCTCTTTGTGAATGAAGTAACTTTACTTAGATTTTCATACTGAATACCTTTCTTACACAGATCATTTTACTTTTTACTAAAAAATTCTGTGACTACTTCAATCTAAAACAATATTCGTAGGATAAAGTTTACATGGTAGTATCTTCAAGCAGTGCCTTTTATTTCAAAGTATAAGTACCCTTTTTCAAAAACAAAAAGAAAATAATCAGTATCTGCTAATTTTAAAATAATTAGAGATTTCCCCAAGGCATATAAAACCTCTAAACATTCCATCCAGTACATGCCGGACAACTACCAGCTTCTGAACTCTCATACTTTGAAAGGACGTGTCACACAAAAGTGCCGACTCCATGCGGCTCTGCTGTCATGCCACAGTGAGTATGCTGCTTTCGGCTCCTAAAGAGGACTGTTGTTTGATGCCAAAGTGGAGCTGAGCGCTGTCTTGTAAAGTCGGTTATTCACATGACTGAAAACCCAGTAATTCTGCCCCTGAGGCATACCGCCTAGAATAGAGCACGCTCTCAAAGTACAGTCCTTGGACCAGCAGCATCAATGTCACTTGGGAACTTACTGGAAATACAAATTCTTGGGACCCACTCCAGATCTACTGAATCAGAAACCCAAGGTGTTTTAACAAGTCCTCTAGGTGATTCTGATGCAGACTAAAGTCTGAGGCTCCTTCTCTGCTTTAGAGAAATTCTTCTTGAATTGTTCTAATACAGAAACTGTTTGAGCAGCATGGCCCCTTACCTCTCTCCCTCTCTCCAATCACCCCCATCTACACACACACACACACACACACACATATCAAATCCTGAAAATGAACATCGATTGTCAGAAGAATGATATAAAAAACTATAGTACTAACACAATGTAGTACTCACTGTACGACAGAGAAAATAAATGAAAAATAGCTACATTTATGAGCTTAAATAAAACTTAAGAGCCTTAATTTTGACTGAAAAAAATCAAGAAGTCTGAAGTATAATATTTTATAAAGGCCAAATACAAGCAAAACAAAATAATATATTAATTAAATATACATTTATGTGATAAATCAATAATACTATTTTTATAAAACAAAGAAAGGATACCCCTTTAATTCTATACAGTATTTCCTGAAAGGGAGCAGAGGCAGGGGGATAGGGTGAGGAAGGAATCCAGTGGGAACTATAAATAATAAATATACTGGGATCAACTTAGTCCTTGGGTTGGTCGTGAGATCATAACCCACTGCATTTATGTAATTTTTATTACTACATTCTTTCATATATATAAAATATAACACAATCCAGTTTAAACCAAGAAAACAAAAACTGCAGCTAATAAAGATGAACATCACCTTAAATAAAAAAATTAGAAACCACCTAAGTGATATAAATTATATAAATTGTGATGTGTTCATTCAGTTAAAAAGAATTTATAAGACATGATAAAATATTTATGATAAAATTAGCAAGACAAAATACTGTAAAAATGTACAGTAAAATATTAGAAAAAACACAATAAAATGTCAATATTGGATATTACAGGGAGTTTTATTTCTTCTTTGTTCCTTTAAAATTTTCTATAGTGAATAATAAATACTTTTAAAACCATTAAGGATTTTTTAAACTGTCACAGAAACATTTAATGACTATAAGTCATTAAAGAAAACTATCACATCTTCTATTGGAAACAGGAAGGAAACTGGTGTTTTGTGAAAATCTGTGATTTATGAGCTTTATAATTCAAAGTCTTATATTTTCTGCCATAAAACTGTATATCTTTATTACTCTGATTCTATTTAAAATAGAACGCCATGTTAGGAAAAATATGACTGAGAAAACTACAATGTAAAGAATGTATTTTTGCCATAGAGGACTTCAGTTAACACAACTAAAAACAATTTCAATATCATAAGAACAAAAAGAAAAAAATATCCACCAATGGTTGACTGGCTTTTGGAAACACCGAAGAAACACATATACTTAGAGTTTGCCTTGTAGTCCCAAGGCCCGTCATAATAAGAAAGAAACATAAAGATTACGGCCAGGGGCCAGAGATGAGTTACATACCTCTTTCTCCAATATTCTGGCGACCTCACCAAGGGTCCGATCTAAAGCTGAAACCTTATTGTTTGCCCATGAGCCACTGTCTTGTACTTGCAGCTGTTTTAGAAGATCTTTGGCTAACCGCTGAAGCCTTGGATACAAAATAAAAGAGAAGAATGACATGAATGAATTAGAGTACAATATTTCATTTTCCAGAACACTTTTAAACAAAAGTTACGTTCATTATTATATTAGAAACTGCTTCATAGAGTACTTAAGGAAAAGAAAAACAAACCATTCCTAAGGCCGGTATTACTCTCTATTCACAAACACCAATCTAGCCTTTGTGACACAAAACAGACCTAGAGGACAGTACCGTCCATCCACAGGATCAGCTGGAGCAGTTGCTGCCATCAGTTTCTGCATTACTCTTACACTAGAACAGACCTGATGATGGGGAAAGGTCAGAGTATGATGGCAGAGAAAATGAGGAGAGGAGCCTGAGCAGGTCTTCATATTTTGATGTAAATCTTTAAGTTAATTATAAGCACTGACATATGAATTTGACATTCTCAGAATGTCAAATTCCCCATGTTCCAGTTTATAAGCAATTTGGGGATTTCCTGCCACTGCTGATGTCATTTAGACAACAGAGCATTTGCTTTTATTTGCTTTTCACCAAGAATAACATATAACACACCTGGGGCTTCCCAGGTGGCTCTAGTGGTGAAGAGCCCACCTGCCAATGCAGGAGACATAAGAGATATGGGTTCGATCCTGGGTAGGGAAGATCCCTTGGAGGAGGCATACAAACCATTCCAGTATTTTTGCCTGGAAAATCCCATGGACAGAGGAGCCTGGTAGGCTACAGTCCATGGGGTCGCAAAGAGTTAGACACTATAGACACTAATGAAGTGACTTAGCACGCACTTTAGTAAGTGGACTGCATTAATGTTTCTTTAAAGCCCTTGCTTCTTCTGTTTCACAGACCTCATTCTTTGAGCAATGTTCTTCTCCTATCCTGTTATTCGCCTGAGCATCCTACCAACAGACACTCACCAGACACCATCCCAGATCTCTCCACTTTCCCCCTATATGCCATTGCCGTTACCCTACTTCCATTTTAATCTATGACTGATTCCATTGGCCTTCATTATAATCACTTCCTTGTAAATGTGTGGTACATTCCCTCTCTGTTGTTCTGTTACTCCTACAGCTAACCCCCAGTTATGGTAACAATCACCAACGTCTGTTTAGTGGGCCAGGCATCCCTCTAGCTGTCTTGCAAACATTAATTCAGCTGGATTAGTGAACATCTGCCAGCCGTTTCCATTTCTGATACTGAGAAAAACTCATACCATACAAAAGATTGGTATGACTATGGCTTCAGAAACTTACTAATAAGTTTGTCCAAGTCTGCTCACTTTCACACTCTTCCACGAAGACTTCTTCATATATTGCTCCATCTCCTCATAATTCCACTCTTTTCCTTTACCCTCTTGCTTTCATATAAGAAGATTTTACATTTCATAGAGAAAATGGAAGCTACTGGAACAAGGAAATCCTCACTTTCTGCCAAAAATTTATAAGCATCTGAGCATTTCACCCACACTCTCCTTTATTTCTCCTATTACAATCAAGGAAGACTGATTCCTCCCATGTAGGGCTAATCTTCGGGGAAGGCAATGGCAACCCACTCCAGTACTCTTGCCTGGAAAATCCCATGGACGGAGGAGCCTGGGAGGCTGCAGTCCATGGGGTTGCGAACAGTCGGACATGACTGAGCGACTTCCCTTTCACTTTTCACTTTCATGCATTGGAGAAGGAAATGGCAACCCACTCCAGTGTTCCTGCCTGGAGAATCCCGGGGACGGGGGAGCCTAGTGGGTTGCCGTCTGTGGGGTCCCACAGAGTCGGACATGACTGAAGCGACTTAGCAGCAGCAGCAGCAGCAGCAGAGCTAATCTTACCACACTGGCTCTATATGCATGAGGTCTTTCTGGATCTAAACCCTACTTTCCCTGCTTCAGTGTCTTTGCGAATGCTCTTTATTCATTCCTTCTGAAACACTTCCTCCACCTCCAGAAAAATCCTACTCTTCCCTAAGTTCCTAGCTCAAACACTGCTTTCTCTGATCTATTCCTTCAAGTCACTATCACAAGTCTCTCTCACACAGAGATTGACAACAGGATTTTTGGTAATGATGGCAATGTTCCATCCCTATTATGTACAACCCGGTGGCTGCTGGCCAAATGTACCTATTGTGTCCTTGAAAGACAGTTACTATGAGTGCAGGACTTAAAAAAAAAGTAACCATTTTATTTCATTTGTTTTTGGTTGTACAGGGTCTTTGTTGCTGCGTGCAGGCTTCCTCTAGTGGCAGCGAGTGGAGGACACTCACTCAACTCAGCAGTTGTGGCTCACATTCCCTAGAGTGAAGGAGCTTCGGTACGAAGAACTAACTTAACTTAATTTTGATAATTTAAACAGCCACATGTGGCTAGAAGCTATTATACTGAACAGTGCAGAAGCACAATATGAACCTTATGAGAGAGGGCTGCTGTCGAACCATTCACCATCTTATCCACAGCACCGTTATATAAGTACACTCTAGAAGCACTGATATATGGCCTAAGAAGAAATTTCTTTTTTATACCAGTCTTAAAGTATCCATAATCTCTATATTACAATATACTTTCATGTACATGATCTCATTTGTCCTCTGAAAAACATTATCCATCCCTGTTTGAATGTTAGTGCTTAGGAAGATGAGGTGACTTTCCCAAGGCTGCATGGCTAGTAAATACACTATTGGAACTAGGAACCTATGCCTTTCATCTTCAGATGTCATGCTTTATCTCCACACCATATTAGTCAATTTAATAAGAAAATTTTATTCATAAATGAATAATATCCTAGAACACAATTTCATCTACTTATGTAAAAATCTTTAATTCCTCAAAGAATACAATAGCAACCGCAGCTCTAAAAGGCGCGTGTGCACTCATTTAAATCTAAGCTATCCATACGGGGTTTACTTTGGTAAGTCACAGAATGAATGCAAACTCTAAAATCAGAAATACCTATACTTAAATTCTGGCTTTATGTAAACTGTGGGGAGGTTATTTAAATACTCAGTCTCAATTTCTTCAACTTAAAAGTGGAGATTATATATACATATACTTTTTTCTTCAGAGCTTCTGAAGATTAGACATAATTAATATAATGTACCTAACACCATTCACTAAAGTAGACATTGAATAAATAATCAATAAATAATCAACTCTTATTACTACTTGCTGACAGAAAGTCTCAATCTAACATTTCGAGAATATAAAAAACACAAAAATAGACTAAGAGCAACATAGTCCTTTTCCTCCTAATCGAATGTGGGCTAGAGTCCCATCCGATTAAAGTAACTGACCTTATCATGTGGACGAATATTGGCAGCAAACTCCATTGTGTGACAGATAAGTAGCCACTTCAGCTCTTGGCTGAATAAAGCCTGCACACCATGTAACTAAATATCCAGCCATAGCAACAGATGCATATGAATCTAGTAGTACTCTTACAAGAATGCTCACATTCCACTGAAAACCAGGGGTATTTAGAGAGGCACAAGGACCATTTTAACTCACAGAATACAAGAGGCTTATATTTCGCCCTGAGGTAAATCAAATCTGGGACTCATATGAACCTACCCTTCAAGGAAGAATGCCAAATGAAGGGGATGCTGTGGTAACATGAGCTAAACCTCTGCTTCATTCCTGGCCTCCACCAAGTACCACAAATAACATAGCTCCTCTCAAGAAGAAAAGCATTCGATTTTGATTCATACTATAAATAATGATTGAATGTCACAGGACTCAATTCCTGAAAGTTATAGTTTCCTTACAGGGCAAGAACAGGAGCTGTTTAGAGGGTGCAGTTTTTTAATACAGAAATTGCTATTTGTGTAAATTCTGGCAGATAATTTTTCTAGCATGAAAAGAAAAACTAAAGGCTTCA
Source organism: Bubalus kerabau (assembly GCF_029407905.1). Taxonomy (NCBI): domain Eukaryota; kingdom Metazoa; phylum Chordata; class Mammalia; order Artiodactyla; family Bovidae; genus Bubalus; species Bubalus kerabau. Next base: position 32,430,168 of record NC_073642.1, read on the forward strand.
TAATTCCTAGCCCAGAACATGAGAAGTATCTGACAGGTAAATGGCTTTGTGGAGAATTTTTTAAGGTCAGATATTTTCTTCTCAAAATTTGAACACATTTTAACAATTCTCAGTCCAAATCTGTTACTGGTAAATGGTAAGGGCTCCTCTGTAAGGAGCCCTAACTTTTATCACAGTAAAGTTTTGGGAGGTTCATTAGGACCATTGGGAAGATTTGTAAGTGTAAGAAGGGACACTGGGTCCTGTTCTTTAGTGTGGTGGGCAAGAAGACATAAATATATTAACTTCCATTTTTTCTTTTAAACCTTCTCTATTTGAGAGGTACCTAGTTTAAATTTAAGGCTACAGGTTCCCCTTCCATTTTTAAATTATATGCCTAAGCCTGTATTTCTAAATGTAAGAGTTTAAGAAATCCTCATATAAGATGAAAAAAGCCAGTGTGCATATACTGCCTCCCATATGGAACATCTTTCATTGTTGCCTCCAGCATCCTTTCTTGTGAATAAAGAACCCACCTACCCTTTCAGGGAACTATGTCATCCTCCACTTAATACTAGATGTGCTCAATGCTATCAAGGTGCTGCTGTTCCCAGGCCCTCACCCATAGTGGAAAGATCTAGAAAATGTGTGTACATTATTTTATATAAATAAATATAAAATATATATAATTATATATACAAAAAGATGATGCCTGAGCAACAGGGCTTTGAACCGTATAGGTCCATTTATACAGATTTTTTACACTCTGTGTGTACCACAGGATTCATGGTTGGTTGAATTCATGAATGTAAAACCTCAGAGGGGAAGGGCTGACTGTAAAAGTTATAGGCAGATTTTTGACTGCTCAGAAGGTGAGTACCTCTAAACCCCACTCTGCATTGTTCCAAGGTCATGTGTGTGTGTGTATCCCTACACTTTACATCTATATTTATTTCTACATATATGTTGGAAAATACAAGTTAAAACTGATATCTAAAATTCCAATTCATCACTGCAGGATTCTCTATTCTCCTTGAGTATACTTTTTAACTCTCTTCTCTAACAGTGAGCAATATGTCTTCCAACATCCTTAATATATTTACTTATGGGAACAACCGCCCTAACATATCACCCATCCTTGTTTATGTACACTATTATCTACCTGCTTGGCTCTGACTCCCCACACCAGTCTCCTCTGCTCTTCTCACCCAGGCATGGGTTTCACAGCCTTTACAAGGCTCCCCTGACAGACTGGGCAAGGATGACATTCCATGGATATGCCCTCTTCACTTGGCTCTGATTCCCGACACCAGGCCATGGTGTCCTACCCTACATGGAGGCTCTGCTCAGCTCTGGACCTTCACATCTGGCCACCCCTCTTTGGTCCACTCAGGCTCTGACAGCCACCACTCTGCCCTCGCTGATCCAGTCATCCAGCCAATGCAGATGGCTGCTTGGTGGTGCTCTCATCTAACAATAATAGGACTGACTTTTTCTGGAAGGGGGAAGGGAAACTGGAGAAAGTCGTTTTCATTTATTAAATAGAATAATTTTATAAGGAGACATGTCTTTTCATCTCCTTTTTGGTTACCTATTTCAATCAGTTACAGTAATTAAGCTTTTTGAGAAAAAGGATGACTCTAAAGTTTTAGATGACTTAATGTAAGGATTAAGATTTTCTGCCATTTCTTAAGATAAACAAAAATAGGAGGGGTAAGTTTTGGAAAGAAATTTCAGGAGTTTACCTTGACACATGTTCACCTGAGGCATTCAAGTGAACAGAGAGACATCCAAGTTGAAATGCTAACATGAAAGCTGGATATTGTATTCTGGAGTTCTGGGGACAGGTCTGGATTGGAGACAAGAATTTAAAGTCCATCCGGATACTAGTTGTTTGAAGTCATGAAAATAAATGCGATTACTAAGAGAATAATCCTCTACCTGAACTCTCAGAACAAAGGCATGCTAATGTCAGAGCTCAAAGAGACAAGAAACAATGAGGCAACAGGTAATGAAGAAGAGCAGTTAGTCAAGTAAGAGGAGAATCCAGGGAAAGCTGTAGAACAGACTATTACATTAAAGGTCCCCCACTGAAGTATATCTTGCTAGCCATGACTTACTAGTCTCCTTATACAGTGACTAAGTACTTGACAAAATGACTTGCCTTGGCCAATGAGACATCACAAGCAGAGGCCTAATCTGGCCTGATATCCCCTATCACTGATGAACACTATGCAAAAACACTGATGCAAAAACCCTCAACAGAACAAGTCGAATAAATTCAACAGCATATTAAAAGGATTATTCACCATGACCAAGTAATCCGTCATCAAGGAGGCTGACCCAAGCTTCCTTACATGGCAGTCAGAGGGGAACAAGAAAGCAAAGTTGTGAGCAAAAGCTTCAAGACTTCTGAAGCTAAGGCTCAAAGTCACATACTGCTTCTGCAGTAGACTAGGGATCAGAACAAGTCAAAAGGCCAAATTCAAGAGTAAGGTTAATAAGACTCCACCCGTTGATGGAGAGGTGGCAAAGTTATATTGCAAAGGGCCATGCCTTCAGGAATGGCTCAGCAACTTCTGGCCATCTCTGCCAACACTATACTCTGTCATATATTAAATTTCCTCAAATTTTGGATTGATTTCTAGATTGTTTTTAAAAACCGAGTCTGTTAATTTGTATTACTATTTACATGCCAATGCAAAACTATTTTAACCACCTGTTAGCTGAATCCTACTTCATTTCTCCTCTTTAAAAATTGTTTTCCTGGAAATTTTATTTTTCTATATGTTCTTTAAAATGCTTCTATCTCTAGCTTTAAGAAGGTTGTTATTTTATTGAAATCACATATTTGTAGGATAATTTAAAGAGAATTTACTATACTTTGTCTTCTATCCAAGAGTACAATTTGTTTTTTAACTTTTGTGAGTCATTTTTTTATATCCCTTGTTAGCAGTTAACAACTTGTAAGCAGTTAACAACTTGTAAGCAGTTAACAACTGCTTATAGATATTCCTCCATCTGTGGCATGTAAGTTGTTTCTTGAGTTTCTCACTATTGAAAGTAACAAAAATAGTTATCTTTGTATATAAATATTTGCACATATTTTTCATTATTTCACTGGACAGTATGAAGTCTAAAGTGGACGTCCAAAGTAGCAGGGGGATAAATCAGATGAGTTTGGGACCAGCAAACCATATAAAATAAACAACAATGTCCTGCTGTACAGCACAGGGAACTACATTCAGTATCTTTTAATAAACTATAATGGAAAATAATCTGAAAACAATGTACGTATAACTGGATTACTTTTCTGTACATCAGAAACTAACATAACATTGTAAATCAACTATAATTAAAAAATAAAACTTTAAGTACTGGAACTTAATCGTGTATATATAATGAATAAAAGATCTTAAAAGTAAAAGAAAACCAAACTGGACATCCTAAGCTCCAGATTCACATGGCCTTTCTGTAAGACTATACCGATCTGCACTCCCAACAGCAGTATTATATGAGTGCCCTTCTCTCGCTGCCCCACTATTGACAGTCTATTTGAGACAAATAAAATGACCATGTTTTTGTTTCCTTAGCTAGTACACCTAGTAATTACACTTACACCCAATCAGTTCAGTTAAGTTCAGTCGCTTAGTCGTGTCTGACTCTTTGCAACCCCATGAATTGCAGCACGCCAGGTCTCCCTGTCCATCACCAACTCCTGGAGTTCACTCAAACTCATGTCCATTGAGTCAGTGATGCCATCCAGCCATCTCATCCTCTGTCGTCCCCTTTTCCTCCTGCCCCCAATCCCTCCCAGCATCAGAGTCTTTTCCAATGAGTCAACTCTTTGCATGAGGTGGCCAAAGTACTGGAGTTTCAGCTTTAGCATCATTCCTTCCAAAGAACACCCAGGACTGATCTCCTTTAGAATGGACTGGTTGGATCTCCTTGCAGTCCAAGGGACTCTCAAGAGTCTTCTCCAACACCACAGTTCAAAAGCATCAATTCTTCGGCGCTCAGCCTTCTTCACAGTCCAAATCTCACATCCATACCTGACCACAGGAAAAACCATAGCCTTGACTAGACGGACCTTTGTTGGCAAAGTAATGTCTCTGCTTTTGAATATGCTATCTAGGTTGGTCATAACTTTGCTTCCAAGGAGTAAGCGTCTTTTAATTTCTGTCAAGTGGCCCCGGCAATAATCCTGAACGAGATCTCCTCAAAGTAAGAATCAGTACAGCCTTGGCAAAACTTGCTTTGTTCAAATAGGGTTTCTCTACCTCAGCACTACCGATGTTTTGAATGAGATACTCCTTTGCTGTGGAGGACTATCTCACGCACCAAAAAAAGTGTAATGGCATCCCTGGCCTCTATTCACTTGACAGCAGCTGCACCAGTTTTTCCAATCTGTGATAACAAAAATATTATCACATATCCGCAGATGCACACAAATGACCCCTGGCAAAATCGTCCTCAGTTGGATATATGGTGTTAGAAGAATAAAATCCTAGGCATCGGATACAAAAGTCTATGACCACAAGCAAACAATAATGGTTCAGGTAAACTTTTGTTATAGGCAGAGACTAAAGAGACAAATAAATAAAATGTAGGCTAAAATACTCACTTTGCTTTATAGGGTGAGTCCAAACCAGAATTTTTTGCTTCCAGTAAACTCTCATATTCCTTGGCCCTGGAGAGAAAAGAGTTTTATCACTGTTAGCTATTTTGTTGCTAATTTTTATACCAAAATAAAACTTTGGCTATGTTTTTCCCCTCCCAGTATTAAGAATATTACTATGCTGAATTTTAACAATTACATTTCTGACACTGCTTCTTTACAATATTATAAATGCAATCCAAAAAGATTGAAAAATGCATATTTCCTCACAGGATAGAAAATCATAAAAACATTTCTGAGTTAGGGACTTGGTACAGAATGGTGGTTATTTTTCAAAAATATGAAAATCATAATTAAACTTGAAACCATATTAAGTTTCTACAAGGTGGTTGAGATGGCTGAATATCAATGTACCTCAAGAGGTATTCAATGCAAAATTACTGTTGTTGTTCAGCTGCTAAGTCCTGTCCAACTCTTTGTGACCCCATGGACTGCAGCACGCAAGACTTCCCTGTCCTTCACCATCTCCCAGAGTTTGCAAAAACACATGTCCATTGAGTTGGTGATGCCATCCAACCATCTCATCCTCTGATGCCCCCTTTTCCTTCTGCCCTCAATCTTTCCCAGCATGAAGGTCTTTTCCAAAGAGTTGGCTCTTTGCATCAGGTGGCCAAAATATTGGAGCTTCAGCAACAGTCCTTCCAATGAATATTTAGGGTTGATTTCCTTCAAGATTGACTGGTTTGATTTCCTTGAAGTCCAGGGGACTCTCAAGAGTCTTCTCTAACACCACAATTCGAAAACATCAATTCTTCTGTGCTCAGCCTTCTTTCTGGTCCAACTTTCACATCTGTACATGACTACCGGAAAAACCATAGCTTTGACTATATGGACCTTTGTTGGCACAGTGATGTCTCTGATTTTTGATATGCCATCTAGGTTTGATATAGTTTTTCTACCAAGGAGCAAGTGTCTTTTCATTCTGAGGCTGTAGTCACTGTCCACAGTAATTTTTGGAGCCCAAGAAAATAAAATCTGCCACTCTTTCCATTGTTTCTCTATCTATTTGCCATGAAGTGATGGGACTGGATGCCATGATCTTTGTTTTTTGAATGCTGAGTTTTAAGACAGCTTTTTCACTCTCCTCTTTCATCTTCATCAAGAGGCTCTTTAGCTCCTCTTTGCTTTCTGCCCTTAGGGTGGTATCACCTGCATATGTGAGGTTGTAGATATTTCTCCTGGCACTCTTGATTCTAGGTTGTGATTCATCCAGTCCAGCATTTTGCATGATGTGTCTGCATAAAGTTAAATAAGCAGGGTGACAATATGCAGCCTTGATGCACTCCTTTCCCAATTGTGAATCTGTTTGTTGTTCCAGGTCCTGTTCTAACTGTTGATTCTTGACCTGCATACAGGTTTCTCAGGAGACAGGTAAGACAGGTATTCCCATCTCTTTCAGAATTTTCCAGTTTGTTGTGATCCACACAGTCAAAGGCTTTAGAGGGTCAATGAAGCAGAAGTAGATGTGTTTTTTGAGTTCCCTTGCTTTTTCTATGATCCAACAGATGTTCGCAATTTGATGTCTGGTTCCTCTGCCTTTTCTAAACCCAGCTTGTACATCTGGAATTTTTCAATTCACGTACTGCTGAAGCCTAGCCAGATTGATTCTAAACATTACCTTACTAGCAGGTGAAATGAGTGCAATTGTGTGGTAGTTTGAACATTCTTTGGCACTGCCCTTCTTTGGGTTTGGAATAAAAACTGACCTTTTCAGTCCTGTGGCCATTGCTGCGTTTTCCAAGTTTGCTGAAATATTGAGTGCAACACTTTCACAGCACCATCTTTTAGGATTTTAAATAACTCAGCTGGACTTCTATCACCTCTGCTATCTTTGTTAGCATATGCAGGTGATACCACCCTAAGGGCAGAAAGCAAAGAGGAGCTAAAGAGCCTCTTGATGAAGATGAAAGAGGAGAGTGAAAAAGCTGTCTTAAAACTCAGCATTCAAAAAACAAAGATCATGGCATCCAGTCCCATCACTTCATGGCAAATAGATAGAGAAACAATGGAAAGAGTGGCAGATAGGTATTGCTTCCTGAGACCCACTTGACTTCACACTCCAGGATGTCTGGCTCTAGGTGAGTGACCACACCATCATGGTAAGTTCTTTTTCGTACAGTGCTTCTGTGTAAAGAATAGTCATTGAAGTCTAGAAGTAATTTTAAAAGGCAGTGGAAATGATGACCAGATACTCAAAGATTTATTTTGTTCTGCCTTTGTTGTTTATACTGACTAAATGCCAAAAGTCTGCAAAAATCTAATAACACTTCTCTGTCATTGTTCAACTAAGCTTCAGCTTGCGTGTTCCAGCACTTAAGAGCCATCAATAGGTCAACAATCAGCAAATGTTACTTTTACAATATATTAACAATGATTTAATTTTTCAATTTCTCTTTTCAGAGGTCAAAATTTAAATTTTGACCATTCATCCAAAGGGTTCTAGCCTCTAATCAGTGACCTGTGAAAGAACTAATCACAATGTACACCAATCCAGACAGCGATGACTGGTGAAAAAAAAAAAAACAAAAAAACTGCTTCATAAAAACCTGAAAGATGCAAATTACACCAGGCCTAATGAGAGAAAAAATCAATCTACCATAGGTTATGCTTGGGAATGAAGAAATAACTAAATTAGAATTAAACATTAAATTATGTATGTTTCAAACTACATGTGCACATTGCAAGTAAAAGTGTTAATCACTCAGTCGTGTCCAACTCTTGGCAACCCTATGTACTACAGCCTGCCAGGCTTCTCTGCACACAGGATTTCCCAGGCAAGAATACTAGAGCAGGTTTCCATTCCCTTCTCCAGGGGATCTTCCTGATCCAGGGACTGAACCTGGGTCTTCTGCATTGCAGGCAGATTCTTTATCATGCACTCCCTGAAAGTGAGTGTTAGTCACTCTGTCATGTCCAACTCTGCAACCCCATGGACTGTAGCCCATCAGGCTCCTCTGTCCATCTCCAGGCAAGAATGCTAGAGTGGGCTGCCATTCCCTTCTCCAGGGGATCTTCCCAATCCAGGGATCGAACTCAAGTCTCTTGTGTTGCTGGCAGATTTTTTACCACCTGAGCCAGGGATGCTCTCAATGTGCTCACTGCTCTCAGCCAAAAATATTAATGCATATCAAAATGGGGAAATATCCACACTGTACTTGCCATTGTGACCTCATATGAAGGTGGGAAAAATTATGTAGGGTTTGATGCATTCTAAGCACATATGCCAGAAGCTATATACTGTCTTGTGAAGTCTTAAAAAATACGTCCTTTCCTCATTTTACAGAAAAGAAATTGAGGCTTAAGAAGTTGTCCATTATATCAAAACATTTCTTCATCTGAGGCTTCAAGTGGAAAAGACTGAATACATTCTCCCATTTGTGCACACTTAACTAGAAAATTATAATACCAAACAAAGATATCCTAACTCTACCTGAAATAGTAGTTAAGCACTTTTCCCTAACTTGAATCTTGTTTTGATTCACTTTTAACAATCAATTAAATATTTATTTCCAGAGTTCATATTCTGTATAAACTAAACTAGAATATGGGGGATAATAAGAGTTATATACAGCAGGGATGAGGTATATACATAGTGGAACTATTCAAGATATTTATTCTCCACAAGGAAGAGGAAGAAACAGCATTAAAAGGCACATAATTCTGCAAAGCTGAGTAGGTAACAGATGCAAACTGTCACAAGTGCTCATTACCACCTAAGATGCTAGGGGGAGTTTCCTCAAGGAAATGGAAAGTGTACCTGCTTGAAAGATAGGTAGTATCTGAATACACGAAAAGAAAACACCATTAACAGGAGAGAGAAGTGAGCAATAATGAAGACACAGAGGGAAACACAAGTTATGCTGAGGGAACTGTGTACAGATCCCTTTGCTTGGAGCAAAAGATTAAAATATGGGAATAATGAGAGCTAAGACTGAATACTCTATTATAATTAAATTCTCATTATTTACTTTTTAAGATAATGACTCACTTTATTAATGTTTTAAATTTATTAGTGTCATGTTGTATACTACATTTCCTCACTTTTAGTCTCCTTGTTATCATGATTATACTTTTTCTCAGCCATAATGTGGGATATTTATCCACTCCATTTTTTTGGCTAGCCTTTTCATAGGCTCTTTTGTTACCAATATGCTCAAAGAATTAGATCTTATCAACTTCTATTTAACTTGTTTCCATCTTTATAAAGATATAGTACATTATAAGTACCATATGTGTATTTGTTAAATAAAAATAAATAAATCCATACCATTTTCCAGGAAGGAGAAATTAGAATATTGTTCTAATCCTTGAGTTGTTTAGATCATTTCTACTTCAACTGATAAAGTAACTTAAGGTTAAAACTTCATTCTGAGTAATTTTTTGACTATATCCCCATAAGTTTCATTTTCTCACTGTCACAAATGTCAAATAGTTTATTTCCATTTTTTCTTACTCCAAAAAAAAATCTCGTTACCTCAGATATTTTCTGCCCCAACCCTACGCTTTGGTTTCACAATGTTCATTTTTTGTCTTTATAATTTTTTTCATTCTTGGGTCAGTTTTATTGAGGTATAATTTACATACAATAAATACTTCAAGTTTTAAACCTATAATTTGATGAGTTTTCACAATTGGGCCTACCAATATAAATGAAACCACAATCATGATGTAAAGCATTTCTACCACTCACAAAGTTTTCTTAGGTTTTTTTTTTGCAGTAAGTCTCTTTCCCCTTCCCGTACCCTTTCGTTCCTAGCAACCAGCTGTCTACTTTCTACCCCTAAAGCTTTATGAATATATCATAAAGTATCAGGAAATCAGTACAATCATACATACTCTCTTGTGTCTGAATTAATTCATTTAGAATAAATCTTTTGAGAGTCTTTCATAATGTTGAATATGTTATTAGTTTATTCCTTTCCACTGCTTTACAGTGTCCCATTCTCTGGATATCATAATTTGTTTATCCACTACCAGTTGGATATTTTACTTTCCAATCTGGGACTACTATGAACATTTGTAGACAAATTACTGCATGGATAAATGTCTTAATTTCTCTTAGATAAATACAGAAGTGGGATTGCTGAGCTATATGACAAGCACCTGCTTAACCTTAATTTACAAAATGTTAATCAAATGGGTCATTCCAATTTGTACTTCTACCAGCAAAGTATAGAGTTTCAGTTGCTTTAATCTCCAACTATTACTGGTGAACGGCCTATTTCTCCCCTCAATTCTGCCAGGTTTCCCTTCATGTATTTTGTGGCTTTCTCAGATGCATATATGTTTCTAATTGTTATATATTTTTTATGGATTCATTCTTTCATCACCAAAAAATGTCCTTCTTCCTTTATTGTACAATTTTGGTCTTAAAGTATATGTTGTATTATATTAATATAGTTTAGATACATTATCTTGCAGAGGTTATTCTTCTCATGAAGTATCTGTTTCTTTCGTTTCACATTAAGCCAGCTTGGTTCTTATAAATTAAGTGAGTCCCTTGTAGATAGCATATAGTTGAATCATTTTTAAAAAATTCATTCTGCCAACCTGTATCTTTCACTGGAGTCTTTTAAGTGAAAGTGTGAGTCACTCAGGCGTGTCTGACTCTTTGTGACCCCATGGACTCTAGCCTGCCAGGCTCCTCAGTCCCAGGAAAGAACACTGGAGTGTGCTGCCACGCCCTTATCCAGGGAATCTTCCTGACCCAGGGATCAAACTCAAGTTTCCTGCATTACAAACAGATTCTGGAGTCTTTAATGCAACTATATTTAACATAATTACTGATAAGGACAGATTTACTTCTGCCATTTTGCTATTTTACCTATGCTCTCTTTTGTCCCCCGTTTCTTTCATTACTGCTTTATCATGTGTTAAATGTACCAGCTTCATTCCACTCTCATTTCTTCACACATATATACGTACATATATATAAGTTTAGTTGCTTATTTTCTTCGTAGGTGACCTGAATTATAATTAACATCTTCTTTCACAACAATCTAGCTAGAATTAATATCAGCTTAGTTTCAGTAGTATACAAAAGTGTTCCTATATTGCATTTGGCTTCCAAGGTGGCTCAGTGGTAAAGAAGATGCCAGCCAAGCAGAGATGTGGGTTCAATCCCTGGGTCATGAAGATCCCTTGGAGAAGGAAATTGTAATCCACTTCAGTATATCTGCCTGGGAAATCCAATGGACAGAGGAGCCTGATGGAGTATAGTCCATTAGGGGTCGCAAAAGAGCCAGTCACAACTTAGCGACTAAACAACAATATAGCACTTATTCTTTATGCTAGAATTATAAATCACAGCTTTATACAGTGTGTGCCCATAAACATAGGTTTATAATTATTATTTTGTGCAGTTCACTTTTAATTCAAATGGGAAAAATGAGGAGTTACAAAAATACTACTTTTACACTGACTTAAATAGTTATTTCTATAGTGTTTTTTATTTCTTTGTGTGTATTCAGCTTACCATCTACTTTTTTTTTTTTTAATCTCAGACTGAATTTTTCCTTTAGAGCGTCCTGAAGTGCAGGTCTACTAGAGACAAACACTTGGCTTTTGTTTATCATAAAATATATGAATTTCTCCTTCATTTTTGAAATTTTGCCAAGTATAGAATTCTTGGTTGACAATTTGTTTTCTTCTACCAGGAAAATGAATATGTTTATCCTACTAGCTTCTGACCTCCATATTTTCCTATAGAAATAAGCTGTTATTTTACTGCAGATATTTTATATATGAAGAATTGTTTCTTTTTTAAGATTTTCTTTGTCATTATCTTCCAGTGTTTGATTATGTGTCATAACGTGGATCTCTGCATTTCTTCTACTTTGAGTTTGTTGAACTTCCTGGATCTGCAGATTCATATACTTCATTAAATTTGGAAAACTTTCAGATATATTTCTTCAAATGTCCTCTGCCCTTTGCTCTCTCTACTCTCCTTCTGGGATGCCCCTTATGTTTATGTTGGTATGCTGGGTTGTGTCCCACAGGTCTCTGACTTTTACCCATTCTTTTTTCTTTCTCTTCTATAAAAAGGATAATCTCAATTGATAGTTTTCAAGGTCACCAATTCTTTCTTCTACCTGCTCAGATAACCTGATGAACCCTTTAAATAATTTTTCATTTCAATTTTTGTACTTTACAGCTAAAAAATTTATTAGTTCCTTAAAATTTTTTTAAATCTCATTACTAACCTTTTCCAGTCGGTTAGATATCATTCACATGGTTTCCTTTACCTCTTTGAGTACATTTAAAATTTTTAAAGTCTTTATCTAGGAAGGCCAATGTCTGGGCTTTCCCAAGGACACTTTCTCTTAATTCCTCCCCCACAAAGTATGGGCCAATTTTCTTTTTCTTTGCAACTTTTCCTTAAGAACACACTTCTGTATTTAAAATGGATAACCAACAAAGACCTACTGTATAGCACATGGAACTCTGCTCAATGTTACATGCCAGTCTGGATGGAAGGGGGGTTTTAGGGAGAATGGATACATGTATATGTATGGCTGAGTCCTTTCACTGTTCACCTGAACTACCATCACATTGTTAACTGGCTATCAGATCAGATCAGTCGCTCAGTCGTGTCCGACTCTTTGCGACCCCATGAATCGCAGCATGCCAGGCCTCCCTATCCATCAACAACTCCCGGAGTTCACTGAGACTCACGTCCATTGAGTCAGTGATGCCATCCAGCCATCTCATCCTCTGCCGTCCCCTTCTCCTCCTGCCCCCAACCCCTCCCAGCATCAGAGTCTTTTCCAATGAGTCAACTCTTCGCATGAGGTGGCCAAAGTACTGGAGTTTCAGCTTTAGCATCATTCCTTCCAAAGAAATCCCAGGGCTGATCTCCTTCAGAATGGACTGGTTGGATCTCCTTGCAGTCCAAGGGACTCTCAAGAGTCTTCTCCAACACCACAGTTCAAAAGCATCAATTCTTCGGCACTCAGCCTTCTTCACAGTCCAACTCTCACATCCATACATGACCACAAGGAAAACCATATCCTTGACTAGACGAACCTTTGTTGGCAAAGTAATGTCTCTGCTTTTGAATACCCCAATACAAAATAAAGTCTTTAAAGTTACAAAAAAAAAAAATCAATGCCATATTAAAAAAGCAGATATTTTAAGCATTATAATGTGGCAACTTTGGAAATCAGATTCTCTTTTCTCTCAGGCTTTGTTTTTGCTTGTTGTACATTTGTTTAGTGACTTTTCTGAACTAATATTCTAAAGTTTATATCCTTTGTCATTATGATCCCTAAAGTCTTGGTTCTATTATTTTAGGAATCAGCTAGTGACCCAAGAGATTTCTTTGAATACCATAAATAATAACAACAAAAAGTCCCAATCTAGTATTTGCAGATGAGCTGTGTGACTGTGTTGCGGCAAGCCAACAAGACACAGTCAGGCAGATTACAACACTGTCTTAGCTCTCACTTCCTGCTTGCATAAAAGCCTGATGGTCGGGTAGGGAAAAGACTCCAGGGTTGTCTTGGGTCTTATATAATCATGTGCCCATCCCTGGGGATACATGTGGCCTTCTAGATTTCTCAGAGTATGTGGAAGATTTTCAAAGCCTTTGTTTCCCAAAGCATCTTAATCCTCAACCTTTCCCTGCAAGTTTTTATTAGTCAACTATTTATACTAGTTGTATATCCTTGTACTTGTGTGCTGTGCTTAGTCCCTCAGTCATGTCCAACTCTTCGCAACCCCATGGACTGTAGCCTGCCAGGCTCCTCTGTCCATGGGGATTCTCCAGGCAAGAATACTGGAGTGGCTTGCCATGCCCTCCTTGCACCAGGTATCATCAATTAATACATTTGCCTTCAAATTGTTTTGACAATTATCCCCAGGTAACCTCCTCAGCTCTGGGAGAATTCTGAGTTAGGCAAAAGAAGGACAAACTCTTAAAAGTAACCTTACAGAGAACCATCAAGAGGTCAAAACAACTATGGTTCTTTGAGTACAAGATCTGCTCTTCTCCAGTATTAGGTACCTGTAACAGGGATGCAGTTGATTGTCTTCAAAGCTTCTGCTGAGTTGAGAAGTTGAGATATGCTCAGGGCAAGCTAAAATTCCACTACCCTCTTTTATGGGCTTCCCTGATGGCTCAGACAGTAAAGAATCTGACTACAATGCAGAAGACCTGGGTTTGACCCCTGGGTCAGGAAGATGCCCTGGAGAAGGGAATGGCAACCCATTCCATTATTCTTGCTTAGAGAATTCCATGGACAGAGGAGCCTGACAGGCTACAGTCCATGGGGTTGCAAAGAGCTGGACAGGACTGAGCGAATTTCACTTTCACTCTCTATTTAAAAGTTGAATTATAGTTAATCTATAATTTTGCACAGCAAAATGACTCAGTGAAACATATAAATGTATTTTTTCTTTTTCAGATTATTTTACATTATTGGTTATTACAAGGTATTGAGTACAGTTCCCTGTGCTATACTATAGATCCCTGTAGTTTATTTTATATATAATAGTATGTAAAAGTTAATCTCAAACTACTAATCTATCCCCCCCACAACTACCCCATTTGAAAACCATAAGTTTCTTTTCTATGTCTGTGAGTTCCTTTCTGTTTCATAAGTTCATTTGTATCATTTTTTTAGATTCTACATATAAGTGATATTGAGATTTGTCTTTCTCTGACTTATATCACTCACTTAGTATGATAATCTCTAGGTCCATCTGTGTTGCTGCAAATAGCATTATTTCATTCTTTCTTTTTTAACTGAAGTATAGTTGCTTTCCAATGTTGTGTTAATCTCTGCTGTACAATGAAGTGAAACAGCTATCTGTATACATATATACCCTCCCTCTTGATCTTCCTCCCCTCACATTCCACCATCCAAGTCATCACAGAACACCAAGCTGTGATGTTCTATACATCATGTTCCCACTACCTATCCATTTTACACATGGTGGTGTATTTATGTCAAACTTAATCTCTCAGTGCATCCCACTCTCCCCCTCCCCAACTGTGTTCACATGTTCTTCTCTACATCTGCATTTCTATTCTGCCCTGCAAATAGGTTCATCAGTACCATTTCTCTAGACTCCACATATATGCGTTACTATATGATATTTGTTTTCCTTTAACTTATTTCACATTGTATGATATATTCTATGTGGGTCCATTCACATCTCTACAAATGTCCCAATTTCATTCTTTTTTACAGTTGATTAAAATTCCATTATATATATATGTATCACATCTTCTTTATCCATTCATCTGTCAATGGAAATTTAGGTTGTTTCCGTATCCTGGTTATCGTAAACAATGCTTCAGTGAACCCTGGGGTACATGCGTCTTTTTCAATTATGGCTTTCTCAGTTATATGTCCAGCAGTAGGATTGGTAGTGGGTCATATGGTAGTTCTATTTTTAGCTTTTTTAAGGAAACTACATTACTGTTCGGGAGAAGGAAATGGCAACTTGCTCCAGTATTCTCCAGAATCCTGAATCCTGTGGACAGAGGAGCCTGGTGGGCTGCTGTCCATAGAGTCAGACATGACTGAAGTGACCTTAGCATGCATGCATACATTGGAGGAGGAAATGGCACCCCACTCCAATATTCTTGCCCAGAGAATCCCAGGGACAGAGCAGCCTGGTGGGCTGTCGTCTATGGGGTTGCACAGAGTCGGACACGACTGAAGTGACTTAGCAGCAGCAGCACATTACTGTTCTTCATAGTGGCATATCAATTTACATTCCCACCAACAGCGCAAGAGGGTTTCATTTTCTCTGCACCCTCTCCACCATTTATCGTTTGTAGATTTTTTGATGATGGTCATTCTGATTGGTGTAAGGTGATACCTCATTGTAGTTTTGATTTGCATTTCTCTAATAATTAGTAATGTTGAGCATCTTTTTCATGTGTGTCTTGGCCACCAGTATGTCTTCTTTGATGAAATGTCTAGTTAGGTCTTGATACTAAGCTGCATGAGCTGTTTGTATACTTTGGAGATTAATCTTTTGTCCATCGCTTGTTTGCAAATATTTTCTCCCATTCTGTGGACTGTCTTTCCTCTTGTTTATGCTTTCCTTTGCTGTGCAAAAGCTTTTAAGTTTAAGTATGTCCCATTGGCATCCCACTCCAGTACCCTTGCCTGGAAAATCCCATGGAAGGAGGACCCTGGTGGGTCGCAGTCCATGGGGTCTCTAAGAGTCGGACACGACTGAGCGACTTCACTTTCACTTTTCACTTTCATGCACTGGAGAAGGAAATGGCAACCCACTCCAGTGTTCTTGCCTGGAGAATCCCAGGGACGGGGGAGCCTGGTGGGCTGCCGTCTATGGGGTCGCACAGAGTCGGACACGACTGAAGCGACTTAGCAGTAGCAGCAGCAGGTCCCATTTACGTCAAAAAGTATTTTTCCTATGTTTTTCTCTAAGAGTTTTATAGTGTCAGGTCCTACATTTAGGTCTTTTATCCATTTTCAATTTAATTTTGTGTATAGTGTTAGGGAATATTTTAGTTGTTTAGCTTTCCAAGAAACATTTATTGAAGAGGCTGTTTTTTCTCCACTGTATATTCTTGCCTCATTTGTCATAGATTAGGTGACCACAGGTGCATGAGATTGTCTCTGGACTTTTCCTTCCTGCAGCATTGACCTTATTTTTGTTTTTGTGCCAGTACCATACTGTCTTGATTACTGTAGCTATGTAGTATAGTCTGAAGGAGCCTGATTCCTACAGCTCCATTTTTCTTTTTCAAGATTGCTTTGTCTATTCAGGGTCTTTTGTATCAAAATGCAAATTTAAAAATTTTTGATTCTAGTTCTGTGAACAATGTTACTGGTAATTTGATAAGAACTGCACTGAATTTGTAGATTGCCTTGGGAAGCACAGTCATTTTGACAGTATTGACTCTTCCAATCCAAGAACATGGTATATCTTTGCATCTTCTTGTGTCATCTTTGATTTCCTTCATCAGTGCCTTACGCTTTTTTCACAGTATAGGTCATTTGCCTCCTTAGGCAGATTTATTCCAAGGTATTATTTTTGATGCAATGATAAATGGGATTGTTTCTTTAATTTCTCTTTCTCATTTTTCATTGTCAGTGGATGGAAAAGCAATAGATTTCTGTATATTAACTGTGTATGCTGCAACTTTATCAGATTCACTGATGGACTCCAGTAGTTTTCTGGTAGCATCTTTCTCTATGTATACTATGATGTCATCTGCAAACATTGACGGTTTTACTTCTTTTCCAGTTTGGATTCCTTTTTATTCTCTGACTGCTATAGCTAGGACTTCCAAAACTATGCTGAATAAACATGGCAAGAATGGACACCCTTGTCTTGTTCCTGATATTAGAGGAAATGCTTTTAGATTTACACCACTGAGTATGATGTTAGTTATGGGTTTGTCATATGTGGCCTTTATTATGTTGAGGTAGGTTTCCTCTATGCCCACTTTGTGAAGAGCATTTTTTTTTTTTAATCATAAATGGATGCTGGATTTTAGCCAAAGCTTTTTCTGCATCTACTGAGATGATCATAATGGTTTCTACTCTTGAATTTGTTAATATGTTGTATCACACTGATTGATTTAGGGATGCTAAAAAATCTTTAAATCCATGAGATTAAACCCACTTGATCTCCTTTTAATGTATTGTTGGATTCAGCTTGATAGAATTTTGTTGAGGATTTTTGCGTCTATGTTCATCAGTGGTATTGGCCTATTATTTTATTTTGGTCTCATATTGGTAACAGGGTGGTGGTAGGAAGGCAGACATTTTTAAGAAGAACAAAATGCCCTGGCATATTTCAAAACAGCTCCTTATTCCCTGCTGGAAGCAAAAGCATTTTGCAGTGATACTCACTTTGAGAACCCGATCAAGCTCTTAGAAGTGAAGTAAACAGAAGTGTGGGGATCTCGTGTAGTTCTGACTTCCATATTCGTCCACCTTGAACCTCTGGAGAGTCATCAATTATAGCTTAGGTTTTCCTACCCCAGTACTGATTTCCACAGAGGTTTCTGCTCTTGTTACGTTGTGATTTTCTCTATTTGCTTATCTGTCTGTCCAATTTGGAAGGCTGCATCCTACACTGTTACCTCATGTATCTTATGCATCTAAGAAGAGCTGCTGATTTTTCACTTTTTTCACATTTTTACCTGTTGTTAGGATGGAGTGAGTGGTGATTTCCAAGCTTCCTATGTGCAGGACTAGAAATCAGAAGTATAATGGAATAATGTATGCAACTTCGTGTTAATAAATTCAACAACTGCTATCAAGTGGACAAACTACTTGAAAGATGCAAAATACCAAAACTGAAGAAGAAATACAAAGTATGACTTCACTGATTATATACATAATTTAAATAAAAAACTAATTCTAATCCTACAGAAACTCCTGCAAACACAGACAAATAGTTTTCAACCCACTTAAGCAAGCCAACATTCTCTTGATTACAAAACCCAAAGATATTGTAACTACAGACCGACATACATCACGAGCACAGATGTACCAATCTTTTATAAACAGTTATCAAACTTAATCCAACAATATACAAAAAAATTATATATAATGAGAAAATGGGGCTTATTAAAAGAGTATAAGGTTGACTTAACACTCAAAAGTCAGTACAGAGTTATATACCCTACATGGGAATAGGATGCAAATTATATCTCACTAAAGCTGCCATAACAAGTCAACATAATGCACCAAACTGATAAAAATGAAAGAGTGCATTTCAATAGATGTAGAAAAGGCATTTGAGAATATGGTATATCAATCTAAGAAAAAAGCACTCAGGAAGTTAAGAATAGAATAAAGCTCCCTCCATCTGAGAAATGACATCTACAGAAATTGTAAGGTATGATGTTATAGCTAATATAACGTAATAGTGAAAACTCTACTGCTTTCTCCCTAAGATCAGCACCAAAGCTTCTGTTTTGTATTTTGTAGAAGGTGCAACACAGTGCAATAGACAATAGAAAAAAATAAACAGTATACTAAGTAGAAAAAAACAAATAAAATTGATTTTATTCTGATATGTTTATGTACATAAAGAAATCTTATAAATTTATAAAACTATTAGAACTCATATGTCTATTTGGAAAAGTCCCAATAGCTAGTGAATATACAAATAGTAATTCTGTCTATATGTTCACAACAAAAAATATTACAAATATAATTTTCAATAGAAACAAAAACTTAAAATATTAGGGATAAATTTAATGAAGTATTTGTAAAGCATTTAAACTGAAAATTACAAAAAACTACTAGAAAAATTACATAAGCTCTAAACAAATGCAGATACACATCTCATCATGAATTGGAAGATTCAAAATTATCAGGATATCCTTTCTTCCTAAGCTTATTTACAGATCAGTGCAATGCCAATCAAAATCCCAAGAGACTTTTTAATTTTAGATAGTAAAAACTGGTCTTAATAGTTTTGTGAAAATGCAAGACATTGGAAAAACAAAACTTCAAAAAGAAAACAAAGTTGAAGACGTCTATTGCTTTATCTTAAGACCTACTACAAAGCTACCGTAATCAAGACAGTGTGAAAAGGAACAAAATAATGGAAGAGAACAGACCAGAAGCAGATTCAGACTTCATGGGGTGATTTATATTTTTTATTAGGTGTCAAAATAGAAAAGCAGGGTAGAATAGAAGAGTCCAGAAATAGACTTACTCACATAGGGGAGATTTTCTTTTTTTAACCAAAGTATTAAAACATTGTAATCGGAATGGAAATCTTTTCTGTGGATAGTGTTGGAATAACTGGCTGGCTATACAGAAAAATAAACTTGGACCTATTCTTCATATTATACCCACTAATTTGTTTGAGCCAGATCATAAATCTAAATGCCAAAACTAAAATTACAAGGCTTCTAGAAAAAAAAATCTGAAGGTTTTTTAACCTTTCGTCAGACAAAAATCTCTTAGAACCCAGAAAGCACAAGACCTAAAAAGAACATATTGATAAGATAGATATCATCACGATTAAAAATACATTTGCTTATCAACAGCTATTGCTAACAAAATGTATAGCCAAGCTCCAGATTCAGAAAAAAATTCACATAACACATAACTGGCAAAGAACATGTAGCTAGAATATATAAACAACTCAAAGATAAAATGACAAACAACTCAACTTTTAAAATGGGCAAAAACCTTCAAAGACATGTCATAAGGGAAGATATGAATGGTGAAAAATTACATGGAAAGATACTCAATACATATTATTAATCACTAAGGAAGTGCAAATTAGAATCACGAGATACAATTATCCTCACACTGGAATTAAGATTAAAATTTAAAAAATTAAAAATACCAAGTATTGACAAATGTTGAGCTACTGGGACTCCCCCAGGTTGCTGATGGAAGTGTAAAATAGTACCACCACTGTGAAAAAAATGTGGAATTTCAGTTTTAAGTATTTATCCAAGAGAAAGGAGAATGTAAATACACCTAAAGACTTGATAGAAGGTTAATTTACAAATGTCAAATAAGTGAAAACCCAAATGTCTATTAACAGATGAACAGATACAAATTTATGGAATATGCACACAATGGTATGAAATGAAATGAAAAAAAACAAACCACACACAAGTCAAAGCACAGATATGTCTCGAAAATGGTATACAGCTGGCCCTTGAACATGGCACTGAGCTACACGGGTCTCCTTATACTTGGATTGCTTTCAGTAGTAAACACCACAGTACCACACAGTCCCCAGCTGGCCAAACCCGCGGAGGTTTAACCGAGAGGAACTGCAGAAATGGAGCACCAACTGTCAGTTACGTGTGGATTTTTTGACTGAATGGACAGTCAGTGCTCCTAACACTCTCATTGTTCAAGGATCAACTGTACTTGGTAAGAGAAGTCAGCCACAAAGGCTTCGTTTGTATGTATTTCTAGAATAGGAAAAACTACCCTATGAGGATAAAAAGCAGGTCAGTGGTTACCAAGAGCCAAGGGTGGTGAAAGCCTGACTGGAAAGAGACACAAAGACCCTGAAACAATGCAAAGACTCTTACACATGATACGTGAGTATGCAGGTTTGACAAAACTCAACAAACTGTGCATTAGCGATCTCTACATTCACTTATGTAAATCGTACCGCAATAAAAAAATTATTGATATAGGTATGTAAGCATAGAAGGATACGTATATGCCAAAAAATTAGCAGCATCAGAATTATAGGATTTTTCCTATAATTTAAAGATTTCCTTTAATAACCTAGCATTACTATATATATATATATCAGAGCCTGAAGGACAGCCTCACTGAAAAGGTTAACATTTCAGCAAAGACCTGAAGGAGGTAACAGTGCTAAGCTCTACGGATATATGTGGGAGAGCTGTCCAGAAAGAGGAAAACTGGAGTGTAAAAGCCCTGAGGCTTTGAGAAGAGAAGTGACATGATCTGACATGTTAACAGGTCACTTTGGCCAGCATGTTTAGAATAGACTGTGAGAAGCCAAGGATAGAAACAAAGAGACTAGTCAGGGAAGTACTGTAATAATCCAGGTGAGATATGACGGAGGCTTGATTGAGGGGGGAGATAGTGATGCTGGAGAAAGAGTCTCTGAATGTACTTAACAGCAAAGCTAACATGATTTGCAGTTGGGCTGGATGAGACGTGGGAGAAAGAAAAAGGTCAAGGACAATTTCAAGGGTTCTGGCATACACAACTAGAATAGACTTACCTGGTTATTAACATAGAGAAAACTAGAAAGGAGGTTTGGAGGGGCAGATGCAGAGAAGAAAGCAGGAACTTGTTTTGGATACACTAAATTTGAGTACAATTGAAGAGATATAAAACCAGTAGTCATCAACAGGTGGAGAATACAAACACCTGGTGAACTAACCAAAGGAATGTGTACATAGAGGAATAAGAGAAAGGTCTAAAGAATGGACTCAATACCATTTCTGGAGGTCAGCAAGTTCTCAGCATAAACCAGAAATGAAGGCCAGTAATACCCTAAAGTATATACTCTAAAACTATTCTTAGAAACTTCAAGGAACTACAAAAAAACCCAAAACCAACCAAAAAAGCCTTTTCTATTCTTTGCTTGAATGAGTATTCTCAAGTTTCCACTGATTATGTAAGATGAAATGGACATCTTCTTTTAATTACAATCTGAAATTGGAAACTATAGAGATATAATACCTGTTCACCATTATTCTAGACCTGTATTTCTATAATTCCATAGGTCAAGCTTCTCTTTTTCTAACCATTTAGGAATAAAGGTGCAACAATATATTCAGACAACCTTTCTTCAAATAGCAAAGAATTATTTTCTAAGGAGGAACTACATTTGTGTCCTGGAACAAGACTCATCAGTCATCAGATGATGCTCAGAGCTTGTGAGGTAATGATGTACTACACAGCTGTCTGATCCTCAGATGTCACTTTGGAGGCTGATGATAAACTACAGGTCTGACAACTCACTTTCCATTTCAAGATATTTCTTGAACTTTCTCTTGTTGTGACAGGCAACCAAATTGATTAAACCTAGTCATGGGATTTGACACTACAGCCAGCAGACTTCTATTTGTTGATTGCTATTGATTTTCTTTGGTACTTCATTTAAAAATCAATAGTTGGAAAGAAAAATAGGCTTGGTTTACACATACTTAAACATACTATTGTATGCTGAAGGAGGCACAAGTTTGGCAGGGCTTTGGCATCCAATTATAAGAAGAGCTCTTAACAGGTGAAAGCAAGGGCTTTAGATCGATATTCAGTTTTCTTTCTCAATCAAAGAAAGTGGCTATAAATTAGGCTCATCAGTATTATTTTCAAGGCTTTCTTGAAGCAAACAAGTTCAAACTTTTGGAGAGGGGCAGACAGTCTTCCTTGGATTTACATTAAAAATGATACACAACTAAAACTTTTTCTTTGTTTTTAAGCACATTTATAGTTCCTGAGGGCTTCCCTGGTGGCTTGGTCAGTAAAGATCAGATCAGATCAGATCAGTTGCTCAGTCGTGTCCGACTCTTTGCGATCCCATGAATCACAGCACGCCAGGCCTCCCTATCCATCACCAACTCCCGGAGTTCACTCAGACTCACGTCCATCGAGTCAGTGATGCCATCCAGCCATCTCATCCTCTGTCGTCCCCTTCTTCTCCTGCCCCCAATCCCTCCCAGCATCAGACTCTTAAGAATCCACCTGCAATGCATGACACCTGGGTTTGATCCCTAGATCAGGAAGATCCTCTAGAGATGGAAATGGCTACCCACTCCAGTCTTCTTGCCTGAAGAATTCCATGGACAGAGTCTGGTGAGCTACAGTCCACGGGGTCACAAAGAGTCAGACATGACTGAGAGACTAACAATTTCACTTTTTTCTTTTCATGGTACCTGAAGTTCATCCGCGCTTTTATCTTTTTGGCTTTCTTCTTATTTTTCTGCCGCTCTTCTCCATCTTTCAAAGGCTCTGGTGGAGCTGTACTTTCAACCACAATGTCAATAACATATTTCTTTAAGGAAAGGTGCTCCTGCAAGATAAATAAATGAAATAATAATTAAAAATAACATGGCACTGCTACAGACTACAGTGAATAGAAAAGAATACACAGATGAAAGTAAAAGTAACCTCTATGAAATACTGGCTTCAAAAATTGCTTTGGTAAACACTGAAGAAATCATTTTACTTGAGACTTTGATGGACCTGTCAAACTTTGCTGCACATCAACTGAGCTAAATGGTAAGGATACAGGGACATACTCAAGTGCCCTGCAACCCCACACTGCAGTAGGAGAGGTAAAATACCATACTCAAATCTATAAAACCCAGCTTGGTACCACAGGAGCTCAAAAGGGCAAACAGGATCACTTGGGGTGATGAGGAAAGATTTTAAGAAGGAAGCACCATGTCTGCTATCCCTTGAAGGATGGATTGAATTTGAACATATGGATATTGGGTATGTGTGTGTTTGTTTGGGCTGGTAGTTGCGAAAGGTGGCAGGAAGGAGAAAGGAGTAGGGCATCCCAGAAAACAGGCAGAGGTGAGAAAGCAGAATGTGGCTAGTGGCAGCAGAAATTTGGTCTGGCTGAAGTACACAGAGTTTGGCCCCACTTCCCTCCTTAGCCATCTTGGATTTTATGGCACCTCATTATTATTACTCTCCTGCATGTACACAACTCCCTTGTCCCTCTATTCTTTCATACCTGCATGGAAAAATCTCAACCCTAAATCTAACTCTTTCTCTAGTTTGTACTCGTAACTGAGCAGATTAATATGGCTATAATCACAAACCATGGTGACAAGATCTCAGTTTAAATTTATGACCTCACACCTCAAATGGGCTCTAGAACTGCCAGGCCATCTAGCAGCCTTAATCTACTTTGTCTACATTCTCCCTCCTAGAAATTATTTTAGACCCTCTCCTTAAATTTCCAACATCATTAGAACTGTAGATCACTTCTTCCTTCCTGACACACTTTCTTCATTAGGTTTCTAGATAACACACTCTCCTCCTAACTCCAGCTGTACCTTCTAAGTCTTCTTTGCTGGATCCTTTTCCTCTTCTTGACGGATAAAGATTAAACATCTCAGACTTATACTCATAACGTCCTTCTTCTCTATTCAAACTTATTTATCAAGTACAGTGACTTGAAATATCATTCACAGAGGCAATTCCCAAATTTTTATCTCTAATTCAGACTTCTCCCCTGAACTCTATTTCTATATCAAACTATCTACTGAAAATCTCTACTTAAGTGGAGTATTTCCAACATAAGCATTTCCAAAATAATACTCTACAACATAGCTGTTATGCTACTAATATACATTAAAAATTGACCTTAGGGTGTTTAGTAAGTGGTGCCACTATCTGCATAACTGCTCACATCTAATACATCAGTAAATCCTATCAGCTCTACTTTCAAATATACCCATATTAATCTCAATCCAATCACTTCTCCCCATCACCATCACTTAATCTAAGGCCTCCTCATAGCTTTCATTTGCATTATGAAATAGCTTCTTAAATATTCTTCCAGCTTCTATGGTCTCAAAATCTTTTCTTTACAAAATCAGCAATTTTAAAAAATATAAACCACATCATATCATTCCTCTTATCAAAATCTTGCATTCTCATCACATTCAGGGTAAAATCCAAAGTCCTTATCACAGTCTACTAAGCCCCACATCATCAACCTCTCTGACCTCATCTGACATTACTCTCTCCGTTGTTCACTCCACTGTGGATGGAGTGGGCATATTAAACAGTAGAACTGATAGGGTTTACTTATAGGTTAGATTGAGCAGTTGTGCAGTTACTGAACACTCTAACAGCCAATTTTATGTATACAAGGAGCATAAGAGTTTTGTTGTAGAATGTTATTTTGGAAATGCTTATGGTGGAAACACAAGTGGAGAGTTCCAGGAGACAGTCTGATATAGGAGTGGAGTTCAGGATGTTGTTGCTCTTCACATTCATCAGGAATGGTACTGCCTCAAGACTCTTGTTTCCTTAGCCAAGAATATTCTTCTCCAGGTACTTGCATGGTCTCAGCTAAAATGAACATCCAACCTTACATAACACCATTATTTGCCATCTTCTTATTTTTCTTCATAGGATTTGTCTATCATCGGTTCCTGGTATCAATATTCATTTGTAATTTCCTGCACTAGAACATAACTTTCATGAGGGCACTGACTTTGTTTTGTTCAGTGATGGTTCGGTATCTGGTACTGTGCCTGGCATACAGTAGGCACTCAATAAGTATAGGTTAAATGAATGATGAAACGAAGGTAACAAGATGTAATACAATATCTGTGGTCAAATGAATGAAGTCAAAACATACAAACTTTCAGTTATAAGATTAAGTAAATCTTCAGATTGTACAACATAGTGAGTATAGTTAACAATGCTGCTGCTAAGTCGCTTCAGTCGTGTCCAACTCTGTGCGACCCCATAGACGGCAGCCCACCAGGCCCCACTGTCCCTGGGATTCTCCAGGCAAGAACGCTGGAGTGGGTTGCCATTTCCTCCTCCAATGCATGAAAGTGTAAAGTGAAAGTGAAGTCGCTCAGTCGTGTCTGACTCTTGGCGACCCCATGGACTGCAGCCTACCAGGCTCCTCCGTCCATGGCAGGAGAAGCATTTTCATTTCCTCCGTCCATTTTCTAGGCATGAGTACTGGAGTGGGTTGCCATTGCCTTCTCCGTAGTTAACAATACTGTATTGTATATTTGAAAGTTGCTAAGAGAGTAGATCTTAAAATTCTCATTACAAGAAAAGATTGTAACTCTGAGTGGTCATAGACTGTAACTAAACTATGGTAATCATTTCACTATATGCAGATATATAAAACATTGTTGCATACCTAAGACTAACACAAATGTTCTATGTCAATTATATCTTGATAAAAAAGGACAAAAGTAGTATTCTGAGGGCTTATTATACAATGTACACTGAGGTAAGTCCCTTACATATGATCATTGATTTAGTCCTTTGAACTGCACTAAAAGGTATATATTGTTATTACTTTCATTTTAACTATTAGGAAACAGACACAGAATCAAATAACTTTCCTGAAGTTAGAAAGTCAAGATCATGACGATTAGCAGTTTTGTAGATAGTAGTGATACAGCCTAATTTAAATCCAGACAATATGATTATGGAGTATATATTTTTGGCTAGTACTTTAGAGACATGGTTAGAAAATGAGTTGAGCCATAGAGCTGTGCTTATTATGAAACTTCTATGCTTAGTGAGGTCAGAGGGAAAAAGCCAAATCCTGTATATTTTCTCTTATATATGGAATCCCCCAAATAAAGCAAACAAATGGATATAATAAAACAGAAACAGACTTATAGTCACAGAGAACAAACTAGTGGTTATCATTGGGAAGAGGGGTAAGAGAGGAGCAAGATAATGGAAGAGGATTAACAGGTACAAACTACTAATTATTAAATAAATAAGATCAAGGATGCAAAGTACAAGATAGGGTATATAATCAGTGTTTTACAATAACTTTAAATGAATATAATCTATAAAAATACTGAATCACAGTGTTGAACAACTGAAACTAATAGAACACTGTAAATCAACCATACTTCAACAAAAAGCAGGAACTTTTCAAATCATAAACTTACCAAAACAGTACAACAAAATCACCCCAACCAAAGGTGGAAAATATTCTCAAAAGTGGAAGTTATTATTTTCACTGATAAATTAGGCCTGTTGTATACAACATCTTTATACTCTGGCACTAAGTATATATAATATACATATACATGCAACTTGAAAAAATAACCTAGGTCTCAAGTCAAATGAAAGCAATCACATAAGTAAATAAAGAAAACTCCCTTAACATATATCCTAAAGATACATAACACAAAGCAAGTCATGTAAAACCACCATCCAAGTTATCATTTATTAAATACTTGCTGTGATCAGCAAAGGGTTAAAGTCTTCACAACCCCATAGAAAGGTGGGAAAATGTTTATATTTTACAGATGTTTAACAAAGGCTCAAAAAGGTTCAATATTATATTCATGATCATAAAACTCAAGTTCAGAAGGGCTTCCCAGGTGGCGCTGGGAACTCGCCTGCCAATGCAAGAGACATAAGAGGCGTGGGTTTCGTTCCTGGGTTGAGAGGATCTCCTGGAGGAGGGCATGGCAACGCACTCCAGCATTCTTGCCTGAAGAATCCTATAGACAGGGGAGCCTGGCAGGTTACAGCTCACAGCGTTGCAAAGAGTGAGACGTGACTGAAGCAACTTAGCATGCACGCATGCAAGACCAAGCTTTTTTCCCACTCCACATTCCCTCCCTCTAACACTGCTCAAGTGGGCTTAGTCTCTGACATCTAATTTCTATCACCGCACTAAGGAAAAGGAGTATTTTAAATGACATTTTTAATTTTGTGAAATGCTTAATTATACTATTTTCATTTGCATACAAAGGGTATTTACATATCTAATAGAATCCATTAATGGTCTAAAACGCAGACATTACATAGAAAAATTTGGATTCCATCCGGAACTAACAAAAACTGCATCTTTTTAAAAGATGTTACAATAACACTCCCAGTATGCATCATGCACTCTCATTAACATTAACTTTTTAAAACAATCTCAAACTAAAACCAAATGAAAATATATTTCTATTTCTGTTTGACTTAATTTTTTCCTAATACAAATCAACACATGTTAATCATAAAAAATAAAGAGTGAATTAAGTCTAAAAGAGAAATGGCGATACAGTATATTAACTCATATATATGGAATTTAGAAAGACAGTAACAACGACCCTATATGAGAGACAGCAAAAGAGACACAGATGTAAAGACGAGACTTTTTGGACTATGTGGGAGAAGGTGAGGGTGGGATGATTTGAGGCATAGCATTGAAACATGCATATTATCACATGTAAAACAGATGACCAGTGCAAGTTTGATGTATGAAGCAGGGCGCTCAAAGCCGGTACTTGGGGACAACCCAGAGGGATGGGGTGGGGAGGGAGGTAGGAGGGGAGTTCAGGATGGGGGGACATATATACACCCGTGGCTGATTCAT
Organism: Bubalus kerabau; assembly: GCF_029407905.1. NCBI lineage: Eukaryota > Metazoa > Chordata > Mammalia > Artiodactyla > Bovidae > Bubalus > Bubalus kerabau. The sequence continues at coordinate 32,458,339 of NC_073642.1, forward strand.
ATGGATGTATGGCAAAAACCACCACAATACTGTAAAGTAATCAGCCTCCAATTAAAATTAATTAATTAATTTAAAAAAATACAACCATGTTAATTATAAAAAATATAAATAAAATTAAGAAATAAAAATCTCCTATAATTTTAACACCTAAAAATAATTGAGTAATCATCCAGACATTTTTATTCTATTTTACAATCTGTTTTTTAAATTTAATATTGCAAATATATTCATTCCATGAAATAATGTTCTATAACATAATCTACTGATTATTTACAGTATACTTAATTTTACTAAATGCTTTTTTGTTAAACATTTGAATTTTTATTTTCAATATGATAAATACTAGGGAAACAAATACAGTTAAACTTCTAGGGACTTCCTTGGTGGTCCACTGCTTAAGAATCCACCTTGCAACGGAGGGACATGGGTGTGATCCCTGGCTGGGAAAAGATCCCACATGCCGCGGGGCAACTAAGCCGGCACACAGCAGCTGGGGAGCCCACATACCACGACTCCTGAGCACCCATATGCTGCAAGTAAGATCTGATGCGGCCAAATAAATAGGCATTAAACAATTTAAATTATTCCTTTATGATCAAAGCATAGAACTGAAATTTCTGGGCTACAGATTACACACATTTTTAAGGCTTTTCATATGTATTCCAAAACAACCAAAATGAGAATAAGTCCCCACAAGTGGTTTGCCAGTCAGTACCTAGCATTTCTGTTTTGTTTTGTAAATTGGTCAATTTGTTAGCTGAAAAACTTATATTAATATGCTTAACCATTTGTTTGTATTTTGTCTTACGTGACTTGAAATACGCCTCTTTTCTAATTCCCGCGGTTTCACAGACTTGCCTCTAGTGGGCTGCGCTACGTTTTCACTGTCTGTAAGGAAGAGGCTGCATTGGATGATGCACTGTTGGATGTGACACAGGATAGTTAATTGTTATTTTTCCATTAAAACCATGAAGACTACACAGGAAGGTTTTGAGATGGTTTCTGAAGAGGGAGAACATGCACAAAGGAGGTTTTCAACACTGAGAAGTGGTTTAGAGAATTATAATGCATTTCTACCTGTGAAGTATTGGCCATTAAAACACTTACAATGAGGATTCTGAGAAGATGAAGGCAGTGGTAATAAAGTTATGGATTCTCTTTGAATCACCATATAAAACAGAAAGAGCAACTGGACAGCAAAATCAAAACCCATAGAAAATATTTACAACAAGTAAGTGACCAGGTATCCCCACAGCCTCCAAGCAGGAGTGGGTGACGGCAAACTACCCACAGATCAGCAGGGTTTCAGTGTCTCTGAAGGAGAAATCAGAGGAAAACAGTCAGACTGAATAATGAACCTGAGAACACAACTCTAAAAAGGAAATCATTTTTCACTGCAGAGTTCAACAGACCAATCTGAGAACAGCATCTAAAACTGAGAGAGGTCTGACCACTGAATTGGCAGGTGAGTAAAAGGTGCCTGCATTAAGAAGGTCAGAAGTCTGTGACCGAGCTAAGCCCCACTCGGTCGCTCAGTCGTGTCCAACTCTTTGTGACCCCATGGACTGTAGGTCAGCAGACTCCTCTGTCCATGAGGATTCTCCATGCAAGAATACTGGAGTGGGTGGCCATGCCCTGCTCCTGGGGATCTTCCCGAGCCAAGGATCGAACCAGCATCTCTTATGTCTCCTGCATTGGCAGGTGCGTTCTTTACCACTAGCGCCACCTGGGAAGCCCAGGCTAAGCCCTATGACCTCTCAAAGCTGAGCCACAAAGAAAACTGCTAAAGAAGGAATTTAATTAAGCAAACTAGGGATAATAGAAACAAAGGGAGGAAATGCCTGGATACAAACAGAACAGGTAAACAGAACTAGGAAATTTTAGAAAGCAAGTCACTATATTTTTTACAAAAACAATAGAAGGAGGTCTAAGAAGTTAGAATAGGTACCCTGAATCGTAACTCATTATAAAGGTCTTATAAAACAAATTCCACTAAAAATAAGCAATACAAAGGTATCAAGATCAAATGACAAAATTATTAAAAGAAAAACAAATAAGTAGAATAGCAACACTACAAACAATGAAAACACCCCCCCAAAAAAAACATACACAGAAAAGATGAATATGTAACCTTCTATTTCAAAATAAGCTAAAACAAATATAAAAAATGTTCTAACACATACCACCATCTCAAAGACTCAGAATTTAAGTTACAAAACTCAGTGAAGATGGCAAAAGAAAATATATCATTTAAGAAATGAAGATAAACTAGAAGACAAAAGAGTGAATAAACACAACAAATAATTCCTCAGTCAACTAAAAATACAAAAGGGAGAAAAATATTTAAAAGAAATAAAAATGATTTGAGAGTGAGTGGAAATACGAAAGATAGACAAAGATACAGCAAACAGGAGCCCTTGAAAAGGAAAACCAAAACAAGGGAACAAATCAAATGTTAAGAACTATAATATAATTCAAGAAAACTTTCCTAAAAAAGAATATAACTGAATGTTGAAAGAGTACACCACATATCTGAAAATACTGACCCAGAGTGGCTAATAGCAAAACATATAATATTATAATTTCTAAAAATAAAATCTATAAAAATGTTAGATTATCGTCAGGCCTTTTGACAGCAATATTTTATGCCAGAACAAAATGAAGTATAGTAGTTTCCTCTTATCCTTGGTTTCACTTTCTGTGGTTTTAATTACCTGTGGTCAACCATGGTCTAAAAATATTAAATGGAAAATTCCAGAAATAAACTCATAAGTTTTAAATTGGGTACTGTTCTGGGAAGTGTGATGAGAACATACACTACCCCACTACATGGCCTGGACGTAAATCTTCCCTTTCCAGTGTTTCCACGCTATATATGCTGCTCACCCATTAGTCACATAGTACCCATCTAGGTTATCACATGGACTGTAGTATGGCAGTGCTTGGGTTCAAGTAATCCTATTTTATTTAAAAATGACTTCTAAGCATAAGAATAGTGACACTGGCAATTTCAATGTTCTCTAACTTGCCTAATTTATGAATTAAACTTTATCATGGGTATTTATACACAGGAAAAAGACAATACAGCTGACCTTTAAAAAATATGGGAGTTAGGGATGCTGATCCCCCCACAGTCAAACATCTACACATAATCTTACAGTTGGCCTTTCATGTTCACAGATGCAACCAGCCACAATCATGTAGTACCATATTTATTTAAAATAATCCATGTATAAATGGACTCACATAATTATAATCTGTCTTGTTCAAGGATTAACTGTATATACAGTATTCAGTACTATCCATGGTTTCAGACATCCACTGGACTGGGGTCTTGGAATATATCCTCCAAGGTTGGGGGGGGAACTACTATAAATTTATTTAGAATTGTCAAAGGAAGAAATGTGAACTACGGATTTTATACCCAGTAAAACCAGCTTTCAAGTATAGAAAGCACAGATAAATTGTTATTAACATTAAAAAAATCTAAAGAGAATATTATTTTCATAAGACCTTTCTGAAGAATCTACTATAGAACAAGCCTCAGAAAATCAACATGACTATAGAGACAGAGACATGAGGACTAGTGGTAAATATTTCATATATACTTACAGAACTAAGACTAAACTAGTGATTAAAAGCTAAGGAACTATAGTTGTAAAATGGTTGTATGTCAGACTTAAAAAAGATGAGAATGGGGAAAACATGAAAAGAATTTTAACCTGTTCTCAGTAATTAACATTGGCAGTAGGATTATTAGTAATGTTATTCTAAGATTGCTGTGTACATAATGTCGGATGAAGTAAAGGAGATTATGAGCATTACTCCTGAGAAACCTGTATGCAGGTCAAGAAGCAACAGTTAGAACTGGACATGGAACAATGGACTGGTTCAAAATTGGGAAAGGAGTATGTTAAGGCTGTATACTGTCACCCTGTTTATTTAACTTATATGCAGAGTACATCATACGAAATGTTGGACTGGATGAAGCACAAACTGGAATTAAGATTGCTCGGGGAAATATCAACAACCTTAGATATACAAATGATGCCCCTCTCATGGCAGAAAGTGAAGAGGAACTAAAGAGCCTCTTGATAAAGGTGAAAGAGGAGAATGAAAAAGCTGGCTTAAAACTCAACATTCAAAATCTATGATCATGGCATCCAGTCCCATCACTTCATGGCAAACAAAAAGGGGCAAAGTGGAAAACAGTGAAACATTCTCTCTTCTTGGGTTCCAAAACGTATGTTATATAAACATATGTATGTATGTTTATCTGGAGGAGGGCATGGCAACCCACTCCAGTATTCTTGCCTGGAGAATCCCATATACAGAGGAGCCTCACAGGCTACAGTCCATGGGGTCGCAAAGAGTCAGACATGACTGAAGTGGCTTAGTACACATTCACGCATGCATGCATGTGTGTATGCTTGTGTATAACATACTCACAAACACATCACATATATTTTATGTTCTTGAAATATCATTTCACAGTAAAAGTAATCAAGACATCTTAATGAAACAGCTAACTATAAACTAAATGTCTTGCCATATCAAGTAGCAAGGTACCTAACAAATTCTACCAGGCTTACGTCAAAAGAACTTGAGAGCAAACTCTAAGAGGCTCCCACTGACCAACAGATAGCATAATTTGAGCTTTAAAAAAAAGAAAAATTTTCAATGAAGGAAAGCCATCAATAATTCCAGAGTTTATAATGATATATATTTTAAAATAACTAATTGTGGACACATTTGGAGGATAATAGGAAACTCATTATACTGGAAACAGGTAAAAATAAAAAAATTTAACCTACTAATCAGTAACCAAATAGTAGATGAGGGAAAGAATATCTTTATAAATGTATTCCAAATACTAAGTGAAAGTGAAATGTAGAATTTGAATAGCCCCATATTTATGAATTAATGGATTTAGGTATCCATTAAAATCAAAAGCTAATATGTCAGTACCACAAAAAAGAAAGTCTATGAGACATTATGCTCATCTTGATGAAAGAACTCACACCAAATACAGTTTTTCCAAATGGGCTGAATGCCTAGTTGGATCACGTCTCTGGATTTGCCTGCCCGTGAGCAGCCAATAGACAGTATAGAGAAATTACTACACACTGCACAGTAACAAAGCTTTAGCAAGTCACATAATTCTGCTAGGGACGAGATTTCCCAATTCTTCTTTGTTTTTAAGACTTTTTTTTTTTTAATATGGACCATTTTTAAAGTCTTTTATTGAATTTGTTGCAACACTGTTTCTATGTTTTGGTTTTTTGGCTACGAGGCATGCGGGATCTTAGCTCCCTGACTAGGGATCAGGCCTGCACCCCCTGCACTGGAAGGCAAGGTCTTAACCACTGACCACCAGGGAAGTCCCACCATTCTTCTGGTAGCTGGTGGTAGCCATGTGACTGAATTCTCACCAACGGACTATGGATACATGTTTAATGTTTGAAGACCCATTCACTTTCTTCCCCTTCTGCAAACTGGAACACAAAAGGGCCTGTAACATAGCTCTGAATATTAGAACTATACTAGGGGATGATAGCAACAGAAGATAACTGAAAAAACCACATGGCATAAAGCCACCCTGACCACTTAGAACTGCTTACCTCAGGACTCTATTGTGAGGAATAAAGATCTATGTTTAAAAAAAAAATCATTGTATTTTTGTCACTATTACAGCAGGTTAGTCTTTTGTCTTTCCCAATTAATGCAATTATGTACAAAAATTTATATTAATTATATGTTTATAGCTTTGCATTTTATATGTGTATGCATGTGTACATAAAATGACTATAAGAAAATAAGGCAAAATACTAAAACCTGTCACTAGATGATTGATGCATTTTTAATTTTCTCATTTATAGTAAATGTGTAAGTAGAAAGTAAATCATTTTAAAATAGCTCTTATGAGATGATATTTAGAGCTGATGTCAAAATAGTATTTGGGCAAAGGGATTGGAAAAGTTCAATAAGGCAGGATGCATCATGAGTTTATCAGCATTAGGGCTGAGTGATGAGTACATAGAGGTTTGTCATCTTATTCTGTCTATAATTATAAGTGTTTTAAATTCTTCATCAGTTTAGAAAATTCTCCATCAGTTTAGAAAATCTTGTAAGGAAAAATAATTTACACACATGAATTTTAAAATTATATGTTTGGCTTGCCAATAGTAGTAAATGAAATCACAATATTCTTATCTCTCAAGCGTCCAAGAACTAGTCTCATAATGAAATTTACATGTTTGTGCACTACTCAGTTGCTGAAGAGAGTGGACTCCCAGTTTGACATCTATTTTAATGACAGAAGGAGACAATATCCTGTAAAAAAATAATCCTTGATGACATCCTTTCTTAAAATCCCAAGAAACTGGTTAAGATAAGACAAATACAGCAATTTCATCTCCTTTTACCTGAAATATTGCTTGCTTACAGTTATCTATAGTTATGGTCATCTGAAAATTGAGCTTTTAAGAGATTGATATTCCTGCCCTCATTCTAATATGAACAACCAGTTTCACAGTCCAGTCTACTTAATATTTAATAAAATGCTCAGTAAAAAAATAAACTTTGAATAACTTACTTCCATAAAATTACCATAAGGAAATATAAAGGTACAACAATATTTCTTTACAAATATATTCATTGCAATGAGATTTACAACAAAATATCAGCAGTAGGGAACGGATTACCTAAATTATGGCACACGCATTAATATGGTACTAGAAAGGTTAGATTAGTTTTAAGCACTTGTAATGGTAAATAAAAATTCAAATTTTAATCCTTGTAAGGCAGTTTATATATAAGCAAGTGTTTAAGATATTCACAGGTAAAGAGCAGAAAATTAAATCAACATATTAACAGTAGGCAAACCTCAGTTTTTCTTAGATTTTCCACAATTGACGTATATTAATATTTTAATCACTGTAAAATTAATGCTAATAAGGAAATGTAAGGAAAAAGCAAGTTATTTAAAGAGGATTGATTTGTATAAGGTTACAGTTTCTACAGGCTCATTTGTACCACAGAAAGAACAGATATAACTATGTAAAAATACACTCATCTTTTGGTATCTACTCACAATCCTAATTATTACACCACAGGCACAAGGAAAAGCAAAGTATACACTTTGGGATGCAGTGTGTCTCGAATATGTCTATGACTCATTTCCAAAATATGAATTATCAGGACCAAAAATCATCTGAAGGCCTCTGTATAGTCTTCTTTCTTGTAAGAATTAAAAAAACACAACCTCTACCCTTATGGGATCCTGGTCAGTGCAAGCGCTACTCTACTAGCAAGTCAGAAACCAGTCTTCACTGGCCATTCTATTTGACACTGCGAACTCTACACATGCATTAGTAAGAGACACTGTTTTTCCTTAGGAACAGAAAAGCAAATTGGTGCCGTGGAAACAGCACTAAACTGTGAGTCAAGAGAACTACACCAGGATGAATTCTACAACTCATGGCTAAGTCCCTTCTCTGAGCCTCAGTTTCCTCACTAGTAAAATAAAAGCATTAGACAAAAAATTCTAAAGCCCCCCATTTTCTAACATTCTAAAAATCAACGTATATGTATAGTTGATTCACTTTGTGGTACAGCAGAAACACAACACTGTAAAGCAATTACACTCCAATTAAAAAAATAATAAAATAAAATAAATCAATGTCTCAAGTCCCAAATCTAATTACATATGGCTAACTCCACACACACACACATTTAAATCTAGTTTTAAAGTCATAATTGTGACTTATTTAAACATTACTGTAATATGAAATATTAGTAATGTATATAAGGAAACTAATACCTATACAGATGATCTCATCAAAGTTTATATCCTTCTTATTCTTTTAATTACCTTTTATGGCATACTAGACCAAAGCACTGGCCTTTCTAACATAATTTACTATATTCAACGAAATAATTCATAATGAAGTTTATGACCTTGATATTCTATCAGACTCCTCCTGAAGGTTCTTTATTTTTTAAAAGAGACAGGAAAAAATTAAGCTATAGATAGGTTCATGATCTTTGGGAAACAATGTCAAAGTTCTAAAAATAGTTGATGAGCAAGAAAATATAAATGACACACATAGGATTTTATTAAACTATAATTTTCAGAGCGCTCTCAAGTGTTACACCTCACAATAAACACATTTCATAAAATATGCTACATTGAAGAAAACAACTTGCTTCCCATTATTTAAAAATATTGTAATATAGAACTGAGAACTTTTAAGGATATTACTCTTTCTAGATAAAAAGATTTCAATATGTCTTCTCTGAATAAAAAGAACCACAGTTTCATTACAGTCATACAAATGTATTTTAACTTAAAAATCAAAGCTGTTCCTTTATAGAAATCCAATGTCATGCTCAAAAGGCATATTTCTCTGGAGCCAAAAGTTTACTTGCAAGAGCAGGATGGGAATTAAAAAAAGAGCAGGGTGGATGCCAAGTTACAAATCTAAATAGATGAGAAATTAATGCAAGGGTTTTCAACATTTTGTTTGGAAAAACATTTTTCTCTCAACCTCATCCTGTACTTTCTCAACTTTGTAATCTAAAATCCAATGATATTAATCAATTTCAGAAACAAATAATGTTTTCTCTTAAATTCTTAAAATATTATGAGGCACTCCACTCTTTTAAGCCTGCCTGGGACAACAAGTAAGATAAATACGAGGCATTTTACAATATTTCCTCACTGTCTTCTACAAAAACTGGGCAAGTGTGGGGGCCCGGAGGGTAGGAACTTGGTTTCTTGCTTCTTTAGAGAATGATGGTAAGAAAAATGAGAGGTGAAGAAGAGGTGGCAGACTGGGGAAATGAAGGTATTTGGGAACGGAAGAAGAAGAAGGAAAATCAGGAGGAAAAGGAGAAGCAGCTGAAAGAAGGGAAGGAATAAAAACATACTCAACTACAAACAACATGGCATTTTTAGACAGCACTTTACCATATATCTTGAATACCACCCTCACAGACATAGTATATTGAAAATAATAAATGACAGGCTAGCTCATTAATATTTAGTTTGAAAGTGAAAAAGTGAAAGCATCAGTCACTCAGTTGTGTCCAACTCTTTGCAACCCTGTAGACCGTAGCCAGCCAGGCTCCTCTGTCCATGGGATTCTCCAGGCAAGAATACTGGAGAGGATTGCCATTCCCTTCTCCAGGGGACCTTCTCGACCTAAGGACTGAACAAGGGTCTTCTGCATTGTATGCAGATTCTTCACCGTCTGAGCCATCAGGGAAGCCCATCATTTAGTTTATTAACATTTAATTCAATATGAAGTGTGCCAAGGGTTTACACTAACAGCTTACGTTAAAGAGCCAGAGTTTTACTATGAATAAGACTGAGGAGTGGGTTGCCATTGCCTTCTCTGAAAGAATCTATAGCAAACTATTATTTTGGCTTATAACACTCTTCTATAAAGCCATCCCAGCAGGTTATCCCCCAGAGAGATTTCAGAGGAAAGCTGATTTATAATTACTGACCTGTTGGATGGCACTAGCAATACCAAACTGTCTATCATTATCATCCAAACACGATTCAAAAGTGAAAGCACCATATATAAGAATTAGTTCACTCATATTTAAATAAGTGTGTTTAGAGATTCATGAAACTATGAAATTTATCAGAGATAACACAAAATGAAGAGCCAGGCTCAAGTGGCCTTTATCTCTGCTTCCCTGGCACCTGGACTAGTGCAGAGGACACAAGCAGGTGCTGAAGAAAGGCTTTAAAAAGCAGTTTGAGAGTCCCATTATATTTAAATAAAATTTTAAATTTAGTCAAACAGTAAATTTAAGAAAATCTAAAATGTACTGCCTTTTTAAAAAAAATTTAAAAAATGCCCTTTGTGGCAGCACCATTTTGAAAAATTAAACACATTCAACAGTGTCAACGTATAAAACTTGATAGGCTATTTTAATAATACAAAAGATTCAACTCTTCCCAGGTCCCTTTCTACAGGTGTAGGATACACTTATGATTTTATCTACTACAATATATGTATTATATTGTTTGAAGTGACGGATGAGAAAAACGAAGCTAATGAAATACTGTGAAACAGACACCATGTAAAAGAGAAAAGGCCATCTTGTGATAGAATGATAGTCCACCATCTGTCCCCCTGCCACTCAGTGACAATTACAAATACTCCATCAGTTTTCTGGTAGGTGGAGATGATGAATGAGGTAAAGACTTCTTTTTCAGATTCTGATGTTCCTTTCTGATCTAATCTGAGGTTTAATAGATGACTCAAAGAAAAGCCCAGAGTTCAACAAGCTTATTAATTTATCATGCTGTGAAGATGGGGAGAGGTCTGAGCTCAATACTACAGCAGAGAATGGTTTAGTTGTATTGAACCAAGGATTATAATGAAAGATGTCTTTGCAGAATTCTAAGGTTTCACATACATAGTACCAAGCCTCATCCTTAGAAATCATTTCAATAATATTCTAGTAACAATACTACCATTGAACACAAATAATACCACCCTTTCAATACAAAATCAGAGACAATGTTCATAGCATCAGACCTCCCAGTTGAGTGATTTTCACAGCCTGGGGTGACAAGGGCTTAAGAGAGTAGGCAGCGTCATATCATAGCCAATGGCACCAGAATAAACATTTCCTTTATGTCTATTAACTTTAAAATGTTTAACAAAAGGATGCATGCAAAAATATAAATATTTGGTTACAGTAAAAAGATAGAAAAGAATATACTACTCTAACACTGCATAAGAAAGAAAGCTGGAATGGCTATGCTAATATTACACAAGGTAGCAAAGAGTATTATTAGAAATAAAGGTCATTTTATAATAAAAAGGGGTCAATTAATCAAGTGGACATAACAATGATTAACATTTATGAACCTAATAACAAAGCTTTGAACTACATGAAGCAAAAACCGATTGAACTGTCAAAAGAAATGGCAAAAGTAACAATTAGAAGAGTCCATATCCCTCTCTCAAAAATTGACAGAACAGAAGTAGGCAGAAAATCAGGAAAGATATAGCACATGATGCCACTTTTTGAGGCGACTATTATGTTTACTATTTTGATCACGGGTTATGAATATGCCCAAAGTTACTGAACTGTAAACTTAAAGTAAGTGCATTTTAAGGTATAACAGTTATACCTCAAAGTGCCTTAAAACAGCAGGAAATTCCCAATTTGTATTAATCTATAATATCGAATACAAAAGAGTTAAGTCCAAAGAAATAACATACAGCATGGTACTTTTTTATAGAGCCAAAAACTACTAAAATAAAAGCATGTTTTTTTAGTAATAGATCTAGATGCAAAAATAAAACTGTAAAGGGGACGGAAGAGGAAGAATATATCAGGACATCAAAAACCTAACCAAAACTAGGTTTGCCATAAAAAGATGATACCAAAAAAAAAAATCTAGGAAGCATTAAATAAGAAATAGGGATGTTTGATATTCTTTAAAGGTTTAATTGATCAGTAAGATGAAAAATGTATAAATAATTATGACCATGATAGTAAACTCCAGGATACATATATTGCAAATATTGACTTTAAGAATACAAGGAAGCATGAATAAATAATAATAGCATACTGGCAGTCTTCATTTTTGAGAAAAGGGTATTAATGAGCAAAAAAACAGGTTATAACCGTGTATACGAGACAGCAAAAGAGACATTGACGTATAGAACAGTCTTTTGGACTCTGTGGGAGAGGAAGAGGGTGGGATGATTTGGGAGAATGGCATTGAACCATGTATAATATCATATATGAAACAAGTCGCCAGTCCAGGTTCGATGCACGATATTGGATGCTTGGGGCTGGTGCACTGGGACAACCCAGAGGGATGGTACAGGGAGGGAGGAGGGAGGAGGGTTCAGGATGGGGAATGCATGTATACCTGTGGCGGATTCATTTTGATATATGGCAAAACCAATACAATATTGTAAAGTTAAAAAATAAAATTTTAAAAAAAGTAGGACTATTTTCATAACAATGAATAAATTATATATATATATATATATATCCAAAGAGAAAAAAATATTCTTTTTAAAAGAAGAACTGAAATTCAAAATACTTGTAAAATTCAGTAATTATTTAGAAACAAAATAAGCCCAGCAAGAAAGCTTAAGGCTTAAATAAAGAAAACTATGCACTTTACTAAATGATCAGTTCAGTTCAGTTTCTCAGTCGTGTCCAACTCTTTGTGACCCCATGGACTGCAGCACGCTAGGCTTCCCTGTCCATCACCAACTCCCAGAGCTTGTTCAAACTCATGTCCATCAAGTCGGTGATGCCATCTAACCATCTCATCCTCTGGTATCCCTTTCTTCTGTCTTCAATCTTTCCCAGCATCAGGGTCTTTTTCAATGAGTCAGTTCTTTGCATCAGGTGGCCAAAATATTAAATGATACATACATACAAATATAATAGATGAGTAGACAAACATGTGGCTGGATGGAAAGAAAGAATTTCTAAAAGTATTGAGTTTGTTACAATGTTGTTTCTGTTTTATGTTTTAATTTTTTGGCCATGAGGCATGTGGGATTCTAGCTCCACGACCAGCGATCCAACCTATGCCCCTTGCATTGGAAGGTGAAATTTTAACCACTGCACCACAAGGGAATTTCCTAGAAAGAATATTTAAAAGATGTTTACTCTTACCTTGATGCAATCTTAATTAAAACACAAACAGGATGTTCTTAACAAGTTAACAGCAAAGGTTATGTAGAAATTGAAAAGTGAAGGGAAAACCAAGGCAATTTTGAAAAAAGAATAATGAAGAACAAACTGACCACAGTAAGAGGAGAAGGAAAAGACAGCAAATGATATCTACTCAATTCTTTGGAGAAAAAAATTATAAAACGGCAAATCTCTATCCAGTCAAAAGTAAACAAAGACTTCAAATAAAGGTTATTTCTATTTTATGCAACGTATCCTGGAATAAAAAAAAAAAAGCAATAGGAAAAACTAGCCAGTTTATATTATGAAGCTAATATAATCTTGAGAAAGGAACATCTAAATTAAATATCTGCAAAACAAATTCAACTATATATTTTTAAATCAAGACCAAGTAAGCTTAGTATCAGAAAAGTCATTACTGTAATATATCTCATCAAAAAAATTAAAGGAAAATGTGACCTTTCCAAAAGATCAAGAAAAATTTTCAATAAAAATTAATGCCTACTTATTTTTTAATATCTTACAAAACAAGAGAACTTCTTTACCTTGATAAGAGCCATTTATGACAACTTACAAATTGTTTTAAAAAAAAAAAGCTCCAAATCAGAAAATAAACAGAATTTTTTTTTAAAAAAAGTCTTAATTTTATTCAGCATAAAATGCCAAGTCACTGAACTAGTTACTGGCATAAATCTAAGGTTACTTTGTACCCCAAATCTTATAGTATGGTTAGAATAGATGAAACCCTGCTATTCTAAGTCACTTCAGTTGTGTCCGACTCTGTGCAACCCCATAGAGGGCAGCCCACCAGGCTTCCCCGTCCCTGGGATTCTCCAGGCAAGAACACTGGAGTGGGTTGCCATTTCCTTCTCCAATGCAGGAAACTGAAAAGTGAAAGTGAAGTCGCTCAGTCGTGTCCGACTCTTAGCGACCCCATGGATTGCAGCCTAGCAGGCTCCTCCGTCCACGGGATTTTCCAAGCAAGAATACTGGAGTGGGGTGCCATTGCCTTCTCCGAGAAGAAACCCTAGCAAAAGTCAATTATACATGCTTTAATTCATTTGTTCTACAGTACCAAAAAAGCTAAAAAGACAACCTGAAATTAAGAATACATCACCTACCTGACCAAATCTCAAAGTGGCACTAAATGGAATCCAGTATTTTCCTTTTATTATAATGGCATCAAACGTTATTGCAACAATTTAAAAGAATAAAGATCTAAGGATGTAAGTTGCCAAAATATTCAACTTCACTATCGTGGTCTCTTATGAACACATTCATTTATCTAATTTTAATCTTGAACCAAAAGAACAAAAATGTATCCTGAGCAACATGAACACATCTCTGTTGTTCTATTTCTTCTTTAAATTTTTAAAATGCTTTTCCTTTTATCAAAGTTACCCAATACACATAATTAACACAGTCAGTAGTTCAAAGAAAGTAATTTCCTACTGCTCTCCCCACTTCTTTCTCAAATCCAGAGGCAAAGATTTTAGCTTATTAGTTTATCTTTTTTCTTTTATACTAATATATTTTGTGTTGCTATTTCTACATTTTTCTTTTTTTTTTTTTTTGGAGGCCATTAATATTTATCTTATATTTATATTTATATGAGATTGAAAGGTAAAATATGGCAGTAAGGTAGAAGTTCAGTTCAGTTCAGTTCAGTTCATTCGCCCAGTCATGTCCGACTCTTTGCGATTTAGGATTGGCTCTTGACTTTTCATTGTGGGACATGAGGATTTAAGCTCTATTCCTGAACCTGGAACTACCACCACACTTTGACTCTCATGTTTTCCCCTATACTTCCAAATATAAAGAAAAAAAAGAGGTGCTATTATCTAGGAAGCAGGAATATGAGGTTTACTACATTACTTTCTGATGCTAAAATACTTCATAACTTAAAAAAATATTTTTCGAGAGAGAGAACTAAATTACAGGACTGTGAAAATTCTGTTTTATAGCTTTGTGATTTTTCTGATACTGCAGATGCGCCGACTCTGCCAAATGCAAGAGAAGCCAATTTGACAGAATAATTATTACTAAAACGCAGTAACTTTGATCAGAGATAGATAGGCATTCCCTGATCCTCTATGAATAACTACTTTGGAACTAAACCAGTGGCCACAGAATTTCAGATAAAAAACCTAATTAGGTGTTGATTAAAATAAAAGCTTTCCCCAAATGCCCTCAGTTCTTAGGTGGTAGAAGCCAGTAGACATGCCATGGGCCAGAATGGAGGCTACGGTAAAGCCTCAGAAAAACGAAGGCAGAGCGACCTCAGGGGTGTCTCTTGCTGATCAGCAAGAGACAAATAAATGGCTCATGCTCCACCCATGTCCAAGAGGAAAGAAAAGATCAGCAATTCACTAGCTACCTTTTAGGATCCGTGGCCGTGAGTACACTAAGTAACCAGGTAAACTAGGAACTCATACTGGAAATCAGAAAAGAGAAGATACGATGTAGTAAGATCCCAACTTTTCCTCCTAACATGGGGTTACATAAGCCATACTCTTACTCTGATATGCACAGATGCCATTTTAAGGAGACAAGCAAGAGGATGGGGACTGAGGATTGTTATAAAAGAGGCTGGGTACTAACTATGGAAACTATTTAAATTACTGGATCAAACTAAGATTTAAACAAATTGATTGTCTACTTAAAATGTCTTCCTTGAATCAATGAAGACTGAATCAGCTATAGCTAGCTATGTATTCCCTGCACATATCAGGTATTAATGGGAGTGAATTTACTAACATAAGAATTCTAAAAGTTAGAAGAAATACACACATTAACAATCAGCTATTTGTATGTGTGAATTATATACATAAACAACTATAAAAAATTTCCCATTCTAGTAAATAGAAAATGAAAGCAATGGAAACTATGTCCTATAAGAAACAGTAGATGCTTTTTACATCGTTTCTCAAACATAACTGTACTTACTGAGGTATAGGGGGAAAATGAAGGTCCTTTCTAAATGAGTTGTAGGTTTTTAAATTTGACTTGATTTGCTGTTGAAGGGCAGAAGATGTTTTCCTAAACATGATTATAAAAAGAGGTAATAGCAAGTACTTGTGCTTTGCAGAAACACAAGCATTTACTATTATTTCTCAGACTGCCATCAATTCTGGGAGACATCTACTTCATCTTCCACATCAATCATGGGCACACTGGAGCCAAAGAGACTGGCTTATATCCCACTAAATACAATGATATCTTTCTATTTTCACTACCTAAAATGTTCATTCAATCACCTATCTAGTATAGTTTACCAAGCAGAAATACTAATTTAGGAATAGTAAAATCACACTTGATTGTAAACATCCAATAAATGATAATTAAGATCCTTCATAAAAGTTCTTTTCATATTTTCCATTAATTAAATGAAAATAAACTATTATTGTCTCTATATGTGAATACATGAGTTGACAAACAAGTATAATTTATATGCTTTTAAAGCCAAGGAGTCTCACAAATACTGAAATACAAAAATTAAAAAAAGTTTTAAAATCTTTTTAATTTCACTCTCTTTACAGAATTAAATGTGCTTTATATAAGTCCTGTGAAAACCATTATCAGCTTCTTCAGAGAATGTGAAAACAGGACTACAAAAGAAATCAGAGTTTTATTAAAACTAATATTTTACTATTTCTCTAGTACTGTGTTAAAAAAATTAAATTTTAGAATATATTTCAACTAGTACCAGTTTCTTTGTCCTTTAGAAATCACGTTCTTTAAACATTTGGATTCTAAGATGATGAAAGAGAAAAAAATTGAACATATAAGAGCTTTTTTTGTGATGTCTCAAGAAACACAAGAAAAATTTCCTGGTCAAATTACAATAAAAACCCCAAACATTGAGCCTTTCTTGCTGGGCAGCTACCTATTATGTTTAACAGGCTTAAAACAAAATGTGTCAGAGATCAAGAGTAAGTTATCTGATATGTCAAGTGCATAAGGTCAAAGGTCCAATTTTATTAGGTCAGAGGTGGTATAAATAAAATCTTATATGTCAAAGAAGAAGGGTCACAGATAAGGTGTATATAATATAAAGACATCACAGATGACAAGTAATAACTTTAAGTAGAACAAGTATGTTTACTATAGTTACCCTCACTGATTAAAAATGAAATGTGTGTATGAGTAAGTATAAAATGGCCTTTATATATCATGTAAACTCATATGCACACTTGGTTTGAGGAAAAAGGGGCTACTACCAAAAATAACTACATGAATGAAGTGAAAACTTAAAGAAAATGTAATACTTCTAAACTGAAACAATACACAAAATGAATATCTCAATCAAACCTCAAACCACAACAGCTAAACATCAAACTATGCTTTAGTAGCTACAAAAGTTATATAATACTATATATTTTTCTTCCAAAGTAAATGTGTGAATTAAATATCCCTTCCTTCTCTATTTTTCTCAATGAGATAAAAACACATAAAATTTAGATTTCAGTTTACATAGTAGCAGTGCTGCACAAAATTTTAGATTTTTTTGGTAAATTAAATAGAATAGCCTTTTAAGAGAACTTAGTTACAAATAATTTTTATAAGTGGAAGATTTTCTTTAAAGAGACTAATTAAATTCTAATTAACGGGGCTTCCCTGGTGGCTCAGTGTTGAAGAATCCATCTGCCAATGCAGGAGATACGGATTCCATCCATCGCCCGGGAAGATCCCACATGGCGGGAAGCAACTCAGCCCGCATGCCACAACTAATGAGCCTGTGCTCTACAGTCCACAAGCTGCACCAAGAGAAGCCCCTGCAATGAGAAGCCCGCACTGCAATAAGGGTAGCCCTTGCTCACTGCAACTACAGAAAAGCCCATGCAGCAAAGAAGACCCAGCACAGCAAAACTAAATAAATAACGAAACAATTTAGGATTTTTTAAAAAGTGGAACACACATTCACATGGCTCTAGTTATAAACAGCAAAGTTAAGTAGAGAATGGGGACAACCACATGAATGATTCAAGTAAAAAAAAAATTCCATAATACTTAAAATACCCAATTTGAGTAAAAGGTAAAAAATTATTTTTGGTAAACTAAATAGATGATTAGTTTCATTTTTTTAATTTCACCTTTATTAGTTGGTACTTAAAGCCATTCTGTATAACCTTACAGTTCAACTTATTTCAATAAGTTTTTCTTAAATGCCTTACTATGCGACAAGCATTATGTCAAACAAAGGATATACAAAAATTAAACATTTAAAGACTTCCAATTTCAGCCACAGTGATCTGGCACAGTGAACTCCAAAAGTTGCAAATAATATACAAAAGATCTACTTGAAGGCATTAAAAACAGCCAACACAGCCAGAACTTGAGACCATGATCCCTAAACAGGAGGGAAGCACAGGAGGTAAGTTCCACATTCACTCTGGATTTTGCCCTAAGTGTTTATGCCAATTTTTGGCATGAGAGAACAGTGAAAGCTGAAAGTGGCAGTCGTACTGAGCTGAGGAGACAGAATTTGGTTTAGAGCTGTCAAAAGAGTTGGAACTCAAGGGGCAAAAATCCTTAGAAGGAATGAACCAATTTAACTGCGTGTAATTTCTCCTCAAACACTGGTCATATCAGAAACTTAGAAAACAGCAGGTCTGTTCCTCCTACCTGCTGCTGCTGCTGCTAAGTCGCTTCAGTCATGTCCGACTCTGTGTGACCCCATAGACGGCAGCCCACCAGGCTCCGCCGTCCCTGGGATTCTCTAGGCAAGAACACTGGAGTGGGTTGCCATTTCCTTCTCCAATGCAACTGAGACCCAGACACAGCCAAATAAATAAATATATTAAAAAAAAAAAACCCACAAAATGACCCCTGCTTCCTGACAGTATCCAATCCAGAGCAAAGTCTCATGTCTTTGAATACTCTCCCCTATCCAAATCACCTGAGCAAAAACCCAATTCCTGTAAGTCCGTTCCAACACCTTATTGAGAAACTCTACAACTTCCCGTGGTGTGCACTTTCTCTTTCTGTAACAAATCAATAAACCCAATTCTACTCAACTGTAGATGTGCTCCTGAAGGTCTTTGTCTGGAAGGCACTTGCTAAGAGAGAATGATCTATCACTTCACATAAACATTAGGGATCAATCTCACAGGCTTAAGGATAAGTTAAAGAAGCCCAAGCACAAAAGGTATATACTGTACGACATCATTTATATGAAACTGAAGAACAGTGTAAGACCATCTGATGGTAGTCAGAGACTAGTTAACCTTTGGCAGGTGGGGCACAACTGGGACGGGGGATGAAGGAGCCTTCCAGGATACAAGAACAATTTATGCGCTGACATGAGTGGAACAAATGTAAAAATTCATCGAGTTATGTACTTTAAATCTATGTGTTCTATTAATATATACCATAATTAAAACAAAAAAGTTAAACACATATTTTCACTTTTTAAGTTAAGCACCTACACACAAGCACTGCCCTCACAGAACCATAATAACCTTTCCTGGATATCTTAAGAGATACCTGAAAAACATGAATTTCTCATCTTTGGGTACCTTTAGAAATTTGCTTAGTACATACAGAACCAACAAATTAAGAGATTAGTAGTATCATCCATATCTCAATAACAGTCGAACTAAAACATTTATAAAAATACTTCTACAAACCTAAATTCCATGTTAACAGTAATTACAGGTAGATAAATAATGCATTTCCAAAAATCCCTATGTACTGTATTGATACCAAATTATCAATTTCTATGTTTTTTATATTGTTAGCTATTTTCTAAGAAACATAGAGTATCACTGAATAACTCTTAAGTTATTAAAATATCAAAATATCATAAACCTTTTATTAATCTTTTCCTTTTTTTATTGGAGTATAAATTTTTTTACAATGTTGTGTTAGTTTCTGCTGTACAACGAAGTGAATCAACTATATGTACACATATATCCCCTCCCTCATGAACCTCTGTCCCACTTGACCCCTACCCCACCCCTCTCGGTCATCACAGAGCACCAAGTTGACCTTCCAGTGCTATACAGCAGGCTCCCACTAAGCTATCTATTGCACACATGGTAGTGTATATATCGGAGGAGACAATGGCACCCCACTCCAGTACTCTTGCCTGGAAAACCCATGGACGGAGGAGCCTGGTAGGCTGCAGTCCATGGGGTCGCTGAGGGTCGGATGCGACTGAGTGACTTCACTTTCACTTTTCACTTTCATGCATTGGAGAAGGAAATGGCAACCCACTCCAGTGTTCTTGCCTGGAGAATCCCAGGGATAGCGGAGCCTGGTGGGCTGCCATTTATGGGGTCGCACAGAGTCGGACATGACTGAAGCGACTTAGCGGCAGTGTATATATCCATAAACCTGTTTATGTATTGAAATTATATAAACAGTATTAAGTTCTTATTTCTATGTTTCTTATTAACATATATACTAAAATAAAGATATTTGTATACTATATTGTTGTTGTTTACTTGCTAAGTCATGTACAACTCCTTTGTGACCCCATGGACTATAGCCCGCCAGGTGCCTTCTGTCCATGGGATTTTCCAGGTAAGAATACTGGAAAGGGTTGCCATTTCCACCTCCAGGGAATCTTCCCAACTCAGGTATCAAACCCACGTCTCCTGAATTGGCAGGCAGATTCTTTAACACTGAGCTACTAGGGAAGCCCATATTATATTGTAGTAGTTACTAACTATAGCTTTAGATAATCACAGAGATACATATGAACATGGATTTCTTCACAGTAGAAGAGAATATAGAAGGTACTCAATAAAAACATGTAAATGAACCAAAGTAAAGCTTACCACTTCTTCATCTGAAAGTTCACGCCCTTGGATGCTGCTATTTTCTCTCACAGCTTGCTGGTGTTTTTTTCCTTTAATGTGACTAAAAAGATACACCTCTGAAGAGATCTAAAAGCATAATATAAAAGCAATGTAATGAACATTTAATTATATCTTATTTTAAATATTACACATTCTATCCAGTATATTATACACAACTTGCAATCGCTCTATAATTTATACATTAGTCTTAAAAATGTTTTCTTTAGAATACAATTCTAAGACTCCTCTAGAAGACAGATGATAAAAAAGGCATGTCATCAAAGCCAACCTTAACAGGATATCATTTCTTCTAAGTATAAAGGTTCAAGTCGCAGCACCGAAAAATGTTGCTTTACTTTTGTGGTCCTAATATCCCAAAATATTGACCTAGGTATCATTAGGCTAAAATATCATTAGTATCATTAGGTAAACATCCATTTGAGCAGCAACTGCATGCTTTGATCCTTTGCATTGCTACTCCTAAAAGCTGATACTGTTTCTGTACTATCTATACTTACTTTGCATAAAAATCATTAAAGAAATTCATGGTACTCAGCACATGCCTTGTATGACTTTTAAGACTGGAGAATATATATCCATAGTTTAATAAACTTTAGTAATAAATTGTAACGTCTCATCACAACACTGATACTGACAACCTACCAGGACATTGCAGAGAGAACACTGCTTCTTTCTTTCATAAGGGGTTAATTTGGGGGCATAATCGGTATTTGCATGTCGTCCACTGCTTAACTCGGCAGCTTTTTCTTTTCTTTGTTCAATCTGTTCCATGTGTCTTCTAATGCTTTCATCATGCTATAAATGAAATCAAAGTATAAAAATACATAAATTTATTCATTACACTGAGAGCTTGAAAAAGCAGTATTTCTATTAAACTTTCTAAAATAACAGAATGCCTTAATTCAATATTGGACGCTGATGATAAGAATTTATATAAAGCCCTTTATCATCCCCTACATGCATCGTAACATTTTCTAAAGGGTACTCCATGGAATTACACTGTGGGTTATTAATAAGCATTTTGCAGAAGAGTTTCTGTGGTCAAATAACTTTGGAAAATAGTAAGTTAAAGCTACTTACTGGCTCTAGGCTTGTCACTCTGCACTGATGTAATAAACCTAGCTTATACTGAGCAACATTTTACACACCTTTTTGAGCATAACATACATGAGAAGCACTTCATGGAACATACTATGGGAAATGCTGCCCTACTTAAAGACCAAGCTTATCCTCAGCAGAAAAGTCCCATTATGACACAGACCTCTACCCACATCACCTCCAACAACTTCCCGGAAAACAAAAAATAAACAAACCCAAAAACACTATTTCAGACTTTTGACTTCATGCTCATATCATTTTATATGGCTGGGTGCCATCCCACCCATCTTACCTATTCAACTCATCTTTCTTTCAAGATTCAGCTCAGATATTATCCTCTAAAATTATTTCCCTGACTTCTGAAACCCTTCATGTTAGCTTATGTGTCTTCCTCCTCTGTATTTTCATGACACTCCATGATTATCTTTATCCACATAGAAATTATCTGCTTAGCATCTGAATCTCACACTAGATTATGAGTTTCTTGAAACTCAGAACCATGTCTTACTCATCTCTGTATCCCTATGCCTACCACCAGATTCAATAAGTATTTGCTGCATTAGATTTAAATCAGTGATAAAGTTCTAGGACAATACAAATACTAATATAGGATCCTCTACTCTATGGAATTTACTACCCTTGTGAAACCCCAACATGTAAATAATTATGACATAATGCAAAATATTCACACTGCTAGAAACTACCAATGGCAAAGACTTTCTAGAAAATATCAGCTTATCATCATCTCCCAAGATATAATTATGCAATTCATAAGCACTGAAATAATACTTTAATTTACTTCTAAATTATTAGAGGTCTATAAATATTAAAAGTTTAATAGTAATGTCCTCGAGTCATTAACAAATTACTTAATAAAACCAAGAAATGCTAAAATTCTTTACATTTTTTTCCCTCAATGGCTTTATCTTATTAAAATAATTTGTTTTCAGATAGTTGAGTTGGAAATGATCATAGACAAACCACATAACTCCAAAAATTAGTAATGCAAATTAATCAATTTTTATACAATTAATTAAAAAGAAAAAATATTAATCTCATGCTACATTAAAACAGCTCTAAAATTTCAAAGAAAAATATATAATATTCCTACCTTGAGCTGGATTTTTTTCTGTAGCTCTTCCATAGCTTCTTGTTGAGCAGCTGTGAGTGCTGCCAATCGTTCTTCCCTGTCTCTGTAAGAAGACAGTAAAAATTAGAAACTCAATGCTTTACAGTAACAAATTTCATGAGGTTAAGAAAATACAATTAGGACACATAGGCATATGTACTTCAGAGCTTTTAAAATTATTTTTTCAGAGTGCCTACTGAGTCTTGGATATATTATTGCACATTAAACATTTGGGAAGCAATAGACATTGTTAGTTATACAAATATTAGGTTGATGAAAAAGTAATTGTGGCTTTGGACCGTCAATTTTAAATAATAATAACTAGGCTCAAACCCATATTTATTAATCAAAATATGAACCATTAAAATCAACACATTTTTGCCAATGAGAAACAAGTTTGTTTATTCCTGTAATACAAAAATCTGTGCTTTGGGATTCGATGAACTCCCGGAGAGCATTTTCTGCATTCTCTGTTTGTGGAAATGTTTACCCTGCAAAAAGTTGTTGAGATGTTTGAAGAAGTGGTAGTCAGTTGACGAGAGGTCAGGGGAATATGGTAGATGAGGCAAAACTTCGTTGCCCAATTCGTCCAACTTTTGAAGCTTTGGTTGTGTGACAGGCAGTCAGGTATTGTCATGGATGGAGAAGAACTGGGCCCTTTCTGTTGACCAGTGCCAGCTGCAGGCATTGCAGTTTTCAGTCATCTCATCAATGTGCTGAGCATACTGCTCAGATGTAATGGTTTCACTGGGATTCAGAAAGCTGTAGTGGATCAGACCACCAACAAACCACCAAAGAGTGACCATGACCTCTTTTAGTACAAGTTTGGCTTTGGGAAGTGCTCTGAACTTCTTCTCAGTCCAACCACTGAGGGTTGTTGCCTATCATCGAATAAAATCCCTTTTCATTGCACATCACAATTTGATCAAGAAATGGTTTGCTGCTGTTATGCAGAATAAGACAAGACAACACTTCAAAACAACATTTTTTTTTTGACTTTTGGTCACCTCACGAGGCACCCACTTATTGAGCTTTTTCACCTTTCCAATTTGCTTCAAATGCCAAATGACCATAGAATGGTTAATGCTGCATTCTTCAGCAACTTCTCATGTAGTTTGTAAGAGGATCAGCTTCAACAATGGCTCTCAACTGGGCACTGTCAACCTCTGACAGCTGGCCACTACACTCCTCATCTTCAAGGTTCTCAGTCTCCATTGCAAAACTTCTTGAACCACCACTGCACTGTACATTTGTTAAGCAGTTTCTGGGACAAATGTGTTGATGTTGTAAGTGTCTCCACTGCTTTACAATCTATTTTGCACTTGAATAAAAAAAATGCTTGAATTTACTTTTTGTCTAACATCATTTCTATGGTCTAAAATAAACATAAAATAAACAGCAAGTAATAAGTCATTAGCAAAAAACATAAAGTGAGAAATGTGCATTAAAATGATGTATAACATAACCACATTTAAGAATGTATTCCAATATCAAAGGGCAAAGTTCAACAATGCAAAACTGCAATTACTTTTGCACCAACCTAATAGGCTTCTGGACCAAGGAATGGGTTTAAATACTAGCTCTGGAACTGTGAAAGTGAAAGTCGCTCAGTCGTGTCCGACTCTTTGTGAACCCAGGGACTGTACAGTCCATGATAGCTTAGTTGGTAAAGAATCCGCCTGCAATTCAGGAGACCCCAGTTTGATTCCTGGGTCAGGAAGATCCACTGGAGAAGGGATCGGCCACCCACTCCAGTATTCTGGCCCGGAAAATTCCATGGGCTGTGTAGTTCACAGTGTCACAGAGAGTCAGACATGACTGAGCGACTTTCACTTCATTGGAACTGTAAGTTAATTATGGCATATTGAAAATATACATTTATCTCTTTTCCTGTATAAAAATCTATAAATTATGAAAGGGATAGAAAAGGCTAATATTCCCAAAGACAAAGAGAACAGGAGAGGAAACGATCACAAACTGTGAGATGTAAAAAGAAGAAAGACCATGCTTAGGAAAAAAGCAGTCAAATGAATCTTTCCCTGAATGAAGCCTTATGCTGGATTTAGCAGACAAGAACTATAACAGCTATTATAAATGTTACTAAGAATTAAAAGATAGTATGCCAACCTAAGGAAAAAATATCATGACAATGATTCAACAGATAGAGAATCTCAACAGAGAAAGATTTTTTTAAAAACTTTACAACAAAAGAAACTAGGAATCCTTAAACAAATGGCTGATTTGAGGGGTGCAGCAGGGAAAATATAAGATGAAATTGAAGCATCTTTCAGTGCCAGGAAGTAAGGATATACTCAAAAACCAAAATGATGAAGTATATCTTAGGCAAATGGGGGTCAAATGAATAAGCTCTCAATGTCCAAGGATGAACCAATTACATGCCATAATATTGGTGTATAAATGACATATTGATATAAAACAGGAATTTAATAAATAGGAGAACAAATATTCTGTACAGAAGAAGTGCACACAATTTATGTAGGAATTCTTCTCTCAAGGAGGTAGAGAATAACTCCCCATCTCTTCAGCTTAGCCAGTGTCTAGTGACTTGCTTCCAAGGATGATAGTATACTGGAAATTTAAATTAAAGTATACAGTGTTGAAATCTAACAAAACTACCTTAGCCAGGCGATCAAGACTAACAAAATCAGTGAAAACACAAGGTGATATCATGAACTTTTGACATTTGAAAAATGGTAATTCACATTCACCACTGTGGTCTTCCTCCCCAAAACCATAACCTCAATATAACCATGAGAAAAACATCAGACAAATCCTAATTGAGGAAAAGGCTACAAAATACCTGACCACTATTCAGAACTGTCAAGGTCATCAAAACCATGGAAAGTCTGAGAAACTGCTACAATTCAGAAGAACCTGAAGAGAAATGACAATTAAATATCTAAAGAAATAGTGGCCAAATACTTCCAAAATTTGATGAAAACACCAATGTAACAGAGTAGGATAATCATGAAGAAAAACAATCTAGACAAATCATAATTAAACTGGTGAAAAACAAAGTAAAAAAGAAATAGAAAACAAAACAAAAAAACCCTCCCCATATACAGTGGCAGAACAGTACGATTAATGGCCAAATGTTCATCAAAAACAACAAAAGTAAGAATATTCAAAGTACTGAAGGATTTAGCCAGTGCAATATGGCAAGAAAAAAGAAATTAAAGCCATCCATATTACAAAGCAAGAAGTAAAGCAAGGGCTATTTGCAGATGACATGAGCCTTTATGAAAATGTCCTAAAGAACAACAACAGCAAAAAAGAAAACACTAATAGGAAAACACTCATAGGAAAATTGGGCAAGATCATTTAAAAACTGTAAAATAAGATAAATAAAAAATTGATTTTATTTCTATACAATAGCAAAAATACTACCAAAAATGAAATAAAATAATTCCATTTTCAATGACCTCAAAAAGAGTACTTAATAAATTTAAGAAATGAGCTAAATTTAAGAAATGAAATGAATTACAAGATCTATTTTCTAAAAACTGCAAAATATTGTTGAGAGAAATTAAAGCAGATACAGACACACACCATATTCATATATCATAATACACAATATTATAAAGGTGGCAATTCTCCCCACAACAATCTACAGATTCAAGGCAGTTGCTATAAAAAAGCTTGGAAGCATTTTATTTTTAAGAAAATGGTGAACATACCCTAAAAAATTACTTGGAAAGCAATTTTCAAAGAGGACAACACTGGAGTACTTATATTACTTGTTTGCAAAACTTGATATAAAGTTACAGTAGTTAAAACAGTGTGGTGCTAAAGAAGAGACATCAAAAGAAAAGGACAGAGTCCAGAAATAAACTGTCACGTCTATGATTAACTGATCGTGAACAGGTAGCAAGGCAGTTCAATGGTTAAAAGCTAGACTCTTCAACAAATGGTGCTATGATAAATGAGTGCCATAGACAAATGAATAAATTTAGATTTTTCTTTTCATACTATATCTAAAAGTTACCTTAAAAGGATATAAAACCTAAATGTGTATCAAACTGAAAACCGTAACATTTTGAGTAATATCTTATGACACGGGATATTAAAAAATTTCATAAACAAGATCAAAAAGCACAAATCAATCAGGCCAATTAAATGCTTTGTCTTTGGTCTTTGAATCTTTTTTTAAATTAATTAATTTAATTGGAGGATAATTTCTTTACAATATTGTGGTGGTTTCTGACATACATTGACATGAATCACCCACGGGTGCACGTGTCTCCCCATCCTGAACTCCCCTCCCACCCCCCACCCACCCCATCCCTCTCGGTTGTCCCAGGGCACCAGTTTTGAGTGTCCTGGTCTTTGAATCTTAAACAAGAGATTTTAATAAGTAGGAATGGATAAGTGTCATTTATTATAATAAGAAAGACAACATACTACTGGATTACTTCCATCAGAGGACTACTGCTGTATGTAGCTCCTGTGACCTACCCTTTGATGTCTGACCAAGTCCAAACCTGGTCCTCTAACTTCCTGTCACTTTTCCTCCCAATACTTAAATTAGCTTGTATCAAATTCTATTTCTTAAAACTGAAAATATCTTGAAACCTCAAGTTTCCCATCCAACAGAATGTTCAAAAGGTTTCCATTTTAAGTAGAGTGTCTTAATTCCTGGAAATTAAAATTCAGTAAAACATTTCTGTATATGTGACTATTTCTAAAAAATATACACGATAATAAATGGCTTCAAAATTTGATCTGAATATGCACTCACTACAAAATGTTCATCAGGACCAAACATCGAGATAGCAAATGAAGTACCTAGCTCTTTCCCGGGCTGCATCTTCGCGGGCTTTTTCCTTTTCTTGCCTCTGTTGTTCAATTCGGGCTTCTTGTTCTTTCCTCTTCATTAACAATTCTTCTACACGGGCCTGCCGTTCTGCTTCTAGAGCTCTCTTACGTTCCTAGTATCAGAAATGTTTTAAAAGATGTTAGAATTATGTGTAAGATGAAGATGATCAAAGGTGACATAGCTTGGACATAGACTTTTATATTCAAGACAGACAAATACCTGACTTGTCATTATGCTTCTCAGAATTTAAACAAAAATCAAGTATCAATAATATCTGGCTTTTACATGTTGTTCATTAGTGCTACAAATTTATAAGAACAAATGCTATTTTAAGCACTGAAACATGTTTATTACCATATGTAAAATAGATGTCCAGTGCAAGTTCAATGCATGAAGCAGGGCACTCAAAGTCAGTGCTGAGACAACCCAGAGGGATGGGGTGGGGACGGAGGTTGGGGGGGGGGGTTCAGGATGGGGGAACACATGTGCACCCATGGCTGATTCATGTCAGTGTATGGAAAAAACTCATTACAATATTGTAATTATCCTTCAATTAAAATAAATTAATAAAAAAATAAAGAATAAATGTTATTTTAGTACATATTATGTTATTTATATTCTGTGAGAATCTGATAAATATTTTATGTTTAATCACTTCTAAACCATTGTGTTTAGATGGTTGTAGAAATAACAGAATATGATGAAGAAAGCATAATTAACAGAATTTATTTCTGAACTAAGCTTTCTTCTTAACTGAAGAAAAGGTTGTAGCCGGGCTTCCCAGGTGGCTCAGTGGTAAAGAATCTGCCTGCCAAGGTAGCAGCCACAGGAGATACGGGTTTAATCTCTGGGTGGGAACGATCCCCTGGAGGAGGAAATGACAACCTACTCTAGTATTCTTGCGGGGATAATCCCATAGACAGAGAAGCCTGATGGGTTACAGTCCATGGGGTTACAAAGAGTCAGACATGACTGAGCAATTGTACACGCACACACACACACACATACACACACATAGTTTGTGGTCAGGAGAGAGGCATTATAATATAGCATAGTAGATAAGAGAGTAGATACTGCATTAGACTCTCTAACTTTGTTCCCTGATTACATTATTTACTGTCGGGTGACTCTGGTCTAGTTACATAATATATGTGAATTAGTTTTCTAGAAGACAAAAAATAACAATAGTACTTTTAAGGATACTGTACAGAATGTATGAGATAATACATGAAAAGCGCTTGCCACAGGGGTTGGCATATACTAAATTCTCAGTAATTATTTATTATAATCATTATTAAGGTAGAAGATACTTCATTAAAACACTGTGATATACTTTCTGTATATATTTCACCATATTACTAGATATACCGATGTATTTCTTTCAATTCATCCCCATTCTCTAGGTAGCTTACACAACATTTTCCTGGCCACAACTCTTTATGATAAATAGAACACTGATCTAGGCTCTAGTAACTACTACTTAGATAACTTTGAGCAAGTCATTTTACCTTAAAGAGACACACCATTTGTTGTGAGATTTAAATTATTAATATAGGTAAGTACCTAACAAAGTGTTTAGTATGGCATAAAGTGTTCAGTAAATGACTGCAGATAAAGCAGTTTCTGTCTCAAGAACACTGAGGAGAGAAGTAAATATTTCTAATAATTAACTTAACTCACAATGGTAACTTTATCTCTACAAGAAGTTGTACGTACGCAGGGGAAAAAAACCTTTTTAAAGTAGTACCACCAAAGGGTACCTAATTCTTTTCTTTCTTTCCTTTTTCTTTTTGGAGAGGGGATGGGGAGCTAGAGGAAATGTACTGATTTCAGAAGAGTATATCTGACAGACTGCAGACTTGTAAAGGTATCCAAATAGATTTTAAACAGTCATTACTTTCTGAAATATTATTCATGGATTAATGTTACAGCTACCTCTCGCTACTAAGTTAAGTATAATATGTAGCAACTTGTTTAGCTATTATTATCTGAAAAACTGAAGAGTAAAAACAAAGTTTTCTCTTAACCTCAAATTTACTTGAAGTATTTTTTTTAAAAATCTGCAGTATATCTGAAAACACAACTGCCACACTAAAATGTAAAAAGATAAAGCTTAAGTATAATTAAACCAGAACTTTTCATTTCACATTTTATAAAAACAAAATCTTATGGAATATAGTTTTAAAAATTAAAGTTGGTCTTATAAATTAAATATACTAATATTATATAAAACAGTTACTTTATGTGTATATGCAATGTAAGTTGTATGCGTAAATATTAATACAATGTCAACTTGTTGAATGTTTTTATGGATATAAGAAATACTCCAACGTTGTACTAACAAATAATTGAATTTCAAAAAAAATCCAATCCTCTAATTTCTGTTTTTAATAACTAGACAGGAAAATTGGTACTTGTGAGTAAAATTAGTAAATTCAGCTAGTATTTTCCTTTCTAAAATACAAGTTTCCTAAAGACAGAAAACTCTGCACTCCATAAAAGCATCTTGTATAGAGCAGGAGTTTGATAAATACCTATTAAACAAATGAAGCATAAGTTTTAAAGTAGTATTCATCATAAATCTGTAAGCTTACAAATATAAAGTATAAACCTACAGCAACTGAACTGGAAAGGCATCTATCTGCCTCTCAGGCCTTCTGAAACCTCTCAGACTCCCGTGTACTTTGTTTCACAGTCAAGGATATGTTTACAGTGGCCAAAGAACGGATTTTGTAGCCCTGCCCTGTATGCCCGCAAATCAAAAGATTATGGGAAGAGGACAACACAGACTATCTAAGGAAATTGGGCTTAAAACTAATCTGTCAATAATTTACATAACAAAAATGGCAAATTAAGAATATACAATGGTAGCATTAACTTAGTATTTCACTTGCAAAAAAACCAAGAATCACAACTGCCTTTAACAATTAATTTTGGAAGTTTTTCAAGAGTACAATTAAAGCAGATGGGGGCCTCTCTAAATTCTTCACTGAGTTAGAATCTTACTATTACTGTATTTATATGTTTGGCTTTAGTGCCTAGCACATCACTAATGACTATACATTTATAATTTTTTTTAATTTTATATATGTATATAAAACCAATAAATTTTCTACTATCAGTATACAGATTAAACGTATGTATATAGGTTTTAAAATTTCCATTGAACATTAAATCCACAAGAAATTTCAACATTTTAAAAAAGAAAATTCTGAGTAATCAAAAAATGTGTTAATGACTACAAAAAAATCCCTTACTACTTTCAGAAGACCTGCTTTCCTTTAAGCCTTAATAAGTGTTCTAAATTATGAAATAAGAGTAATTTTTAAACAGAAAATAACTGCTGTATTTTCAAATCTGCAAAACAAATGTAGAAAAAGTAACCACAGAAGCCTATTAAAAAATATACAATATTACTCATATATTTTCCCCCAAAATCCAGCTAAGAAGTCACCTCTTTCAGAGAACTTTCCCTGACATTCCCCTCTCAGCAACAGAGCTAATTATTCCCTATTCTGTGATACTGCTATAGCCTATACAGGTTTGTATTACATTTTCACACTGTGTTCTATTATTTACCATTAAGGCAAAGATCATTATTTATTTATTTCTGAATTACTAATGCATAATAGTTATTCAAAAGTAACACGCAATTTTCAAAACGATTATTTGTATAAAATGGTCCCACTGCAGAAAGAAAAACAGCAATAAAGCTGAAGAGATGGCACAGATTAAAAATTCAAATATCCTATTTCATTTATTCATCTAAGAATATTAATTAATGGACAACTTTAACTTTTAAATGATAATAATGAAACTTTGTACTGTCCCTTTGATAGGACAAGCTAAATTTTCTGTAATAGTACATTCTGTATTTTTAAACGTAAGTTAGCTTGGCACTCAAGATTAAAATAAGACCCTGAACTCAAATCGAACAGAGATTGGGTGAATATGGGACTGCTTGCTAGTACACAAAAATAGCATGAAGTAACCAATAAACTTGAAAGCTGTATTGATATTTTAATCTTCTAAAATTACCAGTGAGATAAAGAAGCATAAAGTATTAATAACATCCCTAATTTTTAACATAACAACAAAGGTCTTCATGATCAAGTCTATGACTCTACAGGCTGTACTCGCTCGTATCTCCTTCTGCATGGAATGCCTATTTCCACCGTTTGCAACTATCTCATTACTCAAATCTTGCTTAAGGCATCATCTCCTCCAGAAAGCTTTTTCTTGACTTTCTCATGTCTCAATTTGAGTAATGTGTTCTCCTTTGTGCTTCCAAAACGCTTTTACTGTTACACTTATCCTAATGGGTTAAGATTTATTTACATATACGTCTCTGCATTGTGATCAAAGACGTATCTTTTTCATGTCCTTAAGCAAAGCTAATGGCAACCCACTCCAGTATTCTTGCCTGGAAAATTCATACACAGAGGAGCCTGGCAGGCTACAGCCCATTGGGTCGCAAAGAGTTGAACACGACTAAGTGACTAAGACACACACAAGCAAAGCTCAGCATATAACAGCAACAGTACATGATCACTGAATGAATAAACAAATCAATAGTGGTTATAATAGATAAAGTATGTGTCTGTGTTCATACCTGATCTTGAGGAAGATCTAAAATAGTTAAAAAACATCACTCATGTTTATATGTTAACCTTTCTTCCCATTCTGAAAATGGTAGCTGACTTACGGTACGCTACAGAGGTTTAAGTACCTGATGATTCTGCCCAATATACGACAGGTGCTCCCCGTTATAAGCATAAAAATTGCCCAGTTCCTTAAGGCTATATACACAGGTTCAAACACAATCCATTTTTAATAGATGAAAGGAACATATTCTTTCCCAACCTAATTAGAAAAGAATAGCTAATAATCTGTCCAGAGCAATTTAGCCCTTCATCTAGTTGAGACTAGAGATTCAAATTGACAAAGACACTGATAACGTTATCTGAAGAAGTACACAGTGCCTTTGCTATCAGACTTCCTGATTCCAAACCATGCTGGACTAAACCATACACCCTTGGGAACAGAGTGTAGGACTGACTTCTTTTTCTATTCCCAGGGCCTAGGAAATGGACAGTGCTCACAAATGCCTGCTGAATAAAATTCTACCTGAACAGCTTCATCACGTGCTTGCTTTTCTTCCTGTCTTCTCTGACGCTCTTCCTGTAACTCATTAAGCCTCTGCTCATATTCCTTCAATTTTGATAAAACATCATGGCGTTTGTTCTGGGCTTCAAGGGTATTTATAAAGGCAATTTCGTTTACCTTCAACAACAACAACAACAAAAACACAGAAAGTAAGTTTCAAATTAGGCTCATTCTAAGGCACATCAGACACATCAGATTCTTAACACATCATGTTAAGAAATTTAAGTCTTTATTTAATAATATAAACCAGTTGTATACGGCACAGAACAAAAAATGAATTGACTTCCAGTCTTTTATTTCAATATTTATTCCCCAAATGGATAATAATCCAGTGTATATAACAAATCCATAGGCCGTAGTAAGACGTGAAATAGAGTAAATAAAGGCCTGCCATTGAAATTTTTTATTGAAATACAATTCATTTACAATGTTGTTAGCTTCTGGTATACAGCAAAGTGATTCAGTTATACATACATATATGTATTAATTCCCTGTGTTATACAATATGACCTAGTTATTCATCCATTCTATATATAATAGTTTGCATCTACTATAGGGCCAATAGTTACTATGGGGCTAATAGTTAGCCCCAAATTCCCAATCCAGTCCTCCCCTGGGCCCTCTCCCCTTGGCAACCACAGGTCTATTCTCCATGTCTGTGAGTCTATTTCTGTTCTGGAGACAGTTCCTTTGTGTCATATTTTAGATTCCACATACAAGTGATATCATACGGCATTTGTCTTTTTCTGACTTACTTCACTCTATATGACAGTCTCTAGATCCAACCACATTTCCACAAATGACCCAATTTCATTCCATTTTGTAGCTGAGTAATATTCCATTGAATATATGTACCACATCTTCTTGATCCATTCATCAGTACATGGAAATTAAGGTTGCTTCCATGTCCTGGCTATTGTAAACAGTGCTGCAATAAGCATCGGGGTGCGTGTATCTTTTTGAATTATGGTTTTCTCAGGGTATATGTCCAGTAGTGGTATTGCTGAGTCATATGGCAGTTCTACCTTTAGATTTTTAAGGAAGTTCCATACTGTTCTCCATCATGGCTGTATCAATTTACATTCCCACCAACAGTTCAAATTGGTTCCTTTTTCTTCACCCCCCTCTCCAGCATTATTTGAAGCATTTATGATGATGGTTATTCTGATCCATCTGAAGTGATACATCACTGTAGTTTTGATTTGCATTTCTCTAATAATTAGTGATGCTGAACATCATTTCATGTCCTTTTTGGCCATTTGTATGTCTTCTTTGGTGAAATGTCTATTTAAGTCTTATGCCCATTTTTTGAGTGGGTTGTTTGTTTTTCTTTTTTTTGGTATTGAACAGCATGAGCTGTTTGTATATTTTGTAGATTAATTCCTTGTCAATTGCTTTGTTTGCAAATATTTTCTCCCATTCTGAGAGCTGACTTGTTTATGGTTTCCTCTGCGGTGCATAAGATTTTAAGTTTAATTAGGTCCTTTTGTTTATTTTTGTTTTTATTTTCATTACTCAAGGAGGTGGGTCAAAAAGATGAGTGTTCTTCCTGTTTTCCTCTAAAAGTTTTATAGTGTCCAGTCTTACATTTAGGTCTTTATTCCATTTTGACTTTGCTTTTGTGCATGGTGTTAGGGAGTATTCTAATTTCATTTTTTTACATGCAGCTGTCCAGTTTTCCCAGCACTACTTATTAAAGACACTGTCTTTTCTCTATTGTATATTCTTGCCTCTGCCATAGATTAGGTGACTAAGTGCGTGGGTTTATCTCTGGTCTTTCTACCCTGTTCCATTGATCTACATTTCTGGTTTTGTGCCAGTACCATACTGTCTTATTTACTGTACAAATCAATTTTCTTCAACATACACCAAATAAGTTATAATTAGGTACAAAGTACTGAACTACATATATTTCATCCTCAACTTTACATATATTGATTTTCAACAGTCAAGTTTTGCTAGAGAGTACAGTTTTTATGAATAAAATACAGCTAATGATAGTACTTTGGCCACCTCATGCGAAGAGTTGACTCACTGGAAAAGACTCTGATGCTGGGAGGGATTGGGGGCAGGAGGAGAAGGGGACAACAGAGGATAAGATGGCTGGATGGCATCACTGACTCGATGGATGTGAGTCTGAGTGGACTCCAGGAGATGGTGATGGACAGGGAGGCCTGGCGTGCTGCGATTCATGGGGTCCCAAAGAGTCGGACACAACTGAGCAACTGAACTGAACTGAACGGAATGATAGTAAAGTAATGCTCAAAATTCTCCAAGCCAGGCTTCAGCAATACATGAACTGTGAACTTCCAGATGTTCAAGATGGTTTTAGAAAAGGCAGAGGAACCAGAGATCAAATTGCCAACATCCGCTGGATCATGGAAAAAGCAAGCGAGTTCTAGAAAAACATCTATTTCTGCTTTATTGACTATGCCAAAGCCTTTGACTGTGTGGATCACAATAAACTGGAAAATTCTGAAAGAGATGGGAATACCAGACCACCTGACCTGCCTCTTGAGAAATCTATATGCAGGTCAGGAAGCAACAGTTAGAACTGGACATGGAACAATGGACCGGTTCCAAATAGGAAAAGGAGGATGTCAAGGCTGTGTATTGTCACCCTGCTTATTTAACTTATATGCAGAATACATCATGAGAAATGCTAGGCTGGAAGAAGCACAAGCTGGAATCAAGATTGCCGGGAGAAATATCAATAACCTCAGGTATGCAGATGACACCACCCTTATGGCAGAAAGTGAAGAGGAACTAAAAAACCTCTTGATGAAAGTGAAAGAGGAGAGTGAAAAAGTTGGCTTAAAGCTCAACATTCAGAAAACGAAGATCATGGCATCCGGTCCCATCACTTCATGGGAAATAGATGGGGAAACAGTGGAAACAGTGTCAGACTTTATTTTTCTGGGCTCCAAAATCACTGCAGATGGTGACTGCAGCCATGAAATTAAAAGACACTTACTCCTTGGAAGGAAAGTTATGACCAACCTAGACAGCATATTCAAAAGCAGAGACATTACTTTACTTTACCAACAAAGGTCCGTCTAGTCAAGGCTATGGTTTTTCCAGTGGTCATGTATGGATGTGAGAGTTGGACTGTGAAGAAAGCTGAGTGCCGAAGAATTGATGCTTTTGAACTGTGGTGTCGGAGAAGACTCTTGAGAGTCCCTTGGACTGCAAGGAGATCCAACCAGTCCATTCTGAAGGAGATCAGCCCTAGGATTTGTTTGGAAGGAATGATGCTAAAGCTGAAAATCCAGTACTTTGGCCACCTCATGCGAAGAGTTGACTCATTGGAAAAGACTCTGACACTGTGAGGGATTGGGGGCAGGAAGAGAAGGGGACGACAGAGGATGAGATGGCTGGATGGCATCACTGACCCGATGGACGTGAGTTTGGGTGAACTCCGGGAGCTGGTGATGGACAGGGAGGCCTGGCGTGCTGCGATTCATAGGGTTGCAAAGAGTCGGACATGACTGAGCGATTGAAGTGAACTGAACTGAATGATAAAAAACTGGAAAACGTCAGTTGGGATCAAATTCCTCATTCTTGAAAGCCAGAAGGATGGCATGCTATTGTGAAAAAGGCAGAGTGAAATGGAATTAAACACTGGAGCTGCTCTCTCTGACAGAAGTACAGACTCCAGGAATCCATGCTAAATGAAATAAAACCTATCATTAGATATGTTTCAAACTAAAGCAAGTGTCAAACTCACATGTGAATGAAGTTCTAAAACAGATTTCCCAATCTCCATGACATATTGCCACTTTCATAAGTAAATTAACAACATAATCATTTCTCAAACTAGACTGAAAGTATAAGGCAAACAGGTATGCTCAAGGAAAATTAATCATACTGTATCAAGGGTCACATGTTAAGCATAATCAAGATGAAAGAAAAATAAATGGGACCTTAATGCTCAAAAAAAAATACATAAAATAAAATTCAGAGGGGAGAATGTGCAAAAATAGAATAAAAAAATCCAATCTGTAATGCTGGTCAAATGGTCGAAAGTTTTAGTTACATAAGTTGAATATGTTTGGCCATATAACATACAGCATAGTGATAACAGTTAACAATATTATAACATATACTTGGAATTTGCTTAGAAAATAGATCTGAAATCTTAACACACACACATACAGTAACTAACAAGTAACAGATGTTTTAATTAGCTGGATTGTAGTGATTATATCAAAATATATATGTATATCAAAATATCAAGTTGTATATCTTAATATATAATTTTGATAGTCAATGATATCTCAATAAAACCATAAGTAAGTAAATGAATAAGACACTTCCTGAAAATTACTGGAATAAAACATAACCAAAGAAAAAGCATAAAATTTCTTAGGCATATTCTGTAATGTAAGAGAAGTCAACATGCACTTGGATTTAAAGCTGCAAAAAAAAATGATAAAATGACATAACGATAAAATAAAGGAAGACAAGAAAGTTAAGGAAACTTAGGAAAAGGTGACATGATTATTGAATTAACTCAGTTAATTAAGCATGAAAACAGAACAGAGATGGTAAAATATCAAATCACTAACGGAGGAAAGGCTTGTTACAATCACAGTACTGTGAACTTTAAAAATATAAATTTATGTATAAGTAATAACTTTTGAACATGGAGAACAAGTTAAGATGACCTAATATAAAAATAATATCTATATTAAGAAAGTCAAAAGAAAATATTCCAATATATTGGGTTGGCCAAAAGGTTCATTCAGTTTTTTCATAAGATGGCTCAACTACAGCTTAGTTGTCTTTAACTTCATTTGAAACAATTTTGTTAGATTATATTGTGACAGGTGTCATATCAACATGTATTTGAAAGAAACAAAATTGATGAATTTTTACAGAGCCATTTTAATGTTGAAGATGGAAGAAAAAAGCAACATATTCAGCATATTATTATTATTTCAAGAAAGGTAAAAAGGCAACTGAACCACAAAAAATGATTCGTGCAGTGTATGGAGAAAGTGATGTGACTAAACAAACATGAAGAAGCAGCCACTCTTTGATATATGTGGAACCAAACTTCCTGATCATAAGAATCATGTGGAAGGCTTACTACCAACAATAAAGCTCCTCAGAGGTCACTCTAGCATTACTGAAAAATACCTGCAAAGCCTGGAAATCTCTCTTCTTAACAACTCAGATGACTGTTATGATCAGGCAAGACTGGGAAATACCGACATGTGAAAAAAAACCAAAGGTTGGAGGAGGTTTTGTTTCATAGATTAAAATGTCTGGGGATGAAAATAACTGATAATGTTCCACACAAACTGTTAAGATATTTATGTAATTACACTAAGAACAATTCATTCGTAAAACATTTAAATGAATGAGAGAACAAGAAAAAACCAGATCGTCTATTTTTATCTTCTTTGTATATGCAATACATTTCAAAATAGGATTTCAGAGATTATCAAAGAGAAAGCAATGAAAATTAAGAGAACCAACAGGGCGTATTGGTAGTAGGGTTTTAAAGAAGTACTTCATATTAGCAAAAATTTTAGAATACACTCATCTTAGTTAACTGGGATTATTAAGAATTTTTTAAACTACAAATGGCAGCTGATATCTTTATGTAAACCCAACCAGCAGTTGATCATTTATCTTGATGGAAACTACTTAAAACTATAGCTTGGGTTATTTTGTTTACAGGAGTCACTTTGGTTTGCTGCATGCTAAGTCACTTCAGTCATGTCTGACTCTTTGAGACTCTGGACTGTAGCCCACCAGGCTCCTCTGTCCATAGGATTCTCCAGGCAAGAATACTAGAGTGAGTTGCCATGCCCTCCTTCAGGGGATCTTCCTGACCTCTGGCTTAATGAGATTATAATGAAAATAAATATATTAAGCAATTAGACAAATCAAAATTCATACAAGTCATATGAAAAAAGACCACAAAATGAGAATACTAAACCAATAATAAGAACAGTGGTAAAAGCACAGGTTTTGGAACCACAAACACCAGGA
Source organism: Bubalus kerabau (assembly GCF_029407905.1). Taxonomy (NCBI): domain Eukaryota; kingdom Metazoa; phylum Chordata; class Mammalia; order Artiodactyla; family Bovidae; genus Bubalus; species Bubalus kerabau. Next base: position 32,497,091 of record NC_073642.1, read on the forward strand.
TTTTAATTCTGGCTGTGACCATCAACAATCTGCTTTCAGATTGCTCCTCTAAAATATAAAAACAATACATAGTTCAGAACATCCACTTCCAGCTATAATGCAGTAAAAGGGTCCAGATGTACCTTTCTACCTTAAACAACTAAAAAATTAGACTAAAATATATAAATTACATGAATAATGTAATACACCAAATAGCAAAAGAACAAAGGAGAAATCCACATTATTCTTGCAACAGATGCAGAAAAAGTGCTTGACAAAATACAGTATCCTTCATGATGAAAGCACTCAACAAACTAGGAGAATCAAAACCCCTCATAAATACTGATCCAACAATTCTTAAAATTTCAGCAAACCAAGCTCTCCAAAATATAAAAATGTTTTTATATCATGACCATGTGAGGTTTGTCCTAGAACTACACACTTTGGTATTTGAAAATCAAATACTGAAATTCACCATTTAAAAATCTTATAAAAACATAACATTATCTCAATAAATGCAGAAAAAGCAAGTAACCAAATTCAAACTTCATGGTAAAAAAATTTAGTAACTAGGAATAGAAAGGAAGTTCCTCAATCTAATAAAGAACGTCTCTGAAAGATCCACAGCTAATACTATACTTAACGGTGAAAGACTGAATGCTTTCTTCCTAAAACTGGGAACATGGCAATGATGTTAGCTATCATCACAACTAGTCAATATTGTCCTAAAATAGCAAAAATATTTTAGAAGAAAATACAACTTAAGGATTTATACTTCCTGATTGCATGAGGTTATAAAGGTAGAGTAATAAAGTGTTATTGGTCTAAAAATAGGCATAAAGATAAATGTAACAGAACAGAAAATCATAAACAAACCCACACATATATGGCCAACTGCTAGTCAACAAGTATCCAAGGCAATTCATTATATAAAAGATGGCCTCTTTGACAATGATAATGGAACATTAGATATCCATATAAAAAAAATGAACCTGAACTTTACTTCACACCATATACAAAATTTAATTCAAAATGGAACAGATGTCATCATAAAATTTAAAACGTCTAGAGAAAACTTAAGGGAAAATCCTAGTGATCTTAAATTTACATAACAATTTTTTTAAAAGGGCATAAAAAACACAAAGTATAGAAAAAAAGTCAATATATTGGACCTTTCCAATTTTTAAAGCTTCAAAAGTCACTTTTAAGAAAACAAAAAGGCATTCCATAGACTAAGAAAATACATTTGCAAAACACAGATGTTAATACCTAAAATATACAAAATCTTTTAAGAAATTCTGCTATTTGCTACAACATGGATGAACATGGAGCTTACTATACTAAAGTGGAATAAGCCAGATGGAGAAAGAAAAATATTGTATTGTACCAGTTATATTTGGAATATAAAAGAAAAAGTCAAACTCATCAAAAGATTTTTCTTTCTGTAGCTGATTTCCAGTTTGCTAACCACTGTGGTTAGCAAAAATACTTGATATAATTTCCATCCTCTTATATTTGTTATGACTTGTTTATGGTCTAGTATGTGATCTATCCTGGAGAACATTCCATGTGCACTTGAAGAGAATGTGTATTCTGCTGTTTTTGAATATGATGTCCTGTATATATCTATTAAGTCCAACTGGTCTACAGGATCAAAAAGTATCATTGTTTTACTGAATTTCTATATAGATATGGAAGAAACTGAAAGGCTCATCAACAGATGAATGAATAAAGAAGATGTGTGGGGTGTGCATGTATATAATGGAATATTACTCAACCATAAAAGGAATGAAATGCTGCCATTTACAGTAACATGGATGAACCTAAAGAATATTATGTTCAGTGAAGTAAGTCAGACAAGGAAAGACAAATACTATATGATATCACTTCTATGAGGTATCTAAAAAATAATACAAATGAATATATATGCAAAACAGAAACAGATACAGAAAACAAACTAGTGGTAACCAAAGAGAAGGGGGAGGGGAAGAGGCAAATCGGGGGTACAGATTTAATACAAATTACTATGTATAAAATAGATAAGCAAAAATTATATATTGCTATTATAGGGAATCACAGTCATTATCATGCAATGACTAACAATGGAGTAATATCTGTAAAAACACTAATCACTATATTGCATACATGAAACTAATATAATATTCTAAATCAACTATACTTCAATTTGAATGTAGAGTTCCAGAGAATAGCAAAGAGAGATAAGAAAGCCTTCCTCAGCGATCAATGCAAAGAAATAGAGGAAAACAACAGAATGGGAAAGACTAGAGATCTCTCTAAGAAAATTAAACATACCAAGGGAACATATCATGCAAAGATGGGCTCAATATGGACCTAACAGAAGCAGAAGATATTAAGAAGAGGTGGCAAGAATACAAGAAGAACTGTACAAAAAAGATCTTCATGACCAAGATAATCACGATGGTGTGATCACTCACCTAGAGCCAGACATCCTAGAATGTGAAGTCAAGTGGGCCTTAGGAAGCATCACTATGAACAAAGCTAGTGGAGGTGATGGAATTCCAGTCAAGTTATTTCAAATCGTAAAAGATGATGCTGTGAAAGTGCTGCACTCAATATGTCAGCAAATTTGGAAAATTCAGCAGTGGCCACAGGACTGGAAAAGGTCAGTTTTCATTCCAATCCCAAAGAAAGGCAATGCCAAAGAATGCTCAAACCACTGCACAATTGCACTCATCTCACACGCTAGTAAAGTAATGCTCAAAATTCTCCAAGCCAGGCTTCAATATGTGAACTGTGAACTTCCAGATGTTCAAGCTGGTTTTAGAAAAGGCAGAGGAACCAGAGATCAAATTGCCAACATCCGCTGGATCACTGAAAAAGAAAGAGAGTTCTAGAAAAACATCTATTTCTGCTTTATTGACTATGCCAAAGCCTTTGACTGTGTGGATCACAATAAACTGGAAAATTCTGAAAGAGATGGGAATACCAGACCACCTGACCTGCCTCTTGAGAAATCTGTATGCAGGTCAGCAAGCAACAGTTAGAACGGCACATGGAACAACAGACTGGTTCCAAATAGGAAAAGGAGTACGTCAAGGCCGTATATTGTCACCCTGCTTATTTAACTTCTATGCAGAGTACATCATGGGAAACGCTGGGCTGGAAGAAGCACAAGCTGGAATCAAGACAGCAGGGAAAAATATCAATAACCTCAGGTATGCAGATGACACCACCCTTATGGCAAAAAGTGAAGAACTAAAGAGCCTCTTGATGAACGTGAAAGAGGAGAGTGAAAAAGTTGGCTTAAAGCTCAACATTCAGAAAACTAAGATCATGGCATCCGGTCCCATCACTTCATGGCAATAGATGGGGAAACAGTGGATGACTTTATTTTTCTCTGCTTCAAAATCACTTCAGATGGTGATTGCAGCAATGAAATTAAAAGACACTTTACTCCTTGGAAGGAAAGTTATGACCAACCTAGACAGCATATTAAAAAGGAGAGACATTACTTTGACAACAAAGGTCCGTCTAGTCAAAGCTATGGTTTTTCCAGTAGTCATGTATGGATGTGAGAGTTGGACTGTGAAGAAAGCTGAGCACAGAAGAATTGATGCTTTTGAACTGTGGTGTTGGAGAAGACTCTTGAGAGTCCCTTGGACTGCAAGGAGATCCAACCAGTCCATCCTAAAGGAGATCAGTCCTGGGTGTGTTCACTGGAAGGACTGATGTTGAAGCTGAAACTCCAATACTTTGGCCACCTGATGCCAAGAGCTGACTCATTTGAAAAGATCCTGATGCTGCAAAAGATTGAGGACAGGAGAAGGGGACGACAGAGGATGAGATGGTTGGATGGCATCACCAACTCAATGGACATGAGTTTTGGCACACTCCGGGAGCTGGTGATGGACAGGGAGGCCTGGCGTGCTGTGGTTTACATGGTCGCAAAGAGTCAGACACAACAGAGTGACTGAACTGAACTGAACTGATACTTCAATTAAAAAAAAAAAACTCAAAGAAAGAGAGAGTAGCAAAGTATTTGCCAGGGGCCAGAAGGAGACAGACAGAAATAGGAAGAGACTGGTAAAAGGATACAAAATTTCAGTTATACAGTGAATAAGACCTGAGCATCTAATGTATAGTATGCTAACTATAGTTGATAACACTGTATTGTATAATTAAAATATGATATGGGAAAACGTAAATGTTCACACACACAAAAGATAAATATGTGAGGTGATGAATATGTTAATTAACTCAATCAGGGGAATCCTCTCACAATGTATATCAAATCATCACGTAAGTATCTATTTCATTTGTTAAGTATACCTCAAAAAAGCTAAAAACACACCTGTTTGAATAACAATAAAACAATCTAACTTTCAAAAATCAACAGATACCTGAATAAACACTGCACCAAATAAGAGCTTCAGATAGAAAAAATACACACATAAAAAGATGTTCAAAAAGCAAATTAAAACCATATGAGAACTATATATACAGACTAATATGAAATGGTTATAATTACAATGTGTAACCATGTCAAGTATTGGTGAGAATGTGGCTAACTAGAACACTCTGCACTACTGGTAAAAGTATATAAACTGTTTCTTTAAAAGTTAAACTTCTCATAGGATTCTGCCAATCCACTCTTGGGTATTCACCAGAGAAAATAAAAGCACACATCTGCACAAAGGCTTGTACATGAATTTACACAGCAGCTGTATCTATAATAGCCAAAAACTGTAATGAAAACAAATGTCCATCAACAAGTGACTGGATTAACAAACTATGGTATTTCTACACAATGATACACTTCTCAGCAATGCAACGGAAATGATATATACAACAACATGGATAAAATTCAAACTAACTATGCTGAGTGAAAGATGCCAGAAGAAAGAGTACCTACTCTATGATTCCATTCACATAAAATTCTAGAAAATGCTAACATCCATAGTGACAAAAAGCAGATCAGCAATTGCACGGTAAAAGAGCTGGATGAAGGAATGAATTACAAAGAGGTATGAAGAAACTTTTGAGGGTGATGGAACTGTTTATTATTTTCATTGTACTTATGGTTTCAGGAATACATGTGTCAAAACTCATCAAACTGATGCTTCACATATGTGTTATTTATTATCTATAAATTATACTTCAATTAAGCGATAAAAATAATATATATCTCATAGGATTATTTTAAGAATAAAATATTGTACAGAATAAATTTCAAATGAGCCTGTAAAAATGCTGTTATTCTGGTACCGAATAAACACTTGATAAATATTAACTTCTCATGTAACAATTGAAAGTACTTGAGTAACTAATTCAATGTTCAAAACACCTAAGACATACCTTAGCTTCTTCTTCTTGTGCTTTCTTAACAATTGCTTGTAATTGCACCTCTCGTTTGAATTCAGCATGAAGTAATTTCTCTTCCATCATCCTACGTCGTTGGTCTAATAACCCTTCTTTCCACTTTCGGACTTCTTTCTCCTATATGCAATGAATTATCACATCATTAATTTCAGCATGGATAGTCATTTGACAAGAAGTGCAAACAGGTAAACAGCTTAGGAATTACAAAGTGAAGAACCAGGAAAGATCTAAAGATCATGACTAATTATTAAGAACACAGACTATAAAGCCTGACAGTTCATAATCTACCAGTCACTTGCTAGATATGTAAACTGGGCAACTTTTTTAGCCTACATCTCAGTTTCCTCATCTATAAACAGAACAGTAGTAGTATCTAACTCACAGGTTTTAAAGACTGAGTCAGTCAATATATGTAAAACTTTTAGAATAGTACATTAGACATTGCTCAAGAGAAATATTTGCTGTTATTATTATATTGCACTATGGGCACACTTAAAAATAGTATTTCTTATCCTTATAAATGTTGTCTCTATAACTCAAATTCAAGACAAATGATTACCCTAGAAATTGAAAAATGGTGAGAAGTTTGAAAAGTCACAATTATCTGCATAAGAACATTCCCTGAAGGAACACACAGAGTTTTACTTATGGAAGAATAAAGATAATTATGATAGCTGCATTTAATTCCTTAAAACAATATCAAATAGGAGAAGTAAAAGACTTATCCTGTGCTTCAACATATTAGAACTAGCACCAAAAAGAATAAAGAAAATCAATGCTGACTTAACACGAATGGGAAGAAAACTAACATTTAAGTTGAATTTTAGCTACATAATAATGGGTTTAACCACCTTAAAAAGTATGATGCAGAAAGAACACTGAAATAGGAGGTAAAAACAGGTCCTTAAAGCCCCAGCTCTGCAAATGATTGGTTCTATGACACTGCAGACAGCCCTCAGTCTCTCCTAGATTCAGTTTTCACACCTATGATATGAAATGGGGCTCAGGATCTGTTCAACTCTGTGTGCCTCACAGAAGTACTGTTGTGATCATATGAGACCATATATGGAAGAACAGTAATGAAACAATAACCACTGTACAAATGGAAGGTGAGATTTATCATTTGAATTAATTGACGTGATACTGACCATTGATGGGAAAATTAAGAACTTCTAATGTCTTATACAATTTCAAGAATTTATTATTGTGTTTGCATGAATTATCTGGAGATTATATTAGTGAGGAAAAAAACTATATAATTTTGTTTGTATTAAAAACACAATAAGAAGGTAAAGTATAATTGTGTTAGAACAGTTTTCTGAAGCTTAAAATGAAAAAATATATTAACTCTTATAGAACCCCATTACAAGGAGACTGTTTTTCATACTTGATTTATCCAAACTAAATGATTAAAATATAAATAATTAAATTCTTGAGATTCAAGTAAAGAGAAAAATTATAGATTTTCTTCCTATCCCACCAACTTTTCTACTGCATTAAGGAGAATCTTATGTCACCTCTTTTTTACAATCAAACTATTTGATCTAATTATCTCTCCCAATTTTAAAACACACAAAAGGAGTGAAAATACTTTTAACCTATGCATATTAGTTCTCCTTTCTAGGACCAAAAGGTAAACAAAAGAGTTTACCTATACTACAGGGAAGGGCTTCCCTCATAGCTCAGTCGGTAAAGAATCTGCCTGCAATGCAGGAGATCTGGGTTCCATTCCTGGGTTGGGAAGATCCCCTGGAGAAGGAAATGGCAACCCACTCCAGTATTCTTGCCTGGAGAATCTCATGGACAGAGGAGCCTGGCAGGCTACAGTCATGGGGTTGCAAGAGTCGGGCATGACTGAGTGACTATCATACTACAGGGGGCACATGCTTCTGCTGTGCTGTGCCAAGTATTTGTAGTACACAGACCCCAAGATGGCTCCAAATGATCCCAGTCACCTGGTATTCAGACCTTTGCATATTTCCCTCCCACATTCTATCAGGACTGTGACCAATCTGTTGTTGTTCAGTCACTAAACCATGTTCGACTCTGCAACCCCATGCACTGTAGCATGCCAGGCTCCTCTGTCCTCCACTATCTCCCAGAGTTTGCTCAAATTCATGCCTACTAAGTTGGTGATACTATTTAACCATCTCATCCTCTGCTGCCCTCTTCTTTTGCTTTCAATCTTTCCCAACATCAGGGTCTTTTTCAGTAAGTTGGCTCTTTGCATCAGGTGGCCAAAGTACTGGAGCTTCAGCTTTAGAATCAGTCCTTCCAATGAATATTCAGGACTGACTTCCTTTAGGATGGACTGGTTGGATCTCCTTGCTGTCCAAGGGACTCTCAACAGCCTTCTCCAGCACAACAATTTCAAAGCATCGATTCTTGGTGCTCAGCCTTCTTTATGGTCCAAATCTCACATCCATATACAACCACTGGAAAAAATCGTAGCTTTGACTATATGGACCTCTGTCAGCAAAGTGATGGCCCTGCTTTTTAATACACTGCCACGGTTTGTCATAACTTTCCTTCCAAGGAGCAATATAATTCAGCAAAAGTGATAGTACATCACTTCTAAGATTAGGTTATTATAAAAAGACAATGCAGCTTCCATTCTGGCAGCTCACTTATTCATTCTCTCTTTTTCTCTCTCAGATTATTCTGTGGCAATGGTAGCAGCCATGTCATGAGAACACTGGGCTGTGGAAAGACTCACATGGCAAGAAATGGGGGTCCACAACCAACCACTAAAGAGGACTCCAGGCCTGCCAACAGCCACATGAGGGATCTGAAAGTGGATCTTTCAGCTCCGAATGACTGCTGCCCAAGCCAACACACTGACTGCAACCTCACGAGAGACTCTGAACAAACAAACAAAAAATCACAACAGAAGCCACTTCCGGTTTCCATGCCCAAGAAACTGTGAGCTAATAAATGTGTGTCGTTTTAAACTGCTGAGTCTTGAGGTCCTTTGTTACACAGCACACATAACTAACACAGTACTCACATCTGCCATGTATAATTAACAATAAGAATGACCATATATATATGGAACAACAGTCACCCAAGTACCATGCTACAGTTTTACATACTTGCTACATTCATCAACACAGCTGGTTAACAGTTATAAATGCCATTTTATGGATAAAGAAATTAAAAGGCAATATTGTTAAGTAATTTGCCAAGGGCACCCACCACATGCTATCATGTGGTTAAAATCAAGATTTCACCAGACTGGCTATCTCCAGAGTCCGTGTTCCTTCCACTACATCACAGTGACCTAAAGTTATACTGCTCTGAATACTCCGACATTGCAGGCAGATTCTCTGCTGTCTGAGACACAAGGGAAACCCCATGAATCTACTTAGTGCCCTGCTTATTCAAATTTCACCATCTCAGGCTCAAAACTGTCCTACCAATTCATCAAACACTTTGCACAAGACTGACTAAGGAAACCCCCAGTGAAAATGGCAAAAGACAAAGTGTAGCTTTAATAATCCATGCAAACTGCAGAACATCAATTTACTAGCTTTTTTAGGAATGACAAATTCTTATTTCTTTTTTTAGAAAGGTACAGGTAATTTTCAGTGGATAGAAATGCTTTTATTTTCTAGTGAATTTATTTTTACTGTTCTTTTAGCTTCTTTGAAACCAGAAAAAGTCAATATGAAAATAAGCCCAGCAATTTAAGGCAATCATGGTTCTCTAAAAATTAAAAACTCACCCTTTCTAACAATTTCTGAAGCTTTAATGTTTTCTGTTCACGTAACTTTTCCCTTAGCTGCTGTGCTTTCATTTGTTTTTCTTCATGTTTCTTCTTAGATTCTGCAATTGTTCTATTAATACAAACAAATGGACAAGAGACACAAATGTTTACATGATAAAGCCAAAAATATCTTTAGTCTTCAAAGTTCTTAAAATAAATATAAACAATACACAAAACTAATTTGGCCTAACATTTCAGGAAAACCTTGTCACTTTTCAAAAGATCTGAAACTGTCCTGAATAATGTACCTTAAAATAGTATCAGTATGTAACGACTCCATTTAATAATTAAGAATGGCTAGCTCCCTTCCTGTGAAACATTTCAAATTAATTTTCAAAGGCCAGACCTTTTACGAGATGGTGAGGAAAGTTTTTCATGCATGTGAATTCCATGTCCTGGAGGCCTAGCAGGTTCCTCCTCTACAATATCCCCCCAGGATGTATTTTGGCGCCAAGATTCACGAGCTATTTTCAGAAAAAAGAAAACCACTGTTACTGTTTAACCACGTAAATCTATAAAACCAACTTTTGAGAACCAACTTTTAAAAGGCATCCTACTCTAATAAATTATTCATGTTACACAAAAACCACATGTATTAACATAATCTACTTTGTACCACTCTACCTATACATACAACACACACACACATGCACACATAAATTACCTTCATAATCTGCAAGGACATCATTCCAGTTCATACCACAGAAAGATACACTGCCACTGCCCATGCTGGCCTAAAATGTAATAAGAAAAACTGAAAGATAGTTGAACCAATTATAAACTAATAAAATGAACTATATTCGAAAATTTCCTACCTATTGCTCATATATTTCATTTAGCAAACAGTCCAACACCAACATTCACAGCAGAAATGAATGAAGTAATTTTAAAAGCAAAGTATTGGCCTTAAACTGTTACTACATAAAACTCTGAAATATTCAGAGTATACATCAGAAAAGCTCAAAAGTACTTGTTGGGCATTAAAATTTAATAGAAAAATATTTGAAAGATTCATGGTTACTTTCATTCTTTAAGAAATCCCTATCATCAACATATATATCATGAGCGCTTAGTGACAGCAAGGCAGTGTATCATTTGCTTTTTATCAGTAGAATAGAAAAAGATGTCTTAGATTCTTCTTCAATCTTTATACTTATAATCTGAGAAATGTTATGTTTTACTTACTCTGAGATTCAATTTCTTCATTTGTAAAATGAGAAACTAACTTCCAGCTTGTCAATTGCATCATATATAAAAAACACTTGGTAAAGTGCTTTAAAAAAGACTTCCTATTGCTTATTGTATGTCTCAATCACCCAGAGAATAAAAATGCTAAAAGCTCACAGAAAAATCACTGTCGTTGTCAGTTTCAAGGCTGATATCGTTGTTTTCTTCAGCTTCAATTTCCCTAGTTAACTGCTCCTCTTCAGCAATAGCACTGGCAATGGCTTCCTCGTTGGCCTTTTCTAGGCGATCTGCTAGCTCTTCCTTTTTAGCAAGGACTTCTGCCATAGACTATGAAGTTAAAAACAAACAATAAGAAGAATCATCAGTAGACTGGAAAGTCAAGTAATTATTTCTGTCTTTCTTTTCTAATCATATACTCAACATATACATAAAAATAGCATTGATAAAGAACTATAAAACTTGGGGTCCAGCTCTGTGACTCAGAAATTTCTTAAAAGCAAGAGACTCTTCTGTATTCCAAAAAATGATACAATAACCCATGACTTACTTTCTTACCAGACCACTGTGTGTGACAAACTGTGAGGTTATATAAATAAGAGGTATTGTTATTAATGATAAAGTGTGAATTTCATTCGAGCACCAAAATTTAAAACAGTTACAGACAAAATATCTTACAAACAAAAGAAAAACACCATTCTTAAAAAGGAACATAAAAAAATTATGCCGTAATGGTGTTAATATTTTTGAACATATACACCTAATTTAAAATTATGCATTAGAACTATGTAATACAAATAATATGTACCAGAATTAATTGATAAATCCCTATAATAAGCTAAACACGTATACTAGAAATGCTAAGGCAAAAACTGAAATAACAAAGATTTATGACTACTAAGCCAACAAAGGAGACAAATTTAAAAATATAATTAAAAAGAGGGGAGAAAAATAGGAAAAGCAGGATAAAGAATAGGTGAGTCAAAGGGAAAAACAATAAGATGGTAGATTTAAAAGAACCATATTCATAGTCACATTAAACAGAAATAGTCTAAACACCTCAACTAGTAGACTCAAATCTGGATAAAAGCAAGACCCCAAACCACATGCTGCACGTAAGAAACCTAATTTGAATATGAGGAGTATAAACAGATTACAAATAAAAGAGCTACCATACTAACACTAATCAAAAGAAAGCTGAATTATTAATATCAGACACAGTAGGTTTCAGAACAAAAAATATGACAAGGGATAAAGCCGGTCATTTCATAATGATAAAACAGTTGATTTATTGAGAAGACAAAACAATCCTAAAAGTTTGTGAATTTAAGAACAGACCTTCAAAACAAAGGAAGCAAAAACTGACAGAATTGCAAAACAAAATAAACCTGATGGCAATGTAAAATGGTTCAGCCACTTTGGAAAACTGTCTGATAGTTTCACACAAAGGTTAAAAATTAAGTTACCACATGTTAGTCGCTCAGCTGTGTCCAACTCTTTGCGACCCCATGGACTGTAGCCCACCAGGCTCCTCTGTCCATGGAATTGTCCAGGCAAGAACACTGGAGTGGGTAGCCACTCCCTTCTCCAGGGGATCTTCCCATGTATCGAACTCAGTTCTCCTGCATTGCAGGCATATTCTTTACCATCTTGAGCCACCAGGGAAGCCCATATGAAAGTTATCATATAACCCCAAAATTCCAATACTAGATGTACATCCAGAAGAAACGAAACCATACGTTCACACAAAAACTTGTACACAAATACCTACAGTGGCATTATTCACAAATGCCAAAAAGTGGAGAAAACCTAATGTTCATAAACTAATGAATGGATTAAATATGGTTCAGTTCACATTTTTCAAACAATGGAATATTATTTGGCCATAAAAAGGAGTGAAATACTGGTACAGGCTAAAACACAGATGAACCTTGAAAATAATATGCTTAGTGAAAGGAACCATTCACAAAGACCACATATTGTATTCCCTTCTATAAAATGTCCACAACAGGCAAATCTGTATGAGAGAAAGACAGATGAGTGGCTGTATATGGCCGGGAGGGTGGGGAGAAAGAGAGGTCTGCTCATGGACACTGGGTTTTTTCTGAAGTGATGAAGTGTTTTAAAACTAATCATGGTCACATTTGCACAACTCTGTGAACATATTAAAAAACATTGAACTGTACACTTTAAATGGATAAACTGTATATTATGCAAGTTATATCTCAATAAAGTTGGTTTTAAAAAGGTAGTGCCACAGATACATGCAGAGATTTCAATACCTCTCTCTCAACTGATAGAACAGGTACAAAACATTGGCAAAGGAGACCTGAACAATATTATCAACCAAACTGACCTAGATATTTCCTCAAGAGAAATGAAAACATATGTTTAAAACAAAGACAAATGTTCATGGTGCCTTTATTCATAACAGAGAAACTGGAAACAAACATCTGTCAGCAACTGAACGGATGAACGTATTGAGCTGCACGCATATGAGAGTACCGCGAAAGACAACAGAAAAAGAAGCAACTATTAACATACACAGTGATGTCAATGAATCTCTAAATAATTATGCTACGTGAAAGAGGCTAAACATTACATAATTTACATTAATTATATTATTCCATATACAGAGAATTCTGAAAATGCTAATTAGTATGTAGTGGCAGCAGAGTAGTGACAACCTGGGTAGGGGAAACAGGGAAGAGCAGAAAGAAGGATGACAGAAGAGAATGTAAAACTTTTGGAGGCAATCGATACTTTCATTATCTTGATTGTAGTGATGATTTCATAGGTATAAACACATGTCAAAATATATCAATGTATATACTTTAGATATGTGAAGTTTATTGAAAATCAATAACACCTCAATAAAGGTATTAAAAATGCAAGTGCTTGAGCTTCAGCTTATTACTGAATTGGTCTGAAGCCTAAACACTGGTAGCTTCCTTAAAGCCACCCCTCCCAACTTCATCTACCCTGTTGATACTCTACTCCCTCAAAACACACAAGATTGTCCCTGGGGAACAGAATGGGATAAGGGAGTTTAGATGAGAAATCATTTCTTTGCATCATAAGCTTTTTCTCTATAAACTCTTGAATATTACAGAAATTAACTTCTTAAGGTGCCATGACAACATCACAAATACCAGTAATTAGAAAGCTATTAAAGTTGAATAGACTTAACTTTGTAGAAAGTATGTTCTCACATGAGCTTATTTCCTTCCTAATCTTATCTTCTCCAGAGAACATTTCTATTTTGTCTTTTAAGACCTGAAAATATTTTAACATAGTAACACAGCTTATGGATGAAATGATTTAATTATCCACATACAACTTCTACTATTTTCCACACTGTGAAATTCAAACAAATATGTGTATACATCATCACTCCTAAATTTCTAAATTTTCATTAAAATTTGGAATTTCAGTAAATCTAAAAAAATTAATCCAGGGTAGCTAGGATTTATATCAGCACATTTTTACAATGCTGGCAAAAATGGACCTTAAACATAAAGGTTCTCACAGTCATTTTTTGCTTAGCTTTCTGTTAAATAAGAGAACTGCAGATTTTTTTACTCTAACCATCTATGAGACAATATTATATACAGGGAAAAAAGGAAAGAGTTTTCTCAATACAACCACAGTTCTCTATAATTCTTCACTTAGAATCTCAACAATGAGGTGCTTATCTAGAGCAACCCACAGAAGTATCACTGCCAAGACAAATTAAAAACATAAAATTTTTTGAAAACCTTGGTTTTGAAACCTTGGTTAAAACTCCTCTAAAACTTCTAAGAATATACTAATATTCATATGTAAAGCAGAACTTATTTTCTTTCAAGTATGTAATGTCACACTCAAAATAACCAAGGGTTTTCAATGTTCCACCACAAGCTAATTTTACCTATGTGATCAAAATAAAAATGATTAGAGAAGAATTTTTAAAAAACATTTTTATGCTTACTTAAGTATAGGATGTTTTTCCTCTTTTGAAATTTGATTCTCACAGACTCAGTACACAAAATAATTTAATATGATATCTATGAAATTTAATATGATATCTATGATATCAATTTCTACCCCGTACATTAAATTCACTTATATGACAGTAATTACATTTAACTTTCAAAAAATTCACACTAAAAGATATAAGTTAAAAACAAATTACCCTTATTCCTTTACAAAGGAATCTAAATATTAATTTGTTTTTCTTATTACTATAACTCTTATTTTCCTTAAACAACTCATATCAAGTTTCATCTATATCTAATCTGACTCTAAGATATATGATTTGGCCTAATCCTGGTGGCTCAATGGTAAAGAATCCACCTAGAATCCACCTAAATGCAGAAGACACAGATTTGATCCCTGGGTCAGGAAGATCCCTTGGAGGAGGGCATGGCAACCAACTCCAGTAGTCTTGCCAAGAAAATCTCACGGACAGAGGAGCCTGGCTGACAACCACGGGGCCACGAGAGCCAGGTACAACTGAAGTTGCTGGGCACGCACACACGCACCATCTGCTGACATCACCTTTCAGCATCATAAAGCACTACGTTTAAAAAGAAATTATAGTATATGGTGGCCATTTAAAAATGAAAATTGGAATGACTTTTCTCAACAGCTTTTTATATGGAGCTACTCCTTTTGAAAATTACTTTTTAAAAATGCCAGCATGACCTATTCTGAACTATCCTCAGGCCAAGTTATCTTACTACTTAAGTGCGAAAGAGAAAGACATGAGCAGAATTAACTATTCATCTAAAAACATAATCCTATAAATAATTTCAAGTCAATGCATTTTTAAAGATTCAGCAATAGGGATGGCAAACTTCATCTTAAAGACCAATTCCAAATGATAACTATGTAAAGTACTCTGTTAAGAGAATTTTAAAAGTAAGTTCATTAAGCACCATTTCCCAACAGAGTGGTAGATGTTGCATGGAAGACATTAATGTTATAGTTTCTTAATGCTAAAGAACATTTGACCAAATCATACAAAAACTAAATGATTTTGAGCAAGTTACTTGACTCTCACAGTCTCATTTCCACCCCATACAAAATAAGAAGAATCTTAACGACATCCAAAGTTTGCTATAAGAATAACACGTTAACATAAAATAACATATAAAATGCTATGTTTAAAAGTGCTCTGTAAAGTGTAAAGAAATGCACAATACAATTTTTCATTATTGGAATTTTTGCCTCTTTAATATATCTACTCGGAATTCTGAGAAGTTGTTCTTACCAAGTTAGCAGCACTCACATTTGAAATATCTGAAGGATCCATTTCACTTTCTATTCTTGCTTTTTCTGCTGAAAATTTGTCTTCACTTGCTTGTAAAGAAGGTGTGTCAGCTTGCTGAATAACTGAAACACACTCTGTATCAATGTGAACAGCAGGTATTTCAGAAGTTTGAACAGAATTGTCTGGTAAGAAACTACTCCCAGAGTTCTTGACATCATCCAGTGTACTCACTGTGAACTAACAAAACATATTGTAGAATGAATCAGAGGAAACAAAAAATACTCACCAACTATTTCACTCTAGAAAAGCTTATTCTGCTTAACCCACAAACTGTGAAGCAGCAGTTGGCTGTAAAAGACCAATCACTCATTATTTTGGTACGTTTCAAGTGTTAGAAAAGAAACATTAAGCAGCCACAAATTTTATTTACATATCTACTATGTTTAAGGACACTCAAGTATTTTAAGAAATTAAGCAATATATGTTGCAATTGCATTTTATTTTATTAGGCTGATTCCTGATGGCTATACTATATGCTTTCACAAAAGAAATCTAGTCACAAGTATAATAAATATTATGCTTTATGTTCAAATAACTAAAGGTATTTACATAGTTTTTATGAAAACTAATATCAAATGAAGGCACTTCTCACCAAATATGTACTTTAAAGGCATTTTACTCAAAACATGGAACTCACTCTCTTTAGATAACATTAACACAACCTCAAAGTATCTTTCATGAAGACTCACATGGTACACAATACCAAATCTTAGATCTAAAAGAAAAATACACCATAAAAGGTAGAGCATATGTCAGCAAGCAATCTCCTTAAGCAATTCATATTCTTTGGACTTCAATAGCCTCTCCATTCCCCTTTAAGAATATTTAACACAAAAGCAACAGAAATGTGAAAACCAAATACAACTTTTGCTTAGGAAAAATACGCTACATCTTTTAAAAATTTTAGAGTTTAGTGAACAGAAACAGGACTTTATTTTCATTTTCTAACAGAGTACAGAAATAACGGCACTATGCTTTTCAGTACTCAGAGTAATGAACTCCAAGGAGAAGAACGAAAATCTAAAGTTGTGAATTTAAAACTCACTCACACCACTACTTAAATAAACATCAGATAAACACTGCAGTGGCCATAAAAACCCCAGTTTGATATAGTATTTATGTAAATATTAAACTTGGCCAAGTCTTATAAACTACTTTAAAAATTCTACTATTGGTTATAACTTTAAAGTGTCCCAAAGTGTTCATTTTAGCATACGCATTATTCAAATAGCATCACAATGTTTATATTGCTATCAACATTATCCATACATCAGTCATCATGGTTTATAATCTTTTCAGTAATATTTATATTAGCATTACTGATCTTTACAATATAGTCAATCCTGTTTATTAAAAAACCAGTATCAACCTAAATAACAGAATCAAAGCTAAATTATAAAGTAATGGTCAAAATATATGAATATGCTAATTCCATTTTCAGAATGAGAGTGGAGAAAACACAGCTATTAATATTAGCTTGGCCACCATAAGCAGTGAACTTTTATACTGAAATAATTCAGCAATAATTACTCATAAGCTCTATGCATAGACTATTTCTAAAATCTCAAAATCATGTAAGCTTATTCTTTACACAAAATTAGCACATTTTTTATAATGTTAAATTTTATAGTTAAAATATATGCTAGCAAAAATGCTAAATGTTGGTAAAGTGATGTAAAAAGTGATTTCTTCATCAAACTTACCTACATTTAAAAGTTTCTTAAAGTTTTACCCAATAGCTATGTACTGTAAAGTTACTATGTGCCTATGACTCTGTTCCATATTACGGGAAATTAAAAGGCAATATGGGCTTCCCTAGTGGCTCAGGTGGTAAAGAATCCACCTGCAATGCATGAGACCTGGGTTTGATCCCATGGCTGGGAAGACACCTTGGAGAAGGGAATGGTAACCCACTCCAGTATTCTTGCCTGGAGAATCCCATAGGCAGAGGAGCCTGGCACGGGGTTGCAAAGAGTTGGACACGACTAAGTGACTTTCACTTTCACACTTTCATAAGATTCTACCCACAAGGAGTTTTCAATCTCATGTGGGCATAAAACATATACACATTAAACAGTTATAAAACATTAAAAACAACGCAGGATTAAGAGATATTATTATCATTAAGAAAAACTTGGGAGTCTAAAAAAAAATAAATATTCTACAGGTAAAAGAAGAAAATTTTAAAAAGCTACTATTCTGGACTGAGAAATATTACAGTTATTTTACAACTTTTTTCCTTAGTCTCTGTACCTATATCAATCTCTTATATTTCACTAATGACTTTACAGAAAACTATACTAAGTGAACATAAACTTTCTTGTAAACAAATATCTTTCAAAAATGCACTGCTTAACCAAACAAGTAAAATAAACTTCAAATGGACTAAAAGAAAAAGGACTGGGAATATTAATCTTAAGGAATTATTTTAAATATTAGCAAATCACTCTATACTTGGACTGTAGAAAACAAAAGTAGAGCAAGTGAAAAATGATTCTTACTTTCATCACTTTAAATAACACTACAAATGAAGCAGGAGGACTCCACTTTAACCAAGTAATCAAAGTCAACAAACATGGGCAAATCGGTATGATATCTTTAGATGTGAGGTTGACAATCACTTTATTTTTGTCTAAAATGCATAAGCCAAAGTGAATAATGAATAAAGAAACTGAAGAACATTGTACCAAAAAAATCTGCAATGTATTCTTCTAAAAGATGAATGTCATGAAAAATAAAGACAGGGTAAGTAACTGATGCTGGTCAAAGATATTAAAGAAACAAAGTCAAATACAATGCATGATTCTAAACTGCATCATGGATCAGGGAAAAAATTTCTGTGAAGAAAATTACAAATTACTGGGGCAACTGGAATTTTTGAAAATCAGACTATAAGTTTAGATAACAATATTATATAAATGTCAAATTCCCTGAATTTTATTATTATAGTGTGGTTATGGAAAAGAGCTTTCTGTTCTTTGGAGATACATGCTGTAGAATTTAAAGGTGAATGGCTGTGATGTTTGTACATTACTTTCAAATGTAAGACGTAAATAAAGAGAGAAAAGAAACTGTGGCAAAATGTTAATCTGTGAATCTAGGAAAAGAGTACTAGAGGGTTCATTATTCTATTCTTGCAACTTTTCTATAGATCTGAAATTTTTCACAATAAAAGTAAAGCAATGAAGTAGAAAAATTAAGACATTCCTACACACACACACACACACACACACACACACATATATATATATATATCCCATATAAAAAGCAGTTAAAGGATTTTCAGAATGTACTACCTGTGTTCTTTCTGCAAGAGGATGATCACATGAGTGTACTGGGTCCTTGGACTGAGATTCTATAGTATTAGAAGGTTCATCTCCAACAAATTCACTCTTCTGTATGCTTTCATCAGGCAAAAGATGTACATTTTCTTTATCACTGTCATCCTTTGATCTTAATGCTTCTGTTGGTAATGAAGCTTTTGGCATCACTGCTGTTGATCGTGAACGAACAGGCCTTCCTCTCTGAACAGTTTCCCATCCTTCAGCATCTTTCCGTTCTATACAGTTGAGGGAAGAAAATAAATCAAGAATTATTTAGAAGATATAAATTTTCAAAAACCTATAAAATAAAAATATTTTACAATCTAATTCTCATTGACTATAACTAAGTATAAACATGACACTGATTACTATGCAAAGTGTATTCACGTGTGTGTGTGTGTGTGTGTGTGTATTATCTAATTCCTATGACCTCTCATGGTAGGTATAATTATCCTTATCTTACAAATGATAAAACTGAGATTAAGACTGACCTAAGGCCCCACAGTCAGAAAGCAACATTTATATAATGTATACCATTACTGGTTAGGGCATAGACTTGGATTACTGTGATACTGAATGGTTTGCCTTGGAAATAAAGAGAGATCATTCTGTTGTTTTTGAGACTGCATCCAAGTACTGCATTTCAGACTCTTTTGTTGACTATGATGGCTACTCCATTTCTTCTAAGGGATTCTTACCCACAGTAGTAGATATAATGGTCATCTGAGTTAAATTCACCCATTCCAGTCCATTTTAGTTCACTGATTCCTAAAATGTCAATGTTCACTCTTGCCATCTCCTGTTTGACCACTTCCAATTCGCCTTGATTCATAGACCGGGTTCCTATGCAGTATTGCTCTTACAGCATTGGACTTAACTTACATCACCAGTCACATCCACAACTGGGTATTGTTTTTGCTTCGGCTCCGTCTCTTCACTCTTTCTGGAGTTATTTCTCCACTGATCTCCCGTGGCATATTGGGTACCTACCGACCTGGGGAGTTCATCTTTCAGTGCCCTATCTTTTTGCCTTTTCATGCTGTTCATGGGGTTTTCAAGGAAAGAATACTGAAGTGGTTTGCCATTCACTTCTCCAGTGGACCACGTTTTGTCAGAACTCTCCACCATGACCTATCTTGGGTAGCCCTACACGGCATGGTTCATAGTTTCACTGAGTTAGACAAGGCTGTTGTCCATGTGATCATTTTGGTTAGTTTTCCATGGCAGAAAGCAAAGAACTAAAGAGCCTCTTGATGAAAGTGAAAGAGGAGAGTGAAAAAGTTCACCTAAAACTCAACATTCAGAAAACTAAGATCATGGCATCTGGTCCCATCACTTCATGGCAAATAGATGCGGAAACAATGGAAACAGTGAGAGACTTTATTTTCTTGGGCTAAAAAAAATCACTGCAGATGGTGACTGCAGCCATGAAATTAAAAAGCACTTGCTCCTTGGAAGAAAAGCTATGATCAACCAAGATAGCATATTAAAAAGCAGAGACATTACTTTGCCAATAAAGAAACGTCTAGTCAAAGCTACGGTTTTTCCAGTAGTCATATATGGATATGAGAGTTGGACTATAAAGAAAGCTGAGAGCTGAAGAATTGATGCATTTGAACTGTGGTGTTGGAGAAGACTCTTGAGAGTCCCTTGGACTACAAGGACATCCAACCAGTTCATCATAAAGGAAATCAGTCCTGAATATTCACTGGAAGGACTGATGCTGAAACTGAAACTCCAAAACTTTGGCCACTTGATGTGAAGAACTGACTCACTGGAAAAGACCTTGATGCTGGGAAAGATTGAAGGTGGGAGGAGAACGGGACAACAGAGGATGAGACGGTTGGATGGTGTCACCAACTCAACAGATGTGAGTCTGAGTAAGCTCTGGGAGCTGGTGATGGACAGGGAAGCCTGGCGTGCTGCAGTCCATGAGGTCACAAAGAGTCCGACATGACTGGGCAACTGAACTGAAGTGAATGTATACTATGTGCTACCACTGTTATAAGTGCCTTTGATATAACTCTTTTAATCTTTCCCTAAGATCAGTACTATCATTCCCATATTATCAATGAGGAAACTGAGACAAAAGGTAAAGCCAAGATGCAAGTCCAGGCAAACTGGTTCTGATGTCAACAGTCTAATGGATAAGTAAAAACTGCCTCTCCATCTTTCAGAATCCAAACATAGGCCTAGCTCCAAAGTCCAAGTACTTTTCCCCTTAGTACCAAAAGTATACACTACCTTAGCAAAAAAGGAAAAAAAAAAAATGATTTTAATGATCATAAGATTATAGAATGTTAATTGAATGAACATTCAAGGATCTAGTTCAGTATTTTCCATACACATAAAAAAATGAGGGCCTATGTCCAAAGACACGGAGCAAAATAGCCCAAAATAAATATGAATCTTCTACTACAATGGTTCAAAATGTCACAGCCTGAGGTATACACGTATACAGTTAATAGCCATAATTATTAAAAGTTTATAGGCTAAAATGTAGTGTGTCAAAATTAATATGAAGATACCTAGCTCTGGCCAAGATGGAGTAGCCTGACTTGCATTTCCAGGTCCTCCTTCTTACAACTAAGAACTCTGGAAAAACACACAAAATAAGCACAGGAAGATTTTAAAAGACAGAAAGAGATAGGTGGACTGCCTAGTGACCCTGGGAGTTAAAAGCAGCATAGCGATGAGTTCTCTGTTTCCTAATTGCTTCCTATATATGACAGGATGGTACAAAGGCCTCCAACCCAGAAAGAACAAATGATACACACAAAACGGGCATCAGCAAAACTTGTTTTGCCAAGCCGAAGGGCAGAGGAAACAATGACCTAAGAAAATAATCATTTTGGCAATCCTCCTTCTATTCAGCCAACCATCAGTGGAAAACTTGCACCTCATGGTTTCAATAGGGGTAAGTAGAGAGTTGAACTTACATTGCCCACGTGGTAGAAATAGATGGTCCAACTCCCTCACCAAAACAGTTTCAGCAAAGTTGAACAGTGAGCTGAGTTTCTACTTCCAAATGACATTAAACAAGGCAGTAGGAGCTGGATTAGTCAGCACTCTACTTTTCCCCACCCCTAGTGTCAGTGGGAAACTGAACTTTCATACCCACTGAGCAGCAGTGAGACTTAATGAGGTAGTGAGAGTCAGAACTGGTAGATACTGATCCGCCCTACCCACACTGTCGTTAAGCGTCCAGTGCTGGGCACAGCCTCTACCTTCATCCAACATCAAAGACACACAGAATGAGTCAATATTCTGATCTTCCCCACCCCCAGTGTTGGCAGGTCCCACATAGAAAGCTGAGCTTTTACCCTCACCAACATCACCGCTACAGAATAAAGTAGTAGAAGACACATCTACTCGGCACATGGATCCCATTTCACCTTGTGATAATGCCAGCAGGACCCATCAGGAAGCTAAGATTCCACTCCACCTTACACAGATAAGTCAGGAGTCAGTCCTCCCCTCACTATGCCCCTCTGTTGTGTCAGTGGGGGTACAGATGAGAACTGAGCTACCTCCAGTAGCAGCCAAGGAAGTGGTGAAAGTTAGTCTCCAATTTTGCTGAAAAGGTATCATAGGGAATATCTTAAATGGAGCACAAAGGACCTTTATGCCAACAACAAAAGAAGTAACATTTGTGTTAGTGGAGTCCCAGAAAGAGAGAAGAGAGAGTGTAGGACTTAAAAAGTATTTAAAGAAAGAACGAATAAAAGCTTTCCAAACTTAGTGAAATATATAAAACTAAAGGAACTAAAAAGATATAAAACTGAAAGAACTAAGAAATCCAAAGAAACTGATGCTAAAACACATCATAATGAAACCTCTGAAAAGAAAAAACAAAGAAAAATTCTTAAAAGAAGCCATGGTGGGGTGACAAGAAGCCATAGGGAAAAGATAAATTATCTATAGCAGAACATCAGTTTTAATGACAGCAAATTTCTCTTCTGAAACACTGAAGGCCCGGAGGAAGTGGCACAACTTTCAAGGACTGAAAGAATTGTCAATCGCAAATTCTATAATCAGTGAAACTATGCTTCAGGAATGAAGAATAAATAAGGCATTCTCAGATGAAAAGAAAAATAAGCAAATGTGTCACTAGCAAACCAACCCTTAAAGGACAACCAAAGGAAATTCCCTAAAGAGAAACTAAATAAGTTTTAAAAAAAGAACATGGACCAAATTTTCCAACCAAAAGACTCAGAGTGGCATACTATATAATAAAACAAAAGCATACAGTTGTAACTGGAAATGGAACAACAGACTGGTTCCAAATAGGAAAAGGAGTACGTCAGGGCTGTATATTGTTACCCTGCTTATTTAACTTATATGCACAGTACATCATGAGAAACGCAGGACTGGAAGAAGCACAAGCTGGAATCAAGATTGCCGGGAGAAATATCAATAACCTCAGATATGCAGATAACACCACCCTTATGGCAGAAAGTGAAGAACTAAAGAGCCTCTTGATGAAAGTGAAAGAGGAGAGTGAAAAAGTTGGCTTAAAGCTCAACATTCAGAAAACTAAGATCATGGCATTCAGTCCCGTCACTTCATGGGAAATACATGGGGAAACAGTGGAAACAGTGGCTGATTTTTGGGGGGTGGGGTTCCAAAATCACTTCAGATGGTGATTGCAGCCATGAAATTAAAAGACACTTACTCCTTGGAAGGAAAGTTATGACCAACCTAGATAGCATATTCAAAAGCAGAGACATTACTTTGCCAACAAAAGTCCATCTAGTCAAAGCTATGGTTTTTCCAGTGGTCATGTATGAATGTGAGAGTTGGACTGTGAAGAAGGCTGAGCACCGAAGAACTGATGCTTTTTGAACTGTGGTGTTGGAGAAGACTCTCGAGAGTCCCTTGGACTGAAAGGAGATCGAACTAGTCAATCCTAGAGGAAATCAATCCTGAATATTCACTGGAAGGACCGATGCTGAAGCTGAAGCTCCAATACTTTGGCCACCTGATGCCAAGAGCTGACTCATTAGAAAAGACCCTGATGTTGGGAAAGACTGAAGGCAGGAGGAGAAGGGGATGACAGAGGATGAGATGGTTGGATGGCATCACCATCTCAGTGGACATGAGTCTGAGCAAGCTCCGGGAGATGGTGAAGGACAGGGAAGCCTGCAGTGCTACAGTCCACGAGGTCACAAAGAGTCGGACATGACTGAGCAACTGAACAACAACAGGCCATGCCATTACATGATTCACTACGTAGAAGATATTTTATTTCAAAGGAAAAAAATATTTACAAAAACGCTCATTCTTGTGACTAGTATATTAACTCATATTATTTTTTAAATATTGCAACTGTTACTACATTTATATTATATTTTAAAATAATGACTAGATGGAACCTGTTATCTTTTATTTGAAAAATCTGCATTTTGAAATCTGCAAGGGGAAAGCATGCTTAAATTTTTTGTTGTTTTCTTAAACTTTTTACTATTCTTTCATTATTTTATTATTTATTATATTTATACATTTTATTATGAAGATTTTCAAATACAGTACACAGAAAATAGTATTATGAAGTCCCCGCTCCAATCATTAAGTTTCAATAATTATCAACATTCAGCTGCTCTTATTTCATTTCTTCTTCCCTATTGTTTTTTCTGAAATATTTTTTAAAATTTTATCCATTTCTGGCTGTTCTAGGTCTTCGTTGCTGTGCAGGCTTTTCTCCAGTTGCAGAGAGCAGGGGTTGCTCTCCAGTTGAGGTGCCTAAGCTTCTCACCGGTGTGGCTCCCCTTGTTGTGGAGCATGGGTACTAGGGTGTCGGTCTCAGCAGCTGTTGCCCACGGGTTCAGCAGTTGCGGCTTCTGGGCTCTAGGGCACAGGCTCCATATTTGTGGCGCACGGGCTTAGTTGCTCCGCAGCAAGTGGGACCATCCCAAATCAGGGATCAAACCTGTGTCTCTTGCTTTGGAAGGCAGATTTTTTTTACCACAGAGCCACCAGGGAAGCCCTGTAATATTTTAAAAGAAATCCTAGAAACATCACTTCTCCTGGAAATATTCAGTATGTGTCCTTTTATTCTTTAATATACTTCTTTAAAACATCAGATTTTGTTCTTTCTGGCTTTGCTGGCTGTGTGCTGTGCAGGCTTTTCTCCAGTTGTGGTGAGCAGCTACTCTTTAGTTGTGGTGCGCAGGCTTCTCATTGCAGGGGCTTCTCTTGTGCAGCACAAGAGAAGGGCGTATGTGGCTTCAATAGTTGAGGCACACAGGCTCTGGATCGCAGGCTCAACAGTCGTGACACAGAGGCTTAGCTGCTCTGCAGCATGTGGGATCTTCCCCATCAAGGATCAAAACCTGTGTCTCCTACATTGGCAGGCAGAATTTTTACCACTGAGCCACCAGGGAAAGCCAGTATGTGTCTTTAAAAGATAGAATTTTTAAAATATAACAACATCATTAACATAACCAGCAAAATTACTAATAACACCTTAAATCATATACCATCCAGTTGTATTCAATTTTCATCCATGTTTAACTCTTTAAAAATTTATTTATCTCTGTTCTATACTTTAAGTATATATATATGTATATATAAAGAAAAATTATAAAATCAACCTCATAAAAACCAAATACACAAAAAGAAAAAAACAACTAAATTATGAAATTAAGTTTAACAAAAGATTTTTGATTCCAGATAATTTAACTGGCTCACCCTTAGGAACACTATGATTAATTACTTTATAAAGAAAAACAGCCCTTTTTGAAAGCTTCTTTATAGAAAAAAATACTGTTTAAAACTTGGACCTAATCCATTAATCAATAAGATGGCCAATACAAACATTATCACGCAATTAAAAAAAAAACACCTGAAATAAATGAAGCAGTTCAAAAGAAGAGTATATCAAAATAGAAACTATCAGATCAGATCAGTCGCTCAGTCGTGTCCGACTCTTTGCGACCCCATGAATCGCAGCACGCCAGGCCTCCCTGTCCATCACCAACTCCCGGAGTTCACTGAGACTCACGTCCATCGAGTCAGTGATGCCATCCAGACATCTCATCCTCTGTCGTCCCCTTCTCTTCCTGCCCCCAATCCCTCCCAGCATCAGAGTCTTTTCCAATGAGTCAACTCTTCGCATGAGGTGGCCAAAGTACTGGAGTTTCAGCTTCAGCATTATTCCTTCCAAAGAAATCCCAGGGCTGATCTCCTTCAGAATGGACTGGTTGGATCTCCTTGCAGTCCAAGGGACTCTCAAGAGTCTTCTCCAACACCACAGTTCAAAAGCATCAATTCTTCGGCGCTCAGCCTTCTTCACAGTCCAACTCTCACATCCATACACGACCACAGGAAAAACCATAGCCTTGACTAGAAGAGCCTTTGTTGGCAAAGTAATGTCTCTGCTTTTGAATATGCTATCTAGGTTGGTCATAACTTTCCTTCATATTCAAAAGCAGAGACATTACTTTGCCAACAAAGGTTCGTCTAGTCAAGGCTATGGTTGTTCCTGTGGTCATGTATAACATAGGTCTGTTAAACACTAAGAAATTAGTTGTGGACAAATTACATTTTTAATGAAAACTTCAGTAAAAACTATATCAAAAAATCATTCCCATAAATAAGGATACTTCTTAAAAACAGTAAATCATTATTTAAACTATCAGAGAACTTCTAAATACTTAAAATAATTTCATAGATGTGCCCAAAGCTCAAAACTATATTTCATACCACCATTTTTACACTCCAGAATTTTCACAAATGTCATTAATAAAGCAGTATTAAATTCAAGTCAATAAAACTAATAATTTAAAAAGCACTGGGATAATCCTATTATTTGTTATCATTTTTATTTATCACTATATTTAATTCACTAATATTTTGTTCAATGTTCAAGATAAAATGTTGCTTTACTATAATATCCTTTTAGGTTTTGATATTAAGGTTATAAAACGATCTTTTATTCTGAGGAAGAGTTTCTTTAAGATTGAAGCTATATTTACCTAAAATCTTTGGAAGACTTCACAAGTGAAGCCATCGTGACCCAGAATTTTCTTTATGAAAAAATGTTTCATTATTAACCCACATTCCCTTTTATACTTATAAGTTCCTTCAAGTTTTTCTAATTCTTGCTATGCAATTTTTGTTACATTTTTCAAGTTATTTATCAATTTCTTCTAAGTTTCTAAATTAAGTGTATAATATTGGTCATAATTTTAATATTTGTGGGATCTCTATCAACGCCCTTGTTTCATTCCTGGTACTAGGCTTTGTCTCCTCTTTTTCTTGCTATTACTAGAAATCTGTTAATTTTATTAGTCTATCTGAATAACTACATTTTGCCTTTGTTAATTTCTCTGTGTTCTCTCCTATAAACCTTTTCTTTCCATATTCCTTGGGTCTAACTTGTTCTTTTCTAATTTCTTGAAATGAACAAAATGGGGATTATAGGTTTTCCTTCTTTCTAGCTGGTATAATTGAGGCTAGAAATTTTCCTCAAAGCATAGCTTTAACCAGACCCAAGGATTTTTAAATGTTCATTTTCTTTCAACTGATATTTTCTAATTTCATCGTGACTTCTTCCCTGACTCTTGGACTTTTCAGAAATATATTCCAAAGTTATAAAAATTTGAGAATTGCACGGCTATCTTTTTATAATTAATTTCTAACTTCATTCCAATGTGTTCACACAGAATGAGTTCAATCATCTAACAGCTGTTGAAACATTTAATGGCTCAGCATGTGTCAATTTTGGTAAATGTTCCATGTGTGTCTGAATATGTATTTCAATTTACAGTTACAGCCGTAAGAAAGTAAGTAGCCTGTATTAAAATTAATCTTCCTGTCAGACACAACTACAAGAGCTAGACAAAATACATAAATGAATTGTTTAAAGGCACTGGAAAGCAACCAATATAGGCAAGATTTGAGGAATTACAATTCCTGAGAATAGAGGCAACAATGTGAGATCCACATTCACCCTAGAATTTTCCCTGAAGACTGCTGGAATTCACAGTGCAGGCAAAGTGACTCCTTGCAGAAACCACCAGTCCTATCTAGCTCAGACAGATGCTGGAGTTCACTGAATCTAAAGCAACTGGGACTTCAAGTAAAAATAATCATGGAGAGCAGGGAACTGAAGACGAGTAAGCCAAAAGAAATCTGCATTCAATCTTCCCTTAAGAAGTCTGACAACTGCTAAGCTTTGCATATACAAGGCAAGACTCCAAGAAATCCAGAAGAAAACAGCAGCTGGGGTGCTAACGAGCTAAGCAGATATTGTAGCATCTGTATGGTGCTGAGGAAACAAAAGCTGGAATTCAGGAATGAAGTGGTCTTGGCAAACACCTCAGGTTTTCAGTTAAGACCCCAAAAGGAGCAAGAAAAAACTAAAACATATCAACTTTAATAAAACCTCAAGGCATACCCTGACAGGATTAAGGTGCTCTGTTTGTTCTCTTATTGCCATAAAAAAAAATACATTTTTAGAAAAAGCCCCTGTAACCTTTCATACACAATGTTAAACATTCAATTAAATATGTGGCATACTAATAAAATAATTGAATAATAAATGAACAAGAAAAAACTGAAAATTCCCCAAAAATGTTTTTCAAAGTAACAAATCCATGGATAGTCCAGACATTTTACTTCTCAGACACAAAATTTCTAAATAGCTGTTATTAATATATTCAAGAAAATATGGATTAGACATACAGAACAGAGGATTAGTGTAATAACTAAAATGCGTATCAATACAAAGTTTCCAGACTGAAGCATTGGAATGGGAAAGAGAAAGCACTATTTGTCAGATACATCAATTACATAAAGTTAACTAATCAAGTTGTTTGGATTTTTATATTTACTGATCTTTATCTATATGTACTATCAGTTGAGATAGTTATGTTAAAATCTCCCGGTATAAATATAGACTTTTTTCAATTTTTCCTTTCAGTCCTGCCTGGTTTTGCTTTATATGTTTTAAAGATATGTATATATATATGTCGGAGAAGGCAATGGCAACCCACTCCAGTACTCTTGCCTGGAAAATCCCAAGGACGGAGGAGCCTGGTGGGCTGCAGTCCATGGGGTCGCTAAGAGTCGGACACGACTGAGAGACTTCACTTTCACTTTTCACTTTCATGCACTGGAGAAGGAAATGGCAACCCACTCCAGTGTTCTTGCCTGGAGAATCCCAAGGGTGGTGGAGCCTGGTGGGCTGCCGTCTATGGGGTCGCACAGAGTCGGACATGACTGAAGCAACTTAGCAGCAGTAGCAGCAACAGCATATATATATGTGTATGTCTAAAGCAACTTAGAATTACTTTATCTTTCTGATGAGATGACCCTTTAGTATTGAAAAAAAAAATCTCTTTAAAATGCTTCCTGTCTACTCCATTTTGTCTGGCTCTTCTAAAAATACTAGTTTTGATTTGAATAGGATATGTATAGAATATCTTTCATCTTTCCCTGTCTTTTTCTTCTGACTTTTCCATGTCTTCATATTGAAGGTATATCTCTTGTAAGTAGAATACAGGTTTATTTTTAATATGGCTTTATAATTTTTTTTTGTGATTGCAAATCAGTGCATATTTTTATTTTTATTATTTTTTAAATATAAATTTATTTATTTTAATTGGAGGGCTAATTACTTTACAATATTGTATTGGTTTTGCCACATATCAACATGAATCCGCCGCGAGTATGCACGTATTCCCCATCCTGAACCCCCCTCCCTCCTCCCTCCCCGTACCATCCCTCTGGGTCATCTCAGTGCAGCAGCTGCAAGCATCCAGTATCACGCATCAAACCTGGACTGGCGATTCGTTTCATATATGATTTTGGCGGATTCATTTTGATATATGGCAAAACTAATACAATTATGTAAAGTTTAAAAATAAAATTAAATTAAAAAAATATATATATAGTATTTAGACCATTTATATTTAATGGAGGGACTGATACAATTGCATTTACTTCTAATACACTACAATTTGTTTTTTTATTTGTCTTATCTGTTTTGTGTTTCTTTTTTCCTCTTCTCCAGTTTTCTTTTGGAGTAATCAGAAGGATTATTAGTTGAACATTCTTTTATTCTTCTTTTTTGCTTTCTTGAATTTATAACACATCCTTGACTTATATCTAATACAAATTATTTTGTAACTTCCTAGATAATGCTAGAAACTAGATAATGTAAACTCCATTTTTCTGCTATCTTTTGAATTATTGTCATAAATTTTCATTCTACATACATGTCAAGCTCCACAAGACATTGTTCCATACAGTCAATACACATTTAATGTTATCTACATGTTTACTCCTTCCAGGGTTCTTCATTCCTTCATGTATTTCTGGGTTTCTATCTGGGATCATTTACATGCCACCTGAAGAACTCTGCAGCATTTCTTTTAGTGTAAGTCTGCTAATTTCAAATTCTCTCATTTTTTTATTTATCTAAAATTACCTTTATTTCACCTTCATTTTGAAGGTTATTTGTGCTGGATGTAGAATTCTATCTTGCCAGTTATTTTCTTTCAGCACCTTAAGGATCTCATTCCACTCTCATCTGGCTTTTATCTGCTATGAGTTTACTGTTGCTCCTTTGAAAAATCTTTTTTTAAAACTCTGATTATTTGCAAAGATTTTCTAGTAGTTTTTTCAGTATTTGTAGTATATTGCATCTAGATGAGATTTATTTTGTATTTTTCCTACTTGGAGGTTTACAGCATTTCTTGAATATAAGACTTTATGTCTTTTGCAGTTTGGGAAAATCTTCAGTGAATATTACCTCCTCAAATCTTGCTTTTGCCCCATTCACTCCATCCCTTCACAGACTCCATTTACATGTGTGCCTCTTATGCTCTTCTCTGCATTCTATTTCTTTTTTCTTCATGATTTAACCTCAGTATTTTCTACTGACTTAGAATTAATTCAATACCAAGTCTCTTAAAATTTTAAATCTCTTCTAACATGTGCAACCACATTAGCTGCTTTCAGAATTTCACTTATCTTTCCGGATTCCTCTCTTACAGAGCACTGTGACCATGAAAAAATCTAGATTGGTTGCTCCCTAGACATGCACACAGCAAACATCCTGGGATCACCACCACAGAATTATTACCTTTGCCTCTTCTCTGTGCTGGCTTCCCTCTAGTAGTAACAGTGTCGATGCAGTTAAAAAAAAATGTTAAGACCTTGCATGTTTGAAAATGTCTTGAAAAATCCATTCTCACATATAATGGATAATTTGGCTGGACACAGCATTTTAGCTTTGAAATTATCTTCCTCCAGAATTTTGAAGACATTGTTCAATTTTATTGTGGCTTCTAGTAATTCAGCGAAAGTTGATTTTTTTTTGATTGATTCAGAATCAATTGTGATTCTTGGTCATTTGTATATAAACTGATTCTTTTCTATTTTTAGAGCCTCTCATCATCTGTATTACTCATAAATTTCCCAACAAATTTTGATGTCACTCTACTTTCATCCATTATACTGGACAGTTAATGGATGGCCCTTATAGTTAAAAGTTTATTATCTTCATGTTAAACAAAAGTTTCTTTAATTATTTTATGACTTCTTCCTTTATCTTTCTATAACCCATATTATTCAAATAGGGGATAGTCTCATTAACTATTTTTATATAAGATGACTAAAACTTAACATCTGAAAATACTAATCATCTTATTTCCATGAAAGTCTTTGAGTCAGGAATCTGAAGAGTACTCAGTTTTTGTTGGGGAGGTATAACAGGGTACTCTTCTCATCTCCACGTGGTGTCAGCTAGGGTGATTCAAATGAAATCAGAGAGTTCATGATGGCCTCACCACATTCCTAAAAGTTTTGATACTAGTTACTGACTGAGATAGTTCTTCTCCTGGCCACTTTGTCTTCATATGGTCTCTCATTATTTAGCAGCCTACCCTGGGCTTCTTTACAGGGCAGCTGCTGCTGCTGCTAAGTCACTTCAGTCGTGTCCAACTCCGTGAGATCATAGAGACGGCAGCCCACCAGGCTCCCCCGTCCCTGGGATTCTCCAGGCAAGAACACTGGAGTGGGTTGCCATTTCCTTCTCCAGTTCATGAAAGTGAAAAGTCAAAGTGAAGTCGCTCAGTCGTGTCTGACTCTTAGTGACCCCATGGACTGCAGCCTACCAGGCTCCTCTGTCCATGGGATTTTCCAGGCAAGAGTACTGGAGTGGGGTGCCATCGCCTTCTCTGTCTTTACAGGGCAGTTGGCTTCTAACAAGGAGAAAACTGACGCTGCCAGGACTCTTTACCAGCTAGGCTGGGAATTTACTAAACGTCACTCTAGATACATTCTATTGATCCTATCAAGTCACAGGACCAACCAAAGACTTCTGGGGAGAAAAACAGACCCTACTACCTGACGGTGGGGTGGCACGCAGGCACGTGGGTGAGAGAGACTGTCCAGACCCACTGTCACAACAGCCTGCCCCGATTCACAGCCTAGCTCCCAACTGCCAAAGTCTTCCAGGACTACCAGACATTCACCCAATTACAGCATCGGCCTCAGAGACCGGTATCTCGTGATCTACACCAGATCTGTGGAGAAGGCAATGGCACCCCACTCCAGTATTCTTGCCTGGAGAATCCCATGGATGGGGGAGCCTGGTGGGCACCGTCTATGGGGTCGCACACAGTCGGACTCGACTGAAGTGACTTAGCAGCAGCAGCAGCATACCAGATCTGGATGAGTTACTTAGGTGTGGGTTCTCTTGATCTGGAAACCTCACAGTTCAGTAGGAGGAGAGGGTTTGAAGAGGAAGAAAGATTGAGGCGTCTTAACATTATGAATAGTCTTTCACTTAACCTCTTTATTTTCAATACAATACTCCCATCTTTCAATATAGCTGGTATCCCTCGGGTCAAATACTATCTTTTGTACCTTCTCAAGAGAATCAACCTCCAATATTTTGTGGGGTGAGTGAGATACATCTACTCTCATCCTACTATTCAGAGTAATGAAAAATTGAGGAAGATTCAAGATTCTTCTTAACTTATAATCCCTATCTATACTCTCACTTCCAAAGATATCTGCTCACACCAATTTTTGATCTTTTGGAATTTATGTGGAGCAAACTGGATCGCTTGACATTGACAGTTTTGCCCACTCTCGGAGCTGAGGATGCAGCTAGCTTACTCAAATGTCACCACTGATCTTTCTACTTTCCAACTTTCCAAATTTTGCTCATATCATCTCTTCTCCTGTCTCTTTTTCTTTAAGTCCTTCCATATCATTTCAGTTGAGTTTGGGGAAAGAGTAAGGTAACTGTTTGTGCTCACTTTGTCATCTTTAACAAAAACCAATTTTATAGCATATTATTAAAAACTTGAGTGTTATAGCTACTGCAGTTATAAATTAAACTTAAGTTATACACCATAACTCAGTGCACACTTCAGTTGCTCAGGTCCAACTCTTTGTGACTCCATGAACTGTAGCACCACCAGGCTTCCCTGTCCATCACCAACTCCCAGAGCTTGCTCACAGAGCACAACAGTACATCAAAACCCCAAAATGGAAAACTAAAGTGGTCAAAAACAAAATTCCCTGGTACATTAACAATATAATTTTTCAGTTTAGTCATAATTAAGATCAATCATTTCACTTCAACCAAATGGGTCACACTCATAAATACTGCTTTAAACAAAACTATGATACATCTGTAACATCTTACAGAAAAACCCAAACGAACTTTTTGGCTAACCCAATATAATTCCTTGTGGTTTTGATTTTTTAATACATTTCTCTCAGACCCTTTTAAGATACAGACACTAAGCTTTACGATTATACATTTTCCTACCTTTTCCTAAGAAAGAACTCATGCCTACTCTCAGTTTTCTACTTTCTCAATAGAGAAAGCACGGGCAATATATTCTATAAAAGTAAGGCATATATTTGAAACAAGCCAATACATCTTACTGAGACCAAAATGGGAAAAACAACACAATATCAGTAATGAAGATGTTGCATTACCTTTGTTATATCCAATAAAACATTTACAAACCAAAAAGCTCCAAACAGATCTTTCATCAAAGAGAAAAGAAAGCAGTATTCTCAAGTTGTCTCTAACTCATAATACAAATTCATTATTTCTTACTATCACTCTAAAATCTAAGTCTCTAAAAATGTATATAAAAAAAATCTACCCTGGGGCTTCCCTGCTTGTCCAGTGGTTAAGAATCCACCTTGCAATGCAGGGGCCACCGGTTCAATCCCTGGTCCAGAAAGATTCCACATGCTGTGAAGCAACTAAGCCCACGTGGCACAACTACTGAGCACATGGGTCACAACTACTGAAGCCCGTCACCCTAGCGCCTGTGCTCTGCAACAAGAGAAGTCACCTCAACGATAAGCCTGCACACCACAGTGAAGAGTAGCGACCCCAACTGGCCACGGCTAGAGAAAGCCCATGCACAGCAGTGAAGACCTAATGCAGCTGAAAATTTTAAAAAATCCACCCTGAATTTATGTAGAAAACCCCTAAGGAATAAATAAAGGTGGGTCTTTAGAATAATGGCCCTTCTATTTATTTTTGACCTTTATTTATTCTGATGGTATGGAAAACAGATACATGAGTAAAGATAAACAGGATATTATTTCAGTATTTAAAATACTAATGAAATGCATTTAAATACTATTTAAATATTAATGAAGTACTGGCATGACATTTTAAAGTAGAGGATGAACTACTGTATTTCTTTTCTACTTTAAGTCAAAAGAGTTATAAAGGATCTTAATAAATGAATTGACAAAAGACATCATTCTCAAACTCGAGACTAGAATGATCTTCCTAAGTTTTCATATAGTTTTTAAGATTATTTTATGATTTTAACTAAGGCAAATTAACATCACAGAAATGATGCACCCAGATAAATATATAATGCTACTATGACCAATTTCAAATAAAATATATAGATCAACGTAAATCCACTTGTCTACTGCATAAAAAGGTTGACTCAAAACCACTTGCCATTTCTGCGGGAAGGCTTCTGCACTGCCACTGGTGGGCAAGACGGGGCAGGTGCTACATCTGAAGAAGCAGTAGAGCCTGTATGGTGAGCCTTTACCTTGTCAGCCCAACTGACCCCTGTGGGAGCCAGACGCGGAGCAGCCACTGTGCCAGATGAACCCCTATGGAGAAAATGACTGAATTTAATAAATCAAATATATGTTAAAATTTTAAATATATACTTAATATATTTAAATTTTAAATGAATTATATGTGTGAATGTATATCTACACATACAGGATAACATATATCATAGCAACTTAAGGCAAATATATTCATAAATATCCTGGACTAATACTTCATTAGTCCAGCATAACATACAGTATGGGAACAAACATAATATAAAAGCTGTCACTAGTTCAGTTTAAAAGAAAATCTCAGTGAAATGGAGAATCTTAAAAAATATGCACATATACCTGCACATATACCCTTAACTTTTTATTTTCATTTAAAACCCTTATCTATTAATAATATAAATGTCCATTAATTTGACCATATATCAACACAGGCACTATTAAAACAGGGTTTTTAACATGTATTATTTCTTACATGAACCTCAAGTATGATACCTCATTGACAATGTCCAATTTGGGGTTTTTTGAAATGGAGTGATAATTTAGTGACACCTATTAAATAAGAACACAATTCTTCTCAACTTTAATAATCTCTCCAAAGAAGGCAATGGCAACCTACTCCAGTACTCTTGCCTGGAAAATCCCATGGGAGGAGCTTTGTAGGCTGCAGTCCATGGAGTCACTAAGAGTCGGACATGACTGAGTGACTTCACTTTCACTTTTCACTTTCATGCACTGGAGAAGGAAATGGCAACCCACTCCAGTGTTCCTGCCTGGAGAATCCCAGAGATGGGGGAGCCTGGTGGGCTGCCGTCTGTGGGGTCGCACAGAGTCAGGCACGACTGAAGTGACTTAGCAAGCTTTTATAGTTGTCCTATCCACTTTTCATTTGACAGCAAAACTTTAACAGTTCACTTTATCAAAGCTTCCCAAAAACTCATCCTAGTTTTCACAGAAACAATGACTCATTTTACACTCATATTTTAGTGGTTTACTTAATATTTAAGTTATGAGTCAAAATACAGACAACTTAAATAAACAAGTTTGGTAACTAACTGCAGAGTCTAAAGCATTTAACTCAACCAGTAAGAAGAGAAATGAGTATATATACTAAAGTCAGCCTATAAGCCACAGTTTTTCAGCACACTAAATTTATTATCATTTTATGATGATAATAAAGGGTGTCAATTAATTCAATGATACAACACATGAAGATCAATATGAGAACTTTATTATTTATGCATTAAAGAATTTCAGTGTTAAAATAAACCATGCACCATGTAAGACTCTGCATTACAGACCAACGGAATGCATTACAGGGGAATTTCTCTTTAAATGGTGCTTGAATATACAAACATTCGCTTTTATTTGCTTATATATCTTTCCTCAACTCCACTAAAGTTCAATTATTATAAGGCTCTGTTAGGTAGGTAAAATAGGGAAAAGGAGTCCAAAATGGCAGTGGCTAAAAGACAAGGAAGAGAAAAGCCCACAAAAATAAAACAAAGGAAGGTCCGAGGACCGGAGTGAGGACCTCAGGTAAAACAAACAACACTCCTGGCTGGCCCAATTTACATAGGACAGACCCAGAGAGAAAAAAACATATAAAAAGAGGAGCCAAAGCTAGCTCGCTCGCTCTCTCTCCCGCGCGCTGGGGCATTCTTCTCGTCTTTGGATTTACGTGCCCTCACGCCTAGAAGATGGATTTTCCTGCTATCTTCTAAATTAAATAGAGCTGTAACACTGAACTGTAACACTGATTTGTCTAAGAGCTAAAACATGGTCTGTTCGAGACCTGAGAGCTATAACATGGTCTATCGAAGACCCAAGAGCTGTGAGACGCCGAGGGGGCTTTAATGTCCGTCACTCCAAATCTTTGTTGTGACAAGACAAAAACCCGAGGAACATACACTCACGTGACAGCACCAAAGTCCATCAACCTTCACCTAGGGCAATACTATCTAATAATCTCATTTAAAGCAAAAAACTGATTCTACTGAGTAACACTTAGTGAGCTCTTACTAAGGGCTGAGTACAATGCTAGGTGCTTGGGATACAGAAAATATGACAAACATCTTGCCTTAAAGAAGGTCATAGTGTAAACACAAAAAATAAACATTAAAAACTTTAACACACTGAAAATCTAATAATAATATACATATATGCAAGGCTCAGCAGTAACAGGAGATGAAACTGACTGTGGACATGGAGACAGGAACAATGAGAAGCCACGAAGAAAGGGTAAGTTTTAACCGAACAAAGATAACTGACCAAGCAAACTACTTACTGACCCTCACACTACAAATGTTAAGGCTCACTCTAAAGAACTAGAGTCCAAACAGATATTTATCTTTAAAAGTGAATTTTGCTATGGAAATTTAAGGAAAACAACAGTGATAACTTCCACGAACAACATCATAGCTGCCAGAGGTATCAACAGAATTTTGGGTAAACAGGGGCTAACTTAAAAGGCAACCATGGAGAATGAGAAGTCCTTGGGGGGCTTTGAAAAGCTCTAACACATTCCTGGAAATCAAGAAGACCACACACATGTGCTGGGTTGTGTGCAAACTCAGGAAAGGTCTGAAACAGCTCTAATCTTTCACCTCTGACTGCCCTTGAGGCTCTGAGGAAGCAGGAATTGAGAGCAAAGTTAGAATTGTAAACTCCAGAGCACTGAAGACATGCTGATCACACGTAAAACTAGAAAAGAGCTAGGTGATTTATTGGTTTGAGGCATTTAAGGAAATTTCTGTCAAAGCATTAGCTGGCAACTAAGATAACTAAGTAGAGACTTCAGTGACTGTAATAACAAAAAACATAGACTTCAGAAGACTAGTTCAAGAAAGTCACTAAACAAACAAATAGTAGCAAAACCACCACCACTAAACAGTGACAACAAATCCTGAAAAGTGTAGCTATCTGATCTCCAGAGCTATCACACTATACTATTTAAAATATCCAATTTTTAACAAAAGCCATAAAACAACGCAAAGAAACAGGAAAGTATAGCCTACTCACAGACACACAAAAGAAAAGCAACCAAAATAAGTCCTGAAGGAAGCTTGAATGTTAGACTTACTAGACAAAGACTTTAAATGAGCTATTATAAATATGTTCAAAGAATATTCAAGAACAAAACACACCCACGTCTAAAAATAAAGTATGAGAAAAATGTTTCACCAAATACAGGATATCAATAAAAATTAAATCAAATATGAAAAATAATCACAGAGACTTAGATTCTGTGTTCCCAGTTCATAGGGCTCAGGTTTGATCCCTGGTCAAGGAAGTAGACTCCAAACGCCACAACTAAAGACCCCACATGCCACAATGAAGACTGAAGATCCCATGTGCTGCAACTAAGACCTGTCACAGTCAAATAAATAAACAAATAAATACTTTAAAAGAATTACATAGGTGTTCTGGAGTTGAAAAGTACAATAATGAAAATGAAAAATTCACCAGAGGGGCTCAACAGCAGAATTAAGCTTGCAAAATAAAGAATTAGCAAATTTAAAAAGAGGTAAATTGAGACTATCTAATCAAGGCTATGGTTTTTCCAGTGGTCATGTATGGATGTGAGAGTTGGACTGTGAAGAAAGCTGAGCGCCAAAGAACTGATGCTTTTGAACTGTGGTGTTGGAGAAGACTCTTGAGAGTCCCTTGCACTGCAAGGAGATCCAACCAGTCCATTCTAAAGGAGATCAGCCCTGGGATTTCTTTGGAAGGAATGATGCTAAAGCTGAAACTCCAGTACTTTGGCCACCTCATGCGAAGAGTTGACTCATTGGAAAAGACTCTGATGCTGGGAGGGACTGGGGGCAGGAGGGGACAACGGAGGATGAGATGGCTGGATGGCATCACCAACTTGATGGACGTTGAGTTTGAGTGAAGTCCAGGAGTTGGTGATGGACAGGGAGGCCTGGCATGCTGCAATTCATGGGGTCGCAAAGAGTCGGACATGACTGAGCGACTGAACTGAACCCAAAAATCAGAAAGAAAAATGAATGCAGAAATTTGAACAGAGTCTCAAAGACTGTGGAACACCATCATGAGTAACACAATCTCAGTATGAGTGGAATTTCCAGAGGAGAGGAGAGAGAAAAAGGGACAGAAAGGGTATCTGTAGAAATAATGGACAAAAACTTACTAAATTTGATGAAAAACACTTATCTACAAATCTAAAAGAGCTCTACAAACTCCACACCTAAATACATCATAATCAAACTATTGACAATGAAAGACAAAGAGAGAATCTTGAGAGCACCAAGAGAGAGAACTGAGGTATCTTATGAAAGAATAACACCTTATTTCTCATCAGAAGCCATGGAAGCCAGAAGGCAGTGAGAGGACATAGTCAAAGTGCTAAAACAGAAACACTCTCAATCAAGAATTCTATGTACAGCAAAACTATCCTTCAAAAAATTGAAAGATAAATTAAGATATTCTCAGATAAACAAAACCTGATAAAAACTGCTACCAGCAGACCTGCCTAATAAGATATATTAAAGACAGCTCCAGTTAAATGACAGGCCACCAGACAGTAACCTGAATCCACATGAAGAGATAAAGAGAACCACCAAAAGTAAATAACTACGTAGGTAAATACAAAAGACAGCACAACCTCATTTCTTCTTATAACTCTTCTGTTATGTGATATAAAAGACAACTTCATAAAATAGTAATTATACAACTGTTGATAAGATTATAATGTATAAAGATATATTACTGTCCATATGACACATAACACAGTTTATGATATATTTAGGTCATCTGTTGTGAAATTGACAATTCATGCTACTAATCATTTAGCATGACATATGTTTCTGAGTTTTAACTTTGGGATCCTATGTTTGAACATAAAATACTTCCTAAAAGTTAAAACTTTACTCTCCTGGATTTTAACTTTTTATTCAAACATAAACAAAAACATATACAACGATATATTTATAGTGAAATGCAAGTTTTATAATACAAGTATATTGTCCACAAAAAATTTATTTACTATAATGTAAGCCTTAGTAGCCTTTTTTGAGTTCATCTCACCCAAAATTTAAGCTTCTTCGAGCATTTGATGTTACATTGATTCTATCTGTTGATGGACTTGGAATCACATGACGTCCTGGGGACATCTTCTTTACTTCCCATGCCAACGAAGTTGGTCTGCCAATTCAAGACACACAAAAGATTAAAAGAGAAAAGAGGTGGCGGCAATGGTGGTGGTGGTAGGGTAGTCTAATCTTTTCTCTTTGTTGTTAAGTGCATGAAAACATAAGCAGATCACAATTTTTCCTTGGTACACTGTCTATCAGAAAGTTCTTTACCATATTACCAGTAAATAATTCCAGATGATGCATGGTCCAGGATTTTCCATCCACTACAGCAGGTTATGGGGTTACAAAGACACAATATAAACTACTTATATTTTAAAAGCTTCCATACACCCAGCTAAAAACACATTAAAAAGGCAATGGTACTAATTTTGGCTACTGTATCCAGTATTGTTGGAGAGCTAAGAGTGTAGAGCAGAGATCAAGACAGAAACTGCTGAGGGTTAAACTGAAGAATACACATTCATCCTCTACCTTACCCACAAGAGCAACATCATAAACATTTCACTGTTCTTTGCTAGAAAAGCTAACTATTCCTCCTTCTTCACTGGTCCCACACCAATCAGTTGATAGGATGCATAATCTCTACTTGAAAAAAATTTCCCCAAGCAATATCTTCTCTATCCTACGCCCTCAATCAGACCTCCATAACTCTCCAAATGTCCTAGCCTCTTACTCTTTATTCAATCTAGTGACTGTGATTTTTTTTCTCTCATTAAAAAATGATACTAATTACTAGAAAACAAGAAAATTCATATAGATGTTTATCCAAATAAAATCTAAAGCTTTTGAAAATTTATTGCCAAATCATATGGGAAATAAATTTTGATGCATGAGATGATGAATGAAAGATGGATAATGCCACCCACAGGAAATTAAAGGTTGCTTCTTATATCTGTGAGCTGCCTCAGGAGGCAAAGAAGAGAAATGCTGGGAAGTTCTTAAGGTAAAAAAAGTTGCCTCAGGGATTTCTCTGGTGGTTCAGTTGTTAAGGATCCGATTTACAATGCAGAGGACATGGGTTCTATCCCTTATCAGGGAACTAAGATCTCACATGTCTTGGAGCAACTAAGCCCCTGTACAACTAGAGAGCTCCTCTGTCACAACTACTGAAGTTCACATGCTCTGGGGCCCACACCTTGCAACTGGAGAGTCTATGTGCCACAATGAAAGATCCTGCATGCTGCAACTTAAGATCCAATGCAGCCAAATAAATAAAATGTATTTTTTTAAAGTGTTGCCTCAGGTGTATTTTTGAACCATGATGCCCGGATAGGCATAGCTGTTAAGCTTGGAGTTGGCCTCAGAATCTTTCTCAATCTTCAACATAGCCACTGCTAGCCTGGAGTTTGCAAGCAAGAAAAAAAAAACTAGTTAGCTTCTATAATGCATTGACAGTTAC
This sequence comes from Bubalus kerabau, assembly GCF_029407905.1. Lineage (NCBI taxonomy): Eukaryota > Metazoa > Chordata > Mammalia > Artiodactyla > Bovidae > Bubalus > Bubalus kerabau. Next base: position 32,538,612 of record NC_073642.1, read on the forward strand.
ATTACAGACCCTTTTTGGATACAAGGAACAGAAACTTCATAAAGCTAAATAAAAAAGAAAATAAAGATTTATTGCAAGGATATAAACTTACAAGGATAAGGACATCCTCAAGGTGGCTCATGAGGATTAGGTCTGGAAGAGGCAGGCTTTAAAGCAACACTCTCAAACTCTGAAAGACCAAATGATTCCCCTCATTTTTGCCCTCTCTGTACATCTATTCTGTTTTCTTTGAACCTGATTTCCTCTGCTTATCTTTGCAAGGGCAATACAGTCACCAATTCCAAATCAGCATGATGATCTGGTTCAACCCCACTAAAGAATGTATCCCCCACTCCCATCCAATCTAATAACCTATTATCAAGGGGTAAAGGTGAAACTGCTTATTGCAAAGACAACTAGTTTCCCTGAATTTGGTTTCCTGGGAACCAAGACTTCCTGGATTTTTCCCTTGGGATTCCTTCACTCACCTGGTTTTCCCCTGGGGTTGACAGACTAGGACGATGCCTTCTCAACAGGACAGCTCCACTCACTGAGACTGAACCAAGGTTAAATCCAAGGAAAAGAATCGGCCTAGGCCTGTTTTCTCTGGGTAAAAGGGCATCCCTGTAGCTTCATGTGAATTGACCCACTTCACAAAAGCTCAGGCTTTACTTATAAGTCTAAACTAAATAGCAAATTGTTCTTTTGCTTGTGCACATAACCAAAACAATACTAAATACAGTTGGATTATCCGTCTCTGGAATATGTCTTGACTCTCCCTACTGCCTTTCCTCGAGCCTGAGTAGCCAGCATCTAATCTATAAACTATACTGCTGAATCTCAACCTTCCCACACTAGTCAGAAACATCTTTAAAAAAAAAAAACAACAAGTCTGATATGTAATTTCCTTACTTAAAAACCTTTATGGCCCAAAATAAACACTAAAGTGTTTATCACGTCTACAAAGTCCTACATAATCTGGTCTCCGCCTACCTCTCTAGGTTCAGCTCATGCTACTCTTTGCCTGTTCTATTCACTCCAACCCTGCCAAACTCTGAACTCCTGGACTATTCTGTGCTCTTTTGCACCTCCAGGATATCCTATACTGTCACCTCTACCTGGGATTACATTTTTCTTTTCTCCTTGTCAAGCTAACTGCTTCTTGGTATTTCTGCCTCACTGAAATATAAGCTCCTTGGGGAAATCCTCCTGGGCTTAACAAACTGGTTGATGGTACCTTTTATTATACTCCCAAAGTATAGTATGTTTCTTTGGGGTGACTCTGTACACGGATAAGTATTTAACCTCAGTGTTTCCTGTCAATGCCCTGCACACTTCATGAGGGCAGGACTGCGTCTGTTTTTCTTCACCACAATAGTCCCGGAGACCGATTCCAAATGAAGGTGTGCTGAGTGCAGCGCACAGTGCAGCTCTGTGTGTGCTGATTCCAAATGAAGGTTTCTAAGATAGCTCTGATCTTTCATTACTCCCCTAGTCTCATCAATTTCCCTCACTGCCTACTACCTTAAGAAGAAATACTACACTTTTCCCTACTTTACTGTCACTTCATATGCACCCTGAACTTCTATAGCTGTCCTTATTCCCTTCATCTGAAAGGCCAACTTTATTAAAATCCATCACATTTTTTAAACACTTCTACAATCTCCTCAAAATCTTTCCTGATCTATTCCCCAAAGGAGATATGACTCTGTCCTCTGGACACCTATAATATTGACAATTTTTTCATAGTAATCAGTTCTATTTTATCCCACCCTTAGACTACAAATCCATGAAAGTAGTAAGTGTATCTTACTCAGCAGTTACATTTCTGTACAAGATAACAAGTGCCTTGCACTAGTAGGTACCCAATAAAATACTTGTTACTGAACTTGAGAAATGCAGCTCCCAACTTTTAGATTTAGACAAGTTTCCAGTTAAGCTGAGGTCAAGTTCATTGTCAATTTTAATAAATGCTTTAGAATCTGCCAGCTGATATAAATATAAAGACCAGAATTCATTACCTGCTTTGAGCATCTGTCTTCTCTAGCTTTTCCTGAAGTTGAATCCAGTCAATTAATGCTTTGAAATCTCTTACATAGTTATCCAGCATCATCAGCACCTCCTAATTCAAAACAAACAAACATTAGATTCCATTCTGAAACTAAAGAGCTTCAAGAAAAAAAATTTTAGAGTAAAGGACTTAGGAATTAATAATTTTTACATTAATAATCCTCACTGAGGATGCAGCAAAACCTACTGATATCTGGGAGTAGGGGGTTATTTTCATTCTGTTTGGTAAGAAATTAGTGAAGCTCACAGTCTAAAGACCAAGAGATGGTATTGATATTCCTTCTCAAGACTTTCTCAACTGAATACTTTTTAATCTTTTTATTGCTATATTTAATAAACAGAAAAGTACATGAAACATAAATGTACTGATAAATTATTTCAAAGTAAGGACTCATGCAACCACCATCCAAGACAAAAAATTTAACACTATCAGTCTCTAATAAAAGTTCCCTGATGTCCCCCTTCTAATCACTGTTCCAAAGTAACCACTGCTTTGACTTCTAATAGTTTTATTTTCAAATTCATAAAATGAACTCATAGACTATGTATTATTTTGTGATTTCTGTCATACATTTGTTTATCAGATTCATCCATATTGCAGAACATACCTGCCATTCACTTACTGTCATATTCCAAGGTCACTACTGAACAGTATTCTATTAACATTTATTTACCCAATTTACAGTTTATCAAAATTTATTGGTTGGTATTTATTTTAATATTTATTTACCTAATATTTACACAATCTAATGTTGATGCATATTGAAGTAATTTCCAAATTTGGGATATTACAAGTTATATGCTATTACTCATGTACATGTTCACTGCACATATGTATTATTTCTGTTGAGTGTATGATCAAGAGTGTAACTGCTGAGTCACAGAGTAGGCCTATGTTCCACTTGCATATATAGTAACAAACTGTTTTCCAAAGTGGTTGCCACACCCAGCAGCAACCCTCATCTATACCTGGAATTGTCCATTTTGGGTCTTCTTTTTGTGTTTTTAACCTGAGCCATTCTGGCTGATGACGCTGCAATGGTTTCATTTTGGTTTTAGTATGTGTTTCGCTGATTATTAATGATTGTCAGCACTTTTTCATATGCTTATTGGCCAACTTCTTTTTGTAAAGTGCTTATTCAAGACTCATCCCGTTTTTCTAGTGTCTTTCTCTTTCTGATGTGCAGAAGAACTTCTTTTGGATATGTGCCTATTGTTGATTCTATGTACAGCACATATAAGCTTGCCTTTTCACTCTCCTAATGGAATGGAATCTTTTGATGAACAGAAATTCCAAATTTTAAGGTGGTCTAATTTATGACTGTTTTATCTAAAGACTGATATTATTTGTGTTATTTTTACGTATTCTTTTCCTATCACAAGGTCAGGAAGATTTCTCCAAAATTATCTTTTAAAGCATGGGTCTGTGTCTAGAATATCTCTTCTGTTACATTGGTCTATTCTTATACAAGCAGTAAATTATCATGCATTGTTACAGCTCTAAAATAAATCTCAAAATTCAGTAAATTCTCCAACTTTATCTTTGACCTCAAAGTTGTCTAGGCAAATTCCAGCCCTTTTTGCATTTCCATACAAATTTTAGAATCAGCTTGTCAACTTCTCAAGGGTAAAAAAAAAATAGAATTTTAATTGCATTTGCACTGATTCTATACAGGAACTGAAAGGAAAACTGATATTCTTATAACATTGTTTTTCTAGTCTTTACAGACCTATAGCTCTATATATTTATCTTACTCAGTGTGTCTCATAATGTATTATATTTTTCTGTGTATTACATATCTTTTGTTAGACTCAACCCTAAGAATAAATGGTAGTTGCTTTAAATTTTTTTCAGTTAATGTTGATTTTCCTGGATCTCCTAAGTGTGTTTATTGTGTGTGTATACATATACATATATATGTGATCTGTAAATAATGACACACTTATTTTTCTCCATTAAGTCTCATATCTTTTATGTCTTATTCTCTTATTCCTGTGCTGGCACAAGGCTGAAAAGAAATAAAGATAGTGGCCGATTTGTCTCATTCACAATTTCAGAAGGAAAGCTCTCAACATCTCAGCATTAAGCTTGATGTTTACTCTAGAATTTTTGGAAGATTCCTTATATCACTAAGGATGCTCCTTTTTATTCTCAGTTTACTAGTTTTATCATGAATGGGTGCTGAATTTCACAAAGTATTTTTCAAAAATCACTGACATGATCATATGATTTTTCATCTTCACTCATCTAATCTGGTAAATAACATTAATTTCATATTCAAATGTTAAAGGAACACTGCAGGACTGCAAAGAACCTGACTTGATTGTGATGTACTGTCCAATTTTCAAATCACTAGATTCAATACATCGTTATCCGGTTTAGGACTTAAGCATCTGTACTTCAGTGTGGCCTACATTTTCCTTTCTCGTAACGGTTTTGGTTATCAAAGTCATGCTGAAAGGAATTCTCTATTTTTCTATGTTGTAGAAGAATTTGCATAATACAGGCTTTTTTCCCTCAATTTGTTATTGAGATATAATTCACAGACTATAAAATTCACCATTTTAAATTATGCAATTCAGAGCTGTGTACCATATATACACAGAATTATGCAACTGATTCCAAAACATTTTAATCATCCCCCAAAAGAAACCTTTAGCAGTCATTCCCCATTTTCCCTTCTCCCCAGCGTTTGGAAACCACTGATCAACCTTCTGTATCTATGGACTGGCCTGTTCTAGACATTTCATATAAACAGAATCATATCATATGTGGTCTTTCAAGGCGGCTTCTTTTAGCATAATGTTTTCATGAGAAATGCTGGGCTGGATGAAGCAAAAGCTGGAAGACTGCCAGGAGAAATAACAATAACCTCAGATATGCAGATGACACCACCCTTATGGCAGAAAGTGAAGAAGAACTAAAGAGCCTCTTGATGAAATGAAAGAGGAAAGTGAAAAAGTTGGCTTAAAGCTCAACATTCAGAAAACGAAGATCCTGGCATCCGGTCCCATCACTTTATGGCAAATAGATGGGGAAACAGTGGAAACAGTGGCTAACTTTAATTTTGGGGGCTCCAAAATCACTTCAGATGGTGATTGCAGCCATGAAATTAAAAGATGCTTACTCCTTGGAAGGAAAGTTATGTCCAACCTAGACAGCATATTAAAAAGCAGAGACATTATTTTACCCACAAAGATCCGTCTCATCAAGGTTATGGTTTTTCCAGTAGTCATGTATGGATGTGAGAGTTGGACTATAAAGAAAGCTGAGCACAGAAGAATTGATGCTTTTGAACTGTGGTGTTGGAGAAGACTCTTGAGAGTCCCTTGGACTGCAAGGAGATCCAACCAGTCCATCCTAAAGGAGATCAGTCCTGAGTGTTCATTGGAAGGACTGATGTTGAAGCTGAAACTCCAATACTTTGGCCACCTGATGCGAAGGGCTGACTCATTTGAAATGACCCTGATGCTGGGAAAGACTGAAGGCAGGAAGAGAAGGGGACGACAGAGGATCAGATGGTTGGATGGCATCACCAACTCAGTGGAGATGAGTTTGAGGCTCTGGGAGTTGGTGATGGACAGGGAGGCCTGGTGTGCTGTGGTCCATGGGGTCATGAAGAGTTGGACACAACTAAGCAACTGAACTGAACTGAATGTTTTCAAGGCTCATCTACCTGGTAGCATGCATCTGTACTCCATTCCTTTCTATAACTAAATAACTGTGTAAACACAACTTCTTTTATTCACTTTCAGTTGATGGATATTTAGGCTGTTCTCACTTTTTTCCTATTATGAATGCTGCTAGCTGTGAACATTCATGTACAAGGTTTTATGTGAACACATGTTTCTAATTCTCTTGGGTGTATAAGTGGAAGTGGATTTCCTGGGCCATATGGTAACTCTAACATTTAACATTAACTACCAAAATTTTTTTCACCAGTAGCTGTACCATTTTACATTGCCACTAGCAATATGAGAGGGCTGCATCTCCTTCAATCCTTACCAACATTTGCTATTTTCTGACTTCTTGACTCTAGTCAACCTAATGACAGTAAAGCGATACTGTTGTTTTTATTTGATTTTCCATAAAAATGTTGAGCACATATTCATGTGTTTATGGACATTTGTATATCATCTATGCAAGAGTGTCTGTTCAAATTCTTTGCCCATTTTTTAACTGGGCTATTTGTCTTTTTTATTTTGGACTGCAGGAATTTTTCATATATTTTGTATATTAAACTTATCAGACATATTGTTTGAAAATATTTTCTCTCATTCTGTGAGCTGTCTTTTTACTTGTGAGTGTCCTAATAACACATGTAAGTTTTAAATTTAGATAAAGTTCAATTTACATATTTATTTGGTTACTTGTGCTCTGGGTATAGTATTTGAGAAAGTACTGCCTACTCCAAAGTTACAAAGATTTACATCTATGTTTTCTTCAAAGTTTTCAAAGTGACTTCACTTTCATTTTTCACTTTCATGCATTGGGGAAGGAAATGGCAACCCACTCCAGTGTTCTTGCCTGGAGAATCCCAGGGACGGGGGAGCCTGGTGGGCTGCCGTCTATGGGGTCGCACAGAGTCGGACAGGACTGAAGCGACTCAGCAGCAGCAGCACCAGCATGTCCACTGAATCAATGATGCCATCCAACCATCTCATCCTCTGTCACCCCCTTCTCCTCCTCCCCTAAATTTTTCCCAATATCAGGGTCCTTTCCAATGAGTCAGCTCTTTGCATCAGCTAGTCAAAGTATTGAAACTTAAATTTAAGCATCAGTCCTTCCAGTGAATATTCGGAATTGATTTCCTTTAGGACTGACTAGTTTCATCTCCTTGCTGAACAAGGGACTCTCAAGAGTCTTCTCCAGCACTACAGCTTTGAAAGCATCAATTCTTCAGTGCTCAGCCTTCTTGAGGGTTCAACTCTCACATCTGTACATGACTACTGGAAAAACCATAGCTCTGACTAGATGGACCTTTCTTGGCAAAGTGATGTCTCTGCTTTTCAATATGCTATCTAGGTTTGTCATAGCTTTTCTTCCAAAAAGCAATTGTCTTTTAATTTTGTGCCTGCAGTCACCAACCGCAGTGATTTTGGAGCCCAAGAAAACAAAGTCTCTCACTGTTTCCATGTATCCCCCACCCATTTACCATGAAGTGATGGGACTGGATGCCATGATCTTCATTTTTTGAATGTTTGTTTTAACCCAGCTTTTCACTCTACTCTTTCACCTTCATCACAAAAAAAAAAAAACAAAAAACAAACAAACAAAAAAAAAAAAACGCTTTAGTTGCTTTTCATTTTCTGCCATTAGGGTCATCTGCATAATATCTGAGGTTATTGATATTTCTCCCTTCAATCTTGATTCCAGCTTGTGAGCCATCTAGCCTGGCATTTCATGTGATGTATTCTGCATATAAGTTAAATAATCAGGGTGGCTTAAGAGAAGAAAAATTATCTAATCCAAGGTCCTACTGAGAATCACACATGTATTTAACTGTCCTGTTTTCTTCATTCTATTACTGCTCTTCCTCAGTTGTTCATGACCTCATATTTTTAAAGAATACAGGCAGTTATTTTGTAATATGTCAATCAATTTAAGGTCAAATTAAATGAATTATCAGGAATACCACATTAGTGATGCTGTGGTCTTCTCAGTGCCTAATATAAAGAGGCACCCACTATGTATATGTCCTATTACTAATGATAATAAATTTGATAATTTGATAAGTGGTATCTAACAACTCCCTGCTTAAACTTCCTATTTTTCTCTGTACTTAAAAGCTACCTTTTAGGGAGATATTCTATAACTATAAATATCATGTTCTTCAACAAATTTCACTAATTTAAGATCCACTGGTGATTCTTGCCTGGATAAATTATTATAATAATTTCTAAATAATGGTTTTCTAATTTCATCATTCCTTCTACATTTATTACTTAGCATTCTATTATAGAAAAGGTGCTTTCCCTTCTCCCTTATTTGACTATTTATTAATTTACTTATTCATAATAGTATGGATTCATCAATTTCTATATTCTTCAATGATCCATTACTATCATTGTTTATTTTAATACTCGAATTCCCCCAGATTTGGCAAATGGGAAGTTGCTGATGCTGGCTCTTACGTATTTCTGACATGTTACAATTGCGTCAGATTATTTCCTACTTTCTGTCACAAAAAGATTTTTCAGGCTCATCCTGTATTTTCCCTGGCCCTGCCCTGGAATCAGCCATTTCTCTAAGCAGTTCTGGTTCTTTTCATTGGAGAATGATATATTGACCTAAGTGATATAAATACCTAAAGATCAGGTATTTAACGTGCTCACTGATACTGGTGCGTCAGAGCTTCAGGGCGCTCCCAGTTGTTGTTGTTCAGTTGCTATCTCGTGGAGTTTGCTCAGACTCATGCCCACTGAGGCGGTGACCCATCCAGCCATCTCATCCTCTGTCGCCCCCTTCTCCTCCTGCCCTCAATCTTTCCTAGCATCAGGGTCTTTTCCAATTAGTTGGCTCTTTGATTCAAGTGGCCAAAGTATTGAAACTTCAGCTTAAACATCAGTCCTTCCAATGAATATTTAGGGTTGATTTCCTTTAGGATTGACTGGTTTCATCTCCCTGCTGTCCAAGGGACACTCACAAGTCTTCTTTTCAAACCACAGTTTGAAAGCATCAATTCTTCTGTGCTCAGACTTCTTTATGGTCCAGCTCTCACATCCATACATGACTATGGGAAAAACCATAGCTTTGAGGAGATGGATCTTAGTCAGCAAACTGATGTCTCTGCTTTTTAATACACTGTCTAGGTTTTGTCATAGCTTTTCTTCCAAGGAGCAAGTGTCTTTTAATTTCATGCCTGCAGTCACTGTCCACAGTGATTTTGGAGCCCAAGAATATAAAATCCGTCACTGTTTCTACTTTTTCCCATCTATTTGCCATGAAGTGATGGGAATGGATGGCCATGATCTTTGTTTTTTGAATGTTGAGTTTTAAACCAGTTTTTCACTCTCCTCTTTCACCCTCATCAAGACACTCTTTAGTTATCTTCGCTTTCTGCCATTAAAGTGGTATCAACTGCATATCTAAGACTATTGATATTTCTCCCCACACTCTTGATTCCAGCTTGTGAGTCACCCAGCCTAGCATTTCGCATGATGTACTCTGCATATAAGTAAATAATCAGGGTAACAATATACAGCTTTAATGTACTCCTTTCCTAATTTTGAACCACTCCCATTCTAACTGTTGCTTCTTGTTCTGCATACAGGTTTCTCAGGAGGCAGGGAAGGTGGTCTCATATTCCCATCTCTTTAAGAATTTTCCATTTTGTTGTGATCCACACATTCAAAGGCTTTAGTGTAGTCAATGAAGCAAAAGCAGACAGTAGAAAAACAAATACACACATACACATGCACGCATGCGCACACATACACATGAACACATCTACACCTACTTCTGTACCTAGCTGTGTATAGGTATTTTAAAAAGAAATTTAAGCTCATACCAATGCTTCCAAATTCAATCACCTATTTGTTGTTGTTGTTCAGTTGCTAAGCAGCGTCTGACTCTGTGACACCGTGAACTGCAGCACACCAGGTTTCCCTGTTCTTCATTATCTTCCTAAGTTTGCTCAAATTCATGTCCATTGAGTCAGTGATGCTATCTAACCATCTCATCCTCTGTCTTCCCCTTCTCCTCTTGCCGTCAATCTTTCCCAGCATCAGGGTCTTTTCCAGTGAGTCAGCTCTTCACATCAATCACCTATAGTTCATTCTAAACTTCTCCCTTTCCATATTGGTAAATCCTTTCTCTGAAAGTGAGAAATTTTATTCCCTTTATATTCAATATCTTATTTTCTTAATATTTCTTATGTGACCAACCCACATCTGCCAGCTACTTCTAATCCATATTTTTTTTCATGAGGTGGGAGAACAAGAGAATAGAGAAGGATCTCTTGTCTTTTTAATGTTCTATAGGACCTGCAGTCAGTTACCTTTTTCATATCTGATAGCAATGTTAGTAGTAATATTATCTTTTTCATCACTGATACTAGTTTCCACACTTTCTAATTTCTTTTCTTGATTAACCACAGCAGCAGCTCCTGACTTTGATGATAATGTCTGATGTATGACAGTTCTATTTTATTAATTTCTGCTCTTTATCATTTTCTTCCTTCTGATGTCTCTGGGTTTAGTTTACTTTTTCCCCTAACTTCTTAAGCTGGATATTTTGATCATTGGCTTTCAGCCTTTATTTCATTCCAGAAATTATATGCATTTTAGGCAATGGCAAGCCACTCCAGTACTCTTGCCTAGAAAATCCCATGGATGGAGGAGCCTGGTGGGCTACAGTCCATGAGGTCGCCACAAATCAGTCGCGACTGAGGGACTTCACTTTCACTTTTCACTTTCATGCAATGGAGAAGGAAATGGCAACCCACTCCAGTGTTCTTGCCTGGAGAATCCCAGGGACGGCAGAGCCTGGTGGGCTGCTGTCTATGGGGTCGCACAGAGTCGGACACGACTGAAGCGACTTAGCAGCAGAGGCAACAGCACTATAGAGTTTCCTTCAGATATGACTTTGGCTCCATCTCACATATATTATTTTTGTTATTCAGTTCAAAATATTTCCTAATTTTTACTATAATTTGTCCTCTGGCCAATAAATTACTCAGATTATTATTGCTGAGACTCCCCCCTAAAGATTTCTATCTTTTCCTGGATCATGCTCCTATTATTCTTCTGCTTAAGAATTCTTCACTCTCCCTAAGCTGTCTGTAGATTTATTATTTATCACCTAGCTCTTCCAATTATCCTCAGAGATACGAAAAGTCCCTCTACCCAAACATTTTTACCAGTGTATGATAAAAGAAATACAGGGTATTTGATAAAGAAATACAGGGTATGCTCATTCATTTATTTACAAATGAAATAAGTCCACCATAGACAAAAGAATTCAAAAAATATATAAATCTGCATTGTTCAATATGGTAATCACTTGCCACACGTGGTTATCAAGTACATGAAAGGTAGCTGCTCTGAACTTAGACTCTGACCAAAAAGAAAGAATGTAAAATATCTTAATAATAATGATCATAGTAAAAATAATAATATTCATACTCATTACATGTTGAAATAATTTTTGATGTATTGGGTCAAATTTAAAATATTATGTAAGTTATTTTCATATGTTTCTTTTTGCCTTTTTAATGTAACAAGTAGGAAATTTAGAAGTACATATGTGGCTCATGTTATATTTCTATTGAGCAGCATGGACAGGTTACAGTAATGTGGCAAATCTAAAAAGATGAGATATTTTTAAATGATAAGTTTCTGATTCTACCCTTTGATCCAGTAACTAACTGTGCAAGTAAAATATCAGGCAGAAGAGGTTGGTCTTAACAACACATGACACATATAAAAAAGACTGTAATTTCACTTGACACTAAGCTTAAGTTGAGTAAATAGTTTGCTGAGCCAGAGGAAAAACTGAATATGGCCTCACACTTCAATAATACAATTATAATAGCAACTATGAAAAGGCTGGGGGTCTGATCAGCATAAGGTAAAATGAGACCACTTCCTCTGTGGGTTTTCTGTCTATGTGAAACATTTTTTTTACTGCTAACCTGAATTTCCACTCTCTTTCTAGTTTGGGGAATTGGGTTTTTGCACAGACATAAAAGGAGAAGATCTTCCTGCTCTCTACTACTTGACAGTTAAGCACAGTAATATGATTGGAACTTAACCAATCAGACTCACTTGCCTGGGACTCTGAATCTCAAGCAAGCAAGGCAAAGATAAAGAGGAAATGGTGGTATTTAAAAAAACAGCAATACATCCTAGCCAGATGTTTCTCTGCAGAACCTCCCTGGTTTCTGCCTATTTTCTAACCCTGATTCATGGGTTTTAGTATCAAATCTGTGACCTGTCCTCTCAAAGAATTAATTTTTCTATTTAATCAGCTAGAGTCTAATTCTGTTGCTAGCTACTTGCTAGCCAGTAAGCCATGGTAAGCACAATTTAAGGAGGATAGATAGATAAAGTAGAACACAATAAACCAAGTGTGATAATAAGGAAGTTTTTAACATCACATCATAGTAGGAACTACAGTAAGAACTGGATGACTAGGCTTAAAGACTAATGGGATGTTATGATAAACATCTTCACATAAGAGAGGTTGTCATAAAAGGGATTATATTTTTCCACATAAATACAAGTTATAGAACAAAGAATGCTCAGTGAAAATGACAGATTTTCACCTGCCAGAGCTGTCTCAAAAAGAGAATTAGTTACCAGAGGGAATACGGTCAAGGGTAACCGTGTAATGGGTAGGTGGATTAGACAACTTTACTCACAGTTCTAAGATTCTATGATTTACTCACCAAAATAAAATTTGTTAGAAATCCACTATGTGTCAAAACACTGAATCAATGAAATTCAAACCAGAAGAGAGAGGTATTCAGTGATTTGAAACATCAGTAGCATGCTAGCAAATGCTGCTCTTTAGCCTGAGTGAATTAAACAGAAGATTATTCCCTCAGATGTCCAATGTAACATTTATCAGTGGTACTTTATGACAGAAATTAATTATAATTTACAATCCCTCTTAAAGCAAATTTCTACCCTCTCCAGTCTTGTTTAGAAATTTTTATTCTGAAGAATGGGCTGAATAAGTAAAACTATTAGTGACAAAAGATGTTACATAATGAGTAAATTTCAGAGGATTATCTAATGAATGAAGAAGTCACACAGGCTCTAGTCAGTTACATAATTTCCAAGATAACGTGAGTTTGGTGATCTGGTTGTGACAGCACAGAACCCGAGCCCCACTGCACGGACTCCTGGCCCACTGCTCTTTCTGCTCAGTCATACCTCCAAGATGTTCTCTACCAGCAGCAAGAAAAATAAAAAGAAGAAACGATAGGAATGAAGAAAGTTACTAGCAAATCCATTATCAAGGGCATGCTTCCCTCCAGTGTTCTTCATCAACATTTTTTACATTTACTACTAAACTGAAGCTTTCTGAAATCAAATTTAAAAAATAATAACGGTTAGTCTTTTAAATAATCTTTAATTCTGCTAACATATATGTGAAATCATCAGTTTAAAAAGAAATATATTTGGAAAAGTAAATGTTTAAAATTTTACCAGCATTTCTAAGGCAAATGATACAAAGCTGAATATATCAAAGGCCATTATAATTATGCACGATGTAAAACCAGTTTTAATAATATGGGTTACCTGCATTCTGTTTATCAAATACAACATTTGCACAGACACTAAGCCTCCAATAACAAAATACATTTCAAACTGATGGGATTTCACAGGAATCACTTCTAATTCAGTTTATCTGCACTCTAATTTTCCTCTTTAGAAAATCCAAAATCACACTACTGTGACACTAGATTCTACTCATCTCGCAGAGACTTGTTTCTTAGCACTGACTAGTTTTACGTGAGAGTAGCAATGAAAATTTTACACAAGAAAGATTTAAAAGCAGAAGCCACTAAGATCCACTCCACGTCTGACAAAAGGGAATTGATGTCAAGTTTAGCTATGTGCGGACATTGCTTAATTGGCCATAGTTGCCATGTTTCGTCTTAAATGCTAAGACAAAGAACTTTAAAGTGTATTCACTTTACCAGTATCATAGTATTCTCATCTTACTGTAAAGACATGCCAGTCTCACTTTACTATAAAAGGCAACTTTCCAATTCTCCCAGAAGATGACTATCAGAAAATGACAGCCAGCTATAAAGACGGTTATTTGTTTTAAAAATATATTACTTTTCCATAACAAAGTACTGGACTCATGGTTTAGTATCAGTGGGCCTCAAAGACCTCAAAAACACTTTTCACTTACAAATTTTTTTTTTAAAACATACAGGTACACTTTGGAAACCAGACCCAAGACTAATAATAAATATATGCCAAGTTATTCATAAATGAAATATAGTACCAACCTCACTTTAGTCATAAAAATTATATTCTACTTTAAAAGACTCTCCTGACATAGAAGTACTGTTTATTTTCTTTCTAAGGTAATCTTATTGCCAAATCACTCGTAATGAAAGTTTTCTGTGATCAGGAAAAGGAAAATTTTAAAAATTTAGTTGACTTCCTTTTCTCAACTCTACTAATACAATTCAAATTCTTTAATTAAATTCATTAACTTAAGTGACCTACTTTAGGGCACAGAAAGATTTAATTCTCAATAATTTCCTTTAAAAGTTGTCTACTGATTTCCCTTTTCACTGAAAGAAAAGAAGAAGAAACCCTCTAAAAGGCAAGAATATAAGCAGCTATACTTCTGATACAAGTTGGCACAGAGAAAGTGCATTTGGTGGCTTAAACAACCTATTTTAAGGAATGTTTAGCTCACCGTTATCAGAAATGATCAGAGTGGTACCATGCAGCTGTAACCTGAGTCATGTTTTACGAACAAGGGAATACAAACAAGACAAGCAGCTGGAGCAGCCTCCCAGTCACTGATGCACATCTTTCTCCTTGCAGCTATGAAGGCTATTTTGTTAAGCAGGATGAACAGAACAAAAGTGGCTCTGAAAGTAATGTTATAGGCATTCAGATAACTACATATAGATGTACAGCTAAAATTACCAATTAGTTTACCAATTGGCTGCAACGGATTCGATCGGTTTGTAACTAATTCTAGTTACTGGCGCACAGCAGGATGGTTGGCGCCATCCCTCTGTCCTCCTGACACACAATACTAGGTGCACAGACCCTTGGGCCCAGACATCAATACAGCCCTCCAACTCAGCTGCAGGAATGAGCACAGTTGTGCCCTCTGTGATGATGAAAGAAGTGGAAATAACCATCACATGAGAAGTCAGTGATGAAGGGACTCTTACAAAAAGAAAATGCTTTACAAAAAGTGAAACAAGTTTTAAAAAGCATTTTTTTTAAACTGCTAATCTAATGTTTAAAAAAGAAATCATCTGAAAGCAAAATGGCAAATAAATCACTTTCAAAAACTGTCTAATAATATTATTGACCCAGTCATCTTCATTCCTTTATCATTCACCTCTTTCAAATATCTCCCCTTAATTCTCAATATAAGCAAGCTGGAAAAAGAATACATACATAATATATTCAACAAATAAAAGCCTACCAAATGAAAATCTGCTAATGAAAAGCATTCTCCTATAATTTAATCCTTACCAGGATCTTTTTGGATAAACAAAATTTGCAGCTGCCTGGGTAGTGATACAAATATGTTGCTTCAGTGGCTAACTAATTTTTAATCGCAACTCATTTGGAAGTTGCTGGACTAGATGTTCTTATGCTATTTCCCATTATGAAAACCGAGAGGCCTATTGTGACTAAGTGTAAGTAGACAAAAATGCTCAAAACGATTATTATAATGCTCAAAATCAACATTGCTGTTGCTGTTCAGTCGTGTCTGACTCTTTGCCACCCCATAGACTGCAACACACCAGGCTTCCGTGTCCTTCACTATCTCCCTGAGATTGCTAAACTCATGTCCGAGTTGATGACATCATCCAACCATCTCGTCCTCTGTTGTCCCCTTCTCCTCCTGCCTTCAACTTTTCCCAGCATCAGGGTCTTTTCCAGTGAGCTGGCTCTTCACATCAGGTGGCCAAAGTATTGGAGTTTCAGCATCAGCATCAGTCCTTGCAATGAATATTCACGGTTGATTTCCTTTAGGATTGACTGGTTTGTTCGTGCAGTCCAAGGGAGTCTCAAGAGTATTCTCCAACACCACAATTCAAAAGCATCAATTCTTCGGCATCCAGCTTTTCTTATGGTCCAACTCTTACATCCATACATGACTAATAGAAAAACCATAGCTTTGACTATACGAACCTTTGTTGACAAAGTCATGTTTCTCCTTTTTAATATGCTGTCTAGGATTGTCATAGCTTTTCTTCCAAGGAGCAAGCATGTTTTAATTTCATAGCTGCAGTCAGCATCTGCAGTGATTTTGGAGCCCCAAAAAATAAAGTCTGTCACTGTTTCCATTTTTTCCCCATCTATTTGCCATGAATTGCCAACATCCGCTGGATCATGGAAAAAGCAAGAGTGTTCCAGAAAAACATCTATTTCTGCTTTATTGACTATGCCAAAGCCTTTGACTGTGTGGATCACAATAAACTGTGGAAAATTCTGAAAGAGATGGGAATACCAGACCACCTGACCTGCGTCTTGAGAAATTTGTATGCAGGTCAGGAAGCAACAGTTAGAACTGGACATGGAACAACAGACTGGTTCCAAATAGGAAAAGGAGTACGTCAAGGCTGTATATTGTCACCCTGTTTATTTAACATATATGTAGAGTACATCATGAGAAATGCTGGACTGGAAGAAACACAGCTGGAATCAAGATTGCCAGGAGAAATATCAATCACCTCAGATATGCAGATGACACCTCCCTTATGGAAGAAAGTGAAGAGGAACTAAAAAGCCTCTTGATGAAAGTGAAAGTGGAGAGTGAAAAAGTTGGCTTAAAACTCAACATTCAGAAAACGAAGATCATGGCATCTGGTCCCATCACTTCATGGGAAATAGATGGGGAAACAGTGGAAACAGTGTCAGACTTTATTTTTCTGGGCTCCAAAATCACTGCAGATGGTGACTGCAGCCATGAAATTAAAAGATGCTTACTCCTTGGAAGGAAAGTTATGACCAACCTAGATAGCATATTCAAAAACAGAGACATTACTTTGCCAACAAAGGTCCGTCTAGTCAAGGCTATGGTTTTTCCAGTGGTCATGTATGGATGTGAGAGTTGGACTGTGAAGAAGGCTGAGCGCCCAAGAATTGATGCTTTTGAACTGTGGTGTTGGAGAAGACTCTTGAGAGTCCCTTGGACTGCAAGGAGATCCAACCAGTCCATTCTGAAGGAGATCAGCCCTGGGATTTCTTTGGAAGGAATGATGCTAAGGCTGAAACTCCAGTACTTTGGCCACCTCATGTGAAGAGTTGACTCATTGGAAAAGACTCTGATGCTGGGAGGGATTGGGGGCAAGAGGAGAAGGGGACGACAGAGGATGAGATATCTGGATGGCATCACTGACTCGATGGACGTGAGTCTGAATGAACTCCGGGAGTTGGTGATGGACAGGGAGGCCTGGCGTGCTGCGATTCATGGGGTCGCAAAGAGTCGGACACGACTGAGCGACTGATCTGATCTGATCTGATGGGACTGGATGTCATGACCTTTGTTTTCTGAATGTTGAGTTTTAAACCAGATTTTCACTCTCCTCTTTCACCTTCATTAAGTGGCTCTTTAGTTCCTCTTTGTTTTCTGCCATTAGGGTGGTGTCATCTGGATATCTGAGTTTATGGTGGTTTCTCCCAGCAATCTTGAGTCCAGCTTGAGCTTCATTCAGCCCAGCATTTCACATGATGTACTCTGCATAGAAGTTAAATAAGCAGGGTAACAATATACAGCCTTGATGTACTCCTTTCCCAACTTTGAACCAGTCTGTTGTTCCATGTCTGGTTCTAACTGTTGCTTCTTGACCTCCGTACAGGTTTCTCAGAAGGCAGGTAAGGTGGTCTGGTATTCCTATCTCTTTACGAATTTTCCACAGTTTGTTGTGATCCACACAATCAAAGGCTTTAGCATAGTCAATGAAGCAGAAGTAGATGTTTTTCTGGAATTTCCTTGCTTCTTCTATGATCCAGCATATGTTGGCAATTTGATCTCTGGTTCCTCTGCCTTTTCTAAATCCAGCTTGTACATCTGGAAGTTCTCACTTCATGTACTGTTAAAACCTTGCTTGAAGGATTTTGAGCATTCCCTTGCTAATTGACTATGCTCCAATATAAAATAAAAAGTTTAAAATTAAATTAAATTTAAAAAATACAACACATATAATTAATAATAAGACAGTAAAATGTGTAAAGCAAAAAATCCCAGAAATTCAAAGAGATATTGAAGAAATTACAATAGTAGTGGGAGACTAAAATATTTCAGTGCCTGAGAGATCAAGGACATTAAAAAAACAAGCTAATAATTTAGAGTATGTAAATAATAGCTTTAAAAATATAAACATTAATTTTTATCTATAGAGAATCCACTTTACCTACTCCTGTCTTGTCCAAAGGATATTTGCAAATACTTAACTTCTTTACTTTCTCCACATCTATCAGGCTTCTGTGATAACCACTTCCTTCCCCATGAAACTTCAGTTCCATGGTCCACTACTCCAACTATTCTCTTAACTTCTTCAATCCTTTACTTAATGATATTCCACTGAATCTGCCTAAAAAATTCCAACTCATGACTAATTCATCTACCCACCATCTTTGGGCATTTTTAGCAAGTGACTGAATGCTAGTAAGTATTCCGTCAGGGTAGAAGGGAATCACATAACTGTGTAGACGTATCTTTACCGCAACAACTTATGTAGTCTCATTGCTTCACACAGACATTTAACATCAATTTACTATTTATCTATACAGTATTTATCTATTACTGTGTTCCAGTTCCAGTTTGAAGAACTGATGACAGAGTGGTAAACGAGACAGTGTGGTTTCTGTCTTCTGGGAGCTTAATGTCTAGTAAGGGAGACAGAAGGAGAAGGCAATGGCACCCCACTCCAGTACTCTTGCCTGGAAAATCCCATGGATGGAGGAGCCTGGTAGGCTGCAGTCCATGGGGTCGCAAAGAGTCGGACATGACTACAACTTCCCTTTCACTTTTCACTTTCATGCATTGGAGAAGGAAATGGCAACCCACTCCAGTGTTCTTGCCTGGAGAATCCCAGGGACAGGGGAGCCTGGTGGGCGGCCGTCTACAGGGTCGCACAGAGTTGGACACAACTTTAGTGACTTAACAGTAGCAGCAAGGAAGACAGATATAAAAACAACAAAATAAACAATTATGTAGTTTCAACTGTGATAAAATGTTTCTAGGGAAAGTATGCTATGACAGTACAGTCATGCCATATGTGCCCAAGCAGAACCCATGGATATCCAGGGCTGAATGTATTACATCATTTTATAAAAGGGGCTTGAGCATCCGTGGATATTGGTATCCACATGGCAAGAGTAGGAGAGGTGTCTTGGAACCCATCCCATGCAGATATGAGGGTGAACTCTATATCAGCAGGGAACCTGATTTAGTCTGAAACATGATAAGCTCCCCTGAGAAAGTGACCTTAAATTGAAACCTATACTAGAAATGGGAGTTATGTAAAAGGGATGGGGAGGTGAAGAGGTGCTGGGCAAGAAGAGCAAGGATGAGTGTCTTGGCAAAAAAAATCAGAATGTGGAAAGGTCTGAAGACTTGTGGGTACCTGGCATGTTTGAGTAATCGAAAGAAGGCTGGTTTAAATGAGGCAGAAGGGAGGAGAGAAAAGTGGTGTGAAATGAGGTTTACACAAATCAACTCACTCAAGATTTGAAGGTCAGGCTGGAGATTTTAATGCACAGAGCATTGGGAAACTTCTGAGGAGCTAGAATCAAAGAAATCAGAGCTCACATTTGTTTTTTTTAAGAATCAGTTTGCCTATCATATAGAGAATGGATTGGAAGGATGCAGGGAGTCCTGCTAAAAGATTTCAGTTGTGATCCAGGGATTTCACTAAGATAATGGCAGCTTGGACTAGAATGGTAGCAGTAGAGAATAAGAGAAGTGGACAGGTTGGAAAGATTTAGGAGGTAATACTCAAAGAGTATTAAAAAACAGAGACATTACTTTGCCAACAAAGGTCTGTCTAGTCAAAGCCATGGCTTTTCCAGTTCGGATGTGAGAGTTGGACTATAAAGAAAACTGAGCACCGAAGAATTGATACTTTTGAACTGTGGTGGTGGAGAAGACTCTTGAGAGTCCCTTAGACAGCAAGGAGATAAAACCAGTCCATCCTAAAGGAAATCAGTCCTGAATATTCATTGGAAGGACTGATGCTGAAGCTGAAACTCCAATATTTTGGCCACCTGATGCAAAGAACTGACTCACTGGAAAAGACCCTGATTCTGGGAAAGGTTGAAGACAGGAGGAGAATGGGACAACAGAGGATGAAATGGTTGGATGGCATCACCAACTCAATGGACATGAGTTTGAGTAAGCTCCAGGAGTTGGTGATGGGACAGGGAAGCCTGGTGTGCTGCAGTCCATTGTGTCGTCAAGAGTCAGACACGACTTAGTGATTGAACTGAATTGAACTCAAAGAGGTCCATTCATTGGACAGTGGCTGGTGTGGGGTGAGGGGAGGAAGATGGAGGGACTACCTGCCAATTCAGGGAAGAAAAATATATCTCCAGGTTTAGGGTAGAGGGAGTCATCATGAACTTGTTTCTATATACATCAGTTTGACATGCTTATGAAATATCCAAGTGGAGATGCGAACAAGGCTATTTGGATATACAAGGTCTGAAAATCAGAACAAAAGTATAGGCTAGAGATATAAATTTAAGAATCATCAGGAAATCAACAATAAATTAAGCCATGGCATGGAGAAAATGCAGAGGGAGAAACTAATAGTGAGAAAAGAAGATGGTTTAAGACGAGCCTTAATGAATTCCCAAAAGCTAAAGGTCAGGTGGAAAAGGAAAAGCCAACAAAGGAAGCAGAGGCAGCAACCAACAAAGAAGGAAGAAAGCTAGCAGTGGTGGTTCTATAAAAGCCAAAGGGGAGAGTGCTGAAAGCGGGGCGTGGCCAACAGAGTGAAATGCTACTCGGAGATCAAGGGAGGGGCTGAAAAACACCCACTGAGCAACACTGAGTGACTTTAATAAGAGCTTAACAGGAGCTCTGATAGGCATGTGACACCAGGTTGGAGTAGACAAATGAGTTCCTAAGAGAAAAGGGAATGGAGGCCGCAAAAAGGCAGCTGTCTTCTAAGAAACTTGGCTAAGAAGGAGAGGAGGAAAATGGGGTCTGGGACAGTGGATGAAAGGATAAGTAAAACAGAGATAGGGTTTGGGGGTTTCTTCTTGTTGTTTTTATTGTTGTAGATAAGAATGGAAGAGAAATAAGTGAGTAGTGTGCTGATGGGAGAAGACTCTAATAAGAAAAACTGAACATACAGAAAAGAGAAGAATTTCCAGTCTCAACTGTGACCTTCAGGTTGCTGGGCAACCCTGTGGCTTCCAAAAGTCTGCCCTTCATTCTCCATCACAGTTATTTCAGATCTTTCCACCATCTTCCAACTTCCAACCTCACACCTCCTACTTCTTGAAAACATAAAAGGGCAAAGAACCCCTCAAATGGAATTTCAAATTCTTATCACAAGTTTCCACCTTGATCCCATCTGTTCTTGTCCCTCTTGAATGCCAAGCTTGCTCTCAACTGCAGGCATTCTTAACCTATGTACCACTCCTTCTTCTTCCATGGCCTTGGGGACGTTCCTATTCTCCTATATTCTTCCTGCTTCTATAATGATTCTTCTCTGTCCTGGATCTACATTCCCCTGTCTCCATCTGTAACTTCTCCTTTCATCTAACTATAACATTTATTTTCTTTTTATTGTATGTTATACTTTTCTAAGCATTTTCTCACATTTCATTTTGATCCTGACTTAACTTGTTGAAATGAGAAGTCTCAACTATTGAGATATAAACATAGAATACGTTTATCTTTTTCCACATATAACTAGCTACTCAGCTGAATCCTAAACCTGCTGAGTATGCTCAGTGAAATCCACAATTTTTCAGTCACATTCAATTATCCAAGTTTGATTTTTAAATCCTATCTTCAGACAATCTGCCTATTGTTGTCTGACAACCTAGCACAAGTGAGAATTAGATGGCCTTTAGCAGATGCCTGTGGGGGGGAAGAACATGGCTTATTTTCACGGAGTCGTTCCTCTCTTCCTCCTCTGTACCCTTTAACACTATCCTACATTCACAAACTTATGTCCCTGCCATAAGTGGCAGTTGTGGGAACAGAGCAATATTCCAGTTATAGAGCTTACCAGGTATTAGTGATGGATCTTCAATAGTCATCAGCCAGTCCTTCTCCAGGGACTAAGATGATGCCGACTAACGACAGAATCAAGTGTTGCCAGGCAGAGATGCGTCCCTAATCTTTCTCTGGATCAATGTGAAGTGAGTAGTCCCTACTGATCTCTGCAGTACATGGTAATTTCTGCACAGGGAGCATTCATGATTCTCTAGGCTGTGGTCAGCTTCACCCTGGCTCCCTCTGCCCAAAGCAAGGTCTGCCTCAACTCTATCAGACTTTGGTATATTCTACTGATACCTCACCAAGTGTCCTCATAGAAGTCCCTATTACTCCAACATCTTCACCAATGGCTAAAATCTTTCCCTCATAGAAATCATGAGATGCACTGGGGGTCCTCTTTACTCGATCAGTGACAAGTCCCATCCTAACTCCTTCCAAAGAAAGCTTACTACCCTGAAGTCCCCCTAGGCCCAGCTGGCATGAGCTACTCCAGCAAGCTTGTTATGCTATGAAATCTCTAAGGGAGATGCAGGTACCAGTCTCTATATTCCACAGGGTCCCCAGTATCCCAGAGCCACACATCCAGTTCCCCACAGGTTGGAAAGGAAAACAAGGAGTGGAGACTACACCCCAACAATATGATTTTCCTTAAAAATATTTTAAAACATAAAGAAGTTTTACATGCTGATAGTAACAATATTAATTGTGACAACCAAAGCATACACTTGGATGATTTCAATCACTGTTCATTCTGAAACCTGTTTCTGTTGAGTCATATTTTTAAGTCAGTCTAAAACATATTTTGGCTGCTTCTAACTTTACAGGAAACATAGCTATTGTTTCAACATATAATTTTGCTTTGACTCTTCATGTATTTCAAAGGTTAAATAATGAATTCCAGGATTTTTAACCATGTTCACTGTAGAAACAGAAGCTGCCTCTGTAATCTTTCTATGAAGAGGTATCATCCTGATTTTTCTCAAAATAATTTTATTTAGTATAAATACAGCATATAGTCTGTATCTACTAAAAGGCCAGGCTTCCCAGTGCATTTTCAGAGACAGATTATGCTACGTGTCTGTTTAACATCCTATTACAAACACAAGGTTATCTAAAATTAGAAAACACACCTTACAACGACATCCCAATCCCACCCAGAGTTGTTTACGGTTAGCCATCAATCTCACTTTCCCCTCACCAAAGTTGATGAGGAGAGTGATGAGGAGAGTGATCTCAGTAGAAAAGGGGCAATGTCCAATTAAAGACAGTAAACATGAAACCAAAGAATGTGAAAATCTCACTAATGCCACCTACAGTACCAATGGAGAATGCAGCCAAGAGAGATTTTTAATAAATTGTGTGTGTGTGTGTGTGTGTATGTGTGTGCACGTACCTATCTTTTAATTTCTTGCCTAGGACTATATATCAAGACAATTTTCTACCAAATCTTGCACAGAATATAAAAGTACACAATTAGGTAATGCAAACAACAACAAGGATAATCTTAAAAAATCAAAACAAAGAAAAACCTGATGCATTCACAGAAGCCGACAGTAGCATAGTGGCTGCAAATGACAGGGGAGATAGGGAGATGCTGGTAAAGGGTACAGACTTTCAGTTTTAAGGTCAGTAAGTTCTGAGGATGTAGTGTATAGCATGGAGATTACAGTTAATACTGAAGGACTGTATACAGAGGTAAATAATCAAGTTAGATAGAGCAAAAACTGGCGAATCTGACGTCAAATGGATTACAAAAACTTAAAGCAAACCTTACCTTACATTCCACCACACTCTGATCTGATTCACAAGTCACATAGATTTCATCTACTGCCCGGCGAAGATTGTCAAAAAGAAATGCCCAGTATCGAGCTCTTAGATCAACTTTCCGAGGGTGTCTTGTTTTAGTGGGACTTTTATCAAAGTGTTTATCTCCAGCTGCAGATGATGTCATTTTACAGTCTACTGTAGTGTTCTGATGAAATAAAACATGAAAAAAAATTTTTTTTGATGCCTCCAGGAACTAGATTTTTGTATAAATCACATTTTTCAACATAAATACTTAAAAACATGATGTCTTTCTTTTCACCTTACATCATACTGAATTCACCAAAACAAAGCTTCTCATTTTAAATAAAATCAGCAGGTCTGTAATATCAATTACCTGTCTCACTGAAAATTAGGATGATTTTAATGATGAATAGACGCTTGGTCGAAAAGGAGCACTAAAAGGGCTCCTGGTTTACCAAAATACATGTATGGCACATTTAAATACATTAACAAATAACAGATACCCATTTCATCATTGTGAAATTGCTGGCATATATTCCTTTCATTTAGAAATGACATATTCTCTACTTATATTCGGTTACTTAAACTTTATCTTAAACCATTTTTCCACTAAAAGTAAAAATCAATATATAAACACGAAACAATTTACTAGAAAAGAATACTGATGAAGAAAACCAAGCATCAGCTGCAGAGCAGATTCACCAAATAAAGTAACTACAGCATTCATACGACCCAGTCTTTCCTCGGTTGCACAGGCAGATTTTGGAAATACAAGATTATATTCTATACTTTTATAGACTACCAAAGAATCATTCCACCACAAACATGAGTGTGTAGTTTATAGGAAGACTTGAACCTTCTCACTAGAAGTACAAACTAGTTGCTTTTCTCCCTGTGGCTACTTAAACTGAGAAGTAAATAAATACTTTGCAGTTAGAACAGCAAACACTCCCAAGTTTCTTTGGGTTGTCCTGTATGTGTGTAAGCCATTCCTATTAGCTTGTTTGTTTTCCCTTCTTCATATAAGAGTCCCAGAGTGAAGAACACCCAAAATAGAAGCTAATAGGCTTCAGTTTTGTTTTACACTTTGGCCTTCAAAGTAACAGTGATTTCTATACTTGAAAACTCTTTTCTAGCCAGCCTTTGGCTTATACAGAATCTTCATTACCAAAAGGCAAGCAAACAAAACATTTACACACACAAAGACACACACACTTAAGAGGCTGAGATGGAGCTGCTCATCCTCCTTCCACAGTCCCTCATCCAGATGAAGGCTGTCAGACCCAGCAAATAAAAATTAGTAAATATTTTATCTGACAGTCCTAATCCAGGCCCAAATTCTCAACACTCAAGCAATAAAATTTAAAGTAATCATCAACAACCCACAAAACCTTTGCCTTAACGGCTCTCCAAGTACTTTCCAACTCTAGTAGTAATGATTTAATTATGATCGCAAATATCCCCTTATACAAATTTTAAAGTATGTATTATTAATTGTACTTTACAGCTTAGGAAACTGAGATTTAGAGGCTGGTTTGTCCAAGATCACAGAGCCACAGGAGACCATCTTCCAGTTAGAGCTCTGCAATTACACCACTGACTTCCCGTTACACTGCACCCCAACGCCCTGTGCTAACAGCCCTTTACCAGATATTCCAGACCACCTCATTTCTCTCCCTATATTCCACACAAACTTAAAATTCACTTGAATTTTCCTGAATTATACCTCCATCAAAAACTTTTTCTAGAATAATCAGCGAAGCACTAGTAGCTTCCTGTGAATTCAGACACTAATCTTAGTATGAAATTCTCAAAAATACTCTAACTCATCTTCACCCATTTATGTATTTACCCTATCATGTATCCATATGTATATTATTCAAATACTTTAACCAACCTTTCTTAAAATGCATAATAGGCAAAACTGCTTTCTAGTCTCTATGTGAGACTTCTATTAAGAAAGACTCTAGAAAGGAATAAATTACATCTAGGTAATCCCATCTGAAGGGCAATGTACTATGCAAATCTGACATTTAAGTTTGACAAAAATAGCAATACTTTATATTTGCATATTTATTTTATTTTATGAAGGGCTTTTTTAAATTGCAGGATAATTGCTTTATGCTTTCCCTGGTGACTCAGTGGTAAAGAATCAGCCTACCAAGCAGGAGATGCAGGTTCGATCCCTGGGTTGGGAATATCCCCTGGAGAAGGAAATGGCAACCTGCTCCAGTGCTTCTGCCTGAGAAATCCCATGAACAGTGAAGCCTGGAGGGCTACAGTCCACGGGGTCGTAAAGCAACTTAGCAACTAAACAACAATTGCTTTACAGTGCTGTGTTGGTTTCTGCTTATAACAATGTGAATCAGCTGTAAGTATACACATATGCCCTTCCTGTTGAGGCTCCCTCCTGCTCCCCATCCCACCACTCTGGGACATCACAGAGCATCGAGCTGAGCTCCCTGTGCTATGCAGCTGCCTCCTGCTAGCCAGCTATTTCACCACCGTAGTATACTATGTCAGTGCTACTCTCTGAATTTGTCCCACCCTCTTGAAAACATATCATTTAATATTCAAAACAAAGTATTACTATAAAGACAGGACAAGTATTATTATCCCGATTCTGTACATGACTAAACTAAAGCTTAGTAAGATTCAATCCGTCGACCCAGTCAAAAGGCTGAATGACAGAACTGGGACCAGACCCTAGACTTCCAACTTCTGCTTCACTGTTCACAGAACATTTCACAAGGCACCTAGCCCACAGTAAGTACACATATAATGTTAGGTATGATTAGAGGGGGAAAGATAAAGAGGAAAAGAAATATGCTCAAAGAAAAATGTGAATAAAATACTGGCAAAACTGCCAAACTTGTGGAGAAAGGTAGAAGAGACATGTCAAATTGTCTGATAAGTCTGTATAAAGTTTCAAAATATAGGGTTCTCTACCAACCATTGACAAAAATAATAGCAGTGATAATAAAAATCGCAGCAGCACTTAACATTCACGGCACGCTTGCTATGTGCCAGGCACTGTGTTAAGTGCTTTCCATATAGCTATATTTCATTTAGTCTTTGAAGTAATTATTACCATAGTTACTAGTTTTTATTTACTTATTTTTTGGCTGTGCTGGGTCTTCATTGCTGCATGGGCTTTTCTCTAGTTGTGGCAAGTAGAGGTTACTCTCTAGTTGTGGTGTGCAGGCTTCTCACTGTGGTGGCTTCTCTTGCTGCAGAACATGGGCCCTAGGCACAAGAGCTTCAGCAGCTGCAGCATATGAGCTCAGTAGTTGTGGCTCCCAGGTTCTGGGTACAGGCTTAATAGTTGTGGCACACAGGCTTAGTTGCCCCAAGACATGTGGGATCTTTCCAGACCAGGGATTGAACCCATGTCTCCTGCTTTGGCAGGCAGATTCTTTACCACTGAGCCACCAGGGAAGCCCATCATAGTTACTACTATTAGCTCAATTTTTTACAGGAGAAAACTTAGGTGTAGCTAAATTAAATGATAAACCCAAAGTCTCACACTAAGAGACAAAGCCAAGATTCAAAATTAGGTAACTATTTCATTGCCAACATCTGCTGGATCATCAAAAAAGCAAGAGAGTTCCAGAAAAACATCTACTTCTGCTTTATTGACTACACCAAACCCTTTGTCTGTGTGGATCACAACAAACTGTGGAAAATTCTGAAAGAGATGGGAATACCAGACCACCTGACCTGAGAAATCTGTATGCAGGTCAAGAAGCAAGAGTTAGAACCAGACATGGAACAACAGACTGGTTCCAAATCAGGAAAGGAGTATGTCAAAGATGTGTATTGTCACCCTGCTTATTTAACTTACATGCAGAGTACATCATGAGAAATGCTGGGCTGGATGAAGCACAAGCTGGAATCAAGATTGCCAGGAGAAATATCAATAATCTCAGATAAGCAGCTGACACCGCCCTTATGGCAGAAAGCTATAAGAACTAAAGAGCCTCTCGATTAAAGTGAAAGAGGACAGTGAAAAAGTTGCCTTAAAACTCAACATTCAGAAAACTAAGATCACGGCATCTGGTCCCATCACTTCATGGCAAACAGATGGGGAAACAATGGAAACACTGAGAGACTTTATTTCTTTGGGCTCCAAAATCACTGCAGACAGTGACTGCAGCCATGAAATTAAAAGATGCTTACTCCTTGGAAGAAAAGCTATGACAATCCTAGGCAGCATATTAAAAAGCAGAGACATTACTTTGCCAACAAAGATCTGTCTAGTCAAAGCTATGGTTTTCCCAGTAGTCATGTATGGATGTGAGAGCTGGACTCTAAAGAAGCTGAGCGCTGAAGAATTGATGCTTCTGAACTGTGGTGTTGGAGAAGACTCTTGAGAGAGTCCCTT
Source organism: Bubalus kerabau (assembly GCF_029407905.1). Classification (NCBI taxonomy): domain Eukaryota; kingdom Metazoa; phylum Chordata; class Mammalia; order Artiodactyla; family Bovidae; genus Bubalus; species Bubalus kerabau. The sequence goes on from NC_073642.1 coordinate 32,566,739, forward strand.
GGACTGCAAGGAGATCCAACCAGTCAATCCTAAAGGAAATCAGTCCTGAATATTCTCTGGAAGGACTGATGCTGAAGCTGCAACTCCAATACTTTGGCCACCTGATGCAAAGAACCGACTCATTTGAAAAGACCCTGATGCTGGGAAAGATTGAAGGTAGGATGATAAGGGGATGACAGAGGATGAGATGGTTGGATGGCATCACCAGTGTGATGGACTTGAGTTTGCGTAGGCTCCGGGAGTTGGTGATGGACAGGACAGGACAGGGAGGACTGGCATGCTGTAGTCCATGAGGCCGCAAAGATTTGGACATGACTGAGTGACTGAACTGATCTCATTCCTATGGCTCACTGTGCCTGTTTCCAAGATATGCAACAGAATACAAAGCGATCTAAATTTCTGGAAAAAGCTAAACACAACTGAACTTCATGTTTTAAATAAAATTCAAAATAACAAATGCTATATACTAATTTAATCGATCATTTTTGAGAGAAAACAAGGAAGAAAGAAAAAGAGAGGGAAAGGGGAAGGAGAAAACAGATTTCTCACTTCCCTCTCTTAGAACTCTTGTCAGCTCCCCCTGATAATCTGACAAAGCCTATAGACCTAAACATCTGGCAACAACTGATCTTTTTACCGTCTCCATATTTAGTCTTTTCCAAAACATCTTAAGGTTGGAATCATATAGTATGTAACCTTTTCAAATTGGCTTCTTTTACTTAATAATATACAACTAATTTCCTCTACATCTTTTCATGGCCTGATAGATCATTTCTTCCTAGAGCTGAATAATATTCCATTATCTAGATGTACCACGGTTTATTTCCCCATTCATCTACTGAACAACATCTTAGTTGCTTCCAAGTTTTGCCAATTATAAAGAAGGCAGCTATAAACCCATGTTCATGTTTTGGTGTAGACATAAGTTTTCAACTCATCTTCATCTATACCAAGGGCATGACTGTTGAATCACAAGGTAAGAGTATATTTACTTTTGTAAGAAACTGCCAACCTGTATTCCCAAGTGGCTGAATTCTCACTCTGAATTCCCACCAGTATTGAATGAGAGTTTCTGTGGCTCTTCATCCTCACCATCAATTGGAGTTATCAGAGTTCCCAATTTTGGTCATTCTAATAGGTGTGTGATGGTAGCTCATTGCTTTAATTTGCATTTCCCTGACAGCATATGATGTGGCATACCTTTTCATATGCTATTTGTACATCCTCTTTGGTGAGCTGGTTGTTAAGGTCTTCAGCTCATTTTTCAATCAGGTTGTTTCTTACTGTTGAGTTTTAAGAGTTCTTTGTATATTTTGGATAACAGTTACCTCATGTTATCGGATGTTATTGGACATCTTTCATTGGATGTCTTTTTCCAAATATATTCTCCCAAGTCTGTGACTTGCCTTCTCATTTTTTTAACATTGTCTTTTGCAGAAGTTTTTAATTTTAATGAAATCCAGCTTATCAGTCATTTCTTTCAGGAACCATGCCTTTGTTACTGTACCTAAAGTCATTATCATACCCAAGGTCTTTTAGGTTTTCTCCAATGTTATCAGCTAGGAGTTTTACACTTCTACATTTAAGGTCAATGGTTCATTTTGAGTTAATTTTTTGTGAAGATTGGAAGGTCTGTGTCTGAGTTTTTTTTTTCCCATATAGATGTCCAGTTATTCCAGCATTATTTGTTGAAAAGACTATTTTTGCACCATTGTATTGGCTTTGCTCCTTTGTCAAAGGTCAGTTGACTATTATGTGGGTCCATTTCTGGGCTTTCTATTCTGTTCCATATATCTATTTGTCTTTTCTTCTGCCAATATCACCCTGCCTTAATTACTGTAGCTTTACAGTAAGTCTTGTAGTTGGTTGGTGTCAGTCTTCCATTTTTGTTCTTCTCCTTCAATACTGTGTTGCCTATTCTGTCTTTTGCTTTGCCATATACACATTAGAAGAAGTTTATTGATATCTATAAAATAATTTGCTGGGATTGTATTGACTATATTCTTCAAAATGGAATGAAATGATATCCTGACAATATTGAGTCTTCCTATTCATGAACATGGAACATCTCTCCATTTATTTAGTGCTTTAATTTCACTCATCAAAGTTTTATCATTTTCGTCATATAAATCTTCTATATATTGTTAAATTTATACCTACCTACTTAATTTTGAGGAGTGCTGATATAAAGTGGTACTATGGATTTAATTTCAAACACCACTAACTCATTGGTGGTACACAAGAAAGCAACTGACTTTCGTATGTTAATCTTGTATCTTGCAATCCTCTATAATCAATTACTAGTTATAGGAGTTTTTTGGTTGATTCTTTCAGATTTCTTACATAGATGATCATGTCATCTATGAACAAAGACAGTTTTACTTCTTCCTTCCCAATCTGTTTACCTTGTATTCCCTTTTCTTGTCTTATTGCATGAACTAGAACTACTATCACAGTGCTAAAAAGAAATGCCTCATGACTGAGCTTAACGGGAAAGCTTCTAGTTTCTCCCATTAGGATCATGTTAGCTGTAGGGTTTGTTTTGTTTTTTTTTTAATTAAGTTGAGGAAGTTCCCCTCTATTCCTAGTCTATTAAAAAGATTTTCATCATCTTTTATAGTTGGAGAATTTAGTCAAACTTTTTTTTCCTGCATCTGCTGGTATAATAACAGGATTTTTCTTTTCTAGCCTGTTGCTGTGATGAATTCCATTGATTTATTTTCAAATGATGAACCAACCTTGCACATTTGGGATAAATCCCACTTGCTCATGGTGTCATTCTTTTTAAATATTGTGGGATATGACTTGCTAATATTTTGTTGAGGATTTTTATATCTATGTTCATGAGAGTCATTGGTCTGCAGTTTTCTTGTAGTGTCTTTGTCTGGTTTTTGTGGTATAGAAATGTCAGCCTCATAAAATGAGTTAGGAAGTATTCCCTCTGCTTCTGCCCTCTACAATGGATTGTAGAGAATTTATATAATTTCTTCCTAAGACACTTGGTAGAATTCAACAATTAATCCATTTCGGCCTGGTACTTTCTGTTTTGGAAGGTTATCAATTATTGACTTAATCTCTTTCACAGATTTATATTTATTTGGAGTGTCTATTTCATCTTGAGTGAGTTTTCACAGATTCTGTCTTTCAAGCAATCAGTTCATTTAGTCCTGGTTATTTGTGACAAAGGGCTCTTAACAGTATTCTTTTATTATCCCCTTTTAATGCCCATGACATCTGGACAGAAATGAATAACTAGGGACATGAAATAGGATTTTGGGACAGAATTAGCCATACAGGGAGAGCGGTCATAAAGGTCAAAAAAGCCTATTCAACATAATTGATACTCTTCTCCAGCTACATTCAAATGCATGAGTGCAGAGCAGAATAGGTATAAAGGTGGCTATAATGAGGACAGCTCTGTCAAACATGAACTGCTAAGGGATAGGGTAGCCAGACAGTTGGGAGAATATGCAAGAACACAATTATGACAGGCAAACCACAGAATATCAGGTGGATTTCCATCAAAGTGTGCCCATATGAAGTATTCAGTTCAGTTCAGTCACTCAGTCGTGTCTGACTCTTTTGCGACCCCATGGACTGCAGCACGCCAAGCTTCCCTGTCCATCAGCAACTCTCAGAGCTAACTCAAACTATTTTCCATCGCGTCAGTGATGCCATCCAACCATCTCATCCTCTGCCATCCCCTTCTCCTCCCGCCTTCAATCTTTCCCAGCATCAGGGTCTTTTCCAATGAGTCAGTTCTTCACATCAGGTAGCCAAAGTATTGAAGTTTCAGCTTCAGCATCAGTTCTTCCAATGAATATTCAGGACTGATTTCCTTTAGGATGGACTGGATGGATCTCCTTGCAGTCCAAGGGACTCTCAAGAGTCTTCTCCAACACCACAGTTCAAAAGCATCAATTCCTCAGCACTCAGTTTTCTTTATAGTCCAACTTTCACATCCATACATGACCACTGGAAAAACCATAGCTTGCTTTGAATGCAAACTAATGTCTCTTAATTTTTATATGCTGTCTAGGATTGTCATAGCTTTTCTTCCAAGGAGCAAGCATCTTTTAATTTCGTGGCTGCAGTCACCATCTGCAGTGATTTTGGAGTCCCAAAAAATGAAGTCTCTCACTGTTTCCATTGTTTCCCATCTATTTGTCATGAAGTAATGGAACTGGATGCCATGATCTTCAGTTTCTGAATGTTGAGTTTTAAGCCAACTTTTTCACTCTCCTCTTTCACTTTCATCAAGAAGCTCTTTCGTTCTTCTTCTGCCATAAAGGTGGTATCATCTGCATATCTGAGGTTACTGATATTTCTCCTGGCAATCTTGATTCCAGCTTGTGCTTCATCTACCCCAGCATTTTGCATGATGATACTCTGCATATAAGTTAAATAAGCAGGGTGACAATATACAGCTTTGATGTACTCTTTTCCCAATTTGGAACCAGTCTGTTGTTCCATGTCCAGTTCTAACTCTTGCTTCTTGACCTGCATACAGATTTCTCAGGAGACAGGTCAGGTGGTCTGGTATTCCCATCTCTTTCAGAATTTTCCACAGTTTGTTGTGATCCACACAGTCAAAGGCTTTGGCATAGTCAATACAGCAAAAGTAGATGTTTTCCTGAAATGCTTGCTTTTTTGATGATCCAACAGATGTTGGCAATTTGATCTCTGGTTTGCCTTTTCTAAATCCAGCTTGAACATCTGGAAGTTCATGGTTCATGTACTGTTGAAGCCTGGCTTGGAGAATTTTTAGCATTACTTTGCTAGCGTGTAAGATGAGTACAATTGTGCAGTAGTTTGAACATTCTTTGGCAGTGCCTTTCTTTGGGATTGGAATGAAAACTGATCTTTTCCAGTCCTTGGCCACTGCTGAGTTTTCCAAATTTGCTGGCACATTGAGTGGAGCACTTTCACAGCATCATCTTTTAGGATTTGAAATAGCTCAGCTGAAATTCCATCACCTCCACTAAGTTTGTTTGTAGTGATGCTTCCTAAGGCCCACTTGACTTTGCATTCCAGGATACTTGGCTCTAGGTGAGTGATCACACCATCATGGTTATCTGGGTCATGAAGATCTTTTTTGTATAGTTCTGTGTATTCTTTCCACTTCTTCTTATATCTTCTGCTTCTGTTAGGTCCACACCATTTCTGTCCTTGACTGTTCCCATCTTTGCATGAAATGTTCCCTTGGTATGTCAAATTTTCTTGAACAGAGCTCTAGTCTTTCCCATTCTATTGTTTTCCTTATATGGAGTATAAGGGATAATGAAAGGGTAGTAGGACCAGTAAATTGTAGATTGCATGGAACCTATAGACCACAAAGAATTATTAGAGTTACACAATCAGAGAGAAAAAGGAAGAGAAAGCTGACAGGTAGAAGAGGGACGGCTGAGCCTGAGATCCTAGGAGAGTCACTGCTAGTGGGAACAAGGCAGGACCACAGGAATGAGCAGAAGACAAAACCCCTGGAGGAAAGAAATGTAAGAAATTCAGAGGATAGCAAATGGTAGAGCGCACACACTGAGCCTGAAAATTATACCTTCAAGGAATAAGGAGAAGTGACCTGGAATTCCATTTAAGTGCTGCAACAGGAAGGGGAAGCAGGTGGTATAGCCTGATGGCATGTGCTTCAAATTTGCAGAGTTTAGGAGATGGGAGAAAGACTGCCTGAAATACCAGTGAGGAAGAAGCAGGAAATATAACCCACCTCTAGGATCAGAGGTAGGAGTGCTGTGGGGGTGAGGTGAGAGGGAGACAATTACTACTTAAAACAACTGGAAGAGGCCGTATCCCCACAGGTGAGTCAGCGCTTAGCTAGAACAAGAAGGTAAAGGGGATGTTCAGAGAAAAGAGGAACAAAGAAAATTTTGCTGATGATAAACTCACTTCTAGAGGGCAAAGTGGTAAAATTTCATGAGTAATGCAGAGATATTTCCCTGCTAACTACTGAAACTGAGCATCTTTTCATAAGTTTACAGGCTATTCAAGTTTCCCCCATTTTTTATTGGGTTATTTGTCCTTTTACTGATGAATTTTAGCTTTTATAAAGTCTTAATATATGGTATCTTCTCCCAGTCAGGCTCATCTTAAGTTTTTTAGTATATAAATTTTAATATATTCATCAATTATGCTTTTGTCTTATCTAAGAAAGCTTCTTGTAATTCAATGTCATAAATATATCCTTCCAGATAATTTACATTTTTTATTTTCTCATCTGTTCTTTAGCCCATCAATTGTTTATTTTTTTATATTATGTGAAAATAATCTTATATTTGTAATTTAATTGCATTACCGTCAGAGAACAGGCTGTGTCTGGATTTTATACTCTTATCTGACTTCTATTTACTGAGACTTCTTTATAACCTAGGAAGTGATCAATTTTTGCATATGCTTTGTGTACACTATTTGAGTGCCAATGAATATACACACATACACATACATGTATGTATTTATATGAGCTCAAGCATAATTGTATCTTAATTCTATATTCTTGCCATTTTTTCTGCTTGATCTATCCGTTTGTGAGTAAAGGATATTAATATTAACCTCTATGATCATGAATACACCTTTCCCCCTTGTAATTCTATTAAACTGAGCTTTAAATATTTCAAGTCTATGCTGTTAGGTACCTAAAAGATTTGTACTTTTATACTCCTTGCATGATTATTCATTTTACCATTATATAATTTCCTTATTTCTGTTATCAATGCTTTTCATGTTCAATTTCCCTGGTTTGATATGAATACTACTATTCTAGCTTTAGAGTACCTCTAAAACATAAAGTATTTTGCCTGGATTTTTTTCTCTTTCTTCGTTTCAAACCTTTCCTTGACATTTTAAATGTGTATCTTACAAGAAGTATATTTGCTGTTGCTCGGTTACTCAGTCACGTCTGACTCTTTGCGATCCCATGGACTGCAACATGCTAGGCTTCCCTTTCCTTCACCATATCCTGAAGCTTGCTCAAACTCATGTCCATTGAGTCAGTAATGTCTTCTCTCCTCTGTCCTCTGTTGTCTCCTTCTCCTCCTGCCTTCAATCTTTCCCAGCATCAGGGTCTTTTCTAATGACTCTCCTCTTCACATCAGGTGGCCAAAGTATTGGGCTTCAGTTTCAGCATCAGTCTTTCCAATGAATACTCAGGGTTGACTTCCTTTAGGATTGCCTGCTTTTATCTCCTTGCTGTCCAAGGGACTCTCAAGAGTCTTCTCCAACATCACAATTCAAAAGCATCAATTCTTCGGTGCTCAGCCTTCTTTAGGGTCCAACTCAAATCCATACATAACTACTGGAAAAACCAAAGCTTTAACTATACAGACCTTTGTCAGCAAAGTAATGTCTCTGCTTTTTAACATGCTATCTAGGTTTGTCATAGCTTTTCTTCCAAGGAGCAAGTGTCTTTTAATTTCCTGGCTGCAATCATCACAGTAATCTGCGGAGCCCAAGAAAATAAAGTCTGTCACTGTTTCGCCACTGCTTCCCCATCTAGTTGCCATGAAGTGATGGGACCAGATGCCATGATCTTATTAGTATTTTGAATGTTGAGTTTGAAGCCAGCTTTTTCACTCTCCTCTTTCACCTTCATCAAGATACTCTTCAGTTCCTCTTTGCTTTCGGCCATAAGGGTAGTGTCATCTGCCTATCTGAGGTTATTGATAGTTCTCCCAGCAATTGTATATTAAGCAATACATAGTTCAATTCAAAATGAGAGGTTTAATTCAACTATCTTGACTTTTAGGAACTGAATTTAATCAGTTAACATGTATTATGCTTGCTAAAATATTTATATTTAATATTTACCACTATCTTTCGTGTTTTTCACTTACTATGATTTTTCCTCTTTTTTTTTCTTTCTCTTGTCTTCTATTTAGTTGAAGACTAAATAGAAGACTAAACTAAATAGAAGACTTCAGTTGTGTCTGACTCTTTGCAACCCCATGACTATACAGTCCATGGAATTCTCCAGGCAAGAATACTGGAGTCGGCAGCCACTCGCTTCTCCAGGGGATCTTCCCAGCCCAGGGATCGAACACAGGTCTCCTGAATTGCAAAAAGATTCTTTACCATCTGAGCCACCAGGGAAGCCCAAGAATACTGGAGTGGGTAAGCTTTGGTTTATTCACTTTCTCTTTTCCTCTGTTTATTTGGAAATCGTGTCCACTTGTTTTCTTCCTTTAGTAGCTAGCTATAAACGAAGACTCCTTCTTAAAGAAGACAAGGATTTTATCACACTAACTTACCTCCAAACTCCTACAATCTATCTTCTATGTCTTAATACTGTTTAAGATTGTAGCTCCACCTTTCTAAATTTAATGTGTGCTTTTTTAAAACATCAATAGTTAATGAGGTTTACTGATATATTTTACAGCTTTCTTTTTATCTAGCTCCCTCCTCCAGGTTACCTTTTCTTCTTTGCTGAAGTATATCTTTAATAGTCCTTTCATTAACGGTCTGTAGGTGGCAAACCTTTAGCATTTGTACATCTAAAAATGGCTTTATTTCACTCTTGCATGTGAATTATCATTTGAATGGGCACAGAATTCTCGATTAAAAGTTATTTCACCTTATAACTGCAGATATTGCTCCACTCTTCTTTTGTTCATAACAAGAGTTATTGTTATTCCTCTGTGGTTTTGTTTACTTTCTGGGGTTTTAAGAATTTTATCCTTAACTCTAACATTTTGCCGGTTCTCTAGAATGTGCATGCATGCTAAGTTGCTCAGTCATGTTTGACTCTGTGCAACTCTTTCTGTCCACGAGTGGGTTGCCATTTCCTCCTCCAGGGTATCCTGGACTGGCAGGCAGGTTCTTTACCACAGCCCTTCTCTACAATGTATCTAAGTATAAATTTTTCTTTAGCCTTCTCAGCTCTACAGTTACCCTCAAGAGAACTCAAAGTAAGGAAAATGTCAACAGTATTTTCTCCAAATATTGCATGCCCACTACTCATCCTCTATTTCAAAAGTCCTAGAAGGCATATGTTAGAATTTCTCAATCAATTCCTCCTTCCTATTTTCCACCCCTTCAGTTCTCTGAGATATGTTCTAAATCCTCTTAAGTAATATCTTTCAATTTGTAAATTCTCTCTTTAATCTCCTTTTTCAATATCATTTATCCTTACTAATTATAGGTTTTAAAAATTTCACTAACATTTTCATTTCTAAGATGTTCACTTTTATCTATAAATGTTCAAAATTAACATCCATCTTTTATTTCAGAATTTTCCTTTTTTTATTTTATCTTTCCTTTGAGGAATTTAAAGTCATTTATTTGAAAATCTTCTTTCAAAAAATGACCTTATGGGCCTTCTCTGATGGCTCAGTAGTAAAGAATCCACCTGGCAACGCAGGAGACATGGGTTCAATCCCTGTTCGGGAAAGATCCATGTGCCTCTGAGGAACTAAGCCTGTGTGCCACACAGGCTTATATATTTAGCCTGTGCTCCAGAGTCCAAAACTACTGAAGCCCATGAGCTCTAGAGCCTGTGCTCTGTAACAAGAGAAGCCACTGCAATGAGAAGCCCACACACCACAACTAGAGAGTAGCCCCACTGGCCACAACCAGAGAAAAGCCCACACGGCAATGAAGACCCAGCACAGCCAAAAATAAATAAACAAATAGACTGTTGAAAAGTGACCTTTTTCATTACCTCATCTCTCATTTGTGGAATGTGTTGTTTACATCTTATATTTTTCTCCTCATGTGCTTTGATATTTTATTTTGCAACCTTGTTTTGCGTTGTTTCTTTTACTTTAGTTTTTCACTTCGCTCACGCTCACTACATGTGTACTGGTTTTACGGTTACCATCATCTGGCCCACCATGGTCCCACTTTCAGAGGTCTTTTATTGGGGACTTAAAGCTCTCAGCCTTCAAGAGTATAGCAGACTTAGTCATGAGCCAGAGGGCCACTCTCTTTTATCGCTTCAGACGTCAATTATCACAGGCCACAACCCCAGGCAGGTTGCAGCATTCTTCGTCTCCTAGTGCAGAACACTGCACAAACCTGAAGTTTTATACCATGAGTCTGGATCTGTTTTCCCACTACAGTCAGGGTGTTTCAGCCTTCTTTATCCCATAGGATTTGTCTAGTAAGTGTGTGTCCCCAACTCCATTTACCTGTGAATATTTTTGTTTGTTTTACTCCTGATCCACTGGGATTTTTATTTTATTTTTGAAAATCCTTTGTCTCTTTAATTAAAAAAAAAAATACTATGTGGCAGAAACCAACTCAAAATGGTAGACCAAATTTAAAAATAAATTTAAAAAAAAAGAAAAAAACCTTGTGGAAATTAGCTGCTGAATATTACACACTAAAAAAAATATATTTTATCATTTATGCCTCGTGTGTGAGAAGTGGAGAATATTTTATGGACTCACAATGTCAGCTTGATTATAAGTCCATGTTTTCCTTATGCATAGTTTTTGGTTTACATAATACATATTGGTATATTTGATAACTTCAAACTAAAATTGTATGAAAAGGTCAGATAAAATACCTATAGATTACAAAGCTAATTATAAATATGCAATGGAGAAGGCGATGGCACCCCACTCCAGTACTCTTGCCTGGAAAATCCCATGGATGGAGGAGCCTGGTAGGCTGCAGTCCATGGAGTGGCTAAGAGTCGGACATGACTGAGCGACTTCACTTTCACTTTTCACTTTCTTGCATTGGAGAAGGAAATGGCAACCCACTCCAGTGTTCTTGCCTGGAGAGTCCCAGGGACGGGGGAGCCTGGTGGGCTGCCGCCTACGGGGTCGCACAGAGTCGGACACGACTGAAGCGACTTAGCAGCAGCATAAATATGCAAAAACATTTTTAAAAATAAGGTAGGCTTGTGTTCTAAGAATCTAGTAGAATAATTTGAAAAAATTTTAGATTCAATACATCTTGATTATCCTACAATTGAAAGGCATCACTATACTGAGAAAATAGATCATAGAAGAACTCACAAATATGGAATGTGCCACAGAGGAGTTAAGAGTATAAAATGTAGAAACTGATGGAATGGGTTCAAATCTTGGCTGTGTTATATACTAGTAAGGTACATAAACTCTCTCTACCCTAGTTTCCTCACGAAGATAATAATAATGCCTATAACATCAAAGGGTTGTTATAAGAAGCACATTAATCTATGTATTTAGTACAAGTTAGACACATAATATGCTATACACATTTGTTAAAAGTTGTTACATTAAATTTTTATATGAAGATAAAACATAATATCCAAATCCTGAAAAAGTAGATTTATAACTGAAATTAAAAACAAAAAAATAAAGTTATACACTCTGTACCTGTTTTGATGTTTTATGAGTGCCTTGAATTGTCCTCTTTGATTTTCCACCAGTTTGACATTTAGATTTTCCTTAAGGCAAAAATAGATAAATATATAGATCAACAAACAGATAATATAAAACTGAGTTATGCAAATCTTCCAGGCATACTAACACCTAATCCCCTTCTACAGACCATAGACTAATCTATACATGGTGGAAACAGTGGCAGACTTTATTTTGGGGGGCTCAAAAATCACTGCAGATGGTAACGGCAGCCATGAAACTAAAAGACGCTTACTCCTTGGAAGGAAAGTTATGACCAACCTAGACAGCATATTCAAAAACAGAGATTACTTTGCCAACAAAGGTCCATCTAGTCAAAGCTATGGTTTTTCCAGTAGTCATGTATGGATGTGAGAGCTGGACTACAAAGAAAGCTGAGCGCAGAAGAATTGATGCTTTTGAACTGTGGTGTTGGAGAAGACTCTTGAGAGTCCCCTGGACTGCAAGCAGATCCAACTAGTCCATCCTAAAGGAGATCAGTCCTGGGTATTCATTGGAAGGACTGATGTTGAAGCTGAAACTCCAATACTTTGGCCACCTGATGTGAAGAATGGCCACCAACTCATTGGAAAAGACCCTGATGCTGGGAAAGATTGGAGGCGGGAGGAGAAGGGGACGACAAAGGATGAGATGGTTGGATGGCATTACTGACTCAGTGGACATAAGTTTCAGTAAACTCCGGGAGCTGGCAATGGACAGGGAGGCCTGGAGTGCTGCAGTCCATGGGGTCGCAAAGAGTAAGACATGACTAAGCGACTAAACTGAACTGGCCAACATGAACTACAGATATAATAAAAAAACAAATTTCCAAGGTACCAGAGACTGTTTTAATTGACTGGCTTTCTTAGAACAGGAAAAAATCAGATGGTCTGACGATTTAAAAACAAAGCCAAATGAGTGATACCCTTCAACTTACATACAACTCTTTTGAAAATACATTTTGAATTCAAATTTTATTTTGACAATAAAATTAAGAATACATTTTTTAACACTTAAAAACTCAGTATTTCCTGGTCACTATGCTTGACCCCCCAAATTGTATGTAATTATTTTATAATGTTAGGTTAATCATGTTCCCATTATGGCTTGCAATTGTAATTATCTTTTATTTTTTTGTCTGGCTATTGATTTTGAAAACTGATAAATATCTTTCATTATTGTGATTCTGTAATTATTACTCACTTAATACCATTGTATAATGATGGGACTTCCCTGGTGGCTCAGACGGTAAAGCGTCTGCCTACAATGCGGGAGACCCAGGTTTGATCCCTGAGTTGGGAAGATCCCCTGGAGAAGGAAATGGCAACCCACTCCAGTACTCTTGCCTGAAAAATCCCACGGACAGAGAAGCCTGGTTGGCTACTGTCCATGGGGTCGCAAAGAGTCGGACACGACTGAGCAACTTCACTATAATGATTGGTAAATGGAAAAATAATAGAATTCTTTATCACCAAAACTACCACTTAATAGAAAAACCTGTAATCACTTTTTAAAATCGAGATGCATATCAGATCATCTTGGAATTTTTTGAAAAATATAAATGCCCAGGTATTGTTTTTCCTTCACTAGAGCTCCAGATGTGTTTCTAAACAACTGGACTATATGAGGATCTTTACTTTTATCCAGTTTGTTTCACTTTTTCTATTTCATATTCAGTGCTCCCATTTCATTTAGTTTACGTTTTCAAATTTCTCCCTCTTTTTTTATGTTCTTTCTGAAGCCTTTATCAAGTGTAGTAGAAAAGCTCTTGTATAAATAATATGCATAATATATATTTTATAAAACTTAGGAATTTTTGCCTAACAAAAAATTTGTGACATTTTGATTCCCCTTGTTTTTGCTGTTCAGTTGCTCAGTCGTGTCCGACTCTTTGCGACCCCATGGACTGCAGCACGCCAGACTTCCCTGTCCTTCAGCATCTCCCGGAGTTTGCGCTAACTCATGTCCATTGAGTCAGTGATGTCATCCAACCATCTGACCCTTGTTGTCCTCTTCTCCTGCTGCCATCAATCTTTCCCAGCATCAGGGTCTTTTCTAACAAATCAGCTCTTCACATCAGGTGGCCAAAGTATTAGAGCTTCAGCTTCAGCATCAGTCCTTCCAATGAATATTCAGGACTGACTTCCTTTAGGGTTGACTAGTTTGATCTCCTTACAGTTCAAGGGATTCTCAAGAGTCTTCTCCAACATCACAGTTCGAAAACATCGATTCTTCAGCCTTCAGCCTTCTTTATGGTCCAACTCTCACATCTGTACACGACTACTAGGAAAACCACAGCCTTGACTAGACGGACCTTTGCTGGCAAAATGATGTCTCTGCTTTTTAATATGCTGTCTAGGTTTGTCATAGACTTTATTTCAAAGAGGAAGCGTCTTTTAATTTCATGGCTGCAGTCACCATCCGCAGTGATCTGCGGAGCCCAAGAAAATAAAGTCTGTTATTGTTTCCAATGTTTCTTGATCTATTTGCCATGAAGTGAGGGGACCAGATGCCATTAACTTAGTTTTTTGAATGTTGAGTTTTAAGCCAGCTTTTTCACTCTCCTTTTTCACCTTCATCACTTGTTTGACTTAGTATAAATAGAATGCTAGACTTCTAATTTAAAAATTAGATATGCAACAAGCAACAAAGGTTAACTATATAGCACAGGGCTTCCCTGGTGGCTCAGACAGTAAAGAATCTGCCTGTAACGCAGGAGACCCGGTTTTGATCCCTTGGTCAGGAAGTTACCCTGGAGAAAGAAATGGCAACCCACTCCAGTATTCTTGCCTGGAGAATTCCATGGACAGAGGAGCCTGGTGGGCTACAGTCCATGGGGTTGTGAAGAGTTGGACATGACTCAGTGACTTTCACTTTCACAGGGAACTATGTTCTGTATCTTGTAACTTATAATGGAAAATAATTTCAGAAATAATATATGTGTATAACTGAATCACACGCAAAAAAAGAATTCTACTTTTTTTTTTTTTTTTTTTAATTAAATTTATTTCTTTTTAATTGAAGGATACTTGCCTTACAATATTGTTCTACTTTTTGAAATTTAGTAATATTTACCTTTTTGTCAGTTTTTCTAAATGTTCTATGGACATCTAACTACAATGGAGAGGGTGGGAAGATTTGGGAGAATGGCATTGAAACATGTAAAATATCATGTATGAAACGAGTTGCCAGTCCAGGTTTGATGCACGATACTGGATGCTTGGGGCTGGTGCACTGGGACGACCCAGAGGGATGGTATGGGGAGGGAGGAGGGAGGAGGGTTCAGGATGGGGAACACATGTATACCTGTGGCGGATTCATTTTGATATTTGGCAAAACTAATACAATTATGTAAAGTTTAAAAATAAAATAAAATTAAAAAAGAAAGAGATACCAAATTTTAAAGATGTTTGTAGAGGATATAAGATTAATATAAATTAATACAAATAGAAATCTATTATAAAGTATTAATGAGATAATTTAAGATGCTCCTATTCTTATTTTCTTGTATTTGATAAAATATTCTCAGAGAAATGTTAATATGTCTCACTATGATTATATATATATTTAGCTTTTCCCTTATATTTCTTTTGATATTTGCTTTATGTATCTTGTTTCTTCTGGTTTATGACATCTATCTTCTTTGTGGATTGTACCTTTTATCATTAAAAATTTCATCTTTGTTTCATTTAAAAATAAATTAAATTAAGTAGAAAATAAAAACTCAGTATTTTGTTTTAATTTATCTGATTTATGAAATATAGTTTCATTTTGAAAAGGGAGATTCTTGGTTCTTTTGTATTTCTGCAGTTAGAGCTTTCTCACTTGCTCTTTTTAAGAAAGACACTACTGTTTTATAATCATTCTATTCTTGAGAGTTATTCCAAAACAGGAGTAAAATTCTGTAATGTACAACAGAATAACTTTCCTTTCTGCAAAATAATTTTGAACCAGGACAGGTGAAACAGTAAGAATGAAGTGAGCCATAACACCTACTAACACTTTATCTGCACATCAGTGGACCTGTCTCACTGTTCTACTCTTTACTCCCCTACACAGCTGTTTATTTATCCTTTCATCATAGAGAAGAATGTACCAGAAGGCTTTTTAGAATATCCATTAGAATAATCAGCTTAAAACAAGTACCAAAGGAAACAGGAATAAAACAAAGAACAGAAGAAAACTTTTAAAAATTGAATTATTAGCCTCAGAAATATCTGCATACAGCCATAAAAGAATGAGCTATTTTTTTAAAAAGCAAAAATAAAGATTATGCTGTAAGTGGCAACATTTTAACAATATAAAATAACCCTTTTTAAAAATAATGATATTAACATTCTTCCCTTGTCATTATTATAGATATTCAGAAAGTTCTAGTTCTCTATGCTCTTATTTTAGTTATTTTGCAGTAAGCATATATGAAGCTTTAAGATTGTACTGGCCAATATTTTATATACTTACAGGCAGTATAAGGATATACATAGATATACTGATTGGAGAAGGCAATGGCACTCCACTCCAGTACTCTTGCCTGGAAAATCCCATGGATGGAAGAGCCTGGAAGGCTGCGGTCCATGGGGTTGCTAAGAGTCGGACACAACTGAGCGACTTCACTTTCACTTTTCACTTTCATGCATTGGAGAAGGAAATGGCAACCCACTCCAGCGTTCTTGCCTGGAGAATCAGGGACGGGGGAGCCTGGTGGGCTGCCGTCTGTGGGGTCACACAGAGTCGGACATGACTGAAGTGACTTAGCAGTAGCAGCAGATATACTGATACATGATTCATTATTATTTCCTTTTATTTTTTTGAGTAGAAGCAATTTTAATAATAACACCTTCAGACTACTTTGAGAAAATAAAACTTAATAAAATTATAACACAGAGCAACCATAACATATTTTTAGGTTTCATGCTACTTTTGTACTAAATAACATTGCCATATTTTTCAATCAAAAAAATGAAGTAATAGTAAGCTCTGTAGGAAGATTTTAGCTAGTACAGAGCTAAATTTAAAAAGAAAAATTTAACTTCCCTTCTATTTAATAGTTTTTGTGATTCAAAATAACCGCTCTCTAAAAATATCTAGGAAGACTGACAATGAGAAGCTACTAAGGAAGGACTGGTCCAAGCAGATATTTTAAAATACCATAATGCCTATATAATTAAAATAATGTGGCACTCACACATGAATTAGATAAACTAGTAGAAAAAATATAAGTACACATGAAAATTCAATCTACAATAAAGGTGGCATCTCAAGTAACTACAGCAAAGACAGACTTTATAGTAAGTGATCCTGGGACAACTTGTTATCCATATTGCAAAAGATAAAATTAGATCCATATATATATAAGAATAAACTGAAAATGGATCAAAGTTATAAATGTAAAAAGATAAAAATAAATTTAAAAATAAGATTTTAAAGAAAATTTAAGTTTTAAAATTTAAGTAAAATTAAAGTGTAAAAAATGCAAACATAAAATAAATAAAGAATATAAACTTAGGTGAATTCCTGTATAGCTTGAAACATCCCACTGTGTAAGGATATTCTCAGAGAGTAAGAATATGGCAAGTAGAAATGAGCCAGCTTAACAGATCTTCAACTAGACAAATCTAGAAAAAAATTAACCCTCAAAACAAGAGTGATGGATTATAATTCATTAACTAAGAAACCATGAGTCTATAAAAGCTTTCTAAAATACATAAAAATGCTTTTTAAATACAAAGGGGGATAAGGAAAGCTCTTCCTTACACTAGAATGTTAACTAGCAAAGAGTAAAGGAACAATGGGACTAGCACATCACCACTTTGTAACCACCAGAGCAGCAACTTATTAAATTTAGAATTATCAAAGGAAGCTAAAAGCAGTGGGTAGACTATCTCAAGAGAAACAGGGTATTTACATATTCTAAAACTATCTTACCACAAATTACTAACTACAAAAGAAATAATTTATTACTTAACAGCAGAGAAACTTGGGCAAAACCTTAACCAAGTGACTAAAGCCGACATCACTAGCAACAAGATAAACCAACATCATGTGCTCCTATGATGCAATGAAAAGAACACAACGTAATTTTTGTAGTTGTTGTTGTTGTTCAGTCGCTCAGTTGTGTCTGACTCTTTGCAACCCCACAGACTGCAGCACTCCAGGTTTCTCTGTCCTTCACCATCTCCCAGAGTTTCCCTCCTAAAATACATAGCTAATCTAACCAGGAAAAAAAAAATCATACAAATCCAAAGCTGCAGTACTACCTACCCTACAAGCCTTCAGGAAATTTCAAAGTGAGGTCTACTTTGGCACACTCCAACATCCTGTTTCCTGCATCCCCTATTCAATCCTCTAGATCTCCAGGATCTAGGCGAAGCTGACACTGCTAGACAGTGAACTCAACAGACTGAAGAGAGAAGACACTTTTTCTAATTCAAATAATAATGAGAACTAAAAGAAATGTGTTTTATTTTCTAAACCATTACATCAAATTGTATCTAATCACGGTAAATACAATGAGTTTTTTAAACCTATATTATAAGAAGGATTTAATAAAAGAAAAAAAATCTAAATCTCCTATAACTTTTAAAAAAACTAATCTACTGGACTTTGCTGGTGGTGCAGTGGTGAACAATCCACCTTGCAATGCAGAGGATGTAGGTTGCATCCCTAGTCTGAGAAGTCTTACAAGATCCCATATGCTGCAGAGCAACCAAGCCCACGTGCAACAATTACCGAGTCCACATGCCCTGGAGCTCGGCGCTGCAACATCTCTCGTGATGCAATTAAGATCCTGTGTGCCGTAACTAAGACCTGGCACAGCCAAATAAATAAATGAATATTTTTAAAGAAAACCCATCTGCTAGTCATAACCACACACCCAATTTCGTCCCTGTATGAATCTGAAACTATGTCATTTACATTTGCATGTTAGGTAAGATTTAAAAAGCAGTTAAAAATTATTTCTGATTTCATACATACTAATTGCCCACAACTTCTAACTGTAAACAGTTTTCAGTCCGCCTACTGTTCAAGACTAAATATATCTTCTAATTTACAACAAAAACGAAACTTTTTAAAATACATACCATCATCATCTTTGCTTTCCAGTGGAACACTCCAAGCTATTAGGTTTCTTGCTGTGCGACCCTCCTCTGCAACTATTCTCCTTACTTTGTCATGACTATTGGAGCGCTGGAATGAAGCCTGTGCACAGATAAGAGAACATGCATTAGTCTGTTAGTCAACATACAAAATATAGTTGGCAAACAAATTCATCATTACTCTTCTTTTCTCAGAAAGAAAACAGTTAAAACTAATTTGGGATCGGAAAGGTGCTTAAACAGAAATAAGAGTAAGGCACAGATCTTTTTCAGTTCTAAAATCTTACAAGACTGAATTTTACAACTTTAAAAATAAATCATTTTAAGAATAAATTCAACCTAAGATTTAAAAAAGTGTCCTAAGGAGCACAAACACTGCTGTGACCCATTTCAGCACCACTCCTCACTATGTATCAACAGGTTAAAATATAGTTTTTACAAACATGCTACATATTTCCTTTGAAAGCTCTCCACAACATAAAATGTTTTTCAAGATGTCTATTTTTTCCCTATGGATAATGCTAAACTAAATCTTCACTCAGTTGTAAATTTCCACTGCATAATTTTATCTCTAAGTTATTGAGAATCTAAACAATAATTCTTATAAACTTACAAATTTAAGTTGCAAAATTTAAAACTCTGTCCTCCTGCACACAATGTTGTGTGTGTGTGTGTGTGTGTGTGTGTGTGTGTGTGTGTGTGTGTTCTTGCTTTCTCTAGTCCCAAACAGCTGAAAGCAACACTAGCCTACAGGTTCAGCCGCACCAAGACCCTGGGCAAATGGAAGCCAAGTCCTATTAGCAAGTCCCAAAATCAAATTACCTTCCCACAAATGAACACTATACCAAAATAGTCCACTTTTGTAAGCCAAGAATCTATGAAAATAAAAGAGCTCTAAAGCATGCCTATGAGCATAAGGATGCAGCCTCCTTGCCCAACCCTAACTCCATGTGGACAATCTACTGCCTTCTGAAGAGAGTCCCCTACTAGGTCCAGCACAAAATCCTAGTCCAACATTAATGGTGTGTTCATCCTCTCTTCTGGTTATTGCCAATCTAAACTCTTAGCATCCTTGGAATCCTTAGGCAACAACACATTTACTGGGCAATTACTATGTGCAAAGCACCGTATAAGATGCTGAGAAGAATACAAAAACATATGGTAGTATGATGACAGAGGGTGAGATGGCTGGATGGCATCACTGACACAATGGACATGAGTTTGAGTAAATTCTGGGAATTGGTGATCGACAGGGAGGCCTGACGTGCTGCAGTCCATGGGTCGCAAAGAGTCGGACACGACTGAGCAACTGAACTGAACTGAATTAATGCTGTGCTGTGCTTAGTCTCTCTGTCATGTCCTACTCTTTGCGACCCCATGGACTGTATGTAGCCTGCCAGGCTTCTCTGTTCATAGGGATTCTCCAGACAAGAATACTGGAGTGGGTTGCTCTTTCCTTCTCCAGGGGATCGTGCCAACCCAGGAATCAAACCGGGGTCTCCTGCACCGCAGGTGGATTCTTTACCAGGGGAGCTACCAGGGAAGCCCATATGGGCTTCAGATCAGATCAGATCACATCACATCAGTCGCTCAGTCGTGTCCGACTCTTTGCGACCCCATGAATCGCAGCACTCCAGGCCTCCCTGTCCATCACCAACTCCCGGAGTTCACCCAGACTCACGTCCATCAAGTCAGTGATGCCATCCAGCCATCTCATCCTCTGTTGTCCCCTTCTCCTCTTGCCCCCAATCCCTCCCAGCATCAGTCTTTTCCAATGAGTCAACTCTTTGCATGAGGTGGCCAAAGTACTGGAGTTTCAGCTTTAGCATCATTCTTTCCAAAGAAATCCCAGGGCTGATCTCCTTCAGAATGGACTGGTTGGATCTCCTTGCAGTCCAAGGGACTCTCAAGAGTCTTCTCCAACACCACAGTTCAAAAGCATCAATTCTTCAATGCTCAGCCTTCTTCACAGTACAACTCTCACATCCATACATGACCACTGGAAAAACCATAGCCTTGACTAGACGAACCTTTGTTGGCAAAGTAATGTCTCTGCTTTTCAATATACTATCTAGGTTGGTCATAACTTTCCTTCCAAGGAGTGAGCGTCTTTTAATTTCATGGCTGCAGTCACCATCTGCAGTGATTTTGGAGCCCAGAAAAATGAAGTCTGACACTGTTTCCACTGTTTCCCCATCTATTTCCCATGAAGTGATGGGACCGGATGCCATGATCTTCGTTTTCTGAATGTTGAGCTTTAAGCCAACTTTTTCACTCTCCACTTCCACTTTCATCAAGAGGCTTTTTAGTTCCTCTTCACTTTCTGCCATAAGGGTGGTGTCATCTGCATATCTGAGGTGATTTGTATTTCTCCCAGCAATCTTGATTCCAGCTTGTGTTTCTTCCAGTCCAGCATTTCTCATGATGTACTCTGCATATAGGTTAAATAAGCAGGGTGACAATATACAGCCTTGATGTACTCCTTTTCCTATTTGGAAACAGTCTGTTGTACTTGTCTTCAAAGAATTAACAGTCCAAATTAGAGAACCAAACCCATAAGAGCAAAAGATAACATATGGATTAATCAGTATGGTATCTAGTCTCCAGAGATGCCCCACTTCCCCTCAATAAACTACTCCTCCTGATGTTCCTATCTTTGTATAATCCCCTCCCCTATAACCTGGCTCTGTGACCCACTTTTTTGACCTATAAAATGAGGTAGAAGTGACACAGCTAATTTCTGAAAATAGGTCATAAGAAGCTTCACAGTCTCTACCTGGGTCTCTTGGAATGCTCCCTCTTGGGATATTCACTCTAGAAATCCAGTCATCAAACTATGAGAAGCCAAAGTTACCAGGAGAGATGCCACATAAGGGTGGCACTCCGGCTGACAGCCCCAGCTGAACTCCCAGCTGACAGGCAACATCCACTGAGCCATCCTGGACATTCCAGCCCAGTCAAGCCCCCAGATGACTGCAGCATCCCAGCATCCCAGGCACCCCCAGGCAGAAAAACCACCTAGTCAACCCACAGACTCAGGACAGATAACAGGAACTATATATACGTACACTAATCCACAATATACACATCTGTATTTCTGTATTTATCTGTATAGAGATATTGAAACTCAAAGATATTGAACCTCTCACTCAATCCTACACCACAAGTTCATTTTAGCCTTCCCCCTTCCTTATTTGTAATTTATTTCTCCATTAGTAAGAAACCCAGCTCTTATCATCTAAAATATATTTACTTATCTGTTCAATTCTAATATATATATATATGTAGTTTCAGAAAAAGGCAGAAGGGGGGCGGATTCCCTGGCAGTCCAGTCCAGTGGTAAGGACTCTGTGCTTTCACTCCTGAGGTGGGTGGTTTTAGTCACTAAGTCGTGTCTGACTCTTGCAACCTCATGGACTGTAGCCTATCATGCTGCTCTGTCCATGGGATTTTCCAGGCCAGAACACTGGAGTGGGTAGCCATTTACTTCTCTAGAGGATATTCCCGACCCAGGGATCAAACCCAGGTCTCCTGCACTGCAGGCAGATTTTTTTTTTTTACCAATTGAGATACCAGGGAATATCCTTCACTGTCAAAAGCCTGGGTTTAATCCCTGGTCAGGGAACTAAGATGCCACGAGCTTCGCTGTGCAGTCAAAAAATAATAATAAAAAAAGTTTCATAACTGCTAACCCATATCTCTGTGAGAAACTCATTTATTAGCAAGATTATATTTCTATGCAGGTTTATCTTTAGCCTTACAGTATCCAAGGTACTGGATTTTGTGTTTTCCTTAATTATTTAAATTAGTTGTTTCCTTCATTGAATTGTTATTTTCCTTAATTACTTAAATTGGTTCTTCTCATCTTCACCCTTTCAGTGTGGTTACATTACATACTTACATTACTCTTTATGTTTTGGGTTCTCCTCGCCTACTGGTTGATTTTAATTGCTTGCTTATTTGGGAAATATGTGAAAGAAATGCAACAAACGGTTCTCAAACAAAGGAACTTATTAATGAGAAGTATGACTTTGAAAATTGGGAAAGGAGTATGTCAAGGTTTATACTGTCACCCTGCTTATTTAGCTTACATGCAGAGCATAACATGTAAAATACCAGGCTGGATGAAGCACAAGCCAGAATTAAGGCTGCCAGGAGAAATATCAACAACCTCAGATATGCAGATAACACCACCATTATGGCAGAAACCAAGAGGAACTAAAGCTCCTTTTGATGAAGGTGAAAGAGGACAGTGAAAAAGCTGGCTTAAAACTCAACATTCAAAAAACTAAGATCATGGTATCTGGTCCCATCGCTTCATGGCAACTAGATGGGGAAACAAGGGAAACAGTGACAGACTTTATTTTCTTGGGCTCCAAAATCACTGGGGACAGTGACTGAAGCCAGGAAATTAAAAGATGCTTGCTCCTTGGAAGACAAGCTATGACAACCTAGACAGCATGTTAAAAAGCAGAGACATTACTTTGCCAACAAAAGTCCGTATAGTCAAAGCTACTGCTTTTCCAGTAGTTATGTATGGATGTAAAGATTTGGACCCAAAAGAAGGCTGAGCATCAAAGAATTGATGCTTCTGAATTGTGATGTTGGAAAAGACTCTTGAGAGTCCCTTGGACTGCAGGGAGATCAAACCAGTCAATCCTAAAGGAAATCAACCTTGAATATTCATTGGAAGGTGTGATGCTGAAGCTGAATTCTACTATTTTGGTCACCTGATGCTAAGAGCCAACTTGTTGGAAAAGACCCTGAGACTGGGAAAGATCAAAGGCAAGAGGAGAAGGGGATGACAGAGGATGAGATAGCTGGATGGCATCACCGACTCAATGGACATGAGCTTGAGCAAGCTCTAGGAGATGGTGAAGGACAGGGAAGCCTGGTGTGCTTCAGTCCATTGGGTTGCAGAGAGTCGGGCACAATTGAGCAACTGAACGACAGAAATGCCTTTGAGAGAAGAAAAAAGTCACTATATGCTAGGGCAGGGGCTCACAAGCAACTTCTATAATAAACAATCTACATTTGAGAATAAGCTGTAACCATGATACCTTTTGCCTTTAAGTACTTCAATGTGTATTTCATATATCTAAAAGATACTCCCCCATATAACTATACTATGACTATCAAATCAGAAAATTATCACTGATCCAAATTATCTAAATTACAATAATTATTTAAATTTCACTAACTGTTCCACTAATGCTTTTGACAGTATAAAGCTGACAAGAGATATAAGCTCAATTATTTCAGGAGCTCTACAAACTCCTAGCAAGACAAATACAAATATAAAGAAAACCATGCTGAGACTGACCACAGAAAAACTGATGATAACCTGAAACACAGGGAAAAATTTTAAAGCATACAGAAGAGAGGGGGAAAGTTCACCTTTAAAGAAGCAACAGCACAATAAGATGGGCAGCTCTGCATTGTCCAGACAGTGAAAAAATAAATAATCTATAATAAATAAATCAGTCACTTATTACTACCTATTCGGTAGAATAGTAGGGTCAAAATCTTGACTTGAGAGTTCAAGAGAATGTTGAATAAGAACATGGAGACAGTAAGTATTTTAAAAAAATACTTTGAGTATTGTAATAAAGGTGAACCAAGAAAGAAGAAAGCATAAATGAACAGAGAAGGTTTTTTAAATGAGTGCCAGCGTATTTTTATGCTGATGGGGATGATCCACAGAAAGTGAAACTGAAAAAAAAAAAAAAGAAAGAAAGTGAAACTGAATATATAGGGAAAAAGGGAATAATCAAAGACAAATCTGTGAGTAACAGGAATTGAATTTCAGAATACATAAATGAAACAACTAGCTCAAACTATTAGGAAAACAAAGACTGTTCTCTTCCACTCTAATACTGTATTATAAAGTTAACCCAAATTTTCCTCTCAAGAATAACTTTTGATATTTTTAAAATAAACACCTGTATCTACATTTCTTCACTACTCTGACTTGACCCTGGATATACATATGACATCTACTTATATGACTCATAAGCTTTCACTGAAACTCATTAGTTTGTGAACAATGTTCCAGCTCCATTCTGTGCAAAACACTTGAATCATCGCTTTTCTATTGCCATATTTTCCAATCAATGTAATATCATAAAATCACTTCCTTTTGCTTAAAGACATCTCCCAATGATTATTAGCTTTATATAACTTAGGTTGGCATTTATCATTTAGATTATCTAAGCATTGTTTTAACCAAAAAGTATCACTATTCTTTTCAGGCCAGATGACTCTATGTCAGTAGGTCACCTACTTTTCATCTCTTTTTCAGATAATTCTCTTATGCAATCAAAGAAAACTGTATAGGGAAATATGCATAGACATATATCAGATCATAAAATTTACTATCATGTTCTTTATAACTCAAGAGTTTTCATAAAATAGTGAGTTTCTCAGAACTAAAATGACCACAAGATAGCAATGTTGTAGTACCAGAAAACTTGAAATCTAATATTTTCTTATTCTATAAACATTTCAGTTCTACTACAAATTATGAGGTTAGTCCTTTTATACTTAGTACACATACACACATTCAAAGAAAAACCACCAGTTCAGGACTGTCATCATTCTTAATTCCAATACTTTATATAGAAAAACATTATAAAACTCATCCTACTACAACACATGATTGAAAACCATTTTTCAGCTTAAAGGACAGCTGCCTTCTGCAACATAAGCTGAGTGAACTGTTTTCAGTAAAAACTCATATATTTTGATCAATTTTAGTAATCCTATTTTTAACTGTGGTGTTGGAGAAGACTCTTGAGAGTCCCTTGGACTGCAAGGAGATCCAACCAGTCCATTCTAAAGGAGATCAGATCAGTCCTGGGTGTTCTTTGGAAGCAATGATGGTAAAGCTGAAACTCCAGTACTTTGGCCACCTCATGCGAAGAGTTGACTCATTGGAAAAGACCCTGAGGCTGGGAGGGATTGGGGGCAGGAGGAGAAGGGGACAACAGAGGATGAGATGGCTGGATGGCATCACTGACTCGATGGATGTGAGTCTGAGTGAACTCCGGGAGTTGGTGATGGACAGGGAGGCCTGGCATGCTGCGATTCATGGGGTCGCAAAGAGTCAGACACGACTGAGCGACTGGACTGAACTGAACTGATTCTTATAAAAAAAAAAATCTCAGTGTAACTTAATGTAATTTTAAACTTTTTAATTTAAGCATTAGGATTTGAAATGCAATAAATGAGTTCAAGATACTCCATAATATTCCAGATGTCTATTTCAAACAGTATTTTCATATAGGTTCTTTTCTTCCAAGAGATCTAAACAAAATATACGTATTTCCATCCAAAGTCACAGTGTGCCACCTAGTGCCATAAAGAGATTTTACAGAGGCTTGTTTAAATACTAAATGTTTCAATAAAAAGTATACACATCAGTCTCGAGGTAAAATTTCTAAGTTTGTCTCTTACAGTATATTACTTGAGAAAGCAAGTGTTTAGAATGTTTACCAAGAAATGCATATATACCTCCTAGCAAGACCAATGAAGCAAAGAGAAGAAAGAAGGCAAAAATTATCAATACCAAGAACAAAAAGGAACATCACTAAGATTCTAGAGCCTCTAGACATCAGAAAGATAAAAGGATGTTATAAATAAAATATGAATTTGAAAATTTTTATGAAATGCACAAATTCCTTGAAAAACACAATTTAACCAAATCTTGGCATAAAATCTTGGGGCTTCATGAGTAGCTCAGTCAGTAAAGCATCTGCCTGCAATGAGGGAGATCTGAGTTCAATTCCTGGGTTGGGAAGATCCCCTGGAGAAGGAAATGGCAACCCACTCCAGTATTCTTGCCTGGAGATTCCCATGGACAGAGGAGCCTGGCGGGCTGCAGTTTGTGGGATCTCAAGAGTTGGACACGACTTAGTGTTATCTTTCTTTCTTTCTTTGGCATAAAAGGAAATGGAAAAATCTGAGTATTCACTAAAGAAATTTAAAAATTTTAAATACTGAAGAAATATTTACTGAAGAAATTCCATAAAAGAAAATCCAGGGTTAAATGGATTTCACTGGTGAATTCCCTTAATCACTGAAGGAGAAATTATACTAAATTCTTCCAGAGGGAAAAATGAAGGGTCAAATCTCAAGTCACAGAGTGACTCATGACCCTGAATATTAGAACCTAAGAGGACAAGAAAAGTAAATAAGCAGTTCAAACACCTTCAAAAGTAACAATGTGAACTTTTACATTACATATACCTCCATACACACACACATCTGCAAACTGAATCCAGTGAAAACACAACAACCAAGTTGATTTTATTTCAGGAAGCAAGGCTGGTTTAACATTTTTTAATCAATGAATTCAATTCATCATATTAACTAAATAAAGGAGAAGAGTTTGATATTCTTTTCAACAGATGAAAAAAGCATGTGATAAACCTGGATACCCATCTATGATAAAAATTCTTCACAAACTTCAGCAAATATCATATTAAATGATACAATCTTGAAAGAGACAGGATGCCTACAATCACCACTTCCATCATCATGATACTGAAGTTCCTAGTCCATGTAATAAGGTGAGAAAAAGAATGAGAGGGAAATTATAAGGTGAATCTAGAATAGCCTGTTAGACTAGAAAGTACAGAAGGACTCAAAGAATAACAGAAGCAGATGAAAAGATACAAGAGCTAGTGTGAAGGAACTTCCACCAGCTAAGTCAAGGACAATGCGAGCATCAAAATAAATGGTAGTAGTAGAATGTAATATTAATAAATAAAATAAAAAATCCAAGCAGCCTGAAAGACAGGCAGACAGATAGATAGGCATGTAGATAACTAATAATTATTATCATCAGTGAATGCTAAAACTAGTGGGTAGATGGTTTGATGAGTTGCAGGATATTTACACAGCCTCTAAGTCTCTCTCAACAAATAACATACTACTTTCAAAAGACAAAGCAAACTTCAAAGAGAAAAACCTGACAATACCCTATATTAACCAAGTGATGAGAGTCCACATGACCAATAGCAGGACAAACTGACATCATATGCTTCCTGATGTGATATACTGAGAAGGATACAACACCATTCATGTGATATTCTGCCAAAAACACAAAATCAGAGTCTATAAGAAGAAAATATGACCCAAATCAAGTGACATTCTTCAAAACAGACCTGAGAGAACTGCCCTGGATAAGCGATTTGACTCACCCCTCGGTGAGCTCCTCCTCACAGGCAGGACAGCCACACCCTCTCTCTCTGGGTGTGTGCCTCTGCCTTGCTTCTATCTGAAAGACACTGTTTCTGTGTGCCCTTCCATTTGCTGTGCTATGTCTCTAATAATAAACTCTGCACCTATTTTTATAGCTTTTACCTTCTTGAGAAATTCATTTTTCAATGGGCGCAAGAGCCAGAGCAACTTTGCTTCTAGCCGCTAGCCCTACGGGTTGTCTAGTAGATAGGATTTCTGGTTTTCACGCAGGCTGTTGTTACTGTTCAGTTGCTAAGCTGTATATGACTCTCTATGACCCCATGTATC
Organism: Bubalus kerabau; assembly: GCF_029407905.1. Lineage (NCBI taxonomy): Eukaryota > Metazoa > Chordata > Mammalia > Artiodactyla > Bovidae > Bubalus > Bubalus kerabau. Next base: position 32,594,703 of record NC_073642.1, read on the forward strand.
CCAGCATGCTAGGCTTCCCTGTCCTTCATTATCTCCCAGAGTTTGCTCAAACTCATATGTCCAATGAGTTCACCTAGGCTACCCAGGTTCAATTCCTGGGCAGGGAACTAAGATCTCTTCACAGCACCGCTCACTGCTGTCTCCTCAAGATCAAAATATTCTTAAGTGGTTCATGGAAGAGTAATATGCATGTATTTATGAAAAAGTGAAAGAGTTAGTCGCTCAGTTGTGTCTGACTCTTTGCAACCCCACAGGCTGTAGCCCGTCAAGCTCCTCTATCCATGGAATTCTCCAGACAAGAGTACTAGAGTGGGAAGCCATTCCCTTCTCCAGGTGATCTGCCTGAGGCAAGGATGTGTCTACAAATAAATGTACATGTGTGTAGCTATATATGTATGTGTCTTTGTCTGTATACATGATTTTTCTTTTTGGCCATACCATGCGCATATGGGATCTTAGTTGCCCAAGCAGGGATGGAACCCAGAACCCTTACAGTGGAAGCACAGAGTCCTAACCACGGGACCACCAGGGAATTCCCTATATGTGATTTTATATGTGTGTGTATGTATGTATGTTTTATATACACACACACATATAAAATAAAAGAGAGAATATGAGAAAGGAAAAGAGACAAAATTAGCAACTGGTAAAGTTAGTGAGAGTCCCTTGGACTGCAAGGAGATCAACCAGTCCATTCTGAAGGAGATCAGCCCTGGGATTTCTTTGGAGGGAATGATGCTGAAGCTGAAACTCCAGTACTTTGGCCACCTCATGTGAAGAGTTGACTCACTGGAAAAGACTCTGATGCTGGGAGGGATTAGGGGCAGGAGGAGAAGGGGACGACAGAGGATGCGATGGCTGGATGGCATCACTGACTTGATAGACGTGAGTTTGAGTGAACTCCAGGAGATGATGATGGACAGGGAGGCCTGGTGTGCTGTGATTCATGGGGTCGCAAAGAGTCGGACACGACTGAGCGACTGAACTGAACTGAAAGTTAGTGAAAGAATATCAGAGAATTATCTGTACTCCTCCTGCAACCTTTCTTAAATCTGAAATGAAAGGAAAATAAAACGTCCTAAAAATAATGATAATAAAGGATAATATTTTCATGATCTTCAGGTATAGAAAAAAGTCTTAATTGGGATACAAAAAAGCATTAATCATACAGGAAAAAAATGATGAATTGAACTTCACTGGAATTAAGAACACATTGTTATATTAAAAAGACATCATTAAAAGAATGAAAAAGCAAGCCACAAAGATGATATATGTGTAAAAGTAACAAAGGTCTTATACCAGAATAAAGAACTCCTTAAATCAATTAGAAAAAGAAAGATAACCCAACAAGAAAATGAAAATTGAATAGGCATTCCCAAAAGACATATAAATAACCAAGTATCATATGAAAAGGTACTCAAAAGTAAGCACTGAAAATATTAAAACATTTTTAAATCAATGACAATACCATGTGATGGCAAGGAGCTGGGCAGCTGCTTGCACTGCTGACAGAAAGTTAAACTGATATACAACAGTTTAAGAAATTTGGCATTATCCAAAAGCACAAACCAGCCTCTGTTTACCTCTCTGGCCTCATCTGCCATTACTCTTCCTGTCTGCCATGCTCCAACTCCACTGACATTTAATCAGTTCCCTATGACCACCAAGCTCCCTCCTAATTCAGGGCATTTATATAAGATTTTCTCTTCTGTTTAGTATGTTCTGCCACTCTATGACGTACATTTATTGGCTTCCTCCCCAGCATTTACTGCCTACGTCTTTTCTAATAGTTCAGTTTTTATTGGGGTACCATGTGGTTCTATGAAGACCTACAAGATCTTTTAGAACTAACACCAAAAAAAAAGATGTCCTTTTCATCAGAGGGGATTGGAATGCTCAAGTAGGAAGCTGAGAGATACCTGGAGTAGCAGGCAAGTTTGGCCTTGGAGTACAAAAGGAAGAAGGGCAAAGGCTAACACAGTTATGCCAAGAGAACACGTTGGTCAGAGCAAACACCCTCTTACAATACAAGAAATGACTCCCCACATGGACACCACCAAATGGTCAATACCAAAAACTCAGATTGATTATATTCTATGTAGCCAAAGATGGAGAAGCTCTATACAGTCAGCAAAATCAAGACCTGGGGCTAGCTATGGCTCAGATCATGAGCTCCTTATTGCAAAATTCAGACTTAAAGTGAAGAAAGTAGGCAAAATCACTAGGCCATTCAGGTATGACCTAAATCAAATCTCTTATGATTATACAGTGGAAGTGACAAGAGATTAAAGGGGTTAGATTTGAGACGCAGAGTGCCTGAAGAACTATGGATGGAGATGCATAGCACTGCACAGGAGACGGTGACCAAGGAAAAGGAGATCCAAGAAGGCAAGATGGCTGTCTGAGAAGCCCTTACAGTACAGCTGAGAAAAGAAGAGAATCAAAAGGCAAAGGAGAAAGAGAATGATATACCCCCACTGAATGCAGAGTTCCAGAGCATAGCAAGGAGAGAGAACAAAGTCTTCTTAAGTGAACAATGCAAAGAAATAGAGGAAAATGATAGAATGGGAAAGACTAGAAATCTCTTCAAGAAAATTAGAGATATCAAGGGAATATTTCATACAAAGATGGGCACAATAAAGGACAGAAATGGTAAAGACCTAACAGAAATGGAAGAGATCAAAAGAGATGGCAAGAACACCCAGAAGAACTGTACAAAAAAGGTCTTAATGACCAGATAACCACAATGGTGGGCTCACTCACCCGGAAACAGACACCCTGGAGTGTGAAGTCAAGTGGGCCTTAGGAAGCAATGCTGTCAATAAAGCTAGTGGAGGTGATGGAATTTCAGCAAAGCTGTTTAAAATCTTATAAGATGATGCTATTAAAGGACTGCACTCAATATGTCAGCAAGTTTGGAAAATCCAGCAGTAGCCACAAGACAGGAAAAGGTCAATCTTCATCGCAATTCTCAAGAAGGGCAGTACTAAAGAATGTTCAAACTACCAGACAATTACATTCATCTCCCATGCTAGTAAGGTTATGCTCAAAATGCTTCAAGCGAGGCTTCAGCGCTATGTGAGACTGAAAACTTCCAGATCTTCAAGCTGGATTAGAAAAGGCAGAGGAACCAGAAATCAAATTGTCAACAATCACTGGATCATAGAGAAAGCAAGGAAATTCCAGAAAAATATCTACCTCTGTCTGTTTCACTGACTATTCTAAAGGCTTTGACTGTATGGATCATAACAAACTGTGGAAAACTCTTAGAGAGGTGGGAATACCAGACCTGTCTTCTGAGAAACCTGTATGCCAGTCAAGAAGCAACAGTTAGAACCTTACATAGAACAACTGACAGGTTGAAAATTGAGAAAGGAATACAACAAGGCTGTTTATTGTCACCCTGTTTATCTAACTTATATGCAGAGCTCATCATACGAAATGCCAGGCTACATAAGTTACAAGCTGGAATCAAGATTTCCAGGAGAAATATCAACAATCTCAGATATGCAAATGATACCACTTTAATGGCAGAAAGCAGAGACGAACTAAAGGGCCTCTTGATGAAAGTAGAAAAAGAATGAAAAAGCAAGCTTAAAACTCAATATTAAAAAAACTAAGATCATGGCATCCAGTCCCCTCACTTCATGGCAAATAGAAGGGGGAAAGGTGGAAGCAGTGGCAGATTTCTTCTTCTTGGGCTCGAAAATCACTGTGGATGGTGACTGTAGCCATGAAATCAGAAGACAATTGCTCCTTGCAAGAAAAGCTATGACAAACCCAGACAGTATATTAAAAAGCAAAGACATCACTTTGCCAACAAACATCTGTATAGTCAAGTCTTTCCAGTAATCATATACAGATGTGAGAGCTGGACCATAAAGAGGGCAGAGCGCGGAAGAATTGATGCTTTCGAACTGTGGTGCTGGATAAGACTCTTGAGAGTCCCTTGGACTTCAAGGCAATCAAACCAGTCAATATTAAAGGAAATCAACCCTAAATACTCATTAGCACTGATGCTGAAGCTGAAGCTCCAGCTCCAATACTTTGGCCATCTGATGTGAAGAGCTGACTCACTGGAAAAGACCTTGATGCTGGGAAAGATTGAGGGCAGGAGCAGAAGGGGGTGACAAGAGAATGAGATGGTTGGGTGGTATCACCAATTCAATGGACATGAACTTGGGCAAACTCTGGGAGAAGGTGAGGGACAGGGAAGCCTAGTGTGATTCAGTCCATGGGGTTGAAAACCGTCAGATGCAACTTGGTGACTGCACAACAGAAACAACAACCTTCCCATCAGGAAGCTTACACAAGCTCTTAGCCTCATCCACCAGAGGGCAGAGAGAAGACACAAGAAGAACCACAATCCCACAGCAGCTAGAACAAAAACTACATTATAGGAAGTTAATCAGGATGAAAAAGCAGTTATGTTCCGGATGAAGGGATAAGATAAAACCCCAGAAAAACAACCAAATGAAGTGGAGATAGGCAACCTTCTAGAAAAAGAATTCAGAATAATTATAGTGAAGATGATCAAGGATATCAGAAACAGAATGGAGATGTAAGAAATATTTACCAAAGACCTAGAAGAACTAACAAACAACCAGATATGAACCACACACTAGACTAAGGAATTAATAGCAGAACAACTGAGCCAGAAGAACGTACAAGTGACCTGAGGACAGAATGGTGGAAATCAGTGCCGCAGAACAGAATATAGAAAAAAGAATAAAAAAAATGAAGATAGCCTAAGAGACCTCTGAGACAACATTAAACGCACCAACATTCACATTATAGGGGTCCCAGAAGGAGAAGAGAGGGAGAAAGGACCTGAGAAAATATTTGAAAATATAATAGCTGAAAAATTCCATAACATGGGAAAGGAAATAGTCAACCAAGTCCAGGAAGTGCAGAGTCCCAGGCAGGATAAACCCAAGAAGGAACACACCAAGACATACAGTAATCAAACTGACAAAAATTAAAGACAAAGATAAAATATTAAAAGCAAAAAGGGAAAAATGACAAATAACATACAAGGGAACTCCCATCAGGTTATCAGCTGCTTTCTCAAGAGAAATTCTACAGGCCAGAAGGGATTGGCACAATATATTTAAAGTGATGAAAGGGAAGAACCTACAACCAAGAATACTTCACCCAGCAAGACTCTGTTCAGGCTGATGAAGAAATCAAAAGCTTTCCAGACAAACAAAAGTTATGAATAGCTAACTTTGAAGTTATGAATAGCACCACCAAATCAGCTTTACAACAAACACTAAAGGAACCTCTCTAGGCATAAACTTTCTTCTTCAGGCAGGAAACACAAGAGAAGGAAAAGACCTACACAAAATAAACCTAAAAAGACAATTAAGAGTGGTAATACGATCATACATATGGATAATTACCTTAAATGTAAACAGATTAAATGCCAGAAGAATGGACAAGTGACATAGACTGGCTGGGTGGATAAAAACACATGCGTGTATGCACTTCCATTTAACCACATCACTCTACTTAACCACTCAAATTGTATGTAAATATTTTATATTGTTAGGTCAATCATGTTTCCATTGTAACTTACAAATATAATTATCTTTTATTTTTTTGTCTGGCTATTGATTGTGAAAATTGTTTTTAAAAAAAGTTTTACTATTGTGATTATATAACTATTACTCACGTACTAGCATTGTATCATGATCAGTCAACAGAAAATAACAGAATTCTGTATCACTAAAGCTACCATTTAAAAGAAAAACTTCGAATCACTTTTTAAAATCAAGATATGTACCAGAATTACCTTGGAATTTTTTGAAAAATACAAATGCCCAGGTATTGCTTTTTTTCTACAAAGCTCGAGATGTGTTTCTAATGAGCAACCATATTTAAAAACTGGACTATATGATGATCTTTTACTTTTATCTAGTTTGCTTCATTTTTTCTTTCATATTCAGTGCTCCCATTTCATTTAGTTTATGTTTTCCAATTTCTCTTTTTTTAATGTTCTTTCTCAAGCCTTTATCAAGCACAGCAGAAAAGCCTTTACACATAAATACATAAATACTATGTGTAATTATATATTTTAGAAAACCTATGACTTTTTGCCTAGCTAAAAAATTTATAACAATTTGATTCTACCTGTTTGACTTTGTATGAACAGAATGCTAGACATCTAATTTAAAAAACAGATACACAACAAAGGTTTACTATATAGCAAAGGGAATTACAGCCAACATCTTACAATAACCTATAATCGAAAATAATTTGAAATATAATATGTGTATATATATATAACAGAATCACCTTGCTGTGTACCTGAAACACTGTAAGTCAACTATACTTCAATGAAATGTATATATTAAGAAAAAACAGAATTTGCATTCTGAACCACATAAACATTGTACTGAAAAGAACCCACCTGCCAACCCAGGAAACATAATGAGACATGGGTTCGATCCCTGCATGGCATCCACTCTAGTATTCTTGCCTGGAAAAATTTCATTGACAGAGGAGCCTGGCAGCATGCAGTCCATAGGATCGCAAAGAGTAGGACACAACTAAATCCACTTAGCAAGCATGAAACATTGTATATAATATTAAAACAAAACATATCAAAAAGAAGAAGAAATATCAAAAAATCAAAAAGAGAGGCTTCCCTGGTGGCACAGTGGTAAAGAAGCCGCCTGCCAATGCAGGAGACGTGGGTTTGATCCCTGATCCAGGAAAATCTCACATGCTGTGGAGCAACTAAGCCCCTGTGCCACAGCTACAGAAGTCCATGCATCCTCGAGCCTGAGCTCCACAACAAGAGAAGCCACTGCGATGGGAGGCTTCGCACCGCAACCAGAGAGTAGCCCCCACTTCCCACAACTAGAGGAAAGCCCGTGCAGCAATGAAGACCCAGCACAGCCATACATAAATAAATCACGTAACTTTGTGAAAGACTAAAAAGAGGCTGAAACAGTGGGATAAATCTTTTCAGAACACTGAGAGAAAATTTTCTTAATCTAGGCTTCTACATTCAGCAACACCATCTTTGAAAATCAGGGCAGGAAAAAAGTTTCAGACAAACAAAAACAGAGCTTAGGACTGAACGGCCCTCACTGTAAGAAATTCTCAGAATATGAAAAGCAGAAGAAAAATGATCTCAAATGACAGAATTTAAAAATTTAAAACTCAGAACTTATTATTTACGTCTTTAAGATATAAAATAAACTGGAGTGTGGAATGGGTCAGGATGAGATAGGAAAGAAAAATATAAGTAGTTATAATCCTACATTTACACCCAAAAGAGGAGGCTCCTGCCCTAAGTCCTACACTTTAGAAGATTACACCTATCAAAATATCAAAATATCAAAAATGCCAAAACAAAAAGATAGCAAGTAACTATATAGGAATTAATAGAGAGGGATTCACACACTGAACTGAGGCCTCCCCACCCTAAAAGCAAACAATAAGGAAGAGAAGGAAGAAGGCAAAGCACAGCCTCTATGCTGGGAAACCAAGATAAAAATATCTAATTTTTATTTAAAATTTAAATATTTAAAATTTTTATTTAAAATCTAATTTTAAATCTAACATTTACTTTAAAATGGCTACCCCCCATTTCCCAAAGAAGTCTCTAGGCACCTGGATTATCCCATAAACCGTATTTCCTCCTCCTCCTGGGTTTGAGTGAGATAGTTTGAGTAGATACTTAGAACTGCCTGTAAATCTTGAGTTTAAAAAGTAGAATATGTGCACTGGGACGACCCAGAGGGATGGTATGGGGAGGGAGGAGGAGGAGGGTTCAGGGTGGGGAACACATGTATACCTATGGCGGATTCATTTTGATATTTGGCAAAACTAATACAATTATGTAAAGTTTAAAAATAAAATAAAATTTAAAAATAAATAAATAAATAAATCAACACTAACAGCACACACACACACACAAAAAAGTAGAATATGGGGAAGGTGAACTCATCTGCCCAAGGTTTCTGGGGAGTTTCACCGCATTAGCGCCCATCTGAGATTCAGAGACCATCCTGGCCCAACATCTACCCTGCCAACCCCAGAGACAGCATTTCTCCTTTAAGAGCTGGCTGAGCCCTGGGTAGGAAAGTAGGTCAAGCTGCTGACATAAACTAATTTATAACTTTTTAAGATTAAGACATTAAGAGAAAAACTAACTTCCATCTGTATTCTTGCCCTAGGTCATACAAATGTTAAGAGTGAGCGTCTATGGCTTTAGGGTTGAACTGTACACTCACTGTTAGTTACCTTAACTGCGGTACTTTATAACACGTGTTCCATAGCGTATCTTGTAGGTAACAAATATTACATCAAAAACGATGATGAATGAAAAACGGAAGGAAGGAAAGGAGGTAGAAGGAGGCTAAAAAAACTAAGGTTAATGCTTAAGGTAAATTGATCACTTACCATCCTTTTTTAATTCCCTTCTATGCCAAGAAGCTCATTTACCACACAAACCCATGGAGTATGATTCCTATAATAAAAAAAAATATATAGTACATACTATTAGCCATAACACTGTCATAAAATCATATTTGTTTATAAAAAGATAAAAATTTCATTCCCATTAAGTTTCTCATTATATTCAACCACAACAAAAACATTACTCCTTTATATTTCATTTGGTTATACTGTAGCATGTTTCATGCTGAACAATACCTAAATGCTCTCCAAAAATAATTAAATGGAAGAGAAAAAGTATTAATTATCTAAACAGTCTCTGATATCTTAATCTGGAGGCTTCAAACATTTTTTACTATAATCTATAAATATATACTTTATATTGAAATAAAGTTTCATGAAGTAACATTTACCTCTATTGTAAGAGATGCACTCTAATATTTCCTGCTCTGTTTCATTATTTAAATACTGTTTTCACTGAATTATGACCCACTAATGAATTCCAACTCAATATATAAAACACTGTGTAACCTCTCCTTAGGAACTTTCAACAACTGAGATTTGATCAGAATATCTTAATTATATATTACCTAAGGGTCTACACAGAACAGATCCTACTTTTCAGGGAACCTATTTAATGGTGGTCAAATCTTCATTCAAAGAAATCCAAAGCTAGGAAACTCGATTTTAAAAAAGAAAAAAAAAAGACAAGAGGACAGAGAAATTGCAAGAAACAGTGGCTTAATCATGTAAGAAAAGCTTCTGAACAAAGAAAAATAAGCAGCAATTGGAACCCAACTTTCTGGGACAACGGCCTTGGTCACTTATCTTCACCAAGTGAATCCACTCCCTTTTAAATGCAGCACGTCAATTGAAAACATATGTTCATAGTACAGCCACTATGGAGAACAGTGTGGAGATTCCTTAAAAAACTGGAAATAGAACTGCCTTATGATCCAGCAATCCCACTGCTGGGCATACACACTGAGGAAACCAGAAGGGAAAGAGACACGTGTACCCCAATGTTCATCGCAGCACTGTTTATAACAGCCAGGACATGGAAGCAACCTAGATGTCCATCAGCAGATGAATGGATAAGAAAGCTGTGGTACATATACACAATGGAGTATTACTCAGCCATTAAAAAGAATACATTTGAATCAGTTCTAATGAGGTGGATGAAACTGGAGCCTATTATAGAGAGTGAAGTAAGCCAGAAAGAAAAACACCAATACAGTATACTAACACATATATATGGAATTTAGAAAGATGGTAACAATAACCCTGTGTACGAGACAGCAAAAGAGACACTGATGTGTAGAACAGTCTTATGGACTCTGTGAGAGAGGGAGAGGGTGGGAAGATTTGGGAGAATGGCATTGAAACATGTAAAATATCATGTATGAAACGAGTTGCCAGTCCAGTTTCGATGCACGATACTGGATGCTTGGGGCTGGTGCACTGGGACGACCCAGAGGGATGGAATGGGGAGGGAGGAGGGAGGAGGGTTCAGGATGGGGAACACATGTATACCTGTGGCAGATTCATTTTGATATTTGGCAAAACTAATACAATTATGTAAAGTTTAAAAATAAAATAAAATAAAATAAAATAAAAAGATGGTTGGACAATTTCAAAAAAAAAAAAAAGAAAACATATGTTCAAACAAAAACTTCCATACAAGTATTCAAAGCAACGTTATTCCTAATAGCCAAAAAGTAGACACAACCCAAATGTCCAAAAACTGATGGATAAATAAAATGTGCTATATCCATTCAAGGAAATCTTATTCAGCCATTAAAACAGAATAAAGGGCTTGTACATGCTACAACATAAATGAATCCTGAAAACAAGATGACAAATCAAAGAAGCCGCTCATAAAAGACCACACATTACATAATGCCACTTATATGTAATGTCCAAAATGGGCAAATTCATAGAATCAGAAAAACAGATTATTGCTCGCCTAGGGCTTGGGGGTTACTGCTAATGAGTACAGCGTTTCTTTGGGGGATGATGAAAATGTCCTAAAATTCAACATGGTGGTGATTGCACAGCTCTGTTAATATACTAATAAACACTTTTTAACTGGGTGATTTCTTGGTATATGGATTATATCTCAATAAAAATGTTACATTTTCAAAAATACACCACCTCTGTTCACAACTCTCCAATGCCTCTATGTCTCATGCAAAGTAAAAGCCAAAGTTTCCACAGTGGTCAAAGTCCCCACACTCTAAACTTCCTAACTCCTCATACATCTCTGACTACATCTCCTACTTCTCTCTTCTCTGGTGTTCTTTCCAGCTCAGCGACACGGCCTCTTTAAGTTCCCCAACATGCCAGACACACTCCTACCTCAGGGCTTTACACTTTAAAGTCCTCATCTGGAATGCTCAAGACTTTGCCCACATGTAACTTTCTCAGTGAGGCCTATGAAAGCACTCTTTTTTAAAACTGCAACCTGTTTATCCTGACTCCCACTACTGGCACTCCCTATCCCACTTCTTCTCGAGAGCATTCATTACTTAAACTTACTTGGTGTACTATCCATCTCCCCCAGCAAGAAAGTTAGCTGCATGATGATCTTTGGTTTTGGGTTACTGCTATAGCCTCAGAATACAGAACAGTGTCTGGTTTCTGAGAGGCATTCATTAAATACTTGTTTACTAACGAATGAAACCCATGTTAAAGAATCTTTGCTCAAAATGTTCCTCTCTTCTCACCCTATACATACTCAAAGCCTACCAATTCATCAAGACCAACTCAAAAAAGTCATCTTCATGAAGCCCATTTTGATAACCCCAGCTGACAGAGATCTTCATCTGAATTCCCAGACTGCTGCTGCTGCTGCTGCTAAGTCGCTTCAGTCGTATCCGACTCTGTGCGACCCCATAGACTGCAGCCCACCAGGCTCCCCCGTCCCTGGGATTCTCCAGGCAAGAACACTGGAGTGGGTTGCCATTTCCTTCTCCAATGCATGAAAGTAAAAAGTGAAAGTGAAGTCACTCAGTCATGTCCGACTCCTAGCGACCCCATGGACTACAGCCTACCAGGCTCCTCCGTCCATGGGATTTGCCAGGCAAGAGTACTGGAGTGGGGTGCCATTGCCTTCTCCAAATTCCCAGACTACTTGACCTGTAATCATCACTTCTAAAAAGTAGGGACAAGTGTGATACAGTAGAAAAAGTGTATACAAGCACTGGAGTCAACCAAATCACTGGTCATGTGACTATGAGAAGTTATTCAACCTCTTCAAATATCGGTATTCTAACCTATAAAAATGAAGGCTAGATTGCTTACCCAAGAGAATTTTTTCCACACAAAGACCTATTTACAAATATTCAAAGGGGCTTTACTCATAATTTCTCCAAACTGGAAACAACCCAAATATCAAAAGAAAAGATAATCCAATCTTAGTACATCTATATAGTAGAACAGAGAGCAATACAAAGGAATGAATATACAATAAAATAGATATCTCAGACAGTCTGCTTGGAAAAAGTCTGGATGCAAAAGAATACATTCTGAATTACTCTGTTTAAGTCAAGTTTTAGAACATGCAAAACTAATCCCTTATATAACTAACTTATAATAACTAACTCTTTTGGAAATACCAAAAGAGTTATCTTAGTTGGAGGGGAAGGACTGGAAAGAAGTTGAAGGGAACTTTCTGGGAAGATGGATTGCGGCAGCGGTTCATGACTATGTATAACTGTGTTTTACTCACTGAACTGCCCACTTTAAAAAAGTGGGCATACTTTTTGTAAACTATACCTCAGTAAAATTGATGAAAGGACACACAGTTTGGGGGGGGCGGGGGATGAAGGCTATCCTTAATTTATAAGGTTGTTAGGAGGATTAGATGAGAAACACTTCTACTGAAATCAGCACGACACAGTGAGAAAGACGGCACAATAATATGGGACTGAATCTCAATTTAGCAAATTATTGTAGCTACTAATTACATAACCTTTTGCACAAGTCATGAATCCCTCAGAACTTCAGTTTTCTCTTGAGTAAAGAGAATAGTATCTACTTTACAGTTAAATGGTAGCACACTAGAGTTTCTACTAGTTAACACAATATCGGTTACATAACAAGTCCCCAAATGGCTTTTTAAATAAGACATATTTAAATAAGACATAAAGACCAGCACATAATAGATGCTCAACTGGTATTATATTCTTTTCTCCATTTCCTTTGGATGACAATTTTCTCCTCTATTACATTTTAGAATTTTGAAAGACAAGATCAGCATTTCAGTGATCTTCCTTTTCCTGTATTTAAGATGGTATGTTTAAAATGCTAGGCACTGAACAAAGATTTTTAAGGAAAAGAAGGAAGTAGGCTGGCTTGTTGATTAAGCAGAATTAACTCTTTTGACCTCTTTTTCTTTTGGTCATTCCAGAATCAATTAGTGAACTTTCCAATAAAGACAGCTGTAGGCTAGATACCAACAACTTTTTAAGGGAGACAGAAATTTATGTATTAATATTATATGATGCATATGCACTGGAAAACAGATTGGAAATAGACAAGCAGCAATGTGGAGCCTGGTGGAAAGACTCTTACATAACAAACGCTATAAAGAAAGATCCACACAGTCAAGAAGGAAAGCAAAGAGAAGTGATCAGGTGGGAACCCACACCTGAAGGAGGGGACACAGAAGTAGGGGAATTACTTGGGTTTGGAGATCCTCTTTGGAAAGAGAAGGGTTTGAACCATATATTGGGCACCCCAGGCCTAAAGTCTGAGACCAGAAAGACAAATCTTCGCTGGTGTGCAGACCAGAGGGATTGGCAAGGGAACTGTGAGAAACTTGAATTCCACTCATTAAGGGCAGGCATACACTTGCTTCCTTGCCCCCAAAACAAGGCAGAGGAAGCACACTGAGACTGCTGTGACTCTAGCTGCTTTCCACGACCACCCCAGTGCACGTCCTGGCCCATCTTGTCCACCACACAGCTCCCCAGTAGGGCGAAGGTCGACACTGTCAAGGGGAAGGGCACAGGTGAAGGGATGGTGCCGACTCAGACCCAGCTCTGCATCTGAATAAGGCAAGGGCAGGAGAAGGCAATGGCACCCCACTCCAGTACTCTTGCCTGGAAAATCCCATGGACGGAGGAGCCTGGTAGGCTACAGTCCATGGGGTTGTGAAGAGTGGGACACGACTGAGCGACTTCACTTTCACTTTTCACTTTCATACATTGGAAAAGGAAATGGCAACCCACTCCAGTGTTCTTGCCTGGAGAATCCCAGGGACGGGGGAGCCTGGTGGGCTGCCATCTATGGGGTCGCACAGAGTCGGACACGACTGAAGCGACTTAGCAGCAGCTATTACTGGCACTCCCAGAGGCAGCAGATGCAGAGTAGTGTGGACTCTGATGTGCCAAGACAGTCCCGGCACATGCCCCAACACACAATGAGTGGGCTGCTCCTGCCCCTCTTGCTCCAGTGTAGCTCCCTTCTGAGGAACAATGCCAATGCTGTGAGAGGAGAGAACATACACTAAGAGGGAATGGAAGCAGTCTGGACCCACCCTTAAGGCTTCTGCTCCAGCACCTTGGTGTGTTCTCTACTGAGCACCAAAGTCCTAGCTCATACCTGGTTCTGACTCTTGCTCTTCCTTCTACATCCCCACCTCCCACCACAGTGACAGCTGCCAGCAAATCTGGGGTAAGATGTGACTCGTGCTCACTTCAGATCCAGCTCTCCCACCAAAGCCAATAGGCTCACACAGACTGCATAAGGACACACCCACAAAAGGATACCCCTTTAAGATCACCATAGTTAACAGTTTCACCTAATTTTACATAGACAGAGAAAGCTGATCAAAATGAGAAGACAGAAGAATTTATTTCAAGTGAAAGAAAAAGAAAAAAACAAAAAAATATAAACAATTTATCAGGAAAAGAGATTAAAACAGGAATAAGAATGCTAACCAAATTAGGGGAAAGAACAGATGAACACAGAGAGGGTTTTAACAAGGAACTAGAAAACAAAAAAGAACCAGTTAGATCTGAAGAATGCAATAAATGAAATTAAAAAAAAAAAACTAGAAGGAAGTTAAGAGCAGACTAGGTAATACAGAAGATTTCACAAGTTATCTGGAAGATAGAAAAATGGAAATCACCCAACCACAACAGTAAGAAAAAAATTTTTTAATCAGAACAGTTTAAGCAACATCTAAGAAAACATCAAGCATACTGAGATTTGCATTATAGGGGTCCCAGAGGGAGAAGAGAGAAGGAAAACATTCAAAAGTGTATTTGATAAAATTATGGCTTACAACTTTCCAAACCCGAAGATGGAAACAGATAATCAGATACAGGAAACACAGAGGGCCCCAAACAAGATGAACCCAAACAGACCCATACCAAAACATATCACAATTAAAGTGGCAAAACTTAAAGAGAGAATTCTAAAGGCAACAAGAGAAGAACAGAGTCATATACAAGGGAACACCCATAAGGCTTCTGTAGAAAGCCTGCAGGCCAGACAGGAGTGGCATGAAATATTCTAAATGCTGAAAGGGAAAAACTAGGATACTCTCTACCCAGCAAAATTATGAGTCAGAACTGAAAGAGAGATAAAGAACTTCTCAGACAAGTAAAAGAGTCCATGAACTCTAAACCAATCCTAAAAGACATGGTATAAAGTCTTCCCTAAGTGGAAAAGAAAAGACTACAACAAGAAGTAAGAATTTCTATTAAAGGAAAATTCCACTATTACAGTAAGTAACAATTTAGCCCTTACTATTAAGGGCTGTGGTATGGTAAATATACAGCAAAGGCTGAGGATCAACCATTTAAATAAGTCAGCATAAAAATGAAAAAATAAAAACTGTAAGATCAACTATAACTACAATGAACAGTTAAGAGATACATGTGAAGATGTAAAATATAATGTAAAGAATACAAAATATAGTGGGGGTGAGAAAAATGCAGATCTTTTAGAATATGTTTTGATTTAAATGACTACCAGTTTAAAACAAGTAGATATACATCAACACATTCTTTTCAAGTGCACAAGGAATGTTCCCCAGAATAGATTATATGCTAGGCTACAAAACAAGTCTAAACAAATTGAAGAAAGTTTATATCAAGCAATTTTCTAACCACAATGGTATGAAAAAAGAATCAATTACAGGAAGAAAAATGAGAAAAACACAGACACATGGGGACCAAGCAGTACACTAATAAAAACATCAAGCGATTAATGAACTAGTCAAAAAGGATATCAAAAATTACATTCAGACAAATGAAAATAAAAACACAACTCTCCAAAACCTATGTGATGCAGCAAAAGCAAATCTAAGAGGGAAGTTTATAGCAATATAAGCCTATGTCAGGAAACAAACAAAACAAAAAATCGCAAATAATCCAATCTAGCATCTAAAGTAATTAGGGGAAAAAAAAGAACAAAAACCTCAAAGTGAGCAGAAGGAAGGAAATAATAAAGACCAGAGAGGAAATAAATAAAATAGAAACCAAAAAATAGAAAAGATCAAATTCATCAGGACCCGGTTTTCTGAAATGACAAAATTTAAAGCCTTTAGCCAGGCTCATCAAGAAAAAAACAAAGTGGATCCAAATAAACAAAATGAGAAATTAAGAGAAGAAACTACATCTAATATCATGGAGATACAAAAAAAAGTCGTAAGAGAATACTACAAAATCATATGAGAATATGGCAACAAACTGGCAACAAACAGAAGAAATGGATAAATTTCTAGAAACATACAAACTTCTAAGACAGAATCAAGAAGAAATAGACAACCTGAACAGACCAATCACTAGCAGTGAGATTGAATTAGTAATCAAAAAAAACTGACAGCAAACAAAAGTTCAGGAACTGATGGCTTCATAGTGGAATTCTACCAAACACATGAAGAACAATACTTAACCTTCTTAAACTATTTCAAAAAGTTAAAGAGGAATAAATACTCCCAAATTCATCCTACAATGCCACCATCATGCTGATACCAAAAAGAAACACAGATACTCCAAAAAAAGAAAATTACAGGGCAACATCTCTGATGAATACAGATGTAAAAATCCTCAACATAATATTAGCAAACTGATTTCAATAATATATAGAAAGATCACACACATGATCAAGCAGGGGTTTTTCCAGGGATACAAGGATGACCCAATATCTGTAAATCAATCAATGTAATACACAACATTAACAAAAGGAAGAATAAAAATCACATAATCATAGACGCAGAAAAAATATCTGATAAAATTCAACATCCATTCATGACAAAAACTTTTATCAAAGTTGGTACAGAAGGAACACATTTGAATATAATAATGGCTATTTATGACAAATCCACAGCTAACATCATAGTCAATGATGAAAAGCTGAAAGTTTTTCCTCTGGGATCAGGAACAAGACAAAGATTTCCACCTTTACAACTTCTCTTTAACATAGTATTGCAAATCCTACACATAGTAACTGGACAATAAAAAGAAACAGGACACCCAAATTGGAAGGAAATAAGTAAAACTGTCCCTATTTGCAAATGACATGATGCTCTATACAAAAAATACTAAGGTCCCAACCAAAAAACTATTACAACTGATAAGTAGGTTTAGTAAAGTTACAGGATACAAGGCTAACACACAGAAATATGTTGCTTTTCTACACACTAATAGTGAATTATCAGAAAGCAAAAAAAAAAAAAACAAAAAAACAAACAAACAAAAAAAAACATTAAAAATCACATCAAAAAACAAATATATATATATATATATAGGAATAAACTTAACCCAGGAGGTAAAAGACCTACACTCTGAAAGACACTGATAAAGGAAACTGAAAATGATACAAAGAAATGGAAAGATGACCCATGTTTATGGACTGGAAGAATTCATATTGTTAATATTACCCAAAGTAATCTACAGATTTATGCAATCCCTGTCAAAATACTTGTGACATGTTCGCACAGAACTAGACCAATAATCCTAAAAATCATTTAGAATCACAAAAGAAACTGAATAGCCAAAGCAATCTTTAGAAAAAAGAACAAATCTGGACTCACACTCCCTGACTTCAGACTACACTACAAAACTACAATAACCAAAGCAATATACTAAGGGCACAGAAACAGACACATGTGTCAGTGGGATGGAACAGGGAGCCCAGAAAAAACCCATGCACTTATGGTCAGTTAATTTACAACAGAAGAGGAAGGGATATACAACAGGAATAAAGATAGTGTCTTTAATAACTGGTGATGGGAAAACTGGACAGCTACATGTAAAAGAAAAAACTGGGACATTTTCTCACTCCAAATATAAAAATAAATCCAAATGGATTAAAGACCTAAATGTAAGACCAGAAACCATAAAATTCCTAGAAGAAAATGCAAGCAGAACACTCTTTGATATAAATTGAGGCAACATATTTTTGGATCTGTCTCCTAAGACAAAGGAAACAAATGTAAAAATAAGCAAATGTGACATAATTAAACTTACTTGGGTGAACTATAATTTGTAGATTAATAAATACATTAAGGGACATGTTTAGCACAAATTTAAATACCACAAAGAATTTCTGAGGAGCCATCCATTTGGATAAAAAATCAATAGAGTGAGCAAGCACAGAAGTGATACCAAGAGCCCATGTCAGGTTAAATGTCACCATTGTGTCGGGTTAAAAATGTTATATTAGGGCTTCCCTGGTGGCTCAGTCATAGAGAAGCCACCTGCCAATGCAGGAGACATGGGTTTGCTCCCCGATCCGAGAGGACCCCACATGCCTCGGAGCAACTAAGCTTGTGTGCCATAACTGTTGCGCCTGTGTCCTAGAGCCCGGGAACCACACCTACTGAGCCCACATGCACCACAACAACTGAAACCCATGCTCCACTACAAGACAAGCCACCACAATGAGAAGTACGCACACCACAACGAGAGAGTAGCCCCAGCTCATCACAACTGGAGAAAAGCCTGCACAGCAATGAAGACCCAGCACAGCCAAAAAAATAAAATAAATTTTAAAAAGTTTTAAAGGCTATGTTATCGTTTCTCTCAAAAAGACACATAAATGGCTGGTGAGAGCATGAGATGATGTTAAACAGTATTAGTCATTAGTGAAACACAAATCACAACCTAACAACTACAGTGAGATACCTCTTCACAAATACCAGGATGGCTATAATCAAAAATCAAAAATCCAAAAGTCAAACAAAACCAGCGTCATAGATGATGTGAAAAATTGGAACCCGCCATACACTGCTGATTGTGAATGCAATATGGTGCAGCTGGTTCTGTAAACAGTCTGGCAGTTCCTAGAGTGGTTAGATACAGAGTTACGGTAAAAACCATCCATTCCATTCTTAGATATATATCCAAGAGAAATGAAAACAGGCCCACAAAAAAGCTTATACATAAATGTTCATAGAAGTGTTGTCTATAGTATTCAGAAGCTGAAACAATCCAAATGTCTATCAACTGATGAATGGATTAAAAAAACGTGGTACCCACACAACAGAATTATTATTCATTCATAAAAGAAATGAAGCTCTTGGAAAAGTCAAACTACCAAGACAGGAAAAACATCAATGACTGCCAGGGATTGAGGGGGAAGGAGGAATAGGCAGAGAAAAGAGAATCTTTAGGCCTGTGAAAGCACTCTGTATAATACTATAATGATGGATACATGTCATTATGTGTATGTGTGTGCATGCTCACTCAGTCGTGTCCAGCTCTTTGCGTCTATATGAACTGTAGCCTGCCACACTTCTCCGTCCACAGGATTTTCCTGGCAAGGATACTGGAGTGGGTTGCCATTTCCTCCTCTAGGAGATCTTCTTGACCCAGGGATCAAACTCACATCTCCTGCACTAGCAGGCAGATTCTTTACTATTGAGCAACCTGAGAAGTCCTCACATGCCATTATACATTTGTCCTAACCCATAAAATGTACACCAATAGTAGAGAGTAATGTAAACTATGGACTTTAGGTCACAATAATTTGCCAGTGTAGGTTCATCAATCGTAACAAATGTACCACTCTGGTAAGGGATGTTGATAATGGAGAGGCTATACATGAGAATTAACTCCCACTCCAGTATTCTTGCCTGGAGAATCCCATGGACAGAGAAGCCTGGTAGGCTACAGTCCACGGGGTCACCAAGTGTCGGACACGGCTGAGCGACTTCACTATCACTATCACTATACACGAGTAGAGACAGGGAGTACATGGGAAGTCTCTGTGTTTTCCTCCTAATTTTGCTGCAATTCTAAAACTGCTCTAAGAAAAGATTTATAGGCAACTGTCCTGTGATGTCAGTGGTGCGGCGTGTTTGCCACTTTATTACATAGCTAAGCAGAACATGTGCTTAATCTTTGGATGCTGAAGGAGACGGATGGGCTTTGGAGTGAATGTGGCAGTTTAAAAAAAAAATACCTTCATTTTTTGGACCTGCATATTTAGGTGTTTTGGAACACGGTTGTTTCCTCCTTGAAGGAGGAAACAAGACTGCTATGGTCACATGACAATATTGAGAGGTGGAATCTTGTTTGTTACTGTCATTCCCATTCCTTTTCGTTTAGAATCAGAATAAAGTTGTATTTCAAACATCAAAAAAAAAAAAAAAAAAGGATGGGGAGGGTTCTTATAGTGCTGCAGGAAGATCCTGAACTCAACTCCTCCTATGTATACAACAAACCTAAAACTATACATGAATAATTTCCTTGGAAAGGGACATAAAAACTTGGTAAAAAGAACTTCACAACAAAGGGCAGAACATCAATACAGACATGAGGCAGAGGATGAGAGAGGCAAAGACAGTCTCACCAAGGAAAACCCCAATACCAGCCGTGTCAATTCACAATCAGGAGGCACCAGAAGGTACGGATCTTTTCTCTGAAAAGCGAGGGATCTGAGCTCCACATCAAGCACTCCAACCCCTAGATCCTGCACAGGAGATGAGCCCCCAAAACAACTGTCTTTAAATAACAATAGAAAATATGTCCAGGAAATCTACAGAACTTCTGGGAATGGACAACCACTCTTAAAAACACACAGGTAGATTTACTCAACCCAGGAATCAGCACAAAAACACCTGATTAAAAACTGCATAGACCATAAGTGATGAGGACCCACTTTCTAATCCTGAAGTATCTTCCAGAGACCATAAGCCAATCAGAACACTCCCCAGGGACTGAACCATCAGCAGGAGCCTTTTCTAAGATTTATTTTTTATTGAGGTAACCTTGGCTTATACCATTACATAATTTCACATACACAACACGATATTTCTACTTGTGTATACCCAACAGTGTGCTCACCAAAAATTTAGATTCCATCTGTCAACACAGTTAACCACCTTTATCCATTGTACCCTACTCCCCTCCTGTCCCTTCTCCTCTGGTAACCATTATTCTGTTCTCTGTATCCACATGTTTCTTCTGGTTTGGGTTGTTCACTTATTTTTTGTTTCTATATTTCACATAAGTGAAATCTTACAGTATTTGTCTTTCTCCCATGCGACTTACTTCACTGAGCATAGTACACTCAAGCTCTATCCATGTTTATGGCTGAATAGTATTTCATTATGTGTGTATACAAATACATATATATCACATCTTCTTTATCCATTCATCTATTGATGAGCACTTAGATTGTTTCCACATCTTGGTGATTATAAATAATGTGGCAATGAACATGGGGGCAGAGTTATCTTTTCAGATTAGTGTTTTCATATTCCTTAAATAAATACCAGAAAGTGGGCTAGCTGGATCATACGGTAGATCTATTCCTAATTTTTGAAGAATGTCCATAATGTCTTCTAAAGTGCCTGCACCAATTTACAGTCCCACCAACAGTGCATAAGGTTCCCCTTTTCTCCGTATCCTCACCAAAATTTGTTATTTCTTGGCTTTGCAATAATAGCCATTCTAACTGGCATGAAGCGATATCTTATTACAGCTTAGATTCGCATTTCCCTAATAATTAATGATGTTGAACACCTTTTCATGTGTCTGTTGTCATTTGCATGTCTTCATTGGAAAAATAACCATTCAGATCATCTGCCCACTTTTCAATGCATTGTTTCTTTTTGTTGCTGTTGAGCTGTATTAGTTCTTTATACATTTTGGATATTGACCCCTTATCAGATACATCATTTGCAAATACCTTCTTCCACTCAGTAGGTTGTCTTTGTTTTGTTGATGGTTTCCTTTACCACACATAAGTTTTTAAATTTAATGTAGTCTCATTTGTTTACTTTTGCTTTTGTTTCCCCTTGCCTTAAGAAACTAATTTAGAAAGATATTGCTAAGACTGATGTCAAGGAACATACTACCCACAGTTTCTTCTAGGAGTTTTATGGTTTCAGGTCTTACATTTAAATCATTAATTCATTTTGAGTTGATTTTTGTGTACAGTATGAGATAGCAGTCTAGTTTCTTTTTTTTGCATCTTGCTGTCAAGTTTTCCTAGGACTATCTGTTGAAGAAGCCGTCCTTCCTCCATTTTATGAGCTTTGTTCCTTTGTCATAAATCAGTAGTCCATATATGAGTGGGTTTATTTCTCAAATCTCTTCTACTGCTAAGTGTATCTATTTTTCTGTCAACGTCATGCTGTATTGCTTACTATGGCTTTTCAAAATAGTTTGCCATCAGGGAGTGTGATACCTCCAGTTTTGTTCTTTTCTCTCAGGATGCTTTGGCTATTCAGTATCTATTCAGTATCACATGGAGTATATGTGCCTCCATATAAATTTTAATATTATATAAAGTTCATAATTTTTGGCTTTATTTCTCCTGGAATGTTGACAGGATTGCACTGAATCTGTAGACTGCATTAGGCAATATGGCCTTTTTAATAATATTAACTCTTCCAATTCATAAGCATGGAATATCTATTTATTTGTGTCTTCTTAAATTTCTTTCAACAATGTATTATATTTTTGAGTTTAAAGGTCTTTCAAATCCTTACTTTCATTCCTATTTTATTATTTTATTGCAATTTAAATAGGATTCTTTTCCTAATTTCTCTTTCTGCTAGCACATTATTAGCATATAGTAATACAACAGATTTCTGTATTTTTATTTTGTATCCTGCAACTATACTGTAATTATTATTTCTTTTCTTTCTTTGGCTTATCAGGATGTGGAATCTTAGTTCCTCAACCAGGGATCAACTTGTGCCCCTGCAGTGGAAGTGTGGAGTCCTAACAAGTGGTCTGCCAGGGAATTCCCCTGTATTTATTTCTAATAGTTTTTTGGTGACATCCTTAGGGTTTTCTATTTATAAAATCATGTTATCCACAAATAGTGATGAATTTACATCTTCTTTCCAATTTGGATGCCTTCTACTCCCTTTTCCTGCCTGAGTGCTCTGGCCAGGATTTCCAATACTATGTGGAATAAGAATGGCAAGAGTTGGCATCTTTGTCTTGCCCTGATTTTAGAGAGATCGCTTTAAGCTTTTCACCATTAAGTATGATATTAACTGAAGGTCTGTTTCATATATGGCCTTTATTATGTTGACGTATATTCCTCTTAAACGCACTGTGTTGAGAGTGTTTATCATAAATGAGTGTTAAATGGTGTCACATGCTTTTTTCTGCATTTATTGAAATAATCATATGATTTTCAGCCTTCATTTTGTTAAAGTGGCATATCACATTTACTGATTTGTAGATGCAAATTTTTTTTAAAAAAAACCACTGAAATGTACACTTTAACAGTTGAATTTTCTATGCAAAATATCTCAACAAAGCTTTTTAAAAAAAGGACTTAGAATTTCCAAAATTTCAGTTACTACTTTCATACTTGTCCTAACTACCATCTGTACTATTATCTACATAACATTTCTCTATCGAAAGAACTACATTTTGACTTAAATTTTAAAAGGAACCATAACACCACCAGAAATGAAAAATCTGCTAATATAAAAAAATGAATATGGCAAAATACTGAGAGTGCTACTCAAATTAAATTTGAGAACTCCAGGCTACAGGAAAACAATGGCCAAGCAGAAAATAGAGTACACACACACACACACACAAAAAGTTAGTAAGCAGGGAATGAACACTAGGACTAACTGGGCCCAAGGTTTCTGAACAGGTTGCTGCCTGTGATGAACTGAAGTCTCACTTGTCCTACCCTGCCCTGCAGTCCCAGAATGTACAGACACCTGAGAGTCCTAGAGATAAAAATGTGAAGACTGGCTCAAGTGCCAGGAAAGGCATCTGTCCTCTCTGAGTTCAGGCGCACAGGTTCTGAAAAGGCGAGAATCAAATGGCAAGCCCAAAATAGGAGGAAGCCTGCTATCAGCACGACTCTAAAAAATACAGGCCCAAGTAACCAAAGTAACGACAGTACTTCTATCTATGAACTGTTTCGTGTTTGTCAGTAAATCCTAGAAAAATCAGGGTTTCAATCAGTTACTCTCCAACATTCATAAAATTTATCACTCATGTTTTTGCCTCTTCTAAAATAAAAGAAAATCTTGAGTATTTACTTTCTGAGACTGGAACTTAAACAATGCTGATGTCAGCACACTCAAAACTATTGGTAATTTTTCACATTTGCCAACTGGAAAATAAGTGTATAACAGTAAAGTAAGTATTCTGAAAAGCAATACAGACATTTTATAATTCCAAGTTATTTAATGAGGTTTTCAATTCTGATCACTCCTATATTTATTGCCATGAATACATTAACTAAGAGGTATTTCAAGCTGGTTTTAGAAAAGGCAGAGGAACCAGAGATCTAATTGCCAACATCCACTGGATCACCGAAAAAGCAAGAGAGTTCCAGAAAAACATCTATTTCTGCTTTATTGACTATGCCAAAGCCTTTGACTGTGTGGATCACAATAAACTGTGGAAAATTATGAAAGAGATGGGAATACCAGACCACCTGACCAGCCTCTTGAGAAATTTGTATGCAGGTCAGGAAGCAACCGTTAGAACTGGACATGGAACAAGAGACTGGCTCCAAATAGGAAAAGGAGTACATCAAGGCTGTATACTGTCACCCTGTTTATTTAACTTATATGCAGAGTACATCATGAGAAATGCTGGGCTGGATGAAGCATAAGCTGGAATCAAGACTGCTGGGAGAAATACCAATAACCTCAGATATGTAAATGACACCACCCTTATGGCAGGAAGTGAAGAACTAAAGAGCCTCTTGATGAACGTGAAAGAGGAGAGTGAAAAAGTTGGCTTAAAGCTCAACATTCAGAAAACTAAGATCATGGTATCCAGTCCCATCACTTCATGGCAAATAGATGGGAAAACAGTGGAAACAGTGGCTGACTTTATTTTGGGGGGGCTCCAAAATCACTGCAGATGGTGACTGCATTCATGAAATTAAAAGACGCTTACTCCTTGGAAGGAAAGTTATGACCAACCTAGACAGCATATTCAAAAGCAG
Organism: Bubalus kerabau; assembly: GCF_029407905.1. Classification (NCBI taxonomy): domain Eukaryota; kingdom Metazoa; phylum Chordata; class Mammalia; order Artiodactyla; family Bovidae; genus Bubalus; species Bubalus kerabau. The sequence continues at coordinate 32,619,519 of NC_073642.1, forward strand.
AGACATTACTTTGCCAATAAAGGTCCATCTAGTAAAGGCTATGATTTTTCCAATAGTCATGTATGGATGTGAGAGTTGGACTATAAAGAAAGCTGAGTGCCAGAGAACTGATGCTTTTGAACTGTGGTGTTGGAGAAGACTCTTGAGAGTCCCTGGGACTGCAAGGAGATCCAACCAGTCCATCCTAAAGGAGATCCGTCCTGGGTGTTCACTGGAAGGACTGATGTTGAAGCTGAAACTCCAATACTTTGGCCACCTGATTTGAAGAGCTGACTCATTTGAAAAGACCCTGATTCTGGGAAAGACTGAAGGCACAAGGAGAAGGGGACAACAGAGGATGAGATGGTTGGATGGCATCACTAACTCAATGGATATGAGTTTGGGTAGACTCCGGGAGTTGGTGATAGACAGGGAGGCCTGGCATGCTGCAGTTCATGGGTTGCAAAGAGTTAGACATGACTGAGCGACTGAACTGAACTGAACTGAAGAGGTATTTATTTTCTTCCATAAACCCATGCTTCTTTGAAAATATCAAAATTACCTCTCCTTTCCAACAATATATTAAAAACGAGCTTGACACATAGAGAAATCTTTACAAATGAAATATGATGTCTGAGATTTGCTTCCAAAAGAATAGGAAGCAACAGCTTTTGTGGGGCAAGGCTGTCCATGCATAGGTAATTGCTGAAATAGATTGGTACATAGAAATAAATTTTTCTATTCTCTCCACTTCGCATATGTTTTCAAAATATATAATAAACTTACTTTAGGAAGTTATCACTAAAATGTAGAAATTATTTTAGTAAAGTTTCATGAAACCTTTAGTGTTTCATGTCACAGAGCAAAAAAATACTTCCTTCTAATATTTTTTAAGGATGTCTCCACCAATGGACTGTAGATCTTTCTCTTTATATTCCGTAAGACCTACTGCCAAAGCCAGACAGATGTTTGTGAAAAAGGTTACCATCCCGGCATAAAACTGGAAACAGATTTTTATTAGTGACTTGTTTCTTATACAAGCCATTGGCCATTTTCATTTCTACAATTTCAGAAATGCTGATTTCACAAAGGATATTAGACTGCACCATTACAGAAAATCCTATTTATCTTCCTATTAAATACTACTACCACTTTCTAAGTGTTTAAAGAATGTTCCTATATGATTTCCCAAAGAATTTTTGCTTCTTCTTTAAACTAGGTTGGGTTGTGATTGGGTGTGAAGGTGAAAGAGGACAATGTCAATCCCCTTCATATAGTGGTTAAAAGAAGGAATTAGTGAAGTCAGTATCAAATCAACATGTAGAGATTCTTAAATATCTGTGAAGCTGGAAGAACAATTTTTAAGTCTATGCTTAAAACACTAGATCCTTTGGAGCTCAAGTAACCAATTTTTTCATAACTGTATCTATATAGCCACATTGACTATGCTTCCATATAGATCCACCAGGTAAACTGACCTAAACCATCAGGGTTCAGAGAATGAAAAAAAAAAAAATGCAGCTCAAGGGAGTGGGGAGAAAGAAAGAAAAGGAAAAAGCATATGCTGAGTGTTTAATATGGGCCAGAAGCAGTTCTATGGAGAAGGCAATGGCACCCCACTCCAGTACTCTTGCCTGGAAAACCCCATGGACAGAGGAGCCTGGTGGGCTGCAGTCCATGGGGTGGCTAAGAGTCGGACACGACTGAGCAACTTCACTTTCACTTTTCACTTTCATGCATTGGAGAAGGAAATGGCAACCCACTCCAGTGTTCTTGCCTGGAGAATCCCAGGGACGGGGGAGCCTGGTGGGCTGCCGTCTATGGGGTCACACAGAGTCAGACACGACTGAAGTGACTTAGCATCTTAGCAGAAGCAGTTCTAAAGCTTTAGACACCTCATTTACTTGCTATCAACAAACTTGTGAGATAGACAATAATATCCATATTTTACAGGTGAGGAAACCAAGGCTCAGAAAAATTTGTCTGTCAAAGGACAAGTAGGAGAGCTGGGATTCAAACTCAGATCAGTTTGCCTTCAAAGCCATTAAGCCACACTTCCACTGACACCTTTTGAAATCATAATAAAAAATTGACTCTGTAATTAATATTAATTCCTTAGTGGATATTATTCAAATCACTTCAATATGCAGCATAAATCAATCTGCCACGAACATATTTTGAGGAAAAGTCGTATTTAACAACAACGACAAAAAAAAAAGACAAGGACCAGAGCATCAATATAAACCAGAGTGGGACATTGGTCAGAATACCAACCTTAGGTTTAAAAAGCTTAATTCCAGATGAACCATTTACCAGCGGCTGACCTGGGGCAAGGAATGACCTCAGTTTCCCCACTGGTAAAATGTACAACGCTTATCCCGTTCTTCCACCTCGGATCGTTGACACTGATGGGAACGAAATTGCTAACGCTGGTGAAATCAAATGTGCTTATATATAAGGAATGACTCTATTCAATAAGATATTATACTGAAGAGCTATTTTCATGTTAGAATAACTTGGCACAAATAGAATGAGGAATACAGTTCACCAACAACAGGAAGAAGCTGCTCTCAAGCGGGCGGGCCCCATCTCAGCGGGAGCCACTTGACAGCAGCAGGTGCTGCTTGGAGGACCAGTTTTCTGTCTGCTTTCAAACAATCCGGTCCCTCACTGGCAGGGGAGGGAAGGCGCGAAGGAGGGAAGGCGCGAATGAAGGGCTGGGCAAGGAGCACCAAAAGAGGCAGAAGGTTAGGTTCTACTACCCCCAGGTGCCAGGCCCTGGTTAAACTCTTTGCCCCTCCAGGCCTCAATTCACGCATCTGTAAGACGCAGAGACCTTTCCCGCCCTGCTTCCCAGGCAGAGCTAATACCCCAGTCAACGTGCAGGAAAAGCGTGGTAAACCCTGCTGAGAATGACACGGTGACGATCACCTGTCAAATGAAAGGCTGGGAGGACGGCTCCTCCGTTAGCCCCTAGTAGTTTGGACATTCCGAAAGCGTCGACCCGCGGCCGCCCTGGGCCGCCCCTCGGATGGAGTAACGCAGCCCCCCGCCCACCTCTCGGCCCGCGGGGTGCGCGGAGTCCCCTGTCGCCCACACCCCTAGATGAGTCCGCAGGGCAGGCCCAGAGCCTGCCCACCCCCGTCACCAGGCCTCATCGAAGGACCCCACGGCCCTCCCGATCTGCCGCGGCTCCCCTCCCCCAGCAGTGTTCCCTGTCCCTCTCCGTTCGCACTCCCAGGTGAGGGGAGGGGGTGAAAGGGCGTACCCCGCCGCCATTTTGTCCCCTTGGCCCCCTCTACGCCTTCCGCCGACCCGCACCCCAGTCCAGGATCTCCCGGCTCTGCGTAACGCGCGCCCCTCGCGGACACTCACCCCTGGCCGCCCTGCGCAGTTCGGGGCGGCTCCGAGCGTCCCGCCGGGAAAGGGGCGGGGCGGGGCGATTACGGAGGGGCGGGGCGGCTGGCCGGCGCACCACGTGACTCCCAGCTGCGGCCGCGCCCCTCGGGGCTCCACTTGCCGGCAACCCGCGCGCAAGCGCAGCCAGCTTCCCGCCGACGGGCCGCCGAGGCGGGAGGTAGGGCGTGGGTTTCTTTCGTGACCCGGGTGCGGCTGCTTCTCGGGTCTGTTCCCTTCCCCAGGCCGTGCTTGCATCCCACTTTTGGCCACACAGTTGTTTCTCTCACGAAATCAGTCCCTCCCTTCCCTCTGCTTCCTTTATCACCATAGTCTGTCCCATAGATAAAGAACCTAGAAGTCCGCCTCAGAAATCTGTAACTCTGAAATTGCTTCAGAAAAGTGCAAACACAGCTTACCCTCTGCCGCAAAGCTTTATTCGGCACCGCCCGTGTGCCAGACTTGAAAGGATCAAAGTACAAAGGCATAACAATTGTGTTTTCTGTACTTCAAAGACAAACATACGAATTAAGTAATCCAGCGGTGTCAGAACCATTCAGACCTTAATTATCACGTAAGTATTACCCCATTCACTTCTCAGCCGGCCGAGAAACTCAAGCTCATTATAGCTTTCCCTCCCCTTTTTTACCCACAGCATGCAGGAAGTTATGGAATCCAATGGGGTCTACCTCGCCTCTAGACTGTAAGTGCTGTGAGGGCAGGAACCACACTTTTGGTGATTCAGGCCGTTCCCAACTTCTGCCTTCTTAGAAAACTTGCTCTTTCATTTAACAAGTGTTTTTTGAGCACCTACTGTATGTCGGATGCTATTCTAGATGCTTGGATTTAATAAGTAAACAGAACAGATAAAAATCCGTGCCTTCCTAGAGCAGGGTAGAGATGATAATTAAGTAAAATGAGTAGGGTAAAGAGCACATACTGCCCTTTCATAAAAGGTGGTTAGGGCCTTATTCCTCTTAACCATTGTCCCCTTTCTCCTGTCACTCTCATTTCCGTAAGCATCTGAACAACCATTTCCATCTTGAAATCTCTCACCCAACCCACCAAACCCCGCAGAACTGAACTGAACAGCAAGCAGTAAAGACTCTGACTTTGGGTCAGGTCATGTAAGTGTGTGACCTTGGGAAAATTACTAAACTCTAAACTTCATTTTTTCTCATCTGTAGAAGGTAGTTTTAAGGTACACCTTAATGGGTTTTTATGAGTCTTAAATGAATCAATTTTTAGAAAGCACTTAAAATAGCTTAGTGTACAGTTAGAGCTAATTGTACCAGTGACTGTTTATTTTTTTAATTTCGCCTTAAAACAAATATGAGGTAGGTACTATCACATAGAGGGTTCCCTGGTGGTCAGATGGTAAAGAATCTTCCTGCAGTGCAGGAGCCGTGGGTTCAATCCCTGGGTCAAGAAAATCCCCTGGAGAAGGGAATGGCTACCCACTCCAGGATTCTGGTCTGGAGAACTTCATGGACAGAGGAGCCTGGTGGGCTACAGTCCATGGGGTTGCAAAGAGTCAGACACAACTGAGTGACTAACACTTTAACTTTCCTTTTTTCTATCCTAATTTCCCAGGTGACACTGGTAGTAAAGAACCCGCCTGCCAATGCAGGAGACATGGGTTTGATCCTTGGTTCAGGAAGATCTCCCGGAGAAGAAAATGGCAACCCACTCCAGCATTCTTGCCTGGAGAATCCCACGGACAGAGAAGCTTGGCAGGCTATAGTTCATGGGGTTGCAAAGAGTCAAACATGACTGAAGTGACTTAGCACACAGGCAACTGTCCCTTTTCCTTTAGCTGCCTGTCTTGCCCCACCTCTTGACTTCTGACACACTGGTCCCTCCAGTATACACCTGCTCTTCTTTTCCACCTGGCAAACTCCCTCTCACCTCTGGGACCTCAGATAACCCTTCTTGCACACCTGCAGCAAGCTTGGCTGCTCTCCCCACTGGGCTTCCAAAGCACTTTGTACAAACTCTCATAGTTAGATCCCCTTGAAAACAATGAACAAGGACTCACTCAGTAAAAACTAAAGTGTACCATAAGACTGGAATTGAATTACAGAGGACTTCAAAACCAGCCACTCTTGCTTCTCTCAGGTGAATCCCCTGGCTTCACTGCTTCTTTCTGCTTTCAGCAGTAGGAGAGGAGAAGCCAAGAGATTTCTTCTCTCTTGCTCTCCCTCGAGCATCATCTCCAGTGGTTAACACAGCATCTCTGTGGCTCCAACTCCAACTGGGAACCTCCTGCCGTGACTCTAGATTCTGCCTGACAGCCTTAGCTTTGAGGTTCTGATAACATCACATCTTTCCATTGTTCATCAGGAGTTTAATTTGCTCACCTGTTTAACTTGAATGCACTTATCACCTCCAACAAGTGGAAAATAAAATTCTAGTAATCCAGGGCAAGCAATGGTACTATATTTGCTTAAATTAGTATCTGCAGTTGCTTGTAAGAAAATGCCAGATGAAGGTAAGGAAATAAGAAAATTTGGAGCTACTGTACTTTGCTATGTGTTATTCATGATAATTATAAGGACTACAGAGTAGGCTGACAACTTCTCAAGCATTAGGCAGCTTAGAGAGGGAAAATATTAAATTCAGAGCTTTAAACTCTCAGCTCAATGTGTGATCAGAGAACCAGAAAGCTTCTACAGTATAACCTTCTACCTGCAGGGTTACGGTTAGGGCGTGAAGAATCTCTTGTTTCTTACCACTTAAGGACAGACCATGGTTGAGGATCAAAACCAAATATATTTGTTCAAGTTGGTAAAATGTGATGATATTGAATTCACAGCCTAAGTCACTGCCTTAAAGTTAGGACATCAACTGGAAACTAGCATAGTCCTGTGACTTACGATGGGGACATTTGAGGTGACCTCCCCAAGCCCCATCTCCTTACTGACCTTCCCCAGTTGAAAGAATATATATGCAGCAGTTGCCTTGAAAAGAGCTATCTGCTGCTGCTGCTGCTGCTGCGTCTCTTCAGTCATGTCCGACTCTGTGCGACTCCATAGACAGCAGCCCACCAGGCTCCACCACCCCTGGGATTCTCCAGGCAAGAACACTGGAGTGGGTTGCCATTTCCTTCTCCAAGGCATGAAAGGGAAAAGTGAAAGTGAAGTCGCTCAGTCGTGTCCAACTCTTCGAGACCCCATGGACTGGCGCCTACCAGGCTCCTCCATCCATGGGATTTTCCAAGCAAGAGTACTGGAGTGGGTTGCCATTGCCTTCTCCGAAAGAGCTAACTATTCTCCCCCAAATCCTATCCCCCTACCACCTCCAAACCCACTTCTAAAGTTAAATCCAGGGAACCAGGAGAGAATTATAAGGTATATTCCAGATAATAAATAGATAAATGAGCTTATACACCCAAACAATTACAGTATCTTTTGTATTTACATTAGCAATAGCCTGGAAAACTGTATCAGAGTAGATTCTAAGGGTATTACAAAAGAAAGGCTAGAATATAATATGTCAGATTAAACACAGGTGTCCTTCTGCTCTTAATGTTCTAAAGGGAGCACCTCTAGCAGCCTGCCTGATCTGGTTGGTTGAAACCAGGATTCAGTAGTGGCCTACCTTCAGTGAAACTAAGCAGTCAGAATTTCACTCAAATAATGGGGAGAAGGAGGGCTTCCCTGGTAGCTCAGTGTAAAGAATCTTCCTGCAGTACAGGAAGTGCAAGTTTGATCCCTGGGTCAGGAAGATCCCCTGAAGGAGGACATGGCAGCCCACTCCAGTATTCTTGCTAGGAAAACCCATGGACAGAAAAGCCTGATGGATCCACGGGGTCACAGAGTTGAACTCAACTGAATTGACTGAGCATGCACAATGGGGAGAAAGAAATGTAAAGACACATAAAAAAGTCAAGCTACAGGGTCACACATGAAAGAGTCGAGGTGACGGGAATGTTGGAGTTAATTTATTGTGTGTAACCTGCTCACCCTTCTCCTGACTATATTTTGTAGAAGGGGTCAGAGGGCACTAAGACACTGAGAAAACATTAGTGAGAGAAACACAGGCCTCCTTGGAAGCTCTGCAATGCCTCTCCTCCTTGGACCAAGGATGACTGAAATGGGTTTCCTGGTTTCAGTGGGAATGTTGCCAGAGTGGCAGAGGCCATGTGCCAATAATAAACCATAGAGATAAGGAGCCACAGTTACCATGATGGACCACAGTGTTCAGCAGGGGCAGAGTGGCAGTCAGAATGTTTTGATCCTCAGGGACCTGTGGGGGTACCAACTTGACGACAGGGTCCCTAGGACTGAAATATTAATGGATGGGTAGCCTACTAAAGTTTTGCTTGATATACACAACCTGGAAAACTAACGTTCTGGTACACAGAAACCTCACTTGAATTGTCACAAAAGGAAGTCTTGGCCCCTAATTCAGTTCCTGGTTATAGCACATACCAAGGGTCCAGTGATTAAAGGAGAAACTGGGTCCTCTTGAGGAAGGACACTGCAACATTGTCACAACTGTATACCATAAATCTTTCTCTAAGACTTTCCCCAAAGGACCTGTGGCTTTTAAAAGAATGAGCATGCACTGAGGGCAGGGACATATCCAGACTTTGAAGGATTATTAGACACTGATCTGAATTTATGCTAACCCTCTGGGACCCCTGGATAGATTGAGGGCTTCAGGTAACCAGATAATAAGCTTACATCCAAGTCAATCACACAGAGGGCTCAGAGAGTTCTGTAAACCCATCCAGGTCCTAAATGCATGTTTAGACTAAATAGGCTTGGCAACTGGCAGATTTCCTGCACTAGCTTCCTGACCCATGCAGAAAGAACTGTTAATGGTAGGCAGAGCCCAGTGGCCCCTGGAACTGCCCTTCCCGAACAAAATGGTAAAGTGAAACTGAAAGTGTAAGTCACTCGGTCATTTCCAACTCTTTGCGACCCCATGGACTGTACTGACCATTGAATTCTCCAAGCTAAATGCAGTATCACAGCCCTCTGGGAATTGCAGGGATCGGTGCCACCATCAAAGATTTGATAGATGCAAAAGTGATGAGTCTCAGCTCACCTCCGTTTAATTCCTGCTTTTGACAGTGGCAAAACTAGACAGAAATGGAGATTATCCAAGCTTCTACTCAGGAGATTTTGAAACATTGTTTATATGTACCACATCTTCTTTATCTGTTCCTTTGTCAATGGACATTTGGGTTGCTTCCATGTCCTGGAGAAGGAAATGGCAACCCACTCCAGTATTCTTGCCTAGAGAATTCCATGGACAGGGGAGCCTGGTCGGCTGTTGTCCATGGGGTCGCACAGAGTCAGACATGACTGAAGCAACTTAGCATGCATGCATGCATTGGAGAAGGAAATGGCAACCCACTCCACTATTCTTGCCTGGAGAATCCCTGGGACAGAGGAGCTTGATAGGCTGCCTTCTATGGGGTGGCACAGAGTCTGACACGACTGAAGTGACTTAGCAGCAGCAGCAGCATGTTTTGGCTATTGTAAACAGTGTTGCAATGGACATTGGGGTGCACATATCCTTTGGATCATGTTTTTCTCCAGATGTATGACCAGGAGTGAGATTGCAGGGTTATATAGTAGCTCTATTTTTAGCTTTTTAAGGAACTTCCATACTGTTCTCTCATGGTTGTACCAAGTAACATTCCTGCCAACAGTGTAAGAGGGTTCCCTTCTCCTCCACACCCTCTCCAGCATTTGTTTTTTTGGGTTTTTTGATGATACTCATTCCGGTTGGTGTGAGGTGATATCTCACTGTAGTTTTTATTTACATCAAACTGTTGTTAATAGGCTGCAGGCCTTGGGGTCGCGAAGAGTCAGACACGCCTGAACAACTTCACTTTTCACTTTCATGCATTGGAGAAGGAAATGGCAACCCACTCCAGTGTCCTTGCCTGGGGAATCCCAGGGACTGGGGAGCCTGGTGGGCTGCCGTCTAAGGGGTCGCACAGAGTCGGACACGACTGAAGCGACTTAGCAGCAGAAGCAGCATTGTTAATAGATAAACATAAATCATGATTCCTTTGTTCACAGATACATTCTTAATACCTAAAACAGTGTTGAATGTGTGATAGGTGCTTAATAAATATTTGTCAAGTCAAAAACAAAACAAAACAAAACTAGGCAGCGACTCCACTTGCACCTTTTGATCCAGATATGGCATCTTTGCTGAGACACATCAACCTAGTCCTGCCCATGTAGTATGCAGCAGTTGATCTGGCAAATCATTTTCCCCTCAAATCAATTAGCAAAGAAAATCAAAGCAACACATTTTCATATGTCAGGAACAGTAACTGACTTTTACAGTTTTACTTCAGGTCCATGTCAATTCTCAAATATTGTCACAGTGTAGCCCACATGGACCTTGACCATCTGGACATCCCGTAGAACATTCATCTGATCCAGACACTAATAGCATCTGTTGACTGACTCAGTGAACAGGAAGTAGCAAATATTCTCAGTAAGATACATAAATGCCAGAGACACACAACTTCTATGAAAGGAGTATTGCACTATTCCTGTACAGCAGTGGTTCTCAACAATTTTGTCCCCTACTGAACATAGAGGAGGCAATATCTGGAGACTTTTTTGGTTGTCACAGCTGTAGGGAAGGGAGTTAGTGGCTATTGGCATCTTGTGGGCAGAGACTCAAAGATGCTGCTAAACATCCTGAAATGTACAGGGCACCTCCTCACAATCGAGAACTGTCAAGTTCAAAATGTTCAGATGAAGAAGTCAAGAATCCCTGTGTTAAAGCTAAAGACAGGTTTTTGTACCTTGTGCATCCGAACACTAAGAAAGAAGCACAATCATAGTGGGCCCATTTGGATTTTGAAGGCAACATACACCACATCTGGATGTATTTCTCTGAGCCATTTACTGAGAAACCTGTGTTCCCAGAAAATAAAAAGGCTCTGCAACAGGTCCAGGCTCTGCCAATCAAGTCTAATAATCCAGAAGATCTAAGTTTCTGTGACAAGTGAGGAGGCTGTTTGGACCCCTGCACAAATCCTGATAAGAGATTCAAAGCACAGGACCTCAAGTTTTTTACACTATACCATGCTCTCTTATGCTAAAAGAGCACTGGATTCTGATAGACTGGATCATGATGACATAAAGACTGATGTTCTCTGATCTGCCAGTCTTGAAGTGCCATGACATGAGGCATGTGCATGTGTGCTAAGTCACTTCAGTCATCTCCAGCTCTTTGTGACACATGGATCATAGCCCGCAGGCTCCTCTGTCCCGTAGACTCTCCAGGCAAGAGCACTGGAGTGGGTTGCTGTGCCTCCAGCAGAAGATCTTCCCAACCCAAGGATCGAACCCAAGTCTCCTAAGTCTCCTGCAATGGCAGGTGGGTTCTTTAACACTAGCACCACCTGGGAAGCCCAATATTAGACATACATACCAACAAACCATCATTAATTAAAAATAGCATAGAAACATTACCCTTGATTGGGTCAGGAGGACACAAGTAAGTGGCACAGGCAGATGGCAGGGACTCTAGGGCCTCATGAGGAGCTCCCTATGACCATCACTTAGAGGAAAACAAAGCAGAATAAAATAAAACTTGGGCCTAGTTTGAAGATGGGCCTGCACCATATGTTGGCATCAGCTGGAAGTGGATTGTAATTATATTACCCAGGAGCAGCTTTGAAAGAAAATGTGAAAATCAACTCTCCCAGTGGGGAGAGCTTTGGGCAGTACATGTGGATGTCCACTTAGCCTATAAGGATCATGGTCCGAGGTACAAATCTACTCTGGCTCATAGGTAGTAACTAACATTTGCCTATTGCTCAAAGACTTGTAAAGAATAATATTGGAATATTGGTAACAAGGAAATCTATGGAAGAGGAATATGAATACCATGAGTAACCATGTGTACATGCTCAGTTGTGTCTGACTCTTAGCAGTCCCGTGGACTGTAGCCCATCAGGCTCCTCTATCTAAGGCATTTTTTAGGCAAGAATACTGGAGCAGGTCGTCATTTCCTTCTCCAGGGGTTCTTCCCGGCCCAAGGATCAAACCCTTGTCTCTTGTGTCTCCTGTGTCTCCTACATTGGCAGGCAGGTTCTTCACCAGCTGAGCTACTAATGGATCTCTCAAAATTGGCCAACAGTATTTTTGGGCTTTCCTAGTGGCTCAGAGGGCTTCCCTGGTGGCTCAGGCAGTAAGGAATCTGCCTGCAATGCAGGAGACCCAGGTTCAATCCCAGGGTTGAGAAGATCCCTTGGAGAAGGAAATGGCAACCCACTCCAGTATTCCTGCGCATAGAATCCCATGGACAGAGGAGTCTGGTGGACTACAGTCCATGGGATTGCAAAGAGTCAGACTGAAGTGACTTAGCATGCAGGCATGAAGATTTTTGCTTCTCATTTGAAAGCTTACCCAAAGGCATCCACTGAAAAGAAAGTTCTTCTACCATATGATTCAGCAAGCCCACTCCTGGTCAAATATCCAGAAAAGATGAAAACTCTAATTGGAAAAGATGAACATGCACACCAATGTTCATAGCAGCACTATTTATAGAAGCCAAGACATGGAGGCAAACTAAATGTCCATCAGCAAATGAACAGATAAAGAAGATGTGTGTGTGGATACAATGAAATATTAGTCATAAAAAGAATGAAATATTGCCATTTGCAGGAACATTAATGAACCTAGAGATTATCATACTCAGCGAATGAAGTCAGGCAAAGAAAGTCAAATATCATATGATATCACTTAAATGAGGAATCTAAAAAATAATACAAATGAATTTATTTACAAAACAGAAATAGAACCACAGACATAGGAAACAAAGTTATGTTTACCAAAGGGGAAAGGGAAGTTGTTGTTCAGTTACTCAGTCATGTCTTGACTCTTTGTGACCCCATGAATGGCAGTGTGCCAGGCTTCCCTGTCCATCACCATCTCCCGGAGTTTGCTCAAACCCATGTCCACTGAGTTGGTGATGCCGTCCAACCATCTCATCCTCTGTTGTCCCCTTCTCCTCCTGCCCTCAATCTTTCCCAGTATCAGTGTCTTTTCCAATGAGCCACCTCTTTGCATCAGGTGGCCAAAGTATTGAAGCTTCAGCTTCAGCATTGGTCCTTCCAATGAATATTCAGGGTTGGTTTCCTATAGGATTGACTGGTTGGATCTCCTTGCAGTCCAAGGGACTCTAAAGAGTCTTCTTCAACACCACAGTTTGAAAGCATCGATTTTTCGGTGCTCAGCCTCACCCATCAGCAGAAAATGGAAACAGAATAGGGAAGGATAGATTAGAAACTTGGGATTAGCAGATACTAATTACCATTTATAAAATTGATGAAAGAAAGAAGAAAAACAAGGATTTACTTGTGTAATAATCTATAATGGAAAAGAGCCTGAAAAATAAGGAAAATATACATAACTGAATCACTTTGCTGTACACCTGAAACTAACACATTATTGTAAATCAACTATACTTCAGTCGGTTAATTAATTTTTAAAAACAGAGGAAGCTCTTAATAATCAGGGAGAAGACCCATTTTGTGAGTGTTTGTTGGCTCCATTATTCAGCCTCCCAGTCTTTGTTCACCAGGCTTGTGTACTAGTAGCCATGGCAATAGGGATAAGGGGTCCACACTGTGGACTTTCCTCCCCAAGGCAGAAAGCTCAGACTGCAAGAGCAGAAGCCAATATTGAACCCTTGTTATGGCACTATTCCTCAGGGCGCTGAGGGCATGCTGATTATATTAGACCGTTTCCATCAAAATGGGCCAGAGATTTATTCTCACTTAAATAGATACTTCTTTCTTCTTTCCTTATCCAAAATGGTTCTACCAGCAGCAAGATCTGTGGAGTTATGGAATGTGATAATTCCATGACTCATTATCATTATATCCGTATAAGATTGCTTCTCACCAAGGATCTCATTTGAAAGCAAGAGAAATTGGCTCAGACTCTTGTTTTTCACTGATATTACCACGTACCCCATCATCTGAGAACATCTAATCCAACAGATTGATGGAATGACCTACTGAAGTCATAATTACAGCACTGCGTTTGTGCTAAGTAGCTTCAGTCATGCCCAACCTTGTGACCCTATGGACTGTAGCCCGCCAGGCTCCTCTGTCCATGGGATTTTCCAGGCAAGAATACTGGAGTAGGTTGCCATGCCCTCCTCCAGGGGATCTTCCTGACCCAGGGATTGAACCTGTGTCTCTTACATCTACCTGCATTGGCAGGCGGGTTCTTTAACACTAGCACCACTTGCTGCTGCTGCTACTGCTGCTAAGTCACTTCAGTCGTGTCCGACTCTGTGCGACCCCATAGACGGCAGCCCACCAGGCTCCCCCGTCCCCGGGATTCTCCAGGCAAGAATTCTGGAGTGGGTTGCCATTTCCTCCTCCAATGCATGGAAGTGAAAAGTGAAAGTGAAGTCGCTCAGTCGTGTCCGACTTGCAGCGACCCCATGGACTGCAGCCCACCAGGCTCCTCCGTCCATGGGATTCTCCAGGCAAGAGTGCTGGAGTGGGGTGCCACTGAGCACCACTTGGGAAGGGCCAATTACAGCACTACTTGTGGGACAAATCTCTGAGATCCAGTGCTACCAGGATACTGTTTATGCTCTGAGCCAGTGACCAACAGATGGTGCTGTTCCTCTTACAGTCACAATACCCAGGTTCTGGGAATTATTATACCTAATAAGCCGCTGACAAAATTTAGTTTCCCTTCTCCCAGTCATAAATTCCTCTTTTTTTTAATAGGTCTTGATTCCAGTCTTAGTTTGTGTTTGTGTCCTAAGACAGAACCTTGTGTCCAGGCAATTTATCTGGAAGATCACTCCAATGAGCACAAGTGATGAAGGGAGGAAAATGAGTCAGAAAAAGAAGAAAAGACAATAAGGTGTGTAAGGATGAGAAAGTAATCACTCATGGGAAACTGAAGCTCATTATCACCAAGAAACCTCTGAAAAACAGTATGGAATAAACTTCAGAATTGTCCTTTTGGAGGACAGGAAGGCAGGACATATACCTACCAATCCAATTAAAGGACATTAACTCTGTCACATTTCTGGGCTTTCCTTTGGCAGAGTGTGAGAGAACCTAGAAGGAGAGACTAGAGAAGTGGGGGGAAGCTTTCATTGTGCAGGTAGCCTCTACTGCAGTTGCGGGTGACTCAGATGGGCCAAAGGGATATGAAGAGAAGCGTCTACCTCATCTGCTATATCCCCAAGGGAGGCATGCTTTCATGACGGGACACAATGATGGTCCAATTGAACGAGAAATTGAAACTGCCACCTGACTATTTTGGGGTCCTTGTGCCACTAATCTAATAGCCAGAGGAGAGGTTACAATACTGGATGCAGTGGTCTGTCCCGATTAACAATGAGGACAGAGAGGATTCTATCTGGTACCTAGGAGGAATCACTGGGGCATCCCTTGTTTTTCCATCTCTAGTAGAAAAGATTAAACAAAGAACCCAAAAAAGGCAAGACCACTAAAAATTTGAATCCTTCAGGAATGAAGCTTGGGGTCACTACCTAGGTAAAGGGCCACAACCAGCTAAAGCATAGACAAAGAACAATAGAAGCACAGAATGAACAGTGAAAGGAGGAAGTAATAAATATCACCTCTAACCTGATGACCAGTTACTGCTAAGCTGCTAAGTCACTTCAGTCGTGTCCAACTCTGTGCGACCCCATAGACGGCAGCCCACCAGGCTCCCCCGTCCCTGGGATTCTCCAGGCAAGAACACTGGAGTGGGTTGCCATTTCCTTCTCCAATGCATGAAAGTGAAACGTGAAAGTGAAGTTGCTCGGTCGTGTCTGACTCTTAGCGACCCCATGGACTGCAGCCTACCAGGCTCCACCATCCATGGGATTTTCCAGGCAAGAGTACTGGTTATAGTGATGATTGACCGTTATGCATATTTTGTTCAGTAAAGTCTGATACTATAAAGAACAATATTGCATAGGAACCTGGAATGTTAGGTCCATGAATCAGGGAAATTGGATGTGGTCAAGCAGGAGATGGCAAATGAACATCGACTTCTTAGGAATCAGTGAACTAAAATGGACTGGGATGGGTGAATTTAATTCAGATGACCATTATATCTACTACTGTGGGCAAGAATTTCTTAGAAGAAATGGATTAGCCCTCAAAGTCAACAAAAGAGTTTGAAATGCAGTATTACAGCATGATCTCAGTTCATTTCCAAGGCATACCATTCAACATCACAGTAATCCAACTCTATGCCACAACCACCAATGTCAAAGAAGGTGAACTTGAAGGGTTCTATGAAGACCTACAACATCTTCTAGAACTCACGCCAAAAAAAGATGTCTTTTTCATCATAGGGGATTGGAATGCAAAAGTGGGAAGTCAAGAGATGCCTGGAGTAACAGACAAGTTTGGCCTTGGAGTACAAAATGAAGCAAGGCAAAGAGTTTTGTCAAGAGAACATGCTGGTCATAGCAAACACCCTCTTCCAATCACACAAGAGATGACTCTATACATGGACATCACTAGATGGTCATTACCAAAATCAGATTGATTATATTCTTTGCAGCCAAAGATGGAGAAGCTCTATACAGACAGCAAAAACGAGACTGGGAGCTGACTGTGGCTCAGATCATGAATTCCATATTGCAAAATTCAGCCTTAAATTGAAGAAAGTAGGGAAAACCACTAGGCCATTCAGATATGACCTAAGTCAAATCCCATATGAGTACACAGTGGATGTGACAAATAGATTCAAAGGATTAGACCCAGTAGACAGAGTGCCAGAAGAACTATGGATGGAGGTTCATAACATTGTATAGGAGGCAGTGACCAAAGCCATTCCAAAGAAAAAGAAATACAAGAAGGCAAAGTAGCTGTCTGAGGAAGCTTTGCAAATAGCCAAGGAAAGAAGAGAAGCAAAAGGTAAGGGAGAAAGGGAAAGATATACCCAACTGAATGCAGAGTTTCAGAGAAGCAAGGAGAGATAAGAAGGCATTCGTCAATGAACAATGCAAAGAAATAGAGGAAAACAATAGAATGGGAAAGTCTAGAGATCTCTTTGAGAAAATTGGAGATGTCAAGGGAACATTTCATGCAAGGATGGGCATTATGAAGGACAGAAAAGGTAAGGACCTAACAGAAGCAGAAGATATTAGAAGAGGTGACAAGAAGACATGGAAGAACTGTGTCTTACAAAAAAGATCTTAATGATCTGGATAACCACCATGATGTGGTCACTCACCTAAAGCTGGACATCCTGGAGTGTGAAGTTAAGTGGGTCTTAGGAAGCATTACTACAAAGCTAGTGGAGGTAACGGAATTCTAGCTGAGCTATTTAAAATTCTAAAAGATGATGCTATGAAAGTGCTGCACTCAATATGCCAGCAAATTTGGAAAACTCAGCAGTGGCCACAGGACTGGAAAAGTTCGGTTTTCATTCCAGTTCTAAAGAAGGGCAATGCCAAAGAATGTTCAAACTACTGTACAATTGCACTCATTTCACCTGCTAGCAAGATTATGTTGAAAATCCTTCGAGTTAGGCTTCAGCAGTACATGAGCTTAGAAATTTCAAATGTACAAGATGGGTTTAGAAAAGGCAGAGGAACCAGAGATCGAATTGCCAACATCTGTTGAATCATGGAGAAAGCAAGAGAGTTCTAGAAAAAACATCTACTTCTGCTTCATTGACTACACTAACTTTGACTATGTGGATCACAAGAAACTGTGGAAAATTCTTAAAGAGACAGGAGTGCTAGACTACTTTACCTGTCTCCTGAGAAACTAGTATGTGGGTCAAGAAGCAACAGTTAGAACTGAACGTAGAACGACTAACTGGTTCAAAATTGGGAAAGGAGTACAAGGCTGAATATTGTCTCCCTGCTTATTTAACGTCTATGCAGAGTACATCATGTGAAATGCCAGGATGGATGAATCGCAAGCTGGAATCAAGATTGCTGGGGGAAATATCAACAACCTCTAGGAAATATCAGATGATACTACGAATATGTAAATGACACCACTCTAATGGCAGAAAGAGAAGAGGAACTAAAGAGTCTCTTGATGAGGGTAAAAGAGGAGAGTGAAAAAGCTGGCTTAAAACTCAACATTCAGAAAACTAAGATCATAGCATCTGGTCCTATCACCTCATGGCAAGTATAAAGGACAAAAGTGGAAGCAGTGACAGATTTTCCTTTCTGGGGCTTCAAAATCATTGCAGACTGTGACTGCAGCCATGACATTAAAAGATGCTTGCTCCTTGGAAGCAAAGTTATGACAAACCTATATAACATATTAAAAAGCAAAAACATCACTTTGCTGACAAAGGTCCATTAGTCAAAGCTATGGTTTTTCCAGTAGTCATTCATGTATGGATGTGGGAGTTGGACCATAAAGAAGCCTGAGTGCAGCAGAAGTGATGCTTTTGAACTGTGGTGCTAGAGAAGACTCTTGAGAGTCCCTTGGACAGCAAAGAGATGAAATCAATCAATCCTATAGGAAATCAACCCTGAATATTCATTGGAAGGACTGATGCTAAAGCTGAAGCTCCTATACTTTGGCCACCTGGTGTGAAGAGCTGATTCACTGGAAAAGACCCTGATGCTGGGAAAGACTGAAGGCAAAAGAAGAGGATGGCAGAGACTAAGATGGTTACAAGCACCACCGACTCAATAGGCATGAATTTGAGCAAATACCAGGATATAGTAGAGGACAGGGAAGCCTGGAGTGCTGCAGTTCATGGGGTTGCAAAGAGTCAGGCACAACTCAGTAACTAAACAACAACAAAATGTGATTTGTCTAGTGAGTTGCCTAAATCCTCATTTCTGGGGATCCTGAGCTCCTGATTATCATGCCATTATCAGGTCATGGTTGCTGAATTTTTCCGCTTACATTTAAAACTGACCATGGAATATAAAGAGGTTCCTTACTGGATCACCCAAGTGCCAAACGTTCCTGCTTGCTCCATACATAGCAACAGGTCCACCTCCTCATGATTATCAAAGTCATTTTCCCCCACAAGGTAGGAGCTCCTTTTCACTGGCACAAAGACCCCAAAGTGGCAAGGTGGCAGTCATAGTATTAAGTTAAATAGGATTCTTTGTTCCCTGGTGGAAGTAAACTCTTTCTGAAATCTGAGATTGACAGAAGCACAGGACCTAGACATTGTGGGGCCAGGAAGAACAAATTCTTCAAATGAATTTTTGGGAGTGATGGTGAGTTGGCCCTCCTACTTCCACTCTTTGATCCTCAAACTCATGTATTGTACATTGTATGAATACAATACCATACAGTGACTATTGGTTTAAGGTAAAAAAGGATAGAGACCTGTCCTCGCAAATGTCTTCATAGGCAAATGTTCACTCTTTAGCAAGACACAATAGCATAACTGTAGATGATTTTCAAAGTTAAAATAGAGTGTGACTCTGCTCAAATAAAATTCTCTGCTACAGATATGGCTCTATTCTAGAACCCAAGTGGTCTTCACTATGACTCTCTTACCAGAATTGCTAGGATAAATATGGGGTTAATTCTAAATAAATATGGATTTATGAAATCAATAAACAGAAATTTATCATTTCTAAAGGTCCTATGGGATTCTTCTTACCTTTTTATGAGATTAAGATATAATACTTAAATGAGAACATCTGTATCATTTTATCAAAAATGAAAAATTAAAGGAAATCAATCACCTTCAGATATTCTACAAATTTAAAGAGCACTGTGTGCCTAAGAAAGATGAAATATTGAGATTTTAACATTATGAAATGTTATCTTTACCTTTATTAAAGCCTTTCATGATCAAGACTATCTTGTCTGATATTAGTATAACAGCATCAGAATTCTTTTGATTACTGGTTGCAGATATATATTTTTCTATTCATTTATTTTCAGCATCATTGTGTTTTTATAGTTAAGGTGTATTTATTGAAAGCAGCAAATATTTGAAGTTTTACATTCAGTCTTAAATTTTTTGCTTTTCTAATTGGAGTATTTATTCCATTCATATTTGATACAGTGACTGAGAGAATTGGGCTTAAACCAATTATCTTACTGTTTCTTTTCAACCTGTCCAGTACATTCTATGTTCTTTTTCCTCTCTTTCCTTGCCTTTTTAAAATTAAAATATTTCTTTTTATTATTTTATTTTTTCCTCTATGACCTTGCTTGCTAGTTATACATTCTCTTACTGATTTTAGTGTTATAAAGCAGATGATAATATGCATCCTTGACTTATGGAAACTTCTCTAATATAAATTAGGACTTTCACCACCTCTTGAACAATGCAAAGATTTTAGAAAACTTTAGTTACAGTTACTACCCACCACATACCTTACTGCTGCTGTTGTCATATATTACAATTCTTTCCATATATTAAGCTCTATATTGGACATGAGTTATGATATTGCTCTTATTATATTTCATAAATCAATATTCCTGAAATGGAATGTGGATACTTGCTGAGGATTTTTAAGGGGTCTCTAGACCTTGTAGGTCATTCTGGGCTATGCTCCTTGGCTTTCTTGAGCTATTTTATTGATAGTAGCAGCTTCCTTTTTAATCTTATTTTTACATAAGATGTGTCTGCCTTTAAAAGTGTATATAAAGCATACAGAAAACCTCTGTAAAGTTCAACACCAATGTTTATAGTAATCATTTATAAGAATGGGATTTCTGGGCTTTCCTGGTGATCCAATGGTTAAGAACCTGCCTTGTAATGCAGAGGACACAGTTCGATCTCTGGTGTGGGAAGATCCCACATGCTGCAGAACAACTAAGCCTACGTGCCACAGCGGCTGAGCCAAGCTCTAGAGTCCGAGAGACGCAACTAATGAACCCATGTGCCGCAACTACTGAAGCCCTTGTACCCCAGAGCCTGTGCTCCACGACAGGAAAAGCCACCGCAGTGAGAAGCCTGAACAGCTCAACTAGAGAGTAGCCCCTGCTCAATGCAGCTAGAGAAAGCCCACGTGTAACAACAAAGACCCAGCACAACCAAAAACAAAAAATATATTTTTTAAAAGAATGGGATTTCTGATCATTTTTTTCTCTATTTGTATATACTGATTTTCCTAAAATAAATAAATACACATGTCATACTTGTGTAACTCCTTTGTTTCTGTACTACACTGTAGGACAAATCTTTTTTTTTTTTTTTAACAGCAGTCAACCTCAAAAGTGTCCAGATAATGAACCAAGAAAATTAAAAAGAGGCACAAATTTCTCACAAGTGCCCGAACAGCATCTTGTACGGAGTTGCAATCGTAGGAACGTTTTTCTCTTTGTGAGCGGATCTGACAACACGTAAGTCTCGAATGCCTGATGTGCTTCCAAAGCAATCCTGTGTTTTGTTCCCATAAACACTCCAAAACTTACAGGTTCGGGAAATGGCGTCTTTCAAAGAAGTCACTCTGCTTTCAAAGAAGTCACTCTGTTTGGGGTTTCCTCTCACAAAACCGTCTTCAAAGCTAGTTTCGTAATGCCAAAAGAAAATAAATTTCATGATAATTTTTAAGAAAACCTTAGTATACAATCTTCCTCCTTCTTTTACTCCTTCTTTCACTGCCTTCTTTAACCAACTTTCATCCCTTCCTGCTTTGCATTCTTGATGTTTACTGCTGATGTGTTTGACTAACACTTCAAGGACTAATTGATGAGAACTTGAGGGAAAGAGTGTGGGAAAGGGTTCTGAGGCTTAATAAAGCATGGGATGTGGGGAGAGGGGGGCTGAGAGAGGACTGGACAGTTTGTGTGTGAGGCCCAAAGGTAAGGTGACAAAATTTGTCAACTCATTTTGGGATATTTTTGAGTGTGAAAGTGGACACGATTAATAATTATGCCAGGTCAACCAGGAGGTGTGGTCACCCTATGTGTGCAGGGAGTAAGTCAGGGAAGGCAGTCTAATATCTGTCCACTTAGGCTGCCTTTAGGGCCAGAGATTGGTGTTACTGCTGTAAGGCCATAAATGTGAATTGCCGGATGTAGAGGATGGCTTCAATTTCAGGATGGAGCTATCATTACATTTGATCATTGGGACAGATCCTTGTTTAATTGAGGGAAATCGCATTCAATAAGAAACAGTTAAATTGAATTTGTTGCAATTATGTCTAAGAGGTTATTACAATTTTATGACTACTTAAGCCCTGATCCTGGGAAATATTGAAGGCAAAAAGGAGAAGGGGATGGCAGAGGATGAGATGGTTAAATGGCATCGCCGACTCAATGAACATGAGTTTGAGCAAACTCCAGGAGATAGCGGAGGACAGAGGGGCCTGGTGTGCTACAGTCCAAGAGGCCACAAAGATTCAGATGTAACTTAGCAACTGAACAGCAACACACATTTTAGATACTCCTTAGAAATGAAAGTATGTTCTAAGTATACTTAACATGACACCCACCATGCTCAGTGCAACTAGAGAAAGCCCACGTGTAACAACAAAGACCCAGCACAACCAAAAACTTTGATTTACATATTTTCTGTCATCTTCTAAGATTCCATTGTAACCCTGGAATTTCCACATCTTCTCTTCTCAAAAGACTAATAAAAGATTAAACAACCAACAAAATTCCTCTAATTGTGTGACCATTCGGTTTAAGTTGCTCCTTCATTCACTGCCCTGTAGTCTATTCCTTTGTCTTGTGTTTTCCAACTTTGGAAAAGTTACAAACTCATTCCATTTGTTAGCCTTTCCATGTAAGTTGTTTATTGTGCCAAATCTCACTTATTTTCATGGAAATGCGCCTGTAACGCAGTGTCTGTACCATGTATATAAAGTATTGCTTTGTTTTTTAAGCCACTAATCATTGAAACATACATTTTAACAAACTCAAAATCTACACATTCTTTCTCTTAATAGTTTCAAAGTTAATTCTGCTATCTACAGTACATACTTCTAAAAGAATGCCAGTAGAGCAGAATTCATTTATTCCACAAAAATTTATTGAATTTCTCTTATTAGTAAGGGCACTGGTGAAATACAGGTGAAATTACATAGTTCCTGACCACAGGACTCTCAAATTCTTATAGTAATAGCAACAAATAGCTACATTTGTTTTTGTTTAGTCATGTCTGACAGTAGACTGTGCTAAATGCTATAGCAGAGGAACATACAAAGCACATTAATGAAATACAGAGACCCAAGAAAATAGCAATTTTGCTTGGTAGGAAGTTAGAACAGTCCTCCTTTAGGAAGCACTCCTAGACCCAGGATCTAGAAGGTGGAATAGAAAATTTCTAAGAAGAAGGAAAGGAAAATTAAACAAACTTGAGCCCCTTCAGTGAGCCAGACACCTTACATAAAGTATTTAATAAGCTACTCTCATAAGACACTGGAGAAGGCAATGGCACCCCACTCCAGTACTCTTGCCTGGAAAATCCCATGAACGGAGGAGCCTGGTGGGCTGTAGTCTGTGGGGTTGCTGAGAGTCGGACACGACTGAGTGACTTCACTTTCACTTTTCGCTTTCATGCATTGGAGAAGGAAATGGCAACCCACTCCATTGTTCTTGCCTGGAGAATCCCAGGGACCGGGCAGCCTCGTGGGCTGCAGTCTATGGGGTCTCACAGAGTCGGACACGACTAAAGCGACTTAGCAGCAGCAGCATAAGACTTGCCAGACAGGTGTTTACTACTACAGTGTTTTTGTTTTTGTTTTGTTTTTTACAGAGTTTTAAAAAGATTAAGTCATTTGTTCAAGATAGCAAAGTGGGTGAGCTATGGAGACTGATTCAAGCACTGTGCTTCTGATTCCAAAATTGTCTGTCCTCTTTCCCTGGCACCATACTGCTTCCCAACAGAGCAGAAAGGTATATGGCTAGTAGTTTTACATCCTGTATGATGCCATCTACATAAAGTTCAAGAACAGGCAAAACTTACCTATGATGACAGAGGTCAGAATAGTAACTATGTTTGGCAGAGGTGATATTTGGGGAATAGAAGGGAGACTTATGGGGTGCTGGGCAGGTTTTGCAGGTTTGTGTATGTATAGATTCATCAAGCTGTACATGTAAGATTTTTGCACTTTGTTGTATGTAAATTATACTTCAGAAATACAAATAAAAACATATTTGTGGGACTGCCCTGGTAGTCCAGTGGTTAAGGATCCATCTTGTAAAGCAAAGGACTCGGGTTTGTTCCCTGATCAGGGAACTAAAATCCCACATGCAGCAGGGCAACTAAGCCCGCGAGCCAAGACTACTGAGCCCACACAGTGCAATGAAAATATTTTGCCTGACACAGTAAAGCTCCCGTGTGCCACAACTAAGACCCAACGCAGACAAATAAGTAAATTTAAAAAACAAACATGTTTGCTATGTACTATGGCTTTTATAGGGCAAGAACGTTGACCTCTGGATTCTCATAATGCCTTTTTTATTGACAGCCTGCTTATTTTAGATATTTATTTTTCACTAAATAAAATGGATTAATTACAAGTAATGAAAATGGATCAGTCTTGCCTCTCTTAAACATAGGTCTTTAATCTGCTTCCTAACAATCCTAACTGCCAAGATCATAAAATTATTTATTTTAAGTGATGAAGAGCTGCTTTGAGACTTCTACAAGGGCTGCCACCTGGATTTTTTTGAGACTCTGATGACAGCAAAACTATGGCCCTCCTCTCCAGAAATCTACTGTGCACAAAATTTTGCATGGGGTTTTGTGATTATCATACCACTTAGGATCCACCTAACAGGCAAAGATCTTAAATTAAGATTCTCTGAGCTAACCTAATCATTTTCCTACAGATAAAAAAATAAAGGCCAAAGAAGGAAAGGGATCTGTTTAGAGGATGAAGAAAGATAAAACCCAGACCTTCTGATGCTGTTCACATTTATGCTGTTTGGTCTATCTCCTCTTTAGATATCATTAGATTTCTTTTGCCTCAAAGCCTTCATCTGGGGAGACCTTGGGTTCAGAAGAACTTCCATAAAATCTTGTATCGTACATTTTGTAATTGGAATCACATCAGGAGCTGGCCAAATTTTACCTTGTACTTATTGGAGAACAATATGTGCAAAGCTGAGTTGAGGACATTAGTCTTTTTTTTTTTTTTTCATGTACTGTCTCAAAGCCCAGAACTAAAGCTAAAATTAAAATGTAATAAAAGTTTTTTCTTTTCTTTTTTCAAAATTGTTTTAGAGAAATCAATCCTGACGTGTTCCCTCTATTCACATTCTGAAACTTCAAACTTTATTCTATGTTGAACTTCCTAACAGTGGAGAGATCCCATTGAACTCTTCATTCTGTACACTTTCCAGAAGTTTCTGATTAAAAACAATTAAATTCCAACCTGACTCAAGAAATGTGTCTGATTTGTGCCCATTCAGTTTGGAACAGAATTCTTGGCACCCAATCCACATAGAGACTGTGAGAAGTGAAAGAGGACCCAGAAAGCCTTTTCTTCTGTGTGAAAAGGCCTGATCCTAAGTGGAGCAATTGATGAAAGAAAGCTCAAGCTGCAGCCTACGAATTTCTTTTTAGTTTAGTGTACTTAGGATAAGGGGCAGAAACCACAGAGTCTTGTAGGTGGGCATAGAATAAAATCCACATCCACATGCGTTCTGTCTGCAAAGAATTTCCTAGGTACTTACTAAACTGTTCCTATTGCACAATCATCTTTTGCTTTTCTCCCCACATAATGTAAGCTTACATTTATTGAACATTTTACCATACATGCCAGCTACTGTTCTAAACGCATATTATTTAGTTTAATCTTCCTAATAAACTTCTATAGTAGTCTTATTATTTTGCCCATATTATACATGAGTCAAGAGGTTTTTAGAGGCCAAGTAACAAAAAATTTATTACCATGTCATTATTTGAGGACTTTCCAGGTGACGCTAGTGGTAAATAACCCACCTGCCAATGCAGGAGACAGAAGAGATGTGGTTTACATCCCTGGGTCGGGAAGATCCCATGAAGGAGGGCATGGCAACCCACTCCAGTATTCTTGCCTGGAGAATCCCATAGACAGAGGAGCCTGGCGGGCTACCTATAGGGTTGCAAAGAGTTGGACACCACTGAAGTGACTTAGCAGGCAAGCAGGTAATTATTTACTATTGTTCAGCTTTTCTTGTGACACATGATTATAAATCCTCAGTTTAGCATTTAGCGTGGGCGGCTGCAACCGGCGCACTTAGCGCAGCCGAGAGGAGCTACCCCACGTCGGAGGTCAGGGGCAGAAGCCCGGAGGACCCCATGCCCGAGGGGAGGCGGCCAAGAGGAGTTACCCCACGTCTGAGGTCAGGGGCAGCGGCCGAGAGTGCCAGACTGCGACGGCGCAGGAACGGCCGAGAGGAGCTACCCCACGTCCGCAGTCAGGGGCAGCAGCCGAGAGGAGCTACCCAGTGTCTGAGGTCAGGGGCCGCTGCCGGGAGGAGCTACCCCCCGCTCGAGGCCAGGGGCTGCCGCGGGAGGAGCAACCCCACCTCCAAGGAGCTGATGGCTGCGCGGGTGCGGGAGGGCCTAGAGATGCTATTCCACGTTCAAGGTCAAAAGGGGCCACGGTGAGGAGATACCCCTCATCCAAGGTAAGGAACAGCGGCTGTGCTTTGCTGGAGCAGCTGTGAAGAGATACCCCAGGTCCAAGGTAAGAGAAACCCAAGTAAGACGGTAGGTGTTGCAAGAGGGCATCAGGGCAAACACACTGAAACCATACTCACAGAAAACTAGTCAATCTAATCACACTAGGACTACAGTCTTGTCTAACTCAATGAAACTAAGCCATGCCCATGGAACCATCCAAGATGGGCGGGTCATGGTGGAGAGGTCTGACAGAATGTGGTCCACTGGAGATGGGAATGGCAAACCACTTCAGTATTCTTGCCTTGAGAACCCCATGAACAGTATGAAAAGGCAAAATGATAGGATACTGAAAGAGGAACTCCCCAGGTCAGTAGGTGCCCAATATGCTACTGGAGATCAGTGGAGAAATAACTCCAGAAAGAATGAAGGGATGGAGCCAAAGCAAAAACAATACCCAGTTGTGGATGTGACTGGTGATAGAAGCAAGGTCCGATGCTGTAAAGAGCAATATTGCATAGGAACCTGGAATGTCAGGTCCATGAATCAAGGCAAATTGGAAGTGGTCAAACAAGAGATGGCAAGAGTGAACGTTGACATTCTAGGAATAGGCAAACTAAAATGGACTGGAATGGGTGAATTTAACTCAGGTGACCATTATATCTACTACTGTGGGCAGGAATCCCTCAGAAGAAATGGAGTAGCCATCATGGTCAACAAAAGAGTTTGAAATGCAGTTCAGTTTAGCTCAGTCACTCAGTCGTGTCTGACTCTTTGCGACCCCATGAATCGCAGCATGCCAGGCCTCCCTGTCCATCACCAACTCCCGGAGATCACTCAGACTCACGTCCATTGAGTCAGTGATGCCATGCAGCCATCTCATCCTCTGTCATCCCCTTCTCCTCCTGCCCCCAATCCCTCCCAGCATCAGAGTCTTTTCCAATGAGTCAACTCTTTGCATGAGGTGGCCAAAGTACTGGAGTTGCAGCTTTAGCATGATTCCTTCCAAAGAAATCCCAGGGCTGATCTCCTTCAGAATGGACTGGTTGGATCTCCTTGCAGTCCAAGGGACTCTCAAGAGTCTTCTCCAACACCACAGTTCAAAAGCATCAGTTCTTCGGTGCTCAGCTTTCTTCACAGTCCAACTCTCACATCCATACATGACCACAGGAAAAACCATAGCCTTGACTAGACGGACCTTTGTTGGCAAAGTAATATCTCTGCTTTTCAATATGCTATCTAGGTTGGTCATAACTGCCCTTCCAAGGAGTAAGGGTCTTTTAATTTCATGGCTGCAGTCACCATCTGCAGTGATTTTGGAGCCCAAAAAAATAAAGTCTGACACTGTTTCCACTGTTTCCCCATCTATTTCCCATGAAGTGATGGGACTTGGATGCAATCTCAAAAACGACAGAATGATCTCTGTTCGTTTCCAAGGCAAACCATTCAATATCACAGTAATCCAAGTCTATGCCCCAACCAGTAATGCTGAAGAAGCTGAAGTTGAACGGTTCTATGAAGACCTACAAGACCTTTTAGAACTAACACCCAAAAAAGATGTCCTTTTCATTATAGGGGACTGGAATGCAAAAGTAGGAAGTCAAGAAACACCTGGAGTAACAGGCAAATTTGGCCTTGGAATACGGAATGAAGCAGGGCAAGGACTAATAGAGTTTTGCCAAGAAAATGCACTGGTCATAGCAAACACCCTCTTCCAACAACACAAGAGAAGACTCTACACATGGACATCACCAGATGGTCAACACCGAAATCAGATTGATTATATTCTTTGCAGCCAAAGATGGAGAGGCTCTATACAGTCAACAAAAACAAGACTGGGAGCTGACTGTGGCTCAGATTATGAACTCCTTATTGCCAAATTCAGACTGAAATTGAAGAAAGTAGGGAACACCACTAGACCATTCAGGTATGACCTAAATCAAATCCCTTATGATTATACAGTGGAAGTGAGAAATAGATTTAAGGGCCTAGATCTGATACATAGAGTGCCTGATGAACTATGGACTGAGGTTCGTGACATTGTACAGGAGACAGGGATCAAGACCATCCCCATGGAAAAGAAATGCAAAAAAGCAAAATGGCTGTCTGGGGAGGCCTTACAAATAGCTGTGAAAAGAAGAGAAGCAAAAAGCAAAGGAGAAAAGGAAAGATATAAGCATCTGAATGCAGAGTTCCAAAGAATAGCAAGGAGGGATAAGAAAGCCTTCTTCAGCGATCAATGCAAAGAAATAGAGGAAAACAACAGAATGGGAAAGACTAGAGATCTCTTCAAGAAAATTAGAGATACCAAGGGAACATTTCATGCAAAGATGGGCTTGATAAAGGACAGAAATGATATGGACCTAACAGAAGCAGAAGATATAAGAAGAGGTGGCAAGAATACACAGAAGATCTGTACAAAAAAGATCTTCACGACCCAGATAATCACTATGGTGTGATCACTCACCTAGAGCCAGATATCCTGGAATGTGAAGTCAAGTGGGCCTCAGAAAGCATCACTACGAACAAAGATAGTGAAGGTGATGGAATTCCAGTGGAGCTATTTCAAATCCTGAAAGATGATGCTGTGAAAGTGCTGCACTCAATATGCCAGCAAATGTGGAAAACTCAGCAGTGGCCACAGGATCGGAAAAGGTCAGTTTACATTCCAATCCCAAAGAAAGGCAATGCCAAAGAATGCTCAAACTATCACACAATTGCACTCATCTCACACGCTAGCAAAGTAATGCTCAAAATTCTCCAAGCCAGGCTTCAGCAATATGTGAACCGTGAACTTTCAGATGTTCAAGCTGGTTTTAGAAAAGGCAGAGGAACCAGAGACCAAATTGCCAACATCCGCTGGATCAATGAAAAAGCAAGAGAGTTCCAGAAAAACATCTATTTCTGCTTTATTGACTATGCCAAAGCCTTTGACTGTGTGGATCACAATCAACTGTGGAAAATTCTGAAAGAGATGGGAATACCAGACCACCTGATCTGCCTCTTGAGAAATGTGTATGCAGGTCAGGAAGCAACAGTTAGAACTGGACATGGAACAACAGACTGGTTCCAAATAGGAAAAGGAGTATGTCAAAGCTGTATATTGTCACCCTGCTTATTTAACTTATATGCACAGTACATCATGAGAAACACTGGGCTGGAAGAAGCACAAGCTGGAATCAAGATTGCCGGGAGAAATATCAATAACCTCAGATATGCTGATGACACCACCCTTATGGCAGAAAGTGAAGAGGAACTAAAAAGCCTCTTGATGAAGGTGAAAGTGGAGAGTGAAAAAGCTGGCTTAAAACTCAACATTCAGAAAACTAAGATCATGGCATCTGGTCCCATCACTTCATGGGAAATAGATGGGGAAACAGTGGAAACAGTGTTAGACTTTATTTTTTTGGGCTCCAAAATCACTGCAGATGGTGACTGTAGCCATTAAATTAAAAGACCCTTACTCCTTGGAAGGAAAGTTATGACCAACCTAGATAGCATATTCAAAAGCAGAGACATTACTTTGCCAACAAAGGTCCGTCTAGTCAAGGCTATGGTTTTTCCTGTGGTCATGTATGGATGTGAGAGTTGGACTGTGAAGAAAGCTGAGCACCGAAGAACTGATGCTTTTGAACTGTGGTGTTGGAGAAGACTCTTGAGAGTCCCTTGGACTGCAAGGTGATCCGACCAGTCCATTCTGAAAGAGATCAGCTCTGGGATTTCTTTGGAAGGAATCATGCTAAAGCTGAAACTCCAGTACTTTGGCCACCACATGCAAAGAGTTGACTCATTGGAAAAGACTCTGATGCTGGGAGGGATTGGGGGCAGGAGGAGAAGGGGACGACAGAGGATGAGATGGCTGGATGGCATCACTGACTCGATGGACGTGAGTCTGAGTGAACTCCGGGAGTTGGTGATGGACAGGGAGGCCTGGTGTGCTGCAATTCATGGGGTCGCAAAGAGTGAACTGAACTGAAGAATTCTAGAATTCTACTGTAAATTTAGAATATGTTAAATTTGAAAATTCTAATTTACTAAAAAAAAGTTTAATTTTTAGTTGAGTATTATAATGCAAATCAAGCAAGAGTTAGCTAAAATGTCTTTTTACTCTAATTGCCTCGTGAATTTGTTTAAACTGGATATTCTGAGCAGTCCTCAAAATAATTTTCTTCTTTTTTGTATGAGCTTCTCCACTAGTCAAGTACAGAAAAATTATTCTTTCCTTTATTATGCATTTCTATAAATAAGTCATAATATTAGCCTTCCAACAAATATTTGAATAATAAACCACTTTCACACAGAAATGATGTTAAGTAGGCTTTCTTTCCCTGTTGAAAGTCTCAAAAATAAATTACAACTAATATTTTAAGAAAAAGTTATAACTTTGTTTCCTAAGATAGTGAATGTGAACCATAAGCCTTAAAACAGACACCCATGTGCATGTACCTTGACTATATAAAGTTCAGTTCAATTTAGTCGCTCAGTCGTGTCTGATTCTTTGCGACCCCATGGACTGCAGCATGCCAGATCTCCCTGTCCATCACCAACTCATGGAGTTTATTCAAACTCATGTCCATTGAGTCAGTGACGCCATCCAATCATCTGATCCTCTGTCATCCCCTTCTCCTCCCACCTTCAATCTTTCCCAGCATCAGGGTCTTTTTAAATGAGTCAGTTCTTTGCATCAGGAGGCCAAAGTATTGAGTTTCATCTTCAGCATCGGTCCTTCCAATGAATATTCAGGACTGATTTCCTTTAGGATGGACTGGTTGGATCTCCTTGCAGTCCAAGGGACTCTCAAGAGTCTTCTCCAACACCACAGTTCAAAAGCATCAATTGTTAGATGCTCAGCTTTCTTAATAGTCCAACTCTCACATCCATACATGACTACAGGAAAAACCATAGCTTTGACTAGATGGACCTTTGTTGGCAAAGTAATGTCTCTGTTTTTTAATATGCTGTCTAGATTGGTCAAAACTTTTCTTCCAAGAAGCAAGCATCTTTTAATTTCATGGCTGCAGTCACCATCTGCAGTGAATTTGGAGCCCCCAAAAATAAAGTCTGTCAGTGTTTCCACTGTTTCCCCATCTATTCGCCATGAAGTGATGGGACCAATGCCATAATCTTAGTTTTCTGAATGTTGAGTTTTAAGCCAACTTTTTCACTCTCCTCTTTCACTTTCATGAAGAGGCTCTTTAGTTCTTCACTTTCTGCCGTAAGGGTGGTGTCATCTGCAAATCCGAGGTTATTGATATTTCTCCCTGCAATCTTGATTCCAGCTTGTGCTTCATCCAGCCCAGCGTTTCTCTTGATGTACTCTGCATATAAGTTAAATAAGCAGGGTGACAATATACAGCCTTGACGAACTCCTTTCTCTATTTGGAACCAGTCTGTTGTTCCATGTCCAGTTATAACTATACAAAAGGTGTCAATATTTCTTAAATGCCTGGATGGTAAGTATCCTGAGTGCCAGCTCTCCAGGCAGGTGGCAAGGAATGTTTGGGACTCGGTTGTGAGAAGGAGCCTCAGGTCTCCTGCAGAGCAATATTAAGTAGGCCAAGTATATGCTAATCTTAAAGAATAATTTATGTCTTAAACATAATTTGTTTAATTTACATAATTTGTTTAATATTACATACATAATATACATATGTATAATTTACTGAATTATACATTTCACTTAGGGACAGTGGTAAAGAATCCGCATGCCAAAGCAGGAGGCGTGGGTTCCGACCCTGGGTGCAGATGACCCCTTGGAGAGGGGCACGGCAACCCACTCCAGTATTCTTGCCTGGAAAAATCCCATGGACATAGGAGCCTGGCAGGCTACAGTCCATGGGGTCGCAAAGAGTAGGAAGCGACTTATCGACTAAACAACATCAAACTTGGCGAAGGTCACAGAACTTGTAAATCGAGAAATTGAGCATCAGATACAAAACATCTGGCTTCAGTACCCGGGTTCATTCGTTCTGCTCTGGTCAAATAAGTAAGTAGAGATACATTAAAGACTTGGAAATACAGAGATTTTCCTAGGTACTGTATTATTTTCATCCAAATCTGCAGCCTTTCTCATTGATGGAAGCAGGGTCGGTTACACGGAGTAGACCGGGACCTTCGGGCAGGAATGAGGCTGACTGACAGAGACAGGGCGAGGATGGAGTGAGGGCGTGTCTTCTGGAGGGTGTCGTGGCGCAAGGAAAGGCTCCCCCGGGGGTCTCCCCTCCCGGCCGCGACCGCCAGCCTCCGGGAACCTCTGGGCCCGCGGCAGATCGCCACATCGCCGCGGCTCGCCCCCAGCGCCGTGCAACCCAATCAGCGGCGCGGCCTGGAGCCCCGCCCCTCCCCGTCCCCCGCGCCGGGGCTATATAAGCCTCGGCCTGGCCAATTTCACCATCGCAGTTGTGGCTCGGGCCTCCGCGTTACGTCGCTCTAGTAACTGAGGCCACGGACCTCTCCGCATTCCGTTCCCCTCTCCGTACGTACGCCGCGCCGCCTCTCTGCAGCGCTCATTCGAGCGCCGCCGCTGGCGTGGGCCCCGCCTGCTTTCCTCCTCGCCTTTCTGTGTGTCCGCGGCTGGCCGGCGCGATGCATCTGGGCCCGAGGCCCGCCACGCTGGGGCTGCTGCTGCTGTGCGCCGCGGCAGCCGGCGCCGGGGAAGCCGAGGAGCTGCACTACCGGCAGGGCGAGCACCGCGCCGACTACGACCGCGAGGCGCTGCTGGGCGGCCAGGTGAGGCGGCCAGACCGGGGGCTGGGAGGGCCGGGCCTCGCAGCGCGGCTGCCGCGGGCTTTGTCCCCGCGGGACAAAGGGGGCGGCCGGGCGAGGCCTGGTCGGGGCAGCCTGACAATGGGGGCCGGGCGGGGCGCCGCTCACTCTCCGATGGACCCCGGAGTCTGTAAGCGCGTCAAAATAGTGCGGCCCAAGAGCCGGATCCCTTCTACTTTCCCTATAAGGGGCAGGGTTACTGAGGGGATCACTGGGGGAGGGCCCTTGGAGAGCAGATATGGGTCACCCCAAAAGCCCTCCGCAAGGGAGGTCTCTAATAGCTCTGTTTTTCTCCACCATTTTGCCCTCCTGATAGTAATGCGTGATCCCCTCTGTATATCGCTTACCTCCCAAAGGAAGAAGTCGATGAATATGTTAAACTGTCCCCCGAAGAGCAACACAAAAGACTGAAGTCAATCATAAAGAAAATTGACTTGGACTCAGATGGCTTTCTCACCGAAAGTAAGGACGTCCCACACAACTAACAATGGAGACATCCCTTTGTAGGAGACAAATACAAACATTTAAGCAGGGTGTCTGTTGAGTGTAGATGACTAGTGTTGCAATCAATTAAAGATGATATGTGAGAGGGGAAAAAGGACATGGTGAGTAGGTTTTATACCTCCAAATCTTTAGACATAGGATACCAAGTAAAGCTCAGTGCTTTCTCCAGTAATACATAAGCATCATTGACCTTACACGGTGTTCAGGTCATACCTAGAGCAATTGCCGGACTCCTCACATGACTTTTTATCAATGTCAACAATGTAATTCCTTTTGGAGAAACAAACTAAAGCCTTAAAGCATTAAGTTTATTGCTCTTTTGATAAATGCTTCATTAGAATCTTAAGAACTTGCTTCTTTTTATAAGCAAGTAGGAAAGGACCTGTTGCGTGTAAATTGTATTTATGACAGATTATTATAACTCGGTAGGAACCATATAATCATTATATCCACCTCTTTTTGTTGGGGTGAAGAAATTGAAACCCAGAGGCATAAGTACCTTGCTCAAATGAGTGGCAAAACCAGGATTAGAATCCATATCTCCTGCCCTTAATTCAGTCTTTAATATCCTTTAGTTAAAAAAAAAAAAAAGAGTGCTCTTAGATAGGTTCTAGAGTCAGGAACGAAATGCACAGATTATTAAAAGAATAGTCTTAATAAATAGCTGCCTCTCCCCATTGCTTCATTCATTTGAAGAACCCTATCAACTTTTCCAAATTGATCCTCAACAAAAATTCAGGAACTGTTTTGCCATAACTCTCATTTAAATGGTGCCCAACATCTGAAGAATGAAGTTGCTAGAGAGAATTACAACCTGATTGGTAAATTCAAGATGTGTTGTCAATGAAGTTCCCTCAGGTGTGGTCACCAATATTAAGGCGTTGTTCCTTCTATGTGAACAACAGAGCCTCTAGACTAATTATCCAATAAGAATAGGTCCATCTTTGGATACATTAGAGAGTGCACAAGATGATTTGGAAAACTTGGTGGCATTTATCTGTAAGGGCCTATATATGCTCCAATATTTAACAGTAAGCTTTTAAAAAATTAAAATTAAAAGGAACTTAGTCCAAATCTTAATTTAGTAGATGAGAAAACAAAACCTTGAGAGGGTAAACTTACCTCTAACAGCAGAGCTGAATTGTGAAGCCCTGTTTCTGGCCTCTGTTCCATTCTGTACCCTGTTATGCCTGGATGATCATTCCACTTGAGGACTCTTCAGGAAGTTTTGCTTATTTGCACGTTAAGGGCCATGACTGGACTCGGGTTCTTGAGAGACAGCAAAGTTCAGTGGAAAGAGTTTGGGCTTTGAAGCCAAACATGGGGTTTGAATCTGGACTCTGCTTCTTATCAGTTATGAGTCCTCAATTTCTAATATCAATTTCCTGAACTGTAAAGCAATGATTATAATTGCCTTGTTTTGAAGATTAGAGACAGCATCTGTAGAGAATTTGGTGTAAAGTAATTGTTCCATGGTTACTATAATTATTCTATCCCAATTTAAAGTTTCAGGAGAGACAAAAGTATCTTTACTTTTCTCTATTCACCTGACTTCCCTCAAACTAACAGAGGAGTACCATTCTTTAAACTAAATGGTGTATTATCTTTAAACCAAATGGATACTCTTGCTATTCTTACAAATAAGCACATTTTTCTCCCCTCATCCCCTTTTTTCTATGATGCATATACTAAATATCTCTGCTGCTGCTAAGTCGCTTCAGTCATGTCCGACTCTGTGCGACCCCATAGACTCCGCCGTCCCTGGGATTCTCCAGGCAAGAACACTGGAGTGGGTTGCCATTTCCTTCTCCAAAATACCTCTATAGATATTTTAAAGTATTTTAAGATAGATTTTTAAAAGTTGATTTGAAAGTGGACATTTGAGATTTAGAAACTTTGCCTCCATGTTTTCAGATACCCAGTTAAGACAAAGCTATTACAAGACACGCATAAATCATAATTGCTACCCATAACTTTGTTAAAATTTCCTCCAGATGATTTGATATAGTTAATGGTAATATACTGTAACAATGTTTCTCAAACTTCAGTCACTTGAGTGCATTTTTCAGAAGTTAGATCATACTTATCTATTATTTCCTTAATATAGTCTTGATTCAACTCAATGTAAAATGTATTTTAAACTTTATATTACTTTTGTAAATGAAGAACACTTTTTTCTAATACGTATTAAGTGGGTAGCTATTCAAATATTTGTGCTTCCTGAGAGATCTGTGATAATTAGCAAAGTAAAAGTTGCTCAGTCGTGTCCAGCTCTTTGTGATCCCATGGACTATACAGTCCATGGAACTCTCTAGCCAGAATACTTGAGTGAGTAGCCTTTTCCCTCTCCAGGGGATCTTCCCAACCCAGGGATCAAACTCAGGTCTCCTGCATTGCAGGTGGATTCTTTACCAGCTGAGCTACAAGGGAAGCCCAAGAATACTGGAGTGGGTAGCCTATCTATTCTCTAGTAGATCTTCCCAACCCAGGAATCAAACCAGGGTCTCCTGCATTGGGACAGATTCTTTACCAACTGAGCTATCAGGAAAGCCCAATTAGCAAAAGTTATCTGCAATTTTTTGGATAATACGTTTTAAAAGTCAAGTGCTTTCTTGGCCAATTGGTAGTTTATTTAATAAATACTTCTTGAGCCCGGTGCTTTCTAGTCATTTGAAGTACCTCAGTGAACAAAATATACCAAAACTCTCCGTACTCAAAGGGCTTACATTCTGGGTTGATCACATACAACATTCTTAGATTCCAAACAGCTCTCCTTGTCTCCTACTCCTATTTCTATGAACGCAGCTAAACCAATTCTCACTCAAATATTTATAAACACTAAAGTTTTGGTTTTTTTTTCTTTTAAAGAATGTTTAGAAATCCTCACTACTCTTAAGTATCAGAATTACTGTCACATTCATTGTGTTCTGGGAAATTCTCATAGGTGAACTCAGTTCATGGATTCAAATGTCTTTTAAACATTATGCTATGCAAGAAGCGAAACAACAGTTTATTGAGTATGATAAAAACAGTGATGGTAGTGTGTCATGGGATGAATACAACATTCAGATGTATGATCGGGTGATCGACTTTGTTGAGAACACTGCTCTCGATGATGCAGAAGAGGAGTCTTTTAGGCAGGTGAGTATGTGTGCACAAGCTTTTTCTTTTGATCATATCAGTTCAGTTTCCTGCATGAGTGAGCACAAGAACCCTGAGGTCATCGACTGGATTGCCTTGTTCTCTAGGCAATCACCTGTTCCACCTCAGTGGTCATTTTGATGTTTCCTTTCTAGCCAGATTTTGGACTACCTCAATTATCCCTGCATCTTTTTCTTAGCTGCATCATTTGTTCTCATTTCCTGGTTTGCTTTTTTAGTGTATTTTGAATATGTTTCATAATATTTTATTTTATTGTGTTATTGAACGGTTGGTTTTGTATCATATTTATTAGGAAGATTATAGAGGCCTATTCCCATTTTTAAGTACCATTTTAAGTATTTATATAAAATAACTAAACATTTTTTAAATTGTGGTAAGATACACATAAAATTTACCATTTTACTATTTTTAAGTGTACAGTTCCATATTTTTTTATTATATTCACACTGTTAGGCAACCAATCTCCAGAATTTATTTCATCTTGCAAAACTGAAACTCTAAACCCATTAAAGTGTTAGTCACTTAGTCATGTCTGACTCTTTGCAACGCCATGGACTGTAGGCTGCCAGCCTCCTTTGTCCATGCAATTCTCCAGGCAAGAATACTGGAGTGGGTTTCCATTCCCTTCTCCAGGGAGTCTTTTCCACCCAGGGATCAAACCCAGGTCCCCTGCATTGCAGGCAGATTCTCTACCATCTGAGCCACCAGGGAAGCCTCAAATAACTCCCCGTTTCCACTTCCCCCAGCCCCTGGCAATCACCGCTTTACTTTGTGTCTCTGAATTCAACTACAGTAATTCCCCAACATATGAATGAGTTCCATTCCAAAAGTGCATTCCTAAGTTCAACAAAGTTAGCCTGTACCCAACAAACACAAATCAGCTATACAGTATTATAATAGGTTTATAATACTTTTTGCACAAATAATACACACAAAAATACAAAAAAATAAAACAACTTTAATCTTACAGTTTAGTACCTTGAAAAGTACAGTAGTTCCAGCTACATCACTGCTGCTTTTATGCTTGCCTCTGGACGTCTTGGGCTTGAGATAAGGAGACTGTACTACTGTATTTTATACAGTGCCTGCATGCATGCTGAGTTGCTTCAGTCATGTTTGACTTTGCAATGCCAGGCTCCTTTGTCCATGGGATTTTCCAGGCAAGAATACTGGAGTAGGTCACCATTTCCTTCTTCAGGGCATCTTCCGACCCAGGGATCGAACCTGCGTCTCTTATGTCTTCTGCATTGTCAGGCTGGTTCTTTACCTCTAATGCCACCTTCAAAGCCCGTACTCTGTACATACTGTACAGTAAGGTACACAGAAGCATAAGCACTTGGAGAGGATGCATGCATGTGACAATGGACACCAGACATGTGAATTAGCTTAAGTGATTGGACATGAAAACACACGTTCACATCTTTTAAAGTTTGCAACTTGAAGGTTCATATGAATGAGACTTACTGTATTCTAGGTGCCTCATATAAGTGGAATTATACAGTATATTTTTTGTGATTAGCTTATTTCACTTAGCAGTCTCAAGATTTGTCCAGGTCATAGTATGTGTCAAAATTTCCTTTTAAAGACAATAATATTCCATTATATGTATATATCACATTTTGTTATCCATCCATCAATCAATGGTGAGTTGAGTTGCTTCATCTTTTTGGCTATTGTGAGTAATGTTGCTATGAACATGGATATACAAATACCTCTTTGAGATCCTACCTTTAATTCTTTTGTGGGTACATCCAGAAGTGGAATTGTTAGTTCATATATAGTAATTCTGTTTTTAAATTTCTGAGGAACTGCAACACTGTCTTCCATAGTGGCTGCACCATTTAAAATAACTTATTTTTAAAGATTCAGTATCACTGTGAGTTGTGTTGTGTCTCATGGTTTAATTTGTTGAAATACTTCTTAAGCAGAATTGAGGAAGACATATTTAGGAATTATTAGGAACTTTTTAAAAGACTTTACTTAGTAATTAGTAGGAACTCTTTAAGACAAATTACTATAAGCCTTAAAAATTGATATTGTGAATACTTTGTATTTCAGAGGTAGTTTTAAAGACTTTTTTTTAAAAAGAGGTTTTTGTATGTGGAAAAAATAAACTCAAACAACCGTTTGCAAAGGTCATGTCCCAAAATATTAGTCAAGGGTGCTTTGAAAACTTTTGAGCTTCCTCTATTAGCATCTACAATTTAGTTTTTACTGTGGCCATATTGTAGCATTGTATATGCTATTTATTTAAGAACCACTTGAACTCTGTAGGTCATTACTAACTCGAAATTGGTTGTTTCTCTGCTAAGGATTGTCGACTAAAAAAATGCACAACTTGAGAGTTGTGTGTTAAGTTTTATTTGAGGCAATATGAGAACTGCAGCCTGGGAGACAGCGCCTCAGATAGCTCTGAGAAACTGCTCCAAAGAGGCAGGGGGGGAAGGAAAGGACAGTATATATGTGATTTGGGTAAAGGGAGTACATACAGTCAAGCACATTAATTTTTTTAGAAAGTTTCTGCTGGTCTTATGAAGCTTCTGCTAGTCATGAGAAACAGTTGTCAACCATGAAAGATTTTAGTGCTTTTCTAGAGATGAGGAGATATAAGAATTGGGCTCATAAAATTATCTCCTGAGAATATCTAACTATCTGAAGACCTGTCCTGCCAGTTTTCCCAGAACGCAGAGTGCCTGGCTTCTGCTGTCCATCTTGAGCTCCTTCAGAGGGTGCTGGAGCCCAGCAGCTGCAGCAGCACATGATTTAATTCTTGTAGAGGTAGATGGCAGGCACCCATGGCAAGTGCCAATTTGTGGTTGACATGATTATGCATATGCTGTGCCTGTACCACCAGTGTGGAGGGTAAGGACTCCAGCTCTGGGGCCAGCCAACCTGGCTTTACATTCAGCAAGGGCTTCCCCAGTGGCTCGGCAGCTAAAGAATCCACTTGCAATCCAGGAGCTGGAGGAAATGCGAGTTCAGTCCCTGGGTTGGGAAGATCCCCTGGAGGAGACGGACTGGCAGGCTGCAGTCCAAAGGGTCGCAAAGCATCAGACAGGACTGAGCATGCACGCAGCACCCCGTGATAGTGGTGTGCCTTGGGTTCAATTAACCCTCCTGTGCCTCAGTGTCCTCATATCTAAAAATGGGGGTGAAAACAGTATGGAGAAATAGTAATAAATAGTAGCAGTTGAACTGGTAAATCCTTCTATGTTAATTTGAAAGAAAATTGTTGAAGAAAACATGTGAGTCACATATTTATCTCTAATACTTACATACAATCAGCTTTTGGAAGTTGTTTAAGCATTTGTTAACTATCAGCTTTAGAGTAGATAAGATTTAATATATAGGGGGAAAGTATCCTCTTTTTCTCCTTATTTGGGTCTTCATCTTAACAGCAGACTAAAAAGAGTGTAAATCAGTCTTTTCACTACTTAGTGCTAAAAAGAAAACAGGTGATGATAATGAGATCTAGAATTTGTCTGCTAGTTATTCTCCTTTACTATAGGAATTAACTCATCTTAAAAGCATCGTTCACATTCCAAGATTTTTTCTTAAAACCAAACCATGGTGTGACATTATGACTTCTTTGCCAGGGAATAATACAAACGTTAAATACAGTATTTTAAAATCTTACCAGAAGTAAATTCTGTGTGTGTTTGTTTGTTTTTCACTCAAAAGATTTAATTATTATCCCATCAAAAAGTAGGGAAATTGTGTAGTTTTTTAAAATCTATATTCTTTGGAGAGTGGAGTAGGGTAGAATGTAATAATACATGATGGTATTGAGAAGAAAATTTTCACTTCGAAGAAGTACGTGACTTGTTACATAAACTGTTGATGAGCAGTTTGGTTTTTTTTAAAGATGTCTGATTTTAATGCTGTGTTTCCCACCCAGGTACTCCGGACATGTTGATTATAAGACTGTACTTTTAAAGAATGAATTAGATGGACCAAATAGCCTACAGGAATTAATGGGTCCCTGAAATGAACACTTCTCATTGGGAGTCCTATTGGTCCTGTTGCTTATTCTTCAACAACATAGGAATATGTCTCTACATGAAATTCTATTTATAATACTTTGTTAGAATTATATATATATATATATTTACATATATAACCCACTAAAAGTGGATGTGGGGTGTAAAAATGAACCCAGACACAACTGCATGATTCTGCAAAATAAAAAATAAAAGGAAGAATGTATCGATCTTGATCAAAGTTACAGCCTAAACATTGTACCATAAAATAATCATAAAAAGTAATTGGATGTCCAAATAAAATGTTTCTGTATGGAAGCCTATTAAAAAACAAAAATCAATTTGATAGCTGAATTATATATTACTTCTAATGTTTTCATATAGAGAATAGAGATAACCTGGAATAATGACTCACAGGCTGTGAGATGCCGGAAAAAAAGTATTTCCTTATGACCTGATGAACAAGTATAGTCAGCACTTTTAAGCAGGATAATTAAAATTTGAGGACCTACCTGGCAAAAGCTCAATTCCTATAACTTCTTTTTTTTTTTTCATTTTATTTTATTTTTAAACTTTACAAAATTGTATTAGTTATGCCAAATATCATAATGAATCTGCCACAGGTATACATGTGTTCCCCATCCTGAACCCTCCTCCCTCCTCCCTCCCCATACCATCCCTCTGGGTCGTCCCAGTGCACTAGCCCCAAGCATCCAGTATCGTGCATCGAACCTGGACTGGCAACTCGTCTCATACATGATATTTTACGTGTTTCAATGCCATTCTCCCACATCTTCCCACCCTCTCCCTCTCCCAGAGTCCATAAGACTGTTCTATACATCAGTGTCTCTTTTGCTGTCTCATACACAGGGTTATTGTTACCATCTTTCTAAATTCCATATATATGCGTTAGTATACTGTATTGGTCTTTTTCTTTCTGGCTTACTTCACTCTGTATAATACAATTCCTATAACTTCTAAAGCCAGCTGCGAATGTGCATGTGTAAGCAGGATTTATTTGTGTAAGATATAATCATGCATGTGGCTAATCAGAATCTTAAGACCTAGACTTTTGTTCTGTTATCACAGGTTATAGATTTCCTCATGTAAAATCTTTAGTCTACCAAAAGATGGCAGTTTTGTTCTTCACAAGTTTCTGTTACAATGTAAAAATAAATGGCTATAGTAGTTTCTATCTTTTTACTACTGTGCCTAGTACTTTCTATGCACTAGAACACAAGGGTTTTATACAGAAAAAAAAAAAGTGTTGAGGTTTTATGAAACTGACAGTCCTTTGTGGTCGTCTTTTAGAAATTTGCCCCTTTGGAAAAAGTCTTTTGGTGTATTAGCTTCTTTAATATGAGTCTCTAATAAATTGTGTTCTTTAAATGACCATGAATAAGACTTTTAAAAATCACATTATTTTTTAAAAACCTGAGAAATGTAAATGAGAAAAGTACTTTTTTTTTTTTTTTTTTTTTTTAAGAAATCTCAGCTATTGAAAGAGATCCTTTCTTTCCATAGGCAAATTTGGCCAAATTCAGCTCCCTCTGCTGAAACATGGACCTTTTTGCTCCAGATTGAAGGGTTCTTTCATAAGGAAATCTAAGCACTTTAGTATTTTGAATCGTGATTTATTCAAAAAACTTGATTGACTCAGCTAAGTACCTCAAATTCTTGTTCTTCTATTTTTCCCCATGTTAAACCTGAACATAACATGTACATTATTTAGTCTAGTTATTTAAAATTATGAAACATTAAGTTAAAAGCAGCTATTTGGAAACATTTTTTTTTCTCTGCCATGATTGGGTGAATATAACTGGCTAGTGGAATCTGGGTATTTAAAAGACAAATTCCTTGGGGAAAGAAGTGAGCCTCTCCACTGTAAATCAGTCATCGTAAAAGAACTACTGTTTCAGTAAACGAGTGCTACCTAACCTCTAGTATTCTAGAAAATTGAGAAGAGCATTTCTTTTCAACAGTGAAACACATAAATTAAAAGCTTCTAAAATATTTGAAATTGTGCTTTTTAAAAAAATGTGTGGTTTAATACACATCAGTTTATAAAAAGGAAAATTATTCCTAGAAATTTCTCAAAATAAAATGTATGCAGGATTAGCAATATGCCACTATTGGCTTCCAGTACTCTTAATTACAGAATTACCTTTGAGAAAATTGATTAAAAGTCTCTTTTCCCCTAATAGTCGCTACTGCTTGGTTTCCTACCAGAGTGTACTTGAGGGGAAAGAAAAGGAAGATGGGCATGATAAAGT
This sequence comes from Bubalus kerabau, assembly GCF_029407905.1. Classification (NCBI taxonomy): domain Eukaryota; kingdom Metazoa; phylum Chordata; class Mammalia; order Artiodactyla; family Bovidae; genus Bubalus; species Bubalus kerabau. Next base: position 32,662,074 of record NC_073642.1, read on the forward strand.
AGAAAATGGTATGATTCTTTAGCTCAATTCCAAGATAGGGGCTTTTCAGCTTTTGATGTGTTTATCTGGACATACAGAATTAGCACTGTAAACAGCCTACAAAGAGTAGACTTCCAAATATTTACCAAAAGTATTCTCATAAGAGGACTATTTGAAATCTGTTACAGTGTTTTTGAAAAGTCATTTTGAAGACCAGAAACAGAAATAGGCACACTAAGAACTAATACATAGTCTAAAGTCATTGCTTTGGGGGCATTCAAAAAGTTGCTGCGGTTGTTAAAGAAGGTAGTGTGTAGTATTGTAGAAAGAACAGGAGGGATCCAAGTTCAATATATTTTAGCTGTTTTCCTGACATCCCTTTCAATGAATCATTTTAATCTCAGTTTTTCTACCAATAATAGTAACATGTAACATTGAATACCTAATATGTTTTCTAATTGCTTGATAGGAATTCTCATCCCAGTTGCTTAATAGAGATTTTTTCTTATTATGAATTGTTCAGTTTATTTAAACTAAAACAAAAAACAGTTCACTGATTTCTCTCACTTCCCTACCAGCCACTTCTGGCAGCCACCTGTCTGTTCTCTCTATCTGTGAACTTGGTTTTTTGTTTTTGTTTTTCAGTTTTTTTTGTGAACTTTTTGTTTGTTTGTTTTGAGATTCTACATATGCAAGGTCATACAGTATTTGTCTTTCTCTGACTTATTTCACAAAGCGTAATGCCCTTGAGGTATATACCCATGTTGTCTTAAATGACAAGATTTTATTCTTTATGGCTGAGTAATATTCTTATATATATATATAGTGGACTATATTATATAATTTCTTTATCTGTTTATCCATCAGTGGATATAGGTTGTTCCCATGTGTTGGCTATTGTAAATAATGCTGCAGTGAACATAGAGGCTTGTATGTCTTTTTGAGTTAGTATTTTCATTTTCTTTAGACAAATACCCAGAAGTGGAATTGCTGGATTGTCTTGTATAGCATCCAGGTGTCAGGTGTGCCTCACTGTGGTTTTGATTTGCATTTCCCTGATGATTTATGATGCTGAGCATCTTTTCACGTGCCTGTTGGCCATCTGTATGTATTCGGAAAATGTCTATTCAGACCTGCCCATTTTTTTAGTTGGACTGTTTGTTTTTCTATTGAGTTGTACGAGTTCTCTATATATTTTGGATATTAGCCCCTTATCAGATAGATGATTTGCAAATATTTTCTCCCATTCAGTAGCTTTCATTTTCTTGATGATTTCTTTGGCTGTGCAGAAGCCTTTTAGTTTGATGTAGTCCCACTTGTTTATTTTTGCTTCTGTTGTTTTTGGTGTCAAATTATCCCAATTGTATAGTTGAGGAGCCCAAAGAGGTTAAGCAGTTTGCCGTAAGTAACAAGTTAATAAGTGGCATTGCTGGAATTCAGATCTGAGTCTCCCTATGTCGCTGTACTGCTTCTAGTAAATGCTTGTTATTTGCCCAACTTACCATCAAAGGGATGATGTGAAGATTAAATGTGATCATGGATATAAATGTACTTTAGAGTTCACATAGCTTGCATTTTTCAAAGTATTTTTAATGACGTTATGGGATGAATGAGAAAACCTTTAAATGTTCAATATTTAATTTTCAAAGCTTCATTTAAAGGACAAGAAGCGATTTGAAAAAGCTAACCAGGATTCAGGCCCTGGCTTGAACCTTGAAGAGTTTATTGCTTTTGAGCATCCTGAAGAAGTTGATTATATGACGGTAAGGAAGAAAAAATTTCAAGATAACTATTGAATAGCCAAAACTTTAAAACTTTTACATAGTAATGAAAATAAATTATATACAAAACAGAATTTTAGGAGATGATCTCAACTTTTCCTTGCTTCAGAAAAGGGGTGGGAAGACGGAGGTTTGCTGGTGGAGTGGGGGTGTGTACAGGGCGGGAGAAGGTTAGGAATGAGGTTTTCTTCAATCTCTGAAGTGTGTATGTGTACCCGTCTTTGCCTGGCTAGTTTCTCTTTCATAACTGGGTTATCTTCAGCGCCTTCCTTGTCGTTTTGTAGCTTTCAGACTTTTCTCAGGTGTTTCAATATCAGTAACACTAGAACTTCCTGTTTAGTTTACAAGGTTACTTGTGAAAACTTTTGGTCTGGGAACACTATCACATTTAGATCCCTTTTCATAGGGTATGGGGGTGGGATGAGGTGGGGGGATGCAACTGCTAATGACTAATAATGTTTTTGCAACTTTAGGCATAATGAGTCCTCTCATCCCTTTAGTACTTAAAAGAAGTACCAGCTCTTCAAAATTTTGTTGAACTCAGGGTATAATTCAACAGTGATTAAGTCCCTGCTATGACTCGGTAAACTTCTTGGGAGCAGAAACTATCATATTGGAGAGTAAACTCTAACATAAGAAATGGCTTTTAAAAAACAGACTAAACGTTTACATTGAGGTCTGTTGCCTGGCATCAGCCCCCAGCTGTGTGGCTTGGTTCCCTGGACATTTCAGGGAGGGAAGATGTGGCTTTGTGCTTAATGGGTCATGGTTGGATGTCCCTGCCTTGATAGCAGGACTGCAGATATATTTTCTCTCGAGCTCGGTGGCAAGACACCACCATCAGTGCCATTTCTCTTGCCATTGTGAGGCTTTGGATTTCTTACTTTCCACAAAGTACATGACCTAGTTTGAGAACATTGCTGGGCACAGTTTGTTTAAGTGCCAGAATTAAGTGGAGATAAGCTAATTGAGCCCTAGCATGGTAGGCGGAGAATGTTGGATCTTGATTATCTGGGGAATAAGAAACAGTTGAAGACTGAGGAGGGAAATGACCAGTGATAGCAATGAAATAATTTAGGCATTATGTGTATGGCCCTGGAATATAAAGTGGCAATGGAATGAATTGATGAGTGACCAACATTTTGAAGAAAGCATAGACAGGAATATTGACTGATGTAGCATGGGAGGGGAAGAGGGCAAGAATCAGAAATGACTCTGAGGTTGGAAGCTTGAGTAACAATGATACAAAAGCAGTACCATCGCAGAATGGGATATGTCGGGATGGGAGAGGATGGTCTTTGTGCTGGGTTGGAGTTGATGGCAGCACACAAGATGGGTGATCATAAGACGGTGTCTCATTCAGAGCAGCTTCATTAATTTCTGTTTACCTTAATTGTCTTCCTGGATCTTTTTTTCCTTGTTTCCCCTTTAAGGGTATATAGGATAGGAAAGGGCAGAATATAAGATCAACTAAGTGATTCTACTTTGAATTATAAGTTGGAATTTAAAAATATTTTCATTCACATAATTTTAAAAATTATTTTAACCAAGGCAGCGTTCTTGAAATAAGTCTGTTGTTTCCCAAGAGGATTACTTGAATGCAGGAATAATCCGTTTGATCAGTGATTCTTTTATTGGATCACAGACTCCTTTAAAAAAAATATGATGCAAGCTGTATACCCTGCCCCAGAAAAGTCCTGAACATGTCCATGTTCATACACATAAAATACTGGGTTATAATTTCAAGAGATTCTCAGATCTTCTCTCCAAAACTAATCTTTGGGTCTCCAGGTTAACATCCCCTGGTTTCTGTATCGAAAATCTGTTATATTTGATTTAAAAAAAACCCAAAAACCAACAACTTCTACTTAAGTGTTGTTTCATGCAGATGTAGATAAAGCCCCTGGATTTGACTACAGTAAGAGAGTTTTGAGAATATGTTTCACTGTAGTTATGGTTCTGGAATCCAGGCTGAAAAAGTATTCAGGCAGCAGCAGGTAATGAGGAAATGAGAAGAGTAGATGTAACCTCTGAGAGGAAAAGAAAGACCAGGATGGCGGTTAAAAAGTGCAGCAGAGTCATGGGAACTTGGCTGTTTTTAAAGGCATAGAAGAAGGAGCTACTGGAAAGGGTTGGAGAAGCTGGAGTTAAGAGTAAAAGAAAGCTCTCAGGAAGTGGGGAAGTATGGGATCTAGGAAGACAGTTGAGGGCTTCATCCTAGAGAAGAGGGGCAGAGCTTTAACTGCTGAGATCAAAGAGAAGGATGAAAGGAACAGGCATCAAAATAGAGGTGGTTAAAGGTGAAGATGCAGTGCTGGGAAACAAGGAAGGATTTCAGAAGACCTCTCCCATGCTTAGAAAAACAGGAAGTCTTTGCCAAGAGCATGCTGGAGAAAATTGGGGTAAGGCTTAGAGAAAATAGAGATGTCAAAAAACAGCCATAGAGTGTTAGGTAAGCTGAGGCAGAGATAGACTTCCAAGCTGCAGTGAGAGCCCACAGAAGTGGCAAAAAATAAATTTATAAGGATTAGGTTTCTATTTTTGTATCTTCCTCTGATTCTGGAATAAAGGAGAAAGTGATGTGGGTCTGACGTATAGCATGAGGACGGGCGTAATAAGAAAAGAGTCCAAGGGGACACAGGAGTGTAGTAAGGGAAGCAGTGGAGCAGGCCGTCTTGGGAAAGCATAACTAGAAAGGGTGTGATCTTTGGGTCAGAAGGGATTAGTTAGTAAGGAGCCTTAGAAAGAGTCAGGAACCGATTTGGGGGCAGTCTAGGGTGGATGAGGGTAGATGAATGGAAGAGGAAGCAAGGAAGTTGAAGTTTTATAGGGTACTGACCCATTTCAGGCAACAGTTCTATGCAGAGACATCTGAGATGAGGGTTCTTTTGGCTTGTTAATGGATTGACAGGAAAGTGAAATTAAAGAAGACAAAGGTAATATAAGATATATCATTCTTCAGAAGGAGGTAATGTGCAGAAAATAGAAATGTGAGTTTATTGCCAAGGTTATTCAGGAGGGTGAGGTAGAGTGCTCAATAATAGAAGCTTAAGGATGTTAAATTCTAAGCTATTAATATTTGGGGTTTTATTCCTGCTTCTAAATTCCAGTGTTTAGAAAGATTGTGTGGCAAATATAGACAAAATAATTATTCCTAAAGAATAATTAGGTTAATTATTTCTATAGTAGGATTAATGAATTATAGTAGAAATAATTCAATAATTAATTCTATAGTAGGGTTGATTCAGATGGTGATGGAATTGAAACTTTTGTGACAGATTTTTTTTTTCTTTTTGGTGAACATACATGCAATAGGAATTTGTCATTCAAGAGGCTTTAGAAGAACATGACAAAAATGGTGATGGATTTGTTAGTTTGGAAGAATTTCTTGGTGACTACAGGCGGGACCCGAGTAAGTAGGCTGGGGATGTGTGGAAGGAAGGGGGTAAAAAGGAAGAAATTGAAAGATAGTCTTGCTCATTGAGAGCTCTGTTTGACAGAGGAAAATGAAAGAAGAACTGGGCCTGATACCACCTTGTTCAGTTCAATAAAATACTAGTGAAACAAAGGGACTTAAAGCTTATCTGAGAATGCTGTTTTGCCCACTTTTAGTTCCACATATAGAGCCAAGCATTTTTCTTCCATTTGCTTATCTGAGAATGCTGTTTTGCCCACTTTTAGTTCCACATATAGAGCCAAGCTTTTTTCTTCCATTTCAAACAAATACAATGTAATTATCAATTCAGATGGCTGAGGAAGTAAAGGTTGATATTTTTAAACAGACTCCTGTACCTTTGCATGTAGATCTTAGAAGAAGAAAATAAGTAAAATCCTATAAATACTAGACTAAGACTGTGGAAAATGGCTTACTGTTTAAAATTTAAGGAGGTTTTATATGCAGCTTTTCATATAAGCAGCTGTCTTTTCAGAATTTTTGCTTAGCGTCACTTACTGTGAATGTCACTTTAAAATTACCTATGGCATTACTTTGTAAGAACACACATTGTGAGAACACACAGGAAGATTTAGTCACATGATGTTCATAAAACCATTTCCCAGTTCAGACTTGGGCAAACAATATCAGAACAAGTAGCAGCAGTTAGTAAAATTACTAGTTTGTGATAATATGTAACACTTAAAAAAATTTTTTTTCTCCATGAGATTTCTACATAGACTTTTTTTTAATCTCCATCTGTTTGTTTATGTATTTTTTAATATAAATTTATTTATTTTAATTGGAGGCTAGTTACTTTACAATATTGTATTGCTTTTGCCACACATCAACATGAATCCGCCACGGGTGTGCACGTGCTCCCCCTCCTGAACCCCCCTCCCACCGCCAGGCTCGACGCATGCTACATAGACTTTCATGTTTGTTTGTTTGTTTTTTTCACTTTTTCAGTTGAGTTTTATCCCAGAACAGTTTTATAATACAGCTGATGTTTTTTCTTTTTTGGCCACATCACACAGCATGTGGGATCCTAGATCCGCCCCCAGGGCATTGAACCCGCGGTGCCTGCAGTGGGAGCACAGAGGCCCAAGCCCTGGTCTGCCAGGGAGGTCCCTGTGCAGCAGTTTTACATATGTCCCCTCCCTTTTGAACCTCCTTCTCATCTCCCTCCCTCCCGCTGTGCAACAATTTTAAAACTCTGAGTATCACTTTTGAAAATTACTACAGAGTTTGCGCTTATTTCAGCCCTTTTCAGTTAAGTGCTTTGTTTCTTTGGGCCTCCTTTATGTGGTAAGCTTTAAATTCATTTCCTCTATCTGGGGCTATACCAGACTTCTTATGGGATATGTGTGATATTCTTGTGTATGCATGTTTATGTTCTTTTTTAATATTGATATATTAACAGCCGCAAGTGAAGATCCAGAGTGGATACTTGTTGAGAAAGATAGATTCATGAATGATTATGACAGAGATGCTGATGGCAGACTTGATCCGCAAGAACTGTTGTCCTGGGTTGTACCCAATAACCAGGGCATTGCCCAGGAAGAGGTAAGTAGTACAGAATGATTCTCTCATCCCCAAATTTGTGCTATTGTAGTAAAGGAAATTCAGAATCTTAAGCCAAAGAAGGAAGTAGTGGAGTTATTTAGGATCAATGCAGTGCTATTTCTTGATTTAAATCTATGATCTGTTTTAGACTGTCAAAGAGACAAGGAAGTTAAGATGGTATTATATATGAATTCAATAGTACAATAGAATAATCAAAGTTTGTATTTACCTCTGGGGCTCAAAATGGGTTATACTAATTTTCCTTGTCTTTGAGATATCCTGAATTGGATTTGAGTTGGGAGGAGACAGAACCCAGCAGAAATTAAGAAAGGAGGTAATGAGAAATGCTGTAGACAGACCCAGTCATGATAGTTAATACTTTTAGGTACTTAGACAATAATGAGTACTTGGTATACCTGAATGATTTTGACAAATCAGATCCCATTAAAATGTGAACATCTTGCTGAAAAATACTTATTACGCTTGACACGTTTTTGTTTTATTTTAAAGGCTCGTCATCTAATTGATGAAATGGATTTGAATAGTGACCGAAAGCTCTCCGAAGAAGAGATTCTGGAGAACCAGGACTTGTTTCTTACAAGTGAAGCCACAGATTACGGCAGACAGCTTCATGATGAATACTTTTATCATGACGAGCTTTGATCCCCGGGTGTATCTGAGTAGAGCACGGGCTCCTTTTATAGTTTGTTACCAGCTTTACTTTTGTGATAAAATGTTGATGTTATATTTTACACTCTTAAGTCTTACCAGAGTCAAAATTATCTTAATGTACATTATAGTTTTGGCCTTTTAGGAGAAAAGTAAAACAAAAGCCTGATATTTATTTCCAAATGCATTGAAGAAATGAAACAATGTTGTGCCATATGACAAAAAAGTCTTTCCTAAAGAGTCCATCTGTTTAGTACTGTATTGTGAAATATTTGAGTTCTGTTTCCATACTTGAAAAAAAAAAAAACAGGATTTCAGAGATGCCTGAACAATATTATTTAAGTAGTATGTGACTAAGCTATCAATTTTTTGTTTTAAGTAGGTTTAACTTGGGAACTGACAGAAGGACATTGTTTTTAGATTTAGCATTTTGTTTTAAAACCTTTAAAGGAACCTTAGAAGGACTTATACCTCACATATTAATGTTGAGAAGTTCTGCTTAATTTTAAAATGGTTTCTATAATGGGTTTTATTGTATGAAATAGAACTTTATATTTTTGCATATGTATAGATAGTAATTATATTTAATGTGTAACTATAGCATTACGGTGTGTGGAATTTGACTTTGTCCAGAACTCTTTTCTGTTTCTTTTTTTTGACTGATTAAAAATGAAATGTCCTATCTTTTTATATGTTTGTTTGATTTTTATTTGATCTTTCAGGTAAACCTTGAATTCAGCAAAAGTTTTGTTGTATTATACATTACCTCACCTCATTCATTCCTGTATTTGAGAAGTGAATGTTCTCAAAACTTTGTTAAATTATATTCTTGCTGCATATTCTTATTTTGTTTTTTTTTTTTGATAAAAGAATCATATTGTAATTGAATGTACACCTGACACATTTCAGTTGCTAGTATAGCAAATGTGGTCTCACTCTTTCGGCTGGAAACAATCGTAAGGATTGCACGGGTTGAAATTACCAGTACAGCCTGAGATCAGTCATACTGAAATTAAAATCACACTTGATAAGCATTTGTTCATACCTATGTAGTCAGTTTTAACCTTATTCAGGAAGTTAGCTTGTTACCTTGGTGGGGAGTAAGAAAAGTGAGAAGGTGAGAAATTTATTTTTTTTCCCAGCTTTAACTCACAGTTTCTATTTTCTTAAATAACCTGTATTTGTGGGTGAAGAGGTCAGCTATGCATTCTGTTAATCTTTTTCTAATCTGAAGTTATCTCTTTTATAGCACGCACAGCATTGGGGGACTCAGCTAGTCTTTATGAGTATTAGAGAAAACCTGAAACTCTTTTCTGATAGAATTAACTGTCTGCTTACCTCTCTATTGCTCCCGTTTTTGCTGATGTGAGTTGTGAATACAGATTATAAACTCTCACACTTTAATGATAGCTTGCTTACCCTGATGGCTAAAGTACATGGTTTTCATTTTAACTTACGATACTTGTCTGGTTCCTTAAGAATTAAAAGATACACAATTATCACTCATCTGCCATTTGTCAACCTTACTGAAATCAGGATATTTGGAATTACTAGTTTGATTAGCATGCTAATCATTTGTTTTTCTTACTAGATTCTCCAAAATCAATACCAGAATTGTTAGAGGATCAGATACAGCTTTTATTTTAATCTGATGAGTTAAGAATTAGCATTCTACATTCAGCCTTGATTTCACGTGGATATAAGAATTTTGGTGACATTATTAGTGGTCATCCATATCTGTACTTCTTTAATCCCTGGCATAAAGAAATTATACTTTCCAGCCCCCATGTGGGTGAACAGGGGCTGGTTCTAACCAATTAAATGTGAGTGGAAGTAGTATACGTCAAAGCAGACCAGTGACAAACCTTTGCCGTGCCTTTGCCCTGGTGTTGTAGAGGACGCCTTACTTGAAATGGTGAAGCCACAGGATCAAAGTAGTCTTTTTAAAGGTTTCTTGCTTTTTGGCTGCGCTGTGTCTTCGTTGCTGTGCACAGGCTTTCTCTAGTTGCGGCAAGCTGGGGGGGATACTCATCCTTGCCGTGTGTGGGCTTCTCTTGCAGTGGCTTCTCTTGTTGCAGAGCAGGGGCTCTAGAGTGCAGGCTCAGCAGTTATGTTGCACGGCTTAGTTGCATGTGAAATCTTCCCAGACCAGGGATTGAACCCATGTCCCCTGCACTGACAGGTGGATTCTTTATGGAAAGTCCCGAAGTAGTCTTGATTACTGAGTGACCCCAGGAAGGTCAGGTGGACCCTCAGTGGACTTTGCATGATCAAAAAATAAGACTTTTATTAAGCTGCTAAGATTTTGGTAAGAGCACAGCCTATCCTTACTAAGAGAAGATTTAGTATTAAATAATTGGCTTTTATAAGCATACAGAGAAAAAAGAACCTGCTTTGAACAGAGTTTCTATAATTCAGAATAGAAAAGTTTATTTCTTTTGCTAATTCAAAATAGAAAAATTTATTTTTAATGCTTTCATTTGGATTTTAAACAAGCCTCTTTAAACATAAAGCTTTTATTTTTATTTTAATAGAAATAGGATAATTTTGACCAGAACAGCTACTAAAATGTCTCAGTTTTATTTGGAAAAAAAAAAAAAGTACTCAATTCAAGTACAAAGGAAAACGCACTTTCACAGTGCATGTTCACCATATCTTAATTGCAAATTTATTGCAAACTGGAGTTCACCATATCTTTATTGCAAATTAACCAAAGACAGTTCATCAGCTACAGAAAGTGAACCATTTAAATTCTTGAAACTTTAAAAATGGTTAAAGGGATTTAAAAAATTCACATAGCCTTTAATCTTGGTTTTGTGAAAAAAATAAGATTAAACAAGAAAAAAAACACCCTAGTTTTGTTTTCTATTCTACAAAGTTATTTTTCTTCTCTTCTGAGGCCAGTTTTCAAAGAACGGAAGACATCACTCTTCTGCTCTGTGGTCCCATTAATAATGGTTGGTAACAGAGGTAAAGAGACCATCCCATTACAAGAACACACTAAAAGCATGAACAAAGGTGGGTTTTCTTTGTGCCAGCTGCTGGCCTGTCTGAATTGATGCTTTGTTGGTCCATCTAACAACAAATGACCTCATGCAAGTGAATGATTTTGTTAGCGTACTCTAAAAAAAAAATCTTGATCACCTTTAATTGTGATCTTGCATCCATGGTGATAAGGAAAGGGAAGTTGGGCTAAGCTAAGGCTGAGCTCTGACTAGCTGTTTACAGGTATTTCACCTCACCATACTACAGCAATTAGTCCTCCAGCTGTGCTCCTTCTGCCTTTCTGCTTTTTATACCCCAACACCTCAGCAAAACTTACTCCCAAACAACCCACCAAAGCAAAGCAACGAACTGAGAGCCTAGAGAAGGGAAGATGAGGGTGATTTGTATTAATGCCACTCTACTGCTCAATTTAAAAACATGATAAACATAAAGTTTCCTGTATGATAAAGAGAAAAAGTATAACAGTTTATCTACAAATCAATGTGCTTTAGATAAATCACTATATAAAAATCCTTGCATAAAGTTAAAGGAATGAAATAAAAGTTTCTTGAGGACTACTCCTGTATCTTTATCCTTGTGTTTTTAGTGGCCAGTATGTGATTAGCACATAGTAGATATTTACTGAATGAATTTACTAATGGCACAAGATGAGAGAAAGCTGACATAATATCAGTTTGTTTCAATGACTGTAATTTTTTTTAATGTGTCTTAGCCTGTTCTTGACTTGCAGTCTCATTTTTAAAAGATTTTTACCCCCTTTGGATGTTTAAATATATTTATGTTTAAGTATCTTTGAGATTATTTTGTTGGTTCTAGGTGTTGTCCCATTTGTCAGTCCACTGACTCGCCTTCATTATGGTTTGCAAATTTTGACTGAATTCACATTTAGTGAGAGCTGTTTGCATGGAGAGACTTGCATATCCAAGGTTGTAGAAGTCTTCTTTAGGCCTTGTGAGTTTTACCAGATCTAGACAGGTTTCTGTGGTAAATTTCTTAGCCTAAAAGTTTCTATATTTCACAGTAGTATGAATTTGGACTCCCTGTGTGTCTGCATGAGCACAGTTTTGGTGACTAGTTTCTCATCCCTAGTGGCTCACATGGTGAAGAATCTGCCTGCAATGCAGGAGACCTGGGTTTGATCTTTAGGTCAGGAAGATCCCTTGGAGAAAGGAATGGCTACCCACTCCAGTATTCTTGCCTGGAGAATCCCGTGGACTGAGGAACCTGGCGGGCTATAGTCCATGGGGTTCCAACGAGTCGGACACGACTGAGCAACTAACACTTTCTCATGGATGACGGCTGGCAGATATTGTACTTCCTTGTTCCTTTTTAGACCAGTGAAAGTGAAGTCGCTCAGTCGTGTCTGACTCTTTGCAACCCTATGGACTGTAGCCTACCAGGATCCTCAGTCCATGGGATTTTCCAGGCAAGAATACTGGAGTAGGTTGCCATTTCCTTCTCCAGGGGATCTTCCCGACCCAGGGATCGAACCTGTGTCTCCCGCATTGTAGGCAGATGCTTTACCGTCTAAGCTACCAGGGAAGACTGGTGTGTGGAGTTTTTCTAGTCTTCATCTCAGAGAGAGCCTCCTTCTGGTCCTGGCCAGCTCCCCACTGTAGAAGCATCATCTCCTTTCTTTTTCTTTGGCATTAAGACTTCAGCCCCAGGGGTTGAGGTTCACATTCAGGGTCCCTGCCTGATTCCCCTGTGAGCCATCATGCCCTGTTCATTCCTTTCTGGTTTTTGTTCCTTCTTTATTTCTAGCACATGGAGGTTTCTTTATTGCTCTTATACTCTGGTCTATAATCTTAACTGTTTTGGATTGTATTTTGTCTAGCATTTAAGTGCATTTGGAGCAGGATTTCAGTCAGCTATGATGACTAAGAAGCCTTACTGTTAATTTACATTGATAGAGAGCTGGATTTTTTTATGTGACCATAAGCTAGTAGCATAAAATTGTGCAAAATATATAATGCAATTTTAAATGCTTTAAAAATAAATGCAATGTGCAGATAGATCTCATTTGCCTTGTTTCTTAGACTTAGCCATGAGGTCAGAGCAAATCAGGGGCCAGCTGAGTCAACTAAATGACTAAACTGGAATTCTTAAAATTGCTTGAAAGAAGAATGGGGACACATCAAAGGGATGCTGGAATCAGTTTGTAGGGGTTCCCACTGGCCAAATACGGTATAATTTAAGCATCAAAATAAATCATAATAGATTATAAGCTTTTGAATAAAATAAAAATCCAAGTCCATGGTGAAATAAAGTAAAGAATTAAAAAATATGTGAGTGAGAAAAGAATGCTCTTCCATATAGTGGAATGCCAACTTATAAATGTAGAATACATGCTGGAGTTAAAAAAATCATCAAGGGATACCAGAACTAATGGGTGAAAATTTGGTAAGAAACATACATATTTACAATTTCAAAGTATCTTCCCACAAATTATTTTTCTCATCATAAAGAGAAAAATAGTAGCTTTATAGCTGAGAAACCTGACAGACAAACTGTACCCAAGTAGTCTGAGTTAATATCACCAATACAGGAACTAACCAACAATGTGTGTTTCTAATATGGTCATTGAGAAGGACACACCATCAGTTCTGTGGTATTCCTGAAAAACTCCAGCTGATCCTTGAATAACATGGGCTTGAATTATGGGGTCCACTTATACATGGAGTTTTTTTCAATAGTAAACTCTACAGCATTACGTGATCCACTGTTGGTTGAATCTGTAGATGTAGAGGAACGGCAGATAGAGAGGGTCATGTGAAAATTATTCTCAGATTTTCCACTGTGCAGAGAGTTGGAACCCTTACTCCCCAGTGTTGTTCAAGGGTCAACACCACATAGTCTGAATTTAACAACAAAGAAACCTCACAGACACAAAGTGAGCGACATCCTACAAAATATTTGACCTATAGTCTTCAAAAGTGGCAATGTCAAGAAAAGCAAAAAAAAAAGCCAAGGAGCTCTTCTAGTTTAAAAGAGACTGAGAAACTATGACATCTAGATATAGAGTGTGATCCTGGATTGGGTCCTAGAGGAAGGAAAAATAGGTATAAAGGATGTTAATGGAGTAATCCTGACATTTGAAAATGCACTGTATTTAATATTATTGTATCAGTGATAAACGTCGTTACTTTTGACAACTGAACAATGGTTATGAGAATGTCCTTGTTCTTACATGCTGAAGTATTTTTAGAAGAGAAAGGAGTAAGATAGCTGCAACTTACTTTCAAATAGTTCAGGAAAAACAAAAAGGTCTGTGTTTGAGCACTGGAGGAGGGAGGGGAAAGACAGACTAATATGCAAATGGGGCAAAATATAAGCAGTTGATTAAGTCAGCTATAGTTTCAAACTTAAGTTTCAAAAATACATGAAAATTTAAGTATTAGCCCTCCCCCTAAAATACATTCTAACAGTAGGATTGATTATACACCATTCAGCAAGGTTGTTTCTGCAGATGGATTTAACTGGGTTGGAGGAAGCACAAGCGGGAATCAAGATTGATGGGAGAAATATCAATAACCTCAGATATGCAGATGACACCACCCTTATGGCAGAAAGTGAAGAAGAACTAAAGAGCCTCTTGATGAACTTGAAAGAGGAGAGTGAAAAAGTTGGCTTAAAACTCAACATTCAGAAAACTAAGATCATGGCATCTGGTCCCATCACTTCATGGCAAATAGATGGGGAAACAGTGGAAACAGTGACAGACTTTATATTTTTGGGCTCCAAAATCACTGCAGATGGTGATTGCAGCCATGAAATTAAAAGACACTTACTGCTTGGAAGGAAAGTTATGACCAACCTAGACAGCATATTCAAAAGCAGAGACATTACTTCGTCAACAAAGGTCCGTCTAGTCAAGGCTATGGTTTATCCAGTGGTCATGTATGGATGTGAGAGTTGGACTGTGAAGAAAGCTGAGCACCGAAGAATTGATGCTTTTGAACTGTGGTGTTGGATAAGACTCTTGAGAGTCCCTTGGACTGCAAGGAGATCCAACCAGTCCATTCTAAAGGAGATCAGTCCTGGGTGTTCATTGGAAGGACTGATGTTGAAGTTGAAACTCCAATACTTTGGTCACCTGATGCGAAGAGCTGACTCATTTGAAAAGACCCTGATGCTGGAAAAGATCGAGGGCAGGAGGAGAAGGGGACGACAGAGGATGAGATGGTTGGATGGCATCACCGACTCAATGGACATGGGTTTGGATAGACTGGGAGTTGGTGATGGACAGGGAGGCCTGGCATGCTGCGATTCATGGGGTCGCAAAGAGTCAGACACAACTGAGCAACTGAACTGAACTGAACAGTCCAAACAGAAGCCCAACTATGGAATTCACATAAAGTTTCTTGAGCACATGTCTTCTGACTTCAGCCTCCTGAAAAATGCTTTTTTTTCTTTTGGTTTTAATGAGGACATGCTCTTCTAATTTTTCTCCTTCCCATTTGATCACTGCTTCTCAGACTCTTTTATGGGCTTTTTTCCCCACCATCTGGGGTTTTATCCATGGCTTTTTCTCTTTCCACACTTTACCTAAATTATTTCCACTACCCCCATAGCTTAGAGAATTTCTCTAAGATGAGACTCCAAAGTCCACAGCTCAGTGTTGAAGGAGCCTGCATATCAACTTTTGGTATATATGAATACTTGACCTTTTCACGAGAAGTCCCTGAAAATGGGCACATTTTCTCATCCAAGAGAACTGTTTGCTTTGTTTGCCAGCAGTAAGAGGCCATGGGTTAAAGCCTGTGGTGTTGGCAATGGAGAGAATGAAAGCAGTTGAACAGGAGCTGGTCTCCCATATGAAGGGAAGTATGAAATGGGGGCAGCCCTTGGAATGTCCATTTAAGAAGCCATATGGGTACAGCAGTCAAGTAGTGTATGTCAGTAGCACTGACATAGGAGAAAAGAACTGAGAGTCCAGAAATAAGACTGTGGTGATAGACAAGGGTGCCAAGACAATTTAGTGGGGAAAGAATAGTCTCTTCAACACATGGTGCAGGGACAACTGGATAGCTAAATGCAAAAGAATGAAATTGGACCCCTTCCTCGAACCATATACAAAAATCAACTCAAAATGGAACATAGGCCTAAATATGAGCTGAAACTATAAAACTCTGAAGAAATTGTATAAGTAAATCTTTGTGACCATGGTCAAAAGAAAAAAATAAACTGAATTTCATCAAAATTTAAAACTTTTGTGCTTTAAAGATAACGTTAAGAAAGTGAAAAAATAATCCACAGAATGAGAGAAAATATTTGCAAATCATACCTGATAAACAGCTTATACCTAAGACATATAAAGGACTCTTACACTCAATTTTAAAAATAAAAAATAAAATAACAAACTATCCAATTAAAATATGGACAAATTATCTGAATAAACATTTATTCCAGGTATATATACAAATGACCAATAAGCACATACAAAGATGCTCAACATCACTCATCATTATGTGCTTGGTCACTCAGTCTGACTCTTTGTGACCCCATGGACTGTAGCCCACCAGGCTCTTCTGTCCTTGGGATTCTCCAGGCAAGAATACTGGAGTGGGTTGCCATGCCCTCCTCCAAGGGATCTTCCCAACCCAGGGATCGAACCCAGGTCTACTGCATTGCAGGCAGATTCTTTATCATCTGAGCCACCAGGGAAACTCTCACCAATCATTAGGGAAATGCAAATCACAACCACAGTGAAATAACACATCATACCTACTTGGTATGTATATAATCAAAAAGGCAGATAATAACAAGCATTCATGCAGAAGTGGAGAAATTAGAACCTTCGTATGTTGCCAGTGGGGATGTAAAATTATGGAGCTGTATTGGAAAACATCCTGGCAGTTCCTTAAAAAGTTAAACAGAAAATTACCACATGACCCAGCAATTCCACTCCTAAGTATTGGGTCGGCCAAAAAGTGTGTTTGGGCTTTTCTGAATATCTTACAGAAAACCTGGAACATGCTTTTTGGCCAACCCACTATATACCCAGAGGAGATGAAAACATACACACACAAAAATTGTACAAAAACGTTCATAGCAGCACTGCCCATAATAGTCAAAAGCATGAAATCAATCCAAATGTTCACCAGCTGACGCATAGATAAATGAAAGGTGGTGTATTCATATAAAGGAATGTTTTCTGGCTACGGGAGGAATGAAGTACTGATACAAACTACAACATGGATAACCCTCTATATCATCTGCTAAGTGAAAGAAATCAGTCACAAAAGCCACATGATCTATATGACTCCAAAATCTTGAGAGACAGAAAGTAGATTAGCGGTCACCTAGGTCTGGATGTAGGGGTATGAATAGTGACTGCTAATGAGTCCCTGGTGGTCCAGTGGCTAGGACCCCATGCTCCCAATGCAGGGGGCCTGGGTTCAATCTGGTCAGGGAACTAGATCCCACATGCTGGAACTAAGAGTTCTCATGCCACAACTAAAGCTCCTGAGTGCCATAACTAAGACCCAATGCAGCCAAATAAATGAATTAAATTAAAATGTTTTAAAAAGAAAAAATCAAACTCATATATGAGTTCACCCCAGAAGTCCCACAGAAGACTTCCCTGATGGGTCACTCTGAGCCATAGAATCACGATAACCACCTTAGAGAGGAGAGACTGCTCACTACAGACCGTGATCTTTCCCCACTGCCTGCCACCCCACCCCTCCTCCCAGACTCCAGCACTAGAAACGGGCAGAGGATAGCAGAGACCATAATTACTCCAGGCCACTGAAATCCTCTGAACTCAGTGCTGGAGGGGGGACACCCTGGGGGCACTTTGTGAGCATTTGAAGTGCAAGGTCGGGGGCCCAGGCGCCCTGCCATTTGTGGGGCAATCCTGCACAAGAAATAATTGTACTTTGTCTTACATGGTTTTAGACTGTCCCAGTGGACATTAAATTAAAAGATGCTTACTCCTTGGAAGGAAAGTTATGACCAACCTAGACAGCATATTTAAAAGCAGAGACATTACTTTGCCAACAAAGGTCCGTTTAGTCAAGGCTATGGTTTTTCCAGTAGTCATGTATGGATGTGAGAGTTGGACTGTGAAGAAAGCTGAGCGCCGAAGAATTGATGCTTTTGAACTGTGGTGTTGGAGAAGACTCTTGAGAGTCCCCTTGGACTACAAGGAGATCCAACCAGTCCATTCTAAAGGAGATCAGTCCTGGGTGTTCTTTGGAAGGAATGATGCTAAAGCTGAAACTCCAGTACTTTGGTCACCTCATGCAAAGAGTTGACTCATTGGAAAAGACTCTGATGCTGGGAGGGATTGGGGGCAGGAGGAGAAGGGGATGACAGAGAATGAGATGGCTGGATGGCATACCGACTCGATGGACATGAGTCTGAGTGAACTCCGGGACTTGGTGATGGACAGGGAGGCCTGGCGTGCTGCAATTCATGGGGTCGCAAAGAGTTGGACACGACTGAGCAACTGGACTGAACTGAACTGAGTGGACATTCATGTAGGTGAAACTCCTGCTTATGATCATCTGAACCTAGAACCAGACTCCACTTAAAACAAACTATTTTTCACATAGTTTTAATGTATACTGCATTTCCAGAAATTCAGTACTATGTAAATCAAAGAAAGCTAGGCTTCCTTTTATTTAGAACTTTTCCAAGAGTTGTTCACCATTGCAGAAAAACAGGTCCCAAATGACATTGGCACTAGTGTTGTGTGCGTGCATGCGTGTGTTGTCACTTCAGTCGTGTCCAACTCTCTGCGACCCCACGGACTGTAGCCCGCCAGGCTCCTCTGTCCATGGGATTCTCCAGGCGGGAATACTGGAGTGGGTTGCCATACTCTCCTCCAGTGAATCTTCCTGACCCAGGGATCGAACCCAAGTCTCCTATGTCTCCTGCCTTGTCAGGCAGGTTCTTTACTACTTGCGCCACCTGAGTCCCTGATAAAAAGCTTGGTATCCTCCTTTTGTATCTAAGCTCATTCATGGTGCAAACATCTGACAGCAGTACTTCCAGATGTCTTCTGGGATAGTCATTCCCAAGTATTTACATGTTAAGATAATACCCTTTTCAAATTCACACACTGAAGTCCTAACCCCCCAGCACCTCAGGATGTGACTGTATTTAGAGTTAGCACCTTTAAAGAGGTCATTATCATTAAATGAGGTCACAAGGGTGGGGCGCTAATCCAATAGGGTTGGCGTCCACATGCAGAGAAGAAGAGACGCCAGGGGTGCAAGTGCACAGAGGAAAGGCCATGTGAGGACAGAGAGAAGGCAGCTGTCTGTAAGCCAAGGAGAGAAGCCTCACCAGAAATAAACTGGGTAGACACCTTAACCTTGACTTCTAGCCTCTAGAAGTGTGAAAAAGTAAATGTCTGTTGTTGAAGCCACATAGTCTGTGGTTATGGCAGCGTTAGCAGGCTAGTATACAGTCTCCTGAGCTTCCTAGGAGGCATTAGTGGTAAAGAACCTTCCTAGGTGGCATTAGTGGTAAAGAACCTGTCTGCCAATGCAGGAGACATAAGAGATATGGGTTTGATCCCAGGGTTGGAAAGATCCCCTGGAGGAGGGCATGGCAATCCAGTTGAGGATTCTTGCCTGGAGAATCCCCCAGACAGAGGCTGGCGGGCAGCATTCCATAGGGTCAGACACGACTGAAGCGACTTAGCACACATGCACTCACATAGCCCTCACCTACACACATATGAGCCGTGACTGCATGTACAGAGACGTGCCAACACTGTTAGCAGCTCGGTAAGGCAGGGAATAAGCACACTCATCTCTCTCCTTTTGCTGTGGCCTTTGTATCAGTGCTTCCCATGGGCCTAATGCCGCAGGAAGCCCGGGTGATGCAGTCTGTGGAGGTTGCCACCCTGGGTGCAGAGCAGGCTGTAGGGGCATGGAGAATATATGGAGGGGGGGACAATCAGTATATAATGATTCAAAAAATTTTTATATGTAGGTAAGTTATATTACATATGAGTTTTATTTCAATATAGTAAAGCAGCTGTTAACAACATTATTATTATTACAGGGAGCATGGGGTCTGTTTTGGATTGAAAACCACTGCCAACAGCCGCCAGTGCCTCTAGGGAGGCAGGGAAACAGGCTTTGACTAGACACTAGTTTAAAAATGAGAAAGACCATGTCTTAAATATTGTGTCCTATACTGTGAAGTGGGGGAGTTGTAACCACGAAAATGACAGGCAAGTTTAGGAACCTGACCAAGATATCCTTGCGTGCACGCTCAGTCACTTCAGTCATTTCCAGCTCTTTACAACACTATGGACTGTAGCCCACCGGGCTCCTCTGTCCATGGGTCTCTCCAGGCAAGAATATTGGCATGGGTTGCCATGTCCTCCTCTAGGGGATCTTCCTGACCCAGGGATGAAACCCACATCTCCTGTGTCTCCTGCATTGCAGGTGGATTCTTTATTCCCAAAAAGGGAAGCCCCAAGATATCTTTAAGGAATCCAATTCCCAGTGGGAAAGGTGGGTATAATTAACCCAAACACAATTGAGGGACAATTATTTTCTTAATATATAAAATATATCAAATTGCTTGTATAGTTTTTTAAAAAGCAATAAAACAGTCTCTCTGGACTCAGTAACATTATATTTAATATCATTAAATCATGTATAATTATAGTTTGGAGGATAAGATAGTGTACCTTATCTAACCCAATTTTAGCAGATGGAAAAAATGAGACTTTTTCTGATCACGGAAGTAAATACAAAGATGGAAAATAGATGAAGTAGTCCTACCAATAAACTCACCTCTGGTTACAACCCAGGAGACAGCCCTCTGACTTCTCAATGCTCACTGTTGCCTTCTGTTTGCTAAAGCCCTTCCTCCACATGGTCTTCATTCGTCACCTAAATAACCCACAACAGATAGTGTTTCCTGGTCTGTTCCTCATGCAAACTGCGAGCTCCCTGAGGCGGGGCTGTGATGTGAACTGCTTTATACGTCCTTCAGTTTCTGGTGGACACACTGCTGCTGCTGCTAAGTCGCTTCAGTTTTGTCCGACTCTGTGCAACCCCATAGATGGCAGCCCACCAGGCTCTGCCGTCCCTGGGATTCTCCAGGCAAGAACACTGGAGTGGGTTGCCATTTCCTTCTCCAATGCAGGAAAGGGAAAAGTGAAAGTGAAGTCGCTCAGTCACGTCCGACTCTTTGCGACCCCATGGACTGCAGCCCACAAGGCTCCTCTGTCCATGGGATTTTCCAGGCAAGAGTACTGAAGTGGGTGGCCATTGCCTTCTCCACAGTGAGGGCTAATTACATTCTTTGGTTGGTTATTTCATCCATTTTCCAATTGGTAGGGGTTGAACCAGTAATTTTCAAACTTTCACCTGAAGAGTTTTTCAGGAACACTGTTGTTCGACCCCCCCCCACCTCCCCTAGAGATTCTGATCCAGCTGGTCTGCAGACACCCAGGTGACTCTTAATATGTAGCTGGATCTAGTTCAGGGTTTCTGCACCTTGGCACTGTTGACCTTGGGGACTGAATTGTTCTTTGTTGGGGGCAGGGAAGAGCTGTGCATAGCAGGATGTTTAACAGCATCGTCAGCTTCTACTCATCAGATGCCAGTAGCACCTTGCCTTCAGCTGTAACAGATAAAAAACAGCGTCTCCAGACATAGCCAAAAGTACCCCAAGGGCAAACTCACCCCATGTAGAAACACTGGTCTAGTTGCTCTGGATATCACTTTAAGAGTCTAGCTGAAAGCCCATAATTTTGTTTTCTCTGGTCTGTTCTGACAGGAAGCTGCCTCGCTGCGTCTGGGAAAAGCACTAGGCTGGTGTCCGAAGGAGGACCTGAGCTTCAGCCACTTAACCTCAGTGCCGTCTGGGCAGCTCTCTTTGTTCCCAATCTGGTTCCTCATCAGAGGATGATTGAAGAGTTCAAAGGAGTGGGTCTTTATATTTCCTTCCAGCTCTAAGTCTTTGTCCTTGCCTGCTTTACCTAGCAACCGGTTGGAACTGGAGTGTGTTTTCTATTTAATACATTCACTGAAAAGAATTTTATATTTCCCGTTTAATTAAGAAAAAGTAAATGAAATTGCCTTATGGTTATGACTCTACTGATTTCCACTCCAGCTCCTGTAGCCACCTCCCAGGAGACAGATGAAAAGTAAGGCATGACATTGTTTTCATTCCTAAGTTACATAACCAATCTCAGGGTGGAATATGATTTAAACAGACAGGAAGAAACACTGCCTTTTTACGAGAGGAATTTAAAAGTGGAGATGATGGATTTAACAATTTAACTTTCAAAGACAAAAAATGTCTGTAGGAAATTTGAAAGGTGGATGTTATTTTTTTTTAATGTAATGCTTGTATTAAATGAATTTAAATGAAGTATTTCCAGTTTGGGGTGTGTGATTTCAAATGAATCTGTGATAATTTAAGGAGACCCCTGTATAACTACCTGTAAAGGAGGCAGAGTAGACCGGACGAAGGTGGAGTAAAGCAGGCTCCACAGAGCCGTCCCCATGCTCTAAAGTCAAAAACTTCAGAGTCCAATCCAGCCGCTTCTCACCCCTTCATTACTGCTGCCTGAATTAGTGTAATTGCCTCTTGTTCTTTGCACCCATCTTTTGACTTCCCCTTCCCCCACCCACCACCCCCTTCTCCATCATCTCTTCCCTACAAGATGACCGTAGAATACAACTGGCCCCACTGCCCACTGCCACTTGGAAAAAAGTGCTTGTCTACCAGTGGTCTTAGCTGCCGCATGCAGGGTCTTCGATCTTTGTTGCAGCCTGCGGGATCTTTAACTGCAGCGTGTGGGATCTCTGCTCAGTGATGGAACCCTGGTCCCCTGCATTGGAAGTGCAGAGTCTTAGCCACTAGACCACCAGAGAAGTCCCTGCTTTGCCATTTTACTCAGAATGAAAACCAAATAGCTACAGGATTCTGCCCCTGCCCTTTTCCCTTATTCACTCCTCTCCCTCCACATTGGACACCATTATAGTTCCTAAACAGAGCAGACACTTGGCATGTTCCTGCCTCAGGACTCTTGCACTCATTCTTCCTTCTCCCAAGGATGCTCTTCCCCCAGAGAGCCATAGGGTGTCTCCCCTGCTTCCTTCAGGTCTTGGTAAAAGGTCCCCTGGGTAATGCAGCCATCATGACCACCTTATTAATACTGCAACCTGCCACCTACACACTGACTCCCCATTCCTTAAGCTCTGCTCTTCTTTAGTTCCCACAGTACTACTCATCACCTTCAAACACACTAGAAAATTCACTTAGAACATCTATTCTCTTTCCATTTCCCTCCACCAGAATGTAAGCTCCACGAGGGCAGAGTTCTTTGTTTCCTTCTCTCATGTTTTCCAAGTACCTAGGATAATGCATGAACATAATAGTTACTCCAGAGACCATTTGAATGAATAAATGAGTGACGAACTATGAAGCCTGAACTTGGGCAAGCTGCTTAGCTTCTCTGAGTCTCAGTCTCCTTACTTTTATATGGAGGTGATGAGTTGCTATATTTACCTAATAGAGTCATTGTGTGAATCAAATGAGTTCTTACCTGAAGAGACTTAGCACAGTGCCTGGCATACAGAAAGGTTTCAGTTAGCTGTTTTTATTGTTATTATTAAACTGTTTCCCAGGACTGAAATCAGGGCGCAGCATCTGCTGAGTGAATGAATGTTTTCCTGGCTGCATGACTAAAAAGCAATGCATCTGAGGCAGGAGCTGGACAAGGTGGAGCTGAAAAGGCAGGTCAGGTACGGGAAACCCACCTTGAAGATAGCCCAGTGTGCTGCCCTGGTATTCCCTCCCCTAAGAGTTGTGTGGACCTGATGTGTGGGTCTTAGGGAAAGATCTGTGTTAGGGAAGTGTGTATAGAATTATAATAAGTAAGATGAGAAGGGAAGGAGTGCAGAAGTGGGGAGATCAGGTAGGAGGGGGTTGACTCATCTCAGAAGGAGTAATGAGCCCTTGGGTAAGACAACTGTGGTTGGAACAGATGGTGGAGACATTCTGGAGACAGGATCGGCTCCTTCAAAGCAGGCTCAGAAAGGCAATCTACTTTTTACACTCTGTCAGGTAGCAGAAATACGATGAACATGAATGATGCGATTCTTACCTACCATTAATTCCTAAATGGACGTTGATTTTTTATTAACAGGCTTTGGGGCCTATTATTCAACAGAGAAGCAGACTGTTTTTCTCATGGGGAATGTTTAGACTGGAAAAAAAGGAAATTCTTTCCTTGCTAAGTAATAATAGAGATGAAGCAGGCATAGCCAAAACACAACGTGAAGGAAAGCTCTGGAACCCACTGTCATGAAACAGTTCTTGTCAAGCCTCAATGAGTACTGTTGCAGTTTCTCTTATAAGTTAAAACAGGAAATACCTTGTGATTAAAGCTCCTTTAATTTTTGATAGCTGCTGCTGGTTTGAAAACTTTGGCATTTCAAAATCTCAATAAAGTGATTTTTTTTTTTTTTGAAGCAACAGAAGGGCAAACCTTTGATAAGGCTGCAAGGTGAGATGAATTCCACAGCTGAAGTTAAGATGCCAGAGATGAAGGCTCCTTTTATACATATATTGGCTGCCAATTGACAGCTCCTGCCCTTTAAACTTAATTGCCAGGGGTCTCTCTGGGACTAGGAGGTTTCACAGTCTGTTGTCAGTCTTTGATGCTCAGGTGGTGGTAAATATTTTAGAAACCAACAACAACCTCCACCCCACCCCCCAGACTCTAACACCTCTTTGCCCGAATGACACCCCAGCCTCCTACTTTGTTCCCCCCACCCCCACCCCCACCCCGCTCAGCTTCTCTTCCTTCCTAGCATCCTCCAGGATTGCAAAGTCAGGTTGCCATTGTTGTTATTTAAGTGTTTCTCTCTCTTAGGAGCCGCATCTCATGGCGTGGAACTGCAACCTGTCATCTATGTACCGACTCCTCATTCCCTAAGCTCCAATATTCTTTTGTTCCCATAGCTCATCACCGGAATAGGCCCAGAATTTTGAAATTGCCCTTGTTCAGATCCCTAGGACAGTCGGCAGGGCCCTAAGGCATACACAGGAGTGTTGTTCAAATGCTTGTTGAAGGCTGTTCTCCTGATCACTGCCACCTCCAAGATGAAATGACTGTTTTCTTGCCAATTTTTCCTCAAGGGCCAAATCTGGGAGCAGAGGAGCAGTTTCCTTTGGTCTCTGAGATGAAGTGTCCGCAAAACAATGTGTCTGCTCCCAGCCCTGCGAGACTCCCTGTGGGGGCGATGCCGTGGGTGGGAGAGGCGGCGCCTGAGCAAGGAACCGGGGTGAACTCAGGCACCTGTGGAGTGTGTGGGTCTCACTGCACCCTTTTCTACTGGGCACTTAGAAACACTCCCATTCCCTGAAACCTTGCGTCTGTCTCCGTTTCTACACGGTTCTCAGAGTAGCTCTGAAACCAGTAGCACCAGCATCACCTGGGAACAGGTTAGACATGCAGATTCTCAGGCCCCACCCTGATCTTCTGATTCAGAAACTCAGGAGTCTGAGTTTTACCAAGCCCTCCAGGTAATTCTAGAGGTCAAGTGGGAGAACCCTCTACCTGGCCTGCTATTCTATGGCTGTGGGTCCTCAGATTGCTTTGCTTATAGTTTAGAAAGTCTGGACCCTGACAGCAACAACCTCCATGGCAGGAGGGAAGGAGGACAGTGAGTGTTGCGAAATGCCTGGGGAGGAAATCTCAGACATGCTCTGGTCTGCTTGGAATCATCACACCTTTAAAAAGGGAGAGCACTCAACAACTGGGAGGGAGAAAAATATCCATTAAAGAGGAAAACAACTGCTATTTTGAATCAGTAGCAGAGCCAACTGAAGTGATAGCCATAAAACATTTTTACTTCTGACCAGAGAATCCCTTTAGGGCAAGTAATGATCTGTTAAATATCAAAGGAGCAGACCAAGGACCTGAGAACATTTAATAGGGAGAAGAGGTGAGGTGGGGGTGGCGGGGAGGAGGATGTGGCCTCTGCCTTCAACAGACCACAGCCCAGACCATGGGGAAGAAGACCAGGATCAGGACCAATTCAGAGAACCACAGAGAAGCATGTGTGTGTGTGTGGCGGGGAGGGGTAAGGGGAAGAAGTGTCTCTTTTGGATCATTAGAGCTGCCCAACAGTGGCGCAGCATCTTAGGGGTAAAAGGGAGCCCCCTGACTCTGGGACCCTGTAAGTCTGGGTGGCACTGTGACAGAAACACCATAATAAAGGGTATTCTTGTATCATGTAAGAAGCTGCTCTAGGGTCAATGTTCTGCAGATTAAAAAAACAAAAAAAAAAACAAAACAAAACCAGAACTCTTTCTTTAAGCAAGATAGTCCACCACAATACTTATAAAACAGATCAAAGAGGGGCCTCTTTGGTGATCCTGGGGACATGTCCTCTTTGGAATATCCTAGGTGAGTACCAAGGGCTTCCCAGGTGGCGCTGGGTAAAGAACCTTCTGCCAATGCAGGAGACGTAAGAGATGCGGATTGGATCCCTGGGTCAAGAAGATCCCTTGGAGAAGGGAATGGCAATCTACTCCAGTATTCTTGCCTGGAGAATCCTATGGACAGAAAAGCCTGGGGGGCTATAGTCCATAGAGTCACACAGAGTTGGACACTACTGAAGCGACTTAGCATAGCATAGCACAGGTGAGTACCAAAATCCCTTTCGATATGAGCTCCTCTGATTCTGTGGTTCTTCGACCTCTTTTCAAACCAGCACGTCTCTCTCTTCTCCCCAGGCTTCTCCTGAGTTGCCCACAAGCTTCCTTGGATATGTGCTACTAAAATAGCAATAGTTACAGAAGATGAGAAAAGCCTGAGCGCAGCAGTCACACGCCCCACGTGCCCCTCCCCAGGGATCACACAGTGACGGCTTCCCATCCTGAGGCCGGGTGAGGGCGGAGGCCCCGATTTGAGCTCACCTGAGAAGGACGTGCCTGTCTTTAGCCACCTTCCGTGTAGACAGGGATAAAAGGCAGGCAGCCTAAAGTCTGAACCAACAGGTAGACCTGAACAGAACGGGTTTTCTAAGCAGTGAGAGACCCATCTTGAAGCTGGCTCAGAATGCTCTCCAAGCCTGCCCTGGTGGGGGGGTCTCAGAAGTGAAGAGGGGGGTTTCCTTAACTTGAAGAAGGGATTCATAGGGCCTGAACTCCATCTTAGGCCTTTCATGCTGATCATGCTCAGCCACTTTTCCAATGGACTCTGAACTCTGTGTTTAGTGCCTATGAAAACAACAACAGAAGGATAAGACCCCCTCCAGACAGGGGAACCTTGAAGATAGTATCTAGGTTACTCATCGCCTAAGAGAAAACATACACTAATCACTCCAGACAGGCCATAAATTTTTCTGTATCTATCGGAGTATAACCTCAGGCTTATGGATTAATGGCTAATTGTTTGACTGTTTGAGCACGTGAATGATGGGGTTATTGGGATTGTATTTTCCTTGGTTTATGTAAGTCTCAAGGAATTTGGGGTGGTGGGTTCAGACACGTGCACATGGGGTATAAAAGATTTTCACAAATGCTGGTCGGGGTCCTTGGCTAAGAGGAGAGTCTGCCTTGGGCCCCCCGGTGTCATAAACTGCACTCTGCTATCTGCATTGTCCTCCTGAGTGAGTTTGTTTCCCGGAACACGTGGCTACAACAAACTCTGAAGGGGCCAAATGTGAGATGGACCTGGGGCCCGCTGTGAGGGGGCTGCGAGCCAGGCCCTCCTTTCTCTGTCCAACATTGCTGGCTCTCTGAGTCTGGTTTTTTTCCAACAGAAACTGAGGTTTTGTTATACAATTCTTGAACCACTTGACTTTCTGGATTATAACATCTTCCCCCCCACCCCCCAGTGATGATAGCTTTAGTCTCTCTTGTTGCTGCTGCTGCTGCTGCTAAGTCGCTTCAGTCGTGTCCGACTCTGTGTGACCCCATAGACGGCAGCCTACCAGGCTCCCCCATCCCTGGGATTCTCCAGGCAAGAACACTGGAGTGGGTTGCCACTTCCTTCTCCAACACATGAAAGTGAAAAGTGAAAGTGAAGTCGCTCAGTCATGTCCAACTCTTAGCAACCTCATGGACTGCAACTTACCAGGCTCCTTATAAACACCTAATTGAAACTTTTCCTTTAGAACAGTAACAGAAAGAAAACATCAAGGAGATTTCATTATGGGGCAACTTCTTCTGGTTAGTGAGAGGCAGGGCTGTGACCTGGAGCTGATTTTGTTCATTTAAAAGGAAAGACAATTATTTATTCACGCAACAAACATTTCCTAAAGCCATGGAGCTGCTGGGTTTCTGCTGGGCATTGGGGATATTTGCAGCTTCAGTTCTGAAGGAGCCATGAGGTCAGGGGATAAACATGGGAAAATCACGGTCCAGGATCCATGCATTGATGGCAGTTGGTTTACATAGGCTGAACAAAAGAAGGACGAAAAGCCTTTCTAAAAGCCTTGTAAGCAGAGGATAGAGAATGTGTAAGCAGCATGAAGTCAGGGTATTGAAATCGAGTTGATTGACCTCTCTATCTAAAATTTTATTTCCTTTCTTGTCCTCTCTGACGTCAATCTTGTGCTCACTGAACACTAATCAGCCAGAGTCAGATGACTAAAATTGCAGTTGTAGGTAATCTCGATAACCTACAAACTTAGGTTGTTTCTCCAGGGCAAGATGAGCTAACAGACCCTGGAGCCATGCACCACCTGGCCAGAGACATCCTGACTCCTGAAACCACGATTAAGAAATGTCACAGAAATGTCACAAGGCCATGAGTAAGCCCAGCTTCTTTGTTCTTCTGCTTTAAAAAGCCTCTAACTCAAAGACCAAGTGTGAGTGGGTCTGAGGCTTGTCTCCCAACTCCCTCACTTGGCACCCTGCAATAAAACCTCACTTTGCTGCCAACATCCGCTGTCAGAGTTGGACTTCTTGTGCTGTGGATACATGTGAGCCCTTTTTACTTGCTTACAGAAGTATGGACCCGTTCTCCTGGGTGGAGATGAACAGGAGAGGTGCTGGGGAGAAGAGGGCAGCAGATGGCCTGGTGAGCTGGGCAAGGTAGATCTGATGGGCACTCTCTGCTCAACTAGGGTGTTGAGACTTTATTCTGATAGTGAAGCTATCATCACTGAGGGGTGGGGGGGAAGATGTTATAATCCAGAAAGTCAAGTGGTTCAAGAATTGTATGACCAAGCCTCAGTTTCTGTTGGAAAAAAAAACAGACTCAGAATAAAGGGTCAGAAGGAAGGGCCAGGAGTAGCCGTTGATGGGTTCCAAGCAGGAGAAGGTCCTGACCACATCTGTACTTTAGAAAGACTCCTCTGTGAAATGATGCAACATCTAGGATTTGCATCCAAATAACCTTAGACCAAGGCTTCACAGGTAGTGCTAATGGTAAAGAACCTGCCTGCCAATACAGGAGACATAAGAGACACCAGTTCAATCCCTGGGTTGGGAAGATCCTCTGAATAGGAAATGGCAACCCACTCCAGTACTCTTGCCTGGAGAACCCCATGGACAGAGAAGCCTGGTGGGCTGCAGTCCAGAGAGTCACAAACAGTTGGACATGACTGAAGCAACTTAGCCCGCAAGCAACCTTAGACCAAAAGACAAAAAGCAATTAGTTGGTTGACTTTGTATTGGAAACAGCCCATATATCTATCAAAAGGCTGGTTGAATAAAAAAGTATCAGGCAGCTGTAGCTGGGAATGAGGAATTTCTCCATTTATATTCTGAGTATAAAGGGAATGTGTATATAACAGTTATTCAAGAAAGGCAGGTATCAAATATATAAGCATACAGATGTATCTACTTGTATTTAAAATAAACAATGGGATGACAAACCAATGAGAAGTGGTTACTGATGGGATGAGGGACCACAAAGAGGGGAGGGATGGAGATAAAAGCTGAGTTTATTTGAATAAAGGTTGTTTTGTATATTTGGAACCAAGTAAATATTTCATGTAAAACACAAAATTAAATTTAAAAAAAAGGAATTTCTAAGAGTAAAGAAATAAAATGGAACAAAGGAGCATACGTGTGCATACTGTCAGTGGGGTAAGCAGGCAGGGGAGCCATTCCAAACACAGTGATTTGACTGAATATCTATAGAGAGAAAAGGAAAGAGACACCCATTTGAATGCAGAGTTCCAAAGAACAGCAAGGGGAGATAAGAAAGGCTTCCACAGTAATCAATGCAAAGAAATAGAGGAAAACAGTAGAATGGGAAAGAAGAGATTTCAAGAAAATTAGAGATACCAAGGGAACATTTCATGCAAAGATGGGCTCAATAAAGGACAGAAATGGTATGGACCTAACAGAAGTAGAAGATATTAAGAAGAAGTGGCCGTAATACACAGATGAACAATACAAAAAGACCTTAATGATCCAGATAACCATGATGGTGTGATCACTCACCTAGAGCCAGCATCCTGGAATGTGAAGTCAAGTGGGCCTTAGGAAGCATCACTACAAACAAAACTAGAGGAGGTAATGGAATTTCAGCTGAGCTATTTCAAATCCTTAAAGATGATGCTGTGAAAGTGCTGCACTCAATACACCAGCAAATTGGAAAACTCAGCAGTAGCCACAGGACTGGAAAAGGTCAGTTTTCATTCCAATCCCTAAGAAAGGCAATGCCAAAGAACATTCAAACTGCCGCACAAATGCACTCATCTCACATGCTAGCAAAGTAATGCTTAAACTTCTCAAAGCCAGGCTTCAACAGTACGTGAACCATGAGCTTCCAGATGTTCAAGCTGGTTTTAGAAAAGGCAGAGGAACCAGAGATCAAATTGCCAACATCCACTGGATCATCAAAAAAGCAAGAGAGTTCCAGAAAAACATCTATTTCTCCTTTATTGACTACACCAAAGCCTTTGACTGTGTGGATCAAAATAAACTGTGGAAAATTCTGAAAGAGATGGGAATTCCAGACCACCTGACCTGCCTCTTGAAGAACCTGTATGCAGGTCAGGAA
The DNA here is from genome assembly GCF_029407905.1 of Bubalus kerabau. Lineage (NCBI taxonomy): Eukaryota > Metazoa > Chordata > Mammalia > Artiodactyla > Bovidae > Bubalus > Bubalus kerabau. Next base: position 32,692,471 of record NC_073642.1, read on the forward strand.
GCAACAGTTAGAACTGGACATGCAACAACAGGCTGATTCCAAATCAGGAAAGGAATATGTCAAGGCTGTATATTGTCACCCTGCTTATTTAACTTATAAGCAGGATACATCTTGAGAAACACTGAGCTGGAGGAAGCACAAGCTGGAATCAAGATTGCCGGGAGAAATATCAATAACCTCAGATAAGCAGATGACACCACCCTTATGGCAGAAAGTGAAGAGGAACTAAAGAGCCTCTTGATGAACTTGAAAGAGGAGAGTGAAAAAGTTGGCTTAAAACTCAACATTCAGAAAACTAAGATCATGGCATCTGGTCCCATCACTTCATGGCAAATGAATGGGGAAACAGTAGAAACAGTGACCAACTTTATTCTTCTGGGCTCCAAAATCACTGCAGATGGTGACTGCAGCCATGAAATAAAAAGACGCTTATTCCTTGGAAGGAAAGTTATGACCAACCTAGACAGCATATTAAAAAGCAGAGACATTACTTTGCCAACAAAGGTCTGTCTAGTCAAGGCTATGGTTTTTCCAGTAGTCATGTATGGTTGTGAGAGTTGGACCATAAAGAAGGCTGAGTGCTGAAGAATTGATACTTTTGAACTGTGGTGTTGGAGAAGACTCTTGAGAGTCCCTTGGACTGCAAGGAGATCCAACCAGTCCATCCTGAGGGAGATCAATCCTGAATGTTCATTGGAAGGACTGATGTTGAAGCTGAAACCAACCTAGACAGCATATAAAAAAGCAGAGACATTACTTTGCCAACGAAGGTTCATCTAGTCAAAGCTATGGTTTTTCTAGTAGTCATGTATGGACCTGAGAGTTGGAGTATAAAGAAAGCTGAGTGCCGAAAAATTGATGCTTTTTAAAGGTGGTGTTGGAAAAGACTCTTGAGAGCCTCTTGGACTGCAAGGAAATCCAACCAGTCCATCCTAAAGGAAATCAGTCCTGAATATTCATTGGAAGGACTGATGCTGAAACTGAAACTCCAATACTTCAGACACCTGATGCAAAGAACTGACTCATTGGAAAAGACCCTGATGCTGGGAAAGATTGAAGGCAAAAGGAGACGGAGACAACAAAACCTCTATAGGATAAATGATCTAAATGGTTCAATGGTATCACTGACTCAATGAACATGAGTTTGAGTAAGCTCTGGGAGTTGGTGATTGACAGGGAAGCCTGGTATGCTGCAGTCCATGGGGTCACAAAGAGTCAGACATGACTGAGTGACGGAACTGAACTGAGCCTGCTGTGGCCCCCTTTGCCTGGCAAAGCAATAAAGCTATCCTTTTCTACTTCCCCAAAACTCTGTCTCTGAGATTTGATTTGACAATAATGTACAGAGAAGCTGAGCTTTCGGCATCAGGTGGGAGAATTGGTATTCTGAGATTGTTTTGTGTGTGCAATGCAGGATGAAACCAATGAGAGATTATGTGAAATTCTGTATTGTGTGGTGTCTTTGAGAAATGAGACTCTTGGCATGGAAGAAAGGAGATGCAGGTGGAAGAAATAAGAATTTGTGCAAAAACCCCAGTGCTGAATTTGAATTGAAAGTATCAGTATGAACTTATATGTTTTATATTTAAGACTAACAGAAAACATGTTCTCTAGCTCTGACCTCTGAAAAGACCTGGGAATAATAATCCATCCAGTATCAGCAAGCACCCCCGGTGTGGCCAGAATGTAGTCTTAAAATTTCATTTCCCCATGAAAGATTAGGGCTCCATGAAGAAATGGTTGATTCCAGGGCTGGGACAGGAAATCGTCATGAGGAGTTGGTCATAGCAGATGGGAAGGAAGCCCTCAGAGACTCCTAGGAGAGTGTAAGGGTTATCCTCGGGACTCAGGAGTCAACTTGAAGAGGCTCCTTTTGGCCAAAGATGGACACTTTTAGCATCGATAAAGGTAAAACTGCAATGGATTGAATACATCAAATTGGTTTAATTCCAAGAGTTCATAATGATATGGAAACAAATCTAATCGGTCACCTTTGGAGTATGCTTACAAGCAAATTCATTATTTTGAAAATTGGCAAAGATGTAAAATTAACTTTGAGCATTTATCTGTCCTTCCTACACAAACTGCACTCCTGCATAATGAAATAATAGATGAGAGGAAGTTTCCCCTTTTTTATATTATTTATTTATGTATTTTTGGTTGTGCTGAGTCTTGGTTGCTGTGCGCAAGCTTTTTCTAGCAGGAACTACTCTTCATTGCGGCGTGCGGGCTTCTCATTGCTGTGGTTTCTCCTGTTGCAGAGCATGGGCTCTAGGCAAGTGGGCTTCAGCAGTTGCAGCAGGCGGACTCAGTAGTTGTGATGTATGGGCTTAATTGCTCTGTGGCCTGTGGAATCTTCCCAGACCAGGGATCAAACCCGTGTTCCCTGCATTGGCAGGCAGATTCTTGTCCTGTATTCTTCCACTGTACTACCAGGGAAATCTGGGAAGTTTCTCTCTATAGAAGTAATTCAGTTCATAAATGAAAGAGGAATGATAGAATTGGAATGTCACCATTTGGCAGCTCCCAATTAATTAATGGACAGTGACACTGGCCACTGGATTAGCAACATCTGCCAACATCACACATAAAGACAATCAGATATTGCATGGCTTCTGTGAAGTGTTCTTGCCAAAAAATTCAACCTAAATCTAGATTCAAGTAGCAATTATAGGAAACACATGGGATCTCAGAAAATATTAAAAGACACCATGGAGATGCAATCAGTAAAATCCATGTTGTGGAAACCTCTATAGGACAAATGATCTAGTTTCTTAAACCAATAAATTGCAGAAAAAAGTGAGAAAACTGATATTTAAAAGAAACTTAAGAGACATATTACTAATTACAATGTACAGGACTTACTTATATCAAGATTCAAATGGAAAAAAGATAAAAATTTTGTGACATTTAAAACAACATTAAAACAAATTTGAACACTGGCTGGATATTTAATATTAAAATTATTATTGTTTTTCAGTGTGATGTTTTTGTGGTTGTGTTTTTTTCCTGAGTCCTTATTATTTTAGAAATATTTACAGAAATAGTTATTATTAAATGATGTATCTGAAATTTGCTTCAAAATAGTAGAGAAGGGGCAGGATGTGGGTGGGAGTAGAGAAGGGATACGTTTAGCTACGAGTTGATAATCCTTGCAGGTGAGTGACGGGGACATGAGAATTCATTCTTCTAGTTTACTTTTGGAAATGCTTGAGATTTTTCACAATCAAATGTTTAAAAATATAAAGCGCTGAAGAAACGCAAGGATGCCTGCAGCAGCCTGTGGAAGAGGGACTGGAAGGGACGTTTCGGGCACTAGTTTTTCTCTACCCTGGAAGTCCCCTTTGCCTCTCCTTCTCTACTTCCCTGCCTTGTAGAACAAGAGAGTGGGTGATCGTCCATCAGCCTCACAAAAGAAGTCCTGGGTCAGGCCTGCCCCCAGTATTTGCATGGCCCAAGGTAAGAGTACAAATGGAGGCCACAGGCCATGGGACATCTAAATAATAAGAGTATAAATCAAGCTAACAAATTGCTAAGTAAAACATATTTTATCCTGTTACCCTGACAAATGTGTTTTCTTATAGGCCTGGAAAACCAGGTTTTAGTTAAAAACTCTTGAACTTTGGGACTTCTCTGGTGGTCCTGTGGTTAAGACTCCCCACTCCCAATGCAGGAGGCCTAGGTTCAATCCATAGTCAGGGAACTAGATCTGCCTGCCACAACTAAGACCCAGAGCAGCCAAAAAAAAAAAAAGAAAAATCCTTGAACTCTGTGCTGGAACATGGAACCTTGAAAAGGGCTCCCTTTTTCTTATCTCCCACCCCCAGCTTTGTCCCACATTGCAAGGAGCCTTGTGCACATGTGTGTGGACATCCCAGCTCACATATCCAAGCTCCATCCATACCCTCTGCCAAAGCTGCCCCTTGGCCATCCTCTGGGCTGCACACACTAACAGTCCAGTTTACCCTTAGGGGGACAGAGTTGTGAGGAAGAGGCCCTTGCAAGTTTAGGGGCCATGTGGGCATGCTATTCCAGAGTTTCGGGGACCTGAAATTTGTTCTAGAAGATATGCACAGCTCTGTGTGATTATGTGTCCTCGGTCCCGTTGACTCCTTATGCTGTGGAGTCCCATATGATTGAGGGAGGGCCAGGGGGCTGCTCAGGGCCAGTGGGTCCTCAGGGTGATGCCAGCAGCTGCCGGTGGGAGGATGGGATTTTATCTCAGATGAAGCAAAATTGAGAGGCCCCTGGTGTTTCCAAAATCCAAAATTAAATGTTTGACTTTAATCTAAGAGATGATGGAAAGAGGATAATATTCTTGGCCCCCAGCCCTAACCCCACAGCAAGATGACTTGTGGTATCTTAGTTCCCCAACCAGGGATCAAACCCAGGCCCCAGCAGTGAAAGCACTCAGTCCTCACCACTGAACCACCAAGGAATTCCCTGGAAGGCATCTTAAAGGGCCGGATTTATTCTGTAAGGATTAAAATCTGACTGTTTGGAGTAACATAAATAACACAATCATTTTGGTTCAATTTGAGGGGAAAGTAGAAGACCAATTATACATATCTTACCTTCTAAAAAAAAGTCACAGCCCTTATTGAAATTGAATTCATATTGTGCCTCCAAAATGAAACTGGCATGCTTTCCAAGACCAAACATCAGGGGAATGTTGCCCCCCAAGATTTACTGGTATGGCTGGCCAAGGTCTCTCGGCCTCATTTGAGCAATCTTTGCTTCTCAGCTGCCTAAAACTCCACCCTTGGTACTTGTTCCTTTGGCATCAGTGGCATTGTTGTCAAACAATAATCAGTATCCAGCCTTCAAAGAACAAAGACATTTGCGTGGGTCTGAAGAACTGCAATTTGAAGGACTTCCCTGGTGGTCCAGTGGCTAAGACTCTGTGTTCTCAAGGCAGGGGGCCTGGGTTCCATCCCTGGTCAGGGTACTAGATCTCACATTTGCAACTTAAGAAAAAAAAGATCTTGCATGCTACAATAAAGATCTAAGATCCTGTGTGGTGCAAATAAGACCTGGCACAGACAAATAAATAAATAATGGTTGTTTTTTTATTTTTTTAATAAAAGAATTGCAATTTGAGAGACACAGATTTGAGTAGAATGGAAAGAGGGTTCTAGGGAAGAAAAACAGTCAGGGTTTTATAAAGGCAAAGACCACAGGTTGTTAAAATGGTCTGGCAGGAATTATGATGGACTCTGACACGGGAAAGGAAATATTTCTCCTTGAGGAAAAGGCTGTCACGAGTTATTTAGGGTAAGGGTCCAGAGGTATCTTGACTGTCTGGAACACTGGGCAGATATTCTGGATGCCAGAGTTGAGACAATAACAGGTCAAAGTTCAGATTCCATCTGGGATGAGGTGAGCATAAATCACACTCACTCAGTGCCTCCATTTTAGAGAGCTCTCTTAGCAATACTGACTCCATTTTAATTTTCCTTTCACAGTGCACACCAGGCTCTTAAAGCATCGTGCTTGTTCTAGGAAGGGGAACTTTTCAAACCCTTACGCCTTAGTGAGAACAAGTGAATCAGCTCTTTTCACAGGACGGATCCGTGCAGCCAGAGAGTCCCTTGAAGTTTTGGTTCAACTCAAACAGACCTCTGATCACCCTTCTGGCCTCTAGGGGGCGCATTTCTCAGTCTCACAGTCTCTTTAGGGTGCAATTTCTTGAGCCTGGACCACACGTTCCCAGGAATTTTCTGGATGGGTGGGTGATAAACCAAATGCCACTGTGCTGTTGACTGAAACTCTTGGAAGACCTTGGCCCCAGAGCTGGAGCAGATGGACTTGACTTTGGGCTTGGAGACGGGAGCTTGCAGGGTTTTTCATCAGTTTCACCCTTAGCTGTGTGCAGGGAGATTGAGTTACTTGGCCTCATGGTCCATTATCATCTTTGAGTAAGGCCTCGTCCTTCATTTTGAATTAACGAATTTCCTCTTATCCCATTGTTGTTGTTCCGTTGTTGTGTCCAGCTGCTTGAGACCCCATGGACTGCAGCACACCAGGCTTCCTTGTCCTTCACTCATGTCCATTGAGTCAGTGATGCCATCCAACCATCTCATCCTCTGTCACCCTCTTCTTCTGCCCTCAATCTTTCCCAGCCTCAGGGTCTTTCCCAATGAGTTGGCTCTTCACATCAGGTGGCCAAAGTTTGGGGCTTCAGCTTCAGCATCAGTCCTTCAGTGAATATTCAGAGTTGATTTCCTTTAGGACTCCTTGATCTCCTTGCTGTCTAAGGCACTTATCCCATAGTGCCCTCCTGTTCTCCTATCCACTATAGGTAAGCACTCTAATGTACTTAATGCATATCTTTTTATTTGTATGTATTCTTGCATGTATTTTGTGTGAATATATTTTTTTAGCTCAGAAAATAATCTATTTTTCTTAAGTGTAAGGGGAAACTTAGAAGCATTAATACATTATCAGGACTTTAATCCAAATGTTGAATAAGCATATCATTCCAAATTCAGGGCCTGGGCAATGTGAAAATGAAAAATACTTTGAGGGATACAAATATATTGTGAATAACACATGAATTTACATTTCCACGTAGGTATACTATTCCAAAGTCAATTGATAGAATTTTGGTACATTTGAACTAGTACAGAATTATTGAGAGTAACCACTGAAATACCTTTCAACTATAAAAAGTATGGGAAATTGCAAAATAAAAATAATTTAACATAGGAGAACTATTACATGATCACGCTGGTCTACAAAGTGAGCCTCCAAATTTTGGTTGAAAAATATTCCTCTAGTATCCTAAAAATAAGCAGAGTCTTTGAAATCTTTTACACGTTGATATCAGATAGTCGTGTTCATTTTATTAATACCAGAGGCAATAGTACAATGCTAAAAATAAGCATGCACCTATACTTGTATTATGAATGTGCGGAAATCGTATCCTGTTATAAAATCTCATCTGCTTTCCTACTTTTTTCACTGAACACTTTGATTTTAAGATCCACGTTGCTGAGTCTGCGTACAGTGCAGCGGCCACGTGTTACTCATTCACGCCCCCGCTGGAGGACTCTCGGGCTGCCCCTCCCTTCTCCATCATGGGCACAGGAACAGAATTTCTGGGTCATAGGACTGAGATGGAGGTTTTAGTCTGGAAACCCACAAGCACACAAGTGCCAAAACCCCTTCCCTGTGCCTGGAGGAGACGTTTTGGAAGTCTGAAGAGTCACGACGCCTCCCATCCTCCCTGCTGCACTAGGCTGAACTCCTAAAACTACAGGATTTGGGATAGGAATGCCAGAGTTTAGGAGTAGCCATTCTCCCCCTCTCTGCTCTCAGAGACGACATAGCGGGGTCCAGTTGAGAGGCCCAGCATCACCAAAGAATTTTCTGGCAAGTCCTGAATGTTGAGTTGGTCCCGCCTGCACAGCTCAGGATAGGGGGACAGCCAGCCCTCACCCCAAGGCTGGGAAGTGACTGGGGCCAGGTCTCCACAGGCAGAAGACTTGAGCAGGGACACTCTGGGGTCAGGTGGCTCCCTCGCACCTGCCCCTGCCCCCAGGCGATCCTTTGGGGGGCAGCTTCACTAATTGTTGGACTGAAGTCAAGAGGCTCAGGCTTCTCACACTAAAAAACACTCAGAAACACTCAGATTGACCCTGACACAAAGCTCTTCCAGCCATAAGATGGGGCCGAGGGGGCTCTTGCTGATTTCCACTGCCCCACACTGCCAGCCTTCAGGGGGCGCTGTTCCTCCAACATCAGAGATTCTGAGCAAGAACCAAGGGCAGCTCCCAAGCGACAGCTCAGTGGTGCCTCACATGGATGGTAAAGACCCTGCAGATAAAAGCTTGGGGATAATAAAGGGAAACTGGATCAGGCAGAAACATGGCAACACCTTTGTACGTGTACCTGGGCTCCCTCCTGCCTTGCTCCAATAGCACCACCTGCTCCTCCTTGCTGGAGGAGACCCTCCAAAATGCAGACCAAGAGAGGCTGAGCCCTCCTTCCACACTGCCTGGTCCTGCACTTCTGTTTCCTGCCTCCTCACCTCCTAGCAGGAGAGCAGGGACCTTCCCTGGTAGCACCTGAAGATGGCCTTCTCCAGAAAGACACAGCCACAACTTCTGTGAATGACAGACACACAGTGGGCAGTGGAAGGACAGTGTGGGGGGAGGTCTTTTCTTTGCCCTCTGGACCTTTGTCCCATGGGCATGACTCTCAGTTAAGGAGAGCCTGGGGCAAGGCCAGTGAGCTTGGGGGTGGGAGTGTGGGGAGACGAGTAGAAGTCCATGTTGTGTAAGCACCTCCGGGGCAACCTAGGGCTGGGGTGGGTGACAGACTCGTAGGAAATAAGCACGGTCCCTTCCTGGAGAAAGGGCACTCACTATGAGGGTAACACCCATTTATGCCAGTATGTCAGGCACTGGGCGATTTGCAGCAAGAGCTGTGTGGTTCCAATGGTCTGGAGCCGATACTGTAGAGTAGAGACAAACAGTATACTTATGCATGTGTGCATAGTTATCTCCGACTCTTTGCAACCCCACTGACTGTAGCCTGCCAGGCTTCTCTGTCTATGGGATTTCCCAGGCAAGAATACTGGAGTGGGTTGCCATTTCCTCCTCCAGGGGATCTTCCCGATCCACGGACCAAATCTGCGTCTCTTCCGTCTCCTGCATTGGCAGGCAGATTCTTTACCTGGGAAGCTCAAGGAAGCAAATATGTAACTCTAAATAGCAATATGAACAATGAGGGAAACCGGGAAGGTGCTGAGACACAGTATAATGGGGAGTAAGGAGATATGCTGATCAGGAAAGGAGGCACACAGGCTCCTTTCATCCCTTTCCCTCTTCTGCAGCTCTCTCCTTTCCCTCCTCTACTCTTGATCCACAAGGCTCTGGGAGAGGACATGTGACCCAGATCCAGCCAATCAGGGCAGCACATCCCACACTGGCCACAGTGATTGGTTCATAGATGGGCACATGACCCCAATCAGGCAAAGGAAAGTCAGGGGGGTACTTTGACTGGACTATTGAAATAAGAAGCTGTCTCTTTTTTGTTTGAGGATATTAAAACAAGGATGTAAGCCTTGAACAGCCATGAGTGGCCACATGGAAAGAGTGTGCCTGGTAGCAGTAGCACAGCCAACCTCAAGGAAAGCAGAGATGAGAATTTCTCCAGAGAAAGAGATCTTTTGATCAAGCCCCAAGGCTATTTTTGGAATCTGCAGGAGGGAAGAGGAAAAGAAACATCAGCGTTCCCCTAAGCTCTCTTCAGGATTGTCTTCATCAGTCTTCTCTCTGCCCTCATCTCTATATGGAGCCGAAGGCAGGTGTTGGGCAGCCCTTCAGGGTCTATTTGGAGCCCTCTTTTGGCAGGTCCTACAAGCTCAAGTAGTTCCCTGAAGTCTCTTCTTGTCTTCACCTTTGGACAGCAGTCAAAACTCTGTGGGAGCAGAAAAGCCCTGTCTTTAACATCTTGTTACATGAGTATTATTGGCTGATTCCTATAAATAAGAAAAATGAAGCTCAGAGACGTTGAGTAACTTTCCAAGAATATAGAGCTAAAGTCAAGCCCCAATTTGTCTGGCTTCAAATCTGCCTCCCTCTTTCTACTATCCCAATCTAAGGGGTGTTATGGCTGGGCAGGCAGATGGCCCCTAGCATTGAACTATAGGCAGCTTGAGCTGGGATTCAGGGCCATGACTCCAGCTCTGGCAGGCTGGGGGCAGGGCGGTCCCACATCCAGAGTAACATTTATCTGGAAAGTGCGGCTCAGGGTCTAGGCTTACAGTAATGGATTGAGTGCCCACTCTGTGTTATTGTGCTTCATCCAGATACGAAACTGACGACCAGCCAGAGCTGATGATACCTGCGGCTGGATGCCTTCTTGTCCTCCTTTCCTGAGTCAGGACTGACCCCTGGGTTAGGGTGAGGCTGAGGCTGGCCAGCAGGGAACTCCAGCTGTTAGGAGCAGAGAAAGGCAGTGTTAGAAGCCAGACCCGTACACCTTTCTCCCACATCCATCCCATTCCGGACCGGGGCCAGCCCCCTCATGTCTCTCGGGAGTCCTCCCCTGCCCCTCTGCCTCCAGCCTCACCCCTCACCCCTATTCCCCAGAGCTGCCATTGGTTGCCTGATCATTCATGTCTTGCTGCTAAACGAAGGTCCAAAAACATGTTTTGTAACAGCAACCCTTATCTACGGAGGATCTTTGAAACTTCTGGGCCTGGCATTTACAGTGGTTCAAAATGTGGCCTTCCTGAACTATTTTTAGCTTTGTTTCTCCTTTCTTTCAGATGTGTATCCTGCATGTGTGTCAAACTGTGTGTGTCACACCTTGGCTCAGGCAATTTCTTCCATCCCTGCTTCCCCTCTCTGTTTTTAATAAGGCAGTTCATTCATTCAGTCCATCCACCTTTCGTTCAACAGGTATTCCTGAATCTCGCTCTGCACCCACCATTCCGGGCAGCTTTGCAGACCACATCTCTGACACCTCACCCCTGCTTCTTCCCCTGCTGCATTCAACTGCAAACCTTTCAAGGGCAGGGGCTGTGTCTTGCCTATTTTGCAGTCCCACAGTGTTCTGCCTGTGGCTGCTGCTGCTGCTAAGTCATTTCAGTCGTGTCCGACTCTGTGCGACCCCATAGACGGCAGCCCACCAGGCTCCCCCATCCCTGGGATTCTCCAGGCAAGAATACTGGAGTGGGTGGCCATTTCCTTCTCCAATGCATGAAAGTGAAAAGTGAAAGTGAAGTCGCTCAGTTGTGTCCAACTCTTAGCGACCTCATGGACTGCACCTACCAGGCTCCTCTGTCCATGGGATTTTCCAGGCAAGCGTACTGGAGTGGGATGCCATTGTCTTCTCCGCCTGCCTGTGGCAGGGGTTAATAAATGTGTACCACTTGAATGGGACAAGCACAGGCTCTGGCGGGAAAGCACTAAAAACACTGGCTTGAGAGGCTAGAGATTAGTTTCAGCTCTGCCACTTACTAGTGTGGCTCATGGAGAATTACTGTCCTTCTCTGGGCCTCAGGATGCCCACCTGTAAAATGGGACTGCCATCCTGTCCTGGGCACCTTGCTGGGCTGGAGTGGGTGGGAGACTGTGCAGATGTGGGCTGTTATTACGATGGTCTCTCCCATAGGCAGGGTGTATGTTGACAGTGGAGGGAGATGACTATGTTTCTTGGAGCCCTTTGGCCATGAGAGCTGAGTGGAGCAAAGACAGCAGGAGGACACTCTCAGGACCCCCAGACACCAGCCCAGGGGTTTCAGCAGGGGAAATGGCCAGCAACCTGATACATGTGTCTTTCTGAGGCTGGATGTGATGCTCCAATGCTCCAGAGCGTTCTGCTGGTATCCAGGGAGGTGGGGGTGGGCACGAGCTGTTCTCCAGCCCCAGACTATCTGTGAAGGGTCGGTGGGCATGGTTTCACTTGGCTCATTTGCAGTCCCATGGTCCTCAAGGCTCCAGGCTGCCTCCAGTAACTTTCAGGGTGGGGTGAGGGGTGGGGGGTGTGTGGGGGTGGAGTTCGGAAAAAGGAAAGTGGAGTTTGAGTTGGGACATTTTATCATCACAGGCTCTCTGAGTGGAAAGGGACAGCTGAGCCCTTGGAGTCAGCAGCCTCACTGTCCAGAGGGGAAACTGAGGCTCACGCTGGAGAAGGGACAGGCCGAGGTCACTTTTATAGTCCAGGGGTGGGTTTTGGAGATTGAAACCCAGCCCTGTCACTTACTCCTGTAAGAGCTGGAGCAAATTATGACCCTAAGTTTCAGTTTCTGTAAATGTTAACGTGTGTGTGTGTGTTAGTTGCTCAGTTGTGTCCAACTCTTTGTGATCCCATGGACTGCAGCCCGCCAGGCTCCTCTGTCCATGGGATTCTCCAGGCAAGGATACTAGAGTGGATTGCCATTCCCTTCTCCAGGAAATCTTTCTGACTCAGCGATAGAACCCAGGTCTCCTGCATTATAGGCAGATTCTTTATGGTCTCAGCCACCGGGGAAGCTCGTAAATGTTAATGGGAGTTTTCAATTCTAATATGCCACACCTGTGAGGGTTGGAGGGAATGGTGTGTATAAGGGGCCAGAGGCAGCTCAGGCCTGTCTCCAGCCCCCTGGCCCAGAGTCATAGGGATGCTCCCTCCTGTGCATCCTGAGCTGCTCAGGGGAAATTCCGCCCTGTTTCTCAGGTGACAAAGCTGTCAAAGGCTTTTGGAGCCAGGGCAGGAGAGGGCAAGTCTAAGATTGTGCCAGTCAGGAGACTGATTCTGAGGAAGTGAACAGCTTGGGGCCTGTGCCAGCCTTCCCACCCCTTCCTTTTCTTCATTTGCTCATTCATTCCTCAGAGGTGGATTGAGTGTCTACTCAGCAATGGATTCTGTCTGGCTGCTGCTCCATCAGGGAGGAAGAAGACCAACTGCTCCCCGTCTGAAACCCTCATGGTTCAGTGGGGAGAGACAAAGCAAGGAGACACCACGAAAGTGGAAATTGCTGTGAGAGTCTGCATGGGGTAGGGGACACGGAAGAAGTGGAGCTGCGGAAGGCTCGCACTTTATTCTCATTTTAATTGCAGAGCAAGTTTGCATGGTTGAGATCAAGCTGTATAATTTTATAACCTGCTATTTTCATTTGGCGTTAGTCATAAATGTTTTCTCCATGTGATTATTAAACTCTTTGTAAATATTTTCAATGGCTGCAGCATATTTTCAGCAGAGCAACACCATAATTTAATTAGGCTTAGACATGTATATTGGGGGATTTTTTTTTCCCCTATGATACATAATACTTTTACAAACATCTTTGTACATAAATTGTTTCCCGTGTTTCTTGTTATTTCCTCTGGGTAGGTTTCTAGCCATGGAATTCCTGGACACAGTGTATCAAGTTTTAAAAATTCCTCAGTAATTCCTCGATCTTTACTGCCAAGTGTCTTTCTGAATCGGTTTTTCAGGGGCACCCTAGAGTGGCTGCTGTGGCACTGGCCGGACTTAGGTCTGGGTAGAGGTAGGGGTTAGAGGCGCAAGATAGGCTGGGGATGGGGATTTGAATATACAGACTTGGGATTCCAGTCCCAGACCCTTAACTTCCTCATCCTGTACAGTTCTCCTGTGACAGGGGCAATGACACTCTCCTCGAGTTGCTTTCTGAGGACGAGAGATGGTAGATCTGAAGCGCACAGCTCGGCGTCTGACACAGTAGGAGCACAGTAATGGTGACTACCACAGATGACAGCGTCCTGGTCGGGACTGCGGGGACCCAGTGCCCTCCGGAAGCAGAGGCTGCAGGGTGAGGCCTCAGCTCCGGCTTCCACCAGCCCAGGCACAAGTCTTCCTACATTGGCCAAGCCAGAGGCCCCAGCAGCCCTGCAGGCAACTGAGCGGAAGGAACGGGCCAGAGAAAGTGAACAAGAGGGTCTGGGGGCAAACAGGGAGGAAGTGATTTCCAGGCTGACCGAGGAGGGGAGTGGGAGGGAGAGGAAGCGGGAAGTGGGTAGAGGGCTAGGGGCCACAGGAAAAGGCAGGACCAAGGGGATGAGAACCAAAGGGAAGTGCTCGTTCTATACTGGAAAGTAAGGTGAATCCAGGTACTAACCAGGTCCCCCGAGGCTGTCCCAAGGCCAGGGGTGGGCTCTGACAGGCTACCCACACCTGGTTCCATGACTAGCTCACGTGACCCTTTGCTGGCACTGGCAGGCCCACCTGCAGAAGTCTCTGGCGTCCTTCTATCTCTGACATCCTCCGGGCAGGCAACTCCCTGGAGAGATGAATGACTCCCCATCTGGTCCTCTAAGTTTAAATGTCTACCAGACAATTTCTCTGCTGCAAACAGGAGACAGAACTGCTCTGGGTCTCTTGCATCAAAGGGAAGAGTTTTGTGGAGGATTAGTGGAAAGGGGAAGTGCAGAGCTCAGAGGAAAAGGGCTTGCTCAGAGAGAGTGACCACAGAGCACAGTGGACAGGGAAGCCCTGAGGCAGGCTGGAGGAGAATTAGAAAATGGTGCCTACTTTGGTGGGTGAAGTCTCATGTCATACTGCTTGGCTACAGAAGCAAGCTCTGGTTTTCAGCCCTCACTCATCCCCTTGGCTGGACCTTCTTGTGTGGCAGTTTGTATTCTGCATAAGCAGGCTCTGAGCAGAGTTTGGAGCACGTGATATTTATTAGAGAGCCACATCTGTTGAAAGGAAGGGGGAGAAAGCAGGTCTGGGCAGAGGAAAGTCAACCTGTGTTTCAGGCTCAGTCAAGCTCAGCAAACCCAGCACCAGGTCATCAGAGTTGTCCAAGCATCAGATCTCAATGGAGGGGCCTTTATCCTTTTGCCTCCAATAGTCAGGCCAAGAAAGGTGTGACCTCAGGTAAGGCGGCCCCCTTCAACTGAGAAGGAAGGAACTGACAGCTGGAGACTCCGTGCTGGGTACTCTCCCTGCAGCAGGGCAGCAGGTCCTTTGGAAGGGGACCTGGACTTCACGTCTTTCATGTCTTAAGCAGTGAACCACCTACTCGACCGTACATGGCAGCCCTGTGGGAGAGAAATTTCAGAGGTCACAAACCTGTGCCTTCTCTAGATGCTTTGAAAAGTGTGGATGAGGGGGGAAAAAAAAAAAAACGAGTGACAGATCATTGTCTTTGTACTGAGGGAGTCCCGTCAGGAGAGTCACATCCTCTGAGCATGATGGTTCCTGATTTTCTTGCCTGGCAGTTTCGAAATGTCTGGGTTGTTGTATCTCACCACTTCCTCCCCTTCCCCTGCACTAGCTCCTGGGCCTTGTCATATGCTTTCTGCTGGGAAAGGATGTCAGATTATTGTTCTATTTGTCTCCTTTTCAGCTTTCTGTGTGATTTGGCCACAAGTTCTTGACTTTTGGTGGTAAGAAGGCAGCCCTAGAAAGAGGCATGATCTTCATGGTCCCTCAGTGCTCCAAGCTTGAAGTCCAAACCCTCAGCCTGGCAGGCAACACCTGCATGAGCTGCCCTGCCTCTTCCCAGCCTGGCACACAGCACCACTGAATGAATGGAAGTGTTTATTGTCATTAATAGTGATGATGATGATAATAATAATAAAAGAATTCATGTTTCTCTAGGCTCCTCCAAACTGCAGCCATCCATCATTCAGGGCTTGGATCAGCAATGACCTGAAACTTCTCAGCTCACCTATTCATACAAAATCATGACTCCTTAAAAATCTACTTCAACCATTTTTGGGAGACAAAGGTAAAGAGCAGTGAGTTCAGAGCAAAACTTCAGGGATTTCTCTGGCTGCCCAGTAGTTAAAACTTCACCTTCCCGGACAGAGGGTGCAGGTTCCATTACTAGTGGGGAAGCTAAGATCCCACATGCCTTGAGGCCAAAAAACCAGAACATAAAAAACAATATTGTAACAAATTCAATAAAGCCTTTAAAAATAAAAAGAGCAAAACTTTGGACTCACCATTGAAAGCAACCAGGAATCCTTGGAGAAACCTTGATTCTAGAGCTAGGGGCAGGTAAGTAAGAAGTACTCAAAAACAAATAGTGTCGTATGAAAAGGAAACAGAAACTGCTCTAATCTGGGACAGTCTGAGCATCAACATAAATAACAGTAATAACAGATTATAACCTATTGAAATAGAAATTCCCGAGTCTTCATTAATATAAATGAATGAATAGATAAATGAGGAAAAGGGAACACTTCTGTTCAGTAAGATGCCAACTAATAAATATAGATGGAAGGGTGGAGTCAGAAAATCATCAATGGATGTCAAAACAAGCAAGCAAAGGTGTGATGAGGAACAGATACATTTATTTACATGGCCTTAAAATTTTTCCTATAAGATATTTATTAAACATGAAAGGGAAAACTGGTGGACACCACCTAAATCAAGTGACCAAAGTTAACATCACCAACAATGGGACAAGTTGACCTCATGTGCCTCCTGATACGATGCGCTGAGAAGAACACAAAAGTATTTATGTCGTGTTCCTGTCATACAAAGTGTGTGATCTGAATGTAATCATGAGGGAAGAACCAGATGCAGACCCAAATGGAGAGACATTCTACAAACTGAGCAGCCTGCCATTTTCCACAGTATCAGGGTCATGAATGTCAAGGGAAGATAGAAGAACTGTCAGAGATGGAAGGAGACCAGGAGGGAAAAATAGACTTAAGGGACATTACAACTGATGGAATTAAAGGTGACTGCGGGGTGGGATAGACAAGAACATTGTACAATGTTGTTTCTTGGTTTTGAAACTTGTGCTGTGGTTATGTAAGAGAATGTCCTTGTTCACAGGAAATACACACTGAAGAATTTAGGGGTAAAGGGTTCCATGTCTCTAGCTTACTCAGATAATATCTACCTCATTACTAAGCATATGTAATTAGTTCAGTTCAGTTCAGTTCAGTCACTCAGTCGTGTCTGACTCTTTGCGACCCCATGAATTGCAGCACGCCAGGCCTCCCTGTTGATCACCAACTCCCGGAGTTCACCCAAACTCATGTCCATTGAGTCGGTGATGCCATCTAGCCGTCTCATCCTCTTTCGTCCCCTTCTCCTCCTGCCCCCAATCCCTCCCAGCATCAGAGTCTTTTCCAATGAGTCAACTCTTCGCATGAAGTGGCCAAAGTATTGGAGTTTCAGCTTTAGCATCAGTCCTTCCAAAGAACACCCAGGACTGGTCTCCTTTAGGATGGACTGGTTGGATCTCCTTGTAGTCCAAGGGGACTCTCAAGAGTCTTCTCCAACACCACAGTTCAAAAGCATCAATTCTTCGGCGCTCAGCTTTCTTCACAGTCCAACTTTCACATCCATACATGACCACTGGAAAAACCATAACCTTGACTAGATGGACCTTTGTTGGCAAAGTAATGTTTCTGCTTTTGAATATGCTATCTAGGTTGGTCATAACTTTCCTTCCAAGGAGTAAGTGTCTTTAAATTTCATGGCTGCAATCACCATCTGCAGTGATTTTGGAGCCCCAAAAAATAAAGTCTGACACTGTTTCCACTGTTTCCCCATCTATTCCCATGAAGTGATGGGACCAGATGCCATGATCTTAGTTTTCTGAATGTTGAGCTTTAAGCCAACTTTTTCACTCTCCTCTTTCACTTTCACCAAGAGGCTTTTTAGTTCCTCTTCACTTTCTGCCATAAGAGTGGTGTCATCTGCATATCTGTGTAAGTACAGAGAGAGATATAATAATGAATTGTGGCAAAAATGTAAATAATCTGCTGAATCTGGGGAAAGAGAATGAGAGTTCCTTGTACTCTTTACTTTTTAAACTATATCAAAATAAAATGTAAAAATTAAAAAATATATATGAGAACACATGTCTTTCAGAGATATCTGGAAAGGGGTGCTGCTGAGGACAGGGCTTGGGAAGAAACTCGAGAGCTGGGCAGCACCGGCTGCCCAAGAACATGAGGTCTCACCGTCTGATGAGAGTCTATCGTCATGCCCTCCACACTGCTCAGGCCACCAGCCAGTCCTGGGCTTTGTTCTGCTGTTTGAAGCCCTGGGAGTACGTCTTCCCCAGTCACTGCCTGGGAGGACAGCACCTTAGCAGCAACACTGCCAGGTCTGAAATGCTGTCATCGCGGTGGGCTGACAGGCCTCTGTGCACAGGAGCTGAGCTGGATGATGTCATGTCTTAAGTACTGGGCGAGGCATGGTAGAAACTTCTTGTATAAAGTTTAGAGCAACCCTGCTAAATACATAGGCTCATCATCCCCTTGTTCCAGACAAGGAACCTTGTCGGTGAGGTGAGGCTGGAGCCGGGATTCAAATCCTGTTCTTCAGTCTCCAAGTCTAGTGCTTCCCCCACCTCCCACCCCTCAGCTGGACACACCCAGTCGCCCCCTGCTTCCGCGCCTTGGTGTATGCTATCTCCTTTGCTGCATCCGTGCTCCCTTCCGCATTTCTCGACTTAGTGATTTTCTGGCCCAGACAAGACTGAAATCAAGGTCCCCTGCCTTTGAATGTCAGGATCTCAGTAATAATTAAACACCAGCTGGGCCAAAATCAAGCTTTGCCTTACTGTGAGCAAAGATACTTTCTGACCAAATGAAGACCAGCCCAACTGGGGAGAGGATTTTGAAAAACTGTTGATGCTCTTTTTTGGGACAGCTGCCGTTATGGAAAACACAAACCAAAACAGGCTAGAAAGGACCAGAGCAGGAATGGCGGGTGGGAGGTGATTATACCCTGCCTTCTCTGTTATTAAAAAGAATCCGCTCAGTGGTTCTGTCCTGCTGGGCCTCAGTTTCTCCACCTGTAAAATGGAGCAGTAAGGGAATGAGAGGAGTTCCCTTCCAAGCGTGTGCGTCTGACTCACAGACGGTGACTAGAAACTGACAGATTCCCTGCCCCTACCCAGTCAGTAAGTCTAAGCTGAGATCTGGCCTTCTGTTTTTTAACCAAGTCCCACAGGTCTTCTGATAGGCCCTGTTCTTGCCATTGGAGACCCTTGAGAGGGTCTCTGCGGGCCCTTCCACCTCTGCATTCCTCCACCCTCTGACTGGTGAACTGGCGATGGTGGTTCTCAGCCTTCACCGAAGGAGCCCTTCCCCCACATCTGCGGGGCTGGGTGGGGGGTCCCTGTGACCCTGCCAGCCACCCGCTGGCCACTTAGCACTTCTGTGATGTCTTCTAAGCCTTCCGGCCAGCAACACCAGCAACACCCGGCTTCTGAAGAGTGACAATGACTGGAAACTTAGAGTCACACCCTGGTGGCTGCAAATTAGTAAATCTGAAAGCTCTTTGTCAACTCAGAAGAGCTGCGTTGAGTGGGAAGAAGCTTTATTTTTTTGCAACTGCTTTTCTGGGGCAAACTGAAAAGTAGAATCTATAGCACATCCTAAGGGCCACAGGCCCCTCTGCAAAGATCTGGGACCAGGATGTCCCCAGGTGTCAGACAGGCCATCTGGGAGCCCCGCCCCCACCCCGCAGGGCCCCTGGTCCCTGAACTTCCTCCTCAGCTGCTGACTTCCCCTCACTCCCCTCCCTCTTCACCAGGCTTCAGCCCCAGACTCTGCCCTGGTCCCTCACTTCCAGCCCTACTCTCTAGGAAGGAAAGACTCCACTTAGGGTGGGACTCTAGCTCAAGTGGTAGAGAATCCTCCTGCCATGCAAGAGACACAAGAGATGTGGGTTTGATCCCTGGGTCGGGAAAATCCCCTGGAGCAGGAACTGGCAACCCACTCCAGTATTCTTGCCTGGAAAATGCCATGGACAGAGGAGCCTGGCGGGGTACAGTCCATGGGGTTGCAGAGTTGGACACGACTGAGCATGCACGCACTGACAAGTTAGCTGAACTCTGAACCTCAGCTTCCATATCTGCTGGATGACATGAGACCTCAGGCGTGTGTGCTTAGCACACAGCTGTGTGTGCTGAGACCCCAGCAGGCCTTCGCTGTCATTCTGGAAACTCCTTGCTGACTGGTCACACCAGCGAGCTCCTTCCGGCTACTCAGGCCCAGCTGCCCTCCTGCGGGGGGACTCCCCTCTCTGCTGACCCACCGCTGTGCTGCCTGTCACTTCCCTGCCTGGGCGGCCTCCCCCATCAGACAGGCGGGAGCTCTGCCTTGTTTGCTTCCACATCCCCAGATAAGAAGGCTCAGGAAATGCCAGTGGATGCTCTGCAGCCGGGCTTGTTCCATTCCAGGGCAGGGTAGCTGCGGTTGAGTGTGGGGGCCCCAGCTTGGTGGACATGTGCCTCTGGCCAACTGGAGGAGCCTGACGCATTTCCCCCAGGAACAGCGGGCCATGGTGCTTGGGTCCAGGAACATTCCAATTCAATCATGAGGTAGATAAGGGGAGCAGGCACCCCAAAGCCATGCCAGCATCATGGCAGTACACTCTGCTTCTCCAGGAAGGATAGATACTGTGTCACCTGGCCTGCCTGGACAATGGCAGATATTATCAAGGCAACAATGAGAAAAGCGAACATGAAAGTGTCGGTCGCTCAGTCATGTCCGGCTCTGCGACCCTGTGCGCTGTGCACCATCAGGCTCTTCTGTCCATGGGATTCTCCAGACAAGAGTACTGGAGCAGGTAGCTATTTCCTTCTCCAGGGGATCTTCCTGACCCAGAGATAGAATCCAGGTCTCCTGAATTGCAGGCAGAGAGGGGCAAGACAAATGCCCCCTGGACCACTGGTGATGCTGTTTCCGAATAAAATTCATGGTAAGGGCCTTCTGAATGCCTAATGTCACCAAGGAGCTTTGAGATGCTCCTTTCTACAACACCTTCCCTTTTCTAGAAGGCTCCAACCTATTGCTCAAGATTCTTCCTGTTTGAGATGAGGTTGAAGGGTAGACTGGGGTCAGATCATGCAGGATCTACAGGCCATGTAAGGCCAATGACTGTTGTTCAAAGAGCATTGAGAAATCATAGCTAAGGTGACAACAGAAAGTACATGATCTAATTTGGTCTGAAAATGTCATCCTGATGTGTGGAGAACAGGCGGTAGTGAGCAGGGTTTCCTACAAGGATGTACATCTTGAAACCCTTTATAATACTATCTTTGGCGTTCTGTTTTTAAGTTAAGTCTGATGGGACAATGAGGCATGGCTTCAGGGCTTAGAGCCTCGGCTCATGCATGGCCCTGTCTCCTACCACCTCCCCTGATGGGTTCTCAGCTTTCCCCTCCCAACTCCTGCCTAGCCACCACTGCCACCCTCTGCCCCCAGCAGGGCCTGGCATAGGTGTGGGGAGGCTCAGTGTTGCCTGGCAGCATTTCAGGATGGGGCATGGCAGCAGCTGTCCCCGCACTGAGCTGACAGCACCGTGGCACATTCAGCAGGTGACTCAGGTCTCCTGCCCACTCCTGACCCATGTACCTAGGGCGTCCTGGTATGAGCGTGCAGTAGTCTTGGGGATCACCCTCTGCCGTGAGAAAGGGAGATGCCTGGCTTGACTTCCCTGCCCCCAGCTGGAGAATGCAGTCTGGTGACTGGCAGGAGGGGAAACCCAGCAGCTGGTGGGTTTCCTCTGAAAGTGAGTCAAGAGATGGAGGGTGCTTGTCCCTCAAGTGTTCCCATGCCCAAGGGGGTGCAACGTTAAATAGCAAAAGAAGCAAGTTCACAGAACATGGGAAAGGGAAAGACTATATTTTAGAAGCTTTAATGGCAATTTTCCCCTTGCCTTGTTAATAAGAGGCCCCACACTTTCATTTTGCATTGATGCTGCAAATGACATAGCTGGTCCTGGCAGAGAGCTATCAGTGAGATCAAGCATGTAAAATGCATGCAGATCCTGCGGGCAGTAATACTCCCTTGATGCTGGCTCGTATTATTGTTTTTGTTGTTTATTTGGCTCAAGAGGATGGATGAACTGGCTTCAGGAGCAAAACCCCTCCAAGGGGCTGGCTGTGGCAATGTTGTAATAACTGATTTTGCATTTTGTTCTGAATCCATGGACCTCCTACTTCTTGAGTTTGAGTTCCTCAGGAGATGTATTCAAATGTCATGCAAAATAGGATGGGGCTCAGCCTTCATGGGAGACTCCCTCCTTAAATAGGAGCAAAGTCTGGCTCCAAGCACAGCTGCCTGGACCTCAAGGTAAATGGTGTTTTGATGCAAATGTGATTATGATTTTCAGGACTGGATTCCCTTCCCCAGGGAAACTGGTGATGAAGGGAGGCCTGAGAGCAGTTCCTTTTCTTCTCAGAGGCACTCAAATGTCTCCCTCCTTCTCCTCTGTCTCCATAATGTTCCACCAGCCCTTCCTCCTGGCCTGCCCACCTAGGGCTCAGCCCTCTCTCAGAGTTATTATAATACCCTCTTCTGGTCTCACCCTCTCCCAACCACTTCCCATTTGGAGAGATCTTGCTAGAACCCATAAGTGGGTCCTCCAGGGTAGAGACCAGGTCTGTGTCCTCTCTGAGCCCCAGTCCCAGCAGGGCCTGCCAGGAATTGGTACCCAGCAGTGTTTGTGGACCTGGTGGACACAGGGCTGTGGTGGTCATGGTGGTTGGCTCTCAACATTCCCATCACCCCAATCAAGAAATCCCCTTCCTGAGGCCGGTGATGGCCATACCTGAGCATGTGATTCTGTCTCATTCTGGCCAATGAGACATGAAGGGAGGTGTCCCCAGAGCCTGGGCAGGGAGGACTTTGAAGAAAATGAGACAAAAGGAGAGGAATCCCTTTTCTTCCTCTGTGGCTATGTGTGCAGTCGTAGACCAGAGCCATTGGAGCTGGAGAAGGGAGACAGTTCAGTTCAGTTGCTCAGTCATGTCCAACTCTTTGAGGCACAGTAAGTTAAGGGAGACAGTAAATGAGAAGAGTCACAGAGAAACTGAGCCGGGGCCCTAATGAATTTCACCCAGGCCATGCTGCCTCCAGACCACTTGTATGGATGATAACACATGTCATCCACATCAGACCCTCTGGTTTTATGTTCTTTGGGGCCAAAGCATCCTTAGACAGTGCAAATAACAAAGGGAAATTGGACGATGATCATGCGCCAGGGCTGGACTCTCATCCAATAGAGCCACCAGCCCCAACAGCCTCTCTGGACTCACATTTTCCAGCTTTGGATCAGAGTGAGAGGTTCTGGAGGAGGCAGAATTGGAGAAAGGAAGGATGAAACTCACTGTTAAGAGAGGTTGTTGGTAACAGACACGAGGGGAAATTAAGACATGGGCTTTGGCATCAGAAAACCTGAGCCTGAAGCCCAACACTCCACTTACCGACTGTGAGATGTTGAACGAATCAGATAAACTCTTTTCTCTTTTTTGATTTTTTGGCCATACTCTGCTGATCTTAGTTTCCCGACCAGGGATCAAACCCATGCCTCCTGCATTGGAAGGGGGAGGCTTAACCACTGGACCACCAGACAAGTTCCAAGTCACATAAATTCTTTAATCTTTGGTTTGCTCCTCTGTGAGGTGAGGATGATGATAAGGGAGGACTAAATGAGGTGGTCCACGTAAAAGACTTAATGATGCCCCCAGTACTCAGCAAGTGTAAACCAAAGCAGAGTTGGCTGTTGGCCACCGAGGTGGCCGAGCCTCAGTGGGGAGTTGAGGAGAGAGGAGGAAGGCCTGACTACAGCAGAGCACTTTAGAGTCTCTTTAGAATCCTCCTATTACTTCCTTCCCTAATTGCTTCAGCCCACAACCAGCATGGCCATCCATCTGGGGCTGCCCTGGCTGGGAAAGGAAGGCCTCATGTGTGCGAGCTTTGTGGCGGGCATTGGGGGATGGGAGGATTTGTGCAGGGAAGGAAGATGAAGGCTGGCATGTCAGGAGGGAGGCTGGGGAGCAGAGAGAGGCAAAGATGTGGAGGTAGGAGTAGAGAGGGGACCTCTGGGGGGAAGGAAGAGGGCTGTTTTGAGCAGAAACTTATGAGGGGTGATGGGAAGAGCCCCTGGAGAGGCAGGGGAGAGAGCCTGACTTGAAGTTTCCTGCTAATAAGAGGGTGTGTGTGCTCAGTGGCTAAGTCATGTCTGATTCGTTGTGACCCCAGGGACAATAGCCCACCAGGCTCCTCTGCCCGTTAGTTTTTTCAGACAAGGATAATGGAGCCCATTGAGTTTCCTCCTCCAGGGGAATAAGAGGGTAAGAGCCTGTCATTAACTGAGGGTTTCTTGTCTGTCTCCAGAACTAGAAGCATCACTCCATTTGGTAGATGGAAACCTGAGGCCAGGGAGGCTGAGTAGGGGCTATCAGAGGTGGTGATGCCATTGGGATGAGGTCCAGCCTCAGCCTTTGGCCTTCGTCATTCAAGGTGATATTGACGTTAGCTGTCTTCAGCTACAAGCAACAGAAAATCCAACTGGGGTGCTTTCAATGCTGGAGATGTTTATTAGCTAGATCCTAGGGATTCTGGGCTTCCCTTATAGCTCAGCTGGTAAAGAATCCGCCTGCCATGCGGGATATCTGGGTTCAACCCCTGGGTTAGGAAGATCCCCTGCAGGAGAGCTTGGCAACCTACTCCAGTATTCTTGGCTGGAGAATCCCCATGGACAGAGGAGCCTGGCAGCTATGGTCCGTGGTTGGGACACAACTGAGTGACTGACACACACACACGGATTCTGGAGGTAGGGGGCTACCACCATGGCCCCACTGCTCTGCAGCTATCCCCAGCGAGTTCTCTCTTGGGAGGTTATTTTGGAGGTATGGGTGTGCCCCATCTCTAACCCCGGGCTCACATTGCTGGCACTTGGGAGCTTAGTCCTCTCCTGCGGCAGCTCTCATCTGTCTGATCACCACAGTCCGTGGTAAGGGAGGCATTGCTGAGGGTGGTGATTTGTGGACAATCCTGATTCATCCCTTCCTGCCAACCCACCCTGGGCTCCGCTCCCCCCACCCCTCCGCCGGCATCTTCTGCTGAGTGGACAGGCCCTTCCTCCCCAGGTGTCTGGGGCTCCGTCCAAGGCTCTTCCCAAGGTAATACCAGACACACAGAGAAAGCCTCAGCACCTGCCCCACCAAAAACAGAAATTCCAGTAATTCCCTAATCTTTTCCAAAGATTAGGGGTGGCCGATGGGGAAACCGAGGCTTGGAGAGCTGGAGGGTGGATTAAAGTCCTTCTGAAGGGTAGGGCCCAGACAGAACAAAAACAGGGGCCTCCACCTGGATTTTTCAAACTCCCCAATTTATGCCTCTGTAATTCTGTCTCTCTCAGTCCAACAACATTCTTCCTGCCTGAAGATTCCATCTTCAGAGGGGACTTCCTGCCCCAGAGAGGGTCTAATCTGGAGACCTGGAGAAGAGGCAGGCTCCATGAGGCTGTTCTCCATTGGCCTAGCTACCTGCTCCCTCTACCTCCGTGCTCTCACCTTCCCCCCACCCCCAGCCCACAGCTATGTCTGCCCCCAGACTGTGACCTCCTCAAGGACAGGACGTGGACTGGGGCATCGTGCATGCAGGGTGTGATGATGTTCTGGGCTGGGTGAGCCCCTCCCTTCCTGAAGTGGTTTTCCAGTGACGGGTGGAGAGTCTGGCCTCTCTGGACCTGGGCCGGGCTGGGGCTGGGGTGGTGGGTGACAGCACCTGGGTTCCTGCCCTCCTCCTTGCCCACAACTGCAATGGGCCTCAGGCTCGCTGAGTTTGTGGCTCAGAGAACATTCCCCGCTAGAACATCGGAAGGGGGCAAGTGGAGGCGCGTAGCAGGGTGGCAGGTGGCAGGCGGGGCGGCTCCACTTCCTGTGGGGCGCCGGCCCTGGAGCCTGCCCCGGGGAGGTTGCACAAACCTTCCTGCGGAGGCCCCGGGGACCGCCTCTCCCGCTGGCCACTGCCTCGCTGACCCGGGGCTGCCTTCCTTGCTCTCAGTCCTGCAGCCTGGACTGAGTCCTCCATCTCCGCGGGGCTGGCGAGGGGCCGGGCCGGACCGTGGGGCCCTTCCTCCCATCACTGGGCACCAGCCCTTCCTCATTTTGCCGCTGATTCTAGCCCCAAACAAAACAGGTTGAGCCCGTTTCTTCCCTCCGGCAGTCTCTGGCTTACGGCTGCCTTCGGAGGCGCTGCAGAGGGCGCCGCCGGCCGGGGAGGGGGGCCCCCGGGCTAGCCCTGCAGGGACTGGGACGGTGCGCCTGGCTCCTGGCCCTCGTTCAGCCCTGACCGTGGCAGGAGAGCAAGCTTTGCCGTGGCGGTTGCCTGAGGATGATGCCTCAGCTTCAGTTCAAAGATGCCTTTTGGGTGAGTGAAGACGGCTGTGGGTTTCAGCAAGTGGAGTGTGCCTGGGGAGGCCAGCTCAGCTGACATTTCCTCAGGGCGGTGGGTTGGGGATGTGGCTCCCAGAGGGGGGTTTTCTCATAAAAATGATGGCTGATTTTTGATCCTTTATCGTCACGGGGTGAGGGGTGTGACCTGGGCTGTTTCTGAGTTGGAAGCGGCCAATGGGGGTCCTCTGTCTGGGGTACTGATTCCTCTGCAAACTTCAGCAAGCAAGGGATGGATATTCTCTGGGATCCCAGGGCAGATCTTCCTCTGGGAGACCCCCTCTCCACAGCAGGAACCTTTTAGGAGCAACTGATATATGGCTGGGAACTTGATGAGGACTTGTGAGGTAAAGGAGGGAGGGTCACAGGTCTGGGGACCAGATAAACTTGAATTTGGATCTTGGCTCTGCTATTTTGAGGCTGGACAAGTCATTTTACCTCTCTGAGCTTCATTTCCGCACCCACCCCATCCCCCATCTATATGGTAGAGATAATTAACAAACATACTAACTGAATGCGAGAGCTAAACAAGGGGATCTCATGTAACAAAATCCCCTGCATCTCGCTGGAGCACAATCTCTTGCCCTTACCCCACCCCTCTTCACCCTTCTTCCTTGCAGACTTTAGGGGTCCTTCAGGGAGGCAACAGGGCTGGGCAATTCCTTGTTCGCTTTCTTAAATTCAGCGCACGTGTAAATCAAGTTTTTTCCTTGAGAAATTCCAGCACCCAGCTGGCTTGTGGGGGTGAAATTGCTGGGCCCAGGCCACACAGCCTGCAAGCCCCATTTGGACCCCACCGCCTTTTTTTCCTGCTGTCTCTCAGCCTACTGCTCTGCTTCTCAAGCGCTGACTGTTCCCAGTGGCTCCCAGGGAAAAGCTGAGACCTCTCTGGTTAGAGCTGAGGAACGTGGCTGTCCTGAGGGCACCCCCTCCAGCCGCGCAGAGGACACTGGCTCTTTGCTCAGTCGGCCTGGACTCAGCCAACAGTCTGGCCTCCCTGGGCCCTTTCCTGGGGCCTCCAGCCAGGAGGACGAGAGCTAACGAGCCAGGTCTTCCTTCCCTTCCGGGCCACGCTCTCCTTGGGGCCCATGGCCAGAGTCTGAGTGGCTCGCTTCCCGCCTGCTCTAACTGCACAGTAGGCAGAGGGCTGTCTCTCTGGGCCTCCATCTCCCCATCTCTACAGAGAGGGGCTGGGACCAGCCCAGAGAAGCCAAGGAAAGCAGACCTGCCTCAGCCCCTTCCAAGCACCAGGCTGGCAGCGGGGACCCATGCGAGGCATGGGGGGCTGCAGTCAGCAGGGGATGCACAGACTGGACAATGAGTCACTACATTGCTCCAACTTGAAGTGCAAAGCTGGGGAAAGGTTAGGGCTTCCCTGGTGGCTCAGATGGTAATGACTCTGCCTGCAATGCAGGAGACCCGGGCTTGATCCCTGGGTTGGGAAGATCCCCTGGAGAAGGAATTGCCAACCTACTCCAGTGTTCTTGCCTGGAGAATCCCATGGACTTTGGAGCCTGGTAGGTTACAGCCCATAGGGTCACAAAAGAGTTAGACATGACTGGGAGACCCACTCTTTCACTTGAAAATCCAGGTGTTTAGCAGCCCATGGCGGGCCAAGCACACTCTGGCTGTATTTTAGTTCCAGGACATCTGGTCCAGCCTAGAGCCTTTGGTTCCACCTTCCCTAGGACAGGGCTGGCCCGAGGAGCAGCCCCAAGGCAGGATCTGGGCAGGAAGGGGGAGGTGGTACAGGAGGGAGCAGAGCGTGGTGGCAGCATTCTACCTGCGGCGGCTTCCTGTGCAGCATCCCCCCACGCTCTGTGCTCGCCCCACCTCTGAGTCGCCGCAAGTTCTCCTCTCCTCAGCTGCTGGCTCCGGGGGCCTGGGGTAGAGGTGCCGCTTCCCTAGGGAGGGCCAAAGCAGGGAGGGAAAGGCGGATGCCTCCAGGCTCTGAATCCTAACACGTGTCCCAGATGCTCAGCCTGGCCCAGCCCACAAGGACAACTAACCCGAGCACTAAAGATGGGTCAGGCGCTGTCCTCAGGACTATGCATCTATTGACTCATTTAAACCCAGGAAGTGGATGCTATTGTGACACCTATTGTTCACAAGAAGAGGCCGAGGCACAGAGAGCCCCAGTCACTTGCCAAAGTCACACAGCTGGGTGACGCCTGGACAGCTGGCCCCACCGTCTGCGCTCACTCAGGTGCTTCACTACCTCTTTAGCCGCAGTGCCCATCACTGGATCTTTGGGCCACATTGGTGAAGGAGGGAAAAACTCAGTCCTTCCTACCTCCCAGAGAAATCAGATCAGATGGGCTCCACAGAGGTCTTCTGAACCCCAATTTACAGACAAAGCGGTAAAATGGAAAAGACACAGTGATCCAACCGCCGTGCGGGTGTTAGGGACAGGGCTCAGCCTGCCCTTCCCCCTGGCTTTCCCCCATTCCATGCCCAGGCAATGCCGTTAACCACAGCTTGGGAACACACTGCCTGTAAATGGCTGGTGTGTAGTGGAAGGAAGCCCCTGAGCTAGAAGGATCGTGTCTAATACCACAGCACTCCCCTTACCTGGCAGCCTCAACCATCCGAAACACAGGTGAGAGCCAGCCCTGTTCACAGTAGCACTTCATTGTGAGCAGGGAAACAAAAGTGGTTTCTGAGGTTCTAAGAGTTTGCATTAAGCTTGCATACTTTACTCAGTCCAGATGCCCTATAGCTTTTAGTTAGGGCCCATGAACTCTGATTTTACTCACAGTTTTAACAAGCTCGGTCATGTGGTTTTGTTGACCTATAGATATAGCAAATAGTAGGGATCTAGATGGAATCTGATTGATTAAATATTGGTGGGCCTGACCTGTTAGACCTGTTAGGGACGACAGAGGATGAGATGATTGGATGGCATCACTGACTTGATGGACATGAGTTTGAGTAAGCTCCGGGAGTTGGTGATGGGCAGGGAAGCCTGACATGCTGCAGCCCATGGGATTGCAAGGAGTTGGACATGACTGAGCGACTGAACTGATACTGATCTGTTAGAGACAGTTTCACAGATAGCTGGTAGCCTGATAGTAAAAGAGGAGACAAAAACTTATAAAAAGCAGACACAGTGGTTAGAAGTGGTAGAGTTGACCAGTCCTGTCCCTCAGTAGGCCTATATTTGCAATCTTGTCAGTGTGACCATGCAGTATTTATTTATAGCCTCCTTCTATCTGCAGCCTCACGTTCAGATGCAGGCTTCTGTGGGAGTGAGGCTGGGGCGGGCTAGCCACAGGGGAGGGAAGGGATCATTTGATTTCTGTTAATACACACACAGTGATAAAGAAGATCACAGTTCTGCAGGAAGTTTGTAACTGAGCCTCAGAACAGGGGGCTGTCAGAGAGAAACCTAAGGATAAAAGTACCAGGTGCCCGAGCTGACAAGGCCTTAGAGCTCCTGGAACCTGACTCAACACTGGGCAGAGGGGCAGAGAATCCCAGAGAATGCGGGATTACCACTCCTTTTCCCAGTATACACAGCTTTCCTTGCAGGGGCTCTGCTCCCAGCAGCAGCCAAAGTGTATTGCAAGAAACACCTGTCTGCATCCTCAGCATAGGGCTGGTGAGTGGGCTGTGTGTTTGGTCAATGTTAATAGAATAAGTGGATGAACAGTAAGGGCCTCCACAGTCCTACTGCCTTCCTGAACCCACCTTCTCCTTCATTTTGCTTTAGTTACAGTCAACAGATATTTGTTGAGAAGTGTTCTCTACTAGGTAGTCTAAGCTGGGCCCTCCGATCCTCATCCCCCATCCAAACAGCTGAATGAGACTGTCAGATTACCTTCCCCTAGAAGAAGTCAGGAGAAGGCAATGGCACCCCACTCCAGTACTCTTGCCTGGAAAATCCCATGGACGGAGGAGCCTGGTAGGCTGTAGTCCATGAGGTCACTAAGAGTTAGGTACGACTGAGTGACTTCACTTTCACTTTTCACTTTCATGCATTGGAGAAGGAAATGACAACCCACTCCAGTGTTCTTGCCTGGAGAATCCCAGGGACAGAGGAGCCTGATGGGCTGCCGTCTATGGGGTCACACAGAGTCGCACACGACTGAAGCGACTTAGCAGCAGCAGAAGTCAGGATCGACTTCTTCTGGAGTCTAGAGTTCTTTGATAATGGACCAGGCACAGGGAGCACCCAGAGCACTGCTCTGAGCTGCACTTTTCCCTCCTGCTCTCTCATTGCCTCCCAGACCTATACATCCAACCGCCTTTGCAAAGAAGTCACAGGATGTTGTTTTAAGAAGGAAAATCTAGTTCTGGACCAGGTTTTATTAAGACCCACATCCTGTCTTTTTCTGGGTTGTTAAAAGGAAAAGTAATGGCCACATATACTCCTTCTCATGCCTTGCTCTTCCCACCATCATGGCTTTGGGCGGAAACCATCAAAGGGGACCGAGAAACCAGGCCTGAACTTTTCCCTCTGACTTGAGGTTACATTTCTCCCTTTTGAGGCTGGGCTCCAGCTTCATTTGGAAACACTAAGTGAGGAGGTGCTGAGCTCCTCAACAGAGGACAGAGGAGGTACCACTTCCTTCGGTGGGGGAATGACTCACCAAGGATGCGTGGTCTAGGGGCTGGGGGAGAGGCCTGAGGCCCCATTTGTCTGATCAGCTACTGTGGCCTCTTCCCCTCTCCGGTTCTGAGACACTGAGGTTCCCTACTGAGGAGGAGAGTGTGGGGGGACAATCCTCTTCTCGACATAATTTTATCTTGAACATGCATGGGCCTGGGTGTGATTTCCTTATCTTCAAAACACCATTGTTAGTGACTGTATAGTCCTCCAATTTGTGGATTTGGTGGACATGCTGTGAATCCCATGGACAGAGGAGTCTACAGTCCATAGGGTCACAAAGAGTCAGACATGACTAAGTGACTTAGCACACACACATGTGATTTATTTATACAGTCCCCTGTTGGACATTTGGATTCAGTTCAGTTCAGTTGCTCAGTGGCGTCCAACTTTTTGTGACCCCATGGACTGCAGCATGCCAGGCTTCCCTGTCCTTCACCAACTCCAGAAACTTGCTCAAACTCACGTCCATTGAGTCAGTGATGCTGCCAACCATCTCATCCTCTGTCGTTTCCTCCTCCTGCCCTCAATCTTTCCCAGCACCAGGTCTTTTCCAGTGAGTCAGTTCTTCACATCAGGTGGCCAAAGTATTGGCGCTTCAGCATCAGTCCTTCCAACGAATATTCAGGACTAATTTCCTTTAGGATGGACTGGTTGGATCTCCTTGCAGTCCAAGGGATTCTCAAGTCTTCTCCAACACCACAGTTCAAAAGCATCAAGTCTTTGGCGCTCAGCTTTCTTTATGGTCCAACTCTCACATCTATACATGACCACCGGAAATACTGTAGCTTTGACTATACAGACCTTTGTCTTCAAAGTTATTTCTCTGCTTTTTAAT
This sequence comes from Bubalus kerabau, assembly GCF_029407905.1. Taxonomy (NCBI): domain Eukaryota; kingdom Metazoa; phylum Chordata; class Mammalia; order Artiodactyla; family Bovidae; genus Bubalus; species Bubalus kerabau. Next base: position 32,723,542 of record NC_073642.1, read on the forward strand.
ATGCTGTCTTAAAAAAAAAAACCAGAGATCATTGCCAACTATTTAGCATTCTGGGTCGATCTTTGTGTATCAAGATTTTGCACTTGACGACCACTTCTTGCAAGTTTCCCACATGAGGAGTCATTCCTGGGTGGGAGGGTGTGGCCAGTTCTCTGGCATTTGGCACTAGCAGCCACTTGGGGACCCCTCATAGTCCTCTGGCTGGGCAGGAAACTTTTCATCTAGGAAAGAGGGATCAGAGTGGCCTGGAAGGGGCTCTGCTGGGAATCAAAGCCCACTCAGGCTTCGTGGATGGACTTGCAGCAGGGCAGGGCCCTGTGGCCTTGAAGGCCGAGGAGGCCAGTGGCTGAGGAGGGGGTTCTCCTGAGCAGGAGGGGATGGTAGAGGCAGGAGGTAGGAGAGGGGGGCCCCTGGCTGGCCTTCCTTTGCTGCCACCTACGGCACTCCCTGTGCCTTCCTGGCCATGGCTATTGAAAAGGATGAGAACAGACTCTTTCTGTGCTGGTTGCAGAGCTCCTTGAGGCATGGTGTTCTGTGTGAAAAGCACAGAGCCAAGCGATGTGTCTTGTATGCAACCCATTATGAAAAGTGGGGGGAAATAAGCATTAGTGTTGGTATAGGCTTGTACTAGGGTTTCCCTGATGGCTCAGACGGTAAAGAATTCGCCTGTAATGGAGGAGACCTGGGTTCGATCCCTGAATCGGGAAGATCCCCTGGAGAAGGGATTGGCTACCCACTCCAGTATTCCTGCCTGGAGAATCCCATGGACAGAGGAGCCTGGCAGGCTACAGTCCAGGGGCTTGCAAAGAGTCAAACAAAACTGAAGTGACTTAGCACACACGCATGGGCTTGTATTAACAATGAGAATCTCTGGAAAGACACACAGAGAGCTAATTAAAGTGATGGCCTTTGGGGGGAAGTGAAAGAAGAAAGATTGATGGGTTTCAGGGCTGGGTGGCATTGAATATTCTATGTACTTTTCTATAGCGTTTGATTGTTGAACCATGTAAATATATTGCCCAATGAAAATTACATTACACAATTAAAAATGAAAAAGAAGATGTTTATTTCCTGTTCTGTGAAAATTCTTTTTTCTCTGAGTCCCAGATACGTCATTCTCAGAGGAGAGGCGGCTGTTGCTGGTTGTTGTTCAGCATCCCTTATGCACCAGGCCCTGTGACACATGTGTCCCCAAATCCACCTTGCAGGGAAGGACTTGCCAATGGCCTCCCATGTCCAGAACGGAGACACAGGGAGGTCAAGTGCCGAGTTCATGGTCATACATCCCAGGCAGAGCAGGGACACCCCTTAGCTCTGTCGGACCCTATTGCATTCTGCCCCTAAATCCAAGGAGACTGGTGAGTTCTTCGTTCAGTTATAATTCCTAAAGGATTAAAGGGTGGCTCCCTATTCAGTAACATTGGTTTCCATGGTTTTGGAAGTAAGGTGATTTCTCTCACCATAATTTTCTGCAAATGATCACAGATTACATATGCCATTAAAAGGAAAATGTTTAAAAAACAAAACTAAGCAATTCCTGTTTTCAAGCTGAGATGGTGTTTTTAGGTGACATTTGTGGTTCAGTAGCATGAACTCTTCCATATACTCTGTGCGCACTTTGTGGTGTGTGTGCCCCCAGGAACCCAAGAACTTGGTTCCTCCACACCCACTCCATAGGATGCGGTCGACCATCTGATGGCAGCCAGTGACTGCAGAGCTTCAAGGTCGCGTTTGCTCCGCTTTTGTGATGCCTGCAGGTATTCCCCTGTAGCGTTTCCTGGCTGCTGTGTCCTGGGTCAAGAACGTAAGCCCACCTTTGATTTTATTCTTGGTGGAAAACAAGATCTGCTTCTCAAGGTCCTCCTTGTTGTCCAGTTCCCAGGAACTCAGGGACTTTGGCTGGCTTCTCCTGGCACCTCCACACAGCCGGGGTTGCTAGCCCCTGGGATGGAGAGGGAGGGCCCTGCTTGGGCCTGGAAAGGTGGGGGAGGACTTGGGAGCTGGTGGGAGGGCAAAGGTGGAAGGCCTGGCATGGGTAAAGGTGTGGAGGGGGAGCGGGTGCAGTGGGTTTGTAAGATGGGTTTTCTGGCCCAGAGGATTGCGTAGGGTGACTGTAGGAAGGGAAGACCCCGGCTGGGCTTTAAAAGCTCTTGACCAGCCTTGAGTGGAGGCAGAGAGCCTTTCTTCCTTTCTTCACCCTCTCCAGTGACCGGTGTTTCCTCTTATGCAAAAAGAGGCTCGGAGGCTACAGGCTGTGGTTAGGATGCCTGCCTGCCTCAGCTAGAGCCTGTCTGACGCTGCAAACGACATGATGGAGGGAACTAGTTGCGGAAATCGAAACTGCCTCACTTCTAGCAAGAGAGAGTGGTACCCGGTGCCCTGGGGGCTGCCCACGCTAGCTAGGGCGTCCTGCTGGACTCGCTCCGGACGGCCCCCCGTCGCAGGCTTAGTCACTGTCTGTGCTCCAGGCTCAGAATGGGGACAGGCCTCTTTGAAGCTTCCCCCCTCACTTGCTGAGGGGGAACTTGGAGAATCCTTTCTCCTTTCTGAACTTCAGTTTCCTCATCTGTAGGATATTAGAGTGATTCTCAACTGAGATAAAGGCTTTGAGGATGGAGACACTAAGCACAGTCCTCAGGGGACCACGTGCTGCTGCTCAGCATTGGGAGCTAGTAGACCAGGAAGAGATCCCAAGGGATCCTGACTTTTAACTGGATAGGCACCTACAGCGTGAGCCTCATATGTAGGTCTTCCTAATCTCAGGATGCCTCCCCAACTCTGTTCACCATTGGATACTAAATTCCACCATTTGACAGTCATTCCTATGGCTTCAGGTAACAAGATGCAATAGCCCCATGAGGCTGGTATTCTTATTCCTGCTTTATAGAGAGAAAACCATGGCTTATAGAGGGGATGTGGGCCTGGGGGTGCCACCCAGATGGACGTTGGGGCTGCTGGGCTAGGCTTGGCTGCTACCTTCCCCGGTCAGGTCAGAGCGCCCTTGACATTAGCAAGAGTGTGTGGTGGTTTGCTGAGACCTGACACTCTGAGCGATGGATAACAGAAGCAGGCCAGTGAGTGACAGACTCTTCCCCTGGTGTTGACAGGCCACCCACTATTGGGCAACAGGAAGTATCTGCTGCTACTCCAGAGACTAGCAGCCAGGGTGGGGATGGGGCAGCCAGATGGGATCAGGGTTCCCAACTGCGGAAATAGAAAAGCAGAAGCTAAGCCATACTGGAGAGAAAAGGAAGGGGTGATGGGCTGAGTCAGGAGGGTGCTTGACCTATTCAGGGGACAAGGAGGCCTATGCTGCTGGGGCAGAGTGATGGAGGTGAAGAGTGGTTGGAGATAAGATCAGAAATGTAACAGGGGTCAGGAACCCCAATGCCCAGTCGCAGCTCCAGGTCAATTACATACAAATTTCAGGGCAGAGGAGCAGTGGTTTTCAAAGTTCTCCATTGGTGTTGAGAGCTGTGGTTTTTCTGCTACATGGCCATTGCTGACAATGACCATATATCTGGCATTTACCATTTACGTGACCTCATTTGACTCACTTGTGAATTAGTAGAGGATAGAGGGGATTTTTTTTAACCTTATACAATTACTTTTTTGTGGCCAATGTCAATATACATAACAGATAATTTACCATTTTAATCACTTTTAAGTGTGCAATTAAGTGGCATCTGTACTCTCATAATGTTCTACCAACCATCACTACTAATCCCAAAACGTTTTCATCATTTCAAACAGAAATTCTATACCCCTTAAATAATAACTCCTTATCTTGCTCCTCTCATCTACTACTCTACTTTCTGTCTCTATGAACTTGCCATGCTAGCGACCACGTGTAAGTAGAACCAGGCAGTATTTGTCCTGTTCCATTTAGCATAGTGTCTTTAAGGGTCATCTATGTTTTAGCATGTATCAGAACTTCATTCCTTTTAATGGCTGAAAAATATTCCATGCTACATGTATACCTCATTTTGTTTATCTATTCATCTGTTATTGGGCACTTGGGTTTTTATCTCATTTCATATATTATGAAAAATGTCGCTATGAATACGGATGTACTAATCACTCATGGCAAATAGATGAGGAAACAGTGGACACAGTGCTGACTTTTATTTTTCTGGGCTCCAAAATCACTGCAGATGGTGATTGCAGCCATGAAATTAAAAGACGCTTACTCCTTGGAAGGAAAGTTATGACCAACCTAGACAACATATTAAAAAGCAGAAACATTACTTTGCCAACAAGGGTCCATCTGGTCAAGGCTATGGTTTTTCCAGTGGTCATGTATGGATGTGAGAGTTGGACTGGGAAGAAAGCTGAGCACCGAAGAATTGATGCTTTTGAACTGTGGTTTTGGAGAAGACTCTTGAGAGTCCCTTGGACTGCAAGGAGATCCAACCAGTCCATCCTAAAGGAGATCAGTCCTAGGTGTTCATTGGAAGGACTGATGCTAAAGCTGAAACTCCAATACTTTGGCTACCTGATGCGAAGAGCTGACTCATCTGAAAAGACCATGATGCTGGAAAAGACTGAGGGATGACAGAGGATAAGATGGTTGGATGGCATCACTGACTCAATGGACATGGGTTTGAGTGGACTCCGGGAGTTGGTGATAGACAGGAACGCCTGGCATGCTGCGGTTCATGGGGTCACAGAGTTGGACATGACTGAGCGACTGAACTGAATACTGGTTTGAATTCCTGCTTTCAGTTCTTTTGGGTATAAAACTAGGAATGGAGTTGCTGGATCATAAGTAATCCTATGTTTAACATGCTGAGTAACTGCTAAGCTATCAATATTTTCCCCAGAAGCTGCTCCATTTACATTCCATCAACAATGCACAAGAGTTCCAATTTCTCCTCATCTTCACCAGGGCTTGTTATTTCCTGTGTCTTTTCCCCAATCATAGGCATCCTAGTAGGCATGAAGTGGTATTTCATTTTTTTGTTTTTTAACTTTGGCTCTTTTTATTTATTTATTTGCCTATCTTTGTGACATGTGTGATCTTAGTTGCCTGACCAGGGATCAAACCTGGGCCTGCTGCAGCGGAAGTGTAGACCCTTAACCATGGGTCAGGTAGAGAGGTCCCTCACTGGTGTTTTGATTCATATTTCCCAGTGACTAGTGATGTTGAGCATATTTTTACACATTTATTGACAGTTTGTTTATCTTCCTTAGAGAAATGTCTATTCAAGTCCTTTGCCTACTTTTGAATTAGGTTATCTTTTTGTTGTTCAGTTTTTAAAGTTCTTTATATAGTCTGGATAGTAATTAAGTATGATTTGCAAATATTTTCTCCTAATTTGTGGATTGTCTTTTCACTCTCTTGATACTGTCTTTTAACAAAAAAAAGTTTTTTGTTTTGATAAAGTCTAATATATTTTTTCTTTTATTGACTGTTCTTTTGGTATCATATGCAAGAAATCATTGTTAAATTCAATGTCTTGAAACTTTCCCCCTATTTTCTGTTTGGAGTTTTACAGTTTTAGCTCTTACATTTAGGTCATTTATCCATTTTAAGTTAGTTTTTGTATATGGTGTTAAGTAAGTGTCCAACTTCATGCCTTTGCATGTGAATATCCATTTCCCCATCACCTGTGGTTGAAAGGATGGTCTTTTCCGCATTGAATGGTCTTATCCTTGTTGAAACTCAGTTGACCGTATATGTGAGAGCTTATCTCTAGCTTTCTATTTCATTCCATTGGTCTATAAGTCTGTCCTTATGACAAAACCACACTATTTTAATTCTGATAGCTTTGTAGTGAGTTTTGAAATTAGAAAGTGTGAGTCTTCCAACTTTGTTCTTTTTTTCAATGTTGTTGGCTATTAAGGTCCTGCGTTAAGGTGTTTTTTTTAAATTTTTAATTAAAAAATACAGTTGATTTACAATGTTGCATTAAAGTATACAAAAAAGTGGTTCAGTTATACATATTTTATATATGTGTATATATATATTCTTTTCAGATTCTTTTCCCTTAAGATTATATAAAATATTGAGTGTCGTTCCCTGTGATATACAGTAGCCCCTGGTTGGTTATCTATTTTATATATAGTAGTATCCCTGGTGGCTAAGATGGTAAAGAATCTACCTACAAAGTGGGAGACCTAGGTTCGGTCCCTAGGTCTGGAAGAGCCCCTGGAGGAGGGCATGGCAACCAACTCCAGTATTCTGCCTAGAGAATCCCATGGACAGAGGAGCCTGGCGGGCTATAGTCCATGGGGCCATGAAGAGTTGGACACAACTGACCCACTAACAGTTTCTCTTTTGCAGCTTCCCTAGTAGCTCAGCTGGTAAAGAATCCTCCTGCAGTGCAGGAGACGCCAGTTCAATTCCTGGGTCAGAAAGATTCCCTGGAGAAGAGATAGGCTACCCACTCCAGAATTCTAGTATAAATCTGTGTCTCTATTCCTGCCCTGTAAATAGGTTCATCAGTATCATTGGGGCTTCCCAGGTGGCCTGGGAAAGCCTCATGGTAAACAGCCCCTCTGACAATGCAGGAGACACAAGAGACACAGGTTTGATCCCTGGGTCAGGAAGATCCCCTAGAGGAGAGCATGGCAACCCACTCCAATATTCTTGCCTGAAGAATCCCATGGACAGAGGAGCCTGGGGGACTATGGTCCATGGGGTTGCAAAGAGTCAGACATGACTGAGTGACTTAGCAGAGCACACTGCTGCTGCTAAGTCACTTCAGTTGTGTCCGACTCTGTGTGACCCCATAGACGGCAGCCCACTAGGCTCCCCCGTCCTTGGGATTCTCCAGGCAAAAAGCTGGAGTGGGTTGCCATTTCCTTCTCCAGTGGATGAAAGTGAAAAGTGAAAGTGAAGTCGCTGAGTCGTGTCCGACTCTTAGCGACCCCATGGACTGCAGCCTACCAGGCTCCTCCATCCATGGGATTTTCCAGGCAGGAGTACAGGAGTGGGGTGCCATCGCCACAGGTATCTGCTAATCCCAAACTCCTAACGTATCCCTCCCTGCTTTTCCCCTTAGGTAACCATAGTTTGTTTTCTGCCTGTGGATCTAGTTCTGTTTTATAAATAAGTTCATTTTTTTTTTTTTTTTTAGATTCCACATTTCAGTGATGTCAATACGATATTTGTCTTTCTCTGTTTGGCTTATTTCATTTAGTATGATAATCTCTAGGTCTATCCATGTTGCTACAAATGGTATGATTTCATTTTTATGGCTGAATAGTATGTCTCTGAATATATGTACCACATCTTCTTCATCCATTCATCTGTTGATGAACATTTAGGTTGCTTCCATGTCTTGGCTATTGTGAACAGTATAGGCATGAACAATGGGATGAAAGAATATTTTTGAATGATGCTTTTCTCTGCATATATACCCAGGAATGGGATTGCAGGATCATATGGTAGCTCTATCTTTAGTTTGTTAAGGACCCTCCGTACTGTTCTGCATAGTAGCTGTACCAGTTTACGTTCCCACCAACAGTGTTGGAGGCTTCCTTTTTCTCTACACTTGAAGTGTTTTTATGGGTGAAGAAACAAGTTTGAACATTTCTGAGGTGGTGCTAGTGGTAAAGAACCTGCCTGCCATTGCAGGAGACACAAGAGACTTGAGAGACTTGAGTTCAATACCTGGCTCAGGAAGATTGCTTGGAGGAGAGCATGGCAACCCAGTCTAGTATACTTGCCTGAAGAATCCCCATGGACAGAAGAGCGCTGGCAGGCTACAGTCCATGGGGTTGCAAAGAGTTGGGCATGACTGAAGTGACTTAGCACGCACACATGAGGTTGCCACCAGTCTATGACAACCCCCTCTAACTCTCCCAAGCCTGGACATACGTGGAGAGACACCATCCTTTGAGAGAATCCCCTTGGGATGGTGGGCTCCTCCTTAGAGTTGCCCTACCTTTGGCCCCTGGGAAGGCCCATGACTTCTGAGCTTCCTTGAGTCCCCACCAGCTTTCATTCTTCAAGCACAATTGTCCCATAGGCTGGGGTCACCTACTTCTTCAGTGGACCATGAGAAAGCCTTGAGGGAACTGATGTCCACCTTGGCCTTGGCCTGCTTAGACCTGAGAGGCCTTTGAAAATCAGGATTTCTGATCCTCAACTTCCCAACTGGCAGCCACTGAAGCAAAAGAAGTCCCCTTCTTTGTCACCTCTTGAATGTTTCCCCTTCATTTGGACCAGCTCTGAGACCACTCTCCCAGGCCTGGGAACCCCAGACTGCAGGTGGTAGGAAGGTCCAGAAGGTCAGCTGGGGTCAGTCCACGCAAACAGGGTGAGGTGGTAGGCAGGGGATCAACAGAGACGTCTGGATCGGTGTCCATGGACCTGTCATGAAAACTTCAATTGTGGGGCATGAAGGTCTGCACAGCATGAGGGTCTGCGCTACTGGAAGGCAGCACAGTAGGCGCTGAGCTGGCGTCTGCACTTGTTCTCACTCTGACCCAGATGAGGATGGAAATTGATGCTGGAGCCGAAGGAACAGTGTGGCTGATTCCAGGGTCAGGGGAAGACCAGCAGCTAAAACTAGGCCTCAGGGCAGGGCAGGAGCTGCCCTGCCATTGGTGGAATTTTATTTTCAGATGCAGACCACCCCTAAGCCTAGAAGGGCTGCAGGTTCAGTGAGAGGAGGAGTTTGCACTCCAGGACCCAGTGGTCTTGGTTTGAGTCCTACCAACATGTTTGGTGCAATGCAGGAGATACAGGAGACAGAGGATCGATCCCTGGGTCAGGAAGGTCCCTTGGAGGAGGAAATGGCAACCCACTCTGGTATTCTTGCCTGGAGAATCTCATGGACAGAGATGCCTGGTGGGCTCCAGTCCATGGGGTCGCAAAGAGTCAAACGTGACTGAGTGACTAAACACACACCAACAACGTGTGGATGCAAGTGATGCTGGGAGGGAACGTTAAGCAGCAACGGTCCCAGAGAAGACAGGCTCGCCTCAGGCAGCCCCAGAGCCCCAGGCCCTAGAGGCGGCATCTTGCTCCACTTAAAGATCTGCTTTCCCTCAGTGCTGCTCTACGCCTGATACCCGCTGGCTGTGCTGGCCAGGCTAAAGCAATTCCCAGTCTCTAACACAGAACCTGAAGACGGTGGCGGCGCCATCTTTGTCTCTCACACTGCCTTTAGCACCGAACGGGCTGCTTGGACTCCATTGCCCTCATGGTTGAGTCCCTCCACCCTCTCAGTTTCTGGCTCCTTGTCTGTATTAAATCTTTCACTGTGGTTAAAAGACAGAGATGTGGTCAAATGAATGTTAATGGCCTAATAAAGGCAAGAGCCCCACATGCAGACCCCCAGCAGGTACAGGAGACCCAGAAAGCCCCTGGGCTTGGAAGGTGTTGCAACCAGAGCCCAAGGGTCAGCTCTGAGGTCCAGAACCTGCCAAGGGCAGCAGAGGAGGCTGAGGGGCCTTCTGCAGGGGCTGCCGGGGGTTTCTTCCTGCCTTTGGGGAGAGGTGTGAGGAGTGGGCCCACCTCTGTCTTGAGGAAGTCTTGAGCCCAGAAGAATCTGCCAGTTCTCACCCGGCAGCAGTTTATACCACCAAGCAAGACACCCTGCCTTGGCCCCGTGAGCGTCGGAGTGCAAGTGTTCATTCCGCTTTACGGATGAAAAACCTGAGGCTGAGAGACAGGAAGCAACCAGTCGAGATAAGCGTCACAGCTAGGACTCAAACCCAGCTCTCCTCTTTTATTTCCTTTCTTGGTTTACTTTCACTTAATATATACTGATCACCATGGCCACCCTTTTCCAGGAGCTCATTAAGTCTCAGGATGACCTTTGTTGGGCTCCTACGTACATTATTTCATTTAGTCCTCAGGGTCCCTGGGAGGAGGGCAGTGTGTTCACAGTCATTTTATAGAGGAGGGAATCTGTGCACGGGAGGTTAAGTAACTTGCCCAAGTTCACATTGTCTGTATGCATGGGCTTGGCCAGGACCAGAACCCGGTGCCTGGACTCTTTCCACACCCCCTGCCTGAACTTCTTCTTGATAAGGGGGTGCACCCATGGGCCATGGCAGGTATATGTGGTGTGGAAGGGGTGATGCTTGGGGAAAGGGACAAGTAGAAACAGAGCCTTGGCTATTGGTGCTGGCCCCCAGTTCCTGACTGGTCACTCACAAGCTGGAGCCCGTGCAGCAAGGAGCCGTGGGGCTGGCTCTGCACAGGGTGTGGTCACTGCCTGTCCTTGCTTATGGGTCAGCGTCTCCTCTGGGGCTTAGCGTTTGGGGTGGCTCAGAAACCTCCATCCACCTTCCCCACCTACCCTCAGCCCTGGCCTGACACCTGCCTCCTGCCCACCTGCAGAGGAGCTGTGTGACCGGGGCCAGCCACTCACCTTCCGTGCGTCCGTGTGTGCTCAGTCACTTCAGTCGTGTCTGACTCTCTGCAACCCCATGGACTGTAGCCCACCAGGTTCCTCTGCCCATGGGGATCCTCCAGGCAAGAATGCAGGAGTGGGTTGGCATGCTCCCTTCTGGGGGATCTTCCGGACCCAGGGATCAAACCCAAGGCTCCTGCACTGTAGGCGGCTGCTGAGCCTCAGTTGTCACCTGTGATGGGGCAATCAGGGTACAGTCCTGACCCTGCAGGCTTCTCTGAGAATTAGAGGCATAGAGGGCACGGGCTTCTACTGGTCCACATGCCACCCGCCCTGCTCCCTTCTCCTGACCTGGGAACTTGGCCCTGGTTCCCGTTACTTCCTGGGAGGGTCCCACCGCTGGCTCTGCCTGACTCGGGGCTCTCCCCGAGCTGGTCTCAGGCCACCTCTTCAGACACCTGCCCTGACCCTTCAGCCCCCTCGCTGCTCACAGCTCTGAGCGTCAGGCTTCCAGTCTCCCAAACCCAAGGGGCTCAATGCCACCTCCAGGCCTCTGCCCAGACTTGTGTTCCCTCCCTGCCCTGTCCCTTGTGCTAACTTCTGCCCATTTTGGTTTCTTAACGCAGGAGGAAGACATGGGGGATTGAGCTGGGCCTTTAAGAATGGAGGGGAAGTGAGCAGTGCTTCACAGGATGGGGGAAGGGGAGCACGTAGAGGAGGCCCTTCCTTCCTGATGTTGGAGGAGGCCTACTTGAAACAACAAAGTCACAAAGTAGGAAGCCAGCACGCCCACACAATTGGTGTTGAAGTCGGGACAAGTTATATAACCTCTCTCATCCTCAAATCCTCCCTGGGTCTGTATTACTGAGATGAGGCCCCAGGTTGGCACAGTAGGTCCCTTTCTGGTACTTGTGCTATTCCCCGGCCTCCAAACTCTGCAATGTGGGATTCCTAGGAGCCCCTGAATATTCACAGGGCTCTAACAGCTCCCCTCTCCCCCTCACCCAAGGCTGCAGGAAACAATCAACCCCAGGTCTCCAGGTTCCCCAAAGCTTGTGGCCCAGCTGGGCCCCAGGTCAAGGGCCTAGACATCTCAGGGACCATGCAATGGGGCTGCTTGGGTGAAGAGGCCTCAGCCCAGGGCTCAGTGGAGATCTAGAGCCCTCTGGAAACTCATTTCTAATCCCAAGCCCCAGATTAGTTCATTTAACCACGTTCAATGTGCTTTGTTCCTTAAGAGTCTACTGCTTTTTTGGCCCTCTCTCTTTGATACCTATCCTGAGCCATCTTAGAAAAGCCATAAGTCACCCCACATTTGCCTGCTTACGGATGGACCCCTCCAGTCTTTAAGTCAGGGGACATCCAGACTCAGAACACCTAGTTGGACACATCATCTGAGGCTTGAATCCTCTCTGCAGAATCCCTAACCTGCTTACCAGATCCTAGCTATGGGGCACTCTCGACCCAGCAAAGCGACTTACCTGTGCTCCATATTTGGGGCCACATGGGCTCTTGGAAAGTCCTTCTTTGTACCAATCTGGAGTTGGCCTCCCTGTCTACTTCCCTGTGAGTCCTGGCTGAGCCTCTGGGGACACCAAACACAGATGATCCCTCTTCTGCTGAAGGCCCCACTGCTGCTAAGTTGCTTCAGTCGTGTCCGATTCTGTGCAACCCCATAGACGGCAGCCCACCAGGCTCCCCCGTCCCTGGGATTCTCCAGGCAAGAACACTGGAGTGGGTTGCCATTTCCTTCTCCAATGCATGAAAGTGAAAAGTGAAAGTGAAGTCACTCAGTCATGTCCGACTCTTAGCGACCCCATGGACTGCAGCCTACCAGGCTCCTCCATCCGTGGGATTTTCCAGGCAAGAGTACTGGAGTGGGGTGCCATTGCCTACTCCTGAAGGCCCTACAAAGGCCTACAAATGATCACATTCCTTACTAGCTCCTCAAGGGCTGAGGCCTGGGACCTTCTCTGTACCCAACCCTCCTCCTGGGATTCTCTGGGTAAACATCCAGCTTGCTCACTGAAGTCTCTGGTTCATCCATCCATCCATCCATCTATCCACCCATTCATCCATCCATCCACCCATTCATCCAAGCCATACCTGAGTATCTGTTCTTTGCCATCTCTCAGTTTAGCAATCAATAATGGTGGAGACGAGACCTACTGTGGGGTACTAGCTGTGGGGCAGTGGAAAAATCCTGGCTGCTATTCATTGACTTATCTTCTCTGAGACTCAGTTTCTTTATCTGTACAATGGGGGTAGTAACATGTTGTATGAAGTAGAGGGGACGGGTCTGTCTGGCTTATTTAAGGTGCTGGGTAACTAGTCATTGAACTGCAAACAAATGGTCTGGTCTTCTACTCGGGGCAGCTCAGGAGCCAGCTGTCATGAAGGCACATCCACGTGAGCGCCTCCCTATGTCCGCAGCCTTTGTCCAGTCTATTTGCTGAGCATTGCTGTATAGACGTGGGCACTGGGACCCAGGAGGCAAACCGCCCCACGCCCTGCCTTCTCCAGAGTTCAGTACTCACTTCCTCAGGTGTTCTGACAATCCCAGTGGTTTTGCGTCTCTGCCCACAGCAGACAAGCAACAGTGGACTGGTAGCTAGTAAGCTAGCCATGGTAGGCGTTGGCCACAGAAGTCCCTTCTGTTAAATTGCGGTGAAATTAGAAGGCAAGGTCACCCGAGTACCGTGCAGCCTATAACCGTATTCAAAATTGCTGTCCTTGGCTTCTGGGGCTTCCTGAGATGAAAGCAGTGAGTCCAGTCTCCCTGCTCTGTCTCTCCTCCCACCAGTAAAAGGTGGTTTAAAAAAAAAGTTAGATTACATATATAAAGAGCCTAGCAACCCAAGAGCATGTCAGTCATTAGAAAGGTTTCTGACAAGAATGGTAAGCATTTTATGAAACAGACTCTGAACTTGGTAAGGCGCAAGCAGGAAGCTTGAATTTTTTCCTTCCGCCTTCCAAAGCGGTAGTGGTAGCTCTCCCTTCCTCACCCCTGGGCGTGTGATAGAGCGTGTCCAGTCCTTTTCAGGTCTAACTCCCTCCAGTTCAACCTCGTATCCAGATCTCACTTTCCTGTTCACTTGAAAGCTCCCCAGTCTCCCCGACTTTGCCTGTGATTGGAAGCCTATGATGCGCGCGGAGCACAGGGTCCGGTCTCTGTCACGCCCACTGCTTACTGCTTCTGGCGTCTCTACAGACGGCGCGGGTGTGGGGTCGGAAGGCCTAAAGGGATGAAGGGTCTTATTTTCCTGGTGCAGTTGCTGCTGGTGCAGCAGGTGACTGATGCCCACAGGTCAGCTCTTCCTCTCCTGGCTACTTTTGCCGGTCCTTTGGGGACCTTGTCCCCTGGCTATCCCACTCTCTTCCCTGCAGCTGCCCACGTCTGATCCCTCCCAGCTGCACCCCATCATCTACTCCATGCAGCTTTTTTCAAGGGCTCCTCCTTGGCTGCCAGGCATTTCTCACCAGCCAAGACTTACAGGCAGCTCTTCCCAGCCACCTTCCCGGCCTCCACTTGGTTCCCAGGAGACGTATGGGTATCAGCCCCCAACCACTCCCTTCCAGGCCTCACATGCCCTCAGACTCCCCTTGGGCAGCTCCAGCCCACCCCTGACTTCAGACATCTCCAGGTAAGATGCAGTTATGGTTGCCATGGTTTCCAAAAGCCAACAGACACACAGCAGCCTCCAGGCTGAAAGGACAGTTGAAGGTCACCTCCTCTCCCCAAACCCATAACACAGTCAGGCGGCCCCAGAAAGGACAAGGGCTTCACCAAGAGTACCCAGCTTCTTCCTGGCAGATCAGACTTGTGACCAAATCCCAGGCCTCTCCCTCTAAGGTGAGAGGCTTAGCTGTCCTCTGAGATACTTTATATTCTGGAATTTCATGTAAGGGAACATTTGAAAAAGCTTCTGCAGCCTTTTAAATGGGCCCTCTGGTGGGGAAGGGTGTATAACTCAGTAGGAGGATAACTCGGTGTTTTCCATCCTTGAGCAGCTGGGTTCCATCCGGTGAGAGCCAGCCAGAAGGGGCTGGTGAGAGCCAGGGGTGGGGGCCAGGGCAAGGCATGGGGAGCTGCTCTTGCTGAACAGCTACTGAGTTCAGGGCTTTGCAGAGAGGTGGGGGATGCGCTAAGATCTGGCCTGGGAGAGCAGGGCTCAAAACCTGGCTGTTTCCCACCGACTTCTGAGCAGGTAGCTAACCTCTCTGGGTTCCGTTTTTGTCATCTATAAAATAGGGGTAATAATCCTCAGCCCCGTTGCCAGCTCAGGGCAACCTCTGACCTTGTGTTTCCTTGTCTCATCTGCGTACATTGTTTTGCTGGCTTCTTAGATCAACTGTAGGTGGAGGGAACCATTAGGCCTCTTGTTACAGGGAGGGAAGTAGAAGCTGAGAGTGCCCAGGACCACAGGGTGGGGTGTGAACCCATAAATGGTCTGCTAAACTCTGTCCAGTCTCTCAGCCCAGGCCTGGGCCCCGTCCCTAAACTGGGCAGCCAGTCTGCCCCCAGGGGGCTGTGCCCACGTAGGGTGGGCTGTCTGGGGCCAGGAGAGGTTGTCCTCCCCAGGCATTTCCTAGATGAGGAAACCTGGTCCTGAGAAGGGAAGTGGCTTGCTTGGGGCTCTGGTCTCTGTGGCCCAGCCAATGCAGCCACCAAGAATGGCATGGGTGTGACAAGGAGGAAGTGGCAATGGGTACAAAGCTCCCTCTGTACTTGCGCAGTGGGGGCATGGCAGGGCTGGGGCTGGCTTGCCAGCCTGCACTGTGGCTCACATCCAAGGCCATCCAGCCATGGGAGCAGGTGGGCCATCCCTGAGCAGAGACCAGAGCCCCGAGCTCGTAGGCTTCTCGCATGCCCCCTTCAGGTGGAGGCAGGAATATGCTTCTGGCCGGAGCAGCCTGAAACACCTTCTCCGGTGGCCCTGATCTGACCAGTATGGGGCAAGGGAGGCCAAGAATGGCCACACAGAGTGGATGGCAAGGCCTGGGGTCCCACATCCGGCTTGGGGGAGGTCTCCCCAGGAAGGGCTGCATCTGCCTGCCACCTGGCACCCCGCCCTGGGGTGGGTCCCCCCAGGTGCCACATGGCGAGGGTGGGGCCTCTGGCTGTTTGCTGGCTGTCTGCTCACATCTGCAGAGCCAGCCGGCCCTTCTCCAGGGTGGCGTTCCTCTGACCCAGCCCGGGCACGGAGCTGGCCTCTAAGAATCCATGGTAACTGAATGACAGACGGAAACACAGCTTTGGTTTGAGGCAGAGGGAGTCTGAGTAATCATCTTCAAAAGTGGTGTTTTTTTTTTTTTTTTTTTTGATGTTTCAAAATGTAACAGAGTTGCTGGACTATGAATGTCTGAACTGGACTGAATGTCTGATGTAGGTATGGGGACAAGCTGCATGTGTGCTCAGTCACTTCAGTCGTGTCCAGCTCTTTGAGACCCTATGGACTGTCAGCCCGCTAGGCTCCTCTGTCCATGGGAGTCTCCAGGCAAGAACACTGGAGCGGGTAGCCATGCTCTCCTCCAGGGGATCTTCCCAACCCAGCGATCGAACCTGCGCCTCTCATGTCTCCTGCTTTGGCAGGTGGCTTCTTTACCACTAGTGCCAGCTGGGAAGCCCGGGGACAAGCTGACCTGCGTTCATAGCCTAGATTCTGATCTTCACCAGCTGAGGGAACTCGGGCAGTCACTTACCCTCTTTCCCTCCTCATCACCGCCCTAACTCCCTGGGTGTGTGGTGTTTCCCAATAAGAAGACAGCCGTGATACTCTTGGTATCGTGTGTGGCTGGTGGACTCAATAAACGGCTATTTCACCAAGGGCAAGGCCAGAGGCAGGTCTCAGGTGACAGAGGCTGCGGGGGGACACAAGGAGGTGGGAGGCCCTGCCTTCTCGCAGCTTCCACACTGTGGAAATGTCCATCTGAGCCTGTAAACAAGGCGTTGAAAGGGAACCCAGAATACCTACAGGCTGTGGCCAGTTAGGTGCCGGAAGGAAAGGCCAGGGTGGGCCGCTGGAGGACGGTGAGCCTGCAGGACTAATTGATGAACTGAATGATTAGCTAGTTCATTTCCTCAGCAGCTTCCTGAGCCCCACTCTGCCCCGCTCTGAGCCCTGAGTCAGAAGCCCCGGAGGAGGCAGCTGAGGTGGGGTGGCGGAGGGGGTGCCGGGAACAGCCCCCAGGGAGTCTGGCACTTCCTTGGAACAACCTACTCACTGGTGACGGTGGCTCACCCGGGCGAAGCCCCACCTGCTCTGAGTCAGGGCTGGGCCAGATTCTAGAGCCTGCAGAACTTTGGGGACTTGAGCTCCAAGGACCCCGCCTGCAAGGCCCCTCTGCCTGCCACCTCCTCCAGAATGGCCAATGTAGGTTTGCTTTTGCTTCTCTTTCCACTCGGGGGTCTCTGTAATGACAGAGGGGTTCCTCTGGGGAGTGGGGGCTGGGAAGAAAGATCAGAGAGTCTGCCGCGGGGCTGGGCTCGGTCAGCCCTCCCTCCCCGAGAGGCATGGCGGGGTCACAACAGGCCCTGCAAGTCCAAGTCCTCGTCCCGCTCTGCCTATGGGACCTCAGGCGCATCTTCCCCTTCTCTAGGGCTCAGTTTCCCCAAGGACTGAGGGGCACTGGACAAGATGCTTCCTAGTTCTGGTGGTCTGTGGTGTCCAGCTCGGAGTGACCCCTCAGGGGGAGAGGGCAGGGGCAGGGAAGGAGCAGAAAGGACCCATCTTCCTCCCTGGCCGCCACTGGCTTTTGTCCTGGGGGTTCGGAGGGGCAGGGGAGAGGCTAGGGCAGGAAGCTGTGGTCTGCTGCCTGGTTAGTAGCAGGTGGCCCACGAAAGCTACAGAAATGGAGCCTGGGGCAGCCACACCAGCCTAGACGCTGGGGCAGAGAGGCCTGTGGGCGTTGGGGGCTGACCATTCTGCCTGGGGCCCTGAGTAGCCAGCCAAGACCCAAGCCTGCTGCTCGTCAGCCTGTGGGCAGCTGAGCCTGGTCTCGGGAACTTCTAGGGCTGCTTATGGAGGAGGCATGCACTTGGGATCCTAACCATCCTGTGGGCTGGCAGATTCTACCGTTCTGAGTTGACTGAAGGTGGGCTGGGCCCGGCACGGGGCCAGCTGGTACAATTTGTGGCCTCTCTGCCTTTCTCTACTGCATCCGATTCTCCTTAGACCTTGAAAAATAACACCTTCTCTTCCCACTGTGTGCTAAGTTGCTTCAGTCGTGTCTGACTCTTGGCAACCCCATGGACTCTAGCCTACCAGGCTCTTCTGTCCCTGGGATCCTCCAGGCAAGAGCACTGGAGTCGGTTGCCATTTCTTCCTCCAGGGGATCTTCCCAACCCAGAGATTGAACCCATGTCTCTTATGTCTCCTGCACTGGCAGGCGGGTTCTTTACCACTAGCGCCGCCTGGGAAGCCCAGAGCCGGGCTCAAATACCTCTTCCTGCAGGAAGCTCTCCTTGATTTAGACTTCTCCCTGCCTCTCCCCTCACACCCACAACACAGCATTTGAGGGGAGGCATGGGGCAGCAATGGCCAGCTCTTGACTCAAGTGTGTGTGGCCCTGGGAAAGACCTGCTGATCACTAAGCTGTGAGACGGGGCTGTGGAGTGTGCATCGAAGCGGGGGCTCCCTTCCCCCATCTCTGCGGCTCATGATGGGGGATGGTCTGTGGAAATGGAAAAGAAAACAGGTAGGTGCTGCCTCTTGGGGCTGGCCCCAGTTGCCTGGCTGAGCACTCTGGTGGGTTGGGGTCCTTCCTCAAGAATGGATGGGGGGAAAAAATGGATGGGAGCCAGGCTGAGAGGCATAGAAGCCCTGCTCTCAGCACTGTGAGAGCCAGATCCTGACCCTCGACGTTCACCCCACCCAGTGGGTGCAGGAGCATGCCCTGAGCCCACAGGGTGAGCCCTGCGTGGCATCCAGCACACAGTGGATTGTCAGGGAACAGCAATTGCTATTCTTTGCAGAGGCTGTAGAGGGTAGGACTGAAGGGTGTGGGCCCGAGCCAGACAGCCTGGGTTCAATGCCAGGCCTGCTGCTTTCAGGCTGGGTCACCCCGGGTACACCTCACCCATCTGTGCCTCAGTTTTCCCACTTGGGCACCTGAGGTAAGAGGGTTCTTGAGAAGGCGACAGGGGTGAACGGTGCCAGGCACCCCCTAAGGCTGTCATCACGGGGGCTTGTGGTGGGGGCCCTTCCCCAGGCCACCTTAGGTTAGAGTGTCCTGACTGTGAGCTCTGATCCCCGCAGGGCTCATCTCCACCTGGTGCCTCCACAGATGGGGGGGACCCTCTGTGTGCCTGTGTGAAGCCACATGCTGACCCCGAGAACTTGTCCTTAGATAGGGGAGATGGAGGCTGATGGTGAAGCCAGGTCCCGGCGGCGGTCAGCAGGGTCCTCGCCAGGCTGCACACAGGCTTCCCCAGTGTGGCCCTCACGTGCCCCTCTGTCCTGTGTCCCAGTGGCAGGCTGCACACAGGGCTCCCCAGCGTGGCCCTCACGCACCCCTCTATCCTGTGTCCCAGTGGCAGGCTGCACACAGGGCTCCCCAGCGTGGCCCTCACGCACCCCTCTATCCTGTGTCCCAGTGGCAGGCTGCACACAGGGCTCCCCAGCGTGGCCCTCATGCACCCCTCTATCCTGTGTCCCAGTGGCAGGCTGCACACAGGCTTCCCCAGCGTGGCCCTCACGTGCTCCTCTGTCCTGTGTCCCAGTGGCAGGCTGCACACAGGCTTCCCCAGCGTGGCCCTCACGTGCCCCTCTATCCTATGTCCCAGTGGCAGGCTGCACACAGGGCTCCCCAACGTGGCCCTCACGTGCCCCTCTGTCCTGTGTACCAGTGGCAGGCTGCACACAGGGCTCCCCAGCGTGGCCCTCACGCACCCCTCTATCCTGTGTCCCAGTGGCAGGCTGCACACAGGCTTCCCCAGCGTGGCCCTCACGTGCCCCTCTGTCCTGTGTCCCAGTGGCAGGCTGCACACAGGCTTCCCCAGCGTGGCCCTCATGCACCCCTCTATCCTGTGTCCCAGTGGCAGGCTGCACACAGGGCTCCCCAGCGTGGCCCTCACATGCCCCTCTGTCCTGTGTCCCAGTGCAGGGACTTCACCGCCCACACGGGCTACGAGGTGTTGCTGCAGCGGCTGCTGGACGGCAGGAAAATGTGCAAGGACGTGGAGGAGCTGCTGAGACAGAGGTGAGCGCCGGGAGGGGAGGGAGGTGGCCGACCCCCCAGGCCAGCCTGGCTGCGGGCAGGCCACCCCTGCTCTAAGAAGTCAGGAGTACGATTCCCCTGTTTTTCCCACCCTGGGCCTTCCCCCAAGTGGGCAAATATATCTAATGTCCCATCAGATGTGCCTGAATTCAGCCAATGTTTATTTAGAAGGGCTGGAGGCTTAACCGTCTCAAGGAGGCGTCTGCAGGGCCAGAGCCTGCACGGGCAGACCCTGCCATGTGACTGCGCCCGTCTGAGGGTGAGCTTTGGCCACCAGCCATGGACAAGACCGGTGCCCGGGGGTTGTCGTTGCAGGGCCCAGGCGGAGGAGCGCTACGGAAAGGAGCTGGTGCAGATTGCCCGCAAGGCAGGTGGCCAGACGGAGATCAAGTAAGGGGCCCCCTTCTGCTTCCCCAGGCACTTTCTGGGCCTTTCGACAGGGTTCAGGGCTTCCTGGGGTGGGCTGGATGGGGAGGGCCAGCTAGGGTCTGAGTGGCTCCCGGGGCAGGGTGGCTGGCGGGCAGCTTTCTTGGGTGCTGGGCACTCTGGGCAAGGTCAGGTTCTTTGTAGGGGCAAAAAGCCCACAGTCTGAGCTCCCAGGAGACTGCCTGGGCAAGGGGCACAGCCCACACTCCCTGAGGGTCTCCATCCAAGTCCTGAGAGCCCTGGCAAGGAGTGACAGGGCCCCACTGGCTGCAGAGCCCCCTGCAGCATTGGCTCAGCTTGGGCTTCCAGGAGGGACGTGTGGCCCAGAGGTGGGGGTGCCAGCTCCTCACCCGTTGGCCGTGTGACCTTGAAGCGGGGGTCGGGGGGAGCTGGTCACTGACACTCAGGGTTTCCGTTTCCTCCTCAGTGAGGAGATGACAGTGCAGCCTTCCTCAGAGGGTGAGGTGTGTCCGGGGCTGCCCGAGCCTGGCTGGGAGGGCAGTTGCTGCTGGGAAGCCCCTGGGCCAGCGCCTCTGCATACAGACTGCGAGAGGGATGCAGGTGCAGAGTTTCAATTTGAGGGCAGCTAAGGAGAACGTTCTCGGAGAAGGCAATGGCACCCCACTCCAGTACTCTTGTCTGGAAAATCCCATGGATGGAGGAGCCTGGTAGGCTGCAGTCCATGGGGTCACTAGGAGTTGGATACGACTGAGTGGCTTCACTATATTTTTTCACCTTCATGCTTTGGAGAAGGAAATGGCAACCCACTCCAGTGTTCTTGCCTGGAGAATCCCAGGGACGGGGGAGCCTGGTGGGCTGCCGTCCATGGGGTCGCACAGAGTCAG
Organism: Bubalus kerabau; assembly: GCF_029407905.1. Classification (NCBI taxonomy): domain Eukaryota; kingdom Metazoa; phylum Chordata; class Mammalia; order Artiodactyla; family Bovidae; genus Bubalus; species Bubalus kerabau. Next base: position 32,744,345 of record NC_073642.1, read on the forward strand.
GCACGACTGAAGCAACTTAGCAGCAGCAGCAGCAAGGAGAACGTTCTAGCAGTGGTGAGGAAGGTGGACTCTCCCTGCTGGGTGAGGACTGAGTCAGGCCGAGGGGTGGAGAGGACTCCAAGTCCTGGAAGGGCTCGACTGAGTCCTCCTCCTCCCCCCCAGGAGCCCAGAGACCCGACCCAGCCTGCGGTTGCCATAACAACCCCTGCCCCTGTTCCCCACGGGGGTCTGGCTCTGCTCAAGGAAAGTGGCCCCAGAGCCTGTCAGCTGCAAAGCCTGGAACCCGGTCCCCTCATTTGAGATGAATAAACAACACTCTCCAGGTCTCCTAAAGACACAGGCAACTCAGGAACCTGGAGCCAGAGAAGACTCAGGGAGGGCTAGAGGAAGGTTGAAGAGCCAGGAGACATGGATGCTCAATGCCCAAGGGTCCTGCCTTGGACCAGAAAGTGTGACCACAGCTCCAGGAGTAAGAATGTAGGAGCTCTAGTCCCCGCTTGGTCTTTATGAGCTGTGTGACTGTGGGCAAGTCACTTAACCTCCCTGAGTTTGGTTCTCATCTGTCCACTCCAGTGGGCTGCTGAGCAGATAAAAATGGCAGGACTGAGGCTGGGTACAGAGGAGGGCATTCCTTACCAGGACACAGTAAGGAAAATGAACGGGGACCTTCTTTGTATTCCCAGGCAGGGGTGGAATCAAGAGAGCATGATCCAGGAGTCCCCACCTGCCTCCTGACCTCCCAGGGCTGCTGGAAAAGGAGAACTTTCCCAGCGAGAGACAAGCCCTCCTGGGGGATATGGAGGGGGTGCTCCAGGCAGGATCACAGTGGGAGGTCAGGCTGGAGGCAGGAAGTGTGAGGCACACTCAGGGGGCTGTGAGTCACAGGGGACTTAAAACAGGGAAAGAGAAACCACCAGTGAAGAGAATAAAGTGGAAATGGAGCCGGGTGGGCAGTGGGAAGGGTGGAGAGGTGCACAGTATCTGGCCCTATCTTTAGAACCATGAAGTGGCCAGGGCGAGGCTCTGGGCGGCCCTGGTTCCTTGTGTGGTTGTAGGACGCCAGGTGGGGCAAGGTCTGCCCTACCCTATATGCTGTGTGACCCTGGAGTGGCCACTCCCCCTCTCTGAGTCCTGGGTCCTCAGCTGTGAACAGTCACACTCATGAGTTCCTCTGGGCAGTCACAATGTCAAGCAGAGAGCCCTAAGCCACAGGCTTAGGGAAACACCGAAGGTCATTACGATCTCATGGGCCCCTCCATGAGTCAGACAAATTGGGGTCACCTGGCTTAGTTTAGCGCTGAGGAGACTGCCTGGCCCGGCTAGACCATTTCCTCTGAGGCCCAGCCCTTCTCTGGCCCAGAGAGCTGGAGGGTGGGGTCCCTGGAGGGAGAGCCTCCCTCTGAGGTGGGAGCAGCAGGGTGGAGCCCCAGACCAGGACGGGGAGCTCAGAGTCAGGGTCCACCTTGCTGCCTACCACTTAGGAGCTGGAGCGTGGGCTGGCAGAGCCAGACCCCAGGGCTCAGCCTCCCCAGCAGCAGGAGAGGCAGGAAAAAACCCCACAGGGGCCTCATTGCCCCACCACACAGGTTCCAGAGCAGGCTGGGAGCAGTGCGTGTGAGAACCAGCCCCATCCTGAGTTCCCCAGTGAGCTAGAGTGGCCAGAGGAGCAGGGCAGAGCGGAGGGCACCTCCTGGGAGAGGACCGTGGGCAAAGGCTGGAGGCTGGAAAGCTCAGGGCACATTTAGAGCCAGAGAAGCAGGAGGCAGGGGTTGTACTATCCCAGCCCACCTGCTGCTTCCCTTAGGGCCCTGCCGCCTTGCAGCTCCCAGCTCAGCTGATGATGCACTGTGGGTGCTTAATAAGTGTTGCTCTGTGAGTTATGTCCTAAGGTTGGTGAGACCATGAAGTCATTGCTTTCTTTAACTATGGGCCAAGCATCCATCATCCATCTAAGTGTGTGCCATGCCCCAAGCTATGTTGGGGGTATGGGGACTCAAAGGTTTTAAAATAAAACAAAGGGCCCCACTGTCCTGAATCTGGGGTCTAGCCCATTGGGGGTGACCTCACTCTCGTCCCCTTTTTTGGTCTTTTGCATCAGAACCTTCTTCCAGGGCCTTCTCATGCCCCACCTCCTCCAGGAAGCTCTCCCAGACACTCTGGCCTTGTCTGCCTGTCAGCTTTTTGGCTTAGACCAGGTCGCCCTGTCCTATACCAACCTGGAGGGGCTGTCTGTGCATAGGGTGAGTGGCAACCATGACAACATGGGTCGCTTCCTTGTTGCCATGGAGACTTATGAGCTTGTGTTGAGGTTGGCACCTGGCAAAGCTGGCTTGGCTATTCCACGTGGGGCTGGAAGCTCATCCTCCAGGGCCCATCCGTCACTCGGGGAAGGGGGGAGCCCCGTGTCTCCTCGTGGCCAAGCCCCCTGTCTTCCATGGGATGCTCATTCTCAGCCCCTGAGAGGACGAGTGGAGGGGGCTGAAGGTGCATAGACTGAACAGGGTGGAGGAGGAGGACCAAAGCCAAGGGCTTCCGTGACCCCAGAAATAGCCCAGCAAGAGCTGAGAGCGGCAAGCCATCCAGACTCCCCGACACCTGCCACCTGAAGACAGAGCATTTCTGTGTCATCTCCTGACCTCAGACTGGCCGGAAGGGCTGAGACTCAGCCACATACATTGAGACGAGATTATTCTGGCCTTTAGGTGACTTTTAGCGCTCACCTCGTTCACACATGAACTCAGCAAGCGTCTGCTGGTCCCCAGCTCAGGGAATCCCCACAAGCTCTTTCAGTGCATTTTAAAGAAGCACTAGGTGGGTGCAGACGGCTTCTCAGTATTGCCTGAACCACACATCCAACCCTGCAGAAAGTTCCCCTCGACTCTCCTTCCAACCGTGGGGCCTTTGCTCTGGCTGATGCCCTCATATCTCCCCTGTGAATTCTGCCTGAAATACCACCTCCCCAAGAAAGCTGTCATCTCCCTCTCTTGCTCACCCTGCCCCGGGTAGGGCGCCGAGTCCCACACAAGCCGTGGAAGCTGCACAGGATAGGGGTTCAGAAAGGGGAATCGAGGCAGGGCTGGGGTCAGTTTCCTGTGCGTCCCTTTGTATTGGGTTGGCCAAAAATTTCTTTTGGATTTTTCCATGTTATGAAATACCCAACTGAATTTTTTGGCCAACCCAATAGTACCTGCGAGCAAGGACAGCCCCCACTTGAATCCTTAAACACTCACGTCCCTGCTTCACCCCCAGTTGTCAAGCCTAAGACACTGCTTTCCTGTCAGAAGGGATTTTTTTTTTTTTCCCATCATCTCTCTTCCTCTGAGCTCAGAGAATGAAGGTATCACTGAAGATACTGCAGGGAGAGAGGGGGCCCGTGTTCTTATCAGGGCTGCTCCTCCTCTAAGGAGGCCAGCTCACTCGGGCCCAGCATGTGGGGCAGTGAGAGGAGCCCCCTCCTGGGAGCTAGGATGCAGGAGCCTCGTGGCTGGCAGGGGGCAGGGGTGAGGATGGCAAAGCAGGGGCCGTGAGATCGTGCGGGTCACACGGTAGTACAGAAGGAGACACTGACGCTGGAAATTCAAACTGTCTGAAGCAGAATTCTGGGCCGAGTGTCCTGAGAGCCAGGTTGAAAAGGGCAATGGGGACTGACAACGAGGCAGAGGCCTGCACGGGGCTTCCGTCCTTGACACGCGGTGGAGACCCAGCAGAGCTGTTGCTGTTCAGCTGCTCAGTCGTGTTCAGCTCTTTGTGAGCCCGTGGACTGCAGCACGCCAGGCTTCCCTGTCCTTCACCATCTCCTGGAGCTTGCTCAAACTCATGTCCACTGCATCAGTGATGCCGTCCAGCCGTCTCATCCTCTGTTGTCCCCTTCTCCTGTTGCCCTCAATCTTTCCCAGCTTTAGGGCCTTTTCTGATGAGTTGTCTCTTCACATGAGGTGGCCAAAGTATTGGAGCTTTGGCATCAGTCCTTCCAATGAATATTCAGGCTTGATTTCCTTGCAGTCCAATGGACTCTCTAGTCTTCTTCAGCACCACAGTTCGAAAGTCTCTGGGAAATGTGGGTGATGATTTCCCTGAGTGGTCTGGAGTTGAAAAAGGCCTTGGGGTTTATCGAGTATTGAGTTTAATTCACTGGACTGTGATCCTGGTGACAACAGGGAGGAGAACCAAGTGTTACCCCTGTTCAATAGGCTCTTATTTCAGTGCAGTGATAGACAAATGTATCAACCTAAGATGACAATAGGAACAAATGCTCAGAAGAGACAAAAGGGAGAGCCAGGCAAAGATGCTGACATAGGGAATTAGCACGTGCAAAGGCCCTGGCGCAAGAGGGAACATGGTATGTAGGAGGAACTGGTAAGTGGCCAAATGACTGTGGGCAGAGAACAAGGATAAGAGATGAGAAGTGAAGTAGGAGGGATGGAGGTGATGGGGCAGGGACTAGGGTGGTGGCAGTGAGAGGTGGATGGATAGATTGGGGAGGTGAATAAAGAAGGTAATGAAGGGGGAGGTGTGCATAACCTGGGAGGTGGTGGTACCTTTGCTGAGAGGGGAGTCCTGGAGGAGGAGCAGGTTTGTAGGGTGAAGAGCCCAGTTTCGGACACTCTGAGGTGTCTGTGGGATGTGAAGATCAAAGGGAGGTGAGAACCAGTAGGTTGCAGGCCCTGGCCTCTGGGAGGGATCTGGGCAGGATGTAGTCATGTTGTGGGTGAGGGATGGGGTGTAGAGAGGTGGCCGTGCTGGGCCTAGAGAGGCTCTAACCGTAAATGGGTCGACTGAGGCAGGAGATGCGTGTGCAAGAAGGAAGTGTAACCGCTGGCAAAGTGTCAGTTTTGTCAGAGTCCTGACTTCTCCACCCCCTACCAAGGCAAGTGGGGTCACCATGCCGTCACCCCTTCCTTCCTCTGGTAAGAAGAGAAAGTTACACCACTTGCCACCTGTGTAGCCACGGTCAGTTTCGTCACCTCTCTGACCTTTGTTTTTCTCATCTGTGAAATGGGGCTAATGATGGTGCCCTCCCTGCCTGGCAGAGTTGTGAGCGTTAAATAATGAGGCCCGCATGGATTGTACATCAGCAGCACCTGGAGGCTTGTTGAAACAGTGTGCTGGGCCCTGTCTCTGAGCTTTGGCTCCCGGAGGACAGCAGTGGAGCCCGAGAAGCTGTGCTTCTGAGGACTGCCAGGTGATGCTGCTGCTGCTGCTCGGCTGGTCGGTTTCCTAAGAGTCCCTGTGGGAGGAGGGAGCCCCTTGTGAAGCCTGCCTTGCAAGGACGGTGAGGAGATGCTGGCGGGTGGAGTCTTCACCACATGCGGTGCTAGTGGTAAAGAACCCGCCTGTTGATGCAGGAGACAAAAGAGAACGTGGGTTTGATCCAGGAAGTGAGTTGCCATCTGATCCAGGAAGATCGCCTGGAGGAGGGCATGGCAATCCAGTCCAGGATTCTTGCCTGGAGAATCCCGTGGACATAGGAGACTGGCAGGCTACAGTCCATAGGGTTGAAGAGTCATACACGATTGAAGCGACATAGCACGCACGCTCACAGGCCACGCAGGCGGGGGTGCGTAGAGCTGTATCGCTGGGTGTCATGTGGTCATATGGCCACCAGGGGGCAGGCACGCTGCTCTGCACAGGGATGCAGCCAGTGACAGGACGCCTCACCTGGCATCTGCCTTCTGGCTCTGGCTCCTCAGGTGGCCTGGTGAGCAAGGAGCGGCAGCGTATTTTTGTCTCCTTGGGTAAGGGGCCATAGTCAGAGGCAGAGAATTTTACCCGTGAGAGTAGACAAGCCAGTCTGCAACCTCCACACACCGTCTCTGTGCACTTGGAGACTTGGTACCCATCAGCCCACAGGGCTGTAGGGGGTGACAGGAAGGGAGCCCAGTCTATGGGGGCTGCTTCAAGGGGACGCCTCCAACCCGAAGGTGAATTCAATGGGCATTTCTGATAAGAGGGGGTGTGTGTGGTAAGCTCTTAGGTGGGGCATTTGGGAGGTACAGCTCAGGTCAGGTTCAGGGGCCTGGGGGACCCCCAGGACTGGTCGGGGTGTGCAGATATGGGCTCAGGGGAGGGTGGCATAATGACAGCAACCCTTGCAAAGCATCTACTTTGCACCAGGTCTTAAGAGACCTTTATACATATAAATTCATTTAATCCTTACAACCATTTTGCTTGTGATATCATTATCCCCATTTAACAGATGGGAAAACTGAGGCATAGAGAGGCTAGACCATTTGTCTAAGGTCATACAGAGAGTGTGTGGCACAGCTTGGAATGAACCCAGGCATCTGGCTCCAGGGTCTGCTTCTAATGCACATGGGAATCGAGGGCAGGAAGCTCTAGCCAGGTTCCTCACCTGGGATTCCAAGTCACCTCCCTCCTCTGCCAGGAGGGGGAGCTCGCCCCTCAGAGAGGCCTCTGCTGGAGAGGCACTTTTCCATCAGTCCTGTTCTGACCAAAGTGCCCCTTACCCATCAGCAACAGACAGGACTGGGTCCTGAGTGAGCTCCGACATCTTAGCTCAGACCTCACCTCTGTTCATCGCTCTGGGTGACAGCCCCCTTGGCAGGACTGCCAGATAAAATATAGACTGTCCCATTAAGCTTCAGATAACAAATATTTTTAAAATGTAAGTATGTTCTAAATTTTACATGGGGCATGTTTATATTCAAAAAGCTTTTGTTGTCTATCTGAAATTTGAACTTAACTGGGTGTCCTGTATGTTTGTTTATGCCACCTTGCAACCCTACCCTCAGGCATCACCCTCCACACTTCCCATGCTTAGCCAGCTCCTTCCCTTTGCTTCCTCCTTGGTGTCCTCCCTGGAGTGGGCAGCCCCTGCATGTCTGCTTCAGACTGATGCCTCCTACTGTGTTTTTTCAATACCCTAAGCTCAGTGCACCCTGATGTAACTCCCGATCGTCTCTCCTGAGCCCTCTCCGAGGTGTCACCACCGTCCACTCAGCCACCAAGCCAGGGACCAGGGAGCCCCTCAGCTTCTCGCTGTACTCATCTGTACATCCCGTTCTTCCTGCCCAAAGGCCCCTACACCTCTCCCCTTCAGCACCTCTGCCCTGCTTGTCACCCTCTTCCCCTATAGCCGCCCTTCATCTCCCTCCAAGACGTCCTCAGGCCCTCTGCCAAGTCTGAACCCCACCCTCTCCTGCTTCTGTTCATCTGGGAGAGGACTATGGGGGAGGGGCTCCAGGGAGAGAGGGAAGGCCTGAAGATGTGCAGAAGCCAAGAGCACTGGGGGATGGGGGCGGGGGGTATTGATTGCTTTGTAATTTCCAAAGAGAGTGCTTTGCATTCCAGAAAGCCCAGCTTGAGTTCTGAGTCAGTGGTCATGGGCTGAGTGAAGGTCCCTTGGGTCTAGGTCAGCATGTATGAGTGACCCAGGGCCCTCCCACCAAAATAAAAGTCCCTGGGCCCAGCCAGGACTGCAGGTCCCCCTTCACTGTCCTACCGACCCTGGTCTTTCTGTTTTGCAGCTCCCTGAGGGCCTCCTTTGACTCTCTGAAGCAGCGTAAGTCCCGCCTGTTCCCCACCCTGGGCTGCAGGGGGACAGGACCGTCTGGGAACAGCAGATCCCCATTGATGGAGATGAGTGGATTCTGGTTGGGAACTGAGGCTGGTGGAGGACTTGGGGGTGACAGAGATGAGCTGTGGGGTTGGGGCTGGGCTGGTCCAGGCAGGGGCGAGTGTGTCACTGGTTGGGGCCCATCAGGTCTGATGCCAGGGACCAGTGTCCTTACTCTGCCCCCAGAAATGGAGAATGTGGGCAGCTCCCACATCCAGCTGGCCCTGGCCCTGCGCGAGGAGCTGCGGAGCCTGGAGGAGTTCCGTGAGCGGCAGAAGGAGCAGAGGAAGAAGGTGAGGCGGGTGCTGGGGATGGCCCCGGTGGGAGACTGCGGTGGTCACTGCAATGGTAGTGGAGGCTGGGCTCTCATGATGGAGGGCGGGGCAGCACCCCAGGCTTGGGGGTGATGGTGATCTGGAGGAGAGAAGAGTGTGGATAGAGGCCGGGCGGTGGAACCAGGGCCTGGTTCTCCAGCCTGAAGGCCCCTCTGGGGCTCTTCCCACTGAGGTGTCTCATGCCAAGAGTGAAGGGCATGGGCCTTTTCAATCATCCCGTTACAGCAGGCTATGGAGGGTACTCGACAACTTGGGAGTATCCAAAGGAAGCAACCTAAGTTAGGGAGTCACCAGAAACTGTGCTTATCTGGGAGAAAGGAAGATCTGGGGGCTCGGTCACTGCAGCCACTCTGCAGGGCTGCCTGAGGCCGAGGTAGACAGCGCTTGCAGGGAATGGGAAGTGCTGAGCTTGCCCTAGCATCCCGGGGTATTCTTCACAGGGGACGGCTGTCCCTCAATGCATGGGAAGGAAGTGAGGTCCCCATTGTGGGAGGTATGTAAACAGAGACTGAAGGCGACTTGTCAGAGAAGCTGCAGAGGTTGGATGAGAGGTGGGGTTGGTACCCTCTGTGTCCCAGTGCCCCCTCCCAAGCCTGAGACTCTCTGAATGGCTGAGTATGTGGCCCTCTGGGAAGGCAGGTGTGGACACAGGATCAGCCTTTTGGGGCCTCAGTGATGAGGGTGGAACTTAGACAGGGTGGGAGAGGTCAGCACACAGAAACACTTCTTGCTTGGAGAGGGAGCATCTTTGTACATTGTCCAAAAAATTGAAAATGGAAACTTCCACACAACTGACCTGTGAAGGGAAAAAAAAAGCAACAGTTCATGGCTGGGGCCAGCCTGGGGCTGGGTGTCCTGGCCAAGCCACTTGCCCTCTCTGTGCCTCAGTCTCCCTCTTGCAGGATGGGACGCTTATGTCCACCTCCCAAGCTTCAGGGACCCAACCGAGAACCAGGCCCTCTCAGTCTTCACAGGCAGGGTGCCGGCTCTGACGAGTGGCTCTGACCACAGAAATCTCACGTGACTGTACCCCCTGTCTGCCCAACCGGGGCCTGAGGCTTTTGGGATTCTAAATTTGGGTTCCTGAGCAGACAATGGGCCCTCAAAGCCCACCCCACAAGTCAGCCCAGCCTTGAGATGCTGGAGCAGGTGACCTCTCTGAGCCTGGGACTTGCCTGCAGAGTGTCTGTGAGGCCCTGGGATGGCTATTTCAAGCTTTCCTGTGGTGGGTGAGGCTGTGATGTCTGCAAAAGCTATTTTGGACAGAATGACACCTTCTACAGTGTGGCTGGGGTCCCCACAAGTGTGACTGCTATGCATGGTTACAGAGGCTTGTGAGCGAAGGACAGTGTGGGTGTGTGCACATGTGTGTGTGTAGGCTGGGTATTCTCTGGCTCGAGACCAAGTCCTGGCTGGGGGCTGAGGTGGTCTGCAGGGAGAGGATACCCGGAGTGCATCCATGCCCCGCACTCCTCTAGCTTTCTGTTGGGAGCAGCTGTTGTGAGCGAGCAGGCTGATGGAGGGGGAGGGCAGCTCATCACTGCCCCATCAGAGCCAGGAGGGGAGGCTGGGCCTCCTCCCAGGGACACCCCGTCCTCTTGGCCTAGGGGAGCGTCCTGAGGCTACAGCCCCATGCTCAGAGCCTCATGTCCCCTGCAGTACGAGGCTGTCATGGACCGTGTCCAGAAGAGCAAGCTGTCGCTCCACAAGAAGGCCATGGAGGTGAGCCTGGAGGGGTGGCTGGGTTTGGGGTGCGGATCCCAGGAGCCCTGGGACAGAGCTGGGCTCAGGCTTCCATCCAGCAACAGGCACAGTGGCCTGTCAGGTTCCTGGAGCTGCACTGGCTGCCAGGGTGCCGTGCAGATCAGCCCGGGGGGCTCTGCCCTCGACCCTTGTTGGGGGGGAGGTGCTCCTTACTGATGGGTAAGCAACCAGTCTCAGACAGCAGTCTACAGGGTCACACATGCTGTCAGCTGGGGATTCCGCGGGTGGAGGGAGAAGGGACTCCTGAGCTGTCTGAAAGGACCGCGTACACGGGGCCTGGCATCGTGATGACACGGCATTTCCTGAGCCCTGCAGGTGGTCTGATGTGACCACACCTCTGAAGAGGCGGGGGCATGGACCAGGCTACACTGTCCCCAGTGGGGAGGGGGGCCTGGGAACAAGACTCCCTTCTCCATCTCCAATCCAGACCCCAAGATCTCTGTCCCTGGTGTGGAGGCCCCCTTTCCATCTACAGCCCCTGACAGGGAGAAGGGAGGTCGGGCTCAGGAGCCTCACCTTGGGGCCCCCAAGTCACGCCCCTCTACACCCCCCAGTCCAAGAAGACGTATGAGCAGAAGTGCCGGGATGCGGATGACGCTGAACAGGCCTTTGAGCGCATTAGCACCAACGGTCAACAGAAGCAGGTGGAGAAGGTGCGTGCAGTCACTGAGGCTGGGTGATCTCACGGGGCTGGGGCAGGGCGGGAAGGGGAGCTGCAGACTCCCCCAGGCAAGGTTTCCTAGAATCTCAGGGTCTAGATAGACAGTCAGTTTGATCCCCTTTGCTATCTCCAGGCTGCACCCAACAACCCATTCCTCAGAGCAGGCCCACTGCAGTCCAGGCCCAGAGCCCACAGGGCAGACGCTAACCCTCACCCAACCCTTTAGAGAAAGGCTCAGTAGGCCCATGTCCCAGAGAGGAAACAGGCCCAGAGATGGTGAGTGACTTGTCCAAGGTCTCAGAGCCAGGCAGGAACAGAGAAAGGACCCCAAACCCAGGCCGTCCAGAACCCAAGCTCTTGACTACTCTGGCCTCTTGGCCAGGGTGGGAATATCAAAGCCCCCAGGACCCAAGAACACATTTGTCCCATTGCACAGACAGGAAAGCTGAGGCCCAGAGAGGGCAGAGGCCTGCAGGTGAGTTGGTGGCAGCAAGTCAGGGACAGAGCCCAAGCCCCACCCAGCAGGTCTGGCAGTGGCTGTCGAGCCCCAGGTCTGCGTTTCTTGCTCTAGGTCTCCAGGCCTAGTTTTCACATGTGTCTGCATGACCAGGTTTCTGTTTTATTCCTGTTTTATTGGAAACAGCCTGTGGTCCTTTGTGGGGTGAGGCTGGAGTTAATGATGGAGCTCACCCTCAACTGGTTCTGCAGTGTCCCCCTCAGGGCTAGTGTCTGCTCTCCCTGCCCTGTGAGAGGTGGCCAGGGAGGCTGAGACAGAGGCCCTTCAGGGAGGCCCAAGGAGGCCAGGAGCCCGAGGTCTGGGCTGGGAGGCGCCCGGAGCCGGGCCTCAGCGCCCTTTCCCTCTGTTTCCTCAGAGCCAGAACAAAGCCAAGCAGTGCAAGGATTCAGCCATGGAGGCAGGTACGCGGCTAGCCCGCCTCCTCAGCTTGGGGGTGGGCAGCCTGGACATCTTCCCCCGGCAGCACACTGCCTTCACCCTTGGGACACAGTCTCACACTCCTCACTCTTGCTTCCTTATGCAAGCAAAATGAAAAATGCGTTTTCTCGCATTTGCCACTGTTCTTGGTGCTTTGCATGTTTTTACTAATGCTCAGAACAATCCTATGAGGCCTTCACTGTTACTATCCCCTTTTCTTAACAGGTAAGGAAACTGTGGCACAGAGAGGTTATTTAACTTGCCCAGGGTCACACAGGCAGTAAGTGGTGGTAACTGTATTTGAATGCAAGCCGTCTGGCTCCAGGGCTCAGGACCTTCACAGCCACTGATCAAGGGAGACAGGCCTACTCGTTGCACATACACCTCTCTCTCTCTCATATACACTGAGACACATCACAGCCTTCTCTGGGCATCTGTCTCCTCTGTCTTCCTCCCGATGCCAGAAGATCCCAACACCCCTCACCTCTGCTGACACAGCTCTGCCTTCTGCCATACCGCCTGTCCCAACACCCAGGCGCTCCCTTGGCTGGGGGGGCACAGAGCTCACGGTCCAAGCCCGCTGGCTTCCCAGCCCACCAGCTCCCAAAGCTCCCCCTCACCCTCCTCCAGGGCCACCCGCTCTGAGCCTCAGCTTCTAGAAGGTGGGATGGTGAGAGGCCGACTCTGACCTTAGGCTCTGCCCCAGCCCGAGGCAGCTGGAACACAGTGGGCGCTGAGCACCTCTCCAGGGGCGGTACCAGGGTGAGGGGCCCTGATGAGCGCTCACCTGCAGCTCCAGCAGCCAGGGCAGGTCTCTCCAGGGAGGAGGAGGGCGCTGAGGGAGCACCGGGGTGGGCTGGCCTCCCTGAGGACCCCCTGCGCTTCCAGAGCGGACATACAGGCAGAACATCGAGCAGCTGGAGAGGGTGCGGAGTGAGTGGGAGCAGGAGCACCGGGCCACCTGCGAGGTGAGTGGCCCCTCGGCGTGGAGCTGATGCCTGTACCTGCTTCAGCCGCTTCGTGGGGAAAGAGGGGGCCGCACTGGGGAAAGCCAGCCTTCCTTCACTCATTCACTCATCCACTCACTCCAAGGCCCTCCCCAGGGAGCTCCCTGCCTGGCTTTGTGCTTGGAGTCCCTTTCTGCAGGCAGGCATCCTTCGCCCCTTTTGGCTGAAGCTGCAACTGAAGCTTGAACAGAACCCATAGCTTCCCTGGGCTCTGCTGATGAACAGGGCCTGGGAGACAGGATTCAGGGTCCAGTGCTCCTCTTAAGACACACCCCAGGGGTGTGGTAGGGTCTGGGGAAGGGCAGGGGGCAGAGTCCCACAAGCAGCTCAACTTCCCAGAAGCCTCAAGGGCTGGCAGAGAGGTGGGGGTGGGGACCCCCAGCCTTTAGGCTTCCTTTAGGCTTGGCTTCAGCCCACCGGGTCTGGCTGGTCAACTCCAGCAGAGCTGTGGGTCGGGCCCGGCCTGGCCCAGCCCTACAGTGACCCCCATCTCTCCTCAGGCCTTCCAGTTGCAGGAGTTTGACCGGCTGACCATCCTCCGCAACTCCCTGTGGGTGCACTGCAACCAGCTCTCCATGCAGTGCGTCAAGGACGATGAGGTGGGGGCTGAGGGCAGGGAGTGGGTGGTGGGGGGAGCCTTGAGGGGAGGGTGGCCTCCGAGCGACAGTGAAGCCAGGTCCACCTAAGCCTATGAGCAGACCTAGTCCTCTGCGGCCTGAGCCCTGGCTTCAGGGTCTCCGAGCCCAGCACTGAGCCTCTGCCCCAGGCCCCAACGACAGGGAGCTCAGTGCTGTGCAGGCCACAGCCTCTTGGCCTGGGAGATGTGCTTTGTGGTTACCCTGGCGTCTGCCCTCTCTGCTCGCCCCTGCTCCAAGGCCTCAAGTCTTCTATCAGAGCCCCGGAGCTCTATTCCCTCTGCTGGGAAGGGGAGGGGAAGGGAGGTGGACACAGCCCCTCAGAGGTTTGCAGAGAGGCTGGGGGACCCTGGGGTTTCCCTGCTCCAGGCCTGGTGCTTGCAGGAGCCGAGGTTCAGTCCCTCTTCTGTCCCCAGATATCTCCAGGGTGTCCCGGCTCCAACCCCTTACTGAGCTCTATGTGCCGGGTGGGCCCCCCTCAGCAGAAAGGGGTGGCCACCTCCCTGCTAGGGGCCTTGGTCTCTGCTGATGCAGCCCTCGCTCTCTCTCAGCCCTGACTTCTGATCCCACCAGTTACTTGCCTAATCCCTTCTTCCCATGGGTGTGGAGTTTTGGGGGCTTTCCCCCCAAATGACTTGAGCCCACCTGGTGGCCTTGTTGTAGCAGAGGAGGATGAGTTCTGAATCCTCTCATGCCAGATCCAAATCCCAGTGCACTAACTTCACTTTCTGCTTTGTGACCCTGGGCAAGTCACTCTCTCGAGCTTCCTCATCTATAAATGAGGAAGCCCTGTCTCCCACAGAGGATGGAGAGGAATGCAAAGGATGCAAAGGAATGTGCACACACGAGGTGTTCAGGAAACAGAAGCTGCCAGCCAGGGCTCTAGCCCTTCAGGCAGGCCTGGGGCAGTTACACGTCAAGGCCCCTGGTCAGGGTTCAGACCCAAAGAGGGAGGCAGGGTTGACAATGTGGGCCAGGTGAAGCCTGGCCCCCCAGACTCTGCTCGTCCCCACCCCCAGCTCTACGAAGAGGTGCGGGTGACGCTGGAAAGCTGCAGCGTGGACGCCGACATTGACAGCTTCATCCAGGCCAAGAGCACGGGCACTGAGCCCCCAGGTGAGGCCTGCTTGCGGGCAACATGGCCACTGGGTCCAGGTCCACCTTCCCTGGAAGGCCTGGCCTGGGTTCTCTGAGCCTCAACTGCCAGGACAGAAGCAGGGTGGCTCACCCTTCTGGGTGCCAGGCCCAGGGGAAGGTCAGGGACAGAGCAGGCCCCTGGCTGGGTCCTTAGCGTGCTGCCTCCTCGAGAGAGAGGACAGGCGGGGCCTAGGACACTGTAACACTCAAGGGGAGATGGGGTAGGGAGAGGCAGGAGCCGCCTCAGAGCCCCCACTCCACTCACGGTTTGGCACCACTGAATCTTGAGTCTAGAATGTTCGTTCTTGGTGGGGAAGTGAAAGGGGGCCCCCTTCTCAAGCACCAGGGCAGGCCAGGGCCAGGATGGGAAGGTGGGGCCCCGATCTGGGTCTCTGGAGGGGGAGAGGATGGGCTGTCAAAGGGCACAGGTCCCGCCTGCCCTGCCCTCGTCACCCTGGGCCTCTCGCACTTGTCACCTGCAGCGCCGGTGCCTTACCAGAACTACTACGATCGGGAGGTGGCCCCGTTGTCCAGCAGCCCTGGTGTCCAGCCGTCCTGTGGTATGATAAAGAGGTGAGCGCCTGCTGGACACCAGCCAGCTGGGACATACAGAGCGGGGCCAGGGGGAGGCAGGCTGCCAGGAAGGGGGCCAGCCCCTCCTCCTGCAACTGGCTCTTCCCCACGTATTTATTGGGCACCCATTGTGTGCCTGGGGTGTAGTGTCTAGGTGCAGGGCACTCTTGGGGGACCAGACAGACTCAATCTAGCCTCAGGACACCCTCAGCCCAAGGGGAGCCAGGTATGAAACAGTCGTACCCCACTTATTCACTAGCAACTGTGCCGGGAGACTCCAGCCGGGCTCACCCCTTGAGCTCTGCTGCCGGCCTGGTCGGAGCCTCGGTCTGTCAGGCCCCTCACCGGCTGCACAGGATCAGGGCAGAGGAGCGGGCCCTGCAGCCCGCGCTCTTGGAGGACTCTCCAGCTTTTCCCAAGCCCCCTTCCCTGGCCTGGCTGTGGTGGGTGCCAGGGTCCTGTGTCAGGCCCCAGTGTGTCACTTGCACAGCTCACACACCTCCTCTAGGCCCAGGGCCTATGAGTGTTGGGGGCAGACTCAGACCCTAGGACCCTCCTGGTTCAGGCCTTGGGTGATGACAGCCCACTGGGAGGGCTCTCTACTCGGGGTGCACCCACCCCAACTCCCTCAGCCAGGTCCCCGAGTGCCCCACCTGTGGGCATCTAAAGCAGCATCGTGGGCTTCACATGGCACCTGTGCCCCATCCCCAGGCCTCCATGACCTCCTCTCTCCCTCCAACCTAGTGCAGAGGCCTTGCCTTTGAAAGGTGGGCGTGGGTGGGGGTGGAGGCGACGGAGCTCCTGGCCCTCCGAGGATGGCTTATTTCTGCAGCCTGTGGGCCCCACGGCATGCTCCTCCGGGAACCCTGAGTCAGCAAGGACCCTAGGAGGCGGGCATTCCCACCCTCACTGTCACACCAAAACCAGAGAGGACTCGGACCTCTCTGCACCCCCAGTGAGGGCCCAGATGCCTGCACATGTGGTCACTTAGACAACAGGCCTGAAGAGCCACCTGGGGCAGGGCCAAGAAAGGACAGAGAGGAGGGGTCTGATGAGGACGAGAGAAAAGAGGGAAAGCGGTCCCGCAGGGGAGGCCTGGCTGCTGGAGAGGACAGGCAGGGACCCTTGTGTGGGGCAGCTGAAGCCAGGCAGGGCTGGGGAGGGGCAGGGGAAGTGAGTGGAGGGAAGAATGGAGTCGAGAGCGTAGACAACCCTGGGAAGGCAGGCAGTGCGGCGGGGCACCCACGCCTTCGGCGAGCTCAGTTCCTCCAGCCCCAGCCTGCTGGGCTAACCCTCCCTGGCAGGGCAAGTCTGCATCAGACCTTCCCACGCCTGCCAAGTCTACGCTCACCTGTCCATGTGCTCTGTCCTGGACCCTCAGCTCCGCAAATGCTGCCCAGGAAAGGTCTCTGGGTCCCACCTCACACTACAGGGCAGCTTCCTACAGGCCCTGCCCCTGGCTGAGCCCTCAAGACCCCTGTGTCTGGCCTTGTCCCTATTTCAGTCTTGTCTCCTATACACCCCAAACTGGTCCATTCCACTCCCCAGACTCCTCTGCCTGTATGACCTGCCCCTCTGCACTCCTCTCCCAGTCACTGGCCATGCCTGGCACCCGGTCTCTGTTTGGTGAAGCTGAGTCTTTGTAGACTTAGCTTGAACCTACCAGGCCAGGAAGGTAGGTTCTACTCATCTAAGCTCTCAGCACCTCTGCTTCAGGGCACCCACATGGGCCTCCGTACTAGGTGCCCCAGTGTCTGCCTCTTGCACTTTTTTTTTTTCCTTTTATTCAACATACTTGCATGACTCTAGCTCAGTCCAGGTCTGAACCAAGTACAGAGGAAGGGGTGAATCAGCTCAACACTTCCTCCTGGACGACCACTTTGTGTGGTTGGGGAGCGGTGGGGCTGGCCCGGCTGGTGAAGGTCCCAGCGGGGCATGAGTGGGCTGAGCTCTAGGGGACAGCTCCTTTGCCTGTGGGGGAGGCTGGAGAGGGGTCTAGCCCAGGCCCTGGAGCACGCCAATTTGGCCCTGCGGGGAACAGGTACTGGGAAGACATCTACAGGGTAAGGGACTGGGAGAGTGCTGCTGGGGAAGAGCCACTGGGACCACCCTTTGGAGAGCCCTCATGCCCAGGGGCACCCCATAAGTCACATCTGTGCCTGGAAGCTAGGGCCAACCTTGCAGGCTCCCTGCCTCATCTACTTCCCCCGCCCTGACTCACCTGTCCTTCCTGCCCCCAGGTTTTCTGGGCTGCTGCATGGAAGTCCCAAGACCACACTGTCAGCAGCTTCTGCGGGTAACTGGGGGTGACAACTGTCACCCTGGCTGGGGGGAGGAAGAGGAGAGGATGCCTACTTGGCACAGATGGGCCCTCCAACAGCTGGGAGGTTGGGGGATGGGCAGAAGCTGAGCAAGTCTGGGGACACTGTGAGTCAGGGGGCCCTCCGGGGGCTACTGATTTTTGCAAGGGGCAGGTGCCAGACCTCACTTGGTACTCAGCCTCCACAGAGACCCTGACTCCTACCCCTGAACGGAATGAGGGTGTCTACGCTGCCATCGCCGTGCAGGAGGCGCCAGGGCCCCCCACCATGCCAGGCCAGGACTATAGGGCGCTCTATGACTACACAGCCCAGGTGAGGCCCTCTGCCCTCCCCTCCTTCTTGCGTGGACACCAGCATGCCCAAGGGTGTGCTCACATGTGGGCACATGCACTCTGAGGGTGCTGGGGTGGGTGTCCTCAGAATAGCACCTGGCATTCAGGAGGGGCCTGGTGCACACCTGCTGAATGAAAGCTCATGAACGGCACCAGGCCCTGGGTCACATGGTGTCCAGGCAGGTGTGGGCACTGCTTGGGCTATGCATATGTGCAGCTGGCTAGTGGAGCTGGAGCTACCTGAAGAAGTGGTCTGAGGGGCAGGCTCTGCATCCGTGGGTAAAGGCCTTGTTCCCCATGACCATGGGTGCCCAGAACAAGTCATGGTCGGAACTAGGTCCTCAGCTGCGCATGGTTGATTTTCTGAAGCCCACAAGAGGAGGACGAGTAAAGGAGCCACAGGGCAGCTGTGCCCAGATCCCCAGAGACTCTTAATTTGTCCTTGCTTTAAGGCGAGGGGTACAGAGCTGGACCCCAGATCCACTGGGACTGAAGCATCTCCTTGGGGCTTGGCTGGCTACACTGACTCCCAAAGCCTGTGCCCTGGGGAGGGGGCACAGCCCAGGAGAATGATGGTGTGCTTGCAAGACAAGGGCTGGCTGTCCTGGGGAATAGCAAACACCCCTGCTCCTGACTTGCTAGCTTGCTGTGTCTCAGGCAGGGAGCGGGAGAAGGGGGCAGCTTGGAGGAAAAGCCAGGGAAGCAGCCCCAGGTTGTGACAAACCGAGGGGACAAGAGGCTGGTCTCCCAGGGCTGCCCTAGCCCAGAGTGGCCTTCTCTTGCAGCCCCAGGAGGCCCGCACGTCTCAGCTGACAGCCCAGCTGCGAGACACTTACTGCCTGGGGTGGGGGGTCACCTGACCAGAGGCCCTCCCAGCAGGCCCCTTCAGCCAGATGTGTTTTCATTCTCTTGCCCAGAACTCTGACGAGCTGAACATCTCTGCGGGGGACATCCTGGAGGTCATCCTGGAAGGGGAGGACGGCTGGTGGACGGTACAACGGAACGGGCAGCGTGGCTTTGTCCCTGGCTCCTACCTGGAGAAGATTTAAGGAAGAGACAGTAGCCCCTCCCTGGACCTGTCCTGCCAGTGGGGCCAGCCACCCCCTGGCCTTGCGGGGGGCCTCAGACAGAGCCTGCCCTCAGGGAAGGAGTCAGCTGCTCCCCAGCAGTCTTTCCCACAGGGAATAAAGGAGCACTCTTCTTCCTCCTGGCATCTGTGTCCAAGTGCTGCATTGGGAGGAGGTAAAGGAGGGGAGGAGTCCAGGGAAGCAGAGCTTCCCACCTGCAGTGTCATCACTGAGGCCCCAGTGGGGTCTGTGCCGGGTCTGCTGGGGATGGGGAGGCACCCTAGCGTGGGGTCCCTGTCAGGGAGACACACTCACAGCCGCCAAGGGGAGAAGGCCACAGGGTCAGGGAGGATGGGGGAGGGGTCAGGGAGGAGGGAGTAGGGGTCAGGGAGGATGGGGAAAGGGTCAGGGAGGGATCAGGGAGAAGCCCATGAGAGCCAGGATGGGGGAGAACAGGCTTCCGAGGGGCAGAGGGACTAGAGCAGGGCGGCAGCAGACAGGACACAAGGAAGGGAAGAGCATTGGGACAGGGCGGTGTGTGAGCACAGGGAGTAGGGAACACCTGGAACATTCTGGGGATGAGCAAGCTTAGCTCCAGGCAAGAAACAGGTGACAGTCTGCCGAGACAGAGGAGCCGTGGTGCAGAGTCTGGTAGGGGCCTGCAGGCCTCTGGGTCAGGGTGCGAGTGGCACCGTCTCCTGACCCAGCTGCCTGCCACTCCTCAAACACGGCAGATCCACCAGGCAGGGGCCCCAGGTCTACACAGGCCCACCCTGCGCACAGAGGTGGCCAAGCTCCTCTTCTGTGCTTGATGCTCTCAGGCCATTCTTTTTGGCCCCAGAAACATAACTTCCACAGCTGCCCCAGGCCTGCCAAAGCCCTGCTCCAGCCACTCCGCACCTAAGGCCCTAGGAGTAAATGTGGAAGAAAGCCAGTGCGAACCGGCAGCCAAAAGCGTTGTCCAGGTCAGCCAGATATGAGACCGGTCAGAAGTAGTTCAATCAAGCAAGGTATCTTAATGACTTCTGTGTGAATGACACTGTATTTAAAACTGAGATGGGGCGGGGGGGATGCTGTCAAAGAGCTCGCTCACCCCAGAAGCTGCAGCTACTACCAGCCCTCTGATACAAGGCAGACAGTAAGTAGGGTAAGAGTGGGACCAGGAGGCCATGTGCAGGCTGGCCAACACAAAGATGATGGTGGCTTGTCTGGCAAGTGGCAACTGAGCTGGAGAGCAATTCTGGAAGGATGAGGGAAACACATCA
The DNA here is from genome assembly GCF_029407905.1 of Bubalus kerabau. Classification (NCBI taxonomy): domain Eukaryota; kingdom Metazoa; phylum Chordata; class Mammalia; order Artiodactyla; family Bovidae; genus Bubalus; species Bubalus kerabau. Next base: position 32,763,952 of record NC_073642.1, read on the forward strand.
ACAGCACTTGGAAACTTATAGGATGTGAGGCAGGAATGGGAAGAGTGGAAAGAAAGGAGATGAGAAGATTTCCCTCCTCAGGTGCAGTAGAAGGTGGAGGCGGGGTGGCAGCAGGGACACAGTCTGAGCAAAGGCCCAGGAGAGGCAGGAGAGCCCAGCAGACTGGCCACTGGCATCAGGCCATGCAGGAGCAGCCAAGAGGAAAGAAAAGAAGAGAAAGCCCTAGGTTTCAGTGCTTTACTTATTCCTTGAAAATACCTTGTCATCTTGACTGAGCATTCCATTCAACTGCAAAGATCTTTTTTAAAAACCACTGGCCTAGATATTTATCATCAGCTCTGACAGGTGCCGCAGTGTCTACACCGCTGAAGGGTGATGGGTAACGAGTGTCGGATAACAGGGCCCGCCCTCCAGTCATTTTGGCAGCCACGGAACAGAACTGAGAGCAACTCTTGGGTCACAATTTATAGCAGGGAGAAAGAAACCCACAAATGAATTGAGGTCAGATTCATTGCCTCTGCAGCATTCTCTGTTCTCTGTGCAGCAGGTCACAACCTCAGCTGGACGGTCAGCCTTCCCAGCAGAGGAGATGGTGATCGATAAAGAGGGAGTTGGCATGTGGGTAATGGAGTGTATAAATAACTGCACCCCTCTTCTTGACAGAGGTCTACTCACAGGAAAAATGGAGCAGAACAGATAGCAAAAGCATGGCCTCTAAGTCAGAGCATCAGGGTCTGAAATTGAGGCTCATGCTTCCTTGTGTGGTCTTAGGCAAGGTACAATTTCTCTGGGCGATGGCACCCCACTCCAATACTCTTGCCTGGAAAAATCCCATGGATGGAGGAGCCTGGTGGGCTGCAGTCCATGGGGTCGCTAGGAGTTGGACATGACTGAGCGACTTCACTTTCACTTTTCACTTTCATGCATTGGAGAAGGAAATGGCAACCCACTCCAGTGTTCTTGCCTGGAGAATCCCAGGGACGGGGGAGCCTGGTGGGCTGCTGTCTATGGGGTCGCACAGGGTCGGACACGACTGAAGCGACTTAGCAGCAGCAGCAGTACCATTATCGGCAAGATGGGTGCAATGAGCTCCTGTATAAATTGCTATCCTTGGAAATTTCAAAATTAGACATTATAAGTGCTAATGAAAAGCATGAGATGATCATTTTTAATAAAAAGGACCACCACCTCTAAACCTTGGCTGTAATCAATAGTAACTTTGGGCTTGGCGTAGCAACCTCATCTTAATATGCCCTTGGGGAAGCTGTAGTTATGTCAGAAAGTCCTTCCTGAAAGTGACAAGGAGTAAAGGAGAAGTAGGAGTTCAGGAGAAGCGATGGGCTACTTGGCCGAACTGGACACAAGCACCATTGGGGTCTAACACTTAGTCCCAACCACCCTCCCACAGCTATTCCCAGGCTGGGCAACCTCAGCACAGGGGTATCTGTTAGGCTCCGTCTGGCTGAACCACAATCTTGGCCTATTTCCCCTCCTGGCATGGGAAGCAGCAGCCCAAGCCCTGCACAAGGTCACCGCCAGCACGTGGGCACCCCATCCTCAGCACCAAGCCCACAGGGATGTGGCTCTCAAACTGTGCTCAATGAAGCCCTATCAGGGGCCAAAGGGAGGGGAAGGCGAGCCCCACACAATTTCAAACTCTACTTGTAGCGTCTACCTATTGGACCAGTGGTGGTTCTCATCCTTGGCTGCTCAGTAGAATCACCTATCAAGTTTTTTTTTGAATGTTGATGCTCTGGTCCCATCTCAGTCAAACTGAATCCAATTCTCTGCCAGCTCATCTTGAGCATAAATATTTCAAACATTCTCCTGGTGATTCTAATATGCAGCCAGGGTTGAGAACTTTTCTAATGGGTACTTCAGCTGCAAAAAGAAAGTTTGAAAACCAACTTCTTATGGCATCATAGTGACTGATTTTAGATACTGAGCGTCCATTCTGACTACTATGGTGCTGAGGATACAAAGATAAACAGGTCTCTTTTCTTTGCTATTATAACTTTCATATCCATTTTGCTTTCAGTGGATAAAGTCAAGAGACATGACCAGTGTATGAGTCAATATAGTCAACATGACTAGCCATACACTCAACACTGTCCAAAAAGGTATTCAGGTAAACTTAGGATATTTCTGCAAGGGCCTGCACAATACCCTCAGGAAATCTCAGGGACACTGCGATAAAGAGCAACATAGGACACACAAATTATTTTCAAGAAATGCAAGCATATAAGATCAAGTACTCATAGAGCAGGGACTCCTACCCACCAACAATAACCAATTAGGAAATGTATCAGGCACATAATCCCGTTACCACAACAGCAACACACACTGAGTTTCACAGAAAAGTTTCCCAAGTAAACTTAATTGTTTATTAAGATCCATAAGAAAAACAAAAAACCCAAAACAACCTATCCAACTGGGCAGACAATACACACTGGAAATCCAGGAGACACAAATGGTTGGAACAGCTTTGAAAATATCCTGGGCCTAGCTAAGAGTCATAGATATACAGCTTTTCATCTACTGGATGGGAAGAAAAGATGCAGGCCAACCCAGAGTGTCAAAAACAGATCAACGTGGCAGAGTAGGAGGGTGGGGAACTCATCTCTCCCAACAAGCACATCAAAACTACATCACACGTGGAACAATGCTCACTGAAAATCAGCTGGAGACAGGGAAAAGACTTCTGCACGACTACAGCTGTAAGAAGTCACAGAGAATCAGGTAGGAAGAGAGGAGCAGTGATCAGGCCAGGACTCGTGCCCTGGGAGGGGACTTGCAAGAGCCCAGAGAGATCCTCCCTGTGGAGTGAGTGGTTCCAGCCACATACTGGGTGCCCCAGGAAGATGAGATCCCCTGGCTGGTTGGAGGGCCGACGGTACAAACAGAAGGGCTGTGGGAAGCCTGGACCCCACTCACAGGGACCAAGCACAGGCTTGCTTATCCCTGAAGCAGGGCAGAAAAGGCAGACTGAAACTACAAAGGTCTCTGACTAGTTTCCTACCACCGCCCTGGCATGCACCCTAGCCTGAGCTGAACAACAGCTCTGACCTCACTTGTTCCACAAAGCCGCTCCACACCCAGGCAAGGGTTGTCCTGGCCAAGAGGCACCGAGGTAGCCAGATCCAGAGCAGTGTCTAAGCAGGGAGGGGAGAGCCATGATGCGCTGACCCAGGTGGTCGCTCAGAACCTGTCTGCTGACTGTAACCAGACCTCCACAGCCCAGGCCCCACCCACGCCAAGCCTGCACACAGGTCCTGCTTGCTCTGTGTTGATGCTACACACCAGGGTGAGCATGGCAGCAGCTGAGTGGAGAGACAGAGGCGGCTCAGACCTGGAGCAGTGTCTGAGCAGGGGAGGGGCAGCCATTACTACCGCTCTCACAAGCAGCACATCAGAAGTTCTCTAGATCTCTGATTGGCCTGCTCCAAGCACCACCACCAATCTCCCTTGCCCCAGCACTGCTCCTCTCTAGGGTGAGGGTGCCAGTGATGGGGGCAGAGAGCACACACTTAAGGGGAACACAGCTAGCACGGACTTAACCCCTCAGAACTTCTGCCCCAGCAACCCGAGACCCAGTCCTGGCCCCGATAGCAGTGACAGCCACTGAAAATAATGAAAGTCAGTCACCTCTCACACCTGGACTCCACTCATGGGGAAAAGCACAGACTTGCTTACCTCTGAAACAGTGCAGAGAGGGCAGACTGAAACTACAAAGGTCTCTGACCAGTGTCCCACCCTGCTGGAGGCTGTGGTCCTAGCCCCTCTCTCTGCAGCCCCATCTTCTAACCAGGTGATGGCTGGCAGCAGACCCCGGAGAAAGATGTGACTTGTGTTCATGTCAGATCTGGCTCCCCCACCAAGGTCACTGGGTGCATGCAGACTATGTAGGGTGGCTCCCACACAGGGATACCCCTTTTCAAGACTGCAATAGGTAACTGTTTCACCTAATTCCATAGAGACAAAGGTAAGCAAAAGGAGAAGACAGGAGGGGTTTGAATTGGAAGAGCAAGGGAAAACCTCTGAGAAAACAACTGCTGCTGCTGCTGCTGCTAAGTCGCTTCAGTCGTGTCCGACTCTGTGCGACCCCATAGACGGCAGCCCACCAGGCTCCCCCGTCCCTGGGATTCTCCAGGCAAGAACACTGGAGTGGTTTGCCATTTCCTTCTCCAATGCATGAAAGTGAAAAGTCAAAGTGAAGTTGCTCAGTCGTGTCGACTCCTAGCGACCCCATGGACTGCAGCCCACCAGGCTCCTCTGTCCATGGGATTTTCCAGGCAAGAGTACTGGAAAAAACAACTAATGAAACAGAAATAAACAATTTGCCAGATAAAGAGTTCAAAGCACTAGTAATAAGACTGTTAACTGAATTAGGGAAAAGAATAGATAAACAGTAAGAATTTTAAAAGGAACTAGAAAATATTTTAAAAATCAATCAGAACTGAAGAATGCCATAACAGAAATGAATAACACAGAGAAGGAATAAACAGAAGACTAGGTGATAAAGAAGAATGCAAAAGTGATCTGGAAGACAGAATAATGGAAATCACCCAATCAGAACAGCAAGAAGAAAAATGAAAACTGAGACCATTTTAAGGCATCTCTGAGACAGTATCAAGTGTACCAACATTCACATAATAGGTGTCCCAGAAGGAGGAGAGAGAGAGAGAGAAGGGTCAAAAAGGTATTTGATGAAATTATGAATGAAAACGTTCCAAACCTGAAGAAGGAAACAGATATCCAGTACAGGAAGCACAGAGGGTCCTGAACAAGATGAACCCAAACAGATCATATCATACATAATTAAAGGGACAAAAGTTAAGGAGAGAATTCTAAAGGCAACAAGAGAAAAATAGAGTCATATACAAGGAAACCCCAATAAGTGCTGAAAAGGGGGAAACTTGTAACCAAGAATACACTCACTACCCAGCAAGATAATAATTTAGAGTTGAAGGAGAGATAAGGAACTTGCTAGATAAGCAAACCTGCAGAGGTCATGAATACAAAACCAACCCTAAAAGAAATGCTAAATGGTCTTAAGTGGAAAGGAAAAGGCTAAAATAAGAAGTATCTATAGGAAAGGAGAAATCCAACTAATAAAAGCAAATATATAGTAAAGGCTGAGGATCAACCATTTAAATAAGCTAGTACAGAGATTAAAAAACAAACAAACAAAAAATCTGTAAAAACAACTATAACTACAACAACCAGTAAAGGCATAAATGACAAAGATTTAAAATAAGACATCAAAAACATAGAATGTGGAGAAGGGGAGTAAAGACTGTATACTTGCTGGAATGTGTTTGAACTTAAATGACTACCTGTTTGAAACAGGCAGATATAGGTTAGCATATATAAACCCCATGGTAATCACAAATCAAAAACCTACAATAGACACACAAAAGCTAGAGAGAAAGATATATAAAAGAAAGTCAGCAAATCACAAGGGACAAGACTAAAAGAACACTGAAAAGCTACAAAAATAAGTAACAAAATGGCAATAAGTACATACCTACCAATAGTCACATTCAGTGTTGGACTAAATACTCCAATAAAAATACATAGGGTGGCTGACTGGATGAAAATACAAAACCCATCTATATGCCGCTTACAAGAGACTCATTTCAGAGCTAAAGATGCCTACAGACTAAAAGTGAGGAAATACAAAAAGATATTTCATACAAATGGAAATGACAAGAAAGCAGAGGTAGTGATACTCACATCAGACAAAAGACTTTAAAACAAAGTTTGTAACAAAAAACAAAGGACGTTATATAATCATCAGTTCAGTTCAGTCAGTGTGTCTGACTCCTTGTGACCCCATGAACCGCAGCACGCCAGGCCTCCCTTCCATCACCAACTCCTGAAGTCTACCCAAACCCATGTCCATCAAGTTGGTGATGCCATCCAACCATCTCATCCTCTGTTGTCCCCTTCTCTTCCTGCCCTTGATCTTTCCCAGCATCAGGGTCTTTTCAAATGAGTCAGCTCTTCGCATCAGGTGGCCAAAGTACTGGAGTTTCAGCTTCAGCATCAATCCTTCCAATGAACACCCAGGACTGATCTCCTTTAGGATGGACTGGTTGGATCTCCTTGCAGTCCTAGGGACTCTCAAGAGTCTTCTCCAACACCACAGTCCAAAAGCATCAATTCTTCGGCGCTCAGCTTTCTTCAGAGTCCAACTCTCACATCCATACATGACCACTGGAAAAACCATAGCCTTGACTAGATGGACCTTTGTTGGCAAAGTAATGTCTCTGCTTTTTAATATGCTATCTAGGTTGGTCATAACTTTCCTTCCGAGGAGCAAGTGTCTTTTAATTTCATGGCTGCAATCACCATATGCAGTGATTTTGGAGCCCCCAGAAATAAAATCTGACACTGTTTCCACTGTTTCCCCATCTATTTGCCATGAAGTGATGGGACTGGATGCCATGATCTTAGTTTTCAGAATGTTGAGCTGTAAGCCAACTTAAAGCTCTCCTCTTTTACTTTCATCAAGAGGCTCTTTAGTTCTTCTTCACTTTCTGCCGTAAGGGTGGTGTCATCTGCATATCTGAGGTTATTGATATTTCTCCCAGAAATCTTGATTCCAGCTTGTGCTTTATCCAGCCCAGTGTTTATGATGTACTCTGCATATAAGTTAAATAAGCACGGTGACAATATACAGCCTTGACATACTCCTTTTCCTTTTTGGAACCAGTCTGTTGTTCCATGTCCACTTATAACTGTTGCTTCCTGACCTGCCTACAGGTTTCTCAAGAGGCAGGTCAGGTGGTCTGGTATTCCCATCTCTTTCAGAATTTTCCAGTTTCTTGTGTGTGCGTGTGTGTGTGTGTGTGTGTATAAAATGATAATGGGATCAATACAAGAAGAGAATATAACACTCATTAACATACATATAGCTATTATAGGAGCACCTAAATACATAAAGCAAATATTAACAGACAAAAGGAGAAATTAACAATAATACAATAACAGAGGGGACTTTAAGACCCCACTTACGTCAGTGGAGGTCATCAGACAGAAAATCAGTAAGGAGGGGGTCTTAGATAACATAATAGAACAGATGGACTTAATAGATAGCTTCAAGACACTACATTCCAAAAAAGTAGAATACATTCTTTTCAAGTGCACATGGAACGTTCTCCAGGATAGATCACAAAACAAATCTCAACAAATTTGAGGACAGAAATTACAACAAGCGTTTTTCCCAACCATAACAGTATGAAACTAGACATCAATTTGGGGGAAAAAATAGGAAAAGCACAAACGCATGGAGACTAAGCAACATGCTAATGGGTCAAAGAAGAAATCAAAGAGAAAATCAGAAAATACTTTGAGACAAATGAAAATGGAAACACAACTTTTCAAAATCTATGGGACACAGCAAAAACAGTTCTAAGAGGGAAGTTAATCGTGTTACAGGCCTTCCTTAAGAAACAAGCAAAATCTTGTTTCCAACCTAACCAACCATTCAAATAAATTAGCAGAAAAAGAACAAAGAAAACCCAAAGTCAGCAGCAGGAAGGACATGCAATAAGGATGGGAGAGACTAAAACCTAACAAACAGTAAAACATCAGAAAAGATCAATGAAACCAAGAGATAGTTTTTTAAAAAAGAAACAAAATTGAAAAACCTTTAGTCAGACTCATCAAGAAAAACAAAAGAGAACGCAAATAAACAAAGTAAGAAATTAAAAAGAAATAACCAATATCAGAGAGATACAAAAAATCCTAAGAGAATACTATTAAGTTATATGCCAACAAACTGGAAAACCTGGAAGAAATGGACAACTTTCTAGACACATACAATCTTCTAATACCCAAAGCATCTACAAGGCTGTAGGGAAATGCAGAATTTCCTATACTGCTCAGTTCAGCTCAGTCGTGTCCAACTCTTTGCAACACCATGGACTGTAGCACACCAGACCTCCCTGTCCATCACTAACTCCCAGAGTTTACTCAAACTCATGTCCATCGAGTCAGTGATGCCATCCAACCATCTCACTCTCAGTTGTCCCCTTCTCCTCCCACCTTCAATCTTTCCCAGCATCAGGGTCTTTTCCAATGAGTCAATTCTTTGCATCAAGTGGCCAAAATATTGGAGTTTCAGCTTCAGCATCAGTCCTTCCAATGAACACCCAGGACTGATCTCCTTTAGGATGGACTGGTTGGATCTCCTTGCAGTCCTAGGGACTCTCAAGAGTCTTCTCCAACACCACAGTCCAAAAGCATCAATTCTTCGGCGCTCAGCTTTCTTCAGAGTCCAACTCTCACATCCATACATGACCACTGGAAAAACCATAGCCTTGACTAGATGGACCTTTGTTGGCAAAGTAATGTCTCTGCTTTCTAATATGCTGTCTACGTTGGTCATAACTTTTCTTCCAAGGAGCAAGCATCTTTTAATTTCATGGCTGCAGTCACCACCTGCAGTGATTTTGGAGTCCAAAAAAATAAAGACTGGCACTGTTTCCACTGTTTCCCCATCTAGTGGGAATATAAATTGGTATAACTCTTCTGGAGTGTTAACTGGATATATCGGTTAGACTGGTGCAAAACTAACTGTGGTTTTGCATTGTTGAACTTCACTGTTTGATACTGGAATACATTCTTAAATAAATGTGGTTATGCATCATTTTCATGCACATTTATTTTTTTGCTAATGACTTATTATTTGCTGTTTATATTTATTTTAGCCTAGAGAAATGATGTTAGAAAAAAAGCAAATTCGAGCAATCTTTTTATTTGAGTTCAAAATGCGTCGTAACGCAGCACAGACAACTCACAACATCAACAACGCATTTGGCTCAGGAACTGCTAACAAAGGTACAGGGCAGTAGTGATTCAGGAAATTTTGCAAAAGAGATGAGAGGCTTGAAAATGAAGAGTGCAGCGGCTGGCCCTTGGAAGTTCATGACCAACTGAGAGCAATCACTGAAGTGGATCTTCTTAAAACTATATGAGAAGTTACTGAATAATTCAACATTGACTATTATAAGGTCATTTGGCATTTGCAGCAAATTGGAAAGGTGAAAATTCTTGATAAGTGGGTGCCTCATGAGCTGACTGCAAATCAAAAAGATCATTGTTTTGAAGTGTCGTCTTCTCTTATTCTACACAACGAACCTTCTCAATTGGACTGTGACATGCGATGAAAAGTGGATTTTATACAACTGGTGCAGTGGATGGACTGAGAAGCAGCTCCCAAGCACTTCCCAAGGCCAAACTTGTACCAAAAAAGGTCATGGTCACTGTCTGATGGTCTGCTGCCTGTCTGATCCACTACAGCTTTCTGAATCACAGTGAAACCATTACATCTGAGAAGCAAGCAACCTCAGCACATCGATGAGATGCACCAAAAACTGCAACACCTGCAGCCAGCATTGGTTAACAAAATGGGCCCAGTTCTCCATGAAAATGTGACTGCACATCTTACAACCAATGCTCCAAAAGTTGAGCAAACTGGGCTATGAAGCTTTGCCTCATCTGCTATATTCACTTGGCCTCTCATCAACCAACTACTTCTTCAAGCGTCTCAACAACTTTTTGCAGGGAAAATGCTTCTGCAGCTAGCAGGAGGCAGAAAATACTAAGAGTTCATCAAATCCTGAAGCATGGATTTTTACACTATAGGAATAAACAAACTTACTTCTCGTAATGGTTTCTATTTTGACTAATAAAAGTGTGTTTGAGCCTAGTTATAATGATATAAAATTCATGGTCTGAAACCACAATTACTTTTTCATCAATCTATTAAAAGTTCAAAATGAACCACTACTAAGAATCTATCCTCGAGTCCATGTAAAAATGTAGAACATGGGGTAATGAAAGTACTTTGGAACTATACAGAGGGGGTGGCTGCATAATACTGTGAGCATACTAAATGTCACTGAACTGTTCGCTGTAAAATGTTAATTTTATGCTGTGTGAATTTTACCTCAATAAAGTTTTTTTTTTAATTAAAAAAATTCTAAATGCCTGACAGTATGTGTAGGAAGGTGTTCATTGCACTGAGGCTGGAATCAAGTGTCTGTCCACTATACATTGGTTAATTGTAGTATTACTATATCCATGCAGCTAACAAAAAGCAAATTCTACAGTCCGATACAGGTAAGAGTACACATTTTGTTGTGAAGAAAAAAGAGGATCTATAAAATAGAATTCAAGAGGACCTACAGAATAGAATTCATGTAACAGCAAAAAGTAAACCTACAAACCAAGATCAAGTCTGTTTTTGTATATGTAAAGTGTAGAAGGACTTTAAACTTGCTAAACTTGGCTTACCTGAAGGCACTTTTTCCTTACAGATGTCCATATGGTTTACATTTTTTAAAGCATTATTTCTTTTGTTTAAAAAAATTAGAAGTAAGTTTTAAAAGGTAGTAAGATAGCTCTAACAGAATGAGAAGCAGAGTCACCCCACCAGCGATGAGCACAGTTAGCACCAGGGACCAAGGTTCCTTGGAGGAACAATGATTCCAGGGCTGGGGCAAGGTGGGTACAAGATGAATCCGGAACCTCTTTCGTCAGAAATTAGAGAAGTGTTAAAAAAAAAATGTCAGGATGTCTTGAGACAATTTGAAGGGGCACCCACTGGTTACATCTGGAACTATTTGAGAACCAAAAACCAAAACCAAAGGACAATAATGAATTATAGACCATTAGAAAAAAGGAGAATCCATCAGTTCACAAGGAATATAAATATGTAAAAATAAACAACTGGGAGAGAAGGGAGTGCAGACTGATAAATGAGGAAGGAGTCCTGAATTGGAAAATCAGTATTTCACAACCATCACAGGAAAGATTGAGTCAGGTCAGAGTCAGCCCTATCTGCTAAACTGAGGGAGAAGTTTGAAGAGCAGGATTGTTGCATGTCTTAAGAGTGTGTCTCCAGAGACTGCTTGAATCGAAAGGGGATAAAACAGCAACTATACCATGGAGAAAGTGGAAGACCTCCTGACCAGGTGCACTAGGTATTAATTTGTTGCCTCTCAGCTCCAAACTTGCCTTCCTTTCCTGCCACATTAAAGTTGGGACTCTGCAAACTACATTTCTCTTTGCCAGCTGGCCAACAGGGGCCTCTGAAGAGGAAGACAAGGCTGGAAGAGACCATTTGTGTCCCAGTCTGGCCTGGATCCCAGCAGCATCCTCCACGGTGACTGTTCTCTGCTCTCATGTAGCGGGCACCTCCAGGGAGTCGATTCTACAGCACAGGGCTGGCGGCACGTTCCTGTCAGAAGTCTGCCTCTCAGGCTCACAGGGCTCTCCTCTGTTGTTCTAAGTTCCTTCCTTGTCTTCTCTTACCTTGATCCTTGGGGTAGTAGCTGTTTTCTAGGCAGACGCTTTGGAGCTCTTTTCTCCCTTAATGACTTCTTACTCAGTTAACAATTATTTATATTAAAATTTTCCTATTAACTTTTTACCTTTCACTAACCTCAGATATTACATCATGAGAAACGCTGGACTAGAAGAAACACAAGCTGGAATAAAGATTGCCGGGAGAAATATCAATAACCTCAGATATGCAGATGACACCACCCTTATGGCAGAAAGTGAAGAGGAACTAAAAAGCCTCTTGATGAAAGTCAAAGTGGAGAGTGAAAAAGTTGGCTTAAAGCTCAACATTCAGAAAACAAAGATCATGGCATCTGGTCCCACCACTTCATGGCAAATAGATGGGGAAACAGTGGAAACCGTGTCAGACTTTATTTTTTTGGACTCCAAAATCACTGCAGATGGTGACTGCAGCCATGAAATTAAAAGACGCTTACTCCTTGGAAGGAAAGTTATGACCAACCTAGAGAGCATATTCAAAAGCAGACACATTACTTTGCCAACAAAGGTCCATCTAGTCAAGGCTATGGTTTTTCCTGTGGTCATGTATGGATGTGAGAGTTGGACTCTGAAGAAAGCTGAGCACCGAAGAATTGATGCTTTTGGACTGTGGTGTTGGAGAAGACTCTTGAGAGTCCCTTGGACTGCAAGGAGATCCAACCAGTTCATTCTGAAGGAGATCAGCCCTGGGATTTCTTTGGAGGGAATGATGCTGAAGCTGAAACTCCAGTACTTTGGCCACCTCATGTGAAGAGTTGACTCATTGGAAAAGACTCTGATGCTGGGAGGGATTGGGGGCAGGAGAAGAAGGGGATGACAGAGGATGAGATGGCTGGATGGCATCACTGACTCGATGGACGTGAGTCTGAGTGAACTCCGGGAGTTAGTGATGGACAGGGAGGCCTCGTGTGCTGCGATTCATGGGGTCGCGAAGAGTCGGACATGACTGAGCGACTGAACTGAACTGAACTGAGACCCTAAATGATACACCAGGTGATCAAAATTAAGATTACCAATGAGGGACAGATGACACTGTGTTTCCTGAGAGGATATAGGACACTAGATATATGACACTAGTTTGCATCTAGAATGCAAAACAATCTCATCGAATCAACAGGGAACATCAGATAAACCGAAAATGAGCAGCATCATTTTAAAGGAGAAACTGTATTCTTCCAAAATGTCAATGTCTTAAGTGACAAAACCATGGAAATGCTCCAGGTTAAAGGAGACCAAAGAGACATGACAACTCCCTGTAATACATGATCCGAGACTACATCCAGAACTGTGGGGGGAGGGCTCTACAAAGGACATTATCAGACCAGAATGTGAACTGTATTTTAAACTACTCTATCAGTTAACTGTACTGAATTTGATCACTGCACTGGGATTGTTGAAGCATCTTTATTCCTAGGAAATACCCACTGTTAAGTATTAGAACAAAAGGACCATGATGCAGAGGGAAAGCACATCCAAGAATACAAATGACAAATCAAGTGGCATAAATGTTACTCAGTGGATCTAAGCAAAGGATGTTTGGGCCTCATATGTACAATTTTCATTCCTGCAACTCTTTGTAAGTCTGAAATCACTGGGTTGGCCAAAAGGTTTTCTGTAACATCTTAGGAAAAACTTGAACAAACTTTGTGTCCAACACAGTATTTCCAAATAAAATTCATTTATTTTAAAAAAGAAAATGACTACAGCAGTAATTCTCAGCCTTCACTGCACTTTGGACACCACAAGCCACCTTAGAAGCTCTGGGATTCCAGGCATCTGTATTCTTAAAGTTCCCCCAGTGATTCCAACATGCAGACAAGGGTGGGAAATGCTGGTCCAGTGGGAGAGCTCACTTTTTAAATTCAGGTATAAAAAGTGGCTCTTTTGCACTCTAGAGAATAAGCCCTGGGGAACAGGTCTCAGGGTAATGCAAACTCCCAGTCTCAGCTCCATGTGGTATGGCCGAGACCCTGGAGATATTAAGTAGGTAGGTGGTAGTGGTGGTGGTGCTTTAGCCACTAAGTCATGTCTGACTCTTGTGACCCCATGCCAGGCTCCTCTGTCCATGGGACTCTCCAAGGCAAGAATACTGGAGTGGGTTGCCATTCCCTTCTCCAGGGTTATCTTCCCAATCCAGGAATCGAACCTGGGTCTCCTGCATTGCAGGCAGATTCTTTACCAACAGAGCTACCAGGGAAGCCCAAGTAGGTAGGTAGTAAGTGAAATTCGTATGGATCCGGTCAACATGGAGAGATTTCCGATCCAGAGCTTCCTAAAAGAATAAGGCATTTCCATGACTATGCCAGGAATTAAGCACAACTTAGAGGTGACAGGAACTAGGATGGTTTAACTGGACTCAGAGCTACCATCTCCCCTCATCTTTTTGGCTCCACTGTTAGCATGATGGGTTTGGGTCTGGCTGACAGAGTCCAGGAGAGGATGTTGCTCTCTCACCAGGCAAGCTGGGGAATGAGTGAAGGGGGTGGTGTGGAATTAGTTTCTTGGGCAAGTTCAAGGAGTGGGTTACTAATTGGCCTATTTTCCCAAAGCATTTTCCTACTCTGGAGGCTCATCTAGGTAGGTCTCGCAGAAAGAGCTGAGGGCAACCAACATTCCAGTCCAGCTACTTTTCACCCCAGCTCCAACCTGTGACAGAGCAGCCACAGAACGGTACATATGGAAAACTAGAAGCAAGGATGGGGAGACACACGGCTGGGGGATGGGGAAGGTGCTAGTCAAAGGCCCAAAGACAAGCAAAACATTCCTGTCCAATGTGCAGCAGACAGGAACAGGAGATAGGTTCGGTCAACAGAACATAGCCAATCTCCTACTCAATTCAGTCACTCAGTCGTGTCTGACTCTTTGCGACCCCATGGACCACAGCATGCCAGGCCTCCCTGTCTTTCACTAACTTCTGGAGCTTGCTCAAACTCATGTCCATTGAGTCGTGATGCCATCCAACCATCTCAACCTGTCATCCCCTTCTTCTGCCTTCAATCTTTCCCAGCATCAGGGTCTTTTCCAATGAGTCAGTTCTTCACATCAGTTGGCCAAAGTATTGGAGTTTCAGCTTCAGCATCAGTCCTTCCAATAAATATTCAGGACTGATTTCCTTTAGGATGGACTGGTTGGATTTCCTTGCAGTCCAAGGGACTCTCAAGAGCCTTCCTTCTCCAACACCACAGTTCAAAAGCATCAATTCTCTGGCGCTCAGCTTTCTTTATAGTCCAACTCTCACATCCATACATGACCAATGGAAAAACCATAGCCTTGACTAGACAGACCTTTGTTGGTAAAGTAATGTCTCTGCTTTTTAATATGCTATCTAGGTTGGTCATAACTTTCCTTCCAAGGAGTAAGCGTCTTTTAATTTCATGGCTGCAATCACCATCTGCAGTGATTTTGGAGTCCAAGAAAATAAAGTCTGTCACTGTTTCCATTGTTTCTCCATCTATTTGCCATGGAGTGATGGGACTGGATGCCATAATCTTAGTTTTCTGAATGTTGAGTTTTAAGTGACCTTTTCACTCTCCTCTTTTACTTTCATCAAGAGGCTCTTTAGTTCTTCATTTTCTGCCAGAAGGGTGGTGTCACAATCTCCTACAGTTCTCTAAAATCAGCCATGTTTTGGTTAACTTGCACTTTGTGAACAGAAATTAGACTCTACTCCTCTCCTTTCTGACATCATCCCCATTTTCAGGCAGGACAGACTTGCATAGTACTTAGGCTTCTCAAAATTGATGGATCCAAAACTGAACAGGAACTCATGTCCCTAGATATGATCCTTACTGGCTCCTGATCCCTGCAAGTAATTCTGTTTTCCCAGTTGACTGAGCCAGAAACCTGGGACTCATCCTCGAATCCTTCCATCCTTCCCCTTTCTCTCTGCCCAGTGATCAAATTCCACCATTCTCCCCTACTCCAAACTCCTCCTAAGACCACCTCCACCAACAGAGCCCCACTCCAAAGAGTTCCTGAGTTCTCTCCTAAACTACCATGTCTTCACCCCACTGAAGGCTGCCTGGCCCTCTAGCCCATCCCCACGGCCACAGGGCGGCTATGACAGGTCCCCTTGCATCACCACCATGCTCACACATGACTGCTTCCACCTTCAAGTAGAACCTGGCCTCCAAAGCATGTCAAGGAAGACCTGAGAAGACCCAGGCTCTACCACACTTCTTTTCCCAGCATTGTATTTCCAGCCTCAGGCACAAAGAGTTCCTTGTGGCTGCCTACATACCCCATCCCATTTCACACTCCTGTGTACCCTCTTCTATAAAGTCTATCTAGCCTCTGGGCTTGGGCCTCTCCTCCAGAAGTTGCCTCTGACCTCTTCAGGCATCTCCTTCCGGCTCCCATTTTTTTTTATCACTACAATCACTGCACTGTATGAGAATTATCTGCTTCTGTAAATTCTGCAATACTAGCAGTCCACATTCCTTGAAGAGGACAGCACCATCACTGTATCCCCAGTGCCACGCATACAGCAGGTGCTCCATATCTGCAGGATGTACTGGACTGAAAAGCATCTGTAGCTTTGTGAATACCAAGGTCTTTCAAATTTTGCAACAGATATAACTGAAACACATGCAAATCATAATGAACTACAGATAGCACCAACATTTAAAACATTATACTGCTGCTCTGGAATTGAAGTGTCTCCAAATAATTAAAAACTACATGTTGAGGGGGTGATACAGAGTTTATTGAATTAGATTTTTCTATTTACAACTGAGATCACATCTACATACTATTTTGCTAGTCTACATGGGTACATTATTTCTAACGAGTTTAGACTTACAATGAATGGGCTCAATCATACAAAAATACACGCACACATTCACACTAATTGTTTTAAAACAGTAGTGCATACATTATACTCCTCCTATAAAGCCAGCTTTGATTAAAAACCGCTAGTTTCAAAGATCAGTCTGATTTTGAAGATGAACCAAGATACACGAGGTATGATTCTAAAATCTATCTTAGCCATTTTGTACAGTTGCTATCTTACTGGACTATAGTATATTTTTAAAAAGGACACTGATGAGGGGCACTATCTGGTATTAACTTTAACCAGACAGCTGACTGCCTCCTCCTCCCCCCCAAAACCTTTGGCCAAGAGTTCCCCACTGTGAAGACTGAAAGGACCTGGTGATACTACAGCAGCAGTCCCGTTATGCTTGGAGGTGACAGAAGCAGGGCCACGTCAACCTTTAATTCTACCACACTACACAACTCACAAACGGTTCTGAGATTAGAACATTTACCGCCGTACTCAAAACACTTACAGACATGGAGAGTCAGCTAAAACACAGGGAAAAAAAAAAGTCATAGGTGGGTAGGTAAGAAGGTAGACAAATGAAGAGTCAAGCTGCTCCGTCCAACACCTGTGTATGTGTGCTTTAACTAAATGAACTCAGGCCAATAGCAGTGGACCTGCTCAATTCACCTTCCAAATCAGAACAAGACTAAAAAGCTCAGGCTTGAGTTTTCTACTATGCATAGGCTCCGCCGGTGATGAGGAGCTCATAAGCAGGATCTCTACTCCTTCTGCACAACACGATGCAGGCACACAGCATGCCCAGCAGCTGTAGGAAGAAAACATTGGGGAAAAAAGGCTGAAAATCCTCTTATAGCAAGTGTGTATTTCTTTGTTGGCAATGGAACTGTTTCACAGTTCAAAGATCTCAAATCATCAAAAAAATCATGAACAGTAAGCAATTTCTAATGAACACATTATCCTTTTAGGAACTAAGAACCCAGTTTTGGCATCCCTGCTGCACATCTAAGAATAATCCATGAAGCAAGCAGAATATCCAGGCTCTCCTAGTGCCATCCCCATCTTGATCCAGACTAGGGCTGTACAAAAGTGTACTTTCCACAGTGATGGAAACAGTCCATAACTGAGCTGTCACATATGGTAGCCACTAGCCACATGAGGTTCCTGATCACTTGAAATGGAGCTAGTGCAACTAAGGAGCTGCATTTTTTATGTTATTAATTTATATTCAGATGTATGTGGCTAGTGGTTACCACACTAGACAGCAAAGGTCTAGAGTGGAATGATAAAGACTACATATGAGGAAATCTAATGTTGGTCTTTCACACATCTGGATTTTGGGGAGATAGGCTTTATGACAATCCACAGAATGAAAAGCCCAATATATGAGTAGCCCAAAATCCCTATGCAGGGGGAACCAATCCTGATGCCAAAAAGTTTGGTTTGAAGGTTTCTGCTTCGCAATTATTATTTTTGAAATCCAGGACAGCTCTGTGATATTATGTACATATTACTTTTTAAAGGTCACTTTCTTCATCATTTTAATAGGCCTAATCCTTCTGTGATAGCAAACTGGAGTAGTAATAAAGTCATGCCATGTTATTTTGGATAAGTGAGAGGATTAAGCTGGATTAAAGAGAAACAAGTCTAGAATTTCTGACCTGCCTTCTTACAAAATATAAACAGTTATTAAAGAGCTAAATAAATTAATGTGCTGTTCTAACTTTTCACTGAAAGTGAAAGGTCTCAGTTATTTGATTTTAAAAGGCAGGGCCCTTTGTACATACAGGGGTCAATCTAATTTCAACAGAATGTACCCGATCTATAACTAGACGCTCAAAGTCTGAAGTGGAAGATTACTAATGAGACACATGTTCAGAGACAAAGGAAGTCCTCAGTCTGAATTCTCCATGATGAAGTCACACACTCCAACTTCTCTTACTTAGCCTCTATTCTACCCATTTGGGATATATACTTCCTGCTTGAATTCATCAGTTTCATTATAACAGCATTTGCTGAGTGTTTACTAGTGCCAAGTACCTTAAAGACATTTTAAAAGTAGATATTGTTGAAGTTCGCAATATATCTTAAGCCAATTCTAGACATGTTTAGTATCTAATTCCTAAAAAACACATTTCCATTTACTGTACATCAAAACATTTTTAGAATAGCTATAAGATCAAACACAATTATGTTCCCAGGCAATGTTAAATTAAGCAATAAAAATGTTAAGCTCTGAAATTATTGATTTAGTTGGGAAAAAGATCTCTTCCCATTCTCACCTCCTCATATTCCTTTCAGCTGGTTAACTTCTACTGGAGTCAGCACTCTCAAAATGGGGTCTGAAATAAGTATCCTTTTTTTCTTGACTTTAATTTAAATTAAATCAACTTGTACTGATTTAAAAACAATTCAATAAGCTTGATAAAATCCTACTCATGCCTAGAAATGAGTCTGTTTAATAACATTAAATACTCCAATAAAAATTAAAAAAAAAAAATTAAGTGCTACACAATAACTTCTTATAGTGCAAACCTCATCACTAAGTATTACAGGTTCATTTCCAAAGCTTTGCTACATTAAAATCTCATTGATTATTGAAATTCTCCAACAACAGATTTAAAAATATCACAAATGTTTTAGCTGCAGTGTGATTTCTTAGGATGAAACTTATCCCTACAATATTCAAGTCATGAGAAGTAATCTGCACCTAGTCCAAATGTAACACCCAGCCAACAGCAAAAATGACTGCTAAATACATCACGCAAATGATTAAAAAAACTGACTGCCAAGGATTAAAATGCTCTATGATACACAATTATAGATGGCATTATGGGGAAGTAGGTATTTTACACAAGGTAATCAGAACTGGACATTGGAAACACTCTTTTCTGAGAAAAATTTAGAAACACCTATCAAAAAGCCATCCCTATTCTCTGACCCCTCAACTTAAAGGCTACAAATTTTTCACTATAGATTTTGCACATACATACAGAGGGTATTCACTACTTGCATTTTGGTAATAGCAACACTTCCATAAGTGCCCATTAATGCAAATAAATTATGAAGTAGGTAAAAAAATAGAATACTTATAGGTATCCATGATAGCATATTAATTTGTCTTCAAGAAGGTACAAAAGGCTACATATATTGTTCCACTTATATAGTATTTTTAGAATGATGAAGTTTTAGGAATGGAGGACGGATTAGTGGTTGCCAGGGTATGGGGGAGGAGGCATGGGAGCGAGGTGGGTGCAATCATAAAAGAGTACCAGGTGGGACTCTTACAGTGTTGCAACTGGTCAGTATCTTGACTGTGGTGGTGGTGGATACAAGAACCAAACAGGTCATAAAACTGTACAGAACTGAATACACATATAGAAATGAGAACTCTAAATAAAACCAGTGGATTGTATCAATGCCAATGTCCTGGTTGTGACATATAACAGTTTTGCAAAATGTTAACCACTGAGGGAAACTGTGCAAGGCACATAAAGATTCTGTCCACATTATTTCTCAAAACTGGAGGCTTTATACAATTATCTTAAGAAAAAAAGTAGAAAATTGCATCCTATAAGCTTCTATTTGTATAAAAAATATTTATGTGCTTGTCTAACCAAGGAGGGACTCAAGAACTGGCATCAAGACTTGAGCAGGAGTTTCACCTATTATTAAATATTTATCATTTGCAGAAAAATTTATCAAGTAGGCTTTTCAATGAAAGAATTTTCAAAAAGTTAACAATTAAGATTAATTTTCCCCAAATTTAAAAAAAAACCCACAACTTAGCTACTCAGGAATTAGCTTCCCAAGCTTCAGTTTTGAGTTTTTAAGGAAGAATTACTTGAAATATTTTTTTCAAAAGATAGTCAGAATTAAGCCACTCAATTTTAACTATCTAAAGGGCCCAATCCAAAGTGCTATTTACATATGTATTTTAACTCATTTTAATGAATTAAAATAGAAGTCAGAAGAAGCAGGAAGGAAACAGCAGTCTCAGCCTACTTCACACTTGGCATACAGACCAGAAAAAAGCAGCATGGCCTTGGGAAGCAGTTCTCTATAAAATTTTGCTCTTGATCATTCCATCTTAAGAACGTGACAGCATTGTGAGACTCCAAGGACTGACAGTTTCCATTTTTTCCCCATACTGCCTTTGTAGAGAGCTTTATCTGCACCTGATACTTAAAAGAGCTTGCCAAATCAAAAATTTAGATTTTATTATTATGACCAGACTGTTTTATTTGTACATTTAAGAGGCTGGTTACTATCAAAGAAGTGAAATATCTTGCTGATTAATAAACTAATAGTATAAGGAGTATGCAAAATCTTTAAAATCTCAATTCTCTTATATTAAAAAATCCTGTTGTAACAATTAACTAGCACTTTTCAGCGTTTTTTTTCTTGATCATTTTGGTCCTACCCAAACCTAGATCACTTAACAAGACTAGAACGCCAAAGTTTCATAAAGGACAATTATAGTAAATATTTTAGGCTCTGTGAACCAAGAGACAAAATTAGTCTCTGTGGCAACTACTCAACTCTGTCACCATAACACAAAAGCAGCCATGGACAATACATAAAATGAGTGGGGCTCACACCAAAAGAGGTGGTGGGCAGACTGGCCCACGATACTCAAACAACAGGCTCTTATTGGTGAATTAAGCTTATGAGAAAATTTTATCTTAAATTCACTTTTATGTCTTAAAATATTGATGAAATGTAGCTTAATGGTACAACAAATCATACTCAAAATCAAAGGAGACAGCACTTGCATAGTTTTGATACTCACAACATTACCAAAAATCATCTTTCTTTACCATTAAGTAAAACAATTTACCACAATAGCTCTTAGAGCTTCTCCACTTTAGAACCTGAAGAAAAACGCTAACAATTTTTCAATGCTATTATATTTTGTATTCCACCCAGCTTAAAGTGTCAATTTGCTGTCAGATTTCATAACAGAATTTAGGAATTTAATCTTTTGAGAATCTTAATTCTTCAATTTGTAATCAGAGGCAGAGCACACATGGAGACAAGGTTCAAGATTTAGTGATGGTCCTAAGTCATGCTGCTATCCTTGCTCTTCCTCAATTTCAAGGTCTTCAAAACTAAGGGAACAGGGACTGGAGAATCTCCAAGCATCCTTCTAGCTCTTTCTCTATCACGGTAAGTATAAAAGCTCATTGCTCTTTGAGCTGTTTCTGCCTTCACCTAGGTTTTCCATATCCTGGGCACCAATCCACATCAGATTCTGAATACCAAAAGTTAAAACATTTATAGGTACTCACACATATTAGAAAATCCTTTGCTGCAAATGGATGTTTTTCTCTTAAAACTAAAATTTTTAAAATTTTCAAAACCACTATGTTTCAAGTCTGCAAAAGTTCTCAATCTCTGACTTGGTTTTGCTGAACTTGAAACATAAAGCTTTATCAGATATTATTTAAGCCACGGTGATTTACCTATAGAATGGTATAAGAAGGCATATTTAAGAGACTGGTTAGAATGTTTATTAGTCCCCACTGAAAAATATTTAATGAAGAAATATTAATAAGCTGGTTAATAAGCTCAAGTAGATGAGGGACATATTTGAGTGTTGATTTTCATTAGCCTTCTATATACATGTTGCATACTTAATGATCATAAGCATCATATACTTAAGCTTTTCTGCTGCATGCTAATATATGCAGCTTTATTACCACGCATAAAGTCATTAAAAATGCACAGATCAGGATTTCACTTGGGTAAAGACACCACCTTCATGTTTTGTTATTTTTAGCTAAATGACAGTGTTTACACAGAGAAAATATGAAATACATCCCTGCTGATCTAGATTACTGCTATGCTGAGCCACAGAGTAAATGCTTAGAAGGGCAAAGACCATAGCAAATAGAGCTAGGCTTTTTAATCAATCATTTCAGAGGTGTTTGAATACCAGCAAAGTAAACAATCACCTTTTTGCCATTTTAAAAGGCACTTCCTACTAAACACACTAGTTTCTGTTCAAATATACAGACAGCAGACAAGCCAAGCAACTTATATATAAATTAGCAATTACATTGGTTTATCTAGCAATTAAATGATGTAAAAACTTTAACACATTATCACCTGGGGGATTTTTGCAGAAATTAATTAATGCCTGTGGTGTTGATATGTCTCTGGTCAATAATGTGCTAGAATAGATTCTCTGTACCTGAAGCATGTTTCAAGAATATACTAAAAGAACACTAAAGAATACTCTGAGAACTAGATCTGATGCAAAGGATTTTCAATCATTTTCAAACAGCTGTAACATTCCTCTAACAGAATTCCTAAGATAAAATATATATACCTGAGAAACTAGGAATGTAGGTAGTTTAACTGGGCAGAAAAATAGTCATCGTCCTTATTTTTTTTAGGGGGGTATGAGATTGAAGATATAAGGCAGGAGGAGAAGGGGATGACAGAGAATGAGATGGCTGGATGGCATCACTGACTTGATGGACTTGAGTTTGAGCAAGCTCCAAGAGTTGGTGATGAGAGGGAAGCCTGGCGTGCTGCAGTCCATGGGGTCACAAAGAGTCAGACATAACTAAGCGACAGAACTGAACTGAACTGAACTGATAAGGTATAAAGGGTATGTGTGGGTTTGTTTGTTTGTTTTTGATAAAGTGAGAGGTAATTAAAACAATTACCAGCTACTTTGTACAAGCTATTAATAAGGGGGAAAAAAAGACTGTTTTCACTGGTAGGAGCTGGGACAAGTACCCTCAGCTACCAAAAAGACACGGGACATTTCCAGATATGCCAAGTGGTATGACAGACTTCTTGATGACAATCTGTCTAAAAAAACTAAATCCACAAATACTAGGGCAGTTAAACCTCGGTTTTTACTTAACAGTCTTTTCTGTAAACTGATAAAGTTGCTCCTATTAGTGTAAGAGACCAGTGTAGTGCCAGTTCTTGATGTATGTATATTAACATATAAATCCCTTGGAGACAGGAAAGCAAGAAATGGAAAGAGAAACAAAAAAAAATTAAAATAAAGCTTTCCATCTCCAAGCTAAAATAAAGCAGTTTGATTTTTTTTAACAATTGTGTGAAGTTCTACTAAAGCACCTCCCAAGAATACATTATGACAACAGTCTGTATTTTGAACAAGTCACTCACTAATCAAGTCAAGAAAATAAAATAAGAAGTCCCCCGTCCATGGTTTCCCCGTCCAGATCTCTGGTTTCTGGGACCATTCTGGGTCTATGTCTGGAGACAGGAAATAGAAGATGTTGGACACTGGTGTCTGTACCTCAATCACTTCCAAGTTATCCATATACACAAAGCTTAACTGCACTTAAAAACCATTCGGTGTTGACACTGGAGAATCAGTACACTCTGATAACTCCTTGGCTAGCTGTGCTTACCTGAATAGCTGCAAATGCCAATGCTGCCCAGATAACATGCATCATGATTTCTTGTAGCTTCTTCACAACTAGAGCCTCACACCCCTGAAACACCCAAAGTCATCTTCATTAGTCTTTTTAAAAGGGAAAAGCTGCAGGGTCACACATTACTACTCACTGGCAGAAATAGAAATGACAAACTATAAGAGGGAAAAAGATAATGCATTTGAAAATAACTTAAATTAAAATTAAATGACATTAAAGGCAAGTAAAAGAAGGTAGAGAAGTTCTAGGTAGAGATAAGTCACCAAGAAAACAGGTTACCAGGCTGGACAAGTGCTAGTCAAGAAACTAAACTTACCTCAGCATAGAGATCAGAGGGGTTGGCCAGACTGCCGTTACAGCTGCTGGCTGTCTCTCTGCAACAACTAAGAGGGACGCTGTGGTTTTTGGCTTCTTTGAACCAATCTGTATTTTCCCAGTCTGAATAGTTGTGAATTCCACAACAGTGCAGCTAACAGAGAAGAGAACAGAGACATCAGTCCTCATAGAATACATGGCCCTGTGTTGAACTTCAGAGTTCTGTGCACTGCAGAGCTTTAAGCTACTTTAGACCAACAGATGTCCAATAGAACGTTCTGCAGTGACAGAAATGCTGTAGGTCTGTAAGCTCAGAATGGTAACAACTAGCCACACGGAACTACTGAGCACTCACAATGTGGCTAGTGTTGACTGAGGAAGTGAATTTTTAACTTTAATTTAAATAGCTACATATAATTAGTGGTTCTAGACCCTCTGTTTGAAAAATCATATTGCCAACAAGGGGTAGTTTATAGCTAAGAAAAAAAATCTTTAATTTTGCCTGTTAAACATCTGATTCTGAATTAAATATTATATGAAAGAGAAAGTATTTAAAATCTTTTGTCTGAAATGTCTGGGATTACTCTAAGTTATAACTAGCAAAAGACATGCGGGAGTAAGAAATAAGATGAAATAGATGAAATAAGATTGGCAGAAAGTGGATAAATTTTGAGGTGAGTTCATGGATACAAAGATCTACTACATGATTCTACCTTTAGGTATGTTTCAAATTGTCTACAATAATTTTCTTTTTTTACAGTTTTGTCTGTTATCTTTGGCGGTCTTATCTTCTAAAGGTATGTGAAAGACTTCTTACCGCCTCTAAAGTTCATTTGGGCTCTCAACTTTCCTGTGACATAAACCTCTCGCTCGTTATCACCCCTTTAGCTAATTATTTTTGGGGGGGAAGGGCAGATGCTTCTTATGGCTATGCTACGTAATGGTGGAAAAAACTTTTCAAGGGTGAAGGTAAAAATATTGGACTCATTATACAGCTAACCATGGCTATAAAGGTACACTGCTAATTTACACAGTAATAGAGCTAAGTTCAATGTTGACTCAATAGCGATTGGTTCTCAAAAACAAATCAGCTTCAAGAGAACTCACCTGTCTCTGAACATAGTCAATGGCCCGGCTAGCAGCATCAGGATTGGTTCCATTGTAGGTCTTATATACCTTCTGAATGCTGCGATCAACTTCATTTTCCACCTGAATCAAAACAAAGAATCTAGTCCCTCAAAAATATTGGTGAAAGTAACATTAGTCAAGGCTCCAGCTAAATGCCTAAATGGCATGTATGTAAAGTTTTGAGATAGCGCTATGAATTTCTTTTAAGAAAAAAATTTTCTCCCTTCCTGCCTTCAGGTAGACTCAGGTAAAATGTCAGACATATTACATTAGATTAAAAGCAATCAAAGAGATGACTGTGTGCAAGATGGCAGGCTACCTATGTATGAAAGAGGGAGAAAGCAGTTGAGCCTTGAGATAGGTATCTAAATTACAAATATATTCCCTCCTTTTTCAAATGGGGTTCTTAGAAGACCTACTCATTTTCCTTTCCTAAAGGAGGTAAAAATTAAACAACTTAAAAAGCACCCACCGGATACTTTGGGGACAAATACCAATATTACATTTTACTTATTTAATGTTTATTTAGACTTGGACAAATATGCAAAAGTAATCAACAGATTAAAAAAAAAAAACATCAGGAAATCAACTCTTCAAAATACATCACTGCCAACAGAGTGGCAACTAAAGTGTCATTTAATTAAGTTTGCTTGTACCAGATTCTCCTTACCCTTCTAAGATGATGAGACCTATTTGGTAATTTTATCAGTCATGTGGTTAAGATCATAAAATTGATAACCAGACTGTAGGCAGGGGTATGATCCACTGCATTCTTTTTTTTAAGCATACCTGTCTGGTACCTTACACAGCAATGGTTAAATAGTAAATCAGCCTATCATGTCTTTGACTCCAAACCATAAGTTACAATGAAAATAACCCCAGGTGTGCTCAAATAACCTTAGGATGCCTTTGTATCGGTTCTATGTTGTTGTTTAGTCGATAAACTGTGTCCAACTCTTTTGCTAATGCATGGACTTCAGCTTCCCAGGCTCCTCTGTCCATGGGATTTTCCAAGCAAGAATACTAGAGGGGGTTGCCATTTCCTTCTCCAGGGGATCTTCACCACGCAGAGACTGAACCTATGCCGCCTGCACTAGCAGGCAGGTTCTTTACCCCTGAGCCACCAGGGAAGCCCATAACAGCTCTGTGTGTGTGAGTGTGTGATGTCACTCAGTCGTGTCTGACTCTTTGCAACCCCGTGGACTGTAGCCCGCCAGGCTCCTGTGTCCATGGAATTCTCCAGGCAAGAATACTGGAGTGGGTTGCCATTTCCTTCTCCAGGGGATCTTCCCAACCCAGGGATCAAAACCAGGTCTCCTGCATTGCAGGCAGACGCTTTATCCTCTGAGCCACCAGGGAAGTCATAATAGCTCTATGCTGCTGCTGCTGCTGCTGCTAAGTCGCTTCAAGTCGTGTCCGACTCTGTGCGACCCCATAGACGGCAGCCCACCAGGCTCCCCCATCCCTGGGATTCTCCAGATAAGAATACTGGAGTGGGTTGCTGCGACCCCATGGACTGCAGCCTACCAGGCTCTTCCGTCCATGGGATTTTCCAGGCAAGAGTACTGGAGTGGGGTGCCACTGCCTTCTCCGTAACAGCTCTATAGTTATACCCAAATTAATTAATTTAAAGCAGCCTATTTAGCCTTAAATGCTGCTGTAGGTGGAAGGCAAAAGTGGGTAAAATAGAAAGGAAAGGGGCAAGAAAAGAAGAAATGACCAGAAAAGAGGAAAGAAGGGAGTGGCTATAGTTGTCTTGGCATTTGGTAGGGCCCCTTGTTCCTCAGGAACAAGTTGTAGGGTTGCAACTCCCAGTATGATGCATTTGAACTGTGGTGTTGGGAGAAGACTCTTGAGAGTCCCTTGGACAGCAAGGAGATCAAACCAGTCAATCATAAAGGCAATCAACCTTGAATATTCATTGGAAGGACTGATGCTGAAGCTGAAGCTCCAATACATTGGCCACCTGATGCGAAGAGCTGACTCATCGGAAAAGACCCTGATGCTGGGAAACACTGAAGGCAAGAGGAGAAGGGGATGACAGAGGATGAGACGGTTAGATGGCATCACCAATTCAATGGACATAAGTTTGAGCAAGCTGGGAGATAATGAAGGACAGGGAACCTGGCATGCTGCAGTCCATGGGCTCGCAAAGAGTTGAACACAACTGAGCGACTGAAAACCAACTCGCTTTTTCTATGTCTAGGACCAAGGCATTTTTTCCTGAACAGGCAACGGAAAATGAAACCCTTAATTTAATTCTTCTAAAATAGAAATCTGGGAATCTATGGACTAAGGAAATTTGAACAAATTTCTCACCTGACCAATTATTCATTTGTAGATCATTCTACAGTCAAGGAGATGCTCGTTCCTTGGAAGGAAAGCTATGACAAACCTATGACAAAGACTGAGATGCCACTAGTGATAAAGAACCCACCTGCCAATGCAGGAGACATAAGAGATGTAGGCTTGATCCCTGGGTCGGGAAGATCCCTTGGAGGAGGGCACAGCAACCCACTCCAGTACTCTTGCCTGGAGAATCCCATGGATAGAGGAGCCTGGTGGGCTACAGTCCATGGGGTCACAAAGAGACAGACATGACGGAGTGACTACCACTTTCACTTTCACATGACAAACGTAGACAGTACACTAAAAAGCATCACTCTGCTAACAAAGGTCTGTATAGTCAAAAGCTATGGTTTTTTCAGTAGTCATGTATGGATGTGAAAGTTGGACCATAAGGAAGGCTGAGTGCCAAAGAATTGATGCTTTCGACCTGTGGTGCTGGAGAAGACTCTTGAAAGTCCCTTGAATTCCAAGGAGATCAACCCGTTCAATCTTAAAGAAAATCAACCCTGAATATTAGTTGGAAGGACTGATGCTGAAGCTCTAATACTTTGGCCACCTGATATGAAGAGTCAACTCAATGGAAAAGAGCCTGATACTGGAAAAGACTGAAGTTAAAAGGAGAAGCGGGCATCAGAGGATGAGATGGTTAGATAGCACCACTGACTCAACAGACATGAATATGAGCAAACTCTGGGAGATAGTGAAGGATGGGGGAGCTGGGCATGCTGCAATCCATGGTTGCAAAGAGCTGGAATGACTAGCAACTGAACAACAACTAGAGTCATTTAAAGAAAACTGTCTACAAACTAGGGGTTTCCCTCGTAGCTCAGTCGGAAAGAATCTGCCTGCAATGCAGGAGACCGGGGTTCAATTCCTGGGTTGGGAAGATCCCTTGGAGAAGGAAATGGGAACCCACTCCAGTATTCTTGCCTGCAGAATACCATGGGCAGAGGAGCCTGGCGGGCTATACAGTCCATGGGGTCGCAAGCTGGACACAACTTAGCAACTAATCCAGCACCACCTAAAACTAGGCCAGCAGCAGAGTAACACTTTGTTATATTAAATGAGACAAGAAATCCTGACACATAATTTCTAATTACCTTTATATTTTTCAAGTGGTGGCTAAACTGAAGGCAAAAGAAAATGTTTACTCTGAAAATGAGTTTGTTCTATTTCACTCCAAACACTTAAACCACCTTTTAAAACATATAAATTACAGGAGACAACATACCTTTGCTCTGTAAACATATCCCAAAACCACAACAACAACTTCTGTGACAAAAACCAAGAGTAGGATGATGACAAACTGTAAGGAAAATGTAAGGAAACATTGTCAAAAATTAAATACAAATGAAAAAATAGCTCTAAATACTCTCTTGATAAAAAGCAATTATCTGAGATAACTGCTACAAGTTTAAGACAAGTGCTAATTCTATTCCAATTATAAAGAGAGCCAAAGAGAATATGGAGTTTCATGCTCAAGTCAAGCAAGTAACACAAATGAATATTCCCACATATTATGACAACACATATGGTCAGGGAAGAACTAACTTACCGTGGCAAGTCCACAGCGGCTTTCCCGGATTGTGGCACAGCAACCAATTAGCCCAATAATGAAGAGCAGGGCCCCGACAGCTATGATCACCACAGCAGGGATGAGAGTGTACACATCTTCAAAGAAGTGGTCATAGTCGTCGTAAGTGATGAAGACATAGGCTCCAACATAGCATAAAATGCCAGCGGCTCCCTGTAGAAAACAAGGTCAGAGCGCTGGTAAAATTCTCCAACCCCTGCTGGTAAACATTCCCACTATTTCTTGGCACGTTCGAACTCAATGAGATTTTCCACCACTTTTAAATCTATTTGTAGACTTTTTTCAGTGAAGCCGAAAATTATTCATTAGTAAGAACATTTCTTTACTAAAGTTGAAAAGTCTTCCAAATTCCATCTACCTAATTGCTGGCTCATCTAGGGCTGAGAAACCATTAATCCCACATATAATATGGATGACAAGAATGAAAACACACACACCCCAAAGGCCTTCTGTAGTCAATTACAGATCAGCGCAGAGGGGAGGGCTGCCCCCCTCAAATGGGGAAATTAGGACAAGTGGCAGAGTCAGGACCTGAACCCAGGTAATCTGACTCCAGAATCTGCATTTATACTCTCATCTCTTGCTTTGGGGAAAGAAAATACAATAGTAACTAATAACCATGATACATGATACCCACTTCTAAAAAATTTGCTGTCCTAGTTGAGACTGTAAAATGGTAAAGCCAGAGGGCTGAATGACTAAAAACTTCGCAAATCCTTTCTGTGTGTGTTAGTCACTCAGTGATTCCTGACTCTGCAGCCCCGTGGACTGTAGCCCACCAGGCTCCTCTGTCCCTGGGATTCTCCAGGCAAGAATATTGGAGGGGGTTGCCATTCCCTTCTCCAGGGGATCTTCCTGACCCAGCGACTGAACCCGGGGTCTCCTGCATTGCAGGCAGATTCTTCACTATCTGAGCCAGCAGGGAAGCCCCTTGCAAGCCCTTTAAGTCTATTTATGCTTTAGAATTGTGTTTCTCGAACTACGTGAATAGGAATCACCTGAAGATCTTATTAAACTGCAGATTGATCAGTAGGTCTGGGGGTGGAACCTGAGATTCTGCATTTCCAACAAGCTCCCAGCTAACGCTGCTGATTTTTGAGCTACACTTTGAGGTACAAAGTTTTAGAGCACCTACAGGGAAAGTGAATGCAGAAAGTCATAGAACAGCTGCCGCTGCAGACACTGTGCTCCACCTACAGAGTTTTATTAATACATACGTTCTCCTCTCATCATTGTCAATTTTGCTCTTGTGTCAATTTTGCCAGCACAATGCTGACAGCCCAGTGTTGCCTGCTTTTATGTGAATGAGCAAATACAGTGTGAGGCTAAGTGTTAAAACATCGGTTTAATGAATTATCATTTATAGAGCATTTTCAGGCTTTCATATAAAAAGAATTATTTCACCATTCTTTAAAATTTAACATATACAGCATTAATTTTCAAACTACAAAAGAGCTTCCACAATGATATCATTAATTCTTCTCAACCTGGAAGCAGTTTAAGTCTGTGGGACTCTAAGCTTGGGTATCATCAGAATATTTTCATACACTAGGCCAGAAGAATCACTCAGATCTGGAAGGAAAAGACTCCATTTACAGAAAGTTGAGAAAGTAACTTGACTTTAGAAATAAATAAATAACATGGACTTTTTAATAGACGTCAACTAGAATAATGGAGCCAATTTAAAAAACCATATTCTTTTCAAACTCACCTCTGGCTTTCAGGAGGCCCCACTGCTTGCTCTCTCATTCTCTTTAGGGACTCTCCTTTATCACACAAGTGTTAGTGATCTCCAGGGTTCTACCTTCGGCCCTATTTAGTTCTCATTTTGTAGGCTCTTCTTGGGTTAGCCTAGCTACGGCTTCACCAGTCACTGTAGCTCTCCACCTAAGCCATCAACTCAGAACTACACATCCCCATCTGGAAGTCCCACAGTCGCCCTGACCTCAACCTACCTCAAACCCTCGCTGCCTTCCTGCTCACTCCATTAAATCCGCCCTCATATTTCATATTTCAGAGCAAACGGCACCAGTTACTTTTCCTAGTCAAATGCCTGAGAGTTACTCTATACTCTTTCTGTGACCTACCGCTATATCCCATCAATCTCCAAACTCCTTCAGGTTTCCTTTTTTATTTTTTAAAAATTTTATTTATGGCTGTGCTGGGTCTTCATTGCTGTACAGGTTTTCCTCTAGCTGTCGCGAGTGGAGGCTACTCTGTTGTGGAGCACGGGCTCCCAGGCTCAGCAGTCGTGGTACCTGGGGTAAGTTACTCTGCAGCGTGTGGGATCATCCCGTATCAGGGATTGAATGTGTATCTCCCACGTTGGCAGGCTGACTCTACCACTGAGCCACCAGGGAAGCCCCAGATTTACTTTCAAAACATCACCTGAATACTGTTAACTTCTCTTCAACCCTCTGCAGTGCTTGTCTTAATTCAGGCCTTACCACTGGTCACCCTAAACCTTACTTGCTGACCCTCCCTCTGTCCCTTAATAATATGTTCTTTATATGATCAGTTATTTCTGTTAAAAATATAAACCAGAACAAGGCATTAGCATGTTTAAAATCAGGATGAGGCAAGTAATGCCTCTGATAAACTAAGCTGTTCCTTCCCGCTTTTTGGGCTCGAACTCCACAACCTCTCACGCACCCTGAACAACTGAAAGCCGTTATTCCAAATGTACTACACATTCTCACTTCTTCACCTCTGCTGCTCTCTTTGGAATGCTCTCTTCATCTGCTCAGTAACTCCTTGTCACCCATTAAGATGCAGTTTAAGTATCGCCTCTTTTTTAGGAAGCCATTCTTGACCATTTCAGACCGGATTAGGTGCCCTTGGTCACAGACCATCCCCTACATAGCTCTAACGGCATTTATCCCAAGTGTTGAAATTATAACTATATAAATCTCTGCATGCCTTTAGGGCACAAACTTTGCCCGTCAGTCTTTCAGCCCTGAACCACCATCCAGCACCCAGAGCAGCTCTTGGCATGTGGTAGATATTTGTCAAAATTCATTGAGAACACTTCATCTCATCCCTTCCCTTGAAACTGCCCTTCAAGCTCAATCATAAATCTTTGGTTTGAATTTGCTTTGTTTCCTCTTCAGTTCAATCTTACAGATTTTAGTTCACTATTCGAACAAGATTTAATAACTTAATCCAGCTTACCTAATTATTAATGGCCATCACATCTGGAATACATTAGTTTATAAATGCTTTACTTACAGCAACTGAACCTGTTCAAAGACCCTCAGTTCACTGACATACTTACTTTGGGGTCATATTATTATGGGATGATGGAAGACATGAGAGAGAGAAAAGAGGAGAAACAGTTTAATAATTTGGGTGCATTAACCACACAAGTATATGGAATACTTAACACTCATACCAAAAACTACTTTTTCTTGACTACATTATGTGTGATATGCAAACATACACATATGTACACACAAACATTTTGTTACAGTAAATACTTTTAGTCCCCAAACTGAACTAGAAGAAATCCTATATATGAAGCAATCAAATTTTATCCAGTTTGTCTTTACCAGTCATCTCTCTATTCTTTGGATTCTTAGCTTTTCTTACTCTAATAGGCAACCTTCATGTCTTACAAGGCTTGAATTAAAATAAATTCCATCTTTGAGGTGCTAGTAAACGTAATTAAAGGCTACATAAATTTGATTGAAAATAAAACTGGAAGATATAGGTACACAACAATTTGAAATACAGGACATTGAAGAACTATTTCCATTTTAGATATGAAATGAGTTTGAGATCCCTACAAGGCTCACCCTTGGTGCTGCCTGGGCGTGGGCCAAGCGAAACACTTCCAGTGCAGCCAGCCTCCACCCAGTCCACCCAGACAGATAATGAATGCAATGCAAGGACGAGATGCCATTTGTAAAGCTGCCTGTTCCTTTTCTAATAGATCTGAGAGAAGTCTAGGCTGCAAACTAGTCAACATCTAAATCACACAGTGCAGTTGAGAACATAATGCTTCTATTTTGACAACATACAGGGGGAAGCAGCATAGTCGCTACACATACTAAGAAAAACTGCAGTGACTGCTGATATGAAACTATATAAATCAAGTAACTCATAAATAGAGGGTGTCCTCTAAATTTTCTTCTGTTAATAACATGTATGTGTGTATGTGTGTGTAGTTGCTTCAGTCATGTCTGACTCTTTGCAACCCTGTGGACCGTAGCCCACCAGGCTCCTCTGTCCATGGGATTCTCCAGGCAAGAATACTGGAGTGGGTTGCCATGCCCTCCTCTAGGGGATCTTCCCAACCCAGGGATCGAACCTGTATCTCTTATGTCTCCTGCATTGGTAGGCAGGTTTGAAGCCCAATGACATGTATAGAAGTTGTATAATAAACAACTTATGAAGTGACGTCAGTTACTTTGAAAACATAGAGAAGGTGTCCTAACAAGAGCTGAAGACCTAAAAACAGCAATAAACAACTGCTTTAATGACATCCAACCATCCAAATGACAAACATAGGTGGGGCGTATATGGTAAATGTAAGGAAAGTTGTAAGTAATTCCTAACTAGGGACTTGCAGTCATGAAGATTTTTAACATAGGAGCTGCGGCTATTAGAAAGGCTAAAAGGTGAGCAGGGTTAAATCCTTCTTCTGAAGGGTCATGCTGGGATTGAGATCTATCAAAGGCAATGGGCTTTGCCAACAAAGCAGCTGCAGAGGGGATGAAATGTAGAACTTGGAAGCAGCTGAACTGCTTTAGTCACCACTGAGAAAATCTGAGCCTATGAGGAGGATTTGTAGAGGACAGTATACTAAAAATATTCATCCTTTTTACAAAGAAGTAAAGGGAAATTTAAGGGAAAGGCTGAAAGCTGAAACAATAGGAAAAAAAAAAAAGAATTTTCTGAAAACTGTTCTTCCTTACCCTTTTTAAAATCGGCACCAGGTCTTTAGCTGTGGCATGCAAACTCTTTAGTTGTGTCATGTGGGATCTAGTTCCCTGAGCAGGCTTGAACCTGGTTCCCCTGGTTGCACTGGGAGCATGGAGTCTTAGCCACTGGACCACCAAGGAAGTCCCTCTTCCTTACCCTTTAATAAACTCATGGTTCTAAACTGTCACAAAATTTTAAAACCTTAGGAAATCCAGTGCTTTTGCACAACACCAAGCTATTCCTCCAAAAATAAAGCTACCTGTTAGAAAATTTTAGAAGTATGAGTTCCAGAAGTATGACACTTCACTTTATCCTTTCACCTTTCACTCCTTACATACAAAAGTAAAGCCCTTTTAAAGTAAGAAATTTCATTGTAATGTAAGATTGATTTTTCTATAGTTTAGAAACCAGTGTTTTGGTTTTAGAAACTAGTTGCTTTGTTTCTGTACTTTTCAAATCTTCTGAGAGAGATGATCAAATACTAAAATCCACAAAAATTCTTTACTTTTCTAAGAAAGAAGAAATAGGAAATGAAAGGGAGCACATCAAGCACAGTGAACTTGCCACCGGAATGTGGCAACATTACAATTAAACAGACTATTCCACAATAGGAGATGAAACAGCTCTGCTGTGAAAGTGTATCTATATGGAAATTCAGAAATGTGAAGGTAGAAGCATCCCACGGAGCATCTGGGTGAAGACAAAGCAAAGAACAGAAGTGACTTTCCTGCAGGACAGGGTAAAGATGAGGGGGCCATGTGAAGTCATCCAGCTAAAAGCAGAGTCTGACAAATTCTTCTCACCTGCGAGAACTACTACTTCTGTGTGATTTTTGCCTCCAACAATCAAGTGGTAAAGCAGAAGCGATAGGAATGTTGGGAGATAAAATAGAAAGACTTGGCAAAAACCACTGTGTACTCCAGACTTTGTAAGAACGCAGATTTCAAAAATCAGAGAGGGAAAAAACAGCAGCAGAAATTCATCTTACGTATCTATTTTTAAACATTTAACTCAGAGCTTTCTGTATGGTCACAATAGTCTCTCATGTACCTATCTTCCTTCTCTCCTATAAGGAATCCACTGTCTAATTCTATACAGTGCCTTTAACGCATATATATGGAATACAGAAAAAATGGTACTGATGAACCTATTTGCAGGTCAGGAATAGACACACAGACGTGGAGATCAGACTTGTGGACACATTAGGGGAAGAGGGTGGGGTGACCGAGAGAGGAGCACTGACATACACACTATTATATGTAAAACAGATCGCTGGTGGGAAGTTGCTGTGTAACACAGGGAGCTCAGCCCAGTGCTCCATGACAACCTAGAGGGGTGGGATTGGGGGTTGGGAGCGAGGCTTCAGAGGGAGGGGATATACCTATACTTAAGAGTTGAATCACGTTGCTGTACAGCAGAAACATACACAATATTGTAAAGCAATTATCTTCCAAGTTAAAAAAGTTATGTTTGGCTGTGCCGAGTCTTAGTTGCAGCACGTGGAATCTTTGATCTTCTTCGTTTCAGCATGCTGGATCTTTAGTGGCGGCAGAAGAAATCTTTAGCTGTGGCATGTGGAATCTAGTTTCCTGACCAGGGATTGAACAGGGCCCCCAGCATTGGGAGTGCAGAGTCTTAACCACTGGACCACCAGGTAGGTCCCTACACAGTGGATTTCTGAAAGCTTCCCCAAACTTCACCCTCAAGCCATAAGTTTCTTAAAATCACCTTAAATCTTTCAGCATTCTACTACTTATATAACATTCTCTAGTCAAACATATTTGTTTCGGTTCTGACTTACTCTGATAAAATACTTCATATCATTAAATAGAATTACTCTTCTACCAAGTCCAATGCTGCACATTTCTCTTATCACTCAAGGGAAAAAAAAAAAAAGACTATACCAAAGATTTCAAATCCTCTTAACAGAAAGTAAAGCTATTTTAACCAAGAATTTAGGAAGCTATTAAATATATCATTTTCTCCATAACAAACTGGTCAATAATAAAGACAAGCAGTATTCAAAGATACGTAAGGATACAGAGAGAAGAGCCCTCAGGAGTATAAGAAGAATCTTTCTGGAATGCAATCTGGCAACACATCATTAGCCTCAGCATTTATGCTTTTGCACCTATTAACTGTATTTCTAGGAGTCTATTCTTAAGAAAGGAGGTCAGATGGAAACACAAGATTTGTACAAGGTGCATTCGTCAAAATGTTAATAACAAAATTATAATAGCAAAAACAAAAGATCATGTTGAAGTTTGACAGAAAACAGCAAAAGTCTGTAAAGCAAAATAAATAAATAAAAATTAAAACGAATACTACACACACACAAAAAGAAAAAACCCAAGAATC
This sequence comes from Bubalus kerabau, assembly GCF_029407905.1. Lineage (NCBI taxonomy): Eukaryota > Metazoa > Chordata > Mammalia > Artiodactyla > Bovidae > Bubalus > Bubalus kerabau. Next base: position 32,800,178 of record NC_073642.1, read on the forward strand.
TAGAGATATATTTGCATTATGGCCCTTAAATATGTTGAAGCATAATTTAGTAACACACTTGTGGTATGTTAGGGGAAAAACACACTTATGCATGGATATTTATAAACACCAAAATGTTAATACTGGTTGTCTCTTGGTGGTGAAATTATGGTAATATTAAAATATTTTTTAGTATCTTCTTTAAAAAGGAAATATATATTTGCAGAATCATGAAAGTCAATATTTAAAATTGTATCTGAAATTGAGACTTTGTTGTTCTTTAACAAATGAATTCTTAAATCTGTCCTTAACCAAAACATAAAACAGGAATCTCTTCAATCCCAAATGTTTTAGGCACCTCTGCCAATCTTCCCTGTTTATGACTTTTCTTGGGTCTGCCTGGCTTTGACTCATCTTTACATGTTTTCTGACTACTTAACACAATTCTGATCATTTCAGTACACATCTTTTTTCCCCCATAAATATCACCTATCAAGGAGACAAGTAAAACAAAACCCTACTTCGAGGTGTATAATTTTGACAATAAGCCACTTCTTCCTTCATTATCAATATCACTATCATTATTGCCATTGTTCTTAAAGAAAGAATATTTTAATCCTTTAAACCAATATTGCTCTGGAGACATATTCCAAAGGTCACGTTCCTCAATTCTGTCCTATTTCACGTTTTCTGTATTTGACTTTTTAGAATCACTGTTTATCAAGCTTAACAAAATTTTTCTATTTAATCCAATTTATATCTCCCAGTTGAAAAATCCAAAACATTCAGGCTGCAGTGAAACTGGAGATCTGCAACTGCCACAGTCAAACTATTGTAACAGCATGGAAATTAGATATTTTCAGATTGCTAGGCTCCAGGGGTCATCTGAAAGAGTATTTTCAGAGTATTTAAATATGCATTTTTCTTTGAGACTCTCTATCCCCATACCCTACTCTAACTGTAAAGAGTCAGTTATTACTACTGGAACCTGAGGTGTTTCAGCTTCATAACAGGAGTTTGCCTTTGCTTGGGTTATGTGTTTAATCAAGAGCAACAACAATGTAAAATACAGTATGTCAGCATTTACTATAGATTTCCTTTTAGTAAGTCAAAAACAAATACATCAATGCAAATAATTTTTCTCAGCTACTGGCTCTACCAAACTATTAAAGAAGGGGAGGGAGGAAAGAGATGACATTTTTAAGGAAGACTTGAGACTGTCCATGTGGAAAGGGGAGGGAGAGGAGCAGCTAGAAATTAAATTCAATAGAACATTAAATGATTTTGCTTGCCTGTCTGACCCCTCTTCCTATAAGCTATTAGAACGCAGGAACTATACCTTTTGCATTTCTCAAACAAGTAAAGCACAGACATTCAGCAAGTATTTACTGAGTGAATGAGTCTTAGGGTATACTTGTTTGATGCAAGTATAAATTTTATGGAATAAATTTTTTGCAAAATTCCTAATGTTGGATCTTATGGAATAAAATTCATTAAAATATTTCAAAGCATGATAAATACCCTAAAAAGGTAATAAACAACCTATTTCTTAAATTTCCAATTAAAGAGAGTCCTCCTACATTCCCTTTGCTTTGAGTTCTTTCAGTTAATAACTCCCAGCCACAAGGTACTTGGTCCAGTGGACAGATGACTTCGAATGCAGTAAGACTGGAAGTAATTCATTTTCTTAACTGTCAAAGACAAGAAATAGGTCTCCTGTCATACCATAACTTGCTTTTCTTCTAGTAAACTGAGAAACAACTATGAAAAAAGAAATGTTAGCTGAAGGTGTGCTCCAATGACATATTCTTTGTCGGAGCAGTCACTCATGAAGATGGGAATACAAGAGGCAGAGAAACAAATTCTAGGATGTGAGATGAAGGATCCAGTTTAAAGTATCATATTCTCAACTCGAATGTGCAAGATGTGCTAGAAAACACAAAACATGTATATGGAGATGTGTGACAAGCAGTTTTTCTTCATTTATAATGAAATATTTCATATAAATTTTTATCTTTTAAACAAAAGCATGAAGATATAGCTAAAACCTCTTTTGGTAATTTGAACACATCAAATTTGCCTTAGGGCCTGTAGGCTGTTCCTTGTCTTAAATGTCCCCCATTTCTTCCAAATCACCCCAACATCTGTTCCTTCACATATTCCAGATTAAATTTCACCTCCTTGGAGAAGACTTCTTTGCCAACCTAAAGCAGTCACCTAATCACTCTATCATATCATTCTGTCTTAATTCTCTGCATAACATATCACTATCTGTTATTTTTCTTGCTTATTTTTAACTGTCTGTCCTGTAAAGCTCTGTAAGAACAGAGATCTTCACTTTTCCACCACTTTATCAGTAATATAAGCAAAAAGTGGGTGCTTAAACATTTGTGTAGTATCTGCTTAACAAAGCACATTTCCTTAATTTTATGTATTCACAGAGGGAAATGAAAGTTGAAACTTTTTTAAGACAAGACAAATTTTAAAGCTTAAATAAGGCTTTTAAATAGGATTTGTATTTCATATGAATGAATGATTAGTGAAGCTGCCACATTCTAAAGTTGTTTCCAAAAGCCTTTAAAAGGTGTTTACCTTGTGGTATTTCCTACTCCACAGCCGTTGTAGCGTTACTATGGCTTTTCATACTGATGAAAAACAACGCCCTAAGCAGATGTGCCAGACTAGAAATTCTGCAAGCATGGACAAAGCTTTCCCTTACAGTCTCTATAATGCCTAAGATATGTGTGAGCAAAATAAACACTAGCCAATTGGCTCTTCTTCTAGGGTAGAAAAAGTAAAGGCAATTTGTATAACATGGGACTTAATTAAGTACTCAATTAACTGAACAGAAAAAAACCTGAAATTATCAAGTACTGATTTAAACTTGTTTTAGATGAGGCCTCCCAGGTCAGATCAAATGACCCACTGAATTAAGGCTCTTGTCTGACCTTGGAGCAAAACTGCAGTTTAGAGAAGAGGTTAATGACTGTTTATTCTAACAGCCTTCAAAATTTAGTAACTAAACACTTCTGTCTTCCAAAAATCATCATGGGTCTAGCACCAATACACACATTAAAGCTATGCCACTCTGTAAAAAACAAAGAGATCCAAGTTGTACATCCCTTCACTTGTCCAAAATTACCTTTCACGCTATAAGCCCTAATATTTTGGAATTTGGTGATGAGCTCTCAATTTCCATTAAGACAAGCTTAAGGACTTTAGAAACCACTGCTTCCCCTTTGTGCCTTTCCACAGTAATTTTCTTAGACTGTACTGTCCACAATAATCTACACCAAGTCAACATTAACAACTTTGGCTGTTATATCATTTAATGCCGATTTTAAGCATTTCAAGTACATATCTATTTCCACATCACAGCTCACTGAACAAACTGCCAACTGAACCAGGATATCAAGATATTAAGAGACAGAGTTTAAATATGTTGCCAAACGAATTAAACTTCAACACTTATCAACAATCAGCTGATAGTAAAGAGCCAAGGCAACAGTTAAAAAAAATCTTTGCTAACGTTGACCAGTGGTGGTGGTGTCGCTAAGTTGTGTCCACTCTTGCAACCCCATGGATTGTAGTCCACCAGGCTTCTCTGACCATGGGATTCTTCAGGCAAGAACACTGGAGTGGGTTGCCATTTCCTTCTCCAGGGGATCTTCCCGACCCAGGAATTGAACCTGGGTCTCCTGCATTGCAGGCAGATTCTTTACCAACTGAGCTATGAGGGAAATGTTGCCGAGGGGAACCCAGATAAATGTTAGAGATGCTCTATGTAGGGAATGCTTATTCTTACACTTAAACATTAAGGTATTAAAAGGTGGAACGGACCACTTATAAAAGAATACACTTATTAGAACTGAAGAATGCAATAAAAAAACCCAGGAAGAACAGATTAACATATTTTATGTACTTCCTCATGACGACCTAATTTTTTAAACTGACAAGTTAAATAGTCTAGTTTAAATGCTGGTGGAAGTTCTAAACAAGGTTAAAATCATGTTTTGGAGCAAGTGAGTCTAACTCTGCCTAAAGAGCTCCTTCCCCTTTGCAAGTCTTTTGAAATCACATTTTGCTCTAACATCACAGGCTCTAGAGTATAGGACACCCTGGGTTTGAAGGCTGGCTCTGCCCCACCTTGGGTGTGCCACTTTAAGTAAACTTTAATGTCCTCATCTGTAAGAGAAGCATAATATTCCCTGCCAAATGAGGCTGTTATGAGGCTTTATTCCATTAAAGTGCTTAGCACAGTGCCTGGGTATAAAAAGCACTCAAATTTAGTTATGATTACCAACACCATCAGATTCCAACAGTTGGTCCCTAACTACTAATTCTGTGGGAGACACAGCTAATATTGCTTCCTTCTTAGTTGTGTTACATGAATCCTGCTCTGTGCCACATTTTTTTCCCCTACATATCTGCTTAACTTCCTCATCACAGCTCACCTCACAAACATTTTACTATTCTACTAACCTAGATAAAGGGTGTTTAACTTCAGCCTTGGCAAGAACCCACCATGAAAAGCACAACCGAAGTTCAACATAACCTTCTTCACTAAGTGCCAATAATGGTACATATACTTATATAATTTCTAAAGATGAATGAATCTTTGAATAAACTGTAATTTTAAATGAAAATTTAATTAAAGAAAATGGTTCCTGTATTTCCAGTATTTTATTTAACAATTCCAGTCCCTGAGCTTGAAAGGCCTAGAAGTCACCTGATAGTACACAGATTCTTCTTCAAAATCAAACTGTATGCCCATAAAAAAAAATAAGGGCCTATAAAGGATACAAAGCTAAGTCTACACTTAAGAATCTTCTTATCTGATAGTGTTTCTCATCTGGAGATACTAGGAGATTCTTTTACCTTTTAAAAAGGCTTCGAAGTCAAACTAAAGTATAAGAAACACTGCTCTAAACCGAAAAGAAGAAATCATGGAATCCTGATGTCACGTGGGTGATCCTGCACAGTACTCTCAGTCAGGATTCTTTTCATCACACCATATCCTGAAAGACTCTCTATGGCAAAAGATGTGTGTGGTAAGTGCCCTGTGATGTGTAATTATTCTTTTATGCTACAGCAGTCAGGATATGAAAAGTTTCATTCTTTGCAGGGGGAGGAGGGAACCGGGTTGTAAGAAGGAAAGGATTCCTTCCAATTTTGGTATGTTTGTGGCAAAGAGGTGAATGGAGACATACAAAAGGACGGGAAGTGGAAATGTTCAAGAAGTGTCCTGAAGACTGGGGACAGAGAAGTGTGTCCAGGTGTTTAAGAACATGGTTTAAGAACATGGTCAATCGTGAGGAAGGAAAAGATGATTTGAGGACTTTGGTTGCAATACCAGGAGGGCATTGTATTTTTATTCTACTGCTGAAGCTTTGGGGGAGGGGTGTGTGTGTATTTTTTAAATGAAGTAAAGTGATGTGAAGGAAGAAAAGCTTAGTAAGATTTATCCGGGTGCAAGGTCCAGATGAACTAGAGGGTGGAGAGGCTGATAGGAATAACACAGGTTATTACAAAAGTCCCTGACGAGATAAGGACCTGAAGTAAGATGAAGTGCTTTATAAAGGGCCCTTTCTTTGGGGGCGTGTCCAAAAAAACATAAGCCACCTTTTATTGAAAGTGAACTCATCCTTTTCTAGATCTTGCGACACTCGAGTCATATTTAACCAAGGTTTATAATCTCAGGCTACCCACCCCCATGACCAAACAAATAAGATTGATTTTCCTGGTCACAGGATTATTTAGCTTCTCAAGTTGAAACCTTTCCGTTTTCTGGGCTGGTAACCAGTCGACCCGTTCTCCACACACAAAGAGCTCTAAGGCAAAATTCCTCCTGCCTGAGTCGGAAGCGTCCCCGCACTTCACCGTCTGCTCGCTCGCCTCGGGGCTGCCAGTGGAGCCGCGGGGGCTCCGGGCCCTGACAAAGAAAGCGGAGCCCGACCCTTTGTGGAATATCCTATTTCGAGCCTGATGTCCTGAAAGAATCTGCAACGTGAGCTCTCCGTCCAGCAGGCTGCTCCGGGGGGAGGTTGGGTTGTGGGCGGGGGGGGGGCTCTCAGCGCCGGGCTCCTGGCACAGAGCCCGCCGGCCGGGGCGTTGGGCCCGAGACGGAGGCCGCCAGAAGCCCCCGAGGGTTTCTCCCCACCGCCCTCTACACCCCGAGTCTTCGTCCCGGCCGCGGAGGTACCAAGCGAAGCGGCCTCCGGGCCCAGGCCCTCCCGGGTCTCCGCTGCAGACTCCCGTCTCTCCCCCACCGCCTCAGCGCCAGCCGCGACCCAGCCTGTGTCCCCGCTGGGTCCCCACCGGCGCTTCAGCCGAGGCCTCTTCGGGCCGCACGGCCGGCCCCTCGCCCTTTCCCGCCCGCTGGCCACGCTCACCCAGAAGATGAGGTTGAGAAACACCAGCACGGTCTTGGAGGAGGTGATGCCACACTGGCCCATGGTGCCGGCGGTCGGCTGCGGCCCTGCTCGGCGAGCGGGACGCGCTCACCGAGCGAGGTGGCAATGGCGACGGCGCCTCCCCACAGGGAACTGCACGGCCTGTGAGGCGTTCACCGCAGCCCCCGGCGCCGTCGCGCACCCCAGCCCCAGCAAGCACCTCGCTCCTACGCGCAGCCGCCGCAGTCTCCTCAGGGCCCGCGCCGCTCCCTAGCAACGGAGTCCCGCCCCGGGACAGGCAGCTTCAGCCAATCACTCCTGTGGTGGCTACAGCGAGGCCACACCTCTTAAAGGAGACGAGAGCTCAGCGCCCTTTCTTGGCCTCTGGCCGCCCTTGGGATGCAGATGGTTCGCTAGGGAAGTTCCTGAGGACCAAACCCAATCCCTTCCTATTGAGCTACGTTTGCCATGCCAGGCTTATAGGTTATTCAGAGCCCGAAGAACGCCATCTTTCTACCTAGTTCGTTCTCCTAAGGAAGTCAGAGACAACTAATTATCTCCCACCCCACACTGAGATTTTCCTGACGAAGTAGCACCTAAGCATTTTCTGGGAGCAGTGCAATGAACATCAACAAATAATTATGGAGAACTTATTGTGTCAAGCCCTAGGCTAGCTCTCAGAAGAGTCATCGGAAAGGAGAAAAGGCTGGTGATGGGGTTGGCAAGGCGGAGACATTTTCGTGTATGTGTGTGGTTGGGGACAAGGTAACAAACACATCGAGTCCATTCCTGGGTAGACTATTCCAAAGGGGAACAAGATTTAGCAGAATTACATAAACATTGTTTTATATTGCAACGTTACACACTCTTCTCCCAATCTGGGATTGATCATATTAATTAGCAATTATTGAGAGCTTACTCCGTGCTAGGCTTTTTATGACCATTTGCTCAATTAATTTCCATCACAACCTTTAGGTGGAAGGTATTATAGAGAAGGAAATGGCAACCCACTCCAGTGTTCGTGCCTGGAGAATCCCAGGGACAGAGGAGCCTGGTGGGCTGCCATCTATGGGGTCGCGCAGAGTTGGACACGGCTGAAGTAACTTAGCATGCATGCATGCATGCATCACAGTTATCAGCCTCATTTTCCTGGTAGGTAATTGAGGCTTAGAAAGATTAACAAATTTACCCAGAGCCACACAGAGAGTAGGTGGTGTAGGGCAGAAACCACATTGTCAACCACACACAAAACTGTTTACTGTCTTACCTGCCATTACAACCCTGCACGCCCTCCTTAAAGATGGCCATTTGCTTGTCCTTAATTATCTTGTTCTCTACAGTCTCCCTAGCTAATCACCTTCTCCAGGCACTCTCAGCAACACCTTTTCATCTCAAACTCCTATTGATTAGCACCAAGCAGCAGCAGCCAGCTATTCATTCATTAAACTTTTTGCAAGTACTACCTCTGTGCCTCACAGTTCTAGGTGGTGAGTATTTAACAGTGAGCAAGACAAATCCTTGCCCCCATGGAGCTCACTTTCTGGTAGAGGAGGTAGACCTTAAACAAATAGGTAGGTTTATGACATGATATTGAGTAGTGATAGAAAATAATTCAGAAAGCGTTGACATATATACTCTCAGTTCAGCTCAGTCACTCAGTCGTGTCCGACTGTTTGCAACGCCATGAACCCCAGCACGCAAGGCCTCCCTTCCATCACCGACTCCTGGAATCCACCCAAACCCATGTTCATTGAGTCGGTGAGGCTGCCAACCATCTCATCCTCTGTCGTCCCCTTCTTCTCCTGCCCTCAATCTTTCCCAGCATCAGGGGCTTTTCAAATGAGTCAGCTCTTCGCATCAGGTGGCCAAAGTATTGGCGTTTCAGCTTTAACATCAGTCCTACCAATGAACACCCAGGACTGATCTCCTTTAGGATGGACTGGTTGGATCTCCTTGCAGTCCAAGGGACTCTCAATAGTCTTCTCCAACACCACAGTTCAAAAGCATCAGTTCTTCTGCACTCAGCTTTCTTTATAGTCCAACTCTCACATCCATACATAACTGCTGGAAAAACCATAGCCTTGATTAGATTGACCTTTTCTGGCAAAGTAATGTCTCTGCTTTTTAATATGTTGTCTAGGTTGGTCATAACTTTCCTTCCAAGGAGTAAGCGTCTTTTAATTTCATGGCTGCAATCACCATATGCAGTGATTTTGGAGCCCAGAAAAATAAAGTCAGCCACTGTTTCCACTGTTTCCCAATCTATTTCCCATGAAGTGATGGGACCGGCTGCCATGATCTTCGTTTTCTGAATGTTGAGCTTTAAGCCAACTTTTTCACTCTGCTCTTTCTCTTTCATCAAGAGGCTCTTTAGTTCTTCTTCACTTTCTGCCATAAGGGTGGTGTCATCTGCATATCTGAGGTTATTGATATTTCTCCCAGAAATCTTGATTCCAGTTTGTGCTTCCTTCAGCCCAGTGTTTCTCGTGATGTACTCTGCATATAAGTTAAATAAACAGGGTGACAATATACAGCCTTGACGTACTCCTTTTCCTATTTGGAACCAGTCTGTTGTTCCATGTCCAGTTCTAACTGTTGCTTCCTGACCTGCATATAGGTTTCTCAAGAGCAGGTCACCATGTGTAAAATAGCTAGCTAGTGGGAAGCAGCTGTTTAGCACAGGGAGCTCAGCTCTGGTGCTCTGTGATGACCTAGAGGGGTGTGATGTGAGTGGGTGTGAGGGAGGCTCAAGAGAGAGAGGATATATATATAGCTGGTTTATGTTCTTGTACTGTATAAACCAACACAACACTGAAAAGCAACTATAGCCCAATTAAAAATAACAAATAAAATAAATATTTTAAAAAGAAAAGAATTCAGAGGAAAGGCATAGAGAGTGATGAGAGAAATCCTCTGAGAGGACATGGAAGGAGACCCAGCTGAAGTTAGGGAGCAGGCTGTGTGAATATTTAGAGGAAGAACCAAAGATGAGAATAGTAAGTACAAGGGCCCTGAAGCAGAAATGGGATCAGTAGGAAAAAGAACATTAAAGAGCCTAGTGTGCAGGTCAGTGGAAAGCAGAGAATGCAGTCAGCAAAGCCAGATCACCAAGGGCCTAGTAAGCCATGTGTGATGGAAAGACACTGCAAGGCTTTGAGCAGGCTATGAACACCATCTGACTTCAGTTTTAAAAGCACCAATCTTGCTACATCATATCCCAGTTAAAATGTAAGAAGTCAATCAATCAATTAATCCTAACTCTTAGGAGTTATTCCCTTTGATAGTCTATCTCCTTGCTGGTCCCCATACTCTAAAATGTTTCTCTCTGCTTTACTGTGATGCTTTTCTTCCTTCCCCAAAACATCTTCTTTGCATTTCTTCAGCCTCAAACCTTCCCAGTTACCTGCTGCTGCTGCTGCTAAGTCACTTCAGTCGTGTCTGACTCTGTGCGACCCCATAGATGGCAGCCCACCAGGCTCCCCTGTCCCTGGGATTCTCCAGGCAAGAACACTGGAGTGGGTCCCAGTTACCTGAGGAGGCCTTAATTCCCTGGCACCTGCACCTCCATCCTGTCCTTCCTTACTTTGATCCCTTGTGTGAGTCTCCCTACCACGCCCCTGTATTAGGATCACCTGGACTACAAGACTTTCTTCTGGGCATTGGCCTCGGCACACGACATGTTTTTAATGTGGAGTCAGGGTTGCAAACCACTGTTCTAAATTTACAACCTGCTTCAGTCTCTCCAACCAAAAAAAAAGACTGCATTTTTCTTTCTCTCTTCTCTCCATCAACGTTCCTGAAAGCTCATCTAGTTCTGAAAGATTAGCTTGCTGAGACTTCAGCGCGCATGTGAATCACCTGAGGAACTTATTAATTGCAGGGTCTGTTTCAGAAGATGGGGCTGGACCCAAGATTCTTCATGTCTAACGTGCCCCCAGGTGACACAGTCAGACCACTCTTTGTAGTTAAGGGCTGGCCTGCTGGTCTGTACTCTCTTGCTTCCAACTCACTTTTTTTTTTTACTCACTGCCTTGTGGTTTTACCCTATAGTGTCACTGAAATTGCCAGTGTTGCCAATGACCCATCTGTTCCCTCTCTTCTGGGGCAGCGTCTGTAACAGGGAAGAGCACAGGCTTGGAGACAGCCTGGGTTCAAACTGTAGCCCTCCCATTTACTAGCTTGGTGACCTCTCTGTGTCTTGGTACCCTCGTCTTTGGGAAGCGGGGGAGATCATGATGATAGTCCCTACCTTGTGAGAATTAAGCGAGTTAAGACACACAGGGCTGTCAGAACAGTGCCTGGCACCCAAGGGCTTCGTAAGCATTGGTGTCGTTCATCTCACAAGGCCTCTCACCAGTATTTGATTCCACTGACTTCTCTTTGTTTAAATATTTCTCCTCCTGTAGCTTCCAGGATACCCTCCTCTCTCTCTTTTTGGCTGTACCCCGTGGCATGTGGGACTTAGTTTCCTGACCAGGGATCCAACCCATGCCCCCTGCAATGAAAGTATGGAGTCTTAACCACTTGTATATGTGTGCTAAGTCGCTTCAGTCGTGTCTGACTCTTTGCAACCCTATGAGCTGTAGCCCATCAGGCTCCTCCATCCATGGGATTCTCCAGGCAAGAATACTGGAGTGGGTTGCCATGTCCTCCTCCAGGGGATCTTCCCAACCCTGGGATTGAACCCATGTCTCTTATGTCTCCTGCGTTGGCAAGTGGGTTCTTTACCACTAGTGCCACCTGGGAAGCCCACTCTCACATTTACTGCAGCATTATTTACAATAGACAAGAAGTGGACACAACTTGAGTCCATCAGTGGACTTACCACTGGACCACTAGAGAATTCTCCACGCCCTTCCCACTTAGTTCTCCACCTCCTCTCCAGCCGCTCTTCTTCCTGAGCCCTCTTGGATGATGGTGTTTCCCAGGACTTTGACTTAGGCTCTCGGACTTTTCTCACCTGCCCTGAGCCATCTGACCCAGTGCCTTAGGTTCAGTTACCACCCAAATGCATAGCTTTCCTGACTCTAGAGTTTCCTCCTAGATCTTTCAGTTTCCTATTCATGTACCCGACAGCCTGCTGCATGGCTCCAGGTATATTCTTTAATCCATTCAGCACATATCTACTAGTTTCCTGCTCTGTGCCTGACCCTATGTCAAGCGCTGGAGGTACAGTAGTGAAGTGGTTAGACCTGGGCAAAGACCTTAGGGAGCTCACTATCCAGAAGGGAGGTTCAATGCTAATCATACCATGATTGACTTATTGCACTTGGGATGCATGCGTGCTCAGTGGCTTCAGTTGTGTCCGACTCTTTGTAAACCCATGGACTGTAGCCCTCCAGGCTAATCTGTCCATGGGACTTCCCAGGCAAGAATACTGAAGTGGGTTGCCATGCCTCCTCTAGGGGATCTTCTTGAACCAGGGATCGAATCTGCATCTCCTGTGTGCAATTTAAAGGTTCAGGGCGCTATGAGAGTGTATAATGCGGACCTGACCTTGTCTGGTGGTGACATATATTCTCCGGACTCCTCGTGTCCCAAACTGAACTCACTGTTTCCCTGAACCTGCCCCTCCTCTGCCTGTGTTTCTTCGATCAGTGAGCAGCACACCTATCACGGTACCCAGGCCAAGTCCTGGACCTCATGACTCCCACTCTCTCTCACTGACCACTTCCACCCAGTGGGAGAATCCTTCCTTCTGGAAGACCAGCCTTCTGGATAACTCCTGGCATCCTAAATTCTGACTGCCCTATGCTCAAGCAGGCTGATTTTATCCCCTGGTAAAGTAGAAAAAGAGCAAATGAGGGGCTGAGGTTCATCCCCAGAAATGCAGACCCACTGTGTGTCCCGCTGCACCTGACTGTGGCCCATCTATTTGGGGGGCGAGGGGAGGCTGGGGCATGCATGTCTTCTCTTACTGACTCTCAGCTGATAACTTTGCCCAGTAAACCCTGTTTCTTAAGCTATATCATATGAAGTAAAATGCAGTCTGATTTCACATTGTGTGACACAAAGTGGCTATGTTTTACCAAAAAAGGAAACGATATATTTATTTTTTGCACTGTAAAATCTGTGTCTGCTTATAGGGATTAGTGTCTTTATTAGACCAGCTCTACAGCCCCATTTGGAACACAGGAGAAAAAAATGTAGATACAGATATATAGGCCTCCCAGATGGCGCTAGTTGTAAAGAACCTGCCTGCCAATGCAGGAGATACGAGAGACTTGGGTTCAATCCTTGGGGTTGGAAAGATCCCCTGGAGGAGAACTTGGCAACCCACTCCAGTATTCTTGCCTGGAGAATCCTATGGACAGAGGAGCCTGGCGGGCTACAGTCCACAGGGTCGCAAAGAGTCGGATACAACTGAGCGACTGAGCAATAATATCTGCTTGTAGCAAACATTTGTGTGTTTTTTTAAGTTTTCCCACATTTGAACCCCTTACCTATTTGGAAGGATCCCCATTCAAGAATCTTGGCTGATAGAATGACCATTAAAAAAATTTAGAAAATTTCATAGAGTAGAAGGAAGACAAAAACTCATTGCTCTACATCCAGAACAAAATAAATTATGAGTAATTTCTTCCAGTCTTTTACTACATACATATGTTGACATAATTGCAATTATTTAACTATATAAAAATTTATATACTCTAAGCTAATTTTAAAATTGTTGTTTCAAAATTGATATATATTCAATGAAGAAAATTTGAAAATACAAAAAAAATCCCACGAAAAACCCCAAAAGTTACAATTCTGAGATAACCACTGTTAATAATTTGGTATAGTTCCTTAAAATTTTTTCTCTACATTTTTACATTTTAATAGCTGAAAATACACTGAGGATTCCAACTGTTTTATGCATAGATAACTGAGACAATTTAACATTTCCTAGATAAAAGATTATATGAAGACAAGCAAGGGGATAGATGTGAATAATACTTGCCATTCACGTGATGTATTACTCAATACCAATTAGAGAGCCTTAATGGATTCAGAGATTTAAAGATGCAGAAAATCATTATGCAAGTTTCTTGGCAGTGAACACGCACATTATGCTGCCCTTCACAACTCTGCTTCTACTGACAAAAATACAGAAGCCTTTTTGTTCAGCTGGTTTCCTGGCACAGCGCTCCAAGCTCTTAAAAAGTTTGTCCATTATGGGCAAGTGCGGAAACACAATAGGAATCATTATTGTTTTCAGTGTCATCAAACATGGCAAAGATACCACACGAATTGTGGGATGAATTATGGAGGCTGAGAAACACTTTTCCAGGAACTGAGAGAGGAGTGGAACAGAAGAGAAACAGCTGACAAGCTGATTCAGGGAAGTGACAGGAAACTTGGGTCCTGGGCCCAGACTGCTCAGACTGACTCTTGGTTCTCACCCCTTGGTCATTATGTGGCCTTGGAGAAGTTACTTTAAACTCTCTGGGCCTGTTTCCTCATCTGTAAAATGAGGAGTGATATTTGCTGATATTTTCATTCAGATTTTTGCAGTCTCTTCAAAAGAGGGTGAGGTGAGTGTTAAGAATAACACCTATTTCATAGAGCACTATTTAACTGGCAAGAATTGAATACATGAGTAAGTAAAGTGCTCGGCTCTACTACTGAGCAGCAGGGTCCACATATGACACAGAACTCGACGGGATCACGGCATTTGAGAAGCTTTGTAAATTCTTTATATGACAAGTTTCCTTTTCCTAAATTATCTCATTTTTATTAAAATTTTTACTGAATGAAAACATGCATTCAGAAAAATGCACAAAGCCCAGCTTGATTTTAACAGAATGAACACACTTGTGAAATCACCACCCAGGTCAAGAAATAGAGGGTGACCAGCATCAGAAATCTTCTCTCATAGCCCTTCTTGGTCAGTACCTCCTATTATCATGACTTCTAACACCATTGATTAGTTTTGTCTGTTTTTTAACTTTTTATAAATGAAATCATATGATATGTACTCTTCTGAGTTTAGCTTCCTTCACTCCATGCTATATTTATGGGATTCATCCATGTTGCTGCAAGTAGCAGTAATTTATTCATTCTCAGCATTGAATACATTCAGTTGTATGATTATGTCAAGATGAAACAATGCATTCTTTTGGTAAAGAACATTTGGGTTGTCTCCAGTTTTTAGGTTATTGAGACTGATATTTCTGTGAATATTCTTGAATCTTCCAATCCATGAATATGGTATTTCCCTCCCTTCCTTTATTTAGGTCTTCGTTCATTTCTCTCAGTAATTTGTAGTCTTATACACTTTTCATTAGATTTGTTCCTAGATATTTGTTGCCTTTTGGACGTCCTTGTGAATTGTCTTATTTTTGAATTTCATAAATTGTAGCTGGTTAGTAGAAGTACTGGTAACTGGTACTGGTTAGTAGAAGTATTGGTAGTTGCATAAAGACAATGTTTCCAGCAACATTGCTAAATTTAATGAATAAATTAGTTGACTGTTTTCCCCTATTTCATTCTTTTTTGGTCTTGGTATTTCCTTCCTTCTACTTCACTTGAGCTCAGTTTTCTATTCTTTCTCTAGCTTCTTAGTCTATGAGGGAAAGGGATCCTCTTCTGTTCCCATTGTCTGGTCTCCCATTCTGATCAGTGGAGTTTGTGAAAAACAGTGTCCTGGGTCATCACCGGGTCTCTCCGTCCATCCTTGTTCCCACCTCAGTGCTTTACCTTGAGACTCTTCACCTTCAGGAGGCCAAGTGCCAGCCTCGGGCTGCCCTACCTTCTCTCCTTTTGTTATTTTGAGATTGCAACTTCATTTAGTTGCAAAAAGGTAGGTGCAAGAAGGACAGGAATTTAAGAACAGTATGCTGGATATCTAAAAAAAAAAACAAACCCATCCCATTTACAGCCCAGGGGCAGCTGCCCAATTTTCTAGTTGTTAGATAGCTTGGATCTCTGGACTGCAGGAGAATTAAGTGTATTTCTGTCTTTATTTATGCGAATGGATTGCTTTGTTTCCTAGTTGAAGCACAGGCAAGCAATTGTTTTGCCTTTCAGATGCTAGTAATTGATTGTCTGTCAGTTTTGATTTTCAAAATTGTTTGGCATTTTTGTGCTTTTCTGGTGAGACGTGCAGAAGGCTGTAATGGGGGCTGCTCTCTAGACACCATTTAGAACAAGACATCTCCCAGAATGACCTTTCTAAAATGCAACTCTGACCATGCCTTACCTTCACTTAAAGGATTTTAATAATTCTCATTGTCTACTGAATAGAGACCGAAGTCCCAGCTTGGCTGAATGACTCTTTGTAACAAAGCCCCTGGCTGAGGCTCAGGATACACTGAGCCACTTAACAGTTTTCAAAAACGGCCTTGTCCTCACTCCCCTCCCGGCCTTTGAATATGTTACACATGTGGACTGGAATGCCCACTCTCATCCAGCTTTACCTTGAAGGACTGTTTACCCTTCAAAATTCAGCTCAGGCAACCCCTCCAAAAAATCTTTCTGATCTACCCCCTCAGGCTGGGGTAAATCCTCTTCCCTGAATGCTGACAACTCCCTCTCCCCCCATGTATTCTTCCATCAAACCGTTACTGAATACAGGTCTGGCTACTTGCTGCTTATAAGCCAATGAAGAGGCCAGGTTGGTGGAAAGGAAAGCTTGCTTTATTTTGGAGGTTGGCAACCTTGGGGTGGAGGGGGGCCAACAGCTGTACAGATGCTGATTCCCTCTGCCCATCCACCACCAGAGAATCAAGGAGCAAGAGCTTTTACAGAGAGAGGGAGGGGGCTACATGCAGAAACAGCGCAGTCAGCTCTGACAGTCATTTTGAAATTGGTCACTGCTGGTCTGACCGGTGTCATCTTGATTGTTTTAAGTACAGTTAATCTTCAGTTCCAGGGTTGGTTTGTTTCCATTTCCTTGAGACCAATTCTTGGGCTTGTGACAGCTTATGTCATGGCTACAGTCAGTCATCATGTTAATTTCTCCACCTGGTGGGGGTTTCAGTATCCATAAGACAGTTTACAGGACATGGCTCAGAATATTATCTATAGCCCTTGAGAAGGAATTAAAGGTCCTTGGCTATTAATGACTACATTATTATTATTTTGTCTCCTTTAACGGTTTTCCTTTGTTTCTGCATTTTCTTGCTTCTCTGATTAAACTTATTCTTTGGCTAAAGTTTTTTCACAGACAAAAGGCAGATAGAGGACGTAGGGGCAAGGACAATAGGGTCCTTTGTTGTTGTTTAAGTCCTGGCCAACTCGTTGCAACCTCATGGACTACAGTCTGCCAGGCTCCTCTGTCCATGAGACCTCCCAGGCAAGAATACTGCTGTGGGTTGCCATTTCCTTCTCCAGGGGATCTTCCCAACCCAGGGATTGAAACTGTCTCCTGCCCTGGCAGGTGGATTCTTTACCACTGAGCCACCAGGGAAGCCTCAGTAGTGTCCTGTTCCATTTCAAAACCACTTGCCACACTGGGTCCTGATAGACTGTGCTATAAGCCCCTGTTTCTTATGCGTCTCTTTATCCCATGACCTAGGGAGGACCTTAGTAAGTCTGTAGGTTGAACAGTGGCTCTTCCTGGGCTAGGAGCTCCTATCATATGCGATTCTGGTGGTATTAAGGCCGCCACACATATGAAGATGCTGGTGCGCTGAAAAGTCAAGGACAGCCCCATTTACTCTCATAAGACCTACTGACCCTGCTACTGCGCCCTGGTGTGTGCATGCAGACAAAAATAGGCAAGTATTGCCTCCCATGCATCACACTGCAGGAAAATTGCTCTTTTCCATCATTTGGGCCCAGCTTTGTCAACACCCCCCGTCTGTTGCACAGAGGGTAAAAAAGAGTAAAGAGCCAGTGTGAAAGCTGTTCATTTCTAATACCAGAGTGGAGACAGCGCTGCTCCAATCAGTGGAAGGAGCCTGGTCTTGCGGTCCAATATCTTAGAGTGAAATCCTGGCTCTGCATCTACTATGTCAGCTTAAGAACAGTGGATTTTTGAGACAGTGAAACTACTCTGTATGAGACAGTAATGGTGGATACATGCCATTATATACTTGCCCAAATCTACAAAGTGTACAGCACACAGAGTGAACCCTGATGTAAACTATGGACTTTGACTGTAAGCAAAACAATTGCATCACTTTACGATATGCAATGATTGCCAGGATGATTAAGCGAAAAAAGCAATACAGAACAATATATACAGTATGCTACCTTGGCCCAAGGAAGAGAATTGGGGAGTAAGAAGCATATATTCACATTTGCTTATATCTGCATAAAGAAAGCTGTAAAAGATATACTAGAAATTACAAAGGTGGTTACCTCTGAGGCTAAGGAGCTGGGTGTATAGGGATGGGGGTGGAAGCACGACCTTAGAATGTATGCCTTTTTGTTTTGATTTGTGAACCATGCGAAGGAAGGTATTACCCATTAAACTTGCTTAAAAACTAATTCTATAATGTCTGAAATGCATGGTGCAAAAACGCACTTACCAGACTCAGAGGTGAAAGTGTGCTGATGTATCCTATAGAAAAATAACCTGGACCCAGTAGTCCTAGGAATCATGCGATAGGGAAACTTATGGGACAGGGGGTTCTCTCTTACTCACGCTTCTACCTTTCTGTGAGGGAGCTTTGCACTTGCTTCTGTCTGGCTTCTTCTCCATCACTTAGACTCCCCACCTATTCAAGCGCCAGCACCAGAGCTGGACTCAGTCTAGCTTTGCTCAAACTGGATGGGGGGTTACTCAGCACAAACATGGCTGCCCGAGCCTCTTCTCCCTGTTCAATAGGGGCTGTGGTTAGAGACAAGTTTCAAAGAAGAGGGATTTGGGCAGGACTGCAGGGATAGGCTCACTGGGTACGGCTGTTGCCTGATGACTAGAGGTTAAAGAGCCAGCCTGCAATGGGCTGTCCTAGACATGGAGGGGCAGACGATGTCTCTACAGCGCCTGGAGAGAAGAGGCCGAGAGACAAACTGGACAGCTTAGGAGCTTCTGCCCACTTCCTGTGTGACCTGGGCAAGTCCCTTCTCTCTGGGCTTCAGCTTCTCATTTACGGGACAAGGGGATTGGGCTAGATGATGCTCTGAGGTCCCTTTGGTCTCAAAAGGGGAAACAAGCAAAGGGTTGTGAAAAGAGCCTTGAAGCGGGAGTGGGGAGACCTGGTTTCCAGTGCCTCTCCTCCTATAGCCTTGCATTTGGGCCTGCATCAGGCCATGTGATGTCCATGAACCTCTACTGAAAAATGAGGATAACACTCTGAAGACTGCTGTGAGTTAAATAAACTCCTGAGCATGAAAGTGCCCTGCCAACTGTCCTGTCAGTGCGGGTATGAGGAGTGATTACAAAGGCTACCACCTCTATAAAACAGAGGTGCGACCCCGTCCTTGGCCTTCTGTCAGGACGACCATGGGGGCAAAGGAGACAGTTCAGGAACCGGTGCAGCGCCTGAGCTCTGGACTGGGACATGACAGCTGGGCTCTATTACCTGCCAGCTGTGTGACGGTGGCCAAGGGTCCTTCCTCTCTGGGCGTCCATTTTTCATCTGTGGACCCGGACGGATAGTGTCTGCCTGAGACGTGGCAGTGAGGAAAGATGAAAGCGTGAGCCTGAGGGGCGTTGTGTGGACTGTGGTGTGCTTTTTTGGTGAGAGGAATGATTAATGGGACTGTTCCCTGGTCCCTCAGCTCCTGAAGGAAGCTATTCTGTGATGTTAATTAAGCTCATTTACACAGGCTTCCTCCAAAGCCCTGGGAGGCAGCCCAGCGATGCATTTACATGGTCATAAATGTTTCTGTAAAACTTATAAAAGTAAAATGTTTCAGTTAAGACCACTATCTCTTCCACCGTAAGGTCTCTGTCATACTTCCACTCATATTGGATGATGTTGTATGGCCATGGGCATCTTTGGGATCTGGTTAAGGGCAAGCTGAGTCTGAGACACAATTTATTTTACTTTAGTGGATATATTTATGTAGTTTATAGGCACTTCTGTGTATAGTCGCTACTGTATATTGCTATTCATTTTGGCAATAATTCTTCTAACCACCAATGCCCACCACGTGGACTCACTCGTTATCAGGACAGGAAGATGCAGCCCAGAGGCCATATTGAAACATGGATGTGTCTACACCCAGCCCTGGAAGGTTGTGGAGGAGGAACAAAGTGTGAAGGGTACAGAGCCAGAAACTAGTTTGGGGAAAATTCTTCCGCCACCAGAGAATAGATTCATTTCTCATGGATGCCCATTAAAATGGAAATCCCTCCTGTTGAAGAATATACTCAGTAATGCCGCATATACAATTCTAAATGTACAACACATTTTGTTTCTCTTTAATGGGATTCATGCAAAATAAAATGTATCAGAAGTCAATTGTCTGTAGGACTTGAGCCCTGTAGCAGTCCTACAAATGAGGGGTGCTTCCGTGTGTGAAGTTGCATGTTTTACTCATCCCAATATATGGAATCACATTTTGGGCTGACTGATGCATCATGTAACTAATGCATCGTGTCCTGATGAGGCCTGGAAGTTCCAGATGAAATGGCACACAAAATTGCTACCAATACAACGAGACAGCCTAGAGAAACGAGGATTGCAATGACAAAACTCCCACACACGCTCATCAATAAGCACAGTGTATGTAGCATAAGAGAAATTTCAGTACACAACTGTGTAGCTCAAAGTGATGTAGTAGCAATTTGCGAATACATCAGAATTGCTTTGGGTAACAAGCCATCAGTTTAGAGTTCTTAAGATGGGTCCTTACCCTGAAAGCTTACAGCTCGTGTATAAAAGAAGCGGGATAGAAGTTTCCCCCAATTTGAAAACAATCCTAAAAATTTACAACTTTACCAACAAGATGTGAAACGGAAAGAAACCTCCCTAAACTATTAATAAAATCACAAACTGGCTACCACACCAGGGGAGACACTGAGTCATCTTTCTGTTCTCCTTATAGGAAATGCCATACGCTATATAGTATTGCCATATGACAAGGCCATCAAAAGGTATGTAGCCAAAGTCAAGGAACACAAGGTATTAAAAGATGTGCTAGGCACATTAAAAATATAGAATATTAAAAATATTATGCTCTGTGGGGGGATTTTGTGATATTTGTGGTAGATCAACCTTTCTTGTCCATGGGTTGTTTTCATTTCTTTTCTCATTCTAAGTAACTATTCGTGTTTGTCCCTGATTTTGTACTTATAATTTGTATTAGTTTTCCTTTTAGAAGGCCTCCAATTGTATAAGCTTTGTTGTTGTTCAGTTGCTCAGTCATGTCCCACTCTTTGGGACCACATGGATGGCAGCGTGCCGGGCTTCCCTGTCTTCCACTATCTCCCGGAGTTTGTTCAAGTTCATGTTCATTGAGTTGGTGATGCTATCCAACCATCTCAACCTCTTCTGTGCTCTTTTCCTTGTGCCTTCAATCTTTCCCAGCATCAGGGTCTTTTACATTGAGTCAGCTCTTTGCGTCAGGTGGCCAAAATATTGGAGTTTCAGCTTTAGCATCAGTCCTTCCAGTGAATATTCAGGGTTGATTTCCTTTAGAATTGACTTGTTTGATCTCCTTGCAGTCCAAGGGATTCTCAAGAGTCTTCTCCAGCATCACAGTTGGAAAGCATCAATTCTTCTGCGCTCAGCCTTCTTTATGGTTCAACTTCCACGTCTGTCCCCGACTACTGGAAAAACAACAGCTTTCACTAGACAAAGCTTTGTCGGCAAAGTGGTGTATCTGCTTTTTAATACTCTGCCTAGGTCTATCATGGCTTTTCTTCCAATGAGCGTGTCTTTTAATTTTATGGTTGCAGTCACCGTCCACAGTGACTTTAGAACCTAAGGAAGCAAAATCTACCACTGTTTCCACATTTCCCCCATCTATTTGCCATGAAGTGATGGGACCGGATGCCAGGATCTGAATTTTTTGAATGTTGAGTATTAAGCCAGCTTTTTCACTCTCCTCTTTCACCTTCATCAAAAGGCTCTTTGTTCCTCTTCAGTTTCTGCCATGAGAGTGGTATCATCTGCATATCTGAGGCTGTATAAGCTTAGGGCCTTGGATATGCTGTGGCCTGGGGGGCTGCACGGGACTCCCACTCCCCCCTCCCGGCTCTCTCCAGCCACTTTGCACCTCGTAGGCCCCACCGGAGCGCACTGCAGCTGGTGCTGCTCTCCAGCTGAGCCATCCCCCGCCCCTGCCCTGGGCAGCAGCAGGCACCTCTCAGGAGCAAGAGGCCTGGCCCAGGGAGCTCCCCCCACCCCACACACTCCTGTGTTTGGCTTTCTAACACAGGCCTCACTTCTCCTCAGGACAAAATGGTCTGACATTCAAGGCCTTCTGGGTCTGGTTTTATTTTATATCAAAAAATTTTAAAGATCACATTTCCTTCCAGAATGAAGCTGATAAACACAAAAGCAATTTTGTATCTGGTCACCACAGTAAATTATTTCAGGTAGTTTTTTTCTTTTCTTTATTTATTCTTCTGCTTATTCTCTAGGAATTTCTGGGAAGACAAGCACGTCATCTGCAAATAGCCATGTGGTCTATTCCTTGTCAATATTTATATTTCTGTACCAGTCAGAGGCGTTGATTGCAAACAACAAAAAACAACTCTACTTTAACACTGGAAAACTATTGGAAGAGCCACACTCCGGGAAGCCAACAAAACCAACCAAGTCCTACTAGAATTCAGACTTCTTCCCATGCTGAAGTGCAAAAAAAAAAAAAAAAAAAAAAATCCAGTCTGGCAAACTGAAAATATCTTCACTCTCTTATTAGTTACTCTAAACAACTCCAAGTTCTGGGCAAGGTCCATTTCTTCTCTAATTCTGTCCCAATTCTATCTCAATACTCTGCAAACAATATATACAAGCATGGACTAAAGGGAAATACAAGAGAAATTCATTAAAGTATATAAATGTATAGATGGCAGAGCAGGGAAGGAAATATGGGTAGAGAATACGGGGCTCTGTGCCTTGACTCGGGTGTATAACCTCCTTCCTCTACCATCTATTGCATGATGACTTTGCCTTTGGCCAACACCTCATCTGGCGGGGATTCTAGGCCATGTGTCAGAGTGGCCTAGGCCATCATTCCTGAGGGGTCTGGGCCCTAGTGGTCTTGCCTAACATCTTTGTTGTAATCTTGCTTCCATACTGGAAGCTACTCATGGCAGTACTAGCAGGCAGAGCAGAGGGTTCCTGAGAGTCAACCTCATTTCTTCATGTACTGTTGTAATGACCGCCCCATTACCCTTTAGTACCCGTTAGTACCGTCAGTCAGTGCTGTCCAGTAGAACTTTCTGCAATGATGGACATGTTCCACATCTTCTCTGGGTAAAATGGTAGCCAATAGCCATATGTTATAGCCAGGTGGCTCAGTAGTAAAGAATCTGCCTTCCAATTCAGGAGACACATGAGATGTGGGTTCAGTCCCTGGGTCAGAAAGATCCCCTGGAAGAGGGCACAGCAGCCCACTCCAGCATTCTTGCCTGGAGAATCCCATGGACCGAGATTGGATGGCTCCTGTCCCTGGGGCTGCAAAGAGTCTGACACGACTGAGCAACACACACATAGCCATGTATGGAGACTGACCACTTGAAATGTGGCTAGTGTGACTGAAGAAACTGAATTTCTAATTTAATTTAAATTAAATTTAAATATAATAGCCACAGGTGGCTAGTGGCTACAGTACTGGACAGCACACTTGTAAATCAATCATTCCAGCTAGCACCACGATCTCCCCTGGGCCTGTTCATCCACTGGCATGAGAGCCCCTAATGGCTGGTTGGCAGTATTCACTTCCTATTCAGTGGAACCATTGTGTGTCTCCAGATAGAAGCTGTCCTCCCTTGCATATCAAAACCTCTAAACCAGCAGGTGTAGAGATGTGGAAACAAAAAGCAAATTTTTTGAAAGGAGATTATTTGGTGGAGTGGTGACACGTGCCATGCCCACATTCATGCTTTGGTTCCAGGGTTGCTGTAAACCAATCACTGTAAGTTGGTTGCTGGTTGAGCTCGTAAGCCACATCCTAGAGGACAGTATCCCAACTCACAGAGTGTTGTCTACCAGGGTGTCGTGACTGATCCTTTAAATGTCTGCTCTAGTCTTCTCTCGGGCCAGCTCTCCTGTGTATGATAAGAGCTGTGAATCCCATGACCATCAGCCCATGGCTTCATTCTTTGGCTGTACAGTGAATTTTTGGGCAGAAGCAGTATTGTATGGGTTGTTCTGACAGTATTTATGAAGTCCACTGATGTCAGTCCTGATGGAAGCATGAAGAAAATATCTATTCAACTCCAATATCCATATTTATTCCAATGAGGACAAATCACTGTTTCTCCATGATGGAAGGAGTCCAATATAAGTGACTCGCTATCATAGAGTTGACTGTTCCTCTCCACTGTAGTATGATATCAGATTTGCAGACTTGGTCTCTGCTGCTGAAAGTTAGGCCCTTGTCAGCAGCAGCGGCTGCGTCAGCTTTGGAAGGGCTGTTAGACCACCTACTCGACCAGGTGGTCTCTGTTCCTGCCTCCAAAGCCACTTTATTCCTGAGCAGGCCCAGGACTAGCTGGGGAAAGAAGTTGATAGACGTCAGCTCACCCACTGGGTGGGTGATCATGTCCACCTGGTTTTCAAGAACTTCCTCCATACGGAGGGCATTTTGGAGAGCATCTATGTGAGACAGAGTAGGCTCTGCCTCTGGGTCAATTCTGACAGCTCTATCCACATTATCTTTCCCAGACCACATGGTCACCGATTTCCACTCTTGTTCTTTTCAAGCCCTTGATCATTTGGCCAGACCATTAACTACTGCTCATGAACCAATGTAGATCTGTTCCTCAGGCCATCTTGCCTTCAAGGAAAGTGACCAATAAGATACAATGTTTTAAATTTTGCCCTTGATAAGATTTCTCTTCCCCGTCTTCTTCTGGGGCCACCTCTGAATGGGACAGCACGACCACAGGAGTCCACTTTCAGTGGACAAGCTGTGCGTAAACTCTGCTTGGTTCTCTTTCTCCCCTGTCAATTGGCTGTAGGAAATACTCCATGAAATTACAGATATAAGGAGTGACGGAGGGCAGGACCACAGTATATGAGATGTCCCCACAGCTGGGTTTGGGTGACAGGCCACGCATATGCTCAAGTGAACACACAATAGTGCCTCCAATTGTAACACTCCTAGGCAATTTGTGCCCAAGCCTTCTCATTCTTCGTGCATCTAAAGTCCTGTAATTATAATTCCAGTGTTTTTTTTGTGGATCAGATTTTGGTATGCCAGCTTTGCCAAAGAGTCTCTTTCCATCTTTATGTTCTACATATTAAGTAAAAATAGCAGTCTTCGAAATTTTGTCAGCCTCTACTTTTGTTTGATTATGCAATTTTGATTTAATGTTAAAAATTCAATCAATATAACTCACTGTATTTATGAAACAAACAAGAAAAATCATACAATCATCTCAAGAGATGTAGAAAGATCATTCGGTAACATTCAGCATCCATGGCAGGCAGGCCTTGAATCCAGCCCCAGCAGGGCCTTCCTACTGCCTCTGAGGGCTACTTTGTGAATTATTTATTTATTTATTTTTATTGGAGGATAATTGCTTTATAATACTGTGCTGGTTTCTGCCATACATCAACATGAATCAGCCACAGGTATACATGTGTCCCCTCCCTCCTGAACCTCCCTCCCGCCTCCTTCCCCATCACACCCCTCTAGGTTGTCACGAGCGCTGGGCTGAGCTCTCAGTGTCACACAGCAAATTTCCACTTTTGGTCTGTTTTACATACGGTGATGTATATGTTTCCATTCTCTCAGTTCGTCCCAGCATCTCCTTCCCCCCAACTGTGTCTGTTCTCTGTGTCTGCGTCTCTATTGCTGCCCTACAAATAGGTTCATCAGCACCACTGTCAGATTCTGCTTTGAAATCATTGAGGTATTTACCTGTTTTGGTTATTAGATCCTGACCAATCTTCTTCTATAGTTCTTCTATAGTTACTGGACCACTCAAGTATTCCACCGCTTATTGAGTCAACTTAGGTAATTTACGTATTTCTAGTTATGTTTCCATTTTATCCATAATAGCTTTCTAAATTACCTGTTTTCAAAAAAATTTTGACATTGTATTATACATGTCATTTGCGTAAAATCTGTATAATCTTCTCTGTATCATTCCCTTTGCCATTTCTAAGGATACTTTTTCATGATTTGTCTCTTTTCGTCTTAGTCAACCTAGCAGTCTGATCAGATCTTAATTTTATCAATTCTGTTTGACTTTTCTGTCATTAATTTTTTAGACTTTCTTTATTCCTCTCTCTTACTTTCCTAAGAGTATTTTTTATACCTTTCCAACTTCTCAAATTGAATATTCAGGATATTCTAAAACACCATCCTAACAGTTATCTGCTTGCCTGTAAGCTCCACAGAGAAACCTTCTCTCTTTTGGTCACCACCCTACCCTCGGCACCTAGAGCTGTGCTGGCCTATAGCAGGCACTCGGAATATCTTTGTGGAGGGAATATTGACTTTACACAGAACAGTTTAAGGCTATGACAAAGCTCTGAGGAAATCTTCAGTCAGAGTATTTAGGTTTTGGTGTGAAATATTGTTAGCCCTTTCAGGCGTCTTGTCATCAGATTTAAAACCTTTTTCAGTTTAACTTGAACTAGTTAGAGGAATCACCGACTCAATGGACTTGGGTTTGAGTAAACTCCAGGAGTTGGTGATGGACAAGGCCTGGTGTGCTGCAATCCATGAGGTCGCAACGAGTCGAAGATGACTAAGAGACTGAACTGAACTGAGAAGTGAGTTAGAGGAATATTTGAAAATTTCCAAGTGGTTAGACTTGAGATGAAGACCTTATTTTTTTGTTGTTAACTTCTAGATTTATTACATTATGAGCAGGGAATGTGGCTCATCTGATTTCTCCTTTTTGGTTTCTGAGATTTTTGTGGCCTGTGTGTTACGTGGTGAATTTTTTTGTTGTTCTATAAGGATCTGAAAGTAAAACAGATAGTTTACCTTTGGGCTACACATGAAGCTTGTTACATCTGATATTCAAACCTTCTTAAATTTGATATTCAAACCTTCTCTTTACTCAATTTGATTTTAGGTTATGATAAACCCTTCCACTATGCCTATGATTTGGTTGAAGTTCTTTTTTATTTCACTTCCTGGCAGGCTATACTTTTTATTTGAAAAAAATTTATATTATTTATCTTGCTTAATGTGTCTTGTCTTGAATTCTACTTTGTCTGATATGAACATACCCTATATTGCTTTGTCAGCTTTTGCCTGGATTATCTTTGCCAGACCTTTCATGCTAATCTTTGTTATTTTGTTATAAGTGAGTATTTTGTAACTGACTGGTCTATAGCTGGATTTGTGTGTACGACTGTGTAGAAGAATGTGTGTGTGTGTGTGTGCCCAATAAAGAAATTCAAGTGTAGGTCACAGGTGTACTGTAACAATAGAATGTTTGGTCTTCCTGCCATTCAATTTCATGTTTTCTGTTAATTATTCTTTCTCAATATTTTCTTTTTTCCCTTTTCTGAATTTTGTTGGGTTGACAAAGCATTGACTGTTTCTTTTTTTTACGTCTTGTGTTTTTAACTTCCATGTCATGTCCATATTATTATTAGTTGTTGTTCAGTCACTAAGTTTTGTCCAACTCTGCAACCCCATGAACTACAGCACACCAGGCTTCCCTGTCCTTCACTATCTCCTGGAGTTTTCTCAAACTCATGTCCATTGAGTTGGTGATGCCATCCAGCCATCTCATCCTCTGTCCCCCCTTCTCCTGCCCTCAATCTTTCCCAGCATCAGGGTCTTTTCTGGTGTGTCAGCTCTTCGCATCAGGTGGCCAAAGGATTGGAGCTTCAGCATCAGTCCTTCCAATGAATATTCAGGGTTGATTTCCTTTAGGATGGACTGTTTTCATCTCCTCGCTGTCTAAGGCTTTTCTAGCACCACAGTTCGAAAGCATCAGTTCTTTGGTGCTCAGCCATGTTATTAGTACTTATCTTTAAATTATTAGCAAATGTATTTCAATGTATCATTTCCTATTTACATTAAGAATTGAATAGAATATGGTTTATCCACTGAATAAGACATGTCTTTTATAAGAGTTGGATACTCAGCTTTAATTGGCTTAAGAAAGATTTTCATAACTGAGGAGCCCAGATGTCCAGACTAAGTTTAGATGCCAGCTTCTCAGAGAGCTGTCTAGAATACTAAGTGCTGACATCTGGCAGGCTGGTGGAAAGTTGAACTTTGACTGTTGAGATAAGGGTAGCTTTCAGTGGACATTCAGCTTGTTATCAGGCAACCTGAGCTTCCATAGTCATTTGCTGGATAATTCCCCACTCCCCCTTCGTGTGCCTATTATTTTCTATTCCCTGGAATAATTTAATGAGCATTGAGAATGTCTGTTCCTTCAGCTTTGTAGAACTCCCCCCTGAAATCTTTTTTAGGGATTAGCTCTTTAACAACTTTCTCTATTTCTTTTAGTAGATTTATCTATTTAGACTTTTTCTCTCTTCTGGGGTCAGTTTTAATAAATAATGTATTCCTAGAAAATCAATATTTCAACTAGATATTTCAAAGTTATTTGCATAGAGTTATGCAGAGAAACATCTTATAATTTTGAAATTCCCTCAGTTTCAAAGGTTATTCCCACTTATCTTTCTTGTCTTGGATGTGTGTGCTTTCTCATGCATAACCGTCTCTCATTGTCTGACTGACAGATGGAAGCAATGCTCAGGGCAGCCTGGGAGCTCACTTGTTGAAGATGACAGCGCTTCTTTCATCCGGGTCTTGGGAAAACTGTGGCAGCAAAATCCCCATCTCACTCCACCCCTTCCAGTTGGACTTCACATGAGCAAAAACTAAACTATTGTGCTAAGCACCTGGTATTTTTGGAATTTACCCCTTACAGCACCTTAGCTAATATACAGATTTTCTTCTATTATTTTCATAATTTCATTATTACAATTAAGATCCATTGGAATTTTAGGAGAGGAAGTAACATGGAAAGCTATCTTTTTTTTTTTTTAAGATACATGGTGAGTTGTACCAAAACCCTTTATTAAATGGTATTTTCCCCTCTGATTTAAAATACTATCTTTACCTT
Organism: Bubalus kerabau; assembly: GCF_029407905.1. Taxonomy (NCBI): domain Eukaryota; kingdom Metazoa; phylum Chordata; class Mammalia; order Artiodactyla; family Bovidae; genus Bubalus; species Bubalus kerabau. The sequence goes on from NC_073642.1 coordinate 32,828,654, forward strand.
AAACTAAATTCTCCTATCATTTCTGTCCTTTTCTTGAAGTCTTAATTTTTCTTTAATTAGCTTGCTGAAAAGCCAGGACCGACTGCTGTTGGTCTTGATTGTTCTTTATCAAGTTTTTGCTGAGATGTACTGTGCTTTTTCAAATATAAATTCAAATCTTTCCTTACTTAAGGAATGTTTTCCCCTTTCTTGCGCTCTTTGCTCTCTCTCGCCACATCCCTTTTTGCATTTTCAGCATTCTCCTTTTGAATGCTTCTAAAGTGACCTTCAGAGCTACTATCTATTAAAAACAATTGTAGTTGAAGATTTGTGTTTATGAACTATTTATTTCATCAATGTATTGGAGTATAGGGTTTCCCTTGTGGCTCAGCTGGTAAAGAATCTGCCTGGAATGCAGGAGACCTGGGTTCAATCCCTGGGTTGGGAAGATCCCCTGGAGAAGGGAACGGCTACCCACTCTAGTATTCTGGCCTGGAGAATTCCATGGACTGTATAATCCATGGGGTCACAAGGAGTCGGACACAACTGAGCAACTCGGACTTCACTTCAAAGTGACCTTCATTTTGCAATCATGTTAGTAATTTCTGAATTCTCTTTCTCCTTTGTAATAGCCTGCTCCAGTTTTATCTATGTGAAATCCTTCGAATCTCTCAAAAAATGTGGCTCAGAAGTTTTCCCAAATTGTTATTTATTTTACTTTTATTTATTTGGTCACACTGCGTCTTTCTTGTTGCACACAGGCTTTCCCTAGTTGTGAGCAGTGGGGGCTAGTCTTTGTTGGGGTGTGTGGCCTTCATGCAGTGGCTTCTCTTGTTGCAGAGCCAGGCTCTAGGCACACGGGCTTCAGTAGTTGCAGCATGTGGGCTCAGTCATTGTGGCTCGCCGGCCCCAGAGAAAGCAGGCTTCTGTAGTTGTGTCTCGTGGGATCTTCCCAGACCAAGGATCTGATCCCCGTCCTCTCCACTGGCAGGTGGATCCTTATCCACCAGGGAAGTCCCAAAGTTATCTCTTATGTACTGAACTCACTCCTTTCCACTGGAGGCCTGTTCTGATTTTGTGCCTTTGTCTCCTCTTCTGAGCATCTCTTTCTCTTCTCGTTCTTTATTATTATAGCTAATGTTTTGATTTCTCCTATTTATAACTGAAAGTCTAGATCTTTACTCTCCAAGTATCCTACTGCACACTGCCTCCATGGGATATTAAAAGGGATCATAAGAAAAAAGTTCAGTGGTTCAGTAAGTGTGATAAATGATGAGTTGAAATATTTTTTTAAAGTTACTGACTAAATAACACCAAATAATGGTGAGGATATAGAGGACATGGAGCCCCAGAAACTCCTATACATTTTAGGGGGAGTGTAAGCTGGTACTCTGTAGAGCAGTTTAGAGGTTTGCATGGACCTCAAAATTTCACTTCTAGGTAAAACCATCCAGGAAAAAGGTGAAACATGTTCACACAGAGTCTAGTACAGAGAAGTATTCATAGCAGCTTTGTTCAAGCAAAAATCAGAAAACTCTAAATATTTACCAACTGGAATATAGATAAACACATTGTAATAAATCTGTGTCTTACCATGGAATATTCCTCCACCATTAAAAGTGATGAACCACAGACACATGCAATAACATGGGTGGACATTACAGATAATACATGGAGTGAAAGAAACCAGACACAAAGGAGCACATATTGTGTAAGAGTCCATAAACATGAGGCTTCAGAACAGGCAAAACTAATCTATTATTATAGATCAGTTGCCCTTGGGGTGGGGGTAGAGGTGATGGGCCAGAGGAGTGAGGGGACTTCCTGGGGTGATGAAAATGTTCAGCGTTGTACAAATGATAAGACTGTGGGTTGTGTGGGTGTGATCTTTTGTCAAAATTCACGAGACTGCCCAAGTAACTGTGCTGAATGTAAAATAGAATAAAAGTGACTGCAAGACCTCTCAGAACCTTTGATGCCTAAGACCTACTATGAATATCAAAAGGAGGATGTGGTACACAAGGCTTCCTGGCCTCATCTGAGTCTTGCTGGGGAAGTATGGGCAGGAAGTGTTCCCTTTCAAGTGCAGAAACTGGGAGTAAATGGCCATGTGGGGGCAGGAGCCACAGGCTCGCTTGTGCCTGGCATCCCGGGTCTCATGGAGTTCTGCCCACACCATGAGGTTGGGGCGGGACAGGTCTCTGTGGCCTGTTCCGAGGAGTCCAGGCCACTCTCCCTGCTCCCCACCCACCCAGTCCTACAGCTTCTGCCAGCGGGGCCTCAGGTGTCCACAAGGGACTAGGCTGTAATAGCCAATAGCAGTAGAGAAGTTTCCGGCATGGCGGGAGCTGCCACTGCTACCAAGATCCCCCTTGCTTTCCTCTGTGGTAGTTGTGGGGCCCTGTCCCCTCTGTCCTGTGTGAGCCTCCCACACCCCTCACTGACTCAGCATGCAGTCCTAACTGGTGAAGCCTGAGCATCCAGCTCCCAAGGCCTCCTTCTGCCCCTTGCTCAGCCCTGCCACCCAGAAGCTCTGGGTGGGAAAACTGGTCCCCAGTCTGGGTAGGTCATGGGCTGTGCTGCCCCAGTGGGCTTCTCATTTTGCTTGTTCTCATCTACTTCTCGGCTTCTAGAAAGCCTGCAGAATGACTCGTTTGTCAACAGTACCTTAACTATTTTCTAACACTGCTATAGCGGCTTCCCAGGTGGCCCAAGTGGTAAAGAACCCACCTGCCAATGCAGGAGATATAACAGACGCAAGTTCAACCCCTGGGTTAGGAAGAGCCCCTGGAGAAGGGCATGGCAACACACTCCAGTATTCTGGCCTGGGAAATCCCATGGGCAGAAGAGCCTGGCGGGCTATGAAAGAGTCGAACACGACTGAAGCGACTTGGCACACGCGCACACAACACTGCTATAGAGATGTTCTCATTTTTCTCTTTCTTCTGTCAATGCAAAAGGGATAGAGCAGACAGTTTATGAATGAACCAGGCTGTGTGTGTGTGTGTGCATGAGTGCGTGTATGTGAATGTCCATTCAGCCTGAGCCCAGGCAAAGAGAAGGGGCTGGAGGAGAGGCTGGGGAGGTGGCCTGGCAGGTGGCGGACAGCCAGCCCCGTGCAAGATCCTGGCTGAGCACAGGAATGACATTGCTGTGTGGCGGGGCTGACAGATGCTCCATGGGAGATTAGGAAATAAGTCTGCATCTCCCCTGGGCCCCGATACCATCAGTGGTGAAGAGGTCTGTCTGATTTCATTACAAATCTTCCATTCCCGGGGCTTAGAGCTCAGCCTCCGGACTCACAGGTGTGGGAGGACAGTGGGCCATGGCAAGGGCATTTTGCTTTTAATCGTGGTCATTAACCTGGTGCTAACAGCTGGTCTGTCCTGCAGGAGGAGGGAGGGGGGTGGCAGGAAACCCATCAGTCGGGACCCAGCTGGCTCTGCTGCTTTGTTTTCTAGGAAGCAGGGAACCTCCCTAATCTCACTTTCACAGCCCCCTTTCCTGGCTGCACTGGGAAGGATCTCAGTTGGCTTTCTCCTTGGATTTGGGGGGAGTTTCCTGGAGCCTGTCAATGACTAGCTCCCAAGGCACGTTCCTTGTATTTTCCTAGGGACAGGGCCACAGTGGTGTGCAGTGGCACTTTGCCGAAGGCCTGGCCTTGCCCCAGAGTCAAGGTGTGTCCCAGTGAGAAATGTGGAGTGGGATTACTTACCAGGGCCCAAAGAAGCATTTGGGGCAGCCCAATGAGGAGCAGGAGGGAGTGGGGAGAGGCCCCAGGCAGAGGGGACAGAGCTAGAGGGAAGGCTAGTGTGACCACAAAATGGGAGAGTGGGCCAGACAGCATATGTGTGTGCACACATGTGTGCATATGTGTGTGACAGCATATGTGTATGCACACGTGTATATGTGTGATGGGGAGGGCGGGTAGGGGAATTTACCAAATTCTATCCTGTCTCCATCCATCCACAACCCTGAGCTATCCCTCCTGCAGGAATGACCCTGCCAGGCCCTGGGGGGGATTTAGAGCCCTGGGTCCACCCTGGGAGCTTGCTAGCATCAGACAAATACCCAGTGGCAGGTGGGCCAGAAGGGGCATAGAGCTGGTGGGGAGAGGCCCCGTGGGGTTGGAGAGGAGGCAGGCAGACTGAGGCCTGGAAGGGTGAACGGAATCCCGACAGGCAGAGTCAGTGTGGTGAGTGAAGAGGGAAGGTGTGTGCTGCTGGGGCTCCTGGCCAACCGACTACTGAAGGGTTGCTGAAGGGTGGAGACCTACTGAAAAAAGAGGGTCTGCTGGCAGCGGACTTGATTCCTGGGTGGCAGGCCTGGGGTCCGCTTTCTGGGGTTAGAGGCTGTGAGGACACCATTTGGAAGGTGGCTCTATGTCCTCAGACCCCCTCAGCCTGAAGGGAGCCAAGGGCAAGGCTGGGGCAGCCACAATCACACTGTGTGCTGTGACCCCAGAGACCCCACGCAGCCCTGGGGGCAGGGGCGGACATGGAGTCACTGAGGCTTGGAGAGGAAGAGTGACTTGTCCAGGGTTACATGGAGCAAAGGGTGTTTGAACCCAGGCCCTTCTTGCTATACTGGAGGGCCTTCAAGAAAGAGGGAAGCCCAGCCCGGCTCACCTCCTCTCTCCAGCAAGAAGAGCCTGGGCACGAATGGGGGAGGCGACAAGATGCCCGGGTCAGCCCCGGTGCCCCCGGGGAATGATATTTAGTGCTGGCAAGGTCTTTTGCTTCCTCAAAGGAAAACCTAGACTCTGGTCACCTATTAGGGATACTTTGGGGTAGAAAGTCAGTAAGGCCCCATTTGAATGTGGAGCACACCTATCCAGGGTAGGTCAGGCTCAGTGTGGGGAGCTGCAGCTTGCTGTCCCCCTTCTGGAGTTCAGTGACCTTGGGCAAGTCATGGCTCTTCTCCTTTCTCACTGGCAAAATGGGGGTAAGAACAGGATCCACACCGGGCAGGGTTATACTGAAGAGGAAATGCAGTATGTGGGCAAAGCACGTGTAATGGTATCTGGCTAAAGGAAGCTGCTAGCTGCAAGCGGCTGCTGCTGTTGCCAACTTACAGACCCATTCGGAGGAAGCACAACCATTCGGTAGCCAGGGAGTTTGTCCAAAAGGGCAGGTGTCACCCCTCCATCCTCAGGACACCTGACCAAGCCAGGAAACGTTGATTCTGCTTCTTAAATATTTCATGATCTAGCCCTGCTCTTCCATTTTCATGGCAATGAGTTGAGCTGAGGATCTCCCAGCCTCCCTCACCTGGTTCTCCCCACCCATAGACTCCCCCTCTGAACCCTTCTCCACTGCAGCAGACAGAAAGAGGGGTTTTCTCCAGCTCAAATCTGAGCCTCCAAGAGCTTCCCGGGGCTCTCGTGTGTGCAGACATTCCTTTGTCTGGAATGCTCTTCACCATACTTTGTCTACTTGGCGTACTTCTATTTATCCTTCAGAACCTAATGCTAACACACCTCCTCTTGAAGGCTTCCAGACTGCCCTTCCTCCCCAAGTCTGAGACAGTGTGCCTAGGGTTTAATGCTGCCTTCAGTGCTGTGTGACCTCTATGCCCGTCTATATTTTACTATTGTGCAGACTCCTTGGACCTATCTCTACCCTCCCTGCTAATCCAGGGTCTGGCTTGTGTCCGTTTTAGTTGACCCAAACTGAATTTGTTTTTAAGGATTCTCTGGTCTACGGATGTCACTATTACCAGGGCCATGCTGTGTGGCCTTGGACATGCTCCTTTCCTCTCTGGGTTGCAGTCTCAGCATCTCTATAATGAGGAAGCTGCCAGGATCTCTGGGCTGTTCTGAGTTTCTGGAACTTCCCAGGTCTGCCTGCCTACTCTAGGGGTGAACAAAAATTTGGGGGGTGGGTTGGTTCTTAGTGCCTCACAGACCACCTGCCTCTCCTGTTAGCAACTTTGTCCCCTTGGAACCAGGTGACTGGTATTATTGGGAAACAAAAGGACTTTCGCAGAAGTTAATATTTCTTTCTTTTCCCCAAAGAAATGGATAAACCTCATTAAGCCAAGACAAGGGAACTAGGTCATGCCCCAATGATGTCAAAGCAGAGGCTTGTGAGTGAAGCAGGCTATAAAATTTCAGGTATAAAAAATAATCTGCTCCTTGCAGCTGCCTGATTACTTTATTAGCACAAAAGATAAATTTAAACCTCAGACTTATGACAAAAAGAAGTAAGTCTGCACTCTCCTCCTAATTAAACCAAGAGAAGCCAGCCTGATCCAAGGACACCCGGCCCACTCAATTAATTAACATTTATTACAATCAGAAAACAATCTAATTCAATTAAAATGTTTCCACAAAAGTGGTTTAATGACTTTTCCCAAAATAAAGTACATTTGACCAGAGCATTTATTATGCCAAGGCCCAGTTGTCGGTCGTAAGGGGAGCTGGAATGACAGCCCTGATATGGCTCGTGGAAAAGCAAGGATGGGCCAGGCAGGGCTGGGAGGATCTGGGCTGAGCCCCTTGTCAGGGGAGAGGGATGCTTTCTGCCTCCAATGTGCTGTGTCACCTTGAACAGGTAGGAGGTGTTCAGAGAAAGGACAGTTAGCAGGGCTTTCTGAAACTTAGCCAGGAGATATTTGGAAAGCTGGAGAAACTGCCGTTTGAAAGCTGTGAACAGTTTTCTGACTCTCATGAGGCAGAGATTTGAATTCACAGTGCCTCTGTTCAGCAAAAATCCCTTGATAGGTCCTGAGTGATAAAAACAGAAAGCAAATAGTTGGAGTTCGCTCTTTTGAGCTAACAAAATAGTATGAGCACATGCTATTGCCAGAGAGCGGGCTAAACACCTCTGATGGACTTAATCCTCACAATGGCCCTGCAAGCTGGCACTCTCCATTGGAACCAAGGCTCTGAGTGTGCCTGAAGACCTCAGTTAACTAGAGGTGAAGTGTGGATTCAAACCCAGGCAGCCAGACTCTGGGCAGAGAGGCCCCTGCTGCTGCTGCTGCTAAGTCGCTTCAGTCGTGTCCGACTCTGTGCGACCCCATAGACGGCAGCCAACCAGGCTCCCCCGTCTCTGGGATTCTCCAGGCAAGAACACTGGAGTGGGTTGCCATTTCCTTCTCCAAGGCATGAAAGTGAAAAGTGAAAGTGAAGTCGCTCAGTCGTGTCCGACTATTAGCAACCCCATGGACTGCAGCCCACCAGGATCCTCCGTCCATGGGATTTTCCAGGCAAGAGTACTGGAGTGGGGTGCCATCGCCTTCTCCGGAGAGGCCCCTGGCAAGCTCCAAATAACCGTGGGACCCTGGGGAGAGGGAGGCCTCTGCCCTCAGACTTGGGTGGGCCCCAGAGTCTATCCTTTTGAAAAGCCCCCTCAAGACTCTGGTGCTCTGGTCTTGGAGATCTGCAGTCTCTACATGGCTCCTGGGGTCACAACTGGCCTAACACCCCTGCTCAGCTGTGGCCTCAGGAAAAGGACAGGATGTATTAAGCCCCTTCCCCTCAAATTCAGTTGCACCTACTTTTTCTGAACCTCATACACTGTCATCAGCACTGAGTACAAGCTTTACAAAGAGCTTTGTTAACCTGATAGGCAGAAAATGGGAAGCCAACAATAGGATTCAAACTAAAAAGAAAAAGGCAGAGGAAGCAACACTTGCAGGATATACAGCAAACGTCAGTATTGGTCTCTTCTGGATGGTGACCCAGTGGGTCAATTTTATCTTCCAGATTTTCTACTGTAAACGTACATCACTTTTATAATCAGAAAAGGCTATTAAAAGGGTTTTTAGGTTGTTAATTTTTCTTTTTTCTTATTTCTAGAAAGGTTAAGCATTTGGATTCTTTTGTGACTTGTCTGTTCTCATCTCTCCATTGGCATTTTATGTTCTTAATGGTTTGCATGAGCTCTTTGTAACAGGATTTTAACCCTATGTCCATTATATTTGTTGAAATGGTTTTTCTGCCTGGTTATTTACCTTTCAGTTTTGTTTCTAATGTTTTCAGTGGATGAAGGTTTATCATCTTTATGTAGTCAAACCTACTGATCGTTCCCTTTCAGATGCCTTCTATTGCTTTTTAAGTTAGAAAGTCCCCTATGAACAAGAGATAAAACAGGTATTGACTTAGCTTTCTTTCTAGTTCTTAGGATTTCTTTTCATTTTTCCTTTCCTTTGTGCCATGTAGCTCTTTGATCTGTTTGGGTTTATTTGGGTTTACAGTGTGCAGATTAATTATTTTCCAAAGAGCTAACTGATTCACATCTTATTGGATAAGACTTTCTTTCCCTCCCATATAGTAATGTCTAACTTATCCTATATTACATTTTTTTTTATAGACAATAAGCTTAGTTTTTAAGTTACCTATTCTGTTATACTGACTTGTTTTTTTCTTGTATCTCTATTACACTGTTTTGTTGATTATAGCTTTTTTATATACTTAAACAGTTTCAACAATTTGTAGGTTTCTTTCACATATTTGTTCTTCCAAGTGACTCAGAACCATTCTGTAAAGGTCAAAAAGAAAAACAACAACAACAACCCATTGAGATTTAAAATTCAATGAAATATTTGAGAAGATAACGTCGTCCTTCTACCCAACCTGGGGGTTCATCTCTGTATCTCTGCAACTTCTATTACAGTTCTTGAGACAGCTTTGTAGTTTCTCATGTTTCACTGTTTAACCATCCCTACAAGTATGTGGCTAGATGTCCAGAGAAGCGGAAATAATGATAAGAATAATACATTCACATATATGTACGTTTTACAACGGGTTTCCCTGGTGGCTCAGCAGCAAGAATCTGCCTGCCAGTGTCTCCCAGTGCAGGAGGTGCAGGTTTGATCCCTGCATGAGAAGATTCCCTGCAGAAGGAAATGGCAACCCACTCCAGAATTCTTGCCTGGAAAATTCCATGGCAAGAGGAGCCTGGTAGGCTACAGTCCATGGGGTCTTAGAGTTGGACACGACTTAGCAATTAAACAACAAAATGTTATATAATGCTATCATTTTTAGTGAGAGAAGCTGCCTTTTGAGAAGTGCTATGATTGTGATGTCTGTTGGGTCAGTCTTAAGTGAGAAAAGCAATTTGCAGAGTATTGTACAGGTGTATGTGTATGGTTTGTGTGTATTTGCACAAAGATCTGGCAAAGGGTTGAGCACTTTACGATCTAGATAACATGATAGGGAGGGAATGGAGAGGGTGGATGAATGGAAAGTAGATTCCCTGCACCCCCACACCCCCCGCCCACACACATGAAAAAGAAGAAAAAGGAGGAGAAAGTTGCCAAACTGCCTCTATGTTACCTCCATGGTGAGTGGTGGTCGCCCAGGTACCTTTTTCATCCCAGAAGCCATCCTAGGAGGTCCCCATGGTAGCACCTGCTGGTTGGGTGAAGCTGGGCTTTATTGATTTGGTAGGTTTTACCCCTCTCCCCCTGTGGAGTGTGGTGAGGGGAGGCGAGTCTGCTCTGCGCCCTCTTGAGTGGGACGCCTCAGAAGGCGGCCAGTGCCTCCTTCTCCTCAGGTGACACCCCATTCTTGGCTAGCCCCTTCTGGAAGGAACTGGGATCCGACTACTCAGCCTGGTGGGCCCCTCTGGACATGCTTCCCACTACCCACCCCCCCACCCCGCCCTGCCCCATTCCCCACTTTGCTTGTTTCAGGAAGCCTTCCTAGGCTGCCCTGCTCTGTCACAGCTGGAATGAATGACTGTAGGACTCAGACCTTTCCCTTGGCACAGAAACAGGCTAGGACTTGTGATGTGGTGGACAAGAGAACTGACTTCTGAGGCAGCCAGGCTGGGTTCGAATCTCAGCCCTAATACTTACTGGCTGTGCTTGTTGTTCAGTCGCTAAGTCATGTCTAATTCTTTGTGACCCCATGGACTGCAGCACAGCAGGCCTCCCTATCCCTCACAATCTCCTGGAGTTTGCTCAAGTTCATGTTCATTGAATCAGTGATGCTATCCAACCATCTCATCCTCTACTGCCCTCTTCTCCTTTCCCAGCATCAGGGTCTCTTCCAATGAGTCGGCTGTTGGCATTCAGCTGTGCAGCCTTGGACCAATTTCTCCCCACTCTGATTAAAGATTTCTTCATGTGCAGTGGGGGTCAGAGGGCTGGAGTGAGGATTAAAAGTGGGGAAACCTGGCCCAGGACCTGCAGGCAGGAGCTGCAGACGCAGTGCTGTTCTTGCCCCTCCTGCTGGTCTCACTCAGACTCTGAGGAGACTCATGAGAGGAGCAGGCGGACTGAGGAGCAGGACGCACACACCAGGCTGAGCACCCGATCTGAGAGCAGGCTGGCGATTTCAGGTGGATGAGAGAATATTTCCAGTGGGAGTCACCCCAGAAGCTTCTTGGCTGAATGAAGGCCCAGAGAATGGGGAGGTACGGACAGGAACAGTGTGGACAGAGAGCTGCGAGGAAGAGCCACACTGTCTTGAGGACAAATCCTAGTTCCCTCCCTAGGGATTCGGGGCAAATAGCACCTCTCTGGCTTGTCTTCTCGTGGGTAAAATGGGATAATTCTAGAACCTACTTCATAGAGTTGTTGTGAAGATAAAACTAAGCTAGTTCAATCCCAAGAAGCTCTTTCTTGATCTCTTTGGAGCTCCTAGGAAAAAGCACTGACAAGGCACACAGATCGTGTTCAAATCCTGATTGGTTCAGTGAAAATGGGCAAAATGGCGCCATCTCCTTGGATGGTGGTGGGGATGAAGCTTGCTCCCACTGGCACTAGCCCAGGGCTCTCTGAACAGCACCCAGGCCAGTTGCCCAGAGTGCATGGGAAAGGTGCAGGGTCAGGAGTTTGAGGAGAAAGAGTCAGTGGGGGAAGCTGGGCTGCCCTGAGCCTGAGCAGAAGGGCCTGCAGAGCCCAACATACACAGTGGGCTCTGTCCTCGGCATCAGGGGGCATGAGTGGCTTGGGCAGGGAAGGCCGGGGCGGCGGGACTGGGGTGGTTTCGGGTGTGCCCCTGGGTGTGCGGAGGTGTGCTGCAGGGAGAAGAGGCACTTGCGGGGAGAGGAAGAACAGATGGCGAGCCACAGGCTTGCAGGTTTTCACTCTGCCCAACTTCCGACCCCTAGTTCCAGGACTCCATCCAGCCCAAGTCTGAGGTGATGGCTCCAGGGAGCAAGAGCTCTGCGGCCCCCTGACAGAGATTTGGCGCCCCTCTATTCCTGGGACCCCAGGTCCCCCTCACCGAGCACATTCTCCAACACCCAGGAGAATGGGTCACTGGGTCACTGGGACTGGGGACCAGTAAGGCTCAGGCTTTTGGTTGCTTCTGTTCCTTCAGAGGGTAAGCGAGCAGTTAGTTGGGATATGTGTGTGTGGAGAGAGAGTTACCTAACATCTCCAGGAGGTCAGGAGTTGTGCCCAGGCAGCCTGTTTCCACTCAGAGGTTTGCACATTTGAGAGAACTGGATCTTGGCAACCAAGATCCCTCCCCCTCCGCCCTGTATGCAATTCGGTTTTTAAGTTTCAGCTGTGAGCTGCCAACTGCAGCCCTTGGCTCCTGAGGCACTAATGAAGCCCCTTCCCTTGTAGAGCATGGGCTCGCTTACAAGGAAGCATAATTTGCTGAGTCTTGGAGAAAAGCAGAGAGCGCATGGAGTGCACACCCTGTGCCAGGCACCCAGAGAGCTTCTCGTACCAGTAAATCCCAGGTAGGAAAGAACTCAAGATTCTTTGTGACCTGGGTTGAAAGAAGTCAGCTCCCAGGCATGTGGAAGCCAAAGAAAAAGTTAAAGTGTTAGCCGCTCATTTGTATCTGACTCTTTGTGACCCTATGGACTGTAGCCCACCAGGCTGCTCTATCCATGGGATTCTCCAGGCAAGAATACTGGAGTGGGTTGCCATGCCCTCCTCCAGGGGATCTTCCCAACCTAGGTGATTGAACCTGGGTCTCCTGCATTGCAGGCAGATTCTTTACCATCTGAGCCACCAGGGAAGCCAAAGGCCCCACTCAATGTCAGTGGTCCATCACCTCTGGACAATCCAGAATCAAAGGGAAGAGTGGTCTTCCTGAGGGCCCACTGACAGAATTCTTAGGAATGGATCCCATGCTGGGCAAGGTGCTGAAGGGGTAACAGGATCTCTCTCCAGTCATACCAAAAGTCAGAGAGATCCCATTTGTGGCTTTGCTCCACCCCCTTTGGAGCCTGGCTTGGGCAACCCTGAAACCTCACCATCCAAGCCCGTATCTTTTAGGGCCCCAGTTGGCCACTCACCAGCAGAGCCCGGGACAGCCACCCAAGTGTACTGTGTTCCCTCTCTATAATGTTGAGACCTCTCAGCTCCAACTGTCCCTTTCTTTGGTTCTCTCCCTCCAGAAGTCAGTTCACAACAAGGAAGGTTAGTTCCCTGGGCTCCTCTCCAGAAGCTGAGCCTATGTCCCAGGGAGTTGTCTCTCAGCTTTATCCTGTTGACCCTTCCTCCCAGGCCCAGGCAACAGAGAGAGCTCTGAGGCCCACATCAGTAGTTTTTCCTCCTCAGCAATATATAACTTGAGTCTGGCAATCACTTTTCTGGAATATCCCTTAAATATTATGTCTGAAAGTTCTAGAGTGCTTGCTGGTGGAGAGAAGCCAGCTGGAAACAGTGTCCACGGTAAAGGGTTAAGAGCTCTAAAATCTGGTCTAAATTCAGAGACTACATGTTTGCACTTTCATCCATTCTACTCCAATGACGTGGCAGCTGTCACTGCCTCTGCCCACTGCGGACTCGTCCTGCCTGAGCCAGGTGGCCTCCTCTGTCTGCTACAGAAGCATCTGCTCATTAGCTTGTCTGCCTTTGTGAGGACCCAGTGTGTGACCGTGTACCTTTAGGAACAGGCAAAGGATGTGAATTTTGCAGCAGGTGACGCTGCACAAGGTCCTGCTCTGCTCGTATTGTTTGCAGAGTTCTGAGATGGCCACTGAGAGGCTCAGCCTCAGCCAGCTAACCAAATGGTTTAAACAAACCCAGGGCATCAGAGGATGAGATAGCCGGATGGCATTACCAATGCAATAGACATGAACTTGGGCATACTTCGGGAGATGGTGAGGGACAGAGAGAGGCCTGGCTGCTGCAGTTCATGGGGGTCCCAAAGAGTCGGACACCACTGGGCGACTAACAGGACCTCTATATGGTGACTGGTCACTAGGGGGCGATCTCACACAGCAAACCTGCAGCCCTCTGAGCTCTGGGGGAAAGCTGAAGGCCTTCACTTGCCCTTCTATGCCTGGTTTTCTCAGTTCAGGGAGGGAATGAACTGAAAACAAGTCCAGGTCAGCAGGGACGAGCATCTGAGAAGGCATACCTCCTGTGAGTTAAGATGTAACCATGTCCGTCGCACGTCAGTGTGGAGAGAAGCTGAAAGGACAAGAGCTTGTCTGCTTTTACTGGGTATGAAAATGAATTTATTTACACAGTAACATGATGCCACAGAGAACACAGCAAAGTACCACAGCAAACCAAAGGGCGGCGCCACCTGGTGACAGAGGGGACCTTTCGTTGATAGGTTTCTACAACTCTAAAATATGTTAAGTAGAGAGGTGAGGCTCCAGGAAAGAACAAAAGAAACAAGATTTTCAAAAAGCGAGCATGGGCAGAGCCAGTGGGGAATGAAAGAGAGAGAGGAATGAGGACTGCCATGATTCAAATCACTGAGAAGGACAACGCCTTGCTTCTGCCCTCATCTCATACCAAAATGCCCGGCGTATCAACAGAAAAATCCCGCCCCGGAGTGTTCGCATGTAACACCTTTTAAAACTGCTAAGGGAAGGGATAACCAAGTAGTTATTTGGAGCAAGTTTCCTGAAGCAGTGTGGTTTATCTTTCAAAAATGCTACCCTGAAGCCATAGGGCTGGTTCAACATTCAAGTTAACGGGAGCGCGGACACACACACTTTCCACACACTACACGGGCAAAGTGGATTTTCCATAATATAATATTTGTAGCAAAATATATGACTCTGTACTTCTGCTAGGTTAAAAAATGTCCGACCTCTTCTGATTCCCTGAAACTTTCTTGATTTAAAAAATAAAAGTGGAGGCAAATGGATGGGGAAAAGTGAGAAGCTAGAATAAACGCTGCGGCGTGGGAAACACCTGACGGGAGGTCCCCGATGCAAGCCCCTGCAGCCCGCCTGGGTAAAAGGGGAAAAGCTTCTGCAGTGGCTGACGCAAGAACCTACTCTAATTTCACACAGCTGCGGAGAGAGGGTGTTTAACAGCTGTATAGCACCTTGTACTTTCTGGGCACTTATATTAAATGGTGGTGATGATGAGTGGTGAACACCTCGGTTTATAAAAAATACTAGATTTTTAAAAAGAAATTTCCCAAGAGTTTTTTTTTTTATTTTAAAAACAAACCTATTGAAACTACCACATCTCTTAAAAACAAAAACAAAAACAAAAAAACACCTCCGCTTTCAGTATTACAGGGACATGATTTCCCAAGCTGAAGTTTGGGTGATTGTCACAATGATGCCAATGGGAGAGGGGATAGTTCCTTCTCCTGAAATGCTGGGGAATTTATAATCTGCCCAAGGTTTTCCTTAGCATCATCTTCCCCACCCCCCACCCCAATACACAAAATGGACTTGTTTTTAAAAAAATAGGTTGTTTTTTGAGGATGGTTTACTTGACCAGTGGAATACCTGGATGTGGGAATGCATGTGAATTCTCTTCCCATGGCGTCTGTCATAACTCAGCCTCATCACCTAAAAAGCATCAGGACAAAGAGGCTTGGTTTCTTTGGTATAATCTCCGTCTAGCATCTTGCACGGCACCACGCGTGGCCTCCCTAACGGCATCGGTTTTGGTCCGTGGAACCCCCACGCTTGGTGCTGCCGTCGGCACAGGCTGCGGCGCACACTGGGGCAGCAGTGGCCCTTGGATTTGTCTTGGCACAGCACTTTGGGCCTTTGAGAATACGGGCTTCAATGAGGTAAAACTAGCCACCTGCTTTCACGGGCAGCCACCCTGTTCACTCATTAGGCTGAACCAGAATTTTTACTCCTCATCAACTAGTAAGGGGAATTAAAAATACATGTCAGAGTTAGCCCAGAAAGTCAAGTTACTCCCTGCCCATCCCAATTTCTGGAACTAACCCATATTTTCTTTCAGATCACTGCTGGTAACATCTAGGGAAAACTCCTATCAGCAAAACTAAGTCAGGTAATTTCCTAGCACCAAAGTATTCTTAATTCGAATGTGGGAAGTGGAGTGCAATCCTTCTATGCCCTACTGTTTAGTAGGCCCCAAAGATCTTTCATGGATATTTTATAATGCTAGAGACTTTAAAATACAATTTTAAGTAGTCTAATTCCCAGGATTATCATTAATATTTCCAGAGGCTCAGATCTCTTGGTTTAGAGTTTTCTAAGTTCACAAACTTGGACTGAGTTTGGGAGCACAACTGGCCCCCAGTGACAGTGAAAGGCTACTCAGACCCTTAAAATTCTAACCAACAGATTTCACTTTTGGGCCCTCAACATCAGTCGATTAGGGAATGTGGGTGCTGTGCTCCCCTGTCTATCTCAGCTGGTTTATCTTCTGAGGGCAAAACTTAAAACCCACTGCCATATTCCTGGCTTCCAGTTCTGACTTAGCCTGTGGGTCGGTGGGCGTCCTTCACCATTCTTTTGTTGTTGATGCCATGGGTTGCAACTGCTCTTCCACCATCCTGCTGTTATTCTTGATGAATCAGCTCCTTGGCATCATGCTAGTGCACCAAGGGCTCTCCTCAGGCGAGCAAGGGAGCCCTTTCACAGCCCCCTGCCTTCCTGTGGAACATCTAATTCCTTTCCTCCCAGACGAGGTTAGCATGCTAACAAGGCACTCTGCTGTACATTCAGTCTTGGTCTTGGCTACTCCAGCCATTGTCCTGTTTACCTAAAAGTGTACGAGAGATTATTCTTGCTCATGTGGCTTAAGGAAAAGTTCCAATAGCGGCTTAATTGTTCAAATTCTCAATATACATGGAAGAATCTATAGTACAGACTTCAGAAGAAGAGAAAAAATCCAATCTGTGTTGAAGACAATAACTTGATGTTACTTGAGAAAATTTAAAGTGCTATTCTAGTCACAATTCAAAACTCATATATATATATATATATAATATGTATAAATATGTATGTCCGTGTCTGAGGGCAGGATTTATTTGCAGTTGATGAATGAATTCAAAGTTTCTGCTACAATTAAAATGGAAATGCATAATATTTGTGTTAATATGAGACTGAATTTCATCATTTTGGAAAAATATTTGGAGGACCATCTGACAATACCTCTTGCCTAGAAATAGGGTTATCTGGCCTATTCCATTCTCACCTGTAACACTTTCGTCCTTCCCCACCTTACGTTCTTTGGCCCTCACTCAGAGAACTATTAGTCTAGCCACCCATCTCAGAGCAGCCCGAGTCCCTTCCTGACTAGCTGGCATTCACCTTTTGCCCTTAACACTTCCGACTCTGAAAACAGTACTAAGCACACCTAATGTGAAAAGGTGCTGGGCTTGCCAGTGCTATAAGATGATGGTAGTGGAGCGTGTCCGTGCTTATAATACTATCGAGTTAAAATGAAGAAGACTGGATCCAAGTCAAAACAGAAACAGGAGGAAAAAAGGAGGGTGGTGGTGGTGAAGGATACCTAGGAAAGCAATAAAGGGACCAGGAAACATTCTTCATTAAATATGAAACTGCACTAAAGAGTCAACATTCAAATTCACACGGGCAAGGCAGCATGAGAGTGACACTGAGAAAGCGTCTCAATGTGCAAACCGTGGAGAGCAGGCTGCTAAGGGGGCGTGCTGGCGACAGGGTAGTGGTCTGCGCGCTGCCACTTCAGTGTATAACCGGGCAGGGGGTATGTGCACGTGGGTTAGCTAAGGGCAACCTACTAAAGCCTGCTAGGCAAAGTGGGGCCAGGTTGCAGGACACCGAGAGAGCGCAGACTGCTGGCCTGCAGCGGCGCGCCCATCCTGTGGCCGTTCCTTGGGGCAGAGACTGGCACTCTGCCCAGAGGAGACAAGACTCTGTGTGGGCTGACCAGCTCTTTTCCCTGGAAGTCCTGAACTGCTGGCTGGGAGGACAGGGGAATCCTCCAGATGGGCCTCACGGCTCCCATTCTCTTAAAAAAGAAGAAAATGAAGCAAAGAAGAGCACAATAAAATACATTCTTCTCCTTTCTTGATCCTCTTTGATATAGGTGAATCACATGAAAGGTGGTTAATAATGTTAAAAGTTTAGAAATTACCAAAAGGCCACTAACGTGCTATCTAAATAATACTGCACAATCAGGCTTGGCTTTACAAGCTCTGCACCGGCTGATGCGGGGCCCAGGGCCGTCTTGCCCACCAGGCAGAGGATGTGTCTATCAACCCTGCCACAGGTTGCTCCCCCAGAGGCCTGGCCTCTGCTTCCAGCGGGCATGTGCACACATACGGGTATACACGTGTACACACACTCACTCTGTCTGAGTGACTCTTGGGATTTCAAAGTTGAAGTAAACAGAACAGATAATCACAGTTTTGAATAACACACACACACACACACACACGCACACACTGGGTGGGGGTGGAAGGGACACTCATCTCAGCGCAAATATGTGCCAAGGGAAGAAGGGGAGGGTTTCTGTGGATATTGCTTCAGGTGAAGTTGCAACATAAACACTGTATATACAGCTAAAAAAAATACATACAAAAATTGCACATGTATCCGTAGGAGGGGCGCACAGACCCCAGGCAGGGTGCTCTCGGCACCACCTCGCAATCCAGAGTCCTGATGAGCTGCCCTCAGTGCTGTTTCTGAGTCACCGGGAGCAATGTGCCTGTGCAGCTGGGAGGCAGTCTCTCTAGACAACGTGGGCATTGCGAGGTGGAGGTCGGCGCTCTCATCAGTGGCCTTCTCCCCTTCCTCTGCCTTCTGGCCCTCCTAATAGCCAGCCACACCGTGCCCTTGAGGGAGATGTTACGGCTCAACAGACAGCCATTTCCATGCAGAGCTGTTGTCTACAGCATTTGGTAGACTAGTTAACACTGGCTGCTGGTAGAAGGAGGCTGGCCAATTACGGCTCAGGGGAAAACTGTGATCTGGGTACCGGTAGCCCTGGCTGCCAACGCTGACAGCTCCGACAGTAATCAGGGAGCGGCCCTTTAACCTCTGTTCCCCTGATGGCCCCAGAGAACTGCACGTGCGGGAACACCATCTCCTTGGGTCCTGCCAGTTATTTGTAAGGTCTGACTGCACTCTGCCCTGCTGGGGCCCTGGTGACACCACCTTGGGTCAGCTCTGTCATGGGCTGATAAACCCAAACTTCACTGGCAAGTGGGGACAGAACCGAGGTGAAGGAGATTCAGGCAGTGGCAGCACAAGGGGAGACTTAGGGCTGTCCTCCATACAGTGCATACACTTACTGATAATGGAAACCAAATGGGTGCATGACCCTAAGGATGGATTCTCTCTCCTTGTCCTTCTACCATCTGCGAGAACAAAGGATGTAATTCCCGGAACCAAAACTGGGCTGATGCTAAGGATGGCAGTTCTGCCTGGTAAGAGAGCTCATTATTGATCCTTTAAAGGAAAAGAGTCTGTTGTGAAAGTTTAGTAGATGATGGTAAGTACTGGTTAAATCTGTCTATTGCTAGTGAGAATAAACACACGGTGTTAAAAAGACAGGTGATACTCAGAGTTCTGGAGGAACTGGACCCAGCTCATGGAGTTCAAACCAGAGGAGCTGTCACTCAAGGTGCATCTTCATATTTCCTGCACCTGGGGACAGTTGGGGTGGAAGGCGTTCCCACGAGTGGCAGCTGCACATTTGTGCAGCTGACTTTCCCTAATGTTAAGACGGACTCAGCGACTCACTGGACTTGGATGGGGATGGAAGGCTTGTCTCTCCTCTTTCCTTGAATTCCATATGAGTATCAGGAAGGGGAAGTGTGAGGGCAACTTGAAGAAGGTGACACATGAAGTAAGACCAGTGACTGGGACCCGTTAACGGGGCTGCAGGATTCTCACCACACAGCTGAGAGAGTCTGGAGTGGCAAAAGCCAGATACTGAGCACAAAGCCAGTCCTCCAGGGTGACGCCACCCTCCCGGTCCAGGGACTTCTCGGCAAACTTGATCATGAGCAGAGTGCGCTTGATGTCCAGCCAGTTCTGGAGCAGGGTGTTCCTGTGAGCGGGGCTGGGGGAGGCGGTGAAAGTCTGGAAGAGATCTTCCCGGGGGCCCCAGAGCAGACACTGGAGGATGCCTTTGGCATCTGAAATGAGGATCCGCTCAGAGGGGTTGGGATTTAGGAGGCAGCTGGCCAGCTGCTGCAGGCCCCGGGAATAGGGGGAGCGGAGCGGGATGCGGGGCAGGTCGGCCCGAGTGTACTCCTTCTCCTTCAGCTCTGGGTTCTCATCAAAAGGGTTGGGCAGGTGCAGCATCTCGTAGATGAGGATGCCTGTCTGGAACTCATCGCACTTTTTATATTGCGTGGCTGTGATGATCTCCGGGGCGAGTCGGGACTGGTCCCGGAGGATCTCAGGATCTACCAAATGGCTCTTCTGCTTGGCCTGGGAGAAGTTGCTGACGATGAGCCTCGTGGGACAGGACGGGGTGGGGCTGGGTTCCGCAGGCCCCAGGCCTTGGGTGGGCCCCCCAGGCTGGTAGTGGACGAGCAGCAGGTTCTCCAGACGCAGATCGCAGTGGGTGACGTGGTAGGGTTTGAGGTGCTCCAGGCCCGAGCACAGCTGCAGAAGCAGCAGACACACTTGCCTCTCGTATGCATCCGGGCTTTTCCCATGCTGTGCCAGGGAGTCTCGCACAAAGTCGGCCACTGTGAGACAGGGAACCTCTCTGGTGATGACCACAACGTGGCTTCTCTGCTTCCTGCTGACGGCTGCCTGGCTTTCTTTGTGGGACGACTCTGCTTCGGAGCCCAGGTCTGGGCCCTTCCCATCAGCTTCTCCTTTCACCTCTTCCGTTGCTTCCGTGTCATCCTCTTCCTCTTCGGCGGTGTCGGGATCCTCCCAGGGAAGCAGGCGCTTAGGAACTTCAGCAAGGAAGTGACCACAGTCCTGCTGGATGTTAAAGTGGACAGCCAGACTCTGCCGGATAGCCAAGCTGTGATAATATTGCTGCGATTCTTTAGCTTTGCTCTTACAGATCTGAAGGAAGAAAGCAAAGAACACAATTTAAAATGCACACTATCATTTAACAAGGCTTATGATTTGTAAAGAGGGGTTAACTAGAAGATGTCTGGAGTAGCGAGTAGGAGTCTGGAGTAGTGAGAGCAACAGTGTTGCAGTGAGGCAGAAAGGGTTTTGGTGACCCTGTGTTGAGTGACAAGAAACAGTGTCTTCATGCTTAACCCATCATGTGTATTATCTCTAGTCCTTATGTGTGCGTGTGTGCTAAGTTGCTTCAGTTGTGTCCGAATCTTTGCGACCCTATGGACTATAGCCCACCAGGCTCCTCTGTTCATGGGATTCTACAGGCAAGAATACTGGAGTGGGTTGCCATGCCCTCCTCCAGGGAATCTTCCCCACCCAAGGATCAAACTTGCCTGTCCTGCGGCTACTGCATTGCCGGTGGACTCTTTAGCGCTGAGCCAACAGGGAAGCCCTCTAGTCCTTACACTAACTCTTTAAAGTAGGCTGTGTGTATGTGCATGGTCAGCTGCTCAGTCATATCCAACTCTTTATGACTCCATGGACTGTAGCCTGCCAGGCTCCTCTGTCTATGGAATTCTCCAGGTAAGAATACTGGAGTGGGTTGCCATTTCCTTCTCCAGGGGATCTTCCCAATGCAGGGATCAAACCTGCATCTCCTGCATTGCAGGCAGATTCTTTACTGCTGAGCCATCTGGGAAGCCCAAAGTAGGCTGAGGACTTAAGAATTTAAAAAACAAAAACAAAAACCACAAACGCAGGGCCACTAGTTTGCAAACCTAAATCTGCCCGACACCAAAGCTTCCTCCTTCCACTCTATCTTGCCCCTCATCTAGAAAACTGAAAAACAAAAAGTCATTTTCCATTTATGCTTTCTTTCTGTGGAGTTTTATAGCCCAGACTTGCACAGCAGCTCAATAAATAGCTTATAACATAGGCCAGAATACCTTATATCACTGGTCAGGAGACTGACATGGAATTGACCAGGTAAACTATGAGTCTTCCTAACTTTTCAGTGAGTGTCACTGTGATGGTCACAACTCAGGCACTCATGGGTCACTGGCAGGGTAAAGAAGAAAGTTTGAGAGAATCGTTGGTCTCATCTAGTTGGAGCAAAACTAGCATTTCAATGGCAGAAGTCTAAGTTTTATATTTTCTCTCTTTTTTTTTGAACACTAATCTGTACCCAGGTTTTATGACTTAACAACATGTCTTGAAACTGTTCCATAGACAGCATACTATTAATAGTTTTTTTTTTTTTTTTTATAGCTACATACATTCCAGTGTATTCCAATGGACATACAAGAAGAGTTCAGTTACCCCTCTCTACTGGCAGACATTCAGGTCCTTTCCAGGCACAGACAATGTTGCAGTGAAAAGCCTTATACATCCCCATATTGCTTGTGTATGAGGATACCTGTAGGATAAGTTTCCAGAAGGGGAAGTGCTGAGGCAAAGGGGATCTGTATTTAGATGTTTGATAAATGTTACCAAATTGCCTCTATCAAGTTGAGTCAGTTTACACATCAGCAGTGGTGCAGGAGGGTGGGGGTGGGTGGGGGGATGCTTGTTCTCTTCCCATTCTTGCCAGCCTATCATGTTTACAAGCTTTATCTCTGCTGATCTGATAAGTGAAGAAAAGTATCTTTGGAGATACTATTTTTAATGAGTTATTGAGCACCTCTTCACATCTTTAAGGGTCCACTGTAATTTCCCCCTTTTCATTACCATTAACTGTTTCTTCATGAAGTGAAGTGAAGTGAAAGTTGCTCAATCGTGTCTGACTCTTTGCGACCCCATGGACTATACAGTCCATGGAATTTTCCAGGCCAGAACACTGGATTGGGTAGCCTTTCCCTTCTCCAGAGGATCTTCCCAACCCAGGGATTGAACCCAGGTCTCCTGCATTGCAGGCAGATTCTTTATTAGCTGAGCCACAAGGGAAGCCTAAGAATACTGGAGTGGGTAGCCTATCAGCGGATCTTTCCAACCCAGGAATCGAACTGGGGTCTCCTGCATTGCAGGCGGATTCTTTACCAACTGAGCTATGAGGGAAGATCCCTATTTCTTCATATCCTTTGCCTATTTTCCTCCATTTAAGTCACTGGTGGTTCATTTCATTAAAAAAAAAAAAAATTAGAGTATAACTGCTTTACAATGGTGTATTAATTTTTGCTGTACAATGAAGTGAATCAGCTGTATATATACATATGTCCCCTCCCTGTTGGACCTCCCTCCCCCGAGTCCCTCTATCCCACCCTTCTAGATCATCATAGAGCACTGAGCTGAGCTCCCCGTGCTTTATAGCAGCTTCCCACTAGCTATTTATTTTACACACAGTAGTGTATATTATTGGACTTCCCTCATGGCTCAGACGGAGAAGGCAATGGCACCCCACTCCAGTACTCTTGTCTGGAAAATCCCATGGACTGGAGCCTACCAGGCTCCTCCGTCCACGGGGTCACTAAGAATCGGGCACGACTGAGTGACTTCACTTTCACTTTTCACTTTCATGCACTGGAGAAGGAAATGGCAACCCACTCCAGTATTCTTGCCTGGAGAATCCCTGGCACAGAGGAGCCTAATGGGCTGCCGTCTATGGGGTCACACAGAGTCGGACACTACTGAAGCGACTTGGCAGCAGCAGCAGCAGCAGCAGCAGCATGGCTCGGATAGTAAAGAAACTGCCTGCAATGCAGGAGACCTAGGTTTGATCCCTGGGTTGGATATATCCCCTGAAGAAGGGAATGGCTACCCACTCAGGATTCTTGTCTGGAAAATTCCATGGACAGAGGACCCTGGCAGGTTATAGCCCATGGGGTTGCAAAGAGTCAAACATGACTGAATGTATATTATATGTCAATCTTAACTCCCAATTTGTCCCACCTGTCCCTTTCCCACCTGTGTCCACATGTCTGTTTTCTATATCTGTATCTATTCCTGCCCTGAAAATAGTTTCATCTATATCATTTTTCTATTGTTTCTCAGGTGGCTCAGTGGTAAAGAATCCACCTGCAATTCAGGAGATCTGGGTTTCATCCCTGGGTCAGGAAGATCCCCTGGAGAAAGAAATGGCAATCTACTCAAATATTCTTGTCTGGGAAATCCCATGAGTAGAGGAGCTTGGTGGGCTACAGCAAACGGGGTCACAAAAAGAGTTGGACGTGACTTAGTGACTAAACAACAATATCATTTTTCTAGATTCCACATATATGTGTTAATATATAATATTTGTTTTTTCTTTTTGATTTCTTCACTCTGTATGGCAGACTCTAGGTCCATCCACATCTCTACAAATGACCCAACTCTGTTTCTTTTTATGGCTGAGTAATATTCCACTGTAGATATGCACCACATCTTCTTTATCCACTCATCTGTCACTGGACACAGGTTGTTCCCATGCCCTGGCTGTTGTAACCAGTGCTGCAACGCTATCTACACTGAACACCGGGGTAGATAAAAAATACACCAACAATAAATGCTAGAGAGGATGTGAAGAAAAGAGAACCTGCTTGCACTGTTGGTGGAAGTGTAAACTGACACTGTCACTGTGGAGAACAGTAGGGAGCTCCTGTAAAAACTAAAAATAGAACTACCACATGACCCAGCAAGGACGCCACTGAGCATAAACCGAGACAACCATGCTTCAAAATGACATGTGTACATTTTCTCTTAACAGGCCAATATTCAAGCAATAAGGCCTCTCAAAAAGAATCTTATTAAGTGGTTATGGATCAAGGAAGAGTTTTTTGAACAAAAACATTAGCCAAGAGTTCTACATCCTAAAACAACTATTGTATTTCTAGTCTTAAAGGGTTAGAAAAGCAATAAATAAATAAAAATCACCCCTAAAAGGATTATCCTCATGATAGGATATGAGAAGCTGACAACGGAAGGCTGAGTCTGCAACACTATTCATAGATTGTAACAGCGTGGTCCGGACAGCTCCTCCACGCCCCTGGGAACCAAGAACAAACTCGCCGCTTTTCCTCCTTGGCGGGAGCACGCTGCTGCACCTCACAGACACCAAAGCCTCCCAGCAACAGGCGCTCTGCAGTGTCTACAGTTGGCTCGTTTATTGTGGTGACACAGAAAAGCAAATTTGGAAAAGCTTTTCTGGCCTTCTCTATTTACAAAGAAAAATGTACATTTTGTTAGGAGGATGCTGATGGATGCTCAGTTCTGGGAAGCAGCAGGCTCTGATTTCCATCAAAATAGATGCTTTGAAAAAAGGAGCCCTGGCAAAGGAGTCTGAAGGAGAGGAACATCCCTCTCTTACTGTATTTATACATATTTATTACAGTGGTCAATGACACACACACACAAGCACACATACATGCACACATGAGAGAGAGATGTGAAAAAAAGTTTCTTTGTCTTCTACCACAAACTTCATCAGTTTTTGGCATTTCTTCTTTATGCAAACTTCTGGTCTTGAAATAGAGATATCCCCAGGCTGAGTTCAAGTTCAAACATACATCTTTCAGAAAGCATTATCTTTGGAAAGCTTTCTAAGTCTCAGCACATGCAGTATAATATATAATCCTGATGCTCATCAATCACAACATGAATTCTTTCTATACTGTACTGTTGGCAATATTTCATATTTATATGTCACTAGGTATTTAAAAACCTTACACTAGCCATCATTTAGTTGTATGGGAGTTAGATCTAGGACACGACACATTCCAGTTTTAATAATTTGCTCAATATCACACTGCCCGCTAGAACGGAAGTTCAAAGGTCCCAACTCCTCAGCCTTTGAAAAGCCAGTCAAATACCACTGAGTTTGGCTGAATGAGACTGTAGTTAAACTGTCACCCTATAGAAGGGAAACTTGCCAAGGACTTGAAAGGCCTAGCATTTAGCCCCGCTACCAGCTGTGTAACCTTGGTCATTTCTCTTAATTTCTTTGGGTCCCAGTCTTTCTAAGTAAAAGAGACAATATAAAGAATACCGAAACCTACTTCACAGGGCAGGTGTGAGAATCGAATGAGGTCAAGTAGGCGCAGCATCACTGTACACTACTGCTGCTGTGCTGTCCTGTGCTCAGTCGCTCGGTCGTGTCCGACTCTGTGCGCCCCCATGGACTGCAGCCCGCCAGGCGCCTCTGTCCATGGGCTTCTCCAGGCAAGAACACTGGAGTGGGTTGCCATGCCCTCTTCCAGGGGATCTTCCCAACCCAGGGATCAAACCCAGGTCTCCCTCATTGCAGGCAGATTCTTTACTGTCTGAGTTATCAGGGAAACCCCTGTAAACTACTAAGCTGTACAAATGTAACATTCATAATGACTAAAACAATGACAACTTGTAAATGTTAAAAAGTGATGCATTATAGAATCCTCACATTTTTTCTGGAGAAGGCAATGGCATCCCACTCCAGTACTCTTGCCTGGGAAATCCCATGCACCAGAGGAGCCTGGTAGGCTGAAGTCCATGGAGTCGTGAAGAGTCGGACATGACTGAGCGACTTCACTTTCCCTTTTCACTTTCATGCACTGGAGAAGGAAATGGCAACCCACTCCAGTGTTCTTGCCTGAAGAATCCCAGGGACGGGGGAGCCTGGTGGGCTGCCGTCTATGGGGTCGCACAGAGTTGGACACCACTGAAGTGACTTAGCAGCAGCAGCAGCCCATTTTTTCAGAGAGCAAGACAGAAAATGTCATCTTTCTTTGGGGTCTGAGAGCTACATGCCCCAGCAGTGAGGCTCTCTGATGACAGGTTTGGCAGAGGGTGGCTAAACAGGGACTATTAAGGTTTCCCACCTCCATGCCAGGTCAGCCCGGACCAACAAGTCTAGATCAGCACTACATTCTGATTTAAGATGGGCCAGTCTAAGGAAGAGAACTGTTAAGCCAAACTGTAGTTTTCACTGTGCCAAGTTGCACAGAAAAAAACTTGCCACCTCGTGGCTTGCCATTAAAAACAGAGAAGATATTCTAATTGTTACTTCTATTCTAACTGTATCTATACATACTCCACACACACCCCCACACACAATTTTAGAAGCTATCTCAGAGTTTTGTGAGTAGATAAGAACATGGATACTACAATAAGAATTTATGTTTGGCTTCACAGATCAACTCGAGATAAAGGTTCAAAGTGATTTATGAAGAAGAAATGATAAATTGTTCAGTCACTTTGGATGCTCTGAAGGAAAATAGTCTGCTTAGAGAGCCACGCTGAGGAGCTGGCACTTCCTTATCTCTTCATCTTATAATATGGAGACAGGCTGAAGAATAACTGAAGATAGTTGTAAGGGCAAAGGAAAAAGGGAGAAGGCTGAAGTAGGAAAGAAGAAAACAAAACACTAGTGCTTTTAATTAGCTCATAACTAAGAAAACAGTTACAACCAAAACACAGACCTATGGAGATGTCCATAACAGGGTTTTTCATATGATGAGTATCTCATAAATCTTTATTATGGAGGGTGAAATGATGTTAATTTAGGTAGGAGTGTTATATTATTCTATTCACCACAAAGTAGCCATTTTTCAAATATTAATAACTTGACTCCTTTGGTTTAAAAAAAACCTCAAAATGACTTGGCTTCAGAAGATGAATTTCTAGTTCAAAAGTCATTTCAGAAAACAAACCACTCTTTCCAGAACAAATGGAGAGGGGTCTTCCTGCTGCTTGTTGTTTTTTCCTTCTTCTCTTACTCAGTATTTTCTCTGCTGCAGAGATCAAAGTAACTTATTGGCCTCCCATTTTCATTTACCTTTCTTGAAAGGAATTCACATTCCTTCCTTACAGAGGGTAGCTGGCTTCAACTGAAACCCAAGCTGGCTTTAACTGAAACCCAAGCCTCCACTCCCCTAGAAGAATGATTTCCACAGGACTCCTTGGCTCCACAAAATTCTGAAATAGGAACAAAACTGGAGCTGGAATGGTCCCATATCTTCATGTAAGATTCCATTTTGTAATGGGAGAGAAATCATCTCATATTTGTTTTTACTATGTATGGGAAAACCTATTTAAAATGCTGCTGATTTTGGCAGACTGTATTGCGTACATTTTCTGAATGGGAAGAAAAGCCCTAGGAGAGCCTGAGTCACGGTGACACTAGAGGGAGCTGCAACATCAAGATCCACAAGTCACCTGCATGGAAACTGCAGCAAGAGAACAAAAACCCAGGCTGGAGAAGGCTGAGTCTCCAAACACGCTATCGGTCTCTTTATGGACGCGTTCTCGGTTCCACGGAAGTGGCAATGCCTAGTTCACGTAGAGGGAAGGCTTCGCGTGGGGAGCACGAGCAGGAGGGGACGCCCATCCTGGGCACACTGACCTTTGCCTGCTTGCCCTCTCACAAGCTACTTCTCCCAAAGAAAGCCAGAAGAATGTCAAAAAGGAGAGCCAGTCAGCTGATAGTTCCACACCCGCCAATGTGGACAATACACTGTCACAAAAAAAGAGGCTGGGGGAAGCTACGTGCTTGTCTGAGTTAATCAAGACGAGTGAGAACAGAGAAGGAGAGGAGAAAGACTGACTCCCATCAATTGAGCATTCAAAAAACTACATGACGGCTCCTCAGGGACTTCCTGTCTGGAGAACACGGCATCCTGAAGCACCAGGCCAGAGCCCACAGATACAGTGGGAACTCCTTAACTACAGACAAATTGCGTGTTGGAAAATGGGGGAAAAAAATGCTTCCAGAATCAGAGCCAAGTTAATCTCTTCTGAGACCTTCTAAGACCCGAGTCAAAGCCCATAACCCTCACACAAGCCTGATCTTAGTGGGGAAACAGGGCTGACAATGGATTCCCCACACACAACCTGGGAAGTTTAATTTCAAACATTCATTTCAACGTAGGACCTCATTTTCTGTGTTGCTCCTGGCAACTTCTCTGCATACCATTGAGGCAAACTTGCCATTATAGAGCATTTATGTTTGTTATAATAATAATCATAATCTAGCTAGATAGCTTACTTTAAAAAAGTAGACTGCGGGGGCCTTTGACTGTAAAGCCTCACTAAAAGCTGGGACAGAGAAGACAAGGTAATGTGTCGAATGCTACTGACACGGTCAGAATGCCCACGATGCCCGGGACCTGTAATGAAGGTGTACACTTTCCACCCTTTCAGTACCGATTCAGTTTAAGGCAATGAAGTAGGAAGATGGAGAGGGGGGAAGGTGGACATCTGGCAAAACTGGATGGCTGTGAAATAAATCAGTTGTTGACTGGGGAGTGGCATTATCAGTTCTTACTTACTCGACCCTTCCTCCCAAAGGCTCCCTGAAATGCTGGTGTTTGAGGGGTCTGCTCTCTTTTCTCATTGACACTCTCCCTTCAGAAAGCTCATGGCTTCAACCATCATGATATACTGCTGACTTCCACATCTACATTTGCGATCCAAACTTATCTTTGAGCTTCAGACTTATCTATACAAGGGCCTACTTGATTTCTCTCCATATATGTCCCAACCTATAGATAGATGCCTTAAAGTCAACATAACCAAACCTCAACTTTTCCCCACCAAATTTCCTGTTCTAGTATGCCTGCTTTTGGTGAATGGCCACGTTATCTGCCCCAGCGTCTAGATGAGTTATCAAGTTCACTCTGGGTTTCTCCTCCATCCTCATTCCCTGCATCTTGTTAATCACCAGCTTCGACTGATTTTGTTCCCATACGCTTTCAAATTCTCCTCTTTTCTCCATCTCTATGGCTACCATTATCACTTGCTGGTCTGCTACCAAAGATTTCCAACTGGTCTCCCCCACTCTCATGTGATTTCCCTCAAATATACCTTTTACGTAGCCACAAGAGCCATCTTTCAAAAAAAATCGAATAAACTTCCTAGGGGTTCCCCATTATCTCCAGAGGATAAAGTCCTGGCCTGGCTTCCCTTACTAGGCTTATTTCTCCCCTATCTCCTACTTTTGCCACACTGAACTCCCTGCAGCCAGCACCCTAATCCTACCCTCCAGGGGATCTCTCTGATTGAGGCGCCTCTTCTCCCCTCATCTGCCTGAGGGATTCCCACTTATTTTTTTCTTTAAAGTCCTCACATGTGTCATGTGTGTCAAAGACAGAAAGTGCTAAATGCCCTAAATCTCCTTTCTGTGTTTAGCTACATCTCATGTACGTGTCTCTATTATTCCAGCTGTCACATTTTTTGTTTGTCTTAAGAGCAGATTGTATCTTTAGGGCCCAGCACAGAGCCAGGCACCTAGTGCACGCTCAGTGTGGCTACACAAATGCTAAGAACGGTGACATCTGACCTGGTTTAGCCATAAGGCTTATTTACTCAGAACAGCTAGAATATACGATTAGCTCTTATGAAACAGATGGAAGCTGGCAAGCTGACGGGGAGGGGGCAAGGGCAGACAAATCTGGGTAATAAATGCTCATGACCTGACTACACAAATGAGTCATATCTGAACAATGGGGGCTGTCTGCTGAGTCCAGGCTGCCCTGGAGGCTCAGGTGTTTTGTGCTGTACAAACCCACACAAAACAACACTGTTCTTTGTCATTCCATTAAATATTTCCTTTTCTCCAAAGGAAGCAATAGGTATAAAACACAGGACTCTTCAAAAATATTCTACATTAGCTTTTATTTTTCTATTATGGGCCCAATTGGCCTAGTGTGCCTTCAGCTGACTTCCACTTTATCAGCAGGGATTCCCATTTCCAGCTTGCTCTGTGCACTTTACAGGACCTCAGTGAACCTTAAGTGAGGCAATGTTGTGGGGAATGAATGGCAGAGGGACAGAAATGATACACGCTGACGACTGCACACGCACTGTACCATCTGTGCTGCTCTGTCACATCACCCCAGAGCACAGCAGCATGTGGGAAAGGGCGAAGAATGAAAAGCGGCGAATTCTAAATTGATGTTCAGTACTTGGTATGACCCCACTCTGAGAATACAGGCTGATCACTGATAGATCTCAATTCTTTGATCTGTCCAGGAGGAGTACGGCCTTACTTGCTGCTACAGAGCTAAGACCATACATGCTCAATGCTCTTATAATCATATTCAAAATGGATTAAGTGTTTACTATATAAGTACTGTCTGGGCCCCCAGGAATCAGAACTCTGTGCTGTAGAAATCTGCCATGAGACCTGTCAGGAGGCCAGGTATTTTACAGCTTGACTTGCTGTAAAAATGTTCGCATGCCCGCCCCACTCCCCCAACATTTTGGAGTCTAGAAAAGAAATTCAAGAAGGCAACTGTATAAGATTTCACTATTTTAATTGTGATTTGTAGGCACTGAATTCTTTTTATGCTCCCACTCAGCATATGGAGCAAAAGAAATTCATGTGTGTTCCTGAGCCAGTAATTTAGGCTGACCAGGTGACACCCAGGATGATCACACTGGAGAAACGGAGGCACAAACCAGTTGAACAACCTGCTGAGGGCCCAGATTAGGAATTCTATTAGTTTGAATCCCAATTTATAATTCTCAGCTGTGTCCTCTCACTTCATTAATTAAAGCTGTGGCTCTTTTCCCACTAGACAGTTCATTTTGATTCTTGGTTTACATGAGTACCCCAAATCCGTCCTGTTGAAACCAATTTCCAGTAGAGACTTTAAGGCACTTCTGTATGCATTCAGCAGTGAAATATAGTGGACATTGACCTAGGGTGGCTATGAGTCTGTAGAGCTGGCTGCTGATCAGTTGCTTTCTGGGAAGGTCCAACGTTGGGCACATTTGTGTTGCATTATGAAAATGAAAATGGTTTCCTCGCTATAGTTGGTTTCTTGTCACTAAGCCAGCAATTAACTGCCTGATCCTATAGTCTGATCTAGTTGTAAATTCCTACCAATCCCAGTTATTCCTATTAACGCTTTTTCATTTACTGTCTTGCTTTCTCAGCAACCACCCAAATGAGATCAATGGAGACTCCAGAGTCAAAATGCAATAAAAGATGTTGGTCTCCACAGTTCACCTCTACTTTATTACAAGCTTTTAACAAGATTCTTGGCATAGCTGGAAGAAAAGAAGCTGCTCCACTGCTGTAATAGGGAAGTGAGCACTTTCACTGAGCTTTGTGTGCTCTCTCTGTGAGAACAAAGACCAGGACTCCTTTAAAAAAAGAAGATACCTACTACCACAGAGTTGGAACTGCTGCAAAAATAAGTCAGAAATGTATACTTTTGCTTACAAAAGATTTTCATTGCCTTCCTCAAAGTAATTTCATCAATTTCTCATGTGGTCTCACATAGCAGCATTTGTTATAAAATGATCTCATAACAACAGTGGAAAAAGAATGTCCCATGGACACTGAGCCATAATTTTACCAACTGTCCACCCTGCTTCTAGGCAAAAAGCTGTCATTTGTCCACTCAAGGATAACACTGAGGAACAGCAGGGCTAATCCACTGATTCAGGTATGATCTAATAGGACAAGTTCCATGTAGGAATGAAGAGGCAGCCTGCCATAAAAGTTGATGACGATATGCAAAAGTAATTGTTCCTCTCTGTTCTCAGGTTCTTCCTGTTTGGAACGATGAAGGCCTGCCCTTTGTGGGTTGATGAGTGTGCTTTGAAGATTACGTGTTTGTTCAGTGGCTACCCAGATCCTTTGAAAGGTGGCAAAAGTAGGGTGGGTTTTATTTAGAACAGAGAAGTTAAGGGCTGGAAGCCAGCCAACATGCAGCCACAGAGACAGACGGTCCAATCTACTGCATGGTGGCTCACCAAATGGTGATGAGGGGATAAAAGGAGACAAGAATGACATAAACAGGAGCTGAAGGTTAAATACTGCCTAGGAATCAATGTGGTCTTTTCTTCACCAAAGCTCTTAAAAAGGCACTGTGCTCACTGTCTCCTCAGCCTCCCTGCTCCACACTTCCCTAACTCACTGCATTTGATATCCACTTCTGCTGCTACCAAGACTGTATTTTTTTGTTTTTTTTTTTTGAGGTTTACCAGAGATTCAACTCCTGCCTTCCCCTTATATTGCTCACACCTTCCTGAATCTTCAACTCTGATCTGTGGGTTCTTTGTCCTTTGCTATATCCCTTTCAAATTCTCCTGCTTTAGGTCACTTAGCTGTGTGGGCCTTTTCCCAATATGCAGACTCTACCACTACAATATCATACATTCCCAGTTTGAACGAAATCAAGTTGATGAGAGCACTAGTTAACCTTGACCTCTCTTCTGAGTACCAAACTCACATATTTATCTGGCTACACATTTTCTCTTGACTTGGCTGTCCCATGGGCACACCACACAGAGAGCTCATCTTTCTGGCTTTTCTGATTCATATTTCAGTTAACGGCATCACCATCTTCCTGGGGTTGCTCCTTCATGAAATCTTAGCATCAGTGCCCTCATCCTACATCCAGGCACTCACCAGAGGTGGTCAATTGCCTACCTCGGCTCCTTCACCACCTGTCCCTTTTTTTGATGGTCTTATTGCAAGATCTCATCATTATTTACCTGGACTGTTACAATAGCCTAATGACTGGCTTCCCTGCTTCCAATGCTTCTGAACTTTTCCACCACAGTTTATTTTTAAAACCATTAATCTCTAAAATCATTAATCTTATGTTATCTCTCTGTTTAAAAATCCTTAATGGTTTCCCACAAAACACAAAATAAAGGCTAACCTCTTAAGCTCATCAATCAAAGCCTCTAAATTTGGTCCCAAATCTTCTCAGCTCCATTTTCCACTATTCTCTCCATATACTGTATTTGCCCCTAAGAATAATATGAAGTAGACCCTAGAGGCCCTTTTTTTTTATTGGCCCTGAGATTTAACAATGTTAAAATGACTTCTTTCATTTATTAATCTTTATCTTTACATCTTCACACCACTCTTAACCTTTACTATAATGTCTTGTTTAAAAGTTACTTATGCCTCTGTCTTTCCCACTGGAATACATGCTCTTTGAGGGCAAGGCTTTTGCCTTATTCATATGTATTTCTGTAAACACATGCAGATGTTACAATGTTTTATACAGTCAATGTTTGCTGAAAGGTCAAGAAATATTTATTGAATGCCCACTATGTATGCAAAATTATATTAATATATAATGCTGTCTAATGCTAAGGATATTAGATTAATAATATAATAAAGATATATGGATTAGCAAGCCATGTTCCCTGCCACAGGGAAGCTCAAGTATAACAGTGGGGAGGGGAGGCATGTTACTTTAATTGAGTAATGGTAGTATTGAATGGGCTTCTCAGGTGGCGCGAGTGGTAAAGAACCTGCCTGCAAAGGCAGGCAACATAAGAGATGCAGATTCAATCCCTGGGTTAGGGAAGATTCCCTGGAGGAGGGCATGGCAACCCACTCCAGTATTCTTGCCTGGAGAATCCCATGGACAGAGGAACCTGGGGGGCTACAGTCCATTGGGTTGCAAAGAGTCAGACATGCCTGAAGTGACTTAGCATAGCACAGCACAGTACTGTAGAACTGTAGCATGATAGAACAGTGGTAGAGAAATCCACTATGTATAGAGTGGGTACACAGAGAGGAGCCATCAACATATTCTCAGAAGATCAGAGAAAAAAATTCACAGAGCTGGATTCTTTAAGAAAATATAGGCGTTTTCTGGGCTTCCCCAGTGGCTCAGATGGTAAAGAATCTCTCTGCAATGTAGGAGATGCAGGTTTGATCCC
The DNA here is from genome assembly GCF_029407905.1 of Bubalus kerabau. Classification (NCBI taxonomy): domain Eukaryota; kingdom Metazoa; phylum Chordata; class Mammalia; order Artiodactyla; family Bovidae; genus Bubalus; species Bubalus kerabau. The sequence continues at coordinate 32,862,337 of NC_073642.1, forward strand.
TGGGTTGGGAAGATCCCCTGGGGAAAGGAATGGCTACTCCCTCCAGTATTCTTGCCTGGAGAATTTCATGGACAGAGGAGCCTGGTGAGTTACAGTCAATGGGGTGGCAAAGAAGTTTTCTAGGTACATGAGAATGCTGCTGCTGCTGCTGCTAAGTCACTTCAGTCGTGTCCGACTCTGTGCGACCCCATAGACGGCAGCCCACCAGGCTCCCCCATCCCTGGGATTCTCCAGGCAAGAACACTGGAGTGGGTTGCCATTCCCTTCTCCAATGCATGAAAATGAAAAGTGAAAGTGAAGTCGCTCAGTCGTGTCCAACTCTTAGCGACCCCATGGACTGCAGCCTACCAGGCTCCTCCATCCATGGGATTTTCCAGGCAAGAGTACTGGAGTGGGGTGCCATTGCCTTCTCCGACATGAGAATGGAGTGGTGGAAATAGTAGCTACCATCTACTGAAAGCTTACTTTGTGTCAAATGATGCTCTGAGTACTATATACATCTCCAAGTACAACTGACTCTTGTGATTTTTCACAACGGCTTTAGCGAGAATCCAGTATTTTCTCCATTTTACAAACAAAGACAATGGGCTTAGAAAAGGCAAGTAACTAGGTCAAGGTAACACAGCTCATAAGATAGCTAAAGTACAAATTTTAACACAAGTCTTTCTGACAACAATCTAAATTCTTAACCGCTATATCAACAGTCCTGAAATTTTGTGGAGGAACCACCTGAAGGTGCTTGCTAACAGTGTAGTTGCCCAGGCCTCACTTCCAGAAATGCTGATTCTGTAGGTGTGAGATGGGATCAAGGTAAGCACATTTTTAACGAGGATCCCACAGGTGATTCTGAAATAGGTTACCTGTACAGAAAATGCTCTTCCCAGAAAAGCAGTCCAAAGAGAGGAATTAATGAGTGCAAAGCTAGGTAGCATGAAGCAGGAGCTGTTTATAATTTGTGTTCGGAGGATGGGCCTATGGAGATAATAAGTAAGGATACCTGTGCCTTCAAGAAGGTCACTAGCAAATAATCCATAATCTTCAATTCCTTAGTTTTTTCACTGAAAAGACATTATGACATCATTTTTTAAACAAAATAAAAACTGTCCATAATCATTACTACTCTAACACAGAAATCATTTGTATATTACCATTTTGTAGGTCAATTCTTTTTTTAAGTTATGGTTACAGTTTTTGGTCGGAGAAGGCAATGGCACCCCACTCCAGTACTCTTGCCTGGAAAATTCCATGGAAGGAGAAGCCTGGTGGGCTGCAGTCCATGGGGTCGCTAAGAGTCAGACATGACTGAGCGACTTCCCTTTCACTTTTCACTTTCATGCATTGGAGAAGGAAATGGCAACCCACTCCAATGTTCTTGCCTGGAGAATCCGAGGGACGGCGAAGCCTGGTGGGCTTCCATTTATGGGGTCGCACAGAGTCGCACACGACTGAAGCGACTTAGCAGCAGCAGCAGCACAGTTTTTGGTATTCTGCTATTTTAATGTGACACTTAATCAATGTAAAAAATGTTTTCCATGATTTTAAATAATCTTCATAATAACACTTTTAATAGCTGAAAACATTCCATTGGGCTAACATACCATAATTTATTAAATTGTTTCCTTAATATCAGGCACTTGGTTTGTTTCCAATTTTTGGCAGTACTAAAATTCTGAAGGATTGTTACACTTAGTAGCTTTCTCTCATAATTTTAAGGAAAGATGTTTATGACTTTGAAGGAATGAGAAAGAAAATATCTAAGTGCAGAGCCTATTAAAATATGCTCAGGCTAATCCCATGGACTGAGGAGCCTGGTGGGCTGCAGTCCATGAGGTCGCTAAGAATCAGACACGACTGAGCGACTTCACTTTCACTTCTCACTTTCATGCACTGGAAAAGGAAATGGCAACCCACTCTAGTGTTCTTGCCTGGAGAATCCCAGGGACGGGGGAGCCTGGTGGGCTGTTGTCTATGGGGTCGCACAGAGTCACACACGACTGAAGCGACTTAGCAGCAGCAGTGCCTAATATTAATGAAGAATAATAGTGAATGACCAAAAGAATGTTGAGAAGTAATTTTCCATTATTGTTAACAACACTAATGCATTATTTTATTATATTTTATATATACTTCATAATCTACAAAAACAGTTTCACTACATAAACACATATAATTATAACAATCTCATGAGGTAGGTAGGGCAGTGAAAATCAAGAGAGCTTATATGACTTGCTTGGGTACACACTATGACAGAGAATTTGGACTCACATTAGCTGACTACTTTCCTTTATTCTATGTTGTGATGTCTTTTAGTTTAAGACCAGGGAAAATCATAAAGATAGTCACATTGAATGAAAAACAGAATAAAGCTGTGAACTGAATTGTGTCTTCTCAAGACTCATATGTTAAAGCCCCAACACCCAATGTGACATACTCTCTCCCCTACCCTCCCACTTGCGGACATAAGAACCCAGCAAGAAGCCAAGAAGAGAATCTTCCTTTCCAATCTCCCAAACTAGGAGAAAATATATCCAGTCTATGGTATTTTATTATGGTGGCCCAAGCAGACTAAGATTTTGTTGCTGAGAAGTAGGGGACTGCTGTAAGCAGTACCCCAAAACGCAGAAAGAAGTGGCCTTGGAATTGGGTAGAAGCTTAAAGAGTTTTAAAAGCCATGATAGAAAAAGCTTAGAAACTTATGAACAGACTGTTGCTAGAAATATGGACATTAAGGGTGATTCTGGTGAGGTCTTAGAAATGAGGAACATTTATTAGAAACTAGGAAAACAGGTGAGATTTCTTTAAAAATGGCAAAGAACTTGGCTAAACTCTGTTCCAGCATTTTGTTAAGGCAGAACTTGTGAGCAATGAAATTGAATATTTAGCTGAGAGACAAAGTATTAAAGAAACAACTTGCTTCCTTTTGACTGCTTATAGTGAAGTGTAGAGGGAGAAAGAGCTGAAGAAGGAATTGTTAAGCAACAAGGAGCTAGAATTTGAAGATTTAGAAAACTCACAGCCTACCCACACCACAAAAAATGAGAAAACTTGTTCTAAAGAGAATACTAAGGGTGTAGCAGAACAGCCATTTGATAAGGAGACAGACTGTGACTCGTGGACTTAATCAGCCATCTCAGCAGAAGCCAGAAAGAGAGATGGGGTTACACCGGCAAAGGCGCTGTCAGTTTGAACTAAAGGGACAGAGAAAGCTGGGTGGAATGAAGGAAGGCTAATGGATCTTAGAGCTATTTAGCTGTGAACGTGCACTGTTCTTTAAGGAGAGGGAAGAATGACCCTGAAAAAGTGTTTCAGGGATCACCACAGGGCTGCTACTCCCATCACAGGCCCAGAAGCAAGGCTGGTTCCTGCTTGGTTTTGAAGGGCCGGGCTGCCTCTCCAGATCGGGAAGGCCAGGACGAACCTGCCCAGTGCCTCAGGGGCAGGCTGTCCTGAAGTCATGTGGGCGGGTCCTTACAAAGACCCAAAGGATCAGGGTGCCCAGCAGAGACACGGGTGATTCTGTCACCCCAGTGGGCCTGGAAGACAGAGTACTGAGTCCAAGAGGATTGTTCTGGAGCCTTAATATCTAATGGAATTTGTCTTGCAAGTTTTGGACTTGCTGGAACCCATCATCCCCTCCTTCCTTCTGATTTCTCCTTTTTAGAATGGGACAGTCTATCCCATGCTTGCCCACCACTGTATTCTGGGAGCATATAACTTGACTAGTTTCATAGGTTTATAGTTGGGGAGGCAATTTGCCTCAGGATTTCTCAGACCTTGAGTTTTACATGTATTTGATTTCTATGATATTTAGATGAGACTTTGGACTTTAGAGTTGATGCTAGAATGAGTTACCTGCAGGGCTGTTAGGATGGATTGAACATATTTTGCATGTGATAAGAACATGAATTTTTTTGGGGGGGTCAGGGGCAGAATGCTATGGACTGAATCATGAACCTTCAAATTCATATGTTGATGTGTTAACCTCCAGTGTTAACTATATTTGGAGATAGGACCTGTAAAGAGGTAATTAGGGTTAACTGAGAGTAAAAGGGTGGGGCCTTGATATGGATTAGTGTCCTTATAGGAAAAGACACAGGTGGCCTTGGTGGTAAAGAACCTGTCTACCAATGCAGGAGACATAAGAGATGCGGGTTTGATCCCTGGTCGGGAAGATCCCTTGGAGGAGGACACAGCAGGAGAGTCCCATGGACAGAGGAGCCTGGTGGGCTACAGTCTACAGGGTCACACAGAGTTGGACACGACTGAAGCGACTTAGCACACACAAGAAGGGACAGTAAAGAGCTCCAACCCCCTGAGCCATGTGAGGAGTTGGAAAGAAGGCAGCCATCTGCAAGGCAGAAAGAGAGCCCTCACTAGAAACTAAATCAGTTCGAACCTTGACCTTGGACTTTCCAGCATTCACAACTGTGAGAAAATAAATTTATGTTGTTTAAGTCATCCAGTCTTAGTATTTTGTTATCTCAGTCTGAGCAAACTAAGACAACACCCAAAGTTAAGATCTTAATACTCTGTCACCACAGTGGATTTGGTATTTAAGGAGCAGTATCCTTTGACTTTCAAATTATTAAATTCCAGCACCAACTTCCTTTTTTAACATTTTAAAAGACCTTTTAGTCTCTTTAACAGACAGAAAGAACAGACTTGCGGTTGTGGGGGGTGTGTAGGGGTGGCATGAGGGAGGGACAGACTGGGAGTTTGGGGATAGTAGACGCAAAGTATTACATATGGAATGGATGGACAACAAGGTTCTACTATATAGCACAGGGAACTATATTCAACATCCTGGGATAAATCACAGCAGAAAACAATATTAAAAAATGTATATATATGTATAACCGAGTCATCTTGCTGTATGGCAGGAATTAACACATTGTAAATCAACTATACATCAATTAAAAAAGAGAGAGAGAGAGAGAGTTATACCTGCCTGGTCACTCTTAAATTTCATTAGTATGGAAAGGGATAATTTTAAGAAGACAAACAGTAAAAAGTTGATGAGCCAACCAACCGCTAGTCTTTTTTGTTTATTTCTGCAAAGGTAGGGCTCACAGTACCCTAGCAGCTTATTCCTTTAAGGTTGTACTATCAATTGGGTACGTCTAGAAATGCCTAGAGGGTCTTCAAATAGACATTTATATTCACCATTTAGTGTAAAACATCCTTTCCCAAACCTGCCAACAACTCTCAGTATATAACCACTTGCCACCTGTTCTTTGGAGATTGCTTTTGCATCATTACAAGCAAAGAAATCAATAGCAGGCCATTGATTTGGGAAAGAGACAAGATTGCACAGCAATAATACATAAAGTTAGTCAAGCCCTACTTCTCAGTTGTTTTGAAAGAACAGATAGTTCAATGTTCCTTTCTGAAATAGGCATTCATCCTGCACTGGCGATCCTGTAGTCATACAGGCCCAAGATAGATGAGGTCCCATAACTCCAACTAGTGTAATGGCTCTTGAACACTACACAGAATCTGAACATGCCTTTTTAGACTCAACAGTAATGTATTAACTTGAATCTAGATTCGCTCTCTGCAGTTTATCCCTCAGTTTAAGAAGTGTGGGCTGGGGCACAAGGTCATTCTGAGTACCACCAGAGAGTGAAGTGGCTTAGGTGCTGCAAATGCAGAGAGCCGTCAGCTGAAGGTCTGGTCCAAATATATGTTCTGTCTTGAAAGACGGGTAAGGCCAATCGTTTACCTTATCCATTAATTTACTAAGATACCATCTGGTCTATCTAGCCAAATTAACATGTACAAATCATTTAGATATGTTAATTAGTTTTGAACCAGTGACTAGAATCTGGAAAAAGGGACTATGCAAAGGGTGAACCAATGTTATATTTACATAGAGATTTATGTTTTTAGAAACTCTTTCATATGCATTATCTCACTTGATCCTAATCTCAATCCCACAGAGTAGATGGGTCATCATTGTTGTAAACATCTGAAAGAGGAGGAAATTGAGGCTCGAAAGATGGTTGCTGTCTTAGCAATATAGGGAAGAAGCTAAGGGATAGTGAAAGAAGTGAATACCAATCACTAAGTATTTTGTTTTCTTGCACCCAAACAGCCCCATAAGATGGGTATGATTATTATTCTACCAGACCACCTCACCTGCCTCTTGAGAAACCTGTATGCAGGTCAGGAAGCAACAGATAGAACTGGACATGGAACAACAGACTGGTTCCAAATAGGAAAAGGAGTACGTCAAAGCTGTATATTATCACCCTGCTTATTTAACTTATATGCAGAGTACATCATGAGAAACGCTGGACTGGAAGAAACACAAGCTGGAATCAAGATTGCCGGGAGAAATATCAATAACCTCAGATATGCAGATGACACCACCCTTATGGCAGAAGGTGAAGAGGAACTCAAAAGCCTCTTGATGAAAGTGAAAGTGGAGAGTGAAAAAGTTGGCTTAAAGCTCAACATTCAGAAAACGAAGATCATGGCATCCGGTCCCACCACTTCATGGGAAATAGATGGGGAAACAGTGTCAGACTTTATTTTTCTAGGCTCCAAAATCACTGCAGATGGTGACTGCAGCCATGAAATTAAAAGACGCTTACTCCTTGGAAGGAAAGTTATGACCAACCTAGATAGCATATTCAAAAGCAGAGACATTACTTTGCCAACAAAGGTCCGTCTAGTCAAGGCTATGGTTTTTCCTGTGGTCATGTATGGATGTGAGAGTTGGACTGTGAAGAAGGCTGAGCGCCAAAGAACTGATGCTACTGTGGTGTTGGAGAAGACTCTTGCAAGTCCCTTGGACTGCAAGGAGATCCAACCAGTCCATTCTGAAGGAGATCAGCCCTGGGATTTCTTTGGAGGGAATGATGCTGAAGCTGAAACTCCAGTACTTTGGCCACCTCATGCGAAGAGCTGACTCATTGGAAAAGACTCTGATGCTGGGAGGGATTGGGGGCAGGAGGAGAAGGGGACGACAGAGGATGAGATGGCTGGATGGCATCACTGACTTGATGGATGTGGGTCTGGGTGAACTCCGGGAGTGGGTGATGGACAGGGAGGCCTGGTGTGCTGCGATTCATGGGGTCGCAAAGAGTCGGACACGACTGAGCAACTGAACTGAACTGAAAGCTGAGGAAACTAACACTCAGAGGAGTAACTTGTGACAGAGCTAAGTGGAAGAATTAGGATTTGATCTACATCTTTGGGATTTCAAAGTCCATGCTTCGGTTATTACATTGATGAAGCCTATGGCTTACTGTTAAAGTGAATGTAATCACTCAAGAGTTCTTGATGCTAAGAGTTTTAGCCTTCTTAAATAAGTGGGCTGTCTGGAATGGGTGATATACATTTAAGAAATTGATGTGACATAACAGAAAAAGTGTAGGCTATGGGGCCAGAGAGATCTGTTTAAATCCTAGCTTTACTAATTGCTAGCTGTGTGACCCTAAGCTTTATTCTCACCTGTCAAATGGATAAATAGATCTTAACCCCATGAACTTGATGTGAAGATTAAATTATATAACATGAAAAAGTTCCTTGTACATCAACAAATATTGATTAGCTTCCTCTATAAAAACATTTCTCTTGGAAGCAGAGGAGTCAGAAAGCAGAGATAGACAAGGGTCTCTTATTTGCTAGGGAATAAAGACAGAAACATAGAGAGTGAAAGGCACATAATAGACCTCATTTGTATAGGAAATCTTTGCCAACAATCCCACTCAAGTATTACCTACTTTAAGAAGAATTTTTTAGCATCAAGAGTCTGGGTTAAGGTCCTTCTAAGCTCCCACAGAATTCGGTTAACTTCTACCTTAGCATTCAGTATACTGTGTTATAAGTCTGTCTTTATAAATCTGTTTTCTCCTCTAGATAATAAGTTAAGGCCTCTTCTATTACAATATCTGGTGTAAGGCAGATACTTAATAAGTTTTTGCTGAATGGAGAAAGGGGGAAAAAAAACACACCCATCTCAATAACAGTGTGTTGGAGAGGATTAGAATCAGATTTATAATATTTTCTTACCTTGACTGCATAGTTATTAAGTGGATCTTTTGCGTACGAAGCTGTATAGTAAACTGCATCACCGGCCTCACAGCATGGCTTGTCACTGGTCAGCCTGAAGTCTGACCAGCTGTCTACCCCAAAACGGAGTTGGTCTTTCTGCCCAGCCATGAAGAGGTCTTCACATTTAACAGCCAGTTTCTTCAAGGCATCTGTGTGAAGGCTTCGGATTTTACCCACCACTTCTTCACGGTTCTCAAGTCCTCGATAAAGTGCTTGTCTCTGTGGCTTCTGGATACTCCGGCCCTGTCTACCAGAGGGACCCCGCCGGCTGGACAGGGACTCTGTGCTGTTGGAAAACCTATCTTTAATACTGAGAGTGGTTAGGCTGGAGATGCTGTTTGCTGCTGAGGGCACACGTCTCTCCTTGTACAAAGGTCTCTCCAAGGAGTCATAAGACTCAGCGTCCAGCCCCTTGAGTTCATAGCTGACCGAGGAGCCAGCGCTGCTGGCATCCCAGCTGGGGTCGATATCGTAGGTGGGATTAGCCATGACACAAAGGGTAGTTTCCAGGGACTTCTGGAGGTCTTTGGAGAGTGGCTCTGTATTGGCTCTTATGATCATTTTCTTTGGCAGTGGGGGTGGTGTTGGTTGCAAAGCGTTGGGTGCTTCTTGGTCTGTTTTCCCGCCAAAGGAGATGGCATCATCCAAAGCTCCCTTAGGCTGCCGTGGATGCTTGGGAGGCATCATGGCTGCTCTAGACTGTCCTGGATTGTTTTAAAATAAAGAAAGAAGAAAAAAAGAATAATTAAATAAAATTTTCGTTCTGGTTACATAATTGAAACTTAAACAGAAATAAATGTAGTAGCCATAAGAATTTAAGAAGTCAACACTTTAATTCAAGAACGGTAAAAGAAAACAAAGAACAATTAGCTAAATTTAAAGGTAGAATTCAAGACCTAATGGGAGCAACAAATGTGAACAATGTCTCAGTATTTCCTTGCCATAGGAACAGGGCGATGGGTTTTGCTTTCAAGAAGGAATCCCGATTCTCCACTTCTGGCCCCAAGAGTGCTGTATTCACCACACTAGAGTACTAAGTACACTCACATAACTGTACTGTGACAGAAGAGAGAGGACAACATTTGCAGGTTAAAAAGAAATACTTGGGAGCATTACTAAAAACAATCGGGATTAGCAAATGAGACTGCTAGATTGGTGCTCAGATAATACTATTCTATTCTTTTAACTTTGTTCCAAAGTTACATTGTATTATACTGTATACAACACTTGTCATTCTCCATCCAAAACAAACAAACACAATTTCATAAACCATGCTATTTCATTTCCCTACAGAGATGGCTTCAGGCACCACTTAAACTGGTCTATGTATAAAGACCTCTGAGATTGTGGTAAGGGAAACCATGTGTATGAGCAGGCAACTGCTGTTTCAAACATCACCCACAAACTCTTACATGACTCTGTTTTATTTGGGGGGGAATATAAACTGTGATCTGAGAGATGCTACATTTGAACTTCTCTGACAACAAGCTTCAGTTACAGAAACAATCACCTTTGTTTCCTTTCCAGAATTTATGCTTAGAAGATAAAACACGTATGTATGAATCGGTGATACCTTCAGGCCTTATAATGGGGATGGGGCATTATTTTTTTAAAGACTTAGAAATATACCATGAAGTTTTAATAAAAGTTATTAAAATTAGTAATGTTATTGAAGTGAAATAGTCACTCAACATTTCAGAGTTAAAGCATAATGCTCTATTATGGGTGGAATTACATCCTTTCCCCCAAAATATACTTATGGTACTTCTAAATGTGACCTTATTCAAAAATAGTCTTTGTAGACGTAATCACGTTAAGGTAATCAAGCATCCAATGACTTCTTAATGAAGTCATTAAGGTAGGCCTCAATCCAATATGGCTGGTGTCCTTATAAGAAGGGGGAAATGTCATATGAAGACACAGGGAGAACACCGTGCCGTCATAGAGGCATTGCTTGGAGTAATGCAGTTGCATGCCAGGGATGCTAAGGATTGATGGCCACCACCAGATGCTAAGAAGAAATAAGGGAAGATTCTACCCAGAATCTTGGAGGGAATATGGCCTTGGTAACACCTTAATTTCCGCTCCAAGCTGCCAGAACTACAGGAGAACAAATTTCTCTCGTTTTAAGCCCCCAGTTTGTGGTACTTTATTATAGCAGGCCTAGGAATCTATGTTCTTACTACTGATCAGACTGAGCGGAAGGCACTGGAAGGTTTTGAGGATGATAATGAATAAGGATGGTGGTTTGTTTTTACTAAAAATCATGTCCTTGTAGCAATGCCAAGGGGAAGCACCAATATAAACTGTGATTATAATAACACTAAACTCCATTTCCCATGCATGCAATCCACTTCAAGAACACTTTAAGAGTTTATATAAACTATGACAATATATAAGCAAACCTAAGAACCCTCTTTCCCCACAAATGGCATGTAGCAATATTCTTTTACAAAGAACTGAGCTACATTACATATAAATAAAAAAATATGTATATATAGACAGCATAAGACAGAGAGAGAGAAGGAATATGAGAATGCTAAGCTCTAAGAGGGCCAGGACATTTGTTTTACTCATTGTTGTACCCTTTATGTTAAGAAACAGGGCCTAATTATAATAGATGCTTAATAAATATTTCTTGAATGACTAAAGGAATAAATATTTAGGGCTAAAAGAGAAAAACAGGCAAAACTGTATAGTACCTATATCAAGTGAAGATACTGAATTAGAAATTTATGAAATTCCCACAAAGAAAAGTCTAGGACCATATCGGCTTCATGGATGAATTCTACCAAATGATTAAGAAATATTAAAACCAATCTTTCATTAACTTTTCCAGTAAATAGAAGTGGAAGGAATACTTACCAACTTGAAATCTATGATAGGCCAATATTACCTATATAACAAAATAAGAGAAAGAAACCAATACACTAATATCCCTTATTACTAGACACAGAAATCCTCACAATATACTAGCAAACTTTATATATTAAGCAACATATAAAAAGGATAAGACACCACAACAAATTTGGATTTATCCCAGAGATGCAAGGTTGGTTTAATATCCAAAAACCAATCCATGTCATATATAATGTAAATAAAATAAAGAGAGGAGGAAAAAACCTTACATGGTCAGCTCAATGGAAGAAGAAAAAGAATTTCATAAAATCCAATATTTATCAAGATAAAAATACTGAACAAGCTGGAAAAAGAAGGACTCATCCTCGTTCTGATACAGGGCGCCTATGAAAAACCAAGAGCTAAATCATACTTGATGGTAAAAGCCTAGGTTTTTCCCCACTAAGATCAGAAACAACAAAGATCCCCATTCTTGTTTCTTCTATTCTACATTGTACTGGAGAACCTAGACAGGGAAATTATGGGGGAAAAAAAAAAAAGAAATAAAAACATCCAGATTGGAAAAGAAATAAAACTATCTCTATTCACAGATGACATAGTCTTGTACACAGGAAAGCCTAAAGAGTCCACACACGCAAAAATGAGAATATACCAGTTCAGCAAGATTGCAGGACTTATGATCAATATAAAAACTCAACTGTATTTCCATACACTAGCAATGAATAATCCCAAAGTTAAATGAAGAAAACAACTGCATTTATAATATCATCAAAAAATATTTAGAAAAATATTTAGCAAAGTAAGTGTAAGACTTGTACACTAAAATTACTTGGGCACTAAAAACTTTGATGAAAGACATTAATGATCTAAATAAATTAAAAGAAATTTTATGTTCATGGATCAGACTTTATATGTTAAGATGGAAATATTCCTCAAATTTTTCCTCTGAAAATTTAATGTCATCCACATCAAAACCCCAGCTAGCTTTCTGGCAGAAATTGACAGAATGATCCTAAAATTCATATGGAATCACAAAAGATCTAGAGGAGGCCCTCTCCCCACTCAAATCTTGAAATACAGAACAAAGAACCTACATTTCCCAACTTCAAAATGTACTTCACAACTACAACAACCAAAAACTATGGGGCCAGCATAAGAATAGAAATACAGATGGATGGAATAGAATTGAGAGTCCAGAAATAAACTCTTACATTTACAGTTAACTGATTTTCAACAAGGATGCCAAGACAATTCAATAGGGAAAGAGAGGCTTTTCAACAAATGGTGTTGGACAACTTGGTATCCACATGCAAAAGAATGGAGTTGAACCCCTACATTATAGTATATACAAAATTAACTCAAAATATATGAAAGATCTAAATGTTAAAAACAAAATCTATCAAACTCCTAGAAGAAAACATAGGAGTAAAGTTTTTTGAAAATGGGCTAGGCAATTATTTCTTAAATAAAATACCTAAAGCACAAGTAACCAAAAATCAATAAATTGGAACTCATAAAAATGAAAAACTTTAGTGCTTCAAAGGTCAATTTTAAAAAAGTGAAAACATAACCCTTAGAATAGGAGAGAACATGAGCAAATCATATTTCCAATAAGAGACTTGTATCCAGAATTTATAAATAACTCTAACAATGAAAAGATAAAGGATCCATTAAAAGTGGTCAAAGTGGGAATTCCCTGGTGGGCCAGTGGTTGAGAATCTGCCTTGCAATGAAAGGGATGTGAGTTCAATCCCTGGTTGGGGAACTAAGATCCCACATGCCATGGAGCAACTAAGCCCATGCATTGCAACAGACGATCCCACATGATGCAACTAAGATTGAAAGCAGCCAACTAAATAAATATTTTTGTAAAAAAGCAGGCAAAAGATATGCATAGACATTACTCCAAATAAGATATACAAATAGCCAAAAAGCATGTATAAAGATGCTCAGCATTTCTAAGGAATCTCCACACTGTTCTCCATAGTGGCTGTACTAGTTTGCATTCCCACCAACAGTGTAAGAGGGTTCCCTTTTCTCCACACCCTCTCCAGCATTTATTGCTTGTAGACTTTTGGATCGCAGCCATTCTGACTGGTGTGAAATGGTACCTCATAGTGGTTTTGATTTGCATTTCTCTGATAATGAGTGATGTTGAGCATCTTTTCATGTGTTTGTTAGCCATCTGTATGTCTTCTTTGGAGAAATGTCTATTTAATTATTTGGCCCATTTTTTGATTGGGTCGTTTATTTTTCTGGAATTGAGCTGTAGGAGTTGCTTGTATATTTTTGAGATTAGTTGTCTGTCAGTTGCTTCATTTGCTATTATTTTCTCCCATTCTGGAGTCTGTCTTTTCACCTTGCTTATAATTTCCTTTGTTGTGCAGAAAAGCTTTTAAGTTTAATTAGGTCCTATTTGTTTATTTTTGCTTTTATTTCCAATATTCTGGGAGGTGGGTCATAGGTATATGCAAACCCAAACCACAAGACATCACTTTATATCCACTGCTGCTGCTAAGTCGCTTCAGTCGTGTCCGATTCTGTGCGACCCCAGAGATGACGGCCCACCAGGCTCCGTGTCCCTGGGATTCTCCAGGCAAGAACACTGGAGTGGGTTGCCATTTCCTTCTCCACTAAGCTAGCTTTAATAAAATAGATGAACAAGTATCAGTAAAGATATGGAGAAATTCAAACCTTCATACATTGCTAGCGGAAATCTAAATGGTGCAACCATGAAAAAGGTTTATTAGTTATTCAGAAAGTAAAACAGTTACACATGACCCAGCATTTCTAATCCTAGGGATATATCTGAGAGAAATGAAAACATATGTCCACACAAGAACTTGTATTCAAATCTTCATGGCAACATTTGCATACAAGAGCCCCAAAGTGGAAACAACTCAGACGTGCATCAACTGATGAATGGATAAACAAAATGTAGCATAGCCACACAACATAATATTCAGTTCAGTCACTATGTCGTGTCTGACTCTTTGTGACCCCATGGACTACAGCACGCTAAGCTACCCTGTCCATCACCAACTTCCACAGCTTGCTCAAATTCATGTCCATTGAGTCGGTGATGCCATCCAACCATCTCATCCTCTGTCGTCCCCTTTCCTCCTGCCTTCAATCTTTCCCAGCATCAGAGTCTTTTCCAATGAGTCAGTTCTTTGCATCAAGTGGCCAAAGTATTGGAGTTTCAGCTTTAGCATCAGTCCTTCCAATGAACAGTCAGAACTGATTTCCTTAAGGATTGACTGGTTTGATCTCCTTGCAGTCCAAGGGACTCTCAAGAGTCTTCTCCAACACCACAGTTCAAAAGCATCAATTCTTCGGCACTCAGCTTTCTTTACAGTCCAACTCTCACATCCATACATGAATACTGGAAAACCATATCTTTGACTAGACGGACCTTTGTTGGCGAAGTAATGTCTCTGCTTTTTAAAATGTTGTCTCTGTCAGTCATAGTTTTTCTTCCAAGGAGCAAGCATCTTTTAATTTCATGTCTGCAGTCACCACCTGCAGTGATTTTGGAGCCCAAGAGAATAGTCTCTCACTGTTTCCATTGTTTCCCAAGCTATTTGCCATGAAGTGATGGGATCAGATGCCATGATCTTAATTTTTTGAATGTTGAGTTTTAAGCCAGCTTTTCCACTCTCCTCTTTTACTTTCATCAAGAGGCTCTTCAGTTTCTCTTCACTTTCTGCCATAAGGGTGGTGTCATCTGCATATCTGAGGTTATTGATATTTCTCCCGGCAATCTTGATTCCAGCTTGTCCTTAATATTATTCAGCCATAAAAGAAATTAAACCCTGATGTGTGCTACACACATGTGTGTGTTCACACATCTGTATGAACCTTAGAAACATTATGCTAAGTAAGAGAACCCAGTAATAAAAGACCATATATCATATGAAATATTTAGAAACACATAAATCCATAGAGATAGAAGGCAAATTAGTGGTTGCCACAGCCAGGGGAAAGGGAGAATGGAAACAACTGTTAATGGCTTTCTGTTTGGGGTAGGCTTCCCAGGTGGCTCAGCAGTAAAGAATCCACCTGTGAAAGTAGGAGGGGCAGGTTCAATCCCTGGGTTGGGAAGATCCCCTGGAGAAGGGTATGGGTAACCCACTCTAGCATTCTTGCCTGGGAAATCCAATGGACAGAGGAACCTGGCAGGGTACAGTCCATGGGGTTGCAAAAGAGTCAGACAACACTTAGTGACTAAACAGCAACAATTGTGTTTGGGGTGATGAAAATGTTTTGGAATTAGATACTGGTAGTGATCGTATAATTCTATTAATAAACTAAAACTCATTGGACTGCACACTCAAAAAGGGTGAATTTTATGGTATATAAATTGTATCTAAATATTAAAGCAAATCAACAATTCAGTCTTAGAAACCATCATAAATTCAGTTTTCAGTCATATCTTCCCATTATTCTGTGCTGTTAACATCACAAAAGATGTAGGGGCTTGGCATTTATTAAACTCTTCCTGTGATGGTGAGGCCTCCCTCCTGGTGCTGTCCCAGCCCTATTCTGCCTCAGCTAATGTGTGAAGTCAGAACCATAGTTCATTTACAAGATGACAGAAACAGGCTTTGTAACAAGCCTTCATTTTCCATTTGCTGACTCAGAAGATGCCGGAGGTTAGAAGCGGTGAACTGCACCAGCAGCTTATCTTCCTGGCCTGACTACTGTGGCAGTCTTCTGAAACCACTGTCTCCAGTTTTCCTTCCTGCACCACACTAACCATTAGAGACTTGATTCAAACACCAAATCTGATCATGGCACTCCTCCTGTACTTCAAAAATTCTGTCCTTGAGAATTTGGACTTGATCCCGAGGATGGAGTTTTGTTGCTTCAGCACAGAAAGAAAGCCTCTTATGACCCAGCCCTGGTTGTTCTGTTTCTCTCACAGCATTTTCCCGTGTGTCCTAAACCAGAGCTACCAAACTGCTTGTGGTTTCTCCAGCACTCTTGGCTACTTCATGCTCTGTGTCTGTTCTCTTGGTGACCCTCTTCTGGGAATGGTTTCTCTCTCCACTCATCTTTAAATGTTCTGCCTCTGAGGAATATTTCTTACTCCACTTCAAAATTGCAAAATTGACCTCTCCTTCCTGGGGACCTCAGATGTATTATGTGAACATTTCTGTCTTAAGCACTTAGAATACTTGACTTGTGTCCCTTTATGAATTCCCCATGGGTGTAATCATTGAGGGCAGACACTTGGCTCATTTATAGCCCAGGACAAAGCAAAGAGTCTGGCTGAGGGGGGAATGGAAGGAATGAATTAATAATGAACAAAAAGCAAAACCTAGAAACATGAACCTATTCTCTCTCCTTCCCGTGAGAATCTTTATGGGATGGCCATTTTCTTTCCATTTTTTTTCTAAATAAGAACAGTCATGAAAACAGAAGGAATGAAGGATTCCAAAAGTGCTTTCTTTTTCCTTTTCTTTTAAATTACCTCAGAAATGACAGGTGAGGCAAGGTCTAACACCATCAGCAGCTCTTTCACGCTTATCAGAGGAGGTGCAAAAGGGCTGATCATGCCACTTCCCACCACCTTCAGAATAAAGTCTGAACTCTTCAGGAAGTTGGGCAAAGCTATCAGTCTTATCTGTCACTATTTCTCATCAACGTTCCCATAAGAATCACTCAATTCCTACTCTTTTAATAGGTTCCCTGTTTTTACTTTTATATCTCTGCCTTAGTAAAGATGTTCTTCCATCCTAAAGTGAAACTGAAAGCGTTAGTCACTCAGTTGTGTCTCACTCTTTGTGACCCCACGGACTGTAGCCCACCAGGCTTCTCTGTCCATGGAGATTCTCCAGGCAAGAACACTGGAGTGAGTTGCCATGCCCTCCTCTAGAGGAGCTTCCGAACCCAGGTCTCCTGCATTGCAGGCAGACTCTTTACCATCTGAGCCACCAAGGGAGCCCCATCTCTACTGAAGCCATCCCTCCTCTCTACTCCCCACCCGCAAGTGGGGAGCCATCACTTCTTCTTCTGTGTTCTCTTACCACTTTTCACTTTATGATAGCATTTTTAGCTTTTTATATCGTGTGTATTATTGTCTTTTTTACATTCCCTTGGAACCTCTGGTGCGCTGTGAGACACGCAGCAGGTGTGCAAGAAACAGCTGCCAGACTGAAGGACAGTGTCAGCAGAGGTGGTCATCATTCCAAAACGAAAATGGGCAGGCAAGGCAGCAAGGAAATAAAGATAATTAATAGTGGCTTCTCTCTCCAAACAGTGGGACATGATCTCCTGGGAGCTAAGATTTCCACATGGGAATCAGAAACATTTGCATTCCAAATGAAACCGTGAACATTTTACAGCCCATGCAAGGTCAAGGCACTTGCCCAAGTCTGAAAGTGTCCTAAGTTTTTTTTCTTCTGAGAAGAACAAGTTCTCCTAACTGAATTCCAATCATTTGGGTCAATGTTTTAAAAGCTTGGTATCTTAGCTGTTTTTATTTTAAACTTTTAATCCTGTACATTCTTCTCAAGCCTCTGGGACCAGACACTAAGCTCAGCTTTCAGCAGGCTTGATATAACATCACATACTCTACATTTTTGTGGCATGCCAGCTCTCTAAACAGGAAAAAAAAAAAAAGAAAAAAAAAAAGAATGTGTTCTAAATCTTGCCTTGCTATAGACTAAAATGTTCTTTTGGACAAATATGTTTGACAAAACCATACTCAATCCCTACTTTCCTTTCTTTTTGAGTTTCTAAACTCTATCTTTATATTTTTTCTTCACTTAAAAATGTCTTCAGACTGACAAATAAGGCCTTATATCACTTTCTGAAAAGCAAATGATGAAAGATGGATTAAAAAGCAATAATTTACTGACACTACTTCAAAGAAGCAAAAAGGATGTTTAAAACTCCTCAAGAAGGAAAATAATTGATATGGGCTCTAAAAACTTACACAATTGGTTTAACAATAGAAAAGAAATAAGAAAACTATTATCTCTAAATATCAACATTTTAAAGATGATTATACAGTGAAAAACTCAAAATAATAATTACATCAATAGAGATCTACTGTAAGGCACCATCATTTGAAGACACACTTGGGAAAAATCACAACAAATGTTTGCTTAAAACCTGACAATGACTATCATCTCAGGGTGCCAGGCATTAAAGGCACTTAAGAATGGACCCATTTAGACAGAGACAGTGTGTTTGTGAGTACAATTAGCTCCTTATCCCAGTAAGACAGGAATGTCATGGTCTCCTGGTCAGTCTCCCTGCCTCAAGTCATCCTGTAAGTAGCTTCCAGAATGATCTTTAAGAAATCCTGATCGCGCGGCTCTCCATTTCCTATTGAAAAAGATACACTCACTGTGATACATACATACCATTTATGATTTGGCCCTGCTTTTCCACTCTGCCCCATTTTGCCAACTCTGCCTCCCTCACTCAGCACTTTAGCTATCTTTAATTAAGTACTTGTAGTTAACCAAACATTCATTTTTCTATCAAGCTTCAGGCCTTTGTGTATACTCTTCCTTCTACGTGGAATGTTCTCCCTTGTTAGTCTGCCAAATAGCTACTCTTTTGAACTTAAAACGAGTGACCTTCTCTGAGACCATCCCAGGCAGGGGCTTTCACTGACCCTTTAAATATGCACTAGTATTCCCAGTGCCTCGCCTGGTTCGCAGGAGACAGCTGGCACTCAACAAATGCAAGTGTTAAAGCCAAAAGAAGTGGAATATACTTTTCTACTTAAACTGTAATTTCAGTCTTCATCCTGAATCTTTTCCCAGGGCTCATGACAAACAACACTGATGAGAACAGGAAGGGAGAGGACAACAGAAGAGACGGTCATCACTAACTGGGAAAGGTGCCCTGGAAATAGATGCCACACACACTGGGCACCAGCCTTGTCCGATGAGTGGCCTCTTCTTGACTGGCTCCAGCACTCACTGCATCACCCCTGGCAGTAGGCCTCAGCAGCTTAGGAGGAAGGATCCTAAGCTACCTGGGCATTACCACTGTGCTAGGTTCCAGCACAGTTAAATGTAGGCACCAACTGGCAAACCACAGGGGACATCAACTTCACGCCAAATGATGAAACAAAGCTTCAGGATCACTCCAGGCTCGGGCTTAGCTTCAAATAAAGTGATGCAGGGACCACTTTAAAAGAATGTCAGTGGTGTAGCAGCTGACAGACTCAGTTTTTTAAAGCTTGCATTAGTGAGAACCTCTCCAAGAACAAGAGATTATTTATTTGGGGGTAAGTTATCTATGTAATTTAAATATTGTACTCTGCCAACAAATTCCAGTACACTTGGGAAACTATTTTTAAATTGTGAATGCAGCCAACTTAAAAGATAGGAACACAGCCTATGGTTTCTTTTTAAATAGAGATAATTACATTTTTAGGAAGTACAACAAATGCACAAACAAATGTTCAAAGCTGTCACTCTCACTTTTTAAAAAATATCCAGATAATCTAAAAATGTGCAATTCTTTAATCTTTGGTTCAAATAATTAACTTTGTATTATGTGGCATAATGTCTGGCCCACAGAATTATTTGTTATGCCTCAATAATTATTAGTTGAGTAAATGAATGAATGGTAATATATTCTTCAGAACGATTTTTTTTTAAAGCTGCCATTTATGATGACATTACTCCATAATTACAACATCAAGTGGAGTAGGAAATGGCAACCCACCCCAGTATTCTTGCCTGGAAAATTCCATGAACAGAGGAGCCTGGTGGGCTACAGTCCATGAAGTCACAAAGAGTTGGACACAACTGAGCTATTGAGCAGGCATGCATGCACAACAAGGCTGGCGATGTAATGACATTCCTTTAAGTATAACTAACCTTTAAAATTTCACACTGACGGTCAATACATTGCCAAAGGAATTTCTGGGGATAGCAGCCTTTTAAGCATTTTCTTTCAGTGTTTGATAGGTGCAGCCTTAAGAAGATGTTCTACGTAAGCCAGATGAGGAACGTGAACAGTTTCACATGGAAAGGAAACTGAGGTATGAAAGTGAAAGTTGCTTAGTCATGTCCAACTCTTTTCGACCCCATGGACTATACAGTCCTTGGAATTCTCCAGACCAGAGTACTGGAGTGGGTAGTCTTTCCCTTCTCCAGGGGCTATTCCCAACCCAGGGATCAAACCCAGGTCTCCTGCAATGCAGGCGGATTCCTTACCAGCTGAGCCACAAGGGAAGCCCAAGAATACAGGAGTGGGTAGCCTATCCCTTCTCCAGCAGATCTTCCTGACCCAGGAATTGAACCGGGGTCTCCAGCATTGCAGGTGGATTCTTTACCAACTAAGCTATCAGAGAAGCCCCAAACTGAGGTATGGCTTACATAATTCCTTAACTGGGAAACCCCTGATCGAGTCTCATTTTAGAAAAAAGAGCTAGCTGATAAATGGAACATATAAAATAGGACTTGAAATTTTCCTATATGAACTTTCCTCAGGAGAGCTCAGTTTCTGTAAACTGAATCTTACAAAATCAAATGCTAAGTCATTTTTGACACATTCATTCAAACGTGTTCTTAGCACCTTCTATGTGTTTTAGATAACGTGTTAGGTTGTAGGCATAAAGAAGGAGGAACAGGCCAAAACTCTGTCCAGTAAAGGGAGACTGGAAAGATCTCTCTAAAAAAGTAATGTCTAGAGTACTTAGTTACAAAGTGAGTGAAGGAGAGCTAAAGTCACCAACTAATTTCCAGCAGAGTAGAAGTCATTACAAGCTCCTGATTTTAGTGGGCTGATAAAGAAGCCAAGTGCACCACATAAAAATATAGTGATAATTCTTCTAGACACTCTGAGATAGACATAAGAAACATGGTGGAAATGTTGAAGGTCTGATTAAAAAAAACTTCCTATCACTTCTTCAGGAAATCATTTTGAATGGCAGATACCCTGCTAAATTCAGCTTGGGGTATTAAGGTGTGATAGGTCAGTGTGTTCGGTGATTTCACGTCACCGTCACCCAGAGGAAAACCATCACTTTGCAAGGGGCAACCTTCCTAAGGACCTGTCGAGTGCACAAAAGCCAATCATGATTTTTGTGCCTGCAGAACACAATACAAATCCACCAAATAACAAATTCTTTAAATCAGTGCTGTCCAGTCAAACTTCCTGTGATGATAAACACGTCCTGTATCCGCATGCTGAATACAGTAATTACTAGCCACATGTGGCTACTGAACACTGGAAATGTTGTTAGTGAGACTGAGGAACTGACTTTTTATCTATATTTTAATGAATTTAATTTTAAATAGCCATCTGTGGCTAGTGGCTACCATGCTGTACAGTAAAGCTCTAAAATCTAATAATTAACCCAGTTATAAACAAAATAAAGTTTGCTTTATTTATGTTAAGGAGAAAAAAAGGCAGCTGAATTAACCCTGGAGAAGGATCTCTGAGATAAAAAAACAAATGGTTTGCATAAGTCAGTAGCGTTTTGTAGGAATAGTTGAAGCACAACAGTTCTTGTGGAGAAAGAAAGCTATGGAGAAAGGAAGCTGTCCCAAGGGTGGAGGTCTAGGGGGAGATTCTGAAGTAGGGTAATCAGGGCCTGGGCTTCCCAGGTGACTCAGTGGTAAAGAATCTGCCTGCCAATGCAGGAGACACGGGTTCAATCCCTGGGTCAGGAAGATACCCTGGAGAAGGAAATGGCAACCCACTCCAGTATTCTTGCCTGGGAAATCCCATGGACAGAGGAGCATGGTGGGCTACAGTCCATGGAGTCACAAAAGAGCTGGACATGACTTAGTGACTAAACATCAACAACAATCAAGGCCTATTCCAGTCCAGCTGTTTTTTGTTGCTGTTGTTGTTTTTTGATTTATTAGTTTTCAGAACTATCTAAGAAATGTGAGAAGTACAGAACAAGTTCAAACCATGTCCCTTTTGTTTTTTTTAAGCTTTTTATTTTGAGTATAGCAAAGGGGCTCATCCATATATATACATGTATCCATTCTCCCCCAACCTCCCCTCCCATCCAGGCTGCCAAATAACACTGAGTAGAGTCCATGTGTTATACAGTAGGTTCTTGTTCGTTATCCACTTTAAGTACAGCACATGTACGTGTCCATTCCAGACTCCCAAATGACCCTTTCCCCTACTCATCCCCACCCTCTGGCAACCCTAAGCTCATTCTCTAAGTCTGTTTCTGTTTTGTAAATACGCTCATTTGTACCATTTCTTTTCAGATTCCACATATAAGGGATGCGATATGATATTTTTCCTTCTCTGTCTGCCATGGCCCTCTGTTTTGCCACAACGAGCAGACCCTGGGGCACCGGGCCTGCTGCAGTCCATCGCTGTTATCTGTCACATCTCCTCTGGCCCCCACTGGCCACCTCGGGGGTCCTGTCTCCTCACTACGTTTCACTCTCTCCATCATCAGTTGCACAGGCAGCTCACAGCTTTTTGGACTTACATTTTGTTGCTCCATTTAGTCAACATTTCTAATAAACATTTAAGATTATTTCTACTTTATTCTACATTTTCTGGCTAGCACATCAAACATATTGACAAATGAAAGCAGCAGTATATTTTGGGGTAGAAATAAGGGAACTTGACAATTATTAAGCTCTTCTATGAACCAAGCACTTCTTTTGCCATCAGCCCTACAAAGCAGATGCTACTAATTCTCTCATGTCAGATGAGGAAATTGAAGCTCAAGGATGGTAAATAACTGACCCACAGTCATGCAGGCAGGCAGTGATACAGCTGTCATAAGAACCCAAACTTGTCTGATTCCCCCAAACCTATGTTTTTTCCTACTAAGGAAAAAAAAAAAAAAAAAAAGCACAACACTGCTTCCTAAGCCTACTTTTAACAATGCAGTTTTCAGAAATAAATTCCATAGCAAAACATTACAGTAATCCTTAACTTCCCTCTGTCAGTTTCTTATATCAGATCCTATGTTCTCTGATTCATTTTTTTTTTAAAGAAGAAGACTAAGAAAAAAGGAAAAAACAAGAAAGAAAGATGTGTTTGTGGAGTGATTCTAGAATCTTTAAAAGGATGTGAAGTTATTACATTAAGAGGTTTTGTTTCCTTTTGGTCTTAAAACACATAACTTCTTTTTTTTTTTTTTAAAGCTACCAAGGCATCAAATCCTAAGAAATTACTCCAAGGGATAGTTTAAAACTTCATGCAAATGATTTATTGAAAATATTAAAAAAGGTAAGTTCCAGATGCCACCTAAAATACTCTTCCATTAGGAAAACTAGCAATACCAACACAACAACAAAAACCTTACCAGTTTGTAGAACTGACGGAGCCAACTCTATCTATTATTCAGTTATTATTGTACTTACATAGTAAAACCATGTACCATATCCTATGGAGTCAAGCATTGCCACTTAAGTACTTAAGGAAGGCTAGGCAACATTTTATAAGCATCACATACTTTTAAAAATAAAGCAACAGGTAGAAAGAAAGTTATTTTTCTGATGGGGCATCTGTAACTTGGTATTTTTGTACTCTAATCAAATCTTTTACAAAAAATGTCTTAAAGTTTGTCTCTCAAAGTGGTTGATTTAAAAATGGAAACACTTGCAGCCTTTCAGTATCTTTCAAGAATTTAGTGTTTATACTCATTTTAGTCTAGTAATATAGACAAACTGGGTTCCAATCTTGATTCAGTCCTTACTGGTTCTGTGACTTTGGGTAATGTACTCTGATGTACTTTCTTCATCTGAAAAATGGAGATAATAATTCCCAAGGTTGTTGTGAGGATTAAATGAGTTAATATATGTAAGGCACTTGGCATATTCATGAAAGTAATGCTCTATTTTTCTAAAAATCTATATAACTGAGAAGATAATAAGATAAAATAGTTAACTTTAACTGATGCGGGCTAATGGATATTTTTAAAGAAAAGATTCCATAAGATAACACACAATCAGTAAAAGTTTGCATATATTTACTGAGGACACCATGAAAGAAATTTTGGTGCAGTAAGAATGTCTGAAATGTAATTCCTGATATATATGCTGAGGGTATATAGTAAATAAAAAATAAAATTCTCATTTTTTAATGTTTCATAAAATGTAAAAGAATGGGAAAAGTTCAATAAGCTCTGTGACTATAAAATCTATTCCCACTAGAAGATGGTATCCAAGATGGTTGCTTGGGTAAACTGCAAGAGTGTACTCTCCCCCAACCACAAATCACAGAATACTTTGGGAACTTAGAATGGAAGTCTTCTCCTTATGGAATGTGTTTTCAGCTGCATGTGGGTTGTTATGATTTGAGTTTCCCAAAAGGACACAGTAAAGCATTTCTCCTAGTTTTATCTAACCTTTCGGTCTTCTTGCTGCTGCTGCTGCTGCTAAGTCGCTTCAGTCGTGTCTGACTCTGTGCGACCCCATAGACGGCAGCCCACCAGGCTCCCCTGTCCCTGGGATTCTCCAGGCAAGAACACTGGAGTGGGTTGCCATTTCCTTCTCCAATTAAGATGCCCTTATTTCCAAGTACACTAGCTGATCTTAGAATGGTTTTTCCTTACAAGAACCTGCTAGAGAAAAAAGACAAAGAAAGGAGGTGAGAAACTAGACAGAAGAATTGGCCAGTAGTCCATAAGAATCTTACTAGTGCCATGCATGTGGCAGTCGAACTCATGCTACTCATCTCTCCTGACTTCATGGGAGAAGAGGACTAAGAAATCCTTGTCCAGCCTCAAGCTTTGCTTTTCAGAAGGAAGGAAACTCTGTGACACTCAAGGAGGGGAGAAAGTGTGATCAGAAGTCACTGGGCACTCAAGAAAGAAGAGTGAAGATGATTTCAAAGTGGAAGAATCTTTGCATTAACAGGTACATTAGAGATAATTTAGTTTAACCCTGTTTGTAGTGCAGGATTCTCCTTCACTGCATCTCTGAAAGATGATCCCTCAGGCTCTGCCTAAACACCTCCAATAATTGGGATCTTACCTCTTTGAGTCCTCTAGCACCAAGTTAGAAATCTGGGATATATTATAGATTCTTTATATCATTCACATCCAGGTAACTACCAAGGTATTTTACCTCTCAAATATCTCTTAAATCTGTCCACTGTTCCCCTTCTCATTATCTTAGTTGAGGCCTTTCTTTCTCATCCTTTTCTGTGGTCCTGCAATAGTACCCAACTACCATATTTTCTGCTACCAAATAATTCACCTCTAATCCATCCTCACATGGCAGACTGCAGTGGATGTTCTAAAACACAAATCTAGTCATGTCATTCCTCTGTTTAAAACCTTTTAATAATTCAATACTACAAACAGCCAAAACCCAAAAAAACTAGGTTTTAGCCTGAAATGCATGACCCTGTCTAACTCTCCAGTGCACACTTCAGCTACGCTAAGTGGCTGTGATGTCCACATGTTCCAAGCTGTTACACATCTCCTTGCTTTTTGCTCATGTTGCTGCTTCTGGTTGGAACACTCTTCTTTCCCTCTATCAATGAGCTCAATAAGGAAGTATCTCCAGGAAGGCATCTTTTGACACCCTCCTCAATGTAATACAAAAAATATTCTGTGTGTATTCTCTATCACTGCACTTATCCTATTATACTGAAGTCATTAACTAATCTCTTTCCCGCCAGGTGAGTCTCTCATGGCAGGGACCATGTTAAACTCTTAGTGCATGACACAGAACTCATAGTAATGTGTTTAATACATGCCTAGTACATATTAAATACACGACTTTTTCTGATGTAAGTTAAAATTTATAACTCCAATTTCCAACTTTCACACCATGAAACAATAAAAATCATCTCACTAGGGAAATAATGGCATTTGGATAGTACATAAAAAGGCAAAGTTTAAATACTACTTATATGACATTTGCACTTACCTAAATTGCTGTATGTTGCACTACAGGGGTTCAGGTCGATAGGATCTGAAATGTCTTCTTTTTCCTCTTCTCTTTCCAGTTCAGGTAGGTGCAATGCTGGTGTGGCTGAAGTGCAGCCCCCGCCATCTGGCTTCACAGCAACAG
This sequence comes from Bubalus kerabau, assembly GCF_029407905.1. Taxonomy (NCBI): domain Eukaryota; kingdom Metazoa; phylum Chordata; class Mammalia; order Artiodactyla; family Bovidae; genus Bubalus; species Bubalus kerabau. Next base: position 32,888,244 of record NC_073642.1, read on the forward strand.
TTCTTGGATCCCGAGGAGAAAAATCCTCTGTCACTTCGTGGGTCACGTGACTGAAACAGATCAGACCATCACCACACTGGTTTCAAAGGTCTCTACTAAGATTTAGATTTATGGAAGGCACATACTTGCCATAAATGTAAATAACTGGCCCTATAGTCACAGCAATGGGTTATAAGCCCCAACATACTTGTCTGAAGATAAGGCAGTCTTTTACGCAGGCTGATATGTCTGTCTATCCTGATTCATACTAACTGAGAATTCAGCTTGGTGGGGGAGGTATAGTAGGCTCAGAGGGAAGTTTGAGAATAACAGGTAAGGAAGGGAACTTCTTGTACATAGGAGGTTAGCAATAATGGGGACAGAGGGAAATGAATGCTTAACTAGTTGAAGACAAATATACTCAAGTATTTAAGAAAGTATTTAACATATTTACTATGTTTACCATACTATAGTACAGTCATCTCTTGGTATGTATCTTCAGGGGACGGGTTCTAGGACTCTCCACAGGAAATCAAAACCCACAGATGCTCAAGTCCTTTAGATAACATGGCTGCAGTATTTGTATTATATACAAATACACCATTCCATATATGTTAAATCACCCCTAGATTACTTCTAATACCCAATACAATGTAAATGTGATGCAAATAGCTGTAAAGACAATGCAAATGCCATGTAAATAGTTACCAGTGCATGGCAAATTCAATTTTTGATTTTTGGAAATTTCTGAAATTTTTTCCCTGTAATATTTTCAAACCTGTAGTTGGTTGAATCCACAAATATGGAACACACAAATTAATAGGGTGGACTGTGCTATAATACTATAACAAATATGAAATACTTTATAGTATTTATTTTATTCCACACTAAAGTATTTATGAAACTATTTAGTAAAGGATTAGGAATAAAGCTGAGATTTAAATAAGGAAGTTAAACAATTATATTCTGTAAACTGAGGCCAGGAAGCCTTTTTGCCAGGAGGACACTGATGCATCAACCTTTGCCTGTATGCATGCAGTAGGCAAGGCAAATGGAAAAGAAAGGTCTGTACTCTAGCTAATCTTGTCTACTAACATGAATCTGAAGTGAGCCACTGGCCACAAACCAGAGGATGGTCATCCATAATGCTTTTTGTTTCTCCAATCTTGTTTCTCTGCTGCTTGCTCATTCGCTTATAGCTAGCTCTTCTAGTCTTCCCCACATCCTAGCCTATCCGAACTGTCAACTCTGTTGCTATAAAGTACAAGGGGATGGAATGGTTATTAAATGCTGGTGGAGAAAACTGTCCTAGTTAGAAAATCTCATTGGGCTGGTCAATGAAACAAATTAAAAATCAGGCACATTTAATAGTTTTTGGTTCTACTAAAAGTATTCCTAGACTGTCACACACTCCCCAGCTTTTCTTCCTGTTTTTTCTTTTTAATGGGCAAAGAGAAAGAAGGAAAGGACACATCTTATACCCTGTTATATGTTATTTCTGGAATTTCAAATGGCAGTGAGTCATGGTGACATTTACAAGTTTCTTTAAAAGAGGTACTTGGTTTGATCATGTGTCATCAGAACATATACCACCTATGGACTTGCAGGACTAGAGATGAAGGAAGAGCACTTTCTTGTCAATCTTTCATTATGGAAATTATGCATGTGCAGGAAAATAAGCCTTTAAGTCTACTGGATAAAGTGTGTATTGGTCACTCAGTCATGTCTGACTCTTTGCAACCTCATGGACTGCAGCTCTCCAGGCTCCTCTGTTCAGTGATCTTCCTGGCAAGAATTCTGGAGTGGGTTGCCATTTCCTTTTCCAGGGAAGTCTGCTGGATATACAACTTCAAAAGTACTCTTCCAAAGCTGGCAGACATAGAGGTCTCTCTATCCTGCGAGTAAGCAATGAGTGGGAGGTACCATTATGGGATCTGGCTCCTGGAGATGGGGTGAGGTGGGAAGACTTTGGTTCACTAGCAGTCAACAGGAGGGTGCATGTAAAGAGGAGCTAAATGGTAAAGCATGCTGCCTCTTATTAACCTACTGGGCTGCCGTAGGTTATCAACCCAAAACAAAGCCAGCATGGAGCATACTATGGAGAGTCATAAAATCAAGATGGCAAGGGGGTTCTACTTCCATACATCAGTGAAGAAAAGCAAAGTGACACTTCTGAGTCATTCTCAGATGTCACTTGGTGGTGGTGGTTTAGTCGCTAAGTCGTGTCCGACTCTTGTGACCCCATGGACTGTATAGCCTGTCAGGCTCCTCTATCCATGGGATTCTCCAGGAAAGAAAACTGGAGTGGGTTGCCATTTCCTTTTCCAGATGTCACTTAGTATCAAGACTGTAGGTCACTGAGTAGTTATCAACACACTTCAGGACGGGGAAAATGATATTCTCTGGGCAACAGTTAATATAAGCCATTTCTAATTTCAAAGTGATAAAATGATTAAAATATATCATCCCCCTTTGACAGGAAAAACATTAAACCTCCAGACACTGTCTTCTTACTCTAGAGTCAACTTGAGAGCTTTCTAGAAAGGTGTTTTTAGGTTCCTAATCTCTGCAGCCTTGCTTTTTCCTTTTTTTCTTTCCCCAATCTCTTTTCCATTTGTCAAGAATGACTGGTGAAGCCCAGTTAAAAAGCCACGACTCCACCCTTGCTTGTCTATTTTCCTCCCGGGGAATGGGCTATTTCTATTAAGCCTATTGTAAAAACTACAAGAGTTACTGCTATTAAACCATGAGGAATTCCCTGGGCCTGTTTCCACATACATGAAACATGGCTCTGTACTCAAAAAGGGTTCTCAAAACACAATACAGATGCTAAAAAGCAAGAAATATTAAAGACTCACCCACTGTACTCACTCATACAACTCCCCATTAAAGGAAATTCTACAGGGCCTTCTTCAGTCTGTTAATCATGTTCTGAAGCTCTGATGAACCATAGCTCCCACTGAGTTCTGGAGGACTACAAGTTGGGCAAGATATAAGAGGCTCGAATTCTGCACCTTAATATAATCCATTGCACTTTGACCTTTACCTTAGGGGTTTGGTCTGGGAAATGAGCCAAATTACCTTCGGGAAGCTCAGCAAAGTGAACGCTAGTTTTATTAACTCTTTGAGAACCTGAGCAGCACAACCTATATTCTACACAAAGGTCAGTTTTCACAAGCACATTTTAAATAAGTGCACTGGTATATTAAATCACCAATTAAATCAACTGTCAACTATAAAGAATTGTGCAAGGAGCTGGTGAAAGTTAAATCCATAGATTTACAAATGGATGCTAAGACATTTAATCTACATCTACAGTGACAGCAGTGTCTAAAAGGGAGAATTTAAAAATGCATCAATGATATGTCATGCCTTGATGCTTGACGAAAATGGTAAAAGAGAGAAAAAAAGGGAAAGGGAGAGTTTTCAGAGTTCAAGCTTAGATGTGATAACATGCTGTGACTAAAAAATGAAAAAGAATCAAGAACAGCATTAGAGGAGGTGATTCAGTCACTATGTGTGCGCACATGTGCTAACTCACTTCATTTGTGTTTGACTCTTTACGACTCTATGGACTGTACCCGCCAGGCTCCTCTATCCATGGGATTTTCCAGGCAAGAATCCTGGAGTCAGTCACTATGTATAAATGGGCAAATTGTTCAGCAAGAAAAAAGGAAGTAAAATTTTATACTTAATTTATCTTAGGCATATTAATGTTATAAGGGAATATAATTTTTGACCATTGATTTTTTTAAAATGTTTCATATTTAGATATAAAATCAGGAAACCCTTGAAAATAGTAATATGATGCTTTTCAAATACAGGTTTTTTTCTCCTAACAAAGTGGTTCACCACTGACATTTCACTGGGAAATGTTCAATGTAATGGAGAAAATACCAGAACAGGAATCGGAGAACCCAGGTTCTGTTTCCCTATTACTTTGATCTTCTGTGTAAACTAGATGCTAATATCAGGAGGGAGATAAAGAAAAAAATGAAAATTTCCCCCATTTCATCCATGAGATAGATGGTAAAAAAATTCTTTAAAATGAAATTATAAGAAATCTACTAGGATTTCTAATAGAGTATATCTTAGTATGTCTTGAAAGTAGCAAATAATGATGAAGGTAACTAGATTTTTTTCAGGATAAGTACAAGTTGATATTCATTATTATAAAACAGAAATATTAACTGATCAATGGCCCAGAGAGGAAGTTAAGGCTTTTCTATTCCTGCTATTTAAATTCCTGTTGAAAATCCCTAGTTCTCTAATGCAACAGAGGGTGTCTGCAATAACTGTGGTGTTGACATCTAGATCCTTGATCACCAGGCTGGGTCAAACCCTGACTCTGCCTGCTCTTTTACTGGACCCTCAGCATTTGTTTCGCTTTCAGGATGGAAGATAACACACATTTCCTTGTACCTCAAACTCTGACCAACTTTTCAATAATGACTAGTTTTCAACTGAGATTTGGTAATGTCTGGATATAGTGACTTTGTTTATTTAACTTATATGCAGAATACATCATGCGAAATGCTGGGCTGGATGACTCACAAGCTGGAATCAAGATTGCCAGAAGAAATATCAACAATTTCAGACATGCAGATGATAAAGAGTCTCTTGATGAGGGTGAAAGATGAGAGTGAAAAAATTGGCTTAAAACTCAACATGCTGACTAAGATCATGGCATCCAGTCCCAATATTTTATTGCAAATAGATGGGGAAAAAGTAGAAGCAGTGACAGATTTTATTTTCTTGGGCTCCAAAATTACTGCAGCCATGAAATTAAAAGATGCTTGCTCCTTGGAAGAAAAGCTATGACAAGCCTAGATAGTGTATTAGAAGGCAGAGACATCACTTTGCCGACAAAGATCCATCTAGTCAAAGCTATGGTTTTTCCAGTAGTCATGTATGGATGTGAGAGTTGGACTGTGAAGAAGGCTGAGCGCCGAAGAATTGATGCTTTTGAACTGTGGTGTTGGAGAAGACTCTTGAGAGTCCCTTGGACTGCAAGGAGATCCAACCAGTCCATTCTGAAGGAGATCAGTCCTGGGATTTCTTTGGAAGGACTGATGTTAAAGCTGAAACTCCAGTACTTTGGCCACCTCATGTGAAGAGTTGACTCATTGGAAAAGACTCTGATGCTGGGAGGGACTGAAGGCAGGAGGAGAAGGGGACGACAGAGGATGAGATGGCTAGATAGCATCACTGACTCAGTGGACATGAATTTGAGCAAACTCTGGGAGATAGTGAAGGACAGGGAAGCCTGGTGTGCTGCAGTCCATGGGGTTGTAGAATCTGACAGGACTGAGCTCCTGAACAGCAATAACAATGTCTGACCTGACACTTAAAAAAATCATGTTGCAATCTCCACAAAGACACATCTCACTTTCTGAAAGTGGAGGATGAACTTAAAGTGTTCAAAGGAAATGGTAACATTGTTACAGATTTGTCTGTAATACAAATGAATCCCTTGGTAAGGGATTCATCAGTCTGCAATATTCATACATAATTCAAAGCTGCAGAAGCAATCTCCTGCGGGAAGCTCACTTGGCTTACCCAGGTGGTAGGATTAATCATTACACCATCAGATGAAATAATCCTTTTTTTTTTTTTCCCGGCAAGTTTGTTCAAGACAGATTTTTGTAGAAATTCTGTTAATGTCTGAATATACTTTTTAAAAAGGCAAATCAAATGGCACATTAGAACAGATTAAAGGCCTTTATGTATCCAAGTATTTCCACAATTTCGGTTCAACTTTATCTTCAAATTCAACCACCTTCATTCAGCTTCAGAAGGGACAGTAAATGAAATCAGACTTCTGTAGAGACCATCTGCCTTTTGGGGCAAATGGTATCCTCAATTCCCATTTGCCAGCTCTCTTCAGTAGCTGTATCTGTCTTTAGTTGCCCAAGACAGCCAATAAGGAAATGTGTGATTTTTACTACCTCTTTTTACTCCTAAAAATCAGATCAAAGCACATCAGAAACAGCATTTTGTAGTTTTATTACTGGTTTCCAAAGCTGCTTATTTCTGGAGTTGCTAGGGATGATGGACCTTTGCAGAAATGGGATGTGAATCGACATGAGGAGGAAAGTTCAAAGTTATTGAATCCCATACTCTTTACCTATTGAAAGGGGGGCGGATTCCATTTCTTCCTGTCTTTCTACCTCTAGGACCCCCCACCAATATGACATTTCTCAATCTTATCTTAGTTTTCAGGTCATCAACTTGATTTTGCTACACTTCCCAATTACTGGCATTCTCAGGTAGAAAAGTGTTGTATCCATTGATCACTATCTTAGTGTCTCCAATTTTCCACTAAGCCTTCTGTAGTCTTTAACTGAAAAACTTCAAACTTCTTATCTTGAACTGAGATTAACCTTTAACTGAGATCTGATGAATTCTTGCTAATATGTCCAACCTAGTCTGGTCAGACGAAGGTAACTCCTGGTGTGCATAAAGTGGCTAGGTCTTGGGATGGGGAAGATTGGCAGCCATGTGCAAGGCCTTAAATAGACTCTAATTTCCAGACACTGCACAGTTTCACCTTTTTTTTCCTTTAACAAATGTGAATAGCAAATTAAAAGTGTCTTCAAGGCACCAGACTGTAAGACAGCAAAGTAGATAAGAACGTAGGCCACAGTACATCACTGTCACCTTCATAATAGTAAGAAAAATTACAGTTTTAAAATCCTATGAAATACAAAGTCAGAATGGCACCTGTACAAATTAACAGAAAAGATAAATTAATCTCAGAAAAGCATAATAAAATAGGGCTGCCTTTCTCAACAACAGAGGTGTGGTAGGAGCTTTGCAGCATCACCATTTGGCCCTAGCTCACTTCTAAAGAAGAGGATTGGATATTGATGTTTGTTTCCTGGGGAGGCAAAGTGTTAGAAGAAAATATCCACAGGCCCCTCAACAGGACTAACCTAAGGAGGATATGGAACAGTCATCTTTGGGTCCTGGACTTTTTCCACATGCTCAGAAGCACTGGAGAAGCAAGTCACTGTACACTTTCCCAATTTCCTCTTATCTCCCTCAACTGCCCATTTGCCCTTTGAGTCAGAGGAGTGAGATGATTATGTACCCTACACTCTCCAGAACACAGCTGGCTCACTAGCAGGATGCATGTCGGGAGGGAAAGGGAACTAGCACTTCTCAGGCCATACTCCAATGCTACACAGCACAAGCTGCACACTTTTTGGTTTAACTCACAGGAACACCTCAAGAGGTAAAAGTGATTATTTCTCACTTTACACATGGGGAAACTGAGATTAAAAAAAGTGAAATGAACTGTCTTGGGATGGGGTAGAGAGTTGGACATGACTTAGCAACTTAACAACACCACCAAAATGGTTATGTGTGCACTCAGGTGACAGAGTCAGGATCTGAATTCAATACTATGCAACTCTAACGTGTTCTTGCTACCACACTGGTACTAGTAGGTAAGCCTGGTGCACTGTGAAGACTCAACAATAAATGCTTGATTATGAAGAGATAAAAGGGTTTTGAAGAGAAAGAAGCTATCATTGAAATGTGGGGTGTTAATGATTACAGCTGCGTTCTTTTGAAACATTCTAAACAAAGTTATTATTTACATAGCAAAAAGATTTTTTTAAATGGGAGCTGTTCTAGTGTGTGAAAGACTGTGTTTATAGATATTTGGCTTCCTAATATTAACCCCTACCACTAATGTCTACACCTGCTGACTGCTAGATACTGTGGGCTTAAAATATGTATCTCCTACAGTAATCCTTTGAGTAAGAGTTGTTATTCCCAAAACAGTGAATGATAAGAGCAGCCAAAACTTACACTGTACTTACTATGATCCTATCTAAGCCATGTTTCTCAAAGTGGCACTGCTGATATTCTGTCCAAATAGTTCTTTGTAGTGGAGGGCTGTCCTGTGCATAGTAGGGTCAAACTAACATCTCTTACCCTCTCTCTATCCCGTAGGTATTGGAGTCACTCTCTGCTTCCCCAGTTGTGACAACCAAATAGTCTCCACATATTGCCAAATGTACTCCGGGGATATAAAAATCCCTTCCCTTGCCCTCCTTTCTAACACTTAACATCAATCCTTTTAAGTCATACAGGTGATTATTTCTGTTTTACAAATGAAAAAATATTAAGCCAAGAGTGATTTAGTTATCTGCCTCAGGTAACACAGCTAGCACCTGGTGGAGCTGAGGTTCAAACCTGACACTTCAGCTCTAGTCTGTGCTCTAAACAAATTCTGCCTCTCAGTTTACGGATGAGGAAACTAAGAAGCAGAGCTCAAGTAACTTGTCCCAGATCCAGATGACAGAGCTAATAAGTGGTGAAAAATGGAAGTGAAAATCGCTCAGTTGTGTCTGACTCTTGACCCCATGGACTGTAGCCTGCCAGGCTCCTCTGTCTATGGGGATTTTCCAGGCAAGAACACTGGGTTACCCTTTCCTTCCCCAGGGGATCTTTGCGACCCAGGGATGGAACCCACATCTCCAGTGGGTTCTTTACCACTGAGCCACCAGGGAATAAGTGGTGAAAGCAGGATTCAAATCCAGGTCTGAGTAACTTCAAAGCCTATGTTCTAACATACTATGCCGATTGTTATTAACATGCCTAAGAACTGCTTATTAAAGATGTAGATTTTCGGCCCCCCACGAGTTGGATTGTGAAGAAGGCTGAGCGCTGAAGAATTGATGCTTTTGAACTATGGTGTTGGAGAAGACTCTTGAGAGTCCCTTGGACTGCAAGGAGATCCAACCAGTCCATTCTGAAGGAGATCAGCCCTGGGATTTCTTTGGAGGGAATGATGCTGAAGCTGAAACTCCAGTACTTTGGCCACCTCATGTGAAGAGTTGACTCATTGGAAAAGACCCTGATGCTGGGAGGGATTGGGGGCAGGAGGAGAAGGGGACGACAGAGGATGAGATGGCTGGATGGCATCACTGACTCAATGGACGTGAGTCTGAGTGAACTCCGGGAGTTGGTGATAGATAGGGAGGCCTGGCGTGCTGCAGTTCATGGGGTTGCAAAGAGTCAGACACGACTGAGCGACTGAACTGAACTGAACTGAACTACAAGGGACCGATTTTACAGCCCTGGGGTTTGACCCAGAAATGTGCATTTATACAAACACCCCACATGATTCTGAGCAGTTGGTCCTAGGGCCACAATTTGAGAAGCTGTTTTTCACTGCCTCCCTCTCTGCAGAGAGGATCAGGAAATTAAGTATAAAGGGAGTAAAATGTAAGAAGTGAGGAGGAAAATTTTTAGTAAAGGAGCATCATTGCTCAGAAGTGATATGGCTGAACAGGGGAAATAAAATAATTTAAGTAGTCACAGGTGAGAGATTCATAACAGGCTATTAAAAAAGGGAGGGAGTGCTTTGGGACCAATCCTTATCTTTTGAGGTTTATTCTTAGAGTACAATTATACAAACTTGCAACATGTTAGGAAATGAGGATATGGCCTAGTATGACATTTCTGATTTTTATTAGAAGGCCTGGTTGGCTGAAGACCACTCTGAAAACAGGAAATGGCATCTGTGACACCAGCAGTAAGTCAAGTCTCCCAACATGCAGCACTATTTCAGTTCTTCACATTAACAGAGGTAAAAACAAAAACAAAAACAGAGGTCAGAGGTGAACACAAAAGCCAGGCCCCTTTGGCTGAAAAAGCTGCTGCAAGACAGACCACAGCACCTGTACTTTCTATTCACCCTGCAGGGGACTCTTCTTAAAACCTCTCTTTCATTCTGCTATTCCTCTGTTCTACACCAGCCATAGGTCCTGTGGTCAGGTGTTGCGGTCAGGTCCAGACCACCTGTAGGACTTCAAAGCCCTTCACTATGAGGTTGCAACATATGTTTTCATCTTTATTTCAAACTTTCTGAGACCCAATCCTTCAACTTCAGACAATGTATTGACATCGTACATTGGACACACCATATTCTTTATCTCTGTGTACCTGCTTTCCCCTCTTAGAGCTGCCTCCCTTCTTCTTTCCATCTATTCCAAACTCAGCCAGTCATTGAGACTATTCAAATCTCAATTACCCATGATGTCTTATTGTCCATGAGGACCCTTCCTTCCATGAACACCCATGGCAGATGTTATAAACTGCTTGTATCTCCTCCAAATTCATATGTGGAAACCCTAAACCTTGGTGTGGCTGCAGTTGGAGATGAGGGCCTCTACGGAAATAATTAATATTAAATGAGGTCATAAGGATAGGGCACCCTAACCCTGTTAGAGAGGCTTTGTGTCCTTTTAAGAAGAGGCACCAGAGAGTTTAGTTTCTCTCTCTGTACCTATTAAGGAGGAAAGGGAGGATACAGTGAGAAAGTAGTCATCAAGTCAGAAAGAGAGCCCTCACCAGAAACCAAATCGGCTAGAACCTTAATCTTGGACTCCTGGCCTCCAGAACTGTGAGAAAATAAATCTTTGCTGTTTAAGTTAACTGTCTGTGGGGTGTTGTTATGGAGCCCAAGCTAAGGCAGCAAGGACTGAGGATCCCAGAAAGCACTCAGTAAATGGGTGTTGAATAAACCCAATCAGCTGGGGTCTGGGCAGCAAGGCACCAGAGAATGGCACCAGGATCTGTATCCACACGGCTCCCAGAAAAATTTCTGCCAGTATCACTATGGAGGACAGGACTGGGACAGGTTCCAGTGAGGAGCATCCAAAGGGAAGGGGTTCCTCTCCACAGTGTGGAAGGCAGAGGAACAGGGTATCTTCCCTGGTGAAGAATGGAGCTTCTCCATGTACCAGCAGCACGAAAAGGCCAGTGGCTGACTCCTGATGCTGTTTCACTCCATGATAACTAGGAGTTGCTGTGGGGAGCTGATCAGTGTGCTCCACTACCATCACTTTGCTTTTTTTCAGGCAAGTCCTTCATCCTGCTACTAACAAATCACCATTATAAAGGCACCATATGAGGATAAACTGCTTGTCCTGGAATTAAACCTTTAAATATCACCTGATGACTCTAATCAATAGTCGACTGCAGTTATATTAAGTAATCACTGACTGAAAACTGGCCTAGAGGTCTGAATAAAGGCCGAAATTAGAAACTCAGATTTAATTTCAGCTCTGCCACCGGTGCTAGTCTGTCCCTGTCTCCCATTATTCATCTATAAAATGGGTGTAGTGACATTTACAGGAGTGTATATTAACTGGGAAATTCACATGAAGTGCTCTGAAGAGAGTGAACAACTGTGCCAATGCCGAGTACTTCAAGACTGCTTGAAGTCCGTGCAACAGTACACCTCACTGCGGCCCTCAGTGGTCACAGCATGCCTTCCTGCACTCAGGCTGACTTTATCAAGGACATGATAGACTCCAACAGACTCAATAATCACGCAAAGAGTGCAGCAAAAGGTACTCAGAGGCCAAAAATCTCTGAAGTCAGAGTCTGGCTCTGCCACCTTCTTGCAGAGTGGTCCTGGGACTATCAATGAGCCTCTCTGTTTTCAGTTTCCAATAACATAGGAAGAATGCACTGTCAGAGATACTGGGACAACTGAGATAACATGAATGAAAATTGAGAATTATATAATAAGATACTGGTATTTAACTTCAGATTCATTAGGTGAACAAGGAAACAAAGCTGACCTGACAAACAGGGGAATTCTCAGTTTGAGTCTTCACTTTGGACAACATTCATTATGAGACTAAAAACAAGTCAATTTAATTCTCTGGATTTTTAATCACCTCCCCAAAGGGAAAGGAACATAAAGCTCTCTGAAGACCACCCCACAACCATCCTGTATCATTCTTTGATTACAAAAAATGAGATATTCATCCATTTTCTCTAAAAGAGGATTATTGAAAAATTCAATAGTAAGGACTTCATGAACTCATTTAAACTTCAGGAACAATAGGTCAGCAAATGCAGATGTGATTTTTATAAATGCTGATAGTTCAGAAGTTTCTTTGGAGCAAAGAACATGATCAGGAGAACAAGCAATTACTTTCAGCTTCTGTCTCCAGTATTTTTTTCTTTATGAGAAATAGGAACTTGGTCTTCAAGGCCAGTTTGGTCCTAAGCAGGAAAAGATGACTTTGACAAGTTCTCTTAGCAAAGAGTAGAGATAATGGAAATTAAGACATAACTGGAACACACCTGAAACTAATACAATGTAAATCAACTATTCTTCAATTAAAAAAAGTGTTTTAAATTTTTTTTAAAGGAAGATTGCCATATCAAAAGAGAGAGAGAGAGACCTGGAGCATTAACATTTAAAAAAAAAAAAAAAATCAAGCTTCTAGCTGAACTTCCCAGAGAAGGACATCACATTGTATCATAATCTAGGAAGTATTTGAACTTCTCTGTCCATACTCCATGTGCATACACATATGTATATTAAGAAAGAGACTCAGACCCTGGTTACTTTAGTGAGCAGCAAATATGTCTAGCATTTGGCCAGAATGGCCAACAGGCCACCAGCATGCCTGATGACTACAGACAAATCAGATATTATAGTTTAGTCCAGGGGTCAGAAAATTTTGCTATGAGGGATCAAATAGTAAATAGTTTAGACTTTACAGTCCATGTGTGCCTTTTGCAACTATTCAACCCTGCTTTTGGAGAAGGAAATGGCAACCCACTCTAGTATTCTTGCCTAGAGAATTCCATGGACAAAGGAGCCTGGCAAGCTGCAGTTCATAGGGTTGCAAAGAGTTGGATATGACTGAGCAACTAACACACACACACACACACACACACACACACACACAACTCTGCTATTATGGTACGAAAGCAGCTGTAGATATGTAAAAAAATGAGTGTGGCTGTTTTTCAATCAAAGTTCATTTACAGAAACAGGTAGAAGGTTGGATGTGGCCCACAGTTCATAGTTTGCCAATTCCTGATCTATACCCCTGAACCTTGGAGTGGATTAGAGAGGCTCTAAGGATTGACTCCTGCATTACTGAGGAATATAGCTGAATTCTAAGGACTATAAGAAGGTCAAAAAGGTCTTGGAAGGGTATAAGAAGGTGTATATAGATGACTAGCATTTCTAGGAGAGCAAAGGTGTGCCAAACCTAATCTGCCTTTCCAAAATGGAAGCTGCTGCAGTTTGGACAGAATCCCAGCAATATGAGGCAGAGCTGGATTCCTGAACTGGTTCTGGGACTCCCAGAGAAACTGGACTTACATGGTATCCAAGAGTACATGATAGGGGTGTTTGCTAATTAGGAACATGATGTTCAGGGCTGGTGGAGCTAGAAAGGTTAATCAAAGTGTAATAGGGAAGAGTCAATTCTGACTCTTCTATGCTGGATTTGCAGCCCTGGGATTTCTTTGGAAGGAATGACGCTAAAGCTGAAACTCCAGTACTTTGGCCACCTCATGTGAAGAGTTGACTCATTGGAAAAGACTCTGATACTGGGAGGGATTGAAGGCAGGAGGAGAAGGGGATGACAGAGGATGAGATGGCTGGATGTTATCACTGACTCGATGGACGTGAGTTTGAGTGAACTCCGGGAGTTAGTGATGGACAGGGAGGCCTGGTGTGCTGTGATTCATGGGGTCGCAAAGAGTCGGACACGAACTGAACTGAACTGAACTCTGAACTGAACTGAACTGAACTGATGCTGAATTTGTTTCTTTGACTTTAACCCTTGTTTTTTTTTCTTTTTTATCACTTTTGTTATTATAATCATACATAATGGCCTGCTTCAGTGAACCCTGTTCCCTCTGTCTGACCCTTAAACTAAAGTGTCTTTTTTAGCTTACAGGGAGATCATTTGACCCTGGCTACCTGTAAATGACTGCAAGAAACTAATACATTCCCTGCTTAAGGTTTGCCATCCTAGGAGATATCTGCAAGAATCAAATGGTCTTTTTACTTTGTTTCCTTATCTCCCTCCATCTTTGATCCATAAAAGAACCTGGTATCCAGACCCCGACAAGATGGTTATTTTGAGGCATTAGTCTTCCATCTTCTCGGTCAGCCAACTTTCCAAATAAAGTTGTATTCCTTGCTTCAGCACCTCGTTTCTTGGATTCACTGGCCCAGCGTGCAACAAGCAGAGCAAGCTTGAGCTCAGTAACAAAAGTTCAAGAGGTCATTTCAGGGGGCAAATGATATCCTTAACTTCAGTTGAGAGTGTTATAGTTATTTTAGGCAAGTTACAGTTATTTTCTCAGTCACTGTTTGGTTTTCTAATTGATTAGAAAGAAAAATTTTAAGCTAATTTTTGTTTCTTTCATGGGCTGAGCAGCACAGTATGGACTCTTAGCAGCACAGACTCTTAGTTCCCCAACCAGGGATTGAACCTGTACTCTGTGCAGTAGGGGACTTTTCAGGTGGCACAGTGGTAAAGAATCTGCCTGCCAAGTAGGAGACGCAGGTTTGATCCCTGGGTCAGGAAGATCCCCTGGAGAAGGGAATGGCTACCCACTCCAGTATTCTTGCCTGGGGAATTCCATGGACAGAGGAGCTCAGTGGGCTACAGTCCATGGGGTCGTAGAGTTGGATGTGACTTAGCAACTAAACAACAGCAACAAACAACCCCTGCAGTGGAAGCACAGAGTCTTAACAACGGAACCACCAGGAAAGTCCCTTGAGCTAAATTTTTAAAAACATGTATGTGACTGGCAATAGATACTGTCTACCAATCATGGAATAAATAACAATTTCAGTCAATAATCAAGAACTTATCACCAGTTTATGGCAAAGACTACTAAAAGGGGATTCCTAGGGAGGAAGTAAATTGAATTCAGAAAGGAAGAATGAAATAAAGATGGAAAAGTTTTTTAAAGTGATAAACACGTGAATAAATCTAAAATAAAAAAAGATGATGTGATGCGATTGGGAGTGACTGAGGGTGGGGGAAGTTTTTTATGACTGAGTAGCCAGTGAAGAATTTTCTGAAGGACTGACATTTAAATTGAGAGCTGAATGACAAGGAACCAGCCATGCCAAGATCTGAAAGAAGCATACCACACAGAGTGAACAGCTGATAAAAAGGGAATTAGGCTTGGCATGTTTGAAGAACAGAAAGAAAACTCCTATTGGGAGAAGTTCATGAGCAATGTGGCGAATAAGAGACATGTTATACCAGTAGTTAGAGGTCAGATTATGTAGGGACTTCTTTCACTGTGTTGAAACAATGCTATTTGCATTTAAAAAATATTTACTAAGGAATATTACTCAGCCATAAAAAGGAATGCATTTGAGTCAGTACTAATGAGGTGGATGAACCTAGAGACTATTATACAGAGTGGAATAAGTCAGAAAGAGAAAGATAAATATCATATATTAATGCATATACATGGAATCTAGAAAGATGGTAATGATTAACCTATTTGCAGGGCAGCAATGGAGATGAAGACATAGGGAACAGACTTGTGCACACAGTGGGGAAGGAGAGGGTGGGACAACTAGAGAGAGTAGCACTGATACATATACGTTACTATATGTAAAACAGATAACAGTGGGAATTTGCTGTATGATGCAGGGAGCTCAAACTCTGTGCTCTGTGACAACCTGAATGGGTGAGATAGGGTGGGAGTCAGGAGGGAGGGGACGTATGTATACCTGTGACTGATTCATGTTGATATACAGAAACCAACATAATATTGTAAAGCAATTATCCTCTAATAAATATATTTTAAAAAAAGAAAAAAAAAAAGAACACATGGCTGTTCCAGAGAAATTAGATTAAAAGGGGCGAGAGATTAGGCAGGTAGATCAATTAAGAAAACACGTTAGTAGGCCAGGTGAGAGAAAATGGTGGCTTGGAGAAGGCGTGGTAGAAGCAGAGATGGAGAGAAGTAAATAGATTTGTGATATGTTTTGGAGGCTGAGTCAACAACACTTGGTGATATTTTGGATGTAGGGGATGAGGGGAAGAGAAGAATCAAAGATGACTCCTAGTTTTCTAATCTGGGCAACTAGATGGATGGTGGGACCGTTTAGCAAGGCAAGGCTTGGGGTAGAATAGATTTGTAGGGAAAAATCAAGAGTTCTGTTTTGGACACATTTCATTTGAGATGTCCAGTTGTTTAACTGGAGATATCAAATGGATAGCTGTAGGTTGGGAAAATCCCCTGGAGAAGGGAAAGGCTACCCACTGCAGTAATCTGGCCTGGAAAATTCCATGGACTGTAATAGTGCAGGAAGTTGCAAAGAGTCAGACACGACTGAGTGACTTTCACTTTCACATGAATCATAGGGGAAGCGATCAGAAATGGAGATATAAATGTAGGAGTCAAAAGAATATACATAATATTTAAAATCTTGATACAGATGATGTTTAGCTAGGGGTTAGCCGCTAAAGTTTAAGGAATTCTTTTGGCACATGGTTACAAGGAGAAAAAAAATCCTTTATCTTTTAGAGATACATATTGAAATACTTACAAATGAAATGATGCCTGGTATTTACTTCAAAATAATGGGGGGAACGGGATGAGGTCTGGGTGAAACAAGATTGGCCGTAAATTAGTAACTGTTGAAGTGTGGTTTTAGGGTAAGTGGTGGTTCATTTTATGAATCTATCTACCTTTGTATGTGTTTAGAATTTTCTTTCATAAAAAGTTTAAAATAAGGGGCATTCCCTAGCAGTTCTGGGACTGGTTAGGACTCATACGGTCACTGCCGAGGGCACGGGTTCAACTTTGGTTGGGAAACTAAGATCCCACAGTTTGTGCAGTATGGCCAAAGCAAGCAAGCAAGCAAGCAAGCAAGCAAGAAAGAAACCAAAAGGAACTATTTTATTTATGGTCTCCATTAAAAGTGGTAGAAGCAGAGATGGAGAGATTTAAATACATTTGGGATTAAAAGTGGTCCTCCATTAAAGGTGGTACTGAGGTAACTATTTCACAGTCAACATTTTAAACAAGACACTCAGAAAGAAAGCCAGAATAACCAGAGGCACATGAGGAAGAGGGTAAGTAAGATTAATCAGGTAGACAGAGGTCACATATACAGGGCCTTCAGTGTGGGGATATGACCGGGCTTACATTTAAGAAAGAGCACTTGGCTATTTATTCTAAGAACAGAATGCTGGATAAAAACATTTAGCAAAAATTATCTTAAATTCTGATATCCTAAGCATAATTTGTAAAGAAGTCAACTGATATTGCTAGGTATTGTATACTTTACAGATACCTATTTGGTCCTCGTGATGTCTCTTTAAGGTAGGTATTATCATCACTATGGTACATGCTGGGGAACTTCAGCTCAGAGAGGTGAAGTCAAAAGTCACGCAATTACAAGTGGCACAATTCGAATTCAAATCTTTGTCTGACTTCAGTGATTCATTTTTCTCACTACACAATATTATGGACATGCTATGGACACCAAAGGGTTGCAGAGATGGTAGGTAAGCTAGTGCTTCTAAAAACTATAATGGAGAAATTCCTACCTGGTCACAGACCTGACTAACCACTAAATTAATTTCTTTTGATCCAGACTAGCTGGATAGAAATGATGACTATGGATACATTCTTGAGCCAAAATTTGACTGGTATTGCTGTCACCAATGTCTTCTACTTCCGATTCATCTTTAATACTACTGCCAGAAGAGTTTTTAGATCACACTACTTTCCCCCTTGAAAGCTGTTTCTGCTACAAAATCTATAACATAAAGGCCAAACATTTCAATGTAGTATGCAAGGCTCTTCACAGTCTTTCTTGGCAGTTCTCAAACTTTTGGTTCTCTTAAAAGTTATTGAGAACTGTAAGGGCTCTTTGTTTATGTGGATTATAGCTACTGACATTTATTTTATTAGAAATTAAAACTGAAAAATTTTTAAAATGATTAATTCATTTAAAAACAGTAAACCTTTAAATATTAACCAAAATAATATTTTTTTCCAAACCTCTTTAATATTATGGCTTTATAGAAGACCACTGAATTCTCATATATGCCTCTGCATTCAATCTGCTCTGATATGTTGCTCTGGTTGAAGTATATGAAAAATATCTGGTCACATCCATGTATATAGGTGGCAAGGGAGTATTAATAGTCATCTAGATAATCTTGGATATTCTTCTTTGGTACTATACCAGACTTTGGTTAAATGGTAGTTTCTTAAAAGTTACTTGCAATGCGGAATCTCAAACCATATCAGTGAACTTTTTGTACTCAGTTACATTAAATTCATTGGTTTAACTTGCAGTTTCAATGGATCTTTTACTCATGCATAATTCTGTAACATCCTAAATGGGATCATTTGGAAGTAATTGGTTCACTGAGTTATGTGGATCTTCCAAATGTTGACACATTTCATTATATAATTAAAAAAATCTTTTTTGCTAATGCCACCAGCAATCTCATCAGAAAAAAATGCTTAAGTATTATGAGGCTGTCATGGTAGCAGATACAAGTTTTCAAAAATCCTTATTTTTGTGTGAAAGCATGAATTTTATCATGGATGAGAAATACTGTCAGTTGTTTTCCTTGAAGTAATAGGTTCACTATGCTCATTCTTAAGAAAATATCTGCCAAACACCCAATTCTGAATAACCACAACTGGTCTGCCACTTGTTCTTTTAAGATGGCCCATAAAAAAGAGGCTAGTTCAGCTTTGTAATTCAAATTTTGAAACTCCAACTATTTAGCAAATGGTTTTCCTTGAGACGACCATACTCTGGTATGCAGCACAAGTACTTTCTGTGTACTTTTCATTTTATCACACAGAATTTTTTAACAGATACATACTCAAGGGTTGAGATTTAATATGATGTGCTACTTCATCAAGGACATTCTTCAGTAAAACTGATGTTTGTTTTTCTAAAACTACTGGTAGCATATGGTGCCATGGTTTTGATTTGCACAGGTGTAAGTAGTTTTACCCATTATTGTTTTTGCATCTTCGGTGCAAATGTCAACATACTGAAAAAGACAAATAATGCCTTGGTATTATTGTGAAAATGGTGGCTCTTTCATGGTCACTATTTGACCTTGCGCACATCTGAAGGACCACTGCTTGATTCATTACTCTTTTCCAGTCACCTGTCCTGCTTCTGTTTGCCATCATCATCTCTGTGACTTTGCATATATTGTTCCTTTGCCTACGGTGTCTTTGTCAGCCAGCTGCAAAATCTCATTTGTCATTTAATATCTGGTTTGTATTTCATTTCTGAGAAGCTGACTTCATGTCTTTTAAGCTGATTTAATCACTCTGTTTTTTGTGCTTCTGTGCCATTCTGAGCATACATTGGTTAGCACTTATCACATTGAGGGCAGAGGGTCCAGTAATATTTTTAAGCACCTACTATGTGCCAGACCCTGTGCTAAGTCTTTTACATGTTACTATTATATCCCCAAATTAATTACAGACTGAAGGTCCAGACAGACAGCTGAAGCTGAAGTCAAACCCATGCCCACTGTTTCAGCAGTGTGGTAATCTTTACCCCTGTTTATCCCTATGGCACATAGACAGCACAGTTAAGACATTCAATTTATGTCCCTTGAACAGTCAAATAAATGAACTTAGTAAAAAATCTCAACTCATAATGCAAGGCTCCACAAAGTCTTTCATCTTTTAGAGCCTAGGGTTTGGCCTTTGGTACAGTATTTTTCATTCTTTATGTACCATTTATATTTGGAATCTTCATTTACTTATACAAAGACTTGCATTTTCATTTCTTCCAGCAATGTGTTCCCAGCCGTGGGATGGTAATTTAATGATCACATTGCCATCAAGCTGGAAACACAAATGTTGACATTTGACAGTAATGTTTTTCCTCTCAAAGTTGCTTCAAGTAAATACTAATGGTGTATCCAAGTAAATGAAATAATTACTGAAAAAGCAAATGGTGTATATTTTTCAACATGAGTATTCAAGTTTTAAACTCTCCAAAAAGTTTTTTAAAAAAAAAACCTGTTTAACACTAATACCTCTTTTTCTAGTTAGTCTGGGACATTATGAAATGTGAAAATTCCAGTGTGCCTCTAAGAAAAGCTTAATGCTTCAAAATTCTTTTATTTAAAATATAGTACATATCTTGAAAATGGGAGGAAGACCAGTGGTTCTCAAAGTATGGCCCCAGGATTAGTATCATCATCATCACTTGGGAATTTGTTAGAAGGACCCAACTCAGACCTATCAAATCAAAAAACTCTGGGGGCCTGGCCCAGCAATTTGTGTTTCAATAGTCCTCCAGTTATTGAGATATATAGTTAAATCTGACAACCAGTGAGATAAATGCACTGTATCTTTTGGATAAATGGATGCTACCTTTAAAGAACTAATACATTGTAGAAGTTATGATTGGCCTATATGCAAGCAAACCTTTGACAATATAAGCTGTTTAGCAAGAGGTCTGCCATGCCAAGGGTCCAGGCTACCCTCAGCCCCACATACAGTGGCCATGCAGCCAAAGTAGAGAATCTCATTTCACTGAACAGAAGCCAAATTATTCCTTGACTCTGCCTTCCAGGATGTGGATAAACACACCACAACCATACTTAATGAGGAGTAAAGACATTTATTGATTTTCATGAACCATCTGCCATTCTGTCATAGGTAACTCCAGCCATGTACTGTTTAAATTGCTTCTTTTCTAAATGAAAGAGCAACCTACAATACATGTGTTTTATTACTACTGGAGTACAATATTCTATCATCTACTTTCAGCTACCAATGACAAGACTATTTTTCTCAGGGATGTATTACCACTATTCTACTTGCTTTGTTATTACATGGATTTAAGGAAAATAGTAACTTCTTAGCATTTTGACAACTAGTTGCCGGCATGTATAAAAAGCTTATTTTAGCAAAAAATATATATAAAATTTCCTGGCATTTTGCTAGAAGAAATGAAGGCATTAAGGGCTGATTTTTATTTACATTTTTCTAAAGAAAAGCTGATGAGAGACTCTGCCCTGAACCAGAGTTTTCTGTCTTTGCTGGGAGAAGGCCAGACCTGGGAGAGAAGGCTCACTGTAAATCAAGAGGCAGGAAGACTCAGAATCAGATGAATGGAATACTCAGGGCATATCTTTGTAAGAGTAAAAAGGGAGGGGATACAAGGAAATCATCCCATTTGTTATAAACCTGGATAACAGTTCCTTGTTCTTATTGGAAGTACATTAAGTTTGCTTAAAATACAAATGAGAAAGAAAAAAACTGTACACTTCCTAAACATGAATGTTTATGTGAGTGATTACAAGTGAAAGTATAAAAATTTTGTTTGATTCTATGTACATTAACAATGCAACATTATAGGAAGAATAAAAGTTGTAGAGTGAGACAGATCAAGGTTTGAATTCTGGCTCTGACAATTACTAGCTGTGTGAATCTGGCCAATTCTTAATTTCTTTGATTTTCAGCTTAGAGGGCTATTACAAGGATTTGATATAAATATTTGGGATATGACTTACAAAGGGTAGGTGATCAACAGACAGGTATTCAAGTATTAAAACAAACTGATGCTTAGATAATGGGTATGCGTTTGCAGTGCCTAGTTGGATTGAGAGTTATACCACTTGGTCTCAATCTCAATAACTAACTTCTCTTATTTCACCTACATGTTAAAAAACTATAAACTGCTTGCCATTTCCCCAACCTTTCCACGACACATGAAATAGGACAGAAAGAGATAGAAGTAAAAACAACAAATATTCCCCTAAAAAATAATCCAAATAGACATAACACCTTAGTGAAAGCCCAAAAAAAAAAAAAAAAATTTGCTTAAAGAGTTTGATTTCACTTACAGTGAAGTAAAGAATAGTATCACCATTTATTCATTTGATCTAGTTTCTTCCTCATACTACCATAGCATTTCAAAGTAACATATTATTTATTGCTAGTAAAGTGTTACAAATTTGTTTTTCTATGTTAAAGTTCCTCTGCATTTACCAGAATGCAGCAGGCTACTTTAGCTAAAGATCCAGGGCCATAAAACTTGTCCAATGCAATACGATAATTTTAATAATATTCTACTCTTGGAATGCAGTTATAAAGATAGATGATGGCCACTGAGTGCTATTTACAAAACAAAAATAGCTCTCATACAACCTTAAAGATGCAAAAAACTCAGCAACTGAAAATATGTTTTAAAAAATTCCTATATTCCACAAGTCGATTTTACATACCTGAGAATTTTCTTAGGAATCTGTGATGGAGATGAATGACTCCTTTTCTTCTTCTCTGAGTCCTGTAGTGACCCCTCCTCTGCTGCCCCCTTCTCTGTGACTGCTGACTGCTCTGCCTTGGCTTTGCCCTGATCCATGCTGAGCTGGCCTTGGGCAGGGTCGCACCTGTACATGAAGACAATGGCTGGCTTCTCGCTGGAGTCTCCTTTTGCCTCTGTGAACCAGCGATGGCGCTGAACTGGAGGAGGTGGCAGCATGTGGATGACTGTGCCATCCAGGCCCACCAGTTTCCCTTTCTCCCGGTCTTTCTCTTTGTCGTCCTCCTCATCTGTTTTCCGACGGCGGAAGAAACTTTTAAATGAGATCCAGCGTTTAGGTTTTGCGTCAGCTGCCCGCCTACTGCCTTCAGAGTGCAAAACTGATTCAGCTTCCGTTGACCTGGTCGGGCTGGTTGGCTTGGTCCAGTTGGTGAAATGCCTCTGCAAAAGGTTACTTGCATGGTAAGGGGACGAAGTCGAGCGTGGTGGGGGAAAAGGGGCTGGTGGATCGCTTTGGGGGTTCGTCACTAATTTGGAGGGAGGAGTGGTGACTGGCTTTGTGAGTGGATCTTTCTGTGCTTTGGTGGTAGGACTTTCTGTGGTCTGAGGTGCTTCAGCCTCAGCGCTGGGCTGGGACATGAAGAGAGATTTGGGGCGCACTGGTGTACCCTTGGGTGTAGTCTTAGCAGCACCGGCATCGGGAGGAACTGCATAAAGCTCTTCCACACTGCAAGCTTTAGGGCCAGACTGGGGCATTTCTGGAGGAGACTGCGGGGGCTGGATAGAAGCCACAATCTGAGAAAGCACGGTGCTCGCTTTCTCTCGGGTGCTACTGCCACTGCCCACCACCTGAGGCTCCTGAGTGCTTTCTGTTTTGGCCACAGGTTCTTGAGTGGTTCTCTGGAGCTTTGTTGGGGAGCTGTGGTTGGAACTGTAGCTTCTCTGTGGTGAAGACTGACTTCTGTTAAGACAGCTGTTAAACTCCTGAACCTTCTGAGCCACTGAGCCCCTTTTACGCTCTGTGCTGTTTGAAAACCCTTTAGCTTGGGGACATTCAGTGGGTTTGCTAGTAGTGTTATCAGATGCTTTGCTTTCAGTCTCTATTTCTTCGTAAGTGTGGCTTATTACACTTGTGGTTTTCTCCTTCACTGAAAGTTCTCCACTGGTTCCGAGAAAACTCTTGTAAATGGCTAGATTGTCATACGCATTTGGATTGATTACAATGGGAACTTTGATAGCATTTTTGGAACTCCGAGCATAAGTTGGCTCATCATGAATGATAATTGGAAAAGGTGGCATACCGGCATTGTTATAACTGTTAAATTTTATTTCAGACAAATTGGGTGACTTCACAGGGATGGTTTTGGAGGAAACATTTGTAGCTGTGGGTGAAGTAGGTGCTGATTTGTGACAGATTTTCCTTGGAGGGACATTCGGTCCACTCCCACTGCTGATTAATTCAACCTTAGGTATCTTCTGTCGTGGACTGGTGCTAGAAGTCCATACTTCCTGGTAGCGGATGGCACTGGATTTTTGGAAATGGGCACTTATGTGTCCTGATGTCAATGCAGGTGATGTCACCGGAGAGTTTGGAGTAGAAGATGAACTTTTAGTCTTGGGACTGTTAGCATGGCCCTCAAGGTGCTCACTGGCCATGGCTGCTGACACATCCACGACAGTATACGGCTTGCACAAAGGCTGTTCCAGATTCACAACTCGGTAGGGCTTTGCTTGCTCTTCCACAGGAACAAGGTTTATGGTTACCGCTTGCCCAGCAATATCTGTAGAGGCTTTACTTTCTGGCTTCTCAGTCTGTACAGCAATCTTGCCATCCTTCTCTTCTAATCGGAGAGCAAGGACTGCTTTGTGTGTCTCTGGAACTTTTACCGAGCTTTTAGAGGCTTGTGAGGAGTCCTTCTCCTGATCATTACCAGAGAGGCCTTCATAATTGGGCTCACTTTCCTTCATGTCCTTAGAATCTCCTGGGTTACCAGGAGCAATTCCCCCATTACAGATCTTCTGGGATAAACTGCTGGCTGTCTCAGAACGTGATTCTTCTGTTAAAGAGGAATCTGGGGATGTGGAGTCGGATGACACCATGCTCTGAGTGCTTCCTGGTCCATAGGAGACCACAGAATTCTCTTCATAACCATTCAGGATTTCATCATAACTGTCATCATAGTCTACAGCACAGATTCTTTGCAGAGATTTATTTCGCAGGGGGACAGTATTCCATTTTTTGTCCACAAAGAATCGCACAGGAGACAAAGTGTTTGCCCGAAAGTTGGCAAAGCGAGGCTGCCCTCTCATGCGAATCTCCATGGCCAGCAGTTCTTCATCACTCTCATCCCAGCTCTCATGCTCCTCCTCCATGTTACTCAAAAGCACATCTTCCTCACTCTCTTCACCACTAGAAAACTCTGGGTAACAGAATCGACCCCCTTCATTACTGATCACTTCTGTGCTCCCACTCAGAATAACGTGCTTGCCCTGAGTATCCTTCATCCCGCCCATCATGCAACTTGGTGGAAGCTTTCTTTCCAGGGATCGTTTATAGCAATCATTTATTCTTCCTAAGAATGTCTCTCTGGAGTTAGTCTCATTTTCTTTTATTTGAGGGGTGGTATCCAAGCCTGCTATCTCCTTTAACACCTCAGTTAGTCCATTATTGTTATTTGAAATCTTCTTTGCACTATCGTTATTCCCATAAGGCTTAGGGACATGGCTAAATCCTTCAACATCATCTTCATTATTATTATTAAGTGGTTTCTGATTCAAGGCCATCCTGTTTCGGTTCCATCCTATGACGACAGGTTTATTCTCACAGTGTTCTTGTATACTAAGCTCACCACACACACTTTGCCCATCTGCCACCATCATAGTGGGCTTCACAGCGATAGTGGGTTTTTTAGCCACAGGAGGCCGGAAGTTTCCAGTGTTCCTGATACGGTGGTTGTTACTGTGGTTTGCATTAGTTTTATTGCCATGGGTGATGGGTGCCTTCTCAGGGTCTGGGGGTAGCTGGTGTAAACTTTTAGGTTTAAAGCAGTTCTTGCATTCACCAGGTTTCCAAACGTGTTCAGTAAAGGTATTACAAGCAGACATTTTTAAAAATAGAACTTCACAGACAATGCTCTCCTTTCAGTGCATGGCAAAACTTTCATCTGTTAGTTTTCACCTCCCCTGCGTTCCTTAGCAGCTCTTCTAAGTGTGATCAACCTGATGGCAGAAGGGGGAGAGAAGAAGAAAATCTGAATGGAAAAGGTACTATGAAGTTTATTATGATGAATAATTAGAAAATATTGGCTCCAACTTTCCTTAAATCAAAAGACTGAGAAATAAACCAATTTGGGCATTTTATGAATTCTCTTTAGTTAATCAGCATTTTGAAATGCTAGTTTTTAAGCCATAATTTTATGCATTCTCACTGAACCAAGTATATATAATATTTCATTTGATGTCTCTGTGACAGTGATACTGTGAGCTTCCCCTCTTGGAAATGAAACCTTTCTTTCTGTCATCCTCCAACCTAAAACTTCTTAGTTCATGGTGGGTTCCTCTTCTTCTGCCTACCCTTTACATTTGGATACCTCGTAGACTCCTCAAACACAATGCATCCAGGACTAATCGTTCGGCCACCTATTTTCTCAACTGTTGAGATGCTTTTATACTCTAGCCAGCCCTCCTCTACCCTCCAGGCCACCTTCTGCCCCTGTCTTTATCCTAATTCAGCTACTGTCACTATCATCTACCTAGATAGCTAAGCTTCAACCTTCAGATCATTCTTGACACCTCTCCCCTCACGCCTAACTACACATCCTAAAGCCTTTTGTAAATTAGTCTTGCCAACTTTATCTATTACATTTCACTGGCACTCCTTCCTATTACCAGACACTGCTGGTAGTTCAGGTACTCACCATCTTTTGCCTACGTTCCTGCAATAGGTTGTTAACTGATCTCCATGCCAGTAGCCTCACCCCATCCCAATCTAACCTCTCTACCTTTGTTACTCAAACTGTGGTCCTTAGTAGAGCAGTATTAGCATCATCTTGAAGGCTGTTAGAAATGTAGTATCTAAAGTCCAATCCTAGTCCTACTGCATCAGAATTTGCATTTAGTGAATTCTCAAGTGACTCCACCATTCTCTACTACTATCAGATTTTTTTTTTTCTATAATGCTAATATGATCACCATATTACCTAGCTTAACTATTCTGTGGTTAAATATTACCTAATGCATTGGCTCCAAAAATGTCAGATAGGGGTTGCTAGACGGGTAAGAACCACCTGGGGAAACACCCAAAGTCAGTCTCTTACGGAAGAGTCCAGGAATCTGATCTTTAAACAAGGTCTCCAGGTAATTCTATGTACACTGAGGTGTTGGAACCTCTGAGTTACAGGATGAAATACAAGCCTCTTAGGTATTTAGGATATAGTCCTTGCCTCCCTTCTAGCCTTATGTCTTAAAAATCAACTAGTCTTTTCAAACTCTAAATCCCACTGGGCTACTCATCTCTCCTTGGTACCATCAAAGTCACTTAAAGATATCTCCATGAACAAGCACTTTCACTTTTAATTGTCTATTTTCTCACTAGTTTTTGAACTTTTTAAAGCCTGGGCTATATCTTATTCATTTCTATATGTCTAATGTAAGGAGTTGGATGGGCTTCCCTGGTGGTTCAGTGGTACAGAATCTGCCTGCCAAAACAGGAGACACAGGTTTGATCCCTGGGTCAGGAAGATCCTCTGGAGAAGAAATGGCAACCCACTCCAGTATTCTTCCTGGAAAATTCCATGGACAGAGGAGCCTAGCGGGCTACATTCCATGGGCTCGCAGAGAGTTAAGACATGACTTAGTAACTAAACAACAATAGCAAGGAGCTGGATAAACACTGGTTGATTAAATGTGCTAGTTTGAGGCTTATCTTAAAAAAAAAAATCTTGTGGCTCTCTCTCTCTCTCGTCTCTCTCTTTGGCACAGTGCTACAGACCTTCCCACTACAATCTTACGTTTCCACTTTGGATATTATAATAAAGCTGGCAGTGGGCATGTACATGTAAGAACTATTTTAATAGCCGGAAAGTTTATCTTCATTCATGGACAATGACAGTGACCAGTGTCTTGGTTTGTCAGAAACACAGCCTTTCGTCAAGTTTCAGCACATTTATAAGAAAGGAAAGAACATTTTCTTTAGCTAATATATACAAAGCTACATCCCTTGTAAACAACACTCACAGAGCACTCTGCCTCAGTGGAAGAAATGCAGACAAAGATCAAAGAATTCCACACAGAGAGTCCAATGACTTGGCCAAAATCGAAGTTCATTCTTTGCTGGAGATCATGGAATGTCTTTTTTCAATAAAGTTAAAATACATTTTTCAAGTGTTTGTTTGAAAGTATTTATTTACTCTTTCAAATGTTCTAAAAGTTATATACTTTGGTTGATAAAACCATTTCTTGCTATTCTTAGACTGAAACATTTTGAGCAAGGGGAAGAATGGCATAAAATTAGGCTGAAAAAGAGAGCAGGGTCCAGATCACATGGGGCCTTTTATAGTCTTTTAAAGTATAGAGTTTCCTAAGGGCAGTGGGAACCCACCAAAGGGTTTCAAACAAGGAAACAAGATGACATAATCTATATTTTAAAAAGACAGCTTTGACCAAAAAATCTGAAATACTTAGGTATAAGTCTAATATAGTATGTGTAAAATCTATATGCAAAAAACTAAAAGACTGATTAAAGAGATCAAAGACCTAAATAAATAGAGAAATATATCAAGTTCTCTCAGTGTAATTAAGATGTCAAGTCTCCCCAAGTTGCTCTGCAGATTCAACGTAATTCCAACCAAAATCTGAGAGGATTTTTTGTAGAAATCATCAAGTTGATTCTAAAATGTATATAGGAAGGCCAAGAAACTAAAATAGCCAGAAATAATTTCAGAAAAGAACAAAGTTGCAGGACTCATATTACTGGATTTTAAGATTTTTAATATGGCAAAACCAATACAATATTGTAAAGTTAAAAAATAAAAGAAATTAAAAAAAAAGAACAGTACTCTGAATGGAGGAAGAAAGTCAGAAACTATGAAGGTATCTGACCTGAAACATTTACTTATTTCAAAATAAAATTAGAATTGAGAATTTCCTCCTTTGTTGAGGAATTTGCTTTGAGCATCAGGAGTAGCTAGTAGCCTTGGTGGGTGAACCAGGGAGAAGAGGATATCCCCCAAAGTAAACTCAAAAATAACAGCCCTAAGTGTAATGATATAGAAGCCAGATGAGATTTCATTGTGTGTACCTCAAATGCTGCTGAGAGGTAACAGAGAATGAGAACTTGAATGTGCCTACTGGACTTCGCACTGTGAGCTCACTGGTGATCTCAGCCCAGATTATTCTGGTGCAGTGGCAGGGATGGAAAGCAGACTGTGGTGAGTCAAAGAGGGATGAGAGAGAGTAATTTTAGATAACTTTTTGGCAAAGTTTAAGTGGGAAGTAGAAGAAAGAAAGAGCTGGGAGTATGGGGGAGGGGGTCTCGAAAGGATTTCCTTATTTTAATATGGCAAAAACTAGATCATGTTGACTACAAATACTGGAAACAGACACAGGGGAGTGTGAGAGGCTGAAAAGAGAAAAAAAAGGGGGTAGATATTAATAATTACAAACCTTAGAATGTTAAAATTGAGCAGACCCTTAGTTCAATTCTTCTCTTTTATTGACAAGGGAAACTGAAGCCCAGAAAAGTCCACACAAATGAATGAGAAAGACTGAGAACAGCAACTCAAGGCTATAGCTACCTATAGGATGTTCTGTTTTTAAATTACTTTTTTCTTTTTGTAATATAAAATATTTGCTCTTTTCTTATGTATGCTCACTGTGAAAACTCAGAAAAGCATAAAGAAAATGAAATCATGCATAATCCTATTATTCAGAAGTGACTTCTATTAGCAGTTTGTGGAAGTTCCTTTCAGTTATCAAGAATCTTTAAAAAAAAAAAAATTCCTGTCTACTTAGCCTATGTGGTACTGATGACAAAGAATAAGGCATCCCAGCCTAATATCTTGTTAACCAAGTTAAACCCACTGATGAAAGAAAGGGATTAAATTTTCTCTTTGTAAGTAGTAGAGTATATTTTCTTTTTCCAAGGCTGGTAGACAGTAAAAATAATTCTCTATTTTGAGTGCACATAAGTTAATTCAGTCAAGAGATGCTGCTGAGTTGATTAGCAGCTATCACATTATCAACAGGATAGACAAATGAGATTCACCAGGAACACAATCAGCTTATGTCAGTGCTGTGTGCAATAGAAACCCATCAATAAAACTGAAGCCTTGGATTTGGCATTCTAAGTTCTGTGTACATCTGTATTCAATCTTATAAAACCAAGAGATGAACCAAGCAAACACCTTTAGCAAGCAGCAGATGGAGCTGCTGTCTAAGTCACAAAGCCTTAACTATGAGGGTTTCATTTTTCAACACTAATTATGTTTGGAGACAAAGATGTGCACTTAAAGACACTGTCAAAACTATTTTAACTTATAACAGGCTCTTAGAAAGAGAAGCTACACCAGTTGTAGCTCTATCCAAAGAGCAGTCCTTGGGCTTTACTGCCTTTGAAATGACTTCAATGGCAATCAATAACTAGCAGCTTTGTCTGCTCAACACTGACACCTCCAAAATGGGAAACTCTAGCCACCAAAGTCATGCTTGAGAAATAAAAAATGTGTCTCCTGAGGCACTTAAGCAAGGATATATGACAGTCTACCCTGGTGTCTTCTATTTATTTGCCAAAACAGGTCAGCTATGGAGCATCAAATGGAACGTTGGATAAGGAAAAACTCATTGGCCTCCACATCCCTTATAATCTCAAAGCAAATCCTGCAGATGAAATGCTCAGTGACAAAGTGTAATGGCTGAAGTTGCCCCTAGGAGCTAGCCAGGATTCCATGATCTAAAATCTGATTTAATATTTGACAGTTTTCAAGGCCAAAACCCTTCAGGCTATAGATGAAGCTGTTCACGGGTAGCTTATTTCACGTCTAGTCATGACAGCTTTTAAAGAATCTATACTGTTTTTTACTCTCTCTACTGCTATACAGTCAATGACATAATTAGTTTGCTTATAGTCCAACTGTTTCAAGCAGATTTGATACAAGACAGCCAAATTCATACAGGATCTCAAAGTTGGAATAGACAGGCCCACAGAAAGAGTCAGAGCTCCTCAAGCTAGATGCAATTTCCAAGTCAGTGAAGAAGGTGAGAGCGTGCTGGTGGTATATTAAATACCATAAGCAGAGTATTTCCTAAAGGCATCCAAGGAGAATCTATTAATAAATGAGGATGGAGAATGGACTGCTCAGCTCCTTCCCCAATCCTGTGACTCCCAGAGCCCATTATCGCTCTTCATAAAACCTGTCATACTATCAAAGGGGAAGAATCAAGAATTCTCACTGTTTTACATGGGCTTTTAAGGATACTCTTCACTGAGAAACTATTGCTTATATGTCATCCAACACATTACTGTAGTCCAGCTCCAGGCTACTAAAGTAAAATTTACAAGCCAAGGTTCTCATTAGGCTTTTGTAATGGAACGAGTGGGTCACTTAAATAAAAAAGGAAAGGAAAATGTGACAAGTACCCCCACGTCACTGTTTCCAACCTTTCCTCCTTCCACAGTGAAAAATGCTGACGGATACCTCAACCAGCTGCCAAACCCTTCAGTACATGACTACAAGGGTGGGGAGAGGAAGTGTAAGCAAAGCTGCAGGAAAAGGCTTTGTAGGAGATAAAACACAGCTTGAATTGGGCACATACATGGAAATTCCATGAATAAAAGGAACCTTCTTAATTTGAGATTTGACCAAAGGGGGAAAAAAACACAGTTCTTTGCTAATGATAAGAATAGGCAAGATCTTAAGACTTAAGGCTCTTCTGTCTAAAGAAGAAACCAAGGTAAGACCTACTTCATTTAGAAACCTTAACTAAAAAGCTCTGCTGAAAGGAGGAAGACCACCCACTTCCAGTTGTTCTAACCACCAGTTTTTTTCTAACAGTTTACTGTTCCTGTCACATGGTGGTCATCTCAGGATAAGGATTGTGCAACAGCAGATGCGTCACTGTGAAGAGGCACTGCTAAGGCCCCGACACATTTTTTCAGTTCAAATTCTTTGATGAACCAGTTAAATAATAACAATTATTATTATTATTATAAATTAGGTAACAGCTAGTTATAAGATTATAATTTCCAAAATGTTCACTGAACCCACTTCAGACCCCTATGTAAGAAGGTAGGCATCACAGAGCAGGTGAAAATGTTATCTAATAACAGTCAAGGACTCCATAGTATTTTTCAGTTTTACTCTACTCACAAATGATTCCCTCTGCTTGGAACGTATATTCTCTAATGCCATTCCATTTGGCAACAGCCTGTTTACCCTTCAAGACCCAGTTCAAAATTTACCTGTGATGAAGCTTTACCTAACTCCCTAAATACCTTTATTGTAAGACCATGTTATATTATATAGGTCCCCAGAAGGCACGGCTGTGTCTTTTTCATCTCTAGATCTCTTGGATTGCTTGGAATACAGCAGGTACTAAATAAGTGCTTCCTGAATAAAAGCAATTTTAGCCAGCTAAAGCTGGGCACCATTTAAAGCTGTTTACCCACGAAAACTCTTAATTCTCATAAAACTCTATGATGTGTATAGCCCCACTTCACTGATAAAGAAACTGAGACTTGTCCAGGGTCACACAGCTAACATGGCAGAGACAAAATGGATGAATGCATGCACGTATAAATGGTGGAGTTCAGCTACCTATGGTATCTGGAGGCTGCTTTAAATGTAAGCATGGTGGTGCCTGAAAAACAGTTCACTCAACAACAGCAGCACTGCTTATCATAGTGGAATTCCATCTTGAGCAAAGCAGTGTTAGAAGTAGGCACACCCCCACCATCCCCAGCTCACTCCTGAGATTGCAGGGTCCACGTACTCACTGCAGAGCAAGTTAGGAGTAAAACTAAGAGCCAAATAGCTACCTGGGCTGCCCCAAAGGTGGTGCTTTTTTTTTTCCTTTTTGTACTTCAGAGTATTGGAGTGAATATTCTGAGGCAAATTAAGTATGCTCTTTCATCTAGACCAGCCTGAGTCAGGAACCATCCTTATTTGGAAGGGCCTATGAAGTGGCTGATTGAGAGCAATTGGTGAGATGCTGTTAGAAGCGCCTTACTGTATTCTTCTCCACTGTTGTCAACTGTCAAATGAAGAAAGCGAGACTGTAGACTAATTGAGATGTGAAAAGATAGGTGATCTCTGGTTTGAAAGAAGGGAATAAGAAAGAGGGAAAATGAGGAAGTGAAAGAGTCAAAGGTAAGAGAAAGAAGAAAAGGAGGGCAGAAAGAGGTTGGGAAGGAAAGAGACCCAAGAAATAGCCGATTATTTTGAGAGAAATCCCACTTGAATGCTTACAGCAACATAATCAGGGGAAGCGATAATGTCCTTTGTTATCATGCTTCACCATTTCTGGAGGCTTTATTCTTTATTGTCTTGCATGACTTAAAAATTTGGTAGGAGGCATTATTTTTCCAGTCAAACTAAAATTTACCTTCCCAGTTACAGAACAGAGTAACAGTACATTCCATAAGACATTTATAACTTGAAATTCTAAAGAGAAAACGTACCTCTAAATTAATGAATGTCTGAGTTATACAATACTTTAAAGAAATATAAATTTATTGCTTTCAAAGAGTTATCATAGAGATAAATTAGCTTAACAGTCTTTACTGTTAGAAGTATTTGGAGGATTATTCTAATAAATATATAAGAAACTAGTCAATCCTAAGGAAAATCAACCCTGAATACGCATTGGAAGGACTGATGCTGAAGCTGAAGCTCCACCTGATGCAAACAGCCGACTCACTGGAAAAGACTCTGATGCTGGGAAAGATTGAAGGCAGAAGGAAAAGAGGGTGGCAGAGGATGAGATGGTTAGATGGCATCACTGATTAAATGGATATGAACTTGGGCAAACTCCAGGAGATGGTGAGGGACAGGGAGGCCTGGTGTGCTGCAGTCCATGGGGTCGCAGAGTCAGACACAACTTAGCGACTGAAAAACCACATAAATAAATAATGGCTTAAACAAAACTAATACAATTTTGTAAAGTTTAAAAATAAAATAAAATTAAAAAAAAATACATTAAGAGTATCAACCTGGGATCCAGGATGTATTTTCAAGGGTGTATGAGCTCGACATTCAGAAAATGAAGATCATGGCATCTGGTCCCATCACTTCATGGGAAATAGATGGGGAAACAGTCTCAGACTTTATTTTTTTGGGCTCCAAAATCACTGCAGATGGTGACTGCAGCCATGAAATTAAAAGATGCTTGCTCCTTGGAAGAAAAGTTATGACCAACCTAGATAGCACATTGAAAAGCAGAGACATTACTTTGCCAACAAAGGTCTGTCTAGTCAAGGCTATGGTTTTTCCAGTGGTCATGTATGGATACAAGAGTTGGACTGTGAAGAAAGCTGAGCACCGAAGAATTGATGCTTTTGAACTGTGGTGTTGGAGAAGACTCTTCAGAGTCCCTTGGACTGCAAGGACATCCAACCAGTCCATTCTAAAGGAGATCAGCCCTGAGTGTTCTTTGGAAGGAATGATGCTAAAGCTGAAACTCCAGTACTTTGGCCATCTCATGCGAAGAGTTGACTCATTGGAAAAGACTCTGATGCTGGGAGGGATTGGGGGCAGGAGGAAAAGGGGACGACAGAGGATGAGATGGCTGGATGGCATCACCAACTCGATGGACATGAGTTTGAATGAACTCCAGGAGATGATGATGGACAGGGAGGCCTGGCGTGCTGCGATTCATGGGCTCGCAAAGAGTCGGATATGACTGAGGGACTGAACTGAACTGAACTGATGAGAACTCCAAAACAGCCCCTCTATTGAACTGAAACCAAAGTTTACAATCTAAAGTAAACATAGAATGGAACACTACAATGGCCACTTATTAACTAAGCACAGCATCATGATTTGTAACAGTATTACAAATATACATATATATTTGTTTTTCTAACCTGAGCTTGTATCAAGCACACTACTTTGATTGTTAGGAATAATGAGAAAAGAAGAGGTTTACTTAATATGTAAATGACACAGTTCCACTAAGTAAAGACCAAAATGACATCATGGTGCAGTCACTGCACATTGTACCAGTCCTGAATTTTCAATATTCTGGAAAGAAGTGTGGCAGAAGAAGAGAGCCAATGGTAATGAAAGGTGCCAAAAAAAAATCAGTGGGGTTGCAGGCAGCTCTGTATTCACATGTGAGCAGCAATTGTTTCACCACAATATCTATTGTACAAAAATAGTATTGTTAATTTGAATTTCATTAGTTTTACAGGCTTTTTTCTCAGGGTACTTCACTTTTAAATTTGTTTTAGTTTATAGCTACATAAGAGATATAAGCATAAAGAATTTATACCTAATTTTATATTTGTTCATATTTAAGTAAAATTATAATAATAATGTACATCAATACTAAAAGACTGTAGCTTTAAAATCAATTAAAAGGAGCCTATAAGTTACTGAAGTTTGAAAAGCAGTGCTTAAAAACAATATTCTCTATGTCAGGTAATCATTCCTTTTCTGATCTCATTTACATTATTAATTTGCTATGTATCTGTTAAAGGAGTATAATAATCACCTACCCCATAGAATTGTTGTTAAAATGAATTAAGTTAACATATACAGGGATTGTACTGAATCTACAGATGGCTTTGGGTAGTAAGGACATTTTAACAATATTAATTTTTCTAATCCACAAACAGAATATTTTTCCATTTGTGTTGTCTTCAATTTCTTTCAACAAAATATTGTTTTCATTGTACAAATCTTTCACTTTCACTTGGTTAAAATTACTCCTAAGTATTTTATTGTCTTTGATACCATCATAAATGGGATTGTTTTATTTTTCAGATATTTCATTGTTAGTGTGTAGAAACACAACTGATTTCAAAATAACAATTTAATCTCTTACCTTCTGATTCAATGTAGTCCCTGTTAAAATTCTAATGACATTTTCTTTTCACAGAAATAAAAAAAAATGATCCCTAAAATTTGTATGGAAATACAAAAGACCCTGAATAGCCACAGCAATCCTGAGAAAGAAAAAGGCGGGGGCATCACGTGCTTTGATTTCAAAGTATACTGCAAAGCTATAGTAACTAAAGGAGAAGGCAATGGCACCCCACTCCAGTACTCTTGCCTGGAAAATCCCATGGATGGAGGAGCCTGGGGGGCTGCAATCCATGGGGTAGCTAAGAGTCGGACACGACTGAGCGACTTCACTTTCACTTTTCACTTTCATGCATTGGAGAAGGAAATGGCATCCCACTCCAGTGTTCTTGCCTGGAGAATCCCAGGGACAGAGGAGCCTGGTGGGCTGCCGTCTATGGGGTCGCACAGAGTTGGACACGACTGAAGTGACTTAGCATAGCATAGTAACTAAAACAGTAAAAACAGACATATAGACAAATGGAACAGAGAGCCCTGAAATAAGCCCAGGAATATATGGGCAATTAGTTTATAACAAAGGAGCCAAGAATAACACAATGGAGAAAGGACAGTCTCGTCAATAGATAGTGCTGGGAAAACTGGACAGCCACATGCCAAAGAATGAAACTGGACTCCCATCTTAGACAACACACAAAAATCAATTCAAAATGGATTGAAGACTTAAACATAAGACCTGAAACTGTTAAACTTCTAGAAGAAAACACAGGGAAAAAACTCTTTGACACTGGTCTTGGGAACAGTTTTTTGGATATGATATCAAAGGTACAAGACACAAAAGCAAAAATTGACAAGTGGAACTACATCACACTGACAAACTTCTGTACAGCAAAAGAAATCAATAAAATGAGAAAAGAAGTTACGGAACGGGAGAAAACACATGCAAACAATATACTGGGTAAGGGGTTAATGCATGGGTGTGTGCTAGGTCGCTTCAGTCATGTCCAACTCTTTGTGACCCTGTGGACTGTAGCCTGTTAGGCTTCTCTGTCCAAGGGATTCTCCAGGCAAGAATACCAGTGTCGGTTGCCATGCCCTCCTCCAGAGGATCTTTCTGACCCAGGGGTCAAACCCACATCTCCTGGGTCTCCTGCATTGGTTCTTTACCCATTTTACCCAATTTACCAGGTGGGTTTTTTACCACTAGCGCCATCTGGGAAGCCCAAGGAGTTAATATCTAAATATATAAAGAACTCATACACTCAATAACAGAAAGATAAAAAAAAATATGATATAAAAATAGGCAGAAGAACTGAACAGACGTTTTTCCAAGAAGACGTCCAAATGACCAACCAGTATATGAAAAGATGCTCAACATCACTAGTCATCAGGAAATGAAAATCAAAACCACAGTGAGATATCATCTCACGTCTGTTATGTCTATCATTAAGAAGACAAGAGATAAAAGTATTGAGGAAGATGTGGAAAAAAGGGAATTCCTGTGCACCACTGATGGGAATGTAAGTTGGTTAGGCTGCTATGCAAAATAGTATGGAGGTTCCTCAAAATTAAAAAAAAATAGGACTGCAAATATGATCCAGCAATTCCACTTCTTGGGTATACATCCAAAGGCAATGAAAACAATTTACTGAAAAGATACCGGTACTCTCACATTTACTGCAGCATTATTTACAATAGACAAGAAATGGAAACAACTTACAAGACCAT
Organism: Bubalus kerabau; assembly: GCF_029407905.1. NCBI lineage: Eukaryota > Metazoa > Chordata > Mammalia > Artiodactyla > Bovidae > Bubalus > Bubalus kerabau. The sequence continues at coordinate 32,925,054 of NC_073642.1, forward strand.
CAGTGGATGAATAGCCAAAGAAGATGTTGTATATACAACATATTACTCAGCCATGAGAAGGAAGGAATCCTGCCATTTGTGACAACATGGATAGACTTTGAGGTGTTATGCTAAGTGGGATAAGTCAGACAGAAAAGACAAGTACTCTATCACTTACATGTACAATCTAAAAAAACCCCAAAAAACCCAATCTCATAGAAACAGAGTAAAATGGTGGTTGCTGCTGCTGTTTAGTCACTAAGTCGTGTCTGACTCTTTTGAGACCCATGGACTATAGCTTGCCAGGCTCTTCTGTCCATAGGATTTCCCAGGTGAGAATACTGCAGTGGGTTGCCATTTCCTTCTCCAGGGGATCTTCCTGACCCAGGGATTGAACCTACATCTCCTGCGTGGCAGGCGGATTTTTTTTTTTTTTTTTTTAACCACTGAGCTAGCTGGGAAACCCAAATGGTGGTTATCAGGGACTGAAGGATAGGAGAATTGGGAGATGTAGTTCTACTTAGAAGATGAGTAAGTTTTGGGGGTCTAATTCAGAGCATACTGATTATAGTCAACAATACTGTATTACATACTTCAAAGTTGCTAAGAGACCAGGTCTTAAATGTTCTACCACAAAAAAGAAATGATAATTATATGATGTGATAGTGAGGTGAGCTAATTCTATGGTATGCTATGGTGGTAATCATATTGTAATATATAAATGTATCAAATCAACACACTGCATACCTTAAATTTACACGATGTTAAATGTCAACTGTGTCTCAAAAAAGATAAAATATGTAAAGTGCTTAACAGAGACTGATAAATGATAAGCACTTAATAAATATTAGTTCTTTCTTCCTTTATTTATTAAGTATCTTCCTTTATTAAATCTCTATGTCCAACGGAGGATAGGAAGGGAAATGACCTCCTCCATACCTTCTACACATATTTGGACTGCATCTTGACATTCCAGGTAGAAACACTGTTAACTAAACTGGGAGGCTTCAATTATGGATGCTTTAGTTGAAAGTTTTGGCTATTTTGTAAACCTACCATGTATTATTTCTACAAGGAAAATGCCCTCCAAGTTCTGAATCAACTGATTTGCAAAGAAACTTTAGCATCCTATTTTGGACCTGTGTTTTGCATTATTTTCAAGAGATGCTCTCAGATTTTATCAGGAAGGAGTTGCCGAGCAATAGAGTAATACAATATTACTATGCTTTAAGAATTCAGGTGGATATGGAAAGGATATACTGATAAGAGGCAAGGTTGGAGGAAATGTGGTTGCTTCAACTTTCGTAATACCATACCAGGTAGGGCCCCAAACTAACGCGGGCAGTTGGAATTAATGGGCAAGGGCTAATATGAGAGGCCAAATAAACAGTACATATCAGCCAGCAGGACATTAGGAGAGAGGGACAGTGACTTAAGATGACTCTGGGGTCTCCCTAGATGAAGACCCAGGCTGACTTTCCCAGAGGCACACTGAGAAGTATAGACAGTGAAGTTAGCAACAATTGTACAACTTCAACTGTGGAAAATGAGAAAACTGATGTTTGAATGAAAATAACAGCCTAAAGCCAACTAGTCCATATCTAAAATTTTTTCCATTAAAAATACTTTAATTGCTGTTTTCTTATATAAACCTTACTCTAAATGTTGAGTGCAAACGGTTTAGTGAGAGTAATACAAAAGATTCAGGATGCTGACATAGATGTGGGAAGGAAAGAGAAAGGCAAAGTGACAATTTTCTGGTTACCTTTATTTTACCATAGATAAAAGGCAGAAAAATAAAACTTGGGCTAAGGAAGTAAAGTGATGAGACAGACCAGAGATGGATCATGAAGGATGTCAACTGTGGTCAGAAGATTCACATTGTCCAGGTGGGCATGAACATATGCCAACAGGTTTCCTTCAGGGCTGGTCTCAAGAAAACAACAGAAGCTTAGACTCTAGGGTGTTTGTTAGATGTTAATATATATATTAAGAGGATCACAATCAGAAAGAAGAAAAGCTAAACTGCTCTCAAAAGTATTCTAGGTCTTTAATCTCCTTATCAGTGAACATACATGCGTGTGGTGTGTAACACTGTACCACTACAGACAGCCAATGCTTCTCTGGATGTAAAGTGACAGGTAGGATGCCAGCCATTCCTTAACAGGTATTGGGCTCCTGGTCCTTGTGGTTGCCAGAGTATTGGGTAGCATTTCCATTCCTATCATAACAATCTACCAATCAACTGAACTTTCAGAGGTGCAAGTGAACAAAGCTAAAGGCCATTACTAATTAGATATAAATTTATACAAGTTGTCAAACTCCCTAGGCCTCCTGGCCTTGATCCTTTTTTCTTTTAAATGAGAAATAACTTAATTCCTTATATTATGAAAGCAATCAGAAAATACAGATACGCAAACAAACAAAACCCCAGACCAAAAAGCTTACTATATACCCTTCCAAGTCTTTTTCCTGTATACAGATCACTTGTACATACATTGATACACAGACACATACAACACAATGAACATGATGTTTGATAACATGAATATCTTTTAAATTGTTTCTAAAATTTTCTACCAATTCAAAATTATATAAATGCAAGTTTTAGTTAAAGTGCCAATTTAAATCATTAATTTTTTTTTTTGCCATGCCACACAGCTTGTGGGATCTTAGTTCCCTGACCAGGAATTGAACCCCTGGGCCCACAGCAGTGACAGCACTTAAGTCCTAACCACTGGACCACCAGTAAATTCCCCATTCAAACAAAGTTAACAATGAAAGAAATGACTTGTAGTCAGAGTCCTTGAAAGTGAAAGTCGCTCAGTTGTGTCCAACTCTTTGCAACCCCATGGACTATATACAGTCCATGGAATTCTCTAGGCTAGAATACTGGAGTGAATAGCCTTTCTCTTCTCCAGGGGATCTTCCCAACCCAGGGATGGAACCCAGGTCTCATGCATTGCAGGTGGATTCTTTATCAGTCCTTCAACAACCTCAAACAATTAAAAATATTTCTCATGTATAATAAAAAACAACTCTTTTCTATGGACATAGTTAATCTGGCAAGATTACCGATTCAGGGCAAAGCTGAAAACCAGACAAAATGTAGGAAAGAGCCTTCAGGTCTCACTTCTAGACTCTTCTGTTTGCACACAAATTTAACTTGATCAACTCAAGCCAGTATTTTTGTACAGAAATAATAATGAATGCTCTACTTATGAGTGGTGAAGTATAACTATCTCTCTCACATTGCCCTTGATTTGTACATTCCCTATCCACTTTACTGTGAATTTGCTGAGATAACAATGTTAATTCATTTGAATGGAGATATGCGTACCCCACTGCACTTTCAAAAAGATGCCCCTTCCATTATCACTCTTTACAAAAGACTTTCTTTCTAATCATCTCTTCTGTAACCTTGTCTATTCCCAAACATATAAGAGTGCAGTATCTTCCCACAATCTCCACTTCTTATTCTTGTGCTCTAAAGTTTCAGACTTCAGCTTCCAACTATCTGTTAGACCACTCTAAACAAAATTAGTTGTCTTTCCTCCAAAATATGCTCCATCTTTTTCTGAGCACTATAACAATTAATGGTATCACAACTTCCGTAGGCATTTACGCTAGGTCAACTTGACCCCTCTCCTCGTCCTTCTCATATGGTATACAATCAATGCCAGGTTAAGCGCTGGATTTTATTCCTCTTTGAAATACTGAGATGGTATTCTGTTGTCTCCTAATTCCTCTAAAAAACAAATCTTTACCACTTTACCGATTTCTTCATAAAATCATGACTGGTTCTCAGATGTCTATACAATCTATCTGAACTCTTTAGAGTATAATGCTCTTCTGTGATCAGATACTGACTTACCTTTTAAAAAAATCATCTTTTATATGTCTACCATATAACAACTGTTCAAAAATTCTACAAAACTTTTGATGCTTCAGTCAAATGCCAACTCCCCTGTGAAGTTGTGGATCATCCTCTTAAAGAATTAACTGTTTCCTCCTCAAATTTCCCATTCTATGGTATTTATGACTGTTTGAATACAACTTTCTCTCTCTCTCACTCACTACACTTAGCTCCTTGAAGACAGGAGACATTTCTTACATAGTTTTGGTACTTTATATTTCTTGAACAGATGAATAAATGATGCTTTATTATCTGGTTTCAGAGATCAAGATAACTTATAAGGGGACAGAAGAATTCAGACAGAAGTGGCAAGTGACAAGTGATTACTGACAGCAAAATAATAAACCCCCCCTTCCAAATTTAAGAACTCAAACAGCATTTCAGTGTGGGGCAAACAAGCCCCTATATCCCTTAACAGCATCACCATATTTTCCAGAATAGCACTGTGATTGACACTGATATTAATTATAGCAAGATATCAAGAAAATGTTAAACTATGTTTGGTATCCTGTATTTAAAAAGGGAGGAAAACAGCAGAAGTTTAAAATATATTTTAGAAAGATTTTTATATAAATGGTTTTATTATTTACAAGTTTATTTATTCAATTATAAAATAAATACCTATTATAGCAAACTTGGAGAATAAACAAAGATAGAAGAAAGGAAAAGCACCCCAAATCTTAGTTTTGTCATCATTGTTCAGTTGCTCAGTCATGTCTGATTCTTAGCGACCCCATGGACTGCAGCCTGTCAGGCTTCTCTGTCCTTCACCATCTCCTGGAGCTTGCTCAAACTCATGTGCACTGAGTTGGTGATGCCATCCAACCATCTCATCCTCTGTCTTCCCCTTCTTCTCCTGCCCTCAATCTTTCCCAGAATCGGGGTCTTTTCCAATGAGTTAGTTCTTCACATCAGGTGGGGCATAGTATTGGAGCTTCAGATTCAGCATTAGTCCTTCCAGTGAATATTCAGGGTTGATTTCCTTTAGGATTGACTGGTTTGATCTCCTTGCAGTACAAATGTAGGTCACATAAGCACCAAATGATGACTGTAACTAAAAGCCCTTTAATGTTTAAAGAGCTCAAACTCACAGTTATCCAGAAAAATTTGGCCAACTAGAACTCATTATAGTCCTAGGACATACAGAGCTTCAGTTTAGTTCAGTCAGTTCAGTCGCTCAGTCGTGTCCGACTCTTTGCGATCCCATGAATTGCAGCACACCAGGCCTCCCTGTCCATCACCAACTCCCGGAGTTCACTCAAACTCATATCCATCGAGTCAGTGATGCCATCTGGCCATCTCATCCTCTGTCGTCCCCTTCTCCTCCTCCCCTCAACCCCTCCCAACATCAGAGTCTTTTCCAATGAGTCAACTCTTAGCATGAGGTGGCCAAAGTACTGGAGTTTCAGCTTTAGCATCATTCCTTCCAAAGAACACCCAGGACTGATCTCCTTTAGAATGGACTGGTTGGCTCTCCTTGCAGTCCAAGGGACTCTCAAGAGTCTTCTTCAACACCACAGTTCAAAAGCACCAATTCTTCAGTGCTCAGCTTTCTTCACAGTCCAACTCTCAATCCATACATGACTACTGGAAAAACCATAGCCTTGAGTAGACGGACCTTTGTTGGCAAAGTAATGTCTCTGCTTTTGCATATGCTATCTAGGTTGGTCATAACTTTCCTTCCAAGGAGTAAGCATCTTTTAATTTCATGGCTGCAATCACCATCTGCAGTGATTTTGGAGCCCAGAAAAATAAAGTCTGACACTGTTTCCACTGTTTCCCCATCTTTTTCCCATGAAGTGATGGGACCAGATGCCATGATCTTACTTTTCTGAATGTTGAGCTTTAAGCCAACTTTTTCACTCTCCTCTATCATCAAGAGGCTTTTGAGTTCCTCTTCACTTTCTGCCATAAGGGTGGTGTCATCTGCATATCTGAGGTTATTGATATTTCTCCTGGCAATCTTGATTCCAGCTTGTGCTTCTTCCAGCCCAGCATTTCTCATGATATACTCTGCATAGACAGCTTAGGTTTTATTGAATCACTACATAGTTATTCATCCAAAGCTTTTGTTTTAATGCATAACTGAAGAATAATGGGATGGGGAAAGGATGAGGAAATGCGGAACAGCAGCATTAAAAAAGGGGGATAAAATGGAGCATGAGAGAGAGAGAGAGAAAGGGAACCCCAAATAAAGAAAAGGTGGGAGGGGGCTTCCTGGTGGCTCAGTGGTGAAGAATCCACCTGCGAATGCAGGAGACGCAGGTTCCATCTCTGAGCAACTAAGTGCCTTGGAGCAACTAAGCCCATGTGCCACAACTATTCAGCCTGTGCTCTAGAGCCTGGGAGCCACAATTACTGACTGAGCCAATGTGCCACAACTACTGAAGCCCACACTCTAGAGCCTGTGCTTCACAACAAGAGAAGCCACCACAGTGAGAAGCCTGCACACTGCAACTAGAGATGGCTCCAGCTCTCAGCAACTAGAGAAAAGCCCGTGCAGCAGTGAGGACCAAGTGCAGCCAAAAATAAGCAAACAAAAAAAGAAAGGTGGGAGGACAATCAAGAAAACTGCATGCCTGGAAGACCAAAAAACAGAGAGAAACCAATAGATGAGCAGACACATTCAGAAAAAGAACAGATAGCTCTTCTTGAAGTTCCCCTCTCTTGACTTCCTTTGTTCTAATTGACTTCAGGCTGATGTGTACTCCCTTAGATGCATGCTGAATTCCAATGAAGTCTTCAAACACATATACTTTATACTAACACAATCCAGTTAAAAGGATTTTAATTGGTGTGCAGCATTCCCTGCAATTTCAACATTTTAAAAATGAATAGCCTCACTAAGTACCAGATGGTGACATGTACTAATTCATCAGGCCTATTCGATGAATGAGCATATTAAAATGAATGCACCTATTAGACATGTGTTGCTGATGCTCCATCCGGAGGATGCTTCCCCTTAAATGAGTACACACGGAAGGTGCAGATTTACTGTGCAATACTCACAAGCGTCTCTGCAATTATTTGCAGCAGCAATACCATCATTCTTGCAGTTCCCTCTAGATCACTCGATATTTCATTCTAAGCAGCCTATGAGCCCTGCTATTCCTCTATAAACTATTTGACCTCTGTAGGCAAGAGTCAGCTAAATATTGGATCTACCATTTTTCTACTAAAGAGATAATTTTATAAGCTTAATCAGTGTCATTTGTTAAGTGGGCAAACAGGTGAGAGATAGATCAAATGAAGCTCCTGAGCCAACTACCTTTTCCCCCAATTTGTCTGTGTGGTAGTGAAAAATGTAGCATTGCTAGGTCAAGGAATAAAACAGTGCAAACAAAAATCCTACATGACATTTCCATGCTCTGGTTTTCGGTAAATATTGTTAGCATTGGAGAGAAAGATATAATCTATTGGGAGGTCTCAAAGTATGATTTTGTAAAATTTTTGTTAGAGAAACAACTCCTAAAAGCTATTTCTTTTCTTAATTCTTCTTACTCATCACTCTTTCCTTTTATATTATCTTGAAGTGAAGTGAAGTCACTCAGTCGTGTCCGAATCTTTTCGACCCCGTGGACTATAGCCTACCAGGCTCCTCCGTCCATGAGATTCTCCAGGCAAGAATACTGGAGTGGGTTGCCATTTCCTTCTCCAGGGGATCTTTCCGATCCAGGGATCGAACCCGGGTGTCCCGCATTGCAGGCAGACGCTTTAACCTCTGAGCCACCAGGGAAGCCCATATATATTATCTTGGATCACCATAATTCCAAATATATTCTAATGGTAGCAAATACCCAAAATCTTTCTGGATTTAGAGACAGAGACTAGTTTCTGATTTGCTGATGGCACTAAAACCTGAGACGCTTGTCAGGTAAGGAAGCAGCAAAGCATAGAAGAAACCTAGACTCTGAAGAAACAGGGGCACTGTGGCACACGTATGTCATGTGGCTCACAGCAAGCACTGACAATTGTAGTTCCCTCCCCAAATAATAACAAAGAGCAGGGAGAATTTGGGTTTGCTCTTTAAAAAATCAACATGAAGGGAAACCTAAATGAAGAGAAGTCTAAATATGAATGTATTTGGGGAATTTTGTGATTATGGTAGACACTGTGATCTTAGGACATACCTTTAAAATTAAACACAATATACTTTACTTTATAGATAAGCCTAGAAGACAGAATTTTGGGAAATCTATATTTGCTTATGGTGTAGGGCAAGGTAATTGCTTAAAATCAGAATATTACCCCAAAGAATTCATGGGGAGGGTAAACCAAAAATAGAAACAACAAAATTTATAAGTAATAGACTACAAAAGCCTTCCTAATGGCAAAGACCATTTAAATTTTATTCCTTTCCCTGGGCTCTTGCCTAAAAGTGAGAAGTAGAAATAATTAATTATTCAAGCAGAATTTAATTAATTTAGACATAATTAAGAGTCCAAAATAACATGAACATTTTTATCAAGAGGTTTCTGTGCAATGATTCAGTAATTAAAATCTTTTCTATTATTTTACTTAATAATTTTGGTAATTTCTGTTAGTTTTCAAATTTTGGTTCTACTTTTCTCCCCTTAAATAGGAGAACATTTTGGTAGAGTGTTCAGCAGATAAATAAGTTCTTAAGAGAACTTAAGAGTCTTGTGTTCTGAGACAAGACAAACTGAAGAAGACAAGATATTAAAACCAATCACAGGTATACACATGTATACCTGTGGTGGATTCATTTTGATATTTGGCAAAACTAATACAATTATGTAAAGTTTAAAAAAAAAAAAAAACCAATCACAATTCCTAGTCCAAATACTTAGGAAATACATTAGAAAAATCAGAATTCTGCCTAAATGGAGAGAAAGCAATGATTTATACCAACCTAGGTAGAAACTCGGAGAAGGCAATGGCAACCCACTCCAGTACTCTTGCCTGGGAAATCCCATGGACAGAGGAGCCTGGTAGACTACAGTCCATGGGGTTGCGAAGAGTCAGACACGACTGTGCGACTTCACTTTCACTTTTCACTTTCATGAACTGGAGAAGGAAATGGCAACCCACTCCAGTATTCTTGCCTGGAGAATCCCAGGGATGGGAGCCTGGTGTGCTGCCGTCTATGGGGTCACACAGAGTCAGACACGACTGACGTGACTTAGCAGCAGCAGGTAGAAACTAAGATGACTTTGGACAACTCCAAAAGTCTATTGTTAAATTATGAAGAGCACAATTACCCCATAAATCAAATCCAAGCAAAAAGGCAGAAAACACAATGCTTTTTGAATAGCTTAGGGTGAAACCCTAAGCACCCGCTTTCATTTTACCTACCTCTAACTAGAAGACTTGGAGAAGGCGATGGCACCCCACTCCAGTACTCTTGCCTGGAAAATCCCATGGATGGAGGAGCCTGGTGGGCTGCAGTCCATGGGGTCGCTAAGAGTCGGGCACAACTGAGCAACTTCAGTTTCACTTTTCACTTTCATGCATTGGAGAAAGAAATGGCAACCCACTCCAGTATTCTTGCCTGGAGAATCCCAGGGATGGCGGAGCCTGGTGGGCTTCCATCTATGGGGTCGCACAGAGTTGGACACGACTGAAGCGACTTAGCAGCAGCAGCAGCAACTAGAAGACTGCATTAATATTTTTTATTTTCTTTTTTTCCTGATTTTATTTATTTTTTAATTGAAAGATAATTGCTTTACAGAATTTTGTTGTTTACTGTATACCTATGACTTCATTAATATTAAAGCTTAACTTGATTTGGAACAAAACCAGGTCTAAAGTAAATACCGAGTGTGACAAAATAAGTCAGATACATAAAGGCAGCTGGTGTGGTTTCAGTGGTGGTGGTGGTTTAGTAGCTGAATTCTGTCTGACTCTCACAACTCCATAGACTGTAGCCCCCTGGCTCCACTGTCCATGGGATTTTCCAAGAATACTTGAGTGGGTTGTCATTTTCTTCTCCAGGGGATCTTCACGGACCAGGGACTGAATATCCCGCACTAAAGGCTGTCTTCTACGTTGCAGGCAGATTCTTTACTGACTGAGCCACCAGGGACTAAGTCTGACATCTAATACTAGGTTGAGGATTCTACTTCTGCTTCTATCTTTAAGATAAAACTCTGAAGTATCACTTATGCCTCTGGCTACATGGCAATCAGAGATCAAATTGCCAATATTCATTGGATCACAGAAAAAGCAAGAGAATTACAGAAAAACATCTACTTCTGGTTCGCTGCCTACACTAAAGCCTTTGACTGTGTGGATCACAATGAACTGTGGAAAATTCTTAAAGAGGTGGGAACACCAGACCACCTTACTGGCCTCCTGAGAAATCTGTATGCAGGTCAAGAAGCAACAGTTAGAACCAGACATGGAATAACAGGCTGGTTCCAAGTTGGTAAACAAGTACATCAAGGCTGTATATTGTCAGCCTGCTTATTTAACTTATATGCAGAATACATCATGAGAAATGCTAGGCTGGATGAATCACAAGCTGGAATCAAGATGGGTGGAAGAAATAGTAACAGCCTCAGATATGCAGATGATTCCACTCTAATGGTAGAAAGTGAAGAGGAACAAAAGAGCCTTTTGATGAAGGTGAAAGAGGAAAGTGAAAAAGCTGGCTTAAAACTCAACATTCAAAAAACTAAGATCATGGCATCTGGTCCCATCACTTCACGGCAAATAGATGGGGAAAAAGTGCAAACAGTGACATATTTTATTTTCTTGGGCTCCAAAATTACTGTGGACAGTGACTGCAGCTATGAAATTAAAAGATGCTTGCTCCTTGGAAGAAAAGTTATGGCAAAGCTAGATAGCACATTAAAAAGCAGAGATATCACTTTGCCAACAAAGATCTACATGGTTTTTCCAGTAGTCATGTACAGATGTGAGAGTTAGACCACAAAGAATTGATAATTTTGAACTGTGGTGCTAGAGAAGACTCTTGAGAATCCTTTGGACTGCAAGGAGATCAAACCAGTCAATCCTAAAGGAAATCAACCCTGAATTTTCATTGGAAGGACTGATGCTGAAGCTGAAGCTTCAATACTTTGGCCACTTAATGCAAAGAGCCGACTCAATTCTTTACCACCTGATGCTGATGAAGACTGAAGGTAGGAGGAGAAGCGAGCAACAGAGGATGAGATGGTTGATGGTATTACAGACTCAATCAATGCACATGAGTTTGGGCAAGCTCTGGGAGATGGTGAAGGACGGGAAAGCCTGGCATGCTGCAGTCTGTGGAGTCACAAAGAGTTAGACATGACTTAGTGACTGAACAACAAACAATATGGCAAGCTACCTCCAAGGTGCCTGGAATTCCTTGGAGAAGTTCTATCAATATATCAGTGTAAAAACAGCCTGAATTAGCTTTTCCCAAGGATAAACCCCAAAATAATGAAAAGACAATATTCAGAATGTTAGTTTATCTGTTGTCTTTTAATTGGCTGAGCAGTAGATCTGAAATGAGCAGACTCTCAAAACAAATGAAGAAACAAAAACCTTCTACATCCTGAATGTACTTTTTGAATCATGAGGGGACTTTCAAATTGTAAAATGTGAAGCTACTATGTCATATTCACAGTTAGATAAAGCTTTTTTTTTTTTAGTAGGGCTTCTTAAACTTTACGTGCTTTCCAAGAACTGGTGTGTCTTATAAAATTCAGATTCTGATTTAGTAGGTTTGGAGACACAGACCATTCTTTGAATAGCAGGTTTTAGAGTAATACAAAATATAGGGATGATAAAAATCTGGGAAAAATAGTACATAAGAAAATAATGTACACTGCTCCTTGGATATGTAGCTAAGGTAGAATGTTATGATGAAGTTTTATTCCAGACCTACATAACATAGTCTATGGAATTAAAATCAAGAGCACAACTCAGAAAAGCAACACAAGTTTGAAGAAGAAAATCAGGGGATTGACACTACCCATCTTTAACACTAACTATAAAGGCATCAAAGAATTGATGCCTTTGAGCTGTGGTGCTGGAGAAGACTCCTGAGAGTCCCTTGGACAGCAAGGAGGTCAAACCAGTCAATCCTAAAGGAAATCAGTCCTGAATACTCAATGGAAGGACTGATGCTGAAGCTGAAACTCCAGTAATTTATCATCTGATGTGAACAGCTGACTCACTGGAAAAGTTTCTGATGCTGGGAAAGATTGAGGGCAGAAGAAGAGGGCATCAGAGGATGAGATGGCTGGATGGCATCACTGATGCAATGGACATGAACTTGGGCAGACTTCGGGAGATGGTGAGGGACAGGGAGGACTGGTGTGCTGCAGTTCACAGGGTAGCAAAGAGTCAGACACAACCGGGCAACTGAACAACAACAACAACAACAACAACATAAAGCTACAATAACCAAGATAGTGTGTTACTGGTGAAAGAACAAATGAATTCGTGGAACACAAGAGAGAGTCCAGAAATAGATCCATAAAAATACAGTAAAGCAGTCTTTGACCAAGAAGCAAATGCAATTCAATGGAGAAAATACAGTCATTTCCACAAATGATACTGAAACAACCAGAAATCCATCTGAAAGAAAAAGAAGGAAGGAAGAAAGAAAGGGAGGGAGGGAGGGGATCTGGACAAAGATAACACAGGAAAAATCTAGATGACCTTGGGTTTAGTAATGAATTTTTAAGATACTACACCATAGGCACAATCCATGAAAGGAAAAATTGATAAATTGGAATTGATTATATTAAAAATATTTGTTCAGTGAAAAACAATGTCAAGAGAATGAAAAGATAAGCCACATAACGGAAGAAAACATTTGCAAGAGATAGATCTGAAAAAAAACTGCTGTCCAAAGAACTCTTGAAATACAACAGTAAGAAAACAAACAACTCTACTAAAAAATGGGCAAAAGATCTGAAGAGACACATAAGTTACCAAAGAAGATATACAGATAACAAATAAGTATGTGAAAAGTTGCTCAGAATCATGTGTTGAGCAATCGTCCTTCTTGATGTTTACCCCAAAGAGTTGAAAATTTACATCCAACAAAACGTGCACACAAATGTTTATCGTGGCTTTATTCATAATTGTTAACATTTGAAAGCAGTCAAGATATTTTTCAAAAGGTGAATGGATAAACTGTGGTACATTGATAAAATGGAATATTATTCCATGATAAAAATGAGCTGGCAAGCCATGAAGATAATGTAAGAATCTTAAATGCACATTATTAAGTAAAAAAAGTCAATCTAAAAATATTTCATACTGGTATATGATTCCAACCAGTATATGATATTCTGGAAAAGGCAAAACTATGGAGACAGTAAAAAGATTAGTGGTTGCCAAGGGTTTTGGGGGAGAGAAGTATGAACAGGTGGAGCACAGGGGAATTTCAGGGCAGTGAAACTGTTCTGTTTAATGGTAGATTGTCACAATCTATAGAATGCACAGTACAAAGGATGAATCCTAATGTAAACACTGGGCTTTGGCTGAAAATGATGTATCAGTATTGGTTCATTGATTGTAATGCACGTACCACATTAGTGTGAGGTCTTGGTGGGGGAGGATGTGTTCATGTATAGAGAGCAGGTATTTGTGAACTCTCCTTACTTTCTGTGCAATTTTGCCAGAAACCAAAAATTGCTCCTAAAAAGATCTTTTAATTAAAAAAAAAAAATCAAGGGCATAGATATCTCTAATGCTTAAAAAAAAAAAGACTTAATTAAAGGTTAACTATAAGCATGGAAATTTTCCACAACTAAATTAGTGTAGCAGTAAAATAATTTGAGTTTATATACAATGGCACATACTTTTTTTTTTTTTTTAAGTTTAAAATTTTTAAATGAGACTTTGTTTTCCAAAAGGGTGTTGTTTGATTGATTGGCTAGACAGAAGGGAGTCCTTTCTTCAACAACAGGGGTCCATAACAGACAGACCCAGGCCAGTGCAGTGGGTACTAGAGGAGAATGTGGAAGGATGACAGAGGGTTTCTGACAAGGAGTACTACGTTTTCCATTTCCAGTTATGCTTTCAGTTTTCCTTTCAGGACTCTCACAGTGCTCTCCCTCGGCCCAGGCTCAGTGCAGGCCTGCCTGGGACCAGGCTGGGCTGCAAATGATGTGCTACTCTGAAATGAGGGGCAAGGCTCTGAGCGCAGTTCTATCCCCTGAGACTTTCTAGCCAGAGACAGTGAGAAAAAGCCAACCTGAGGCAAACTCTTCTATGACTCAGCCCACCAACTGCAATCTACTGTTTTTTATCCTTTAGTGCCTATTTATTGGGCTACTACTAATACTATATATGTCATATCCCTAATTCATACAATAACCTTGAGGGGCAGCAATGACCATTTTAATAAATGAAGTGAGGGATTGAAGAGATTAAGTTCCTTGCTCAGTGCTGCACAGCTCTTTAGTAGTAAGCTGAGAAATGAACCCAATCCTGACTCACATCAAAGTCCCATATGATTCTATTAAATCATGCTGTTTCTATATTCCTTGATAACCAATGAAACACTTTACTAGTTTTTGATTCCAGCATATCCCATTCCACTCTGTACTTGGCCACTCCCTTAGCTGAGCCACCAGCAGCTCTGGGAAAATGATATCCCCCTTCTCAGTATTGTTTCCATGGGACTTACATTGGCCAGATCAGTAGCCTCTCCTCAAGGTGAAGATTATCAGTCATTGTTAACTACTGTGTCCATCCTTCCTTCCTGCTTTATTAGTTAAACTGCTTATGTTAACTAGGAGATCCATGAGTTCCAGGTAATAGTATAGAAGAAAAGCATCATCCTTCCTGCCCAAGGAGAAAAGCTAGGAAAATGGCTCAAAAATCAAAGTGCTATTTAGAATAACAAAAATCAAATAAAACAATAAAAAATGATGGATTATGGAACAATTGAAGTCTAATGTGTAAAATATGTGAAAATATTTGGTTTTGAAAAAACAGAAACATCTAACTGTGAGAATTAACCGATTGATGAAAAACTGAAGAAATAGCCTAAAAAACCAACTCATAAGCAATTATCAAATAACACATGTCCTTTACCTCCTCCACTGCCACTTCACATAGCAGTTATAGAACAAAGTTTCTGTAAAGGGTTCCATTTAATTGTTACTCATTTTCAAAATACTATCTCTTCTCTATTGCTACTATTGTTGAAAATAAGAATTAGGTGTCTACCTAGTAGCAAGTAAATTTACAGTACAGATTCAACTACTTAAATTGAAGTCAGTTTTTTCAAAGAAAAACTGTATTGTATGACAACCCTTTTATCTTTTTTAATATTTAAAAATTTATTTGTGACATATATATGAGATGATATAGAAAGTTCAAGACTGCCATAAACCCTTAAACATTGAGTCTAAACACTAGCAAAGAGATTTTTCAAAGTACCCAATGAAAGCCAAACGTCTGAATCCATTTTATCCTTAGCATATTTCTTTATCCTTTAGGAAAAGATGCATTCCCCCCCAACCCCGTTTTTCTTTTTTTTTTTTTTTACCAGAAGCTATCAAACAAGCTAACAGATGGCAAGGGCATTGAATCAAGTCTAATTTGGATTGAATTCAAGTTTGATTATCTAGAGACATGGAAGCAATTTACCTATATTAGCATCAAATGCCTAATACTGATAAAAATGTTACGGATGTATGATCCAGTAGAAAGCCTTCTGTATTGGGACTTAAAAGATACTCCCTCCCCCCATACCCCGTAGGCTAACTAGTTATAAAACTGCAGCAAAGTCACATATTACTTCTGCCTCAGGATCCTTTATCCACCCAAAGAGATGACAATAACTCATTCTCCTTTCTGTGGGATACTGAGAGGACAAAGCAGAATTATTTGAAAAATTTTTTCTTCACTGGGTGTGGTAGGCAGAATAATGGCCTTGCTAAGATACCCATCAGCCTAATCCCCAGAACCTGTGACAATGTTACCTTATATATCAAAAGGGTCTATGCAGATGTGATTAATCACGATCTTGAGAAGAGATTATTCAGGATGTCTGGGTGAGCCTAAAGTAATGACAAGGGTCCTTAAAAGTGTGAAGGAGATAGCCATTCTTACTGATGTGAAAGTCTACAGACAATAAATGCTGGAGAGGGTATGGAAAAAAGGGAACCCCTCCTGCACTGTTGGTAGGAATACAAATTGATATAGTCTTCCCTGGTGGCTCAGATGGTAAAGCATCTGCCAACAATGTGGGAGACCCAGGTTCGATCTCTGGGTTGGGAAGATCCTCTGGAGAAGGAAATAGCAACCCACTCCAGTATCCTTGCTTGGAAAATCCCATGGACAGAGAAACCTGGTAGGCCATAGTCCATGGGGTCGCAAAGAGTCGGACACGACTGAGCGACTTCACTTTCACTTTCACTTCCTGGAGAAGGAAATGGTAACCCACTCCAGTACTCTTGCCTGGAAAATCCCATGGATGGAGGAGCATGGTAGGCTACAGTCCATGGGGTCACAAAGAGTCAGACACGACTGAGCAACTTCACTTCTATAGAGAACAGTATGGAGATTCCTTAAAAAACTAGGAATAAAACTCCCATATGACCCAGCAATCCCTCTACTGGACATATACCCTGAGGAAACCATAATTGAAAAAGACACATGTACCCCAATGCTGACAGAGGCACTAGGTCATGGAAGCAACTTAGCCAGCCATCAACAGATGAATGGATAAAGAAGTTGTGGTACATATACACAATGGAATATTACTCAGCTATAAAAAGGAATGTATTTGAATCAGTTCCAATGAGGTGGATGAACCCAGAGCCTATTATACAGAGGGAAGTAAGTCAGAAAGAGAAAGACAAATATCACATATTCGTGCATATATATGGAATCTAGTACTAGAAAGATAGTACTAATGACTCTACTTGCAGGGCAGCAAAGGAGACAGACATAAAGGACAGATTTTTGGACACAGTTTGGGGGAAGGAGAGGGTGGGATGATTCGAGAGAATAGCATTGAAACATATACATTACCAAATGTAAAAAAGATAGCCAATGAGAATTAGCTGTATGACACACAGAACCCAAAGTCGGTGCTCTGTGACAACCCAGAGGGGTGGGATGGGGAGGGAGGTGGGAGGGAGGGAACGTTTGTGTACCTATGGCTGATTCTTGTTGATGTATGGCAGAAACCATCACAACATTGTAAAGTAATTATTCTCTAATTAAAAATACAAAGTTCATCAAGAAAAAAAAAGAAAAAAGTGAAGGAGAGCGGTAAAAAGGTTAGACTGAATGATATGGTAAGACAAAGACTTGACCATCCACTGATGGCTTTGAAGAAGGAAATGGGCTATAAGGCAAGGAATGCAGGCAGCCTTTATTTGTAGTGATGTGGATGGATGTAGAGTCTGTCATACAGAGTGAAATCAGAAAGAGAAAAACAAATATTGTAGATTAAAGCATACGTATGAAATCTAGAAAGCTGGTATAGATGAGCCTGTTTGCAGGGCAGGAATAGAGACACAGATGTGGAGAACAGACATGTGGACACAGAGCGGGAAGGGGAGTGGCGGGGTAAACTGGGAGAAGAGGATTGACATATATATACTCACACTCTGTGACCCTGTGGACCACAGCCCACCAGGCTCCTCTGTCCATGGGATTCTCCAGGCAAGGACAGTGGAGTGGTTCTTATGCCCTCCTCCAGGGGATCTTCCCAACCCAGGGACTGGACCCGTGTCTCTTATGTCTCCTACACTGGCAGGCAGGTTCTTTACCACTAGTGTCACTAGGTGTAAAACAGATAGTGAGAAGTTGCTGTGTAACACAGGGAGCTCAGCTTGGTGCTCTGTAGGTGGGATGGGGAGTGGGAGGCAAGTTCAAGAGGGAGGGGATATATGTATACATATAACTGACTCACTTTGTTGTACAGCAGTCACTAACACAACACTGTAAAGCAATTATGCTAAAAAAAAAAAGCTGAAAAGGTCGAGAACTCTCCTTCAAAAGGAATGCAACCCTGACAAAAACATGATTCTAAACCATTGAGACTAATTTTAGACCTCTGATCTCCAGAACTGTTAAGATAATAAATTGTTGTTGTTGCATAGTTGCTCAGTCATGTCTGACTTTTTGCAACCCTATGGACTGTAGCCCGCCAGGCTCCTCAGTCCATGGAATTCTCCAGGAAAGAATACTGGAGTGGCTTGCTATTTCCTTCTCCAGGGGATCTTCCCAACCCAGGGATCGAACCTGGGTCTCCCGAATTGCAGGCAGATTCTTTACCGTCTGAGCCACCATAAACTAGTGTTGTTTTAAACCAGTAAGTCCACTGCAGTTTCTTAGAGCAGTAATAGAAAACTGATGCACTGGGATCAATCTCAGCTCTGACAATTAACCTAGCTATGTGTTCTTGGGTAAGTTTTTTTATGTTTCTGAACTTTAATTTCCCCTGGAAACTGGGGATAAAAATCAGTAACTATTAGATGCAACAGATATCATATAGGATAAGAGCTGGGTGTTATTCAGTGTTTTTTTAAAAAAATCATCTATTTGTTTACTACTTCTTATATTACACTAAGGCAGTATAATGCAATTATTTTTACAAAATCTATTCAATACATGCAACTGATAGTTTCCATGTGCTATACACAAGAAATGAGCATTAAAGCTTCTATAATTATATAGACGTCATTGGTTTGTTCTCACAGACTGTAAGGTTGTCTCCTCCGTCCATGCGATTTTCCAGGCAAGAGTGCTGGAGTGGGTTGCCATTTCCTTCTCCAGGGGATCTTCCGGACCCAGGGATTGAACCGGGTCTCCCGTATTGTAGGCAGACGCTTTTACTATCTGAGCCACCAGGGAAGTAAAGAAGAAATATGTGTATAATTTGTTTTAAATCCAGTTTATACATCCAGTATAATGTCACGACTCAGCATTGATTTTTATCTTTGTTTTTTTTTTTTTTATCCTTCAGGCAAAGGTGCCTTACATACCAGAAAACTTTTGATGATAAAAGATAAGAAAGTTAAAGATAGAAAGACAGATTACCATAGTCTCACCTTTTAATTTTACTAAGAAACAGGAATTCACAAGGAAGTTAAATGGATTTGGTTTGTTATCAACACTCAGCCAGTTCATGTCAGAGATAGATTCCCCCCTGGGTTTTCTACCTGCAGACTATTTTGTTACAGTAGGGATTAACAAACTATGGCCCATGGGTCAAATCTGGTCTGCCACCTGTTTTTTTAAAATAAAATTTTATTGGAACATAGGCATACCCTTAATTTACATATTGTCTGCAGCTGTTTTTCTGATACCAAGGCAGAGCTGAGCAGTTGCAATAGGGACTATGTGGGTGGCACAGCTTAACTTATTATGACCTGAACCTTATACATTAAATTGCTGATCCCTGTACTACAGTGCATTGCTTCTCAAGGCATGGAAGCTTAATTTATCTAATAAAATGTTTCAAAACAATAGATTTTAAAAATGAACCTGCAGCAAAGTTTTAAGAATATTACACAGATAAAGAAATACTATGGCTTAATGTACCATACAACATTAACCATGGATGAAATTCTGGGCAGTGCAGGTACTATGGCTCCAGCAAGATACCATGGGGGTAAATTCAACTTTGGCTAAATGATGTTGATTTAGTAACAGCAAAAACATTCATCTCAGCATACAAATGTCAAGCAAAATAATGTAATAACTTGCCATTGCTGTAATCACTATTTAGTAGGAATTATTATAAACATATTTGATCATAATTTATCTTCAACACTGATAATTATTAAAAAATAATCCTTCATAAAGCATTTATTCATTAATAATTATTGAGTACCTTATCCTAGTGGGTGTAAACACCTTTTATAAGTGGGAGCAAACACCTTTTTCTCATGTTTTCTTATGATTGAATAAGGGGAAAGCAACTAATAAGTATTTGGTGTGAAGAAGTAACGGGAACCAAAACATATAACCACTGAATTTTCAAAATAAACATATGAACAAAGAATTCTTATTTCCATTTTTACGACTGAAGAAACAGGCTTGGGGAAAGGGAACATCCCTCCAAGGTTACATCATTAGAGCTATTAGGTGGTTGAGCTGGAACTTCAGCCCAGGCTTTTCAGTCTCTAAGATTCCCTATTCATTACTTCTCCTACTTTTAATAATGTTTTTAGAGTCAATGATCTCCTGAATATTTGGTAGAAATGTGGGCCTCAGATGACTACTTGTTCAAGTACTTTGTATTCAAATCTCCTTTTGAGAAAATTAAAAATTGGCCTTGCCTTTAGTTACTTGCCATGGGGAAGTGACATAGCCATAAGTTTGGGCAAAAAGATAAATCAGGCTCCTAAATTTTAAAAATATAAATGTCAATTATAATTTCATCATGTAAAATATGTTGATTTCACTTGAACTCAATAATACAGGATACAAGCATATCTAAGACTCATGAAAGAATCCGGTAAAATTTATTTATTCCCAACTCTGAAGTCTGCTACACCTTGGCAGAAGCCAAACAAGGGGTATTTTCATTATCTGCTCCCTTCTCTAAACTCTATATTTGTATATAGATCGTCTACAAGCAACAAACTAGGGCAATATTATCCACAAGGTCCTGGGAAATGGTCTTCAATGAATTTGGACTTAATATTATGCATCTGGCTTTTTATGAGAAACATCTAATCCAAGAACATTTCTAGCTCTTTTCAAAACCCCATTGAGTTATTTGTGTTGTTTGATTATACCCAACATCCCATACATAGGACCCATGTAGTATCTCCTAGAGGTTAGTGTAAGCAAAAATCATCTTTTTTGTCTATCAACTGAGAAACTTTTTAAAGAAGCACATAAACTATGAGTCTAAAAAAAAAAAGGAAATTATTTTGTCAGATACAGTAAATTTTGAGAGATCACAATTCCCTAAGCTGAATGTATTTCCAAAGCAATATGGTTGTAATCAGAAAAGACTGAAATCCAATCAACTGGAATCCTTCATTAAATGGAATGATGCTCTACCATTGCTTTTGAAAAAGGAAAATAAGTAACAAGATATGCAAGAGTCAGACTAGGGGACCTAAGATAAAGTTAAAAATGATCCCTGCTTCCACTGATATTTTTTAGGGGAGTTGAAGTATGCAGATAAAATGACAAAATACAGAAACAGAAAATGGGAAGTAGCATCCCAAGATTTATAGATAAAGAATTCTGGGAGTTCAGAGAAATGAAATATTGCCCATATATTTAGAATGTCTGAGTTCTTATTCTTTACTGAATGTTCATGCTTCCATCTAGAATTATTATCTCCAGCTTAAAGAACTTTCTTTAGCATTTCTTGTAGAGCAGGTCTCTTGGTAGCAACTTCTCTGTTTTCTTTTATCTAAAAAATGTATTCTTTTTTCACTCTTATTAAATTGATGCATAATTTACATAATGCTAGTTTCAAGTGTACAGTGTAATTTGATATTTGAATAAAGTATATAATTGCAAAATGATCACCACAATAAGTTCATCCTTCATTCTTGAATAATATTTTTGCTAGGTATAGAATTCTAGGTTGACTGTTCATTTTTTTCCAGATGTTATCCTACTCTTTCTGTCCGCAATGATTTCTGATGAGAAGTCAAATATTAAATACCAGCCAACAGACCTTTGAGGCTTTGTTCATTTCCCCTAAAGCTTTCTTTTTTTTTCCCTCAGATAATTAATATTGATCAATTTGAGATCACTTACTCTTTCCTCTGTCATGTCCACTCAACTGCTTTTCATTTCCAGACCTTCCATTTGGTCTTTTTTTTGTTTCTGTTTTACTGCCAACCTCTGTTGAGATTTTCATGTACCGAAAGCATATTTTGTTTCACTTCACTGATAATAGTTATAATAGCTGTCTTGAAACCCTTGTATACTAATTCCAATACTTGGTTCATCTTGACGTTGGAAACAACAGATCATCTTTTCAACTGAGAATGTATTTTATTTTCTTGGCACTTTGTATGTTATGTATATACATGGGCTTCCCTGGTGGCTCAGACAGTAAAGAATCCCCCTGCAATGTAGGAGACCCAGTTCGATCCCTGGGTTGGAAAGATCCTTTGGAGAAGGGAATGGCAACCCACTCCAGTATTCTTGCCTGGAGAATTCCATGGACACAGGAGCCTGGTGGGCTACAGTCCATGGGGTCACAAAGACACAACTGAGCAACTAACACACATCAAGTATGTTATTTTTCTCTAGTATTTCTTTGTTTTAGTGATTTAAAAAAAATTTGTGGGGGGTTAATCTCTAACTGTAAACACTTCTTCTAGTGTAGGAGATCTTTTCATTTTAGTTGGGCTGTGTGCTGTGTGCTAAGTTGCTTAAGTCATGTCTGACTCTTAGTGACCCTATGGACTGTAGCCTGCCAGGCTCCCCTGTCCATGGGGATTCTATAGGCAAGAATACTGGAGTGGATCACCATGCTCTCCTCCAGGGGATCTTCTTGACCCAGGGATCGAACCTGCATCTCTTAGGTCTCCTGTACTGGCAAGTGGGTTCTTTACCACTAGTGCCAGCTGGGAAGCCCTTAGTTGGGCTGGGCTGAGTCTATTCTAGGCATGTATGGTTCAGAGGTCAATCAGAGATGTAAGCAGATAAAAATCTGGAGATCTGTCTGGCTCTTTCCCTTGCAAGCCACTTTCTCTTTTGCATTCCCAGTTTCCCATTTTCTCTTTTTTGGTACACCAGACCATAAAGGATTCAGGTCTTTGTCTGCATCATTGCCATCCATTTTGCACTGCACAGACTGCATTTATTCCCTAGCTGAAAGGGACTTAGTTGTACAGCTCCTTGTCTCTCTTCTCCAAGTAAGTATGGGTTATTACTGAGGGTAGTATGGAAAAAGAAGTATAGGGCATTCTAAGCTATTTAAGGAAAGGTATGTAGGTAAGAAAGCCTAGATGGGAAAGATGCACTGAGATGGGAAATAATGATGAAATGGTAAGTTAGGATTAAATCATGTAAGTTGTCTAATGCTAGCTATGGCTAGGAGTATACCCAATAAAATATACATTTTAGGCAGAAGGATAATATACTCATATCTATATTTTAGTCCAAGATTAATCTATCTGTACTGTTTAAAATTAACTGCAATGATGGGAGGTAGGGAGAGTAGTAAGGAAGCAGTTCTAGTAGTGCAGGTGGGAGGTAATGAGGTCTTAACTTGGCTACTGGCAGAAGGAATAGAAAGCAAAGAATAGAAATGAAATGACTTAGCAAATGACTTATTGATGACCCTAAAATTCATTAATAATATGGATTACCACAAAAGATTACATTTTCCTGTTATTAGGCAGTAGGTGCCCCTTTCATTATTTATTTAATAGTGAGGACTATTATAAAAGCAAATCAATGTAAAATTATTCCTTAGATGTATGAGTCTGGTTCACAGGGTAGAAACAGATAATTACAGACCGTAGTATATTTCAGATACCATATAGTAGATTATCATTCTATCAGGATATAACTATATGGTAGGAGATAAAAATCAAACATTTCCCATATGCACATACCAGTAGCATGTAAAATTGCCATTCATGCAAGCCCAGTTATGGGACTGTCCATACTATAGTCTCATCAATACTTCTATAACCAAAGAGTCTGAGTTGAAGACTGGAAAAGAATTAAAACCTCTTTTTGATTGATATACTGTAAAAATGAAATTGACTTTCAAGCCATTGCTACCAAAAAGAATAAAACTCCAACTAAAACAATACATAGCACTTAGAAGATACTCCACCTTCAAAGCATTTTACCCTCATTAACTAATTAAGAGTCTCAATTCAGTGGGTCTAATATAGTTTTCTACTCTAATGGTATATATTAAAATTCATTTATTAGTAAGCAGTACTTTAATGTCATTATAATGGTTACTTAATTTTGACTTATGTGCAAATACTTTATATATACATTGAGTGTAGAGTATACAGATATCAACATCCCCTCCCTCTTCTACAAGAGTTAACACATTTATCAATGCTAGCAATTTAAGAGTCACAAAAGCAAAATATAGTTGGGCTTTTTTAAAACAAAAGGTGAGAGGGAAAAGAAGAAAAGATAGCCATGGTTAATTTAGTAGGAAAAAGGGGAAAAGTTGTGCTCTTTAGAGAAAAGAAAATTCTTCATGAGAAATTTGGTAAAAGATGACAAATATCTTAGTAAAATTTGCTTGGTTTTGGAGAGTTGATGAACAAAAATTCACTCTGCATTGAGATGTTTGATTTAAAGATGACAGTTTTTACTCAAAGCTTCAAGGCAGCAGAACAAATGTAATGTCTTTTAATCCTGTTATTTATTACCACCTAGAGTGGAAACAGTGTCAGACTTTATTTTTTGGGCTCCAAAATCACTGCAGATGGTGATTGCAGCCATGAAATTAAAAGATGCTTACTCCTTGGAAGGAAAGTTATGACCAACCTAGATAGCATATTCAAAAGCAGAGACATTACTTTGCCAACAAAGGTCCATCTAGTCAAGGCTATAGTTTTTCCAGTGGTCATGTATGGATGCAAGAGTTGGACTGTGAAGAAAACTGAGCGCCGAAGAATTGATGCTTTTGAACTGTGGTGTTGGAGAAGACTCCTGAGAGTCCCTTGGACTGCAAGGAGATCCAACCAGTCCATTCTGAAGGAGATTAGCCCTGAGATTTCTTTGGAAGGAATGATGCTAAAGCTGAAACTCCAGTACTTTGGCCATCTCATGCGAAGAGTTGACTCATTGGAAAAGACTCTGATGCTGGGAGGGATTGGGGGCAGGAGGAAAAGGGGACGGCAGAGGATGAGATGGCTGGATGGCATCACTGACTCAATGGACATGAGTCTGAGTAAACTCCAGGAATTGGTGATGGATAGGGAGGCCTAGCGTGCTGTGATTCATGGGGTCGCAAAGAGTTGGACACGACTGAGCGACTGAACTAAACTGAACTGAGACTGTGTTCCTTGAATAAGGAATACTTCCCTTTTATTAATTTATGACTAGAGTTGATAAGTGTTATATATATATAAGAAATTTATTTGAGACATCACAGCAAAAATAATTATGGTGTCAATAGGCTAGGTTACCTCACCAAAATTCCTAGAAATTCAAATTAAACATTAAGAAATCAATAAATCATCTATTGCATTGCTCTAAAATGTAAAAACAAAGAACAAAACCGACTTAGCTGTTGGTTAGACTGTGGAGTATTCTACACACTACCTAAGAAGAGTGCAAAAAATATACAAGTCTAAGGACTTCACTGGTGGTCCAAGTGGCTAAGACTCCATGCTTCCTTTGCAGGGGGCATGGGTTGGATCCCTGATTGGAGAACTAAGATTATACATGCTCCGGGCCATGGGCCTCCCAAACCCCCCAAAAAGTGGAGGCCTTTTCAAGGGTGATAAGGCATATGCAAAACATCCGCAAATATACAAAGAAATAAAGATAAAAACAAATAAGCACATTAAATCCTTACATGTGTTTTGATCTTGCAATTTCTAAGAATTTATCTACAGGAAGGCAATGCTATGCTCAATTATTAATTTCCATGCACATTAATTTCTACAGGATGTTCAGTACAGAGTTATTTCTGATAGGGAAATGAGAGACAACTTAAATATCCCATAATTTTGGAGGTTAGTAACTTAAGATAGCATGGCAATATGACAGAATATTATACAGTTAATGAAATAGAGATGGTTACTTAAAGACATTGAAAAGTATCTATAAAACTAAACTAGCTTTAAAAAGACTACTTACATACAGGATAATCCCAGTTTTGCTAAAAACAATGCATATAAATCTAACAAAAAAGATTGAAAGACTAATAATACAAAATGTCAAATGAAAATGTATATATTCCAAATTTTATACTACAAGATTACAAGTGTATTTCACTCAACATCACTTTCATAAAAGAAAAGAACTACATCAAGTTATGTAAAAAAAGTCTCATACGCCCTTTACCCACATGCAGTGTACTCTAGATTTTCCTGCTCTGATGGCGCTGCATAAACTTTCTGCTCCGTCACTGCAGCTCTGAATGATTCCAACAAAGATAATTCTGAATGTCTATCACATGGTCAGTCACCTGGGAGGGATTACATCAAATTGTTATGAGTTTGGGGCCCCAAATGAGCGCCTTCTATTGCAGACCATACTAAAGTCGGACTATGTGTGTCCTAGGCAAGATTTGTTCTCCAGAGGTGACAGGCTAGTGCATTAACCAGGTTTTATATTAAATGTCTTCATCATTTGTGAGCAGCCAGATGGTTGGTAAGATGTGTAGATATTTGGAAACATAGGCTGGCTGATTTCAATTAGCTTTGAAGTGAAACAAATGATAGCACAGATCTAAGCCCAGGGGTACTGAGAGAATATTTTCTTTCAGATGAATACCCCAACCTAGAGTTCCCAATTATATAACATAACTAATGGGTTATCCTGGAACATGTGCCGTTAGAAAGAATCTGTGTTATGAAGCACCTAACTGGGCAAACATTTCATGCCCAGGATAAGGAAACCAGCTAATGTGAATGAGGAAAGGGAATCAAAATGAAGAAGAAAAAAAAACACCCCAGTATAGCCTACATGCTTGTGTTTCAGACTAAGGTTAGTGAGGAAATTTGGCAGCAAATAAAAATACTTCTATGGTAAGCTGAAGTAGTTCTGGGCCAAATCAAAGGCTCTGCCTAAAAAGATTAGTAACTGAACAAATGTTGGCTTTTCCAGGCTTAGTGTGCAATGCCAATTTTATGTCATTTTCCTCAAGATACCAGCTGTGTTGTTCCTGATGATTCTCCTCACTACTATACTGAGGAAAAGGACACAGAAGAGTCCTTGAGAATGCCACCATGTGGGCATATCTTGGCCTCAAAAATTCAGACAAGTCAGGAGAGAATGGGATTAATTCTCTTATTCAAAATAGGATGAGAATCTAAAATTTTATTTCTTCTCTGAATCATAGGGATCTAATAGTCATTCAGAAAAGTGGTTTGACTCCGAGTCTCCCAAAGAAATCAAATGAGTTATCTTTTTAAAAACATAAAGCAAAACAGAAACAAAAATTTTTTAAAACATAATTTTAACCTTTAATTTTCCTTAACAGAAAACAGTTCAGGTTTTTTTTCCTCTCCATGTTAGCTACATTGCTAATGAAATCCTGGATGTAAAGAAAATTATTGTTTAGTCGCTCAGTCATGTCCAACTCTTTGTGACCCCATGAACTGCAGCCTGCTCAGCTCCACTGGCCATAGAATTCTCCAGGCAAGAATACTGGAGTAGGTTATCATTTCCTTCTCCAGGGGAAAATTAAATGGCTTTCAATGCTTTTCTCATCCCATTCAGTGACTGGGATGCTTATTATTAACTGCTAACCATACCATAGGTATTATACCAGGTATACTTCATTTACATTATTGCTTATCACTAACCATGACAATGACCTTATGTAGGTAAGTATTTTCATTTTACAGATTAATGAATTAAGTAATCTGACCAAGGTCACACAGTCCAGATCCCTCTCCAAGACCCATGCCCTCTTCATATAACCATAATTAAATGGAAAGGTCTTTGTTAATTGACTCCTCTCAGTGATTCAAGTTTTTACAAGACGAAATAACAAAAGACCACTATGGCCTGAGACAAAGCATGGACTTTCCATTAATAAAGGCACATATCTTCCAGATGCAGTTGTTTTTCTCATAGGATCATTAAGCATTCTGAAACAGTTTGAAGTAGTCAAATAAACAGCAAACAGCTTATCTTTTTTTTTTAATGCTTTAATTTTTTTCTTTTGGCAGTGCTGCACAGCATGCCTGGATCTTAGTTCCCCGACCAGGGATTGAACCCATGCTCCCTGTAGGGGCAGCACAGAGTCTTAACCACTGGACCACCAAAGAAGTCCCCCAAACAGCTAGATCTTATAGGCCAAATGGAGGCAAACACAGGAAGACGATAGGAGCTACAACGTAATAAAAATAATTGTTTAGACTCCTCCTTCCCTGATAGCTCAGCAGTAAAGAATCCATCTGCCAATGAAGGAGACATGGGTTTGATCCCTGGGTTGGGAAGATCCCCTGGAGAAGGAAATGGCAACCCACTCCAGTATTCTTGCCTAGGAAATCCCATGGACAGAGGAGCCTGGCAGGCTATAGTCCATGGGGTTGCGAAAGAGTTGGACATGACTTAGCGACTAAAAAACCGTATCTCAAAATATGATCCAGTAACCTGCAGCACTGGTATCACTTGTTGGCTTGTTGAGGTTTCCCAGGTAACACTAGTGGTAAAGAACCTGCCTGCCAATACAGGGGATGTAAGAAACTCAGGTTCGATACCTGGATTGGGAAGATTCCCTGGAGGAAGCCTTGGCAATCCACTCCAGTAGTCTTGCCTGGAGAATCCCATGGACAGGGGAGCCTGGCAGGTTATAGTCCATAGGGCTGCACAGAGTTGGATATGAGTGAAGCAACTTGGCATGCATGCATGCACGTTGGCTTGTTAGAAATGCAGACTCTCAGGCCCAACTCCAGACCTCCTAAATCAGTGATTTGAAAGGTCAGAATGTTCATGAAAGCTTGAGAAGCAATTATCTTAATTATAATTAATCCAATAATGACTAAATTATGTTCAAAGCTAAAGAGGTAGAAATTAGCCTAGGGCCAACAATACTTTCTGAAAAAATAAGTATTTTTATGCATTTCCATAATGTGATTTTGTAAATTGTGAACAGTAGCTTTTGCTTCACTTGCTAAGAGCACTTTTGCAGCAAATTTTAAAGTCATTATTCCACTCTTTGTTTCCTACCTGGTAAGAGCTTAGTTTCATCTCTCACTTTTCACTCACTCATCTTAGCAAACATCCAAGTCTAAACAATAGCACATACCTAGTCAAGAGTTTACCTTAAAGTGATAAGGGCCAAAAAGCCACAATATGACCTGCAGGAATGAAATGCATTTATAAGCAATAGCTGTCCTCACCTAAATTCAAGGTTTTCCTTGATTTAACTATAGTGGCAGGCGACCTGCATATTACCCTACAAAATGCAATTTTCTCTTTCAATAGTGGTCTCTAATACCATTGCTAACTGAAAGGATTTATGAGTTCATTTGTCAAGACAAAAGATCTCATAAAAATAGACTTTTTTTTTACACATCTAGCCACAACCCAAACGAATAAGATTAGTGGGAAGAGTAAAATGCATCTGATTACAGAGAGAACACAATTAAACCCATTAAGGAACTGACTGGTCATAAAATAAAATTACCAATGTCCTGTTACAGAAACAAAAACATAAAATTACTGATGGATCCTTCTCCTCACTGAAAACAGGAGATCTGTCACATAATTAAAAGCAACCTGCTTGAGGTAACTGACCAGACCACAATGTGTTAAACAGCCTCACCTGAGAGATTTTTAAAAACTTTCAATTTACAATTGTTATGTTTATAGAGTACTCACATGGGACAACAAGAAAGACTGCCTCTGAGTCAAAAATTCATGGCTTTGAGTATAATTTAAGGGAATTCTCTTAAACCAACATTCTTACTTTTTATCAGGGTTATTCTTTATTAAGCATCAAAATAAAAAATATCTGAGTCAAAATCCTCAAAAAGCTTAAAAATTAGATGGAATATTGGTTTCTTTCTACTTTAACTTCAAGAATCTCTCTAATTGAAGAAAAATAAATCCAGTCAGAGATACCTGGTGGCTCAGATGGTAAAGCGTCTGCCTACAATGTGGGAGACCTGGGTTCAATCCCTGGGTTGGGAAGATCCTCTGGAGAAGGAAATGGCAACCCACTCCAGTACTCTTGCCTGGACAATGCCATGGATGGAAGAGCCTGGCAGGCTACAGTCTGTGGGGTTGCAAAGAGTCGGACATGACTGAGCGACTTCACCTTACCTTACCTTAGAGATACCAAGACATTATGTTATTTCTGATTCCAGATTCTTCTACTTTATAATCTCATAAATCTAACATTCTTATATCCTGTAACAAAAAAGACTGAAAAAAAGACTGCATCACCCAGATAATACCATAAAAATAAGAAAAGATTAATAATACATTCAATGTTCAAATTATAATAAAATTTTCGTGATTGACCAGTTTCACTAATACAGCATTCTTTTGTCTGATGATACCTTCCATCTTTGCTGCTTTTCTCCTTTAACAGGATTGTTGGCTTTGCTTAAAAGAGGATTGATTTGTCTCTGACTTATCAGATGGTTAAAGTCTGTCTAATTTGAGTAAGCTCTTAAAAAAATACTGCTTTAGAAAGGTCAATTAGTTCTAAACAAATGTGTTCAGTTCAGTAAGCATCTCCTATAGAGACAGGTCCTAAATGGATAAGCCAATATTTCCTGTTGTGCTCGAGTGTATAAAGGGGCAAAGGAAGCTGTAAGTGAATGCACACATTACCAGCTGGAGTCCCCAGAGTTTATAATTTCCGCCAACACTTACAGGAGATTTCCACTGAGCTGCTACACCAGCATTTTCTAGGCTTTTGCTGAATTATGCCATTTGTAGGGAGAGGGGTATTTAAAAACACATCAAATCCATCATGAAATCTGGTTGTTTTTTCCTCCACAGTGATTTCTGGTCTTTCCCACCTATTTCCACTTCTGCAGTTGCACCTTTCATGTTTACAATGTTCTGGCATTCTCCCAGCTGCTGTCTTTGCCTCCAGGCCTTCTCACCCCATCTATATACACTCATTAAAATAATGTTCTTCAATTAATTTCATCATGTAACCTGTCTGTTCAAAAAATTACCATGAATTCCTGTTTCTCAGTGTTATCAAAGCCACATTTCTTAATTTGGGTCTCAAAACTCTCCCTACTTCAGATTACTATCTCCTCTTTACCCATGAAGCACTTTTGAGTCCTTGACCAGGGTCACAGAGTTAGTAGAGGAGCTGGGATTTCAGCCCAGGCAATCTGGTTTCAAAGCTTATGTTCTCAAGCATTATATTATACTACATGACCCCTGTTAAGAGCTTGGTGTGTGGAGTTACCTTGCAATTACATTTATGGATCTCTGGATATTTTCCCCAACTACATTGTTCTCAGAGACAGTCCACTTCTTTGATATGTTCACACAAAGCCTACACATAGTAGACAACTTAATGTTTCATTGACTGGTGTTACACTATGATGATTGTTTAGATCTTTGAATGTATCAGGTGGTTAAAATGGTTTTTGTCTATTCATATCCTCATCTGTTGTAGCTTCTGCATTTCCTTGTCTAACAATAGGGTGGTATTAGATATTCCTAAATGGTATTGTTGTTCAAAAATATACAATGGTGGAATCTCAGCAGAGATTCACACACACACACATACCCAAAATTAAATAGTGAACAGAAGACTACTCTTAATGGCAATCCTAGAAATAAAACAAGTAGGAAGGCTACACCAAGCATGATGGTATGTAATCTCCAGCACTTGCAATTCTTAAATTCAAAATAACTTTTAATACACTCAGTTTTCTATATATGATGAAGCCAACAAAGTAAATAAAGGGGGAGCCCCTTGCTCGAAGGCACTGCAATGTACATTTCATGAGAGAAGGCAGCTAGTCATAGTCTTGCTCAATCCTAGGCAAAGTTTGTGTAAATTAAATATTCAAGCTTAGCCCTGTGCTCTGAGTATTTGATCAATCCTGAACTATGAAACAAAATGAGAAATCAATACTTTCCCTTAATTCTGTCAAGTTTGTGACAACTGAAAATAAAATATATGGGTGATATTATACATGCAGATGGAGAAGGCAATGGCACCCCACTCCAGTACTCTTGCCTGGAAAATCCCATAGATGGAGGAGTCTGGAAGGCTGCAGTCCATGGGGTCGCTGAGGGTTGGACACGACTGAGCGACTTCACTTTCACTTTTCACTTGCATGCATTGGAGAAGGAAATGGCAACCCACTCCAGTGTTCTTGCCTGGAGAATCCCAGGGATGGGGGAGCCTGGTAGGCTGCCGTCTGTGGGGTCACACAGAGTCGGACACGCCTGAAGTGACTTAGCATAGCATGGCATACATGTAGAAAGACCATTATCCAGAACAGGATGGTCTCTTTCCTCTTCTCTTTTCCTCTGGAGTTTTTCTACCATTACATTACCAGTTAAATTTACCTGAGATGTTTCAAAAGAAATCTGAAACTTATCATTTACAGATCTACAGAGATTAACCATATAAACATATGATGACAGAGTTGCCAATACAAAGAATTAGGCATCCACATGTTATTTCATTAACAAAAACCCATTGTTCTAAAGATTTTGGAACTAACAAGGTTATGTCCCAAGTTCAAGATAAGCCAATACTCCTATTTTTAAAATAAGACACTGAATAACTTTGAAACTAGATCCAAAATAATAAGCTACTCCAGAGGATGGTAAGGAAGCTAAAAGCCAACATGCTACCTATTTTCTCTATTATTTTTCTAAGTAGTCCAAATGCAAGCTTGAAGGAAAGTGCAAAGCCCAAGGTAAATCTGTCTAATTAAAAGATAGCTGGAGGACGTTCTGCATAAATATTTTTTGGATGCAGAAAAAGAACTATTGTGAGAAAAACCTCACTCTTCATAAGTCAAGAGGAAAACTGAGGAAAACTCAGACTAATTAGAATACCAATACCAGCTATCACTTACTGTCAAGAAATTTTATTATCTCCTTTAAGCCTCACATCTACCTTATTAAAGTTTTATCATTCCAGTCCTATAGATAAGGAAATTGAAACTCTGAGAGATTAAGTAATTTGGTCATAGACCTAGGTCCTGGTTCATACACCTAGACTGTGGCATACCTGGACTATGGACTCAGATCTAAGTCTAAAGTCTATGCTTCTTTCTATTTGACTATACTTCAGAAGTTCTCAACCTTCAGTGCCTGCCACAATAGTCTGGGATCTTTTTCAAAATACAGATGCATGGGTTACATCCTCATAGTTCCTAAACCAGCAGGTCTGAGATGGCACCAAAATATTTTTACTTTTTTAAAAAAGGTAGCAGAGGTGTTTCTGATGCACATCAAAAGACTAGACTGGGAAAAAAACCCAAGGCAATCTAAAAGTAAATTCTTTGTCATTCTGTAATACCTGTTTTTCAGCAAATTAACCTTTCTAATCATACATTTTGTAGGCATCCATTAAATCATCCTGTTTTCTATCAGTATGCTATCTGTAAGCAAATAAGGAGGTTGGAGTAGTGTAACTGATACAGAGGCCCATTTACTATAGGAGGAACATCAAATAGGCATTGACCATTTTCCACCAAAATCTAAAAAATGAACAACATAGAGACACCAGACGTAGAAGTTAGAGAAATATTGTTCTAATATCTTAATACAGCACACATTTTGGATTAGACAGAAAATGATAAAACCTTATAAAATAAACAGAAAGTAACAGTTTTATTCTGGGCTTAATCTTCAGATTTAGGTCATACCTCAATGGCCTATGGCTTTCCCTACTTTCTTCAATTGAAGCCTGAATTTTTCAGTAAGGAGCTCATGATCTGAGCCACAGTCAGCTCCAGGTTTTGTTTTGCTGACTGTATAGAGTGTCTCCATCTTTGGCTACAAAGAAGACCAAAACCAGCCCAAAGAAAAAGAAATGTAAGAAGGCAAAGTGGTTGGCTGAGGAGGCCTTACAAATACTAAGAAGAGAAGTGAAAAGCAAAAGAGAAAGGGAAAAATATACCCAGTTGAATGCAGATTCCCAAGTACAACAAGCAGAGCTAAGAAAGGCTTCTTAAGAGAACAGTGCAAAGAAATACAGGAAAACAATAGAATGGGAAAGACTAGAGATCTCTTCAAGAAAACTGGAGATACCACGGGAACATTTCATGCAAAGATAGGCACAATAAAGGACAGAAATGGCAAGGACCCAACAGAAGCAGAAGAGATTAAAAAGAAGTGGCAAGAATACACAGAAGAACTATACAAAAAAAGGTCTTAAAAACCAGGATAACAGTGATGGTATGGTCCCTCACCTAGAGCCAGACATCCTGGGAGTGTGAAGTCAAGTGGGCCTTAGGAAGCATTAGTATGAATAAACCTAGTGGAAGTGATGGAATTCCAGCTGAGCTATTTCAAGTCCTAAAAGATGATTTATGAAAGTGCTGCACTCAAAATACCAGCAAATTTGGAGAACTCAGCAATGGCCAGGACTGGAAAAGGTCAGTTTTCATTCCAATCCCAAAGAAAGGAATGACAAAGAATGTTCAAACTACTGTACAACTGTGCTCATTTCACTTGGTAGTAAGATAATGCTCAAAATCCTTCAAGCTAGGCTTCAGCAGTACATGAACTGAGAAATTCCACATGTACAAGCTGGATTAGAAAAGGCAGATGAACCAGAGATCAAATTGCCAACTGTTGGATCATGGAAAAAGCAAGGGTATTCCAGAAAAACATCTACTGCTTCACTGACTACACTAAAGCCTTTGACTGTGTGGATCACAACAAATTGTGGAAAATTGTTAAAAAGATGGGTATACCAGACCACCTTACCTGTCTCCTGAGAAATCTGTATGCAGGTCAAGAAGCAACAGTTAGAATTAGACATGGAAAAATGGACTGGTTCCAAATTGGGAAAGGAGTACGTCAAAGCTGTATATTGTTACAATGCTTATTTAACTTATACGCAGAGTGCATGTGTGTTAAGTCACTTCAGTAGTGTCTGACTCTTTGCCACCCTATGGACTATAGCCCTCCAGGCTCCTCTGTCCGTGGGGTTCTCCAGGCAAGAATACTGGAGTGGGTTGCCATGCTCTCCTCCAGGGGATCTTCCTAACCCAGAGATCAAACTTGTGTCTCTTACATTTCCTGTAAAATCTGAGTCCTTTACCACTAGCGCCAAAGTACATCATGTGAAATGCCAGCCTGGATGAATCACAAGCTGGAATCAAGATTGCTGGGAGAAATATCAACAACCTTAGATATGCAGATGATACTACTCTAATCGCAGAAAGTGAAGAGAAACTAAAGAGCCTCCTGACAAAGGTGAAAGAGGAGAGTGAAAAAGCTGCCTTAAAACTCAACATTCAAAAAACAAATATCATGGCATCCGGTCCCATCATTTCATGGCAAATAGATGGTAGAAAAGTGGAAACAGTGGCAGATTTTTTTTTCCCTTGGGCTCCAAAATCACTGTAGACAGTGACTGCAGCCATGAAATTAAAAGACGCTTGCTCCTTGAAAGAAAAGCTATGACAAACCTAGACAGTGTATTAAAAAGCAGACACATCACTTTGCCAACAAAGGTCCATCCAGTCAAAGCCATGGTTTTTCTAGTAGTCATGTATGGATGTGAGAAATGTATCATAAAGAAGGCTGAATGCTCAAGTATTGATGCTTTCAAATTGTGGTGCTGGAGAAGACTCTTGAGAGTCCCTTGGACAGCAAGGAGATCAAACCAGTCAATCCTAAAGGAAACCAACCCTGAATATTCATTGGAAAGACTGATGCTGAAGTTGAAGCTCCGATACTTTGGCTATCTGATGTGAAGAACGGACTCATTGAAAAAGACACTTATGCTAGGAAAGATTGAGGGCAGGAGGAGAAGGGAGTGACAGAAGATGAGATGGTTGGATGGCATCACAGACTCTATGGACATGATGTTTGAGCAAACTCTAGGAGATAGTGAAAGACAGGGGAGCCTGGTGTGCTGCAGTCCACGGAGTTGCAAAGAGTTGGACATGACTTAGCAACTGAACAACAACAACAATCTTCAAAAGCTTACAATTTGTAGAAATGAGATTTAAGTACTTTTTTTTGGCCCCTCCACATGACAGGGGGATCTCAGTCCCTAATCAGGGATCAAACCCACAGCCTCTACCTTGGAAACAGAGTCTTAAGTGCTGGACTGTCAGGGAAGTCCCAAGATTTAAATAGTTTAGATACAACCACCTCCAAAATATTTTCTGCTATTGTTCTGTAGAGCATAAGTAAGAAAAAAATCCCACAGGTTAATATTTTTGCTGGTAAATGCAGATTTCTCTTAAGAAGATAGGTGAATATTTTATACATATCATTATTTTATCCATTCATTTTTACTGAGTACTTACACAAGACACTTTACTACCTCTAATTTTTTACCAGTTGCATTCTAATCATGCTTTTATCATTTTGAACTTGTACTTCTAACTGGACTCAAAAAATATAGGGTGGTCACCAGGTCTGTTCTGTGTCCACAGGTTCTCACAGGACCTGAATTCATAATAAGGTCATGTTAGATAGCCTGCTTTGGCCTTTAACTTTTCTAGAACTTCTGGTGCAGGACTTCAGTGAATAAAGTTTGACCTGTAAGACCCTCACAGTATGCTTGATCCATACTCCTCATTAGACAGATGAAGACACTAAGATGCAGAGAGAAAGAAGTAGATTAAAATATCACGTATCTGGCCAAAGCTGCTGCTTTTTTGCAGTCTAGCACCAAACTTGGGAAGCGGGTACATCTCAGGCAATGCTGCACTATGAATTTTATGGGCCCAGAACAGTTTATCTTCATGGCCCTTCCTCCATAAAAAAATGAAAAATTATATTTATTGCCCTTTTGGTATGAAGACAAATATATTAATGTGTGTGTGTTCAATCACTGTCATGAGTGACTCTTTGCAACCCCACGGACTGCAGCATACCAGCCTTCCCTGTCCTTCACTACCTCCCAGAGTTTGCTCAGATTCATGTTCATTGGGTTGGTGTTGCTATATAACCATCTGATCCTCTGCCGCCCCTTTCTCCCTTTGCCTTCAATCTTTGCCAGCCATAGGGTCTTAAAACATTTTGTTCATTTGTTCCTTTGGATTTCAAAAGACTTTAAAACATTTTCATGAGCCCCTTACAGGTACTGAGGGTCCTGGGCACTGAAGGATAAGATGGCTGTGGTTTTAGATGACCCATTTGACAGTCAAAACCAGCTTTACTCTTGTCCAGGAGCCATGGTTCTGCCAGAGGGCACTATCCACGTGGCTTCTCTATCACTTAGGATGTACTGGCCATAGAAAGCTCAGCCTTTTATCAGACTCTTTCAGTGATTCTCATTCCAGCAGCTCTCCAGAACCTACTTCCTCATTCTAAACCAGCCAAGTCCCCTACAAAAATATTCTGAGAGAGTCTGCAGTATTCAATACAGATCAGCTGCCAAGCCTCTGGGAATGGAAACAATCTCCAGAGTCCCAAATGTATTTGAAAGGAATATTAGACAGATCACCTCATTGGGATTTATGGCCTTTCACAGGATGGCTAGTTATCACCCATAGAGACATGCTTACTCTAAGAACAGGTACGAGGATTTTCTGGACTAGATATGATTTTGTTTCCAGTATATTCACTATGTAAAAAGGCTATATCATTCATAAAATGGAAGAAGTTGTAACTCTACTGTAATCAGGGAAAGTCAAAGACTATCAAATCTCCTAATATTAATTCAATTTATGGAAACTGCCATTTTAAATGGAATTTATCATTCCCATAGCACCTGCTCTGATTGATTTTACTTTAGGGTCCTCAGGTATGAGGCTCAACTCAAGTCCTATCCTCTCCAGTAACTCAACATTGATCACTTCTCTCATGATGAGAGGTATTTGACTCCTGACCACTTTTGTCCCATATGTTATTTTTCTATAGCTATTTTTGATTTTTTAATTCAATGTATAATATTTTCTGACTATTATATGCTAGGTACGACATGGTATATACAAAGAGCAGTAAAATAAGACACTACTCTCGAAGAGCTAATTTCAAGCAAGGGGCAGAATAATATATAATATATTAATATTTAAAACAGGGCAAACATAAGTGCCATTATAGTGTATTTATTGGATGAAGGAAGTACTTATCATGTAGGTGATAGCATTTGAGATGAGTGTTAATGAGGAAAAATGACACAGAATTGGAAATAAGGTAGAAAAGAAACAGCACAGCAAAAACACAGAAATAGCAAAGTGTCAAATATATTTATAAAATAAGAAGTATAATTTGGTTTACAACATGTAGTACTACTGAGAAGTGAAAAGCAAAATTATGGGCAAAATGTAAACATCTAAAAGGCGTCCTAACATCTGGGACCTCATTTTGTATTTCGTTTGTATTCTTATTGCCCAGCCTAGTTCTGGCCATTAATAACATTTGGCAGTTGACTGAAGCTGTTAGAAAAAGCATTCAACAGTGCACATATTAATAAGGCATCTGTTCAAAGGCATATAATAATTACAGTAAATATATAATGACATAAGGCACTTGGGGAAAAAGTGCCCACAAATTCAGTATAAAATAGTTGTAGTTAACAAAGAATAGATTTGGGGAAAATCATTTAACCTTTCTTATAATATAAACTTGATATTTTGAAATATTCCAATACCCATCACAAATTTCATGACATTTCTTCCACCAAAGCTCAGAAATAAAGTATGTGCACTTCAATAAAAAAGAATTCCAGTTGTTTAGACTACTAAGTCTACTTTTCATCAAGTCTTCCAAGACAGGTGCCGATTCAGTTCAATAAAGGAAAACTGTACTGGCTTCCTAAGTAAAGGGAGGCAGCTAAAACTAAAGGCCAAGTTTTACTGAGAACAATTTGCAAGTGCATAATTAGGCTAACAAAGGGAATTAAAGACAGCATCTTCAGTTTGAAAAAATGCCCAAATTAAACTAAAATTCAGAATTTTCTTGCAGTAACAAAATTTTAGAGCATAATTTTATTTTCAGATGTGGATAAAATATTGTAAATATACAAGTAGATTCAAAATTTCAGAAATAAATGGAAGTTAACTATTTGAACAATTTAATTACTTTACAAGAAAAATTCAAATGCATGCAGATACAATGTAACAGATGTTCAATTTTACAATATATTTTAAAAGCTAAATGTATAATAAAACAATTGTTACACTCATTTTCTCTGACCATTAATCTACTCCCTTCTAAGGTATCAATGATTAATGTCTTCCTACACACATGTATATATTCACTGTCTTACAAGCATCTCTACCTGTGTTTAAATTGATATACTATGTAATTTGAACAAAAACAGATATTTTCTCTAACAACCATTATGACTCAAAACTATTGTAAATGCTTCTTCAAGAGAGGCCCACAGTCCACATGACTCATATCTCACCTGGTATGTTTGCTCAAAATGTAGATCTTTTTTTTTTTCTTTTTAAATTTTATTTTATTTTTAAACTTTACATAATTGTATTAGTTTTGCCAAATATCAAAATGAATCCACCACAGGTATACATGTGTTCCCCACCCTGAACCCTCCTCCCTCCTCCCTCCCCCAACAATTCTTGGATCTCACCAAGATACAAAATCATTGCCCTTTTGTTGTAACGAATATTCTTACTTCTCTCTTACTCAGAATAAATTCCATGAACAATTATGCTTTCAACTTTGCAACACTCTCTAGTCCTTTCTTTCCTCTATCAACCCTCTTAGCCTGAGTAGATGACTACCAGAGAAAAGTCATACAACTTGTTGACTGCATTCACTTAAAATTATTACTGTATTACTACAAGTCTCAAATGGGGACTTAACACTGTCAGAAACAGAATCTAAATCAGTTCTTTCTCTATACCTACTTTGCCACTTTGAGATAGCTATTTCACAATTTTCTTGTCTCCTCAAATCTCTGACATCCCTTTCCCAAGTCCCTTACTACTGATGACCTTTCCTCATACTTCAGGGGAGAATGAAAGTGAAAGTGAAGTCGCTCAGTAGTGTCTGACTCTTTGCAACCCCATGGACTGTAGCCTACCAGGTTCCTCCGTCCATGGGATTTTCCAGGCAAGAACACTGGAGTGGGTTGCCATTTCCTTCTCCAGGAGATCTTCCCAACCCAAGGACTGAACCCGAATCTCCTGCATTGTAGGCAAGACGCTTTACCGTCTGAGCCACCAGGGAAGTCACTTGAAGGGGAAAATAGATCCAAATAGATGAATTTTATCTCATCTTCCCTTTAATTCTACCAATCTGACTTCACATACATTACCTTCACTGCCCTAATAATGGAAAAAGGATTTGTGTCCCTCTTTAAAGCCAACCCTTCCGCTTGTGGTCAGAATCTCACCCACTTGTGACTTCTCAAGGATTGTTACTGCAATATCTTTTCTCTTCTCAATACTGTCAATTTCTTCAGTCCAGATAATTCCCACTGGCATACGGATGTGCGTCAATCCCACTCATTTAATTTTTACATTTTTATTTTATTTATTTATTTTGGCTGCACTGGGTCTTTGTTGCTGCATGTCGACTTTTCTCTAGTTGCAGCAAACGGGGGCTACTCTCTAGTTGCAGTGCACACTGGCTTCTCATGGTGGTGGCTTCTCTTGTTGTGGAGCGTGAACTCTGGGGTGCTCTGACTTCAGTAGCTGTGGTGTGTGGGCTTAGTTGCCCCATGGCACGTGAGATCACCCCACACCAGGAATTGAACCAGTGTCCTCTGAATTGCAATGGGGATTCTTAACCACTAGACCACTAGGGAAGTCCAATCCCATTCATTTTAAAAAACAACTTTCCCTGTATTTATGTCTCCCTCTAGGTACTTCAGCACTCCTGTATTACCTTCCATAACAAAACTCTGCAAAAAAGTACCCTTTTCATACAAATTGAAATTTTTTTTTATTCTAGTTCTGTGGAAAATGCCATTGGTACTTTGACAGAGATTGCACTGAATCTGAAGACTGCCTTGAGTAGTACAGTCATTTTACCAACATTGATTCTTCTAATTCAAGAACACAGTATATCTTTCCATCTGTTTGTGTTATCTTCAATTTCTTTCACCAGTGTCTTATAGTTTTCAGAGTACAAGTCTTCTGCTTCCTTAGGTAGGTTTATTCCTAGGTATTTTATTTTCTTTAATGTGATGGTAAATGGGATTGTTTCTTTAATTTCTCTATTTTTTGTTGTTAGTGTATAGAAATGCAACAGATTTCTGTGTATTAGTTTTGTATCCTGCAACTTTACCAAATTAATTTATGAGCTCTATAGTTTCCTGGTGGCATCTTTAGGCTTTATGACCAACCTAGATAGCATATTCAAAAGCAGAGACATTACTTTGCCAACAAAGGTTTGTCTAGTCAAGGCTATGGTTTTTCCTGTGGTCATGTATGGATGTGAGAGTTGGACTGTGAAGAAGGCTGAGCACCGAAGAATTGATGCTTTTGAACTGTGGTGTTGGAAAAGACTCTTAAAAGTCCCTTGGACTGCAAGGAGATCCAACCAGTCCATCCTAAAGGAGATCAGTCCTGGGATTTCTTTGGAAGGAATGATGCTAAAGCTGAAACTCCAGTACTTTGGCCACCTCATGCGAAGAGTTGACTCATTGGAAAAGACTCTGATGCTGGGAGGGATTGGGGGCAAGAGGGGAAGGGGACGACAGAGGATGAGATGGCTGGATGGCATCACTGACTCGATGGACGTGAGTCTGAGTGAACTCCGGGAGTTGGTGATGGACAGGGAGGCCTGGCGTGCTGTGATTCATGGGGTTACAAAGAGTCGGACACGACTGAGCGACTGATCTGATCTGATCTGATATATAATATCATGTCATCTGTGACCAGTGACAGTTTTCTTCTCCAATTTGGATTCCTTTTCTTTTTCTTCTCTGATTGCTGTGGCTAGGACTTATGATACTATGTTGAATAAAAGTGGTGAGAGTGGGCATCTTCTTGTCTTGTTTCTGATCTTAGAGGAACTAGTTTCAGCTTTTCACCATAGAGTACAATGTTAGCTCTAGGTTTGTTATTATGGCCTTACACTGAGGGAGGTTCCCTCTATGCCCACTTTCTGGAGAGTTTCTATCATAAATGGATGTTGAACTTTATCAAAAGCTTTTTCTGCATCTCCTGAGATGATCACATCACTTTTATTCTTCAATTTCTTAATGTGGTGTATCACACTGATTGATTTGTGGATACTAAAAAAGTCTTTGCATCATTTAGATAAATCCCACTTGATCACGGTGTCTGATCCTTTTAGTAATTTTAAAATTTGTATGGAATCACAAAAGACCCTGAATAGCCAAAGCAATCTTGAGAAATAAAAATGGATTTGGAGGAATCAGACTCTCTGACTTCAGACTCTTTGACTATATGACAAAGCTATAGTAATCAAAACAGTATAGCACTGGCCAAAAAACAGACATATCAATCAATAAAAAGGATAGAAAGACCAGAAATAAAGCCACACAACTGTGGCAATTAATCTACAACAAAGGAGGCAAGAATTTACAGTGGAGAAAAGACAGTTTCTTTAATAAGTGGTGCTGGGAAAACTAGACAGCCACATGTAAAAGAATGAAATTAGAATATTCTCTAACATCATATACAAAAATAAATTCAGAATGAATTAAAGCCCTAAATTTAAGACTAGATACTATAAAACTCTCAGAGAAATACACAGGCTGAACACTCTTTGACACAAATCACAGCAATATCTTTTTGGATTTACCTCCTAGAGTAATGGAAATACAAATAAATGAATGGGACCTAATTAAACTTGAAACCTTTGCACAACAAAGGAAACTATATACAATGGAGAAATACTTGCAAAGATTGCAATTGACATGGGATTAATTTCCAAAATATACAAAAAGCTCATACAGCTCAATATCATAAAACAAACAACCCAATCAAAAAATAAACATAAGATCTAACTAGACCTTTCTCTAAAGAAGACACACAGATGGCCAAGAGGCACATGAAAAGATGCTCAATAATGCTAATTAGAGAAATGTAAATCAAAACTACAATGAAGATCATCTCATACCAGTCAGAGAGGCCATCATTAAAAAGTTCACAAACAATAAATGCTGGAAAAGGTGTGGAATAAAAGGAACATTTCTACATTGTTGGTAAGAATGTAAATTGGTACAGTCACTATGGAGAACACTATGGAGGTTCCTTAAAAAGCTAAAAATAAAGTGTATGGTCCAGAATCCCACTCCTAGGTATATATCCAGAGAAAACTCAAATTTAAAGAGATACATGCACCCCAATGTTCACTGCAGGATTATTTACAACAGCCAAGACATGGAAGCAACCTAAATGTCCATTGACAGATGAATTGATAAAGAAGATAGATATACTTATATATAATGGAATATTGCAGAAGGAAATGGCAATCTACTCCAGTATTCTTGCCTGGACAATCCTGTGGACAGAGGAGCCTGGTGGACTGCTGTCCATGGGGTCGCATAGAGTCAGACACAACTGAAGTGACTTAGCATGCATAGCATGCAATGGAATATTACTTGGTTATAAAAATAATGAAGTAATGTCATTTGCAGCAACATGGGTAGACCTTGCAATTACCAAACTAAGTGAAGTAAGTCACTCTTTACACTGTTATTAGTCAATGCTCTAAAACCTTAGGTGAGATCCTCAGTTTTCATGGAACAAAACCTAACTCCCTTGTTAAGATATTCAAA
The DNA here is from genome assembly GCF_029407905.1 of Bubalus kerabau. Taxonomy (NCBI): domain Eukaryota; kingdom Metazoa; phylum Chordata; class Mammalia; order Artiodactyla; family Bovidae; genus Bubalus; species Bubalus kerabau. The sequence continues at coordinate 32,968,322 of NC_073642.1, forward strand.
GCTTTTCATGATTTCAACTCATCTTACATTTTCAGTCCCATCTCTCAGTGCATTTTCTTCAACTATCCTTTAATCATGTAAGACTGCAGGCCCCAGCCATGACTGGATTGACCTACCTCCAAACTTTGGCTCATGCTATTCCTTCACCTCATCATAGACTACACAGAACACTGCGCTGGTATCAGGAAACTTGGGTAAGAGTTCCAACCATACCACGTGTCCTCTCTTGAGTTCATTCTTGATAGGTAAAATAAGGACAAAGTACCAGCCTCAGGATTAAATAAGAATGCATTTCAGAATTTTTTTTTATGAATTTTAAACAGTACACAAAATACTGCCAAATTCTTCTAGATAATGACTCTACAATTTTACAAACTCACAATTACTAAGAGAATATCCTTTTCTCCACATACCTGCCACCACTGGACACACCAATTAAAAAACAAAACAAAACAAAAAAAACTTCTGCCAATCCAGTAGATAAAAACAATTTTATTATCTTTAAAACTTGCATTTCCCTGATTATTAGATTGAACATCTTTCCCAATGTTTATTAGGTATTTTCTTTTCTTTTAATTCCCTGATCATATTCTTTGTCCATTTTTCTATTTCCTCCTCCCTTTTTTGTATTATGAATATATTACTGTGCTTTTTTATTCATTTGAAATATTTTTTTAAGTCTGGCACTTAGCTTCTTAATTTGTTTAAAGGTTCTTTTGTCATAGAGAAGTTTTTATTTTGCTATATCTAAGCAAGCCATCTATTTTTTAAAAATGGTTTTTGATCTTGATAGCTGATTTTAAGGCCTTCCCTACCTCATGGTCACAAACACTTTTTTCTAACATTTGCAAAGTATTTCTTATATTTAAAATTTTATTACATTTAATTCTTACTTTTGTGAATGGTGTGAAAATTTTCATATATTTTCCTAAATGCACACCATTTATTGAATAGTCCATTCTTCATATACTGATTTAAAGTATCACATTTATTCTACACTTAAATTGGGAGATATACAGATACCTGAGACAGATATGGGTCTGTCTCAGAATCTTTACTCTGTTATTGATATAGTTGTCTTTCCCTGTGCCAAAACCACACTGCTGCATTTTACTGAATGCTTTTTAGGGGCACTACTGAGACAACTGCATAGTTTTCTCCTCTAATAACTAACTAAGTTATATAGATATATTTTACAGTGCTGATCCATCTTTGCATTCTTAGTGTAAATACTAAGTAAACAAGTCAGCATTTTAATATCTTATTTATGTTTTTTTGTCCTATCTCTAGAAATAAGATAGACCTGTAGTTTTTCATCCCTCTCACCACCTCCCCTGCCCCCTGACTTCTTGCTCTCTCTTTTTTCTGTGTCCTCCCTGTTTCATTTGGGTATTAGTGTCACATGACCATCATGAAACCAACTGGGTAGGGTCCTATCTTTTTATACATCATGCAAAATTATATAGAAAGTCTTTAAAAGTTTCCTAGAACTCACCTGTAAAACTTTGGCCATTGTAGAGACAAATCTTTAAATTTTTTTTTCAATTCCTTCTCATAATTATTAGTTAACTCAAGGCTTTTACCATTTCATGTGATAGTTTGAATAAGTCATATTTCTGAAAAATTACCCACTGAATCTTGGCTTTCACATTTTGTTAATACACATTCATACAGAGTTCTTACCACTTTACAAATCTCTGTATCTTCAGTTGTGCTTATTTTTTTTTCAGTTGTGCTTATTTTTTAATTTCTAATATTGATTAGTATCTTTTCTTTTCCAGACTTATGAAGATTAATCTATGTTATTGATGTTTTAATCAATCAACAACATGCTGATTTTTTATTTCACTCTTATTAATTTGAACCTTTTTCTTCTTTGAATTGTTTTATCATTTCTCTTTTAATCTTTAAGTCAATTATTTAATTCATTAATTTAATTTATCCAAGTGACTTAATTTTTATGGAATGAAACATGCATCCATAAAAAGTTTAGTAATACAAAAGTACAAAATAGTAAGCAACAAACCAACCAATATCCCATTACTCAGAAAGGAAAAGTGCTAACATCAATTGAATGTTATTCCACACATCTCTCTAAGCATTTATGGAGATGAATGGATGACTCTGCTGCTGCTGCTACTGCTACTAAGTCACTTCAGTCGTGTCTGACTCTGTGCGACCCCAGAGACAGCAACCCACCAGGCTCCCCCTTCCCTGGGATTCTCCAGGCAAGAACACTGGAACGGTTTGCCATTTCCTTCTCCAATGCATGAAAGTGAAAAGTGAAAGTGAAGTCACTCAGTCGTGTCTGACTCCTAGAGACCCCATGGACTACAGCCTACCAGTCCCCTCCATCCATGGGATTTGCCAGGCAAGAGTACTGGAGTGGGTTGCCATTGCCTTCTCCGATGGATGACTCTACGCCTCCCTATCTATTCTTTTTCTTCCCAATTTTATGATCTTTTTAAATTGTTTTTAACTTCAAAAAGCTTTAAAATTTACAGAAAATAGCAAAATTCTGTAAAGCAATTATTCTTCAATAAAAAACAAATTAATTTTTAAAAAGGGGAAGATTCTAAAAAAATTTTTTTTCTTTTCTAGTAAATGTAATATCATCTTGCATGTCTCTCAGAATATATTTATTCTAAAGTTCTGTTTTGCTCTATTAACTCTGATTCCTTGGGTATTAGGTCTTCCATTTTATAGTTTGGAACCTTCCGTCATGGTATAAGTTTTCTTTAAATATTTTGTGATATTGAGTTGTGGGATCATCTTTGTTTAGGATTTAGAGATATCTTGTTCGTCTGTGACTGATGTGATTACAGAAGCATTTTTTCCGGGGAAAGGCAAAATATTTCACTGGGTAGTGAATATGGATAGTTAATATTTGGGAGGGGGTGGCTACCTATGCTTTCTGGATATTGACAACATTGGGGAATTCCTTTGATTTTTAAAAAATGTTTTATTTCTTTATTTGCCTGTATTGGGTCTTAGATGTGACACACAGGATCTTCACTGCGTCCTGCTGTTTCTTTCACTGCAGTGCGCAGACGCTGTAGTTGTGGTACACGTGCTGCAGAGCCAGTGGGTTTCAGTAGTTGTGGTGTGCTAGCTTAGCTGCTCCGTGGCATGTGGGATCTTAGTTCCTGGACCAGGTACCAAAGCAGCATCCCCTGCACTGCAGAGTGTATTCTTAACCACTGGACCACCAGAGAAGTCCCTGCTTTGGCTTTTAAAGCACCCACATTGTCTGGTTTTGTACCATACACACCAAGGAGAAATAAAGGTTGGGATAGGTAGATCCATATGTTTGCTTGTCCAGCAAGCTAGACATAACACAGCCTTAAAATCACACATCTTTTACAGTATTCCACTTCTGCGTGTGTTTCCTCATCTGCATTCCCATTCCATTTTCAAGGTTTTTTCATGGGTTTTTGCCAATTTTGCTTTTTGTTTTCCTTTCACAGTTGTGTTTGATCAGTACTGTGCATTTTTTGGAGGAGGAAGGAGGGAAAACTATTAGGAATAAAAAGTATCAAAGGGAGGCTTTAGCATGTTCTCAGTGTACCACCATGTGCTGGAAGTTTTGAACAGATGTGTTTTGGCACAGATAAATGGACAATATTGTCCATTTTAAAGGAAGATGTTTTTTCCTATACTTTCTCTTCTACTGAAGTATGGTCTCTTAACAGTAAGCACAGGGCATTATCCAGTGTTTTCTAACCCCTGATGAACATTATTAATCTGGAGGAGCTGTTCAAACATATTAAAATCTAACAACAGAAATGCCATTTTAACTGGGTTGGGGTAAGAACCATCAGTATGGTGGGAAAACTACAGGCTTTAGGATTAGAATTCTCACTTACTGTGGTCTGTAACTTTAGGCAAGAAACAAATTTTTGAGCCTTAGTTTCCCATCTATAAATTGAATTTACATGATTTTGGTAAAGATTAGAGATAATGTAAGAAGAGAGACTAGCAACATGCAAGGCAAACAGCAAATGACTAATAAATGTATTTATGCTCTTCTACATATATTTATAAGTAAGCAGACAAAACCCCATGGCATTAGAAAAGAGAGCAAGTAAAATAGATTTCCCTTCATATGCTAAAATCTTACAAATGACAAGTTTAATACCAAAAGTCACAAAATTGTTCATAGGAGTTTACGATCATTTCCAGATATTCCAAACTAAGACTGTGGGATTTACAGAGTGTTCCTACCACATTTTATTGTACCCCTGGGCTCTTTTAGTGTTCTTATTTCAATGCATTTCTTTTCAAAGGATAACTCTCTAAGCTATTACAAGGTTTCTGAGCCATTCTTCATTCCTACATTTCAATATCTCAGAGTAAAAACAGCAGCTTATAATAGTGGCAACCTGGTTATATGTTTCTGTCTGTACTCATTTAAGTATTTTGTGAGAAGCAGATGAGTACTTTGAAATTGCAGGCAATGAAAAACTAGAAAGCTGTGGCACCCACAAATTAAACCAACTTTAGTGTCTCTAATGCATAAAACAATCGAACCCAAATTACAGCGAGCAGCTGGAGACAACTCCATTTTCAGACATATTAGCCAAACACAGTGATGTCCATTTGCACATTTACAGTGATGCACAAGTAAATGTGCATATTTCTATCATTTATTTGTATCATTCAGAAGCACAAGTATGCCACTTGGCATAACGTACCACTTAATAAGTAACATTAACTGAATTCTTTAAAAAGTGTTAACCCATGCCCAATCATAGCTAAGATTATTCACATATAAACAATAAAGGAAAATGATTTTTTCCTTGTTCTGTAAAATGTTTAAATGTCCAGAAGTTATTAATGTTCATATATATTACACGCTAAGTCACTATGCTAAGTCACTTCAGTCGTTTCCGACTCTGTGCGACCCCATAGACGGCAGCCCACCAGGCTCCCCCGTCCCTGGGATTCTCCAGGCAAGAACACTGGAGTGGGCTGCTATTTCCTTCTCCACATAATAGGACTTAATTTCTCAAATCTTTACTGTAAAATTAGACCTGCTGCTGCTGCTGCTAAGTTGCGTCAGCCGTGTCTTATTCTGTGCGACCCCAGAGACAGCAGCCCACCAGGCTCCCCCATCTCTGGGATTCTCCAGGCAAGAACACTGGAGTGGGTTAACATTTCCTTCTCCAATGCATGAAAGTGAAAAGTGCAAGTGAAGTCGCTCAGTTGTGTCCGACTCTTAATGACCTCATGGACTGCAGCCTAACAGGCTCCTCTGTCCATGGGATTTTCCAGGCAAGAGTACTGGAGTGGGGTGCCATGGCCTTCTCCGAAATTAGACCTACATCAATACTAATAGTCAATTTGACAATAACATCTTAAATTATCTGACACTGATTTTCGAAAACAAATTCTACGGCCAAGAAACATATAGAAAAGTGTTCAATGTCATTAGTCACCAGTGAAAAGCAAATTAAACTTTCAATAAAATACCATCACAAGCTCACTGGAATGGCGAAAGTGGTACAGTGTAATAACACCAAATGCTGGAGAGAATGTAGAATAACTGGAACTCTAGTATCTTATTTTTGCTTAGTTGTGCCATGCAGGATCTTTAGCTGCATCATGTAAACTCTTGGTTGTGCATGTGGGATCTAGTTCCATGACCAGGGATTGAACCTGGGCCCCCCTGCATTGGGGGTATGGAGTCTTAGGCACCGGACAACCAGGGAAGTCTTGGGAACTTTAATATCTTATCAGTGGGAGTGAAAGACACAGTAAATGACATATAACTCACAGACAACAAGCTCTTACAGGTAGAAAATCCTAAAGAATAGACACACACACACAACCATGAGAACTAATAAAAGAATTTGGCAGTTTCAAGATACAAGATCTACACCAAAAAATCACTTGTATTTCTAACACTAAAAATGAGCATGAAAATGAGATCAAGGAAACAATTCCATTTACAATAGAATGAAAAAGAATAAAATAGGAAGAAAACCAAGGAAGTGCAAGATTGTGCACTAAAAACTACAAAACATTAATGAAAGAAATTAAAGGAAACCTAAATAAATAAAAAAGCATTCCATGTTCATGGACTGGAAAACTTAATATTGTTAAGATATCAGTATTCTCAAAGTTGATCTTGTGATTCAATGCAATCCCCGTCAAAACCTGTTTCCCTTATTTAGAAATTGACAAGTTAATCATAAAATTCATATGGAATCTCAAGAGACCCTGAATAACCAAGACACTTGGATGGAAAAAAATGTAAAGATTCATACTTCTCCAGCTCAAAACTTATTACAAAGGTACAGTAATCAACATAGTGTGGTACTGGCATAAGAACAGACAAATGGAACAGGATTAGGAGTTCAGAAATAAACCCATACATTGGAAGTCAACTGAGTTTTGACAAGTGTGCCAAGATCATTCAAAGGGCTAAATAATAGTTTCTTTAACAAACAGTGCTGGTAAAACTAATATCAACATGTAAAAGAATGAAGTTGGACCCCTACCTCACATCATATACAGAAATTAATTCAAAATGGATCAACAATCTAAATGCAAGCACTAAAATGATAAAGCTTTTAGAAGAAAACACAGGGGAAAGTTTCATTATTTCGACTTCGATAATGGATACTTAGATATGATACCAAAAAAAATGTAAGAAATAAAAGAAAAAAACTTAAAATCTTCTGTGCATCAAAAGACACTATCGAGAAAATGAAAAAAACTACAGAATGGGAGAAAATATTTACAAATCACATATCTAATAAAAGATTTGTATTTAGGATATATAAAGAACTCTCACAACACAATAGCAAAAAGAAAAGCAACTCAATTAAAAAATGAGCAAAGGACTTGAATACATTTCTCCAAAAATGATATAGAAATGGCCAACAAGTAAACAAAAAGATACTCAGCATCATTAGTTATAAGTAAAATGCAAATCAAAACCATGAGATATCACTTAAATCCACTAACATGGCCATAATCATAAAGACCAAAAAAAGCAACAATCAAGAATTGGTGAGCATATGGATCTTGTAAATTTCTGACAGGACTGTAAAATGGTACAGCTACTATGGAAAACAGTGTGGTGGTTCCTCAAAATTTAAAAATAGAATTACCATACTGCCCAGTAATTCTACTGCTGTGTATATATCCCAAAGAACTGAGAAAAGGGACTCAAACAAATATGAATGTTGTATTCGAATGTGAATGTTAACAGTGGCATTATGTTCAATAGCCAAAATGTAGAAGCAACTCAAGTGTCCATTGACGAATGAATAAACAAAATGCAGGATGAATAAACAAAACAAAAATAAGTGCACGCTAAGTCGCGTCAGTCATGTCTGATTCTTTGCAACCCTATGGACTGTAGCCTACCAGGCTTCTCTGTCCATGGGAATTCTCCAGGCAATAATACTGGAGTGGGTTGCCATTTCCTTCTCCAGGGGATCTTCCTGACCCAGGAATCGGACCTGAGTCTCTTATGTCTCCTGCATTGGCAGGTGGGTTCTTTTCCACTAGCATCACCTGGGAAGCCCCAGAACATACTGTACAATGGAATATTATTCAGCCATAAAAATGAATGAAGCATTGATACATGCTACAAATGTAGTTGAAATTAAAAAACATTATGCTAAGTAAAAGAAGTCACATATAAAAGATCACATATATTAGTACATTCATGTGAAATATCAAGAATAGTTAAAACCATACAGATAGAAAGCAGATTAGGAGTTGACGGGCTGGGTGAAGAGGGCGAATACAGAATGATTGCTTAATGGATAAGGGATTTCCTTTTGGGCTGCTGAAAATGTTTTGAAACTTGACAGAGGTGGTGGTTATACAACTTTGTGAATGTACTAAATGCTATTGAATTATGACTTTAAAATGGTTAATTTTATGTTATGTCAATTTTACCTCAATAAAAATAAATATATGAATAAGAAAAAAATTCTGATGCCTCTTATTAGAGTTATTAAGACCATTCTGGGTCTGGCCTAAAGAGGACACACACAGTAAAAAAAAAGATTTAGAAATTACAAGAAGAAATTGATTATAGTTGCATTACAAAAAATTATCTTTTATTTCACTTGGGAAATACAAGAGCAAATAACTTGAGGGATAAATAACCAGTAATCATATAAACATTGTTCTGTTTAGTTTCCTTTTTTTTTTTAATTATTATTTTTTTAATTTTATTTTTAAATTTTACATAATTGTATTAGTTTATATAATTACTCTTAACAGAACTTTTGGTTGGACATACACATTTTTCTTGCTCAAATATTCCCTCGTCAATGAGTCCTATCCTTACTAATGTATTTAAAATTTCCATGACCTGTCTACTACTTCCAATCTATCATACTATACTTTTGTCCATAAAACATTAACACCTACTTAACACCTAATAATGTGTAATGCAACTTACTAATTAGGCTCATTGTTGATGTTTATTTCCCTCTGCTAGAATATATATTCCATGAAGATGGGCATTTTTGCCTGTTTTATTCCTGGATGAATTCTCAGTGCCTGGAACCATGCTCAGCACACTGTGAGTACTAAATAAATATCTGTGAGAGAATGAAGTGAATTAGCAGACCAGAGAAACTGAAAGCCAAGTGTCTAGGGAGGCAGGAAGAAGAGGGAAAACAATAAAAATCCTGTCATGCATCAGGTATCAGAACCTGTAGGCAACTGCATGTTGTAGGAATAAAAACAGCAGATTGGTTGAACATATTAATAACTGAGGGTCCAGAGACTCATGCTATTCAAAATGTTCATGATATTCAAAATTACCTGGCATATAAAGAACCCCATAGGAAAAGACAATCAACAGATGCCAGTGTCAAGATGACATAGATGGTAAAGTTACCTGACAAAGACATTTAATTACCCATTAAAAAATACTTGTGAAATACATACAATGGTAAAAACTCTTGAATCAAATGGAAAGTTAGAAAGTCACAGAAAAGAGATAGAAGATATGAAGAAAAACTAAATGGAAATTTTGGAGTTGAAAAATACAACATTTTAAATGGAAAAATCCACTGGGAAGGCTCAATAGCCAATGATAAATGAAAAAGTCAGTGAATTTGAGGATAGTTAATAAAAATTATACAATCTGAATGACAGAAATAAATTTGAGCTAACAAAAAAAGAAAAAGAGGACAGCTCCAGAGACCAAAAACAACCAAACGCCTATCATCAATGTTACTAGAGGCTCAGAAGGAAAGAAAAAAGAGCATGGTGCTACAGGGAACTCAGCCGAGTGCTCTGTGATAACCTAGAGGGTGGGATGGGATGGGAGGTGGGAGGGAGGCTCAGGAGGGCGGGGACATATGTATACTTATGGCTGATTCACATTGTCATATGGCACTGTGAAACCAAAACAACACTGTGAAACAATTATCCTTCATTTAAAAATTTTTAAAAAATTTTTGAATTGTAAAAAAAAAAAAAAAGAATATGGTGCTAAAAATACAGGAGAAGAAATAATGTCTGAAAATCTCTCAAGTTTGGCAAAAGATACAAAGCTACAGATTTAAAAAGCCCAGTGAACTTAGTAAAGGATAAGCACAAAGATATCTAAACCCAGGATATCATAATCACACCTGATGAAAACTAAGAAACAAAAGTAGAAACTAGCCAAAGAAAAACAATACTTTTAGGGAGTCAACCAGAATGACTTACGATTTCTTACCAGAAACAGCGGAGAATAGTAACAGGAAGTAACACATTATTTTTAAAGCCTTGAAATAACTGAACTATCAACTAAGGATTCTACATTCAACAAAAATGTCCTTCAGGTGTAAAGGTCAGATATAGATGCTTTAGATGAATGAGAACAAGAGAAAAGGTTGCCAGCAGACATGCTTTAAAATAATTGTTTTTTCTGTTGTTCAGAGAGAAGCTATCAGTAGGAAGTTTGGAAGATTAAGAATAAAGAATGAGGAAGAGAAATTGTAAATATCTAGATAAACATAACAGACTATTCTTTCCTCTTGAATTCCTTATGTTTGACATCTGAAAGCAAAAAATTATATGGTCTGATAGAGTTTTCAATGCATGTAGTATAATATATAAGAAACATAACCTAAAAGGGGCAAAGATGAAGTCATTTTTATGGTTATAAGATTTCTACATTTTACTTGAAATAGTAAAATGCTGGTTCTTAGTAGATTGTACAAGTTTAGTATGTACATTGTAATCCTTAAAAGAGTGTCTACAAAGACATAAAGCTAAACACATAATAGGTAAGTTAAACAGAAAAACAGAAAATGTTCAAATTAGTTAGGAAAGAGAAAACAATATTAAAAAAAACAGAGATAACAAACAGAAAATAAATAGTACACCTAAATTCAAATATGTCAATTAGGACTTCCCTAGCTAGGTTTCAACAGTAGTGAAACAAGAACTTCCAGATGTACAAGATGGATTTAGAAAAGGCAGAGGAACCAGAGATCAAATTGCTAACATCCACTGGATCATAGAAAAAGCAAGAGAATTCCAAAAAACATCTAATTCTGCTTCACTGACTACACTAAAGCCTTTGACTGTGTGGATCACAATAAACTGGAAAATTCTGAAAGATGGGAATATCAAACTACCTTACCTGCCTCCTGAGAAATCTGTATGCAGGTCAAGAAGCAACAGAACTGGACATGGAAAAATGGACTGGTTCAAAATTGGGAAAGGAGTACATCAAGGCTGTATATTGCCACCCTGCTTATTTAACTTATAAACAGAGTAAGTACATCATGCAAAATGCCCGGCTGGATGAAGCACAAGCTGGAATCAAGATTGCTGGGAGAAATATCAATAACCTCAGATATGCAGATGACACCACCCTTATGGCAGAAAGTGAAGAGGAACTAAGGAGCCTCCTGATGAAGGTGAAAGAGGTAAGTTAAAAAGTTGGCTTAAAACTTAACATTCAAGAAATGAAGATCATGGCATCCAGTCCTGTCACTTCAAGGCAAATATATTGGGAAATAATGGAAACAGTGACAGACTTTATTTTCTTGGGCTCCAAAATCACTGCAGATGGTGACTGCAACCATGAAATTAAAAGATGCTTGCTCCTTGGAAGAAAAGCTATGACAAACCTAGACAGCATATTAAAAAGCAGAGACATCACTTTGCTGAGAAAGGTCCATCTAGTCAAAGCTATGGTTTTTCCACTAGTCATGTACAGATGTGAAAATTGGACCATAAAGGAGGCTGAGGGACCACGAATTAATGCTTTTGAAGTGTGGTGTTGAAGAAGACTCTTGACAGTCCCTTGGACTGCAAGGAGATCAAACCAGTCAATCCTAGAGGAAATCAACCTTGAATAATCATTGGAAAGACTGATACTGAAGTTGAAATGCCAATACTCTGTCCACCTGATGGAAAGAGCCAACTCATTGGAAAAGACCCTGATGCTGGAAAAGATTAGGGCAGGAGGAAAAGGGGGCGACAGAAGAAAGATGGTTGGATGGCATCACAAACTCAATGGACATGAGTTTGAGCAAACTCTGGGAGATAGTGAAGGACAGGGAAGCTTAGCATGCTTGCAGTCCATGGGGTCACAAAGAGTCAGACATGACTGACTGAACAATAACAAGAGCAACAGGAAGGACTTTCCTGGTGGTACAGTGGATAAAAATCCACCTGCCAATGCAGGGGACACAGGTTTGATTCCTAGTTGGGGAAGATTCCACATGCTGTGCAGTAACTAATCCCATACACCACAACTACTGAGCCTGTACGCTAGAGCCTGTGCTCTGCAACAAGAGAAGCTGCCACAGTTAGAAGCCCATGCACAGCAACTACACAGTAGTCCCCACTCACTGCAACTAGAGAAAGCCCATACACAGTAACCAAGACTCAGTGCAGCCAAAAACAAATAAACAAAATTGAAATATGTCAATTACATTAAATGCAAATAGTATACACATTAAAGAGATTATCAGAATGGATCTGGAAAATCATGACTCAATTATTTGGTATTTACAAGAAACACACTTCAAATATAATTTTACGGGTAGATTAAACTTTTTTTTTTTTAAGATAGATAGACATGAAGCCACTAATAAACATAAAGCTGGAGTGGTTATACTATCAAAGTAGACTTCAGGGTAAAGACAATTAACAGGAATGAAGAGTAACCTTATATACTAAAAAATGTCAATTCTCCAAGAAGACATAGCAATTTTAAATGTGTATGCACCTAACAAGAGAGATTCAAAATGCATGAAGCAAAAACTGACAGATCTGAAAGGAAAAACAAACAGATAAATTACAATTACATTTGGTAATCTCAGCATTTCTCTCTCAGTAAACAACAGTGAACAAACAGCAATGATACAGAAGACCTAAACAAGGCCATCAACCAACTGATTCTAACTGACATTTATAGATATTTATCCAACAAAGGCAGCATATACATTCTGTTTATATGAAACATTTACCAAGATATACCATATCCTAGGTCATGAAAGAAATCTTAAGAAATTTAAAATAGAAATCGAGAATGTTCCCTGCCCATAAAAAATAGAAATTAAAAACAGAAGGATAATAGGAAAATACCCAAATACCTGGAAACTGTCTAAACAATTTATGATTCAAAGAGGAATATTCAGAAGAAATTAGAAAATATTTTGGGGGACACTTCCCTGGTGGTCCAGAGGTTAAGATTCTGTGTTTTCACTGTAGGGGGCATGGGTTCAACCCCTGATCGGGGAACTAAGATCCCACAGCATGCTGTACACAATGCAGCCAATATGTGTGTGTGTGTACATATATATATATATATATATACACAGAGAGAGAGAGAGAGACTAATATACTTCTAATTAAATCTTTGCAAACATCTTTTCTCCTTAAATTTTGCAGGTGTATATATACATATTTTAAAAATTGTTGATATATATTGCTAAAATGCCCTCAGAAAGATCTTTAAATTTTGACTCAAAACTTCCTTCCTCTGAAAAACTTTCCCTGATTAGCCCTTTCCTATTGGTCCATCTGTGCAACTATTTGGCCTCATTAAAGTACTACTGTATTTATTGGACCATATAAGCAATTACTGTTTTAATAAGACATTAGGCCTCTAGGCTATCTGCTTACAAAGCACATGATATCTTAGAGGAAATCTAAGTGAGGAAATAATAAACTTATGGGCTATGAAATGGGTAGCAAAATTGACATAAAAAGATGAGTTATTAGAATTAATTAGGTAACACCCCATTTTCCATGAATGAAGCAAATCATTTTTAGGTTTTCCTATTGTTCTGCTTTGTGTGCCTCATAAGAGGCAGTGGCTTCTGGTACAGTTTGCATTGTCTGTGTTATCTTTGGAATTAGCAAAAAAAAAAGTTCAAGCACTGAAAAACTGTATCAAATTCTCCGTATCTTCAAAATTCATATATGCCCTCCCTAGATTTCTATCATGCCTCCCTTATAAGGCATGAAATTGAAGGCTAACTGATGCCGTGTGGCAGAAAAGTGTAATAATTCAGAAACACTGGCTGTTGTGTTTTATTCCACTTGTGAAATGAAATCACATACATTAAAATAAGAATAAAGTCTCAAATTGTGCATTTTTGGCATCTGACATTATTCACAAACAACTAGCTAGCACTAATCAGGTCCAATATTGTGAATGTTTCATTAAGAAAAAATTAATTAGCTCTGTTAATTATGAATGTCACAGGAAAATCCAGCCTCAAGCACTCTGACTGTTACTATTTGTTTTTAGGAATCATTTGCTGAGAATTGCTTCCCTTAGTTTTATTTCTATGCCTTAATTATACGATCTTAAAACATGGCAGCCCCTTGTATTATACGTTTCCTGCAAATATTAAGCAAATATGCTAAAGCAGGAGCATATTTTACATAACCACACATGTCAGACTAAATGTGAGCCAAGAAAAAGAATGAATGCAACTCATATCTGATTTATATTTGGCAAATACAGAGATATCATAAGCTTCTGGTTTAAATGCCTACATGGTATTTCCATGGCAACTGCATAAACATTTTCCCCATAACACACAGCAAACTTCATTCTTTATATCCCATTATTTATTTTTTCCACTCTCAGGGGAAAGCCTAATTTATTCCCTAGGGAAAATCAATCAATGATTTTCTTAATCAGTGGCATTTGAAGAGTAGGTGGCACAGTTCTTTTTATGGAAAAGCAATTTCCACCAACGCTCTTGTTATGTGACAGAGACTAGGGGAGAATAAAAGAGTACTTGCTTTTAGGAAAGTGTGAGTACAAGTTGCAATCTTCAAAGAGAGATGAGAATGTGCATTAGAAAATCCACAAAAGGCTGGCCAAAGTGATCACATGCAACTTCAACTTCCCTTTTGTCTGTGCATAGAGTATCACAGAGACTTCTTTACGTTAAAAAAAAAAAAAAAAAGAAGGCATTCTTTCATTTCTATAGAGTTTTGGCAGTCTTTAAAAAATTCCTTTGCTGCTTTCCTTGTGTGATAGACATTGTACAGAACTAGAGGCAAGAGAAAGACTGCCCACTTAAAAGTGATGACAGTTCAAAGGAAGAATAAAGGGAAACCACATCAGATTCCTTCACTTTGTCTATTCTTTCAGCCTGAGGTAATTATCATGATTCAAATTGCACCGGATGGAAGAGATCCCTTATTGGATTTTAGCTATCAAATGAACAATTTCCCAAAGTGCTCAGAAGGACAGTGGATCAATGAACATTCTTCAGTGTACTCAGCGCTCAGTGGGTTAGCAAAGGAAGCCCATTCAGGATGAGTGTACATATTACCCAGTCCCTTCCTCTGAGCTTCCCTGGCACCACTATGATAGCACTTATCATGTTCTGTTATTGTTTATATATGAGTCCCTCAAAGGGTCTTTATAATACCCCTCCAATCTAACACAGTTAGACTGCTCTGTGAATAGCAGCATGCTTAATAAGCTAGTGGGTTAAATGAATATTTAGCTATAACATATACATATTTCCTACAATACATAATGCTTCTCACTCAAAAGACTAAACCGTCTTCCAATTATTCCTTCTACCATTTAGATATTTCTATTCTCATGGGAGTTTTATTACTTCATTTCTATACAGTGAATCTCTTACCATCTCCTCTCTTTCATTTATCTTCAAGGCCTATGTTTAGTTATGAGGCAAGGGCTTTTGGTTTTTTTTTGTCTTTGTTTGTACTGTTCCAGTATCATTTGTTGGAAAGATTAATCTTTCTTCATTGGACTGCTTCTTAACCTTGTAAAAAATCAATTGATCATACACACACACACACACACACACACCATCTGCATCTTGTTTCCTTTTAAACATTACCCATGTGAAACTCACCTGTACTCTAGCACTAGTTATACAGTGGCTCATTATTTAACATCAGAGAGTTCTAAAGTACCAGAATGTTTCATGTTTTCCTTTCTATATATGTTAAACCAACAGAAGGAAACAAAAGCTGGGCCTGACTCCAAGAAGAATGAGTTTCTTAGGGAATGAGTGTTTCCTTTCATTTCTACAATTTGGTATTTTTAGATAAGCTCTCCTGTGACCATGTGCCAGAATTGTTAATCTTCAAAATGTACAAGCTGGAATGATAAAAACTAATCCCCCCTCCTCCCTCCGCGCCATTATTCTGTTGCTACTGCTTGGGGACCGTTAATTCAGAATTAAAACACCAGTGAGGTTAGGACTAACTGGCTTGCCTAGTACAAGCATTTGTGCAGATTTCTAGTTTCTCACCCTTTTGAGAAGGTAAGTAACAGAAACAAGGAGCTGCTTTGTATTTATCATGCTCTTCAATTGCCACATATGTTTAGTGGTATTCTAGCTGATTGTCATTAACTTAAAACATTTACTGCTAATTACATTTGGTACAAAGAATCAAAGGGTAAAGAATGTGTTCTCAACACCCACAGCAATCCTTTCTTTCACAATAAGATTTCTATCTCTTCCTCTATCATCCCTTATGCCATGGCCAGGTCCTTGGTTAAAGGACTTCTAAGCTCTTTTAGAAGTTCAGATAAACATCCTCTTTCTGGATCGTCTTGTCATGGCATTTTCAGAGGCTAACTCTTCCCACACATCATGACTGACTTCTTACTACCCAGTATTGTTGTCTTGCCAGCAGTACATGTGTGAAGTGAGACTTTCTACCACATGGTATAGTCATTTTTGATCATCTGACTCTACTACAGACTATTTCTGCTACAATGATCTCAGAAGTAAAGAATTAAAAGAGCTAATGTGAGAGATATAAGCCCACAGAAATAACTGTTTTCCCAACAAAAGTCTTTAAAACTACATTTGAAAACCTACAGAATGAAAGAATTACATTCTCCCAAAACATGATGCAGAATTAACTAGAAAACAGTGGTATTTTAGGTATCAAGAAGAGAACACAGGAGGACAAAGTCACAACACAACAGCAAATCCCCACTATTTTTTTTTTAAGTGAAAGAAGGTTTATCTAAAGAAACATACTCCATAGACAGAGTGTAGGGCATCTTGGAAGGCAGGAGAGGCATGAGAAATCTCTACTATTGACTATAGTATGTTGCCAACTCACCTGTGCTATGTTTTATTTTGAGTTCATATGAAAAAATGCATTTAAATGAATATCACACATCATGAAAGATGGAAAAAGTACATCTAGTATATCATTATTTACATTTCATGTTGTTTATGGGTACATACATAAGAATATATATTCACCAACCTCACAGCATTTTCTCCAGAAAAGGATGACAAGAATAAGATTGGAGAAAGATACAAAGAGGATTTCAATTGTTCCTAAATGGTTTTATTTCTTTAAAAAAAAATGGGAAAATGTTGGCATTCAATTAATTCTTGGTGGTAAGATAACAATGTTTTTAATATTATTCTGAATTTTTCTGAATTCTTACAATTTTTAATAATAAAAAATTTTAAGAGAAATAGAAATAATACCTAGTTACATTTTAGCTTGAAAGTAAAGCAGATTTATAAACAAAGAAAACACAAGGAAGAACCTTCTTTTGTGGAATAGAGTAATATCTGATCAAAATGCATTTTGAACTACATAGTTTGAAAGAATATTTCAAGTGATACTGTAATTTCTGAGAAATACTGGATAAATAGATTTGCCTTCAAGAGCTTCCATTTAATTTTATATCAAGTAAGGATGTCAAAATAAAATACCTTGGATAAACTCTTCAACTTTAAAAGTCTATGTCCTTTTTTCCTGTAAAGGAGGTAAGTATATCTCTGCACATGTTATTCCTTTCGCCTAGAACAGGAATACTCTTTTCCTCTAGCTTGTTCCTTGGCAGTAAAATCCTGTTAACCAGTAACATTCAGCAGTAGGATTCATTTGTGCTTTGGGAAGTCTCTCCTCACCCTTCCCAAACAGAAAAAGCACTGTCACAGCTCTGTCCTCATATTCCCATTAATCTCTGAACACTGCTACTTACATGTTTGTCTGCTCTGTTAGAGAGACAGATGCCGGCACCTGCATCTACTCTTCTTTGTATCCCTGGTACCCTCCATAGTGACATATTTACAGCCAAGAAAGAGATAATATACACAAATCACTTAAACTTAATGTTAGCACAAAGTAAATTTAAATTTGTTATCTATTGCAAATATTATTTTCCCCAAGTAAATATGTAATGAAATGAATGAATGAAGTCAGTATGTAAAATGGCATGAAATCACTCCATCAGTCAGATATGTTGATCGTCCCACTATAAGGTAGAGGTATAACCCAGCTGATCGCTTAATATTCTTTCCAAAAGAATCTGCAGGATCACTTCGAATTTTATGCCCTTTAGTTTAGAAAGCAAGGATAACATAACTTTTCTGGTTCTTCTTTTACTTTTCTTCAAATTACTGGAACCTTGGATCAATGGCTTTTTACAAAGGACATGAAATATTCTTCATAAACAAAATCTCAGAAACATAAGATACGCTAAACCTTGGACTGAAAACTGTTATAAAAAGGGGAACATTTTATCATACACATGTTTGGATAATATGCACTTAGCTGTAACAGTTGATTCAACCCTTGTTCTCAAATAAGGCTGTTTATAGTTCCTATGGTAGAAGAGGGATGATAGTACGATACAATGCAGGGGAGAGAGAACTTGGTAAAAAATAGCCAGCAATCCCTCCCAGGAACCCAAGGAAGTAGGAGGGTAGATCTCAGCACCCCTAATACTTTCTTGGATCAATCTCCCTAGATGTGGCTCATGAAACAGTTGTTAACTGGGAGATTTTTTGAATCAATGGGATTGTCCTGGGAGTCCACCAGCCAGCCATAAGACCTAGAAATGCCCTTGGCAATATTAAAACCAAAGCAGACAACTGCCACCAGATGGGCTGGGGAGGTTGAGGGTAGGGGTAGATCTGGAGCTCAAAGCCGCACCCTCAGAGCTTCTAACCAGGTTCTAGTGTAGCTCACCCTAGTCATTTCATTAATCCACAAGTAGCATAACGTCTATGGGGTTGCACAGAGTTGGACACGACTGAAGTGACTTAGCTGCAGCAGCAGCGGCAGCATAACGTTGCATTTTACAGGACTGAATTTTCTGGACCATACATATTAATTAAAATAGGGTTTTTTTTTAACTTTTTATTTTGAAACAAAAGAGTTATCGGAAGTTGCAAAGATTGTACAGAGAAGCCCCATTTACCCTTGAAAGTTTGCCCCAGTAGTCACATCTTATATAAATATAATACAGTATCAAGACCAGGAAACTGACATGGGTACAATGTATGTATATTCAATGTCATTTCATGACACATGTGGATTACTCTAGCTATCATCACAATTAAGATACAAACTATTCCATCACTGCAAAGACATCCCTTGGTGCTACCTCTTTATAGTCACACCCAACCTTCCCAAATCCATGGCAACAAATGTCTGTTCTCCATCATCATGATTGTGTCATTTTAAGAATGTCATATAAATGGAATCACACACACATCATGTGGCCTTATGTCCTTGAGATCCATCCAAGCTGTGATATGTATCAGTAGATCATTCCTTTTTATTGCTATTATTGTACTCCATAGTATGGATATACCACAGTTTGTTTAGCCATTTACATATTGTAGACATGTTGGCTGGTACAATCCATGGCTATTACAAATAAAGCTGGTATGAACAATAAGGTACATGTTTTTGTGTGAACCTAAGTTCTCACTTTACTGGGTGTAATCCCCAACAGTGGGATTGCTAGGTCATATGGTAAGTGTACATTTTTTAAAATAAACTATCGAATTATTTTCCAGTGTCTGTTCTGTTTTATATTCCTACTAGTAATAATATGAAAGATCTAGTTACTTTGTATCCTCATCAGTATTAAGCATTGTTATTATTTTTTATTTTGGCTATTCTAACAGGTATACAGTGATAACTCATCATGGCATTAATTTTCATTTCCCTAATAGCAGGTGATATTGAATATCTTCAATGCGCTTCTCTGCCAATGCTATTAAGAGTATATCCTCTTTGGTGAAGTAGTTCATGTCTTTTGCCCATTTTTGAATTGATTGTTTTAACTGTTGAGTTTTGCGGGTCCTTAAGTATTCTACGTATGACTTTTGTCTTCTCATCCTTTTAACGAGGTCTTCTACAGAGCACGAGTTTTAAATTTTGATCAAGTCTGACTTATCCATTTTTCTTTCTTTTATGGTTGTGCTTTGCTGTCCTAACTATTCTTCACTAACCTCCAGATCCTAAAGATTTTCTCACAGGGAGCCCATCCTGGTGCTCTGTGATGACCTAGAGGGATGGGATGGAGGAGGAGAGGGATAAACTCAAGAGGGAGGTGATATATGCATAATTATAGCTGATTTGTGTTGTATGGCAGAAACCAACACAATATTGTAAAGCAATTTCCCCCCAATTAAAAACAAAAAAACAAAAAAAGATTTTCTCCTACATAAAACTTCTAAAAAGTTTTCTAGTTTTACATTTAAATCTATGATTCACTTTAAGTTAATTTTTGTATAAGGTGAGAATTTAGGCTGAGAATTTAGGTGAGAATTAGGCTTTTTTTTTCTTTTCTATGAATTTTCAATTGTGCTCAGTTGCTCAGTCATGTCCAACTCTTTGCAGCCCCATGGACTGTAGCCCACAAGGCTCCTCTGCCTATGGAATTTTCCAGGCAAGAATACTGGAGTGAGGTGCCATTTCCTACTAAAGGAGATCTTTCTGACCCAGGGATGAACCCGCCTCTCTTGTGTCTCCTGTATAAGACAGGAGGATTCTTTACCACTAGCACCATGTTGCTCCTGCATTATTTGATAAAAAGACAGTCCATTCTCCATTGAATTGCCTTTACACTTTCATTAAAAAAAAAATCAGCCAGCTATACTTGTGTGGGGCTATTTCTGGGTTATCTATTCTGTTACTGATTTATATGTCTATCCTACTGCTAATACCAGTCTTGAGTACTGTGGCCATATAAATTTTGCAATCGGGTAGAGTGGTTCCTTCCATTTTCCTTCTTTTTCAAAGTCATTTTAGCTGTTCAAATTTCTTTGCCTTTCCACATAAATTTAAAAAATTTTGCCAGGATTTTAGGAGTTGACTTAAGCCTATACATCAATTTACAGAGAACTGATTTATGCTTTATTGACTATGCCAAAGCCATTGACTGTGTGGATCACAATAAACTGTGGAAAATTCTTCAAGAGATGGGAATGCCAGACCACCTGACCTGCCTCTTGAGAAACCTATATGCTGGTCAGGAAGCAACAGTTAGAACTGGACATGGAAAAACAGACTGGTTCCAAATAGGAAAAGGAGTACGTACGTCAAGGCTGTATATCGTCACCCTGCGTATTTAACTTCTATGCAGAGTACATCATGAGAAACGCTGGGCTGGAAAAAGCACAAGCTGGAATAAAGATTGCTGGAAGAAATTTCAATAACCTCAGATATGCAGATGACACCACCCTGATGGCAGAAAGTGAAGAGGAACTAAAAAGCCTCTTGAAAGTGAAAGAGGAGAGTGAAAAAGTTGGCTTAAAGCTCAACATTCAGAAAACGAAGACCATGGCATCTGGTCCCATCACTTCATGGGAAATAGATGGGGAAACAGTGGAAACAGTGTCAGACTTTAATTTTTTGGGCTCCAAAATCACTGCAGATGGTGATTGCAGCCATGAAATTAAAAGATGCTTACTCCTTGGAAGGAAAGTTATGACCAACCTAGACAGCATATTAAAAAGCAGAGACATTACTCTGCCACAAAGATCTGTCTAGTCAAGGCTATGGTTTTTCCTGTGGTCATGTATGGATGTGAGAGTTAGACTGTGAGCACCGAAGAATTGATGTTTTTGAACTGTGTGGTGTTGGAGAAAACTCTTGCGAGTCCCTTGGACTGCAAGAAGATCCAACCAGTCCATTCTAAAGGAGATAAGTCCTGGGTGTTCATTGGAAGGACTGATGCTGAAGCTGAAACTCCAATACTTTGGCTATCTCATGTGAAGAGTTGACTTATTGGAAAAGACACTGATGCTGGGAGGGATTGGGGGCAGGAGGAGAAGGGGACGACAGAGGATGAGATGGCTGGATGGCATCACTGACTCAATGCGTGAGTCTGAGTGAACTCCAGGAGTTGGTGATGGACAGGGACGCCTGGCGTGCTGTGATTCATGGGGTTGCAAAGAGTCGGACACGACTGAGCGACTGATCTGATCTGATCTGATATATGAATTTAACAGAAAATGTATGCCAGTACTATATTGAAATAGATAACCAACAAGGATGTACTATAGCACAGGAAACTCTGATCAATATTCTGTAATAACATAAATGGGAAAATAACCTGAAAAAGAACAGATACATGTATATGTGTAACTGAATCACTTTGCTGTACACCTGAAATTATACTGTTAATAAACTATGCTCCAATATAAAATAAAAATTCAAGATGAACTGGTCTCCAAATTCACTACTATTTTTGTTTTTAGTAACAATATCAGTTACTGAGACTGAAAAACAATGAAGAATTTTCTTAGGATAAAGAGAAAGGCACATAAGACTTTAAGGGAGGACAGCTGAGTAACAGGCCAGTTTTGCATTTTTTCCTCAGCTATTTTTCCCTTCTCTGTCCTCTGTCTCTAATCTCAGATAAATGTGGGTCTAATGATATCATCTTCAAGTATCTTTTCTATTAAATAATAACTACTACTTTAAGAACATAATCAGAACAGTGAGAAATCACTGACAGAATAAAATTGATGTTGCAAAAGAAAAACAGTATCTTAAGGGAACATAGTTTCACAAAACTGAAATGAGAATGCTGCTAATAATAAGACCTTTCCTTATCTGCCACTGGGTAAATAAAAATTTTAACAAGTTGAAGTTTTGAAGTATTGAATGTTTATAAACTAGAATAAACTCCTGGTTAAACTCCTGGTTAAGAGTTTAGGTTATGGAGCTGACTCTACGTTGAACTAGCAACTTGATGCAGGGCAATTTAAATAACTTCCCTGAGAATGTGTTTCCTCAAATGTAAGATGGAGATATTTAGTAATATGACCTATGTCAAATAGAGTGGTGAAGCCTCAGATAATGCATATTAAACACTAATCCCAATGCTTCACGTATAGTAATCACTCAGTACACATTAATTACTATTATGTTAAATTCCTATTTGTCTGGGCAAATTATAGCTAGGCTTCCCTCCATAAGGAGAGTTTTCCTAAATGGAGCCTATTAAGCTTTATGAGTTTAAGATCCTTTATAGATACATTATTTGCAGTGGTCTTACCATCTGCAAGAATATACTCTATTCCCAAGAATCATAATTTTAAGCTAATGAACTTGGATAAAACTGGGTGTTCGATTCAACTTTAACATAGCTAGAACATCATCTTTTAAATTTTAGCCTATTCAGGGTGTCCATGATAGTTTGTACAGTTAGAAATGAGAGTTTCTAATTTAGAAATTCTGTCAGCTGCACAGTCAGAAGCCTGATTCCATTCCCTCATCAAAAGCCACAATAGATTTGGGATTCTGGAGGCACTCAGCTTAGATGGGACCAGAAAAAATAAGTAATATGTAATCAGGTAGTCTCATGCATGTGAATTACATGACTTCTGAATTGGACTTGATGGGAAAATAAAGGCAATATTTTTATTTTGCCTTCCCTGGTGTCTCAGACGGTAAAGCGTCTGCCTACAATGCGGGAGACCTGGGTTTGATCCCTGGGTCAGGAAGATCCCCTGGAGAAGGAAATGGCAACCTACTCCAGTATTCTTGCCTGGAAAATCCCATGGACGGAGGAGCTTGGTTGGCTACTGTCCATGGGGTTGCAAAAAGTTGAACACGACTGAGCGACTTCATTATCACTAGAGAGGTCAAGTTCTAATTTAATTTGATCCTTGTTAATATTATAACCCTAAAAAACAAATTTGGTAGTGAAAAAAGTGAAAATTAATGATTAGAAAAAGCCACTCCCTGTGGATTTCAATGATCCTATCCATGGTTACCAAAAATCACTGTGAAAGGGAGTGTTAGTCGCTCAGTTGTATCCGACTCTTTGTGACCCCATGGACTGTACCCCAGCAGGCTCCTCTGTCCACGGAATTCTCCAGGCATGAATACTGGAATGGGTTGCCATTTCCTTCTCTAGTGAATTTTCTCCACCCAGGGATCGAGCTCAGGTCTCCTGGATTATAGGCAGATTCATGACCATCTGAGCCACCAGGGAAGCCCTCCAAATCACTGAGAGATGAATTTAAACGGAAATAAATGTTTGGTAAGGAGTGGTAAATGTATCACAATAAAAATTTTGACAATATTGTTTGTTTTGGGTTCATTAATGAAGCTGTGGTTATACGAGGTTATAGAATCAGATACAATCAAATGGATAAAGAAAACTTAGATCATTAGTGGAGAAGACATGGAAGTTTGCTGACATTCTTTTTTCTTTTAGCTGTACCACGTGGCTTGCGGGATCTTGGGTCCTTGACCAGGGATAGAACCCAGGCCCAGGGCAGTGAAAGTGCTGAGTCCTAAGCACTGGACCTCCAGGGAATTCCCCAGTGACTTTGTATGTACTATTTTTTTGCAAACTGGATATTCAGCACTTAAGTTTTGCTATGTTTTAAAAGTTACTTTCTTCAACTTTGTATAATTTTTTAATAGTTGAGGACTAGAAAGAATTTGTTCAATATTTTAAAAATGCTAAATGCTGGGAGATAGTGACAAGCATATGGAAATTCCTAACTATGCCATAAGTAGAAGTTTAACCAATAATTGGATAATTAAAAAGAAAAAAATCAATGTTAAGGTATTTCCTATCCAGGTTAATGTTAGTACAGGGAACATTCCTTACATACTACTTATCCTGGGTTACACTTACCAATATAAATCATTTTCCTGAAATAATAGGTCCTACATTCCTTAGAATCATTAGGATTAGTCATTGATTAGGACTGTATTTGATTTTTCACATGTTCTGATTTCAAAGTAAGGACCTAGTTTTACTCAACTGCATTCATTCACTACCAAGACACAATGACTCAAGTAAACAAACGGTTATCCCTCAAAACCAAATTAATAGACTTTTCCAATGAATAAAAGTTCTAATTGTTCACTAGGATGCCATTAAAGTTGCAAACATTTGAGTTTTTACAAAACATGTGTTGAAACAATTTTGGCCTAAGATCAAGTAGATTTGAGAAGACTGACAAAGAATTTTAAGTCTTTCTATAATTGCTTTCCACTCTACTTAAAATGTAACAATCACTGTGATTTCACAATAAGAAATAATTCTATAATTTTTTCAAACTTCTCTCTCCTTTTCCATTTTGGATCCTTGTGTCTTTTTTTTTTTTAATGACAGAATACTTAAAAGCTGGTGTCTTTTATAACCCTAAATTCCTGAGAAGGAGGGGGAGAGGATAAAATAAAGATTAAATTAAAATAAGATGTCAGATATGAGAGGAAAAAGATCAAGAGACCAGATGTCACATAAGGAAACTAAAAAAACAATATGAAATAAAGTTCAGAAAATAGGATTATAAAACACTTTCACATGTGATAGAATACTACCATTTATGTTGCCCAAGTTGCTTTTATGAAAGGAAAAAATATTTGGCAAAGGACAGACCTGTAAGTATACTAATACTATGCCATATTCTTACTCAAATAGGCTTATCTGTTTCTATGTTAAGAAGTTGATAACCTGGGGGAAAAAACAACAATTCTTTTGGCTAATATCAGAGCCAAGCATTAAAAGAGAAAATAAAATCCTAACTATGCTAAATAAGTTATAAAATTATCAGCTATCTGCACTTTGCTATTTGTTAAGGTAAATATTTAAAGTTAAAAAAAAATCCTTTCAAGTGATCTAAAGTTCTAGGTGGAAACATGAGAATTCTGGTTACCATTTAAATTTGAAGTACTTCATCCATTTCGGTGACAAAGGTGGTTTTAGCAGCTATAATTACATTCCTTTAAATCTCAAAGTGCTTTGGGTCCTTCCAAGATGAATGAATGTCCTTTCTTCCTTGCCTCTCATTCCTTATTTTCTGAAGATAGTGGTGTTTACTGCAAGAGAACAGCACAAAATAGAGCTAAACTGGAGAAGTAAACTAGTTTTAAATATATTGGACATTTTCTTTCATTTAGGATATTCTTAATTTTACCCTTACTCAATAGTTAAAATTCGACTTATTTGTTTAAGAAGTAACTTCCTTACTTAGGAAGTGACATGGATAGAATCTTACACACTCAAGAACTATCCATGACATACCCAAGAATGAAGCAACTTGTATGAATCAAACTAGTACTGATGCATTTGAAGCTTTCTAAGACTTCATTTGATTGTCTTCATATACTTCTATTTTGGGCTACAAATAAAAGAATATGAAACATAAAATCTACTTCACCTTCATAAAAATTCAATTCTAAGTAACAATATCCAACTTTGATACAGCCTCTCTCAAATATGAAAGTATTTATCTCCAATTACAAAAATTTCTCTAGCCACGTTACAGTTTTACTTTAGGTTTAAGTATAAAATATATTTATAATTTGGCATACAAAATATCACTTAAGATTAAAATAATAAATCCCTATCTATTTCTGACTCTTGAGCACTAATTACATGTATGTTTAAACAGGCCCAACCCCTCATTTGCTTTTTCTATAACACTAAATACAAGGAAAATAACTAGAAGAGTTAAGAAAGAAAAAGATAATGTGAAAACTTTTAAATGATTCCAGATTGAGCTTACATACTGTAGAATTGAACCTTTCAAGAGATTTTAATACAACAGAGGCACATTTTAAAAAAGGACACTTTTGTGCAACATCAAACAATATCTAACTCTAACTGGGTTATTCATGATGAAAACAATATCCAATATTCTTACAGTGTTTATATCTATCACTTCAAGTGGTGTATAACAATGATGAGTGTCATGTAGGAGAAATATTACCAAGAAATTACCAAAAAATTACCAAGAAATATACATATATCACTAAAGTCATGTCCGACTTTCCACAACCCCATGAACTGCAAGATGCCAGCCTCCTCTTTCACTATTTACCAGAGTTTGCTCAAAGCCCAGTATCACAAAAACAATGGCAAAATCAGTTATTCTTTTTTCCACTATGAGTTTTTAAAGAAGAAAAATGCAATCAATGCCTATTTTATTTTGAAATTTGAATATGAAAAGAAATTGAACTTACAGACATACAAATAGTGATAACCTAGAAAAGTACTTTGTGAGAGAGAAGTTAAGTGATTTCCCATGGGTAAGTGTTGGTTAGTGACAAAACTGAAATGAGAACCTACATCGCCTTACTCTTTCCTAATGCAGTGATCTATTATCCTCTTATAATCTACCCTGCATTCCTAGGAATAGTCTTTTTCTGAATGCTTTATTCTGATGTGTTTGGTAGAACTCAAACTTCAAATTTGAAATATCCCCTCAAAAACTTCTCATGTCTGCTATAACCTTCCACTAGGCCCTATGGAGTCTCCTCCACATGTGAACTTAAGTAATCAGCCAAAGATTTGAAAGGAAAGACATGCTAATTTTGAGGGTGCCTACTCTGTGCCTCTCTCCTTTCTAGGGATGTTCACCACTGAATTCCAGAACAACTGGTATGAGTTGAATAGGGTTGTACGTTAGATGATAGTAACCAATCAACCAATTGTAGGTTGTAGGTTAGATGGTAGTAACCAAACAACCAACTGAATTCCTGATTGTGATTATTTTATCCTGATCATGTGGCAGAACCTCTAGAGTATTCAGTGGTGATGCAGTATAACGTCAGCAACTTACTCTCAAGTGATTCAGGAAAAATTATCTGTATCATTCTTACAATTTGCATATAACTTTGATATTATAATATAAAAAGAAAAAAATTAATATATCAGTACATCAGTCACATTTCCAAAATGTCTTCTGTGGAAGTCTGATATAGCTAAATGCTTAAAGAAAAAGTAGTTCTATATAGTGAAATAAATTTGGGTAAAGTTACTCATATTCCTTCTTGGTGATTCACTATACATGTTACCCTATCAGATATTCCTACAAATCACACCTTAGGCATCCTTTCATTTATTCATCCTTCCAACCACATAAATTATACTTAAGGCCTACTATATGAAAGGAAATGTTCTAAGTAGTAGAGATAGACAGACAATAGAGAAGGCAAGATCTCTCCTCTCAGAGAGCCAACATTTTAATACAGAAAGAGACAAGTCAGTAAATGAACAAACTAATTTCAGATGGTGATAAATACATCAAAGAAAATAAAACTGGATGTTAGAGGCTGGGAAGGTGGAGGTGCTGTTTGAGACAGTGTATAAAGGAAGGGCCTCAGGAGACATGATCCCCAGGATAAAATGAGCCAGACATGGAAAAATTTAGGAGGCGAATTTTCCAGACATAGGAAGACATACATGTTGTAAGACAGGAATAAGCTTATAATGCTCATGGGAAAAAGCTTCTAAATTATCAAAATAATGAAATAGGAATTTTTGAGAAAAATCTCTTAAGTACCATATCCCTCAAAACACATGTGAAAATTGGCCATATTCTAAAACTATTGACTCCTATGTAACAACAACAATAAAATAACAATTAGTAAAAATTCTTAACCTATTTTTTTTTTAACTAACCACATGAATTCTCTTTGGAAGACAATTTTCTATTACTTCAAAGCTTCTTTCAGAACCAATTCTTATTTTATAATTGAGTAAAAAGATTATTCTCTCTTTGCATGGAAAATGAAATGAATTGCCTGCTTTCCCCTCCCCTGGATGATGTACCAGAGTGTTGGGAAAACTTCATGAAGACATGTAGACATGAAAAGTATTCCCTGAATGTATATAGAGCTATGTTACTACGCACTCACTGAGGCAACAGCAGCATATACCTAAATTCTCTTTTAGAACTTTGACAGCACTGGATTTTGCACATTGCTAAAGAACAACTTCAATTATAAACCTTAATGAAGGAAAATACTCTTAATCATTCACAGGATTCCCTGGTGGCTCAGACAGTAAAGAATCTGTGTGCAATGCAGGAGACCCATGTTTGATCCCTCGGTCGCAAAGATCCCCTGGAGAAGGAAATGGCTACCCACTCTGGTATTCTTGCCTAGAGAATCCTATGGACAGAGAAGCCTGACAGTCCATAGGGTCGCAAAGAGTCAGACACAACTGAGCGACCGTTACTTCTGCTTTCAATCATTCAAGGGATAATTGTATATATAAAACCGAAAAAAAATCATACACTGCATGTATCAATACTGCTGTACATATTAGAAAAACTCTGAGTAGTCCAAGAGGCGAATGGACCAGCATGCTAAGCTACATTAGGTGGAAAAAAGAGATTATGCTTTAAAATGTATTTTGCGTTCTAACTGGCTAACAGGGATATGTGGAAGACAATACAGAAGCAAAGGTAATGAAGGGAAAAGTACATTCTCAAAACTATGAAGTAAGAAGAAAAATCCCTAGATCTTGAGGAGGGAAAATGACTAGACCATTCAGGTATGACCTAAATCAAATCCCTAACGATTATACAGTGGAAGTGAGAAATAGATTTAAGGAATTAGATCTGAGAAACAGAGTGCCTGGTGAACTATGGATGGAGGTTCATGACACTGTACAGGAGACAGAGAGCAAGACCATCCCCAAGAAAAAGAAATGCAAAAAAGCAAACTGGCTGTCTGAAGAGGCCTTACAAATAGCTGTGAAAAGAAGAGAAGCCAAAAGCAAAGGAGAAAAGGAAAGATATACCCATTTGAATGCAGAGTTCCAAAGAATAGCAAGGAGAAATAAGAAAGCCTTCCTCAGTGATCAATGCAAAGAAATAGAGGAAAACAATAGAATGGGAAAGACTAGAGATCTCGTCAAGAAAATTAGAGACACCAAGGGAACATTTCATGCAAAGATGGGCACAATAAAGGACAGAAATGGTATGGACCTAACAGAAGCAGAAGATATTAAGAAGAGGTGGCAAGAATACACAGAAGAACTATACAAAAAAGATCTTCAAGACCAAGATAATCACGATGGTGTGATCAATCACCTAGGGCCAGACATCCTGGAATGTGTAGTCAAGCGGGCCTTAGGAAGCATCACTATGAACAAAGCTAGTGGAGGGGATGGAAT
This sequence comes from Bubalus kerabau, assembly GCF_029407905.1. Taxonomy (NCBI): domain Eukaryota; kingdom Metazoa; phylum Chordata; class Mammalia; order Artiodactyla; family Bovidae; genus Bubalus; species Bubalus kerabau. The sequence continues at coordinate 32,997,963 of NC_073642.1, forward strand.
TCCAGTTGAGCTATTTCAAATCCTGAAAGATGATGCTGTGAAAGTGCTGCACTCAATATGCCAGCAAATTTGGAAAACTCAGCAGTGGCCACAGGACTGGAAAAGGTGTTTTCATTCTAATCCCAAAGAAAGACAATGCCAAAGAACGCTCAAACTACCACACAATTGCACTCATCACACATGCTAGCAAAGTTATGTTCAAAATTCTCCAAGCCAGGCTTCAACAATATGAACTGTGAACTTCCAGATGTTCAACCTGGTTTTAGAAAAGGCAGAGGAACCAGAGATCAAACTGCAAATATCCGCTGGATCATCGAAAAAGCAAGAGAGTTCCAGAAAAACATCTATTTCTGCATTATTGACTATGCCAAAGCCTTTGACTGTGTGGATCACAATCAACTGTGGAAAATTCTGAAAGAGATGGGAATACTAGGTCACCTGACCTGCCTCCTGAGAAATCTATATGCAGGTCAGGAAGCAATAGAACTGGACATGGAACAACAGATTGGTTCCAAATAGGAAAAGGAGTATGTCAAGGCTGTATACTGTCACCCTGCTTATTTCACTTATATGCAGAGTACATCATGTGAAATGCTGTGCAGGATGAAGCACAAGCTGGAATCAAGATTTCTGGGAGAAATATCAATAACCTCAGATATGCAGATGACACCACCCTTATGGCAGAAAGTGAAGAAGAACTAAAGAGCCTCTCAATGAAAGTGAAAGAGGAGAGTAAAAAAGTTGGCTTAAAGCTCAACATTCAGAAAACGAAGATCATGGCATCTGGTCCCATCACTTCATGGCAAATAGATGGAGAAACAGTGGAAATAGTGTCAGACTTTACTTTTTTGGGCTCCAAAATTACTTTAGATGGTGATTGCAGCCATGAAATAAAAAGATGCTTACTCCTTGGAAGAAAAGTTATGCCCAACCTAGATAGCATATTAAAAAGCAGAGACATCACTTTGCCAACAAAGGTCCATCTAGTCAAGGCTATGGTTTTTGTGGTAGTCATGTATGGATGTGAGAGTTGGACTATAAAGAAAGCCGAGTGCCGAAGAATTGATGCTTTTGAACTGTGGTGTTGGAGAAGACTCATGAGAGTCCCTTGAACTGCAAGGAGATCCAACCAGTCCATCCTAAAGGAAATCAGTCCTAAATGTTCATTGGAAGTGCTGATTTTGAAGCTGAAACTCCAATACTTTGGCCACCTGATGTGAAGAGCGGACTCATTTGAAAAGACTCTGATGCTAGAAAAGACTGAAGGCAGGAGAAGAAGGGGATGACAGAGGATGAGATGGTTGGATGGCATCACCGACTCAATGGACATGAGTTTGAGTAAACTCTGGGAGTTGGTGATGGACAGAGAACCCTGGTGTGCTGCAGTCCATTGCATCTCAAAGAGTTGGACACAACTGAGCGACTGAAATGAAATGACTGTTAGTGTGGACAGCATGAAGTAAAAAATGACATAATGCTGGGGGACCTTTTGTTTATGAGTACAGGCCAACTTCATCACTAAATAACTAAATTCAGTTCAGTTCAGTTCAGTTCAAGGGAAGTTATGACCAACCTAGATAGCATATTGAAAAGCAGAGACATTACTTGCAAACAAAGGTCCGTCTAGTCAAGGCTATGGTTTTTCCTGTGGTCATGTATGGATGTGAGAGTTGGACTGTGAAGAAGGCTGAGTGCCGAAGAATTGATGCTTTTGAACTGTGGTGTTGGAGAAGACTCTTGAGAGTCCCTTGGACTGCAAGGAGATCCAACCAGTCCATTCTGAAGGAGATCAGCCCTGGGATTTCTTTGGAGGGAATGATGCTGAAGCTGAAACTCCAATACTTTGGCCACCTCATGCGAAGAGTTGACTCATTGGAAAAGACTTTGATGCTGGGAGGGATTGGGGGCAGGAGGAGAAGGGGACGATAGAGGATGAGATGGCCGGATGGCATCACTGACTTGATGGACGTGAGTTTTAGTGAACTCCAGGAGTTGGTGATGGACAGGGAGGCCTGGCGTGCTATAATTCACGGGGTCACAAAGAGTCGGACACAACTGAGCGACTGAACTGAACTGAATTGAACTGAAGGCAGGCATATTGAAACAAAATAAGAAGGAATGAATCTTGCATAATTTAAAAGAGAAAAGGTGCCAGTTTGAGAGTATGGTAACTTAGGCATTAGCCCAAATTCTCCATTAACTAAGGAACCACTGGTATAATCTTTGCCATTAAAAAATCTGTCAAAGCCTTACAGGGTCAGTACTGTGCCATCTTATTTACTTTGCTCTTTAACAGTAGAGAATGTTTAAATAAAAGTATTACTAAGAATTAAAACATAACAGTCCAACAGGTATCCTGCAGCTTACCTGGGAGCTTTCTAATCGTATAACATAGCGACTGTCAAACTATGAGTCAGGGGCCAAGTCTGACCAGCCACCTGTTTATGCATGACCTGCAAGGCAAGAATGTAATTTTTACATTTTAAAATAGCTGGGAAAAAAGATCAAAAGAATAAAAATATTTTGAGGTGTAAAAATTACATGAAATTAAAATTTTATTTTCTATAGATAAAGTTTTATCAGAACACAACCAGCATGTTTAAAAATGTATCATCTATGGCTGCTTTTGTACTGCAAAGGGAGAGCTGAATTGTTGCAACAAGGACCGTATGGCCCACAAAGTCTAAACCATATACTATCTGGCCTTTCCCAGATAACATTTGCCAGTTCCTGATATAAAATACACGATTATGCTCTAAAATGATAGGATTTACATTTTAAAATACTAAATCAAATGCTTCATTTTAGTCCTTATCTCCCAGTATAATAGTCTTTCATGTTTCTAGTGAAATATTAAGTAATAACCTTATATTTAAAATGACTATGCCATAATAATGAGAGAATTTTTGTATACCCAAAAATCCACTTTCCTGATTTATGAAATTTATTAGGCATGATAAATCATTTTCTTTGAGTCAGCTTCTGATTCAAAGTGTGCAGTGGAATCTATGAATTGAAAAATAATTAACAGTTTCAACAGTTGATACAATATCATTTATAATAATACTGAGAAGTAAATAAAATGTTGTTATATAAAAAATAATAACTGTTTGAGAGTTTCAGAATTTTATAAACTGTTTTGGCATTAAAACTAATTCTAAAATGATTCAACTTCTGCTTTTGAGGCCTTGAGTAGGTACAGTCCAGAATAATCCTCCCACTGAAAACAACTAGAACACCATATAAAGTACAGGAGGGGACTATTTTCAGACACAGTCAGTGTGGGACTACGGTCCCTGAGAAAAGGGAAGTAAGGAAGGCAAGCCCTACCATCATCCAAGGCTCTCAGCCAGGAAGCAACTCCAGTACAGGAGAAAGAACCAAAATAGACCCTGGCAATCTTATTGACTTGAGGAGACAGAGAAAACAGTACCAGGAGGTCAAGGAAGCTAGAATTTGTGGAGTCGAGTTCCAGAGAGCAGGGAAAGAGTTCGAGTCATTTAAATGAGGGTTCCCTTGAATATTTAGCTGTATAAAACCTGTACATGAGAAGGGTAAAATTTCTTGAGACCAGCCAAGAAGAACTTCTAAGGAAAAAAAGCTACCAGGGAGTTCTAAAACAAAAAATTCTCAGAGCTGACACAGGGCCAAAATTTCAACATGTTCCCCTCCGGCAAAAGGGGATGAACCTCACTGAATATGCAGGCTATTAAAAATGACCCCAGAAGGCCCACACACAGAAACAGGGGGGAAAGTAGTCCTAGAATAAAAGTTACTCCTGAAAGAAGCTTGGAAGCCTAGAAAGATCAAATGAATAAGCAATTTAAAATGCCTACTAGGAAAAAATCTAATACACTTTAAAGGAATACCGCAAAAATAAAAAACTCAACATGTAAAATTCACAAATATATGACATTCAATTAGAAATTATTGGACACACAAAGAAGTAAGAGAATGTTTCCCATAACCAGAAAAGTATCTGTCAACACAACAGATCAGAAATGACAGACATGATAGAATTAACAGGTAAAGACACTTTTAAAGGGCATTATGAGTATGCACCATATAAATGAAAATAGGAACACAGTGAAGAGAGAAGTGAAGTATTTTAAAAATATTTTATAAGTATTTTAAAAAATACCCAACGAGAACTTCTAGAGCTTATATATATATATCAGTTCAGTTCAGTTCAGTCGCTCAGTCGTGTCCGACTCTTTGTGACCCCATGAATCGCAGCACACCAGGCCTTCCTGTCCATCACCAACTCCCGGAGTTCACCCAAACTCACATCCATCAAGTCGGTGATGCCATCCAGCCATCTCATCCTCTGTCGTCCCCTTCTCCTCCTGCCCCCAATCCCTCCCAGCATCTGGGTCTTTTCAAATGAGTCAGCTCTTCGCATGAGGTGGCCAAAGTATTGGAGTTTCAGCTTTAGCATCAGTCCTTCCAATGAACACCCAGGACTGATTTCCTTTAGGATGGACTGGTTTTATATATATATATGAAAATTTCACTGGATAAAATAAGCACTCACGGCAGAGAAAAAAAAATCAGTGAACTTGAAGAATAATATAATCTATCCCAAAATGAAGTTCAGAGAGTAAAAGATGACTGTGAGACAAAGGAAGAATACTCTCTTAAATGTATTACATTGTTTTTAAAAAGTGGTATAAAGTTATTTGATAGTAGAATGGAATAACACGCATATTATAAATCCTAGAGCAACTACTAAAATAAGTAAATAAAGAGAAGAAAAAAATAAACAAATAAAGGAATAAAACAATAGAGAAAATTAAATGGATTCCAAAAGTATAATTAATTTTAAAAATGGCTATTAGAAAACAAATGAAAAGATGGTAGATTTAAACCCAACCACATTAATAAATACATTAAATGTAAATTATCTAAATTCTCCAATAAAAAGACATGAAAAAAGCATGACCAAATATACACTGAGAGTCTCACACTAAAATAAGGAAATAGTTTAAAAATAATAGGATAGAAAATATACCATGCAAACCAAAAATCTTAAGAAATAGCCACATTTATATCAGAGAAGATGGAAGACAAAATAAAAACAGCATCAGAGATAATGAGAGATATTTCATAATGATCAAGGGATCACTTCACTTGGAAGATGGCATAATTCTAAATGCAGCAGCAGCAGCATGTACATAATACCAGAACAGAAACTTAATAGACCTGAGGGCAAAACAAACAAGCACCCAGACAGTTGGAGACATCAGTACTCCTCCCTCAGCACCTGAAAGGAACAGGTACACTGAGAGTCCAGCAAAGACCTGAGCAGCACTCTCAACTGAACTGGTGTTCACAGAACATTCCAATCAACAGCAACAAAATAAAACCTTTTATACTGCCCATGAAACATTTACCAGGAGAGCCCACCTGCTGAACCAGGAGTAAGTCTTAACAAATTTAAAAAAAGAAAAAAGAAACTATACATAGTACATTCTCTTATCACAATGGAATTAAATAAGAAATGAAAACCAAAAATGAAGAACAAAGTAGGAACACTTACAATATCTGATTTCTGGAGTTAACATCCACATAGTTTGGTATATAGTTTGGTACATTGCAACAATCCACACAGTTTGGTAAAAGCCTAATGATAACACATGGAAAACTGGAACTGAACAGAAAATCCAAAAATAGACTATAAAATACTCAGTCAATTAATTTTTAAAAGTGCCATGGTAACTCAATGCAGGAAGAAAAAATTTCAACAAATGTTGCTGAAACAACTGGATATTCATATGGAATAAAAATGAATTTTTCTTCTATGTGACAAGATTTTGTATATGTAAAAAGACTAAATGAAAATACATCATAAACCTAAGAGTAGAATGTAAAACTACAAAGCTTCAAGAAGAAAACAGGGAAATTTTTTTTTACTACTTTAGGATAGGTAAAAATTCAAAAGCATGAACCATATAAAAAAAGAAATATGGAAATAGTAAACCATACTTTACTTCACCTCATAAACCATACTCTATCAAAATTTAAACCTTCTGCTGTTTTAAAAACATCATTAGAAATACTAAGTGGCTAGTAATTACATTAAATGATAAAAAACCACAAGATACCAGTTCACACTCATTAAATGGCTAAATTTAGAAATTCTGATATACTGGTAAGGATATAGAGCTGTGATGCCTAAATACTGGTGAAGATGTAGAGCTGCATTCATGTATCCTCTAATACAATAGGCACATGTAGTCATTTAAATTTCAATTGATAAACTGAGTAAAATTTAAAAAAATTAACTTCCTGAAATGTACTAGCCATATTTTACCTGCTCAACAACCACATGTGGCTAGTGGTTACAGTACTGGACAGTGCTGATATAAAACGTTTTCATTATTTCAGAAAGTTCTATAGGATAAAATTAATTTAAAATATCTGAAATGTTCAGACATTACTTGCAGGTATGTAAAATTTTACCATCACTTTAAAAAAGCTTGACACCTTCTTTCAAAGTTGAACAAAACTTACCATAAAACCCAACAATGTCCTCTTAGATATCTACCCAGCAGGGTTAGCATCATTAGAGACCTAGTGGGGAGCTGGAACTTCCACTCCCACTAAAACATAACAGCAGTCTTCTCCCAAATGTCAGCGGAGGATAAGTGGTACCCTGCACTTACATTTCTAGCTGGCAATATCCTGTCAGTGTAGTATCAAAAGAGGCCTGCTCAACTGAAATAAAATGTAAAGTCTCATGATATAAATGTCCAGGTTTTAACTGAAAACCACTCAATGAGACTAACATACTGGAAATAAATAAAAAATAGAAAGTCTAAGAAACAGAAGGTATTTTAGTAAAGAAATACAAAGAATAAAATTATTATTAAAAATAGAAGATACAAAGAAAATTACAGAACTGAAATTATAATAATTGAAATTAAAAATTCAATAGATGGGCTAAACAAGAGAATGGAGAGGATAGAAGAAAAAAAATCAGTAACTAAAAAATAAAACAACTGTAATTAGCCTCCAATTAAAATAAATAAATTTTTAAAAAAGATAAAACAATAGAAGTTACCCATCCTAAATAACATAAAGGACATAGACTGAATGCAAATGAACAGAGCTTCAGGGAACCATGAAATTATACCAAAAGTTCAAATATTCAAGTCATCACAGTCTTCGAAGTGAGGAGAAAAAGAGCAGGGCTGAAAAAATATGGTTGAAAAATTTTCCCCAAATCGGCAAAAGACATAAACCTATAGATTCAAGAAGCTGAACAAACTTCAAACAGAGTAAACTCAGGGAAATCCACACCAAGACATACCATAGTCAAACTTCTGAAAACTAAACACAATAAAAAAAATCTTGAAAGCAGCAAGACAGAAAAGAACATTCACCTGCAGGAAAAACCAATTTGACTATCAGTGGATTTCTCATAAGAAGCCATAGAGGCCAAAAGGAACTGGCACAATCTTTTTTAAGGGCTGAAAGAAAAAGAACTGTCAACCCAGAATTTTTCCTCCAGAAAAATATCATTGAGGAATGAAGAGAAAATCAAGATATTCTTAGGTAAAGGAAAGCTAAGAGAATTTATTGCTAGCTGACTTGCCCTAAAAGAATGGATAAAGAAAGTTCTCTAAATTGAAAGGAAAGGAAAAAAGACGACATCTTGAAACATCAGGAAGAAGGCCAAAAGAATAAAACTATGGAAACTAGTTATACTATGAATAATAGTTCTTCTTCTCTTGTCTTCCAAATTATGTCTGATTGCTTAGGCAAAGATTATAATACTGTCTGATATCGCTCACAATGTATTAAAGAAAATATTTAAAACAAGTAGATATAAAATTATGTACACGTGCATATAATATATACCTATAAATAATACAACTTATATATGAAAATATCAAGTCAATTAAATGAGGGAGAATAAAGGGACCGAGGGCAGGTAAGGGTTCTACGCTTTGCTTGCAGTAAATGCAGCAGTGCTAGTAGTAGCATGGCACAGGAGACTGTGGTGTGTTATAATTATGCAAGGTAATATCTAGAGCAATGATGAAAAAGTTATACAAAGAAATACATTTAAAAACACTACACTGGGTCAACATGGTATTCTAAAAAGTATTCAAGTAATGCACACAACAACAGGAAAAAGAAAAGAAAAACGGAAAAGGAGAAACAAACAGAATACAAAAAATTAAATGTCAGATTTAGGTCCTAACATATCAATAATTACCTTAATTAGCAACAGACTCAAACTGGAAGCAACTAAAATGTCCTACAATGGATGGTTAAACAAATTGTGGTACATCAATACTATGAAATACTAAATCAGCAATAAAAACGAATGAACACAGTATACTGGGTGTATCTCAAGGGCATCATGCTAAGTGAAAATAGCCAGTCTCAAAGGTTGTATATTATATAATTCCATCAATATGACATTTTTTACTATTTTTTACATTTATTTTTAATTGGACGATAATTGCTTTACAATGCTGTGTTCGTTCTGCCATGCTGCTGCTGCTACTGCTAAGTCGCTTCAGTCGTGTCTGTGCGACCCCATAGACGACAGCCCACCAGGCTCCCCCGTCCCTGGGTTTCTCCAGGCAAGAACACTGGAGTGGGTTGCCATTTCCTTCTCCAATGCATGAAAGTGAAAAGTGAAAGTGAAGTCAGTCATTCAGTCGTGTCCGACTCTTAGTGACACCATGGACTGCGGCCTATCAGGCTCCTCCATCCATGGGATTTTCCAGGCAAGAGTACTGGAGTGGGGTGCCATTGCCTTCTCCGTCAGCTATGTGACCCTAGACCAATTCAATTGCTCTTTTGTACAATAATGATACAAGATTGTGGTGAAGCTTGTATGAGATTAAGCTAGGTGAAAGTTTTGGATGTTTAAAGTGTCATACAAACGTAAGGGTTTCAGTTTCTGTATCTATCATATGGGAGGATTCAGTTCGATGATCTCTAAAGACGTCTCATCTCTAAAAATGCATTGATATTTACATATGAAGCACGTTAAAAAATCTATTTACTCTTGGGATAATTTCATAGTTGTAAGAGACTTAAGGAACAATTAACTCAACCCTCTCATCTCACAGAACGAGTCCAAAAGTAGACTGAGAGACTGGTACATAACACAAGTCAGTAGGAAATTTGGGAGCAGGAAGGACACAGATCAGACTCTTACCTCAAAATCCCTTCTATCATGTGATGCCGTTCACTGTTTTGTGAATTTAAACTGTCTTCACCGCAGTTTAGACAATTACCTTTATAAACTGGAATGGAAAGCTAAAATGGAAAGCTTATTAAGAAAATGTAAATATTACTTTGGTGAAGATGACTTAACTGTTAACAGTCCAATTAAGAATGTTTACAAATGACACTTTTTTTTTTGCCAGGAGAAGTTTCAATAACCTCAGATATGCAGATGACACCACTCATGGGAGATAGCGAAGAGGAACTAAAGAGCCTCTTGAAGAAAGTGAGAGGAGAGTGAAAAACCTGGCTTAAAACTCAACATTCAAAAAACGAAGATCATGGCATCCATTCCCATCAGTTCACAGCAAAGAGATGGGGAAACAATGGAAACAGTGAGAGACTTTATTTTCTTGGGCTCCAAAATCACTGCAGATGGTGAGTGTAGCCATGAAATTAAAAGACGCTTGCTCCTTGGAAGAAAAGCTATGACCAACCTAGACAACATGTTAAAAAGCCTCAGAGACATTACTTTATCGACAAAGGTCTATATAGTCAAAGCTATAGTTTTTGCAGTAGTCATGTATGGATGCGAGCGCTAGACGATAAAGAAAGTTGAGCACTGGAGAATTGATGCTTTTAAATTGTGGTGTTGGAGAAGACTCTCGAGAGTCCTTGGACTCTCAAGGAGATACAACCAGTCCATCCTAAAGGAAATCAGTCCTGAATATTCATTGGAAGGACTGATGCTGAAGCTGAAGCTCCAATACTTTGGCCACCTGATGCAAACAGCTGACTCATTAGAAAAGACCCTGATGCTGGGAAAGATTAAAGGCAGGAGAAGGGGATGGCAGAGGATGAGATTGTTGGATGGCATCACTGACTTGATGGACATGAGTTTGAGCAAGCTCCAGAAACTGGTGATGGACAGGGAAGCCCGGAGTGCTGCAGTTCATGGGGTGCAAAGAGTCAGACATGACTGAGTGCCTGAACTGAACTGAACTGACAAATGACACAAATCGCAAAAGGAGCTTAGATCAAACTGTCCAGCTATTCACTTGATTTGTGTGACATTCAATTTTAAGTCAATAGGTATGATGTAAACCCTATCTAACCTTTCACTATAAAGAGTTTAAATTCTGCTTTTGTTACTTACTAGCTACGTGATTCAAGGCAATTTATTTCTCTGAGCTTCGGCCTCTTCCTTTTTCTTTAAAACAGTGATAGTACCAAGTATGTCACCTGGCTATTCTGAAATAGCTCATGTTAACTGATCTAGCTCATGTTAAGACCCTATATCAGTACCTGGCACATACTAAGTGCTGTACAAATATTATTTTCCTTCTCTAATTTCCTAAACTTTAGGGGAATAGAGAATGTTTTCTCTTCTTTTACTTTATCAGAAATATTTATTAAATTAAATATATGGGGCCCTGGTCCCTCCACTTCAGTTACAAGCAGTTGTACAACCAAACCTAAATAAAATGAGGAGCAGTGTGACAAATGGAAGGCAAATGGGGTTTGGAGTCAACAAATCTGAATTTGAATTCCAGTCTGACTACGTACTAGCTTTTTACCTTGAGCAATTTACCAGACCTCTCAAGCTTCTTATCTGGAAATGTGACTTTTATCTAGCTTTTTATCATTCTGTTGTTCATATTCACAGATATGACAAATACCTAGAAAGGGGCATGTCTTATTAATCTCTGTCTCTTCCACACCAAGGCAGAGTTTACAATTATAAAATCTGCTGCTAGAATAAAGCAAGAGAGTGAAAAGAAAGAGAGAGACTCAAGATCAGAATAAACGTGTTACATTAAGAAAAGAAAAAGTACAAACACAATTTAACTGGCACGAACTCTAGGCATTATGTCATTGCTTCCTTTTCTTTCCTTAGGAATGGGCCTCAAGTATTCTTTTCCTACAGGATGATGCGACGTGGGAAATGTGTGTTAGTGAAGGTCATTTGACTCATACTTTAAAATTGAGCATTTTAAAATTTACCATAAGGCAGTACTTACCACAATACTCATTCTATTTAATGGACTTTTTTTAATAGATAAAATATCCAAGAGGTGTTTTACTTTAGAAAATACTATAGGTTTAAATAGCCTTAAGAAAAACCCCAAGTCTCTCATACTGTGGGCAGATTTCTTACTGTCTGAGCCACTTGGGAAGCCCTTAAAAAAGTAACCTTACCTCAAACATTACTTTCAATGAATAACAATACTTTGTTAAAGAGGACTTAACTAGTCAGGATAGGATTGCACAAAGCAGTATGCACAGATGCTTCTAGAGCTATATGTCTTAATCTTTTGCGTGAAGGGTGAATGGTGAGGTATTATACACAACTATGAGAATCTGATGAAAGCTACAAATTGCATGCCCAGAAAAAGGCACATACATGCATCATATTTTACATTTAATTTTTGTTGAGTCATGAAACCCAGTAATTATCCTATAGATCTCTAAAATCTGTTAGTAGATGTTAAGCAACCTCTGTTTTTGAATTTTTCAAAATAATGGACTTAAAGGATTTTACAACCTTAAGCAATTTAGCAGTCATCTAATGCAAACTGCTAATACTAATAAAGAAACAGTGCCCCAGAAAGATAAAAAGAATTAGGTAAAGCCGTATTGCACCCAGGAACAAAGACATGTCCAACTACCATACTAATCTACATAAGACTGACAAGGCAGAATTTAGTATAAATCAGTGCCTTTGGGTCAGAATAATTATCACAATGGAACCAGAATAGGAGACTTTCAAATGATCTTTTGGCCTAAACACATAATAGATCATCATTGATGGTTAAGAAAATGAAATCTGGAGTTAGATGACACGTGAAAAAGTTGACAAAGGCACTAAATCTTTCTTATTCTCAGGTTCTTCAAAACAAAATGGAAAAATAATAAGACCTACCCTTGTAGGATTATTTGAAGGATAAAATCCAATAACATGTATTAAATATTTAACACAGTGCCTAGGTATATCCCCTGGAGGAGGAAATGACAACCTACTCCAGTATTCTAGCCTGAAAAATCCCATGGATAGAGGAGTCTGGCATTATAGTTGGGCTACAGTCCACGGGGTCGCAAAGAGTTGGATATGACTGAGCACAGCACATCAGCAGAAGCAAGGTACACAGTAGGTACTCATGAAATGATATGAATTTTAAAATATTTCTTGTCAAGTCATGGAACTGGATAAAAGATAAAATAAAATCTCAAAGTAAATGAGATGCTTTCCAGCTAAATAAAATAACTAGCAAACATTTACAAAGTATCTATATTATTCAAGGTTTTACCAAGGATACAAAAGGATAAAGCTGTCCTGTGTTCTCTTTTCAAGCAAAGACACAGAGTTTTTCCTGCTCAGTTTCTGCCTTGGGTTCCTCTTTCTCTTTTCCCTTTCTTCTTTAGCTGCTCAGTCTTTCTGACTCTTTGCGACCCTTTGGATTGTAGCCTGCCAGGCTCCTCTGTCCATGGGATTTTCCAGGCAGAAATACTGGCCATTTTCTTCTCCATTCCTTTCCCTTTAGGGCTCAGCTTTTTGCCTACTTTATATCTACCCACATTCTCTGTGCTTCAGCCAGGACTGAAAGGATCCCCAGATGAATATCTCTAATCCTAACCTTTCATCTGAGCATCAGATGCCTATATTCTGCTTTCTATATGCTTCCACTTGAAAGTACCATAGGTACAATACATCAAAAACTTTTCCTAACATCTATTCCTTCTTTAAATTCCCTGCTATGGTTATTAACAGCACCACAGCCACTTAGACACTCAAATCAAAGTCTGACAGTAATCTCACATTTCACCAATTACTTTAAATGTCTGATTCATTTCTACTCTAAACACTTTTCATGTCTATGTCCTCAACTTCACCCCTATTAATGGTATCCAAATCCAGGGCATTGTCTCTCAATATGACTGCATCAGTAATCTATCTGGTGTACTCTCCTCTATGCATGCACTCTTACCCTACCTCAAACTCATTCACCATATTCCCATCAAAACGATCACTCTAAAATGAAAGTCCTGCCACGCCTGTCAAACTCTTCAAAAGCTATTATTCACAGGATAAGGATAAAGTCCAAGTTCACCCACAAAACAAATGCCCACGTATGACACATAAAGCCCTCCATGACTTGGCTCAAGCCTATCTCGTCATCTTCATTTCCTATCTCCCACTTCATCACACTACAGCCATGCTGAACTACTTGTCAAACTTCATGCTGTTCTCTTAGCCAATATAAATTTATGCTCCTTCCACGAATAGGAAATTCTTACTTGTTCTTCCAGATTCAGGTCCAGGATCACCTTCTCTGGGAAACCTCCAAAGTACATTTTCCTACCTCACTAAGCTTACACATCAACACAACAAGCACTCGGGAGATTTTTGTTAAACGGAACTGAAACTAAGCAAACTAACAACAAACAGCAAATAATTTATACATACAAAGCCAGTGAGAAGGGCAACTAGATCTATTTCAGTACTTCTTTAGAAAAAAGGCTTGTTCTGGGGATACGAGGAGAGATTGTTCACAGATTGTTGAAGAAAAAAAATTAAAGTATTTGAGTAAGTAAAACAGAGATGGAGATGGACACATTAAAGGAGACACATGTAAGAAAAGACTGGAGGATAATAAACAGCTAATACAAACTCACAAATGTAGCCATCAATATAAAATGATTTAGAGACACAACCAATAAATCACCAAATATTTTTAAACAGTTTTCTCTGGAACTATATGATTTAATTGCCATTTATAGATACTATCCTGTACTTCAATTAGGGTGATATTGAGAAAGATATTTTCATCTTTTAGTTAATCTCTTGCATTTTTATAAGTCTGAGAAGGTATTCCCATTTGGTTACCATGTACTGAAGAATGCTACATAAAACCCTGAAATTATAACATATCTCTATATAGCACAATAGTTCACTGAAATTGGAACAAGGTAACAGAGACTTTCTTTCAGTTAGTTCAAGGGCTAGTCAATCTCCTTAATCATTAATATTGGAACACTAGGTTGCTCCAAATTAGCAGTGGAAAATGAAAATATAGAAAGCTCAACATCAATTCACAGAGGAATTCAACTGTAAATACCCTGCTTTCTGAATGCAGAATTCAAGAATATCAATCCTGAAACTTAAATACACTAGTTATAATACAGAAGAAGAACAGATGCATGAGGTAGACTCATATGAAGAATAAAAACTAAGGTTATCTACCAAGAATAAGAAGAGAAAGAAATGCTGTTATTTCTGAACTGTACTTCAAGACACAAAATCTACTGCTTGCAGTAAAAACAGGTAAGACTCATCCTAACACAATAACTAGAAAAACCACACAACAGTCAGAAGAGGATCACATTAGAAGAATAAATAGAACAAGTAAACCAGCCACCCTAAACTGAAGCATCTCGAAGTAGACATCTGATTGGTTACTTTATATATTTGACAATATATCTGTATAAGGTAATAACAACCCCAGGCACATCTTCTATACCAAGAGGAAAGGTGATTAGAAGACAGATTTATGTAAACAAGCACAGAAGTATTTGGGAGCTTAAAATTCATTTGTATGGAGTTGTATGTTTTCTTGTCCTTGACTGTAAATGCGAATTCCCTGCTTTCAGCTTTGCAGACAATTTAAAAAGAGAGACACAAAGGTGAATGTGAATTTGCAACATAACGCCGATGTTATATCAGAAGATATGGATGATTCCCACTTTCACATCAAATCTGTCATTTTAAAACACCCCTACTGATATGAACTAACATTCATGAATGAAAGGTTAAAAAATTATTTTGGGCTGTTGTATTTAAGCAAATTGACAGATATGAATGCACAAACACTAGTCTTGGATTATGAAATCCCCACACACATGGCTACCACTGTAAAAATAAATTTCTCTAAGAGAATAGGGACTGAAAATGTTGCTGGTTTGCTAAAGAGAAAGCATCACTATAAAAGAAACTGGCAGCCTACCAATATGATGTTGACAAACATGTTATCCCCAAGTGTGCTGTAGATGATCATTTAGATTCTGTCAGTCAGTGTCACCTATGTTTCGGCAATATTCCATTTTATGAAAAACCTACTGGCTGAGGGAATATGGAATCATCCATCTGCAAAAGCAACCTGTTTTTGTCTGATACGGATTTATTTTTTTTAACAGGAAAAGAGAGATATATATTTCTTGGGATCATAATCTCAAGCACAAATTGGGACTAATATCTGAACTGTACACATGCAAGGATTATTCATAAAAGGGTAGCAGATTTACACCCAGACAGTTGATTCTTGCTATGTGCAGTAGTTATGTTCTATAAAGTTTTTGCGAACACTGAACTGGTGAATGCTATACTTTCATTGCTTCTAGGAAATGGAAAACAGGGTTAAGTTTCTACAAGCCTCTGCTTACAACATTTTATCAACCCATCAATATGTAACTTCTTTTAATGTGTACTTGTTTAGAGATACTTTACTTAATATATACTGTTGATTCATTAAAATCGAGCTCACGGCCAAGAGTATAGCTCATGACTGAACAAAGCTTATCTAACACACATATTTTCACCATTAGTAACATCACAACTTTCTTGTGCTTAGGCACACTACACAGTACTTCTGCACAAAACCCAGAGGCCAAGTTAATCAGTGAAATCACCCACCAAGAAAGCATTAAAAATGTGAAAAACATGGCACGAAGGAGATGGCAAAAAAGATGCTTCTTTATAGTATGAGAGTTGAAACAAGAGGGCAAGATGTCGACCTCAGCTGAGAATGTAAACATCAGGCATTTCAATTTTTTTGTCACTCTGCCTATGTTCGCAAATGGTTATGAAGGCAGCACAAATATTGATCTGGGAGTTTAAATAAACCTGAGCAAGTAGATGAATTTGCAAATATGGAATCCATGAATAATGAGGATCAAATGTGTATATCCACATATGTGTGTAAACATACACACATATGAACATGTGACAAATGCAATATGTAGCAGAAAAGACAAGTTATGGGACTCTCTGGTTTGAAACTTTCCTAAGGTTCAGGCCTATATTTCCTTTGGGACCCCTGGATAATGAATGTTCTATCAGCACTTCAGACTTCAAAGACCAACCTCATCTTCTGCACTTTGCTTAATCCTGTCTTTTGCTATATTACTTCTCCAATAATGGCACCATCTTATCTCCTCAAGTCATGATGACTTTGACTCCCTTTTCCATGTCCTATCCAGGGACCAAATCATGTTAATTCTTCCTCTGAAATACTTTGTAAAGTTATCTCCCCTGCCCAAGTCTACTACAATTATCACTAAATGCCTTTCTATCATTTGTTGTGTTTAGTTGCTCAGTTGTGTCCAACTCTGTGTGACCCCATGGTCGGCAGTCTGCCAGGCTCTTCTGTCCATGGGATTCTCCAAGGAAGAATACTGGAGTGGGTTCCCATACCTTCCTCCAGGGAGTCTTCCCAACCTAGGGATAGAACCCAGGGCTTCCCCATTGCAGATGGATTCTTTACTGTCTGAGTCACCAGGGAAGCCCTTTCTATCATTTGGACCATTGGTAAAGTTTACTGTCTCCTCTATTTTCTACCCCAGAATCACAGGTGATATTACTGTCAGTGTTATTTTTCCAAACCTAATTACACTCTTCATTTCTTGGTACCTGTAAGATGAGCTTGAGAATTCTTGGTATGGTATGTATGTTGTTTTATGGCACCAAATCATCTTTTTAGACTCACGTACTAACACTCTTCTCTAATAAACTATATTCTAGCCACACCAATTTATTTCCCATTATTTGACTGTATCATAAAGGCCCTTTATAAATTTTTTTAAGCAATCTTCTTTCTTCCATTTTCTTCTTGCCCTTAAGTTTTCTGCTGATGTTACTTCCTATGTGAAGTCTCTCCTGATAAGCCTCTCCCTCCACCTCAGGGCAAGTTAGTTAGTCTTGTCTGTGCTTCCACAGTATTTTCACATACTTTTGTTACAGAATTCCTTAAGTTCTAATTATTAACAGATAAAGTGTGAGAATTTACAAGATTAGTCAAATATTGACGACTATTATGGCTGGGTGGTGATGGGAATTCATTGTATCACTGTGTACTGTGTATGTGTTAAACATCCATTAAAGGAAAGTTAAAAAAAAAAAAATGTGAGGGTTGCGGAGAGGAGGAGGGGAGAGGGAGAGAAGAAAAGGAAAGGGAGGGAGGGAAGGAGTGAATTTGTAAGTGAATAGAAATTAAAAGACACTTGCTCCTTGGACAGAAAGCTATGACAAACCTAGATAGCTTATTAAAAACCAGAGACATCACTGCTGACAAAGGTCCATATGTTCAAAGTTATGGTTTTTCCAGTAGTCATGTAAAGATGTGAGAGTTGGACCATAAAGAAGGCTGAGTGCCAAAGAATTGATGCTTTCGAACTGTGGGGCTAGAGAAGATTCTTGAGAGTCCCTTGCTCTGCAAAGAGATCAAACCAGTCAATCCTAAAGGAAATCAATGCTGAATATTCATTGGAAGGACAATTCTGAAGCTGAAGCTCCAATCCTTTGGCCACCTGATATGAAGAGCTGACTCACTGGAAAAGACCATGATGCTGGGAAAGATTGAGGACAGGAGGAGAAGCGGCAGCAGAGGATGTGATGGTTAGACAGCATCACCAACTCAATGGGCATGAACCTGAGCAGGAGATAGTGAAGGACAGAGGAGCCTGGCATGCCACTATCTATGGGATCGCAAAGAGGTGAACATGACTTAGGGACTGAACAATTGAAAACTTGACTTATGTGTGACTTAAACAAATAGGGCATTGATTTTTTTCCCCCACATAAGAAGGTTAGAGATAGGTAGTCAAGGGTTGGTACAGAGGCTCAAGATGTTCATCAAAGACCAAGGCTCTGAGATGGCACTTCCTACACCGGAACAGGTGACTTTCACTTCAGGTTTTTTCCTGCTCCTTGCTGCCAATGGCCTGTGAGTAGCATTCATCTAAGCAAGAAATAAGTAAGCTGCCATGGAAACAACTGTGTCAGAGGCAGCCTGAGTCTGTGAGGGACAGTCCGGGTTTTCTGGACTCTGTTTTTTTTCTGGTAAAGGAATTCTGAGGACTGATCAGCTCTTGTAGATCTAAAACCATGGCCTGTGGGCCAATAACATTTAGGGATGTTGGTTACACAGTTCTTTCTTGATGAGTAGGAATTTGACCCTCTTCAGAAGAAACCATACCAAGATGGGATGATGGAGAACTATAGTAACTTGGCCTCACTGGGCCATTTCATTTCTAAACCAGACATAATTGTGTTATTGGAGCAAGGAAAAGACCCCTGAATGGTTGTGGGGGAAGAAACAAGAAGCTGGAATACAGATTTGGATTCAAGTTATAAAATAATCAGTGACAGAAAAACATTTGTATCTGGAAAACATTCACCTCCTTTTCTGCATCAGAGACTTCACAGTGGTGAGAAAGCCTATGAAGATTGTGGAAAGGCCTTTTGTTGTGTGTGCCTTAAACCTTGCTCAACAGGGAAGAGTTCCTACTGGAGCAGACAGCCAGGACTCCAAGATGGCGTCAGCTATACCACTAAAGGAGAAGAAACTCCTAGATGTTAAATTAAGGGAGCTGCCAAGCTGGATACTAATGTGAGATTTTATCCCTAAAGGCATTGCTGGAATATTGCAAAGAGGTTATTACCAGTATTACAACAAGTATTTCAACATGAAGAATGGGAGTGTCACTGGCCTTTCTATGGTGCTGGCAGCTTACGTGCTTTTCAACTGTGGCTGTTCTTATAAGGCTCTTAAACAAGAGCAGCCAAGAGAGTACCACTGAAGAAGGCACACTCAGCATACCTGACCATGATACCTGCCGGGCACCCCGAATCCTTTCATAGACTAATAGAGAATTAACACCCAAAAAAAGATAACTGGTTGAAAAAAATCTCTTAGCAACTTTCAAATTGAGTAATATTAAGGCAGAGGAACCAGAGATCAAATTGCCAACATCCGCTGGATCTTGGAAAAAGCAAGAGAGTTCCAGAAAAACATCTATTTCTGCTTTATTGACTATGCCAAAGCCTTTGACTGTGTGGATCACAATAAACTGTGGAAAATTCTGAAAGAGATGGGAATACCAGACCACCTGATCTGCCTCTTGAGAAATTTGTATGTAGGTCAGGAAGCAACAGTTAGAACTGGGCATAGAACAACAGACTGGTTCCAAATAGGAAAAGGAGTACGTCAAGGCTGTATATTGTCACCCTGTTTATTTAACTTATATGCAGAGTACATCATGAGAAACGCTGGACTGGAAGAAACACAAGCTGGAATCAAGATTGCCAGGAGAAATATCAATAACCTCAGAAATGCAGATGACACCTCCCTTATGGAAGAAAGTGAAGAGGAACTCAAAAGCCTCTTGATGAAAGTGAAAGAGGAGAGTGAAAAAGTTGGCTTAAAGCTCAACATTCAGAAAACGAAGATCATGGTATCCGGTCCCATCACTTCATGGGAAATAGATGGGGAAACAGTGGAAACAGTGTCAGACTTTATTTTTCTGGGCTCCAAAATCACTACAGATGCTGACTGCAGCCATGAAATTAAAAGACGCTTACTCCTTGGAAGGAAAGTTATGACCAACCTAGATAGCATATTCAAAAGCAGAGACATTACTTTGCCAACAAAGGTTCATCTAGTCAAGGCTATGGTTTTTCCTGTGGTCATGTATGGATGTGAGAGTTGGACTGTGAAGAAGGCTGAGCGCCGAAGAATTGATGCTTTTGAACTGTGGTGTTGGAGAAGACTCTTGAGAGTCCCTTGGACTGCAAGGAGATCCAACCAGTCCATTCTGAAGGAGATCAGCCCTGAGATTTCTTTGGAAGGAATGATGCTAAAGCTGAAACTCCAGTACTTTGGCCACCTTATGTGAAGAGCTGACTCATTGGAAAAGACTCTGATGCTGGGAGGGATTGGGGGCAGGAGGAGAAGGGGACGACAGAGGATGAGATGGCTGGATGGCATCACTGACTCGATGGACGTGAGTCTGAGTGAACTCCGGGTGTTGGTGATGGACAGGGAAGTCTGGCGTGCTGCAATTCATAGGGTCGCAAAGAGTCAGACACAACTGAGCGACTGATCTGATCTGATCTGAACTGAACTATAATCACCATTCTATATATTACATCCCCATGAGTTATTTATTTTATAATTGGAAATTTGTAGCTGTTGACTTCCTTTACACATTTTACCCACTGCCTCTGGCTACCATCAATCTCCTCTCTGTACCTACGGCTTTGGTTTCATCTTTTTTTTTTTCAGATTTCACATGTACATGAGATCATACAGTATTGGTATTTGTCTTTGTCTGACTTCACTTAGTATAATACCCTGAAGATCCATTCATATTGTTACAAATGACAGGATTTCCTTCTTTCCGTTATTGAATAATATTTAATTGTATACATGTCACTTAAAAAAAAAAATCTCTTCATCTCTTGTCTCCATTACAACAATCTTGGCTGTTGTAAGTGATGCTGCATTGAACATTGGGATGCAGATATATTTTCAAAATAGTGATTTTGTTTCCTTTGGATAAACACCAAGAAGTGGAACTGCTGGGTTATATGATAATTTTAGATTTAATTTTTTGAGGAATTGCCATACTGTTTTCCATAAGAACTACCTACTTGAATTTTCCTCCAGCAGTGCATAATGGATGCCTTTTCTCCATGTTCTTGCCAACACTTGCCGTTTCTTGTTTTTTTGTAATGACTAACAAGTGTGGGTGATGTTTTACTATGGTTTTGGTTTGCATTTCCCTGATGATTAGTGAGCACCTTTTCCTGTACTTGGCCATTCAAATATCTTTTTTGGAAAAATGTCTAATCAGATCTCCCCATTTTCTGATTGGGTTGTTTGTTTGCTTTTCTATTAAGTTGTATAATGGTTTTTAAAAATATATATTGTGGATTATAAACTAACTATACCCCATTATAAAATAAAATTTTTAAAAAAAGACCAAGGCTCTTTCCTTTTGCTCCATTAATTGTGCTGATTTGTTGCTTCAAAGTTGTTTGCTGTACATGTAGGTATTACTTCTGCATTCAAGGCAAGAAAAAGGACAGTGTCAGTCACACTTCTACCTCTTTAATAGGAAAAACAAAGGCTTTTTTCAGTGCCCTCAGCATCACAGCCATGTGAAAATATCGCATTCTCCATGGCTGGTGGGTCATCCAACAGTGTCTTAATACCCTGATCTCCTTGAGGGTAGAGACTATTTTTGTACTTTAGCAACCAATCCAGTACCTGGCACAGAGATAGGTTCTTTGTATTTAATGAACGAATGAGTCTAATAATGGAAACAGTGGCAAGTATCATAACACAAATTCTGCTTTCCTAATTTTCTTTTTTTGTTAAGTAATATAATTAAAGTGTTCTAAAAATAACCAGTGCTATACCAAAAAGGGATTATTAGTATTATAGCAGCTTGACATCTATAATCATGAAATATTTTATAATTATTGCTTTCTCCATAGAGAACCAAACAGAGGATTAACAAGGAGTCAAGAAGAGAACTGAATTTCTGTACAAGTAAAACATTCAATCATGATGAACCTCAGCTTACCTAAATAATAATGTTTATTTCCCAGGGCTGTTTTGAGGACAAAGTAAATATAAATAATATGAATGTATACTAAAATATATAAAACACTATAAACATATGCATTATAAAAGTGGTTCTGTTAAGTTTTGAGAGGAAACTTACAATTCTTATGTAATACATGCAGTGTGATACCCCATCCAGCACACCAATAGTATCGATTAAAAATTAAACACTATCAATATCTAGTATGGATACTGGGCATTAGTCCAAGGGTAGATAAGATTCTGGACTTGGCCCTGCTTCTTTCATGACTATAGGGAAGTAAACTAATAACTATACTTTATATTTATACCTATTAAAGAAAGAAGGCTTTATAAAAATAAAATTGGTGTCTCAATGCAATTCTATAATACACACAAAGCAGGATATGAAAAACAAAATAAACTAGTTAACAAGAACAGATGACATAAAATCCCAATGCATCAATTAATAATTACTACCAACAAATGAATAGTACTAAAGTAGGCCAAGGTCCTAAAGCACTTCTAAGTTAAGTCAAGTGAGACATAAAACAGTAGAAGCACTGAATATTAATTTTCCTCTGGCTTTAATAACCCTGATTGAGCTTATAAAGAATACCCCTCAAGGTGACCTTATAGCTCATACACACAGGCAATATTGGTGGTGAGAACTATTTCTAATAAATTATAACCTCAATGGCCTGTTTTCCAGGTTTTTATTAAGCTGTATATTTCCTCATATAAAAGAACATTACATTATAATAAGCATTGCATAAACATAACAAAAAAACAGTGGTCAGTTTTGAAGAAGAGAAAAATGACAGTTCTAAGTCAACAAAGTCTCCTTGGAATATTATAGTAAGAACTGTTGCATCTTCACTTTTATTGGATTTGGAGACAACAGCTGCTTTGAAGAAAAATATAATCTTCTGACAAGTCTGTTTAATTAACTCTCACTTTTCAAACATTCAAATACCTTAAGCTTATTATTAAAGGCTTACCATTTCCTGATTCATTTAAGCAGAAACTATTCTCTGTGTAGGTTAACACGGAATTATTTAATGCTGAAAACTGACTCATCTTAATACAAAAAAAAAAACTTCATCAAGATTGTAGGCCACTAAATTCCAGCACAGCACTGCATAAAGCATCATTAGGTCATAAACAGAACTGAAAAATTCCAACAGTGGGTCAGACTTCTTACTGTACAGTTATGTCTACAGGAGGAACATCTATTTTAAAAAGAAACCAAAATGTTAGAACAGTGAGAATGAGCTTATGTTTTACAGCTACATTCACCCAGTTTCAACAACTTTGATTCTTATTTTTAAACAGGGAGAAACACAATGTTTTTCTTCCTCTTTTATCTGCAAAAATACCTTTATCAGCTAAAACTTCAACAGTGAATACTTTTCCAATAAGAATTTTGAAGTACTTGATATAAACAATAAATTATTTGTCAATGTTTGTACAAATAAGAGTTATAAGTGATACATTTAGAATGAGGAACTATTTAAAATATCTAACTTTACAGATGGAGGAGGAAGTATATTAACTTAAAGATTCATTGCTTTTTAAAATACTATTTTCTCTTAAAAAAGAGCATATTATATTTAATAAAAGGTTCAATACAGTGGAAAGATACAAATTATGAACGTTAAACACCTGTTGATGGACTATCAAAATATATGAAGAAAAAAATGACAAAATTCAAAGGTGAAATAGACATTACATAATAATAGTTGGAAATTTCAATATCCCATTCATAATAATGGACAGGAGCAACCAGACAGAAGGTAAGTAAGGAAATAGAAGATTTAACACAATAAACCAACTACATCTCACAGACAAATACCAAATGCTCTAACCAACAATAACAGAATATACATACATATTCTTCTCAAGTGTATATTGGACATTTTCCAGAAGAGACCATACTTTAGGCCACAAATGAAGTTAAAAACCAACAACAAAAGTAAAACTGGAAAATCCACAAATTTGTGGAAATTAAACAACACACACTTCAACAAACAATGGATCAAAGAGAAAAAATCACATGGAAAATTAGAATACCCTTAGAGATGAATGAAAATGAAAGTATAACATATCTAAACTCATGGAATGCAGGGAAATTTTATAGCTATAAATGCTTATATTTAAAAATAGAAAAGATCTCAAATTAACAACTTAACTTTATAACTTAACTTAAAAAAAAAAAAAGAACTAAAACTAAATCTAGCAGAAGGAAGGAAATAATAAGGGTTAGAGCAGAGATAAATGAAGTAGAGAAAAAAAGAAAAATCAATGAACCCAAAAGCTAGTTCTTTAAAAAGATCAACAAAACTGACAAACATTTAGCTAGATGAACAAAGAAAAAAGAGAGAAGACTCAAATTACTAAAATCAGAAACGGAAGCGGGGACACTGTAGTTAGTCATCAGTCATGTCCAACTCTTTGGGACCGCATGGACTGTAGCCTACAAGGCTCCTCTGTCCATGGGATTTTCCAGGCAAGAATACTGGAGTGGGTTGCCATTTCCTTCTCCAGGGGATCTTCCTGACCCAGGAACTGAACCGGCATCTCCTGTGTCTCCTGCATTGAAGGTGGATTCTTGATCTGCTGACCCATGGGGTGGGAGGTGGAAGTAGGGACATTAGTACCAATTCTACAGAAATAAAAGGGATTACAAAAAATTACTGTGAACAAATTAGATAACATACCTGAAATGGACAAATTCCTAGAAACATAAAACCTACCAAGACTGAACCACAAAGAAATAGAAAAAATAAGTAGACCTACAGTAAAGAAATTGAATCAGTAATTTAAAACTTCTCCCCAAAGAAAAGCCTTATGCCTGATGGCTTCACCAGTGAAATCAACCAAACATTTAAATAAGAACTAATACTAGTCCTTTTCAAAATTTTCCCAAAAATCAAATTAGAGGGAATACTTCCTAACTTCATCTATGAAGTCAGCAGTACCATAATACCAAAGCCAGACAAAGACACTACAAAAAAGAAAACGGCAAACCAATCTCTCTTAAAAGAACACTGAAACAAAAATCCTCCACAAAATAGCAAACCAAATTCATATTAATCAGATGATACATCTTGACCAAGTTAGATTTATTCCTAGAACATAAGAACCATTCAACATATGACAAGTGATTGATGTGGATTCTTTACCTGCTGAGCCATGGGGTAGGAGGCTCATTAATAGAATGAAGGGAAAAAAACCATATGATCTTAATCAATGTAGAAAAAGGAGTTGACAAAATTCAACATTTTTTCTTGGTAAAAACACTCAACAAACTAAAAACAGAAGGAAATTAATCTCAGCATGACAAAAGCAATATACAAAAAAACTTCACAGGGAACAACATACTAAATGGTGAAATACTGAAAGTTTTTCCTCTAAGATCAGGAATAAATGAAAGATGTCAGCTTTTGCCACTTCTATTCAACACAGTACTGGAAGTTCTACTTACAGTAATTTAGCCAAAAGAAAGAAATAAAAGGCAACACATACACACACACAAAAATCAATTGCATTTCTATAAACTAACAATGGACAATCTGAAAAGAAAAAACAAAACCAATTCCATTTACGATAATATCCAAAGGAATAAAATAGGAATTAACCAAAGAGATGAAACACCTGTACACTGAAAACTACAAAAAAAAAAAAATCACTGAATGAAAATAAGCAATAACTCAATAAATGGAAACACATCCCATCTTAATGGGTTGCAGAAGTTAGTTGTGTTAAGATGTCCATTCTACCCAAAGCAATCTATAGATTCAGTGCAATCTCTATCAATATTTCAAATAATATTTTTGTAGAAATAGAAAAAGTCATCCTAAAATTCATATGAGTTCTCAAGGGACTCTGAAGAGCCAAAACAATCTTGAATAAAGAAGAACAAAGCTAGAGAACTTATACATCGTGGTTTCAAAATTTATGACAATGCTAGTATGGCACTAGCATTAAAAAAGACAAAAAGACCAATGGAACACAATAAATATAAACCTTTGTATACATGGTGAAACAATTTTTGACAAGGGTGCCAAGACTATTCAATGGGGAAGCGACAGTCTTTTCAACAAATGATGCTGGTAAAACTGGATATCCATCATGCAAAAGAATGACGTTCAACCCTTACCTAACACCATATACAAAAATTAACTCAAAATGCACCAAAGATCTAAATGTAAAACCTAAAAATATAAAACTTGTAGAAGATAGGGCAGAGGTTTCACAGCATTGGATCTTGCAGTGATTTCTTGATATAACAACAAAGGCACAGGCAACCAAAGGAAAAATAAACAAATTGGACTTTGTGACAATTTTTAAATTTTGTGCATCAAAACACTACCCACAGAGTTAAAATACAACCCTCTGAGTGGGAGAAAGTATCTGCATATGTGCATATCATGTACTTGATAAAGGATTAATCTCCAGAATATATAGAGAACTCTCAAAATTCAACAACAACAAAACCAAACAACTCAGTTCAAAAATGGGCTAAGAACTTGAATACATTTTTCCAGAGGTATATAAACGGCCAATACACACATGAGAAATTAAACACCACTGTTATTTAGGAAATGAAAATAAATCAAAACTACAATGAGACACCACCTCACATTCATTAGGATGGTTGCTATTGAAAAAACAAACAGGAAGTAACAAGTGTTGGTGAGGACGTGGAGCAAATGGAATCCTTGGCACTACTGGTGGGAACTTAAAATGATATGAGCTGCTGTGGAAAACAGTATGGTTCCACAAAAATTAAAATAGAATATTATCCAGCAATTCCTCTTCTGGGTACATACCCCAAAAAACTGAAAGCAAGGTCTTGAGAAGATATTTGTATACTCACTCATAGCAATGCTACTAATAAAAGAGAAAATGAGAAGGCAGCCTAAGCATCCACTGACAGGTGAATGCATAAATAAAATGAGGTATTTACATACAATGGAATAGCATTCATTCTTTAAAAGGACGGGTATTCTGCAACATGTTACAACATGGGTAAATCTTGAAGAGATGCCTCTAAGTAAAATAAGCCAGTCACAAAAAGACAAATACTGTATTCCAGTTATACAGAACTGGAAAGCAATGGAAAGATGGTTGACAGAGGCTGGGTGAGGGAAGGTGAATGGGGAGTTATTATTTACTGGGTAAAGAGTCTCAGCTTTACAAAATGGAAAGAGTTACAGAGTTGGGTGATGGTGATGGTTCATCAATATTATGAATGTACTTAATATTAATTGTATACCTAAGATGGTTAAGATGGTACATTTTATGCTAAATGTATTTTAGCACAATAAAAAAATGAAAAAAATTAAAAGGAGGGTGAGGGTAGGGAGAGGGAAGTGTAAATGACCCATTGAGAAACAAGGAAAATATAAAAAGAAGGAAGGAAGGAAGGAATGCAGGGAGGGAAAGAGAGGAAGAAAGGGAGGAATGGACCTACATACACACACACAGTTTGAACTCTGGCATAAGTACCAGGTACTGCTCACTCAGGTACTGCCGTAGAGAGAATGCACCAGGAGACCAACCATTGGAGAAGTATATTCTGACACCAAAGATAAAAATTCTGACACCAAAGATAAAAATTCCAGCCTAGTCTAAAATGGACAAAATTGGACTTAATTAGAAGTAATCAGCTGTAAAAAATGCAGATTTGAAAGGTCTAGACTATGTTCCACTGTCATTCCCAGTTAGGATATCAAATTGAATTTGGAAGAGTCTAGTATGACTTGTGTCTTAAAATTCTCAGGATACACACAGAATGTGGATGCTCTTTGGAGAAGCTGACTTGATGGATGTTATGGAGAAGTACTTCTGCCATTCATAGGAAAAAAGCACATATTTCACAGAAGCACTTAAAATCAACATTTTCCACTGCTTCAAATGGTAAGTGGAGTAAAAATTCTAATTTCAAACTCACTCTAAGCTGCAATAAAAAATGTATGCTCTTATAAACTTCTGTTGCTAAGTCACTTCAGTCGTGTCCGACTCTGTATGACTCCAGAGACGGCAGCCCACCAGGCTCCCCCGTCCCTGGGATTCTCCAGGCAAGAGTACTGGAGTGGGGTGCCATTGCCTTCTCCGATGCATGAAGGTGAAAAGTGAAAGTGAAGTCGCTGAGTTGTGTCCAACTCTTAGTGACCCCATGGACTGCAGCCTACCAGGCTCCTCCGCCCATGGGATTTTCCAGGCAAGAGTACTGGAGTAGAGAGCCATTGCCTTCTCCAAACTTCTGTTAGCCACATAGCAAAGGAATGTGTTACTAACATCTGTGAATGCTATGTCCCCAAAGCATTTGTCACTTCAGCTAACATAACAGCTCATTCTCCTTGGAGGAACTCAATCACTCTGTCAATAGTCCTGGTCAAGCAGGTGAAAATATTTCTCACAGGGGATTCTCTTAGTGCAATGTCTCAGCAACTCTTTAAAATCTGTAGGCACATGAAATCTGAGGATTGGATGAAAAAAAAGAAGAAATATATTACATTTTTACCTCAAAAGTCTCAGTGATACTGCTTCACATTTTCCTATATTTCAGCTCCTATAGGAAAAATTTTTCCTATATTTCAGCTCCTACAGGAAATTATTACATGACATTACTGTCATTTCCTATAACCAAGGTATTTGTTTACCTGGATGGACTGATTGCAGAGATATTTCAGATCTTACAAGTTCAGATACACCAATCTTTTCGTAATATTGACTTTGAGTTGGGCTGGGGAGGATGACTTGAGGAAAAAGAAAACTGGTTGCAAAGAAGGAATTCTGCTATAAATAGAATTTTCTATTTTCCTGGCAGCCACAGGGATATAACAATGTAAAGAAAAAAATCTATGAGCTGGAAAGGATTTCTCCTATGACCTAAGAAAGTAAACTAGGTAATATACCATGTCAATCACTCTCTAGTTTGCTACCAGCCCCTGACAGCATCATAGACTTAGTAACAGAGGTTTTTAAATGGTAATAGATTTTAAAAGTCTCTTTTTAAACGGGCAGTGAGAACTGCAGCTATGCTGCATGCTACATTTTTAAAAAATTGTTGCAAAGAAAATGAAATTGATCTTGCTATTTAATGATTAGGTTTTTTCCCTCTATGTGATTTCAATTCAAGATTAACATGAGTACCTTTCATTTGTATCACATCCCAAATTCTCTACTGAGTAGAAAATAAGAACTGAATAATAAGGGAAAGACATTTCTTTTTTCTCAATGAGAAATTAATGCCAGTCTTTTCCAATCTTTTTAGATTATTCAACATTCATTTCACAGCAACTAGTTATCGAACCTACTATATTCCAGGTACTTCAATCATCCAAAGAACATAAGCACTACAGTTTACAATTTTAAGGTACTATTAAACACATGGTCTCCAAGGAGGCAGTTATTTTTATTGTTTTAGGTTTTCAATTTAAAGTTTTTAGGAAAACTCAGCCATTTTAAAATAGTTTAACAACTGTACTGCTGTCAGAAATTCTAGCTATCTAGAAATTATGTAGCTAATTTTAAACCAGACAAATATGGAACAAAGAAGTATTGTTGGTTTACTTGTGATTACATATTGAATTTGCAACATAAGAGAGAACGAACATTTTCAGCAATTTTGGGGGAATAAAAAAATCACAGTATTTCAGTATTTCTATTTATGTATTTCCATTTCTTCTCTCCATTAATTTATTCCATCACTACAAATTTCTATTTTATTCCATAGGCTATAATTTGATAAGGATTATTATTTTGATGTTCACTGTGTCCCAAGATCAGCCAGCAAGTGCCACTTGAAGGTGACCTCTGTATCCTTTAGTTACAACCCCTCACTCTGTGAGCAATTCCTTACTTTCTGGCACAGGATGATGTGTCCAGCATATCTTGTTATGTTCTTTCTCTACAGTAGCCCTAGAATCAGCCATTTCTTCAAGAAGCCCTAGCACAAACACCTACCTTCCCAGGTCCTGTCTCATGACTCCCAGATTGAATTATTCAGGAAGGAAAGAAGGACAGCAAAAAGAAAGCCAAAGGGCTACTTTGTTTGAATAGGTGACTTGCACCGATTCCCTCTGTAGCTGGATAGGTCTGTTTCCCCAGTAGCCTCATCTACCTTGAATAGCAAGGCTGACTACATGCTCTGTTTAAGAAATAGAGGAGTCCTGTTAATAGGCAAACTTCCCCCAGCACATAATTACAACAGTAAGGAAACACTTGTTCTGGGAGTAGAACATTCTGGGTTCATTGTATTCCCTGGAAAGTTGCCTCTTCCTTTTTCTTTCTTTCTAAATACATTGTTTATTTTAGGACAGCTTTAGATGTATAGAGAAGTTGTGAAGACAGTGGAGTTCTCATGTGTCCTCCACGCAGTTTCCCTTATTAATACCCTATATTACTAAGGGACACTTGTCAAAATTAGCAAACCAATATGGATATTATTAACTAAAGTCTGTACTTTATTCAGATATTCTCGGTTTTCCTGCTATCCATTTTCTGTTCCAGGATCCCATCCAAGACATCATATTACATTTAAGTAGTTATGTCTCCTTAGGCTATTCTTGGTTGTGACAACTTCTCAAACTTTTCTTGTCTTTGATGACTGTATTAGTTTCCCGTGACTGCTATAAAAAATTAACACAAACTTAACATCTTAAAAAAAGAGAAATTTGTTCTCTTCTAGTTTTACAGGCCATAAGCCCTAAATGGCAACCCACTCCAGTACTCTTGCCTGGAGAATCCCATGGACAGAAGAGCCTGGTGAGGTAGAGTCCATGGGCTTGTAAAAGAGTTGGATACAACTGAGCAACTAAATAAATCCTGAAATCAAGGTCTCGGCAGGGCCAAACTCTGAAGGCCTTCAGGAAAAATCATTCCATGCCTCTTCTACCTTCTTGTGGCTTAAGTTTCTTTCTAAGTTTGTGGGTGACTCACTTAAAGTCTCTGCCTCTTTATTTTCTGGTCTATATGTGTCTTTTCCTCTGTGTCTTATTAGGACAGCCATTTGATTTATAATCCGCCCAGATAATCTGGGATAATCTCATCTCAAATTCCTTAATTAAATACATCTGCAAAGACTCTTTCACCAAACAAAATCACATTCACAGGTTCTGGAGCTTAGGACACGGACACATCTTTTGAGGAGCATCACCATTCAACCTCCTACAATGAACTCTACAGTTTTGAAGATCACTTGTCAGATATTCTGTGTGACTTGATTTCTCACGGTTAGACTGAGATAAAGTATTTGAGAGAGGAAAACCAAAGTGTCACTTGTATGATACCCTATCAGGGGTACATACTATCAACATGATTTATCACTGTTGATGTTAACCATGATCACCTGGCATTACATTTTGTCAGGTTTGGGCACTATAATGTCACCCTTTCCATACTGTGTTCTTTGGGGAAAACTCACTATGAGCAGCTCAACTTAAGCAGTGGGGAGTTACGTCCCACTTCACTGAGGGTGGGAAGGCTAAACAAATTATTTAGAATTCTTCTATGGGGGATTGTCTAGTTTTCTTCAAGGTCAACATTAACCATTTGCTTATATTACTATGGAGGCATTGATATTTACTTTACACTTGGGGTTTTAGCCTAATACTACTTTATTTTGTTGCTCAAAATGTTAAGCTTTGGTCATTGGAAGATCTTGCAGTTGGCTCTTTTGTCCCTTTGGTATACTCCTGCTGTTATGTTTTTGTTTTTTGGTTTTTTTTTTTGGCACTACAACATGCTCTAGACTCACCCTGTGTATTTCCTACCCCAATGGGAGAATCAACCACGTCTCCAAAAAGCCCTGATTCCTCTTTTTTTTTTTTTCCTTTTTTTTTTTCCTGATTCCTC
This sequence comes from Bubalus kerabau, assembly GCF_029407905.1. Classification (NCBI taxonomy): domain Eukaryota; kingdom Metazoa; phylum Chordata; class Mammalia; order Artiodactyla; family Bovidae; genus Bubalus; species Bubalus kerabau. The sequence continues at coordinate 33,029,660 of NC_073642.1, forward strand.
TTAATGGAGAATGGTATTAGAAACCAAAATCTGCTCACTAGGTGTGGTCACTGCTACTGGAGTTTCATTGCTTCTAGGCCCTCTCAGCTGACAGAGCAATTAGATATAGATCTACATCTATCTATATACATATACATATACATATACATATACATATACATATACAAATACCTACAGGCATACCTCAGAGACACTGAGGTTCAGTTCCAGATCACTACAGGAAAACAAATATTGCAACAAAGTCACAAATTTTTTTTTGGTTTGCCATGTACTTAAAAGTTATGCTTACACTACCCTGTAGTCTATTAAGTACACAAAAGTATCATATCTAAAAAATAATGTACATACCTTAATTTTAAAGAATACTTTTACTGCTAAAAAATGCTAACCATCATCTAGGCCTTCAGAGAGTCATCATCTTTTTTCTGATATTAAGATTTGAAATACATCAAGAATTACCATAATGTATGAATAACACAGAGACACAAAATGAGCAAACACTGTTGGAAAAGTGGTACCTACAGACTTGCTTTATGCAAGGTTGCCACAAACCTTCAATTTGTAAAAAATGGAATATCTGTGAACTACAATAAAACAAGGTATGCCTGTATCAGTTCAGTTCAGTTCAGTCGCTTAGTCGTGTCCGACTCTTTGCGACCCCATGAATCACAGCACGCCAGGCCTCCCTGTCCATCACCAACTCCTGGAGTTCACCCAGACTCACATCCATCGAGTCGGTGATGCCATCCAGCCATCTTATCCTCTGACGTCCCCTTCTCCTCCTGCCCCCAATCCCTCCCAGCATCAGAGTCTTTTCCAATGAGTCAGCTCTCCGCATGAGGTGGCCAAAGTACTGGAGTTTCAGCTTTAGCATCATTCCTTCCAAAGAAATCCCAGGGCTGATCTCCTTCAGAATGGACTAGTTGGATCTCCTTGCAGTCCAAGGGACTCTCAAGAGTCTTCTCCAACACCACAGTTCAAAAGCATCAATTCTTCGGCGCTCAGCCTTCTTCACAGTCCAACTCTCACATCCATACATGACCACAGGAAAAACCATAGCCTTGACTAGATGGACTATCTGTAACCATCTGTATCTATGTTAAGTTAAACATGAACTCATATTGTCTCCAGCTCTAATCTATTACCACATGGATGGTTCTAGCCTTTTCTCCTTACTTACCTGTACACTATGACAGTGAGAATCCTTACTTCCAACTCATGTATATCAGCTTCAGAATTCTTACTCCATATCCCACCTTCTGTGTAATAGAACTTTATCAACTAAAGTACAGTGCTTATGTATATAGTTCTTTTTGTGTTTTAGTCCTAAAGGTTCCACTCATTTCCAAAGTTACATAGGGTAGCACTTTATTCTTCCACTCCCTTCAGTAATATTGTTTCATTTATTTGCAATTTTGTCACATTTTATATTTAATCATGGAATCCTTGAGGTTTTAAGTGAGTTTTAAAACTTTTGTATATGTTAAGGTCCACTCTTTCTGTTGTAAAGTTCTACAGATTTTGGCAAATGCTTAATATCTTATATTCACCCTTAGACTATCATACGAAATAGTTGTAGTGCCCTAAAAAAGCCCCTGTGCTTCATTTTTCCACAACTGTCTGCTCCCCCAGGCTTCTGGCAACTACTGATGTTTTCACTCCCTCTTTTTTTTTTTACTTTTTTCCAGAATGCTATATATCTGAACTCACACAGTACGTGGCATTTTCAGCTTTTATAACTGAGCAATATGCATTTAAGATTTATCTATGCCTTTTCATGGCCTTATATCTTTATTCTTTCTATCACTGAATAACATTGCATTGTATGGGTGTTTATCCATTCACATCCTGAAGGACATCTTGGTTGCTTCCCATTTGGGGAGATTATGAATAAAGCTGCTGTAAATGTTTGTGTGCAGGGTTGGTGGATATAAGTTTTCAAATTAGCTGGGTAAATATCTGGGAGCGTGCTTGCTGATTTTGGATGGTAAGCCACTCGAGGGATGGAATGGGGAGGGAGGAGGGAGGAGGGTTCAGGATGGGGAACACATGTATACCTGTGGCGAGTTCATTTTGATATTTGGCAAAACTAATACAATTATGTAAAGTTTAAAAATAAAATAAAAAAAAAAAAAAAAAAGAAACTGTCAAACTGTTTTCCAAAGTAGCTGTATCATTTTGCATTCCCACTAGCAATGAATGAAGTTCTTAATGCTCCACATCCTTGCCACAATCTGGTTTTACCAGTGTTTTGGATTTTAACCATTCTAACAGATATATAATGTAATAATATGTAATGATATGATATCATATATAATGAAATCTCAGTATTGTTGCAACTTGGAGTTCCCTAATGACATGATGCGGGACATCTTATTATATGCTTATTTGCCACCTGTATATCTTCTTTGATGAAGTATCTCTTCAAAATGTTTGCTCATTTTTAAATAAAGTTGATTATTTTCTTACTGTTGAGTTTTAAGACTTCTTTATATATTTTGTATACAAATTCTTTATCGGAAGTGTTTTGCAAATACTTTCTGCCCATCACTGGCTTATCTTTTCATTCTCTTCATTCATGTCTTTCACTGAACAGTTTTCTATTTTAAATATGCTCCTTATCTACTTTTTTCTTGCATGAATTGTATTACTAATGCGTTTTAAAACACACTGCCAAACCCAAGGTCATACAGATTTTCTCGTATATTTTCTTTAATAACTGTTATAGTTTTTCATTTTGCATTTAGGTCTATGATCCATTATGAGTTAATTATTGTATGAATTGTAAGGTCTGTGTCTGAGTTCACTTCTTTTTCATATGGATATCCAACTGTTCCAGCACCATTTATTGACGAGACTATCCTTTCTACACTGAGTTGTCTTTGCTTTCATGGCAAAAATCAGTTGACTATGCAGAGTACATCATAAGAAACGCTGGACTGGAAGAAACACAAGCTGGAATCAAAATTGCCGGGAGAAATATCAATAAACTCAGATATGCAGATGACACCACCTTTATGGCAGAAAGTGAAGAGGAACTCAAAAGTCTCTTGATGAAGGTGAAAGTGGAGAGTGAAAAAGTTGGCTTAAAGCTCAACATTCAGAAAACGAAGATCATGGCATCTGGTCCCATCACTTCATGGGAAATAGATGTGGAAACAGTGGAAACAGTGTCAGACTTTATTTTTCTGGGCTCCAAAATCACTGCAGATGGTGACTGCAGCCATGAAATTAAAAGATGCTTACTCCTTGGAAGGAAAGTTATGACCAACCTAGAAACCATATTCAAAAGCAGAGACATTACTTTGCCAACAAAGGTTCGTCTAGTCAAGGCTATGGTTTTTCCTGTGGTCATGTATGGATGTGAGAGTTGGACTGTGAAGAAGGCTGAGCGCCGAAGAATTGATGCTTTTGAACTGTGGTGTTGGAGAAGATTCTTGAGAGTCCCTTGGACTGCAAGGACATCCAACCAGTCCATTCTAAAGGACATCAGCCTTGGGATTCTTTGGAAGGAATGATGCTAAAGCTGAAACTCCAGTACTTTGGCCACCTCATGCGAAGAGTTGACTCATTGGAAAAGACTCTGATGCTGGGAGGGATTGGGGGCAGAAGGAGAAGGGGACGTCAGAGGATGAGATGGCTGGATGGCATCATTGACTCTATGGACATGAGTCTGAGTGAACTCCAGGAGTTGGTGATGGATGGGAGGCCTGGCGTGCTGCGATTCATGGGGTCGCAAAGAGTCAGACATGACTGAGCGACTGATCTGATCTGATCTGATACTTGTGTGGATTTATTTTTTATTTCCTTTCTGTTTTATTATTTTATATGTCTACTCTTTTGCCCATACCATTGTCTTGATTACTGTAGCCTTACATTAAGTCCTGAAATCAGCTAGTGTGAGTACTCCAACTCTGTTCGTTTTCAGTTCTGTGTTGGCTATACTAGGTCTTTTGTTTTCCATTAAAACTTTAGAATTAGTATGTTGGTATTTATAAGACAGCTTGGTAGGGTTTTGATTGGGGTCACATATTTATAGATCAACTGTAAAAAAAAATGGTTATTTAACAATATTGAACCTTCCGATCCATGAACAAAGTACTTCTCCATTTATTTAGATCTTCTTCAACTTGCTTTTTAAAAAAAAATCAATGGTGTATAGTTTTCTGTTTGTATTTTCTTAATTACATGAGTATCTCATTTCAGGAGAGTCTATTATAAATGGTATTTTCTGAGATTAAAAAGTTGAGACTAGTCATATAAATCACTTAATCTACTTGGACTTGGGGGTTTCTTATTTGCACATGTGTATAATTCCTGTGCTCATTAACCTAAAGGGTTACTGTAAAGAAGAAATTACAATATATGGAAAAACTGTATGCAAACTAGAAATCACTAAACAAGTCTAAGTTCATTAAGTCCGTCATTTTTTTCGTAAGGATGAAGATACTAAACTCCAGAGGAATTAAATCACTTTACAAAATTTCATTTGGGGGATGAAACTATGCTGTACACACAGGAGAACTGAAGGATGTTAAATAAACAAAACTGGCTGGAGGGGAAGATTTGTAAAGAGGGTAGGAAAGGAGGTTAGAACCAGATTTGTACCCAATTACATGTAAGTGAGGGGCCACTAAAAGATAAAGAAATTGATAATTAATAATTAATATAGGGTTTTCTGGAAATTAATATGACTGATAGGGCAGTATAAAATGGAAAATGGAAGGACTCAGAACTGTACAACAGATAAGGTTCTTTGTAAGAATTTTAGAACATGAAAGGGACTTAGAAATTTTTATATACACTGTAGGTTATTCTCACCAGCAAACATATATATACCAGTATAATAGATGAGTAAAACGCATAACACCATCTGCTTTGCTCTAATTGTAACTGCAGTTAACATGTGTGTGTTGCTCAGTCATTTTCTCTTTCTGGTCCTGAACTGCTTTGGAGTATTTGTAATAAAGAGTGAAGAAGGAATAACTAGTCAGGCAGAGATTAAAGGCATAAGTGATGGCATCAATAAGACCTCTTAAATACTTCAAAAGTCTAAATCCTCCCTAGGATTTAACTATGGAAATTCTGAGGACATCTTTTATGGTTTTGCTCTTACATCATGTGCATTGTTTTTCAGAAATTAGTTGGCTCTATCTGAACATTCTATCTCCTGGGTAAGGCGACTAGAAGAAAGCTGACAGTAGACCCCGAATACTTTCTTACGCCATTCAGAACTGAAGTGCACCCGGATTCAGAAAAAAGAATAGTTATGATCATTTAAAATCCCAGGAAATGGCTGTGTGATAGAATTTGGCATTTACATTTTGAACTGCTTAATCACTCTTTTTTATAGACTAGCTGAAGGTTATTTTGTCTCTCTGGCATTTTCTTGTCCTAGCTGACTTCCTGTCATCCAAGGCTCAGTTTCAAGGGTGAAATACATTATGATAATCACAGTCAACCAAAAGCAACCCAATTCCAAACTCTATAACTTCATGCTTTTCCCATCAATTTCACTTCAGTTAAAAGGCCAGTTAAAGGAAGAATGTGTGAATAAATCTGAGTTTACAAGTTCTATTGCCACTGTTATCTCGCACAATAAGGCTTTTTAGTCAATTCACCACTGTCACACTATATTATATACTATAAAGATGGCATGTACATAACCATCTTCAGAAATTCAATGACACCACTTTAGAAAGATGAACTTTCTGAAGTAAAGATTCCACATGCTTTACCTAAATAAATTATCGTCCATATTCCATCATGAATAGTTCCATTACTTCCTGTTTCTTCAATTACTTCTCTCCCTAAGCCAATGAAGAAAAACAATAAAAAATATATATGAACTATTTTAAAGTATTAAACCACTACTAATTTTCATGCATTTTTCAACAAGACCTTAAGGATGGAAACCACGACTATAAGCCAGGCCAAGTTCCAGGTCCGATGCTTACAGTACCTGACATTAAGCACATCACAGCTTATTTGGGCCTTGGCTTCTTTGTGTGCAATATGAGGGGACTGGACACAATGACTGGTAAATTTTCTTAAACATCAATAATCTAAACTTTTTAACTTCCATTGCTGATATTTTTACAAAGAATGCGGGGTCCTTTTGAAAACATTACTGGAATAAATGATCTACAGAATCACAGTAAACCACAAAGTAAGAGTAGTATAAGCAATTGATAGATATAAACATTTGGATTAATAAAATGTAAGAATCTTAACAAAAGCTCTCCTTTAGATTTGGTACTAACCAGGTTTCCTTTGTCTTGGCTCAAAACCAACAATCTTTCTGTAAAACCTCTCTTGCCTGGAATAGAGATGCAGACACAGAAATAGACTTGTAGACACAGTGGGGGGAGGAGAAGGTGGCATGAATTGAGAGAGTAGCAACTAACATATATACACTACCATGTGTAAAATAGATAGCTAGTGGGAAAGTGAAAGCAAAAGTCAGACTCTTTCCAACCCCATGGACTACAGCCTGCCATCTATGGAATTCTCCAGGCAAGAATACTTTTCTCCAGGGGACCTTCCCAACCCAGGGACCAAACCCAGGTCTTGTTTACTGTATGAACCACCAGGGAAGCCTAAGTATATTGAAGTGGGCAACCTAGCCCATCCCATCTCCATAGGATCTTCCTGACCCAGGAAAAGAACTGGGATCTCCTGCATTGCAGGGAATTCTCCAGCTGAGCTACCAGGGAGGCCAGACAGTGGGAAGCTGCTGTATAACATAAGGAGCTTAGCACAGTGCTCTGTGACAATCTAGAGGAGTGGGATGGAAGGGGTGGGAGGGACGTTCGAGAGGGAGGGGATATATGTATACTTGTAGCTGATTGATACTGTTGCACAGCAGAAACTAATACAACACTGTAAAGCGATTATCTTCCAGTTTAAAAAAAATTCATCGCCACAGAGCAGGAGCTGGGGGAGGGGAGGGGAGGAGGCAGAACTCTGTACATAATGTCAGGATTTGTCCTGTTCTTAACATGGTCAGGGCTCATACAAGATCCTGGGCCCACAGTCTGTAGCTCAAAAGTCCACTGAATACATGTGAAAATATAAAAGCTATCTGATCTAATTAATATTACATGTAGATTCCAAATCTACTCAAACCAAGAATCAGATAATTTGTTAAATCTGAATTATAACTAAATCCTTTTTTCCTTTGAAGCAAACCAAGTACCAGGTTTTGGATCCTAATTGTGTTGGTTAAGTCAAATTGCATTCTATTAGCCCATGAGTATATTTCTGTAAGTATAGCTATGTTGAAATAAAGTTTTAAAAAGCAAAAGAAAAAAAAGTTCATTGTAACCCATGTGGGGAAATAAATTTACTCCTACTCTGCTGGTGGGAATATAAGTAGACCAGAAAACAAACAAACAAAACTTTGCTGCTTGAGGAGGTCTTCTACTAATTACCTCTCCAGGTTCTCACTGCACACAATTTCCTGTCTATCAAGGCATTTTAACAAAACTAGGAGCTCCTTCCTCAAGATGGACACTTTGGAGGGGTCCAGCAAACAGTCACAAAACACCGAAGAAAAGAACCTTGCTCTCTTTGATTCCACTTTGAAATTTTGTGTATATAAGGGTGAACTATTTATCCATTTCTAAACTCTGAGGGGGGAAGACTGAGTCTTCTTACTTGGTTACAGCTCTGATAATACTTAGCAAGTGTTAGGAAAATAGTAGCTGGTTAATAAATGTTGAATATGGAAAAATAAAAAGTTAAAAGTTTAAGAATTAACACTGCACAGCTTTTAACTTCTTGGGTATACTATTGGGTATTTAGCAGAATTAAAGTTAAAAAGTAACTATTTTAATATAAGCTTTCATCTAAAAAACAGTTTGAAGTAATGGAGAGTACAGGTATAATCAGACACACCTGTGTGATAATGTCTTTGCACTTCCATGTCCTCATTCTAAAATTGGAATCAACCTAGTTTACAAGATTGGTGTAAAGATTAAAGATAACATATACAAACTATCCATTAGCCCAAGCCCCACAGTAGGTGTTCAACAAATACATGGCAATATTATGTGACTTAATCCTCAACATAATTTCAGGCTTTGGAGATAAAACCTTTTTCTTCCTGCTTCATTTTCAACATACCCCTCATTTGTATTTAAATCCCTTCTTAAAAATTTCAAGTATGTATGCTTTTATCAAATATTAGCTTCATTACAAAGTTCTATTAAGAGGAATACCTTTACTACTTTAATAGTAAAGAAGAAAATCAGTTTTGATATTACACTGCTTTTCTGAGGTCCTAAAACAGTAATAATATTTATGACACTGAAGTTTACGAAGCAGTAAATAGCTTTTGTGGCTGATTAAGCATCTCTGTTTCACTTCACATACCCTGGTACCATAGACATTACCCCTTAATTAAATGCCCGTTTATGTTACACAAGAACCTTTTCTGATCATATACAACTCAACAAATATTAGAATGAGAGAGAAGAAAAAAAAAAAAGCTGAATTACTGGAAGAGATGCTATTAACACTGAAAGTTCTGCTTAAAGTCCAGTCAATGAGATGATATCATATAAAAGTTTTACTGTTTAAAAATCAAAACCAAAAAATCATCCAAAAAAAACTATACTTAAGAAAGATATCAATTCGGTTTGAAATGTCTGAGATTAGGGGTACAAGTAAAAACACAAACATCATGAAAGAGGAGGAGAATGTTTCTTTCTTTTGCTAGAAATAAAATAATTAGCTATAAAGTCATTTTATAATTTTCATTGGATAGTAATATTTTAGCACTTGAGTGGCAAAAGACCAGAAAGGTGCAAGTTTGTGTCATTACCAAGGTGAATGTGTATTCTCTCATCTGTGGGGAGTTTTATCCTAGAGTAAGATAAAGGAAAAGTTGAAGAGAAATCCCTGACAAATTATCCTCAGGGCTGTACAGTTCACAGGAAGTTCAGCTGCCACTCTACTTTTGATGCTCCTAATTCAGGGAGCAGCTGGTAAATCCGTATCTCTGCACAGACAGGAGGAATGACATGTTAAGGCACAAATTATATTTCATGATAGAAAGGGAGTTTTTCAGCAAGGGAAACAAATAAACAAACAACTTCCTCCTACACACACCTTTTCAGTTCTAGAAAAACAACAGTCTACATGCCTGGTGTGGCTAAATGTTGGATACATTGTATTTATGAAACTGAGCAACTGGTCACAGATTGAAAATGACGATGACATGCAAATATAATGGTATAATATAGCTAAAGAAGTGATCATACATCAGACAAATCATCACCTATACCAGTTTCTATCACTCAAATGTTTTCTGTCTCCACTCCCCCTTTAATCCACCAAAAGAAGTTTGGATAAAGAGTTTTTGCTGATCTGTAAGCTGAACACCAAACTGTATTTCGTAGGTTCTCTCATTTGCATTTGTGTATATTTTGCATTTGCCATAAATACCGATCAACGTGTTTTATTTGCAATCACCTTTATTATTTACACTAATGGGAAGTGGAAAATTAGTCACTCAGTTGTGTCTGATTTTTTGCAACCCTGTGGACTGTAGCCCGCTAGGCTCCTCTGTCCATGGGATTCCCCAGGCAAGAATAATGGAGTGGGTAGCCAGTTCCTTCTCCAAATGGGAAGTGGATAGAGTAGTAAATAGTCTAAAACACTCAAAAATAAAAATTTTACAAATTCAAATAAGATGATAAAAGAATTTTAAAGCCATGATACAAGAGGAACTGGGGCTACTCTTCCTGGAGAAAAATTACTTACAGAGGACATGATGGCTGTCTTCAGACATATGAGCTGTCACACCACAAACACTGCTAAGAAGTAAAGCTGGTGGATGGTCACTGAGGCAGGTTTCAGTTCACTGTATAAAAGACAATCTCTTGTATATGGGTAGGAAAGAACACTCAGAAACCAAATGACACTGAATAGAGAGGTGTTTGGTCTAAAACTAAATGACCCCTAAAGCCTCTTTCAACTCTTGAGTCCGTGATTTTGCAATATATGTTTAAATCATGATCAAATATGAATGTCTGACAGCAGTTTATGAAATCACACAAATTTATAACTGTACTGGGGGTCACCGTAGTGAAAAACAGAATGCAGGCTGAGTCATTCCTTGTAATGTCTCTAGCTTGTTCACAGCACCCATTTAAGTAGAGCTTATATTACTCTGAACCAAGCAAACAACTGCTAACTTTCTTTATGAGTTTCTTACCAAAACACAAAAAAAAGAATAAACCAAAAGTAAAAAACTGGAGAGAAAAAATGGCTCAGGCTGTAAAAGAGCTGCAAAAGAACCTCAAGTTCCAACAAGAGCCATATTTAAGGAATTGATCATGAAGTCCAGACACAACACAAGGGAAATGAGTAGTCTGTACAGAAGGAATGAAGGTTTCTAGAAGGGTGGATGCAGAATAAAGAAAGGAACTATAATCATTGTTGAAAATTAAATGCAACTATATGCTCCCCACCTTGCTCAATTCTACAAGTTTGTGCAAAAGGCAGAGTAAGTGAAACACATAAAAAATGAATCTGACACAGAGCTGGGTGGAGATATCCTGAGAAAGTACTGAGATTGGAAGGCTGAGATCTAAGTGACAAATGTTTCAGATAAAAGAATGACATGTGTGACCCTAAGATGAAAGGGAGCAAAGTATATTTAAAGAATGAAAATAAGTGAGGCTAGAAAAGTAGGTTTGCAGAAACTGGTCTATACAGTACATTACAGGAGACATTAGGGCTTACTTCATAGCCTAGATCATTAGGAAATCAGGGAAGGAGTTTTAAGCACATGGCTATAATGATCAGATATGGAGTCTGAAAAAATCACTGGATACTGGGCAAAGAATGTTATTTTACAAATTACGAAGTTGATCTGAGAGAACACTGAAACAGGTTATGATGATGGTAGTCTAGAACAAACAAAGTGGTGGTAATGGTGATGGAAAGTAGATGAATTCAAGAGGTATTTCAAGTATAACAGCCAGTAATGTGATAACAGAGGTTGAGTACAGGGATTTTTGAGAGGGATGGGGGAGAATTAGAGAAGGTCTTCTAAAACATCAGCTCTGAGTCTTAAAGAACTAAAGGCATTAAAGAAAGAAAGTGAAAGTGAAGTTACTCAGTCGTGTCTGACTCTTTGTGACCCCACGGACTGACTATAGCCTACCAGGCTCCTCAGCCCATGGGATTTTCCAGGCAAGAATACTGGAGTGGGTTGCCATTTCCTTCTCCAGGAGATCTTCCCGACCCAGCGATTGAACCAGGGTCTGCATTAAAGATAATGAGAATTCCTGCTTGAACTAATGTTCTGAGATAAAGACAAAGAAAACTAAAGACAGAACTAGTCACATGTGTAGGATGAAGTCAGTGGGTAGTGTGTCCTTTGTGTTTGGGTCACTGCCATAAGATGAAAATGGACAGCCAGGCAAAGTCAGATCCCAAAGGGCTTTCAAGGGGAAAAAAAATTTGAGATTTAACCTAGAGACTGTACAAATGATTTTACTGAAGACAGAAACAAGAATTTATATGCCTTTTGGAAAGACTCCTTTGCCAGTGGTATGGGGAGAAATTGTTACTGAACCCAAGTCCATGTGTCCAATGCACAGTGAAGCCAAACAAAACCAAAACATCAGAGTTTGGAGCAGAGAAGAGTTTACTGCAGAGCCACGAGTGGCTCTTGCCTTAAAAAACTCCCGAACTTCCTGAAAGCAGTCCACAAAGCCCTTTTATAGGCAAGGTGAGGGAGAGGTGTGGTTAGTTGTTGCAAACTTCTGGTATCAGAGCCTTTGTTCTTGAGGTCAGGTCATTAGGTTCCTGTTAAGCTCCACCCAAACAAATGTTGTTTTCTGTTCTGACAAGAAAGGGCAAGGTAGAAACAAACCAATCAGGTGTTTGTTCTCAACTTACAACAATTACCCTTCTTTGTGAATATCCCCAACCACAGAGGTGGACCTGAAGTAATGACATGCAATGTCTTTGCAACTTACATCTGACTTCTGGCCACCTCTTAGGGGTAGACAACTGATCTAAGCTATACCAATTTTTGAAACTTGAATGGAAAGAGTGAAGCTGGTTGAAGCTGTTATCTCAATGGCAGTGTCCATATGGCAGTTGCTGAGGCCTCCATGGAACTGCCTGTGACCCATGGAGACTATTGCTGCCATTAAATCACAGAGGTGAGGGTAGGGGAGAGGTTTATTGATGTTCCAAGGCCTGGGCCCAGCCAGTGGGCAGCCTTGGTGCCCACAGAGCCCTCAGCCTGTCCTGGACACCCAGTTCACTCACCAGCCCTTAGAAGAAGGCTGAGATCCGGCTCTTACCACATTCTACTGGGAGGATCACCCGGATCCTGGCTGTTAGAACAGGACATCTAGCCACCCCACAAAGGGTCTCATGGTAATGGTCAAACAAGGGATGCAGCCTGCCCTGCCCCTGTTACAACCTGGGAGGGCACTGCAGGGACCTGGACTGCAGCCAGGCTGAGGTTTGCACTGTCCACTAGCATATATCTGGCGTGTGGTTGGATGGAGGCCAGCATCTCTGGTCCCAGAATGGGGCACTGAATGTTCCCTGTACTAGGGTGAAGGGGCCATGGGTGTGTGTGTGTGTGTGTGTGAAATCCTGGATTCTAGTGGGGCAGCCCTAGCTGGCCCACCTGTTCAAATGGGCATGCAGCCAACCCTCGCAGACGGCTTGGTAGGAATTGGCAGGCCAGAAGTGCAGGGAGTTTCATTACTACCTACAGGGCCATTTCCTCTACTCTCTGACATCAGGAGGACAAATGCTGGTGCTTCTTGGCCTCCCTCTCCCTCTCAGTGGTACCCTCATAGCAGCTTTCCCGCCTCTAACTGGACAAAGCTCACCCACTGGGCCACGTCCACCCCTACTGCAAAGTGAACTGGGGACAAGGCAACTAGATATGACGGGTCATAATAACCTGTGTGACAGAAATTTATGAGGTTCAGAACTAATAGAGGAGCAAAGGAATTTTAAAAATGGGACAAAAAGTATTTAAAAGGTAAGAAAACAGTCTGTGGTTACCAAATGGGTATGGAGAGTTAGAGAAAAGGAAGAGACTAGGACTATCCTTGTTTCTGTCTTGGAACTAGGTAAACTGTGAAACCATTTGCAGATACAAGGAACAGAATTAAGATAAAACAAAGGTCCATCTAGTCAAGGCTATGGTTTTTCCAGTGGTCATGTATGGATGTGAGAGTTGGACTCTGAAGAAAGCTGAGTGCCGAAGAATTGATGCTTTTGAACTGTGGTGTTGGAGAAGACTCTTGAGAGTCCCCTGGACTGCAAGGAGATCCAACCGGTCCATTCTAAAGGAGATCAGCCCTGGGTGTTCTTTGGAAGGAATGATGCTAAAGCTGAAACTCCAGTACTTTGGCCACCTCATGCGAAGAGTTGACTTATTGGAAAAGACTCTGATGCTGGGAGGGACTGGGGGCAGGAGAAGGGGACGACAGAGGATGAGATGGCTGGATGGCATCACCGACTCGATGGACGTGAGTCTGAGTGAACTCCGGGAGATGGTGATAGACAGAGAGGTCGGGCGTGCTGCGATTCATGGGGTCGCAAAAAGTCGGATACGACTGAGCGACTGAACTGAAAGTGACAATGAGTAACTGTGACCAAGTAAATAACAAATATTACTATATTCCATCTTTCATCATAGTTACTGGTATAATTATCCTATTCTACATACTATTATTAAACTTGGGTTCAGTGGGAACCAGGATAATGTCAACAAAACTCTTTTCTTTTCACCCCATATATGGGGGCTTACATGTGGTAGGTCCTCAACAAATATGTTGAATAAATAATAATTTTGTTAACTAAGTTGATATGTGAATCGCCTAAGACTGTGTGCTTAGCCGTAGCAATTACAGGCAAACCAAATGACGATAGGGTAAACACATAGGAGTTTATTCTCTTTCAGGTAACAAGTAGTCTGGAGCTGGGCAGACCAGGGATAGTTCAACCCTAAGTCAGCCATGACATCATAGAACAAGGTTCCTTTTACTTATCTTGCATTCCCTAGCATTTGTTTTCATGTTCATGCTCAACACCGAGGCATTGGTTCCATTTTCCTGACAGGAAGATGGCTGAAGGGCCCAAAGATATCTCCCTTCAGGTTCTGAGCTTCAGTTTTGCAAAGAAAGTCCTTCCCAGGATGTTTATACTTACATCTCCCTGTCCAGCGCTGTCACATGGCCAACCCTGGCTGAAAGATGTCTAAAGGAGAAGGAAGGGAGGGAGAAGGCAGTTGGAAACAGATATTTAATGAGCCAATCTAATTTGCCATGGTAGAATTCATACTTATTTTATCAAAGGTTTTATGGGCGAAAAAAAGAGATAAAGAGAAAATCAGAGTAGGGAAAAAAAATATTAAGAGAAAAGTAAGATAGCACCCCAAACCTGGTTTCTAACACCAGTCTCCAATAAAAGGAAGCACGCCTCCTTGGAAAAATGGCTGATTCTAAGTCTGTGACAGAAAATACACAAGAATGCTTGAAACATCTTGCAGTGTCATAAAATAAGGAAGTGCTTAGAAAATAAACAAAACCGCGTTAATGGGGCTATGTCCAAGGGGCACACAAGAGGCAATTGAAAGCCAATTTAATGGTTCAAAGCATGAACAATTTGGGCAATAAAATAAAGTAGTATTAGATTAAAACCCAAAGCATAAAATATATCTCCATGAGTTCATACTCACAATTGAATATATAAACAAATGGAGGAGAAAAGATAAATCTTCTGTGCTGAAGAATTCCAAGTAATTTATGTAGATACTCTTCCCTCAAGGAAGTAAAGCATAACTCTGACTCTACGTGTAGGCTGTGCACAGAGACTTCCTTGTAAAAAGCAGTACGTGGAAAGGAGAGGGGCAAAATAACTTTACTGCGGAGAAACCTGACAAACACTACTTCAGCCAGGTGATCAAGGGTAACATCAACAGGGTTGAATCACACTGATAGTATGTACTTTTGATACAATGTGACAAGAATGGCACTTTATCTCTTGGTCTCCTCCCAAAAACCTATACTGCAGTAAGATCATGAGAAAAAGCTCAGATAAATCCCAATTGAGGGACATTCTACAAAATACCAGTATACCTCAGAACTGTCAAGAACGTCGAAAATGAAGTCTGAGAAACTGCCTGCAGCCGATAGTCTAAAGAGAAGTGGAAACTAAACATAATGTGGCACCCTGGATGGGCTCCTGCAACAGAAAAAGTATATCAGGTAAAAATTAAGAAAACCTGACTAAACACTGGGTAGCGAATAATAATGTATCAATACTGGTTTATTAATTGGAACGAATGTCCCATACTATTGTAAGATATTAATGGGGGAAAGTGTGTGTGTGTGTGCGTGTGCACATGTGTGCGTGCGTGTGCATGTGTGTGTTTTGGTGGTGGAGGGTAGGGTACATGGGAACTCTATGCCATTTTCTCAATTTTTCAGTAAAGCTAATGCTTCTCTTAAAAATTTTCTGTTAAAAAAATGGTACCTGTAATACCACCACAGTATTAACACTTTGAGATATATTTTACCAGTTTTGTTTTCCTCTATGAACATGCGTATTCACACATCCAATAGTTTTACGGCTTTTCTTTTTATTTTAATTAAATGATAAATACACTAATGTCTACTCATACTCCTTCATTAGTCATGTCCTTATCATACATAGCCATCCTTAGATTTTAGCTCAAAAGTTATATTATCTGAGAGATCCTCCTTGGTTCCCAGACCTGGTTAAGTCCCTCTGACAGGCATGGACTTGGTTTTCCATACTGCTTCTTCCTAGTGCATATTACATTCCTAATCAAGTAATCAATTGAGAAATTAATCATTATTAATGTCTGTCTTCCCTCTAAAATGTGAGTTTCATGTATTATTCATCACAATTGCCCCAGCATGGTGCCTTGGGCACAGCAGGCATTCAGTGAAGAGTGACTAAATAAGTGAAAGAACAGTGCGTGTACACAGCAAAGGAACTACTAAAATCATGTGAGAGATAGGGGAAAATGTTCAAGATACCTTAGTAAAAAAAAAAGATGCACAGCAATGTGCACGGGAAATTTTTATTTTTAACAGTAATAACTAAAGCTTACTTGATGTACATTAAAAAATAGACAACTTTGGGTGAGAAATTTAAGTATATTTTCAATTTCTAACATATATAACTGTCATGCTTCAATTTTTAATAAGCATGCATATTTTTGTAAGTAGAAAAACAAAGATAAAATGTATTCATTATGGAGAAGTTGGAAAATAAACACAAATTCTTTTTTAAGAATATATACCTCTTGTCAATCTCTGTATACCAAACACAACCACCATTAACATTTGTACCTTACATACTTACTTTTGTTTGCTATGGAATGGACAATTTTATATTTTTTGAGTTCTATGTCTCATTTCATCCACATAATCACCCACTCAGGTAGAGAGCCCCTAGCCACAGAAGAAGTGGCAGTAAAAGGTTAAATATGAACATGTGGTACTAGGGCTGGTTAAACACTGTCAGAGGAATGGTGTCTCCTGACAGTCGTGCACTCCTTACTAGCCCTAACAGTTTAACAATAAATAGTGAAAGCTGAAATTTCATGTGTATGATGTAACAGATTTTATTTTCTTGAGCTCCAATATCACTGCATACAGTGACTACAGCCATGAAATTAAAAGGCTCTTGCTCCTTGGAAAGAAAGCTATGACAAACCTAGATGGCCTATTAAAAAGCAGAGACATCACTTGGCCAACAAAGGTCTGGTAAGTCAGAGCTATGGTTTTTCCAGTTGTCATGTATGCATGTAAGAGTTGGA
Source organism: Bubalus kerabau (assembly GCF_029407905.1). Classification (NCBI taxonomy): domain Eukaryota; kingdom Metazoa; phylum Chordata; class Mammalia; order Artiodactyla; family Bovidae; genus Bubalus; species Bubalus kerabau. The sequence goes on from NC_073642.1 coordinate 33,046,503, forward strand.
CCATAAAGAAGACTGAGCGCCAAAGAATTGATGCTTTCTAATGGTGGTGCTGGAAAAGACTCTTGAGAGTCCCCTGGACTTCAAGATCAAACCAGTCAATACTAAGGGAAATCAACCTTAAATATTCATTGGAAGGACTAATGCTGAAGCTGAAGCTGTAATATTTGGCACCTGATGCATAGAGCAAACTCTTTGGAAAAGATCCTGATGTTGGGAAAGACTGAAGGCAAAAGGAGAAGGGGGCAGCAGAGGACAAGACAGTTAGATAGTATCACCAACTCAATGGACATGAATTTGAGCAAACTCTGGGAGATAGTGCAACAGGGGAGCCTGGCATGATGCAGTCCATGGGGTCACAAAGAATCAGACATGACTTAGCAACTTAACAACAACAACTGTGCAACAACTGAATTTGAATTTAACAGCTACCTCTACATGTGCATGTGTATGTGTGTGTGTTAAGTTGTGTGTGTTAAGTTGCTTCAGTTGTGTTGGCTCTTTGTAACCCTATGGACTGTAGCCCGTGAGGCTCCTTTGTTCATGAGATTTCCATGGCAAGAATACTGGAGTATGTTGCCATGTCCTCCTCCAGGGGATCTTCCCACCGCAGGAATTGAACCCACATCATTTTATGTCTCCTGTATTAGCAGATGGGTTTTTTTTTTACCACTAGAGCCACTTGGGAAGCCTTAACAGCTCTACAAGTTTAAATTAATCACTTTTATAATATTTCAAACGTCATACATATAGACAAATATTTATTGTGGCCCTAAGAAGACATCAATAGTAATTTTAAAAACTGGGTTAACTAGTGAGGCATGTGACAACTTGGATATAACCTCAGGGGAATTAGGCTGGGTGAAAAAAGTCAATCTCAAAGGTTATATACTATATGCCATTTACATAAAATTCTTGAAATGACAAAATTTCAGAGGGGGACAGCAGATTAGCACTGGCCCAGAACTAGGGATGGTGGAGAGGACTGGGTGTAGCTATAAAGTGGTAGTATGAGGGAGCTCTTTGTGCTTATGGAACAGTTCTATATTGGGGCTACAGTGGTAGACAAAGCTACACAAGACAAAATTGCACAGAACCGGATACACACATAGAGAAATGCGTGTAAAACTGATGAAATCTGAATAAAGTTTATGGATTGTATGGATATCAATTTTCTGGTTTTGCTATACTACTATAGTTTTGTAGGAAGTTACCATTGGGGAACGGAGAAGGCAATGGCAACCCACTCCAGTACTCTTGCCTGGAAAATCCCATGGATGGAGGAGCCTGGTAGGCTGCAGTCCATGTGGTCGCTGAGTTGGACACGACGGAGTGACTTCACTTTCACTTTTCACTTTCATGCATTGGAGAAGGAAATGGCAACCCACTCCAGTGTTCTTGACTGGAGAATCCCAGGGACAGGGGAGCCTGGTGGGCTGCGGTCTATGGGGTCGCACAGAGTCGGACACAACTGAAGTGACTCAGCAGCAGCAGCAGCAGCAACCATTGGGGAAGGTGAAGAATACACAAGAACTCTGTACTACTTTGACAACTTGTGAATGCTTACCAATTTGAAATGAAAAGTTTTTAAATGGCACCCCCCAAAAAAAGGTTGATAAATGATACCAAAAAAAAAACCCCACAAAAAAACCTTCATAATTTGCCCTTGCCTGAAACCCTTTGTATCAGGTTTTTAGGAATATCCAATACACAGAGCAATAACTGGATTGGAAGAAATACGACATTGCAGAGCTGTGCAACAACAGAATGGGATCTCAAGCAGGCAGGGAGTCCCTCATTGGAGGTATTTCAACAAAGAGAGGATGATTTTCTAAGGGATATGGTAAGATATGGTAAGGGATATGGTAAGAATAACTCATATTAGTTTTTGAGTGGGGTTTCCCTGGTGGCTCAGATGGTAAAGAATCTGCTGCAGTGCAAAAGACTAGGGTTTGAGTCCTGCGTTGGGAAGATTCCCTGGAGAAGGGAATGGCAACCCACTCTAGTATTCTCGCCTGGAGAATTCCATAGAGAAGCCTGGGGGTTATAGTCCATGGGGTCATAAACAGTTGGACATGACTGAGTGACAAATACACACACAAATATCTACTCTAAGCCACCATTTATAGAATTGACTAACATATGGGATAGCTAACCCAAATCCCATTCCCTCTCTTCCCAACGTGTGATCATATCAGACATTATGAGATCCTACCACTCCTTTCCAAATGTCCCCTGGAAGCCTCCTAATTGTTAACCCTGCTTATTTAACTTACATGAAGAGTACATCATGTGAAACGCTGGGCTGGATGAAGCACAAGGTGGAATCAAGATTGCCAGGAGAAATATCAATAACCTCAAATATGCAGATGATACCACCCTTATGGGAGAAAGTGAAGAAGAACTAAAGAGCCTTTTGATGAAAGCAAAAGAGGAGAGTTAAAAAGCTTAAAACTCAACATTCAAAAAACTAAGATCATGGCATCCAGTTCCATCAGTTCATGGCAAATAGATGGGGAAACAACGGAAACAGTGACAGACTTTTTTTCTTGGGCTCCAAAATCACTGCAGATGGTGACTGTAACCATGAAATTAAAAGATGTTTGCTCCTTGGAAGAAAAGCTATGACCAATCTAGACAGCATATTAAAAAGCAGAGACATTACTTTGCCGACAAAGGTCCGTCTAATCAAAGCTATGGTTTTTCCGGTAGTCATGAATGGATGTGAGAGTTGATCCATAAAGAAAGCTGAGCGCCGAAGAATTGATGCTTTTGAACTGTGGTGTTGAAGAAGACTCTTGAGAGTTCCATGGACTGCAAAGAGATCAAACCAGTCAATCCTAAAGGAAATCAGTCCTGAATATTCATTGGAAGGACTGATGGTGAAGCTGAAGCTCCAATACTTTGGCCACCTGATGTGAAGAACTGACCCACTGGAAAAGACCTTGATGCTGGGAAAGACTGAAGGCAGAAGAAGGGGATGACAGAGGATGAGACAATTGGATGGCATCACCGACTCAATGGACATGAGTTTGAGTAAACTCTGGGAGTTGCTGATGGACAGGGAAGCCTGGCATGCTGCAGTCCATGGGGTTGCAAAGAGTTAGACATGACTGAGGTGATGGAACTAAACTGACCACTTTTTTCCAAATATCACCTGCTGCTGCTGCTGCTAAGTCACTTCACTCATGTCCGACTCTGTGCGATCCCATGGACTGCAGCCTACCAGGCTCCTCCGTCCATGGGATTTTCCAGGCAAGAGTACTGGAGTGGGTTGCCACTGCCTTCTTCCCCAAGTGTCCCCTGGAAGCCTCCTAATTGTTAACTGATACTCTGGGTAGTCACTGCCAGTTAGTCAGAGCTGATACCTCCTAACAATGCAGTCCATATTTTAGAAAATCTTCAATAATGGCAAAACTATAAATTTTAATTCAAAATAGAGCTTTGCCAAACCTTGTGCTAGACTGAGAAGACTAACAACCTAAAACGTTCTAGAGAAGACTGTCTCCAGCTGCAACAGTAATCATAATCACTATGATAATGCTTTGAAATTTAACAGCCACTCTAATCTAATGACCTAATAGTAATGGTACTTTATCATTGCAAATAAATTAGTCTTACCTTTCAAACTCTTCTTACAGAAAAGGTGAGAAATTATTCTTGGCCTATAACAGGTGAAATTTTAGCACACGCAAAGTGAGCAATAGTTTGCCCCAAACACAGTTAACAACAAACAAAAAAAGTATACCCAAGTACCACTTGAGTATAAAGCTCAAGACTTTGAATCTTTTGAGCATTCTAAAAACACTTCAATTTCAAAAGGAGTATAAAAAAGAAAATCTCAAATAGGAAAATTAAGTTTACACTTAGTAACTAAAACTATTATCTCTGACAATTGAAGAGTTAATATTAATAACTAACTTTGAAAGATTCTAAATTAAAGAAAGCAAAGGGAATCAAAACTGGCTGTCACTGCCAAATAGGAAAACTTTGATGAATACCTAGAATCTGGGAGCAGCTTGTGATACTAAAGGAAAAGAATACTTCAGCTAATCAGTTCAGTTCAGTTGCTCAGTCATGTCCGACTCTTTGCAACCCCATGAATCACAGCACACCAGGCCTCCCTGTCCATCACTAACTCCCGGAGTTTGCCCAAACTCATGTGCATCGAGTCAGTGATGCTATCCAGCCATCTCATCCTCAGTCATCCCCTTCTCCTCCTGCCCCCAATCCCTCCCAGCATCAGGGTCTTTTCCAATGAGTCAACTCTTCGCATGAGGTGGCCAAAGTATTGGAGTTTCAGCCTCAGCATCAGTCCTTCCAATGAACAGACTTCAGCTAATAAACAGACCTACAGCACAGAGATAAAAGGTTCTTTGAAGAGTTTCATTGTTTCTTAAGATGTTTTAAAGAATAAGAAAAGCTAAAACCAAGCACTCAGCTAGCTGAGAAATAAAATAAAAATATCAGATGTGTACCTCCTGTAGACCTCTGTTTTCTAATATGGTCCATCATTAAATCCTCTCAAATAGCTGTTCTACTCCACGCGACAATCTGTCCTAACATTCTGGGCCTGCTAACACCAAATTTACAGATGTACCCAATTAGAGCCAAGCAAAGTGATTGCCATTTTTAGCAATATCACTAGAGATTTTGCTTTATTCTTTCTTTCTTCATTTTTCTTATTTGCAAAATAGGAAGTTGCTCCCAATAGAAAGCATCTTTAAAGGGTTAACTCCAAAGCAAGGCCAAAATATGAGGTTTTATTATGATAACCAAAATGCATCTTTGTAACAAAAATATTGTCGTGTTTTATGATATATTTTGATTTTTCTCTTGGTAATTGTCACTGACATTGCTGACACATGATATAAAAACAAGAAACAGCTTTAGAAAGATTCTCCAAGGTAAGAATGGTTGCCTTCTTCAGTCAGTAGTGACTTCTGACCTCTTGACCTTAGTCTCTCCTTATTCCCGACTGTCACTGCAACCAAGAGAAATCATTTGGTAATAAACTGATTTAATAAATCAGTTTTATTTAATAAAAAAAAATTTGGTAATAAACTGTCCATATTGTAATTATTTGTATATGTAACTTTCTCTTCCATTGTCCTCATTTAGAATAAAACACTTTATCTCATACATTTTCTATCCCTAGTGTTGAGCATGATGCTTGCACATAGCAGGCCTTGGGGAAATGTTTACTAAACATTTAATAATCATGGCAAAACCCTCCACTGTTTACTAGAATTTTATTTTCCAGGTTTTTCTAGACTAAATAAAACAGAGCAGCAACATCCAACAACTTGTGCTTTGCCGCTGCAGTTCATTATTTTTCACATCCAGGAGACTAGCTAGTTGAGTCTCTTATTTCTTTGTGTCAAAATTTAAGACTTCAGAGGCAGACAATGACCTCCTCGAGGGCAGGAATCACGTCTTATTTATGTCTATACTCCTAGTACCTGGCTATGGAATATGAGCTCAATAAATGTTTGCTGAGTAAAGGCATTATTAAACTGATCCACAGTGCATTTTCCATACTGTCTAAAAATAATTTCTAATATTGTACTCATAATCCATGTAGAAGAATCTCAAAATATTTGTCCCATTAGAGTTTACAAGGCAATTTGGTGCAGAGCAGTGATATATTAAATTGAATTCAGTTCCTAAGTTCTATGTAGAGTAAAATCTGAATATGGAAAAAAAAAAAAAAGAGGAAAAAATACCCCATCTAGAATACATTCGGAAAACCCTTGCCTTAGTGCAACCTCAGCAAACAGGTGGAGCTGAGTTGTCACGCGCTTTTATATTGAGAGGATAAATGAGCAGTGACAGGGCCACAGAAAAGCCAGAAGCAGTTAAACTCCTTGTAAACTCTACATTCTCTGGGCTAATTAAAGTTCTCAAGCGGAAATCCCATCTTTCTATTTTGGAAGCGATTTTAAAAAGATGTTCGTGAGGTCTTTAGATCTATTTTCCTTCAACAATATACAGATGAAATTTTCTTGGCTTATAAATTAAAGATGATTTTTCTAATTGGGATCTGGAAATCCACCTGCATCTTTCTCACTGCTTTTCAAAAAACTCTCTCCCTTTTAGTGACCAAGATTCTTTGATATGAATATAATCAACATAAATGTTAAGTTACTTGAAGCTGAAGTCATTATGAAGAATGGATTAAGATTTAAAAATAGGTACAAATAGAAAATAATAGTATAAATGGGACAGAGAACTGGAGATAACTGTAATTTTTCCAAAATAAACTATAACCATAGACTGCATCTAACTTCTACAGTTGAGAAATCTAATACTATACAGTTAGAAATTTGTCTATTAAATGTTCTAAATGTTAAGAGAAAAATGATCTCAAAATATTCTCCACAGACTATAAGAGATAAAATCTCCCCATTTGCTAAGCCATTTCAGTCGTCTATCTAAGCATCCTTCTCCTGCTTCCCTGCCTTACTCCCACCCAGATTCATCTTTGGATTTTAGATACTGATATAATGAACTTCATCATTAGTGGCCTATTAACTTTGATAAAGGGACTCCAAAATATTGATAACAAACACTTTCAACTATTCTCTTGTGATAAAAAACTACAATATTCTGGGTCTTACTTTTGGTCTTAACAATCTTTCAAACAGATGAGTAAACACAGAACTTTTAAATTAAGAGAAATAAAAGGAAGGACACAAAGTGTTTCCAATAAAAACATAAATGCCAGAACCATTTCAAAACAAAGTTATACCCACTTCATTAGAATGAAAATTAATCTACATTTCCTCCTGGTATAAATGAAACACAGGGCTAGAAAGCTTTGTTTTGAGACTCCTTCTCTCTTTATTTCAATTTGTATTTTCCATCTGATGACAGCATTGTCTGAAAACAGGGCATTTCCCTCATCATAGAAATTTCCTGGTGGCACTCTAGAAGGAAAAAAATCATTCTTGGCTCCCAATCCAATTGCCTAGTAATGGTAGAAAGACAACTCTCTAAGACAGTAAGATGGTTCTGGAACTGATCTCATTTACCCCAAAATATAGACTCATTCACAGTCTATATTCTTGATATTATTCTGTTTAGGAAGTAGCTTGTCATTTGGGATGTACTTAAAAAATTATCAGTGACAAATGAGTTCTTGATAGAGGTAGACAGAAGATAAACTACTTTATGTACACTATATTTTAAAAATTCTCAGAAAATTTTTAGTAAGCAAAATAATCCCAGTGGCTGCTACGATTATTTACCTCAAGTAAACGTATTTAACAACAAACTACATCCAAGAATGTTTTTCACAATAATAATGATATTCAACTATCATTTAAAGTAAACTTTCAAAACATGCAACAAAAATCCAAATACTTCTGATAGGGCTCACTGTTTTCCACAGAAATTAATAATATCCTTAAGGCCAAAAATAAGCAACCAAATTTTAGAAATAAGAACCAAAGATTTCTACTAAAATGTATTCCCAAATGATTATCAACACAATGGTGAATAGCTTAATGATTTTTTAATAACTATAAAATCAAGTATTTGGATGTTAAACTATTCCCTGCACTCATAAGATTACTATTCTAAACTAAGTAAATCAATATTGGGAAAAGGGTACATCTAAATTAAAACCAGTCAGTTAAATAAAGAAACAACCCAATGAATCATTATAAATTCCTATGCCAATAAGATAAAAACTCAAACTTGGCTCTAATGTATTCAGAATATGTCTGTATTTCTTTTACACTCACAGTCTTTGTAAATAAGAGGCAGATAATCATTAAACAAGTTCCCTTTTATAACTTATATAAATATGTTTAACAACTGACCAGTTTTAAACATAAGTGGAACATTATGTCAATAACTACAAAATACACTAAGGCCATAATTAAATATTCCTATTTAACAAGAAAAAATTAAATATTAATTATGATTGAATTGTTTTATGTTAATCCTGAAAAACTAAACCACTATACCAACTTTAATAAAATACACTAGATATTCTTTTTGATATAATCGGAATCATTAAAAAGAATATGTTTTAAGTGGGAAAAACATAATGTTACTACAAAAGTCAAAGGTTAAAATGATGATAATTAAGGAAGATATTTATACTCTGAAGATTGAAGAATTAATTGACACACCTATGAACAATCAATCATCAACAAAAGAGGCATATACAGTGGGGCAAAGACAAAGACAATCTCTTTAGCAAGTGTAACTGGGAAAGCTGAACAGGCACATGTAAACCAATGAAGCTGGGACACATCCTCACACCATACACAAAAACAGAGCCAAATGCTTTAAGACATAAATATGAGACCATATGTAAATCCTATATTAAAACATAGGCAAAACCAGTGTTTTCTTAGGTCTGCCAAGGCAACAGGAATAAAAGCAAAAATTAACAAATGGGACCTAATCAAACTTGGAAGCTTTGGCACAGCAAAGGAAACCATAAACAAAATGAAAAGACAACCTACAGACTAGGAGAAAATATCTGCAAAGGATGTAGCAGACAGGGGCTAAATTTCCAAAATATACAAACAGCTCCTATAATTCAATAACAATCCCTCCAAAACAAACAAACAACCCAGTTGAAAAACAGGCAGAAGCCCCAAGTAGACATTTCTCCAAAGAGGACATACAGATGGCCAATAGGCACATGGAAAGATGCTCACTGTCACTAATTATTAGAGAAATGCAAATCAAAACAACAATGGGGTACCACCTCACACCAGTCAGAATGGCCATCATTAAAAAGTCTACCAATAATAAATGCTAGAGAAGATATGGAGAAAAGGGAACCCTCTAACACCGCTGGTGGGAATGTAAATTGGTGTAGCCACTCTGGAAACCAGTATGTAGAGATTCCGCAAAAAACTAAAAGCAGAGTTGCCATATGATCCAACAATTCCACTCCTGGACATATATCCAGAGAAAAGTCTAATTTGAAAAGATACATGCACCTCTATGTCCATAGTAGCACTATTTACAATAGCCAAGATATGGAAAAAACTTAATTGTCCACTGATAGATAAATGGATAAAGAAGATGTGGTACATATATACAATGGAATATTACTCAGCCATTAAAAATAATGAAATAATGCCATTTGCAGCAACACAGATGCAACTAGAGATTATCATACTACAAAAAGTAAAAAAAAAAAAAAGACAAATACCATGTAATATCTCTTACATGTGGAATTTAAAATACAACACAAATGAACATACCTACCAACAAAAACAGACTCTCAAATATAGAGGACAGACTGTGGTGGCCAAGGAGGAGTGAGGTAGGGAAGGAAAGGACTAGGAGTTGATTAGCGGATGCAAACTATTATATATAGGATGGATAAACAACAAAGTCCTACTGTATATTCAGTATCAATGATAAGTCATACTGGAAAAGAATACAAAAAAGAACATATGTGTATATATATGTATATTACTGAGTTACTTTATTGTAGAGCAGAAATTTAAACTTTGTAAATCAACTATATTTCAATAAAATCTTAAAAAAAGAATTAATTGATAAATATGTTATGGGAAAAGAAGGAAATGGCAACCCACTCTAGTACTCTTTCCTGGAAAATCCCATGGACAGAGGAGCCTGGTAGGCTACATTCCATGGGGTCGCAAAGAGTTGGACATAACTGAGTGACTTCTCTTTCTTTCCTTTTCTTTATGGGAGAAGGAGCAAGCCCTCCAACAGTTCACAATGACTTCAAGGACATTTTAATACCACAACTAACAGCTTCTGGACAACTACTACCCTGCAGTCCAGTGGAAATGACTCTAGTTTAATGATGGAAGTTTCACTTTCCAATAACAGAAGATCAGTTTACAATAAACCATATGGATTTTAATCCATAATGATAGGCCCATTATTACAAACACATTTTAAAAACTTTTCCAAGTATGAGCCTAAGCTTTCTCTTCAATGAAAAAAATAGTGTATAAACCTTATACAGTTGTGGGGATTAGAGACAATGTTTAAAAAGTTTCTAGCACAGAGAACTTGCAGGGTATCTGGCACAACTACATGTTTTAAATACACTACAAAACTGCACATTAAACATCTTTAAAAAGAATGAAAAAAAGCAACACCTGGGTTAAAGATCTAACATCATTCAGACCAAATTTAGTAACTGACATTCTTTTGTACAGTAATCTGTACAAAAACTTTCTAACGTTGTAACAAAACCACCAAAGGTTTTAGTTAATACAGGAGCCAAATTAAAAACATAAATAAAGAAAACAGAATAAATAATATTTACTGGCTACGTATTACCACACTAGGTACAAAGCTAGCAACATATGACAATAAATATATATTATAGTTTTACTGATGAGGAAACTAAGGCTCTGAGAGCTATTCAGTGGCAGAGCTGGGATTCATGGGGGTCTGAATGATAGCAGACTATTTTCTGTCCACAGTACCACACAAAATTCATAGAAAAGTAATTAAGAAATTCAGAAACCATAAACTAGGCAAGATAGGTGTTTTTGAAGCAAAGGAATTATTCTCACTTAAACATTTAGGGAACAAGAAGAATACCAGTTTTAGGTCATTGGAAAACTTAACCAAAAAACCAACATGCCCATTAGACACAAAAAAAGTCAGACATAGCAAAATATTTACCATCAAGTTGCTTAATAGGTATACAAAGATCTAGGAGGTATAGACGGTTTTCCAGACTACAAAAACAGTAGTTCATAGATTAAATTTCTTCATATCTAAAATGTAAGATACTTCTCTTTCTATAAAGAAGAAAAAAAAACATACTTATTTTTTATTAAAGTATAGCCAACAGGCCATGAAGTAATTTTGTCATTTTTAAAACAAGTGCCATTACATATTTGCAATTTACTAGTGATTTCAAACCAAAATACAAAGCAATATAAACTTTTATCATGGCCACTGTGCTCCTTGCATCATCTGGAGAGATACTTGCTCCTCGGATCAAAAATCCAAAATCTCCATTTTCCAGGTAATTTTAGAGGACTAAACATTGCCAATCAGAGCAAGGGAGAAAAAAGCAACAAAGCAAGGGCTACTATTTTCCTGCAATACAAAACTCAAGTTATGCTTCCAGGTAATAAGAGTTTTATTGATTTATCATTTAAGAACTCAACCATGCAACTAGAGACTGTCATACTAAGAGAAGTCAGAAAGGGAAAGACACATACCATATGATATTATTTATACATGGAATCTAAAATATGACACGAATGAACCCATCTACGAAACAGAAACAGATTCATGGACATGGAGAACAGACCGGGGGTTGCCAAGGGGAAGGTGGGTGAGTGAGGGATAGAGTAGGAGGTTAAGGCTAGCAGACGTAAGTTATTACATATAGAATAGATAAACAACAAGGGCCTACTGTACAGCACAGAGAACTATATTCAATATCCTGTGATAAACCATATGGAATCATAATGGAAGCATAATGGAAAAGAATATAAAAAGAGAATATATATGTATATATAAACAGAATCACTTTGCTATATAGCAGAAATTAACACAACACTGTAAATCAACTATACTTCAGTTAAAAAAACAAACTCAGTTATAACCAAGACTGAATTCCAGTCTTTTTTTTCTCTCTGCCAATCAGCATGTTCTAGATCAGTACAACTCTTACCTAGTTTAGAGTAAATTGGTTTTCAAGTGTTCTAATATTTGATACAATCAAGCAAATCAGAAAGATAAGTCAGAGGAGAAAACTCACAGTACATTCTAACGATTTGTACAAATAATTTTCAGGAAATCAGCAACACAACTCACACTCATTAGCTAGGATGACCTAGATGTGACCATCCTGTTGATTGACACTGCAGTTTTTTGTCACTGGGTTATTCTGCATCAGTGATGATGTAAAAACAGCAGAACATATAAGTAAAAATGTAGCCCAGCCACACCAAAGTTATAAAAAATGTAATAAAGCAGTCTTCTAAGAGTTTACTTCACAAAGGAAAACAAGGATGACAGGGGAAATGCTGACTACAGTCTGCCCAGGCTTGAAAAAAGTTGTAATTTCCTTCCTCAATCAATTTCACTAGTCAGTTAACTAACATCCTGGTTCTAATTTAAGGGCTGGGCCTGCTCACTGTCTGAATCACCAGACAGAAGGGAATGGCAAACACAAAAAAGAAAAAAATACAACTCAAATTTTTAAATGTGTGTAATACTTTTAAATGTGTGTGATCAGGGAAAAAACACAGTAAAAACAAAAGTTGCTTTAAACTTTTTTTCTCTGATTTTAAAAGTAATAGTGGGGCTTCCCTGGAGTGTGTGTATGTGTGTGCTCAGTTGTGTTCGACTTTTTGCAACCCTGTGGGCCCACCAGGCTCCTCTGTTCATGGGATTCTCCAGGCAAGAATACTGGAGTAGGTTGCCATTTCCTCCTCCAAGGGATCTCCCTGACCCAGGGATTGAACCCTAGTCTCTTCTGTCTCCTGCATTGGCAGGTGGATTCTCGAAGAATCCACCTCAGTCAACCTCAATCAGAGATTAACAGGTTTGATCTCCGATCTGGGAAGATCCCACATGCTGTGGAGCAACTAAGCCCATGCTCTAGAGCCCCGGAGCCGCAGCTACTGAAGCCCACTTGCCTAGAGCCCGTTACACAACAAGAGAAGCCACCGCAATGAGAAGCCTGGAAACCACGATGAGAGAGTAGCCCCACTCTCTGCAACTAAAGAAAAGTCTGCACAGCAACTAAGACCCAGCACAATAAAAAAATATATAAATAAAATTAAAGATAAATAAAAGTTACATAAAATTTGAAAAGCACAGATGTGTATAAAGAAAAAGTCATCAGTAACTCCATCAGAGATAATTAAATATATTTTAATATATCAACACATACACAGTTATTTTTTCAAAAAGGTGTTTGTGGGTGTACATTACAAATCCAGAATCAAACCTCTTCTCATCATTGGTCCAAACTACTATCATCTGTTGTCCGGGTTATTACAATAGCGTCCTAACTCCATTTCCCCAGTACTGTTCCTCTCCAGTCTATTCTACACAAAACAGCCAAAATGATTTTAAAAGTCAATTAAATTTCATTTCTCTGCTCAAAATCCTACAATGACTCCTCGTCTTAGAATCATAAAGGCCAAAGTGCTTATAATGACCTATGAGATAACTCTAATGGCCCTCTATTTTCACCCCCAATCTTTACTTCTCTTACCTTATTTCCTACACACTTTATCCCTTGGTCTATCGGACTCAGGGCTTCCCTTATGGCTCAGCTGGTAAAGAATCTGCCCGCAATGCAGGAGACCTGGGTTCGATCCCTGGGTTGGGAAGATCCCCTGAAGAAGGTAACGACTACCCACTCCAGTATTCTGGCCTGGAGAATTCCATGGACTATATAGTCCATGGGTTGCATGGACTATATAGTCCATAGGGTTGCAAAGAGTTGGACACAACTGAGTGACTTTCACTTTCACTTTATCTGACTCAGTTACTGACCTCTAAGCTCTTGCTGGAACACATACGTATCTCTGCCTGAAGTCTTTGGACCTGCAGTTCCCTTCATCAAGAATATTTCTACCCCGACCCCTCGGCCCAGATAAAACATTGCTTTCTCTCTCCTTAGCTTTCTTTAGGTCTCTATTCAAATGTCACTTTTCAGAGGGGCTTCCCTGGTGGCTCAGTGGTAAAGAATCACCTGCCAGTGCAGGAAACGTGGGTTCAATCCTAGGTCCAAGAAGATCTCACATACCTCAGAGAACTAAGCCTAAGCACCTCAACTACTGAAGCCTACTAGAGTCCCTGGGCTCCACAAGAGAAGCCACCACAATGAGAAGCCTGAGCAATGAAACTAGAGAGTGGCCCCTGCTAGCTGCAAATAATGAAAAGCCCAAGCAGCAATGAAGACTGAGCACAGCCAAAACTAAAACAAATAAAGTTTTTTTTAAATGTCACTTTTCAGAGACTTCCCTGACTCACCTTATATAAAGTAGCAAAATTCCTTCTCTTTTTCCTTGGTATTTCCTATTTACCTTTACCCTGTTGTATTTTTCCCCAAAGCACTATCGCCAACTGACAAATTTTTTGTTTATGGTTCTGTCTCCCGACTAAACTGCAAATTCTATGACGGCAAAGAAAGAATCTGTTTTGTGACACACACACCCCTGCCCCCCACCGCCCCCCCCCCACCCCACACACGGCACTCTACCTCTAAATTCTAAAACAATGTCTGGACTGTCACTATTTGTGAGTGAATGGCTGAATAACTGCATGAGCAACTGGGATCAGACTATACCTAAAATTTATACTCAGCCTTTATCATTTACTATTATTATCTGGTAAAGCATTCCTAATTTTCACATAGCATCCCATTATAGATATAGACCACAGTATATTCAATTTTCTACTTTGCATATTTAGGTTGTTTCTAAATTTATAATATCATAAATATCTTCGTACACACTTTTATATCCTCATATATACCAAATATCCCTGAATATATACCTTCTTGTACAGCTTTGGTAGTTTTTTTAGGATAAAGTATTTTAAATAAAATTGTTGGATCAAAAAGCAAATATATCATGAATGCTTTCAACACATTTTATAAACTATAAACATTAATAGGTTAGTGTAAGATGGATACATAGTATACATGGATAAGAGTATGCACATGATAGAGTACAACAATCAGAAGTAAGGAATCAGAATTATATGCAACACAAAGATAGATCATTTAAATGAAAGGCTGAATTTTTTTAAAAAACTAAAAAGTTTAAACTTTGAGAAAAGAAGAAAAAAGAAAAAAACAATAAAATGAGATATATAGCCCAATGTCATTTATAAAAATTATAAATTTATACACAGAAAACACTATGTATTTTCTAAAGATATAGAAATATCCAAAGATGTATGCTAACTACCTTAGAGTGGGTGCTTATGAAAGGAAGCTAAATGAGTAGCGACAGGGAAATAAATGGGATAAAGACAACAAAATAACCAATCAAGATACAGGTCTAGTCCTTGGGATGCCAGCATGAGAAGCATTATTCTTCTCCTAAATGCTGGGAAAGAGATAGGGGAGTAAAGAAAATCCAAATAAACTCAACTGGGCCAGTATAATCATAAGAGTTCCATGTAAACAAAAACTGTTCTAAGTATGATTATACAAAATTTACATCATTTATTTTAAAAGGAGCCAAGAATATTTCACATATTTTAGAAAAAATTCAGTAAATATTGATTTTTTTTAAAAATCAAGAAACTATAATCATTAGGATTATAGTCAATAATCTAAAGTAACTATATGACCAAACTGAGAATTTGATGATTTGTCTGAAATTACTAAGTCTATAACATCCCAAGATTAATCTGAGTACAATACTGACCATAAAAGACCCTGAAGATAACATTCCAAACACTATAAATCCAGCATAGGGAATCTACACAAACTCAATTTTTAATTTACACATTTGTCATAGAAATCATGTTACAAAACATTTGCCATAGACCAAATCCTGTGAATGAAATAACATCTAAAACCATGGCATCACATAAACTTTAGAAAATACAGTAGGAAAAAGTCACTTCTCAGTACCTCTTTATTGGTATAGCACCCATACAAACACAGTCTTAAATAGAAGGAGTAGGGAGAAAAAATCTGAAGCACACTTCATCTTTGAAATGAACAAAGAGGAGGAAACTATTTTAGCATTTCATGCAATGGAATTGAGCAAGAACTTTTGAAAAATCACTTCCCTTAGCATATTGGTCTATTCTTATTAAATTACAACTGAATCTGCCAATGATGCTTTACAATATAATAGATTCTTCAGGATGTCAATAAAAAAACAATCTGGATTGGAAGTGCAATTATATAGCTTTCTGGAACCTATAATAAATGATCTTGAGGAAGAGGGATATCATTATTTTTCAAATGTACAAAACAATGTAAGTTCAAGCTTTTTTCTGCTACTGAACTCAAACTATACACCAAAGGATGCAAATGAGCAACAATAACCAAATCAACAGTGACAGGTTAGTGTGCACAACTAACACAGCAGACAATGGGAACAGCTTTCTCTAAAGACTGCAGTCCTGTGTAACGCAGATTTAATTTAGGTCA
The DNA here is from genome assembly GCF_029407905.1 of Bubalus kerabau. NCBI lineage: Eukaryota > Metazoa > Chordata > Mammalia > Artiodactyla > Bovidae > Bubalus > Bubalus kerabau. The sequence continues at coordinate 33,062,611 of NC_073642.1, forward strand.
CAGAAAATTCTACGAAGATCTGACAGCTTCTGCTTTGACTAGATGAAACTTGCTGCATACATCAGCATAAATAATTAGGTTCAACCGTACATTCACCAAACAAAATAAAGTAACTTTCCTCAAGCTGGGGGAGGAAGCTATAGCTTTACCTCTACCTTGAATTGTAGGGATCTTCTGATTTATCCTAGAAACAGTGTTCTCTTTTAGAACTGATAATTACAGTTGTGTTGTTTGGTTGCTAAGTCATGTCCAACTCTTTTGCTGCATCATGGACTATATCTCACCAGGCTTCTCTCTCCATGGGATTTCCCAAGCAAGAAAATTGAAGTGGGATGCCATTCCTTCTCCAGGGTATCTTTCTGACCCAGGGATCAAACCCCACCTCCTGCAATGGCAGGTGGATTCTTTTCCACTGAGACCAGGGAAGCCCATAGTAAAGGAAACACACAACTTAAACAGAGTCCCCAAAGGGACTTTCACTGCAGGGTGTGCTGATTTTATCCGAGGTCAGGGAACTAAGATCTTACATTCTTCATTAAAAAACAAACAAACAAAAAAACAGTCCCCAGAAAGAAATCTACAAAAGGTAGGATCTCCAATTAGCAGCTCACTTTAAATAATTAAGTCTTTCTGGCTTCTGTTGAGTATCTTTAACAGGGTAGCTGTAGAACATGATATCAATGATATAATGTCATTTGTGTTTGAATTGTAAAAGCCACACACACACAGACACCACCCCCCCCCCCCCAAAAAAAAGCTTTTTTAGATTCAAGTCAGTAAACCTCTTGAGGGTTGAAAAATTTAATACACAGGTCAGTACTGTCTATTTATACTAATACAGGAAACCAATATAAAATTATAACTGTTAACAAATTATTTAACATTAAATGACTCTTTAATTAAAGAAATATTCTTTCCTATAGTAAAAATAAAATCCTATAAATTGCAAACACAATGCTGAGTTTTGAAATAAACAAGTTGATGAAATAGGTGTAATATACATAGTGTTGTTAATGTGAAATTTAAAAACTTGTAAAAATCCCATAAAGTATGATACACAAAAACTTAGTAAACTATAAAAACATGCTTAGATTTGAAAAATACCAAATTCATAAAACTGATTACTTCTGAGACAGGGAGAGGGATGAGACTGGGAGGGATTCACAGGAGTCTCAATTACCATGATTCTATAATCTGTATATTTATTGGCTAAAATGTTAACAGCTTATTTGGCAGGCAATATTTTATTTGCCATGGGTCTACGATAATGGTAGACCAATGACATTATGAATTTGTCAAAACCCATGAAGGTGTACAACATAAAGAGTGAATCCTAATGCAAACTTTGGGCTTTAGTTTATAATAATCTATCAACATTGGTTCATTAACTGTAACAAATGTACCACTCACTATTTTGATTCAACCTTAAATTAGTGTACTGTAATTCTATTTCAGCACTAACTACTCAGAGTTAGTCTGGTATCCACAAACCAAAGGGCATTATCCCAAATATGACTGCACTTACTTTAGATGCCAGCCAGTCTTCAGGGATCTCCAGGCTATCTGCATTTCTAATCAACTTGCCACATACTCAGAGATTCCTATGACTGCCTCAGTTTGATAACTTGCTAAGACAACTGACAAAACTCAGGAAAGCATTATACTTATTATTATAGTTTTATTATAAATAATACACACAGGGAAAGCTCTGAGATGACCCTGAATAAGGGCTTCCAAGCCATCTCCCTATGAGTCAGGGTGCATCATCCGCCCAACACATCACTGTCTTCACCAATCAACATTCTCCACTGAGCTTTGGTGTCACTTCAGTCGCTCAGTTGTGTCTGACTCTTTGCAACCCCATGGACTATAGCACACCAGGCTTCCCTGTCGTTCACCAACTCCCGGAGCTTGCTCAAACTCATGTCCATTGAGTTGGTGATGGCATCCAACTATCTCATCCTCTGTCATTCCCTTCTCTTTCTGCCTTCAATCTTTCCCAGCATTAGGGTCTTTTCCACTGAGTCGATTCTTCATATCAGGTGGCCAAAGTACTGGAGTTTCAGTTTCAACATCAGTCCTTCCAATGAATATTCAGGACTGATTTCCTTTAGGATTGACTGAATTGATCTCCTTGGAGTCCAAGGGACTCTCAAGAGTCTTCTCCAACACCACAGTTTAAAAGCATCAATTCTTCAGCACTCAGCTTTCTTTATGGTCCAATTCTCACATCCTTACATGACTACTGGAAAAACCATAGCTTTTAACTAGATGGACCTTTGTCAGCAAAGTAATGTCTCTGCTTTTTAATATTCTGTCTAGGTTGGTCATAGCTTTTCTTCCAAGGAGCAAACATCTTTTAATTTAATGGCTGCAGTCATCATCTGCAATGATTTTGGAGTCCCCCCAAAATAAAGTCTGTCACTATTTCCACTGTTTCCCCATCTGTTTGCCATGAAGTGATAGGACTGGATGCCATTATCTTAGTTTTCTGAATGTTGAGTTTTAAGCCAGCTTTTTCACTCTCCTCTTTAACTTTCATCAAGAGGTACTTTAGTTCCTCTTTGCTTTCTGTCATAAGAATGGTATCATCTGCATATCTGAGGTTATTGATATTTCTCCCGGCAATCTTGATTCCAGTTTGTGCTTCATCCAGCCCAACATTTCTCATGATGTACTCTGCACATAAGTTAAATAAGCAAGATGACAACATACAGCCTTAACATACTCTATTCCCAATTTGGAACCAGTCCATTGTTCCATGTCCAGTTCTAACTGTTGCTTCTTGACCTGCATCCAGATTTCTCAGGAGGCAGGTAAGGTGGTCTGATATTCCCATCTCTTGAAGACTTTTCCAAAGTTTGTTGTGATCCACACAGTCAAAGGCTTTCATGTAGTCAATAAAGCAGAAGTAGATATTTTTCCTGAACTCTCTTGCTTTTTCTATGATCCAATGGATGTTGGCAATTTGATCCCTGGTTCTTCTGCCTTTTCTAAATCTAACTTGAACATCTGGAAGTTCTCGGTTCACGTACTGTTGAAACCTGGCTTGGAGAATTTTGAGCATTACTTTGCTAGTGTGTGAGATGAGTGCAATTTTGTGGTAGTTTGAACATTCTTTGACATTCTTTCTTTGGGATTGCAATGAAAACTGACCTTTTCCAGTCCTGTGGCCACTGCTGAGTTTTCCAAATTTGCTGGCATATTGAGTGCAACACTTTCACAGCATTATCTTTTAGGATTTGAAATAGTTCAAGTGGAATTCCATCACCTCCACTAACTTTGTTTGTAGTGATGCTTCCTAAGGCCCATTTGACTTTGCATTCCAGGATGTCTGGCTCTAGTTGAATGATCACACCACGCTGGTTATCTGAGTCATGAAGATCTTTTTTGTATAGTTCTTCTGTGTATTCTTGCCACCTCTTCTTAACACCTTCTTCTGTTAGGCCCATACCATTTCTGTCCTTTATAGTGCCCATCTTGGTGTCAGATTGGCCCAACGTCCCAACCCACTAATTATATGGTTAATGTTTCTGGTAAGCAGGCCCCATCCTAAAGTCACCAAAAGGTACACCATGAACTGGCATATCAACATAACAAAAGCACATCTTATTCACTTAAAAACTAAGATAATACCCTCACTATAGAAGAATCTTCTCTTATTTTTTAATAAAATATGAAAGCAGAATTTAATGACACATACTTTTAGCTTCATAAGAGGCCAGTGGTATAATAGGAATGAAAGAAAGGGAGTATTATTAGAGGACGACTTTCAAGGGGAGTACACTTCACAACTAGCTCAGATTGAAAATCATATCAAATAAGAGTTATCAAAAAGAATCAAAAGAAACCAATGTCACATTTGCCAACATTGAGGCTTATGTCAATATAAAGCCCAGAACTGGCATATTGTTAATATAAAACCCATTTAAATCCATTTTTAAATGGATACATTGGTTACAGCACATAACAATGGTTAAGGTCTATAATGATCAAATGGAATCCATACTGAATGAATTAAGAGTAGAAGAGTGAACTGGAAAGGAAACCAAGTTGTAGTCTTTATAAAACCTGGTCCTTTCCACAGAATTAAATGAAGGAGCAACAACTCAAAAACTATGCCACAAACCAAAGCATTGAGGGTTAAAAATTATATTTTATAGAATTGTCTCTTTCTTCACCAACATCAATAAATAAGTTACTAAATCTACCTTTTTGGCATAATAAAGTCATTTCAATAGAACTAAAAGTGCTACAGTTTCAATGTCAACTCTTCTGAAAACAAACGTTGCTGCCATGCCTCAGAATCCAAATTGCACCAGCAGGTCATTACTCTGTTCTATTCTGTTGACACATTTTAACTCATTTTATAAAGCAAGAATTTATTTCTGTTCTAAAATCCTGGGGAAAAAAAAATGTTTATGGGAAGGCAATTTCATTTTGCTAGGTTGACAGTGACAGTCCCTTGGGGGAGAGGCCAACTCAAGCAGGACTGAAGCAGCTGTTAGGAGCCAATTTTCCTACCTGTTAATTGCTTTTGTGACTAGGCTGCACCAGCTCAGACACCCACCTGACAAGCAGTAGATAAATCGAAATAGTCATATCTCAGAGTTTGAAAATTAGAAGGCTTTCTCCTTTCTGAAAGAATTTAACTAGGGAACAGAACAGCACAGGAAGTGAAAAACATCAAATGTACAGAAACATTAATTGCAAAAAAACACTAATGGCAAAAATAATTAGTACCTTCCTGATTACCAAAAAAAAAAAAAAAGAGGAAAATGTTTTTTAAAAAATGTTATAAATAGCCAATAGAAAAAGCATTCATTTGGTCATTCAAAAAATATTTACTGGAATAACTACTACGGCAGACACTGTTCCAGGTGCTGGGGATACAGCATTAAACAAAACAGAATATCTATGTCCCCATCAGAGGAGAAACACAAGAAATAAATATCAACTAGTCATTAGGTACTAAGAAGAAAACAAAGCCATTTAATAGTGTTAGAGAAACACTAATTTTCAGTGAGTTGTTAAGGAAAACCTCTTTGAGGAAGGAACATTTAAGCTGAGACTTAAATGACAAGAAAGATAAAGCCACACAAGTCTGAAGGAAAACCATTCCCCACAGTGGGATAACTGCAGAAGTCCCTGAAGCTAGACTGACTTTATAGAACAGAAAAGAAGGCTGATGTGACTAGAGTTTCACGAATAGGGTTAAGAATGGCAACAGATAAGGTCTCCTCAAAATGCCACAGTCATTTCAAAGTCATCAGTTGGGAAGATAAAAATAAAACTGTGACCAATGAGCTATTCATAGGAATTCTCTTTTGGACTAGTAATGACCACCCAGAAACTTTCAATACAAAATGAAGAGAAACATGAGTTAAGGAACGTCCCAAGGGCAAAGGTTTCTCAATCAGAAAGGATCAACATCAGAGTCCTAGCTGAATCAGTGTTTCAGTCACCAACTTCACTTTCACTGTTCACTTTCATGCATTGGAGAAGCAAATGGCAACGCACTCCAGTGTTCTTGCCTGGAGAATCCCAGGGACAGGGGAGCCTGGTGGGCTGCCATCTGTGGGGTCGCACAGAGTCGGACATGACTGAAGCGACTTAGCAGCAGCAGCAGCAACAAGAGCAATAAGGCTCCAAGTAAGATCAATATCTAGTGCTGGCATGTTAAAACACAGAACTCATAAATGAACTCTAGACAGAAATGAATGTTTCTGGACATGCTTTTCCTAATCCCTGCCAGATCTACTTATTTCAGATAGTTCAGAGAACTTTTTAAAATTTAAATATAAACAATGGATATCTTAAAACATAACCCACCTAAAATAGAAATTTTAGAGAAATTTGCCATGGGTAATGTTCTTTCTAGAATCACAAATTAGGATTTTAAAAACAAAAACATTTCATAAGTAATTAAATCAACTGTTTTGCTTCTACAGAAAGCACAGATATAAGTTTACAAGCATCATAATATTAAACAATGCTATGTCTTAAAAATAAAATACATGTATTAAAATAGAACCCATCTTATTTGAAGGACAAACTATATTTCCCAGCACTGAAGGATTCCCAGATAACACTGCACTGTTGTATAATGCCAATAAGACTTTTTGTAATGGTGCTATAATGTAAAAATTGCCAAATTATGCTTACTGCTATTGAATAGGCACATCTCTCTATAAAAGCATTTTGGTAAGGCTCTATTCATTTTGAGAAACAAGAATAGAAAAATAATGGGAGATCAAAAGCTTGCTTTAGATGATGTATGTGGCAAAGCATCCTCACTAAGCCACATGCTAGTAAAAAAAAAGAACACTGGCATCAGAAACTGGAATCCCACCTCCAACACTAAACTGAACCTCAGTTTTCCTTATCAGTAAAATGAGAATATCACCTACTTTCACAAGATTGAGAGGAAGATTAACTGAAATGTAACAGGTGAAGATTAAAAGAATCCAGTCTTACAGGGTAATCACAATATCCATTAAATGAACAGGGGCAAGCACATGTTAAAAAAAGAGAGAGAGAAAGATTATTATAAATTATAGGTTATAAGTGATGAATACAATGTAAATAGTACTCCTCCAGAATATAGTGGCCAAACTCTTGTATTTTACCTATAAAGAAACAGAAGCTCAGGGAGTTTGAATGACCAGCCTGAAGTTAAAAAGCAGGCAGAAAAGGGGCTAAAATCTTCCTTAACTACTAAAGGTGGCATGTGTTTTATAGAGCCCTTTCACAAACCAGATCTAATTGATCTTCACTATGAGGTGGTTAATCTGGCTCATGAGAAAATCCAAAGCACCAAAGTCAGCCAGTGAGTTAGTGATGGAACCATGTGTAAAACCTGGGACACTGAATACTGCTTCTCTTAAAACAGAGACTGAGTCTTTCTTACTCATAACTTGACTAACAGAAAAAACTGTCTTAGCAAGCAATCACACTGTCGTATTCAGTTAATAATTATGTTTAAAGTCATACTACAAAGACATAAATGTTTCCATTCTCTACTTAACAGAATCAGCCTCTTAACATTAAAATACTCAAATCAAAGACAAATTTTTTGACATATTTCCCAAACTAAAACTTCAGTAGATACTGGTCTAGTGCACAGTACCAAGAATTATTTTTATTCTGTTTGTTCATAGATTATTTAAACAGGACAGCTGGGTTAGTGAGTTGCTGAATATTTTATCATAATCAAGCAGTATGTTGTTTCTATCATTAATGACTCCAATACTCACATTCTTAAAAATTACTTAAGCAATCCTATAAATTGTTCTTTATTTTATGTAAGATTTTGTAGTTAACCCTTAGGTCAATCAACTCTTGTACTTAAAGATGATTCACATCTGCAAAATAATCATGTTACAAATATTGCATTATTATGTAGCTGAAGGGACAAACAGGCTGGGAAACTGATTAAAGGGCTCAATGGAGATAAGCCAATTGAAAATACAGCATCTAAATAACAGTCACATTTACACATTTCTGAACATTGTTAAAAATATATAAATTTGCTTGATATTCCAAATTCTTGCTTTTAAAAGGATCAAGCTTTGAAGGAAGAGATCTAGGTTTAAAAGAGGACATGGCACAGCAATGGAGGAGGTCAGAGCTCAGTCTTCATGACGGTTTTCAGATCGCTTGTGCAAATAAGAACATGTTAGCTGAGCTCCAAACAGGTTTCAGCTCAAAACCACTTTCAAAGATGTGAAAATAAAGGACCATGTGCATCAAAGTAATTTCTGAGTTTTGCAACTAATAACTGGCAATACGGCTTTTTGGGTGAGTGAGAGAAGAGAACCATTAAATTAATATACAAATGAGCAGCAATCACTCACACTATTTTCCCATGAATGAGAGAAGAATACATAATTTGGTTGGGGATCAAGCACTTGAAGTAGTTATGGCCAGAGACTACCATCAAATTAACTGCTTAGCTCAGTTCATAACATTTCACTTGGACCCATCAAGGACTGTCATCCAAAAGGCACAGTCTGAATGTAGAAGAGTAAGCCTTCTGATAAACTGAGATTGTGCTTACACTCTGAGGTATGTTGCTTGTCTGTCTTCTGAGCATTTTTAAAACTGCATAACACAATTTTGAATCCCTTTTACCTAGTGCTAATTTTATAGTATACTTTTTAGGTAGACAAACCATTAAGTAAATGTGTTAGAGATTCAATTGAAAAAACAAGGCCCAGCTTGTGAAAAAGCAACAGTACAGATAATACTGACTCCCATAGCTTTCTTAGCTAGAGACATAGCTAGGAATTGTGATCACACGATTCAGAAAGATCATGCTGAAACATCTTATGGATTAATACAGATAAACTCTGTACAGTCCATTTTGTTCTGCCTTAAAATTATCTAAAATCAATCATTTGAAATTGACTATTATGCAGTATGATCAATTTTTTTTTATTTTATTTTTAAACTTTACATAACTGTATTAGTTTTGCCAAATATCAAAATGAATCCGCCACAGGTATACATGTGTTCCCCATCCTGAACCCTCCTCAATCACCTTCATTATGCAGTTTACTGCAAACACAGTCCTCTAGAGCAATTCACAATGTGTTCCACTAATTACAGTCTTCATTCAGCACACATTTATTAAGCACTTATTGTGTACTACACACTATTAGTACAGGAAATAGCATGCTGAATCAAATTAGCTCCTGCCTTTAGAAGCAGAGGGCATGGCTAACAGAAAAGCAATTATTACATAAGGCAACAAGTACTATAAAAGTAATGTGTACAAATCACAACAGAAATATAGAAGGGGAAGGACTGAATTCTTCCTTGGGAAGTGAAGAAAGGCTTGTCAGACTATATTTTAACAGAGACTTACAGGATGAGTAGGGACTTCCCAGGTGGTGCTAGTGGTAAAGAACCCGCCTGCCAATGCAGGAGGCATAAGAGATGTGGGTTTGATCCTTGGGTTGGGAAGATCCCCTGGAGGAGAGCATGCCAACCCACTCCAGTATTCTTGCCTGGAGAATCCCATGGACAGAGAAGCCTGGTGGGCTACAGTCCTTAGGGTTGCAAAGAGCCAGACACAACTGAAGTGACTTAGCACAGGAGTTTGGTAAATATACTAGAGATTGCTCATGAGGAAAGAGGAGTAGGACAGACCTATAGCATATGCAAAGTTGCATAAGTAAAAAAGAGGACTTATTTGTCAGAGCAACAACAGAGCTCACTAACAGTGAAAGTAAGCAACGACCAGAACAGGGCACAAAGGATCTTCAACAATGTTGAAGCCATGTTAGGAGTTCAGCCTTTATCTCAATAAAAGTATGAAGCACTAAAAAGTTTCAAGCAGGGATGTGATAATGATTTTGGTTTTAAAGAAATTCTCTGGCCATACAAAAGGGAGGAATAAACTTGGAGGCAATCAAGTCTAGTAGATTTATTAAAAGATCATTAAATTCACTACTGCCTTTAGGACAAGGCAATAGGATTTGGCCCTTGTGTTGCCACACACATCTCTCTCCATGTAATGAGCAGAGAAAAGGGCCAAAAGGAAGTGTCACCTTACTGGGTCTCACCCTAACAGACTACTTTCAACTGACCTGGAATCCCAGAACTCCTAGCCCAAATGGCAGAGTCCATTTCCAGGACAGGTCCTCATGTAGGTATGTGCAACCCTAAACTAAGCGCTAAGTTGCTCCAGTCGTGTCTGATTCTTTGTGACCCTATGGACTGCAGCCCGCCAGGCTCCTCTGTCCATGGGAATCTCCAGGTAAGAATACTGGAGAGGGTTGCTGTGCCCTCCTCCAGGGGATCTTCCCAAACCAGGGATCGAACCAGTGTTTCTTATGTCTCTTACACTGGGTTCTTCATCACTAGAGCCACCTGGGAAGCCCACCCTAAGTCTGAAAGGTAGCCAAAGGGCAATTGCTATGGGAAGATGGGGGCTATAGAGAAAGCTTAGACTTTATCACAATTTTGGTAAATACATACATATGTATATTGATATATATTTATGTATATATATCATATTTATAATAGTAAATGGAAATAAACATTTAAGAAATATATGGTAAAGTATATATATAATGTATACAATATTTAACAATATTGTATATATTATATATAACATGGCAAATTTGCAATTTCATACCATACTTGTGTATCAATGGATATTTGTGCCTAGAAACCTAAGTGTTTTTATGATATATACTCCTGACCAGAAATTTTAATTTTTTTTAATGTTTTAGAGAAGATCTGAAGTAATTCTTTGACACAAAAAAAATATGTCCCCCTTAAGATAGACATACTAAATTCAGGATCAACTTACTAGAAAAATCAAAGCAATGAGAAGATAGATAAGTCAACCACATATTGGATAAGAAGGATCAATGTATGGCTAAAGGCAGATATTTTTTATCCACAAATGAGCTACTGTGTTGCACAGCTTTTCTTATTGAACAGAGATGCATTGCCCTCACATTAAATAAAGAACTCTGAGCACTACACTGTAGCAAGCATCTGTTGGCTAATGACAAAGAAAACCATAGACCTTTTGAGGCCAATTTCCATCCAGCTGTAAGCATGGAAGCAGCAAACACACATACTTCTTTTCAATACCAACCCCACTGGAGAGCTACATGTAAAAGAATGAAATCAGAACATTTCCTAACACCATACACAAAAATAAATTCAAAATGGATTAAAGACCTAAATATAAGGTCAGGAACTATAAAGCTCTTAGAGAGGAAAACATAGGCAGAACACTGACATAAATTGCAGCAAGATCCTCTTTGACCCACCTCCTAGAGTAATGGAAATCAAAACAAAAACAAACAAATGGGACCTAATTAAACTTAAAAGCTTTTCCACAGCAAAGGAAACTATAAACAAGATGAAAAGACAACCCTTAGAATGGGAGAAAATAACTGCAAATGAAGCAACTGACAAAGGATTAATCTCTAAAATATACAAGGAGCTCATGCAGCTCAATATCAGAAAAACAAATGACCCAATCAAAAAGTGAGCAGAAGACCTAAACAGACATTTCTCCAAAGACATACAGATGCCCAATAGACACATGAAAAGATGCTTAACATCACTCATTATTAGAGAAATGCAAATCAAAACTCACACTGGTCAGAATGGCCATCAAAAAATCTACAAACAATACATGCTGAAAAGGATGTGGAGAAAAGGGAACCCTCTTGTACTGCTGGCGGGAATGTAAATTGATAGAGCCACTGTAGAGAACAGTATGGAAATTCCTTAAAATAAATAGGACTAAAACTATCACATGACCCAGCAATTCAAGAGTATACTGGGCATATACCCTAAGAAAACCAGAATTGAAAAAGACACAGGTACCCAAGTGTTCATTGCAGCACTATTTACAATAGCTAGGACACAGAAGCAACCTAGATGTCCACTGACAGATGAACAGATTAAATGGAATATTACTTGGCCATTAAATGGAATTAATTTGAGTCAGTTCTAATGAGGTGGATGAACTTAAAACCTGTTGCACAGAGTGAAATAAATCAGAAAGAGATAAACCAAATTTCATATATTAACACATATATATGGAATGTAGAAAAATGGTACTGATGAACCATTTTCAGGGCAGGAATAGAGATGCAGACATAGAAAATAGACTTGTGGACACAGCAGCGGAAGGAGAGGGTGGGATGAATTGAGAGTAGCACTGAAACATATATATTACCATATATAAAATAGAAAGCTAGCAGGAAGTTGCTACATAACACAGGGAGCTCAACCTGGTGCTCTGTGACAACCTAAGGGGTAGGATAGGGGTGAGAGGGAAGTTCAAGAGAGAGGGGATACATGTATACTTATAGCTGATTCATGCTGACGTTTGGCAGAAGGCAACACAACATTGCAAAGCAATTATCCTTCAATTAAAAATAAAAGCGCATAATTGAAAAATAAACAAAATTTTAAAAATCAGCCCCAAAAAACTATGAAAAAGAAGCTTCTCAGCTTTCATGTCATTTTGTGTCAAAGGCATTCCAAATATTAATTATATATACTAAACAAGACACTTAAAGTTAACCCTAAACAAGCAGATATCAAAATATAAAACTGCATTTTATTCTCATTCTACCTTTCTCTGTATCCATATCCATATCCATGGTAAAGAGAATTGGCCTATGGAAAACACTAAAGAAGACTGTAAACTAGGCAAAGTTTGTCTTCTGAAGCCATCAACTGCATTATAAGTTACTTTTTTTCTGTCTCTATTTCACTTTTTCTATTTTACTTTTTCTTCCTCGCCAACATTTTTCATATTTTCCAGGATCTCTGCTGTAACTGTCTTTCTGAGGTGTGCTTTGGCCTCCCTTGCTCTGGTGTTGAATTTATTTTACCCATATTTTTCTCAGTGTCAGATGACCTGATAAAGAACACCACCTACAAACATCCATAGCTCCTTTCCTTTTGCCTCTCCTTCTGTCCAAGACTAATGCTTTCATGTAACCCCTAGACCACACCCTTTCTTGCCTTCTCAGAAATCTTTTAAATTTTATAATATTCAATTTTCTCTCTTCACTTTCTTAGTGTCTTTCCCTCATTACAAAAACACATTTTTTGTATTCCTAAAAAACAATAAAACCTTTAGCTTAAAAGGTAAATACAGCTACTATATGGAACTCACCCTATCGTGTCCTCCCCTTAGCCCTTGCCCTCAAGCAAATTCACCCCCTGGTCCACAGCAACATGTCTTCTGCTGACACCATTATATTAATCCCAGGGTTCTTAACCTGGGGCTGTAGGGTCTGTGGATAGAATTCAGAAGACTCAAGAACTTGGGGGGCAAAATAAATCACTTCTTTATTTTCTACAACCTCTAAAATTACTAATATATACTGTATTTACAAATTTACTAAATTACTATGAGCCTTCCACTATAAAATCCCATGGACGGAGAAGCTGTCCACACTGTAGGCTACAGTCTACAGGGTCGCAAAGTTGGACACGACTGAGCGACTTCACTTCACTTCACTTCCACTGTATCTTATGTAGTATGTTAAACAAGCACATATTACTCTACACAATTCATTTGGTAATGGTTGCTATTGTTCTTTAGTTGCTAAGCTGTGTCTGACTCTTTTGTGACCCTGTGGCCTGTAGCCCGCCAGGTCGTCTGTCCATGGGATTTCCCAGGCCAAGAATACTGGAGTGATTAGCCATCTGCTTCTCCAAGGATCTTCCCAATCCAGAGGTCAAACCCACATCTCCTGCGTTGGCAGACAGGTTCATTACCATTAAGCCACCAGGGAAGCTCTTGGTAATAATATGTTCATATAATTGCTTTCCTTTGTAATCCTACATATTTTATCCATCTGTGGCAAACTGTATTTCCCGAATATTCTACAAAAATATCTCCCATTTCACATGCTTTTCTATGATGTAAACATGCCACTTCCCTATAAAGAAGTAGAGCCTGGGACTTCCCTGGCTGCGCAGTGATTAAGACTCCTCGCTTCTACGGCACAGGGCACAGATTAAATCCCTGGCTGGGGAACTAAGATTCCTCATGCTATGCGGTGCAGCCAAAAAAAAATTTTTTTTTTTTTTTTTCAATAAAATGAAGATGTAGAGCCTAATTCCCTTCTCTTTAAATCCAAGGTGGCACTTAACTTTTTTGCAACCAACAGAGTGTGGTGGATATGACATTGAGAGGCTTCTAAGGCTAGGGAAGGAAAAGTAATGCAGGTTTTGGGTTACATTTCGGGTCGTTGGTTAAACAGTGATAGTTACCAGAACAGAATTCGGTACCTGAAACTAGACTGTTGACATATAAAAACATAAAGCATGTGACACTGGCTTTGAGATTTGGTGGTAGACACAACCTAAAGGGCCCTAAGAATCTCCTTGAGGAGGCTGTTGGAGAAGCCTTAAAGGAGAGTGAATAAAGTGCTCTCAGAAGCCAGAGGAAAGAAGAGAGATCCTTGTTACAAAGCAGCAGAAAATTTAGCAAAACTGTTGCCTATGCTAAAAAGCAGAAAATGATGGTAAGGAACTGTTCTTCTAGCTAAGGTAATTTCCAAGCAGAAAGTTCAAAGTGTCAACTGGTTTCTTTTGTATGTACACACAGTAAAAGGTACAGTTAGAAAGATGAGCTAAAGAAAAATTCTGTTTTCAGGCAGAATTTAAGGAAATATAAAGGCCCCAGCAAATTGCTGGATTCAAAAGTAAAATTATTTTCATCTACAATCTCGGCCAGCAGAGAATGTTCAAAGTAAGAAAAGGTCTGAAGACAAAGATCAAACGGAGGTTACTGGGAGGAAAATCTGGTCTCCAGGAAGAAAGGAAGCCAAGGATGTTACTGAAAAATCCTTTGTTAACACCTGGTTTCTCCTTGATCTCCTTCCCAGTGCCTTTTTCTGTACTTGTCCACTAAAACTAGATAGGCCCAAGGGTTCTGTCCTCAATGTCTTCAACTGAGAATTTATTAACCCCCAAACCTCTCTTTTTCTCAAGCCCCCACCTCTCTCCAAGAACTAGACAGATCTGTACATCTCTACCTGAATATCACAGAGAAACCTCAAACTAAACTATTTCAACATCTTATCCATCCCTACCCAAGTTCTTCCTATACCTGGACATGCACTGGGAATAAAGAGTACTACTACCTAGTAAACTGCCCAACACAGGAGTCATCCCTGATCTCTTCCTCTCCTTCACCCTGCCTCCTTCCTCCCTCAAGCAACAGCTGATAATATCGGTTTTCAAGTTCTACAGATTCTACCTGCTAAACTTCCCTCAAGTCCACCCCTCTTCAGTTACATCCTGCCTGGACTACCTTTCAAACAGTATCTCCATATCAATATATCTTCCATACTATGCTCAAAATCATCTCTTTAAAATAAAATATTAGTCAGGTTAATCTCCTGCCTAAGATTCTTCAAAGACCCCTATCAAAACCTTTGGACATAGCTTACAAGTAAGTATCTTTTGGTCCTGTTCTCCCCTACAAAATGCCTCACATACCATTTATTTCAATGCTGCAAAATAAGGACCCACCAGGATTATGAGTACATACTTCTCCCCATACAATGCAACTCCGGTTATGAATTCTAAGTACTTCAATAATTGTAGAGCACCTACTTCATGGCAAATCTGGCAGGACGTATGCCAGGGCTAAGCACACAAAAACAAATAAGAAATAGGTCCTGCCTCTCCCCTGGAAGCACAAGAGAAAGAAGGAAAATAAGTACAACACAGGAATTTGTAATGGAAGATAGCATGATATAGTAGACTAATCATTTGGAGTGGGCAGAGAGGTAGAGCAGGCCATAAGAAAAACAACAGGATAAATATAGCATATTGTCCTGGAGCAACAAATCCCTTTGATGTAAGTAACTTAAAATATTTTAATATTAATATACTCATTATAAGCAGAATACAAATTACATGAGAGATACAATTAAATACTTTAAAATTCATGGGCCATTTTGGATAAGAATGACTATCCAGAGTTAGAATTTAAAGCAATATTACTCAGCAGAAGGATAGCCATGTTAAGTAAGAGACCTTCTTAGAACTGAGCAACTCACACCACCTAAAGGACATTTTGGCTCTGCTGATCCAAAAAGCCAACTCTGGCTGGGCAAAAATTCAGTGAAACACAACTGGATGGTCAAAAAGATTCTGTTACAATCAGCCTATACCTCTATACAGCCTCTTTAGAGGGCTTCAGATATGGCAAGAAGGTTTGCAGACAACTGAGGAATCCTGATTGAAGGCAGGAGGAGAAGGGACAACAGAAGATGAGATGGTTGGATGGCAACACCGACTCGATGGACGAGTTTGAACAAGCTCCAGGAGTTGGTGATTGACAGGGAGGCCTGGTGTGCTGCAGTCCATGGGGTCACGAAGAGTCAGACATGACTGGGCGACTGAATTGAACTGAGGAATCCTGAACTTACTAACCTACTTGGTCAGATTAAACTTACCTGTAATTATGCAAAGGAAGCCTAAGAAGAGCAAGAAAAGTTTATACTGGCTCCAATTCCTGCTGAGATGCTGAGTCAGCAAAATCGCTGACTCAAAATCTCTTTCAGGAGATCAGGCCTTAGGGAAGTTACACAGGAAAAAATGGAGAAACCTATGAAAAACACCTGGGATGACGAGGACCCATTTTGAATTGTTATGTGTGGAATGATGGTTTTGGCCTGAGGCAAGAGGCAGCCCACCAAAACCATGGGATAACAAAACAGAAGAACTACTGAAGTTCAATTTTTGCTTTTCTTGGGTCCCAACACCTATGTGCACACAACCTGGTCCCATTTGTGGGACAACCTCTGGTCTCCAGTCCTCAGAAAAATAGAAGCTGAGAAAAGTAGCTGGATACACACTAATCTGCCCTGGATGTTTCTTCACATCACCCTCTCCTCCTACACAAATCTCTTCCTCAAGAGAAAAATGTAAAGAAGTGACCCAAAGTTATACTATATGGTGTTAGGAGTGACTGACTCCAACCCCAGAGTGCCTGGAGCTCTCTAACTCCTGCCCTGATATCATCAGGATGTAAACCCGAAGCTCTCCTACATAAGTATTGTCTGACAGTGTAAAATATCAAGTACCAAAGAGTAAATGTAAAACAAGATATTTTGGTCTGTTCGAGGTACCATTACAAAATAACGTAGACATGATGACTTCAACAGAAATACTTTCTTACAGTTCTGAAAGCTGGAGGTTTGTAACTAGGGTGCCAGCAGGGTCAGGCTCTGGTGAGATCTCTCTTTATGGCTTGCAGATAGCAGTAAGTCTTATAAAAGCACTAACCTCGCTGGAGCAAGGCCCCACCTACATGACATCATCTAACTTTACTATCTTCCAAAGGTCCCATCTCCTCATACCACACATTGGGGGTCAGGGCTTCAGCATACAGATTTGGAGCAGGGGGAATGATATATTCAGTATATAACATCCATTTTTTTTTAAAGGGGGATATTTGATCCTAACATCATACCATATGAAAAATCAATGGCAAGAATGTAAACATCAAAAGCAACTTTACAAAACTCAGTGGAAAAGATGACTATCGTTTGACATCGGTAGGGAAAGATTTCACTATATTAAGAACTGCTGTTCATCAAAAAATACCTTCAAGAAAGTAAAAATACAACTTATAAACTAGCATAAAGTATTCACAATACACACAACTTATAATGCACTATTATCAACAACACATAAAGCAGTAGCATACACATACAAACACATTTGGAACATCGCCAAAAAAATGAGCAAGAGACAATAAAGAGGCATTTCATGGCAGAACACAAACATATAACCAAGACATGTACAAAAAACTGTTCATCACAAAGGATTATAGATTTTCAAAGCAAGGCCCTGTGTTCATGAAAAACTGAAAAGCTTTGAAATGGACCCAAACCAAACAAATAATTAAAAAAAAAAAACCTAATGAGTGTTCTCTTGAACTCACACATTCATTACCTCCATCTTTCATTGCCTTTGAGAAAAAATTGATGATAATGTGAACTATTCTTGTGTACAACAGAGCAAATTAGTTATGGCCAGTGGATTACAATTGATAATTTCCCAGGAGATAGACCAATTTTTGCACCTATTTGAAAATTTTATTTCAGCATTCCTTTACTACACATAAATAAACAGTTCTTCAAATTTCCCTTTGAACTGATTCAAAGATCTTACCAGTTTCCTCATTAGTGAGTTAAATAAAATACTTGACAAGTGTTCATTTTATATCTGTATGAGAGTCACAATTATACCTTCTTTTAAAAATCCTTTGTGACCTCAATTAAAATTCAACATCAACCACTATGATTTAAAAAAAAGAAAAAACCTTTCAGCAAATGAGGAACAGAAAGGGCTATTCAATCCAAGGATAATGTCATTATGAATGACTGACAATTTTCTCCTTAAAGCCAAGGATGTCTACTCTCATCTCAAGTGATGAGAGTATTAACTTTGTTTTTCTTTTGTTTTTAAATTTTATTTTATTTTTAAACTTTACATAATTGTATTAGTTTTAATTCAAGTATTAAAAGTTGTACGAGAGGTTCCAGTGTGTAAAATAAGGCAAGGGAAAACTGACAGAATGAGGGGAAGAAGTAAAACTGTCTTTGATTATATACCTATCACAATTACATCCTAAAGCCTGGAAAATCTTAAGAATAAAAGCTACTTAACAAAGGCCAATATGCAAAATTAAATACTATTTTTATATGCTAGTGATGAATAACTCAAAACGAAACATTTAAAATGTCACTACAATAACAAAAAATCAAAATAAAAGACTTATACACTGAAAACTAAAAAAAAAATCATAGCTCTTGAGAAATTAAAGATTTAATTTTAAAGTGTTAAGATGTCTACTCACTTCAATTTGATCTGTGGAATAAATAGTGTGAAGTAAAATCTATAAATTTTTTTTTCAGAAAATGAAAAGCTGATCTTAAAACCTAAATTTCATATTTAGTATTTAAAGGAAAAATAAAGAGCCTAGAAGAGCCAAAACAAATTTTTAAGAAAAAGAAAATTAGAGAACTTACTCTACTTGACTTCAAAACTTAAAAATCTACTCTAATCAAAATAGCGTGTTATCAACAAAAAGAAAAAAAATGTATCAATGGAACAGACATATACATGTATAGTCAACCAATTTTTGATGACAACAAAGTCATCAAAGCAATTCAATGAGGAAAAAGTCTCTTTAACAAGTGGTACTGGGAAAACTGGTAATTCACATGCAAAAGAATGAAGGTAAACCCTAAAGTAATACTAAATACAAAAGTTAACCTAAAATGGATCAAACATCAAATTGTAAGACCTGAAAAATATGCCTAAAAGTAAGACGTTTCTCTTAGGCAAAAACATAGAGCAAAAGCTTCACAACACTGGATTTGGCAATGATCTCTTGAATATGACACCAAAGGCACAAGTTTTAATAAAAGATGAAACAGACAAACTGGATTCATGAAAAGTTTTAAACTTTGTACATACAAAGACACTATTTGTGGAAAAAAAAGATAAGCCACAGAATGGAAGAAAATATTTGCAAATCACATATATGATGAGAGAATAATATTCAAAATATATAGAGAACTCCTAAAATCCAATAACAAAAAAACAAATAACCCTACTCAAAAATGGGCTAAGGACTTAAATCGACATTTCCCCAAGAAGCTTTATGAATAGTCAATAAGCACAGGAAAAGATGCTCAGTATCACTAATCATTCAGTTCAGTTCAGTCGCTCAGTGGTGTCCAACTCTTTGCGACCCCATGAACTGCAGCATGCCAGGCCTTCCTGTCCATCACCAACTGCCGGAGCCTACCCAAACCCATGTCCATTGAGTCGGTGATGCCATCCAACCATCTCATCCTCTGTCGTCCCCTTCTCCTCCTGCCCTCAATCTTTCCCAGCATCAGGGTCTTTTCAAATGAGTCAGCTCTTCATATCAGGTGACCAAAGTATTGGAGTTTCAGCTTCAACATTAGTCCTTCGAATGAACACCCAGGACTAATCTCCTTTAGGACGGACTGGTTGGATCTCCTTGCAGTCCAAGGGACTCTCAAGAGTCTTCTCCAACACTACAGCTCAAAAGCATCAATTCTTTAGCACTCAGCTTTCTTTATAGTCACACATCCATACATGACTACTGGAAAAACCATAGCCTTGTCTAGACAGACCTTTGTTGGCAAAGTAATGTCTCTGCTTTTGAATATGCTCTCTAGGTTGGTCATAACTTTCCTTCCAAGGAGTAAGCGTCTTTTAATTTCATGGCTGCAGTCACTATCTTCAGTGATTTTGGAGCCCCAAAAAATAATGTCTGACACTGTTTCCACTGTTTCCCCATCTATTTCCCATGACGTGATGGGACCAGATGCCATGATCTTCGTTTTCTGAATGTTGAGCTTTAAGCCAACTTTTTCACTCTCCTCTTTCACTTTCATTGAGAGGCTCTTTAGTTCTTCTTCACTTTCTGCCATAAGGGTGGTGTCATCTGCATATCTGAGGTTATTGATATTTCTCCCGGCAATCTTGATTCCAGCTTGTGCTTCCTCCAGCCCAGCGTTTCTCATGATGTACTCTGCATATAAGTTAAATAAGCAGGGTGACAATATACAGCCTTGACATACTCCTTTTCCTATTTGGAACCAGTCTGTTGTTCCACGTCCAGTTCTAACTGTTGCTTCCTGATCTGCATACAGGTTTCTCAAGAGGCAAGTCAGGTGGTCTGGTATTCCCATCTCTTTCAGAATTTCCCACAGTTTATTGTGATCCACACAGTCATAAGGCTTTGGCATAGTCAATAATGCAGAAATAGATGTTTTTCTGGAACTCTCTTGCTTTTTCGATGATCCAGTCATTAGAGAAATGCAAATCCAAACCACAAGATACCATCTCACACCCAACAGAATAGCTACTATGAAAAAAAACAGCAAACAATTTTAGGCAAAATGTGGAGAAATTGGAACCTTTGTGCATTGTTCAGGGGAATCTCAAATGGTATTTCTGCTATGGAAAACAATACGGTGATTACTCAAAAATGAAAAAAATATAGAATTACCATATGATCCAGCAATTCCACTTCTGAATATAAACCCAAAAGAACTGAAAGCAGGATCACAAAGAGATATTGGTACACCAAAGTTCACAGGAGCATTTTTCATAATAGCAAAAACATGGAAGCAACCCAAGTATTTATTAACAGATGAATGGGTAAGCAAAATATGATATATACATATAACAGAGTATTATTCAGCTTTATAAAGGAAGCAAAAATATACTGCAATATGGATAAACCTTGAGGACATTATGCTAAGTGAAATAAGCCAGTCACAAAAAGACAAATTACTGTATGATTCCATTTACATGAAGTACTTTGAGTAGTCAGAGTCATAAAGACAGAAAGCATTATTGAAGTCCCATTTTGGTCGAACCAAGAAGTCCCATCTTGGTTGCCTGGGACTGGAGGGAAAGGAAAAAGGGGATTTGTTGTTTATTGTCTACAGAGTTTGCTCCACAAGATGAAAAGAGTTATAGGGGGGACTCCCCCAGTGGTCCAGTAGTTGGGAATTCGCCTGGCAATGCAGGGGACATAGGTTCGATCCCTGGTTGGGGAACCAGGATCCCACATTCCACGGAACAACTAAGCCCAAGGGCACTGCAACTACTAAGCCTGTGAACTACGACTAGAGAGTCCACAACTAAGACCTGAGGTAGCCAAATAAAGTAATTAATTTTTAAAAATTAGAAAGAAAAGAGTTATGGGGATAGATGGTGGTGATTGCTGCACAACACGAAAGCATTTAAAACCATTGAACTGTATACTTAAAAATGGTTAAGATGATAAATTTTATGTTATGTATATTGAGCCACAAATTTTTTAAAAGACACTAAAAAGAGAGAATGGGAGGAAAGAACTTTGTGATGGTGAAAACAGATGATTCTTTTAAAAAAAAAAGTGACAGAAATCAGAATAGTGGTTCACTATGGTAAGGGAAAAGAATATCAAGGAAGGAGCCTGAGGAAACTGAAGCAGTAAGAAAAAATATTCTAAATTTTCATAGGGGTATGGATTATACAGGTATATGCATTTGTCAAAACTCACTGAACTATATATTTTAGATCTATATGTTTTACTGTAACACTGAAAATTATACCTAATTTTTAAAAGTTTTTTAAAAGATCACAATAAATTTTATTTTAGATCATTCAGCTAGCAAAATTTTAAAGTCTAAAAACACCAAGTATTGTAGAGACTGTAAAACAACAGGATCTGTTACACACTAATGGTAGAAGGATAAAATGGGGCAATCACTTTGGAAATAAATTTTGGATTATCCCTTTAACATTTAGTACCATATAACCCAGCAACTCCATTCATAATTACATAGTGCAGGAGAATCTCTTGCACATGAACTATTATAAGAGTCATGTATAGGAATGTTTCTTGCATCAGTGTTCAAATTAGCAAACACCTGAAGACTGAATTTTTTATCACTCAATCCCAGAAATAAATAGTGTGATAACTAAGGTTATCAGGTTCAAACATTAAAGATGTCCTTATGTTTTAAAGACAACTCAGTTTAAGTATGTATATATTATCACTTTGTTCAATGTGTGTGTGTGTGCAGTATAAATCCAAAATTAAGGCACAGAATTAAGGTACTATAATGATTTTTTAGCATATTAAAAAGCAAGAGATATCACTCGGTCGATAAAGGTCCTTTGAGTCAAAGCTATGGTTTTTCCAATAGTCATGTACAGATGTGAGAGTTGGACTATAAAGAAGGCTGAGCTCTAAAGAACTGATGCTTTTCAACTGTGCTGTTGGAGAAGACTCTTGAGAGTCCCTTGGATTGCAAGGAGATCAGACCAGTCAGTCCTAAAGGAAATCAACCCTGAATATTCACTGAAGGACTGATGCTGAAGATCCAACTCCAATACTTTGGCTACCTGATGCAAAGAGCTGACTCATTGGAAAAGACCCTGATGATGGGAAAGGTTGAAGGCAAAAGAAGAAGGGGGCAGCAGAGGATGAGATGGCTGGACAGCATCACGAACTCAATGGACATGAGTTTGAGCAAACTCCGGGAGATAGTGAAGAACAGGGAAGCCTGGCATACTGCAGTCCATGGGATTGCAACGGGTCAGACACAACTGAGTGACTGAACAACAACACTGATTTTTTTTTTTTAAAGGTAGAATTTATTCTTTAAACATGGCTTTTAGGGAAGTAAAGATGGGAACTTATCTAAATGTTGGTTACATCACTGACACTATACTCATACACAAAATATCCTGCAGCTGTGAACACGAATGAAGTAGATCTAAGTATGCAGAAAGATTTCCAAGATATGGAAATAAGCTGAAAAATCAAGAAGTAGAACAGTACATTTTCAGATTAAAATGAATTCCATAAGATATTTTAAATTTTATATATATATTTGCAAAATCAATTTGAAAGCTAATAAACTACTAATGGTACTTTCTTCTGAAGAGAGGGACAGAGGATCTAAGGTGAAAGAAAGACTTATTTTTCACTGTAAATCCTTTGGTACTATCTGAATTTCTGACCATGTACCTGTTTTTCAATTTACTTGGAGGGAAGGGAAAAAGATGCTCTCAAAATACTTCATGTTCTGACAAGCAACCTCTTCATGCCTCACAGGAGGGGAAGAGCCAAAATAATCTTGAATAAGAACAAAATAGGAGAATTCAAAATAGGAGTATTGTGAATTCAATACTACAAAATCTACAGTAATCAGACAATGTGGTACTAGCACAAGAGAAGATGTATAAATCAATGGAATTTATTTGAAAGTCCAGAAATAGCTTCCCAGGTGACACTAGTGGTAAAGAATATGCTTGCTCATGAAGGAAACACAAGAGACGCAGGTTTGACTCCTGGGTCCAGAAGGATCCCCGGGGTCTGGAAGATCCCCTGGAGGAGGAAATGGCAACCTGCTCCCCTGTGCTTGCCTGGAAAAATTCCATGGACAGAGGAGGCAGGTGGCCTACAGTCCATGGGGTCTCAAAGAGTCAGACATGACTGAACATGAGCACGATATTCATTTAGGGCACCATGCTAATTCAATGGCCTAGGACAACTTGGTATCTGAATGCAAAAGAATGAAGTTGAGCCTCTACTTCACATCACATATAAAAATTAACTCAAAATAAAACACAGATCTAAATTTAAGATCTAAAACAGTAAAACTCATATTTGAAAGAAAATACAAATTAATCTCCATTACCATGGATTTCTTAGATAAAACACCAAAATCATAAGCGATAAAAGAAACAGATAAAAATAAAATCTTTGTGCGTCAAAGAACAATACTGAGAAAGGGAAATGAAAACTCACAGAAGGGGAGAAAATATTTGCAAATCATGTATTTCATAAGTGACTTTATCCAGGATATATAAAGAACCTTACAATCAAAGAATAACCTAATTTTTAAATGGGCAAAGGATTTGCATAGGCCTTTCTCAAAAAAATATATACAAATGGCCGTTAAGCACATGGAAAGATATTCAACATCACTGGCCATTAGGGAAGTACAAAGCAAAACCACAATGAGTGGTTTACAACCATTAGAATAGCTGTAATTAAAAAAAAAAAAAAAGAGGACAATAACAAATGTTGGTGATGATATGGCAAAACAAATCATGCACTGCTGGTGGGAATGTAAAGTGATACGGTCTCCTTGGAAAACTATTTGGCAGTTCCTCAAAATACTAGACATGGATTTACCAAATGACCCAACAATTCCACTCTTAGGTATATAACTGAGAGAAATGAAAACATGTACACACAAAAACTTATACACAACTGTTCATAGCAAAATATTCATAACCAAAATGTAGAAACAATCTAAATGTTCACCAGCTGATGAACAGATAAGCAAAATATGGTATATACATATTGCAGAGTACAGCTCCTGACCACAAAATCTACCTGTGACTTTTCCAACCCAGCCAAAAATTACTACAAAGGCCCCAGCAGACCTCACATAGGAAACCTGCCCTTCCCTCACCAGATTTGGTGCACAGCCAACACACTGCAGTCTCTGAAGAAAGTTGCGGTCAAGGATGCAGACCCCCAGGTTGACCATGCTCTTTAGCATAGCTGCATCCCTAACCCAGGTACATTCTTCCAGAAGTTTCTTTAATCTGTGGCCTGCAGCTGAGGTGCCTCTTCTGCGATCTTCACATTAGGAAGGAAACATTAGAGATACTTTTTCTCTACTCTGACTCAATACTCTTCCACTCCAGTCCTTCCATCTCAGCCTCCAAATAGCCCTGGGTCCATAAAACTGCAGGAACTTTTTGTTTAGTGCTCCCTCAGCTGTGAGAGGACTCCCCCCACCACTCCCCCACCCCCATACTGATTCTCCTCAGTGAGAGGACCTGTACTTTCTCAGGTGTAGCCTCTTGCTTATACTATCTCAGTAAGTGAATAAAGGCTAGACCATCACTTTCATTTTGGAGTGTTGTTTTTAACCAGCTACTCTTGACACTTGGAAGCTCAGTACTACCCCTACCCTCAACCCCACCACTCCTTCTGTCTCTCTATCTTAAGTCAGCTAAATCCCTGACACATATAATAGAATATTATTCAGCCATAAAAAGGAAAGAAGGACTGGTTCATGATGAATGAACCATGGATGAACAGTGAAAACTTTATGCTAGATGAAAGAAGTAAGTCACAGAAGACTACACATTGTACGATTTCATTTATACGAAATGTCCAGAATAGGCAGCCCCACAAAGAGAAAGTAGATTAGTAGGGACTGAGTAGAGGGAGGAATGAGAAGTGACTGCTAATGAGTACTGATTTCTCTTTGGAGTAATTAACATATTCTAAAATTAGACTGAGATGATAGTTGCATAACTCTGTAAATTTAATTAAACACCAAATTTAAATAAACAAGTGAATTTTATGATATGTAAATTATTTCTCAGTAAAGCTGTTTTTTAAAAATGTTAGTTCCCAACATTCTCAGAGAACCAGTGAAATGAAAAATGGATAAAAGCAGAATATACTGATTTGTAAAGGAGTTTGTAAAATATCCTTTAAACAATGTAAAGGTACTGAAGGACTCTGAGTCATGGACTAACATGATGACATTTATCTTTTAGAAAAAGCACCCTTATAAGTGTGACAAGAATGGCTTAGGGCGGAGCTGGATTCAAGGTGGAAAGACCAGATGACAGGCTTATAATGGTATATTTTAAAAAATCAAAAGATGAAGAAGATTTGAGCCAAGACACATAAGAAAAGGAAAAGGGCTTTGATACTATCGTTGGAGTAGAACACCAGCCACAGAAATCAAACACTAACATACTAAAGGATTTATCATTATTTTATAAGCCCCCCCAAACAGTGGGAACTAAAGAAAATAATCAGCTCCAAGAGAACAGAGTGGTAGAAAACTCTTAATAACAGAACTATTCAAATAGTTACCAGATATTATAATCTATGACTTAACTAATTGAAGGTTTGCCTTTAACAATATCAGATTATAATGCCAATATCTTTCTCAAGTGTGTGTCAGAGAACAGCTGTGTGAACTCCATCTTTGAGTATGAAAAACAAAGTAAAAATTCACTCAAAACTATTTTAATCACTAGAACCAGCTCCTTTCATTTCAATCAAATGTCCTACAAATTAAAAGTAAGCATGCTATATATATAGCTTTATAATAAATAGTATTTGCTTCCTATTAAAACTCAGAGGAAAAGACATTAAATTTATAAAGCCTTAAATTTTTCAGAAACAATTATTTCTCATTATAAATACATTTTAAAAGACAAGTATATTCATAAAATAACTCACCTTGGGTTTTCAAAAAAATCCACAGAAAAATATTTATAGCATAAGTTCCAGTTTAGGCAGACACCTGAATTGAAAAAAAAGGAAAACGATAAGGTCAATATGACTAAATCTGAGTAGGGAACTTAATTTTTTCAAGAGGAGAAACCTAACTTGACTGTTCAAATTTTATGTTCAAGTTGTTCTTTAGAAACCTGTGGACTGTCAAGGATATTAATTCTGCTAAACTTTCTATTATCTATAATTATTTAACATTTTGAAAACTTAAAATAAAAAAAAAGAGTATCAAGACATATATTAACAAGGGGTGAGGGGAATCAATTCAAGAAGAATATTTTTCTTTTAACTGCTCAATTTTTCAAAAGAAAAGGCATTTTCTAAAAGTCTGCACTCCCTATAAAATCACCATTATGACCTCCTATCCTCACAAAAATGACAGTACTCAAAATATCTGAAAATGAAAAAGTAAACCAACAGCATGTGTTTATAAAACTTAAAAGGGAAGAGTATATGAAACAAATGGCTAATAAACTATGAAAACTCATCCATATTGGCCAAGGAAATCAAATTGAGATATCATCTTTCATCAATAAAATTAGGGTTGTTTGTAAAATAAGATGTTAGTTATTAGTGCTGTTCCAATTATCCTCCTTCTGAGACTCACAGTAGAATTGCACTTCACTGCTCTGTTTCATCTCTGTTTGGTCTATGTGACTTGCTTTAGCCACTAAAATGTATCAAGCATAAGTTTCAGGAAAGAAAGTGAAGTCGCTCAGTCGTGTACGACTCTTTGCGACCCCATGGACACCAGGCTCTTCCGTCCATGGGATTTTCTAGGCAAGAGTACTGGAGTGGGTTGCCATTTCCTTCTCTAGGGAACTTCTCGACCCTGGGATCGAACCCAGGTCTCCCACATTGTAGACAGACGCTTTACTGTTTGAGCCACCAGGGAAGTCCACAAGTTTCAGGAACCAGTACACAATTGGAAGGCCTACCCAAGTAACAAGATGGAGCTCTGATTAGGATGGTTCACTAAATGACTCCAAAGAGAAAGAGAGAAGACACTGTTGACGTGTGTTAGACATGTAGCACGAGCAAAAAATAAACTTTGTTGTATTAAACCACTGAGATTTGGAGGACTGTTACTATAGCATCAGTTCAGTTCAGTTCAGTTCAGTCGCTCAGTTATGTCCGAATCTTTGCGACCCCGTGAATCGCAGCACGCCAGGCCTCCCTGTCCATCACCATCTCCTGGAGTTCACTAAGACTCATGTCCATTGAGTCGGTGATGCCATTCAGCCATCTCATCCTCTGTCGTCCCCTTCTCCTCCTGCCCCCAATCCCTCCCAGCATCAGAGTCTTTTCCAATGAGTCAACTCTTTGGATGAGGTGGCCAAAGTATTGGATTTTCAGCTTCAGCATCAGTCCTTCCAATGAACACCCAGGACTGATCTCCTTTAGGATGGACTGGTTGGATCTCCTTGCAGTCCAAGGGACTCTCAAGAGTCTTCTCCAACACCACAGGTCAAAAGCATCAATTCTTCAGCGCTCAGCCTTCTTCACAGTCCAGCTCTCACATCCATACATGACCACTGGAAAAACCATAGCCTTGACTAGACGGACCTTTGTTGGCAAAGTAATATCTCTGCTTTTCAATATACTATCTAGGTTGGTCAAACTTTCCTTCCAAGGAGTAAGCGTCTTTTAATTTCATGGCTGCATAATCTACCACTATACTGACAGCCACTAATGATAACATAATACAATTACATAATTATAATAATACAATGATGCCATATAATGGGCATCTTTGCACATGGTTTATGGCAGTGTAAATAGGTAAAATCTTCCCTGGAAAGCAATTTTGCAATGCACAAGAGCCTTAAAAAGTTAAAACCATTTTATCTAGTAACTTTTTCTTTTAGAACTCTGTCCTAAATAATAAAAAATCCAAACAAATATTTATATCATAGCACATTTATGACTGTAAAGAAGTGGAAACAAACTAAATGCTCAACTGATTGTTTAATAAGTTAGAATAAGCAATCATTAAAATTATGTATCATAAATGCTTAATGACTAGTAGAGGAAACTGTGTGAACTTTATTATCTGTTCAATTTTTCTGTATATGCAATTCTAGAACAGACACAACTAATCCATAGCGACAGAAAGCAGGCCAGTTGTTACAGTAGCAATGTTGTTGAAAGAACTAACTACAAAGGTGTTTAAGAGAAACACTGATGGCAATGTTCTATGTTTTGATTGTCATGGTGACCATAGAGATATATACATTAGTTAATACTCATCAAACTATACTGCACATTAATCATAGCTTACTAAAGTTGATTTTTAAAATAAAATTAGAAAATGCTTAATGACAGGAAAATGTTCATCTACTGAGTAATTTGAATTATGTATAATGCATACATGAGCACAGACAAAGACTAGAACTACCCACTCCAGTGCTCTTGCCTGGAGAATCCCGGGGACGGGGGAGCCTGGTGGGCTGCCATCTATGGGGTCACACAGAGTTGGACATGACTGAAGCTACTTAGCAGCAGCAGCATGATGTCAGTAGTACTTTACATAAAGATTATAGGTAATTCAAGTTTTTCCATACGTTTTGTACTTTCAAAATGCTCCGAGTAACTATGTACTTTTATGTTTATGTTAATGGCATTTTATGGAGAACAAAGTCTGAAACCTAGAATCAGTCTGAGGATTTATTGATTTATCCATTCAGTATTGATTGCATGCTTCCATGTACATACAGCAGTCTGTGTGGCTAGAGTTATGCTTCTGAACCTGGGTGCTGTTTTCCCAAGGTTCAGTTAGATGTGCTAATGAAAGTACAAGCATCAACAATCTGCAAGCCACATCTGTTTATCACCTTTACATCAGCAAATGACAGTTAGGTCATGACTATTTCTAAGAATCGTATGCATTAATGATTATTTATTTACCTAGTCTTTCTGAAAATAAGCTTAAAACTTCCATAATATTTAATATTGACATGTATTGCTTTGAATTTATGTATTTTAAATTATGTTTATGAATATTATAATGATTATATGCATTGATAAATATTCATTACGTTTTTTATTATTTAATCATTTACTTAAACAATTAAAAGCTTTTACAAATATAAAAATCACTAGTGTTTATAATTATAACATTAATAGTTCAGTTCAGTCGCTCAGTTGTAGCCGACCCTTTGCAACCCCATGAATCGCAGCACACCAGGTCTCCTTGTCCATCACCAACTCCCAGAGTTCACTCAAACTCACGTCCATCGAGTCAGTGATGCCATCCAGCCATCTCATCCTCTGCCGTCCCCTTCTCCTCCTGCCCCCAATCCCTCCCAGCATCAGAGTCTTTTCCAATGAGTCAACTCTTCGCATGAGGTGGCCAAAGTACTGGAGTTTCAGCTTTAGCATCATTCCTTCCAAAGAAATCCCAGGGCTGATCTCCTTCAGAATGGACTGGTTGGATCTCCTTGCAGTCCAAGGGACTCTCAGGAGTCTTCTCCAACACCACAGTTCAAAAGCATCAATTCTTTGGCGCTCAGCTTTCTTCACAGTCTAACTCTCACATCCATACATGACCACTGGAAAAACCATAGCCTTGACTAGACAGACCTTTGTTGGCAAAGTAATGTCTCTGCTTTTCAATATGCTATCTAGGTTGGTCATAACTTTCCTTCCAAGGAGTAAGCGTCTTTTAATTTCATGGCTGCAATCACCATCTGCAGTGATTTTGGAGCCCAATATAGTAGAAAAATATAAATGAAACACAGAAAGAGATAAATGTGGCAATGAAGATAGCATTAAACAAAAAGAACCAGGAGCATTAGGTTAATCAAATAGAAACATACAATGATATAACTTATAAGCTATAATCAATAAGGAAGGATCTAATAGGAAATATTTGTCACAGAGCATGGCAATTCAAGATAGTGGGGACAGGAGTTAAACATGAAAAAGTGTACTACCTTCTCACGTCAGAAAGATCTAAGATGCCTACTCTACTACAGGGAATACATACAAAGCAAAAAAACTGGGGCAAACATACAAGAGAGTCTGATTCAAAAATGATTTTAAACCAATGGGCACAGGGATTAAATCATTACATTTAGTTACAACTGTATAATATATTGCTTTCTCAAGTTTGATGTTTGGACTTATTATACGTTATATCCAAAAAATACTAAACTGTTCATAGTTTAAAATACAAATACTACATTATTTATACTAATAATCATTAAGAAGTGCTAGAACAATGTGTGTTTATCAAGATACAGCTATTAAATATCAGAATAAAATAGTCTTAGACATCAAAGATATAACACAAGAAATATCTGGGCATTAATCAAAAAATGAGTAAAATATTTGAGACATCAGGGAGCTTTCAAGGCACTTAGAAATGAAGGACATAATCTGAAATACAAAATTAAAAAATGCAAGAAAATGAATAAACAATTTTCGATGAGTATTGGCTTCCTGATCTTTATAAAATATGTTATAACTGTGTGTATGTGTGTGTGTGTTAGTCGCTCAGTCATGTAAGACTCTATGCGATCCCATGGACTATAGCCCACAAGGCTCCCCTGTCCATGGAATTCTCCAGGCAAGAATACTGGAGTGGGTTGTCATTCCCTCCTCCTGGGGATCTTCCTGACACAGGGATAGAACCCAAGTTTCTTGCCTTGGAGGCGGACTCTAGTGTTGGAGCCACTAGGGAAGCCCAAAATTATAAGTATTCTATAAAAATACAGGCAAATGGAAAAACCCTATCAGCAAGCTGGTCTTGGTTTCTAAATTTTAGAAACCTCAAGTAATAATTGCCCCAGTTAACAAAATCAAGGGCTAAACTACAGCCTGGCAGCCAAATCCAGTCCATTCCTATTTTTATCTGGCCCCTGACAATGATTTTTACATTTTTAAGTCAGTTAAAAAAAATAAATAAATAAAAAGGACTATGCAATGGAGACAGTATGTAGCCATAAAACTCCAAATATTTACTATCTCACCCTTTACAGAAAAAATTTTGCTAACCTCTGAACTAAACAATTCATAACCAGGTAAAACAGGTCACACTGGCAGCTCTAATCCAAATTTCCAAGTGTGCCATGGTATCACAGTATATTACAACTAGAAGGAAGCCCTAACATCATCTTTCCTCTGCATCATGTTACAAAGGAAGTGCCCAGAAATTCCAGTCTTCCTGGCCTCCCATCTCCTAAACTCAAGCACTTTACATCCCATCACAACACTGGCTCCCTTTTCTTCTGTGGAGTAATTTGAAAATAAGAGAGAGGTATAGTAGAGTAAATATGCTTTCCTCCAGCTCTTTACTGAGCCCTAACAGTCAAATTGACCAAAATGAGCTACTGATAACCATAATTGACCAGCTCAGCATCAAGGGTCATTTCTATTTTCTCAGCTTCATCTCCTCCTACTATATTCACATATCCTCCATACCAAGCAAATAAACCTACTTAACATTCCTGAAAAAGTATCTTGTTCTTTTTGTCCTGAGGACTTTGGTTTATGCTATTTCCTTCTGTGGACAAATCCTCTTTTCTCCACCTATCCAAATTCCTACCATCTTTCACAGCCCAATTCAACATTCATGACACTTTCAAAAAGTTTATAATTCTATAGAAAACATAGGTCAGGTTCATTCAAAAAAGTAAAAAATAGATATCCCCAAAGGTGTAACACACAAAATGTTATAGAAATTCCAAAGAATAAAATGTTAAGGGAAATGTTAGCTAAGGTTTTGAGAAAGCCTTTGAATAAGATGACAGGAAAAGAGGGCATTAAAGGAAGTGGAAATGGAATGACCAAAGGTACAAAAGGAGCAATTTGTCATGGCAAAGATTCTCATGATTTTTTTGTTTCCCTAGATATGGTTCTAGCCAAATGATGGCATATATAATGTTCTTAATTTCTAAAGAAACTGAGCTACCCCAAAAGTGAAATAAGTTACAAAAAATCACAGATGTAATATGTTGGTTAAGGTAATCAGTTTTCAAAAAGTAGACAGTCTATACCTTCTTAAAGTTTTCCATCAGCCTTTGTAAACAACAACAAGAAATACAACATACCTGCTAAACCAAATATAAATTCTGTGCATTTAAGGTTGAATCTGTCATTTTCATAACATTAAGCACACCCAAAGAACTGAAAGTTTTCACTTTTTAATTATTTTAGCTTCCTTTCTACTGAGTAATTTTATTCCATGGATAGCAAATTTTGAATAGCTCCCTCCATACCTAGGGCCCAGTAGATGCTATCTACATACGTTTTGAATTGATATTAGAATATAATATACATTTCACTGGAAATACTCATTCTAATTATTCAGAGTAATAGAAAGTGGAGAGAAAACAAGTAACATTGATTGAAAACGCTACAAAAATGAAGCCATAAATAAACTATCATTTCAAAATCTTCCTTGAAGTAAATAATCTATTAATATTTACCAGTATCTCAAACCTTTATTGTAGCCTTTGTTGTAACACTACACACACACCATCATCAAGACAGTCATTTTTGCTAAATATAGCTTTAGGGAGAAAAATCACATAATTTGATACCCAGAAAAATGCCAGTAGATCACCTTTGTATTCTTCACAATTCTTAGCACATAGTGGTGCTTTCAAATCATTCATTGAGTTGAACAGTCATAGAGCAAATGTTTATTCTGCTGTCCATATAAGTTCATTATATTTCATAGGTATGAGTCATCAGCTCTGACAATAAAAGCAGAACGTACACCACTACAAATCCTTGACATATTTCAGGAGCTCTCAGAAACATGAAGAGATATCCATGGATATATTCCCTAAATTATGCAAGTATAAGAAGATACACCCACTCACTGTTGTAGATTTGCTATATTTAGACGGCTCTTGAATTGAATTATTCAAGCATATACCAATACAGCATTGAAGGGGGTCCACATACTTGCTCCTGACAGTCTGGAAACAAAAGCTCCTATTCAGATAAAAGATGACAGGCAACAGGAATCTGACAGGCCAGTAATTTACTTCCTTTTCTGCACATTGGAATTTGTAGGCCTCCACAGTCATTAAGCAAAATTAGTTTCATGATGT
This sequence comes from Bubalus kerabau, assembly GCF_029407905.1. Lineage (NCBI taxonomy): Eukaryota > Metazoa > Chordata > Mammalia > Artiodactyla > Bovidae > Bubalus > Bubalus kerabau. The sequence continues at coordinate 33,096,079 of NC_073642.1, forward strand.
CAGCCAAAAAGCCTCATGGGCAATAGTTTTATGTCATTAAAAAACCCACCAACCTCAATCTGTCTGAATTTGTGTTTGCTCATTAGAAGCCTCTCAGTGAATCAGCAGAGTTTTTTCATTGCACTCTTGCTCTATCAATGCTTGGTGTAGCCCCGAACTGTAACAAATTCCTATTCTCCCTTCTTTCCCTACACCGAAAATAATTTAGATATAGTTGAAGAAGCTAAATATCAAACAGTCTAGCAGTTCTTTACCAATAATGGAGCAATTTCAAAGATACAAATGTGGTATACAAATATTCAACAAACTTAAGAATCAAGGGTTAGATAGAGACATCTTCATCTTCCATCTCTCCTACTCGTTAATGTGTGAATCTGCCACTGTCTCTCACACTCTGCCTTTGTAAGTGCTATTTTCCCCTCAGCTTGGTTAGAATCTCCTCCTTGAATCTGACTTTGGCAAATTTCTAGTCACCACAGAAGTCTTCACTACTTTTCCCCAAAAAGACTCAAGCAATCCTTCCCCTATGTACTGTCTACATATTTTCATTACATACTTCTCAAATTGGGTATTAACTCGTAGCCTATAGTCAGAGACTGAGCACACCCTGGCAGAGCTAATATTCAGCTGGTTCGCACCACTGTAGCCTTAAGGGTTGTGCTGAAATACTTCTGTAATATGGTCTGGCAAACAGTCACTGCACTAAACGTCACCAACTCTAAGACAACTGCTGATGGCCCCGTCTCTCTACTATCATCACCACCACCACCACTCCAACTCAGCAACAAAAGCAGCAAAGCCTGATACAGTGTAAAGAACGGAGGGGTCCTTCAAAACCCTGAATCTAGTGCTATGGCCATCTTGATTGGCTGATGCCTGTGTTGTAGTGACCAATAAATACTTTTATCACTCTTGCTTCCTTGTATACAAAGCCTTGTATCCAAAGCATACAGTAGACCTTTAACAAACTGTTAATTCTTTACTAAAATAATGAATTAATAACCAGCTCTACTCAATGACCCAAGACCAATGGGTATGTCATCAAACTTATGCAGACAGTAATCAGATTGACAAGAAAAACCCAGGTCCTTAAGTATAAGATAGGAAAAGTTGTCAGGTCTGCCTATTTTCTATGCTTGCTTTCAGCCACTGATAAAAATAAACACTTACTTTGACAATGTGGGCAAAATTCTTCAATGTAATACTTCATAGTGCATATGATTCAGGGTTGTGTTTTTTTTTTTTTTTTACATTACTAAACAAAGTTCTTATAAAATGATACTATCTATAAAAATACAACAAACAGTGATCACCGAATTCTAATCAGTATCTTGAATAGGAAGACAGGTAGCACTAAGGAAGAACACAAGTAATTAATTCAAATGGAGAGGAAAAGGCAAGAATACGAAAAGTCAGTTAATTATGAATCACATGTCTAATTACAGACTTTGCCAGGGGCTTCAGATACTTCCAATTAGTTTTACTTGGTATATTAATTAAAAATAGAACATCATGAGAGAATTTTCTAATCACAGGAATTCTCTGAGCATGTAAAATCAAATTTTAAGTTATCTTTCTAATTTAATAATTAAATATTCAATTATATATGATAATTATTTTGAAAGTCATCAATAAAATACACATCACATTAAAGTCAAGTTACTCAGAACACTATTAAGGTAGTAACAGAATCTTTAAAAAATCCATAAGGGAGATGTATAGCTGAAAGAAGGATGAATATGTAACTTTAATAAGAAATTTGAACTTTAAATACTGATACCCCAATCATTTTAGGCCACTTACTTTCTAGTAGTAAAACCATCTTTCAGTCATACTATAGGGAGTTTCAGAGAGCTATAAAATTTAAGTATTAACATAATAATGGAGAGAAGAATAATAACCACATTTTCTAAAAGAGAAGCTTAATTATCTAATTTCTACATTGTCCTATTAATCTAATGTCAATTTTTAGTAAAACAACGCTGTTCTACATACACAACTGCTAATGAAAAATTCTAGAAGGTAACAAAATCTCAAACAAGAAGCATCATGTAATATTTAGAACAAATCAAGGAAGACCAGCCTGACATTCAATTATTAAATTAGAAACAAGGAAAGAGAAAACAAATACTAATTTTAATTTAATAAAAGCTTTTGAAGTCTTACTAATTCTAATTTGAAACAACCATGTAAATTATCTTGGATATTAGCACAACCATATGAACTCAAACAGCAAATGTACACGATGAATAGCTTAAGTAATAGTAACTGTACCACTTATGGAGTAACTATAAATAATATATGAGACAGAATACAATGTGATTTACATAGATTGTTAATTTTCACAACCACCTTGCAAGGCAGATAATCATCTCTACTTTACTAATGATGAATCTCTGCTAGAAATAATCTTGTCAAGGTCAGCTAGTAAGTAGCAGAGTAAAGATTCAAACCACTATTACACAGGCTCTGTGCTGGCTGCTATCCCCACTGCCTGACCAGATGAACTCAATGAATTAAAGTAAATCAACTTAGCACTTAAGTCCCATGGTATATTAGCTCTCCTAAATGGATGAAGTCAAGACAATGACCACTATCCCAACAGATGCAACCATCAAAATACCTAAGGAAAATAATATAACTTTGTAATTATATTTCCAACCCTGATTTAGGAAATCAACAGTGTTTCCAGTCAGCTTAAGAGTTGTCACAAAATTCTGTTTTCGTTAAACTCACTTTGATATAAATAAATAAATTAATAAAAAGGAATTTTTAAAAAACTTATAAACACTTAGATGCAGACATAGCAGAATGCTGAAGAGGGAAAAATCAAGTAAGAGAATATAATTTTTTACACCTTTAGAAGCTTCTGTCAAAAAATTGTAGGACTTCCCTGGTGGTCCAGTGGTTAAGAATCTATCTGCCAATGAGGGAGACACAGGTTTGATCCCTGGTCTGGGAAGATTCCACATGCCATGAACAACTGAGCCCGCGCACCACAACTACCGAGTGTGCACTCTAGTGCTGCAACTACTGAAGCCCGCACACGCTAGAGACTGTGCTGTGCAGCGAGAAGCCCCTCAATGAGAAGCCCTCACACCACAGCTAGAGAGTAGCCTCCACTCGCAGCAACTAGAGAAGTCCTCCAGCACAGCCAAAAATAAAGTAAATATTTCAAAAGGCAGCTGTTTTGCATATCTCTCTTCCCCAAAAATGACCCTAAATAAATTGATATGTATAAAGTTACTACATACCTAACAAATGCACATAACACATGTCTGATGAACAGTAAATGGTTTTGCTAAATGAAGATGAAAAGTGAAAATGGGGAAGAAAAAGAAAACTAAGGGAAAAGAGTTGACTTGCCTCCCAAGTTCGTTCTCACGTTAACAGTTCAGTCGCTCAGTCATGTCCAACTCTTTGCGACCCCATGGACTTCAGCACTCCAGGCTTCCCTGTCCATCACCAACTCCCAGAGCTAGCTCAAACTCATGTCCATCGAGTCAGTGATGCCGTCCAACCATCTCATCCTCTGTCATCCCCTTCTCTTTCTGCCTTCAATCCTTCCCAGCATCGGGGTCTTTTTCAATGACTCAGCTCTTTGCATCAGGTGGCCAAAGTACTGGAGCTTCAGCTTCAGCATCAGTTCTTCCAATGAATATTCAGGACTGATCTCCTTTAGGATAGACTGGTTTGATCTCCTTGCAGGTACATAAACAGTACCTGCTGGTAAAGTTCTTTATTAAAAAACAAACCACCTCAAAATACAACTTCCCTGAGAGAAATCTCCTCATACTGTGCCCTAAGAAGTATCACCTGTCTCCTTACATCCAAATGCCACTTTCCCTTATCCTGAACAGAGGGATTTTCAATCCTTATACATTCCAGAGCATACTCTTTAGGATCAACTTTTCTGTTTCTACTGGTTTTGTGAATTGAATATACTGTTTAATCAGCAAAATGAAAAATGTTAAGAGTTGTTTTGATATAGAAGAACCCTGGTGAAACAAGGATACCTTATAGTACAATGCAATTTGAATTTTCTGAAAAGCATAGGGATCCTTCACAGGGATGAAGCCATCTGAAAAGTATTTTTCAAAAATCTGTTACACAAGTTACTTTCCTACCTTTTCATTTTTAAGAAATCACACCTTTAACAAAAACTGTATGATTTACTACTCTTTCATCTTGTTTGTGAATACCTAGAATAATCTCCCACATCTTATTTACCACCCGCTGATTCAAAAATCATCTTAGAGTCCAATTTCTTTACTTAACCTAATAAAACTTGCTGACCTTGCACACAGAAAGACTGCATGTGGTATATCTTTCCTAGCACACCAATGCCTATAGTTGGACACGCTGAGACCAAGGGTGACCTCCTCTCCCCACTACACCAGACAGCTAGCCTATAACTTGAATATGCTACTATTTTACATATGAGTTTGAGAAGAAAATTTGCTTATCTGTCTTATTTCCTAAAACTATAAACTTCTAAGGACTGTACTGATTTCTTATAACAACACTATGCATATATCTCAGAAAAATCAAGCAAAAATTTGTAGATCCTATCACACTTTCAAAAAGATCAGCCACATAACAGTTTTAAGCAGTATCTCATTTCTTTAGCAAACTACAAAAGGTGATTTCCCTTTCTTTGATATGCACAGACAGTGCAAATTATAATCAAAGGCTAAATGAAATGGTTCTAAATGAAATTCTTGCTTCTTCCATAGAGTACAAAATCCAGAAATCTTGCTATTTCAAGCTATTATTTACCTTACAAACCACATTTAATTAGAGTTTAGTATATAGGGTTTAATTATAGTATGTTATTTGTTGCATTTTAAAGTTGTTAGAAAATAACAAAATCTTTCCTTCTGTTGACATTCTAAACTACATTTTTAACTCCACTGTGCATAAAAATTTGTAACAATAACCTTTTATGTCTTAGTGGGTTTTGGGTTACTAATACCATTGCATACCTATTTGTTGAAATAAATCCTTTTAAAAATCGCACTGCCAATTCTTCTTGGCCTTAGAAAAGAGACATGTCAAAAACGCAACTAGAAAGCAAATAAATCAAGAAACATTTGAAATGTTGTTAAACGATCCTGAAGACCAAATCTGGGTCAAACTACAAAAAGATCCTGGATCTCTGCTACCAAGGAGAATTCTGTTAATTCATTCACATACGAGTCATAGAAAAGAGGTCATCAACATGTCCTTAGCCAAGCAAAACATATTTGCTGAGATGGTCTGTGTGCAAGTCGAAGGATTTTGCTTTCCCCCCTTCATCTTTCCTTGATCTTCAAGAAACAACAGTAGGCCAGCTGAGACTGTCTTTTCTTGATCTGTTTCTAAAGGGATATAACTGCTTAACCAGGCCTTTCCCAAAAGTACTGCAGCCCTCTCCAGTGGGTTACAAGTTATATTAGCAATGAATTAACTGTGTTCAGTTAGAAAACAGGAAAGAAAGAAAATGCAGCCTGTAATACTGCTGACAATCTGAAGTAATACACACATTTTCCCCAAAGAAATAAAAGTAGCTGAGTATCCATGTATTTCAAATGGAACCTCAAAGATCTAGGGGCATCCACAGTAAGGCCTTCCCACAAGTAGCAAAAATCTATCAGTCCTTCTGACAATTCCCGGAGTTAGCATTCTCCATGGACTTCAAAGTCATAAGAGAATGGGAGTCATACCTGAAGAGCGCAGTGAAGAATAAAATGTAAAAGAGTTCAAGTATTAAGATAAGGAGAAATTAAAGAAACTATCTAGAAATTCATATATATCCCAAGATGTACATAACTTGATAAAAATAGCAGTTATCAAACACCTTCACATAGACAATTCTGTATCCTCTGGGAAGAATGGCAGATAAGAGAAGCTATTTCCTGACAACACATTAGGCCACAGTTTACCACATCAAACATATGCAGATAAAGGGGTTACCTGTAAATATTGTGAACTATATGTATAGAATGGAAACTGTTCACTGCCAACCCAAGGGCCGACTCAACTCTAGACACACCAGCTGCTAAGTCGCTTCAGTCGTGTCCGACTCTGTGCGACCCCACAGACAGCAGCCCACCAGGCTTCCCTGTCCCTGGGATTCTCCAGGCAAGAACACTGGAGTGTGTTGCCATTTCTTTCTTCAATGCATGAAAGTGAAAAATGAAAGTGAAGTCGCTCAGTCGTGTCCAACTCTAGCGACCCCATGGACTGCAGCCTACCAGGCTCCTCCATCCATTGGATTTTCTAGGCAAAAGTACTGGAGTGGGGTGCCATTGCCTTCTCCAGACACACCAGCAGGGACCTCTAAGAGGGTTGGTTTGGTCTAGAACCTTCATAAAAGATTTAATTGGCTTTGAAACAGGGTATTAGAAACTCTTAGAAAAGGGAAAGGTTTCCATTTACCTCAGCCCACACCCAGGAGACATCAAAACAGTATGTTGGTCACAACAATGGGTCCTGTTTTAACCAACCATACACAGATCTGTGCAAAATGCTAGTTTTCAATCCTCAGAACTACCACCCATCTAAAAACAAAACAAACAAAAAAAAACAACCACCAGACTTTTCTTCCTCTACAATGACTCAATGAATTTCTTTGAGTGTGTATTTTATTTATGAGTTTGCTTGTTTAGGCTGTGCTAGGTGGCACATGGGATCTTCCATCTTTCTGCAGCATGCAGGATATCTAGTTGCATCATGCAAACTCTTAATGACAGCACGTAGGATCTAGTTCCCTGACCAGGGATTGAACCCAGGCGCCCTGCATTGGGAGGATGGAGTCTTAGCCACTGTACCACCAGGGAAGCCCCTCAGTGAATTTCTTTATTCTATTTCCTTGCCTGGTAAGTGAATAAACTCAGCTTTTATTTTGTTTGGTTTTGTTTTTTAGCCCCAGTGGCCTTTGCTTTATTTATTTATTTATTTTTTCTGTAAAATTCTCTGTCTTTAACCTTTGTCATTTTTTAAAAATTTTATTTTTAAACTTTACAATATTGTATTAGTTTTGCCAAATATCGAAATGAATCCACCACAGGTATACCTGTGTTCCCCATCCTGCACCCTCTTCCCTCCTCCCTCCCCATACCCTCCCTCTGGGTCGTCCCAGTGCACCAGCCCCAAGCATCCAGTATCATGCATCGAACCTGGACTGGCGACTCGTTTCATACATGATATTATACATGTTTCAATGCCATTCTCCCAAATCTCCCCACCCTCTCCCTCTCCCACAGAGTCCATAAGACTGTTCTATACATCAGTGTCTCTTTTGCTGTCTCGTACACAGGGTTATTGTTACCATCTTTCTAAATTCCATATAAATGCATTAGTATACTGTATTGGTGTTTTTCTTTCTGGCTTACTTCACTCTCTATAATAGGCTCCAGTTTCATCCACCTCATTAGAACTGATTCAAATGTATTCTTTTTAATGGCTGAGTAATACTCCATTGTGTATATGTACCACAGCTTTCTTATCCATTCATCTGCTGATGGGCATCTAGGTTGCTTCCATGTCCTGGCTATTATAAACAGTGCTGCGATGAACATTGGGGTACACGTGTCTCATTCTCTTCTGGTTTCCTCAGTGTGTATGCCCAGCAGTGGGATTGCTGGATCATAAGGCAGTTCTATTTCCAGTTTTTTAAGGAATCTCCACACTGTTCTCCATAGTGGCTGTTCCTCTAAAGTGAGGAACAAGACAAGGGTGCCCACTTTCACCATTACTATTCAACATAGTTTTGGAAGTTTTGGCCACAGCAATCAGAGCAGAAAAAGAAATAAAAGGAATCCAAATTGGAAAAGAAGAAGTAAAACTCTGACTATTTGCAGATGACATGATCCTCTACATAGAAAACCCTAAAGACTCCACCAGAAAATTACTAGAACTAATCAATGATTACAGTAAAGTTGCAGGATATAAAATCAACACACAGAAATCACTTGCATTCCTATACACTAATAATGAGAAAACAGAAAGAGAAATTAAGGAAACAATTCCATTCACCATTGCAATGGAAAGAATAAAATACTCTGGAATATATCTACCTAAAGAAAATAAGACCTATATATAGAAAACTATAAAACACTGGTGAAAGAAATCAAAGAGGACACTAATAGATGGAGAAATATACCATGTTCATGGATTGGAAGAATCAATATAGTGAAAATGAGTATACTACCCAAAGCAATTTATAGATTCAATGCAATCCCTATCAAGCTACCAATGGTATTCTTCACAGAGCTAGAACAAATAATTTCACAATTTGTATGGAAATACAAAAAACCTCGAATAGCCAAAGCTATCTTGAGAAAGAAGAATGGAACTGGAGGAATCAACCTACCTGACTTCAGGCTCTATTACAAAGCCACAGTTATCAAGACAGTATGGTACTGGCACAAAGACAGAAATATTGATCAATGGAACAAAATAGAAAGCCCAGAGATAAATCCACACACATATGGACACCTTATCTTTGACAAAGGAGGTAAGAATATACAATGGATTAAAGACAATCTCTTTAACAAGTGGTGCTGGGAAAACTGGTCAACCACTTGAAAAAGAATGAAACTAGAACACTTTCTAACACCGTACACAAAAATAAACTCAAAATGGATTAAAGATCTCAACGTAAGACCAGAAACTATAAAACTCCTAGAGGAGAACATAGGCAAAACACTCTCTGACATACACCACAGCAGGATCCTCTATGACCCACCTCCCAGAATATTGGAAATAAAAGCAAAAATAAACAAATGGGACCTAATTAAACTTAAAAGCTTCTGCACAACAAAGAAAACTATTAGCAAGGTGAAAAGGCAGCCTTCAGAATGGGAGAAAATAATAGCAAATGAAGCAACTGACAAACAACTAATCTCAAAAATATACAAGCAACTCCTACAGCTCAACTCCAGAAAAATAAATGACCCAATCAAAAAATGGGCCAAAGAACTAAATAGACATTTCTCCAAAGAAGACATACAGATGGCTAACAAACACATGAAAAGATGCTCAACATCACTCATTATCAGAGAAATGCAAATCAAAACCACTATGAGGTACCATTTCACGCCAGTCAGAATGGCTGCGATCCAAAAGTCTACAAGCAATAAATGCTGGAGAGGGTGTGGAGAAAAGGGAACCCTCTTACACTGCTTTATTTTTTGACACCCTGATTTTTCAAGGGTAGGCCTTCCCTTTCCTCCAGCAAAAGCAAATCACAACTGGCCTTGGAGTTAGTGCTGGTCAACGGCAGGGACTGCCCTAGCCATCAGAAATACAGGCTGGGAAGCTCATCAACCATCTGACTGATGGTTGCATCATGCCACTGGTGTACCTGAATTCTGCCAGTCAATTAGAATTACCACTTCAGCAACACAGTAATCCTGTGAGTACTAAGTGATAGTGCTGATAAGTAGGAGTTTAGGAGTTAGGACATAATTGATTTCTAAAGACAAATTTCCTTTATATCCTTGTTCTGTTTGTCATGTGTTGATACACAGTATGGATGTCAAAGAGATAAGAGAAAACTATTTTCTTTATAATTTTATGCATTTGGCTGTGCTGGGTCTTTGCTGCTACACAGGTTTTTCTCTAGTTACGGCAAGTGGGGGCTCCTCTCTAGTTGCAGTGCTAGAGCTTCTCACTGCAGTGGCTTCCTTGCTGTGAAGCATGGACTCTAGGGTGTGCAGCCTTCAGTATTTGCAGCTCCCAGGCTTGAGAGCAGAGGCTCAGTAATTGTGGCGCATGGGCTAAGCTGGCTAGTGGCATGTATCTTTCTGGACTAGGAATTAAATTCAAGTCTCCCACATTGGCATGCAGATTCTTTATCACTGAGTCACCAGGGATGCCCCTCAACTGTTATTAAGTAACAGTTCTTTTTCTGTCAAAGACAGGCATTCCCCCTACTATTACAAAAGGCAAATGGATAGGGGTATTGCTGGAAACCTTGGGACACCATGTTCACCAACCTAAGACTATCTACCTCCAAACACACAAAACTTCTTTGAGGGTCTTCTGTATTAGGTAATTTTAGATTGAAGGACATTTGTCAAATAAAAAAGTTTTATTTAAACAATACAAATTAAAAATATGATTTGTTTTATTAGGTCAGAATCCATTCCTCAGCACATCCCAAGCTTTCCTCTCCCCATTTACAGAGACAATTACAGAGATTCTATGGAACTCGAACAGACCAAAAACAAAGTTGGGTAGATTTTTAAATTATGGGAATAATATGATGAAAAATCATGTTTTAAGGCAACGAAGGGAAGGAGAGGATAAGTTGGGAGATTCAGAATGACATATACTTACTACTATATATAAAACAGATAATTAATAAGGACCTACTGTATAGCACAGGGAATGCTACTGAATATTCTGTAATGACCTATATGAGGAAAGAACCTAAAGAGTGGCTATATGTATATGTATTAATATAACTGATTCACTTTGCTGTATACCTGAAACTAATATAACACTGTAAATCAACTATACTCCGATCAAAGTTTTTTTAAAATGAAGATTAATAACATAGCAAAACAACCTGGGGCTGCAGTTGGGAGATAATGGGAACAAGCAGACCAACTCAACATGAGATGCTAACTGGTCCGCAAAGAATGAGACAATGGGTGATAGAATAGTAAAGAAGAACTGAACCTGATATTACCAAATAACTTCATCTTTCTATTACACATTTAGTTCATCCTGGGAATAAGGCAGATGCAAGTTATTATTTTCTTCATTTGTCTGATAGAAAAAGGGGAACTTTAAGACTTCACTTGTGAGGTCTTAAGATCTTCATTTTCCAATAAGGTCACAGAATGCCTGAAATTCAACCATTCCAATTACAACGTCCTATGGCCCTGGTATTTTCTGCCAAAATGCCCTAGATGGAATAACTTCAGAATCACTCATTTAGCCATTATTGATGGTAATTAGCTTGTTTGCCTGCTTTCTTCATAAGCACCCACCTCTATCCCCACCCCTACCTACATAAAAAGAATCAGGGCAAAAACAAGGGTCCAAGAAACTAACTTTAACTGACCTGGATGTGAGACCAAAAGACATTAAATGCTTTGCCAAAATTAGTACTGAAACCAGAATCAGAGCCAAGAATTTTAAACTTCTAGTCTCATAGCTATAAGATAACCTTCATATTTTCTCTGCCCTTGGATACAATAAAAAATTTAAAAATTTTTTTTAAACTTCCTATGCAGCCATGAAATTAAAAGACGCTTATTCCTTGGAAGGAAAGTTATGACCAACCTAGATAGCATATTAAAAAGCAGAGGCATTACTTTGCCAACAAAGGTCTGTCTAGTCAAGGCTATGGCTTTTCCAGTGGTCATGTATGGGATGTGAGAGTTGGACTGTGAAGAAGGCTGAGCAACGAAGAATTTATGCTTTTGAACTGTGGTGTTGGAGAAGACTCCTGAGAGTCCCTTGGACTGCAAGGAGATCCAACCAGTCCATTCTGAAGGAGATCAGCCCTGGGATTTCTTCGGAAGGACTGATGCTGAAGTGGAAACTACAGTACTTTGGCCACCTCATGCGAAGAGTTGCCTCATTGGAAAAGACTCTGATGCTGGGAGGGATTGGAGCAGGAGGAGAAGGGGACGACAGAGGATGAGATGGCTGGATGGCATCACTGACTCAATGGACATGAGTTTGAGTGAACTCTGGGAGTTGGTGATGGACAGGGAGGCCTGGCGTGCTGCGATTCATGGAGTCGCAATGAGTCGGACACGACTGAGCGACTGAACTGAACTGAACTGAATGTAATAACAACAGAAATAACAAACAAACAGTTTTCAAACTAGACTCCACCCTCCTTTGTTGTTGTTGTTTTAACACATTAGTGGGTAAGAGTGGTAATACACACAGCTAATAAATCAAACAAGATATTAATCTAAGCTTCCTTCAAGGACTCCTTGCCACAGTCAAGGCAAAGTTCTGATACTATTACCTAGGAAATGAGGCCCTTAATATTTGAAGCCCAACAATCTTTTTCAACCTTATCCTTTACAACACTACTTTCCACTTTCTTGTTTACCACCATACCTGATGAATGAATACAGATTCCCAGTGTTCAACTATTCTCATATCTCCATCAGTTCAGTTCAGTCGCTCAGTCATGTGACTCTTTGCGACCCCATGGATGGATTGCAGCATGTCAGGCTTCCCAGACCATCACCAACTCCCAGAGCTTGCTCAAACTCATGTCCATTGAATCGGTGATGTCATCCAACCATCTCATCCTCTGTTATCCCCTTCTCCTACCTTCAATCTTTCACACCATCAGGGTCTTTTCTAATGAGTCAGCTCTTCCCATCAGGTGGCTCAGCATCAGTCCTTCCAGTGAATATTCAGGACTGATTTCCTTTAGGATGGACTGGTTGGATCTCCTTGAAGTCCAAGGGACTCTCAAGAGTCTTCTCCAACACCACAATTCAAAAGCATCAATTCTTTGGCACTCAGCTTTCTTCATGGTCCAACTCTCACATCCATACGTGACTGCTGGGAAAACCATAGCTTTGACTAGACGGACTTTTGTCAGCCAAGTAATGTCTTTTTAATATGCTGTCTAGGGTTGCATAGCTTTTCTTCCGAGGAGCAGGTGTCTTTTAATTTCATACCCGCAATCATTATCTGCAGTGATTTTGGAGCCCAAGAAAATAAAGTCTCTCACTGTTTCCACTGTTTCCCCATCTATTCGCCATGAAGTGAGGGAACCAGATGCCATGATATTAGTTTTTTGAATGTTGAGTTTTAAGCCAGCTTTTTCACTCTGCTCTTTCACCTTCATCAAGAAGCTCTTTAGTTCCTCTTTGCTTTCTGCCATATGGGTAGTGACATCTGCATATCTGAAGTTACTGATATTTCTCCCAGCAATCTTGATTCCAGCTTGTGCTTCATCCAGCCCGGCATTTCACATGATATAAGTTAAATAGGCAGGGTGACAATACACAGCCTTGACATACTCTTTTCCCAATTTGGAACCAGCCCATTATTCCCCGTCCAGTTCTAACTGTTGCTTTCTTGACCTGCATATAGATTTCTCAGGAGGCAGGTAAGGTGATCTGGTATTCTCATCTCTTTAAAAATCTTCCAGTTTGTTGTGATCCACACAGTCAAAGGCTTTCACATAGTCAACGAAGCAGAAGTAGATGTTTTTCTGGAATTCTCTTGCTTTTTCGATAATCCAACAGATATTGGCAATTTGATCTCTGGTTCCTCTGCCTTTTCTAAATCCAGCTTCAACATCTGGAAATTCTCACTTCACGTACCATTGAAGCCTAGTTTGGAGAATTTTGAGGATTACTTTGCTAGTGTGTGAGACGGATGCAATTTTGAGGTACTGCAATCTTGCGGTAGTTTGAACATTCTTTGGCATTGCCTTTCTTTGGGATTGGAATAAAACTGACCTTTTCCAGTCCTGTGGCCACTGTTGAGTTTTCCAAATTTCCTGGCATATTGAGTGAAGCACTGTCACAGCATCATCTTTTAGGATTTGAAATAGCTCAGCTGGAATTCCATCACCTCCACTAGCTTTGTTTGTAGTGATGCTTCCTAAGGCTCTAGGTGAGTGATCACACCATCGTGGTTATCTGGGTCAGTAAGGTCTATTTTGTATAAATCTTCTGTGTCTTCTTGCCACCTCTTCTTAATATCTTCTGCTTCTGTTAGGTCCATACCATTTCTGTCCTTAATTGTGCCCATCTTTGCATGAGATGTTCCCTTGGTATCTCTAATTTTCTTGAAGAGAGCTCCAGTCTTTCCCATTCTATTGTTTTCCTCCATTTTTTTGCACTGATCACTTAGGAAGGCTTTCTTATCTCTCCTTGCTATTCTTTGGAATTCTGCATTCAGATGGACATATCTTTCCTTTTCTCCCTTGCCTTTTGCTTCTCTTTTTTTCTCAGCTATTTGTAAGGCCTCCTCAGACAACCATTTTGCCTTTTTGCATTTTTTTCCTTGGGGATGATTTTAATCACTGCCTCCTGTACAATGTTATGAACCTCTGCCCATAGTTCTTCAGGCACTCTATCAGATATAATCCTTTCAATCTATTTGTCACTTCCACTATATAATCATAAGGGATTTGATTTAGGTCATACCTGCATGGTCTAGTGGTTTTACTTACTTTCTTCAATTTAAGTCTGAATCTGACAATAAGGAATTCATGATCTGAGCCACAGTCAGCTCCCAGTCTTGTTTTTGCTGACTGTATAGAGCTTCTCCATCTTCGGCTCCAAAGAATATAATCAATCTGATTTCAGTACTGACCATCTGGTGATGTCCATGTGTAGAGTCGTCTCTTGTGTTGTTGGAAGAGGGTGTTTGCTATGACCAGTGCATTCTCTTGGCAAAACTCTGTTAGCCTTTGCCCTGCTTCGTTTTGTAGTTCATGCCTACACACCTGAGGGCATTCTATTTTTCTTCATAGAACACTTTTTCCCTGCCAGCGTGGCTATATTGAGCTCATGTTCTCTCTTAGAAATAATTTATTGACATCCCTTCTTCTGGACCCCGAAACACATTCCTCCCCTAACCCACACCAAGTCTGAATTAGGCTTGCTCCTTTATGCACATCTCTACGAAACTTCTTAAAAGGTATTTCAATTCTCAAACTAGTGAATTAGTTTAGCACATTATATTAATAGGTATTAAAATAATTATTAATTCCAAGTTTTGTGTTCTTTCTACAGAACAGGATTCAATCCACTCCATTAAGATGTACAGCTGAAGTTTTTTCCCCTTCTTGTATTTTGGTTTGTTATCTAAGAATCTTCAGTATATTTCCTATTAACTGGACAGGTTTAAACACATGTAGAATGTGGTAATTAGATTCTTAAAAGAGAATCCAACTGAAATTAAATACACATGGAAGCTTTCCCATATAAGGCTTGATGGGTCAATCTGACCAAAAACTGAACCTTTTATGAATATTCATAATTCTGCTATAAAAAGAACTTCACTAAAAATATTCTTTGTATCTATTTGGAAAATGCATTCCTACAATAGCTTCTGAATGATCAAAAAGTTGAAGTATGAAACCAGTTTGTATCATTATTTTAAATAGAGAGTGACACCCACACTGCAGTAAGAAATATCTGCCTTTGGAATAAATGTGAGTTAAAACTCGCATCATCCAATTCCATGTTTCTTTGATGCTTTCAGAAAGGATAACTGCTAAAAGATACATCAAAATCCGATAACTATGCTTTTCAGAACCCTGTTCAAAACTTTCCTACTAGGGATTCAGACTAGGGCTGCATGGCATTCCAAAGTCAACAGTGTAAAACAGAAGCTTCAAACAAAACACCATCCAAAACTACACCCAGCTATAGGCTGACACAGGTGACACACCCCAAGTCTGTTGCAACCCCGTATTCAAAATAGTTTTTATAATAATGCTAAGTGAAGGGCTTTTACCAAATCAACGGTTCTAATAAAAGCACAAAATGTGATCTAAGATAAAATACTCATTTGAGTGTCACTTTTCTTTTTAGAATGACTTTGGCCAATCTATTTAACCTATTCTGTCCGCTTGTGAGAATGCTCAGTCACAAAGTCATGTCCAACTCTTGTGAACCCATGGACTGCAGCCTGCTGGGTTCCTCTGTCCATGGGATTTTCTAGGAAAGAACATAGGAGTGGGTTGCCATTTCCTCCTCCAGGGGATCCTTCTGACTCAGGGATTGAACCTGTCTCCTGCATCTCCTGCACAGGCAGGCAGATTCTTTACCACTGAGCCACCTGGGAAGCGCATATGCTATCTACTTATTAAGGTCTAAATGTAGTCATTGTAAAATTACTATTATAAAACGTTTTCTAAGCCATTTGGTACACCTTAAGTCCATTACTCTTGTTCTAAAACAGAATTACTACTCACTGAAGGGGACATACTTAGAATTAAACATTATAAAATACAGATCAAAAATAAAAATATTAGTCAACTTGAATCAGAAGGTTAAATTCTAACAAAATGATAAAGATATGTCAGTGAACTCATTCTAATCGTAATAACATGGGATTTCCTTTATTTACCTCAGGGGGATATGGAATGTAGCAAATAAATTAGGAACTCTAAAGATCAAAGTAACTAACTAGACTTGAAATTGCATTCTGAAGGAAAAAAAAAAAAACCCAAGCTCATAAAGTATTATATTTTTGCCCTCTCCTTCACTAGTCCCTGCTGCCAGCTGCCTGTTTTAGAAGTTCTCGTGCAGAGAAAATAGCAACAATGCCATTTTCCTTCCAAATGCAATCAGGTTTTGGCAAACTTAAGTCAGTATGTCAGTTAAAAATAGAAACTCAACCCGAAATGTGTTTGGCAAATATCTACTTAAGTATTGAGTAGTTCTCCTCTCTTGAATGGTATTGAATTTTCCATTTATCATTTTTAAATAAAACTAAAAATCTGCACATGTAGCTGAAAAAGTAATAGCTTCCAAATTAATAATATATTATGCAAGACTCTTTTATAAGCATTTACTGAGAACAAAATTATGCCATTTTGGAAAGAGAATTCCTGTGAGACTGGTCCTTAGTAGGTAGATATTTCAAAACACTGCTTTTATTTCTATATAAACACTATTGTGACTCCTTTATAAGTTGGCAGCCAACTTTGCCAAAAGCTTAAACAAACTGTTTTCATCAAATAAGTGTCTTCATTGGACCCTCCACCAGATCTACTCAGAGTATTAAAACAGGACTACATAAATAAAGTTTTATTGAAAGTTATGTGTTGCCATGGCTACTTGTGATCTAGAGTTGAACAGAGACATGAATTGTGACAGAGATCATATGGCCCATAAAACCTAAAATATTTACTTTCTAGCCTTTTGCAGAAAAAAAAATTACCTCTACCAGAAACTTTTTCAAAATAAACTGAATAAAATTCTCTCACCATTATCTCTGCAATTTACTTGTCAAGGAGACGAAAGCAACACTGTACTTGTAGGATGTCTTAGATGCAACTGACTCTTTAATATTTATACTATGTGGAAACTCATTTGTATAAGATACTGTTCTGAAATACTGAACCAAAGCAGAGTTGACTCAGCAACTCAGATGAATCTAAAATCTCAGACTCAAAAGGCAAAACACAAAACGTCTACACCCAGCACCACCCTAATTACTATTACTCAGCAGTAAGTATGGTATTGTTCTAGGAAATTAATAATGACAGAAGCCAATTTGTGTGCCATTGTTTCTGTTAAAGGATTTTCAAGGGAAAAAAAAATGGCTATATGTAGTTAAAACAAACACACTTTAAAGTTTTGCAAACAGAATAATTGGTGTTAAATTTTCAATGATACTGTCTTACTGTAAAGCCATTTTTAAGTTTTCAAGTGAAAAATCCAAGAGCTAAACCCCAGATTAAAATGTCAGACACTTAGATATCCAATAAATATCTGATGAATAAAGAGAAAGTTATGTGAAGCTCAGGCTGTTGCCTTCACTGCCATTATTTTTCTATGTTTCAATTTTCACTCTCCTCAGTTAAGGATCCAGACCCAGCAAAGAAAGTGAAGTCGCTCAGTCGTGTCTGACTCTTTGAGACCCCATGGACTATAGCCTACCAGGCTCCTCCATCCATGGGATTCTCCAGGCAAGAATACTGGAGTGGGTTGCCATTCTAATCCAGCCCTGACACTTCCCAAGATCACTGTCATAGGAAGACTATCTGGTACTGGGTACTGATACTGCCTCAGTCTGCAGAGCAGATGGACCAAAAAAACCCACCAAAAAACCCAAATCACATTGTATGAAAACTATTCACAGAAAACCCTGAGGCCTAAAAAACACATCATTTTTTCCTAGTGATAAAAGAGGCATTCAGATGCTATCTGGGCCTCTGGTTTCACCAAACTGCCTTCTGAAGTCAAAGTCCAGTGAGTAATAAACGGCATCTAGAATTTTCAAAAGACTGGGTGTACTGGAGTATATATAAATAAGGAAGGAGCCTAGGTTTTGGAATGAGTCAGAAAGACCCACTAGTTTCATGACTAGCAACTATTTCCTATATGATGCAAGCTACTTAACCTCTCTGAGCCTCCATCTCTGCATGAGGATAAATATGGTGCTACTTTCATGGGATTATGATGATGATTAAAGGAGATATCATAGGAGGGCCTAACCTCTGGAATGTAACAAATAATACACAATAGCAGCTAAATATATATAGGACCATAGGTCAGGCATATATTCCTCATAAAACCCATTAGGTAGGTAACTATCATTAAACTTGCTCAAGGTCACAAAATGAGCAAGAGCCAAAGCCAGAGCCAGATGTCAGGCCAGGAAGTACTGCTCCAGCGTCCATGCTCTTAACTACCTCATTATATTGCAGTTATTATTAGAACGAGCATCCCAGATATTCTAAAGGATGGTTCTATGTAAAACAAAGTGTTTGAAGCCCTTCTATATCAACATTTGAATTATAATAGATTTTTAGTTTGGGAACAATCCTGCTCTGTTGCTAAAATGCTGTTGGTAACACAAAGCTAATACTATGGTCCACAGCTCAGTTTCAGTATCTGTGTAGGTCACGTAACTTCAGTCAGAGGGGCAATACGTTCCAAAACCCCAGAACATTTAGGCTGGCTTTGAGAGAACAGAAAAGGCAAAAATCAAACACCTCCTCTCCAAGAAATTACCTCAAAACAAGAAATTACCTCAAAAGGGATTTGAATGGCACCACAAAAATTAAAGATTCAGCACTAGAAGGGTCCTCAGTTTAATTCTTATACTACAAAGTGGAAACCAAAGCCAAGAGAGAAGCGTAGCTTTCCTCATGTCTATAGTTAGTCATTCTTCATGTCGGACCATCTGCAGGACCACTTTTCCACTATACCGCTTTGTCCAGATTCCTACTGAACTCAGTGCCTAGTTAATGCAATACCTCATGTATAGTTTGTTGCAAGATATAGATACTGGAAGTCAATGGTGAGGAAAGAGTCTTTTACCAACAATGTTTAAAGAATCCTACCTGAACAAGACATAGTCAACTTGTTGACTCTGAACAAACTGCAGACATGTTGCTGCTGCTGCTGCTTAGTTGCTTCAGTCATGTCTGACTCCGTGCGACCCCACAGACGGCAGCCCACCAGGCTCCCCCGTCCCTGGGATTCTCCAGGCAAGAACACTGGAGCGGGTTGCCATTTCCTTCTCCAATGCATGAAAGTGAAAAGTGAAGTGGCTCAGTCGTGTCTGACTCTTCGCGACCCCACGGACTGTAGCCTACGAGGCTCCTCCATCCATGGGATTTTTCAGGTAAGAGGACTGACATATAAATTAGTAAACATTCCTGCTGCTGCTGCTGCTGGTAAGTCGCTTCAGTCGTGTCCGACTCTGTGCGACCCCATAGATGGCAGCCCACCAGGCTCCCCCGTCCCTGGGATTCTCCAGGCAAGAACACTGGAGTGGGTTGCCATTTCCTTCTCCAATGCATGAAAGTGAAAAGTGAAAGTGAAGTCGCTCAGTCGTGTCTGACTCTTAGCGACCCCATGGACTGCAGCCTACCAGGCTCCTCTGCCCATGGGATTTTCCAGCCAAGAGTACTGGAGTGGGTTGCCACTGCCTTCTCCAGTAAACATTCCTAATGTACTTCTAACTTGCTGCTATGTTCTCAACATAAGCTAAGCTGCCATCAAAAATTATCTTCTTTTTAGTATTACCAACGAGAAAACTGCCATTAAGTCCTGATGATATTCCTCGTAATCTATTCTACAAAGACATTGACCCCTTAAATTAATCAGATTAGATCAGATCAGTCACTCAGTCGTGTCCGACTCTTTGCGACCCCATGAATCACAGCACGCCAGGCCTCCCTGTCCATCACCAACTCCCAGAGTTCACTCAGACTCACGTCCATCGAGTCAGTGATGCCATCCAGCCATCTCATCCTCTGTCATCCCCTTCTCCTCTTGCCCCCAGTCCCTTCCAGAATCAGAGTCTTTTCCAATGAGTCAACTCTTCGCATGAGGTGGCCAAAGTATGGAGTTTCAGTTTTAGAATCATTCCTTTCAAAGAAATCCCAGGGCTGATCTCCTTCAGAATGGACTGGTTAAGTCTTCTCCAACACCACAGTTCAAAAGCATCAATTCTTCGGCGCTCAGCCTTCTTCACAGTCCAACTCTCACATCCATACATGACCACTGGAAAAACCAAAGCCTTGACTAGACGAACCTTTGTTGGCAAAGTAATATCTCTGCTTTTGAATATGCTATCTAGGTTGGTCATAACTTTCCTTCCAAGGAGTAAGCATCTTTTAATTTCATGGCTGCAGTCACCATCTGCAGTGATTTTGGAGCCCCCAAAAATAAAGTCTGACACTGTTTCCACTGCTTCCCCATCTTTTTCCCATGAAATGATGGGATCAGATGCCATGATCTTCATTTTCTGAATGTTGAGCTTTAAGCCAACTTTTTCACTCTCCACTTTCAGTTTCATCACGAGGCTTTTTAGTTTCTCTTCACTTTCTGCCATAAGGGTGGTGTCATCTGCATATCTGAGGTTATTGATATTTCTCCCGGCAATCTTGATTCCAGCTTGTGTTTCTTCCAGTCCAGCATTTCTCATGATGTACTCTGCATATAAGTTAAATAAACAGGGTGACAATATACAGCCTTGACGTACCTTTCTTCTTGAAAACAAACACACATCAACACTTTTTTCAGTTTTTTAAATTAATTTTTATTGGAATATAGTCATTTTACAAAGTCACGTTAGTTTCTGCTATACAACAAAGTGAATTGGCCATATGTATACATATGTCCTCTTTTCCTTGGATTTCCTTCCCATTTAGGTCACCACAGAGCACTAAGTAGAGTTCCCTGTGCTCCTCAGTAGGTTCTCACTAATTATCTATTTTACACATAGTATCAATAGTGTATATATGTCAATTCCAATCTCCTAATTCATCCCACTGACCCTTCCCCCACTTGATGTCTATATGTCCGTGTCTCTATTTCTACTTTGCAAGTAATCTATGCCATTTTTCTAGATTCCATATCTATATGTGTTATTTTTTTCTCTTTCTGACTTACTTCACACTGTATGACAGTCCCTACGTACGTTAATGCTTTTAAAATAAAATGATCATATACTTTACCATCCTCTCAGATAACTGGATATTCATTGCCGAGGTGTAAATACACTTAGCTTGCTCCAAAAACAATTTTGTAAGGTAGAAACTCCCTCGTGATAAGCTACACATACTTGTCTTCAAACATATCTTACCTCTGGTTTCATGCAAAACAGATGACTTCGTTGTTCAAATTCAAAACAATAACATAAAGGAAGTGATTTTATTACTGTTAGTAGCTGAAGTTTTCAACTCCTCTTATGCCACCTCTGACTAATGTCAATGCCTGTGGTCTCCTCCTCTAACAGAACTGAAACTTACAGTTCAAATAGGAAGCTAACTCTCCAGTGACATACTCTAGCAGCAAAACTTAAGATGACACAACTAAGGCAAAAAAAGGACACTATCCAAAAAGATGTCTTTCAAAAATTACTTGAGGAGTCTTATGGGAATCCTTGAAAATCAGAAAACAATTAACTTCACTGGGAAAAAAAGGAAAAATTCAACTAGTAGTGATTAAGAGAAAGGGACAAACTACACATTCCAAAGGAACAACTATGAGACTTGAGGCAAGATTCAAAGATGAGGATTGATGAATCAAAAGTGACCTCAGTATTCTGGTGCCAGAGTGGCTATGTAGACAAGCACTTCTCTGACAAACCCAGAAGCCAGAAAATAGCTTGTTGATGGGAAAGGGGGAGATAAGGTCAGTTTATCCCCTGGAAGTGAATGTTAGCAAGTGGGTATATTTCCTACATCTTAAGTATATGCAGCTGGAGAGAAGTAAATTGAAGTTGCACAATTTGAGCCTCTTGCTGGGGTTTAAACGCACGAAAATGTTAAATGAGGAAGGTGGGCCTTCTGAGTAAAAGCTAAAGCCTCAGAGTGACAGATATGACATACTAACATACAGCTAATGAAATTCACTTCTGAACCCTTAAGTGTATTACAAATACCTCTTCATATAGTTGCAGTAATCAGTGCTTACCTCCTTGCCCCCTATTTAAAACAAATTCCAAATAAAAGACAGAAACTTCACATTGGGATCTCATTTCTAGAAAGATATAATTTAGTACTATGGCAACAAACTCCAGAATGTTTATCTGAAATCTTCTCTCCCTGAATCAAAGAATGTTTGCAATTTGCCTTCTCTGAACCATATCTACATTAAACCCCCACTTAGCTCATATATCTTTATCTCGACACATCTTATATTGATCACTTTTCTCTTTTAAAAAAGATTTATTTTATATATTATTTACTGATTTTTAGCTGCACTGGGTCTTTGTTGCTGCATGCGGGCTTTCTCTAGTTGTGGCAAACGGGGGCTACTCTCTAGCTGCGGAATGTGGGCGTCTCTTGTCGTGGAGCACAGACTCTAGGCACACAGGCTCAGCAGTTGCAGCTCACAGGCTCTACAGTGCTGGCTCAGTAATTGCGCTGCACTGGCTTAGTTGCTCCAGGGCATGTGGGATCTTCCTGGACCAGGGATCAAACGCAAGTCCCCTGCATTGGCAGGTAGATTCTTAACCACCAGACCACTAGGCAAGCCCTCAATTTTCTGTTAAATACACATAATATATCTAGTTCCACATTCTCCTTTCCACTGATATTATTTTCACCCTCTGTTCTAGATCTGTTTTGAAGTTTTAATTCTGAATCTCCAAGTTAAAAATGTGACACTATCAAAATAAAAAAATTCTCCATCAGACAAGATAACTGCCTTCTAAGTATTTCAATACGAAAAGTGCTTTAGTGATGCTTTCTGCTTCTTATCTTTGATAATTGATCCACAATATCAACTTAATATCAACACAATATCAACCTTCTTCACACCTTCTTTCTACCCATTTACTTTCTTTTACCTACTATTTTTATTTAGCCATACCATTTATAAGCTTCTATAGGAGAAATTTTGACCCTCATTTTTAAGATTCAAATTTCTACCTCTGGAGGAAAAAAAATAATTTGTGGACTGAATCAACTCTGCCTCACTGAATAGCTGTGCAATCTTAAGACAAACTGTTTAACCTTTTTGAGACACCATTTTCTTATTTGTAAATGGGAGATAATATCACTCATCACACAGGGATGTTTTTCAAATTAAAGAAAAAGAAATGTAGCAAATCTAGGATGATAAGTGGTAAACAACATTTAATAAACTGGTGCTTATACATAAAAAATGTGTTATTATCAAAGTAATTATCTTATAGGCCATTACAGAAATTTGCTACCAAAAGCACTGGATGTACTTCCTAATTCTGGCCTCAATTCAGGGACAAAATACAAATCACATTACTGCAATTTTAATGGAGAAGCCATCAAGTGGAGTGTGTAATGGAAATATGGGCTATGATATTTGGGCAGAAAGGAGCTGGAACATAGGACCAGGAAAGCCAACTCTCAGGGTTTACCGTGTTCTAGAATCCCTGTATGTATCGATACACCCTTGAGGGCAGTACAATCTTGACTGTAAAAGCAAGGTTACAGTATATGTCAACCAGAGAGCTGCTACATTTCATTTAGTCTCTCAATTTCAAGCAGAAATGATTGGTGCGAGTGTGCATTTCACTGCTGATTTGAAACATGGAACAAAAACCACAGTGATTATGTTGACAGATATTAATTTTGAAATTAATATTTGAGACTTACTCCATACCAGTATGCACACTATGCTAAGTGTTTTTTATTCATCATTAACTCTCACAACAATCCTATGAGGTTGGATACTTTTATCCTATTTCACAAACAAAACTAACGAAAAAACCCTGAAGCCTAGCAGAGCTGAAATTCAGATCCAGGTTAACAGTGGAAAAACATCCAGTAATATAAGTTATGTGCTGACAGTAAGATACCCAATATTTCAGCAGTCTGAGCTATTTGGGTATCTGTGTGGGAAGCAGAGCATCATATTCACTCAACTGTATAAGCAAAAGCACGAGGGAGGTAGAAAAAGGGCTACATCCCAGAGTAGCAATTCTGGAACTTTCAAATATTAAAAATCATGACACTGTCAAATTGAGCATGGCCTACCATGGGGATAATTAGAGCTCTCTAGATCAAAGGTTCTGTTTTCCACCTTACACATGCTGATGAACGAGGGCATCAGAAGCTGATGCTATTTGCTCAAGACACCACCCCCACACACCTCCACACACCTCCTGAATGAGATTCTCAGAACATCAGCTGCACTTCTGTGCCTTCTCACCCTTTTCAGGAAAGCACATTAGAATGAAAATTAGTAAAATAGGTATGAATTTTTCTCGGCATCAGATAAGTAAATATTAAAGTTTATTGAACAGTGGTGCTATATACCAGGCTAAGTTCTAAGCCCTTTGCCTATATTAATCCTCAAATGACATTATGAATTAGGTACTATTTTATTCCCATTTTACAGATAAGGTAACTGAGACACAAAATAAGTAATTTTCTAAAGATTACACATAAGAGAAGGCAATGGCACCCCACTCCAGTACTCTTGCCTGGAACATCCCATGGGCAGAGGAGCCTGGTGGGCTGCATTCCATGGGGTCGCGAAGAGTCGGACACGACTGAGCAACTTCACTTTCACCTTTCACTTTCATGCATTGGAGAAGGAAATGGCAACCCACTCCAGTGTTCTTGCCTGGAGAATCCCAGGTGGGCTGAGGAGGAGCCTGGTGGGCTGCTGTCTATGGGGTCGCACAGAGTCGGACACGACTGAAGCCACTTAGCAGTAGCAGCAGCAGCACACAAGAGAAATGACAGTGCAAGATTCCAATAAGGAGGTCTGGTTCCAGATCCTTAGTTCTTAAACACAAAAATAAACTGCTTCTCAGTTTTGCTAGGACATGACCAAGTAGACAGGTACGCTGGGTAATTCCAGAAACACTGCACAACCAAGTTGATGGTGCAATCGAAAAAATAACTTCTGCTTCTGTGGATACATCCAAAAAGCTGGCTCCCTAAAGTCTTCCACCAGGAATTTAGTTTAATGTCACAGGGACCTTGGATTCCAAGCCCAAGGGCCCAGAAGAAAACTTCATTTAGAACCTCTCCCCTTATCCTTGGATAAGCTGAGCGATAGCAATTTTCTTAGTAGTCCAGCAAATGGCATTGGTTATGAGGCAGCCCAGCCCTATTATGCTATTGCTGGACCATAAGGAATGAACAAAGCTTCACAAAAAGAACAGGAACACAATCCCTTGCTCTGAAAAGCTCTACGCATTAAAGAGTCACTCAGTCTTCTGGGTAGGGTTGTTCACATACTATCCAGGCAGTATTCTAAGTGCTGGAATACACCTGTGAACAAGAGGTCTCACAATCATCGAGCTCATTTCCTAGTGTCACAGAAATATGGGTCTATATGGACCTATAAAGGTCAACTCCAAATACAAGAGGAAAAGGTGCTGGCACCATCCTAAATTCTCAGTGGAAAAAAAAGATGTGAGGAAAAGATGTAAGGGGGTACTATTTACTCTGAATTGCAGGAATGCTGGAATCTTTTCAACTACAACTTAAGAATACCAGGCCAAACTACTGCACTACTGCCAAAGATGATGCCAACTTGAAATGAAAGCAATGTAGTTGGATGGCACTGTTTCTGCCTCAGGCTAGGAAAACAGTGCCCACCTACAAGTTCCTGAAGAGAGAAAAGGAAAGGACAAAGGCACAGAAGCTTGGGTTGTTTATCTCTTTTTAGAACCTATTCCCAAAATAGAAAAAGGAAATCACTAGCAAAGAATCCTAAGTTCTGCCATATCTTGACAATGTTAGTAACTGTTCAAACTAATACAAGGAAAATTAAAATAGGAACTACTGGTGGGAGACACACCAAAAACTACTCATCATGACTGCTCATTTTGAATGGTTTGGCCAAAGTTTACCTAAGTAAAACTAACTTAGGTAATAAGTTAGATAATGCTAATCCACATGAAAAAACAGAAGCAATACTTATAAAAGAAAGTTAAGCATAGTAGGAGAGCAAAAATAACTCAAATTTCTGATAATTTACTAAAAAGCTTAAGTGCTCAGCATGATAGATGTGTTAATACCAATTCAATTCAAGGCCAATCTCTAAAGCCCTAACTGCCCGGTTATTTTCAACTCATGGCTCAAAGACTAACATGCTTCATATATGTGGCATTTATGCACTCATTCACTCATTCATACATCTTCGTGTTTTATCATGCTATGGAGGTGCCGGGGATCTAACACTAAACAGGAAAATCCAGGGCTCCTACCTTCATGGATGGGCTTTCTAGTCACATTCATCAATGAAGATGTGTATAGCTTAGATATAAGCTGCTTTTATCCATCCTGTCTCACTGCAGAAAAACTGTAATCTTTTTTGTTCTTCTCAACCCCATGTGGGAACTCAGTGACGTAAGTGCAACTCAGTTTCAATGACATTAAATCATGTACCTAAAACAGTATGACACAATCCAGGCATTTTTAAAAAGAAGTTGAAATAATCCATCTATGGATTAATCAATTTTTGCTTCCTCTCACAATTCTGATTAAAAAAAAAAACTTAATGTGTTCTGCATACCTAGAAAACAAAAATAGAGAAATATAATGGTTTTCACCATTTGCAGATTAAAAGCTCTAAGCTTGTGCATAATGGGTCTATTCCAAGAGCACTATTTTTAATTTTTTAAAAATGTAATAAACTTAAACTACTACTCAGTGTTAAGGAATACTGTGTAGCAGTTAAAGAATAACTCAAAACTATATGTACTGACATGAAAAAGATATTCCTTATTGACCTAGAGGACAGAACACAGAACAGTGTATGAGATATGTTAAAAATAGAGAGACAAAATAAGACTGCACACACACACACAGAAGATCTGGATATCAAACACTGCAGTGGTTACCCTAGGTGGCAAATAAAGAAAGGAAGAGACATGCAGGAGGAATTTGGCTCATTTTTCTCTATATATATATATATATTGCTGCATCACTTAATTTCTTCTGAGATATTAATCTATTGTTTAATTTTTAAAAATTTCTAAACTGTCTCTGCTGCTGCTGCTGCTGCTGCTGCTAAGTCGCTTCAGTCGTGTCCGACTCTGCGACCCCATGGACTGCAGCCTACCAGGCTTCTCCGTCCATGGGATTCTCCAGGCAAGAACACTGGAGTGGGTTGCCATTTCCTTCTCCATTGCATGAAAGTGGAAAGTGAAAGTGAAGTAGCTCAGTCGTGTCTGACTCTTAGCGACCCCATGGACTGCAGCCTACCAGGCTCCTCCATCCATGGGATTTTCCAGGCAACAGTACTGGAGTGGGGTGCCATTGCCTTCTTCCAAACTGTCTCTAAAACCAGATAAACATCCAATACTAGGTATTTTGTCCTTAACATTCCTACAGAAAGAAGCAATCTTGTTTGAATAGTCAGGATAAATAACATAGCATTTTTAATATAATTTTTGTTTTATGTTGGAATATAGTTGATTTTACAATGTTGTATTAGTTTCAGGTGTTCAGTAAAGCAATTTAGTTGTACATATACATATGTTTTATTCTTTTCCCTTATAGGTTGTTGCAGAATATTGAGTGGAGTTCCCTGTGCTATATAGTAGGTTCCTGTTGATTATTTTATACTCAGTAGTATGTATGTTAATCCTACCCTCCTAATTTATCCCTCCCCTCACTTTCCCTCTTTGGCAGCCATAAGGTTGTTCTCTTTGTCTGTGCATTTGTTTCTGTTTTGTAAATAAGTTCACTTGTATCGCCTTTAGATTTCACATGTAAGTGATGATAATCTCTAGGTCTATTCATGTTGCTGCAAATGGCATTATTTCATTCTTCTTTATGACTGAGTAATATTCCATTGTATATATGTACTGCATCTTTATCTATTCATCTGTTGATAGACATTTAGGTTGCTTCCATGTCTTGGCTATTGTAAAGAGCATTACAATGAACACTGGGGTGCATGTATCTTTTCAAAGTATGGTTTTCTACAGATATATACCCAGGAGTGGGATTGCAGGATCATATGGTAGCTCTGTTTTTAGTTTTTTAAGGAACCTCCATACTGTTCTCTGTAGTGGCTGTACCAATTTACATTGCCACCAATAGTATAGGAAGATTCCCTTTTCTACACACACTGTCTCCAGCATTTATTGTTTGCAGACTTTTTAAAGATGACCATTCTGACTGGTGTGAAGTGATGCTTTATTGTAGGTTTGATTTGTATTTCTTTACAAATTAGCAATCTTGAACATCTTTTCATGTACTTTTTGGTCATCTGCATGTCTTCTTAAGGAGAAATGTGAAATAACATTTAGACCCAACAAAATACTTACATTATATAATAAGTGGCAAGAACTTGGAAAAATTAAACTCTAAAAGGAGTAGATCAGAGAAAGAAATCCTATACTATTTTCAAAATATTTGACGTATTTAAAAATATTCTAAGGTACTGCAACTAGGTTGTGCTTGGTCACTCAGTCTCATGTCCGACTCTTTGCGCCCCAATGGACTGTAGCCTGCCAGGCTCTTTTGTCCATGGAGATTCTCCAGGCAAGAATACTGGAGTGGGTTGCCATGCCCTCCTCCAGGGGATCTTCCCAACCCAGGGACTGAACACAAGTCTCCTCGCATTGCAGGCATATTCTTTACCATCAGAGCCACCAGGGAAGTCCATGAATACTGGAGTGAGTAGCCTATCCCTTCTCCAGGGGATCTTCCCGACCCAGGAATTGAACCGGGGTCTCATGCATTGCAGGTGGATTTTTCACCAGCTGAGGTACCAGGGAAGCCCAGAACTAGGTTAGACACTATAAAAACCGCTTTCATATATAACCTGTAATTCATTTATTATAAATGTGCTTTACAGATACCCTCAAACTGCAAACTACTGTCTCCAAAATAATCACCTTATAAAAATGAGCATCTCTTTTTTCTTCCCTAGAGAAAAGTCTTGCTATATATACATACCATTTCTTTTCCTCTGAACAGTTCAATCTGCTGTCAATTCAAGCAGGGGTTCAACTGTAGCACTAAACCCTAAGAATATATTGTCTTCTTACTCTTTCAATATCTTCTCAGAAATGATATCTAAGGACCAGAAATGGAAGTATCACCATGAGAGTCAATCTGCTCTAGTCATAAAATAACTGCTAAGGGTTTGAAAAGAACTAGTTCATGAAACTAAAATCATTTTCCTTTTCTGCTTCTTTAAAAACTCAATGCAAAAGTTGTAGCTAACGGCTCAACTACATTCCCAAATCAGCAAGGAACATATTTTTTTCATTTTTCACAGATTATTATTCATTTGAATTTCCATCAGTCAGACACTAGCATCAAAGAACCAAAACTTAATGCAGAGCATATTGTCAAATGCATGAGCTACAATTTGGTATATATTAAATATGCCAGTTTACTGTTATTGGGAAATTTTGCTGATCTAGATTGGAATTTTTAAGGGCCTAATTAAAAAGAAAAAAACTATTCAGGACTAGATTACAACAAGCAGTCATGAAATGAACTTCTTATTTTAACCAATTATCACTAGTATTTTCTAAGCTAAGAATGAGCAGATGCAAGATACATAAGAAATGAAATTAAAGAAAAAGGACAAGATTTCAACTCTCTTTCCCATGTGCCAGAGCATGGTACCAAAGAGTAAAATTTAGAATGGAATAGAAATAAGCAGAGAATTTTGCATATCAGAATTGCTTTAAAAATGCACTTCTAGCCATTAGGGGGAAAAGATCAACAAGGGAAGAGAAGGAGCAAGTATCTCTTCCCTGCCTTGTACTGAGGCAAATCATTTCATTTAACCAACAGATCACTCATTTTTCATTTGGCCAAGTGGTCTACACTATCACTGCATATACCTCTTAATAACACCTACTATATTTCTTCTCACTAAAACTTTATTTACCATCATGTGAAGAAAAAGGGGGGGGGGAATCAAGTATGATTGGGTTATCTTTCTGTTCCGAATATCCAAAGATACTCAAAGGTTTGAGGTGAAGGTAGAAGTGGAGGAGTATAATAAAAACAGAAAAGCGTGCCAACTACTTTCAGACAGTATCGTTTAGTTCACAGTGTCCTCGTACACTGCCAACATTCAATTTCTCCCTAAAGTTCCTCACTCACACCCAGGAAACAACAAGGCATATGTCACCCTACACATGCTATCTCACATGCGGCTCGCTTACTTCATTCCTAACAGGAAAAAATGAATACACCCTAAAAATGAGAAATATCTCTAAAAACGGGGAAACGTACCCTATAAATGGGAAATAGCCAAATTTTCAGTTGCTACAGATGACTGAGTAAGTGTGCAGTTACAGAAAGTTTATATATTGCTACTTTGCTTCCAAAACAATTTTGGCATCCAATGAGCTTGCATTTGTCTTGATCAGGATGAGCTTTAAGACTGGGTACAATAAAAAGTCATGTCCATCTCACAATAACAACAAAAATTCTAACTGCACATATACTATTAACAGATGTAAAGATGCTTAAGTGCTAGACCTTTTCTGGTGGGGGGATGTGCTGGGTCTTCAGTGCTGTGCAGGCTTTTTGCTAGCTGTGGCAAGAGGGAGCTACTCTCTGGGTGCAGTGTGTGGGCTTCTCACGGCAGTGGATTCTCTTGTTGCAGAGCATGGGCTCAAGGTGTGTGGACTTCAGTAGTTGCAGATCCCAGGCTCTAGACAACAGACTCAGTAGCTGTGGCGCCTGGGCCTAGTTGCTTCATAGCATGTGCGATCTTTGCAGACAGGGATCAGACCTGTGTCTCCCGCACTGGCAAGCGGATTCTTTACCCCTGAGCCACCAGGGAATCCCTAGATTTTAGACATATATATAATGTTTAAGATAAAATCTGATAAAATATTAATGGTAAGGAAAAATACAACCACAACAGGGAGTCCTATCTATGGTTTGTACAAGGCAAATATTATTATACTTCTCACATTCCAGTAAATACCTTAAATAAGAAGAAATAATACAAACCAAGTTCAGTAGCTTCCATTTGTAGGACTCTCAATTTAGAAAGTTCTTGTACATATATTCACTTTTGAATTCAATATTTAGTGTATTTATTCAATATTCATTTGTAAATGCATAAGGTATATCCCTCTAGGTTTCCTTCATCCAACTTATTAATAAAAATCAGATTGAGAAAAAAAAGCAGCCTCCACATTAAAATCTTATCTCCATTTTACAGAACAAAATAAAAGCTTATAGATGTTAAGGAATTTTTTTCCCATGATCACAAATTAAAAGCAAAGCATTTTTAATATTCTACTTTATACATTCAATTTATACCACTAACCTCTAATCATGCCACATCTTTCTTATCATGTCACAAATTCACTTTAGAAAGAAAAGAATGATTTTAATTGCTACTGTTCCTTAAAAGTAATGATAAGGATTATGATAAATATATATATGTGTGTGTACACAGATATATAAGTTACATGTGCATATGTAATACATAAATGTTTATATGTCTTTGTTCCTGACTTCATAAAGGTTTTCTGTACATGATTAATAAAAATTTATTTCTCTCCAGGTCTTAAACTCTGGCAAACTCTTTGTTATCCAAAATCCTTAGTAGGAATTGATTTCATTGACTATCTGAGAATTAACTTCAAGTATTATACCTAGCAAACCTTTGGACGACTACAAATTTAGCATTATTGTGTAACACGAGGGCTTCCTAGGTGGCACTAGTGGTAAACAACCAGCCTACCAATGCAGGAGACTTAAGAGACACAGGTTTGATCCCTGGGTTGAGAAGATCCCCTGGAAATGGGCACAGCAACTCATTCCAGTATTCTTGCCAGGAGAATCTCACGGAAAGAAGAGCCTGGTGGGCTAGTAAACAAGGTCACAAAGAGTCAGACACAACTGAAGCAACTTAGCATGTGTAACATGAAGATCCATAAATAAAAGAATGCGTAATTTTATTGAGGCAAGTTTTAAAATCTCACGAGACACCAAAATGAGAGCTCAACATCCATAGTGCAACCTTGCTTTGCTGCTTTCTTCTCTTGTAGAGTACCTGCAAAGTGCTATTTTATCACATCTTATGGAGAAAATTATATGCTCTAGGACTGTGCTAAAACTAGCCACATGTGGCTACAGAGCACTTGAAACATGGCTAGTCTGAATTGATGTGCCGTAAGTGGAAAATATAAACTGGAATTTGAAGACTTAGTAAGAAAAACAACACTAAAACAGCTCAAAATTTTTTTATATTGAAGACTTATGGACATGGGGAGACGGGAGGAGAGGGTGAGATGTATGGAGAGAGTAACATGGAAACTTACATTACCGTATATAAAATAGATAGCCAATGGGAATTTGCTGTATGACTTGGGAAACTCAAACAGGGGCTCTGTATCAACCTAGAGAGGTGGGATAGGAAGGGAGATGGGAGGGAGGTTCAAAAGGGAGGGGATATAGATATAGGATTTTCTGATATGGGAAAATGTTATCAGAAAAAAAAGGATATAAAATTATAAAAGGTAGAAATGCTTCAAACATGCTTGTAAAGTTATTCAAATTTAGTTTAGCAATATGAAAAAGAGAAATACACCAATTCCTCTAAATGAAAAGAACCTCCTATAGAGCATGAATGTACTGTCTCCTCAGCCAGTCTTAGCCCTGCGTGCTTCGCACAGCACGACCAGCTTACTGCACTGACTAATCTGATACATTAATGATATCTCTACAATAAAAAGTCTGATGTCAATTAGGTATGTTGAAAAGTAATACATGCACAACAAAGGAGGTGGGGTGAGGCAACAAATTATTAGTACCAGTTGTCCCTGGATGGTAGAGTAACAGATTTCCTCTTTTTCACTTATTCTATACTTTCCCAATTTTTTTCTACATTGACAGGGTTGAAGGTGGAGATGTAGGAAGATCCTAAACTCCCCTCCTCTGATGACCACAACAAATCTACAGCTACATATGGAATAATTCCAACAGAAAGGAACCTAAAAACTGGATAAACAGAACCTCCTCATCAAAGGATAAAAGAACAGCAAGAGATTGTGAAGATAGATAGAGACACAGTCTTACCAAAGAAAAAACCCACACCCCACACTCAGTGATTCACAATTGGGAGGGATCATCAAGGAACAAATCATTTCCCTCAGGAGCAAGAGATTCAAGCTCCATATCAAGCAAACCAACTCCTAGTTCCTGCAAAGACCTGGCTTTGAAAATTAACAGAGAATATGCCCAGGAAAACTACAGAACAGAAAACATAGTCTTAAATGGCTCATCCATAAATTGACTAGACATGAAAACCCATGCAAAAACAATAAAGTCCATTGCCCATAGGTGAGGGAGATACATTTGTTAATCTTGAACTCCTAGAAGAAGAGACAAAGAAAAGGCCCAAAAAATTATTTGAAGAAAGAGTGACTGAAAATATCCCTAATCTGAAGAAAGAAATAGACATTCAGGTTCAGCAAGGCCAGAGAGTTCCAAATAAGCTCAAGCCAAAGAGACACACACAAAGATACATTACAATTAAAATGGCAAAAGTTAAGGATAGAGAGAGAATCCTACAAGCAGCAAGAGAAAAACAACTTGCTATATATGAGGGAAATGCCATAAGATTTTTAGCAGATTTTTCAGTAAAAACTTCCTTCAACCAGAAGGAAGTAGCATGACATATTCAAAGTGCTGAAAAGGAAAAATTTCCAACCAAAATTGTCTACCCAATAAGGTTATTATTCAGAATTGAAGGAGAGATCAAGGGTTTCCTAGATAAGCAAACGCTAAAGGAATCATCATCACTAAACCAGCCCTAAAAGAAATATTTAAAAGACTTCTTTAAGCTGAAAAGAATTGGAAATAATCAATAATGAGAAAACACATGAAAGTAAAAATCTCACTGGAAAAGGCAAATATATAATAAAAATGGTGAATCAATCACTTATAAAGCAAGCATGAAAGTTAAAAGACAAGTAGCAGGAGTAAAACTTTTAATCTTAAGGGATGTATAAAATAAGATATAAAATGTATCATCAAAAGTATAAAACATCAGAGGGAAGGGGTAAAAAGATAAACTGGAACAAATTCCAAAGCCTTGCTAAAACTGGATGCTACTTACATAGGATGTCATATGTGAAATTTACAGCAACCACACACACAAAAAAAAACATATAGTACACACACAAAAGAACATGAAAAAAGAATAATAAAATACTAAAGAAAACCACCAAAACACAAAAGAAGACAGAAGAGAAGAAAGGAGCTAAGAAGAACTACAAAAACAACTACAGAACATTTAACAAAATGGCAATAAGTACATATCCATCAATAATTACTTTCAAAGTAAATGGACTAAATTTGTCAATCAAAAGACAAAGAGTGGCTGAATGGATGAAAAAACAAGACCCATCTATATGTAGCCTACCAGAGTCACTTCAGAAGAAAAGACACATAGAGACTGAAAGTGAAGGGTTGAAAAAGATATTCCTTGGCTAATAGGAGTGAAAAGAAAGCTGGAGTAGCTATACTTTCTGACAAAATAGATTTTAAAACTAAGATTTCAATAAAAGACAAAGAAGAGCATTACATAATAATGATGGGGGTTAATTTAGCAAGAAGATACATTTATAAATGTATATGCACATAACACAGAAGCACCATGATATATATAAAGCAAATATTAATGAACTTAGAGAGAAACTGAAGGCAATATAATTATACTAGAGAAATTAGCACTCTACTTACATCACTGCATAGACCATCCAGAAAGCAAATCAGTAAGAAAACAATGAAACTAAATGATATATTAAACAAGATTTGCTTAATGGACATAGAACACTGCATCCAAAAGCAGAATACAAATTCTCAAAAGCACATGGGAACACTCTCCAGGACAGATGACATATCAGGTCACAAACCAAATCTCACTAAATTCAAGAAGACTGAAATCATGTCAAGCACCTTCTCTGATTATAGTGCTATGAAACTAGAACACAATCACAAGAAAAAAAAAAT
The DNA here is from genome assembly GCF_029407905.1 of Bubalus kerabau. Classification (NCBI taxonomy): domain Eukaryota; kingdom Metazoa; phylum Chordata; class Mammalia; order Artiodactyla; family Bovidae; genus Bubalus; species Bubalus kerabau. The sequence goes on from NC_073642.1 coordinate 33,131,159, forward strand.
AGGGAAAAAAACACAAAAACATGGAGATTAAAGAACTCACAACTGAACAACCAATGGGTCACAAAGGAATCAAAGAAGAAATAAAAAAAATACCTAGAGATAAATGAAAACAGAAACCTGACATATCAAAATCTATGGGATGCAGCAAAATCAGTTCTAAGAGAAAAGTTTATAGCAATACAGATCTACCTCAAGAAACAAATCAACAACAAAATAAATCAACAATCTAACTTCACACCTAAAGGAACTAGAAAAAGAACAAATGCAGCTCAAAATCAGTGGAAGGAATGAAATAATAAAGATCAGTTTAGAAATAAATGAAATAATGAATTTAATGATTTTGTGTTCTCTGCCAATTTTTGTTGGTTGTTTTATGTACAAATGCTATAAAGATTTACTGTACTGTTAATTGAAAATTTTCTTGAACAAAAAGCATGCTTACCAAATGTTCAATAATCTAAGACAGAAAAAAATGGCTGTGTAGTTTACATAATTTATCAATATGACACTGCATTTGAAGAAGTGGAATTTGTAGCACCAAAGAAAGGAAAAGCTTATTTGTGATCTAGCAAGACATGTACAAGAATTTATGTTCAAGTGGAAACTCTTCATAATACAAATAGCTACACATTTTCCAAATGAATCAATATGCAGAATTTAACTGTTATTGACAGGATTATGTAAATCATCCTCTAAATGTAAAAGAAAAGTTTGAAGAACACTAGTACTGAGTTGCCACAATCATGTACTTAATTGGACAGACAAGTTTTGAAACCAAAATGCTTTTGTTACAAAATGAAAAAAAAGTATTCTTTTTTTTTTTATTTCTTACTTTGAATACAAATATTAAATAAAAATTATTTTGGTAATGGAAAAAAAAGAAATAAATGAAATAGAATAAAAAAATTTTTAATATCAATGAAACTAAAAAGTGGTTCTTAGAAAAGATAAGCAATATCAACAAACCTTTTGCAAGACTAACCAAGAACTCAAGACAGAATTCAAATTAAATCAGAGATAAAAGAGAAGTTATAGCTGATACCACAAAATACAAAGGATCATAGGAGATTACTATGAACAATGTCCACAAATGGGACAACTAGAAGACATGATAAATTCCTAGAAACATAATCTTCCAAGCATGAATCATAAAGAATTATAATATCTGAATGGATCAGTTACAAGAAGATTGTAACAGTAATCAAAAATCTCCCAACAAACAAAAGTCCAAGACCAGGCAGCTTCACTGGTGAACTCTATAAAATATTCAAAGAAGACTACCCTTCCCAACTACCCAAACAAAACTGAAAAGGAGGAAAACCTTCCAAACTCATTTTACAAAGCCAGCATTACTATGATACCAAAACCAAAGACAACAACATAAAAAAAGAAAGAAAAAAAAAAAGAAAATTAAAGGCCAGTATCCTTGATGAACATAGATGCAAAAATATGCTACAAAATACTAGCAAACTGAATCCAACAATACATTAAAAGGATCCTATACCATGGTTAAGTGGGATTTAGTCTAGGGATGCGAAGATGCTTGGACATATACAAAATCAATCAACATGATACATTAACAAAATGAAGGATAAAGATCATATGATCATCTCAATAGATCTATTCATGATAAAAAAAAAAACTCTCAACATAGAGGGAATCTACTTCCACACAACAAAGGCCATATATGACAAAGCCACGCTAACATCCTACTCAATGGTGAAAAGATGAAGGCTTCTCCTCTAAGGCCAGGAACAAGACAAGGATGCCTACTCTTGCCACTTTTATTCAACCCTATCAGAAGTTTTTGTTATTCAGTCACTCAACTGTGTCTGACTCTTTGCAACCCCGTGGACTGCAGCATGCCAGGCTTCCCTGTCCTTCACCATCTTCCGGAGTTTGCTTAAACTCATGTTCATTGAGTCAGTGATGCCATCCAATCATCTCATTCTCTGTCATCCCCATCTCCTCCTGCCTTCAACCTTCCCCAGCATCAGAGTCTTTTCCAAGGAGTCAGCTCTTTGCATCAGGTGGCCAAAGTCCTAGCTATAGCAATTAGGCAAGAAAAATAAATTAAAAGTGGAAGTTCTAGCCATAGCAATTAGGCAAGAAAAAGAAATAAAAGTCATCCAAAGTAGAAAGGAAGAAGTAAAACCATCACTATTTGGTAGATGACACAATACTATATACAAAAAACCCTAAGACTCCACTTAAAAACATGTAGAACTAATAAATAAGTTCTGTAAAGTCAAAGGATACAAGATCAATATACAGAAATCTGGGACATTTCTATACACTAATAACAAATCATAAGAAAGAGAAATGAAGGAAACGATCTCATTTACAACAGAATCAAAAAGAATAAAATACCCAGAAATAAATTTAACCAAGGAGGTGAAACACCTGTACAATGAAAAATATAAGACATAGAGAAAAAAACTGAAGAAGACATACACACACACACAGAGGAAAGATATTCTGTATTCATAGATTTAAAGAACAGATATTGTTAGAATGTTCTTTTTAATCCTCCAAAGCAATCTACAAATTCAATACAATCCCTATCAAAATTTCAACAGCACATTTCAGTGAACTAAAGCAAATAATTCTAAAATTTGTATGGAAACACAAAAAAAATCACAAATAGTCAAACAACACTGAGAAAAAACTAAGCTGGAAATCTCATGCTCCTTAATTTCAAACTATGTTACAAGGCTTTAGTAATCAAAACGGTATGGTACTGGCACAAAAACGGACACACAGATCAACAGAACAGAATTAAGAAACCAGAGAAAAACTCACACATAGGGAAATTAATTTATGGTAAGGGAGTAAAGAACATACAGTGGAGAAAGGACAGTCTCTTCAATAAACAGTACTGGGAAAACTGAACAGTCACATGCAAAAGAATGAAACAAGACCACTATCCTATACCAGACACAAAAATTAACTCAAAATAGGATTAAAGGCTTGAATGTAAGACCTGAAACCATAAAATTCCTAGAAGAAAACAAAAACAGCAACTTCACTGATACCAGTCTTAGCAATATTTTACGTGTTCTGACTCCAAAGGCAAAGGAAGCAAAAAATAAACAAATGGGAATTCAATCTAAAAAAGCTTCTGCTTTTAGGAAACCATCATCAAAACAAAAAGGAAATTTACTGAATGGGGAAAGATATTTGCAAATCACATATCCAAAAAGAGGTTAATATCCAAAATATATATAAAGAACTCACACAAGAACAACAACAGCAAACCAATAAAAAGCCTGATTTAAAAATGGGAGGAGGATCTAAATACATTTTTCCAAAGAAGACATACAGATGGCCAATAGGCAAACAAAAAGATGTTCAACATCACTAACTGTGAGGAAAATGCAAATCAAAAACCACAATGAGATATTATTTCACATCTGTTAAAATGGCTATCATTGAAAAGACAAGAAACAACAAATGTTGGACAGGATGTGGAGAAAAGGGAATCCTTGTACTATGCTAATGGGACTGTAAATTGATGGACCCACTGTGGAGAACATTATGGAGATTTCTGAAAACAAAAGCAACTTAATAATACTACTGTATGACTCAGCTATTCCCCACTGACAGACATAAAAACACCAATTGAAAAGATATATATATATATATACACACACACACACACAGCCAGGTACTTCTGTACTACTGTATACACTTCACTGCTGTACTATTCACAGTAGCCAATATATGGAAACAACTGTCCATTGATGAATGAACAAAGATACAGCATAAATACATATAAAATGGACTATTAACTCACCATGGAAAAAAAATGGAATCCTGCCATTTGTGACAACATGGATAGACCACAAAGGTATTATACCAACTGAAATAAGTTAGATGAAAAAAGAAAAATACTATATGATTTCACTCATATGTGGAATCTAAGAAAACAAAAAAATGAACAAACAAAACAAATTCAAAAATACAGAGAACAGAGGGGAAAGGGGTTAAGGGGTGGGTAAAGGAAGTGGGTGAAGGGAGTCAACTGAATGGTAATGAACGGAACTAGACTTGTGATGGTGATCACTCTGTAGTATATATAGATATCAAATTATAAGGTTGTATATCTGAAACTGTTGTTTTTAAAAGCTAACTTTTTTATCATAAAATTTAAAGATGCATAGTGTAATAGATAATACCAAACTCTACTTCAAATCTGAAGCCAAGAGAGAGAAAATTAGAGGGAAATCCGTATATTAGGATTGAGTTTCCTAGTCAGAGAGCTAGTTCATAAAAACCCAGACCATGAAGTCCTATAGGAGATAAGAGAAGAGAGGATTAACATTCATGCAGCTTTTTTTTTTTTTTTTGCCTTTTACAAAACATTATAAAACACACCCTTTTCTAGATGATGAGTTTTTTTAATAGACTTTTGGAATGCAAGACTGACAACAGAACTACAAGTTGCATTTATAATAGAATTCAAACTTTATTTGCGTGTTTAATAAACATATACATGTGAAATAAAATCTAAGTCAATAATTACAGTTCAACTTCCTAAATTAGGAACTACCATATTATTTCTAGACTGCTGATAGCATAATTTACATATTCACTGATGCTATCATTCCACAAGCTACATATGTAAGGAAAGGGGAATATAAGAAACAATGTAAACTTTGTCTTATTCTATACAGAAGAAAAAGATTGTCAAACTACAGGATCCTCTTCTCTCCTTATTATTAACTTCCTCATTGAATCTGGAAGCCAACAACCTCTTTTAACTTCAGGTCAGGACCATAGCTGAATTAAGAAATGGCAGTCCATCTGAAGTATTTAGTTGCGAGGTTTAACATTGTGAATGCAGCCAGTCCTCAAAGGCAAATGCTGAAAAACAGTCAAGGGATATTGCTGCAAAAACAATTTTTCAAGTCAAAGAGAGAACTGACATCAGGAAAATACATTTTATTGCTTCTCCAATGCCTTAAATCTCTCACACAAACTCCCACAATTACTCCTACTTCATACCCAAATAAAATCTATAAAAATTGTTTCACACCTGGGAAGAAGGCAGTTTCTCAGCATTTGAAATATTCAACTCATTATTTCAAAATATTTAAGAGGTACATCACGGCATCTTGTCTTGTAATTACAAAAGTAACTCAATCTCTTATGAAAATTATTGGTGGGGGTGGGGGGGAACCTAATTCTAAACTATGAAAAGTGCTCCTATCATATAAAGGATTTACAAGAAAACTGTTTTCCTGCTTCTCTACCATGCAGGCAGACACAGGGGATTAAGAGGAAAACTTTTCTCAACTATAAGAAAACAAATAGTCTACTGAGTATGGATGAACCTATAAAGCTAAAATCTTTCATTAATTTTCAAATGTTATATTTCTACCATTCTTTATTTTATTCAACAACACAAGACATTTACTACACCCCATGCATTATTTTAAACACCGTTCAATTATTAGCTCATGAACTCTCTGAGGTAAGTACTATCAATATCCCAATTTCACAGATGAGAACACTCAGGCATAGAGAGTAATTTCCCCAAGATGATTCAATCTCAGGCAATCTGGGTCCAGAATTCATGTTCTTAACCACAATGCAATGTTGACTCTTAAAAAGTAATATGCTCATGAAAGCCCAATGTCTTATAGTAAAATAGTTAATAAAAATCTGCTAAGCAAATGAAGAGGGGAAAAATAGACGTAGCAAAAAGTAGAAAACCTATCTTTCATAGTTTCAACACATTACTATAAGTTTATTTTCCATCAGTCTTCTTTTCTTGTTCACAGAGTTTTTTTATTTTCCCTTTAGCTATCACTCAGCAAACATTATTTTCTAGAAAATGCAAAATTTTAAAATATTAGTCTCTCAACATTTTAAGAATAACAGTTAAAATTAATTGAATATTATATAACAAACATGTGCTTGCTACATATTGTTATCTCACCTCACAATTCCATCAAGTAGTTATATTATTATTCCCATTTTACAAATGAGGAAACTGAAGCACAGTTAAACCAACTTCAGATCCCATGGATAGTAATCAGTTGAGCCAAGATTCAAATTCAGGCAGCCTGATTCCTGAATAGAATTCTTGACTACTCATAGAGGACAGGATTATGAATTACTTGAAAGATAAGGATCATGTTTTTAAGAGTAGTATTGTTTGTTTGAAAGTGAAAGTCTTAGTCAATCAGTCATGTCATGATTCTTTGTGACCCCATGGGCTGTAGTCTGCCAGGCTCCTCTGTCCGTGGAATTCTCCAGGCAAGAATACTGAAGTGAGTTGTCATTTCCTTCTCCAGGAGATTTTCCCAACCCAGGGATTGAACCTGAGTCTCCCACATCACAGGCAGATTCTACATCATCTGAGCCATGCCCTCCTCCAGGGATGGAACCCTGGTCTCCTGCATTGCAGGCAGATTCTTTACTATCTGAGCCACCAGGGAAGTCCATTGTTTGTTTGGCTTAGGCTAAAATAAGAATGTTAACACACAGTTATTTTACTTTGCCCTAAATCTGAATTACACAAACAAAGTTTTTAATATCTTAAGTTTACTTGAGCAAGCTAAATAACTCTTAATGTCTTAATATAGCAGTCAAGTATTTTATGTAATTCCTTCATTCAACAACCATCTAAGTATCCATTTTATGCTAGGTATTGTGCTAATAAGACATAGTCCTTACACTCAAGGCAAAGTCTCTTTTCATTCAGCATATGAATACAATAAAGCTTTCCACAATTAATAAATACAACATACTGTACATACAAATAGTTAACAGCTTTGCCAACCATTCAGTGGCAGAATTGAGAATGGAATCCTGTGATCTTTTTGCCTCTTATGTTTCTAACGTAGATATACCCCTCATTTCTCTTACAGGTCCTAGAGAGTGATCGAAAAACTACTAATGAGTAAATACATCTGCATGTCTCATGCCATATCACCTTTTAATGGCTGGCAATGAAACCTATCCATTTTTAGTTCAACAGAGCTAAAATTAAAATATTTTACTTAAACCTAGGTTTACTAAGTTACACATTTAAATTACTTTTAAAGTTCCATGATCACATTTGGATATGAATTTAATAAAATGACAAATGTGAGTGTCTAAGAAATATCTGAAGTAACAGACAAATTTGGCCTTACAGTACAGAATAAAGCAGGGCAAAGGCTAATAGAGTACTGCCAAGAGAATGCACTGGTCATAGCAAACACCCTCTTCCAACAACACCAGAGAAGACTCTGCACATAGATATCACCAGATGGTCAACACCAAAATCAGACTGATTATATTGTTTGCAGCAAAAGATAGAGAAGCCCTATACAGTCAGCAAAAACAAGACCTGGAGCTGACCATGACTCAGATCATGACCTCCTTATTGCCAAATTCAGACTTAAATTGAAGAAAGTAGGGAAAACCACTAGACCATTCATATACGCCCTAAATCAAATCCCTTGTGATTATAGTGGAAGTGACAAATAGATTTAAGGGACTAGATCTGATAGATAGAGTGCCTGAAAAACTATGGACAGAGGTTCGTGACATTGTACAGGAGACAGGGATCAAGACCATTCCCAAGAAAAAGAAATGCAAAAAGGCAAAATGGTTGTCTGAGGAGGCCTTACAAATAGCTGTGAAAAGAAGAGAAGCAAAAGGCAAAGGAGAAAAGGAAAGATATACCCATTTGAATGCAGAGTTTCAAAGAACAGCAAGGAGAGATAAGAAAGCCTTCCTCAGTGATCAATGCAAAGAAATAGAGGAAAACAATAGAATGGGAAAGACTAGAGATCTCTTCAAGAAAACTAGATACCAAGGGAACATTTCATGCAAAGATGGGCACAATAAAGGACAGAAATGGTATGGATCTAACAGAAGCAGAAGATACTAAGAAGACATGGCAAGAATACACAGAAGATCTATATAAAAAAGATCTTCACAACCCAGATAATCACAACGGTGTGATCACTCACTTAGAGCCAGACGTCCTAGAATGTGAAGTCAAGTGGCCTTAGGAAGCATCACTACGAACAAAGCTAGAGGAGGTGATGGAATTCCAGCTGAGCTATTTCAAATCCTAAAAGATGATGCTGTGAAAGTGCTTCATTCAATATGCCAGCACATTTGGAAAACTCAGCAGTGGCCACAGGACTGGAAAAGGTCAGTTTTCATTCCAATCCCAAAGAAAGGCAATGACAAAGAATGTTCAAACTACTGCAAAATTGCACTCATCTCACATGTTAGCAAAGTAATGCTCAAAATTTTCCAAGCCAGGCTTCAACAGTATGTGAACTGTGAACTTCCAGATGTTCAAGGATTTAGAAAAGGCAGAGGAACCAGAAATCAAATTGCCAACATCTGCTGGATCACTGAAAAAGCAAGAGAGTTCCAGTAAAACATCTACTTCTGCTTCATTGACTACATAAAAGCCTTTGACTGTGTGAATCACAACAAACTATGGAAAATTCTTCAAGAGTTGGGAATACCAGATCACCTGACCTACCTCCTGAGAAATCTGTATGCAGGTAAAAAAGCAACTGGACATGAGTGGACATGTCCAGTTCAGTTCAGTTCAGTCGCTCAGTCGTGTCCGACTCTTTGCCACCCCCATGAATCGCAGCACGCCAGGCCTCCCTGTGCATCACCAACTCCCGGAGTTCACTCAGACTCATGTCCACCGAGTCAGTGATGCCATCCAGCCATCTCATCCTCTGTCATCCCCTTCTCCTCCTGCCCCCAATCCCTCCCAGCATCAGAGTCTTTTCCAATGAGTCAACTCTTCGCATGAGGTGGCCAAAGTACTGGAGTTTCCGCTTCAGCATCAGTCCTTCCAAAGAAATCCCAGGGCTGATCTCCTTCAAAATGGACTGGTTGGATCTCCTTGCAGTCCAAGGGACTCTCAACAGTCTTCTCCAACACCACACTTCAAAAGCATCAATTCTTCAGCACTCAGCTTTCAGTCCAACTCTCACATCCATACATGACCATTGGAAAAACCATAGCCTTGACTAGATGGACCTTTGTTGGCAAAGTAATGTCTCTGCTTTTTAATATGCTATCTAGGTTGGTCATAACTTTTCTTCCAAGGAGTAAGCATCTTTTAATTTCATGGCTGCAGTCACCATCTGCAGTGATTTTGGAGCCAAAAAAAAAAAAAGTCTGACACTGTTTCCACTGTTTCCCCATCTATTTCCCATGAAGTGATGGGACCAGATGCCATGTTCTTCGTTTTCTGAATGTTGAGCTTTAAGCCAACTTTTTCCCCATCTATTTCCCATGAAGTGATGGGACCAGATGCCATGTTCTTCGTTTTCTGAATGTTGAGCTTTAAGCCAACTTTTTCCCCATCTATTTCCCATGAAGTGATGGGACCAGATGCCATGTTCTTCGTTTTCTGAATGTTGAGCTTTAAACCAACTTTTTCACTCTCCTCTTTCACTTTCATCAAGAGGCTTTTTAGTTCCTCTTCACTTTCTGCCATAAGGGTGGTGTCATCAGCATATCTGAGGTTATTGATATTTCTCCCGGCAATCTTGATTCCAGCTTGTGCTTCTTCCAGCCCAGCCTTTCTCATGATGTACTCTGCATATAAGTTAAATAAGCAGGGTGACGATATACAGCCTTGACATACTCCTTTTCCTATTTGGAACCAGTCTGTTGTTCCATGTCCAGTTCTAACTGTTGCTTCCTGACCTGCATATAGGTTTCTCAAGAGGCAGGTCAGGTGGTCTGGTATTCCCATCTCTTTCAGAATTTTCCACAGTTTATTGTGATCCACAATAAATTGCCAACATCCACTGGATCATCGAAAAACAAGAGAGTTCAAGAAAAACATCTATTTCTGCTTTATTGACTATGCCAAAGCCTTTCACTGTGTGGATCACAATAAACTGTGGACATGTCCAAGTGGTTCCAAATTGAGAAAGGAGTATGTCAAAGCTGTATATTGTCACCTTTCTTATTTAACTTATAGGCAGAGTACATCATGAGAAATGCTGGGCTGGATGAAGCACAAGCTGGAATCAAGATTGCCAGGAGAAATATCAATAACCTCAGTTATGCAGATGACACCACCCTTTGGAAGAAAGTGAAGAAGAACTAAAGAGCTTCTTGATGAAAGTGCCACACGACCCAGCAATCCCACTGCTGGGCAGACACACTGAGGAAACCAGAAGGGAAAGAGACACGTGTACCCCAATGTTCATAGCAGCACTGTTAATGATAGCCAGGACATGGAAGCAACCTAGATGTCCATCAGCAGATGAATGGATAAGAAAGCTGTGGTACATATACACAATGGAGTATTACTCAGCCATTAAAAAGAATACATTTGAATCAGTTCTAATGAGGTGGATGAAACTAGAGCCTATTATACATAGTGAAGTAAGCCAGAAAGAAAAACACCAATACAGTATACTAACGCATATATATGGAATTTAGAAAGATGGTAACGACAACCCTGTATGCGAGACAGCAAAAGAGACACAGATGTATAGAGCAGTCTTTTGGACTCTGGGGGAAGGGGGGGGGATGATTTGGGAGAATGGCATTAAAACATGTATAATATCATATAAGAAACAAATTGCCAGTCCAGGTTCGACGCAGGATACAGGAAGCTTGGGGCTGGTGCACTGGGATGACCCAGAGGGATGGTATAGGGAGGGAGGTGGGAGGGGGGGTTCAGGATGGGGAACACGTGTACACCCGTGGTGGATGCATGTTGATGTATGGCAAAACCAATACAATATTGTAAAGTAAAAAACAAAAATAATAATAATAATAATAAATTTTTTAAAAAAAGAAAGTGAAAGAGGAGAGTGAAAAAGTTGGCTTAAAACTCAACATTCAGAAAACTAACATCATGGCATCTGGTCCCATCACTTCATGGCAAAGAGATGGGGAAACCATGGAAACAGTGACAGACTTTATTTTTGGGGGCTCCAAAATCACTGCAGATGGTAACTGCAGCCATGAAATTAAAAGATGCTTGCTTCTTGGAAGAAAAGTTATGACCAACCTAGACATCATATTAAAAAGCAGAGACATGACTTTGCCAACAAAGGTCCATCTAGTTAAAGCTATGGTTTTTCCAGTACTCATGTATGGATGTTGAGAGTTGGACTATAAAGAAAGCTGAGCACCAAAGAATTGATGCTTTTGAACTGTTGTATTGGAGAAGACTCTTGATTTCCCTGGCCAGCATGGAGATCCAACCAGTCCATCCTAAAGGAAATCAGTCCTTAATATTCATTGGAAGGACTGATGCTGAAGCTGAAACTCCAATACTTTGGCCACCTGATATGAAGATCAACTCATTGGAAAAGACCCTGATGCTGGGAAAGATTAAAGGAGGGAGGAGAGGGGACAACAGAGGACGAGATGGTTGGATGCATTACCGACTCGATGGACATGAGTTTGAGTAACCTCTGTTTGTGATGGACAGAGAGGCTTGGGGTGTTGCAGTCCATGAGGCCACAAAGAGTCGGACACGACTGAGCAATTGAACTGAACTGAAGACGATCCATGAAAGCAGCAGTCAAGTGTCACATGTTCACAGAAGATGAAGGCCACTTCTGCTTGATTTTACACTGAAACAAATTTTTAAACAGTCTGAAGTCTAATCCCATTGATTCTGGAAAGGTGGTAGAGAGATAAAAGTTAAAAAGTCAAATGTAACAGAAACTCTCCTAACCAGTTCACTTGCTTAATTGATAGCTATGACTAAAGACACAATTATTAACCTGAGGCCTTATAATGGCAGGGGACCAAGAGCAGAAGCAACTTAGGAAACCAAGATCAACATGCAGAAGAGATTCTCCGTTTTGATCATTGCTAGTGTGTGCTTGAAACCTTGACAAGTTTCTTATCTGATACATATTTATATCAGTGTTTATATGTAGCTGGCACATGCTTGAGTTTATTTTTTCTGATGCCTATGTCCTCTAACTAGCTTTTTTAGTATGTATTTGAACCATTATGTAGTATTTGCCTTCCACTGCTATTTTCTTTTTCAGTCTGTAATTTGTCTCATCCTAGATTATAAATTTATGCCTCAATGCTAACTCCTGAAACAGCTCAGTGCCTTGCAAATAATAGGTACTGACAAAGTGTTTATTAATAACAGATATGAAATCCATCCTAGAGTCCCACCCCAATCCTTACCATTTTACAGAACTGTTCCTCCTCATCTCTCTAACTGGGATGCCCTGTGGTGAGTCCTTGAATCTCTTTTCTAACTACACTCAACTCAGGTAATCTCACCTATACTGATAATTTCTAAATGTATACAACCTAGATCATCACCCTCCTCTGAACTATAGATTCATTTGTTCAGCTGCTGACTTGACATCTCAATTAGCATGTCTATTAGACAACTCAAAAATGTAGCCAGTCTGGAACGGAACTCTTGAATTCTACCCAGAAACCTGCTCTGCTCATAGTCGTCCTGTCTCTGAAAATGACAACTCCACCCTTCCTGTTGCTTAAGCCAAAAACTTTAGAGTCATCCTTGATGTCTCTCTTTTCACATTCCACATTCATCAGCAAACCCTGTTGGATCAAAACATACCTAGTTAGGGTCAGAGATACATTTTACACAGAGAAATAAATAGAGATATGTGTGGATACACAGATTAGTAAGCATACATATATTTCCTAGCTCTGTCCACAGAGAGCATCTAGCAGAAGTGATATCCCATTAACAACAAGCACACCTAGCATCCAGATCTTGACCTCAAAATACCATTCTCCAATAAAAGGAATGAGAGTTTGGTGAAAAGAAATGAGTCTAGGGCTAAGGCAGGGAAGATACAAGATAAGCCTGAAACATCTAGTAGTGCCAGAGAATAAAGAAGCGTAACACGTACACATGCAAAGGACAGGAGCGTATCAAAAGGACACAGAAGTCAACTAAAAGAGCTCCCAATGGGCAAAGCTGGAATAATTTGGGCAATAAAAGAAATAATGATACCAACTGAATTATAACCCTAAGAATAAAGTATCCATGAATTAGAACTGATATGATTAGATAGATAGAAAGATACAGAAGGAACAAACCTTCCTTACAGAAGAATTCCAATCAGTAAATGCAGTAAGAATGAGGGAAAATAAACAGTACATTTAGAACATTACAGCAATAATTACTACAGGCAAGATTATTGGTGAATGCTAAAAGTAGCAGAAACAGGATATTGGCAAAGGCTCAAAGTATCTCCCTCAAAATATTTACCAATTACTGTGGTGGTTTTAATATATGTCCATAAATTCTTTGATACATCTCCCTCCAGGAAGTAGAGCTTAATTCCCCTCCCCTTGAGTGTAAGCTGAATTTAATGACTTGCTTCTAACGACCAGTGTATGGAAGGGGGAAAATAATGACTTTCTAATGCAAAAATCTGGCAGAAACTACCTTACCTAAGTGATCGCCCAGTGATGCCATGTTGATAAGAAGGTGTAATAACAAGGGAACTTTACTCTGTGGTGTTCTTCCTCAAAATTCTGTAACTAATCATGAGAAGATATCAGAAAATCTAAACTGAGGAACATCCTATAAAAATACTTGACCAGTACTCTTTAAAAGTATCAAGGTCATAAAAGGTAAGGAAAGACCAAGAAACTCATGCATTAGAAGAGACAAAGGAGACTTGACAACTAAAACCAATGTAGTATCCTGGTTTGGATAATGCAATGGAAAAAGGATATTAGTGGAAAAACTGGTGAAACACAAAGTCTGCAGCTTGGCAGAAGCATTGTACCGATATTAACTTCTTAGCTTGACAAATGTACTGTGGTTATGTACGATGTTAATATTAGGCGGAAAAAGGTGAAGGGTATATGGCAATGATTTTTAATAGGAGCAATTTTGCCCCATAGGGGGCATTTGGTAATGTCCAAAGACATTTTTGATTGTTACAACAGGCGGATGGTACTGCCACCTATGGACAGAGGCCAGGGATGCTGTCTAACATCCTATATAGCACAGGACAACCCCCACAACAAAGGTTTATTTAGTCCAAAATGTCAATAATACTGAGACATTAAGGAACTCTATGCATTATCTATGCAACTCCTCTATAAATCTAAAATTATTTCAAAATAAAAAGTTAAAAATATATCCAAATCCAATCATTTCTTATCAGTTTCCTAATGTAAGACACCACTAACTCTCAAATAGATTTTTAAAGAGAGCCTCCTAACTGATCTTCTTGCTTTTACTCTTCACTTTTTTAGAACGCTTTTAACATAGTAGCTGGAATGGAGTTTTAAAAGCATAAATCTGACCACGTCATTTTGCTTAAAATCCTGTAATGGTTTCTATCTCAAAAAGTAAACACCCAAGCCCTTCCAGTGTTCTACAGGCTCTATGTAGTCTGGACCCAGTTATTTCTTGAACTAAACCGCTTTCTACTCTTCCATTCTATTCGCTATTACTCTTCTATTCACTCCAGTCCAGGCACACTGCCCTCCTAGCGTTCTGAGAATATACGAAGTACACTTCTGCCTCAGGCCAACGCAAAAAACTGTTTCTTCCACCTAATGTGCCCCCTTACCTCCTTCTTAAATTCTTTGCTTACTCCTCACCAACTCCTTCCCAGACATCCTTTTAAAAGTGCACATACCCACTGGCATACCTGTCCTGCTTGCCTGCTCTATTTTTCTCTACAGTACTTATCTATCACCTTCTAATACTGTATAACAAGTTACTTATTTTGTTTAATGTCTGTCTTTCTCTCCAGAAAGTAAAGTCCATCAGGGCATGGATTTTTGTCCGTTTGGTTCACTACTATAACCTCTGCACCTAGAACAATGTTCAGCACACTTAATGCTAAACAAACACTGGATAAATGAATGATACACCTTTGAAGTCCTAAATTTAATATCCCAGTGTTGCTCTACCACTTTGCATTACTGCATTTTCTCTTACTCCTCACTAGAGAGGACTATGGTTTGGAGAACAAAGAATAGGCTCAGATCTTGGTTCTATCACTTGAGACTGTGTCTCTAGACATGTGATTTAACATTTCTAAATCCTCGATTTCTTCATTCAAGAAGAATGACAAAGGGATGGATGTTAAGGTTAATAACACTTTTGTTAGAATGAGAAATAAGGCATTAAAGTACATAACACATAGTAGTAGGTATGCCATAAACAAAAGCTAATATTTTTGCTCCCTCCTCACTAGCTCTTTGCTTTCACACTGACCTCTAGCTCCCAGTTTCTCCCAGTTGAATCACCTCTTCTATGATTTCTGCTCATGATCCAACCTGGACTCCACAGTTCACTTCAGTCACAGCCTTTTAACATCATTAATTTGCTCAGCCGACTGCCCTTCAGGTATCTCTACCAAGCAGGCATCTGCACAAAGCTGTGCATAACAGCCTGGGCTCTCGAACTGAATCACCAGGGTTTGAACCTCAGTTGTTATCTCACCATCAAGGAGAATAACAGTACCTACCTTTAGAGCTCTTATGAGTTTCTTCAGTTATACCCAGAGTGATCAGTGCTGGAGAAAAATCAAACCATGCAAACTGGAATCCCTAAAAATCTGAGATCTAGAACCTCAAATGGGCCCTCTTTGCTGCCTAACAATTCTTTTTCATTATCCTAGTCATGTATCTATTTCTTTCCCATTCCCTTGAAAGCTATTAAGCTATTATATATTGACATGCTTTTTTAAGAACCCCTATTTTATCATGCTCCCCCTCATTCTAGGCAGGTACTCAAAAATGTTAGAAGACACATCAACTCATTCTCCCTCCTGTCCCCATCATTTAGAAACTTGTCTACACTGCCTCCAATTTCATCTCTTTTCTTCATGCTCAATGAAGAAGGAAAATCAAGGCCAACTTCTCTACCTATGCTTTGGATCCCATCCCTTACTATTGCTTCCCAATTCCTGGCACCATCAATCACCTCTGCCCTCCATCTCTCTCCTCCCCCCTCCCCAACTTTAATTTCTCCTCTACATTGGTTCATTACAAGCCCAAATAAATATGCCCCAAATCTTCTTATTTTAAAAAGGGGGGAGAGACAGTAAACTTTTCTAAAATCCCCTGCATCTCCTTCACCTATACTATTTGTTCAGTCCTCTGTTGAAAACACTGTATCTCTCACAATTAGCTACATTTCTAGTTGTCTTTGACTCTTCAAACCCCTCACCCAGAAAGCATTACAATGTAGCTACCTGCTCCAACTGAAGTAACAAATGACTTAATCATCGGGTCTTAAGGGCTTTTTTTCCATTTTTATCTTACTTGGCCTTTGCATGGCGAGATACAGTATTCTCCTCTCCTAGTCCTTGAAATACTCTTCTCGCTCAGCTTCCGTGACAAATCTCTCATAGTTTCCTTTTTCAACTTTGGTCTATCTGGCACAGATGGCTGGCTTCTCTTAGTTGTCTGCCCCATTCAGTAGTTCACAGCAGAAACGTGGGAATCATGTTAAATTGTCAATCTTGCTCAACTCTATAATCTGATTATTTACCCTATCCTGTTGATAATACTTCCTAAACCTCTTACACATACACCCCTCTTCTATCTCTCTCATCATTTCTCACCAAGAATGGCTTCCTAACTGGTTCTGCTTCTAGTTTTGCCCTTCTCTAATCCAGCATTCACCTCACTGCCCAGAACACAAATATGATTCTTCACAGCATAATTCCCTGACTCCCTCCACCCAACTAAATCCTCACTGCTGCTGCTGCTGCTGCTAAGTCACTTCAGTCGTGTCCGACTCTGTGCAACCCCATAGATGGCAGCCCACCAGGCTCCTCTGTCCCTGGGATTCTCCAGGCAAGAACACTGGAGTGGGTTGCCGTTTCCTTCTCCAATGCATGAAAGTGAAAAGTGAAAGTGAACTCGCTCAGTTGTGTCTGACTCTTAGCGACCCCATGGACAGCCTTCAGAATCAAGTTAAAGCCCCTTAGCTTGTTTCATAAGGCATTCAGTGATATGACTTCTTAACACTTTTTCATCCCCTATTCTACACTCTGTTGTCCACATGTGCCTATTGAATACTTTAACAAGGCTAGACCCAACTGAGATACGGTGTAAGTGTAAAATACATACCAGATTCTGAAAACTTAGTTTGAAAAAGAGAACATCAAATATCTCAATAATACTTTTTATATTGATTACAGATTGAAATATTTTATATATATCAAATTAAATAAAATATATTATTAATTTCACCTTTTACTTTTTAATGGGGTTAATAGGAAATTTTAAAATACACATATGAATTACATTTGTGACTTAGATTATTATATTTTTACAGAACAGCACTGGTCTAGAATGTCCTTTCTCTTTTTCTGAACCTAGTTAACCCCTGTCTATTTCTGAAGATTAGCTGAGGTAACTCACTAAGATGCATTTCAGGACACTCCCCTCCCAAGACTCCCAAGTACCCATCCTCCTCTGTGCTTCTATCCAAAGGAATTCACTTACACCTGTTATATATCACTCCACATTATAATTATTGGTTATCAGCTATCTTCTTCTGCTAAACTATATGCTCCTTGCAAAAAGGTATATCATTCTATATATACTCAGGGATTTCCACCATGCCTACCACTTAAAAGGCACTCAAAATATTTGCTGAACAAATGTGAACTATCTATTTCTGGCCTGAAAGTTACTAGAATTTCTCCAAGGAAAACAAATCAGCAAAGAAGGAACCTAGATTTTTTTCCAAGAGCTCCAGTAATGAAAGGATCAGAATGATGCTAGGAAGCAGGAATTACAGTAAAGAGAAGAGTAATAAGAAAATAAGGCTCATCATACACACCTCTTACAGTGAAAACAGGAATTTGCAGCAGTGATATGGAGCCTTGAACTCAACTTGGCATGCCAGGGGCCACAGTTTGGTTCCTAAATTACTCAAATAACCCATCCAACAAAAGAGTATGATTTGGCAGGTTTCAACACAAACAGCTAGAGCCCAGCACCTGTTCCACTTAAACAGAACATCATTACAGTTAAAAACAACAACAAATCTCTCTCATGAAGCAAATGCTAATCTCATGATGCTTCACCATAGAGCAATTTAGAAGAGTTATTATATGAAATGTGCCAAAGCATGAATTTATGGCTGATGCTTATTTGGCAAATATGGTTGGCACTGCTAGAAATTGAAAAACATGTATGCAAATAAGCAAATAAAAGTTTTTAAGCTCTCAGACTTAAATATTTACATTATCATAAATGTACAAAGATAAATGTTTATATGAGAACACATATAACACATTCCAGGAACATATTTTTAAACATGATTGTCAAGAACAGTTATGAAGTGGCATTATTTCTTTATGGGCCTCGTGGTAAACTCGTAAAAATAAATTTTGACTGAATGTTAATGGGGTACAAAAATTATGGAGGAGGTTTCTCTGTACTATCACTGGGTAAAATGAATAGTCACAGTATCATAATAGTTCAAAGCAATCTTATCTTTTCCTTTCACCAAAATACTTTTCTTCCCATCCTGGAGCACAGCCAAACATAAAGGTCAAACCCTAAATGGAGGGTCAGAGGTGAAGAGGACCACACATCAAAAAGGCTTATAGAAGATACTTTGACATTTTCCCCACATTAATATAGTCATGTTAGAGTCTCCAAAAATAAAGACATGATAAAATATTTCCCCCTCTTCCCCTCTGACAGTTATGGAAAGATGTTTGTTTTTTCACATAGTTTGTGAGTTGGTCATAGCCAAAACACATAGTAATCGTATGAATTCTGCTTCCATTGTTAACTGTTCATCTCTGGGCAGAGGCTACAACTCCCATCTCTGAAGCCAAGAAAATGTACCATACATGCCATTATAGTTTACTAAACGAGTCACCAAAGAGAAGCAGGCACTTCAGAAAGTAATTAAGGTAGTCAGTGAACTGAGCTATCTAGAAATGCTCTGAGACTACAGGAGAAGCCATCATGAAGCAAGTATTCAAGATTGCTCACAGAAAGTTTTACCCCTGTGGGTAATTCATGGTTTTCACTTCTACACTGCAGAGAGCAATATAGGTTCTCCGACTATACACATTACCACATCATTCCATTTATCAAGGAGAAAAAAAAAAAGACGTTGTGGCTGAACAAAAGTCAAGAGGTAGGCCCCAACACAGAATCCTCAAGGCAATCCCAATTCAGGTGAAAAGCTGATGACAACACCATACAATGACCCAAAATCAGACTTTCATATATAATCTTACCATATTTAACAGACACAGAGAAAAATGTATTGAGTTTTCTATAACAAGGCCAACAGAAATGAAATCATAGTTTTCCTTTAGCTCCTTTCCTATCCCCTCAACGCCAGCCTTCCAGTAACTCCATTCCATAGCTCTCCGATTCCTAAACGGGGATCTTAAAAACACAGCGGACTGCAAAAAAGTAACATTTAATGGTGGGAGGGCTCCTCTTTCCTGTTGCTCTCAGCAGTCTTTCATGTAGTCAAAGGGCGAAAAAAAAAAAAGAAATCAAGCTCTCAGACGGATGGTGCAGGCGATTGGGAGAGGGTAGAAAAGGGGCTCAGACGGCAAGTCCTCATCGTGGGGGGAAAGCAAAGTTGCAAGAATGAACGAATCAAAGGGCAAAGGAGATACAAGACTGACCTCACGAACCACTCAAAACCCCCAAATAACCAAGCAAACCCGCACGTTAGGGGGGCTCACAAACCGCAGAGCGAAGTGAGCAGGGAAAGAGCCACCGGGTTTCGCCCTGGCGCTGTTGGCCAGGCTGCGCCGGATCCTCGGGTTTGGAGGTGGATGGGGATGTCCCTGCAGACTTCACAGGAACGAGAAGCGTCCTTCCTGCCCTAGCCTCACCGCGTCCACCTCCTCCAGGCTTCACTTTCCCCAGCAGCCTTCCAGCTGCGCCCGGGGGCGTCCCCCGCCGCCAGGTCCCAACTTTCCCTCCTCTGGGGGGCGCCGAGCCACCGGGGCCGCCGCCACCGCAGCCACCGAGGGAGGGGGCGGGAGCGGGGGCGCCAGGGGGCGCGAGGCGCCGACGGGCCCCGGGGACGGCGGGGCGCGGGGGTGGCCGTGGCCGGAGAGCCCGCGCCGGGCCAGAGGCACAAGCCGCCTAAGCCCCCGCGGCGGCGCCACCCAGACCCTGCGCCGCCCCGCCCGGATTCCCCCAGGTCATCCCCCTTACCCGTCGGCGACCCTAGTCCCACAAGCCGGCGCGAGAGGACAGAAGAGATCGAAGGGGACGCGGACAACCCTGCCCCCGTTACCTGAGGGGCTCACAAGCCGTCGCGGTGACCACCTTCGCCGACCGTCCCGTACCCTTCCTGGTGACCGCCGGCGCCGCCGCCGAGCAACTGACACTGACTAACAACAACTAACTAACTACTCGCCGCCGCCGAGTCCACCGCGCGCTCCCGGCCGCCCGCCGCCCGCCCGGCCCACCAGCCAGCCCGCCTCCTCCTAGCCTCGCGCGCCGCCTCTCCGCGCGCGCACTCGCCGCCGCGCTCCTGGAGCGAACACGCGCGCGCGCGCACACCGGCCCTCTCCCAGTCCCTCCTCAGCCCCGCGGGAGGAGTCACCGTGAGGCCCCACCTCTCGCGTTCCTACCTCCCGGGAGAGACCTAGAGCACGTCTGATTGGCCGAGGGGGCGTGGCCAAAGGAAGAGGGAGGGACAACCAGGACCTTCGTCTGGCATGAAGGGAAATTTTAGTTCAATAACTTTTAAGCGGAAAAGGGGAACGAAGTACTGGCTCATTTGGAGGCTCAGGCCCCTAGGTCAGCCTACCATCGAATACAGAATATGTATCTTCAAGGACTCCAGCACACAGTAATCACCAATTTAAGCCCAATATTTCTGCAGGCCTTAATTTTAAAAACTACAACTCCCAGAAACCTCCGCGAAAATAAGTCTCACCTTACGTAATCACGTAGTCCTTCGCCGCCTTTGAACAAAATAATCCCTTCATTTTTCAGAAGGTATGGGGAATAATATTTCATTTTTCTCCTCACTGGAAAAATTTTAAATACAGCGATTAAAGAAGTTACCTATGGAAGGCAGTTGAGAAATTAGGTAAAGGGAAAGAAAAGACATTAATATAAAGTACTGCGGAGGAATTTTTGTCAAGCTGTGAGACGACGGAGTGAGAAGAGTGAAGGCGGTTGTGAGGGGCTCAGGGAATTGTCCTGTGTGCCAGGGACTTTCTTTAGGCCTCGGGCCCCTGTCTACCCCTATCGTCAGCAGGTCAGTAAGCAAGGCGAGCTTGCGGGTGGCCACAGTGGAGGTACCCTTTACCCCTTGAAGATCACCCCTCTTTTGCTATTACTGGTTTGCCTCAGTTTGAGGCCGACTGAATGGGGGCGCCTCACTTCCGGTTGGGGGAGGGGAGGAAGGCCATCCTGGGGGTGGGGGGAAACATAACTCACTTCCTGTGGGGGTAGGGTGATAGGTTGGGGTGTCCAACCCATTTCCCGTGCCAGCGAGAGCTTGAAAAGGTGATGCATGGTGCCATATGCATAGACAGTATCTTAAAGCTTTGGGATTGTGTCTTATGTGAAAAAATTAGGTTATTCCAGTTGTGCTGATCACCAGCCTCCAGTCAGAATTTATGTGAGTTTTGATTCCATGTGTAAGGTGAAAATTTTTTCCCCAATAGAATTTTCTTAATGCATTTTTCAAAGAATTCGAAACCTCTTGTTAAAATTTTCTACCCATCTGACTGAGCAAGATGACATGCTTTCTGGTGTGACTCATGAATTGCCCACCCTGCTCCCCGACTCAAGTCCAACCTTGACTTAAGAGTATGGTATAGCGGTGTTCTTTGCCTTGACGTGCCACAGAAACTCTATAGCTATTCTTAAAGAGGTTGTTTATTACAGGACTCGATATTTTACGTAAACTATGAAGCATTTTCACAAGAGTGAAAATATACCCAATTAACAGATGTTACCCTAACTGATGTGATTGGTGTCTTAAATCCTTAGACCTGTTGCTTTTAGGGTGCAGGTTCTGCCCTGTGCCTGAAAACAACTTCCTCAGCTTTAAAAATCGATTTAATTAAATTACAAAGGGGGGAAATGTACTACAGTGCGACTTTCACAGATGTTTCATGTAAGTTACATATAAGAATTTTTAAAGCTGAGGAAGTTGTTTTCAGGCAGAGGACAGAACCTGTAAGAGACGTGGGTCCCATCCCTGAGTCAGGAAGATCCCCTGGAGTAGGAAATGGCAAACCACTCCAGTATTCTTGCCTGGGAAATCCCATGAACAGAGAAGTCTGGGCAGGCCAGGGTCCATGGGGTCGCAGAGAGTCTAACACACCTGAGCGATTTAGCATACATATGCATGCACACGCACCCAGCATCGATATAAAAATGGTGTCTACACTTTGTGGTTTTAAGGCATGGTGCACGGATCCTGAAATTCAGCTCAGATTTTAAGTAGGGGGGAAATTTGGCTCATAAAGGACAAAAAATATGTACCAGAATGTTCTATTTTCCTATATTCTCAGTGTTTTGTAAGAAACTACTTGTAAAGTAATGAACACTTAACAGTTTGATTTCTTGGCTTGTTTTCAAGTACCACAATACTTAGTGGGTGGTGAGGGTACTGAAAGGATCAATCTATTTGGTGATTATAAAATCTCAACAGCTTTAGTAATTTTAGAATATCTATCAAGTGAACTGTAATGTCCTTCAAGAATATTTAAAAGAATAAAGCTTTTGTATTTTTTTTCCTTTAGGGTTCTCACCTAATCTACCCTCAGAATTTGCAATTGTTTTGATTCTAGTTCTTTTCAAAAGCTTTTTGTTTAGAGTTTATTAGAAAATCTGATTTACACTAAAATGTTTAAACGACTGTAAAACTTAAATGTCACAATAAGGAAAAAGATATATTTTGACCTTTTATTAGACATAAAGACAAAAAAGCTAAGACCCAAAAATCAGTGAATTATCTTTACAGAGTTTCTGCAAAAGCTGAAAAGACAGGACCTATTTATGTCTGTGTTACTATTAATAAAAGGTTAGGAACATGTAGACTGCCTCAAGCAAGTATTAATTAATTGATTAGAAAAACATGTTCATTATCTTCTGTTAGTGTACTATAGAAGAAAATATATGAGGCTCCTGACAAACTATTAAACTACAGCATTAAGAACTATTGAAGTGAGTAAAGCTTATGGAATTAGATGAAATAGAGAAAAAGTAAGTTAAAATATTGATTGAAATACAGTAGTAGTGCCTTTAGGAAACTATCTTTGGAAAGCAAAGGAGTTTTTAAAATTGGTCTTTATACCATTCCATGGAAGAAATGCAGTATAATAGAAATAAGAAAAATTGTTGCAGCTGAGAGACTTGAGCAACTTGAAGAATTGTCTGTTCAGAAGAAAGCAATTTATAAAGCACATATCTGAAAGAAGATGTTTTGTGATAAGTGGCAGTTATTCTTTGGTTCCATCAAAGAAGAAATATTAGAAAACCTTGTGGAAAATAGAGGGAAGTTCATGGAACCTGCTTTTATTCTCTTTAACAGTGTTTTTGTAGAGTAGTTTGCTGTCTTCCAAAGGCTTTTTTTTTTTTTCCTTACAGTTCTTGCAGTTTTCTTTGCATGTTCTAATAGAAACCTTATCAAAATTAGAAAAATAAAGACTTTTGTAGGTGTATTCTGTTGCTTCTTTAAGTAAATGAATTTCATTCCATTACTTGCCATCAAGAAAAAAGAGATTGTCCATTTTTTCATAATATTTAGATTAGATAACCATTTTCTTTTTCAAAAAGCAGTCATTAGATATACTGCTCATAGCAGTTTGAAATAAAACAGTAGGTCAAAATTCTGGATTCTGTCTCACTGAAGTTTAATTATCCAGAAGAGCTAGATGCTATCTCTAATGCAAAAGGATCTTTTCATTCTTTTGTCTACCTTTCTTTGTAAAATCATGCTCTTGTTTTACAACTATTGCTTTTTTGTATATTTGTTGTTTTGATAGTTGCTTGTTTTTGCCATTGAGTTGAAAAGGAATATGCTAACAACATGAATGGTCCTTAAACCTGCTGTTCTGCTGTCATCTCAGGGCCATCAAGAGTATTCAAATGAGAATATCCCTTTCATGACCTTTCATTATTTCAAGAAAAGTTTATTGAGTGCTTACTATGTAATAGTCTCTGTTTTAGGATCTTGAAATACATCAGTGAATACACACAAATATCCATATTCTCTTGGAGTATCAGTTCAGTTCAGTCATGTCTGACTCTTTGTGACCCCATGAACCGCAGCATGCCAGGCCTCCCTATCCATCACCAACTCCCGGAGTCCACCCAAACGCATGTCCATTGAGTCGATGATGCCATCCAACCATCTTATCCTCTGTCGTCCCCTTCTCCTCCTGCCTTCACTTTTCCAGCATCAGGGTCTTTTCCAGTGAGTCAGCTCTTCACATCAGGTGGCCAAAGGATTGGAGTTTCAGCTTCAGCATCAGTCCTTCCAATGAACACCCAGGACTGATCTCCTTTAAGATGGACAGGTTGGATCTCCTTGCAGTGCAAGGGACTCAAGAGTCTTCTCCAACACCACAGTTCAAAAGCATCAGTTCTTCTGCACTCAGCTTTCTTCACAGTCCAACTCTCACATCCATACATGACCACTGGAAAAACTGTAGCCTTGACTAGACGGACCTTTGTTGACAAAGCAGTGTCTCTGCTTTTTAATATGCTGTCTAGATTAGTCATAACTTTCCTTCCAAGGAGTAAGGGTCTTTTAATTTCATGGCTGCAATCACCATCTGCAGTGATTTTGGAGCCTAGAAAAATAAAGTCTGACACTGTTTCCACTTTTTCCCCATCTATTTCCCATGAAGTGATGGGACCGGATGCCATGATCTTCGTTTTCTGAATGTTGAGCTTTAAGCCAACTTTTTCGCTCTCCACTTTCACTTTCATCAAGAGGCTTTTTAGTTCTTCACTTTCTGCCATAAGGGTGGTGTCATCTGCATATCTGAGGTTATTGATATTTCTCCCGGCAATCTTGATTCCTGCTTGTGCTTCCTCCAGCCCAACGTTTCTCATGATGTACTCTGCATAGAAGTTAAATAAACAGGGTGACAGTATACAGCCTTGACGTACTCCTTTTCCTATTTGGAACCAGTCTGTTGTTCCATGTCCACTTATATCTGTTGCTTCCTGACCTGCATACAGGTTTCTCAAGAGGCAGGTACACTCCAAATCAAAACTGGAATTTTGCTCCCTTGATATTCCTAAATAAGCTCTGTAGTGTGATCATTGTTCAAACTGAATCAAGAAACAGCCCTAAACTTGATCTCTTTCGGTCTTGATCTCTAAGCATTCTAAACCCAGTCTTTAATATTTCAGTTGAATTTTTCTCCAGACCAGTAAAGTCCCTGTGTTAAATATTCAACCCTTTTCATCGATGCATGCATCACAACCCTACCATTCTAACCTCCTTTGTGTGGTACAAACAAAAGTGAACAGTGGGGAAAATAGGGGATCGGACAGGCCTGGGTTCAAAAGTGATGTCTACATTTTACTAGCTGAGCTTCTTACTAGCTTGGTAACCTTGAACAATTTATTTAAGCTCTCTGAGCCTCACTTGTCAGAAACCTAAATGGGGTTATTTTATGTAAATCACCTGGCAGAATGCCTGTTGTTAGGAGCTTAAAAAACAGTGAAAGTGTTTGTCGCTCAGTCGTGTCTCACTCTTTGTCACTCCATGGACTATAGCCCACCAGGCTTCTCTGTCCATGGAATTCTCCAGGCAAAAATACTGGAGTGGGTAGCCATTCCCTTCTCCAGAGAATCTTCCTGACCCAGGGATTGAACCCAGGTCTCCTGCATTGCAGTCTTTATGTCTGAGCCACCAGACATGGGAAGCCCATTAGGAGCTTAATGAATGCTATTATTTTACCCCCCCCCCCCCGTTTGCTTCATTATTCTAGCTATTGGGATATGCCTGCATGACTGTTGTAAGCCTCATTCCCAGAAGTATGGGGATGCGGTGCTAGGATTATTCAAATTCAGCCTTTCCCAATCTGAGTAATCTAAGCATGCCCACTTAGCTGTCAAGATTTTACTTTTTGTTCTTTGCAGAAGAAATCACTAATTTCCATGATTATTTTAGATAATAAACATAATAGAAGAGTTTCTAGAAAAGGTTAAAGAATCACTAATTTAAATTGTTAAAGGAAGACTTTTTGAATCAGTCTTCTAAACCTATTTAAATATTAAGCCTAACATTCAGGAGTCTTCTCTTGTTACCCATCTACACATTCCCAACTAAATTGGTCTCTGGGGGAGGTGGGGTGGGAATGTATCTTGTACCCAACCTTTTCTATCTTGGTTCATACTATTCATTCTCTGTGTGAAACCTTTGTCTTTTCCTAGGAAAATCCTTATCTATCTATCAGAATGCCACTTTCTTTGGCCCTTTCTCAAGTACCACCTTCAGCTTCAAAAATTATTTTCTGATGTCTGTCCTCTAGTACTTCTGTTTTCCCAACTATATGTGCTGTGTCTGTTGACCCTTCAGAGCATTTTGTACTTTTCTTGTGGCATTTAAAATCCAGTATGACTGATATTGTTGTTGTGTATTTCTGTTGTTGTTATTGTTGTCAGGCGAGTGTATACTCCTCGCTTCTGTCTCGTTGCAACAAAGATTTGGAGTGACGGACATTAAAGCCCTAGGCATGGCACAGCTCTCGGGTCTTGGGCAGACCAGACCGTGTTATAGCTCTTAGACAAATCAGTGTTACAGCTCCGTGTTACAGCTCTATTTTATTTAGATAATAACAGGAAAATCCATCCTCAAGGCGTGAGGGCATGTCAACACAAAGACGCAAAGAGAAGCACGTCCCAGCGCGTGGGAGAGAGAGCGAGAAAGCGTGCAAGCGGGAGAGAGAGAGACCCCCCAGCCCTTGGGCTCCTCTTTTTATACATGTCCCCTCCCCCCCCCCCGCCCCCGCCCCCCCCCCCGCCCCCGCCCCGGGCCTGCCCTATGTAAATTGGGCTGGCCAGGAGTGTTGTTTGTTCTACCTGAGGTCCTCACTCTGGTCCTCAGACATTCCTTTGTTCTATTTTTGCGGGCTTTTCCCTTCCTTGTCTTTTAGCCACCACCATTCTGGACTCCTGTTTCCTATTCTACCTACCTAACATTCCCCACTTAAGAGATGGGAGGCCCAATTCTTTGGGAATAGGGGTGTCGAGGTCTTTCTGGCTACTTCCTGCTGAATTGGGATGGCAAGGGGTATTGGGCCTCCTCCTCTTGATAGTCTCAGGCCTCAGAGTCCTTATAGCGATGTCCATCTAAGGGTGAGTGATATTTTGCGTGGTCAGCTGTAGTTTTATGTCTTTGTTGAACTGGCACTGCATGTTGTAGCTTGTTGAACTGGGCAGAGACAAAACAGATTAGACAATTGACACTACATGGAACAATCATAAGCAGCATCAATATGGCATAACAAGGACTAGTGGGGCATTAGCCAATTCCAAATTTACATCGCCAGGATGGCTTAAGTCCCTCCTTGTTCAGGGATCAGAAGATCTATCTCCTGTCTGTTTTGGAGTACAATCTCTGTCAAGCTTTGTTGGCTCTTTAGAGCTCTCCTGAGAAATCTTACCCCAGAAACCAGATTTTGGGGGTGCTCATTAGAATGGCACTCATTGGTAGTCCTGAATAGGTATCTGAGATCTCCCAGGGGCTCACAGGTGTATCAAGTGTCCTCTTGTGTTTTCTTCCACGGCTTGACTCGTGAGTAGTGAATCCAGGAGTCTTGTCCTGGTACCTTGACTGCTGTCGGGGGAGAAAGTATTACAAAGTAGGGGCCCTTCCATGTGGGCTGAAGTTGAGCCTTTGGGGACCCATCTTTCCAGACTTTAATTAGGACTTGAGTCCCTGGAGCATATAGTGGTGACTCCTTAGAATCTTTTGGGTCCTGTTCATACCCCATAAGTGTATATCCTGTTGGAATTGCCCAATGGCCATGGTGTAAGACTGGAGGGTGTGAACCTCTGGATCTAGGAAGAGGTCATTGAGATAAACAAAAGGTCTCCCATATAGCATCTCATTAGGACTAAGACCAACCTGTTCTTTAGGTACAGTGTGGGTGCAGAGGAGAGCTATTGGTAAAGCCTCTTTCCATCCCAGGGAGGTCTCCTGGGTTATCTTTTTTATCACTGATTTTAAGAATTGGTTGGCTCTTTCTACTTTTCATGAAGACTGAGGCCTCCAGGCACAATGGAGGTAATAAGTAATGCCCAATGCTTTAGAGACCCCTTGGGTGACCTTAGAAGTAAATGATGTCCCATTGTCACTTTGTAATGACCTGGGCAGACCAAATCTTGGAATGATTTCATGGAGCAGTTTTTTTACCACCTCCTCAGCCTTCTCAGTCCGGGTAGGAAAGCCTTCAATCCATCCTGTGAATGTATTTATCATGACTAATGGGTATTTATACCCTTGAGAAACTGGCATCTGGGTGAAGTCCATCTGCCAGTCCTCTCCTGGGTAGGCCCCACGCTGATGGACGGGCTGGGCCAGCTGGGGTCTTCAAGCTCCTTGGGAATTGTTTAATTGGCAAGTGGGACAAGAGGAGACCACTTGTCTTATAGTTGTTTGGAAGCCTGTTCCTCTGAAGGACCTTTCTAGTAATCTTTGGAGGGCCTTTTCTCCTACATGAGTGGTGGCATGTAAGGAGTTAACCAACTTCCATTGGAGGTTTCCAGGCATAAAAAGGAGTCCCTCCTTTTGGAACCACCCCATATGATCTTCTTGAAAGCCCTCACTCTTAGCTTTAAGAGTCTCACCTTCAGTATATGAAGGAGTTTCTGGCAAATTATCTGTGGAACTAAGGTGGCAACCCCTATTAGGTCATTGTTCTATAATGCTGCTCTCTTAGCTGCCTGATCAGCTGCTTGGTTCCCTCGTGCCACTTCCTTGCTCCCTTTTTGGTGTCCTTTACAGTGGGAGACTGAAACCTCAGTAGGCAGATGGACTGCCTCCAAGAGTCTAAGAATTTGATCACCATATTTGATTGGGGACCCTCAGGTGGTCAAGTGGCCCCTTTCTTTCCAGATAGCAGCATGTTCATGTAGCACCAGAAAGGCATACTTGGGAGTCAGTGTAAATGGCTACTCTTCTTCCTTTTCCCAGCTCTAAAGCTCGAGTCAGGGCTATGAGCTCAGCTAATTGGGCTGAAGTACCTGGTGGCAGAGGTTTAGCCTCTATGATCTCAAAATTGGAGACTACTGCATATCCAGCTCTTTTTTCCATCCAAGACAAAGCTGCTTCCATCAGTGTATCAGATTTCCTCAGGATTGGTCAGAAGATCTTCTCACAATCCCGCTCGGGCTTTTGTCCAGTGGTCCAAGGTTTCTAGACAAGAGTGAAAGGGGAGAGAGCCCTCGGGGGTAGGCAGGAGGGTGGCTGGGTTAAGAACCTCGCAAGGGGATATAGTGAGGCCTGGATTTTCCATCAGCATTACTTGATATCTGAGAATTCTTTGATCAGACATCCATAAATGGCCTTTCCCATTTAGGAGTTGTTTTACTTGGTGGCTGGTAAAAATAGTTTGCCCCCAAAGGAGAGTTTTAAAGCATCTTCTATCATGATTGCAATAGCTGCAAGATTTCGAAGGCAGGGGGGCCAGCCTCGTGTGGTTGGATAGAGCCTCTTGGATAAGTAAGCTACAGGCTGGGGCTCAGATCCCAACCTTTGAGTTAATACTCCCAAGGCTATTCCATCTCTTTCATGGACATAAAGTTGGAATGCTGTTTCTGGGTCTGGCAACCTCAAGGCAGGTGCCTGAGTTAAGGCTTGTTTTAGTGTAGCCTCTGCCTTCTTTTGAGGAGTTCCCGACATCAGTTTGATTGAATCTTATCATCCCTTTAAGCTTTCATATTCAGGGCTAGGCAATTAGACCACAGTTGGGTATCCAGATTCTACAATACCCAGTTAGCCCCAGGAAAGCTCACAATTGTTTTCAAATCGTGGGGGAGGGCAAGAGGAGGATTCCTTGTACCCAATCAGAAGACAGCCTCCTGGACCTGTGTGTAATCTGAACTCCCAGGTAAGTGACCTTTGTCTCGACCACCTGTGCCTTAACATGGGAGACTTTATATTCCCTTTCTGCCAAAAAGTTTAGAACCTGAATTGCATGTTGTTGGGCATTTTTCTCATCTGGAGAGCAGATTAGTAGGTCATCTACATATTGTAATATTTTCCCATTAGGTCCTAGGTCCAGATCTAGGAGATCCTGGCTAAGGGCCTGTCTAAACAGGTGGGGGCTATCTCTGAACCCCTGAGGTAATACTGTCCAAGTCATCTGTTGGTGTTTTTCTCCTGGGGCCTTCCACTCAAAGACAAAAAGATATTGGGATTCTTTAGCCAGTGGTATGCAAAAAAAATGCATCTTTGCGATCCAAGACTGTAAACCACTTGGCACTGGGTGGGATTTCTCCCAAGATTACATAGGGATTGGATACTGTGGGATGGAGGGGGACTACAGCTTCATTTATGATCCTGAGATCTTGAACCATTCACCAGGTTCTGTCCTTTTTCTTTACTGAGAGGATTGGGGTGTTACATGGCGAACTGGTGGGGACCAATAGCCCACAAAACAAAGAATTTATTTATTAAAGGCTGTAGTCCCTCCTGAGCCTCTCTTTTGAGGGGATATTGTTTCCGGTTAGGAAACCGAGTGGGATCTCAGAGGACAGTGATGACCGGTTCAACTTGGTGGGCTTGTCCAGGAGTTCCCTGGTCCCACACCTGGGGGTTAATTTTGTCTTCCCATAGTTTTTGGTCCCTCTCTATTGGAGAAGGTGTAATGGGGTCTTCAGTAGTAACCAGGAGCTGTAGAGCTCTAGGGGTTGAAAAGCTTAGGACCTAGGACCATCACAAGGATGGTCCCCAGTTTAGTGAGTGTATCTCTTCCCATTAAGGGAGTAGGACACTCAGGGACCACCAGAAACTGGTGGGAAAATATTTGTCCATCCCAGCAACAAAGAAGTGCTCAGGTGAATCTTTTAGTAGTTGTTTTTCCTGTAGCACGCAAAATGGTACAGGTTTGGGAGGAGAAGGCTCCAGAGTAGGAGATCAAGACAGAGTAGGTAGTCCCTGTGTGAACCAAGAAATTCTCGGACCTATCTGCCACATCCAGTTGCACCCTTGGCTCCAGCCCCGTGATGGTTATCTGTGGCAGGCGCGATGGCTGGAGTGGGCCACTTCAGTCCTGTTGAACCATCATAAGGGTAGGCTTGGCGCTTGACCTTGAGGCTCTTGGGTCCCAAGGGCAGAGTGCCGCCCAGTGTCCCAGTTGATGGCATTTGTAGCAAGCCATTTTAGGAGACTTGTCATGGTTTGGACACTCTTTGGCCCAATGACCTGCCTGTCTACAGATTAGGCATTTGCCTAGTGCCTTGTCCTTCAAGGACTTGGGGTTTGCCATAGGGCTTCTCTGGAGGGTGGCCAGCATCTAGGCATGCCTTGTCTCTTTCCTTCTCTGCCTCTCTTGGGCCTTGGCCTTCTTCTCCTGTTCTCTGTTATAAAAGGTGTTGGTGGCTATCTGGACCATCTCATCTAAAGAGGAAGCAGGGCACTGCTGCTGTAGCTGTTGTAACTTAATTCTGATATCCGATGCACATTGGGACAGGAATTTGTCCTTTAAAATCACCTGTCCCTGGTAAGAGTCTAAGTCCAGATTGGTTAACTTTTGGAGGGCCTCTTTTAGCTTTTCCAGAAAGGCAATGGGGTTCTCACTGGGCTCCTGAGTTATTGCTGAGACTGGGCATAGTCCCACAAGTAATAGGTTTCCTTCTGTTTCCATGGGTGGACTTTCTTAGGGGTGAGTCTTTCTGAAGCTTATCGTACCCAGTACTGTTGCAACCTGAGAGCCAGGCGTCCCCGGGTCAGGGTGCAGATCCCCAGGCAGGCTAAGGCATGACAGCCTCCAAGAGATCGAATCCCCAGGCAGGTCAAGGTGTGACAGCCTCCTGAGAATTGGGTCCCTGGGCAGGTCGAGACGTGACGACCTCCTGGGACCCCTGAACTGGCGAATCCCCAAGCAGGTTGAGGCGTGACAACCTTTCAAGGACCAGATCCCTAGGCAGGTCAAGACAGGTTGACCTCCTGGGACCCCTGGACTGGAGTTGGGCATCCCCAAGATCTCCAGCGTGACCATTGCTGGGTGGGATTAAGGGGTTGTAATCTTAACTCATTGCTGGTTTGTCCACCGTGGATGGAAATAGATATCATGATGTAAAGCAATCCAAGCCTGTGCCCTGAGACTGGGAAACAATGTAACAGTCATAAGCCTTATCTTCTTACTCTAAGGGATTGTAAAGCACTGATTTCTTTTCCTAGTCCTCCATAAGAGCAGGTTAGGGTGTCTCCAATGGTAAACATTTCGTTGTCATAGACCCACTTTAGTTAATAACAGGAGTGACAAAGGAGTGGGTTATCTGGCCCTGTTAGGGACATTAAGGTATTTTAATAGTAGGCTGGGTGGAGCAATGTTGCCTACAAGGGGGCAGGGTCCTGATTGTAGGAGTTGGTAATTGGCTTAAGAACAAATTTGTTTAGAGGCAACAGACCAAATGTTCCATAAAAGTGGAGTGAAGATTGATCCAGGGGTATATTTGTAACTTTAGGAGAAGGGTGGTAAGGGTTTGGGCCCAAACGGCCTGTGGGGCTAACTCCCAAAGTGGCACACATTATCCCTGGAAGCCCAATTGCCTTTGAAGGGATGCCAACTGATGGACTTCTAGCAGGCACCGTGTGCCTGTCGCCCGCCCTAGCGGGTTCACTGAGAGATGTTGATGTTGCACATGTTGTAGGAAACATGGAAAATGAAGGGCAGAGGGATTGGATATTATACAGTATTTCCCTCCCCAGGGCCAGCTGTTTTCTGGTTGTCCCTCCATAGGATTGTAGAGGTGACACTGTGGGCCCGGATGGGGCTGAGGAAAAGAGCGTGAAACTGGAGGGAAGGGGGCAGAGCACAACCTTTGAAAGAATGACATAGCACAAGGGCATAATGTAAACCGATTAAAATCAATTGGGTCCAAGATGACAAGTCAAATTCAAGTAAACCTTAATCCCCAATCTGTAGCCAAAAGACACACCCAGAGGTGGCAGGACAGCTCTAAGGCACTGTCAAAAGACAGAGGAGTGGGTGGTTCCCCAATGGCTGGTATGATCCTCCCACTCATTAGCATATGAATTCACCCCGCTAGCAAAACCTAGCCAGGCCACATTCCATGGCCCATACCCTGTAGAGTGGGCGCTTCTCTCTGAATCCTAACAAATCTACCTCTTACCTATAGCTTTGTCTCTCACTGAATTTCTGCAATGAGACATCAGAGCCTGAGCTTCATTAGAAGGTCCTGAAGCCGGGCATCCTGGGTTTTGGTCCGGCTCAAGTCCCAGGAGAGAGAGAGCTGAAGGACAGGAGGAAAAAGCAGTGGGAAAAACGTGCCAATGAATCCCCTTCATAGCCTGCCGGAAAATTTGCTAAATATCTGACTGGTGCTCACAGTTTTCATTGGCCTGATCCTTGGTACAAAGAAGAGTAAGGACAGAAGAACCCCACTGGCTTGGGTAACAGCTACTGGGACTCAGCAGATAGTGCCTTTGGGACATGCTGAGGAGTAGCCCCTTCAGAGTCCCGCGATTGTGCCCACTTCCGCCCGCCTGTTTGCGGGGGGGGGGGGGGGGGGGTGGTTCGAGGAAACAAGAAACGAGAAATTGTAAAAGAATTAAGATTTCTTTAGGCATATGTCCCTCCAGCCATAGGAGCAAGGATCTCCTACCTTAACCAGAGGTCTTCTGGAATCTGAGACTGAGCCTCGTGAGCTTTCTGCTGAGTTCGTTTTTCACTGTCCCGGTTTCCAGCACTATGGGCCTCTTGTCACTTTCCTTGCGCTGTGTTTTCTTGTTCCGCTGGGCTCCTGCTGTGCTTGGCCTCTTCCTTGCAGGCCGTTCTGAGGTTGTTACAGCCGGGTTAAATCCGAGTCACGGCACCATAGGTGTCAGGTGAGTGTATACTCCCCGGTTCTGTCTCATTGCAACAAAGATTTGGAGTGATGGACATTAAAGCCCTCAGCATGTCACAGCTCTTGGGTCTTGGACAGACCAGACCGTGTTATAGCTCTTAGACAAATCAGTGTTACAGCTCCGTGTTACAGCTCTATTTTATTTAGATAATAACAGGAAAATCCATCCTCGAGGCGTGAGGGCATGTCGACCCAAAAATGGGAAGAGAAGAGTGCCCCAGCGTACGGGGGAGAGCGAGAGAGAAAGTGCATGCCTGTGGGGGTGTGGGGGGGCGGGCAGTGGAGAGACCCCTAGCCCCTTTGGCTGCTCTTTTTATATGTTTTCTCTCCCCCTGGGCCTGCCCTATGTAAATTGGGCTGGCCAGGAGTGTTGTTTGTTCTACCTGAGGTCCTCACTCTGGTCCTCGGACCTTCCTTTGTTCTATTTTCGCAGGCTTTTCCCTTCCTTGTCTTTTAGCCACTGCCATTCTGGACTCCTGTTTCCTGTTCTAACCACCTAACATTGTCATATGTAGAGTTCATGAATGGTCATAAAAGTTTGCAGACTATACGATATTACTGTCTGTGTCTACTGTCCTACCTAGCCATGCACATCATAAGTATTCAGTAAATATTTGTGGAGTTGAATTGGCAATTGGGGTAGATGAAACTGATCAATAACTTTTGTCCACTACTTATACCCATTGTTTAATATATTATACATATATAATATATTATATATTATTTAATATATATATTTAATAATATAATATATATTTAATATATAGTTAATAATATAATATATATTTAATATATAATATATTATATATATGTTTATATATACATCAATAATCTTATAGCTATATGATGAGACCTATGAGAACTCAATTTAATTGGAAAGAACTAAGTTGTAATTAATATGTACAGATTTTGAAGACTGAAGGTGTTTCAGTGAAGGTGGGGTGGGGACTCATTGTAGAGTAGCTTGCATTTTGAGAGATATCCCAGGCTGTCTGAACTCAGAAACAGAATAGATTTAGATATCAAGAGATGCTTACCTTGCAATTCCACTCCTAGTTATATACCCAAGAGAATTAGAAATGGGTTCACATCTTTTCCCCAGATGTTCCTAGCAGCATTTATTTGTAAAAGCCAAAAAATAGAAACAAAACCAAATGTTTATCAATTGATGAATAAATAAGCAAAATGCAATGTAGTCATACAGTGGACTATTATTCATCAATGAAAAGGAATGGAGTATTGGTACATGCTATAAAATGGATGAATCTTTAAAATATTACACTAAAGGGAAAGAAGCTAGACACAAAAAGCCACATATGATTCCATTTATATGCAATGTCTAAAACAGGCAAAACCATAGAGACAGAAAGTTAATATATTAGTGTGCCAGTAACTGGGGGCTGCGGATGGAGAATGGCTGCTAGTGTGTATGGAGTTTCTTTGAGGGAATGATGAAAATGTTCTGTGATGGTTGCACAACATAACCATGATACTAAAATACCTTGTATACAAATATATTGGGCCAGCCTGAAAGTTGGTTCAGATTCTCCAGTAAGATGATACAGAAAAACCAGAATGAGCTTTTTTGGCAAACCCAATACTAAACCACTGAACTGTATACTGAAGGGGTGAATTTTATGGGATGTGAATTATACCTTTAAAGAGAGGGATATACCTAAACTTGAAGATTCTGGATTTTGGGATGGGGCTAGAACAAAGAAGTAGTAGTGAAAGTTGCTCAGTTGTGTCCAACTCTTTGCATGTGTCCAACTCTGTCCATGGAATTCTCCAGGCAAGACTACTGGAGTGGGTAGCCATTCCCTTCTCCAGGGGGTCTTCCCAACCCAGGGACTGAACTTGGTTCTCCTGCATTGCAGTCAGATTCTTTACTTTCTGAGCCACTAGGGTTATAAGGATATGATAATTCTCGTATTCTAGAGGGAAATGTAAGTGTCTAGGTGCAGATCAGGTGAGGATGGATAGGTTTCTGGCTATCATGTTTCTTATGAAGCAGGCAGTGAGGTGAATGGTTAGACTAGAAGGGTGTCGACAAGGGAGAACAGCATTTTAGGAACTTAAAGGAAGCTTCAGATTTTTTTCTTGATAGGGTCAAGGATGTGGTATGTGGTCATCCTGGTTTCAGTGTGAAGGTCAGCTTAGTTCAGAGGGGGAAGTATCATAGGGAGTCTGATAGCAATCAACAATGAAGTTACTGGAGAAGATAGGAGGAGACTAGACAGAAATATTAGAATTTGACTCTAAAACTATCCCCATATGATGAAAAATAGTTAAATCCTAGTGGAAAGGAACCAAGGGCAATGATTTGGAGAAGTTGGTACATATGAAGGTATTCATTTGAAGAAATGCTTGAGTACCTTTTATGTGCCAGGCACTATTAAATAAAACCATAGTTGTTTTCTTTATTTGAATTATTCTTTTAGAATAAGATCTTAGGAGTGAAATTGTTCATATTCAGAGTATGAGTATTTATAGTTCTTGATACAGTAGGCTGTTTTATTTCTCTAAAAGGTTGTACTAATTTTTGATGTCACTAATTTTTGATATACAAGTGTGTTGTCTTAACCACAATTTCACCAGCAAAAATTCTTGGCTAATTGGATAGGCATAAAATTATTCTTCTCTTTGATTATTGCTTCCATTATAGTGTTTCTGTATTATGGAATTGTCATCTGTGGGAGCATGAAGGAATTCAAAGCTTTTATATTTGCTCCCTCATCTGGTATAGCTTCCTTAAAGAATATGGATTTTTAAGGACCCTAGGAATCAAACGAGCCCCTAATCTGAATCAGCTCAAAACTACTGTTACTCAGTGGTGTTCTGCTTATTTCTTAAATGGTATTCACATTTAAACCAAATTTAGCTATAATTCTAATTCCCATTCAACTAACTTAATTCTCATAATTTGGTGTTTTAGGTATTAACCAACTTCATGTTGCATATGAGAAGATAGAGGCTAGTTCACTTGCCCAGGGTCACTTGACCTGTAAGTGAAAGAGACAGGATTTGAATGCAGCCACTTATTATTCTCAAAATCTGTGATCTCCTAGAGTCATTACTAAAATTTACTGGGGGCTAATAGAAACTGGAAATGAAATTTGAAAGGGAACTTGGCCAATCAAGCATTTACTTACATATGTATGTAATGAAGCAGTTAGCAGAAAAGGTTTTTTTCATTTTATTTGTTTATTGGTCCTCAAAGAGGCCCAGAGTAACTTTTGAAATAATAACTTCAAAATTGATAACAAGGTTAGTGAGATACTCAAAAGCATAGTACATGATAGCAAAGGAAGAGAGTTTTTTTCATTTTTAATCAGTATGATATGCTCACTAGACAGATTTAGGATCAGGAATATAAAATGAGATGCCATGTTCAAATGCTCAGCTTTAATCAGATAAAATACCCCAACATATAGATAAGGCAATTAAGGCTCAGAATTACATACCAAATACAGTGACACAGTGGACCCTAGAATGTCAGCCACCTGCTTCCTAGTACACTTTGCTAAATTGACTGAACTAAGTAGAAACAACAATCTCTGTGCTTGTTTTGTAATTTATAATTTTTATAATTTAATATGCTATCCTTAAAAGAGATCATTTCTTTGTGTATTTTAAAACAATAATAATAAAGATCCACACACCAAATTACTAAATATTTAGTGATAGGTTAGAATAAGACGTGATACTAAAGACCAGGTTGAACCCTAGTGTATCAGATAGTCTATCTGTAAGTTATACCCAAACAACATTTATCTGTATCCCAGATGAGTATTTGGAATTTTCAACAAAGCCCAGCCCTTTTCTTCTATCCCTAATCCTTTAAGTGAAACTAATACCCCTGCATCCCCCAAAATAGTATCCAGATACTCCACTTTCATTTCTTAGCCTCAAAATTTATCTTTCCTTTCTCATGCCATCTCCACACTTCCTTCATTCCTGTACTTCATAACTTTAATTCCTATTCTCTTAACACAAACCTTGCATTTTTATTGCCAGTGATACCACAATTACTTCAGCTCTTTGCAAAAGCAATATAGCTATTGTGTCAGCAATAATAATAGGTTCACAGTCTTGAGCCAAATTTCCACTGATAGGATTTTATTCTGAGAAAATACTTCAAATAAAGAAAATAGTGAAAGGGACAAAATGTTAATGGCACTGATATCTATACTGTTTTTAAAAACTGGAAACCTTCTAGATACCCAAAAATAGAATAATGGTTAAGCAAATTATTACCTATTCATTCAATAGGCTATTAGACATTAATTTTTCACAATAGCTTCTTTTAAAATATGTTAAAAGATGCTCTAAGAGTGTTTATGCCAAAATGAAAAAAAGGAGAAATCAAGAAAAAATAGAAAATTTTATGTGATTCATGTATTTCTGAAGCATTTGTATTTTCTGTGTCATAATAACTGACATTCATTGAGCATATACTGGTGTCAGGCACAATACTAAAGCAATATTACAGAAGTATTGAGTAATTAGTAAGAAACCTGCTTTAAAGTCAGATCCTAGCTCCATCACTTACTAGTATGTGATCTTAAAAAAGAAACTGGAGATAGTAACTATATCTACATTAAGTTATTTAATCTATATAAAGTGTCTGGCACATTGCATGCCCTCATTAAAGTGTTTTTGTTAGTAGACATTTTATAGACATTTTAATCTTCGCATCCTCACAACCTTTATGAGATGGTGTTATTTTCATTTACATAAGAGAAAATTGAAGCTCAGAATGGTTAAATACTTTAGTCAAATAACTTGCCAAGGTCACACAGCTAATATGCAGTAGATTTTTGATTGAGAGCCCATGCTATGACTTCTGCTCCTTGAGCTGAGGTTCTAGGTTGCTGCAGACTAATGCTTTTGCTGAGAACAACATGAGAGAACAAATTTTTTAAAAAGAATAATGAAAGCATTAGAGACCTACTGAGGCAGCCATCAAAATCATGAAGCCAAGGGAACTTCAAAGAAGCATGCTTATGTTCTATGCTTCTCTTTTCCTGTTCAAGAATTTGCTTAATGTATAGTACAGAACAAGAACCTGTGAAACTGAGCAGAGGATTTCTGCTATAAGCAGAGAAGCCAGTATTCTCATGGGGCTGAGTACATAAAAATTGGAGTTTAGTGATCCCCAGTGGCCAAGACTGAGGGATCAAGATCCTAGTAGGGAAGGGAAGCATCTAGAAGTGATTTTGCTGAAGAGCAGAAGCTAGCAAGCTAACCCCTAAAAAGAAAGAGTGAAATTTTTTTTCATCTCATGATGTTGACAAGCAAGCATTAAAATTCTGGTCCCTCCAAGGAAGAAAGGACCTGTAAAACAGCCCAGGCTCTCAAATAGTATTCCCTATGGGGTCGCACAGAGTCGAACACGACTGAAGCGACTTAGCAGCAGCAGCAGCAGCAACAGCAGCAGCAGAGGACTACACCCTCTATACATAATAGACTCGAGTACAAGAATAACTAGAAATAAGGAAGAATATTTCATAATTATGGAAGAGTCATCCTACCAGGGAAAATGTGAGAATATAAATCTGTATATATCTAATTCTAGTAATATAGCTTCAAAAAATATTTTTTCAAGTTCGCATGGGACTTTTAACAAAATAGATCTTATGATAGACCATAAAGCAAGTCTTAACAAATCTCATCCAGACTGTTATCTGAACATAGTTCGATTCAGTAAGAAATGGATTATAAAATAGTAGCTAGCAAACTCCCCCCAAAATACATTTCTGAATGACCCACTAGATCAAAAAATAAAGCACAATTAGAACATATTCGCAAGAGAATAGTAATGAAAATACAGTATATCAAAATACATGTGAATGTGCTATACTTGATGGGAAAAAAGCTATACTTGATGGGAAAATTTATAGCCCTATATGCCTATATTAAAAGAGAAAAAACTCAAAAACTAGTGATCTAAATATCATTTTCAGGAAATCCAGAAAAGAACAGCAAATTAAACCCAAAGTAAGTAGAAGAAGGGAATTATTTAAAAGTAGCAATTAATTAAACAGAAAACAAGTACACAATAGGAAATATCTGCAAAGCCAAGAGGTCGGTCTTTGGAAAGGTCAGTAAAATGTATAGACCTCTAGCAATACCAATCAGGAAAAGTATACACTCAATATTAAACTCTTGATCTTTTTCCTAATTCTACATCTCCAGTATTCCTATTTCTATAAATCTCATCTCCGTATATATCTACTGATAGCTCAGTTGGACATCTTGGTATCATTCTTGAGAGTTCTCACTACCACACATGCACACCATGCAGACCACTACAAAATTCTCTTAACTCTACCTCCTAAATATATCAAATCCACTCTATATGATACATCTTCACAGCCGTATCTTGTTTTAAGCCACCATCATGCTGTGGTAGACTGTTGCAGTGACTTCCCAACAGTAACTTCCTAGATTCATTGTTACTATTTGTCAGTCCATTCTTTACATAGAAGTTAGAATGATCCTTTAAAAAGCATAAATATCATATCATGCTGCTCCTTGGAATTCCTAGAAGCCTTGCTCTTACATTGGTGAAAACCCAAATGTTTAAGATAATCCCACATCTGTGCAGGATTGGCTTATCCTTGCTGCGCTCTCCTGATCACTTTACTCCAGCCCCCTCTAGCCTTCTTTCACTTCTGCCAAAGCACCAAGTTCTCACTCAAGTCCTAGTTCCTCAGTGTGGAATGTACCTACTTAACATTCAGTTCTCACTTTACTTCTTCAGAGTGGTCCTCTGTCTAAGTGACATCTCCCACTGCTTTTCTATAGCATTCTGTTCTTTTCCTTCCTAGCAGTTTTCACAATTTAAAATTATATATGCTTAATCTTTTACCTCACACCATCATTTTTGTGAAAGCAGAGACTGTTCACTGTTGTAGTCCTGGTGTCTTAACTAAGTGCCTGGTATATGTTACACATTTGGTAAATACAAGATGAATGAGAAAAGATAGCATGCCACCTTAGGTAAACTCTACAGGTCAGGAACCGTTTCATAGGTGTGCCCTGTACCCTAGGAGCATGGAGGGATTATTTATTTTCTCTGGTTTAATCCTTTATTTCTTCAGAATTACTCTCAGAGAAAGGCACCATGTAATCATTGTAATGCCTGGAGACAGTTTCTGATGATCAGCCTGTCCTCTCAGTGATGTATATTTTATGTGCTAAGCTAAACTGGCAGTTGTGGGCAGATTTCATTTAAGCCCCCACAGAGGAATACACCTGCCTGCATTTCTTAGGTCGGAGCTCTTGGAAACTGTTGGCAGAGTATTCTCAGTGGCAGTCTTGGCTAAACAACTTGTCTTCTTTTCTAGAATTCCTTTTTTTTTTTTTTTTTTTAACATTAGAGCCCTACAAAGGAAAGGTGGTCTGATTGCATTTGCTTACTGCAGAGATTGACAGCATTGTTTGTATAAAGGTTATTAGCTATTTTAGGCATGTAAATATGCCATATGCTACCACAGTAAGTATATGACATGCCTTTTAATCACAATAAAGCAAAAATGGCCACATTTCACAATACGAATGTCTTCATACATGTTTTATAAGATATACAGAGCTATTGTGATTTGCTATTACAAAGTATTCTACATTTTCTTAGCTTGTGTTTTTTCCTTCATCTTAAACCTAATTTTTAATTAAAAATTTAATTGTTTTAAGCTAATTTCCGTAAAATGAAATACTTAATTGTGTGTTTGATATAAAATTGTAAGTCCAACAATTGGTTTTTTCTTTTTTTAAAAATATATTTATTTTTAAGAAGTCCAACAATTTGTAAGAGCTTTTGGCCACTAGAATTTCTTGAAACACATGAAAAAAATGTTTACTAGCAATTTTAGGCATAAATTTCATTTCAAAAGAAAATGTTTTATATACCTGAAACTAACTCAACACTGTAAGTCAACTATACCTTAGTTTAAAAAAAAAAATGTTTCAGGGACTTTTATTTCTTAATGCATAGTAAATGAAGTATTCTTATTTATTTCTAAAGTCTTGGTACCATACTCAGAATTCTCCCATTAACTGAAAAAAGCATGATGAATGTTCCTTATGCATTTTGGCAGGTTCAGGGCAATGATGGGGAAAGGCAGTAAAACAAGAAGAATGAGAATTCTGAGTGCCTGGTTTCTCACATCATCATATTATTATTGCTATTATTAATTTTGCCTTTAACAAAATTATTCTTAATGCAATAATTTTTAAAAGCTTCATCTAGTTATTGATATTTGTGGATTTACTAGACATTAATAGCTGTTCTCAGGTCAATTGGGAGTTTATAAGTCATAAGGATGTATAAATGTCTGCTGACAGGTATGACTAAGTAAATTTGTGAATTTCATAATCCTCTGGTTGCTATTGCAGGTTCTTTCTTTGGTTTTTGAAATGTAAATCACTGACTCAAGAGCTAGTGAAAAAATATGAGGAATATTGAAATTCTTTCTGTAGTACTATAGCAGTGTGTAAATACGGTGCATTCTGGGTATAGAAGTGGTGAGGCGCCTTTAAGTGCAGGGAACTCTACCATATGTGAAAACAGTCTTCTCCGGCTAATTGCCAATTTAGAGACTATATTAAATAAATGTAGTAGAGTAGTTTTTATGTTTATTTCTTGAAAGGGGAAAGAGCAGCTTTATTTTGCCAGAAAGACAGTGTCAGCTCTAGCCATTAATTTCCTGGCAAAACAAACTACTTGCAGAATTCTAATTGGCCAATTTCTTCTCCCCCGTGTTTAATTAAAATCTTTCTCTAGCAATACATGATACTGAAGATAGTGTATAGATTCCTTTACTGTACCAAGAAAGACTTGGGTCAACTGTATCTTTCTAGCTGTCAGCCTTTACTAATTATTTATCTTCTCTTGTTCAGCAATCTTGTCTAGAAAGCATTCTCAATGGTAAAGAGTAGGGTAGATATACTGTTTACAGTCTTTATCTTCTATGTCTGTGTCACCATCCATAGAGTTGTATTCCATTCTGCAGAGTTTAATGTTTACGTGGCTAAGTAAAACCTTATCACATTAGAAATAACAACTCAATTTCTGTTTGTAGCTTAATTCGATCATGTAGTAAAAATAATTCTGGTGCCTAGGATTGGAATTGATCTCTGTTTGTACCTTACCTTAGAGTGATGCCCTGTAGATAAATATTGCGTTTCAGGGGTGCTAGATTGAAGACTAAGGATGAATTGGAATAACTGCATCCTTGTTTTTTGTTTTTTGTTTTTGTTTTTTTTTTACTCTCTTTTTTTTTTTAATTTTATTTTATTTTTAAACTTTAAATAGCTGTATTAGTTTTGCCAAATATCAAAATGAATCCACCACAGGTGTACATGTGTTCCCCATCCTGAACCCTCCTCCCTCCTCCCTCCCCATTCCATCCCTCTGGGTCGTCCCAGTGCACCAGCCCCAAGCATCCAGTATCGTGCATCGAACCTGGACTGGCAACTCGTTTCATACAAGATATTTTACATGTTTCAATGCCATTCTCCCAAATCTTCCCACCCTCTCCTTCTCTCACAGAGTCCATAAGACTGTTCTACACATCAGTGTCTCTTTTGCTGTCTCGTACACAGGGTTATTGTTGCCATCTTTCTAAATTCCATATATATGCGTTAGTATACTGTATTGGTGTTTTTCTTTCTGGCTTACTTCACTCTCTATAATAGGCTCCAGTTTCATCCACCTCATTAGAACTGATTCAAATGTATTCTTTTTAATGGCTGAGTAATACTCCATTGTGTATATGTACCACAGCTTTCTTATCCATTCATCTGCTGATGGACATCTAGGTTGCTTCCATGTCCTGGCTATTATAAACACTGCTGCAATGAACATTGGGGTACACGTGTCTCTTTCCCTTCTGGTTTCCTCAGTGTGTATGCCCAGCAGTGGGATTGCTGGATCATAAGGCAGTTCTATTTCCAGTTTTTTAAGGAATCTCCACACTGTTCTCCATAGTGGCTGTACTAGTTTGCATTCCCACCAACAGTGGAAGAGGGTTCCCTTTTCTCCACACCCTCTCCAGCATTTATTACTTGTAGACTTTTGGATCGCAGCCATTCTGACTGGTGTGTAATGGTACCTCATAGTGGTTTTGATTTGCATTTCTCTGATAATG
The DNA here is from genome assembly GCF_029407905.1 of Bubalus kerabau. NCBI lineage: Eukaryota > Metazoa > Chordata > Mammalia > Artiodactyla > Bovidae > Bubalus > Bubalus kerabau. The sequence continues at coordinate 33,175,330 of NC_073642.1, forward strand.
AGTGATGTTGAGCATCTTTTCATGTGTTTGTTAGCCATCTGTATGTCTTCTTTGGAGAAATGTCTATTTAGTTCTTTGGCCCATTTTTTGATTGGGTCATTTATTTTTCTGGAGTTGAACTGTAGGAGTTGCTTGTATATTTTTGAGATTAGTTGTTTGTCAGTTGCTTCATTTGCTATTATCTTCTCCCATTCTGAAGGCTGTCTTTTCACCTTGCTAATAGTTTCCTTTGATGTGCAGAAGCTTTTAAGGTTAATTAGGTCCCATTTGTTTATTTTGCATCCTTGTTTTTAAACATTAGAAAATCTTTCACCAATGGTGAAACAGCAGTCATTTTTACATATCAAGAACAATATCCTGTTAGCTAACAATTGATCATCATCTAGTAGGAAGCTTGAGTTCAAAGATTTCAAATTCAGAACACTATTTTTCAAATAGGTTAAGTGTATTTAAGTTCAGTAGTGTGGCATTTTATGAACTGTTCTAGAAAGCAGTGAATACAGTGTAATGATTGAGCTTTTTTCCTCCTGAGTATTAAATTGGTAACTAAACTGTTCTCTTTTTTTTTCAAACTGTGCCCTCTTAGCAAGTAGGGAAGGCATGTTTAACCTGGTGGGTCCAACTCTTGCCTGGGTTACATGTTTTATCATTTCAATACTTAATAAATACACAGAATAAGAAATAAATTGTAGCTGTAGCTCTGAACTTACTTTGCTCTGACCTATAATAATCTGTTTACACTCTGCTCTCTGTCTTTCAAGCAAATCACATCACCCCAAACTTAGAACCTACTTTACTACAATTGTGTCAATAGTGTTGTCATGTTTGAGGAGCCTAGAAAGAAGGAAAAATTTAACTGGCATCGTGGGATCTCACTTGGTTTAACAGTTTCTCCTGCCTTACTTGGTAATGCATGTATAAAACTGGTGAATGGCATTTGCTCTCAAAAGGTTTTGAGGTTGATTACAACAGAAATACATTATAGGAAAGAACATAGATACTGTAATTTAAAGGGTTATAGGAGAGACTAGGAATTACTCTGATAACCTGTTAATTTCAAGACCTAAAGCATGTATTTAAATATGATACAGTCAAAAATAATCTTCCTAGTTCAAAAATTATCAGAATGGCTGCGATCCAAAAGTCTACAAGCAATAAATGCTGGAGAGGGTGTGGAGAAAAGGGAACCCTCTTACACTGTTGGTGGGAATGCAAACTAGTACAGCCACTATGGAGAACAGTGTGGAGATTCCTTAAAAAACTGGAAATAGACCTGCCTTATGATCCAGCAATCCCACTGCTGGGCATACACACTGAGGAAACCAGAAGAGAATGAGACACGTGTACCCCAATGTTCATCGCAGCACTGTTTATAATAGCCAGGACATGGAAGCAACCTAGATGCCCATCAGCAGATGAATGGATAAGAAAGCTGTGGTACATATACACAATGGAGTATTACTCAGCCATTAAAAAGAATACATTTGAATCAGTTCTAATGAGGTGGATGAAACTGGAGCCTATTATACAGAGTGAAGTAAGCCAGAAAGAAAAACACCAATACAGTATACTAATGCATATATATGGAATTTAGAAAGATGGCAACAATAACCCTGTGTACGAGACAGCAAAAGAGACACTGATGTATAGAACAGTCTTATGGACTCTGTGGGAGAGGGAGAGGGTGGGAAGATTTGGGAGAATGGCATTGAAACATGTAAAATATCTTGTATGAAACGAGTCACCAGTCCAGGTTCGATGCACGATACTGGATGCTTGGGGCTGGTGCACTGGGACGACCCAGAGGGATGGTGTGGGGAGGGAGGAGGGAAGAGGGTTCAGGATGGGGAACACATGTATACCTGTGGCAGATTCATTTCAATATTTGGCAAAACTAATACAATAAAGTTTAAAAATAAAATAAAATTTAAAAAAAACTAATAGAAAGCTCCATCATAAGTAATTATGTATATTGAGCATTAAATCTTATGATACTAATTTATTTCTTCTCCTTTCTTTAAAGGAGATTTTTATTATTTTTTATTATTTATTTCCTGGACATAGGCTATTTGATCTACAGGAATACCTCAGAGATGCTGCAGGTTTGGTTCTAGACCAGCACAATATTATGATAATTGCAACAAAGCAAGGCACACAGATTTTTCAGTTTCCCAGTGCATATAAAAGTTATGTTTATTCTGTATTGTAGTCTGTTGACTAAAGTGTGCAATAGTATTATCTAAAAAAATAATAATACCTTAATTTTAAAATATTGCTAAAAAATTCCAACTATCATATGAACCTTCAGCAAGTTATAATCTTTTTTGCAACAGTAACATCGGAGATCACAGATCACCATAACAGATACAATAATAATGGAAAAGCTTTAAATATTGTAAGAATTACCAGAATGTGACCCAGAGACACAAAATGAGCAAATGCTGTTGGGAAAATTGTTCGACACAAGGTCAAACCACCAATTTGTGTAAAAAAAAACATAGTATCTGCAAATTGCAATAAAACAAAGTATGCCTGTACTTAAAAGAGAAAAGAAGGTCAGGACTGCATTTTTTTAACTGAGCACTTGTTATCTATATGTTAGTCTTAATGGGCAAGTCAGCTGAATTTTATTCCCTCAAGGGATAAATTTGTAAGATGTTTCATGTGAGAACAAATAGAGGGTGCCAAAGAAAAGAATTCAACGTAGAGAAGACTTTAGTTTTTTTTAATATATTCTTTTTAGTTATACTTTTTGTGTTCTAGTTCATTTAAACATATCAAGATTCCTTTTTCTGATTCCCAAACTAGTTTAAAGGTGGTCATTCACTACCAAGTTTTATTGTTTATTCTAATAATAAAATAACATATCTTTACTGCAAGACATTCAGACTGAGCATACAGACAAGCATAATTTTTATGCTTTTAAACAGAGAATTAAAAAAAAAAATCACCCAAAGACAGGTGGGTCATCTCTTGAATGATTTTATACAAGGAATGATATGCATGATTAGATTTGTATTTTAGAAAGATCACTGGCAGCTGTATGGAAACAGATTGGAGGCAGGAACAACAGGCAGGAGGTTGTTAAGAGTATTCAGGCCAAGAAAAATAAAGGCTTTCACCAAGACAGTAATCGTGGGATCATAGACAGGATCAACTAGGCTTTGGTAAAGGCAAGGGAAATGCTGGAAAGGACACCCAGGTTTTTGGGCTGGGTGACGAGTAGAGCACCCTCAACTGACATAGAAAACATAGGAGACGGAATAGACTTTGAGGAAAAGATAATGGATTCGGTTTTATATGTATAAAGTGTGAGTTGCCTCTGGCACACCAAAGGAAGATAATCTTCTTTGCCATATAAGATACAGGCCTGAAATTTTAGAGTTGGTTGTAGCTGTTATCAGTATAAGGGGTTATTAAAACACTGGTACTGAAAGAGATCACTAGGAAAACATACAGAGTGAGAGAGAGAGAAAGGGGCCAATGTCTGAAGAAATGGCTAAAGAGATGGGGAAATAAAACAAGAGAGGTAGACAGGACAGTGGAAGAAGAGTCATTTACAATATCAAATGCCAGTTAGCAACAAAATAGATGGACAGTTAAAAAGTGTTCATTGAAATTAGCAATTAGAGATGACTGGATATCAGAGAATAGTCAGTAGAGTAAGTTAGGGATAGAAACCAGATTACTGTGTATTTCAGATTGAGTGGGTAGTGGCAGTGGCTAGAATAATCTTTGTAGTTTGGTTATGAAGAAAAGGTAAATGAATGGGCAGTTGCTTAGAAGGGAAGATAGGAATTAATGAAGGGTTCTATTATGAGTTTTTTTTTTTTTTCCTTAGGAATAGAGTATATTCATATCTGATGGAAAAAAGAACAGTCATTATTGTAAAAGAGGTTAAAATGATGGTAAGAGAACTGAAATACTTGAAGAAGCTAGAAGGATATCCAGAGCATGATGTCTTCCATGGAGAAGACACTTACATAGAAAATTTACAACTCAAAGTGGTGCCACGTGTTAGATGAATAAAAAGAGAAGGCTGGGAGTTCCAGAGGAGTTGAGAAAAGTTTGATAGTTTGACTCAAATGCTGAACTTATTGCATACCCTCCATTTAGTTTTCTACTTTTTAAATCAGTGCATCATTTAGAAGTGTGTAGTATAAGCCTTCCAGAGAAGGCAATGGCACCCCCACTCCAGTACTCTTGCCTGGAAAATCCCATGGACGGAGGAGCCTGGTGGGCTGTAGTCCATGGGGTCGCTAAGAGTCGGACACGACTGAGCGACTTCACTTTCACTTTTCACTTTCATGCATTGGAGAAGGAAATGGCAACCCACTCCAGTGTTCTTGCCTGGAGAATCCCAGGGACAGGGAGCCTGGTGGGCTGCCATCTCTGGGATCGCACAGAGCCGGACACGACTGAAGTGACTTAGGAGCAGCAGCAGCAGCAGTATAAGCCTTCAGTTCTATTGCTAATGAGAATCTCTAGTTGTGTATAAGATTTCCCTGGTTCAGTCTGATAGTAGTTGACCTTCACTGTCTTCAGGCATTTAATCTGTCCGTGTTTCTGTGTTAGCTCCATAAAATCAATTTCATGGCACCATTTCTCTTGCAAAGCACAGCCAATGCAAGAATTTCTCAGATTACAGTAATTACTAAGCTTTCCTTCTCATTATTACTTCATATCCTGTCTCAGAAATTCCCCAGAATCATTAAATAAATACATTTTATCTTTGCATAATTCATGTTGCAGATTATCTGTAGATAATCTTGATTCTGGCTTTTACACAGTATGCAGAATCTTAGTTCCCCGACCAGGGATCAAACCATGGCCCATGCAGTGGAAGCGGAGTCAACCACTGGACCGCCAGAGAAGTCCTTGATTATTGTTCTAATCTGTGCAATAAAGGACAACACAGTAAGAATATGAGGTTGTAAGAGTAAAAGAGCAACCATTGATATGAAATGATTGTATAGGCAAAGTGTTAGTGTTTGGCTTTTTAAACAGAAGACCTGCATAGTATGAGTAATACTAGAAATCTTGAGTGTGAGAAAAATCTCACTCTGGTTTTACATTTATCTCCTAAACTTTGACACTATAGAGGCTTTTCAGTGCCTTAAAATATACAGTTCTATGAATTAATTGTCCAGTTAGTTCTTTGAGGTTAGGAAGTACTTTTATGTTTGTTCATGAAGTCTGGTATGCTTTAGGCCTAACAGTGCTTTCATATATTCATCTTTATTCCAAATGGATATATCAAAATAGTCACCACTGACTTGACTAATTTTTTTGTCTAAGAAATACACTTCTCATCTTCCTAGTCTAAACATTTGATGGTAAATACTCTCCAAATCCAAGTGAGTTAGGCATCTTTCATGAGGAGCTGTGATATGCTAATATGTTAAGCATTGAGAGATATCTTTTGCTGCTCTCATGAGCACACAGATGTGGCCAGCTATACACTGTAAATATTGATGTGATTTAAAATTCATATTTTGAGTAAAAAGCTACAAGTTGGTTATCTACTTAAGTTGATGCATAACATTAGAATACTTTGGTTGAAAGAGTAAAGTTCAACAGAGATGCAGCGAAAGAGGTAAATGAAAGGAATGTGGACAAGTAAAAATAGAGGTTTCTAGAATTTTTAGAGCTGAAAGGAATCTAAACAGTCATTAGGTAAGCCTTGGAATAACTTGCATGTGTTTGTGCTCAATTGCTCCAGTCATGTCCCCATGGACTGTAGCCTGCCAGGCTCCTCAGTCCGTGAGATTCTCCAGGCAAGAATACTGGATTGGGTTGACATGCCCTTTTCCAGGGGATCTTCCTGACCCAGGGATCAAACCTGCGTCTCCTGCACTGCAAGTAGATTCTTCACCGACTGAGCCACCATGGAATAACTGAGGGGATGTAATTTAGGAAAGGGAGCACACTTGTTCTATATATCCCTCAAAGAGTAGAATGAAAATCTAAGGATGGACACTTCTTGGGGACAAGTTTGGAGTTCATTATTAAGAAAAATTTTCTAGTGGTCAGACTATTCAGAAATGGGAGTAGACATCCCTAAGAGAGATACTCAGTTTGGGAGCCAAACCTTGGATGTGTGGTTGGATCCAGTGACCTTTATGAGATTTTCTAATCCTTGAATTCTTACCTAAACCAGTGACCAATGTTTCTCTTTTCTTTTCACTTTTTTAAACTGCAGTATATACAGTAAGTGCACAAATCTTAAATGTACAAGTCGGTGAATGTTTATGTATATGTGCACCTGTGAATATTTCCAGCACTTCAGGAGGCTCTTTAGTCAGTACCCTCTCTCCCCCTGTTATAGATAACCACTATTCTGATTTCTGCCACCAGAGAATAGTTTTCCCTATACTTAAACATTACATAAATAGATTCACAGAATATTTACTTTTGTGGGTCTGGCTTCTTTTGCTCATCATTATATCTATGAGGTTCATCCATGCTACACGTAGCAGTAGTTCAGTCTGTGTAGTATTCCACTGATGTCACCGTAGGAATATATTAGAATGTAACCAAGCCACTGTTGATGGACATGTTGATGTCCAATCCACTGTTGATGGATTGGTTGCACTTTGAGATTGTTAATAATGGTGCTGTGAACAGTCTTTATGTGTCTTTGGGTAGACATCTGCACTCATCTTCAAGATATGTTACTAGGAATGGATTGCTGGTTCATAGAATAGGTTTATTTTAGCAGTTATTGCCAAGGAGTTTTCCAAAGTGACTGTGCACCTTTAAACTCCCACTAGCAACATGACAAGAATTTCAGTTCCTGCTCCTCCTTGCCACCACTGTGTATTGTCAGTATTTTTTTATTTTAGTCATTAAATGTGTTGTAGTATTTCTTTTTCTATGATTATTGATCATTTGGATTGTCTCTTTTAGGAAGTGCTTTTTTTTTCTTTAGCCTTTTTTTTTTTTGATTGAGTCATTTGTCTTTATCTTGCTGATTTGTTCTTTACACATTCTGAATATGCGTCTTTAGGAAACTGTGTGTGTGTTCCAACTATAATTTCCTAGTCTGTGGCTTACTTTTTAACTTAGTGGACTTTGATGAACAGACATTCTTAATTTTAGTTCAGTTTATCATTTTTCTCTTTTGTGGTTAGTGCTTTTTATTTCTTCTTCAAGAAGACTTTGCCTATCCCAAGGTCATGAAGATATTTAGACTAATAATTCTTCAATTGTATACTAAATTAGACAATATTTAACTTTCATTTGTTCATATTCCCCCCAAAAAAGAAATGTATAGAATTGTACAATTTTCTCCTGTAATTTAATTAAGCTTTCAGCATTAGCTGTAAATAAGTAGATAATTATGATGGTATTAAATCTGAACTTTACTATCAGGATACTTGGTTATTGCTATGGTAACAATACCATCACAAAAATCTCAGTGGGTTTTTTTTCTCAGTCATATTTGTCCAAAAGTGTGCAGGGTAGGGGAATTGGGGAGGGGGCAGCTATGCTGTTTTTATACACTTTGGCATCTGGGTTGATGTAAACTCCAGTACAATATATACTTGCATGATCACTATAATAGGGGGAGGGCAACATGGAATATTGAATATTCGTTGGAAGGACTGATGCTGAAACTGGAGCTTCAATACTTTGGCCACCTGATGCGAAGAGCCAGTTCACTGGAAAAGACCCTGATGCTGGGAAGGATTGAGGGCAAGAGGAGAAGGGGGCGACAGAGGATGAGGTGGTTGGATGGCATCACTGACTCAATGGAATGAGTTTGAGCAAACTCAGGAAGATAGTGAAGGACAGTGAAGCCTGATGTGCTGCAGTTCATGGGGTAGCAAAGAGTCGGACATGACTTGGTGACTGAACAATAACACCAATAACATGGTAAACTGCTTTTGGACTCAAACTTTCTGCCCAGAAGTATCATGTGCCACTATGAGGTAACCCTATGCATTCCCATCAGCCTTACCTAATTTCAGAGGTCATGAGGAAGTATAATCTTACTATGTTTCCGAAAGGAGAACTAAAAATATTTGTAAATAGCTGTAATATTGACTCTCATAGTTAACTTGGGCACATTACTTAACCTTTCTATGGATCAGTTTGTTCACTGTAAAATTGAAGCTAAGGATAGTATCTGTCTCGTGATAGTTGTGAGGATTACCTGGGGTAATACATGTAAACTCTTAGAATATTGGCTGATACTTAGTAAACACTGAGTATACGTTTGCTAGTATTACTGCTGTCATCATTGGGTTTTATTTTTTATTATTTTATTTATTTATTTTTGGCTCTGCTGGGTCTTCATTGCTGCCCGGCTTTTCTCTAGTTGCGGTGCACAGGGGCTACTCCTTGTTGCGGTGTGCGGGCTTCTCATTGCATGGAGATCTCACTGTGGACTTCTCTAGTCACAGAACACGAGCTCCAGGGTGCACCTGCTTCAGTACTAGCAGTTCCCAGGTTCTAGAGCCCAAGCTCAACAGTCATTTTCACGGGCTTGGTTGCTCTGCAGCGTGTGGGAACTTCCTGGACCAGGGATCAAACCCATGTCTCCTGCACTGGCAGGCAGACTCTTTACTGCTGAGCCACCTGGGAAGCCCTGTCTTTATTGTTATTAGGCTCTTACTATGGGATGGATACCACACATGCATGTGTGCTAAGTTGCTTCAGTCACATCCAGCTCTGTGTGACCCTATGGACTGTAGCCTACCAGGCTCCTTTGTCCATGGGATTCTCCAGGCAGGAGTACTAAAGTGGGTTGCCATTTCCTCTTCCAGGGGATCTTCCTGACCTGGGGATTGAACCCATGTCTCTTATATCTCCTGGATTGGCAGGCAGGTTCTTTACCACTAGCACCAGCTGGGACACCATACTACCTGCTTTACATAGATTGATTCTTCAAATAACTCACATTATAGCTACTATTACTATCCTCATTTACACATGAGAAAACTTAGGTTCAAAGATATTAACTAACTTACCCAGGTTCCAGAACTAAAAAATAAAAGATGGGATTTGAATTTAGGCAGTCTGATTTCAGAGCCTGCAATATTAACCATGGCTCCCTCCCAGATAGCAAGTAAATATTAACAGAAGAATTCAGAAGTGCATCCTTTGCTTAGAGAACTCTGTGTTTGTTTGTATACATGTATATTCATGGTTATGAGTTTATATTGAACTTTCAATATATTTCTATTTTCTGTTAGTTTGTAAAATTGTTTCTAGTTCATATCATTTAATTAAAGGTATTGTTTCATGGTGTTCTGTTCATGGCTTGACATCTAGACAAATTTAGAATTGATCTTGCCCTTAAGATGAAGAAACTTAGGCCAGAATGGTTTAGTGATCCCAGAAGACACAGCTAGTTGGTGACATGCCTGAACTCAGAATCAGACTTCCTGACTTCAGTTCAGAGCTCTTCCTGATGCTTCGGATTACCTCCTTGTAGTTTGTATAAGTTGATATAGCACATAATCCTTTATAAAAAATCTGAGGTGCTTTGGTTTTTCCTCCCCCCAAATTTACGTGAATTTGTTGTAGAAAATGGAGATTGTGCTTCTTTCCTCATAGCTCACATTGGTACATCTTGATTTTAAGTTACCAATTTTGTCTTTTAAATATTCTAGTGTTGCTAAACACCAAGAGTCAAATTAAATATTTGGAAAGGCTTTGTAATAAGAATAAATGCCTCCAGAGAAAATGCTTCCATGGAAAAACATTGTAATGATGAGCTTTTTCATGTCAGCCAGATTTGGAGTCAAATTTCTGAAGGAAAAGGGATGACAGTAGAATTAGAAATGAATCAAGTATACCATACTTGAGGTATATCAAGATACATTAGCAAGAAATAAAATGACTGTTTACTCATAAGCAGCTTGTTACTTTTTCCTACCAGTGACATCATAATGTGTATTTGTCAACCTCACATGTGTCATAGTTTTCAGAATTAAATCTTTTAAGGAAATGCCAAGCCATATGAAGTTGGTGGTCATGGTTTATTTTCCCATTATTAAATGAGACTTTTGTATGGTAATTGCAGTATATTATCATGTAATTTTATCTGCAAGATTAACAGGATATAAATTGAGTTAACTGTATAGTTCTAGCAAAAAATAGGATTTACTCATTCTATTGCTGTATAGTAGAGAAGGAGTAGAAAGTCAGCACTTCTGTTTCTCTCAATATCAGAAGTTGTCAGTTATCTGTCAGGAAGGTGAACCTAATCTGTACTATGAGGTAATGCACTCATAGGGAAATATACTATTGTTCTGAAGAGAACACGATGCTTTTTCCTGGTCTCCTTCAGTTTAAAATATTCATTCTTGCATTAAGGTAAATATTGTTTTATAAAATTGAATGCAGAATTTAAATGAATTTTTTAATATAAAATGCAAAGATTATAAACTGTGCTCTCATACTCTTCTTGCTAGACATTTTTACTCTTCTCTGCCCTGAAGCACTCATTCTCATTTGAGAGAAAGAATGAATATATCACTAGAAATTATCTCTAAGGCTCCCTTCAGCAATAAGCTAGTATATTTTCTGGAGAAGAGAGTGTAGAGAGTCTGGTCAAAGGAATTTTAGTTCACTGTATAGTGAAAAACTTTTTATAAACGTTACTTTGCCAACAAAGATCCATCTAATCAAGGCTATGGTTTTTCCAGTGGTCATGTATGGATGTGAGAGTTGGACTATAAAGAAAGCCGAGCACTGAAGAATCGATGCCTTTGAACTGTGGTGTTGGAGAAGACTCTGAAGAGTCCCTTGGACTGCAAGGAGATCTGACCAGTCCATCCTAAAGGAGATCACTCCTGGGTGTTCATTGGAAGGACTTATGTTGAAGCTGAAACTCCAATACTTTGGCCACCTGATGGTAAGAACTGACTAATTTAAAAGACCCTGATGCTGGGAAAGATCGAAGGTAGGAGGAGAAGGGGACAACAGAGGATGAGATGGTTGGATGGCATCACGGACTCGATGGACATGGGTTTAGGTAAACTCCGGGAGTTGGTGATAGACAGGGAGGCCTGGCGTGTTGTGGCTCATGGGGTCGCAAAGAGTCGGACACGACTAAGGGACTGAACTGAACTGAACATTTATAAATATATTTATAAATATACTTTCTTTTTATAAAATATATTCATAGAAAGTATATTGCATGTGAAATTTAAATTTAAGTTGAAAAGGTCTGATTTTTCCTGGTACTTTCTTTTAAATAACACAACCATATTACTGAATATTGGGGAGTGAAAACAAAGATTGAAAAGTAATTACTCATAATTTCACCATCGTAATATTATTACTTTGAGCACTGATTATGTTTCCTTCCAATCTTTTTTCTTATGTATCTGTTCTTTTGACGTAACTATAACCTGTGTAATATACTTTCTCATAAATATTTCATAATTAGCATATATCATAATTAGCAAAAAAAATAGCTTTTAAATTTTATTATTTGCAGATAACATAATATTTGATCCACACAATATCTTTTTGAGTTAAATAGGGAAGGTATTATTAGCACCAATTTACATATGAGAGTATTGCAAGCAGAAATGCCTCTACTTGGTCCTGTAGTGGATTTCTGTTCTCCGCAGAAGTACTTGCTAACACAGACGAGTGAATGAAGTTCAGTTTAGTTCAGTTCAGTCACTCAGTCGTGTCCAACTCTTTGCGACCCCATGGACTGCAGCACACCAGGCCTCCCTGTCCCTTACCAATTCCTGGAGTTTACTCAAACTCATGTCCATTGAGTCAGTGATGCCATCCAACCATCTAATCCTCTGTCGTCCCCTTCACCTCCCTCCTTCAATCTTTCCCAGCATCAAGGTCTTTTCAAATAAATTAGTTCTTACCATCAGGTGGCCAAAGTATTGGAGTTTCAGCTTCAACATCAGTCCTTCCAATGAACATTCCGGACTGATTTCCTTTAGGATGGACTGGTTGGATCTCCTTGAGATCCAAGGGACTCTCAAGAGTCTTCTCCAACACCACAGTTCAAAAGCACGAATTCTTCGGCACTCAGCTTTCTTTATAGTCCAACTCTCACATCCATACATGACCACTGGAAAAACCATAGCCTTGACTAGACGGACCTTTGTTGGCAAAGTAATGTCTCTGCTTTTGAAAATGCTGTCTAGGTTGGTCATAACTTTCCTTCCAAGGAGTAAGCGTCTTTTAATTTCATGGCTGCAATCACCATCTGCAGTGAATTTGGAGCCCAGAAAAATAAAGTCAGCCACTGTTTCCCGTTTCCCCATCTATTTCCCATGAAGTGATGGGACCGGATGCCATGATCTTCATTTTCTGAATGTTGAGCTTTAAGCCAACTTTTTCGCTCTCCACTTTCACTTTCATTAAGAGGCTTTTGAGTTCCTCTTCACTTTCTGCCATAAGGGTGGTGTCATCTGCTTATCTGAGGTTATTGATATTTCTCCTGGCAATCTTGATTCCAGCTTGTGCTTCCTCCAGCCCAGCGTTTCTCATGATGTACTCTGCATAGAAGTTAAATAAGCAGGGTGACAATATACAGCCTTGACGTACTCCTTTTTCTATTTGGAACCAGTCTGTTGTTCCATGTCCAGTTCTAACTGTTGCTTCCTGACCTACATAAAGATTTCTCAAGAGGCAAGTCAGGTGGTCTGGTATTCCCATCTCTTAAAGAATTTTCCACAGTTTATTGTGATCCACACAAAGGCTTTGGCATAGTCAGTAAAACAGAAATAGATGTTTTTCTGGAACTCTCTTGCATTTTCGATGGTCCAGCAGATGTTGGCAGTTTGATCTCTGGTTAACGTAGAAAGAAGAGCAAAACAAATTCTTATTTTCTGGACACAGTCCTGCCTTACTGGACTAAGCGAGCCTTGAACAGCAATAGGCAACTCTGGAAATACAAATTTTGTCAGATTTTAGTAAATACACACTCACTCAGACACTAAGAATCTGGAGGTGATTTGATTTGTCTGGTTACCCCTCAGAGTTACACCACTGCTAATAGGTTTTAAACTTGTTTTTGTTTCACCTGGAAACAAGGGAAACAAAATCAGTAGCTTGTAAATGGGAAAGATAACATCTAAGCACTTGATTGGTAGCCTTAGAGCTTGGAGGCTCAGTGTACGAAGGGTGGAAACCTTTTCATATTGGGTAGAGTATTTTCAAATTAGGCAAAGTATTTAAAGGAAAAATGTTCTTGGGAAACTGCTCTTCTAGAGCTTTAAATGTGTCGTTTGAATTCTGTGGCTACTTGATTTACTTTCTGCAGTCGAGCATTATCAGCTTTAGGATTCAGAAGCAAAACGTAGCACAATATTTCAGAGTTTTAAGTTTTCTCTCTTTCATTTAAACTCTTCTGTTAAACTGCAATTATGCCTTTTTGTTTTCTAGGGGAAACTGAATTTCAAAAGGAAAATATAGCAAAATCTGAGTTTTAAATATTCTCTCTTTCAGTTAATTTGTCCTGTTAGACTGCAATTGTGCCTATTTGTTTTGTGAGGAAAACTGTGAATTTTATTTTATTGTTCAAAGTAGTGAAGACTATTAACTGCTTTGACTCACAACAGCTCCTGGGGTTTTTTTGGTATTTTTGTCTTCACTTTTTGACTGAAGAAAACTTCCTACTACCTAAAGCTTCTGTTTTTTCTTTTAGGAATTCTTCCTAGAAAGAGAATTTAATTTGTATTAGATTAAACCGATTAAAATGAAGTTGATTCAAATGAACACTTTGATGGGATCTATTTCCTCTTATTATACTATAGTTTTTATAAGTGATCTCTGACTTTCTTTTCATCTTTTACTTTAAGTATTCATCAGCTTTAAGAGAATAAAAGGTTTGGAATTATTGATTGTAAAAGAAAGGAGCATTCTTTCCATCTCTTCTCTGCAGTGTTGTTTCACAGCTGCAAATTAGAGCTGAAGAAGCAGTGGAAAACATAACAAAATAAAAAAGCAGTGTTCTTTGGGCCCGTAAGGACCCTTGCCCTAGAACTGTTCACTGCTGAGTTTTTGTTTGGGTCAGTAGGTACTGAAGACTGTTGCTTCTGCTTTCTCATATATAGCTTTCCTCAGACGCCGGGCTGGAATAATTTTGTTTTAGAGCTAGAAAGGAATACTATCTCCCTCCTTAATATGACTCTGGATTCCAAACATGAAAGTACCCCAAGCTGAGTGTTCCTTCCCAGGTTTTACTCAATTAGTAGTTTCTGTTTCCTTCAGATCTCAAATTTCGGTGAGTTCATTATGATTATCAGTGGTTGTCTTAGGTGGTCACCCCATCTATTCAATTCATCTATATTTCTTTCCTGTTTTGTCATATATTTAAATAAATAAATAACTTTACACACATCAGCTACTACAGCCTTTGCATTTTTCTTACCATTTGCCCTTCTGTGCCTCACTAGATTACAAACCGTGAAAGGACAAGAATTTCTTCTTGATTTTATTTACCTCTGTGTCTTTGGCACATAACACAGTGAGATATAATAAACTGTGAAAAGCATTGCTTTTCAGCTTTTTTAAAACTCATTTCCCTCTTGATAAACATAAAATTCCTCTAATCTGATATACTCTCTATGAGGGTATCACCAAGAAGTGAGTGAAAATATATACCTCATATGGCTTCCGAGATGAGTATGCCTGTCCTGTCATTGCCCTCCTCTGTCTACGTCCCTCTCACCCCTCCTCTACCTCATATACACCTTGTACTTTCCATAGTACCCCAGTGTCCCAGGATATTGTTTGGGAAAGTACACTAAGGAAGTAGTGCCAAGTTTTATTGGGTTACTTTAACTCTTAGTTCCAGCACTGGTCCAGAAGTTTCTTACTTGGGCAGTTATCTCTTTGTTTACTAATAATAAAAGCAGTGCTTTAACAGACTGTATAGGAAGGGCAACTTGGGACCATTAGGCACCAGGAAAAAGAAACCAAATACATGGACTATGACCTCGAAAGGCAACACCCTCCTTGTAAAATAACAAATTTGCTTTGGCAGAGGAAAATGTTTTTTTTTTATTTTCTCCATATTATCAGTGTGCTTTAACCTGTGATACAAAACACTGTGTCTAGATGTTTCAGGTTGTTTTCTTTTCACACCATATTTTGTGTCCTGATGGTGATACATCTCCATCAAGATTTCATTAAGGGGAAAAAAAAATACATGTGAATGGATCAGACTGTCTAGAAAGAAATCTAAACCGTGCTCAGTTTCTTTTGATGATCTAGTGCTTATATTTTTTAGAAAATATATAATTCAAAAGTCTGCAAAACTTTTGCTTCAAAAAATCATAAACAACAGTAGAAAATTTGTTTGTTTCTAACCCTGGCCTCTTCTTTCCACTTATCATGTTGTCTGAGAACAGTGTCTCTTGACCAAGGAGAACAACAGACTGTAAAATTCTGTAAAGCATAGCTGCACACCACTTGATACCAGGCACAATCTTAGTTACACGGTAAAGATACTCAACAAATGTTTGCTGTTGAAATATGAATTCTACAAGCACTTACCTTAAAAAGAGGCCCCCCCCAAAATTAATATATTGTCAGTATGTGTGCTGTGCTCAGTCGTGTCTGATTCTTTGTGACCCCATGGACTGTAGCCCGCCAGGCTGCCCTGTCCATGGGATTCTCCAGGCAAGAATACTGGAGTGGGTTGCCAATTCCTCCTCCAGGGGATCTTCCTGACCCAGGGATCAAACCTACATCTCCTGTATCTCCTACATGGCAGGCAGATTCTTTACTACTGAGCCATTGGAAAAGCCACCCTTTATCACTAAATAGGTTATAAAACTACAGCTGAAATAAATGCAGGGCATAGTAGATAGATTCTGTTTCTTATTCTGAACTGAGAGATTAGCTCTACCTTCAATATATATCAAGAATCTGACCACTTCTCATCACCTCCACTATCATCACTGTGATCCAATCCACCATTTTTTAGATGGATTATTGCAATAGATTCCTAAGTGATCACCTTCTATCCTTGATCCTCTCAACTTTCATCCTGTTCTCAAAACTGCAGCCATAGTAATCTTATAAAAACGGTTGATTCCATCCCTTATCTGCTCAGAACTTTTTAGTGTCTTCACCATCTCAGAGTAAATGCCTGTCTTTACTATGAGTTACAAAGCTGTCTGTGGTCTGATCCCCTATAGCAGTCAGCCTCACCTACAGTGTGTGCCCCTAGTTCAGTCCAGCCGGATTTGCTGCCTCTTTCAGTCATACGAAGTGTACACCTTTGCTTGTGTTCCTCCTGCCTGAACTACTCTGTCCTCACATACATACATAGCTCTCGCCTTCCTCTCCTTTAGGTCTTTCCCCTGAGATTACCTTAGTGAAGACTTTTCCTGGCCTCTATTTAAAATTCCAGAATTCTCTTCCATTGAACTCTTCCTGGCCTCTTGCTTTGCTCTCTTTTTTTTACTTTGTACTTTTCACTATGTAACATTTTTCATTTTACTTTATCTTGGTTTTCGTCTGTGTTCCACTATACTAAGCTCTGTAAGGGTGGGAATTTTTGCCCGTTTTGCCTACTGCTGTATCCCCAGCACATATAAAGTGCCTAGAATGTTAGATACCAAAAAAAAAAAAAAAAAAAAAATACTTGTTCAATGAATGAATACTTGTTGAGTGAATGGTTTCTCTATTATTTAGTTCCTAGACTAGCCTACTACCTTTTTTAAAAAAATTAATGATAGTCATAGTTATAAGAGCCTGGACTCAAGATTCTAGGAGTAGAGAGCCACATTTTCTGCCCACTCCATCCAATACCCAGCCAAACACACACCTGTATGTACTTATTAGTTATTTAACAACCCTGAGCCTCAAACTCTAATTATATCCCCTAACCTACCCACCCCCAAAAAGTAAGTATTTAATTACTCCCAAATTACCTGACCTTATCTTTTGCCCCCTCATCTCCCACATCAAAACCTACAGTGAGCGAGTTCTTAACTGAATTTCACTTAACTGAACCCCAGTTAAGTGCCTGGTGGGATTAACCAGTGTTCTTACTCCCTCTGTAAAACATATTGATTAATGCCCACAGCCTGCTGAGTGTTCTTAGCTAAATGTTCACAGCTGGCAGATGGTTTTGTAGTAAGCCTTCATTCTTCCACTTGCCCTAGCTAAACTAACTGTCTGCATATAAAAATCAGTTGTATTTATTCCTCAGCCTCAGGGCTATCTTACAATAAACTGTATAATTAAATTAATTTTTAAATTAATGAACGTTATCTTACAGAGTTCCCATATACTCCATGTCCCCATATGTGTACAACTTTTCCCACTCTCAACATCCCCTACCAGAGTGGTACCTGTGTTACAGTCAATAACAGTAACAGCCAGTTAAAGTCGGTTACAGTTAATAACAGCCTGCATTGACCCTTATCATTACCCAACTCCATAGTTTAGGTTTCATTCATGGTGTTGTACCTTCTGTGGGATTTGACAAAATGTATGACACACATCTATCATTCTAATATGTAGAATAGTTTCACAGCCCTAAAAATCCTCTGTGTTCTGCTTTTTCACTCCTGCCTCCCTCCAACCCCTCCCAACCACTCATCCTTTTTACTGTCTTTGTAGTTTTACCTTATCCAGAATGTAGTGTGATTGGAATTATACACTATGTAGCCTTTTCATATTGACTTCTTTAACTTTGTATTATGCATTTAAGTTTTCTCCATGTCCTTTCTTGGCTTAGTAACATTTCTTTTTGGCACTGAATAATATTCCATTATCTAGGTGTACCACAGTTTATCAACCCACCTACTGAAGGTGGTGTCCAAAATTTGACATTATGAATAAAGCTGCTATAAACACCCACATGCAAGTTTTTCATATGGAATAAGTTTTTAACTCCTTTAGGTAAGTACCAAGGAACACAGTTGCCAGTAAGAGTATGAGTAGTTTTGTAAGAAACTACCAAATGGTTTTCCAAAGTGGCTGTACCATTTTGCATTCATTTCCACCAGCAATGAATTAAAGGTCCTGTTGTTCCATATCCTGGCCAGTATCTGGTGTTTGACACTGTTTTAGATCTTAACTGTTCTATAGATGTGTAGTGGTATCTCGTTTTCATTTTCAACTCCCTACTGACATGATATTAAATATCTTTTCATATGCTGCTTGCCATCTGTACATAGGCACTGGTGAGGAGTCTGTTCAGATCTTTTGTTTATATTTTACTTGGGATGCTCCTTTCCTTATTGTTGAGTTTTAAGAGTTCTTTGTATATTTTGGATAAATGTCTTTATCAGATGTATCTTCTGCAAATAGACTTCCTGAAGGCTATGGCTTGTCTTCTCATTCTTTTGGCATTGTCTTTCATGGAGCAAAGGTTTTTCATTTTATAGTTTTGCATTTTACATTTAGGTTTATGATTCATTTTAAGTTAATACTTGCGAAAGGTATAAATAAGGTCTGTGTCAAGTTTTGTTGTTGTTTTGTGGGGGGAGGTTTGTACATGGATGTCCATTGTTCCAGCACCATTTATTGAAAATACTATTTTTATTTCATTGTTTTGTGTTTGCTCTTCTGTCAAAGATCAGTTGACTATATACATTTATTTCTAGCCAGGATTTCTATTCTGTTTCAGTAATTTGTCTTTTCTTTCACCAGTACACACTGTCTTGATTATTGTAGCTTAATAGGAAGTCTTGAAGTTGAGTGGTGTCAGTCCTTCAACTTTGTTGTTCTCCTTCAATATTGACTTGGCTATTCTGAGTCTTTTGCCTCTCCATATAAATTTTAGAATCATTTTACTTTTATTCACAAAATCACTTGCTGGGATTTGTATTGGGATTGAGTAATCTGTAGCTCAAGCTGGGAAGAACTGACATCTTTACAATTTTGAGTCTTCCTATCATGAACATGGAATATTTTTCCATTTATTTAGTCCTTCTTTGATATCTTTCATCTGAGTTTTGTAGTTTTCCTTATAGAGGTCTTATAAAATATTTTGTAAGATTTATACATAAGTACTTCATTTGGGAGGATGCTAATATAAATGGTAACATGTTTTTAATTTCAAGTTTCAACTTATACATTGCTAGTATATAGAAAAGCAATTGAACTTAATATACAATTGACCCTTGAACAACATGGGTCTTAGTGATGCTGATCCTCTGCGTAGGAGGAGACTAAACAACATGCTACTAAAAAACCAATAAGTCAATGAAGAAATCAAAGAAGAAATTCGAAAATACCTTGAGACAAATGAAAACAGAAATACAACTTTCCAAAATCTATGGGACTCAGCTAAAGCATTTCTAAGAGGGATGTTTATAGCAATTCAAGGCCTACCTCAAGAAATAAGAAAAATCTCAAACAAACAACCTAACTCTCCATCTAGAAGAATTAGAAACAGAAGAACAAAGCCCAAAGTGAGCAGAAGGAAGGAAATAAGAAAAATCACAGTAAAAATACCAGGAAAAAAAGAGAGAAAAGAGCAATGAAACTATGATCTGGCTTTTTGAAAAGATACAATTGATAAACCTTTAACCAGACTCATTAAGGAAGAAAAAGAGGGGACCCAAATCAACAAAATTAGAACTGAAAAAGGAAAAGTTACAACTGATATTACAGAAATACAAACAGCCATAGGAGAATACTATGAACAATACAATGAATACAGTGACAAACTGGACAACCTCAAAGAAATAGCTAGATTCTAAGACTGAATCAGGAAGAAGTAGAAAATCTGAACAGACTGATTTCTGGTACTGAAATTTAATCAGTAATTAAAAACTCAACAAATAAAAGTCCAAGACCAGATGGCATCACAGGGGAATTCTATAAAACATCTAAAGAAGAGTTAATGTCTATCCATCTCAAACTGTTCCACAAAATTGAAAGGGAGGGAATACTCTCAAACTCATCCTACAAGGCCAGCATTGCCCTGATACCCAAGCCAGACAGAGATATTGCAAAAAAAGAAAGTTACAGGCCAATATTCCTGATGAACATAGATGGTAAAATCCTCAACAAAATATTAGCAAACTGAATTTAATAGTATGTAGAAATGACCATACATCATGATCAAGTGAGATTTATTCTAAGAATGCAGAGATGGTTCAGTATTTACAAACCAGTCAGTATGTTTCCCCATATTAACAAAATGAAGGATGAAGATCACATGATCATCTCAAAATCTCAGTAAAATAATTTAAAAATTCATGATAAGAACTCTAAACAAAGTGGGTATGGAGGGAACGTACCTCAGCATAATAAAAGCCGTTTATGACAAACCCACAGCTAGTATCATACTCAGTGGAGAAATGTTGAAAGCTTTTCCTCTGTGATCAGGAACAGACAAGGAGGCCCACTCTGGCCATTTCTAATTAACTTATATTGGAAGCCCTAGCCACAGCAATCAGACAAGAAAAAGAAAAGACATCCAAACTGTAAAAGAAGAAGTAAAACTGTCAGATGACATGATACAATATATAGAAAACCCTAACAACCCCACCAAAAAAAAAAAAAAAAAAAAACTATTAGAACTAATAAGTGAATTCAGTTAAGTGCAGGATACAGTATTAATATACTGAAATCTATTGTGTTTCTCTACACTGGTGGTTCAGACAGTAAAGAAGCTGCCTGCAATGTGGGAGACCCAGGTTCGATCCCTGGATCAAGAAGATCCTCTGGCTAAGTGAATGGCAACCCACTCCAGTATTGTTGCCTGGAAAATTCTATGGACAGAGGAGCCTGGCAGGCTACAGCCCATGGGGTTGCCAAGAGTCAGACATGACTGAGCAACTAACAGTCATAAACTTCAGAAAGAGAAGTCAAAAAGAATTGCTATTTATATTGACATCAAAAAGAATAAAATATCTAGAAATAAATTTAATCAAGGAAGTGAAAGACTTATATTCTTAAAACTGTAAAATGTTTATAAAGGAAACTGCTGCTGCTGTTGCTAAGTTGCTTCAGTCATGTCTGACTCTGTGCGACCCCATAGATGGCAGCCCACAAGGATACAAACCCCATCCCTGGAGTTCTCCAGGCAAGAACACTGGAGTGGGTTGCCATTTCCTTCTCCAGGGGATCTTCCCCCTCCCAGGGATTGAACCTGGATCTCCTGCATTGCAGGCAAACTCTTTACCCACTGAGCCACCAGGGATTGTTAAAATGACCATACTACCCAAAACAGTCTACAGATTTAATGTAATTCCTATTAAAATACTGATGACATTTGTAACAGAACTAGAATAAATAATTCTAAAATTTATATTGAACCACAAAAGACCCTAAACAGCCAAAGCAGTCTTGAGAAAAAAGAACAAAGCTGGAGGATCATGCTGTTTGACTTCAGACTATACTACAAAACTTCAGTAATCAAAGCAATATGGTACTGGCACAGAAACAGACACACAGATCAAAGGAACAAAGTAGCCCACAGATAAACCCACACACATATGGACAATTAGTCTGTGACAAGGAAGGCAAGAATATGTAATGAGGGAAAGACAGGCTCCTCAGTAAACTGGACAGCTACATGTAAAAGAATGAAATTAGAACGTTCTTTCACAATGTGTACAAAAATAAACTCAAATGGATTAAAGACCTAAATATAAGACCTGAAACTATAAAACTCATAGAAGAAAACATAGGCAGTGGACTCTTTGACATTGGTCTTAGTGATGTTTTTTTGAATCTGTCTCCTCATGCAAGGGAAACAGAAGTGGGAAACAAAAAATCAACAAGTGGAACCTAATCAAGCTTAAAAGCTTTTGCACAGGAAAGAAAACCATCAACAAAACAGAAGGCAACCTACTGAATAAATGGAAGAAGATATCTGCAGATGATATGTTTGATAAGGGGTTAATATCCAAAATATATAAAGAACTCATACAACTCAATTTAAAAAAAAAGCCAAATTTAAAAATGAACAGAGGACTTTTCCAGAGAAGACGTACAGATGGCCAACGGGCACATTGAAAAGATGCTCAACATCACTAGTCATCAGGGTACTGCAAATCAAAACTACAATGAGATATCATCTCACATTTGTCAGAAAGGCAAGAAATAATATGTTGACAGGATGTGGAGAAGAGAGAACCCTAGCCCACCATTGGTAGGAATGTAAATTGGTATAGTCACTATAGAAAACAGTAATACAGATTTCTCAAAAACTAAAAATAGAACTACCATACAACCCAGCAGTTCCACTGCTGGGTATTTATTTAAAGAAAACAGAAACACTATTTGAAAAGATATATGCACCCCAACATTCATAGCAGCAGCATTTATAATAGCCAGGATATGGAAGCATCCTAAATGTTCATCAAAAAATGAATGGATAAAGAAGATATGGTATGTATACAAAGGAATATTACTCAGTCTTTTAAAAAAACAATTGCCATTTGTAACAATATGGATGGACCTGGGGTGTTATGCTTAAT
Source organism: Bubalus kerabau (assembly GCF_029407905.1). Taxonomy (NCBI): domain Eukaryota; kingdom Metazoa; phylum Chordata; class Mammalia; order Artiodactyla; family Bovidae; genus Bubalus; species Bubalus kerabau. The sequence continues at coordinate 33,197,721 of NC_073642.1, forward strand.
AAAATAAAACAGAGAAAGACAAATACTGTATGTTTTCACTTATATGAGGAATTTTTTAAATAAGTGAATATAACAAAACAGAAATAGACTGACAGCTACTGATAACAAACTAGTTTTAGTAGAGGAGAGGAATGGGTGGGAAGGGCTAAAATAGGTGGAAGGGCTAAAATAGGCTGAGGGGACTAAGAGATACAAACTACTAGGTATAAAATAAATAAGTTACAAGGATGTAATGTATGTTGTTTGAATGTTGCTGTTTTTCAGTTGCTAAGTCGTGTCTGACTCTTTGTGACGGCATGGACTGTAGCATGCCAGGCTCCTCTGTCCTCCACTACTACCAGAGTTTGCTCAAATTCATGTCCATTGAGTTGATAATACTGTCTAACCATCTCATCCTCTGCCACCCCCTTCTCCTTTTGCCTTCAGTCTTTCCCAGAATCTTTTTCAGTCTTTCCAGGGTCTTTTCTAGTGAGTCAGCTCTTCACATCAGGTGGCCAAAACTTCAGCATTCCTTCCTTCAGAAGGAATATTGGAAGGAATATTCCTTCCAATGAATATTCAGGTTTGATTTCCTTTAGGATAGCCTGGTGTGATCTCTTTGGTAAAACTCAGAGTTGATATACATCTAGGGTATAGAAGAATAACATGGCAAAGAAATTGAGTGTTGGCAAAAAAAAAATTGAAGTGAAGCTATAGAATCTAAGCTACACAGAGTAGGGAAAATTAAGAGTCAACAAATAGAGGTTTGTGAGGTTAAAGGTCAGTTGTAGTAGAATGGGGCTTCCCAGGTGATGAAGTGGCAAAAAATCCACCTGCCATCCCTGGGTTAGGAAGATCCTCTGGAGAAGGGAATGGCTACCCACTCCAGTATTCTTGCCTGGAGAATTCCATGGACAGAGGAGCCTGGTGGGCTACAGTCCATGACATCACAAGAGTCAGACCAATTAAGCATGCACGCTCATGCACATTGTAGAACTGAAATGACAGGAGGTAATGATCAGAGACTGGTATAGCCAAGTAACATGACTTTTAAGGGAACTGGACATTTTACATAAGGGCTGTAGTATGGGGAAATGAGGGCAGAATCCCACCTCTCAACTCTGATGTGTGTACAGTTGGGGCCGGTGTGGTAGGGAAGGACTATGATGTGTCTCCATGAGAGGGCTTGATGAAGTGGGATTAACGTATGCGAAGTAGGGAAAGAGCACTTGCAAAGAGCCAACTCCAGAAAACACAAGTACAAATTATCCTTGCAGCATTGTCCAGCATATTCAGAATAATGTAGTCTCATTGGTGAGATCATTCTTTTGTTGGGAAAGGCTACTATTAGTAGAAAAGCTTAGTTGAAGAACATTTCTTAAGCTCTACCTGAATTCCTTTATTCTGGCCCTGTATTGACCAAAGACATGTTCTGAGTATTATTAGTGGCTTAATGTAATTTGTGTTAAAAATTTTTGTAATTGCTATTAAAATGTCTTAAATTGGCACTCTGTTTTATACATCAGGCTTTTTTTTTTTCCCAGTGAGTATTAGTATTAGTACTAGAAGGGATTTTTTCATTTCCAAAGCCACAAAGTGTCAGCCCCAAGGTAATATATTTTTGAAGCCTCCAGGTGGAATCCTTCTGTGGATGAATCCCTTCTGCAAGAAAACATCTGCATGATATACTTGTTTCTGTAAAATTAAGTGGAAAACCAAACTTGTATATTGCCTTGCCTTTGTGCGTATTTCTCTTCTTTCCCCTTCCAGAGCAGTATTCATTACACAGCTTAAGTGCTTTGCATAGAATTTCCGAGTTCAGTACAACCCCTGTACTGGGACGTTATCAGGCACAGATGCTACACTGAAGGGCTTTTGGCCATCAGTGGCTTGGTAACTGTGATTCAGTGTGAATCACCCCCTCATGGACCATATGAAAGCAGATTCTTAAAGGATCTCAGCCAATTCTCGGGAATCATTTTATTTTCCAACTTACTGGACTAGTTTAGAGGCCTTTGAGTTTCACTGGACTTTTTCTTCATTTCCTTCTTTTGTTGATTTTGGCCCCTTAACCTTCCACCCACTTTATTACTCACTCATTTCTTAGGGACCTGACTATTCAGTAACACTAGAGAAACTATATCTGAAACCATATGGGTTGAGTAAAACACACTTAAGAGGGAGGAAAAAAGCAACAACAACAAGAAATGTGTGTTCTCTGAACTTCCTTTGTTTATATGGTCTGTTTATGTGTTGTTAAGGTTGTGTTGTCCAGCTGCCTCCCCATATTTCAAAAATGACTGAAGATATCTGGGAAACATTCTAAGAGGATCACGTTGGCATAGTGAATGAGAAGACACCTCAGGGACTTCCCTGGCAGTCTGGTGATTAAGACAATGCAGGGCATGTGGGTTTGACCTCTCGTCAGGCTAGGATCCCAAATGCCTCACGACTAAAAAACCAAACCAAAACATAGAACAGAAACAGTAGTGTAACAAAAAAATAATGACTTTAAAAATGATCCATATAAAAAAAAAAAAAGACACTTCATTTGTCCCCCACCAGATAATATATCTTCTTCTTAGGTTTAGATGGGATGTCAAGAGCTTCAAATGCTAAATCTTGAGGCTCTTGAGAAGTCCTTTACTTCTAAGGAGACTTATAGAAAGAAGCCAGTTAAATGAGTTCTTTTGAGGTTTGTGGATATATGCCTGGTTATTTGAATGTTTGTTTGTGGTTTATAATTAGGCTGTATGGCATCTAATTGATTAATTTTCTTTTGGTAAAATGAATATTGGTATAAGGTGATGTTAACAGCCCTTAAAGCCTGGATTCTCATCTAGTCTGTGCATAATGTGAATTAAAACATAAGCGCACTTGTGTCAAGATTATCCTAGAATGAATGGAACTGTGCACTATTTGTTAGAGCCCCTTGTAAGCCCCCTTCTCTTGAGGGAATTGAAACGCATTAGCAAGATCCCTGCACATGGAACAAACTCCTTACTCTGTGGTTGAGTGGGAAGTTCCTCTCTGCCTTCCATGCTCTACCCACACTATAATGAGTGGTGAATATACAGAGATGCATTTTTTCACATTAAGCTATTTATGGAATTTGGTCTGCTAAGTAACAAAGAAATGAAAACAAGAAAATAAGTAAGAATAAGAAATAAATCAAGAGTGTTATCATTTTAGAAGTAAATTATGATATTGAGCTTCAGAATATGGCATCGGTGTCATGAGCATTTTCTTCATGTTGCCGCCTCGGTGGGCTGGATCCTCGCTCTGCCTGGGCTCTGAGCCTTCCTTACAGTTGCTGTCCCACTAGGCCTCCTTAGCAGCAGCACCTGACAGAACTGCCGAGGGGCTCCCGAGTGAGTGCTCAGAACCAGCTTCTCCTTCTCCCAGTTGATTAAGGCACTTTTTTTCCTTGAGTGGTTTGCAGTTCCACTTAAGTGTCTGATGTTTGGGGTCACTGTTGAATGTTTTGTTTGAATATCGCTTTCACGGTGAATGGGAGGCTTCTGCTTTTAGCTCTGTGGGGCGAAGCCCTTGGTGTTAAGCCTTGAAAGGGAAAAATCTTTGTGTGTAGCGATATGCTAAATGAAATTACTCTCTTTGTCCTTTTATCCTTTCAGTCCGATAACCTCAAATTCTTGTGATTTGTTTGCTTTCTTCAGTTAAGCTTAGTTATTTCCTGTGTCCAGGTGCGTGCCATTTCCACTGCTGGTCATCATGGTGATGTGGAGCATATTTCTGACCTGGAAGTGTGGTTTCTTTAATTTTGAACCACATCAGTATGCCTTCCAGCCTCCACTTCCTTTGCATTATTTCCTTTTGGAAGGCTCAGTTTGTCACCATTTAATCTAAGGATGATTCATCTGGGACTGAGAACTCATAATGTTGTAATAACAATACCTTTCTTTGTTTAATAATACTCAAAGCACTTACCATCTTAGCCTTTCTCTATTTATGAAGCACTTTCAGTTTAATCCTTCACAATAACCCTGTGGGTTAAGTCAGCAATTTGGTCTGTGTCTAAGATGGTGAAATTGTATCTCAAAGAGGTTGAATAGCTTGTTCAGGGTTGCAGTGCTTCTGAGTTTACTCTGCTTAATGATTTTTACAGAAAATACAGAATAGTTTTGAAGATATTCTGAATGAACAAAAAGGAATTTTCCAAACTGTGTCCTGATTTTTAAAATCTGATTTTACCCTGGTCAGTTGGTAAGATCAGGGTTAAAAGCCCATTAACCATAAAGTTTAAATTGATGTGTCCAAGTCAAGAAAATATTTAGGTCAGTTTCTCTTCTGCTGCTGATGTGATAAAGGTTAAGGAAGGCTGGCTCTTAAATATGTGCAACTTGAACTGGAAATAATTAAGCCATTATTTTTTTTTTTTTTTTTTTAATTTTCTCTTCCTTCCAGAGAGATGGAAACCTTGATGACTAGTTCCACTCTGCCTCCCCTTTTTGCAGATGAAGATGGCTCCAAGGAGAGTAATGATCTGGCTTCAACTGGGTAAGCAGCTGCTTTGGGACACTGGGCCTCTGCCTAGGCTTCAAAACAGATTCTGATAATGTATAAGGTGCTAAAGAGGTCGTCTTATATCATAAAAATAGAAGGTACGTTTTTTATGCTTTGCCAAGAGAATGGGAGCTGTTGTAAACTGCTTTGATATCTACATTCAGCCATCATTTGCAATGCTGGTTCCTGTGAACTGGAACAGCAGTACTGTGGGATCTAGGAAACAGGACTCCTGGCTGCATGATCACCATTAAGGAAATACCTGCCACAGGGCTAGCTGTGAAAAGCAAATTCATTTTCTGTCTGAATTGCCACAAATATTAAAATAATTTTTTCCCCAAACATCAGATTTTTTTAAGATCAGATTTTTAGTTATGGTTGTTTATTCAGGATGCCTAGGAGCTCTAGCTTACTTCTCTTCCTCCCAGCACACACCACCCCCAACACCCCAACTCCTTTCTTTGGTATTTTTGGGCACATATATGAAGAAATATAGAAAAGGGCTAATAGCAATAGTCCCTCTTCCATTGACAATCTCTGTTCCACTTGAATGTTTATCTTTTCTATTTAGACATTATTTGCCAAGGAAGAAATGTATTCATTAATAGATTGAAGTGCTAGCTAATCCCTAAGATGAATTATTTTAATATCCTTTAGAGCTCTTTAAAAATAGACTCCTCTTTATAATTCCGTTTCCTTCCCTGATATTCTTTACTCATTAATATCTGCCATCTGACTCTATTCAGATGAAACTGTTCTCCAAGACTTTGCTAAAAGCTGCCTACTTGCTGAATCCAGTTTGTACAGTAAAAATGTTCTGAGTGTCTGCTGAGTGTGCCAGGCACCATTCTAGGTGCTAAATATTAAGCAGAATAACCAAAACATACAAAAATTACAAAAATTCTAACCCCTGTTCTACTGGGAAAGTCAGACAATAGAAAGTATAAAGAAGTGAGCTGCATAATACATTGATAACAACTATGGATTAAAAAATAAAGTCAGGAAGGGGAACAGGAAGGGCTTGGGGTGCCATTCTAGATAAGATGGCCCGGAAAGGCTTTACAAGTGACTCGAATAAAAACCTGAAGAAAGTAAAGTAACTACGTGCATTATGGGCAAAGATTATTCCAGGCAGAGGGAAATAGTGAGTGGGAAAGCCTTGAGGTAGGAGTGTTTCTTCCTTTCAGAAATAGCCGAGAGGCCAGTATGACTGGAGCAGAGTATACCAGGGGGAGGGGTAATAGGCTTCATCAGTATGTTTCTCAAACTTTAATGCACTTATGAATTGCCTAGACATCTTATTAAAATGCAAATGCTGAGTCAGAAGGTCTGAGTTAAGACCAGAGATTCTACGTTCTATTAAGTTCCCAGATGATACCAGTGCCACTGGTGTGAGAACAGTACTTTGAGTAGCAAGGGACTAGATCCTGTAGGAGCCTATGGGTCAGAGGAATCGCTTTAACTGTCCCTCTGAGTGAGGTGTGAAAGTGTGAGGAGGTTTTGCACAAAATGATGTGATCTGACATTTTTAAATAGTATCCCTGTGGCTGATATATAGAGAAAAGAGTGAAGAGAGCAGGGACTGAAGCAGGAGACCAGTTTGGGTTCTAAAATAACTCGAGAGATGACTCAAAGGACTTCACTAGTGACAACAGTATTTTTGGCAGAGTAGTAGGGAAAAAAACCTCATTAGAGTGGGTTTCAAGGATTATAGGAATGGGGAGTGGTGAAAAGTGTAGAATTCTAGATATATTTTGAAGATAAACCAAACAGGATTTGCCTGAAAGACCAGATGAGATGTGAGAAAGGAGGAAAAAGCAGTCAAAGACAAGCTCCAAAATTTTGGCTTAAGCAACCTGAAGGGATAGAATTGCCATTACATTAGATGGCACATACTAAGCAAGTGGAGGAGGGAATGTTAGATCGGTTTTGGAGATTTTAAAATTGAGATGCTTATTAGATATCCAAGCAGAGATGTCAGATAGGCAGCTTGACACAGAGCTCTAAAGTTCCAGGCTATCTAGGTTGAAAAAAGAAACTTTGGAGTTGATCAGCATATTACAGCTGACACTTAAAGCTGTGAAACTGGTTGAGATCATCAGACGAATGAGCACTGTGTAGGGAGAAAAGAGAAGAGACCTGACACTTGAACTTGGGGAGATTCCAGCATTTACAAGTCAGGGAGAAGAGGAAGAGTCAGCAAAGAAGACTCAAGGGGGTACCTAAAAAGGTATCAGAAAAACCAGGGGTGTGCAGGGTCCTGGGAAGCAGGTAAAAAATGTACTTCAAGGGAAAGGAAGAGATGAACTATGTCAAATACTTCTGAAAGATCAGGTAAGATGAGGTCTGAGAAATGACATTGGATTTAGTATGGAGGTCATTGGTGATCTTGACAAGAGTTGTAAACATTTTTCTCCTTTGGGTTGGGTTTAAGATAGAATGAAGGAAGACAAAGTCAATAACTATAAACATTTCTTCCCAATACAAACAACTAAAAGTCAGTAAGTGCCCCTCATCCATGTTTTCACTTTCCATGGGTTCTGTTACCTACCACGATCAGCCACAGTTGGAAAATACTAAATGGAAAATTTTAGAAATAAACAGTTCATAAGTTTTAAAGTGCCCACTATTCTGAATAGTATGATAAAATCTCACACTGTCCCACCTGTGTCCTGCCTGGGACTTGAATCATCACTTTGTCCCGTGTATCCCACCTGTTAGTCACTTGGTGGTTGCCTCTGTTATCCTATTGACTGTCACAGTATCTCAGTGCTTGTGTTCAAGTAACATTTATTTTACTTAATAATGGCTCTAAAGAGCAAAAGTAGTGGTGCTGTCAATTCAGATATGCCAAAGAGAAGCCGTAATGTGCTTTCTTTAAGTGAAAAGGTGAGAGTTCTTGACTTAATAAGGAAAGGAAAAAAAAAAAATAATATGCTGAGGTTACTGAGATCTGTGTTAAGAATGAATCTTCTGTGAAATTGTGAAGAAGGAAAAAGAAATTTGTGCCATTTTTGCAAATCAAGTGTCAAACTGCAAGAGTTGTGGCCACAGTGCATGATAAGTGCTTAGTTAAGAAAGGCATTGAATTTGTGGGAGGAGGACATGAACGGAAAACAGGATTCAGTACTATCTGCTCATCCACTGGGGATCTTGGAACATATCACCCCTGGGTTGGGAGCTTCTGTATAAACAATTCCATAAAGGAAGGGAGAAAAATGAAGTGGAATCAAGAAAGTTTTGTGTTTTTTTCCAGATAAGACTAATAATACCATTGTTTGCTGATTAGACTGATCTAGTAAAGAGGAAAGGATTGGTGATGCCAGAGAGGGCAGAATTGCTGAAAACCTGGTTTTGAGTAGGCCAGTGGGTGTGCGATCCAGGGCACAAATGGAAGGGTTGTTGGCTTTAGCTAAGAGCTTGGACAGTTCATTCATTGGAACTAAAGAGCCGTTTTTTTTCCAGTCTATATTCAATTTGTCATCTCTAAGCATTTGACACTTTTGACTACTCCCTCTGATTTCTGTTTATTTCAGTCAAGGCACTCAGGGAATGGGTACTTGTTCCCAAACCTAGTTTTTATATTTTATTAAAATAAGAATGTGCAAGAGTTAGTAACTTAAAATCTGATGGCACAGTTAAAATGAAGAATGACAGTGAAAGAAAAAGATATCATATGATATCCAAAATTATTGAAATATTTGGAAAACAAAGCTGCCAAGATCAAACTGAATCTGATGGCAACTCTTTTTCAGAGAACATGATTAGCACTGAGTTAATAACTTCTCTTATTTACCATTTTTCAAAGAACCTCAAAAATGTAGGAACCTCCTAGTTTAAATCTTCTATTTTTTCTGGAAAGGATCAGAAAAAATAAAATTTCTTTCCTTTCCAGGACTGTCTGCATCTGCTTTCATTCATTTCTCAGCCCACTGTAATCTGGTTTTTATTCCCATAACTCCACTAAAACTGTACTCCCTTCAAGTACAGGGAGTACAGTTGAACTCCTTCAGATCTTCAAATTTAGCTGATACTTTTTAGCCTATCTTATGTGACATCTGCAACTTTGCTTGTGTAAAACCCCTTCTCAAAAGTCTTCTCACCTTGGCCTCTGTAACAGTTTTCTCTCGTATCTCTTAGATCTCATCATACCTTCCTTAGTCTTTCTCAGCTTGTGTAACACTTGATCTTAAAATATTGTTCCAACAGAGTTCTATCGTGGCTTGTCTTCTCACTGTCTTTCTGGAGAAATACCTAACACTTCCCAGTATTTCCATGAACTGATGCCTCCTGAAACGTCTCCTGCCTTTTTCTTCACTTCTGTTCTCTCAGAACATGTGTCCAGTTGTCTACAGGACAGCTCCACTTAATTATGCCAGGAATTATGTTTCAAACTTATCATTATCTCATCTGTTTTAACTCATCCATCTTAATGTGTCTTACACACATGTGTACACACACACTCTCCAGTTGTACCTTGGTTAATAGTATATTATCACCCAATCTAGAAACCTCAGAATTATCTTTGACTCTTCTTTTTCCCTCGCTATTTATATACATTCTATCATTTTGCCTCTTAATTATCCCTTAGCTTTCTCTTCCCTGTTCTCCCGCTTGCCCTGGTCTCTCACTCAGTTTTTTGCAGTAGCCTCCTGAAAAGTTCTCCTTTCTCCTATTATACCCTGTTATTTCTACCTGTGATAATATTGTTTACCTAGGGCTTCTCTGGTAACTCAGATGGTAAAGCATTTGCCTGCAATGCAGGGACCCAGGTTAGATCCCTGAGTCAGGAAGAGCCCCTGGAGAAGGAAATGGCTACCCCTTCCAGCATTCTTGCCTGGAGGATTCCATGAACAGAGGAGCCTGATGGGCGATAGTCAACATTTACATGTTTACAATCCGTTGTTTACCTAATGAATGCCTATTCATCTTTTAAGTCCTCTGTAAAATTTTTCTTAAACATTCTCTCTATATATGTAAAAGTCCTCATCCCTTCTTCTGTACCTTTGTGGCATATTTTATAGACCTCTGTTTCACTACTTGTAAGTATTTTCTGTAACCCTATAAAGTGTACATTCTTCCAGAATAATGACTGAATATTGCTCTCTTATACATCTTCCTCCACCTTCCCCACTACCTGCCCCAAACCCCAAACTCCCTAGCACGTGGTGTCACCTTTATTTCCATTCCTTTATCTAAATGTTTAGTTAGGGTGTAACTATCTGAGATCCAACTATCATCTGTACCTTGTATCCACTTTTCAGAAAGATGAGGTTTGCTGACTCATCTGAAACAGAATGGTAGGAACAGAAAGTGTGTATCTCTGACTTATTAATGTTTATACCTGAATTTCTGAACTTGATGATATTGTTCTTAGATGATCTCGTTGTCAATAAACACTATAATCCTACAGAAGGAATAGCCTATGGAATGTACTGTAAGAGAAATTTCTTGTGCCTTTAAAGAACTCTCTCTTTTGTGATGGGGGGCAAACTGCCTCTACAACTCCCATTCCTATTCTTTTCCATTAATACTGTTTTCCATTTATCACATTGGAGGTACATGAAAAGTAGCACATAAAAGTCAGCTGCATGCTCAGAGCTAAAATGTAAAGTCTACATTGAGGAGAGAGGTAATTTGCGGGAGAAAGATTATAGTTGTTTTTAGTAGGAGACTTCTTCTTGGAACTGAGCTAGTCCAATCAAGCATTGAAACCTTTTTAAAAGTATTCTATAATTGCTATGGAGATATGGTTTATTTACATTTATACAGAATGAGGTGGGGAATTAATTCAAGGGCTGGCATGTGATTTTGCTGGCAGTGAAATGTGTCTTGAACCTTGATGAGTAGGAAGTTTTGATGCTGCTGATACTAAACTTCTCCACTCTGCCGATCATTCTGCAGGTTAACCCACCCAGAGGCTCCATATAGCAGTGGAGCCACGTCATCCACCAATAATCCAGAATTTGTAGAGGATCTCTCCCAAGGTCAGCTGCTTCAGAATGAATCTTCAAATACAGCAGAAGGCAATGAACAGAGGCATGAAGATGAGGTGAGCTGAAGCATCTCCTCTTGTTACTGGTCTCTGAGGCTTCTAAAGAAGCAGTCAGCAAGGGAGTTGATTGAGGTGTTCATCCTCTGGCCTTCCATTCTGCAGAATATTCTGTTTTATATTTCTTTTTTTACATAGAACCATATTAATGTTTTTAATGATATAGAGACAAGTAGACTCTTCTTTATCCCCTGCCAAGAAAATTTATACCTGCATCAGATTGGATGCTCAAATGCTTATGGAATGAGTTGAATGATTAAATTAAATAAGTAATTAATGAGGAGTCTACATGCCCTTACTCAAGACCACGTACTGCTCACCTGCAGCATATGTGCCCAAAGGGTCCACAAGACTTGCCAGGTCATTCTCTCTTCCATAGAAGGCTGCTGCTGCTGCTGCTGCTAAGTCACTTCAGTCGTGTCCGACTCTGTGCAACCCCATACACGGCAGCCCACCAGGCTCCTCCATCCCTGGGATTCTCCAGGCAAGAACACTGGTGTGGGTTGCCATTTCCTTCTCCAATGCATGAAAGTGAAAAGTGAAAGTGAAGTCGCTCAGTCATGTCTGACTCCTAGCAACCCCATGGTCTGCAGCCTACCAGGCTCCTCCGTCCATGTTATTTTCCAGACAAGAGTACTGAAGTTGGTTGCCATTGCCTTCTCCGCCCATAGAAGGCATCTTTTTCTAATTCACACAAGGGCATTACTGCCCTTGTTGGACTTCCAGTGTTCCTCACAAATGACTGATTACATTGTCTGTGTTTTAAGGTACTTTTTTTTTAAGCCATAGAAGAGTACCACCATTGATTTTTGTCTTTATTCTCATTTTGAAAAAGTTGATTCTTTCTACGTTGGCATTCTTAAAAATTATGATGAATGCTTGTGTGTGTTGTGTACTCAGTCACTCAGTCATGTCCAACTCTTTGCAGCCCCGTGGACTGCAGTGCCCCCGACTCCTCTGTCCATGGGATTTTTCAAGCAAGAATACTGGAGTGGGTCACCATTTCCTACCCCAGGGAATTTTCCTGACCCATGAATCAAACCTGGGTCTCTTGTATCTCCTACAGGTTGGCAGGCAGATTCTTTACCGCTGCACCACCTGAGAAGCCTCATAATGAGTGCTTAAAGCTTCTTAAACATCTTAAATCCTTAGTAGCTTTAATGTTAAACGTTACTCAGGTTACAAAACAAAAACAACAACAAAAACTGTTACCAAATATACCATTTGCCCAGTGCTGAATTATTGTACCATTGTATATATATTTGAAGGAGTTACGGTATGGTAATTGATATTAGGATATTTTCATCTCATTCTAATTATCTTCTCTGCTCTGAAATAAAAATGCTTGTATCCATAAACCTTTATTAACTGATAGGCTATATGTATTTGTAAAATTATGAAGCAAAAGTACCTTTTATCTTGTTTAAAAGAACAAAGAAAAAAAATGTGGTAAACATTAGTGGTACTTTAGTCCTTTAAACTTTGCGGGGGTGGGGGGCAGTGGGGAGCAGTGATTTCATCTTTTGATTTAATAACATATAAAACCTCTGATTTATAAAATAAACATCTTAAGAAATCAAGCCAAATAACTTGTCTTCATTCTGGATATATTATAGTTACTAAATTTTTCTAAGTCTTATATATTAAATTCTATAGTGCTAGCTGCTGTGGGAAATAAACTGATTTTTGAATGATATCAGTGAGAAAGACCCTCATAATGATTTTGATCCCAGTGCTACAGCTTGTCTCTTCTTTTGTTGTCACAAGTGCATGTGACAGCATCTTGTTCTGATCTGATCTACTGTAGCAGTGTCGGCTGCCCTGGCACAGTGCTGTGTATGTGCTGCCTTTCTCGTCTAGAATATTCCCCTGGCAGGAGTCAGGCTTTGTTAAGTGCATATGACGGCCAGAGTTTATTTATGTGATTGTGGTAGGGGTACCTTACCCTTTTGTTTTGTTTTTTTAATATTCACTTTTTTTTTTTTGGCTGTGCTGCTTCTTCACTGCTATGCTCAGGCTTTTCTCTGGTTGCCAGAGAGCAGGGCCTACTCTCTAGTTGCAGCTCATGGGCTTTTCATTGCAGTGGCATCTCTTGTTGCAAGCACAGGCTCGGGGCACACAGGCTTCAGTAGTTGCAGCACATGGTCTCAGTAGTTGCAGCTCACAAGTTCCAGAACACAGGCTCAGTAGCTGTGGCGCATGGGCTCCTCCTCCCAGACCAGAGATCCAACTGGTGTCCCCCGCGTTGCAAGGCGAATTCTTAACTACTGGGTCACCAGGAAAGCCCCGGTACTCCTTATTCTTATCTGTTGGGATTAGCGCTAAAATGGCCCCTTAGTGAAACAGTGTGTAGCGTGGTACATAAAAAGGTATGCAGGTGAACCGTCTGGAGTCCCTTCCTGCAGACTGCATTGCAGTCTTTTGTTCTATAACAGATTTGGAGAGCTTTGACTATGCAGGGCCTTAATGGTGGGAAAATGCACTTAATCCTGTTTTGTTTGTCAGTGTTCATTGTTGCATTATTAGGAAAATTTTTGTTGTTGTAATTTGATTTGGGGTTTTTTAATTTTGACTTGTTTTGCAGCAAAGAAGTAAACGAGGAGGTTGGTCCAAAGGAAGAAAGAGAAAGAAACCTCTTCGAGACAGCAATGCACCCAAATCCCCTCTTACAGGATATGTTCGGTTCATGAATGAGCGTCGAGAACAGCTTCGAGCAAAGAGACCAGAAGTCCCATTTCCAGAAATTACAAGGATGTTAGGCAATGAATGGAGTAAACTTCCTCCAGAGGAAAAACAGGTAATTGTTCCTATTCCTGATCCTTTGCTTGGTTTTGATTCTGTCTCAAAAATAATTTTTGTCAGAAAAGCAAAGAGAATGGACTCTTGATTCTTCACTTTTGTCATGATACCTAGGAGACCAGAATAGCAGGGTCCTTCTTAGTCCTTTTATTTAGCATAGTAGTTTTTATACTCTTTCAGGGTCTGCTGCAGGCATGTGAGCAACCTCAACCAAAGTAGCTCTACTTTTATTTGCTTTATACACTGAGTTCAAAAAGACTTCTGTAAAAAGTAGTTCATTATTAAGAAATCTATGAACATGATTTATCCTGCTGAGTTAAATGAAAAGTCCTGAGTTAAATGAGAATTTTGATAAAATTCTGCTGTTCACATAAGAATTTGAAGAAAAAGATTTAACTGCTTTAATAAATTTTTTTAACTGGAGTTCTGGTAAATTTAACCTACTATGGAAAATAAAGCAAGAACTATTTGAATTCTCTCCCCTCCAAGACAGAAATTAACCCTATTGCCAAACTGAAACAAATCCATCTGTTAGAGAGATCTGAGCGGAATTAAGGACAAGATAGCCACAAACTGACTGAAGTGCCACAAAAGTAGCGTGATGGTAATGATGTTAGAGTGGTTTGGGGTTAAAAGTTCCCAGCATCCTCAGCATCTGAAGTATATCTGTAATTCTTTTTATGTCCTACACTCCTGAAAAAGGATTCCAAACAAATTAAACCAAATTGAAAAACACTCTTGGGAATTAACTGAATTCAAAAAAATTTCAAAGAGATCAGATTGAGTTGCAACTTGAAGCTCTGTGTTTGTGGTAGCAAGCTAATAGAAAACAGTGTATATCATCCATTGTTTTAGCTCTAATGTATAAAGGGCTAGACAGAGATCATGAGCTGTACGTAGTAATTACTCTTTTCTCTTTTTTAATTTTTTTATTTCAAAATTAATATATGATCATTGTTTAAAATTTTTCAGATAATACAGTGATAACTAGTTAAGGCAAGTATTTGTTCTTAAATTTTTATTTGAAAATATTTTTTCAAATGTACAAAAAGTTACAGGCATAGAATAGTACAAGCAAAGAATGCCCAAATGCCCTTACTCAGATTCATGTATTATTAACACAACATACTCTCCTGGGCAAGATTGGGCATGTGCTCTTTCTTTCTCTCTGTGTTTCACACTCACACACACAAACACACACAATTTTTTTCTGAATTTTTTCATGTAAGTTACATATATCGTGGCCTCTTACCCTTAAATATTTCAGTGCGAATTTCCTTAGACATATTCTCTCACTTAACCACAGTTAGCAACCTCATACTTTTATATGAACACAATACTTCTGTCTAACTTACCATCTGTATTCCAGTTCCATCAGTTGACCTAACATCGTTCCTCTGTAACATTCTCCCTCCAGTTCAGATTCCACTCCAGGGTTCAGGTTCTGTGTTTAGTGGTCAAATCTCTAGATTCCTTTAATCCAGGATATTTCCACAACCTTTCTTTGTCTTTTATGACATTGATATTTTTTTAAGAATACCATCTCTCTCTCTTCCTCCCCCTCTTTTTTGTTTACTCTTAACAGAACATTCCTCATTTTATATTTGTCTGATGTTTCCTCATGATTAGATTGAGGTCATGCATTCTTGGTCAGAAAACTGTATAGATGGTGTTGGCCCTTCTCACGGTATCGCATATGCAGTCACACAATGTCATTTATTTCTTGTTGGTAATGTTAATTTTGCTCACTCAGTAAAGTTTTTCACTTTCCCTTATAATTAAGAAGCAGTCTGTGCAGAGACATTTTAAGAACATGCAAATAGTCTGTTCCATTTCAGAGTTTTCCCTAGATTTAGCAGTCAATAATAACTTCTTCTTGATCTAATCTTTACCATGATGATTGCAAAATGATGATTTTCCAACTCTAGCACTCACTTCACATGTGCTGGTTGACTCTTAGCATTCTAAGCAAGAGCCCTCTTCCTCTCTCCATTTATGTATTTGTTTATTATTTATTTACTATTGGTATAGGCATATGAATCTCTCTGTTTCCCAGTGGTTTATAAATTATTACTAAGTAAATTTGATACTTAAATTGTCCCAGATTTGGCCAGGGTGTCCTCTATATCTGGCTTTTGGGACAAGGCTATTAACATAATTTCTGCCTCTAGTTTGTGTTCATTTAGAAGCAATATTTTTATACTCTATTTCTTAAACCTAATTGATGAATGAAAAGTACAAGGCATTAAACAAAATTATCCTAGTAGATCAATGAACTTTGTTTAAATAATTAATAGCACAAGGCATGTAGATACAGGCTCTCTCATAGTAGTCCATTTTAGGTCCATAGGATGAGGTCATTCTTTTTTATGTTCTTTGTGTCTCCTCTCTCCTGACTCTTAAAAGGCGAATTGATGTATGAGATCATCCCCTCAGAATGGGTTGGGGATAAAGAAACAGAGTAATATTCCATCCTCTCCCCTGGGAAGATTTAAGTGTGCCTATGTGGTGTGTTGAGGACTCTAGTAGCCATGTGTACTTCTATCTATAGGATTAGAGGAAGAACCATAATCTTCTCGTGAATTTTTTATGAGAATGACCTCAATAGAACTTGTCTTCAGTAAGTTAAAAAAGGCTATAGTCTAAAAAGTCAAAATTGCCTTTTTCTTTTATAATTGAGATATTTTTTTCACATGACTTTTTTTTTTAATGCTCAAAGCTTATTCCACTTTTACTTTTCTTTCCATGTTCTAATTATCTCTTGTTTTCTTCAAAAAGTTCTTTAGTATTGTACCTCAGATCTAGTTCTTGAAAATAATTCCACATTTCTTTCCTAGCGCTACCTTGATGAGGCAGACAGAGATAAGGAACGTTACATGAAGGAACTGGAGCAGTATCAGAAGACTGAGGCCTACAAGGTTTTCAGCAGGAAAACCCAGGACCGTCAGAAAGGCAAATCTCATAGGCAAGGTATCAGAACCAGAATCAAATATATTTGTAGTTTGTTTTGCATGATGTAGTGTCATAAAGCCTACTATTAGAGCAATAAAGATAAAAGATATGTTTCTATCATTTCTCTATTATACTAGATTCACTTAAAGCATCATCTTCAACATTTATTAAAATCACACTGCTCTCATTTAGAAATTTCAGTTGGGTTTCCATATCCAGGATCAAGTTTGACTTGTACTCCAAGGCCCCTTTTAGTTGCCTGTGCTTTTTCTTCTATTTCCACTTTAGGCATTTCTCTGCAATGCAGAAGACCTGGATTTGATCCCTGGGTAGGGAAAGTCCCCTGGAGAAGGGAATGGCAACCCACTCCAGTATTCTTGCCTAGAGAATCCCATGGACAGAGGAGCCTGGCAGGCTACTACAGTCCATGGGGTTGCAAAGAGCTGGACACGACTGAGCAACTAACACTTTCACTAACACCTCTAAGCCTTTCATGTGATCATTTCTCCCCGCTTCCAGTGATTAATCTTTTTAATTCACTCATTCTTGTTTGCATGTATTCAAAAAATATGTTGGACACTTCCTATTACATATCAGGATCTCACCTAGGCATTAAGGATGCAAAGGTAAACAAGATCCTGGTCTCCATGGATCTTTTGTTTTCTGTAAAATTGTTCATCACACTGTTAAAGTATTGCTAAAGTTCCCCTTTTTCAGGGAACACTGCCAAAGAAAGAAGCCCCACTCATAACAGCCTGTCATTCCTTAGCCATTGCGTCTTCTCTGCATTTGGGCATCTTGCCTGCTAAACTGTAATGTTGTGCAAACAGCCTTTGGCATGTGTTTCCTGTCCACTCTCCCACCCTGTTCTCCTTAAAGGTGAGGACCGTGTCTGCTCTTTCTCTTCCATCTAATTGCATAACCTATAAGACGGGGTTCCCTTTAACTCTTGACTGATTAATAAAGCTATTAGAGAAAATATGATATGTTTTGAGAACCCACATATACCAGCAGTTTCTGTATTTTGGCACAGTCATTTCCTTAAGTTTTTTGAATTTTGTTTTGTTTTTCAGCTTAATGTTCTTGTTCTTTCATATTTTTAGATGCAGCCCGACAGGCCACTCATGATCATGAGGTAATTAACTTTCTGTCTCCATTGTGTGTTGTGTGTTCATGTGATATATGTATACAATGTATATAATGATGATGCTGTTTGAAATGCTATTGGACTGTTTTTTAATGAATGGCAGAGCATTTTCTATCCTGTAATTAGGATTGAGTTAGTTGCCTTTTAGCTTAAGGATTCTTAGCATATGGCAGACACTTACGTCATGAGTCTGTTCTTGAACTAAAGCCCCTAACTCCAGTCCTTTCTTATGGTACAAGAATTTTACTGGCTTTAAATGCTGAAGATGGCTGGAATCTGGAGTGATGTATAGAAATGGGGACCAACTAATAGCTATAACTTGACCATAATTGTCATCACCAGATACTATATTGTGACTCTCAGAAAGTTGTTATTTAGGAAATCCAGCATTTAGTTAAAATGCACTGTTCAACTTACAGCATCTGCAGAGCACAAGTGACAATATCTTGATTTCTATGCCTCCTTTCTTCCCTGGCACATATTTGTTTACTGGTCTTTTCCCCTCCATTTGGTTCAGTTTCAGCAATAGCATTTTGATGTGTGTTCCTGTATAGGATTGAGGCTTATGTGTGTTGGCTGTGTTGCATAGAGAGCTTTAAATATATACTTCAGTTCAGTTCAGTCACTCAGTCGTGTCCGACTAGCCTATGGTTAATATATAATTGTACGAAAATGTGTGGTATTTTCGTGCGTAAAAATGTTCAGTGACTCCTCATTGCTTACCAAATCACATTCAAACTCAGCAACCAGGGTTTTCTGTAATTAAGTGCCAATTTCCCTTTCCAAATAACCTAACTCCTATATCTGTCTCTTTTGTTAAGCTTTTTATTTTGTATTAGGGCATAGCTGAATAACAATGTTGTGACAGTTTCAGGTGAACAGCGGAGGAGACTCAGCCCTACATATACATGTGTCCATTCCCCCCTAAACGCCCCTCCCCTCCAGGCTGCCACCCACTGAGCAGAGGTCCATGTGCCATATAGTAGTTCCTTGTTGGTTATCTGTTTTAAATATAGCAGTATGTACGTGTCCATTCCAGACTCCCAAACTGTCCATATATATCTTATGTACTTAAAAAATACTGACTGTTCTCTAAGTGCCCCATCCTTTCCTGCCTCATGTCTGTGCTCATATTCTTCCTTTCATGAGAATACTTTCTTTCCCTCTCGTATCTAACCCTCTCGTATCCTCCAATTTTGCCTCTAAATTCTAGTCATCCATCAAACCCTATTTCAAGTTCCATTTTTCTCCTTCAAGCTTTTCCTGTTTCCTCCAACTTCCTTTAAACCTCACAGTTCTCTTTATGTCTTTTATGCACTTAGCTGGTCTGGCTAAGGTGCCAGAGTTACTCAAGTGCTTCTGTCATTAACACTCTTGGATTATAATCTCTTTGAAGGCATGTGTGGTCTAGTTTCCATTCTGTACCCATCCACATACCATCTCGCATTATGTTCTTATATAGAGGAGTTATTCCACAAATACTCATTTGTTTTTATACAAAACCCATTTGTTGAAATAACAATGGAAACTTACACAAAAAGAATTTTCTGATGCACTCTTTTGCATGCCCTGGGTTTTTCACTAAATCAAGGAAATCATTTCTTCAAAATAATAACTTATTTATCGTGGAGTTGTAGTTCTCATACCTAATTTGGTATTGGTTACCTTCAAAATGTAGAGAAAACTTTTAGATTCACAATTCAAATAGATTTATCACCATCCATGAATTATAAAGTGAGAAGCATGGTAAATATGAACATTTTATTTTTCATATAAATCCTATATAAATGTAGTTATATATGACATCTCTGTGTTCCAATTAGGATGAAATTTTTTTTGCTTGAGAAACTGTATGTACACTATATGTTTTAAATCATAATTGAATTGTGTTATAAGTTTTCTATACTGCCATATACTTGTTTAATTACTTATTGCCCACCAATATCATAAATTTTCTAAACTTCTTTTTTTCCCTATTAAGCATCTTTTATAGCTTCTGTATCCTTAATAGTTACAAAAGAGAGTATCGACAGTAAAATCTTAGATCTCACATTTTCTAGTCAGTGACTGACTCCTTTCATCAACATGGATTTTGCTGGCCAAACCATGGCATTTTTTGCCTCTAATAAAGTTAATAGTTGCAATCAGAAAAGATTTAGTAGACTTAGTCAGTCGTAGAAGCTGCTGCTGCTGATTTGCAAAATTAAGCATTTTAATAAATATGTTATTTTAGTATGATAGGAATTGCTGCAGTATATGAAAAGGAATAAGTCTCTTTGTGATTTTCCTGTTTCAGGATTAGACACGTGAAACCAAAGAAAAGGAGGGAGTAGGTGGAAAGCCAGCAGTAGTTTCTCAAGTACATATACACTAGGCTTTATAAGCCTGTCTGTTGTATGCCCAGGTCAGGATAAAGCTCTCTTAGTAAGGTTGTTGACTCAATTAATGTCACTCACTTTATCAGTTTTTTTTTTTTTTTCATTGAATAATAGCTTACTAAATTAGGTAATTTCAAAACAGTTGCAATTTAAAAAACTGGTTTGACGGTTTTTAAACACAGCCACACATAACCTCTTAGTATAATAAGAGTTAAGAAAAATAAGAAAGCACTATGAGTGGAAAAAAAAAAAGCCACAGAAGCCCCATGGAAAGGAGCAACTGAATCGGACCTTAAAGATGACTTAGGTTTTGTGGGGGCATTTCACATATATACATATATATCTTTGGATAAAGTGGCCTGAGCTATGAGGAAGTTAATAAAAGAGCAAGTATCTTGCAACGTGCCTGAAACATCACATTTCTAAATACATGCTTATTTCCTTTTTCTTATCCTATTAGGAATAAAATGGCAAATGCCATAAAACAGTTTTCAAGCTCACATCAAAATTACTAAGACCTCAGAAATCCTCTCACCTGACCCCCTCATTTTGCCAGTGAGGAAAATGACTTGCCTAAGAAAGGAGAGAATGTCCCAGAATCACTTACGGAATTGGTTAGAGGCAGAATTGTGACTGAAACCCAGGCGTCTATAGCCCAGGCTTATTAAGGTCTCTTGGCAGTGCCCGCACACTATATGGAATAAACAGTGTTGCAAGTTAAAATGGGCCTGGCTGCCTGTGGTGTCAGCAAAATTTGTTGCCACTTGAGACAGAAATGATTTGATTTGTATATATGTAGTAAAGAAATCTATTGTATTCCTTAATGGAACTTAGATTCCTAAGACATTGTTACCAAGGTAGATACTGGGGAGCCCTGTTAGAGCTCAAGAAATGCTGACCTGAAAGCCATTCAAGCCATTCTGCATAGCAGTGGGGCACTTCAGCCTTGTACACAATATTGAGAGCATTCCTTAAAGTAAAGGGCACTTGAGAGAAGCATATCACTTCATGAGATTCTGGCCCTGAGCCTAGATCACAGCAAAATAGTTTCAGTTCAAAAGGCCTCTGTTCTCTTACCCTCCACTCAATATATAGAATGAAAACCAAAGTGAAGAGTATTCTTGCTCCTCTCAAATCAGAAGCCAGCCTGCTAGACCCAGGAGTCAGCTAGTGTTACTCTCAAGAAAGTGTCTAAATCTTATGTGGGGACTAAGATAGAAACAATAATTTTGTTTCTCCTTTAATTTATGAAAAATGACAAAATGACACTCAACGTGAACAAATTAGACCCCTTCAATGACGAGGTAATGAAATCCTTATGATTTTAATCCCTTGAGTGATCCTTGGAGCAGCTCAAGTACATCTGAGCCCCCAAGAGTATCCTCTCCAATGCCGAGTAACGTACTAAGTAATGGAACAGTGCTGATGGTTTTTATGACGACTCTTCAGTTAAGCAGAATTTCTCTCTTGGCCTTTCAGAGACTGAACAGTTTCATTTAATTGCTGTGGTGTTTCTTATTTTGTACTCTTAAGAATCTGTACAAAGAGGCAGTGTGTTAATGCACTTATGTGGTGCTATCCTCTGCCCTTATGTAGTTAGCTTGGTCTGGACTGCTCCAGCAAGGAAGAAAACAGAATTACCTGTCTGAGCAGAATCTAAGCCTTGGAGAGGGCTCTTGGTACCATGGTAATGGGAGCCAGGCATCCACACCAACCCATCTGACTGGCATATATTCAGACCTATAGCTAAGTAAATTGATCTCACACAGCTGAAGTGACTTAGCAGCAGCAGCAGCAGCAGCAGCAAGCCAGTACAGTTAAGTAAGAGACTGAGCAGGATGGGATGATAAAATTATAAGCCTTTATCTAAAGTCATTTGTGGACTTATATCTGTTATGTCTTGTACAGTAACAGAGTTAAAGCATATGGTAAGCCAGCAGAGTTGAGAGAAAGCCACTGTGAAATATATCTAAGATCTCTTCTGGAACCAGTCTTTCTTACCCATACATTAATTCTCTTTGAAATCCACCAAGAACTGGCTACCATCTTACTTAGGTTTCTCTTAGCTTGGACATGGGGTATCTCTTCACAGCTGCTCCAGCAAAGCGCAGCTGCTGCTCCTTACCTTGGACAAGGGGTGTCTCCTCACTGCTGCCCCTCCTGACTAGAGAGTTCCAGAAAAACATCTATTTCTGCTTTATTGACTATGTCAAACCTTTGACTGTGTGGATCACAATAAACTGTGGAAAATTCTGAAAGAGATGGGAATACCAGACCACCTGACCTGCCTCTTGAGAAACCTGTATGCAGGTCAGGGAGCAACAGTTAGAACTGGACATAGAACAACAGACTGGTTCCAAATAGGAAAAGGAGTGCGTCAAGGCTGTATATTGTCACCCTGCTCATTTAACTTATATGCAGAGTACATCATGAGAAACGCTGGGCTGGAGGAAGCACAAGCTGGAATCAAGATTGCCAGGAGAAATATCAATAACCTCAGATATGCAGATGACACCACCCTTATGGCAGAAAGTGGAGAGGAACTAAAAAGCCTCTTGATGAAAGTGAAAGTGGAGAGTGAAAAAGTTGGCTTGAAGCTCAACATTCAGAAAATGAAGATCATGGCATCTGGTCCCATCACTTCATGGGACATAGATGGGGAAACAGTGGAAACAGTGTCAGACTTTCTTTTTCTGAGCTCCAAAATCACTGCAGATGGTGACTGTAGCCATGAAATTAAAAGACGCTTACTCCTTGGAAGGAAAGTTATGACCAACCTAGATAGCATATTCAAAAGCAGAGACATTACTTTGCCAACAAAGGTCCGTCTAGTCAAGGCTATGGTTTTTCCAGTGGTCATGTATGGATGTGAGAGTTGGACTGTGAAGAAAGTTGAGCACTGAAGAATTGATGCTTTTGAACTGTGGTGTTGGAGAAGACTCTTGAGAGTCCCTTGGACTGCAAGGAGATCCAACCAGTCCATTCTAAAGGAGATCAGCCCTGGGTGTTCTTTGGAAGGAATGATGCTAAAGCTGAAACTCCAGTACTTTGGCCACCTGATGCAAAGAGCTGACTCATTGGAAAAGACTCTGATGCTGGAAGGGATTGAGGGCAGGAGGAAAAGCGGACAACAGAGGATGAGATGGCTGGATGGCATCACCGACTCGATGGACATTAGTTTGAGTGAACTCCGGGAGATGGTGATGGACAGGGAGGCCTAGCGTGCTGCGATTCATGGGGGTGGCAAAGAGTCGGACATGACTGAGCAACTGAACTGAACTGAAGAACTGGCTAGAGGCAGAGCTTTGCCTGTTGAAACTGGGGCCTTCAGTGATACTTCTGTTGTTTGTTTTTAAATCATTCTGGAAAACTTCACTTTATTTCTTTAAGAGGTAAAAGGGTAAAAATTAAGTGCTGAAAGTTTCTTCAGGTAAATACATAGTTTTTCACACTTCCATCCAAGATGTCTCTCTTAATGAGCTGCCCTTGGCAGGCAGTTCACATAGCCCAGCCCTCCATAACAAGGCAGGCACCAATACGAAAACAGGAGCTTGGCTGTCAGAGTTCCCTCATAGGCTGTTAACTGCTTAGCCTTTCTGCTGGGCACCAAATCATATTTGTGTTCAAAGATAAAAGACCAGTGGTGGCAAGAGTAGGAAATATACATTCTATCTCTGGCACTAAATGTGTTTTTATAGGAATGATTTCTAGACTTTTTAAACTGTTCTATATGTTATAAAGGTTTTGAAATCCTCAGATTTCACTAGTAATTTCTTCAGTACTCATTTCCCACTGTTTTCTTTACCATCTTATATTATGCAAGATTTTAAATACTGCCAAGACACTTATAATTTATATTCTTAATGCTTTCAACTTTAAATTCATTGTAGAAATTGCTGCTAAAGCATTTTGAAATATTGACTTTATTCGCAAAGATCATTGTGGAATATGTTCTGCAGTGGTTTTGTGAGACTTTTATTTTTAATGGCTTATTGGTGAATTAATTTTAGGTTTATTATTTTTTCTCTCACATAATCCTTGGCATTCTCATATTTAGAGCCTAGTTATTACTGAATTTTTGGTTTTATTTGTTTTTCCTGTGTCCGAAGAAAGTCTGAAAGATCCCCATTACAGGCTGCCCTTGTAAATAAGTAGACGTCCTAATGGAATACCCTTATTATTGCTTGTGGCTGGCAGATCTCTGCTTAAAATTCTTATTGTCCACTCTGCAAAGTTAGATTGAATCATCCTATCTCAGAGAGCACTTTATATGCATAACCAACAGAAGCAATGGAAAAATCACCCAGAAATTATTTCTCTATACCTACCTCTTAGATGAAAAGTTATGACCAACCTAGAATTGTAGTGTTGGAGAAGACTCTTGAGAGTCCCTTGGACAGCAAGGAGATCCAACCAGTCCATCCTAAAGGAAATCAGTCCTGAATATTCATTGGAAGGACTGATGCTGAAGCTCCAATACTTTGGCCACCTGATATGAAGAACTGACTCATTTGAAAAGTCCCTGATGCTGGGAAAGATTGAAGGTGGGAGGAGAAGGGGACGACAGGGGATGAGATGGTTGGATGGCATCACCAACTCAATGGACATGAGTTTGAGCAAGCTCCAGGAGCCAGTGATGGACAGGGAGGCCTAGCATGCCACAGTCCATGGGGTTGCAAAGAGTCAGACGTGACTGAGCAACTGAACTGAAGTGACTGATACCTACCTCAGTCACTTTCTCCCTTGTACACTGTTGACTGTTCAGAGCAGAGAGCTGAGGAATGGTTTCCACCATCTCCATTAGGGAAGTTCATGTCGTTTATTTTGAGGTTTCTCATTGCACAGCAGTTGTCACCTGAGAGATCTGAATATTTAACATGCTTGAGCTCTGTGAAAGTTTGGTTCCAAAGGAAAGGTGAATACATTTTCTTCACAGCCTCACCTAGACTGACTGATTGCTGCTCATCTTACTATTTCGTTAAGGAAAACATGACCATTATGGCTGCAGGCACTACTGTTTAGTTTAAGGATTAACTGTTTTGTTACTCTTGATTCACAGAAAGAAGCAGAAGTAAAGGAACGGTCTGTTTTTGACATCCCTATATTTACAGAGGAATTCCTGAACCACAGCAAAGGTGATTACCAAAGGATCGCATTGCGTTCCTCACATCTGTGACAGGGGATTTAGTTGTCAGGAGAAATTAATTGCTCAAAAGCAATGGTAGTGATATTCCTGACCCTGGGACTGGTCTGGAAGAAGGAAGCTGCTTCTATTTCACTCTCTATTAAAAATAGCTACTCAGAAACCAGTGGAGGAAAGCTCAGCCAGTGTTGTCAAAGTAGCTTTAGTCTCTGAATCAGAAGAAATAAATATACATCACTAATTCAGTTGCTTTCAGGCTGTTAGCCAAGAACCCTTTGTACAAATGAAAGCTTGCATGGATGTCCAAAATATAAAATAAATAAGAGCAAAGCTGACCCCACTACAATAAGCTTTGGACCCACAGCTGTGCTTGCCCAATCTCCCAGGATTCCCCTGTGAAACCCCTCAGGCTTCTCATAGCACAGCTTTAAACAGACCCAACAAACAAACACTGGGAATTGCAGCTGTTCCTTGCAGTCTTAAGTATAGAATATGACCAGCTTTAAGAATTAAAATAACTCTGGAGAGCCAGGCGTTTTATTGCTGAAATTGCTATCTGAAAGGCCATAATAAGACTAGGGACAGTAGGAGGGGCAGCTAATTAGAGATAGCTAAGCAGAACTTCTAGAAGAGTCACTGCACTCCTCAGAGACACTGTGTTATCTGTGTTTTGGGGGGCTTGCGTCCTCAGCTCGGGAGGCAGAGCTCCGTCAGCTTCGCAAATCCAACATGGAATTTGAGGAGAGGAACGCGGCCCTGCAAAAGCACGTGGAGAGCATGCGCACAGCGGTGGAGAAGCTGGAGGTGGATGTGATCCAGGAGCGCAGCCGCAACACCGTCTTACAGCAGCACTTGGAGACGCTGCGGCAGGTGCTGACCAGCAGCTTCGCCAGCATGCCCTTGCCTGGTAACATCATCCCCACCTGAGTCGTGTAAAGCGGTGGGGGATGGGGAAGTGCTGCATATGTTGGGTTGGTGTGGTGAAGCTGAAGTCGCCCTTCAAGGGGAAGACCAATAAACTCCGAGGTCGTTTCCTCAGAGTTTTCTGTAGGTCATGTAATAAAATCTCAGTATTGGTTAAAATCTGGAGGAGGGCATGGCAACCCACTCCAGTACTCTTGCCTGGAGAATCCCCACGGACAGAGGAATCTGGTGGGCTCTAGTCCATTCAGTCTCAAAAAATCAGACACGACTGAGCCACTAAGCACAGCACAGCCCATTGGTTAAAATAATCCAAAATTTCAGACTCTGCTCAGTTAAATTTTCCTTCAATTATATTTTAACATAATCTACTTTCTATTAAGCTTAATTTGATTTTCAGAATAGTTGAAACTGTGTAATAAATCCTCAGTGGAGTGCTTTTCTTTTTTTTTTAATTGTGCTATAATTGATGTATAACACTGTGTTAATTTCCAGTGTACAACATAATGATTCTGTATCTGTATACGCTGTGAAATGAACACCGCAAGTCTAGTTACCATGTGCCACCACGCGTGTATGCACACCAAGTCACTTCAGGTGTGTCCTACTCTTTGCAACCCTATGGGCTGTAGCCCTCCAAGTTCCTCTGTCCATGGGATTTCCCAGACAAGAATACTGGAGTGGGTTGCCATGCTGTCCTCCAGGGGATCTTCACAACCCAGGGAGTGAACTCTTACCTCTCCTGCATTGGTAGGTGGGTTCTTTACTGCTAGTGCTACCTGGGAAACCTGTACCACCATACTAAGTTGCAAACAAATTTTTCTTCTTGTGATGAGAACCTTTAAGATACACGTTCTTGGCAGCTTTCAAACATGGAGTACAATACTGTTGACTACAGTCACCATACTGCACACTCCACCCCCGTGACTTAGTTTATTTCATCACTGGACGTTTTTATTTCTTGATCCCCTCTCCCACGTCACCTGTTCTCCCAGAGCACTTTTCTGATATAAATGTACTGGTTTTGTGATATTGTCTTAATGGGAAGGAAAATAAATACTAGTATTTCTTATATATGTTTTCATGTTGAAAATAGTCACAGCAGATCTAAGAGAGTCTTTAACCTGTTTTATGCAACTACTCTTATATGCTGTGCAGCAATAATAGTCCATCTGTTTATTTAGAGTATGTGGATTAATTTCATTTCTTTGAGGTCTAAAAGTCTCTCCTCTGAAATTAAAATCTTCTCTGTGGAGCAGACCCCATTAGAATCAAGTTTATTTTGCTGTGGAATCACTGATCTGTGTTACTATTGAACTGAATGGGCAAGCTTTTCTTACTTTCTCTTATCTCACTTCAGGAAGTGGAGAGACACCTACAGTGGACACTATCGACTCCTATATGAACAGACTGCACAGTATTATTTTAGCTAATCCCCAAGACAATGAAAACTTCATAGCTACAGTTCGAGAAGTTGTGAACAGGCTTGATCGTTAGGGAATGGTGAGTGCTCACTGACTTGATTCGTACATGCCAGCACATTATCAAAACTAAGATGGCATTAGACTTTATTAATACTACTAAAATCCTGGAATGACATTGAATAAGTGAGTTGGAGGCTTAAGATTCCTGTTGCTTGGTTGCTAAATATAGAAAATAGTGTTGGAAAACTGAATCAAGATAGTTTTTCCTCATGCATACCTCCATGTGGCTTAATAGAAAGAGCATGATTTTTGTGGCTGGATCTCAATTCTAGCTGTGTCACTTATTAAGTTGTATTCTTAGGTATTAGTTTCCCAAAGGGTTTTGAAGGTTGAGTGAGAAATTTAAAGGAAATAACCCCCCAAAGAACACATTGGACAAAATAAGTATCACTTAATTGTTAAGCTTCCTTTTCCCTGTAAATTTAACGATAATTCACAATAGTCAATGAGACATTGTATGTGTACAAGCCTATGTCAGTAAGCTTTTCATTCACCACTCAATATCAGAGTAACAGTTGTGTGTTAAATGTTAATGTGGGCTAAACTTACAGTGAAACAGTTAATGCCTTGATTGAATATATTAAAAAATATATAAACTCTCAATAAGTGAAAGGAGAGAAATGAGAAAATAAACTTTTAAAAAATACATTCAACAAATGACTTGTAATATGTTTTACATCCTTTTAGAAGAGAAAAAATACATTTCTAAAGGGGGCCTGCCTTTATAAACTTTTTGGTACTAATGGTCAGTCATCAGTATCATTTCTTAAATGGAACTGGTATTCTTTCACTCAGATTCCTAGAGATGGAGTACCCTTTAGTTTGTCATTCCACAGTTGACAGCCCTTTGGTCTGTCAATTAAATTGTTCCATCCCTGCAGACATATGAACTATGTGGAAATCTTAGGGTTGGACCATACGGTGAATGGCCATATATGGATCCTAAAACAAGAGTGGATGGCAGGATACACTTCTTAGCAAGGCTGGTCATGGATTTATATCTTTATTTGTCCTACTGGTAAATGAGCATACTCATATACATGTTCATATTCTAACATGGTCTGGACCTTGAGCAACATGTGCAAGAATAAATAACGCCTATAATTCTTTATCTAACGAGGTCGTGTCTGCCTGCAGAGACAAAGGCAGTCGTCTCTATCCTTCTTGGCCACGGGCTCCAATAGTAACTGTACAGGGCGATTCGTCATACTTTATCCGAGTCGTGCTCTGATGGGGGAAAGGATTACTGTCCTTCTAGTGAGTAGCCAGATGGAACAGACCATACTTCTAAGAGATGACTGGACTCCCTACAGAATAAAGAAATGGCATTACTGCTGCTGTTTATGAAGGAAACAGCTTGTAAATCTAGGCCTGGGATTTTCAGGAGCTCATCACCCTTCTCATTTTCACACAGTGTTTTCAATTAGCACTCTGGTAGGCTTGAAAAGAAAGAGCTGGGAGAAACAGTGTGGAGGACTGTGGAAGAACATGGTAACTGATAACATGCTGTCTCCTCACACAGGTAAAGGGCAGTTGTTGTGAGTTTTGAGCCAAAAATGGTTTTCCATTTTGAGCATTTGGCCAGTAAGACTTTCCTAAAGCTTTACCCATCTTAAGGATATAAACTGTCATATCTGCTTTCTGAGGTGTCTTTGAAAACCTAGAACATTATCATTATCCTTGATTTTAACCTACAAATATTTTGCCCTTAAAAGAAAGAGTAGCTGAAAATGTGAACGGTTTTGTTACTACAGATTTTTACAATCTAGCCATGTAAACATAACCAAGAATGGTTAGCTCTCCACACCCTCTGAAACTGTCAAATGAAACAGTTATAAAGACTATGATTAATTCTAGCTTGGCTTCATTATACAAATATGTACAGACAACTAGGCCTGATGTCCCCAGCATTCATGGTGCAATTAATTACTCTGACATGGGCTTGGCAAACTTTTCTTCCTTTGTCAGGAGCCAGCAAGTGAAAGGAAGCGAATGGTCTATGGTTTTTAGAGGAGCATGTTAGAGCTGGAAGGGGTCTTTAGAAATCCCATCATTGTACATACAAAGAAACTGAGTCCCAGAGAGGTGAGATGTCTTGCCTAAAAATACCTAAGTAGGCAAATGCAGATTCTAGAACTAGAACACATGTATCTAAATGCAATTGAGTTTCTAGAACATTGATACAAGGGGGTAGGGATGGGTGTCAAGGGAGAACACTGAAAATCTTAGAATGAAAGCAGTAAGATAAATGGGGGGTAATTAGGAAAAAATTACAATCCAGCAATTATAATGTAAATTTTTGTTCAGCCATTTTATAATTATTTTTTATAGATATACAATGGAAGAATTACCCCAGCTGTCATCTTTCTTTGTGGCTAACTTATACTTAGAAAAAATGGAGCTGGGAGGAAGCCATGGGGGTGATTTCACATGGAGAGGTGACTACTGTATGTATCAAAAGCCATATGTTGCTTGATTTCAGTTGAACCAAATGATAAATAGTTACCTATTTGAGGACTGGAAAGAAAACAACTTTTTTATGTTATTGCATTTTTATCGATGTAAGAATTTATTCATCTTATGCACACAGTACTTCCCTACACATGCAGGGAGCCTTAGATTTATACTTGAAGAAAGTTGGTTTGATTGACCAGGACCAAAGTACTCATTTTTCATCATCGAATTTGTCCCTGATACTTGGTTTTCTGTGTTTGGCTGGCAATTTTCCAACCTCCCCATTGTGGCTGAACTGGAGCGGGGCCACGTTTGTCGTTGAAATGTCTAAAATGCCTTAGTGAGGTTGGCTGCTGGCAGTTTTATGAGCTCCTTGGTTTACATACACCCTGCTACTCACCTTAACCCTTTTGAAGATAGAGCATCGCAGTATTTTCACCCAAAGTCTGAACCCTTTCTGATCTGTGCTTACCTTTTTGGTATCTTTTTTCGTTTGTTTTTTTTCTCCCAGTTCTACAGGTCTTAGAGCTCCAGGATGTTCTGTAAGTGGTTTTACTTGTTCAGAATGAGAAGCCATCCGTGGAAATTTGAGTTGAGTGGAGGCAGAGAGGGCGTACAGATTATTCTGCTTGTGAAAGAACCGTCAGTTATGAGGTACATGCCTTCACCCCAGGAAGCCATGTGAGGGAGCAGCAAAAGGAACATGTATGTGAACTTCCTATGGAATTGTCCTTGTGAAGCTTTGACCATGTACAAGTCTTCAGTCTTCTATCATCTATACTTCTGTTCAAGTGGGTCTGCGTATATTCTGCTGACTAGACACCCCTGAGACAGGCACCTTCTGCAGCAGAAAGGAAGCCTTCTCATTGTTCTGCTTCATTCAGATTGGACTCTCTTATCACTGGCTCTGTGGTTTTTATCAGTGGTTTTCCTACCTAGCTGTCACTTCTTTTTTAATGCTTTTGGGGGTTAATTTTTTTATATTTTCTTCACCCCACCAAGTTAGATGTCTCCATTTTCTGACCTCTGGGCTTTGTTGCTCAGCAGGGCTCTGAAGGAGAGTTTCTCTCATTGGACAGGCCCAATCTTCTCCCATCATTGTCCTGCTGTGACTCCAAAGAAAGGAGCTTCTTGTTGACAGTGTCCTGTGGAGCGAGGCTGTGTCTCATACCCCACACAGCGCTCAGTGGGTGCCAGCCCTTGTAGTGGAGGCTTTGTGATTGCTGCCCTGAAGGAGAGCACTCTTTCCTCCCCCCTTGGTACTGCCTGCTGTTTTCTAAGCACCGCTCCTGCACGTACCCTGCGTCCCGGCCCCAGCAAGGCTCTTCTGTTCCCATCTGTTGGCAGTGACTTGTGGAATATTTTTGCTGAGAGAAAGGTCACTGGTAAACAGGACAGAACAAGAAAAGTAGTTTCTCACTTGGTAGTGAAAAAGATCCTAAAGTTTCTTATAAGTGAAAACAGAGGAAATCCCTGTGTGCTTGAGGTGTACCAAGTTATGGATACGGATGGCGGAAATGTCATCAGAATACTGCCAGCTGACAGAGGAGAACACAGAGGAATTCTCCATCCTTTGTCTTTCTTCTCTAATCATAACTGCAGAGTCTGTGTCAAAGGGACAGGCTTTCCTTCCCTCTCCCCTCTTGTGATTAAAAAAAAAAATACACAGCAAAAGGGAAGAGAGGTTTCTGATTTTCACCTCAGGGTTTGGTTTTGTTGTGTTATGTGTTGATGCTGTGGAGCACAAGGCTGGCGGTTGCAGCTGAGATCTTTGGAACCAAAGCAGGGCACACTGAGCCCACTGTCTAGGCACCACGCCACCAAGGGCAGGTGGAAGTGTGGCCCCCTCACAGTATGCTCACAGGCCAGGGTGCAAGCCAGACACCCCCATCATGTTGCTGCAACCCTCCTGTCTTCTCAGCATCTCCGCCCCTGATTTCTTTCTTAACCCAAAGGAAACAAAACAACAGCAAAAAAACAACCTTGTTAAAAGTTCTTACGTGAACACACATCAAATTTTCATGTACTGAAGCCCATACATATACCACCCTGGCCATCTTTGAGAATAAGAGCCCATCATTATCTCTATAAACCTGCCAACTCACCTGCTCTTCTGTGTTTTCCTACTCTCACTGGCCATTCCTAGCTCTTCTCTCAGACACCCTGCCTGCTCAGTCCAAGCTGGAATGCACTGTCTGTGGCAGAAGGACAGCCAAGCCAGTTCTGGAGTTTGTGTCTGCCTTCTGCCAAATACTTTGTCTCCTTTCTTCCTCCTCATATTTCTCTCTGTCTCGCCTTTGTGTTAGTTTTGCACAGCCTTATTAGCAGTGCTGTGCACCAGGGAAGGCTGTAATAGGGCCAGAGCTCATCCTTCTCCTTCGTCTGGATAGATACCTGACACTGACTTGAGAGACATCCGTAATCGGGAATGCATGAGATCTCAAGAAAGCTGGCAGTTTGAAAGCATTTTCACAAAATAGCAACCTGCTTCTGACATGCTGGCCCCCCAGCAGCTACACCTGACTCACTGGTGGCTGGAATTCAACTGCCACAAATCAAGAAGGCTCTGGGAAGCAGGTCTGTCTTGTCTGCTCTCTCCTCTGTGCCCAGCCAGGAAGGTAGTAAGTGAGCTCAGAGGCTAACACAATACCAAATTCACATTTCCCAGTAAACTTGTAGATATTATTGCACTAATATGTTCTTCTCAAGAAATAAGTTGTTGCCTATTCAGTGTTACAGATTTCTTTCTTTTTATTAAAACACAAAGAGCAGCTGAGGAAAATGAGACAGATTCTGACAGAATGAAATTTTAGGGAAAAAATGTATACACGTGTTTGAAACTGTTGAAATGCCAAGTTTTCTGTACAAGTGTTTTTGTAATTAAACTTTTAGATTTTCTTTGTTTTTTAAAGAAGTCGATATGCTTGCTTGATGTTTGCCTCATTAAAAACTTTTCTATGTTGAATCCACTTGATTCAGTTTTACCTGCATTGCCTTGTTATCATAAAGACTTTGTTAACTCTACATTAATCATTGTCTGTTACACTTTTAAAATGGTAACATTCATTTTATTAATTGCTTATTCAAAATGTGTCTTAGCCTGTTTGAGGGTTCAGTTCTCCTAATGTATGCTATAAGGATACAATGAATTATAATTCATTCTAATGTAGCAGTAGTATTCTGGAGGCAACTTGAAAGAAGTCTCATGTTCTTAAAGTCAGTGACTTCAGCCCCCTTGATAGGAGGCCTAAAGACAGTCTTCCTTTTGACTAAAGAGATAAATTTTCCTTAAATACTTGCCTTCAAAAGTAACACTACCTTCATTAGTCAAAATCTGTTTTAAAGGAAATTTGTCGCCTACTTCAGCATGCTTTTAAAATTCTAGGGATGAGCTCTCCTGGCTTCCAAAGCCTGCTGCCCTCTGAGTAAGCTAGTTATGTGGCATTGGGCAAGACTTGCTTTGTTCCCAGTTTCCTCATCTGACATGCCTCAGCTCTCTTACACTTGTCAGAAAGATAGAATTGGGTGATGAATTGACTGTACTTTGGAGGCTATGAAGAATCTTAAATGAATGCCAGGAATTATTGAGGCAACTCAGGGTCAGACTTGACTATGTTTAACAGAAACTCAAATCAGCAAAAGCTTAAATAAGACACATTTGTCTCACTGAAAAGTATTCCAAAGGTAGGCAATCCAAGACCAGTATAGGGGCTCCTGTCTGCACCACAAGAAGGTTCCTTTCTCAAGGTCACTTCATTGTCAAAAACAGCCACTTGACCATCAGCCATCATTTGAAATTCTGGCAGCTTAAAGGAGGAAAAAGGCCAAGGACAAAATGGGCAAACTCAGCTGAGTCAGCACCCTTTCAAGAGTCTTCCTAGAAACCACACAACGCTTCCAGAATGCAGTCATGTGACAACAGCTAGCTATGGGAGGCCAAGGATTATCACCTTTCCTCGGACATTACTGCCTCCAATAATATACAGGTTTTAGTCAGTAAGGAAGGAGAAAATAAATACCAAGTAGGCAACTGAGTTAGTTACATGACTCATATGTGACTGTATGTATGCATAGGCCAGCCCAGACTCTAAGGCCAGCCCTGCTCTGCTAGTGAGCAAGATGTATTATCCTGTCTTTGCCCCTTGGCCATCATGAATGACCATGTACTTCCTTGGTACTTCCCCCAACTTAAACAGCCAAAAAGCTGACAACCAAATTCAACCAGAGTTAGCATTTTCCTCTTGCCACCTTAGTTCATCCCTTACCTCTCAACAGCTGGTGGCCAGTCTTGTCTGGTAAAAGTCAGCATTAACAGGTGGCAGTGTTTCCTCCAGTTGTTTGTTCCCTTTCTCTAACTGTTCAGCATCTGGTGGATTAAAACAACAACAGGATAATCTTTCCCTACGGGTGGGGAGATTGAAGTATTGCTTGGCAGAAAAGCTCATAGCTACTTCCTGCCCTCTAAATTTCCTGCTTTTCAACTGAGGGTTCCAAGTCAAGGACCTTGTCTTTGTTTTATTTATTTACATGCTGACACATAGCCAGTGCTTAAAATATATTTTAAAATATCTATAGAAATAAACACTAGCTCGTACCCTAGCTCACAAAAAAGATGAGGATTGAGAATTTAAAAGATCAAGTGAAAATGTTAATGTACTTCCACTTACCCAGAAACCGTTTCAGTTTAGTGCTGGCAGAATGTGGTCCACAGGGAGGATCGTCTGCCAGAAGCATAAATGTCAGGTCTTTTAGCCTAGAAAAATGCAGAAAGGAGGAGGAGCTGTGAGATAAGGATGGCATTGGGAAACTAAGAGCAGGGTCAATGCAAATTGCCCAGATAGAAGGATTTTTGTAAACCACTTGGAACTACTGGGATGGGAAGAAAATGCCTTAGATGTTTAGATAAGAATATATAAGACAGTGGATATAGAAGTAGCCTTTTGTCTGAGTCTCGAACACCAGAGCCAGTTCTTTATTTCTGTGTTTTCCACTTCATGTCAGTTCACTGTTTGGAACTACAAAAGTATTTATAAAATATATTTCTGCCCTTGGCATGGCAGTCCAGTGGGAAGAACAGATATCTGCATAAATAGTTCTAACACAGGGCAGCCTGTAATTAAGAGTTTTAATGGTGGTAAATACTTTTTGGAGAGTGTATTGCTTGAATCTCACCTGACAAGAGCTGATTTTTCCATAATTGCAAGAGTTTGCAATGGGAAATTAAGTCTTGTGGGATCAGCATCTTAACTAATAAGGGCTTTCTCTGAAATGTAAATGAAACATAAAGTCTATACTGTTAACCATCAAAGTTTTCTAGCAGCAGTTGAGGTAGCTGAAAGGTGAAAGTAGTTGGATTATTGTAATTTAGACAATAATACTTCTTCAAAGTATGCTTTTGACTCATTAACAGGTCATTAAATCAATAAGATGATCAAAACCTTTTTTCATTAAATTGAAGAGTGCACTGCATATGAAAGTGAAGTCACTCAGTCGTGTCCGACTCTTTGCAACCCCGTGGACTGTAGCCCACCAGGCTCCTCTGTCCATGGGATTCTCCAGGCAAGAATACTGGAGTGGGTTGCCATTTCCTTCTCCAGGGGACCTTCCCGACCCAGGGATCAAACCCAGGTCTCCCGCATTGCAGGCAGACACTTTTAACCTCTGAGCCACAAGGGAAGCCCAGTAAGGGTAAATATTATTTTGTGAAACTTGTTTCCACTTTAGAGCAGACACATGTGATGGGTTACAATGTGAAATGTATTTCGTACTGTGGGGTCACAATAAAGATAGTCAATGATTGTTTCACTACCTCTAAAATCAGATTGAACTGCTGGGTTCGAGTTTGGGCTCCATTTTTCTGCTTGTGTAACCTAAGGTGAGTTGCTTAAACCAGTCTGTGGCTCAGTCTGTAACACAGGGATATTTATAGTTTCCATTGTGTACAGTGTGGGGGTGGGGTTGTTTGGCTTTGTTGGTTTGGTTTGGTTTTTTATTGGCTGCGCTGGACCTCCATTGAAGCACATGGCTCTTCACTGTGGTGCATGGGTTTTCCCTAGTAGCGCATGCACAGGCTTCTCTTGCTACAGAGCACAGGCTTTAGAGTGTGCAGGCTCTCTAGTTGAAAGGTAGGGGCTTAGTTGCCCTACAGCAGGCGGAGTCTTAGTTTCCTGACCAGGGATTGAAACCTGCATCCCCTGCCTTGGAAGATGTATTCTTAACCACTGGACACCAAGGAAGTCTCTATAGTGTACAGTTTTCATGTGGATTAATCCATGTAAGATATTTAGTACCTGTCATAGAACAGACACCTAAATTTAGCTATTATAATTTATGAAAGACTCAAGAGGGAAGAAGAATTAGACACATACTATAAGTCAAGCTAGTTTTTATATAAATTATATATATATATATATATATATATATATATATATATATAATTTAATTCATTCTTTGGGGTCGCAAGGAGTTAGACATGACCAAGCACACACACACATTTAATTTGAACCACAACTTTATAGAGTAGGACTATTATACCATTTTCCAGGTAAGTAAATTAAGGCTCAAGGCTGATAAGCAACATGCAGGTGTTACAACTGGGAAGAGGCAAAGAAAGGATTTATACCCAGATCATTCTGACTCCACATTCCACTGTAGCCATACTATCTTAGAGATATTTAATGAGACTGACAGGAGACGGAGAGGTAGAGGGGCTTTGAAGTTGGTAGACAATAATGAGATTATATAGCATACAAATAATACCTTGTAAAATGTGATAAAAATTTAAATTGTATCATAAGTATAGTATGAAGTGATCGATGAAAGTAAGTGACAAGGTCTGATTTCTGTTTTTAAAGAATAGAATAGCAGAATATTTTAAAAAATAGCAGCACCCTGGCTGCTATGAAGGGAATTATGAGGAGGCAAGAGAGGAATCAAAAAGGTCGGTTAGAAGGTTGGCCCAGGGACCCAGGTGACAGCAGCTTAGCCTAGCATGGTGGCAGTGGGGGCTGCTGATGAATTCCAAATGTATTTTGGAAGTATAATGAGCAGAAGTTGCTGAGGGGCTTCATGTGGAGAATGACTTCTGAAGGGTTTGAGCAACCGGGTAGTAGACAGGTGCCACTGTCTGAGATGGTGTAGAGTTAAGGGTGAAGCATTGTGGAGGAAAAGAATAAGAATTCTGTGTTTGGAGTTGCTAAATTTGAGATTCAGCCACCAGATCAACCCTGGGCTAGACACATCTCTCTGCTATTCGTTAAAAAGATTCCTTTCAGCTCTTAAAAGTCTATGGTTCCGTGAGATTCTAACTTCAGGTCAGGGCTGCTAACATTCCATCCTCGGTGCCTGCGCACACACACGTAGATCTGGTTACTCAAGCTGTTCACTGAACTATGAAATTAAGGAATGGTCTCCTTTTTAATTTTTCAAGCTCCTTAGGAAAAGAATTTTTTAAACCATCCATCTGTATTTGTTTAAGATTGGCATAAAGCAGCTGAATGTTCTAGGATATGAAAATCATGCCATAACCTGATGGTTAGAAAATCCTGGGCAAGTAATAGAAAGCGTCTGCTTGAAGGAGACTGTATGAAAATATATTTGGCATCAGTCAAAGAAGGGAAATATGAGAAGACATCAGTGATACAGCCAAAAGGTTTATGGAATCAGCAAATGGGTTCCTGCTAGAGGTGCTTCTGCTGTCTTCAAGGACAGAAATTAACCAAAGGCAGCTGGGTCCAGGCAGTGACTATTTTTCTTGGGCTGGTGGATTTTTCAAGTGGACTTAAATGAATCAAAAGAAGTTCCTTCTGCTCAATGTTATGTGGCAGGCTGGATAGAAGGGGAGCTTGGGGGAGAATGGATACATGTATATGTATGACTGAGTCCCTTTGCTGTCCACCTGAAACTATCACAATGTTGTTGATACTGCAATATAGTATAAAAGGCTTTTTTAAAAGAAGTTATTGTTTAGAAGGACAGACTAACGTGTTCATTATGGATTTTACTCATCCCTAGGGAGAATGAGTATTTTACATATATTCATTCATTCAAACATTTTCAAGCAAGTACTTACTATGTGTTTGGGGTGTAAAGTTGAGGACATCTCTTGCCTCAAGAAGTTCACAATATAACACAAAAGAAACATAAGATCTGATAAATTAGCAAATGTGCTGTGCTTAGTCGCTCAGTCGTGTCTGATTCTTTGTGACCTATGGACTGCAGCCCACCAGGTTCCTTTGTCCACGGGGATTCTCCAGGCAAAAATATTGGAATGGATTGCCATGCTCTCCTCCAGGGTATCTTCCCAAGCCAGGGATCGAACCCAGGTCTCCCACATTGCAGACAGATTCTTTACTGACTGAGCCACTGAGGAAGCCCAAGGATACTGGAGTGGGTAGCCTATCCCTTCTCCAGGGGATCTTCCCAACCCAGGAATAGAACCAGGGTCTCCTGCATTACAGGAGGATTCTTTACCAGCTGAGCTACCAGGGAAACCCAAATTATCAAATCACTGTAAGCAAAGTGTTCCCAAAAATACAAAGGAAGGATTCAGTGGTTGTACTTGGGAGAGGTCAAAAGAGGGTTTTACCAGGGTAACATTTTGAGGTAGGCCTTTAAAAAAAAAAGCTCTTTAAGAGAAACTAAAAATAGATCTGGAGATATGCGTGCATTTTTGGTGTACTCCAGTGATTCAGCAGGTTTGGAACATGTGTTGTATCCAGAGTATTGATTAAAAAAATGAAGATAGGAAGGTTTTTTTGAATATGGCTATAAATGGTCCTTGAGTGCCATATGAAGGAATTTAGTTTTTACGTTGCAGCCAGGGGGAAGGCATTAAGGCTGTTTTTGCATGGTAGAGATATGAGATGAAGAAAAACTAGACCAGAGGTTCTTAACATTTTTTCTGTCATGAACACTTTCAGCAGTCTGGTGAAGTCTGTGAAGCCTTCTCAAAATAATGTTTTCAAGTGCAGAAAATAAAATGCATAGCTTTACCAAGAGGAAAATAACTATATTGAAAAATAGCTATCAAGATATTAATATTATTATTAAATAATATTAATATGAAAAAGTTAATAGGAATGTCTGTTTACTACTAAAGAATTAAATAACATAATCTAGCAACAGGTCTAATAACTACCATAATTTTAAAGTAGTATTGATCATAAATGATATTTCAACATTTGCAACAGCAGTAATGTGATGTAAAAATATCTGTGATTCTGTTGGTACCAAAGTCATAGGTCCTGCCAGTACTGCTGGGGCTTGTGCCAACATTTATAATCAAAGAAAGTGCAAATTTCCAGTTAGAGGTTTCTGAAAATCAAGATGTAATTTTTTTCCCCGTCCATGCTTGCAGTTCTGAGTCCTAGTCAGATTCCTGAATTCAAGACAGTATGGAGACAGACTGGTTATGAGACTGTCAAAAAACTCAGGTCAAAGACTTCCCTGGCAACTCAATGGTAAAGAATCCGCCTGCCAATGCAAAAGACATGGGTTTGATCCTTGATCCAGAAAGATCCCACATGCTGCGGAGTAACTAAGCCCGTGCACCACAACTATTGAGCCTGTGCTCTAGAGCCTGCATGCCACAGAGCAGCCTCCACAATGAGAAGCCCACGTATGGCAACTAGAGAATAATAGCCCCTGCTTGCTGCAACTAGAGAAAAAGCTTGAGCAGCAATGAAGACTCAGCACAGCAAAAAATAAATAAGCAAATAAAATTCTAAAGAAAAACTCAGGTCAAGAAGCAAGAAGAGCCTGTACTGGGGGTAGTAAAGGAGCAGATTGGAGAAACATTTGGGAATTGGGCTTGGTTTCTGTCAACCCACAATGATGAATCCTCTCAAGGAGGAATTTGGGGGTAACATGTGGTCTGACCAGGCAGATTCACCAGGAAGGAAACATAAATCCTTTAAGCAGTTGTCCCTATTACAGTTGAGTTTCATTCATTTGTTAAACTGATACTGATTACTTTCTGTGGCAAACTTAAGGAATGCAGCCTTATGGACACAGTTCTTGCCTTCATGGAGCTTTCTGTCTAGTGGAAGAAATGCAATGAACAAAGCTAAACAGATAGGTTATTACTATTTGGGATCAAATGCATGAAGAGTGGTGGGACACGAGAGCATCTGGGCAGGGAAGAGGGACCAAGGCCTCTCCAAGGAAGTGACACTTAAGATGAGACTTGAAAAACCAGTAGGATATAGGTAGAATCAGGAAGAAAACATGATGGGCAGCCTTTTGTGTGTTTTAAAGGCACTGATTGAGAATCAAGGGAATGGGGCAGAGAGAACCAGGGGAAGAGTAGCAAGAGGAAGAGAGGAGCTAGACCGCATGAGGTCTTGTTGACCCACAAAAGGATCTTGGGTATGAAGTGCAGGGGAAATCCACTGAAGCTTTCAAAAAGGGAAATGATATAATCCAGCATGTGGTTTTCGACGATTCTCCTGGCTGCTCTCTAAAGAGTGAGTTGCAGAAAGCAAGCACTGAATAGGGAGGGCAACTGTGGCTGTGAGAGATGGTAGGAG
Organism: Bubalus kerabau; assembly: GCF_029407905.1. Lineage (NCBI taxonomy): Eukaryota > Metazoa > Chordata > Mammalia > Artiodactyla > Bovidae > Bubalus > Bubalus kerabau. The sequence continues at coordinate 33,238,083 of NC_073642.1, forward strand.
CTCCGACAGAGGCTGAGGCAGAAAAGACCAAGGGGAGAAGAGGGTAGAACAAAGCTATTTAAACAGGAAGAGCGATGAGCTAGAGGTGAGAAGGAGGGAGGAAGAGAAAGCAGCTGTGGATGGATCTCTGGCTTCAAACCATTTATTGAGATGGGTGGCCTGGAGCAGGAGCAGACAAGGGCAGGTGGGAGTGGCCAGAAGTCAGAGATCCTTGTGGGCATCTTCATTTGAGATGCAAGAGAGTAGGTGTTAAGTAAGCATCTATACTGACAATTCTAATGCTTAAAAGATAGGTCTGGACTTGGGGTGATACTTACTAAAGACACCCAAGAAGGCTTTTTGTGTTAACCCTTTCCTCGCTGATCCTGGTGCTGCTCTGCAGGCAAACATATCCCGCCAACCTCTACCATCCTGGCTAAAAATGTCACTGTTGGATCCTTGACCCTATCACCAACTTTGACTATTATTTTGTCCTTGTCCTTGAAACCAGAAATAGCATCTGGACCCAGCTGCAACTTTCCTGTTGGCCTAAATTAGGCAGTATCTTTAAAGATGTTCAGAGCATTTAACTTACAGAGGTTTTTTGCATGGGATTTCTGCAGGAGGAGCTTTGTATCTGTAAACTTGGAAAGTGTTAGTCACTCAGTTTTGTCCCACTCTTTGAGACCTCATGGACTGTGCCCACCAGGCTCTTCTGCCCATGGAATGTTCCAGGCAAGAATGCTGGAGTGGGTAGCCATTCCCTTCTCAGAGGGATCTTCCCAACCTAGAGATTGAACCTGGGTCTCCTGCATCACAGGCAGATTCTTTGTTGTCTGATCACTTAACTTGCATAGGTTTCTTGTGCGGGATTTCTGCAAGGGGAGCTTTGCATCTGTAAAATGAAGTGAAAGTCACTCAGTCGTGTCCGACTGTTTGTGACCCCATGGACTATACAGTCCTTGGAATTCTCCAGGCCAGAATACTGGAGTGGGTAGCGGGTCCTTTCTCCAGGGGATCTTCCCAACCCAGAGATCAAACCCAGGTCTCCCTCATTGCAGGCAGATTCTTTACCAGCTGAGCCACAAAGGAAGCCCAAGAATACTGGAGTGAGTAGCCTATCCCTTCACCAGCAGAACTGAACCGGGGTCTCCTGCATTGCAGGTGGATTCTTACCAGCTGAGCTATCAGGGAAGCTTGCATCTGTAAAGAAGATGCTAAACATCCGAATGCTTACCGTGAAATAACATTTGTTTATCGTGGCTGATTTTGTAGCAAATATGATTGGGATATTTACTCATTTCTTAGAACTGGATGAAAATAACAGGACAGACCAAGTGAACTGCAGCAACTAAACATGCTAACAACACAGGAGAAAGGGCTATAGATTATAGAAAATTATAAATTGTGATCATGCAAAGAAGGAGCTTCACTGTAGCTTGAAAACCTGACCCATAGCTAAATGGGGCCACGATTAATCATGTCTTGATCTTATACATAAGCCAAAGGATCTTTTCTAAAGATCATGCCTATTAAAGCAGTAAAGACTTTTCTGCAGGTTATACCATAATGAGCTCCAGGCATTTAATGAGAGAGACAAGTGCTATTGTTAAAAGTGGTAACCTTCAGCATCTAATGTGAAAATGAAATAGGGCTGCTTGCTCTGCCAAACGAGGAACTGCTCTCCAATTCAGTCCACGAGATGAAGAGGACTCTCATAATCTTAGATGCTCTGATGCAGGCAAATTTAAATCTTCTGGGAAAGGGGGAAAGGCTTTGTTTGGTTGGTTTTGTTTTTATAATTAGGTAAGGATTTTACCTGCAAGGAGCAAGTAGCTGACTCCAGGCTGCAGGCCCAGAAGCTTCTAAAAGGCAGTAAAATAAAACCAGCACCAAGGAAAAAACCAGCCTAAGGGTCTCGATGCAGTTTCCCAAAAGCCTCTGGAAGAATAGACAGCATTTTGAGGAGGGGAGACTTGGCTTCCATCTCCATCACAATAGCTGTCTCAGATGAGGGTAACTGCCTAGCCAAAAAAAAAAATATTACCAGCATGAAAGAATGTGTCATCTCACCCCGAACCCCCAGAAATCTCCTAAGAATTTATGTTAAGCTGGATCCTCTCTTACATTGCTATGCAGTAGAAAGTGCCAGGACGTGAGCCTGACCCTCTTCCCCCTCACTGAGGCCCTCACTGACTGTCCCCACAGCAGACAGGATGCTATCTCAAGTCCTGCAGCTCACTGCAGATTCCTGCCCCACTTGCTGCGTTCTGGCTTCCTCTTGCAATTCCCAAGAGACAGAGGGCAGCAGGGGCAGGAAGGGAAGGAACAGAGGCTGAAAACCTTTAGATGCCTGAGCCCCTAGCTGCTTCGCCTTGGTAGGTCAGCCTTTCTGGGCAGGAAGAGGGTGGGGGTGGGGGGATCCTCTCAGCTGCTTCCAAACGACCCTTTCTTAAAACTACAGCAGCACAAAACAAGCCAGGTCATTGTGTTCCTGGATATAAATATTGATTCTCGGTGGTGTTAACATGCTGTTCATAAAAAGGATGTAACATATTTCTCCCACACCGTATTAGACTGATGTGCTGTTTGGCCAAGAGAAGTACAGATTACTGGCTTCTGCAGGGGAAATGTGGACATTTAAATGCATGCAGCTTTCGGAAGTCTAGGGAGCCGTCTTGGAATAGAAACCAGGTCCCTTTCCTGGCTCCAGCCCTTCCCCTCCTCTGTCCAGTGTCTCCTTTCCGGACTCCATGTTGCATACCGCATTGGCATTTCCAATCGCTTGTAATTTAGGAAGATGCTTTCTTAGAATTACATCTTGTTTCTCAAGAACCTGGAAATGTGGGCACTTGCTCTCTTTGGGAGGGAGGCGTGGAAGGTCAAGGCCAAACATTTTTTGCTTTCTTCCCCTCAGGGGAAAGATCTGGGTGGTCCCCGCTCCTCTGTTTTCTTTTTCACCCCACGTGGGAGGGCAGGGCAAAGGCTTCAGACCAGAGGTGGTCCCTCGGAACATTCCACCCAGGCCTGACCAAGCCCCAGATTCAGAGGCGCTGGCCGCCTTGGCAAGACAAATTCCCCGCATTCCACAAGTGCTCTTGAGGGAGAAATAGCGCTAATGAGAAAGTGGAGTTCTGGATGTGTGTGCATGCTCACTCGGTGCCAGCGCGTCTCACAGACAGATCCCGGGCCAGCAGTATTTCGTAAGAGAGTGGTGGAACCGGGTTCCAGATGCGGGAGCCGCAGTGACACATGTGCTGTCAGGAGAGCCAGCGCCCTCTGCTGTCCCGGCCCGGAAGCACCACGACGGTGGAGAAGAACCCGGGGCCTCCGGAAAGCGGGCGGCAGTCAGAATCCACCGCGGACCCGGGCGGCTGAGGAGGCCGCCGGCAGCTCCTCGCCGTCCAAACGCTGGGTCTGCGAGGGGCTGCACTCCCTCCGTCGAGCTGGCCCTCTTTACGTTTGGGGGTTAAGAAAGAGCCAAAAATGGAGAGGATTTATAATAATAAAACTCCAGGCTCCAGCAGCATCCGCTGATTGCATCCCTGAGAAGGTGAGGAACAGCGGGGCCGGCTCCTGTCTCCGAACCTGGCCGGCAGGCCCGGGCCAGGCCAGATCAAGAAGGCGGCCGGCCCAGGAGGAGACCTCCCCGCTGCAGAGCAGCCCTGCGGCCACTCCCTCGCCTGGGAATGCGGCTTCTGGAGGCCTTGCTGGCTCCGAGGCTGCCAGCCGAGGGGAAGTTGTTACTGCTCCCACTCAGGCATGCTGGCATCTCCTAGGGGCTGGCACCTCAGAGAGACTGGCTCAGCTTACAAGCTAAGAGCGAGCTGCCGCCCCCTCTGCTCCACCGCTTGCCAAGACAGCGGCTCAGCGGCGGCCCAGGGTCAGGCTTGCTGCTGCAGTGTGTGTGTGTGTGTGTGTGTGTGTGTGTGTGTGTGTGTGTGTGTGTGTGTGTGTGTGTGATGGTGAAAGATAGGATGGAGATACTCAGGTGGGGGTCAGAGGGAGGCTGGCAAGTGGCACTGCTTGGACAACTTTGAAGTTTTGCAAAAAGGCACAAAACAATCACTTATTGTTTTTTGGCAGGTTTTTAAATTTTTTTTTTTTTTTTTTTTTTGGTAAACGGATCTCCTCCCTGTTGGGAGAAGAAAAACCCAACCACCAAACAAACCCCTCACAACAATGCCCTTCTCTCTCTGGGACCAATTTCCAGACTGCACAGCAGTCCTGACAAGGTCAACAAGCTGGAGCGGTAAGCAGAAGATCTTTATCTATGTGGGAAATAGGAAAATCATTTGACTGATAAAAGGAAATACAATAAATAGCATCTAAATTCCTGGCTGCATTCCCTGGGGCCCCTCCTCTGCTGGAGAAAGTGCGCGGGGCAGGATACACGTGCTGCTCCAGCAGGTTTAAAAATAGCATGCAGCACACAGCCCTTTCTTACCTTCCAGAAAGACTTCATTACCGGATTCTCAGCCCCAAGCCTGCAGAGCTGCTGCTGGCGCTTTCTTCTCCCCACACTGGGTTTTTCTGTTTTGGAAACGTTAAGGCAATACCTGTGATACATTTTACTCAAGGGCCAGCTCCTGCTCAGCTAGTTTCAATCTGGGCACGTCTCAAGCTCACGTTCAAAGTCCATTGTATTTAATGGGGTGTTAACTCTGTTTATTCTCTGGGACTTGGGCAGTAATTTTACACTCTGCAAAACTAGCAGCTTGAACTTGAAGTGGTGTGCCTCTCTCCCCATCCCCACCTTGTGGGTCTCAGTCCCCAGGCACCTCTGCTCCTGTTTCCCACCTTCCCTCAGCTCAGGTGGCCATACATGACCTGGATGGAGCCAGGAAACCTGGGTTCACACCCACTGCAGCCACCCTTTAGCACTGGTCTCTTGAATCGCTTGGAGACTCAGTTTTCTCATCTGTAAAATGGGGACTTTAATCAGCTGTCAACATACCACTATTCCAAAGTGGATAAACATTTGGGGTGAGGAGTACCACAAAGACCCCCATTCTGTTATTCCCAACCAGGCCACTTCTATATCACCTTGCAACATCTCCAGACCATCTCTCCACTAAAACCCAGGGTGGTTTATGGTGAAGCCTGCGGATAGGACTGGGTCTTCACTGTGCTACTCTGACTTTCTGATTCCGTTCTTCCTTCTACCTCTCCTAGTGGGCAGTCTACTCTCACGCAGCAGCTTTCTTCTGTCTCCTTTTATTCATTCACATTGCCTGGCCCTAAAAGGTGTGAATAAACAAAAGATGAGGTGGTCCTTTCTAGCTCTGAGTCTCTGGGTCTAGATCAAAATAACTGAAGCACCTGTAGTTTTTAACAAACCAACGTTCTGTATGAGCTATGTCTTAAATTATTCCCACCTGATCTAAAATCTGGGTTCTTAGGGACCTTCCAGAATCGCCACTGCTTAGATGCCATCTGGACCTTGGTCTTCTCTCTCCAGGAGCCAGGCTTTCCCCCCTGCATGTCAACAGCTCAGATCTAAATCTCCAGGCCCCTCCTTGCTGGAGTTCCTGATCTCTATTTCCAGCTCCCTCAGGCCTTCTCCATCTGGCATTCTGTAGAATCTTCAAACTCAATTTGTCCAAAATTAAATAGTCTCCCCAAACCCACATTTTCTCCTGCATCTGCCAACTCAGTTAAGAACTCCACTGCCCACTCAAGCTAGAAAAGCCTGTCATTCTCCATCCCTCTTCCTCATTCTTTACCTTGCTCCCTCACTGTCCCCCCTGCATCCCTTCATTCACAGGAACCCCCCTCATTCAGCCATGGAACCTCCTATGAAGTGGTCCTTCTCACCATCCCCAGGCCAAGTTTCTGTAAGGTACTCAGCTTTCGGCTCTCTTCTGAGCTCCCTCAACAGCTCATTGTTTTGTTTTTCTTCTTGATTAATTATTAATAATTCTACAGTAGCTCTTCACTGGCCTTAGTCCCTCCTGCCGCCCATCTGTCCCCTCCCCAGCAGACCCCCTTCTGTCCTGCCCACCACTGCAAGAACAACCTTTCTAAAATGCAAGTCTAATCTTGCCAATATCACTCTATTGTAAATTATCATTTTGGTAGTGGCTTTTATTTTATTATCTCATTTAAGCCTTGCAATAATTCCATATGATAAGCATTATCCTTGACCTGTTACATGTGAAACTGAGACTTGCTGGGTTAAAGGATGCAAGGTCACTATACCTTGCAAACCAGGATTTGGTCTGTCTTATATTGCAAAATCCATGTTGAAAACATATAAGGTAGTAGTTCTATGCCTGGCACACAGCAGATGAACCAATGTATTTTTCCTCCCATTTCTCCTTTTTACGGACTTCAATCTCTTTAGCAAGATGTGGAGGCCTATTCTGTCATGGCCAGCTTATTTTTCTAAGGCATTCCCTGTCACTCCCTGTGATCCACCATCACTACCCCCATCAGGCCAGATCCAGCCACTTGTTGGTCCCCAAACTCTCCCTGTTTTTTCTGAACTCTGTCCCTTTGAAAATTTTCCCGCAGCTTGGCAAACCTTTTCTTCCTCCATCTTCCTCATCTGTAAGGATCAGGTCAGCTAGAGCCCACTCTGCGATGCTTTTTCTGATCCCCAGACACAGAATCTGTGGCTCCAACATTCCTCTTGCCAATACCGCTTGCTGTGTGCACTTTATTTGGATGCTGATCATATTGGAGTGTGGTTATTTGGGCCTGTCTCTTCCCACCTTTGTATCCCTGTGCCTGGCACTGTGCCTAGGACAGAGTGGGCACTCACAGAAAGTGTGGACTTAGTTCCATCCCTCATACTTCCCTATGACTAATGCTTAATTTCCGCTGTTTTGCAAAGGTGAGAACGTTCCCAAAGAATGGTTTGCGTCACCTCCGTTCTCTCTGACTCCTACGCCCACCTCCTCACTGATCGGCTCTTGTGAGGTCATCAGAGACCCCCACGTTACCAGGTCCCCAAACACTTTCTCGTCTTGTCCTCCTAAGCTCTCAGTAGCACTGGACACAGATGCCACTCCCCTCTTCAGTCACCCTCTCCTCCTGGCTTCTGGGCATCACAGTCTGCTGTTTTCTTCCTGCCTCTCCAGGCTCTCCTGGTCCCCAGCTGATCTGCAGAATAGAACCACCTCAGCGCTCTGTCCTAAGCTGTGATCTCTTCTCTCCCAACGTTCCTTTCCCAGATGGGCTTGCTTCTTCCCAGAATGCAAATACTATCTCCATCTTCAGCTCTGAGCTCCAGAGTCAAATATTCAATAACCTCAGTGATTTAACTGAACCACTTAGAGGATTCTTAGGTATCTCAGACTCTCAGTTTTATCCCCCAAACCCTTCCTCCCTCACTTGGTCCCACCGCTTTCAGTAAAAGGCATAATTATGGGTCCTCTTCCTGGGATCTTGGGAGTCACTTATCTAGGAAGACGGTGTCTTGGAAGAGGGATCCAGTTTCAGGAGGTCTGAATATTATGCTTTCCTACCTCTGACACAGGTTTCGTGCCCAGCATCATGTGAGTACCATCCCCAACCCAGACTTTTCAGCCCCATCTTTTATCCTGCCCCTAGATCAGAAATACCCTTCTGCAGAAAAAGTTTGCTGACCTCTTGCTATGGTCTGAATGCTTCTTCTATATTGAAATCCCAACCCCCAACGTGATGGTATTTGAAAGTAAGGCCACTGGGAGGTGATTAGATGTGAAGGAGGAGTCCTCAAGGATGGGGTCAGTGTTCTTATAAAAGGGATCCCAGAGAGCCAGAGTTCTCTTGCCTCTTCACTGTGTGAGGACACAGCAAGAAGACACCATCTATGAACAGGAAGTAGGCCCTCACCAGCCACTGAACCCATCCTTTCCTTAGTCTTGGGCTTCCCAGCCTTGAGAATGAACCTCTGTAAGCTGCCCCGTCTCCAGTATTCTGCTGTAGCAGCCGGAGCATGCTGAGATGAATCAAGCCTCCCCCGTCCTTTACGTACCCCTCACCCATGTGCACCGTTGCGCATCCTGCTCTCTGTTCCTTTCCATCTAAGCCTCTGCCTTCAGGCCTTTCCAGTCCAGCATCTTCTAGAATCTTCCATGTCTGCTCCACCCAATGATGTCTCATCCTTCTCAAAACTCCTCTAGTAACATGGCAAGTTGGTAGACTTGGCACCCAAGGCCTCACACTGACTGCTAGTTTTCCTGATGCTTGTGTCACGTGTCCTTTCCAGACTGGGTGAAAGGTGAGGACTGGTGAGGTGTCTTGTTCATCATGTGCCACAGGGCCCAGCACACTGCCCGGCAACATTACAAGTGGCTAGAATATAGGTGCTGAAACCCTCCTTGCGTGGTCTCACCTATCCTGACATTCCCCTAAGTGTGATACAGAGCTATCCATTTTATTTGCTTAGGTATTCTCTATTTAAAAGATGCAAATTGTATCCAGCTCCCTCCAGTTTATCTCCATGAGGTGCTGAGGACAGGCAGAGATGGATAGATTGCAAGAACAACTTTAGGAGATTGCCTGGGCTTATGCAGCAGCAAAATGAAAAAGGCCTCGGGCTCCAGTCTCAGCTCAGCCACTGACCATCAGGTTTTGCTGTTTCACCTCTCTTTCCTCGGTTTAATCATCTGTAAAATTGCTGAGCGATCATTGGGTATCTGCTTGAGCACAGGAGTCTCAAAAATCCTTTCTAACTCCTCAACCTAAAAATCCCATTTTTCCTAAAAGCCCTCATTGTGGTGAGCATTCCCAAGCTCACTTCCCAGGAGAGGCAGGGGTGCCCACACGAGCCCCCGCCTTGGGGACCAGCCCCCTTAAGGCTCTGTCCTCATTCTATTGAGTTACACAACAACTCTGAGAGAGAGGCATTTTTAGGCTCCATTTGGCAGACCAGGAAATGAGACCCAGAGAAGGTTTGCCCGAGCCCAGCCAGCATGTCGCAGGGCTCCAGGGCTGTCACTCACTCCACAGCCTGTGTGCGCAGTGTTTTCCAGGAGCGTTATCCATCAGTGATTCTCAGACTTCAATATTTGAATCACCCGGGGATCTTGTGAAAACAGATCTTGATCCCATGACTCTGAGGGGCGGCCCCAGCTTCTGTGTTTCTAACAAGCTCCCAGGTGATACACCTGCTGCCTCGTCTCTGAACCCCGCGGTGAATCACCAGGCACTATACAACCTGCGCGGCTGTGCCTGGCAGCCCTGCCAAAGTACAGCTCAAAAGCAGCAGAGCCGGCGCTTCACTTCAGGTCTTTTGGCTCAAAGTCTAGGGCAGTCTGTGAGCCAGAACTTGGTGAAAAGCCCCTCTGCTCTGGGCCCAGGGGTCCCTGGAGAATTAGAGAAAGCTTGACAAGGAAAGACTTACTAAGAGGACCTCATTCCTGCCATGCCAGTCAGGAGTCCTTGGCCGGGGGCCCTTGGAGCTGGCACAGATAGATGTGTGCGGAGGTGGGGGCCCTGTGGGGGCAAGGAGCAGTCAAGGGGCTGCATGCCTGGCCTCACGGGAATGTGGGACCAGGAGGAATGAGGACCGGCAGCTGGACTCCCAGTCTGCAGCTCCCGGGGCGGTGATGAGCAGGGCATTCTTCAGTTCCCCGTGCAGGTGCTGAGAAGTAGGGATGATGCTCGCAAGCAGAGAGAGGCCCTGAGCTGCAGCCTCAGAAGCCTGCCTTCCCAGGATCCTTCCCGCCGCAGCCAAGTTGGCTCAGAGCCTGTTTCCATTTGCTGGGGAACAGCCGGACATTTTACAGGGAACCCTGTGCACATGGGGGCTCCTTCTGGCCTCTCCGGGGTAATTGCCTGAGAGGCACAAGTGCTCCCTGGGTCTGGAGTCTCAGCTGGGGCCACCATCGTGACATAATATCCTGGGGCAGGCTTTGTAAACTCTAGAGATCTGTGCAAATGCCAGGAGTGCTGGGGTGGAAGGTGGGTCTGCAGTGAGGCGCAGTGGGGGAGGACCTAAGAGGGGCAAGGGTGAAAGAAGGGTTTCTAAGGAGAAACCAGAGAGGCCCTGGGGAAAAGCGGCAGAAGAGTGCTCGGTGAACAGACAAACAGAGCAGAGAATGGAGGGAACAGCCAATTTGCAGGTGGGGTGAGTGTGTACTAAGTTGCTTCAGTCGTGTCTGACGATTTGTGACTCTATGGACCGTAGCCCACCAGGCTCCTCTGTCCATGGGGATTCTCCAGGCAAGAATACTGGAGTGGGTTGCCATGACCTACTCCAGGGGATCTTCCCAACCCAGGGATCGAAACTGCGTCTCTTATATCTCCTGCATTAGCAGGTGGGTTCCTTACCACTGGCACCACCTGGGGAGCCCCTTGCAGGTGGGGGCCTGGGGCTGAACACTGCCCTGCCACTCCCCAGCTTCAGGCACGTATCTGCAGTTCTGGGAGCCACCTTTGCTTCATGTGTACATGGGGACAATGAAGCCACAGAGACTGGGACGTGTCTCGGGTTATTGGGGGTGTACATGTTCATAGCACAGTATATGTGGGTTGATGCCAAGACTTGGGTCATGTGTGGCAGCTTGCTGAGCACTGAGCAGGGGCTGTGAGCCCTGCTTGGCCTGGAGTCCTGCACTGGCCTTGGACAAACGCCTTTCGCTTTCAGGGCCTTGGTTCCCCGTTTGCATAGTGGGGAAGGGTAGGTGTGAATGGCCCACAAGTATCCTTCTAGCCCTGGGCCTGGGCTCCAGATGGCTGCACGTTCTGTCCAGCAAGGCCTGAATTGGGCATCTATTCTGAAGCTTTGCCTTCTTCAACAAGGCTAAGCTGGCAGAGGTTTCCAGGACAGAGGTGAAGGGCCTCAGCCTCCAATGGGGCTGAAGCCTGAAACCAGTGACCATTCAGAAGCATCTCTCCTCCAGGCAGGGGCCCAGGGCTACCAGGTCACCAGATGCAGGGTTAGATGGAGCAAGAGCCTGGCAGGGCCGTTTCTGGGCAGCCTGGTGGGTCCTGTGGGCATGGCCTCAAGGCTCCACTTCACCATCTCGACTCCCTCGTCCACAGGCGGGCCAACCAGGGAGACATAGTGGCTTCTGCATCCAACTCAGAGCAGTCACACTGGAGAAAAAAGGATTAAGGACAGAAAAGAGGCTGATGTGGTCTGCCAGGCTGATTGGGATAGAAGGCACGTCCACAGAGAACACAGATGAGGATGTGGGAAATAAAACTCCCCGGCCCAAACCCAGAGAATGGACTTAGAGGCATGAGGTGCAGCGGGAAGCGAGGCTTTAAGGACAGTGTTGCAAGATGGGGTGTCTCGTGGGCAGGCACACCCAGAGTCGTTACAATGGGTTCTTCAGCCTCTCGGCATGCAAGTCCCTCCCCCAGCTCCTCATTGTCTGAGAACAAAGGGTTAACAATCTTCCTGAATGTCACCTGGATTTACTATTCTCCCCGCACACTTCTTCCCGTTCTTATGTTTTGAATTCACCAATTGAATGAGTCCGTGCCAAAATCCTAGGCATTCCATTCTCCTTTTGTCTGGATTTATCCACGCAAGTACCCTAATGGCTATTATATCAGCAGGCTGTCACTCTGGGCTAGCTGTCCTTGAAAATGGACCTCTTTAAGTTTTTATTTCTTACAGGGAGACCAAGGCACAGAGGCTTGAGGTTTCATGGGAGCAGGTACCAGATCTGTAACCAGCACTGTGTCTTCTCTCAGCCACTTAGTCTCTTCTAGAACAAGCCATACAAATGCTGTTTCAGACAATTGTTTCCATCTTCTGATTCTGACTCTCTCCCAGGACAGCCCTTCTGAAATTCAAAGCCAGTGCACCTGTCCCCCAGAGTTGGCCGGCTGCTGGGAGAAACATCCTGGTTCTTCAACCATGATGTTCCCCACTAGGGTTGCTAGATTTCGGGGGGAAAATATTGCTTAATGAATACAGGACACCCAGTTAAATTTAAATCTCAGATGAACAATGAATAACTTTTCAGTGTAAGTACATCCTATGCAATGTTGAGGACAAGCTTATACTAAAACTATCTTGTCTCTCTGAGATTCAGATTTAGCTGTGTCTTGTGTCTAGAAACCCTACCTACCCACCTCCCAGGCCATCCTGCCCAACCCTCTCTGTGGGGGTGCTGGTGAGAGTTCAGAACATTAAGGGTCTCACTTTTGTTCAGAGAGTAGCTTTATTGGGCAGCCTCTAACTGCTCTGCCCTGCGTCTGCCCTCACTGCCAGCAGGCTCCCCTCCCGTAGGCCTGTGCGGTGTGTGTGGGCGTGGGGAGTGTCCTTCTCTGTCGCAACTGTGTTTATTGTCTCAGCGCTCGGCTCAGGCTCCAGGCGTGCGCCTGCCCTCTTGATTCCCTGTTCGCACTATTCATGACCTCCACTCAGCCACTTTGCCTTTGGTTGCTGGGCACCTAGAACACAATTTATTCCTTTCTTCCCCACAAAGTGGGAGTTCTGGGACGGGAGCCAAGGATTTGAGAAGGACCTCCAAAAGACGGAGTTCCCCGTGCCCGGCCCGCCTCCCTAAGGCTGGCCTCACACCTGTGGAATGGGTGTGCTCGGCTCCATGCCACAAGCGGGGGCTCCCAGATTCTCACAGACCTGCTCTGCTGAAAAGGAAGTGACCAAAAATCCCAACCTTGACCCCAAAGGCTGTATGTTAAGTGCCTACTCTCTGCCAGCAAAAGGTTCAGTCAGCACCTCCATCCACTCCAGGGCTACAGAGGGGACAGGCCAGTGAGGCCCCTCTGCAAGGACAGAGGTGGGCTGAACACACACATCACACACAACTCCCAGAAGCCAGTCATACATGTGACAGACCTCTCCTAGATTTCTCCTCCACTGGGCCTGGGCCTGTGTTCCCCTGAGGCCTAGTGAGTGATGGATCTTTATGAAAGTGATTTAGCAGGAAGTTCTAGAGGAGAAACGCAGAGCAGAGGAATGGGGAAGTGGGACAGAGAAGCAAAGAGAAAGAAGCTGACCAAGAGTATCAATTTAGTGCAAGCCGCACAGAGGGTGACTTTGGCCCATTCCCATGGGAAAACCTCAGAGTTGTCCCAGTCAGGGGCAAAGAGAGCTAGGGTATTGATACTTCTGCATGGCCAGTTCTTGGGAGACACAAATTTCCAGGCACTTCCTGTTTGGGGTGGTTACAGGCAGAGTGTATTTTCTGTTGGGCAATCCTCCAACAGAGAGAGGGTGTGAAGGCCCAGGGGTGGGCAAAGGCAGGGGAAATGTGGAGGGAAGGTTGGAGGGGTGTGGGGTCACGCAGGTGTAGGGGGCATAGGTCAGGAGAACGGGGGAGGGGAAGGTTAGGGAGGGCTTCCCTTTGGACAGCCCACTCAAAGCTCACCTCCCAGTCTGCTTCCCTCGGAAAAAACCTACCCTAACTTCTTGAGTAACCCTCAGCACTCTCGCCCCACCCCTGGAATTCTCCAGATCCAAAGCTATTACCGTAATAACAATAAGCCCATTGTGCACACTTCCTGACTAATCCCTTCCATGTGGCCTGGAGGAGAGAGGGGCAGGCCCAGGGACTGAAGGCCCGTCTTAGGCCAGGAGTTCAGGCTGAGCCATCTGGTGAGGTCAGGTGTGGGAAAGACCCTGGCCCACAGGCAGGCCTTGCCATCCCACCCGCTCTAACGCAGTTGGTTTCCAGGTTCTGCTCCATCACAGCCAAGGTCTGCTTCTGACTGTGTGTGTTAGTTGCTCAGCCATGTCCAACTCTGCAATCCCAAGGACTGTGGCCCACCACGCTCCTCTGTCCATGATTCTCCAGGCAAGAACAATGGAGTGGGTAGCCATTCTCTTCTCTAGGGGATCTTCCTGACTCAGGGATCTAACCCAGGCCTCTGGCATTACAGGCAGATTCTTTACCGTCTGAGCCACCAGCGTTCTGACTAGAACTGCAGAAATCTAAGGGTACTCCCTGAGCAGGCATGGTGCCCAAGATCCTGTGCTAGGCCCTTGCATTCCTCATTTCATTTTCCCTCCTGTCCAGCCCCACAATGTAGCTATTAGAGTCTGGTATTCAGATAAGGAATCCAAAGGTCACAGAGATTCAGCGGCTGATCGACTGGAATGTGCATGATTGCTGAGTGATGATGTCATGTCTAAATCCAGGCTCCTGGACCCCTCAGCTGGACATCACATCAGTCTGCATCTCCAAGGTCCTGTCTCCAGGAATCCGCACTGGAGTCAGTAAGAGGTGGAGTGGCCAAGCTCGGGCTGGATGGGCCAGGCCTCGTGTGTGCCTTGGCACCAGCAAAGCAGGGCATGCCCTAGATGAGAAGTTTTGGAGAAATTATCCATTTTTGAAAAATCGTTGTAGAGTCATAGTAGAAGAACTCAGACCATGGCAGGACTTCTTACTGTTATTTTGTGATTCAGTTCAGTTCAGTTTAGTCACTCAGTCGTGTCCAGCTCTTTGTGACCCCATGAATCGCACCACACCAGGCCTCCCTGTCCATCACCAACTCCCGGAGTTCAACCAGACTCACGTCCATCGAGTCGGTGATTCCATCCAGCCATCCCATCCTCTGTCGTCCCCTTCTCCTCCTGCCCCCAATCCCTTCCAGAATCAGAGTCTTTTCCAATGAGTCAACTCTTCGCATGAGGTGGCCAAAGTACTGGAGTTTCAGCTTTAGCATCATTCCTTCCAAAGAACACCCAGGGCTGATCTCCTTTAGAATGGACTGGTTGGATGATTTAGGATTAGCTTTATTTTAATTTGTAATTTGTAAGTGGAGGAGGGGGTGCATTTTATTCTTTTCTCCAGGCTCAGGTCCCATAAATAAAGGTCTTCATCTGACCCTGCATAGGTCTGGAGAATACTCTTGAGAGTCCCTTGGACAGTAAGGAGATCAAACCAGTCAGTCCTAAAGGAAATCAACCCTGCATATTCATTGGAAGGACTGATGGTGAAGCTGAAGCTCCAATACTCTGGCCACTTGATGTAAAGCGCTGACTCATTGGAAAAGAGCCTGATCCTGGGAAAGATTGAGGGCAGGAGGAGAAGCGGGTGACAGAGGATGAGATGGTTGGGTGGCATCACCAACTCAATGGACATGAGTTTGAGCAGGGTGTGGGTAGGTCCTTCAGGGAGGAGCTGCTTCCTGGTCTCTATGGCTCATGTGTTAACTTATCAAAGACAAACTCTGAAGCTTCCGCCTGCCAAGCCCTGTGCACCGCACTATGCAGGGGATACAGTTGTTTCTACTTCCTTACCTGGTGCTCTTGGAGACAACTACACACACTGATGTGCTGTGTAGACTGTAGAGTGCTGTGCACTCACTTCCCAGTTCCATAGGCCTCCCTCCTCTCCGCCTCTTCTGATAGGAAGCCACTCCAGCACCAGACAGGATCACACAGTCACACCACCTTTGAACATACAAGACCCCCTCCTGTGGCTGCTGATGGCCTCTGCTGAGTATGACAGAGGTTTACTCAAACTTTCTGGGGAAACATCAGTCTGCTGGCCCAGCACCCAGCCCAGGCCCATATACGTGGCAGCCACTCAGGAAATGTTGGTTCAAGTTTTCAGAATTGAATTGACCTCTGTCACTCCAGAGCCATAGGGGGTCATATTTTTCTAGAAGAGTTCCCTGGCTGGATTCCAATTGCCTTCTTGCTTCTTTCTTGAGTGTGTGTTCCGTACCTGCTCCCATCCCCCCTTCCCACCTGGTTCCCATGCTCCCCTTTCTGGCCCTGAGTTAGTCTCCTTTCTGGTAGACTGTGGTTCCGCCAGCTTCTCTTTCTTGCCTGAGACTCCATTCCCTTGTATTACCCACAAGGGGACAGAACAAGTGCTTTGGAATCTAGGCCCCTTCATTTACTATCTGGGCAAGTCAGACAAGCAGTTTCCCTCCCCAAATCTCAATTTCCCTATCTATAAGATAGGGAGACTGGGTTGTTGGGATTATTTGAACAGAATAGCATATGCAAGTTGCCTGGCACATAATTAAAGTTTAAAATATCTTTCCCCTTAGGACCTCTCTGGTGATCCAGTGGTTAAGAATATGCCTTCCAATGCAGGAGATATGGTCCAGATCTCTGGTTAGGAAACTAAGATCCCACGTGCCTAGCAGCAACTAAGCCCATACACCACAACTACTGAGCCCATGTGCCAAAATCCTGTGCTCCACAACAAGAGAAGAGTAGCCCGCACTCGCTGCAACTAGAGAAGGCCTGCAAGCACATAGCAATGAAGACCCAGAGCAGCCAAAAATGACAAATAAATAAGTTAAATACTTTAAAAATAAATAAATAAAAATATCTCTCCCCCTTAACAAAATCTTGTTACTTCTTTCCTTTCTTCTATTTGTTCTAGTAATGCTTATTAAACACTTGCTTTCTACTAGAGACAATGCAAGGAAAACACAGTGCCAAGTGCATGCGTGTTCAGTAGTGTCTGACTCTTAATGCCCCCATGGACGATAACCCGCCAGGCTCTTCTGTTTGTAGAATTTCCCAGGCAAGAATACTGGAGTGGGTTGCCATGACCTCCTCCAGGGGATCTTCCTGACCCAGGGATTGCATCTGCATTTCCTGTGTCTCCTGCATTGGCAGGTGGATTCTTTAACATTGAGCCATCTGGGAAGCCCAGGGAAGACATAGTACCTGCCCTTAAGAACTGTAGAAAGGGTGAGAGAAAAATGAACAGAACCACACACTCTGAATAGAGAGGCGGGTCCTTAGGCAGCTCTGAAAGTCTTCCTGAGGAGATGAGGCCCGGAGAGTCCTGGACAGTCAGGAATCTCTAGGTAAGGATGATCTGGTAGTCAGGGGAGGTTTCCAAGTCAGCCAAGGAGGCTCAAGATTCAGGACATCTTCCAAGATTCTGTATCAATTCTGGGTCATAATTTTGTATTATTTTTATTTCAGGGCCCCCAAATTATATAAGGTTCAGTTCAGTTCAGTCACTCAGTCATGTCTGATTCTTTGTGACCCCATGAATTGCAGCACGCCAGGCCTCCCTGTCCATCACCAACTCCCAGAGTTCACCCAAACTCATGTCCATTGAGTTGGTGATGCCATCCAACCATCTCATCCTCTGTCGTCCCCTTCTCTTCCTGCCCTCAATCCCTCCCAGCATCAGGGTCTTTTCCAATGAGTCAACTCTTCACATGAGGTGGCCAAAGTACTGGAGTTTCAGCTTCAGCGTCAGTTCTTCCAAAGAAATCCCAGGACTGATCTCTTTTAGGACGGACTGGTTGGATCTCCTTGCAGTCCAAGGGACTCTCAAGAGTCTTCTCCAACACCACAGTTCAAAAGCATCAATTCTTCAGCACTCAGCCTTCTTCACAGTCCAACTCTCACATCCATACATGACCACAGGAAAAACCATAGCCTCGACTAGACAGACATTTGTTGGCAAAGTAATGTCTCTGCTTTTGAAGTTCAGGCCTGCTTAAATGTGCCTCAGTCATGTGTTGGAAAGCCTGATCTGCCTTTCTAGGGACTCTCTGCCAGACTCTCTATCATCCTCACCTTCTCTGCCTTCAGCACTCTTAGGGTGTTGCTCCCTCAGCCCTAGTCCCTGGCAGGGCATCTCTGGGTGAGCAGGGCAGGGCTTCTGCTTCCTGACTGGGTGGGGCTCTGTGACATGCGATGGACAGTGGTGAGTTCCCTGAGGGTGAGGGTTCTCCCCCTTGCACCCTGAAGGCATTGCACAAGGTAGGTCTCAGTGAGCTCTCATGCCTGTGGCCTCCCTGCACTGAGAGGCAGGCTGGGCATGAGATGGCCTGGCTGCCAAGAATGACTGAAACCTAGGGGTGGGCCTGAGCAGGGCTTCTTTTGGACAGAGTGCACCCTCCTTCCCAGGCTTGCCAGGTGGTGCTAGTGGTAAAGACCCCGCCTGCCAATACAGGAGATGCAGGAGATGTGGGTTCAATCCCTGGATCAGGAAGATCCCCTGGAGAAGGGCATGACAGCCCACTCTGGTATTCTTGCCTGGAGAATCCCATGGACAAAGGAGCCTTGCCGGTTAAAGTCCACAGGATCGCAAAGAGTTGGACACGACTGAAGCCACTTAGCACGCATCCTCTTACCAGGTCGCCATGTTAGTGGAAAGTCTGGGTACAATGGCAGGCAAAACCTTCTACATTCTGGTGGCTGGGATGAAAGTGGAACCTATAAACAATCTGGACCTATAAGTGAAGCTTAAATGCATGGAAGTGGGGAATGGTGAATATAGTGAAGAGGTTGTGCTCAGATAAGAGCTTCTGTATCAATTATAAATCTCTTCCAATTTCTAACCTGATCTCCCAGGGCAGACCTACTTGGTTCCCCTAGCTGGTTCGGGGAGGCCCAAGGCCCCAGCAACATGCTTGACCCTACCAGGTCCAGGGGCTCTGGGTAGGGTTCAAGTGTTAGGTGGGCCCAGGGCAGCATCACCACCTCCAGTAGCTGCCAACATTCATCCAACCTTACAAGGGCAGAGCCAGAGCAGACTGGGTCATCACAGTCTGGTGGGCAGCCCTGCCCCAGGGGCCAGCCCAGGAGCCACCCAGGAACAGTGACACACAGGTGAAGTCACAGCCCTGTGGGCCATTAAAAGCAAGTCCCTGAGCTTTCAGCTAATTACACAGGGCAGAAATGCACAGAAGCTGTCCACCCAGTCATTAAAACCTGGCACTGTCCTTACTCACTTGCTTGCTTCCTTCCTTCCTGAATAATTGAATAATTCACTCAAAATGCCATTAGGGCCCCTACCCCTTTCATGATACTTGTTGAAGGCAGCAGGGAGGTTGGGGTGAAGCAACCTTGAGTTGGCCAAGTGAAGTGGCAGCCGCTGGGGTCAGGAGATTGGCTATACACAGAGGGACTGAGCAATAGGTTTAACATACTGAGTATGGTGGAGGAAGATTTCTTGCTGTTGGAGAAGGAAGTTGCAAATATGAAATGGGAAGAAGCTAGAATGACTCCAGTGGTGGATTAGAAATAGAGTTATTGATATGACTTACAGTTTTTAATATATGGATACAGAAATAAATATAAATGTTAGTTCAGTACAGTTCAGTCGCTCAGTCTTGTCCGACTCTTTGCAACCCCATGAATCGCAGCACGCCAGGCCTCCCTGTCCATCACCAACTCCCAGAGTTCACTCAGACTCACGTCCATTGAGTCAGTGATGCCATCCAGCCATCTCATCCTCTGTCGTCCCCTTCTCCTCCTGCCCCCAATCCCTTCCAGAATCAGAGTCTTTTCCAATGAGTCAACTCTTCTCATGAGGTGGCCAAAGTACTGGAGTTTCAGCTTTAGCATCATTCCTTCCAAAGAAATCCCAGGGCTGATCTCCTTCAGAATGGACTGGTTGGATCTCCTTGCAGTCCAAGGGACTCTCAAGAGTCTTCTCCAACACCACAGTTCAAAAGCATCAATTCTTCGGCGCTCAGCCTTCTTCACAGTCCAACTCTCACATCCATACATGACCACAGGAAAAACCATAGCCTTGACTAGATGGACCTTTGTTGGCAAAGTAATGTCTCTGCTTTTGAATATGCTATCTAGGTTGGTCATAACTTTCCTTCCAAGGAGTAAGGGTCTTTCAACTTCATGGCTGCAGTCACCATCTGCAGTGATTTTGGAGCCCAAAAAAATAAAGTCTGACACTGTTTCCACGGTTTCCCCTATTTCCCTTGAAGTGATGGGACCAGATGCCATGATCTTCATTTTCTGAATGTTGAGCTTTAAGCCAACTTTTTCACTCTCCACTTTCACTTTCATCAAGAGGCTTTTTAGTTCCTCTTCACTTTCTGCCATAAGGGTGGTGTCATCTGCATATCTGAGGTTATTGATATTTCTCCTGGCAATCTTGATTCCAGCTTGTGCTTCTTCCAGCCCAGCGTTTCTCATGATGTACTCTGCATAGAAGTTAAATAAGCAGGGTGACAATATACAGCCTTGACGTACTCCTTTTCCTATTTGGAACCAGTCTGTTGTTCCATGTCCAGTTCTAACTGTTGCTTCCTGATCTGCATACAGGTTTCTCAAGAGGCAGATCAGGTGGTCTGGTATTCCCATTTCTTTCAGAATTTTCCACAGTTTATTGTGATCCACACAGTCAAAGGCTTTGGCATAGTCAATAAAGCAGAAATAGATGTTTTTCTGGAACTCTCTTGCTTTTTCCATGATCCAGTGGATGTTGGCAATTGATCTCTGGTTCCTCTGCCTTTTCTAAAACCAGCTTGAACATCAGGAAGTTCACAGTTCACATATTGCTGAAGCCTGGCTTGGAGAATTTTGAGCATTACTTTACTAGCATGTGAGATGAGTGCAGTTGTGCGGTAGTTTGAGCATTCTTTGGCATTGCCTTTCTTTGGGATTGAAGTACACACATGCAAATATTCTCTAGCTCTGGCCACTGACAGGGCCTGGAAACAGCAACCCCCTCCCTCCCCAACAAGAGCAATGAGCAAACCTGGAAACCAGATATGCTTCTTAACACCATTCTCCACTAAAAGAAACCAGGGCTCCTTGGAGAAATGGCTACTCCCAAGGGCGAGTCAGGGGAAATAGTTAAACAGCTGAAACATCTTACAGTTTCAGTTGGAAAACACTCAAAGAATCATGGGGACGTGTCAAAAGGAAATGAGATAATATCCAGAATATATAAAGAACTCCTACACTCAACAACTACAAAACAGACAATGCAATTAAAATATAGGCAAACAACCTGAATAGATTTGCTCCAAAGAAGACACACAAATGTCCAACAGGTACCTGAAAAGATGCTCAGTGTCACTAATCATTAGAGAAATGCAAATCAAAACTACAATGAGAGTCTGTCCCACTAGGATTAGGATGACTACTATGAAAAAACAAAAATAGCAAGCATTGTCAAGAATGTAAAGAAATTGGAACACGTTTGGACTGTCCATGTAGCTGCTATGGAACACAGCATGGTGATTCCTCAAAAAATTGAAAATAGAGTTACTATAAGATCCAGAAATCTCACTTCAGGTATATACTCAAAAGCATTGAAAAAAGGGGACTCAAAGAAATATTTGTACACTTACGTTCATAGCAACATTATTCACAATAGCCAAAAGGTGAAAGCAACTCAAATGTCCCATTGATGAGTGGATGGAAACAAAATGTGGTCATACATATGGTGGGGTATTATTCAGCCTTAAAAAGGAAGGAAACTCTGACACATGCGATAGCATGGATGGACCTTAAAGACACGGTGTTAAGTGAAATAAGTCAGTCATAAAAGGACAAATACTGTATTATTTCATTTATAAGAGGTGCCTAGAGTAGTCAGAGTCAAAGAAATAGGAGAATGGTGGTTTCCAGAGGCTGAGAGAGTGGGAAAAAGGGAGTTATTGTTTAATGAGGACAGAGTTTCAATTTTATAAGATGGAGTTTTGGGGACTTCCCTGGTGGTCAAGTGGCTAAGAATCTGCCTGCCAATGTAGGGAACACGGGTTCAATCCCTGGTCCAGGAACTAAGATTCCAAATGCTGCAGGTCAGCTAAGCCAATGAACCACAACTGCTGAGCCCGTGCTCCAGAGCCTGCGAGCCGTGGCTACTGAGCCCGTGGGCCCTAGGGCCTGTGCTTCACAATAAGAGAAGCCGTCGCAGTGAGAAGCCAGCACACCACAACTAGAGAAAGCCCGTGTGCAGCAACGTAGAGCCCGTGCACCCCAACAAAGACCCAGTGCAGCCAAAAACAAATAAATTTTTAAAAAAGGAACAGCAATTAAAAAAAGAGTTCTGGAGATGA
This sequence comes from Bubalus kerabau, assembly GCF_029407905.1. NCBI lineage: Eukaryota > Metazoa > Chordata > Mammalia > Artiodactyla > Bovidae > Bubalus > Bubalus kerabau. Next base: position 33,259,722 of record NC_073642.1, read on the forward strand.
ATCGTGACGATAGTGGCGCAACAATGCAAATGCCCTTAATACCAATGAATTTTACACTAAAATATCTAAGAGGATACATTTTATTTTATGTGTGTTTTACCACAATTTTTTAAAAAAAATTTTAAAAGAATTTTAAAGGACACAGAAATCAATTTGAAGCACTCTAAATTCCCAGATCTGGGACAATTTGAGCATCAAATAAATACTGATTACAGTCCATCAGACTGTATTCATGTAAAGAAATAAATCAGTAAACAAATGGGGAGAAGAGAAGCCTCCTCCTTAGAGCAGAATGCCAACTAATAAATGTAGAGGGAATAATAGAATTAGAAAAACCAGATTTTGCAGCCATTGTAGAAACATTTGATGTGGGCAAGACTCATTCATGGATGTTAAAATTATCGGGTGAAATTATCATGAGGAACAGAATATTTACATACTCTCAAACTCTCCACAAAATATTTAATTGTTGTTCTTATTAATTAATTTAACATTGGAGAAGCCTGGCAGATGCCATCTTAACCAAGTGTTAAAAGTTAATGTTGCCAGTAATGGGACAAATTGACCAGGTGCCACTCATCAGGATACACAGGGAAGAACACAGCATCACTTCTGTGACATTCCTGCCAAAGGTGAATAATATCAGATAAACTCACATTGAGAGACATTCTACAAAATAATCAGACTGTAATCTTCATGAGTGTCAAAGTCATGAAAGTAAAGATTGAGAGACTGTCTCAGACTGAAAGAGGCGAAAGATACTTGATAACAAAAATGCAATGTGTGATCATGGACTGGACCTTTTTGATATAAAGGACAGTATTGGGATAATTGTTGAAACTGAATCCATAGATTAGTTGGTAGTATTATAGTATCCTGACTTCCTGGTTTTAATGTGGTTTTGTGAGAAAAATAAGCTCTCTTTCTTTTTCTTTCCTCCTTTGCTTCCTTCCTTCTTTCTCTCCACCCTCCTTCCCTCCCTCCTTTCTTTTTTCCCTCTCTCCTTTCTTCCCTCCATCCCTCTTTTCTTTCTTCCTCTCTTTCTTTTTACCAATGCATCTACTCTGTTACCCACTTGTGAAAACATACTCAACAAAATTACAGTAAGTCCCCTACATACAAACACGTTCCTTTCCAAGAACATATTCGTTAAGTCCAATTTGTTCATAAGTCCAGCAAAGTTGGCCTAGGTACTCAACCAGCACAATCAGCTATATGCCACTGTACTATAATGGGGTTGTAATACTTTTCACACAAATAATAGATAAAAAGCAAACAAACCAAAAATAAAGAAAACATGTTTAATCTTACACTACAGTACCTTGAAAAGGACAGTAGTAATACAGCAGCTGGCATGCAGGGTCAGGAATCAAGTGTACAGGCAAAGAAGAGTTCCTGGATAGAGCAGCAAGAGGAGGTGGGAGACGGTAGAGTACTACTGTACTCTATCCAGTTGTTGTTGTTTAGACGCTAAGTTGCCTCTGACTCTTGCCACCTCATGGACTGTAGCCCACCAGGCTCCTCTGTCCATGGGATTTTCCAGGCAAGAATACTGGAGTGAGTTGCCATTTCCTTCTCCAGGTGATCTTCCCAGACCAGGGATCAAACCCTTGTCTCCTGCATTGGCAGGCGGACCCTTTACCACTGGGCCGCCAGGGAAGCCCGCTCTGAACAGAAGTGCACAGTGAAGCACACAGGAGCCCGGCCGCTTCTGGAGGGTGCGTGCATGAGCCGGCAGGCACCAGACGCGTAAACTGACTTGCTTGGCTGGACACACAAACACACTGACATCTCTGAAAGTTTGCACCTTGAAGGTTCACATGCAGGGGACGCACTGGAAGTGCCTATGTCTACCAAATATCGTTCTGTATGTTCTACATGTAGAACAATATTTAAGTAGTTTTGTTTGTAATGGATCCTAATTAGAAATTACTTGTATAAGTCTAATCAGGGTGCCTTAACAGAATACCATGGATGGGGTGACTTTAACAACAGAAATGTATTTCCACACAGTCCCAGAGGCTGGAAGTCCAAGATCAAGGCACCAGTGGGCTTGGTTTCTGATGAGACCACTCTCTCTCCTGCTTACAGGCTGCCGCGTTCTTGCTCTCACCTGGCCTTTCCTTTCCACTTCTTCTCCCTCTTCTTATAAGGACACCAGTCCTGTTGGATTAGGGCCCCACCCTGGTGATCTCTTTTAACCCTAATAACCTCCTTAAAGGCCCAATTTCCAAATACAGTCACATTGGTAGTTAGGGATTCAATTCATGAATTTTGGCAGGACACAATTCATTCCATAACAGTACCCAAATTCCCATTAACAGTGGAATGCATAAATAGTATCATATTTATTCAGTGGAATACTACATGGCAATGAGAATGAACTGCTAATATACACACAACAGGGGTGAATTTCACAGACAAAACATTGAGCAAACATTTCAGACAGAAAAGGATATAGACTGTATGCTTTCACGTATATGAAAGTCAAAAACAGGCAAAGCTAATCTACGGTAAAGTTGTTTGAATAACAGGAGTGGTAGGTTTGCCTCAAAAGAACATGAAGAGACTCCTCGGGTACCAAAATGTTCTGGGCCTCAGGCTGAGTAGTGATTACATAGCTGTTTACATATGTAAAAATCAATGAAGCTGAAACCATAGAAGCAACCCAAGTGTCCATTGCCTGATGAATGAATAAGTGAACCACGGTCACACTTGTGGGGCTCTTTTATTCCACCTTAAAAAGGAAGGAAATTCTGCAGTTCCACAACACGGATGAACCTTGAGGACATGCTGAGTGAAAAAAAAGGACAAGTACCGTATGAGTCCACTTTTATGAAGTACCTGGAGTAGTCAAAAGCATAGAGATGGAAAGTAGACGGTGGTTGCCAGGGGCTGGGAGGACAGGGAAATGGGGAGTTCTTGTTTAATGTGTGTAGAGTTTCAGTTGTACTTGATGAAAGAGTATGGAGATGGGTGTAGTGATGGTTATACAGCAATGTATTTAATACCACAGAACTAACTATACGCTTAAAATGCTTAATATAGTAATTTTTATGTATTTTATCACTATGAAAAAAATTGGAGAAAAAAATCTGTCAGGCTGTAACATAAGATGTATACAGTTTACTATATAAAGATCATATCTCTTACTTAAAAAAACTAAAAAAATATGGAGGGTAATGAGCTGAAATATGGTGAGAATGTATGGTATGGAGAGAAAATAGGGGAGGGCGTGGGAAAAGGCTGGAAAGAGACAGACCCTGGTTCTAGGCCCTTGTAGGGTTTGGATTTTTTTCCTTATAAGGAGTTTAGATTTTTTCCCCAAAAAAAGAAGCCATCAGAAAAGGTCTAAGCAGGAAGTGACATGGTCATGTTGTATTTTAAAGACCTTTCTGGCTGCAAAGGGCTCAGCAGACTTGAGGGGCAGGAGTGGAGGCAGGAAGATCCATCCACATTAACCCCTGTGGTCCCAGCCAAGGATGACAGAGACTTGGCCCAGGCAGGTTCCAGAATCATGAGAGTTGTTGATGAATTGTTAGTAGGATGAGAGAGAGGCAGGACTCCCGGAGATACCTGGGCCTTTGCCTCAGGTGACTGGGTGGGCTATGTTTTATCGTTTAGGACTGGGAGAGGTTTAGGGCACAGGGGGAAAGGATGTGGGTTCAATCATGACGTGCTGAGTTTGAGGTGCCCACAGAACATCCAGGAGACTGAGAAAGAAGAGTTTGGAGCACACAAAGAGAGCGGGCTCGAATGCCAAGCCTAGGGGCAGGAACACAAATGAGGAAAGTGGCTGTGAGTGGAATGAAGTGGAAAGTGGCTGTGAGTGGAATGAAGTGATGGAGACTACGGGAAAATGGGGGAAGTGGTGTTTTTGGTGAAGGAGGAAGCTGCCAGCCAGAGCTCATGTAGAATAAAGATCCAGCAGGGCAGACCTACCAAGTATTCAAGAAAAAATGGGAATCAGGATTTTGAATATGAAATCTGCAGAGTAAAACAACATTTTTAATTGAAGTATAGATATAGAAAAGTGCATGAATTCTAAACGTACAGCTTGAAAAATTATTGTAAAATGAGTTCACTTATGCAAATCTGTTGATTTTCAAATGTTTAACGACTAATTTATTTTATTTTATTTTTTAAATTTTATTTTATTTTTAAACTTTACATAATTGTATTAGTTTTGCCAAATATCAAAATGACTCCACCACAGGTATACATGTATTCCCCATCCTGAGCCCTCCTCCCTCCTCCCTCCCCATACCAGCCCTCTGGGTCCTCCCAGTGCACCAGCCCCAAGCATCTAGTATCGTGCATCGAACCTGGACTGGCAACTTAACAACTAATTTAAACTTTTTAAAAGATACCGCAGCAAGGACTTCTCTGGTGGTCCAGTGGTTAAGACTCCTCTCTTACACTACAGGGGGTGGGGTTTGATCCCTGGTCAGGGAAGTTCCACATGCCATGCAGTGTGGTGAAAAGAAAGATACTGTAGGCAAAACAGAACATATCTGCGTGGGCCTGGGGCTACCATTTTGGAAAATGAGGTGGAGGTTTCAGAAGAACATGTAGCTGGTCTGTGGAGTCAAGGTTGTGGAAGAAACGGAGAAACTGAAAGTGGAGAGCTAGAGGAGAGAGAGCGGGGACAGGGTTTGGGGAATGCTGGGTCTCACTGAAAGATGTGAAGATAAGAGGAAGCTCCAAGGCCCTTGGGTTTCATGAGGTGACCAGCTGTGGCTTAGAGATCTGTGACCGGACCATCCAGGATGGGGCTTCAGAGAAGAGGTGGCTTCACACATAGACGGGGAAAGCCTAAAGTGTCATGGTCCCTTAGGACCCCCTAGATACCACGGCAGAGTCTAAACGCTGCTTAGGAAAACAGATTAGAGGAATTGATGGTTCTCTAATTTCATTTTCTCTTTTGATGAAAAATAGATGACTTTTACATGGTGGCAGAACAAACTGAAGCTTGAGTATGGACACAGCTACATCATCGATGCTGTGAATTTTCCCAGCTCTTTCGTTTCCCATCGCTCCACTCGTGACTCATTATGGGGCCAACACCCAACTCCTTCCCCAAAGTCACTCACCATCCAGGGAGGGAGACACTCTCTTCCAGATGAGAAAACAAACAACCCCGTGACCAGGGAGGGATGGGGCCCAAGGAGGAACGGCTCTCAGTTTGAGGTTTGTGAGGAGGTGAAGACCAGGCTGAGCATCAAACAGTGTCTTTAAAGGAAGAAGAGGAAGAGGATGGGGGCATCCTAGGAAGAGAGGACAATGCGAGCGAAGGCTCAGAGGTGTGAAACAACTTGGTTGTGTGGGAAACCACAAGAGTCTATGAAGGTTGTGAGTAAGGCTGTGAGTGAAGGGAACTCAGGCAGGGCGTTGGGAGGGGCACTGCTGTGGGACAGGCTGTCTCCCACAGCCCATCCGCAAGGACCATCTCACTTTCCCACACCTCCTAGTCCTTTGTCCTCTCCTCTCCACTCAAGCCAGTCTTTAGACCACAATTCCCTTCCCCATTGTCGCGCTTTACCTCCATCCTAGAAAACCATGTTCCTTGAATGCCTGGTCCAGGCCACCTACCTGTCTGAATCCCCCACGAAGGCCCTGAATCCTCCCTCCCACCTTACCCAGCCCATCACTGAAGAGCTAATCATGGCTCACCCCGGGCCTCTGTTGCTACTGTTCTAACCCTGTAGAGTGTCCATCTTCCCCTCTGACCATGGCACACCCAGATGGAGTTTCAAATCCTAGCATGGTGCTAGGCCCATAGCAGAGTGTTTTTTTCCTTGCTATATAGGCTTTCTTTTAAAAAAAAATTATTTCTTATAATTGGAGGATAATTACTTGACAATATTGTGATGGTTTTTGCCATACATCAACCATAGCAGATATTTAAGAGCTTGTTGAACGAGTTGTCAGAGAATCCAGCCCTTTGAGTGAAATGACACCCAGTGTCCGCTATTTGAAGACAGTCCTGAGAATATTGTTTCACAAACTTGGCAGTTGCAAGAATTATGTGGCAGTATTTTTTAAAAGCATAAAACACTGAGAAAGTGCTCCCTTCGGGGGAGGACCCCAGGGACATCAAGAAGATTGTGTCTCATTTGAACACAATTTCCCTCTTCCTGTTGACGTCTTGTGTTGTGCTGTGAAAAGGCTGCAACCCTGCACCTTCGGGCAGGCGCACTCAGCTGGGGAGATCACCAGGGCAGCTCTTTGGGGAAGGGCATTTGGAGGCCCCGGGACTGTACTACTGGGACCAAGTAGGCACTAGGCCCAGACTTCCCTCCACGCCAGACTTGTGGAGGAGGGAGTCACACACACCTTGCCTGGGGCATCATGGGTGTGCCACTGCCTGGATAATTTAGCCTGCCCCAGACCTCAGTTTCTTCATCTGTGAAATAGGACTAAGCCCTTTCTACTAGAGCTGTTACAAACAGTGAGATATTGAACAGAGAACACTGAGCATGCTGACTGGCACTGGCTAATGATTAACAAAGACTTCCTTCGCCCAGCCTCACAAACTCAGGGAGATGGTGAAGGACAGGGAAGCCTGGCATGCTGCAGTCCATGGGGTCACAAAGAGTTGGAATGACTGAACAATGAGTAAGTCATCAAGTGACTAAACAACAAGTGAGTGACTGAACAAGTCTCACAAGCACATAGTCTGGACCTGGCCTCTGGAATCATAGCTGTCTAAGGAACACAGGTTGAGTAGCTAATCACATCAAAGTTTGCACTGATATCTAGTTTTTCCTTTAGCAGGGCCTCTTGGTGCCAGAAAAGTCTTTGTCTTCCTAAGGAAGGGCGTTCAAATGGTGGAAGCAAGTTGGGAAGACTGTTGGCTCAGGGTCTTCCACAGGTGAGCATGTGTGATCACCTCTGATTATGTCACCCCGTACCCACCCCCTCAAAAGCACCAGTAGCTCCCTGGCCTTTTTGCTATTGTTCAGTCATGTCTGACTCTTTGTGACCACATGGACTGCAGCACACCAGGCTGTCCTCCACTATCTCCCAGTTGACTCAAATTCATGTCCATTGAGTCAGTGATGCCATCCTACCATCTCATCCTCTGCTGCCTCATTCTCCTTTTGCCTTCAATCTTTCCGAGTATTAGGGTCTTTTCTAATGAGCTGGCTCGTCTCATCAGGTGGCCAGAGGACTGGACCTTCAATTTCAGCATTGGTCCTTCTAGTGCATATCCAGGATTGATTTCCTTTAGGGCTGACTGGTTTGATCTCCTTGCAGATCTCCCTGGCTGTTACCCATGGGATAAGATCTCACCTCATCAGCCAGGTTTTCAAGGCCCTTGGTGGTATAACCACCATCTGCTTTCATCATTCATCCCATATTCATGCCCAGGTCCCAGCCCTGTGTCTGCACTGAGGCTGTAACCTGGGCCTGGAGCTCTTTCCTCTCTCTTAGCTGACCCCCATTAGCCATCCACCTTCTGGTTTTGGGATTTCCCTGGTGGCTCAGACAGTAAAGCATCTGCCTGCAATGCAGGAGACCCAGGTTCAATCCCTGGGTTGGGAAGATCCCCTGGAGAAGGAAATGGCAACCCACTCCAGTACTCTTGCCTGGAAAATTCCATGGACTGAGGAGCCTGGTGGGCTACAGTCCATGGGGTCTCAAAGAGTCAGACACGGCTGGGCGACTTCACTTTCCTAGTTAAAGGCCATCTGGGCCTCTGCTGGAACATAGTTTTCAGTTGTTTGTGTCTGTATTTCAGCTTCCCCACAAGGCCCTCTGCATCTGTGGCAAGGACACACTTCAGAACCCCACTTAGGGCCTGCACAGTGCCATGCTCAATCCCTCCTTACAGATGACAAGGGGCAGAGCTTCTAAACCTAAGCCTGGCCCAGGTCGGAACATACAGGTGAGCTGAGGAATAGAAGGGTGGGAACACACCCCTCCTGCGGGCTCTCTGGGGGGATTTGGGGGTCCTGCTTGCGGGATGTTCTGTTTTCTTCACTGACACAAAGGCATGTGGCAGTTGCTTGCATCTGTCTTTGGCCGCTCTAAGAATGCAAAGAAAACTTGTCTATTCCTCCTCTGCTGCCACATTCAGATGACCTCCTCTAGCACTGCACCAAAAAGCAGCAGTTTGCAAAGTGCCCCAGAGATGCTGCAGGCAGTCCCCAGGTCTCCAGCCCTGTGCCTGGAAACCAGCCTTAGATCTCAAGCAGTGGAGCCAGCCAAAGGCAAATGGGTTCAAGCCTTGCTCTTTCCGGTCTAGGCTTTCTGTTATAAAGAAGAAAAATGGAGGTGATCAGGGAAGCTTTCTGGTGGAGGAATCCACAAGATCCCACTGAAGGAAGAAAATGACCCAGGACAGGAGCAGGCATAGGACTGGCATGTGGGTGAGTGTATCTCTGTCTCATGTACAGCCGGTGCCCAGGAAGTAGGGAGCCAGGCTTGGGCGAAAGCGGCCTGGAGATTCCACCACTTCTGATGCCAGTTGGTGTCTGTCCCAAAAGCAGGACGAGGGCCATTATTCCCATTGTACAGAGAAGAAAGCTAAGGCTTAGACAAGTCAAGAGCACACAACTCAGCCAGTTAGGGTTGGCAGAGCCAGGTCTTCGATTTCAAGGCCAGAGCCCCTTCATTATACCAGGCTGCTTCTCACAGAAGGCCAGTTTGGCGGTGATAAAGGGGAAATGTGCTCTTTGTTTGATGTTTGTGAGTGTGATATCATAATTTTTAATAAGTAATATATATTTGTCCTGTTCTTGGCACAGAGTTCTCCAATCCTTGGAACTTCACAGGATGAGAGGAATGCAGGTGTTTTCTGTTATGTTATTGAAGTGACTTTAGGAAAGTGCCTGGGATCACCAAAGGATGGGGGCTGGTCCCCAGAGGAAGCAACCACACGTAATGAGAGAGTTGGACATTTCAGTCCCATTCTCCATCCCTATTGCCCTCTCCTATCCCCGACCTCCAGAGAGAGGAAAGAGGCTACAGATTAGGTTCAATCGCCAATGGCTAGAGATTTAACCAACTGGGCCTATGTCATGAAATCTCCATAAAAGCTCAAAAGGACTGAATTTAGGGAGCTTCTGTATGGCGGACATGTAGAGGTACCGGGAGAGCAGCGCTCACAGAACACGCTAGTTCTGTGTGCTCCCCCATATCACCTTACCCTTTCTATCTCTCCCTCTGGCTGTTCCTAAGTTAAATCTTTTCACTATGAACCAATAATCTAGTTAGTAAATATTTGGGGGGCTTCCCTGGTGGCTCAGTAGGTAAAGAATCTGCCTGCAATGCAAGAGACACAGGAGACTAGGGTTCAATCCCAGGGTCAGGAAGATCCCCTGGAGGAGAGTATGGCAACCCACTCCAATATTCTTGCCTGGAGAATACCATGGACAGAGGAGCCTAGTGGGCTACAATCTATGGGGTTGCAAAGAGTCTGCCATGACTTAGAAACTGGACAACACAAATGTTTTTTGAGTTCTGTAAGCTGCTCTAGAAAATTAATCAAACCAAGGAGGGGGCACGGCAACCTCCTCCAGTCTCTAGTCAGCATTTCGGAAGCGCTGAACTTGAGAATGGGTGGTAGGAGCAGTCTTGTAGGACTCAGCCCCTAACCCCTGGGGATCTGATGCTATCTCCAGGAGATAGTGTCAGAACTGAGTTGAATTATGGATGGCCCAGCTGATGTCACAGAATTGCTTGGTGTGAGGAAGAAAACCCACATGTTAGTAGAATTGGGAACAGAATTGAACAAGTGGAACTCTTACACATGACTGGCAGGAATGTAAACTGGTACAGCAGCACTTTACAAAAGTGTTTAACCGCATCTGCTAAAGCTGAACACGTGCATACCTGGTAACTCAGCAACTCTGCCCCTATGTTCCAAACACATTCTAGGTACTAGAATGTTCACAGCAGCACTAGCCATAAAGCAAAAAGCAACCTGGAAATTCCCAAATGCCCATTAACAATACAATGGATAAAAATATTCTAACATATTTATACAGTGCAATTCTAAATAGCAATACGAATGGACAAATGACAACTGCATAGAAACAGCTAGATAAATGTCACAAACATAAGGCTAAACAAAAGAGGCAGGTACCAAAGAGTAAACATTATGTGAACCCACTTATATACAGCATTCAAACCGGGCAAAACTTAATCAAGTGAACCCCCACCGCCACCCTGGTAACCAGTACCCCAGAAGTCCCTAAGTTCTGGGGAGGAAGATGGAGGGGGTTTAGGGTGGGGGGCACATGTGCACCATGGCTGATTCACGTTGATGTATGGCAAAAACCATCACAGTAGTGTAAAGTAATTATCCTCCAATTAAAATAAATTAATTAATTAAAAAGAAATCCCTAACTTCTAACACCATTTTCTATGTGTATGTTACTTTCAGTAAACAAGCAAACTTTTTTAAACTGAGGACAATCTCCATAAACTGATACAGAGTGATCCCCGGATGTGATGTTAAATGAAAAACTCAAAGTCAAAAATATACCTATAGCATGTAAATTTTCATGACAGAAAGAAAGAGAAGTAAGAAATTTTATATGACTGATTTTTCAAAAAAATACAAAAAGGGCAAACTAATGAGATCAGCTATCCTCCGAGGTTGGGTGGGAATGGGGTGGGAGGGCTATAAGTATTGCTCTCAGCATAACTTTTTGGACTAGAATTGACTTTTGGAACCATGTTAAAGCTTTATGTACTCAAATAATAATAACAACAACAGCAGCAACAATAATAAAAGATGGGGGAAATTCCTAAAATGAAATACACACAAACAAGCCTAACTGTATTTCAAATGAATAACATAACCACGCTGAAAGAGAAAAAAAGCATAATTTAAGAAAGTTTTGAACACAGTATTTTGACTACATACTCCCAGACAAGGCTTCCCTGGTGGCTCAGGCGGTAAAGAATCCACCTGCCATTCAAGACCTGGGTTCGATCCCTGGGCTGGAAAGATCCCCTGGAGGAGGGCATGGCAACCCGCTCCAGTATTTTTGCCTGGAGAATCCCCATGGACAGAGGAGCCTGGCAGGCTACAGCCCATGGGATCACAAGGAGTTGAATACAACTGAGCGACTAAGCACAGAAGAGGACAGCACAGCACACCCAGACAAAGGATGAGAAAGGGCTGCAAAAATATCAGACTCAAGTTAGCAGTTTTGCTTTTCAGAGTGGCTGTTGTTGTTCAGTCGCTCAGTCATGTCCAACTCTTTGCAACTCCATGGACTGCAGCATGCCAGGTTTCCCTGTCCTTCACCATCTCCTGGAGCTTGCTCAAACTCATGTCCATTGAGTTGGTGATGCCATCCAACCATTTCATCTTCTGTAGTCCCCTTCTCCTCCTGCCTTCAATCTTTCCCAGCAGCAGGGTATTTTCCAATGAGTCGGCTCTTAGCATCAAGTGGCCAAAGTATTAGAGCTTTAGCATCAGTCCTTCCAATGAATATTCAGAATTGATTTCCTTTAGGATTGACTGGTTTGATCTCTTTGCAGTCCAAGGGACTCTCAAGAGTCTTCTCCAACACCACAGTTCAAAAGCATCAATTCTTTGGTGCTCAGCCTTCTTTATGGTCCAACTGTCACATCCATACATGACTACTGGAAAAACCATAGCTCTGACTATACGAACCTTTGTTGGCAAAGTAATGTCTCTGCTCAGGTGATCAATTCTGAAATGACTTTCTTTGTGTTCTAGGACTGAACAAATGAGTAAATGTGATGAAAGTCATGGATCTAAGTTTTTTGCTGTTGGAGAAGTGAATTAAAAATATGGCAACAGGGAGGACAAGAATGTTCCTCTAGGATGTAACAACATGAGCTCCTGAGTTTATAAATAGATATTTAAATAGATATCAGTTCAGTTCCATTCTGTTCAGTCAGTCATGTCCGACTCTTTGCAATCCCATGAACTACAGCATGCCAGGCCTCCCTGTCCATCACCAACTCCTGGAGTTTACTCAAACTCATGTCCATCGAGTTGATGATGCCATCCAACCATCTTATCCTCTGCCGTCCCCTTCTCCTCGTACCTTCAATCTTTCCCAGCATCAGGGTCTTTTCAAATGAGTCAGTTCTTTGCATCAGGTGGCCAAAGTATTGGAGTTTCAGCTTCAGCATCAGTCCTTCCAGTGAATATTCAGGACTCATTTCCTTTAGGATGAACTGGTTGGATCTCCTTACTGTCCAAGGGACTCTCAAGAGTTTTCTCCAACACCTTCATTCAAAAGCATCAATTCTTTGGCGCTCAGCTTTCTTTATAGTCCAACTCTCACATCCATACCTGACTACTGGAAAAACCATAGCTTTGACTAGAATAGATATGGTTATGGATATTCTACTTCCTGGACCATTCTCTGCTGAAATAAACAAGGGCTCCTTGGCAGATGGCTGATTCCTGGGCGAATACATGCTAAGTCTGAAAGTGAGGAAATGCTCAGAAAAAAATTAGGAAATGTCAAAAGGACACAGGTGCCAGTTTGAAGGGGCTCCCAGCAGCCAAATCTGGGACCATGGAAGTGTCAAAATAAACAGTGATAGGAAAGAATCATGACCCAGTGAATAAACTAAGAATTCATGAGTTGATACAAATATAATGTAATGAATATAAATAAATACATGGAGGGGGAAGCTCTTCCTTATAATAGCACTTGAACTAATAAATAAAGAGGAAATTATGGGATTAGAAAATCACATTTAGCCATCATCATAGTAATAATTGATTCAGGCAAGAATTATCAATGGACACTAAAATCAGTGGATGAAAAGTTTGATACACAGGATGTTCATAGTCTTCAGGTGATTCTCCCCAAAATACTTGTTAAATACAATTGGAAAAGTCATAATTCTATGGCAGTAGACCTTCCTTTAACCAGCAACCCAAGTTGGTATCACTAGGAATGGAACAAAGACAACAGATACCTCCTGAGATGATGTGCCAAGAAGAACATAATGTCACTTCTGTGACAGTCTTGCCAAAAATTAATAACCTGAATCTAATCATGAGGAAACACCAGACAAGCCCAAAGTGGAGAACATTCATTAGAATAACCAGCCTGTACGCTTCAGAAATGTCAAGCTCATGAAAGACAAAGAAAGCCTGAGGAATTATTCCAAATCAAGTGATCCTAAAAAGACATGACAAGTAAATGCAACTTGTGATCTTGGATCCAATCCTGGATCAGAAAAAAAAAATTTTTTTAATAGAAGACGTGATTGGGACAAATAGCAAAATTTTAATAAGAAGGTCTATAGATTAGGTAATATTCTATTAATGTTAATATTCCAATTCTGATAACAGAAACAAGAAAATATCCTTGTTCTTGGGAACTATGCACTGAACTATTGGGAGGTAATATTCATGGCAGACTTAACCAAAAGCTAGGAACAACCCTAATGTCCATCAACAATGGGTAAACTTTGGTACTTTGATACAATGAAACACTATGAGCCATAAAAAACAATGAATTGCTGATACATGCAACTAGGTGGATGAATGTCAAAATGATTAGGCAGGCTACTCTCAAATAGCTCAGAAAAAACCCCTATGTGTGTATGAGTGCGTGCATGTTCAATCCCTTCATTGGTGTCCAACTCTTTGCAAACCTATGGACTGTAGCCCACAGGGCTCCTCTGTCCATGGGATTCTCCAGAGAAGAATACTGGAGCAGGTTGCCGTGCCCTCCTCCAGGGGATTGTCCCGACCCAGGGCTCGAACCCACATCTCCTGTGTCTCCTGTAATGCAGGCGGATTCTTTACCTCTGAGCCACAGGGAAGCCCATATTTGTGTATACTTGTATATATATTGCAATTATAATAATATGTATATATACATACAGAGAGAATGGTGGGATAAATGTAAATGTTAATTGTTTAAGAATTTGGGCGAAGGATAAATGGGAGTTCTTTGGCTTGGTCTTACAACATTTACAATTATTTCAAATAAAGATTTAACTGACTAAATGTTAATTGGTATGCTTGTATTATTATTTACATAGTCATTTATTGAGATAAAATCTTTATACAGCCTTAAGGGTACCATGTACTCTTGACAGTTGTCCACATACATATACCCACCACCCCAATCAAGATACAGAATGCTTCTGTCACATCACTCCAGAAAATTCTCTCATGCCTCCTTCCTGTCACCCCCTCTTCTGCCCTGAGGTGACCAGTCTTCTGATTGCTATCACCAAACCCATTATGGCTTTTCATACCAGTGGAATCATGCAGTTCTCCTCATTGGTGCCTGGCTGCTTTCAAACTCAGCGTAATGACTGCAATTCATCCATGTGCTTACACTCATCAGCAGTTCATTCCTTTAGACGGCTGAGTAGTATTCCACTGTATCAATGTACCACGGTCTATCCAGTGTTGATGGACATTGGGGTTGTTCCTAGTTTGGGGTTATTTCATTCATTATTATGAATGAACCTGCTATGGATCTTCCTGTACAAGTCTTTGTGTATGTTTCCACGGCACTGCCTGGCTCCCTCTGTGGATACCAACACTGTCTTGCCCTCACTCACATACATGGGTAGAAACATAACCTTGGGCTTTTAAGAACACCAGGAAAGATTACTGATCCAAATTCTCTCTCTCTCTCTCTCTCTCTTTTAAAAATTATCTCCTTTGAGAATGCCTAAATTTCCATCAGTTGCTGTCTCTTCCTTTGAGGCTACTCTAGCTCCCGCTGGTCTGAAATTTTATTGGAAAAGAGTTTGCTAAACATTTTTCTTCTGACCAGGAAGGCCTCTGCATAGGGCTATGGAAAGTGGGTGAAGGGACTGAAGAGAAGCATCCCCCATGTCACCATTTTCTGGGAAGTATGTATTTTCAGTATATATGTTACTCCTGGACTGTGTCTTCCTCAGCAGTTCCTATCAGATACCCATCCCTAGGCTAAACCATCAGGTCAATTTATGAACTTGGCATCCCAGACCTGTCCATCCCCAGATAGCCGTCCTGGAAGGAGGGAAAGACACCAGTGTGGAATCTTCATATTCCTGACTGCAAGGGTCCCTGGAGGCCTGGGTCCAGGGGGTGGGGGTGGGTAATGGGGAGTGAGGGATGTGTGTGCTGGCGAGAGGGAGCCTGCAGCCACGTGCAGGGATGCAACCGCTGGTCATCATGGCAGCAAGCCTCTCTGCATCAGTGGAATAAGCCAATTTGTGCCCCCACCGCCTTCGCCCCAGGAAGGATTCAGCGGGCTTTGTGTAAGGGGATTAAGGCTTTAGCCTGCTCAGCAAGAAGGGCTCTTAGCTCCAAGTTCTGTGGCTGTGTGACCATGCCACCCTGTGTCCACGAGGCCTTGAGGGCTGCTGTAGGCCCTGACTCCAGGGCAGCAGGAACTTCAGCTAGAAATAGGAAACGCAGCCCGCAGCCTCCCTAGGGTGCTGTGCACCTGTGTCCTATGAAAGTCCCAAGAAGGAGACTTTCAGGGGTCGGGGGAGGGGGGTGGGAGAGAGGGGGCGGAGACCGGCAGAAAGACACGCCCTGGAAAGATCTGAGCCCAGGCAGGAGTGATGCTGGCAGAACTTCTCTGTGTCTGCTGGACCTGGGCTGGGTGCTGAAGCAGGTACCTTCTGTGTAGATTCAGACCTGAACTTGGAGTTTGAAGTCTGGAGCCTCACCAACTCTGTGAAATAGCCGAGTCTGGTGTCCCCTGTGGTCAAATGAGAATGACTGTCCTCCATGACAGGATGGCTCAGGAATGAAAGTGCTGTCCACTTGAGGGACTTCGGCTGGGACTCTGTTACTTAGAAGTCTGCTTGTGAATGTCCTTTGGAGGGCCAGGGATGACCCAGGCAGTGACAAGTAGTGGGGGGTGGCAGAGGTCGGAGGCAGGACTGGGGGCTCTGTCTCTGCTTGGGAAGAGAGATGCCCCCACATCCTTTGCTCACCCAACCCCATCCCTGGGGGATATGTCCTGCAGGTCAGCTGACTTCCTGTCCCCCTTCATTTCCTCCTCCACTTCACAGAAGCCCCGCCAGAGGCCAGGCCCTGGGAGAAAAGCTGGGGGGAGGGGCAGAAGAGGACGGGGACAAACCAGTCCACACCCCACTGCTCTGCCCACCACCCAGCCTGCCCTCTGCTTGACAGGGCCTGCCAGAATCTCCTCAAGGCCTTGGGCTCAGAACCTTGGAGCCGGGACTCCCAACTCCATCTCGGTGTGGCTGGCCCGGGAAAGCCTCAGTCTCTTTATCTACACAACAGGATGTGGACGGGGAGGCCTAGATTAAATGCCCATGCAGGGCCCTCCTGATAGAGTCCCTCAGGCAGACCCCTCTATTCTCCCTTCTTAGCCGACTACCCTGTGCCAGCTTCTAGGATCAAACTCTGAGCATTCAGGAAGGGCTTTAGAAAGCAGCTGATGTGCTGTGCCCATTGTTCAGATGGAAACAGTGAGGCCCAGGGAGGGATGAGGCTTGCCCCATCCAGTGAGTGAGCACCAGGCTGACTCCATCTCCTGGTGCACAGTCTGTTGTCTCGGCCCCTGGCTCACAGTGGGAAGCAGAGCATTTTGCGGTCGAGCAGGGGGCAAGGAGGCAGTGACTCCTCCCTCAGTGGTGGTGGTGGGGGTGGGAGGGCGGGCAGGCTGGTCCAGACAGGTTCAGCATGAATCTACTCTGGCCATGGCTGCCTTCTGTTGGGCTGCCTCAGGCTGGGCCCAGGGCCTCAAGGTCCTAGGGACATTGCTTTCTGTTTATTTTCTGCCGGGCTTCTGCACGCATTGCGGTTTCCTCTTGGAAGGGCTGCAGTGGGAACTGTGGGGCCCGCTCTGGGGGGCTGGGCTGTATCTGTGGGAAAGTTTGGGTTCTGCAGATGGCTTGCAGCCTGCTGCCAGGACCCTAGTCCCTGAATTCCCACCCCCAGTCCCTATGCTGAATTCCTATGCTGTGGGCAGTGGGCTCAGCTCCTCCACCTAAGCCATTTAGAGTGAGTGAGGGCCAGATCCTCTGTGTGTGAGCCAGAGGGATCTTCTAGTCCACACTCCTCACCTTCTGTTTCACAGATGGGGGAACCAAGGGCAGAGATTTCCCCATTCAAGGCCTTTCCTAATCTAGGGCAGAGCTGGGGCATGAACGGGGCTGCCTGGTTCCCAGCTCAGGGAGCCTTCCATGGGGCCTGAAATCCCCTCATCCCTTTGGGCTTTGCTGGAGTGGGGTGGACACCCAGGGATGTCTGAAGCCCTGAGTTTCCCATGACATCTCTCTGGAAGGGGCCTGGCCCTCCTTCCCCACGGTACCCTGGCCACGGCCCAGACTCTGGGCAGAAGGAAGTTGGGAGGGGGCCACCCCTGCCCTTGTTCTCTCTGGGGTCCCTGGGAACCTGACCCACCGCTGAGAGGGCTGTGTTCCGGCCTGGGAACCAACCATTGGATTTGAATTTCAACTCCCCTCTCCCCTGCCCACTGGCTTAGCAACTCTACCAAATTGTCCCAACCCCTTGCGCCTCAGTTTGCTTGTGTGTAAAGTAGACTTGTGACAGCCGCCACCTTACAAGGCTAACAACAGGAGCAGAAGTACTACGCGAGCTGTAAGATGCTCGGGGCACGCGGGGGAGTTGAGGCCAATGGCCAAGGACCTGATTCCAAGCAGCAGCTGGGAACGGCCAAGGTCTCCTCTTGCCCAGACAACCCTGTGCGGGGGGGCCAGTGAAGGTGCTAAACTGTCTCTGGAGAATGCCTGCCCTCTCCGGGGAGTGTGCAGGCCTTGGGAAGGGAGCAGGATGGCCTGGCGAGTGGCCCCACTTTGCAAGGGCGGGGGCCACCCGATTCCTGCCCTCAGGGAGCCAGGTGCTCTGTGGGGGGAGCTGATAATTGAGCCATCTCTCAGGGAGCCGACCCTGATTTTTATTAATCTGCAAGACAAAGCAAGCAGAGCTGTCCTGCTGAGGAGACTGTGAGAAGGCGATGAGATGAAGGGGAAGTCATTTATCTTGCCAGCCTCTTCTGCTTGGGGGACTTTCCTGGCGTGTGACAGAAGAAGTGGAAGCCAACATCGGAACCTTGGGCAGAGGGCTCCGTGGCTCCTCTCCCTCACATGTCTTTGCCCCTAGTTCCCCAGCCACCTGCCTCTTTAATCCATTTAACGCCTCTGCGTTGCTGCTTTGTTTTTTTTTTTTAATACTTTTCTCCAGCTCAGGCCCCCTGGGGCCTCCTTGACAGATGAGAAACTCCCAGGGTCCCAGTCGCGACAGCCTTGGGCTTGGCAGTTCCCGGAGCTGGCTGGGCTGTTCCCCGGGAGGGGATGCGGCTTCAAGGTCAGGCTGACGCTGGCTGACCTTGAAAGCTTCCCCTGCCTCTCCAGACATGCCCCCACGCTCTAAGCTCAGTGAGCTCCATCACATTAAAAAGCTGTTAAAAGTGCCCATCTGGTTTGCTGCCTGCACGGGTGGCTGGCCGATCGATGGTTGGGATGAGCCGGCAAGGGTCTGCCCTGGGGACCTGGCCCACGGGGCAGCCTGGCAGCCTCCATTCACCCACTCTCACTTGAGGGAGGGCAGGCAGTAGGAAGAAGACAAAATAATCAGGGTGGGGATGCTGTGAGCTGTACTTTATGTGTATGTGAAAGGCGCCCCCTGGAGTTGTGCTGTGATCAGGCTTAACACATACCCTGTGCCAGGCATTAGCCTAAGTGCTTTAAATAGATGAATTCATTTATCTTCCCAGCAATCCACTGAAGGAAGGCTATTATTAATTCCATTTTGCAGCTGGGAAAAGGAGGCACAGAGAGGTTAAGTAATTTACTCAAGGCCACACAGCTAGTAAGTGACCAAGCCAGGGGGGTGGGAAGCCAGGACGTCTGGCTCCAGAACTCGCTGCAGCATCTGATGTTGCCTGGGCTGCTTCTGGGGAGGCGACAAGACCATACTCCCTGACACTCTTGCAGAAATTTTTTTTTTTTTTTTTGGCTGTGCTGGGCCTTAGCTGCGGCCTGGGGAATCCTAAGTATTGACACGTGAACTGTTATTTGTGGCATGCTGGATCTAGATCCCTGACCAGGGCTCAAACCCGGCCCCCCTGCAGTGGGAGCACAGGCTCAGCCACTGGACCACCAGGGGATTCCCCCTCATAGCAATCTTGAGAGAGAAGTATGACCATGCGCGTATTACAAATAGAAGACCGGGGGCCCAGGAATGTTTAGACACTTCTCCAGGGTCACACAGCTGGTAAGCAGATGGGGAGACACTGAACCCAAGGACCCACTGGTTTCAGCCTTACCTGCAGAGTGATGTCCACTTCCCACTCTGCACACGCTGTCTTGCCTGGGCTGCAGGTAACAGCCTTCTCTGGGCTGTAGCTGCCCTGTCTGGATTACTAGGGTAGCCTGAGCTGGGCCTCCGAACTCCAGAGCAGTGTGGCCACAGACAAGCCCTTTCCTTCCCTGGGCTTGTGTTTCCTCGGGCGGGGGTCAGATAATCTGAAGGCCTGGTGGGGGCGGCAGGGGTAGAGTATGAGGAGTATGCAGCATAGAGTGATATGCTGGGCTTTGGGCCCTTCATTAAATTCCAAACAAACCTAGCTGCAGCCTTCCACGGAGGGCTTCCTGGGCCTCCAGAGCATTTTGTCTGTCGGCTAATGGTTTTTAGTACTCCTGCAGGGCCTAGTAACAGCCAAGCCCTCGAGGGCTCACACCTAGCCCCTCCTAGGCTGAGGAAGGCTCCCCAGGAGGCACCAAACTTCCTCTGCCACCCCAGCTGACCAGGCCCCCCTGGGGACATATCTCAAGCAGAGCTGGGGGAAGGGAAAGTTTGAGAGGGGGCCCCAGGGGAGATGAGGGATCATGCCCCAAATCCCATTCTGCTCCCAGCTGGCTGCCACATGTGGCTATCAGGAGCCCACAACTCCATCACTGGTGGAAATCTTCAGATTAACCCATGAAGGCCCACCTTCCAATGACAATTTTAATGCCAAGGTCTAATGATATCCCTCGATCGCCTTTCCCACCTTACTACCACTCATCGCCAGTTCGCTCTGTCCCAGCCACACTGACCTCCCTGCTGTCTTCAAGTACATCAGGCCCACTGCCACTTCAGGGCCTTGGCACAGGTGACCATTCCTCTGCCATCCCCCTTCCCCATGGTCCTCATTGTTGGCTCACTTCTTAAGCTGCTTCAGGTCTGTTCTTGATTTCTACCTTCTCACCAAGGCCTGCCCTGACCACTTGACTTCAAACTGCCTCCTTCCAGCCCTCCCCACCCTCCTGACCCTGCTCTGTTGCATTTCACAGATTTATCACCTTCTGACACTTTGTAATTAACTTATTTATATTGTTTTCCTCTTTGTCCTTCATTAAAATATAAGCTCCAAAAAGGCAGGGACTTTTGTTTGTCTTGATCAACATCAAATCCGTCCCCAGCACTTAATATCTAAATACAGTGTAGGTGCTTAATGAACACTTGTGGAACAAATGAATGGATGAGTGTGTAGATTACAGTACATCCCAAAGCAGGGTAACCATGTGTTCGTTTGTTTGGGGACCAGGAAGCGAAGTCTTCCGACACGTAGGCTGGAGCCTCACCTCTCTCCTGTCGGCTGTGTAATCCTGAGCTTGTGCCTCGACTCAGGGAGCCTCAGCTTACTAAGTGTCCTGGCCTCCCACAGGACTGCAGCTTCTGAAGAGATGGCTTCCAGGAGGGGCCTGGCAGTCAGCACACCCATAGGCCCCCCTGCTGCTCTCCATCCAAGGCAGCCCCCCACATCCTGGCTGTGTGACATCAACGCTAGACAGATCATCTGACTTCCCTGGGGCTCACTTTCTCCACTTCTAAACTGGAAGATGATGAAGACTGAGGTCCGTGAGCAGGTGTCATTGAGCTGGGATTTGGTGAGCTTTCTGCAAAGCTTCACTCTATTCAGTTGTTGCTAGGTCAATGGGATGGAATGGCCTTCTCCATGGAGCACTGGGCCATCAGACACCCCTGCCTAGCGAAGGGGGGACCACCAGAGTAGAGGACAACAGAGCCAGCATTGACTTTGGGGGTCAGTGGGGTGACCTCACAGAAGAACAGGAGCTTGTCCAAGGCTGTGAAGACTCAGACTCAGCCCTTCCTGAGCACCTGTAGGTTTCACCTCGTGGGTCTTTTGGTGTCAGGCAGCCCCTGCAATCCTGTCCAAGGCTTGCCAAGGGTTGGGATACACGTGCTTTCAGGCGTGTGTGCATTCTCTTCCTACATCTTTCCCCCACCAGCTGAGAGTGTGTGGGGTGGGGTAGGAGGCAGACCCTGGGTGGGGAACAAAACTCCTGGTTCTAAACAGTCTTGAGCTCTAGAAACCCTCTGATGAAAGCTATGACCTTCTCTTGAAAGAGAAGCACATTTCCACATTCAGAAGATAGAACCACTGTCCCCGTAAATGAGAATTTAGTCAGCATCCAGCGGGGTTGCTCCCATGGTGGGGTTGGCCGTGGTCCCTGTTACTGGATCCCATGTGTCCATGCCATCCAGCTGCATTATCAGATCTGTTGCAGCAGCATCTCATGTCAAACAAGGAGGGTCACTGCCATGTTATCGGCCAGGACTCCATCTTCAGCAGTGGGGCCCTGAAGGGCAGCACACAGCATCTTGGACATGCACGGTCAGGTTAGGGTGGGGAAGATGTGGCAGTGGTGAGAGCCGCCTCCAGCCCTGCCTCTCTCGGGACTCCCTCAGGGCTCAAACATGTGGGGTGCTGAGAAAGACTCAGGTGACAAGACAGGCTGGGGGAAGTGGAAAGAGTGCAGTTTAAGGGAGGATTCTCTAGGTCTGGTCCTTGAAAGGAAGGCAGGAAAAGCATTACTAACCCGTTTCACAGATAAAGAAATTGAGGCTCAAAGTAGACACCGAGCATGCAGATCAAGAAAATGAAAAACCAGGATTTGAATCTGCTCTGACTGCCTCCAGAGTCCATGTCTTAGCCCGATGGAAGGAACAGTCTCAACAATTTAACTTGACATGGAGCAGCTCCTGTGTATAGAATCCTGTGTCAGACAACTTGGGAGGACACGGATCCAAGGGGCGCATAAAACCCACTAGAAACATCCAGGGAAGTAATAATAATAATAATAATAATAACCAAGGAATAATAATAGCTAACATTTTGGGAGCTATTATGCTAGGGGCCAGCATTCAGCCAAACGATTTTTATGAATTATGTCATTTAAGTTCTTGGATACTTCGAGGTATAAGTAGCACTGTGTCTGTTATTCTTGTTTGCTTTGGGACCCAGAAGTGTGTACTCATTTTTGAGACAAGAGCCTCAGTGAGGGTAGGCAGCTTGCCTTTGACAAAGGTGGTATCTTGCTGAGGCTCTTTCTCACTGCCTGGATGTTATCTGGAGCTGCGTGGACCCGGGCAGGTGTCACCTAGACCCCTGGCTCAAGCTGGCTGGAGCAGCATGAAGTAGAAAGGTTGTGAGTAGGCATCACTCCTGGATTGTTCTAGAGGAATTGTATTCCGTGTCCCCTCTGAGCCTCATTTTCCCTTCTTTGGATCCTCTGACCTCTGATGTCCTTGAGTCTGTAACCTGAGCTGTTCTCCCATTCCAGAAGCTTTGAGGCTCAGTTAAGGGTTAGGGTCTCTGTGACAGCAAAGAGTGACTTGATGGAGGAGAGACCAGCTGCCAGGGTTGGGGCGGGGTGATGGGGGGTGGGGAGAGAGCGAAGGCGAGAGCACTTCCCCCCTGGAGGAATACACTTTCCTGTGCTTGGAGAGTTTGGAGGGAGAAGAGCCAGGTCTCCTCCCAGCCCTACTCCCAACAAGCGTCAGGCCACCTTGCCACCCCTGTGTCCCCCCAAAAGGCCAATTTAATATCAGATCAACCAAGACAGCAAAGAAAACAATGATAGGAGAAGAGGGGCCAGCATTCAGCCACATCGCTCTTCTTTCTGCACTTGAGAGTCTCTCCTTGGTGAAGAGAGGGAGTGTTCCTTCAGTCATTGGGCGGTATTCATGGCCGGCTGGCTCTGAATCTGGAGAGGTGAAGGTAGTCCCTCCGTGCCCTACCCCAAGTCTGTGATTGGTGGTGCCCCCTCCCCACCCCTCCCCTGCCCCGCCTCCCCACCCCTCCCCTGCCCCGCCTCCCCACCCCTCCCCTGCCCCGCCTCCCCACCCCTCCCCTGCCCCGCCTCCCCTCCCCTCCCCTGCCCCGCCTCCCCACCCCTCCCCTGCCCCGCCTCCCCACCCCTCCCCTGCCCCGCCTCCCCACCCCTCCCCTGCCCCGCCTCCCCACCCCTCCCACTCTTTTCACAGCCCCCCGCGTGCTGTGCAGTTATTAGTGTAGGTTCATTTAGAATCGGCTTAGCAACCCCACACCCCTGGAACCTGGAAGCTTAAAGCACAAGATGTCTGGCAAATGGAAATTCAATTGCTTTAATATAGAGACTATTTTGCTGCAGTCGAACTGGAGCCTCTTATTAAGAATCTGATGGAATTTCTAAACAGAGAGAGAGGCCCCAAGGAGGGGGCATCGCCCATCACACACCAACATTGCTCTTGACATATTTATGGCTCCAATAAAATCTCCCATCTGGTATATTTTAAAATAAAATTGAAAATTTATCACTATCCCTGAGTTGGTTTGTCGTTCTCCCCAGGAGGAGATAGCCAGCCTGAGATTACCGCGGTGGTGGCGGCAGCAGCGGGTGGCAGGCGGGCAGAGGGGTTACCGGGCTCTGATTTAAATTTCAATACTTTCCCCATTACAGCTGTCTGGGCTGGGAAAATTACTAGAGGGCAGCAGGCCCTGTTCTCCTCCTGTTTCTCTGGACAACTAACTGCTCAGCTCTCCCCTTGGGGCCCGCAGGTACGGTTTGTTCTATCTCCTGGTTTGCAAGATCTGGATAAACCTGGGAGACATGTGAGAACCCCTGGTTTTCTGGGATGCTGGTTCTCCAGGCCTGGGAATAAGCATTGTCCTTATTCAATCCTCTGGAGCCCAGGGGACATCTTTGGAAATGGCCAGATAGTTGAAAAGGTCCTCTGTTTATTAGGGCTCAGAGATCAAGATCAGGGCTTAGACTCAAGTGGGGATCAAGGTTCAGTTTATAACCAGCATTAAGGGTCATCTAAAATTAAGATCAGAACTTAAACTTATGTCAGGATCAAGGCTTGGTCGATAAGAGAGTTCAGGGCTCAGGCTCAGGGGATCAAAGTTCAGTCTATTAACAAAGACACAGCTCAGATTTCCTCTTTATAGAAGTCAGTTCATATCGCTGAGCTTTAATTTCTTCTTCAGTCAAATGGAGAGATAAGAATTGCCCTGCCTGCTTCCAGGGGCTACCTAGAGGAACAAATAAAACAAGAATATATTTCGTTTCTGTAACATTTCATAGTCTATAAAAATGCCAGTATATACCTCATATCTTTGGTCCTTATAATAATCGCTACTTTAAAGACAAGAATACAGGCTGAGAGAAGTTAAGAAGCTTATCCAAGGTCACACAGCCTGTAAACACAGGCAGGAAAGAGGGATTGGACCCAGCTTTTCCAGACTCCAACTGGTTCCTAGCACACAGAAAGACAAAGAAGTAGTGACAAGACTGCATTTGTCTACCCAGTACTCATTTCCCATTTTTGCTCTAGTAACAGCCTGCTTATTCTCTTCTGGGGGCCAATGAATCTACCTAAAAGACTAGGTCCTAGCTTCCCTTGCTGTCAGAAGTGGTTAATGAGATACGAGGAAGGAGAACTGTGGAGTGGGACTCCTGGGAAAGTTCTGTAATAGAGACATGGATAAAGAGTATGCAGATTCCTCCCTTCCCTCCTCCTTGCTTCCTGCCTGGAATGCATACACAAGGGAGCCCAGCAGCCATGTTGGACCATGAGGTGACATGGAAGATAGAAGCAGTGCTGAGGAAGAAACCAAAAGAGAGAAGGAGCCCGGGACACTGATGACATGTGGAGCCGCCATACCAGCCCTGGACTGCCAGCCTCCAGTTATGAAGCAGTAAAAGACACAACTAATTTATTTAGGCTGTTATGCTTGAGTCTCTGTTACGGGCAGGCAAATGTAACTTTCAGCTGATTCAAAGGTGTTACCCTGAAAAAGATACGGTCAGGTAAACTTGAGAAACACCATGCTAAACAGAGACTTTCTTGTATAACTTCCCAGAGCCTTTAAATCCTTCCCAGTGGGTTTCCCAAGCCTGCTCTTCACGGATCTCTTTTCTGGTGCCACACTGTGTGTCTGGGTGCTGGGAGACCCTTCCTGATATCTGACGGGGACTGGAAAATGCCTCATCCAGTGCTCTCGTTGTTAAAGCAAATGAAACCACTGGCCCCTTCTGACCCTTTCTTGAGCTTCGCTAGCATTCTGATTTTGGCTTCTCAGCGTTTAAGGAAGGCAGGGCCAAGTGCATGTGTGCACTCAGTCGTGTCTGACTCTTTGCGACCCCATGGACTGCAGCCCGCCAATCTCCTCTGTCCGTGGGGTTATCCCCGCAAGAATATTGGGGTGGGTTGCCATTTCCTTCTCCAGGGGATCTGCCCGACCCAGAGATTGAACCCGTGTCTCCAGCAGCTCCTGCATTGGCAGGCAGATTCTTTACAACTAACATCACCTGGGAAGCCCATAGGGCCATGCAGGGGAGGACTAATTTGGGGAAAAAGCTAGCAGAGCCATCTGGAGCAAGAAGGTCTCCTTGCGGCAGCTGGAGCCTTCAGGGACTGGGGCTTGCCTCACAGGTGAGGGGCCTATTACAGGGAGAAGAGGACCCCGGGCACCCTTTACATTGTACATAGGGCACGGGCAATCTGTCCCTCTCCCCACCCCGAGGCAAAGAGGGACTTAGAGGGCACATCCCTCATCCCGGGACTCATCCCAGCCACAGAAACAGTGACTGACGCCCTCTGCCCAACCTACCGCCAGCCCTTCAGTTTTCCAGAAAGCTCTGGCTGAGTCATGTACTTTGCTGTGGTAGCTGCGCCTCACTCCTCTCTGGGGGTCCCACTGCAGGCTGCAAGATCTCGACATGCCCTTTCATTGCCATTTTAAGAGACTCATAACACAATAACAGTAATAGAGGCACCCGCTGCCTGGCTTGGTAATTACTGCGCTCCTTGTTGGAGAACTGTTTACTGCTTTGCAAAGGGTGAGGTCTCCCACTACTTTTTAAATAAGTGTCCTCCTTGGAGAGCACGGCCACAGCTGGGGCAGTTCATCAGCAGCCTGTGCCAAGGAGAGAGGCATGGAGCCCCAGTGCGGCAGCCCAGGTGGACGAAAGTGGTTGTGTGTGTGGGGTGGGGTGGGGTGGGAGGTGGTGGCAGGGTGGGGGCATGCAGCCAGAATCCCAGGCCAAGGATGCCTAAGGACTCGTGGTCCCTTTCCCTCTGTTCTGCTGTGGCCAAGTCCAGCCCATTCCCCAGACCTCAGTCTCTCTGTCTGTGCAATGGTGACAAGAGATCAGGCCTCTGAGAACTTGTCCAGGGCCAGATTTCTGAAGTTCTGCCTTTTAAAGGAGATTGTAGGGATTTGAGGGCAGAAGAGAAAGACAACTAGCTCCCTCTTTTGCTAGCAAACTCCTAAACAGCAGGAACCACGCCTGTTTCCTCCCTTTAGCTCAGAACCTGACTCTGGCGTAGTGAGGTAGAAGAACCCATCCCAGCCAGAGGTGTGGATGGTTCTAGAGGAGGGTGGAGTGGATGGGAAGGGAGTGGCGTGTGGGAAAAAAATGGAAGCCCAGGGCTCCTTCTGAAGAAAATCCAATAGCAAAACTTTAACAAGAGCCCCATAAACCAAGAAACAAATCTTGGACTCATGAGGTGAAGGATCATTTAAATGGCAAATTCCCCTGTGCCTGCAAGGGCCTTGTTTATAGAATAAAGAGCTGAGAGTGCAGGTGGTCCCACACAGAAAACTGGAAGCGTTTCTGTTTCAACTCCCCAAAGATTCATCTGCAATGCAGATGAAGCATCTTAGAAACAAGGATGAAAACAGGGCTTGATTTTCACAAAGGCCAATTCAGAGGCACACTTCCTGTCCAGCCCAGCACACCAGCATCTGTGTGTGAGATAACCATCCCCTGCTGGCTAGGAGCCTGCCCAGGTCCTGCCAAGGTCAGGTGGGCCTACACCCACGCCTGCGTACAAACTTACACACCCATACACACTCTCATTTACTCGGGATCTACAGCAGACTCATTTTGGATTTGGTCTTTATGTAAGGTCTATCCTCTGCCCAGATCTGGATCTAGAAAATTCATTTACTCTGCAGTTATTGAGTCAGGAGTAAGAGCCAGGCATTGGGAATACCATGATGAATAAGATGCAGCTTCTCAAGGAACTCACAGGTCAGGCAGAGAGATAAAGAGACCGACACTTTAGAGAACAGAGCACACGGGAGCATAGTAGATGGGCATATAGTACAAGCTTGGGAGGTCAGGGAGCACTTCCTGAAAGAGGTGACATCTTTAAGCAGCACTAACCAATGATAGCCACTGGCCACGTGTGGCCTGTGTATTTCATTAACTTAAGGTTCATGCATGTGAGCACAGTCATGTCTGACTCTTCACAACCTCATGGATTATAGCCCAGTAGGCTCCTCTGTCCATGGAATTTTCCAGGCAAGAATACTGGACTGGGTTGTCCTTTCCTACTCCAGGGGATCTTCCTAACCCGGGGACCAAAACTACGTCTCTTTCGTCTCCTGCATTGGCAAGTGGATTTTTTTACCACTGCACCAGCTGGGAAGCCCTAACTGAAGTAAATACAATTTAAAAATGTTTTCTCTTTAGCACTGGCCACGTTCAAGTGGCTACTATATTGGACAGTGCAGAGACAGGATATTTCCTTCCTCACAGAAAGTTCTGTTGGACAGCACTGTGAGAATAAACAGATCTTCCCCAGGTTAGGGCCATGGAGAGATATTCCAGTTCCAGGGAGCAGCTTTGTAAAGGCCAGGAAGCATAATGCAGTGGGTCCAGGGGACTGGCACCCCAAACACAGGTTCGAGGAGGAAGGCGGCTGGTGATGGCTGAAACTAGAGAGGAGGGAAGAATTCAAACAGCTGCTGAAGCCTGCATGTGTTGGCAAGGACCTGGGATTTGGTCCTGAACGTTTGGGAAGCCTTGGAAGAGTTTTCAGTGGGAAGTAGCAAGGTCAGTTTTTCATGTTGGAAGAGCTTGCTTGGGGAGTGTACTGGAGGGGAGCAAACTTGGAGGCCAGAAACACTCAGGGAGGAAGCAGTTACCAGCATTCAGGGAAGAGTCCCATGGAGAGGAGTCGCTGGCCTAGGAGTTAAGCTGAGAGGACCTGGATTTGGATTGGCTGAGGGTCCCAGGGAGAGGGGCTTCTGGCTTGAGGGACAGGTATCTGGGCTGCCCTTTGTTGGGGAGGAGGGGGTCTGGGGGAGGCCAGCTGTATTGAGTGTAAGGGAATGTCGAGACCCTGTAATTGGTAGGTAGGTGAGGGCACCTGGTCCTCTGGGGGAAAGCTGGAGCTGGAAATAAAGGGAGTGGTTGTCAGCAAAAAGACATGAATGCAGGTCCTGTTGGGGAGCTGAGGTCCCAGGAGCATCCTCAGAAGATGATGTTGGAACTCACCCTGGAAAACATGGGCGAGTTCATGGCCAAGAGAAGAGAAGGAGCCGGAGAACCAGGGAAGAGCAAGGGAGACCAGATGCCCCTTTGGAGGCAAACATGTAGCTGTGGCTCCATCCTCAGGATGTGGGAGCTGTAGCTGCCAGTCTAGGTGGGGCTTCTGGAGAAGACAAAGCAGTAGCTGGACACCGAGAAGACCAGGCTCAGAGAGGAAGGGAACTCATGACAGCAATGCCAGAGAGGCGCTGCAGCAGCTTGTATTTTCTGAAGAGGGCCACACAATCTCCCCCACCCCACAGGCTCTTCTGCAGTGTGACCTGGCCACCTGTTCCTGGGGTCAGGGGTCTGTGTCCCTCCTCTTAAACCTAGGCAGGCTGGTGACTGCTCTGACCAATAGAGTACAGCAGAAGTCACACTCTGGGACTTCTGAGGGTGGGTTAAGATGCAATCCAGCTGCCACTGTGTTTGCTGGGACATTCACTCTTGGAGCTCCAAGCTATCGTGTCAGAAGTCTTACTGGGACTGAGGCCACCGTGCTATGAAGATGCCCAGGCCATGTGAGTGGGCCCCATGTGGATGGGCCCCATGTGAGTGTTGTGGTCAATAGCCTCAGCCTAGCTCCCAGCCCAGTCAGTATCGATTGTCAGACATGTGAGTTGCTGAGCCTCTGGATGATTCCAGACCCCAGATGTTGTCACCCCCAGCCACTGAGGCCCCAGACCACCCAGACCAGATACAAGCTGTCCCTTCCCTACCTGGTCTGAATGTCTGATCTACAGAATCCTTGAACATAATGAAATAGTCAGTGGTTTACACCACTGCATCTTGGGGTGGTTTGTTACGCAATAGTAGTAGCAACAGAAACAGACAGGAAGCAAACAGGCGGGGATATGGGGGTGTGGCAGGGACAAGGGGAGCTGATTGGACTGGATGGTGGGCTGGGGCCTCCAATCTGGGGGAGGAGCATGCTTTACCCTGCAGGCAGGTTCGGGAGAGGAGGCAAGGCAGGGTGAGCAACGGCTGATGCTGTGGAAGCTGGAGTTTGGAGACCAGACGTGAATGTCAGAGATAGTTTTGGCCTGGGGGGTTACCCTAATGGTGGCATCAGAGAGGTCCTGGTGGCAGCAACAGTGAGCGGTGGGGAGGGCTTTGGAGTCTCACAGTTTTATGTTTAGTTCCCAGTGCTCTCACTAACCAGGTCTCTCTGAGCCTCAGTTTATTGATCTGGAAAATGAGAATATAAATTCCTCCGTGGCACAGAGTAAAATGCAACGTAAATGTGACTTTCCTTCCTTTTATCAGTTTTTCTCCATTTATTTCTTATCTTAACAAGGAATGTTCACATGTGTAAGCGCTGGTGGCTCAGTGGTAAAGAATCTGCATGCAGTGCAGGAGATGTGGGTTTGACCCCTGGGTCCAGAAGATTCCCTGGAGAAGGAGATGGCAATCTACTCTGGTATTCTTGCCTGGGAAATCCCATGGACAGAGAAGCTTGGCGGGCTACTAAGTCCATGGGGTTACAAAGAGTCAGACATGACTGGGTGACTAAACAACAAAAACAGCAAGTTTTAACAAGGAATGTTCACATGTGTATAGACTCAACTGTCGATAAACACATTTAAGGGCAAGGTTATTTGCCTCATTTTATAAACACAGAACATGAAGCCCCTAGAGGGGCTGAGAGTATCCCAAAGCCTCAGAAGTCTGGAGCCTTCAGCTTGTACTTTTTCTGCAGCTGTTCCTCCCCTGGTTAGAGTCAGGGAGGAGGCGAGGGCAGGCTGGTGCCCCAGCAGGTCCCAGGGGCCCTGGGCAAGGCTGCAGTGCTGTATTATGTATTCCCGCCCAGCCCTGCTCCAGCCCCAGCCTCGGTGACTGCTTGAACTCTGGAGTCCCAGACAAACTGTAGCCCCGAGAGTAAAAGCAAGTGCGGGGAGATTACGAATATGGCAGGCCCAGCCCTCCCCACCCTGGCTTCCACCCTGAATGCCTGCCTCCGGGCGGGTTGGGGTCAGAGCAGCCACTGAGGAGCCTCCACCAGGAGTCTCCACACACACCTGGGCCTTCTGGGGTCCTTGCTGCCTGGGCAACACTTACCCCCAAGCCCTGGATGTACCACCGGACCCCAGCTCCTCTCTTCCTGCCACCCTCCTCTGCATCTGGTTTCATCTCTGAATGCCTTGCTGTTGTCCCTAGCAACCAAGCTCCTGGTCCCATCCTGGTCCTCCTTTCTCCCCTCTTTTCCTTCTCCTCTTTCTGCTTCCCCATTCTCATCCTTCTTCCCTCCCCCAACCTGTGGGGACAGTGCCAAGGGCTGGAAGGCTCCCCTCAAATCCCGGGCCAGCTGAGCAATGCAGCCAATCCCCCTGGCCTTTCTGGGTTGCTAACTGACAGATGAGCACAGTCAGTACTCTCCGCCTGCTTGAGGGACTGGGTACTGAGACCCCAGGAGCCAGGGGATGTCCTGAGAAGACCCTCAGGCAGAACTCTCAGGGCACCCCAGGTACGGAGCTAACAATTATACAGAATAGAGTAGACTGAGGATCCAAAGAGAATTTCTCCCTCTCAGAGCTGTCTGAGGTGGTGAGCTTCCCAGAGTTGGGGGCATGCAAGAAGAGGTTTCTCCCACGATCATAGCGTTGGTATGGTGTAGGGCAGTGAGGGTCCCGCAATGCTGCCTTGTGCTGGCTTGAGAAGGAAGTCAGTGAGGTCCTGGCCCCTATCGCCTCTCACTGTCCTTTTTATCCTCATTGTCTTTCCCCCACCCCCACAACCCTTTAGTAACAGGCCCACTCCCCCCATCCAGCCTTCCCAGAGGCTCCATCTCTCTCAGCCGGACCCTCGGGAGTGAGGACAGTACAAAAGTGAGCTTCTTGGGTGTACTGTCCACCCACAGGCACGCCCAGTGCTCAGCACAGCTGTTTCAGAGTGAACACACGCAGTGCGCAGGGCATTGTGCGCACAACCACCCCCACCCTCAGAGTCCCCAGTGTCCAGCCTCCCTTCCAGACTCCTCTGCTCATACTCATGGTTGACTCTAGGCCCAGTCCCTTATCACCTCCCCAGTGTCCTGCAGTAGCCTGTTTAACCTGGGCTCCAGCCCTGCCAAGTTTGCCACCTACTCAGGCTCTTCTTCCTCTTCTCTCCCTGCCTGGGGGTGCTCTTATCTGCCTTTTACTCCGATTCTGCTCAAAGGTCACCTCTTTCAGGAAGCCTACCCTGATAGCCTAGACTTAACTCAATAACTCTGCTAGGCTCCCGAGCCCTGTGCTTGGCTATCTTACAGCTTTTTCCCCCACGGAGTGGTCACCGTCTTTCTCCTGAGCGCTCCTACCTCTCTCTGGGCCTCAGTTTCCCTCATCTGTAATGTGAGTGGGACAGGCCGGTGGTCTTGGAGGACCCTTTTGACCAGTGAAGGTGTGTAAGTCAGGGCTGTTAGAACAAGAGAGAGAACAGTCTGGGTCCTCTTTGTCCTCCTCTCCCCTTGCTGTGTCCCCTCTGAGTTTCAGGCCCTGGGTGTGAGGGCCAAATCCTTCCTGTGTGGTCCTGGGTTGGTCCTGACCTTTTCTGAGGCCTCAGTTCCTCACCTGCTAAATGGGGAGAATAATCACAAAGACCTGCATCTTCAGGCTGCCATGAGGCCTGGGGTGTGGCTAGTAGACCAGACTTCTCCATCAACATCAGCCAGAACCCAGGCTGCCAAAGGGAAGAGCTCCAGCTCAGCTGCCTCCTACTTCTGGACAGCCCAGCCCTTGGGCTCAGGGGTCCCTGGGGCTCTGCTGCCCCCCAGTGGCCAGAGGCTTCTGGGCACTTGGAACCAGTGAGTTTCTGGCTAATACAATTGGCCTCCGACCCAACCCAAGACACAAGGAGATAGGAGCTAAGGCCCAGAAGGTGGAAGGGTCATGTTGGAGGGGTCACTCAGCAAGTCAAGGCAGTGTCTAGATCAGAACCTGGGCCTCCTGACTCCCAGCACTTCCAAGTCCAGGGTGGGGCTTTGTCCTCTTGCGTCAGGCTGACCAGAGACGGAGCTGCCATCTCACCGACTCAATCTGCCTCAAGGTGTGGTGGGCCCTGCCCTCTGAGAAGGATTCCTCATACTTACCCAGGGGTCATCCCTGACCAGGAGGGGCTATATGACGGGCAGGGGTCTGCCTTAATCCCCTCCCTCTTGATTAATCAAATACTTCAAATAATGGCCTCGGTCATGATTGATGGACAGAGCATAGCTAATTACCCTGGAGATTAAAATGACTGTTTCTGTTTAAAAAGGCTGCAAATGAGTTAATTATTTCCTTTGCTCACCTCTCTAACCTCGTTACACTTCTAAATGAATAGCAATATTGATCTTGGAACTGATTTTGGTGTTACACCGCCCGAGTGGGTTTAATTAGGGTTTGAAAACGCTGCTGTGCCTCCTCCTTCTGACCGAGGAAATTAGCCTTGGGTTTTACTTACATTTCACAGCCTTGTCCTCGCAGAGAGCAGGGCTAGAACACGGGCAGCCATGCCTGGTGCCCACCAGCTCCCGCCCTGTCGGGCTCCCAGCTCCCTCCCCAGCTCCCAGCTCCCTCCCCACCCAAGCAGCAGTGCCAACCATCCCCTGCCCCTCACCTCTCAGGAAGATGCGGCAGGAAGGTCACTGGGGCCAGCCAGTTTAGCCTCTTCTTTCTGATCACAGTGGGGGTTTGGCGGCTCAGATATGACAGGGAAGAAGCCCAGCATTGCATGGCAAGGCAGGGGCAGTTCTGGGACCAGAAACTGTCATGGATTCCTACTCCTAGACCTTGACAGCTCCCTGACTAAATAAATATTTCTTCTCCAGATCCCTAAGGAGCCACTTGGTCCTCCACCTCCCTGCCTTGCAGCTCCCTCCTGCCTCTCCACTCCTAGGGCCTCGGAGAACAAAGGCTGCCAGCCTGTATAAAGGTGGGAAACAATCGGAGGAGCAGGAGCAGGAGCCAAGGTGCCCTACCCTGCTTGGTTACTGTAGGCACGACAGCCAGGAGGCTGGTGGGGAAAGGCAACGCTCCATTCAAGCCACGGGGGCATTAGGAGCCTGGCATCCATACCTGATCCACCCAGAGAAATCCAGGAGCCAGGTCACATGCCCAGCCTTATCAAACACGGAAAGGGAAGTGTATTTGAGAATAAGAGACTCCTGACTGAATCTGACCCCAGTCACATACTGAGTTCCAACCCTCGGAGCCCTGAGCTTGGAAACAGACTGTGCCTCGACCCTGGTCACCTGTGAAGCCACCACCTTGGTCGCTGACTGAGCCCTGACCCTCCTCACGTATTGAGCCCCAACCCTGGTCACACAGTAAGCCCCCAGTCTGGTCACACTGAGCTGGATTCTGAAAACATACTGAGCCATGAACCTCCTCACAGACGGAGCCCCCAAACTGGAGCTCCAGCCCTGGTAACAAATGGACCCTCCACCCTCCACCCTCCTCAAACATGGAGCCCTGACCCTGGTCACACACTGAGCCCCAACCCTGGAAACAAACAGAGCACCCCCCAACACATGGAGTCCTGACCATAGTTACACACCGGTCCCTAAATCTGGTCACACATAAAGCCTGACCGTGGAAACATAGTGAGCCCTGACCTTCCTCACAAAGTGAACCCAGATTCTCCTCATACACAAAGCCTGGACCCTCATCACATGCTGAGCCCAGACCTTCCCCACACAAGGAGCTGTGATCCTGGTCACACACCGAGCCCTGACCCTCCTCACAGGGTGACCCCTGAGCCTCCTCACAGTCAGAGCCCCAGCCCTCCTCACACCCAGAGTCCTGACCCTAGTCACCCATGGAGCCCTGACCTTATCACACACGAAGCCCTGGCCCTGGTGACACAGAAGGCCCGGACCTTCACACGAGGAGCTGCGACCCTGGTCATACGCAGACCCTGGTTGGTCTGAGGGAGCAAGTTTACTGGCCTCTTCTTGTTCCAGTTGCCCCTTCTGTCCCCAAGGATGGGAGCGAAGGAGAAGGAGTCCAGTACTCCAAAAATGGCGGGGCCTCTAGTAATGAAAGCAAAATAAACCAGGTCCATTGTGCAGGCCCAGGAAAGCTCGGGTTTGCTGGGGTTCACGGCTTATGCGTGAATACTGGAAGATTTTGGTGGGACAGCTGAAGAAGCTGAAAGACCTAAAGTCACCTTCAAGGAGCCACTGGCAGCATTCTCACAGGAACCACTGGGCTATCAGGAGCCTCAGAGGTCCCTGGAACTCTCCAGTTGCCACAGGACTCTCTGGGTCCTGAGGAACAGAGCAGCCTTGAAAGGAGTTTCTTATTATCCCAGCTGTGCTGCCATTCTCCATCTCAGTGTGACCTGTGACCCACTTAGCTCAACTTGGTCCACATCCCACAGACGGAGCACTATGTTCCCTTGGTGCATCCAGCGTGGTTGATGGGTCCTTGACTCTAGAATCTGACTGCCTGGAATTCAAATCCCGGGGCTGCTCATCCCAGCTGTGTAGTTAGAGGCAAGTTACCTCATCTCTCTGGGCCTCAGTCTCCTCATCTGTAAAACGGAGATGATAATAGCACTTACCCCCAGTACTTTCGCCACCTGATAGGAAGAGGTGACTCACTGGAAAAGACCCTGATGCTGGGCAAGATTGAGGGACAGGAGGAGAAGGCGACAACAGAGGATGAGATGGTTGGATGGCATCACTGACTCGATGGACATGAGTCTGAGCAAGCTCCTGGAGATGGTGAAGGACCGGGAAGCCTGGCATGCTGCAGTCCATGGGGTCGCAAAGAGTCGGACACAACTGAGCAGCTGAACAACACCCAGGGTAAGGGTTCTAAGGATTAACATGAATTAAACCCTGTTAAGTGCTTGGTGCCTGGCGGTGGGTAGGCACTATATTTGGTCGGTCATTGTGCTCATTTTGCCTGTTGGTGCATACTTGGCCGACACTGTGACAAGTTCACAACACTCGAGGGAGGCCTGTATTCAGGCCCTGAGGGACCAGCACACCTCAGTGACAACTGGTGTTTACTCTGCCCTGGGCACGGTGACACAGGGAGTAAATGCCATAATCCTGCTCTCTGGGGGCTCCACTGCCTGGGCAGAGACCATCCTAACACATGTGTGTGGGCTACATTGGGGGAAAGAAGACCAGGTAAACTTACTGGGGGATTGGTGGATGTTTGTAACAAATACCATTTATTGAGCAACTACTGTGTGCCAGGAGCTGTTTTGGGACTTTACAGACACTGTCTCATTTCAGCCTCATAAGAGGATCATATATAACTATGTAACATTTATCATCCCCATCTTATAGATGATGCTGAGGCTCCGAAAAGATGGGACTGGAGAAGTCTGAGGCTTTTCTGCACTAGAGAAAGGTGTGAGTGGAGGTGTGACCGAGCTCTAGGGACCCAGGGTCCAAGGGTACTGCCTGGCTGAGGGGCCCAAGAGGTGCCATCAGCAAGCGCCTTGAAGGCCAGGCTGAGGAACTCTGTTCAGTAAACACTCTGGATTGAACGAAGCAGTGCTCCCGCATAGGAGAGCAGGGGGAGGACCACCGGATCCCCAACACCCAGCTCTGAACACCACACTTTCCAGAGGGTTCCGTGGTGGGCGTGTGCCCGGGCGTGTATACACACAGCGGTGCTGGCTCAGGGCGAGGTCGACTCACTGGAAAGGACCCTGATGCTGGAAAGACTGAAGGCATGAGGAGAAGGGGACGGCAGAGGATGAGCTGGTTGGATGGCATCACCGACTCGATGGACGTGAGTTTGAGCAAGCCCTGGGAGATGGGGAAGGACAGGGAAGCTCGGGGTGCTGCAGTCCATAGCATCACAAAGAGTCGGACACGACTGGGCGACTGAATAACAACTGCCCCCTTCAGGGCTCACATTTCCAGTTCCCAACTAGGATAGACCCAGGCAGGCTACACAGGGCTCAGGACAGAGCGCACAGCTGGCTGGGAGGCTCAGCCCTGGCTCCGTGAGGGTGAGCAGGGTTGGCAGAGGGGGTGGAAGGGAGGTGCTGCTGGGGTGGACCTGAGTGACAGCTTCCCAGGACAGGAGAGCTGCACGTCGGGCCGTGGGTGGGCCTAAAGGCCTAGGAGGGCGTGGCCTCTGGGGCTGGGGGCCTCCCATTCAGCTCTCTGCCCTGGCCCCGTGGACTCTCCTCCCTTACTGTGGACCCCAAACCCCTCCACCTCAGACTGGGAGGAGAGGCTGGAGGCTGCCTGGCAGACCTTGGGAGTGTGGGGCACCTGTCCCCACCTTGTCCCTCCTGCCCTGAACTTACCCTCCGCCCACTCCCACCTCCCCACTGCACAGTTAGCTGCTCTTGTCTCTAATTGATTCCTCTGGTATGTACAGGACAATTAGAATTTAAATTGCCTCTTACAAAGGTCACAAAAACATGATCAAAGAGAAATCTATTAGAGGGGCTGAGTGGCCCCTCCTTCTTGGCCTCCTAGAGCTGTTGGGGTGGAGGCCAGGCACCTGCCAGGGGCCCTATTGTGACCCTGAATCACTCCCAAAGCTCCTAGGCCCCTGTGCTGTGAAAGCAGGGAGGGCAAGTCCCCTGCCTCATTTCTGCTCCTTCCCGCAGCCCCCCGTCCCCCGCTGTGTGACTTTAAGTAAGCTTCTCACCCCTGCAAATCTCAGTGGCTTCATCTGTGAAATGGATCCAGTATATTTTGCTTCTCAACCATGGGAGGCTCCACATGAAAAACACCAGGCCTCCCTCCAGCTGTGGACTCCTTGCTTCTCTGATCCCATTTGTTTCTCTGCCTCTTCCAGGAGGCTGAATGTGGGTGCTCATCCTCTGGCTCCTCCAGCCTGACTGTGGTCCAGGCCTGGCCGTGCTCCTCAGGCTGCCCTGGGGGTGGAGGCCGCCTGCCTCACTGGAGTCAGGATGGGACTCTGCCCACGCCTTCCTTTGGCTCCCTCAGCAGCTTAACCAGGGCTGGGCACATCGGGAAACAGTCTACCTGACAGATGGAGAAGTGGCTGAAAGAGAGCCCAGGTCCCTACCTGCAGGGGTTCAGCCTCTGGTGGGGCAGGCAGCAAGCCTGGGCAGCAGATGTGACCAGCCTGCACTGGTGTCAGACCCGAGGAGGATTGCTGCGGGCCTCAACTTCCCATCCACGAGACAGGCCCGGGGCTGCAAGGTCTCCGACGGCCCTGCTGACTCAAGTTCTTGGGTTGACTTGGGATTGTAGGGGTCAGGGCCCAGGGCCAGAGAAAGCTGGATGGAGTGGCCTTCGCAGTATCAGGAAGTCACATCAGGCTGCCCCAGTCGTCTATATCAGCCTTGACAGGCCAAGCCTCTGAGCTTGGTGGGAGGGTGGACAAGAGGCCAGCAGGGCTCAGCTTCCCGGAAGAAGGCTCTGACCCAACCCAACCAGGTCTAAGAGGGGAACTGGTAGCCAGCACAGCCCTAGCCCTTCCCGTTTCTTCCACCCAAGCTGGGAGGGCTGCCCCCAGAAAGCAAATGGCAAAGCCCATCCTGCCAGACTGGCTCCAGGAGGAAAGTAGGGCTGAGGCATGGCTGCTTCCCCTGGCCTAGGTCTCCCTCCACTGAGAGGCAGCCCACCCAGCAGCTCCGTCAGACACAGAAGGAAGCGA
This sequence comes from Bubalus kerabau, assembly GCF_029407905.1. Classification (NCBI taxonomy): domain Eukaryota; kingdom Metazoa; phylum Chordata; class Mammalia; order Artiodactyla; family Bovidae; genus Bubalus; species Bubalus kerabau. Next base: position 33,297,848 of record NC_073642.1, read on the forward strand.
TATTCACTGAGCACCTGTGATCAGACAACCCTGGGCCGCAAATGCTGCACAATTGATGCTTTTGAACTATGATTCTGGAGAAAACTCCTGAGCATCCCTTGGACAGTAAGGAGACCAAACCAATCAATCCTAAAGGAAATCAGTCCTGAATATTCACTTGAAAGAATAAAGCTGAAGCTAAAGCTGAAGCTCCAATACTTGTGGCCACCTGATGCAAAGAACTGACTCATTGGAAAAACCCTGATGCTGGGAAAGATTGAGGGCAGGAGAAGGGGGGTGACAAAGGATGAGATGGTTGGATGGCATCATCAGCTCAATGGACATGCATTTGAGCAAACTCTGGGATACAGTGAAGGACAGGGAAGCCTGATGTGCTGCAGTCCATGGGATTGCCAAGAGTCAGACATGACTTAGCGACTAAACACCAACAACCTTACAGAATCCCCCAGCAGTCCTATATATCACCATTTCACAAGTGAGAAAACAGGCTCGGAGAGGTCAAGCACCTTGCCCAAGGTCACATAGCAAGGAACTGACAGGGCTGGGATTTAAACTCAGGCTTGCTTGGTTCCAAGGTCTGTATGGCCTGGCCTTGTGGCTGATACTGGCTGTAAGGGATCGCATTCATCTGGGATTCAGACCAGCAGTAGGAACACCAGAGGACGTCCTGTGGCTCCTAAGGGTGAGCAGGGAACCCCGTAGGGAGTCTGTGTGGACTCAGGGGAGAGGAGCAGTATTCCTGTTTTCTCTGGGGTGGCTCCCAAGGTCAGGAGACATCATCACACCTCATTTAGAAGCAGGCACAGAGCCACAAAGCACAGAGATTACCCAGGTAATCCAGCCTGATTACCAGACCTAGAGGAACTTCATTTGGATGCTAAAGGAGGCAGACCTGGGACCCAGGCCTGTGGCACAGTCAATGAACGCCATGCCCACTGACCTGGTATGGGCGGGAAATGCCCCCTCGGAGGCCCCTATTAAAGTGAAGAGGCATAGGCAGGCAAGGGAGTGGTGGGTGGGTGGGCACACAAGGGCCCACTGAGTATCCTCAGAGCAGGTGGGAAAGACGCCCCTGGATTCAGGGACAGGAACTTGGCAGAACCTTCCATCTGTACCCCTGTCTATGAGACCCTCGGTCTTGTTCACTGGCAGGAGGGACTTGTCTAAGAGTGGAATGGGAGGCTGAGGGTGCCCAGGGGGAGGATGGAGGGGCTGCTGTCGCCTGCAGCACCCCTGCTGCCAGGGTTTCTTGCTCTGACCCTGGGTCTGGCCAGGGCCGGGGGTGGGGCTAGGCATTCAGTCAGTGCCTGAAACATAAGAAGGTCTGTCTGGGGCCACAAATCCCACGAGCCCAGGCAAGCAGGCCCGCAAAGCTGTTGTGACAGCGGTGTTTAAATTACGTGGCTGCTGCGGAGCCGGGCGGGCTGGTTTCCTAAAAGGGGATTTGTGGCCTCCCTGCCTCATTTGCTGCCCAGTCGGCCTGGGCACTACCACCCCCCACCCCCACTACCTGCCTGTCTGCAGAGGCCGGTTCTCAGAGCCCAGGAGCTCCTGCCTCACGGGGGAGCCAGCACGGCCTGCCATGCAATCTGGGCCTCTAGAGCTGGAGTTCTAGGGCCACACCACTGCCTGCCTTATCCTCAGAAAAGGGGCCCAAGGCCCTGAGAGGGCATGAGGTCATGTGAGTCCTGGCCCAGACTCTGAGTGCCAGAGGACTCACCCACACCTCCTCCCTCAGGATTCAGCTCAGCCCTGCTGCCCTTTGCTGGCTGTAGCCGAGCCCCTTACCTTGCTCCTTCCACCTGCCTTGTTCACTGATCTCCTCCTAGGCCACTCCTTTCCGGGTCCTCCTCCTCTCCTGGAGTCTTTTATCAGCGAAGACATAGCACGAGTAGGGGGCTGGCCATGCCTAGCCTCCTTCTCACATACAGATGCCTGTACACACACACACGTGTCAATGTGTGTGTGGAGTAGCAACATAAATGTGTCAACAGTTCAACTCACTGTAGGATAAAATACTGTGCTTGGAGCATTTCATCTGCAGAATCCCCTGACCTGGACGTTGTCAGATGCTGACAAGGGGAACAAATAAAGCATCAATGATAACAATAAAGAAACGATATACAAACATAAAACATACAGGCTGGAGTCCCAAAGCATCCTCTGACCAACCTGTTCCTTGGAGTCGTCTGACTTAGGACCACCCCCGCCCCCCGCCCCAGCTGCTCAAGCGATCTCAGCCAATGAGGATCCAGAAGGGCCGACACACCCCTCCTGGACACCACCTTGGGTTCACAGCTAGTCTGTGGACAAGCCAGAGAGCCAGACCCATCTCATCTCCTGTGCTCATTCCAGGGACCCTCCTAAGTCACATTTGTCATTGAAAAAGTGAATTGTGGATGGCCAACGACCTAGCCTCAAATAATAAAATCAAACCCAGTTCATAGATGTCCCTGAGCAAAAGCATGTGGTAACTGGGAACTGCCACCCTTCTCAGGAGGGTCATCTGCTTGGGCCACACCTGCAGGGCAACCGCAGGGTCCCAGACAGCACCTGGGAACATCCATCAGGAGCAGCCCAATCCGCCTCTGCTCTGAAAGGGCTCCTACTGCCTTGACTCTGAGGCCTTGGTGGTGGGGGGGCAAGAGTGGGGTTGTCAGGTTTTTAGCAGGATTCTCTCCTGAAGGCCTAGGATGTCAGGAAGGCCAGGAGGGCGTCCCTCTCCTCAGCTTGGTCCCAGGCCCCCAGGCCAGAGTTCCAGCCAGCCTTTCCAAACCTCTTCCCTCCACTGCTCGCGTGTGCAAGCTTAAGGCTTGCAGCTGTCATTGTAACCTGCGCTTTCCCACCGGCTAGCCTTGGCTCAAGCTGTTACCTCCTCCTGGAGGAGCCTCACTCTCCATCTCTGCCTTTTCCGATCCTCTCCAGCCCCCGAGGACTGCATCTGCACCCTGGAGAGGATCTGGGTTCAGGGATCCTGGGTTTTCCCTTCAGTTGAAAGAAGCCTGGTCTGCGATGAGTACAAACAGAAGACCCATCTGCCTGGCTGGATCCTCACTGGTCTGTGAAATGGAAATAATATCCCTGTTCATCTCCCTGCCCCACCATCCCCCATGCTCTGCCCCTGTCCACTGTGCTTCTTGGGCCTTGAAAAGAGGAGTCAGCATAGGAGGGCAGGGTGGCCTGAAGCAGAGAGGTGCACTGGAATGGGAGGGGCTGCTGACTCAGGACCAGCTGGGGAGCAAACCAGAGGAGGTAGAGTGGAGCAGGGCGAGGGGTCTCTCTTGGCCTTACGGCTCATGAATGGGGAGGGGCTTGTAGGCAAAAGCGAGGAGGTGCAGGCCCTGCAGTTTGTACCTGAAGGGCAGCCAGGGCTGTGTGTGTATGTGGTGTGTGCGGTGTGTCTGTGTGTGTGTGCGAAGAGCGTGTGCTGCTGCTCTATGTGTGACATGCATATATGAGCATGCACGTGTGCCATGTGTATTTCTGCGTATATGTGTGAGCCTGCACACTTGTCTATATGCGTGTGGTATGTTCGTGTGGCCCTCGGGCCTGGACTGCATCCCAGGGGTCCCATCCTGAGCTGTCAGGGGTCCCATCCCCTTTCCTCCACCTGCTCCGGTAGCTTCTAAGACTTTGTAAGTTTCTTCACCAGTTATTCATTCACTGGCACCTGGCCCTGGCCTGCTTTGCCTGGTTCACAGCAAGAAGACAAACAAAGCCTTACACTGCAGGTACCCGGCTAAGGAGGAAGAAGAGCCAGGCCCTGACTTTGAGGGTCTCCCTGTCTTGGGGGTGGGAGGCCAGCAGATACTACATACACATTCATACACTCAAGCATGAGGTGGGGTCCAGTGGGGGTCTTGGGCAAGGGCAAGGGGCAGCCCTTGGGGCATGAGACCACAAGGCCAGAGCATGCTGGGAACCTCCATTCAGATCAAGAGGCCAGGCAGAGGTGGAGGTCTTGGGTCCAGGACTGAGGCGGGGGCAGAGCTGGGCAGATGCAGAGAGAAGGGAGATGGAGGAGCTCTGAGGAGAGAGAGGAGGTATGGGGGTGCGGGGAGTGGGGGGAGAGATGCTGGAAGGGCCCTGGGGCAGTGGAGCCAGGGAGGAGGGGCTGCTGCTGGCTTCTGCTGGCCTGGCCAAGTTGGCTGATCTGGACATCAAAGCCCAGAGTGTGTTCTGAGGATGCTGGTTGCTCCCTCCCACGGAGAGACAGATGTCCCTTTGATGGTGAGAAGAAAGGATGTTGTACAGAGAGGGTGGAGGAGGGGGACAGGGGTGAAAGAATCTCCTCCCTGTGGCCACGTCTCCTCCCTGTGGCCACCCAGGGAATGGGAGAGACCACACAGTGTCACATCCTCCATCTCCAGCGCCCTGCAAAGCCAACCCACCACTGGGGTCTTCATCTGTCCAGGGAATGGGCAGAGGTCCAGAGGGCAGGGTCTGATAACGAGTTGTTCTTGTTGCTGTTGTTCTTTTTCAGTCACTAAGTTGTGTCTGACTCTTTGTGACCCCATGGACTGCAGCACGCCAAGCTTCCCTGTCCTTCACTATCTCCCTGAGTTTGCTCAAACTCATGCCCATTGAGTCAGTGATGCCATCCAACCAAATAACGAGTTGACCACTGGCTGCTTCCTGGCACCTTAACCCCCATGAAGGGCTGAGTGGGAGTGGGCCAGTCTTGCAACAGAGGGACAGCTGTGTCCTGCGGGAGAAGGGCAGGCTCTGTGCCCACTGGCCACTTCACACCTCTCTGCAGCCACCTTAGACATCTCACCTGGGCCATCGTGTGTGTGCATGCATGTCTATTGGTCATGAGAGGTTCTGTGCTATGTGCAAGGCCTGCCCCTCCAGCCCCAGCTGGCCCTTTCATTCCAGGAAGAGCTAGGCACGCTCCCTTTACAGTCCCTGGACATCTCTGAGTCCCACCTCTGCTCTTGGCTCACCGTTTCCCAGCCTGGCATGCTGTCTGCACCACCGTTAGGTCATAGGATGCCTTTGTAAGAAATAGCAGCAGGCTCCCTTCATCCAGATGCTTTCTTGTCATCTGTCGGAATGTTGTCATAGTAAAGATACACATCTATGATGGACTGGAGCTGCAAGGTGAGGACCCTGAACATTCCCTGCCCTCCTCTTGGTGGCCCCAATGCACTATGTTCCTCCAGGAACCCCCAGGCCCCCAGAGCTTGTGGTGTGGAGCAGGTCTTGATGAGAGCAGTGGTGGCCTTGGGCATCCCTTCTGAGAGCCAGGTTTGGGGAACTCCTCCTGAGAGAGCCAGCCTTCTCCCCTCCACTGTCACATCCCAGAGAGGGCACACTTTAGGGGGCAGCCCCATCTCCACCAGTGCCTGACAGGCCCTGCGTTACAGGCGGCAAATGGAGCGCAGCTGGATCCAGGGTAGATTTCAGTCCAGGTGGGGAGCATATCCTCCTGGCCAGCATCTATCTGAACAAGAGGGCTTGGCTCATGGTCCCAGCTCCAGGACCATCAGGAAACATCTTCAATGTAGCAACTGGTTCTGAAGAACCCAAGGCTTCTCTATGTGTGCTCAGTCAGGTGTGACTCTTTGCCACCCTATGGGCTGCAATATGCCAGGCTCCTCTATCCATGGGATTTCCCAGGCAAGAAGACTGTAGCTGGTTGCCATTTCCTCCTCCAGGGATCTTTCCAACCCAGGGATCAAATCCACATCTCCTGCATCTCCTGCATTGACAGGTGGATTCTTTACCACTGAGCCACTATGGGTTCTCTATGACTTCCTTAATCTAGATTCTCTAGAAAGGCCCCTTTAATATGGAACACCAGCTTCCCCAGTCACGCCACCCACCAGTCTGTGGGTGTTTGCCAGTCACCACAAAGGGAATAACTTTCCTCTGCCCAGGCAGGACCATAAGCTTGGACAGATTCTGGGGTTTCTCACCTGTACTCACAGTCCTCTTACATTCTTTGCTCAACACCATAGCCTACAACCCCCTAACTTCCCACCAAGGGGATGCCCACCACATCCTTCTGCCCACACCTCCCATGGGAAGGCACATCCTGTGCCCAGGGCCTGATCCTTATTGGTGCCAAGGTGCTACTGTGTGGGTCTATAGGGACCTACGGACCTCTTAACCCCAGCTGTGCCCAGCCTTGGTACTGGCTCCTGGGACTCCCGGCCTTGTGCCATTAGCGCCTCCAGCCTCTGCCCACAGCCTCTCCTCTCCATGCTTATAAGGCTGAGCTGTTCCAAAGACCCCTGGCTGCCCTCGCTCTTCCTCCTAGAAACAGATGCTTGCAGACTGCAGCGTCCACACCTGCTAACCAGACATGCCTGGACCCCCGGGGCAGAGACGCGGCAGTGCCTCTGTGTTCACATCTGGGGAGGTTCACGCCGTCTACTACTTGGGCCCAGGCTCCATCAGCAACCTGGTGGAAAAAACCCAGTCAGCCCCAGTGGACTTGGCTTTGACTCCTTGAGAAGGAAAATGGGAAATAAAACAGAGGTGAGGAAGATAACGGAAAAATAAATTTCCAAGCCTTGTATGTGACGGTGACATCCCAACAGCCGCTGTTGACGTGGAAAAATAAAAGTTGCCGGCTTGTTTTTTTGCCCTCTCTTTCTAAATGATTTGACGTTTTATTCCCCCCCACCACCCCACCATCAAACTCTCTATTCTCTGCTAATGGCAGAATAATAAAAAATTATACCTCATAGCATGTGAGTGAGAGGCCGAGATGGGAGCCCAGGAGAGGGAGGAAGGAGAGGAAGAAAAAGGTTATTATAAATGTGTCAGCCTTGTTTATGGCCCTTTATCAGCAAGGGAGAGACGAGGAGGGAGAGACACCGTCAGCGCACACTTTAAAGCGGCCTGCCAGCTTGGTTGGGGAGTGTAAATAATTTTTATTTTCAGCTGCATTTAGATATTTTAAAATATACACCCGCCAGCCAGCCATTGTGGGGAGCCAGCCGTGCTGCTGGGGAGAAGTGGGGTGGGGTGGCTTGCCTTTCAGCCCCTTTGATGGGCCCATGCTTGACAATTAGGGCTTTCAGAAGCAAGTGTTCACTGATAAGGACTCCCTTCCCAAGGAGCCAGCAGAGATAGTGAGGCCAGCCTCGGTGGCTGCCAAACTCCCCAGCTGGCTGGCTGGGGCCCATCTGATGGAGCAGGACTGGGGAAGCTCGCTCAGCCAGCTGGTGTCCTTCCCTAAAAGGTCAGCAAAGACACAGGCTGCCTGGGTCAGCGCCCCACCCTCCAGGCACCACTGGATGCCACATCTGCATTGCAGGCTTGAGACCACGTAGCTTCAGCCCTTCAGGTTTCATTCATGCTGTTTTTCACTGGTCAATATTTATTGAGCACCCACTGTATGCCAGGATCATAAGGGTTCAAGGACAGGGGGACTTGAAGATCATCTCACCTAATTGGTCCTCTTATCCCTCCTACTAGGTGGCCTCCCAGGAGCAGTCCTCATGACTGCTCATGCTGGCCCAGTGCATTCTGGGATTGAAATGGGCCGTGCCAAGGCGGTGTGGTCCAGGGTTGAGAACACAGACTCCATAACTGAGTCATGGCTGAGATCTTGGGCAGATGACTGCCAAGGGCTGAGCCTCCATTGCTTCTCCTGCAAAATGGAAATAATAGTGGTCCCAACCTCACATGGCACCCCACTCCAGTACTCTTGCCTGGAAAATCCCATGGACGGAGGAGCCTGGAGGGCTGCAGTCCATGGGGTCGCTGAGGGTCGGACACGACTGAGCGACTTCACTTTCACTTTTCACTTTCATGCACTGGAGAAGGAAATGGCAACCCACTCCAGTGTTCTTGCCTGGAGAATCCCAGGGACGGGGGAGCCTGGTGGGCTGCCGTCTATGGAGTCACACAGAGTTGGACACGACTGAAATGACTGAGCAGAGCAACCTCACATGGTTATGGAGATAATGCACATAAAGACTTTTCTGTCTGACACACAGGGAGCACACTCTAAAATAAATACTGTCTCTCATCACTGGTTGTGCGAATTCAATCCCACCAATAACCCCTAAATGTCCAGGGTGCTAGCATAGAAGCCAGGATTGGGGGGAGGCTGCAAAGAGCTGAGCTCTGTCTTCCAGAATCTCATGGGCCGGGCCAGACAGAGGGCCTGTGTGTTTGGGGAAGGCTCATCAGGACAGGCTCTGGCAGAAGGGTCCTAGAAGTAGGAATAGGATTGAAGTGGGGAAGAATAGGGAAGAGCCTGGCCTGGCTGGAGAGGAAGGGATGGTCAATGCCCTGATGGCCTGATGTCCTCCCCAGGCTTGTTCCCAGGACTTCCCAGGTGGCGCTAGTGGTAAAGAACCTGCCTGCCAATGCAGGAGACATGAGAGACACACGTTCAATCCTTGGGTAGGGAAGATCCCCTGGAGGAGGGCGTGGCAACCCACTCCAGTATTCTTGCCTGGAAAAATTCCATACAGAGGAGTCTGGCAGGCTACAGTCCATGGGGTTGCAAAGAGTCAGACACAAGTGAAGTGACAGCATGCACCAGGTTGGTTCCTAAACCAGCTCTGAGAGGGGATTTGGCACACATACCGCATGAGAGTTGTGTCCCAGGTATGTGGCCTGCACATTACTGTCCCCTGTGTCTTAGGGCTTCTAACTTCAGTGCCCACTGAACTCCACTTCTCTCTGGTGGACGTGGGAGATGCCTTCCATGCCCTCTGTGTCCCTCTAGACCCTTGGGCCTGGGCAGGCTCACAGAACCAAAGCCCCCAGGCCTGTGACTGCTAGACACAGGAGAGCAAGCCTCTTGAGCCCTCCCAGTTAAGTTCCTTCTTCTGGCTGGAAGGACAGGTGACATTCAGGTCAAATGGCAACTGGATGCTTAGCCTTGAGTATGGATTTAAACAAGAGGGCTGAACTGGGCAGGAGCAGACCCAGCTTTGTACTAGACCTGGAATGAGGGTTGAGAGGAAACCACAGAGCATGAGAGAGGGATCGGCAGAGGGACAGAATGGAGAGGGAGCAGACGGGGGCTCTATACTTGCCTCTCACCTCTTGTCATCCCTTCAGTCAACCTTTACATGTCATGAACACCCTACTGCCTGCTCTGAGCCTCGGGCTTAAAGCACTAAGAGCCCCAGAGGGAGAAAGATGTGTAAACAGGCAAGGACAAACCAGTATGAAATGGTGGTCTCTGGTGGTACAAAGGTGCGGAGAAGAGGTGGGCATGTAGGAAGGAGCAGGAGAGACTGAGTGGGCTTCAGAGGTAGACGCGGGAGTTTTCCAAGCAGACTAGTGGTGAGGGCGCTGCATATAGAGGGTGCAGCTTGAACAAAGGCCTGAGAACATACATTGCAGCCGCGTGGGTCACTGGGGAAAATACAAGGTAATTACGAAGGCCTGGGTTTATGTTTCCCAAAAGCGTCCTGAGGAATCTTAGTCCTGGGAGACTTTGATCAATGTTACTTGAAACAGGAGTTCCCCTGGTGGGTTGTATTTGGGAAATGTTAGACTAAACAATGAAGAGAACAGGGTATAAGATCAATATACAAAAACCAATTGTAGTCCTATACATAGCAGTGAAAAATGAAATTAAGAAAGCAGTTTCATTTACAATAGCATCAAAAAGAATAATATACTTAGGCATAAACTTAACCAAGGAGGTATGAGATTTGTACCCTCAAAACTACAACATATTTCTGAAAGAAATTAAAGACTGAAGTAAACAGGAAGACATCCAATGTTCATGGATTGGGAGCCTGCATATTATTAAGGTTGCAGTACTCCTTAAATTGATGTATAGATTCAATAAATCCGTATCAAAATCTCAGTTAGCTTTTTTTTTTTTTTCTGCAGAAATTGGACCAACTGATCCTAAAATTTACATGAAAATGCCAAGGACTGCTGGTGGGAGTACAAAATCAGCCACTTCGGAAGACAGTTTGGCAGTTTCTTACAAAACTAAGCATAGTCTTACCATACAATCCAGCAACTATGTTCCCTGGTATTTACTCTGAGGAGCTGAAAATTTATATGCACATGGAAACTTTCCATGTGTTTATATGGTTTATATCATGTACGGTTTATATCAGCTTTATTCATAATTGTCAAAATTTGTAATCAACCAAGATGTTAGTCAGTAGGTAAATGGATGATAAACAAACCATGGTACATTCAGATAATGGAATATTATTCAAGGCTAAAAAGAAATGAGCTATCAAGCTATGAAAAGACATGGAGGAAATTAAAATGAATATTACTGGGTGAAAGAAGCCAATCTAAAAAAGCTACATACTGTATAACTCCAACTATATGACAGTTGTTGTTCAGTCGCCCAGTCACATCCGACTCTTACTTCATGGACTGCAGCACGCCAGGCCTCCCTGTCACTCACCATCTCCTGAAATTTGCCCAAGTTCATGTCCATTGCATCAGTGATGCCATCCAGCCATCTCATCCTCTGACGCCCTCTTCTCCTTCTGCCCTTAATCTTTCCCAGCATCAGGGACTTTTCCCATGAGCCAGTCCTAACATGGCAATTAGGAAAAGGCAAAAACATGGAGACAACAGGGCTTCCCTGGTGGCTCAGACAGTAAAGAATCCGCCTGCAATGTGGGAGACCTGGGTTCGATCCCTGGGTTGGGAAGATCCCCTGGAGGGGGACATGGCAACCCACTCCGCTATTCTTGCCTGGAGAATCCCCATGAACAGAGGAGCCTGGCGGGCTACAGTCCATGGGGTTGTCAAGAGTCATACCGAATGAATAAACACATGGAGACAACAACAACAAATATCAATGAATTTTAGCGGTTGGAGGGAGGAAGGGATGAGTAGGTGAAGCACAGAGGATTTCAGAGTAGTGAACCTCTCTGTACGATGCTGTAATGGTGGATACAGGTCATTATCTTTATTATCATTATCTTTATTATCTTTACTATCATTATCTTTATCTAAACCTATAGAATGTAAAACAGCAAGAGTAAACCCTAATGTAAACTGTGGACTCTGATTGATGATGATGCATCAGTGTAGGTTCCTCAGTTGTAGCAACTGTACTTCTCTGATGTGAGATGTTGATCACGGGGGGAGGCTGTGCATATGTGAGTGCAGGAGTTATATAGGAAATTTCTATTTTTCTGTGAATCTAAAATTGCTCTAAAATTTGTCTGTTAAAATACGTCTATTTTCAAAATGCAAGGGACCTAGAATAGCTAAAATAATCTTGATAAAGAACAAAGTTGGCAGACTCATACATCCCAATTTCAAAATTCACTATAAAGCTAGAGTAATCAATACATTGGGGTACTGTCATAAGAACAGATGTATAGATTAATGAATAGAAATGAGAGCTCAAAAACAAAGCCTCACACTTATAGTCAGTAGATTTTCAACAAAGGAACCAAGACAACTCAATGGGGGAAATAATAGTCTTTTCAAGAAATGATGCTGGGACAACTGAAATATCCATACACAAAAGAATGAAGTTGGACGTTTTACTTGTACTATACACAAAAATTACTCTCAATACAGATTAAAGACCTTAATATAAGGCTTGAGATTGGGAAAGGCCAGGCTGCTGGGGCTAGAGGCAGGGGAGTGGGATTACCACCTGGTCAGGCTCTGTTATAGAAGTCTTAGAAGACTTCTTAGTCTAAAGAAGTCTTAGAAGTCTATAGAAGTCTTAGAAGACTCAGAAGTCTTCTACAATAATCATTATTATTTATTTTGCCCTGAAATTCAGAGGTTGACAAATGTCAGTAACAGACCTTGTAGTGAAGGGTCTGTAAATATTCTCCATCTCTCTTCCAATTTATCTGCCTTGAAAGTTGGTGGGAGTAGACATTGGTAAAACCTTTTGGAGGGCAACTTTGCAGTTACTAATGCCCTCCCTGAAAAATGTAAGAACCCTACCACCATTTGGCATTTGCAGAAAATACCAGCCCGATGGAGCAGAGAGAAGGAGGTACAAAGGCGTCATCACAGAATTGCTTGTAACAGCCTCTCTGGTAGACCAATTACAAAAACAGCCCCAATGCCCCATACTTCCCTGTATCCTTTTCCAAAGTCACTTTGCAGCTCTTTCCAGCAAGAGATGGAATTGATTTCTCAACCCCTTGAATCTGGACTGGCCTCTGACTAGATTTGGCCAATGGAATATGGAGGAAGTGACCATGTGCCAGTTCCAAGTGCTGGCCTCAGGAGCCCTTGTGTGCTCCCACTTGTTCTCTTGGACATCTGCTACCAACATGAGGACAAGTCTAGCCTAGTTTCCTGCAGGATGAGAGACCACATGGAAGAGAAGAAAATCATCTCAGACGAGGCCATCCTGGAGCAGCCAGCCCCCTCCAGCTGACTGCAGATGCCCGAGTGGACTCTTGGGAATCAGCCTAGCCTGGCCCAGACCAGGGCTGCCCAGCTGACTCAGACTCATGAGCACAGCTCAGCTTTGGGGTTGTCAGGAGGCCATTATTTACAGTACTAAAGAACATATACAGCCCCAAACTGGAGGCCACCCAGATGCCCATTGATGCGAGGCTGGAAGTATAAATGGTGGTTTTGCCTTACAATGGACACCCTGTGGCCATTAAGAAATGAGGTCGATCCATACATACTGACCTGGATGATGTCCATGATATATTGGTGAGGGAAAAAAGCAAGTGACTGGTCAATATTTATGCCACGACCCCATTTTTGTTTTGTTTTGTTTTGTTTTTAGTCTGTGTGTAAAATACATAGAATAGATTCACCTGGGGGAAAAATCAGCAGTGATACACAGCAAACTGTTCATAAGGGTTGCCTCTAAGGGAGACAGGGAGGAGTTTTATATTTTTGTTTTCTTTCTTGCATTTTTTTTTTAAAGTGAAGATTACTTGGGGGAAAAAAAATACACACCAAAAGTTGGTGTTTTCAGCGACTGAGTTTGTTGAAATTGAGGCCCAACTGTTTGTTGAAATTGAGGATTCTCCAGCTTCTCCTCTTCTGCCCCGGCCCAAGCTCACCCCCTCCTCCAGCAAACTCACACCCCTGCATATCCCTCCATCACTCGGTCACTCACCACTGACCTCTCACCCCCTTAGGTATTTACCTTCAGATAGGAGAGCAGGAAGATCCTTAGGGGATTAAGACCCACCTTTGTGATACAGAGGGGAACTTGGTACCATAGAGGCGACTGGGACACTGGGGAGGCCTCCGAGGCAACAGCTGAGCTGAGGGAAGACACAGGTGTCCTGAGGGCCCGTCCACCTCAAGGAGCCTGGAGTAATCCCTAGTCCAGACCTCTGCTGGGTCCCAGTTCCCTCAGAGGAAGCCTCGAGGATCAGGGACAAGCTTCGTCCTTCTTGGGAGATGGAGGAGGACTGTGAGGGAGGGGAAAAGGGACAGAGCCCAAGAGAAGGAGGGATGGGTGGGGGTGGGCATGAGTGCCAGCCGCAGCCCAGAGCCTCCGGCAGGCAGCAGCCAGATAATAAGCAAGAATAATAGAGGAAAGAGAGCGAAATGTCACACAGGATCTGGTGCCATTAGCCACCAGAGAAGGGAAATATCACATAATTAGGCCAGGCCTTTGTTTGCTTTTGTGCAGGGGGAATAAGAGGGGGCCCTGGTTATTGGGGGGCACTGTGCCTCTGGGGATGGATCTGTTTACCTGGGGTGTGGGGTGGGGCAAGGGAAAGTGGATTCTGGGACCCTCAGGCTTCCCACTCCCTGGTCCCTGAGCCTGACATGCTCAGAGGGTATTTGGAAGGGGGCCAGGGAAGGGATAAGACTGGTTCTACCTCAAAACTGAAACATGGAGCTCAGAGGCTTCCTTGCTAAACTGTGTTTGCTGCTGTTTGTTTATATTTCCCTCGTTATTACCCAAGTCACAGAAACACCCGGGTAATAGCTGCAAAATTACACACTTGCAGCTAATTCGAGTACGACTCTTGGCATAGCAGCCACGTTTTAAGGAGAAATAAACAAGGCTTGAAATAAAAGTCAGCAGGAATACAAATCTGCAGCAATGAGGCCCACTCCCCCCCTTCCCATGCAACAACTACCACATATAGCCCTCTTTCCACACATGCACACACCTCTACCCAGGCCCAAGGACCCACAGGCCAGCCTTCCCCATTCCCTTCAGGACGACTTGAAGGGGCTCTTATCACTGCTCCCCCCACTCTAATCCAGGTTAGGCCAGGTCCTTCGTTCATCAGACCCAGGCTCCTCCTCTGCCTGATTCCCTTCATTTGAGGGTGCCCACTCTCCTGCTTCCCTGGCTAAGGAGGTTCTAACCACCTGCTCACCATTTACTCATCCAACACATGTTTCTTGAGCATATACTTGTGCCAGGCATGGATGGTGCTCTAGTGGTGAGAAAATACAGATGCAGTGCATGGGACAGATATTAGACAACTCGATGCATGGATAAGTGCATAGTAACAGGCTGGGCTAACCACTCTAAAGGAAAAGCACAGTGTGCAATGGGAGTGGAGACTTGCTTCAGATTGTGGGTTCAGGAAGGGTTTCTTTTAGGGAAAAGGAAAGGCCTGTTTGAATTGAGGCCCAGAAGTGAGAGTTTTCTGAGTACTGAGTGGGGAGGAGAGCATTCTAGGTGGAGGGAACAGCATGGGCAAAGGCCCTGAGGCAGGAAGCCAGTGTGGCTGGTGAGCAGGGAGCTGGGGGGATGTAATATGAACTGGCCTGGGCACAGGTGTCGCAGGCCACCTTAGGGACTTGGAAAGAGTTATAAGATTCTAAGGAAAGAGGAAATGAGCTTGCAATCTTGAAATATCTCCCTGCTTGGCTAGGGTGGGGAAGTAAGTTGGAGGGGTGGTTGAAGACTTCCTAGTAAGGGATGACGGTGGTTTGAGAAGGGGCTGTGGCATTAAGGACATAGGGAAGAAGGGGTTAAGGGGATCCCAAAGGCAGACAGTGCTTGGATTTCCAGGGGAAGGGAAAAGGAGTCAAAGGGAGCTGGTGGATGGAGTTCATTTCCCGAAATGGGGAGTCTGCAAGAGGCATGGGTCTGGGACGTGTGTCTGGAGTGCATAGAGATAACACTCAAGACCACTGGGGAGCCAAATGGTCCATGGAGAGAGAAAAGAGAGGAGAGAAGGTGTGTGCGCACACGTGTGACTCTCAGCTCAGACTCTGCCAGACTGCCCCTCCCCCCATCACTAATAACAAGGATAAAAGTTCCAACCACAATTTGTGGAGAGAATTAAACAAGAAGGAGTCTCAGCCCAGCTGCATCAGAGGCAGCCCCACCTTACCCTCTACCTCCTTTAGGATCTGCTCCAACCAAGTGTCTGTGAGCTGGGAAATTTGTTGGGAGAGGGAGTGTAGGAACCCGGGAGAACCCATGGAGTTCAGCCCAGAGATGAGAGAGGTGACAGGTGAGAGCAGGAGGGTAGAGAGGGAGAAGGTGGTTGGCTGGGGTGGGCGAGGAGGACAGAAAAGACAGGAGGCAGGTTGGGACTGGGCCGGGCAGCAAGGGGGTCTCTATCTCTGCCAGGCAGGCCCAGGCTGCAGGAACTAAGTTGTGCAGAACGATGTCCTAAGGAGGCCCTCTGACTCCGGCTCACACCCACACGCTCACACCATGGAGTGTAAGGGAGTGTGAGCATATGACTGTGCTGGAGGCAATGTCACCAGGCCCCTCCCCTCCCCTGTCCCCCTCTTCCTGAGAAACCTGGGGGGCAGGGCAGGGAACCCAAGTTGGGAGGTGGGAGACCCTGGCTTGCCAGAGCCCCCAGCCCTGCCTGGTCTCTGGCCTCCCTGTGAGGGGTTGATGGAGGTCTGTCTGGCGGTTTAGCCTCAGACCACCCTGGGCCCAACCCCAGTCCCCTGTGACTCCAAGTTCTGCTGTCCCTCTCTGCTTGTCCATGTATGTGTGTGCGTGTGTGTGTGCACATGTGTGTGGTGGGGGGACAAATACACTCAGGTGCACATATTTTGCTTGTCCCTGTGTGTACTTGTAAAACATGCTTGCACACCTGTGTGCACATGCGTGTGAATGTCCAGATGCATCAGTGTGAGGAAAGGGAGGGGACCCCAGCTGAAGTGGTGAGTGGCAGCTTCCTGAGGCCTGGCTCAGACTTCCTCAGCAGCGAATTCTCCTCCACCCCACTGCCGGGCCCTCGGTCTTTGTGCTCCTGCAGCAGGAATTGTACTCACTGTACCCCTGGGGGCTTCTCTGGGGCCTCGGACTGACTGAGAACTGCCCTGAAAGAGGTGGAAACTCTCCTCATTTTTGTCAGGCTGGTGGGCTCTGCTGGGGCAGAGGCCTGAGGGTCTAGAATCTGCTGGGGGGAAGCAGCTGGCCTGAGGCTGCCGAGGGAACTCTGTGCTTCAGGAACACCTAGTTGGACTCAAGGGTCACTGGACAAGGTCTGTCTCCAGCCTCCTTGACTCTGGGCAGAACTCTGGGAAGGAGAATCTATAGCCAGGTGACCACCCCCGCATAGCCAAGGATACAAGGGTAAAGGAGATTTTGCCATACATTGTTGAATAAAGTTTGGCTTACAGGCCATAAATTGTCTAGGTTTGAGGTCCAGCCCTGTCACTGATGTGCCCTGTGACACTGGACAACACCCTCCTCTCGGGTCTCAGTTTGTGCATCCGTAAAATCAGTAGGAGTGGATGCTAGAGGACTGGATGGCCCCTGAGGGCCTGTTCAGCTCCCATGCTTTATTGCATGATTGAGGCAGCAACCCTTGGCCACTGAAGACCAGCTCAGCGGCGTGAGTTGGGGGCAGGAAGTCCAGAGAGCACGGCCCCAGGACGCTTTCGGTCACAAGTGCGCTTGTACCACCCTGTATTTCTCGCGTCTGCAGTACAGAGAGCGTCTCCCTAAACATTCAGGCTCATTTAAGAATTTCATCCTCACCTGAGCTCTGTGCCTTCTGGAGCTGGCTGGCCCACAGGGTGACAGAAGCTGAACGATCGCAAGCCTAGAGCTGACAGAGAAGCCCATGTGACAGCTGGTTCTCCCCCTGCCCCCAGCCAACTGCCCCTAGGGAGGTCCATGTTTGTACCTTCCGATCTTCTCTACCGGGCTTCCCTGGTGGCTCAGATGGTAAAGAATCTGCCTGCAATGCAGGAGGTCCAAGTTCGATCTCTAGGTCGGGAAGATACCCTGGAGAAGGGAATGACTACACACTCCAGTATTCTTGCCTGGAGAATTCCAAGGACAGAGGAGCCCAGAGGGCCACAGTCCATGGGGTCCCAAAGAGTTGGACACGACTGCACAATTACACTTTCATTTTCTTTACTGCATCTATTCAGGACTAGGGAAATAATGGCCCCAGGAGCAGCTTAACATTTTAATTTATTATTTTGAAAAAAAAGCATTCATATGTTTCAAAAATAAAAAAGTAAAAGTTATAACATAGGGTAAAAACCTTCCCTCCCTCCTGCTGCTCGGCAGGCCTGGCTTTTAGTTTCCCGTGTGTCCTTTCAGGGTTTCATTTACTTTCAGAAGCAAATACAAACACAAGCATCTTCTGAATGGATGACTAAGAGATCCAGGGGGCTTTCGTGCAATGCCAAGAGCTGGGCCTCCCATCCCTGACCAGCCTCAGACCCGAGGATGCGACCATCCCAGGATGATAATCAATCGGACACTTTCAAATATTTATGAAACACTGATGGATTTTCTCAGTCTGGAGTTGTAGCTTTCATGAAATTGGGCTTTATTAGCCAGAAAGTCAATATTTTCCCTGGGCCATGGCCCAGCTGCATGTGCTCCTGTCGTGCCCCTGGTCCTATGGGTCTCGCTGCTTCTGCCATGTCAGCTTCTTGCCGGGGGCTCTCAACTTCCCTGCCACTGAAAGCTGGTAGGGAAGGACATACAAAGGCCAAACCCCAGGGATGAGCCTCTGTGCAGAGACTGACTCTGGGGCTTGTGCTGGGCAAGAAATTTTCCCTCCCCGAGCCTCAGTTACCCTGTCTGAAAGGCGAGAAGACTGGTCAGTTATTGAGCTTCACGGCTGCTTGGTGCTCAAGGGGACCCTGCAGGATTCCCCAGACAGGGGCTCCCTAAGTGCAGAGCTAGGTCTTCTCTTCCTGCTTTATCTCTCCCAGTGTCCCCAGGCACAGGACAAAGCTCAAGCTCGGGCTCTTTCCTTCTCAAAGTATGACAGACTCAAGGCTCCATTATTCTGCGAAGAGGATGTTTCCATGGGCTCTAAAGAGACCACAACTCTTGGGCCTCACCACAGCTTGTCCCGGGTTCATGACTTCCTCCCTGCGTGGCTGGAAAATGTAAAGCTGGTGGGATCTGAGTTGGATCAGTGGTGAGGGATGGCCACAGAGCAGGGCTGATGGGAAGTTGTGAAAAGACAGCTGATGTTTCTCAGACTCTGAGGTCAAAACCAGGGGCAGCAGAGAGAGCTAATGAGCTTGGCTGTGATGAGTGGGTGAGGGGAGCAGGACTGCTGGGGTGCCAGAGTGGAGCCAGGTAGGGGCCCATCTGGTGCCAGGGAAGCTAAGGCAGGGCCTCCTTACCCTGCCCAGCCTTTTGAAATATGTGTGTGTGTGTGTGTTAATTTTATAGTCTTGTGTTAGTCGCTCAGTCATGTCCCACTTTTTTTGACTGCATGGACTATAGCCCACCAGGCTCCTCTGTCTATGGAATTTTTTAGGTAAGAATACTGGAGGGGTAGCCATTCCCTTCTCCAGGGGACCTTCCTGACCTAGGGATCGAACCTGGGTCTCCCACATTGCAGGCAGATTCTTTACTTTCTGAGCCACCAGGGAAGCTGAAAGGGTTAGTCACTCAGTCATGCCCGACTCTTTGTGACCCCATGGGCTGCAGCCCGCCAGGTTCCCCTGTCCATGGAATTCTCCAGGCAAGAATACTGGAGTGGGTTGCCATGCCCTCCTCCAGGGAATCTTCCTGACCCAAGGGTCAAACCCAAGTCTCCTACATTACAGGCAGATTCTTTACCATCTGAGCCACCCCAGATGCTCTTATGATCTTAAAAATATTTAAACATGTATTCTAGCGATAGGAATACATGAATACATTTTCACCACAAAAACTCACAGTGTGCAAGCATATCACACAGGAGGCTTCTTTCCTACAGAGCGTCCTCTACTGTTCACCATTGGTAACAGTTTGACATGTAGCTTGCAGGCCTTCCCTTACATATTATACTTACACACAAAATACCTACATGTGCACAGATAAGAGGCTGTTTTACAACATAACTAGGATCCTACTAGATGCATCTTATCCTGGAATTTACTTTTTTCCCCCGTAAGCTTGGGAGATCTCAACTGCTTCCAGTATTTCTTACAAAGGATGGGTCTTAGCTGGCCTAGCAACTCCCCTATATATGGGCATTCGGGTTGTTTCTGATTTTTCACTATTACAAAGAGGGATGCTGGGAATATCCTTGATGATCCTGCTCTCGTGGCCTGGTTGAGACCTTCTCTCAGTCCCGAGGTACATGGAGCGCACTCAGCCAAAGGAAAATGCCTGATCCATAATGGCCCCTGAGTAGGAAGGGCCGAAGGCATGCTCCCTCTGCTGGGAGAAGCTCAATGCTGAGCCCAGGAACAGAGGCCTGTAGGATGGCATTTCAGGCAGTGAGACGGCAGTGGTGGGGTTAAGAATGCTGCCCGTTACAGAGTACCCATCCTCTCTTGTTCTCACCCAAGACAGTCCCAGAAGGGGAAACACGAAGACGCTGTGGGAGGAGGCTGGAGTGGAGAGGTCACTGATAGCTGCAAAGCAAAATTCTCAGAAGGGAGCTTGGGCTTGACCGGGACTTGATGAGACCACCATTCAAGGTCACGAGCCAGGGTACGGAGCTGGGAGTTTACTTTCTCTGAATGGTTGCTGTATGCGAGGCTCTGTGCTAGGAAATTTGGATGCTTGTTGCTGTTCAGTCAGTAAGTTGTGTCTGACACTTTGCGACCCCGTGGACTGCAGCACACCAGGCTTCCCTGTCCTTCACTATCTCCTGGAGTTTGCTCACACTCATGCTTATTGAGTCAGTGATGCCATCCAGCCATCTCATCTTCTGTCACCCACTCCTCCTCCTTCCCTCAATCTTTCCCAGCATCAGGGTCTATTTTAGTTCACTCCTGTGTGGTAGCGGGGATTTCATTTACAGACACAGATACTGCAGCTCAGGTGAGGTGGCTTGCCCCAGGCCACACAGCCACTTTCCCTGACTGCACAGCACAAGTCCATCCATCTTCCCTGGCTGCCTCCCTTTGGCCTTTGGGCTCCCCCACCAGATGATGCCAGGTCTGGCCCCACAGGTCTCCGGCCACCTGGGCCTTGCAGGTAAGTGGTCAGTGGCGACAGATGGACTAGGGCCTCTCCTGGGAAGAGCAGGGTCACCAGAGGGCTCGCAAAGCTGCCTGGGCTCATCCCATCGTGGCATCACGCGGCTGAGAAGCAGGCCCTAGAATCTGCACAGGCACCTGGGGAGTCAGGCAGAGCTCGGGTTTGCTCAGGCTGTGGGTCCGAGGCTAGGTTTAGGGTCAAAGGGCAAGCAGCATGGCTGGAGATTTGTTGGCTGGGGATGAAAATCTAGGGCCTTCCTTACTTGTCCCTTCCTATCTCTGTGTTAGGGCAGGATTTAGAGCTTTCTTCAGATTCTCAGAAGCATCTGCAGTTCCCAAAGAGGTTCGAACTTTGTGGATTAAGACATAGTCTCTACAGAGCACCTGGAGCACAGGAAGAAGTCTGGGAATCCCAGTTAGGACCCCATCTCTACTGTGACTCAGTGTCCCCATCTGTCTTACCCTGAGCTGGACCTGAGCATCCCTAAGGGCCTTCCTGGCACCTCCAGCTGGACTCCACTCTCCATCCTGGAGAAAGCAAAGCATTCTGGGAGGCTTAAGTAGGGATGGTCTTTGAGAATCTCTGGGGTCCAGGGGACAAAGAACTGGAGAGCTGGCTCATGCCTTGGGGAGCAGGAGGTGAGGAGACAAATAAGAGAATACAAGGATAAATTTCTCTGTCTCTTTTTTTTTTTTCCTCCAGTAGTTCTGGGCAGGGAGGGAGGGTCCAACATGAAGAACTGGGTATCTGTGTGTTGAGTGCTGGAAAAGCTCTTCAGGCTGGGGGGGTGCCCAACTCTGTGCCTGACCACAGAGGGATGTGCCCTGGTGGGAACGGAAGAGGGGAGCCCTGCTGTCCCCCCTCAGAGAGCTCTTACCAGCCCTGGCAGATACATTGCAGGCAGAGCCACAGAGTTTGGACTCTGGGGCTTCTGGGCTTCTGGAAGCAGCCCAAGGCCTGGATCCATCAATGAATGAGGCCCTGACATTGGCAGATGGCTTTAGCATCACACAAGCAGGGCAGACTTCCTGGAGGAGAAGGGAGACAGCATTGAGCAGGTCTCCTAAGTGTGCGTCCTGGAGCCAGACACACCTGGGTAACCCTCTTACCTCATCGTTTATCAGATGTACATCCATGAACAACTGACTTTGCCTTCCTGCACCATAGTACCCTAATCTCTGAAATGGGAATAATAATAAATTCTAACCCAGAGAGTTGTTGCGAGGATCCCAATTTCTTATAACAATGCCTGACACAAAGCAACTGCTCAACAAAGATAAGTCATTTTTGTGATTATTTTCTCAATGTGATTAGAAGATAGGAAGAATAGGAAAAGATGAAGATGCAGGCAGTCCAGGCGGCTGCCAGGGTGGGGCTAGGAAACCCAGGTCTGGAATAATCTCCAAGGAGTTTCTGCCTCTCAGGGAATAAGGGGGCCCAGCACAGATTTACAAGCAGTTGGATCATCTAGTGCTTGAAGTCCAGCATCCCTACTGTGGGGACTTTGCCAGCTTCTAGCCCCAAGTTCTGTGAGGACTGACCGCATCCCAAAGACGCAGAGCACAAACAGTAGAATCTTAGTACTGTGACAGTTAAGGAAAATATTTGAAGTCTGAGGTGGGGTAGGAAGTAAATAGACAGCTGCCTACCTTGACCATGCCCAACCAACTCTTCTGGGAGGTGGTGGGTGCGTGGATCAGACTACTGAGTCAATCAATAGCTTCTCGAGGGACAGGGCAGGTCCCTTTCCTAGTCTGGACCTCTGTTTCCTCATCCGTATAACGGGAAGGGAGTGGCTGGACCAGGTGACCAGAAAGACCCAGCCACCATGGTTATCTCTGAGCTAACAGTCCAGGCCAGAAGCCAGATGCAGAGGGTAGGGTCGAGGGCCGACCCTGGGGGGGGTCCCCCAGAGGGGAAGTGGGCAGGAAGCTGGGGTAAGGCAGATCCTGTCCCCTCCCTTCTGGCTGCCTGGCAGGTGACAGCTCCTCTGCTCAGCTCCCTGAACGAGACTGAGGCTGACGGACCGAGAAGGCTCCAGAGCCAGGCTGTCAGCAAGTGCCCCTGCCACCTTTGTGTGGCTAATTTGCATAAAATTTGCACATATCTGCATAATTTAGGAAGCAGCCAGTGCTCGTCTTGGGCAGTCCAACTCACTGTGATTTTATGAGCTTTGAAGTAGCCCTTTCTTCTCCTGCCCGCTCCCCCTTCTGCTTCCCTTTTCTCCGAGTCTGGGCTGTCAGATCCTGTTGCCTCTGCCCACTTTTCCAGGGCTGGAGGATGGGCCTCCCAGGCCGGCTTGGGTCTCCAGAGAGAGCCCCTCTGCAGCTGCTGAGTGTTGTCTGTAAGCCTGACACTGGCTCCAGCCCAACCCTCCAAGAAATCTTCACAAAGGATATTTAGGGACCCTGAAACAGCTCTAGGTTGTTCACAAAGAATAAGTCAGGGCAAGGTAACCAAATCTTTTTTCCTGACAGGGCACTAGGCACAGGGTGCCTATAGGTGCCTACAAAGCTCTGCACCTGATGTTGGTGAGGCCAAGATGGTACCCTGAGGCTGGAATACAGGGCATGGTCTACAACTGGCTGATCAAACAGTCAACCCTGACAGCTCCTGGATTACTGACTCAAGGATTGCTGTCAGCCCAGATGGATGTCACTACAGCTGTGCCACAGGGCTCTGTCCCTCTCCTTTCAACATTTTTATTCTTGAATTAGCCAAGACTCTTTTGGGTACAAATAACATTAACTCAGCTTTCCTGGTAGCTTAGCGGTTGAGAATCCACCTGGCAATGCAGGAGACACGAGTTCCATCCTGGGGTCAGGAAGATCCCCGGGAGTAGGAAATGGCAACCCATTCCAGTGTTCTTGCTTGGGAAATCCCACGGACAGAGGAGCCTGACAGGCCGTAGTCCATGGGGTTGCAAAAGACTCCAACATGACTTAGCAACTAAACAACAACAACATTAACTCAATTCCAACTGGTTAAGCAAAAGAAAAAAAAAAATAGAGAAGGAATTTATTGGCTAATGTAACCAAGAAATTCAGGGGTATGGACTTCAGGCATAGCTGGAGCCAGAAGCTCAAATACTATCATGAGAAAATTGTTTCTCTCTCCTTGGTGTTGGCTTAAACTGTCCGTTTTGCTTTTAAAGCTCCTGGAAGCTCCAGTGTGATAGATACCCTCCAAGCTCTAAGTTCCAGGGAATCAGAGTTTCTTCCTATCAGTTTCAATTAAAGTCTAGAATGCAGCCTCACTGGTTTAACTTGAGTCATGTGTCCAAGGCTGAACCAATCTCAGTGATCAGAAGCACGTGGCCCTCTCATTGGCCACACAAAGGTCACGTGGGCAACTGGGGCTGCGGAAGGGTCAGCCCTACTCTAAGGATTGAGAGTGGGAAGGGGGATGTTCCTCCAGGGAAAATCAGAGACCGTTTCCAGAAGATATGTGGGGTACTGGATATGATTCCAACTGGGTAACTAGCACTTTCTATGGATAAGTCTGTTTTTGCCAACCTGACATACAAGGAGCTGGAAACTGGGGAGGGGAAGGTTTGTGAAGACTCACTGAGACTATGGATGTAAGTTTCCTCACCTCTATGAGCTTAGGAAGAACTTGGGCAGGATTTGAACTGTGATGTTGGAGAAGACTCTTGAGAGTCCCTTGGACTGCAAGGAGATCCAACCAGTCCATCCTAAAGGAGATCAGTCCTGGGTGTTCTTTGGAAGGAATGATGCTAAAGCTGAAACTCCAGTACTTTGGCCACCTCATGCGAAGACTTGACTCATTGGAAAAGACTCTGATGCTGGGAGGGATTGGGGGCAGGAGGAGAAGGGGATGACAGAGGATGAGATGGCTGGATGGCATCACCGACCCGATGGACATGAGTTTGGGTAGACTCCAGGAGTTGATGATGGACAGAGAGGCCTGGTGTGCTGCAAATCATGGGGTCTCAAAGAGTCGGACACGACTGAGCGACTGAACTGAACTGACTACTGGTTCCTGGGTACTTGGTGGGGAAGCCATGACACCCAGTGACTGCAGAGCCCTGAGTCACCTGGCCTCTGAAAAACAAAGACATGCACTTTGTAGGGCAAAAGGGACCGCAGCAGCCATCTGGATAAGGAACAGGGAGGTGTCGCTATTTAGCTCTGATAGAAAGTGGGCGGGATGACCCTGGACTTCCTTTCCACAAATGCTAATGGAGCCTTGGCCCTTTAAAGCTAAGGAGGCTTTGAGGTAGGGAGTAATTACAGACACAAGAAATCTCCATTTTAAGGCAGTCCCTCATCAACTGAAGGCTGTTCATCCCATCCTGAGGCCAGAACTGCTGAATCTGCCCTCCACCTCAGACCAGCTCAGCACTTTGCCTGCTCACTTGGGTCCCAGGGCTGCCCAGTCCAGGGTGGAGGCTGGAGCTCAGACCTGCAGCTCTCAGCCCTACCTACACATTGTGCTGCCCGGGCCATTGCGGTGGGGTGGATGCTGCCAGCTTTGCCTGGGGCCTGGCAGAGCTCAGCCTCTTCCTCATGGGGCCGCTGCCCCAGGGAAAGGCCAACAACTGCCAAGCCCTCAAGAGGAGCCAGGCCCTGGATTAAGCGCTTTTACTCGTTTAATCCTCAACAACCCATGAGAAGGATATGGTTTATCACCATAAGCTTCCTCCTTGTTTTAGGACCAAGGAGCCTGAGATCCAGAGAAGTTAAAAACTTGCTTAAGGTGGTACATCCAGCAAACAGCAGTGGGATTTAAGCCTCAAAGACCTGGGTTCTCTAGGTTGTACTGTGTTCCTGCCTCTTTCTGTACAATGGGCACACAATCACATGTGTCCCATGCTGCCAGAAGTAGGCTGCTGCTGCTGCTGCTAAGTCGCTTCAGTCGTGTCTGACTCTGTGCGACCCAGAGTCAGCCCACTAGACGACAGCCCACCAGGCTTCCCCGTCCCTGGGATTCTCCAGGCAAGAACACTGGAGTGGGTTGCCATTTCCTTCTCCAACGCATGAAAGTGAACAGTGAAAGTGAAGTCGCTCAGTCGTGTCCGACTGTAGCGACCCCATGGACTGCAGCCTACCAGGCTCCTCCGTCCATGGGATTTTCCAGGCAAGAGTACTGGCATGGGGTGCCATAGGGAAGAACAAACCAGATTTTAATTTATTTATTATATTATTTTTTTTTTTATTGGAGTATAATTGGGCTTCCCTGGTGGCTCAGATGGTAAAGAATCTGCCTGCACTGTGGGACACCTGGGTTTGTTCGATGCCTGGGTTGGAAAGATCCCCTGGAGAAGGGAATGACTACCCACTCCAGTATTCTGGCCTGGAGAATTCCATGGACACAGGTGCCTGGCAGGCTACAGTCCATGGGGTTGCAAAGAGTCAGATACGATTAAAGGACTTTCACTCCACTTTTTGTAATTGCTTTACAATGTTGTATTAATTTCTGCTATACAGTGAAGTGAATCAGCTATATGTATACTTACATCCCCTCTCTCTTGGACCTTCCATTCCCCCATCCCCACCTCTAGGTCATCACAGAGCACCGGGCTGAGCTCCCTGTGCTACACGCTGCTTCCCGCTAGCTGTCTATTTTACACACAGCATGTGTCAATCCCAGTCTCCCAGTTCACCCTACCTACCCTTTCCCCCCATGTCCACATGCCCATTCTCTATGTCTGTGTCTCTGTTCCTACCCTGCAAATAGGTTCATATGTACCATCTTTCTAGATTCCACATATATGGATTAATATATGATATCTGTCTCTTTCTTTCTGACTTAACTTCAGTCTGTATAATAGGCTCTGGTTCCAGCCTCCTCTCTCCAAATGACCCAATTTCATTCCCTTATATGGCTGAGTAGTATTCCATTGTATATATGTACCACATCTTCTTTATCCATTCATCTGTCATTGGACGTTTAGGTTGTATCCATATCCTGGTTATTGTAAACAGTGCTGCAAAGAATATCAGGGTACATGTGTCATTTTGAATTATAGTTTTCTCAGGGTATACGCCCAGTAATGCGATTGCTGGGTCATATGGTACTTCTATTTTTTTTTTAAGGAATCTTCATACTGTTCTCCACAGTGGCTGTATGAATTTACATTCCCACCAGGAGTGCAAGAGGGTTTCCTTCCCCCCACAGCCTCTCCAGCATTTATTGTTTGTAGGGGTTTTTTTTTTGATGATTTCCATTCTGACCGGTGTGATGTTATACCTCATTGTAGTTTTGATTTGCATTTCTCTAATAATTAGTGATGTTCGGCATCTTTTCAAGTGCCTGTTTGACATACAAACAAGATTTTAGAAGACAGGGCTTGAGAAGCACCCTTCTAAGATAGATCTTTGTCCTCACTACCAAGGCAGAAGAGGGGGAGCTGGGCGGGGGAGCAGGCGGCTGCAGCCCCAGGACAACTGCATGGAAGGAATGTGTGGAGGAAGATGGCATCAGCTGTGTCTACCACTGTGAAGAGGAAGCGGCGGGGGAGGAGAGTCAGGATGAGGCTTTAGGGGTGGAGACTGGGGCCTTAGCTGAGCAGCGAAGGTGGGCGGAGGGCAGCTGGCCAGGCCTCAGGGAACTGGCTCACACAAACCACTTGTGAAGGATTTTATCAGCAAGTAGAGGAAGGAAGGAGGAGGATGGGAATAGAGCTAGGAGAGGGCTTTTGATGCAGAGGAAACAGGGCATGTCTGGGTCAGAGCCAGGGCATTGGGAGGGAGACAACCACCTCATCTCCCAGTTCCAGAGTCCCCTGCAGGACTGGTGTCATGCCCATTCTACAGAGGAGGAAAGAGGCTCAGAGAAGCAAGGCCACCGATGTTGCTCCCAGCTGGGGTGTTGGGACTGGAGTGCATACAGACTCAGCTGGCTGCTGCTCCCTGCCACACACCTACTTGCTATGGCTTGGGATGCATAGATGGATGCCTTGTTTTTTTACATTGTCATACTGTTTTCCAGAGCTTGCACATCAGCCCACCTTTGGAAGTCTCAGGGGCTCCCAGGACAGGAGGGAAGATCACCTGGGATCATCATAGCCTCACATGTGAACAGCATTCTCTCCCATCAGCTCAGTTCAGTCACTCATTCGTGTCTGACTCTTCGCGACCCCATGAATCGCAGCACTCCAGGCCTCCCTGTCCATCACCAATTCCCAGAGTTCACTCAAACTCATGTCCGTTGAGTCGGTGATGCCATCCTGCCATCTCATCCTCTGCCGTCCCCTTCTCCTCCTGCCCCCAATCCCTCCCAGCATCAGGGTCTTTTCCAATGAGTCAACTCTTCACATGAGGTGGCCAAAGTACTGGAGTTTCAGCTTCAGCATCAGTCCTTCCAACGAACACCCAGGACTGATCTCCTTTAGGATGGACTGGTTGGATCTCCTTGCAGTCCAAGGGACTCTCAAGAGTCTTCTCCAACACCACAGTTCAAAAGCATCAATTTTTGGCTCTCAGCTTTCTTCACAGTCCAACTCTCACATCCATACATGACTACTGGAAAAACCATAGCCTTGACTAGACAGACCTTTGTTGGCAAAGTAATCTCTCCCATAGCCTCTGCCTTTCCCCAGAGGAAGAGCCAGGCCCAGGTTCAGGAACTTTCAGTCACTGCTGTCTTCAAGATGACAAGCTGCTTCTTGAGGTGGTGAACTTCCCATTCCTCAGGGTGTGCAAGCCGGAGCTGGATGCTGTCTGGGCCTGGGCTATTACGGTTGAGATTGCTGCCCTGCATTAAGATATCCTGGCCCACCTCCAATGTCCTTCCCATCTCTTAGTGAGGGAAGTCCCCTACCTGATGGAGGAATTTCTGGCAGGCCAGAGGACAGAAGTGTGGGTGTTGGTGGGCCCTCCCAGAGCCCCTCCAACTTCACTGTAGAGGGAGTTGCCTCCTCTGTTTCTGTGTGTGCTTGTCTCTGGCTCAAGGGTCCCTGGACACAGGCTGGGCAGATCCCCATAGAAACAACTATTACACCTGTAGATGCCCATGGCAGCAACCCAGAGCAAGAGAGGGAGAAGCCAGGGCCGAGGGGCCGGGGCAGTGAGCCGGCCTCCCCCGTTTGTGCCCCACAGCAGAGCCACATGAGCTCATTTGTGAACTGCCTCATGTGGAGTGGGTCTCCCTGGGAAGCCACTAATCCCATCTCACGCCTCCTGTCTCCTGGGGGGCAGTTTCCTGAGGATCAGCGCTCCCCGCAGGAGACATGTGGGGCGCTTCCTGACTTCACTGACGTTTCTGATTCCAGGCCCTGAGCGGCTGTGCGACTTTCCTTCCAAGTCCTCGGTTCCACAGATGCCAGCTTGCAGGGCCAACTGGTGGTTACCCGGCAACGCAACAAATATTTGGGCCAGCCAGCCTGGTCCGTGCCCCCCATCCTGGGTTTAGTGAGACCTTAGAAGGCAGGCAACCCCATGGGCTTTGCCTATTTTTTAAAATATCTGGGCACCAAGTAAAAATAACTCTGCTTGGCAAAGCCCTTTCTGCTGACCCCTTCTCCAGGGATTTCCATTTGGGGACCTGGGCAAGTAGGTGTGGGGACGGGCAGAGATAAGGAAGGGATGGGTGAGAAGGCAGCAGGCAGCTGTGGATAGAGGAAGCCAGGGCTTTGGGGCTGAGAAGGCCTGGGTTTACACCTGGCTCCGGAAATGTTGGCAGGTAGGAAAGAGTGGACCCCTCCCCCTCAGATCTGCTCTGCTCCAGAGAGCTACCCATCTCATCCCTGGCCTACAGCACCCTCACCTGATCTGACCTGGCTCAATCTGGCTCCACCCAGTGGGTCTATACTGCACCCCCCTCAGGCACCCCATCTCTCTCTGGGATGCCTCATTAGTCCTCTTGGCCCCTCCCATTCAGCCTCCACCCAAGAGGCAGAGATTTGCACTAAAATAATCATCTGATTCCCTCATTAGGTCCTGCTGAGAACCTCTCCCGAGAGCCCCTTAGCTAGTACCCAGGAGAGCCCCTTAGCTGGTACCCAGGCCCTGCCTGGTTCCTCTGCCTCCCTTCCCTCCCCTGCAAACATTTCAGCTCTGGTCATTTGCCATTGTCTAAGCCAGGCTTCCTTGGTCCTTCAGGCCCTGGTTGGGGCTGGTCTTGGGCACTACCCCACCCACACTTCCCCACCCTTCCCCACCCTCTGGGCGTCTGCCTTCTTGAGGATGTACAGACTGGATGAGCTCCCGTGGCATTCCTGGTCTGACACCTGTCAGTACACTCTGAGCAGAGGTTTCTTCTTTACTGACCTATCTCACACCACCTCTGCACCCTGACCACCCTTCCACCCCCACCGCCCAGCCCTGGTGCTGTCCACCCTGCATGGGGCAGGGACTTGGTTGAACCAAGGCAGGGTCCTTGGGGCAGGCCCCTGTGGGCCCATAAAGTGAATTTGTGCCCTAAAAAGAGACTTCCTTCCTCTAGCGGACACAACTCCACACGGAGCTGCTGGGCTCGACGAGCGGAACACAGGCTGGAATTCAGTCCTCCTTCCTCCCCGCCCAGGCATTGCGACCCCGAACTCGACTTTGTCCAGGCCACCTCCCCCAGGGCTGGCACTGCCCCCAGCATAGCACTCAGAGGAAGCAGGCTGAGTTAAGCTGGAGCGGGCCAGGTCTCCAGGCCTCTGCCCTGCGCTGGCCATGGCTCCCATAGGTGGGTTATGTCCTCTTCTCTGTCGTGGGTGCTTTCTGCTGCGTCTGCTGTAGTGAGGCTCTCCCCTCGGTGGGGCTCCCAACCCGGCATCTTGCCAGCATCTGCCTGGCACTCTGGCCATTTGTGTAGATGTTCATTCTCATATATTGAATCCACGGCATTCCTCTTCTTGTTGATATCGTACAAACAAAAACCACAGTTTTAACTGACAGTCTGGGTGTCCAGGATACGAAGGGCGCTGGGAATGTGAAGCTAGAGCGCAAGGCAGGGAGAGGCGGCCCTGAGGCAGAGGGGCCTGCAGAGGGGCTGGGGCTCCCTCGGCCTCCCCCATCCCCATCTTTCCTTGTCATAGGCTGCACTTCCTTCTGGGCATTTTCTGAGGAGAGTCGGTGACTCTGGCTCATCTCTCTCTTGTGTGAGGAGCAGGTATCCCACCCACTGTGTCCAGGAAGAGAGATGACAAGCCCCCTACTCACCCCCTCACACATCTGACGTACTCACCATGGCTCCCACCACACCAGAGAGAAAGCCCACGTCTCCACGTGACCTACACGGGCTTACTGACTCGGCCCCATCCCCTCTCTGACCTCACATTTTCCTCTCTCCCCCTCAACTCACTCTGCCTCCACTGTGCTGGGTCCTTTGATGCCCCTCCCCTTGCCAGACACACTCCCACCTCAGGGCCTTTGTACTTACTGTTCCCTGGATCTCACAGTCTCCTAGCTCAGGACCCACATGACTCTCTCCCCCACCACCTTTGCCTCTCTATCCAAGGGCCACCTTCTCAGCAAGGCCTTCCCTGACCACTTGTTTAAACCACAACCCCTCCCCAGAACCCCCAAGTTCCTGATTATTTTTCCCATAGCACCTATCATCATCGGAAATACAATATATTTTTCTTTCTTATTTTGTTGGGTGTGAGT
Source organism: Bubalus kerabau (assembly GCF_029407905.1). NCBI lineage: Eukaryota > Metazoa > Chordata > Mammalia > Artiodactyla > Bovidae > Bubalus > Bubalus kerabau. The sequence continues at coordinate 33,328,655 of NC_073642.1, forward strand.
CTCCCCTCTTGGAGAAGAAAATGGAAACCCACTCCAGTATTCTTGCCTGGAGAATTCCACGGACACAGGAGCCTGGTGGGCTGCAGTCATGGGGTCACAAAGAGTCAGACACAACTGAGTGGCTAAGACTAGACTAGTCTCCCCTCTAGAATGTAAACCCCAAAAGGTCAGTCACTTTTCACCGCTCCATCCCCGGTGCCTGTCAAAGGGTAATTAGCATGAATGAGAATTTGTAGAATGAATGAAAGAGTGAATAGACAACAGCAGCAATAAGGAGGAGCAGCTGCCTTGGCTGGGCAACCTCTTGGGCTGAACTTTCGCATCCATTCTCTCCTTGAATTCCCCCAGCACCCCTCCACCTCCTAAGTGAGAGAACTGAGTCTCAGGAGGTTAAGACTCCCCTGAGGTCACTCAGACAGTAGGTGACCAGGACAGGCTAAGGTGGACCCTGCAGGCCAGCATGTGCCCACTACACCAAGTAGGGGGCCGCCCCACACCTGCCATCTGGAAGCTCACTTGACTTTGGCCTTGGAATCCCAATGTCCCTGCAGACTCTGACATACCCAGCATTCCCAGGGCCAGAGCCTTGGGCTGGGGAGGTGGGGTAGGGGAGAGGGTGTGTGAGCATCCATCTTCTGTCCCTGCAGCCTGTGGTGTGGTCCTCTCCTCTCTGCCTCAGGCTGGGGAGGGGGGCTAGGGGAGAGGGTGTGTGAGCATCCATCTTCTGTCCCTGCAGCCTCCTTTCTGCCTGCCGCAAAGTCTCAGGCCATTGGACATCCTCCCATGGCTGGCCCACATCAATGTTCCCCCTTGCAGCTTCCCACGAGCACGGAAAAGGCACAGCTTTTAATCTCCCTTTTGCCCCGCCTGACTCCCGCCGGTCATTTCAGCGGCACATGAAATATATTCCAACTCAGCCTCTTTCTAAATCTACTTGTCGCTCTCTCTTCTCATATTAGCACCCCCTCTCCTCCAGCCCCTCGTTCTCTGCCATCCTCTGCCATTGCCTCCTCCAGCAAAGCCCCCAGGGAATGTTGTATATGAAATTATTTTGTGAAATCCAATAAAAATTTTAATCAGGTCAACATCATTACAGGAAAAGGAAATGATGGATCTTCCCTGGTACAGAAAAAATGAAGAGAAGAAAAATATCCACCAAGCCACCCATACACCAATGCCTGCCTTTGTGTATACTCGCAACCGTGTGTGTGCCCCCCCACTGATGTACGTGGCACCCTGTGCTTGCACACATGTGTGCATTCTCACGAGCCTTGTGTGCATCATTGGCAAGTCCTTGGCACCCTCTAGGCCTCAGTTTTGCCATCTGTACAATGGGGACTTGATTACTGAACTCAAATCTCTACCAGCTTGGGAACTCTGTAATCTGGTGCCTGCTCACAGCTATGCCCATGGTCACACCTCGGCCTGGAGGTGGAGGTGGCGGCCTCGGCCCACAGTGCTGATAGATGCCATCTCAGAGCGCAGAGAATTGAGTGGAATACCCCAGCCTCCAGCTCCAGGCCCACTCCTAACATTTGTGGGGTCTGAGGCAGTGGTAAAAATGGAAGCCCGTGTACTATATGTCTAGATATTTACATTATAAATCAAGCTAACTGTTAAATAAAACATGTTTTAGGCTCCTACCTTGACAAATACTCCTTCAGGGAACCTGAAAGGCCAGGTTCAAGTATAGAATTCTTGGGAGGAGCTGGCCCCCAGCCTCCGGCCCTGGCCTGCACCTCACTCTGCCCTCTGCCCTTGCCTCACATATGTGGGGACAGACACCCCAAGCTGCAAGGCCTAGCTCTGTTTGCACCCCATTCCCTGAACACAGCCCCCTGGACTTTCCTCAGGCCTTAAGCATGACCATCAGTGGCATGGTGCCCTCTTAGAAGGTGGGGGTCCCCGGAAGAAGCCCCTCATGATAGGAAGTTCAGGCCAGAGCACTCTAAGGTGCAAGGCTCACAACAGGAGTCCCTCTTACCTGGGTTTGGGGTGACGCTGACCCACCTCCCTGCCATGGGGAAGAACGTGTCAGGGGCAGCACACTGATTGAAACCGGCCACCCTGGCCAGGTGCCATAGTAACCATTTGCATGAGCTGTTTTACAGCAGGAGGTCCTGGTAAGGAACACGGAACTAATAAGCCTCCACCAATCAGAAGAGTTTGGGAAAGGTCAAAAGGAGACACCACATGTCCAGCCACCTCCCAGAATCCTTCTCACTGGCATCCATCTTGGCTGAACAAGGCGTGCACCCCCAGGAAGGACTCTGAGTCAGAATGACTGGCTAAAGACAACCTGGGAACTAATTCCATCACCATAAAACCCGAGACTGCGAGCCATGTGACAGAGCTATTCTCCTGGGTTCCCTTACCCTGCTGCTCTCTACCCGGGTGCCCTTTCCCAATAAAATCTCTTGCTTTGTCAGCACATGTGTCTCCTCGGACAATTCATTTCCGAGTGTTAGACAAGAGCCCAGTGTCAGGCCCTGGAAGGGGTCCCCCTTCCTGCAACACATGGACAGAGCAGCAGGAGTCACTCCTCGCATCATGACAAGGCCTATGGGTTCAGCTGACAGTCCACCCTCAAGCCCCTCTCCCCACCCTTCTCTCTCGGGCTGGTCCACAGCATTTAAGGGGTGCTTGCCAGGGAGGCCCCAGGCACACAGATATGCCCCAGAGTCGGGCGGAATGTTCTCTGCACCTGCCCCATGAGTGTGATGAGCTTCCTCACTCAGGGATGCGGGTGGGGACACCCAGCCGGGAGCACTCACCCTGGGGAGACGTCAGGCTTTCTGAGCGGGAGGGTCAGAGCAGATGCACATGTGGGAGGAGCCCTGGGGAGAGGCACTTTCGGAGCCCTGTTCCAAGGATGCCGCAAGCCGCCAGAAACTCTCAGTGTCTATGAGTCTGGAAGACAAGTCCATTAACCCACTGGTGCCCATGGTCCCACCGCAAGGAGGGGAGTCTGGATTCATTTTCCCTCACCCATAAAACAGGGAAGTGACCCTGGCCACTCTGGGGTTCCTGGAATAATTACAGGGGGCTGTGTCTCTGATGGGGATAGAGTAGGAACAAAGGAGACCCCCTCCCACCCCCACCATTCTCTCTCTGCCTTCTCCAGCCCTGCCCCCAACTGAATCCAGGAAGCTGCTCTGCCCTTCTGACATTTACAGACGACTGTCCCTCCTCTCCTTCCTGCTGACATCTGAGCCTCCACCTGGGCCAGCAGGCCGGGTTGGAGGCAGGGCTGGGAGGGAAGCTGCTTAGCCTCTCCTCAGGGGTTCCTAGGGACAGAAGTTTAGACCCTAGCCCTCCCCCAGGCCAATGGTGAGACAGAGCCAGAAAGACTGGGCGGAGGCTCCCCCTCCACAGAGCCTCTCTTCTCACCCATGGCCTCTCTTCTCCAGGAACTCCTCCCAGTGTCCCAGGCAGGAGGCACTGACCCTTGCAGATCCACCAGAATTTCTCTCGCTTCTTGCCGGATGTTTATTCTGTAATCAGGGGCCTAGGATTGCTCAATACGCTGCACAGCCAACTTCCCCCTCTTTCTTGGCCTTCCCCGGCCTGGCCCTGTGGGGGCGTGAGAGGTGGATAATATTCCAGCTCCTTATCTTCACAGGCTTCCCAGGTGGCGCTAGTGGTAAAGAACCCGTCTGTCAATGCAGGAGATGTTAGAGATGCGAGCTCGATCCCTGGGTAAAGAAGATTCCCTGGAGAAAGGCATGGCAACCCACCCCAGTATGCTTGCCTGGAGACTCCCACGGACAGAGGAGCCTGGCGGGCTACAGCCCATGGGGTCACACAGAGTCGGACACGACTGAAGCGACTTAGCGTGCACACCCTTACAATAAGGCATCACTGCAGTGTGCTTCTTGCAGTCCCTGTCAAGTCCCCAGGTCCCCAGGCAGACTAGACTCCCCGATGCCCACATCAGTCCCCCACACTGGCACTGATCTCCTTCTCTGTTCCATCCCACTGCCCTTCTCTTCCTCCTCCCTTCCTGGGATCAGCTTGGACTCAAATGCCTGTCTCAGTGACTGCTTCTGGGGAAACCAGCCTATGACAGTCATGGATGCAGTGAGTGCCAGCTGGGACTGGATCCCCGGGGGAGAAAGGACAAAAGCAAAGCTCATGTTCTGATCTTACTCCTTACTGCAGGGCTCCCCACTTCCCCCAGGAGACAGTCTGTATTCCTGGGCGGGGGCCCCTCTGGCTTCCACGTCCTCCTCGGCCACATCAGTGGGCTCTCAAGGCTTCCAGTTCCCTCCTCAGTTGTCCACTAGGCCGTGAGTCCTGGGAGGGCAGGGACTGGGGCCTGGCACCAGTGTGGCATCCATAAGATGCTCAGGACCAGCTCTTGAGGGAGTGAGGGTGCTGGCCATGCTCTGGGAGCTCAGAACAAGGGCTTAGTCACTTCCTGGAGGATCTGGCTGGGATGGAGGGAACGTCTTCCCCACTACCAGCCCAAGGAAGCTGCTTCCTGCAGGCTGCCATGAGAACATGTGAATCATGGAAACAATGATGTCTGGCTTACCGTGATTATTGGGGCATTTGTGCAATTCGTCCTTTGCAATTTCGGGGAAGAGGCCTTTGTGCCAGAAGGAAGCCACCTAGCTCCATAACGAGGCAGTCTTGGGGTCTGCCAGGTCATACCCTCCAAGTGGCAGGAGCCTTGGGAAGTGGATTCAGGTGTGGAGGACATGAGGCGCAGGCTGGGAGAGAAAGAATGTGGCCTGAAGGAGCTGCTAGGTGAGCAGGAAGAGGCCGGGGCCGGTGGGGCCAGGGCCAGTCACCATGCAGCCTCCACGTTGAGTCTGTGATTGTTTTCAGGTGTAGAAGTGAAGATGCCAGATATGTCCTATTATTAAGTCTGGTGTGACGCCAGGATAAGGTCTTGATCACTCGAATATGAGGGGCCTGAATGAAATGCCTGGGCTTCCCAGGTGGCGCTGGTGGTAAAGAACCTGCCTGTCAGTGCAGGAGACACAGGAAACATGGTTCAGTCCCTGGGTCTGGGAGATTCCCTCGAGGAGGACATGGCAACCCACTCCAGTTTTCTTGCCTGGAAAATTCCGAGGACAGAGGAGCCTGGTGGGCTACAGTCCACGGGGTCACAGAGAGTTGGACACGACTTAGCAACTGAGCACACAATAAAATACCATTTTGAAAGGAGCACAAAGTTTGAAGTGTGGCTTCAGATCCTGACTCTGCTACTTATTGGCTTGTGACCTTGGCCTTAGTTTTCTCATCTGTAAAATGGGACTAGTGAACATTCCATTCTCCTTTTCACGGCTGGTGAAAGGATAAGAGTCCTTTTTTCATTTGACAAAATTTACGGAGCCCTTTCTAGGAACTGAGGATACAATAGTGAACAAAATACAAAAATCCCTGCCTTGGGAATTTCCTAACAGTCCAGTGGTTAAGGCTATGCACTTCAGCTTCAGGGTCCATGGGTTCTATCCCTGATCAGGGAACTAAGAAAAAAAAAGTCCCTTCCTTTATGAAGTTTGTGCTCTGAAGGGGGAGAGGCAAGAAAGGAGGGAACACAGTTGATAAACCAGAAAAAAAAAGAAAAGGAGACAGTCTGTGAGATACTGATAAATGCTAAGGAGAAAAATAAATCAGGGAAAAAGAACAGAAAGTATCAGCGGCTGTGTGGGTAGTGGGCCTACAATTTTGGGGTAGCCAGGGAGGACCATGCTGAGAAGGTAACATTGGAGCAAGATCTGAAGGAGGTAACAAGGCAGTCGTATAGATTCTGGGAAAAGTAAATCAGACCTAGGGAAGAGTGAGTGCTCAGGCCGCCTAGGCAGCTGGGATGGAGGGAGCTGTTGGAGGGCTGGTTGGAGGAGTTGTGAAGGATCACATCATCATGGTAGGGTCGTGGAGGTCTGTGTGTGGGCTAGAAAAGAATTTCCAGACACAGAGTATTGCAGAGAGGAGTGAGTTAAGAACAAAGAGCAAAGATAACATGGCCGCTGCAAGCACAGTGGGCCGACCACCCAGCAGACCCAGGAGAGCCTTTGGTTAGAACAGCAGGCTGGCTCAAGGGAGAGCTGACCCCTTTCGTGGGTCAGTAGCCAATTTTTACAGTCTCAAGACAAAGAACAGTCCTGCTGGAAAGGTGGCATTAGGTGATTGGTTAGAGTGGGTACGTGTGTGCTTGGTCACTCAGTATGGTCAGAGCTACTAGGCTGCATCCCCTGGACTGCAGCCCGCCAGGCTCCTCTGTCCATGGGATTTCCCAGGCAAGAACACTGGAGCGGGTTGCCATTTCCTCCTCCGGGGGATCTTCCCCACTCAAGGATCGAACCTGCATCTCCTGTGTCTCCTGCATTGACAGGGGGATTCTTTACCACTGAGCCACCTGGGAAGCCCTAGGGTGTGTATTTTTACCTAGTATGGGGTCAGGGAGCTGGCCAGTAAGAATCAGGGTGGGTCTTGGCAATGGTTACTATGGAGCTCAGTCAATTCCAGAGATGACCTTGGTTCTGGCTCCAGGTCTGTCGCCTTGGTACAGGCCTCGCACCTGTGACCTTGGTGTGGGACTCCAAGGTAGGAACCTCGGCTTTTGCTTGGGTAAAGGGGAAGGCTCTGGCGAGAGGAACGACAGGACCTGCCCTGTGTTTTAACAAATCCTGCTGTTGTGGGCAGGTCCCCTGGCTGCTGAGGGCAAAAGAGGCAAGAGTAGAAGCAGGGATTCCATAAGGAGACTGCTGAAATAGTCTCGGTCCAGGGTTCGGACCTGGTGAATCTATGCAGAGGGACCCGGTGATGACTGGTGGGGGGGAGAGGATTTTGTGTCACACAGGACATGTCATCGTGTCATCAAATTGTCGCTGGATAAGAAGGCCATTCTACTTTCAGTGAGTTTCAAAAGCCTTCTGGAAACACCGGGAAAACCTTCAGGTGGTACTGATATGCCTTCAACACCTCTAGCTTTTGGCAATCTCTTCCTTTTAAACCCAAAATGACAGGCCTCAGACTCAAGGACTCCTGCCTTTTATGTCTAGCTTTTTTTTCCCTCATCATTTTCGTTTTTATCATTTTCATGGCATTTGGTTTCACACTTACCTTCTGTTTATGAAAACTGAGACTGAATTTTCTCTTAAGTTACTAATAGAAAGGTTTCTTTTAAAACAAACTTATCCAAGTAAAATGTAAGTTGGCCTAAAGAATATTAGGACAATAGCAGAGATAGTATAAAAGTTCAGCAGCAGTTGTATGGTGAGTCTGAATGGCTGCCGCTGGGGAATCTCAGAGCTGGTAAAGAGCTGGTTTCCAGCTGTGAACTGATGTGCTAAGGCCCTAGGGTTCTGAGCAAAGCTTTGTACCTCCTGGTGTCTCCCAGACCTCTCCTGGCCCCCAAATCCCAACAGTGCGTCCACTGACCAGCCCTGTTCTCTCAACTCTTCTTCTACCATGTTTTGGTCAGGAAAGTGGAGCAAGGCCACAAGTTAAGAGCTCAGAGGCAGGGTGCCCCACGGGGCAGGGCTGGGTCAGAAAACAGGGGTGGAATCCTCCCATCGTCCCTTGGCAACCCCCTCCAAGGAGGGGTCCAGAGAGACTGAGGGGAAGGCATTGGTGTGAGCCCCACTGGCCCTGAGGGAGGAGGTTAGGGAAGACTTTAATCACCATGCCCGTCACGCCCCCGAGCCAGTCGCCAGCTCTCGCCTGTCCCCAGGGAGCTGAACCATCGTCACATTTTCTTAGCCTTCTCTTCAATCTCAACTTGCCCTTTCTCCACACGCGGCCTGTAGATCATCCTTAAAGGTTGGCAGCAACTGGCTTGGAGAGAGGAAGGAGGGGAGCAGCCTGTGGGGACGCCCCCAGGAAGGAGGTTTATTTTGGCCCCAGCGCAGCCGTCTTGTGGCTCCAATGAAGGAGGATGGGTCTGCACCATCATACACTCAGCCTTGGGGCTGGCTGAAACCTGCTCGCCTGCCCAGAAAAGGTATGGTCCAGGCCAGGCCAGCTTAGCGGGCGGCTGGTCATTTCAAGCGGTGTCGTAGTCACATCTGATGGCACAGCCCACTCGTCCATTCTGCACACGGTGCCCACCGGGCTCCCATCCTGCTCACAGATTTAACTTCATATCCAGCATACTGAGCACCTCCTATGCTCTGAGCAAGATTCTGGGTGCTTCCAAAGATAGCATCCTTTCCAAAATCTCTTCTATGATTTCAAGGCTGTTTTGGCATCTCCACTGGGGTTTTGGCTAGAGAAGCTCAAAGTGGCCTGGCCAGACCCTTCTGCCCACCTACCTTTGCTGTCCCAGCTGCAATTCCTGGGCACAGCCCCCAGCCGCCCTCATGGGCAAAGCTGTGTTCAGGCTGTGGTCCTGGGTCCCCTGACCGAGTCTACCAGGGATGTCCACGTCCAAGCAGGACCAGAGGATACATCCAGCCTGTCCATCCATCTTTACTAGGAGCATAAGCCTCCCAGTTATCTGCCCAGGTCCATTCCCTTTGGCTCTTCTCCACCTGGGTAAGCTCCCTCCACACCTTTCCCTCCAGCCAGGACCCATTCTAGCCCTGGCTCTGCCACGAACTCACTGCATTAATTGAGGGTGTGGAGGTGACACTGGACAGACATGCCAGCTCAGAAACCCCAGGGTTGGCTGGACTGGCCTCGCCCACCTTGCTCCTTCATCTAAACTCTCCTCTGGCCTCAGTAGCCCCGCCTCTCTAAAGCCCCCCTGATGCTTCATCAGTTCGTAATGCTCCCTGTTACTCTGGAACTGGGGCCATCTCAGCTGGCTTAGTTCCAGATGGCTCCCTGCAGGGCTTCTTATCCAGCTTTTCAGGAGGAGGAAACAGTCCCTTCATGGACCCAGATTAGGAGCCTGGGTTGGTGGGGAGCAGAGGGTCAGAGAAGCTGTCCTGCCAGCTGTGCCCCCTTCTCTCTTAGGGAGCTGGGTGCCTGGGTTGCCAGTTTCTTCTGAGGCCCAATTGAAGGTCCTCACCGTCCCTAAGGCCTCTTCCTCTGGGACAGCAGTGAGACAGTCTGTCCAGTTGCTGGGGTTCTCTGGAGCGGCCCTGCCTGGATAAGAGGAATGGCAAGAACCACCCCCAGGGCCTTCCTAAGGAACGAGCGCACCAAGGACCTAAGATCAGAGGCCAGGAGGGTAGGCAGCGGGATGTAGGCTGGGGGCGGGGAGGCAGCCATCCCAGCTGAAGGAAGTCTGGGAGCTGGGTTACGAGCAGGAGCAGAGCTTTACCAGAACATTCCACATCTGCAGGGTCAAGGGTCCAGACATTCACAGAAGTGTGTGTTAAAGACACGTGAAAGAAATAGGTCCCAGTTATGGTCCATCTAGAGGAAAACTCTGGGATGGCACACATATGTGCTTGAGTGTCGAGTCACTTCAGTCGTGTCCGACTCTTGGTGACCCTATAGATTGTAGCCCACCAGGCTCCTCTGTCCATGGGGTTCTCCAGGCAAGAATACTGGAGTGGGTTGCCATTTCCTCCTCCAGGGGATCTTCCTGACTCAGGGATCGAACCTGCACCTCTTACATGCCCTGCATTGGCAAGTGGTTTCTTTACCACTAGTGCCACCTGGGAAGCCTGGCATGGAGCAGGGCAAATTACCTCAGACAAATTCTGCCACACTTAGGGCAGGGTGAGGGCGGGGAGATAGACACAGGAAGCTCCTTAGTCCAACTCAGTTATGAGTTCTTCCAACAAGCCAATTCTAAGGGACCCATGTTCTTCTAGACTTTCATTCCAAGCATCTTTGCAACACCCAAACTGGAAGAATCTAAGATATATGACAATTCTAAGGAGTGAAAGATTCCAAGAACAGAGTCCAAGAGTCCAGGATGCAGAGCTCCCCAACTTTGGAGGCCTCGTTGACCCTTCCTCCCTGACACGTGCCTGGGAACCATTCTCCCTGGCTCAAGTGAGAGGATGGGCTGTTACCACAGATGCTTACGGTGCTGGCTGTGAACTCCCAACACCTCTGAAGACCCAGCGCTGATTAGTTTGGACAATACAGCCTCCGCTTTCTCAGGCACAGGGCCACTGAGCTGGGCCTGGCCTGCTGGAGATGTGGCCATGGGCTGTCCTCTCTAAGGGGAACTATGGCAGTGGTGTAATTGCCACAGGGAATGAGGAGAGGCTCCACTGAGCAAGTGACGAGTCTCTTCCTGCCTGCCGAGGGGGAAGGGGCAGGAGAGAGAGGCTGGGCTCTAGGGAGCAGCTACTTTCTGCTGGCTGGCCCTGGGGCTCCCCACCTCTCTGGGGAGACAGACTCTGGTTTAGCTCTCTTTTGTCCACCCCCTGGGAGACCCCAGGTCTTGGAGTAGTAGCTGCTGAGGATACAGAAAGAGGAGGGAGCAAAGGATGGAGTTGTGGCTGGAGTCTGGCTTCTCTTGTCTAGTAACACTCCTCCACCTCCCTTACCTGCCTGGACTCCCAAGGTCCACTTTCCCAGGGTCTGACCCCTCTCTTTCCCCAGATAATCCCTAAAGGAGGGAGGATGTATTTGTTACCCAATATTCCTCCCTGAGGTTTTTCTCCCACAGCTCCCCTTGCTTGAGTGAGCTCAAGGTACCCTCAAAGTAGGAATCCCATCTTCCCTTTCTCATAGCATTTTTTTTTTTTTTGGCTATGCCGCATGTTACATAGGATCCTAGTTCCCTGACCAGGGATCAAACCTGTGCCCCCTGCATTGGAAGCACAGAGCTTTAGCCACTGGATGGCCAGGAAAGTCCCTCTCATAGCATTTTACCAGGTCACAGGGTGTGACTGTCCATGGCGACACCATCTAGCCCAGGGGCCATCAGCCATGTGACCACTTCACCCTTGAGATGCAGCTGGTCTAAATTGAGTTGGGCTGTAAGCAGAAACTGCATATCAGATTTCAGAAACTTGGAACCGTAAAAGAATGTAAAATAGCTCAATAATTTGTAATACTGATTGCACATTGAAATGATAATACATTAGACACACTGGGTTAAATATATTCTAAAATTCATTTCACCCAATTCTTGTTCTTTAATGTGGCTACTAGAAATTTTAAATTTCATATGTGCCTTAACTATGGCTCTTGACTATGGTGTTATATGTCTGTCGGCCAATGCTGGTCCAAGGACAGGTCTCTGGACGTCCCTGAACGCAGAGTAGTCTGTGCAAGAGGACTGGGGACTCCAGGATGTTGAGTGTGACAGGCCCAGAAGGAGTTTCAGCCTCTCACCTAAGAGCAAACTCTGGGCTTGTGGAACAGCTGTTTCAGCAGGTGTGGGGTCTGCCCAGGAGGGCCCAGAGGTCCTGCCACTGCTGGTGATGAGTCCGTGCTCCTCAAGGAAGCTCTTAGCAGCCAGGTCCCGACATCAAGGCCCTTAGTGCTTAAGGCTCTGGAGCGAGCGTTGTGGGTTCAAATCCTCTCTCTGCCACGAATTAGCTGCTGACACTGGTGCTCTGTGCCTGGAGTCCCTCACCTTAAAACGGAGGCGGGTTTCTGTTTTATTAACTTTTATTGAAGTATAGTATAGGCAAAAGGAGAAGAGGACGGCAGAGGATGAGATGGTTGGATAATACCACTGACTCAATGGACATGAACCTGGGGAGATAGTGAGGGATAGGGAGGCTTGGCGTGCTGCAGTCCATGGAATCACAGAGTCAGACACGACTTAGCAAGTGAACAACAACAGCAGAGTTGATCAACAATGTTGTGTTAGTTTCAGGTCTACAGCAAAATGAGTCAGTTATACATATGCATGCATCCACTCTTTCTTAAGATTCTTTTCCCATGTGGGTCATTACAGTGTATTGATTAGAGTTCCCGGCACTATATAGGAGGTTCTTATTATCGTGGGACTGTTTTGAGGATGAAATGGGCTGACGCACATAAGGACATCAGGATAGTATCCAGCACATAGTAGGTGCTCAGCACACAGCAGCCAAGGGTGTCAGAGCCCGGGTCTGGGTCACTCGGAAGACAGAGGAGACAGGAGATGGGTGGCTGGGGAAGGCCAAGCTTGAGACCCGGGTCTGTTAAGGCCTCCCCGTCCTCAGTCTCCCTGCTGTGAGGCGAGGGTAACCAGGACCCTGATGGCCCAGGGGGTGACAGAGGGCAGTGTTACGCAGTCCCTTGCCCTTCAGATGTCCCACCATCTCTCCCGGAAAGCATGTGGGAAGGCTGCCGAGCGGCTGGGGAAGGTGACCTTGAGGCCTGGCAGGGTGGGAGCGGGCCAGGTTGGTAAGGGGCTCACAGCTGGAGGACTCAGGAGCCTCAGCTCCACCAGCCCCTCGGAAAGCCGGGCCTTAGCACCGCTGGAAATTCTTAAGCTGGGATTTCAGTTTAATTACATATTGATTAAATGGAACAAAGGCGCAGAGGCTCCAGGGACCAGGCTCAGTGAGTGCCTGATGGAATTTCAATCCTGCTTTCTTCCTGCCTCCCACTCTCTTAGAGGCTCAGAGCGCTCTCCGCTGAGGAGGCCTGGCCTTACATGAGCTCGGCGGGCATCAAAGATCCTGCCATGACAGAGGGCAGCAGGTGGCCCTCGGCTACCCTGCGCTTCCCTGCCCTAGCTCCCAACACTCCCATCTACCCACCACCCCCAAACCCAACTCAGGTCCCAAGAAGTCCTGTCCAAGGTCATGCCCAAGGTCTGAGGAAGCAGATCTGGCATTTGAACCTGGGTTTTTCCCTGGAAGGTCTTGGTGACATGCGTACCCACTCTGTAGCCAGGCTCACCACAGCTCTGCACTGAGAGGTGCCCAAAGACAGTCCTATTCAAGAATCACTCTCTGCAATTAGAGAAAGCCCACACACAGCAATGAAGACCCAGTACAGCCACAAATAAATAAATTATTCTTTAAAAAAAGAAGACGTATTTACTGAGCACCTTTGGCATAGTCTTCCCATAGACACGGCATCTGGCTGGAGGCTTAGAGGACAAGTAGCCAGATGAAGGTAGGGAGGCCAAGAATGGGAAAAGCATTCCAAGCAGAAGGAACAGCCTATGTGAGGACTAATAGGCAAAAGTAGCACTTTGGTGGGCCAGAGCTGGCTGAACCACAGGGTGTGGGGTAGGGCATGGCGGGATAACCTGGAGGCTTGAGCTGGACCCATCTCGCGAGGCCTAGAGTAGATGATGGGGCTTGACAGCACCTTCCCCATTCTTGCGCTGGCAATGCGGTTTGAGACACTGAACTCAGCTCAAGGGAATGGAGTCGTCATTTGATTTACTTACCAATGATTGGCTCTGGGAGGACTGTGTGACCAGTTCTGGTCAATGAAGAGTTGAGGCAAGGCCCACCTACCCCTAGACTTCAGGTTTTGTGAGCCAGCACATTTCTTTATTGGAGAAGGAAATGGCAACCCGCTCCAATATTCTTGCCTGGGAAATCTCATGGACATAGGAGCCTGGTGGGCCAGTGGGCTACAGTCCATGGGATCACAAGAGTCAGACACGACTGAGTAATTAAACCATCACATTTCTTTATGTTTAAGTCAGTACTAGTTTGATATTTTGTCATTAATAGTAAAAAGCATATTTTGGTATAAACCACCATAAGGACTCTGGACTTTACCTTAAGAGTGATGGGGAGCCACTGAAGAATGTTAACATGGAAATATTTTCTTTTTAAAAATATCACTCAGGGTACAAAGTCAAGAAGAGGAGGAAGAGTGAAATCAGAGAACCCAGCTGGGAAGAACAGGCTGTTTAGGGCGCCAATGAGCTTCCCATCAGCATAGTGAGAGAGCAGGAGCTGGACTGCCATCTGTCGAGGCCAAGAGTTGGGCATGATGATACCTCTTAGTTCTTGTCTGCTGATAAGATTTGACAGTTCTACTGACGGCCTCCTACTTCCTGCTTCCCTGAGAATTACAAGAGCCTTGGTGTGAGTAAAATTTCCAGGCTTAGGAGCAGCCCAGTTACTTGAAGGACTCCTAACCTGCCCTTCCTCTCCAACTTCCCTGCTTTATTTTCCTCCATGGCACTTTTCACCTGTAAATATGTGGAGTATTTTCCTTATTTACCTAGTTCATTGTCTATTTCTCCTATAGAACTTCATGCTATCCAATCTGGTGGCCACACGTGGCTGTTTAATCACTTGAGATGCAGGGTCTAAATTGAGATATGCTATCAGTATAAACTACAGACCAGAGGTTGAAAGCTTAGTATGAAAAAGAATGTAGAGTATCTAATCAATTAAACAAATATTGATTACTTATTGAAATTATAACGTTACGGATGTTGGTGTTGTTTAGTGACTAAATCATGTCCCAACTCTTTTATGACCCTATGGACTGTAGCCCACCAGGCTCCTCTGTCCATGGGATTCTCCAGGCAAGAATACTCGAGTGGGTTGCCATTTCCTTCTCCAGGGGATCTTCCCAATCCAGGGATCGACTCTGAGTCTCCTGCATTGCAGGCAGGTTCTTTACCACTGAACCACCAGGGAAGTCTGATATAATGGATATATTTGCTTAAATAACTACACTATTAAAATAAATTTCACCTGTTTCATTTTTCTTTTTAAAATGCAGCTACTAAAAGTTTTTACTTACACATGTGATGCACATTATTTTTCTACTGGACAGTGTTACACCAGACCAAGGACTGGCAAACTATGGCCCGTGGGCCAAATTCAGGCAGTAACCTGTCTTTGTGTAGCTCATGAGCCAAGAATGTTACATTCTTAGAGGATTGTAAGAAAGCAAACAAAGACAAGTATGCAACAGAGGCTGTATGTGGCCCACAAAGCATAAAATATTTACTTCTAGCCGTTTACAGAAAATGTTTACACTAGACTATAAGATTGACATAGGCAGGAACTTCTATCAGCTTTGCTTCACTGTGTCCCCAGTGCCCACAACAATAGGAGCACTGCCTGGCACACGGTTGGTGTTCAACAAGCATTTGGTGAATGAATGAATGGATGAATGAATGAATCAATCAATATGTTGCCAAACCTTACACCACCGCCTTTTGTTCCTACCCTGGATGCTGCTCGCCAACTGGCCTGGCTGCCCCCAAGGGCAGAGATGTGCCTTTTCCTATATAACCCACTACACAGCTGAACATGGGGCTGTAGGTTGGGGGTGAGGGCAGGAAGGACACATGCGGAGCAGTGCGCTGCTTCGTCCACCCTTGTAGCAGTCAACACAACCCTGTCCACTCCTGCTGCCAAGAGCTTTGAGGGCGGGAGAGGTGGATGAGACTCCCCCACCTCTTAAATCAAAGAAGTCCAGATTCCTCTACGGGACAAGCTCTTGCAGGAGAGAGGGGATCAGCTTCGGCCTGGGGCGGCTGGGGTTGGGGTTATGCCTTCTTCTGGGTTCGATTCTTCTCCAGGGAGCCTGTCAGCGGCAGGCAAGGTGACCCAGAGCCCACAGAAGTAGGCCCAGCAGAAATGAGGTTCTGCCCGCCCCAGGCAGGATGCTGTGGCTTTGACAGATCAGAAACCAGAACCTGGCCATGAAAGGACTTTCATGCTTCAGATAAAACTGAGTTTGGATGGATTTGTTTTTGGCTCATTTGTGCTTACCTTTTATATTCCTTATGATAAAATTGCTCCTGACCATCTCCATCCACCCAGCACATGCAGTGAGAAAGGGGCAAGGATATTGGTGGCTCTCCTTGCCCATATATAACCCAGAGAGAAAAAAGAAAGTGGTGTGTGGCCCTTGCTGAGGCAGCAGAGACAGTGACCTGATGTCCCCAAGAGATGCTCAAGCTGTTCCTCAGAGCAGGTAGGCTCGCTTGTGCGGGAAATAGCACTGTTTCATGGAAAGTGTGGACTTTGAAATCAGACCCACTTCCCAGCAGGGCGTAGCTTCATTTTCCTGGGCCTCCGTTTCCCACTCTGTAGACTGGCTGATGGTGCAGGCTGCTGTGAGTACCAGAGGAGGGGTTGAACAGAGTGCCTGGCGTACAGAAGGCCCTCAGTGAACAGCAGTCACAACTGATCCTCCTCATTTAGGAAACAATTCCATCACCAGGAGCTGTTTAGACTGCTCTCACCTGCATGATGTGGCCAAGAAGGCCTCTGGCCTGGAGAGGCCCTAGTGCAGCTCATGTTGGAGCCAGGGGAGAGGAGGGGGTTAGTAACTACCAGAGTGAGAACCGGTCTCCAGTCTGCAGGCCTCCCCCCACCGCACCCTCTCTCCCACCCACAGCACCCTCTCTCCCACCCACCACCTTTGTCCAGGCTCAGAGCTCCTGGGATGTGGAAGCAAGAACTTGGCAGCTTCTGGCTTTCCTTCCTTCTCTCCCTCCCTCCTTCCTTTACTTGTTACATGGGCTGTAATTAAGGAGGGAAAATCTGTGAAATTTAAATGACTCTGAAGGGGCAGAATAGAGACTGGCAGGGGTGGGGGGTGGGGGGAAGGAATTGGAGGAAGGTTGTGCCCTTTCTGTTTCTTGAACGCCCTTTGAAGAAAGGATGCTGGAGGAAGTACTGGGAGCCACCCCTTGTTGCCTCTTCTGGAAACCCAACTGAAGGTGTACAAAGCCCTGGGCCAGACAGCGCTGACTAGGCCTTACTCAAGAGGATGGTAGCCTGGTGGAGGAGACAGACACCTACACAGATAACTATACCGCAGATGACAGCCGGAACCTGCACCCCCGTCCAGACCTCTGTTCTCTTCTTGACTTGCTGAGGAACAAGCCCTCTAGGACAATGCCTCATGGGGAAAGTGGGGCTCCTTTTAAATTTGTCCAAAATGTAACCCCCCTTTTGGGTGGTTCCTTTAGGTGGCCTCAGAGAGAGACCACCCAACGCAGCCCGTCGTGGGGATGGTCAGGTAAGACTTCCTGGAGGCAGTAACATTGGCACAGGGCTTTGAGGGCTGCTCAGGAGTTTAGCACCCTGGCACAGGGCTAGGGGGAAAGTAGAGTTGAATTTTTAGTCAGAGGGAGCAGCCTGTGTGAAGGCTGGTGACATGTTGGTGCCCAGTGTGTGAAGAGAATAAGGGATGTGTGCCAGTTGTACATGCTCCCTTTGTGGCTCAGACAGTAAAGAATCTGCCTGCAATGCGGAAGACTAGGGTTCAGTCCCTGGGTTGGGAAGATCCCCTGGAGAAGGGGATGACTACCCACCCCAGTATTCTTGCCCGGAGAATCCCATGAACAGAGGAGCGTGGCAGGCTACAGTCCATGGGGTCGCAAAGAGTGAGACACAACTGGGCGACTCATACACACACACACACACACACAAATCGGGGCTGGAGGCAGGCAGGGAGTTCAGGCAGCCTCAAACGCTGTCCTCAGGAGCTTGGGAATCTTGGTCTGTGGTTGACAGAAGTCATCTGAGGGGGCATCTATGCCCCAATTTATGGGTGAAGGTCGTGACTGAAGCGCTGAGATGTGAAGACCTTGCCCAATGTCCCCAAACTGTGATCTGGACCTGGAGGGCAGGCGCCGACCTCTGCTTGCCTCTGATAACAGTGTTAATGACTCTAATTCATTTTAGTCCATTAACGAGTCTTTATTGAGCAGAAGCAGGCGCCAGGAGTGTGCGGGTGTGAGCTGCCACGTGGGCCTCAGAGCCCTGCTCCCAGAGAAGATGGCCATGTGAGCCTCCCTAGACAGCCATCTAGAAGGCCAAGAAGTCTCCTCCTGCCCCCTGTCACCACCCTGGGGCTGCAATGATCCTCCTGGCCAATGAAGCCTCCATTCAGGGAGTGGATGGTAGACAAGGAGGCAGGCTATCACTGTAATAGCTTGGGACCTAGCCTCAGCCTGCTCCTTCTTAGGCGCCAACCTAGAGCTTAAGAATGTGGTGGGGGTGCATGTGGTAGGACTGGGTCAGGTGAGGCAAGGGTTTCTTCCCACCTGACGGAAGGGTACAGAAGCAGCCACAGCAGCAGCCAGAGGAAGAAGGGAGTCATCGTGGCACCCAGAATGAGTCCCCTGGCCAGCTGCCCTCTTCAGCTCCCAGTGTGCGCTGGCAAGACGAAAGGTGGGGCTATTGGTGGGCTCCCTGAAAGAGGTCTAGGAACTCAGGCTGATGGCAGGGTCCTAGAGTACAGGAGGACCCTACCCTTCAGCTTAGCCTGTAATAGGAATGAATTATGCATATGCATGAGACCTCATGATTATGAATATTAGGAAGAAGCCTAAATGTTTCCAGGGACTGGCTCAGTTAGGCTTGGGACAAAGCAGAGGTCTCTGGTTTCCACCATCCCTGTAGAACTAGGGCCCTAGAACTAGGGCTGTGGCTGACAGCTGTCAGAGCAGCTGGAGCAAGAACCCCAGTTGCTGTCTTGGCTCTACTCCTGTCTTTCCCTATGATGCAGAGCAAACCACTGCCCTGCCTTGGACCTCAGCTATCCCATCTGCAGAATGGGCATGCATGCTAAGTAGCTTCAGTCGTGTCCGACTCTTTGCAACCCTATGGACCTTAGCCCACCAGGCTCCTCTGCCCATGGGATTTTCCAGGCAAGAATACTGGAGTGGGTTGCCATTTCCTCCTCCAGGGGATCTTCCTGACTCAGGGATCAAACCATCTCCTGTATTGGCAGGCGAGTTCTTTGCCACTAGCGCCACCTGGGAAGCCCTGCAGAGTGGGAATAAGTCTCGATTCAAACGCCTCCAGGGGTTGTGCTGAAGGTCAAATCCAAGGAATAGCCATCATGTGGACTGGATTCCCTTGGAAGTTTAAGATGGGTCTTTAAGAGTCAGAGGATGCTCAAGACTCTCAGTCAAGATCCCAGAGAAGCAGTGCTGCATATTAACTCCTTTCACAGGCTCGAAAACAGTGGCCCAGAAAAGTGGAGAGATTTGACCAAGATTACACTTGTAGGTTTCTAAGCCCTGTGGCCTTGCCCTGGTCAACTTTAGGACCCTGCACAGGGCTGCTCTGCCCAGCCTAGGCACTTATGCTGTTTCCTGTCACTCCATCAGGGCTTTCTGAGCCATTTGTTTTTATTGTCTGTATGTTGGGTGGCCTGCAAGAAGGACTGGCGTCTGCCTGTGAGTATAAAACTGACAAGAGGCGCTGGCGGAGTGTGGAAACTGTCAGCAGAGCAGCCGCCTGTGAAATTAACATGATATCAAAAGCGTCAATGTTTATTTACTGGAAATATCTGGACAGGATGCAAAACAGGCCTGCAGCTGCTGCCTCAAGGGTGAGGATGAGGGTCACCCGGCTTGTCCCTTCTCGCCAGCTACCAGGCCCTGCTGGCAGAATCAGCTGACGCCCTGGTTGAAACTCCCATCCTCTTCTTGACTTGCTGAGGAGCACGCTCTCAGGGAGATGGTGCAGCTTCATTTAAGGTTATCCAAAAGTGATCTCCCTCCTGTCCCAGGATTCCAGAGATGGTGCGTCTTGGATCTGGTGAATGAGGGTGGGTCATTGTTCCCACAGCAACCTGCCCCAAGCCCCAGCTGATTGGGCCAGGTTGAGGTCACCTGACTAAAATGTGGCCAATCACAGCGTGTCTCATGGGAATTTGAAATCGGGGCACAGAGATTAGGTTAGCAGCAGGGAACTGAGACTGGAGATTGTGTTGGCTCCAGGCAAGGGCTACCATCTCGGAGTGGGTGGTCAAGCTCAGCTAAGAGCAAGCTGATGAGTGAGGGGAAAGTTTGGTTACCGGGAATGAGGAAGAGAAAAGAGCAATATATGGAGGCGAACAGAGATGAGAGACCTCCTAGCTCCTGGTAGAGATAGACACAGACATGTGGTTTTCAGCTCAGAGTAGGGAAGCCTGTCATTTCATTGTGCATTTGTGCTTCTTCCCATTTCTCTGTAACCCGACATTCAAAGTATACTTTTGGGGGGAAAGGGCCGAAATCTACTGAAACAGGCCCTAAGACAAGATTGAGCCTTGGACTTGTGACAAGAAACACACCCTCAGGTAAAGTGTGGGATTAGCTAAGAAAGCATGAAGGGGAGATCAGTAGTCCACAGCATGT
This sequence comes from Bubalus kerabau, assembly GCF_029407905.1. Lineage (NCBI taxonomy): Eukaryota > Metazoa > Chordata > Mammalia > Artiodactyla > Bovidae > Bubalus > Bubalus kerabau. Next base: position 33,348,537 of record NC_073642.1, read on the forward strand.
GGTAGCAAAGCTGCTAATTATTATAGTTATCGGGATCCAGACGTGGGGACCACTGAGAGCCAGGCTCAAGGGACCACAGAGAAAAGCAGAATCAAGAACACTCCCTCTAGCTTGCCTCTGCTTCTCTCGGCATCCTCTGTGTCTTGGACATATGGCTCCTGGTAGCTCCCAGCCTCACATTTCCGAGCCTCAACTCCAGAGAAAAACCAATATTGGCATTCTCTAGTTCTCAAATTCAAATATCCTAAGGAAGGGTTCTGATTAGCCACACTCGGGGCAAATGCCAAATTCTTGTCCACTCACACCAGCAAGGAGCTGTGGGTTGGGTACAGATTGGCCCAGCTTGTGTTGATACCCTCTGCTAAGCTGGGCCATGTCCAGGGTGTGGGTCCATAAGAAGACAGCAGTTCCTAGTCACACCACATGGTTGGGGGTGTAGGCACCTCACACAAAGCAGACAGAACAATTGAAATCCACTCCATTCTTTGAGCACAGAAATCTGGGGCATCAGTGTTAGCAGAGAGGTCTGGAGACCCCTCCTCCCATGGGCCTCAGTTCTTGGTAAGGACACAAAGAAGAATCTGAGGTCTTACCTGTTGCAAGAAAGTTTACTGAAGACAAGGAAAGAAAGAACAGAGAGAACACTTCAAGAGACAGATGGGCCAGGCCAGGGGAGAAAATGGCCCTGGAGGGCCTGGGTATAGAGTTTTTTGGTCATTTGCATAATCCAGGGAGTCATTGATTGACAACTGCAGGTTATATAACAAGATGCTCTACTGTGCATGTCCTTCCCATAATTCAGTCTCAGATGTATGTATTCATGTAATATCTATGAGCAGTTAATGAGTTCAGTGGCCACCAAAGGTTACTTTAGTACACGATAGTGTGAAGTGTGAGCATGTGCTACAGGGAAAGTCCTGCCAGTCGGCCAGTGGGGAATTCTTGCAGCTCTCCATCTATTTTGGAGTACTGATGGGGGCACATTTGGGGCAAGGCTGGTAAATTGCTTGGTGGGATTAGGTGGCCATTGGATGTTTAGCTGAAGGGGCTCTCACTGCTGTCTTCTAACTTCCTGCCAAACATCAGGCCTGCTCCCATCACCTACTTCTCTCCAGGGGACACAGGTTGGCATCAACTGGTGACAAATGTGCAGCGTGGGACTTAAAGCCTTTTTCTACTTCCCTTTTGCTACATGGAAGTTTTCATTGCACTTAAGCTGATTTCCATGCCCTCCCCCCACCATGATGACATGTCAGGAGCATGCATAGGTGGTATATTACCATTCAGCCCAGTGTTCCCAACTTGACTGGTGACAAGAATCAACAGAGCACCATCCCAGACATTTGGATTCAGTATGGCTTGACTGGGTCTGGGAATCAGAATTCTGACTTTGTCTTATCTGGAGGATGACTTGGGAAGCACTGATTTAGGCCATGCAGGGTAAACGTCTCACCTGGTCTAAAATGAGACCAAAGTAGAGGGATAGATGACACCACGGTGTGGACCCACCCTGGGAAGTCTTGTGAGTGGTGGTCTGCACGCTGGCTGTACATGAGAATCCCCTGGGGAACTCGAGAATCATATTACTCAGGCAGCACCCAGACCAATGAAGTCAGGATCTCTGAGAGCAGGATGTGTTTCTTCTTTCTTTCTTTTTTTTTTTTTAAGTATTTATTTATTTATTTGGCTGCATTGGGACTTAGTCATGGCTCATGGGATTTTCACTTCAGTATACAGTCTTTTCTCCAGCTGGACGTGGGCTCCAGAGGATGTGGATATAGTCGCCCCTGTGGAACGTGGGATCTTAGTTCCCCGACCAGGGATTGAACACGTTGGAAGGCAAATTCTTAACCACTGGGCCGCCAAGGAAGTCCCTGAGAGTGGGAGTTAAATAGCAGTTTAGTTGCTTTTAGTTTTTAAAGGTCCCCTGGTGATTTCAGTGTGCAGCCAGGGTTGAGAACCACACTGATCTAGAGAAAGTCACCATTTCACTGCACTCACACTCTTACTTACAGACCCCACCCCGCCCATAGCCTAAAAGAGGTGGCCTTCCCTATCTTCTGGCCCCGCCTCAGCTGATTGGACCAATAGTGGACACCGCATGTAATCCTGGCCCATCATAGTTTCTCTTGGGAATTTAGAATTGAACACAAAGGCTGAGTGAGTGGCTGTGGAGAGCTGAGGTTGCCCTCTTAAGGGAGCTGTGCTCAGTCAGACACCCCCTGGTTGGGTAGCAGAGCAAGGAGCGGGTGACCTGAGCCACTGTGCAGCCTGAGGCTGAGCCAAGAGGAAAGAGAAGCGGTTTCCTGTGATGAATTTCCCTTACGGCAACTCCCTTATTAGACTCCCTTATGGCAATCCTGATGGCAACCCCCTTGTTAAAGAGCATCTTTAAACGGACTTCTGTTCATTGCACTCAAACTGGATACCCCAGCCCAAGAGCCCTCCACCCCACTGCAGCCCCCATGGATCCACCCTGGAGGCCCAGGGAGGGGCAGCAGCTGGCGCCTACTGGGCACATGCCACAAGCAGGTACTTTCCGCGGGTTTTGTCTCCAAGCTTCCCAGCACCCCTGTAAAGTGGGAATGATTATCATTGTTCTAAGGGGAAGTGGGTGTTGTGCCCCAGCCTACCTGACTGATTAGTGTGGAGAGGAGACATAAAACTGGGTGTGCCAAACCACTTCCAATGCATCTTGCCGGAAGCCAGTTACACAGAGCAGGGCAGAGTGGAGGTCTTGCTGCAATAGGGAGTGCGGGGGCTGCTACTTGCCCTCCACCAGAGCAGGGACAAAGCATGAGAGGAGGGGGGCTGACCACTTGGAAACAATGCCACTGGGCCTTAGGCGTGCAGGGACGCACAGAGGACACTCACGGTAGCTGAAGCTGTGGCTGCTCTCATCACCACTGTGGCTGTCACACAGGCTGCAGAGTGCTTTGTGAACCAGCTCACTCCTACCCCATCCCGTGTGAGTCCTCATAATGTCTGATCCCTGTTGCTCTGATCACAATTTTAAAATATGTATTATTTGAGTGATTGGCTGGCTGGAGTCTGCTCCCCCATCAGATTCTAAGCTAGGCAGGAACTTTCCTCCGAACATTCCTGGTGCCTAGCCCAGTGCCTGGTGAGAGGAGGTGCTCAATGAATATGTTAAGAATGCGGAAGAGAGACAGTGCTCAACAGCAAGAATTATGACTCCATTTTCTAGATGGGGTGTGTGAAACCCAGAGAGGGGAAACCAAGTGGTCAGGATCAGACAGGAAGCAATGGATGGCTAAGCTGGGCGAGGACCTGACCCAGAGCAGGGAGGGAGGCCCAAGAAGACATAGCAGAAGTGAGATTTCAGAATGGCTGTAGGCATGAACAATTCTGGACAAATGAGTGTGGGACAGATGCCAAGAAGGGCCCCATGGGACTCCTGGGCACGAGACCTTTTTGTCCCCCATTCTTTGTAGGCAAGACTCCAGCAGCTTCCATGACCTTCTCTGAGTTCCAAAGGGAAGAGCAGTTGCTAATCAAGCGAGGAGCAGCAACAAAACCACCTGAAGCAGAGGCTCATCAACATTAGGTGACAGACTGTCCAGGATCCTTATTGTTGTCGTTCAGTTGCTCAGTCGTGTCCAACTCTCTGCAACCCCATGGACTGCAGCACACCAGGCTTCCCTGTCCTTCACCATCTCCTGGAGTTTGCTCAGACTCATGTCCATTGAGTCAGTGAGGCCATCCAACCATCTGTTGCCCCTTCTCCTCCTTCTTTCAATCTTGCCCAGCATCAGAGTCTTTTCCATTGAGTTGGCCCTTCACATCAGGGGCCAAAGGATTGGAACTTCAGCTTCAGCATCAGTCCTTCCAATGAATATTCAGGACTGATTCCCTTTAGGATTGATTGGTTTGATCTCCTTCCAGTCCAAGGGACTCTCAAGAGTCTTCTCCAGCATCACAGTTCAAAAGCATCAATTCTTTGGTGCTCAGTCTTCTTTATGGTCCAACTCTCATATCCATACATGACTACTGGAAAACCTGGGACCCTGCATACATCCTAATCCTATCAGCAACCCCACCCTATTGAAACTGCAGAAAAAAGAAGAATGCAAGACTGTTACTGCCTTGATCCTTATCACATACTCCTGCTTGACTATATAACTTTTCCTGACTCACCAAGGAGAGGGGTATAAGTCTTGAGGTGTGAGTCTACTGTGTTCCCCCTTTGCCTGTCAAAGTAATAAAGCCACTTTTTCCTTCTCCTCCATAATCTGTTCCCGTGTTCCTATTTGGCATCGGTGCACAGAGAGCCAAGATTTTGGCAACAAGATATAAAAGTGATGGTGGGGTCCTGAGTGAAGCCCCTTCCTTTGACAGAGACCTCTCTGATGGGGAACCACCCCTTCCAGCAGGTGGAATGAGCAGCTCTCTCCAAGGCTGAGAACCATAGGCCTGACCCAGAGCAAGCAGGAGGTGGGCCACAAGCTGGAGAAGGTGAAAGGCCTGCAGAACCTCACTACAAGGCCCATTAGAAAACGTGCTTTTTTTTTTTTTTAATGTGGACCATTTTTAAAGTCTTTATTGAATTTGTTACAATATTGCTTCTGTTTTTTAATGCTTTTTGGTTTTTTGGCTGCATGTGATATCTAAGCTCCCCAACCAGGGATCAAACCCACCACCTCTGCACTGGAAGGCGAACTCTTAATCACTGGACCACCAGGGAAGTACCTATCCTTGTTTTTAATGTTCCTAAATAGAGAGAAAGAGGGAGAGAGTTGAGCTTGTCTGTACAATAGGGAAAGACAACTATGATTGGTTGTCACCATGGGCTCTTAATTTCTATCCTGATGGAACAAGTCTCCCTCTTGGGCAGGGCACCCAGTATTGGAATGGGTCTGGCTCTGTGTCAGGGACAAGCCCTGCATAGCTCACCACCTGTGAGTCTCCTGGTTCACTGCCCCATGCTTGTTCTGAATGTCCTGAATGAAGGTTGGGGGCTGGAAGCTGAGTCGAGAAGGTGCCAATATATATATTGGGGAGTCCATAAGAATAATAACAGTAGAAGCAAACACTCACTGGTCACTCGCTCCATGCCAGACACCATTTGAAGTGCTTTGCAGGCATGATCTAATTCAATCCTCACAAGTTACATGGGCAACCTGCCCAAAGGCACACAGCTGGTATGTGGCAGAGCCAAGATTTAGACCCAGGTCGTCTGGCGCCAGATCTCATGCTCTTAACATCCTACACTTGCCACTGTGACCAGCCTTCACCTCTAGGTATGCTTTGTGTTTCAATGTGATTCAAATATCCAAGGTATGATTTTGCCTAATCCCAGTGCTGGCAGGCCCTAGGCCAGGGGATTGATTCAGAACTGGGGATTCAGCAATGGTGATGAGCAAAGGACTGTTTGGGGAAGTGACCTATATGAGCCAAAGGTTGCCAGGAAAAAAAAAGTGGGCGTGTGTGTGTTTGTGCGGGCGCGAGCATACATGATTAGGGAAGGGTGGGGGGATAGGGAGCTTCTTAAGCAGTGGGAAGAACATTTGGGTAGGTCTGGAGGGGAAGGAACTTGTGCATTTCAGGAAAAGGAGGTCAATGCAAGCTCTTGGGAACCCTCTGGAGCGAGGAAACCATACTGGGTCCTAAAAGCTCCCCCAGAGTCTTTGAGCCAGGTCCCTTCACAAACCTCCCTGGCTGAGTCCCACAAGGCACTTCTGGCCAGGATGCCGGCCTGCCGCTCCTATCCAGGTGGCCAAGCACCACTGCGGTTTCTCTTGGGCTCAGTATCTGGGTGCCTCTGAGGAGCCCCTACCATTCCTGCCCTCAGTCGAGTCGTGCCTTCTAACCCTGTAACGAAGAGGGTCCGAAGAGGGTCGGGGCACAAGGGTCCGAAGTGAGGGGTGGGGATAAAGGGAGGGTCCCGCGGCCAAGCTCCTCGCGGACGGCCCCTCCCAGTCCTAAGCTGGTCGCCTAGGAGACAGCTCCCGGTGCGCTCTCATTGGCCGGCCCGGCTCCGAGGGTGGGAGCTAGGCTCTGGGCTGCTTTCCGCACGTGCACGTGTGTGCGCGGGCTCACGTGTGTGTGCAGGGTGCGGGAGCCTTGAGCACCGAGCGGGTCTGGGTGCCCTGTGATCCCAGGAAGGAGGGAAGCGGCGGGAGGGGGGCGTGGACCCTTGGGAGGACCCAGATGGTCAGAGCTTGGTTGGTGGAGGCTTGGCCAGGGTGCACCTGTGAGCTGCGGGAGGGGGCTGTCCTGTAGATCTGTGCGTTCGTGTGAGTGCCTGGGTGAGAGGAGCCAGTGTGGTATACCAGTGTGAACAGCTATTATCTGTACCAGAGTGTACACTGAGGGTGTCTGCTTGCTTCAGGGGAAAGCCTTGTGTGTGGACACGTAAATTGCTGCCTGTGTAGGACAGTGTATGGGTCTGTATAAATGTGAGCTCTGCCGTGTGCACGTGTGCCCACTGGAGTGCGTGTGCGTGTGTGCACGTGTGTGGCAGAGAAGTGTGCATCTCCCATGCCTCAAATCTTTCCTCCATAGGCTCTCAGACGTCGTGTCACTCTCGTGCTCAAGCGCCCACCGTAGCTCCCCACTGCCCCATGGCGCCCTACAGAACACCCACCGCAGCTTCCCCAGCCCGCACACTCAAGTCTGCCCTCCCTGCCCCAGGAACACGGAGAGTCACCAGGGTCAGGGCTTCTGTCCCTGGTGCAGGGAAGGCTTCAAGGGCAGCTGTGAAGTGTTCAAAGCAGATTTTTCTAAAACTAAGCCATGGGGGGCTGGAGCTGAGGGCCTTGGGACCCTCGAAAAGCTGGGACCTACCTTTTCTCTCCCCTGCTTGCTCTCTTTACAGGAATGGTAACCTTCCCTTACGTCCCCACTGCCTGTGGGACTCCGGACTCCACAGCTGTGGGGTGTTTACAGGTGTTATTCCCTCAGCCACCTCCCTGCCCCATCCTCCCCTGCCTGCCAGTGTGTTTGGGAAACTTCCTTTTTTGGGAGGAGGGCTGGGGGCCAGCTAGGACCTGGGAGCCCATCATGGCCTCTTCAGCCTTCTGCTGCACCTCAGAACAACCTCCCATCTAGCCCACCCTTACAGCAGTCCTTTCTATCTCTGGGCAACTGCAGGAGCCCATCAACCTTGCCATGTCCCTATCCCTTCCAGCTGCCCTGCAGGACAAAGGAAACAGCTGTTCTCCTGGCTCCTGGCCAGCCAGGTGCCAGCCAGTGGCCGACCAGGCAGCCCTGCCCGGCACTTCGGGTGGCAGAGACTTCCACCAGTCCTTCTGTGGTCTGCCTATACTCTCTGGCAGAGGGTCTTGTCCCACTCCTCCTGGGCTGTCCTGCCTAGACGAGCTCTGGGGGCCCATCTGGTCCAACCCTAGCTGTGCAGAAAGGAAGGTGACGCAGAGGGACAGGGGCGCTCCCCAAGTGGCAAGAGACTGGTAGGCTCCCCAAGGAGGACTTAAGGTGATCTCCAGCGTATGTGTGGGGAATGGGTGCTCTGATGGCTGGGCCTCTGGGGGCCTTGGCTGTCCCAGCTCCAGACTGAGAGGCACCTGAGGAAGGCTGGGGGGACTGGGTAAGTGGGCCTGAGGTGGCCAGGGTCAGGGCAAGTTGAGGGGCCGGCAGGCCCCATGGGCCTCTGTTCCAGGTGACTGCGCAGTCAGTATGGCGCATGGCCAGGGGGATTTATGGGCCCAGGCGCAGGGCTAGGCCATAAATGTCGTTGTGCTAGAGGGCTGTAACTCTGCTTCGCCTCAGCAGCAGTGTGGGGGCAGGGAAGTGAGACAGGGGACACCGCTGAGTTCTGGGGGGAACCCTGAAGCTGGAAAGGAGTGGGGAGACCCGGCTGGTATTGTCCTCTCTCAGGCACTTGGGACGGTCGGCCCAGGGACCGGTGCAAGGCCACACCAAGCAGTGTCTTCCCCTCCTGGTGCTGGGCACTGGACAGAGCCCAGCAGACAGACACACAGAAAGCCTCACTCTAACCCGGCTCCATGCTGCTCGGGGCAGCCGCACACCCCTTCCCAGCTTGGGCTACTCCCTGTGCCCTTGGCGTGACCCGAAAGAGGCTCCAGAGCTGGCAGGCGATGGAAAGGGAGAGGGTTTACTGTGCCTGTGTCTCTCCTCTTTACGACGCTGTATTTTTTTAATGAGCTATGTAAATCTCTGCTGGTTGGAGAGCGAAAGTTACGGCCTCCAGCTGCCCCCCTCCTCTGGTGCTGGGTGCCCCTGGGGCCAGCCTGACCTTGTGCTTCCCATGGGAAAGCTTTCTGGATGCTACGGTGGTTGCCACCCTCCAGCTCAGCTGAGTCAGAGCTGGTGCTACTACTGACTCATTTTGTGACCTTGGACCTGTCACTCCCCATCTCTGAACCTCAGTTTGCTCATCTGCAAAATGGGAGCACACACTGTGCCTTGTGAGGTGCCACGTCTTAGCTGTGCAACTCTGCACAATGGCTAAGGCTCTCTGAGACTCATGTTTCTCATCATCAAACAGGGAGATGGTCATGCTGATCACTGCTCTGGGCTCAGCTCTGGACACTAGGAGTGGAGGACCACTGAGAGGGCCAGCAGTCCTCTCGCCTGCCTGGCTTTTTCTTTCCTCTGCTTCCAGCTTTATCTCCAGCTTTTTCCCCCTCCTCTGTTCCCCCGGAGCACCCTGTCACTCCATCCCCAGGCCTGACTGTCTCCATCGTGGTGTGTCTCAGCCCAGACTGGGAGTGAGGGGGTAGGGCCAGGGTGGAGCTGGTGGGAGGTACAGGGACAGCCATGCTCTGTTCCTGCTGGGGTCACGTCCAGGGCATGACTTGGCACAGGGGTTGGGATGTGAAGGAACTGGGAGAGGAGGGGGCTGGGGCTGAGACCCTGGAGCATCCCTCAGTCTCCATGGCCCTCAAGTCCTCAGCCTAGCCTTCCCAGACCCAGAAATCACCTGGCCTGGGCTGGAGTATAGAATGAGCCATAATAGGTTTATGAGGAGTCTGTAAATCCCTTTAAAGGCTAAGCAATCAGTTCCCTGAGGCAGTCAGAGCCAGGGCTTAGCTACATGGCCACTGATCTCAGACTTCTGCTCTGTAGTCCCCAGTTGCCTGGCAGGTACCAGGGCCAAATTGCTGGGCCTTGTGTATCATGCTCTCATCTCAGGAGCCCACAGAGATGTCTAGCTGACTGGGAGCCAGGAGGCAGAACTGATCAGGAGAAGCTTTGATCGTGACCCCCACCCATGTACTCACCCACCTGTGCCAAAGCACACTCTCCCTCACAAATCATTCCTATCCCACAAAGGAAAGGGGCTGGAGGAGGCGATGGAACCGTACCCACTTCACAGATGAGAAGCCTGAGTCTAGAGTGGCTCAAAGTAGAGACCTGCTTTCTTTTGCCATGAAGTACTTGTGCCCTTGAGTACTTGAGTATGAAGCCCGGCTTTGTCACCTACCTGGTGGTAAACCCCAGGACTGCTTTTCCTCCTTGAGCCTCAGTGTTCTCATCCAAAAGGCAGCACATGGGAACATATTCATGAAAGGATAAAATAAGAAATGTGGGTAAAGTGTCTGACCTGGTGCCTGGCACAGGCCTTGAGAAACAACAGCTCTTACTATGATTGCTGTATTACCACTGGTGTCCCCGCCACCTGCTTCTGTTTGAAAGCACAACGCACCAGGGGCAGCAAACGTAGGCTCAAGTCCTGGCTCCTACTTACCAGCTGTAGATCCATCTATAGGTCTGTAGCCATCACTAAGCCCCCTGTGCTCAGTTGCTTCAGTCGTGTCCGACTCTTTGTGATCCTATGGACTGTAGCACGCCAAGCTCCTCTGTCCATGGGATTCTCTATGGACACCGGAGTGGGTTGCCATGCCCTCTTCCAAGAGATCTTCCCGATCCAGCGATCAAACCTGCGTCTCCTGTGTCTCCTGCCTTGCAGGCAGATTCTTTACTGCTGAACTACCCAGGGAAGCCCCCTAAGTCCCCTGCTCCTGGGTAAACTTGTAGAGAGATCTGTGCACTAGTGAGCGGTTCCTGAAAGGGAAAAGGCACCTTTTTCCATGGGAGGTTCCTGGGGAGGATGACTTCCATCCGTGGCTACATCGACCCTCGCATCCAGCATGCCCTTTCACCATGTGACTCTGCAGCACCTCCCACCCCTGAATCTAGGTGGGCCTTGCCTTAAGCAATGGAATGCAGTAAAGGTGAAGCTGTGGGACTTCTGGCCTAGGCCTCAAGAGACCCGGCACCTTCCATTTAGCCCTCCTGGAGCACTGAGCTACCACAAGGAAGTCCGGCTAGCCTACTGGAGAGACCGTGTGGAAAGAGAGAAGCCTGCCAGCCTCCGGTCCTCCTAGCCTCCCCAGCTGAGACAACAGACATGGCCAGAAACCAACCTGGATCTTTCAGCCCCAGTCGGGGTTTCCTAGCTAACACTAGGCAGAGCAGAGATGAGCGGTCCTGACCAAACCTGCCCAGCTTATGAAGCTGGGAACAAACGAATGGTTGCTTGGTTTTGGAGAGCAACAACAGATAACTGATATAGTCCTTTAGCGCTTTCTGTACGGTTTTTACCCAGATTCGGTCTGGATGGGTGGAGCTCCCTGGCAGCAGTTGATTGGACAGCAGATGAGCACCTGACTCAGAGGCCGCTGAGGCATTGGCTGGCCACTGACCAATCAGATTTTTTTTTCCTCTGGAGCCATGAATGAAGAGATCAGAGATTCTAGCAAGGAAGATTATGAAGGCAGCTGAAGCTGGATTTTGGAATGGGAGCTGAGGATGACTTTCAGCCCTGTGCAGGCTATCATGTCATCAGGGGACACCAAATGAGGGAGAGCTTCAGTAAAGCTGATAGACGGTGGAAGCAGGTTCTGTGAAGGCCCCAATAAATCACTTCACTCCAGTTGGTCTGCTCTGACCTTGCTCCTGGGACCTCACGACCCATGACTTCAGGCCCTGAGTTCTGGGCTCAAGGTCCCCTGGGCCTCTTTAATAGCTGCCCAGGGTCTATACTGCTCCTCTGGCCACTCTTTTTCTATCCTGGGAAGTCAGGGGTGAGAGCTTAGAGTCTGCTACCACCCTCCTCACATGGGGCCCTAAGCCTCCAGTGGCAGATCAGAGGCTATGACCAGGTTTGGTTTCTACCCCAACCCCACTGGAGTTCCAGCTCTTTGGAATCCCCACTGTGTTCCCCACACAGTAGTTCAACCACCACTTCTCTGCCTGTCCATAATGACATCATGCTGATACAAGTGGTCACTACTGTACACCACACAGGTGCCACACCTGAGATGGTGCTTGAACCAAGGTCTGCCTGACTCCAAAGTCCATGCCCCAAACACCACTCTGCCGCATGATTCTAGGCAGGTTATTTTCCATCTCTGAGGGGTACACTGGGGTTGGGATTGGTGGGGGGCATAGCGTTTGCTGCTTCCTCAAATACTCACCCTGCTCAATGCTCTCCTTGGCCCAGTCCACTTGCTTGTCCAAGGGGAGGCTCCCAGTCTTACCACCTCTTCTCTTTATGGTATGCTGTCTCTTGCTGGAAGCTGTCTCTGGTCTTGGTCTTCTGGGAAGCAGGCTAAACTCTCAGGATTCAGTATCTTCCCTTTTCCCCAGTAGCTTGGACCCAGGGTGAAACGTGAGGAGAGCAGTGAGTATCCTATAGGACTTGATGAGAAAGGACACTCTGAGCCCACAACCCCACTGGGTCTGAGGCAGACTAGGACCATGCAGTGAGTGGTATCCATTCCTACTCTTTCTCTGTTGGAGGCTGTCAGGTCATGGAGAAAGTAACCCCTCCAGCCTGACATTCCATGCTATTCCACCTAAAATCTCAGGATTTTCAGCAGTTGAGTTCAGTCTTCTTTAGGTGAAGGTCCCATGGTTCGGAGAGGGCCATGCCTAAACCTAGGTTGCCGAGCTCCCAGCGTGGACTTCTACCAGTGTCCAGGTTCCTTTGCTTGGACCAACCCAGTCCCTCGACCCAGGGTGCTCACATTCCCCTGAACTGACTCTCTACCCCATCTGAAAACAACCTCACAATTTTCCCATGTCCTGAATTTCCTCAGGGGTCCGGTTCCTTCCCAATAGCCAAGACATTAGCCCTGCTCTTACCAGAACCTCGTGAGGCCCCAGGGATCCCGGAACCCCAGATGGGTTAAGTAACCATCACCTGGCTGCCTTCTGCGTGAGGATAGTGTCTACCAGGGAATCAGGGCTGGGGTGACGGAGAGCCTGCACTCTGGTCTCTCTCTGGAGATGGATAAGGTTCCTGGGTTCTTGAGCCTCATGTGAGACCACTGGCCTCTTGTTGCATACATGCTGCCCACCATGTTCAATGACTCCTCTCCCTCCCCTTGGCCTCCCCAAAGTTGTCTCCTGCCAGATGGGGGTTGCCAGGCCTGGTCCTGAGAAGCCCTGAGCCAGGCTTAGAAGTCTGCAGCTCTAGAACTTCCAGCACTGGTCCTGTTACTGAGAAGCTGTGTGACTTTGGCCAAGCTCCCACTTTCTCTGGTCCTGGCTCATCAGCAGAGTTGGACTCAACAGTAATGATCATCCCCACCATTGGCAGTGGGTTTACTGAGTGCCAGGCACTACATAGGTGGCGCTAGTGGTAAAGAACCAACCAGCCAATGCAGGAGATGCAGGAGACCCAGGTTTGATCCCTGGGTTGGGAAGATCCCCTGGAGGAGGGCATGGCAACCCACTCCAGTATTCTTGCCTGGAGATTTCCCATGGACAAATGAGCCTGGCAGGCTAGAGTCCATGGGGTTCCAAAGAGTTGGACACAACTGAAGCAACCTACCACAGCACAGGCACTACATCACTCAACAAATATACCTATGCTCCCTCATTTCACCTCCTAATGACCTGCATAAGATTGTCTTTATGCTACAGATGAGAAGACCAAGAGGCTCAGAGGGGTTAAGAAACAATCCAAACAGCTAGTAAGTGCTAGAATAGGACCTCAAACTCAGATCTGACCTCAAACCTCAGAGTCTTATCATCACTAGTCTAGGCTGCCCCAGGTCCCCCAAGAACCAGCCACCTTTTCCGCACCAACATCCTAGGATCCTATATATAGAGAGGATCCTATGTCTTCTCAGGGATAAAACCACAGTTCAGAGGGCTTGAGGCTTCCCCAGAGCCAGGGACAGTCTAGGGTGGTGGTTGGGAGATGTGGACAGTATACAAAGACCACACCGGCTGGGAGCCTGGAGCAGAGCCGGCTTTTGGGAATGTCTGTAAATTGAATGAATGAGTGACCGAGTGTTGACTCCATGCCAGACTCTGCTCACCCTGCCATCCCACCAGAGGCTTGGTTTACAAGTTGCTAGGCATGCCCTTGGGCTTCCCTGGTGGCTCAGATGATAAAGAATATGCCTGCAATGCAGGAGACCTGGGTTCAATCCCTGGGTTGGGAAGATGCCCTGGAGAAGGGAATGGCTACCCACTCCAGTGTTCTTGCCTGGAGAATTCCATGGACAGAGGAGCCTGACAGGCCCCAGTCCATGGGGTTGTAGAGTCGGACACGGCTGAACAACTTTCACCTTCACTTTCACCAGGCATGCTGCCACCTAGTTCATGCCAGCTTGGTGGTGGGGCGGGGGGTGAACCCAGGAGCTCTAACTGGAGGAGCTGCATTCTAGAAGTGTCTTGTTGTAGAAGGCTGACTTGTCTATTGCTTCCCCTCACCCCCAAGTTCAGCTAAGCCTGTGCCTATGGGTTCCTGCGTTGCTGGATTCTCCCCTAGTCCGAGGGTTAATCGGCAGAAGGGTCACCCTGAGCCTACCGTGGGGTGGAATCCAAGGAGTACCTGAGGAGAAAGGGGAAACTTGGAGGGGCGAAGGCAATCATCTCTGAACCTGGGGCCCCTCCCTGTCCAACAGAGGTCAAGGGGTGAGCATGTGGTCTGCAGGAGGAGCTACTGCCCCAGATTCTCGAGCCCATGGATTCTGGGAAAGTTACAAGGTGACCTGCCTGGCTCTTCACACTTCTGTCTCCAAGAACATCCCTTTCCAGAGATGAGGTTGGAGCACCTTGGTTTGGTGTGAATGAACGGGGCAATTCTGACTCTCCTGGTCAGCTCACATGCAGGTGGATCCCAATCCCAAACTGGGAACCCTTCAAAGCCCAGGGTAAGCTCAGAGTAAAGCCTGGTGGAAGATGAGGCAAGACTTGGGTGGTGACCTGGGTCCAGGCAGTCCTTAGGACAGCCCTAGAACTGCCTTCTCCAGCCTCAAAGCCTGGGTGCTTTACACGGGAAGTGGTATAAGCAGGCATTTGATAAATGCTTATGGAAAGAAGGCTTGGAAAGAGATGGTGTTCCCAGTCCCTGGATAGGTCCAGGTCAGTTGCAAGGGGCTTCTGGGGACCCGACACCAGAGTGGGTGGAAGTGATGATGCTCATGGGCTTAGTACTCCCCTGGGGGTCTAGAGCCCCAGCCATCCAGGCAAAGCTTGTGGTCACCGCTGGGCAGCCGTCCTGGGAAAATCCTCTGGAAGTCCATGGAGGTGGCCCACCACTGGCATGCCCCCAACCCTGACCCCCATGGAGATTGCTTAGAAGCCCTGCCCCCCATAATAATGAGATAATAATAATGACCATAATGAGAACAGTCACCCACACATGTGCACAGCGCTTTACAGGTTACAAAGTGTTTCACATACATCATCTCATCAATTCCTCACAACAGCCCTGTGAGGTAGGCAGGGCGGGGAGTAGCGTTTCCATTTATACAGATGTGGAGGCTGAGGCCCAGAGAGGGTTGATGACCTGTTTGAGGCCACATAGCAAGTTGGCAATAGAGCTGGGACCAGAGTTAGGCCTCGGCGCCCGGCTCTCTCCACTGACTGTGCTATCCTCCAGAGGACCCCAGCCCCTGTCCAGAGTCTCAGCCACACCCGAGCCAGGCCCCCCTGCCCCCTGGCAGTAGTGCTGCCTGGCAGCTCAGCAGACAGGCCCTCATCCCCACTGGGCAGCCCTGTCCCCTCCATCCGCTCTCTGCAAACAGCCAGCCCAGAGCTGGGCCCAGATCCACCACCCAACCTGCTCCTGGTGACCGCCCTGGCAGGGTGGGCAGGCAGGCGGGTGGGGCTGGAACCTCCTTCCCTGTTTTCCTGAGTGATCCCTCCCCACAGGGGAAGAGAAGAGAAAGGAAGAAGAGGAGGAGGAGGAAGAGAAAAAACAAGAAAGTGAGTTGGAAGAGGGCCCTGGAGCAATCAGGACGTCAAAAGTTTGCATTCCGACTAGCTATAGGAAATAGCTTTTTTTTTCTCTTTTTATTATTTCAAGTTTTCATAAAAATCCATAATTATTGAAACCCAAGTTACAGAGGAAGTTCGTAACTTTTTTATTGAACTATTGACTGTGCCGCATGTTGGTTCGTCAGCTTCTGACTCCAGTCTGTCAACGAGTGCCCCTGTGTAGGTGGGGTCCCCAGGCCTGGAATTCTGAGGTCCTGGTAGGAAGAGGGCAGGCGGTGAGGGCCGGCGGGGGCAGCAGGGGACGGGGTGGGAGGGAGAAAAAGTGTGTGTGCAGAGGGGTCGGGAGGAGGTGGGACGGACTGGGGAGCCCGCGGAGGGCGGCCAGGCCCCTCCCCCTGCCCAGCGCGCCCGGGGGTCCCTGCCCCCCGCCCAGTCCTCAGATCATCTTCATGTTGAACTTGCGAGGCGCGTCGGCGGAGCTGATGCCTGCGTCCGACTTGCGGGGCACGTACTCAATCTCGATGTTGTGCTTTGTGTTGCCCTTGCCCCGGCTCCAGAGAAACAGCAGCACCAGACAGAAGAGGACGACGCCCAGGAAGGAGATGAAGCCCATGGTGGTGGCGATGATGAGGGTCTTGATGTCGAAGGGGAAAGGCACGGTGGCGCGGGTGCTGTTGGCCTCTCCCTCGCCCGGCTGGTTGGAGATGAAGGCGAAGGTCTTGTTGGGCTGATGGGGCCAATCCGGCGAGTAGCTGCGCACATGCAGGTGGGCAGGCATGGAGTCGTTGCCGCCCGCGTTGGCCGCGATGCACAGGTACGTGCCGTTGTCCTGTACCTGGGCGTAGCGCACCTCCAGCGTGCCGTCGGGGAAGACCGTGAGCCGCCCGTTGCTCTTGGCCGAGACCAGGTGCTTGCGTGGCGAGAGCCAGAGGATGGCGGGCGGCGGGTCCCCATCCGCCCGGCACACGAACTGCACCGTGTGGCCCTCGTCCACGAACACCTGCTGGGCCTTGCGGTCCCGGATGCGGGCGCGGCGGCAGGTGAAGTAATTGGGCAGGAGCACGTCGGGGAAGTCCTTGAACTCCTTGCCCTGGACGAACTCGGGCGTGGCACACGTAGGCTGCTGCCGGTTGAAGTTGAGCCGCCAGCGGCGCCGGAACACCCACAGGAGCCTGCAGTCGCAGGCCAGCGGATTGGAGTCCAAGATGAGGGTCTCCAGGTTGCCCACCGAGTGGAAAGCCGACTCCTCCAGCGTGGTCAGCTGATTGCCGGAGACGTTGAGCACGCGCAGGTAGTTGAGGCCACGGAAGGCGTAGGGCTCCACCACGGCCAGCTGCCCGCCCACCAGCTGGATCTCCTGCAGCCTGAGCAGCTCATGCAACATGGAGCCCTCGATGGTGCTGATGGGGTTGTAGGAGAGGTTGAGGAAGCGGAGATAGACCAGGTGGCGCACGGCCAGGTAGGGCACAGCGGTCAGGTTGCAGTGCGTGATGGACAGGGACGTCAGGTTGAGGCCGTAGAGACAGTTGGGAGTCATGGTGTCCAGGTAGGGCCAGTGCGAGATCTCCAACACCTTGAGGCGGTACAGCCTCTTGAAGGAATAGTCCCTGATAGCATTGATGTTGAGGTGCCGCAGCCGCAGGACGATGAGACCGTGCAGGTGGGACAGCGCCTCGGTGGGGATGGAGGTCAGATTGCATTTCTCCAGCGTCAGCTGCTCCAGGCTATTGAGGCCGCTGAAGGCTCGGTGGGAGATGTAGACGAGGTCGTTGTCGCCAACCTCCAGCGACTTGAGGTTGTACAGGTCCTGGAACATGTAGTCCAGCAGGATGACGATCTTGTTCTCGCTGATGTCCAGCTTGGTCAGGTTACTGAGGCCGGTGAATACACCCAGGGGTATGAGCTTCAGGCGGTTGCTGCGGAGCCCCAGCGTCCGGAGGTTGAAGAGGTTGTTGAAGGCGCCGGGCTCCACGGCGCTCACGATGTTCTCGTTGAGCTCCAGCTCCTCCAAGTGCGGGAAGCTGGCAAACTCGTCCTGGTTGAGCGTTTTGATGCGGTTCTTGCCCAGGTCCAGCAGGCGGGTCTCGGTGGGGATGCCTTCCGGCACCGCCACGAAGCGCTTCCGGTGGCAGAGCACTGCGCGGTCCTGGGCGGAGCACTCGCAGCGGGGCGGGCAGCCCGTGGCCGAGCCTGACAGCACCGAGCCCAGCACCAGCAGGAGGATGGGCTGCCAGCAGGCCAGGAGGGGGCTGGGCATGCTCCTCGCGCCCCCCGCCAGCATCCTCTCGCTCACCTGCGGCCAGGAGCAAGCACAGGACAGAGGAGGTGGTTAGAGGACAGTGTTCGTTGGTCCCCTGCCCGGAGCCCTGTGTGCCCCTGTGCCCTCCTGCCCCGTCAGGATGTCCCTGACCCAGAGAGAGAGGCAGGGGTCCAGAGTGGCATATGACACCTGTCGGGGTTGTCAACACAGTGAGGTCCAGATACCCAGGCCAGGGGAACTCCTGCTGATTCCTCCTTGCCCCTTACCCTGCCCAGAGCCCTTCTAAAGGACTGTCCTACATCCCTGGGATCCAGTGGCTTCATGGAAGGGGTGAGGTCACTTCTGGTGATCCTGGAATTGGCACCCTAGGCTGTATCCACCTCCTTTTCATTTTACATTTATAGGCAATGGGACTCCCAGCGTGCATCCCACCCCCCACCTGGCACCCTGAGCTTCAGCTTCCCCTGGTGCTCATCAGGGATAAAGCTAGACCTGCTGAGCTGCCCTCAGGGCTCAGAGAGGGGATCAAAGGGCCTCTAAGAATGGCCAACAGAGCCGCACATCTGGGACCCAGTTGGGAAAGGGCTTTTGAGGTTACTGGGGTCCACCCTCTTGGCCTTCAGCCTGAGCATTTCCAGGCACAGAGACCATGACCCCCTCCCTATCAACAATGTGCTGACCCTGAAGCCAAGAACCCTGGGCAAACAGCATACCCAGTGGTTCCTGCCAGTGTCTACGAGTCTGCTCCCCATGGGGTTTCTGGATCAGTGGAGGGCACCCCCTTTCAGAAAGCCAGGGCCCAGCCCTGAGGCCTCCCCATGGAACCTCTGCAACTCTCACAGTCCTCCAGGTCCCCATGGTGACCCACCCAGGCTCCTGAGCTCAGAATCCTGCTCTTCTTTCCTCCAGGAATGCCCCTCCCCTCACCTGTGGAAACCCCATTTTCAAGGCCTAACTCAGAGTCCACTGCTCTGAGAAGCTTTTTCTGATGCCCAGTTGGAAGTGTACTTCCCTCCAAAGAACACCCCCCACCCCCAACCAGGCTTCATCTGTCTCTCTCTCCAGGTTCCAATCACTGTCTTCCGAGTACCAGGGTCCTGTCTGATGGGGGAGCAGTCAGACCCCCAGGGCCCAGAAAGGCACAGGCAGCCCCACATTGTAGCACTGGGGATGGGAGGCTTCTTACAGTTGGGTCCCGAGGAATGTGGGGACTTGGGTGGTAATGACTAGGGAGATCCGCTTGAGGACAGGCTGCAGGTGGTGTGAGTGAGGGGTGTGCGGGAACTCACCCCCCAGACACAATTACTCTCTCCTCGTGAGTTCAGAGGCCATTTGCTCCCACTTTTGCCCAAAATGCTCTTCCCTCCTCCAATGTTCCACCCCATGGGAAATTGGCCCAGTGGAGTACTTAGGGGGTTGGGAGGACTAGTCTGGACTCCCTGAACAATAGAGGTTAGACCAGATGGTCTCTGGGGTCCGAGCCGAAGCCCTTTTGTTCATGGGGTGAAGATCCATCCCACCCAGCCTGGCACCCTTGGGGCTCTGCTGGCATCCACACAGCCCACACCCATGACCCGGAGGGGGCCTCACTGCAGGAAGGGGATGCTCAGGCAGGGAGGATCCCATCGCTCTGCCCCAGCTCAGGGCCCTCTCCCGTCCCTCCAAGCTCCTCCCCACGCCTGCCCACAGCCTCCACTTCTAAAGCTATAGGTTCTGTCACCCACACTTCAACACTTAAGGCAGCTGGGGCTTGGAGAGCTTGCGGCTGCCCCAGGACACCCAGCCAGCTGAGGAGGTAGACTGGGGACCAGGACTCTGCTCTGTCAGACTTCAGTGACACCACCCACTTCCCAGTGCTCCAGGGTCTCCCAGGACTGACAGGAGCTCCCTGGTTGTTGATCGACTAAGTGACTGATTAGCCAGAGAGGGTTCCTGGTGTCACTGACATGTTATGAAATCTGCAAGGTTTTGTTATTCTCAAGGGCTTTGTCCACCACCCCCACTTCCCTCATCCCCTCTCATTCTCTCTCCAGAGTTTTCTGCGGTTTGGCCTCTCCCACCCACTCCCATCAGGCCATTTTCCACAGTCACACACGCTCCAATGACCCACCAGAAAAGCAAACATCCTGGCAGACGATCAATAAGTAATTGGGACGGCAGCTGGGGCTGGCGTGGTGTGAGCCTGGGGACCGGGAGAGGTAAATAGGACTTTTAGCACCCGGCTCAGGCTGGGCTGGTGGGTGGGGTGGGGGCTGCTGGAGAGGATGCCAAAGAATGAGAATTGGGGCAGTGAGTGCACAGGGTCCGTTGAGATGTTGGTAAGACCCTCATACAGACAAGAATCTGGCATTGAAGACCCCACCGCCTTGTCTCAACCTATGCATGTCCCTCTTCTTCCACTATTCCCCCCGGTGAAGCCACCCAGGCATCCCAGCTTCATCCTGTGCATTCCTGCCTCTAAGCCAGCTTCCTTTGGAGATCTCTCCCAGCCTCGCAGCCCCAGCAGCCTTTGTGACATCCACCCCCAAAGGCCACCTCCTCCATGAAGCCATCCTTGATCTACTCAATCAAAAATCATCTCTTGCCCACAACTCTGAAGCACCTTATATTTATTAGTAATGACATTATGTAACTGATGTATAACACATCTCATTCTAAAAATGATTTGAGCCAATGGCCAGCAAAATGATATTACATGATAAGAAGATAAAGCTAAAGGAGGCAAGCCAGTCAAGAAAGAATGCCACAAAATCCTGTGTAATGGTAAAAGGTTGGAGCTTCCTAGTGACCTGGGCAAAGAGGGAAATATGCTCCAAAGCTTCAGCACTTGACACCTCTCCTGTGTCATATGTTTAATTCTGGGTCAAACCCTCATGGGTGCATTTGTCCCACCTGCTAAGACAGTAAGGTGCGTGTGGGCAGATGGTGTGTCTGCAGCCTCAGGCCAAGGTGTGGCACAGAAAAGATTCCACTGAATGTTCTCTGGAAGGAAGTGTGTGTGCATGAGAGAGTTTTTGCAGGGGTTGAAGTCACTCTGATGAGGCTGACCCTGGAGTGAGTCCACTGAGCAAAGAGACACCTGGGGGATTCAAATATGTTGATAAAAAGCTGGTCAGCATTGCTCTGGGTGGCAGGCCCAGCAGTTACACCCACAAAGCAATGGACAGTTCCAGAAAGACAAATCCTCCGAATTGCCTCTTCCCTCACCTTTTATGTGTGACTGTCCTGGAAGATGGGGACACTGAGGCCTAGAGGGGCTAAGATGGCTTCCCACGCTGGCACAGCACACTGGGCCTGGTCTCCCCATCTAACACCCCTGAGGGGCCCCTGTCGTCAAGGGATGCTGACAGGCTGGTGTCTGAGGGGGTCACCAAACCTGCTGAGTGAGCAACACGCTGCTCCCGCCTGCCCTGGCACCATCAATCCCGCTGGTTATTCCTGCAGTGGCCCAGGAGAAGTGTTTTATACATTTTAATCAGTGTTTTATTTTGGATCCTTGCCCCCTGAAGGGCTTCCCACAAGGGTAAGAGTTTAAAAATTGGCCCAATAAATACAAAGGAAATGAACATGGAAGGCTGGCAGGTGGGCAGGCAGAGGAGAGCCGTGCCCGGGCCACAGCACACAGAGCCCACAGCAGCCTCTGTGTCCTCCCAACCCCAGAGCGGTAGCGGCGGCCGCGCCATCAGACCTGTGCTGCAGAGGGCCGCCTGCCACTCACGTCGGGGGCAGATGTGCCCCGGCTCTCTTGCTCCCCACACCAGCCACTCCACTGAGTGTCCTGGAGGACTCCTCCCCTCTCTGCCTTTTCCCCAGCTGTGCAGCACGGGGGTGGGGGGCGAGGGGTGGATGCCAGGGTTCCCTCACAGAAGTTGGATCTTCTCCAGCTAGAAAGTCAACAACATCTTCAAACCCATGTAGGGAATGAAGAGCAGTAGGGCCTCAGACCCCAAAATGCAGCTCTATAGGGGCTGGAAGGATCTATCTGAGGGTGGCATCCCTAGCTGGGGCCTCCCATTGGGGCTGTTCCCCTGGGGCTCCCTGCTAGCTCAGCTGGTAAAGAATCCACCTGCAGTGCAGGAGACCCCCGTTTGATTCCTGGGTGGGGAAGATCCCCTGGAGGAGGGCATGGCAACCCACTCTAGTATTCTTGCCTGGAGAATCTGCATGGACAAAGGAGACTGGCGGGCTACAGTCCATGGGGTCGCAGAGAGTCAAACACAAGTGAGCGACTAAGCACACATCCTGGGGCTTAGGGCTGGAGGGAGCAGCTGATGGAGACTGAAGAGGCATGGGATGACCCATGGGTGGGCTTGGAAAACCCCTGAGGGAGGTCAGGGGTCATTCTGTCTCCTAAGGCAGCATCTGAGGCCCCTGGGGGTGTGCGCATGCCACGACCACACACCCAGCCCGACCCATGGAAAATGATCAGACGCCAGCACTTAGGGAAGGGGTGGGACTAGCAGCTGCAGGCCATCTGCTACAGGCCAGGTTTAGGCTTTATCCACACCGTCTTAGAAACCCTCAACCAGCATTCAAAGAGATATTTCTTGTCCATTTTACAAATGAGAAAGGTGGAGGCTTCCAAAAGGGAATACATCTGACTCGAACTCGGCTCCAAAGCCAGGAGGCAGCAGAGCCTCCTGTTCCTGCGGGTCAGGCTGCCTGTGCCAAGTTACCATGTGAAACAGGACTTCTTTCAGACACACAGGCCAGGCCAGAGCCAGAGGAGGAGGGGCGTGTCCCAGCACTGCAAGGCTGAGGGAAGGCACTACAACTTAGATAGCTGATACAGGTCCATCTGTGTCCATGCGTCGTGTGCTTAGTCACTCAGTTGCGTTAGACCCTTTGCAACTCCATAGACTGTAGCCCGCCGGGCTCCTCTGGCCCTGGGATATCCCAGGCAAGAATACTGGAGTGGGGATCTTCCCGACCCAGGGATCGAATCTGGGTCTCCTGCATTTTACCCACTAACCCAGTGGGGTATGACCTTGTCCCTTAAATCAGACAACTTTCAGAAAATGGTATGTTGAACACACTGAATTTTTTCAGTGTTTCCCCACCATACCATTCTCCTTTGCCTGCTGCCACTGTCTATGCTAGAATCTCACCTAATTTGGGGTCGACTGCAGCACAGGAGGGAAGGTTCAGTTATTTTTGGTTTACGGTATCAATATTTCATGGTGTTCCCACTCAGTGTTCCTCAGGGACCGCAGGGAAATCCCCAGCACACACAGACATGAGAACCCTCACCATGGAGGCACCCACTGCCTCCCCAGGATGCGTGGCCCCCTGGGTCCTCAGCCTGGCTGTGTGACCCGGGGCAGCTGTGACAGGTTGCTCCCTCACTGCAGAATGAGGCTGTTTTGTACCATCTTGTCACCCTGCGTTTCTCAGGCTGGGTCTGCAGCGGGAGGGAGGAGGGAGACAGACCTGGGACAGGAGACTGAGGGCTTCAAAGAGTCTGCCTCAGGCCCCGCTCAGCTCTACTCCCCTTTCCTGCGTGCGTGCTAAGTCATGTCCGACTCGGTGCAACTTCATGGACTGTAGCCCACCAGGCTCCTCTGTCCACATATTGTCCAGACAAGAGTACTGGAATGGGTTGCCATGCCCTCCTCCAGGGGATCTTCCCCACCTGGGGATTGAACCTGCATTTCTTACATCTGCAACATTAGCAGGCAGGTTCTTCCCTGGTGGCTCAGACAGTAAAGCGTCTGCCTACAATGCGGGAGACCCAGGTTTGATCCCTGGATTGGGAAGATCTCCTGGAGAAGGAAATGGCAACCCACTCCAGTACTCTTGCCTGGAGAATTCCATGGACGGAGGAGCCTGGTAGGCTACAGTCCATGGGGTTGCAAAGAGTTGGACACGACTGAGCGACTTCAATGTCAATGTCAATGTCAATGTCTTTACCACTAGCGCCACGTGGTCAAAAGTCCTGGGCCATGAGCACATCCTGTTCCCACCACCACACCTTGAGGTGGGTCAGTTACTCAGAAAGGGACTTATGCAGGGTAACCGAAGGTTGGAGGCAGGTCAAGGTCTAGCTTCTTTGTGACTTGCCCTGTCCCCAAATCCCTGCCTCTCTGAAGTCCCTTCTTTGCTTTCAGCTCCAGGACAGAGTAGCTGGATCCATGTCATGAAATGATAGAGCATGTTTGTGGTAAGTGTGCCCGTTCAGAGGCAGCCATGACCACGTGGCGGAAAGTAGGGTAATGTGGGGCTGGAGTGAGGCCCGTCTGGAAAGCCCGTGAGGGCCGCACCATCCTGGAGCCTTGTCCCACAGCAGTGGTAAACCATCTGCCTATGCCTGGAGGTCTCCCGCTCAGCCTTCAGATTCCAGCTCAGGGGTGTTTCATGCCATGCCGCTCTTTGCAAGTCCCCAGGAAGAAGGGATCACCTCCAGGAGGAGGGGGTCCCTCTGGATCTTGGGTGCCCCCACACCAGACCCTGCTGGTGTGCTGACCTCTGTCCCTTTCTCCCTCTGCTGGAGCTTCTGCTGCCCCCCCCCACTTCTGGGTCCCCCAGATGGACAGTCCACAGTGCAGGGCTGAGGCTGATACAGCTCAGGAGTGCCAGGCCCAGCTTCAAGGGACAGAGGGCCTCCTGCCCCCACCACAGCTGCTGGGCCAGCTTCCCAGGACAGCTCCCAACTCCTGGTCTCAGCTCTTTATAGAGGCCTCAGGGAGGAGGTGTCAGGCTGAAACCCAGACACATTTCCACCAGCCAAGTTGGGGGCAGAAAGGGTGGCATTTTCAGCCAAGAGAACGGTGAGGGCAAAGATGTGCAGGGTGGAGGCGACTGATGTCCTGGAAACTTTGAGAGCATCTGAGGGCTCCTAATTGCTTCTCTCCTACCCCAAATCCTGACCCAGGTCCCAGGACTCCTTTTAAAGATCCTCCATTCTGCCTTTCCAGGGCTAATCCCTGCTGAGGTGTGAATGGCTGATAATGGCTTAAGGTGTGAGCTGCTAATGGGAGGAACTTGGTCTTCCCTGGCCAGTCTAATCCTGCAGGGCTCTGCTGAGAGCCGGGGGAGGGCAAGGGTTGCCTCCCGGCACAGGGGGGTGGGGACACAGGAAACTCTGAGAGGAGGGGTGAGCACCCAGGCTGAGCTCTGGCAGGAGAAATCGGGACCGACTAAGGCTGGCAGGCAGGCAGGCAGCTGAACCTCAGCTGTGCATCCGTCCATCTGTCTCCTCTGGGGCTGGTCAGCCCACCCTTTCCCTCTCCCTCTCCTCTTTCAGCTGCCACCCCCCTGGGAGAGAAAAATCAACCTGAAAGAAAATTGAGGTCACGTCCTTTGTCATGTATAATTCTTTATTTTCCTCTAGCTGTTGGTTCCAGCAGAGTTGCTGGGCTCCCAGGATGTGTGTGTGTGTGCATGTGTGTGTGTGCGCGCGCACGCACGTGTGTGTGTGTGTGCGCGCGTGCGCATGTGTGTGTATGTGCTTGTGTGCGTGTGTGTGTGCGCACGCACATGTGTGTGTGTGCAGGCACCTGGATGGCCTGTGTGGGTGTCTGGGCCTCTAGTCCCTCCTCCCGCCACTGCCACCAGCCCCATCTCCCAGGTACGCTCCCAAAGGTGCTCACCTGGCCTCTCAGCCACGGCTGGGCTGGAGGGTGCTGCCTGGGCACAGTGTGGCTGCCCGCCCATTTGCTAGGGCAGCTGCCCCTGTATGGCCCTGGGCAAACATTGTGCCACCTAAGGGAGGGACGCTCCTGCCCACCCCATCGCCTACCCCTCCAAGCACAGCTGGTCTCGAGAGCTGCCAGCCTTCCGGCCAGCTCGCAACCCCAGGCCATTTGCGGGATAAATTATGAATTTTAATTGTCAGAGCATCTTAGTGTTTAAAGGCTTCTATATATAGGCTTTGCCATCCTGGAGCTGCTGGCTGGGTGGGGAGGATACAGGGTGAGGCAGGGCCACTTCTGGGTGGGCAAACAGTCCTGGGCTCACAGGTCCCTAGCCGGGTCTCTGGCCAGGGCACCCTACCCTACCATGTGGTCTTGGGTGAGTCCTGGACCACTCCGGACTCTGCCTGTCCTTCCACAGGGTTGTTCCGAGGTGAGAGAGCTGGCCTGGGGGAGGCAGGAGGGAACCACTGATTCTGGGAAGCGTCCGTGTTGTCTGCTGCGGGCCTGCCTGAGTGGACAGCACTCCTGGTTGGCCCGGTGCTATCCCAGAATTGAGGAGGGGCAGGCAAGCACCCATGTGGCAGCCTGATGGGGCTCAAGGAAAGTGCAGGTCATGCACCCCCAAACCTCCCTTCCCATCTCTCTTCAGGCCTGGATGCCCACTCAGACCTTCAGGGACAGGAAGGTGCCCGAGAAGGACTTGGGCCCCCTCCACCGCCCAGGCCAGGGGCCCCTTGGGAGGTGCTTAGCAGACACGCCTGCCTCACCTCCCCTCAACGCCGCCCCTCTCCTCCAAGCCGGCTTTGTGGGGCACCCAGGGCCCTCTCCCAGTGCTCCAGTCTTGGAGGCTCTTCTACCTTGGGAACTTCTCAGGCTGGCGCATTTCAGGCATTGGAGGTCTGAAAATCAGCCAGTCCCTCCCCGGGAGGGTCACCAGCCTTGGGTTTGAGAGAGTGGGCAGGTCACAGCCTGAGAAACCCAGGGTGGAGACGGGGGAGTGGAGGGAAATGGTGGATCTAATTGTGGGGTCTGAAGGTCATAGACCTCATAAAAATGATGATGATGATGATGATGACGACTAGAAAAACCCTAAGAGAGGGCTTGTGGTGTGCTGGGCGTTATTCCAAGTACTTTACCTATGAAAATTAATTTCCCCTCACCACAACCTGCTGAGGTAGGTCCTATTATTGTTCCCATTGCACAGATGGAAAAGACAGAAGCCCAAGGAAGCTGTGTAACTCGCTCAAGGTCACAAAGAGGTTCTGTTGGTCCTGACCATTCTCATATACTGCCTTTCTCCAAATCAGGTTCAGGGCTGCTGAGCTACACATTCGCAGGCAAGTGGCTTTATGTCTTGGGGCCCTAAACTCCTCATTTAGAAAAGGGAAGGGCAGTTTGAAACTGCTCTCACAGGGCTGGGGGCAGAAAATTTGAGAAGGAAGGGAAGAGACATTTATATGCAGCACATCAACTAAATGCTTTGCAGACTGACCCACCTACCCTCACCACATACCCTATGATGGAAGTACCATTAGCCCCATTTTACTGATGAGGAAACTGAGGCTCCAGGCCATTAATTCACCTGGCAAAGGTCTCTGAGCTTGTCTAACTCAAGAGGCATGACAACTCTAGAGACCATCACTCAAGTGAGGAAACTGAGGCCTGAGAGCATCAGTGACTTGTCCAAGGTCCCACAGCACCTCGGGGTTGGGATTAGGGAAGAGGCCCGGCATCCTGACAGCGGCCACCTTCTCTCCCCAACACCTTAGCCTCTCCATTCATGGTGTGGCCAGGTCAGGGACAGATGAAGGTTTGCGTTTATTCTGCCCTGGAAAAGACTTAAAAATCACCCCCCAGTACATCACAAACCAAGGTCCAGTGAGGTATTTATAACATGGGACAGGCAAACTATAAATAAAAACCCTTGCCTTGTCTTGGCACTGACTGTTCAAAGCCCTCTCTGTTCAAATGAATCTTGGCCAACCTCTTGCCAAAGTCTATTTTCCCAACCCAGTATACATACTAATTTCAGTATCAAGTTCTGCCCAGTCACAACTGATGCCATCACCTGGCTGTGTGTTCACGAGAAGCCCAAACTTGGGAGGGCCCGGGCATCTCTGCAAATCTCTCAGGTTGCAAAGCAGAGGGTGCAAAAGGCCCAGAGCAGGCCCATAAGGCGGAGCCAAGACCCCGCGTGGAGTCACAGAGGAGGCCCATTCAGTTCAGTGCGTGAGCACTAGGTTGCTTCAGTCATGTCTGACTCATTGTGACCCTATGGACTGTAGCCCACCAGGTTCCTCTGTCCATGGGGATTCTCCAGAAAAGAACACTGGAGTGGGTTGCCATGCCCTCGTCCAGGGGATCTTCCCAATCCAGAAATCGAACCCCTGTCTCCTGTGGCTTTTGCATCGCAGGCAGATTCTCTACCTCTGAGCCACCAGGGAAGCCGCATTCAGCTCAGTACAACGAATCAAATGGAAGATCAGAAGGCTCAGCCTGGAAGATGTGCCTCGAGAGATAATGAGTGAGCAGACTGTCATGAGAGGTATGCAAGCAGAGACTGTGGACCAGAGACACTGTAGGAAGTCTTCTCTGCTGGGCCCACAGCTCAGCAGCCCCTCTTAGCTCTGAGATACCCCCACCTTACACCCTAGTCAAGAGAGCTGACATGGCCAGGTCCCCAGCCTCATCTGCAGCCCCATGCTGGACCAGATAGAGGGAGCCTGCTGCCCGGGCCCCCACCCACTCCACTCCCAGAGCCATGAGCAGGTTCCCTGCAGAGGGAAGCAGAGGAGGTGGTAGAGAGAGATTAATTCCCCGAAATGGGAAAAAATAGAAAAACACACACACACCACACACCCTAATAACATGTAATAAGAGGTTGGAGATGAGGAACAATGCCCTGGT
Source organism: Bubalus kerabau (assembly GCF_029407905.1). Classification (NCBI taxonomy): domain Eukaryota; kingdom Metazoa; phylum Chordata; class Mammalia; order Artiodactyla; family Bovidae; genus Bubalus; species Bubalus kerabau. The sequence goes on from NC_073642.1 coordinate 33,376,524, forward strand.
AATGTCACCCTGGCGGCAATCAATTTGGGTGTCACATGAAATAGGCATAATTATTCCGCCAGCCCCGTCGCTCGTCTCTAACCAGCTCCAGGGGCCCGGGCCCAGGCGGGGAAAGCGGTGCGGAATCAATTGTTGGTGCACCAGGCTGGTAGAGGGAGCCGCTCCAAATTAGCTTGCCGGACCGCGGGGCTCAGCCCCTGAGGGCAGGCAGGGGCTTGGGGGCCTTGCAAATGCCCAGGAGCCACCTTGTTCAGCCATCCCTCACTCGCTCAGTGGGCAGGGGCAATCAGGGAGGACTTTCCAAGGAGGTGGGAACGGAGGAACACAGATACATGAGTTCATTCCTTGGGTCACCAAACTCTTACTGAGCACTCAGCCAGGCCAAGCCCCACACCAGGTGCCAGGGGTTTATCAGGGGGCTCTGCATTGTTAAAATGATGAAGCAAACTCTCCCTCTACCTCCCAAGCTGGGACCACCCTGCCCATCCGGTGGGTGAACACAGTGCCGCTAGGATTCCTTTGGCTCTAAATCTGTAGGGACTTGAGCGCTCCCTGTTCCTCCTTCATTCTCACCCACTGGGGAGAACTCCCTGACTGTTCTTCCCCATCCCTGAGCTTGGGGTTTGTATGGACAACATCTCAATACCTGGGAAAACTGAGGTGCACAGGGAATGACTGCTTAGTGAGCATCCATTACACACTGGCGGTTGCCTATCTCAACCCCCATTTCATACACTAGAAACTGTGAATTTCAGAAATGCAAATCAAGGCCGCAACATAAAATCATTCTACACTCATTCAGTCAGTCAAATTCAAGATGTCTGGGACGTCCCTGTAAGAAGGCCTGTGCTCTGCAACAAGAGAAGCGCCACAGTGAGAAGCCCTTGCACCGCAACGAAGAGTAGCCCCCACTCACCACAACCAGAGAAAAGCCTGCACAAAAGCAATGAAGACCCGGCGCAGCCAAAAATAAATAAAAGATTTTTTTTAAGATGTCTGGCCATATCGAGTGTGGGTGAGTGTGGGGAATAATGGGGATACTCATCTCCTGCTGGGGGAGGCATTAATGGCCCAACCAATTTGGGAAGCACTGTGGCACATTTCCTAGTGAAGCTGACAGTGAACACGACGTATAGTCCAGCAATTCTGCTCCGAGCTGTGTGCCCCAAGAGATGCTCTGCATGTTGTCTCAGGGAAGGGACCAGAAAGTTCACCGTGGTATTGTTTGTAAGAGCAAAAAGGGAAACAGCCCACATGTCCGTTAATAGAAGAAGGATAATATACTGAAGAATAAATGCAAACAACAGAACATTATGCACCAGTGAAAATGAATGAACTACACCTATCATTATTTGCAACAATATAGATGAAGCTTAGGCCATACAACATTGAAGAAAAAAGCAAATTCCAGAGGATGGCACAGTTTCCTGTCCCTTTTACAGAGTTCAAAAATAACTAAAATGGAACAATTTCTCTATATTAAACTATGATTTTTAAAAGGCAAGGGAATACTAAATAGATCATTTAGGGTAGTGGTTGCCAAGGGATGAGGGAGAAGAAACACACAGTAGATGTATATTGCTATTAAAGTGGTAGTGTTCAGGTTGGGAGGAGGGTCATGATATTCATTATATTAGTAGTAGTAGTAATACTAAATATATTAACTAATTAACAGGCCATGCCTGCACCAGTGAGCAAGAGTCCCAGACCAGAGGTCAGGAAGAAGGCATTCTAGACTGAGCCCCATGCTTGTAAGCTGGGGATTTGGGGGAAAGTCATTCTGCCTCTCTGGCCCTCCGTTTTTCCTTAGCTATAAAATCAAATCTCTGTACCACCTACAAGGCTAAGACAGAGAGTACATCACTGATACTAGGAGTAACAGCAGTTCTGGAGAATTTACTGTGTACTCTTCTAAATGCTTTGCACATACGAACACACACAGTTTTCATAATGGCCCTCTGTTATCCTCACTTTATGGATAAGGAGGCCAAGGCCCAAAAGATGAAGTATCAATAACTTTCCCAGAGTCACAGAGGTAGGCAGTGGGAAAGCTGAGATTTGAACCCAGGCATCTGCTTCCAGGGACCAAACTCAACAGCCTCACTCATGATAAAATGACATTGAAGGAACTGAACGCACACGAGGAGAGGACTGTTGTCAGAACAGCTCTACTGGGTCCACAGAGCCCAAGGATAGTCACTCATCACAGAAACAAAGGACAGCATGCTTCAAATGCATTTGGAAATGAACTTGCCTTCCCACACTCTTTCTACCAAAAAACAGTCCCTGGTTCTAGAATCCTGCTCTTTATGTCTCTGCCAAATCTTCTATTGCCTCAAGAGATACCCAGCCCCTCTGTCTTCCTAGAGGACCCCTGACTGCCGCAGTCCCCCAGGAACAAATCCCATCCTTCTCTGAGTACCCATGTGTACTACTGAATACCCTGCCGGGGCCTCCCTGGCCATGCCTGGGGCACCCTTGACGTCCCCCACCTCTGCCATCACAGGCTGAAGATACTGTGTCTCCTCCAGGTGGTTTTGGCCACCAGAACCAGCTGCTCCCTGGTGCCTCCCAGAATCTTCCCTATCCTAGAGGCCAGGCAGGGGAGCCCTGGGGCTGGGTACAGGATTGCCTGGAGTGTTCAAGGCAATCCATGGGGGCCATGGGAGGGTCTAGTCCAGAGCAGAACAGGCATCTCAACCGGGATGTGCAGAATAAATGTATAGATGAATTGGTACAATATTAGATGCAAACCAAGTACTGTGGGTGACTGGGGGAAGAGGGTCAGTGATGGGGAGCAGTCAGGGAGGCTTCCTAGAGGAGGAGCCAGGAGAAGAGAAGACCTTCTAGGTAGAAATGCTGAAGCAAGCCAGGTGATGGGGGGATATGTAAAGGGACTGGTGAGAATGGGACAGAGAGCCATCAGTAGGTAGCCATCAGGAGGCGGGAGGTCCCTGAGGAGAGCTAAACTAAGAGACCCCAGCCAGCAAAACCAAGGCTCTGGCTCTGAAGCCACACACCTATGGCCTCCCTGGCCCTTCTCTAGCCCCGTAGGACCCACTTCCTCAACCCCATGTCTGACACACTGCCTCACACTTCCTCGGGACCCTGTGCAAATCACTGCACTGTCTCATTTCTCAGCAGGAATGAATTTCCCCACCCTCCAGACCCTGCTCACCATTTGCTTCGGTGGCACCCAGAGAGCAGACCAGATGAAGCATCACTGGTACCAGGCATCCTGTCTGGCTTTATGCTGAACAATGACCCACCCTCAGAAGACTTTTTTTTTTTTGGTATCCCGCTGGAATTTGGGTCTTAGAAAATAATATCTAGTATAGGAAAAATGGGTGCTCAGAGGCAGGGGATGGAGAAACTGATCCCTAGGATCAAAGAAGATTACTGCAAGGGTAGGGTGGTCTCTCTATTGCCCTCGGCCCACAGAATATGATGCCTTGGCCCTGAGCACCCAGCCATCCCCCCAAACCTGGCCCCTTGCACTGGGAACCCACTCTAACTCCAGGCACGGGGGAGTACTGCCGCCTTGACCAAGCCCTACCCAAAGCCCACCTTACACTTAAACTGGCAGGGAGTGGGAGAGGGGGCGGAGACAACAAGAATACCACAAGGGGCCCGCCCTCGCCTTTGCTAAGCCTCCTTCCAGGAGGGGCCGCTGGGTGCTGCCCAGAGCCCCTCTCTGGGTTCCGAGGAGTTCCTGGCCTCTCCCTCCTGCTCCCTAATCCCTGTCTCCCACCTCAGGCCATGGGGAGAAGGCAGGAAGGGCAGGCAAGCTGTCCCAGCAGACTGGGTACTGGTGCCTTCCCAGAGGTGTGAGCACTCAGCCCCTCCTGGCCACACAAGGACAAAGGGTCTGGGAGCAGCTGACCCTCCCTTCCCGCACAGCACTCCTCGCTGGGTGTGGGGAAGCCTGGATGCCCGGGCTTATTGCTCCCTGGGCATGGGAGGCACCGGTGCTGAAGCCATCGGCATAATGACCAGCAGGGCTGAGCCGGAGCCATGGGCCAGGCAGGACTGCGCACCCTCCGGCCCCGAGAGCACAGGAGGGCTGAGGAAGGGCTGGCTGGCAGAGAAGGGGCTTGCCCAGATGGTACTGCCCCCACCTCAGGGCTTCCTGCCCTTCCACCCCTCCAAGGCAGAGCTGCTGCCAACCTCCCAGATGCCCCAACTCCCCTACCCCGACCCCAGGACCTCTGAGAACAAAGAGGAGATGCCGGTACAACCAGGGCTAGATGGAGCTGGGCTGAGACTCAGGGCAAGAGACAGGAGGGGACTGCCCACTGGGCCTGGCCCCACCCCTCCTCTACGCGGGATCCGCCTGGAGGTGCCAGGGGAGTAGGAAGCCCACAGCCCACCTTACAGAGGTGGGGGGAGAGAAGGAGGCACCTTCCTTCTCAGCCGGGTCCTACCTGCCACCAGCTGTGCTTCAGAATGAAAAGTGGGACAGGGGGGAAGTGAGAAGCTGGGGCTGAAGACAAAGGGGAGGCTCCTCAATGGTTCCTGGGTCCCCCTCAACCCCAACTCCCTCTTCTCCATTCCTCTAACCCCCGGTCTCCCCTCTCCTCCCCCTCACTGGGCAGGAGCTGGAAAGGGGCTGCTCCTAACCATTAGGGGAGAAGGAGGCGCCCAGCCCGGTACCCGTGAAGAAACCTGGTCCCTGACCTGCATCCACCGGCATCCACAGGGGTGCCTGGAGCAGGTTCGGGCTGCCTGGGGGTGTCTGGGGTCTATGGTAAGAGGCAGTCACCCAATGCTGAGCAGGGGGCTTACCTGCCAGGACGCCTAGTGCTCAGGATGGGAGGAGGGTCAGAGGACGAGCAGAACGGGGACCCCTCCCCAGCTCCGGGGTCCCAGCTAGCCAACCTGGAATCTGTTGCGGTGGGAGGAGCGGGAAAGCTTCATTTCTGAGGCTTCAGGGGGGCGGTCAGATTTGAGACCCCGAAGCGGGTCTGGGAGACGCCAGGGTGCCCCACAGACCCAAGAGGGCACAGCCCGGGCCGACGGCGGCCCCCAGGGGCGCTCGCCGCGGGGCTGTCTACTCGGGGCTGGGCCTCGGCCGCCGGGCTCACCTGCATTTCGGGCGCGCCGTCCGTCCGCTCGGCTCGGTCACCAATCGCATGTCTTCCTCGCCGGGCCCCAGCCCCTGCCCAGCCCCCTCCTCCGTCTCCTCCTCCTTGCCCGACACCTCCGCCCGGCAGTCCGCGCGCCCTCGCGGGGCTAGCCGTCCGTCTGTCTGCCCCACGCGGGCGGGAGCCAAGCCGGGGCCGGGCAAGGGCCCGGGAGTGGGGTGGCGGGAGGCCGCGGCCCCCGCGGGAGGAAGGGCGGGTGAGCTCAGAACGCGCGACGCGGGCTCTACGAGTCTAGTTCTGCACCCCGGGCTGGCCTGGAGCCGCCGCCGCCGCCGCCACCTCTGCCGCTGGGGCCGGGGTCGAGGCCGGGCGCGCTCCGCAGCGGGGCCGGGGCCAGGGCTGAGGCCGGCGGGCAGCGGCCGCGCATGCTGCTAGGAGCCCCGCGTCTGAAGAGGAGCCGGAGCGGCGCGGGTGGGGACTCCGCGCGCTCCGGGACCGGGACCACGACCCGCTGCCGCCGCCGCCTGCGCTGTCGCCGGCCGCCCGCTCCGGCTCCCGCGCCGGCTCCCGCCCGGGCTCCGCGCTCTGCCGCGGCGCGGGGAGGGAGCGCGAGCAGCGAGGAGCGAGCCAGGGAGGGAGGAGGGACCGAGGGAGGGAGAGAGAGAGCGAGCGGCGGGAGCCGGGCGGGGGAGGAGAAGGCGCGGCCGCAAAACCTAGGGAGGGGGGAGGTAAGGTGGGGAGCTCGGCTCCTTTCAGAGAAGGGGGCGGAGAGCGAGGAGCGCCCCGACCACCGCCCTGCTTGGATGGGGCAGCGAAACTGGCAAGGGGGAGCGAGCTAGGGACGCGTCAGCCTTGGGCTGGGGAACGGGGGTTGGGGGGGCGGGGGGGGGGTGCGGGAGCGGGCAGCGTCCCCGTGCTCCAGCCCAGCATACGGCCGCGCCCCTCCCGGTCCAGGCCAGCGGGGCCCCGGGGAGTCCCATCTGTGGTCCTCTTGGGTGTGTGTGCGCACCCTCGCGTGTGGCTACTTGCGTGTACTTGGAAGCGCGTGAGTGTGTTCACACGTGTTCACTGGGGTCATTGCACACTGCCATGGGGAACCGACCCACGCACGTGAACCCGCAAGCTTCCCCCCGACCAGGGTTGTTTGGAGGACGGCGTGGGAAGGGTCAGGCCAGGAGCCTCAGTCCTGCCTGCGCCTTGTCCCCTCTTCTCGGAATTGTCTGCGCATCCCCGGAGAGCCTACATCCTGGCGGCCGGGAAGCTCCGGGAGACCCGGGAGAAGGCGCGCTAGCCCCGCGGCTCTACCAGGAGCTAGGTCTCGCGCCCTCTTTTGCAGCCTGGGTCCCCGCCCAGCCTGTCTTCCTGTCCACCAGAGGGCAGCAGACCGCTGGGCCGCGGGCACTGCACCCAGAGACCAGCAGAGGGCAACGCAGAGCCTCAGGCTTGTCTTGGCTGTTCCCCGTACTGCTCCCCAAAGGTCCAGGGGATCCTGAGTTGAGGCGCATTCTCGAATAGGCCCAAGGAATGGGACCACTCCTCAAAGATCCAGGTCCTCCTCGACCGGCAGATACAGAGAATCGGCTGGTGGAGGTGTCTAGGCAAAGCCTGTAGAGTGGGCTACGACCCTTGGGACCTCACCTCCTTCCCCATAGATCCTGACATTCACTGCAGTTACCTGTCTAGCACGGTAGGGCCACCAGTGTCCCCCTACTCCCAGCACCATCTTGCTTCTCCACTGTTCAGCCTCACACACAACCCAGAGAGTTGCACAGACCTGTTCTAGCTAAACAGAGTTTGGGTCCTTCTCAGGCTCACGGCCACACCACAGCTCTGAACAGTCCTGTCTGGAGAACGATCTGCTGTATTCCGTGTCCATCCACATCCTAGGCCTAGCTGAAGCCCCTCCTAGCAAGTGAGGACGCTGTGCTGTGCACTCTGCATTCATCCTCCAACAACCCTGGGAGGAGGCGCTGTGGTTCCCCCTGTGACATAAAGAAGGAAACCCAGGCTCAGAGAGGTTCTGTCATTTCCGTGCAGACGAACAGCTAGTAAAGCCCGGAAAGGGAATCTGAATCGCCTTCCGGCGCTCCGAGTAAACCAGCAGGGGGCAGGCTCGGCAGAGGGACCTACAAAAGGCGGGAGGGGAAGAGAGGAAGCGACACCGGAGTCGCCGCCTTCCCTTCAACAGCCCAGCAGGCGACTCCCCGGCCCCTCGACTCTGTGCCGCCTGGACCCCCGTCCCAGGTTCCCCAGCTCCCCCACCCCGGCTGTTTGTGAGTTACCCGCGAGCTCCCGCCTCCCGCGCCGCCTCCTCCCACCAGCCCGACAGGAATAGACGCGCTCTAGCTCCTGCGTAAAGGCTCTGCCAGGCACCCGGCGGGCGCTCAGACCCGCTGCGGGGCGGGGGCGGGGGCGGGGGCTATTCCTGGTGCGGCGACTGACGCAGACACCGCGCGGCCAAGGCTTCTATCCGCCCCCGACTCACCTGCTCCCCGCCTCAGTGATCTCGACGGGGAAATGGGGGAGAGCCCACCGCTCCCGCCCCCACCCCGCAGGTACTGGCTGAGGAAGTTGGTGTCCTGGGATGAGGTCTTCTGGGGCCCACAATTGTCCCTCTAAACCTTGGAGGCAGCAGGGTCGAAGAAAGTGCTGTGTATCTCCGAGAAACTGCCCCCAGAGTCTTAGTTCTCCACGTGAACAGTATCCAAGCCATTTACCCCTCTGTTTCGCTCAAAGAACTGACCCCTCCTAGCACTCCTTATCTTATTTCACCAGTGGAAATGATGAGGAAGGGGAGGCTCTGGGGGGAAGTATTTAGAAAAAGACATTTTTGAAGGTCTAGCCTGGACCTGGTGAGAGTACACACCCCTGGCTTTGTCACCAGAGACCCTATGGGGTAGGGGGACTGTCACTGGGAACAGGTATCTTTACACTCCTATCTCGTGGGGTGATCCCCAACACAGTCCTCTTAAGGACACCAAGACCAGGAAGAATGTGGATTAGGAAGGCCCAGTCCAAGGCCCAGAGACCATGCCCTGTAGCTTTAGCTGAACAGTGTTCACCCACACCTCCAAGCCTTGGTCCTTACTGGTCCACCTGCTTGGCATGTCCTATCCCTGGTTCCCACCTGCATTGCAAGACCAAACTAAGACCATTTGCTTCTATTCCTCTCCTCCTCTGGCTGAAATGCCCTTAGAGGCATGAGTCCAGTCTCCTCCCTCTCTGTCCTCAGACTAGGAGCTCCCAAGAGCAGGCCTGAGACAGCACATCTTACGGGTGGGCACACAGCAGATCTCAGCTTCGGGGTGAAAACTCACCAAGTCCAAGTCACGCAGGAATTGATGGCTGGAAGGGGTCAGCCTGCTGATGCCTGAGTGCTCCCAGCAAAGTGGATAAGCTGGGGATTTGTCAGGGGACTCAGGAGGAGGGGCGGGGCCTCTAACATTTATAGAGCTCCTACTGTGACCCAGGGTCTGCTGTACTTCATCTCACTTTAAGATGGAGATTGCTATCCCCATTGTACAGATGAAAAAACAGGCTCTGGGAGGGCTAGTCACTTGACCAGGTTTATTCTGTATAAGAAGTAGAGCTGGGCTTTGAAGCTTTGTGTGTGTGATGTCAGAGCACAAGCTCTGCTCTCCCCACTCTGGGAAGCTGAGCAGACAGGACCTAGTCCCCCATGGCACAGGCAGGAATGGGTGGCACATATTGGCCTGCCAGCACGCCTGCTTTGTGCTGGTCCTGCCCACTTGCATCCCAGCAGCTCTCAGGGTTTTACGATGATGATTATTTCTGAAGGCACTTGAAATTAATGACAGCTCTAAAATGGCTGGGACAGTGGAGTCATTGCTGAGACCTCTAATTAGTAAGAAAAATGGAGGAGACCAGGAGCTGGGGAGGCAGGTGGGGGCTGGGCAAGTGGCACTGGGCATGAAGCAGGGCTGGGGAAGTGGTTTGGAGCCAGCTCCTAGCCGGAGGTCCCTGTGGAGCAGGTGGACACTGTATCCCATTTGAGGCCACAAATTTGATTCTGAGCACTCATTCATTTGCTGTGTCACCTTGGAGGGAGTCATCGCCCTCTCTGGGTGCACGTCTCCCCAATTATGCAATAAGGAGTTGACCTGGGGGGGTCTCTAAGTTTGAAGGGTTCTATGGGGAGAGTGGAATGAAGCCGTAAGAGGGGGCTCCTTGAAAGACGACCCTGAGTCCCTGGAAGGCTGAAGCCCAGAAGGTAGGGGGCCCTGTAGCCTCCAGGAGCCACCTAGAAAGCCTTCCATGTTGGGGTTGCCGAGGCTGCTGGTGTAATGAAGTCCTGAAGACTCAGGCTGGAGAGAAGTGGATCAGGAAGTGGCAGAAAATCCATAGGTCAGAGCCCTGTGCTGCCGCAGCTATGGAGAGGGTGAGGGATGGGGTGACACCTGAGGGGGCTGGCAGGAAAGTTCTCTTTAGGAGGTAGGCCCGGAGCTGGGACCAGGGTTAAGACCTTCCTGCTCTCTCTTCAGCCCTTCCCTAAGAGCCAGAAGGGACTCGGGGACTCCAGGGTCCCACCTAGACACGTAACAGAAGGTCTGGCTGAGGTACCTAAAAGGGAAAGGACTTACTCAAGGTCACTTGTCCAGGTGCGCCCTAGCTCTCTGTCCTGCCTGGGGCAGCTGGCACACAGGGACTTATTTATACAGTGGCTGGCTCCGTTGGATGAGGAGATGTGCTGGCTGACACGGAGGGACACCCACCGTGGGTAGAGGCTAGGGCCAAGACTCCAAGGGCAGGAATGTGAAAAGCCCACCCTCCCTTCCTTGGGGCATCCTCTTATTTATCATTAACAGCTTTCTTAGATCCTTAGACCTGAGACCCATTTCCTTGAATCCTTTCACCCACTCCCCTTCCAAGGCAGGGCACTATGTAGCCCCCTCCTTCCAGAAGCCTGCTCTGAGCCCCGCTGTCTCCTTCTCTGAGCTGGCCTTTGTATCCTTGGGCACCTCTCTAAGCCTCAGTCCCTCCTCTGTAAGACTGGGCGGATCAGTAGGACCATTTCATGGGCTGGTGTGAGGATCTCATGACAATATGCAGACACCCAAATCCGCAGATGTCCAAGTCCCTTACAGCTGGCCTTCTGAGTCTGTGGATGCAACCTGTGGATACGGAGGACTGAATGTACACCCTGTACTTGCCACTGGGCCTGGCACTCAATAGGTGGTTGATAAACTTAGGTACTTTTGATAGTTATTATACATACTGTTATGGCTGTGCTTGCCTCCTGACCTTGCAGCACGTCCTCTGTAAAGACAGGGGTCTACCTTCCTCCCGACCCTTCAGCCCATCCTCTGTAAAGACTGGTCTACCCTAAGGTTCCTTTCACATTCCCATCAGGAGAAGCCTGGGCCGAGTTCCTTATTCTCCGAGAATCAGGAACACCCTGAAAGCAGAGATTGATCTTGTGTCTCCTCCAGTTTCCTCAGAGAGCCTGAAGCCCAGATTCCAGAGAGTCTGGGGTGTGCAAATTACACTCAACTGAAATCCATTCATCAGGAAGAAGCCATGGGTTCCTCTGGAGAAGGGGGCCAAGGCATGGAGCCGGGTGGGCATGGATACTCTTGAATCCCCAATTCTTACCTCCCCTCATCTCAGGGGCCTCCATCACCCACGCTTCCTTTGGAAATATTCCAACATCGGCGACATTCACTTATCTAGAAACAATGTGGGCAGCAGCCTCCACTAGTTGGAATTGCACTGAGAATTGGGGGAGGCCAAAGCCTCTCGGGGAGCCCACAGCAGCCCACGGCAGGAGCCCACAGCAGAGATGAGGTCCTGGGACTGCCCCTCCTCAGTCTGCTGAGCTTGGCGCCTGGCTGCTGCATCCATAATGACTGAGATGCAGGAAATCTGTCTGAGGCCAGTCAGTGAAGGGGCTCGTCAGTCCACCCTGAAGTCCCTCCAGGGGAATAACTCATGTTCCTGACCTTGAAGTTAGCTCTCCTTGAGAACACAGGGAAGCCGTGCACTCCATTAAACACACACACACGATATCCAAATGATTAAATTGAGAGCAAAAACAAAAAGCAAATATAAAAAGTAGTTTGTATAAAGGGACACTCCCTGGCTCTTTGGGAATCTAGGCTCCAGGCTTGGCAAAGCGACTTTTCCCAAGAGCCTGGGCTTGGCTGTCCCTGCGGATCATGTCAGGGGGAACTCGAGCTAATGTGTGTAAACAGACAGCACTATTAGCAAATCCATTTATTAAGCACTTGTCTTGAGTTCTGTTGTGCAGGAGACTTGTTTATTAACTTAAGTCGGAACCTGTTATTAACTTAAGCCAAAGGCAGCATGGCAGCTCGGAAGACGTCCAGCCCCAGAGCCAGGCAGCCTTGAGTTCTGGTCCTGGCTCTGTCTCTAATTGCTGTGTGATCCTGGGCAAGTCACTTCGCTTTTCTGAGCCTCAGCTGCCCTGTGATAGGCAGCTCCTAATGTCCCCCAGTGGTCCCTGTATTCTGGTATTCCCCAGTCCTTGTGCAGTCTCCTCCCCTTGATTGTGGGCTGGACTAACTCACCCACTTCTAGTGAACAGAATATGGCCGAAGGGATGGGATGTCACTTCTGAGATTAGGTTACAGAAAGACTGTGGCTTCCATCTTGGGTACCCTCTCTCCATCACTTGCTTAGTCACTAAAAAAGGCCAGCTGCCATGTTATAGCCATCCTGCTGAGAAGTGTAAATGGAAAGAAACTGATGTCTCTAACCTAACACTCCAGGAGGGCCTGAGACTTGCCAATAGCCACACAAGTAAGCTTGAAAGCAGACCCTCCCCAAGTCCAACCTTGAGATGACTGATGCTCTGGCGGACACCTTGACTGTATCCTTGTGAGAGACCTTGAGCCAGAGGTGCCCAACTAAGGCTCACCTGGATTCTTGACCTACAGACACTGTGAGAAAATAAATTATTTGTTGTTTTAAACCTCTTTGTTTTGGAATGATTTGTTATGCAGCAAGTGGAGATAACTAATACATGCTTCATCTGTCAAGTGGGCATACAAATTCCTTCCTCCCAATATGGCTGGGGGCATTGAGATAATGCAGGAAAAGTGCCTGCTGCCAATCAAGGTGAAGGATGACACAGCAACTAGGTGGTTATCTAATACAGTTGAGGAGATGCACGTTCTGTGACCCAACAATCCCCTCCTGGGTATACAGCCTGGAGAAGCACTTCCACCGAAGACAAGCACAAGAATGATCCTAAGGGCAGTGTTTGTAATAGTGAAAAATCGGGACTCCCCTGAAGGCCCATTACAGGTAGCAGGCATGAACAGAGTGTGGTATACCATGAGTGGAATACTATGCAGCGTTCAAAGTGGACAAGCTAGAGCCACACGTGTCAGCGTGGGTACTCTCACAAACACAATGTTGAGGAAAGAAATCAAAGATGGTACCACTTATAGAAGGTTTAAAAACAAGCCCCAAACCCTGTAAGTGATGTATGGATATCTATATATATTTTTAAAAGCATAAACACACACATAAGGATGATCAAGTCTGACTCCAGGGGAGTGTTACCTCCAGGGAGAAAGGCAGGGGAGGTGTAGAGTTGGCCTGAACCCCATACTGACCACTTACCATGAGCACAGTGGATCTAAGTCACTCACTGAATCCTTTCCACAGCCCCATGGGGTCCATTCTATTATTCTTTCATCTTACAGAGGGGAACACTGAGGCACAAGGTCCTCAGGGAGATTTTCCTGGAGTCCAGTGGGACACCAGGATTTGGTTCCTCACTTTGTCACTAAACTGAGGGAGGCCACATTACCTCTCAGGCCTCAGTCTGTTCTGTAGCTTGGGAGAGACTTGCCCTTTGCCTCCCCCTTCCTAGGTGTGGATTGAGATGCTGGGAAAGTCTTGATTAGTCAATCTGAAATATTTGCAGAAGCCCCCATGAACCAAGTCTGGGGCTGGCTAGGAGAGACTAAAAACAAGGAGGTGTGGATAAGAGGGGGCTTCCCAGGTGGCACAGTGGTAAAGAAGCCACCTGCCAATGCAGGAGATGCAGGTTCAATCCCTGGGTCAGGAAGATTCCCTGGAGTATGAAATGGCAACCCACTCCAGTATCCTTGCCTGGAAAATTCCATAAGCAGAGGCCCCCCTAGCAGACCACAGTCCATGGAGTTGCAAAGAGTCGGATGTGACTAAGCACACATGTATGCACATGGACAAAAGGAGGTGTGAAGAATATGGTTCCATTCAACACAATTCAGTTCCGTTCAATTTTGCACAGACTTCATTCACAGACAATTGTTGAAGTTAAGGAATATTGCTTGAACACCTACAATATGCTGGGCCCTATATTAGGTGCTTTCCTAAATTAGCTCATGCACGCCTCAACCACAACCCAGGAAGGTAGGAACTATCATCCCCATATAATCAAGGGGGTGAGCAACTTCCCCAGACCACACAGTACAACTGGGATTGTCAGGATTTGCCCTCCCTCCACCCTTGACCTGCCCTCTGTTTGGTGTTAGGGGCATAGATGGGAAGGGTCCAGGCCTCATTGCCCTCTGGGGATCCTGGCCCCGACCAGGAAGGTCTGGAGGAGTTGGGAGGAGAGAGAGATGTGTGTGGCTGGAGCAATCAGGACAGGTTTCCTGGAGCAGAGTGGGGAGGGGCAGTTGCTTCAATGGGCTCATTAATGGTGAAGCAGGTGAAGGCATTCATCCGTCCATTCTCCCATTCATATCCTCAGTTGATGCCACAGCTTTCTCTGTGCACCAGAGCCCATGATCTCCCGCACAAGACGGCACAGTGCCATCTAGACTGAGGTGAGGGACGCATGGGGTGTCGTGCACACACAGAGCAGGGGCCAGGGAGGCAGGATAGATAACCAGGAGGTGGTGATAGCTGAGCTGAATTCCAAAAAGTAAGGGGTCAACCAGCAGACAGAAGGTGGGGGATGGGACTCCAACAGAGAACACCAGGGGCAAAGGCAAGGCCCTGGGACAGTGGGGAAAGACAGCCGACCCCATGGAAGCCAACAATGACCAAGGCGGTTCCAGCTCAGCTGAGAAGGGGCTGGGGGGCTGAGGCCACCACCATCTCTCTACCAGGTAGGGACAGTGTCCGCGTGCTGGGTTCTCTAACCAGCCGGGTCCCCACACCAGCTCAGCCCTATTGGGCAGGCAGGGCCCCTCTCCAGAGGGATTAAGAGCAGGCGAGTACGAACCATAACGGCGCATGTAATTATGTGCAAAAATGAAGGAGAGCATCTTAATAATTGATGGTGGGAGAGAGTAAATATCAGCAGAGGAACCCGGCTGTATCGCCACCCCGTCCCGTCTGGCTGGGACCCAGGACAGTGCCTGGCCGCTAATATGCCCATAAATTATTGAAGTTATAAAGAAGAAAGCAGGTGTCATGTCGCACCCATAAACAGCTTGTTAGCTAAGACTAACGAAGGGGCAGCCTGCCGCTTGGCATTGTGTGGGCTCCCCCCACGGCCTCCCTGATTGCAGAGGGAAGATGGATGGCGGTGGGTGTGGAGAGAGAGGAGGAGAGACTGGCCGCCCCCTCCCTGCCCCCATCCAGCATCGTGACCCACTGTGGAGTCAGGTGGTCCTGGGAAAGAGAGGAGGCCCACAGATGTAAAGAGCCCCAAATGGGCTGTGAACTCCCCTCACTGCAATATACAAGCAGAGGCTGGACCAAATGTCCAGAGGACACAGAGGAGCCAGAAGAACTCTGAGGTTCTGCCCAGTCGGACGCACTGAGGCTGACTGGGGTTACTGGGAAGAACCGGATGCTGGGGCCAGACACGCAGGGTGCACATCACAGGAGAGCCACTTGCCAGCTGTGTGACCTTGGACAAATCACCCACCCTCTCTGGGCCACTTCCCATTCACACTACCTGGGTCTAGCCACGCCTGTCTTGGAGGATTGTGGGGAGGATCCTAGGAGCATATGTATGTGATACTCTGGGTGTGCATAGGAGCCCCCTCTACCTCCCTCGTCCACCCCCACCCTCACAGGGGCTTCTAATTAGATCAGGCCTAATGAGGCGTCCCTCTGCCAGGCTCTGTTTATGCTTCATTTAAGGCCTACAGGACATTAGGAGGAAGAGAGAGACAGCTGAGGAGGGGAAAGGAGTCCAGCTGCCAGGGCTTGGCCACCCCAGGCTCCACCACACACAGGGCATCCCCACCCCAGGGAACAGAGGAATAAGATGGGGGATACTCCAGGGCCAGAGAGAGAGAGACCTCGGTGGGGGGGAGGGCGGAGTGGGAGGGTAGGAGGGAGGTTGGGAAGGCAAGCATTTTGGCTCCTGGATGATAAAGAGCTTGAACCTCACTGTCTCTCAGGCTGGGAGGTCTGTGGTCTCTAGAATGCTTCCCTCCAGGGGGTGCAGCCAGTCAGCCTGAATGGGGCACTTGGGTGCCCACGTTGTGGTCAGCTCTGCGAAGGGCCACACAAGACAAGAGGGCCTCCTTCCTGGGCCTAGGGAGGGTGCCCAGGAGAGGCAGCCAGATCCCCCTCCATAACCTGTGTGAGACCACACAGGGAGCTAAGGGCAGGCCTGACACCTGGGCTTGGCTTCCAGCAGCAGAAATACCCCCAGGAGAGCATTCCTTCTGTCTGTGGTTTCCTTCTTCCGGGCGAAAGAAAGGAATCCTGAGAGTTTCTATCAGTTATGCTTTGGGCTGGGCCTCTCCTCCAGGGGTCCCCTCTGCACCCCTTATCTGGTACACGACTGCTCTGTCCCACCATGGCCTTCTTTGCAGATGCACAGAGAGGCATCGTCACTGCCCAAGGTCACACAGCAAGTCAATGCTGATGCCTAGTGCCAGGCCCTCCTGCCTCTTCCCACACCTGCTGGGCTCAGCCCTGGAGGAAATGGGAGGCTTGCACTGTCACACTGGGTGCTGGGCACTGTGCTGTGACTGTTGGGATGTGAACACTCTGACAGCCATTGTGGTGTGGGGCTCCCAGGAGCACTCCTCTGCCTGAGGACTCCCAGGCACCTGCTTATCTACCTACCACCTGCCCAGTGGGATGACAGCCAGTTGGCCTGGACAGAGAGGAATGGAGGCATTTTGGAGGGACGGCTCTTGGGGCTGGGTGCTCACTCAGAACCTAAGGACACCTCCCCCTACCCCTGCCCAAAGAGGGAACATCTTTTGTCCAGGATCACAAAAGTCAGATGTGGGGGAGCTGGAACATGTCTATCTGGTTTCAAAGTCTGCACCAAACTAAATAGGCAGAGCATATAGAAGGTGCATAGGGTGGTTACAGGCTGGTGTGCACTTATGTGGGGGGGTGGGTTGATCAGGTCAGCCCCTCATGGCTCCCGGAGATCCGCACTGGTCCCTCCTTGACCGCTAGAGGGTCCATCACTCTATCTCTGTCTCTCCCTCCATCTCTCTGGCTTACTCTCCTTCTCTTAGAGGGTCAGGGAGAAAAAGGCAGGCCAGACTCCTGGGCCAGTGACAGGTGGACCTGACCATGCCCCCTGGATGGCGCTGGGAGCTGAGGAGTGGAGAGTAGGGAGGTTGCCTGGTCTGGATCGGTGGGGGAGAATAGGGCTGTCCAGGGGGTCAGGGGAAACACAGGGCCCTGGGGGTAGGACTGAGGGCTGGGCAACCCTTGAAGGTGAGAAGGACCCTCTCTCCTCCCTTAGCTAGGTCAGACCTTGATAAGGACTGCTGGACTATCAGCAATCATCAGGTTACACGGAGGGGAAGAGAAGCTCATTGGGGAAGGCTGGAGGGTGGACACATAGGGAGGACAGGAGCCTCAGGTCCACGGCACCTCCTTGGGTCTCTCCTGGTGACGTAGCTGCACCCCCTTTCCTGCCATTCTTGAGTGTGCTGTCCACCAGTCATAGCACTGACGTCAGGGAGGCTGGGCCCATGGGAGGACGCACCCCAAGCTCCATGGTTGAGTGTTTCCATCCCAAGAGGAGCCACAGCTCTGGCCCGAGGCAGCTAGGACCAGAGGAAGATCACAGGTAGGGATGTGAGAAACCCAGGCATCCTTTCTGAGAGTCTGGACCACCCCCGGCAAGACCCCTGGGACTTTTGCCCTCTTGTCTCCTCTCCCTCTAGTATGAGATTGGGCAAGGGGATGATGTATCTGCAAACAGGAATATGGGTGAGTGTGATGAGTGGGATAACCTTCTGGAACAAGGAGCCCTCTGGGCAGAGCACTTAGGCAAGTCCCTTCACCTGCTCCAAAGTACCGTGAGGATTAAATGACATAATGCATTCAGAGCCCCGGAATAGGACCCAGTGCCACAATTGGCCTTCAAGAGAGTGCACCGCTGTGATCCTGAGTCTAGTTGGTGCGGCGATGTCTGCTCTGTGTGTGTATCCAGTTTTTTGTGCTATGGTCTTATCATCATCATTATTATAACAGTGCTGTGTTGCAAATCTGTTTGTGTCACTGTTGAACGTTCGGTCATGTATGTCAGGGTTAAGTGACCTGAACAGGACTTTTCTGCATCTCCCTATTTTCAAAGCCCCGTCAGTCCACAGATGGAAAACCCAGGTCCCCATTCAGGGTTTCCGGCTGTGCTGGAGAGGAGCAGAAACTGTGGTCTACACCTAGATCGTGCCCGCCCTCTCAGTCCCCTCTCTGCCCATGTTGTCCTAGAAGCCCACCTCCCCCAACTGGCTGACCAGAGCCTGAAGGGCGGGTGAGTGAGGGGCACACCCTGGTCCCAGGAGTTCCAAAAGCAGACCTAAGTATCTATCTGCCCCTTGCAGGCCTGCTACCTAATGTGGCATTTCTATAACCAGGGAAATGAGGGTGGCACTGATAGAAGTATGAACGACACCAGGAGGGCAAGGAAGAACCCAGCACAGGAGAGGGACCCCAAAGCACAGCTGAAGCCTGGTTGACTTCTCACTGGTCACTCCTGAAGCTGGTGGACACAATGCTGGACAGTACCCTCAATTCCTTCAGCAATGTGTACAGAGGGCACTACTGTGCCCATTTCACAGATGGGGAAACTGAGGCTCAGAAACAGGAAGTGACTTGTCCTAGTCAGTGGAGCCAGGAATAGCAGCCAGGTCTGGCCCTGCTGACAGTCACAGAGGTTTGGGAATGGAAGGAGGACACTCCAGTTGGAATCTTTTCCAAGGGGTAAATGATGTGGCTCAGGTGGCAGCCTGAGGTGGAGACATCTAGAAGGCCCCAGACAAAGGGGGGCCCCCACACTGAACCAAAGCATGGGCTCATACACTCAGATGCAGTGTGTTCACACCACCTGCTGGGGTGTGAAAACCAGCCATAAATACCTGCATTGTCGTGGTGCTCATCAAGCAAGTGGGAAGAGAGGTCTGGTGTGCCCTCAGGAAATTTCCCAGTGACTCACAGACTTGTGGACCCCCGCTCTTGGCACACCCAGACACTCCTTGCATAAGCACATCCCCTAAAACTGGCTAGTCGGGGAGCCTCCTTCCCCTCCCCCCACCCACTTCCCAACTCAGGGGACTGAGGGGTCCACAGTAGGCTGAGCAGAGGGCTGACCCCGAGGCCTGCTCTGTCTCACTGCCTCTCTCCCCAGAGGCAGCCCAAGCAGCAGAGGGGGTGGTGCTCATCACCACGCATCCTGCCAGTGCCCAGCGCTCTCTCCCCACCCTTGAACTTGGCAGGGACAGCTCCACATTTAGTTAACATGCTGGAGGAGTGTGTTGGGGTGGAGGGGTACCTGCACAGCTCATGGCTAAAGATAAACGCCAGCGAGCGTCTGAAGTGTGGGAAGTGCTGTGAACAATTTCAGGCCCTCCCATCCCCCGGTAGGTTGGTCCCTCCAGCTGCCTCCCTGGCTTTGCCCACACCTGCGCTCACTACACAGCTTCCCGGTCCCCCTAGAGAGCAGGCTCCAGACCCACTTTAGAAAGGCCAGCAGCCCTCCCTGAGCCATCAATTAGCTCTGGGAAATGGAGAGTGAAGAGAATAGTTCAACATTTTGCTGCTAACTCTCCCCTCGTGGTGGACATTATTCTGTTCTCCTCAGTGGATCCCAGGAGCACAGGATCCCAAAGGCCCCCCAGACACTTCCTCTGCTGCAGGAGCCAGGAGGCCCCAGAAGAGCCTCAGCATGGCTGATGCACAAGTGCCTGAGCAAGCCTCAGTTTCCCCATCTGCAGATTGGGGATACTGCCAAGCCTGCCTGCTTCATGGAGGGGACAGTGACACCAGAAAGGGCCTTGGGGGTGTGACGGGGCAGACACCCACCTCCTGGAGGGGCAAACGCACCTACGCCCCACCCCCGTAGTCAGTTAAGGCACAGCTGGTTCCTGTCTCTGCTTTAGCTACACGTCAGGGAAGCGTGTGTGAACTAGGGACCCCACCCAAACACACGGCCCCCACCACTATTCCAGCACATGCCAGTGTGCCGGTGGACCCAGGTGTGTACACGATGGCACGCCCCCACCTCCACCCCTGGCATACATGCTGGCAAACTCTGGTTCTGTCCCCATGAGTCGTCCTGCTTCCAGCGCCCTGCTGTCATGGCAACCAAGAGAGCTGAGTCGGGGGCAGGGATGAGGAAACAGGAGCCTGGGGGAGCAGACTGGGCTGCAACTCACAATCCACTGAGAGGTCAAGGACTCCTTCCCGCCTCTCACCTCTCTCTCGGTGCTCCCAATACAGGTCACACAGCTCTGAACACGTGGAGCCCAGGCAGGAACCTGCAGTTTCCCCCACACCGCGGTGGACCAGAGCAGAGTTCCCAATACAGGACACACAGCTCTGAGCACATGGAGCCCAGGCAGGAACCTGCAGTTTCCCCCACACCCTGGTGGACCAGAGCAGAGCCCAGCCGGCTGTCTCTTCTGAAAACAGACCAGTAAAACCCACATTCAGGGCAGGGTCTGAGGGTCAGCCCCTGGCTCAGATATCTCCCTATGCTGAGCCTGCCATGACCCTTCTCCGTCTCCATCCCCACTGCCTGCGGTTCAAGCATCGGGTGTCCTCCCTGGGGTCTCTGACTTGTCTCTGTCCTCAGGGGCACCCAGGAAGGGCAGGGACTTTGACAGTCACAAGAGATGGGGCTGGGATTGGCAGGCAGCCAGGTACGATGTGCTCCTCTAAATGAGGCCCCAAAGAGAGGCAGGCCCCACCACAGACGGTGGAGAAAAATAGAAATGCCTAATACTTCCTGAGCGTTTACTCTGTGCCAGGTACCAGGGCCCTCCTGTAATCTAGGCATTCACTTATTTCCCACTCTCAACAGCTCCATGAGGAAGGTGCTCCTAGAGTGTCTCCGTCTTACAGGTGAAGACACAGAGGCACAGAGAAGCACAGTAATTTACCCAAGGTCGTAGGGAAGGAAGTGGCACCCGGGCACATTCCAGCATAGAGTGTGAAGACTGGGGAAGGCTCTCAGCTGGTTGGGTATATGGTGGGGGACCTAGAATTCATTTGTCTAACTGCATATTTTACAGGTACTAATGCTGAAGCTGGGAGGAAGGTTTCTCTTATAGCCTCCCTGGTGGGAGTCTAGGGCCAGGTGGGTGCCTGGCTGAGAATCAAAGCCCCTGGAGCCTCCCAGACCAGGCCTCTACTATGCCCCCTGTGCTGTCTTGCCCCTCACAGAAGGCACTAGGAAGCCAGAGCTGAAAGGGTCCCAGTTTGCTGCCAGGGCACAAGCCAGTGGAGAGGCAGGCCCAGCTCACAAGAGGGTCTGACACAAGATGAGCAGTGATCAGAGCAGGAAGGGATGAGAGAAGAACCCCAGGGAAGGGAGGAAATCCCAGGGGTCTCCCTGGAGGAGGCAGTCTTTCAGAAGTGGTAGGATCCTGAAATTCAGAGAATGCGACAGACATTCTAGGAGGAAGGAACAGTAGGTGCGAAGGCGTGAAGGTTGGACAGGGTGTACACAAGGCCCATGGAGTAGCCACAACTGCCCAGAATGGGGTCAGAGTCAGAATATGGTCAGAGGCTGAGTAGGAGCCTGGGAATTCTTCTCCAAGTCCTCCCTCCTCAGCACTGAGGGCAATGTTTAACTCATTGATGAGATGTGTCCTTTTCTAAAAGGCCAAGGGGCCCAAGGGGCTCCCTGAAATTGAGCAGGAAGACTCGCAAAAAAATCCCAGTGTTAAAGATCAGAGACGGCTTCTTCCATCAGAGCCTGTGCTGGGGCGATGACAGCCTCGCTGAAGGCCGTTCCAGGCAGCCTGAGACAGGCACTGGCCAAGCCTCGGTCCCCTCTCTGCTGCCATGCCCCAAGCCCTCTCTCCTTTGTCTGTTTCGCCTACCACTCCCTTCCATCCCCCCTCCCTCCCCTCTTTCCTTGTGTCTTTCTATCATTGTTCCTTTATTTTATTTTCAGCCCTCAGCACTTTTCCTGAAAAAGAACAGCTGGGCTGCTGGAGTCACAGAGGAAATATTTTTTTGACTACTTTGCAGATTCCCCTTCTCTATGAAAACTGACGCCACCATTGCTAACTGACAGGTGGACGCTGAGATATTTATTTCCTTGTCTCCTTCTTTCCTCTCCCTCTCTGGGCTCTGTTCCGGGGTATATGGGAAAGACAGGGCAGTCACACAGCAGTGGGAGGAAAAGGGTAGTAAGGGGTAGAACTTTGGCATCAGGTGGGCAACTGGGGCCCTCAGTAGCATCATTAATCCCATTTTACAGATGGGGAGACTGAGGCCCAAGACCACCCAGATACAACAGTAATTACAGTACTGACACTAAACACAGAGCTGGCATTTAAGGAGCACTTGCTGCGTGCCAGGTACTGTGGTAGACCTTTCGCATGCAATGAACCAATGAGGCAGATATATTACCGAGCCCATTTTACAGAGGGGAAAACTGAGGCTCACAGGGAAGTCACTAGGTCAAGGCCACAGAGCTGGATCGGTAGAGTGGACTATCTCCCCATACAACCATGCCCATGTTCATTCTGCCAGCTGCAACCCCCTGCTGCCCTCCAGATGGCTGGTAATGGGAGAATCAAGATTTGAAACCACATTTGTCTATGTTCTCATTCCAAAGCTGGACTCTACTCCATGCTGATTGCTGTTGCCAAGAAAACATTAGACAGCAGTTCTAATCAGAGAATGACCTGGCCTGATCCTGACCCCAATCTGATTCCTGAGGCTAAGGGGTACGGACCTCCAGACCAAGCCTGGCTCAGCCTCTGACCTGCCCTCTCTGGACCTCAGAGACCCTGCTAAGCGGGGGAGACTGGACAGGCTGAGCCCCAGGTAGCAACACAGGAACTAGGGCCGAGGGCCCCCAGGACCATGCTGAGCAATGCATGCCTCCTTCCCAAGGGTCCCTTTGCTCATCCTCTTCTCCAGGGCTGGAGAACACAGGCAGGCCCCTGCTCCTCTGGGATTCTAAGCTGCTCCCTGTGGCCAAAAGACTCAAGGAAGGGACAACAGGAACCCTGGCCTGGGCTGAAAACCTGCTGGTACACACCCCAGTAGCCATCAGAATCTTGCACACACACACCCAGGGCACCCCTGTAAGGCCAGGAGGCCTTCAGCTCTGCATGTGTTATTGTGGGTCCTGATCTGTGTACCCTCAAGTCCAAACTTAGGGACAGTGCCTTTAAGACACATCCAAGGAATGACGATCAGTCCTGCAAGCTAAGAAAGGCTGTTTGGATCAGAGCTGGCAGTAATATAGGAGAGCAGCCTGTGTTATCTGCAAACCCGCAGCCCTCCTTGGCCGTCCAACATAAATGTGTTTAAATA
This sequence comes from Bubalus kerabau, assembly GCF_029407905.1. Taxonomy (NCBI): domain Eukaryota; kingdom Metazoa; phylum Chordata; class Mammalia; order Artiodactyla; family Bovidae; genus Bubalus; species Bubalus kerabau. The sequence continues at coordinate 33,399,299 of NC_073642.1, forward strand.
GCAACACAGATGTACATGTCAATGGGAATGTTCTAAGCTAACGTGTGGCTGGTGTAAATGTTCATGACTTCAGAGTAAACATGATAGGTGGCAATGCTGTGTTCAATGTACACATCCAGTCTTTGGTAAGAGAGAGGGCTTCGTGAAAAAAATGTCTAGTTGACGTGAGATGCACGTGTGGGACTAATGGTAATGCATGTGTTCACATAGATGGAAAGTTAAGGCAGATGGGGCTGTCTATCAGAGATGGAAATCATGGTAAGAAAGGGTGGTACAGTGAGAGCAAAGCCCCAGGGGCACAATGTGGAAAGGAGAGAAGGATTCCAAGTGGGGACGAGGGTGCAGAGAGAGGCTGGGGCAATGGACTGTAGCCCTGGGGTCGGGGTGGAGAGCCTGCTCAGCTGAGGTCCAGACTGGCTGGGGAAGGTCTCCAGCGGAAAAACAGAAGCCAAGGGAGCCAGAGTGCACTGAGGGGACCTTGGAATCCGTGTGCCCAGGTGGACCCTGGACCCGGCCTGGGCTCCCACAGGCTGCCCCTCAGAGAAGAGCAATTTCCAAGACTGCTCATGACCAGGCAAGCGAGACCCTACTAAACGGAGAGTGGGGAGGATAAAAGGGGGGGCATCCTTCCACCACGACCCCAACTCTATCATCCCAGGGGGTCGATGACAGAAAAATAAAACTAGACTGTCAAGAAGCCTTAGTTCCAGCCCTAGTCAACCACCAGGTAACACTGGTCAATGGACCTACGATCCCAAGTCTCGGTCTTCTCACGTGAAAAATGGAGGTTGACAATTTATTTAAAATATCCAAAACAGGCAAATCTACAAAGCCAGAAATTAGCTAAGCTATTGGTGAGAGACAGGGGTGTCAAGGGGAGTCAACGGATTTGTGGTTTCTTTTGGTGGGGGGGGCGTGGTCAAAGATGTTCTAAATTTAGTTTGTGGTGATGGTTGCCCAACTGTATGCAATACTAAAAGATATTTAATTGTATACTTTAGATGGGTGAATTTTATAATATATGAATTATGTCTCCATAATTTACACCCAGTAATTCACACATAATTCACACACGGTAGTAAAGAATCCGCCTGCCAATGCAGGAGACGCAAGAGACATGGGTTCAATCCCTGGGTCAGGAAGATCCCCTGAAGAAGGAAACGGCAACCCAGTTCAGTATTTTTGCCTGAAAAAATCCCATGGACAGTGGAGCCTGGTGGGCTACAGTCCATGGGGTGGCGAAGAGTCAAACATGACTGAACACACACACAAAGATAGTTTAAAATTGCATAAATAAATAAATGGACAAATTATTTCTAAAAACAATGTTATACATTGAAGATATTTTGTAATAAATATACTAAAGAAAAAGAAAAACAATGGAGAGTGTGATCATACCACCTGTGTGGTTCCCACATGAGATAGGATGAGAAAGGGCTTTGCCAACTGTAGAGTGATGCGCAATGTGAGGTGGAGGAGTCCTGGTCCCTGGGGCTTTGCTGTTGATTGACAAGCACCAGAGAGGCCAGTTTAATGTCTCCATGGTGTGTAAGCATGTGCACAGCATGTACATGCACGTGTGTTTGTACGTCTTTAAGGCCTGAGGCTCTCTGAGACTCTGCCACGGGGTTTTGAAGTGAGGGGGAAGAGAAGGAAGTGAAATTTCAGGATAATCTTAAAAGCGGAAAAAAAAAATTATTACGTGTCAAAAGGAGTGGAGAGGCTTAAATGGCTCCCAGGTGGGACACAGAATAAAACAGTCTTTGCTTTTATTTTTCAATTGTCTCCACGCAGGGAAGACAGGCAGAGGGTCGTCATAGCAACCCTGGGCATCCGGCAGGGGGCGGCCTGGACTCCGCAGGTTTGTCTGGGTTGAACAGGGTGAGTCAGCTCAGCAGACCCTGGAGGATGGGGCTGGGTCCAGCCCTGTACCTGTGTCCTGGAGGCCACCAGTTCCTCTTCTTCTGGGGGCGAGCACAATGGGAAAAGGACAGACAGGAGTTGCCTCATGGTGGGGCCAGTCCAGGTTCAGCCTGGGAGCTGAATCTGAAGGTGGAGAAGTCTCAGGATGGGGATGGGATGAGATGGGTGGCTGAAGGCTTGCCGGGGCAGTAAGGGAATCCTATGTGGTAGTTACAGAGGGGAGAGGCCATGCATGGCCAACAGATGATTGAACAGGATTGGAATAAGTGTTGGAGGGTCCACCCTGGGTGCTGGAATGGACAGGGCATGGTGTGGAAGCTGGTGGCTCTCCCAACCACCCCTGAGCCTGTGTTAATGGAGAAGTTATCATTTTAGAGGCTACATCTAGAGTGAATTTGACTCCAAAGGTAAGGGTCAGACAAGAGAGAAATGGGGAGAAGAAAAATCCTGATTGGAGGGACTTCCCTGGTAGTCCAGTGGATAACTCTGAACTCCTAATGCAGGGGGCCTGGGTTTGATCCCTGGTCAGAGAACTAGATCCCACATATACAGCAACTAAGACCCAGTGCAGCTAGATAAATTTTTTTCATTAAAAATGAAAAAAAAAATCCTGATTGGAAAAATAAAGTAGCTATGGAAGATTCACGCATCTGGGTACATACAGAGGCCACTTTTAATGGAAGTTTGAATTGGGGGAAAGAAAGAGTCCTACATTTGTGAAAAATAGCTGGGAGTTCACTGTCCCTTTCACTGTGTATTCCTAGCACTGACATTCAAGAAACACTTTTTGAATAAATGAATGAATGGCAGAGGTCTGACTGAATGGTGTTCAGAGCATTACATGCGAGCTCTAAGGAGGCAGCTGACACCTCCTCTCTGATCATTTGCAGGTTGGTATTGAAAGTTAAGCAGCAAAAGAAACCAAGCTGACCTAAAAATGCAAATGAGGAGGTTGCTGGCCCAGGAAACCAGAGGAATCTGAGCATCACGTGGCCCAGGGCACACCCAGAGCGTCTGGCAACCTAAACTGGGGAAAAGTGGTCACTGTTCCTCTTAACGCCAAATGATAAAAACCCGCATTTGTATCAAGTGTGATTGATAAGAGTCCATTCCTACCAAGAAAGTACCACATTGTGCCAGGTGTTCAGGCTTCCTTAGGTCCTGCTTGGACTTAATAAACCACGATTCTGATACACGTGCCAACCTCACAGTCTGACATCCTGGAAGTTACACTTGCCAAACAGCTTCAAATGAAGAGCAAACACATAGGCAGTGGGAAGTCTTTGATGGGTAAGTAACTCCAGCTGGTGGAAATGTAGATTCTGGGGCATGGTCAGGGTGGACCCCTTCACCCATCGACTTTTGCTGCAGTCTTGTTTCAAAGGAAAGAGGCTTTGCAATAGTTTGGGGCTTGGGATCTTTGGATCTCTGGGTTTGGTCAAGCCCTCAGGGACTCTCGACTGAAGGCTGAGCAAGGGTAGCCTTGGGAGAGAGTCATTGGGAGACCAACAAGCCTTGAGAGACCTTTCAAGTCCAAGAAGTCAAGAAATGCCTCAGAACAAGACACCTAGAACCCATTTCCCATTCACGACAGAACCCTGCTCCCTCTACTCACCAAGGAACCGTTCCCCTGGTGAAGGCCCACATGGCTTCTGAAAAGCAGGCAGTATATACATCGTGGGGTCAAAGGGCATGAGCACACCTCACGGACCAACCAGCTTTGGCCAAAACTTTTGTTTTCTCTGTGAATCAGGGAATCAGTGGGACAAACCATCCTTCAAAAAGCCACTGTGAGGACTGAATAGGACAATGAATACTCAAGAGCTTCATTCACAGTAATATGAACTAAAGAATTACTAGTATTCTTGTTGCTGTTATTGATTCACTGGGTAGAAGGGGGTCCCTTCCCACAGTCCCTGGAGATTCAGAAACCTGTCTGGGCCTTCCAGCAGCATCCCTGCTCTGAACTATGGAATCTTGGCTGACAGCTCTTCTGTCTTCCTGATCAGCCCCAACATCTCTTGCCTGTGGCAGCAGCTGGGGAAATTGTGTGTGTGTTTGTTGCTAGAACATGGGGAAATCACGTTTCTCCATGCAAATATATACTCCAGGTGACATCTGTCACTCACATCCACACCAGACGCACCCCACCTCTAAGCCATGTTCCTGCTGTTCTCTACTTAGAACCTGCTCCAGCTGAGTGATTTGAGGTCCAGCTCCCATGCCTCTTTCATCAGGGAGTCCTGGATTTCTCCCAGCCCAGCAGTGGTCAATGCCAGGATCTGGGAGGAGAGGACAAGAAATCAGGCTCAATCCATAGCCTGTCTGGTTTGTGCCATGACTGGTAACCAATGAGCCTCCCTGGGGGGAGTGTGCCTCTGTCACACCACCTGGTCTTTGCCCGCTTACCTGCCTGTCTCTCCCTCTGACTGTGAGCTGCTGCAGGGGAGGGCAGGGTCTGACTTGCTCGGTGAATATAGGGTGAGGAGAAGGGGAAGGAAAAGCCACCTGTTTCCCCAGTATAGGGGGAAATGCTGGTTGGTAGAGAAGCTCTCAGAAACCGGATGTCAGAGGTAGGGGTTGGGACCTAAGTCAATCCCTTCATTGGAGGAGACTGAGCCAAAATGAGAAAGGGACTTGCCTAAGGTCACACAGACTTATGTGGCTGTGACTTATGTGACTTAGGACTCAAGCCCAAGTCCTAAGTCACTCTGTATGCCTACTGTCCCCTCCTTGCCCCAGGCCTTGGACTCTAGGGCCTCCAGCCAGGGAGGGCGGCACCTTCCTGTGTAATGAGGGAAGGTGCTGAGTGAGAGGAGGGGTCCTTGGCTTGGTGGGCCACCCAGACCACCCCAGGCCTTCTCCATGTCAAATGCAAGATTTGTTGAACAGAATTGAATTTACTGTTCGATTGTAGGAGATGTAATTTGATCTAGGTCCTATGAAGCCCTTAATAAAGTCAAGGTATTACTGTTATCTCCTGATTTTTTTTTTTTTTAATGTGTTAAGAGGCACTGGACAAGAGGTGCTCAGCTGGGAGCGAGGGAGTCTGTCTGCTTGTCCTGGATCTGGTGTCACCACGCCATATGCCCTGGAGAAGACACCCCTCTGCTCTGTCCCGGAAGCAAAGGTCTTCATCTTCAAGGCAGGGACTGTCCGTCAGCCCTGATGACATGAGAGGAGATGGCCAGGAAAGGAAAGGGGGTTGATTCCCTAGGAGTTGGAAGTGCAGAGGAAGACAGCTAACACTAACTAGGCACCTTCTGTTTGCCAGGGTCTCCATCCCCTGTAGCATATTGTATGCTCCTGGCATCTTTGGGGGGCAGGGTCATCAGTAAGGAATGTTTGCTAAGATCTCACTTTTCTTCTTTCAGGCATGTAGTAAGGCATTGGACTTCCCTGTTGCCTTTGAAGTCGGACACGGCCATGTGACTTGCTTTGACCAATGAACTGTTAGTGGAAATTACCCATGTGGCTTTAGAGGGAGCGTCAGAGCCAGTGCCCCAACTGGGCCATGCCTCTTGCCATTGCTATGGTATTGTGGGCACACGTGTTGAAATGGGGAAAGCTCCTTCAGCCTGGTGTCCTGAGTGACAGTTAAGAACGGACTCTCTCGCCCCCAGTTCCAGTTGCACAAGAAATGCAACTAAGATATCTTAAGTCTCTGAGATTTTTAAGGCTGTTTGTTATTGCAGCAAAACCTCCCTAGCCTGACTGATACAGTGCTGCTCTGGACCAGTTTTCTAGATGAGGAAACAGAGGCTTAGTGAGGTTCAGTAACTTGCTGGGGAACCAGAGTGAGTAAGTAGTTCACTCAGTCTCTATATACCTGATGCCAAGACCACACTCTTCCTAAGCTGGGGTTCTGCGTCTGCCAGGCTGGCTAGGGATGGTCAGGCTCCAGTCAGTGGGGATGGAGGCCCACTGCTCAGCATCCACGTCTCCTCATTTTCCACTCCACTGAGTGTAGTGTCCCTGTAACCCTTCTGAGTGGCCCGTTGGAATGGCCAGATTAGGGTCTTTCAGTCTGTGAGGGCTGGTGGAGGTCAGAAGCAAGAAGTTTGGGGAGGTCATGGATACAGTCCAGAGTTAGGCAGACCTGGATTCTAATCCTGGTTCTGCTACCCTAGCTGGGCGAACTTGGGCAAGATACTCTCCTTCTCTGAGCCTCAATCTTCTCAAATGTCAAGTGGGAATAATGCTACTTCCCTAGATACTGTAAGAATGAAATGAGATGCAAAGATCTTGTCACGTGGTAGGACCTGCTCCTTGGGCTCCATTATTACTGGAGGCAACATACAGGGCTGAGGCCACTTCACCCTCTATCCCTGCCCTTCCTACCTCCTCAACAGGAATAAAGGCAGGCTTCCCTGCTCTGATTTCTCTTGTTATTGTTGTTGTTGTTCAGTCTCTCACTCGTGTCTGACTCCATGGACTGCAGCAGGCAGGCTTCCCTGTCCTTCACTATCTCCCAGAGTTTGCTTAAAGTCATGTCTATTGTCCTGTTTCCTCTAGACACATCCTAAAGGAAGTTTGCTCCATCATCTTACAGGGCCCTTCTCAGCCCCTGGGGGAGTGAAGGAGAACTCTGTGACTGCATTTACAAAGGGGAGAGGCTTTCCCAGCATCACACAGCAGAAGGTGCTGGTGGAGCTGGCGTCACTGTGCTGGCCTCCTTGTTCAGTAGCCCCATTTGCCAAAGGTCTGGAGGGGGCTTCCCAAGAAGGAAGCCTGGCTGCCCAGACATGCCAGGCAGGGCTTCCAGGAAGAGGAGTTGGGGGAGAGCTGCAGATTCAGTGGAGGCAGTGGTCCTACTTTAGAACTGCCCATGTGGCCCCGTTCTACCATAGCCCCAACCTCTTCTTCAAGTTGCCATCCCAGCCTCTTCTTTAAATGAATCAATTCTAAAGGAAATCAACCCTGAATATTCATTGGAAGGACTGATGCTGAAGCTCCAATACTTTGGCTCCCTGATGTGAAGAGCCGACTCATTGGAAAAGACCCTACTGCTGAGAAAGATTGAAGGAAGGAGGAGAATGGGATGACAGAGGATGAGATGCTTGGATGGCATCACCAACTCAATGGACATAAGCTTGAGCAAGCTCCAAGAGATAGTGAAGGACAGGGAAGCCTAGCGTGCTACAGTCCATGGGGTCACAAAGAGTTGGACATGACTGAGCGGCTGAACAACAACATAGCCTCTTCCTGCCAGCCCACTCTTCTTGATCCAGAGAGCCCCTCTATACAGTGCTGCTTCTCCACAGCATGGCCACATTGGGTCATGCCTCTGCTTGGGGCAGTCATTCCTCCAGGGTCGGGACCATATGAACTCATCCTTGTGTCCCCAGCGAATGCCAGGGATCATGTCCAGAATGACCACACTGGCAGCTGCCTTTAATGAGATCTGCTCTAGCCCCTGGGCTATGTGCACATCACACAAATCCTACAGGGGAGGGATTATGAGCCCATTTTACAGAATGAGGAAACTGAGGCTCAAGAAGGCTCACTCGGCAGAGGTACTACAGGTAAGAAGAGATGGATCTGGATTTACAGCCAGGTCCCCAAAGCCTGTATTAACACACTCACCCCTCACTCCCTGACCAGATGGGTGGGTGGAAACCATCCTCTCCTTTCAGCTCCCCCAACCCTCCCAAGCCTCATCTCCCACCTCCTGCCTCTGCACCATTTCCTGTTCTCCAGGCAGCCCTCCACACCTGCCCGGGCAGTGTGGAGTCCACCACCACCCAAGGAGTCTGTGATGCACTCAGGTTAGACGGATGCCTGCCCCTGACCAGGAGTGGGGCCCGAGTCTTCTGCCCGTGTCTGCCCCAGTGTACCTGTCCACAGGGGAAGGCTCAGCAGACAGGGATAAGGGTGAAGAACCCAGAAAGGGCCAAAGAGTTGACCTGAAACCTTGAGCCGGGCACAGGGTTGCATGTTTTAAGGACAAGGTTTACCCAAGGCCTGCACAGGGGGTCAGAGGGCACACAAGGCCTCCTGTGGCCCCGGGACGAGCTCTGCAGGACACAGACCCTGATCAACCATCCGCAGGAGCTCCCACCCTCTTGCTGCTGCCTCTGTCTTACTCCATCTCTCCCTCCTTGCCTTTCCCACCCCCTTCCCCTGCCCTTTTTCCCTTCCTAAAAAACACAGAAAAAAATGGGATTCAGAAGCCTACACCGCCTGCAAAGTATGGTTCAGCCTCCCCAAAAGAGGAAATGCCAGCGTGCGGGTTCTCATGGCAACCCCAGCTCCTCCCCGCCCAGCCGCCCTGTGCCCATATGGTGAGATGCGCACGGCGCTGACTCAGCCGGGCCTTGGGGTCCCGGGCCTAGGCCTCAGTGTGGTCAGTTTTGGTTTATTCGGCTGCCTTGGTCACAACCTACCCTCCTGAGCAAACAAGACCACCTCCTATAGGGACTCTTTGGGGGTGCTAAGCCCTACCCAGGATGCAGGCAGGTGGGGGCAATGTTCAGGAGCTGCTTCGGCCCCGAGAATGGGAATTCTGTGATCTGATGCAGCCTTTGAATTCTGTCTTTCAACCTTCAAGGCAGAACAGAGTGGGCTGGTCAAACAGGGTCAGAGAGAGCTCCCCTGCCTCCCCTTCCCTCTGCCTTTGCTCCCCATGCCCTGGACGTTAGGATTTCCATGTCAGGTGTGGAGGGATGCAGGAAGCAGGATGACCTGGAGAGGGTTTCCTTGGTCCTAGCAGCCGTGCTCCAGCTACTTGCCCCCACCCCATCCCAAGCCACAGCACGCCTGCTGGTCTCGGAGCTGTGGAATGAGGAACCAAGGCTTGGGCCCTTGCCATGGCTAAGCTGCCCCAGGGCGCTGTCTGCTCATGTGTCTAGCTGTTCCCCATGCCCAGAGCAGTCCTACCAGCCTCCTGTGTGGACTCCTAGTTTTCCAGGCCAGTTGGCATTTTCATGGCTAATGAAACGGAAGCTAGTGCCAGGCAGGCTTGGGGACAGCAGGGCTGGCGGCTGAGAAGCAAACCTTCCAGGGCCTGGCACCCACGCTGCTTCCTTTTCCAGGGCCCTGCAGGACTAGACAAGCACAGCAGGGCGGCGCAGGGATGTCTAGGTCCCTGGTACTGCCTGGATCCCCACCTGACTCGGAGCAGCTTTCCAGACCTCTGTCAGCCCTAGGTCACCTTCAAAGATCCACCCTGAGTGGGTTAGGTGCAGTGGGAGTCGACTGGGGGACCCAGGCCCCAAACCTGAGGGGAGTGAAGATTGGGACCCGCTTAGTCTGGCTTCATGTACATGGTTCCCTCTGCCACTGTGCGGCCATCCTCCCGGAAGCTCTAAACCCAAAACTTGCCTGTCTTGGTCCTTCCTGCATCTTCTCATCTCTAATCTCTCTCCCTATGTCACACACATGTCTACGAGTGTCAGAGTCAGGACACCCAAAGGGGGCGCAGCTGACCCTCAGGCGCACACAGGTGGGGCCTAGAGAGGATCGGAAACCGCACAAGTTCACACAGCAAGTCTGAGGTCAAGTTAGCCCTGAAATAGGGCTCCTGGCTCCCTGCTCAGGGTCTCTTGGAGTATCAAGCTGCTTTCTCTGATTCTCCCACTCGGCTGATGGGAGCAAAGGGAGGAGGGAAGGATGGATGGATGGATGGATGGGTGGATGGATGGATAGATAGATGAGTAGATGGATGGGGGGGCTGTGGGGAGTCGGGAGCAGAGATCCAGGAACAGATGGGCTTTGAGGCTCCTCCGCAGGGGCTTGGGGGAGGGGGAGGAGGCCTAGAGAATCTGGAACTGTTACAAAGTTGCGAGTTAAAACATTCTTCACACTCCCGCCTCCTTTACTGTTCTGATGCACCAAGACGTGACAAAAATGTGTCAGATTTTTTAAAAACCACACACATACACAAATGCCAGTCCCCATCTCTGCCGCCCGCCCAAGCTTGGGCCATCTGTTCCCCGGGGGTGGGAGGGGAGTGGAGCTTGGCAGTCGGTGTCAGCATTCTGGTCACCCCCAACCCTGGGTCTGGACCAACAGCCTGGCCCAGAAATGGCCCTCCGGTAATGGCGGGACGTCTAGGAAGGTGAGGGCTCAGACACTTGGCTCGTCCCCAGCCATGCTGGCCCACCCTACTGCCAGACCACTGTCACCTCTGCCCACCCTGGGGTCCAGTGCACGCACAGCCCCTCACTGAGCTGGGCACTGCCCCTTCTCTCCAATTTGCTGTGTTTGTGTGTACAAGGTCTGGGAGACCCCCTCATGATGTATATAAGAAACTGAGGCCAGAGAGGAGGAGAAGCTTGCCCAGGTCCAAGTGCATCCCCTCATTCATTCATTCAACGAATGAGTGTCTTCCAACAGAAGGGTGGCGAGGACAAGAAAACAGGTGGGCTTCGTGGCAACGGCTGGAGGGGAATCAGTGAGATCAACCATCGTGATGTGTCTGGGACTGTCCTGCTTTTGGCACTAAAACTTCTGCATCCTGGAAATGCCTCGGTCCCAGGTAAACCGGGATGACTGGTCACCTGATGGGCACTTTAAGATGGGCATACGTGCATGCGTGCATGCTCAGTCATGTCTGACTCTTTGTGACCCCCATGGACTGGGGCTCCTCCGCCAGGCTCCTCTGTCCATGGGATTTCCCAGGCAAGAATACTAGAGTGGGTTGTCATTTCCATCTCTAGGGGATCTTCCCCACCCAGAGGTCAAATCTGTGTCTCGTGTCTCTTGCAGTGGCAGGTAGATTCTTTACCACTAGCGCCACCTGGGAAGCGCTGGGCACGTATGCGCTGAGTCCAAACATGGGGACTCGATGTGAGGGTCTGAGACTCTGAGAAAGAAGGGGCAGGCTCTAGGGGTGGGGGAGTAAGTAGGCCCTGGAAGAGAGTAGGGGTTTTACTTGGTCACAGAGTCAAATTTTACTGTGGTCATAGAGTCAAATTAGGGAGCAGCTGGTGCACAGGTTATAGCCTGTACAGAATTTTTTTTTTTAATTCATCAAAGGAGACTTCCCTGGTGGTCTAATGGTTAAGAATCTGCCTGCCAATGCAGGAAACACGGGTTCAATCCCTGGTCCAGGAAGATCCCACATGTGAGTGGGGGGGAACTAAGCCTGTGCACCTAATGCCTGTGCTCTGCAACAAGAGAGGCCGCTGCAGTGACAAGCCTGCGCACCTCAACGAGGAGTAGCTCCCACCTAGAGAACGCCTGCGTGCTGCAACGAAGACCCAGCGCAGCCAAAAATAAATAAATGTTTAAAAAATTCATCAAAGCTGGAGACACCAGCTCGGGTATGTGAAGCTGGCAGAGACTAGATCTTGCCAGGCCTCTGAAGCTTCCCGAGAGAGTGGGGACTTTAGCCAAAGAGCATCAGGGAGCCACTGAAGGGAATGAAAAAGTGAAAAAATGTGTTAGTTGCTCAGTCGTGTCCGACTCTACGTGACCCCATGGACTGTACCAGGTTCCTCTGTCCATGGAATTCTCCAGGCAAGAATACTGACGTGGTTAGCTGTTCCCTTCTCCAGGGGATCTTCCTAACCCAGGGATCAAACTCAAGTCTCTTGCATTGCAAGGTGGATTCTTTACTGTCTGAGCCACCACAGAAGGGTATAATGTGGGCTTACTGTGGTCAGATTTCCAAGTAAGAAACCCAAAGGCCACAAGTTGGTCAAGCCTCTGTGGAGGGCCCCAGAACACCATCCATTGCTCTACCCACCCCCAAATATAGGAGAGTCTGGTCATCCTTCAGGGCCCAGCCCAAATGCCACCTCCTCTGAGAAGTCTTCCCTGATTGCTGAGAGAAGCAGGGGCAATCATGCCCTACTCTGGTCTCCTTCAACCTGAGGATCCGCAAGTCTGGGTCCCAAGGGAGCCCTCATCACAGTGGCTACCCTGCCAGCTCCCACACTTTGTCACACTGGATCCTCAAAGCCATCTGACCAGATCCATTTCCAGGTGTGGCCACGGAGGCTCAGAGAGGGGAAGTGGCTTGTTTAAGACCATACAGCATTTGATGGTTGAGGTCAGTTCAGAACCATGTCACTTCTGTCTAAATTCAGAGCCCCTGGGGCCCTGCCCACAGCAGTGTTGTTGGCAGGGGGCCGGGGGAGAGGAGGGAAACAGAGGATGATCGGCTGTCTTCCCCTGGAGGAAAACATGAGTGGTCATCACCAGGGTAAGCTGGATAGAATGGGCTGTGGGGCGTAGTAGCTGGGTATATGGGAAAACCTGGCCACGGCTGGGAGATTTATAATGGAAGTCTCCCAGATCAATTACTGAATTACCAGGCAATCTGACCTTGAAAGCTTGCAGGCAAGAAAGGCTGGAGTAAGGTGAGGAGGTAGCCTGGGAGCAAGAGCTCAGCCTCCTCCAATAGGGGAGGGCGTGCCTGGGAGAAACAGGAGACCGCCTGGTAGAGAGGGAGAGGGGTAAGGACTGAAATGCCACCACCATCTCACACTCGTCTGTTGTAAGTGGTGAGGTCCCTGTCAGAATGCGATCAGCTCTCCTCGCCCCTCACTGCAGAGCTCATCAGGGCATCCTTCTAGATAGGAGAAGTCCTCACAGTAAGTTTCTCTTCTCAGAGCCTCTGTCCCCCCACCTACAGAATGGGGATCCTGTCCCAGCTCCACTCACCTTATAGGGTTTGTCTGAAGCTCATGTTAAAAAGCCCAGCTTATAGAGGGGCTCTGGGGCACGTGCAGCCTACAGTAGGGTCAAGAGTGGAGCCATGGGAGACGTGGAGGGGTTCAGAGACCATAAAGGACATTGCATTTGGCTTCTCAGGGGGCCCATGTGATGATCCTAGGCACCAAGGGCCCTTCTAAGGGGTGCTCTGAGGTTCCTGGGGGAAGGCTGCCAATCCTGGAGCACCAGCCTCCCAGCATCTCCTGGGAGAACCCTGAGCCCCCAGGGAGCAACGGAGACTCTCTTGCCCTTGCAAGGCGACCCCAGGTGAATGCCTGACACAGTTTGCAGGGCAGACAACTGGACTCTCTTCTGTGTACTGAGTGGGAGGTAATCCCTGTACAATGGAGATGCACTGGTACTTCTCTGTACAACTGGATGGGGGTTTGGAGGCGGGAGAGGTTTGCTCCCACTCCCTCATTCTCCTCCTGCCCCTCAACACTGTTCCCTTATCTTCCTACCAACAAGAAATTCATTTGGGTCCGTAGATTAATTATTAATAAATGGCTTTATACTGCTTTTTAATACTCATACAGTGTTAACAATAGTGCCTGACCCACAGTAAAAGTTGAGTGTTAGTGATTATTATTGCTATTATTATTAATACAATTATTATAATGCTCTTCTGTTCAAATCCAAATACCATAAGCAGGATAAACTGCTATCAGTCACTCACACCTTAGTATGAATTAGTTAAAAACCATCTTGCTTTCCTGCTCACCCATTTAAGATCAGCTTCTCTTGGGATGAGGGTAAATTTGAAGCTTGTTGGGAGGGGGGCACATAATAAGAAACACCTGGGCCTTGAGCATCAGATTTCAAGGTGAAGATGCCCAGGTCTTCCTAGCCTGGCTAGGGGGAAAAAATTGAGAGTGAGGGGTGAAAAGCCCTCAGGGGCTGAAGAGTCTGCCCCCTAGTTCTCAACTAAACAGGGCATCTGGTCTGGGAGCAGGAAGACTCACAGAGGAAGGGGTGAAATGCTGCCCAGAGCACAAGTCTCTTCCCAAAACAGGCAGGGGGGAAGATGTGGGGCTCTGAGCTGTGCCCAAGCCTGGCTGCCTGCTTACCACCACTCTGGGCACTGCAGGGGGGGATTGGGGAGATGGGGATGGGTTGTGGGGGTGATTACAGGCAAACAGAGTGGAAAATGAAGCCCTTCAGATGGCAAATAAGTTGAATAGAAATGAGACGGGCAGAGGCTGTGATAAGAATGGCAATGCTGGGCAAAGGTGAGCTGATTCTCAAACAGGCCCGGCTAGGAAAACAGAGGGTGGGGGAGGTGATCAGCTTCACCCCTTGCCCTGAGGGGTGGCCAGGCTGCAGGGGCCAGGGTGCATACCCCAACACTCACCTAGAACCAAGAAGGCATAGGGACCCACAAGTGGTGGGGTGAAGTTAAAACATGAGTGACTGTGGTCAGACTTGCAGAGGAAGTTCTTGGCCAGCAAAAGGCACCAACTGGGGAGTCCAGTGCCCTAAAGACAAGTGTCTGCCTCTCTCAGAGGAGCTGGTCCCAGCTCTGCCTCAAGGCATGAAGCAAAGCCCGCTTTGCTGAGAGTGTTAACCTGTGGGAGACCCCTCACCACGGGCAGGTCTCTGTCCCCTATGGGCAGGCACTGCCCCTCCTTATCCATAGGTCTTGGGAAGGCTTCCTTTGGGCCTCAGTGTGTGCATCTGTGAAATGGGGATAGCAGTGTTCACCCTGCCAGGCCGTACGAGACTCCAAATGAGACACAGTGCAGGTCACTGTCCGTTCCCAGCTGGGCCTCCATCCCTGAGGGCAGGGTGGAGACAAGCCCTTCCCTGGCACAGGGACTTAGACATCGTTTGCCAGGTGAGCTGGTGGTCACATCTTCACACCTCTCTAGATCCTGCACCCCCTCCCTGGCTGACTTCCCCACCCTCTGCTTCTTTCTTCCTCCTGCCCTTCCTGAAGTGGGCTGAGCAAGCTGGCACAGGGCAGCCCTCATCACACCCGGGCATGAGTTGGCCCTCTACCTTCACTGGGGCTCAATTTCCATCTGTACATGCTGACCCAGAGGTTCCTGTAGACACTCCAAGGGCTAATGGCTCTGGACAGGGAGAGGTTGTCCCAGATTCTGCCTCAGTCTTCATGGGTCATTTTGACCCGGGACACGGCACGCTGCCCAGCTCTCCTCCCAGCCGGATCCTGCTTGGGCCTCTGAATGGAGGTGAGAGGAAGAAGGCCGCGGAGGACCAGGAGCTACTTCCAGCATGATAACTATTAACCAGGCTGGCAGATTGAATTATACCTTTTCCAGTTCCTTACCCTATTGATCCGAGAGGACTCACATGTGTGAGCAGGCGTGTGCACCTAGCTCGCGGGGCTCTGGGGGCTCCAGTGCACGCGCTGAGTCAGTCAGCTTTGCAAACAGATGGTGTGCTGCCAGCTCGGGCCCTCCAGGAGGGAGCTGAGCTTGCCCCCAGCGCCCCACCCTGAGGGGTCCTGAGCATGTGCTTGCGGCCTGGCCTGGCCAGGGCCACAGGGAGAAAGGGAAGGATGGGCTCTGGCGTGGAAAGAAAGGAAGAGAGATGGGACTGGCTGGGGCCCTTGGGAATGAAGGAGGAGGAAACTCCTCTCACAGTTTCTCAAGGAGGGAGCAAGTTGTCCAGGAGCCTAGATGAGGCCACAGGGACCCCAGTCTGAGAGAAAAAAAAAACAGTCCTGCTCTGGGGCCCATCTGAAGAGGCCGTGCATGACCCTGCTCTCACCTCTACCTCTCAACACCCCCTGCACTCCATCCTCTCTTTCCTGACCCTCCTTAACTCCTGTTACAGCCAGGCCAGTGTTCTCCTGAGTCCCCCTGCTTGGGGGTCTTCACTCCACAAGGGGCTGGTGAGTCAAGGGAGGCCGACCACCCTCTCCGTGGCCTCAAACACAACTCCTGGAGCTCCTAAAGATGGATGGTCTCTGGTTCCATATTTCAAAAGAGGTTCTAAGTCCATGAAGCAACTCCTGAGCCGTCCTGTGCACACACATCCAATACAACCACACCAGTGACACCGGCATTTCAACAGCCAGCCCCCACATGGCACACATGTGTGCATGTGCGCTCAATGGCTTCAGTCATGTCCGACTCTTTCAAACCCCATGGACTGTAGGTTCATTTGTCCATGGGATTCTCCAGGCAAGAATACTGCAGTGGGTTGCCATGCCCTCCTCCAGGGGATCTTTCCAACCCAGGGATGGAACCCGCATCTCTTATGTCTCCTGCATTGGCAGGTGGGTTCTTTAACACTAGCACCACCTGGGAAGCTCACATGGGACACACATGTACACTCTGAAAAAGACAAGCAGTGTAGCAGGCTCTGAGCCTGGAGGCTCTCGGATGAGCTGAAGCCCTTGCAGGCAGGCCGCTTGCTCTCTCCCCACACCTGGTAGGTTAGGAACTGGCCTCAGCGGGAAGCTGGGGGTGGCTGGGGTCCCTTCTTCCACCTGACAGCCCTTTCGAGTGTCTCACCTGTGTATGCATCACATCTGGAGGCTACGGCTGACTCAGTGGCATTAGGAAGTCCTTCCTCCATCTACCTAAATCAAATCAATTGTCTATCCTTTCACTCAACAGATATTCTTGGGCAGGCACTGAGGACCCAGTGGTCATGCCCTGGCAGAAGGAAGGAAAAATCTCCCGGGTCATCTGAGAACTGTGTGCTGGGTGCAGTAAGGAGGAAGTGGCCTTGGTGTCTCCAGGGGTGGAGCGGGGAGAAGGTGTCCCGAGTCCCTGGGTGACTTACACCACGGCAATTCCCCAGGATCCAGTTTTCCCAGCTGAACAGGAAATCCCCCTCCATCACTCTGCACTTAGTCCCAAGAATGTCTCTCTGAGCTCAAAGGGTGTGGCAACTTAGGTCCTGTCTCAGACATTGACTAGCTGAGTCCATCCTGAAATGGCAGTAATATTCTTGGCTGTTTCTCTGTCCACTTTCTCTTGGAAACTCCTTTCTACCCGTGAGGCATCCTACTCAGACTCCAGATCCTGCAGATTGCCCCAAATTCTACCACTAGGGTCCCTCCTGTGTCAGGCATTCTCTACATGGGGTTGCGTGCCCCCTCAGTTGTGTCTGACTCTTTGTGACACCCCGGACTGTAGCCTGCCAGGGTCCCCTGTCCATGGAATTCTCCATGCAAGACTCCATTGCATGGTTGCCATTCCCTTCTCCAGGGGAGCTTCCCAACCCAGGGATTGAACCCAAGTTTCTTGTGTCTCCTGCATTGGCAGGTGGATTCTTTACCACTAGTTACCTCGGAAGCCCCCTACATGGGGTTGCTATTAGATGAGCCCCAGCTCCAGCCAGGCCTCCCCGAACCACTCCTCCCCTCATCCCCAGACCCCAGGGGCTGAAGCTGGAGAGTCAGTGGGAGATGGGAGAGCTTCTGCCACCCTCCATGCAATCAGCAGAGGCTGGCAAAAATGAACTGTGAGTCCCGGGGCCTGGCCGGGGAAACACGGAGGCTAGAACATGAGGTCACCTGGCAGGGAGGCCCAGGGAAGGCCCACAGGGCCTCTGGGGCAGGACTGAGACAGGCCTCGGCCTTCAGACCACAGTCTGAGTTTGCAGCGCTGAGCATCTGCTGGGGAAGGTGGGGAGATGCCACGGAGCTCTCCCTAGGAGACTGACCCAGATTTCTCTCCCTCTCGCTCTGCCACACAGGAACACCGGGTATGAGCGTGTGTGTGTGTGTGTGTGTGTGTGTGTATTATTCTCAGCTCTGGCAGGTGGAGGGGTGGGAAGGGAGGAAGCTTGTTGAAAGCTCTGGGAAATGAGAGAGAAATCCTCCCCAAATCCCTTGCTCTGTCACTAATAGCTAAAATATGCTCTTGACAACAAGGTGAAAGGCCCAGAAGACACTGGCCTGACCTTCCCCAGGGAGCTGCTGGCGCCCCAGGCCCGGCTGTTGAGGGAGAGCCCAGGTCTTGGGTGGTCAGAGCTGAGCCTCCACGCCACCCTCTGGCCTTCCTTTCTGGGCGGTGTCCCACAGGTCCCACGGATGCTGCCCTGGAAGGCAGTGAGCTCCTCGTCATGGGGGCTGTACAAGCGGCAGCGGGCAGGTACCCAGTCTGAGCTGTCCCCTTGATGCCACGCCTACCCACAGTGCCTGTCCCCAAGGGATTGGACCTTAGTATCTGGGGGCAAGCCTTGTGAGGGGGAGGGCCTTGTGAAGGGGCGGGCCTTGTGAGGGGAAGGGCCTTGTGAGGGGAAGGGCCTTGTGAGGGGGAGGGCTTGTGAGGGGGAGGGCCTTGTGAAGGGGCGGGCCTTGTGAGGGGGAGGGCCTTGTGAGGGGGAGGGCCTTGTGAGGGGGAGGGCCTTGTGAGGGGGAGGGCCTTGTGAGGGGGAGGGCCTTGTGAGGGGAAGGGCCTTGTGAGGGGGAGGGCCTTGTGAAGGGGCGGGCCTTGTGAGGGGGAGGGCCTTGTGAAGGGGCGGGCCTTGTGAGGGGGAGGGCCTTGTGAAGGGGCGGGCCTTGTGAGGGGAAGGGCCTTGTGAGGGGGAGGGCCTTGTGAGGGGGAGGGCCTTGTGAGGGGGAGGGCCTTGTGAAGGGGCGGGCCTTGTGAGGGGGAGGGCAGAGCTGCCCCCAGGCCCCCCAGACCCAGCCCCCGCGTGTTGGGGAGCTTTCTGGCTCGGGAATGAGGATGAGGGTCGTGGGGGGCTGCTGGTTGTGGCCAGGGGCACTGGTGCACACATACACAGAATTATCCTGCCAGGGTCACACTCCTTCAGACACACACACATGATGTACACAGAGACCTGAGTGTACACACAGAAGCAGGCTGTACACTCAAGCATGAGCTGGTAAGCCCGTAGACCCACCAAGGATATGTTTGGTTCCCTCCTGGCTATGCTGGGCCCCCTGAGGCCTGTGAGAGAAATTTCCCCCAGAGACTACTAGGGGCTCAAGCTAAATCCTTGAAACCCTTTCCATGGTAAGACTCGAGACAGAGGCCTCCTCCTTGGCCACATTCTAGGCTCCCTACCTGACCTCTGACCTCCACAGGCCCTGCATCACCTCCTCTCCAGCCAGGCCTTCTCTGTGCCAAACAAGGAGGCCACCCTGGCTCCATCCTGAACCCTGATAGCTGGGGTGTCTGTCCTCCTCTCCAGCCAGGCCTTCTCTGCACCAAACAAGGCTCCATCCTGAGGGCCACCCTGGCTCCATCCTGAACCCTGAGAGCTGGGGTGTCTGTCCTTGCCAAGAACCCCAACATCCCGCTGAAGCGTGTTGTTGCTGTTCAGTCGCTCAGTCATGTCCAATTCTTTGCCACCCCATAGACTGCAGCACTCCGTCCTTCACCATCTCCCAGAGTTTCCTCAAACTCATGTTCATTGAGTCAGTGATGCTGAAGGGTGAGAGAAACGCTATGCTCACCTACTGCTTGTTTGAAACCCTGGGTGTGGCCTGCCACTGTCGGGCCTCAGTCTCCCTTCTGCCCATTAGGACTGACCAGCCTGAAGGGGCTGCTGGGAGGACTGGAGATGTACAAGGGTGGATGCCTCCATGGTCATGGGCACCCTCCAGGCCAGCCGCAGCCCAGAGCACCTAGTTCCTGAGCCCGAGGCGACCTCCCAGCATGGTCAGGGGATCCTTTGTCCTCATACACACCCTCCATCCCCTCACCATGCCTGTGTGTACCACCATCCCTGGATGCTGACCCGTCCACACCTCACCCTGCACCAGGAAGGAAAGGAGAAACGCTGAGCTTCCCTGAGGCTGGGACCATTTGCAGAAGCCCTGGCCTCCGTCCTCACATGCCCTGCCGTACATCTCCCCAGCATCTGCAGGGGGGACAGCGTGCACCCCTCCTTCTGACAGCAAGCCCTCCCTGTCTCCACAGCCAGGCCCACCGGGTATTTTGTAATTGAACTCCTCACCTTTTCCTGAATCTGCCCTGGTCTCGCAGACTCACAGCCTCCACACAGGCTGTTCCTTTGCTGTGATGACCTTCCCTCTCTGTCAGTCTGAAATACTTCCCTCTCCTTAATGAATCTTTTCAAATGTTTCCTCCTCTGTGCAGCCTTCATGCCTCAATGTTATACCCCCATGACACTCTGGCACTGCCTCCATGGGGCAAGTTTCACCTTGCACTGGTCAGATGTGCCTAAGCTCTTGTCCTGACCAGGCTGTGGGCACCCCAGGGCATGGCTGGGACCTTCACTCAGTATGTTTAAGGCCCTCCAAAGGGCCTGGCACTCAGGACCCAGGACCCAGCAATTATTTATTGAATAAATGAATGGACAATGCGAGCATGTGGACATCCTTGCCAAGGCCCAGCATAAGCTGAGACACAGCTTTGAAGGTCTCTTTCGAGGGGGGCAGATTACTTTAGGGAGTCTTGCAGTCAGACGCTGGTCTCTCATTCAGCAGACACCACCAGCAGGGCATACGATATAGGAAGCTCCATCCTCAGAGAGTGCACAGTGCCCTTGGGAGCACCAGAGAGCCTTGGAGGGGAGCCATCTGCCCGACGCAGAGTTCAGAAGAGCATGTTGTTGCCACCACTACCCTTGTTTGCCGACTATGAGCACCTGCTGCAGGGCCAAGGAAGCTATGGCCCCTGCCTGCCCTAGGAGCTCACGAAGTAGAGATGCAGGTAGAGGAAATGACTTGATGGGCTAAAACTCGAAGCAGGAGAGGGTGGCTTGGGAGCCACGCATCCTGGTTCACGCTGTCCACCACTTAGCAAGCCATGATCTTGGGCAGCTAGCTTAATTGCCTTGCATCTCAGTTTTCCTCATCTGTAAAATGGGGATGCTATGTGTATTTATTCCATAGGGTTCCTATGAGGATCAAATGCTTACAAGCTGCTTTTAACAGTGCCTGGAACAGAATAAGTACCCAAGGAACAAGAACAGCCACTATTATTTGTTTCATCATTAGTTAGATGGCAACTCGCTCCGGTACTCTTGCCTGGAAAATCCCATGGACGGAGAAGCCTGGTAGGCTACAGTCCATGGGGTCGCAAAGAGACGGACACGACCGAGCAACTTCACTTTCCCTTTTCACTTTCATTAGTTAGAAGCAGCCCCAGACTAGGGCTTCCCAGGTAGCGCAGTAGCAAAGAATCTGCCTGCCAGTGCAAGAGACACATGACATGTGAGTTCAATCCCTGGGTCAGGAAGATCCCCTGGAATAGGAAATGGCAACCCACTCCAGTATTCTTGCCTGAAAACTGCCATGGACAGAGGAGCCTGGTGAGCTACAGTCCATGGGGTCACAAGAGTTGGACACGACTGAGCATGCATGCAGACTAGGCATGCAGAGAATGGGCAGGCTGGCAGCAATGGAGTTGGAGAGATGTCTAGGGCTGAGGAAATCAATCTGTTCAGAGGATGTTTGGTGTGGCTTTTTCTGCTCAAGGAAGCAAAGGATCTAAAGAGATCTGGGCAGAGGGACCCTGAGGGAGGTAAAGAAGGGATGGTGTCAGCGGATGGATAAGGAGGTTCCTAGGGGTCTGGGAGTCCTCATGTCAGCCCTTGTGTGACATACATAGATGAAAGGAAGTGTGCCAGGCCCTGCAGGAAGGGGTGGTGCACGCCTTGCCTAGGAGGCCAGCGTAAACAGGGAGATGCAGATCTGAGTGTGGCAAGACTCGGGGTTGTAGTAGGGGGCATTTTTCAACCTGGAGAAGGGCAGAGGGCTGAGGAGCTGGTCTCCCACCTCTGGCTACCTGGGAAGTCCTCCTGGAGGCTTCCTGAGCTGTGAAGACATTAGGCTGAAGCTACAGGTAAAGGGTTCACATACAGGGAGGAGAAGCTGGTGATCTTGCTTGAAGCCCAGGTTCACTGTGCAACTTCAGGCATGTTTTTTAGCCTCTCTGGACCTTAGTTTCCTCATCTGCCAAATGGATACATTAATTTCCCAGAAGGTGTAAGCCACTATATCCTCCTAGCCATCCTGGTAGGACAGGGAGGGGCGAGGGGCCATGGGGTGAAGGGGGCAACCTGGAAAATGAACTGTCTTGGGATACATAGGATAAGGAGTACTCTAACAGTCTGTGCTCAAGGAGAACAAGTGCCTGGGGAGGAGAGAAGAGCTGTCGACCTTCTGCTCAGCCCCTCCCTTCTCCTTCTCCCTACCTAAGACCCCCCACACAACATCAGCCATGTCAGTGTGACATTAACTGGCTGACATTAATAAGCCGGAGCTCCTCCACTTGCCTGCCAGACTGAGCCTCAGCCGTGGAAGAATTGCTAATTACAGCCACAATATGGAAATATCAATGTTGGACATCAATATTATTGCCTCTTGCATCCCTTCCTGTTGATTTGAGATATCCAGGGCTAACAACATTGAATGATGACAGAGGGGAGGAGAACTCCATGTGGAGAAGGGAACACCCTCCAGTTTGATTCATTCATGAAACCAGGGCCCGTTTCCTCTGAGCAGGGTCTCCTTTACCAAGGACCAGGGCCAAAGCTGCAGGTAAAGGGTTCATACACAAGGAGGAGAAGCTAATGATCTTGCTTGAAGCCTGGGTTCACTAAGCAACTTTAGGTATGTCCTTTTGCCTCTCCAGACCTCAGTTCCTTCATCTGCCAAATGGGTACAATAATTCTAATCCTGCCTACCTTGTGCAATATGGAGGAGTGACTGAAGTGCAAAAGCAAGGCTTTAGAAGGGTGACCTTCAGTGCAAATACAGAGGCTTCATGGGCCAGAGGAGACAAGTGAGACAAGGGTTAGAGGCTCAGGGGCCCTAACAAAGAGACAGACGTGTCCCAGTTCAACGAACTCTCAGAAGCAAAGGTGCTCCCCTGTGGCCCCACTCAGAGCTCCAAACAAACAATAAGCCAGAGAAAAGAGAGGCAAAGCTTGACTCATGTGCAGCACACCAGCTGCCACCTCTGAGCCTGAGCTTGGGAGGACTTCAATGCTTTCAGTGCAAACCCAAGAGCCTGAAGACTCCCAAGGTGGGTCACAGACAGAAGTCACACACAGGGTGGACTTCCACCCACCAAGAGGGTCTCCTAGGTAGCCAGCCCGAGAAAACAGGGCACAGCAGAGAAGCACCTTCAGGAACAATCCAAACAGTGGTGTGAAACGCACTGTCCGTGCCAGGGTGCATCTCGGACACAGGCGTGCGTAAGCACACACACTCAGAACACACATGCACGACCAGGTTCACCAGTGAATGTACAGAGGCTAAACAAGCGAACACACTCCATGCACACCACAGACACACATGCACGCAGCCTGTCTTAGGCGCAACGCCAAGCTTCTTCCTAGTCCATGGAAACCTCTCCCTGTAGAGAAGGAAATAAAAAGCCCCATGAGGCCTTCCAGGCTCATGTGGCCTCTCAAGCTGTGGCCCAGCCAAGCAGCAGCGATTAGGTGGCTGGGAAGCGAAGCCCAGCATGGCCTGAATATTTCACGGGAGATTTTGCTTCAGAGAAAATCCCTTCTTTGCTCCATGCATGTCAGGGTATAATTACCCATTAGGTAGTGGAGCAGAAACCTGGGAAGATGTGCATGCAGCTCTGAATCTGGGCCCCTCGCTCTGCCTTGCCTGCGGGCCTGGTTCCAGCCTGGTGGGGCCCAGCCCCACCTCTCACCGCCCCTGAGGAATGCCATTTGGGACACAGGGTGTCCTGGCTCAGGGTCACCTCTCTCCTAAGTTCTCAGCCTCTGTCCCTAGCTCAGAAAGGGACAGATCCTTTTGCCCATGCACTCCCCACCCCCGGCTCTCTCTGTAGGGTCTTAAGACTGTCTGGCTTATCTCACCCCCTCATCTTTCCCCTTCTCCTCTCAGTCCATCAAACTGTTTGCAGCTCCCTGAACAAACAGAAAAGACAGAAAGGAAAACTAAAACAGAGAAACAGAGAAGAATGAGAAAGAGAAGATGGAGGGGAGGTACACACTAGAGGAAGAAGAGAGGGCCCTTCCACTGCTCCCTGGAGTTCTCATCCATCCCCTACCTCACTAAGGCTCAGCCAACAGAGTGGAGAAAGGGGAGGGGGCTTCAAAACTCCAGACTTTTGCTTCCCACAGGGAGCACTCTTCCTCACTCCTTTTCCCAAAAAAATAAAAGGTCCACTCAGCTTAAACTAAACTCAGGTGGCATCTCCTCCAGGAAGCCCTCCAGACTCCTCCCCAGGTGAGGAGGCTTCCCTGGCTCCTACAGCCTCCTGTGTCTCTCCATCACTGTCCTGTAGCAAGGGCTGGAAGCTTAGATGCCTACAGGGACCAGAGGGGAAATGACAGTGAGTAAAGGGGTGTAAGTCATGCAGTCAGGAGCTGGGTTAAGACTTGAGAAGGGGAGAGCACGCGGCCTGCCTAAGGCATCAACACCAGGTCACTTTATGGCCCAGTGATTCCACTCCTGAGAGAAACCCAAGAGAATGGAAAACATGTTCCCACAAAGTCTATGACACAAATGTCCACAGTGCCCGTATTCCTAATTGCCCTCAGGTGGAAATATCTAAACGTCCATGAGCGAATGAATAAACAAAATATAGAATATCTGCAGACTGGAATATTATTGGGCCATAAAAAGGGTTGAAATACCGACACGCGCTACAACATGGATCAACTGAAAACATTCAGTTATGGGCAAGAAGCTAGTCACAGAAAGCCATCTCTTGTATGATTCTATTTATATCAAATGTCCAGAATAGGCAAATCCATAGAGACAGACAGAAGCTTAGTGGTTGCCAGGGCTTGCGGGGTGGAGACAGGAGGAGTGACTGCTAATGGGTACAGGGTTTCCTTTTGGGGTGAGGAAAATGCTCTGGAATTAGTGATGATGGTTGCATAATCTTGTGACTATACTAAAAAAGACTGAATTGTACACTTTAAAGTGGCCCGTTTTATGGTATGCAAATTATATCTCAATGAGAAAAAACAAATGGTTTAAAATGGAACAAAACATATCCATCAGCCACATCCCTGGCTGGGGCCTCCAGTTTTCAACTTCTAGTTTATACATCTGTCTCCTCTGCAAGAATGGGGAGTCGGCCCTACCTGAGGCCAGCCCCTCAGTGGTCCCCAGAGCTGGAATCCCACAGGCAGGCACTTCAGCCACAACAGTGACCACGGCAGCATGTGAACGCAGGCCACATTCATATTTCGCACAACCTCCCTCAGAGGGCCCTGGTCCAGTCACTCAGGCAAGGACCACTGAGGCACAGGTTCAGGGTCAACTGAAGTAGGGTCACACGACAAGCTGGAGACAGAACTTTGAAGCCAAGCCTCCCAAGCCATTGCAGGATGACCAGGGCCGCTGGTAACCAGCCTCTGGTGGACAGAGGAAGTTGGACACAAAAGCATGGGCATTTCTGCCACTGCGTCCTGCCCAGGCCTCAGATTCAAGTCTAGCCGCCAGATCTGGGCACTGTGGTGAGCCCTTTGCTCCTCTCTCCTCTGTCAGCACCACCCCCCAGAAGCCCACAGTTACTTCCCACAAGTCCTAGGCATGGCCAGCACCGTGACCTAGATGTCCAGCCCTCAGAGGCCTGGACACGTAGGTTCCCAGGGGCAGAAGCTGAGCCTCTTGTAGAATGGCCTTCTGGTGTAGGATGACCAACAATCCCCGGACTGAGAAGTGCTAAACTGGACAGTCCTGGGCAAAATGGGACGGATGGCCACAGTGCCTGAGAGGTCCATCTCCTTTCTTAGTCCCAGGGCGGGTCGCAGAGCATGGGGGCTCCTTTCTTCAGAAGCCTTTCACCCCTTCCTCTCACGCTCACTTTCTCCTCATCTTGGCCATCCTCCCTTCCAGAACCATCCATCAGCAGAAAGGAGCCCTCTCTCTCAGCTTCCCCTTCAGGTCCGTCAAGGGCAGCAGGTTCCTGGCACTAGCCCCATGAGCCCCTGTGTTTGTGAAGACACCCTGGGAGCCACTGGGTGGACAAGAGGAGAGGCCGGGGTGAGACCGTTTACTCCTCCTTCAGTCACGGCCTCCCTGTAAATTGTCAGCTCCCAGAGGGCAGGAACCTACCTCTTGTTCGGTTCAGATGTGCCTAGTCTAGATGACTAGGTGCCCATTTGCTGAATGAACGACTGGGTCTATTTTCCATTCCAAGCATTCCTACAGTAGGTTTGAACTGCTAAAGAAGGCTTCAGGTGGCCATGAAGGCCTCCTCCCTCTGACCCCTCATACCTCCCAGCCACCCCTTAACTCACTGACAGTCCCCACGCCTGGCACCTCCAGAGACCCCCAGTCTTCGCTCCCATAGGGCACCATCCTGGAGTCTCTCTCAGGCCTGTTCTTGGGCACCGAGCTCAGTGAAGTCTGACTTCATCACTATCTGCCCCCTTCCGTGAGGCTCTCTCCCCAGCTGAGCCCTGGAACACCTTAGGGAGGGTGTGCAGGTGAGAAGGAGGGAAGAGCTAGGGATCAGCCCAACTGCAGGTTGCCCAGGACCTGGGTCATCCTCGAGATGGAAGGGTGTCCAGGTGTCTCAGGGTCTGTCTGGCAGCACCTGGGTGCGAGGCCAGGGCTAGCAGAGGAGAGGAGGGGAGGGGAGGGAGGGGAGGGGAGAGAAGGGACAAGACAGGGAGGAATAGGGAGGATGAGGGAGGAGCTACTCTCAGCCCCAGAGTCCCAGGAAAGCCGAGTCAAAGTCCAACACAGTGATGAACGGGTGGGACAGCTGGTCACACTTAGACACAAATATCCCCCAAAGATGCAGATCACCACCCCGCAGTTCAGAGTGAAGTAAAGGGGGAGAAAAGGTCCTCCTAACCCTGTTCAGACAGTGACCTTGAGCCTGGTCACACACCGTGTGCCCGCCCTGTTCACACAAGGAGCCCGACCGTCCTCCCACACGAAGCCCAGGCCCTGGTCCCATAACTCTCCTCACGCTCTGAGCCTGAAGCCTGCTCACACGCTGAGCCTCGACGGCCCTCGCACACAGGGATCCCCCACCCTCCTCACACAAGGGGCACCAATCCTGGTCACACACTGAGCGTCGGCCCTCCTCTCACACTGAGCCCCGACATTCTTCAAGTGGAGAAACCAGACAATGGCCACAAATGGAGCCCTGACTCAGGTCACACACTGAACCGTGGCTTTCCTCATGCATGGAGTCCTGATCCTGGTCACACAGGGATCCCCCACCCTCCTCACACAAGGAGCACCAACCCTGGTCACACGCTGAGCACGGCCACTCACTACAAGCTGACCCCTGAGCCTCCTCACACATGGAGCCCTGACCTTGATCACAAACTGCACTCTGACCCTGGTCACACTCCAAGCTGACCATCATCACGTGCTGAAGCCTCTACACAAACGGAGTCCCAGCCCTCCTTACGCAAGGAGCACCAACCCTGGTCACACATGGAGCCCCGACACTAGTTACAAATTGAGCCCTGACCCTCCTCACACATGGAGCCCGGACCTTGTCACACATGGAGCCCTGACCCGCAGGGCAGACTGATGCTCAAAGATACGGAGGAGGTTCCAGCAGCATCAGCCTTTCACCTCCCCCATTCCTCAGGCCTGGGTGACAGACACGGTTTCTGGGTGTCTGAGACAGAGCTCAGCTCTGAGTGACTGTTGGCAGCTGGTGCCCAAGGTGGCTCATGGTGGCTGATTTCTTGACCTTCTCAAGACCAAGACTGAGCAGGTGACAAGCTCCTCTGTGTCCAGGACACAGCATGTGTCTAGAAGACACCAGGTCCTCTAGGAGCCCCAGCCCCAGGCTTCCATGGCGAAGCTGCCATGCCCATCCCTTCCCCTCCCCAGCCCAGCAGAGCTTGCTCCCTTGCTCCTCACCATCCCTTCCCCTCTCCACAAGGATCCAGCTTTACCTCCCTCTCTTCCAGGAAAAAGCTGTGAATTTCTAGGTACCTGTCCCCTCTGCCTTCCCCCTCCCCCCTTCCCCCTCCCCTCTCCCCCCTTCCCCCTCCCCCCTTCCCCCTTCCCCCTCCCCCCTTCCCCCTCCCCCCTTCCCCTCTCCTTAGTGAAGTTGCTCAGTCGTGTCCGACTCTTTGCGACCCCATGGACTGTAGCCTGCTAGGCTTCTCAGTCCATGGAATTTTCCAGGCAAGAGTACTGGAGTGGGTTGCCATTTCCTTCTCCAGGGGATCTTCCCAACCCAGGGATCGAACCCGGGTCTCTTGCACTGCAGGCAGACGCTTTACCATCTCAGCCACCTCTTCCAGGAAAAAGCTGTGAATTTCTAGGTACCTGTCCCCTCCGCCTTCCCCCTTCCCCTATCCTGGCCTTCCCCAGCCCACATACACATGCAACAGGCCCCATTCAGTGTCCTCAGCTGACTGTCAGTTAATCCCTGCAGAGGTGTTAGCTGATAATTAAGACGTTAGCTGAGAACTTAACATGTGATTCCGTGCCAGGAGTATTTTGGTTTTAACAGGTTGCTCTTTGAAATGGGAAAACCTTCAAGACCCAGCCAAATGGCAGACGGGGGATGCTGAGGGGGTTGGTGGGGGAGGATATTTTGTGCCTGGAGCCCTTCCAGCCTTCCTGAAACCCACTCTGTCTCACCTCCCCTGTCATGGGGTGGACAGAACTCAGGCATTGGAGCTGCCTCCCAGGCTTTCTCCACCTCCTTCGAGTTGATGCCACTGGACACGTGATGAAACCTCACTGAACCTCAGTTGCCTCATCTATAGATGGGTTTATAGAATACCAGCCTTGCACACAGGAGGCCCTCCACCCTTCAGAGCTCCCACCATCTCCAACTTCCCTTCGCTTCTTCCTTCCACCTCTCACCTCCTCACACTCTACCCCTAATCAACGGCCAAGTCTATTCTCTGAACCCCCTACCATCTTTCCCCAGGCCATGATCAATGGAATCAAACTGCAAGGCCTGGACAGACATGAGACTGTGGGGACATTTTTCAGATGATGGGAAAGGAGCTTCAGAGCAAGGAGAAAGGACAGCTCACTCAGTAAACAGTGTCCAAACAACCGGCTAGTCATTTGGAGGGAAACTGCTTAGATAGCTATCCTCAAACCACACCCATAGAAACATTCTGAATGAACCAGAAATTTAAATATTTTTAAATATTATGCGTGCTGCATGCTCAGTCGCTTCAGTCGTAACTGACTCTTTCCAACCCTGTGGACTGTACCCCGCCATGAGAGCTCTGTCCATGAGATCCTCCAGGCAAGAATACTTGAGTGGGTTGCCATCTCCTCCTCCAGGGGATCTTCCCGACCCAGGGATCAAACATGCATCTCTTACATCTCCTGCATTGGCAGGTGGGTTCTTTACCCCTAGCGCCACCTGAGAAGCCCCTTATATATCATAAAGAAGTAGAAAACAACATAAGACAACTTTTCAAAACTTTTTGGTGGGTAATGCCAGAAACTCTAAAGGAAAATAGTGATGGACTTGACCGCAGGACCATTTCAAACTTTTAAGGGGTTTTAAAAAAAGTTCTATAAATTGAAATGACCAAAAAACAGCCACAAAACTGTGAAAAAAAATTGCAACATATGGCAGGTAAAGGGTTAAATCTCTCATCCTCTTATAAATCAATTTGCTCTTGCAGGTCAATAAGATGCATTTCACACACTCTCCCACCAAACAAGGTTGCCTGTGACCTCCCCACGGCTAATGCATGATCAATGCTCAGTCTGCATTGTACTCGACCTCATGCTTGAAACATGCCTTGCCCTTGGCTTCCAGGAGAGCATACCTGGCTTTCTTCCACCTCACTCATTGCACCTTCCCAGTCATCTTTTCGGTGCCTCCTCAGCTCCCTCACTTCAGACCAAAGGAGGCTCCAGGACCTTCTCTGAGTCCTTCTCTTTTGTACCTCTGTGCTGCGTTTAGTCGCTCGGTTGTGTCCTACTCTTTGCGACCCCATGGACTGCAGCCTGCCAGGCTTCTCTGCCATGGGGATTCTCCAGGCAGGAATAACGGAGTGGGTTTCCATGCCCCCCTCCAAGGGATCTTCCCAACCCAGGGATCGAATCTGGTCTCCCACATTGCAGGTGGATTCTTTACCATCTGAGCCACCAGGGATGCCCAAGAATACTGGAGTGGGCAGTCTATCGCTTCTCCAGAGGATCTTCCCAACCCAGGAATCAAACCAGGGTCTCCTGCACTGCAGGCAGATTCTTTACCAGCTGAGCTACGAGGGAAGCCATTTGCACCTATACTTACTCCCTTCATGCTCTTATCCAATTTCATAGCTTTATGCTGACGACCATGTATTTGTATCTCCAGTTCAGACCTGGGCCCTGAACTTCACCCTCATGTCCATTTCTACTTAGATGTCTACTAGCATCTCATACTCTACCTCTCCACAGCCAGGGCCCACCTGGGCGGTGTACCAAGCCCCACACTCAGCAAGGTCCCAGGCTTAGTTTAATGCTCTACTCTCAGAACTTTGAAATTCTTAATATTATTTTTTAAACAAAAAGCCATACACTTCATTTAGCTCTGGCTCCCATACATCATGTAGCCGGTCCCGTCCATAGCCGAGCTCCTCTCCTCCCCTACATCAAACCCACTGTTAATCAACTCACTCTGCTCTGTGGATGGCAGCAGTCCCATCCTTCTCCTACTTGGGCCAAAACCTTTGGAATCACTGTTATGGATTCAACGTTTGTGTCTCCCAAAATTTGTACGTTGGAACCCCAACTCCAAATGTGATGGCGTTTGGAGGTGGGATGTGACGTGGGTTAGATGAGGTCATGAAGGTGGGGCCCTCATGATGGGATTGGTAACCTTATAAGAAGAGGAAGAGACACCAGGGCTCAGTCTCTCCGTGTGCACACAAAAAAGTCACATGAGCATACAGCGAGATGGTAGTCATCTACAAGCCAAGTAGAGGGTCCTCGCCAAGAACTGTGTCTGCCAGCACCTTGATCTTGGACTTCCCAGTCTAAAGAAGTGTGAGAAATAAATGTGTGTTGTTTAAGCCACCCAGCCTATGGTATTTGATTATGGCAGCTTAAAATGACTAAGACAGTAATCTTTGGCTCTCTCTCTCTCTCACATACACACACACACCACCTCATCCAATCTGCCAGCAAATCCTATTGGCTCTACCATTAACATGTACTCAGAATCTTTTCACTTCTCCCCACTTCCATCAAGACCCCCTAGTCCAAACCCCACCATCTCTTCCCTGGAGCATCACAACCGTCTACCACCTGATCTGCCTGCGACCATTCTGGCCCCCTTCAGTAGCTGGAGTGATCTGGCTAAAATGAAATTCAGATTGTGTCATACCATTATTCAGAACCTTCCATGTCTCCCTGCTTTCCCCACTTCATTCCGAGGAAAAGCCCAGGCCTTAGGGTGCCCACCAGGCCCTGTGAGGTCTGGCTCTTGATCCCTCTCTGGTCGCACACTCCACTCTCTCCCTCCCTCACCCTGTTCCAGCCACACTGGCCTTCTCCCCTAGCCCTGAACAGGCCAGGCCTACCCCTAACTCAGGGACCCAGACATCTGTGTGACTCATTCTCTTGCCTCCTACAGGTCTTTTCTTTACTGCCGTCTCCCAGCGAGGCCTTCCTGACTGCCATAACCAAGTGTCCCAACACTTCTCATCCCCACCCTGCTCGCTTTTCTTCTCATTAGCACTTAGCACTCATACACACACTAGATTTCACTTGATTATCTGTTTTTCCTTGGCTGTCTCTCCTTCACAAGAGCTTAAGTTCCACGGAGCAGGAATTTTGTTTTGTTAATTTCGTTCACTGTTAGGTCCCTAAACAAAACAGTATCCAACACGTGGTAGATGCTCAATTAATGCTTATTGAATAAAGGGACAGATGAATAGACGAATAAGCTGAGGATCTGACATGAATAAGCACTTGATAAACAGGCAAACAAACTGAAATGGCCAAAGAACACACATGAATATGCCCAATCTCACTGGTGATCAAAGAAATGTAAAATCAATCAGTTTTATCTACCAGGTTGGCCTGGATTTAAGGGAGTGATAATGTCAGGCTGGCAAGGGTGAAGGGACAAGGCCTCTTGTACGCGACAAGTCAGCACAAGTTTCTGGAGGTTGATCTGGCCTGTGGGTCAAACCTGGAAATGTGCGTGCCCTCTGACCCAGGCAGTCCACTTCCAGAAACACCCCTAAAGGAGCCGTAGCACAAGTGCACACATATGTAGGAACTGGGAGGTTCCCTGAGTGAAGTTTATAAATAACCAAACACCAGAAACATCTAAATGGCCCTGGACAGGATTAATAATTGATAACATAACTTAAAGACTATCCATACAATGGGCGTAAAAGGCAGGGAAGAACACTAGAATGATCTATACAATAATATTAAGTGAGAAATCAAGCGACAGGGCAGTATAACTAGTGTGATAGTTTTTCCTTTTAAAATATGTTTCTAAGCACATAGAAACAAATCTGGAAGGATATGATATATGGAACTAGTTAGCAGGGGCTAGCCTTGGCAAGGAAGAGATTTTGGGAAGAGCGTGAACTGCATGCTTTAGATACTTCTACAGGGACTTCCCTGGTGGTCCAGTGGCTAAGACTTTGCCTTCCAATTCAGGGGATGTGGGTTTGATCCCTGGTCAGGGAGCTAAGATCCCCATGCCTCACAGCCATAAAGTAGAAAGAATACTGTAACAAATTCAATAAAGACTTTAAAAATGGTCCACATTAAAAAAATCTTAAAAAATAATCTATCTACATTGTTAGATCAATAGGTAGATATAGGGAACATATGACCTTAATAGTTGGAAAAATTACTCCACCTGAGGAGAAAACACATCCCTTGTCTCCCCAGTGCTGAAGGATGCAGAAATAGGACATTCTAAGCCCTCATTATCTGGCCCTGCCTCATCCCTGTTATCCCACCCACCTCCATCCCCACACCCCAGCACTCTGGGTTCCAAGCTCACGAAACAATTTTATATTCCTGGTTCCTCTCACAGCTCCACACCTATCTCACAGCTCCATTCACAGGCACAAAGGCCCAGCCGACCCCACGCAGTGACCTCCTCAGCCTGAATTCTGCTGTCAGAGAGCCAGAAGGGGGAAAACAAGGACCCCAAGAGCACCCTTCAGAGCCAGCCCTGCAGCCTCTAGCGGGAACCCCAGGTCTCTGCCCCAGGGATGGCTTGCAGGATCTATTTACTGTGGCCTGAGCAGGCTTGACCACCCCTGGCTCCAGGGCCCCCTCTGTAGGCCATGGACACAGCTGCTCTGGGGGTGCCAACATGGGCCCAGCAAAGTGGGGACTGAACAGAGGAAGAGGGGGCTGGGGTTTCAGCTCCCATTAACATTGCCACATTGAATCAATAGAATCATAGGTCCCATGCAATATTTGGGACATACTTATGCTGAAAAATGATCTGTTGTCTTTCTGAAGTTCACATTGAGCTGGACATCTTGTATTTTTTCTGGCAAGCCTAGCTCCCACCACATCCCAGCTCTTGACCCCAAGCAGAAAGCCTCTACTGGGGCACCCAGCAGCAACTGAGAAATGTCCTCTCTCGGGCCCAACGCAGAGGGATTAAAAGTGATTAAAAGTGAGCAGGGCTGTTCTCGGTGCCCGAAACAGCGCCTCTGCCCTGGGGGTGTCCTGTAGACAGCAAGGACCTTCCAGAGTAAGAGCCCCCACTCACAGAAGCACACACACCAGGCGAGTGAAGACGGCAGGTCAGGCAGGGAAAAGCCAGTGACAGCAATGGAGGAGAAACCTCATAGGCAAAAGCTCCCACTGCTGAAAGAACTTGGCAGGTGTGTACCACGAAGGATCCTTAACCAGCTGCAGACAGCGATATGTGGGAGCCACACGGGGGCCTCTCCGTGTCTCGGGGACGAGGCCTGGTTTGCAGGGGTTGCTGCTGAGGTGGCCCGCCTCTTGGAGGTCTGGAACTCGTCCCCTGGAGGCCCTGCGGGGGCCTGGGGGCTTCAAACCCCACGCCATGTGCCCACTCCTCCCCCCCCCCCCCAATCGTCCAGACAGGGGATCATCCACCCAGTGCCCGAGGACCCTACTCTTAGAGTCCTCCCACTCAGTGCAGAGACACAACGAGGGAGAGCCCACCTCCATCTCCCCCTACCTGGGTCAGACTGCTCCGGGAGGCAAACAGCCGGGCCTCTGGGGGCCGGAGGCGTGGCAGGGGGAGCGGCGGCCCGTCCGTCTCGGTCCCAGCATGCACTGCGGGAAAGAGCAGGGAGGTGAGCGCGGACAAAGCCTGGGCCTCTGCAACTCGGGGGTGCCCAGCTCAGCATGCGCCCCCCGCCCCCGAGCAGATCCTGACCCTCTGCCCCCGGGGGCTCAGCGCTGCCTCCCACTTCAGCGAGGGGCCTTCTGCCACCTGTCTCCCTGCTATCTCCTGGCTCCCTCGATTAGCCCCCCAGGTCTGGCATTTGAGGCCTTGTCCAAACCCCTCACTTCTCATCATCTCACACTGTCTTCGATAGGTCAGGCCCACCTCGGCAGGTTTTGTTCACCACACACACATACACAC
This sequence comes from Bubalus kerabau, assembly GCF_029407905.1. NCBI lineage: Eukaryota > Metazoa > Chordata > Mammalia > Artiodactyla > Bovidae > Bubalus > Bubalus kerabau. The sequence continues at coordinate 33,433,273 of NC_073642.1, forward strand.
ACACAGACAGTTCTACCTCATTCTCTCTGAGATTCCCTCTGCTGCCCACCAACCCTTTCCCCTGCCTGCTGGAAGCTTCAACTACATGTCCTCACCCCCAGCACCTCACCCCAGCATAGCTGGCCTCTGTCCCACCACTGCACACAATACCCTCTGCCAGGATCCCCACTGCCCAGGCCAGTCCTCCTGCCCCAGCTGCTGGGCCTCTGGCCAACTGACCTCTCCCTCCTGTAGGAGGCTCCTGACCCACACTCCCCTCATTTTCACCACTCCTCCTCACACATGGCCCCCAGCTGCCATGTTCCCTCCTTCCCTCCTTTCTCCTCCCTGGACCACTTACCCACACCTGTGTTTCAGTAACCCTCTGTCCATGCCCCCCAGGGGATCCCATCATGCCTGGAGGAGAGTCGAGGCCCCTGACCTGTCTCCCGCCCTCTCCTCCCTCCCTCAGCTCCAGCTGCAAGGCCCGCCCTGCAGCACACCCCACTCCAGCTCCACACAGGCCTGGCTCCTCCTCAGCCAGGTTCAGCTCAAGGCACCTCCTCAGAGAGCCTTCCCTGACCACCCTGCACAGGAACCGCTCCTTCCCCGAGTCACACTGCTCTGAGTGACTGACGTGTCATTCGGTGTTCCCTGTCTCAACAATCCCACGGCGAGCTTTATTTCCAGTCAGGTTAATTGAGGTATAATTTACTTGCAGTAAAATTTACCCTTTTTTAGATAAAGAATTCTAGTGAGGATGTGGAGAAAGGGGAATCCTTATGCACTGTTGGTGGGAATGGAAATTGGTGCAGCCGATGGAAAACATTACGGAGGGTCCTCAAAAAATTAAAAATAGAACTGCCATGTGATTCAGCAATTCCACTTCTGGGTATATAGCCAAAGGAAATGAAAACACTATCTCAAAAAGATAGATGCACTTCTGTGTTCACTGCAGCATTATTTACAGCAGCCAGCACATGGAGACAACATAAGTGTCCATCAGTGAATGAATGAATGAAGAAGGTATGAGATATATACATATACATCTATATGATAAAATTATTCAGTCAGAAAAAATAAGGAAATCCATTTGTGACAACACGGATGGACCTTGAAGGCATTATGCTAAGTGAAATAACTCAAAGACAAATACTGTATTGCAGAATCTAAAAAAATAGAAATAAAAAACTAAACTCTTAGGAAAAGAGATCAGACTTATGGTTACCAGAGTCAGAGGGTTGGTGGAGAAGGAATTGCAGGAAGGTGGTCAAAAGTGGTAAAGAGCTTGCCTGCCAATGGAGAAGACTTAAGAGACTCTGGCTCAATCCCTGGGATGGGAAGATCCCCTGGAGGAAATGGCAACCCACTCCAGTATTCTTGCCTGGAGAACCCCATGGACAGGGGAGCCTGGTGGGCTACAGTCCATGGGGTCACACAAAGTCGGACACGCCTAAAGCAACTTAGCATGGCACAGCAGGGTCAAAAGGTACAAATGTCCAGTTACAAGATAAGTACGTGCCAGGGATAAGCACAGCATGATGACTATAGTTAGCAGTCTGTTACACACGAAAGTTACTAAGAAAGTAGATCCTCAGAGTTCTTATTACAAGAAGAAAACCTTTTTTATTCTTTCTTTTCTTTCTATATATCTATATGACATGATGGATATTGGGTGGTAATCATTTCACAATATATGTAAAGTAAACCATCATACCATACACCTTAAATGTCTACAGTGATGTATATTGATTATTTCTAAATAAAACTGGAACAAACTTTACACTTTTTAGTGCACAGTTCTGAGCTTCGATAGCTGTATATAGCACATAACCACTACTGCAATTAAGATAAAGAACAATTCTATTAACCATCCATATCTGAAAGTCTCCATGAGTTGTCCCCTTTGTAGTCAACTCCCCCTATCCCTGCCTCTCATAACCACTGACCTGTTTTCTGTCTCTATAGTTGTGCCTTTTCCAAAATCTCATACAAATGGAATCATCCATATGTAACCTTCTGAGTCTGGCCTTGTTCATTTATCAAATAATGCATTTGAGATTTACCTGTGTTGTTTCTTGTACCAGAATTTCATTCTTTTTTATTGCTGAGTAGTATTCAGTTGTTTATCCATTCACCAGCTGAAGGACATTTGGATTTTTTCCAATTTGGGGTGATTATGAATAAAACCACTATAAATATTCACATACAAGCGTTTCATGAACATAAGTTGTTATTTCTCTTGGGAAAATACCTAGCAGTAGGATTCCTCGGTCATACAGTAAGCATATTTTTAACTTTATAAAAAATAGCCAGACTTTTTTCCAAAGTGACTGTGCCATTTTTCATTCCCACTGGCAACATACAAGAGTTTCAGTCACTCTGTACCCTCACCAGCAGTTACCATTGTCAACTTTGTAAAAGTCAATGTTAGAGATAAGCAGTGGTATCTCATTTTTTTGGGGGGGGGGTGGCTATCAAATCCAAGTTTATTGGGGGCATTTGTAGAATTGCTTTAACTCTCATTGTAATTTTGATTTGCATTTCCCTACTGACTCATGAAGATGAGTGATTTTTTTTTAATGTACCTGACTTTTGTTTTAGTCCTATCACTATCTGAAAGTACATCTTGATTTAATTCTTTCTGTTTATTTTCCATTTCTCCCATCATATGTGAGAGCAGGGACTGTAAGATCTACTCCTGCAATATCTGGAACGGTACCTGGTACTGGATAATGGTGATGATGCTGATGCATTTACAAAGTCCTGATCATACGCCCAGCACCATTCTGAATACTTGACAAATACTAACTCATTTAATCCTGACAACCGCCCTAAGAGAGACAGATGCTATCCCCACTTTAAAGAGGAGAAAACAGAGGTAGACAGAAGTAATTAACTCAGAGCTAACAAGGCGCTGAGCAGAGCTTCAGTCTCTGGTGTGCTGGAGTCAAGAGTCTGGAGTCATGATCAATACAAGAACATGGCCCATAGCAGTCACATTTGCTGAAGGAATGAAAATGTGGAAGAAAGACAACTCAGTCCAGCGTGCCATAGACTGAATATCTGTGTCCCTTTCAAAATTCATAGTTGAACCCTAATCCCCAATGTGATGGTATCTGGAGGTGCAGCTTTGGGGAGGTGATTAGGTCATGAGAGTGGAGCCCTCATGAACAGGATTAGTGCCCTTATAGAAGAGACCCCCGAGAGGTCTCTCGCCCCTTGTGCCATATGGACACACGGTGAGAAGAGGGCATCTATGAGCCAGGAAGCTGGCCCTCACCAGACGCTGAGTCTGCCAGCACCTTGATCTTGGACTTCCAGCCTGCAGACTGTAAGACGTCAACTACAGTTGTTTATAAGCCACCCGGTTTCTCTGGTATTTTGTTACGTAGCCCAAACAAAGATACATAGGCTTCTAGATGCTACCTCTCGGATATTTCCCCTCCAAAGCTGAATTCATTCTCACTGTTGATTCTACTTCTTCTCCTAAAAAATTCATTTTATGTTGGTATTGCAAGCAACCGATAGGGACAAGTGGGGTGAGGTTGAGTCAAACCTAGAGCCTGGTGGTGAAGGGCCCAGGCCTGCCAAGGGGGTGATTCCTTTACAGGGACTCTTCCTCAAAGCTTTTCCCACAGCTCCCTCCCACACACTCGGGGCCTCCCCAGGTGGAGAGAATGAACAGGAAGTCATGGCCTCGGCAATTCAGAAACCCTCGCTCTGAGAACATCCCATAACATAAAACCCTTTGTCCAGACTTCACTTCTCACTGCTCACTGAATGTCTAGCACATTTCCTCCATGCCCTCTCCCCAACAAAATGTCCCCACATTTCCTCAGCCCATTTGCAGGGAGTTGAGACCATATGGGAAGTTCCAGCCAGTGGGCTGTGAACAAAAATTATGCGTCACCTCTGCGCCAATGCATTTAGGAGCCCGTGTGCCCCTCTACCATTTTCCCTCCTTTGTCACTGTGGCCAAAGAAAGCCATGAGTTCCAGGGGGCAGCTACCACACGGTTGAGCTTCAGCCTGGGTCCCCTTGTGACTAAATGGACCAGCTCCTGCCACCCTCTCCACTTCCCACATCGGTCATGTAATGTGAATTCATATGGTAAAAGAAGAAGGGAGCCTTGTCACATTGAATCAGGGGTCCCCAGCCTCCAGGATCTAATGCCTGGTGATCTGAGTTGGAGCTGATGGAATAGCAACAGAAAGAAAGTGCACAGTACGTGTAATGTGCTTGGATCATCCTCAAGCCTTCCTCCACCCTCACCCCGGTGGGAAAATTGTTTTCCATGAAACTGGTCCCTGGTGCCAGAAAGGTTGGGGACTATGGCATTAAATCACTGAGAGGTCAGAGAGAGCTTATTAGTGCAGCACTTCACCACCCTCCCTACATCCCCACCAGCCACATGGGGGCATATGGTTTAAGAACGGATTTGGTTGACTTTCTGGGTGACAGAACAATAGGAGCCCCAAAATAACTAGGATTCCCGTGAGAGATATGACTTCAGTTCCCAAGTTGAAGGGTTCCCTGTGTTTACAAGGGAAAGGGGGGCAGTTCCTGGCCCTTCCACAGGATCCACTAGCAGGACAGTCCCCACCTGGAGAAGGGAGGTGGGAGCCGAGTCAGCTGGGAGCATCTTTACGACAGTGAGGGCCTTGGCCCACGTTCGAGGACTTAAACTTGACTTTAGAATAAAGGCTGGTACATCTTGAGTTTTATCGCTAACTCAGGCCTGGGACCAGCTCCCAGAAAGGCCCCTGAACTCCAAGTTGATTTGTCCTGGATGGACAATTTGGGATGGGGGAGAGCGCAGGAAAACTCAACCAGGGCCTTGAAGCCACAAGCAACAATGCGCCGCAAGTTTAACTGTAGATTTATGTTTTGAACTTATTGGAACTCTACTTTGGCAATTATCACCTTAAATAGTGTGTACTCCTATGGGACAACACAGGGAACAGGGGAGGAGGCAGCCCTTCAGGATGACAGCAGGAGGCTGGTAGAGGACCTGGGGGGAAATCCCTTAGTTTATATAGGGTCCCTGTGACTTCTGGCCTTTTCCAAGAAGTGAGATTTGGCTGCCATAAAATACACTGCCTCTGCTACTCACACTCACCTCAAACTGGTGCAATGCAGCTTCTCTAAGGCCAGTAAAAAGACTCTTCTTGAGAATGAGCGCTGGGTGCTGGTGTCAGTACTTGAATGTGTGCGTCCAAAGGCCCGTAGTTTTGACCTGACGCCAGGGTAGATGAAAACCGCAGCACCGCGTGGCTCCTACGGAGATGCTGGGGTGGGCTGGGGGGGCACTTGGGTCAGGGGCAGGGGCGGGGTTGTTTAAAGTGAAGAAGCCCCGGGAGCAAAGACAGGCTCTGTGGAACCTGGGGACCTGGGGACTGGGGGCTTCCAAAGGAGCGGTCGTGAAGAATCCTCTCTTGGAGGCTTTCGGGTTGGGGGCCTGCAGTTTTTGGTGTAGCTGGTCTCTGGGAAAAACTTAAGCGAGTTTTGCCATCCTTTTGGTTAAGAATAAAAGGGTGTGACTGATACAGTATAACTGAAAACTAAACCCTACAAAGAAACAGGCAAGAACTGCTCCATTCTTTACCACAAGCGTTTATTTACTTGGGGGCTTATTTTGATGATGAGAAATTCATAATGATAAGTTCGGTGATTTCGGTGAGCTTTTTGGCTTAGGAGAAAATTTAAATTGGGTGCAGACCCGAGGTTTTAACCCAGTTTGCATACTTTGCCCCCAGCCTGATGGCCACAGGATTTGCTTAGACATGCTAGCGCTAAGGAACCATGCCCAGAATGTGCTGTGCTTTCTCCTTTTGTTTCCTGGAGGCAAGTTTCCTGACCAATGATGCTGAGAATTACTCATCCTGGGGTCAGGGCTCCAGCAATGGCTTGTGGTGAGAGCAGAGATTTGGCTGACGCGGGGTCAGCTCAGCCCCCTGGCTCGAAAGTACACTCGGACATCCCCACTCAGGGACAAGGGGTTTCAGGCTTGGACGTTATGCTCTGGTACCCAGGGACCCAGGCAATGTTGGGATGGATGCACTGGCTCATGGAAAATGCCTGACTAGAACTGCTTGGGGGAGGATTCCCTGAGCACAACATGAATCGTTTTCCCCTGAATGGTTTTTGCTGACTGACTGGGCTTTAATTCACTGTCTGCTAAGGGTTTGGGGGCTGAAAACAGAGGATGAAGTTTCAAAGGCAAATAAGAGACGTTCCTGTGGGGGATGGAGGGACAGCTGGCACACAGGAGAGAGATGGCAGGCAGAGGGAGGGTGGGGCTGGGAGAGGGTAAAGGGCACGGACTCCCCATCTCGTCACCGTCGCCGCAGTCAGCCTCCCCGAGAGCTCAGCCCTCGCTGTGCTAGGTACTTCCCACTCGCTGACACATTCAGTGCCCACCAGCACCCCAGGAGATGCAGACTGTCACTGTCTGCGTTTCTTTTATTAATTTTAAAAAATATTTATTTATTTGGCTGCACCAGGTCTTAGTTGCAGCATGTGGGGTCTCCAATCTTTGTTGTGACATGCGGTATCTTTAGTTGAAGCATGTGGGATCTAGTTCCCTGACCAGGGATCGAACCTGGGCCCCCCTGCATTGGGAGTATGGAGTCTTAGCCACTGGATCACCAGAAAGTCCCACTGCCTGCATCTTCAGGATGGGGAAGCCAAGGCACAGAGAGGGGTAGTAACTTGCCTTATTTGGAATGGGGCTATGTTTCAAACCCAGGCAGTCAGGCTGTAGCACTCATCCTAAGAGTCCCTGATGAAGCTGGGTTGGTCAGGTTAGACTTGAATGAAAGGCTCCTCAGTGCCACTGACAGGAATTCTATCTGTGTGTGGTCAGATCCAAGTTGTCCAAAAAATCCACTTTCTGCCACTAGCTCTGTGACCTTAAGTGAATTACTTACACTGAGACTGGCTCCTTACCTATGAAGTGTATTTCATATGACAGTAGAGATTACAGAGCACGTGTGAGTGTGTGTGTGTGTGTGTGTGTGTATGCGTTTTGCCTTGTACAGTACTTGGTAGAGAACAAAAACTCCACAAAAAGCAAACACCACCCCCCTACTGCCTGCCATGGAGCCAGAGCACAGATATGCCCATCTTCAGAGCTTCCAACCGTGTACATGGGCATGCATGTACTCACGTGTACACATGTATACATGTGTGTATACTCGTGTGCACATGTGTCCCTGTCGTGTGTATACTTGTGTGCACATGTGTCCCTGTCATGTGTGTACTCATTGCACATGTGCCCCTGTCATGTGTGTACTCGTGTGTACATGTGCCCATCATGTGTATACTCATGTGCCCATGTGCCCCTGTCATGTGTGTACTCGTGTGCACATGTCCCTGCCAAGGGGAGCACTCACGTGCATGTGCACACATTTCCCTTCCTCTCCCATCCTTAACTCAGGCTGGTGGTGGCATCAGCCACGTGTTCCCCAGCCAAATACCCAGACATCACTCGTGAGTCCCTTCTTCCCCTCTTCACCCTCACGTTCCCTCACCATGGTCAGCCAATGCCTGAATATTTCTCAATCGCATCTTCTCCCAGTTCTCCCTCACCCGCACCCCAGCAGCGTGCAGTCCCCACTCCACTCACCCTCCACACAGTGGCAACCAGAATGACCTTTCCCAGTCGCAAATTTTACCTCACTCACACGCCACTTAAAACCCTCCCAGGAAGCCTAACCAAGCAGGATGTAAAACTGCTGCTGCTGCTACTAAGTCGCTTCAGTTGTGTCCGACTCTGTGCGACCCCATAGGCGGCAGCCCACCAGGCTCCCCCGTCCCTGGGATTCTCCAGGCAAGAATACTGGAGTGGGTTGCCATTTCCTTCTCCAATGCATCAAAGTGAAAACTGAAAGTGCAGTCGCTCGGTCCTGTCTGATTCCTAGTGACCCCATGGACTGCAGCCTACCAGGCTCCTCTGTCCATGGGATTTTCCAGGCAAGAGTACTGGAGTGGGTTGCCATTGTCTTCTCTGAAAACTTCTGAGTTTCACATAAAGCCCTAAAGAGAAGCCTGACAGACTTGCCTGAATAAAGATCTAAAGCTTCTCTATGGTCGGAGATACCATAAACAAAGTTAAAAAGATAAATGGCAGACTAGGGGAAATATTTCTAACACACATAACAGACAAAAGTTTTAAAATCCCTAATATACTAAAAGCTCCTTCATACCCATAAGAAAAAGGCAAAAAGAAAAGAAAAATAGGCAGCGGATATGAACAGTCAATTCAAGAGAAGAAAATACAAATGGCCAATAACCACATGAAAAGCTGCTCAGCCTCGCTGGGGAGAAAGAAAGTGTGTTGAAACCACAGTGAGATGTTTTCCTGGACTGGCGAAAATTAAAAAGCTTGATAATGTTCAGTGCGGAGGGCAACTGGGGAAATGGCCCCCCGCAGATATCAAGGGTGGGAGGGAGCAAAAACTAGTCCAACCTTTTGGAAGAGCAATGTGACAGTACCTATTAAAATTTAATAAGCATACCCTGCGCCAGGGCAACTCCGCGCCTAGAAGCCTATCCTACAGAAAGGCTTACACGTGTCAGCCAAGATATATATACGAGGATGTTCACTGAAGCATTATTTGCAAGAGTGAAAAATTGAAGGCAACCTAAATATCCATCAACCCAGGCCTAGTTACATAAATTTCGTTATGGCCAAACAATGGAATATTAGGCAACGATTAAAAAGAACACGGGAGATCTGTATTCCGTGACATTGACAGATGCCCACAGCACACTGGGAAATGAAAAATGGAAGTTGTAGAATAATGCATATAATATGATTCATTCCTTTTCTTTTTTTAAAGATAACACACAGTAAATATGTTTATAAAGGCACAGAAAAAGTTCTAGAAGGAAGCACACCAGATCAACAACAGTGGGACCTCGGCAGAATGAGATTTAAGGGCAAAGAAGGATATTTCTTAACAGGACGCACTTCTGTATTGTTTCAGTTTTTACATGAGCAGATATTGTTTTTGTGGTTAAGAAAGAAAAAGAAAAAAAATGCCCCATCCACAGGCACTCAGTGGCTGTGAGACAAAGTCCAAACTCCCCAGGCGGCAGCTGAAGTCCGGGACACCGCCCTTGTGCGCCGCCAGCCCCAGGTCTCCCACACTCCCTTTCAGGTCCCCAAACCAAGCCTTGGTCCCTGCAGTTCCGTCTTCCCGCAGCGTCCTTTCCTGCCTTCCACGTTTCATCTTTCAGGTGGCTCCTCACGTATCGCCACCTTCTGGAAACTTTCCCTGAACACTCCCCCACACCCTGCTTCCACTCTCCCGGCAACGGTGACAGCCAGCATCCAAGGAGCATGTGTGTGTCTATGTCAGGGCTGTGCTGTATGCTTTACTCCGTATCGACTCCTTCGATCCTCACAGCAACCCTAGGAAGGTCTGTCATCACCTTATTTAATGCATGAGGAATCTGAGGCACAGAGGGGTTAACCAACTTGCTCAAAGTCACACCGCCAGCAATCAACAGAGCCAGTGAGTGGCAGTGCCAGGCAGAGCATGCGTGAGGCCCTCTGCCAGCACTCAGCACCCAGGACCTATACCTTCCAGGCTCCCAGACTTGCCTAGGAGTCCCGAGTTGGTAGGTGGGTGAGGTGGGGGTTTGCCTTGTTCCTGCCCCCAGAACCTGGGTGGGTAAGCGTACACAGGGAAATCTGCTGGGGCGACAAGCCAACTCCCAACATCAACCATCCAGTGCTAAAGGAAGCAGCTGGTCTCCCCAGTGGGGAGAGCTGGGACCAGCTCAGCTGGAGGCCAGCTGACCTGGGACTGCTGAGGAATGGCATGGTTTGTGGAGGTGCAGCCCCTCCCGGGGCAAGGACCCAAGCGACTCCCTGCATACCTACTGTGAGCCAGGCCCTTAGGGGTCACGGGCCAGGGAAGCCAGGGGCCAGGAGACTGCTATGCCCTCCACGTGCTGTGAGTCAGACACATGGAAGCCAGGAGCCAGAGAGGGGGACAGTGGGATGGTGCTCAGAGGAGCAGGGGCCTGGCTTCTGATCAGGACAAAGCAGACGGGGGTCTCTGTGAAGTGGCATCTGGGCCCAGCCCCAAAAGATGAAGGGGGATCTGGGCAGATGGAGCGGGGAAGGGAACTCCAGGGGGCTGGAACAGCTTAAGCAAGGGCTGGAGGTGGGCAAGTGTGGAGCGCTCTGGGGAAGAGTCACTGGTTTTGGCTGGAAAACAAGATAAGTAGGGAAGCAGCAGTGGATGTGGGGGTGCGAGATGCTGGGGCCCTTGGAGGGAGCAGCTGCCCACAGCAAGGAGGGGACAATCTGAAGCACGTGGACTGCCTAGGACCGGAACCTGTCAGGCAGATCCACCTCCACTGTCAGCTCGTGACAGTGGCCTAGTTCCCCACCTCGGTGCCCTCACCTATAGAAAATCATGCAACTTCCAGGACTGGTGAGAGAATTAAACTAGACAGTGGTTTGCAGCACCTTGAACCTGGGGAGGCAGGGGAACATGTCTGGTGGGGGCACCGTGCTGGAGGAGACAGAGCGGCTCGCTGGGGGCATCGGCCTTTGTGATGAGAACTGGTGTGGGCATATGCCCCTCAAGGCCCCCCAGCCCAGCAAAAGTACTCAAATACTAGCCTTGTGTTTAAAGCACAAACTCCAGACGATGTGATTTCAGACTCTCTTCTTTCTTAAAGACATGTGAGAGGCAGAGCCTCATGATGTTGAGCAGGTCTCTACCCATCTCGGGGCCTCAATCTCCCCATGTAGGGGGTAGGTGACAGGTTGGGTGGTTTCTCTAGGCCTGCTTATTCAGAAGGGGCTGAGCCGTGGAAGGAGGGAAATGGGCCAGGGGTGATGGCAAGGAGGTGTGGAAACCCAGAGAGATGGGATTCAGAGAGAGGAGGGTCAGGGATGAAGGAAGCAGAAGACGCTCCTTCCTGGGCTAGTCCCCTAACCAGCCAAGGGCCTCCTCACACCACCTACTCCAAGGCCCACAGCCCGTCAGAGCCCAGGGTGTATTCACTCAGTTGGGGGTGGAGAAGCTGGAAGAAGTGGAGCTCCATCCTCCCAGGGCAAGTTCACTCCTGGGAACAGCAGAAACAGCGATGGGTGGGCCAGGAGGCGGGTAAGACGGGGGGTCATGCCCCACTGGGCTACTTCAGGCTGAGTGCCACTAGGCAAGTCCCTGCATGGTTCCATTTCCTCTTCTATGAGATGAATAAATATGCTTTCCTTGCAAGTAACATTATTACCGGGGCCCAGTGCACCAGCAACCTGCCTTATAGGTGAGCCCTTTGGTTCACCAGGAGCTGAGCAGGACCTGGGGGAGTCTCAGCCAGCTCTGGGAGTGGGCGAGAATCACTCACCCCCAGGAACCCCCATGACCCCCATGGGTGCCATCCTCCTCATCGCTCACAGGGACCCCATCTTAGCCTCCCCACTGGCCCACCTACAGCACTGCCCCCGCCCACCTGCTGCCAGAAGAACTCTCTAAGTGAGGCCCACCTCGACTCTAATCACTCGGCTGTCACTGTTTGCTTGTCACTTCCCCCACCAGCCCCGTGGGCAGGAACTACATCTGATTCATCTTGGCCGTTGCAGAGTGTGGGGTCTGGCACGAGAGTCCTGCCCACAGGCAGCAGAGCTCGCAGTGGGGATGAACAAGCAGGACCATTCACCCCTCCCACCCCAGCACCTGTTGCTCTATTGAATATTCATGACAGTGCTGGGTTCCACGTGGGGCTGGGGGCAGAGCTCAGTCTTCTGGGATCAGGGCTCAGCACGGGGCTGGGATCAGGATTCAGTCTGTCCGGGATCAGGGCTCAGTGGGGCTGGGGTCAAAGTTCAGTCTTCTGGGATCAGGGCTCAGCACGGGGCTGGGATCAGGATTCAGTCTGTCCAGGATCAGGGCTCAGTGGGGCTGGGGTCAAAGTTCAGTCTTCTGGGATCCAGGCTCACTGCGGGGCTGGGGTCAGTGTTCAGTCTTCTGGGATCAGGGCTCAGTGCGGGGCTGGGATCAGGGTACAGTGAAGGAACTTTTCTGCCCTCTACCATGAAGGGCTCAGGACTTCTCCCAGCCTTACCCCCTGCTTTGAAAATAACTTCTCCTGCCCCTGGAGTTCTGGGGCCTGTCTTGAGTCCCCACCCTGCCCACGCTCTACCCAGGCAAGGCCTGACCTATGCTCCACTCCAGGCAGCCATGGAGTGGAGGCAACCCATACTCACTGTGCTCAGCCACCACCTGACTCCTGCAGAAGGGGTTCAAGGCGGGAAGTGCTTCCTTGCATCCCTAACTGGCCCTCAGAAACACAGCAAGGACAGTCAGCCTTCTGGCCTGAATGCGTTCCCAAGCCAAGGAGAAGTTGTTTTGGGTTAGCTCAGGTTTTTCTATTAGCCACCCCACTGTCCCCACTCTATTAGCCTAGATGATCCAGTGCCAGTGGAGGTAAATCCAGGTCTGGCTGAACATGCAGGCAAAGGTGTTGGCTGGTACGTGGCAACGAGATGTGCCACCCAAACAGTTCCTCCTATCACAGTGCCTGAAATCCTCCGTTGTGGTCCTTGCTTGAAGTCAGTCTTGTTGACCCTCCTCTGAAACCTCCATCCAGAATCAGTTTTTAGCTGGGCGTGGGGACTGCCAGATCCCTCGGCCCAGGGTGACTCATGTCTAACCCAGGTTTGGCACTCACAGGGCTCAGAAATGGGAGCTGAATCAGGGACTGACCTGAGTGCATGTCAGAGTTTGGCAGGAGGCTGCCCGCGCCCCTCAGCACTCCCACCCACCCAGCCAAACCCTCCACTCCTTCTGCCTGCTACTCCCAAGCAGAGGGTCAAGTTGGTTTGCTGGAAAGACACATGGTTCTCATTTTAATTAATTAAAGAAAAATCTAATCACTGCATTAAACTTCTCATTACTCCACTTGAATACCCGTTAAGTAAATTTAATTACCAGAGGATTGGGTTTCCCAGCCTCTTTCATTAGCTTCTGATAAGATGGGGGAGTTGGGAGGGAAGGGGATGGGAAGCAGAACAATGCCATTCTCAACCCACAGAGGGCAAGGTGGACAGTATACTGGGGCTACTGTGGTCAGGCTTTGGTGTCTCCCTGAGGACAGGCTTGGCCCTGGGCGTGGGGAGACCCTCCTCCCAACTACCTCTAGAAAGGAAAAGGCCTAGAATTTGGATACAGTCAGTGCTGAATGCTTCATTTACAGCCACTCTTGGTTATTTATACCCCACCTCCTTCTAAAAGAGTTTGAGGTTGCTAAGAACAGCACAAGCTGAAAAATAACAGAAGAAATCAGAACAAGGGAAAGATGTGCAAGAGAAGAAGAGGAAGCCAAAGCCAAGGCTGCTGAGCAGCTACATGCCACAGCATGCCGAGCACTTATCAGAAAGGGGCCACAAACCAGCTATGAGCTTCCTAGCAGCCAAGACAAAGACAGCAACACATTTCGGCACTAAGGTCATAACCAACAGAGTATTCACAAGGAAATGCACACCAAACCTTGGTCTTTCCATCTATAAAAAGGGCGGAGCTTGAGCATGAACTAAAGGAAATGACCATTGGCGGAAGCAGTCAGCTAAGGTTTCCTAGAGCAGGAGAGATCTAAACTAGGTCTTGAAAAACAGGATGGGACAGACTCCATCTTTAGTAATCATTTATTATTTGTCTTCCCCAGTCAGAGGCATCTCCTTTCTGCCAGCAGGACTCTGAACTTCCTTTGAGCTTCTCAAAGGAAGCTTCTCTCTCATTCCCGGTCACATGGTTAAGGAAGGACAGACCCTTACCCCAGCCCACCCTCATTTCCTGTGTATCCAATTAAAGGATCACAATTATCTTAACCCTGTCAATAGGACCCAAGAGATTTACAGTCACCTGGGACTACAAATCCCAAGTCCCAACTCCAGGACTTTTATTTGTTCTGTCAGAAAAGCAGGTTTTGTCTCTAGCCGAGACCCCAGATTTCAGCCTGGTAGCCAGTAGCCCCGGAACCTGCTGGGACATCTTAGGATTACATCATGTGAAAAGCTACTAGGAGTGCAGCCATCGCCAAAAAAAGAGAAGCAGAGAATTACAGACAGAAAACAGTCCTGGTCACATTGTTGAAGCGACTGGATCAAGCCCTGCCTGAAGCCCAGCTTACCCCCAGACATTTCAGTTACATGAGTTGATAATCTCATTTTATTGGAATAAGATTTTTGTTACTTGCAACCAAAGGGGTCCTCACAGACACAGTGTTCAGAAAGATATCCTTCCAGTTCCAGAGATGTAGAAGGCTCAAGCATTCCCAGGAGCCAGGGAATGGGCAGGGTGGGTATGACACCTACCGTGACTGCCACTGTGCCCCACTGAGTCCTGAAGCTTGAGGAGTCACTTCGGTGCAGGCTGGGATGAGGAATAGGCTGGGGAGTGGGTCCAGGAGCTGGGCAGGGACAGAGCCCCGAAATGCTGGCAGGAGGCAGGCTCAGTGCAACCAGGACATGGCTGTGGAGTCCCTAGAAAAGAGGAAAAGCAAGAATGAGCAGTATGGTTCACATGGGGGACATCGGGGCACAGGGCATCAGGCAGACAGTGGTCACACCTTTACCAAGGTGAGGCCAGAGTCAGCCAAGTCTGTCTTCACTTCCTCACCCCTTGTATGTTGCCACTTACCCCTTTACTGCGCCCTCACCCGGAGTACCTCCAGGCTGCAGAAGCGCATCTGTAGGAGCCCTTCCCTCTGAAGAGAAGGGAGGGTGGGGGAGGGGCGTGCAGGCATGGCTGGAGTCCAGGTGCTGTTGCCAGAGTGTATGTGCCTGGTGGCAGGTGGAGGGCAGGGGAGCGTCCCCCTCAAGACTGTGGGCTCATTTCTCACAGTTCCTCTTCCAGTGAGTGCCCAGAACCGGGCCCAGGGCCTGAGGCAGCCAGAACAGGACAAAGGTGAGTGAGGCAGCTATCTTCTTTGATCGCTGGTCTGGACTTCTAAGTGGCTTCCCTGGTGGCTCAGATGATAAAGAATCTGCCTGCAATGCAGGAGACCCAGGTTCAATCCCTGGGTCAGGAAGATCCCCTGGAGAAGGGAATAGTAACTTACTCCAGTATTCTATGGGCTTCCCAGGTAGCATTAGTGGTAAAAAACCCACCGGCCAATGCAGGAGACATAAGACACAAGGATTCAATCCCTGGGTCAGGAAGATCCCCTGGAAGACGGCATGGCAATCTACTCCAGTATTCTTGCCTGGAGTATCCCATGGACAGAGGAGCCTGGTGGGCTACAGTCCATGGGGTCACAAAGAGTCAGACATTGCGAGTCTGACTGAAGAGTCAGATTGAAGCGACTTGGCACACGGGACTTCTAAAAGAATTCTAGAGAGGACAATGCTCAACCTAAGGGAATGAATACTGGTGTTCCAGGCATGGGCAGAGAACAATGTAGCGCCTGTGAGTGCCTTCCCATCTGAAGAAGCAGAAACCATCTACTCTGCCTTCACACTGGCCTCCTTTGGGCACTGATCCAGCTTGGGGGGGCCACCTCTCAAGGGGGTGATAAACACAGTCTTCCCCAGCTTCTCTGAGGCCAAGTGGCACCTTTGGGGAGGGACAAAGGGTGGAGATATTTCAGACTCAGGACACTGCCTGCAGTCCTGGCCGTTGGAAAGTCACTAAGCCCCTTTACCCCTTCATGAGTCCTCTGATCTAAGGGATACTGGCTTGTTTCTTGGCTCCATAAAAAAGGCACAACAACTGAGATCCTGCGTCACAGACACTCAGCTGGCTGGGTCTCCAGAAACGTCTCTAGGCCGGTGCAGTGGAATTGAGCTTTCTGCAACGATGGGTGTGTTCGATACCTGTGCTGCCTGATATGATAGCTGCCGGCCACACGTGCATGTTGAAATGTGGATACTGACACTAAGAATCTGAGTTTTCTTTCCTTTTATTCATTTATGCTATGCTATGCTAAGCGCCTTTGACTGTGTGGATCACAATAAACTGTGGAAAATTCTGAAAGAGATGGGAATACCAGACCACCTCATCTGCCTCTTGAGAAATTTGTATGCAGATCAGGAAGCAACAGTTAGAACTGGACATGGAACAACAGACTGGTTCCAAATAGGAAAAGGAGTTCGTCAAGGCTGTATATTGTCACCCTGTTTATTTAACTTATATGCAGAGTACATCATGAAAAATGCTGGACTGGAAGAAACACAAGCTGGAATCAAGATTGCCGGGAGAAATATCAATAACCTCAGATATGCAGATGACACCACCCTTATGGCAGAAAGGGAAGAGGAACTCAAAAGCCTCTTGATGAAAGTGAAAGAGGAGAGTGAAAAAGTTGGCTTAAAACTCAACATTCAGAAAACGAAGATCATGGCATCCGGTCCCACCACTTCATGGGAAATAGATGGGGAAACAGTGGAAACAGTGTCAGACTTTATTTTTCTGGGCTCCAAAATCACTACAGATGGTGACTGCAGCCATGAAATTAAAAGACGCTTACTCCTTGGAAGGAAAGTTATGACCAACCTAGATAGCATATTCAAAAGCAGAGACATTACTTTGCCAACAAAGGTTCGTCTAGTCAAGGCTATGGTTTTTCCTGTGGTCATGTATGGATGTGAGAGTTGGACTGTGAAGAAGGCTGAGCGCCGAAGAATTGATGCTTTTGAACTGTGATGTTGGAGAAGACTCTTGAGAGTCCCTTGGACTGCAAGGAGATCCAACCAGTCCATTCTGAAGGAGATCAGCCCTGGGATTTCTTTGGAAGAAATGATGCTAAAGCTGAAACTCCAGTACTTTAGCCACCTCATGTGAAGAGTTGACTCATTGGAAAAGACTCTGATGCTGGGAGGGATTGGGGGCAGGAGGAGAAGGGGACGACAGAGGATGAGATGGCTGGATGGCATCACTGACTCTATGGACGTGAGTCTCAGTGAACTCCGGGAGTTGGTGATGGACAGAGAGGCCTGGTGTGCTGCGATTCATGGGGTCGCAAAGAGTCGGACATGACTGAGCGACTGATCTGATCTGATGCTAAGTCACTTCAGTCGTGTCCGCCTCTGTGTGACCCCATAGACGGTAGCCTACCAGGCTCCCCCATCCCTGGGATTCTCTAGGCAAGAACACTGGAGTGGGTTGCCATTTCCTTCTCCAATGCATGAAAGTGAAAAATGAAAGTGAAGTCGCTCAGTCGTGTCCAACTCTTAGCGATCCCGTGGACTGTAGCCTACCAGGCTCCTCTGTCCATGGGATTTTCTAGGCAAGAGTACTGGAGTGGGGAGCCATTGCCTTCTCCGTTATTCATTTATATTTAAATCTAAATAGTCACACGTGGCTAGCTGCTACCATATTCGATAGTACATCTCTGGACCAACCCTTGCCTAGCCCCTGGCCCCAGTGCTATGCATGCTCAGTGGTGTTGGACTCTTTGTGACCCCATGGACTATAGCCCGCCCAGCTCTTCTGTCCATGGAATTTTCCAGGTAAGAATACAGGAGTGGGTTGCCATTTCCTAACCCAGGGGATCTTCCCAACCCAGGGGTAGAACCCGTGTCTCCTGCGGCTCCTCCATTGCAGGCAGTCTTTCCCTCTGAGCCATTGAGGAAGCCCCCCTGGTCACAGTACCCAGAGAAAACTGAGGTCCAGAGAGGAGACAGGATTTGCCCAAGGTCACATAGAGAGTGGCAAAGGCAAAATCTAGAACCTAACTCTTCGGACTCCTAGCCCCAACTCTCGATAGTGCCTACTGCCCTTCCCGTGTTGGGCTCATGTTCTCCCATCCTGATCAGCCCCATCACACAGAGTCTTGCTATCCCACAAACCATGCTACTGCTCCCAGGACAGGGAATCAGGCCACCTTTGAAGGGATCATCTCTCCCAGCCACTGCTGCTGGCCCATCCCTCAGGCCCCTAGTCAAGCAGCCCCAAAGGATATAGCTGGGGAAATCATTCATCAGAGAGGAAGTGCTCTGGGCACAGAGCTGTTCACTGCAGGGTTATTAATAACAGCAAAATGCTGGAGGCTGCCTAAACATCCCACAATAGAGATGTTGCAGTGCATCATGACACCGCTGTTTGATGGAATATTATACAACCACTAAAAATGATAAACACAGAGGCTAGTAGCCGCACAGAGCAATGTTTACCTAACAATATTGAACAAGAAACAGAAAATGGATGAGGGTGGGGTGGGGTTGCAGTGGTGTACAGCACCCTGTGCTCACTGAGCCCACTTATATCTGTTATCCCAGCCTGCACTGCAGCATAATGACATCCAGAGTTCATACCCATTCCAGAGATGGAGGAGATGAGGCTTCAATAAGCCAACCATAGCCCTGGTGACATGGGGAGGGAGGGCTCGAATAGGGCTTGAACTCTTGATTTCTGACTCTAAGGACAGACTTCCACAGCTGTTTCTTTGTGCCATGATGGGGACGTTAACTTTTGTCCTCTCCTTTTTATTTATTAACTCATCTTATTTAACAGATACATTCTAAGTGCCTTACAAACGTGGGCTCATGTGATCTCTACAATAGCTGTAAGAGGGAGCAGTTGATACTCATTTTTTTTGATCAGGAAACTAGGGCACAGAGGTCAAGGGTCACTTCTACTTCCCACATGTTCTACAAGCCTTCAGCGTTGTCTTCACAGGAGGAGGGCAAGGTGACAGGGAGGGAAGAGCTGCTGACTTGGAGCAGCAGAAACACAGGTGTATGTGTGCAAGCACACGTGTGTATGTGCGTGTGTGGCCTCCCTTTCTAATTGCATGGAAATTCTTTCTTGTAGCAATTGAAAGAAAAACGTTCCAGAAATAAAATATTGTACCAAAAATTCTTTACAAAACAAGCACAAACACAAAGATGAAAACCTATTCAAAATTAAAGCTACTGATACATCCAAGAGACTGTGAATGCAATCCAGCCCCTGGCAGCCAAGCTCATGTCTCCAGGCTTTCCTGCCAGTTTCCTGACCCCGGACTCATCCCTCCTGCCTGGGTGAGATCCTCAGCTCAGAGGGCAGCGAGGAGCGGCCCTGTGTGCGAGTGGACTTCAATAAACACCTCCGGAGCCCTCGGCACAACACAGCAGGCCAGCAGGCAGACTTCAGAGCCCGAGCTGCTGCGGCATACTGTCGCTGGCCAGGGCTGACCTCGAAAGGCCAAGTCATCCAGGCCTCTGCCTCCAGCCCCAGGCAGCCCCGCTCCACAAGTGGAACAACCGAGGCCACCCAAAGGTAAAAGACCTCATCAGAGGCCACACTGCTTCTGAACAGGGGAACGTGTGTGTCCACGTGCCTACGTGTGCATACAACCCACACGTACATGTGTCTCCCGTGTTTGCTAAGTCGCTTCAGTCGTGTCCTACTCTTTGCGACCCTGTGGACTGTAGCCCTCCAGGCTTCTCTGCCCATGGATTCTCCAGGCAAGAACACTGGAGTGGGTTGCCATGCCCTCCTCCAGGGCATTTTCCCCACCCAGGGACCGAACCCTTTTCTCTTAAGTCTCCTGCATTGGCAGGCGGGTTCTTTACCACTAGCACCACCTGGGAAGCCCTGTGTGTCTCTCATGTGTGCGCATAATTAAAATATTCGCTGATATTCAGCTTATACACATACTACACACAATGATGATTATGTTACTAACTGCTACCATATCCACAGTGGTGTTTCTATTTCTCCTTTACATTTTTCTGTTATTTTTCATTCTGTCACCAGATACTTACGAGCACTTACTATGTACCAACTATATTATAGGTGCTGGAGATTAATTGGGGTGCCCCTCACAGGGATGGGGGTACAGACGATAAACAAATAAAGAAACAAGATAGTTCCAAAGAGTGACAAGTGCGATGAAGATAAGCCTGGGCACGTGAGAGAGAGCACCTGGGATGGGGCTCAAGGGTCCCTCGAGTGGGACGATCCGAGGAGGCCTTTCTGCAGAGGCCACATCTGAATTTACATCTGGACAATAAGAACTCAGTCAACCTAGAGCAGCAAGAATGGGGGAGCCTGGTGGGCTTCCATCTATGGGGTTGCACAGAGTCGGACACGACTGAAGCGACTTAGCAGCAGCAACCTAGAGCAGCAGAAAAGGGCAACGAACAGAGTGGGGAAGGAGACTGGTGTTTCTGAGGAGCAACAAGCTGTTTGGCTCCTAGAATGAGACGGGCAGAGGTGGGGCAACTGTGGAAAGGAGGCCACAGAGGGAGGCTGGGCCCTGAAGGCCAAGGTAAAGCTTCGGCCTTCATCCCTAGCGCAATGAAGAGTCACCTGGGAAATGATGGGACGTCTTGCTGGTTGTGAAAAGTTCCTCTGGGCTGCCAACTAGAGACTGGATTGAAGGGGAGCGGGCCCAGGAGTAGGGGACCCGTGGGCTGGCTCTGGCAGTTGCCCAAGACAGGGAGATGTGCCTTGAGCCAGGGTGAGGGAGGGACTAGACAGATTGAGGCTATATGCTGCTGCAAACACGGCTCATCAGCAGTTGGTTGATGAGTTGGATGTGAGGAGGTGGGGGTAAGAAAAAGGAATCAAGGATGACTCCTAGATCTTCTACCACGGACACAAACTGCTTTTACCACCAGACCCCCCACGAAAAAATTTTAAATAACCGTTAAAAAATAACAGCAGATGAGCCACCATGAAGACCGCCACCCCACACACACTGAGTCTCACACACCCCAGGGTGCATCTTTCTTTCCAAACCCCTGCTGTGTTCTCTGGTCCTGCATGTGGCACACAGGTCAGGAAAGAGATTGGGTCCCACCCTCAGGCTGGCAGGAGACAAGATTATCCAAAAAGACAGGACAGGGCAGGACGGGGGAGGGTGTAGAGGGGCTGGTCCAGAGCAGGTTTTAAAGAACATGCTGACCGAACCTGAGAAGTTCTAGCATGGGGCATGGGACTGGGGAGGCAGGGCACAGCATCTGGGAAAAGCATGAGTTTGAGGGTAAGACCATCCTGGGTTTAAGTCTCCGCTTCACCCCCGGCCCACTATGGGACCCTGAGTTAGTTCCTTTGCTTCTCAAGTCTCAGATCCCACAATCCTCCCATTCAACGTTGTGATGAAGACTCAGTGAAGTGATATATGTCAAGAACTGACATTTATAAATATTAGCACCTTTCCCCTTTTGTTTAAAAAGGGGCTAAAAAAATCAATTTAAGCTTAGACAGGTAAACTTACATCTATCCCAATCAAGATTCTGGAAGTGCTGCCAAGAATGCAAGGAAAGACAATGGTAAGTGTCAGAATCTCATGACCAAAGAGTCTTGTGGGATAACTGCATGTCCTCTCTTGGCTGCTCAAAAGAGTGACACGCACTCCAGCCAGCCAAAAGTGAGGCCCTCATACATCCTTGTCGATGAGACAGAAAACCATGGGCTGGGCTTCTCAGTGGTTAGCTATATAACCACGTCCAAGAATGTGGGATAGTGAGGAGGACTGGCCCCTGGGACGGAATCTCACTGGCATCAGCAGGGTTGGTCCTTGGCCCTTCCTGGACCAACTTTTTTTGCCAGAGGCTAGAGACTAGGATGTGGGCTTCCCCAGTGGCTCAGTTAGTAAAGAATCTGCCTGCAAGGCCGGAGACCCGGGTTTGAGCCCAGGGTCGGGAAGATCCTCTGGAGAAGCGCATGACAACCCACTCCAGAATTCTTGTCTGGAGAATCCCATGAACAGAGGAGCCTGGTGGACTACAGTCCAACTCACAAAGAGTCGGACACGACTTAGCGACTTTCAACTTCAGAGACTAGGATGGAGCTTCGAAGGGTAGCCTGGAAGGGTCAATTACGTAGTCAGGATCCCCTGTTCAAAGCCCTCCACTTAGCCAGGAAGGGGCCAAAGTGGACAAGAGAGGGTTACTAGGCCCTGGCTGAGTTCTGTGAGTAGCTCCAAGAACGGCCAGGGAGTTGTGGCCTCTGTGGATCCTGGTGGCCAGGACTCTCGGGGGCTGGGTAAGCCAATCACTCCAACTCTGGAGATGGTGCAGCCATGCTCCATCATCAGTGTACCTGTTGAGATGGTTTTGGATAAAGTGAGGTCTGTGCACAGGGGCTTGACAGGAAGAGGTGGGCCTGAACCCCATGTTCCCCGGGGAAGCCTCGAGCGCCTGGTCAGGACTTTAGGTCCCTGGCTTTGGCATTTATGGGCCCAAAGAGCAGTGCTAGGCCCAGTGAGAAAAGATTCCAGGAAGAGAGATCTCTCTTTAGCAAGAAGAGTAGTGACCTCTCTGTCCCTGGGGGCATGCAAGCAGAGGTCTGGAGAACATATATGCTAGGTAGGGATTTGCACTAAATGTGGGGGTCGCTTTCAGCCATGGGGTTCTTTAATTCTATTCACATGTGAATCAGTACTAGATTATGTGGATCAAAGAAGGTGTTATAGAGAGTGAAGGGAAGGCAAGATAATGCCCAGAATAATAGTTATTATTATTATTACTACTACATTATGGATCACCAAACATTCCCATCTATTCTCGAACTCGATCTTCTGCCCATCCCAGAGGCACAAAGGATGATTAACCCCATTTAGCAGACGTGGAAACTGAGGCCCAGAGAGGGAATGGCACTAGCCTGAGGTCCAACAGCACGTCAGCCCAGACTGAGGGGCCTTCCCCTCCTGAATTCCAGTGGTCATCCCCCGACTCCTGCTGCAGAGGAGGGAGCAGGAATCTCCCTTCCAACCAGGGCTCCTCTCCATTTGCCAAGACTCCCCATCCCTGAAGGTTAGAGGCTCTCTTTGTGCACCCCCACAAAAGACCTTGGAATGGAGTCCCAGGCCAGAAGGTGTCTCCTCCCAGGTTATACGTGTCCTGCTCCCCGCCCCTTTCCTCTCACTCCCCTATGGTCCTGGCACAGCCCCTTAGGTTGGTTCCTTCAGACCAGATTGAGGACCAGACACTAGGCTTTGCCCAGGAAATGAACTCAAGGGGAAGTGTCCCTCCTGCTCAGCCTTATTCTTCACCTCACACCTACACAGGCAGCTTGAGACAGGAGAACCAGAGCCCACCTTACCAGGTATCCCTCCAGAACACCTTCCCTTTTCCAAGCCAGAGGGTCAGAGAGAGGGCATCTGGGCAGGAGATGTGACAGTGTCAGTGAGTGGGGAGACTGGGACCACCGAGGCAGGAAAGCTGCCACCTTCTGTACCACCCCATGCCACATCATACATCGAACCCCAGGATACTCTTGTGAGCCAAGGAGTAGCATCTCACTTTACAGGTGATGGAATGAAGGCTCAGAGAAATTAAGAATTTGCTCAAATTCAAAATACTAAATTGAACAGAAACAGCCTGTAAGTTCTAGAGCCAGGATTTGAATCCAGGACTGGCTGGTTCTAAATACCCTGTGCTTTCCCAGGCTCCCTGCTGCCTCCACAGAAGTGCAAGGAAGCTCAAATAGGCAGCCTGGTGAGCAGATGAAAGGGGGGCAGTGGTGGCAGAGAGAGAAGACAAGACAAAGACAAGACAGAGATCAGCAGGGACAGACGAACTGACAAGCGGACCCTGCAGGGGCCAGAAGGAGGCAACTACAGAAGCCCCAATCTTGATCAATGAAAAGCCCCCAAGTGCCACCTCTGCAGCCATCTGCTGCTCCAATTTAGCTACTAGTCTTCCCTAGGTCCTCCGCAGGATGCCCAGGTCCAAGGAGCAGAAGAAAACTCCCATCCTGGGAGCACCCCATCAGTGAGGGTGTCAGGTCAGATCCCTGGGTCAAGGAGGTGGGCAGAGAAAGAAAGGGGCCAGTCTGTCCCTGGGCAAGGCCCTCAGCCCAGCTTCTGTTTGCCCATGCCAGGCTGGAGGGTCCACCTGCCCCGACCGCCCAGCAGGTACAGCATTCCTGCCGGCCCCACGTGTCTGGAGGAGCATTCTGGGCTAGCCAGGTGTTCCCAGGTCCCGCTGGCAGCCGAGCACAATTGGTCTGTCCCCAGAGCATGCAGGGTTTAGCAACAGTCTTTCAACTGAATATTTAAGAAGAAAATTACCCCTCCTGTTTTTCTTTTTCCTTAAGAGAGAGAGAAAGGGAGGGAGCAGGAAGCCAGCAAAGGAGGGAGAGGGAAGGAGGGTGGGAGAAACCTACCGCATCACTGCAGTCAAGGTCACAGGCATCGTTGTGGGGCAGTCGCGGGCAAGGAGCCTTTAATCTGGGAGTTCAGGCCAAGGAAACTAAACGCTGGAAGCTGGAGTACATTACTGCCCTGAATGATCTGTCGGCTTCTATTAGGCTAAATATCTCTGGATAATAGGGAATTATCCTCTGAAAAGGCAAACTGCCGGCCTCTCCAGGGAGGGGGGCGCGGTGGGAACCTCTCATCGTGAGGGCTCTCCCACGGCGGTGGGGGAAGGAAGGAACAGGCCCAGCTAGGAAAGCCGCCCCCACCCCACACCCCCTCCCGGGAAAGTCACAGTCACCAGCTATGCGAAGCTTGTGGCGGGTGCCAGCACCCCGCCCTCTCCTCCCCAGACTCTCCCTCCACTAAGGAGTCTGAAAAGATGCTAGACGTGGGGTCGAGGCCAGACAATGCCTCCATGACAGCAGATGACCCTGGGTGAGTCCCTGAGTCCCTCTGAACCTCTGTTTCCCCGTCTGCTAGATGGAGCTAATAATACTCACCCGAAGGCTGTGCTGTGGGGAGGATGACTGGCGCCCAGCCCAGCACAAAATGGGCACCCAGGACAATTCTGCTCACGCCTTTCTGCCCACTGGTGAGGACCTCCTCTTCCTCCCCTCTGCCTCATCCTCACTGGCCCCCCCGGGGCATCACCCTCTCCACCCCATTCTGTCCACTGTGAGGACCTCTTCATCCCCTCCTTCTCATCCTCACTGGCCCTCGCAGGGCATCACTCCCTCCGCCCCATTCTGCCCACTGTGAGGACCTCCTCTTCATCCCCTCCTTCTCATCCTCACTGCCCACCGTGGGGCACCACTCCCTCCACCCCATTCTGCCCACTGTGAGGACCTCTTCATCCCCTCCTTCTCATCCTCACCGCCCACCGTGGGGCATCACCCCCTCTGCCCCATTCTGTCCACTGTGAGGACCTCTTCATCCCCTCCTTCTCATTCTCACTGGCCCCCGCAGGGCATCACCCCCTCCACCCCATTCTGCCCACTGTGAGGACTTCTTCATCCCCTCCTTCTCATCCTCACTGGCCCCCGCGGGACACCACTCCCTCCGCCAAGAAACTCTCCCTGACCCCCACCTTGGGTATCTCCTACAGCCAGAACCCCACCTCCTGGGGTTCTGGGCTGTGCCAGCTTCCAGTGGTGGTTAACATGAGAGCCCTTCACCTTCAGGGGTTCCCTCTGAACTGGACAGTATTTCCGCCTTCCCATCCTCCCCAAGCCCTCTCACCCGCATGACTGGCACTCAGGACTCTGCTCAGATGTGCAGACTAGGGCTGTAGGAAGCCAGGACCAGGCATGGAATGGGTCCATGGAAGGGCATCACTCATGGAAACACATTCAGCACCAGGGAAGCTGAGCCAGGAAGCCAGAAATTCCAGAACATGAGTCTGCAATGGCAGCCAGACCATCTGTAGGCTGGCCAGGGCACAAGGCAGGGCTGGGCCAGGTCAGAGAAGCATAGCGGTGGGACTTAGTACTGGGTTCCTGGCACAGTACTGAGGCCCTGGAGGTGCTCAGGCCAGGAAGGGTCTTAGGTGTCAAGAGGGGTATGGCTGACCTGTGCGGGGAGAGGAAAGGGTCAAATGAGTAGCTGGGTGTGGAGCAGCGACATCCTTCTGAACATCATGGGTGCTCATGTCCAAACAACACTGTCCAACTTTGTCAGTTCAGTTCAGTTCAGTTGCTTAGTTGTGTCCGACTCTTTGTGACCCCATGGCCTGCAGCATGCCAGGCCCCCCTGTCCATCACCAACTCCCAGAGTTTATGAGTTGGTGAAACATGAGTTTCTGCCCATGAGTTTCACCAACTCATGTCCATTGAGTCGGTGATGCCATCCAACCATCTCATCCTCTGTCATCCCCTTCTCCTCTTGCCTTCAATCTTTCCCAGCATCCAACTTTGTAAAGTCCTTTAAATCCACTAGTTCCTTTGATCTGCACAGCCTTCAGGTGAGGGGACAGATTGTGCAAGCATGCTAAGTTGCATCGAACTCTTTGCGACACTGTGGACTGTAGCCCGCCAGGCTCCTCTGTCCATGGCATTCTCCAGGCAAGAATACTGGAGTGGGTTGCCATGCTCTCCTCCAGGGGATCTTCCCGACCCAGGGATTGAACCCACGTCTCTTACATCTCCTGCTCTGGCTGGCGGGTTCTTTATCACTAGTGCCACCTGGGAAGCCCGAGGGGACAGTTCAGGGATTACTGTTAGCAGTTCCTTAGTTTGTTCATTCAACAAGAACTTGCGGAATGCCTGCTTTGTTCTAAGCATTGTTACGCCTCACTCAACAGAGGGGAAACTGAGGCCCAGAAGTGCTGCCCAGGAAGTTCCATGGCCCCATGGAGTGGGCGGAAGTCCAGGTTGCTGTCAGTCTCCATTAGTGAGAGGGGCCACAGGGCCTCTGCTATAGCCCCAGAGACTGCAGGAGTGATCGGGGATGCCCATGGGCTGGGAGACCCAGATAGCTTCCGGAGATGGGGAAGGAAGTGGGCCAGATGCCAGACAGGAGCTGTGGAGAGGGGAAGCCCAATGGTGGGTGAAGGGGGATCATGGGCGGGAGTAGGGAGGGGCCTCAGTCTGGAGTGAAAGCACCTCTTCCTTCGAGGCGGGGTGGGAAGCCAGAAAGTGTGAGGGGAAGAAGGGAAGTTCACGGTGGAGGGTGCTGATCTCTGTGGGTAAAGGCTGGGGACAGGGCGGCAGAGGCACAGGTCAGGAATGACCAGGCCATCAGCCCCACCCGAGGAGAGCAAGCAGCATGCAGGCAGGGCCAGAGGGTGGGGGTCAGGGGTCAGAGTGGGCCCATCAGGAGGACCTGGAGCCTGGCTGGGTCCCCTAAGATGTCTGAGCTCTAGGGGAGGGGCAGAGGGCAGGGAACCCCAGCAGGGAGAAGCAGGCCCCATGACCGCCCTAATGGGTGCCCCACCCAGTAGCCTCAGGCTGCCCTGTGCCCCTAGGGGACTGAGAACCTCCCTGGGTGTGGGCTCCCAAGGGCCCAGGCATGGGAAAAGACCAGAGCAGGCTACATGCCTCCGGATTCTCCCTGCCACTGAAGGGAGCCCCTGAGTCAGCTCAGGAATGGCTCTTCCCTCTCAGTTCCTCAAGCCAGCACATCCACTCTGAGCTGTCGCCAGCAGGCTCCCCACTGCCCTGGGCCCTCCTCTCCTCATGGGTAAACTGAGGCGGACCTCACCTCTCAGTGACCAGTCAGGTCAGGAGAGCCCTGCCCAGTGCCCGGATGCACACACATAGGTGCGCACAGATGACTGGCCCTCCTGTCCCCGGCGGTGGAGCCTCTCTAGTCCTCACAGCATCCGCAGTGCCTTGCACGCACTTTTGCTCAGTTCACTTTTATTGCACTTTACAGCTAACCAGCTGGTAGCGGTGAAAGGAGGTCAGAATTCTGCCCACTGGACGCAGTGGGGAAGGGGCCGAGAGAAAGCAGGACAGCACGGGAGGACGTGGCAACGCCCCGCGGAGCAGATGTGAGGATGCCCCAGAGGCCGAGGTCGCTGGGGCGGCAGAGGCCCCTGCTCTCACCACACGCATTAGCACTCCTTAATAATTCAGCAGGCGGGGAGGGGGGGGGGTGGCCAGGGGAGGGGAGTGAGGGCGGCGGGGAGGGGGTCCACCCAAGGGGAGGGTCCCAGGGCAAATGGGCCTCGCGGGCCCCAGGCCTCCTCATGGCCCCCAAGCCTTGTGAGCTGCTCCTCCAACTCACCCTGCCCACCTCAGAAGCCAGGCCCTGCCCAACCAACAAGAGCATTGGAGAGAAACTGACACAAGTCAGAAGGAAGGAAGAGCCACTTCTGGGAGGAGGGGCAGAACCTGGAAGGCTTCACAAAGGAAGTGGCTTTTCAACTGCTCCGGGTCTCACCTGGCTTTTCTGTGAAATAGGACTGTATACTCCTCCTCCTCTTCTTATTGCCATAACTACTACTACTAATAATAATGCCTTAAGTATCTGGGGTGCTCACTTGGTGCTAGGCCCAAGTGTGAACACTTTGTTCCCAGACAGATTGAGGTGGAGCTGAGGCCAAGCCCACCCCCTCCTAGCCTCCCTTTGGCTGGACCAGCTGGTGGAGGGTTGACTGAGGTCTGAGCCTTGCGCCAGCTGGAGGGAGGTTGGTAGGCAAGATGCCAAGGTCTGCGAGTTGCCCCATGTTGTCAGCGTAACTCCAAGTGAGTTGGGTGGGGGGAGGGGGTGGGGGAGGGAAACTTCCAGAGCCAGGTCAGATGCAGCAAGGTCAGAGGTTATGCAATGACCATGGTGGCAGCTGAGTTTGGCCCTCCCAGTGTTTAAAACACTGGTGATGAGTACGGCCTATACCTGCCACTTCAGCCTAACCATCTCCCACAGGACCAATCTCACCTACATGCCAGCTTCCAGAAGTTCTCTGTTCTGAAGAGGCAGGGCAGGTAAACTGCACAATGATGCTAGGCAGTAGGTATTATTGTTCCCACTTGATGAGGAAACAGGTTCCGGGAGATTATGTCCCTTGCCCAAGGTCACAGATGGGAATGGCCAAGCTGGTACTCACACCTAGGACTATTTCTAACAAACAAGGAGATGCCAAAGGCTAAAAGGCTCATGGGGCTGAAGTTGGAAGGTGTCTCAAGCACAATCAGTAGGCGTGGGAGAGGTCTTTGGGGGGTGAAGTCTTCCTGGCTCCCCTCCCAGTGGCTTCAAGCTGTCCACAACCAGGACTCAGATGGTCTGGCAGTTTGAGAAGATGAGGAGCTGAGAGGCAGGGGACGGTAAAGGAGACCTCTCATGGTGGCTTCCAGCAGCCCTCTGCCTCACCCCAACCCTGCCTGAAACATCCATCTCCCTGGTGACCTGATGTTGCCAAAAGGGCTTGAGAAGGACTTTTTTATGAGGCTGGGGTAGGGGGCAAAGGGTGTGGTTAAAGAGAGATGAAACTCAGCCCAAAGATAGAACAAGACCACCTGTGGACTAAAGCTAGTAGCAGAGGATGGGAAGGGATGGTCAGGAAGGCCCAAGGGAACAGGTCTCACAGTGCCTAGACTCCCACTATTAGAGCATAATTCCTTTGAGTTCCCAGAGGTGTTTGGTTTCCATAAGGCTTTGAACCATCTAAGAATACTGGAAGTGGGGGGTAGGGCTCTGAGGTTATGGCCCCCCTCCTCTATTGATATACTGTGTTTCTTGGCACACATGTCTTTCCCACTCTACTCCCCAGCTGCCCCATTTGTAAGATGCCCAGGCCTGAAGGCTGGGGGACACAGAAAGGGAGTGGAAACACCCTAGACCAGCAACCCCTCCCAATGCCTGTACCAACTAGACGCAGGCTTCATGCTCAACATAATCCTCTGTGGTCTTTCTTTAACCTCTCAACAAGGCTATGACATAGATATCGGTACTCCCATTGTCTAGGGGAGCAAACTGAGGCTCACACAAGAGAAAGGACCCTCCGAGCCTCCAGGAAGAGCTTCAGACAGGTCCTACGAGTGCTGTTTTGTTCAGCACGCTGGACAGCTCCTAGCCACTGCCTTCCTTCTGGGCCACCACCTGCCACCCCGACCTCTCACACACACACACACACTCTTAGATATGCCTGCTTTTCCCAACTCCCTCATCCTATATAAATTTCTCCTAGCTTTCCCTTACTGCTCCAGCTGCATTGATCTCTCCTGAGCTCCTGGCATGGCTGTGATCTGTGCACACAGCATTGGGCCCTAGGTCAGTAGTTCTTGCTCCCTTTTACTTCTCTGACTTAAATCTCATTCTCTCAGCAGCAACCTGAGGGCAAGGAACTATCTCCCTCTCTCCTTTCTCTACCACGGTCTGGGCACACAGGGTGGACTTGTGGAAATCCACTGACTTTGGATCGGATGTGGGTGAGAATTGGCTGGTAAACTCTAGGCTCATCATTTTACTTCATTCATTGAGTTTCAGGTTCCCCAGCTGAGAAAAGAGCTGATCCTGTCCATCTCACAAACCTACTGTGGTTTACACAGAGTGCAGAGAAGCCATGCGAGGAGCTGCTACCCCCCTGACAGTGTGACTACCTGCTGACACCCTCTTAAATAGCCTCCTGGGACCTCATTCAAGTTATGGACCACGTCCCCCCATGAAATATTCCAAGTGATTCACAAATACGTGGATTCTTATCACTGAGAAAAGTCTGAGCCTAGCAGACAGGTCAGGGAAGCCCAAAACCAAACAGCTGGTACCGTGCTTGGAGTTCCACTATTAGAACTGATGCCTTTGTGGGCTCATGAGTGTTCAATTGCCATAGTGGCTTTGAGCCTGAAAGCAGAAACACCTAGGAATATTGGCAGTGGAGGTGGGGTCCTGGGGTTCTGGTCCCTCTTCTCTACTAACATACTGTTACTTAGTACAAGTGTCTTCTCCTCTCTGGCTTGCAGCATGAAGTATCCAGGCATCCAGGAGGTGAGATGGCCCTCTCTGCACCACTTCCTGGAAGGACAGGAGAAAATGCCTGTAGGAGTGATGTCAGAGGTGCTGGGAAGGACCTTCTGAAGCTCTCAAATCCAGGACCATGATGCCCAAATGCCTCCACTGGGATTGCCACACTCCTTTATCCTCCAACAAAGACCAAAGTCAAACTCTTGGTCTTTAGGGGACCCAGCAGACAGATGCTACCCATTCCTAAGCCCAATGAGGACAGGCCTGCCAGCATGCCTTGGACCTTGGAGAAGGGTCCCCTCATTTATCCTCAGGCCCAACTGACTTATCCAGGGAGCTTCAACCTGAGAAAGGCTGAACTTACACCCCCAATCTAGATGGAAAAGAGAATAAGATTCCATGGGAGGCCTGGGCAGGAAGAGCTCTGCTGAGGCCCCTTCTCTGGACCAGGAAGGGATGCTGAGGGAAAGAGGGGAAAGAACAAAGAGTTCTATCCTGGCTCCACCACTTAACTAGCTGGCTGACTCCAGGATGTTGCTTTACCTCTTTGAGTTCCACTTTTCTAATCTACAAAGTGGCAGAATAATCACACCATATAGTGTCCAGTAGTGGCAAGTTCTGGAGGAACCGTGATCAGATTCCTGGCCAGGGTTTTGGGTTTTCTCATATCAAAGCCCAGAGTGCGTGACATCAGCTATGGACAAATAAATAACATGTCCCATGGGGAAGATGAGCACTGAAAGCTCAGAGGAAGTATGGATAAGGTGGGTACCAAACCCACCCCAGCAGGGTTCTCCCTAGAGAATCAATCTGAGTCCTGACCCTGGACACACACTGGGCCCAACCCTGGTTACGCTGAACCTTGAACCAGAAACCAGCCACTGCAGGCAGTCACCACCAGAGACCAGTGTCATAGTTGGCCCTAGGGAGGGCTATCAGACTCCCATTTTCCAGTAGAAAAGCTGCTGATAATCTTCCATCGAATAAATTGGCTCATCCCCAGTGGGGAGGGGGCAGGGGCCTGTGGGCACAGTGTGTGTCCTTGGCCTTTTGCCCCTCTGTTCACACCCTCCTCACCCCTTTGCCCTATACCACTGGCTTCTGTCTAAAGATGCACCCCACACACCTCAGACCTGCTTCCATCACCCTGGCCATGTTTTCTAGGCCCCCTGACCAGTTTTGTCCCCTGACCATAGCCCCACAACCCAAGCCCTTGGTATGTTTTGCCACTCTGACCTCAGATGGTTGAGATCCTGGGATGGTTGTGGGGAAAGGCCCCTGGTCTTATCCACTCACTGGGCTCCCTGTCCAGGTGGGGAAGCTGAGGTCACTGGGGGTGAATGGCAACCCTGGGATTTCCATCCTGGTCCAGCACTTTTTTACCTGGCCTCTGGCTGCCAAAGGCCTTCCCTTCTCTCAGTGGCCCCCCACCCAGCCATCAGAGGAGGAGCCCCAGCAGATGGGGGTCAGACAAACCCCAAGCCCCCTCCCACATCCAGGCGGGCAGCAGGAGGTGGCGAAGCATCACGGAGCCACCCTGTCCTGGGCTCCTCTGTCCTCAGAAAGCCCCAACTCAAGGTTAATTTTGGACATCTTCTCAGGCTGAACAATTGAAGAACTTTTCCAGATCCTCCCTGGCATAATGGGGCCACAGGGGTGAGTTGCCCCCACCCTTCCCAGGGCAGCTGAGGCCTCCTGGCCCACAAGACTACAGTGTGACACTAGACGGGAGTGTGCATCTGAACGCAGACCTGGCCCCGGGGGAAGACCAAGGTGGCAGTGCGGGAGACGACCTGCCCACCCAGGCTGACTCATCCTTTTGGGTAAAGCACTGCCCTTCTCAAACACAAGACTAGGCAAGGGTGGGGGTCCCTTCTAGAGGTGATGGCTCTGGGTTCCTATCCTGGCTCTGAGTACTACCAGCTGTGTGGCTTTCTGAGTTTCAGATCATTCATCTGTAAAATGGCGATGATAAGATGTCAGTCACCTGGCTGGTACCACGATGATCCTGACATCCTTGCCATCTCCCTCAGGGTGTCCCACAAACCCCTCATCCTTCATCTTCCTCCAAGTATGCTCCCCCTGCTCTTGAGCTATTGCTTCTGTGAATGTCTCCACCATCCACCCAGCTGTGCATTCCAGAAACGTGGGAGCCCCTGCAACTCCTCCCCGACTCTCACCCCATCCCAGCCAGCACGAGTGCTCAACGTATCTCCAGTCCAAACTCCTCTCTGCACCTCCATCCCAGGCAAGCCCATCACTGTCTGCTGGGCTCCACCCTTTGCCCTTGTGCCTCTCCCCTCTGCTCCCCATCTGCTGGCAGCCAGTAAATTAGATTATGTCCTTTTCCTGCTTAAAACCCTCCAGCAGCTTCCACTTTCTCTTAGAACAAAACCTGCCCACCCTCCTGGCCATGGTCCACAGACTCTGCCTGACCCACCCCTGCCCACCTGCCCTGACACACCTCCTCCAGCTTTCTTTCTCCTACCCCATAAGTTTCCTCCCAGCTTCTCAACACACCAAGGTGTGGGGCCCCAGCTCCCACCAGCATGGAATGCTCTTCCCCGCTCCTTGCACACAGCCCCCTCCTCTTCATCTGTCCAATTAAGGGATGAGACACCTCCTAAAGAAGCCCTCCCAGATTACCCTGTCTCAGGGAGCCTGGAGCCTTCCCCACCTCCGCATTCTCTATCATTCTCTTGTACCACTTGTCACAATTTGCAATTATACATCTATGTGTTTGTTTACTTGTTTATTATCTGTCCCCCCCCCAACAAAAGCTGTGAGCTTCACAAGGGAAGGGGCCAGAGCTGCCTTGCTCAGCCCTGTATACCCAGAGTCTGGGCCTAGTTAGATGCCCGATAAATAGGAATCCCCCCTGAGGCCCATCACCCCAGAGCCAATCAGAGAGTCCACCCTCCCAGCTTCCTCAGCCAGTTCCAAAAGCCATATCTGGAGTCTCAGAAGAGGACTTGGCAGGCACAGACACCCAGAAAGGCAGGATTCTGCCTCCCTGGCTGGTGCCCATGGCTGCAGCTATGCCAAGACACCATGCAGATACCCTGCAGGGAACAGCGCAGTGAGGGACACAGCAGGGCAGGACCTGCGGCTGTTGAGACTGTACCAGGGGCTGGGCATTCTCACGGCAAACCATCTCAGCAGGCAGCAAGCAGTGGGCGGGCATGTGCCCACATCTGATGCTCCAGGATAGACAGAGATGAAAAAATAATCCAAGCTCGCCCCTCTGACTGTGCCTTCTCAGTGTTGGGCTCTGGCAGGTCCCTGAGCCTGGCCCCACCCACAGCAGCCTCAGGCAGGTCAGCCCTCCACGGGGCACACAGCCCATAGCACCCAGGCTCAGGACAACTTGACCTGGGTTCAAGGAGAGCAGTGGCTACGTATGATTGGGTCTCACACACAGGGTTCTCAGAACTCAAATCATGGAATTAGATCAATGTGACCTCTCCTGGAAGTGCTGGCAGGGCAGGGGGTAAACGGCATCTGTGCCCAGCATCGGGGATCCAGGCATCTCCCTGATCCCTTCAACATCCTCCTACATGGGTCCTCCCCCAAATTCAGATTCCTGTCTTTCTGCCAGCAGGCCATCCAGTCACACTTTCGCATCTGCCTTCTTCATCATCTCTCTTTCCAGATCTCATCTTGATCAAGTCCCACTTCACAAAGGAAGCACTCCTGGACCCCCTGGGCCCAGGGAGCTCCTACAGAGGCAGCCCTCTGCTCCTATCACTGCTCCTGCAGGTGAAGGTCGGCACCCCTGGGAGACAGGGTGGAGACCTGGTGAGCAAGGTGGAGGGCCGGCAGCAAGCAGGGCCAAGCGTGTGCTGTGAGTCCAGCTCTTCCTGCTCCTTAGCCAGTTGTGCCCTTCTGAAAGGAGGGGGATGGGCAGGCAGGATCGCCCCCAGGATGCGCTGGTCTGATGAAGGAGACTTGGCTACAAGGTCCAACCCTCCTGTCAGTCAATCATTGAGCAAACCTACACTAGGCTCTGGGCACTTCTTGGATGCTGGGGATATCAAAGTGAATAAACCCAGCTCTGGGTGACTACTGGCAGAGAGGACCACACAGTAACATTCCCGCACGCTTGCCTGTTCAGGGCCCCCGAGGTCCTGGGTGGTGCACCGGCGCGTGGAGGGAGCACTCCGTGGTTGGCAGTCCAGGATGCTGAGGGAGCCGCCTAGCCCAGACGGGGAGGGCTTAGGGATCCTGGAGACAGACTCCCTGGAGGAGAGTGTCTGTGCTGAGATGCAGAGTGTGACAGAGGCTAGGCAAGGGGTGCAGGAGGGGCTCGGGCAACTGTCACTAAACCCCAGGAGCCCTGTCCTGGCACTCAGGGGCCTCCACACACAGACTGCCCCCCAAGTCCTGATTGCCAGGCCTATGGGGGGAGGGAATTTGGCCTCTTCAAAGCTATCCTAACACTGGCGCAGCAGCCCCCCTCCCCAGAGAACCACTGCGCCAGGCTCCACGGACGCCACTGACATTTCCGCATGCCGCCATCTCCCAGCCGTGGCCCACCTAACTAGTCAGTGGGGACCAAGGCGGTCCCAGGAGACTCCCAGAAAGCTGAGAACTGAGAAGTTCAGGCTGACACAAAAGCTCTATGTGGGCGGGCATCTCCAGTGAAGGGCACCCTGATGGTCTCTCCTCCCCTCCCACTGCAGCTCCTCCAACATGGTGCCGACCTCAGGGCAGGGTGAGGCTGGACGAGTGGCCTAGGCTGGGCCCAAAGCTCTGGCCTGGGCACGGCTGGAGCGGGGACCAGGAAAGGGGAAGAAAGCATCCCTGAAACAACCCCTCAACGTGCACACACACCCCCCGGGCTGGAGGTGTATGAGAGAGGAGAGCCACCCCCACCAGGACCACTGAGCGATGCGCAGAGCCACTCTTTAAGTCAGCAGGGCGGCCACTCTGTCTGGCATTAAGCAGAGGAGAGAGAGAAAAGTCCCCACGCAGCCTCTTCTGTGAAGGGAAGCAGTGAGGATTCACTCCCCACTACACACCAATGCCAGGCATCCACATGGGCAGCCATGCCCATCTCACCACACCCTTAAGCAGAAACAGTGCTGACCATTCTGCAGGTGAAGAAATTTAGCTCAGAAAGGTCATGTGACTTGCCCACCATCACACAGCCAGGAAGAGAGGGGCTTAAAATCAGGTCAACATCAGCAGAAGGGGTTTTAGCCAGACACAGAAGAAATCCCCCAAGGGCTGGAGAAAACTTCATCCCAGAAGGCTGGAGCCCCTTCTCAGGAGGCTGCTGAGGAGGACTGGGTGAATGGCTGAGGGCAGGGTCCTGCCCTGCTATTGACCCTGAGGGTCCCATTCCACTGTGATTTTCTTGGACCACCAGGAAGGTTCCATCAACCTCCTGGAGGGTAGGCTCGAGAAAAGCTGGGAAGCTCCTGAAAATGGCTGGGGGAGGCTCTGAGGACAAGGTACCTATCCAAAGCTGCTTCCCCCAGCCCTGGCCACTCTGCAGCTCTGCTCTCTCCATGGGAGGCTCTGACCCCCTGAGGCCACCAACGGAGACAAGGGTGCCCAGATCCCAGAAGAAAAGGGACCAGAAAGGATGAAATGGGGGAAAGGAAAAGCTCACCCCTAGTGGCCAAACCAGCCAGCGGTGAACCCTGCCGGGCGGTTCTGACAGCGCTGGGCACCAGCTCATCCAGAACCTCCTTCTTGTGTGACATAATTACAGTTCTCCCTGTGTAATGAGACGGTTTTTAAAGGCCATTCAAAAGAAATTTCCTATAATGAGGTGAAGGGGTTTATAGTATTATACATCAAAGCGGCTGCTAATTGGTGGGACCTGGGCTGTGTCCTGGAGTGCAGCAATGGGAGTTCCATGTCTAAAGACGAGGAGAGCAGGGGGAGGGATGCCAAACCCTGGGAGGCAAGACGGACCCTTTCCCAGAAACATGTCTGCAACACCAACAGGTGTCCTGGAAGAGCAGACAAGAGCCCGGAAGGCTGACAGAGCTGCGGCTGGACAGGGGAGAATCTCTGGGGTATGGTCACAGGGGTGGGTTCAGGAGAAGGAAAATGAAGGTCCTGGTTGAATTGTGTCCCAGATTCATGTCAACCTGGAACCTCAGAACATAGCTAAGATGAGGTCATGCTTTATTACGGTAGGATCTTGCCCAGTGACTGGTGTCTTTATGAGAGGAGGGAATTTTGGACACAGACCCACAAACAGGAAGAATGCCCTGTGAAGATGGATGTAGAGAGTGGAATGATTTTTCTACAAGCCAAGCAATGCCAAACAACCATGAAAAGCTGGAAGAAACAAGAAATTTCCATCCCTAGAAACTCCAGAGGGAGCAGAGCCCTGCCAACACCTTGATTTCAGACTTCTAGCCTCTCAGTTCAGTTCAGTAGCTCAGTCATGTCCGACTCTTTGCGACCCCATGAACTGCAGCACGCCAGGCCTCTCTGTCCATCACCAACTCCCGGAGCCCACACAAACCCATGTCCATTGAGTCGGTGATGCCATCCAACCATCTCATCCTCTGTCGTCCCCTCCTCCTTCTGCCCTCAATCTTTCCCAGCACCAGAGTCTTTTCAAATGAGTCAGCTCTTCGCATCAGGTGGCCAAAGTATTGGAGTTTCAGCTTCAACATCAGTCCTTCCAATGAACACCCAGGACTGATCTGCTTTAGGATGGACTGGTTGGATCTCCTTGTAGTCCAAGGGACTCTCAAGAGTCTTCCCCAACACCACAGTTCAAAAGCATCAATTCTTTGGCACTCAGCTTTCTTTATAGTCCAATTCTCAGAACTCAGAAAATAAGTTTCTGTTGTTTTAATCCACTAGGTTTATGGTACTTTGTTATGGCAGCCCTAGGAAATTAATATAAATGACCATTCTAATAACTGCAACTATCCAGCGATTTAAAAGGCAGCCTCAAAAGGTGATGAGCACCCAGCCTCTAGAGGTGTACAAGCAAAGCCAGGAGTATCCCCATCTCCCACTGCACTCTGAACAGATGCTGGGGCAGGTTCATACTTAGTCCCGCATCTGACTTCACTGTATGAAGTCCAGAGTGCTGGAGGAAAGAGCTATCATTCCCGTCCCTAGATTTGGAAACTGAGGCTGAGAGAAGGTAAACAACCTGCTCAAAAGCACAAGGTAGCCAGTCAGTGCCGACGACAGGTCTGGAATCCTGGAGTCCCCAGTGCCAGTCCTGGGCTCTTTCAGGCTCATGACCCTGAGTCTTCCTTCTGTGCCTCCCCTGCCTCTAGATTCAACTGCAGTTCAACATCCTGAAAGGCAGAGAAAAACCCATGGTTTCCCAGGACCCAGGTGTTCCAGACTGAAAATGGAACACTGCTGAAAGCCTAGCCCAACTCTAAACAGAGGCTTCCAAGCAACACTGGCTGCCCACTGCGTCCTGGTACAGTCACCAGCCCCTCACAGCATCTGGCTCAAGGAGGTGCTACCCTGGCCCACAGACCCTTACTGAGCACCTACTATATGCAAGGCCCTTGGCACAGTGTGGGGTGGGGGTGAAAACCAGGGAAGGCGGGATATTGCATCCCCTTGGGGACCCAGAGTTCATGCGGATCAGACCACCCAGCAAGATCTCACAGGGTGTCCCCAGACCAAGTGTGACCTCGGGGTAGACATCCTAGGCCCTCTCCTGGGGCCTCCAGAGAAGGCAGCTGAAGGATGGGAAGCGAGAGTGTGGCGTTCTCCAGCTCCTCCCAGGCTCCAAGCGCCTGCAGACTGCACCACACTCCCACCTGCGCCTGGCACTTGGCTTGGCTCCGTTACCCCAGGAGCTAGAGAACGGCGCGGAGGCCCCCAGCTCTGGCACCAAATGGAGCGTGAGCACAGCCAAGCTCACCAGC
This sequence comes from Bubalus kerabau, assembly GCF_029407905.1. Lineage (NCBI taxonomy): Eukaryota > Metazoa > Chordata > Mammalia > Artiodactyla > Bovidae > Bubalus > Bubalus kerabau. The sequence goes on from NC_073642.1 coordinate 33,471,621, forward strand.
CTGGGTGGCCCGCTCTAAATGCTGGCTAATTGGCACTGCACGGCGGAGGGATGGAAGGAGTGGGCTTTGAAGTCACCTGGTGTGACTTGTCCAGCAGGAACAATGGGCCACCCAGCCCAGTGAAGAGTCTCGGCTCTTTCTAATTAGGCGTCGCTTTGAACACGGAGGCCTCAGATTAATGAGGTTTACGGTGCTCAGTTTCACGGCGTGGCGGGCTGCCGCTGTTCTCTGATCGCAGTTTGATGCCAAAACCTTGTTCTCTAAATCAAAGCTTCTCCCAAAACTCTGCTTTCTGACGTGCCTCGGGTTTCTGCAGGGTGTCTCTGCCAGGGAGCTAAGAGCCTTCACCTCCATCGCATCACTCCCAGCGCTGGCTTCTGTTTCGCTGAAGAAGACTTCACAGGGCCATGACACCCCCCACAGCCCGCCCGGGAGGGTCAAGGAGTGGCCAAGGCTAGCCCCGTTTTGCACCGCTGGCTGGCCCAGCGCACCCCCAGGGGCCAAGAGCCCCCACTCTGGCCTGCAGGCCCCTCTGCCTCAGCTCTTGGCGGCTTCAGGCGTGCTGGGCCACAGAGAATCCACTGGCCAATTTCCCACTGTTGGCATCTGTTCACAAGCCTTAGGGACATCTGGTTCACCAGTCTTGGAGAAGATTGAGACATCGTGGGAGTCGGCCTGCAAGGCCTCACCCTCCGCCTCTTCTGCTCTAGCAGAAGCCTCCTCCCCACCCTTGCTCTGGGCTTTTGCTCACAGCTCCTCTCCTCTCTCTCCCTGGGAAGGCCCCCTCTCTCTAAACTCATAGCACCCTTCAAATCCCAGCCCTGCCCCTTGCTCCTCCTTCACCACCACAGTCACCAGACCTTTCTTTCCCCTTCTGAGATCCTCCAGCCCCACATCCCTGTCACCTGGAGCAAGCATTTCTTGATGTGTATTCCATTGTTTAATGCTACTTCCTTGGCTCATGATTTTGTCCTGCCTCCCCTGTGACACTGTGGCATGGGGACTGGAACAGTGTCTATGTCACCTCGGTGTCCCTCCCACAGGAAAGACTGGCTGATAATACAGAGCCTACCCTCCCTGGGTGCTCCAGAATGCACCTAGAGAAAAGATGCCATCCTGCCTCAGTTTCCCCATCTGCCAAATGGGAACGAGGCCCTCACCCTGCTTCCTTCTAGGGCTGCTGGAGCATCCAGGCTGACCCTGACAGAACCATGTGTTTGGGGGAAGCGAGGCAGTGCAGTGGGTAGGGTATGCCTGGAGCAGGGGGGCAGGATCTGGCAGGGATGCTAGGGACCCCAAGGGTTCCCCTTGCTGGACAAGCAAGTTTCTCGCTCTGAGCCTCAGTTTCCCTAAATATTAACAAGGTTGGCTCCAGGACTCACAGGATGCACGTATGAACTCACTCAATCCTCATGACCACCTGTGGAATATATACTGTTATTAGCTCCATTTCACAAATGAAGCAAGGCCCAGGGAGGTTTAAAAAGCAGCTTATTGGTGGGAGGAGGCAGAAGAACTCAATTCTAGGCAGCATGCTAGCTCCTGAACCTGCCTTCTTCACCACCGCACTAACTTTCAAGGAGGCTTCAGCCAAGCTTCCACAGAACCCATCATTTCTGAACTTGCTTAACCTCTCAGGCCTCTGTTTTCCCATCTGGGGGATAGGTATACAGTGACATTTATAGATGGCTTCTGCTAGGCCGTCTTCCTGCGGGCTGAAGTGCTCCCCACTCCTCTGAGCCCCTTCAAGACCTCAGCTCCAAACCTTTCCCACCTAGAATTTTCCTGCCCCTTGGATGCTTACCCTGTCAGACTGCCTCCACCATCTCCTCCTTCCACCTTCCTGGCCACTTCTCCTCATCCGCTGAGAGGCTCCCATCTTCCTCTGAGCCTCAGCCCTTGTTACCCTCTAGGTGACCTCCCCACGCTAGGGATGACCAACGCTGGGGTTCCCTGTTCCCAGATCTCCTGTCTCCAGTGACCTTTGGCCTCCACGTCTGCCAGCTCCCATCCTGGGCCACAGCCAGGCCCTTGTCTCCAACACAGTTTCCAGTCAAGCCTCCTTGCCCAGCCCACCTGTGCCTCTCCTTAGCCCTCTTGCCACCACTCTCTCATCACCCTGAGATCTTCACACCTCCCTCTTTCTCTCACTGCTCTTCTGTCCTCACCCTCTTTGTCTAGTTTGAGCTCCATGATCCATCAGTATAATAAATCCCTCAAACGCATTGCCTGCCTCTCTCCTTTGGCAGTACTTTCATGAAACCCGTATCTGGAGAAATCCAACTAGCACCTTCTGGGCACCTAACACTGAAAAGTCAAATGTGCTTGGAGAAAATGAGCCTGCCATGCACACCGTCCCCTCTGTGAGCTCAAAATCTCAGACCTCGAGTGGTCCCAGCACTGCCCAGCAGTCCCAGCTCGGTCATGGGCTGGCTCACTTCCTGCTCTCCAACATGACCATGTCTCCCCGTCCCTACTTGCCCCGTACCTCCCAGCTCTGTCTGACCTGTCATAAAGCACCAGATGTGAACTCCCTCCCTGCCCACTGCAGATTCCAGAAGCCCACTTTCTTCTGCCTGTATCCCCTCTTCCTGCCTGTGGAGGGGCCATGCTGCCTGTCAAGGGTCCATTGTTCCTCCTGGGCTCTGAGCCCATCACTTCTGGTCCCAGGGATTTGGCTCCCACCACTACAATGTCTCCTGGCATCACCCATCTTATCATCTATTGGATCCACCATCCTCCCCCATCAGCAGTCATGTTCTGCTATCTCTTGTCCTTTAAAAACCCCTTTCTTAATTATGCTGAGGTTTTTAAAAATTCAATCTCAGACGATTCTGTAGTGTATGATTCCATTTATATAACACTCACAAAGTAACAAAACTACAGAGACGGAGGATAAAGTAGTGGGAGCTGCAGGGGAGGGACTGTGGGGAGGGGTGGGGTAGCCTCATGGTGATGGAACAGTCTGAATCTTGACTGTGAGGGTGGCTATCAAACTACACATGCAGTGCAATTACACACTGAACTGTAATGTGTAACGTTACAACGTGTAACTGATCAGTTACACAATTAACATGTAACTGATGCACGCATGTACACTCACATACACATACGACTGGGAAATCTGAATGAGATCTATGACTTGACCAATGTCAGTGACCTGGTTTGATATTTGCTGTGTATTAGAGCTACACAGAACATTACCACTGAGGGCAGTCCGGTGGAGGGGTATCCGGGACTCACCTAAACATTCTTTGAATTTTCCTGTGACTCTCCCCTCTCCAGCCCCCACTCCATCCACTGTTTTTCCCTCTTCACAACATTTCTAGGAAGAGCCAACTACGCTCTTTCTCCCTTCTCCCTCCAGCCATCTTCAACCTACTTGAAGTTGGATGCATTCACCCCTTCATGACACTTCTCTCTTCCCATCCTGGCCTCCTATTGTCAAAAGCAATAGTGTCTCCATCTTACCCACCCTCACAGCATCCTCAACCATGGCTGTTTTCGTCCTTCTGTTTGGAACCCCCTCTTGGCTTCTGGGGCTTCCCTCGTGGCTCAGCTGGTAAAGAATTCTCCTGCAATGCGGGAGACCTGGGTTCAATCCCTGGGTTGGGAAGATCCCCTGGAAAAGGGAAAGGCTACCCACTCCAGTATCCTGGCCTGGAGAATTCCATGGACTAGATAGTCCATGGGGTCGCAAAGAGTTGGACACGACTGAGCGACTTTTATTTGGCTTCTGAGATGCCACCATCCTGGCTTTCCTTGCTCTCCCAGGATGTGCCCTGTCAGCCTCCTATGCTGACTCTTTCACCTCCACCCACTCTCCATGCAGGAGCCTAGGCCCCAGACCTGGGTCCTCTCTCTCCACCATCCAGATCTCTTCCTGGGCGATCTGTGCCTTTGTCCACAAACTCCACCTACAGCCATTGGCCCCCGATCTCCACCCCCTGCTCAGTCTCTCCCTGATCTCCAGCCCTGTGGACCCAGCTATCAGTGGACATTTCTGCTTCTGGAGGTAATCAAAACGAAACTCCCATCTGACTCCTGATCTCAAACCTCATCTGGTCCTCCCCATCTCAGAAAATGGCCACAGTGGCTCAAGTCACGAATCAAGGAGACCCCTTGCTTCCATCATGTCTTTCTCCCAGTTATATTTTTTTTGGGGAGGGGGGGCACCACATGTTTTGTCAGATCTTAGTTCCCCAACCAGGGATTGAACGGGGGTCCTCTGCAGTGAGAGTATGGAGTCCTTAACCACTGGACCAGGGAATTCTCCCAACTCTTAGTTCTGCCTCCACGATGAGTCTAAAATCATCTTCCTCTCTCCATCTAAACGGCTACCACCTTGGCCCAAGCCTCCATCACTTCTCTGCCTTACCCTCCTACAGCAGCCAGAAAGCTCTTTAAAAATCATAAATCAGATCTGTCACTCTCCGGCTTAACCCATCAGGAGCTATAGCTGGTCATCACCCCTTGGAAAACATCGCAGTTCCTCCGCATAGCCAGGGTACCAGGCCAACACCCTCATGTGAGATCCCCTCCCTCCTACCACACAGACGCCTCTTTCATACTCGGGGCCTCACACAGGTGCAGCCTCACCTGAGAGGGGCCTGGGCCCCACCCCACAGGTGTCCCTATTCACCCCATCACTGCACCAGCAGCGATTTCAGATCCCCCGTGTGCTGTTATATTGTTCGTGTCTTCTTTTCCCGCCAGCCAGAGGGAGTTTGTGCATCAGTACCTGGTGCATAGTAGGCGCTCAGTCGTGCTTGTCAAGTGAATGAGCGAGAGCTCCCCGGTCTCTGCGCCCCCGGCAGCATCCTCTCTCCCCTGATGAGGCTGGCTCGCCTGTGCATGGGGGAAGGTGCACGTGCCTATAAATATCCACATGATCCACTCTCCCCAAAACAGTAACTGACACCCCGATGACTCGACGACAGGATAATTCCCCCACATCTTGCTGGAAGCTGCTTCCAGCGGTAAAAGTTTGCTGTTTTATGGCCCTGAGAAGACATCAGCTATAATGGGCTAAAATTATAACCCGGTACACTCATCTGTTTAAATACTCTTGGAAACTGAACACTCCAGCCTGAGCACTATTCCAGGTTGCCCTGGATGCCACTGAGGGGCCTGGCTGTGTGGGACACACAACGCCCAGGGCGGGGTACAAGCCTGTTCTACAGGGCGACCGTGGTCACAGGTGGAAGGCCGTGGTGCCGTGTACCACATCCGGTACGCTGCAGGCACTCACTGAAGGGCACTTCCCATTACTTTCCCACGTCCGTGGGACACAGGGAGGAAATGGTGCAGCCTGCTCTGCGTGGGCCCACCAGGCAGGGTGGGGCTCAAGGGGTGCAGGGTGCATGAGGGATGACGTAGAGCAACTGGAGTTGGGCTGAGGCTGAACACCGCGGTTAGAGTGAGTGGAACCCTGTGAAAAGGGCATGAACTGTCCTGAAAGGCAGTGACCTCCTGTCACCGCCGGTGTCCAGCGGAGTAGGACATTGTAGGGAGATGGTGTGGACCGGCTGCTTTTCTCCAGTCTTGCAGCGTTGGAACTGGGGCCACAAGTGGACTAGCGCTTCAGGATTAAACAGACACCTATTCAAATCCCACCTCTGCCGCAGTTCGGGTGACCTGGGGCGAGTCACATTTCAGGGCTCAGACGCAGTTTCCTCATCTCCACAGAGAGATAACATGTACAAGATCTCTGCAGGTAGTTGGTGCCTACTAAATGTCCTTCCCTGCCCGGCCTCCCTAGAATCAATGTAAGCACAGCCATCTGGGCCCTGGGACTCTCCAAATATTCTTCCTGCCCGGGCCCAATAGGTGCTCAGGTCCACCCATGTATCTGGACCCCTAGTATCTACCTGGACCCCAGCACCGGCACCACCTCCTCCAGGAAGCTGCCCCAGGCTGCTTTGATAGGTGCCGGGCTCCTCCCCCCTTGCAGGCTGTGGTACACACTGGGTGGTGGAGGCGGGTGGGTCTGGGCACATGTGCCTACTGCATCGCTGGTATCTCATGGTCAGTGGGTTGGGGGAGGAGAGTGTGTTCTGTGTGTGTGTGTGTTCAACAATTACGACAGCAAACATTTATCAATACACTGCACTTAGTATGTACCAGGCACTTTATAGGCAACTAACCCATTTAATCTGTACAACAAAGTTATGAGGGAAGCACTATTTTATCTCTGTTTTACAGATTAGGGAACTGAAGCTCAGAGAGGTTCAGTGACCTATCCAAGGTCACACAGCACTAAATGACAAAGCCAGAATTGCACCCAGGCAGAGTCGGTGTGCCTAACCTCCACCTGTACCATTCAGCCTCGCAATGCAGATGTGGGGTCCCCGCTGTAGGTGCTCTCACAAGTCCTGAGAGGGTCAGAAGCCATCCCAGGTGAACAGTGGTGGGGCCTCATGACCCTGGAGGCCAGGACACATACATAAATACTCTCACACAGACTTCCATACGGATGCAGGCATTAGTGAACACGTGCACACTCATGCACACAAAGGCGTGAAGAGCCATCCCTACCAGTCCCATTGCCCAGGAGTCTCTCATCTCTCCTCTCCCCAAGTCACCATGGGTGGGGCAGTCACAGGGGGAGTCGCAGACACTGCCCACCCCTGGTGTCAAGTCTATCCTAGATATTAAAACCAAATCCTGTTTGGTCCCTATGGTGGGATTTATTTATATTGGTGGAACCTGGGGACTCACAGAGGGTTGACACTCCTTTTAGGTCACACAGTAAGTCAGGACAAAACTAGACTAGTGCCCAAGCCTAGAAAGCTCCCAACGAATGCTTTTTCACACCATCCCGGGGTCCCCTCCACAATCTCTGATTCCAGACATCTCTATTTCTGCTTGCTTTGAACAGGACAGAAATAATAGAAATGAAGAGAAGACAGAAGAGAAAGAGAGGAAACAGAGGCCAGAAGCAGACCTGGGAGAGGAGAGGAGAGGAGGGGAGCAGCAGGAATGTCTGAGCAGCGAGCTGCAGGGGGCCAGGCTCAGCTCGCCACCCTCCTCACCCGCCTGCCTGAAGCTGCCTGCTTCCAAGAGGAGCGCAGCGAGGCGGGGGTTAACTCTCTGCTGTGGAGCAGAAAATGAGGTTCCAGTTATTAGTTGATTTATTGCTCTGTCCTCAATCTGCGCTCAGGTCCTGGAAGGAAATGTTCCACTCGAAAGCATTAAGCGTCTTCAAAGAGCAGAGGCATTAAAAATTGAAATCATAAAATAGACACGTAAATACAGTGGAGGTGAGAGGGGGGCAGCCCCCTAGGCAGGCTGAGGTGGGGGTTGCAGGCCCAGGTCCCAGCAGGCCTGTGGGGCCACCACACTCAGGCAGGAGCCAGCTGTGTCTACAGAGGCGAGGGGGTGTTCCTGCCCAGAAGGGGCACCCCCCCATGGCTCACAGTGCCTGAGACCCCTCCATTAGCATACCACATCCTGGGTGGGGGGCAGAGAAATCATCCTATCTTTGAAAACACATTCCCTCTTGGGAAGGGGACAGCCCCAGGATAATAGGGGGAGAGACAGGAGAGGGGAGGCAGGACTGAGCTGATTTCTACCATAGCCAGTGTGTTGGCAAAGGCAGGGGCAGCCCTGGGAGGCTGGGGCAATCGCAGCTCCTCTGGCAGCAGGCTGCCCTGTGGGAAGGGAACCCCAGCAGACAGGCCCCCAGACAGGCCCTCCTCAGTGTCGCTCAGACCCCACTGCACATCCAGGGCTTGGCTGGGCCATGTGGGGACCAGCCTACCCCAGTCATGGCTGGGTCTCGGCGGGAATGGCCACGGAGGGTCCCTACTCTGTCCTCAGCCCTCCTCTGGGCAGCGGAGTCACGGGCCAGGTTATATAGCCCATGCTCTTTCCACAGAAGGGCAAGGGGGCCGGAGAGCTGCCAGCAGGGTCTGAGCCCCGCCTAGAAGGACAGTATCTCCAGTGTCCCCAGTGGGCTGGCTCCCGGCGCGGTCCACAAACACGTGTACACATGGGCCACTGGGGCGGATTCTGCCACTGACAGCCTTTGTGATCCTGCTCACAGAGGAATGAGAGGGGGCCTTTGATGGCAGAAATCTGAGTTCTGGGCTGGGGTCCTCCACAGACGTGCTATGTGACTCTGAGCCTGGCCTTGCTGTCTCTCAGCCTTGATTCCTCACCTCTGCTCTCCTGGTCCCATCTCACTCCCTTCCAGCTCAGCTCCCCTGGGGGTGAGAGGCAGGTGTCACCCCCACCTCCCCGTCTTCCTTCTCGTCCTCTGTCCCTTCTTCACTTCACCTCTCATCCTTGCACATCAACAGCCACCGCCATCTCATTCGGGACCCTCCCCCTGCCCCTTACCCTCCAGCTCACCCCCCTTCCATACTCTCCCCACTCCCACCCACCAAGGCCAGGATGGGGGTCACCCCTCAGCTCACCCTCAATTCTAGAACCACTCCTGGTCCAAGCACCTCTTTCCCCAATATGTAATTTTTCTTAATTGGGAGCTCATCAATTATCCCTATGTTTTCCAGAGGAAATAAACAGCAATTAGAGAAATAAGTGGTGTTTTTATTCTCCGGGATACTCAGCAGCACGGGGCCCCCATCATCCCCACCTAATGGCCAGCCCAGCCGCCTGCAAGGTCCACTCTCCCGCCCTCTCCCCACATCCATCCCCACATGTGTGTGAGCAAAGGGCCTGCCACCGGGCCACCCGGCAGCAGGTTGCCTCTTGGAATCTGCGTGAAGAACCATAAATCGCTGAGAAAGGGCCTCTTTCCCCGTGCAACAGAAGGTTAGAGTGTTTAAAGAGAGCAGTGGAACTGTTTTTATTAATCAGAACTGCTATAAAGAAAGCATTTTAATTAACATAATTATCCCGATTGAGAAAAGCAGTCCTTACTCCATAGATACTTTTCAGACTAAAGATGCAAGCTGTCACAATCAGTCATAATTAAGTAAAGCGAGCCTTTTTTTTTTTTTTTTTTTTTTTCCCTCTCGCTCCCTTCCCCTCTTGGGCAACCGCTCCTCCCTAGGTTAGATCTCAAAGTAGAGACAAGGCAGATGTCACGCCTTCCACGGGTTCATACTCTCACATCCCGGCTGCCTCTGGAGTTGCATTTCAGAGAGGGTGCGCCCCTGGTCAATGGGCCCTGCACCATGACCCCCTCTCATGCCTGACCTCAGAAGGTTCTCCCCACCTCCTCGGGAAGGAAGGAGACAGACCCATCTCCAGAGGCATCCACCTCAACTCCCTGCTGGATGACAAGTCCTAGAGCACTGTTCCTCCCTGACACTTGCGGGGACTTTCCTGGGCCAGCTGACCCAGAAGGAATAATGGAGGAGGACAGCCAGCCAGTGGGCACCCCTGGTCCAAGCCACCTGGATGCTCAACCTTCACCTCCTACCTCTCCCATCTATTCTTGACTCAAATTCAGGCCATTTAGCCACATAACAGCTAGAAATCTGTTCATACCACAAATCTAAGTGTATAACTCTCCTCATTCCAACTTAAACCCCTTCTTGGGGACTTCCCTGGTGGTCAGTGGCTAAGATTTCAAGCTTCCAATGCAGGGGGCCCAGGTTTGATTCCTGGTCAGGGGAACTAGATCCAGCATGCCACAACAAAGAACTAAGATCTAAGACCCAGTGCAGCCAAATAAATAAACTATAAATATTTTTAAAAAAATCTTCGTGGACCTCACAGAGGCCTGGCCCAGCCCGCTTCAGCCACACCTCCCACCATGCCTCCCCAGTGTTTCCTCATCCTTCTCAGTTCACATGCCATGCCCTCTGCTTGTTGCCCTCATCCCTCCAGCCACCACCGCCCACGCTCTCAGCTCTCCTGTTCATCCTGCAGTGCCTAGCTCATGCATCACCCCCTCGGTGAAGCCCTCCTTGACCTCCAGACCTGATCCATCCCCTCTTAAACCCTCTCACATCACTGCATCCCCGCCCCTTGCTAGTGTGTGCACGGTGGCCTTACAACAGTGCTGTGATTCTTTATTTAACTTTAGTTTCCTCTGTTCAACTATAAAGTTCAGAAAGCAGCCAGACACTTTATTGTTTTGCTTTGTTTGACAGTATTCCTGTTTGTTCACTGTTGTGTCCCCAGTGCCCATGACGGTGCTTGGCTTGTGGTAGGTACTTAAGAAATACTCATGGAAGGAAAGAAGGAAGAGAAGGAGGAGGGAGGAGAAGAAAGTCCTGGCTCAGGGCACGCTCCGGTAGACTGTCACAGCCCCTGTGTCAGATGAGGGCATTTCACGGAGGAGGTAAGGACTGCTGAGGGCATTTTGAGGAGGTAAGGGGTCACCCCAACAAACTATGAAATGTCCTACTTCCCTCATCCCATCTCAGCATCATTGCCACGCTGTGCTGTGTGCTAGTCACTCAGTCGTGTCTAATTCTTTGTGACCCCATGGACTGTAGCCTGCCAGGTTCTTCTGTCCATGGGATTCTCCAGGTAAGAATACCAGAGTGGGTTGCCATGCCCTCCTCCAGGGGATCTTCCCAATCCAGGGTCGAACCCAGGTCTCCCTCATTGCAGGTGGATTCTTTACCATCTAAGCCACCAGGGAAGCCCTTCAATACTGGAGTGGGTAGCCTGTCCCTTTTCCAGGGGAATCGTCCTGACCCAGGAATTGAACTGGGGTCTCCAACATTACAGGAGGATTCTTTACCAGTTGAGCTACCAGGGAAGCCCGTCAGCATCATTACTCTCCCCATTTTACAGAACTCGACACTAAGGCCTAGAGAGGCAGGATCAAGGTTGTGGTGAACCAGTGCAAGAGTCTGGGCCTGTCTCGGGCTCTGAGAATGTCTGTTTTGAGGTGGGACAACAAGGGAGGAGAGAAATACAGAAGTACCCACTGTGGGTATAGTATTCTCCTTGGGCTTGGGGGATTGAGAACTGCTAGGAGCACATCTTAGGATGTGTGACTTTGGACTTCTCAGCCCATCTGAGCCTTAGCTTCTCCATCTGTGAAATGGGCAGTCTGGAGCAGGTACCATCCTCTGCCTTCTACCCATGACCCCTACTCCCACTCAGCTGACATCTAACACCCTCAAAGCTTCAGACCCACCCTCCCCCTTCCCCTGAAGAGCCAGAGATACTGACAAACACACCTGCTCACCCAGGACGTGCCACCCTCCGTGGCCACCCAGGGAGGGTGACGCTGGGAGCCTGCTGCTACCCGAACCAACACCTGCAGTGTGACACGTGCGTAGGTGACACCACGGGCATATCTTACCCAGACATGCTGCCGTTTCCTCCCTGAAAAGGTGCTTATTTTTTAGTACCTCTTAAATAGGAGACGCAAAGTGTATTGTCAGCGCTTTTTAAATGGCTCGTTAATGCCCCCGTAAAGCTCAGCGCTGGCCAGAGGAAACAGCTCACTCCTGGCCCTGGTGTGGCCTGAACTCCCTTGCAGTCTGTGCTCTGAGTAGCACCCATGCTGAGCCCTGCGCTGGACTCTGGCATTGCCAGGAACTAGACAGTTCCCAACAAAAATATGCCCAGATCCCTACTAGGGCCACAAGATTCAGTAACCCTTTGGGAATGGCTGGGAGCAGACTTGGGCCCTGCCTGGTAGAAAAACAGTGGAACGAGCATGGGCTTTGTAGTCAGGTGTCCTGGATTCAAGTTCCTTCTTGGTCACTTACCAGCTGTGTGACCTAAATCCAGTTACCAAATCTCTCTGAGCCCCAAGTTTCCTCACCTATAAAATGGCAATGCTAACTCCTGCCTCAGGGCTTTTTTGAAGAGCGAATCAGGTAATAAAAACCAAGTGCCGACTAACATTAGATTTTCAAGGTATGGTAATGGCTTCCCTGGTGGCTCAGATGGTAAGGAATCTGCCTGCAATGCGGGAGACCCGGGCTTGATTCCTGGGTGGAGAAGATCCCCTGGAGAAAAGAACAGCTACCCACTCCAGTATTCTTGCCTGGAAAATCCCACGGACAGAGGAGCCTGGCAGGCTACAGTCCATGGGGTCGCAGAGTCAGACACGACTAAGTGACTAATACTTTCACTTTCTTTCAATGGCATTATGGTTATGTTTTTTAAAGAGTCCTTACCTTTTAGAGATATACCCTGAAACATTTATGGATAAAATTATACGATGTCAAAATAACCCAGTGGTGGCGGGGAGTGGGTGGGTACAGAGGAAACCAGTCTGGTCCTGAGTCCCCACTCCCTGATGAGTATGTGGTGTTCAGTAGTCCCTCCACTTTCAGATAGGCTGACATTTTCACACCAAACCATCACATAGGCATCCAGCCAGCACGTGTTCATTAAACCCAGGGGCATGCTCTCCCAGCCACTGAAGCCTTGGACCCCTTGCACAGCAAGGGCCAGCAAGACAACATAAAACACCAGGAAGGAGCGTGGGGTGGGAGCTGAACCTTCATAGGGGTACCCCCAGAGGCTCCTGCCATCCACAGAAGGGGAGACAGGGAGGTGAGGGGCCCCAGTAATCCAGAGACTTGGGATACCCTGGGAGTCAGGCAGCCTCTGTTTAAGGGACCCAGGGACCATGGCTTTCCCCCTCTGAGCTCCAGATTCCTATCATCATAAGGGGGTGGTAACACCCCACCCCACTTGACCTGTCTGACCTGCCCAGGGTAGCAGGGGCCCAGCTTGAGGCAGGTGCTTAATCTCCCTTGGACTGGCCCCGCCTTCCTCAGTAAATTTAAATAAGGCCGCCTTCAGCTCCTGAAGCCTGGGGTGGGCAGGCCAGCTTCCTACTGGGCACAGGGATGCAGACCTGATAAGAGCCATCCCGCTCTCAGGAAGCACCCAGGGATAATGTCATTTTGTAAACTACACAGTACGCAGCAAAGCCTCAGGAAATGGGGCTGAGATGACTCTAGGACTGGGGGAAAAAGGGAAAAAGGCAATAGTAATACAGTAGGCATGTACCTATGTGAGAGTTGGATCATAAAGAAGGCTGAGTGCTAAAGAATTGATGCTTTCAAACTGTGGTGCTGGAGAAGACTCTTGAGAGTCCCTTGGACTGCAAGAAGAGCAAACCAACCTGATTTCCTAAAGGAAATCAACCCTAAATGTTCATTGGAAGGACTGATGCTGAGGCTGAAGCTCCAATACTTCTGCCACCTGACCTGAAGAGCCGACTCATTGAAAAAGACCCTGACGCTGGGAAAGATTGAAAGCAGGAAGAGAAGGGGATGACAGAGGATGAGATGGTTGGATGGCATCACCCGCTCCATGAACATGAGTTTGAGCAAACTAGGAGATTGTGAAGGACAAGGAAACCTGGTGGGCTGCAGTCCATGGGGTGGCAAACAGTCCCACAGGACTTAGCGACTGAACAACTCCAACAATAACAACAGCAGCAACAACAACAATAGGGCCTGACTCACTGCACCGGGTCACAGGCTTCACCTGCTCCTCTCCCCACCCCCGCCCAGGTTCCCGGTACCATTCTCCCCGCTGAAGCTGAGGACATCGAGGTGCGGAAGGAGATGTTACAGCAAGAGAGGGCCGAGCCAAGCCCAAACCTGCCACCCAAGCCCAAGGGCCAACAGGGCGAGAAGCCGCTGGGGACACGCGATCACCCCAAGGGGCCATCAGCGGAAAGTGCCCAGGCCGGGAGCCTGTGGCCCCACTGAAGCCAGCCCGCTCCAGGCCTCCGTCTCTTCACCTGTGAAATGGGGGCAGGTGCCCAGCCCCACCTAGCGTGCACGAGGGGAAGGCGGCACGGGTTGGAGAGGAGGCCGTATCTCGAAGGTTCCTGAGGGAGCCGAGGCGGCTGTGAGGTAAGTCGGGGCGCGGGGGTGGGAGGCGAGAGAACGAGACGGATCTCTCTCAGGCTCGGGCGCTGTGATATTTTCCCCGGGTTATATTTTTAGATGGACTACTTTCTGGCCCCTCCCCCTGCCTCAGTAGGAGGAAGAACACCGAAATAGCTGGGTGTGCGTGTCTGAGCAGCTATATATAGTGGGCACACACCCTCACCCAGGGCTTCTCCCACTCACTGCCCCCAGAGCCGGAGCCAGGCGGGGACGGTGCCCTCCTCTTGCCCAGGGGCCACGGAGTCTGCTCGACTGCCCTGGCTCCCTCCAGGCACACCCCTCACCCCAATACATGCCTGTGCACACATACACACAGCCAGACACACGTCCCCAGTGGCTGCCGGCTCGGACCCGTCTCAGGGGGTCGTTGGAGAAGGCCCAGAGCAACCGGCAAGCCCCCTCCCAGGGAGGGTGGGTTGGGTGAGGAGAGTAAGGAGATGATTTCCAAAAACCTAATTCTAATTCTCTCGGCCTGGGGTTTGCTGGTCTACACACCGCCATCAGGCTCCTTTCTTGGACTTGTCAAATCTTCAGACTCTGTCACTTAGCATCCTTAGAAGGTATATCTGAAGTCAAACATTCCCCCAAACATGCCCATCTAAGTTCTCAAGTTTGGATGGGGAAACTGAGAGCTGAAGCTGACCAGCCAAGTCAGAGCCACTTGCAAGCTTCAAGCTCACCTCTCTGAACTCAGCTGCACGATCAGTGAAGTGGGGCTGAGGCAGGCTGGCTCCCACCTCATGGGCTACTGTGAGGAGTGAATGGAGTGAGGCATATGAAGCCACCGTTCTATAATGAGAAAGGGCCATGAGCGCCCAAGGGCTGGGAAGAAACCCACAGTCTCCCTTGGCCAGAGGCCCAGTGGGCCAGGCTCCAGCCTCATGACCAGGGACTGGTCCATTTCCACCCCACATCCTAGCCTGGCAGGTCTCCACCCAGCCCACAGCAGGTGCTTCCCAGATGGCATGTGGACCCACTTACCACCTACCCTAGGAGAGCCTGAGATGGCACTCTGGCCTCCTCTCTGTCCTCCCACTGGTCACATAAGCCATGGTAGAGGGTCAGGGTAGGAAGACTCACTCTCATGACCACCCCCCTCCAGATAGTGGGGCTCCTCCCCAGTGTCTGAAGCTGATTTGGGTGCACCCAGTCCAGAGGCAGGCCTCACTGGACTTAACTGATTTCTTGTGCCAGGACCTAAGCAGGACAAAGAGCCCTGGATGGGGAATTCAGTGACTGGAGTCTGAGTCCTGGATCAGCCCTGTGATCTTGGGGGTATCAGATTCCCCATCTACACAGGGCAGGGAGTGGACTCATGGTCTTTGGGAACCTTGGGATCACAGTCCACTCTGAGCACAACTGACTCCCCACAGAGACTTGCAGCCATCATCTTGCTGAACCCTCAAAATTCCCCTAAGGGAAGGAAACAATGGTCATTTTTCAGATAAAGAAACTGAGGCCCAGGGAGGGGAAAAGGCCTGCCTGGGTCACACAGAAAGCTGGTGGCTCCATGGGCGGCCTTATCAGAGGTGGAGCCTGCATCACCAAGCCTGGGGAGGCCAGGACACCTGGGATGCCTGTGCTGAACCACTGGCTAGCAAAATTCCCGACCATGTGCCAACGAGAGGCGGTGTGTGAGCCGGCTCCAGCAGGATGGCACTGCTACAATGTGTGTGAAACCTGTCCCCTTCCTATACCCATCCTCTAGTCATTGTGCCCAGGTTCAGAACTTCATTCTTCTATCTCTAAGATTCCATTTGGTTTGGTGGGTCTTTAGCCCAGAGCTTCCATCAGCTGAGGATCCAAAGTGAGAACTGCCTCTTGCTGGCAAATGTGGGACTGTGTGCCTTCATCTAAGTCATCAGAGGATTGGGGCAGAATGAGGCCAAGGCCCTAAATGCCCCCCCACCCGGGGACCTTCTTCCCACAAACCAATATCTGCTGTGGACTCCTTGTGTCTCTGATCCTGTCCATTTCTCCTGAGTATACTGCACCCATATCTGTCCCATCACAGAGCCCCAGAATTCACCCAGAGGCCCCAGCAGCCCTGGAGATGGGTGGGGAAGAAGCCTGCATCCCTGAAGGGACCCACACCACCCCAGTGGGGCCGTGGGTACCTGCCCTGCCTAACTGGGCCTGGGTACAGCAGAGCCCAAAGAGGTGAGGAGGAGGGACTCATGGCCAGGGCAACAGCCATCCCCCAGGTAGAAAGGACGTGGGTCTGATGGACCTGGATATATAGATATTGCACAGGAAAGAATTAGCTTGCAGAAACTTAATTCATCCTGCATTAAGTTTCTGGATGGAAAGTGAAAGTGTTAGTTGCTCAGTCATGTCCAACACTTTGTGACTCCACAGAACATAGCCCATCAGGCTCCTCTGTCCATGGGATTCTCCAGGCAAGAATACTGAAGTGGGTAGCCATTCCCTTCTCCAGGGGGAATGACCCAAGGACCAAGCCCAGGACTCCTGCATTTCAGGTGATTCTTTACCACCTGAGCCACCTGGATATCCACATACCAAAAAAAAAAAAAAAAAAATGAGGTTGGACCCTTAAGGTACACCATATACAAAAATTAACTCAAAATGAATTAAAAATCTAAATGTAAGCCCTGAAACTATGAAACTCTACGAGGAAAACATAAGGGGAAAGCTGTATGACATTGGACCTGGCAATGATTTCTTGAATATAACACCAAATGCACAGGCAACAGAAGCGAAAATAGACATATGATGCTACATCAAACTTAAAAACTTCTGCATGTCAAAGGAAGCAAAGTGAAAGGGCAGCCTACTGAACAGGAGAAAACACTTGCATATTACATATCTGGTAAGGGGTTAATATCTAAAGAATTCCCAGAACTCAACATCAAAAACCAAATAATCCAATCAAAAAGTGAGCAAAGGACTTGAATAGACATTTCTCCAAAGAAGATGCACAAATGGGGGGAAAATGAGGGGGCCCTTCAGACTGAGCCTCTTCAGAGATGACTCCTGGGGTCAAGGCTGTTTCTCCTCCCTCAGACTAGGCCCACTGCCCCTCTACCCCTGGCTGCCCCATCCCATCCCAGTCCAGCCAGGCCTGGTGGGGATAGATTCTACCACAGTGCAAGCGTTTCAGGCAGCTGCCTTGTCCTGCACCAGCAGTATGATTAATGCTCAACCTGCCAGGAGCCCATTCATCACAGCCACGCCACAGCCCCACAAGCCCAGGCCAGGTGGGCTGCACTGGGGCCTGCCTGAGTCCTGACCCTCAGAGTCTTCCTAGCTTCCTGCCAGGCCAGAGACCAAAGCCTCACTGAGGGCCAGGGCCTGAGTGATGGCCATGTCTGGAGCTGGGCTTTCTACAGCCCTCACCACCTCACTCCTGCCCCTTCCTTTCAGCCTCCAGGGAGGCACGTCCAGCGGTGGCTCTAGGGGATCAGACGGAGCTAATAGGAGCCTATCTTGTCTACTCCCTCCCAGCTACGTGGCCTTGCAGGCCTCATCTTCTCTGAGGCCCTGTTTCTTCATGGGTAATATGAGTGTCACGTTACTCTACCAGTCCACTGGCTGGGTCAAATGCTTGGAACATAATGGAAGTGTAATAAACAGTGGGCCCCACCCCTTTCTCTTGAATCCAGAGCGCCTGAGTTCAAATCCCCATTTGGCCACTTATGAGTAGTGTTACATTGGGCAAGTTACTTAACCTTTCTGTTTTCATTTCTTCTTCTGTGAAACGGCCTCATGGGTTGTGGTGAGGATTAAATAAATAAAGATTTGTAAAATGCCTAGAACAGCGCCAGGCACATAGCGGGCACTTAGAAAGCATCACTCTGTAATTGGTATGCTGATGGTGTCCTATTTCACAGGCTGCCTCGCGGGGCTGGACGTGGCTGAGTATAAGCAAGATTCTGCAAACTGGAGATCCCATCTTCTGTGACTGCTGAACATCCCTTCCCTTTAACCTTCCTTCTCTGCCCCACTTTATGGAGACTTCCATCCCTTAGGAGCCCAGGAAGCACTGGGAAGGTGGCAGGGAAGACTCCGTCCTGCCTCTGAGCAGCTCAGGAGCCACTGATGAGGTGGGCATAGGGCAACCCCAAAAGGCTGAGCTGGGCTCAGGGCTGAGAGCCAGGAATCCAGGCACAGGGAACTGTGGCTGGTACTCAGGCGAGGGGGAGACACTGGAAGTTCTTGAGGCAGGCAGGCACAGGTGGCCTCAGACCCAGTGTGTCCACTATCTAATGCGCCCAGAGCCTTTTCTTCCTATTGCATCCTATTTTTCCTGCCCTGGATTCTGTCTCTTAGTATGCTTGGAAGCCTTCTCAAATATTTGATAGAATAAAGTAGGTATAAATATATAATAGGTAACACATAAATTGGGGAAAAAAAAAACCACCTTTCTCCCACCACACCCACAGCTCCTCCTCAGGTCATGGGAAACTCAGGGCCTGAAGTTTGGGGGTGGGGACTGGGGGTGAAAGTTGTGGCAGGCTCCAGCCCTGCCCCTCTTACCTCTGGTCTCTAGTTGCACACAGGAGCTGGGAGGGTCCTGTTCTCATCCTAGAACATTCCACAGCCCTGCTAATAACAACATTGATATCTATGAGTGGAATTTGTTGAGTGCCTACTATGTGAAAAGCCTCACTCTTGGTGGGCCCATGAGCACTCCAGCTGATCCTCCAACAGCTCGGCACGGTGGGTTGTAGTATCATTCTCCCTTCTCCAGCTGAGACAACTGAGGTGCAGGGGGCTCAGGTAACATGTCAACAGTCACACAGCTGGTAAATACCAGAGCTGGGATGCACAGCAGGCTTTCTGATGCCACAGCCCAGGTTCTTAACAATTACCCATACTAAAAAGGACGTGTCACTGCAGCGCTATTTACAATAGCCAGAACATAGAAGCAGCCTAAATGTCCATCGATAGAGGAATGGATAAAGATGTGGTGCATATACAGCTGAATATTACTCAGCCAGGAAAAAAAAAAAATGAAACCGTCATTTGCAGAGATGTGGATGGGCCTCGAGTCTGTCATACATAGTGAAGTAAGTCAGAAAGAGAAAAACAAACATTACATATTAACATATATAGGTGGAATCTAGACAAATGGTATAGATGATCTTATTTGCAAAGCAGAAATAGAGACACAGACATAGAGAACGAATGTATAGACACCAAGGGGGAAGGGATGGTGGGATGAATTGGGAGACTGGGATTGACATAGATACACGGTTATGTGTAAAATAGATAACTAATGGGAACCTACTGTATAGCACGGGGAGCTCAACTGAGTGCTCTGTGACCTAAATGGAAAGGAAGTCCAAAAACAAGGGGATGTATGCATTGTCGTTGTTCAGTCGCTCAGCTGTGTCTGCCTCTTTGTGACCCCATGGACGGTATACATATAGATCGCATACAAATCCCTTATGACCCCATGGATACATGTATACATATGGCTGATTCACTTTGTTGTACAGCAGAAACTGATGCAGAGTGTAAAGCAACTGTACTCCAAAAAATATTTTAAAAATAAAATGGGATAAATGAATAATAAAAAGGATATGTGAATTCCCTGGTTGCCTAGTGGTTACGATTCAGTGTTTTCACTGCCATGGCCCAGGTTAAATCCCTGGTTGGGAAACTGAAATCCCACAAACCATGCAGTGGGGCAAAAAAAAAAAAAGGCTGAAAAAGGACATGAGACTGGGCGGGGTGCCAGGGGCTCAGCAAGACATCCCTGAGACCAGGAGTCCAGCCCCAGCCCCCACCCACCCTTTCAGGGGCCGACCCTGCCTCGCTGACTTTCTGTGTCTGCATGGAACCAGGCTCTCTCCTCCCCTCCAGCTGTGTTAACAGGCATGAGCCTGGGGAGGGCGGTTAGGTTAGGATGCATTCACTCCACAAGTAGCAGGGCAGGAAGTGAGCAGGCACTGTGAGGTAGCAAGCTGGGGGATAAAGGCCTGACTTTTCACCAGAGTGGCCTGAGCCCCTTCTGAGCCTCAGCTTCCACATCTTAAGAACAGTCAGAACCTGCTGGCAGGCTAGTTGAGGTGGTGCATATCAGAGGCCTCCCTGGGGCCTGGCCCACAGGGCTGGGCAGGATCCTGACTCCCTAAGCTTTACAGGCTCTCCCAGGACTGCCCACTGAGATAAACCAGAGCTGGGCCCCACCAGGTCAGAACCCTACCCCACAACTGCCTAGTCACTACACCTTCTTTGCCTCAATTTCTTAAGCAGTAGAATGGGTATAATAGAATTATCACTAACCCGAGCCTGGCATACAACATCTCAGCCAGTAATTATTTTAATTATCCTGGGGCACCTCTAGTCCATGCTAGAAATCTCCCTCTTTCTGGTTGGGGGATTGGACAGAGTCATGTGCAGAACATGATTAGGTGCCAGGCACCAGGCTCCAGTGTGGAAGCCACCCCCCGGATGCCAATTCCGCAGGAGGTGGCAGAGGGCCACCCGGCTGCCCCAGTCTCCCAGGAGCATCCAGCTGAACAGGGAGGACATGGACACATAGTCACACATGCACACCCAGGACCACGCATGACCACGGCCCAGAACAGCCAGAGCCTGGCACTGCAACCCCACTGGTTCCTGGTGCCCGGCAGGCCCCCCAGGACATAGGCCACAGTGGGGTTCAACCCCACCTCTGCCTCTTCTGTGACTTGGATCAACTCGCCCTCCCTATATGGGCCTCCGTTTTGCATATGGAAACAGAGCTAGTGATAGCCCTCTCCTCTATGAGGGCTGAACGAGGTTAGTGTGTGAAAACTGTGCTAGACGCCCGGCAGGTGGCACGCGCCAGTTCTTTCTCTTCCCCTCTCTCCTCCCTGCCTGCCACCTCCACCTGCCCTGCCTTTCAGGCCAGCCCCAGCATTATAGCCGCTGCCTCCCTGCACCCCGTTTAAAGCAGCCTCTCTATCTCCTCGCAACTCGATGTCACCCCTCTGTGCCCCACCTCCACCCTAGCGGCTGAAAGCACCAATCACCAAAGCAGGGACAAGCTCCCTTAAACCCAGCAGTGCCCCCGGCAGCCTTCAGTAATTGATACCCAGAGGAGGACAGCAGAGCCGCCTTCCCACCCCCACAACTGCAGGGGCCGGAGCACAGAGACCCAAATACCACTGGCTTCAGCTGCAGCTGACTCAGCTGCCCACCCACGCGTAAGAGTAACCAGCCACCAATCCTGGCAATCACAGTAGCTCCATGGATGGGGCCCTTGCCACGTGCCAGGCCATGTTTAAAAGCTTCTCACGCATCATCTTATCCAACATCCTCACGAGGAAGTGGCTGTTGCACCCGTGGTACAGATGAGGAAACTGAAGAACAGAGAAATTAGGAAACTTGCTCAAAGTCACACAGCTCACAAATGGTGACACTATGAACCCAGATGATCTGGCTTCGAACTTGGGCTCTTACTTTTCTGCTAAGTCCATCCCCAAGCACCATAGAAATGCCCACGACTGAAGGCCTGGTGGGGAGAGGGCCATGGGGTCTCCCTTCTGTGCTGAGCTAACAGAGGTGAAAACGAAGGAAACAGAGACACTCTGACTTCTTAAAGCTGAAAATTACATCCCCAGGAATAGGATGCCAATTAGGGCACAGGCCTGACCCCCAGCCCCATCAGTCCCCTGTTTTAGAAATGAGGGCAGTCACAGCTTGGGTCCACATCTTGGACCCACACCAAAAGTCAAGCCAGTGAATTCTGGCAGGTGTGATGGAGAGCGGGTGGGTGTATGGCAAGCCCACCTAGCCAGGCCAGAGCCTTTCCCTAGGCCTCCTGGGTTCTGCTGGGTGGACCCAGGCCCCTTCTGGAGCAGCCCTCACCTTTCTGGTCCCCTCTGATGCCCACGTGTGGCTTCACGTGGGGCAGAGCACTGACTAAGGCTGGCTACCACCCACGCCCAGCCTTGAGTGCAGATGGAGCCCATGCCCTGGTGTGACCCGCGGCTACCCCTTCTGCCCCTGGACAGATGCTGCTGTAACCGTGGCTCCCAGATTTGCATAATGCCTCTCTGCCAGGCTCCCCATGCCCCGCCCCCCCATGTGGGCACTGTTCCAGCACAGGTTTCTTCTCTTCCAAAATTCCTCAGGCCATCCCATGAGTCATAAATAATCAAACGTGCATCAACTGCCAGTTCCAGGTGTGCTGATGACATCCCTTCAGACTTCTGTGGTCAGCCCTGTGGATCTGAACCTGCCCCTTCCCAGTTCTACCCCTAAGCAGCATCCCTGTAGCTGAAGCCCTTGTCTGAAACAAGCGCCTGGCTTGCTCTCACTCAACCGAGTGGGGTTGGAGCCCACTCAGCCACCCAGGGGATGGCGAACTGCAGAGAGCAGCTAAGGGCAGGGACTGTGAGGTAGCTTGTAAGAGGGGCAGACTCTGAGCAGCGGGGCTTAGTGTGCAGACACAGAGGAGAGGGAAGGGGTGTGCCACAGAGAGGCAGCCCAAGAGACCAGTCAAGTGGCTTCATTGTTGCAGCCCTGCTGATTGTGGCCCCCTGGTCCAGACGGGAGTTCAGCTCCCACACCACATGTCATGGCTTCTCTGGAGGGCAGGCCCCAGCTCCTGGGGACCTGGCCAGGAGGCATGGGGGCCAAGAGTGTGGGCTCCAACCATTCCTCTCCCCTTGGGAGGCCCCAAACTGGGAGGCAATGTGTGGAGTAGTTGGGGGTGATGTGCAGACTGTAGAACTTGGAGAGAGAACCTGAGCCAGATCCTATCTTGGCCAACAGGGCCCCGTCCCCACCTCCTAGCCTTGGCATTTCCACCTCTAGGAAGGGAACAAACTGCTCCTGCTCACAAGTTGTTGTTAAGATTAATGAGCTAATTAAAGTGTGAAAAATGTTTCTTGTAGACTTGAAAGAGGTGGCCAATCATGGCAAATTAATAACAATTAACACCCCTCCTCCAGGCAGTCTGCCTGGACTGGGTTCACTGGGCAGAGTTTTTCCTCACAAGAATGGCAGGAAGTCTGTGCTGGCCTTTGCAGGGGTGTCCGAGTTCTCCTCTGTTCCCCAGAGTCCTGCAGACTCTTCCCAATAACCAGACCCACCCCTTGCCTGACCCTAGGCTCTGTGCTCACAGAACTCAATCCATGAGGCAAGAATAACTGATGTGACTTTTAACATTTCCTGAGCATCAAGTGTGTTCTAGGCTCTGTAGCAAGCCTTCTCTATACAATACAATGCCCTGAAGGATGCGCTGTGAGGGGCCCCTTTCACAGATGGGGAAATGCCGAAGAGTCACAGAGACAAGGGGGGAAGCCAGGATTCCAAATGGTTATCCCAGTGAACCCCCGCCCTGTGCGTGCAGCAAGGCTAGACTGTCAGATGAGGGTGGAGGACCAGGGAACCCTACCCTCAAGCCCCTCACTGCTCCCCACTGGTTGCTGCTATTGCTGTGAAAGACTTGGGGGGGGATGGTGCCACCTCCCCCACTTCACACTCCTCCACTCCCTCCCTTGCATGGAGGCGAGACTGACTCAGCAGACACCCTGGGGCCCCTGACACCAAATTAGAGCCAGAGCCCTCCTAGAAATCGTCCACTCAGCAAAGCCTCCTTGGAGCTGAAGTCTGAGGAGACACGAGAAACTGGAGGGAGGGGAGGGAAAGCGTCTGCCCTGCCTGGAGACCTGCTGGGGCCTGTCCATGCAGCCCCTCATCAAACAGCATTCTCCAGGCCCCAGAATACTGTCCCCCAAGTGCCTATTCATTGCAGAGCACAGCCAGGCCCCCAAAGCCTGAGCTTGACCACCCAGAGCACCCACAGCCTAACTCATGCCCTGGCTTGTCCCCCACAGGCAGGCCCACAGCTCTGCCCCCTGCTCAGTGAGGGACCTCCAGGGTCCCTGAGCCCCAGTCCTGACTGGTTCCTAGGCCAGAAGCTCCCAAACCCCAGCAGCTGCTCCCCAGCATCAGTAAGCCTCACCCCATCCGACCTAGGAACCACTCTCCTCTTTTCTTCCCTGAGAGCCGATCCCAAACCCCTTCTGCATTCTGCAACTCAGAAGTACCCCCAGGGTCATGGCTGGAGGAGGGCAGGGGCTCTGGGAGACGGAAGAGGAGAAAGAAAGAAAGAAAAGATGGCAGAGAGAGCCAAGCAGAGGGAGACGAGGCCCCTGGAACCTGCCCCGCACACATTTCACCCTCCGGTCTTCTCCTCACCCACCACCCCAGACGTCCACTGCTTACCTCTAGGGGGTGCAAGCAGGCTCAGGGACTCTTCAGAGGGACACCTGCAGAGAGACAGCAGAGAAGGGGTGAGAGCACAGTCAGATGGAGACCTGCAGACTCTTCACCCATAGGACCCATCTGGCGATCAACCCCACCAAGCCTCTGCCCACAGCCCAGGACAGAGGGAGCAGGAGACTGGGCACCCCAGGGGTGCCAGACTCACCTCACAGAGTTAAGAACACCCTTTTCCGTAAGTCAAGCACCCTGCTGCAGCCCCGGGGAGGGGCCTCAGGAGAGACGGAGTTATCCCAGGGGGTTCCTGCTGCAGGCCCGAGCTGCACGTGGGCCCTGAGGGACGCGCACATAAGCAGAGAGCGGCTGTCCCCTCCTACCTGTACCTGTGGGTTCTCTGGCCCCTGGACACACAGGATTGAGCCTCAGATTCTCCCTCCTGGGGTCAGATGTGGTGGCCAGAGGGAGCACCCAAGCCCTTTCTTTCACCTCTAAGTGGGACCTTGACCTGGTCATCTCAGCTTTGTCACCCCACAACACCGGGCAGGCCCACTCCCCTCACTGGGCCTTGACTTCCCCATCAATACCAGTCGGTGAATCAGAGTTGCCTGGAGGGCTTGTCAAAACGCAATGTGCTGGGCCCCACCCCCAGAGTTTCTGATTTCAGCAGGTCCAGGATGGGGCCCGAGAATCAGCATTTCCAAGAAGCTCCCAGATGATGCTGATGCTGCCATTTGGGGATCACACTTTGAAAACTGCTCGTCTAGTTGTGTTTGGCCTGCAAAGTGCATAGTGCACACCCTCAAGGAGTTCACAGGCTAACCGAGGAGACCACATGTATGTGTACACACCGCTGACTCAAGGAATGTGGAAATGTGGCTTGTAGATCACAGCAGGAAATGTGGCTTATAGATCACAGCAGGAAATGTGGCTTATGGATCTACTAGGTTTGGGCTATGGGCCAGTGCAGTCATGTAAGGCTCCCTGGAGGAGAGAAAGGCCTAATTTACCTTTTGTTACATATTGTAGTCTTATTCCTATACAAGTAATACAAGCATACCTGGTTTTATTGCACTTCATAATTATTGTTTTTACAAATTAAAGGTTTGTGCCAACCCTGCATTGAGTGAGTCTATCAGCACCATTTTTCCAACAGCATTTGCTTGCTTCATGCCTCTGTGTCACTTTTTGGTAATTCTTGCAATAGTTGAAACCCTCCACTAGCAAAAAAAGATTATGACTCACTGAAGGCTCAGATGATGGTTAAAAATTTTTTAGCAATGAACTATTTTTTAATTAAGGTATGTACCTGGTTTTTTTCAGCCATAATGCTATTACTTAATAGACTGTAATATAGTGTAAACATAACTTTTATGTACACTGGGAGACCAAAAACTTCATGTGACTCACTTTTCTGCAATATTAATTTTATCGTGGGGGTCTAGAACCAAACCCACAGTATCTCTGAGGTGTGCCTGCATGAAAGCTTTCTCTTGTTAAAGAGCTTCAGATACAGATGCTGCTGTTGTTTAGTCGCTCAGTCATGTCCGACTCTTTGCTACCCCATGGACTGTAGCCCACCAGGCTCCTCTGTCCATGGGATTTCCCAGGCAAGAATACTGGAGTGGGTTACCATTTCCTTCTCTAGGGGATCTTCCCTACCCAGGGATTGAACCCACATCTCATGCATTGCAGGATTCTTTACCGCTGAGCCACCAAGGAAGCCCTTCAAATACAGATACCTATGGGGTAAACATATTCTCACTCACAACCACATCTCCAGAGGTCCTGACTGCCCATCTGGTGTGAAATTTTCACTAAGCATTTGCACAGACATACTGAGAGGTGCACAAGTGTTTATATATAGAACAAACCCGCAGTTACACACCAGGAAAGGCTCTGTGCTGGTGTATAATCAGGTTCCTCACTTAATAGATTTTGGAGAACTTTCCCCATCTATATATAAAGATAATAATAATGATCACTGCTTGTATTCACTGAGCACCTACTATGGGCCAGATACTGGGTTGAGCAATATATGTATTAACCCATTTAATTATCCTAACACTCCCCTCCCCAAGATGGGTGCTGCCGCTGCTGCTGCTGCCGCTGCCGCCAAGTCGCTTCAGTCATGTCCGACTCCGTGCAACCCCATAGATGGCAGCCCACCAGGCGCCCCAGTCCCTGGGATTCTCCAGGCAAGAACACTGGAGTGGGTTGCCATTGCCTTCTCCAATGCATGAAAGTGAAAAGTGAAAGTGAAGTCGCTCAGCCTTGTCCGACTCTTAGCCACCCCATGGACTGCAGCCCACCAGGCTCCTCCGTTCGTGGGATTTTCCAGGCAAGAGTACTGGAGTGGGGTGCCATTGCCTTCTCCGAGATGGGTGCTACTGTTAGCCTAATTTGTAGAGGAGAAAACCAAACTGCAGAGTAACCTGCCCAAGAACGTCCAGCCTAGGGAGTGGCTGAGCACATGAACACCAGTGTCCGTGCTCCAAACGGAGCCCCACCCCACCCTCCATGTTCAGTGCTACATGGAGGAACTCCACTCAGGGGCAAACTCTCACCTACTTAATCAGACCTCCCAGGATGAGTGATTAGGGGGTTCTAATCTTTTATTTCCATAGCTAGGAAAAAGCCTGTCTCTTTATACACATGCATTCCTAAAAAGTAGGTCAAAAGGTGTACACATCTTACTTTTTTCTTGTTGGGGGAGCATTTCTTAGTTCCCCAATCAGGGATCAAATCCGCGCTCCCTGCAGTGGAAGTGTGGAGTCTTAACCCCTGGACCACAGGGGTGAGATCTCAGGGTATACACATTTTAAATTTGGATACACTGCCAAATTGTCCTCCAAAAATGTCTATGCCAACGCCAGGCTGACTGTTTCCCCAGGGGAGTGCCTACTGAAGAACAATTCCCATTTATTGAGTACACACTAGTTGCCAGATCCAGTGACATCTGGGTTGTCATTTCTATTTTGCAGATGTGGAACAGAGGCTCTGAGAGGTTAACTTTCTTGCCAAAGGTCACACATCTGATAAAGAACATATCGATTTTTTTTGATATAATGGAGGAAGAGAGAGAGGGAGGAAAAAAAAGAGGGCAAGAGGGAGAGAGGTTCCTCAACCCACATGACCCACAAGCCCTTCCATCTTTCTGCTCCCATTTATAGCAAAGGTCTCGAGCAGTCCCTACTCAGCATCTCAGCCTCCACTCCCTCACTTCCAGCTCTCCCTCACTCTCCTCCAGTTGTGCTTCCACTCTGTCACTCCACAAAACTGCTCTTCTCAAGGTCCCCAGAAACCTCCGTTTTTCCAAACCCGGCTGTCACCCTGATGCAGCTAACTGCTTCCTCCGACAGGAAACACTTTATCTCTGAGCTCCCAGGATTCAGCCTCTCCTGGTTGTGCTCCCAGGCTTTCCTCCCTTCTCACCCAAACTGCCTCCAAACATCCAAAGCCCCGGGGCTGGCAGGGCTCTCTGCTCTCTCCTGTCTACATTCCCTGCTCTCACCTGGTCTCTGTAGCTTTAAATCCAGCCACGCCCCCAGTCTCTCCAGCCCCAGCTCTCTCCTGAGCACCAGCTGCGTGTATCCACAGGCCTATTTGTCATCTCCACTTGCTCATCTAAGAGACCTGTCCAAAACAGAACTCTTAATTTTTATCCCCAAAATTACATCTCCCTCAAGCCTTGACTCCTCTCTGCCTCACCCCACACCCAAGCCATCAACACACCAGGTCAGTACAACCCCGGAAACACATCGCAAACCTACCTGCTTCCCCTGTTCCTCTGCTCTTGCCCTCATCAGCCCTTGCCTGGATAACTGCAGCAGCCTCTTGCCTCTCTGGGCTCCCTGATCCCACCCTGGTCCCAAACTATCACAGCAACCACATAATGGTACAGACAGAATCCTTCGCTCTCCAGCCATATGCAAGGGGTTTCCATGGCAGAGAGAATCAAGTCCAGCATGTTCAAAGTCTGCCCACCACGGCTCAGAATTCACCTTGAACCACAATCTGGCCCCCTCCCACACCAGCCAGCTTCGGGGACTCTGTCATCGCTGCTCCTTCTGCCCAGAATGCTATTTCCCCAGACCTTCTTATCATTCTGTTCAAATGGGACCTCCTTTATCTTCCCTGGTCACCTCCAGCCACCCCAACCTCTCCCATCATTCATGGACTTTATCCCTGCTGCTGCTGTTTAGTCGCTTCAGTCATGTCTGACTCTTTGCAACCCCATGGACTGCAGCCTGCCAGGCTCCTCTGTCCATGGGATTCTCCAGGCAAGAATACTGCAGTGGGTTGCCATGCCCTCCTCCAGGGGATCTTCCCAACCCAGGGATCAAACTGAGGTTTCCTGCATTGCAGGCAGATTCTTTACCGCTGAGCCTCCAGGGAAGCCCCAGACTTTATCCCTATCTAACATTATCTTGTGATTTACTCCTTGTTGTTCATGCATCTCCTCATCATAAGATGAACCCAGTAAGGCAGGAAGGGACCATATCCATCTTACTCACCTCTACATCCACCTCTTACCATGTGCGGTACTCGACACAGAGCACTCAGTAGATATCTGATGAATGAATGAATGAGTGGGCAGAGGCAGCTCTATCTGACTCCAAAGCCTGTGCTTCTGTTTCCTACACAGCCTGCTCCCATATGAAGCAGGAAGGAGCCAGAAGGTAGACCCGGCAGGGCAGGACCCTCTGAGCAAAGGCAGGGAGGTGGGCGCAAAGCTGAGACAAAGCCAGCTGGAGTGGCGGATGCACGCTGGAGAGCAGCAGGGCCTGGGGCCTCCCTGGCATGCCAAGCCCAGCAGCCCCTGCCCCCGGGGGGAACTGAGGCCCTCACACCTGCCAACCTGTCCCATTCAGGAGGGAGCCTTGGGGGGGCGGCCGGCAACCGAGCGCGACTGGTGGGGGGCCAGGATGGCTGCCAACAGCTGGCGCTGCTGCCAGGCAGCCAAGTAATCGTGTTAGCCAGCGGAAATTGGTCCAGGGAGTTTTTTTCCTTCGCCTCCCGTTTTCTTTCTCTTCTCTTCCCCCTCGGAGCTGCAAGACTCGGAAGATTGATCTTTGCCTGAAACGGAGGAGATAACTCGATATAATGAACTCCACTGTCCCTCTTGCTGTTTGGAGCTTTTAAAAAATTTAAAAGGGCTGGGGACAAAAAAGCTCATCCTCAGGGTTCTCTGGGGCTGCTCATCCTCCCCTGGAAGCCCCTGCCTCTGTTCATGCCCCTCTCCCAATTCTCCATCTGCCTCCTTCCCCCTTCTTTTTCCCTTGGGATGCCTTGATGGAACAAAGGTTAAAAATATCCCCTTTCTCTCGCAGGTTTTAAAAATAATTTCTTTGAGGTCAGGACTGGATTGGCCAATGGCCCTGCCTCCCACAGCCCCACCCCCATGGCCGCCCCCACTCCCCAGAGTCACCAGCCAGCCTGGGGGTGACAAGTTGGCTCAGACCACCTCTTCGCAAAGCATTTCCAAAGGGAGCCTCGAGGCCCAGACCTCCCACTGAGGCGCTGCCAGAGACGACTTTTGTTCCAGCAAAGGGCTCTTTAAAGAGCCGCCTAAAGACGCACAAAAGAAGCCCAGCTCCAGCTGGGACCCAGGTTTTGCCCCACCTCACTGGAGGTCCATGGCTCTGCATCCCCAGTCAACCCCACCCTCCTGCCTGGGAGTCTTGGCTCTGTGCTGCAACATATGTCCACACAGTCAATCAACATTTATTGAGCACCTACTCTGTGCCGAGCATTGGACTGGCAGCTGGGGACCCGAGGGACAACCAATCCCTTCTGATTCCTGCCCTCAGTGGCCCGAAAGCCTGGTGAGCAATCAGTGGTCACACTAGTTGGGGCGGGGCAGGGCGGGGGCACTCTGAGAGCATAGACAGAGGTCAGGGGAGGCTTGCCTGAGATAGCATCCTTAGAGCAGAAATCTAAGGACAAGTAGAAGACCACAGAGCAGAGGGTGTGGGTGGAGGGTTCCAGGCATTATCAGGAGGGTCTGCTCTCAGACCCAATGTTGGGGGTGGGGGGTGGCTTCTTCCCTGGGCTCTCTACCTGCAAAGGGAGGCCAGATCCCATAATTCCTTACCTGACATTCAAGTCCCTTTCTAAACTGGACTCTGACCCCAAGACTCCCCTCATCTCCAGCCTCCTCCTTCAAAGTGAAAGTGAAGTCGCTCAGTCGTGTCCGACTCTTTGCGACCTCATGGACTGTAGCCTACCAGGCTCCTCTGTCCATGGGATTTTCCAGGCAACAGTCCTGGAGTGGATTGCCATTTCTTTCTCCAGGGGATCTTCCCAACCCAGGGATCGAACCCGGGTCTCCCACATTGTAGACAGACGCTTTACCATTTGAGCCACCAGGGAAGTCCAAATATTTATTTGAGTCGCTGTTTGGGGGGCAGGGTGGGGATGGCGGGAAGAATACTGGAGTGGGTTGCCATTCCCTTCTCCAGGAGATCTCCCCGACCCAGGGATTGAACCTGGGTCTCCCACATTGTAGGCAGACGCTTTACCATCTGAACCACCAGGGAAGTACTCAAATGTTGCCTCATCAGCCCCTGGGCAGGAATTTCTGCTCCCTCAGAGCTCCTACACCAGTGCCTCCCCACCCTGCCTACTGGATTCTGCAGGCCCCCTGTTCACATGAGTCATGCTGAGCAGTCTCTGTGTAGCCAGAGCCCCATACATAGCCGGCAGTGTGTGGCCAGTAGAAGGGAGCAACTGGGACACCATCAGAAGGTTCCGGCTCAGATCAGTGATGGCGGAAGGCATCAGAGAGAGCTTCCTGAAGAGGTGGATCAGGGCTCTGAATAAAGAAGGATGTGGACAATAGAAGCTGGGGCATGGCGGGTGGCAAGGATCCAGGGCAGCAGAGACAGAGCAGCTCAGGAAAGGCCCGAGGAGGCAGGCACCCCAAAGCCTAGGCTGATCACTAAGCTGTAGCCCGTAAGAAGTCACAATGGAAAAGGGGAAACTGAGGCTCAGAGAGCAGCTGCTTCTACAAAGCAACAGAGGCAGGTGGGATGCTGTCCAAAGGTCCTTAAGCAGTCATGGTCCACCAGCACCCATTTCTAGTACTGTGCGTGCTAAGTCGCTTCAGTCATGTCCGACTCTTTGAGACTCTATGAGCTGCATCCCAGCAGGCTCCTCTGGCCATGGGATCCTCCAGGCAAGAATACTGGAGTGGGTTGCCATTTCCTTCTTCAGGGGATCTTCCCAACCCAGGGATCGAACCCATGTCTCTTAAGTCTCCTGCATTGACAGGTGGGTTCCTTACCACTAGCGCCACCTGAGATGCCTCAACCCCTATTAGAAGAGCTCACAGACCAGTAGGCAGGCAGGTACCACACCACGTGGCCCGTGGATGGGGGATGGGAGCCTGGAGAGTCCAAACCTGAGCTAGGGAGGAAAGAGACAGCCAAAGTGGTTCTCTGAGGAGATGTTAGCTGGGTCAGGAAAGGCACTGCAGGCAGCAGGTCATCCCGGGCGAGGGAAGAATCTCCAGCAGGTCTGTTTGACCCACCCAGGGTTTCTGGCTTGGCCAGGCTCCTGGGAACACAGTCAGCCCACTCCAGCCTGAACCTTGGAAAAAACATCCCCTTCCCCACCTACCATATTGCCCTGAGAGGCTGTTCTGAAAAAACCCTGGCCAGTCTCAGGCTTTCTGTCCTTCACTTTGGGGCCCTGAGATCCCAGCCTCCTGGGCCCAGGGACACAGTAGAGGTGAAGAGCTCTTACCCAAGAAGGCCCCTGAAACTGCATGCTCCTCCCGCATCTCCCAGGCGGCCCCGGAAACCAAGCCTGGCCACCCAAGAGGGGCAGGCCACAGCTCCCACAGATGGTAGTGTGGCCAGCCTCTCTCCCCAGGGCCCACCCTTGCCAGGAAGAAACGGAACGGCCCAGCCTGACCTTGTGGTTCTGCAGGCAAGTGGCTTCCCGCCTCAGCTTCTCCAGCACAGCCCCCTGGGGCTGCGGGCTCTGCGGGCATCAGGGCCGGCTGGAGGCATAGGAAGCTCGGTGTAACCAGCCCAGCCTGCTGCTAGGACCTGAAGCCTGGTCTCCACACAGACCAGGGAAGCCTCGCCCAGAACGTCCAAACACAAGGCTTCAAGACCTCAGCTGAACCCAGAGAGGAGCAGGGCTGAGAGGAATCAGGGTTCAGACAGAGGGGGAGAGAGTCTGGTGGGAGGAAGGGGAGAGAGAGGCTTGGGCCATACTCAGTGGGCAGAGCCTGAATGCCAGGTGGATGGAAATACTGGGCATCACCATCTGTGCCCAGTAGCTCATAGGCTGATCCAAGCAGAGGAGTGGGGCTCAGCCAGTTACTGGCAAATGTGAGGCCAAAACAGAGAGGCTGCTCCAGGGATGCTGACTGACCTGTCTGAGCCTCCCAGGCCCAGCTCTGGTCAGGCCAGAAAACCTGCCGTTGGGCATGTGTGGAGCTGAACATTTTTTCCTAAGCCTCTGAGGGGTGAGAAGGCCCAGGCTGGTCCCCCGACCACGGGCTCCTGGCCAGTCCAGCCAGAGTTGCCCCTGCCCATCACTGCACCCACTCCCCGGGGCCCCTGGGGAACAGAGTCACAGCAAACAGGCTTGAGGAGGCACCATGGGGTAGGGGGCCGGGGCCTGACATAGCAGCTCACCTTCCCTCTCAGCAGCCCTCCGAGGCGGGTGTGGGCATCCCCATTTCAGAGAGAAGAACAAGGCTGAGTTGAGGACACAGCATCTTGCTCCCAGTCCAACAATGAGAGACAACCAGGTGATGCACAGAATCATAACTTTTATCCAGCCTATCAGAGAGCTGAGGTCACGAGGCAAGCAGGGGAACCAAACTGCAGAGGTTGACAAGTCGCTCCAAGGAGCGTGAGACACACACACGGTTTCACCCGGGGCAGAGAGGGGAGGAAAGGACGCTGCCAATACAGCAGGTGAGCAGAAGACAGCTACAGGTGGACGAAGTCTCAGGGGCTGAGTGTGGGTCAGTATATGACCATGCAGATCCCACGGTCCCAGGCACAACGGAGGTTGGCCTTCCCCACCAGCCTGTTTTCATGGGCTCCCACAACACTCATGAGAAGGGCGGGCCACAGTGGGAGATGGAAGAAAGACCCCTCAGTGCACAGACAGGACACCTAGGCCACCTCTCCTTGGTGACCTGGCTGTCCCTGGAACTTCCCCAACCTCCCTGCCAGCCTCCCTGGCTAGGAGGGGTCTCATTGGGGAATTTGGGCAACCCCTAATCCTCTCTGGGCTCCTTCTCTCATCATTTGCACCCACGACCATCACCTTCACCAGGGCCCACAGGGTAGTGAGAGAGGGCTAGTGGGGAGCCCAGGAACTGGGGAGCAGACAGACAGCACCTTTCACATCTTCTCTGTGAAAGGGGGCACATGACCCCAATACCCCAAGGTGGAGTTGAGGGGCTGAAAGGGCACAGATGACGGGGTGCGGGCAGAGCCGAGGCTTCCTGGGTCAGGCCTGTGCCCTGTGCCCTGCCTAAGGAGCCCCAGCCTAAAATGGGTTGGCAGGGTCTTCTCCAATCCTTCTGCAGACAGGCTACTCCAGGCACAGGGTGGGAGATGATTCTCTTTTCTCTCTCCCTTCAGATAGCCAAATTATAGTTCAATATAAAAGCAGAGGCAAAGGCATCAACTTCAGGAGTTACTCTCTTTGTAACAAGTAAGTGGGGAGGACAGAGGGAGGCAGGAGGGAGACTGAAGATTTGCGGTGACTGTAGGTGGGGGGCAGAGTAGAAGAAAAAAAACCCCAGGCTGCTGCTGGGGGAGGGAAGCAGCAAGGCAGGGGGCCAGCTGGAGGGAGTGCTTCTGTGAGCCTGGGGGTGGGGGTCGTTCCCTCCCAACCAAGCAGGAAAGGTGGGATCTGAGGAGCTCAGGCGGTGAGCACTGTAGGCTCCAGGAGCAGGTGGGGGCCCACTCTGCTTCTATTTATGCAGCCAGACAATCAACAAGTATTTCTTGAGCACCTGTTATGCACCAGGCCCTGAGGGTCCTCAGTGAGTAAGACAGACAATGTCCTTGAAAGGGAAGTGAATGTGTTGTCGACTGGCTGGTCCAACACCTCCTGGGAGATCTCAACACTGGGTGCACACCAGACACGTCTGTGAGACACCAGGAAAGCCCAGAGTAGAGTGAGAGCAGAGGTTTGGAATTAAACAGGCCTTGGTCTGAATCCTGGACCTTCATCATGAGCCATGTCCACGGGCAAGTCCCCCACTCTCTCTGAGCCTCAGTAACAAAAACAATGGCAGCTAACTTTTATTTAAGTTACAACGTGCTCAGGTTTGTTCTATGACTTTACACGCCTGCGTGCATGTGTGTGCTCAGTCGTTTCAGTCGTGTCTGACTCTTTGTGACACGATGGACCAGTAGCCCACCAGGCTCCTCTGTCCATGGGGATTCTCCATGCAAGAATACTGGTGTGGGTTGCCATGCCTTCCTCGAGGGGATCTTCCTAGAGATTAAACCTGCATCTCTTATGTCTTGTGCATTGGCAGGTGGGTTCTTTACCACTAGCGCCACCTGGGAAGCCCCTTTACATGTATAAACTCATTTAATCAGTACAATAACACTACGAAGTAGGTACTATCATTATCCCCCTTTTCTTGGAGGAAACCAAGACACAGAGAAGTTGTGCAGATACTGTGTGAATGGAGACCAATGTAGGGTCACCTAATGGTTCCTGAGACACCTGAGGACATAGGGTACCTGAGTTTGAAAGAGCAGATTATAAGAACTGGGTCAGGATAAGTCAGTCAGTAACTCTCCTGGGGACCCTTCATAAGGAACATGAGTGTGAGTGAGGGACCTCCTCCACTTCATGCCGTGGTCTCCCATCCCTCACCCAACCCCAAGGCTGAAAGCACCTACTTGTCTCTCCACCTATCCAACTCCTGCTCAGCTATTTTCTCCCGTCCAGAGTCAGTACTGCTACCGCCTCCAAGAAGCCAGCCCAGATTGCCCAGCATCCTTTGGAGCACCTTGAACCTGCAGTCTAGTTGAGGACTAAAGCAGACCTAGAGGGTAGAACTGCCCCTGGGCCATGAGGAAAGGGCCATCAGGTGTAGCAGCACGGCCGGTGGGGAGGCGAGCCCTGCCTGGAGGATAACAAGGCACCCTACCCTGCAGGAAACTCAGGCAAGACGCCGCGCTCGCTGGCAGCAAAGCCAACGTGATGGATGACACCATTCAGTAAGAAATAAATCCTGAGACCCGCGCGCCAGGTGAACTGGGGGGTGTATCCGTCTTAGAGATGCTTAATGAATGTGCCAGCCGCAGTGGATGGCAGCACATACATCTGCCTCCCACCCCTCTCCAGCTCCTTGTGCTCTGGGACCACCCTCATCCCCAACCCTCAGGCTCAGCCCTTTCCCTAAGCTCTCCTAGAATCAGGGATGGAGGGTACAGGAGAGGTGCAGAGATTAGCTGGTCCAGACCAAAACTCCCATTGCACAGACTGAAAAACTGAGGCTCAGAGAGAGCAGCAACTCACCCAAGATCACATATGAAGCCAAATGCAGAACCTAGACTAGAACCCAGGCCTCCAGCCAAAGCCCATGTGGCCACTCCCTTAGACTCTACTCTCCAGGGGCCTCTCCAAACCCTTCCTGCCTTTAAGTTCTGCTGAGTTTGCCCCCATCCCCAGGCGCAGGGCTCCTCCAGAACACTAATCCTGGATCCTTCTGTTCCTCTGTTCCCCTCTCTAGCTGCAACAAGATGGCCACACCGTGGCAGGCGCCCAGGGCTCGTGATCGCTCCCAGTGGGACTGAGTGGTTCACAGTGAGTCCAGGTCGGAGAACAGGCAGGTCCTAAAGGTCCGGATTCATGACCAGGTAAGATCCATCCCTGGAGACTCCTCCCAAGCACCAGACCTTCAGGTTCCCTCCCCAGGTTAATCACTCCTGCTGTGCGCCTGTTAATTATTCTTGGGCTGGTGACCCCTTACTTCCTAGAAGAACAGAGGTCAGCCTGGCCCTGGCTGCAGCAGAATGTCTGCCAATTCCCAGGCCGGGCTTTCACCAAACTGATGGGCAAGTGTGCTCGGAACAAATCCCTCAATCAAATTAATGAGATGCTGACCTGCCATGAACAGAGCAGAGGGAACCTCAGGGAAGCGGGTGGGGGCAGAGAAGGGCCGGAGAACGAGCTGCATGCGATGACACAGGAACCAGGCAAGCCCCCACCCCAGCATCTTCCCGCAGCTGCCACCACGCCTGAATGTCACCATTAAAGGGAAACATCGTTCCTTTGGGGTTCAGAGGCATAAAAGTCTCCTATTAAAGTGAAAATATCTTGGAGAGAAATCACACCCTCAGTCATTATCCACCTCCACGCGTCAGCGCAGAAAGTGGGCAGAAGGAGGGGGAAGCATGGGGGAACCTACTGTGTGCCTGATGTTGGAGACGACCCTGAGACTCGGGGGCCAAGTGGCTGGTCAGAGGTCACTCAGCCTATGGGTGAGGGTTTGAACCCAGAGCCAAGCTTCCTCCTTCCATATGATCCAGAGAGGGGCTGTGGTTGCCTCCCTGAGCCTCCCCCTCGCAAGATGAGCTGCTGCCCAGCACCATCAGCCCTGTGGGGCTTCAGGGCAGAGCTCCACTGGGCCCCTGGGGGTGGGAAAACTCGGAATCAAATCCTAGGACAGGCACTCTGAGTTCTCCTAGTGAGGCAGTACTTTCCACAGTATCCCACCCTCTGGACATCCCCTCCCCTCACCCCTGGGGCCACCAGTTTGCCACTGAGGAAAAGGAACTGTCCTTGGAATCAGATGACCTAAATGCTAATCATATCTCTTAACCTTCCTGGACCTCAGTCTCCCTATCCATAAAATGGAGCGAGTCACACCCTCTTTGCAACATCACTGTAGGGATTCCCTGGAAGAAGATCTGAAAGAAGCCCAGGCCCTAGGGGGAGCCCCTCTGCCTCCACGTGGAGCCACCCACCTGGATTCCTGCAGAGCCCTGGAAGTCCTGGAACCCTGAAATGGCTGCCTCTAGAGGAGGGCTCAGGCCCAGTCAGCAGAGCCAGGAGGGCTGGGACCCTGCCACAGCCGCAGTCCAATTCCTGCAGTGGTCCTGGAGGGAGGTCTGGGCCCACCATCACCTGCCTGGCCCAGTACAGGGCTCTTCTGAGGCCCCTGCCTTTCCTGACCACAGGAAGCCCTGCCAAGAAACAAGCATAACACCATCCCCTGGGTGAGGCTCCGGTGAGCACCCCTCCACAACCCTGTCGCTCTCTGGGCAAGTCTCCCTGCAGCTCTTCCTCCCACCCAGTTCTCCCACACCTGGCCTCACGGCCCAGAGGCAAAAAAAGGCTCAGTGACGGCTGCTGGCTGCAGCTGAACAGGGCCCGCAGCAGGGAAGGGTCTCTAACTCCAGACATATGCCAGCCAGGCAGGGGTCCCTCCTTAGGAATGGCTCGTCTCTGTCCCTTCCCACAGTCACTTCATAGGCCTCCTTGTTGCTGCCTAGTGAGGCCACTTCAGTGCCCCGGAGGTTCTCCCACAAGACCACCATCAACCCACCCCATTTCCCAGGCCTCCCCGCCATCACCAAGGGGTCTTCTGAAAAAAAGGGGCAGGACCCCAGCCACTTATTGGCTCTTGAGTTAATTAATCACTTTCTCTCTGCTAATGAGTTGAGGGCTGTCTGGGAGCAGTCAGAGAGGTTGAAACACAGAAAAATAACTAGCTTGGGGGTTGTTGAGGAGAGTAAGGAAGAGACAGGAACAGCATTAAGTAAGCACCAAGCTGTGGGGCAGGCTTGCTCTATTTCATTTAATCCTCCAAATAGCCCCTCGTATTATGCCGTCTTTACAGATGGAGAAAGTGAGTCTCTCTGAGCTGAAGGTGCATGGCTTAACTTTGATTTGAACCTGGATCTATTGATACCTGACTCTCCATTGCTCCTTGACCCTCACCCACCCCAGGTGCTGAATTGACATCATCAGATGGACTAACTGCCCTGGTGACAGAGTTGGTGCTGTTTCCCAGATCCTCCTTGGGACAACCTTGCTAGTCACCCCTTCCTCCCTGCCCTCAGGGTCAACAGCTGGCCTAGCCAACCTGTGGTGGGAGGACGCCTGCTGCCTCCTGTGCGGCAGACTCCCTCTCCCCTCTCTCTGCAGTCTCACTGGCAAATGAGTAAGAAGAATAGAATTACAGTTGGGCTACATGAGACACAGAATTAGCAGGATTAAATAAAAATAGCTATTAAAAGTGCCTTATAATTAAATTCATTTTCCAGTTATTTGTTTTACACACACACACCCGCCAACACTCGTGCACACACGCACATTCTCCAGGCCGCAGCTCCACACTGAGTGGGTGTCAGGTCCCCAGCTGCCAACCAGCCTCCTCCTCACTGCCGCCTCTTCTTTGGAGTTCCGGGGCTTGCCCCTCTTCCTCACCCGTCTCCCTGGCCCTGCTTCCAGTCCATCCAAGGAAACTACCGCTTACCACTATTCCCACGTGCTGAGCCTACTATGAGCCAGACACCTAACACCATTCGCCTCCTTTGTTCCAGCCAAAGACATATTTTTCATTCAATAAATACCTGTTGAAAGCCAAGTACTTAACATGCATGATCTCACTTAATCCAAACAATGACACTCATTCCTTCATTAATCAAATATTAGTTGAACACCTACTACATGGCAGGACTGGGTAAGTGCTGGTAATATTTCAGCCAACAAGACCAGACCCTCTGTTCTTGTGGAGCCCATCCTGAAGAAAGCCCAGAGCCAGAGACCAGGCCAGGTGATGGGGAAGGGGCAGATGCCACCTGAGTCGGGCCAGGAGGAGGTTAGGTGGGATGGGGATGCACCGAGAGGGGCGATTCTTCCCACTGAGAACTCCTCGAGGGTGGGAGGGTGTCCCACCATCCTGTGTCCAGGGAAAGAGGCAGAGCACAAAGTGGGAACATCATTATGATTGTCAGCCTGAACTGACTTACCAGGTGTGAGCTTGTCTGTACCACTTCTCAAGTTATACTTCTAAATGCTTTTAGGATTACCATTATTACTACGAGTACTGCTGTTAGGGCTCTCATCACACCTGTGGAGCTGATCAGTCATGAATATGTAAGAACTTAGAGAAAGCCTCATAGAGATGGGACAAATTATAAGACCTCTAATAGTAGGGGTGGTGAAGATGCCCTGGGAGAAGTACAGTGAAAGTCTATGTACAGAGGATCACACAGGGAAGGAAGATTTCCAGCTGATCCCTGGAGGACTTCTAGGGGGAGGGAGCAATTCTTTTGGCCTCCCCATCCCAGACCCCTCCCCTCTGCCCACTTGGTCTGATCTTTAACTCCTTCCCCTGGGGCTGTGGGAGGACCCCAGCCCCAGGCCTGGACTCTAAATGTGTTATTGCTATTTAGCTGCAAAGTCATTTCCAACTCTGTGACCCCATGAACTATATATAGCCTTCCAGGCTCCTTTGTCCATGGGGTTTCCCAGGCAACAATACTGGAGTGGGTTGCCATTTCCTTCTCCAGGGCATCTTCCCGACCCAGGAATCGAACCCGCATCTCCTGCATTGGCAGGCAGATTCTTTACCTCTGAGACACTGGGGAAGCCCACTCTAAGGGAGAGGGCACTTCAAAACCTTCAGCCTTTGAATTCAGCCAGTTAACCAGCACCACTGTCTCCTAAGCCCTGGGAAAAGTACAAGAAGACCTCATCTTTCAAGCAATCAGATAGCTGGGAGGAGGGTACACATGTCCAGGATGAACAAGGTCTAAGACAACACCAAAGCAAGGGCATGGCCCCAGGCGGTGAACTGTGAGGCCACCAACACTCCCTAAGTCCCTGCTGTGCATCCAGTATTCTCCATCTTTTCCCTGAGGCGGAACAGCCACCCTCTCACACCACGGCGCAACCCTGGGCCCTTCTTCAGAGGAATCGACTCAAAACCCAGAGAGGTCAGCAGTGACTTGCCCAAGGTCACAAGACCTGCAAGTGGCAGAGCTGGGGTTGGATGGACCCCAGATCCATCTGATCCAAGGCCTTTCCTTCCCCCACACTGACCCTGACCAGGAAGGCCCTGCTGGGGGACCCAAAGGCCAAAGAGACAGCATTCCTGGAAAATGTCCTCTGTGTGGGCCCTGCCTGCCTGGCCCCTCTTGTCCTACCCTCTGTCCTCAAGGTAGACAGCCCACCCTCCTGACCCCCCGCAGAGCCCCCACACTCAGTCAGCCCCAGGAGCCCAACAGTAAAGAATTTGTCCTCGAAGGAGGCAGCTGAGCTAATTAGCAGACTTCATCCTTTCCTCAGCGAGAACATTACTTCATTATCAGAAGCCAAACACAGCCCCACGGTGTCCGGCAAACACGTTCAGGCAGCTGGCAGAAGCAGTGCGAATCGATGGGCAGCAAGAGGCCTGCTCTGGCCCAGCCTCCCCACAGGGCTCTGGGACTCTGTCCCATCTTTCTGACAAATGCCAGGGAAGGGAAAGGCGCCTGTGTTGGATGGGAAAGATTACAGCTGAGCAGTAAGGCACAAAGACCCCACAGACAACCTGGGTCTATTGTCACTTCCAGATGAAATCGGCCAACCCCAGGTGAAGGAGGGGAGGACGGGGGCAGGGTGGGATGCTGGGAGCAGGCCAGGCACTGGAGAGCCAAATGGCAATCCCACAGTGTCCATGGTGATGGACAGCCTTCCCTTGTGTCCACAGGACAGAGACCAGCCCCCCAGTGGGGGCACAGCCTACTTTCCTAGACTCATCGCTGCCCCCGCCCTACTCCATTGCATGGGCACCTCACCACCACCCCCCCACACACACACACAGGTGGCCTCAGGCCTGCCTCCTGTTCAGTAACCACACTGTTTCCCCCTCTTTTCTGCCTCTCCAGACTTGGTGCCATCTCTTTCAGGGGCCTTTCTGACTGTTCCACCCTGCAGGGACCTGGTCTGCCTCATGTCTAGAGCACTTTTCATAGGCCCCATAATCAGGCACCTGATTCTTTGCCTGCCGTGCCCAGCTCTCATTGTTGTGGTCGTCATTGGTGATTTGTGGGTCCTCTTGTGGAGAGAACAGAGATCCGGCTGCCTCCAGCTCTCCTCCGTCATTGAACTTGCTATAGAGACAGGCACACAGTTTCTGCTTGATAAGTGTTTGTTGACTGAGTACTGGGAAGGCCTTCTAAAGCCTCTAATGTGCTGCAACTGGGAACATGTGGAGAGTTCAGAGACCAGCGTTGTAGTCAGCTCTCATGCTAAGGTTCTGTCTGCTCTTGGAGAAGTCACTGGCATTCTCTTGGCCTTAGTGCCCTGACCTGACAAAGCAGGTTTTTGTCAGAACGACCAGTGGGATGAGTTCAGCTGGGAGGAGATGGTGGGCCCCAAGGATGAGCTGGGTGCTGTTTGTGGTGCTGAATCTGGGCAAGGCCCTCTCTGAAGCTGGTGGGTACAAAAACTGAACAAAGCCAGAGAGACAGAGGACTGGAGGTGGCGATAGGAGGGTGGGGGGTGGGGGTGTGGAGAAGGAAGGCACAGCTGAGAGACAATTTATTTGGACTGCTGGTTCTGGGCATTGCCCGGGTCTGTCAGCATGGGGGCCACATGCTCAGGCTGGGGGAGGAGATTCAGCTTCAGCCACTGGGGGACCAGCTGTCTAGCCAAGGACCCAGAGTCACACTGAGAACACAGTCTGATGGAGGAGAGGCTGGAAGCACACACACACCACGTGTGCATGCAGCAGCACACACATCACAGCCTGTGTGAACAACGCAAGCTTCACGGGCATGAAATTTCCAGCCCAGAGTGCCCTCCCAGGCCCTGCCACACTTGGTCCTCTCACAGCCAAGGAGGCCCAGGGCACCCTTGTGGACCCATTTAAAGGAAGAGGCAAGTCAGGCTCGGCTCCTGGATTCTTCTCACTTCCAGAGAGTGAGAGGCTACTCCTGGGTCCCCTCCTCCTCCAACTGTGCCAGGTGCCTCTCTTCGTGAGGGATGAGACAAAGAAGGCATTTGCTGTGGAAGAGCAGGCAGCAGGCCCGGAGCTGGGGGAGAACACGCGAGCAGGGAGGGAGGGAGGAAGGGAGGGAGGCAGGAAAGGAAGATAGATTCCACTGCTGTTGAGGAGCAGATCTTGGCAGGGCTCTGTGCTGGCCCAGCCACCGTCCGCTTTGGAATAATTTCTCCGGCAGAAACTCCATAATTATGGGTAATAACAATCACTCTGATTCGCGTGTATTGAACACCTTTCAGCCCAAGATCTCCAAGTGCTTTGCCAACACTAATTAATTCATTAGGCATGCCCGCCTCCCTGGGACAGGGCGACATGACGCCCCACCCAGTGCAGCACAGCTGGCTCGGGTACTCAGCCGGTGGGTGGCAGTCCCAGCAGGGGCACATGTTGGGTATCCTGCGGGGAGAGGCTCTGAGGAGGAGGAGATGGAAGAACAGCCCATCTGGCCCCATATCCTGGCTCAGTTGCCCCCTTAGAGGTTGGATCCACACCCCGAGACAGAGTCTCCCTGCCCCCAGCCTCCCTGCCCCCAGCCTGTTAGAGGGCCAGGTGCAGAGAGTGGGCGGAGCCTCACCTGAGCCCTCACTCCCTGGGGACCTTAGGAAACTCACAAGCTTCCAGGAAACAGTTTCTTCACCTGTAAGAAAGGGGCCCGGGGTCTCCAGCTCCCAAGGTGGCTGTGGAGCTCACAGCATGTAGGTGGAAAGAATTTAGACCTGAGCAGGGCTTTGCAAATGAAGGGTGCTGTTTCTCCCTCCGTCAGCCCACTCTATGGAAAATGGGACCAGCTGGCCAAAGATGGATGTATAAACCCTCCTTACTGGCTCAGACCCTCCTAGGACTATACGTGGGCACTCAGTCCCTTTCAGAAGCAAGGAGATGCCCCTCACTCCAAGGGGCGCCCAGTCCTACCCCCAGTCCCACACTGGTCTCAGTGCCAGAGGCCCATGGATCTGACTGGGAAGGAAGCGGTTCCCTGAAGGCCAGGCTCAGAATTGGGGCCAAAAGAGAACTCAAGGGTCAGCAGGCTATAGCCCTGAAGCAAGGCACTCCCCAAATTCAAAGAGAGTGGCCAGATCAAGTCATCTCCTCCAGGTTCTGACAGTGTAGACAAGAAAACCGAGGCACAGAAAGGGGAGGAATACAAGCTTTGAAGTTCCACCTGGAATCGAAGCCTTGCACCACCAATTCTTGAGCAAGTCCCTACCTCCCTGAGCCTCCATCTCCTTATCTGGAAGATAAAATGTAAAATACCCTTGGCTAACAGTGCTGCCTACACTGTAGGTATTAATACTTAGCAAATGGAGCCAATGTCATTAATTACACTGCACTTATGTTGTCTATTTAACAGCTTCCCTGAGGTCACAAAGGAAAGTCCATGACTGGATCCCTGGTTTCATGTCACAACTCTTTACAGAGCACCTACTATGTGCCAGGCACCCTGCCATTTACCTCTCCAGCTCCCTTCCCTTGTAAGCACCCTCTGCCCAGCTGGTTGGCTTCCTCCCTGGGGAGGCAAAGTCTCAACTACAAGGAACACGCACGTCCACATTCGTGCAGAAGAGCTAGGACAGACCATTCGCTCTTCCTGCTACTGGCCGCCCCCTGCCCAGCTAAGCCCACTTTCTTCCTTGATGGGTTCTGATCTCTACCTGGTTGTTGTTGTTCAATTTCTCAGTCATGTCTGACTCTTTGTGATCCCATGAACTGCAACACACCAGGCTTCCCCGTCCTTCCCCATCTCCCAGAGCTTGCTCACACTCATGTCCATTGAGTTGATGGTGCCATCCAGCCATCTCATCCTCTGTCATCCCCTTCTCCTCCTGCCTTCAATCTTTCCCAGCATCAGGGTCTTTTCCAATGAGGCAGCTCTTCACATCAGGTGGCCAAAGTATTGGAGCTTCAGCTTCCACATCAGTCCTTCTAATGAATATGCAGGGTTGATTTCCTTTAGGATTGACTGGTTGGATC
Organism: Bubalus kerabau; assembly: GCF_029407905.1. NCBI lineage: Eukaryota > Metazoa > Chordata > Mammalia > Artiodactyla > Bovidae > Bubalus > Bubalus kerabau. The sequence goes on from NC_073642.1 coordinate 33,515,574, forward strand.
TCCTTGCAGACCAAGGGACTCTCAAGAGTCCCCAAGCACCACAGTTCAAAAGCATCAGTTCTTCAGCGCTCAACCTCGTTTATGGTCCAGCTCTCACATCCATGCATGACTACTGGAAAAACCATAGCTTTGACTAGATGGATCTTTGTTGGCAAAGTGATGTCTCTGCTTTTTAATATGCTATGTAGGTTGGTCATAGCTTTTCTTCCAAGGAGCAAGCATCTTTTAATTTCATGGCTGCAGTCACCATCTGCAGTGATTTTGGAGCCCAAGAAAATAAAATCTGTCTGTTTCCACTTTTTTCCTCATCTATTTGCCACGAAGTGATGGGACCAGATGCCATGATCTTAGTTTTTTGAATGCTGAGTTTTAAACCAGATTTTTCACTCTCTTCTTTCACTTTCATCAAGAGGCTCTTTAGTTCCTCTTCAATTTCTGCCATTAGGGTGGTATATCATCTGCATATTTAAGGTTATTGATATTTCTCCCAGCCATCTTGATTCCACCTTGAGCTTCATCCAGCCCAGCATTTCACATGATGTACTCTGCATATAAGTTAAATAAGCAGGGTGACGATATACAGTCTTGACATACTCCTTTCTCGATTTGGAACCAGTCTGTTGTTTCATGTCTGGTTCTAACTGTTGCTTCTTAACCTGCATACAGGTTTCTCAGGAGGCAGGTAAGGTGGTCTGGTGTTCCCATCTCTTTAAGAATTTCCCACAGTTTGTTGTGATCCACACAATCAAAGGCTTTAGCATAGTCAGTGAAGCAGATGTTTTTCCAGAATTCCTTCACGTTTTTTGTGATCCAATGGATGTTGGCAATTTGATCTCTGATTCCTTTGCCTTTTCTAAGTCAGGCTTATATATCTGGAAGTTCTAGGTTCACTTACTGTTGAAGCCTAGCTTGAAGGATTTTGAGCATGACCTTGCTAGCGTGTGAAATGACTGCATTTGTGGGGTAGTTTGAACATTCTTTGGCATTGCCCTTCTTTGGGATAGGAATGGAAACTGACCTTTTCCAGTCCTGTGACCACTGCTGAGTTTTCCAAATTTGCTGGCATATTGAGTGCAGCACTTTAACAGCATCATCTTTTAGGATTTGAAATAGCTCAGCTGAAATTCCATCACCTCCACTAGCTTTGTTTGTAGTGATGCTTCCTAAGGCCCACTTGACTTCACAGTCCAGGATGTCTGGCTCTAGGTGATCACACCATCATGGTTATCTGGGTCATGAAGATCTTTTTGGTATAGTTCTTCTGTGTATTCTTGCCCCCTCTTCTTAACCTCTTCTGCTTCTGTTAGGTACATACTGTTTCTGTCCTTCATTGTGCCCATCTTTGCACGAAATGTTTGCATTTCATGCCAAGATCTCTACAGGGAGACCCCTTCATATGGTGACAGAAGATGACCCCTCGTGTGCAAAGACAGCTTTACAGTTACAGAGTGCACAGTCCCACTGGGGGCTGTGAGGAGCTCAGACACTTGATACCCACACTTGCAAGCCCAGTCCCACATGTATAGAGCACTAACAGTGATGCAGTCACACACACAATCACACGAAATACGCGGTGACACACAGCCATGGACACACACTCTCATACAGAGCCACACAATACATATACCAACACACAATGACAACCACACACCCATGAACACACACTATGAAGGGGAGGTCAAGCCAAGGCATTGCCCCGGGCTCAGCACAGCTGATTGGTGAGTCAGTATGACCATGTCCCTCCATCTGGGCATCTGCCTGGCTTTCCCCTCCCTCTTCTGCACATTTTGATCACAGTCTTAAGAGCACTTGTGTCAACATGTTAACTTGAAAGACGATCGCAAAAGTGCCACTCTAAGTGAATGTGCTCAGGCACTCCTCTATTTCCACCCACACATCTTCCCCACAGGGGACTGGACGCCTCCACATGTGTGCATGCACACCCAGGGCTCCACTACCTCTCACACACATGCATCCAGGCTCACATATGCTGACATCAGGGACACTTTGGAGCCCAGCTTGAGGGAATGGCCCCATTTCTGTTATGCAGGTCTCCCCACACATCCCTGCAGCCCCTACACTGGGGAGTGAGCCAGAAACCCCATGAGTCCCACCATCCTTGAATAAGATGAGCTGCTCAGGCCCCGGCTGCCTGCCTCCTTAGCCAAGCAACCCTCCCTTCCCCCTCCCCCACCAGTGTCCCTGTCTCAGGGTCACCTCCTCCAGGAGGCCTCCAAGGTTCCCAGGAATCATCTTGGTTTGATGTTTGAGATGATGTCTTTGAGAAGGGTCTTTTCAGGCAGTCTGCCCCTGGTCTTGGCTCTGGGCTGACACGACAGGAGGTCCAAGCCACCGGAACAAGAATGTTTGTGAACCACTCTTATAGGACGGTAGGACGCTCCCCCTGGCTTGGGGTCCCACCTTGCATCCCCAGAATGGGTTCATCAGGCATTGACCATGTGCTCATCAAGCATTGACCATGTGCAAGGGATTGACTCCAGGGACAAGGCATCACAGGGGAGGGGGGTCTAGTCATCCAGAGCAAATCTGAGGTGGGGATGGGAGCACCCATTGGCATAGGCTGCGTCCCCATAGACCTTAAAGAGGTCACTTTCCATCTTGGTGCCTCAGTTTCTTCATCCATCAATGGGAATATTGTGAAGACCAAATCAAGGTACTTATGATCTAAAAACACCATGCAGGTGTGAGGGTCTCGGTGTTTTCCTGCAGGGTATCCTCAGGGAAGTCTTCTATTCCCCTGACCACACAGGGCCTCCAGTGGACCCTGAACCACAGAGAGGTCCGATCAAGTCTTCAGAGGAGAAGAAAGACTGGAGAGAGGATAAGGAGAGCCAGCAAGGGGTGAGAGGCTGCCCTAAGGGACAGAGAGAAGGAAAGGACCCTGAAGGAAAACACCGAGACCCTCACACCTGCATGGCGTTTTTAGATCATAAGTACCTTGACTTGGTCTTCACAATATTCCCATTGATGGATGAAGAAACTGAGGCACCAAGATGGAAAGTGACCTCTTTAAGGTCTATGAAGAGGAGAAGAAAGGCAGCCATAGGTATCTATGAGCAAGAGCTGCCTGGAAATGCCCAGAACCCCCCACCCTGGCACAGGCCTCAGGGCACAGGGCCCCTGGTAAGAAGCCCAACCTTCAGCTCGTTAGCCAAGACCTGCTCATTAATCACCACGGGCTGCCTCTCCTTGCCTTGGCTGTGTCAGGCCATAATAATATATGAAGAACATTCATTTATTCACCATCTTCCCACTCAGGGAAAGATATATGACATTGTAGGAATGGATTTATCCTGACACCCAGCTTTCAGCAAAGTGAGGCTAATTTAAACATTTAAGTCAACAGCTCACCCCTCCCATTGTCTCCCAATTTCTTTTTTAATGGTGGGAGGTGAAGAAGGGGAAGGAGGTTGAAAATGCACAAGCCTGCGTGGTTGGAGGATTAAAGGCGATGGAGGGAGAGGAAAGGGAATCTCGGCCAGCTTTCCCTCTGGCCTCTCTCCCACCACCCATCCTGGCCCCACCTCTGAAAAATAAAAAACCAGGGCAACAAGTGGGTGTGGAGGAGCGAGCACCAAACTTGGGGTCCAGAGTCCTGCTCCATCTCTAACTCACTGCACCCTGATAAGCCCATCTCCAGCCTCTATGCCCTTGTCTGTAGAGCAGCAGGTTGAACAAACTAGACTCTGCCTAGGTCATCTCCAGCTTCTGGAGCTGGGTTCCTTTGTCCACTTCTGGGCATCTCCTCACCCCTGTGGTCCACCTGCATGCTCCTGGGATACAGAGGGGAAGCAGGACTAGGCCCTGCCTAGAGATCCATCAGGAAGGGCCAAGACGGCTGCTGTGCTAGGGATAGTCAGCTGAACCTGAGGGAGTTCAGAGCAGGCTGAGCAGTCAGGGCGCACTTCATGGAAGGGGCAAGGCTTACATTCAGGACAAGGGAGCAGCCAGGTCTCCATCTGTTTAAGAGCACCACCTCCAGGGGTAGATGTGTACTTGTGCTAGGTCACTTCAGTCATGTCCGACTATGCGACCCTATGGACTGTAACCCACCAGGATCCTCTGTTCATGGGACTCTCCAGGCAAGAATACTGGAGTGGGTTGCCATGCCCTCCTCCAGGGGATCTTCCCAATCCAGGGACTGAACCTACATCTCTGATGTCTCCTGCATTGGCAGGCAGGTTCTTTACCACTAGCACCACCTGGGAAGCCCCCGAGGCTAGATGCTTGGACTCAAATCCCTCCTCCGTGGCTTTAGCAGGCTGCTGACCCTCTCAATGCCTCAGTTTTCTCATCTGAAACCTAATGACAAGAGTGCCTACCCCACAGCATTCTTGAGAGGATCAGATGGGGCCACCATCCATGGGAAACCCCTGGTACCATGCTCAGCACAGAGGAAGTGCCGAAGCAACACCATCATCAGGGGTGGGCCAAGAGGAGAGGAAGAAACAGCTGGGTGAGGTCGGTCTGGCCCGAGTCTCCCCACTTCAGCTCAGGCCCATCTGGGCATGGTATCCCAGGGTAGGGCGAGCTCCACTCAGCCCATCCAGAGCCCAGGAGGCCCCTGACCATGGCAGCAAGATTTCTCTTTGCTCCCGGTTGAGACCAAACCCCCCCACCCTCCACGATCAGCAACTAAAACCAGGGCCCTCTCTTAATAGCAGGGCAGTGGAATAAGCAGCAGGGTACCCAGGGGGCAGGCATGTGGCATGAGTAAATGCACTGCCCTCATGTGAAGGGAACCCCTTTCCGGTTCCCCCCAGGCCCCAGCCAGGCTGCTTCACTGGCTGCGTGTGCATGTGTGTGTGTGTGCATGTACAAGCACACATGTAGGCACACACTAACTTTCCCATAGTTCCCTCTCCCTTCACTGGCCTCTGACCTGAGGTTCCAAGCCACCAGCTCCCCCCAGAGAATCCTTGGACCTGAGACTGGGCTGGTGTAGAGGTGAGGTGCTCACCACAAAGTCCCCGTCCAGATGGAAGGCTGGAGGGCAGCTGGGAAGAAGAACAAGGACCCTCAAAGCCTGCTAATCCCCCACTGCCAGGGCCCACTCGGCTCAAATGGGCCCAGGGGTTGTGGCCAAGTCACTCTCAGAAACTCGGTTTCCTCACCTGAGAAAAAAGGAGCCGATTAACACCAACTCCACAGCGGGCTGTAAGGCTAAGTGAGGTCATATGTTGAGACGCCCAACCCTGGGCCGGGCACACAGTGGGTGCTCAGTTGCTGAGCACCCCCCGCTGCCCCTCCCCACATTTCGAGGGTGCTGTGAAAGCCGAGAGCAGCTTTCCTCTCACACTCCCCACCCCCCCACCCCCCGCCCAGAACAGGGGACCCCGTTAGACAGTGACGGATGGGAACCAGCGACTGAGGGAAAAGGTGTCAGCTTATGTGGGGGTGTCTGCCTCTCTGCAAGTCTCGCTCTAATTGAGTGTCCTATTAAAACACGCTGATTGGTAACACAGCCACTTTATTTATTTATTATTTTTTTTTCACAGCCACTTTAATAAAAGAGTTCCTGTGTTATTTTTACAAGTCACCACTGAACAAACATGCCAAATCCTCCTCCCTGGCCACACCCACAGGGAGCCTGGCATCTGAGCCACTTGTCATAAGCGGGATGCCATTGCTCACCTGGTGTCATAAGCGGGATGCCACTGCTCAGCAGTGTCCATGCCCCCCACGGCCTGGAGGGTGGCCATGCCCAAAAAAGTGACAACCAGAACCACCTCCCCCGTGCCCCCCGCACCGGCCCCTGGCAGGCTTGAGTGACAATTTTAACAAGGCCGCTTATTTTCCCTCCTCGAAAGGAAGCCTGGCGGTGACTCACGCCTGTTTCCCACAGCAGCCTACTTCGGTGTTGTCGTTGCTCAAACACACCCGACGGCTCCCGCCCCTGTGGGGGCTGGAGGGCACCCGGGGGTGGGGGAGGTGGCATTTAACAGCCCAGGCTGGGTGTGGAAATGTTCGAGGAGGCGAAGTGAGCCTCCCCACTGAGGGTGAGCTCAGCCCCGCCCTGCGACTCCAGCCCGTTGGGCCTGGGTGCCCATCTATAAAAGCAGAGGTTGGACCATACACAGGGCTTGCAAACTGGGCAACAGAATGCTTTGTTTGGACTGCTCAGTGGGTTTTAAAAAATTAGAGTCTGTTGCCAACTTTTATAAATCACATAGAAATCTGGATTTCTCGTTCTTCTCCGAAAAACCTGATCTGGCCATCAATACCCTGCATTTCCACGTAGCAACAGTCAGGGCAGCTGACAGTGGCTTTCCGGTTCCCCCCAGGCCCCAGCCAGCCTGCTTCGCTCACCATTCCCTGCCTGGCTCCTGGAACCTTTGAGTGTGAGATCCCTGGGCCTCCAGTTCTGAGGTTCGGAATCTCTACATCTGTATGAGCCCCCTGTGCTCTGCCTGGAGCTGGAAGAAATGAGGCACAGAAGGAAAAAGGAGTTAACAGGACTCACAGCCAGACCCAGACTGGGGATACAATCCAGGAACACACAAACCACAGAATTTATTGTGAAAAGTTTTCTTTTGTGTTGCTATTAATAAGTATCCATGGGTTAATTCACACCATTCTATGAAACCAGACATTTGCTCTAGTGTATGGGACTGGATGGTGCTGGGACCTGCCACCCAACTGCGAGGGACCAGCCATGACAGCCCAGTGCAGACTCAGGATCACCATGATCAAAGGCTAGAACGACTTGCTGATAGCACAGAAAGGGGGATGGACATTCTCTTTTTTTTTCAAATTTGGGGACATAAGAACCAGTTGTAATTGTGCAAATACACAGAATGAAATATTTTCCACTATGGTTGTGCTCTTTCCAGTTAAAAATGCCTCAGCTCTAGAAATACCACTAATCTGGGCCAGGTCAGATGTAGGACACTCCAGGTAAACAATCTGTCACAGGAATTAGGGGCTGGAAGGAGAGATTCTAACAGAAGGAGTTCTCAGGAGGAAGGGCACCAAGGGCTTGGGGGAGCCAGGCATGAAACTGGCCTCAGGCATGAAGCCAAGTCCCCTCACGGCTGCCTGTAGCCCCAGGCCCAAGAATTCCCCTAGGGGAGTGATGTCAGAGGAGACGACCCAAGGAGTTCTTTGAGGCCCTGTCACATGCTTCCGTCCTTGACTCATGGCTTCTTTGAGCCTCAGTCTTCCTATCTATAAAGTGGACGTGAATGATGGAGTGAGGCTTGGCTGTGCAATGGTGTTCAGGCAACAGGCCTCTGCTTCCATCTCCCTTGTTCTCCCAAGAAAGGGCCCAAAAGCCAACTGCTATGCTACCGTGCTATGCTACTAACTCCTGGCTGTGTGACCCGAGGCCAGACCCTGACCTCTGGCCTCGTGTCTTCCATCTGTAAAATGGAGCTTTACACCCTCTTGGGTATTTTGAGCCCTAGAACTTGAAGAGAAGAACCTGTCCTGAAATAACCTGGGCAGACTTTGCTGAAGCCAGAACAGCCTGTGGCTTCCCGGTACTTGGGGGTGGAAGAGGACCCAAGGAACAGGCTGGGCAGGCGCTGGGTGGTTCCTGCTGGGTGCAGGCAGAGCAGGTTGAGGGGCGGGTGGAAGGCAGTGACATGAGGACAGTGAGTGCAAGCCACTCTTTTAGGACCCTGGCTGTGGTGATTAACCTTGGAGGGGACGTGGGGCAATGGCATACACCAAGCACATCATAGGCTCAAAGACCCAAGTGTAAGGCAAGGTACAGTCTCACAGCCCCAGAGAAGCAGGCCTTAAGCTAGCCTCCTCCAGGAAGCCTACCCTGATCACCTTCCTTTCTGGGTCAGGACCTCACTCCCCTCAGGCCCACATTAACTCCTGATGAGGCCCTCAGGGTCCAGATGGAGGAAGGTAACCACCTCATGCGAAGAGTTAACTCATTGGAAAAGACTCTGATGCTGGGAGGGATTGGGGGCAGGAGGAGAAGGAGACGATGGAGGATGAGATGGCTGGATGGCATCACTGACTCGATGGACGTGAGTCTGAGTGAACTCCGGGAGTAGGTGATGGACAGGGAGGCCTGGCGTGCTGCGATTCATGGGGTCGCAAAGAGTCGGACACGACTGAGCGACTGAACTGAACTGAACCTGCCCAAGGCTGCACAAGCCCCCAGCCTCCTGTGCTTCCCAGGCAGGAGATCTGGACTGGAATCTTGGGAAGCATGATCAGAGAGGGAGAGCACCTTGGGGAAGCCACACAGCAGATGAGGCTTCAAACCACCAGGTCTTTGCCCAAGCAGGGCCCTCCACCCAAACTCAGGTCTCTTGTCCACTTGGTGAACACTTTTCCACTTCCCACACTCAGTCCACATGTCCCCTCCTCCTCGAAGCCTTCCCTTGACCCACCACCCAGGGGACACACCACTTCCTCCACTGGCCCACCCACCTGCCAAGCAGTCCCTCCCACTCTACGTCTGCCCCAGGGCCCTCCCTGTGACATCTACTCACAAGGCCGCCTCCCCCAGGGCTGCCAGCTCCCCGCAGGAGGATTGGGTCTGACTGTTCTCTATCATCCCAGTACCAGCTTCAGGACGCTGCTTGGCACACAGTAGGTGCTTAAGGAACAAATGGAGGACCAAAGGTGAGAAGGCAGGAAAGAACTGCCCTGGAAAGAGAGGTGCCTGCCCACCCCCGCCCCCAGGCAGGCAGGCAGGCAGGCATGCCCCGCCCCACCCCGCCCTCGCCCAGTTGGCAAAAGCTGCAGAATTAAGCACAAGTTATAATTAAGACGGGATGTTTGAAGAGAAACATAATCTCCGTTTCCGTGGGATCCATGGGCACAACAGTAATTAACGTCTCATTAACATTCGCCTAATTAAGCAGTTTATGAAAGTGTATGGATTTGCATACTGCCACGCCAGGCAAAATTAACCCCTCAGGTCCTGGGTGGGGCTGGGAGGCAGAGAGGGCTGGGTGAGGCCTGGGGAGGAGGCGGGGTGGAATGCCACCTGTCAGCAGAGGCTGAGGGAGGGGAGGGTCTTCGCCTGCCCTCCTAGCTACCGCCCCCAGCCCCACCTCACACGCCCCTCCACCGGTCTGAGGGCGGAAGTTTACTCCTCCCGTCTCCCCACTCCCTGGGCCAACATAATCTTCTCAAAAAGGATCTTTTTAAAAAGGAAAAGTAGGTCATCGGTTTCCTGCCCCACTACTAACCAACCCCGAGAGTCTCCCTGGGAGCCCACTGCTCAGCCAAGCTCCTGGGTCTCCACCCTTCCCTGAGGCTCTCTGCAGGGAACAGACCTACCACCTAAGAAAACCTTTTTAGCTTCAGGTGCTATTATCTGCCTCACTCAGCACCCCCAGCTCCCTGAGGGCTGTGTGAGTGTCACCCCATTTAATCCCAAAGAAGAGGGGCTCAGGGAGGTGTCGGTTCAGTTCAGTTCAGTTGCTCGGTTGTGTCTGACTCTTTGTAACCCCAGGCACTGCGGTACACCAGGCCTCCCTGTCCATTACCAACTCCCGGAGTTTACTCAGACTCAAGTCCATCGAGTTGGTGATGCCATCCAGCCATCTCATCCTCTGTCGTCCACTTTTCTTCCTGCCTTCACTCTTTCCCAGAATCAGGGTCTTTTCAAATGAGTCAGTTCTTTGCATCAGGTGGCCAAAGTATTGGAGTTTCAGCTTCAGCATCAGTCCTTCCAATGAACACCCAGGACTGATTTCCTTTAGGATGGACTGGTTGGACCTCCTTGCAGTCCAAGGGACTCTCAAGAGTCTTCTCCAACACCACAGTTCAAAAGCATCAATTCTTTGGCGCTCAGCTTTCTTTATGGTCCAACTCTCACATCCATACATGACTACTGGAAAACCCATAGCTTTGACTAGACAGATCTTTGTTGGCAGAGTAATATCTCTGCTTTTTAATATGTTGTCTAGATTGGTCATAGCTTTTCTTCCAAGGAGCAAGTGTCTTTTAATTTCATGGCTGCAGTCACCATCTGCAGTGATTTTGGAGTCCAAGAAAATAAAGTCTCTCACTGTTTCCATTTGCCGTTCATTTGCCATGAAGTGATGGGACCAGATGCCATGATCTTAGTTTTTTGAATGTTGAGTTTTAAGCCAGCTTTTTCACTCTCCTCTTTCACTTTCATCAAGAGACTCTTCAGTTCCTCTTCGCTTTCTGCCATAAGGGTGGTGTCATCCGTATATCTGAGGTTATTGATATTTCTCCCGGCAATTTTGATTCCAGCTTGTGCTTCACCCAGCCTGGCATTTCACATCATGTACTCTGCATATAAGTTTAAAAAGCAGGGAGGTGTAGACCCTGCCCAAGATCACAGTGCTGGCAGTGGCAGGCTCCTGGGCCCCAAACCCTTCCCACTTCCTCGGGGGCTCCATGGGGTGGGGGGTGGGGACACAAACACTCCCCACCAGCAGTAACAACACAAACTATTCATTTGCAGCCCAGCCTTGGGAAAAGGCAGGCTGCTCCTTCTCACCGCCTCTGGATACCTCTTAACCAGTCTCCTGCAGGCGGCTTCAACTCCCAGCCCAGCTACCGCAGCTGGAGTCATGCGTGGTGTAGCCATGGCAGGAGGCCTCAGTTCTCCAAAGGAGACAGAGAAAGTAGGCTTTTAGGACAGTGTCAAAGATCAAGTAAAGCATTTCTCTCTGGAGCACTAAGAAGCCTTGAGCACTGAACACATTTTGGTGTTCATTAATTATTTTCTTCTTTTAAAATTTCTGGCCACACCGGGTAGCACATGAGACCTTAGTTCCCAGACCAGGGATCAAACCCGAACCCCCTGCATTGGAAGGCAGAGTCTTAACCCCTGGACCACCAGAGAAGCCCCAATTATCCTCTTACTCTTTGATCTCCACTCGTACCGCAATGACATCCACCATTCAGGACATCTGTCAACTCTCTCCATTCTGAGGACAGATCCAGACAACTCTTCTCAGTGAAAATTTAATTTAACAAGATTTATCATGATCTTTAAAAAAAAAAAAAAAAAGCTCATTCCCAACAAGCTATAAAAAGCCTAAGCCATAAAGGTGAGAGATTTGACTTTGTTACAGTTTAAAGCACCTGGGCAACCAAAGACTCACAGAGGGAAAAGGCAAGCCAGAGACAGGCCAGAGGAGCATGCCTGCAGCACAGACAGCCAACAACAAAAAAAAGTTTCCAGGCTATATAAAGAATTCTGCAAATCAATACGGAAAAAGACAAATTGCCCACTTTTTGTAAAAGCCAAAACATACGAGTAGGCAACTGGCGGATGAGGAGACCCAAAGGGCCAAACACATGGCAAGACTTGCCTCAGGGCAGCAGAGTTCCCAGCAGTGCCAAGTAAAAGGAGATATAACACTGTACCCATTAAGTTGGTGGGCATCTAATAAGTGCCAAGTGTTGCTGGGGCTGTGAGACAACAGGACTGGTAGAGGACAACATTGCTGGTAGAAGCAGATGTTGCTACACGCATTTGGTGAAACACTGCAGTCTTATCTTGTAAAGCTGAAGTTGCATGTAGCCTCAGTTCAGTTCAGTTCAGTCGCTCAGTCGTGTCCAGCTCTGCGACCCCATGAATCGCAGCACACCAGGCCTCCCTGTCCATCACCAACTCCCAGAGTTCACTCAAACTCACGTCCATCGAGTCGGTGACACCATCCAGCCATCTTATCCTCTGTCATCCCCTTCTCCTCCTGCCCCCAATCCCTCCCACCATCAGAGTCTTTTCCAATGAGTCAACTCTTCGCATGAGGTGGCCAAAGTACTGGAGTTTCAGCTTTAGCATCATTCCTTCCAAAGAACACCCAGGGCTGATCTCCTTCAGGATGGACTGGTTGGATCTCCTTGCAGTCCAAGGGACTCTCAAGAGTCTTCTCCAACACCACAGTTCAAAAGCATCAATTCTTCGGCGCTCAGCTTTCTTCACAGTCCAACTCTCACATCCATACATGACCACTGGAAAAACCATAGCCTTGACTAGACGGACCTTTGTTGGCAAAGTAATGTCTCTGCTTTTGAATATGCTGTCTAGGTTGGTCATAACTTTCCTTCCAAGGAGTAAGCATCTTTTTATTTCATGGCCGCAATCACCATCTGCAGTGATTTTGGAGCCTAAAAAAATAAAGTCTGACACTGTTTCCACTGTTTCCCCATCTATTTCCCATGAAGTGATGGGACCAGATGCCATGATCTTAGTTTTCTGAATGTTGAGCTTTAAGCCAACTTTTTCACTCTCCTCTTTCACTTTCATCAAGAGGCTTTTGAGTTCCTCTTCACTTTCTGCCATAATGGTGGTGTCATCTGCATATCTGAGGTTATCGATATTTCTCCCGGCAATTTTGATTCCAGCTTGTGTTTCTTCCAGCCCAGCGTTTCTCATGATGTACTCTGCACAGAAGTTAAATAAGCAGGGTGGCAATATACAGCTTTGACATACTCCTTTTCCTATTTGGAACCAGTCTGTTGTTCCATGTCCAGTTTTAACTGTTGCTTCCTGACATGCACATAGGTTTCTCAAGAGGCAGGTCAGGTGGTCTGGTATTCCCTTCTCTTTCAGAATTTTCCACAGTTTATTGTGATCCACACAGTCAAAGGCTTTGGCATAGTCAATAAAGCAGAAATAGATGTTTTTCTGGAACTCTCTTGCTTTTTCCATGATCCAGCGGATGTTGGCAATTTGATCTCTGGTTTCTCTGCCTTTTCTAAAACCAGCTTGAACACCTGGAAGTTCACAGTTCACGTATTGCTGAAGCCTGGCTTGGAGAATTTTGAGCATTACTTTACTAGCATGTGAGATGAGTGCAATTGTGCAGTAGTTTGAGCATTCTTTGGCATTGCCTTTCCTTGCCAGGTCCAATGCTGTAAAGAACAATATTGCATAGGAACCTGGAATGTCAGGTCCATGAATCAAGGCAAATTGGAAGTGGTCAAACAGGAGATGGCAAGAGTGAACGTCCACATTCTAGGAATCAGCGAACTCAAATGGACTGGAATGGGTGAATTTAACTCAGATGGCCATTATATCTACTACTGCGGGCAGGAATCCGTTAGAAGAAATGGAGTAGCCATCATGGTCAACAAAAGAGTCCAAAATGCAGTACTTGGATGCAATCTCAAAAACAACAGAATGATCTCTGTTCGTTTCCAAACCAAACCATTCAATATCACAGTAATCCAAGTCTATGCCCCAACCAGTAATGCTGAAGAAGCTGAAGTTGAATGGTTCTATGAAGACCTACAAGACCTTTTAGAACTAACACCCAAAAAAGATGTCCTTTTCATTATAGGGAACCGGAATGCAAAAGTAGGAAGTCAAGAAACACCAGGAGTAACAGGCAAATTTGGCCTTGGAATACAGAATGAAGCAGCGCAAAGGCTAATAGAGTTTCGCCAAGAGAACGCACTGGTCATAGCATATAGCCCACCACCAAGCAATTCTACTTCAAGAAAAACGCCCACACACATACACAACAGGAGGATGTACGATGCTCGTGCCAGGCTTGTTTGAAAGAGTGAAAGATCTTTTCGACCCCATAGACTGTAGCCCACCAGGCTCCTCTGTCCATGGAATTCTCCAGGCAAGAATACTGGAGTGAGTAGCCATTCCTATCTCCAGCGGATCTTCCCAACCCAGGGATTGAACCTGGGTCTCCTGCACTGCAGGCCGATTCTTTACCATTCTGAGCCACCAGGGAAGCCCAGAGTGAAAGGGGCAATGCTCTAAATGTCCACCAGCAGGAGAATGGATCCGCTGCGGGATGTACAGATTAACTACTGTAGGTTGAACACATGCATTCACCATCACTCTTTTCCAAAACCCCATTACAACAATAAAGGATCTTTTTTGTACCTAAATCCACAAGGACAAAGATTGGAAGAGGAGAAAACAGCAACATAATTTTGGAAGTTGGAAAACAGATGGGTGAGCGGTAATTGATTTGGCAGAGCTGAGAAAGAGAGTCCCCATCCTATTACCCGGCAGAGCCCACCAAAGGCGCAGTAACTGGTGGCCCCAGGCAGCCCTGGACATGGGTACGAAAGACTGGTTGGAAACAAGAAGCAGGTAGACCCCATGGAGCTCCCAGCTCTGCCCAGAGAAGACTGGGAGACACCAGGCCATGGGGCTGGTGGCAGGGAACCCTTACTAAACACTGAAGGAGTAGGTGAAGTTTCTGTGCTGGATTTCAGGTCTCGACTCCAGCCTTCCTCCCTGACTCACTTCCAGGAGGCCCTGCCATCAGGGCTTCCAGTGAACCAGCACAGTGAAGCCACAGTTGGTGAGTCTGCCCCCACACGAGGGACAGCAATCAGTCTTTATTGTCCCAGTGCTAAATAAGAGCTACCAAACAAGCATCATCAGACATTTGAACATCAGCTCCATCAGCTCGAGGACTTTTGACCATTTTGTTCAGGGTTCCAGAATGAAGCTGGTGCAGAGCAGTGACTCCATAAATTTTGCCAAGTGAATTAACTAAGGAAATATCTAATAGGAAAGACCAAGTCCCAAACAGGTAAAAAAAAAAAAAAAACAGAGAGAGTAAAAGAAAGCTAACTTGAAGGAAATCAGCAATGCAGATAGAAGGAAACTTTAAAAAGAGAGAGAACTATTATTATCCTAAGAAATAAAATATCCACAAAACAAGAGTTGGATGCAACATATTTTAAAGAGAACATTCAGCAAATAAAAAAGAATCTTTGAAATTTAAAATTTATAGAGCAGAAATCAAAAATTCTATTAGAGAACTTCCCTGGTGGTCCAGCAATTAAGAATCAACCTGTCAATGCAGGGGACACAGGTTTGATCCCTGATCTCCAGACCAAGATCCTACGCACCACAGGGAAACTAAGCCCGCACACCGCAGCTACTGAGCACATGTGCCCTAGAGCTTGTGGTCCGCAGCAAGAGGAGACACACCAGTGAGAAGCCTGTGCACAACTAGAGAATAGTCCCACTAGCCACAACTAGAGAAAGCCCATGTGAAGCAACAGACACCCAGCACTGCCAAAAATAAGTAAATAAATACATATTTTTAAAAAAAAAAACTTTATTAGAAGGGTAGAATGATAACACAGAAGAGGTCTCCCAGAAACAGGGACAGAAAGGTAAAACAATGTGTCCAAGGAAGGAAAAGATGAGAAAGTTAGGGGTCCCTCTGAGAAGCACAACATGTGGCTGGGTGGAGTTCCAGAAAGAGAGAACAGAGAAAACAGAGGTCAGGCATAAAGGAGTAAATCAAAAACTTTTCTAGAACTGAAGAACACAAGCTTCCAGCTTAAAACATCAGACCCTCACCTAGGCCCAGCACAGTGAGTTCTCAGAACACAGAGGAAAAGAGAAGGCCCTACAGGCTTCCAGAAAGAAAATCCCAGGTAGGATGCTCAGAATGGACGCCAGAGCAGCCATGGAAACCTCAACACCAGCACCGTAAGCAACGTTAAAGCAATGACTTCAAAGGAAGGGCCCCCATTAAAATTCTGGGGATAAAGATCTCCATCTGGAATTCTATACCCAGTCAGACCATCAATCAAGATTTAGGCAGAAGAAGAGTTTTCAGATGTGCAAGGTCTCAAAACATATACTTCCCACCCACCTTTTCTGGAAGCTATTGGAGGACGCGTTCACCAAAATGAGAGTGTTAACTAAGAAGGGAAGCAAGAGATCCAGTCCGAGAGAGGTGAAAGGAACCTGAGTTATGGAGAAGGGCATCCGGGTGTGCCCAAAGCACAACAGGCATCTCACTAAACCCAACTGGAGCAGGTCAGAAGGCTCAAGGAGAAATGTTTCCAAAAGGATGAAATTGATAGAGGACTTTACGTGTTTTACTTATATTGAAAGGAGATTTACCCAACTGAGGGAGAGTTGGGAATTGAAAAAGTGGTAAGTATTTTAAAGAATAAAACCCTAATCCCTCCCACCCCTCCAACCCTGCAAGAAGATAGTTTTAAAACTCCAGGGAAAACAGAGCTGTCAAGAAAGAAAAAGTAATCAGAGTATTCTGTGTGGCTCAGGTGGGAAGCTCAGCCGACCGAATATGTGGTGACTGGGGTGGAAGCAGGGGGATGGTGGTCAAATGGAGCTAAATCCTCAGCTAGGTAAACTCACTAGGTGATGCCTGAAGCTAAACCAAGGAACAGCCACACAAGCCATTCTATAGAAGTAGGGGCGTCAACACACACAACCCATGAACGGGTTGGAAGAGTTTGCTCCAGAGGTGTGGCAGTGGTTCAGGGAAGGGCAGACGACTATAGGGTTTATCACAGAGTAATACCCGTGGCCTCACCCGCTGCCAGGGGGCCACCTCTGGCCCTCGGCCCGAGCCCTGCCCCAGCCTGTGATCGTTCACTGTCCCGTGCACCCTACCTTCCTGCACCCCAGCCTCCTGGACCCCTCCTGCCTCCATCCCTGCTGGATTTCAACACCTGTCCCCCCACCCTCCCTCAAAGGGGCGGAAGCAGGTTCCCAGGGGTACCCACTTCCTCTATCTCCTCCTCTTCTCCCGGGCTGGGGGCTCGCTGAGCGTGGGGGTCTGCCCAAGCCAGCAGTCCACTGAGTTTTTCTTTCTACCTTTCATTTAACAAGTAGTTATTGAGCCCCTCTCTGTCCCAGGCTCTGGGGACAGAGCTGTGAACAGGGTAGCAGCACATTAAACAAATAGAGCAATAAATACAAACGGTGGGGAAAGCCACGGAGGAGGAGAAGCGGGTCTGTGGAAGGAGAACTCATGTCTTCATGGGGACAGTGAGGAGCAGGCTGCTCAGGGACAGGGACACAAGTGTCCTATGTAGACGGAAGGAGGGAAGGAGTAGGTGGGGGAAGGGGACTCTACCCCCATTCCATCTCCCCAGCCCTGTCTCATCCCACCTCCTTTGCTCCCCACCCTGTTCCAGCCAAGACTGGGGCCAGTCTTGTCAGAGGACACCAGGAGACAGAGAGATTCATGGCCCCGCCTTTTAATGGAAATTGATACCCACTTCACCAGCGTGATCTACACCCTCGATTCATTCCTCACTCAGGTCAGATAGAGCACCGCAGCCAAGCAGGGAGGGCAGGGCAGCGGCGTGTGGGCACCGGTTTCCTCTGCCAGAGAATTCTCTCTGCCGGCTTCAGCATCACTGCAGGTGTCTTCCTGCCCTGTCCCTCCTCCACAAACCCTGCTTTCATCCAGGCCTCTCCTGCTCAAGATCCTTCCATAGCTCCCAGCGCTCTTAGGGACAGTTTATGGTCTCTGACCCAGGCCAGGCTCAGGGCCACGGAGCTGAGCGAGGGGCTGATGACCACTCAGCATCATCCTGGCAGGAACAGAGGAGGCTGTCCATGGCAGAGTGGGGCTCAGAGAAGGAAGTCCCCCACTCCCCCAACCCCAGCTGCCATAAACTCAGCAAAGGCCTCCAGAGGGACCACACTAAAGCCAGCCTTGGGATGAGCAGAAACCCGGCAAGAGCTCCAAGAGAGGCCAAAACCCCGTGTGGCCCATTTGCACCTCCAGGGCTTCACTCTCGCTGGACCACTTGCCAAAGGGTCCGCCCTCCCTTCTACCCAGTTACCACTTCAAGTCCCCCCGAGGCTGCTCTTTCAAGCAGGCTTCTGTGACCTCTCGGGCTCCCCCATGACTTGGGCCTCTCTCCTTCCTCTCCCTAGCCCACAGCACATGTTTGGGGCGATCTGTTGGCCAACAAAATGGCCAGAGTCAGCAAGCGGTCAAGGAGGGGTACCTTCCCATTGGAAAAATCCCTCTCCTACCTCACCGTACCCCAGCTTGGACTGGACAACATCAAAGCCAACTACAGCCATGGAGGGAGGCAGGGGATTGCCACAGAGGGAGAATGAGAAGCCAGGTCCTCAGCCCCTTCCCCACCCCTGGTGGGCAGCGACCACATCTGACAGTGCTGGACCACTGTTGCCCACTTGCCTTGTGCCCCCCTCTCCACCTCACACCATGAGCAGAGATGGTCCCTGGGAAGAGGGGGCCAGGGAGGAGCTGAAATAGCTACAGCACCTCCTATGTGCCAGGCACCTCACATAAAGCCTGCCTTTCCTTACGTGCTCACTCAGCACTAAATGTGCAACACACATGAGCTCATTTAATTCCAAGACCCTGATGGGCCCTATTTTCCAGGTGGAGACATTGAAGTCCACAGAGGTTAGTGATTTGTGCCCACAATCACACTCTGATTAATGGTGGGGCTGGGATCTGGGGTCACATATGGCAACCTGGGGAGCTGAGTTCCTCCCAGGGACCTTCTGAGATAGGACTCTCTGGGATGGAGGGACAAGCAACTTGGGGCCTGCATCCCAGGAAGCAAACAAGCCGTGGTGCTCCTCAACTGGAGTGGGCATGACCAGAGGGGCTGGTCATTGCTGCCATCTATCACTCCCCAAAGATGGGGAAACTGGGGCTCTCAGAGGTCACACACCCAGGATGGGTAGATTTAGATCCAAGCCTGACCTCAGACCCAGGAACTCTTCCCTAGGAACAAGTCACCCTCCTCACCTGGGCAGGAGGCAGCAGGCCCTTTCTGAGCCCCTAGACTGGCCAGGGACACAGGAGGCTGGAGCTCCCCGTCTGGCCCAGCAGACGGGGCCAGAGAGAGCCCAGACACCCGCCACCTTCCACCCCCTGCTTTGGCCAGTCAGGGGAGTGGGCCCTGAAGAAAGGAGCTGGTCCCAATTTTAGGCTCCCAGGTGAGGACTGTGACCCTTCCCTGGGCTCAAGTCACCCAGAGAGCTGAACCCCATCCCACCCGCAACACAGCCACCTCCTCACCTGCAGACACCTGGTGAGTGAGACAAGGTCAGAGAGAGGATGAGGCCAAATAGAGGTGGGATGGCAGAATCACAGCCCTGGGGGAGGAGAAACCCCCTTCCAGAGTTGGGCCAGGGGCTCCTAGGACCCCATCCAACCTCTTGACAGTCAAGACCCTGGACCTCCACAGGTCTATGATTCCAAGATCTCGTGCTTCTGGGAACCTTACATCTGCCACCACTCTTGAGCACCAACTAACTGCAACACCATGCCTGCCGGCTCAGTTGCTCAGTTGTGTCCAACTCTTTGCGACCCCTTGGACTATAGGCCACCAGGTTCCTCTGTCCAGGGGATTCTCCAGGCAAGCATACTGGAGTGGGTTGCCATTTCCTCCTCCAGGGGATCTTCCTGACCCAGGGATTGAACCTGCGTCTCCTGCATTTCCTGCATCGCGGGCAGATTCTTTTTGGCTATATTTACCCCCTCCACCATCCCAGCAGGAGGAGGATTTTAACCCACTTTTTCCACTGGAAATGGGAACCTGTCCAAGGTCACCAGTGATGAAAGGCAGGCGGGGTCAGACTCCAGGGCACTGAGTGTAGTCACTGTGTACTTAGCCCACAGCCCATGAACCCTCACAAATCCCACTGTCCCATATGAGGCAGGAGGGGAAGGCAGGGGGTCTGCAATAGATCCTCTGACCTAGAAAACAAAGAGTCATGATTTCTTAGCCCTGGGCTTCTCCACTGAGAGCTCTCAGAGGATAGAAAGGAAGCCCCAACCCTGCTCCACCCTCTAAGACCTTCTCCAGGCTCTAAAGACAAGAGCTAAGACCTCTGAGGAGGAGCTGAGGGGCTCGGTCTCAGGGCCCCAGAAGCTGGGCCAGGAGCCTTGGATTGCGGCCCAACAGGTACAAGGGGCTGGCAGGGAGCCCAGAAGGCACAGCCACCCTTCTGCCTGCCTGTGAACAGGATACTGTTGGGCCCATTCCACAGATGCAATAACTCAGGAAAGAAGATTATGGGCTCAACTCTGCATCCTGGTTACAGGGTACCTGCTCCCATCCCAGCTCTGGCCCTGAAAAGCTGTGGAGGTCGGGCAGGCTGCCTGCCCTCTCTGGCCTTGAGTTTCTCTCTGTGCAGTAAACTGGATCATCCCCTCCAGCCAGGCTCCGGGGTCTGGTGCTAGCATCCTCAGAGTAACCCCATACTCAGATTCAGGGGCCACTGGAAAGATGGGCTGCCTACCTCCACTGCGGGCCCTGCCTCCAGACCTGAAAAGATCACCATTCATCCTCTGTGCAGAAAGAGGAGACTAGATCAGTTTGACCCCAGGTGCCCTGGAGAAGGCAATGGCAACCCACTCCAGTGTTCTTGCCTGGAGAATCCCAGGGATGGAGAAGCCTGGTAGGCTGCCATTTATAGGGTCACACAGAGTCAGACACGACTGAAGTGACTTAGCAGCAACAGCTGCCCAGTAGCCAGGAGGCTCTGCTAGCTTCTCCTACCTGCCCTCACTGTCCATGGGAGTGACCTGGGCAGATAGCCCCACTCTGGCTGCACTCCCTCACCCCTCGAGTCAGACAGCAAGATGGAGTAGTAACAGTATGGAGTTTGGTGTCAGACAGCCCAGGTTCAAAGATCACTCACCAACCCCTCAAATTCCAGAGCAGTTTGGGGCAAGTCTTTTAACTTCTCTCGACCTCCAAGTCCTGATCCATAAATGGAGCCCACAAGCATGCCCCTTAGAAGCAGAGACAGATTTCCTTTTCTTGGGCTGTAAAATCACTGTGGATGGTGACTGAAGTCATGAAATTAGCAGATGACTGCTTCTTGGCAGGAAAGCTATGACAAATCTAGACAGTGTGTTAAAAAGCAAAGACATCACTTTGCCGACAAAGGTCCATATAGTCAAGGCTATGGCCTCTCCAGTAGTCATGTACAGGTGTGAGAGCTGGACAAAAAAGAAAGCAGAGCGCTGAAGAATTGATGCTTTCAAACTGTGGTGCTGGAGAAGACTCTTGAGAGTCCCTTGGAAAGCAAGGAGATCAAACCAGTCAATCTTAAAGGAAGTCAACCCTGAATATTCTTTGGAAGGAGTGATGCTGAAGCTGAAGCTCCAATACTTCGGCCACCTGATGTGAAGAGCCGACTCGTTGGAAAAAGACCCTGATGCTGGGAAAGATTAAGGGCAAGAGGAGAAGCGGGCAACAGAGTCTGAAATGGTTGGATGACGTCACCAATCCGACAGACATGAATTTGGGCAAGCTCCGGGAGATGGTGAGGGACAGGGAAGCCTGGCGGGCTGAAGTCCATGGGGTTGCAAAGAGTCGGACACAACTTGGCGACTGAACAACAAAGCAAGCCCCTAACAGGAGAGGATGCATGTGAACAGGGGAACCGGTGAGACAGGATTGAGAGACTTGGCCCAGGCCTCCCACAACAGTCAGCCTGCCCCAGGTCCTGTCAACCTGACACCTCGGCTTCCATGTTCAATGCCTAAAACCCACTGATGAAGAGGAAAACCTGCCGTTTAAAATAAAGTGGAATTTGCCTCTCATTAAAATGAAGTTTGTCACTTCTATCATAAATTGTCCCTCTCAGCTGCAGAAAAGGTCCATTAACACATTATTTTTCCTTCTCCAAATGAGATGAGAGTGGGTAGGATTGAAAATCCCTGTGGACAGTAAAAAAGCCAGAAAAGCCCTCTCTCCTACCACCTCCAGCTGCCCCCCAAAAGCCAAAAAACTCATTGCAATTATCTGTCTGGGAGCAAGCTAGGGGAGTGCTGTAGCATGGTTCGTTAAGTTGCTAATTAGCAGGAACCAGCTTTGACTGTAGGGGTTGGGGGCCAGAGGAGTAGGTTTCAGTCTCTCCCTCCCCTCCTGCTAGCCCCCAAACTTATACCCACTCAGTCTCACCTGGTTCCTGCGCATTTGCTCTCAGAGCCCAGGTCTCTGCAGTAACCCTCTTCCTTTGAGGCCTCAGTCTCCACATCTGAGCTATAGACTCATCCCTGTGACTACTGAGGACTCATGGAGCCCTGGACACCGTCCCTGGGAAGCTCTGGCACAGACAGAACGACGGAGTATGCAGGGGGCAGGCTGGTGGGGGCAAGGGGTTGCTTGGAGCTCTGAGCACTTCCAGTTCCGATGTTATAACAATGATGACCTACGTTTAATGAGCACGTACTACATGCAGGGCTTGACAGAATGGACTCTTAATCTTGGCACAAGAGCCCCAAGAGGTCATCCTGCCCAATGTCTTTTACAGGTGAGGAGGCTAGTCATAGCAAAGTTGAGTGACAGCTACTAGGTGAGATCTGAAAAGAGGCAAGCCAAACTGAGCCTGGTCCCCGCCCACCCACCACCCATGGAGCCTCTGCATCTTAGTCCCTGACTCCATGCAGAAGGATGTGCAGTTCTCCAGCTCCTTCCGGTACAAATGGCCGTAGGAGACTGAGCTACTACTGTGCCTTGATACACAGGGTAAAGGCGCTTGTTTGGGGTCACACAGACCAGGTGAGTGAGGATTTTAATAATATAGTCTCCTACCTTGCACTCCCACTCCTGGGCATATATCCAGAGAAAAACATGGTCCAAAAGGATTCGGGCATCCCAGAGTTCACTGTAGCACCATTTACAGAAGCAAAGACATGGAAGCAACCTAAACATCCATCAACAGACGAATGGATAAAGATGTGATATATACAATGGAATACTACTCAGTCATGAAAAAGAATGCCATTTGCTGCAACATGGATGGACCGAGAGATTGTCATACTGAGTGAAGTAAGTCGGACAAAGAAAGAGAAATATTGTATGATATCGCCTATATACAGAATCTTAAAAGAAATTATACAAATGAACTTATTTACAAAACAGAAAGAGGCTCAAAGACTTAGAGAACAAACTTATGGTTACCAAGGGTGAAGGATAGGGAGAAGAGATAGTTACGGAGCTTGACATCAACATGTACACACTTTATATTTATATTTATATTATATTATATATATTATATTATATTTAAAATGGACAACCAACAAGGACCTACTGTACAGCACATGGGTTCTGCTCAATGTTACGTGGCAGCCTGGATGGGAGGGGCGTTTGGGGAAGAATGGACACATGTATGTATGACTGAGTCAGTTTGCTATGCACAATACTGTTAATCAGCTATGCATGCTAAATTGCTTCAGTCATGTCATTGCAACCTTATGGACTGTAACCCGCCAGGCTCCTCTGTCCGTAGGATTCTCCAGGCAAGAATACTGGAGTGGGATGCCATGCCCTCCTCCAGGGGATCTACCCAACCCAGGGATCAAACCAGAATCTCTTACTTCTCCCACACTGGCAGGCGGATTCTTTACCACTAGCACCACCTGGGAAGCCCTAATTGGCTATGTTGCTGTGCTGTGTCGCTCAGTCATGTCCAACTCTTTGCCACCCCATAGCTATAGCCCATCAGGCTACTCTGTCCATGGGGAAATCTCCAGGCAAGAATACTGGAGTGGGTTGCCATCCTCCAGGGGATCTTCCCAACCCAGGGATTGAACCCAGGTCCCCCACATTGCAGGTGGATTCTTTACCATCTGAGCCACCAGGGAAGCCCAAGAATACTGGAGTGGGTAGCCTATCCCTTCTCCAGGGGGACTTCCGACCTAAGAATCAAACCAGAGTCTCCTGCATTGTTGGCAGATTCTTTACCAGCTGAGCTACCAGGGAAGACCCTAGTTGACTAACTCCAATATAAAAGATTATTAAAAAAAAAAAAATATGGGCTTCTGCCCCCACATCATAGTCCTGGAAACTCACTTGCAGCCACGCAGTCCCCCAAAAGCCCTCCCCTCCATTACACTCACCCAGGAACCTGCCTGAGGCACAGCTGCTCTCCCTGGGCTCAGAGACCCTGTCTGTCCTGCCTACACAGTTGTATCTAGGCCCCATCAGCCCTCCCTTAAATTCTGAGAGCACCCCTCGGGTTCCTGCCAGCCCTCAGGCACAATATACCTGCTCAAACCCACACCTCCATGGCTCCAAGGGGGTCACTGGGTCGTGAGTTCTGGGAGCATCTCCAACCCCACCCGGAGCCCCGCCCACCGGGAGCAGCTCTGCTTACTGCCCCAGCAGATCTGAGGGCTGTAAGCTGGCCCACGCCCTTTCTTGGGTAGGGTGGGCGAGAGGAGATGGAGGCTGTGGAGGTGCAGTCTGGGAGGTGGTGAGAGTATGCAGGGAGGGTGCCTCCATTTCCCAGAAAGTTTTCTTGGTTCCTCACATGGGCAGGGAAGTGTGGGCCTTCACTCCCCTGAAACTATGGCTATGCCCAGCAGGTCTTTCCCCCGTCCTCATGCCCACTCTGTCCCCAGCCAAGCCCTCCAGCCCCCTGCCCAGCTCACCCAGGGCCTGCTGTCCCTCAAGCACCTTCCAGTTTAGATGGCACCTCAGAATCAAGGAGCAGCTGCTACCCGATTCCATTCACACCCCTGCGGATGCCAGAGATTGGGGGGCCTCCTGCGGGAGCCCAGCTCCAACCGTCCTCACCTAGTGCACACACACATCCACACACACACACTCATACACACAGTCCCAGGAGCCAAAGGGTGAGCACCCGCCACACACGCAGTCCATCTGCAACCCGTTCAGGCCTCTGGTATTGGTAATGAGAGCAGCAGGCCAACAGGTCAGGGGGCTGATGGCACTCAGCAGTGGCAGATGAAAGGAAATTTCCTGACCCGGGCTGAGCCCTGACTCTGGTCACAAGCATCACCAATGGGCGCTCCTGGGATCCGAGCCTCCCCCTTGCCCTGGGTCCAGCTGTCTGCAGAGGAAAGTGGCCAAGAGGGGCTAACATCAGTGCCTGGCATCAGGCCCTAAGCTTCTTCCTCAGCAGCTCCCAGCCCACAGCCTCAGTGCTCCTTGTCCCTGCCCAGAGAGGCCAAGGGCTCCATCTGAAGTCACAGAGCAAGTCAGAGACAAGCTGGCACTAGAACTCGGGCCTCCCATCACCTGGGCCTGGGACTCAGATGCAGTGTATGCTGTGAGGGAGGCAAAGCCATAGGCCCGACAGTCATCTCAGGGGCCATCTTATCTCCTAGAACCCAGGATGACTGTGCCTCAGGCCTAGAAGGACAAGCCTCAAACCCAACCCTTTCTCCAACAGGAATTCCTTCTTCAGTCTCCTTGGCCATGGCCATTAAGCCCCTGCTTGCACACTTCTGATGAGAGCAAACTCACTACCACCCAAAGTAGCCTGTCCATCTAAAGCTCTAACTGCTATCCCTCTCCCTGACCTGGGGGCAGGGGGCAGTCCATGGCTATTGCAGGTCAGGGTCTGGGGAAAAGGCTCTGGCCCCTCAGAGATTTCTGGACAGTCAGTGCAGAGCCTACCATCTTCTAGGTTCCAGTCCCTCCTTACTTTCCACTTCCTGTTAGAGTCCCTGTGGGCCCAGGTGGAGACCTAGGCTGGAGCACCAATGGCTGGGTGGCTGAAAACTAGTTCCTCACTCTCTCTGAAACAAGACAATTTAAGTAAATCCTTGGCCCCAGAAGCTCTGGCAGTGGGGATCCACCACACTCAGCCCTGAACAGGACCCTCCGTACTAGACACGACGGAGCCTCCGGTCATCTCCTCCTTCACACCAGACTCCCTGCTTCTTGTGATATGCCCTCCCACAGCCTGAGCCAAGGCTCTCTAGCACTCTGCCCTATGTCTGTGCCCCTCCAGGCCTAGAACAACAATTGTGTGGCTGGTCTTCTGAGTGCCCATTGCTAACAAGTAAGGGAAAGCCCCTGACTCTGAAAATATCTCCCTGCCAGCTTGGCCTGGCTCTGAGGTTGGTCCTGGGCCAGAAGCCAGAGGCTGGAGGGTCTCCCCCAAACCCTGGGCAGCAGCAGGCACCCATTGTCCCCCTGGGCACCCAGTTCCAAGCCCCTATCCCTCCATCAGCATCCCCACCATGCCCTCATTAGTACAGCCGGCTGTCCCCGAGCCCCAGGCTTGCTGAGTTACAGCCCATCCATCCCTCCCAATGTCCTTGCCACTGCCACCACGGGCCCATATTACGGCATGCACATCTGTCAGCCTGTGGCCGCCACTACCGCCACTGTTTCCAGGGAGACAGTCTCCATTTATGACATTATCAAAAAGTCTGGCCCCTCCCTCCCCCTCCCAACCCTTACCCCTGCCTCCCTTTATGGGGATGAAGATTTCGTCTGTAAATATCACCACGTCTTCTCTGCAGATTCTAACGGGGCCTGACTACGTAGGTGCTGCGGAGGAAGCTGCAACCACAGCACGCAGCCTCAGCCTGCTAGTAGGTGCACCAAGGCCTCACTCTGGCTGCCCTGGCCACCCTCCCTGCCCCACCCAAGACCATCAGAGAGGACCCAGCCCACTGCTCATCCCTGTACCCCCTGCTGCCATATAAGCCCTGAGGCAGAATCTGCTCACAGTGGAGGCAGGCTGGGGATGGGTCACCAACCCAGGGCTTTGGCTTCAAGGAGGGTAGAGACCTAGTCCCGGGAAGCCCTCAGCTTGGAGGCCCCAACATAGTGGGCCCTTTACCCATCAGCTACCAAATCCTTCTCCCAGCAGCCCTGCAAGCAGCAGGTGTTAACAGGACAGAATCAAGCATCTAAAATCACACAGCTGGTCCACGGGGGAGCTGAGATTGGAACCCAGAACCGGGGACTGAAAAGCTCCTTCCACCACAGTCCTGACTCCCCCACCCCCACCATGGCCTAAGGGTTAAGATCTGACATATTCTAAGCATTTTACATGTTTACATGTATTAATAATAAGTTAAGCTAAGACAGTAAAAGAATCTGCCTGCAATGTAGGAGACCTGGGTTTGATCTGGATAAGGAAGATCCCCTGAAGAAGAGAATGGCAATCCACTACAGTATTCTTGCCTCGAGAATTCTATGGACAGAGGAGCCTAGCAGGCTACAGTCCATGGGGCCACAAAGAGACAGGACTAAGCAACTAGTTGGACTTGATTGAGTGACTAACACTTTCACTTTCAAGCCTCACAATGACCCTATGAGGCCAGCACCACCAATATACCCATTTTCCAGACAGGACACTGAGGCAGAGCCAAGGCCACATGGCTTACAGGTGGAGGAGTCAGGATGCAAAGCCAGGCAAGCTGGCCCCAGAGCCCAGTTCTTAAGGCCTCTGCTCAGAGGAGCGATCTAGGCTAGCCAGGTGAGGGGTTCCCACCACCTTGGAGAGACTCAGTCCCTTCCCTGCATCCTCACCACGGAGATGGGCCTTGTCACCTTTCTCTGAGATAACACAGAGGAACAAAGCCCAGGCACTGGGCCTAACACATTGCACGGATTCACCCCAGCCCTTCCCAACCCCCAGTCCAGTCTTAGTCACAGAGGGATCATGAGGAGCAAATGTTCAAGATTTACTCAACTATCAAGGGCCGGGAAAGTGGTACATGAAAATATTATCATCATTACTGATTTGAGATCATCACAGTGGAGATTTGACCCCATCACTGTGGGTTTCTGACCTCACACCCCACAGGAGGGGATACACAGGACCATGGAACACTGAGGGTGCTTCACAGACTCTCTAGGCCTGTTACAACTGTATTCATTTCCAAGCCTGCTGTCACAAATCACCACAAACTTGGTGAATTAGAAATTTATCCTCACACTGTGCTGGAGGTCAGAATTCTAAAACTAGTTTCACTGGGTCAAAGTGAAGGTGTCAGCAGGGCTGGTCCTCTCCGAAGGCTGTAGGGGAGAATCCATACCTGGCCTCTTCCAGCTGCTGGGGCCACTGGCATTCCTTGGCTTGTGGCCACATCACTCCAATCTCTGCCTGTGTAGTCACACAGTCTTCCCCTCTCTGTAGTCAAACTTCTTTCTCCCTCCCCATTATAAGGACATTAGTGATTGCATTTGGGACCCACCCAGACAATGCAGAATGATCTCTCCATCTAAAAATCTTTAATTTAATCACATATGCAAAGTCTTTTTCCATATAAGCTAACTTCCACAGGTTTTAGGGATTAGGTCATGGACATCTTTGGGAGCCATCATTTAGCCTAAAACAGTCACCAGCTACCAACTCGACACCCCTCCTAGGCAATTAGCAGGTACATCAAACCTCACATGACCACAAGTTGAGTGCTTTGTTTTACCCCGAGCCTGATCCTGCCCACGTCCCCATTTCAAAAGTAGTTATACTCCCATATGCCCAGCTATTGAGGCCAAAAACCATGGGATCAACTCTTTTTTTTTCTTTTTTAATATTTATTTATTTGGCCACACTAGGTCTTAGTTGCAGTCCTCGGAATCTTTGACCTTGACTGTAGTATTCGGGATCTTTAGTTGCAGCATGTGGGATCTAGTTTCCTGACTGTGAATTGGCATTGGGAGCATGGAGTCCCAGCCACTGGACCACCAGGGAAGTCCCAACGGGGTCAACTCTTAGTTTCCCCCCTTCTCTGCCTCAGCATAGCTGATCCACCATCTGCAAGTCTCACTGGATTTCCCTTCAAAATCGATCCAGGATCTGACCACTTCTCACTGTTTGCACAGCTGCCACTTGGCTCAAGACACAACCCATCTCTCCTAGATTACTGAAGCAGCCTCCTCCCTGGGCACCCGCCTCCACAGTGTCCTCAACACAGCAGCCAGAGGGACCCTGAAAACCCACGTCACACTGTCAAAATGCTGCAGTAGCTCCCATCTCACTCAGAGCAAAAGCCTTACAATAGTCTCCAGGTTCTGGCCCCATTTGCTCTCAGACATCAATTCCCATACCCCTCTCTCCCTCTCCTGCCGCTTCTGCCACTCAGGCTTCCTCCCTGTCCCTCTTATAGGCCAGGCAAGGGCTGGGGGTCCTTGTTCCCTCAGCCTTGATTGCTCTTCCCAAGTATCCACGCAGCTCCCTCACCTTCTTCAGGTCTTTACCAAAAATCATCTTCTCAATGGGGCACCCTCACCACTAACATTTCCTTTTTCCCTCCTCCCTGATTTGTTTTTTTTCCCCTTGACTTTATCACGATCTAATGCAATACGTGTTTTGCTTATGCAGCTTGTATAATGTCTGTCTCCTCTGCTAGAATGTAAGTTCTGTGGAGACAGCCTCCTAGGTCCTAAAAAGTGCCTCGACAAGTTCAGTTCAGTTCAGTCCCTCGGTCATGTCTGACTCTTTGCAACCCCATGGATTGCAGCATGCCAGGCTTTCCCGTCCATCACCAACTCCCAGAGCTTGTTCAAACTCATGTCCATCAAGTCGGTGATGCCATCCAACCATCTCATCCTCTTGTCGTCCACTTCTCTTCCTGCCTTCAATCTTTCCCAGCATCAGGGTCTTTTCCAATGAGTCAGTTCTTCGCATCAGGGGTCCGAAGTATTGGAGACAAGTAGGTGCTCAATAAATATTCCTATCAATTGACTCCACAGACAATTATGGCACCAGGCACTGGGGAGGTACCAAGTGGTGAACAAGACACATCCCTTGACGAGGACCATCCAGGGCATCAAATACAGTGACAGGGAAGCGCAGAGTGCCATGGAAGTTCAGAAGGAGAGACTAACTAGGAGTTCATTGGCTAGATGAGGAGGCAGCAGGTACAAAAACAAAGAACAGAAGACCTGTTGATGGAACAAGGGAGAAGGCAGGAAATACGCCTAAGGGGTCAAGCGAGGACCAGTTCAAAGAGCCCTGGAGAGCAATGCAAGGGGGTTGAACTTCTCCCTATGAGCAGTGGCAGGGACTGAAGGGAAGGACATCGCAGGTGTGGGTGTCTGGGGGCTCCCCTGCTGCGGATGACTGGCAAGCAGCCTAGATGTGGGGAGAGGCTGGGGTGCAGGGCCCACCAACCAGGCCAGGGGAAGGAGCAGGAAATTTCCTCAACTTGTGGCCCCAGGCAGGAAGTGGCTCAAGACACAGTGACATTCTGGGGCCCCCAGTATGCCCAGGACTGTGCTGGGGGAAGACCTTGGGGAAAATTAAAGCCAACAGTTTACAACAGATGCTGGACTGTACAGCTCTAATGGAGCCAGGAAACAGGAGAGCAGGGTGGCGTCACAGACTGAATTGTGTCCCCCAAAGCTGGTGTGTTGAAACCCTAGCCCCCAGCATGAGTGTACTCAGAGTAAGGAAATAATTAAGGTTAGAGAAAGTCATAGAGTAAAGCCTTAATCCAATGCCTGGAGAATCCCATGGCCTGTGGCCTGCCAGGCTCCTCTGTCCATGGGATAGCAAGAGTCGATAGGACTTGATAGGACTTAGCGACTAAACGACCACCACCTTAAAGGAAGAGACACCAGGAACCCCTCCCTCCCGTCTCTCCCCCTCTCCACGCTCCCTCCTCACTCCCTCTGCCTTGTGAGTACACAGTGAGAAGGCAGCCACTGCAAGCCAGGAAGAGAGCTCTCACCAGAACCTGACCATGCTGGCATCCTGATCTCAGACTTTCAGCCTCAGAACCAGAAGAAAATACATTTCTGTGGTTTAAGCCAGCCAGTCTACATCATAGCCACCCAGTCTTTTGTTAGAGTCATCAAGCAGACTAAGACAAATAGCAAAGTCAAGGAGAGCTTCCTGGAGGAGACAAGGTTTGGGGCCACCCTAGGGCTTGAAGACAAGTTAGATCCTGGCTGGCTGGACCTGGGGTCACACAGTGGACACCAGCCAAGGCCCTCCTTCATCGGGTCTGCAAAGTCTCAACAGCTTCTTCGGGGTTTCATTCCTCTGCCGAGGAGCACAGAGATAGCTGTGGGATTGATGGAACTTTGCAGCTTCCATAAAGTACAACCAGACCCCTCAAGACGGGGTTAGGAGGTCAGAATATTAAGGTTCCTAAGCACTGGATCCCCACATCCCTATTCTGCTCCCGTCAAAGGTAACTCAGCCTGGTCTGGGCCAACCAGGAGTCAACATGCCAGGGCCTCCCCCAACTCAGGCTCCCACCCCTATGGGGGCTACCTACAAGTGGAGACCTGGGTTGGGCTCTGAATGACAGGATATGCAGAGAGAGAGAGAGAAGAGCTACAGATGAATATAGAGAAGGTCTACAAATGAATATACATTTTTATAAGACATGCTTAATTAAAGTAGATTAAAATTAATTTGCTTTAAGAAAATTAGAAGTGCCCTAGAGGATTTCAGAAGCAGGACAAAGTCCCTGAATCCAGAGGCTCCACAGAAGGGCCTGGAAGTGGGGAAGAAGGAGGGGCACGCACGCCTTTCCCTGGTGGCTTAGATGGTAAAGAATCTACCTGCCAATTCAGGAGACTCAGGAGACATTGGTTCGATCCCTGGATCAGGAAGATCCCCTGGAGAAGGGAATGGCAACCCACTCCAGCATTCTTACCTGGAGAATCCCATGGACAGAGAAGCCTGGTGGGTTATAGCCCATAGGGTCACAAAGAGTCAGACACAGCTCAGTAACTAACACTTACTTAACCATTCTCTGCACAAGGAATCCTCAGAAGGATGTGCCTCCCACTTACACAGCCCTCTGTACACCTCAAGATGTGGTCCGTGGGATAGCAGGCCCATTCAGCCCCATTATAATCAGGAGAAACTGAAGCCCAG
Organism: Bubalus kerabau; assembly: GCF_029407905.1. Classification (NCBI taxonomy): domain Eukaryota; kingdom Metazoa; phylum Chordata; class Mammalia; order Artiodactyla; family Bovidae; genus Bubalus; species Bubalus kerabau. Next base: position 33,546,862 of record NC_073642.1, read on the forward strand.
AAAGGGCAGTGACTTGCCCAAGGTCACACAGCACACCTGTGGCAGGGCTCAATGGGGAGCTGGTCCCTTCTGCCAGCCCTGGATGTTTTATTCAGCATCCCAAAAGCCCCCCCACCCCACACACAAGCCACCCCCTGACTGAGCTACTGACCCCCAGGATCCTCTCATCTGCAGGGCAGGGACTTTGGCTCAGTGACAGTCTGGCTCCTCTGAGGCCTGGCACAAGGAAGGTGGAAGGAAGCAGCCTGGGGGTTGGGGACAGGAGGCAGAAAGGGAAAGGACCTGAAATCAACAAGCGTTCCAGAATTTTAAGCAGTTTTTGGAGGAAAACGAGGAGCAGGTTCAGCTGTAGCAATTTGCTCCAGGGGAAAATTATGTTCCCGTGCTCTATTATACAGAACAGAAGGAACATTTGGTGGGTTGAATACTCGTTAATTTATTTCTCTGTTTGTTAATGGGCCTGACGCACGCGCATGCTCCTGTACACACACATACCCCCAGGCGTCAGCAGGAGATGGCGCTGGGCTCCCCGAGTTTTCCTGCCACCCTCCTTTGAAGTATCACTGTGATTCTTACACCCTCTTCTCAACGTGGATGCCAGGGGTCTAGAGGGAGGCAGTGTACAGTTCAGAGACGGAGGTGAGGTAAGAGCCCCTCAGTTTCCTCATCTGAAAAATGGACTTGGCAAATGGGATGATCCAATGTATTGGGGCAAAGCCTTTGACCTTGGAACAAGTGTAATAAGACACGTGAAGTCATTTCGAGAGTCTAGAGACATGCAGGAGGTCCCAACAGAGCCCGAGGAAATGATGCTCCAGTGAAAGGCTCCTTGACACCTCACACCCAGGAAGTCCAAATGAGGACCATCACACTTTTGCTTGGCCCACAATCCCATCTTAGAAAACAAGGCCACTCAGGCCAGACTGACTTCCCCCAACCCAGACTCAGTCTTCCTACCGCAGGGCCCATCTCCAGCATCTACCCCCTCCACCCACTTCTCACCATCCAGAAGCTACCCTCCTCCCCGCTGTGACCCCCTGGGTCTCCTCCAGATCCAGCACCGGCACCAGTCTCCCCACCAGGCTCCCTGCTTTCCCTGCCACTGGCTCCAATCCATTCTCTCCCCATGGGGGCCAGAACGGAATCTGAAAAGCACAAATCAGATCCCTTCACTCTCCTGCTTTAGCGCTCTCAGAGCTCCCCCCACCCCCACTCCGAATAAAACTCGCCTCTGCTGGGGCTCCCCTCTCCCTCCTTCCCCATCCACCAGCGTGCTATCTTCCTCCTGGTCTGCAAACACATCCAGCTCCTTCCCATCTCCAGGCTTTGGTCTAGTCGTTCAGCCACCCTAGAATGCCGTTTCTTCTCAGACTTGAGATCACCTCTTCAGAAAGTCCTGCCTGGATCCCTTCCCCTCCAAAGTCACTCAGCCCACCCCAGCCCTCCCTGCTTCTTGGCCCTGTTTACTTCCCTCCCAGTTTCATCACAGTCTGGCGCTATTCAAATGATTTGAGGTTTGGGACTTTGCTGTTGGTCCAGTGGTTAAGAATCCACCTGCCAATGCAGAGGACACAGGTTTGATCCCTGGTCCCGGAAGATTCCACATGCTGCAAGGCAAACACCCTAGAGCCCAGGCTCTGCACCAAGCGAAACCACTGCAACAAGGAGGCCGTGCGCTGCAATGGAGAGTAGCCCTCACTCGCTGCAACTAGAGAAAGCCTGTGCACAGCAACAGAGATCCAGCACAGCCGACACATTTTTTAAAAAAGAGAGAGGATTCCCTCTGCCTAATGACAAGTGATGTGAGGTTTGGCTCACTGCCCCTCCCACAAGAATGGAAACTACGTGAGTGCAGGTGGAGTCTGTGTAACTCCCCTCTATCTGCAGAGCCTAGAAATAACACCCAGCACTTAGGAGGTATTTTATAAACACATGAATGAATGGATAAATGAATGAATGAAGAGACAGGGAAGCTCTAAGCCAGAGGGGTTAGTGAGAAGCGGGCCAGGGATCCCTGATCCCAGTGTCATCTGCCCCAGGCCCTGAAGGGTCTCAGCACCTCTTCTACTATGAAAAGGGAACAGGCAAGGATGAGATGTATGGAGCGGCACCTATGATCTAGGACCTTTTATCTAAACAATTGCATAATGCAGTTACAGATCTGAGACTAAGGCCTGAGTCCTGGCACTGCCACTCTGTGCATCTCACTTGACCTCTCTGAGCCTCAGTTTTCTCATCTGTGTAATGGGGATAATAACAGGACCCATCTCCCAGGACTGTTCTGTGGGTGAATAAGATCTTGTTTTCAAAAATATGAGATGATGAAGATGATACAAAGACCCCATCTCTTGTAAGTGAGGAAGCAGGAAAGGTTGTGGGAGTTGTCTGGGTCCCACACTGGAAAGGGGAAGCTAGGACTAAATGCAGACTTGTGTGACTCAGAATCCAAGCTCGTGCCCGTGTGCTGGTGAGCCCCGGGCTGGGAGTGGGGAGTGGCGCACAGGGGGCCTGTCTGCCATCTGTGCGTCAGTGGTCGTGTTCCCTTGTTCCCCAGGTGAAGTGACTTAGGCGCCCCCCCACAACCCGGTTCCTGCAGGTTCAGCACAGAGATACTTTAGGAGGCGGGGAGCACTGGCCAAGGAGAACAACTCAGATCCCACTTCCCCTCCCACCATGCCTGAGGCTAGGGAGCTGGGGAAGAGGCAGTGGCCCAAGCCCCAGACAGGTAAACTGAGGCAGCCTAAGAGCAAGCCTATGCAGAGACTCCCCAGGGTGGTCTAAGGTGGAGGAACGGGCAGGTCTGAGACTCAGGAAGTCTGAGAAGAGGAGGCGGCCCCCACAGCAGGGGAGGAGGAATACCACTTAGCAAGCACACCCTTGTCCACCCCCCAACACACACGCGTGCGTACGCGCACACCGCAGCCAAGGGCACAGAGCAGGGGGAGGCGGCAGGACTCCGAAGACCCTGGGGTCGGGTATCTAAGGACAGATTCGGGGAGCACCCACTCCCACTCAGACAGGCTTCTGGGGTTGGAAGGTCATCAGTGAAGGTCTAGAGACCTAGAGGTAAGGTCGCCCTGCTGAGATCCTGCTTAGGTCCAGCAAGTGAGGGACATGGCAGCCAGAGCCAAGGTGCCTTCAGCTGGCGGCTCGTGCACATTAAGAATTATTCCTCTCACCAGCAAACAATTTGTTACAATATCCATAGCGCGCTTTTCCCAGCTGGGTGCCCTCCCATACATCCTGGATTAATCCCAGAAGTCACTCCATTCATTGAGGACATGCCTGAGTGTGCCTCCTCTTTTATCAGGGAAATTTTTCATTGTTTTGAAGCACTCATAGGTTTTAATTTGGGGTTGAGATTTTAAAGCCTCCTTCAGTGGTGAAGACATATGAGGCAGCTTGTGGCTGGAAAGATTACCTCTGACCTCCAACCTGAAAGGGCCCAGAAGAGGCCAACAGACCCTCTAGAGGAGGGGAACAGAGAACCTCCTCTCCAAAGAGCCAGAGACTGAAGGCCTCAGTGTGGCATGAGACACACCCTTGACCTCTCTGAGCCTCCCCAAGAGAGGCAAAGTCGAGGAGGACTGCATATTTGAGTGACCCTCTACTGAGCACACTCAGGAGAGTCTGTGAGATGCTCGCCTTTAAATCCCGCAGACCTGGGGGGTAGTGGGGCCACATTGAAGGCTAAAAGTTGGGAGTTCCGATCTTAAACGACCTGGGACAGGTGAATCATTATCCTCTCTGACTAGGATGAGCTCAGTGCCACCCTAGGCTGCTGTGCAAGCCCAAGTTCAGAGTGGGTCTAACTGAGGGCCTGGCACATAGTGGGTACTCGGTAAGAGTGACTCTCCTGGTTGGGCCTTCCCGGAGGTCCAGTAGTTAAGACTCCAAGATTCCAACACAAGGAGCGCAGGTTCGATCTCTGGTTGGCAAACTAAGATCCCACATGCTGCATGGGGCAGCCAAACTGAAAAAAAGAGTGGCTCTCCTGGCCTTCCCAGCCCACCACAGATCCCTTCCACTTCTCCGGCTTTCAGTCTCTTGGCCCTCAAGAAGTCAGACCCCCTGGTTCCTTAATCCAGGCTGCCCTCAGGGTGACACCACCTCCAGCCAGAGCCTCTCCACAGGCCTTGCCAGCCGGGGTAGCTGCCACCAGCCCCTCCCAGGCCTTGCACAAGGCTGCCATGCTTCCCACCAGAGGTCTGGGGAGTCCTGTCTGTGCACAATGAACCCATGCCCCCGCTCGCCCACAGGCACCATGCCAGGCCCTGTGCTGGGATCCAGGCTGCAGGCCTGCTGTCCCCCTGCCCTGAATCAGGAGACAAGTGTCCCACTCCCACTTCCTAGTCCCCCACCCCCACCAGGGGTCCAGGGCTGGGGCTTCTCTAGGCTCTGAGTGCAACCCCCCACCCTTCCAACCCCAACCCTAACCCCATTACCACCCCCTTCCTGGTTTTTGCTCACACTATTCCTAACCAGCCATACCCTCTCTACATTCCTCCTTGTCCCACCTCCTTCCCCAAATTCTCCTCAACACTAAGGTCCAGCCTCTTCCAGGAAGCCCTCCCTGACTTCTCCAACCCTTATGTCCCTCCCTTTCTCGGACTCCCAGCATTTCTCCTCAGTCCCACTAACTTCACGCTGCTACCCAAAAGCAGGAACCGTGTCACCTACTTGTTTTGGGGCCACCAAGCCCAGTACCACTGAGTACTCAGGAAGGGTGGGATCATTAAATGATTCAGAGAGAAGGGGATAGAAGTCTCCCACTGATGAAGTAGACACCTCTGTGAAGAGCCATCATTATGCCCATTGTGCTGATGGAGAAACTGAGGTTAAGAGAAGAGAAGCACTTACCCAAGCAGCAGGGCTGGGATGTGAACCAGCCCCAGCAAATGGTGCTGTTAAGACACAGTCCAGGGAATTCCCTGGCAGCCCAGTGGTTAGGATGCTGTGCTTTCACTTGGGGTTCGATTTCTGACTGATCAGGGAAATTAGATCCCACAAGCAGCGTGGCTTGGACAAAAAAAAAACACAGTCCACAAATCCACATTCCACTGACATGACCCGCCAGCCCTGCAGTTCACACACGCTACCTCGTGTGACCCTCTGCTCCACTGGAACCTGTGCCACCTGGAGGCACAGTTATGGCTAGGCACAGAGAGCCCGAGAGGTGGGGTCACTTCTCAAGGCCACACACACAGCCGCAGCTCTGGAGCTCGAATCCAAAGCCTCTCAGTTCCCAACCTGGTCAGAGTGCCTGACCCTGACTCCTGTGACATGGTCTGTAGACGAGCCTGCCCACCTTGGTGCCCTCCCTCCCCAGGCTGTGGGTGGCCCTGCCTGTCCCCAGCCTGCACATTGCCTGCTCCCAATTATCGGCTGAAACCCGGCACTCCGGGGAGCACCCACACGGTCGGCTGGCCTTCTGGAGAGGCCTGGCTCTCACGGTTCCGGGTGTTGACACAGACAGCCTCGCTGCGATGGCTCCCGAAAAGTAGGACACGTAGGGGGAGGGCAGGGAAGCAGGTGTGGGTAGAAACCCTCCCACCACCCTCCTCACCGCCTGGACTGAGGGCCCACCAGGGAAGGGTCTCCTCGAATGACCCTGACAACTCCCGGAGGCAGACCCTGTGGGGCCTGGAGCAAAAGGCCTGGACTGGCCCACTGAGGGGAGAGGCTTGCCCCATGTCTCCTCCAGCTCGTCTTAGCTCAGTCACCTGGAGAGCCCCGGGGGGCCATGGGAAGAGAAGCCTCTTTCAGCAAAAACCCCTCTCTGCATCTAGGGGTCACTTCACTACTCCCTTATCTGTAAGTGGGGCTCAGGTAATAGAGGCTTTCACATTCCAGACACTCGGGGAGGCTAGGTTGGCTTATCTCGGCAGGATCCGAGGAGGCAGCTCTCCTGGGCCACCCAGCAGACTCTCAGCTCCAAGCAGGACAGACCCAGTCTCCCAAGAAATCGGCCAGGTAGCACCGAGCCCAGAGGCCAGGCTGGAAGGCAGGTGGACACGCCCACCCAACAGCTATAAAACCACACCCAGCACGTCACCAGGGAGCCTAGGGTCTCAGAAGCCAAGAGGTACTGCCCTCTATGCAGACTATGTGCTCCTGAGCACAAGCTCAGGCCATGTTCACGGTTACAAACTGTCATCACCGCATCCCAGCCTCCTCCCAGTTCCATCCTGGCCTGAGAGACAATGACAGAGGGTTCCCATAGAAGGCACCAGGATGTAGGGTTCAGGCTGGAGCCAGAAGGGCTTAAAGGCTAAAGGGTAGAAGTTAAGACAGTTCCCTGCTCTTTGCCCTTCCCATGCCAACCTCCCCCCCTGACTGTTGAGCAGGAAGGAGGTGCAGCCCACCCCATCACACACAGCCATCATTCTCAAGGCTGTGGGCGCCCATCTTCAGTGTCCCCCACTCTCTTGTCTGCAGCTCAGGCTCCATTCCGTCTCTCTCCAAGCCCAGCTCAAGCACTTTTATTATTCAGAAGAGCCTCTTGATTGAAAAGGCCTCTGAGGCATCTCACAAATAAGAATCCTTTAATTGGGAAGTTGTTAACTTCTCAAAGAAGAATTTTAATTTTGCTTCCCCACCACCTCCTCTCCCCTGAAACCTATGAAAACTATGGACTAGAAACAAAGACAGACAAAGCCAAACACCCCGGGGCACCCCCTCCCCAACAGTGCCAGCATCCAAGGCGGCAGAGACAGAAGTGGCAGCTGCCCCTTGCCAGTTTGCACAGACACCACAGACCCCCACCTAAGAAGTATGAAGGCCTGTGGGAAGGCCTCGGACCTTTCCCTTTGGGCGTGCCTGCTCCATCCCCCACTCACCACCCACACAAAGGGTGGCAGATGGCTGAGGGGTTCAAGGATGACAGGGCACCCAGACAGAGGGGTGGACCACGTCTATTGGCTTCCCAGAGCCTGACTCTTGATGCACATCTCCCCACAACCCTCTCTTTTATCCTCCGTCACACTGTACTACAGCGGACGACTACACTTAACTGAGCATTTACTATGTGCCAGACGTTGCTCTAAGCTCTTACGTGTACCAACCAACTTAATCTACACAAAGTCAATGCTGTTACATTCCATGTTTACTGAGGAAGAGACTGAGGCCCAGAGAGTGTAAGTAAATAGCCTGAATTTGCATCATTAGTGAGAGGCAGAGCCGGGACTGGATTCCAGGCAATCTGACCCCAGAGTGGGCATAATCCAATGGGCCACCTTCATCCGCCGGCCCCCCTCCATGGCCTGTGCGCTCCTCGAGGATCAGGGCCATGACCAGCTCATCTCTGGGTCCCCTACCAAACAGCCCCAAACAGCTGCACTTAGGAAATGTCTGCGATGTGAATGATGAAAAGGAACAAAAGGAGTGGTTAAGAATCCGCCCTTCAGCTATGCCCATGCGCAGAAACTAGAGAGGAGCCTGGAAGCTGCAAGCAAAGATTATCCCAGGAGCCACACCCATGGGTCATCTGCCCAGCATGTGAGCATTACTGGGTGAACACACGTGCACAGGGAGGGGCAGGCTGGGAGGGGCCACCTGATGGGCCCAGAGGTCAGGGAGGCTTTCTGGAAGAGACACCTACCCCCAGCCTCCTTCCATGGCTCTCCAAAGTCATGGGTCACCTCCCCCTCTCCCCCTAGGTAGGGGCAGAAGGGAGGCCTGTGTGACCAGTAGCACTGATTCAGGAGTCAGCAAGTGTCCAGAGCGGGGGTGTGTGCCTCTCCTGCAAGGAGACCTGGGCAGAGCTGGCCACAGAGAGAGAGGCTTGATTTAAATGCCATCAACCCCACCAGGAAGTGAGAAGTCAAGGGCTATGGGCATCTGGGACCCCCAACTTCACCTGCCCTTCCCCTACCCCATCAACCCGCCCCCTCCCCTCAGACCACAGGAGCGCTGGAGGAACAGGTGGGAGGAGGCAGGAGACAGCAAAGAAAGACCTGGGCTCCCTCCAGGGTTTGGCTGAGTCAAGTCTCAACTCCTCAGCAGGCCTCAAAGGCTTCCGGTGACCAGCCTGCACTGCCCCCCCATCCACCTCCTGGGCACCTCATTCCACAAATACTCCAAAGTCTCCACCTCTATACCTCTGCTTAGCCTGGGCCCTCCCCCTCTTCCCCCAAATCTTTTCCACCCATCACAGCTCCACATACATCATCTTGTTCACGCAGCATTATTTATGACACACCAAGGAAAACAATCAAACCCCACCACAGAGAATTGGTTAAACACGCAACGGCACACACAGGCTGGAACATTACGCTGCCATTAAAAATCACATTCCAGAGCGGTATTTAATGGTGGGGAAATTATCTTGGCGTAGTATTAAATGCAAAAGGCAGGTTAGAAAACAGTAAGTACAGTTTGATCCCAATTATGATATAAATACATATTTTGTAAAAGACTGACGGGCAAAACACCCAAGTGCTCACATTTTCTATGGAGAACACACAGGCTTCTTTATTTATCGGAAAAATAGAACATTTTAAATGAATCCTACAGCCTTCGAGGCTCAGCTCGGGCACCCCTCCTCCAGGGCCCTCCAGCCCCCCAGCTGAGAAGGCGGCCTCCACTCTGCGTTAGTTCCCCGACTCCCTGCACACTGAGCTTCCCGTGCTCACGCTGTTGCCTGAGCAGTTGGGGGGGCAGTGGGGGGTGGTGGAGGGGGCTGCAGTGCTCCCCCCACCACGAGGGTAGGGGCAGGGCCCAGCCACCACCTCCCTGCCGCCCCTGCCCCCAGCCCTCCCATCACCCCAGGCTGCCTTGCAGAGAATCCTGACCACCTGCTCTCTCCCCATCTCCCAGCAGCAATTACAGGTTAAACTGGAGGGCTAATTAGCTGCTCATTCCACCCAGGGCTGACTGATTAGCAGGAATATCTTGATGGAGGTAACTGGACTCCAAAACGAGGAGGGCCCGGGAAGGAGATCCTGCCGTCTGCTCCCTGTCAAACCCTGCAGCTTCCTGAAGGGGAGGACGGCGTCGGCTGAGCCTCAGCCATATCACAACTGTTCACCCAACCCTTCAGGAGAAGGGGCCGCTAGGTCTCCTTCCTCTGAAAAACTGGGTTAACGTTCCAGCCCAACCTACTGTCCCAGCCCTCCACCAGCATGCCTTCTGTTTAGCAGACCTTCTCATGGGTCACGGAGGCCTGTCAAGAACAAAGCATTAGCCCAGAAAAAGAGTGGAAGTCACTTGTTCAAGGTCACAGGCAAGTCTAGCGAGGCAACAACCCAGGTCCCCCCCTCCCCCCACATCAACACCCTCTTCGGGACTTGCTGTGGCTTTTCCACATTCCCTCATATGGGACCAGAGTGGGGGGGCCTGTCACCTCCCACGTGCTGGGTGTCCTGCTCCTCATGATAGAGTCCAAGAGGCCATCTGCTCTGCTCGCACAGACAGCCAAGGTCACCTGGCTGCCAGTGCCTGTCACACGCACACACCTGGGGCTGAGCCTCTCCTGCCTTGAAGGTGTCAGGACTCACACATTTACTCTGGCTCGAAGCCCCGTGAAATTCCCCACGTCGGAGCCAGTGCCAGCCTCCTGACAGTTCCCTGGACCCTGACTGTCTCAGTCCACACATTCCCACTCCCGCCTGACCTGCAGTCATGCACACGTCTGGTCAACAGTGTGACAGGACCAAGGACAGAGCCCTTCAGCTCACCACGAGAGACCTCCCACGCCACATGGGAACCCGACAGCCAGCGCGTCCAGGAAACTGTGTTGCTCAGAAGAATGCCCCAGGCTTCTGAGCTGGCTGCCGGTGCCCTGCCACAGCCGGGACTAGTGGGACGCCCATGGCCACAGCAACCCTCCTGGACTTGAGTTCAGGCCGAGGTGGGAGATGGGAACCCCCCGCGATGGCCTCCCCACAGCCTCTTCCTCAGGGACACCACATCCACCCCCCATGGCCCACCTGCACCTCCCAGGCCCAGAGCAGCGTCTTACCTCAGGTCAGGTGGGCTTGTAGGGAGTGTAACTGGGAGGGGGCCTGGCGATCTCTCTCTTTGCCTGTGGGCTCGGGGGCCTCAGGGCCTGTGAGGGCAGGAGGCTGCGGGAGAAAAAGTCAAACCATCAATCAGCCAGAGCGGGGGCAGCACGGGACGGTTCTGGGGGGCAGTGGGGGGCCACGCACACAGAGGGTCTGATCCCACTAGGCTGGGCAATTAACACTCATACATCTCACACCCAGACTCTCTCTCCCTCTTGTTGACACACTCACATACACACTCGCATGTGTTCTCACTCCTTTGCACACTTGTGCTTATATACACACACACAGCACGGAACTGCAGCACGCCAAGGAACTGCAGCACGCCAGGCCTCCCTGTCCCTCACTATCTCCCGGAGTTTGCCCGAGTTCATGTCCATTGAATCAGTGATGCTCTCTAACCATCTCATCCTCTAAGAAAAAGACCCAAGTCCCTTTCTGAGCTATTGCCAAGAGGTTCCAATCCAATCAGTGTTTCTCAAAGTGTGGGACACGTGCCACAGGGGTGCATAAGGGGATTCTAGGTGGTATGCAAACAACTTTATTTTCATAGGTGTTTATTTTTCCAATGACAAGCATATCACAGCTGTGATTTTATGGATGTGTGGCGTGGGGAGCACTGGGTAATCCACCTTCAAATGTGAGTCAACACGAAGACAAGGACTAAGACAATGCAAGCGCGGTGGCGCCCAGAGGCGGCTATACCTGCAATGGTGACAGGGAAAGGCAGGCGGCCAGCACGTCACAGGGCCTGGCTGCCCGCAGCCCTCAGGAGGGTCAGCAGTTCCCTTCTTCTCTGGCGGGCCAGGCCAGCCTCCCCTTGTCCTCTTAATTCCCCTTATGGCACCGTACAACACAGGCCTGGACCCCCGGGGGACTCACAAGGCCTTCCTGACAGGATGGATGGAAGCGTGGATGACTGCAACTCGGAGGTGGTTATCATAACGTGAGCAGAAGATGGCAAAGGCCTCTGAGTCCCTTCCAAAGTCAACATTCCATCAAGTCTAAGATGCAAAAGTGGAATTCCTAGCTACATGGTAGGTGAATATGGAGGAACCCTCTAGAGGCAACTCTTCTTGTTTCCTGGGCTGCAAACTTCTCCTCCAAGGAGGAGGCGGAGAAATGGGCACTGAGCAGGTTCCAGGGTCCACCTGGGCTTTCCCATCCTGACAACAGAACCACGGCAGTGTGAACCCAGTAAGAGAGGGCCTGCCTAGCGCCACAGGTCACCAGCCCCAAATTACACTCCCTGCTGCCAGCAGATCCCAAGGGTGCCTCCCCGTGGCTGCTGACCCTGGAGGACAGGACCAGACAGAGGGATGCTAGCCCGGCTCAGAGGGGTGGCCAGAGTCTGGGCCATTCCTCAGGCCTGGGTCCTCCAAGCCAGGCCTATCCAGGCAGGGTACCCTGCGTGGCTGCCCAAGCTGGCTCCCAGTAGATTGGCACAAGTCAGCAAGGCCCAGGCCAGCCCAAGCAGCCCCGTCCCGGGCAGGCCTCCAGACCACCTGGCTGGCAGCCCTGAGTCCAGTTCCACCTGAGCTGGCAGGGCAAACCATGCCCACAGCTCTGCTCCGAGTACCCAGCTGCCATGTTCCACGATAATGAATGGGCCTCCCGCTCCCTTCTCCCCAAACCTTCCGGAAGCTCCCACTCTCCTCGGTGGCATCACAAGGAGTTGCTATGGAAATGGGACCACAGGCAGAGTGTGACAATGATTTGGGGCAGGGGAGGAAATGCAGGGGGAGCCGGAAGCTCTGCTGGACATGGGGGGCGGGGGTGGGGGCTGCCTGTGTGCCAAGTCCTAGAAAGAACATGAGATCCCAGCTGCAGGCCTCAGAGCCACGGAGGGTAATGGGGACTATGGCAGAGGTTGGGGGGGGTGGGTGCTTCTGACCTGCCCACCTGGCTCCTTGGCCCTTCAGTGGAGCCCGGGGAGCCCTGGAAATCAGATGCCTGTGTGTCCAACAAAACTAACATATGCCCTGAGGAACATGAGCGTTTCATGGAAACAGCTACTTTGGGGGGACTAGAACCCAATAAGTGCTCAGCAAACACTGTGATCAAAGAGAATGATACTGGTGTATGTATATGCACATATGTGTGTGTGTGTAAGAGAGAGACAGAGACATGTGGCTGTACTGGTCAACCCAGTCACAGAATCACAGAGTTTGAAAGGCCCACACCCATTGTACAGATAGGAGACTGAGGCCCAGTGAAGGCCAGGGTCAACCCAGAAATTCAGCCAAAATGTTAGGCCCAGAACTCAGGTCTCCTCTTCCCCAGACCTAAACCCTCTACCCAATATCCCTGGGTTTTCTTTCATTCATTCATTCTGTTTTTGCTGAGCAGTTACTCTGTGCTTGGTGACTGGGATATAGAGATGTGAAGGATATTACCCGCGCCTGCCAGAAGCTCAGAGAGGAAACAAGCTGCCATGGTCAGAGGGAGGCGGGTGGGACAGAGGTTCAAGGGACTGCAGGAGCCCAGGGAAGGTTATCATGGGGGTTTGAGTTACATGCTTCCGAGCCCGGCATCAAAGAGACCTCGGGCTGTGCCCAGCTTGTCTCCCAACTGCTCCCTCAGTGCAAGCCCCTTACAGCTGCCACACAGCGGCCTCCTGTGTGGGACAGTAGCGAGCCCACCTGGGGCCCTCACCTCCAGGAGGTCATTAGCACATCCAATCCCCAGAAATGAGCAACCATGAGCAAAGCACATTATTACACAGGAGGAGTTCAAAGAAAGCTGGTGCCCTGACTGCCCTCCTCCTGCCCCAGGCTCAGCCTCCTCTTGCATTGTCCACTCTTTCCTTGTTCATTCTTGCTTTCCTGGGCACCTTGCATGAGCTGGGCATAACTCTGGGCCTGGGTGGAGCAGAGCACAAGTGAGCCCTAGACACCAGCCACCACACTTGTAGATTTCAAGTCCCCATCTGTCAGCGCACGCAGATTCTCTACTGCAGGGGGGTTTTGGGAGGGGGTAGTACTGAGAGGGCAAGAGGGGACACCTTCTAGAGTTTGGCTTGAAAGACCCATCAACTTTGCTGTATCCCCCATGGGCCACGCCTCCCAGCAGCTGGTACACACTCCCATGACCAATTCCAAACAGGTGGAAACCGAGACCCTGAGAGGTGACCAGGTGGACCCCGGTCGCTCAGTGCTGAGGAGGAAGGACATGGCAAGACAGAGGACAGTGAGGACAGAAGGGAGGGGCCAGGGCCGGGGCTGTGGGAAGGGAGGAAGGAGGAGATATCTGGGAAGGCCTCCTGGTGGAGGAGGGATGGGGCTTAGCTCAGAGCCTGCCCTCGGCCTCCCAACAGGAAAAGACTTTCTCCAAGAGAGAGAAATGCACCAGGGGTTGTCCTGCCAGCCCATGTGACAGGGGGCTGGGCTGGCAGGTAGAGGATGAGAGGGGCACGTTCCTTGACAGCCATCATCCTGTCCCAACCCACTGAGGGCTGCCCCAGTGCCATCTCACATCCCAATTCCCTCTGCTCAGTGGGGAACCAGCTGGGGAAGGGAAAACAGTAGAGACATAGAAATGGGGTGGGGGCAGACACCCAAAGAAATGGAGGTCTAAAGAAAGAGCAACTGTGACCCCAATGCCAGAGGGCAGAGGGGAGACAGAGAGATGAAGTGCATGGGCAGAAGGGGCCATCCCTCCCTTCCCCAGAGCCAGAGCTCCAGCTGCCAGGAGGAGCCTATAAACCAGGGCTTTGCAAAGACATCTCAGCAATAAAATTCTTATTTGAAATGAAATCTTATGCAGTGGGGGAAGCCTTCTATGCCAGACATTAAATCCAGAAGCCATAAAGTGAAAAATTTGATAAATCCAACTACATAAACATGTAAAAACATCTGTACAGCAAACACACTATAAACCAAGTTAAAAGGCAGTGGGAGAAAATACCACTAATATACAAAGAGCCCCTACAAATCAATAAGAAAAAGGACAAAAGAAGAGGGAAATTGGCAGTGAATTAGAAACCCACAGAGGAAGAACTAAAATTGGCCAATAAACATATGAAAAGATGTTCTATCTCACTAGCAATCAGGGAAATGCAAATGAAAACGACATGATATCATTTTTTTGCCCATCAGACTGGGAAAAATTAAAATGATTGATAACAACCAGTGCTGGCAAGGATGTGGAGAAATGAGCACTCATGGACCAGCAAAGGGAGGAGGATTTGGCTCAACCTTTGTAAGGGTAATTTGGAAAGACTGAATAACATTTTAAAACCCACACACCCTACAACCTAGAAATCTCACTTCTAGGAGCTTCTCCTACAGAATTGATAGCATAGGCACTCATATATAAATATTCAAGGATGCTCATAGCAGTATTGCTGGTGAGAGTAAAAAAGAAATGGCCTAAATGTTTATCAGTAAGGGAATGTTTAAACAAAACACAGCACATCCATACTATGGAACACTCCGCAGCCACGCAGCCATTTGACAGAAGGAGGCACATCTATGTATAACAATATGGAAAAAAATCAAGCTGTACAATGCTATTTCAGAATGAGCCCATTTTTATAAATAGCAGATTGTTCGTTTATGCCCCAAAAGGCTGGAAGACAATATGCAGACAGTACAGGGATCACTTCTTAGCAGGGGCACAGGGGGGCTTTCACAGTCTCCATTGCCTACAAATGTGTCATTGAATTTTCAATAGAGTTCACTTAATCCTTTCAATCCTGCTAAGACTCCAGTATAAAAGGCAGACCTGAGCAGACTGGCTGTGGTTGAAAGGGGAGGGGCCTACGTAGCCCCACCCCCAGACCTCTGGTGTGGGGTGGGAGTAGGGCTACCTAGGACCAGTTTGAGGACCTCAGCTGGAGAATGTGAAGCCCATACCTCCACTGCCCCAAACCAAGGCCCATGGGGAGCCCTCCCTGGCCAGATGGCACTCACTGGCAGCAAAGCTGTTTGCAATGAGGCCTCTGTGGCCACTGGGTGTCTCCAACCTGGACTGATTTCTCTGGGATGCAGTCACAGTCCATAGCTGTGCAGGAGGGGTCGAGGGGCCCTTGTGCCCAGGTCCCCCCACCCCCTCAAGCCCTCTGCTGAGGACACAGCTCTGAGGCCAGCCTGGGGTAGGGTCCAGCATCTCTGCCCAGGGCAAGGGGGCCCAACAAGCAGTACAGACAGGTCGTGCTAAAGCCAAGGCCACTGGCTCCTCAGCAGGGCAGTGGCCCTCATGGGCTGGGATGGGAGTTTCCCCTAGGTGACCAGAAAGCCCTGGAACATCATGAGCTTGAGAACCCTAGTCTAAGACTCAGGGGCGTCCAGGGAGTGAGGACAAGGTGGGAGGGGCCTTTGCAGGTCCAGCCCTGGGCTCTCACAGGGCTCTTGTGCTAGGGAAGGAGGGAGGGAACAAAGAGAAGACAAAGCAACAGGGAAGCTGTGGTGCTTCTCTCTGTGCAGAGAGAGGCTGGGCGAGCCCGCGCTGCAAGCAGAGGGCTCTGGTGTGTGCCCGTGTGTGGTGCTCAGAGAGGGGCTTGTGTGGGTCTGCAGAGGAGAACTATGGACAGGGTGTTGTGTATCGTCATGTCTATATCTAGAGTCAGTGAGTATGTGTGTGTGTGTGTGTTAGGGTGTAAGGACAGCCAGCAGGCTTGTAGAAAGGCTCGGGCGAGGGCGGGGAGTGAAAAGTGAAAGTGTTAGTCACTCAGTTGTGTCCGACTCTTTGTGACCCCATGGACTGTATGTAGCCCACCAGGCTCCTCTGTCCATGGGATTCTCCAGGCAAGAATCCTGGAGTGGGTTGCCATTTCCTTCTCCAGGGGATATTTCTGACCCAGGGATTGAACCCGGGTCTCCTGCCTTGCAGGCAGACTCTTTACCGACTGAGCCACGAGGGAAGATGGAGAGGCCAGGAGCAGGTGGCAAATTCCGGAAACCCATCTCCAACTGGCCCTCAGCCTGAAATGCCTCCCAATACTATCCTCCCCATGATCTTGTTGGCTTAAAGCTCAACATTCAGAAAACGAAGATCATGGCATCCGGTCCCATCACTTCATGGGAAATAGATGGGAAAACAGTGGAAACAGTGGCAGACTTTATTTTTTGGGGCTCCAAAATCACTGCAGATGGTGACTGCAGCCATGAAATTAAAAGACGCTTACTCCTTGGAAGGAAAGTTATGACCAACCTAGATAGCATATTCAAAAGCAGAGACTACTTTGCCAACAAAGGTCCATCTAGTCAAGGCTATGGTTTTTCCAGTGGTCATGTATGGATGTGAGAGTTGGACTGTGAAGAAGGCTGAGTGCCGAAGAATTGATGCTTTTGAAGTGTGGTGCTGGAGAAGACTCTTGAGAGTCCCTTGGACTGCAAGGAGATCCAACCAGTCCATTCTGAAGGAGATCAGTCCTGGGATTTCTTTGGAAGGAATGATGCTAAAGCTGAAACTCCAGTACTTTGGCCACCTCGTGCGAAGAGTTGACTCATTGGAAAAGACTTTGATGCTGGGAGGGATTGGGGGCAGGAGAAGAAGGGGACAACAGAGGATGAGATGGCTGGATGGCATCACTGACTCGATGGACGTGAGTCTGAGTGAACTCCGGGAGTTGGTGATGGACAGGGAGGCCTGGCGTGCTGCAATTCATGGGGTCGCAAAGAGTCAGACACGACTGAGCGACTGAACTGAACTGAACTATCCTCCCCTCCAGTCAGAGGAGATGTCAAGGACCAAAGTTTGTGGGAAGAATGAGAGGGTTATCACAAAGCTTAGCCCCCAGGCAGGCACAGGGTGGAGACTCAGATACCTGGCCTCCCATCCTAAGGCAACACTACGGGTCACATTAACCATGTCCCCTGGAATCGATGACAGCAGAGATTCTCAGCAGAGTCCCCAGAGAAGGGGAATTTAGGAGGTCTGTGAGCACAGAAACTGCACGAAACTCTATGTGAGTTTATGCATGTGGTGTGGGGCGGGAGAGCATGTCTGTTTCAGGTCTGGGGCCATGGCTTTCATCAGATTCCCCAAGGGACCCACAGACCAAAAAGACTCAGGACCATCAAGCAGGAAGGGAGCAAGGCTGGGCCCCTGAAGGACAGAGGTCTCAGGGGCTCAGTGTCCACCTGTTCATTCATGGCTGGCAGGGCAGCACGATTTGGAGGGCAGGGGCTAGGGCAGGTTCTGCAGCTCTAGGCCCCAAGCAGGACACTGCCCCCCTCCAAGAGTCCCAGGGTGTAGATGCTGGTTCGAGCAGGGATGAGAGTTGTCAAAGATGAGCAAGGCTGCCCTGGCAGGAGGGGAGCACAGGCTGATGGGGACAGAGATCAGGGTGAGCAAGTGGTGACCCTGAGCCTTACTCTCAGACTCTCTGGGCCTCTGTGTACCCATCTTACCCCCCAGGCTACACAAGGTAGACCCTGGGAGTCCATTCTGAGCACATGAAAGGAAGGCCCAGGCCATGCAAAGGTAAGGCTCGGGCTTAGCACTGAGTGTGCTATGCCATGCTATGTCACTTCAGCTGTGTCTGACTCTATGCGACCCTATGTACTGTAGCCATCCAGGCTCCTCTATCCATGGGATCCTCCAGGCAAGAATACCGGAGTGGGTCGCCATGCCCTCCTCCAGGGGATCTTCCTGACCCAGGGACTGAACCCATGTCTCATGTCTCCTGCATTGGCAGGCAGGTTCTTTACCACTAGCACCCCCTGGGAAGCAGCACTGAGTGTACACTCCTGCATTTGGGAGTCTTCCCACCTGTTGTTGGCCTGAGCCCCTCTTCCCTCCTGGGATAGGGGGCAGGCTGGCCTGGCCGCCCCACACTGCTAACTAGGTCTGCAGAGCCCAAGCCCTTCTTGGGTGTCACCACCTCCCACATGACAGCGACTCCAGAAAGGAGAGGAATAAGAGGTTTCACTGCAGTCCTTGACTGGAGTCAAGGGAACCTAGGGGCTGCACAGAAGCCCTGAGCAGGGCTGGCAGGCCAGGGCATATGAGCTCAGGGGAGCCCCCTGAACTGTCTCTGATCCCTCCAGGGTCCTCTGTCAGCCTGACATGGGGAAACTGAGGCACAGAGTGAGCCCTCTGCCCTGGGTCACACAGGGAGTTGGTGGCAGATCAGGGCCAGGATCCCAGGCCTCCCGCCCCTGGCTGTGTTTACTTTGGGCACAAATGCAGCTCACCCTACTCAGGGGACTCAGTGCCCATCTCAGCACCCCTACCTGCCAGAAAGAGGCAGCTGGCACTGGGGACCCAACACACTGAGTCACATGCAGGCCTGCAGGGCCTCTGGATCCAGACACCCCGAGTCTCTGTTTCCTCCTCTCTAAAACAGAGGTCCAGGACTTCCCTGGTGGTCCACTGATTAAGGATCTGCCTGCCAATGTCAGAGACACCAGTTTCATCCCTTTTTCTGGGAAGATTCCACATGCCACAGGGCAACTAAGCCCATGCGCCACAACTACTGAAGCCCGAGCTCTAGAGCCCACAAACCACAAGAGAAGCACCACAATGAGAAGCCTAGAGAAAGCCCACATGCAGCAATGAAGACCCAGTACAGCCAAAAATAAATAAATGAATAACATAAAGCAGCTATTATTTTAAAAATAAACAAAAATAAGACAGGTGCAAAAACTCCTGTTGTGAGGATCAGCAGAACAACAGGATGCTTAGAGCATCACAGGAGCCCTTTCCACCGCCCCCACCCCCAGGTCTGGGCCTCAGTTTCCCCACTTCTAAATGGGAAGCTTGCTCTGAGTGATTTCCCAGGCTCTCGAGCCTCTGAAACTCCTGGGAAACTTTCCTGGGTGCCCAGCCCATGCCAGTATCTGTGGGGAGACAGGCAGAAGCAGAGACTAGAGCCTGCCCTCGTGGAGTTCCCTGCAAGCTAGGGAGTGACAAGTGTGGCCGCGGAACAGAGGCTACTCAGCAGAACTGGGTGTGAAAGCAGCCACAGCCAGGCTCCCGAGCGCACAGCCACACTGCCACACTCTCCACCTCGCCCCATCGCTTCATCCCCAGCCTGTCCCACTCATTACCTGCCTGGCCCCTTTAGGCACTAGGTTTATACCCTTGCTCCAGGGGCCATGAGAACCTTGAATATTGAAAACTCAGTATGAGGCCTGGCAGTGACCAAGGAAGGCTTCCTAGAGGAGACAGGACAAAGAGGGTCAAGTTCTCACAGCGTGCGTGTGTTCTCAGTCACTTCAGTCGTGTCCGACTCTTAGCGACCCCGTGGACTGTAGCCTGCCAGGTTCTCTGTCCATGAGGATTCTCCAGGCAAGAATACTGGAGTGGGTTGCCATGCCCTCTTGGGAATCTTCTTGACCCAGGGATCGAACCTGTGTCTCGTGTGCCTCTTGCACTACAGGCGGATTCTTTACCGCTGAGCCACCAGAGAAGCCTGGTTCTCACAGCAGGCCTCGAATATCCAGATGAGGAATCCAGACCCTAGGAGCCACTGGAAGTTTCATACAGGTCCCCTTGGCCTGAGCAGAGATGCTGGATCCCACCCCAGGCTGGCCTCAGAGCTGGGACCCCTGCAAGGGACTCAAGGGGGTGGGGGGAACCTGGGCACAAGGTG
Organism: Bubalus kerabau; assembly: GCF_029407905.1. Taxonomy (NCBI): domain Eukaryota; kingdom Metazoa; phylum Chordata; class Mammalia; order Artiodactyla; family Bovidae; genus Bubalus; species Bubalus kerabau. Next base: position 33,566,407 of record NC_073642.1, read on the forward strand.
CCCACTGCCCCTCCTCCACAGCCATGGACTATAACTCCATCCCAGAGAAATCAGTCCTCGTCTGAGAAGCCCAGCGGCCACCGAGGCCTCATTGCCATCAGTGAGTGCCGTCTGGCCAGGGAGGGCTCCCCAACAGATTAAGAGCAGTGCCAGCCCCGACTCATTCATATTCCGGTCTGGCTGCCGGCTTCAATATGGCTGAGAGACGCGAGGGCAGAGGCAGCCCTCCGAGAATGCCCAGCGATGATTCCTCTCTGATTCCAATTTATTTTCTATCATTAATGCTTTTGAAAAGCCCCACATGCTCTGCAAACAGGGAAGGAGCATGGGGCTGGGGAGGGGAGGAGAGGAAAGGGCTGGGGGCAGAGGGGGGCATGACAGAGGTGGTACGGGCAGCAGGCCAGGGGCCCTGAGACCTAGGTTGAGATTTCCACCCTGTCTCTACCTGCCTGGAGACCTGGGGACAGACCTGGCCTCTCCCGGGCTGTGGGGAACAGCCCCCTGCTCTGCCCACCTCGGGGGACACTTTCCAAGATCTCCTGAGGGGTCAGAGGTGAGCAGGCTTTATACACTGTGAAGGGCTGTACACCTTGAGGAACCGAAAGCAAAGCAAGCCTGACTGACCGTGGCAACAGAGGCCTATGAACTGGACCCCTGCCTCCCCAGCTATACTGGCGGTCCCCAACCCAAGGGTCCAGGAAAGGCCTTGACTGCTTCTGACCAAAGCACAAGCAGAGGAGACAAGCACCAGGATTTGGACACCCCTACCCCTCACCCGACTCCCATCCCCTGCCTTTTCTGTCTCAGACTCACACTCTAGCCTCCCTTCCCCCACAGACTCACCAAGGATCAGCCTCCCAACCAGCATCCCTCCTCCCCTACTACCACCTGCGTGGAGCCTGGGGTAGGGTTGGGGGATCATTCCCACACGTCCTCTGCTCAGAACCTTCCAGAGGTCCCCATCACCTAAGCCCAAACTCCCCACGTGCATGCAAAGCTCTCCCAGGCAATTCAGGCCCCTGTGGGCAGCCCCAAGGCCTCCCTGGCCTGACCCCACCCTCAGCTCCAGCACTGACCACCCCTGGTCTTTGCACACGCTATTTCCAGTCTGAAACTCTCTCCTCCTCGGCTCCAGTTCACCTGTCAAACTCCTACCCCTTCTTCAAGATGCAGCCCAAGTTCCCCCTGTGCAACTTTTCCCAACTCCCCTGGCCGGCCCTGCTCTGTGCTTCTAAGCATGCCGTGTCCACCTTCTACGACTCAGCAATACGGTCATTATGTGTGTTTGGCAGCTCCCCTCTATTCAGTAAGCCCTGGTAGCCAGGGGCTGCGTCTGATTCATCCAGCGCATTCCTAGTGCTTGGCAAAGTTCCTGGCTCACAGAGACCCACTGATCCAGTCAGCGGTCTTAACAGAGCACCTACTGGGTGTCAGACTCTGAGCTGGGTGCTGGGGATGCAGCAGCAAAGACAGAGTTGGTCCTTGCCCTCAAGCTCTTTCAGAGGATGTGCTCAGGGAATGTCCGTTGAATGAATGAACATACTACCACCTTGTAAACAGAGAAACTGAGGCTCAGAGAGGCAAAATGCCCTGCCCGAGGGCACTTTTGCCTCCCTGCCCACATCTCTTTCTACTCTGTTTCTCCCCTAGAACCTTAGCAGCAGTGAGGAGGAATTCAAAACGTAAGATTAGAGTCAAAAAAAAAAAAAAAAAGGAAGACAAGAATGTAGTGGATTTTCCCCCCTTTCTCCATAATGTAAAGAAAATTGCTTTTGCCAACTATCACAGCTTAAAAGCAATTAGAGTTTTTGGAGGGACTCTGGGCACGAGCAGAAGAGACAGACAGAGCGAGCGCCCCACGCAGAATTTCTCCAGCATTCGTTTGTACCGAGCAAAATGGGGGTAGGGGGTTTGGGGGGAAGGGGATGTGTTAAAAGCAGCAATTTCCAGCAGCAGAGATGGTGGAGATAAAATATTTACAGCCTCCAAGGGAGGGGCCTGGGAGGGCCAGAGACCACCCCCTCCGCACTCCTACTCCTCATTCTGGAGGCAGGAAAAGGGAGGATAAAGAATGGGAGACAAGGAAAGCACCTCCCCGCCACTCCTGCGCTGATGGATTCTTGAGACAAGGAGGGGAGAAGCCCCAGATGCCCCGGCTCTCTCACCACTCCCCCACCAGGCAGGACCCACAGCCACCACCCATCCCCCAGCCATCAGAGATCCACCCCTCCAATCGTCAGCCCTGGCTCTGCTCAAAATCTGGAGAACATCACCACTCCAGGCTGGCATTCGAGGCGTGCACAGTCAGGCCCCTCTCCAGGCTCATCCCCAGATGCTCCCAATGGGGCACGCGGCCCTGACTGTTTTCTGAGAAGCCTCGCTCGGTCCCACCTCCAGGCTTTACCCTGAGAAGGGAGTATAAGGAGTGTGCACGCCTCCCCTCTGGGGGAGGTAAGGCAGGTCTGAGGGTGCAGACTCAGAGCAGATGACTGAGCCAAGGACACACAGCTCTAGGCTACACACCTGACTTCCAGAAATGCCTCTTCCACTGAACAGCCTCTTCCCCACCTGGACCCTTCACTTGACCCTTGGCCTCTTGCCTCCAAATACAGAGCAGCCACCAACAGCATCTTCCTGAATTCTAACTTCCTCCTTCCTAGTTGCAGCACAGACTCTCCTCGTGTTGCACACAAATGACACAGCCTCCACTAGAAGCAGATGTTCCTAGGTTTGAATGCCAACCCCTCCACTAACTGTGTGACCTTTCCATGTCCCTTGATCTCTCTAAACCTCAGTTTTCTCATCTGTTAAATGGGAACAGTAGTAGTGCAAATTTCATGGGGTTGTCTTTAGAGTTAAACGAGATAATATACGTAAAGTACCTGGCACTATGACTAGTAGGTGTGCAGTGAACTCACCTCTGCCCTACTTCAACTCAGTCCTCAAGGGTGACTCTCCAGGCCTCAAGTGGCCCATGCCCATGCACACAGGCTCCCATGCCACCTTGCCATCCCCTGATAAATGCACAGAAGGCACACACCAGCTGGGTGCAGAGGGCGGGAGGCACTGATGCGCTTTGCACACACACAGAGGCCTGATCCCTCCACACAGAGCCAGGGAGCCCTCGCTTTCTTGGCTTAGGAAGCATTCCTCCTTCCTAAGGACGGGGGAAGCCTCAGTTGGAACCCTGAGAACCTGCCCGGCCAGGTGGAAGGAGTGGCCAGAGGCTCAGCCTTCCCTCTAGCCTGTGGCTATGGCCCAGCCCTCAGGAATCCTCACAGTCCTTCCTGACCCAGGACCCAGAGAACAGCATTTAGTGGCAAAGCCCAGAGCAGAAACCAGGACTCAAAGACTGCGAGATCCAGCAAAGCTAGGTAGTTTTGGTCTCAAATCCCAGACCCACCACTGAGTGGCCAAGTGACCTCCCTGAGCCTCAGTTTCCTCATCTGTAAAATGATGCCCATAATGGCCACTTTGCTGCGGTGAGCACTAAGCTCTTCCAGCACCCTGCCAAGGTTCCAGCACGCAGTCAGACAGCATGGGGACCTATGCTGGTTCTATCCTACCTGCCCCCCGGACTCTAGCACAGGGAGAGCAGAAGGAAGGCCTGGGGATGGGGCAACAAGGACCTGCCCTATGACCCTTGCCAGCCCACTGCCCACCCAGCACGTGGCTAAAGGACCAGTCTACAGATGGGCCAGTGGCCACAGCCAATCCTCCCTACCCTTCTCACAGCAGAAGAGGTCCATTCCCTGCCTCACTTCATCCAGGAGAGGTTGTGACATGCCCCAGGTCCACAGCCCCCATCCAGCCACTTGGGGGAGGCTGGGTGTTTTCCTCTCCACCCCCAACTGCAGAGAATACACAGGCTTGTTGTAGGGTCTGGCCGTGCCGCAGGGCTGTGGACAAGGAATCAGAGGTGTTTTGACCTTTGTCTCTTACTCTCCTTCCAGTCACCTTCCTCCCAGGGGACTTTCCTGCTCACTGTTCCTACTTCTGTCCTCAAGAAATAAGCCCAACAGTAAGTGTGGCACAAACCAGGGTTCTCCTCATTGTGGGGGCAGAGATGGGAGCACAGGAAGACCGTCTCAGCCCTGGATGGCTGAGCCTCAGGACACCCCGCTGAAGCCTCCTCCCCAACCAGCACACCCACACTCCCCACTGGTAAATAAAAAGGTGTGTGTGTGCGTGTGTGTGTGTGTGCATGTGCGTGTACAGAAGGCAGGGCAGGTCCTAAGAACCTGGGGCCGACCCCAGGATGACTGACAGCCCTTTCCCAGCTGGGCCCACCTCTGCCCCTTTGAACCAGAGGGAGCACTGGTCTGTCTGAACCACAAGCCCTCAAGGCCCAGGAGCAGGGGATTCTGGGACTGAGAAACCAGACTCCTGACTTTTTGCCAAGGCTGTGTAATGCTCTTCTTTTTTTTAACATTTATTTTTATATATATTTATTTATTTGACAGCATCAGGTTTTAGTTGAGGCATGCAGAATCTTCTATCTTCGTTGCAGCATGCAAGGTCTTTAGTTGCAGCGGGTAGGATCTAGTTCCCTGACCAGAGATTAAACCCGGGCCCCCTGCATTGGGAGCTCCGAGTCTCAGCCACTGGACCATGCAAGTACAAAAGTGTTGTATTTGCAATGCTTCTCAATGTGACACTTGAGATGGGGTTGGCCACTCCCTGTGCCTCAGTTTCCCTATCTAAGCCTAAAAGAATGAGATCATCTCCGAGGCTGCCATCTAGTTCCAGTGTTCTCCAGTTCCATATCTGTGACCCCTGTGACCCTTACAGAATCAAGAGGTGCTCACAAGTCACCAAGGGCACTAAGGGCAGAAAAAGCATGTGTGGGTGCCAGGAGGGCAGAAGCACCCTGACCCCAAGGAGACAAGGAAGCCCGGGGAGGCCCATACCTGCCCTAGGCTGGCAGAGGACACCCGGCCTCCCTCCCCAAGGAGAAAACTGGGCCCAGGCAGGAGAGTTGGAGAAGGAAATGGCAACCCACTCCAGTGTTCTTGCCTGGAGAATCCCAGGGACGGGGGAGCCTTGTGGGCTTCCGTCTATGGGGTCGCACAGAGTCGGACACGACTGAAGCGACTTAGCAGGCGGGACAGTGAAGACAGCTCCTCCATGTGGCTAGAAGCAGCCAAAGCCCGCCCTCCTTTCTGCACCTGCCCCAGCTCACCCCTCCGTGCCTCGCTTCTCATCTCTGTTCTGAGGCTACCAAAGACTCAGCCCAGCCCAGATCTCAGGTGCAGCCCCCCACCTCCCCCACACACACCCTCAGTTCTCCCAAAGCCCCTGGCTATCCAGGCTGGGCCCCTAAGCACCGCCCCCGAACTCCAGGCAGCCCTCCCCTTGCCTTCCGTCCTGCCATCCAAAGTGGCTGGTGCGGGCAGCCCTACGCCTTGTGCCAGCAGAGGCTCCCTTGGCCCTGCATGGCCAGAGCCTGATAGCAGTCTCCTAAATTAAACAATAAACAAGAAGTTGTTTTAGATATTCCTGACGCTGCAGTTCCTGATTAATCCCTGTAGCAAACAAAAGGAAAAGAGCCCGGGCTATCCTAAAAGAGACTCACTTCCTGTTTCCAGATGGAACCTCCAGCCTGAGCCAGAGGAACCACCCTAGCAGCATCCTACCCCAGCCACCTGCCCAGCTCCAGGCCGCTTCCTGCCTCGCCTCGCCCCCACAGTCTCGGGCAATCCTGGGCTGACACCTGTAGGCAGCCTCCTAGATCCCACTCCTTCTCCCCTCCCTCTCTGCGCTGTGTGACCGTGGACAGGCCAGGCTGTCTTTCAGGCCTCAGTCTCCGCATCTGTCAAGCATCCTCACCTCTCAAGGAGAAAATGAATTATGTGACCACTTGAGGTGAGACAAGCATTTTCTTATATTTTTTGGAGATGGATGCTGAAATATTTAGGGGTGAAATGTCATGATGTCTATAATTTACTCTAAACTACTCCAGAAAGAAAAAGATAAAGCAAAATGTGGTAAAATGTCAACAACTGTTAAATCTAGGTGAGTGGGTATATGGGAGTTGCTACACTACTCCCTCTATCTTTCTGTACCTTTGAAAATGTTCCTAACAAAAAGTGGAAAAAAAACAACGCATTGGTCACATGAGCCAGAACCCCACAAATAATGCCTCCTGCTCCCGGCAGGCCTGAAAGGCAGCTAGGTCTCTTAAGTAGGTTAAACATGCCCCCTGCCATCCCCTTTATGTGGTTTCCCTAGAAATCGCTTTTGCACAAATTCCACTGAGTCCTAGCTCCACATTTAGAAGCCTGAGTACATTCAGAAGCCAGACACAGCACTTTAGTGAAGCAATTGTTTTCTTCTGACCAACCACCTTCCTCCCACCCACCACCTTTCTCCCACCCACTTCCTCCCTGCCCTTCTTCAAAATGACCCTGGATTAGAAATCTTTTCTTTTTTATATTCATTTTTATTTATTTATTTGGCTGCTCCAGGTCTTAGTTACAGCATGTGGGATCTAGTTCCCTGACCAGGGATTGAACCCCAGGCCTCCTGCATTGGGAGCTCAGAGTCTTAACCACTGGACCACCAGGGAAGCCCCCGGATTAGAGATCCTGATGCTGGCTCCATCCTCATATGACCACTACCCTCTCTGAGCCTCAGGTTGCTGCTCCCCTGCCCCACCCCCATCAACCACAAATAACGACAAGTCAGGGACTGCTTAGGCATCTCATTCAAAGGCACAGTGTTACCCCACAGAGACTGAAATCCCCACTTAACAGATGGGAAAGCTGAGACCCAGGCCAGGAGAGACTGGAAGCAGAACATGGAAGGGAGGTGAGAGTGAGTGAAAGCTCCCCTTCACCCCCTCCCTATCTCTCTACCCCAGCCCTGGCAGTGCGAATCTAAGAGAGGATCACCAGCACCTCCCTTTCTCTTGTTCCTGTTTACGAGCATCCTGGTCAGGAATAAATGACCATGATCGCAATCTCCCAGCCAGGCCCAGCTGACCCACACCAACGTTGGCCAGGCCCGCCTCCACCAATCGATAATGGAAGAGTTATCAGTACCCCAAATAATCAATTGTTAGTTGCTAGATGCCATGCAATTCATCGGGGAGAGTTATGTGTGGCCAGTGACTGGGTATCACCCCCCTGGCCTGGCGGAGCCTCCCAGAGGAGAGAAGGCCTCATGCGTAGTGAGCATCTTAGCAGAAAAGCCGCCAGTAACTCGGAGCTTCTCAAAGAGATGTCCTGGGCTCAGCCGGAATCTCCAGACCCAAAGAGGAGGAGGAAGAGGCAGTGGCCACGGAGGCTCTGAGGGATGGGCCACATGCCTGGTCAGCCCATCTGGTCCCAGGTCCCTGGATCTGCCAGGTGCCCCGGATGAATAAGCCCAGTCCTTGCCACCAAGGCATTCCCAGGCCATGAGGACAGACCAACTGCCATGTATTGCAGGCCTTGCACACATTAGGCCTCACATACAGTAGGTGCACAGCAAGTGTTTGCAAAACGTAAAGCAGATACGCTGCTCTGAGTTCTGAGGAAGGAGAAGCTGCTCCCAGCTAGGGGGACCAGGAAAGTGAAAGGCAAAGTGAAGTCGCTCAGTCGTGTCCGACTCTTTGCGACCCCATGGACAGTAGCCTATCGGGCTCCTCCGTCCATGGGATTTTCCAGGCAAGAGTGCTGGAGTGGACTGCCATTTCCTTCTCCAGGGGAGTCTTCCCGACACAGGGATGGAACCCAGGTCTCCCACATTGCAGGCAGACGCTTTACCATCTGAGCCACCAGGGAAGCCCAGTGGTGGGACCAGGGGGCCAGGAGGGGTTTCTAAACACAGCATTTGGGCTGAGTGTGGAAAAGCGGGTGGGATCTATGGGCAGAGATGGAGGAAGGACTCAGGTTGGGGAGTGGTCAGTAGGGTGAACCCTTGGAGGAAGGAAAGCCACAGCGCGTGAGAAGGGGAGAATGAGTGGCATTGGGCTAGAGCCTAACTGCACAGAGGACTATGGAACGAGATGGCTGGGTGTGGGGAGAATCGGACTTTGCAAAACACTGAGGGGTCCAGACACCAGTCTGAGGAACAGGGAGCCCTTGGAGGATACTGAGTGGGAGTGTGACAACCAGCATGTGTTTGGAAGGACCGTTAAATGCCACGGAGTCCACAGTTGCTGCCAGGTTCCGCCCCACGAGGGCGGGGGCTAGTCTTACTCATCTCTGTCCCCAGAGCAGCCAGCATAGCCGGGCCCAGAGGAAGCACCCAACAAGAGAACTGCTGAGCGATCACAGGACCCGCAGATGTAGGACGGGGGATGCCTGGCCTCGCAGCTGTGGAAGATGATGTTTGTATCAAAACATGTATTTACAGTAGAGTCCCAAACACAGCGTTGGGAGGCAGGCAGGGAGGGGATTATCTTGCACTTACAAAGAGGGATGCTGAGGCTCAAAGAGGGACACACAGTGACCTGGCCAAAGCCACACAGCTGGGGGAGCCCAGTGTTCTCCGCGGAAGAGAGCCCCGAAGGCGGTGCCCTGCTTGCCTGGGCAGGGTCCAAGGGTGCCCAGGAGGTAAAGACTCCCTGCTCCACGCTCCCTGACACACACACACACCCATCCCCACCCCTACCCCACGTTGGACAGACATTTCATTGGAGAAATGCCCCAATCACTGCCTCACTGAGCATCCCCCACAGTAACCCCAGCTGGGATTGGCTATCTGTCACCATGGCAGCCTGTCCCTGCACCTGTATCAGAGACAGGGCTAGGCAGAGACTCTCTAGAATCCCCAAGCTCGGTCTAGACAGACTTCGTTGAAGACAGACCCACTTCTCCCCAGCCTCCACTCCCCCGAAGTTTGGGACACATATCAAGGTAGCAAGAGTCCTGGACCAGGAGTCCAAAGACAGGGTCAAGGCCAACTCACTGTGTGACTCTGGAGAATCGCTTGCAAGTTTCTTCATCTGTGAAATGGGACGGTGCTCTCTGCCTACTTTACAGCATGCCATGGGGACTAAATGAGGGATGGAGTATAAAAACTTACTTATAAAATTATAAATTGGGCTTCCTAGGTGGCATTACTGGTAAAGAACCTGCTGGCCAATGTAGGATATGCAGGAGACATGGGTTTGGTCCCTAGGTCAAGAAGATCCTCTGAAATGGCAACCCACTCCAGTATTCTTGCCTGGAAAATTCCATGGGCAGAGGAGCCTGGTGGGCCAACAGTCCATGGGGTCACAAAGAGTCGGACACAACCGAGCACGCACGTACCACATAAAATTATAAAGCAAATTTTTTCCTGAAAAATAAGGCTCCTCTTTACTTCAGCCTAGAGACTGAAACTCCAACAGAATTCACTTCTGTCTCCCAGCAGAGGGCAAAACACGACTGACACTTACTGAGATTCTTCAGTGTATCAAGCTAGTGCATGCTTTATATGTATTATTTCAAAGTATGCTAATGACACCCCAAGAAGGTAGGTTATCATTCTCACATAAGAGATGAGGAAACTGAGGCCAGAAAAGTGATTTGCCTGAGCCCATCCAGCTCAGAAGAGGCTGAGACAGAATTCAGACTCAGTTCCAGATGGTTCCCATGCCCAAGGCAAGCCCTTTTAATCACACCAGACTGAATTGAGGGGCCCATTTCCATACTCCAAAATCTCAAAACTACAGAATCAGTGATTAGGGTAAGGCTGCATGTCACATCTGAGCTGCGTGTCACACACATATACTCCACTCAAACCTGAGACCCCGACATCAGAGGTGCTGTGCCACCCCATGGCCTGTGGACCAGCAGGGCCAGAGGAGTGGCATGGGGAATGGGGGTGGGGTGTCTGGCACAGCTGGTCCTGAGTTAATTGGATCAGTCCTGGGCATGGAGCTGCCTGTCCGGCTGCCCTGGCAGATGGGTGCTGAGACTGGGCCACCTGCCAAGGCCCAGCTTCCATGTCCAAACCAACCTAGACACTGAGGTTCCACTTTGGCCTCCTCCCGCCCTGACCCTGGGGGTGGACAGTGCCCTCATAGATCCAGAAGGCCAGAGTGTTAGCCGCTATCCCTCCTGGGTGGTGGGCTCCTCCCCTGATGTGGCCATATGGCTCCATACTCTCCCTGACAGCTGGATAGTTGAAGCAAGTGCCTGAGGAGGCCCTCTGTGAAGGCCCCGAAGCCCCGGGCACCCCACCCAACCCTGCCCTGCAGGCCACAGGCACAGCCAGGAAAACCCCCGGCTGGAGCCCCTGCCCCCAACTTGCTTTATGACCTTGTGTGAGTCACTGCCCTTCTCTGGGCCTCCAACTCTTCCTCCATCAAATAGCGATGCTGACCAGCCCTCTACCACTTCCCCCTGCATTCCACTTCCCAGGTCACTGACTTCCACCCAAATTCACTCCAGGTCTCCAGGAAGACATACTTACCCATTTTACAAACATAAAAACTGAGCCCCAAGAAACTTCAGGAACTTGCTCAAGTGCGCACAGGGGAAGGGCCAGTAATAAAGACACATTTATTGACACCAGGATGCCTGCTGACTCTGTATGCCCAGGAGGTGGGAATGGTGATGCCAGAGGCCCTGCCTCACTCTGATGGCCTGCATCACTCCACCTGACTCCCCACCCTGCCCAAATTTCTTCCTCCTCCACAGGAAGGGGAACCACGCACAGCCCCTTGGCCATCCCAGCGAAGGCTGGCAAGGCCCCTGGCCCTGCTCTTGTCCCCACCACCAGCCTGCACTCCCAAAGCAGCTCTAGGAAGGCTGCCCTGCCTCTGGCTCTCCCAGCCAACACTCCCACGACCACCAGAGGGAGCGGTTTAAATTGCAAATCTGATCGCGTCCCTCCAGAACTTCACCCCTACAACCTCTGAATACGAAATCAGCCCACACTCCTCAGCTGGGCACTCAAGATCCTCCTCCGTCTTGTGCCAACCTGCTCTGTGCCTGCTGTGCCCCTGCAGGAGCCACTCCACTGCAAACACATTCCCCCCGTGCCTGGCGCCTCCCACCACCAAGCCTTTGCTAACACTATGCCATCTGCCTGGAAAGCCCTCACTCAGTCGCATCCTCCACTCATTCACTTATCCAGCACATTTCCTGAGCATCCACCAAGTGTCAGAAATATCTGAATAGGTCAGCCCTCCTGGGTCCATCTGAAACAACCCGTTGCCAGCCTCCCTTCCCTGTACCTTGCGGGGCCTAGCCCAGGCTGCCTTATACCCAGGGATGTGGGTCCATGTCTGTGACTCCTTTCAGAGCTCATCCAGGGATGGACCCAGTTTGTCATAAGTACCCTCAGTATGAGCTCCCAGGCCTCAAAGCAAGAGAGGCCCCCAATATGGAGTGATCCCCAAGTGGACAGTTCCAGGCAGTGAAGAGCAAGGCCAAGTGAGACACAGTTCCTGGGAGCAGATATTGAGGCCTTGGAAGCCCACAAAAGAGAATCTGATTGGCCAGGGTGGCCCCCAGTTCCCCACAAAGGAGGCCTGAGTGGTCAGGGGTAACTCTACCCCCTCAAGTTACCCCAAGGCCCAGGCCAATCAACGACTTCTCACTGTGCGCTTAGTCGCTGTCGTGTCTGACTCTTTGTGGACTGTAGCCCGCCAGGCTCCTCTGTCCGTGGGGATTCTCCAGGCAAGAATACTGGAGTGGGTTGCCATGCCCTCCTCCAGGGGATCTTCCCAACCCAGGGATCGAACCCAGGTTTCCGCATTGCAGGCGGATTCTTTACCAGCTGAGCTACCAGGGAAGCCCACTTATCACTGAGTTTGTTATAATTTAAAACACAAACACACCAGGGTCAGGGCCTGGATGGACAAGGAAATTAAGGAGGCCACGCAGAGCAGGACTCCTTCCCAGTCAGGAGGTTTAGAGCAGGGAGTGGTCATCTTCCTAAAGGAGGCAGCCAGTGGGGGCTGGGAGCACCTGACAGGGCTTTCACCCCTGACCCCCAGATCAGGGGCCAATGAGGTTCCATGTTCTCTCTCTCTCCTTGGCTTGAGGCCCCATATGGAGGACTCACCCTGCTGGAGTCAGTTGGGGATGGGGGATTGGGGTACGGGTCAAAGAACCAGGGCAGGGTTCAAGCAGGTCTTGATGGCAGGGGTGGGGCCAAGCAGACAGCTGGCTATGTTCCAGCCACTTGGGTACCAACCAGAGCATCAGTCAGGTCAACACAAAGGAGCAAATGTCCAGAGCTCAGGGAGCCACAGGGGGACAAAGGGGTAAAGAGGTGGGGGGCAAGGGGGTCGGGGAGGCAAGGGAATGACAGCTAAGAAAGACTGAGTCAGCTCAAGCTGGCAGAAAGGAAGGGGCAGAGGCAAAGAGAGGCTGCCCCAGAGTGAAGCCAGCAAAGTGGCTGAGGGAGCCACCACTGAACCCAGTAGACCACCCCCAGCACTCCCACCCCCAGATGAGCTTTGGTCACTTCTGGACAACAGCTCTTCCCCCCTGAGATCTTCAAGGGCCCGAGTGACCCTGGGGATAAGTCCAGGGCATCATCAGGACTGGGCTGGGGAGAATGGGCACAGACACCTGCCTGGAGCTGAGAGCTACTCTAGCTGCCTGTGCCTCAGGTGGGCCACTTGGGAAGGAAGTGGTCCCCATAACCATCAGGCCCTATCCCCACCCCCAGTGCACATTTGGACCTCTGTGTGGGGAGCCCATTCACCTGAGGGTGAGCTCTTTGGCCCAGAAAGGGACTCCATGGGAGAGACCTCAGAATAGTAGGAAGGGTTCCAGGATCCAAGCAGGAGGACGACTACAGGACCTAGAGTGTCAGGCTGGTGCTCTGATCCCCAGAATGACACTGACATCCCAGTGCCAAGGATTATAGGTTTGCAAACCATCAAGCAGAGACCAGGCGGACTATGGGGTCTGCCCAGATGAGGCTGGGATCAAACCAAGAGAATCAGGCTGACAGCGGCTGTGCCTATCTCCCCGACCATCTGGAGAGTGTGTTGGTCACAGCAGCAAGAGAGCTGCCCTGGGGAGACCCTCCAGCAGCAGATCCCCAGAGCCCTGCTGCCAGGTCAATAAAGAAGGCTTGAGGGCCCTCCCTGCGCCCTCCCACCTCAGCAAAGATCAGGGTTAAAGGATACCTTCACGGTGCAAGGGACTGACTGCCATTCCCCTAGCTCCATCTCTGCCTCAATATCCTCCTCTGAAACGGAGAGGAAACGTGCCCACGGCCCCTTCATTCTCACAAGGCAGCAGAGAGATCGCGGAGCAGCAGTGAAAGTGGAAGTAGGTCTAAGCCTACTTCCACTTGTAGATATTACCGTATCTACAAAAAACTTGTAGATATTACCATACTTGTAGATATTACCATACCCCTTAGACTCAGGGAGATACAGACTGGCCCAACATCACCACCCTCCACCCAGCATCGAGGCTGAGAACAAGACTTCTGACCCCACGGGCTCACACACTGAGTGCCAGGGAGCGAGGCACATGGACAAGGGCGGCTGAGAAACTCAGCTGCTCCATCCCAGAATCCCAAGCTGAAAGGAAAGATGGGGAGCAATCAGAGAAGGCTTCCTAGAGGAGGAAGAATCTGCTTGGAAGCAGGGAGAATTCAGTAAAGTGGAGGGGCCTGCAGGGAGCCTGAACTCTTTCCCTTTCTTGGGCCTCTCCCTCCTGGGACACTGGCCTCCCGCACCTCTCAGGGCACCATCCTGGACTACCCGACCATTCTATCTTTTACTGAAGAGGCAGGGCTGGCACTGGGGGCAGAGGGGGTGGGGATAGGGGTTATTGGTAAGCTTCCTGAAGGACAGGAATGCCAGAAGATGGAGGTGAGGATGGGGGCACAGCACAATCAACCTCATCACAGAGTGAGGCAACAGGAGCATGGTTCCAAGAAAGCATGGGAAAGGGAGGGGGAGGGGCGGGGCGGCACCAGGCTGGGGGCCTAGTGATTCCCCTTCCAATCCCTAGGCTCTTGGGAGCTCCTTGGGGGCCAGGGCTGATGGGATGCACTTTCCTGGCAGTTCCCTTCTTCCAGCCGCCATCCCACGAAGCAGAAGGAGCAGGGTCACACACACACAGAGGCACGTCTCCCAACTCCCAAACCTCAAACCCGCATCCTCAGCCTGGGTGCAAAGATGACCTCGCGGCCGTGAGGCCGGGAAGCCATCGCCTCGCGGTCCCATCTGACCCTGGCAGGGTCACGGGAATCCAGCGCCCCCAGCGCCTCCAGAGCGACGCCGCGGGGCTGAACCGGTGTCCCCTAGAGCCAGCGGCTGCGCTGATAAAGTGGATGTTCCCCCTTGACCGGCCGGGCGGCACGGCACGCGGCCCATTCCTCCCTCGCGTTCTCTCCGAGAAAGGCCGGAGTTCCACCATTAAAGCGCCTCCATCCTCTGCCCCCACACGCAAAGTTGCTCCAAGTCGCCGGGATTCTGATGGCAGGTGATGGTTAGGCGGGGCCGCGCAGCGGGCGAGAGCGCGGTCACGAACCGGGGTGCTGAGCGCGCTCCCCTCCAGCTCCACGCGTGCACCCCCCTCACAACGGGCGCGCACCCAACACCCCACCTCCCACCCGCTGCCCCTGAGGCTCCCGCCCAATCAGAGGCCGCGCACGCGGCGCTGCCGGCGGGCAGACACCCCAGCTCCCCGGCCTGCGCCCCCGCGGCCCCAGCTCCGCCACAGCATCCCTCCTGTCCAGCCACACTCACCGTCCCGGGCGCGCAGTCGGCGCGCAGCTCCGCTCCGGGGCCGCATTCCCCCGCTGGGCTCCTCTCTGGTTCCCGCTCCGGCTCGGGTTCCCGCTACGCAGGGCTCGGCTCTGAGATGGTGGCCGCGGCAACGAGCGAGGCAGGGAGGGCGTGTGCGCGAGTGTGTGTATGTGTGTGTGTGTGTGTGTGCGCGCGCGCGCGCGCGCGGTGCGTGTGCGTGTGCACGGGAGGGCCCCGCGCTCCCCTGCGCGCCCCGCTCCTGCCTCCAGTTCTCCACACTGCGATGCCAGCAGAATCCCTAACGCGCGCTCCCAACTGCCTGGGCGCTCACACTCGTGCACACACGCGCACACCTGGGCGCGCACACACCCCCGCCGCCGCACAACCGGCTCCGCACTCCTGACTCTTGCCCTCCTGGGGCGCTCACAAAGGCCCCGGCCCGCCGGGAGCCCCCGGAGCGCGGCCCGCGGAGCCTGCGGAGTGACCCTGCGGTCCTACCGGGCTGGCCCCGCCTTAGACCCTCCGGTGTTCCCAGAGGGGCCCCCTCGGGCGTCCCTGCTCCTTCACCCTGCCGGCCCGGCCGCGGCCGTGCTCTCCGCCTGATTCCCGGCCCCGGCGCCCGACTCCGGCTTCTGGTGCTCCCACCCAGAGGCGCGGGCTCCCTGCTCCTCGCCTGCGCCGCCGTCCGCAGCCGCGTGCTCTCCCGCTCCTTTCTTTCCCTCTTTTCTGTTGCTGCCTCTCCTATCTCGTTTCCCTTCTCCCACCTGCACCCGCCCGGATCCCGGTCCTCCGTCTCTCCGGCTGCCTCTCCGTCTATCTTGCCGACGCCCTCTCCCGCGCCGCCGCCTCCTCTCCACCGGCCTGCGCTGCCCTCACATTCTCCGCATTACACTGGGGTGCCGCCCGCCACTCGCCGGGCCCAGGGTTCCGGCGCACAGTGGGCGGCGAGGGGACCCGCCGCGCCCGGGCCCCACCGCCCCCTCGGCTCTCCACCGGCTCCGCGCTCCGGCCTGGCGGGCGGCGACGTCCCGCGCTAGCCTCGGCTGTCGCTGACAGCTCCCATCTCGCCCGGGCTTAAAGAGATAGCGCACCGGGCTCGACCTGCCCCACCCGGGGGCGCCGAGGAGGGCGGCCTCGTGCGCCGGCACAGTCCGGGGCGGTGGTGCAGCCGGGGCCGTGCGGGCGGCGCCGGGTCCGCCGAGGTTGAGCCCAGCCCTCCGGGGCTGGAGGGTGAGTCAAGGAGACTGGCGGTCGGGCCGGACCGCGCCATCCAGGGGGCGCTCAGTGCTTGTTGGCTGCTAAGCCTAGGGGCACGCTGGAGGTGTGGGGCGGTGCAGGCTGGGCGCCCGGCACTGCGGGGCGGGGGGAAGGAGGGATCAGGGAAGCAGCTGTCCGGATCTGAGCACAGGATGAGGACACCTGTCATGCCGAGAGGACAGGGCTCACAGGATGGCCTCCCACTCTTGAGCTGTGTGACCTTGGGCAAATGCCTGCCTCTCTCTGACCTCAGTTTACACTTCCTTGGAAGGACATTGAGTTCCATCATCTCTGGGGGCTCTGATTTGGTAGTATCAATAGGTCCCTCCTCCCTGTAAGAGCAGGAAGTATGACGGAACTTTGCGGGGTGCAGGCGGTCTGGAAAAGCTCTTGAAGGAGTTGACATTGAAGCTAGGTATTGAAGGATGAGTAGGAGTTGACTGGGCAGAAAGAGCATCCCATTTCAATAGGATATGCAAAGACCTAGGTGTGGGAAGCAGGAAAGGATGCCAGGTATGATTCCTGGGTCGGGAAGATCCCCTGGAGAAGGGATAGGCTACCTATTTCAATATTCTTGGGCTTCCCTGGTGGCTCAGCTGGTAAAGAATCCACCTGCAATGCGGGAGACCTGGGTTTGATCCCTGGGTTGGGAAGATCCCTTGGAGGAGTACATGGCAACCCACTCTGGTATTCTTGCTTGGAGAATCCCCATAAACAGAGGAGCCTGGCAGGCTACAGTCCATGTGGTTATAAAGAGTCAGACAGGACTAAGTGGCTAAGCACAGCACAGCATATTGGGGGGTGTGGGGGGAGGAGGTGAACAGAAGCTATAATAGCCTTGAGTTGAGGAGTTTCAACTTTGTTCAGGGGTAATAGTAGGGATGACACAGTCTAGGGAGAAGCCCTGCTCATCCTTCAGCCATCACAGATGCATTGCTAAGGGCTCCCCAAATCCAGGAGCCTTTAAAGGAGACCTCCTCTTTCCTGTTCCTAAGCCAAGTCCCAACCTCTGCTCCCAGTCTCTCCAGCCAGACGCAGCACAGCCTCCCCCTGCTGACCGGAGCTGGAAATGGAAGAAGCCCAGGCCTGGCTGTGGTGGTGCTGTGAGTCCCGGAAGGGTCAGACTTTAGCACCCACCCATCAAGTTGCCCTGCGAAGACCCCAGACTTAGTTGTCAAGTCATGCCCAGTGCCAGTCCCAGTCTCAGTGTCCTCTTCTGTACAATGGGAATAAAAATACTCAGCCACAATAAAAATACTCAGGTTGGCTAAGAATTCCTGAGGAATGATACACCAATATGATCCTGCATACAGGAAGCATTCAGTGAATGTCCCTTTCCTTCCATACACCTGGCCTTGGCTCTGTGGACCATCCCCAAAGTGCTTGCTGTCTCCCTTTTCCCTCCTTCCCTGGCCATTTTCCTTCTTCCTTCCTACTAGACTTTCCGGGGGCCTCAAGGGAAATGAGCTCATGGCTGTTACCTGCTCTGGCTCAACACACCTCCTGAGGAGTCTTCCCAGGACTTGCAGGTGGACCCTAGGGAAGCCAACCAGAGACAAACAGCCTTTCCCCAGAGTCCCTGACATCCAAGCAGAGTAGCAGTCTACATCCCCTTCCATTTCTCCCATTCTCCTATGCTGGAAGCCACACAGCCTTTGTGTTTGTGCTTGGAAATTTATGTCCCCAGTTTTGCTGTGCAACATCAGATAAGTAGCACACCCTCTCTGAACCTCAGTTTCTTTCCTAAGTATGGGACAAGCTGGTGTGCCCGAAAGGGGCAATGAACATACGTCTAAGTCGTTTATTTTCCCTCAACAAGTCCAGGCCATGTCCCTTTATCCAGAAATTCTTCAGAGAGGCAGACAGATACAAAAGACTCTTGGGACCCTCAGATGTCCTGCCTTTGTGCTAGTGACCAGGAGCTGTTACTGCCTTTGCCTCCCAGCAGGCTTTACAGAAAGTCGAGGCATGAATATGAACAGACACATGGAGGAATCATTCCCCAGTGCCACAGCAGCAGAGTTTAGGGGCCAGGCCGGTGTGGGCAGCTCCAGGAAGATGCTCCTTCATGCGAAGCTAGGAACTAGCTGCTTCCTGCCACGCGGGCTGAGTCAGTGCCCCTACTGATGTTTGCTCACAGCTCCTCTGCTGTTTTCAGCTGGGTCCACAGGCCAGTGGGGGAGACCTTGGCTGCGCCCCAGACCCAGTCACTAAGTCAGGTCTAGCTGGGGGCTAAGTGGCCTGCATGGAATCCCAGGAGACAGTGGGCATTTCCTGCCAGCCTTCTCAGTCAATAACTGGCTTCCTGGATCAGGGTGGAAAATAGGGTCGCTAAGAGAGAAATGTCCCACCCAGTCAGGCTTTCTCCTTGCTGTCTCTCATCCCACCTCCCCATCTCCAAGTCTTTTCCCACCTGTCCTACCACCTCTTGGCTTCCCCAAATTCATCCACCTCTCAAGTCCTTCCATACCTAGACGGCTTCCCCTGAGTACTCCCTGCCCTCTCCAATCTCTCTCCTCCTTTGTACTCTTAACCTACTGTGTGTCAGGAGTTTTCATTCATTGGTTCATCTTTACACTAATTCTGGTGTTATCATTCTCATTTCAGAGAAGATGAAGCCGAAGTTTAGTGTGCTGTGCACTTCCAGGATTTGAACTGAGGGCCATTTTCTTCATTCTTTCCACAAACATTTGTTGAGGGCTTGCTCCATGCCAGGCTCCAGGCCAGGTGTAGGGAATACACATCAGAGGACCTAGAGTCCAGAGAAAGACAGAGAACACTTAACATTGCAAAGAAACATAAAATCACAACTAGGACAAGTGCCGTGAAGCTCTGTGGAGCTATTTGGTTGAGGCACAGTCTGGTCTTGAGAGTCAGAAAAGGCTTCCCGCAGGATGTGACGTTTTGACCTAGCGCCAGAAGGTTGGGTAGACATTAACTTGGAGCAGTCAGGGGTCCCAGAGAGAGGGAACAGCTTGTGTAAAGGCCCTGTGTTGAGAGGAAGGAGAGAAAGGCCCTGTGGCCAGAGCATAAGGAGAGGGGATTGGAGATGGGGCTGCATGGGGCCAGGGCAGCAGGTTCCAAGGGACCCCACAAGGAGTTGAATGTTTAGCCTGGTGGCTCTGGGCTGGCCCTGGAGGTTTGAAGCAGAGGACAGTGCCCGTTGTTCCTCCAAGTCCTCCCCAGTCCACCACTCAGCACCTTTGCTCCCAGGGACCACTTCCACCCCTTTCTTCTGATGCCCCAGCCCTAGCACAAGGTGGGACATGCTGAGGCTCAGACTTGCAGCTGAACTGACAGCTTGGTAAGCCAGGCCAGGGAGAGACAGGAGACCTTGGCTTAGCCTCCACCTGGCCTCTGGCTGAATAACTTTGGTCGGCTTCCACCTCTCTCTGTCCCTCATAACTGTAAGTCAAAGATTAGACTGAGTCTTTGCCATCTCTGGTTGATCCTGTAATAAGCGAATGGAAAAGACTCAACAGTCAAAATGATCCTGCCTGAGCCAGAGGATTCAAGGCCTAGAGCCCTGCAGGGGTATGGAGTAGGGTGCTGCTTGGGGTCTGCTGCTGGCCCAGCGCCGTCCCATCTCGCCTCTCCTCCTGAGCTTATCTTCCCAAATTAAGCACTCCAAGGGGGCTTTCCTCCTCCCCTCCACCCCAGCATGGCCCATGCCCTCACCCACTTCTCCCCCATCAGATGTTTGGGAATCACTGTTGGCCTGTAAGAGCTGAATTGGATTCCTTGCACATTTGGTTTTCCCATCTGTAAAAGGGTGTCATCCTTTCCCCTCCTATCTCCCTGGGAGAAGAGAGGATGAATAAACGGCTTATTGGTATAAACTCCACCTTCTCTATCAGGGGCACTGCTCCCTTGCCAAGTGTCCTCCTGGGACCATGATGTCAACAGCACCCGGGGAAACAGACACACCAACTGACCTCTGATTTTTTTTTTAATATTTGTTTATTTATTTATTTTTGGCTAGATGGGGTCTTAGTTGTGGCACACAGGCTTCTCTCCAATTGTGGTGCACGGAGCTCAGTAGCTGTGGTACTCAGGCTTAGTTGTCCCAGGAAATGTGGGATCTTAGTTCCCTGACCAGGTATCAAACCCAAGTCCCCTGTGTTGAAAGGTATCAGATTCTTAACCACTGGACCACCAGGGAAGTCTCCCAGCTGACCTTTTAAAACCTCCCCCAGAAGACCATAGCCAGCTGCCCTCCCCAAGGACACCACACACCTCCCAATAGGAAGTCCAGGGAAGGGTGACTCTTGGGGTGCCACCTTCCCTCCCCCAGTGCTCCTTTGTGGGTCCAGACAACAGCTGGAGGGGCCGCTTCAGAACTTGCTCCCTCTCTGGGCAGCAATGCCCTCTGCCCTGTGGGAACCTCGCTCCTCTGAGTTGTACTTGCTGCTCTGATCAGCCTTATCTTTTTACGGGTCCATCGTAAGGATGCTGCCCCCAGGTCAGCCGCAGCCCAGGCCAGGTCAGTTCACAGTTCTGTTCTATCAGCTTTTTCTATGACGATCACACCCACCTGTAAGTGGGGAAGCGGTTTGCTGTCCACAAGTCTATCCCATGTGCCTTCTCCACAAAGCCTCACTACAGCCCAGGAAGTGAGAACAAGGATTGGCCTCACTTACAGATAAGGAAACCGAATCACAGAGTTGTGACCAGTACAGACTTTGGGGACCTGCAGCCCATCACAGTCACCTGGGGGGGTGGGGAGCAGTCAGGAAAGGAGGATGCCAAGGGCAGCAGGAGAGGTGGTTGTTGGGAATCTGCGTGGAGAGGTGACCCTGCCTATTACTGAGAGGTGGGATTGGAATTGCAGTTTGGGAGGCCAGTGAGGCAGGGGGGGTTTAAGGACCTGAGAGTATGCACAGTTCGGAGGACAGACCTACACTTCGGCTCCCACTCACAGGGGACGTGTTCTGTGCCAGGCCCGGGGGGGCCCGGTCCTCAGGGAATTCACAGGCTGTAGGCAGACAGGCACATCTACAGAGGAAGGCCAAGGTTCTGAGTTCTGGAGTGGTAGGTATTGTGTCGAGGTGGCTGGCAGGATCACAGAACTAAGAGTCAGGAGCCCATGGTGCCTGGTCCTGAGCCTCAGAAGAGATGAGGGGGCTTCCCATGCTCACCTGGGCTGGTGTCCGTAGGATCAGGCTCTCCCAGAAAGGCTGTGGATTGGCTGCCTTGAAGGGCACATAGGAATTCACTGGGCATGGGAAGGGGGCCTGAGGAGGCACGAGTGCAAGCAGAGGTCGCCTCTGAATCCTCAGCACCCATCAGGCCTGGCGACTGCAGGCATTTAGGGAGCATGTGCTGGCCAGTTGGATGGTGTTTGAATGAAAGAAGGAAGCCAGGGAGGGAGAGTGGGTGGGAGGGAAGGAGAAAGGGAGTGAGGACTGCTGAGAACAGACAGAAAAATAAGAAAGCACCCACACTGTCAAGGAAGGGGCAGGAAAGCAGATAGGGCAGCGCAGGGGATCAGAGCTGGGTCACCAAGGTCCTTGAATGTCATGGGAGGTGATCACTGTACTTTGAAGGATTTTAAGGTGAGGCAGATGATCAGATCCAAATTTGTGGACACTCCCTCCAGCTCCTGTGTGGAAGATAGATGGAGGGGTGAAATTGGAGGTCAGAGCCTGGAGAGGCAGCCAATGGGGTCTTCCAGGTGAGGGGATGGGGTGGGATGGAGGGTAGATACTTAAGAATTCAAGAAGCAGGACTTGGTGAGTGTCTGAGTGTGGAGGTGAGGAAAGGAGGGGCCCCCCATGGCCCCTCAACAGAGTTTCCTGTGAGCTGACCTCTGCCAGGCTTCAAGACTTTGTTCCCGGGAACCCTCACACCCGCCTCCCTGAGGGTCTACACTGTGTAGGGGGCACCACGGTGCACGGCTTGAACCCCCTTCAGGCTGAAGCACTCCTCGGTGTCACTGGGAGTGTTGAGGCTGGCTGGCCGGCCACAGATGAGCCCCTGCTCCTCAGCTGAAGAGAGAGGCTCCCTTGCCCCTCTAGGGACAGCTGCATCCAATGAGTGACCAAAAGTGAAAGTATTAGTCACTCAATTGTGTCTGACTCTTTGCGACCCTATGGACTATATATAGCCCGTGGGCTTCTCCAGGCAAGAATACTGGAGTAGGTTGCCATTTCCTTCTCCAGGGGATCTTCCTGACCCAGAGATCGAACCCAGGTCTCCTGCATTGTAGGCATATTCTTTACCATCTGAGCCACCAGGGAAGCCCAAGGCAGGGGATAAAGGCCGAACCCTCCTGTCCCAACTCAGGACGAGCCCACAGAGAGAGCTCAGGTCCAGACTCCCATTGCTCTATGCTATGAATGCATCACAAACCATCTCCCCGCTCTGCCCCGTCCTGCTTCCCTCACTCCCTCCCTGCCATGGGTCTAAATCCCAATAAACCTCCTGCTCGCTAATCTTCCTCAATGTGCTGGTATTAACATCCCCATTTCACCCCTAAGGAAATTTTGGCTCAGAGATGTTAAGTGACTTGCCCATCGTTGCACAGCTGATAAACAGCAGATCAGGGGCTGGCTAGGGAGGAAAGAGGCCAGGGACTCTGGCTGGCTGAAGCAGAGAGTCAGAGGGACAGTCAGTCCCCAGGAAAGGCTGATCCAGCCTGTAGACCAGCAGTGGAACTAGGAGGGATTTATTCCATCTGCCTCTCTCTCCACATTCCACAGATGGGGAAACTGAGATCAGAGAAGGGATAAGATTGCCCAGGCTCATAATGTCACTTAATGATGACCCTAGGAGTGTTCCCTAAGGTTCTGCCTCCCAGACCAATACAGGCATTTCCTTTGGTTTATGTATTTATTTATTGCTGGACTGGCTTTTCACTGCTGTGTGCAGGCTTTCTCTAGTTGTGGTCCAAGGACTTCTCGTTGTGATAGCTACTCTTGTTGCAGAACATGGGCTCTAGGCATGCAGGCTTCAGTAGTTGTGGCTTGAGGGCTCTAGAGTGTGGGCTCTGAAGTTGTGGAACCTGGACTTAGTTGCTCCGCAGCATGTGAGATCTTCCTGGACCAGGAATCGAACTGGTGTCCCCTGATTGGTAGGTGGATTCTTAACCACTGGACCACCAGGGAACTCCTGGGCATTTTCTTTGGACCAGACTGCTGTTCTCTTTCCACCAGCCCCTTTTCCAAGCCAAGCAGCGGGTCTCAGGCTCAGAGACCTGTCAGGGTTGACCCTTACTCAATTCCCCCAAGGCTGGAAAGAGGTGGCTGTGGTTCCCCCAGGCTTGCAGAGACCTTCGCAGCAGCCTGAGCTGCCCAGCACTGGCGTGAAGTTGGGATGAACTGGGCTGGGCAAGGCTAGATCTGACTGGCACAGCAGAGCAAACAGATGAAACAGACGGGAAGGAAATCAATTTGAGTGTTTGATTAATTTTAATTTTTAATTTGCGCGGAGAGTAGCGCTCCCCATTTGATACCGCATGCACACTGTGAGCTGCTGGCACTGGCCATGGCTGCCACCGCTGCAGCCTGGTGTGCCCAGCGGCTCCCTGCCCTTCTGTCAGGGAAGCCAGTCTTTCACATGGCAGACTGGCTTTCTGCAAAGCATAGAGGAAAGGGGCCTCTGCCCCTTCTGCCCAGGAGAGAAGAGTCTATAAGTCCCCTCTGTGCCAAGTGGGAGGAGCCAAAGCAATGCTCCCTCCTAGGAGGACACCAGTCAGGCCACGTCTGCACATCCATCACGGTGGATGAATGAACTCTCGGGCGTGGTGACAGATCAGTCTCGGGGGCAAGGGAGATTCTGGGTGCACATCAGTTCACTGGTGCTCAGTAATTGCCCAGGCCACGTACACTTAAAAGCCACTATACCTGGAGTCGGATCTGCCGTAAAACTAGGACAGTCTCAGCTCTTGTGTTCTGAAACTTTGAGGGTCAAAGCTCTGCTCTTTGTTGACTTGGAATTTGACCATATACAGAATGGAGAAAGTTGGTCTGAACTGGAAGAGACTAAATCCATCATACACACCCCTAGCTCCCGGCCCTTTCTCCCCAACCCCCTCCCTACCAGGCCCCATACTCTGAGAGCATCAGCCTATGGGATTGAGAGCAGAGACCCTGGAAGGAGGCAGACATAGTTGGAATCCTGGCTCCACCACTTTCTAGCTGTGTGACCTTAGGCAAATCACATAATCTTTCTGAGCGTGGCCTTCAAGAACACACCACTCAGTGGCCTCCTCCAGGAAGCCTTCCCTGATTGAAACTTCGTCCTCACCACTACTGTTCCCAAGTGCTGGCCCTGCCCTCAACACGAGCCCTCTCTGACCTTTCCTTGACCCTCAGCAACTTGACTGTGTGCACTACACACATTGCCTGGGACGATGTGCTAAAAAGAAAATGACTTTTGGTGTAGACATCGCTGCTTCAAATCCAAGCTCACCTCCATGCTGGCCGCTTAGGCCCATCTCTTGAGCATCTCAGATTCAATGGATCCAAACTGAACTCACCAACCCTCCTCAAACTCACCTTTGCCTCTTTTTCTTCCCCATCTCATTTAACAATATCCCAGTCTAGGAGAGAACCCTAGGAAACATTCCTAGGGTCATCATTAACTGACATTATGTGCCTGGGCAATCTTATCCCTTCTCTGATCTCAGTTTCCCCATCTGTGGAATGGGGAGAGAGAGGCAGATGGAATAAGTCCCTCCTGGTTCCCAGTGCTGGTCTATAGGCTGGATCAGCCTTCCCTGAGGACTGACTCTCCCTCTGTCCTCCTGCTTCAGCTAGCCAGGGTCCCTGGCCTCTTTCCTCCCGAGCCAGCCCCTGATCTGCCACTTATCAGCTGTGCAACGATGGGCAAGTCACTTAACACCTAAAGCCAGTGGGCAAAGATCCACTGAAACTCCTCCATCTGCCTCATTCCCTGCATCCTACCTGACCCAGGCCCTCTGTCCCCACCCTCCACTCCTACCCTCTGATAGCGCAGGCAGAGGGAGAGGGATTCTCCGTTGTATTTACTCCACTATATGGCAGGGCTCGGGGAGCCTTCTGAGAACAGCCAGTCTTCCCCTCAATTCTACAAGATGAAGACCCTGAAACCCAAAAAGAGACAAAGACCTGCCCTGAGCCCGATGATCAACTGCCCACAACAGAGCCCACAGTGAGAAGTCTGGTCTCCTCTGCAGCCCAAGTGGGAATTGCAGGGAGGTCATGGTCAGGGCCAAACCCTGGGACAGTGGTAGAAGGGAACCTGAAGCCCCCAAAGTCCCAGCCCACCTACCCTCATACCCAAAACCCAGAGAATCTGCAGAGGAGGGGTGAGGGCTGGGCTGTGTTCAAGTTCCCAGGCAGATGGAGTAACCCACTACTGAGAAGCCGACAAAAGCCACACCTCACTCCATGCTGAGTCCACAGCCCAGCACCCCACAGTCCTGCTTGGAAGTGGCCGCAGCAGCAGGCAGGAAAGGGCCTCAGTTATGGCTAGAGCTGGTGGCCATCCTCTGCGTCCCCTTCTCCCTGCACCCAGTTCTCATACTGCCTGGAATTCTAGTAACCTTGCCTGGCTCAAATGCAAACTAATCCATTCTGGCCATTAGAAGAGTTGGTACAAGGGTGGGTGAGAGGGCGTGACGAAGAGTCATCCCAGTTAGAAGTCCCAGAGAGAGACCCCAGGGTAGACCAGGCTGACCCCTTCTATTGAGCACCTTCTGTGTTCTGGGCACTGAGCTAAGGGCTTCACAAGCTTCCTTGCTGCTCCAAGGCCCCCTCCCTGTTACCCAAGCATCCTTAAACCCCTCCCAGCCTCAGTTTCCTCTCCTGTAAAATAAAATTAGTATTAAGAGCTGCCTCTAGAGACTATTTGGAGAAGGCAATAGCACCCCACTCCAGTACTCTTGCCTGGAAAACCCCATGGACCGGAGGAGCCTGGTAGGCTGCAGTCCATGGGGTCGCTAAGAGTCGGACATGACTGAGCGACTTCACCTTGACTTTTTCACTTTCATTCATTGGAGAAGGAAATGGCAACCCACTCCAGTGTTCTTGCCTGGAGAATCCCAGGGATGGGGGAGCCTGGTGGGCTGCCGTCTATGGGGTCATTGGGTGATTAAATAGGAAAAGGTGTGTAAAGTGCTTCCTACAATTCTGGACACAAAATACATGCTAATTTAATGCTAATTATAGATGAGATGACTTTTGTGATAAAGCCAAGAACGGATCCAGTTTATGTTCGTGCTTGTTAAATTTTGAGCTGCTGGACTTGCCAGGTGTTCCAGTAGTTGAGAACCAGCCTGCCATCACATAAGGTGTGGGTTTGATCCCTGGTCCGGGAAGATCCCACATGCCATGGGGCAACTAAGCCCATGTGCCCCAACTACTGAGCCCTGCTCTAGAGCCCGGGCCCCACAAGAGAAGCCACCACGAGGAGAAACAACTGGAAAGTAGCCCACACTCCCCACAACTAAAAACTCACGGGCAGCAGCAAAGACCCAGAGCAGCCAAAAATAAATAAATAAATAATTGTTTAAAAGTCTGAGCTGCTAGTAAGACAACTGTTTCCCCACTTGCTGCCGGAATGGGGTAGAGCTGGGAGTGGAGAGGGGGTTCTGCCCAGGTCTATGGGACAAAGGAGTTGTCTAGAAACCCACAGCATTAATACTAAAACAAAGCATAGAGAAGGAATAAGGCCACAGGAAATGGGCCACAGGAAGCCAGAATCCACTATTATCTTTTAAAAGCCTCCCTCTCTGAGGTTTGGCCCTGGGTGGGCTGACCCCAAAGGTTCCTGAGTCTTTTGGATTGGACCAAGCCAGGCAGTCAAGGAGAAGGAATGGGAGGGAGAGGGGAGTGGCAGAGACCCCAGTGAGACAGAGAGGTTAGGAACATAGTCATGTGACAGCCACCAATACACAGCCCTTAAAACACTTGTGTTTGTCCTTTGCCCACATTTTCTCATCTCATCCTCTGAACAACCTTGTCAAGGGTATCGTTTATGCCCATACACAGAGGGGGCCCCAAGAGGCCAATAATGACTTGCCCTTTGAGCCTGGATCTTTCTGTTTTCTAAAGACCAGACTTGGAACCATATTAAGAAGGATCAAGGAGGAAGCTAGTGCCAGGGTCCGGCTTCTCCTCTGGGTTCCAAAACCCCTGGTCCAGGGCAGTGGGGCCTTCCAATTTCCAAACCAAGGCTTCTTCAGATATTCAACAGTTTAGAAGCCCAGAAAATGCCTGCCTCTTCCTAGCCTGACTCTGTAAGCAAGTAGAGGTTACTATGGGAGGAACCTGGCCATGTACTGGAGGTTCTTGGAGCAGAGTTGGAGCAGAAATGCTTGAGGTTAAAAAATAATAACAGTTTACTGCACTAACTACATACCAAGCACTGTTTTAAGTGCTTTATGTATTATGTTTCATTCTATACCACCCTTTGAAAGTGAAAGTGAAAGTCGCTCAGTGGTGTCCGACTTTTTGCTACCCCCTGGACAATACTGTCCATGGAATTCTACAAGTCAGAATACTGAAGTGGGTAGCCATTCCCTTCTTCAAGGGATTGAACCCAGGTTTCCTGCATTGCAGGCAGATTCTTTACCAGCTGACCCACCAGGGAAGCCCAAGAATACTGGAATGGGTAGCCTATCCCTTCTCCAGCAGATCTTCCCAACCCAGGAATCAAGCCAGGGTCATCCCTATTTCACAGATGAGGAAACTGAAGCACAGAGAAGTTAAGTAATGCCTCCAAGTTCGCACAGCCTGGAAGAGACCAAGCCAAAATTCAGTTTCAGGCAGTGATGTTGCACAGGCCATGACTCTAACCATCTACCAAGCTGCCTATCAAAACAGCCAAGTACTGCCCCCAAAGACCAGAGCAACCCAGAATAGTGTTGGGGGTAGAATTCAACTTACAGCTCTCCTATTTGCACACACTTTTTAGAGTGCAGAAAGTAAGGCACCTGTGTCTTTGCCGACTCAGCACAGAGAAGCCAGCTGGGCTACCCCTGCTTTTGCTCTGTTCCAGAAGACGCAGGCACAGGCAGTCAGGCTGTATGGAAACATGAGGCCGCTGACTCACTGAATAACTTGGGCAAGCCAGTGTTCCCAGGGCTCCAGGCCCCAGGTCCCACCCATGTGATGATTTCCCAGGATGAGCCACTTCTGAAAAGCCCAGTTTGGCATTCCACCCACCTCTGGGGGTTTGGGGCACTCTCCAGGGTCCTGAAATAGCTCTTCTGCCTGTAAGCAGGGAGTCTGGAGACCCCAAAGCAGCTGATTTGGTTCTCTGGACGTGTTCTTAAAAACAAGGAAGGTACATCAACATTTGAGACATGAACTACTACCCTAAGCACACGTGGGGAGCTATTTCTTAGATTCATCACCACCGTGACCAAGCTCAATCCTTTTGTGAAATCAATGAATTGATGCTCCCTCCTCCCTGTGGGTGGCTCTGTTTCCATTTGAATTTTCAGGTAGAGGATGCACCTCAATGAGATAGGCTGGTCTGTAGCCCTAGAATTGAGATGAGTGCATCATGAGGTGTTCAGCCCAGGTGCTCAGTAAATGTCATCAGCTGCCATCATTACCACCATAATCCTCATTATCCCTCATCATCCCTGGGCAGACCCCTCTTCTAGGATAGCAACATACCCAGATGTATACCCCCCCCCCCCCGTTTGTGGCTCCAGAAGCACACACGGGGAAAAGGCAGTGGTCACCATTGCTATGTGCAATGGCCAGATGACAGTCTTTAGAGGGAGGAAGAAGAGGGCCTTCCTTTCAGAGGCTGCTCAGATCCTCTCCATCCCAAAGTTCCCCCTTGGGGGCCTAGAATATCCTTGTCCCACCTGTGCTTTCAAGTTTAGACTGAGTAAGGCTCTGAGAGTGTCTCCCTCAGTCTCCCACCCACCATTCACAAGTCCTGATGGGGAAACCCCATGAAGTGACTCCAGGACCAATTGATTATGGGGCCATCTTCTCCCTCCATATCCTGCCTCTTAGGGCCCCCAGACTCCCCCATCTTAGTGGGAAACCAGGCAGCCAGATTCTAGTGATTGAAGAAAGCAGGGGACTTCCTGTTTAAGGAAAGGACTCTATATACCTTGAAAAAAACATAGTTCAAAAAGACACATATATCCCAATATTCATTTCAGCACTGTTTACAATAACCAGGACATAGAAGCAACCTAAATGTCCATCAACAGATGAATGGCTAAAAGAAGATGTATTGTGGTACATATATATGGTGGGATGTTAGTTAGCCATAAAAAGGAATGAAATTGGGTCATTTGTAGTGATGTGGATGAACCTAGAGTTTGTCATACAGAGTGAAGTAAGTCAAAAAGAGAATAACAAATGCCATATATTAACACACATGTATGGAATCTAGAAAGATGGTTCAGATGAGCTTATTTGCAGGGCAGGGATAGAGACGCAGACATAGAAAACAGACGTACGGACACAGAGTGGGAAGGGGAGGATGAGACAAACTGATAGACAGATAGCTAGTTGGAACATGCTAGGAGAAGGCAATGGCACCCCACTCCAGTACTCTTGCCTGGAAAATCCCATGGACAGAGGAGCCTGGTAGGCTGCAGTCCATGGGGTCGCTAAGAGTCGGACACGACTGAGCAACTTCCCTTTCACTTTTCACTTTCATGCATTGGAGAAGGAAATGGCAACCCACTCCAGCGTTCTTGCCTGGAGAATCCCAGGGACAGCGGGGCCTGCTGGGCTGCCGTCTATGGGGCCGCACAGAGTCGGACACGACTGAAGCGACTTAGCAGCAGCAGCAGCAGCAGGTAGCACAGGGAGCTCAGCTCGGTGCTCTGTGATGACCTAGAGGGTGGAAGGTGGGAGTGGGACAGAGGTTCAAGAGAGAGGGGATATATGTATACATATCGTTGATTCACAATATAGTAGAGCAGAAAGTAATACAACATTGCAAAGCAATTATGTGCCAACAAAAATAAATAAATAAATGGAAGGGGCTCAAATGCTGGAGAAAGGGCTGTGTCCTCATTACAAGAGTGGGCAGTGGGGCAAGAGAAGAAGCTACACCTCTACCCTTTGCTCCCCACTCCCACATTCTCCCAGTCACCCCAACTTGGAAGGGGCAAGGTCTCAAGGCAGAGGCCCCTGACTCTTGTCATCACTTTCAACCCCAGCTGGCCAGGACCCTGTTACTCGATCTCCATTGCAAAGCAACTCTGCAGCCTCCACTGCTGGGCCTGAGAACCCTCAACTCCTCTTTTCAGCAGACACTTATTAAATACCTACTATGTGCCTGCCCTGTGCCAGGGTAATTCTCTTACACTTGATCCCATGTGATCCTATAAGAACTCTTAGGATCCTATGTGATCCCATGGAAATATGTATTTAACAGACGAGAAAACTGAGGCTTAGAGAGGCTAAGTCATTTCCCCAAGGTCACACAGCTGGGGAGCGGTGGGTCAGAAACACCAGATTTTCTAGTCTGATGAGAGTGGCTCTCCCAGCCCTGCCCCAGGTTGATCCACAGAGATGACTACAGCACAAGCCTTAGAACAGGTGAGCTTCACTGAGGAGTCAAAGGAGAAAGCCCTAGTTTACACCTGCTCTGGAAGAACCTGCCCAGCTGGCTCCCTGGGCTTTGCAAGGATACCCCATGTGGGCGATGGTCAAGGTGGTGGAGCAGGGAAAGTAGGCACATCCCAGACTGAATGCCTTGCTTGCTCCCCACTTGGAGCTGCGAAGCTGAGGGGCTAGAGGTGGGGCGCAGAGCGGGGTGTGCACCAGGAGACCCAGGAGGCAGATGTGCCCTCCTCCCCCGCCCAAATACAGCCCACTCACTTCTGTGGACCACTGCGGAAGACCCTTCTGAAATGCCAATGTTTTCTGAAAGGGTTAGGGGTCTCTGCCCCCAAGGGGTCAGGCAGGTAACCAGAAGCGGAGCTGCTGAGGACGGCCAGGGAAGCACAGGCTCTGCCTAAAAACCCCAACCACTCCATGTGGGCCTGCCGATTTTTCAAGAGAAGCCAAAAGTCAGATTTCCTCAGAAGGCATCCATTTTTAAAATATTGGCCACTATTTCAATTTTTTACAGTACCCAATGGGTCAAACATTTGCCATCTCTGGCTCATGCCCTTAGATGTTCCCATTGGCCAAGGCCCCAGTGAGACCAGCACAGCATATAGTCATATATAGACATATATAGACATATATAGACACAGTGGGAAATAGACTATGTCACACCAGGCCTCCTTGCGCTGACCCCTCTCTGTAGCCCAGGGAACACAGACAGGCCCCTCTAGGGGAAGGGACCTGAACTCCAGCCAGACAGAACTGGCTGGAGCCCAGATGAGGACACCAGGCTGCTCTCAGGAGCCTGGGGCAACTGGGTGGCGAGAGGGAAAGAATTGGGGATTAGACTGGATTTTCTCCATTTGGAGGCAATGTTAGCTCCACTGTGCACTGCTCTCATCATTATTTTTTATCCAGAAGTTGATACACTGGCTGGACTGGGGGCTAGGTGGGGACCAGGTTCAGGGGCCCAGACCCCCATGGAGCTAGCCAGGCTTTTCAAGGAGAGACCACAGCAGGGGGTGGGATGGTAGGGAGAGGAGGTGAGAAAATCCACAAATCTGAGACAAGGAGGCACTGATGTCCTTTCTCAGCTTTTTACACACATGTGCCCAAGACTTATGCATGGAACCAACACATGCACACATGTGTGTATATGGGCAGATAGACATGCAAACTTTCTCACACATGCCGCCAAAGCCTTTGCTTACACTGTGCTCCCCACCTAGGATACCCTTCCCTTGTCTCTGAGTCCTTTCGCTTCATTTCTTGGGCCACCTCCATTCTAGTGTCTGGAGCCAGAGAGGGGTGTTTGGATTAGGCCTGGGGGTACTGGGCCCTGGGTGTGTTTAAGAGAGAAAGGAAGGGGGTCCTCGGGCAGAGCGGAGCTCAGGGATGAGGACCGTGCCAGGACTGGCAGTGGGGCTGGGAGGTGTCCCAACGCTGCCAGAAGGGAAGTGCAAAGGCTGCCGCAGGGCACTGAGAAAGGTCTGCTGTTTGCAGAAAGGGACACCGAAGGTGGACCTGAAAATCTTCCTGCCGTCCCCGCCCCCCGGTGGAAGTCTTCCAGGATCACCCCGGGTCGGGTGATCTCTCCTCCCTTCTAGCTCCGAGAACCGTGATGGTGTGCTGAACCTACTGGATACTGCGCTCAAGAAATCTTAAATCCATCTCCCCGGAGCAGCTAACCTCCTGGAACAGCTCCAGACCTAGGACTGGACTTTTAAAACCCAAGCCCTTTGGCGATGGAGAGGCAGCCTTCAGCACCTAGCAACGGAGAAACCAGGCCGAGTGTGATTGGTCAGTTCCAGCTCAAAGGAGGGACATCGTGAACCGATTGGGTGGCGATGCTTATAAAAGGGAGATGCCGGCGACCGCGAAGAAACAAGTTCATGGGGCTCTGCTGTCCTGAGAGCCAGAGAACCAGCCAGAAGGAAAAAGGACAGTCTGCAGTTCAGAATTCCCGCTCCTGCCAGAGCAGGTCAGAGAGGAGCACTCCAGGTGGAGGTAGGTGTCCAGTTTCAGACCCTAACGTTGGTGTTCCAGGAAGATGGGCTCAATTCTCAGTCTGCTCATGAAGGCAGCACTATTGGCAATAAACAGAAGTGTCTGGCACTCAAACGGTTAAGCCTGAATTAACCAGAACAGCCCCAGAAGCATTCCCCCGGGACTTCCCTGGCAGTCCAGTGGCCCAATACAGGGGACAGGAGTTCAATCCCTGGTCAGGGAACTAGACCCTGCATGCTTCAACTAAGAGCCCACGTGCCCCTTCCTCAGGTTTTCCTAGCAGTTGCAGAACCTTGAGATTGCTACCCTGAAGAGTTCTCATGCCTCAGCTGCACACCTCCAGGAGCATTACTCATGTTGTTTTCCACTAATTGCATCCCCCCAGAGCCCAACTCCACAGACTGTAACGTGAATGGTGCCCCCTGGAGCTGGGTGCCCCCTGGAGCTGGGTGCCCCCTGGTGGCTCTGGGTACTCAGTGCAGCCCAGCTGATGGTGGGCTCCAGAAGGAGACTTTAGTCTCAACTGAGCAATCTCCCTCCTGGTGGTCATGGGTGGGGGCTGACTAAAGACTGCCAGCTTAGGTGCCTGTACAAGAGAGCCCAGACCCTGCCAGCCCCAAACCTCTCTTCTCAGCCTTTTCCCCTCAGCAGCCACCAGCCATCTGGCTGGACAGGCCCATGGATGGCGTGTCTGCAGCACCCTGGTGGCAGCCAGGCAGTTGATAACTGCAAGATGCCCATTTACTTCAGGGCAATATTTACATTTTCCAAAACCAGGCAAAGGGGTTTGTAATGTAACAATAAGGGGAGCATAGAGGCTATTCCATATACTAGTGACACCATTTTAGGAGTACCCTCTGTGGGTCAGACACCATGTAGCATTTCTGATTCTCACAAAAATCTTGAAAAAGAAATATAAATTATTCCCATTTCACATATGAGGAAACTGAGGCTCCAAGAGACTCAGGAACTTTCCAGGCCACACTGTGTCATAGCAGAATGGGATTGGAGGGTGTCCTGCCTGACACCAGGGCTTTCCACACGCCTTCTTCTAGCCCAGCCCCCAGTAACTTTCTGTCCTCAAGGGCTATAAAGGCAGCAGTAACTTAGGTCAGAAGTAGCTTTGGCCAGTCCAGTGTGATGAGAGGGCTGCCCTGTAACGGTCCCCTCCCTGAGGCTGTGGGCATCCTTTCCTGCAGCAGACAGGAGCTGCCTTTGTGCCGCATGCTTATGTGGCCGCCTGTACCTGTGACCGTGTGTACGTGTGCTACATGAAACAGTCATGTGCTCTGGTCCCCAACAGGCTGGCCTCAAGTCTCACTCATTCACACAGTAGCATGGCCCCTGGGGAGTCACTTCCCAGCTCTGCCACTTACCCCCTGTGTGACCTTGTGCTGTGCTTAGTCACTCAGTCATGTCCGACTCTTTGCAACCCCATGGACTGTAGCCCACCAGGCTCCTCTGTCCATGGGGATTCTCCAAGCAAGAATACTGGAGTGGGCTGCCATGCCCTCCTCCAGGGGATCTTCCCAACCCATGGAT
The DNA here is from genome assembly GCF_029407905.1 of Bubalus kerabau. Classification (NCBI taxonomy): domain Eukaryota; kingdom Metazoa; phylum Chordata; class Mammalia; order Artiodactyla; family Bovidae; genus Bubalus; species Bubalus kerabau. The sequence continues at coordinate 33,600,373 of NC_073642.1, forward strand.
CAAACCTAGGTCTCCCACATTGCAGGTGAATTCTTTACCATCTGAGCCACCAGGAAAGCCCGAGAATACTGAAGTGGGTAGCCTATCCCTTCTCCAGGGGATCTTCCCAACCCAGGAATCAAACCAGGGTTTCCTGCATTGCAGGCAGATTCTTTATCAGCTGAGCTACCAGAGAAGCCCCCTGTGTGATCTTAGTGGGCTACTTAACCTCTCTGTGCCTCTGAGTCTCCATCTGTACAGTGGGGATAATAATAGCACCTTCTTCAGAGGTAAAAGAGTCTAATGCAGTGCCTGGTGCATGGTGGATGCCATAAGGGTGTTAGCTAGTCTATTTTTCAGCAAAGGTTTACTGAGTGCTTATTATGTGCCTGGGAGTCTGATAGGTGCTAGGACCACCCCCAGCTGCCTGCTCAACCCCTGTACCCGGGTGTCCACCATGTTCAGATAACACATCACCCTCCTCCCCCGCCAGGTCTGCCCTCTTTCTGGGTGCCCATCTAAGAACTTAGCACCCCCAGCTATCCAGTCACCCAAACCAGTAACCTGGAAGCCCCCTTGTCACCTTGCTCTCCATCACCCCCTCATTCAACTAAGTTCTATCAACTCTATCTCCTAAATCACCATGAATCCATCCACTTCTCTGCAACCCACCAGACTCCCCCTCCCCCAGTAACAGTAATAGGTGCTATTGGTGCCTCATCCAGATCCCTTCCACCAGTGTATCCCCCCCATCCTCACCCCCCTCCCCCACCCTCTGAGCACTGCTGTGAGTTCTGGCTGTCAACAGCTCACAGCTGTCCTTCTCTAGAGCATTGCCCTCAGCCAAGGGAGACCGACCTTATCGGGAAATGCTTGAAGGTTTACAACCCACAGCCAATGGCTGACAGATCCAGGAGCAAAAGCCCACCCCCCTGCCCCCAGCCCCTTTGCCTCCTGACAACTCTGATGCTATTCAAGCTCCAGGGCTCCCCTGGGATCAGGCAGAGAGCAGACTTCAGCTGACCCCTCATCCTTGCCTAGCTTCCTCCCCGCCCTATCCCACTTTTGGCATCACTTGAAAGCACTCGTTTAATAAACCTCTAGCCCTCGGATCTCCTTTTCCTGCTCTGCTTTTCAGGAACCCTGTCTAAGAGACCCTCTCCCTTGCTGAGTTAGTCACAGTGACATGTTCTGGCTCTGGAAGAAAACTTGAAGGACAGGTGGAGCCCTGGCTGGGGCAGGGGACAGTGGGGTCCTGAAAAGGGAAAGCAGATAAGCTCTGGCCCTCCCCACCCATCCTGAATGGGCTGGCCTGAAGGAGTGGCCAGCACCCACCTGGCCTCCAAGATGCTGTGATTAACTTTTGTGCCAGAAGGAGAATGGGGACCTGGGGCTTTCCCTCCTCCTTTTTTTCTTTTTACTTCTCTTTCGCTTTCTTCAAAAGCTGAGCCCAAGTTAATCAGATAAATTCTTTGCCAGTCGCACCAACCATTTTTCTAAGATTCAGTCTCCCCAGAGCGACTCATAATTACTCCAGACTGAGACATTAAAGCAAAAGGGGAAAGAAGAGGGGGAGAAAAAGATGTTTTTAATTAAAAAATTAATTTTTCCAACAGACCCATGGATGGCTGCCTGGCTGTGGTGCTTCACTACCTCTGAGACAATCCCCTTCCATCCGTCTTTTCCTCATTAAATCTCGAGGAAGGGGAGGGGGGCCTGGAGCAGGCAGCCCCTTCCTGAACAAAGCTTTCTCTCCCTCCAGCAGAAGCATCCAACTCTCTGCCATCCTGAAAAGTAAGTGGTTAGACTGCAGGAATCTAGGTGAGAACAGCAGACGCGGGGTGCAAGCTTGGAGTCAGACAGACTCGGGCCCCTATTCAGTCCCTTAGGACATGTACAGCATAGCAGCGCTCCCTGGCACCTCCCTCTTCAAGTAAGGTCCTTCGACCAGCAGCATTGACATCACCTGTTAGAAACCAGAATCTTAGATCACCTGAATCCAAATCTGTGTTTTAGTAAGATCTCTGGTGACTCATGTGCACACTGCATTTTAAGAAACACTGTCCAGGTGGCTCTGAGCCTCAGTCAGCTCCTCTGGAAAATGGGGAGAATAAGGACCTCCGCCTTGCCGTTTAGTTTGCAAGGTTTATGGAGGCATAGAAGAAAACAATTCAGCAAACTGTAAAGCGGGAACCTCAGAAAACATTCACTACATAAAACTCTGAGCCTTTTTGTCGTTAGGTGTCAAAGCTCACATCTGGTAGCCTTTCAGAAACTTGATTTGGTGAGCCAGAGGCCTTCCCACTCACTCGGGTACTTCATTCCCCGTATCTGGGGCCCAACCAGGAGTTTCTTAAAGCAACTAAAGAGTTTGTAATCAGGGAACTCTTGACCAGAGGAAATAAAGTCACTCACTGTCTGAAGCATCATCTAGGTGCCTTCCCTGCTCACAGCAAGCCATGAGCTACTGGGGGTGAGTAGGCTGGGGTGAGGGCAGCTCAAATCCCAATGTCACCAGGATGCAGGCACCCACTCTAGACAGACATCAATAGCCAGAGCCTCTGACTTATATTAATTAAATTTTACTGGAGTATAGATTATGCTTCCCTGGTGGCTTAGTAATAAAGAATCCTCCTGCAATGCAAGAGCTGCAGAAATGGTTTTGACCCCTGGGTTGGGAAGATCCCCTGGAGGAGGGCATGGCACCCCACTCCAGTATTCTTGCCTGGAGAATCCCATGAACAGAGGACCCTGGCAGGCTGCAGTCCCCAGGGTTGCAAGGAGTTGGACACGACTGAAATGACTATCCACGCATGCCCTGGAGTATAGTTGCTTTACAATGTTGTATTAGTTCCTACTGTACAACAAAGTGAATCAGTTACACATATATATGTGTGTGTGTGTATACATATATTATATATATATATCCTCTTTTTCAGATTTCCTTCCCATTTAGGTCACCACAGAGCAGCCAGTGGAATTCCCTGTGCTACACGGTAGGTTCTCATTAGTTATCTATTTTATATGTAGTATCAATAGTGTCTATATATTGATTTTTACATTGTCATTCCCTTCTGGGGTCTTTCCTGAAGACATAATCTAAAGTGTGGACAAAGCCTTGAGTCATCAGGTTACCTCTTAATTAAGAGTGACTGGAAATAACACTGAAGGAAAGACTGAGTAAATGGTAGTAAGCACCTTTGAAATATTAAAGAACTACTAATGACAAGAAGACGTGTTTATAATGTAATGTAGGATATAGAACAGCTATAAACATACCTGTGTTTTAAAAAATTGTTTATATGTTTGTGTGCCTGCAGGTGTGTGTGTCTAGGCTTCTGGCCAGACAACGCTATAGTTCTGGTTTCCAGGGCCTCTGTAAATCCAAGTCCCCTAAGCCAGGGGATCCTGTGAGCAAGGCTCTGCTCCAGTAGAAGATGACTGAGGGAGGAAGAGAAAATAATAGAGGAGAAGCATTGGGGCCCAGCAGACAGAGCCAGGGATCAGGGCTCATCTCCAGCACCTGCAGAGTACTGCAGAGACCCAGAGAAGGAAATTAGAGAATAAGGCAGGCATGGACCACACTGCAGGGGTGTGAGGGAAGGCTGAAGCTCCACGATGGAGCTCACTCTAAGCCATGGGATGCAGGGCAGAGCATCTCCAGGCCTGGATCCTGGAGCTGGGGCCAAACCTGCAGCAGCAAGCCTGGAACTGACACTATGTCACAATATTCAAAGGTCTTTGTTGGCTACATTTTAGGGAGAAAGGTGCTAGACTTATAGTAACAGTGGACCTTCAGTCAGGATTCTTCTCTAAACTTGTGCTCTGTGGGCCTACCACTAACTCCCTCCACTTTTATGCAAAACTTTAACAGTGACAGAGTAAACTTAAAAATAAAAAAAATAATAAAGAATGTACAACCCAGGGAAGCCAGAGGAAGCTGACCCAGCAAAGCCGCATGCTGGTTTAGGGACGGAGTTCGCAATACCTACAAGATCACCAAGGGATAGAGCCTTAAGCAGGATATAAAAGAAGGATAAAAACCAACATTTTAGACAATAAGAAAAAAATAAGACCTGGTTTTGCACTCAGGACTTCAGGGGATTAAAGGAGCAACTACAAAACCAACAGTTGCTGGGAAAAATACAGAGAAAAACTGCCCCCTCAGGATGTGCTTATAGAGCAAAATTTCAAAATGCATAAAGAACATTGATGTTAAAGCAAAATCAACAGTTAGAAGATGAACTTATTGCAGAGAAAATAACTAATAGAATAATCTTTAAATGGCTTAACATTGTTACCAAACCAAACTTGGGGCAACTCGCCTGTTGCACAGTAAAGCCAATCTACTGACACCACTTTGTGGTGAAGGAAAACTTGACATTTAATGCAGGGGCCAAGTAAGGAGGTTGGACAGCTTGTGCTCAAAAGACCTGAACTCCTGGATGGCTTTCAGGGAAGGGTTTTTTAAGACAGTGCAAGGGAGAGTCACAGGGTATGTGATCAGCTCATGCACAATTCTCTAATTGCTTGATGGTGAGGTGACAGGGTGATGTTTCTGGAATCTCAGTCATCATCCTTCTGGTTTCAATGGACCTAGGGTCTACATGCTGGTGGTCAGCGTGCAATTAACTTTTTCCACCTGGGGGGTTTTATTTGCAAAATAAATTAAAGATATGGCTCAGAATATTCATCTATAGCCCTGGGGAGGAATGAAAGGTACTTGACTTTGTCTTGCGGCTTAACTATTATTGCTTTTGTCTTGCTTGACTGCTTTCCTTTGCTTCTGCATTTTCTCACTTTTCTGATTAAATTTTTTCTTTGAAACTCCATGAAGACATAGGACGTGCATGTGTGGTAAGTAGCTTCAGTCGTGTCCGACTCTTCACGACCCTGTGGACTGTAGCCCTCGAGGCTCCTCTGTCCATGGGATTTTCCAGGCAAGAATACTGGAATGTGTTGCCATTTCCTCCTCCAGGGGATCTTCCTGACCCAAGGATCGAACCAGCATCTCATGAGTCTCCTGCATTGGCAGGTGGTTCTTTACCACCAGCGCCACCTGGGAAGTGCTTGAAGACCTAGGAGCCTAAAGCTTTACTACAAACAGGAGGCAGGGGACACGATGAGGGAGGGGGTTTGTCCCCAAGAAGGCCACCACACAGGGTCCTGCTCAGTTTCAACAAAAGCCTGTTTAGAAACCTTTAAAAAATGGGAGAAAAGACAGCATCTGCCAAAAGGAATAAAAATAAGCATAAATGTAACAAGAGTAGATAGATGTAAAAATAACCCATTGAAAATCTTAGAAGTGAAATGTATGGACTCATGTGAGAGTCCATACTCATTGGGGGAAAACCCTCCAAACTTGGATAAATTCTAAACTACACATGGCCAAAGGGAAATTTAGTGAATTGGAAGCTAGTGCTAAGGAATTTAAGTAGAACACAGCATAGAAAGGTAAAGATATAAACAGTCCATTAAGAAAAATGGAAAGTAAATTGAGTTGCTGTTGTTCAGTCGCTAAGTCATGTCCCACTCTTTGTAACCCCATGGATGGCAGCATGCCATTTGTCGGGAGGATCTAACAGATGCCTAATAGGAGAAGAGAATCAAGGGATGGAAGAGAAGTAATAGTCAGAAATATAAAAGCAGATTATTTCCTAGAATTAAAGGAAAAGATAAGTTCTCAGGGTGGAAGTAAACATGGAATGTCTGGCATCATAAATACAGCTGAATCACAGCTAGACACACGGTAGTGCAGCTGCAGAACACCAAAAATAAGGATTAAAATGTAGAGGCTTCCAGAGAGAAAAGACCTTTCGCCTATCAAAGTCCTGACAAGAAGACATACAGACCTCTCATCAGTAAGAGGCCAGAAATCCCTGGAGCAAATGCTTCAAAGTACTGAGTATAAAAAAAATGGAGGTTAAAATTCCATGTGCAACTAAATAATCACTCGAGAATAAAACAAAATAAAACCTTTGTCAGACTTACAAAGACTAGAAAATTTATACCCAGGGACCTTCATTGAAAGAAGTTCTAAAGAATGTACTTCAGCAAAATGATAAGTGGACCTAATGGAAAAGGTAGGCTGTACAAACATAAGAATGAGTCCAGAAATTCGTATACATATATGTATATATACACATATACATATGCATATACATATATATTAGGGTTTCCTGTGTGTAAGCATGCATACATACATACATATACACTAACTGAAATGTTGACCATAAAGGCTTCCCCAATGGCTCAGCAATAAAGAATCCACCTGCAATGCAGGAGACACAGGTTTGATCCCTGGGTTGGGAAGATCCCCTGAAGAAGGAAATGGCAACCCACTCCAATATTCTTGCCTGGAGAAACCCATAGACAGAGGAGCCTGGCAAGTTATAGTCCATGCTGCTGCTGCTGCTGCTGCTAAGTTGCTTCAGTCATGTCCGACTGTGTGCGACCCCATAGACGGCAGCCCACCAGGCTCCCCCGTCCCTGGGAGGTCGCAAAAAGAGTTGGACGTGACTGAGCAACTAAACAACAAAAATTGACCATAAAATGATAATAATAATAATAGCTACAGTTATCTTTTTAAAAAAAAGACGTAATATTTTAGACAATGAAATTGAGTACTTGTCCAGAGGATAATAAAGATACTGAATAACCCATAAACTTTGTTTTAAAAAAATAAGTAAATGTGTATATTGAAAATGTAAGAGTGCCACTAAAGATTATAAATACAATTTATAGGTTGTGATATGCAACTAAAGCAATATTTAGAAGTAAATGTATAATCTTAAATGAATTCATTAAAACATGGAAAAATTTTAAACACCTTAAGTTCTTAAATTCCAAAACAGAGGGAAAAAAAAAGAAAAACAGTAAGTAAAAACAGAAAGTAAAAGGAAGAAAACAATAAAGAAAAGATTTTTAAAAATTATTTTAATAGGAAACAAAAGCAACAGAGAGATACAACAGTCAAATTATTTCATCACATCTGCTCTGCAGAGTTACATCTTTACATGCTATAAAAACTTTCTAAATTTGTTTTTAAAAGTTATCACTTAGCTGGCTTAAAACTCAACATTCAAAAAACTAAGATCATGGCATCCAGTCCCATCACTTCATGGTGAACAGATGGGGGAAAAGTGGGAACAGTGACAGATTTTATTTTCCTGGGCTCCAAAATCACTGCAGACAGTGACTGCAGCCACGAAATTAAAAAAAAAAAACGCTTAGTCCTTGGAAGGAAAGCTATGACAAACCTAGACAATATATTAAAAAACAGAGACATCACTTTGACAACAAAGGTCTGTATAGTCAAAGCTTTTTTCCCAGTAGTCATGTATGGATGTGAGAATTGGCCCACAAAGAAGTCTGAGCACCAAAGAATTGATGCCTTCAAATTGTGGTCCTAGAGAAGACTCTTGAGGGTCCCTTGGACTGCAAGGAAATCAAACCAGGCAATCCGAAAGGAAGTCAACCCTGAATATTCATTGGAAGAACTGATGCTGAAGCTGAAGCTCCAATACTTTGGCCACCTGATGTGAAGTGCCTAGTTGGAAAAGGCCCTGATGCTGAAGGGCAAGAGGAGAAGGGGGAAAAAGAGGATGAGATGGTTGGATGGCATCACTGACTCGGTGGACATGAGTTTGAGCAAACTCCAGGAGATGGTGAAGGACAGGAAAGCCTGGCGTGTTGCAGCCCATGGAGTGGCAAAGAGTTCGACATGACTTAGCGACCGAACAATAACATACAATTTGTTTGGGTAATCCCATTATAGCTGATCTTTTTCTTTTCGAGTGGTTTGATGATAGACTTTAAATGCAGGCCTGAATGTTTTGACCAGGAAATGGGGGTAGAAATCTTTGCCAGATGCTTTCAGGTTTCCTACCTCGTTTGCATCCTCTGAACACCCAGTGAAGTGGGGAGGGTGGGGCTGTCACTGAGGGTCAGAGAGGCAGAGACTGTGGATGGTGTTGAGTGGCACAACCAGAAACAGAACCCACATCCCAACCCCACTCCCACAACCCCAGTTTTTCCTATGTCTCCCCAAGTCACCTCCTAGTTGCAGTGGGACTATGAAGTATCTTTCCTTGAAGCCTCCTCCCTGAGGCTGATTCAGACCAATCTTGTGCATATAACCTCGTTCAAGATGCCAGAGGTGGGACTTCCCTGGTGGTCCAGTGATTAAGAATCTGCCTTCCAATGCAAGGGATGTGGGTTCGCGCCCTGGTCGGGGAACTAAAGTCTCATATGCCAGGGGGCAACTAAGCCTGATCTCTGCATTTAAAGAGATGCCCTAGTGCTACAAGGAAGACCCATCACAGCCAAAACAAAAAATAGGTTTAAATTTTTTTTAATATTTTTTTAAATAGCAAAAGAAAAAAAAAAAGATGCCAGAGATGAGAGAAAGCCAATGTCCCTGGGGAACACTGCCAAGCAGTCCAGGCTCCCCTCACTCTCCCTTGGGGAGAACAACAGATCTTAGAACAGAAGGCTATGCATCTACAGAGCAGTCTCTAGTACTGGTGTTTGAGGTTCACTTTTGCAGGCAGACAGTGAGGAGGGGCTGCCTAACAAGACCAGAGTCACTGTTTTCCAGGTGGGGAGAAAAAAAGTTCTTGTGAAGAAAATTATCGTTCTTTGGATCTGCTTAAGATGGGGCTCAGCCGTTCTTTAGTTAATCTCTCCACATACTTAGAAAGAAAGTTAAATCACTGACGACTTCTCAGTAGAATGACTTGGCCCAATATTGTGGTTATAAAACTCTAGACTGGTAAATTTCCTCATCTGTGAAATGTCCTTCCCCAGAGAGCTTCCGGAGCACAGCAGACATGCAGCGATGTGAGAGTGGGCACAGTTAGATCCAGCCTGAGATGGGGGCCAGAGGTGGGCTCTGGGTTCCCTGCCCAGCCTGCTCAGGGAGCCCTCTTTCTGGGTGGGCTACTCTGTGTTTATTGCATCAGGATGGCATCTGGTTCTCCCACAAGCTCTGACCTAATGGGCTCTAAGACAACCTTGGGGCGAGTCACCAGCCACTGGCCTGGCGCTAGTACCATGTTTCCCCGGAGGAGAAAAGAGGATGTCCTCATTGCCCGGGGTTCCTGTAGAGTGAAGGAAAGACAGAAATTAGCATGCCCACCCAATTCCGTCACACTGTCACGCTCTTGAAAGAAAATACTCTGTAATTTGCTTTGAAATCTTGAAGAAAGAAAAATACTAAGTCACAGAGTATTCAAGGCTGAAAGGAACCTCAGACAACGACTGGCCCAACCCCCTGACTGTTTGGAGAAGGAAACTGAGGCCCAGGGTCACACGATGAGGATTCGGGGGGCCTGAGACCACAGCCCCCCAGGGTCGGCCTCCGTGGCCTGCTGCTCTCATGCCAGGGCCCTTGCAGCAAGGGGGTCCAAATCTCCACCGCCCAGAGGGGAAGCCTGAGGAGCAAGAGAGAGAGGAAGCTAAGGGGGAGGACAGAACACAGGGTGGCAGGAAGCAGCGTGAATTTGCTCAGCCTAACCGTACTTGATCAATCGTCAGCGGGGCGTGCGGAGCGGCTGCTGGAACCACAGCTCCCCGGAGCCCCATCACTCAGCGATATGGTAATAAAGTGGCCGGGGCTGGAAAAATGCTATGAGACTCCAGAGAGCTCAGTCTCATCCCGCCGGATTATAACCCTGTTATCGACACCCCTGAGGCTTGTTCTGTCTCCTTCAGCACCAGCTCTGGAGATGAAAGCTCCAGCGGGATGCCGTCCGACCCAAGCATCCAGGGCTGGGAGCAAAAGGAGGTAGGTGGCAGGAAAGACTGACTCCTCCAGGGCCACACCTGCCATCGATGTCCTTTCTTCCTGAATCCCAACTCCTGTGTCCACTGAGGCCTCCGCAGGGCACTGGGCTGTGTGCCGTGGGGGACAGAGGGAGGAGAAACTGGGGTCAGGCTTGATGGTCCTAGAGTGCTGGAGGCACAATCACCACCCGCCCAAAGATTAGCAGATAACAGAGCTTGTGCGGTTCAGCTGTTGATACTCTGAAGACAGACAGGGCCCTGGGGGTTTCAGAGGGGAAGACAAGCTTCCTGAGGGAGCTGCAGCTACATCGGGCTGCAAGGGTCATAATTCTACTGAACAAACTATCACCACGGGTGCCTGCAGACCACCACCCTCCTCCCCATCCTCCCACACACGGGTCTGAGAGCATCCTGAACACCAGGCACTCGCTGTCATCCTACGTAACCCTCCCCAGCATGTCAATACTTCCAGGAGAAAGTCAAAATCCCACTGTGTCATAATACTATTCAGCCATGAACAGAAATGAAATTCTGATATGTGCTACAGCATGGGCGAATCTTGAAATCATTATGCCAAGTGAAAGAAGCCAGACACAAAAGGACAAATATTGTATGATTCTGCTTGTAAGCGGTACCTAGCATAGGCAAATTTGTAGAGACAGAAAGTAGAACCGTGGTTGTCAGGGGCTGGAGGTGGGGGAGAGGGGAGGGGAATTTTGCTCTGTGGGGACAGAGTTTCTGTTTGGGAAGATGAATTTCTTGAAATGGATGTGGTGATGGTTGTACAACATTGCGAATGTACCTAATGCCAATAAATTGTACACTTTAAATGGTGAAATGGCAAACTTCACGTTATACATTTTACTACAACTTCTTAAAAATTCTTACCCCTGAAACTAATGTTATCTGTCAATTATACCTCAATTTTTAAAACACCCATCACACACTGCCGTGCAAGGCGCCGCCGCTTCCCCCTACTTTCAAGAGGGCACGTCCCTAGAATGAGGGGAGAACCAGAAGTCTTGCTGAACACAGGGAGGCACATAGCTCATCCCCTGAATGACTTCTGTCCTGGCCTCTGCAACCTGGTGCTGCCTCCTTTAGGCACTATGCCCTGTCCTGTCTCTGTGCCTTTGCACAGGCTGTTCCTTGGCTTGGAATTCCAGCCCCCGCTTCACTCTCTGGCTAATACCAGCTGATTCTTCAGGGCACCACGGACGTGCCACCCTCTCTGTGAATTCTCCCCCACCAGCCACAAGCAGAGTTACAGCAGTCCTCCTCTGGGCAAGCATATCTCCTCGGATGCCTGCATCAGGGAGCCTCTGCTGCTGAGTTTGTGGGCCGACTGGGGCTTCCCAGGTGGCTCAGTGGTAAAGAATCCTCCTCCCAATGCAGGAGACACAGGAGATGCAGGTTCGATCCCTGGGTCAGGAAGATCCCCTGGAGGAGGAAATGGCAACCCACTCCAGTGTTCTTGCCTGGGAAATCCCAAGGACAGGCTACAGTCCATGGGGTCACAAAGAGTCAGACACGACTGAGCAACTGAGCACAAGCAGGAAAATAATACCATCCTCTTGAAGTGAAGCTGGACAAGGCAGCCCGAGACATCACAGCAAAGACTCCCGTGTCACTTCCTGTGGGAATTCTTAATTAAAGCAACAACAACAAGCCACATCACTGATCAGAGGTAGAATCTGGGTTACTTCCCCAGCATTTTCCATTTGTAAGCCATGGGTCAAAAGCGGTAGGGCCATTGCTAGGGTCAAGCTTATTCTTAACTTCCCAAGAGAATGTAGTGATATTTTGGTCCACCAGCAACAGAGAATAGAATAAAAAAGAAGATAGGACTTAGAGAAAAATCAAAAGAGCAGCTAAAAGCTGGAGCTATCCATCTCTCTAGGAGAACTTTTAAGTGGCCCCCAACTAGAAGAACTTAAAACATGGATTTTAGCTTAAAACTCTTATGATCTATAAAAATGATACTCTACCAATCAAGATTTGATTTCCTATTCTATCCTGGTACAGAGGATGCTGAATTTACTTAAATAAAATCACATTCGCTACATGGATAGACAATAGATACATACATACCTAGACAGACAGAGATATGGAGACATAGAGCCGTAGACATCAGTTCAGTTCAGTTCAGTTCAGTCCCTCGGTCATGTCCGACTCTTTGCGACCCCATGAATCGCAGCACGCCAGGCCTCCTTGTCCATCACCAACTCCCGGAGTTTACCCAGATTCACATCCATTGAGTCAGTGATGCCATCCAGCCATCTCATCCTCTGTCATCCCCTTCTCCTCCTGCCCCCAATCCCTCCCACCATCAGAGTCTTTTCCAGTGAGTCAACTCTTTGCATGAGGTCGCCAAAGTACTGGAGTTTCAGCTTTAGCATCATTCCTTCCAAAGAACACCCAGGGCTGATCTCCTTCAGGATGGACTAGTTGGATCTCCTTGCAGTCCAAGGGACTCTCAAGAGTTTTCTCCAACACCACAGTTCAAAAGCATCAATTCTTCAGTGCTCAGCTTTCTTCACAGTCCAACTCTCACATCCATACATGACCACTGGAAAAACCATAGCCTTGACTAGATGGACCTTTGTTGGCAAAGTAATGTCTCTGCTTTTGAATATGTTATCTAGGTTGGTCATAACTTTTCTTCCAAGGAGTAAGCGTCTTTTAATTTCATGGCTGCAGTCACCATCTGCAGTGACCATAGACATACATGTAAGTAAAAATATTTAGGCTATTTGAATCCTTGTATTTACAAGAATGTACGATGTGACTTGTAAAGCAGCACATCTTCTACATCAGCAAGTCTAGGACTGTGTCTGCGTCCTCTGTTTCCTCATCTAGACTGTGAACTCTTTTTTTTTAACATTTATTTATTATTTACTTGGTTGTGCTGGGTCTTATCTGGCTGAGTCATTGTAGCACGCGGGATCTTTAGTTGCAGCCTGCAGACTCTTAGTTGTGGCAAGCAGGATCTAGTTCCCCAACCAGGGATCGAACCCAGGCATCCTGCATTGGGAGCGTGGACCCTTAGCCATTGGACCACCAGGGAAGTCCCTAGACTGTGAACTCCTTGAGGATAGGTCTCTCTGTTTGCGGTCTCAGCCCAGCGGAGTTTGGCACATAAACCAAAATAAATAAATGTCTGCTTTGTAATTGAATGAGTCAGTCTGTTTCTCCAGCACCCAGCACAGGACATGATTCTTAGCCAAAGCCTAGTATGTACTGGGGGGAGAAAAGGAAGGAAGGACCTGACCACTGATACAGTGCCCCCGCTGTAGACTGACCTACCTCCTAACGTTAAGCGCTTGGAGAAGCAGAAGTGTCACTGCAGACAGAGGGCCAGGTGGCCCTGCTCACTAGTCTGCCCCGTGGGGAAGACGGCAGGAGGGCGAGGAGGCCCAGCAGAGTTGCCTCCGTCACTGAGAGGCCAGAGCGCCTGGGTTGTGGGGTCACGAAGGCTGAGGCAGGAGCTGCATGGAACTCTCCGTGAACTGCAAGTAGCTCAAAGTCCACAGTTTAGGATGATGAAATCCAAGCGAAATTTCAAGATGAGACTGTTCGCTGTAGCAGTGTGTGTAATAGCAAAAACCAAAACAAACGCAAATAAAAACTGAACAATCCAAATACCCTTTGAAAGGAAAATGGGTACGTGGGGATAGAATCACTCTGTGAAGCCCTAAACTGTAATAAAATGGGAGAAGTCACAGCTACATACAGTCGTGTGAATAAATCTTAGCAACACTTAACAATGTTGAGTGAAGAAGTAAATCTCAGAAGATCACATATAACGTGATGGATGCCTTTCTATAAGGTTCACAACTAAAATCAAAATCATATTGCTCACTCATCCCAAGAAAAAAATGTTTCTATTTCTTTAATGTTGAAGCTATATGAGATGATGGATGTTCACTAAGCCTACTGTGGTCATCATTTCATGATGTGTGTAAATCAAATCATTATGTTCTACACCTTAAACTTACACAGTGCTGTATGTCAATTATCTCTCAATAAAAACAAAAGAACAATGAAAACATATTATTTCAGTATCCACAGGTATGTGACTGAGGTATCCAAGCTCCGAGCTCACCAAAAACTCCAATTTTTCCTCCTTTGTAGGTACCTGCCCTCTTGAAATTAGGGAGAGCCATGGGAAGAGCTTTGGCCAGTGAAATGTCACCAAAGTGTTCAATGTCAGTTTAGGGCAGAAACACCTAAGTATGGGTGCTTAGTTCTTACTCTCTTCCCCTGCCAAAGCAAACCCCAGATCTTAGTGTTGAGTAGCAATCTCATAGGAGGGTGGCTGCGCCGTGCCTGGGGTCCATGTCTGCAATGTCCTTGGCTAATCTACAATGGCCATGTGGCATGAGTGAGAAATAAAATTTTGTTGGGTAAAGCTACTGAGATGAGGGATTATTTGTTACTGCAGCATAACCTGGTTCATCCTGATGGATACAATAATAAAATTATATTTAAAGTCAAGATAGTGTTAAACACAAAATTGAGCATTGTGATTACCCTCTGAGAGGGAGGCAGGGGAATAAGATAAGGGAGGAAGAGTACAAGATTAGTGCAAGTATTGTTAAAGCTATAGATCTTAGGTTGAGTTCTGAGTTCACACCTGTTCACTATATTATTGTAAACAAAAATAGGTCATTGTAAGACTTCCCTGGTAATCCAGTGGCTAAGCCTCCACACTCCCAGTGCAGGGGGCCTGGGTTCAATCCCTGGTCAGGGAACTAGATCTCACATGCCACAGCTAAGAATTTCCATGCTGTAACTAAAAATCCCACATGCCCCAGGTAAAGATTCTACATGCCATAATGGAGACTGAAGATCCCACGAGTGCAAATAAGACCCAGCACAGCCAGATAAATAAATAAATAAATATATTCTTAATAGAAAAGCTTTTTAAAAAAAATAAACCATTGTAAACAAACTGCTTAATTAAAGGGGCCCTGTATAGGCCAATAAGGAGTGTGTCATAACCAGGGATTGTGATTACCCAGCTCCGTGTATCTGAGGCCCATTTAAAACTGAAAAGAAAAGAGAGTGTCACTCAGATATGAGCCAGAAACCCAACCACTGTACCTGCCACAGGCTGCTTGCATCTGACCTTGTAGAATACGTGTTAGTCACTCAGTCGCGTCCAGCTCTTTGCAACCCCATGGACTGCAGCCCGCCAGGCTTCTCTGTCCATGGAATTCTCCAGGCAAGAATACTGGAGTGGATTGCCATTCCCTTCTCCAGAGGAACTTCCCAACCCAGGGATCAAACCCTGGTCTCCTGCATCGCAGGCAGATTCTTTACCACACCTTGTAGCATAACAGCCAACAAAGTGTGGCAGGAGGGCAGTGAATGAGCTCAGGTGTGCCGTTTTCCCCCTAATTCCCTGAGGTCCAGGGCCTGAGATGTCACTCTCCACAACCCCTCCTCCAGACTCCCCCAAGGAAACTGTCAGGCCAGCTGGCTGGGGAGGTGGGAGACAGGAGCATCACAGAGCCTCTGTTCCTGCCAGCTCCACAAACCAGCCCAAAGCCTCATTTCAATATATTTGCATGAAATGGTTTCATCCCGGAGTTGCCACCTCCTTACCCCCATCCCCACCCTGGAGTGCCCGCAGGCCCCTGGACCAACCCCAGGCCCCTTTGGATGATGTCATATTTACCAGGAAAAATTTTTGCTTTTTCTGCACCCCAGATATCATAAATCTTACATAACTTTTTCTCCCTCAATGTTGATGCTAAATTCACTGCATTCGATGGGGAGTCACTGGGGAGTTTTCAGCCGGAGAGGGTGTGGTGGGATTTGCAACTTGAAAGCTGCTCTAGTTACCAGTGAGGGACAAGGGTGGAGGCAGGGGGACCACTAGGGGAACAAGCAAGGCATCGGAACCTGGGG
Source organism: Bubalus kerabau (assembly GCF_029407905.1). Lineage (NCBI taxonomy): Eukaryota > Metazoa > Chordata > Mammalia > Artiodactyla > Bovidae > Bubalus > Bubalus kerabau. The sequence goes on from NC_073642.1 coordinate 33,616,054, forward strand.
TGGGGGCGAGGAGGCACAGCAGTGGGAGGCCCCTGGACAGTCTCCAGAGCCTCTCAGAGGGTGGGATCAAGAACTTGGCAGGGAGTCAGACGGGCACAGCCTGACTCCATGGTCACTGGGGAAGATAAGGGAGGGGACCTGCCACCCACCTGCTCCCGACACCACTCGGGGTGCAGAGAGGGAGAGAAATGTCCTGGGAAATGCCTGCGTGGGGCTATGGCCTCTGGAGGAGCCTGGGCTGGAAGTGGGGGTGAAGCAGGGCCAGCCATTTATCTTTGAACTTTTAAAACTAGTTGCATATATTAATTTAACCAAACAAAATCAACTGAAAACATAAAGAGTCAGAATACGTCAGTCACATGTTCCAATACATGCAAGCTTCTGGGAGTTCACAGCCCTAGAAATTATACACCAACTTGAACAAGTGGGTGCAGGGTTTTTTTCTGAAAAAGAGTCTCTATATTTTATTGAATTCTCTAAAGAGCCTGTGACCTGGGAATACTAATGACTATTTATGTAACACCATACTTCAGGCTCTACACTATATATATATATATTCATTTAATCTTCACAGCAGCGCTGTGAGAGACAGTCTGTTGTCATCCCCATTTTACATTTGTAGGGACTGAGGCACAAGAAGACAAAGCAAGATGCTGAAGTTTGCTCAGGTTAGTGAGATTGGAGCCTCCAGAGTGTCAGCCACTAACCTGGACCCGGTCTGGTTCAACTCTGAACCTGCCCAGATGGACAAGTCAGGCCCCAGGGAACAAAGGCCCCAGGTCCTGAGCACAGACAAAGCTGGGAAGCCAGGACATGCGGACCTCTGTACTCACAGCCCTTCTCGGGATCAAGTTCAGGAGAAATAGGACAGCGGACCCTCGCTGTCATCCTGGCCCATGGCAGGGAAGGCGGTTTCGTGCCAGGGTCATCTCAGGAGCGGGCATGGGGGAGGGAAGCCCCCCAACCATCGCAGAGGCCAGCCCAGCCTGATCAACCCCTTGCAGGGACAGGGACCCTCCTTCCCCCATAACCAGGCCCTGTATCTCCCTGGCCTCTCCTCACACTTCGGCCCGCAGCCCCACCTGCAGCTGAGGACAAGCACCAGGCTATCCACAGTTGGGGGTGCAGCGGGGTACCTCCAGCCTCACTTTCCCTGTCTCTCCTCCCTGTTGTCCAGCCCCAGCAGGGGTCGGCCCCTGGGACTTGTCCTCTAAAGCCTCGTCCTGGATCTAGCCCCCTCCCCTCAGCCAGGCTGGAGGCCGCCCCCAGGGAACTGTGGCAGAGGCAGGACCCAGAGCAGAGGCAGGGTGGGGCTGTCCCAGGAGGTAGCGAGGGCCCTGCCCTAGGAGGCACGTGAGCAGAGGCTGGACCACCCCCCGCCCCCCCAATCATCTCTGAGAGGCATCTGGAGCAGCGGTCACACCCAGGTCTCCAGTTCTCCCGTTCTAGGGCCCCATGATGACGTTCTAGGGGCATGGTAACACTTACAGGCTATCACAGAAGCAGGTGCAATGGGCTCCAGCCAGCTGGACCTCAGAGCAGGGCTCCAGCTTGATTCCGCAGAGGGCCAGTGGCTTGTCCAAGGTGCCACAGCATCTTGAGGTGCCCTAGGGTAAGGGCAGCCCTGGGGGCGGAGGGATATGCTGGGAGGAGGGGCTGCTGACTTGAGTAGGACGAGGTGAGTCGCCTCCCATAGAATGGAAGGCACACGAGGGTCCCTCAAGGTAGACAGGACATCTCTAGACAAAGCAGGAGACGGATGGAGTCAGACATCCTCATTGCGGGGAGAGGTGTTTCAGGGGGTACTCTGAGAATTTAAGCCCTAGGAGGAGAGGTCCCTGTTGACACCCTCCACCAGCCCACCTGGGACAGATGCATCCTGGTGCCCCACCTGAGCCTGACGGTGGGGGGACGGGTCGGGGGGGTACTAGGTTATCCTAACAGCATGCAGTTGGGGTGGCAGGCCAGGGCCTCCCTACACCCACCCTCAGTCAGGAGCCCTCAACTCCGAGCTCTCTCTGCTCCCCACCGTCTTCCCAGAGCAGGGCCCTGGCTCCCACCCACCCCCACCACCTCCCCCCGCACCTCTGGGCCCAGCAGGCAGCGCCAACACAGGAGGGGTTGCCCCAGCCGCGGCTCCTGAATGGATTTTCCCAGGTACCAGCGACAGGCGAGAGGGAACGAGCTATTTTTAGCGGACTCTCCGCAGCAGCGAGCAGTCTCAGAAGTGCCCGCCTGTCGCTCCCACACTGCTCTCAGGTTTTAGCTCCTGCAGGCACTGATTCTTGCACCCAGCACGCTCCGATTGCCAGGGTGACCTGAGCAGCTGCTGTGCATCTCCTCATGAGCAGAGTCCACAGGCAGACGACGTGAGAGCAGCCGGGGCAGGCCTCCCACCACCAGCCCCACAGCGCCGCCCCCGACCCTGTGTGCCCCTCTCAGGCACCCGTCACCTTCCAGGAACGTGGGCGCTGAGAGTGGACTTCACTGGACCTCGCTGACTTGATTTGCATAGCATACCTGGTGCTTCCCAGGATGTGAGGACCACTCCAGGAGCCCATCCTGCCTCCGTCCTTTGCAGAAAGACACGCCGTGGAGGGGGTGGACATAGGTCACCCTTGTGAAGAGGCACTCATTTGAAAAGGGGCCCCCCTCCCCTTGATGGAGATCAGACACTGGAATGTTTTCAGCGGGGGTTCAGCAGGTACAGGAGTGAACCGATCTGCTTTGCATGTAAATGCTTCCTGCCATTCTTCAATTCCACAGACGGCTGGATGCACGGTGTGTTGATAGGTCTCCTTGGTTTTGTTTTGTGTTTTTTTAAGAGAACTTTAAAATTCAGAATCTGTTGTGGAATCTCCCAGGTTTTAAATGTTGGCAACCAGGTCAAATCTTAAAAGAACACTGTGTGGTTTAAACAAAGCTCATTCCGGAACCACACCTGATTCACAGGCCAGGAGGTGGGAGCGGTGTTAACAGTGGGGCCAGCTTTCCAAGGCCTACCTTGCTCTGAGATGTCCGCATGGGAGGCCCCTCCGTACCAAGGGGGAGCAGACCTCAGGACCCCAGATCGTTAAGGACAGGGTAGCATCCTTTAGGGCCCATTCAGCACTTATCAAACTGCAGTCCAGGGAGACTAATTCTTAGAACTGTTCAAAGATGTTCCTTATTGATGAGCAAACACTCTGGGAATCTCTGGATTAAATAAAGCAAAACAGACTTCTTTACTACAGGACTTGTCTGAGGCTTTTACGTGCAACAAAATGCCTTGTGCATTTTGAGGAGCCGGAACATAGGCAAAGCTTCTCAAAAGAGTTCCACATGGACCCCATTTTCAAGGCATACACATTAACTCCAGAAAGACACTGTTGTTGTGTGGAATGTGGTTCTAGAAGTAGGGCTTGCCACACTAACCTAGGCAGTCTACAAACCAACATCCCCGGGTGGCTGCAGCCTGTGAAGTGGGTGGAGAGGGGCATCAGAGAAGCTGAGTCCAGCAGGCAGCGGTCAGGAGTGTGGCTTTGTCCTCGGGACACGGAGCCACCAAGGGTAGTAGGCAGACAGGGATGTGGTTGATGGAGTGCTCCCATTGTATGCAGACCAGACTGAAGAAGGGAGACTAGGCCAGAGACAAGGAAGCTAGTGCAGAGGGGATGGGTCCCAGGGATGTTTTGCAAGTGGAACAAACGGTCAGGACTAGGAGGCTGAACGGTGGAGAGTACACCTGTCAATGCGGCAGATGCAAGAGACATCGCTTCAATCCCTGGGTCAGAAAGATCCCCTGGAGAAGGAAATGGCAACCTGTTCCAGTATTCTGACCTGGAGAATCCCATGGACAGAGGAGCCTGGTGGGCTACAGTCCATGGGGTCGCAAAGAGTTGGACACGACTGAGCGTGTGACACGCACACAGGTGCCTGAAAGGCTGTGGGGAGTTCTGGGGAGGGAGGAGGTGAAGACAAGGCCAGGCGGCAGGCCGAAAAGGCAGAGCCCAGACAGAGGCTGTGAGCCAAATGAAGCGCGAAGCTCAGAGCGCAGGCTGGGAATAGTTCCCCTTGCTCTGCCTTGCCCGTCTCTTCAGGAAGCCGGGTTCAGGTAAACCTCAGCCACCCAGGGTTCCCATGGCAACCTGGAGACAAAATCAGCTGAGCACCTGAGCAAGCAGAAGGTGGAGAAGGGGTGGGGATGAGCTGTTGACCTGATCAGTGTGCTGTGGGCTCCTGGGGTTCAGAACCTGGCCACCCGTTCCCCCAGGCAGCTGGAAGTGGCCAAGGGGTGGCCAGGAAAGAAAGGCTCCTACCCGCCAAGGCTCCTGATCTGAGAGCCAAGTTAGGAGGGCTGTGCGGTTTCTTGCCGCTGCAGTAAATCCAACCCCACTCTGGGTCCAGGCCTGTGTCCATCATCTTCCAGCTGCCCTGGTCACTACCTCTGAGAGAGAAGGCAGGGCAACTCCCATGACTGTGTCTCCTGCCACCCTCAGAGCCACAACGCTAATTTTAGCCCTGACATCAGGCTGTAGCCAGGGTGTTGGGTGGAGAGGGCTGTGTGTCTGCCCAGTTCTAAATTCAGGCCCTGGGAGCCCAGCGGGAGGGCCTGATGGCTGGCCATCCCTACCCCCAAACAAGCAAAGCAGCTCAGTCCAACAAGGCCTTCTGACACTCCCACCCAACCCTCTCCACACCCTGGCCATGCCCTCAGCCCTCCAGGAGTTGACCTTGCCCACTTTGGGGTCAACTCCCAAAGTCTGGGCTCTCTCACCAACCAAGTCAGACTGGTTCGCAGTCAGCTCCCCAGCCCCTGCTGCACCACGCAGAGCAGACATGCTACACCATCTATGACAAAAAAGATACGGTGCTTCCAGCAACCCCAGAACCACGTGCTAAAATCCCAGTTTGTGGCTCAGATCAGATATCACCCGTTCCATGAGGTAGCCCCACGCCTCAGCCAAAGCTGAGTTCTCCCTCCTCATACACCCCAAGCTACTTGTGTCGCTTGGACAGACTGTCTCCCACCCGAGACTCTCAGCCCCTGAGAGCAGGGGCTGAGTCTTGTTCCTCTCTGCCCCACCCCACCCCCATAAGCCCAGCATGGTGCTTGGCACACAGTAGGCATTGCTGGGACCAAATCAAGGAGGCCGGGGTGGGGGCTGCAAGTGTGGCCTCTGAGCCAGAGGGGACAAGGCCAAGCCCAGCTCAGACACTAGCTTGTCCAGTGGTCATGGTCCCCTGTCCCCACTCCCACCTTCTTCTAAGGAAGACAGCCCCACTCCCAGGTCCGTTCTGGGTCACCGTGGAGTGACCATGCCTATGAACATCGGACCTCCGAGGCCACACTATGGGCTGACCATTGGCCTGGTGGGAAATGACTGGACCAGACTGTCCCCCTAAGTAACTTGACGTGGGAGCTTCCTCGCGTCTTAGTCCATTCACAGCAGAGGCAGACGCGAAGAGCATGTGTCTAGAGCAGCCAGGAGGTAGATCTAGAGTCTTGATGGAGATGTAGGAGGTAAAGGTGAAGAGCGGGCAAGGAAGAGAAGGAACACTTCTGTCCCAGGCTCAGCCTCAGCCCTCCCCCCGCAGGTGTCCCCACCCACCCACTCAGTCGCACCTGGCCCCGCCCCAACCCCTGCTCTTTGCCGAGGCCGCTCTGCCTGGCAGGTTGGTGAGGCTGTTTCTAGTGCCTGCAAGCCCCATCAACAGGCTCTGCACGCAGCCCAGGTGGTGGGTGACTGCCCAGCTCCCTCTTGCCCGGGGTGGGAGGGAGGCTCTCTCTCAGAGCAGGGAAGCCCGACCTCGCCTCTCCCTGGAAGAAGAGGCTCAGGGACCCCGAAAGGAGCGCAGCCCGGAGAACATTGTACCCTCCCCTGGAGGTCAGTGGCTTCTTTGCTGTGGGGCAGTGGGCTCTCAAACACAGCTGTGGGCCCCCGCCCAAAGGAAAAGACACCCTCAGCTGTGCAGGCCGCAGGGCTCAGGGTCTCCAAGTCCATGTTCCCACTCTGGGAGGAGAGACAGGGAGGGGCCCCAGACCTCCACCTGCCAGCCACAGAGAAGGGTCCAGACAATGCCCCATCTGGAAAGGCCTATGACGTCTCCAGGGGGCGCCAGAGAGCTCCCAGCCCGCCAGCGTGGCCTCCGTGGTCCAAATCTGCAGCAAGGCCCCTGCTGTTTAGCTTCCTAGGCTGGGGGCCGTGGTCATGCTGGGCTAAGTCCGGATATGTGCAGCCACCACTGGCCACACAGTCCTCTTTCTGGGCCTCAGTTGCCCCTTGTGCGAGGGCAGGACCCGAGGTGGCCCCTCTGTGTCCCAGTCTGGACGCTCTCCCAGGCAGGTTTGGAGCTTCTCCGAGGCCATCCAAGGGCACCGGAGCTGGGCACACACCAGGCCAGGCAGAGATGTGTCCCCTCCCTCCCCTCAAGCCAGACGATGCTGGAGGAGGGGAAGATCGGAGAGGCCCAGAGGCCCGGAATGGAGCCGGCCCAGGAATGACCACCCCCGCCGTGCCCCACCCCCTCCACGGGCAGCAATCCCCGAGGAGCCACTTCTGCAGGAGAAGGGACCCAGGTGGAAGCCGGCAGTCATAAAGCCATCTCAAAAAAGGCTCCTGGCAGCCAAGCGTAAGTGCCCGTGCCACGGTGAGTAGCAGAGCCGGTAAATTACCACTGAGGGCTACACACACCCCCCCCCCTCTGTATTTATATCTGCCTTGGTGCCTGAAAATGGATATTTATGCATTTTCAATATTCAGGGCAAACGCTCCATCACTCAGTGCTGCGTGGCTGCAGCACATTACACCAGCCCCGCCGAGATATTCCTCTTCCACCTGGCTTGCCAGCTCAGGAGCTTCCAGGTCAAGCCTGGACCCCAAGCCCTTGCAGAGCCCCCACCCCATCTGCAGGCCCGTTGTGCCCCAAGGGGGAGTGGAGGGAACAAAGGGCCAAGCCAGCCTCTCCTGCTAGCCCCAGGGCTCACTTTACAGACCAGCAGCCAAAGCTCAGAGAGGATGGGTGGCCTGGGCAAGGTCACACAGCATCCCGTCTAAGCTACGGTTACCGTCCCCAGGTGGAATGACTCCCTCATCACCAAGGAAAGTGGCGGCATTGGGCTGTCTCTCCCGATCTCCCTATCTCTCTTTGCATCCTTTGCTTGAGGTCTGTCTCATCCTGGCTCTGATTCTCTCTCTAGATTCCACTGTGTCTCTGCACCTGTCTGGCTCTCACCAGCTCAGTCTCAGTCTCTCTCACCTCTTTCTCTGACTCCTTTCTTAGTGTCTCCACCTCCGTCATCTCTGGTCCCTGTGTCTTTCTGTCTCACCCCCACCCACACTCCACACACACCCCCTTTCTCTTCCTCAGAGCCTCTGTCTTTGTCCAGCCCTGCCTCCTGACTTTGTCTAGGGTCTGAAATCAGGGCAAGGGGGCAGGGACCTGTCCTGTTGTCCAGGAGGGGCCAGCTTGGGGAGTCACGTCTCCCCCACACTGGCCCTGTAAAGGCGAGCCCCACGCCCTCTGAGCTGGAAGACCCACAGAGCAGAGTGGAGCTGTAGTGGGAGGTTCCGGAAGCGCGGATTGAGACTCACTGGAAACAAGGGAAAGATGGGGTGAATTCCCCATGTTGGGCCCTGCGAGGTTTCCGATCTGCCGTCCACTGTGACTTTAAAGGGCCCACCTAGTTTGTGACTGAGGTTGAGTGATGGTGTCCCTGGGCCTGCCCTTAGCTGAAAGGGTTAACGCACCTGCCCAGGTCCCCGCTTCCCCTTCACCCCACCAGCTGCTCCTTTTCCTTTCTCCCTCTCTTTCTCTCTCTCCATCCATCCATCCCTTTCTCTGTCTGTCAGGAATGATAAGAATTAATTAAATGTGTCCTCAGCTCCTGTCTCCTCACTTCCCTCAGGGAATTTAACCAGTCCCAGCACCTCAGGCCTTGTTAGATTCCAAGAAACACATAACCGCTGGTGTACTCTGTTACATGTATGTGTGCACGCGGCTGTCCCTGCCCACAGACACGCACGCGGGGGCATGCAGCGTGCTACTGCATGTTTCAGCGTGTCCAGTCTGCTGGTTCATCGACACGTACACGACTGTGTACAGCTCCGTATGCGCTCCTGAATCTGGAGACACATGTCAGGATGTTGGTGTGAATACACATACGAGTCTCTTGGTGTGGGCGTGGCATGCGTGCATCGTACGTCTTCACATTTAGGTCCGCTCTATTGAATCTATCCACTTGTACTGTGAGTCTGGGTAGACCTCATTACCATGCAAGTCTGTTTGGAGGTAGGCATACATGCCTCTGTATTCTGGGTGTGGCTGTGTGTGTGTGTGTGTGTGTGCACGCAAGCACGCATATCCCTATGTGTGCACATCTAATGGCATGCGTGCACTGGCGCATGAGCATGTCTGGGGGCACGTGGGCCGTGCGTGTGCAGTGTACACACACCCACACACCCTGGCTGCCCTGCACGCACACCTCCTTCCTGGCTCCCTGGGAGCTGGCAGCCTTGTCCCCAGGAAGAGCCATTGTGCTGCGTCTCAGGGGTGATGTCGCTGGCAGTACGGGTGGCAGGAGCCTGAAGGTAAGAAGGTGGAAGTGGTGCAGGGGAAGGCGCTCGCTAATGAGGCCACCTTCGTTGCCAGCCTGGGAGCTGCTGCCACTAATTATCGCCTCAGTAAGCAGCTCCCCAGGGAAGGGCTGCTGACGGAGCCCTGCTCTCTCCCTCCCCCCGAGACCTCTTTCCCCACCTCCCAGCAGTCCTGAGATGCTGCCGGAGCCCTGGTCACCAACAGAAGGGCAGAGAGGAGGGCCAGTGCTTAGTCCACCAGGAGACCTAGGATGCCCGCCTGCCTGCCCACCAGCCTGCTGCCAGGAGCCCACATTTCAGGGTACTCCTCTATGTTAGGGCATGGTCACCAAAAGGCCTCTGGGAATCCAAATGTGCTCCTGGATAAAGGAAAGTCTACACACCCTGACCCTCACAGACACCAAGCATGACCCTGTAACACGAGCACTAGACTGGGAGTCAACTGGGTCAGCTGATAACCCCAGTGCTGTGTGACTTTAGGCAAGTTCCCATACCTCTCTGGGTCTTGGTTTCCTTGTCTGTTAAGTAGGGGAAGAAGACTTGCAATGCAGGGGACACGAGTTTGATCCCTCGTCAGGACCCCACATGCCACAGGGCAACTAAGCCTGCAGCAGGCAACTAGGAGCCTGCGCGCTCTGGTGCCCTCATGCCACTACTGGAGAGTCCATGTGCCGCAAGGAAAAATCCCGCATGCAACCCGCATGCCGCAGTGAGGACCTTGCATGCCACAACTAAGACCCGACACGGCCAAATAAACAAACATTTTTTTAAAAGAACGGTGAGACACAAGACTGTTTCAGATAGTACAGAGATGGGCATCTGCTATGCGTTTATTTTCATGTGTATATTCTCATGCATATGTGTGTTTGTGTGTACTTAGCACATCAGACCCCTGATTTCACAAATATTGCTTAAGAGAAGGCAGTGAGCCAGTTTAAAGAAAAATGTTCAGTAAATGAGAAGGAAACCTGGCATCTGAGTATGACAAAGTCCTGATGGAAGTTGACAAGTGCCTGCGGCCCCAGGCCAGAGGGTCTCTGAGGCCCTTCCCTCTCCAAGAAGCGGTGGGTTCAGACCCCCAGGCCCCCTAGAATGAGAAACACACAGACTGGGCCCTGGTTTCCACCTTGTCCTCATCAGCACCAAGATACACCATCACCAGGAGCAGCAGGAGAAGTTGCTATGAAGTAAGTGGGGTGGTCCTTCCTGGCCACAGGCCCCCATATGACCTCAGAGGACACAGAAAGTGTCCACACACATGACCCCTGGTGTGATTCAGGCCAGATCAGGCCAGGGCACAGGATTGACCCAGACTGAAGGCAGATGTGGCCGGAGTCTTAACAGAGATGGTTCAGACTGGGCCTGGCGTGTCCGGAGGGTCAGCAGCCACACCTCCCTTAGAGGCTAGGGGGAGGTTCTGAGCTCCCCTGGGCCGGCGAATAAGCTTTTCCACCTGTGCTGCCCAGGGGAGAGCTGCCTGTCCCACAGCCCCAGTGTCTCTGTCCTCCAAGTGGCCGGGTATGAATCACAGGGATTTACAGCCCAGCCTCGAGTGGGATTTATGGGTCTGTCTCAAGCCCGGCCAGCGGGGAGTGGCCGCCCGTCAGTCCCCCATTGCGGCTGATTGATGAGGATGTTTCCTGCCAAGAAAAATCCCCTCTGTGGCAGGCAGCCGAGAGAAAGGCTCCCAGGCCCAGGGGCCAGCCCCTCACCCCATACCTGTCCCCAGTCTGGTCCCCCTCCTGCGCTTACAGCTCACACCTTCCCACGATCCCCCCAGCCCCACACGCTGACAGCCAAACAGTAGGTGCACCCAATGGCCCCAGCTTCCAGGCCAGCATTCCACCTTCCCAGACCTGCCACTTGCTCATCCTTGGGAACAGTGTGCTTCGAACAAATCCATCCCAGGGCTCGAGGCTGGACATGCCAAATTCCAGAATGAATTTCTGAAGGAATCCAGAACACACACACACTTCACAGATGAAGAACCAGAAGTCCAGAGAGGGATGGGCCTTGCCCAGAGTCACACAGCAGCACAATGGTGTAGCTGAGACCTGAGCCTACAAGGCCCTGGACTAGTCAAGTCAGTGTCTGATCCCAGCTGATTGTCCTATAGCATCAGGGATAGTTTTCACCTCCAGATAAGGGCTCCTCTTCTCCAGAGAATTCACAGACCTGAGTTTGAATTCCTGTTCTATCACTTTGTATCTGAGAGTCATCATTTCTCTGTGCCTGCTTCCTCACCTGAAAAGTGAGGCTCAAAAATAGTCCTGACCTCTTGGGGTCATTATGAGGTTCAAGTGGTACAATATAGGTGAAGTCCCAGGGCAGAGCTGGATTCCTGGCAGTGCTTTATAGGTGTTGGAAATTGTCCTCCTTCATCTCTGATGTCTCAAAAGGCCCCCTGCTCCCTGATTTGTTAGGGGGTGGGGGTAGGGCAGTTTAGGGCAGGTGGAGCAGGAGGAAAAGGAGAGGATATATGTAGGGCTGCAGAACAGGAGTGAGACCCCTTCCTGCTGAAGGAAATCCTGGAAGGCTGCCTGGAAGAGGTGACATCAAGCAGAGAATGCAGAGCTCTACCTCTCTTCCTCTGAGGCTATCTGGGGACTTCTGAACACCACAGGGCTAAGGGAAAGTACCCTGCCCTGAAAGCCAATCCCAGCCCTAGACCAGCCCCAGCACAAGCTGCTTCCTTGAGTGATCTGGGGGCAAGTCCCTCTCCTCTGTAGGCACCTGCAAAACAGGGCCAGGCAGGACCAGACTGCACTCTCTAGAAGGCATCTTCCAGTTCTGACCTTTAGACAAGCCCATCCAGACCCATCCCATGCAGTACCCAAATCTTGACACTGGGTGGCAGCAGGGAGCAAAGCCAGAATCTGGCCTCCCCGTGGCTGCTGCTGACCAGTCCCTCCCCGCAGAACCAGATGTTCTTTCCTTCCCCACGCCCTCAGCTGACTCTCCTGCGAACCAGAGCTGAGCGATCACCCTCATCCAGACATGCGCTGCAGAGCAGCCTGCATTCTCTACTTCTCAGATGAGAAAACTGAGGCCAGAAGAGGGAAGGATCTGTTCAAGGTCACACATCACACACGGCTGAGCCAGGTCTCTAAGCCTTTTTCCCAGCCCCCGGGCCCCTAGCAGAAGCCATGTGAAGGGAGGACTGGAGTCAGAGAGGCTTGGGCTGGAATCCTGGTGCCCCCACCCCTAGCTGTGCATTATCACGAGACAGGCTCCCCACCCTGTCTGATCCTCAGCTTATGTAGATGCGTGGTGCCTGGCAAGAACTGAACACATGAAGCTACTTCTTTGTTTCCAGTATATTTGACACCCCACGAGAGCAGACACGTGTCTATCTGACTCACCTTGGCGTCCCCAGAGCCTGGCATGGGGAGGATGTTCAGAGAATAATAGCTGCCCAGAGGCTCTCTTCCTCCTGGCCCTGTCTGGTGCTTAGTATAAGGGTTTCCCCCTCCTCAAGTCCCTTCTACCCTCTGGGAGATCAGCCCTTTCCCTTCCCCCTCCCCTTGGCAGCCCACACCCTCCCAGGCCCTGAAGCGATGGCCCCTGGCCCCCCACCTTTTCTCCCCATGTCTCTCAGCCCCCACTGTTCTCTGTCCCTGCCTCTCCTTCAGTCCCTCTCTCCTGCTGAGTCCCCGCTCTGCACTGTACTCTGTGTTTACAAGAAAACCATGACAGTTTTTTATTTCTCTCTTTTGTCTCCCGTCTTCCCCTGAAGGGAAACGTGCTTCCACTCTCCCAGGAAAAAATGAAGGCCCCAGAAGAGAAATCGCAAACAAAGGGCAGTAGGCCCCGTGGGTGCCCCCCAGCCCCACCCATGGGCCACATGCACACACGCCTATCCAATCCTCCTCTTGTTCGGGCCTCCAAGAACGGCTCTGTTATTTTGGGGGTAATTGAAAGTGTCGATCTTTATTCTAGAGGATAAACTAGGCAGAGAGACGTGTGGAGCAAGAGGCAGAGAGAAGAGAGTGGAGGGAGGCAGAAAGACAGAGGGTAGAAGAGCCAGATGGAAGAAGGTGGACTCTACAAGGAGAGAGAAGAAGCCGGAAGGAACAGGTCGGCAGCAGATTCTGCCTCCAGCAAACTTGGAGAGGCAGCGTCTGACCCCTCTGGGAAGCCAGGGGCATTTGTCCATCAACTAGCTTCCCGTCCCCACCCTGGCCAAGGACCAGGAACAGGAGGGGTGGGGGCAGGGAGAAGGGGTCTGACTTGTCTTGGTCAGTGAGGGCTCACCAACCAGGTGACTGGAGGGCTGAGAGCCAGGCAGCGGCTCCTCAGCCTCCCACCCTGGGCTGGGAATCACGCCCCATGCCATCCTGAGCCCAGAGACCCTCCTGAGCTCCCTGCCTGCAGCCCACCCCACCCAATCTGCACCTGGGCATGTTGAGTGGCGGGGAGAGGGGGGTTCTCACGGTGTATCTGCTCTGATTCTCCGGGGCTGTGGGCTGTGAGGGAGCCTGCGGGCAGGTGGGTATGTGCGTGAGATAAGGAGGTGCTTGGAGAGAGCAGGGTGTGGGATGGTAAGCGTGCCTGTGTCTAGTGTGTGTGTGTCTGTGTGTTTGAGTGGGTTTGGTGTTGGGGCGTGTGTGCGAAGTAGGGTGTGTGGTCTGAGTATGTGCGTGCATGCGTGTGCACGTGTGAGCAGTGTTGTAAGGAGCGTCTGTGCCTTGTCCCCACGCATATGTGGGTAAAGGACAAGTGTGTGCACACAACCCCTACCTGTGAGCCTGTGAGCGGTGTGGAAGTGTGTTCCCATGAGCAGGGCCCCTCTTTGACTCCTGGCCCAGGGCCACCATCCCCCCAGCTCCTGGGAGCCAGAGTAAACTCTGGCCCTCAGGGTCCCTCCAGCAACAACAGAAGGACGGCCACCTACCCTCTCCCCACCAACCTGGTCACATGACTGCAGTTTCACCACCAAGCCCAGGCAGGGGTGGGCTCCCCCCACCCCCGGGAGAGATGGGCAGAAGCTCTGGTAGGCGTCCTGCCGTGCACATGACCCTCACCTACCTTCCTATGTCTGCCCACACCTGGAGAGCACTTTCTCATCCTCCCACCCAGCCACCCTCTGAACTCCTGGAAGTCATGGCTGGGACTCTGAGGCACAGTCAGAGCTTGGCACAGGGCAGGAGCTCGGCAAATGTTTGCTGAATGAATGAATGACTGTGTCTGTGTGATCTGGGACCTAACTACCTGAGGGCACAGGCTGAAGTCCTGCAAGGGTCAGACCAGGGCTTCCGGCCAGGTCAAGCGTGGCCCCCAAGTTGTTCAGAAGGGGTGCGCTTAGCACCCAGACAGGCCTGAGATGCAATGCCCACTGACCTTCTCCAGGTCATCTACCTGGTCACCACCACAGGGGAGGCAAGGCCAAGAGCTGGGGAGTGCTTTGTCGAAAGGTTTGTCTCAAGCTAAATGACCCTCTCACTTTGTGGGCTGAGGCACCAGGGAGGCCCCATTTATCTTCTCTGGAGGCCACAGCCCGTTATTGGCGGGGCCATCTCTCTTTCGAACATCTTCATCCCCCTGGGGCTTCCCTGGCAGTCCAATGGTTAAGACTCTGCGTTGCCAATACAGGGGGCACAGCTTCAATCCCCTGGTCAGGGAACTAGAATCCTACATGCTCCATGGTGCAGCCAAAAAATAGAAGGAAAACATCTACATGCGCCAAAGATTCATACTGAATCCTCCAGCCTGCTATCCTTGCTTGGGAACCACAAACCAAGGGTTAGTTCTAGCTCTGGGGTGAACACCCAGCCCCGGCCCATCCTTAACCTGGTAACAGCTGGGGCCACTAGGCTGAAGGTCTGCCCCCAGACCGAGCCACAGAGGCAAAAACTAACATTTATTCCTAATATAATATAATATATTAAGACTATGTAAGTCCTAAAATAACTCATTCCAAACTGAGCCCTGACTCTGCTTACCAAACCCGATCACACTCTGAGTTCTGACCCTGTAACACATTGAGCCCTGACCCTGATCACATACTGAGCCCTGATCCTGGTCACACACTGAGCCCTGACCTTGGTCATGAACTGAGCCTGGACATTTATTTAGAGACAGGCCATTATTTTGTCACCTGGCCAAAGCTATTTCCCTGGATCTGGGCCTCAGTTTTCTTCTTTTTTCTAATGGAGGGCCTTGGGATAAACTGATCATTAAATCAGAAAAGCCCTACTCAGAGGTTGGCCTGTAGTTTCCCTGACCTGGTGACACTAGAGAGCATCAGCCACTGCCACCTGCCAGCCCCCACCCCCAACCAACACATTCAGCCCAAGCATCACTAATTTTTGCAGCCACCATGATAAATGGCATTGTCGGCAAAACGACGTCTTTCTAATCTGCTGCAAGACAGATGGGTCCCTGAGCTCACTGGCTGTCTCTCGAGCCTGCCCAGACCAGACTTGTGGAGGAGTGGGGAGGACAGGACAGACACAATACCCGAGGCCTGCATGCTGGGGTGGGAAGGGGAGGACATTTCAGGTCCAGAGTCAGGAATGACCCCAGTGGGGTTTTCTACAAGCCCCCCTTTTAAAATATTCAGTTGTTTGTTTCTTTTTAATATTCCAAGGATAGTCTCTGCTCCTTTCTACCTAAAGTTAGTTCTTCAATACCATTTTCATTTTCAGTTAAAACCTGAATATTGGACTTCCCTGGTGGATCAATGGTAAAGACTCCTCCTGCCAAAGCAGGAGACGCAAGTTTGATCCCTGGTACGGGAAGATCGCACATGCTGCAGAGCAACTAAGCCTGTGTACCACAACTACTGAGCCAGTCCTCTAGGGTCCAAGAACCACAACTACTGAGCCCACGTGCCGTGACTAATGAGCCCATGTGCCCTAGAGCCCGTGCCCCACAACAGTAGAAGCCACCGCAGTGAGAAGCCCGTGCACCGCGACGAGAGAGTAGCCCCCACTCACGGCAACTAGAGACAAGAGCCCATGCAGCAACAAAGACCCAGCACAGCCAAAAGTGAATGATAACATTTAAAAATAAAGACAAAACTTGAATATTGCTCAAATTCACAGGGATAAGCCATCAGACACTGGTTCCTAGTGGCCCCTTCCTCCTGCCTCCCTCTGCTTCGGGGACAGTGGCTGCAGAGGAACATGCCTCTGCCTGAGCCATCAGGTCTGGGGCAGATTCAGCCTCCCCTCGTCCTTCCCTAAGCCCCCCGCTCCCTCCACAGTTCCTGCTGCCCTTTCCTCACTTCCAGGGGCTGCAGAGCAGCAGGGGCAGTACTCCCCACATCTCCTGTGGCCAGGGAAGCTAGGAGAGGGGCTTGTCCCAGGGGTGAGGCAAGCAGAACAGAGAATCTGGATACCAAGAATTAAGGAAGGACAAACACCAGCCCCCAAGACCCCAGCCTCCCCAGAGACCAGCAGGAGAGCGGACACCAGGCAATTCAAAAGCAGCCAAGCCAGAAGGGGTGGGGGCTCTGGGCCCTGCCTGGACTCATGAGTGAGGCAACACTGCCCCCTACTGGTTAGTTCACAGCTCTCTCCTCTGCCACCAGACACTAGGGGGCTAAGCGGTTGGGATGGGGACACAGAGGTGACTCTCCAAAGACAGCATGTGACATACAGACCCTCCCCCCAGCAGCTCCCTTCCCCTTTCCGTCCCCCCTACGCTGATCCCTAGCCTCCAGGCTCTGCCTGTCTTGCCCAACCTGCTCTCACTGCCCAAGGAATTCTGAAAAGACAATATCTCCTCCAGCCCCATCACCCTGAGGACAAACCCCTAGGCCCCTTCAAGCTGCCCACCATCTGGTCTCATTACAGGCCAGCCTCCAAGAGCCCAGGTGCCCGCCCTCTGCACCTGCCCTGGTTCCCTGATCTTGTACCCTTTGGTCCCACCCGCGTGCCATCCTCTTCATCTTTACCTCCACCAAGAATACCCTCCATGCTACTCACTGTCTCTGCTCATTCCTGGGGTTCCTCCCCCAGGAAAACTGCCCTCCCCCATCCCCAACCCACACGGCCCCTCCTTCCTGTGCTCACATCCACTCACCCTGCTCCTCACTCCGCTCTCGGATGCTGGTCACCATCAGGGATCAGAATCAAACAGTTCAGAAGCTGGAGGGAAACTGGCCATTCTCTAGGTGCCTCCTCCCCACTCACCGAGGCCCAAAGAGGTGTGAGAGCTGCACAAGGCCAGACAGCACTCTAGGGGCAGATGCGGGGCTGGAACTCAGCTCCCCGGAGCCTCTACCCGGGGCTCCTTGGAGGACACAGAGCTGCCTCCCCTGGTGAGCCACAGCAGAACATCTCCTGGACGAGGACCCCTCCCACACCTCCCAGCATCCCCAGCTCCTCACCCAGGGCAGGGCCCAAAGAAAGCAGCTGTGTTTGCAAAACCAAGGAATAAATAAATGAAAATATTTATCTAACGCCTTCTATGTGCTGGACACAGCAGGCACCAGCTCTGCTACTTAAAATCTGGGTAAGTCGCTCAATTCGGTATAGAAAAATAACTTCTAGGGACAGGGTGGGGGGCAGGAGTGCACCAGGAGGGGCCTCAGTCACGAATGTCGACGATCAGCGGGCATAGGTGGGGCGAGTGCTTGGTGCCCATGGTGAAAGCGGGCGGGCGGGGCTTGTGTGCCGTGACCTGCTGGACGTTGTGGGAGCCGGGGCCAGGCCGAGGTGTGTGGTCCACCGGGTAGCCAAAGCGCTTGGCCATGCTATAGACGGGGCTGCGGTTCTGATAGACGGACGGCTCTGGCCGGGTGTGTGCGGCCGGTCCGGGGCCTCTTGACATATTCTTGTAGAACCAGTTCTTGTCCAAGGGGGCCAAGCTATAGCAAGGAGCAGCTTTGTTGGCAGGGAGGTTGGGCCCCAGCAGGAGTGGCATCTGGTACCGGTTGGGGCCTGGATTGGGGTCCATCACTCGGTATGGGCACCGGAAGCCAAAGGAGTACTCAGGAGCCCTTCGTTCCCCAGGCGGGTGGGTCTTCTCCAGGTGGTAATGGCAGGGGGCTGGGGTGGGGCTCAGACCTGAATGTAGGTGAATGAAGGGGAGGGGTCTCAGGGCCGAAACCAGGCTGAATCTCCTGGTGACCAACTAAGGAGTCTAGGGAGGGGGCAAGGTCTTGGTGAGCCTGGGGTGACTTTATTATAACCATCTTAGCATCAGGCGGGAACATCACCTCCCTGCATGAGGCTCTGGGACGAGGGTGGGTAGGGACTTCGCCATCCTGGCATCAGGATTATGACACTGTCTTCATAATATAAAAACCCCGAGCATCATCAGAACGTCACCCTTGGCTGTCATTGTCTCCGTGACAGCACCAAGAAAACATGCTGGAATCAGTAGTCTGTGAACTCATTAGCATAACACAAGCCCTGTGATATTTTTACAATATCACCCTGCAACATACATGGAACATTGGCCTTCAGACATTAAGTACTGTGACCCAGACACGGTGACATGGGTGTCTTGAAGTGACCTTGCAGGGAGGTGCCAGCATCTGCAGACATGCCTGGCGAAGGGAGTCATGACCCCTTTGCTCCTGCTTGTGTCCTAAGCATGGACCCCCACCCTCCAACCTCCCACCCCCCAGCCTCCCACCCCCGACCTCCCTCTTCTGGCCCATCTTACGCAGGTTAGAGATGTGCTCTGCCATGGGAACCTGAGGACAGCTGGCCATCCCAAACCGAGTTATCTTAGGATCCAAGAAATAGCAAGGCCCGGGGCTACGTATGTCCATGATCCCTGCAAGGCAGCCACGGAAAGAGCCAGTCACCCCAGAGGCTGCCCCAGGGTGAGTCTGGCCTCTGTCTCCAGGCAAGATCCCCCTCCCCCAGAAAAGGACCTAGGGCGCCTTCCTAATGCCTTGGGCTCTTGGGGATTTGTGGAGCCTTTATTTCCTCATCTGTAAAATGGATCTTTTAACACATGACCTAACATTCTCTAGAACTTGTTCAGAGGAACAGATAAAGTAACAGCTGCCAGGGACTGGTGCCAAGGGGACAATAACAGGCGTGTGTGTGTGTGTGTGTATAAGTCACTTCAGTCATGTCCAACTCTTTGCGACCCCATGGACTGTAGCCTTCCAGGCTTCTCTGTCCATGGGATTCTCCAGGCAAGAATACTGAAGTGGGTTGCCATACCCTCCTCCAGGGGATCTTCCCGACCCAGGGATCGAACCCATGTCTCCTGCGGCTCCTGCATTGCAGGTAGAATCTTTGCTGCTGAGCCACCAGGAAAGCCCATGGTGGCTATTATTAGTATGAAGAAAGGACGCAGCCCCAGAAAGGGGGGGTTCCCCTGCTGAGAAGGGTATGTTACCCCAGCAAGGTGCCTGGATCTTAGATCCCCAGCCACCCTCTCACCAGCTGTGGCCATCAGGCCCAGCTCTTTGCCGGCCCTTGGGTCCCTGCCTTCCAGGGGGTTCTAAGCCACCTGGGAGGCCCTGAGTCCACCACCACCACCCCCTTCCCTCCACCCCATCCCCCAGTTATTCCTGCTTTGGCAAGTCAGACCACAGCAGTCAAAGCTGAAGGGTGCCAGCCAAAGACCAGTCAGAAAGGAGACCCTGCCAGCTGGATGCAACAGGTCACTTCACAGCTCCCTCAGGAGGGCCAGCTGGGAGGTGCCTTCAGAGGGACGGGTAACTTGGCCCCCTGCCGACTTCCTTCTGGACCTAGCAGGCCACCTGGGTGTCCCACTCAGGGCAGGCCTGGGCTCCCAGGGGCCTGTGGCTACAGGTAATGACTCCTCCCCTCTCACACCGCCCCAAACATCCAATAGTAATAATCCTACGCCCGCGGGGACAACGGGTGTGGCAAGCACTCACGCTTCTCCGAGTGCCGGGCATGCAGGGTATAGGCTGGCTCCTGGAACATGGAGATGTCATGGTCTATGTAGCCCGTGCAGGATGGCCGGAGGTACTTGGCAGGCCCCGGACCTGTGAGCATGGAGAGAGAAGCCCTCAGCCTGGGCCTGTGAGATCAGAGGCAGGGAAAGCCCTGAATACAGTGTGCTTAAGACCACTGCAGGAACTTCCCTGGTGGTCCAGTGGCTAAGACTCTGAGCGCCCAGTGCAGGGGCCTGGGTTCAATCCCTGGTCAGGGAACTAGATCCCACATACTGCAACCAGGAGTTCACACGCAGCGACTAAATGTCTCATGGGCCGCAACGAAGACCTGGTGCAGCCAAATAAATTAACATTAAAAAAAAAAAGAACACTGGGGTCTTTGCTCCTGCTAATGTCACACTGCCACAAATTCCACTATTGAGACGCTTCCTTTGGGGAAAGTCAATGTTCCTAGATAAAATGCAATTTCTCTTGGACAGGCAATGCATAATAAGAAAAGTAATAAAGTTACAAGTAACTGAGAACTTATTCTGTGCCTAGCACTATGTTAAGCATTTTCTATGGGTTATCTCAGTTAAGTCTCTCAAGAGGCTTAGAAATAGCAATTCACACAAAGTCACACAAGCTGGTACTGTGAAAATTCTAAGACAGCAGCCAACAGAGCCCAAACATTTAATCACATACTAAACAACCCCACGTACAGCAACAGTCAGTCATCAACAATGTAGTAAGAATTCGTTTGTCTGTTTTCGGTTGAGAGTAAGATTCAGGGCAAGTGAGGAAAGCTAATATGGACTAAAGATGCCACTGAATCCCTAGTCTTTTTCCAAAACTGGCCTCACTTCAAACCCCTTCCCACCCAAATTCCCAGCAACCCTCCCCAAATTCCCAGCAGTTAATTCTGCTTGTGGAGTTTAGCTTAGAAGTGCAGATCTTCTGTGGTTTTGAGAAGAGCCTGAAGGGGTTTTGCAGGAGGCAGGGCTGCAAGGTTAGCACAACTTCAGCCTCTCTTCAGAGAGAGGAATGAGCCCAAGCCCAGGTCAGGGGTCTGCTCTCACCTTTGAGCATGGCCAGGACCACAGGGATCTGCTTTATCTCGTGCCCTGAGGACACTGGCACCTTTTTCTCTGGCTGCTGCCCATAGAACACAGGGTTCTTGACACCCTTGGGCAGTTTCATGTCTGGGGCCAAGCAGGGAGCAAGAGCAGCTACTGAGAGATGTGGAGCACCGGGCGAGGAGCTGGGCCTGGGTGAGACCTGTTCTGGGCACCCCTGCCCAAGCCCCTGTGTCCACTATCTCTCCCGGACGCCACAGGCGGCATGAGGGCTGAGAAGCAGAGCAGTCCTCCTACTAGAGCAGCTGAGGCTGTCTGGGGTGCAGCCAGCTGCAGGGCCCCGCAGGCAGGCGCTAAGGATGACCTCACTGCAGAACTTGGACTGTGAAACCCAGAGTGTTTATTTCCTCCAGTTGCCGTGGCGCCTGGACTGTGGTGTAGAAATTCTATGCTGGCAGCTCAGCTGTGGAACCCTGAGAACTCAACCCCACTGTCCCTGCTCCCAACCTGGCTAAGTAGCCTGAGGGGCCCCAGGACCCTGTATCAGGAAGCAGAAAGGGAGAGTGGAGTGACAGACCCAGCTCTTCACTCTGGGTTTGTTGTTGTTCAGTCGCTCAGTCGTGTCTGACTCTTTGCAACTCCATGGACTGCAGCACACAGGCTTCCCTGTCCTTCACTGTCTCCCGGAGCTTGCTCAAACTCATGTCCATCAAGTTGGTGATGCCATCCAACCATCTCATCCTCTGCCACCCCCTCGTCCTCTTGCTCTCTATCTTTCCCAGCATCAGGGTCTTTTCCAATGAGTCAGCTCTTCACATCAGATGGCCAAAGTATTGGAGCTTCAGCTTCAGCATCAGTCCTTCCAATGAATACTCAGGGTTGATTTCCGTTAGGACAGACTGATTTGATCTCCTTGCAGTCCAAGGGACTCTCACTCCTGCTGGGTGCCCTGGAGGTGGTGAAACAGTGGACAGATCACGGTTGAAGGATTCTTGCTACCTGCACAGCCCCCTGGAGTGGTCGTCTACTCTCCGCCCCTCCCACCTATCCCCCAGATTCTGGACATGCCCCACCCCCTTCTATCGCAGTCTATTTTTTTCTCAGAAAAGTATCAAGCCAATTATTTCACAGTAAGGTGTGACTGTCTGATAACTTCTCAGATTCCTATCCTAGGGATGGTATCTTTAGAGATCCATGTCTAGGAATATTTGGCTGCTGCTGACGTCTTGGGCAGGGGATGGGTGCAAATGAGGATGGAGGCTGGGGCTGAGGCCTCAAGAAGCTGCTTCCTGGGGCTTCCCTAGTGGCTCAGCGATAAAGAATCCGCCTGCCAACTCAGGAGATGCGGGTTTGGTCCCTGGTCCGGGAAGATGCCACACACCTCAAAGCAACTAAGCCCATGCACCACAACTATCGAGCCTGTGCTCTAGAGCGTGGGAACTACAACTATTGAGCCCACGTGCCGCAGCTACTGAAGCCCATGCACCCTAGAGCCTGTGCTGCACGACAAGAGAAGCCACCGAAACGAGAAATCCGCGCACAACTACAGAGTAAGCCCCTCACGCTGCAACTAGAGAAAAGCTCGCGTGCTTCAATGCATGCATAGCCAAAAAATAAATAAAATTACTTTTTTAAAAGAAAAGAAGCTACTTCCTGTGCTTGTGGTCAAGAGCATCCTCTGAGTGGTGGGGGTGCAAGAGAAAACATTGACGAATAGGGAAGATGTTTAGCTACCATGTGATTGATGGATGAGCCCCGGGGCTGAGGAAATGCTCGACACCTCCTCAGTCCAAAAAAACAGGAGGCTCAGGGGCCCTGGGGCCTGCTTCACCTACCAGTTCATAGCTCAGACCAGGGATACGATCTAGAGTGGTTTCCATCTTGGGCTCAGATGACCACTGGCTTTAGAGAGGGTGTCTGTCATAGCCCCAGTACACAGATAACACAGTTGAGGACTCGAAAGGGCCCAAGACTTGCCCAAAGCTTCCCATCACATTAGTAGCAGAGATGAAACCAGAACACAAGCCCCAGAGCTCTCTTTGGATCACAGCCTCTGATCTAATGGAAACCAAACCACGCTCTGAACTCATTCCAACCAGCAGGCACAGTGAGGACTCAGAGCAGACCAGCCAGGTGTGCCGCGTGCCTCAGCCCCTGACTTGTGAGGCTGCAGGCTTGAAGCAGAGGACAGGGTGCCCACACCCAGCACAGCAGTTCCTTCCTGTGTCTTTCTCATCACCTGAGAGCAGCAAAGCCTTTGATTTCTGGAGGGGGAGGGCTGGGCAAGGCTGGGATTGGCCCAGCCTCAGTTGGCCTCAGGCCGCGGGCGGTGCCGCCTCCTCACCGTCATCCTTGCCAGCTTTTCCTGTTGGAAGTTGCGGCCTTCTGGGCCCAAGTCCTGATGGTCCCCTCGTACTAACAGGGGCCAGATGTTGGGCTGCAGCCTTCACCATCCTGGGCTGGTGGAGAGTGGTGGTCTCCAAGTGTATCAGGCCCAAGGAGCCTTTCTGACCCTGCTACACACACTGCTGCTGTCTGCCGTCCTTGTGCCTGGTTCTTTTAGGGAAACTGAGGCACTCTCCACCCTGGAAGGTCACCCCATTTCTGCTCCAAAAGCTCCCTTCCCTCCAACTTTAACTGAAACTTAGTTGACCCTGGAGACAGCCCTCAGTTCTCTCCAAAGCTACTGCTCTGTCCCTCCGAGCTCAAGGTGCAGCGGGTCGCTGGTCTGGGTATCCACCCAGGCAGTGTCACTTCCCTGACAAGGGCATGGCTCCATGAAGACCCCAGTATCCAGGGTGCCCCTCCTCACCTCTCAGGATTGCCATCTGTCCTGACTTACAAACCTGGCAGCCTTGGCTCATGGTCTTCTTCCCACCCCCCCAACTCCTGCCATTACCCTGGTCACTTAGGCCTCCCCAGGGACCACTCACCACTCCCTGGGCCTCCCAGTTCCCAGACCTCCTTCTCCCAGAGTCTCCAAATGCCTTCTCTCCACTCCCTCCCAGCCACCCTCCCCAGCACATTCTGGGTTTCTCACCCTCCTATCAGGAACACCATCCCTTGTTCTCACCGTTCACCACATCTGACCTGCCCTCCTGCAAGACCTGCTGGGAACAGACTCATGGCCCCCAGACCCTGGACTTGAGTCCATGCCACCCAGCCACCCACCTCCGTGCTGGTCAGCTTGCAGATCTCCCCAGAGACCATTTTAAACATGGCTTATTCCCCTCCTGGTACCTGGCCCTCCCTCCAGCACCCTGCTCTGCGTCTTGCTCACAGAGCACACAGAGGCCGTCAGACTGACCTTGGACTCAAAGGCTCCCTCCCACACTGTCAGAACCACCAGCTTCCATGGGCGCCTGCTCCTGCTTCCCTCCTGGGGCTTAGGAGGGAAGACCCTCTCCCATCTCCTCTGCGTCTCGAGAATATTTCACTGTCCATGGCCATCCTCTGCTTGCTTTAACCCCTCATCTGGCCCTTCCCATCATGCTCTATATACTCTGCATCCCTCTCATCTATTAAAAACCATCTAGCACAGGGAGCTATATTCAATATCCTATGATAAACCACAGTGGAAAAGAATATTAAAAAAAAAAAGAATGTCTATTTGTGTATAACTGTGTCACTTTGCTCTACAGCAGAGATTGGCACACACTGTAAATCAACTACACTTGAATAAAAAAAATTTTTTTAATTACTGCTATAGACAAAAAGATAAATTTTTTTATAGAAAAAAAGATAATTAAAAAAATAAAATGTATCTCTCTGGTCGCACACACCTCTCCCCAGTCAACTTCCCCTAAGAGGCGTTTTCCCTGATGTCTCATTCTCACCTTCCTTTAACACTGACTCCCTACAAGCTGGCTTCAGACCCATCGCTCCACCTCAACTGTGACCTGCATGTGGAAGCTGCCGCCAGCGGCCACTTCTCACCCTCGTCAGACTGGCCTCCCAGGAGCACTGGACCACAGTGACCCACCACTCCCTCCTTCTTGCAATACCTCTTCCTGGTTCCAAGATGTTCTGGTCTTCCTCCCATATCCCCACTGCCCCTTCACAGTCTCTGGCTCTTCTTCCTCAACCTGACCTTTCAATGCTGGCACATGCTCATTAATTGCAAAGGGAAAAATAAGAAAATACAGGGAGAATACTGGCAGGCATCACCTCAACCAATTGTTGTAAGTTAACATCACCGACAATGGGACAAAATAGATGCTGTGTATCTCCTGAGAGGGTGGACTGAGAAGGACACAGAATCAAGACTTCCCTGGTGGTCCAGTGGCTAAGATCCCACACTCCCAATGCAAGGGGCCCGGGTTCCATCCCTGGTCAGGGAACTGGATTCCATGCGCCACATCTGAGAGCTTGCATGTCGCAACTAAAGCTCCTTCATGCCACAACAAATACCCGGCACAACCAAATAAAATGCTTTTTAAAAAAGGACATAGGATCACTTCTGGGGTGTTTCCCACCAAAGGTACATAACCTGAATCTACAAAGAAATCAGATAAACTCAAATCAACATGCTTGTTACAATAACAGGTCTATACTTGCCCAAAATGACAATATCATGAAAGACAAAGAAATACTGAAGAGCTTTTCTACAATAATGGAAACTCAAGAAACAGGACAACTAAGTGTAACGTAGGAGCCAGGATTTTCTTTTGCTCTCAAGGATATTATTGGGGAATTGACAAAACCAGAAAAAAAAGTCTGGCTAGTTTAAAGTATAATACCAACCTTAATTTCCTGATTTGGGTCATTGCACTCTGGTTCAGAAAGAGAAGGTCCTTGTTCCCAGGAAATACACAGTGTAGCATTTAAGGATAAGTAGCATTATGTCTGGAGAAGGCAATGGCACCCCACTCCAGTACTCTTGCCTGGAAACTTCCACGGATGGAGGAGCCTGGTAGGCTGCAGTCCATGGAGTCCCGAAGAGTCGGACACGACTGAGTGACTTCACTTTCACTTTTCACTTTCATGCATTGGAGAAGGAAATGGCAACCCACTCCAGTGTTCTTGACTGGAGACTCCCAGGGAAAGGGGAGCCTGGTGGGCTGCTGTCTATGGGGTCACACAGAGTCAGACATGACTGAAGCGACTTAGCAGCAGCAGCATTATGTCTGTGACTTACTCTCAAAAAATTCTTATAGGCAAAAAATATGTCTATACATAGAAAATAATTTAAAATGTGATAAAATATTACCATTTGGGAAATCTTGGTGAAGAGTATGTGGGAAATATTTGTAATGTCCTTCCTACTTTTCTGTAAGTCTGAAATAATGTAAAAAAATTTTTTTTTTTAGAAAAAAATGTTGGTGTCTCAGAGTTCAGTCTTGGGAACTTCCTCTCCCTTTCCACCATTCTCCTCTTTCTGGGAACTCTCATCTCCTCTGTTGCTTCATTCCCATTATCTTTATCCCAACAATTCTCAAATATATATATATATCTCTGGCTCAGCCCTTCTTAGGAGTTTAAATCCATGTATCTGACAGCCTGCACAGTGTCACTTGAAATTCTCAAAACATCTAAAAATTAACATGCTCAGAGCTCTTCTCATGAGATGCCCCCTGACCCCATTTATCTCAATGAATGATGCCATGACCCATCTAAGTATCCAAGCAAGAAATCTGGGCTTTCCTGGACATCCTTGCCCTTACTCCCCACATCCAATAATCATCAAGTCACTTAGGGAGACTATGAGTTCCCAAAGGCAGGGCTCCTGTCACTTACCCTTGTGCTCCAGTCCCCAACGAAGTGTCCTGACATATGGTAAGTGCTTAAGAAGTGTTTGTGGAATAAATGAATGAGTCGATCCATTGATTGATCAAGAAACAGATCACTCCTCATGGGAAGAGAGTCCTACTTTCTGAACCCAGACACAGGCCCAGTCTTGCTGAATAGACTACAATTTACATTCATGGAAGTTTGTATCAGTTATCTCTTGCTGTGTAACAAATTATCCTCAAAGCTTAAGAACTTAAAAGAATGATAAACATTTATCATCACACACAGTTTCTGTGGGTCAGGAGTTTAGAAGTGGTTTAGCTGGATGGTTCTGGCTCCAGATGTCTCCAGAAGTGGCCGTCAGGAGCTACACTCATCCGAAAGTGTAACAGGGGCTGGCAGATACACTTCCAAGATGGCTCACTCACATTGAATGGTGAGTCGGTGCTGACCATTGACAAAAGGCCTCAGTTCTTCTCCATAAGAGCTCTCTGCAGGATGCTCAACTGTCCTCAGGTCATGGTGGCTGGCTTTCCCCAGAGCAAGTAATCAGAAGAGAACAAGGCAGAGGTTGCCATTTCTTTTGTGACTTAGCCTGGAAATCATACTCCATCATTTCTGCAAAGTCCTGTTGGCCATTCCCTGGCAGCTCACATGGTAAAGAATTCGCCTACAATGCAAGAGACCTGGGTTTGATTCCTGGGTCGGGAAGATTCCTTGGAGAAGGGAATGGAAATCCACTCCAGTGTTATCACCTGGAAAATCCCAAGGACAGAGGAGCCTGGTGGGCTATATAGTCCAAGCAGTCGCAAAGAGTAGGACACGACTGAGCGACTGACACATTCATTGGCCATTCAGGTCAGCCCTATTCAGTGTGGGCAGTGACTCCACAGGGTTGCGAATGTCAGAAGATGAGGGCCATCTTGGAGGCTGGCTTCCACGGAGTTGTCACTGTACAAGGACCCCGAGCTAATGGGACCAACAGGGGCTGAAATCCAAGCTATACACCCTTAGGTGAAGCGGGACATACACTAAGCCCCACACAGGCTGCAGCAGCCCTGTCAGCTCACTCCAGCCGCCTCTTAGTTGTGAGTCTTACCTCTCCTTCAAAGGATTCCTGGGAGATGTGCAGAGAACACAACCCTGGCATCAGGAGTTGCCCTCATCATAACCAACAGGTGCCGCCCTTCACAGTTTATAAAGCCGCTGCGCCCTTTTGCAGGGCGTCATCCAAGCACCATAGCGGTTCTAGTTTACAGATGAGGGTGTAGGTGCTGAGAGGTGAAGTGACTCGCCTGAGGCCACACAGAAAAGGCTTGGCAGGACCAGACCTCTGGCTCCTAACCCCACATTCTTTCCACTGCCCTGCCCAGCTGCCAGCTCAGACCCATGTCTCCTAACACCCACTGAAGCCTCATCCCCGGTCCTAAGCAGGTATTTCTCACCCTTCTTTTGGGAGCCCCACCCCAGCCCTCAAAAGGATCTGCCCCACACTAGACCCTGAGCAAATACGTTCACGAATATTTTCCATCCAAACGAGGACTCCCAGAGGCTCTCTCTGCAGCCAAGCTGAATATCCACGGATGGAGCAGAGCAGGGGTTAACAGCCTGAGCCAATATTTAGAAATAGCACAACCCCAGGAGGAGTCAGCTGCGGCCAGCTGGTCACAGCCACTGAAGCCACAAGCCTTTGTGGACGTGGTGTGGAAGATGAGTGCTGCTCCTGGGAACAGAGGCCCTGAGAGGGTCCTCGACCTCCCCCAACCCCCATCTCCCCAGGACAGCTTGGACCCAGGGAGAGCCTGCTCCTGGCCAGGAGAAACCCTGCCACAGGCCTCCCATCCACAGCCCACAGTCGGCTCCCAAGGGCAGCAAACAACTTTTCATCTCCTGAACTGTGTAATTGTTGGGAATAGCAGGCCCCACCCCTCCCGTCCTGGCTGCCTTGCGCTTGGAGGAGCCCCATGGATGCCTCCAGCCAGGAGCGGGAGCAAGGCCACTCCTAGCCGACCTGGGGGCCCAGGCCTGAGGCCCACCACTATGGAGCTCCTTGCCATGTGACTGTGGGGTCACAGAATTGAGAGCAAAAGCCCCAACTGCACAGTAGTGGCCTGGATCCTAGATCTTTCATGGTGGAAGGCCACTTCCCTGAGGTGAGGACCTGGGCAACAGGAGCTGAGGCTCTGCCCCACTGGGGCACAAGCACCCGCCATTTACCCCCAATCTGGCTTTGGCCACAGGCTCCCTGGGTGGGGCCCAGGCAGTCAGGGTACAAAACACAGAGGCACTCAGAGTGCCAGGCCCCACCCAAGGCATGACACGGCCACAGCCACAGCCAGAGTGGGCACTCTTCATCCAAGCAGCATAAGGATGGGAGTGACCAGGAAAACCCGGCCAGCACGCCTGACTGAACTCTGCAGCGGAGAAGCCCGTGACGCGAGGCTCTATCATCTGTCCTCCCGGAGGCCCACCATTTGGAGAAACTGAGGCAGCATTTTGACTTCTCCTTCAGCCCTCAGCCGTGGGCATCCTTCTTCATTCAAGTGTGTCCTGGGTCTTCCTCTTCCCCCATCCTGGGTGTCCTGTCCTGTGCTTTGCTGGGAAGAAATCTACCGAGAGGACAGGAAGTATTGTGTCAACTCTGTGCCCCGGGAAGGCGGCGGGGAGGCGGCGGCACTAGGAGAATACAGAGGGCGTCTGTGAAAAGGGAGCTCAGGGTGGGAAGGAAGGCTGGGAGGACTTCCTGGAGGACAGTGAGATATGGCCAGAGAGGCAGGGGCGGTCAGGGATGGCCACCAGGGACACCTGGCCAACCCAAGCCAGAGAAAGTCAGAAGGCAGAGGAAGAAGTTTGAGGATACTATGGAGGTCCTAGTGGGCTCTACTCAAGATGAGGATGTAGGGGCCTTAGTGGGGGGCACGCTGAGGAGGCTGGTGGGGAGGGGGGAAAATTGAGGAGCAGGCACTGCCCAACAATGGCCTTTGTTCTGAGATGATAAGAGGCAGTCAGGGATCAGTTTCAAGACCAAAGTCCTCACCTTTCCACCAGTCTTCTTGGTATGATGCCGCTCAGCAGCAATCCGGGGCTCAAGTCCCAGGCTACAGGCTGAACAAAGGCCCGGCAGGTACGCTCCAGTGCCCCAGCATCCCTTTACCGCTAGGGCCTCAGTTTTCTCATCAGTGAAAAGGGAACACTGTCCCCCAACACACACGCTTCCCAGGGTTGTCAAGAGACCAGGTGAATGTTTTGTAAACTGAGAAGCCTGAGCAGGGAAGTGACATTGGGTTATTACTGCCCTGCCGGTTGCCATTATTTTTCCAGGCCTGTGTTTCTCTCCCCAGCTAGCAACCAGGCAGGGGGAGGTTGCAAGCTAATCCCGACTTGAATCTAAGCTGTGGGTGGGAGGCTCCACAGACTCTAATAACTCCTGGTAGTTGTGGGTAAATCTGAGTGGGCGGGGATCAGGGGGAGATGGGAGAAGACTGGGAGGAGGAAGGATGGGCAGATGGGGTGGCTGGAAATCTCCACCCATATTTTTGATTCATAAAGAAGCAAAAGTCCTCTCCTCCTTTCTTTTTTTTCATTCCTAAGAAAAAAGCTCTTTTCCTCCAAATGTTGTCTTCTCAGCAGCCCCAGCAACTTGGGGCCCACACTTGGCCAGTAATTAGTCCCTAACAAGGACCGGGTGCCTTGCTGACTTGGAGAGAAGGAAAAACAAGGGACAAGTATGGAATTGATGGCTTTACTGACACCAAGACCAGCTGAGAACAGCCCGGCCACCCCAGGCCTCCTAGGGTGAACTAGATGGGAGCTGTTAGGTTTGCCAAAATTCCCCCAGAACAGCAGCAACTGGCTTCTAAGTCAATCCCAGCATGCATTTATTGGGTACCTACTGTGTGCAGCTGCCTCTGGAAGTTACATGCAAAACTGTGAGACCCAGGGAGGATGTGCAGCAGGCCTACAGGACAAGGAGGGAAAAAAAGACAAGCATTCATTGAGCACCTGCTGTATACCCCAGGCTAGGCACTTGAGGTACATTAACGCCTTTAATCCTCACAAAGCCAATTTTACAAAGAAGGAAACCACAGAGAAGTGAAGTGATTTGCTCAAGTCGAACAGCTAAGCAGGAGAGCTGGGATTTGAACCCAGAGCCCCAGTTACCACTGTGCTGTGGGCTTGGGGCCAAAGACCTGGCTCTACCTCCTAGCAGCTGTGTTTCAGTTAAAGTGTTTATCGCTCAGTCGTGTTCAATTCTTTGTGATCCCATGGACTGTAGCCCACCAGGCTCCTCTGGCCATGGTATTCTCCAGGCAAGAATACTGGAGTGGGTTGCCATTCCCTTCTATAGGGAATCCTCCCAACCCAGGAATGAAAACTGGGTCTCCTGCATTGCAAGCAGATTCTCTATCATCTGAGCCACCAGGGAAGCTGTGTAGACTTGCTCAAATCCCTTAACCTCCCTCTGCCTCAGTTTCTTCATTTGCAGAACGGGGCACAATTTTGTTGCAAACTTTGAAGGGCCATACACACACGTTAGGACTATCACTGGGCAAGGGGAGGGGTTGAGGAGAGAGTGAGTGGTGGGATGGGGTTGGGGCTGGGCTAAAGCAGGCAAGGGTAACAGATTCTGATGGAGGAAGAGAGGGGAGACACTCCAGGGGTTCTCTTCTACCCATTCGCTGGACAAAAAAACCAAGGCCAGGCGATGCCAATGCTGGGATTAGACAGAGGGCAAGCACAGCCTCTTGACGCCAGAAGCTCTACAGTAACATTGCCCTTTCTCCTGTTTGGGACAAGGCTGAGATTGTTGCCTGGGAGGGAGCCAAGGGCAGCAGGGCCCCAGCCTGAAACTGTTAGGTAGGTGCTAAATCCAGGGCCAGATTTCCAGGAGGCAGCCCCAGAGGAAGTTGAAACACCAGATTCAGGAGGCCTTGGGTTCTGATCCCATAAGACCAGGTATCTACTGTCCATCTGGGGGCCTCTTGAGAACCACTTCCAGCTCTGAGCCAGTCTCCTCCTCCATGAAACGGGGGCAGGAGTGGTTGACAGCCACTTGGCAGGGTCCATTTGAGGCAAATGATCCCATGGAGTTGAGAATCCCTCCTGCCTTGTGGGAGAATCTAAAACATCTCTCCTTTACTGACTGAGTCATTGAGGCAGAAAAGGCCAAAGAGGCAATGCCAGTGGGCACAGAGCTGTACAGAACTTCAGGCTGGTGCTTCTCTGACCAAATGGCATTCTGAAGACACCTCAGAGGCAAAGCAGCCCCAGAGCAGTCCGTAGGGTGGAGAGCATCTGTCTTTCCTCCCGGGCCTGGCGAGAGGACGCCCCCCACCCACAATCCTTACAAGAGAAGAGGGCAGAGAAGCAAGGGGACCAGCCCAGCTCACATCTCCTCCCAGAGGAGTTCTCCCGGGAACCCTTGAGTCGGAGCCCCGGGGAATCCGGGCTCCTCTGGAATTTTGTTCTGAATCTCTAAGGTGGAGCCTGGGTCTGACCGAGCTGTAAGGATCCTCTCACCCTCGACGGGGAGGCGAACCAGCACTGGCCCTTTAAGACGGCTGAGGGTGGGGGGGCCGCCGGGAGAGCCCCGGCCTGAAACCGGAGCGCCGGTCGGCGCCTGCCCCGCCCCGGCGTTAAGTAGGCGGCGGGACGCCCGGGAGCCCCAGCCCGCGCCAGTTCTCTCAACTCGAAGACTCTGGCGTCCAAGCTCCAGGCTCCGGACTCCGCTCCTCACAAGTTCCCGCTGCCCAGCCCGCCGCCGCGATGCGCTGGGGTCCCCGGCTCCCGCTCCCAGCCCTCGCCCTGGCCCTAGCTCTGACCTTCGCTGTGTTGCTGGGACCAGCATCCACAGGTGAGTGAGGGGCCGGAGACCCCGACCCAGACTGGCGGAGTGGTGGAGGGTTTCTTAGGCAGAGAAAAGGGACAGGAAGACCCAGGAGTGGCCCCCAGACGGGGAAATGAGGGGGCTGCGCTTCTGCCATCCCCGGCTGGGGTCTCTGGCAGCACCACCCCGCCCAGGGGAGGCAGGATCCCCAGCGATGCCTCTCCATCTGGGGGTCAAATGGACTCTGGTTATCTGAGGTTGGCCCCTGGGTCGCTTGCCTAGGGCGTGGCTCTGTGCAGGATTGTCCTCTAGACCCAGAGGGGACGCCCGGTGCCGCCTGGGCTCCCTGTATCCAGCAGTCTCTCTCTGACCGAGTCAGGGCCCAAAGGACACCTGGTGACAGGGCGTCCCCACCTCCAACACCCAGGCCAGGAACGGGGAGTGCTGCAAGGTGGGCAGCGGGGAGGAAACCACCCTCCCCACCCCCTGTGGGGCCCCGAATGCACCCCAGCCGCCACCTCCTCCAGCATCCTTGGGTCTCCTCCAGCTGCACCCCACTCTGCTCCTGCTCCCCTTTGCCGGGTGCATTCTCTGTCTTCACCACCCCGTCCTCCCCTTCCTGTCTTCTCTTTCCTCACTGAGAAAGCCTAGCTGGTGACAGACAGGACCACCCACTCTTCAGCCTCCTAGAGGCAGGACTGGCACCCCTCAGATATCCTGTGCCCCTCAGACAGCCCTGGGCGACCCCCTGCACACCTCCCTGTCCCAGCCATTGGTGCCTGACTCCAGCAGAAATGGAATGCCTTCTGAGAGGTGCTAGGACATATCCAGTCTCTATTCCAATGCCAGAAATCCCACCATTATGGCATTCTTCCCTTAGTGAAGGCATGGTCTAGTTATGCCATAAGAACTGTGGCCTCAGGGCCCATCAGTCATTAATACCCATGTATGTATGAATCAGTGCTTCAGCCTACATCTTTTGGGACCATTCCCAAGAACAACTTTGAGCTGAAGAAGGGCCTGAGTCTCCCTTCCAAGGACCTAGGCCACACCCCTCTCCCCATCAGATGGGGAAGCCAGTTCAAATGGACAGTAATCACGCGGTACCCAAAAGGGAAATGAGTCAGGGGAGAGCCCCCCACTGGAGTGAGTCAGAGCTGGATCCCCAGGCTCCCTGTTTCCATCCCCAGGGACCCCATCCTTCAAGGTCTCAGGGGGTGGGTGATAGGCTGAGCCTCTAGAGAGATGGGAAGGGGGCATCCGAGCTGCTAGAGAGATGGGTACACACCCAGCCCCCAGCCTCTAGTCAAAGGAGCGACTCCAGGACCCACCTCCTTGGGCTTCAACTGAGAGCCATTCCCAAATTCCTTCCCAGCATCAACAATGTGCAGACATTGTGCTGGGCAGTCGGGAGCGCACAGAAATAGAGACTGGACTTGGACTCATTCAGAAGGCAGAAAAGCAAATTAAAACGCAAACAGCAACTCCTATCCTGTCTGCAAAGATCCAGACGAGGAGTGTGATGAAAAGAAATTCAGAGGCAAACTAGGGCGGGACAGAGGGTGATCCTTGAGCTAAGCCTTGGAGGATGGGAAGGGGGTCAGGGAGCACAGGCTCAGAGATGGGTATGAGCAGAGATAAGGAGGCCAGTAGCCTGGATGGAAGGCATATATATTTTGAGCACAAGCCAGTAAGAGCCATTGGGGTGGGGCACGGAAACCTGAAATGGCAAAATGCAGCTCACAGCCTAAGCTTTGCTGGCAGTAGGGAGCCAGTGCAGGTTTTAGAGAGGAGAGCAGCCAGTGGGGTTAAAAGCAACAAGCAACCCCTTCCTCTAGGAGGGATTTGGAAGTGGTGAGGGGGAAGGCGAGCTAGTACCCTTTCCCCCTCCCAGTCTGAGCTCCCCTCCAGCAGCCCACCTCTGTCCCCAGGCCTGGCTTAGCTCCCTGTCCTGGTCTCTGCAATAGGGGCAGCCCCTACCCGCGGAAGGTATCACTCCCACCCCTCTTGGACACCAAAAGCCTACTCCCAAAGCCTCCGAGTCTCAGGTACCAGAGTGAGGCACACTGGGATGCTTTCCCCACACTTGTCAACATTCCAGAGCATCCAGGTCATGGGGCCTGAGGGTCAAGCACCTTTGGAGACCACCTGGGCCAACCTTCCAATTGTACATACAGGGAAACTGAGGACCCAGGGAGGAAGCAAAGTGATCTAACCCGCAGAGAAGCCCAGCTGCCCAGGAGGAAACCCCCAGTCACACTTTGTGGGAGCTCCCCACCTGCGTAGTCAGCTAGGCTTGGGCCCCTATGCCAGTGTGCATGATAAGTGTGGTGTCCATTCCTTTCTAAGCTCTATGGGAGTCCTGGCAGAGCCACGAGCATTGGGAGATTGAGTTGGAGCTGATGTGGTTTCAGTATTGGGGTATAGCACAAGCAAAACTGGGAGGTCAGAGTGGCCACAGAGCATACAGGGCTAGCGGCTTCTGCACCTCTTCCCTGCCTGGCATAGCTGACTTTGAAAGGCAGAAGATGAGGGGCACAAGTGGGACTCAGGAGGGAATGCCAGGTGGAGAGGGTTCTTGTATCATCTGGGTGGGGGCCCTGAACTGATGGGGGTGTCTTAGAGAGCAGGGCTAGGGTGGGGGCAGGGGAGCATCAGAAGCAAGGAACTGAGCTAGGGTAGACTGTTGCCTCTAAGAATGGTCTGGGGGACCATCTCTGACTGGAGACAGAGACAGCCTCTGAGTCGTGCATTTGTGTGTGTGTGTGTGTGTGTACACTGGGGCTCCAGCACTCTAGAGCGGGGCAGGGGCCAGTGCCCTCGGCCCAGCCCACCCGGACTCTGAAAGTGCTGTTCCAGAACCAAGTATAACTGAGCCCCCTTTCCCAACATTTGCCCGCCTGCCTGCCCAGCCAAGACAAGAAGAGCCTTTCAGTGCTGCCCGCCTGGGGGGCCCAAGGAGGGGGCTGCGCCAGGTGGGCCAGGCGGCCAACGAAGGGCGGGAGGGGAGTAGGGTTTGCAGAACGCTCAGAGGAAGTGTATAGGGAACTGGGCGTGCTGCCCAGGAGGGGGCGGGCGGGGCGGGGGGTGGGGAGGGGGGTACTGGAAACAGCCCTCACACACACACACACACACACACACACACACACACACTGGCCCACACAGCTGTGGGCCCGCGAGCAACCATGTACAAAACCAGCTCCCAGACCTGGGCTGGGTGGAGCCTTCAGGGAAAGAGGTGAGGACAAGATGGGGGGCAGGGGGTGCTGAGCTGCACTGGGGCTCCTATTCAGTGCCAGGAGCAAGTAAACAAGGGGGCCTTTGGGTCTGGGGGTTGGGTCTCCTCCCTTCCAGGCCCCTCAGCTCTTTCACTACCACTCCCCGACTCCCGCCCCATCCAGCTGCCCTTTTGCTTCTAACATGCCCTGACCCAGCATGTACCCAGTACTGTAGAGCCTTTAAGAGTTAAGACTCCTTCTCCAGGGACTTCCCTGGTGGTCCAGTGGTTAAGACTCTGCACTTACAATGAAAAAGGCACAGGTTTGATCCCTGGTTGGAGAACTAAGATCCCACATGCTTTGAGATGAGACCAAGAAAATATAATAATAAAAGACTCCTTCTCCAGGTGCAGGTTTAGGATGTGTTTCAAAAGAACACTAGTACCATTATTATTGAATATATGTGAGTAATTTTGGAATGAACTGAATTCATATGAACAATTTTGAACTTGGA
This sequence comes from Bubalus kerabau, assembly GCF_029407905.1. Lineage (NCBI taxonomy): Eukaryota > Metazoa > Chordata > Mammalia > Artiodactyla > Bovidae > Bubalus > Bubalus kerabau. The sequence continues at coordinate 33,651,811 of NC_073642.1, forward strand.
TTCTCCCTGGGGTAGGGTCTCGTGGCTCTTTCTGCTTCTCAGAAGGGTCCATAACTCCAAACAGGGTCCATAACTCCAGAGAAAGCCGTGAGTGGGCACTGGCCGTGTTGTCCTGCAGCCCTATGGCAGCTCTGCAAGTCGCGAAACATTCCCATTTTACAGATACGGAAACTGAGACTCTGAGAACATCAGGAACTAGCCTCAGGCCGCTCTTTGGGCACACGGGCTATGGTGTTCTCACTCACCCCAACAACAGTCACCTTTCTCAGCTCAGGCCAGGTGGGCAGCCCCCACTAGAGGAGAGAGAGACATGTCTTTAGGAGAAAGTCCCCTGAGGACCCCAGATCTCTGTGTCCATCTCCACAGACCCCTCCAGCAAGTGCCCCTCACCTTTCTAAACCCTCCCCACTTCCTCAGAGCACAAGCAGATCCTCTTCAAGAATGCCTACCACCGCACCCCCAACAGCTGGGATGGCAAATGAAGCCACATTTGCCTCAGATGCAGGGGAGTGCCCTGGGGCTGCCGTCACGGTGGCTTGGTGGCATGGCTCACCCATGTTCTGGACAGTGCTCCTCCTGTTGACCATTCCTTCTTCCCACTCAGCTCCTGCCCACACCCCTGCCGCTCCCAGCCTGCCAAAGCGCCAGCTCTCCCAGTGCTGATGGGTATCAGCCAGCCGTCCCGCCACTGCTCAGGCTAAACTGTTTCAGTGTGTGTCTCTCGTGGTTTAAGTGTCCTGGCGGTCAGTGAGGTGGCTTCCCCTCCCAGACCTCACTGCAGAGACTCCCCAGCCCAGGCCAGCTCCCCCAGGATGTTCATAGGGAAATCAGGACCCAGAGAGGGGCTGCTGTTTTCTCAGAGTCAGACAGCAAGTGCTTAGCAGGATGGGTGGTAGGCCTCTCGGCTCCTTGTCCTTGTATCCTGGTTTGGGTGTGGCCTCCCCCATATGGCCAGCAGCTCCCAGAGGGCGGACCTCCCCTCTGCTTTTCTCTGAGGTCGCACGATCTTGCAGAGCCCAGGACGGGGCCCACAAGGGGCATAGAGATCACTGAGCCAACCAGGGATTTTCAGACTGTGTCCGAGGTGCTCCGGGACTCTACATTCCCATATCTGGGAATACAGGATGCTTGTGCCACCCTGATTCATGCATAGCAGTCCCATGAACATGTGTTTATAGATGGAGGTTTTGTGTAAGATACAGTTTTGATTAAGCGTTCTGTGGCTTTGTAAAAAAAGGCTTGCTGCTGCTGCTGCTGCTAAGTCGCATCAGGCGTGTCCAACTCTGTGTGACCCCATAGACGGCAGCCCACCAGGCTCCCCCGTCCCTGGGATTCTCCAGGCAAGAACACTGGAGTGGGTTGCCATTGCCTTCTCCAATGCATGGAAGTGAAAAGTGAAGGTGAAGTCGCTCAGTCGTGTCCGACTCTGCGACCCCATGGACTGCAGCCTACCAGGCTCCTCCGTCCATGGGATTTTCCAGGCAAGAGTACTGGAGTGGGGTGCCATTGTCTTCTCCTTAAAAACTAGTTAATTGCTTTGAGTTAAAACATTCTGAGAGCAGGAGAGAGCCAGGTCAGATACAAGAGAGGACTTCCCGACTTACAAAGAATCCAAATCAAGATTACAGCACCCGCCATGGTGCCACCTGCCTGCAGGACCCATGGCTGTGGCTGGGCCCTCTCTCTCCCCAGTAGATCAGCTGGGATCCACGTTCAAGGATTATGCTGTGTCCCATCGTCTGGCTGGTGCACTAGACCATCAGATAACAATCCGTAATCCCTGGGACCCTTCCACTGCTGCCCACGCTGTTGCCTACAAATGGTCTCTCTTTTTCTCTCCATCCTTCAAGGTTCAGCTCCAGCACCACCCCCTGCTTGGGCTGCCTTTTCCCACTGATTATTGAGGGCTGCAGCCTAGTCTACCACCCTTCTGGGGCCCCACCCTCCATCTCTGTGGGGTTACAGGCCTTTCTCCCCCTACTCTTACCTGGCCCCTGCCCTTGTTCTGTGACCTCCATCAGTGTGACACCTAGTAGGTATGTGTGCATGTGTATGTGTGCATGCTTGCACACACGTGCACACACACACACACAGTGCTTTCAACAGCCTGGCTAAGGGCCTAAAAGGAGTTTGTCCAGCCCCCAAGCCAGCAGCCTGGGGGAAGCCCCCAGCTCAAGATACAGCCCCCAGCTCCACCACCCAGCCAGGGCCCCTAGCCTGGGCCCTCCTGCTCTCTGGGAAGATGGAGGGGGCGGAGAGAAGGAGACCAACTTCCGTTCCCACCTAAGAGCAGCCCCTCCTCCCCGTATTTCAAGAGGGGGCAGCTATAAATATCAGTGGGCCCAGGATGTTGATTCCCACGACACCAGCCCCTCCCTGCCTCTTCCCTGTGTACAGCAACTGGGGCCGGCGCAGCTCTTCTACAGCTGGAGGCCAGCCAGGCCAGCCTCAGGCCCAGACACACTCACACACACACACACACACATTCTCACCGTAGTGAGGGAAGGAACCAATCACCCTTTTTGGGCGTCTTGGAGCAGCTCAGAGTAAGCTTCCCTCCCGCCCGCCTCACAGTCCTGACTCAGGCCCCACCTCTCCCTCCTCTGAGTCCTCAGCTCTGCAGGGCTGGGGGAGGCAGGAGGCCAGGCTCACCTGGTGAAGAACACGGTAGAAGACAGCTCAGAATTCAGTTCCCTCCCAGCCACTCGATGCAAGTGACCAGGCCTTTCTGAGCCTCAGAAAAGGCTCTAAAATGGGATAAATAATTCCTGCCTCCTGCGTGTTGAGGATTTGTCTGGAGTAAATGCTCAGCAGGTGCCTGCTCCTGAGGTTGCTAATATTCCGTTATTACCATCTTCTTCTGGAGTGGGGCAGGTGCATCATTGGAGCAGGGCGGGAGCGCGGGGGTTCCTGCTTAGAAATCTTTGAGAAAGTTTCCAAAGCAGGGGACTGGAGGAGGTGGCCCTAGGAGAGGGTCTGTCTGGGGCAAAGTGATGTGGAAAATGGAGCTGTCAAGCCAGGCTCTGACTGCCAGCCAGCCCAGGACCCCTTAAAAGGAGGGGAGTGGGGAGGCTACATCTGATTGACTCACTGGGCTGAGGTCCACACACCTCTCCTGTGTGAGGAGAAGCAGAAAAGCCCCTCCGAGCCCCACCCCAAAGCCTAATGGCGCCTTGGATAGAGACAATTGAGCCAAGATGCAGCACAACCAATCTGTTGAATGAGTGACCAAATGACTCCTATCCCAGAAGTAGATGGATGGGGATGGAGAGAAGGAGCAGGCAGCAAGACCTTTATAGGGTGGGGATCCTGGAAGCCTGTCTTCTCCCTGGTCTCTGCCCACCCTTCTCAGGCTCCTGTGACGGTAGGGGCTGGAGGCCAGGGCCCGGTGACATGAGATGGTTCCCCTGGAGCTCCTGTGGGGCTATTAATGCCACTCAGCAAGCAGCAGTGGCTGAATCTGTATCAAGAGGATCTAGAATGAAGAACTGAGGATTCTCTCTGCCCTGCCTAGGCTGCTTGGACCCACCAGAGGTATAGGTGATGCCTGAGTCTGTGGATGTGTGAGATCAGAGTTGGTAGAGATGAGAGAGGGTCTCAGGAAATGGCTTCAGACTGGAGTGAGCAGCCTAGGGGAGTGCCAACTGGACAGATTCTCTGGGTAAAGATCCTTGGCCCCCGCAAGCCATGATCCCAGTGTGGGGGCATCCTCTGCGTTCATCCCCTGAATAGACTGTTGGGCAAAGACTGGCCAGCTCCCTGGTAGTGTGCTAATAGAGTCCAGGCTCCTGTCCCCAGCTCAGGCTCCATCTCTGAGCATCTGGCCCTTATACTTCCAGACACTCATCTGGAGCCCAGCTGAGCCCTTCCAGGGAGAAGGTACTCAAACAGGGGCCTGCCCCTCCAACTATTGACAGCCCTGGGATAGGAGAGATGTTGCAGGAACTTGAGCCAAATGTGTAATGTCAGCCCTTGGGATACCTGGCCCTGCTGTGTGGCCTTGAGCAAACCTCTGTCTGTCTCTGGGTCTCTGGGTCAGATGTCCATTCTCCAAGGTCAGCTCTAAAATTCTGAGCTCAAGCCTCTTCGGAGCAGGAGAAAGATCTCTTGTTTATATCCGGAGAGAGCCGGCTTTTTGTCTGGGTCCACACAGCAAGGCAGGCTGGGCTTAGAACAGGACTGAGAGGCAGCCCGGGTTGCCAGAGCTCCCTGGCATGGAGAAACCGTTTTTCTAAGTTGGCACAGAGCCCTGGGGTTCTCCTGGGAGGAGAGCAACGGCTCCTCTCCACCCCCGGTTCCCATCTTCCAGCCCCCTGGCCCCAGCCCCACCCCACCAAAAATAAACCCAGACCACCCCATCCTGTACCAGCCAGACCCACCCAGCCCCTCCAGAGCCAGTTGAGTCATTGCTCAGAGCTGCTCCTTTTTTAACTGTCTGAGTCACCGGTTGTGGCTATAACTCCATGACACATGACCAGGGCTATAGACACCCCCTAGCCCCCAACGGCCCAACCAAGGGAGAGGCCTGAATAGAAGCCAGCGGCAGGTGTGAGCCCAGGCCACCGCCTCAGCTTGGAACCCCTCCATGCCCAGGGAACTCCCCACCCAGCACCTCAGAACCCAGACCTGTCCCCAGCAGTCCTGGAACAACCCCGCTCCCCTGTTCAGGACAGCCTTTCAGAGACCTTGGCGACAAAGCCCTTCAGCATCAGCTCTGCCCCCACAGCTTTGCTTTGCCTCCAAAGAGACCCCGGGGCCTCTCAGCCATAGACTGCCAGGCACACAGGGTCTCCAGCCCTGGGGGTGGTGGGAGCGGGCAGAGGCCTGGCCTTCTGGGGTACAGGCCACAGAGATGCCTGATTCCTGCCCTTCCTCACCTGGATCCGACGTGCACTGACCAGTCTGTCCAGACCACGGTGAAGATTTTCTATGGAACAGAACCCCCACTTCAGCTCTTCCCCTGCTCCCCGTCTCCCCTCTATTCACCATGTCAGCTGGCCCGCGGCTCGGCCCCCCACCCCCGCCTCTCCCCGTCTCTCCCCAAGGCTGTCTCTCCATCTCACTCCCCACCGCTGCCTGGCCCTCTCTGGCTGCCCCATCTCTGTGGCCCCGGCCTGTTCTCTTTCCATCATCCAGTCGCAGTGGCAGATGGCACCCCCACCTTCTGCAGGCCCTTCTCCGCCTCCTAGACTCCTAGACATCACACACCCTCACCTCCAGCCATTCCCACCACAGACTCTGGGCCCCAGGGACCCATGCTGCTAGAAAATTTCCTTCCTCATCACCCAAGCCCCCACCTTCCCTCCCCAGAGCACAGGCTACATCCTGTCCCAAGGAACGTTAGGATCCCTCAGACAGTTTGCTTGGAGGCTGAGAAAGGGGGGCAGGGGGCCTGGGAATGGCTCCACCCCCGGCCCCTGCCTGCACACGGGCCTGCACAGCCTCAAACGCCATCCATCTCCTGTCTGTGGCTATGGCCTCCAGCTATAAATAGGGGCTCAGGGTCTATTTTCTTTCAAAACAAGCACTAGACTGTCACCACAGGCCCAGAAAAGCACTCCCCGGCTGGGGCAGTGCCCCACTGCGCCCCAGCCATTGTGTCCCACCCCACCCCACCCTGCCCCAACCTGCAGGCACTGGGGCCCCGGAGGGCAGGGGAGGGCTGGAAGCAAGCCTGGAGGTAAGACAAGTTGGAGGGGCCGAGCTGGGGCAAGCCTCCTAGGTACAGCCCCTCCCGGCTGGGTCAGCCAGGGAACAAGGCCTCCTCCTGCCCTGCCAGGCCTTCTCATCCCTTTCTCGCCACCTCCCATCACCAGTCTTGTCCCTGAGACTCACAGTGTTAACAGAGAGAGGTGACAGTCACACAGCTCCTCAAGCTGCGGTGGAGTCTCTTTGCACCCCAAATGCGGGAGAAGGAGCTATGGGCTGCGGGGAAGGGTGGGGAGCCTGTCTTTCCTGAAGGAGCGTGAGGGCATTTCACAGGCAAAAGGGAAAGGAGAGCTTGCTGGGCAGAAGGCCCAGCCTGAGCAAAGGCCAGAGTGCAGGCCTGTCAGGTGTGGAAGGAAAACAGCCCAGGTCTGGTGAGGATGGCACCTTTGGGTGTTTGGAGGAGTGAACAGGAGAGCCTGGTGGGGTGGGAACAAGGTCATCCAGCATCTTCAGTGCCACACCAGAGGACTGGGGGCTTGATGGGAGGCACTGGGGAGCCATAGAAGGCATCCAGGCAAGCGAGGATGATGGAGCAACTCAGTTTAGGCTAACTGTGGCTGCGATTAACAAAGGGAGGCAGGAAATTCATTAAGCCAGGCGAGGGATGGTGACCATCTGTCTTGTGGAATGGCACAGGGAAGCAGGATGGGAGACACATTTGAAGGACGATGAATGGGCTGAATGAATGGGAAGTTCATTCAAGATCAGGAAGAGGGAGAGGGTCAGAGCAACTTTCAGATTTCTGCCCATCAGTGGGTGCCCGTAGGCCCTTCACTGGGTGGTGAGCAGGTTGGAGGATAGATGATGCTGAGTCTGGCTTGAACAAGTGGGCTTGGGTTTGGGGGGCTCCCCTTGGGTGTTCCTGGTGTAAATGTCCAAGGGGCATTGGCAGGCAGGCCCAGAGCCCTGGAGACTTGGTGCTGGAGACAGAGATAGGCATACCAGAGCAAAGAGGCAGTGCCCGAACCCCGGGAAGAAGTGGGGGGCTGGAGAGAGGGGGCCAGGGATGGAGCACAGCTCAGTGGGTGCTGACAGACTGGAGGGGTCTACAAAGCTGGCAGGTGAGAGTGCCAGGAACTATTCCAAGAGGAGTCAGGCCTGCCCAGCAGTGGGGCAGGGGGTGTCAGTCTGGGGATCTTGGTGGATCCTGGTTAGCACAGAGGCCCCCGGCCAGGGCACTGAGGTTTCCTGGTCCACCCTCTGAGGCCACACACTCCTGCGGGCACAGCACCAGTGCCAGGGACTTGCTTATCGGCCTGTCTGCTGTCAGACAGCAGTGCTGATGGGAAAGCCATCCTATGGGCAGCATCACTGTCCCTGCATGCCCCTGGGCGCCGATGTTTCCTCCACTGCTGCATGTGTGCATGGCAGATGAGCTGACCTGCGGATGTAGGCACTGGGTCCTGCCCTCCAGAGCCTCCACGCTAGCCAGGCCTGTGGCCACTCAGGCCGGAGGCGGCCGTGCTCTGCCTGCTGTAGTGATCACACCTGTCCACCAGCCACTTTCTGCTGCCTGGGCTGGCCAGAGGCCAAGGGTGTGTGTATAGGTTTGTGGGTGATCCCTGATCCAAGCCTCTGCTTCCCCCAGTCTCCTGGATGTGGGACTTCCGTCTGTGGGGTCACCCCACCCCTCTATCGTATATTTCAGGTGGGGGAGCTGAGGCACCGATGGTGCTGGCTTCTCCGGGGCCCTCGGCCTGTTGAACACAATCTGAGCCAAATGGGGCCAGGCCTCCGTCCAAACCCACAGTCACTGCTTCCAGAATCCCCATCCTAGCTTGCACACTCACTGTCTCCCAGATCTGCCTGCCAGGCTGGGGGAAGCCCTGAGACATCTCTCCAGCAGCCCTGCCCTCAGCGGTTTCTCAGCCCAGAACGATGGGGAGACTCGGAGACGAGCAACAGGCATCCGGGCTCTGGCTTCTGGCCACAGCAGGGGCTGGCCCGCCAGAGAGCCCCGTCTCACCCTGGGCAGAGCCCACACCCCTGCCTCTCCACCCTCTTCTCTGACCTCCAAGACCCCAGTGGGCATGAGTAGCACTTATCACTGGTTTCTGGAACGTGCCGCCTTCAGCCAGCCTTGAAGAAGGTCCTTCCCTGGTCCGGTCGGCCCCAAGCCAGCCACACTGGGAAAGGCCAGCTGCCAAACCACCCATGGCAAGCAGATGCTCCCCCGCCCCGCTCACTCCCTCCCACCTCCACCCCCAACCCTGAGAGAGGGAGCCCTCAAGGAAAGGAAGGGAAGGGAAAAAGTGTGTTTTGCCCAGGCAGGGGGCCAGCTCTCACACCCTCCTCCCCCTGGGGCCAGAAGCAGATGCTCCACTTCCGATTCACAGACACTAACTAACCCCACTCCCCTCCGTGCTTCTGTGGGCACACACCCCTCCCTGAATCCACAGCACCCAGCTCTGGAGCCACATGCACAGGGGCTTGAGTCCCAGCCCGGCCGCAGTCCATCTTGACACCCTAACACAGACGACTGCTGTCTTGGAGCCTCAGTTTCCTCACCTGTAAAATGGGAGCAACCTCACAAGGACCCTATTGGGGGCTGGGGACTGCAGGCCCAATGCCAGGCGAGGGTCCTTCCCTCTCTTTCTTCTCAGCCTGGGCCTACTGAGATGAGGATCCCACCTTGCTTCTGCAGCCAAGAAAGCCGGAGGGAAGGGGATGTGGGAAAGGGCATGGAAATCCACCCAGCCGCCCTAGAAGGCGGCAAATTACAAGACAAGGAAAAGCCGCTGGGAATTGCTCCGCACCTCGGCCGCCCCACCCCGGGGAGCAGCAGAGTCTCCACAAAGACTTCATTGAGGGCCCTGCTTCCTCCCCACCCCAGCCCTCCAGCCTGGGTGGACGCTGGGCTGCTGCTTCCAGCAAAACCTCTCATTTTCCCTCCCACTTCCTCTGTGCCCCACGTGGGCCCCAGGGTCGGAACACGTGACTGGGCGCCCAGGACACCAGCCCTGCCCCTGTTGATGCCTGTGGACCAAGCTCGGCATATCCCACCCCCACCCATCCCCTGCTTCCTCTCCAGGGGTGCTCACCTTCCACAGGGGGTCTGTGAATTGGAAATGCTCCCCAGCGAATGCCGCTCAGCACGGGTGGCCTCCAGATGCTTGATTAGATGATAGCCAAGGCCAGTGACCAGGGTCAGAGATCAGCCAATAGCTAAGGAAACGGTTGTCCTGCCTTGGCCTTTCGGGCCTTGTGAGGAACCAGAAAGGCAACTGAAGAGGTTAAGTCCCCCAGAGGGAGTCTCGGAGCTCAAGAGTTCTTGGAGTGAGGAAGGGCGGGGTCGTCTTGACCCCAGTGAGGTCTCTGTAGTGTTGAGATGGGGAGGTGGGCAGGAGGACCCAGCATTCCTGTACTCGATGGAGACAGCTATTGTCTCTCCCAAGAAGAAGGCTGCTTTTTTAACTCCCATGAAAGCAAAAGTGAAAGTTGCTCCGTGGTGCCTGACTCTTTGTGACCCCATGGACTGTAGCCCACCAGGCTCCTCTGTCCATGGGATTCTCCAGGCAAGAATACTGGAGCAGATAGCCGTTCCCTTCGCCAGGGGATCTTCCCAAGCCAGGGACTGCCCCCAGGTCTCCCGCATTCCAGGTGGATTCTGTACCATGAGCCACCAGGGAAGCCACCGCGGAAGTTGACTCCCATAAGCTGTTGTTGTTCCTACAGCCAAGGCTTGCGGGGCAGGAGAGGTGCGGGTGGTTGGCGGGCCACTGGGGTGGCTCTGGGTCACTCTCTGGTCTGGAATCAGGGCAGCAGAGCCAGTGCCATGAGCACTGTGGGTCTGCAGGTGAGTGAGCATCTCCTAGGCGCCAGCCCCGGCAGGTGCTAAGCCACCTAGCCTTGGCTCTATGACCCCGGTGTCATCACCATGGGCAGGTTACGTTGTCCTTTTGGTCTGACCTGAAGTCATCCCTCTAACTTACCCCCTTGTTATCTTCAGTGGAAACAGCCTGGGTGGAAGGTCATAGCTCGGTTTGGGAGGGCTGAGGCTTGGGGGACTGTGGGATGTGATGAGGGAAGGTCGGGCACCTGAGTAGATGCGGTGGCAGCTTCTCCCTCACCTGGGAACCCTGGGAGCAGGTGTAGCCAGGGAGTCATGGTCCACCATCCAGAGCCAGACTGGGCCCACGGCACTGAATCCTCACCTGCCCACACGCCTGCCCTCAACCCGCCATGATGCATGGCGCTGACTTGCCCTCAGGCACACTCATGCAGCCCTCTGAGATCGTTCGGGGGTCTGCCGTGCTCTGTGGGGTCGAGTTCTCATCCCCACACTTTCACTTTGCCAGCTCCGAAATGGTAGGGGTGGTGGCGGGAACATCAGCCTCGCTGCCAATCCTGGGGGCGGAAACTCTGGTTCTGAATCAGAGGGAACTTTCCACCCAACCCGGGCCTCCCCAGAGGTTCCCTGGCTTGGGAACAGTGCTAGTAAAGAAAAAATGAGCCCCTTGGAGGCGCGAGAGGAGGGGATCAGGCATGAGGTCCAGAGAGCCTGGGTGACGGGGCAGAGCACCCGGCCCATCCCTGCTCGCACACAGGGCCGCATTCAGCCCACAGGTGGGCCGCACACACACCCCAACGAGGGGAGACAGAGAGCCCTTCAGCCCTGCCTTGGCGCTCTCTGCAGCCCCTCAGACTCCCTCAGAGGGATTCTCCCAGCCTCACCGCTGCCTACCCAGGATCTGGTTAGAAACAGGATCTGTCACCCCTGGGGCCAAACCCCGAGAACTCCTGGAGGAGAAGCCCAGCTTCACCCCAGAGCAGGACCCCTCCTCCCCCAGCTGGCTGGGGTCTCCCTGCCTCCTCACCCTCCCCACTCCTGTCCCACATCCTGCCTGCTCTCTCTTGGTTTTTCTTCCTCCATCTCCCACCTCAGGCCTCCGTCTGGATTCCGAATTCAGTCTTTGCAGAGGAGAGGGGGGTCTTTATTTTTTAAGCTCACTTTTAATACCTTCCTCAGGCTTTCTGTGTCTCTCAACTTAGTTCCCCTTTTCCATTCCCATTGCTAGGTTGTTATATTGGTGAATGAATGATGAGTGAATGAATGTATGGGTTCCCACTTTTCTCCCCGCCCACCTCTCACCTCCTGCTCCATCTCAGTGTCACTAGCTGAACGTCCCCTACATCCACTGGTCCAGGTCTCCCACCACCCACCCTTGACTGCAGGGCCAGGCATTCCCCACTGGCCATCCTGCCCAGCAGCTCTGGGCTCCCGAACTTTCTCCCTTATAAAGTCAGGCGGCAGCAGACACCCAGGAATGCTGCTGCTGCCCATGACGCATGCGGCTGCGGGGCTGCCTGGCTGCCCCCAGGCGACCAGGAATGTGATGGAAACGGGGCACAAAGAAATTGATTGCCCAGGGTGGGTGGGGTGGGGGTGCCCAGGCAGGCAGGGCTCTGATAGGCGGCAAGGCCCGGAGCTACAGGCTTTCTGCTTCTGTCAAATTGCTTCTCCTCTGAAGCCTCAGTTGTCTGTCTGATAAGTGGAAGCCAAGTGCCCTCCTCCAGGCAAGGGCCACAGAGAGCCTTGATATTGTGCGCCCATCACCAAGGGATGGGGGTCCCAGGGCTGGGTGGGGGAGGGGGGCAGGTCTGGCTCTCTGGACTGTCCTAGGGCAAGGGTGGTGCCCCGAGTTACAGCCGGGATGGGAAGGGGAAGAAGGGGCTGAAGACCAAGAGAAGGAGAGAAGTAGATGAGCAGAGGCAGAGAAAGGGAGTTGTGGGACAGAGACAGGGAGAGACAAACTTGGCCAGCCCCAGGGGTTCCTAGGAGCTGGGTCTGCAGCAGCCCCAGAACTGGAAAGGCACCTTTGCTTGAGCCCCTGGCCCTGGCCTGGGGGGTGATTGGGGAGCCTGAGAGAGACTGAGAGGCCAAAATCCTGCTGCCAGGCGGAGGGTTGAACGCCACGATGCAAGTAAGCCTCATGTTTGGGGTCCCCCAGGGACAGGGACCCGGTCCTCACTCATAAACATCCTAGGAGTGGCCCAGGGAGCCAGGAGATGCCAGCATGAGCCATGCTCTGCCAGGGGGTGGCTTGTTGGGGGACCTTGATCTAGGCTTCATCTCTGTGTGTAAGGAAGGGGTGCGGCGGGGATGGAGACAGACTCCTTCTGTGCCCCCAGCCCTCGTCTCAGGAAGAGGGATGGAGGCGCCCGCCCTGGACCCAGACAGCAGCGCCCTGTTCATGGGCAGGAAGGGCGGGAAGCTGCGGGATTCTCCACCTTCGGCAAACCTCTCGGGCGGATGGGTGCTGGGCGGGAGGGGTGGCAGCCCTCCAGGAATACACTGCCCCTTTCATGGAGCCCAGAGCAGCCAAGTCACGGCAGGCGGGCACCGAGGGGCAGGACAGGCCTGGGCACAATCATTGCTCTGTCCTGGCAGCTCCCGGCCCACACGCGCACACATGCACAAACACACCGCCTTACGCAAACCCAAAACACACTCCCAGCAGCCACCCACACACTTGCACACACAGGCGAGTACACAGCTACGCAGCCCAGGACACCCGCCTGTGTGCCTTCTTCCAGGCAGAGAAACTCATACCTGGGGCACTCGTCCTGCCCCTCCTGCTTGTCCCTCAGGCCCTCTAGGCATCCTGATCCCCCCATGCCAAAAGCTTGGAGCTGCCCAAGCAGCCCATACCAATGACCTTCTGCACACTCACCTTTGAGAGCAGACCTCAGGCCAGAAAGGGACTTCCAGGACTAATCCCTACAGACGGGAGGGGGAGAGAGTGGGAAGGGGTGCCCATTTTACAGAATGGTGACACTGAGGCCTGAATTGGGCCCCTTCTGGCCCAGAGGAGAGCCCACATAGCTGCTGCAGGCCTAAACTGGTGTTTTGATAAATCACGGGTCTTCTTGACCCAGGAGCGTCAAGGCCAGGCCTCCAGGCTGTAATGAGGCCTCCTCTCTCCCCCGCACTGCCCTGACATCCCTATCAGGCTGCCGAGCCTGGTGTGGCCCCTGCTGCTTTCCTCTCTACTCCTCTGTCTTCAGCATTTCCAGAACCTGTACATCCCCGCCAGCCTCTTGGCCTTGCTTCCCTCTGAGATTGCCCATTTCCCTCCCTCTCTGCTCCTCTACATAACCCTCACCTCCCCCAGGAAGCCCTCCAGGATTGATTCCTAGCTCATGCCGTCTTTATCCTGCCTGCCTTCTCCATTTGAAGGCGCTCTCCAACTGTTCGCCTGGCCCACTGCCCAGGACAGGGACTCTTGATTCTTACCACTGCCACCCATCAGAAACAGTTAGAGAGGCAGCAGAAGAAGACCAGGAGATGGGGGGAATGGCACTGTCAGAGTTTCCAAAACCTCAGCCAGCAAGGCCTCAGAGGCCTCTGCTGGGGTGAGGGGGCTTCCCGGCCTGTGCGCTCCCAGCTGCACAAGGCAGCCTGTGTGAGCCCTTCCCGCGTGGCCCCACAGGAAACAGCAGGGCCCAGCCCCTCAATGGGCCCATTCAGACCCCAGCTCTCTCTGGAAAGCACCTCTGCTTCCTGTCGCCCTCCCACTCTGGCCTGGAGAACCAGACCAAACAGGCTGCTACTCCCCCGTGCCAGGAGGGCGCTGCGGGCGGGTGGTTCAATGGTTAGAGCCAGCCAGCTGCTTCAGTTCCTGCCTGGTCCCCAGCTGGACCACGCCCTGGCAGGTTGACATCCACCTTTAGTGAAAGGGAGTGTGGGTGAGGGCCTGTGCTCACTTGCACACAGTTGGGAAGCAAAGAGGCCCCCAGCCAGTGCATGTTAAGCAGGTGAGGGTTTAACAGCAGGCTCTCCGGGAGAGAGGGAGCCCTGATCAGTGTGTTTTGCCTCTTTCCGTGGTATAAATAAGCTCAATGGGCAGCATCACCTGGCTTACAAAATTCCTGAAAATGTAACAGTCATCTCTTGCCAGCCATTCTGAGCTTTGCCGTGGTGGTGGCTCCATCCTACGGGGGGCCACCTGCCTCCGCTCCTTGCGCTGTGGCTGCCCCCAGCTTAGTGTGCTGCAATTTGTTCCTCAGAGTCCGTGACCTTGCAGATAAAACACCCCTGTAGGTGCCTGCCAGCTGCCAGTTCCCTGGTCTGTCCCTCGCGGACACCGAGATGTGCTGGGCCCACCGGGCTGTGTCCACCTAGATGGCTTGGCACTTTTGCTTTGATTTCTTTAGCTTTCTAGAGAAGGCTCTGGTGTGGCCAGCAAGTGCTGGCAAAAGGGGATAAGTAGAAGGGATTTCAGCTCAGCCTGAAGGGGAGAGCTTCATCTTTCTTGGGCATCCCTCCATCTCTACAGGCCGTGTTGACTGCCCTTAGGGCACACAAGTCTGGGACGCCTCCAGGGGCTGATGCAGCTTCCTCAGGTGTATGTGAGCTGGCTCAGACCCTCCGGGGAACAGATCCTCCCTAACGATGCCAACAGCCTTGACTGACTCACAGAGGATTTAAGAGAAGCTCAAGGAAGATGAACCATCTTTTTAACCCCCTCCTGTCTCCCCTTACCCCCCCGCAGCCCTGGACATCAAGGGGGCAGAGTCAGTATTATATTTGGCACTAGTCTCCATGAAAGGAATGGACCAGAAATTGTGGCAGCAGGCTAGAGGCCAAGGGAAGCTCATTTGGAGAAATTTCCTGGAGGGGGTGACAACTTAAAAAGAGGAGGTGTCCCAGTGTAGGGTCTACACAGTGACCCTGGGAAACCCCAAATATGACCTCCTATCTTGGGAGGCCCATCAGACCGTCAGCCCCTCCCAGGCCTTGCCTTCAGTCTGAGACCCAGGCTTGGAGAACTCAGCTGAACCCTGGCTTCCGGGCCACGGTGGAAATAATGGGGCCGGATCTGACAGCTCACCAGGGACCATTAATAGCTAAGCAGCAGGAAGCAATACAGGGTGATGGAGGAAGCTTTGGCCCCTTTTGGGTCTGGCATCGCACGTGGTCTCCATCTGGGCTCAGAGCCTTTGCTCTTCGGTGGACTCATCACCACCAGGGCTCAGCCGTGGCCAGCCAGTCCAGGAGCTAAACCAGATGGGCACCTCGGAGAAGGAATCTGAGCAGGGATCAGTTTGGGTAGCAATGGTTCTCCTAGAGCTTCACTTCTGGGGGTTGTGGCCTTCGGGCCACTTGATTAAGCCAGTGATGGTTTCCCTTTGAGCCAGGAAGGAGCCAGACCCAGGATGGGGATTCCTCTAGAGCCCAGGGGAAGAGAGCTGGAGCTGGCAGAAGCCTCTGGCCCCAGAAACCCCCGAGGAGGAGACCTCGATGCTTGGGATTGCTGGGTCTGACCTCCTTCAGAGCCAGGGTCCAGGCTGTTCATGAGGCAAGGCCGTGCCTTCTGGCGCCGGGACCAGCTGAGGCCACAGGGGGCACTGTGGAGAACCAAGGGGGAGCCCCCGCCTGAAGCGTACTCCAAATGGCCCAGCCGTCCACCCTGAGGCTCCTTTCCTCCTCCAGGTACAGGGCCGCACTTCACCACAGCTCTCTCTTGTCACACAGCCTCCTTCTTCGGAGAGAACCACTTGGAGGTCCCTGTGGCCACGGCTCTGACCGACATAGACCTACAGCTGGAGTTTTCCACGGCACAGCCCGAGGCCCTGCTTCTCCTGGCGGCAGGCCCGGCTGACTACCTACTCCTGCAGCTCTACTCCGGACGCCTGCAGGTCAGTGACGTCGCCCTGCTGGACTCCTTCTCTAGCTTCCAGTGCACACCCCCACCCACCAGCTGTGACCTTGAGCATGTCGCTTTCACCTTGAGGACTCAAGGGCCCTCCCCGCACCGACCCGCTCTGAGATGGACAGAAGTGTGAGCCCCTCAGGAACCCGCTCTGCCCGTTTGCTCTCCAGCCACGCTTCTCACCACGACCCCTCGCCGGTCCTTGGTGTTCTGAGCACCCCGACCACTCTCCATTCTCTGCCATCCCGTGGTCTCTTGCTCTTACCAAGCCTTTGCTCACTACTCTGCCTGATGCAAGCTTCATTCATTCCCTGCACCTGCCTCACTCCAGCCTCCCCTTGAAGTCTCAGCATGGGCACCCCTTCCTCACCTGGGCGGATTCCCCTCTCCTGGGTCCCAGCACCCTTGTGCGTTCCTCTGGCAAAGCCCTGGCCACCCTCTATCACCACTATGACAGTATACCACTGTCTGTCGATGATGGAACAACTAGGAATGCTACTTCTATTGTTCAATCACTAAGTCATGTCCAACTTTTTTGTGAGCCCATAGACTGTAGCCTGCCAGGCTCCTCTGTCCATGGGATTCTCCAGGCAAGAATACTGGAACAGGTAGCCATTTCCTTCTCCAGGGGATCTTCCTGACCCAGGGATTGAACCCATGTTTCCTGCACTGGCAGGAGGGTTCTTTACCACGGAGCTACTAGGGAAGCCCCACAGCTTCCTTAATTTTATTTAATTGTTCAAGTTACCACAAGTTTTATTTGCAAAGAGTCTTCTGGCTGTCTCTGGAGGCTTTCCCCTGACCATGAAGAGTTTGAGGACGTGAAGTCTTAGTCCATCTTTGGGAGAGCCATTTGTTTCCACACTCCAGTGGGGAGAGGACTCTGGTCCCCTCTGTCCATCTGATGCTGCCATTGCTTCTCACTGCCACAAGGTGTCACTGTTGAACATGGCCTGGTACAACCTGGCACTGATGTTCTTTCTTTCTGCCAGGTATATTGATGCCACACTCCTAGAAAGGGGCTCCATACATGGACTCCCAAGGCCATAAGTTCATAGTGCTCTGCTCTTTCAGTTTCCATACTCTGCCACCACCCATTCTACCATCTGGCTGTGGGAGCCCTGCACCAGAGCCAGTTCTGTGTCAGTGCCCTAGAGACAGAACCTTCTCTCCCCAAGGACCACCCCTCTTGGACAGGTCAAAACACCGAGCATCTGGTTGGGTGCCCCCTCCCTGAACAATGAGCCTAGCTGCCTCAGTGACTCCAAGGTGTTTTGCTCTACTTGGGGGACACAGCAAGGGTTTCTCAGGTGCCCATTATTCCAGGGGAGGAATACTCTGTATTCCAAGGTGGTTTTTCTGGCACCTCTCACCTAAGGAAAGAGGGGAGACATACAAGAATTTAGGCTGAATCTCTAGGAAAGCATCTTGCTGTGTGACAGGTCTGCGTGGGCAGGGACCACATCTGATTCACATCAGGGTCCCCTGCGCACATCCAGGCCTGGTTCAGAAATCACTTTGAGGAGGGTTTGGGGGATGAGTAAAGAGCTGGCAGGAAAGAGGGGAGTGGCATGAGAAGCACTTGTCCTAGGCCCTCTGCTCCGGGGACCCCAAGTGTGGGGAGCCAGTTACGCTTTTACCGCAGAAGTACTGGTTGCAATCTGCTTCCTTTCCCACCGTGTCTCCTCAGGTCCGACTTCTCCTGGGCCAGGAAGAGGTGAGGCTGCAGACCCCAGCAGAGACGCTGCTGAGCGACTCTGTCCCCCACATCGTGGAGCTGACCGTGTCAGACAGCTGGGCCTTGCTGTCAGTCGACGGGCTCCTGAATGCCTCAGCCCCAGTCCAGGGCGCTCCCCTGGAGGTCCCCTATGGGCTCTTCCTGGGGGGCACGGGGAGCCTTGACCTGCCCTACCTGACGAGAGCCAGCCGACCCCTGCGAGGTTGCCTCCACACGGCCACCCTCAATGGCCGCAGCCTCCTCCGGCCACTGACGGCGGATGTGCCTGAGGGCTGTGCCGAGGAGTTCTCTGCTGGTGACGATGTGGCCGTGGGCTTCTCTGGGCCCTACTCGCTGGCCGCCTTCCCTGCCTGGGGCACTCGGGACGAAGGCACCCTGGAGTTTACACTCACCACACGGAGCCAGAAGGCGCCCCTGGCCTTCCAGGCTGGGGGCCGGCAGGGGGACTTCATCTATGTCGATATATTTGAGGGCCACCTGCGAGCCGTGGTAGAGAAGGGTCAGGGCACCGTACTGCTCCACAACAGCATGCCTGTGGCTGATGGGCAGCCCCACGAGGTCAGCGTCCACGTGGATGCTCACCGGCTGGAAATCTCCGTGGACCAGTACCCCACACGGACTTCCAACCGTGGGGTCCTCAGCTACCTGGAGCCACGAGGCAATCTCCTCCTCGGGGGGCTGGATGCCGAGGCCTCTCGCCACCTCCAGGAGCACCGCCTGGGCCTGGCTGTCAACGTCTCCCTCCTGGGCTGCATGGAGGATCTCAGCGTCAACGGTCAGAGGCAGGGGCTCCGGGAAGCCTTGCTAACCCGCAACATGGCAGCCGGCTGCAGGCTGGAGGAAGACGAGTACGAGGAGGACGCCTACGGCCCGTATGAAGCTTTCTCCACCCTGGCACCCGAGGTGTGGTCGGCCATGGAGCTGCCCGTGCCCTGCGTGCCAGAACCGGGGCTGCCCCCGGTCTTTGCCAATTTCACCCAGCTGCTGACCGTCAGCCCGCTGGTGGTGGCTGAGGGCGGCACAGCCTGGCTGGAGTGGCGGCACGTGCAGCCCACACTGGACCTGAATGAGGCCGAGCTTCGCAAGTCCCAGGTGCTGTTCAGCGTGAGCCGCGGGGCCCGCCACGGTGAGCTGGAGCTGGACATTCCGGGCGCCCAGGCACGGAAGATGTTCACCCTTCTGGACGTGGTGAACCGCAAGGCCCGCTTTGCCCACGATGGCTCCGAGGACCCCTCCGACCAGCTGGTGCTCGAGGTGTCAGTGACAGCTCGGGGGGCCGTGCCTTCCTGCCTTCGCAGGGGCCAAACATACATCCTGCCCATTCAGGTGAACCCTGTCAATGACCCACCTCGCGTCATCTTCCCACACGGCAGCCTCATGGTGATCCTGGAACACACTCAGAAGCCCCTGGGGCCAGAGGTCTTCCAGGCCTACGACCCAGACTCCGTTTGCGAGGGCCTCACCTTCCAGCTCCTCGGTGCCCCCGCCGGCCTACCCGTGGAGCGCCGAGACCAGCCCGGGGAGCCAGCAACCGAGTTTTCCTGCCGGGAGCTGGAGGCAGGCAGCCTAGTCTACGTCCATCGTGGCGGGCCCGCCCCAGACCTGACATTCCGGGTCAGCGATGGGCTGCAAGCCAGCCCCCCAGTCACGCTGAAGGTGGTGGCCGTCAGGCCGGCCATTCAAGTCCTCCACAACACGGGGCTGCGCCTGGCCCAGGGCTCCGCTGCACCCATCTTGCCCGCCAACCTGTCGGTGGAGACCAATGCCGTGGGGCAGGATGTGAGCGTGCTGTTTCGAGTCACCGGGGCCCTGCGGTTGGGGGAGCTGCAGAAGCAGGGGGCAGGCGGGGCAGAGGGCACCGAGTGGCGATCTACACGGGCCTTCCACCAGCGGGACGTGGAGCAGGGCCGCATAAGGTACCTGAGCACCGACCCGCAGCACCACGCCGAGGACACAGTGGAGAGCGTGACCCTGGAGGTGCAGGTGGGCCAGGAGGCCTTGAGCAATCTGACCTTCCCAGTGATGATCCAGAGAGCCACCGTGAGGCTGCTGCGGCTGGAGCCACTGCACACCCAGAACACCCAGCAGGAGGCCCTCACCACAGCCCACCTGGAGGCCACCCTGGAGGAGGCAGGCCCAAACCCCACCACTTTCCACTATGAGGTGGTTCAGGCTCCCAGGAAGGGCAATCTTCAGCTTCAGAGCATGCGGCTGTCAGACGGCCAGAGCTTCACCCAGGATGACCTGCAGGCTGGCCGGGTGACTTACGGGGCCACAGCTCGTGCCTCAGAGGCAGTCGAGGATGCCTTCCGTTTCCGCGTCACAGCCCCGCCGCACTTCTCCCCGCTGTACACCTTCTCCATCCACATTGGCGGTGATCCGGACGCCCCTGTCCTCACCAATGTCCTCCTCTCGGTGCCCGAGGGCGGGAAGGGCGTCCTCTCTGCTGACCACCTCTTTGTCAAGAGTCTCAACAGCGCCAGCTATCTCTACGAGGTCATGGAGCGACCCCGCCACGGCAGGTTGGTGTGGCGAGACGCACAGGACGAGGCCACCATGGTGACATCCTTCACCAATGAGGACCTGCTGCACGGCCGGCTGGTCTACCAGCATGACAACTCCGAGACCATGGAAGATGACATCCCCTTTGTGGCTACCCGCCAGGGCGAGGGCAGCAGTGACATGGCCTGGGAGGAGGTACGGGGTGTCTTCCGCGTGGCCATCCAGCCCGTGAATGACCACGCTCCTGTGCAGACCATCAGCCGCATCTTCCACGTGGCTCGTGGCGGGCAGCGGCTGCTGACCACGGACGATGTGGCCTTCAGCGATGCCGACTCCGGCTTTGCAGATGCTCAGCTGGTGCTGACCCGCAAGGACCTCCTCTTCGGCAGTATCGTAGCTGTGGACGAGCCCTCTCGGCCCATATACCGCTTCACCCAGGAGGATCTCAGGAACCGGCGGGTCTTGTTTGTACACTCAGGGGCCGACCGCGGCTGGATCCAGCTGCAGGTGTCCGACGGGCAGCACCAGACCACAGCGCTGCTCGAAGTGCAGGCCTCGGAACCCTACCTCCGTGTGGCCAGTGGCTCTGGCCTGGTGGTCCCTCAAGGAGGCCAGGGCACCATTGACACAGACGTGCTCCCCCTGGACACCAATCTAGATATCCGCAGTGGTGATGAGGTCCACTACCAGGTCACAGCCGGTCCACGCTGGGGGCAGCTGCTCCGGGCTGGCCAGCCAGTCACCAGCTTCACCCAGCAGGACCTGCTGGAGAGGGCCATTCTCTACAATCACAACGGCAGCCTCAGTCCCCGTGATACCCTGGCCTTTTCTGTGGAGGCAGGGCCTGTGCACACAGAAGCCACCCTGCAAGTGACCATTGCCGTCGAGGGGCCAGTGGCCCCCCTGCACCTCGTCCAGCACAAGAAGATCTACGTCTTCCAGGGAGAGGCAGCTGAGATCAGAAGGGATCTGCTGGAGGTAAAGGGCCGGGGGCCTGAGCAGAGGTCTGGGCCGAGTAAACGGGGCCCCTAACCCGAGCAATCATGGCAGGCATGCTTGCTTGGATGGCTTGGGATGTAACTGGTGGCTTCTGGGCCAGATGTGTGCATGTGCCTTGGGTGTGTACCTGTACCTCTGTATGTTGTGTGCCTGAGGGTTTCTGGGCCGTGTTTTGTATGCACGGCTGCCTGTGGGTTGCATATTCCTCCACATGTCACATGCACACGTGTACACGCTGTGCTCGACATGCAGATTCCTGGGCTCTACCCAGACCACAGACTCTGATTTGGAGCCTGAGAATCTGCACTCTAATAGGAGTAGGCTGTCTGAAGGGTTTTGACGGGTGCAGACTTTGAGGATTACAGGCCTTAGAGACAGGTTAGGCTCCCCCCACACCCATCCTGCCAGCCAGCTCCTGTGTCCTCTGTTCTTTTCCTGTGCCTCAGACCAGGCCTTGAGGGCCACTGACCACCCAGGAACCTCACTGAGCAACCACAGGCCATCCGGTAGGTCCATTGCCATGCTGTGTGATCTCACACCAGGTGCTTGCCCTCTCTGGGCTTTATTCTCCTACTGAGAATAAGCTGCCAGCTTCTGAGCCTCTTGTGGTTGTTGAGGCTGTCGAGACTTTGGGGCAGATGGTGACTAAACATATCTGATGGCTGGAAGGAAGTCTTTGCCCAGGAGAAAGCAGCTTTGAAGAGCTAGGCTTTGAAGAGTCTGGGGTTTAACAGCAGGGAGCAGGGGGACAGTCTTCCAGGCAGGGGGACAGAATACAACATGTGAGCTTGGGGTGGTGTGTAGCCTGTTATGACTGGGTCATCAGATGAGGGAGCACCTTCCCTCCAGGCTCTGGACTGGACTCGGGTCTGCAAGCTCCAAAGAGCCCCGTAGCATAGGAATCGAGGACGCGCAGAAGGATGGGGCGCCCTCTGGTGGCAATAGCATGTCATGGATAGTCAGTGTGTATATCCGTGTGTGACATACGTGTCTGGGTGCACACATTGGCGTGTGATAAGACTGTATGTCCGTGTCACTGAACCTGAGGCCATGTGGTTGTGTACATCTCGGAGAGAGTGTGTGTGTGTCTCAGAGGCCTCAACAGGCTCCCCCTGTGACCCCTCTGATAACCAGGCAGCCCAGGAGGCAGTGCCACCAGCGGATATTGTGTTCTCAGTGAAGACCCCGCCGAGCGCCGGCTACCTGGTGATGCTGTCGCCTGGCGCCGTGGCAGCTGAGCCGCCCAGCCTGGACCCCGTGAACCGTTTCTCCCAGGAGGCAGTGGATGCGGGCAGGGTCCTGTACCTGCACTCCCGCCCTGAGGTCTGGAGCGACACCTTCTCCCTGGATGTGTCCTCAGGCCTGGGTGCTCCCCTCGAGGGCGTCCGCGTGGAGCTGGAGGTGCTGCCCGCCGCCATCCCCCTGGAGGCACAGAACTTCAGTGTCCCTGAGGGCGGGGCCCGCACCCTGGTCCCGCCTCTGCTCCGCATCGCGGGGTCCTACTTCCCCAGGCTGCCGGCCCTCCACCTGCAGGTGCTGGAGCCGCCCCGGCATGGGGCCCTGCAGAGAGAAGAGGGACCTCAAGACGGGAGCCTCAGCGCCTTCGCCTGGAGAGAGGTACGGTCAGGGAGGCCCAGGGTACAGCCCAGCTCTGGGGGCCAAGTCTGAGGGTATGCAAGGAGAGGAGGCAGGAGCCCACATTTACAGAGCACCTCATCTCACCCTCCTTCACCGGCAGAGAGAAATGAGTGTCCCCATTTCCATCATTCTTTCACTCTGGGAGAAATGACAGTCCCCTTCACTGCCCGCAGAAGCAGAGGCTCTGAAGGAGTCAGTCTCCCGTGCCCAAAGGCAGGGCATGAAGGGTGCTGGGCCTGAGACCCACCAGGGGACTCAGGCCTGCTGGGGCCTGACCTCCGGCCCGGGGCCTGCCCACAGGTGGAACAGCAGCTGATCCGCTACGTGCATGATGGGAGTGAGACACTGGAAGACAGTTTTGTCCTGGTGGCCAACGCCTCAGAGATGGACCGCCAGAGCCACCCCGTGGTCCTCACCATCACCATCCTGCCTGTCAATGACCAGCCCCCCATCCTCACCACAAACACAGGCCTGCAGGTGAGAGCATTCTAGGACCGCCTCCCACTGTCCCCATCCCCACCAGAGCGGCCCAGCACCGAGCTCCCCTTCTCTGAGCCTCAGTTTCCTCCTCTATAAAATGGGGATCCTGCCCCATGCCACTCTAGGTTATTGGGAGGAGAGAAGAGCTACTGCACCGAAAATAGAACACAGGTGTGAGGCTTTGTAATTGGTCACTTACAAGTGCAGTAGACAGCCTTGTGAATGGACATGCTTAGTCCCATTGCTCCCTGGACTCACCCTCGTCAGGAAGCTTTTGCTCTGGCTCAGCACCAGGACTCCTGAAGAAAACTGTTTCAAACCCTTAGGGGTGGACTCCAACTGCTCCCCACTTCCACCCCCAGCAAGTGCAGGCCACAGCTGGACCCCCCAATCCCCTGACTCTTACACTACTGCAGGATAGTGGGGTCCCCATCCAGCAGAGGTGAAGGCTGAGGCCCAGACAGGTGACAGGACTTCTCCAGGGTCACAGTGGAAGTCACCGATGGAAAAGAAAGAGTGTGGCTTGACCAGGGCCACACAGCAGGATAGCGAACAGGCAGGGCACTGAATGCTGACCTCTAGGGTATAACCTCTGGCTCAGCAGCAGCTATGGAAGATTTCAGAAGAGGGCCGATTTGGGCTGTCTGTGACATGAGAATCTTTGGTGTATAGGATGTACCTGTGGGGAACAGCCCGGTGCCAGGGAGGCCTGCAGAGGGTAGGTTTCAGGCAGAGGGCTGCCGGGAGACCACAGTCAGATGGTGCTGTGTGCCATTTCGCCACCAGGTGGTGCTGTCCACTGTGTTTGTACCAGGAGCCCTGTGCTAAGGCCTGGTCTATACATTACGCCCTCCTTCCAGAGCTCTGGCTGAGGTCAGCCTTGGGTTGGGAGAGGAAATCCCAGAGTGCTTGGTTTTCTAGGGACCCCCTCCCCAATACTGCTCATAAGTTGCTGACCCAACAGGACCCTCCGAATAGGATCCTGTCCTGCTAACAGGAGAGAGGCTTGTGGGGTCTCCCCTTCACTCTGAGCATGGGGAGGGGCTGCCTGCACCCAGGAAGCCTTCACCCACCGGGCTGGGGGCTCGTGATTGCACTGGGAGCACCTGGGCCCCCATCAAGTGCTGCAAGGCAGTGGTCTGCCGCCAGCCTCTCCAGCTCACCAAGCCTCCCACCCCATCCTTCACCTGGAAGGGGAGCCCATTTCTAAGTATCCTGATCCGATTCCCATCCTGTGCCCCTGCCCAGATTCGCCATGGAGGGTCTGAAGGGAGACCCCTGCCCTGCCAGTGAACCACAGAAATGGCGCTGTGGGTCAGGGTGGGGAGACTCTCTGAGGGGTGAAAGCTGGTGGCTTCCTGGAGTAGGGGTACATGAGCTGGCCCTGAGGGACAAGCTGGACTAGGGCAGATGGAGAGCAGGGAGCCTGGGCGTGGGAACCTTGGGCCAATAGGGGAAAGTGAATGGGGTGGAGGGCCCCTTTGTGTGGGGGAGCCCCGGATGGCAGTGCGGTTGGAGCCCTGATGATGCCCCCAGGCCAGGGAGGAATGAAGTGGGTAGGCTTGGTGGGATCAGATCCCTCACAGGCCTGTATCCCTAGATGTGGGAGGGGGCCACGGTGCCCATCCCAGCGGAGGCCCTTAGGAGCACAGACAGCGACTCCGGACCCGAGGACCTGGTCTACACCCTGGAGCAGCCCAGCAACGGACGGGTGGTGCTGAGTATGGCGCCGGGCACCGAGACCCACAGCTTCACCCAGGCCCAGCTCGACGGCGGGCTCGTGCTCTTCTCACACAGAGGTGGGCGCCGAGAGGTGGGGGTGCCCCGAGGCTGGGTGCCGGCGCGGGCCAGCGAGGCTCAACTCCCCTCCTGTCCCAGGAGCCCTGGACGGAGGCTTCCGCTTCAGCCTGTCTGACGGCGAGCACAGCTCCGCGGGACACTTCTTCCGGGTGACGGCCCAGAAGCAGCTGCTCCTCTCCCTGGAGGGCAGCCGGACACTGACCGTCTGCCCAGGTGGGTGAGCCACGCCAGGGCCCTTCTGCCTCCCCAGCGGCCGTGGGTCTGGCCCTGCCTCCTGGTCAGAGGCTGACAGTCCCCCTTGGCCTCTCGCAGGGTCCATCCAGCCGCTCAGCAGCCAGAGCCTGAGAGCCAGTTCCAGTGCGGGAACTGACCCCCACCACCTGCTCTACCGGGTGTTGCGGGGCCCCCAGCTTGGCCGGCTCTTCCACACCCAGCGGGGCAGCACTGGGGAGGCCCTGGAGAACTTCACTCAGGCAGAGGTAAGGGCCGCTCTCTTCAGCCACTCGAGGCTTAGACTCCATCCAGTCTAAGGCCCACTGTCCCCCTGGACACACTTGTGGACACAGGTACCAGCTCCAGCCTCCCTGGGCCCGCCATGGTCCAGGCCCTGCATGCACCACCTTCCAGAAGCCGCCAGGCAGGGGGATGGCGGAGGGATGGGGCTTAGTGTTCCAGGGGAAGGAAGAAGGATGCAGGAGACCAGGGCTCTAGGGGCCCGGTTCTCCTGGGATCAGGTTCTCAGACTTGGCTTCCAGAAGGAACTGCACTCGGACCCTAGGGGACTAGGGCAAAGGTATACTGCATAGAATACACCAGACACCCCAGTGGCTGGTGGGGGACAGTGTTTGGTTTGGGGTGGGTAGAGTTTGGGATGAAGGCAGTTGGTGGGCTTGTGGGCAGAGATGTGAGCCCGGGGCTCAGGTGAAAAGCCAGAAAGAAGCAGGGTGGGTCCTGAAAGCAGATGAGTGGACACAAGCAGCTGAGTAAGTCGAGCTGGGGATGAAGCTGCCATCCATGCTTCAGGGCAGCTTCAGGACACAGCTGCCCCCGAGCAGAGGCCACCAGTGAAAGCTAGAACTCTCAGCCATGGGAAGAGGCAGACCACCGGGCTGCTTCTGTTGGGGTCCCAGAGCGCTCTGTGCTACCTGGGCCAGTGGGGCCAGCAGCCATCATTTAAATTAAGGTCCCTGTAAGTGCAGGAGGTGCCCAGCATTCCAGGGCAGCCTTGGCTCGCCCTGAAGGCTCTCCCTGTGGCGGTGGAGGGGGGAGGGGAGGCGGAGTGTCTTACAAATGAGGGCAGGAAGGAACTTTAATGAGGGTGGAAAGAGGTTCTCAGGTCTCTCACATCACCATCCCCCAGGCTGGGGTTCTCTGTGCTCCCAGCATCTGCTATGGCCCCCCTTCCAACCTCTCCCCACAATTAAATATTCAGCAGGCCAGCTGTGCACCCTGAATCCCTGGGATGCCCAGGGAGAGGGGTGGAGCAGGAGGAGGACTTCAGGCCCCTCCCCCACCCTGTGGACTAGATTGAATGGCCACCAGGGGGCCAGGCTGGCAGCGCCACCCAGGGAAGCTGGAGGAGGCTTTGAGGCAGACACACCCTCCCCTTGGTGAAAGGGGCAGGGCAGAACTGGGTGGAATCTGACAGTACTCTTAGCTGGGGGCAGTGGAGAGGAGACAGGGACCAGGTGTCTCCATTCTACAGATAAGGAAACTGAGGCTTACAGAGGTCAAGGGACTTAAGGGACTTTATTCAGATCCCATGGCTAGGGAGAAGCCATCCCAGGGCTATGCCTTCGGATTGCTAGTCCAAGATTCTTTCAGCAAAGGATGCTGCTGGTTCCCAGAGGTCAGGGACCCCTCTCCACCTCACCTGTGATTTGCCTCATCCCCAACAGGACAGCCCCCCCACCCACAAGTACCTCATGTACCCAGACCTCCAGCTTCCCACCACCCAGCTCCCGAGGGCCTCTGCTTCCTTCCTGCTCATCGGTCAGCCCCGGGCCAGAGGTCACAGCTGGCAGTCCTTGTGGACCACAGCTGGCCCACAGATGTGTTTTATTTGGCTTGTGCATGCAATTAATAGTTTTAAATTAGTGGACAAGATAGAACCTTTGGGGTATTTCACCCACACACAACCTGATTTCCAGTTTCTTAAAAAGCTTGTGTTCCCCTCTCCCAGACAGCCTCTGAAGAGCACCTCCAGCTTTGCTCCCCCTCCTGACCAGGCAGGGGGCCCCACTTCACCACAACCCCGGTGCAACAGTGAGAAGGAAGCCTCGAACCTCCCACACACTGTGACCCCAGTCGGCTTCCTTCGCACTATTGCACAAGTCCTGTTTTTCCACGAGAAGGAAAATAGTTCCCTGTGTCTCCTAAAAGGGGAAAACAAAAGATAAGCCAAGAGGACACATTGGGATTAGAAGGGGAGGGAGTGGATTTCTTGATGGAAGTGGAGACTATTCCTTGGTGTTTAACACACAGCTGGCCCTAGAGAACAGCGGGCGTGGCTGGAGTGGAGAGGGAGGAAGTGAGGTCGCAGGTAACGGGTCACACAGGGTCTTTGAAGGCAAAGGGTAGTGAGCCCTTGCACTATCTGAGCAAGACTGACAGAACCCAACTTAGATTTTTAAAGGCTCACCCTGACTTCTGTGTTAGAACCCACCTGCAAATGCAGGAGACCTAAGAGACCCAGGTT
This sequence comes from Bubalus kerabau, assembly GCF_029407905.1. Taxonomy (NCBI): domain Eukaryota; kingdom Metazoa; phylum Chordata; class Mammalia; order Artiodactyla; family Bovidae; genus Bubalus; species Bubalus kerabau. Next base: position 33,679,031 of record NC_073642.1, read on the forward strand.
CAATCCCTGGGTCAGAAAGATCCCCTGGAGGAGGGCCTGGCAACCCACTCCAGTATCCTTGCCTGGAGAATCCCCATGGACAGAGGAGCCTGGCGGGCTAGGGTCATAGGGTTGCAAAGAGTTGGACACGACTGAAGTGACTTAGCACGCATGCGTGGCGGGCAGAGAGAGAGCCAGTACCCAGTTAGGCGGCTCCAGCAATGATCCAGGCCAGAGATGACACTGTAAGAGAGGAAGCGAGGAATCAGGGGGGACTCATGGTCTGGGGACCCGAGCCACAGGACGAACAGAGCCATGCCCTCCGCAGTGGGAAGGCTGGGAGAGGGAGAGCAGGTCAGGGGTTGTCTCGGATATGCTGAGTTTGAGATGTCCTTCAGACATCCCAGTGGAGCTGCCCAGGAAGCAGGTAGCTATGAGCCTGGAGTTCAGGAGAGCAAAGCCTGGGGTTGGAGAGACAAATAAAGGGGTCGTCTCATGGCTGGCATCTGAGGACGTGAGACCCAGTGAGAGCGCGTGGGTAGTGCCTGTAGGCAGAGTGTCAAGGCCAAACCACAGACATGGGGTGGGGGGGAAGCGGGCGAGGAAGGGGCGGGACCAGTAGGAGAGTCTGTGAAGAAGCAACTAGTGAAGCTGGAGGTCAACCAAGGGAGCAGAACCGCTTGGAAGCCATCGGGTGGGTTGGAGGAAGGGACGCTCACTTGTGTCCAGTGCTGCTGAGAACTGGCCTCTGGATTCAGTGACATGGAGGCCATGGTCCCCTTGGCAACAGCAGGAACCAAAGTCTGGGGGGAGCGTGCTCAAGACTGCATAGGGGAGAGTATAGACTATTCCTTCTAGCTTTTTGCTGCAAAGAGCCTAAAAGGTGGAAAAACATATGTTGGTGTAAAAAGTAAAGTCAGGAGAAGTTTCTTCTTTAAGATGGGTGGATAGCATAGTTACCTAATGATGGGACTGATCCGTTTGGGGGGACACTGACGCCGTGGGAAAAAGATGGGCATTGGTAGAAGCCGCGGCTTCAGTAGGGAAGAGGGACAGGGATTTCATACAAAAGAGGACCGAGCTGCTGTGGAGAGAAGCACAGATAGAGTACTGCTTTCCCAGGGGCTCAGAGAGATGAGGTGACTCACCCAAGGTGGCAGAGCTGGGATTTGACAGAGGCATCCGGATCCAGAGCCTAGCTCTTCACTGTCGTCTGACTGTTTTATGGCGACCCCCTGAGTTGATGGAGACATAGACGGAGGCACATTGGGGAGAGCCGCGAGGGTGGCTGGGCTCTGGGTGTCTGCCAGGGAGACCCCAGCGCCCGGTGCTGGTGCCAGCCTCGGAGGGGGTCCCAGGCCCTGCAGGATCTCATCCAACCAGTGGGTGTCCCTGCAGGTATATGCTGGGAACATTCTGTATGAGCACGAGATGCCTTCCGAGCCCTTCTGGGAGGCTCATGACGCCCTGGAGCTCCAGCTGTCCTCACCCCCTGCCCCCGACATGGTCGCCACCCTTGCCGTGACCGTGACTTTCGAGGCTGCCTGTCCCCAGCGCCCCAGCCGCCTCTGGAGGAACAAAGGTGAACAGCATGATGGGCTGGCAAATTTGGGGGTGGGGGGCCCAAGGCCAAAAGTCAGCAGCTCATGTCAGCTCTGAGGGCCTGGTACATTATAGGGAGGATGGGCAGGTGGGGTCAGCAGGGGGATACATACCGGTCCTCATGGGACCCGGAGCCCCAGGCTGGGGTGCCTGGTCTGAGCAGGGAGGGACAACCCGGCCTTGAAGACTCTGGTGTGAATGTCCATGGCTCTCCCTTCGGTGGACGGGACTTTCACAGCCTGTGTCCCGTCCCCAGGTCTCTGGGTCTCCGAAGGCCAGAGGGCTGAGATCACCACCGCAGCCCTCGACGCCGCCAACCTCCTGGCCAGCATCCCATCGCCCCGGCGCCTGGAGCACGACGTGCTTTTCCAGATCACGCAGTTCCCCACGCGGGGCCAGCTGTTGGTGTCCGAGGAGCCCCTCCACGCCGGGCGGCCCCACTTCCTGCAGTCTGAGCTGGCCGCAGGGCAGCTGGTGTATGCCCACGGAGGCGGGGGCACCCAGCAGGATGGCTTCCGTTTCCGCGCCCACCTCCAGGGGCCAGCGGGGGCCTCCGTGGCGGGACCGCAGACCTCAGAGGCCTTCGCCATCACAGTGCGCGATGTGAATGAGCGGCCGCCGCAGCCTCAGGCCTCCATCCCGCTCCGGCTCACCCGGGGCTCCCGTAGCCCTGTCTCCCGGGCCCAGCTGAGCGTGGTGGACCCAGACTCCGCTCCCGGAGAGATTGAGTATGAGGTGCAGCGGGCCCCCCACAACGGCTTCCTGAGCCTGGCGGGGGCCAGCCCGGGGCCGGTGACCCGGTTCACGCAGGCTGACGTGGATGCAGGACGCCTGGCATTCGTGGCCAACGGGAGCAGTGTGGTGGGCGTGTTCCAGCTGAGCGTGTCCGACGGGGCCAGCCCGCCCCTGCTCATGTCCCTGGCGGTGGACGTCCTTCCCTCAGCCATTGAGGTGCAGCTGCGGGCACCCCTGGAGGTGCCCCAAGCTTTAGGGCGCTCCTCCCTGAGCCGGCAGCAGCTCCGAGTGGTTTCCGATCGGGAGGAGCCGGACGCAGCCTACCGCCTCACCCAGGGGCCCTGTTACGGGCATCTGTTGGTGGGCGGGCAGCCTGCCACAGCCTTCAGCCAGCTCCAGGTAGACCAGGGAGACGTGGTCTTTGCCTTCACCAACTTCTCCTCCTCTCAGGATCAGTTCAGCATCCTGGCACTGGCCAGGGGTGCCAACGCATCTGCCACGGTGAACGTCACCGTGAGGGCTCTGCTGCATGTGTGGGCAGGTGGGCCGTGGCCCCAGGGTGCCACCCTGCGCCTGGACCCCACTGTCTTAGATGCGGGAGAGCTGGCCAACCGCACGGGCAGTGTGCCGCGTTTCCGGCTCTTGGCAGGACCCCGGCACGGCCGCGTGGTACGAGTGCCCCGGGCCAGGACAGAGCCACGGGGCGGCCAGCTTGTGGAGCAGTTCACCCAGCAGGACCTTGAGGATGGACGGCTGGGGCTGGAGGTGGGAAGGCCAGAGGGTAGCTCTCCCGGCCCCACGGGTGACAGTCTCACTCTGGAGCTGTGGGCAAGGGGTGTCCCTCCCGCTGTGGCCTCGCTGGACTTTGCCACGGAGCCTTTCAACGCAGCCCGGACCTACAGAGTGGCCCTGCTCAGTCTGCCTGAGGCTGCTTGGACCGAAGCCAGGGAGCCAGAGAGCAGCACCCCCACGGGCGGGCCAAGCCCAGTGACCCCCAGCCCCGTGCCCCCTGTGGCCAGCGGGGGCTTCCTGGGCTTCCTGGAGGCCAACATGTTCAGCATCATCATCCCCATCTGCCTAGTCCTCCTGCTCCTGGCGCTCATCGTGCCTCTGCTCTTCTACCTCCGCAAACGCAACAAGACAGGCAAGCACAACGTCCAGGTGCTGACCACCAAGCCCCGAAACGGCCTGGCCAGTGACGCCGAGACCTTCCGCAAGGTGGATCCAGGCCAGGCCATCCCACTGATGGCCGTGCCTGGCCAGGGGCCCCCACCGGGGGGCCAGCCTGACCCCGAGCTGCTGCAGTTCTGCCGGACAGCCAACCCTGCCCTCAAGAACGGCCAGTACTGGGTGTGAGGCCTGGCCTGGGCCCAGATGCCGATTGGGCCAGGGACAGGCTTGCTCGGGCCCCTGCCCTATTGCTCCCATGCCCTGGTGCTGTCTGAGTCTCCCCAGGGCCAGAGAGTCCTGGGGACACCAGGGTATGGAGGGTGCTGGGAGGAAGGCCCAGGGATCAAGGACCAAGTGGGGTCAAGAGCTGGAACTTCTCCAGCTCACTTCTGGCCAAGAGAACTGCAAGGGGCCGAGAACAGAGGTAGGCTCGGAGTCAGTCCCCTGCCTTGGAGCTAGTGTGGGTGATCAAAACTAGAGCCACCTCCTAGATGAGCAGGACTCTGAGTCCTGGGTCTGTGACCTTGGGTAAGTCACACTTGACCCAGGCTGCTAAGAGGGCAAGGAGCAGAGAGGGATGGTGGGGACAGATGGGGATTCCTGGATTTTCCACTCTGTGCCAGGCCTCCCCTCATCTCTGCCCCAGGATGGGGAGGAAAACTTCTTCCCCTGGTTTTTCAGGGAGATGCTATTCCCTGGAGCAGAGGGCAGGAAAAGAGGGTCCCCCCTACTCTCTCAAAAGCATAAGCAGTGGAATCATATATCCAGGGTGCCAGGTGGGTGGGTTGCTCTGGGATGGTTTTATTTAAGGGGGATTGCAAGGAAGCTATTTAACATGGTGCTGAGCCAGCCCAGACTGATGGAGCCCCTGGGGTAAGGGATGGAGAAAGGTCTGAGGCCAGCTCACTCCCAAGGCCACACCTTGATGGGCTGATGGCTAGGCAAAAGTGGGTCTGTGGCCCCAGAGAGGGCTGGGCTGGGGAGCATACAGGCTCTCAAGCTCTGGAGTGCTGCAATGCCTGTGCCCATTGAGGACTGTTGTGGGTGGGGGGTACTTGGGGGCACTGGGCTCTGTGAGGCCTGGATAAAAGGTGCTTCAGAGGTTCTGGACAGTTGTGTGTTGTTTGTCTGACTGTGCACTGGGCCCCCATCCACACTAGGCTGCACTTCCCCAGGCCAGTCACCAGGATAGATGGGGCCTGAATTTCCACCTCCTGGAGCCTTTCAGATCTCCTCTGCCTCCACCTGTGTGGGCAGGTGGGCCAGTCTTTGTGGGATGGGGCTTTGGTTCGGTAGAGATAAGCTAGGCCCTCTCCAAGGAGCTTGAAGAAAAGAAAAACAAAACCAAGAAACATTCAGAGCCCCAGCTATAGATGTCTTAGCCTGAGTTTGGGGCTCCACAGCCTTGTTTCTCTGTCCATCTCTCAAGAGGTTGGAACAGCAAAGATGGGGAGAGAGGGGGACTTGGGGATCCCAAGGCTGGGGCACGGGGCCAGGGGCAGAGGGGGACTTGGGGATCCCAAGGCTGGGGCACGGGGCCAGGGGCAGAGGGGGACTTGGGGATCCCAAGGCTGGGGCACGGGGCCAGGGGCAGAGGGGGACTTGGGGATCCCAAGGCTGGGGCACGGGGAGAGGGATAGAGGAGGACCACCACAGGTGCTTCTGCTCGGTTCCCTGGAGATTTTCCCATGGAAGGTTTCTGCTGGTCTCTGCCCTTCCAACAGGGTTTCCCTAGTGGCTCAAAGGTAAAGAACCCCTCTGTCAATGGAGGAGACACGGGTTCAATCCCTGGGTGGGAAGATCCCCTGGAGAAGGAAATGGCACCCCACTCCAGTATATTGAAATGGAAAATGGCACCCCACTCCTAGGCAGTCCCATCGACAGAGGAGCCTGGCAGGCTACAGTCCATGGGGTCACAAAGAGTCGGACACAACTGAGGGACTAAATGACAAACCCTTCCAACGAGAGGACCAAGAGTGCTTCTTTTCAAAGGCAGAGCAAGCAGCAAGTGTTCCAACAAGTCGTCTGTCCCTGTAGTCAGAGATAGATCTGAGACAAAGCATCCTCAGACGGTCTTTCACGAGTTGCCGAGGAGCCACCACTCTCTGGTCCTTTCCGTTCAGAGGGTCTCCCAGGGTCGTGGGCAATGGAGACAGATTCGAGGTCCCAGAGAAGAGCCCAGGCCCTGGGAGCAGGTTGAAGTCCTCAGGAGAAAAGCAGCAGGAAAGTGGTCTGAGCTCTGGGGGGATGTGGGAGGGCGGGGGAGGGGCAGGATGAAGGGAGGGGCGTCTGGGATCTGAGCACAGCTGCACTGGGGGTGGAGGGCCCCAGCCAGCCTCTGGCAGCTCAGCAGCATCACCTCTCTGCCGTTCTCCACATCTGTAGCATCTGAACCAGAAATTAGGACAAGAGGGGAGATTCCCTCCCCTCCATGCTGCTGTCCCTGGACCACCCCTCCCCACGATGCCCTTCACATCTCAGCATCCACCCTCCTAGGGCTTCCCCTACTCTCAGAAGTTTTGGGAAGGAAACCTGGAATCCTGGTAGGTCACTGCAGGAAGGGCCCCCAGAGGACCCGGGGGGACTAAGAGGGCAAGAGGCTTGTCTAGAGTCTTGCACAGCAGGCAGCCATGCGTGCGTGTTAAGTCACTTCATTCTGACTCTTCACGACCTTATGGACTGTAGCCCACCAGGCTCCTCTGTCCATGGGGATTCTTCAGGCAAGAATTCTGGAGTGGGTTGCCATTTCCTACTCCAGGGGATCTTTACACCCAGAGTTCGAACCTGTGTCTCATGTCTCCTGCATTGGGTAGACCAGAACCCTGAGCACAGCCAGCTCCTCTTGCCACATTGAAAGCCTCCCCTTCATGGAAGGTAGCCAGGACCTATAAGTAGCAGCTCTGCAGAGATCCCTCTGTACCCGGAGCTCAAAGTCCTGGCTCCAGCTTCCTTTTCAAGCCTGGCCTCTCCAATCCACCCCACGCCAGCCTCACCCAGGGGCCCTGCCAAGGGCGTCTCCATGCCACGCCCCACTCTTTGGTCTGCCTCTCTCTGGAGTTCAAGGCTGCATCCTCGGGGCCCTGATATCTGGGGCCAGCCTCCACCCAGAGCAGCCAGTTTCCCTGGGAGCGTAAGCTGAGATGAAGGTGACGGACCCGCCAGGCAGGATCTGGCTCGGCTCAGGTTCCCCCAAGAGGCCTGACGACACCCTCTCTGTTCACGTGGCCCAGCCTGCCCTGCCCCCAGCAAGCTGGCACAGGCCGATACTGCTCTTGCTCCTTCAAGCCTGGGCTGGACAGTGGGCTTGCACCCAGGCATTGTGCCAGCGGCTCCGCCAGGACCTGGGAGAGGGTCTTTGACTGGCATACCATCCTCAGAGTCCATTCTAAATGTGGGGCCTCAGTTTATTAGGTAAATCCCTTGCAGATTTCAGATAAGCACCCCAACTTAAGGAGGTTGCTACCCACTTTACAAAATAACTCACCATTCCTTCATTTAAGTAGCTGAGTCCTCCCAGGCACTGAGAACAGTAGCCAGCCTGCGTACAAGCACTCAGGAATGTCCGGGAGCCTCTGACCCTGTTAGACACACACACACAAACACACACACACACACAATGTGGGCTTGTGCTCAGAGCTGTGCACTTTCAGACTTTCAAAAACACAACCCAGAGATACATACTTGCCTATGTACCCCCTACACACACACACAAACACACACTTACAGGTACACAAACTCCAGAGTTGAGTGCCCCTTGCCTATAGTCCTCCCACAGTCCCAGAAGCTGGCCATGTGGGACCCGGGACATGCGGCCCATCACCAGGTCCGAACTCACTTCCGCACAGTGGGGAAGTGACCCCACTGTGGGAAAGATGGTGGAAAGGGGTGTGGGGAGCAGGGTAGGGCTTGCCAGAAGGGCCCAGGTCACCAGCTTGGAAGAAGCCTTGCCCACCACCCTCAGTGGTTTAGTCTCTTAGATGCTAAAAAAAGGGGGGGCTTCCTTTGAGCCCCTCTCCTCATTCTAGGAGCTGGCCCTTTAAGTCGAGTTGCTGGGGCGGCTGTAGAACCCACAGAGCTGGAACCATTGTCCTCCAATAGGAAGCAAGAGAAATGGTCCTCCTTCCCCACAACCAATCTCTCCTGACCAATGGGAACTGCCAAGGGTGTTAGTATCTTCCTCTGGGCCCTGAAGATTCCAGATCTTAAAGGGCTGGAGGTACCTGGGCAGCAACGCCTCCCCCCAACTTCTCAGGTTGGGTCTGCTGTTCCTGGCTGGCACATGTGAGGGAGCCCTGGCAAGTGAGTGGAACCAAGATGGGGGAACCAGACATGCTGGACTCCTCTCTCTGCAGCCCCCGTCCCATCCTAGGTCCTCTCATAGTTAATGTCATCCCTGGGTAATCACCGCTGGGATTAGTCAGACATTGGCAAGGGCATTTGGTGCCAAAAATCCTGTGGGAGATGCAAACAGAAATATACCCAGCCCTTCCTGAAGAGCCCCAGACATGCTAGTGAGTAACTACCACACCACGTGTGCCCTAACCTGGTGGCGTGAGCTGGCTGGTGCGGGAAAGCCCGGAGCGGGAGGGCCTCCGGCTCTGGCTGCTTTGTTTCTCCTTACAGAGCACCGGGTCTTTCCATGGCAGAAGCAGGCACGCAGTGCTAATGCCAAGCATGCTCAGCCCACCTCCTGCTCACATGTCCACGCTCAGTGCAATGAGGTACAGTATTTAACTGACGGCTGAGTCGTCATAAAAGGTGCCAGCTCCTCTGAGAGGCCCCTGTGGCCACCAGGATAACTGGTGGGTTGTACTGTGTTCTTTCACACTTCAGATGTCCTGGGAGTCCCTAAAGACAGAAGCAGCCCTTGCTTAAATCAACCAGTGGCCCAGAAGTGACTTTTCTACCTTAAGAGAGCTCCCCTGGCCCCCAATCTAGGAACTACCAGCTCAGGTAGCCCTTAGCCTGGAGCTAAACCTGAGGCTTCCTTCTGAAGCTTTGTGAGGTCATGAAGGGCTCAGGTATCAGTCCTGAAGTCCAAATTAGCTAGGTTGTCTAAGTCCTTGAAGCAGGGGAGGGTGAGGCCGGCAGGGAGGTCAGATCCAGTGAAGAGAGTAGGCAAGGAGTTGCACACTCCCACCCTTACCTCCCAGCGACAGACAGGTGCCTGGACAGTGCAGCAGCTCTGCGCACCAAGCCGGCTGCAATCTAGCCTGTCCTTCCCTCCCTGGCCCCTCCCCACCTGCAGAGGGAGGGACAAAGAAGGGAGGTGTCCAGCTAGGGTTACTGGTCAGCGCATCGGGTCTCCTCCAGGGCAGGGCACAGCAGTCAGGAGAAGAGGGAAGAAGCCGCTGGCCCGGCTACCTCCCAGCCTGATCAGGAAGAGGTGCTGGGCCTCCCCAGAACTCTCCATCCTGTAGAGGGTGGGGAGCAGGAGGGGCTGGATGGAGGCTTCCAGGCTAACTCTTCTGCCCCCCAAAATAAACGCTGACTCTGACCTCCAGTCTGTGTGCTGCCCTGCTGCTGGGACTGTCTTTGAAGCACCCAGGTCCCCTCCCCTCCCAGGTCTCAGAGGCCCCCAGCCTGGGAGAAGATCCCAGCCTTGCAGCCTCTCCCTGCAGAAGGTTCAACGCTGTGTGCTCCCTCGGGGCAGGGTCATGCCAGCCCAATGCTAGGCATGCAGAGATGGTCAAGAAACATCTATTGCCAGAATACAGCCCCTCCCCACAGACCCAGAGGTCTCGCACACCAGTCCCACCCAGACCTCCTTTCCCAGCTCCCCTCATCCCCCAGGAGAGCTGATGAGGCTCCCCGCTGCTGCTCCTCCGGCTCCCGCCTCCCCTCTCGAGCCCAGGCAGATCTCAGGTTTCTAAGGGGCAGGTTTGACTCTCTCCCTCCCAGACTCTTCTCTGTCCCTCCATACCCGAACCATGGCTCCCTCCCACCCAGACACCTGGGGTCTATCTGCTCAGAATCTCATGGGCAGAACACTTTGACCAAGTTAAATGTGGAAGCCCACCAGAGAGAGTCAAAATGAATTACACAGGGCAGGAGGGGGGAGACAAACTAGAACCCCTACCACTCAGGATCCCCTGCTACTCCAACCCCTTGACAGAACCTTCCTGGCCCAGCTGGTCTAACCACTGCTGGACTGCCTGCATTCATCTTGGGGGCTCAGAGTCCCAACCTTACAGGAGTGCCTTGCCACAGTCACACAGCAATCCGCTGGCAGAGCTGGGCCTCCTCGAGTCTCCAAACCCCTCCAGATGCCAAGGATGCCTCTCCCAGCAGAGTGGGATTCCTGGTTCCCACAAAGGCAGCAGAGCAAACGCAGGTGGGCCAGGGCTGCCAGCCATGCTGACCAGGGCAGAGACCGCCAAGAACCAGAAAGCGGCAGGGGGAACCCTGTTGGGTCTTGTTGAGGAAGGTGGAGCCTGTTGTAAAGGGCTGTTGAGCAAGCAGGCAGGTGGGCGAGGCTGGCAGAGCCTGGGCACTCCTGGAAGGCGGTGACTCAGGCCGGAAAGGCCCCTTCTGAGTCAACCCAGCTAAAAGGTTGCCTTGTGAGCATGTCACCTGCAAAGATGGCTGGGGCAAGGTCTGAGGACTCCGAGAAGGTTCCAGGCCTCAGGACCTTCGCCCTTCTGCCCCACGGTCTGCCCTGAGGACCTCAGAGTCTGGGGGCAGAATCCACGAACTGAAGGAGGGAGGGCAGAGGTGGTGACTGTGCCCGCCCAGTGAACTTGTACAAGTCCACCCACCTGTTGTAACTCGTGATGGGATCATTGACACCGGAGAGGACAGAGCCAGCTGGGAGGAGCAGGCCGCCCGCTCTCTGCCTAGAGCCCCACTCCTTCATTTCTGCCCCATCTCTTATCCCTTCCAGCATCTGTGCAACGTGTGCAGCCAGAGGCCCCGGCCAGCTCCCGCTCCTCTGCCTGAGTTAGGACCTGGCAGAGCAACTGACCAAGGCTTTGTTTCAAAGGGTCATGGCTGTTGCAAAGCTCTTAGAAGAGCCCCGGACACGCAGTGAACACTCAGTACGTGTGTAAACAGTCAGTGAATGTCGACGCCGTGATGAGTCGCTGTTGTAACAGCAGTTGTTGAACTGCCTGGCGTGGATCTGGCATGTTGTAGGCGCTTCCAGGTTGGTGTTGCTGTGATCTTTGTGATATATGACAGCTGTCACAGTGCCTGGTGCACAGTAGGTGCTGAACAAATGTTCAGTCTTCCTGGAAGGCCAGATGCATGCATCCCCCCCTGAAGAAGATGGACGTGGGAGCATGTGCTTTGCTGGGCTGGGGCAGGGAGAGTGAGGTGTGCAGCAAGGGGCCAGGTTCTGGGTAGGAGAAGCCAGCAGCCCCACTCTGACCTCCCGCCTCCCCATTGAGTCAGAGGACTTACCTGAGGTTAAGTAGGAGTATTAAGAGGGAGGAAGATGATGCAGAGCTTGAGCGAGGAGGAGACAGGCCCTGGAGCAGACAGAGCTCTGGGAGGAGGCTGAGAGACGCTCCTGTGGAAGCCAGGTCTGAGCAGAAGCTGCCCCCAAGAGTAAGCCCGGTGCTGGACTGGAAGCACTCCTTCCCACTGCCCGTGACCCCAGGGTCCACCCCTTATGACGCAGAACCAGGGTAGGAAGTTGGGGGCTCTGAGACCTGGACCAGAGCTCTGCACCCAGTCACCCCCAGTGTAAGTGGCCCTGTTTGCCCAATTATCCAGGAGTCACCCGAGGAGCCTGAAGAGTAGGTCAGGTTGGGACACCACCACCCTCATACATATGTACCCCACACCCCACCCAGCCGAGGCCAACAGGGCAGGGTTCCAGTGCCAGGGAGGGAAGGAGGCTGCCCGCTCGGCCGGCTAGGACAGCACAGCCTCGCTAACCAGAGAGGAACAGGGAGGGGCTCTCTGCTCTGGCCTTGAACCCAGCCCTCTAAAGCGGGGGCGGGGTTGGGGTGGAGGCAGTGGATAGGATCTGATCCCTCCCACCCATTCGCACCCACACTTTGCTTAGGAAGAGGGAACGGCTCCCCAGAGCAAGTCACTGGCTCCTAGGGGGTGTGGGAGATGACATCAGGGGAGAAGCATGCATTCAGCCACCAGCCGCTGTGGCAACACACACGTGTGTGCACACACACACAATTTAAGGGACTGCCACATGCAGCTGTGCACGCAGACATGTGCCGATTCACTCCCTGACAGCAGCCAACCTGTGCAAACCAGAACCCACACACACCTTCTCCCCAGAGACCCGAGACACAGCCATGTAGACATTCTGGGTCACCGGCTATGAGCCAGGCACCATGCTGGGCACGACAGAGTGACCCCAGGTCCCCTGGAGGCTGTCTTCTAACAAACAGATACATTTAACATCTAACTTGCAGAGGAGATTGTGTGATATCTTGAGTTTTCTGGAAGCAACAAACGTGGGGAGTAAGATACCGGCCCAGGGTTGATAATTGTTGGAGCTCAGGCATGGACACACAGCGATCCATGATACTGTATTAGCTTCTCTATTTTGCATATGCTGGAAACTTTCCAAAATAAAAAGTTAAATACATGTACATATATAATTGGCAATTGATAATAAGTAAAATGAAGAGGGGAAAAGGCAGGGTAAAGATACAAAGCACTAGAACTAAGAAGTCAAGGAAGGCTTCTCCAAGGAGGTGACGTTTTAAGCAAAGACCTGAATTAACTGAGGTTCAAACCACACAGACATTTGGGAGGAAGAACAATTATCAACCCTGGGCCAGTGTCTCACTCCCAGCACCCGTTGCTTCCAGCAAACTCTAGATATCACACAGCCTCCTCTACAAGTACTTAAAAGTGCCCAAGTTAGATGCGAAATATAGCTTTTTGTTAGAAGGCAGAAAAAAAACATTCCAGACAGAGGAGACCCACAAATGCAAAGGTCCTGAGGTATAACAAGCTTGAGAACTAGCAGCTCAGCAGGTCTGGAATTCTGTGGCCAAAATACACAGGATTCCACAGTGAGATCAAAGGGGCCCTGTGGCTGTGATAAGAGTTAGGAATCTCTCTTAAGAACAGCAGGATGCCCTGGAGGTCAAAAGCATGGGACAGATGTGATTTGGTTTATAATATGGTCTTAAAAAGCACTCTGGAGACTTCCGTGATGATCCAGTAACTGTTAAGAATCTGCCTCCCAATGCAGGGGACACGGGTTCAATCCCTGGTCAGGGAACTGAGATCCCATGTGCCGAGGGGCAACTAAGCCCACAAACTACAACTGGAGTATTTGTAGTAGCCGCAAGGAGGTGCCCACATGCGGCAGCTACACATATATACACCCAACACAGCCAAACAAATAAATATTAAAAAAAAAAAAAGCTCACCCTGGCTCCTGTTAGATCTTTGGGAGGAGGAGACAACAGAAGTGTTTGGAGACTACTCAGTAGTCTGGGCAAGCATGGCACTGGCTTGGGACTCTTGGTGAGATGGTGAGACAGACCCAGTGTGGGATCTCTTTTGAGGAACTTTGCTCACGGGTGGATGTGAAGCGAGAAAAAGAGGAGCTAAGCACAATTCCCTGATAGCTCAGTTGGTAAAGAATCTGCCTGCAACGCAGGAGACCCTGGTTCAATTCCTGGGTCAGAAAGATCCCCTGGAGATGGGAGAGGCTACCCACTCCAGTATTCTTGGGCTTCCCCTGTGGCTTAGTTGGTAAAGAATCTGCCTGCAATGTGGGAGACCTGGGTTCGATCCCTGGGTTGGGAAGATCCCCTGGAAAAGAGAAAGGCTACCCACTCCAGTATTCTGGCCTGGATAGTCCATGGGGTTGCAAAGAGTCGGACACCCCTGAGCGACTTTTACGTTCACTTTCAAGCATGATTCCGAAGCAGGACCTGAGCTTGGAAGTGAGGGCTGGGGACACAGTGGGGAGCATGTGTAGCCGGTTGACTACAGGCACAGAGCACCCCGGTGGGGACCTCACACCTGGCGTCAGCCCCCCAGCAAGCACACAGGGGGATGCACACACTCTGGGACACCAGGCACACAGCCCTAAAACCACCCCTGCGTGCCCCATACAGAAGCCCCAGGACTACAGCCCCCGTGCTCTCCAGCTCAGCCTCAGCACCCACAGGGTCCCCAGTCCTAGCATTTCCTTACCAACTCTCACCACCACCTCCCATGTCGGCCCCTTGAGCAAGGAGACTCCTGACTCACTTTCTTCTTGGACACCAGAACCCAGCCCCCTGCCCCCAGCCTCATCTGTCCAGTCGCCTCCAGATCCTGCTCCCATACCCCACCCTAAGGCAGATTCTTTTACCACCTGAGCCATCAGAGAAGCCCACAGAAAATTATCGCTCAATATTTGCTTAGCACTCACTGTGGGCCAAGCCCTCTGCCCTTCCTTGAAGGCGCATGGTCACCTCCACCAATCCCCACCACCTCCCCACTGATTCCCCTTGATTCCTAGCACTCCTGCACTCGCTCTACCACAGGACAGTTGCCCACCTACCCCAGCCCACCAAACAGCCTGCCAGCCTTGGAAGGGCACCTGGTGCCGTGGGAAGGGCACGGCTGTGTCCACGCAGAAGTCAGTCCTGCCTGCCACCAAGCAGCTGCGCCCTCTCACACAGGTGACTCGTTGCCTCTGAGTCTCCGTCTGCTGGAGAAATCCAGAAGTGGTTCTCACCTTCCAGAGCATGGTGAGCAAGGAGACAGTTCCCGGGAATACTGAGGCTGATGCCCACCACGGAGCAGCACGTGGCGGCCATTCAGTGGCCGCTGTTGTGCACTCGGGCCCAGCCCTGACATCCACCCACTGGGTGGCCTCAGAGGGCTCGTCCAATCAGTTTTCTCACTCATGTAGTGGGGTAATGGTATTCCTGGTCCTGCCTGTCTCTAGGGCTGCTCGGCGGCTGGTAATCCCAGCTTCTCCTTACTGGGCCGTTGGCTATGTGCAGGCACTGTCCTGCTGACGTGTTTGGCTCATAAATCCCCCCTAACAGCCATCTGGAATTCCTGTTATAAATGGAGAAGCGGAAGCATGGCAGCATTAAGTAACATCCTGACGACAAGCAGGTGTAGAGTGGTTTGTACTCAGGCTCAGCCACGACGGTCCTGCCTCTGAGTGGTGGAGGGAAAGAGGCTTTGTGTCTGAGGGGCAGCAGGGTTGTCTGCCAGAGCCTCATGCTACCCTCACCCAGAGCACGCCTTCCAATGGCAGCCAAGGGACTAAGTCAGCCCAGAAGAGGCCTCAGGTACCTCCAGGCACCAGCCAGCCCCCAGCTCCTACCTTGGGCATCAGTCATTTGCCTCCCCACCAGAGGTAGCCCAGACCCTGGGTATCACTCACACCAGCTCTGCTACTCTGCACCTCCCTCACTGGGCCCTATTTCCCAGTCTATGAAATGATGTTGATTATCTCTTGCATATTGGGTGGTTGTGAAACACTGGCCATCCATTGTCCACCACAGTACCCCTTGCCCAGGGGATGGTGGATGCCCCAGATGTTGGGAGATCCAGACGCAGTGGGGACTTGAACCCCTTCCCAGGCAGAACCAGACTAAGACAAAGGGTTGCACAGGGTCTGTAAGCAGCTTCCCAGAGCGCCTCGTGCTTGAATGTGCGGTGGAGGCTGTGGAATGGTTTTCCAGCCCCTTGAGGTTCCCTGAGGCCCACGAGGTACAGGGACAATTGAAGGAACCTGGAGTGCCCCAAACTGAAAAAGGGCCAGACCCACGGAGGCTTAAGGATGGGATCAAAGGAGGAGGTGGTGGGAAGGCAGGAGACTCGGGAAGATGAGCCAAAGGTCCAGCGCTAACCTGGGACCACGGTGGGCACACAGGCCCAGTGCCAGGGTCCAGGGGCTCTGCAAGACCCACAGCAATGTTTGTAGCCAGGTAGACAAAAAGTAGCAAAACACCAAAAAGCAAAAGAAAATAAAGACAAAATCAAAATGAATAAAATTTAATTAAATATCTACACGACAACACATTGTCAAGTAATTAACTGAACCCAACTCAAGTAAGTATATATGAATGACCTTTAATGAGGAATGCAGGCAAAATTTCACACGAGTGATAGGATCAGGGATTCAGCTTCTAAAATTCAAAGTGCCAGGGGCCTGCCTAGAGTCTTCAAATATGCCAACCCCAAAACTTACATGCCTCCCTGGGGAAAGGAGGGTCCCAAGATTGATTTCAGATTACTTTTCTATTGGGTGGGTTAAGGAGAAAGCAAAAGGGAAATTCAGGTCATTACAGAAAAGTGAAGTGATGTTCCTCGCACATGTTCATTTGTAAACGGAGACCCTGAGTTACTGCAGACCTCGCTGTGCGATGCCACCCTCAGCCTCTTCATCCCTTGGGGGCTGGCGGGACTTGCCCCAGCCTCAGAGCCCCCGCACATTTCAGCAGTTACTTTACCAGCCTCCCATTCTTTCACACCTCTGGAGCTAAGATCTGCCAACCCCTCTGGAGTTAATCAAGGTGACTTTAGGGAATGAGGCCAGAGAGCTGGGTTCAAGTCTATCCCCACCCCTGACCCACTGTGTGATCCTAGCCAGGTCACATACTCTCTCGGGCCAAGCCTCAGTCTCTTCGTCTGTGGAATGGCATAACTGCCTACCAGGGCTGCCATGTGGACCAAGGAGGACGCAACCATGTGAGACACTGCTTTTAAACAGACTAGACTGCACTGGAGTTTGACTAACCAAACAAAACCAAAGGAAAAAAGCTTTGCCAAAGCCCGGAGCAGGGTTTCACAATCAGCCCTTCTGAGCTATATCTGGGGGAGGTGAATTTTTATGCTTCCTCATGGTCTTTTTGCCAAGGCCTCACCATCTCCTCTTGCCCCAAGCAGCAGAGAGAGGGATCAGAGCTGCAGTGGTGGGGAAGCAGGTTGGGGTGGGTTGGGGTGGGTGAGGGAGCCAAGCCGGCTTGGCTCCTGGAGGCCTGAGTCAGCGGGCGGGCAGGCAGGGCGGGCCCAGTCCTTGCAGGCTTGGGGAGGAGATGGTGCAGGAATGTTCCTCCCGCCCAGGCCTGGGACTTGCCCACCACATCCTGGCTCTTAGACACGAGATGCCTGGAGCTTTGTTGAGTGGGTTCAGCCAGGGGCCTTCAGAGGCAGTCTGGCCCCAGGGACTGCCCAGGAGTGGCCAAGGCCAGGCCACAGAGCCTACTGGGAACTGGTCTCTGACTAGAGCATACCCCATCCCCACTGGGTGATATAGCCAGGTTTCCCGTCTGTGCAACGAGGAACTGAACTTGGTGGTGTCAGATAATGAAGGATCTGGACTGGTTCCCCCAGGAGGTGATGCAGGCCGACTCTAAGAGCATCTATGTGTGTGACACCTTCGCTATGTGCACGTGTGACTTTGTGACCACGCATGGCTTGAGTGTGTGTGCCACTGGGTGAGTCCTGTGTGCACAGGACTATGGTGGGGCTATGAGGGACAGAGTGACTGAGAGAGACACCGTGCA
Organism: Bubalus kerabau; assembly: GCF_029407905.1. Lineage (NCBI taxonomy): Eukaryota > Metazoa > Chordata > Mammalia > Artiodactyla > Bovidae > Bubalus > Bubalus kerabau. The sequence goes on from NC_073642.1 coordinate 33,695,965, forward strand.
TGTGGGTGTGAGCAAGTGTGGACATGGCTGGGAATGTGTGGCTGCTGCACTGTGGCTAGGAGTACAGGTGTGTCAGCATGTGACCATGCATGCGTGTGTGTGTGTGGAGCCAGGTGTGACCTGTGTGCCCATGGGCAGGCTGTGTGGCTGTATCCGCTTTGGGTTGGGCAACTGTGTCTGTGACCAGACCTGGCTCTGCTACAGCCATGGCCCAGCAGTGGCCCCATGGTCCATGGCCCTCCTGTGCCCAGGAAGCAATAGGGTGCAGGATCACAGAGCCATCCCCATTCTCCAACCCCCATTTGAGGCCACAAAGCAGACTCCTTCCCTGGGCTGGGCCAAGACAGGCTCAGGGTCCCCTGCCCCCCACCTCCAGGTCCTGGTAGCTGCCCAGGGCAGAAAGAGAGGCCTTGTTTTCCACCCTCCTCCCAAGGGAGGAAACTAGAGGCAGCTGGGCCCAGCTCAGTCTGGAACATCTGCCTGGCGTGTGACTGAGGCCGGCCAGTAGCCCCAGCCACCACCAGACCGGGCCCCCACGCACACTGGTCCCCCGGCTCTTGCTGAAAGAGGCTAGCCAACCCAAATCAATCTCAAATTCCCCCAGCACCCCGATCCTCACAGAGAGAAGGGCTGTGACTCCCCGCTTCCACCACACAGACGTCCGTCCCAGCCTAGAGACCTCAGAGGCTTGGCCCGTCCTTCCCTTCCCTTACCTCACATCTCAATACTTTTCCTACGTGCAGCCCCTCCTGAGAAATGTGTCAGACTAAGCCCCCTCACCCTGAGGACGGAAGGTGTGGGAGGTGGTCACCCCTCTCAAGAGACACAAGAGGCGACACTATTCCCAGGGCAGGAAGCATGAACAGGGGACTCTCCAGGCACTGGTGTTAAGAGCATTCCCATCACTCAACACAGACGAGCCCTGGGAAGACCACCCCCTCACGCCCGCCTCTCCCCATGGTCAGAGAGCTCACTGCAGAAGGCTGCCTAGAGGTTGAAGTGAGAAGAGGTTAAGGGTGGGAAAGGCCTCAGATGGGCTGGAAAATGAAAGGAGGACAGGGAGGAGAGAGGGGAAAATTCCACAGAAAGTCCCAAATCTGACCTAATTTTGACCCAGGGCCAGGGGCCCATTCCAGAAGTTCCTCTGAGGACACTCTGCCCCAATCAGGGAGCCTCTGCTGCCTCTACCCGCTGTACCTGCCGCCCCTTATTCCATCTCACTGCCGTGAGCTCCTGCAGCCCCTGGCCCAGCCAAAGCCTCCCCTGATGCCCGGACCCCAGCCTCCCTCCCTCCACCCAGTCTCCACTGCCCCCAAGAGAACCTTGACCCTCCAGCCCTCCTCTTTCCTGTGTGCAGATTCCTGTCCATCCTGCCTAGGATACATCCAAGGGCACAGCTTGGGGGTCCACCTCAGTTTCCAACCAGGAAGCCACTGCAGGTCTGGGCACCCTGGACTGGATGGCCCAGGGAAGGACACAGGGTCTGAGTCCCACCCCCTCTGCTGGACTGGGCTTTCCTGGGGGCAAGGCTGGGATATGCCCTCCTGGAGATGAACCCCCTGTCTAGACTGTCCCTTCCTCGTGTGACCCTCAGTCCTGGATCACAGAGCAGCAGGGCCAAACCCCTGGCAGGAGTCCACCCGTTTGAGAAAAGAGGAGAGTGAGGTCTCAAAAGGGTGTGCATTTAGCTGGGGTCCATGGCCACCCAGAGGCCCCCAGCTAGCCCTGACCACCAGCACTGCCCTCCCCCCACCAACTTTTGAGGTTCTGGAGTGAATGCTGTGCCCATCACGACCTCAGAATCTGGTCCAGCTGCTCCCAGGAACAACTAGGGCTCCACCCTTCCCTCCACCCTCATCCCCCCGCCCCGGGATCCAAATAAGGAGTCATACTTTTGTTATCTTAATTGGAAAAGGTTTATCAAGAAAACAAGAAAGAATGAAGATTGAAGCAGCAGCAGCCAGAAATAGCCATGACCTCCTGGGAAGGCCAGCAGTGACATCTGTCAGTTTCTGACCATACCCCGACCTGGGGGTATGGGAAGAGCCCCCTTGAGGATGTAAACGTGAGTGGGAGACAGCACAATCCCACCAGGACCTGGATGGCATCACAGTGAGCCTGGTGATGGGCAGGTGGGCCCGGGATCCCTGGGGCGACGGGTAAGCTGGCCCCTGGGAGCCGGAGGTCCAAGCCTGCCAGGAGTGTGAGAGTGATGGCTGGTGAACTCAAATACCCAGTAACCTGCGGGTGTCCCCTCCAGGCAGGTACCACCAAAATCCTGGGGTCTGTGGCTTGTCTCAGCACCTTGAGCCCAGGGCAAAGATGCTGCATGGTCCCCTAGCCAGGGGGTGAGGGGGCTCAGCTGGTGAAGGGGGAGTCGGGAGGGAGTTGGCCTGCAGCCCCTCCTGTGGGGTGGGGGGGAGCGGGGCAGGGCCAGGGCCATGGGAGCCAGGCAGATCCCTACCCTCTGTCACACAAGGGGACACACCAAGGGGGCACCAAACTTGCTGGGGAAAGACAAAGGAGAGGAGAAGAGGTGTTTCTAGGCCTCCACAGCTTGTCTAGGCTGTACTCTGAATGCCTTCCCCGTCCACTGTCCCCACTTACTGTCTGGCAGTTCCTTGTCATCTTTCAAGACACACCGGTCACATGTCACCTGCTCCATGGAGTATCCCTGACCGGCAGAACGAGTGGTCCCTTCAGCGAGCTTCCAGAAGCCCATTCCTTTTTTTTTTTTTCAGAAGCCCATTCCTTACCATCGATCATTCTGTATTGCCCCCGCCTGTTTCTGCGTCTGACCCCCACCTCAACTGGGGACAAGAGCAGGCGTGTCGCAGCCCTGGATGCCCAGTGTCTGACCGCAGCAGGCCCGTGTGTCTACTGAACGAATGAGGGGGAAGTGGCCAGGTGGGCATGTGCTATAGGCTCCAGGGGAAGCTAAGACCCTGGCCTGGCCTCAAGTGACTGACCAGCAGCCCAGGCCTGGGCCTGGAGGGCTCCTGGCCCCGTTCCCATCCCTGCTGTGCCCCCAGCTCTAAGGGGTGGGGGACTTTCCCAGGGATATTCATGACTCCTCCAAAGGCCACCCCCAAGTCCCTGCCCTCCAGGCATTGCTGGTGTGGGAAGGCCCTGGGGGCGGGGCGAGGGCCTGGGCCAGCGGTCAGAGGCTGTCATACATGCGCAGCGTCTTCTCCAGCTGCTGGCCGACCCGCTGGTAGAACAGGATCTGCTGGCGCAGGTAGTTCTGCATCATGTGCTTGAAGTCGAGCTCGCGGCGCTGGTGGAAGTGGTTCATCTCGGCCTGCAGGGCAAAGCCCACCACGCGGCAGCGCCGGCGAATGCCATCAGCCTCCTCCTGTGCCATGCGGCCCTCGTCACTCATGCGCTGGCTCTCCTTCACCTTGGCGAAGGCGCCTGGCACAGGCAGAGCGGAGGTCAAGGGCAGTTAGGGCTCCGGTCTCTCCCATTCGCTCCCTAACCCCGCCCTGAGACCCTTCGAGGGCAGACAGTACCCTCATCGGCTCAACTCGGGCCTCCCTCCTGGACTCCAGACCCACGGTCCAGCCACTTGATGTCTCCACAGGGATGTTCCCCGAACCCTCACCTTCAGCATGTCCTAAGCCAGACGTACCATCTTCCCTCCAAACATGAGGCACTGCCAGCGGCGTACACCTGACTGGTCACAGCCCTGTTAGCTGTACTGACTTCTATGACCAGGCTGTCCCCATCCACCAGAGGCCTCATCAGCCCTCATGCTGGTTCCCCATTCAGCTCAGATATCACCTTCTCCAGGAAGCCTTCTGGGCAGTCCCACTGCATCAGGCGCCTCGCCTGCTCCCAGGTGTCCTGGGCTTCCCTCTACCACAGCTCTTACCTCTCTGTGGTTTTTCTGACTGCGTCCCTCCAGGTATGAGCTCAATGTCTCTAGCACCTAGAACAAAGCCTAGCCCATGCAGATTCTGACATGTGTCTGCTAAACAGATTCAATCTCACTGGACTGCTGCAACAGGCCCCCCACGGGTCTCCCCACTTCAGTCCCAACCTCTGAGAGGTTCTCCATAGCACCTGAAGAGCAGCCAAGCTGGCACCCATAGCTCCAGGTCTCCCCTGGCTTCCTTCTGGCCTGCAGAGCAAGGTCCCCCGTTCTCCTGGCCTGGGAGGCCCTCTGGGAGTTGACCCCTGCACCTGTTCCGCACTGACCCCATATTCATCAAACGCACCCTTTCTCTCCTACCTCCCTATCTCTGCCTCCCGATCCTTATGCATAATTCAAGGCTCTGATCAGGTGCCACTCCCACATGGAGCATCCTCCCTGCCCCCATCACACTGCTGATTCTAAAACAGAGACCACCTGGAGCTTTCCTTTGTGTGAGTCTCTCACATATAGGCTCTGCTCCCTCCTCACCCCAGTCCCCAGGCCATTGTCATAACCAGGTGACAGACGGGGAGCCAGGGGATGAACCTGCAGAAGGGACCCAATTTGGAAGAACCTGAGTGAATCAACAGGCTATTGGTGAAAGGATTTCAGTTCTGAATTAACGGGCACTTGACTGATTCTGCGCTGAAGCCAGTGGGCAGTTGCTGAGCCGGGGAGGAAGTCTGCCTGTGCCTGGCAGGCACTCCTCACAGGGCTGTAGGGAATCCACAGTGTGAAGAAGAGTGTGGAGGTGGGCAGGCTTGGCACAGAGGACAGCATGCTCCCGGAGCGCTTCAAAAGCACCCACCGCACCTGAGTAACAGGCTTGTTTTTAATGCTTCTCACCTCTTCCTTAAGGGGGAGCCTCTCAGGGACCTTTGAAACATAATCTGTTTACTCTCAAGTTGTTGGATGCATTCAGGATGCATTTACTGAACATTTACTATGTGCTGGAAATAACCCTGCCTTTAGGAGGAGCACTACCCACAGAAGACAGCAAGTGTGTGGCTAATCGGCAAATAGTGGCATTTCGGGCAAACCAACTCACATTTGCAACACTTCCAGGACTGCCAACACAGCACCCAAAAGAACTCCGCAGTGCCCAGCTCCCAGCCCGCTCAGCCCTTTCAGCACCTTCCTTGAACCACCTCTTCTTGCCTCTTGTTCCATTCTTATTGATTCATTCAGATTCTTCCAAATTGGGTTCCTTCCCTAGGTTGATCACCCAGACCTGGGCAGAAGGAGAGGGATTGACCGTGGGACCAAGATGAGACCCCCCTGAGAGGCTTCAGAACTAGAGCAGCCTTAGAGGACAGGTGTCCAGCCCCTACCCCCAGGGCCACCTTCACCTCCACCACCACGCCAGTACTCTTCAGAGGAAACTCAGGCCCTGGTGGGAAAGGACTTGTCCAGGGGCTCCCGGCCTCCTTCATGCTCACAAAGTGCGGGATATCTGGCCCTGAGGGAGCCCTGCAGAGTGGGGAGTGGACACCACTTCTACTGCAGGGGGCCCAGGCCAAGTCCTCCAGGCACATACATGAGGCGTCCAGACAATGGACTCAGGAATTTGAGAAGCTCCCAAGAGGTAGAAAGAACCAGAAGAAGAAAGGTAGAAAATAGCTGGACAAAGAAACTAGAGTTAGGCTTCAGCAAAAGAAACATATCAGCCTGGATTCCACGTTCCTGAGAAAGTCTGGGTGCGGTGGGGACGGACCTGCATTTAAGAAGCTATTTAAGGCCTTAAATAGCCCATGGCCTTGGGCTTCCCTGGTGGCTCAAATGGTAAAGAATCCACCTGCAATGCAGGAGACCTAGGTTCGATCCCTGGGTTGGGAAGATCCCCTGGAGAAGGGAATGGTTACCCACTCCAGTATTCTTGCCTGGAGAATCCCATGGACAGAGGAGTCTGGTGGGTTACAAAGTCCATGGGGTCACAAAGTGTCAGACCTGACTGAGCAAGTAAGCACAAGCCCATGGCCTTAGAGGAAGGAAATCGAGGCCCAGATATAGGAATGAATCTATTGCAATTGCTAGGTATCCACACACAGGCAGGGAGCCAGGGATCGGGGGCAAAGGCTCTGGGGGCCAGAGAAGGCCCCACCCTGCTCTCTGTCACCCTCCACCCTGTGACTCAGATGTGGGACTGGTACCAGCTAACACTAACGCACCCCAGAGACAAACCGGGAGTCAGGGCTTGGGCCAGTCCCCCCTCACCCCACCACATTCCACCTAGGACTCACCCTGAGAGCTGAGGGCCCCGGGCACCTCCTGCCCTGGCAGTTGTCCTATAGACCGGATCCCAGAAACAGGGACGGGAAGGTTGGAGTTTCAGATCCCCAGGGTCTCAGGCATATTCCCTAAACTCCCCCTGAATCCACCTTGTCCCTACCCTAGGTTGAGGGCAGGAGGTCTGGGTCCTAGTCCACTGTGTCACCTCCAACAAGGACTGCAGGTCTCCCACTGTCAAACAGGACAGGCTGGACTACATATGACGCTGCTGACAGCGGCTCAGGGCAGTATAGCACTTTGGAGTTTCCACATCAGTAAAATGGGATCATGATGGTCCTCGCCCTCTAGTTAGAGCAGAGGTTTAATTGAACTAATATGTTTAAAGTACTTGGGATGGAGCTCCAGGAGCTCCAGGATAAAAGTTCCAGATGCTATGTGCAGCTAGGTGCAAACTGCTTTTCAGTCACAGCCAAGACCCAGCTGGTGGTGGCTCGGGGCCATATGATTCTCTGTTCATGGGAACCTAGGAGGGGAGGCAGAAGGAGAGCTTGGTGATGGCTCAGAGCACAGAGGCTAGACCCACCTATTCCCCCAGGGTAGAACTTGGTCCTGCAAGGGCCACTTTGCCTTGGCCAACCTGTGAGCACCGTGACCCCTCCATGCATGCTGTGTGGTCCAGGGCCTGCCTTCTGGAGGAACTCCGTCCATCCTCCACAGAGGATGCCGGCTGAGTTGGTGCGAGAGCACCCAACTGCCTCCCTGGTCCTTCCCCTTCTGGCTCGTCTACCCCAGGCACACACCCCTTAGGGAGCCCCCTCTCCCATCTGTCTGGCACAGTGGCTACAACCTGGCTGTGGAGTTAGAGACACTGGGGCTCCAATCCTGCTCTGATGATCAGCCCACCTCACTGCCCCTCATCGGAGAATGGGGGGACCCACGCTGACCTCCGTGGTTTGTGACGAGTCTTAGGACAGAGTCCTGCCCTGGCTGGCTCTCAGGCAGGGGCCCTGGACAGTCACCATTTCCCCTTGCTGTCCCAGATTAACTATTATCAAGGCTCTCTTTTCCCCCCACAAGATTGCCCTGGTTTGGATGATAAATCACATGGTTACCCTTCTCCCTTTAGGAGAAACCCCTGGACTGAGCTCCAGGGACTGGGCTGGTGGGCAGGCAAGGCTGGTGGGCTTCACCTCTGCACCAAATGGGTTCCATGGCCCATTTTCCTAAGCTTTCTCAGGGGAGCAAATTCAATCAGGGTCACCTCAAAGACAACATTTGTCCAAATTCTGGTCTCCTAAACCCTACCAGGCCTCCCGTCTCCTTTCTTCCAAAGCCTCTCCCACATGCTCACCATGCTTTAGAAAGTGTATGAACAGGCTGACAGCATCCTGGGCACCCAGGGCCCAACTTTCCTGCTCCTCCCTCTGTGAAAGGTCTCTATCCACAGGGCCACCATGGGACTTCTTCTCCCCATAGCAGGCTGTGGCTCCCCAAAGCCTGCCCAACTCTGTCTCAGCCAGAGTCCAGCCCCACTCCCTAACCACTGTAGTACCTGCCCCACACAGGGCTGGGAGTGGTGGTACAGAGCCTAGAAAGTGGAATAGTAAGCCCCAAAGCCCTTGGCCAAATGGGGAGGGGTCCTCTGGGTAAGGGAAGGTGGATGTGGCATCTGTCTGAGGTTGAATACATCACCCCCCAGAGGACCACTGACCCCTCATCTTAGCCTCCAGTGGAAACTCAGAAGTGGCCCTCTCAGCTCTGTGCCCCTGATCCAGGGCCAGAAAGGCCAAACTGCCTTTATCCCTCCTGCTCTAATGGGAGCCTGGGAGCCCTGAGTCCAGGGTTGCCTTCCTGCCCCTAGCTCTGCCCTGGGTGGAGGGTCCCCGGCCACGCATGTGAGCAGCTGTTTCATCACTGCCCCTGCTCACCTTTCTCCTGCTGCCCACACAGGAACACGCCATCCGAGGAGCTGGTTGAACCAGCTTTCCCAGCCCTAGTGCGGCAGTGAGCGTGGCTCTACTTAAGGCGACACTTGCCCCAGTGGGCCAGCTGGCCCAGCCACCACCCCTGCCCTGTTCCTGCCCAGAACTCAGAGCCGAAACTAAGGCATCGTTCTGTCCTCGACCAGACCCTCCCCAGGACTCTCTTCCCCACCCCACCCCCACTGAAGGCCTGAGAGCTCACACTGTCCATTCTGTGTTACAGACTGAGGAACTAATGCCCAGAGAGAGGAAGGCACTGCCCAGGGACACACAGCAAATTGGGGGCAGAGCCAGGACCAGAACTCAGGTCATGTCTCCTGAAGCTGAAAGAAGGGAAGGAGGAAGAGAGGAATGTAGAGAAGGAAAAAAAAAAGCAGAGAGGAGAAGGAGGAAGAAGAGACAGTAAGGGGAGAAAAGAGTCTGGAAGCTGGAGAAGTTCTAGAAGTTAACTTCCTAAAGACGGTTGGATGGCATCACTGACTCAATGGACATGAGTTCTGAGCAAATTCCTGGAGATAGAGCGGGACAGGCAAGCCCGGCGTGCTGTAGTCCATGAGGCTGCAAAGAATCGGACACGACTTCGTGACTGAACAACAACAACAAAAGGAAAACAAGGCTGGTTTACGACCAGCAACCAGGGTAGGGCGGTGATGTTTGCTGTCCCCGAGGCTCAGTGCAGAGCCGGCTTCCTGGCCCCGCCCAGAGGAAAACTCTCCACCAAGCCAGGCCTGACCTCAGGGCTCAGGGGCCTGGGAGCCAGCCCCACGCCCTGCAGACGTTCTTCCTGAGTTACCAAGCAGCCCTGGGGAGGACCACACCTCCCTCCTGCCCTGCCTGTAGTCCACAAGACTCAGCCACCTGCCGGTCAGCTCCTGACTCAGTGCTCAGGCAAGAAGAGAAGCCAGGCTCAGGAAGGGGGAATCGGATGGACCATGTGGGCAGTGCCCTGGACCCCCGGTTTCTCCTTCAGCCCAGTCCGGGTGCCCCTCGGTGACCCGGCTATGAGTCACTTCCCTGGCAGTTCCTTGACAGCCCCACAGCAACAGGGACCCATCCTGTCCCTCCCCTAGGGAGGAGACCGTGAGAACTGAACACACGGCTGAGCTTGGGAGGTGGCCAAAATGCATGTGTCCTTGGGGAGGTGCAAAAGGAAGGGACAGTCCCAGCTAGGCCATGGACTCCTTGTGCAGCCACCCTTGTGTGGACACAGCTTCTTCATCTGCAAAATGGGGAGAGCCAACCCTCCTGAACACAGATAGGGAGGAAGCTCACAGATAGGATGTACAGCCATGAGAACAGTCTCTGAAGTTGCAAAGGCAGGGAGGTGAGCTGCTGACAAGCGGGAAGATAGGTTACGCTCTGTGCTCTCGTTATCTGGGTCTGTGTCCATGTCCCCCACAAGCCTGTGGGCTCCTCAAGGGCAAGGGCTGGGCCCTGGTCAGCTCTGTGTTTCCAGAACCCAGTCTAATAACTTGGAGGACTCGATGTATAATGGGTAAATGAGTAAATGAGACAGAAACAGAGAAAATGAATGAATGAATGAGTGAGTGAGTGAGTGAATGAACAGACAAGAAGGTAAACAGTGAACTCCATGAGGAAAGGGACCAGCCCTGCCCATAAATATCCCTGTACCTAGAATAGCACCTGTCATCTGCTAGGTGCTCAACACCCTTGCTGAATGAACAGATGAGACAGAGACCGAAAGACTAGCTGAGCCGCTCTGCTCCATCTAGGCCATCCTCATAGGCCCTGTGCCCTGCAGAGCGCAGACGCTGTCAGGGTCTCCAGCCCACACTGGCTCTTACCTTTCTGCAGGTGAATGATGTCGGGGAAGTTGGAGAGCAGTCCCTGGTAGAGAGACAGTGTGTCAAGCATCCGGAAGAGGTCATTCTTGGGCTGCTCAGCGAACATTTCACCAACCATTTCATAGGTTCGGCCCGTGTGAGAGATGGCGCTGTTGAGGGCCTCGGAGCTGAAAGGGGGGTCCATCTGGAAGGCATGGCTGATGGCCTGGAAGGCATTGCCCAGCTTCTGGAATTCCTTGCGGAAGCCCCCCACATGCTTGCGCACCAGCTCTGAGGCCACCGTGCTGAGCTGCAGGACGCTGTCGTCCATCTTCTTGCTGAAGGTTTTGAAGGTGTCCACGCGGTCCTCCACGTCCTGCAGGTCCTGGTGCTCTGTGGGGATCTGGAAGGTGAGCAGGAAGCTGGCGCCCACCATCTCATCCTTCTCAGCCCGGCGTTTGCCCATCTTCCACTGCTTGTCATCCAGGCAGCTGAGGAAATGCTGGAAACCCTCATACTGGGACAGCACAGGGTGGCTGGTCATGTGGTCCATCCAGAGGATGAGCCGCCGCTTCCGCTTCTCAATAAAGTCCTCCTCAAAGCGACCTGTGGCCTGCTTCTCTGGGAGGTGGGGCACCGAAATGACAGTGAATTTGTGCAGCAGGCGGTTGTAGAGCCAATCGAAGTGTTTGTAGCGCCGGTAGACAGGTGAGCTGGCGTGGGTGGGTGTGAGCTTGTAGGAGATGTAGCTTTTGATGCCCTTGAATTTGGTCTGTTTGGTTGGGTCCTCCACGGAGCACGAAAATGGATGGGGGTTGGCCTTCCACTGGGGGCCGTGGGGGCCCATTTCAATGGAGTATGTCTCAGCGATCTTGGCCATCATGGGCACGTCACCCAGGATGAAGGCCTCCACGCCAGAACGCACGAAGCACGAGAAGCGGTTGAGGTTGCGCCCCACCACGCTGCCTCTCTTGGCAGATGCCAGGCTGTCCTGCCGCTCCAGGGGTGGCTTGGGCCGGAAGGCCATGTGTTGGCTGGGGTAGGCACCAGGGTAGGAGAGGTTGAGCGGAGGGTGCCCATTGGTGCCCAGCCCACTGGCCCGTGGCTCCTCCACCACCGTGCATCCGTCATCCCAGTCATCCCAGTCATCGTCATCGTCCTCCTCAAAACTACCCTGGTTTGACAGAAAGCCACTGCCGCCGCCACTTCTGGAAGTGCTGGAGCTGTCATACAAGCTCACCTGGGTGCCCAGAGAGCCTGCGGGGCTGCCGGAGTAGTTGGCATGGTTGGAGCCGGTGTCAGAACGGAGGATCTCCACGTAAGAGGCAGGGAAGAGCCCAGTCTCCCCACGGCTGTTCTGGCCCTGCAGCCAGCCATCCAGCGAGGTCTCACTGAAGATGACCAGGTCCTCGTCCTGCCAGATGCTGATCTCCTCCTTGTTCTCGCTGCGGAAGTCATAGAGGGCTCGCCCTTTGAGTGCCATGTCTGGGCCAGTGGTAGAGACGATGAGGAGAGTCCCGCCCAGAACTGAGGACACTTGTTAGGGTGTCCGAGGATGCACGAGCAACTCAAGGCTGGCCACAGCCCTCAGTCTCTCAGCCCTTACTGTGGGGTCTGAGCACCCACAGAAGGTATCCAGCCTCCCTCTCTTCAAAGCAATGTCCACGGCCCAGAATCGGCCCTACCAGGTCTGCCCGCACATGCCTGTGAGCCGGGACGGCTCATGTCCCTGGTCTTCCTCCCTTCCTTCCGCAGCCCCTGCAGGGGACAGTCTCTCCTCCTCCCACTCCTAGAAGAAAAGTCAAGTGACTCGGAGAAAACCAGCCCTGAGCAGGCAAGAATTCGACACTCTCCGCTGGAACAATGTTCTAAAATAGAAGAGAATCACTCGGAAACCACCGTCCCAGAAACTCCGGCAGCTCTGGCTCCCAGCTCCTTCTGGCTCCTCCAGCCTGGGCCTCGGGAGGCTCTCACATTCCTCTGCAGATCTCCTTCCTCCTTCCTCCTCCTCTTCCTGGGCCACTGGGTTTTCAAAAATCCAGAAAATCCAAGAGGGGCAAGGAGAAAAGCGGCAGCCTCCTGAATCGAATCCAGGGGTGGATGTGTCCGGCTTCACAACAAGCCAGGCCGGGAAAACAAGGACTAAGGCTTACACAACAGGCCGGCCAACTCTGCGACCCGGCGGCCCGGCCCGGCCCCCAGCCCCCAGCCGGCTCGGGTGCCCTCTCCCCGCCCCCAAGCGGCCAGCCCCAACCCGGGGGAAAGGAGGGGACGCAACGAGGCGCTCGGGCGACTCTTGGCCACTAGCTGAGTGGCCTCTTTTGTTTGTCTAATTCCTCAGCAGTTTCTGAGCCTGAAGATGACCTGATCTGAGTCCAAGGACCCTCGTCCAAAGGTAATCCCCTTGGTAACCCGCCCCGGCGCGCCGGACGTAGACCCCGCACCCCTCGCGTGCACGCACACACTCAACAGGAGTTTGGAGAGTGAGCTCGCAGAGCTGACCGTGCGGCCGGCAGTCAGTCCCGCCGTCTGTCCGTCCGTCCTCCGCTCTGCCCTGCGGGATCCCGCCGGTGGGCGGCGGGCTGTGCCCCGAGCCCGCGTTCTTCTCTAGCGTTCGCGGCTCCTCGGCGCCGCCAGCGAGAAGCCAGATCCAAAACAACAGAAAAAAAGGCGATTCCGGGAGGTGGCGTCCCGAGGAAGGAGGGAATAGCCGGCGGGGGGGCGGGGAGGGAGGGTTGAGGGGTGGGGAGAGGGAGGGAGAAGGAAAAGCAGGCTGGGGAATTGGGCAAACTCCGCGGCACTTCCTTGCGTCCTGGCTGGCCAGGGACGGCCCGGCTCCGCCCTCCCGCGGGCCTGGGACGCAGCAGCCTGGCTCCCGCCTACTCCTCTCTTTTCGGTTGTGGCGGGCGCCTTCACTCACTCGCCGGGAGATCGGGATGCGAGAGCAAGGAGACGATCGATCGCGGACGAGAGGCAGCCTCCCGGGCCAGACCCTAGGGCATCCGCACCCCCGCAGCCTGTCCGCGCTCTCAGAGAGACACCTCTCGCCCCGAGGGGCTCAAGCGCCGCGCGGGGGAGCTCTCCAGCCGCCGCCTCGCCTCCCGGGCTCCGTCACCCTCTTGCCTTTTCCGTGACGCAAGTGAGGAAAACTCTGAAAGTTTGCCACGTGCGGGGCTACAAGGAGAGCGCCAGAGCCGGGACCCGGGAGGTGGAGGAAGGGTGCGCGGAAACCCGCAGACCCCCGCTCCCGCTTCCCCGTCCCGCCACCGCTCCGGCGGAACGCCGCCGTGGCGCGGCCTGGGGATTGTTTTCTGGAGGGGGCCCCAGAGCCAGCGATGCCCTCACGGAAAAAGCTTGAGCAGGCTGGGATACGGGCTGCTGCGGGTCCTAGTACCCTAGACGGACAGGGCCAGGAGAACCCCTGTCCTGGGCGACTCCCTTCAGGGAGAAAGACAAGACTCTGCATCTGTAGTGACGGAGAACAAGAGCAGGCACGATCAGGTTCCGCCGTGCTTTGTGCGGCGGCTGGCGGAGACCGGTGTCTTGTCTGCTAGCACCACGGAGACGAGAAGAATGGTCGGGCTGGGGCTCTGGGAAGAGGTAAAGGGTACTTGACCCTGGTCATTGATTCTGCCAGACATTGTGCTGGGCACTGGGGATCAGGGTACCAGAAGGTAGTGGGGGTGCCTGCCCTGGAGAGTTTACAATCTACCCTCTTGTCTTATAAGAAGAGCTGGCACATTGAAAGAGCCCCTGATGCTGGGAAAGATTGAGCGCAGGAGGAGAAGAGGGTGACAAAGGATGAGATGGTTGGATGACATCACCGGCTAAATGAACATGAGTTTGAGCAAACTCCAGGAGATAGTGAAGGACAGGGAAGCCTGGCATTCTGCAGTTCATGGTGTACCAAAGAGTTGGACACGCCTGAGCGACCTAACAACTCTTGTCCTCTGTTCATTCATTCTTTGTCTCATTCATTTGATCATGCACTCAAGGAAACATTAACTGAGTATTCTGTACCAGGCCTCCTGGGCTACAAAGACAAACGAGGCATTGTCTTCACCTACCAGAAGTTCAGATGGATCAGGAAAATAAAGCGATGTTCCCTGCCCAGTGTGGTCAGTGCCATGAAATGTGACTGGAAGGGCACCTATCCTAACCTGGGTTGAGCAAGGATCAAGGAACGCTTCCTGGAGGAGGAGTGTCAACTACAAATTGGCACTTGCCATCTACCTACCTAACTATAAGGATTAAAGCCTGTGCTGCTGCACCACTGGCCTTTCCACCCCTGAAGGAGTTCAGGGTGGAAAGCAGAAATGAGGCACCCTGTGCTCAGGGAAAAACTGGCAGGACAGGTCTTCAGATAGATATTCTCGGGAGCTGATTTTATGAGCCCAATTCTTGTATCTCCTCATATTAAGAAAAGCACTAAAACTAAAATCCTTAATGCTGATGAACAGAAGCTTCACAAGACTAGCAGAAACCTTCTACAAAAAATATTTGCTTGATTACAATGTACTCCCCCTTTACCAAAATCACATATATACTGTCCTCCCCCTAACTCCTACCTCTGTGGAACAGTTTCTCAGAGCTATCTGAGGTGCTGTCTCCCAGGCTACAATCTGCATTTTGCCCCAGATAAAACTTAACTTGCAACTCTCATGTTGTCCAATTTTTTTAAGTAGACAGGAGGTACCTAAGATGAACAAAGGCTTCAGCCCCTACTCCCCTTCCTGGCTATGCCCTGAGCCTTGTCTACCTCCTCTATCTAGAACCTCCTTCCCCCTCATGCTAATACTCCCCACTTGTAGATTAACTGGCACAAGGTGGTGCTGTAAAGGTGGGCACCTTGGGCTGTTGTTTTATTTTGTTTTTGCCTTTTGGCGGCTTAGCATGCAGGATCTTAGTTCCCCAACAGAAATAGAACCCATGCCGCCTGCACTAGAAGCACAGAGCCCTAACCCCTAAACTGCCAGGGAATTCCCCACCTTGAGTTGTTTTGAAGGGTGTAATTTGCAGGCTTCTGGCTCCAAAAGCCAATTTCACTGGTTCAGTGAGTAGATCCAATGCCCCACACAGAGCTGGCATTTGACCAGAATAAAGGTTTATGTGCAAACCCCAAAAGCCCAGGTATTACTTTGCAAAGAGAAATTCAACTGTCCAGGCACACCTGAATTTATGCATCAATAGATCAAGGCAATTTGAGCTACTCCCTGGGAAGCCCAGTTACCAGAAGTTGAGTCCAGTGAAACTGAATGCCCCAGGATGGGAAGAACCAATGGTTCTCTCAGCCAAGAAACCTTGAGGTCTGGTCCCCTCAATCACAGGTGCAGCCTTGATTCTAAGGACTCAGTTCAGCCTAGGATCGCCAGGACCAGAGCCTGAATATGTTTCCCACAGCTGCTTTCGGGACACCCCTTTTCTGTGATCTCTCTTCTGTTTGCAGAACCTCTCTCCAAACTTGTTAAGAAGCAGCTACTCCCTTAGTGCTTGTTGAGTGCTGCTGCTGCTACTGCTAAGTCACTTCAGTCGTGTCCGACTCTGCGTGACCCCATAGATGGCAGCCTACCAGGCTCCTCCGTCCCTGAGATTCTCCAGGCAAGAACACTGGAGTGGGTTGCCATTTCCTTCTCCAATGCATGAAAGTGAAAAGTGAAAGTGAAGTCGCTCAGCAGTGTCCGACTCTTTGCGACACCATGGACTGCAGCCTACCAGGCTCCTCCGTCCATGGGATTCTCCAGGCAAGAGTACTGGAGTGGGGTGCCATTCTCCTGTTGAGTGCTAGACTGTTGTAAACATTTTACCTTTATTTCAGTTCAGTTCAGTCGCTCAGTCGTGTCCGACTATTTGCGACCCTGTGAATCGCAGCACGCCAGGCCTCCCTGTCCATCACCAACTCCCAGACTTTACTCAAACTCCTGTCCATCAAGTCGGTGATGCCATCCAGCCATCTCATCCTCTGTCGTCCCCTTCTCCTCGTGCCCCCAATCCCTCCCACCATCAGAGTCTTTTCCAATGAGTCAACTCTCTGCATGAGGTGGCCAAAGTATTGGAGTTTCAGCTTTAGCATCAGTGCTTCCAATGAACACCTAGGACTGATCTCCTTTAGAATGGACTGGTTGGATCTCCTTGCAGTCCAAGGGACTCTCAAGAGTCTCCTCCAGCACCACAGCTCAAAAGCATCAATTCTTCGGCACTCAGCTTTCTTCACAGTCCAACTCTCACATCCATGCATGACCACTGGAAAAACCATAGCCTTGACTAGATGGACCTTTGTTGGCAAAGTAATGTCTCTGCTTTTGAATATGCTATCTAGGTTGGTCATAGCTTTCCTTCCAAAGAGTAAGCGTCTTTTAATTTCATGGCTGCAGTCACCATCTGCAGTGATTTTGGAGCCCCCAAAAATAAAGTCTGACACTGTTTCCACTGTTTCCCCATCTATTTCCCATGAAGTGATGGGACCAGATGCCATGATCTTCGTTTTCTGAATGTTGAGTTTTAAGCCAACTTTTTCACTCTCCTCTTCCACTTTCATCAAGAGGCTTTTTAGTTCCTCTTCACTTTCTGCCATAAGGGTGGTGTCATCTGCATATCTGGGGTTATTGATATTTCTCCCAGCAATCTTGATTTCAGCTTGTGCTTCTTCCAGCCCAGCGTTTCTCATGATGTATTCTGCATATAAGTTAAATAAGCAGGGTGACAATATACAGCCTTGATGTACTCCTTTTCCTATTTGGAACCAGTCTGTTGTTCCATGTCCAGTTCTAACTGTTGCTCCTGACAATTGATGGGATTTCTACTCACCCGACTAGTTGTTGTTCAGTTACTCAGTTGTGTCCAGCTCTTTGTGACCCCATGGACTGCAGCATGCCAGGCTTCCCTGTCCTTCACTGTCTCCCAGCATTTGCTCAAACTCATGTCCATTGAGTCGATGATGCCACCCAACCATCTCATCCTCTGTCACTCCCTTCTTCTCCTGCCCTCAATCTTTCCCAGCATCAGGGTCTTTTCCAATGAGTTGGCTCTTTGCATCAGGTGGCCAAGGCATTGGACCTTCAGTATCAGTCCTTCCAGTGAATATTCAGGGTTAATTTCCTATAGGATTGACTGGTTTCATCTCCTCGATGTCCAAGGGACTCTCAAGAATCTTCTCCAACACCACAGTTTGAAAGTATCTTCGGTGCTTAGCCTAACCCCTAGTCTAACCCCATCCCTCAGAGGGACCCCCAGCCACCACCTTGATGGTCTTTAGTTGGTTCCCAAATACTTCCGCCACATATTGCTAATTTTATTTATTTTGGTTGTGCTAGGTCTTCGTTGCTGCACGCAGGCTTTCTCTGGCTGCAGCTAGTGGGGCTACTCTCCAGTTGCGGTGCGCACGCTTCTGGAGTGGTTGCTTCTGTTGTGGAGCACCGGCTCTAGAGCACAGGTTTAATAGTTGTGGAGCACGGGCTTAGCTGCTCCAGGGCATGTGGGATCTTCCCAGATTAGGGGTCAAACCTGTAACTCCTGCATTGCCAGGTGGATTCTTTACCACTGAGCCACCAGGGAAGCCCAAGTCACATATGTATACACATTCACACCTTGGATTTACTTCCATATCTGCTGAGGGAGGAGGTGGTTTCTGTCTCACAGTGGCCACCCTATTTTCAGGTTCTTGAGGAAAACTCACTCTTAAGCTTCACAGAGATTTCCAGAACCTATATCTTCTATTCCCAACTCTCTTCAAACCTATGGGTAACAGGACCCACAGTTACTACTCTCAGGCAACTGCACTAACCTTTGCGGTTTCCCCACTCTGCCCATTCCTTTAGGAAATTTTTTATTAAATTCTCCTCGTGTTATTCTAATTGGAGTGTGTTCTCTCTTTCCTGCTGGGACCCTGACTCAGACACAGGAAACAGCATCCATCCCCATCCCAGCTTTCCTCCTTTAGAAAAGGAATCAGCAAGGGAGAACTATGGCCAGTGGCTTCCAGGCTGATTCTGCTGGCGGCTAGCATGGTAGACACACTGGACTATTACTACAGAAATGCATTCAAGAGATGATGAAGGCCTGCGGTAACGGTCTGGGGAGAAGTAAATTTGGGATTTTATGGGGGTAGAACAGACTGGAATGACAACCAACAAGATGTCGATATTGAGGGAAGAGTCAATCCACACCTTTAAAAAATAGATTCTTGACTCCACTTCCCCCGCCAAAACTACTCCCCCCCGCACCCCACCTCTGCTTTTTTCTTTTGGCTGCCTCAGGTCTTACTTGTGGCATGCAGGATCTTTGTTATGGCATATTATGGGCTCCAGAGCACAAGGGCTCTGAAGTTGCTGCTTGCAGCCTTAGTTGCCCTGAGAACGTAAAATCTTAGTTCCCTGCCCAGGGATTGAATTCATGTCCCCTGCATTGCAAGGCAGATTCGTAACTACTGGACCATCTAGCAAGTCCCTTTATCTGCTCACCTTTGCAGCAAATTCCTCAAAATAGCCATCTCTAACAGCTGCTTCCAACATTTTTCCTCCCTTTCTCTTCTTAAACCCCTCTAGCCATTCTTTCAATCTCACACTCCACTGAAACTCTTATCAGTCATCAATGACCTAATGGTTATTCTCAGCCCTTCTCTTGTACTTAGGCTCTCTGTAGCATTTGACCAGGTTGATCGCTCCTTCCCCCTGGATACACTTTCTTCATTTGCACTGGCCAGCCACACTCTCCTGGTTTCCCTTCTACTACACTGGTTCATCCACTTCTCTCCAATAATTCTGTTTTGTTTTGTTTTTCCGGGGGGGGGGGGGCGGGGTAGAAAATAATTTTTATTTTACATCTTTTTTACAAATACATCGAAGAAGCGTGCAATGCTGCCAGCACTGGATGCAATCCTGGGCCACAGGTCTGCACACTCCTTTGCAACTCGTCCTATAACAGCAGAACCTTTCATCTTGCTTTCACTGTTTACTATGTGCTCAGTTGCTCAGTCGTGTCAGACTATTTGTGACCACGTGAACTGGAGCCCGCCAAGTTCCTCTGTCCGTGCACAGACAGAATACTGGAGTGGAATGCCATTTCCTCCTCCAGGGATTGTTTACTCTGACCCCTGCATTATCTTCAGAATAAAGAAACACACCATCTTTTCTCAGTATGAGTTTCGTTGTCAAATTACCATCACTGGATGTACGTTCTTTCTCAGCTCTGATTTGCCTTTCTTGATTGTGGCCATCACCATGTCACCCACCCCAGCAGCAGGAAGTCTATTCAGTCATTCATTGATTGCCTTCACAGAGATGATATACAGATTTTTGGCTCCCGTGTTGTCAGCACAGTTGATCATGGCTCCAGCCGGAAGACCCAAGGAAATCCAGAATTTCACACCTTGCTTCGACATCTTGAATGCCGGAAAGGGACAAAGTCAATAATTCTTGACACCAGAGTGCCTACTAGTAGCGTGGTCCTCTTGTCTTTTTCTATTTTCACTTCTTCAAACACCATCTTTCTGCCAATAATATCCAAAATTTTAAATCTTCAGCCCAGGCCTTTCTCTGGGCTGATACCAAACTGATGGAACTCTCTGGTGGTCCAGTGGTTAAGACTTGATGCTTCCACTGCAGGGGGCATAAGTTCTATCCCTGGTTGGGGAACTAAGATCCTGCATGCCTCAAGGTTTGGCAAAAAAGAAAAATAAAAAATAAAACCCCAGACTTACCAGACTTACAAGTCGTTCTCCTTGCCATCTCTCTTTGCATGTCTAGTAGACATCTCCGAGCCAACATGTCCAAAACTGAATTTCTAATCTTGCCACCCAAATCTGTTCTATTTGGCAATCTCCCCCATCTCAGGTAATGAGTACTTTCTGCCACTTGCTTAGGTCCAAAACTGGAGCCATTCTTTGACCTTTCTTCTTATTCTGGAACTCCTCTCTCATTGGCATCTCACAACTGCTTTCCTGGTCCCAGCTACCACCCTTCTCACCTGCATCACTACGACTTCCTAATTGCCTCAATGTTTCCACCTCTGCCTCCTGACAGTCTGTTCTCAACACAGCAGTCAGAGTGGTTCTTTTAAAACATAAGTTAGATGTCAGTTCTCAGTTCAAAACCCTCCAGTGTCCTCATCTCACTCAACCTAAAAACCAAAGACCTTAAGAGAGCCTTTGGAGCCTCTGTTATGTGAGCTCCCTTTCCTCACCTACTAGCTCACTCTGCTCCAGCCAAGATGGCTTTGTTATTCCTCTTCTGAGATGCCAGGCACATTTCTATCTTAAGGCATTTGCACTCACTGCTTCCTCTTCTTGAAATACTCTTCCTCTAGATATCCACATGGCTAACCCACCATGAAATATTACCTTCTCAGTAAGACCTACCTTCACATGCCCTGTTTAAAATTACAGCCCATCCTCACCCCAAGCCCTCCTATATCCTGCTCAATTTTGTTTCATGACACTTATCATCTGCTAACAAATATAATTTACTTATTTATTATGTTTATTGTCTGGGGAGAAGGGAGTCCTCCCCCACACACTGAACAAAGGCTGAAGATGGAAGGGAGTGAGGCTGGGGGAATAGGAAGGGTGAGGACGAAGTGCAAACTGGGAAAATATATTTGCACGCCATAGATAACTAGCTAAGGATTACTATCCAGAATATACAAAGAACACCTTCAAATAAAGTAGAAAAAAAAAAGCAAACAATCTGTATGTTTCCTATTGCAGCTACAACAAATTACCACAAACTTAGTGGCTTTAAACAACACAGATTTATTCTTTCACTGTGTTCAAGACCAGAAAACCAAACTGGATCTCACTGGGTTCAAATCAAAGTGTCAGCAAGGGCCATGTTCCTCCTGAAGGCTCTAGGTAAAACATCCATTTCTTTGCCTTTTCCAGCTTCTAGAGGTTGCCCACATTCCTCTGCTCCTGGCTCCCAATCATCCTCAAAGTCAGAAATCACATCTCAGACTTCTGCATGCATCATCATATCTCCCTGACTCTTCTGCCTCCCTCTTTCACTTCTAAGGACACTTGTGATTAATGAGACTGACTCAGTTAATCCAGGACAATGTCATTGTCTCAAGATTCTTAATTTAAAGAAAAATCCCTTTTCTCCTATAAGGTAACATTCACAGGCTCTGGGTGGACATCTTGGGAGGGGGGTCACTATTCTACCTACTCCACAAACCAATAGAAAAATACACAAAGAGGCATTCCACAGAGGAAGAAACATATATGAAACCTTTATTCATCAGGAAATGTAAATTAAAATCACAATAAAATGCCATCACATACTCATCAGATTCACAAATATTTAAAAAGTCTACCAACCAAGCACTGTCAAGAATGAGGAACAAAGGGAACTCTCATATAGTGACAAAGGAATATAAATTGGTACAGCTCCTTTGGAAAACAATTTGACAATAGTTAGTAAAGCTGAGCATGCACTTTACATGTTCACTCAGTAATTGTACAAGTAAAAATATGTACAACTCAGTAATTCAACTTCAAGATGTACACTAGAAGTTACTGCATAGGTGCAACAGGAAACCTACAGGAATGTAGTACTGCTAAAAAATAGTCACTCCAAAAAAAGAAAAATCCAACAGGAGATGGATTAATAAATTGGATAGAACCAAACAATGGTTTTTCTAGTAGTCATATATGGATGTGAGAGTTGGACCATAAAGAAGGCTGAGCGCTGAAGAATTGATGCTTTCAAACTGTGACGTTGGAGAAGACTCTTGAGAGTACCTTGGACTGCAAAGAGATCAAACCAGTCAATTCTAAAGGAAATCAACCCTGAATATTAATTGGAAGGACTGATGCTGAAGCTGAAGCTCCAATACTTTGGCTACCTTATTCGAAGAGCCAACTCATTGGGAAAGACGCTGATGCTAGGAAAGATTGAAGGCAGGAGGAGAAGGGAACAATAGAGTATGAGATGATCGGACGGCATCATCAACTCAACGGACATGAGTTTAAGCAAACTCAAGGAGATAGTGAAGGACAGGGAAGCCTGGCGTCCGTGGGGTCGCAAAGAGTCGGACACAACTGAGCAATGAACAACAACAAAACAATGGAATATAATGCAGTAGTTTTTTAAAAAGCAACTGCAGCTATATATAAAAAAATTCCATATGTGATATCATCCAAGCAACACTTCTCAAATATCATGCATGCAAATTACCTGGGGATCTGGTTAAATGCAGATTCTGTTTCTGTAAGTCCGGAATGGGGTCTGAAATTCTGCATTTTCAACAGCTCTCTGCTGATCCATGGGCTATGCTTCACGTAAGAAAATTCTCAGTATACTTCAGTTCAGTCGCTCAGTCGTGTCTGACTCTTTGCAACCCCATGAATCACAGCACGCCAGGCCTCCCTGTCCATCACAAACTCCCGGAGTTCACTCAGACTCAAGTCCATCGAGTCAGTGATGCCATCCAGTCATCTCATCCTCTGTCGTCCCCTTCTCCTCTTGCCCCCAATCCCTCCCAGCATCAGAGTCTTTTCCAATGGGTCAACTCTTCGCATGAGGTGGCCAAAGTACTGGAGTTTCAGCATCATTCCCTCCAAAGAAATCCCAGGGCTGATCTCCTTCAGAATGGACTGGTTGGATCTCCTTGCAGTCCAAGGGACTCTCAAGACTCTTCTCCAACACCACAGTTTAAAAGCATCAATTCTTCGGCTCAGCCTTCTTCACAGTCAAACTCTCACATCCATACGTGACCACAGGAAAAACCATAGCCTTGACTAGACGGACCTTTGTTGGCAAAGTAATGTGTCTGCTTTTGAATATGCTATCTAGGTTGGTCATAACTTTCCTTCCAAGGAGTAAGCGTCTTTTAATTTCATGGCTGCAGTCACCATCTGCAGTATACTTAGGGATGCATAAAATGATAAAACTATTTTTCTTTTTAAACAAAAGGCAAAAATAAACACTAAATTCAGGAGAGCAGATATCTTTACCTCTGACTGGGAGAGTGGTTGAATAGGTCCTGGTGATGCTTTCTTAAACTGGCTGTTGGGTCCACAAGTATTCTTTGTATCTCACATATGTTACATATAGTATCGCCCATATCAAATATTGTATCTTTAAAAAACAATGAAAAGCATACAAAAATAAAATTATAGGCAAAGAAGCTAGGTGGCGTCAAAGTCTTGGGTAAATAAAGAAGTTAGTCCTGTTAGTGCTACACTAAACTAAAACAGATATAATTTGCAGAAAAAGTGTTGGGTTCACTAAATACTCCAGAAATCCAACCTGTCAGGCTAATTCTTTTCAGCCCCGATTAAAGAGTCAGGATTTGTACTATCCAAGCTTTTCAAATTTACTGGATTTTATGAATCACGTGGCATTCTTGTTAACAATACAGATTTTCAAGTGACTCCTGGGTAGATCCTGATTCTGGGCATGCAGGAAGTAGCCTGGGAATCAGTACTGAATAGGTTCAGTGGCTTCAAGCACCAATTGGTAGGGTGAAAAATCTCCGCCCGCCTAGTAATGGACTTGCGGTTAGTAGGCTGTGGGGATACCCGATCAGCCCCTGTCGGCTCCGAGAAGCCCCCACACGACGGGAGGACAGCCCCTCCGCCGCCCCTCCCCCACCCCCCGCCCCCGCCCCCCCCGCCCCCGCCCCCCCCGCCCACCCCCTCCCCCCCCGCCCACCCCCCCACCCCCTCCCCCCGCCAAGGTCAGTTAGCACAGTAAATCCATATTAGCGCGGCGGTCACCCCTCTTTCCCGGAACTATCCTCTTTAGCTCTTCTGGAAGAGGCTCCCCAGAGAGGCCCTGAATGACAGAAACCTAAACGAGAGGAAATAATTACGGCACTAGGTAATTAATTCTCGGCAACTTAAAACCGCGCAGACTCGCCTAGGAGGCCGCCCCTCCCATCCCCGGCCTCTCCAGGCGCCTCCCTCAGAGAACGCGGAGAAGAAACGCGAGATACGAGCACGGGGCGTGGCCTCATCTTGACCAATGGAAATGGGAGGCCTGGCCCTGAGTCTTCCTTTCATTGGCGCAGGATCCCCAAGGCGGCCGGGTCTAGCCGTACTGAGGCGGAAGTCGCGCGGCAGCCGGAATGCGCGCTGAGCCTCCGGTCTGGCAGCGTTTGAGCAGCCATCATGGTGCGGAAGCTTAAGTTTCACGAGCAGAAGCTGCTCAAGCAGGTGGACTTCTTGAACTGGGAGGTCACAGATCACAACCTGCATGAGCTACGCGTGTTGCGGCGTTATCGGCTGCAGCGGCGCGAGGACTATACGCGCTACAACCAGCTGAGCCGTGCTGTGCGCGAGCTGGCCCGGCGCCTGCGCGATCTGCCTGAGCGCGACCCGTTTCGCGTGCGCTCCTCGGCCGCGCTGCTGGATAAGCTGTATGCTCTCGGCCTAGTGCCCACGAGGGGATCGCTGGAGCTCTGCGATTTCGTCACGGCCTCGTCCTTTTGCCGCCGCCGCCTGCCCACCGTGCTGCTTAAGCTGCGCATGGCGCAGCACCTCCAGGCCGCTGTGGCATTCGTGGAGCAGGGCCACGTGCGCGTGGGCCCCGACGTGGTCACCGACCCCGCCTTCCTTGTCACGCGAAGCATGGAGGACTTTGTCACCTGGGTTGACTCGTCCAAGATCAAGCGGCACGTGCTGGAGTACAATGAGGAGCGTGACGACTTCGATTTGGACGCCTAGCGGATCTCCCCTCGCCAGGACTGCATGGGGAAGCTGAGACACAAGCCTGAGATTCTGTGAAGGCGCGTCTCCCCAAGAGTGTTATCAGCCTGTCGTCGGTTCTTAAGAACTTGCCTCCTCAGCTACAGGCCACGCACGGAGCCAAAGGGTACGCCCTTTTTCCACGAAATTTTCTTAGCCTTCGGACAATTGGTAATTCAGTGACTGCCATAAGAAACAATGGGAAGCGGTTTGGGTGCTGCACTGGGGAATTGTTATGTTCTTATATCTGAAACACTGGTGTGAATGCAAGGATTTGGGATGGGGAAGGACCTACCCCCGCCTCCAGCTTTCTTTTCATTTCCTTGTAACAGGACAGTGTGATTTAATTTATTTAACTGGAATCCTTGCTCTTGTTCGTGATTAAACTGTGTACAGATGTCGTAGAGGTTGGTCTCAAGTTTTCATAAAATAGATGCGATTTTAGTGTTCAGAGTTCTTTCTCTTGTTTAAAGGAATGCTCTCCTAATGCCAATAAGTGGCCCAACTGCTTTTTAAGTGCAAATTTTTGTCTGGGTTTGTCACATAGGGTGGCATCTATAGGTCTCCCTGAATTCAGGAACCCACAGAATAGTGGTGGCAGCTAGCTGCCTGTGGGTGAGGCCTGCCCTGGGCTCCACGTGCGGAGGTTGCAGGATGTTGCACAGGGCTGAGCAGATTTGTCCGTTTACAGATCCCTTCCTCAGAATGAGTGTTTTGGCAGAACTCTTCCCCACAGGACTTCCTGTTGCTATTCCAGCCTCAGGAAAT
Organism: Bubalus kerabau; assembly: GCF_029407905.1. NCBI lineage: Eukaryota > Metazoa > Chordata > Mammalia > Artiodactyla > Bovidae > Bubalus > Bubalus kerabau. The sequence goes on from NC_073642.1 coordinate 33,721,324, forward strand.
ACCATATTAGAGGGCTGAAGTTTGCTTGCCTAAGGAAATAATCACCCTGTAGCTTGTCTATCTAGCGGTTAGAAGTAGCCCAGGAGGGTCTTGGAAAATTCTTAGGAGTGGAGCCCTCGGGAGGCTCCAGGGCTGCCTGCCCAAAGCAGCAGCTGCACAGCTACTAGCCATCACAGCCCGCCATCACTACCTGCCTAGCCTTTAATTTAGAGAAAGGTTTGTTGCCTAATTAGAGTGGGTTTTATTGAGGGACACAAAGGATGGATTGGGAGTCAGGGAGCCTAGCCTGTTGACAATGGAGGAACATGAAGGGAGAGGATCTGTTCTAATGCAGCCAGCTCACTGGTAGGAAGACTATCGCATTTACTCAGTACCACTACAAGGAAAATAACAGAATGCCAGGACCAGTGGATTGCTTTTTCCTGTACCATCTCCATTTCCCCAGGTGTAAGGCAACATTTGGTGAAGGAACGAGAAGGTGACACTGGAGATGACAATAATAGCAAATGCTTCTACTGTGTGTCAGACACTTAGTGCATTACATATCTTAATCCGTTTAATCCAACAATTCAGTGATGTGGGGAGCCCGGTTCTCTACATTTCAAATAAGGGAACTGAGGCAGAGATGGGTCAAACTACCCCAGATTGCATAGCCAATAAGTGGTGGAGCTGGAATGCTTCTTTTAAGAGTTAGAACTGCCATATGACCCAGCAATCCCACTGCTGGGCATACACACCGAGGAAACCAGAATTGAAAGAGACACATGTACTCCAATGTTCATCACAGCACTGTTTATAATAGCCAGGACATGGAAGCAACCTAGATGCCCATCAGCAGATGAAGGGATAAGAAAGCTGTGGTACATACACACAATGGAGTATTACTCAGCCATTAAAAAGAATACATTTGAATCAGTTCTAATGAGGTGGATGAAACTGGAGCCTATTATACAGAGTGAAGTAAGCCAGAAAGAAAAACGCCAATACAGTATATTAACGCATATATATGGAATTTAGAAAGATGGTAACGATAACCCTGTATGTGATACAGCAAAAGAGACACAGATGTATAGAACAGTCTTTTGGACTCTGGGAGAGGGCGAGGGTGGGATGATTTGGGAGAATGGCATTGAAACATGTATATTATCATATGTGTAACGAATCACCAGTCCAGGTGTGATGTATGATACGGGGTGCTCGGGGCTGGTGCACTGGGATGACCCAGAGGGATGGGATGGGGATGGAGGTGGGAGGGGGGTTCAGGATGGGGAACACATGTACACCCATGGTGGATTCATGTCAATATATGGCAAAACCAATACAATATTGTAAAGTAATTAGCCTCCGAAAAAAAAAAGAGTCATGCGGGGACTTCCCTGGCGAGCCAGTGGTTAAGACTCTGTGCTTCCAAAGCAGGGGCTGGTGGTTCAATCCCTGGTCAAAAACAAAGATGTCCCATGGCACAGGGTGTGTCCAAAACAAACAAAGTACAAACATTGTCACAGCCAGCCCTTGGGAAACATCAGGGTTTAGAAACAGTTCCTGAACCTCAGTTTCCAAGCCAGCAGAGAAGCAGCAGCTCTAGACAACATGGTTGGTCCCCAACAGGGTGTAAAGGTTTGAATTGAACAAGGAACAGGCATTGAGTTGCCAAGGTTTGACTAACATTCACTGAGGTCCTGTCTATGCTAGGCTGCCATTTCTTTTCCTAACAACCCTTACAGGTAGGTGGTGGTATTTAGACATTTTCAGTTTGGCAAACAAATTTGGGAGGAGAACTTGTCCAAAGCTGGGGTTCGGGTCCAGGCTCATGCAGCTCCAGAGGCCGTATTCTTTTCAGTGCCATTCCTTTAAGAAAGGAAGAAGAAAGAATCCCACTCCTCAGCTCTGGTGGCTGAGCAGAATCTCTTGCCCATTTGAGGAGTGTCCTCAGGGCTCTTAGAATTAGGGATCTTACGGGGGAGAATTTGGTGGTTCTAGAAGGCAGAAACCACCTACAGCCGTCCAGCTCTCACTAGACCCCTGACAGGGCAAGGCAGACTGGTCCCTTTGGAGTAGTTGAATCCTGCCCTTATCACTCAAGCAGATACAACTTCAAAGTTCTCATGAAGGAAACTGGGTTTAGAAAGTTAGGAGTAAAATTCAAGATTCTTACCAGAACCTGTAACCAGAAACTTTGGGCTTAAAAAACAAACCAAAAAAAAAACCCACTGCAAAACAAGTGATTCAGAAGGCCACCAGGTCTGTGCCCAACTAGCTTGTAATGATTATTTTACTTGGCCTCTATGTGCCTCCATTTTCCTTGTCACAAATACGGTAATATAGAGTGGGGGGAAAGAATGGGAAATATTATTTAATGGGTCCAGAATTTCTGATTGGGGCAATGAAAAAAAAATTGGAAATAGTGATAATGGTTGTACAACATTGCAAATATAATGCCACTGAATTGTACGCTTAAAAATAGCTAAAATGACAAGTTTTGTTATACACACACACACACACACACACACACACACACACACACCCCAACCTGGGGAAGGAAATGGCAACCCACTCCAGTATTCTTTCTTGGAGAATTCCATGGACAGAGGAGCCTGGCGGGCTACAGTCCGTGAAGTGGCAAGAGTCAGACAACTTAGCAACTAAGCAACAAGTTTATTACTTTCCAGGCAACAAACTGATGCACCCAAATGAGCAACATCCCCAAACACACTTAACAACAACTACAATATAAATTTTCTTATCTGTGACCTCTAGTTTGACAGAATGGCTCCAGATTAAACTTGTAAAAAGTTTAATTTTTCATGTTCTCTCTGCTGCCTTTGATTAGTCCTTTACTCTATTCTACTTACTTGCCTATTTTTGGTGGGGCTTTGAAACATGTCTTTCTTTACAAAATGACTTGGAGAAATTTCCAATGTAGTTCTTTCTTTTTGGAAAGAATAATATCTCACTGGTACATCAGGTCTTTTTATCACCGTATGGCTCTATTATTTTCCTGAGTCTTTCCAACTGACTGCTACTGCACCCTATGGCAACAGCGCCACAATCCAAACCTCTGGAAACTGACCAAGAATTTGGAATCAAGCATGCTAAGGAGGAAACTGAAACTTACAGAAAATATAATGGGTATTCTGTCTCTGATCTCTTAACCATAGAGAAGTAAAGAAGATTCTGTGGTAGTTCAGGTCAGTCGCTCAGTCATGTCCGACTCTTGGTGACCCCATGAACCCCAGCATGCTAGGCTTCCCTGTCCATCACCAATTCCCAGAGCTTACTCAAAATCATGTCCATCGAGTCAGTGATGCCATCCAACCATCTCATCCTCTGTCGTCCCCTTTTCCTCCTGCCCTCAATCTTTCCCAGCATCAGGGTCTTTTCAAATGAGTCAGCTCTTCTCATCAGGTGACCAAAGTATTGGAGTTTCAGCTTAAACATCAGTCCTTCCATTGAACACTCAGGACTGATCTTTAGAATGGACTGGTTGTATCTCCTTGCAGTCCAAGGGACTCTCAAGAGTCTTCTCCAACACCACAGTTCAAAAGCATCAATTCTTCAGCGCTAAGCTTTCTTTATAGTCCAACTCTCACATCCATACATGACCACTGGAAAAACCATAGCCTTGACTAGACGGACGTTTGTTGACAAAGTAATGCCTCTGTGGTAATATATAAGGCAAAATTGATATTAAGACTAGGGAGGTGGGAGAGGCGTTCAGGATGGGGGATTTATGTATACCTGTGGCTGATTCATGTTGATGTATGGCAAAAACCATCATAATATTGTCAAGTAATTATCCTCCAATTAAAATAAATAATTAAAAAAATTTATTACACAGGGGGCAGGAGGGCAAGTTCGTACAAGCTCTCAGGAGAGCGGTTTTACATGTATCAAGAACCTTAGAAACATACATTATATACCTTCTGACCTAGAACTTCCCCTTTTAAGAATTCAGCATAAATAAATTATGGATATTTGCAAAAAATTAATTACAGGGATCTTCATCACCATGTATGTGTGTGTTTAAGTTGCTCAGTCGTGTCCAACTCTGCGACCCTATGGACTGTAGCCTGCCAGGCTCCTCTGTCCATGGAATTCTCCAGGCTAGAGTACTGGAGTAGGTTGCCATTCCCTTCTCCAGGGGAATTCTCCAGGATCTTCCCAACCCGGGGTTTGAAACTGGGTCTCCTGCATTGCAGGCAGATTCTTTACTGTCTGAGCCACCAGGGAAGCCCCCAAAATAGAATATAATAGGGAAGAATTGAAAATATGTCTAAAGGGGATCTATTAAATTACCGGATATCTTTACGATGAAGCACAACTATTAAAATTATTGTAACAAGATATTTAAGGACTCAAAAAGTTAATAAATAAAATGTAAAACAGTACTAATAGTGTCCCATTTTTTTGAAGACATATAAGCATAGACAAAATAATGGAAAAAATATTGTCTCTGGGTAGTAGTAGTATTGGGATTTTAGTCTTTTTCTTTGTGCTTTTCAGTATTTTCCAACTTTTCTATGAAGATTGTGCATTATGCTAAGATAAATTACAGTTTTGTATGATCTCAGTCCGACGTTTATACCTGCAGCAAGTTTTTGGAAAAGAAACAGCTTTAAAAAGCAGTGTTCTTAATCAAAGAGTGACTGAAATGGTCTCATTAAAGAGAAAAGGAGTGACACTAACCTCTCTTAGAAAGAGGCTTGGACAAAGAGCCCAGGGAACTGAAAATCATTTCTTCCCCAAATTCAGTGAATCAAGGAAAGGTCAGCTTGGGAATTCCCTGGTGGTGGTGGTGAAGGCTCAGCACTTTCACTGCTGGGCCTGGGTTTGATCCCTACTCTGCATGCTGCTGCAGTGCAGCCAAAATAAATACATAACTAGGTAGATACTAAAAGTTGCTCATCACAAGGGGAAAAAAAAAAAGAATGGTCAGCTTTCCTCAGCCTCCGGGAGCCTGGTGCGCCATCACAACTTAGGCCAGCTTCCTAAGTATTAATATGTAGATAACTGAAACAAAAGTTTTATAAAACTATGTGTCATTATTAATTTTTTTAAATGCTGGTCCCAACCTACTAAGTTAATTTCACAATCCACTGATGAGTCAAAACCTTTGTTCAAGTTTGAAAAAGTGCCCTTAATAACACTTCAACCTTTTTCAAATTACTATGGTATTTTAACTTGGAATATTTAAGAAATGGTTGTTTCCAGCTGTTGGGGCAGAACACAGGCTCCATCTTTTATTGACTATTTAATCACAAATAAGCTTCCTCGCGCCTCAGAGCCTTGTTTGCTCATCTGTGAAATGAAGATAATGTGACGATATCACAAAGCCCTCTAATGAGCTTGTGTGCCCAGATGGACTCTTGGGCAGGCCTCACTGTCAAGGGATGTCCAAGAGACTCTGGCTGGATATGAAGAATCAAAACGATAGGACCGGGATTTCCCTGGCAGCCTGGTGGTTAAGACTTCTGAGCTTCTAAAACAGGGGCCGTGGGTTCGATCCCTGGTTGGGAAATTGGGATCCCACATGCCCTGTGGTATAGCCAAAAAAAAAAAAAAATTACAGGACCAAGCTGACCTGGGAACGTTGTGGATAAAAGCAGGTCCCAGGCTGCCATTCCCCCAGAGGCCTTTGCATGTGATTTTGCATGTGAGCTATGTCGAGGTAAAAATGCCTCTGACCACAGTAGTCAAGAGCAACTGAGGGTTTGGGGGCTGTACAAGCCAGAGGAGAAGCAACAAAAGGAAAGAAGAGAGCTCAGGCCTCATTCTGTAAGTACTTAGGTCAGAGCTTTTGGCATTGCCCAGTTCTGTGCCTACTTAGTCACATGCACCTCTGGTCTGAGCAATTTTTTTTTAATTTATTTTTAATCAAAGGATAGTTGCTTCATATTGTGTTGGTTTGGTCTGGCCAATTTCTGTATCAGTTATCTATTGCCTCAATAACGGTGTATAACAAACCCAACCCAAAACTCAGAGTTAAAACAGTAAGCATTGATTTAGCTCATGAATTTGCAGGTCACCTGGCACTTCAGATCTTTGCTGGGCTCACTTAGATTCTGTGATTGAGTGTGTATTGGATTAATGACTCTGCTGACTTTGACTGTGCTGTCTCTTAAGTCTGGAGGTAGGCTGGCTGGCTGTCAGCTGGTCTAGGATGCCTTGGCTGTGAAAACTGGCAACTTGGCTGAACTGCATTTGTCTCATCCCCCAGCAGCAGCAGTTGACTTGCATGGTATTTTAATATTAGTCTCAAGTTGCCTGTGGCTAGTGTGACTGCCCAAGAGTGTGGCTCAGGCATGATGGAACACCATGGGCCCCAGGATGAGGACTTGCATACAGTAGGTGTTTAATAACTGCTTCAAATTTAGCCTCTTTGTAGTGACCAGCTGGGCTGGATCAAGGTGAGACAAAGGAGGGACTTCCCTAGTGGTCTAGTGAGCTCCCAACGCAGGGAGCACAGGTTTGATCCCTGGTCGGAGAACCAAGATCCTGCATGCCTCACAACTCAGCCTTAAATGTGGGCTTCCCATGTGGCTCAGTGGTAAAGAAACCACCTGCCAAGCAAAAGACACAGGTTCGATCCCTAGGTTGGGAAAATCCCCTTGAGAAAGAAATGGCAACCTACTCCAGTATTCTTGCCTGGAAAATCCCATGGGCAGAAGAGCCTGGTGGGCTATGGTCCATAGGGTCGCAAAGAGATGGACACGACTTAGCAACTAAGCAACAACAGGGAACTGTATCCTGCATGCTGCAACTAAGATCTGGTGCAGCCATATAAATACATTTTTTTTAAAGGGGAGAAGGCACCCAGGGTACTTGCTAGACCCCAAAAATGAGCACCTGCTTAAATTTTGCACCCTTCATTTGTCTCTCCTTAGCTCCTGCCCTGGTGATAGGCATGGTGCTCTCAAAGCTCGTGAGAAATTAGTACAGAGAAGTCCCGGTCCCTATCTGAAGAAGACAGAGGCTACAGTAAGCTGGCTGTTTACATATCTGGACTCACTAGCAGCTGAGGGTTTGGGAGCTGAGCAAGCCAGAGGAGAATCTAACAGGCCTCACTCTGGGTCTCCCAGGGTCTGGTCATTCTGAACAGTTATCACACTATTTGCCATAGCCACTTCCCACTGGTATTATGGTGTAGTAAAGAATTTAACTTTGGGGACTTCCATGGTGGTTCAGTGGCTAACACTCTGTTTTCCCAATGCCAGGGCCCTGGGTTCAATCCCTGGTCAGGAAACTAAATCCCATGAACCACAACTCAGAGTTCTCATACTGCAACTAAAAAAAAACAACCCACATGTCACAACAAATCAAGATCCACCACAGCTAAAATAAACCAAAAAAAGTGAAATCGCTCAGTCGTGTCCGACTCTTTGCGACCCCATGGACTGTAGCCTACCAGTCTCCTCAGTCTATGGAATTTTCCAGGCAAGAATACTGGAGTGGGTTGCCATTTCCTTCTCCAGGGGATCTTCCCAACCCAGGGATCAAACCCCGGTCTCCGGCACCGCAGGCAGACGCTTTACCGTCTGAGCCACTAGGGAAGTAAAAATAAACAAATATTAAAAAAAAAAAAAAAAGAATATAACTTTGCCCCAAAAGGTCATCACCCTTTCTTCTGGGAGGTAATCCCTAAACCTGTGGACTGTCACCTCTGATGGGAATGTCTTTGTTTGCCTGGGGCCCTTGGCACAGTCAGATAACAGCAGTGTGAGTTAGGGTGGGGCTCTGAGCCACACCCACACCATGATGAAGGGTGGGAGTTTGGGAATAATAGCTGTAGTCTTGAAGGGGCTGAAAACTGCCCCGAGGTGGACAGTTAACCATTCATTTTTTAATTTATTTTTAATTGAAGGATAATTGCTTTACAATGTTCTGTTGATTTCTGCCATACCTCAACATGGATCAGCCATGGGTATACATATGTCCCTTCTCTCTTGAACCTCCCTCCCACCTCCCACCCCTTCCCACCCCTCCATGTTGTCAGAGAGCACCGGTTTGAGCCCCCTGAGTCATATAGCAAATTCCACTAGCTACCTATTTTGACAGTTAACCATTTCTATGTAATGGAGCCCCAATAAAGACTCTGGCCTGGTGATCTTCGCTGGGTGGCAGCATTCTGTGCATATTGTCATCCATGGAAGCTAGCAGAAGAATGCTGTCCTGACCCCATAGGGAGAGGACAATGGAAAATCTTAGATCTGGGCTTCTTCCCTTGGGTTACTTTATGTTTATTTTTTTTTATGGCTGTGCTGGATTCTCCCTGCTGCTTGAGGGCTTTCTCTAATTGTGTCTAGAGGGGGCTACTCTCTAGTTGTGGTGTGTGGCCTTCTCATGGCTGTGGTTTCTCTTGTTTCAGAGCACCGGTTCTAGGGCGTGCTGGCTTCAGTAGCTGCAGCTCGTAGGCTCTAGAGCGTGGGCTTCAGTAGTTGTGGTGCATGGGCTTAGTTGTCTGAGGCACGTGGTATCTCCCTAGAGCCCGGACCAAATCCATGTCCCCTGCATTGGCAGGCAGACTCATCCACTGTACCAACAAGGAAGTCCCTCCTGCCTGTTTTAAGTTAGGTCTTTTTGGTTGAGCTGCAGTTCTTTTTTATATTCTGGATACTAGCCATTTGTCAGATATTTGATTTACAAAATTTTCTCTGTAGGTTGTCTATTCACTCTTGACAACGTCCTTGTTTATTTTTGCTTTCTGGGTTTTTTTTTTTTTTGGCCATGCCATGCGGCTTTAGGGAATCTTAGTTCCCCAACCAGGATTGAACCTGGGCCCCTGGGAGTGGAAGCACAGAGTCCTAACCACTGGACTGCCAGGGAATTCCCCATAGTGTCCTTTGATGTACAGAAGTTTTTACTTTTGATGGAGTCCAATTTATCTACTTTTTTCTGTTGCCTGTGCTTTCGGTGTCATAACCAAGAAACCACTGGCAAATTCAATGTCATAAAGATTTTCCCTTGTGGTTTCTTCTACAAGTTTTACAGTTTCAGTTGTTTCAATTCTGGTTCTTTTTTTTTTTTTTTTTCTCAGTTCTAGTTAAGTTTTTAAAATATTTTTATTTATTTTGGCTGTGCTGGGTCTTCCTTGCTGCTCAAGCTTTTCTTTAGCTGTGGCAAGCAAGGGCTACTCTCTAGTTTCAGTGCACAGACTTCGCATTGTGCCTTCTCTTGTTGGAACACAGGCTCTAGAACCTGCAGGCTTCAGTAATTGCGGCTCCCAGGTTCCATAGCACAGGCTCAATAGTTCTGGGCCACAGGCTCAGTTGCTCCATGGCATATGGGATCTTCCCAGATCAGGGATCGAACCCATGTCTCATGTATTGACAGGCAGATTCTTTACCACTGAGCCACTATCGAAACCCCAGTCACTTATTTACACACACATGCACCTTGGATTTGCTTGCTGCTGGCTCCAAGTTCCAAACACTTATGGCTTAGAGCAGTTCTCAACTTCAGCAGGCATCAAATTCACTCGGAGAGCTCGTGTAAACAGATGTTTCCCATTCCTTCTGAATTTCTGATTTAAGAGGTCTGGAGTGGGCCTGAGAATTTGCTTTTTGTTGGTTTTTTTTTTTGGTCATGTCTCGAGGCTTATGGGATTCTGGGCGGTGAAAGATCAGAGTTCTAACAGACTTCTCAGGTGGTCCAGTGGTTGGGAGTCTGCTTGCCAGTTTGACCCCAGTCTGGGAAGATGCTGAAGTTCCAATACTTTGGCCACCTGATGCGAAGAGCCGACTCATTAGAAAAGACCTTGATGCTGGGAAAGACTGAAGGCAGGAGGAGAAGGGGACGACAGAGTGACAGTCCGACATGACTGAGTGACTAAACTGGGAAGATTCCACATGCCTCAGGGCAGCTAAGCTGGTGCACAGCAACTACAGAGCCTGCATGCCCTAGAGCCCAAGTTCTGCAACAAGAGAAGCCAAGGCAGTGAGTGGCCCTGCTTGCCACAACTTGCCGCCACTCACAGCGATGAAGACCCAGTGCAGCCAATAAACAAACAAAAATGAATCCAAATAGAAAAAACAAAACTCAAGAGTCCTAACCACTGGTTGTTCGGTTGATCTTGCAGAGTAAAGATTAGGTCGTTGGAATCAGTGGGGCCTGGATTAAAATCCTGGCCCCATGGCTTTCTGGCTGTACATAACTTGGACAAGCTGCTTCAAACCCTTTAATCTGGGTAAGCACTGCTGTCTGCATTTTTTTTTTTAATATATATTTACTTATTTATTTGGCTGTGCTGGGTCTTAGATGTGGCACTTGGGACCTTTAGCTGCAGCCTGCAGGATCTAGTACCCTGACCAGGCGAACCCAGGCCCCCTGCACTGGGACCATGGAATCTTAGCCTCTGGACTACCAGGGAAGTTCTGGAAGCAGAGCCTTAACCACTGGACCACCAGGGAAGTTGGAGAAAGGTTATCTTATTCAGTTTAGTTCAGTTCAGTCACTCAGTCGTGTCTGACTCTTTGCGACCCCATGAATAGCAGCACGCCAGGCCTCCCTATCCATCACCAACTCCTGGAGTTCACCCAAACTCATGTGTATTGAGTCAGTAGTGCCATCCAGCCAATCCTCTGTCATCCCCTTCTCCTCCTGCCCCCAATCCCTCCCAGCATCAGGGTCTTTTCCAATGAGTCAACTCTTTGCATGAGGTGGCCAAAGTATTGGAGTTTCAGCCTCAGCACCAGTCCTTCCAGTGAACACCCAAGACCTCTCCTTTAGGATGGACTGGTTGGATCTCCTTGCAGTCCAAGGGACTCTCAAGAGTCTTCTCTAACACCACAGTTCAAAAGCATCAATTTTTCGGTGCTCAGCTTTCTTCACAGTCCAACACTCACATCCATACATGACCAATGGAAAAACCATAGCCTTGACTAGAAGGACCTTTGTTGGCAAAGTAATGTCTTTGCTTTCGAATATGTTATCTAGGTTGGTCATAACTTTCCTTCCAAGGAGTAAGCGTCTTTTAATTTCATGGCTGCAATCACCATCTGCAGTGATTTTGGAGCCCCAAAATATAAAGTCTGACACTGTTTCCCCATCTATTTGCCAAGAAGTGATGAGACCAGATGCCATGATCTTTGTTTTCTGAATGTTGAGCTTTAAGCCAACTTTTTCACTCTCCTCTTTCACTTTCATCAAGAGGCTTTTTAGTTCCTCTTCACTTTCTGCCATAAGGATGGTGTCATCTGGGTATCTGAGGTTATTGATATTTCTCCCGGCAATCTTGATTCCAGTTTGTGCTTCTTCCAGCCCAGTGTTTCTCATGATGTACTCTGCATATAAGTTAAATAAACAGGGTGACAATATACAGCCTTGACGTACTCCTTTTCCTATTTGGAACCAGTCTGTTGTTCCATGTCCAGTTCTAACTGTTGCTTTCTGACCTGCATATAGGTTTCTCAAGAGGCAGATCAGGCGGTCTGGTGTTCCCATCTCTTTCATAATTTTCCACAGTTTATTGTGATCCACACAGTACTCTTGCCTGGAAAATCCCATGGGCGGAGGAGCCTGGTAGGCTGCAGCCCATGGGGTCACTAAGAGTTGGACATGACTGAGCGACTTCACTTTCACTTTTCACTTTCATGCACTGGAGAAGGAAATGGCAACCCACTCCAGTGTTCTTGCCTGGAGAATCCCAGGGACAGGGGAGCGTGGTGGGCTGCCGTCTATGGGGTCGCACAGAGTCGGACACGACTGAAGTGACTTAGCAGCAGTAGCAGCACACAGTCAAAGGCTTTGGCATAGTCAGTAAAGCAGAAGTAGATGTTTTTCTGGAACTCTCTTGCTTTTTCAATGATCCAGAGGATGTTGGCAATTTGATCTCTGGTTCCTCTGCCTACAAACAAAACAACATTTTTGAGGACTTAGCCTGTGCCAGGTACTGTTCTAAAGACCTTCCCTGGAATGACTCACTTAACTATGATAATCTTATGAGGTAGGTGCTATTAGCCACATTTTACAAAGTGGGAAACTGAGGCATATGGAGATGAAATAAACATGCAGGCCCCAGAGCCAGCGAGTAACTGAGTTAAAATTTAGACCCAAGCCATCCAACTCCAGAGCCTAAAACCTTAATCACTCTGACATGCTTCCTGCAACCCAGAGCTGAGCCCCAGGAACCATGCTGGGATGGAGAAGAGGTTTGCCATGTCCCAGAACTTAATAGTCTCCTATGACTGAGTTTCTGCATCCTGGCTCATGGGACCCCTCCCACTGATACACGACTTTGTCACGCTCAGTTCAACTTCTCCTTCCTGCCACAAACAGCTGAAAAAGCCCCCTCCTGCAGGTGTCTCCAAGTGGGCAGTGAGAAGCACCGGTCCTTAAGATGGCGTAGGTGATGGCCTCAGGGAGTTATTTCAACTCCACAGTCTCAGTTTCCCCCTCCAGGCCTTAAATATTGAATTACATAGGGGAAAGCAGTTCCCTTTTCAATTTCAGTAACTTCAAGGGGAAAGTCTTCGCTGGGGGCTAGACTTTTACACATGTATAATTCTTAGTGACGTCTTCCTTTTAAGAACAGTGAGCCCTCTTGGCTTCTTTTCTAGACTATATCCCCAGTCCAGCCCTTCCTATAATGTCCACTGCCACAACTTGAGTGCTAGTGCTGCTTACTGACCTCCTGACCTCCATGCTTGCTTGGCTGAATTCAGTTCTCTATCCAATAGCCAGTGTACTCTCTCTGCAGCTCAATTTTGGTTATGTTACAGCTGTTTAAAAACCTTTGTCTGTAATGGAGGTAAAATCCGAACTCCTTTTGGCCCACAGGCCTGTGTCCCGCCTGCCTCTGTGACTCCCTTTGTCTCCTGCTTCCCCCTCCTGCTGGCTTTCTGTCTGTTGTTGTTGTTCAGTCACCCAGTCGTATATGACTCTTTGCGACCCCGTTGACTGCAGCAGGCCAGGCCTCCCTGTCCCTCACCATCTCCCAAAGTTTGCCCAAGTTCAGGTCCATTGCATCGGTGATGCCATCCAGCCATCTCATCCTCTGACGCCCTCTTCTCCAGCCCTCAATCTTTCCCAGCATCAGAGACTTTCCCAATGAGTAGGCTGTTCAAATCAGATGACCAAAATACTGGTGCTTCAGCTTCAGCAGCATCAGTCCTTCCAATCAGTATTCAGGGTTGATTTCCCTTAAGGTTGATGACTGATTTGATCTCCTTGCTGTCCAAGGGACTTTCAGAAGTCTTCCCTAGCACCACAGTTTGAAGGTATCAATTCTTTGGTGTTCTACCTTCTTCACAGTTCACCCCTTCATGGATCACTGCCTTGTCATGGTGAAGGGGCCTGCATAACTCAATGAAGCTATGAGCCCTGCAGTGTAGCACCACCCAGGACAGGTCATAGCAGAGAGTTCTGACAAAACATGATCCACTGGAGGAGGCAATGGCAAACCATCCTGTATACTTGCCGCAAGAACCTCATGAACTGTATAAAGGCTTTCTGTCTACCCTTCACACAAAGCCTCTCTTTGCACCCATGGTGCCTTCCCCTGGAAATGGTTGGTCTTCCTATCCTTGTGACTGGCTCCTTTTTTCATTATTTAGGTCTAGATTCAGATGTTACCTCCTGGAAGAGGAGTTTCGCAAACACTGTAGCTTCAGCAGCTCCACTCAACTCATTCTCTGTCCAGTCACCTGAACTCCCTGGTACTGGTCTGCACTCAGCTATGGCATCTATTGTTTATCTTTCCTACCACAGTTGGGCTGTGAGTTCCTGAAAGGCAGGCATCAACTCAGTCTTGGTCGTTATGGTATCTCTTGGGCCTGGCACAATACCTGACCAACAGTAGGCATTAAACACATATTTGTTAATTGAGAGACAGTGACACTCAGGGCTCCTCTTTGGGAAAAGGGTGGACACTTTTCTGCCCTCAATCTCCTATTTTCAAGGTAGAGATTCTTCTGCCTATACGTGCTTACTAGACTTTGTGTGCTCAGTCACTCAGTCCTGTCCGACTCTTCTGCAACCCCAAGGACAGTAACCCACCATGTCCCTCTGTCCACTGGATTTCCCAGGCAAGAATGTTGGAATGGGTTGCCATTTCCTTCTCCAGGGGATCTTCCCGACATAGGAATAGAACCCGAGTTCTCTGGTGTCTCCTACATTGGCAGGTAGATTCTTTACCAATGCACCACCTGGGAAACCCTACCAGATTTTAGGGGGTATATAAATTCCACGTTTTTTTTTTTTTTGGCCATGTGGCTCAGCATGCAGGATCTTAGTTCCCTGACTAGCGATGGAGCCAGAGTCTTAACTACTGGACTGCCAGGGAAATCCCCAAATTACACCTTAAATCATATTAAGTCTTAAATTGAGAAAGTAGATGTTTGCTGTGAATTTTCTAATTATATAAAAGAAGAATTCTGTGTTACTCCTTATGACTTTTCCAACATTTGCTAATCTGATTTTTACAAAGTCTACAGCCTTACACTTTTTTGTATACATCAGTATCTAGATTATAACATTATACTATCTTCACTATTGCGTTCATAGGTACTTTCTATTAAAGTGGGAAGTGATTTAAGGTAATGATATGGTGTTCTTCTTTCAAATAAACATACTCAGTTCAGTTCAGTTGCTCAGCTGTGTCTGACTCTTTGTGATCCCATGGACTGCAGCATGCCAAGCTTCCCTGTCCATCACCAACTCCCTGAGCTTACTCAAACTCATGTCCATCAAGTTGGTGATGCCATCCAACCATCTCATCCTCTGTCGTCCCCTTCTCTCGCCTTCAATTTTTCCCAGCATCAGGGTCTTTCCCAAAGAGTCAGTTCTGCGCATCAGGTGGCCAAAGTATGGGAGTTTCAGCTTCAGCATCAGTCTTTCCAATGAATATTCAGGACTGATTTCCTTTAGGATGGACTGGTTGGAACTCCTTGCAGTCCAAGGGACTCTCAAGAGTCTTCTCCAACACCACAGTTCAAAAGCATCAATTTTTCAGCACTTGGCTTTCTTTATAGTCCAAATCTCACATCCATACATGACCACTGGAAAAACCATAGCTTTGGACGGACCTTTGCAAAGTAATGTCTCTGCTTTTTAATATGCTATCTAGGTTGGTCATAGCTTTTCTTCCAAGGAGCAAGCATCTTTTAATTTCATGGCTGCAGTCACCATCTGCAGTGATTTTGCAGCCCCAAAATATCAAGTCTCTCACTGTTTCCATTGTTTCCCCATCTATTTGCCATGAAGTGATGGGACCAGATGCCATGATCTTAGTTTTCTGAATGTTGAGTTTTAAGCCAACTTTTTCATTCTCCTCTTTCTCTTTCATCATGAGGCTCTTTAGTTCCTCTTCACTTTCTGCCATAAGGGTGGTGTCATCTGGGTATCTGAGGTTATTGATATTTCTCCCAGCAATCTTGATTCCAGTTTGTGCTTCATCCAGCCTGGCATTTTGAGTGATGTACTCTGCATGTAAATTAAATAAGCAGGGTGATAGCCTTGACATACTCCTTTTCCTATTTGGAACCAGTCTGTTGTTCCATGTCCAGTTCTACTTGTTGCTTCCTGACCTGCATACAGACTTCTCAGGAGGCAGATAAGGTGGTCTGGTATTCCCATCTCTTGAAGAATTTTCCAATTTGTTGTGATC
Source organism: Bubalus kerabau (assembly GCF_029407905.1). Lineage (NCBI taxonomy): Eukaryota > Metazoa > Chordata > Mammalia > Artiodactyla > Bovidae > Bubalus > Bubalus kerabau. The sequence goes on from NC_073642.1 coordinate 33,736,925, forward strand.
CACACAGTCAAAGGCTTTGGCATAGTCAATAAAGCAGAAATATATGTTTTTCTGGAACTCTCTTGCTTTTTCAATGATTCAACAGATGTTAGAAATTTGATCTCTGGTTTCTCTGCCTTTCTAAATCAAGCTTGAACATTTGGAAGTTCCCAGTTCACGTACTATTGAAGCCTGGCTTGGAGAATTTTGAGCATTACTTTGCTAGCATGTGAGATGAGTGCAACTGTGCGGTAGTTTGAGCATTCTTTGGCATTGCCTTTCTTTGGGATTGGAATGAAAACTGACCTTTTCCAGTCCTGCGGCCACTGCTGAGTTTTCCAAATTTGCTGGCATATTGAGTGCAGCACTTTCACAGCATCATCTTTTAGGATTTGAAATAGCTCAACTAGAATTCCATCTCCTCCACTAGCTTTGTTTGTAGTGATGTGATGCTTCCTAAGGCCCACTTGACTTTGAATTCCAGGATGTCTGGCTCAAGGTGAGTGATCACACCATCGTGGTTATTTGGGTCATGAAGATCTTTTTTGTATAGTTGTTCTGTGTATTCTTGCCACCTCTTCTTAATATTTCTGCTTCTGTTAGGTCCACACCATTTCTGTCCTTTATTGATAGAGAGAGTGCCTGAAGAACCATGGACGGAGGTTTGTGACATTGTACAGGAGGCAGTGATCAAGACCATCCCCAAGGAAAAGAAATGCAAAAAGGCAAAATGGTTGTCTGAGGAGGGCTTACAAATACCTGAAAAAAGAAGTTAAAGGCAAAGGAGAAAAGGAAAGATATACCTATTTGAATGCACAATTCCAAAGAATAGCAAGGAGAGATAAGAAAGCCTTCCTTAGTGACCAATGCAAAAAAATAGAGGAAAACAATGGAATGAGAAAGACTAGAGATCTCAAGAAAATTAGAGATACCAGGGGAACATATCATGCAAAGATGGGCACAATTAAAGTACTAGGCTTTTCTAAAAAGTAAATTGGTTTAAAGACATTAAATACAGGTGTATGTGGCCAACCTTGTGGAGTGCAAGAGTCTACAGTTATGGTATCATTGTTGCAGGTAGAGCATAGTTCCCCTTACAGTAAACTGGCCCCAGATGAGCCCCTGGGCTGAGTGCCATTTAGTTTGTTTTTTTCAGTGACATGAGAAGTTATTCATCTGGTGTGAATGATGGACTGGAGCCATTCTCCTGGACCTCAGTGCATGAATATGTCCATGTCAGTCTATTTTCCTCCAATGTATAGGGCTTTTATTTTCTGTGACCTCTGTGGTGGTGGGTAGAGAATTGTGGTTCTAAGACACAAAATACTTAATATCCTGGTGTCCAAGTCAGTCTCATAAATCAGCTTTTATCTGCCAATGCATCAAATAACCTAGTGCACAGCCTAATCATTGCAAGTTAAAGCTCACCTATATAAATTCTAAAAAAAATTTTTTTAATTGGTCTTCCAGGACCCCTCTGCCCTTCCATCAATCTGACCTCCAAATGGATGGAATCGTGTATATAAAATATGCAACAAATCCACACCTTGGCATTCCTTGGACTCAAAATGTGCCAACACTGTTTCCGTAGTATAGTAATATTCAACTTCCCTGTAAGACAACCATGCCGCAAACTTAACTATTTGGCTCAAAAGCTGTGTGACTTCCACCGTTACTTAACCTCTCTCGCTTCAGTCTCTACTTCCTTGTATTATTGTTAGTTTAAATAAGATAGGGCGTGTGAAACACGGTATCCGCTTCAACGTAAGTATTCAATAAATGGCTATTCACATTTCTATTTCGCATCTCTGCGGTCCTAGTTTACAAAGGCCACTGTCTAGTTTAACTTCCTAAACCTCAGCTGCTTCCCTCTACCCTTAGCACCAATTCAATGATTCCTTCACCAGTACCTTGCCGTTTGCCGGAGGCAGAAATCAAACCAGGTCCCTACCATTGCCAAGCTCACAGCCGACTAACGGGCTGTAATCAAGGTTTCCAGTGTTCTAAGGAGGAGATGGGGAGGGGACGACTGAGACTTAGGGATCCGCCGGGCGGGTGAGGAGGAGGCAGTCATTCAGGGCAACTTGCATTGCCCGTATAAGCACGGGCACAGGAGTGGGAGCGGACTGCAGCTGGACCCTTAAGGACTGTGCGGATCTGGGGGAGGCGACAGGACGCAGGCGCTGGAGGAACTTGAATGCCCGGCCGCGAGATCGGAGTTCCTGCTGTTAGCCAAAGAAACCTGGAGCAGTTTGTGCCAAGGAGTGAGGCCTCGGCCCAGCCAAGTCACCTTGCAGACGGGTCACAACACAAGAGCAGAAGGCGGACCCCAAACGCAAGCGGACTGGAAAATACCCAGCCGTTGAGGACGGAAGTAACCGCAAACCTGTGACCGAATCCCCGAGTAACTCCCAGAGTTCTCAACGGCTAGAGGAGCCGGAAACTACCAGCGCGAGGTGGGTGGGCCAGGCGGCAGCCAAGCGGGCGGGGCTGGCTCTCTCACGGCAGCTGATTGGTCAGCCCGGCGGTGGTGGAGGCTGCGCGTGGAATCGTCACCTCGGCCTGGTGAGTCCTGAGTTCGAGCCTGGGCCTCGTCGGCTCCGTAGTTGTCCCTAGGCGCCCGGCCGTGACTCCCTCGGGCCGGCTCCACGCTCCCGGCCTCCCGAGGCATGGTCTGGGTGGGGGCGCCGAGCGAGGCCGGGGCCTTTCCTTGGGCGGGCTTCCACTCTCAAGTTCCCGGCTGTCTAGCCTGGACCCCTCGGGGATACTTTTGTGGGGGAGGGACGAGTCAAGCACTCGTCCATAGAGAAAAACAGTGCGGGGATGTGGCGGGGAGGACTGTCGAGTGGAGCAGGTAGAGGCCCCCGAACTGAAGCCCAATGGGAGACGCCGAGGAAGCCCAAATCCTGGGCTGGGGGATTCGACGCGGGGGTCCCCGGAGGGGGAGGGAAAGGAGGAAGGAGCCGTGGCGGGGAACACGCGGGGTCTGGAGCTCGGAGGGGAGGCCTGAGCTGGTCGGAAATTGAGAGTTAGAGGATGAATGGAGATGGAAGATGAGATCGCCAAGTCAAAACCCTTGAGTCATCTCCATCCGAAGAATGGGTTGAAAGCAGGAGCTAGCCAAGGACAGCCATAAAAGCGTGGTACAGGGGAGCGGGGCGGGGGGTGGGGGAGGGGAGCCGCCCCTCCCCAGTATACAACGCATCAATTTTAAGGATTTTATAGTTCTTGGCAGAGCATGAGCCCACACCACGGTAAGGCATGATGAGGCCTAATGTATTTTTGGTTTGGTCATTACTTGGTAAACCGAAGACGTAATGAATATTTAAAAATTTTTATTATGGAAGTGTTCAGACTTACACAAAAGTATAGAAAAATACAGAAAATAGCATACAATTTAGAATCCTAAGTGCTTACCACCTAGCCTCAACCATGAATGGCCACCCCCAGTTGCATAACATATGTGTGTCAGTACGCCTCAAATCCATACTGATAAACTTTAAGTTTTTTTTTTTCCATTCATGTTTAGTGGGTATAAAGGTTCCATTTTTCAAGAGTAGAGAGTTCTGGAAATTGCTTGCACAACAGTGAATGTAATTAACAACTGGATTATACACTTAATGATTAAGTGGTAAACTTTATGTCATGTGTTTTTAACCACACACACACAAAATGTCCTTTCAAATTAGAAAACAAAAACAAAAAACTAGGGAATTCTCGGGCTGTCCAGTGGTTAGGACTTGGTGCTTTCACAGTGGGGTTCCATCCCTGGTTGAGGAACTAAGATCCCACAAACCCTGCGGCAGGCATTAAAAAAAAAAAACCTAATGCTGTAAATTAAGAAATAAAAATCTGAGTTCAAGTGTGCAATGGAAAATAACTCATTGCCAAGTAGAGGCCATAGAGTGTGTCTTTCACTGTGGAGGCTCTGAGATGAACCTGCTGGTTTGATGCTGAGAGGACTGGACCTGGCCTGGGCTGGACTTGAACACTAGTGGTGTCCTCTGGTTTGTACTAGAACTTGAAGGGTTGGGCCAGCCCAGCTGTGTGAGTCCAGTTTCTCCCAAATATTCCTGTTTTCTTACAGTCTGAGGCACACTTTTTTTCCCTGGCCATAGCAGCTTGTGGGATCTTAGTTCCCAGACCAAGGATTGAGCCCTGGGCAGGGAAAGCAGAGTCCTAACCTTTGGACTACCAGGGAATTCCCTGAGGCACACATTTAATCCTTGGGTAAGCGCCTGTGCAGGGCTTCTTGGGTGGCTCAATAATAAAGAATACACCTGCTAAGCAGGAGACTTGGGTTCCATCCCTGGGTGGGGAAGATCCCCTGGAGCAGGAAGGGGCAACCCACTCCAGTATTCTTGCCTGGGAAATCCCATGAACAGAGGAGCCTGGTGGGCCACAAACAGTCCATAGGGTTGTAAAGAGTCAGATTTGACTGAGCGACAAGCTTCTGTACTGCCCCATGCTTTCATTCAGGGAAGGGTGAGTGAAGTGTGAAGTCGTCTCTTTCTGCTCCCATTCTTTAGGGTTGCCCTTGGTGGTCTGTCTGTAGTGTGACATCCACCCTCTGTCTCCCGAATGTGCCACGGGTTAGTCCTTTACACTCTTAGGGCAGCTGGTGTTCACTGAACTGGGAGGTGGCCTTCCATATTCTAGTTCTTTTCCAAGTGAGTCCTGCATATGTGACCTTGAAACTTTGCTTCTGCCTGCCCCAAACAAACATACAAAACAAACTACAGACCAAGAAAGTAACTGCCAGGTTTGGGTTTTTGGCTCCTTGTCTTCCTCCCAAGGCTTCAGAACCAGCACTTCTCCTGGAGCTCGATTTTCTTGATGTGAGTTGGCATTTATTAGAAAACTAAACAGCCCATCAAACTGCATCTGAAATTACTCTTTAAAAAATTGTCTTAAAAAGACAATTACATTAGTTATCGAAAAACAGATTTTTAGAACTATTCAGGAAAAAACTAGATACTTGATCACATCACTGAATGTCAGTGATAGTAAGAAGGAATTAGTGACAAGATCCCTGGTGAATGATGACAAAGAGCAAAAATTAGATTCAGTCACCAGGTGGATTTGCTTAGTGATTGATGTTGAAGTTTATACACTCAGAACTATCAAAATGACCATTATTAAAATATCTGTGAGGGAAAAGGTTTTTGCTCATATGTAACTCACCCTTTAATTTCCTTTTTTCCCCAATGGAAATAATTGTGATTTTGGATTAAGTGAGGTTTCTTAGGAATGTAGCCATCACGTTACATCATAACTGCCTGTACCCAGGAGGTGATACAAAATGAATGAACCATTTTCTTATGTTTTCCTTTGTAGGGAAGATGGAAGAACTGAGTCAAGCCCTGGCTGGTAGCTTTTCTGTGTCTCAAGATCTGAACAGCACAGCCACCCCACACCCCCGCCTGTCCCAGTACAAGTCCAAGTACAGTTCCTTGGAGCAGAGTGAGCGGCGGCGCCAGTTACTGGAACTGCAGAAATTGTAAGACATGTTTTAACTCCTTAGCTTCTCTCTGTAGGCTGGCAGCTGTGAACCACACAGGAGGCTCCAGGCTTGTCTCTACAGAACCCCCTTCAAAGTGAACCCTTTGTAGATTGTTCTTGCTCACAAGGTCAGGAGGGATAAATCCCGGCAGAGGTAGACATCCTTGACATCCAGAGCTTGGGAAAAGATGAGGAAGTAGGGAGAGACTGAAGTTTGAAAGCAAAAGCTCAACTATCTGGTTAACTTTTTCTTTTCTTTTTTCCTGGCAGCAGTACTGAGCTTTGCAGTTTAAGGGCTTATGAAAGTCACGCCCAGACTTCCATTCCCCACATTCCCTGTGTGGCTTCTCCTGCACTCTGACTTCTGGCTTTGGTGTGGGCTTCCTGTCTTCCTTCAGCCCAGATGTTTCTGTGGAGCCCTTGGGAGTTCCAGACAAATAATTCCACAGGGAATCTGAGGAAATGTCTTCCATACACTTCAGTCTCAGTGCCAAGCTGAGCAAACAGGGAAAGAGAGTTTATAGGATAGCGAGCGTTTGAGGCTGGGCTGCTCTGAAGGCGAGGCCTGTCCTGTTATTCTCGGTACAACACAGGCCTCTTCTGGGTAAGGAATTAAGGATTAGGAGAAACTGTCAACAGCTGCAATTTTGATGCAGTTTCCATTTTGCCCACTGCTTCCTCGCTAGATGTGTGTAGCAGAGATGGTACCCTGTGGCTTCTGGGTTGCTTGCAGATTACATTCTCAGATCGCTCCTTCTCCATAACCTCCACAGTTAATTAATTGTGATTAATTAGTTTGGAATAGATAATACATTCATATGGTTCAAAATTCACAATACATAAAAGAGTACATGGTGAAAAATCTGTCTTCTAGACATCAAGTTCCTTTCTCTCTCGCTCTCTTTTTTTTGGTCACACTGAGCAGCTTGCAGGGTCTTAGTTCCCCGACCCGGGATTGAACCTAGGCCCACAGTGGTGAACATGCCGAGTCCTAACCACAGGACTGCCAGGGAGTTCCCCACATCTTATAGTATACTTGTTACAGCTGATGAATAAATGTTGATACATTATTATTAGATTTCCTTAGCTCTTCTAAGTGGTCTTTTTTGAAAGTTAGGGGAGATGCATTGCTGTTCCTCAGAAAGCCACAGAAGCTGTCCCTGTCTCAGACTTCTCACTGCATCCCAGGGTTTCCTCCTTGCAGTCCCTGAGAGCCTTCAGACTGATGTCTGCCAGGCAGAGAAGTGTCAGCTCTCACCTACGTGGAGATGGGCGTCTAGGGCGGAGTGGGAGGGAGTGGGATCAGCCACTAGCAAAACTTGAAAATTCCTTTAAATATTGTACTTTGCTTGTTCCTAGGAAACTCTGAAGAAAGCCGAGTGTGCTTAAACTGGGTTTCCTATTTAGGAACTGTGAGGAGGTGGTCACTAGTTAAGGCTTACAAAGGAAATTCTATCATCTCTTACTCCCACCACAATTTCCAAATTGCTCCTGAATTTAGAGACTTTGAATTACATCTGTCACATTGTAGGGTGTCTTCCTGTGAGACATAAAGACCTGGCCTTATGCCTTTTTTTTCCCCCCCCAGAAAGCGGCTGGATTATGTGAACCATGCCAGAAGACTGGCTGAAGATGACTGGACAGGGATGGAGAGTGAAGAAGAAGAAGAAAAGAAAGATGATGAGGAAATGGACGTTGATACTGGCAAGGAGTTACCAAAACGCTATGCTAATCAAGTGAGTGGTCCAGAGAAGATTAGGTGTAGCTGGTCCTGCTCCATTTACTGTGCAGTCAGAGCTCTTTACTTACCATGAACAGAGAGGAATGAGATAGGAAGAACAGGAACTGCATTGAAAGTGCTGATGTACAGAACATTTCCGAGATGAAGAGATGGCTTACAGCTCTGTGTGCTGATGGGTGTCGCTGATGGAATCTGAATAGTGGGTTTCAGAATCATCACCCCATGCTGTTAGCAAAGGCTTCTGACCTGCTGCCAAAACCCGCTGAGCTATTGATATGCTAGTTGATTCCATTCTTGTCTTTCTTTACTAGTCATTTTACAGATGTTTTGGATTAGGCCTGCCCAGTCCAGCACTGTGCCCCACCCCACCCCCCCAGGTTAGTAATCTTTCTCAAGTGGTGGACTAATATGCCAGTCTTGGACCTTTACATTCAGGTGGTTGAAGGTTGGAAGTACAGCTGCCCTTGAACACTGGGAGCTGCCTAGCACCCCCAGGCTAGCCAGCTGAGGTTGAGACCACTATAACAGACACTGCGGCAAACTTCACTTAGTGCCCTGCTGATTCCAGAGGAGAAGCCACTGTGGCTTGTGGTGCCATAGGGGAGGCAGGCATGGAGACTGTCCAGTGCTCTAGGCAACCCAGGTATTCCAGAGGTAGGGCATGTATCTGAGTGGGGCCAGGGGTCTACCCTGCTATTGCATACTTCTCTCTATAACCCGAGTGTCTTGTCACCTCAGCACCCTCTCCTACTTTCAGAATATGGTTCTTGGGTGCACACACTCCCATCCTCTTTCTCTGCCTCAAATATAGCACAGACGACATCTTCCATGACAAAGTACAGTTGAGTTTTATTGAGCCTTGTGCAAGGAACTTGTGCAAGCCTTGTGCATGCAGAATCTTAGTTCCCTGACCAGGGATCAAACCTGTGCAGTGGAAGCATGACTCTTAACCACTGGACCACTGGGCAAGTCCCCAGCAAACATTATTGAAGGCCCTGTTCTTTGTTAAGCTAGGCTATGCTCAGAAAGTATACATGGGCTGGAAATAGCCCGTGCACGTCTAGAGTAAGTATAGAGTATGTTTTTTTTCAGTAAGAAAGTGATATTAACTTCCAGCAGGGAAGGAAGCAGGGTTTCAAAATCAGGAAAAGGTTAATGAAAGAGAAGACAGCTTTGAATCGTGGGTAGGACAGGCAGAGGTACAGAGCATTTCAGAGTGTTTCAGGCAGCACAATAAGGCTAAACAAGAGCCCAGAGGTGGGAGAGGAATATATGATGTGTTCAGGAGGGATGTACAGAGGGTATGTGTGGATGGAGCAACATAGGGTTGGGGGAGGTATATAGCAGAAATATGTACAGAGATTTAGACTCTGGCCTAGACTGTGAGGAAGCACTGAGAATTTTTGAGCCAGGGGCAGAGGTGGGACTTCATGGGATGACTCCCACATCAGTGTGTAGAAAGGCCTGGAAGAGAGAGATTGTGGTAGGGAGCTAGGTTTGCTAAAAGAGCTGATGGTGAGTCTACTGAGGGCAGTAAAAGTGTGTCTGGCTTTTTTCATTTAGCAAAAGGATTCATTTATGTTGCAGCATGTGTCAGAATTTCATTCCTTTTCAAGTAATATTTTGTTGTATAGATATACCACATTTGTTTTCCCATCCATCAGTTGATGGCCATTTGAATTGTTCCACTTTGGGGCTATTATGAATATTGCTGCTATGAATATCGGAGAAGGCAATGGCACCCCACTCCAGTACTCTTGCCTGGAAAATCCCATGGACGGAGGAGCCTGGTAGGCTGCAGTCCATGGGGTCGCGAAGAGTCGGACACGACTGAGCGACTTCACTTTCACTTTTCACTTTCATGCATTGGAGAAGGAAATGGCAACCCACTCCAGTGTTCTTGCCTGGAGAATCCCAGGGACGGGGGAGCCTGGTGGGCTGCCGTCTGTGGGGTCGCACAGAGTCAGACACGACTGAAGCGACTTAGCAGCAGTAGCAGCAGCAGCTATGAATATTTGTTTACCATGTTTTTGTGAGGACATACGTTTTCATTTCTCTTGGATATATCCCTGGGAGGGAGTCACTAGGCCGTATGATAACTCTGTGTTTAGCCTTTTGAGGAACTGCCAGACTATTTTCCAAAGTGACTATACCATTTTACATTCCCACCAACGATGTGTGAGAGTTCGTTTCTCCACATATTTGCCAATACTTGTTATGGTCCAGCGTTTTGAGTATAGCCATCCTAGTGGGTGTGAAGTGCTGTTCCATAGTTTTGATTTGCATTTCTCTAGTGATTAATGATGTTGAGCTTCTTTTCATGTGTTTATTAGCCAGTATCTTTGGAGAAATGTCCGTTCAAATTCTTTGCCCATATAAGAGTGGAGTTATTTGTCTTCTGTTATTGAGTTGTAAGAGCTCTTTATAAGTTCTGTGTGAGATACATCTTTATAAGTTCTGTATGAAATACATGATTTGCAGATATTTTCCATTATTTGGGTTGTCTTCACTTTCTTAATGATATTTTTGGCAGCACGGAAGTTTTACAGCTTGATGTAAACTTAATTTATCTTTTGTTTTGTCATTTGTGCTTTTGATGTTGCATTACTACTGTTGTTTAAGGGATTGTTGATTATGCCTTGGGTTTAAGATTGAATAACACAGAGGGAGGTGATGATATTATTAATAGGGCACAGAATGCAGAAGGGGAAGGGTGGGTGTTTCAGGGGTGGGAAGTACTTAGGGTACAGAAGGGAGTGAATTCTGTTTTGGATATGCTGAGTTTAAGGTACAGAGAGGACCAGCAGAGAAAGAGATACCAAGTGGACAGCTGGAAATACAAAATTGGAGCAAAGCAAAGAATTCTGGAGATGAAAAAGAGAGAATTAGGAGGCATCTTCTTTGGAATGACAAGTAAAGCTACAGAAGTAGATGAGATTCACCCCAACGGGGGATAGCGTCTAAGAGGAAAAGAAAAGGGGGACCTAAAACAGCCCTCTGAAGATTATTTACATGTTTGGGAGAGTGTGTGGAGGACTGTTTGGAGGAAAAACAGAAAAGTGGTGTGTTACGGAGCCAAGGAAGCATGTGTCGAGGAGAATACGACTGGCAGCATCGCACCAGGTGTGGAGGAAGGAGGGGGAGATGAGGGAATAGAGATGCTCAGCTGCGGGGAGGTCAGGCAGAGATGTGAGGCAGCAAATCTGGACTGAGGGTATCAGAGTGGGTGGGAAGGCAGCAGCAGGAAATATGAAGTATTCATAGTTAAAGAGAAAGTGGAAGAGCTTAATAGAAATGTAGAGTATAAAGTTTTATTTTTGCCTTGGATTTGAGGATTAGGGGTTGTGTTTTGTGGCCTACAGGGAAGGAGAGATGGGAGAGACGATAGATTCAGTGGGAGGGATTACCTGATAGGTGGTATCAATGGGAGGGACCAGTGATGAACGGAAGAGCAGATCTTTTCAAATTCCTTTTACCACAGCCTTTTTTCTTTCTTTTTTTGAGGTAGATTTCCTAACATCTTTTGGTGTAGTATTTGGGTCAGTAGTTTGGGACTTGATCTAGTTTAGAGCATCTCAAGGTAAAGGATTTTATTCATCTCTGAGGTATAATCCCTAGAACATAATGGTGTGATAAAGGTAGTTGGGGGGACAAAGTAAGGAAAGAAAGAGGGTCGCATCCTCCAGTATAGTATGTGAGGTAGTAAGAATGTATATGGATGCAGATAATGAAGGTGAGAAGTTGAAGTTCAGGGTGAACAGGAGATGAGTTGATTACTAAGAGCGAGTGAGGTGGAGGCTCCACTGTCAGTTTTCTGTTCTCATTCTATTACGTGTATTTTCATTATAATATATACATGCAGTGAAAGTGTTAGTCACTCACTCGTGTCCGACTCTTTGCAGCCCCGTGGACTGTAGCCCTCCAAGCTCCTCTGTCAGTGGAGTTCTCCAGGCAAGAATACTGGAGCAGGTTGCCATTTCCTGTTCCAGGGGATCTTTCTGACCCAGCAACTGAACCTGGGTCTCCTGATATTCTTTACCATCTGAGCCACCAGGGAAGCCATATATATATATTTCTTTTCTTTTTAATATTTATTTATTTGCTGCATCGAGTTCTTAGTTGTGGCAGGCAGGATCTTTAGTTGCATCCATCTTGTGGGGTCTTCCCTAAGCAGGGATTGAACCTGAACCTCCTGCATTGGGAAGGAGAAGTCTTAGCCACTGAACCAGCAGGGAAGTCCCAGGACGTAAATTCTTTGTCACTGTAAACACAGGAACAGCACACTCCTGTTGACTGTTTTTTGTTTGTTTGTTTTTTTAATTTGTGGAAAATTGCTTTACAATGTTGTGTTGGTTTCTGCCATACAACTCGAATCGTCATAATTATATATATATCTCCCCCCTCCCTCTTGAGCCTCCCTCCTACCCCCATCCCACATCTTTGGATCATCACAGCGCCAGGTGGGGCTCCTGTGTTAAATATTCATGGCGGCTTCCCACCACTGTCTCTTTTACACATGATAGTGTGTGTGTCAGCGCTGTGTCTCAGTTCATCCCGTCTTCACCTTTCGCCGTTCTCGCCACAAGTCCATTCTCTTGTTCTCTAGGCAAGAATACTGGAGCAGGTTGCCATTTCCTGTTCCAGGAGATCTTTCTGACCCAGCAATTGAACCTGGGTCTCCTGATATTCTTTACCATCTGAGCCACCAGGGAAGCCATATATATATATATTTCTTTTCTTTTTAATATTTATTTATTTGCTGCATCGAGTTCTTAGTTGTGGCAGGCAGGATCTTTAGTTGCATCCAACTAAAGATCATCAGCCTCGTTCACTTTCAACACCATTTTTTGTGTTCCCAGTTAATGCTGTCAGAGTGGTTAATTGACGTCCCTTCAGATTTGGGGCAGGAATGGATTGTGGTCGTGTGCCCTGTTGGAAAAAGATCCCTTATCGTGGCTTCCCAGGTGAGTAGCCGCTCCTACGCCCGTGCCAGCGTGCCTGGCCTGCAGCTTGAGGGGTTCTCTGCATGCTCTGTGTTCCTTATCTGTCAGGCAGCTGTGCCCGCCCAGGGATTGAAACGCTTTCCTGCGGGAGGGATTTGGTGAGAGCCATCCTTGGACTGATGGCACCCGTGCAGAGTGTGGAAACAAAAAGGGGAGGAGACCTTGATGCCTGATGTAACTGTCTTTCCCCACAGGGTTCTACCAGTGCCTACACCAAGAGTGGCTACTGTGTCAACACGTTTCCTTCCCTTCTGCCAGGAGGCAACAGGCGAAACTCAACAACAGAGAAAGGTGCCTACGTAAAGTTGTCTGTTTATTAAGTTTTATAATCAGTAAGAGACAGTGCTCGGTTACTTGCTTAGTTGTTTTAAAGACCCACTTTGAAAGGACACCTTTGGAACTGCACAAAGATACTGTTCTGCCCACTGGGCTCTCCTTCAAGGTCAGGCCGCTTCAGTTGCAGAATAGTTGCCACTTGGGAGGCCTGCTGAATTAAACCCCTGAATTAAAGTCAGTGTACCTTTCCCACGGAGAAGGCAATGGCACCCCACTCCAGTACTTTTGCCCGGAAAATCCCATGGATGAAGGAGCCTGGTAGGCTGTACTCCATGGGGTTGCTAGAGTTGGACACGACTGAGCGATTTCCCTTTCACTTTTAACTTAACTGAATTAAAGTCAGTGTACCTTTCCCACGGAGAAGGAAATGGCAACCCACTCCAGTGTTCTTGCCTGGAGAATCCCACGGACGGGGGAGCCTGGTGGGCTGCCGTCTATGGGGTCGCACAGAGTCGGACACGACTGAAGCGACTTAGCAGCATAGCAGCAGCACCTTTCCCATGGACTTCGTCACAAGGTGACAGGTGTGATTTTCTGGGGAAAGGCCCCTCAGAAAACCAAGTGTAACATACAGTAAGCTGTTTCTGGGGCTTCCTGCCAAATTCCCTTTTCTCCTTTATCTTTGTCCTCATCTTAGCTTCTGCCTCCCACCTGGGCCCAGCCAAGGAGACTAAAGGTTAAATAACTTGCCTGTGGTCATTCAGCGAGGAGTTGGCAGAGCTGGGCCTACACAGTTCTCTTGTCTCTACCGGCTCAGGCTCCCTTAGTGCTTCCTGCTGTCCTCTGTACTGAGCCCAGATCCCTCCGTTGCTTTTTTTTCCACTCTGGCCTGAAATGGTCCTCCCCTGCCCCCCGCCCTGTTATTTCAGTCCTCTGATCCCACCAGACTGTTCGTATCCTATCTGTTCGTGAAGCATGTCCTGGCGTTCCAGTCCCCTTTTCCTGGAACTCTCATTTCTCTGGGCTTGTGCTACACATTGCAGCTCCGGGTTTTCTCCTCTTCGATCACCTTATCTCCTCAACTGGACTATAACTTCCCTAAAGGCAGGGAGGACTTACAGTTAATGCTCCCTACAGAATGCAGTGCCTATGATGGGAACTCAAAAGTAATCGTCAACTAAAATGGAAGGTTACTTGCCTTCAAACTTGAGCTTCTCTTAAACCTTATCTAAAGATTCAGAGATCCCATGTGGCAGGGCCTTGACCCCTCCTATGCTGACACACCTCAGGCCACCTCTGGGCTATACCAGGCGGCCAGAAAAGGCTGTGAAGAACTTTGTCCCTTGGTGCTGGGCCTTCCTGGGATCACTGAGGGTTGTTGGATGTGGTTCCCAAGCCCCGAAGATGAGGCTCCCTAGATTATGGTGGAGGGAGCCCTGATGGGAACCCTGTACTGACTTTCTGCCCACAGACTACACCATTCTGGACTGCATTTACAGTGAGGTGAACCAAACCTACTACGTTCTGGACGTGATGTGCTGGCGGGGACACCCGTTTTATGACTGCCAGGTGAGGACTGATGCTCGCCTCATGTCTTCTCCTGCTTTCTCCTCTCTTCCCAGGAAAGTGGCTCAGCACGTGGGTTTAGTCTGTGACCAGCTTCTTGGTGTTCACAGGATGTGGTATATCAAGAACATCACCTAATGTTCTTTGCATCTTTGAGTGTGTTTAAATTAGCTTCATTTCTAAAAAGAGGTAGGAGGAACTAAGAGAAGCATAGCCATTCTCGAGGGGAGGAAGGAGAAACAGAGCGGAGGGATAGGCTGGGGCTTTGTGGAAGCTGTAGCCGCCCCTCTCTCCAGAGTGTGGGAGGCTTGCTGGCAGGGAAGACTGTGGGTGGCGTGGATGCTGCCTCGTACAGGCGGCACCAGGAGAGAAGGTGGGATGGTAAGCAGCACCAGGTAGACTTCTGCCACCTCTGCTGCTTGCCAGCCGCATCCTGACCCTGAATGTCAAGGCCTCCTTAGTATGATGGCCACCCCCCCCCCAATATTCTCCCCTCAAGTTTCAGCTTCCCACAACATTTTTCTCAGATTGGTGATACTTACAAGTGACAAGCAGTCATCGAGAAAGAAGCCAGGTCACCCCAGGTGGTCTGTCTCTTCCCCCGTGCTCCCTGTCCTTGTCCCGGTTTTGTTTGTTGTTGTTTAGTCACCAAGTCATGTCCAGCTCTGTGCAATGACCAGCTTCAGGCTTCTTTGGAATTTTCCAGGCAAGCACACTGGAGTGGGTTGCCATTTCCTACTCCAGGGGACATTCCCAACTCAGGGATCGTACCCACATCTCCTGCATTGGCAGGTGGCTTCTTTACCCCCTGAGCCACCTGGCAAGCTCTGTCCAGTTTTATAGTAGTGGGTTTTTAATGCTCCCTCTCAGCTGTTAATAGTTTATCATTGTAGTTCTCAATGTGTGGCCTCAGAAAGTTGTTCAAAGTGCAGATTCTTCAACCTCTTGAATCAGAAATTATGGGGATGGGGCTTATGTTTTAACAAGCCTCCAGGTGATCCTCACAGAGGCCCAAGCATGCGAATCACAGGTTATCACCATAGGCTGCTTCTTTCCATAGCCATTACCCCAACCTAGGTTTCCAAATCGTGCCAGATGGTGGTAGTTCAGAATTTTAACATGCATCTAATTCAAAAAATAATAGCCAGGACCTGCATCGCTAAGCACTTTGTGAGCGTGATCTCACTGAATCCCTTACTACAACTCTAAAAGATAAGTGTGTACTATTGTTTTTACTTCTGATCGTTTAGATATGAAAGCTGAGAGCCACAGATGTTAAGTACCTTGCCCAAACGCAGAGCCAAGCCCCAAACTCAGAATTCACAAATTCAATCCAGGATCTGTTTTTCTTTAATTCTGTTGAAGGATGTTTCGTAACATACATTCACAGCCTACAAATTTGGTAACTAAAGCCACCTATATTTTGATAATATAAAGAAAAAAGACTGTGGGGTTTTTTTTGTTTGTTTTTGTTTTGGAAATTTGAAAAGAAACGCCCCTAAGTATCAACAGAAGGGTATGTATCAGAAGTAGTAGTTTATGAGAAGTTACAACTACAAAGTCGTTTCTAACCCTCAGGTAAAGTAAGACAGAGGTTAACACAATGTGCTCTGGAGTTGCAGAGTCCTGGGCCTGTGGTAATGCTGTGTGCACCCGGGTGAGTGACGCAATCTCTCCGAGCCTGAGTCCTCACCCGTAAAATGGAGATAGTAATGATACAACTTGGAGAGGATGGTTGATGATTAATACGATTATGTGCGTAAGGTCCTTGGCATGGAGCCTGAGACATAGTAGGCCTTCAGTGATAAATGTTGGCATTACTGCTATTAATAATCCTGTTGGATTTAAGGAAAATATATCCAAAGATTTTATGACATCTTCCTGACCTTAAAGCAGTGTTTAACAGAATTGAGGGTAATGAGAGGAGGGCTTAGGTTTTCATCCATCAGGTGACTATTTTTCACAGTTTCATTGAAGTGTAACTGACATACAGCACTGTGTAAGTTCAAGGTGCACAGCACAATGATTTGACTTACATAGATGGTACAGTAAGTTAACACCCATCATCTCATATAGATACCAAAAAAAAAAGAAAAAATAGTTTTTTTTTTCCTTGCCATGAGAACTCTTAGGATCAACAACTCGCAACAGCTGTCATGTATACCAAGGCGGCAAAGCTAACCGTCGTCACTGTGTTGCACTTTCAGTGTCTAGCACTTATTTATCTTACAACAACATCTGTGCCTTTTGACCCTCAAGCAGATTTTTAGAATGGGGTGTTTTTGTTCATAAAACAATATTTTGTTCATGAAACAGTGAGCCTTATTTCATCTTTCCCTGTCTTTTTGGCAGACTGATTTCCGATTCTACTGGTTGCATTCAAGGTTACCAGAAGAAGAAGGACTGGGAGAGAAAACCAAGCTCAATCCAGTAAGGCCTGGTGCTAGGATTGCAGAGTTCGTTCTGGGGATCAGTTTGGAGTGCTCTGTTGTCTGAGTTCAATCATTATGGATAAAATTATCTTTATTTTTTCTTTTTGAGGCAGCATGGCATAGTGGGAAAAGTATGGACTTAATAGTTATCCAGATTCCAGTTTTGGCTTTTAACAATTATTTGGTTAAGTTAATATCTTCACTTGGCTTTCGTTTCTTCATCTGTTTAACAGGGTTAATAACACCTACCTTACAGAGCTGTTCTGTGAACCAAATGATGTAAATGTGTAAGTCTTTCTAGCATACTTAGGGTGAGCACTCAATAAATAGCAGTTGGTAGAAAATGCTAATAACTTCTTTTATTAATCTATTTTAGGATGCTAGTCCGGTGGTTCTCAAACTGTAGCTTGCATCCATAGCCACTGGAGGCTTGTTGAAATTCAAGCCCCTGGGCTTCACCCCCAGAGTTTCTGATTGAGTAGGTCTGGGGTAAAGCCTGAGAGTGCATTTCTAACAAGTTTCCCAGTGAAATTGATACTGCTGGTCCATGGACCACACTTTGAGAACCCCTGCTTTTGTATCTGAGCTAAGAGTAACCTCATCTAGTGAGTTCCCTCTTTGTGTAGATGAGGATGCAGGCTCAGAGAGAGG
Source organism: Bubalus kerabau (assembly GCF_029407905.1). Classification (NCBI taxonomy): domain Eukaryota; kingdom Metazoa; phylum Chordata; class Mammalia; order Artiodactyla; family Bovidae; genus Bubalus; species Bubalus kerabau. The sequence continues at coordinate 33,754,075 of NC_073642.1, forward strand.
GTGCTGCCTTCCCCAAGGTCCCACGGTCCAGGATGATAGCCCAAGTGTCTTTGCTGTTCGCTCAGGGATTAAACACAGGACGGCTATTTTCATTGCGTTTTATTTGTTAAGCTCTATAGACTGGCATTTGCTTGGGTTGCTTACAGCATTTTTAAAGGCAACTAGATAGCCAGTTACAGGACAGTAAATGGAGCCAGTACTTGAGTGACGTTGTCAGTAAGGCCCAGGAAGAACACGGGCGCTGCTTCCTCTGGGACGCTGGTCTGTGTGCTCTGCGTGTACTGTCTCACTGAGTCTGCTTGACAACCCTGTGCAGTAGATGCTTTTATTATCCCTTCTTATAGACAGGAAAGTGGAGGCATATGGAGATTAAGTGATGGACAGAGGTGCACTTCAGACCCAAGCAGTCTGACTGAGAGGTTGTCATAATCCTCATCACTTTGTTATGTTGCTTTAGTATAAAATTTTTTGCTGTTGTGGCATTTCACCAGCCCTTCGTTTGGGGAAAGCTGTCATAGGGTTGGGAGAATAACAGAATCCCCACACCTAGTACAGGCTAGTGGTTCACAGTCTTGACCATATGTTAAAATCAACTGCAGAGCTCAAAAAACAAAAATGCTTGGGTCCCACCCCAGAGCCGTTCACTCAGAATTTCAGGGGGAGACCTGGGCATCAGTAATTTTTAAGAGTTTCCCAGATGGTTCTCCTGTAAAAAACAAGGTTGAGAATTCTATGCCTAGTAATTCAGAGGATAGGTAGAGGGGGCCGGTTAAGGTGAGATTGAAAATTTTCTTCTTTGATATATTTTTAGCTCTTCAACTGCCAAAACCAGTATTGTTTGTAACATATACTAATTATTTGTTCTAATTTATGTTTCAGTTTAAATTTGTGGGACTGAAGAATTTCCCTTGTACCCCTGAGAGCCTGTGTAAGGTGCTATCTATGGACTTCCCTTTTGAGGTAAAAAACCGTTGTCTTTATTGCTCTGATGTGATTGTGGGACACAGGGAAACTCGGCTACATGGAGTCTTAAGAGTGCCTCTGACTTTGCTGTGTCAAAGCATCAGAAAAAGGGCTGAAAGCTGACTCTTGGGAAAGGATGTGCTCGTGACCCTTCAGAGTCAGATAAGTCAGATGGCCAGAGCTGGAAGGGCCCTGAAAGGAAAGCTCATCTCACTCCCTCATTTTACAGATGGAGAAACTGAGGCCCAGAGAGAGGTGAGGGTTCCATTCCTGGGTCCTTGTGTCCTCTGTGCTACAAGCGTGAGAATCAGCCCCATGTTTGACTGCCATGGCTGATTATGATGTAAAGGCGCTTCTGTGGCCAACAGACTGCAGGGCTTTGAACTCCTAATCCTTCCTTCCTCCCACCAGCAGATGGTCCCCAGGGATGGCAGTGCATGCTGAGCAGTGGCAGGGCAGCAGAGTGACTAACTTGTCCCAGGTTGCCTAGGACCTCCAGGGTTTTAGTGCTCAACTCAGAGTCTCAGGTCCTCAGGGTCTGCTCAGCCCTGGGGTCTTTTGTCCTCCTCAGAATGTGCCTGTACCCTCTACACAGACTTCCTTTGCCCATCGTACCCTTTAAAATACTGCCTAGTCACCCACAAGTATTTGCTTGAACTGAATATAATTTTGCTAAAAGGATCACAGCTTCCCGAATAAGGAAATAGCAAAGGCTGAGCTGCCTTCATTTCTGGGAGTCAATTAAGAAGGTGGTAAGAACACCATCTTTATTTATAACCCTTATGCCCCAGTGACAATAAATGCTTTTTAGAGATGAGTCACTGAATCACAGCAAAGAAAATATGGAACTGTGGGAGGTCTTCCCGTTGAGAAAAACTGAGTTTCCCAGAATGTAACATTCAAACAATTTAGGGGGAGGTTCAGGCAGCCAGAAATGCTGGCTGCTTGACCGCTGCTTCCCTTGCACTCAGCAGTCTGGCATCTTGGAGGGGCTTGTCCAGTTTCCCTGCTTTGTTCCCTGCATGGAGCACATCCCCCAGTCCTGGGACCTCCAGGTGGTAGGAAGTACATGGAATCAGAAGAGAGAAGACCTGGGCTCAAGGTGGATTTCTCCTTCATCCTCAGTGTGTTTGGGGGAGGTCCCAGAACTCCTGGAGCCGGAGCAGCCCCAACTCTCAGACACTTTCATGGTGGGTAAGAGAGTGAAATGGGGCTTTCCTGGTGGCTCAGATGGTAAAAAATCTGCCTGCAGTGCAGGAGACAGATTCCATCCCTGGGTCTGGAAGATCCCTTGGAGAAGGGAATGGCTACCCACTCCAGTATTCTTGCCTGGAACATTCCATGGACAGAGGAGCCTGGTGGGCTATAGTCCATAGGGTCGCAAAGAGTCGGACACAACTGAGTGACTAACACGTACTTCAAGAGGGTGAAATAGTGGGTAGGAAAGCACCCTGTGAATGGGAAAGTACTTTGTATGTTTCTATATATTAGAATTTCGTCTTCTAGGCTATTTCTTCATTTAGAGAAATGCATGTGTGAGAAATGAGGACTCTCTTTCATCCGGCAGTGACCCAGGAAAAAAGAACTGGACCATAGGAACGGCCGCAGTGTACATAGCTCTCCTGGAGACATGGGCCCCAGAATCCCCTCTCATCCCAGGTTTCCTCTCTTGTAGGTGGACGGGCTTCTCTTCTACCACAAGCAGACCCACTACAGCCCTGGAAGCACTCCTCTGGTGGGCTGGCTGCGCCCCTACATGGTGTCAGATGTTCTTGGTGTAGCTGTGCCAGCCTGCCCACTGACCACCAAGCCAGAATATGCTGGCTACCAGCTCCAGCAGATCATTGAGCACAAGAAGAGCCAGAAGGAGGGCATAATGGGGAAGCTCACACCCAGGGCCTCTGAGAATGGACGCTATGAGTTGGAGCACCTGTCTACCCCCAAGCTGAAGAGCCCTCCCCAGAGCCCCAACCACCCGGAGAGCCTCATGGAAAACTAGGCAGGGCAGCCTCCTCTGGGAGCCACAAGATGGTGGTTGGCTCAGAGGAAGGCTGGGGAGGTGGACAGTCACAAGAACAAAGTGACTTCATTTTAGGGCAGACCTTCCGAAGCCATTCCAGCTGGGAAGAGCTTGTCTCCTATCTGAAATGCTGGCTTTAACAGTAGGGGGGTTCCCACATTGGGTGGTCTTTGGATTTGAGCAGCAACTCCTGTGAAAATGTATCACAGATCCACAGTGTAAATATATGTCATTCTTAAGAAGTTATTTGTGGTTCTTAAACTTTAGACTGTCAGGAATCTCCCCCACCTCCACTCCTTCAGGCTACCTAAACCATGACTGTCAAGTGTTGGCCCATTTCACTGTTTAGCGCTTAAGCATTCTGCTGAGTTTCTAGTTGCTGCTGCTGGTAACGTCATTTTCTAAAAGGTCTTACCAGGAACTGCAGTTCTTGGTATTTGAATATGTTCCCTCTTCTGAGAAGACAAGTGTGATTCTCTCTGGTTTCGACACAGCCAGAGATAAAATGCAAATAGAGTTCATTCACTGCTTCCACCAACATTTGAACATCTTCCAGAAAATAAGCCTTGTGCTAGGTCCAGGGGTGTAGAGTGGGCTGTGGTGTGGAATAGGATTTCATCCCTGCCCTTGAGCTCAGGATCCAGTGAGGAAATAAACTCACCAGCATCTAGATGGTGGGATGATGGCTTTAGTGCAGAAAGGGGGGCGGGGGAGAGTGGGAGGAGCAGAGGGAGGTTTCAGAGCTGGGCTGAGACTCAGGAGGGACAGAAATGTGCTCTGTGGACAAGGAGTGGGGAGTTTCTTGCAGAAGCAGGAGTTGATGCAGTTGCACCCCTCCAGAGCTGAGGACTTGCTCTGGGGCCTGAAGTTGGTTCAGCATGGCTCGAGGGTGAAGTGGGGCTGGGAGGCTGTGGGAAAGGAGGCTGGAAAGAGATGGCCCTGACCCTAAGTGGCCTGTGTGTTTAAGGTGTGTTATACAGAGGTTTTGGATTTTATATCAGGATGAAAGGGAGCTGATGAAGCGCTTTGCGCAGGCGGCATCCACTCAGATTTGTGGAGGAGAGCTCTGTGGCAGCTGCGGGGGTGGAAGGCGGCCTCTAACACCAACCAGTTAGTTTCTGCTCTTTGTTCAGGAAATGTGTCCCATTTCCTGTGGCCTCAATCTGCTTCCCATACTGCTTTCCACTCTTCTAGGACTTCTAGTAGACAAAAGGTCTTCACTATTCCACTCCAATGTACTAGTATCCTGCGGAGAAATTTTCAGAGGGATCCAGGTCAGATCTTGTCTGACATGCAGTTGTTTCTTTGTGTTGATCAATTCTGGGAACGGATCTGGGCAGAAGCTGTGGTTAAGCAGAGCCTAATTACACAAATTCAGCACCCCATTGGAACTAGCCTCAGTGTTGGGCTCTTAGAGGGCCACTCAGGCTGACACTGTAAAATTGGAGAAGGAAGAAACCCCCTTCCCTACCCAATAATGACCCAGCTGGCCACAGATTTAAGCATGCCTACATCAGTAAGCTGTTTCCTGAATTTAGGTCAATTCTGTAATAGGAACATCGTGTTCCCCTTGCCAAAAAGCATGTTGTAGGCTGCTTAGAGGTTTAGTCTCTGTTTCATGATCTTCTGAATGCTCTAGTTTGTGCTCTCAGCAGCCAACTGTATCATTTCAGGAGCTCTGCATGCCAGTATCAGTAGAGCCTTGACCAGGCTCTGCCCAAAAATAATCGGGTCTGGAAGGACTACTTCCCTCAAAGAATGCTCTCTGGTGACAGATGCATGAATCAAAGAACGTAGCCAAACATCACCATGTCCAACTTGATACTGTTAAATGGTACCTTGAAGGATGTTTCTCAGGGGTATGCCCTCATATTTTTAAATGAGCCAGTATGATTTATCAATCACTGAATAGAATGTGTTTCCTGGTCATATTTCTCTGTGAATTATGAAATCATCCCCTGCCACCCATTTCAAAGACGGTTGTGTTGTCGGTTTCTGTGATTGGATACTAGTTATTTTAAGGTTAACTCCAAATTTAGATTGTAGAGGAAATAGAGAAGAGAGAGGTGGGACTTAAGGACATGGTGACTCGCTAGCTGTGAAATGAAAGAAATGGACAGGAGGAGGAGGAAATGGCAACCCACTCCAGTATTCTTGCCTGGGAAATCCCATGGACAGAGGAGCCTGGCGTGCTGCAGTCCGTGGGGTCGCAAAAGAGTCGGACATGACCGAGGGACTGAACAGCAACAACAAAATGTGGATGAGTGTAAAAAATGTGAAGTATTGATTTGGGAGGTTTCTAGTTTGGGCAAGTAGGCAAATTTACAAATACCAAATCTGTGAAAAAGGAGGACTGAGTAATTGTCTTGCCATAAATTATGCATAAAGACATTAAGAAAAAAAAAAAGAAATGGACAGGAATCATCAGAATGATTCTTAAGTTCTTAACTTAGGTGCCTAAATGCTATTAACAAGGACAAGCATCTCAGGAAGAACATGACTGGGAGGGACTCTGGGGCGGAAGGATAATTAGCTCAGTTTGGGACAAGCAGAGTTTGAAATGAGTGGGAGAGTGACTCGTCAGTAGTCAGGCCTTAATTCAAGTCTTCATCATTTCTCTGCTGCAGCACAACCAGCGTCTCTCACCTGGCTTTCCTGCCACCAGTCTTCCCCACCTCCCCCTCAGCTCTAATCTGTCTCTGTCCCAACAACTGGCAGAGTGACCCTTTGTAAAAATGCAAATCTGACCATTGTTCCTTCAAGGACTTCCCATGGCCTACAGTGTACACGTAAAGCTCCTTGGCCTGCTGTGCGAGTTTCTTCATGACCTGGCCTTAGTATATCTGTCTTGTCTCATGGAATACCTGGCCGCTTTTATTGCCTCCTTTCTAGCCATGCTGCTTTATGGTTTAGTACAAACACGTGTTTCATACTTCTCCCCCCCACCCCCAAACCAGCCCTCCTCGCTCTGATTTCATCCACTTGATGAATATACCTACCCATCTGTGTTTTTGGCTGCTCCAGGTCTTAGTTGTAGCACACGGGATCTTTTGAGTTGTAGCATGCAAACTTTTAGTTGCGGCATGTGGGGTCTAGTTCCCTGACCAGGGATCAAACCCAGGCCTCTTGTGCTGGGAACATGAAGTCTTAGCCACTGGACCACCAGGGAAGTCCCTACCTATCCACATGTTGGATAGACAGATACCTGTTTGGAACATTACCTCTGCAGGTGGAATTAGCCATTCTCATCTTTGTGCCCTCCCCATTCCATTACGTACCTATTTCCCAAAGTTAGGATAGTCTCCAAGACTGTCCTTTGATAATTCACCAGAAGGACTCAGCACACTCACCGAAAACTGTTTTACTCCCAGTTACAGTTTATCACAGTGAAATGAAACATTTAAGTCAACCAAGGGAAGAAATGCATGGAGTTGAGTCCAGGAAACTTCCGAACATGGATCTTGCCCACTGGTCTTCTCCCAGTAGAATCATGGACAGCTTTAAATTTCCTAGTAATTGTGTGACAAAACTCATGGAATATTGCCAACCAGAGAATCTCACTTGTACCTTGGTGTCCAAAGTTTGTTGTTGAACTTGGTCATACAGACCTGGTTGGCCAACCTCATTCTCCAGCCACTCCTGAGGTCTGGCTGATAACATGTCACATTGCTGGATTATCTGGTGAGGCAAAAGATACCCATGCAAAGACATTATTGTTAGTCAAGACATTCCAAGGGCTTAGAGGTTACTTCCCAGGAGCCAAGGGCAAAGGCCAGCCTCTCTTTGGACAAGGTTGAATTATTTATGACAGACTTCCTCTATTAGATGGTAAGCACTTTGAGGTCAGGGACTTGGTTTTATTCATCTTTCAGTGCCTGGTGCCTGGCACTATGACTGGTACTTGCACCAATAAATGTTTGCTGAGTGAATGAAATGATGAGCTGGAATGAGAATGCAGTCTGGAGGGGAACCCCTCCCCTCTCTCCTGCCCAGGGGAGTGACCCTGGAGAGAAGATTGAGAGGAGGTGTGTAGGCTGCTAACAGGTGGTTGGATATGCTACAGACTTCTAAGAATAAGAACTGTATTTAATTCCTGAATGTGATTAAAAGGAGAGCCATAAAAGGGGGCATCCTGGGCAGTCCAGTGTTTAAGTCCTTCTACTGCAGAGGGTGCAAGTTCCTTGATCCCTGGTGGGAGAAACTAAGATCCTGCACTTGCCACCTGGTGTGGCCAAAAAAAAGGGCAACCACAAAAACCACACTGCATACCTTGGAGGAGGGAAAGAAATGACCTTCCCAGCTACAGACTTCCTTTCTAACAGAGAAATCAATAAAAAGCTCAGCTGGTAAAGAATCCATCTGCAATGCAGGAGACCCCAGTTCAATTCCTGGGTCAGGAAGATCCGCTGGGAAGGGAGAGGCTACCCACTCCAGTGTTCTTGGGCGTCCCTTGTGGCTCAGCTGGTAAAGAATCCACCTGCAATGTGGGTGCCCTGGATTCGATCCTTGGGTTGGGAAGATCCCCTGGAGGAGGGAACAGCTACCCACTCCATTATTCAGTTCCATGAAGTGTATACTCCGTGGGGTCACAAACAGACACGACTGAGTGACTTTCACTTATATATGTATTTAATTTATTTTAGGCTGCGCTGTCTTCATTGTTGCGCTTGGGCGTTCTCTAGTTGTGGTCGGGGGTTACTCTTCACTGTGATCACAGGCTTCTCACTGCGGTGGCTCCTCTTGTTGCAGAGCGTGGGCTCAGTAGTTGCAGCTCCCAGGCTCTAGAGCACAGGGCAGCATTTGTGGCACACAGGCTTAGTTGCTCCATGGCATGTGGGATCTCCCTGGACCAGGGAGCGAATGTCCGCTGCATTGGCAGGTGGATTCTTAACCACTGGACCACCAGGGAAGCCCAAATGTGTCTTTTTGAATTATGATTCTCTCTGGGTATATGCCCAGTAGTGGAATTGCTGGGAAACATGAGAGTAGTTCTATTTTTAGTTTTTGAGGGAAACTCCATAGTGGCTGTACCAGTTTATATTTTCTGCACGCTTTTTCCAGCATTTATTGTTTATAGATTTTTTGATGATGGCCATTCTGATGGGTCTGAGGTAACACATTATGTGCTTTTTAGCCATCTGTATGTCTTCGGAGAAATGTCTATGTAGATCTTCCACCCATTTTTTTTAAATTGGGTTGTTCATTTTTTTGATATTGAGCTGCAAGAGCTGTTTGTATATTTTACAGATTAATCCCTTGTAAGTTGCTTCATTTGCAAATATTTTCTCCTATTCTGAGGGTTGTCTCTTTGTGTTGTTGATGGTTTCCTTTGCTGTGTAAAAGTTTTAAAATTTAATTAGGTCCCATTTGTTTATTTTTATTTTTATTACTCAAGGAGGTGGGTCAAAAAAGAAAGTGTTCTGCCTATGGTTTCCTTTAAGAATTTTATAATATCTGGCCTTACATTTAGGACTTTAATCCATTTTGAGTTTATTGAAATGGTTGAATGGCATCACTGACTTGATGCACATGAGTTTGAGCAAGCTCCGGGAGTTGGTGAAGGACAGGGAATCCTGGCATGCTGCAGTCCATGGGGTCACGAACTGTCGGACATGACTGAGTGACTGAACTGAACTGAGTTTATTTTTGTGCGTGGTGTCAGGGAGTGTTCTAATTCATTCGTTCCCACGGAGCTGTCCAGTTTTCCCAGCACCACGGATTGATGAGACTGTATTTTCTCCACTGTATATTCTTGCTGAGGCTGTTCTTAATACACCTTCATTACTGCCAGCTTCCCAGCACTACCAGGCCCCTCTACACCTCATGTCTGCCTTGTTATTAGATAGCAGACACTTGAGGGAAGACGGAGCAGGAGGTAAGTCACAATCAATCAGGGCCCAAGATCAAACTTCTCAGTACTTGGAGGGGGAAACAGAATTTAAAAATTAATCTGGTTCTTTTTTTTTTTTGGTTCTTCTTTTGATGTAAAGATTGAGTATAATAACAAAAGCCTAAGACAAAGTGGGACTCAAAAATCAGCTCATCTTAGCAAAGGAACCAGTCATACGCTGGCTAAAAGCTCAAAGCTTATCAATCTTTCCTGCCCTGCATATCTGAAGGCATAAAACAAAAGATCATGCTTGCTTAAAAATATATGTTGGACTTCCCTGGTGGTCTTCTGGTTAAGAATCCACCTGCCAACGCAGGGTACATGGGTTTGATCCCTGGTCCAGGAAGATCCCACGTGCCCTGGAACAACTGCTGCCTGTGCTGGAGCCTGGGAGCCGCAACTACCGAGCCCAATTGCTGAAAGTACTGAAGCTCAAAAACCTTAGAGCCCGTGCTCCGCATCAAAAGAAGCCACAGCAATGAGAAGCTTGTGTACTACAATGGAGAGTAGCCCCTCTTCTGCAACTAGGAAAAGCCTGCCTGCAGCAACAAAGACCCAGTGCAACAAAAAATAATAATAAAAATCTTTAAAAAAAGACACATGCACCCCAATGTACATTGCAGCACTATTTCCAATAGCCAGGACATGGAAACAACGTAAATGCCTATCACAGAGGAATGAATAAAGATGTGTGCATGTATATAATGGAATATTACTCAGCTGTAAAAAGCAATGGAATTTAGGTCATTTATAGAGACTGGCAAACACAGTGAAGTAAGTCAGAGAAAAACAAATACCATATATTAATACATGTGGAATCTGAAAAAAATGGTATAGATCTTATTTACAAAGAAGAAATAGAGACACAGAGAGAACATATGGCTAGCAAGGGAGAAAGGGTGGATAGGATGAATTGGGAGATTTGGACTGACTGACATATATATATATATATATACACTATTGATACTAAGTATAAAATAGATAGCTAATGAGAACCTACTGTATAACATAGGGAACTCTGCTCAATGCTTTGTGGTGACCTAAATGAGAAGGGAATCCCCAAAAGAGGGGATATGTGCATGTGTATGGCTAATTCACTTTGCTGTAGAGCAGAAACTAACACAATATTGTAAAGCAGCTATACTACTATACTCCAATAAGATTAAAAAAAACAAAATGATTAAACAAGGGGAAAAAAGACAAACCTAAAGATTTAAAAATAGAGCTACCATATGGTCCTAGACATGTATATAGAGAAAGCCATAATTCAAAAAGGTACTCGTACCCCAGTGTTCGCTGCACTGCTATTTACAATAGCCAGGACACGGAAGCAACCTAAATGCCCACTGATGAGTAACGGATAAAGATGTGGCACGCATATACAATGGAATATTACTCAGCCTGAAAAAATGAAATAATACCATTTGCAGCAACATGGATGTACCTAGAGATTGCCAGGCTGAGTGAAGTAAGTCAGACAGAAAAAGACAAATATCATATGATATTACTTATAGGTGGAATCTAGAAAAAAAAGAGTACAAATGAACTTATCTACAAAACACAAATAGAGTTATAGATGTAGAAAATATATTTACGGTTACCAGGGGTGAGGGTAGAGGGAAGGTACATTGAGAGATTGGGATTGACATATATACACTGCTGCTGCTGCTGCTGCTAAGTTGCTTCAGTCATGTCTGACTCTGTGTGACCCCATAGACAGCAGCCCACCAGGCTCCCCCGTCCCTAGGATTCTCTAGGCAAGAGCACTGGAATGGGTTGCCATTTCCTTCTCCAATATATACACTAATATATATAAAATAGATAATTAATCAGGACCTACTGCTGCAGGGGACCCCAACCCCCAGGCCACGGACTGGTTAGTACCAGTCCGTGGCCTTTTAAGAGCGAGGCTCCACAACAGGAGGTGAGCAGTGGGTAAAGCCGAAACCATCTCCCCCACCCCTAGTCCATGGAAAAACTGTCTTCCACAAAACCGGTCCCTTTCCACAAGAAGGTTGGGGACTCCTGACCTACTGTATAGCACAGGAAACTACAATACTCTGTAATGGCCTATATTGGAAAAGAATCTAAAAAGAATGGATATATGTATATGTATAACTGATTCACTTTGCTTTAGACCTGAAACTAACACATTATAAATCAACTATAGTCCAATAATAATAAAAGAATGGCCTCAGGCAGCAAATAACTGAGGGAAGGGACAGAGTCCCCAAAAGTAGGATGCGTACATTTGTTTCTCACATCCATTTCACGAGATGGTGAGTATTTTGAAAAGTTGATTTTTTAAAATCTGCTTTGATGAGGCACAAAAATGACCCCAGAGGCAGCCTTGGAAACTGGGAGGTAGGCCTCACTTTTGGATCCAGCCCAGGAGCATACTTCCCATCTTCAGGGACAATGTGGAACTGGAAGAGGCAAATTTTGAAACCTAGAGAGCTCTTCTGGCTGGGGCTTTGCACAGACCATCAACATTTTTAGCAAACTTCCTCCATTCCTCCCTCCCAGGGGGTTGGCAGTCTTTCAAGTCTTCTGTCTCTCCCTCTGTTTTTGCCCTTCAGGTTTTCTCTGCAGTCAGTCTGGGAAATAAATGATGGAACTCAAATCTGTCAGTTCTGCTTCTCATTAGGAACTTTTAACAAAAGTTTTTAAACGGTAGGAAGTTGAAACTGGCTCAAATAAAGTTCTATCTATGGACCTTATGCATTCTTCTCTGGCCTCCCCACTAACACAGGTAAGTCAGAGAGTAAAGTAACTAATTGGTACCTTGCACCTGTATTGAATATTTTCCCAGGAGCAATTAAGTATCCAAGGTAACCAAACCTATTTGGTACTCTTTGACAGGAAATGGACCTTGTTTAGGGCTTCCCTGGTGGCTCAGTGGTAAAGAACTCACCTGCAAAGCAGAAGATGCAGGAAACGCAGGTTCAATCCCTGGGTTGGGAAGATCCCCTGGAGGAGGGCATGGCAACCCACTCCAGTATTCTTGCCTGGAGAATCCCATGGACAGAGGAGCCTGATGGGCTTCAGTCCATAGGCTCACAAAGATTCTGATTCAGTTGAAGCGACTGAGCATGAACGCATGGACCTTGTTTGCAAAAAAGGATGGGTCCATTCTTTTAGCAAACTTTGGTTGAGTACCAGCTTCTCTGAACTATATATTATGCCAGGTTCTGAAGGGAGAGCAATGAATAAGACATTAAAGAACCCTCAAGGAACTCAGGGTGCCCTCAAGGAACTCGTGGTCTAGTGGGGGAGACCAGACAAATAAGCAAATAATTACAATTCAGACTGTTGGGTAAACTCTAGATAATGGGTATCAGGTATAGACGTAACAGACTCAGTTCAGTTCAGTTCAGTCGCTCAGTTGTGTCCGACTCTTTGCGACCCCATGAATTGCAGCACACCAGGCCTCCCTGTACATCACCAACTCCCAGAGTTCACTCAAACTCATGTCCATTGACTTGGTGATGCCTTCCAGCCATCTTATCTGACATAGACTAGTAACGGATAAGTCCATGATCTGGGAGTGGTAGATAGGGGTGTTGGATAAAAAAACTGTGTGATGAAGAAGACAGATCATATTTTAGCTTAGAGAAAAAGAAAAGAATAGAAAAAAGCAGAGAATAGCAATAGGTAAATACCAGGCCCTAAAGTATTTGGTAATGGGGGAACTGTTATCTATACAAGATTTTTCACCTTCCTTACTTCGGCCATCCTAGTGATTATAGATTTGGCCTATGAATAAACGAGAACAAATTTTTACTCTAGATATTGGTTAGTAGTATGACCTTATTCAGAGAAGGCAATGGCACCTGACTCCAGTACTCTTGCCTGGAAAATCCCACGGACAGAGGATCCTGGTAGGCTGCAGTCCATGGGGTCGCTAAGAGTCAGACACGACTGAGCAACTTCACTTTCTCTTTTCACCTTCATGCATTGGGGAAGGAAATGGCAACCCACTCCAGTGTCCTTGCCTGGATAATCCCAGGGACAGGGGAGCCTAGTGGGCAGCCAACTATGGGGTTGTGCAGAGTTGGACACAACTGAAGCGATGCAGCAGCAGCAGCAGCAGCATGACCTTATTATTTTTTTATGTTTTTGATGTGGACCATTTTTAAAATCTTTATTGAATTTGTTACAATATTGCTTCTGTTCTATGTTTTGGCTTTTTGGTCTCAAGGCATGTGGAATCTTAGCTCCCTGACCAGGGATTGAACCCACACTGCCTGTATTGGAAGGCAAAATCTTAACCAGTAGACAGCCAGGGTAGTCCCTGGCCTTACTTAATCTGTATCTGTCTTTTACACATGTCTTTCATAGGCAGTAGATATTTTGGAGCGATATTTAGGAGAACCTTTGGATTTTAGAAGTAAAGGTATTATGGGGGAAACTTTACAAAATTCTAATCACAGCTTTGGAAATACTTCTATTCCTAGACTCAAACAAATATTTTAAAAGGCAGGAGAAAAATGGTAAGACAGAGCTTTCAATGTTAAGGTGGCTGTCTTATTGATTCAGTCATTCAACACATATTCATGAAGGACCTGCCTACTAGGTACTAGGCTCTAGGCACTGAGGGTACCAGGGCCAGCAAGACAGATGTGGCTCCTGCCTTCCTGGCTAAGCAGGCAGACATGAGGCCAGTGAACATGGAAACTCATGCATAATTACTGACTGTGATCAGCTCTCTAATAAAGGATAAGCAGGTGCTAGGAGAGAGTAACAGGGAGCAGTTCAGGGAGTAGTCAAGGAAGATCTTACTGAGGAAGTAACTTTTGAACGAGACCTTAAGGATGAGTCAGATTTGTCTGGTGAAGGAGGTGGGAGGAAGGAGAGGGTAAGCTTTCTAGAGACAGACTTGAAACCTGTGCTTTCAAAGCAAAAAACAAATGTACAACCCCTAACACTCCTCTTCCTAAGGTTCCCTCTTTGTAATTTATTTTCCACTTTCAGATTTCAGTTCATGTTAATTTAATAAAACTGTGATTTTTTTTCCTGTCACCTATACTCCTTCAACCCTCTAGCCTTCCTTTTGAGGCCCTGCAGCCAAGCACTGAAAAATCCAAGCCTTTGTCAATACATATGGATCTACTTTATACACACACACACATACATGTATATATATTTATGTTTTTTGGAAGATCAAAACTTCAGCTACCTCATACTGTGATGGTGAGATCAATGAATGAAAAGAAGAGTGTGTGGCACTTGGTAAGGCTAAATAAATGTGAACTATTAGTTCAGTGTATGTGTGTATCATGATTTATTTACTGAGTATCTTATTGATGGGCCATTACATTGTTTCCAATCTTTTGTATTACAAATCGTCTTGTAGTTTCTAAGATTTGAGTGAACAGAAAGACAGTATTGCACTTGATTTTGTTAGTTCAAGCCTGCAGTTCAAGGCAAGCCTTTGTACTCTGATTCTCCCAAGATTTCCCACTCAGAGCAAATCCAGCCAGCTGCCTTGCACTTGGTTCTGTTCCTTACGTCTCTGCTAAGAAACTTCCAAACATTATCCTGTTTGGACTGTGATAGGCAACAGTTCCAGAAAACTGTTCCCTTACACACCCACACGCCCACACACAACAGCTGTGCTTCTGAAAACTCTGCTGATCTCTCTCTCCTAGCTCACTCAGTTCAACCTCCCCCTTTTAAAATTTCTGTCACCAGATACCTGCATGAGGAGTCAGAATGCTAGGATTCAAGTTTGAGTTCAATACTAATTAATTAGCTGTGTTGCACCAACTCCTGGTATCCTGAGGGTCATTGGCAAAAACAAGTGTAAATAGTGGGTTGAGAAACTTCAATCTCTTCTACGTCCACTCGGTGATTTGTACTACTCAGGTTTGCCATTTCCTACTCCAGCTTAGCCCTAGAGCCATTTGCCTGCTTTGGGATAACAACCATATTTAAGTTACTATTAAAAAAATTGTTTTGGAAAAGGTTATACATCCATGTGCAAAATTTAAACACACACACAATGTTGTTAGAAGTCAAAATAGTGGTAACTCAAGTAGTGACTGGGAGGGGACATAGGAGGACTTTGACAAGTTGGGAATTTCCTGATCTCTGTGCTGGTTACATGGGTGTGTTCAGTTTACAAAAATCATGCTGTACACGTATTTTCACCTTTATGTATATATATTATACATCACTAAAAAGTTCTTAAAAGAAACTTAAAATGTATAATTGATCATATAGGGGAACGTCTCCCTCTTCCCTTCTGTTCCCAAGAATCCTAGTTCCCCTCCTGGGAGACCACCACCGCTCTCTTTCTTGTGTATCCCCTCAAACCTTTTCGGTGTATAAATAAATTTACAAATACATATTCATTTCTTTCTTTATACAAGTGACAGCATGATATACACACTATTTGGGTCTTGCTTTTTTCTCACTTACTAACATAGCTTATGATGTTCCATTCCTTACATGTGGAAGAGACCACTGTCTTGTTCATGGTTGTAACCCTAGGGCAGACTCAGTGCCAGGCATATAAAATACTTGTTAAATAGTCCTCCAGAGGAGCATCCGGTTACAATACTGAAACTAACTTCTTTATGGGGTAATAAGCTCAACCTGGAGTCATCCTTACTGGTCCAAAGGATAAAGTAACCCATCTGCTGCTGCTGCTAAGTCGCTTCAGTTGTGTCCGACTCTGTGCGACGCCATAGACGGCAGCCCACCAGGCTTCCCCCGTCCCTGGGATTCTCCAGGCAAGAACACTGGAGTGGGTTGCAATTTCCATCTGAGACAGAAACAAATCCAACCACCAGGGGTTTCTTCTCTAATCAAAGGCAGCCTGAAGTTTCTATTGCAATGATGTAGAAATAAGGTGAGGTCAGCGGTTACTTTTAACTTATTTTTAAAAAATATTTATTTATTTAGGCTGTGCTACGTCTTCTTTGCAGCAGGCAGTCTTTCTCTAGCTGCCTCCAGCGGGGGCTCCTCTCTAGTTGTGGCCTGAGGGCTTCACATTGTGGTAGCTTCTCTTACGGCAGAGCTCAGGCTCTAGGGCGGGTGGGTTTCAGTAGTTGTTGTCTATGGGCTCCATTGCCTTGCAGCATGTGGGGTCTTAATTCCCTGACCAAGTCTGGAGTCCAATGTCCAAGGTCTCCTGCGTTGGACCACTGGACCACCAGGGAAGTCCCACCAGAGGTTACTTTTTAAGTTCCAGAAGGAGCATCAGAACTCAGAGCATCTTCCTCTGTTGTCTGAGGACCCCTCCTGTTGGCCTCTGTGACCTCTCCAGCCCTCTGCCCTTGGCACTGGCCGTGGCACTACTTGTTAGCTGCATCCCTTTCAGAGTATTTTTGGTCTGGAATGATGCAAAAACATACTAGACCCAGTCCTGCCTTCCCAGTGCCCTCTCTATTCCCAAACTGACACCCAAGACCTTCCCCAAGCTCTTTGCTGCTCTCGCCTTCATGAAAATCAAACGCTTGCATACACTGCGTGATTCCTGCAAGGGGTTCGAAATTGAATGGTGTTTCTTTTGAAGCACTAAATTTAACCACGCGGATAATGGATTACCGGATACCGGTGGCAAGGAGTGAGAGCGAGCTAGGGCCGCAAGCAGCTAGCTAATAGGATCTGTTTCTTCTACCTGCGGACCCTGGACTTCGTAAGCAACATTTCCAGGGGTCTTCCAGTCAGCAAGTGAGGTGGAAGTGGGTGACGACTGTGGATTCCTCACAAGGAAGTAATAGCAGCAAGTAACCTCAGTCCAGGTGCCTATGGCAGCTAGTTTTCAAACACTTGTATTTTTCTTCCTCCTCCACGGAGCTTAACCTCTCGAAACTCACACCCTTTTTCTTCCTTTTTCTCGCTCCGCGCGCTGCATAAGTCCCCGAACCCCTCCCCCGCCCCGGTTCCTCTGGGTCTCCGCTCCCGGCGCCGGCCTTCCCCCGCCCCCGCCCCCTCTTCGCGTCCCCCTCCTCGCGCTCCGCAGCCCCCGCCCTTGGGCTCCTCTCTGTCTCCCCCTCCCGGACGGCGTCAGCGCTCGGCCGGGCCCTCCGCGTCGCCAGTTTGTGAATGAGACGCTCAGTTTCTCAATGGAGCCGCGGGGGGCTCGGGCGGGCGCAGTGCGGCCGCAGCGCTGGCAGTGAGCCGGGAGGGGGGCGCCTTTCCCTCGCTCCCTCCTTCTCTCCCTTCCTCCCGCCACCGCGGCTTTTGAGGAACGGGGCTGAGAGTCCGCGGCGCAGGTCGCAGGGCCCCGCATCCCCGAGGACGCCTCCGTCGCGTTCTGCTGGAGCCGGAGCGCCGGCGACGAAGCTGGACGCCGAGGAGGCCGGTGGCCTTCGGGATATTTCCCCCTACTCCCCGCGGTCCTTTGCTCTGGGTTTAGAAACTTCTTGATTTCCCATTTCCTTTTTTAAATCCCGATTAGCTCCTCGCCTGCACTGGTTTTTTTTTTTTTTTTCCGGGAGAGGTTGGGGAGTGTGAGGAAAGGAACGAAGAAAATAAAAAAGAATTTCCGCCCAGAAGACAGCGACAGTTCTGAGAGCTTTTTCTTACGGAAACAGAAGCGGCGTTTGCGGCCGCCGCGGGCGCGGGGCCCCGCCGGCCCAGCCATGCGCGAGCCGGCCCCGGGCTGCTGAGGCGCGGGCACGCGGAAGCGGAGGCCCACCGCACCGGGCTCCCCGCGCTCCCGGGCGACTTCTGTCCGCCGGGCGGCGGCAGCGGCGGTGGGATGGAGCCCGCGACCGCGCCCCAGCTCGACATGGCGCCGGAGCTGACCCCGGAGGAGGAGCAGGTAAGCCGGGCTGCGGCCGCGGCGGTGGGTGTGTCCGGACCCCCGAGGCCTAGCAGGGCTGCGCTCTTCGCGGCCCCGGGTCCGCGATGGCCTCCAACCCCCTCCCCCCGCGGCCGCGCCCCAGGCCGTCATCCCCCCAGCCAGGGGCGCCGCTGGTCTCTGCTTCTGCTCCCGGCCTCTTCAGTCTGCTGCTTACGGGCCGCGTATTGCCCCCTCCCCGTATTCCGATGATGATTGCAGTTTCTCCAGTTGGGGGCCTCCCTTTACCCTTACCAACATCCCCCGACGTTTGTAAGAACACCTACATTGCCTCTGGCCCTTCCACCCCTAAACGTGTTTTGCTTCATTCCGTGAGGGTTTGTGGTTTTCTAAGGTCAGAGAAAGCCCACTTTGGGGGCCGGATTCCTTCGGGGACTGTGTCTCCTCCCCAGGACAGTGAGAACTCCACAGATGCTCTAGATTTTCAGACGAGCCCCTCGGGCTTCTTAGAGGGCTGTGGCCTACTTGGACATCATTCTGGAAGATCCAGGCCTTCTCAGGCTCCCAAAGTCCCTGGCCTTGACTGTCCTGTTTAGTTTTTTCTGGCTGGGCGCATCCCTTCACCCCCACTTACCTACCCTTATCTCATCTCACTGTCTCCATCTTTCTGAAGTCTACATTGAGCCCCATTGTCCCTTAAAGCTTTAAGCTCCCTGAAGGAAACGCTTTGCGGTGTCATTTGAGGGCCTCAGATAAGGAAAGAGCCCAGGGTCCTTATAACTTTCCCTCGCCCACATTACTGTTGGGGAGACATGGACCACTCCTCTGAGGACGGTAGGAAAATCTGCTAGCTGAGATTGGAACCCTAAAGTCTTTTTGCTCTTTCTTCCTTAGCACTGCCCACATCCATGGTCAGATATAGCCATGCTCTGATTCTATGTTTAAAAACAAAACAAATAAACAGAAAAAAAAACCTAAAAAAAGAAAAAAAGATGAACCATGCTGGTAACCATTTCATGCTTGCCAGGCCTTGTTTCCAAGGACCACATTTGGTAGTACAGTCTCTAGTGTGAAGACAGTCTGGTTTTACAAACTAATATTGGTTAATAGGCTTGTTTAAGACCAGGTTTTTAAAATGCCCTTGACTTTTCTCCTCATTTGTGGAGATGACTTTTTTCATATTTGGCTTCAGACCACAGTTTTGTCTTTTGACACCTAGAGATAAAATCAGCATGAGGAAAAAAAAAAATTCTGCTGCTCTGTACAAGCAGTGGTAACATCCTGGTAACTGTAGTGTACTGCAAGCAGGTGGCCAAGGAGACCACCCTGCCAAAATTAGGGAAATACTACTTCAGTACTAAGATGCCATGTGTTTGGTTGATTTTAAATGGGCAAAACTCTTTCACTTCTTTTCTTTTGGTTAGTCAGATTTGAAGTTTTTATATTTCTGAGACTTGAGAGCATCAGTATTCCACTATGAAAATGCCATTTGGTTGCAAATTAAAAAATTTAAACCGAGAGAAGTAAATATTAAAGAGTACATAGTATTGATAAAGTATTAACTTTATTTTGTACATATATACAAGGTATATACATATATACAACTGTGTTTAAACTAGAAATAATGTTGAATGAATGTGATGGAATTAACAAGGACTAGATGGAAATAGTAAAATGTACATATATTAAGATCAACAAGTTCTGTGGGTTTTTTAACTATAACTTTTCCTACAAAACAACAAGTTTTCTACAGTCACTTCAAAATGTTGAGACATAAACATAAAAGCATAATTCCAATTGTGGTAATGCCTGATGAAATATCATATTTTAATTTAATATCACATAAGAGTACTCTTAACTGGTAAGATTACTTTAAACTATTGAAATTAAACAGCAGCAGATGCATTTTAGGCTTATCAAAGTAGTTATCATGGGAAATAACACTTCATTCCACAATGCCCCATTGCTCAAACCAGTTTTAGAACTCATTTGGAGTTTATTTCAAACTTTGTATCAGAATCTTTGAAATACATTTAGTGTTGGGAAAATCTTGTACATTTGAGCATCCATCTGATTTTGGGAAATAGAAAAAAAAAATTTGGAATCCTATTTCATAGGTAAAGGAGGATATCAAAATGTTTAACATAGTTTCAGGCTCTTTATGAGGTGTGTAAACGGTCTTAAAGATGTTTCTGGAACAGATCCCTCTCAAATAGTACCTCTTTCTATACAGTCGTGCAAATCATAAACCCAAAAGTTTTCTTGGATACTCTGCTCTCTTTCAGCCCCTGTATGCTGTACATCATCACGTTTTCCTGAATATCTCTTGAATTCTTTGACTTCTTCCACCCTCACCACCACCATTATCGTCACCCTAGTTCAAGCTGCTGTCATATCCTGACAGAACTTTTGTTTCCTACTTGATCCATCTGCATTCCTTAGCTCTTTTTCCAAGAAACAAAGGCAAATCGCAAATCTGATTGCATCTTCCCTTCCCTGTGTGTGTTAGTCACTCAGATGTGTCTGACTCTGTGACCCCCATGAACTGTAGCCCACTAAGCTCCTGTCTCCAGGCAAGATACTGGAGTGGGTAGCCATTCCTTTCTGTAGGGGATCTTCCCGACACAGGGATTGAACCTGAGTCTCCTGCATTGCAGGCAGATTCTTTATCATCTGAGCCACCAGGGAAGCTCCAAATGTAAGCATTTATAAAAGCCTCAGTGGTTTTTCATAGCTCTTAGGATTGTTACAGCTTGTGAATGATTTGTTACAGCTCTTGAATGTGGTCTGCAGTGCCTCAGCCCTTGTATGGTTTAGAGCCCTAGCTTATTCTCACAGTTCATCTTTGCTCCAGGAGCACTGGCCTTTTGGTCCTGCATTCTTGCCTGTTTCCTCCTGCTCCAAGGTCTTGGCACAAGTTGCTTTCCTCTGTCTGGAAATATCCTCCACTGTTAATTCCCTCTTCATCCTTCAGCTCATGGGAAGACCTTCCTTGTTCTCCTTAGTTAGGTTAGATCTGTTATTGGCTCTTGGAGTACCGTGTACTGTCCTCTACATCCCTTGTCACAAGTTTACACCATTTGTATCCGGGAGTTGGTGATGGACAGGGAGGCCTGGCGTGCTGCAGTTCATGGGGTCGCAAAGAGTCGGACACGACTGAGTGACTGAACTGAACTGAACTGATGATTGTATGGGGCTTCCCAGGTGGCACTAGTGGTAAAGAACCCTTCTGGCTAACGCAAGAGATAAGAGATGCTGGTTTGATCCCTGGGTTGGGAAGATCCCTCTGGAGGAGGGCATGGCAACCCGCTCCAGTTTTCTTGCCTGGAGAATCCCCATGGCCAGAGGAGCCTGGTGGGCTACAGTCCATAGGGTTGCAAAGAGTCAGACACAACTAAAGCGACCTAGCATGCACATGATTGTATGATGGGAAGCTCCATGAGGCTTGAACTGTGTCTGGTTTTGCTCACCATCATATGAACATTGCTGAGCATGACTGGCACTTAATGAACTATTAGGAAGTATAGTACTGGTGGAATGAAGAGTAGTTCTATTTGTGATATGTATACAGACAGCATCATCTTTCCAAGTGGCTTATAAAAATAAGGGCATTGTTCATTTTTATATATGTTTTGAATGTCATCATTATTACTCGGTAGTCTCATTTCCTATCTAGTCATGTTTTAAACTGATATTATACCCAGTCCTTTGTAACCTTGATGTTTCTTGCCTTTATGTTTTCAGTTCTCAATATTATAAAGCCTACAATTGAGTTACAAGAAAAAGCATGCTTTGCCTTTAAGAAGTTCACATGAATAACAACAGGGTAATAACAGTAACTGTTTCCTGTGCTCCTGCTTTGAGTCAGGCTCTGTGCTGGGCATTGCACATACAGTTAATCCTCATAAGATTGGAATTATTGCCTCATTTTGCAAACGAGAAAACTCAGACTGAGAGAAGGAAATTGCCCAAATGCACATAGATGGCAGGTAATGGGGGCTTCCCTGATGGTTCAGTGGTAAAAGACCCACCTGCAATGCAGGAGACCGGGATTGATCCCTTTCTGGGTTGGGAAGATCCCCTGGAGAAGGAAGTGGCAACCAACTCCGGTATTCTTGCCTGGGAAATCCCGTGGACAGAGGAACTTGACAGGCTGCAGTCCATGGGGTGTCAAAAGAGTTGGACATGACTCAGAGACTAAACAACGACAGCAGCAAGCAAGTGATGGAGCCTTGGTTTCCACTCAGCTCTAGGTTATTCTGCCTCCACTGCAGATGTTCGCTCTGTTACACTCACTACATTACATCTTGTGAAGCGGTTAACCAGCTTAATAAGGTGCCTACATGGATATGTAATAGCTAATTTTGGGTTTGGGTATTGATACATATATGCACATATATACATGTATTGATATGTGTTTGAGTTTGAAGTTTTTTTTAAATGAAAAGAGTTCTATTTGTTTATTTGGCTGCACCAGGTCTTAGTTGCAGCACAAGGGATCTTTGATCTTCACTGTAGCATGCAGGATCTTTAGTTGTAGCATGTGGGATCTAGCTCCCTGACCAGGGATGGAACCTGAGCTTCTTGCATTGGGAGCTCAGAGTCTTAGCCAAACTGGACTACCAGAGAAATCCTTGATGATGCTTCTTAAAATATAGTATTAAAAATTCAGGGGCTTTCTTGGTGGTCCCGTGGCTGGGACTCCACACTCCCAGTGCTGGGGACCCGAGTCCATCCCTGGTCAGGGAACTAGATCCCACGTGCTGCAACTAAAGATTGAAGATTTGGTGTGCTGCAAATAAGACCCTACCCAGCCAAATATATTAAAAAAAAAAAAATGCAGACAGAAAAATTTGGAAAACCTTATTCAGACCTGTTTATTTCCAGCAGAAACATATTGTACAGCCTGTGCAAGAAATTATGATGAAATTACTCTTGGAAAAAATTTGTTCCTTAAGATAGAGCTGGCAACTCTCCATTTTGAGGTGTGGCTACAATAAAAATTTACTTTTTAAAATATTTTCTTTTTCTTTTGTATATGAGAGATAGCTCTTCTTAGAGCCAAATATGAAGGATATTATTTCTCCAAACTGTAAAAGCCAAGGTGTTTTTGTGTCAGAAATATATTCTTTTTTTGATATGTTTATATGTGAATATAAAAGCCTTTCTTAATAGGCTGGCAAAATTGTAAATTTGCCAGTGTGAAGGGTAATTTCTGCATTTCAGTACTAATCTTCATTCTTATTATTGTAATTGTCTTAGTTTTACTTTTCCAAAGCAGGTACTCTCACATTTGTAACTTGACCTGAAGTTGGTAATTTTATCAGATATGCTAAATTATAATTAACTTGACCACCAGGGTTAGTTAAGGGTGTCTTACTTATCTGTTCTGTGTCCACATAACCTACAGAAAGTGGGATATCTTGGATTGCATCAATTTAGGATAAGTTATGAGGAAAACTTCCTCTTTGCAATAAACCTTAAAAGAAAGACGTTTAACAAGGATTATAAACCTATTTGATGGGCTATCTAAGGAATTACAGCCTTTAGGGTCTTTTGGTTTTTCACAGATTTCCCAGTAATGGCCAGTAGATTAATTGTTTTCTAAAATAGTTACACTTTTATTCATATTTTCATTTTAGTTCTAATAACTTACAGAATCCTTCTGTCACATTATAAATAATGAGTGTTTTTTAAAGTTGTTGTAACAGATAATCTACTAATACTTACTTTCAAAGCTTCCAAAGAAAATTTTTATTTTCAGAGTTCATGTTGTTTAGAGCTTATTTGTAAGGATTAATAAGCTAATGCATTTAGATAGTAATGCATTACACAGTCAGCACTCCGTTACATTAGTCATTATATTCTCTCTCTTTGAATAGTGAAAGAGTTTAGAGCCAAGTTAGCTTAAACCAATCCTAAGGGAAAAGAATATTCATATTTCACACTGAGGACCATCACTTAGCATGGATTCTTTTGACTGCCAGAAAATATTTATCTTGCAACTTCATAGTGTAATTTTCAAAAAGCTATTTTGATTCTGTGCCATGATTTGTGTTCTTATAACAGGATTTTCTGAAATTAAAATTTTAACTGCCTTGCAGTGGACTTTAGAGATTTTTGGCATTTTTCCCAAGGGCAGGGGTTTTGTCCTGGTTCTTGTGGCCAAGAACTTCCCTTTTCCCACAGCCTCACATGTCCTGTGCTAAATGTCATCTGTCCCCCTGGAAGTAACCATACGTCAAGGACCAAATGATTCATAATGTTGAGTCCTTCCAGAAAGGGGAAGGAGAGGAGGGGTAGATGAAGAATTCTCATTCCTTTCCTTATTGCCAGTAGCTAAAGAAATTGTAATTAGCACTTAGGCAAGATCTCATTTGGATGTGAAAATTTGCTTCTTTTAAAACTTCTGAGTATATCAGGGGTCTTGGGCTTTAGTTGTGAATGTTAAAGAGACCTGCACATTTTCCCCAAGGAACCTAACTTCTATTACTTACTAATGAATTGAAAAGTAAGACAAACACTCTAAAAAGGAAATGAACTGTTTAACAGAGGTAAAAGTTAAAACTCATTGTAGGTCAGTACAGCTGAATCTCATTTTATGACATATATATCTTTATTATCGTGGAAAAGACATAGTAATGTTGGGATTCTCCAACTTTGTTATCTAAATACTCAGTTCAATTCCGTCACTGTGTCCGATTCTTTGTGACCCTATGGACTGCAGTATGCCAGGCTTCCCTGTCCATCACCAACTCCCGGAGCTTGCTCAAATTCATGTCCATCGAGTCGGTGATACCATCCAGCCGTCTCATCCTCTGTCGTCCCCTTCTCCTCCTGCCTTCACTCTTTCCCAGCCTCAGGGTGTTTTCCAATAAGTCCACATATTAAGACCTATTTTATAGCAGAATGGCTGATCCACTGCAGTGTCAATATTATACATCAGAGCCCCTAACTCTAGTTATTTGTTCAGGTACTTGGGTGTTCAGTGCAATTTCAGCCATTTCACACCTGTTTTATCACTCTGTCTTGATGTCTTAGACAGTTAGGGCTACTTTCTTTTTCCAAATCAATCATTATTACATTTCCGGTGCTCCCCCGTATGCCTCCACGCTGGAATAGTCACTGTTTTTTATTCCTCTTCCTCTGGAGTAGGGGCAGATATCTCTAGAATAGGTAGTTAAGCTTGCGCTGCTCAGTGCTGGAGGGCCTGTGCTTACTGGAATGAGCGCTTTCATATATGATTTTGAAAAGACCTCGTTAGAACCTAACTGAGATGGCTTGGGGCTGGGGGCTGGGAATAGGAGACAGAAAAGCTTCAGAGTCCATGGGAAGAGTTGTTTATTAAGGACTGGTTATCTCTTAGGTCCAGACTATAAAACGATGAAACCCAAACAGTAGATTAGAGGTGGCTTTTTCTTTAGTTTCTGCTTCTGAGAAAAGCATTCCATTCTTTTCTCTGGGAAAGACAATTTCTGTTACGTACTGGTTTCCTCTAAAATACCAGATCCATTCAAAACAAACATGCACACTTCTTGTCTTTTTATCCAGCATGGGTGGCACAGATCTAACTAGCCTAGTAGCATTATTATGAGACCAGAATTTATTCTCAGAATTGATGGGCACATTCTAAAGAGAATCATCCATGACTTTAATCCTGAAGTGTCTGGGGATATTAATCCATTAATTACTTTTTCATTGAACAAATGGCTGATCTTTCCTTTTGCGTTTACTTTTCTATACCTCATTGTAACACGATAGACATCATTATTAAAATGCACCTATTTTGAAATAGGTTTTTTATATTAGCTACAATGATCATGTTTCCTTTATCATTAAAACCAGTAACTTTCTGTAGAAAGTGCTGCATGCTCTGTACAGGTTTGGGATTATGTTATTAACTGGTGAGATCCCAGTGTTTAAGATTAATGCAAATCTGGCTGTTTTTCTAAACAATATTTACAGGTGAAATCTGGGCCTTTGGAGAGTTGATGGCAATGAGTCTCAGGTAAACGTCAGGAATCCTTGGCTTCCTTTGTGGCTCCAGCCATTTTATCTAATACTTTATTAATTTTATTTAAGTCCCTTACGGGCTTCCCTTGTGGCTCAGATAGTAAAGAATTTGCCTGCAGTGCAGGACACCCAGGTTTGATTTCTGCATCGGGAAGATCCCTGGAGAATGGAATAGCTAACCACTCTAGTATTCTTGCTTGGAGAATGGAATGGACAGAGGAGTTTGGTGAGCTACAGTCCATGGGATCACAAAGAGTCAGACATGACTGAGCAGCTATTACTTTAAACTCCCTTACAGTTACAAAATGCTCAATAAATATCTGTGATAATAGTATTCTTACCCTTTGTGCTATAGGAAATTATGTTTTTCAAATAAGAATAGGAGGAAAAATTAAGAATCTTACTTTGTAGCAATGAAATAGAAGATTTCTAGGTGGCCTAAGACTTCTAACAATTGAATACTGTATCTCGAAGATGGTAGTGAGGCTGCCTGTGCTCATTTTATGCTAGTAGCACTTAATGCACCATCCATTGGTCCGTTGGTTTACTTCCTCTTGGTTAATAGATTTCTTGTTTAAGTGCACTGATTATCATCTTTTTGTTTTTTCCAGATAAAACTTGAAAAGGTCATCTGATGATCTAAAAATGACATGCTTAGAGTACAAAGAATTATAGTTTATGTCATCTTTCATATCTTGGTTCAACAGCTTTTGTGAAAAAATTCCCATTCCATTGTTCATATCAGTGGTTCTCAACCAGGGTGATTGTATTTATTTCCAAACTTAAAACCTTTTATTTTGCGTTTGGGTATAGCCAGTTATGGGGAAGGAAATGGCAACCCACTCCAGTATTCTTGCCTGGAAAATGCCATGGACAGAGAAACCTGGCGGGCTGCAGTCCATGGCGTCACCAAGAGCTGGACACGACTGAGGACGCACACACACAGAGCCAGTTAACATTATTGTGGTAGCTGCAGGTGAACGGCAAAGGCACTCAGCCATATATATGCATGTATCCATTCTCCCCTAAACCCCCTCCCATATTTTTACATTTTTTAAAATTTATTTTTGGCTGTACTGGATCTTTGTTGCTGCAAGAGGACTTTCTCTAATTGTGGCGAGAGGACTTCTCGTTGCGGCGGCTTCTCTTATTGCACGAGCACAAGCTCTAGGGCTCTCAGGCATCCAGAGTGGCTCGTGGGCTCTAGAGTGCAGGCTCAGTAGTCGTGGCTCATGGGCTTAGTTACCCGTGGCATGTAGAATCTTCCCAGACCAGGGATCAAACCCATGTCCTTTGCATTGACAAACAGATTCTTAACCACTGGACCACCAGGGAGGTTTGTCAATCACTAGGGTGTTCTTTTGAAAGAATGATGCTACAGCTGAAACTCCAGTACTTTGGCCACCTCATGCGAAGAGTTGACTCATTGGAAAAGACTCTGATGCTGGGAGGGATTGGGGGCAGGAGGAGAAAGGGACGACAGAGGGTGAGATGGCTGGATGGCATCACCGACTCGATGGATGTGAGTTTGGGTGAACTCCTGGAGTTGGTAATGAACAGGGAGGCCTGGCGTGCTACAATTCATGGGGTCTTAGAGTCGGACACAACTGAGCGACTGAACTGAACTGAACTGAGATACATTTGATTGTCCCAACTGGGGATGCTACTGGGATCTAGTGGGTAGAGGCCAGTAATGCTGCCAGTATAATGATGGGCATAGAGCCCACCACAACCAAAGGTGAATTGGCCCAAAATGTCAGTAGTGCCAAGGTTGAGAAACCTGTTTATATCTGAAAAATTTTGTAGTTCTTAGGAACAGAGTTACAAGTTCCTACTTTTTAGTTCAAGGTAGGTCTTTGGTTAACACAGTAAATATTTATTCAAATTCTGTGTCCCTAAATACTGGTTTTTGCAATTGACTTCACATACTGAAAAACTCCACAGTCTAGAACATAATTATTTTGCAGCATAACCATCACACAAGATAGAATGAGACATTTCCACAGCCTTTGCTGGGGTTTTCAGAGACTAGAGATTTTATGTGACTGGCAGAATGCTACTTGAGTCCTGCCATGGGATGATAATGGGAATTGTGATTTTTACTTTCCCTTCCAAGTATTTCTGTGTTGCTACTAAGTGTCTGTGTTCTCCCAGTGAGTGAGGTGATTATTATGTATCAACTTCTTTCCCTTTTCATGTTAATGTCTACAAAGAGGAAAGTTTTACAGATCATAAACAGAAATACAGTTTGTTCATTCAGCAGTCATTTGTTCTCTGTTGCTGTGTGCCAGGTTCTTGTTCAGAATGGATTGAGGGCTCTTTGTCCTTGAGGAATTGCCCTCCAGTTATTTGTGGGCAGGTCTTGAATTGTGGGATATATACCAGGAAGGAGGACCTCTTATCTTCAACGAGGGCAGACACTTAATCTTATACATCTCTCGTGTACATTGTGAGAGTTCAAAATATGTTTGCTGAAGAATGAGTGAAACTGTGTATGTTGAAATTATTTATTCCTCACACACCCATGGTTTAGGATGTTTATCTTCCTGATATAGAGATTAAGTTCAGAAGCTTTCAGCAATCCACCAGGGAGGCAACCTGGGACTCAAGCTCTCTGATTAAATGCAGTGCTGTCTCTAGTAAATGTCATCTGTGTTAATCACGTGTTTCTATGTATGACACAGTACATACATATATACCAGAAACAGCTCTTTCTTGGCATTTGTATGTTAAATATTCCTGGTTTCAACCATTTACAAATTTCTCTACAGACATCTGATTCCATTGTTCCTAGCTGCTTGTTGTACATTTTTTTAATGGGATTAGTGAACCTGAAGTTTCATATAAGTCTCTGGTTGTACCTCTCAGAATGTTGTAGGTCTGTTGTTTGCCTTTATAAAACTAGTGTTTAGTCTTGTCTATGTGGAGTTTAATCTTTCAGATACTATTATCAGCATCATGGGAAAGTATATATGGTGTATTTGCCTACCAGTAATTAGGATGAGACTACAGCTTTTTAAATTGTTTTGTCCACGATACCTTCCGTTTACCCACGTTTTTGTCTGTACTTACACTACTACTGGGGCTTCCCTGGCGGCTCAGCTGGTAACGAATCCACCTGCAATGCAGGAGACCCCGGTTTGATTCTTGGGTCAGGAAAATCCCCTGGAGAAGGGATAGGCTACCCACTCCAGTATTCTTGGGCTTCCCTGGTGGCCCAGATGGTAAAGAATCCGCCTGCAATGCAGGAGACCTGGGTTCGATCTCTGGGTTGGAAAGAACCCCTGGAGGAGAGGGCATGGCAGCTCACTCCAGTATTCTTACCTGGAGACTCCCCATGGACTGAGGAGCCGGTTGGGCTACAGTCCATGGGGTTGCAAAGAGTCAGACACAGCTGAGCGAGTAAGCACAAGCACAAACTACTACTAGATTTCCCTTTCCAGCTCTTACCAAGCGTTAAAGTTGAGGAAGAAATTTTTTCCAAAAAAAGGATTTTTCCCCTTGATTTTACTTTCTGTACTTATAAATTTTCTTATGTTTGTAAAGGAAGACAAACAGTTACTAAGAGAGACCTAAAACCTTGAACATAAAACATAAGCACAAGAAAACAGTTTTAGTTGGGAATGAGACAGTTTGTCTCATTGATTTTACCTCCTCTATGCCAGGAAACCCCAGAAGTGAAGAGAAAAAGGTATTTCTGGCAAGGTTAGGGATATAGCTAGCAAGATTAAAATATACAGAAATTCCCAGCATACTTTTTTTTTAAAATCTTTTTAGATTAGGATTCTGAATGTTTTAGAGAAACCATCTGATGTTTTTTCATACTGAATGCTGGTGCACCATTTTGTTTATAGGAAATAAACTGCATTGTTATGGAATTAATAGTAACATTAAAAAAAAAATTGAAAACCATTCATTTTCTTTTCTTTAACCACCCAAAGCATCATTTTCTTTCACAGTTTATATCAGGCTAGGGAAGTGCTAGCTTTGGAGGTGATTTTTGTGAGAAAATTAGAAACAACTGGAAATCTGTGTTTTGAATAAAATCGCTCGGACCACTGGAACATGGAAACTAGTCAGAACCTCTCATTGCTGTCATGCTGTCCTTACAGTGCTGGGAGTATTGCTGAAAGCCCGCATCAAACTTGTGATGATAGTAGCGGCTAAGCACTAACTGGGGCTTCCCTGGTGGCTCAGACGGTAAAGCATCTGTCTACAATGCGGGAGACCCTGGTTCGATCCATGGGTCGGGAAGATCCCCTGGAGAAGGCGTGGCACCCACTTCAGTACTCTTGCCTGAAAAATCCCGTGGACAGAGGAGCCTGGTAGGCTGCAGTCTATGGGGTCGCTACGAGTCGGACACGACTGAGCGACTTCACTTTCACTTTTCACTTTCATGCATTGGAGAAGGAAATGGCACCCCACTCCAGTACTCTTGCCTGGAAAATCCCGTGGACAGAGGAGCCTGGTAGGCTGCCGTCTATGGGGTCGCTACGAGTCGGACACGACTGAGTGACTTCACTTTCACTTTCAAGCACTAGGGTGGCTACAATTAAAGAAGAAAAAACACCAAAAAAGAGAGAGAGAGGAAGAAAGAAAGAAAATAAGTGTTGGCATTGCCGGTGGGAATGTAATATGGTACAGCTACTGTGAAAAACAATTTGGTGGTTTCTCAAAAGGTTAAACATAGAACTACCTGTGTGGTGCAACAGTTTCATTTGTAGGTATGTATCCAAAAGATTAAAAGCAGGCACTCAAAAAGACACATGTAGGTGCATTCATAGCAACATTATTCCCAATACCAAAAGGTAGAAGCAGCCTGACTATCCAATGATAAATGAATAGCTAAACAGAATGTAGTATATACATATAATGGAGTATTATTCAGCTTTAAAAAGAAATGAAATGTTGATATATGCTATAACATGGATAGGTCTTAAAAACATTATGCTTACTGAAATAAGCCACACACAGAAGTCAAATGTATGATTCCACTTGTATAAGGTACAGATTCATGGAGACAGTAGAATACCAGGGACTGGGAGGAGGTGGAAAGGAGTTACTGTTTGATGAGTATACAGGTTTTGTTGAGGGTTATGGAGAAGTTTTGGGACTAGATAGTGGTGATGTTTCACCCAACTTTGTGAAAGCATTTAATGCCACTGAATTGTGTACTTAAAAATGGTGAAAAAAATCAAAAGTATTTTGTATATTATATCATAGTAAAAAAATAACAGTTAAGCACCATTCAAAGTGTTTTATGAATCTTAATTCATTTAGTGAATAATGCAGCTGGTGAGTCAAAGGAAAGAGAATAGGTGTTACTTCCGCTTCTCCTTGGCTCCTGATCTTAAGCCTAGAATCTCTTATAGAAGTACTATTTATTGTTTCTGGGTGTATCTATGTTAATGATTTGTTAGAATGTGAATTGTCATGTGTTTAAACTCCTGAATATTTCACCTGTGAGATCTCAGTTCACTTCTACTCTGTAGGAGAATAAGGAGTTTTCTGTGAAGAACAAAGTTCTGAGTGTTATGGTATAAATGGACCCTGTATATATAGCATTCTCGTCTCCTCCCCTCACCCCCCACCCCATTCCCACTACAGTTCTGGGAATGACTTGAAATATTGTTGATCTAGAGCCCTGGTTCTCAACGTGTAGTCTCCAGATCAGCAGCATAGGCATGCCTTAGGAGCTTGTTAAAAATGCAAATATTCACGTCTTATCCCAGACCTACTGAGTCAGGAACTCTAGGGCTGAGGTCTAACAGTATGTATTTTAACAAGTCTCCAAATGCATGCTCAAGTTGGAGAACTGGTAGTCCAGAAAATAACTAGGGTGTTATTGTACTGGTTGGGGAATCATTTAGAACTGAGTTTAAACATTTCAGTTCACTTTGGAAAGGAAAGATTTACAAATTGCTTACAAATTGCTCTGGAACTCTAGGTATTGTCTGAATGGGCTGAAAGCTGCAGGAATCATCTCATTCTGTACTAGAACTGTGTTGTTCCATAGCATTTACCACGATCTGATCCAAAGAAAGAGCAGAGCCTTACTACTTGAGAAGTAGAAAGGGAACCCGGATGTCTGCAAAACAAGGCATTGAGACACCTGATGTCCACTGCAGATGGCATTCCCTAGAGAGATGCTCGGCTTCCAAGGAAATATTGAATGAAAGAAGACACAGGCTGTTCAGATTTAGCTAGGAAAAACCTGCCAGCTTTGACAGGGCCAGTCCATAAGAAGCTTGTGTTACTCCAATGTCAGTTCCCCTGAGAATCTGGACCTAGGAGTTACCAGATTTTCCTGTCTGGGTCCTGTACAGGAGCTGAGCTTGTTCTGTTTGGAGTTGAAAATGGGACATTGCAGTGAGGACGACCAGATTGTAGGCAGCTTTTCCAGGCTTCATTCTTTGTAGGCCTCTTCGGTGCAATAAACTGATCTGCTTGTATTGTTTTATGAATGTGAGTAAGTTTGTCCTTTAGTTAGTGAGAGGCCTCCTTGGATTTGGAAGTATTAATCCAACAAGTTTGAGATGTCTGGATGACTGACATTGCCCAATTTGCAGTCTCCCAGCCAGATTCCATTTGAGGTCGTGGTCGCAGTTTCTTGAATGTGTGACAGTCAAGATTCAGTAACCTAAGGCTTGGCCGTAGGAATAAAACTGGGCCAGTTAAATTTGGTGTCGATAAGCAACAGCTGGTCTAATATGCAGGCCAGGACCAGGTTAGCCACAGATCTGAGGTGCTGAATCCTAAAGTGTTGGATTAGAAATTGACAAATCAGCCCTGTTAGATCCATTTGACATTGGCAAAACTGAGCCTGAGGGGTGTGAGAGAGGGTGAGGAGAGGGGGATGGAGATGAAGATGGGGGGAGGAGATATATGGGGGTGATGTGCTAGTTATTAGGGAATGGAAGCAGTTGAGAGGGTAGCTTCATTGTGTGAAGTGGGAGGGAATATAAAACCAAAAAAGAAGGAACTAGCTATTACATTTTCAAAGCATCTCACCACTCTGATCTTTTCTTGGACTGATTTTTATTTGCCAGTGACCATCTTAAAGTTTAGCATCAGAACTGAAGACACTATTACAAACAATGTCTGATAGGCCCCCTTGTTTTGGGCACCACGCTTCTGTAATGTGCTCCAAATTCAAAACAATTTTTGGCAGTTTTAATTAACTGTTGACTAATAGATTCAAGTCAACTAAGATTCCTAAGTCTTTTCTTATGAGCTTCTGTTAAATTTCATCTGATGCTTCTAAAATTTATTTTCTTGCCTTTATCCTTAAATATCATTTTGTTAGATTTAATGTTCACTACCATTTGTTGAGCTTTAAGAGTCAAAAACTTTACAAATATTACTTTTTCTTCCCTCTTACACCAATTCTGTGGGCGTGTTATTCCCATTTTATTTGTTTGTGTGATTTATTTTATTTTTGGCTGTACTGGGTCTTCACTGCTTCATTTGCGAGGGCTTTCTCTAGTTGCAGCAAGCAGGGGCTTCTCTCGTTGCAGAGCATGGGCTTTAGGCACGGGGGCTTCAGTAGTTGGGGCTGAGGGGCTGCAGAGCGTGGGCTCTGTAGTTGTGGTGCATGGGCTTAGTTGCTCCAGAGCACGTGGAGTCTTCCCAGGCCAGGGATGGAATCCCTGTCTGGCAGGCGGATTCTTATCTGCTGCACCACCAGGGAAGTCCCATTACTCGCTTTTTAAAGGTGTGGAGTCTTTAAGGCTCAAAGGAGTAACTTACTTGCATTCTAAACACTAAGTGCTAGATCCTGGAATTCCAACCCTTGTCTGTCTGACCCCAAAGCTTCACTTCTGAGTACCATTCTAGCCCATTGTTCTATCCTGTTTTGGTCTTTTAGATCTGTTTTCTATTTTACAATATGTTTGTTGTCTAAGCTTAGCTCTCCTCTTACATGGTCAACCTGGCCCAGTGCCCCTATCTAGGTCATTTATAGGCCAGGGAGGGATGTAGAGCAAGTCAAGGAACAGAGTGTGAGCTTTACAGTCAGGCTTGGTTTTGGAATCTTGGTTGAATCATCAGGAGTAGTGTGAATTGGCAAAGTACTTAACTTGTCTGGGCCTCCATTTCCTCAAACATAAAACGTCTCAATACCCGCCATTGGAAAAGTTGACTATAAACAACATGGATGCAAAGTGCTTGACGCGTGGGCTAGCAAGCATACTGTAGGCTTTCAGTAAACATTAGTCTATCTGTCTCCCTTCTTTCAGAGAATTCTTTAACATCTTTTTTTTTTTTTTAATATCCTTTAAAATCCCCCACTTCAGGTCCCACTCATTTTTTAAAAAATTGACTGTCTTTGGGTGTAATTGTTTATTGTTTCTCGCAAGGTTTATCATAAGCCCCACTGTGGCAGCACACTTGGCTGTAGAAAGAAGTGGTTAGGAACTGTACCGTAAGTTCTGTGTGATTATGAGTAAGCAGCTTAATCCCTTTTTGCCTTAGTTTCATCATATGTAAAATGTAGGTAACACTAGTAAAGAATTGTTATGAGGATTAAATAAGTTAATATATATGAAATCCTTGAAACAATTTAATCTTTGCTACTATGAATATCTGCAAATTACAGATAATAATGCCCACTTTGTAGGGTTATTAGCGAATTAAATAAGTAATCAACTGCTTAACATTTAACATTTTTTAATTTACTTATTTTTGGCTGCACTGGATCTTCGTTGCTGTGTGCGGGCTTTCTGTAGTTGTTGCAAGCGGAGGCTTCTGTCTCTAATTGCAGTGCTCAGGCTTCTCACTGTGGTGGCTTCTCTTGTTGCAGAGTACAGACTCTAGGCATGTGAGCTTTAGTATTTGTGGGCTCAGTAGTTGTGGTGCATGGGCTTATTATTTGCCCTTTGGCATGTGGAATCTTCCCAGGTTGGAGATTGAACCCTGTCCCCTGCATTGGCAGGCAGATTCTTAACCACCAGGGAGTCCTGCTTAACATTTTGATTGCCAAATATACAGAAATTAATAGAAGGAAATCTTTCCGTCCACAAAGATAGCATGAAATGCTCATCAGATGCCTTGCTAAAAGTAGATCTGTTTTGTACATCAGTGATTTTCAAACATAATCACACAGAAGAATCATCTAGGATCTTGTTAACATGAGGATTCTGATTAAATGTGGTGAGGCCTGTGGTCTGCATTTCTGACTTCCTTGGTGATTCCACTACTACTTGTCTGCAAGATGTCACTTTTGAGTATCACTGCTAAATAGTACATTCATTACTTTTCAGTCTAGTGTATTCTTTCTTTAAAGACTTGTTTTCAGTAAATTGCTTCTGGTGATCAGTATTCCCCTGCCTAAAAGCTCAAAGCCCACTTTATTTTTTGGCCTCACCACTTAGTTTGTGGGATCTTAGTTTCCTGACTAGGGATCAAACCTGGGCCCCAGCAGTGAAAGCAAAAGCACTGAGCCCTGATCAGTGGACCATCAGGGAACTCCTCAAAGCCAACTTAAAAATAAACGTTGGCCAGGGCTAGGTGTGTGTGTAAACGATCTGCCTGCTAATGCAGGGGACACAGGTTTGATCCCTGATCTGGGAAGACTCCACATACCAAGGAACAACTAAGTCCGTGCGCCACAACTGTTGAACTTATACTCTGGAGCCCAGGAGCCACAGCTGCTGACGCCTGCACGCCCTAGAGCCCGTGCTCTGCAACAAGAGAAGCTGCCACAATTAGAAGCCCATGCGCTGGAGCTAAAGAGTAGCCGCAGCTTACTCACTGCAACTAGAGAAAAGCCTACGTAGCAGTAAAGACCCAGCACAGCCAAAAATAAATAAATTACATATAGAAAAAAGATTTGAGTGAGATTTGCCCATCCATTGGCATACAGCATTCACAAATTCATTATACTCAGATTTTCATGGGTAGGAACCATGTCTTACTTCATAAAATTTGTAAACTTTAACTTATTTTGGACATCTCTCTTATAGATGTCTTTTTTTAAAAAAAATAATAAACCTCCTTTATTCCTTTGCATTTTCTCTTTTCTTCAGTCCTTTTAATTTTATTTATTTATTTTCTGGTTGCTCTGCATGGCTTGCAGGATCTCAATTCCCAACTGAAGGACTGAACTGCCCTCTGCAGTGGAAGCATGAGGTCCTAACCCCTGGACCACCAGGAAGTTCACTAGATGTCTTAAGATAGTGGCAATTTAATTTTCAGATATTTTCTTTTGTGACTTCATAGTTTACTCTCTCATTGCTTTTCTTATGTCATTCCTGGTATTCTTTGCCAGTTTTATCCAGGAATTTTTCTCACTCAGTTTTCAGTTTTAAACTCTCATAATCAGATCAGCAAGCATTCAGACGAATATATTCTTCCTACTACTTGTCAACACCACTCTTTTAGCAAGCTGAGAGCCCATCATCATTCGTACGTTCACTCATCAGAATGGTGCCATGCAATGTGCTTGGTGTTGCGTATGCATCTGTGAGCATGCGAGACTGGGCCCTTGCACCTCCCTAAACTTACAGGCCAACAGGAGCAGGTAGACAATAGCTTTTATAATACTGTGTGCCTGGGTGGAAGACAGTGAAAACTTCCAGGATGAAGAAGTGGGATTTAGACTGACACATTAGAAAAGACCCTGATGATGGGAAAGATTGAAGGCGGGAGGGGAAGGGGACGACAGAGGATGAGATGGTTGGATAGCATCACTGACTCAATGGACATGAGTTTGAGTAAGCTCTGGGGGATGGCAAAGGACAGGGAAGCCTGGTGTGCTGCAGTCCATGGGGTCGCAATGAGTTGGACACGACTGAGCAACTGAACACAAACAACAAATAAAGGGTGAATAGAAGTAAGCCAGGGTTGGGAGGAGGGAAAGGAGAAGAATGTTCCAGCAGGATCTGGCATATCTGATTTACTGATAGTCATTCACATCCTCCTTTCTTCTCTGATGTCTCAGCCAGCAATTGGAAGAAGAGAGAATTGTTACTAAAGGCCTCCCCCATCGCCTGGGTACCACAAATCCTTTGCATTTTTTTTTTTCTCTAGAAATACATTCCAGGTTCTTCTGGTTGTGTAGTTCACCCTCTTATTAACCAGCTGGAATGGGTAGCAGCTGGCAGGCTGCCTTTGGGTTTGTTCTTATGGAGGTCACCCGCAGTCCCCACAACCCCTGTTTCCCCCTGGAAACATGGATGGCTTTGCTCTTGTTGATGGTGAGGAGCTTCCTGTTTATTCTCCAGATTTCTGTTTTGTTTTGTTTTTCCTGTGTTTCTTGCCTGTGTTATATTCTTGTGCCCCTCTACCTCTGGACATGAATTTTTTCCTATGACAATTCAGAAATGTTTGCTTCTTTATTTTCTTGTTGAATTATTTCCTCCATTGTCTCTGGGAGTTCTTCATCCTCTTTGATAACCGTTGTCTGGAGAGTGGTATTTATAAGCCTGAGAGGAGAGATGCCAGCTTGTGTTTAGTAAACATGCTTTTGGCAAAGACCTCCATCAGGAAAGCGAATGTGGCACAATTCTGCAGTGCCTTGGAACATCTTGTTTAGTGCTTGTTGTTGTTCAGTCGCTAAGTTGTGTCCGACTTTTGCAACCCCATGGGCTGTAGCACGCTAGGCTCCTCTCTCCTCCACTATCTCTTGGAGTTTGCTCAAAGTCCGTCCCTTGAGCTGGTATTGCTATCTAACCATCTCATTCTCTTCCACCCTCTTCTCCTTTGCCTTCAATCTTTCCTAGCATCAGAGTCTTTTTCAGTGAGTCAGTTCTTCTGTTTAGTCCTGAAGGTTCCAAAAAGCAGCTATAATCCTTTATCCCTTTGTAGAGCTCACTAACTCATCATCTTTGGCCTTGATAGGAAGGCTGATAGACTATCAACAAGCTCATCATTTGGTGGCATTGTGTTCAGATAACCTTATTATATATATTTTAGTTAGAGACTATATAAAATTAATATGTTTTATTTTGGGGGTAGATAATGTAGTCACATGATTTAAACTTAAAAAGGTACAGAGAAGAATTTGGTAAATATCCTCCCTCTTGCCATCTCTCTCAGCCACCTAGTTCTCCTCTGAGACAAGCAGTGTTACCAGTTTATAATATATCCTTCCAGAGTAATTTTGTGCATAGACAAACACACAACATACTATGTATGTCATAATATATATTTCAGGTAATGTCCCAGCCAGTACTGGTCTGTGGCCTGTTAGGAACCAGGCCACATAGCAGGAGGTGAACACTTGTCTTCCACAAAACTGGTCCCTGGTGTCAAAAAGGTTGGGAACTGCTGATACAGTATATATGTTGATGAGATGAATGATGTGTATCCAGTATTTCTCAAGGCCACTTAGTGGGTAGAAAGACTGTAGGATTTGAAAAGTTTTGAATTCAAGCCTCAAAACCTCAGCTATGCCATTTATTAGTTGAGTGACCTTGAACAGCTTCCTTAGGCTCTATGTGCTTTGATTTCTTTAAGTGGTTGAATATGATATATTCCAGGCTTCCTGGGTGGTGCTAGTGGTAAAGAACCTGCCTGCCAATGCAGGAGATGTAGGAGTTCAATCGCTGGGTCAGGAAGATCCCCTGGAGGAGGGCATGGCAACTTACTCCAATATTCTTGCCTGGAGAATCCCATGGACGGAGGATCCTGGCAGGCTACCATTCATAGGGTCATAAAGAGTTCGACACAACTGGAGCAACTGAACACACACATGCTGTACACACGTTCCTTCTTTGGTGCATGTTAAATGCTTCTCAAGTGGTTGCTTCTTGCTGGACCACACTCTTTGGTCTATGTGAACAGAGAGGGGCAGAGTCTTGCTGTAAAAAAGGGAATGGATTGAATTGCCTTCTTTACTGTAATATGTGACCAGTGCTCTCTACTTATGAAGGGAACCATGAGCCAGGGGAGACAGAAAGAGCACTTTGAAAAGAATAGAGCATTTCTTGTTCATCAGGAATTGGTGAATAGCTATTCCTGGTCTGAGGCCTTCATGCTTGACTGTTGGAGTGCTTATAAACCCTAGGACTTCACTTCTGCTGGTAGGAAGTTACTAAGGTTGAGGAGCTTTTCATGTTTAATAACTCAATTAGCTCTGGTTCTTCAGTATTGCTTGAAGCTTTGGACTCTTATGGGAAGCTTTGTTTGGTCAGCCCTACTTTAGGTTTCTTGCTATTCAGTTCCCATTGTGATGTTAATCCTATAATAGCAATTAGTTTTTATTCTTTTTGGTTCTTGCACAATACTTGATTAATAGATGGAAGAGTCTGAATTTCAACACCAGTCCCAAGTGGTTTTACCAGGAGGATGGTGTTAGGCCCTCTTTCCTGGTTATCGGGACTTAGCATTTTTGATGGGATTTGTAGGCCTTTGAATTTGAGGTTTCCTTGGTCTCTTAATGAGTGAAAGAAAGAGATTTTTTAATAATTAATTATTTTGGCCACACCATGCAGCATGTAGGATCTTAGTTTCCCAGCCAGGGATCGAACCCACATCCCCTGCATTGCAAAGAGGATTCTTAACTGCTGAACTACCAGGGGAGTCCCAAGAAAGAGATTTTATATAGTTTAACACATGGATACCAGAATAGAGACAACTGCTGGTGTGGGGATATCTTTATTTATTTATTTATTTTTTTATTTTTTTGGGGATATCTTTAAAGAAAGAAAAATTTCAGGACTTGCTGGTGGTCCATCAGTTAAGATGTGCATCCTGTAGGGGGCACAGGTTCAATCCCTGGTGGGAGAAGTAAGATCCTGCATGCCATGGCCAAGAAAAAAAAGTAAGAAAAAATTTGAATATCCACTGTGCAAGATTCTAAGTGTTTTTAAGTCACTGGTTGTGAGTTCCCAAATTACTGTTCTCCAGATTGCTATTAATGATTTATCTTTTATAAACAAATTACATTTACTGTCTCTTCTCTGAAGGAGCTTTGTATTTAGTATATTGCTAGAGAAAACTGGGGAACCACTGAAAGGTAGAAATGTCTATCTATTTGAATATATGGATTTAAGAATTGTATGTCATGTTTTATATATTAGGAAGTGTGAAATACAGAATTTCTTATAGCTAAGGCCCAAGGAATCAAAATTTAGAGACATTAAAATATCCCATAGTTTCTCTTTTTGAAAGAAAGCATTAAAAATAAAAAACGAATGAAAGTGAAATTAATTTTTTTAAAGTTTGATCCATTGAAATAGAGAAAATAAATAAGGACAATGAAGCAAAAGTGAATAGAAATCAGACTTGAGTGCATTGTGAGTACTTACAAAAGAAAGTGAAGCAGGTCTGATTGCAGGCACCACCTCTGTTGTCTTCTTGTATTCTTCAACTGCTGTAAGAATGATCCTAGAACTGACCCCAGTGGGAGGTAGACTAGGAGTTGTTGTTCAGTCACTAAGTCGTGTCCGACTCTTTGCAACCCCGTGGACTGTAGCATGCCAGGCTTCCCTGTCCTTTGCTATCTGCTTGAGTTTGTTCAAACTCATGTCCATTGAGTCTATGATGCCGTCCAAACATCTCATTCTCTGTTGCCATATTCTCCTCCTGCCCTCAGTCTTCCCAGCATCAGGGTCTTTTCCAATGAGTCTGCACTTTGCATCATGTGGCCAAAGGATTGGAGCTTCAGATTCAGCATCAGTTCTTCCGGTGAATATTCAGGGTTGATTTCCTTTAGGATTGACTGATTTGATCTCCTTGCTGTCCAAGGGACTCTGAAGAGTCTTCTCCAGCACCACAGTTCAGAAGCATCAATTCTTTGGCGCTCAGTCTTCTAAAAATCATAGCTTTGACTGTAGGGACCTTTGTCAGCAAAGTGATATCTCTGCTTCTTAATACACTGTCTAGGTTTGTCATAGCTTTTCTTCCAAGGAGCAAGTGTCTTTTAATTTTGTGGCTGCAGTCACTGTCTGAAGTGAATTTGGAGCCCAATAAAATAAAATCTGTCACTGTTTCCACTTTTTGATAAATCACTGAGATGTTAACAGCTTTTTACTTGGTTAATTGATCTGTGGTAAGTTCACTTTTTTATGGGAAAAAGTTATGTATTTTTCTTTTCAAAAA
Organism: Bubalus kerabau; assembly: GCF_029407905.1. Classification (NCBI taxonomy): domain Eukaryota; kingdom Metazoa; phylum Chordata; class Mammalia; order Artiodactyla; family Bovidae; genus Bubalus; species Bubalus kerabau. The sequence goes on from NC_073642.1 coordinate 33,794,758, forward strand.
ATAAATGAAAAGGTCAGTTATTGCATTTAAAATGAGGACCACTTATAGTTTGGAATGGCTGCACAGATTTGGTTTTCATTTCTAACCATGTTTTTTTTTGGTTAGGAATTTTGTCAGGCTGCCATTGGAGGATCTTTTTTTCATTTTAAGAAAGTTTTTGGTGGTAGTAATTATAGTATAATTTAAGTAACATTGGTAGTGATTTAAGTAAGCAAATAGAACTATTTTGGATCGATTTGAAATTCATATATATTTTTCCTTTTTTTTTTTTCTGAAACAAAAGTATTAGCATGGAATAAAAGGATAAAAGGTGTTTGGTTCTGTGTTTTACAGATTGATGCCATGTTTGTGGTGTCTCAGTGTTTTTAACAGAAAACTGATGTACTTTGTGGATGTGGTCCTGTGTGTGAACATTCCATAATTTATTCATTACCTTATTTATTGGTCATTTAGGTTATTTCTAACATTGTGTCATTAGAGACAGTGCTGCAGTAAATAACCGTTTGTCTGGTATTCATTGCAGCATTATTTTTAATGGCAAAATATTAGAAACAACTCTGTGTGTGTATTTGTCTTTTACAATTCATGTTTATATTTCTGTACAGTGGATTCCTGGAAGTGGTTGTGTGGGTCATAAGATTTGCACATTTAGAACTATGCTAGATAAGTGCCAAATTGATTTTTTTAAAAAGTGTTATAAATTATATAGTTGCCACATTGTGTGAAAGCATTCATTTCTTACATTCTCTCTCTTTTTTTTTTTTGGCTGCCCTTTGCCACTTGCTGGGTCTTAGTTCCCAGACCAGGAATTGAACCCAGGTCCCCACAGTGAAAGCACCAAGTTCTATCACTGGCCCACCAAGGAATTCCCCCATATTCTTGTCAGTACTATATATGTCAATCTTGCAAACTATCATCAGTTGATAGAAGAAAATGGTATCCCTTTTTATTTATCTTTTAATATCTATAAATTTTATTTACTTTTTGACTAGGTTGGACTTCCCTGGTGGCTAGATGGTAAAGAATCTGCCTGCAACACGGAAGACCTGGATTCAATCCAGATGTAGTTTAAAAGATGTGAAAGTTTATAGTTTACCCTATTTCCTAGTCTCAGTTCATTTCCTCTCCTCAGAGATGATCAATATTATCAGTTTTTTTTTTCTGTTGTATTCTTCTACAAATACTTTATGCATGTATGAACAGATTCATATAATACACTTTTCCTATTAATTGACATATCATTTGTATCATATACACAAGGATTATGTATACAAATTCTGCATATACTTAAGATTATTTTTGGATTTTATTCTCTTCTTTAAAGTCCTGTCTTTATGAGTCAGGTTTCTCTTTTTTTTCAAGAATTATTTTAACTCTTTATGTATTTATTCATGACTGCGGTGGGTCTTTGTTGCCCTTGGGCTTCCTCTGGCTGAGGCTTGCTGGCGTCTCATGGTGCTGGTTTCCCTTGTTGTGGAGTGAGCTCTAGGCTTGTGGTCTTCAGTAGTTGCAGTACATGAGCTCAGCAGTTGATCCCTCTATCCCTTGAGGGAAGTTTGCTCAGTTTAAAAAAAAAAAATTATAATGGGTGTTTTTATACTGTGCATTTTCAGCATCTCTTGAGAAGGTTATATACTTTTTCTCCATTAGTATCTGTTAATATAGAAAATTGCTCTGGTAGATGTCCTTATGTTAAAGTGTCTTTTCATTCCTGGGAAGAGTTTCTTTGGTTATGATGTATTTGTTCTCTATTATATTGGTGTTTCTACAACAAAAGCATTATCTGTACCATGAAGCTTTAATAGAATATAGCATAAAAACCATCTGAGTCTGTAGGTAATTGTGTATGTTTGTGTGTAGGGGATATTTCACAACTCTTGTTTTTTCATTCACATTTGATACTCAGTGGTCATTTGTACTTCCAAAAGTGAATCTTAAAAGTTCCTTGGTTCTTCCTCCTCTGCCCTCTAAATGTTAATATTGTTTAGAGTTCTTTTGTTCATAATTCATTCATATGTATTTATTAGATATTATTAGAGATGTTTATTTATGCCAGGCACAGTGCTAGGAGCTAAGTGAATAAAAATAAATATGATCCTTGACTTCAGCTTCCCAGGTGGCTCAGTGGTAAAGAATCTACCTGCCAGTGTGGGAGCCACAGATGTGGGTTCCATCCTTGGGTTGGGAAGATCCCCTCAAGGAGGAAATGGCAACCCACTGCAGTCTTCTTGCCTGGGAAATCTCATGAAAGAGGAGCCTGGTGGGCTACAGTCCGTGGGGTCCAAAGAGTTAGACACAACTGAGTGAGCACAATCCTTGACTTAACAGAACTTCCCTCCCTACTGCAGTTTTTTCCTTCTGTCTGGCTTCTCCACTGCTGGAAGAGTCATTTTTAGCTGGGAGAGGAGAACTAAACTTATTTCATCCCTTCTCTTAAGGATCTCTGTTGAATCCTTCATGGGTATAGAATTACGGACCTTTCCTGTGTGGCTCAGCCTCCCTGTCAGCTCATCTTCTGCCAGTCTCTGTCATATACACTGGGCACACGGCTACACTGTATCCCCCAGTAACCCCCATTCCTTCATGACTCAGCCTTTACATATTAAAAAAAAACCCTTGCTTTTCTTTTTAAAAAAATATTTATTTTTATTTACCTGGCTGCGCCAGGTCTTAGTTGAGACACGTGGGATCTTTGGTTTTTGCTGCAGCATTCGGGATTTTTAGTTGCAGCATGCGTATTCTTAGCTGTGGCATGTGGGCTCTAGTCCCCTGACCAGGGACTGAACCTGGGCCCCCTGCACTGGAAGTGCAGTCTTAGCCTCTGAACCACCAGGGAAGTCCACTTTTACACACATTTTGTTTTCTCTAATGAGAATTCTTATCTCTTCCTGGCAAAGTTTTACTCATCCTTCAAGGCACTCTTTTAAAAAGATTTATTTTTAATTTTCCTGAGAGTTTGAATCCCACAGTACTCTGTTCATACATCTTAGAACTTAAACTATGTGATGCTGACCTATTCATGTCTCCATGTTTAAATGATTGTAACCTGCTCAGAATGGGTCTTTTTCTCTCTGAGTTATGTCTGAACAGCTACTGTACTGCTTAGCACAAAGTGTGTGTGTGTGTGTGTGTGTGTGTGTGTGTGTGCTTAGTCGCTCAATCATGTCCAACTCTTGCGACTTAGAGACTGTAGCCTGCCAGTCTCCACTGTCCATGGGATTCTCCAGGCAAGAATACTGGAGTGGGTTGCAATTTCCTTCTCCAGGGGATCTTCCCGACCCAGGAATCCCGACCCAGGTCTCCTGCATTGCAGTCAGACTCTTTACTGACTGAGCTAGAGGGAAGCCCCTAGCACAAAGTAGTTCCTCAGCAAATACTTGTAAATGCTTGACTGACCACATGAGTGGATGCCTGAAAGAGCGCTGCTGTTCTGTTGCCTTGAAGAGAGCTGCTACTGCTAGTAGTCATGGCAGGTTGCCGGGGAGGAAACAAGTCTCTGAACCAACACAGTGTATACTTTCTTCTTCCCTCTCCCCAAAATGTGTGTGTGTGTTGGGGGGTGGGGGGGCAGAGTGAGGTGGCTGTAGGGACATAAACTTAAAAAAGTACATATATTTAGTAGTATTTTTCTGTTGATTTTAACTTTTAAATTATTAAATACATGAGAACAGCTGGATTTTGATTGACCTTTTCCCTTTTTTTGCAGATTTTCTTTATTACCTTATTTCATAACATGATAAAATCAGAAGTTGTTCTTAGAACTTTTTCCTTCAAGATGCAGTAAAACCCTGTTTAAGGAAACACCGTCTCTTTTAAAATCACATTTTAAGAAAAGGCAAAATTTTCCTGATAAAATGAAAGTATTTGAGAGTAACCAGTAAATACTAATTCAAAGAGACTAGGTTTATTTCCCTGTTTGACACAATAACAGAGGACTAAAGGGAAGATGGTAGTTTTTAGTTTGAAAATTCAACAGGCTTCACTTTGTTGTATTAAAGCAATCTAGTGTATTTTAGTTCAGATTCTGTTTCCTGGCAGGTGTATATGGACTAAAGGGATTAACAGACAATTCACAATGAAGGAAAGGTGGGAAAACAGGCAAAAGAGGAAGGTAAATTTACTAATGCGTTTGTCACTGAAATTAATGGGAAAATGGCATATTTGCCAAAATACAAAGGTAACCTCACAACTGGTGAAAGGCAGACACTGAGTCTTATATTGAATCACTTTTCTTATTTAGGTATTCAATGCCTTTTTTTTTTTTTTGCTTCAGTGCACGTGTTTGCCCTGCACAAAGTTGTTCCTGTATTATGATGAGAAATACTCTCAAGTCATTTTGATGCTGCTGAAAAGGATTTGTGCTCAGGATGGCAGTGTTAATCTCCAGAGCTGCCAGTGTAGGGACAAAAGCATTTAGAGTTGGGAGCAAGGGTATAAATACCTCTGGATCTGGCTTTTTCTATGTTGTCACAGAGCCCTGAATGAGGATAAGTTGCTCCTTTCAAGACTTTTGTCTTGCAGTTGAACACGTATTGGAAATTTCCAATTTAAATTTATGCTTTTGGATAAAAAGCATTAGAGAGATTGAATTGCTGCAGGCTAAAGAGAGGCAACAGTGGTTACTTGATTTTGAGGAGCTCTATCTCTGTCGAAAGAAGTTTTAGTGTGAAATGACTGGAGTAAGAAAAAAAAGGAGAATGAATATCCATTCAGAGACTACCTACCAAGGACCAGGTTCTGTGGTGAATGCTTCCTATCCATTGTCTTATTCAAGCCTTATCCTTTCATGAGGAAATAGAGACTCAGAGAGAAATATATAATTACAGTAAGCTTTTTAAAAAAATTTGGCTATACCAGGTCTTAATTGCAATATGTGGCATCTAGCTCCCCAACCAAAGATTGAACCTAAGGCCTCTTGCACTGGGAACACGAAATCCCAGCCACTGGACCACCAGGGAATTCCCCTACAATAAGCTTTGACTATGCTGAAACAAATTTACCTATGCTGAACAAGTTGATTGAGGAAGGTTATAAGTGGTAAGGTTAGTTTTTCTGCACATCAGTTCAGACCTTTTCCCAGAGGAAGACCAAGGCTGTTTGAACTGTGACCGCTCCTTAGTCGCCAGATGTTAACAACTTGTGGTTACTTATAAGCCTAGATAGATTCAAACCATTGACCTTGAGCTGAAGTATTTTGTAAGCTGTGATTCACCTTTTGGTTAGTTCATTCTTTCACCAGGAAATATACTGAGTATTAATTTCTGGAATTTCAGTGATCCCTTCTGAAGAGTGTACTGCTCATTAAAATATCTGGGTCTTGTTTTTCTGGTAACAAACAGAACCACAAATTGGTCTATCCTTAGTGGTTGTGCCAAATCCTTGTTTAAACAGAGGACGAGATCTGATAACTATTTGGAGAGAGGCTGTTAAAGATCTGATTAACTGTTTGGAGAGAGGCTGTTGTTGAAAGGTCATCCTTTCTAGCTTCTGTAAGAGGTTCATCTCTTCCTCCAGAGGAGTGGGGATACAGGGGAGTGAATCCGAGGCTGAACATAACAGGTGGTGTATGTGCGTATTTGTATCTGTGAATACCACATCTTTGTTTATCGGACACTGGACTCTCTTCATGCAAAGCCTAGTGAGGCCAAATCTGGAGGAATTGTTCCCGTGCTTAAAGCCAAGAATAACATCCTGACCAGCAGGGAACAGAGGTCAGCTCAAGGCAGCAGCTCTTGGGAGCTACACGACATCAAGAACCTGAAGGAACTTAGTCTAATAAGAAGGAAGCCAATATGTACCTTGAAGGAGGTGTGTGAAACCTGTATGTCTCTCTTGTTGTTGTTGTTGTTCAGTTACTAGGTCGTGTCCAACTCTTGGCGACTCTTCGCGTGAACTGCAGCATGCCAGGCCTCTCTGTTCATCACTGTCTCCCGGAGTTTGCTCAAACTCATGTCCATTGAGTTGGTGATGCCATACAACTATCTCATCCTCTGTCGTCCCCTTCTCCTCTTGGGCTTAGTCTTTCTCACCATCAGGGTCTTTTCCAATGAGTCAGTTCACTGGGATATAAGAAATAAAAAACAATCATCCTAACAGGTGATTCATATTACCTCCTGGTCATCTAACTATATTTTCCCTTCCTACCTGGATATTGATTTATCTGTTTATTGTTTTTATTAGAAAAGGAGGAAAAATATATTCTGTTATTCTGGTGTTTTATTCTACAGGCAGCTTTGGAGACGTCCAGAAGTGCTGGCTTTAAAAGATGATATGTTAAACAAATAGCCTTTACAAAATCTCCTGGAACCTTCCAGTTTTCCTGAAGTTTTGTCTCTGGGATCTTTATGCTCCAGTTTCTCTTCCGTCTTTCCTCATTCTGATGCTGACCACTCATCCCACAGAGGCAACTCCAACTGTTTTCTGGTGGAGCATTCTAAGTTTGTCCTATTGTCTTCTCTGAGACTCATTTCTCTGGTCTGACTTCAAGTGGTTCTGGGCCAAAGTGATTGTAAAAGCTTTTCGTCATAGCCTTTATTTCTTGGCTCTTTCTATTTATGCACTTTGTCTGATTAGTTTTGCTGGTTTCCTCCTTTTCTAGCTGATATGAGGTATATTGCCTCAGCTGCAGGGTTCTAAAGCTCAGATGCAGCCCCAGGCCTCTTAGATTTTGCTCCACTTTGTAAAGTGCCTTTTTCCTTTCCTAGAAATGGGGGCTGTGGTATGAGCTATTGCTGACTCTTCCGGGACTCTAGTTTGCTATTTGTTTAAACACGTATGTAGCAATTTGGATTGTATTTGCAAGGTAGAACTTGTTGCCAAGACTCTGAACAGGTCATTGCTGTTACCCTTTCTCCCCTATTTTTGAACTGAAAAATTAGAGACCATGGTCACATAGTAGGTTGGTCTTATACCTCTTGAAACAAACCTCATTTTTGTATTCCTTATATGTAGCACAACAGTTGGCCTTTAGGTATTAACAAATAGTTAAATACATAATAGTTTAATTAATACATCTTAACTGTGGGGTTGATTGAGCAATTAAATCTCAGACTTCTCATCAAGTTGATCACATTTTGGATCCATATGTGAGAGAAGTTTCTGGTTGGAAGGGACCAAATAGCAATGTAGGAAATGTTTGGCAATTTAAAATATGCAAGCCAAAAAATCCTGATGTAAATCCTGTTCTAAAATGAAGAAAAGAAGGGTGGTTTGGCTAGAGCAGAGACTGGTTAAGACATAAGGAGAAGTAGGGTGAGGCAGGATAAAAGAACGTGGATTGAAAAACAGCAACAGTTATGGAGGTAGGCATCCTGTCGGTTTGGGATTAAACCATGAGAATGAAACTTTCCCACCCTTCCCCCAGTAGCAGGCTCTCCACCTTCACTCCCCTCCCTCCAACCACTATCCAGAGGAGCTGCTAATGACTCTGTGGCCACTAGTGTCCAGCTTTGAGGGCTGCTGTATGAAGCACAGAGAGGTCCTGTGAGGTCAGTCAGTGCAAAGAGCAGTTGGCCTTTAGATTCATTAAATTCTTCGTAATCGTTTTGCTGCTCTCAACAGTATTGCTAATTCCAAAGCCAAAACCATTTTCTAATTGTTTTACTGTGTGTGACCAGCTTATGGGACCAAAACAGCAGCTGAGACTGCTTTACTGCCCTGTGCATTATGCAGTAACCCTTCAGAGGGGCCCTTCTTTTTTAGCCTTAAAAACAAACAAACAAAAAACAACTCTGCTTATTTTTTTGCTTTGGGGCCAGTAATTTGCATCTTATTTGGGAACCTTGCTCTCCCCCCTCATTATTTCTTCATATATCCTTGCGCTAAGTAAGCCCTGCTCTCTGAACCTGGCTCTGGCTTCTGGCCTCGTTGAATTGTATGAATTGTAATAATTTCTGATTTCAGATCTGTTTCCAACTTTTGTTTTTCCCTGCTGCCTTGGGGTTCAAACTTGCTTGGGCTTGGAGAAAGTGGTTTGTTTGTTTTTTTTTCTTGTTTATTTTTTTGTTTCTGTAAATATATTCTCTAATAATTATTCTTTATTTTCTTTTTCAAACAGGCCACCAAGCAGTTTCTTGAAGAGATTAACAAGTGGACAGTTCAGTACAACGTATCCCCCCTCTCTTGGAATGTGGCCGTCAAATTCCTCATGGCCCGGAAGTTTGATGTGCTTCGCGCTATTGAGTTGTTTCACTCCTACAGAGTACGTAGCTCAGAGATGGACTTGCTGTGTGGCACCGGGGCTCTCTATGTTGCTGTTGCCTCTGCCAGTCTGTACACAGGGTGTTTCTCCCCACTCCCATAAAAAAAAAAAAAAGAAGTGGAGCAGTATCCAAGAGCCCTACTTGAAGTCAGAAAATCCTTCTGAAGATATTTAGACTCTCCCTAAATAAATTTAAAAAAAAAAAAAAAAAGGAGAGGGGGATAAGAGACACTGGGATTAGTTTATGAGTTTAAGATTAAAGCTCACTTACACCCATTTTATGGATCATCTTGTTCAATATTCATTTATTCAACAGTTATTTATTATATACCTACTATGTTCTAGGTGCAGAGATTACTGTTTAGAAAGAGAGAGTAAGCAAATAATTACAGAAAAGCTATGATAGGACAAAACTGTGTTCTGTGGAAAGGAAATTTAGTTAGGAGACTCAAGGAAGCTTTCCTGAAGGAAATGACTTCTAAAGTAAGAAGAGTGAGTAGGAATCGGACAGTGGGGGAGTATGGCAGAGAGAACGCCAAGTTCAGATGCCTAGTGGCAAGAGGGAAATTGAGCTGAGCGGAAATGCTCAATAGGGGTGGGAGTATGGCAGGAGATTGAGCAACAGAGGTAAACAAGGCCAGATCAGAGAGTATCTGCTTTTTCTTAAGGGCAGAGAAATTCATTGACAGTATAAACAGTAAAATGTGTTGATCAAATATGCTTTCTGGAAAGATTTTTTTCACTGTGCTTTAGAGGATGGATCAGAAAGGCTATAGTGGAGACAGATCCATTAGAAGGCTGCTGTACTTATTAGGAGAGAGATGATTGTCATGTCATTAAGCATAGTGTTAGTGAGAATAGAGAAAAAGTGGGTAGATTCTAGAAGTGAAATTGATAGAACAGAGTTACTTAAATTGGTGTGTGAGGAAAGGGGAGTGGTGGATTCCAGGTCTCTAACTTGGGCAACAGGCTGGTGAATGGTGGCGGCATTTACTAATTAAGAGACACTGAAGGGGTATAGGTATGTGAACAGAGTAGGCCGTGAGTTCAGTTTGGCCATGTTAAGGTTGAAGTGCCAGTGGGATAGCCAAATAGACCTGTCCTCCAAGCAGTTGGGATATGAGTCTAGGGTTTGGGAAAGAAGGCTGGACTGGAAGTAGAGACTTCAGAGTGACCATAGTAGAATATTGCAGCTAAGTATTGGAGCCATGAGAATGGGGGTGGGCATCTGGGGAGAGAGTGAGGAGTAGGGATATGTGTAGAGCAGAACCTCATTTCATACTTTTTGCTTTTTTCTCACTATTGTTTGTTAAAGTTAAATTTTCATGGTTTAGGTAAGGTATGCACTCTCCTGTGATTCCAGCATGCATACTGTCTTCACTTGCTGCCTTGCCTCTGCAGGCATTTGAATTTGATTTGGGGATGAATTGGGGAAGAATGTGAACAAAGACCTAGTTTGTTGTATTCACCACAGTGTTCTTAACACTTAGTTCAGGGCCCGGCACATAATAGTTGCTCTACAAATATTGGCAGAATGAATGAATGAGTCAGTGAGTGAAATGAGTGAACAAATGAATGATAAAAAGCCCACAAAAGACTCTTAGAAGGGGTAGCTGAAGAAATAGAAAAACCAAGACAGTATTTTTTTTTTTTTTAATAAAAATTAGAGAATCTCTTAGGAAAAAGAGAATGTGAGTGGTCAACCTTATTAAAAGGAGGACTAAAGATGTGCACTGGATTCAGTGACTGGAAGGTCCTGGTCACTGGGGCAGGAGCTCTGGGTGGTATGGTTAGACTGGGAGGAAATGAGAATGTGATGGAATGAGTGTTGAGGGAGCTGAGGGTGAGCTTAAAGAATGTGGCTGTGAAGATGAATTAAAATGAGATCATGGTAGCTATTGTTGCAGAGGATACTAAGCGGGGGGATGGATCCTATTTAAGATAGAAGAGGCCTAAGCCTGGATGAGGTGTTAGGATATATGCTTCCAGGCAGTTTAGGTGCATATTTTAATATCAGTGCTGCTGCATGTTTAAGAAGTTTAGCTTTGTACTCTAATGATTGATATATATTGATTGGTCTTCAGGGTTAAGCTTATCACTCATTCAAAGGAAAGATCCTAAGCTCTGAGGGGCTGATAAGGTAGCATTAGACAAGAATTCTGCTAACAGTTGGCCTAGAGGAAGGTTACAAAGGAATTCATGTTTCAATAAGCTGATTTCTAAAATCCCTTATCTGTGAGATTTGGTGGTTACATAAAGCTGTCATAAGTATACAGTATTTTTATATTAATTTATCCTGCTTGTTTTATTTTTAGGAAACACGAAGGAAGGAGGGCATTGTGAAGCTGAAACCTCATGAGGAGCCTCTCCGTTCTGAGATCCTTAGTGGAAAATTCACCATCTTAGTGAGTATTTATGAAACCCTCTTGTAACATTTCTTTATTTCCTTTTGTAGCTATTATTCTCTTTGGACTTTGTTCCTAGATGTCTTATCCTGAAGCTAGAGTCTTAATAGTGGGGAATAGATGTAAAACAGCTGTGAAGTTTGGCATAAAATTATTCTAGTAATAATTGAAAAAACTGAAACTCAGTTGTTTAGTAGTTTTAGAAGAGTTTCTTCACTGGTCCACTAAGGTCAGTCAGGACCTTTGGGGGTTGTATGCAGTGTGTCAGAGCCCTGTCCTTCCTTATTTAACGTAAGTTCTCTCCACTTAGAGACCACAGCCTTTCAGGTAAGTGTCCAGTGGTACTCTTAAGGCAGAGCATGGAAACCATGGTCGTATTCTATGGTTTTCTCCTGTTGCTTTTTCTTCGCTATCCTGCCTGGGAAATTAGCTAGGCCGCCAATATAAACCATTGTTTAATTTAATTTCTCTGTACTTGAAGAGTTAAGAGAACACAGTTTTTTCCTACCATAGGAATATGATCCTGGCAGTGCTGAGAGTCAGACATGGGATGATTAAAAAGCTTTTTTCCTTTTCTGGAGCAATTGATGCAAGTCAGAGAAGTATTTTCAGCATCTGTGCTCTTTATGGCAAACCTTTGTCCAGCCTATAAGAAGCCTTAGTGATTTCTGTGATTTTTCTATTTGATATCTAAATATTTCTTGTTTTGTTTGCTCTAGAATGTTCGGGACCCAACAGGAGCCTCTATCGCCCTCTTCACTGCCAGATTACATCATCCCCACAAGTCAATCCAACATGTGGTACTTCAGGCTCTGTTTTACTTGCTGGACAGAGCTGTGGATAGGTGAGCTTGGACATTATCTTTTGGGTGTTCTACATCCAGATGGGAAAGTGACAGTGTTTGATTTGATTTAAACTCAGCAGTGCATTCACCGGGCTCATAGGATGTGCCTTAGGCAGTGCTATGAATAGAAAACACTCCATGTCCTTAAGGGCTTGGCGTGTTTCCAGGAACTGTCAAGATGATGGGTATTCTGCATCCTTACCTGCTTGGCTCTATTTCAGGGTAACAGAAGCTAAGAAAGCTAATTAACTAGCCATTCTTAGTGTACTGAGAATTACTTATTGAAAGAGTGTGAAGGTAAGATGACCTGTGCTGGTTCTTTCTGACCATTCTCCCCTGGTATTGATTTTCAAAACCCTCTGGAGCCTCAGTTTCTTTATCTGTAAAAGTGGAATAATGCTGAGGATTTTGAGAATCAGCATTCAGGAGAGAGGAGTCCAAGAGCATAAGTTAAGCAGAATCATCTTTATAAATAGTGTGCTGTGTCTGATTCTTTGCAATCCCGTGGACTGTGGTCCACCAGGCTTCTCTATAAGCCAAAAGAACCAGCTTGGGTCATGTCTCCATTCCTGCTGTTAGGTAAATAGTATTTTTACTGTTCTATGGACAAAGAAACTTAGGCCCCAGGAAGTTTTGTGGCTTTTTTACAGTCATCACATATTGACTGAACTAAGTCTAAGACCCTGGTTTCTTCACTCTTGGTCAGAACTCTCTGCACTCCTACCATGTCATCTTTCTCTCTTACATCCTTTTGCCCTCCTGCCCGCCATTTACAGGGTGTTATTGCTCCCAGCGTCATTGACTGGTCCCCTGGCTTAGAGGTCATATATCGAGGGCTGAGACTGGAGATAGTGAGAGGCGGCTAAGCACCTTAGTCATGCTTCTGTACTTAGAGGATGGGGATAGCCGAAGGATTTTCTGCGGTGGGGCTCTGCGTCTAGTTCACTTTGCTCCTGCCTTGTTATTGTTACTTTCATGTACTTAGCTTCTGCTGGTGGTGTTCAGGGGGAGATATATCCAAACCACACCCACAGCATTATTCTAAAAACGAGAAGTTACTAAGGAGAAAGGATATCTCAGTTCTTCTTTCTTATGATTGTTCTTCAGACATAATTTCTGGACTGTAATTCCCTTTGAAATGTTTCCTTACCTCATGGGGTTGAGTGGAAGGCTCTTTTACCAGGAAATTTAGCATTGGCTTCCTCTTTGAGCAGCTTAGAGTCAGAGCTTTCATACAGGCATGACAGTGAGTGACCAAAGCTTGCTTTTTCCAGTGAGAGTATTGAATCCCATAGGAATACCACAAAGGTAAACCTAATTAAAACTTTGTTCTCATGATCTCCATCACTTTCTTAAAAATCCTCAGTGACTCCTTGTTTTTCAGAGGGTGCATGTAAGCTAAATAAATGTGAGCCCTTTTTTTCCCCCTAAATGAAATATTCTACCAGTGAGTAGAAACTTTTGTTTTCCTTTGTTACCTTGGAAGAGGAGGAAACCCTTTCTCTTCACTAAATCTTGCCCTTCCCTGAAGGCCCATTTCTGTGCCTGGCTCCCTCACCCCTCCAACTAGTCATAAAATTCTTTCTACTCTGACTTTAATAGCAGTTATTACTAATACCAATCATTTTGTATTTAATTATACATAGCTTTATGATGTCATTTATCTTATGCTTTTTTTTTTTTAACCTACCACTGGATGGTAAGCTCTAGGAGGGCAGGGAACCTTCTTTTCAACATCATATGATGGAAAATTCCTAAATCCCTATGGTGGAGAGCAAATCGTATCATCAACTTTCACATGCCTATCATTCATCTTCCTTTACAGTGATCTGAAACCAGTCTTGTTTTGTTGGTAGCCCCTCACCCACCCTTTTGGAGAAGGCAATGGCAACCCACTCCAGTATTCTTGCCTGGAAAATCCCATGGACGGAGGAGCCCGGTAGGCTGCAGTCCATGGGGTCGATAAGAGTTGGACACAACTGAGCGACTTCACTTTCACTTTTCACTTTCATGCATTGGAGAAGGAAATGGCAACCCACTCCAGTGTTCTTGCCTGGAGAATCCCAGGGACGGGGGAGCCTGGTGGGCTGCCGCCTATGGCGTTGCACAGAGTCGGACACAACTGAAGCGACTTAGCAGCAGCAGCAGCAGCACCCACCCTTTTACCTTTGATTATTTTGAAGCAAATGTCAGGGGCAGCAGTAGTCTTCTTGGTGTTCCCAATTATATCCTAGTTCAGGAATCAGTCTCAATAGGGTAGGGAAGCAGTTATTCTTAGTAGGGAATTAGCGTTGTTGTTGAATAATGAACCTTATATTCTGTACCCAGGGAAGTAAAAATGCTATTGCATTTGTATTTCATATGCCTTCAAAGGATGAGCAGTTTCAGGTCTAGGAATATAGAATCTGCATCATTATGCACTATAACTTCTTTTATTAAATTCTGTTTTCGCTGGTGCTGATTTCTCTTTGTTTCAATCCCCTGCCACGGGCTGGAGCTGTTAGGGGGAAACCTTTAATTCTTCTGGTTTGGCCCTTATTGAGCCTGTGGAGAGAAGCGAAATCTCTAGATGTGGGTGGTCCTCTCAATGCTAGGCCACTCATTTAACAGCATCTTTGATCTTGGTAAATTAGTCTCTCTGGGGTCGTGAAAAAAGGAGACAAGACATAGCTCTCACTTTAACATGTGAGGGGCCATTTGAAATTAAGTCTGTATAGAAACTTGGTTCTACTTCAGAGATTTTTGAAGTGCTACTTCATGAATAGGTGCTTCTGTCTCGGATGTTGAAAGGATGAAGTTATGGAGGTTTCCAGGAGGTAATGCCAGAAACAAAAAATAAGGATACAAAGTAACATTGAGATTCCTGATTTCAGGAATTTGTTTTGTGTCAAAAAGTTTTCTTGAATGTCAATACATGTGAAAACTATTGCTCTCATCTGTGAATAGTCCAATCAAATAATTTATTTCTAACAGTCATGTAGGTGTGCAGATCAGAAGCAGGTGAAGATTGGGCTTGGTGGAAGAGTGCAACTTTAGGAATTAAGGAGATTGGACCAAGTGATATTTTTTGTCCCTAACTTCAATCTGGGAATAGGCCCACCAGCTCTTTATCTACTTTTTAAGATGCCTCCCAAAGAATTAGTAGGTTTTTTTCTTCCTTCATTAAAGTCATCAGAGATAAATACATCATCATTGAGTTTAGAATTTTGTTTTACAGTTTTTCATAGGCCCACAGTGTTTTCTTAGTGATGGGCTTCGAGCCCACTGAATTACAATTCTGTGACCATTCATTATATTTGCAAGGACCGTGCTGTGGACTGTGGAGGGTAATGAGGTGAACAAAACATGTTTTTGCCCTCTAGGAGAGAATGAGATTGCTACACAAAATTGGAATATATTAAGAGACACTAGAAAAATCCACAGAAAGATTTGTGGGGCTTCGAGGGGTGTGAATGATGGTAGTACATTTGGTGACAATTATCAGGGAGACCTTCATGGAAGAGGAAATTTTTGAGTTAAACATAGTATGGTACAGAATTTGGATAGTCAGATTCAGAGATAAAGGAGAAAACAGTTCAAATTTTGATAACCTAGATGCTCTGGAACATTCTCAGACTATGAGTTTGGTACTTGATGAATCTGGATAAATATGCATCAATAAGTATAATTCAGTTTCCAACATGTGGGCTTCTTCCTCCATAGTATCAAGCAGTTCTCCCCCACGAACTGGGCATTTGGCAGTTCAACTCGACTCTGACACTATATACCTGGAGATAGCCTCAGATTACACAAGTTAAGGGTTCAGTCGGAAAAGACTGTCCCTTCAGACACCAGTGGCAAGTCCAGGTTGTCATCTCTGCTTCTGATCATAAATCAAAGGGTCCAGTGCTCCTTCCTTGGGTTTGATTAATCTGCTGGAGCAGTTTATAGAACTCAAACATTGTACTTAATATGTTACCAGTTTATTATAAGAGGGTATAATTTAGGAAGAGCCAAATGGAAGAGATGGCACCCCACTCCAGTACTCTTGCCTGGAAAATCCCATGGACGGAGGAGCCCAGTAGGCTGCAGTCCATGGGGTCACTAAGAGTCCACACGACCGAGCAACTTCACTTTCACTTTTCATTTTCATGCATTGGAGAAGGAAATGGCAACCCACTCCAGTGTTCTTGCTTGGAGAATCCCGGGGACGGGGGAGCCTGGTGGGCTGCTGTCTATGGGGTCGCACAGAGTTGGACACGACTGAAGCGACTTAGCAGCAACAGCAGCAGCAAATGGAAGAGATGCATAGAGGGAAGGTTTGGGGAAAGGGGCATGGAGCTTCCATGCCCTCTGAGAGGAAGCCGCTCAGTCATGTCTGACTCTTTGCAACCCCATGGACTATAGCCTACCAGGCTCCTCTGTCCATGGAATTCTCCAGGCAAGAGTACTGGAGTGGGTTGCCATTTTCTTCTCCAGGGGATCTTCCCAACCCAGGGATCGAATCCGGGTCTCCTGCATTGAGAGATTCATAGAGATAAAGGTATGGGGAAAGGGGAATGGAGCTTCCATGCCCTCTCTGAGAGGGCTACGTGTGTTCATCTGCATGTGTTCATGTGTTCATCAACTTGGAAATTCTCCAAAATCATATTCTTTTGGCATTTTATGGAGGCTTCATTCATTGCAAGGCATGATTGATTAAATCATTGGCCATTGGTGACTGAGCTCAGTCTCCAGTGCCACTCCTCGTCCTGGGTGTGGGAGGGTGGGACTAGAAGTTCCAACCCTTTCTAATCACATGGTTGGTTCCTCTGGCAAACAGCCCGCATCCTTAGATGTCCTAAGAGCATTCCAAGGGTCACCTCGTTAATATAGCAGTGGATATCTTCCTTGCTTTCCTAGGAAATTCCAAGTTTTAGGAATTCTGCCAGGAAACGTTCAAAGTCCAAATATGTATTTCTTATTATAAATTCTTTGTAAGGCCGGTGTTCAGGGAAGGCAGTTATTTCAGTCCCATATGTGTCCCACACTCTCTGTGTTCTTTGTTTTTGAGCCAGGTTTTCAATCTGCCTCATCCATCTTATTACTTATAAATATTTTTGTTCAATGATTGGTTTACAGCTTTGAAACTCAGAGGAATGGACTGGTGTTTATCTATGACATGTGCGGTTCTAATTATACCAACTTTGAGCTGGATCTTGGCAAGAAAGTCCTAAACTTGCTAAAGGTAAGGAAGGGCTGTGAGAGGACCCTTTCAACCCTCCTTCAGTGGTTACTTTTTTCTATTCTTTGTGAGGTTTAGGAATGATGTAAGCTTCAGAATTATGTTCAATGTAAAGGTCACCTGTAAATGATGACCAATACTTGCTTCCTCAGAATTAAAAACAGTCTTAAAAGTAAAGTGGGAGGAATTAAAATGCACAGGAACAATGAGTTGTAAAGGTGGGATGTCTCTTTCTTGGAGTTCTATAGAATAAAAATTAATGAAGGTTAGGGATGGTCATTGTCTGTGAAAAATGTAACCTAGCCAGTGATTTTCAGACTTTTTGTCTTAGTCTAGTCAGAACCATGTTTTCCATTGCAATTTAGTTCACAAAGGTATATGTACACTAAGTCTACACATACATATAAAGTTATATACAGAGATAGTTTCTTATTCTCTTATCTCAAACTCTTAGGTCCAGAGGTGTTATGTAATATTTTGAACTTTAAAAGATAATGTGGTATGTATGTCACTCTAGTATCAAGTATTTCTGCAATGAAATGTATTATTCATAATGAGTGGAGAAGAACAAAGGTCATAAATAACCTGTGAAATTTCAGGTCAGAGTTTGCTGTCACATGGATTTTTGCACCAAACTAACAATAGAAACCAGTGGTTTCAGAGATGTTTAGATTTCAGAATCCAAGGATATAGGTGTATAGATCTTTGTGTACATATTTATAAAACAAAATTAAAAATGTTTCATAAAACAAACTTTACCTTTGCTCTGTATAGTCATTTTGATTATTCTATTCTATATCATATTTTTAAAGTGTTAGTCGTGACTTACTAAATTGATTTCAGGACCCGCTGCATGACAACCTGCAGTGGGAAAAACATTCACCCAGGAGTCTGTGTAGTCTTTGTTCTAGTATCTCACTTGGGAGTACTGTGGAACTGGATGTTTAGAAGTGTTCATTTACTACTACAGCTTTACAGCATAAATTATAGAAAGAGAATATTATAATGCATGTTGTTCACTGGGACTTACATTTTTACACTCATCACTGTGTTGCTAAAATTGCTAGTGTGGTTTGTAGCTGATATTCATTCCTTTTTAATTGATGGTTGAAGGATTCATGCCTTTTAATTCCTCATCCATTGGTGAATATACCATTTTGTTTATCCACTTCTATTGATGGCTCCTTGGGTGGTTTTATGATTTTTGCTATTAATATTATGAACAGTGCTGCTGCGAACAGTCTTATACATGTCTTCTGGTACGTGTGTGGAAGAATATCTCTAAGGCAGAATGTATATCTGTGCTTTGTGTGCAAAGAGAGCATGTATGTTTGGACCATTTTTCCCATTCCCAGTCTTCTCAGAACTAATTTCACTCTCTGGGGGCGATACCACCCCCACTGAAAATGCTCTAGAGTATACATCTAGGAGTAGAGTTACTGAGTCATAAGGCCCGGGAAGATTCAGTTTTATAAGATAGTGTTTAATTGTTTTCCAAAATGGTTGTGCCTACCTGCTATGTGTAAATTTCCACATCCTTTCCAATACATGATCATGTCGTACTTCTTAATTTTTCCCAATCAACAGGTATAAAATGGTATCTTGTGATATAACTCAAAATCTCTTTTATTAGTGAGATTAAGTATCTCTTCATATATTTATTGGCCATTTATGTTTTCTTCTGCACAGTGCCTATTTATGACTTTTACCCATTTTCCTATCATCCATTTATGTAGTTGTTTATGTATTAGTACTATTCTCTTTGTGTGTATGTCAGGCTTCTCTGGTAGCTCAGAGGGTAAAGAATCTGCCTGCAATGCAGGATACCCGGGTTTAATCCCTGGGTCGGAAACATCCCCTGGACGAAGGCATGGCAACCCACTCCAGTATTCTTGCCTGGAGAATCTCATGGATAGAGGCGCCTTGTGGGCTGCAGGCCATGGGGTCGCAAAGAGTCAGACACAACTGAGCAACTAACACACACAATCGCTTGTATATATACATATATACACATCTATATACATACATACACATATATGTACATATACACACATATGCTCAGTTTATAGCTTGCTTTTTCACTTTTTGTAGAGTCCTTTTGACTAACAAAAGTTCTTCATTTTAATATGGTTAAATGTGTCTGTGTTTAATTTCTGCTTAATACATTTTGCATCATAAGTCCTTCCCTATTCTAAAGTCAGAAAAATAATATTAAATATTTATTTTTTTACTGCTCTACCACTGATTGCACCATGTGTATTAATTTTTTTATTGTGATAAAATATACGCTTATACACAATCTTGTGGTTACTGTTGTTAACAGTTTTGAGTGTACAGTTCAGTAGCATTAAGTACATTCACAATGTAACCCTTTACCACTATCCATTTTCAGAACTCTTCATCATCCCACACAGAAACTCAGTGCTCATTAAACAGTATATCCCCACTCTGCCCCCCAGTCCCCGGTGACCTCTCTTCTACTTTCGGTCTGTATGAATTTGTCTATTCTAGGTCCTCATGTAAATGGAGTCATGCAATATCTGCCCTTTGTGTCTGTTTTATTTCACTTAGCCTGATATTTTTAAGATTCATCCGTATTATAGCATGTATCAGAATTTCATTCCTTCTTAAGGCTGAATAATATTCTATCATATGTATATACCTTGTGTTGTTAATCCATTCATCTGTCGAAGGACAGTTGGGTTGTTTCCACGTTTTGGCTATTGTGAATGATGCTGCTATGGACACTGGTGTTACAGCATCTGTGAGTCCTTGCTTTCAATTCTTCAGTGTGTATGCCTACACGTGGAATTGTTAGATCATACGGTGATTCTACATTTAATTTTTTGAGGAGTATTTTCTTTTAAAAGTTTAAAATTTTGTTTTTGTCATTTGAGACCTTAATCCATCTGGAGTTGATTTTCGAATATGGTATGAGATGTAGGAATCTGACTTTTTTTCCATATGGATAGCTATTTTTTTTTCCAGTTCTGCATACTAAATAGCCTCTCCTTTCCACAACATAGGCCTTTAACTTATCAGTTTTAATAGAGTCACAATAACTTGGTAAGTTAATATATCATAGACACTTTAACTATCTAACCACCTTTCTGTATTACTCAGATTGTTTTCAGGTTTAAATAATACTATTATGATTATTTTCACTCTTTCTCTTAATTTATTTTAAGAAGATATTTCTGAGAGTTGGATTATTTGGCTAAAGATTATGAATATTCTTGTGTCTCTCTTATACATCACTAGGTTACCCTTGATAAAAGTGGAAAAGAAATAAACATTGTCACCAACAAATAAGAGTATCTGTTTCCTTTAACTGTCCCACTACTGAATTCTATAATTTTTCTCCTTTTTTGAATGTAGAATTTTAAAATAATAGTATCCTTTTTTTGTTGTTTGAACTCCTTAAAAACATGGTATCTTTTTCTTCAAATGTTTTTTTGATGTTTGTATGTCCTCCTTTACTTGCTGCAAAATAATAAAAATACTATAGATGTTTTGTTATATAAATTCAAACAATGAAATAAAAGTTTGGTTGCCTTAAAATCCATATATCTATATGTTCTCTTTAGTGACTTGTTGCTCCATCATTGGGAATAGATAAAATTTTAAATGCAGTCCCCTACCATCCTCATTCTTAGGAAAGTTATAAATAGAAGTTTGTCTTTAATGCACAGTCTCACACTTTAGATTTCTATTCAGTGTGAATTAATTTCCAATAGTTACTGGGACACTAGAATAAAAGTGTAAATAATCTTTGACTTCCTAAGTTGCTCTGAACAGATTTTCCCTATCTTGGTAACTTTCTTAGGAGTAATCCTTGTTTTAAATTTTAAAATGTCATAACCTATTTTAGTAGCCATCATATGGACTCTTAACCATTGTTTTAGATGAAGCATTTAAACCATGCAGTGTGAAATTTACCTTTACTAGACAATGTGGAATTTGTCTAGCCTAAAGAATAAGTGTTTATTTTTCTGATTATGAAACACATGACTGGGACTTCCTGGTGGTCCAGTGGTTAAGAGTCTGCCGGCCAATGCAGGGGACGCAGGTTCGATCCCTGGTTCAGGAGGATTCCACATGCTGTGGGGAAACTGAGCCCGTGCACCACGACTACTGGCAGCGCTCTAGATCCTGCGCACCACAACTAGAGAGTAGCCCCTGCTTGCTGCAACTAGAGAAAGCCCACGTGCTGCAGCGAAGAAGATGAAGTGCAGCCGACAATAAAAGTAAATAAATGAGTGAGTTAAAAAAAAAGAGAAATACATGACTAAAAGTACATGAATGTTCAGAAAATTTATTAATGCTGGCACTTATAAAGTAATATTTGTTAACACTTAATGTCTTGAATACAGTTCTAACTTCATGTTTAAATTAATTAATCCTGATATCATTTAATCCTCAATTAATCCTGATATCATTCCCATGAGTTGTGATGGCTATTACTATTATTGTACCCATTTTATAGATCTAGAAACTTAGGCCTAGAAAATACAAGAACTTGCTGAAGGTAATACAGCTAATAAGTATAGCTGCTGCTGCTGCTAAGTCGCTTCAGTCGTGTCCGACCCTGTGAGACCCCATAGGCAGTAGCCCACCAGGCTCCCCTGTCCCTGGGATTCTCCAGGCAAGAACACTGGAGTGGGTTGCCATTTCCTTCTCCAATGCATGAAAGTGAAAAGTCAAAGTGAAGTCACTCAGTCGTGTCCGACTCCCAGCGACCCCATGGACTGCAGCCTACCAGGCTCCTCCGTCCATGGGATTCTCCAGGCAAGAGTACTAGAGTAGGGTGCCATTGCCTTCTCCAATACGTACAGAGCTATTACTTATAATTCCACCCCTTGAAAATTATCAGTATAAAGAACTTAGGGTATGTATGTCCAAGCTCCAAGCTTTTAAAATGTGTACATGTGTATGTAGGTATACATACGTATGGGATGAGGATAATTATTTTTCTTTACAAGTATGGCATATTATATTCAGCAGTTGTAATTTGTCATTTTTTTACTTGACAATGTATCTTTGTCGTCTTTATATGTCAGTACATACAGCTCTTAGCTCATTTTTTCCCTCAGTTTTTTAAATGGCTGCACAATTTTTGTTTTTTTCTGTGCTGGGTCTTCACTGCTGCGTGGGCTTTCTCTAGTTGCAGCAAGTGGGGGCTGCTCTCTGTTGTGGTGTGTGGGCTTCTCATTGTGTGACTTCTTTTGTTGCAGAGCGCAGGCTCTAGGGCCTGGGGGCTTCAGTATTTGCAGCACATAGGCTCACTAGTTGTGACACCTAGGCTTAACTGCTCCACAGAATGTGGGATCTTCCTGGACCAGGGATTGAACCCATGTCCCCCTTCATTGGCTGGCTTCCCAGGTGGTGCTAGTGGTAAAGAACCCGGTTGCTGATGCAGGAGACATAATGAGACATCAGTTCGATCCCTGGGTTGGAAAGATCCCCTGGACAAGGGCATGGCAACCCACTCCAGTATTCTTGCCTGGAGAATCTCATGGATAGAGGAGCCTGGTGGACTACAGTCCATGGGGTCGCAAAGAGTCAGACACCATTGAAGTGACTTAGCAGCACTGCCTGCATTGTCAGGCAGATTCTTAACCACTGGGAACACCAGAGAAGTCCCTTGCAAAAAGTGTTCCTGTTGTTGATATACCAAGCAGAAAAAATGAAGTTTATTTTTTTGTGTTGTTATAAAGGCTTCAGTGAACATTGTTTTACATTTATTTTTGTATATTTGGTGAATTATTTCCTCAGGATAAATTTCTGTAAGCAGATATTTATGGTCAAAATGTAGGCACATTTAAAATTTGATAAATATTGCCAAATAGTCCTCTAAAACCTTAGTTCAGATTTATACTCCCATCAACATCCTTGTTTGCTAGATTCTCATCATCATTTATTATTTGGATTTGAATTATATTCATGTCTTTATTTGGTGTTTTTTTTATTACTGATGAACTTTGACTTATTTTCATGTTTAACATCAGTGTTTCTTTAGAAAATTTTTTCTGCTAATATATTCTACCAATTTTTCTGTTGAAGTGTTTGTCTCATTAATTTGCAAGATTTGTTATTAAGAATATTAGGAATATTATTAAGTATGTGTTACAGCCATTTTTGCAGTTTATAATTTGCTCAATATGACTATGTCTCGTCATATAGTACTATGTTTTCTCAATTTTTCATTACAGTTTTAATATACTGTATTACATATTTTACATTTGATAATATGCATAGTACATAATATTATGGACAAAATAATTTGTTTTCAAATAGCTGTCTTGGTGATATTTGTTAACTAATACACTTTTTTGCCTACTTACTTCAGATAACACCTTTATCTTATACTAAATTTCCATATGGTAAGTGTGTCTATTTCTGGACTCCCTGTTCTATTGATCTAGGCATCCAGACCAACATACTCACTTTTTAAATTTATTGTAGCCTTATAATGAAGTTTAACATTTTATAGGATAAGCCTCCTTATATTCTTTTATTTCTAAAAATTGTTCTATTTTTACACTTTTATTCTTTTACATGCACTTTTGTGTGCTTTTATTTAAATTTTTACTGGTATATAACATGCATTCTAAAAACAAACTTTATACCTTTTTTTAAATTATAAAAACAAAGAAGGTAATTCAAGGAAAAGTCTCTAACCCCTCCTTCATACACCCCAGTGCCATTCCACAGAGGTAATCATTTTTTCAAAATTATAAATCTGTTGAGAAAATGCTTATAAAAAATCATTATCTTTTGATTAGATGAACATTAGCGTCATTCAGTCAAGTTCTGGTAGATAAGACACTTTAGGATTTAATTTGGATATAATGAATTCGTTTAAGGAGAATTGACTTTACAGCCTCATCTCCACCTGTCCAGGAATGCTTTGTTTTATGGATTTTTTAAAGTCTTTTGTTATGTCTTTCAATAAAATTTAAAAACTACGTGTCTTACATGTTTCTTATGATGTATATTCTTAGGCTAAAAAATGTACATGTCTATATGTATAAACAGTAAACTCCAGGGATAAATCATCTTTTTTGTAAGACCAGTATCATACAGGGAGAGAGAGAGTGCTTTTGTGTACAAATACTATTATAAACCAGAGTCTTTTTACCATTATACTTTTATGGTGGTTAGTATTTATAGGGTGGCTGATTTTCTCATATTTATCTTTCATATTTTAAAATGCTATTACATACTTTAAAAGACTATTATAAAGCTGGGAATAATTTCTTCCCAGGAGAAGTACAGTATTACTCATTATCACTGCCTATGAACAGGACTGGAGTGTTGAGAAACTAAATGAAACAAAGAGCTGTGGCTTAAAAAGAAATAATATTTAATGCTATGCCTTGTGCAGATCAGGGTGTCTCCTTTCTTTTAGACCTCATTTGTCCTCATGCCCAGGAGATCATATTGATTGACTGAATGAATGAATATATAAATAGATGAAGAGATGAGTCAAAAATGATTATAAACACACAGATATCAATATAAAGGAAAGATTATGAGAAATGTTTCATGTTCATTTTATTTGTGATCTAATTGTTCCTTAAAGTTTTAATAATTAGAACATAAGGATGTATACATTTATGCTGACAAGAAAAGTCAGAGTAGTTTTGATCTATAAAGCTTATATTGACAAGAACATAATATTATTACTTTTTTAGTTTGTTTATTTGTTTTACAAATAAGAGTTTTTTTGAAAATGTGGTGTTGTACTGACAATAAAAATCATAGAGAACTCACTTGATCAAGGGAATATAATCACAGAAAAAAAAAGGTAAGGAGATACTCATCTGTTTCCTTTGAGGTTCCTCTTTCAGATCTACAGGGAGACTTGAGAATCTTTAGGGTATATCTTACTTACTAATGTAACCAAAAGTTCTGAAGTCGTTCTCAGGCGTTAAATGGATCCAGATCAAATAACTCAAAGCTCATGCATTTCAATGTGTGGATTCCAGCATACTCACCTATAATTCTTAGGTGTCCCAGGCTGAACTTTTGCCCCCATCTATGTCTCCATAATATGATTACTTTGAACGGTAAATGAGCTTTTAATTTCTTTTTTTAAACTTTATTGAACTGTAGTTGACTTATAATGCTGTGTTAGTTTCAGGTGTACAGCAAAGTGAATCAGTTACATGTTTTATATATAGTATTGTATTTATGTCAATCCCAATCTCCCAATTTATCCCTCCCCCACCCTTATCCCCTAGTAACCATTAGTTTGTTTTCTATATCTATGGCTCTACTTCGGTTTTGTGAATAAGTTCATTTGTACCCTTTTTTTCTTTTTAAGATTCCACATATAAGTGATATATTTGTCTTTGTGTCTGACTTCACTCAGTATGAGAATCTCTTGGTCCATCCATGTTGCTGCAAATGGCATTATTTTGTTCTTTTTAATGGCCGAGTGATATTCCATTGTATACATGTACCACATCTTTATCCATTCCTCTGTTGATGGACTTTTAGGTTGCTTTCATTTCTTTCTTTTTAGCTACTTTTTCTCTAGCCACTAAGTGAAATCTGAATTAGGCTGTAGACTCCCCCTGCTGGGTAAGAATGATGAAAAGAGCAGAAAACCTAAATTTTGGATTTAAATAATCAAAGGTCCCACTAGGCACTGTTGAAGTGCCCTAACTGGTGTATTAAATCCTTGTATGTGTTCTCCACAGGGCTTCCCTGGTGGCTCAGACAGTAAAGAATCTGCCTGCAGTGCAGGAGACCCGGGTTTGATCCCTGGGTTAGGAAGATCCCCTGGAGAAGGGAATGGCAACCCACTCCAGTATTTCTGCTGAGAGAATTCTGTGGACAGAGGAGCCTGGCAGGCTGCAGTCCATGGGGTCACAAAGAGTCAGACACGACTGAGTGACTAACACACACATGTGTTCTCCACAGGGAGCTTTTCCAGCTCGTTTGAAGAAAGTGCTGATTGTGGGAGCACCCATATGGTTCCGAGTGCCCTATTCCATCATCAGCCTCCTTCTGAAGGATAAAGTTCGGGAGAGGGTAAGGCAAGCTAACTTTATTATTTGGAGGTGGGGTAGGTACAGTTCCATCTCTGCTGTTGAAACTTGCCAGTTAATTCTCTACCTTCAAAAGCCTTCCTGGCTTGTCTCTCTTCCTGCTTCTGTTAGTGTGTTCACTTACATTTTCTGCTTTATTCTTTACTCAGCTCTGTACAAGCTGCCTTTTTGACTGTACTACAAGTTCCTTGAAGTTTGTACCTTGACATAATTTGGGCACTTCCCCTCGATATAGTACCTTGCATGCAGCTAGTATAGAAGAAATGTGTCCCATGCGTAACTTAGAGATAGCTACCACTTCCCAAATTTAGATTTGTACAACTTCTAATATAATTACATCAGTTGAGCTGGTATTTGATTTTGTTCAACTGGAAG
The DNA here is from genome assembly GCF_029407905.1 of Bubalus kerabau. Classification (NCBI taxonomy): domain Eukaryota; kingdom Metazoa; phylum Chordata; class Mammalia; order Artiodactyla; family Bovidae; genus Bubalus; species Bubalus kerabau. The sequence goes on from NC_073642.1 coordinate 33,820,844, forward strand.
TATCACTCAGTCCCTTTGACCACCAGGGTGGTAAAGGAAAATCACAGACTCTTTTTACTCCTGGCATTTTCTCATAAAACAGCTTGTTGCTTCCTAACTTCAAAAGGGTTGTCTAATATCTTAATTCTATTATCATTCCCCGAATATTCCATGACACAAAGATTATGGTTTTAGTCATTCACTCATTCATTTCTCACCCTTAAAAGAAAGGGTATAGGAAACATTGATATACTAGAATAAGATAATAATGTAAAATATTGTCAGAGGATTTTTTTTAAAAAAGAATATGAGATTATATGAATACTAACAATACAGATCTTTGTAGCTGAGGCAACTTGGGTTGGAGGGAAAAAACTAAAGACAGTTGGTTTTGTAGAAGCTTAGGGACTTAGTGACCCCAGAGTAGGAGAGGTACTCTCCCAGGTGACTCTTTGAGAGGACTCCTTGGGTGAGTTCTTAACACTTGAATTTTATACAAGTGTATATACATGCATGTGTAAGCTCAAAATATATTGAGCACCTTTACAGTTCAGGTTCTGAGCCTTGGGAATTAAAACTGGAGTGCCATAGCCCTTACTCCTGTGGAGCTCATGGTTGTGAAAGGGGACAAGACATGTTCAGAGGACTGTGACTCGACGGGAACACAGAGGAGAATATTGCCTCAGACAGTCAGAGAAGGCGTCACAAAAGAGGTGAGCCATAAGCTGGTCCTTGAAGAGGCCATAGAGAAAAAGACAGCATTCCAGGAAGCAGCAGCAGCAAGCAAGGCAAACATCCCATTCCACACAGATTTCAAAAGGAACGAACTAGGCTAATTTGCTCCAATATGGCTGTGTCCACTATGGCAGCAAAGAGAAGAATTGAGTATTATAGTTCTCTAGCATTTTTCCTGGGCTTCCCTGCCTCTGGGTGGCTAGTCTTATCTTGCTCTCATTTAGAAATCTATTTTTGAGAACATCCATACCAAGCTGTGAGTAAAGGACAAGCTAACAGGCTTAGAATTGGTTACCTTAGTATGGGGTTGACAGAAACAACCACTTTCTATGCATTCTTAGTAGTCAAAAAGGCCAGGACCCATGTGAGATGGAACTGGAAAGCCTTGTATATAGTATATAGAGCCTTGGTTCTCTATACCTACCTTTATGTTTATAACAGGGCCCCTAATTCTAGGAATGAATTTGATATACATTGTGGAAAATCAAACCTTTCCTGGGAAATTTCTAGGATTTCAATGTTAAACAGATGAAACCGCATTTACGTCTTTTCTAAGTATACCACGTGTTTCAAGCCAATCTCATCTCATTCTCTGAAGTACTTTGGTTCTTTACCTTCACTGTCTGTATGCCCCTCCCTCCCCATAGACTCACGTGGTTCTCTCTTACTTTCCAGATTCAGATATTGAAGACATCTGAGGTCACCCAGCACCTGCCCAGAGAGTGCCTCCCAGAAAACCTGGGTGGATATGTCAAAATTGACCTCGCCACTTGGAATTTCCAGTTTCTATCCCAGATGAATGGCCATCCAGATCCCTTCGATGAGATCATCCTGTTCTCCCTCCCTCCGGCCTTAGACTGGGACTCAGTGCATGTCCCAGACCCCCAAGCCATGACCATCCAGGAGTTGATGGACTATGTTAGCACCAGGCAGAAGCGGGGGATATACGAGGAATACGAAGACATCCGTCGTGAGAACCCAGTTGGTACTTTCCACTGTTCCATGTAAGTAGGGAAGGTTTGGGCCAGCAATCACTTTCCAAGATGCTTGTGACACGCGTTAGTACACCTTCCACACCTCACGTCCTTAAGAGAGGCTCTTCCTTAGGTTAAGGAGCACCACTTTCACTTAGATCATCATTTCTCTCATCCAGAAAGAGGCACCTGTTGGCACTTGTTGCCAGCAGCATACGCTGTGAAGTTTCTGAAGGTCTTTGGTAACAATGGAGAAACTGTGTACTAAAGGATGCATTTTTTGATGTGTTCCTGATATGCAAGTGCTTTTAGGGAAAAAAAAAAAGTAGAGGCCCAAAAGGTAGGCTGTTGATTCTTGTTCTAAGTGTGATCTCTGGTCCTTGCTTTTGGGCAGCTTCTGCCTAGAGTGTTTATGGTGTTACATTACTTTCTGAGGAGGAGTACTGGTCCATTTAAAATAACACACAGTCAGTAAGAGAGAAGAGTTGCCTCTTAGGAATTTAGCCTGTGGAATTTTCCTTCTACCTAAATTCTATAACTGGTTTGTAACTACTTGATAACTCTTGTTGGCAGTAGAGCACTGATCATTTCTCTTAACTGCTGCTGTCATTTATCTTAACATGTTTTCATTGGCTGCAGCAAAAACTTCTTTTCCTCCAAGTTTTGAGATCTGTTTGTTGAAAATTAAGGAGCTGTCTCCAGTGGGTCTTAGGCTCAAGTTCCAGCTTAGCCATAAATATCCTCTGTGACTTACCCAAATTATTTCCCTACTCTGTACCTCAGATTTCCTGTTTGTAATATTTTATGTTAGACTCGCTGATATCCACTGATTATTTTATAGCTTAAATGTTTTAGGAATCTGTGAGTGCCTCTCTCCCCGTGTAATTCCTCTCCAGCTTAGTCAGTGTGCTGTAAAAAAATATGCAAAGAGTGAGGAAAGAGAGAGAAGGAAAAAGAAAGAGAAAAATAACCAGTTAGGAAACAGGTAAGGAAGGTAAGAGAGAAGAAGCAATTGAGAAAAAAAAATCAAAAAACAAGAATGCAAAGAAAAATAAGGGAAAAAGAGAGAAAGCAGAACATGTATCACGTGGGGAGAATGTTCTTCCCTACCGGTTCTAGACCCCTATATGTGTCCAGTCCTTTTCCCAGCCAGAGCAGAGGGTGCACCCTTGTTCTGGGAATTCCTGACTCTGCTCTGGTGCTTCTACTGAAGGGGCCTTAAGGTGTCATTTCTACCATGGTTCCCCTTCACCACATTAAAAATGTGTGTTTGGATTGTCCTCTTTGCATCATCCAAGTCAGCTATCATGTTATAATCAGAGAATATATCCCAATCTTATGGAAGGATTCCCAATCTTGCCTCTTTATTTATTGAATGAATGAAAACATCCTACTTCAGGAGCTAGAAACCAGAATGTTCAACATCTTCAGGCCTGTGTCTCACCTCCAGTTCCAGTAGAACTACTTACACACAACAAACTGCTTTCCTTGGAATTCTAGTTTAAGAAGTAGGTATCAAGAATATTCACTGCGGTCCAGGATGCCCACGGACTGTGAGACTTTACCTTTTTTTTTCCCCTCTACATCATTCTTTCAAAGGATTTTTTTTAATAAATAAAAATTTAATTTTTATTATGAGAAAATTATAGATTCAAAGATCATGTATACCCTTTCCACAGCTATCCCATGGTAACATTTTCCAGAAGCTTTGTATAGTATCACAACTGGGATATTGATAAGTAAGTAAGTGAAAGTTGCTCAGTCGTGTCTGACTCTTTGCAACCCCATGGACTGTATAGTCCGTGGAATTCTCCAGGCCAGAACAGGGGAGTGGGTTAGGGTTGGAGATCTTCCCAACCCAGGGATTGAACCCAGCTCTCCCACACTGCAGGTCCACCAATCTTATTCAGATTTCCCCAGTTTTTGTTTGTGTGTTTGTGTATTTAGTTCTTTGCAATTTTTATCACTCAGGTAGGTTTGTGTATACAAAAGCACAGTCAAGATACAGAATTCCATAGCCACATACCTCTCCATTCTATCCCTCCCCATCCCTCAACCCTGTAACTACTAATCAGTTTTCCATTACTATGATTTTGTCATCTCAAGAATGTTATTATATAGATGGAATCATACTGTGTATAGACTTTCGGGATTGCCTTTTTTCACTCAGTATAATTCTCTGGAGTTTCACCCAAGTTGTTATTTGTATCAAGTTTGTTCCTTTTTATTGCTGAATAATATTCCATGATATGAATGAACCGCAGTGTAAACTGTTAACCAGTTAACCACTTACCTGTTGAAGGACATCTGGGTTGTTTCCAGTTCTAGCTATTACGAGTAAAGCTGCTGTGAACATTCATGTCTAGGTTTTGTGTAAAAATGTTTCTGTTTCTCTGGGATAAATGGCTAAGGGTGGAATTGCTAGGTTATATGTTAATTAAGTGTTTAGTTTTATGAAAAACTGTCCAGCTCTTTTCCAGAGTGGCTATATTCTTCTGCATTTCCCCCCAGCAATATATGAATGGGCTGTTTCTTTTTTTAAAATATGTATTATTTCTTTATTTGACTCTGCTGGGTCTCTGACCTTCCTTGTGGCAAATGGGATTCTTAGTTGCAGCCTGTGGGCTTCAGTTCCCTGACCAGGGACCAAACCCGGGCCACCTGCATTGGGAGCTCGAAGTCTTAGCCACTGGACTACCAGGGAAGTCCCAGAATGATCCGTTTTCTTTGCATCCTCACCAGTGTTCAGTGTTGTCACTTTTTTGTTTTTTTTTTTTTGGCTGTTCTGATAGGTATGTAATGATACCCCTAAGTTAAAATTAAAATTGTGGTCTTAATTTACATTTTTCTACTAGCTAATGTTATTGAACATTTTTTCATGTACTTATTTGCCATCTGTATATCCTCTTTGTAAAAATGTCTTTTGCCCATTTTCTATTTGGATTTTTTTTTTTTTTTTAAACTCTTGATACTTGAGAGTTCTTTATGTTCTAGGTACTGGTTCTTTGTTGGATGCATAGTTTGAAAATATTTTCTTTCAGTCTGTAGCTTTTCTTTCTTTTTTTCTTTTCTGGTTCTCTTGTGATGCAGAAGTTTATTTTGATGAAGTTCCTTTAATCATTTTTTCCTCTATGGCTCATACTCTTGATGTCAAGCCTAAGAACACATTGCTTTGCCTTAGAATCCAAAGATTTTTCTACTTTTTTCCCTAAAATTTTTATAGTTTATGTTTTACATTTAACTTAAATCTGTGATCCATTTTGAATTAATTTTTTGTGTAAGGTTTAGTTTGGTGTTCAGATTTTTTCCCTATAGATATCTAATTGTTCCAGCACCATTGGTCGGAAAGAGTATTCCTTCTTCTGTTAAATTGTTCTTGGAACTTTGTAAAATATCAGCTGGGTTTATTTATGTGGGAAGATTCCTCTAAGAGTATTACGTGACTAACAACTATTTCTTACCATCAAGAATTAATAACTGGCAGTTTTTAGTATTTTGTTGTATTTGCTTTATCTTTTTATATAAAAGAAAGAATTAATTGTAAAGTTGAAATCCCTTCTAATCGTCACCATCAATTCTCACTCCTCAGAAGCAGTCACTAGTATGAATGTGGTATGTTTCCTTCCAGATCATTATGTTTATATCCTTACATATACATTCATACCCATAAATAATATAGAGTATTAGTTTATGTGGGTGGTCTTTGTAAAAATTTTTTTTGCTTTTAATCAATATATATGCAGATGACTTTTTCAGAATCAAATAATACCAAAGAAAAAAAGTAATGAATGACAAATAGCAGTCTCCCGCCTTACCCTCAGTTCCACTCCCGTTGTCATCCATTTTCAACTCTTGTAGTTGTTTCTTTATTTCAGTTAGTTTCATCTCTTTCAGGTCTCCAGGAAACCTAGAGAAGAACCGCTATGGGGATGTACCCTGCCTGGACCAAACTAGAGTGAAGCTGACGAAACGAAGCGGCCACACTCAGGTAGAAAGATAAATGTCTTTCAGGAGCACTGGGGGAAATGTAAGCCTCTTCCAAAGTGAAGCTTACTAATACTGTAGTAGAAAGAACATGAACTGTAAGCCAGAGAGAGTTTGAGTTTTAGACTACATACTAGTCTGTTACCATATGAAAGTCCTTTTATGCCCATCTCACAGTACTAAGTGGAAATTAAATGAAATACTTTATGTACATGCTGATAGCCCAAAGTCTGGTATATTACTGTAGGTACTCAATAAATTACTTCTCCTTTTACTCTTTAGTTATAAAGTCATAGACATGTCATCTACCTTACTGGTGTGAGGTTATATATTGCATCAATACCAGAGGACTCATTATAAGTGACCTCTGATTTTTCCATCTAGAAGATCTGACAAAAATTTTAGACAACTAGTGTATGCATAGACTTCCCTGGTGGCTCAGATGGTAAAGAATCTGCCTGAATGCGGGAGACCTGTGTTTGATCCCTGGGTTGGGAAGATCCCCTGGAGGAGGGCATGGCAACCCACTTCAGTATTGTTGTCTGGAGAATCCCTATGGACAGAGGAGCCTGGTGGGCTACAGTTCATGGGGTCGCAAAGAGTCGGACATGACTGAGCACCTGAGCACAAAAGAGATGAATTGGTCAAATGCCTATATTATTTAGTATTGATTCAATCATATCTGTACATATTAAAAATCACATATGTTTAGTAGGGATATTTAGTGAAAATGTTATTCAGACTCTTCACATACATCTGTCCTTATTTGAGCTACTTTTTGAGTCAATCTAACACAGTTTTCCAGAACACATCTTTTTATTTCTTTTTTTAAGTGTATTGTCACTGGAAAATTTATCCTAAATCAGAAAAAAATCTATAACATTAGCACAGTTTTTTCTTTTCTTTCATCCTATATCTTATGCATCCTCTAAAGCATAATCACTTACTTCTTTTTAAAGTCCTCTTTAGTATGACTTGATTACAGCGACATCCAAAACTTAGAATTTTGAGGTTAGCAATGAAATAGGTGTTATATTTCCTTTTTTTTCCTTCTGATAAACAGTTCTGTCTGGTGACCTCTATACACATCAAAAACAGCATTGATTGAGGTTCCTGTTCACAGTTAAAGGAGTTTAAATAGTGCCCCTTAACATCACACACAGTATAAGGACTTGTTATATCCCTCCTCTTGTTTCTGGAGGATAATTCTTAGGAAGATGATTGCTTTATATTTGGGCATATATGATACATGAATCAGGACCGTGGGATCATGGTTTTAATCTCTTTGACCCTACTGTTTCAATTCATAAACTGAATTCATAACCCTGTCTAGGGTCCTTACAGAGGGTTTTCGTGCAGTGGTATTAGCTGAGAGTCTGCCTGATTGAAGGCAAATTCATCAGTATTACTAATGAATAAATTACTTTGTTGAATTGAGGCTCTACAGTCAGAGATATCTGAATGTATCTGTCTTGTTGACTGCTCTGTCTCTAAGACCTAGAACAGTGCCTGTCATGTATCAGACATTCAGTAAATTATTTGTGAGTGAAGGAGTGAACCCACCCCAGTGTACCAGGAGACTATTCTAGTCATCGTGTAATTAATCTGAAGATCATCACTTGAGTTAATACTCCCTCTCCATACTACAAATATTGGTAGAGGCTTTTTTCCACAGTAAGTGGAGGATTCAGGTTTGTTAGTGAATTGTTTAGCAGGTTTATATATACCTGGAATAGGTTTATATATACCTGGAATTACATTATGTTTCTATTGAACCTGGCCCATAACATAATGTGTGTGCTGCTTTGGTTCTTCCTGCTGTTTCAGTTTGCCCCCAAGTCTGCACTTTATCTCTGAGGTCATTTTCAGTTTTTAATATCTAATGATTCTTCTGAAATTGCTGGTTTTAATTCCCAGTGCTCTCAGAGACAAGGATGCTAAAAACTGGTATCCTTAGTTATAAAGAAATAAGTCCCCTTTAAAGAAGTGCCATTTCTTTTCAAAGCATGAAGGTAACTCCAAGTGTGACAGCTTATATATTACTTATACAGTAGTGTTGATTGACATGTACCAGCTAAATCATTTGTACTTTTCTATGCCTTCTCACGTGGGCCCTTTAGGGTCCCATCTGAGTGTGCCAGGCAGAACAGAGGATGGGCTTTGGCTGACTGTGGGTGAGGCCTGGATTAAGAGGCCTGGTTGGGGTGAGTGTGACTTTTAGCTTGCTGGGTCCACTGCATATGTTTCATTAGCTTAGTGAAGGTGTCCTAATCAGGGTAGAGCACTAGTATTAATAGTATGAGGTCACTACCAGTTGCTGTGGGAGAAGAAAAGAGCAGGAAACTCAACTAAATAATCAGTGGGAGGATAAGTTGGTAGACTGACTATCTAATGGACATGCATCCAAATAACATGGGTTTGACCGTGAGATGGAGATGTTTTCTTTTTGTGGTTGAGCCATGCAGCTTGCATGATCTTAGTTCCCTGATCAGGGATTGAACCTGGCTCACATCAGTGAAAGACCTAGGTCCTAATCACTGGACCACTCAGGGAATTCCTCAGAGATGTTTTCTGAGGGTGGCTGTGGGGGTACTGTTCTCCAAGTGTTGGAACCAGTGGCGAAAGGGTTGATGGGGAGTCGTTTTGATGTCTTTAGACTGGAGTGGAGTATGAATTTTCCCTAGTTTCCTGTTGAAACATCTTTACTTTTGCCCTGTAACCCTTCATATCCTCTAATATCCATCCATCCTAGCTGCTAGATACTCTCAACCAGTTATATTGTGACTTGAGGCTGTAGCTGCATCCGTTTGGCTTTTTTATCAGTTTGGACTAAATAGTGTTGACAGAGATCTTGTGAGGAGGTAGAATAAAAACAATAAAAATTTAAGCCTATTTAATTTCCCTGATGGCTAATGATGTAAATAGACGGAGGACATTGGGAGGTGGGAGAAGGCCCGCAGAAGAGAGTGCATCATGAGCTGTTCATTGAGATTCTTCTGAAGGCGTGTGGCTTTTGCTTTGTGTCAATTTAGGCAGTAACAGAGCCTGGGTGTTTGGCCCATGCTGTTGATGGTCCTAGGTGTGAGGTGTAACTTTCTTCCTTCTCCAGTCACGCTTTGCCTTTTGTGTGTCACCACGTGGACAGGATGTCCTGCTCAGGTTGCTTGGCTTGCCTCCCTTCTGAGTTTGGTTTTGAGCTGCAGTGCTGTCGTCCTAAGGGACTTTTTTTTTTTTTTTAAATAGCGGCCTTTCTGAGATATAATACACACACCTATGGGTCACTCTTGTAAAGTGTACAAATCATTGGTTTTTAATATATTCTGAGCTGTGCAACTGCCACCACAATCAACTTTAGAACATTTTCATCACCTAAAAAAGAAACTCACCTTGGTAGTCACTCCCCATTTCCCCCAAGCACATCTATTCTTTGTGTACTCTTTTGGCCTTTTGTGGACATCTCACGTAGAGTCATACAATATATGACCCTTTATGTCTGGTTTCTCTCACTTAGCACGTTTTCAAGCTTCATTCATATTGTAGTATGTATCAGTATTTCTTTTTTATTGCTGAATAATATTCCATTGTGTGTGTGTGTGTGTGTGTGTGTGTGTGTGTACACATTTTATAAAATGTTTATTCATTTGTTTATTTTTGGTTGTGCTGGTCTTTGTTGCTGTACTCAGGCTTTCTCTAGTTTCAGCAAGCAGGGGCTGCTCTCTAGCTGCAGGGCACAGGCTGCTCACTGCGGTGGTTTCCCTTGTTGCGGAGCATGGGCTCAGTGGCTGTGGCACATGGACTTAGTCGTCCCATGGCATGTGGGAGCTTTCCAGACCAGGGATCGAACCCATGGTCCCCTACATTGGCAGCTGAATTCTTAACCACTGGACCACCAGGGAAATCCCTACACCACATTTTATTTATCCATTCCATTAGCTGATAAACAATTGACTTGTTTCTATTTTTTGGCTACTATGAATGATGCTGCTATGAATATTTGTATATGAGTTTTTTTTATGTAGATCTATGTTTTCATTTCCCTAGGGTTTAGAATTGCCAGGTCATATGGTAGCTTTAACCTTTTGGGGAAATGTCAGACTGTTTTCTAAAGCGACTGCGCCATTTTATATCACCACTAGTGATGTATGAGGATTCCAGTTTCTTCACATCTTTGCCAATATTCGTTATTATCTTTGACCTGTAGCCATTCTAGTGGGTGTGAAGTGTTATCTCATTGTGGATTTGATTTGCATTTCTCTGATAACTAATGATGTTGAGCAACTTTTCAGGTACACATTGTCCATTTGTATATTCTCTTGGCGAAATGGCTATTCTGATTCTTTGCCCATTTTAAAATTGAATTGTCTTTTTCCTGTTTATTTGTGAGAATTCTTTATATAGTCTAGCTACAAATCCCTTATAAAATGTGTGCATTCTGTGGGTTGTTTTTTCACTTTCTTGATGGTGTCCTTTGAAGCACAGAAGTTTTCTATTTTACTGTAGTTCGATTTATCTGTTTTTTTCTTTTGTTGCTTGTGTTTTTGATGTCATATCTAAGGAGGCTTTGCCTAACCCAAGGTCACAAACATTTATTACTATGTTTTCTTCTAAGAGTTTTATAGTTTTAGCTCTTACATTAGGTCTGCAATCCATTTGGAGTTAGGTTTTTTTTTTTGGCTGTGCTGTGTAGCCTACAGAACCTTAATTCCTTGACCAGGGACTGAACCAAGCCCACAGCAGTGAAAGCTCAGAGTTCTAAGCACTGGACTGCCAGGGAGTTCCCTGGAGTTAGGCTTTTGTGTATGCTGTAAGAGGGTAGGCTTGATTTTTCTGCATGTGGATATCCAGTTGTTGCAGTAACATTTGTGCAGGTGAGGTTTTGAATTGGTCCTTTCACTTCTTCACTGCCTGACAAGAAGAGAAAATCCATACCTTGAGTTTTATGTACCTAGTACATCATTTTCGTACCCAACTGGTATATTCCACACAACTGCAATGATATTTCCTTTTTATCATTAGACAGATTACATCAATGCCAGTTTCATGGATGGCTACAAGCAGAAGAATGCTTACATTGGTACACAAGGTAAGTTAGTCTGCCATTCACAAATTGATTTTGTATCATCTACCTGTGATTGTTTGCACCAGGGGATAGCATAATTTTTAAAGGAAATGGTAACTTGAGGTGATGTTGCAGCCTTTAGATCTTGTGAAAGTGAAAGTCACTCAGTCGTGTCTGACTCTTTGCGACCCCATGGACTGTATAGTCCATGGAATTCTCTAGGCCAGAATACTGGAGTGGGTAGCTTTTCCTTTCTCTAGATCTTGGTCTTTCATAAAGATTGAGGGTTCTTGAAGAAGGCAGATGAGAGGTGTAGAGTTTCTTTATCAAATGTGCCTGGAAACTCACTGCATAGAGATAAACTAGAGATTTGAACACACAACATTTCTACAAGTTTTTGGATTGAGTCTTAGTGTTGCAGACCCAGGGGAATGGACATCAGAATTGACTGGCTAGTGAGATTGTCTTTATGTCAAGTAGAACATAAAGGAATGGCAGTGGACTTCCCAGAGATTGAATTCAGCCTGTGAATGGGTGTTGCTGGCTTAAGAGACTTTTGCTGGTCTGTGTACCATTACAGAGTACACCAGCCTCTAACATGGATAGTCTTTGCTAAGTCTGACAGTGAAGTATTGGGCTCTAGGAGGATTTCAGATGGAGTTTCTATTAATGCTCTTGTGGGCCCTAGTACTATTAATGACTTGTTTTCTGCCATCTCAAGAATACCAGGTTTCCTTCAAAGAGAGTGGTAAGAAATCATAACATAGGAGGATAAGAGAGGCCATCATATGGATTTAAGGGCCGTTGACCATTGTGGAGTATGGCCAGCAAGAGATCTGGCCAGTACCTCCTTAACCAAACGATCACACTTAGTATCACCAATAATGGAGAAACAGATATATGCCTCCTATTCTGATACAATGAGAACTACACAATGTAACCTTTGTTGTATGTTGCCAGTTTTTAAGTGAATCAATTGGATCATGAGAAACAAACCTGAGAAATCCAGATTGTGGAACATTGCTGGAGAACTGGTTTAGATTCTTTCAAGTTAATGCCATGGGGAAAAAAAGTGGGGGAGGGATTAAAGGACACTAAAGAGTCATTGATAACCAAAGGCAGTGTGTCATCCACAACTCAATTTGGAAAAATAATTTTTAAGGACAAAATATTGGCACAGTTGGAGACTGTATTTTAGATAGTATTATTGTATTAATGTGTAATTGCTGCAGTGTGATAATGATATTGTTCTATGGAGAATGTTCTTCTAAATACGTGTTCAGGTATTTAGGAGTGAAATGTCGTAATGTCTGAAACACATTTTTAAATAGTAAAAAAGAAAATATGTGTTGTGTATATATAGAGAAGGCTTTGTAAAATAATAGCTAAAAATGATAGCCTTCAAGCTAAAGAATGTATGCATACATTGTGCTGTGGTTACTTATTTTTTTTTTTACTTTCTGTAGGTTTCAAATTTTTCAAAATAGAAATTGAGGGAGAATAAAAAGGAAAAGGGCCTTTGGATTTTTGGTACATTATTAACTGGTCTGATGGTCACAGTCTTATTTTTTCTTAGGGGGGACTACTACCTCCAGAAAGCGTCCTTTAAGACCTTAGGAAGAAATAAGAGAACTATCAGGAAAGATTTTTGGCATGTATAGAATAAGATGTGATCTGCCTGAGAGTAAGGAGATGTCTTTGTTGAGGAGGATATCTGTGGCATGGGTGGGCTTCTGGAGGGTAAAGTTTGGCTCTAGGGGTCTCAGAGTGCTCCTTTCTCTGGTTTAGACGGCAAATGCACTTCCTAGAGTTGTTAGCTATGCAGGGATTGGATCCTTTAGGTTGGCTCTGAAGGCCCTGTCTGGGAGAGGAAACTCATCCAGAAGTATGAGAGAGATTTCTTGAGTTCAGCACTGATCACTTAGAAGGCATCAGCACTGTTAGGACTGGAAAATGGGTTGGTTTGATATATCTGGTTAACCTTCTTGGCTATATTCCGTATTCTGATTTTTATTCATAATAGTTCTACTGTTATTTATAAAAGTATCTATTTTAAATATAATAGATATATAATTGCCATCTAATTATTATAGAGACTCTGCAAGGAAGGTTTATAAATCCATGAACAAACTGAAGCTCAAAAAGGTTAAGTGACCTTGGATCACACAGCTAGTAAGTGGCAGAGCCAGGATTTGAGCACATGTCTGCTTGATTCAAACAGACAAGCCAGGTTAGTGGATTGTTTCACCCACATCTGCATAAACTGCTGACTTTGTTTCTTTAGAGATGTCTACTGTTAAAGAATCTAATCTGGGGAAGCATAACTTTCCCTTCTAAATCTCTCTCTTATGCTTCTGAGGAAATTATGACCCTTCTCTGTCCAGCCTGAGTCTTGAGTGGTATTGTCAGGTGCTCTGTGTGGCAACACCAGCTTTGCCCGTGGCTTAAATGTAGAAAATAAAGTCTATGAGAGCTACTGTGATGCAGAATAGTGAGGTGCGAACAAGGCCAAGAGTCAGAGGTAGGGAAAGGCTGTTTTTATTATCTTCTTGACATGCATGCTATAGTAATGCCATGTCCGTTGTGGAAAAGGAAGATGAAAATCACTCATAATCCTGAGACTCAGAGAAAGTGCTGGCATTTTGCAGCATCTCCTTCTAAACCTCATTCTGTGCATACAAATAGATGTGGGCATATAAAATACCTAAAAAAACAGGCGTTTTCTATACTTTATTTCTTTTTTCTTTTGATGGTTATCTTGTGAATACCTTTCCATAGCAAAAATACAGATCTTACAGTATCACCTTTATGGACTGCTAAAATTTGGGGTATGCCATAATTCAACATCCTCTCTTGTTAAACATTTAGCTTGTTTTCAAGACTTCACATGCTTCTGGCAGTGTCCCCTTCTGCATAGAGGGAATTCTAGTATCATAAAATGTTAGTGCTTCCTAACAGACTTTAGCAAAAATGGCAGTAAAATTAGCAGACTTCCATGACCAAATCAACCCGTGGCTCTGCCCTGCTTCCCTGAAAGCAAAGGCGGAAAAGGCACTGGAAAAGTATAAGGAATTATCCTGAGCCATTACTCACTTGATTGAAAGGGAGTTATTGGCTCAGAAGCATCTTCAAAGTTCCTGCTGCGTGCTCAGCCCTGTACAGGTTCTAACTCTAAAAGGGGAAGTTGATGACACGGCCCTTGCCCTCAGCACCATGTTTGGCTGAGATATGATTGCTTCTCACAAAATAAAATGCCTGATGTAAGACCATGTACATCAAATGGTTAAGCTGTTTTGATCCAGCTGTGCCATCGAGAACTGAGAGGAGAGGGAGCCCTACAAAGAATGTGGTGTTAGAAAGATTTAGGGAAGAGGCAGTACTTGAATGGAGAAGGACATGGCAACCCACTCCAGTATTCTTGCCTGGAGAATCCCATGGACAGAGGAGCCTGGCGGTCTACGGTCCATAGGGTCGCACAGAGTCAGACAGGACTCAAGCGACTTAGCGTGCATGCATGCAGCACTTGAAAATGGGCGGCATGGTGATCATTTTGCAGTGTATAGGAATACTGAATCAGCATCTTGTGCACTGGGAGCTAACATAGTGTTGTAGGCCAATTATACTTCAAAACAAACAAACTCATAGGAAAAGAGATCATATTTGTGGTTACAGGGGCAGGGGTTGGGGAGGGGGGAAATTGGATGAAGACAGTCAGAGGTACAAATTCAGTATAGGCTGAATAAGTACTGGGGATGCAATGTGCAGTGTGATAAATGTAATTAACACTGCTGTGTGTTATACCTCAAAGTTAAAATAAAACCTGAGTTCTCATGACAAGGAAAAAAGTGTTGTTGTTGTTTTTCTTTTTAAATTTTGTATCTATGTGAAATGATGGGTGTTTACTAAACTTTCTGTGGTAATCATGTCATGATATACTTAAGTCAAATCGTTATGCTTCCTATACCTTAAACTTACACAGTGCTGCAGGCTGACTATATCTCAAAAAAACTAGAAGGGGGAAGAAAAAATGGGGAGAAAGTCAGTGGCAGTAGAGGTGAAACAGAGAGCATGAAAAAAGGAATAAAGGCAGAAGTGAGCATGTGTGTCTATATTGTGATGAAGCAAAACGGGCAGAGGTATCCAGAATAGACTGGAAGAGAAATTCCTATTAAGAAAAGTAAACCAAAATGATATTATAGGAACTTAGAAAAAAAATGATGTAGTCCTCGTGACAGTGAATTTTGGTAGGAAGACAAAAAGATAAAAATCAAAAAATTCCAAAGGCGAAAATAATCTAGGACTTGGTGGCTACTTCTGGGAGATGAAAGAAATGAGTGAGTCAGAGTTGGAATTTCCAACTTTTTGAAACTGAATGATTTAAGAATGCAGTACTTTTAACAGAGTTAACAGAGTTGAGAAAGTATAGAGAGAAGGCTAACTTTGAAGGACACTGGATTGCAGACATCCAGGGTCTGAGGATATCGGGTGATGGCACATGGAAGGGGAATGGTTAGGTAGGCAGCTGGTGATTAAAAGGCTTAGACGGGGTGAAAACAGCTGGAGACATGTACACAGTTAACACTGTCAGGCTGGATGTAATAGCTGAGGCCCTGACGATGAGGCTATAAGAGGCTATATAACAGTGCTTCTTAAGTGGTAGCCTACCTACAGCTTTACCTGGGACTTTTGTTCAAATGCAGAGTGTGCATTTCTGACACTCTCCCGTATGATGCTGGTGCTTCTTGCCCAAGCCCCACCCTGAATAGCAGGGATGTAGATAAAAAGGCAGGGAGCCAGCATATGTGCTTTGGAGTTAGTATCTAGGAAAAAACAGAAGAGCCTGAGGAGGAAAGAAGTGCTTGCCAGGGTTATGTTCCTTGTTTTGTTCTTACATTGTAGGCCCTTTGGAGAATACCTACCGAGATTTCTGGCTTATGGTATGGGAGCAAAAAGTCTTGGTGATTGTCATGACCACCCGGTGAGTTCATCCCTTTCCTACCGATTGCCCTTCTTTTCTACCCACCCAACCCCCAAGCATGGGTGATTATAGAGGGGAGTTTAGCTCTTAGAAACAGGGAGGGTTAGGAAAGCCATGGCAAAGAGTTTGAGCTTTTCCTTAGCTGACCCAGGGTTAACAGAGCCAGGGTATGGTGGAAGTTGGTAGATCTAACCTGTCAGAGCTTTAATGCTTGGCTCTGGTGACCTTGTGTGAGGTACAGCCTATCTTTAGGTCCTGGCCTTAACTACTTATAGAGGAAGCACTGGGAAACACATGGGGCAGGCCACTTCCAGCCTCCTTCCTGCTTATAAAGGTCAGCTGTCTTCCTGGCTTCTGAATTACCAGTTCCCCATAGTTCTCCCTGGGAGAAGGTGACGGCACCCCACTCCAGTACTCTTGCCTGGAAAATCCCATGGACGGAGGAGCCTGGTGGGCTGCAGTCCATGGGGTCGCGAAGAGTCAGACATGACTGAGTGACTTCCCTTTCACTTTTCACTTTCATGCATTGAAGAAGGAAATGGCAACCCACTCCAGTGTTCTTGCCTGGAGAATCCCAGGGACGGGGGAGCCTGGTGGGCTGCCATCTATGGGGTCGCACAGGGTCAGACACGACTGAAGTGACTTAGCAGCAGCATAGTTCTCCCTTTCCCTGCTACTTTGGACCAGTTTTCTTCTGGTTCATATTTGCACCTTCTGCTGCTGCTGCTAAGTCATTTCAGTCGTGTCCAACTCTGTGCGACCCCATAGACGGCAGCCCACCAGGCTCCCCCATCCCTGGGATTCTCCAGGCAAGAACACTGGAGTGGGTTGCCATTTCCTTCTCCAAAGCATGAAAGTGAAAAGTGAAAGGGAAGTCGCTCAGTCATGTCCAACTCTTCGCGACCCCATGGACTGCAGCCCACCAGGCTCCTCCGTCCATGGGATGTTCCAGGCAAGAGTACTGGAGTGGGGTGCCATCGCCTTCTCCATATTTGCACCTAGAGGAGAACTTACCAAAAGGACATGTAAAACGTAATAGGTCTGCAGGAAGCTCTTGATGAAAGGAATAGTTTTGAAATTTTGTTGTACATATCTGCCAAAATGCACGAACTACTATTTCATTAGTATCATTATTATTATGGTTATTATAACCCATTTTGGATGAGGAGAAAAAAATTCATGAGAATGTTTGCTTAGATCCCTTCCTCATGGCATTGTTACAAGCCGCCTTTGACTTGGAGAGGAGGTAGTGGAGGAAGTGCCCCCCTGGGGTACTTTGGAGCCACTGAAGAGTGGTGAGAGCTGACTTGAGGCCTTTACATAAACCTTTTGAGGCATTCCAGGAACCATGCCTTTCCCAGCCCTCTGTCCGCCAAGGGCTCTCACTGGGGAACAGAATGCACAGTAGCTGAGGTACAGGGCAGAGTTCAGTCTGGCCCACCATATTTTCTCTACTGTCTTTCTTTGTCCACCCAGTATTTATGCCAGGTATGTGCGGAGTACCAAGACGTATCAGGAAAGGGACCAAATGGATGTAACTGGTGCTCAGTAAATGTTTGCTTAATGGGTACATGCGGAAAATTTAGCTGTTGTCTAGAAGGAAGGTTTTCTTTTTCTGCCAAGAAGCAAGGGGATAAATAGAAGCAGTGCAAAAGATGACATTTTTGCCTAGGGGTACAGTAGGTTCATGGGCAAGCAAGGTTACTGCTGTGGAGAAGAAGGATGGAGGCTTATTTTTCTCTCTGTGTCTTCAGCTTTGAGGAGGGCGGCAGGAGAAAGTGTGGCCAATACTGGCCTTTAGAAAAAGACTCTCGGATCCGATTTGGCTTCCTCACCGTGACCAATCTAGGCGTGGAGAATATGACCCATTATAAGAAAACAACACTAGAAATTCACAACATAGAGGTAAATTTTATTTTCTCACTGTCTTGAAACTGGGAGAAAATGTTTACTATAAGGAAAATCTCCAAAAGGAATAGGCAGGATTCCAGAGAGCTTAGAAGTGGCTTCCATTCTTCTGGAAGCAGGATTAGAATATTCAGCTCAGAGCCAAAATAGCCATATTGTCTCAACACGTAGTGGCATTACTTAGGGATGAAACTTTTTATAACGTAAGAAGTCTGGATCGTTTAATATAGGAATTCTGCCCTCTCCAGACAGTTAATCTTCCCTTTGGGTTTGCAGAGAAGCAGTTGTGGAGAAAGTTGAGAGTGTTACAACCTTGATGGAGGGAACTCCAGAGGGCTGAGAATCTGGAAAAGTCAAAGGTAGTCAGGGGCACAGAGCAATGACCTCATTAACTTTTGCTTCTTTTTCCATCCAAGGAACGGCAGAAACGCCAGGTGACCCACTTTCAGTTCCTGAGCTGGCCAGATTATGGTGTCCCTTCCTCGGCAGCTTCCCTCATTGATTTCTTGAGAGCCGTCAGGAACCAGCAGAGGTTGGCCGTCAGCAGCATGGGAGCACGCGCCAAAGGGCAGTGCCCTGAGCCACCCATTGTGGTCCACTGTAGTGCGGGCATCGGCCGGACAGGTACTGCACTGGATGCAGCTCTTGGAGCATCCAAAGGTGCTAAGGGTGGGGGAGGAATAACAGAGCTCTTAGTTGCCAGAATGTAGTCTTTGATCTGCTGGTGGTGAATTGCCATGAAAAAAATTCCTCTTTAACATCCTTTTAGTATTCCTAGTGCTAGGTGTACTGGCCAGAATGTACAGTTCATGAGCCAGGTCCTCTAGGGGTTGACGCTTTATACATCCCATCAACATGATTATCTTCTGATCCCATCACAGTCACTGGGTGTCCCAGAGAGCTGATCTGGGCTGTTGCTCTCTTCCCATCCCTCTGCCTGGGGAGGTCCCCACCCTGGGCCGTGCTCTCCATTCTGGAACCAGTTAGCAGCTTTTGCCTTAAGGGGATGAAGATTGCAGGGACTGCTGGCCTTCTAGCTCAGAGGTTCCTTTGGGAGAAAGTCAGGAAGAATAGGTTTGTGTTAGGTCTCTGTGGAGAAGTTGTAGTCTGAAAATTGGGGCCCAGGTGTGGAAGCAGGGCAGGTATGGGAGTGCTGTCATTCTCTGTGTCTGGGATTGAAGTAGAAGTCCTGCTTCCCACCTACTCATCCTATTACCCTCAGATGCCCTGGGAGACAAGAGGCCATCTCATTTCTCTGGCCTTCTGCACTCCCTGAGACTCCTCCTGAGTCTTCTCAGGCCTAAGGCCAACTGGCCACCTGCCATGAGGCACCTTGCCATTGAATTCATTCATCCAGTCCTGCCTGGGTCATTTGGTAGAGGGAGGAAAAGAGGAGAGGTAGACCAGGTGTGACCACTTCCTTCCTTCCTTCAGGTACCTTCTGCTCACTGGACATCTGCCTGGCACAGCTGGAGGAGCTTGGCACCCTTAATGTGTTCCAGACAGTGTCCCGCATGAGGACCCAGAGGGCCTTCAGCATCCAGACCCCTGAGCAGTACTATTTCTGCTACAAGGCAATCCTGGAGTTTGCAGAGAGGGAGGGCATGGTGCCCCCCAGCCACAACCTCCTGGCCATGGAGGGTCAGTAACTGTCCCACGAGCCTCCTGTCTGCTGGCCAGCCTTCCTTAAACTACCCTGGACACCGCTGAGCCTGTAGGTTGCCATCAGTTACGCTGAAGCCATGGACCAACCTCTGTCTTGTGTCTCCCGGCGCACGCGTGCACGCAAGGCAGCCTTTCCCTTTGGCTAGATAGATGTGGTGAAATTGCCTCTGGAAAGGGCCAGCAGCAATGTGTTCTTAATTCCTAGCACCTGCTATTGAACTGTGCCTTATTAAAACCAAATTGTGGCTATCGATATTTGCCAGGGGCCCCGAGGTAAGTGGGGAAGGAACCTCCCTCCCCCTTTCCCAATGCCATTCTCCTTCTCAAGATCTGTTTCCATTCCTTCCATTCCTTCCCTTTGCTAGGATTTGGTGGGGAGGTTTGGTGAGCATCCACCTCCTTCCCAGAGAGCTTGACCAAGTTACATATTCTAGAGAACGTCCCGAGTGCCAAGCACGTTTATACCTAGGGCGTGTATTCCAGTCTTTTCTGTCATTCTGTGTGTGTGCGTGTGTGTATGTGCACTTATGTGTATGAGTCCATATGTACGTGTGTATATAATATATATTGTATGTGATAATATGGTCGTATTCTATAAATACATATACACAGAGATACTCCTTTGTAGAAGTTCCTGGGGCTTCTTGTTGCAGTTCAGGACTCCTTGCTTCTTGGTTCTACTGTTTATCCTGGACTAGCTGGGGTTGGGGGATCATGTCTTCTGTTGTCAGACCACAGAGTGGTGGAAGAGGAGGACACACACATCCACTCTCCGTGCTCCTGCCACAGGCCCTCATCCTTACATAATGACTTCTCTCTCTCCAGGATGCTGCCTGTTGGAACCAGGAATACTGGTTTGTGGTGACACTGGTTTAATTCAGCATGGATTGCCCTTATCTAATGAGTTTTCTCTGTTTACTTTGCCAATTTTGGGAGTAGACCTCCACTGTGATTCCAGACTGTCTGTCCCCTCTCCCTCTTCCTCAGGGATGGGGATCTGGGCAGAGATGAATTCACTGAGCAGCGAGAGCCAAAAGCAATCGGTACGAAGTCTTAGAAGGAAAGAGGGAGCCCAGGTGTGAGAGAAAGGAAACTCCATACTCTGAGGCTCCCTCCCTGAAAGATTGAGCTGGGGCCCCTTTCTCTCTTGCTGGAAGGTTCTTTTTCTTATGCAACTTGGCCCTGTCTACTCAGATGCCCATCTCTTTCCTGCCTACTAGCCTCCCAGACTCTGGAACTCAGGCTTGGTGGGTTCTGTGTCAATAAAAAGCTTAACCCCTGTCTGGGTGAAACAGTCCCCTACACTCACTGTTTTCCCCCCTATTCACCTTACCTGTCTCTGTCTGCTCCCGACCTACCAAGCCCATTATGCCAGGGATGGGGCCAAGAATCCCCAGCATTCCACGTTCCCAAGAAAACCCCAGGAGCCCCTAAAATTTTTCCCCCATCACAGATGAGGTTGGCAGCTGATCAGACCTCAATAATTTTATACTGTAATAAGCTCTTTGAATGTATATATTCTTATTTTTACAGTCTTTTCATTTTGTATTTAACGTCAATGGACTGAGTCAGATTCAGAAAATAATTGTAATGTTCATATTCAATATCTTACAGCGATACAGTTTTGTATTTACATATAAATATACCGACGTGATCAAATCCTTTTAGCTTCATCAATTTAGCAGCAGTCTGGGGCTGGGAAGGTGAGGAGGGGCTCCAAGAGCTGGTCTGGGAGGGATGGGGAGGCAGGGAGCAACCCAAGACTTAGAGCCTTTCAGTTCTGAGAGCTGTCCACCTTGCCCCAGGCCATGGCCCAGCTCTGGGCAGACAAGGGGAACCAGCACCAGTTGACCGCTTGCCAAGTTCCAGTTTCCATGCTTGGTGCTTCCCCCACCCCCATACTTCATTTAAACCTCACAATAGTCCAGTGAGATATTATTCTCCCTCCCTTCTGTTTCTATGTTGATGAGGAAGGTAAAGTACCAAGGGTTACAGAGAGTGTTACAGTGAAGGTAGGGCTTATTAGCAGGTCCAGCTCTAGGACTGGGGCTCCAGTTGGTTTGCTTACAAAGCCTTTGACCTCTTTACAGCATGTTTTGTGTTTGGAAATTAGTTTTAAAATGTTCTTTTCAAAGTATGGACAGTTCTTAGGTTCCAGCTAGTTGATTTTGAGCCCCATGATGTATGTAGAAGACTAGAAGGGTTTCTGACAGAGCTGGTGACTGATTCTTCCAGATGGGACCTCCTGTTATAGGTCCTCAAGTCTGCAGCATACCAGAGGGGTCATTCTCTCAGGGATACCCCATACATGTGGATATACTGGTACCTCTGTGGGAAGATCTTGAGTCATTTGCATCTCTCTCTTAGAGCAGAACCAGAAGCTTTGTCCACGTAGGACCACTCCCCATGCTGTGTAGTTACTTCGTGTCGGCCAGTGATACTGCCCAGTTGGAGCCATTCTGGCCTGGGGTGTTCTTAATAAGAGTGACAGCAGCAGGCGTTTACTGGTTAACCCTGTTCCAGGTACTTTTCAGAGTGCTTTCTAGATATTATCTCATGCACCCTCAAACCAAACTTTTGAGGTTGGTATTGACAGAAGAGAAAAACTGAGGCACAGGAAAACTAATCTGCCACAGCAAGAACTCAGACCTTTAAGGTTCCATCTCCTGATTTTCCAACAAAATTTCCTTGAGTTTTTTACCTTAATCAAGAGCTGAATCATACAATAAAAATTAAGCCAAACCTTTCTTTGGATGCAGGCAAGCATAATAGGTAAAGAGAGACATGTGAAATCTGGGAAATTAGTGGTTGGGGTTTGGTGAAATATGTAGGAAACAGAATTAATGATAAAAGATTTGGAGGAGGTAGCCTTGAACTGTCACTTCTTTGAAGAGACTGTAGCCCAATAGCTGTGTAAACTCAGAAGTTATGCTTGAGTTCCTCATTGCACATCTAAGGATTGGTAAGGTTATCACTTGCGAGAGCTCCATAAAAATGCAGTTTCCTGGGTCCTACCCAATAGGTGGTTGAGTGAGTGGCAGGATGAGCAAGCTTGTTGAACTACTGTTCATGCCCCTGACATAAATCTGAGAGAAAAGGATCAATGGCTTTCCCCTGCTATAGTCTACTTGCAGCCCTTTACCCGTGAGATAATACTCAGGGTGAGCCTTCCTGTGTTAGGTGTGAAGGTGAATTCTCTCAGTCGTGTCTGACTCTTTGCGACCCCATGGACTGTAGCCTACCAGGCTTCTCCATCCATGGGATTCTCCAGGCAAGAATACTGGAGTGGGTTACCATTTCCTTCTCCAGGGGATCTTCCCAACCCAGGGATTGAACCTGGGTCTCCCACATTGGAGGCAGACGCTTTAACCTCTGGGCCACCGGGGAAGCGTTAGGTGTACAAGGAGGTAAAGAAAGGGGAAGACACGGGAAGAGCCCTGAATCTGTCCAGAAGTCAAGGCTGTCACATAGGAGATTTGGTGAACAAAACCAGAGAACCCACAATCAAATGCTGGATTGCATAGTTGAGAAAATACGATGAAGAAAGTGTTGACAGGAGAGAGAGTATTGTACAGAACTCAGGCTTTTGCTAGGATGAGGATTCCTGAGGTGCAGGGTACCCCAGCGTCCTCAGCATAGAAGGTTCATCTCTGTCATGTGCAGGTAAATGACAGAATGTGACTGGTTCTTATGAGACTGGGCTATTTAGCATCATACCTTGAGGAAGATGGGGCTCCTGCCTTATGATCTTCCCATCTCTAGAGAACCAGACACATACGGAAACTCACAAGTCAGACCACTGCAGGGAGGTGGGGCAGGAAGTATGGCCAGGTAGAAAAGTCTTCCTAGAGTAACTGAGCTCTTCGGTAGTTCTGAGGTCTCACCACTCAACTCAAGGCAGGTCCTAGGTTTTATGAAAAAAGGTGCTGTATTAATTGATCCTACTACAGGCCCTCCAACACTAAGGGTCTAGTTCTTTTACTAGACAGTGCAAAATACCTATAGAGGAACCATCAGACCCTTCTCTGGTTGGGTCAGCTGCCACTTGGAATCCCCAGTTTTAGTTTATTTTCAAAGTCTCCTCTTTCAAGGTGCATCCACCTCCCTATAATCCCTCAGTTCCCTATCCAAGGGAGCCAGCCCATAGACCTTAAAGGCTTTTGTGTTATTACATGTGGGACAGACTGGGTGACTCAGAGCAGAGCTACCAGAGCTCCCAACCAAGGTTTTAGGTTTGTTTCCAGTCTTGGTTACTACCAAGACTACTATCCACACACAATCATTAACTTACCAAGGACAGGAGCTAAAAGATCCACCAGTTTGGGAATCAGATTTAGTCTTGGGAGATACCCACTCTACAGTTACCATCACACAGACAGTTGTGAATATCAAGTGTTTTAAGACTGCACTGCTTTTAACTGACCACAGAGAAAACAGCTCCACAAATAGAAATCTAGCACTCTCAGAAACCTGTTGCAGTGTTTAGCCTTCTTTTCCCTCTCACCATAGCTTTCATAAAATCTGTTTTAGCTAAGTCTGGTGTTCTGCAGTCTTAAATACTCGGTTTTTTTTCTGGCTAAACCCAACATGGACAAAGCTAACTAAACCAGAAACCTAGAGTGTGTTGGATGGAAGGGGGAGCCATTGATCCCTTCTCAACAACTCAGGGTAATAATATGCTCCTCCTAACATGGTAATATGTTCCTGATAGTTTGGGGGACTAAGATGAAGGTGAAAATAGGAAAGCAAGACAGTGAGTTGTGTAGAGAAAGTAGTTAAAAAAGACACAGCATGCTCTTCCCCACTAGGCTCACTTCTACCCTTCCCCTCGCATCAGAACCTGGTTCTTTTCTAAGCTAATGTATCAATAGTTGTCTTAGCCTCGCCACTGGCCAGATGGATAGCTGAGTCCAGCTCACCCATTTCATCCTGTGAAGTCTGTTTTACCTCCTTGACCTTTAATGATACCTATTCTGTGGCAGCAATGAGTGAACTACAGAGTAGGATGTTCAGAGCTAGTCTGGAGATAGCAACTGGTGACTTAGTTTAGATAGAAGCTAGGAGCCTTGGAAGTGGGTGAGAACAAAGAACAATGAGGAGAGCAAGAAGAGAGGCGAGACCCTTGGGAGCCATGATATTTAGGGGAGGATGGGGAAAGAAGCCTGGGAAAGATTCTGATTACTAGAGAGAAGTAACCAAGGACAAGACCAGGCTGTCTTCTCACACACAGGTGAGAGATGGGGAGTGGCTGGGATGAATGACCAGGATTCAGAAATGGAACTTCACTAGTGATCCTGAGGCAGGAGGTGACAAGGAGGAGACATGAGTGGGAAGTGAAGGAATAGTGCTTGGGCTCCACTTCAACCAAAGCAAGGACCAGTTTTTACATATTAGACCTCTGAGTAAGATTTCATTCAAACAAAGGAAACTGCTACCATAGAAAAAAATCATCAAGAGCAAATACCCAAAAGCAAACAGTTTGAAAGCATAAAGCAGAGTAAACTGAACATATTGTTACATCTTTTTTCTAGATTTGGGCTGAAGTGACCTAGAGGGGGGTAAACGTGCCAAGCGAGGGCAAGACATTTCAAGGTACTGAATAGCCATCTTAAAACCCAGTTTAAAAATTCCAAGCTTTCAAAGTCACCTAGAAACCAAAACATGGCATTGTTCAGTCGCTAAATCATGTCCGACTTTTGCGACCCCATGAACTGCAGTGCATCAGGCTTCCCTGTCCTTCACTATCTCCCTAAGTTTGCTCAAACTCATGTCCATTGAGGGGATGCTCAAAATATGGCATATGTACAACCATATAAGCCATCTGGCTGCCAGAGAAATGTGGTTTCTAATTTATACAGTGGAATTTTGGGGTCCTTTAAGCCTGTCCTGGTCTCCTCTCAAACTGGAACACCAGGGACTTTGAATGGCCAGGAAGAGGGAGTGTTGACAAAATAAAGGAAAAAAGGATCTGACAACCTTTGAGTGCTAGGCATACTTTATTTTTAATCTCACAATAACCCACTGCAGTAGGTATTCTTAGTTTGGTGGTGTTTAGTTGCTAAGTCATGTTCGACTCATTGTGACTCAATGGACTGTAGCCTGCCAGGCTCCTCCGTCCATGGGATTTCCCGGGCAAGAACACTCAAGTGGGTTGCTGTTTCCTTTTCCAGGGGGATCTTCCCAACCCAGGAAGGGATAGAACCCGAGTCTCCTGCATTGCAGGTGGATTCTTTACCACTGAGCAATCAGGGAAGCCCTATTCTTAGTTTACAGATAAGGAAATTGAAAAGATTAATGCCTTGCTAAAGACAGTACTAGAATGACTTAGCTACTAGACTTAGCTAGGAAGTGGCTAAACTGGAATTCTGACCAATACCTTAAGCTTTTCCCTTTAAACCTATCAGACGCTTTGGGTTGGGAGTGGGAAGCAAGCCTTAGATGCCCCTCACCTGGATATTCCCAAACTGCCAGTGGTCTTTAGCTGGCAGAAATTGTGTCAGCAGGGCCCTAGCACTGACATCTTTTTGGCAGAGCTACTAAAGTGCAGACCCTAAATATCTCTCAATCACCACCTACCATAAGCACCCTAAAAACTGTGATTGAGGATGTGTGTGTGTGATGCCTAGGAGGCAGGGTGTCAGAAAATGTGACAGTTTTGAGTCTATGTGTTGTGAGTTGAGGATGCATGTATGTGATTTGGAGACAAATTGCTTCTTTGGAGAAATTTTTTTTGAAAAGGGCCAGAAATCATTTCAAACTGGCACAAGCTGCTCTTGGAGTTCGGAAGGGAAGGAGTATGGGACAAGAGGGGAGGCTGTTTTTCTCAGAAGTCCCAACCTGAATCATGGGTCCTAGTATGTCTAGAAACAGCACGTGGTGGAATGGACAAAGCTCAGGCAGACTCGGTTTGGCAGCTTGGTTTGGGCAAGTCATTCTAGTACTGTGAGCCTCCAGTTTGCTCAACTACAAATACAATTCAACACAAAAGAGGACTCCTGGGAATCAGAACCTGGCTTCCCTGTTGACTTCTCCAAGGCCTTCACACAGATTCATTCACTCTTTTGTTCTCACTGATAATCAGAGTAGGGGTGAGGTGGGGTGGATGCAACTGTTAGTGAAGCTGGAGGGCCAGTGTCTCCAAATCAAACTTACTAATTTCCCAGAGTCTGGGGGTGGTTGTGTTCTACAGGGATCAATGTACCGAGCCAGAAACAATCACAGGACCTCTTTCAAGGGGCCCCCTTGCCTGACTGCTGGGGACACTGGGGGCTCAGGGGTGCATTAGAGTTACTGTCCTTGAGGAACTCAGTCTAGGGGGTGTTCAAGAGGGGATTCCCATCAGGGTTGGTGCACTTAGGAGGGTAAGGAGTATCAGTGAAGTCTGGTTCTCTGAGCAGGAGTAACTGTCCTAGTTTGCAAACGCTCCATAAGTAACCTCATTTACAGTATACCCACTGTAGTCGAGGCTTACAGTCAGATGCTTGGGCCTTTGGCCTCCACAGAAGTTCCAAACCTCACTAGGTGTATTAAAACACGTTTTTATCATCACATGTGATCTGCATAATGGTATGGACTGCTCTGTGAACTTCTTGTACAGGACAGGCGGGTGAACCACAGGAAATAAGAAGACCAAGTGGAAACCATGGGGCTCAACTTCCAGACGAATGTTCTTTCTGCTCTATTACTCTCCCTCATCTTACATTCACACAGTATCTGTTATGGTTTCATTTAGGGCAGAGCATCTTGGGAAATAAAGCCCAAATCTGAGAGAGGGCTCCAAACACCATGAGATCTCTGTTCTGATATAGAAAAACTTGGTCTTCAGTCTAAGGGTCCCCCAGGCTGAGAATGTACTCCAGCCTCCATGGCCCTGCCAGATGCTGGGCCTCTCCCACTGAATACACAATCTTCACCTCCTGGTTTTTCCTTCTTTACTCCCTTTCCTTTAGTAATTCCAACCAAGCTGCCACCCAGATTCTAGTCCCTATACCTGAGATGACCTACTTCCCTTCCCAAATCAGTGTTTCTTCCCACCTGCTCTCCTTAGTAGCAAACTTCCCTCCCCATTAGAGTCCCCCCACCCCCATGAACTCTAAGGGAGGGAAGGGTCCTTACAGACTATCTTTCTACTCCAATTTTTCACCCACCCCTATTTTTGCAGAAGAAAAACAGGCCCAGAGGGAGAAAGGGACTTGCCTAAGGATATACTGCTAAATCACTGGCCTTGCTACCCAGATGGCTGAAGCACTAGCCCTAAGCTCTTGTACCTCTTCACACACCAGCCACTGCCAACTTTCCCTCCATAACCCACAATGATCAGTCACCCAGTCCTCTTGAGGCTTTCTCAAACACATCTCCCCATTTTTATTCCTGCTTACCCATTGCCACTGCCCTAGTCAGGTCTTCCTTTATTTCACCTGAATTGTTGGGACAGCCTAACTGGCAGCAGGCTACCCTATTCTGCCACAGGATTTAAAGGCCCTTCGCATTCTGACACCCCACCTTATCCACACTAGCTTCCTTTACTGAATATCTCAACTGGTCTTTCTTACTCATTCACTGTGTAACCTGGTCCCAGGGTCAGCTCTGTTGAGCACAGGCATGTGGCGTAGCCTCACCATCCCCCCCCCCCCAAAAAAAAAAAAAAAATACAAATGATCCAGGGAAGCATCTGAGTCAGAATTTTGATTTTAGGGCTTCTGAAAGTAGGAGGGGTTTCTGGATTGGGGCACCAGGAGAGAGACAAGAAACATCTTGGCTCCCTCCACCCCCTCCCACCAGAATATGTACCTCTGTAGTCTTCAAACCGGTCATTACAAGCCTTTCTGCCTCACCTTGCTGCTTGTAGGCACCCTTCTTTCAACCCACCCTCAGAGTTCATCCAGCTGCTGGGATGTTGAGTATCTTAAATGGTAGTTCTGGGCCTGTGGTCCTGTGACCCAGCATGCTGCTTGTACATTCTGCTATACAAGTCTAAGAATTTTAACAAGGTAGAAAAGTCTTCTGCTCTTTGACTCCATCTTTCCAACTCTGGTTTTCGTTACTATAGCCACACTTGAAGAAGCTTTTAATACGGCTTTGCATTTATCATTTTGTGTGCTTTGCTGAAAATGAGTTAGTTGCCCCTCCGTTTCTGCCTGAGTGCCACCTCCTCCATGAAGGCTTCACCCAGTTTTCCTCAGCTAGAAGAATCTCCCTGCTCTGAGCCTCTGGAGGTGTTTCTACATACATTTACAAATTGCCTTAGCTCTTTCTGTATCCTCTCTTCAGCTAGGTCTGAAGCCCTACGAGGGCACAGAGTGAGCATCTCATTCAGTTTCTGTAATGGCAAAAAGCAGCAGGTGCGGTATGAATGTGTCTGCCTCACCCCTGTAGGTGCTCAGGCAAGTGCCTGTTACCCCGAAGGCAGGACTTCCCGCGTACACAGCTCAGTTTTTAGGCAGGCGCCGGACACGGTTAGGTTACACAGCCAGGGGGAGTCGGGACATTCCAGTCAGTCGCTAGGGTATCCTCACCCGCCCCCTCTGCCCAGTTCCAAATGGGGTGTGTGTAAGAAGGATGTGGGGGCCGGGTAGCCCCAATAGCTCCTCCTCCAGGTTCACCCAGCGGATCTTCGAGTCCCAGGAGGTCTCCTTCCAGTCCAAGGGCCTCAAGTAACTCCAAGCGGCGGTGCGGTAGAATGGGGCCCTCTGCCATGGTTGCGCCTCCCACTCACAGCTAGTTTAATTAATTTATTTCTATTTTTTGGAGGGAGGGGGCGTTCAATGAAGGGGAAGAGGTGGAGCAAGGGGAGGAGGCGGGCCCAGGATGACTGACGCGAGCACCAGGGAGCCAATGGCCCGTGGGGGGCGTTCCCCCCCATTCAGGACTCCTCGCCTGGCTCGGAAGGTATGTTAAACAGCTGCTTTTAATTTGGTCTCCCCAATCTCGGGCGTTTGGGGGGCTTGTTTGCCGGCCGGTCCCTTTGACCAGTCAGCCATGGTGCAGGCGCCGCGGGCCCTGGGACGGAGCTAGGGGAGGCTTGGAGTCCGGCGGCCGAGGGAGGCGAGGGGCAGGCCAGGAAGGAGAGCTCTTGGCGCCGCCCGCTCGCCAGTGTGTGTTTCCAAGCCGGGCCAGATCCGCGGGGAGGGGGTCGGCCAGACCCGGGGTCGCCAGTGTGCCGGCCGTGCTGCCTAGTTTATTTCACCGAGCGGTCGGTTTCGGTAGGTTTCGGCGGCGGGCTGGGTAAGGGGCCGGCAGGAGGAGATCCCTCGCGCTCCTGGTATGCCTTAAAAAATTATTGTAAAGAAGAAAAAAGGGGAGATTCCGTACACCGACTGGAACCGGGCCCGAGCTGCGGCGCGCGGGCTCGGCAGGGGGCGGCGGCCTGAGCTCAGCCGGCCGGGCCCACCAAATCGCCCGGAGTTGGTCGAGAGCTGGAGTTAGCGAGCGAGCCCAGGCCCGCAGCTTTCCCCGCTAACCACGCTGGGCGAGGGCGGCAGCCGCCCAAGGGTTTTGTTTCTGTCCGCAAACTTGTCGGAGGGGGCGGTGGGCGCGCTCAGAAGAGGCGCGGGCTCCTGGGCCCGCGGTTGTTATGGACTCTGGGGGCGGGGGCAACGCCGGACTTGCGGGAGGGGCGGTCGGGGGCGGGGGAGGCCACCGGAAAGAGCCCCAGCGCCTCGGCAGTAGACCCATGCGCCGGTGTGAGCTCTCCGAACTCCCGGGCCGTGGCAGGAGAGCCAACGTTCGGCGCCGGAACCCGGCCCGGGGGTGTGGAAAACCTCCAGGAACTCGTCGGCTTCGACCCGCAGCCCCAGCTGATCCCTTTGCAAACATGGAGCTGCCTCCTTCCCCGCCCACCCCAAGGCGGCGACGGCGGCTCCTTTCCCCTCCCCCTGCCGTGCTGCTCGCCCGCGGAAGGGGCCGGGGCGGGGGCACCGGCGAGTGAGCGCGCCCACGAGGGGGTAGCCTGAAAGGGGCAGTGAAGGTCGGAAACTGGGCAAACAGTCTCCACGCTCGGAATCGGGAAAAGGAAATGCATCAGCGGGCGGGAGGGGCGCGGGGGGCGCGCCTGTCAACCGGGATGGCGGCCGCGGGCTGGGGGGCGGGGCGCCGGCGCGAACCGCGGAGCTCGGGCGGGGCGACGCCAGGAGAGAAGGCGCAGGGGCCCGGCCCTTGGAGCGCCAGACTACCCCTGCTTCCACTCCTTGGCCTAGCCTGTTTACTATACTCCGGCGATGGCTTGTGCAACCGGCCTGGAGGCGAGCTGAGGGGCGGGGCCTTCCCTTCTCTCTTCCACCCGTCTCGGGCTTCTTCAGAGGGCCCGCCTTCTCTTGTTTTCCACTGGCTGGGCGAGGCTCCCTTTTTTCCTGCTCGGTTGTTGATTGGATGACATTCTTCTCAGCTCCGCCTATCGGAGGCCGGGCTGGAGTTTAAGTTGCTAGGATTTTTTTCCGTGAAGGGCGGAGGGAGGATTCCTGCGGCTTACGTGAGGCGCAAGGGTCCGCCCCTACTTCTGATTGGTGGGGTGGATAGTCCCGCCCCCTGCGGGGGAGCGAGCTTGGAGGGGGAAGTCCAACCCTGTTCCCCGCCCCCTCCCCTAGCGTGTGTGCGCGCTCAGCACATGTGTAAGGCGCGCCTTGCTCCTTCGAACAGTCCTCGCGCCCGGAAGTCCCGGGCTTGGAGCTCTTGGCAAGGGGGGCGGGGAGAGCCGAGAAGGCACACGATGTTTCTCCAAGGCTCGAGATCTGGTAGCCTTCGCTTTGAAGTTAGGGGTTGACGGTGTAGGGTGGCTTTGGGGGGCTTTGCTCTCGCGGTTCTGCAAAGGTTGGGAGGAGGGGGTGCGGTCTGTCCTTCCTCGCCAAGTACTAAAGTTCTGACCCTGCATCCTGGCTTTTCTCGCGACTCAACTTCCCGGAGACCGCCCTAAGCCTAAGGTTCAGAACGCTGCGGACGCTGCCAAGTGCGTTTTCCTTCCAACACAAGGCAGCCGCTGTCCTTACTAAGCTTTATCAAAACCTCTGAGCAACCTAGGATTGCCGTGGATGCTTTAGGCAATATCCAGGGCAGCTCATCCCCTGCTGACAGAGAAGTCGAGAGCGGCCCAATTCTGCTAGGGTTCCAAATGGTTCTTGATGTCCAGGTGGGAACGCCGTGTGGCACCCAGTGCAAGGAGAGGAGGAAGACCCAGTTCTGCATATTTGCCGCTTCTTCGTAACCTCCTAGAGGTTTGGCCTGGGGGTCTCGTTTGTTTCGTACGTGTGACTTGTTTTTTGAGCTCCGTCCTGGGGCAGGGGTTGGCTCCCAGGGAGATTGTTCCCATCTGTCGGCTATTGATGAAGTTCACAGTTCGCTGCCTTGTCCTTCCGGTTTGGAGTCTGGCCCACCTGTTGCCAGCGCTCATTTCTTGTGGTCTCCGGCGGATTACGGAGGAAGGACAAGAAAGGACCTGGGAGTGAGCTACCTGGGGCCTGCCTCTTGGATACGGACTCGGCTCTCTTAGGGGAGTAGCCTTTTTGCGGAAGAGAGCGGGAAAACTCTAGTCCCGCCCCCTCCTCTCCTGGCGCTCCATGAGCGCCCCCCAAAGCAAAGCCAGCGTCAGTTCGCCCTATTTAGTGAATAAATAAAAGCCACCTAGATATCGCTAGCACCTCGTCTGTGTTCAAGACCATATTACCTAAACTGAGAGGGCCTAGGAACTGTCCTTAACACTCACTGACCAAGGAGGAGGGAACAGCTGTTCTTATTCCGTTTCCAACTCTGGAGCTTTTATCATTTCTCTGAAGTGTGGTGCAAGATTCATTTATGCCATGGCCTGTTTGGTCTCCTTTCTCAGTTCGTCGAGTCTGATGCCTCCAGATCTACTCTGGAGATCGCAATTGCCGTACGCTTCACGCTCCGCCTTTCAGAGGCTTGCCAGGGCGTTGGCTGTTAGAGCCCTGCCCTCATTTTGGTTATCTCCGCCCTCTTAGGACTGCATATTCAGGTTTAGGGAGTGTCGGTGTTAAAAAGTATGCAGCCACCCCTAGCTGCGGGCTGAACCGCTGGAGCTATCCTCGACTTTGATCTCCAGCCCTTAATTCTGTATTCTACTTACTGAAAGGAGCTGTCGGCTGCTCCGCATATTTGTGTCTACAAGGAGGCATTCTGCAGAAATGTAAATTGTAGAGAACTGGATGGGAAGGATGAGATTCTCTTTCCCTTTGTAAGGGGGTCCTCCACGGTGGCAATGCTGCTGCCTCTCCCTTTCAGATCCCAAGGCATCGGATTCCCGCTGCTGCGCTCCGCATCACCTCCTGTTACAGGCCCTGGAACTCTCTGCGCTTCAGTCTCTAGTGTAAACATTCCACAAAAGGACTGCGAAGGTTCAGCCTCCTCGCGCAGGGCGGAGTCAGCGGCTTCCTAGACGGGCATCCTGGCCAATAGAGGCTCCTACCGGCGCCGAGATAGCCAGTCTGATGGTTGGAGGCGGGGCCTGGCCCGGCAGTGCGGTAGGAGGAGCCTGCTCACGGACATTTTACCCAACATCGGTTACTTACCTTCCTGGGGCAGCCGGAGAGCTAGGGGTAGCCTTCCAATGCGGTGACCGGCGAGGGCGGGAGCGGAGTTTTTGGGCCTGTAGCTGAGACGGCACGGGGCGGGACAGGTAGAGTCCTCCAATGAAATGCGAAGAGCTTCCCTGCTTCCTCCAATAGTATTGTGGCTTGGGGGTGGGATTCAGCAATTCGTCTCCAATAGGCGGGGTTGAGTTAGAGAAGCTCCCCGCCAATAGGGGCGTGGAGAAGGTGAGCGGCTCCCCCCCCTCCCCTCCCAGCCGGGGGGGGAAGGGGCGGGCATCAGAAGGCAGAGCACAGCGATTGGCTATATCTTTGACGGGCGGATAGTACGGCCTGTGCGGAGCGAAGTTGAGTCTTCCCTCTGCGGGGCGGGCCGGGAGAGTGGGCGGGATTTCCCGGGTAACAGAGAAGCGGCCGCGGCGGTAGAGGCGGCGGAGACGGTTTCTCCATCTTCCCCCCCTCCCCTTCCCCCCTCGGAGTTTCCCTCCCTCCCTCCCTCCCTCCTTCCCAGTCTGGGCACTGGGGCCTGTGACCGCTCCGTTAGCGGAGGGGCGGCTGCCAGTCCGCTTTGGCGGGCCTGTGCTCCGCGCGATTCTTGGGGCCTCCCTGCCCCAGAGGCTCACGCCGAGAGGGACACGCAGTGAGGAGCGGCCGAAGCAGCTTTGCGGTGAGAGCACGCCGGGCCGGGGTCGGGGCGGGGAGCCTGGTGGCGGGTAACGCCGGAGCGAGGGTGTGTATTTGGGGGGGGGGCTGACCTCCTCGGCTTCCCGTAGAGCAGGAGGGCGGGAGGCGTGTGGATGTGTGAGGGGGGTGGGGGGCGGAGCGGGGTAGCTCTCGGTGCGGGAGGGGGAGGAGAGCGTAGTCCCGGTGCGCGCGGAGGGGGCGGGCTCTCGCGCCGCCGCTCAGGGGCGGGGCCGGCGCGCGCGTGCGATTGTGGAGAAAGGGGCGGGGCTGGGCCCTATGCTGAGTGCTCTTTGCCGCCGACCACCCCTCCAGTCCTCCCTGGTTGGGCGGGGCCTCGGCTGGGCGGCCTAGCACTGGCCTGCTGGGGTTGGGAGACAGGCTGGGGGTCTCCCGCCTGTGGCTTCGGGGCGCGGCAGGGAGGGGGCGTGAAATCTGGCTTCCTCCGCCTTCCTGGGATCCGGTTGGCCGGAGGGGCCGTACGGAGCGGCGATGCCACTCCCCCTGGCCGTCCTCCCCCTTTCCCGGGTTTCCGCCTCCTTGGCAAGTGAGGCGGGGCTCGGGAAAGCCCGCTGTCCTGTCTGGCTGAGAGTCGCGGCGCCTAGATCTGCCCCGCCCTACGTCTCCATAGGGTGGGAGGAGCCCCCAGACTGCGAACTGTGGAGGTGTCAGGACTTTCTCTTGTGGCTCGGCCAAGCCTTTTGCCGGGGCCCGAGAGTCAGGTGCCAGAGCTGTTGTCTCTGCTTTACTCGGTGCAGCATGGATGGCACTGTGCAGCCTGGAGAGTGGGAGCGTGGTCCACTTCACGGCACTCTTCGTTGTAATTCTTGGGGCGAGGTGCTCAAGGTCCTTTCGTTGCAGTCTGCGGTCGAGGACTGCTCGTGCTGAGACCGTGCTTCCGCAGCGGTGCTGGTTGGGGGGAGGGGCGGAGAGTCATCAGAGACTAGAAATGTGGCCGGGGACAACCTTTCCTGGAGTTCCCTTGATGTTGGGTTACCGAGGCTGAACGGGGCGGGGCTTCCTCTAAGCCAATGGGATGGTGGGTAGTTAGTTAGACTTGGCCACTGTTTCTTTGCCTTAGAACTTCAAATCCAGTTAGCCAAGGAAGGGCTGAGAAAGCTTCTCTTCACAAGACTGAGATTTAGAAAAGGAAGTGTTGGATTTGCATTTTACTAAATGATTTTTTTATCAAAAACGCTAATTAAAAAAACCACTGAGACTTTGAATAAAATATTCCAGTTTCTTCAGCTCCTGCATTTTTTGAATGCCCTAATTGTACAGCTGGTCTGCTACTTAATTTCACAAATAAGTAAGTTGCCCTTTAGGTAACTTTAGGTGTTCTTGAAAAATCTGGTTTTTCTGTTAGAACATCTAGACCACTTTCTACTTATATTTATAAAGCATAATGTTCTTACCCTATTTTATTAGAGAAGGGTGAATTTGAGGCTAGTGTATTGAGCCTTATGTATGTGACTTATGTACTGTTGCCCTGCAGTCTGTATTTGGAAATTGCCTTAGGACATTTCAAGGTTAATGAACCACTTTAATTGAGGATTTTGCTCGGAGTTGAGACATTCTTTTTTTTTTTAATTGGAGGCTAATTACAATATTGTAGTGGATTTTGCCATACATTGACATGAACCAGCCATGGGTATACATGTGTCCCCCATCCTGAATCCCCCTCCCACCTGCCTCCCCATCCCATCTCTCAGGGTCATCCCAGTGTACCGGCCCTGAGCGCCGGAGACATTCTCTTTTCTTAAGAGAAATTACTTGTGTTTTCGATATTTTTCATGAGAAAATAAACATGGGACAAATATGTTTATTTATTCCTTAATATCTTATCAAGCCCTCTGGCTAATTAGCTGAAGTGAAGTGAAGTTGCTCAGTCGTGTCCGACTCTTTGCGACCCCATGGACTGTAGCCTATTAGGCTCCTCTGTCCATGAGATTTTCCAGGCAAGAGTGCTGGAGTGGATTGCCATTTCCTTCTCCAGGGGATCTTCCCTACCCAGGAATTGAACCCAGGTCTCCCGCGTTGCAGACAGACGCTTTACCGTCTGAGCCACCAGGGGAGCCGAACTGAAGTTGAATTCTGAATATGTGCTTTGCTCATTTGGGACTGACAGCTTGGTGTCCTGTGCTATACTCATGTGAAGAGATTTAGTCCCACCTTCTTAGCTAAAGAAGTAGCAGTGGCAACGGTAACTTTAATTTGGTTAGTGGTGACTGTAGTAGAGTGTGTTAGTGCTGTGGAGACAGGAAACCTGGGTATTTCCCTGTTTCTATAAACTGATAAAGTTGGTGAAAATAGCGGAGAATTTCCATTGAGGAAAGTTTGGTCAGCACATAATTCCCACTATTTGTAATGCTGTGTGCTGGGAAACATAGAAGACCTAATTCATGCCCTTGAAGACTGTGAGCCAGGGTCAGAAGTCCCACGTAGACTTTAAGATTTCAAGTAAGAGCCTAAATAATGCTGTATTAAGAAAGTTAATATCAAATATCAGTATCATATCGTTTTGTCAAAGACCCTAGATAGATTTGCATTTTGTAATTAAGGTTTCGCCTAAACAGTTAAAAAAAAAAACACACTTTTTTTTTTTTTTTTAGGACAGAGTTATGTAGTAATTTGATAAGATTCCTGGCAAAACATAATCCAGTTTGCATCTTTAGTGCAAACAGACAAGATGCTGAAGATCTTTGCCAGGCAGATGTTAATGGCTGTGAATTTTAGTTGAAATTAAAAGATTGTATCCATGGCATTCAGTAATACAGGGCAGTGCTTTCAAAGGCTTTCTTACTCTTCTGGATAACTCTATCAATCAAGAATTTGTTAAGCTTTATTTTCTGTAGAGTCTTATAAAGATGATGTTAAATGCTTTTTCAAACTACACATTGTCTCTCTTCTTGAGTAATAATAAGAACTTAACACTTACTGAGCCCTTAACTATGCCCCAGGCACTGACTTAAGTATTAAACATTTATTAATGTTTAATGCTCACTACAGGACTGTGTAGTAGGTACTATGAAATCTGTTTTAAAGATGAGGAAACAGTGGGACAGAGAAGTTAGACATATGGTAAATGGCTAATCCAGAATCTGAACCCAGGCATTCTGGTTATAGAGTCCAGGCTCTTAATGCTATACTCCAGCTGCCTCTGGTCTAAGAATAGTAAATGGAGAAGGAGCAGTGTGGTGTTTGTTTTTTTCTAGTTGTAGTAAAACATATAATATAAAATTTACAATTTTATCTATTTTTAAATGTGTGATTCAGTGACATTAAGTGCATATACATTGTTGCGCAATCATCACCTCCATCCACATTTCATCTATCCATATGATAGATGTTTGGTTGTTTCCACTTCTTGTCTAAGTGGAATAGTGTCTATTCCACTTCTTGTTTGTGCTGCTGTGAACATGGATGGATAAATATCTCTTCAAGTACCTACTTCGTATTCTTCTATGTATATACCCGGAAGTGGAATTGCTAAGACATATGATAATTTTATGTTTAATTTTTGGAAGAAGCAGGAATGTGCTTTTGAAGGCACATTTGAGGGGTAAGATTGAGCTTCAGATTCTAAAGGTAAAATGAGTCAACATGCATTGTTGACCACCTTTTTTAAGTTCAGGTATAGTTGATGTACAGTATTATATAAATTTCAAGTGTACAACACAATGATTCACAATTTTTTTTAAGGTTATTGAGCATCTTCTTAAATGGCTCTGGATTGACACAGGAAGAGTCTTTGTCCTTGAAAAGTTTACATTCTTAGAAGGAAAGGTAAATATACATATAATGTGATTTTTACTACACGCCAGTATAGTTTGAATGTGTAAGAGGCAAGTACAGAGAGCTGTAAGGAATTCAGTGGAGAGCCCAGCTTTTGGTGGGAAGAGGAAGAAGGGACGCTGAATAAGAAACAGGAGAGGGAGTCTGAAATCAGAGCCAGTTTAAGGGAGTTGTTAGACATCTCTCAAAATACCCCAGAGAATGCTTTGGAGTGTTAGAAAGGATGGCATTGTATTGAAAATGGCATGTGGATTGTCTGTCTTCCAGAGTTTGTGAATCCTTTTCTCTTCAGTGGCAGATGTGATTGCTTCCTCTGCTTAGGAAGGTAGTTAAGAAGCACAGGGAAGAAATTATAAACTTGGGGTAACTTCTTGTTACTATGTTAAGCTCAAGATACTTTATTAATATGGGCAACTGTTATTTCCTAATACTTCTTTTCCTCCACCTACCTTCCTGTTTCTGTTACTTTAATAAGTGAGTAGTCAAAGAAGTATCTTAGGATTTTAATATTTTTCTTGTTACAGTTTAATTAATTCCTGGTTTTTGTTTTTTGTTGAGATGAAGGTCAAATAATGAGATGCATCCAGCAACATACTTGGGTAGTCTGAGTTCTGAATATTTCAAGGAGTTTTGTTTTTCTGGCAGATATCTTTTAAATTTTGAATTTTAATTATCTTTATACAATTATCTGTTCAATTGTCTTTTAACAACACATTAAAGACCTTTGACTTCTCTTCAGTTATGTAATTTTCTTTTGCGGTCTGTTTCTTCAAAAGGCAAGCCCTTCTCCCCCAAAGTCCCTAAAGACATGCCCAGTGGGATTTGTTGTCAGATATAACCAAATGCAGATTTTTTTTGTCCTTGTATATTTGCAGGACAGCAACCTGATACTGATTTTCCTCAGGGAGAGCTGCACCAGCAGCTCACAGTTCATATAGATTGGGACTATTTTCTCCATAGCCTCAGTGTCTAGGACAGTCCTGGCATACAATCGGTCATAGATAAGTAGTTTACAAACTGAACTCTGATGACATTTTCTAGTTTGATAACTAGAGGACATCCTGGAGTGTGAAGTCAAGTGGGCCTTAGGAGGCACTACTATGAACAAAGCTAGTGGAGGTAATGGAGTTCCAGCTGAGCTATTTCAAATCCTAAAAAAGATGCTGTTAAAGTGAGATGGTTACATGACATCACTGACTCAATGGACATGAGTTTGAGTAAGCTTTGGGAGTTGGTGATGGACAAGGAATCCTGGCATACTGCAGTCCATGGGGTCGCAAAGATTTGGACACAACTAAACAACTGAACTGAACTGAAAGTGCTGCACTCAATATGTCAATATATTTGGAAAACTCAGTAGTGGCCACAGGACTGGAAAAGGTCAGTTTTCATTCCAGTCCCAAAGAATGTTCACACTACCACACAGTTGCGCACATTTCACATGCTAGCAAGGTAATGCTTAAAATACTTCAAGTTAGACTTCAACTGTACATGAACCAAGAAGTTCCAGGTGTATGGGCTGGGTTTAGAAGAGACAGAGGAACTAGAGATCAGATTGCCAACATCCGTTGGATCATAGAGAAAGCTAGGGAATTCCAAACAAACATCTACTGCTTCATTGACTATGGTAAAGCTTTTGACTGGATCACAACAAACTGTGGAAAATTCTTGAAGAGGTGGGAATATCAGACCATCTTACCTTCCTCCTGAGAAACTTGTCAAGTCATTCAGGTCAAGAAGCAACAGTTAGAACCAGAAATGGAACAATGAACTGGTTCAAAATTTTCAAAGGAGTACATCAAGGTTGTGTATTATCACTCTGCTTATTTAACTTATATGCAGAGTACATCATGCAATATACCAGGCTGGATGAAGCACAATCTGGAATCAAGATTGCCGGGAGAAATATCAATAACCTCAGGTATGCAGAAGACACCACCCTTATGGCAGGAAGCAAAGAGAAACTAAAGAGCCTCTTGATGAGGGTGAAAGAGGAGAGTGAAAAAGCTGGCATAAAACTCAACATTCAAAAAATTAAGATCGTGGCATCCAGTCCCATCACTTGATGGCAAATAGATGGGGGAAAAAAATGGAAACAGTGGCAGATTTATTTTCTTGGGCTCCAAAATCACTACGGATGATGACTGCAACCATGAAATTAAAAGACGCTTGCTCCTTGGAAGAAAACCTAGATATTGTATTAAAAAGCAGTGACATCACTTTGCCGACAAAGGTCCATCTAGTCAAAGCTGTGGTTTTTCCAGTAGTCATGTACAGATGTGAGAGCTGGACCATAAAGAAGGCTGAGCACCAAAGGATTGATGCTTTCAAATTGTGGTGCTAGAGAAGACTGAGAGTCCCTTGGTCTGCAAGGAGATCAAACCAGTCAATCCTAAAGGAAATCAACTCTGAATATTCATTGAAAGAACTGAAGCTGAAGCTCCAATGCTTTGGCCACCTGATGCGAAGTGCCGAGTCATTGGAAAAAACCCTGATGCTGGGAAAGATAAGAGGGCAAGAGAAGAAGGGGGTGACAGGATGAGATGGTTGGATGGCATCACTGACTTAATGGACATGAGTTTGAGCAGACTGTGGGAGATAGTGGAAGACAGGAAAGCCTAGCGTGCTGTTGTCCATTGGATTGCAAAGAGTCAGACATGGCTTAGTGACTAAACAACTAGAGGATACCTCTGTTTAGTTGGCAGTTGGCTTCAAAATTACTTGGGCTTTTATTGGTAGGAATTTCTAACTGATCCATCTGCTTTTAGCTCCTCCCTTTTGCTTTTGTTTTCCTCACCCACTCTTCTTTGTGAGTGCCTGCATGTTAGTTATATTTACCAGCATCGTGGTGGTGAATGTTTTCTCAGTCCTGTTGATACCCTCCAGGGATAGGCTTGCTGACTTGCAGGCTGTCGAAGGATGTACAGAGACACAATCCCTTATTTGCAGCTCTGAAATACAAGTATTTTTGTTTGTTTTGGTAAGTTTGGAATTCAGAGGCACAACTTCCAAATTTTGGTAAGTTTGGAATCTGGTAATAAGGAATTCAGAGGCACAGCCTGATCTGAGCTGTCCCACTTGGTGCAGAAATGCGAATGTGCTTGATTATGGAGAGCTACACTGCACCATACGCCTTTCCAAAATCTAGGCAATACTGATAACTCACATTTCTATCACTGGAAACCTCTCCTGTCTACTGTAGAGGAACAAATCCAGTTGCCCACTTCATACTTCGTCTTGGATAGCAAATAGGCATCTTTGACTTCTTTCTTATTCACAGCAGAAAAATACTATTTGCTCTATATTCAAAAAACTATCCAGAATTTGACCACTTAATTCCACCCCCTACCCCCAGCTACAGCAGTGAATGTCACTAACATCTCTCTTTCTAGCTTGAATTATTTCAGTAGCACCTTAACTGTTCTGTTTTGTTACTGCCACTCTTCAATCTGTTCTTAACATAGCAAACCAAGTGATTCTCTGCTTAAAACCCTCCAATGGCTTCCCATTTCAGTATGAGTCTTTATTATGACTTCTGAGAACAGAAGTGTACTCTCTACCTGTTACCCCCAACTCCATTACCTTTCTGACTTCATTTCCTACTAGTCTGTCTTTCTTCCATTCTACTCCAACTACATGGCTCTTTCCCTTTTCTGGGAAAACGCCAAGTACATATGTACGTCAGAGTCTGCACTTGCTGTCCCCTCTGCCTGTAATGCTTCTTCTACTGATCCCCACATGGCCAGCCCCTTACTTCATTTACTTCATTTCATAAGTTACCTTATTAGTGAGATATTCTTTGGTCATTATTACCTAAAATTTCAAAAATTCTCCTCTGCTTTTTCTTCTTAGCATGTGTCACTGTCTAATATTTTGAACACTGTTATCTTATTTCTCCCACTACAATGTAAACTTCTGGGACTTACTTCCCTGGTGGTCCAGTGCAGGGGGTCTGGGTTTGATCCCTTGTCAGGTAACTATCGCACGTGCCGCAGTGGAGAGTTCGCATGCCACAAGTAACAATCCCACCTGCTTTAAGTAAGACCTGACGCAGGCAAGTAAATAAATATATTTTTTTAAACATGTAAACTTCCTGAGGAAAGAGAAGTTTGTTTTATTTTATTTACATCTATATCCCTGGCTCCTAGAACAATGTCCGACACATAGTATGTGCTTACTAAATATTAGAGGCTGCATACATGTGTGAATGAATGATTTGGTTTCCATCACAGCAAAACACTATCCTAAGCACAGTGGAGGACACCAAGATGCTCAAAGGTTTGTGTGCCCGTGTCTGTGTGGGGCAGAAATAGAGCGAATAGAATAGAGGGAATATGAGGTGAGTGGCACATCTATCATCCACAGAACCACCTTGAGTTCTGTTCTTTATAATACTTTCTTTAAAGCTGCAGCTAACATAACTTCTGTTATACTTAATCTGTTGTTTTATACTTGCCAGTTAATTTATAGAAACCTTGTCACATAAAGTAAATGTTAATGTCCTTGAGAAGAGGGATACACAATGATTTCCTTTTTTAAAATTCCTCTACTGTTAATATTCAGTTTTTTAAACTTTTCATTTTGGAATAATTTTAGGCTTTAAAAACTTGAGAAAATAATACAAAGAATTGCCA
Source organism: Bubalus kerabau (assembly GCF_029407905.1). Taxonomy (NCBI): domain Eukaryota; kingdom Metazoa; phylum Chordata; class Mammalia; order Artiodactyla; family Bovidae; genus Bubalus; species Bubalus kerabau. The sequence continues at coordinate 33,862,771 of NC_073642.1, forward strand.
TATAACCTTCACCCAGATCTCCCAAATGCATCTTACATAAAACTACAATACAGTGATCAAATCAGAAAATGAATACTGATACACTTGTTAGTATCTTTTGAATTGAACTAAATAGTTTCTTGTCCATTTTTTGCCTGTAACATCAGTGTCAGTTAGACCCAATTTTAGTTTTTGAGTTTCTTTTTTGAGCAGTATTAACTACCTGTAAAAATTTATATTTCATGACTTTATTCTTTATTAAAGGTCTTAAAGAACGGAAATTTACTTATTTTCTTTTTAATGGAATAAGCTGGTTCTAGCTTTTACCCTTTATACATCTGACCTACGTTGTAGGATCTTGATGATCTTAGTTATCCTATATCTTGAAGCATTTTGGTCTTTCATCATCTTAGGAATTACTTTATTATTACTGATCAGTTATTCCCAACTATGCTAAAAAAAACACCTAAAATAACAAGCGGAAGAATGATGAATTGCCTAGAAGGATGTGTTGTGTGCATGCGCGCCTATTCAGTTGTGTCTGACTTTTTGCGACCCCATGGACTGTAGCCCACCAGGCTCCTTGTCCGTGGGATTTCCCAGGCAAGAATGCTGGAATGGGTTGCCACTTCCTACTCCAGGGGATCTTCCCTTATCCAGAGATCGAATCTGTATTTTTTCAACTCCTGCATTGCAGGTGGATTCTTTACCACTATACCACCTAGGAAACCCTAGAAGAATGATACAATAGTAAATTTTTAAGTCATCATTACTGCAGTTTTCTTACTGCTTTGCCCAAAGCATTACAGCATCTTTCAAAAAAGTATAAAAGAAGTTGGGGGATGCCATCTGAAACATTATGTAAGATATTACCAATTGAGTTATCTGAGTGAAGAGTAGATGACAGTTCTTTATGCTGCTATTTTTATAGTTTTTTATAAGCTTTCATTCAACATATTTCATAACCTGTAATCTTTTATTTTCCTCCAATAATGGCAAAGAGGAAAACTAACAGAGGAAAACGTTTCACAGTTATTAGAGGAACTAACAGATGAAAGTAATGGGCATAATGGGCATCCCTGGTGGCTTGGTGGTAAAGAATCCGCCTGCCAATGCAGGAGATGTGGGTTCAGTCCCTGGGTCGGGAAGATCCCCTGGAAAAGGAAATGGCAACTCCAGTATTCTTGCCTGGAAAATTCCGTGGACAGAGGAGCCTGGTGGGCCACAGTCTGTGGGGTCACCAGAGAGTTAAACATGACTTAGTGAGTAAACAATAACAATGCAACAGATAGCAACACTCTTGGCTATGATGGTGATGGTAGAATTGATTGCATAAGCCAAGCTGATGACTTTGAGGCTTTAGATGATAATATCCTAGATGAATTTTCTCAAACTGAAGAATTAATGAGTAGACAATATATTTCTGAGGGTAGGGTGCAGGCTGGAATATGATGTCCTCATCCAGGAATCATTCAACTAGAAGGACTCAGGAATGCAGTATTTTCAACAAGAGTGTAGACCATTCCAATTTGCTAAAAGGATGTACAATGGTATTCTTCTACCAAAACTTACTTGACACAGTTTGTAAATGGACAGATGCCCAAAGTTGTGTTTGATGATGTGAGGGCAAAAACCAATAAAAACCCCAAAGTAATAATAAGCTGGAACTTTACTTGAGATAAGTCTGTGCATGACAGTTGATGACTAGTCAGTTGCATTTTAAAGGATATTGATTATTTTGGTTATATATATCTTCAAATGGAGAAGGAAATGGCAACCCACTCCAGTGTTCTTGCCTGGAGAATCCCAGGGACGGGGGAGCCTAGTGGGCTGCCGTCTATGGGGTTGCACAGAGTTGGACACGACTGAAGCGACTTAGCAGCAGCAGCAGCAGCAGCAGCATATCTTCAAAATCAGAGAGCTGTGGACTAAAAATTTGGATTTGCAGCTTAAATTCTCACTAAAATTTCTAATAAAGGTGTTTCTAGCTCAAATGTTTAATAAGTTTTTCTGGCATACTGGGGTTAAAGGTAAATCACATGTTGTAAAGAAAGCAGTGTTACCATCTGCACATACAAGGTGATTGTCCTGAATCACCTTTTTAAAAATTGTTGTCACGCTGTAGTATGAGCTTTCACCAAAGCTCACAAAAGGTGTATATCAAATGGGATTGTCGTTATATTAATCCAGGTTTCTCAGCCATGGCTCTATTAATATTTTGGACTGAATCACTCTCTGTCGTGGGGAACTGTCCTGTGCACTGCAGCGTGTGTGGTGACATCCCTGGTCTCCATTCATGAGATGCACCCCTCTTCTGGAATTGTGACAACAAAAAATGTCTTCTAACATTGCCGGATGCACCCTGGAGGGGGGCAGAATCTCCCCAGATTGGGGGACTGCCTCTTCAGGAAAATGTGAAACTACGTTTCAGGGGAGGCTTGGGTTTCATATCTTGTGTTATTTTGAGGAAAATGGGTTGTTAATTTTGTTGAGTGATTATTCTAAGTAATGTGGGAAATCTAAATGGATTGACTTTTTCATTCTGGAAACATTTTTTTCACTTTCTAGCAGATTTAAATCCAGAAGTGGATTTTTGGACAGATTTTGAAGTAGAATGTGACAGGAGTTTTACTGGGTTGAAGTAATTATAGTCACTTGTGCTTTGGCAAAAATTTCTTTACTTTTGAAGAGAAGCTTTCCATTTTTTCAAGAATATTCATTGAAATAAAACTGACCAGGACACATTTTATGTGATTTCATGTGATGTAGTAGGAGAGAATAATTTTAGATTTTTCTTTTACTCTATAAGTAAAAGATCTTTAAAGTGTGCCTAATTCAAGATAATACCAACACAAAAGCAAGAGGCACTAAAGGGTCAGCCATAAGTTAAGTGCATTTCAAAAAGAAGGTTGTGTGTTAAAACCCTCCATAATAAGGTGGTATGTTCCATGCACACTATTACTTTGAACTTACCTTGACTGAAAAAATTGTTTCCCTTTAAGCCAATGTATGAAATTTAATCTAAATTAAAAGATTCTTTAAAGTTGGACTTTTCCATTTGGATTTTAGTAATTATGGAGAAATTTCTGGATTTCTCAGAGGCCAACACTTTATTGTGGTTAAAGACATTTAGTTTGTAAAACTAGAAAATTGGCTTTTATTTTTCTTGTCCTGAGTGGGTCAGCTTTTACCCTGCCCTTCTGTCTGAACTGTGTCCCGTTCACGCCTCGTTGTTCTGTCCTGCTCCAGAAGACTCCCCTGCAGTGTCAGAATTATCCTGCTCTACTTACTTTATTTGGGAATTATGATTATTTTGCCTGATGATCTGGAGCTGTTCCCACTTTTTATTATAACAAATGACCTGATGACTTTTTAGTGTTCTGTGCTATTGTTTGCTCACATTCGGCTTTCTTTACTAGTTTCTATCCCTCAGAGTGCTTTTTTTTTCCTCTTTTTTTGCTTTTTAAATTCTGCCTTCTTAGATTAGAGCGTTGATAATAGGGTAACCTCCAAATCTGAAACAGTTGGAGACCATAGTCGCAGATGAAAATCATGTCAACTGAATCGGGGCTTGAAAGTAGTTTTCTAACTCTTGCGGCTCCATCATCTGGTGTTCAGATACTTTATGGTTTCGAATTATACTGTACCTCTCTATAAGGAGGATCCTCTGGTCTGTCCAGTATTTCTACTCCAGATATATCATGTATTCCAAGGAGAAAGAGTATCTACCTTTTTGTTCCTTTAACCAGCTATGTGACCTTGAATAAGTTGCTTAATTTCTTTATCAGTTTCCCTCCAGATAGAAGGCTTTTGAGTGTGCTCAGTCGACAGCAGTGTTGTGAGGAGCTGGTAGCAGTCAGATGGGCAGGACTGGGCTGTTGTGGAGCAGGGAACGTCCTTGTCAGTGCTGGGGCCCCCACCCTAAGCACAGGGCTTGGCACTCAGGAACTATTTGTAGGATGGGTAAATTGACAAAAATTTTATATAGCTATTTACTGCCTATAAGTCCAAGTTACTATAATATTTTAATTCATCCTGTATACTCCCATACCATAATTCATCCCTAATTTTCAAAATATAACTAAGTATTACCTTCTCTGTATAGGATCTTTCTCAGTGTACACATTTCTACTCCCTTCCCAGTTGATAGTGCTTGTTTGTATCACTTGTGAACTAGTTTGTATTATTAGCTTTTCCTCCCACGATTTGATATAATTTTATAGTTGACACCCATATACACACACTACCTGAATTTTCCTATTTCCGTTTTTACAGTACTTGTTTTATTATATATCCATCTTTCCATTCCATCATCCGTTAATCCAAACTGATTTCTTGGTGATATTCTAAGAACATTTCAGACATTGGTACACTCTCTTGGGGGGCCCTCTGCAGTGAAAATACAGAGTCCTAATCGCTGGACCTCCAGGGAGTTCTCTATACTTTTATCTAAGTGCTTGAGCATGCATCTCCTTATCTAGACTTCAATACTTGTTTCTAGAATTTACACACAATGAAATGCAGAAATCTAAAAAGTACATTGTGTCTGTGTTGAGAGCACACTGTATATATTCTGTAGCTCATTTTTTTCACTAGTCTGCCTTTCCCTGTAGATGAACCCTAATCCTTCTAATTACTACATAGTTTTCTAAATATGGATGATCCAGTTTACTTAGCTATTGATAGACATTTAAAATTTTCATACTTTGCTGCAGTAAATATACTTGGCAGATGTATAGGATAGAGACCTAGAAGTGGAATTGTTAGGTGGTTAAAGAGTATGCACATTTTCTTTTTTTTTCCTCCCCCTCCCCCTCTCCCACCCTTCACACATTTTCAATTTGCTTTAAAATTTTAATAAAAGCCTGGAAGTTGCCAACCAAATAGTCTTTACCAATTACCACCAGTAGTGTCTCCATGTACTCTCACCTACACTGAATATCATCATTCTCTTTTTAATTTTTGCTAGTTCCTTTGGGTAATCATTTTACTTTATATTACTAGTGAGGCTGTATATGGTCTTTCCAGCTAGCGTTTTGTTTTTAATCTTTCTGTCGCATCTCACGGTAGCTGGGATCTTAATTCCGTGACCAGGGATCGAACCCACCCCCACCACCCACCCACATTGGCAGTATGGAGTCTTAATTAACCATTGAACCATCAGGAAAGTCCCTCCAACTAGCTTTCAAACTTTTCTAGGGCATGGGTTGAAATCGCCTTCATATCTTCATATACCACCTTCATATCTAAATATTTGCTAAATGAATGAATGAGTGCTGCCAGAGCATGCCTGCTGTTGGGTAAGGCTGAAGAAAGGATGAATGAGTAAGTAAGTAAGTAAGTGTGTGAGAAGTTAAAGCAGAAGTTGCTCAACCTGTGTGTGTTAAATTAGTAAAGGAACTCTTCTTTCCTGTTTGTCTTCTCTTCTGTTTGAGATAGGATCGTGAGATGGTTAAGAATCCAGGTTCTGGAGGCAGGTTTCGTGGATTCATAGCTGTGCAACATTGGGCAATTTACTTAATCTTTGTGTTTCAGTTTCCTTATTTATAAAATAGAGAGTAGTAGCACCTTGCTTACAGGGTTATTGAATGGATTAAATTATTACTAGTAAATTGACACTCAATATATGCTGCTGTTATGTTAATTATTATCTTTCCCTTCTGCATATGCAGCATTTGAGCATCTGTGATGAGTGTCTGGAAGGTGAGAAATGCAGACAAAGTTGGGAAGGACTCTGTCTTGAAGAAGCTTACAGACTTCGGGCTTCTTTAGGGAAGTGGAAAGTCATTTTGACAACCTGGATGATAGGGTGGGATTGAAAGGATATAATTGGTGAGTTAAATTGTCCCCACAATCAGTGAGAAAGAATTCTGAAGTCTAACTTAAGGAATTTGGATTTTTTTTTTTTTTTTTTTTTTGCTGTACTGTGTGACCTGTGGGATTTTAGTTCCCCAACCAGGGATTGAACCCAGGCCCCTCAGCAGTGAGCGTGCTAACTGTCCTAACTACTGGACCACCAGGGAAATCCTGGATTGATGGATTTACAACTGGATTGGATTTGCAGTTGAAGCCAACCGTTTTAAAAGCAGTGTAGACTGGATGGGAGAGAGGTTGGAAGGTGTTGGTAACAAAGGATGATAAGGTCCCAAAATGAGGGGTTGCCTGTATGACTAGGGGAGAAGCAATTGATTTGAGAATCATTTAGGGAATAGAATTAAGAGTGGTAATTGTTAAAGAAGCAAAGGGCAGTTCACAGAAAGTACAGACCTTGGGCAGCCTCTTCAGTATTATAAAGATGGTCTGGAACGCAAACTCTAGAGGCAAATTAAGTTAACTACTTTATAGAATCACAGTCACTTTATAAAGGAAATGATATTTTAATAGCTAAAAGATAGGACATGATCTCAGAATAAAGCATAGTTCTCTAATACTTAACCTTCGGAAAATTCACTGCAGCCTCCTCCCCCTTCTTTTTCATCTTCCCATAGACTTGTCCGTAGACCAGCATTTGGGAATAGCTTCCCAGGTGGGGCAGTGGCAAAGAAGCTGCCTGCCAATCCAGGTGACTCAGGTTCAATTTCTGAGTCAGAAAGGGCCTCTGAAGAAGGAAATGGCAACCCCCTCCAGTATTCTTGCCTGGAGAATTCCATGGACAGAAGGGAGCTAGGCGGGCTACAGTCCATGGGATGGCAAGGAGTTGGACACGACTAGCGTGCACGCACAGAGTAGTCTAATTACATCCTTTTGCAAATAAGAAGACAGGACCAAAGTTACATAGCTTCAAGTCAGTTCAGACTAGAATCCAGGTCTTGACAGGTACTCTAGTCTTTTTTTCCATAGTCTGTGCCTTGATCTTCTGATCTAAATTTGGTTTTCCATTTATGAGGTATTGACTGGCTTTTGGTTCTGGGGATTAATCTCAGGTGTGTTTAAGCATCTAGGTTCCACGCCAATAGAACCCAAGATCAAACTGTGATCTAGATCATGGGTTTACATAGAAGTAATAGCCAAAAAGTCTTTAAGACTTTTTACTCTGTCCATTTATTAGACTTACTCCCAAATAGGTTGAGATTGAGTGTTCATAGTTGACTGGTAGTTCTTAAGTATCAAATAGCATGTGTCAGTCTATATTTCTAACTTCTTATGTCTGAAAAATTTTGAAATACTGTGCTAAATATGCTACTTCATACTAGAAAAGCCTAGGAAGACATAATCAGTTAAGACATTTTAAATTATTTCCCCTCGGCAGCCATCAGCAGTATGTTTTCAACTCCAGTTAACTGAATTCAACATATTATCATATACATTTGGGAGACAGTCCTTTGATCTAAATTTATAGTCAATAGGAACTTCCTGGCGATTCAGTGGTTAAGACTCCACGCTTCCTATGCAGAGGGCTTGGGTTCAATCCCTGGTAGGGGGGACTAAGATCTCATATCCCTCACAGCAAAAAATACAGTATAATCAGCAGAAAGATTAATTATGGCTTGAGATTTACAGAAGGATAATCTTGAAAATGGCTGGCTTGCAGATGAAACAGTTGTGCTCCTGTATCAGAGTCTAACTTAGGTTTGTGAGAGTGTGAGAACAACCCAAGACGCTCTTTCAGGGCCGAGCACCCGAGTGACAGGCATGCTGAAGATGACAGCGAGGCTGGAGAAGAGGGGAAGCAGCCTCGAGGTGAAGCAGCCTCGAGGAGTCTTTGTGAGGAGTGCTTCTCCTCAGGGCATGCACGCTCCCTGGGAAGTGAGGAGAAGAGATTTGGGTGTGTTTAGAAAGTAGGTAACCCACTCCCTGCCCCGCCCCGCGCCCCCCCCACCCCCCCACCCCCCGACTTTAAAAAGAATCTTGCTTTAGATGGAAAGGGAGTGGCTTGTGAAGTCTATTACTGTATTTTTAATCTTCTCACCACAGCAGCGGTATCTTTCTTAAGCTATGTTTTGTGACCAGAAAAGTGGTAGGGCTTGGCCCCATTTTGTCTTTGGCTGACTAGAGCTCTCTCTCTTATTGATATGCTTGTATTAATGATACCAATGTTGGAAAAACTCCGAAAAGACCCATCTGGATTCCTGGCCAGAGTGTTACTAGACTTTGTGTGTTGCGGGAAAGGAAGTATTCCCGTACAGGGGGATTATTAAACTGGGGGGTTCTGGAATCACTTTAGGATTTGAGAATATAAGGAGAAACCTTATTAATGGTCAGTTTCAACCTTATTTCATTTTTGAAGAAATAAATTTACATGGAAGGAGGAGCTTATTGGGATGTACGTAGTTTCTTGAATTGGCAAGTTTACAACCATTGTCCTCTTACTACTGGCCTAGTATTCTTTCTATGATACCATTTAATTGTTGAAACATTTCATACTTTAAAAATTAGACCACAATTATAGTGCTAGCTTTTGAGAGAAGTTAGGAAGAAACACTTGAATGTTTTTAGAGCTGGTGAATAATTAATATTAGGGATGATGGCACTTGAGAAAACCAGAGAATAAAGAAAGCTGTATTTGTGTGTTTCTAAATTGGAGGCTATTTTTCAACTCTGCAGTATCAAGGTAATTCAAACTGGGTTATTATTTACCTTTTTGTCTCTCAGCTATGATAATCCGTCCACTGTTGGGAGTGTGTGGTCCCCCATGCGCTTAAACTACCCGGTGATCATCTCTAGATGCAGTAGATAGTCACTGACTCCAGGAGTTGAACTTTTGGGTAACTGGTCGTACACGTTATATTGGAGTGCGAATTGGTTTGCATGTGGTTGCTTTTGATTTCTGCAGGTTTTGTAGTGCATCCCTGAGCATGAGTGCAGAATGAAGCGACGTTTGGATGACCAGGAGTCACCGGTGTATGCGGCCCAGCAGCGTCGGATTCCTGGTAGCGCAGAGGCTTTTCCTCACCAGCACCGGGTGCTTGCCCCTGCCCCTCCCGTGTATGAAGCGGTGTCTGAGACCATGCAGTCAGCCACAGGGATTCAGTACTCTGTGACACCCAGTTATCAGGTAAGCTGGAGCCCAGCAAGGGACTAGGGTGAAGGAGGAACACTGGTGATTCATCCAGTTACAGAGTTTTTATTAAACATTCAGGTATTAAAAATCTATTTATGGGCTATATGTAAGGTATAAAACATAATGTAAACAATGTGCACTTGTGTATTTACCACACACATTTTTTTTAAAAGAGTGTTGTTGTTGTTGTTGTAACCTTTAAGTTCATCCTGAATTTCTGTGGTTCCTTTTGCTTCAATAAAGTTGTTTAGTTTGGGTATTTTTGAACTTGTATCTAAAGCAAAAATGTATATTTTCTTCTTTGATTCATTTTTTTTAACCCATTCTGTGTGGAAACGGCAACCCACTCCAGTATTCATGCCTGGAAAATCCCATGGACCGAGAAGCCTGGTGGTCTACAATCCATGGGGTCGCAAAGAGTCGGACACGACTGAGTAACTTCGGGCAGGGGGGTGGGGTGTGGTTCCTAAGACTTAGCCATTTTCAAGTATGTGACCAATTAAGTAGAATTTTCACTTGGTTATGAATTACATGAATATATTCAATTAATTTATGCATTCTTGTGTTGATAGAATATCAAGCTGTTTCCAGACTTTTCCTGTTAGGGGCTTCAGTGAGTGTTCACAGGTTTTCCTAGTGCAGTGGTACTCACAGCGGCAATCCCCAGTGAGATAAGCTTGCACCAGACTGTGAGCTGGTGCGGTACATATTTTATCAAGAAGGTCTTGCTATGGAAATTTTTAAAAAAGGCAGTGGAATTAAACAGCGTGTTTATTAGTGAAGTAGGTGGTTTGCATTCTGGTGCAAGCTGCTTATTTTTGCAGACCATTCTGGAGGTCTGCTTATTTAACTTATATACAGAGTACATCATGATAAATGCTGGACTGTATGAAGCACAAGCTGGAATCAAGATTGCTGGGAGAAATATCAATAACCTCAGATATGCAGATAACACCACCCTTATGGCAGAAAGCGAAGAATTAAAGAGCCTCTTGATGAAAGTGAAAGAGGAGAGTGAAAAAGTTGGCTTAAAGCTCAACATTCAGAAAACTAAGATCATGGCATCCAGTCCCATCACTTCATGGCAAATAGATGGGGAAACAGTGGCTGACTTTATTTTTGGGGGGCTCCAAAGTCACTGCAGATGGTGATTAGTAGCCATGAAATTAAAAGATGCTTACTCCTTGGAAGGAAAGTTATGACCAACCTAGACAGCATATTAAAAAGCAGAGACATTACTTTGCCAACAAAGGTCCGTCTAGTCAAGGCTATGGTTTTTCCTGTGGTCATGTATGGATGTGAGAGTTGAACTATAAAGAAAGCTGAGCGCCAAAGAATTGATGCTTTTGAACTGTGGTGTTGGAGAAGGCTCTTGAGAGTCCCTTGCACTGCAAGGAGATCCAACCAGTCCATCCTAAAGGAGATCAGTCCTGGGTGTTCTTTGGAAGGACTGATATTGAAGCTGAAACTCCAATACTTTGGCCACCTAATGCGAAGAGCTGACTCATTTGTAAAGACCCTGATGCTGGGAAAGATTGAGGACAGGAGGAGAAGGGGATAACAGAGGGTGAGATGGTTGGATGGCATCACTGACTTGATGGTCGAGGGTTTGGGTAGATTCTGGCAGTTGGTGATGGATAGGGAGGCATGTCAGGCTGCGGTTCATGGGGTCGCAAAGAGTAGGACACGACTGAGCAACTGAACTGAACTGCAGGTCTGAGGACACAGTAGGAAGTTTGAGTGTCTAGGAGAGGGTTTGTTGGGCCATAGGGTGCATACATTTTCACCTTTAGCAGGTAACATCAAATTGTTTTTCAGAGCTGTCCCAGTTTATTTCTATTTACTCCAGCACTGTATATTCCTGTCATTGTGTATCCTGATCAACACTGATCATTCATCTCTTGTCTGTTCACTCTTTTTTGTAAAAATATAAATTTGTGTTTTGCCCTTTTTAATTATGAAAGTAAATGTCACGGTTTAAAAAAAAAAAGATATAATGTGACTTTTTCCTCTGAGCCCTCAGACTTAACCCCACTGGGTGCATTTCTCGGGTATTCAGAGTTTTCTCTGCATATGCAGGCATGTTTATTTACCTTTCTAAGTATTTAGATGCACTTCCCTCTTTGCATAATTTAGGCCATACAGTGTATACTATTCTGTTACTTCTTTTCACTTAATATGTAGTGGACAACTTTCCACTTGAATATATGTATAGATCCAAGTAATTAAAAAAAAAAATATATATATATATATATTTACTCGTCTGCTGCAGGTCTTAGCTGCAGCGTGCGGGATCTTTAGTTGTGGCATGTGAGCTCTTAGCTGTGGCATGTGGGATCTAGTTCTCTGACCAGAGATTGAGCCCGGGCCCCTGCATTGGGAGCTTGGAGTCTTAGCCACTGGACCACCAGTGCACATCCCAAGTAATTTTTAAAAAATCATTGCCTATATAATATTCCATTCCAGGTCAGTCAGAACCATAACTTAAGTAACTAGTCTAGAGAGGCACAGGTTGGGCTGGCACAGGAGTTCCCTGGTAGCCTGGTGGTTAGAATTCTGGGTTTTCACTGCTGTGGCACGGATTCAGTCCCTGGTCAAGGAACTGAGCCCCTGCAAGCCATGTGGTGCAGCCAGAAAAAATAAAGTAAAAATGAAAAAAATAAAAAGGTTTGGCTGGTACTGGTAATATAAATTGGTTTAATCTTCCTTGAGAGCGATTTGATAGTTTGTATCAAAGTTGTTATTTTTTTACCTAGCAATTCCATATCTAGGAATTTATTATAAGAAAACAGTCAAGGAAGAGGGAAAGCTGGATGAAGTAGGAAATGGTAATTCCTTAGCTGTCACTCCTAGTGCATGCGTATGGGGCCGGGTGGGGCAGTCAGGACTGCCTCAGATCACATCGTTAGATTAGGACTTGGAGGAAAGAAAGGTGGTGTGTTTTCCTTGGGTGATTACTTTCGTCTGAACTAGTTCATGACTTTCTCCTACACCTGGGATAATCACATTTATTCCTATACCAGAAACTATAATGTGCGCTTATAAAACCAGCCATCACAAATATTTGTAAATGCAAGTTAAGTCTTAGAAAAACCCGTTCAGTATATGCATGTTGTAATATTAAAAGCTCAGAAACATATAACTCTTCTTACAAGTGTTAGAGCTTTTCAAATCGTCTAAATAGTTTCTTTTTACTTCTAATGTTTATTGTTTCTGTGGATTTGTAAACAGTTGCTCTATTTCCCACCTTCTGCTCTGCCCAGGGTGATCTTTGTAAATCTGTGGGGACTTGGGGAAAAAATATTCTTAAGTTGTATTACTTAGTTTACATTGTTTTAAAGTGTCATATTATTTAGTCTCCTTACCTTGGAGATGTGGCATATCAGGTGTATTGTCCTTAGTTGTTTTCTGTAGTGATTAAAGTTCTGAAATAGGAAAATTTTTAAAGCTTTGGAAATTTTATATAACACTTCCTGCAATAGAAATAGAAGGAAAGGAGTTTGTACTTCTATTTTAACCCTAACCTTTAAGAGGACAAGAGAGAATAGATAAGAAATATGTTTCATGTTAGACCACGAACAGGTTGGAAAATTTAAAAATTCTTTATTTAAAATAGTAAATAAGGGGAATTACCTGAGTCCTAGTCCAGTGGCTAGAGACTTGGAGCTTTCACTCCAGGAACAAATAAGAATATACAGAATAAATAAAACAAAATAAAAATATTCTATAACCTTACCATCACAAAATAAAATGGTCACATTTTACTATATATTTGTTGTCTAGGATTTAAAATGTTATTGTGTTTTCTTTCTGAATGTTAATTTTTTTATTCCAGTATAGTTGATTTGCAATGTTGTGTTAGTTTCAGATGAACAGCACGGTGCATGTATGTGTGTATATAGGATTCTTTTCCATTACAGTTTATTACCAGGTCCTGAGTATAGTTCCCTGTGCTATACAGTAGGTTTTTGTTGGTTATCTGATTTACATATCAGATCAGATCAGTCGCTCAGTCATGTCCGACTCTGCGACCCCATGAATCACAGCACGCCAGGCCTCCCTGTCCATCACCAACTCCCGGAGTTCACTCAGACTCACGTCCATCGAGTCAGTGATGCCATCCAGCCATCTCATCCTCTGTCGTCCCCTTCTCCTTCTGCCCCCAATCCCTCCCAGCATCAGAGTCTTTTCCAGTGAGTCAACCCTTTGCATGAGGTGGCCAAAGTACTGGAGTTTCAGCTTCAGCATCATTCCTTCCAAAGAAATCCCAAGGCTGATCTCCTTCAGAATAGACCGGTTGGATCTCCTTGCAGTCCAAGGGACTCTCAACAGTCTTCTCCAACACCACAGTTCAAAAGCATCAATAATTCTGCGCTTGTATGTGTATATGTTAATTCCAAACTCCTAATTTATCCTTAGTATATTATATATACTGCTTTGTGTAATGTGCTTTAAAAAATTATTTAAAAGTTTAAATCCATATGCAACACATGAATACATTCAGTTTATGGATTGTGAACATTTTTAAGTGTTAAAATATTTGCCTCTCTATCGGTGCTATTCAAACTGTGGTCCACAGATGGTTGATGTGAATACTTTCATACTAGTCTGTAATGAGATAAGTACAGAAATGGAGTGTTTAGAAACTTCTTTAGTAATTGGACATTGTAATTTTGTGTCAGTAGAACCTTGTAATAAAAAATAGGGGCTTATGTATTTTTATCTCACATTATATATAGTAATTCATTTTTATTGTATTTCATAAAAGTAGTAGTCCATGAAGGATCGGAACTTAAGAAACAAGAAAAAGTGGTCCTTCGCCACAGATAGTTTGAGATATACCAAGCTATATAATTTTTAATAGCTGTAGAATTCTGCTATAAGATGGGTGGGCTATAATTTATTTCACCAATTCCCTTTTGTGGGAAATTTGGGTTTCTGGTAATCTTTTCTTTGTGTGTGTTCGTTAGAGGCATTTGGGGAAGGATGCACAGGCCTTGAAGCTTCTCATCAGTGTTTTGTCCATTCTAGGTTTCAGCAGTGCCGCAGAGCTCCAGCAGTCATGGGCCCACCATCGCAGCAGTTCATAGCAGCCATCATCACCCCACAGCTGTGCAGCCCCACGGAGGCCAGGTGGTCCAGAGCCACGCTCATCCAGCTCCACCAGTTGCACCCGTGCAGGGACAGCAGCAGTTTCAGAGACTCAAGGTGGTATTCCGCCCCTTCCACTTCTCTCTCAGCAGGCAACATTGGCTTCAGCTTGTTACTAGTGGTGTTACAGCTGTTTACAGTAGGCTGGGGGGTGAATGACAAGAAGTCTTCCTTTGTTTTTGTTTTGAAACCTATTTAGATTTCCTGTCTTAGCACCTTGTGCCTGATCCAGAGAATACATTCAAGAGATGTTTTGGGGATGAATGTGTGGTGTTCAAACGTTCCAGGATTGAGGAGCTATTTTCATATGAAATAATGTCCATTTTTTGGATGCCTGCTTTTGAACTCTTTAGTTCTTAGCATGGAATAAGGTTTTATTAACATACACATGGTTGACTACAGTCCTGTATGGCAAATGAAGCCAAGTATTATGGTTTAATCTTCTTATTCTTTATGACTAGCTGAATTGGCTAGCATCATCAAGTCCATCCTTAGTAAATCACATGCTCCTTTCGGGAAACCATTATGAAGTTTGGGAAAGGCTATCGTTGTGAATAAAAAGTCAGTGTTTTCATCTGATCTACTGGGTATAGATCTACTGTAGGTTTTCAACACTTTGAAATTCATGAGGCATCCATGGAGAAATGAAACTTTCATTTCCAGCTAACCTTCTCTCTCTGTTTAGTTGAGGGTTACTTTTCCAAATGTGTGATTATGGTAGTAAGTTTTCCAGATTTCTTTTTTTTCCCCTAGTTTTTATATAAAATTTGAAATCAAGTGCAAGAAGTATAAAACTGAAGACCTATAAAGAGATAAGATGTTGGATCTTTATTTGGTCATACAATTGTAATTATATCAAGTAGCTTGCAAATAGGAATGAACAATGTACCCTTAAAAGACACATCATGTGTAGCAGATATTTCATCTCTCTCATTTTTTGGTTAATCTAGTTCTCTCTGACTCCTGCCCTCATTGTTTGGGTTCTTAAGAACTTTAACAATGGCCTAAAGAAATTAAATGTTGCATAAATAAAAGCACACCAAAGCTAAGCTATATAGAGGGATTTTGTGAAATTTACTCTGTATATTAGCTTAAGTCATTACGAGTTGACTATGCATAAACATAGTCCTAAAGAGAGTAGAAATTATCTGGGCCTGAAACTTTACTCTGGGCTCTGTCTTTGGGAAAATATTTGTAAGCTATATCAATGTTTTCCTTAAAGCATTTTTACTCTCTGTAGAGTGGTGGCTGTATACCAAAATGTATTACTATTACAGACTTAGCACTTCACCAAGTCCTGAAAAAAATTTTTAAGTTGGTTTGGTGTGACTAAATTCCATATTAATATTGTATTCAGCAATTGATACCTTAATATTGCAAAAGCACTTATAACTTACTTATTAAACTAACAAAAAATATATATTTATTTCTGTATCCTTTTTCCAGTCAGCCCTGTCAAAGCATAGCACCTGTTTTATTCTCCTTCCTCACTTAGCTATGAGTATATAGAGTGTGCTTTGTATGTTTTACAGGTGCTGTCAAGGAAGCAAGAAAGGGCTTTAGAGTTGGGGTTATAGAGTGAGTCACAGGTCCACTTAGGTGTTCTTGCTCTGTTCTCTTGGTTACAAGCTCCTGAATGTGATTCCTGGACATAATAACTTGTTGAATTTCCTTTCTAACAAGGAGAGGTAAAATGGTTTCTTGTGCCTCCATGTAATTTCATTTAATATTCTCAGATCGCTTGCCATTTTTGGATCAGTCTTAAAATGTTTTACAAGCATTTGAACCAACTTCAATAAACCGTTTATATTCTATAATAAGGAAGTGTTCAGTGAGAACTCTTAGTTTATTTCATACATCAACATTGTCTATACTTTCTTCTTTGTCTTTGGCAGATTGATGACAAGGAAGATTTGAGTAATTTGAGACATGCTTGGTGTGATTTAGTTATTTATTGAATGCCAGCAGCATACATATTTGGCACATATTAAGCAAGTTCTCTTTACAGTTGTTTGCTTGTCTCCCCAACAAGATTGTGAACTTCAGGAGGTTGGGGACTTTACTAATAAATGCCTGTTGGAGTGAGCCAGGAAGATGCATCAGCAGAATCTAAGACCTTCTCCACATGCCTCCTTAAACCTGTAGCTTTCAAATGATTTGTTCCAAGTTGTGTTCTTCTAAGTAATGATTTCTAGAACTGTATACATGCTTTTATAAAAGAGTTGTACTATACTAATTTTTAAACAGTGGTTCATTATGACCTGTACCTTTTTCTTCCAGACATACATACATCACATATACTTTCCTTCTTCAGGTTTCAGCATTTTTGCTCTCTGTGTATTTATTATATTACACCATAGGGTGCTTGTTTTTGTTTCTGATTTTTTGTATGTTTATTTTTGATAACTCTTCTCTTGTGACTGTAAATACTATTCTTCATTATCTTCCAAAGTCTTTCCCTTCTGCAAACTTACTGAGTTTTAGGTTCCATCAATTTGGTCACTAATGAAACATTTCAATATGGAAAATTGTGAATATTGAATTTCAACAAAAATTGTCATGTTATTTATAAAGTACCAAAAGACCAACCTCCATTGAGTTGGTATTGACCAGGTATACGCACTGTGCTCTGGCAGCACAAATGCTCTCATTAACCATGGCTATAGTGGAAGTTGGGGCAACTCTTGACCTACTGCTCTTTAATGGCTTATTTGATCATAAAGATTCTGTTTCACAATATGTCACCAGAGTAGTGCTTGTCAAATCAGATGTTTACTTGTGAAACTTTCCTAAACTTGATGTTATATAGAATTAAAAATAATCCCAGAGTATGTAGGATACATCTAGTGGGCAGTTCCCTTAGATATCTCCTGAGTAACTAAAACTTAAGTTGTCCTAGATCACACTTGTAACTTTGTAGCCCTTCAAACTTGTTCCTCTTTGTGAATGCCCACATGGTGTATAATTTAGTGAATGCCCTCTCTGCCTTATCTTCCATGTACAGTCAGTCAGCCCCAAAACCCTGTCACTTCTGTCTCCTAAAAAGCTTTTGAATCTGTCCAGTTCTCTCTTTTTGTTTGGTCAGTACTATAATTTATGCCACTCCTGTTCACACATGAGTTAATCTTATAGCATGACTGGTTTTCCTACCTCCTCTTCATCGTCTCTTTTTCCTGTACCAACTCATTCTCAACACTAGCCAAATTGATACACTAAAGTGCAGATGATAAAAATCTGAATTGCTTTCTAACAAGATCCTTTCAGGATCTAGATCTTGCATTGTCTCCTGTGTTATCTCTTATCATTCTTCCTACCACCATTTCTTCTTTTCACCACAGATCCTCTAGCCAAACTAAACTATTTTCACATTTCCACGTATACCAGATGGTGTCCCGTCTGCAGTTTTGCCCATGCTGCTTCCTCTGACTTTCTTCATGGGTCTTCATTTTTGCTAACTTGTACTCATCCATAAGACTCAGTTTAGACACCATTTCTTAAGGAAGCCCTCCGGTATGTCCCCATAGGTTGGTTGATTGGTTTATTTTCTTGTGTGTGGAGGGGTGCTCTTCCCATGTGCTCTCTGGGCATTTGGTGATTGCCCACTTTCCCTCTGTGTTATGACTCCCAACTGGATGTGGAATGAACTTCTGTACAGCAGGGCATACCGTGGCTTGTTTGTCATTAATTCCTTGGGACCTCACTTTGGGCCTGGCCTAGCATGTTGTTGCTTCTTAGTAAATATTTGTGAAATGAATAAATGAATGAATAAGTGAATGACATATGGATGTGATTATCCTTCACTAATAATTCTATGCAAAACTATTCACAGCAAGGTTACAGATTTTATGAGTTAATTTTTATTTTAAGCTTGAGTTATATTACTGGTACCTGTATTAATTTTTAGTGTTTTTAATGTATGTTTACTATATGTTTCTATTTCATTTAATATGCTGATTTTATTTAGGTATAAATCAGTCTTTTAGAAGTAATTCTTGGCTGGCTTTTCTCTTAATAACCTTGAGATTTGTCCGCCTCAGGTGGAGGATGCCCTGTCCTACCTTGACCAAGTGAAGCTGCAGTTTGGTAGTCAGCCTCAGGTCTACAATGACTTCCTTGACATCATGAAGGAGTTTAAATCTCAGAGGTAAAAGATACATGTGGTTGTACTCGAGAATTTTGCGTGTTATGTTGGTTCTGGAAGGAGGATATAGCTTATTCTCATCCGCTGAATGATAAAGGGCTCTTTGGAGGGAGTTGTGCTTTTATTTCCATGGGTCATGTTTTTGTTTTATATATTGTATAAAAATTAAAGGCCCAACACCTTTATTTTTTGCATATTGATAAATTTTTCTTAGTACTTAATCTCAGTCAGGGAAGTAAACTGGTAATGATTAGGCTACTTGCTTTTTGGATTAGCTTAAGATACCCTAATATTCTGGCATGGTTCACTATTATAAAAGAGTAACTCATCTGAACAATGTATATAGATACATGATGATTTATACTGGTGTATCAGGGGTTGGGTCTTGCATGGCAATTGGAGTTGAAGACTTACTGCCTGGGTATCTGCTTGATAGGACTGTTAGCATGCTTGAATGTCTATTCTGTTTAAAATTTTGACCAAGCCTCTTTGGTTATGAAGATAAATGGCTTTGAATTTCAGAGGTCTTTGGGTGTGGTTAATTTTGTAATATTCAGGTTGATTTTTATTTTCCTGTGTAGAGAACCTAGTGGAATGTGAATTTTGTCTTGCCAGGGTGCTTTGTCAGGCTTGCCACTTTTAATATTTGTGTGTTTTTTTTTTAATTAGCATCGACACTCCAGGAGTGATTAGTCGCGTGTCCCAGCTGTTCAAAGGCCACCCTGACCTGATCATGGGCTTCAATACCTTCTTGCCCCCTGGCTACAAGATTGAGGTGCAAACCAATGACATGGTGAATGTGACAACTCCTGGCCAGGTTCATCAGATCCCAACCCATGGCATTCAGCCCCAGCCTCAGCCACCACCCCAGCATCCTTCCCAGCCTTCAGCCCAGTCAGCCCCAGCACCTGCCCAGCCAGCTCCTCAGCCCCCACCTGCCAAAGTCAGCAAGGTGAGCACTTGGAAAACTCTGCACCATGTGAAATGCATCCCTAGAAAGAACCCTCCTTTGACATTTTCCCTTCGTATATAAGGCTTAGGTAGATAACACAAGTTTAAATTTCATCAGAGAAGATGCAAGTCACATTCCTATAAAGTGGCTCACATTTACACACCACATAGTTATATATCTATCTAAGTCTACACATCAGCAACGTACATGGACTCTCTTGCCCCCAACTTCTGCTATTTGAACCCGTGAGCATCCCAAGAAGTGACAGCTTTGTGTAATAGTACTTTGATAACACAGGCAGAAATGGTCAGCTTACACTGTTTTCTGCATGGTCATCATTTTACAAAAGTTACTCTGTTTACCAGATTAGACCATGCCAAGCTAAGCAGAAGATCTTGATGATGATGAGGTGTTCTTAGTATAGAACTCTACTGATACAGTAGCCTTTAGTCACATATGGCTATATTTAAATTTAAATTAATTAAAATAAATTTAGTTTTTCAGTTGCACCAGCTACATTTCAAGTGCTCACTGGTTTCGTGTGGCTAGTGGCTATTGTGCAAAATAATGCAAATAACATTTCCATCACCTCAGAGAGTCTGTTGGGCAGAGTTGGTTTAGAAGACTTTATGTGGGGTTAACTGCAGCAATTGAATTGTCTTTTTTGACATTAAAGATCTATGTAGAATAAGGTTTTTTCCTATTCTGTTTGCACCTGTTGAGCAAGTAAGCTTAAAAATTGCGTATGAAAATTCTTCCCTGTAATTGGAGATGTCGCCCACTTTTAAGATTGTGTTTAGAAAACTTTAGGCTGGAATTTTTGTATTAGAATGTGTGAACCCTCTGCTCTTGCCACCCCTGCTCAGTGTGATCTGAGCTGGGCTAAGATGGCCTAGCCAGAGTGAATAAAGTATATATGTTAATCAGACACCTTGTTTCTCTTTACTTTGAACTTTCTTTCCTGTGTTAAACCATCTGTATTCCTGAGGAGAATAAAGACTTTTTTCTTTTTAGCCTTCCCAACTACAAGCACATACTCCAGCCAGTCAGCAGACTCCCCCACTCCCACCATACGCGTCCCCACGTTCTCCACCTGTCCAGCCTCATACACCAGTGACAATCTCGTTGGGAACAGCCCCGCCCTTGCAGAACAATCAGCCTGTGGAGTTTAACCATGCCATCAACTATGTTAATAAGATCAAGAACAGGTTCCAGGGCCAACCAGACATCTACAAAGCGTTCCTGGAGATTTTGCACACATATCAGGTAAGACAGTTGCCCTTCCAGCCTGTCTTAACCAGGTTGCCTTCTGGGAACAACTAGTCTGAGAAGAACTAGTTATTGTGGATACAGTTGTGTCCACTAATTCTTACTGGTAGTTAACCAGTTAGAAATTGTGATGTGTGTTTGTAAAGCCAGTTTGATTTACCTGATTTTAATTGCCTTGTAGCAGCCAGTTAGGATTTTTAAAGTCACTGCTCTGTGAAACAGTGCTGTTTATCTGAAAGTTTAAAGAATGATTTGTGTAATATAGTTAAAGTACAATATAGAAGGAGAAATTTCTCTAATATTTTGTGTTTTATCAGTCGGTAGTGGTCCCCTGAGCATTCACATATACTGCCCTGGTTTTCGAAAGGAATTGTCAGCCACCATCTTCCACTCCTTTCTCAACTTCAAAGCTTGAAGCCAAAAACAGGTGCTAAGAACATAGACTTTCCTCCTAACTGCAGTCCAAATAGATAACATACAAAGCCAGACATCTCAGAAAGTGTGCAAAAGCAAGTCATTCAAAACAGTGCCCCTTTAATATGATCTCTTCCCATTTGCAATTTCCTATCAGAAAGAGCAGCGAAATGCCAAGGAAGCTGGAGGAAACTACACTCCAGCCTTGACTGAGCAGGAGGTGTATGCCCAGGTGGCTCGTCTTTTTAAAAATCAGGAAGATCTGTTATCAGAATTCGGACAGTTCCTACCAGATGCCAACAGCTCTGTGGTAAGTTATTTAGAAGAACTACACAATTGAGAATGGTTGTGATAAGTTAGGAAGCTGGAATCAGAAGGAGACTTTTTCGAAATGATAACTTGCTTTTATAAGAGCACTCATCTCTTTCATGTGTTCTTAATTAGCTTTTAAGCAAAACAACTGCTGAGAAGGTCGATTCCGTGAGAAATGACCACGGAGGCACGGTGAAGAAACCTCAGCTGAACAACAAGCCACAGAGGCCCAGCCAGAATGGCTGCCAGATTCGCAGGCACTCTGGAACAGGGGCCACCCCTCCAGTGAAGGTGAGGAGGGCACAACTGCTCGTTGTGACTTTCAGGAACGGTAGTAGCAGACAGTGTACAAGGCTGACACTGGATCCTGGATATTTGAAGTTAGTTGGTGTATGTCACAAACTCAGTGTGAAGCTTTTTATCTGGCCCTGTGAAGGAATGTTAGAGTACTAATTGCTCGGATTACTTTTGAGTTCTTAACAGGTTTTCTTTATAGTTTCTCCCTTCTTTGTTATTAGCTCTCATCTATTTCTTTGTTTCCTGCCAAGGGTTTCTGAGACTTAATTTGTCCTGCCTTGTACTAAGAAAGAAGCTGATTAAATTGATAACTGTTTCCAAAATAAGTCAGTGGTCTCTGAGGTCCTCTTGTGAGTAAAGTGCAAATGCTTTGTGGGATCTCCTTGGTCTAGAGGCCTGTCCTGCCCAAGGTTCTTTGTTGGGTTGCCAGATCTTATCTGTATCATCTTAATCTCCAGGGAAGGACCTTGGGGGTGCAGCAGAAGGCGGTCTTAAACTCCTGTTAGTGACTTAAACCCTGATGATCTGCCTGCAGAAAGCTGAGCCCACTCTCCCTCATTGACGTAGGGCAGCAGTGCTAGGGAGTGGGCTCTGTGTATGTATTGAATGTTGCTTCAGTGAATTATGAAGCTGTATATGATGTTGAAGAGGTAGATATGTCTTTAGAATTTAAAGAATAACAAAAGCTAGTGGAATATCTTATGGTAAGAAGTGACTGGTAAATAAGCAAATAACCACTAAGAGTGACCTGTAAGGTGTTGACACTTTTGAAGGACTGTTGAACTATTTTTCCATGTTTGTAATGGTTTCTCCCTTTGAAACCAGCTGAACATAGTAATCATGTATGTTTCTTCCTTTAGTAAGGAGTTTTAGTAATACGAGTAGCAAGAATCAGGTCAGCAGATAGGTGCCAATCTTGGTCTCCTCCCACACTTGATTACCCGCAGGTGGAAATCCTATATTGGGAGATTAGGATTCCCTGTCTGTCTTTTCCTTAGGCAGTATAGGCAGAGGCTGTGGCGCTTAAGAGAATGCAGTCCAATGGCAAAGGTAAATGTGCTGCTTCTCCCGGACTGTGCATTTCTTCACAGGCAGTTGAGAGGTGATTTCTTTATAGTAAATTTTCTGCCTGGAGTTATGTATGACCCATTTATTTGCTTTAAAAGAGCAATCTTAAATTGGTCTGAGTGGATGTTACTGACAAGGTAGTTATTCCTTCTGTTAGGAAAATAAACTTTTTTTTTTCCCATGATTTTTTCAGTTGAACTATTTAAAGGTAAAGTTTAAAGATTGATTATTGTGTATTCCAGATATTTTTATAGCCTCTTCTGCCTCCACAGCTAGGAAGATAAAGCAATAGCGTTCAGTTCCTAATAAAGTTACTTTTAGCCCATGGAAAAAAATAAGGATATTAATTCTAACATCGCAGTAATGCTGTGACCATTTATGGAAAGAGTTATTGGCAAGTAGAATGACCTGTGAACCTCTGAGGGGAAATGACAGGCAATCTGAGAAATAGGGAAGATGAGTAGAAATCTTTTGTAAAGCAAGTTAGTGACTTGAATTCTCTCATTTGTTGCAAATTATTAATCAGTGGTGGTCAGTGATGGAACCTTAGAACAGAGATGATAATAAAACTCAGGGGATTCCCTGGCAGTTCAGTGGTTAGGATTCGGCCCTCTCACTGCCGGAAGCCCAGGTTCAGTCTCTGGTTGGGGAACAAAGATCCCACTATGGGGCACAGCCCAGAAAGCAAAAACAGAAAAGAACAAAAAGCCTAGAGAAACCCTCTCTTTGAATCTTACATGTTTATATTTTTCCTTTTTTATAGAAGAAACCTAAACTGCTCAGCCTCAAAGATTCTTCTATGGCAGATGCCAGCAAGCATGGTGTAGGAACGGAATCATTATTTTTTGATAAGGTGAGTAATAAATGAAGTGGATTTGATTGAACCCGTGTCTCTCATGCCTCCTGCATTGACAGGCAGGTTGTTTACCACTACACCGCCTGGGAAGCCCTGCATCACTTTGAAAAACAATGCGTCAAATTGGAAGACCCCTAATATTAGCTACTAATGCCCAAAGAAAATCACCTTGTCCCCAAGAAGATTTTGTTTTAGAGGCATCAAGCTGGTTAGGACTTTCTACTTTCTAATGTAGATTTCAAATTGTAGGTCCTTGCCATCTTTGAGAACTGTTAGCACAACTAGAGAAATGGTTAACACTGTTTGC
Source organism: Bubalus kerabau (assembly GCF_029407905.1). NCBI lineage: Eukaryota > Metazoa > Chordata > Mammalia > Artiodactyla > Bovidae > Bubalus > Bubalus kerabau. The sequence goes on from NC_073642.1 coordinate 33,886,518, forward strand.
TTTAATTTTGTGAAATAGTTTGCAGCAAAATATAGCATTTGCCTTGTGGAGAAAAGCTATAAAGGAAGTGCATGATATTACTCTCTCAAACTACTGCGCTCCTGTTGTGGGTACCCAGGTGTACACAGGGAGGCGTGCCAGTGAGCCAGTTGTTGAGGACTTAAAGTGACTTGTAACCTTCTGATTGCTTGTGAAACTTATTTGTGGTATAAATATTGGGTCATGGGAATTCTGATTTAATTGTATGTTGTCAAAGCTCCTCAGGTGATTTTTTTTTTTTTTTTTTTAGAGTTTTGGTTGTGCTGGGTCTTTGTTGTCATGAGGGCTTTTCTTTAATTATGAGCAGGGGCTACTCTGTACTTGCGATGCACGGGCTTCTCATTGCCGTGGCTTCTCTTGTTTTGGAGCACTAGCCCCAGAGTGTGTGGACTCAGTAGTTGTGGCCCACAGGCTTAGTTTCTCTGAGGCATGTGGGATCTTCCCAGACTGTGGATCGAACCATGTTTCCTGCACTGGCAGGCAGATTCTTTACCACTGAGCCACCAGGAAAGTCCTGCACCTCTGGATTTTTGCGAAAGGGCAAATCATTTAGCATCTCCATGACTGGTGCCTCCTGAGTCCATGGCTCTGATCTGAACCAATTTCTGAGGGCTGCCTGGGCACTTGGTGCTTGCTTTTGAGGCAAATGTAAAAGTCCATGTCACAGCCAACAGATAGCAAGGAAAGGGTGAGGGAGGGGGACTGAACAATTAATTTTTAAAATAGTGATAGTGTTTGTTGTTGTTGTTTTCGAGGTACTTATTTCTTAGACATACTAAAAAAGTCTGGAGTTTGCTTGATAATTCAGGGAAATGCTTAGTGTTTTGGGTTATTAAAATTCTCAGCACTCTAAAGAAAGGAGAAATGGAGAAAGGAAACAGATCAAGTCAGAGAACAAAAGTACCTTATTTTAAGAGGTTATTAGTCAGGATTACCAGAGTTTGAAAAGAGTGTTGAAAAGATTCTGTAAACATCCGCTAGGCAAAGCAACAAAACCTTGGGCAACACTCTTATGGTTCAGAGAATCAGGCTTGTGAGAAGTAAATGTCTTATTTACTCCAGGATCTCTTTTTTCAGAATTTTTATTATAGGCATTTTTAAACATGTGAAATTAAAGAGAATGGTGAAATGACCCATGTGCACCTGTCATCCTGCCTCAGCAGGTCTCAGCTCCTAGCTGCTGGGCTTGTTTCATGTGTACTCTCGCCTACCCCAGGTTATTTGGAGACAAGTCTCATGTAATATATTATTTCACCCATAAGTACTAAGTTTTCTTTCTTTTTTTAATATTTGTTTATTTGGCTGCGTCTGGTCTTAGTTGTGGCACGTGGGATCTAGTTCCCTGATCAGGAATCGAACCTGGTCTTCCTTCATTGGGAGCACAGAGTCTTAGCCACTGGACCATCAGGGAAGTCCCTAAGTTTCCTTTTTAAATGACTCCTTTTTTCAAACATAAGCATTAACACATCTAAAAAAACCAAAATTGATTCTCAATATTATCAAATAACAGTTCAAGTTTCCCCAGTCTTTTAAAAGCGATCCAGGATCTCTTGATTTCTCACTTATTTTTCTTTTGGTTGTCTCCATAAGGTCCGAAAGGCTCTGCGGAGTGCAGAGGCCTATGAAAATTTCCTGCGCTGTCTTGTTATCTTTAACCAGGAGGTGATCTCTCGGGCGGAGCTTGTGCAGTTAGTCTCTCCATTCCTGGGGTAAGTGGAGTCAGGAGCTTGGCCCTGGTGCATGATATGAAAGTAAAATAAAATTTAGTTTGTGGAAGTATATGATAGACAAAATTAATTTGATTGTGGTGGGTCAGTTGACTCATAAAATGTTACTGCTAAGAGAGTCCTCTGTGAAGTCTTCTAGTTCAGCTTTGGAGATGAAAAGATTGGCAGAGGGCACATTGGCCAAGACTAGTGGTCTCCTGATCTCCTGACCAATGTTGGATGTTTTATATAGACCAGTCTCTCCCAGGGTTCTAGAATCTTGACTTTGACAACCAAAGAATTATCTGAACTTTGAAACAATATTCTTGACTAGAAGAATGGCTGGTTATTGCCTTGTTTCAGGACAGTTCTTGCATCACCACCTTAACTGATTTTAGAGCACTCTGTAAGAAAAGGAGAAGCCAGGTATTCAAAAGCAGTACTTCTTAGGCAAGAAGTAATAATTGTCACTGGAATTTGTCCAATGATAGCAGAGTTCTGACTCTACATCAAATAGTGGTAGTCACACCTCAGCATTACTGCATAATGCTTCTAACTGCTCACCAGTTTTTTGGTTTGATTTTTTAGGAAATTCCCAGAATTGTTTAATTGGTTTAAAAACTTTCTGGGCTATAAGGAGTCTGTACATCTGGAAACCTTTCCAAAAGAACGGGCCACAGAGGGCATTGCCATGGAGATAGATTATGCCTCTTGTAAACGGTTGGGCTCCAGCTATCGAGCCCTACCAAAGAGTTACCAGCAGCCCAAGTGTACGGGTCGGACTCCTCTCTGTAAAGAGGTAAGGCCTTCCAGGGAAGGTATCAGCCCTGAGTCCTCGGCTTCCTCCAGAAGGAAGTGGTACCTGGAATGGAGAATTTATACGAATGAAGAAATCAAAATCCTTTTCTATTTTCAAAAGAAAATGTTTTGTACTTATATTGAGAACCTTTTTCTAACTGTCTTTTTAAACTTGCTACAGGTGAAACTTGCTACAGTTTCACCTGCCATGGGTGAAACATGTAATGTTAACTGTTTCTTCCCTCCCCTAAAGTTTTGTCTTTTTTAATTGAGAAACCTTAATCACCAGAAAATTTTGTTACACTTTTGTTTCAATGTCTCTTCTTTTACCCAAAGGTTTTAAATGATACCTGGGTTTCCTTCCCCTCCTGGTCTGAGGACTCCACCTTTGTTAGTTCCAAGAAAACTCAGTATGAAGAACATATCTATCGTTGTGAAGATGAACGTTTTGAGGTACAAGCTCCTTTATCATTTGAAGTTTGGGGAAATGAGAGATCCTGAAAGAGAGGATATCTTAAATACCTACCTGAGAGGACTGGCTTTTAAGACCAAAGAGCAAGAGGCTCATATTCTTGGTGGTAAATGCTTGTTGTATTTACCATGTTTTGTGACTTTGTCAGATATATTAGTAATATTTTCATAACAAATGTGACTTATCTAGGCCACTTTAGCCCTTTTAACTGAAATTATCCATTGATGGCTGAATAATACTCCTTTGAATTTTTAATGACATTTTAAAGGTTATTGTGTTCTACGTAGTATTTAAAATCAGTATTTTAAGACCTAGTGGGCTTTCTTGCAGCTGTTTTAAATTACTTATCTTAAAGTGTATATTTTTTTTTAGCAGCTATCTTACTAACATGGTTAGCAAACTAGCTCTCCTGTGAGAACTGGAACTCTTCTGTCATATTTCTGATGTTGATTTGTCTCCTTTTGAAAGAAAGTTGAGTTAGCGACTTCATTTTAAAGTAGTTGGGAAGGGAAGAGCTGGAGTGAAGAAATGAGCTGGTCGAGAGCCCTGATACCAGGAGTGGGAGTACTGGAAACAGACTCAGTTCCCAGTGTGTTTAAATGTCTGGTTCACTGATATCAACAAAAAGGGAATGTTAAATGTGTCTAGAGAAAGAAAATTACATGCCTCCTTTTTAATGTATTTATTATATAAAACTGTCCCTGCTCTTCCTATGGATGGGAGATGTTCTTCTCCTTTTTAATCCATACTGATTTAGCTCTATTCCAATTATCCCCCCTTCACACTTGCTTCCTCTGTTTCTGGCATGCTTTGAATGAAGAGCCACATGTTGGTTGGTCCACTGGGCCCCAGTGTTTATGAGGAGCTTCGACCATTTGCAGAAAACTCAGTCATGACAGATACTAACTTCTGTGGAAAGTTTTATCAAGCTGAAGAAAGCATTTCTTTTTTTATTTTTTACCTGTGTTTAGTCAGTTTCAGTGATGTGTTAGCAGAGATTGACGCCTGTTTTTGACAGGATATTCTTATTCTCAACTAGTATGCCTGCACAGGAGAGGCATCAGCCTCATTTCCTGCTTGTTACTGCAGTAGTGAGGATGAAGGAAATGTGTGCATGTATGCACATGTGCATGCTGAGGATTGGATGCGGTAGACTAATTTGAATCCTTTATACATCAGGATTGGTTAATATTCCTGTAATATAGTCAACCCCTAAATCCCAATGACTTGAAAAAGACAGATTTATTTCCTCGTCATACTGCATGTGCATTGGTGTTCAGCCGAAGATTCCACTCATCAGAATTGCTTGGGGACCTGGGCTGGCAGAGTGCCACCATCAGGAACAGTACCAGTGACTATAGGGGAAAAGCTCAGATGGATCTTGCACCCTTAAATGCTCTAGCCTAGAAGTAATGAATGTTACTATGACCTGTTAACAGCTCATAGGTCAGAACTAGTTACACAGCCCTACAACCCACTCCAGTACTCTTGCCTGGAGAATCCCGTGGACGGAGGAGCCTGGTAGGCTGCAGTCTCTGGGGTCGCTAAGAGTTGGACACGCCTGAGCGACTTCACTTTCACTTTTCACTTCCATGCACTGGAGAAGGAAATGGCAACCCACTCCAGTGTTCTTGCCTGGAGAATCCCAGGGACGGGGGAGCCTGGTGGGCTGCCTTGGGGTCGCACAGAGTCGGACACGACTGAAGCGACTTAGCAGCAGCAGCAGCTAATCTCAAGGCAGCCAGGAAGTCCAAGCCATCATTTATCCATAACTGGGGAAAAGGGGGCATTAAAAGTTTTGACAAAATGACTACCATAGCCCTCAAACTAGAAAATTAGGAAACACTTATACAGAGTTATAGAGCCTTGAGACTGCTCATTTCCTTTATTTTCTGTTTCTCATCTAGAAAATTTTGTGTTAAGCTTTGGAAAAAAGTTAACTCAAGGTTGCTAGTCATCTTTAACCAGGTTAGGCTTGGCCCTTGCCAGAAAATAAAGTGTCAGAAATATTCAGTGAAAATTTAAATGGTTACCCACAAATACAACATTGAAGCCCTTAAGTAATACTCTTATTATTAGTAGATGTGGAACAAGACATTAAACGTTTAAACATTTCAAGTTACTCTGAAAAACTTTACTCATGAGATTGATTTACTATCTTGAATGGTCTTTTTGGGATTTGGTAGTAGTGGTGGTTATTGTCTGTAACAGATCTGAGTAATTGACAAAAGTTCAGAGAAAAGTGTCAGTAAGGTTGCCTCCTCCTAGGTCCCTCTGGCGTGAGGGCCAGTCGTCCTCAATAAACCACATTGGTGGCACCACAAGTATTAACCACTGCTTTGTTGTTGTTGTTCCGTTGCTAAGATGACTCTTTGTGACCCCGTGGGCTGGGGCACATCAGGCTTCCCTGTCCTTCACTTATCTCCCTGAATTTGCTCAAATTCATGTCCATTGAGTTGGTGATGCTATCCAACAATCTCATTCTCTGTCACTCCCTTTCTCATCCTGCTCTCAATGTTTCCCAGCATCAGAGTCTTTTCCAGTGTGTCAGCTCTTCACATCAAGTGGCCAATGTTTTAGAGCTTCAGCTTCATCATCAGTCCTTTCAGTGAATATTCAGGGTTTGGATGTTTGCTGTGTGCCTGGTATTGTGCTAAGTCCTTTATGTGGGTTGTATTGTTAAATCCAGAACACAACCTTGTGAGAGTAGGTGGTGGTATTCCTGTCTTACTGATAAGCTAACAGTTTTATATGGCCATGGTATGAGAAGGCGATGGCACCCAACTCCAGTACTCTTGCCTGGAGAATCCCATGGACGGAGGAGCCTGGTAGGCTGCAGTCCATGGGGTTGCAAAGAGTCAGACATGACTGAGCGACTTCACTTTCACTTTTCACTTTCATGCATTGGAGAAGGAAATGGCAACCCACTCCAGTGTTCTTGCCTGGAGAATCCCAGGGACGGGGAGCCTGGTGGGCTGCTGTCTATGGGGTCGCACAGAGTCGGACACGACTGAAGCGACTTAGCAGCGGCAGCAGCATGGCAGAGCCCAGATTCAAATCAGGGAGTTTGACTTCTACCTTCTACTCCCGACAGCTATTCTGTTCTGATTTGGGTCCTGAACACACTTTTGTCTTTTTTTTTTATAGCTTGATGTAGTTTTAGAGACCAATCTGGCAACTATCCGGGTTCTGGAAGCAATACAGAAGAAACTTTCCCGCTTGTCTGCTGAAGAACAAGCTAAATTTCGCTTGGACAACACCCTCGGGGGCACATCGGAAGTCATCCACCGAAAAGCACTCCAAAGGATATATGCTGACAAAGCAGCTGACATCATTGATGGTCTGAGGAAGAACCCTTCCATTGCCGTCCCAATTGTCCTTAAAAGGTACCTGAGTGCATATGCCCTTCATGCTTTAGTGTGCTTCTCAACAGATTTAGTGTCCCATTAAATTAAGATTCTCCTTTTTAGCCCAGTTATTCCATGAGACCTCCATTTCTCCCCAACCTTGGCTGTAGGAAGTCAGGTGGATAGTGTGGGATAGTGGAGCTTCTTGATGGGGTTCTGTGTCACCAACAGCAGAGAATAAACCTTTCCAGTCCATACTGGAATGCTCTGTGTGTTTAAGGGGATATTTTAAAATAGAGAACAGAGAAGAAAACAGCCACCCACCTTCCTGCCACTCAGTACTAACCAATGTTCACATCTTTTGTTTTTTAGTAAGAAAAATCACTTTGTCTTTATAAAATTGATATGTTACTTAAAAAGCCTTAGCATCCCATAAACTTCCAAGAATGTCTTCTTTCTCCTAACCAACCTTCAAACCAAGTATAGAGGGGCCATTGAACCCACCTAAATAAGGCTGTAGTATCAACGAGGAGGCCAGGGCTGAGCCCCAGGCTCCTCGAAGACTGTGGCGCTCCTATAAATCTGGTCCTCCCTCTGTATCACCTGGTGAAAACTTAGCTGCTGCACAGTTCACACGTGCCCAGATTTTCTTGTTCCTCTTCAGTCTTCCTCTCAAGAGCTGGCAGAAGGTGTTTGCCTTCTTGCCAGTAGTGTTTAACTTTTGTCTTCGAGGTGGAGGATATCCTTCAGTTCTAATGCTGGTTTTGATTTTATTCTCCTCTCTTCTAGAGGATCAGAGTCAGTTGTTTTCATTGGAACTTCCAAGCTCTGTCTAGAGGAGCATTCATTGTTGTGCAAGTTCTCTGCTCTTGAACATTTACGTTAGCATAGTAACCATTCTCAGAAGTCCTGTAGCAAAGAAACTTGTTTCTCTTTGTTTTAGCTGGCCAAGGAAGAGAATCTACTCTTCTAGGGTATTCTGTGGAATGTTGTTTGAGAAATAACTGTTCTCGGCAAGATTTCTGACTTTGGGATAAATTCCCCATACTAAGTCCTGAATGAGTAGTTTTCTTGTGTATCAGAGTTCAAGACTAGTTTGAATAAATTTACCCCAGAGTTGCCAACAGATCTGACAAATCTGCTGTACCTGTTGACCTTTGAAATAAAGTAAACCTGACATATTTCTTACTTCTAAGCCCTTGTGGGATGAGGTGCTGTTATCCCCTTTTTATGGATAAGGAGGCAGTCTTACATGGCTAATGTGGCAGAGTCAGGATTCCAGTCTGCAATTGTAATATGACTCCTTGCCTTAAAATTCCCTCCTCTGGACTCTTGTGTCTTTCTTTTCCACCCTCCACCCCACTAGGTTGAAGATGAAAGAGGAAGAATGGCGAGAAGCTCAGAGAGGCTTTAACAAGGTGTGGAGAGAGCAAAATGAGAAATACTACTTGAAATCTCTGGACCACCAAGGCATCAACTTTAAACAAAATGACACCAAGGTCCTGAGGTCCAAGAGCTTACTCAATGAGATTGAGAGTATCTATGATGAGGTGAGTCAGGGGTCCCAACATTTGTGAGAAGTCTCCAGTCTGTATGCTCAGCATAGCTTTGACTCCTGCAAATTACCTTTGTTACATGAGCATGAGACCCTCCAAGGTTTGTTGATTGTTGCTTCATAGGATAAACTTCTATTCCCAGTTCTTCTACCATTTTAAATCTAAGGCTCACTAAACTGTTTTACTGGTTTTCCAGTTTTCCATCCTGGTTATAGTTCATGCCCACTGCCACCCTTCCACTTCTCTCCATATTTTCTTCCAACAGTACCTTATATTCCTTCTTGTAGCCTATCTCAACCTTCCACAACTTAAAATACTATCTTCAATCCCTACACTCTTTCTCTCTCTGTTTTTGACTATGCTGTGTGGCTTGTGGGATTTCAGTTCCCCCACCAGGAACTGAACCCAGGCCTTTGGCACTGAGAACATGGAGTCTTAACCACTGGACCACCAGAGAATTGCCCCCAGACTCGTGCTAATCCTTGTTTATTCGGCATCCTTCAGGATTATGTAGAGTACTGGGAGCTAGGATACAGAGATGAATAAGAAGTTAATCCTTCTTTCTTTGAGCTCATAGTCTTAGGGGATGGATAGAAACAAATAGAGTATGATTGAGAATTTCTAGAAGGGTGTGATCATGAGTTTTAAACTTTATTATGAAAATATCAAGCATACATGAAAAGGGAGAGAACAGTAAAATGAACTGACATAAATTTAATTTCCTCTCTGTCTTGCCAGTTTTGTTATATCTGCCACCTTCCTCACTCCCAGAAGTATTTTAAAGGAAATTTGAGACCTCATATTGTATCCTCCATAAGTACTAATGTAAAATTTTAGAAGATGGTCTCCTTTCTGTCCTATTGTCTGGGAGGTACCATGTCATGGTACCTCCAGTCATTTTGGTATCAAACCACATCTTGCACATTATCTTTTTGTTTCTGGAAGTTTTCGATTGGAAAATAGTGGCCATTATGGTTAGTAGAACATACTGCTGGTGTAATCTCGTAGGTCTGTCTGTTGCTTTTGTAGCTGTCACATAATACTTTGTCTCTCTCTCTCTCCTGGTAGAGGCAAGAGCAGGCTACGGAAGAAAATGCTGGTGTACCTGTTGGCCCACACCTCTCACTTGCCTATGAAGACAAACAGATTCTGGAAGATGCTGCTGCTCTGATTATCCACCATGTGAAGAGGCAGACAGGCATTCAGAAGGAAGACAAATACAAAATCAAGCAAATCATGCATCATTTTATTCCAGATCTGCTCTTTGCTCAGAGAGGTGATCTCTCAGATGTGGAGGAAGAGGAAGAAGAAGAGATGGATGTAGATGAAGCCACAGGGGCGGCTAAGAAGCACAATGGTGTTGGGGGCAGTCCCCCTAAGTCCAAGCTACTATTTAGTAACACAGCAGCTCAGAAGTTAAGAGGGATGGATGAAGTGTACAACCTCTTCTATGTTAATAATAACTGGTATATCTTTATGCGGCTGCACCAGATACTCTGCTTGAGGCTGCTGCGGATTTGTTCCCAAGCTGAACGGCAAATTGAAGAAGAAAACCGAGAAAGAGAGTGGGAACGGGAAGTGCTGGGCATCAAGCGAGACAAGAGTGACAGCCCTGCCATCCAGCTGCGTCTCAAAGAACCTAGTGAGTGCTAGGGTTGTCGGTCTGCAGAAGGTGTGAGAGCTCGGGGATGCAGGACCTAGTTAGACTCAGGACTACTTTCTTTTATGTTAATGCATAGAGCACAGGCAGTCCGTAGAGGCTGGCTGGGTTCAAATCCTAGCACTGCAATTTACTGGTTGCGTGACCTTACTTAAACTCTCTGAACCTGTTTCTCTGTAAACTGGAGGTGCTACTTGTTATCTTGTGGGGCTGCTGGGAGAATTGGGGGAAATATGCAAAGCACCCTGTGCCTTGCTTAGATCATAGACCCTCAGTAGCTGGTACTGTGGACACCAAGGAAGTGGGTGTCAGTTACCGTCGTCAGTTTCCCAAATGGAAGGTCTCTCTGAAAGGACAGAGAATGACTGAAGCATCATAGTTGGTTCCACTCCACGACGGAACAACTGTTCATGCCTGAGACAATTGCAAAAAAAGAGATGGGGACTCAGGAGATGGTTTGAGACAGCAGAACAGGAATGAAGATAGAAAACTCAGAAAAAGGAAAATAAGGGAAGGTTAAGGAAGCCTCCACATGCTCTACGTGATTCTGTGCTGCTTGCTTCTAGATCTCCTTTCAGGTTGTAAGTTAGGTACTTAAGCTGTTAGCCAAAGCTCTTCTGTGAAACCTCCTTGTGTGTTCTTTAGGAAATAACCCATTTTTGGAATGAATTATCTTTTTTTTTTACCTGTTAGTCATGTAAGAAGCCCATGTGAAGCCCTGGCCATCTATCTATTGGAGAGCTAATGACCTTGGAAATTAATTCTAAAAGCCTTTATCTGGATTAATCCTAGCTTGAGAGAGACATCTTTTAGACTTCAGTGTGGCGATTCCCTCTGCTTGGGTGGAAACAAGAAAGATGACCTAATCTTGGCTTGACCATTGACTTAACCTGATTTTTGAGGCTAACAGTTTGTTCTTGAGTAATAATGCCAAGCCTCCACTGATCATGGCTCATGTGGTTTGCACCAGTAGAACTCATAGCTTTATTCTGACGTGAAAGCATTTTTCACAGCAATAGCACAGCCCATGCCTCTGCTGTGGATCTGAACAAGGTAATGTTCTGTCAGGAAACTCAAGCCAGTTGCTTCTCTTAAATAGTAGTTGTCCTGTTTAGCCTGTCTTGAATGAATCCATCACACTTCAAATAAATGGAAATGGACTCAATTTTTGCTCTCAGAGCCTTTTTTTCCCTGTACAAACTTACAAAGAGGTAGCTAAATGTCAAAGAGACAAAGAGTTCTCTTTGTAATTTTTTCTCATTGTAGTGAACTTTTGGTTGAAGTATACAACACATACAGAATTGCGTAGCTCAGTAAATTTTTACAAAGCAAACACACCTGTGTAACCTGCCCCCAGATCAGGAAACCACATAATCAGTAGCCCCCTTGCACTGCTGTCTGGATTGCCAGCACTGGAGATGAGATCTGCTATCTGCATGTAAATAGGTCTTATTTTAGTAAGCTAAAGGTGGAGCCCTTTCACCTTTCCTTGTGCGCTCTGTTAGTTGCCAAATGTCTGTAACAACTGATAAGGTTTCTATCTGGTGGTTGAGGTGATTCATATGCAGCAAGTATAGATCATTTGATGTAATTTGTGAACTACAGTGTTGGGAATCCGCTTTTAAACAAAAGGACTTTGACAAATGCAGACACTTCATTATTCATAAAAGATTAATCTGCCCTCCTAGTTTCCTGTTCTGAGAGGCTTCTCAGTGCTAGTGTTCGGGTCTGTCTGCCTTTTCTCTTCAGCCTTCATGCTTCGTGAAATAGCTATTTGAGCAAGCAGCCCACCCACGTGGGGGATACTCCCCTTTGCAGGCTCCTCTCCTAGCAGTGAGCCGACAGCTTTTTGAAGAAACTTCTTTCCTGGGATGTTTTGCTCTCATGTCACGCATTGCCAGCCGTACTGTAAATAAGTGTTTTGGTCAGTCAGAGGGTTAGAGGCCGCTGTTGAAATTGCAGCGTCACTCTCCTTTGATAGACAGTGCTGGGGTTGTGGCCACCTGTCAGATCTCATCTGTCTGCAGCACGCTGAATACTGAGGGTTGGTTCTGTGCAGTGCTTTTCAGGCAGCTGTGGGGTTTGCCCTGCCCTCTTCCCATCTTTTCTTAGCAGGGTAAGGCCTCACCTCTCCCCTCTTTCCCACAGTGGATGTTGATGTAGAAGATTATTACCCAGCTTTCCTGGACATGGTGCGGAGCCTGCTGGATGGCAACATAGACTCGTCCCAGTACGAAGATTCACTGAGAGAGATGTTCACCATTCATGCCTACATTGCCTTTACCATGGACAAACTCATCCAGAGCATTGTCAGACAGGTGAGGGTGTAGTGCGGGCGAGGGTTGGGGAGGGAGACAGTCCTCATCTACAGGTGGGTCAGGAAACAGATGGGGCAGGTTTTCTTCTGGGAACAGACAGGCAGTTTTCTCATGTGATAATGTTAACGAACACGTGGTTGTAGAGGGGAGGGAGAGGTTAATGTGATGTTGGATCTCTCCTGTTAACTGAGTGGAAGGGCTGCAGCCATGTGACTGACTGCTTTGCTCAGTGTGCCCTGGGAGGAGGAACCTACCTCACATGTGAGGTTTTGCCCCCAGCTCCTGTCCCATCTTCCCAGTGCTTACGTTACGTACCAGGTGTGAGCTGTTTCCTCTTCTGTGAAAAGTGAAAGTGTTAGTCACTTAGTCGTGTCTGACTCTTTGTGACCCCATGGACTGGAGCCCGCCAGGCTCCTCTGTCCATGGAATTCTCCAGGCAAGAATACTGGAGTGGGTTGCCATTTTCTTCTCCAGGGGATCTTCCTGACAAAGGGATCGAACCCCAGTCTCCTGCATTGCAGGTGGATTTTTTTTACTGTCTGAATAGGTGTTGGTAATTCTATGGACTTTCCTCATTTAACATTTGAAGTTCTTTTTACAGGAAGGGTTTTGTATAACATCTTTTATAATACTCTGTCAGCCTCACTATCTGAGACTCCCTCTGAGTTAGGTTTGTAGTTGGCTTTGTGGTTTATTCTTGGGGTACCCTGGGAGTTTGTAGATATGTTGTTCTTTACAACAATGATAATTTTATACCAAATAACATGTAATAGGTTTCCATTCCTTTGCCTTTTGTTCTGAGTTCTCAAAGGTATCAGTCTGTTGTTAGTACGCTTTTTTCTTTAATTAATGAATTTATTTATTTTTGGTTGCACTGGGTCTTTGTTGCTACACATGAGCTTTCTTTCGTTATGGCAGGCGGGGGGCTGTTCTTCATTGCGGTGATCAGGCTTCTCATTGCAGTGGCTTCTCTTGTTGCAGAGCACGTGCTCTAGGGCACATGGGCTTAGTTGCTCTGAGGCACGTGGAATCTTCCCGGACAAGGGATTGAACCTGTGTCCCCTGTGTTGGCAGGCAGATTCCTATTCACTGCCCCGCCAGGGAAGTCCCACTTTTTTCTTTAAAGTGGAAAGTGCCTTCCTTAGGTAAAATCACAAAGGAGTCCTTTGTGTGAGGTACTCTTGCTTTTGTCTTGAGTTTAGAAGGATGTGTGGCTTTGCACCACTCTCGTAGGTTCTACTCAAAGTCAAGGAATAACTGAATCTTGGCATCTTCACAAAAGTTGTCAGGGAGGGAGCTGCAAGTTGAAGCGGTTATTAGGCCTTCCCTTAAGGGGTCTTTATGTTGACAGACAGAAATCTTGACATGGATATAATCAGCTATAGTCATAATTTTTGAGAGGCTAATGCCTATTAATGTCCCCTAAATTTATGTAAGAGTCCACTTACATACCATGTGCTTATGTTTCTGTTTACAAGTTTGCTGTTGCTGTAGCTAGAAGTAAAGTCTTTCATACTATCAGCTCAACTTTTAAAAATCCAATACAACCAGCCTTTTCTTTTTTTGTAAGCCCACAGTTGATTTTTTATAGATTAGTGATTAGTCCATTTACTAGAAGCACCTGGTGATTATTTTGAGTCAGTAATACATAAGGTCCAGTCTTTTTTTTATGGAGACAGATTGTATCCAGAAATCCAAATCTAGTGTTTTAAAAACATGTTTATGCTTCTCAGCTTAACTCCTGAATTGGAGGCATAACATTTCTCCTTAAATCCTTTGCTGTTCTCCCAGAGTTCATTATTGACTGGAGGTCGAATATACATTGCAAGGTCAAACCATATATTTAGCTTACTTTTCCAAACTAGTTTAATATGGGTTTGCTTAAGAATACAATAGGCAGTCTCACAAATGTCTAGTGTGGGACTGAAAGTATGGCCAGACCAGGTAGGGACTAGACTAGGAAGGTTTTTTCCCTCTCCAGCATGCCTCTTTTCTGGACATCTCCCCCATCCTCACACTTCTCTCTGCAGATGAACGTCCGGCCCCCTGAGTGTTTTCAGTGCTGACATGACCAACCTTTCCAATCCAGGTGCTTCTCTGTGAAATGTCTGTCTACCAGACACACTCATTGTGTCATTTCAGTTTAGCAGGAGAGAGAATTTGACAAGCCTAACACTGGGTTGGGAGTTGCCTAGTTGTGCCTAGATTTATAGTGCCTTTCCAAAGACTGGGTGGGGCCAGAAATCCAAGAAGAGGGTGTGGAAGGAGTAGGTGACCTTTAACAGGGAAGTATAAAGATGTATCTACATAGTAGAGACCATGCTTTGTATACTTTTTTTTTATACTGCTTTTTTCTCCTAAACACTGTGTTTTAAGCTTTCCCCTGTATTTTCAAGTTATAAGCATTATTTTAACAGTCACATTAAAAGCTGTTGTATGGCCTAATTGTAATTTAACCATTTCCAGTTGCTGGCCTTTCTACCACCATCAGGTTACTCACTGTCTGACCTTACATTTTGTCCATTTATCTACAAATACACATACTTGTCATTTAAGACTTTTTCAAATGTTAAAAATAAGTAGTTGTCATAGTTACTAGTGCTTCAAAAAGAGTGTATCTTCCTAAAAATAGAACGGCTTAGTGGTTATGAGAATTTTAAAGTAAAATAAATTGTTATTGCAATTAACGTTTTGCTTTCTTTTTTATCTGTTTTTCACAGCCTTTGGCGTTTTAAGGGGTAAAATTTCATTTGAAGGAATTTTTATTTTATGATAGATGATATCATCATGACCTATAAGAATGGAATCTCTGAAGGGTTCAACTTGCTAGTCATCAGAGAGTTTAACAAGATAGTCACCGAAGTTACCAGTAGTCAATCATGATTGACATGTATTGAAAATGAGTTAATTTGCATAAAATTTAAATACTATGCTTTTATTATCAGATGTGGAAAAATAGGGAATGTGTTAGAAAGAATATTGGCCTGGGGTCCAGAAACTTGAATATTCATTCTGATTTAGCTCCTTCAGCTGAGTGCCAGTGACAGATTAATTCAGCAACAGCTTCTTCGGGGCCTATTGAATTTCACTTTGTACCAGGGCTTTGACTATAGGAATGGATCTTGTTTTCACGGTTCTCCAAGTTCCCTCTCCTCACCTTAGCACACAGTAAGTTTTCTTATCTAAAATGTACATCTGTCTCATATATAACAGGGCACCCCTGTCCAGACTGCTTCCCAGGGTAGTTGTGTGGATCAAATGAGAGTATGTGTGAAAGCAAATTATAAATGGTAAAGAAGTGCCGTAAAGGTAGCAAGCCATAGAAATTTTCTTTCATGTAAAAAAAAATTTTAAGTACTTTAAATGGCTTCCCTGGTGGCTCAGTCGGTAAAGAGTCTGTCTGCGATGTGGCAGACCCAGGTTCAATCCCTGGGTGGGAAAGATCCCCTGGAGAAGGAAGTGACAACCCACTCTAGTATTCTTGCCTGGAGAACTCCATGGACAGAGGAGCCTGGTGGGTTCCATGGGGTCACAAAGAGTCAGACACAACCGAGTGACCAACACTAGAACTTTAAATAGTAGCACATTAACCTGAGTTACCTACGGTTTTTCTCTTAAATATATATGAACATTTTACTCGTGGACCAATGATATGGTTGAAGATTTTGGCTCGGTTATTCTCTAAGAAAATAAGATAGTGATTTTATATGATTAATTTTCTAAAATTTTCAACCAAAAAAAACCTTTTTTTAACTGAATGATTGGAACCACCAAAGGAAGGCTGAGTGTAAGACGGAGAGAACTGTATTTTTGGTTCCTGATGACTTGCCTTTGCTTGATTACAGCTGCAGCATATCGTGAGTGATGAGATCTGTGTACAAGTGACGGACCTGTACCTGGCAGAAAACAATAATGGGGCCACAGGAGGCCAGCTGAACACACAGACGTCAAGGAGCCTCCTGGAGTCAACATATCAGCGGAAAGCTGAGCAGCTCATGTCAGATGAAAATTGCTTTAAGGTGAGAGTTACTCATGTAGTCAGGGAACATGCTGATGACAGTGTAAACTGTTGGGACTCTACCCTGCAGAAGTCAGAGCCATACCAGGGTGCTTCGACCCAGTGTCTCCACTCCTAGAATGCCTTGAAGTTCCTTTGAACTCATTAGAAGAAATATAAAAAACATGGAAAAGTAAAGTCTCGTAGGCAGTCTGTTTCTTGCCTTTAAAAAAAAATTAGTTTTTATATATGATTTTCATTTTCTCTGAACTGTTTTTTTTTGTTTTTGGTATTAAATGCTTTGTGAATATTGTTTAAAAATGTAATCCATGGTTATTGTAGAAAAGATGGGAAATGTAGAGAAAAAAGCTAGTTGTCTACAGTTTTCCCCAGAAAGAATCATTGATGGCATTTCTAAACTTTTCTATGTTTGTATATATTTTGAAAGAGATTATACTGGGCAAAGCATTCTGTGTAACTTATTTTGCTCAATTAGCAACACCTCTGGGTCTTCATCTTTTTATGACTGTTCAGTATTTTATAGAAAATTATGCCTGTCTATTTGGACATTTAGGTTGTTCCCAGTTTTCCACCATTATAATAGCTAATTAGAAAAGCCAATAGCTGGAGACCGCGAACAATCTAGATGTCCAGCCCTTAATGGGAATGGTTAATGGCAGCCTGCTGTGTGACTGCTAGATGGCAGATTTTGCAGCTCTTAAAAGTTAATTATTGTTAGTAAAAATACTGAAGCAAATAAAAGGACACAAAATTATGTATATTATTATTATTGCACCTGTGTAATATGTATAGTTGAACAAAGCCTGTATGTATTAATGTAAGGATAGGTTTAGGTGGCCCAGAGTAAGGTTTGTAGTTGGTGGAGCAGAGAGAGCTAAGCTAAACAAAATTTTAACCTGGTGAGCATGTCCTTTAGTGATTTGACCCTCACTGTTCACTTAGCTGTGTGTGCTTCTGCTTTCAGCCTGCTGTTGGCTTAATTTAGAATCAGAGACCTGGAAACGAGTTTTCTAGTTCAGTCACAGTTGTGATGCTCTACTACCTGAGGACTTTCCCGCTACAGAGGAGAGTTCCTAAGCCTTTCATAGTTTTAGATCTATAAATGTTTATCATGAATTTAATGTGTGCTTATTTCATGGTGACAGAATTACCACCCCCACCGACAGTGAGTTAACAGATTGTGTGGTGAGGGCCTATGAAGGAATGGGTAGACTCACCCTGTAGATAACACATTTGTCAGAATAGCAGAGGGAACAGAAGGTTTGGTAACCAGGAATATTGGGTCATCACAGTGACCTTTTTCTTTAAAATGTTTTACATAGAGAATGAAAGTCCATAGTATGAGCATCAAGCAAAGCATAAGCAGCCCTTCAAATCCCCTGCCCAGTCCTACCTCCAGCCTCCTCTCCCTTCATTTTTTTCTAGACATATTCTCTAGTGCTTTTTAAAAATTAGACATGTTTAACTCTCCATATAACCACTCAAACCCTTTTCTATGCACTTAAATATACATGTGTATTTATGTAGAAATAAATTTTTTAACTAAACTATGTACTTTACATCTTGCTTTTTTCCACTTAATATGTCTTAGAATTTGCTCTATTTTGGTTTATATAGACATAACTCATGTTTTTCAGCTGCTGTGTCACACTTAAAACTACGAATGTATCATGGTTTTTTGTGGTTTGTTTGTTTAGGGTATTAGCTCCCTCACCACGGCTCAAACTTGAGCCCCAAACAGTGAGAGCACAAGAGTCCTAAACACTGGACCACCGGGGAATTTCCTGTGCCATAGTTGTGTTTTTTTTTTTTTTAATCTATTTCTGTTTTTACTATCTCAAATAGTGCTTCATTGAACAGCATTTACAATTTATATTCTTGTGTGCATGTGGTAATGTTAAGGGTAGAGACATAGAAATGAAATTACTGGGTTAAAAGGGTAGGGTATGCATATTTTAGGGCTTCCCAGGTGGTGCAGTGGTAAGTGAAGTGAAAGTCCCTCAGTTGCTTCCGACTCTTTGCAACCCCATGGACTATACAGTTCATAGAATTCTCTAGGCCAGAATACTGGAGTGTGTAGCTTTTCCCTTCTCCAGGAGATCTTCCCAACCCAGGGATTGAACCCAGGTCTCCCACATTGCAGGTGGATTCTTTACTGTCTGAGCCACCAGGGAAGCCCAAGAATACTGGAGTGGGTAGCCTATCCCTTCTCCAGGGGATCTTCCCAACTTGGGAATCAAACCAGGGTCTCATGCATTGCAGGCGTATTCTTTACCAACTGAGCTATCAGGGAAGCCCCGTGCAGTGGTAAAGAATCCGCCCAACAGTGCAGACGCTGCAGGAGACAGGTTTAGTTCCTGGGTTGGGAACGTTCCCTAGAGGAAGAAATGGCAATCGACTCCAGTATTCTTTCCTGAAAAATTCCATGGACAGAAGAGCCTGGTGGGCTACACTCCACAGGGTCACAAAGAGTCAGACACAACTGAGCATGCATGCACATGCATGTTTTAAAATTTAAACTTTAATGGATATTCTCATTTTTCTCTCAAAGTGACAGGATATACCAGTGTGCACTTTGGTAAGAGCATTTATTTCTCTGTAATACTTAGTATTATCAAGCTCATTTTTGACAATTAGATGATTAGAAAAATATTTTAGTTCATGTTTCCCTATTTCCTGTTGTCACCCATTTTCCCTCTTCTGTGTATTGTGTACTCATATGCACGTCCTTCACCGTTTCTGGGGGAGCAGAATTGTAGTTCTTTTTATGTACTTTTTCAAATATTTTTGTTATGATTTGTTTGATTTTCTTTGTTACGATTTCTCTGAAATCGGTTGGTCTTCCCCTTTGTCGTGTTTTTCAGGGCCCAGCTAAGTGTCACTTCAGTAGAGTGGACTCTCTCAATTCACTGAGCAGGGAATAGCATATTGCTCATGTTTCTAGAATAGTACCTTTGTAGTTATTTTGTTGTAATATAAATATAGCTATTTGTATGTATTATTTTTCCTTTACTAAATTAAGTTCCTCCATGCAAAAAACTGGGGATTTCCAGTGGCTCAGCTGGTAAAGCACCAACCTACCATTGCAGGGGATGTAAGAGGCGCAGATTTGATCCCTGGGTTGGAAAGATCCCCTGGAGGAGGGCATGGCAACCAACTCCAATATTCTCTCCTGGAGAATTCCACAGACAGAGGAGCCTGGTGGGCTGCAGTCCATGGGGTCGCAAGAGTCAGGCACAATTGAGTGCACATGCGCACATGCATGTGTGTGTGCACAAGAAACCATGCTCTCTTCTGAGTGTGCCCCTGACAGATAAATGGCAAGCATTCAGTGACTTGACTTTGTGTTAGTTGAATGAAGCAAAGGAGGTATGTAGAAAAAGGAGAGGAGGGTGGCGTCCGAATGGTAGAGGATATTCATAGCCATAGTAAGTAAGAGGTGTGAATTTTGTTGTGGTTGGTGAGCAGTGAGGCGTTTTTAAGGACCAAATAGCCCACTGGATTTGAGCTTTCAGGAAGATCAGTTTAGTAGCACTGAGTAAGGAGAAGGGGAGGAATCGAGGCATATTTACAACTGGAGGCCGTTACCAAATTGGGGTGATGGATGTGGGCAGTCTAATGATAAAGCTAGTCAAGCCTTGGAGTGGTGCAGAGGTCAGAGAGTTGGGTACATGGTAAAGGTACCCAACACATGGTAAAGGACCTAGCAAGATATGTGTCAAACACGTGAGGAGCCAGTTGGAGTGAAATCGAGTTCAGTTTTAGGCATGTAGAGGACGCTCTTCTCAGTATTACTTTGAAGGGTGGCTTCCTTACAGCCATAGGACAGATCTTGACACTCTAGGTCATTCATCCTAAATCCAGGGGGTTTTAGCAAACTCCTAGAAACAGTTTTTTTCAAATCTATTTTGAAAGTAATTATGTTTGTGTTTATATGTGTGTATGTTATATTCTTGTCCTTTTTAAAAATTTATTAGCTAAGAGGAGTTTTTAAAGGCTGCTCCAGAAAAACTGTGAACCAGAACTGGTTTCTGGTTCTGTTTGCTTATTGACTAGCTGTGTGGCCTTGAGAAATCAGAACTCTGAATTTTAGGTTTTTACCTATGTAAAATGAAGAATGTTGAAATAAATGATTCTCAAGCTTTTTTTAAATCTCTGATCTTTACCATGTAATTCTGATTGTGATCTTTTTTTATGTTTTTAATTTTAATTTTTTTGAATTATGAAAGTATGATAACACATTTACAGGAAGTTTGGAAAATATAGAACAAGGTTACATACAGTTCCACTATATATTATAATTATATTTTTAAGTACATAAGTTCAATATCAAACTCTCGAAAATTAATAGAATGAGTATACAGAGAAGTAGAAGGATATAGTAAAGCACTGTGAACCAATTCAACATAATTACGATTTATACAGTTTTCATGTTAAGAGTAGGATACAAATTCTATTCAAGTTCCCACAGACTGTAAACTTGGAGACACTGAAGCATGCTACGCTAAGTCGCTTCAGTCATGTCCGACTCTGTGCAACCCCATAGACGGCAGCCCACCAGGCTCCTCTGTCCATGGGATTTTCCAGGCAAGAGTACTGGAGTGGGGTGCCATTGCCTTCTCCAGGGACATAAAACAAGGTGCAAAGCTTTGATGGTCTAAAGGTAGTGAAAACATAGAGTCTGTTCTCTTATCACTGTCGAGTTAGGATAGAGACCAATCCGATACTGATTTGTCTGCAGCAGTTCCTAGGATGAGGGCATTGAGAGTCCTGGGATTCCCAACAGGGAACTCTGTGTGCCATCACCACTTGATACTTCTTTTGTGCAAAACATGACTTGGTTTTGCCCCTATCAGTATATTGCTTTTAAATATGAATTTTTTAAAAAAATCACACAAATAATATTAGCAAAACTCAGAATTTCAAATATCATTGGTTTCATTGCAACAGATCACTTCTTAATGTTGATGGTTTGTGTTCCTTACCCCATGGTTTGTGTGATTTCTTGGGTAGTTTTTATTGTGGTGAAATGTGATTGCTGCTGTTTGATGTTTTCCACTTCAGTTTGGTATGGGAAGTTTCTTTTAAAAAAAAAATTTAAAAAACCACTGTAGACTTGTTTACATCTTTGCATTAAGTCCCATAAATGAGATTATCAAGTGAAATGGCATTGACATTTTGTGGTTCTGACTTTTGAGTACTCTTTCTGATATTGATTACTGTTTTAGCTAATTCAAGAAGTATGAAACATGAAATGTCAGCAAGAAGCTCTTATATTTCATTTTGCTGGTAGCAAGATGAACAGCCTTTGCCTTTTAATCACCTCTTAAGCTTTTGAGTATCTTCCTTATCTCTTCAACTGGAGCAAAAAAAATTTTTTTTAACTCTCTTGCCTCCCCACCTCTCAACCCTTGAGAATCTAATTACAGCTTTGGAGATGGTCTTTTGTTTACACTAAGGTTTCTTATTTGCAGCTTATGTTCATTCAGAGCCAAGGCCAGGTTCAGCTGACAATTGAGCTTCTGGACACAGAAGAGGAGAACTCCGATGATCCTGTAGAAGCAGAGGTATGGATGAACATAATGCAGAAACTGTGCTGAGAGTATGTTGTGCTCTGAGAGTCTGTGTAGGGACTGTCTGCTAGAAGCCCAGCCAGTGTTAGCCTGTTTAAGGGTCAGGACCTGATGCTTAAAGTATAGGTCGTGTCAGCCATGTCTTCGACTGAAGAGACTGCCTAGGGGTAGATATTTAGAATTAATGGCAGTCTCATCTAGCTTTTAGTAAAGCCCTCTCCTCAGAGGAAATCTCATGGTTGGCAGCTTGTTTTTCTCCTAAAGCGTAAGAAACAGCAAATGCGGTGCCATCTGCCCAGTATCATCTTGATTCTTTTGAGTCATGTTTACTTTCTGTTGGGATAGATGGAGCCAGGAGTTCAGCCCCACAGAGTAGATGGCGAGTGAGTCGGTTGTCACAGCTGGGTCTAGCAGATAATATTAATGAGAGAGGCAAGCATCATGTAAGACATTGAGGGCATATGGAGGGGAGGAGACTGTTGTTTTATGGGAATACGGTTGCCGAATCTTTAATTTTTTAAAAAAGTGTCCAGAAATTCAGATTTTGATGTGAAAGGTGCTGATTTTCAAACATTTGCCACTATGCATTTTGTTCTTTAACAGAACCCTCTGTGGGGAAATAAAACTTGTCAGTGAGCTACCTTCTAACCATTTACGACTTCTGATAACGCTGAAGTATCTCAGAGAAGCTTTAAGTTTTGCATTCTCACAGCTTTTTTAAACTGTGTTTCAGTACCACTTAACAAGCATGTCATTATGGGAAGAGATTTTTTTTTTTTTTTGATCTTGAAATTTAAGGATTTCAGACATTTCAGTCACAGAATTTGCTAACCCACCTGTTGAGGTTGGAGTTCAGGGTTTTTGCCTTCCCCACACCCATGTTGTGTTCACCCTTCTAGCGCTGGTCAGACTACGTGGAGCGATACATGAATTCTGATACTACCTCTCCTGAGCTTCGTGAGCATCTGGCACGGAAACCAGTATTTCTCCCACGGTGAGTGAACCATGTCGTGTATCGGCAGCAGGACACTTCTTTCTGCGTGTCCAGGAACGAGGGGTTAGCTCACTTTCAGGTTCTTGGTTTTCATTTTATCTATTGTTCTATTTACTGAGGACAGTAATTTGAGGTTTGTGTGGCTTTTACGGCGTGCTCTTACCTGGAGCGTATGCCCAAGCATCAGGGAGGTGAGAGTTTTAGGAATCAGTAATAACTTCCCTTTAGGAATATGTGTCAGAGTCTCCAGGTTTGATAATTCACTGGGAGGACTCACAGGATGCAGCCATACCCACAGTAATGATTTACCATAATGAAAGGATACACAGCTAAATCAGCAAAGGCAGAAGGTGCCTGTGACAAAAATCAGAGGCGCAAGCTTCTAGAGAGTCTGTGGCTTCCATTGGAGTCACAAGGACACTCTTAATTCCTCCAGCAGCAAATTACAATATGTTTGAAATGCTGCCTACCAGAGAAGCTTGCTGGAGACTTGGTGATGTGAGTTTTTTTATTGGTTGCTAGTCCTCTAGGGTACCCTCTGCCTAACTTGTACCAAAATTCCAGACTTCCAGAAGGAAAGCGGGTTTTCAGCTTTCCATTTACTTTGTACAAACAGTTTAGGTACAGTGAGGCACGCTTAGCATTTAGAGAATGATGGAAACTCTCCCACGATCCACAGTCCCAGAACCCACCCAGGGGACAACCTTGTAAGCAAGGTGTTCAAAGGATGGCAGCCTTAGTTAGGCTGGCTGTGTTGCTCTTAGCAGAATTTTTGAAATTTCCTCCCTGTATATGGGGAAATTGTGTATGTTGGACCTCTATCTGAAGATGAAAACAAAGTTTCAGAAGTAGAAAACAGGTTTTGCTGTAGTTGAGCGGCTTTCTTCCTTTTCCAAAGTTTGGGAATTGAAATCTCATGTCTTTTATTCCCAGAAAGGTATTATGATAGTGTGATTAGACTCATTCCTGATTGGAACATGGAAAGAGGTGTGAACAGAAGGACGCTGCCAGCTTCTTCTACTCCTTGAGTCATTTAGCAGACTTCAAGCAGCTGCTCTGTGCCAGGCCCCTTTCTCAACAAAACAGATTTAGTCTCCATGCTTATGAAACAGTACGAATAAACATAAGATCGTATATTTCTCACCAGATTGGCAAAATTCTTAAAAGATTTGTAAACTGTATTATAGCAGGTGTAGGGAAGAGGGGAGCGACTTTCACATACTTTAGGGGGAAATATTGATACAATCATTCTGAGGTCAGAGCAGTTAAAATGCAGAAGACTTTACCCTGGACCTTTGGTTTTTAATAATTTGCCTTACAGCTATTATTACAGCTGAGGTTATTTTTCAGTCTTTTTCTTTGAAACCCTTAAATTCTTAGAGATTGAATACCCGCCAAAGCTCTTATTTATGTGAATTATATATAGTAATATTTATCACATTTAGAAATTAAAACTGAAAAATGTTTATGAATTCATTAAAAAACAATACTAGATGCATTCCATGTTATTATCATAAATAGTATTTTAATGAAACACTACTTCAAATTAGTGAAAAGAGTGGCATTGCTCTCCATTTTTGTGAATCTGTTTCATGTCTGACTTAGTATAACAACTGGATTCTCATAGCTGCTTCTATATTCAGTCTGTTGCACTGTTTTGTTTGGTTGTACTATGTGAAGATAATCTGGCTAGAAAAGGAAGTATTTTCATATCCTTTCAGATAATTGTAGATATTCTTTGATATGACAACAAAACTCTCCAAGTAGTAGTTTCTTAAAGGTTAGTTGCAGTATCACTGAAAATACCAACAAGCCTGTCAAAATCCATTGGCTTATCTTATACTTTGAATTTTTTCTTGCATGGTTTTATAACTTCATACAGTCAGTTATTTGGAAAATGTGAATTCACCGAGTTATGCAGACCTACCAAATGTTGACATGTTTTCCTTTTACAATATTCCCACCCCTGCCTCCACACCACCCCTGAAAAAAGCCACATTTACTAATATTGCCGTTGACTTCATCAGTCACATCTTTAAGTAGTGGCAAGTTGTCACTTGTCATGCTGGCCGGTACCAGTTTATCAAAATTCAGAATTTTACTTGAAATCTTAAAATTTATCTTTAACAACAAATATGCTCAGTTGTTTTTCCTTGAGGTACCAGGCTCCCTTGTTCATTTTTGAGAAAATATCTGCCAAACATCCCAGACTGGCTAGTCAGCTATTCTTCTGGGTAAAATGTGTGAACATTTGCAGTTCAAGTGGTGCTCAAGTGCTTTCCTTCATGAGTCCATTGTACTTTAGCACACAGAGGTGCTTTATATGTAGTTCCCATTTCATCACCCAGCATATTAAAAAGGTGTGAAATAAGGGGCTTTAATTTCATAAGAAATGTTACTGCTTCACAAGGACATTCTTAAGTCAGACCAGCTTTCCTTTTTGTTTAATTGCCAGCGTGTGGCCAAAGAGTACAAAGATAGCTAAGGAGGTTGGTGCCACCATCAGCTTTTTTTTTTAATCACTGTTATTTTTATACCGCTAATGCTAATGTTAGTACTTTGTGTCTTGTCTTGTTTTTTTAGAAAGAAAGACAATGTTTTAGTATTATGAAAATAGTTTTGATCTCACAACTTCCTCAAAAATGTCTTGGGCCCTCCGACAGTCCTTGGACCAAAGAAATGCTGTTCTATGAAAATGTATATGCACAAAGATATTCACTAAAGCAGTTTTTAATAGCAAAGTATAGGAAACAATAGAATTGTCAAGCTGACAGCCTTTCTCTGCTTGTTGTTGAGGGGATTAAGCTCTAAATACCTGCCAAGGCATCCACTGATGTGAATTATCTTTTTTCATATGTAGAATGGCACTGATTATGTACCATCTTTGGGAGAACTGAAAAAATAGACATTTGAATAATTTTTTGTGCTCTGTGGTTCAGGTGAAGAGCCCTGATTGATTCCTGTTAAAGAAATGTTAAATTAAGACGTATTTCGCTGTAGCAGCTAAAGAGAATGACACAAATCTATGTTTAATGAAATGAAAAAATAAAATCTTTATGGCATTAAGTGAAAAATTGAGAGAGACCTAGAAGATTTTAAGCCAAAACTGCTAACAGCGGGACTTCCTTGGTGTCCGGTGGTTAAGAATCCGCCTGCCAATGCAGGGGACAGTAGTTCGATCCCTGGTCCAGGAAGATCCCACATGCCAAGGGGCAACTAAGCCCATGTGCCACAGATACTGAGCCCATGCTCCACAACAAGAGAAGCCCCCACAATGAGAAGGCGGCGCACCACAACTAGAGAGCAGCCCCCATTCGCTGCAACTAGAAAAAGCCCACGTGGAGTCACGAAGACCTAGCACAGCCAAAAATAGATAGATTTAAAAAAACAAAAACCCAAACTGCCAACAGTGGCTACCCCTGCCAAGGCAAGTGGGATTTTGAGAATTGGGGTAGGGGGTAGTTGGCAATTTCTACCTTTTATTCCATGTGTCTCTGCAGTTGAAAAAAGATTTTTTTAACAGTGAAACCATTGAACATTTTTTTAGATGTATGTAGTTGTGATCAGCTTCATGAAGGCATATAAGAAGGAAAAATTGGGGGGCAGTCATGGGAATCTGCATCTGGAGGAACTCTCATGCTGCAGGGCTTTGCTGCTTTGCAGGAATCTGCGGCGGATCCGGAAGTGTCAGCGTGGTCGAGAGCAGCAGGAAAAGGAAGGGAAGGAAGGAAACAGCAAGAAGACCATGGAGAATGCGGATAGCCTGGATAAACTGGAGTGTAGATTCAAGCTGAATTCCTACAAGATGGTATATGTGATCAAGTCAGAGGACTACATGTACCGGAGGACCGCCTTGCTGCGGGCTCATCAGGTGAGAACCAGTATTTGGAATTTCTCCACACGCCTCCCTCCTCAGCCAGCACCAGGATGCTGTTACAAAGTACCACAGACTGCATGACTTAACAACAAAAACTTACTATCTTAATACTTATAGAGGCTGGAAGTCCAAAGTCGAAGTGTTGGCAGAGTTGTTTCGAAACTTCTGAGGACTGTGAGGGAAAATCTGTTTCTTGCCTTTCCTAGCCTCTGGTGGTTTTCCGGCAATCACCGGCATTGCGGGGCTTGCATATTTCTGCCTTCGTTTTTACATGGTATTCTCCCTAAGTGTGCATCTGTCAAAATTTCCCCCTTTTTAAAGAACGCCAGCCATACTGGATTATGGGTCCACCCTCCGACGGTATGAGCTCATCTTAACTAATTGTATCTGCAACAACCTTATTGCCAAATAAGGTCACATTCTGAGGGGTGGAAGTTAGGATTTCTGCTTGTGAATTTGTGGGGGGACAGCTTAGTCAGTTACAGCACCTTCTAGTGAACAGAAGCTTCTAGTGAAGCTACTCCCAGCATTCACATTTCCGGTAGTATTGCTTGTGGGAGTCCTGTCTGTGTTCACATGTGAAAGGCCTAGTGCTGTTATGTACCAGGTATTGTGCCTGAGACTACAGCCACGAGATAAGAGCATGTAAGGTAGTGTGATGATGTGCATTTCCAAGGAAAGAGACGAGGTGGTCAAGGGTGACTGGCACACAGAGCCCTGCTTTTGTTGGGAAGACCTCTCTAAGGAGGTGACCCCTGAGGCCTGTACAGTGGTGAGGATCCAGCCTGGTGCAGAGTTGGGTTGGTACTTTTTAGGCAAAGGAAACAAGCAGGTGCAAGGCTGGGAGGGAGGAAAGGACTTCACATGTTCAAAAAACTAACATCAGTTGTGGGGGACTTGCTTGGTGATCTAGTAGTTGAGGCTCCACACTTCCAGTGCAGGGGGTGCATGTTCAGTCTCTGGTCAGGGAACTAGAATCCCAAATGCCACATGGCAGGGCCTTTAAAAAATAAGTAAAACATCATTGTGTTTTGAGCCATAGGGGAAGTGGGATGCATGAAGTTGGAAAGGTGGGCAGAGGCCACATTACTTATTTTTACAGGCTATGGTTTGGATTTTGAGATACATTGAGACTTTGTTGACAAAGATGTAGACTGATGGGAGTGAGCGAGCGCACCAAGTTGGATGGGCAGAGACCACTCAAAAGATTGCTCATCCAAATGAGAGATGATGACTGCCCAGACTACCAGGGTTGTAGAGGGATTTTAATTAGATTGGAGGGACTTTCCTGGTGGTCCAGTGGTTAAGACCCTGGAGCTTCCAATCCAAGAGGCATGGGTTTGATCCCTGGTCAGGGAACTAGGATCCCATATGCCATGCTATATGCCAAAAAAGGATTGGAGATCTAATTGTCAGGATGTGCTAATGATTGGATATGGGGAGGTTAAGAGAAAGGAGAACATTAAAGATGCTACCTGGTGGTTTTTGTTTTTTGGTTTTGTTTCTTTGTTTATTTTGCTTGAGTAACTGGGAAGCTTAGGGATATGTCTGTTAACAGGAAAGGGTTATTACCAGGTTTGGGAGGCAGATCAAAGGACTACAGAACATTCAGGTGGGAAGCACAGGGTGGGCAATTTAATGTACTTCTCTCTCGGTGCTGTGTGTTATATGTCTGCGTGTCAGATTCAAATGATGTAGGGAGCTGGGAAACACCTAATTCATCTTTGTATCACCTTCCCTTCCTTGCTATGGGCACCAACAAGTATGTTGGAGGTAGGAACAAAAAACCTCCACTGAAGATCTGCTGTGCCCAACAATCTGATGGACAGAGTGGGATAATAGCAGGAAGGGATAGTGGGTTTTAAACCCTTTGCCTTGCGCTGTGACAGAAATGACCAGCAGCCTCATTGTCTCACTCAGGGTACATTAGAATCGGCTGGGTTGCTGGTTTAAAAATACAGGTTGATGGAAACAAGGAACTCTGTATACGTTTTTTCCAAGACCTCCTCATTCCCCAACACACCACCACATGGTGATGCTGCAGACTAAAATCGAGACACACTGAGCTAGTTCTGACCAGACCTTGGGTTGGCATTTCCCTGGGGGCTTTATGATCTGTAACCTGAGCCCACATCTTTCCTCTGCTACGTTAGAAGAAAATTGGATTTTGTATTTGAAGGGTTTTTTAGTTCTAGTTCATGGAGGATTTCTTCTTCGTTCTATTTTGCAGTCCCATGAGCGTGTAAGCAAGCGGCTACATCAGAGGTTCCAGGCCTGGGTAGATAAATGGACCAAGGAGCATGTGCCCCGTGAAATGGCAGCGGAGACCAGCAAGTGGCTTATGGGTGAGGGGCTGGAGGGCCTGGTGCCCTGCACCACCACCTGTGACACAGAGACCCTGCACTTTGTGAGCATTAACAAGTACCGTGTCAAATATGGCACAGTGTTCAAAACCCCGTAACTGCAAAGCCAGAGCAGATAACTGGAGGGGGGTGGTGTGTGTGGGGGGGCGCGTGTACTCGCACACACTGAAGAAACAAGGAAGATGCCTTTCAAGCCTCACTGGGCCTCTCTGGGACATGGCCACCTGATCTGTGCGTGGCTGGTGCAACCTGGCACCAAGTGGGCTACATATAAGGAACGTGTGATCCCTTACAAAGCCGGAGTTGGAACTTTTCCCAGGGGTTTTGGGTATTAGCCTGCCCTGGAGGGGAGGAAACCCACGCAAGCACAGGGACACGCAGCTTGCACACACCAGCAGAGCGGAGACTGGAGCCTCCTGGGGCGACCTTCAGTGAGGGAACCGGATGCTGTTCACACCTGGACTGGATGGGCGAGCATCGACTGACAGACTTGAGGAGTCAACGCTTAGATGGATTGTAACTCTGATGGTCACTGCTCCTTTCCTCTTCCCCCCAAAAAGGAAAAAAAAAAAAAAAAAAACTGGATTGGATTTTTTCTCCTGGTCACTTGAGCACATCTAGATCACCCATTAGGTTTTCTCTGGGACCTGCAGTTTGGCTTTGGGATTGATCATCTTGTGGATTTGATTCCTGATGAATACCTTGCTGCCCACCCTTTCTTCTCTCCTCTGGTTCTCAGCCTCAACAAATTCAAATCAGTCGTCCTTTTTAGCTCCCGTGGAACTGTTTTGTACCTGCTTCTTTACTAGTCTACCCTAGTGCCATCCACCAGCTTTACTCACACACACACACACAAACACAATTTTAACTTGGTTTTTCTTTTTTTTTTGTAAATAATGTACATACTGTCAATTTTTTATTAAAGGAAATATGCTTTGATGTGCTAGCATAACTGCTCTAGCTTCTTGTGTACCATAGTTCTATGTGGCTTCAGGTTTAGTACCTGTGAACAGGTGTACAAGACATTTATTACACTTTTTACCAAAGGGAGTTACCGTTGTAGTACTTTTGTGTAAAACTTGTCTTCCTTCTTGCCCCAACTTTTTTTTTTTTTTTTTTTTTTGTAAATAAATAAAGCTTGGTTCTTAAGGAATGAACTCTCAACACAAGTCCCTTGTCCTCACCAGAGAATACTGTGAAGCAGGGATTTGGGCTTTGGTTCCTTATCTACATACAGTACAAAAACAGGATTTTGCTTTAAATAGTTAGCAGTCAGTTGTACTTGTCCCAAATCAAAATATCTCAGATTTTAAAAATAGAATTATTCATTCTTTTGGTACATATTCTACCCCCTTATTTCAGCTGTTTGGAAATATTTTATATATGGGTATATTGTGCAGCTGTATAGTTTGTGCTTCTCTATTTTTTACCTTTATTGGAAATGGGAGTGAACAGCTTAAATACCAAACCAGTGTTTGAAAGAAGTGTGTACACAGTGTGTGGTATAAATGGGGTTAGGAGGGAGAAGACTTGATACATTAGCAACTGCAAATGGTATATATATGTATATACATATTTTTAATTACATAAATTTAAAGCAGCAGATATTTAAACATGAGTGATAAGGATTTTTGTATGTGGGCAGCCTGGCTTTTCTGAACAAACACCAACTGAGCCCCTCCCAGGACTTGGGTGAAATTTTCTCCAGCAACCATTACTCTAGTCAAAGTAAACAACAGTGTTCCTGTGTGGTTTTGTTTGCTTTTTAATTAAAAATCCCTAATATCACCACCACAAAACCACAGGTTTTTTTTGCTCTGGACTTTCCTTACGAATGGTAAGCTTATCTGATTTTTAGACTTTTTTGTTGGGGGGCGGGCAGTGGAGGATGGGACAACTGTAGGAGACTCAGCTCACATGTGTGAAGTGGCAGGAAAGGCTTGTGGGAGGAGATTCTGGTGAAGCTGCAGCACTGCCTCACATGGAAGGTGGAGTGATACTGATGGGTTGGGTAGGATCTTCAGGTTTTCCGCCAGTAACTCAGCCCATCCCCATCTGCTTAAGAAAGATCATGTTGACTTGGAGTTAATAGGGGGAACTGATTGAACCTGACCCAGGCAGCCCCAGCTATTGCTGTGTCTGCAGAGGGTTATGTCCAGAGCAGCTGCCTGCAGGTCAGGATAAGGTTTCAGGACCAATCCTACTAGTGCAGCCAGAAGAAGGGAGCTTCACCTACAGCCAGGATTTACAAACAGCATTTTTATGTCTCCTGTCTTCTGACATCTGAGCTCCAAGCTCGGCTCAGCCTGTCTTACAGCAGCAAGTTATATTTTAAGTCGTGTTTGGTATTCTGTACTTAAGTCACCTTTCCCTATGATTTGCATTTGAAGTGTTGTAAACTTGGTCAGTATTTCTATTAAAATATCAGGGGTCGGTCATGTTGTGTATATACTTTTCTTCCTAATGATTTTATAGAGAAAGATTTCATCCCATTCCCTGGAGGGAGGTGGGGGAAAGTTGCCAATAGACCACCAGAGTAACATGAGGGTGAAACTGGAGGTGTTTCTGGTATTATGGCGTCTCTGAACTCATCAGTCCCTGTAGAGAAATGCATTATTCTGTTACGCTCATGAATTCTATGTCTGATCTGCCATCTCAAAGTCTTGAGCTTCTGGCGATGGGCAGCAATTAGCCATATACATAAAATAGAACACGTAGTAGAGGAAGCTGAGGTTACTGGGGTATAAAGCACTCCCTATTTAACACATGTCCGCCGAACGGCTTGAAGGCACCGGTCCCTGGCGCCACTTTAAGCAGACACAAGGACCATAGGCAAGGAGGTTCCGCTTGTAGCTTCTGACACTAGGTGACCTGCATCTGCAGCAACCGAAGCTCCCACCAGTCGTGCCTTCGGTCAGTCTCTGTACTAGGCTTTTCTCAGAATCAAAGCGTCAGACTTCCTGTTTTACTTAAGGATTTGCCCAGTGGCGACCAGCTCGGACCGAGATAAGAGTAAAGCCTCAGAAGCGCAGCTTTTAGCTTTCAGCTTGCTGCTCAAAAGTTCGGAGCAGCAGGGCTTCACTGAGCCGCTGGTGTTCCACGGAAAGCTGCCCGGGCCTGGAAGGCGCCGGAACCTTTGGTTCCAGGCCGTGGACCGCGCCGGCAGCGCCTGGGGCCTTCCGGGGAGAGGAGAGAGGAGCGAACGCGTGGCGATGGCGGCGGCGCCGGCCCTGAAGCACTGGCGCACTACGCTGGAGCGGGTGGAGAAATTCGTGTCGCCGCTCTACTTTACCGATTGTAATCTCCGCGGCAGGTGTGGCCCCCTCGCCCAGGGCACCCGCCAGCCGCATCCACGAGTCTCTAGCCTTCCCTTCCGGGGGAAACCCAAGCTTCGGCCACATGGGCCGAGGGACAAAATATCCGCCTCAGATAGTGCTGGGGCCCAGGAGGAGGGAGTGGGGAGAGACTGTGTCGTGGGGCAGCCCTCTCGGCGGTGGATGGAGGGAACGCGCATCCCCACCCGCCGGATGGCCCACGAGCGCGCGCCCACCTGCCCCTCCCGCCCAGGCTCTTCGGAGACAGCTGCCCAGTGGCCGAGCTCTCCAGCTTCTTGACGCCCGAAAGACTTCCCTACCAGGAGGCAGTCCAGCACGACTTCCGCCCCGCGCAGGTCGGCGACAGCTTCGGACCCACGTGGGTAAAGCTCCAGAGAGAGGGCGGAGCCCCTGGGCCCCACCTCCCAGCTTGCTTGCCGCCCCTAAAAACCTCCATTGTCGGCTCTCTGCCCTAGACAGTCACTTGGGGCAGAGCAGCACCCTCTGCTGGAGATAGCTCCCTGGTTCCTCAAGCCTTCATGGAAGAATTTTCTCTTCCCAACTTCTCTCCCCACGGGCTTCCCTGGTGGCTCAGATGGTAAAGAATCCGTCCGCAATGCCAGAGACTTGGGTTCGATTCCTGGGTTGGGAAGATCCCCTAGAGAAGGGAACGGCAACCCACTCCAGTATTCTTGCCTGGAAAATTCCACGGACAGAGGAGCCTGGCGGGCTACAGTCCATGGGGTCACAAAGAGTCAGACACGACTGAGCAACTTCCACTTCACTTCTCCCAGCTCGGTGACATCCCTTAGGAAGGGCAATCTAGGACAGATCACAGACCCCTGATTCTCTGCCTCCTTCCCTCACCTTGCTGCACACCCCATCGGTTCTTTCTTGCGGATCAAAGCTGAATATCTTGTGGTGCTGCAGATTCTGGCAGAAAGTCTCAGGCCCTTGCTGACCCTTAATCATAGGAAGTATGTCGAAAGGACAGGGCTTTGACCCCTAGGCTCATCTTAGTGGTTCTGTTGCAGATGGTGGACCTGTTGGTTCCGTGTAGAGCTGACCATCCCAGAGGCATGGGTGGGTCAGGAAGTTCACCTTCGCTGGGAAAGTGATGGAGAAGGCCTGGTGTGGCGTGATGGGGAACCTGTCCAGGTGAGGAGCCCTGCCCTGGGTCAGGTGTGGCCACATTTCAGCCCTGGTCTCTGGCGAAGCCACAGCTGAGTGGCTGTGCCTGCAGGGTGGTATCAGGATTTCAGGACTGGATGAGTTTTTGCTTAGGCCCCTGTGTAATTGTTCCTTCTTATATTTAAGCGGATCACTTAAGGTCGCAACATAATTAATGCTAAGCTAACTCTGCCACTGACTGGTCACCCTCCCATTCTGGAATGAAACTAGTTACTAATCAAATACAATAATATGTACAGCAGATGGACTTATTAAGCCTTTACTAGGTGCTAGGTGCCAGACTAGTGGCTTTTCAGACTATATCACTTTTTATTTTTAATTTTTAATAAACTAGTTTTTATTATATGTAATAGATGCTTATGGCAGATGGGGAGGAGGACTTTGAAACAGTTATGGATAGTATAAAGTTTACAAAGTCCTCTTTACCTGAAATAATGGGTCTCTCCTTCCACCTCACCCCCAGTTCCCCAGATAGAGCCACTATGAAGTGCCTTGTTTATGTATCCAACTTTATCAGGTTTAACCTTTATAATTCTATGTGATAGGTTTTTATGGCCAGTGGCACAGACAGTAAAGAATCTGCCTGCAGTGCAGGAGACCTGGGTTCGATCCCTGAGTCAGGAAGATCCCTGGAGAAGGGAAGCTACCCACTCCAGTATTCTTGCTTGGAGAATTCCATGGACAGAGGAGCCTGGCGGGCTACAGTCCATGCAGTTGCAAAGAGTCAAACACCACTCAGTGACTAACACTTTCACTTTTCACAGACAGAAACTGAGATATATAGAGGTTAGCACACTTGCTTGGGTTCACACAGCTTCCATTTCAGTTTGACTAACCCTCAGTCTTGGGTTAGGACTGTTGCTCTTCCTGTGCAGAAAGGCAGCAGACCCCTCCCTCCCTCCCTCCCTCCCTTCCTTGGCTCAGTGGATGTCTCCTGAGTGCCTTCTCTGTGCAGGTCCCTGTTCTAAGCACTGGGGGTATAGTGGAGAATGAAGCAAACCTTTCCCTGACCTCATAGAATTTCCCTTCAGATGCTTATTCAGGAGTACAGAGGCCATCAGAAGCCACCAAGGACCTGACACCTGCCTAAGACCCCACAAGACCAGTGGCTTTTCTGCTGGTCAGCAGGTGCCATTTGGTGGTCATGGTGCTAACTGCCTTGGGGGGTGGGGGGCACTTGCTACCAGAGGTCCCTGATTTGTCAGTCTTGGCCTTGGGAGAGAGGAGCTAGTGCTGGAGGTCCAACAGAGGGGCCTGGCCCCCTTCAGCTTGTACTTCAGCAGAACTGTCCACAAGCCTCAGGCCTTGTCTCTTTCATTCTGCTCCTCACCAGGGTTTGACCAAAGAGGGAGAGAAAACCAGCTACGTTCTGACTGACAAGCTAGGGGAGAAAGACCCCCGGAGGTGAGTGAGTCCCTGGACTATGGCTGACCATTGCTGTAGGGGAAGGGGGCACCAGAGGGAGAGGAGCCGCCGAGGTCCAGAGAAACACATCCACTTTCAACACCACCATCTTCTACCTAGTTTGTTTTTAAAAAGCAGGATTTTTCTGACCAAAAAGATAGCATTTTAGTTCCTACATTAAATGCAAAAAAGCACAAAGAAGTAAATATTGATAATTCCCATTACCCCATCACCTAGAGATATCCATTATTAACAGCTCAGCATTCTTCCCAGAAATTTTTTCAGAGGTGTCGTTTACTAGCTGAGGTGGTATCTCTTTGATATTTTGCATCCTGATTTTTTAAAATTCCATATTGTGCATTTTATGACACCATCAAAAAACTCTGCTTAGATGTTATATTTTATTATATTCAGTGTTTATTAAACATTGTGTATCTGATGTTTCCAGACATGGGGGCTATGATGGTGAATGATGTGATCTTTGACAGCAAGGGGGACTCACATGTACATATACAATTACAAACTGATGAGGGCTCTGAAAGAAAACACTCTGAGTGGGAGAAATCTGTTCTAGACTAAGGAGAGCGCTAGGGGATGAGTCCCAGAAGGCTTCCCGAAGGAAGTCATGTTTGCTTTCTGAAGATTGAGCAGAACAGCACCACAGCTTACCACACTGCTCCGAACAATGGCCTGCCTCTGTTGGCTGACAGATCGTTGCTCTGAAAGCTGGACCTGGGAGATCCAAACATGTTTTTAATGTGCTAAGAGGGTTCTGAGACCCAGGCAGTGCTTTGTATAGACAGCTTTGGAAATAAGTCTAAATAACATAATTCACACACTTCCAAACTCAGCTACTTACCCTCCTCAGCCGAGGCAGAATGTGGGCTTAGTCTGCTGTTTCCACCGTGGCCCTCTGTCACATGTCCCTGACATAACTGAGATCCTCTGGGTGGTAGATCCTGAGGGCACATGAGGAGGGGTCTGTCGGATGCCTTTCTGGTACTCCCTCCCCAAGCCCCAGAGTCCTCTACCAGTCCCTTGGCCTGAGGCTGCCTCCCCACATTTGTAGCCTGACCCTCTATGTGGAAGTAGCCTGCAACGGGCTCCTGGGGGCTGGAAAGGGATCCATGATCGCAGCCCCTGATCCAGAGAAGATGTTCCAGGTGAGCCGGGCTGAGCTGGCCGTGTTCCACCGGGATGTCCACAAGCTCCTGGTGGACCTGGAGCTCCTTCTGGGCATCGCCAAGGTACTCAACACCCCCACCCCACCTGGATACTCTCTAGAGCCCTGTTTCAGGCAGGCTGTTTCTTGGGTCACGTAGCTGGGGCTCTGGGAATCCAGAATAGAGAGAGTGTTTTGTGCCTGAGTGTTGAGAGGACTTCCCTGTGTAAAGAGGAAGAGGGAGACAGTGCTGAGCAGGGGGACCAGCAGGAGTACAGGGTTGGTGGTAGGGAGGAACTCTGCTGAGAACCCATGGGAGATCAGCTGGGGTCTAATTTTGGAGCCTCTGCTTGCTTGAGATGGGGATTAAGGGGCAGAACCCTGCTGCAGGGCCTCGGGGAGGACAACCAGCGCAGCTTCCAGGCCCTATACACTGCCAACCAGATGGTGAACATATGTGACCCTGCCCAGCCTGAGACCTTTCCAGTGGCCCACGCCCTGGCCTCCAAGTTCTTTGGCCAACGTGGGGGTGAAAGCCAGCATACCATCCACGCCATGGGGCACTGCCACATTGACACAGGTAGGGCAGCAGCTGGCCGGGTTGTCTCGGCAGGAGGGGGGGGGTCAGGAGTGGTCTTGAAGACCTTGTTGCGCCCTGAAAGCATTGTGTGATCCTCATCAAGTTCTTGGACCTCAGTTTTCCCCATGTGTAAAATGGGGAAAGGGGAATGGACTGTAGGTTTTGCTAAATGTGCCCTGGATGGCATCATGCTAGATATTGGGGGGAGGGGGGAGGATTATTGAGACTGATGATCACAAAATAGGCAGAGACAGTTGCTGCCATGATGGAGGGAAGTATAGGGAGCCCAAAAGAGGCGCTTAACCCAGCTGGGTCTGGCAGATTCAAGAAGGGCTTCCTAGAGGAGGTGACCTTTGAACAGAATGAGGATGAGTAAGAATTTGACAAGGGTGCCCGAGTCCTCAGACAGGAGTGATGTGGAAGTAGTTGAGATGGGGATGCAAGCACAGGGGGAGGCTTCCTGGGGAGGATCAGGAGTTCAGTTTGGAACCTGATGAGTCTGCAATGTCAGGCTTAAAGGAAATTACATTTTTAATGAACTTCCAAGGTATTGATTCTGATGCAGCTGAAGTTTCTGAGCCACAAAATCAGGGCTTTCTCTGCTGTGTCAAAGCGTGGGATGTGGAGTTCTGGGCTGGTAAAGAAGGAACTAGGAGGCCTAGGTTATGAGAGGCAGCAGTGCCTCAGGCAGGACAGCTGGCCCAGGCGGCTCCATCCAGGGAAGCGGTGCCCTCTGTTCCGGGATGTGTTCCGTGTGTGTAGGGGAGGGGCCACAGCTGCCGCTTCCTAAAGGATCCTCTCTAAACCCCAGAATAAGGCCAATCCAGGGACTGGGGTCCCAACTTCCTGAAAACTGCCCCGCTAGCCCCAGCCATGTAAAAGTGATAGCTCAGGAGAGATGCCACAGGACTCAGCAGGGAATGGGCTGGGATGGGAGGAAGGCTATGGTGACCCCCTGGTGGCCCAGGAGGGGCCTGGTTGGGTGCTAGGGGACAGGGGTGCAGCTGGAGGTCTGTGAGGGGCTGGGGACCTGGCTGCTGTCCCTCTATCCTCACCCTCCTCCCCGCCTAGCCTGGCTCTGGCCCTTCAAGGAGACTGTGCGGAAATGTGCCCGAAGCTGGGTGACGGTCGTTCAGCTCATGGAGCGGAACCCCGAGTTCATCTTTGCCTGCTCCCAGGTCAGAGGGACGGCTGTGTGAGTGGTACCTGGAGCCCAGGGGGTGCTAGTGTGGGGTTCCCAGGGCTTCTCAGCCCACCCACTGAGCCCCAGGCGCTCAGCCCTGGGGGGGTTCATGTTGCTCCCGGCCAGCCCCCACCCCATCTGCCCCACAGGCGCAGCAGCTCGAGTGGGTGAGGAGCCACTACCCTGGCCTGCATGCCCGGCTCCAGGAGTTTGCCTGCCGCGGGCAGTTTGTGCCCGTGGGGGGCACCTGGGTGGAAATGGTGAGTGCCGTCTGCAGCCCTTCAGCCTCAGGCCTTATCATCAAGGGCTCTGTCCTCTGCTGTGCTGGTGACTTTCTGCAGGTCCTTCATGCCCTCTTATCAGTCCCTGGAATCCTAGGGCTCGGGACTCCCGGGGGGTGGGGGTGTCAAGCACTGTGACGGGCCATCTGTGTGACCCGGCCCCAGATACCTCCTGTCTGGCAGACAGACGGTTAGGCTGAAGTGAGGAGATGGACACTTCCAGGGCACTGGCTTCCCCCAGTGTCAGAGCCCTGGCTTCTCTGGATGGGGTGGTTGCCTGAGTCCCTGCCCATCTTGTCTGGTGCTGACCCCAGTGGCCCCCTTCTTCCCTCATGGCCAGGATGGGAACCTTCCCAGTGGAGAGTCCATGGTGAGGCAGTTCCTGCAGGGTCAGAACTTCTTCCGTCAGGAGTTCGGGAAGATGTGCTCAGAGGTAGGCGGGGAGCTGCTGCACCTGCAGGCAGAGGGGGCCAGAGCTTGCCCTTGAGTGAGGAGGGGCTGCAGCTGGGCCGCTCTGCCGAGCTCCCGGGTCCCCGTGCCTCAGATGCCTTCTCCCTGCAGTTCTGGCTGCCAGACACATTCGGCTACTCCGCACAGCTGCCCCAGATCATGCGTAGCTGTGGCATCAAGCGCTTCCTCACCCAAAAGCTGAGCTGGAACTTGGTGAACTCCTTCCCGGTGAGCAGGCCCCAGGGGGCCAGGCTTGGAGCAGGCTTGGGTCCCTCCTGGCCCAAACATTTCGTCCAGGCTTATTATTGAGGGGTCCTGGACAAACCACCCAGCCCCCACCCAGGGAAGGCATGCCTCTCCCGGGGTCACACAACAGGAGGGGCAGGTGAGGGAGGCCCGGCTCTGCCTCAGCCCTGACTCTGGCGTCTTTCTTCCACCTGTCTCCCTGCCTGCAGCACCATACCTTTTTCTGGGAGGGGCTGGATGGCTCCCAGGTGCTGGCCCACTTCCCACCCGGTGACTCCTATGGGATGCAGGGCAGCGTGGAGGAGGTGAGAGGGCATCTTGTGGCCAAGGTCGGGAAGGGATGCAGGCTGGAGTGGGCCGGGTATCCAGCCAAAGCTGACCAGTGTGAACCTGCCCAGGTGCTGAAGACAGTGACCAAAAACCGGGACAAGGGACGGACCAACCACAGCGCCTTCCTCTTTGGCTTTGGGGATGGAGGTGGTGGCCCCACCCAGACCATGGTGGACCGCTTGAAGCGGCTGTGCAATACCGACGGGCTGCCCAGGTCAGGCCTGGGTTCACTCTACCCCACCCTCTGCCCTTGCCCTGAGCCCTTCCTCTGCTCAAACTTTGGGCCCAGCGCCTCCCCTCAACCTTGTTCCCTCCGATCGCAAACCATGGGCACCCAGCTTCTACCCTGGAGGTGGGGTGGGAGAAAAGCCAAAGGTGGGAAGGGGCTTAAAGCCACTGAGGCAGAACTCTCCTGGGGGAGGGGGGGTCCAGACCTGCCTTTGTCTGGACAGGGAGTCTTCTGGGGGTGGCTCCTTTCCGTCGGGGCTGGACCTCTTGTCACACTTGCATGGAGGAAGGGTAAGTCGCATGGCCCAGGCTGGGAGACCCAAGCTTGCAGTCTCCCTCAGGGTGCAGCTGTCCTCTCCGGAGCGACTCTTCTCAGCGCTGGAGGGCGACTCGGGGCAGCTGTGCACCTGGGTTGGGGAGCTCTTCCTGGAGCTACACAATGGCACCTACACCACCCATGCCCAGGTTAGGGACTGGCTGCTGAGCCAGCGAGGAGGGGGTGCCCTAGAGTGGCCCAGACCGGGGAAAGAGGCTTGTGTTCCATGGAAGAGCTGAGAGGAGAGCAAGAGCTGGGTGCTCAGGAGCTTGGAGGTGGCAGGACTCACCATCTCTGAGGGGGGAGTGTCTTGGGCAGAGGGGAGAGGAGGCAGGCTTTGGGGGCAGATAACACACGAGGCTTCATCCAGGAGTTCCTGGAGAGCATCAGGGGTTCTGAGCAAGAGGCTTTGGCAGGGGGGCCCTGGGATACTTGCCCAGGCTCTAGACTGAGTCCCCCTCCCTTGGGCTCAGATCAAGAAGGGGAACCGGGAGTGTGAGCGGATCCTGCATGACGTGGAGCTGCTCAGCAGCCTGGCCCTGGCCCGCAGCGCCCAGTTCCTCTACCCGGCTGCCCTGCTGCAGGATCTCTGGAGGTCAGCCTGTTTTCTGTCCCCTGCCACCTGCTAACCTCACCCAGACGCCTCTGTGGTTGCCCCAGCCTCCCGGCCTTCCCCACCCCACCCACCTCAAACACCTCCCAGCCCTGCCCTTGGCCCCTGCAGGCTCCTGCTCCTAAACCAGTTCCATGATGTGGTGACTGGGAGCTGCATCCAGCTGGTGGCAGAGGAAGCCATGTGCCACTACGAAGGTGAGGCTGACAACTTTTCCACGGCTCTCGCACCCAGTACAGTGCCCAGAATGTCCCCCGTGGGACATTCAGGGGTCACCCCAATCCCCTGCCCGCCCATAACCAACCAGTCTCTCCCCAGACATCCGTTCCCATGGCAACACACTGCTCAGTGCTGCAGCTGCAGCCCTGTGTGCTGGGGAGCCAGGTCCTGAGGGCCTTCTCATTGTCAACACGCTGCCCTGGAAGCGCACCGAAGTGCTGGCCCTGCCCCGGCCTGGCGGGGCCCACTGCTTAGGTATGAGCTGGGGGGAAGGGTGGCTACTGTGGCAGGAGGGATCAAGGCCAAACTGAGAGTCAGGGACATTACCCTGGGGGTCTCTGCCCCGGGGTGCCCCAGGCTAGAGAGGAGGAGTAGGGTTCACCCCCTCCACCCAACCCTACCCTGGCCCAAGCATGGTTCCTGAAAGGTCAGGGAAGCCGCACTGACGCCCAGGCTCCTCCCCAGCCCTGGTCACCGTCCCCGGCATGGGCTATGCCCCTGCCCCCACCCCCACCTCGCTGCAGCCCCTGCCGCCCCAGCAGCCTGTGTTCGTAGTGCAAGAGGTGAGTGCCGGCGCATGGCGGTGGGGCGGGGGCTGTCCTGGGCTGTCCCTAACAACGTGGAAGTGCTGAGCCCCCCAATCTGGAGCAAGTGGCGAGGCAGAGCTGGGGCTGGGGGTCGGGTGGGCTGTTGGTTGTGGGAAGCCCCTGCAGACCTAGCCTCAAGGCCCTCTCCCACCAAGACTGACGGTTCTGTGACTCTGGACAACGGCATCATCCGAGTGAGGCTGGACCCAACTGGCCGCCTGACATCCCTGGTGCTGGTGGCCTCCGGCAGGTGCTAACCCCTTGCCCTCTCCCACTGCCTGGCAGGTGGACCCCAGACCTCTCGTTCCCTCTGTCCCGTGGCCACAGCTGACCACAGCAGCCCACGAGTGGCTCTGGACTGGGACCCACACATGGAACAGGGCCTACTCTCCACCCCACTCACCTCAAACAGCTGGGGAGACCAAGGTCATTTGGTTATAAAGTACTGATGTCCATGTCCTTCCAGGGAGGCCATTGCTGAGGGCGCCGTGGGGAACCAGTTTGTGCTGTTTGACGATGTCCCCCTGTACTGGGACGCATGGGACGTCATGGACTACCACCTAGAAACACGGTGCGGGGTGGAGGACTCTGGGTGGCAGTGGGTAGAAATACGAACAAGTGTACTGGGCCCACTCCGCCAGGCTGTTCTGGCTCAGCGCCTCTCCCCTCTATTCCACAGGAAGCCAGTGCTGGGCCAGGCAGGGACCCTGGCAGTGGGCACTGAGGGTGGCGTGCGGGGCAGCGCCTGGTTCCTGCTGCAGATCAGTCCTAATAGTCGGCTCAGCCAGGAGGTTGTGCTGGACGTTGGCTGCCCCTATGTCCGCTTCCACACTGAGGTAGCAGGGGGCAGGGTGGTGGGTGTCTTCCCTGGGTGTGGCTGGTGAGGAGGGGCCAGCCCCTTGTACCCCACCCCCCCCCCACAGGTACACTGGCACGAG
The DNA here is from genome assembly GCF_029407905.1 of Bubalus kerabau. Lineage (NCBI taxonomy): Eukaryota > Metazoa > Chordata > Mammalia > Artiodactyla > Bovidae > Bubalus > Bubalus kerabau. The sequence goes on from NC_073642.1 coordinate 33,928,281, forward strand.
GCCCACAAGTTCCTGAAGGTGGAGTTCCCTGCCCGTGTGCGCAGTCCCCAGGCCACCTATGAGGTCCAGTTTGGACATCTGCAGCGGCCCACCCACTACAACACCTCTTGGGACTGGGCTCGATTTGAGGTCTGCCATGGGGTGGTGTGGGGTGGAAGGTTTGGCTCCTCCCTGGCTGGGGAACAACTAGTTGTGTGGTATGGGGTGAGGAGGAACATGATGGTTTCTGGCATGTATGCCAGGCATTGTGCCAAATGCTTTATGTTCAGTTTGATATTCATGCCCATTTGGTGGCGTAAGTACTCTTAATCCACCTTTCCCAGATGAGGGACTGAGGCTTAGACAGGCTGTGTGGTGTGCCCAGGGCCTCCCGAGGTAAGAGCTGGAATTCAATCAGTCGTGAGGTCCCAAAGCATTCCTCAATCTAGGAAAAGGAGCTCTGGAGCACATGGAGGAGGGGGGCTACCAAGTGGGTCTCTGATCTACGCTCCAGGTGTGGGCCCACCGCTGGATGGATCTGTCAGAGCATGGCTTTGGGCTGGCTCTGCTCAATGACTGCAAGTATGGCGCGTCAGTACAGGGCAACGTCCTCAGCCTCTCGCTGTGAGTAGGGGGCTGCCCCAGGGACTGGTATGGGATCCTGGTCTTGCCAGGATAGAACTGCAGCAGCTCCGGTCTGTCCCTTTCCCACCCTTCCCACCCCAGCTTGCGGGCGCCTAAGTCCCCTGACGCCACCGTGGACATGGGGCGCCACGAGTTCACGTACGCGCTGATGCCGCACAAGGGTGAGTGTTGTGCCCCATACCCCTCTGCCCTTCTCGGCCTCCGCTACGGGAAAACGCCCGTAGTCTGGCGCCCTGACCACATGTTCCACCACACGTCCCTTTTCCGGTCTCCCAGGCTCGTTCCAGGACGCTGGCGTTATCCCCGCTGCTTACAGCCTCAACTTCCCCCTCCTGGTGCTGCCCGCCCCGGGCCCGGCGCCCGCTGCCGCCTGGAGTGCCTTCTCAGTGTCCTCGCCCGCGGTGGTGCTGGAGACGGTCAAGCAGGCAAGGGGCGGGGTGGGGTGGGGGCGGGTTCGGGGCGGGGCCTGGTGCCGGCCCCACCCACCACTCACCTCCCTCCGCAGGCGGAGACCAGCCCCAAGGGCCGCACGCTCCTGCTGCGGCTCTACGAGGCCCACGGCAGTCACAGCGACTGCTGGCTGCACACGTCGCTGCCGGTTCAGGAGGCTGTCCTGTGAGTTGGAGCGTGGGGTGGCAGTGGGGGTCTTGCCCTTGCGGGGCCCTCATGGCCCCCTCCTGTTCTGCAGCTGTGACCTCCTGGAGCGCCACGACCCTACTGGCCCCCTGCTCCTCCGGGACAACCGCCTGAAGCTCACCTTTGCTCCTTTCCAAGTGCAATCCCTGTTGCTCGTTCTGCAGCCCCCACTGAACTGAGTCCCTGAGGGTGGGGTTTTGTTTGTGGAAGGCTTTGGCAGCGCCTCAATTCTGCCTCCTGAGCCTGATGCAAGGGTCAGTTATCTCTTAATAAACCCTTGGCTCAGGAGCCTTGCCGGTAGCCCCTGATCAGTCCCCTCAGGGCCCATCCTCAGGCTTTGAGGGGACAGTTTTTACCCCAGGTATTTGGGGGCAGGGGCAAGACCTAAGGTTATCTGTGCATGCAGCGTCTGGATTGCAGCCCCCATGAGAGAGACCTGGGATACTGGTGACCATAAGCTGACTAAAAGACCATGATACAAGATGGTGTTCTGGGACTTCATGGTAGTCCAGTGGTTAAGACTATGCACTTCCAATGCAGGGGGCATGGGTTCAATCCCTAGTCAGGGAATTTAGATCCCACATGGGAAAAAAACAAGAAGGGGTGCTTCCCCCTGTACCCACAGATAGAGGGCTTGGGGCTAAGGAGGAGGCCTGGTGGGTGGGTTCTGGCTGACCCCCACTAGGAGGAGAGCACTGCTCCCCACTAGGGGAGCAGCCACAGGCCCTGAGGAGTCCTGGACTGGAGGAGCTGTAGAGTCTGGGCTAATTGGGCAGGGGGTCTCTTCACCACCCATGAGGGGCCATCCCTGCAGAGACCATGGCCCTCCTGTCCTCAGGACTGGGCAGCAAGCCCTTCACATTGAGCCTTCCCAGACCTGCAGTCAGCCCAAGAAGTGCCAAGAAGTTCAAGTTTATGCTTTTACTAAAAATTAGCATTTTTCACATGGGCTTAAAAAAATGAGGATAGTGGGGTACAATTAAAAACATAATTGTGTAGGGAATGGCCATAGGGTCAGAGCATCCAGTTCCCTGCAACCTCCAGGAAGCCACACAGGCCCAGATCCAGGGTGCCAGGAGGAGGGGTGGATACAAGCAAGAAGAGCCTCTTGCTAGGAGGCTGAGGTCCCCTCAGGCTCCAAGGATGGGGTATCAGCCTTGATCTTTCGGGTTCTGTGGCGGCCTAGGGAGGGACAGGTGAGATGGTAGTCCCTGGCCAAGGACTCCCCAAGAGCCTCCCTTCCGCCTTTGTCCACGTGTTCCTCCCACTCACACTGCCTCTTCACATCCCACATGTGCCTCCCACCACATCCCCTCCTCTCCTGGGGAGCTCACTGTGGCAGTCCGTCCCTCCCCAGAGGAAGTTGCTGAGGAAAGCCCACCTGAGGTTGCTGGCCGCCGCCTTCTCTTCCCTTTGTCAGGGACCGGGGAGGCTTCTGGGTCCTGTTGGAGGCTGGTCCCCTCGGGCACCTGAGCTGTAGTCTGTTTAGGAAGGCCTCTCTGTGCCCTTCGTGTCCTTGAAGGGGCCTTGTTTGGAGATGGAGGGTCCTGGGTGGAGAAGACGCAGGGCCGTGAGGAGCCCAGCAGGTCAGGCAGGTGAGGACCCACCTTTGCCCTCCATTGTCAAGGAAAGGAGCTGCCTGAGAGCCTGGCCTGGGAGGTGTGGCCGGACTAGGAGAAAGTGCAGGGACGGGGAGGAGCAGGGAGCCATACCTCCACTCTGTCCTCAGGACCCTGCTGTGCTTCCTGGGACTTCTTCTTGCGGGACTTGCCCCCTGCAGGACATTGATGCTGATGGGCTTGAAGGGTTCTGTGGCCTCAGCCCCCTTTTTCTAGACTCCCACTTCCCACTCTGGAGTGACGCCCAGGGTCGGAGACGGGGCCTGGGATGGAGAGGGTACTGTAGCCCTTGCACAGCTAGTTGTTTCTGCTCTCGTTACATTAGGAGCAGTTTACCTTTGGGTGCCAGGGGTCCAGGATCCCCCTAAAATGGAATCAAGAGAATTCAGGAGTCAGCCTGGTAGGGGTAGTTTCCTTGGAGAGGCAGAATCACACCTGTCCTTCCATATCAGTGAAGCCCTTCCCCAAGGAAGCCTGACTGTCCCCTCCTGACCCCCCAGGTCAGCGCCAGCAGCAAGGTCCCCCCTGCTCTGGGGCTGTGCCACTAGCGGGGACCCTAGGACTCAGGGGAGGGGCAGAGCATAGCACAGGGAAGGCTTAGACCCTCAGGACCAGTGTGGCCCCAGATTTTTCCATCCCACCAGTTTCCTTGGGTCTCTGTTTGCCTGTACAAGCGTTAGAGCCCAAACCTGGAACCAGATGGTGCGGCCATGCCGGTCCCGCAGTGAGCTCATGCCTGGTGCGCTGTAACACCGCAGCCAGGCTCGGAAGGCAGCAAAGTCCTCCTCCCCGCTCTCCGACCCGTAGCCTTTGCCCCCTGTGGGACAGAGGAACCAGGTGGAGATCAGAGGGGGGACTTAGGCTGGGAGGAGGGGGAGCCCAGTTAGACCTGGCTCAGACCTCAGCTTCACAAGCTGATAGACTGAGTCAGGGGGCCAAAGCTCTCCCTCCTCCAGCTGTGTGATCTCAAGCTGGTGTCTTCCCCACTCTGGGCCATGACTTTCCCATCCTGAAGTCGGATTAAGAATCCTTGCCCTGCCTGCCGGGAGGTATAGTCCATTTAGAAATAACTAGGTCAACAAACTTCCATTCTCCAGGCAGGGAACCAGGCCCAGACAGGGGCAGGAACTGTCCCAGGTTACACGATATGCCAAAGCAGAGCTAGCCAGCCATCTTTGCCTCCCAGGCCCTCACCCAGCTGGACCACTTCCTTGGGCACCGAGTGGCACAGCTCCAGCAGGTCAGGGTTCTGCAGCTTGGCCCTGATCTTCTGGCTCAGGGTCAGCTCCGGGCTCTGGAGAAGGGGCAGAGGTAGGACCTGGATGTCAGCATGAGGCAATGCTGCTCAGAAGGCCGCTGATACCTCAGGGAACAGACCCCTTCTGAGTTTGGCAGGACATGGACAGTTCATCAGCACCCCCCATCACCTCCCATACGCACGCACACACACACATTGTAGACACAGGCTGGAACTGAGAAGGGACCTGCTCGAGCTGAGCCGCAGACACCTCACCCAGCCCCAGCCCTCGTCCGCCTGCCTGACGGGCAGGCACATCCCTCCCGGTCCCCTCACCGGCCTGCGCTGCTGCAGGGCCTCCAGAACTGTGCGGGCCTTCTCGAAGGGGGGGATCCTCAGCCTGCAGGGAGGTGGAGAGGGGTGCTAAGCAGAGGGGAACGTGAGCACACCCAGACACCCCCACCCTCATGCCCAAGGCCTGCCAGCTGACCGGTACAGGATCTCCGCCCGCAGATAGTTGCCAATGCCATTAAAGAACCTCTGGTCCAGCAGGGCCTCACAGATGGGCCGGTCAAAGGCCTTGTCTGCTAGGTTTCGTAACACATTCTCCCTGGAGGGACACAGGCCGGGCACATAAGACCCATTCTGCCTGCGTGCCCCCTGCCCCTCCCTGCCTCCCAATGGGGTAGGGGAGAGGAGCTGGGGGAAGCAATTTCTGGGTGCAAGGGAAGGAAACAATAAGTCCCAATTTCCCATTATCCCATCCTCCGTGGTATTTGGCAGCAGGAACCTCCATTTTCTATTAAAAATGGGAACAATGTGGGATTTCAATTCATTACAAAAGGTTAAAAATGCCAATTTAAAGGAACATGCCCAAGAAAACACTTGAGTCTATGTATATGGTTTGCATGTCACCAGAGTGGCTCAGATTCAAGATACTTTTGGGAACAAGGGTGTGCCTGCAGTCTGGAACTCCCTGTCGAGGACTTCTAGTTGCTTAGACATGAAGATGTGACATTGGTGGGGTCAACTGTTTTCAAGATGCTGAAGATCTTGGAAGCTAGCACTGGGTCTGTTGAGCAGGAGTGAAGGGGGCAAGTCCTGGCTGGTGAGTGCCCAGCACCCCCACGGGTCTCCTCACCACCATGAAGAGGAAAGGAATCTCGCTTCTTGGAGAAAACGGTCATGACAAGACTGACTCAGTGATGGGCATGAGAAGCAAATGATACAGGGCCCAGAAGACAGTTTGGGGGGTAAAAGTGGAAGGTCAACCTGGGTGGTCACCTCCCAGAGGGAGGCAGATCCCCACAGGCTTTGCAGCTGGAGGACCAAACAAGCCAAAATGCTCATCATGCAAGAGAAACTTCAGAATCAGCCGGCAAAGAGTTAACTTGTGGCCTGACCCTCCCAGGAAAGGTGAAGTGGGAGAAATCTAAGACAACACAGACACTTCCCTGGGAGTGCACCTGGGGTCACACCTGGGAAGGCCAGGAATCTGCTGCCTTCTGGGGGCCAGAGACGCCCTGATCCACCCCAATGGGCAGCCAAAGACATGCCTTCCCCAAGAAAGGATTTGCCAAGTCCCACTCCATGCCTTCCTGTTTGAGTCTTGTCAGAATGCTTTTACTTTAGAGCTTTGCACTTTCCTGGTAGCTCAGCTGGTAAAGAATTTGCCTGCAATGGAGGACACCTCAGTTTGATTCCTGGGTTGGGAAGATCCCCTGGAGAAGGGAACGGCTACCCACTCCAGTATTCTTGCTTGGAGAATTCCACGGACAGAGGAACCTGGCGGGGCCCCAGTCCATGAGGTCGCAGAGTCAGACATGACTGAGTGACTTTCACTTCACTTTCACTTTCCCTTCCCCCTGCCCTACCTGAACTAGCTCTGTGGGAGCAGGGACCACATCCCTCTTGATCACTGCTGAACCCTCAACACTTAGAACTGGACTGGCACCAAGCAGAGACACATGCATGTTTTATCTTTAGAGGAAAGGAAGTGGCTGATGCTGGGCCATCTTACGTGACCGGCATCCCACCCCAGGTGGGGCTCTTAGCCTGCCTCAGGCAGAAGACAGGCATGGAGACCATGGGACACAGACCGGTGGGCAGGCACGATGTGGGAGACCACAACCTGCTTCAGAAGCCATGTCATTAGTGGTCCTCTCCCCACCCCCTTGAAGCAGTTCCTTCCTGCTCAGCCTCCCTTCTTGGGCTGTTAAAGCCTCTCTACTTTTCTTCTTAGCCTTCTGAGGGCACCAAGCAGTGTGGGATGCTGATGAGAGCCCCAGCTCTGACACAGTCGGCCATGTCCTCCACCTCTTGACCCCACCTCCTCTTAGAGGTTTTGGGTTTCCAGGTCCATTAGCTCAGGGAGTTGTCCCTAGGAAAGGACACTGTCTTGGTCTACAGATGAAAGGACTGAAGCCCAGAGGGGCTGGAACTCGCTTCTCATTGGCCAACAAGGCACTAATAAGCCGCGTCTGAAGCCCAGGACTGTATTCCTCACAGCTGGTGCTGGCCCTACCTGAACTGCTCATACTCCAGCAAGACACACGGCCCGCGGCCTGGCTGCCACTCGCCCCCGAGGTCCCAGCGGCCGAATCGGCGGATGTCCACAAAGCAGAGGGCAAGTCGGGGGCCAGGTGGAGCTGTGTAAAACCGCAGGTGGGCGTGGGGTGGCAGCGCATCGCTGGGCACCAGCTGGAAGGAGCCAGTCATGCCAAAGCGGAAGACAAGGGCCAGTGGCTCCCGTGGGGGCTGGGCCCCAGGCAGGGGGCTCAGGGTCAGGCGCAGCTCCTTGCCGCGGGCCAAAGCCGAGATGCTGTAGGCGCTGCTCTCAAAGGGCACCTCAGGGTTGCGGCTGACGGGTGACTTCTCCACACACCCTCCAAAGACCAGCTCCCTGCATGCCTCGTTCACAAAGTGGCTGGCCAGATGCAGTTCAGGGCCCTCGGGCATTCTGTGGGAGGGGTGGCCAGGCCCTGTGGGGAGGATGACAGCAGGTTGGGCCAGGTGTGCCTCCAGTGAGGTGGCAATATCACTCCCAGTTTTCAGAGGCGAGCCCAGAGGGTCAGAGGGGGGCGTGGTCAATGGGAATTGGCAGGAAATCAGCTGGCTTGGCCACAGCCCCTGCTCTGTCCCTCCCCCGCCCCATCCCCACCCCTAGCCCTGAAAATGCTGAGAAAGCCCAGGACCCTGGGGAGCTCTGACGAGGGAAACATGACTACCTTGTTCATTAACACCTTCCATGGGCTTCCAGGAACACTCTGATTTTAGAATAAAGTCCATATCCTTCCTGGGCCCAGGCTGTCATCTCATTTCCTCCCACGTGCCCCACCCCCCTTGCTCCAAGCACACAGCTCTCCCTCCCACCCCCACCCCCCTACCCCACCCCCTCCCCGCCTTTGCCGTCCCCCTCGGTCTAGAAACAGCATCCTCCATCCCCTGATCCCCTTCATGGCACTCCCAGACCCTGAAATTATTAGCTCCTGTCTGCCTCTGTCTCCACTCCCACCCCAGAATGGGAACTGTGCACGCTCATCTCCCCAAGAATCAGGCCCTCCTCGGTTGCCACAGTGACTAAGGGAATGAGCCTGGAAGATAAGAGCTGGGATAACGGTGGCTCACAGGCTCTGCCGGCAGACAAGGTGGAGGAGCCTGCCCACCACCCACTGGTCAGGACCGAGGCCTCGGACAAGTAAGAGGGAATGTAGTTGTCTTCAGGTACCTTAGAGCTGGAGTCAGGGACACACGACATTGAGGGAGGAGGATGGGGCGCCAGGAAGGGCTCCCCACGCTCCAGGCCATGGTCCAGGGGGACACAGGAAACTCCCGGGTCAGCGTCTCGGGCCGAGAGGGGTGTCCCCCTTTCCACCCTCGCGGGTTCCCATTTGGCTGAGGCAGGAAGAGTTTGCCACTTTTCTCAATCCAGGATCGGGAGATCGGAGGCCAAAGTAGGTGTTGGGCAGGGGGAAGCATTTGGCCAGGATGGACTCCTTTGTCCTCCGTACCCGCAACCTCGGCACCGCCCCGGGCCTGGCACCCAAAAGGGTTCGTTTTGCTGGAAAAGGTAAACTTACAGGTTCCTAATTTCGCGAGGGGCGGACGCTCAATGGCTCGCCTCCTACCCACCCACCTCCTCCAGCTCCCGCGGCCTGTCCTCGGTTAACCCTGGCTCCCTTCCTCCCCAAGGCCCTCATTCCAGTCCTCTTCTCAGTTCTGCTGCACACACACACACACACACACACACACACACACACACACACACACACACACACACACACACACACACACACACACACACACACACACACACACACACACACACACACACACACACTCCGGCCCCCGGCCCGCCGCAGGCTACCTGCGCCCAGCGCCGCTCCCGCAAGCCTGCAGCCACCAAGGGGTTAATGCCGGAGGCGGAGCGACGCCTAAGAGCATGTTGGGAGCTGCGTGCGCTGTTGGGAAGTGTAGTTCCTCTTGTAGATGGTAAAGCTTGTACGGGTGGAGTCCCAGAGTAGGTGGCTAGGGTGTGGGAAAGGCTTCGGTCAGTCACCTGGCTGAGAGATGGCGGAAGAACCTGGTTCCCGCTGCCCGGCACCGGCGGGTTCCGGGGTCAGGTCTGAGGTCCTGGGTTGCAGCCGACTCTGGTTGTGAGAAGCCAACCGGCTAAGTCCAGGACCCGGTGGGCAATCCCAGCGGTAAACAGCAGCAACTTCCCGAAATAGAGACCCTTGCAGCTGGGCGCAGGGCGCGAACAGGTGCGCGATCAGTGCAGGCTCTGGGGACCCGGTGGTGGCCTTACGTTTCAGCGCTAGTCAGAACACATAAACAGCGTCTCCGCGGGTGGTGGAGTGCAGCCCGGCAACCAAAAGCAGGGGCGGAGAAGCGGAACCTACTTCCGATGTGGGGAAAAGTCTCTCTGCGGTGACATTTAGGCTGAAACCTCAGAAGAAGCCATCTGGAGAAGAGAGGGGACCAGTCTATAGGGCAGGTGGAAGGAACTGCTAGGGAGGTGGCTAGGGGGAGTGCTGAGAGGGGAGGACGGACACACGAGCAAGGGCCGGTCCCTTCCGACCTCTGGAGGCCTCTATAAGGAGCTGGCATTTCATCCTAAATGCCGCAGGCTCGGTGCCTGACCCACAGCCAATTCTCCCCCTTCATACTACTACTCCTTCCTCTCCCTTCATCTGTTTATTCGTGTATTTTGCCAAAAGTGGACTTACCTGGTGGCTCAGATGGTAAAGCGTCTGTCTACAATGCGGGAGACCTGGGTTCTATCCCCGGGTCGGGAAGATTCCCTGGAGAAGGAAATGGCAACCCACTCCAGTACTCTTGCCTGGAAAATCCCATGGACGGAGAAGCTTGGTGCAGGCTACTGTCCATGGGGTCGCAAAGAGTCGGGCACGACTGAGCGATTTCACTTTCACTTTAGCCAAAAGTACTTTAAAGTAAATTAAACAATGCATGCATGCATGCTAATTCACTTCAGTTGTGTCCGACTCTGTGTGACCCTATGGACTGTAGCCTGCCAGGCTCCTCTGTCCATGGAATTTTCCAGACAAGAATACTGGAGTGGGTTGCCCTACCCTTCTTCAGGGGATCTTCCCAACCCAGGGACTGAACCTGCCTCTCTTACATCTCCTGCATTGGCAGGCAGGTTCTTTACCACTAGCGCCACCTGGGGAACTCATTGCTGCTGCTGCTACTGCTGCTAAGTCGCTTCAGTCGTGTCCGACTCTGTGTGACCCCATAGACGGCAGCCCACCAGGCTCCCCCGTCCCTGGGATTCTCCAGGCAAGAACACTGGAGTGGGTTGCCATTTCCTTCTCCAATGCATGAAAGTGAAAAGTCAAAGTGAAGTCGCTCAGTCGTGTCCGACTCCTAGTGACACCATGGACTTCAGCCCACCAGGCTCCTCTGTCCATGGGATTTTTCCAGGCAAGAGTACTGGAGTGGGGTGCCATCACCTTCTCCGATAATAATACAATAACTTTTAAAAAATATGTATTTGTTTATTTGACCGGGGGTGGGGTGGTCTTAGTTGTAGCATGTGGCTCTTTAGTTGCAGCGTGCGAGATCTAATTCCCTAATCTAGTTCCCTCATCAGGGATGGAACCCAGGCCCCCGCTGCATTAGGAGCACCGAGTCTTAGCCTCTGGACCACCAGAAAAGTCCCCAACATAACATCTTAATATTATCTAATACATCCCACATTCAAATTTCCCTAGTTGTCCCCAAAATGTCTTTTATAGCTAGTTTGTTCAAAGCAGAGACCAAACAAGGATTATATGTCTCTTCAATCACTTCCAGTCTAGATGAAACCATCCTTCCCACCTCCTACCCATGTCTCTTGCCTTTTTTTTGGTCTTCATGATACTTACTTACCTTTCTGAAGAGTCCTTTGAAATGCCCCATCAACATTCTGGATATGTTAGATGTTTCCTTGGGTGTTGTTAACTTGTTCCTCTATCTCTAGTTCTCCCTGCACACCAGAAATTAGATCTAGAGGCTTGGAAGTGGAAGTGAAAGTCACTCAGTCGTGTCCAACTCTTTGGGATCCCATGGACTGACCATGGAATTCTCCAGGCCAGAATACTGGAGTAGGTAGCCTTTTTCTTCTCCAGGGGATCTTCCCAACCCAGGGATCGAACCCAGGTCTCCCGCATTACAGGCGGATTGTTTACCAGCTAAGCCACAAGGAAAGCCCAAGAATACTGGGGTAGGTAGCCTATCCCCCTCCAGGGGATCTTCCAGATGCAGGAATCGAACTGGGGTCTCCTGCATTGCAGGCAGATTCTTTACCAAGTGAGTTATCAGGGAAGCCCCAGTATCTCCTAGATGCTGTTCTATACTCCAAATTGCATGACATTAGGAGACACCCAGCCTCTGGTTGTCTCACTCTAGTGGGGATGAAATTGATCACTGGTAAGGCTGTGACAGCCAGACTTCTGTGTTGTAAAGGTATGTTTCATACCGTGGGACCACTGAGTAATCTATGGGGGGATTTCTGTTTACTTAGTTCTGCTTGTTTAAATGAAGTTATATTTTACATACAGTAAAATTCATCCGTTTTAGAGTGTGAGGACTTTTTTGTTATTTTTTTTTTTTTTTTTTTGGCCATGACAAGGTATGCCAGATCTTAGTTCCCCAACCAGGGAATACTGGTTGGAACCCTGCATTGGAAGCATAGAGCCCTAACCACTGGACAACCAGGGAAGTCCCTAGAGTGTGACTTTTGACAAATTCATACACTTATGACAATCATCACCACAATCAAGAGATAATACATTTCTATCATGCCCCCATCCCAAAATTTGCCCACGCACGTTTTTAGTCAATATTTACATTGTACCTGTTGACAACTGCTGATCTGTTTTCTGCCCATATAGTTTTTGCCAATGTCATACATAGGCATATCTTGTTTTATTGCACTCCACTTTATTGCACCTCACAGATAATGGCATTTTTTCTAAACAAATTGAAGGTCTGTGGCAATCCTGCTTTGTCAAGATGATGGTTAGCATTTTTTGGCAATAAAGCATTTTAAAAATTTATTTTATTGAAGTATAATTGGTTTACAATGTTGTATTAGTTTCTGCTGTATAGTAAAATGATTCAGTTATATATTTACATATATTATTTTTCATATTCTTTTCCATTGTGGTTTATTATAGGATATTGCGTATTTTCTTGTGCCATACAGTAGGCTCTTGTTTATTCTGTATATGATGGTTTGCATCTGCCAATCCCAAACTCCCAATCCATCCTCCCCACCACCCCCAGCAATAAAGTATTTTTTAATTACAAAAGTTTTTACAATGTACAGAAAAGCTCGTACATTGCTTTTTAAACACAATGTGGTGGTAGTTGCTCGTCGTGTCCAACTCTTTGCGACCCCAGGGACTGTAGCCCACCAGGCTCCTCTGTCCGTGGGATTCTTTGGGATCCTCCAGGCAAGAATACTGGAGTGGGTAGCCATTCCCTTCTCCAGGGGGTCTTCCGGATCCAGGGATTGAACCCAGGTCTCCTGCATTGCAGGCATATTCTTCACCATCTGAGCCACCAGGGAAGCCCTTAAACAGAATGTATTGCATACTTAATAAACTACAGTACAGTGTAAACAAACTTTTCTATGCACTGGGAAACCAAAAAGTTCATGGGACTTGCTTTATGGCCATACTCACCGTACTGCAGTGTTCTGGAACTGAATCTGCAATATCTCCAAGGTGTGCCTGTACACGGAATCTTTAGTATGTAGCCTTTTGTGTCTTCTTTTGTCCTCATAGCGTAATGCATTTGAGATCCATCTATGTTGTGATGCTTATCAATCCTTCTTATTGCTGAGTAGTGTTTCACTGTGTAGACATACCAGCATGTTTCTCCACTTACCAGCTGAGGGACATTGAGTTGTTTACATGAGGTTATTCTTTACCACCATGCAAATACAGTTTCACATCACATCAACCTTCCACCTAATGGCTTTCTGGTCATTGGTGATCCTTGCCTCAATCAAGTACTTAATTGGGTGTTACAAAATGGTGATTTTCTAATGCTGTCATTCCCTCTACATTAACTTGAATTCTTCTGTGAAGAAGAGCTTTATTTCATTGATTAGGGCTATTTGGGTATTATAAAATACTAAAAAGACAGGATAAATTCTGAAATACTTCTCTTCAATTATCAATTTTTAGACTAAGAATTTGGTGCAATAAAGTCCAGTGGTGAAAAATTAGGGTTGATTTTTTGCGGGGAGGGGGTTAGTTATCTTTTATGGACTCAGATTTTTTTTTACATTCAATAGCTAAATCTGTTCTCTGCCAAATCTTTAACTTTTCCCCCACTTATTGAAAGAGTACTGTTTTAGTCTTTCAGTTCAGTTCAGTTCAGTCACTCAGTCGTGTCCGACTCTTTGCAACCCCATTAATCGCAGCATGCCAGGCCTCCCTGTCCATCACCAACTCCCGGAGTTCACTCAAACTCACATCCATCGAGGCAGTGATGCCATCCAGCCATCTCATCCTCTGTCGTCCCCTTCTCCTCCTGCCCCCAATCCCTCCCAGCATCAGAGTCTTTTCCAATGAGTCAACTCTTCGCATGAGGTGGCCAAAGTATTGGAGTTTCAGCTTTAGCATCAATGAACGCCCAGGACTAATCTCCTTTAGAATGGACCGGTTGGATCTCCTTGCAGTCCAAGGGACTCTCAAAAGTCTTCTCCAACACCACAGTTCAAAAGCATCAGTTCTTCAGCACTCAGCTTTCTTCACAGTCCAACTCTCACATCCATACATGACCACTGGAAAAACCATAGCCTTGACTAGACAGGCTATACAAACAGGTAATCTTAAGAAAGATTGGTAAAAGGCAAGTGAGTATTTACTCACTCAAACTACAATGCTGTGCTACGATAGCAATGAGAGGAGATTGTGTGATGACACAGAAGAGGGAATGCTAGCTGGGTAACCAAGCTTATATTACACATTTGATGAGACTTGGAGTTTTTTTTGTGACTGCCACTTAATTTGCATTTTATTCCATGTTTTTTGCTTTTGTCTTCTTTTTATTGCCCTCATATGGGCTACTTGAACATCTTTTAGAATTCCAATTTGACTTAACTATATTGAGTGCATTACATTGTATATAGCCTTTGAAGTGGTTGCCGTAGGTATTACTCTATACATATATTATACGTGTGTATATACTTGTCACAGTTCACTGATATTGACATTTTATCAATTTGAGTAAAGTGTAGAAACCTTATCTCTTTTTTCCTTCACTAGTTTATAACAACCTTCAATATCTCCTGTACATACATTGAAAACCACATCTAACAGTATTATATTTTGCTTCAAATATGTTGAACATATTTCAGAATACTCAAGAGAAGGAAAGTCTACTGCACCCATGTTTTTATTCTTTCCATTATTCTTCATTCCTAATGTTTCAAGATTTCTTCTATCATGTTCTTTCTGTTTAGAGATCCTCCTTTAGACTTAATTTTTTTAAATTTTATGCTGGAGTATAGTTGATTTACAATGTTGTGTTAGTTTCAGGTATACGGCAAAGTGATTCAGTTTCATATATATATATATGTCTCCATTCTTTTTCAGATTCTTTTCGAATATAGGTTATTACAGAGTATTGAATGGAGTTCCCTGTGCTATACAGTAGGTCCTTGTTGACTATTTTATATAGTGGTGTTTATATGGTAATCCCAACCTCTTAATCTATCCCTGCCTCCTAGCCTTTCCTCTTTGGTAGCCAAAAGTGTATTTTCTATGTTTGTGAGTCTGATGGTTCTGTTTTGTAAATAAGTTCATTTGTATCACTTTTTTTAGATTCCACATATAAGTACTATCATATGACACTTGTCTTTCTTTGTCTAACTTACTTCATTTAGTATAATAATATCTAGGTCCATCCATGTTGCTGCAAATGGCAGTACTTCATTTTTATGGCTGAGTAATATTCCACTGTGTATATGCACCACATCTTCTTTATCCACTCATCTGTCAATGGACATTCAGGTTGCTTCCTATCTTGGCTACTGTGAGTCATGCTTCCATGTACACTGGAGTGCATGTATCTTTTCAAATCATGCTTTCTTACAGACATATACCCAGGAATGGGACTACTGGATCATATTGTAGCTCTGTTTTTAATTTTAAAAGGAAGCACCATACTGTTCTCCATAGTGTTTGTACCAATTTACTTTCCCACCAACAGTGCATGAGGGTTCCTTTTGCTCCACACCCTCTGCAGCATTTATTGTTAGTAGACTTTTTGATGGTGGCCATTCTGACTGATGTGAGATGATACCTCATTGTAGTTTTGATTTGCATTTCTCTAATAATTAGCAATGTTGAGCATAGCTTTTCATGTGCTTTTTGGCCATCTGTATGTCTTTGGGAAAATGTCGGTTTAGATCTTTTGCCCATTTTTTGATTCGGTTGTTTATTTGATATTGAGCTGCATGAGTTGTTTATGTATTTTGGAGATTAATCCCTGTTGGTCACATCATTTGCAAATATTTTCTCTTGTCTTTTTATTTATGGTTTCCTTTTAGCCTTTTGAATTTTATATTAGAACTTCTGGTAATAATTTTATTAGTTATTCCTCATCTGCCAATGTCTTGATCTCCCCCTTTACTCTTTAAAATGTCTTACAATTTTGTCATTTTTAAAAATTGAAATATAGTTAATTTATATTAGTTTCAGGTATGCAACAGAGTGATTCAATATTTTTATAGTTATACTCCATTTAAAGTTATTATAAGACATTGACTGTATACTCTGTGCTGTACATGTGTCCCTGAAACTTATTTATTTTACACATAAAATAAAGATGTTTGTACCTCTTAATCCCCTACTCCTGTCTTATTCCTCCCCTCTTCATCTTGCCACTAGTAACTATTAGTTTATTCTCTATGTCTATGGATCTGTTTGTTTTCTTCTATTCATTCATTTCTTGGATTCTACATGTAAGTGATATCATACACTATTTTGTCTTTCTCTGATTTATTTTACTAAGCATAATACTCTCCTAGGTCCATCTATATTTTTGTAAAAAGCAAAATTTCATTATTTTTTATGGATGACTGACATGTATAATATATTATGAACATTGGGGTACATGTATCTTTTTTAATTAGTGTCTTTATTTCCTGCAGATAAATACCCATAAGTCAGATTGCTGGATTATATGATAGTTCTCTTGCTATTTTTTTTGAGGAAACTCAATATAGCTTCCACAGTGGCTGCACCAATTTATTTTCCCACCGACAATGAACAAGGGCTCCCTTTTCTCCACATCCTTGCCAACATGTGTTATTTGTAGTCTTTTTGGTAATAGCCATTCGGACAGGTGGGAGGTGATATCTCATTGTGGTTGTGATTTGCATTTCTTTAATAATTAGCAATGCTGAGCATCTTTTCATTGCTGGTTGGCCATTCCTATGTCTTCTTTGGAAAAATGATTATTCAAGTTTTCTGCTCATTTTTCAATCGAGTTGTTTCCTTTTTTGATATTGAGTTCTGTGGGCTATTTATATATTTTGGATATTAATCCCTTACCAGTCATATCATTTGCAATTATTTTCTCCCATTCTGTAGACTTTTTTGTCAGTGGTTTCCTTTGCTGTGCCAAAGCTCTTAAGTTTAATTATATGCCATTTGTTTATTTTTGCTTTTGTTTCCTTTGCCTTAGGAAGAAAAAAAATCCCTCCCCCCAAATTGCTACAATTTATGTCAGAGTATTCTGCCTATGTTTTCTTCAAGTTTTATCACGTCTGGTCTTACATTTAGGTCTTTAATCCATTTTGATTTTTTTTATGGTATGAGAAATGTTCTAATTTCATTCTTTTACTCACCCTTTACTCTTAAAAAATATTTATATATATATTTCTTAGGCTGTGCTAGGTCTTACTTACAGCATGCAGGATCTTTAGTTGTCCCACGTGGGATCTTTAGCTGTGGCATGTGGGATCTTTAAATTTTATTATTTATCTATTTTTGGCTGTGCTGGGGCTTCGTTGCTTCATGGGCTTTCCTTTTACAGTGTGCAGGCTTCTCATTGCAATGGCTTCTCTTGTTGTGGAGCACAGGCTCTAGATGGTGGGCTTCAGGAGTTGCAACTTGCGGACTCAGTAATTGTGACACACAGGCCCAATTTTCCTGCAACATGTGGGAACTTCCCGGACCTGGAATCGAACCCATGCCCCCTGCATTGGCAGGTGGACTCTCAACTACTGGACCACCAGGGAAGTCCCCATGTGGGATCTTTAGTTGTAGCATGTGAACTCTTAGTTGCAGCCCGTGGGGTCTAGTTCCCTGACCAGGGATGGAACTCGGGCCCCCTGCATTGGGAGTGTGGCGTCTTAACCACTGGACCCCCAGGGAAGTCCCTTGTCCTTTACTCTTGGGTGACTTTCTCTGAATATAGAATTCTGGGTTGACATTTCTTATCTTTCAGGGCCTGAAACGTGTTGTGTTTGTTATCTTTGGCCTCTGTGGTTTCTGATGAGATATTCAGTCATTCGAATTGTTTTCTGCTTATATGTAAGGTGTCATCTCTGTCTTGCTGCTTTCAGGATTTTTTTTCTTTTCTTTAGTTCTCAGAAGTTTGATTATGATGGATCTTGACATAAATTTCTTCAGATTCAACCTGTGTGGACTTCATTCAGCTTCTTGGCTCTATACATTTGTGTCCTTTGCCATATTCTGGAAAATTTTAGTCATTATTTCTTGGAGGACTTCTGTCCCACCCTCCTTCTCCTTACCTTCTGGGACTCTGACACCACAAGTACTAGGTCTTTTGTTAATAGTCCTACGGGTCCTTGAGGCTCTATTTTATTTTTTGTTCTTGTTGTTTTCCAAGTTATCTTCCCTCTGTTGTTAAGACTGGGTAATTTCTATTGATTTATCTTCAAATCCACTGATTCTTTCTTCTGTTGTTAAGTTCACCCATTTGAGATTTTTACTTGGACTATTGTAGTTTTCGGTTCTAAAATGTTTATCTTGTTCTTTATATCTTCTATTTCTCTGCTGAGACTTGAGGCATTTTTAAGAAGGCTGCTTTAAAATCCTTAGCATAGACTTGTAACATCTGAGACATTCTAGTGTTCACATTTGTCTTTTTTGAGTTGAAATTTTGTTGGCTCTTGGTACAATGAATTTTTAAAATTGAATTCTAAACATTTTGGGTATTACGAAACTGGATCGTATTTAAATCTTCTCTTTTAGCAGGCCTTCTCTGACATGGTGCTAGTGGGGAAAGGGCTATGCCACCTCCTGCCAGCTTGGGTAGGGTCTAAGCTCCCACTCAGCCTTTGTAGGCAGGGGTGGAAGGGGGACTGCAGTTCGCAGGGTGTGGCTGGAGGACAGCCCTTACTGTCTCTAACTTTTCTGTGCCGCTGGACTGTCCTTTTCCTCGTCCACTGCTTAGAGAAAGCAGGCTTTTGTCAGGGCTTCCTTTGTGTGCTGGTGTTTCTAGGCGGTCAGCTTCTCCATCACTCAGCTTGGGATACATGAAACAAAATCTAAGGAATTTTTTGCTGTGTTGTTCTTCAGGTCTTGAGGATCCTAGCCAGTCTGCTGTCTCATCACCTTTCGTAGTCTTATGTTTTATAAAAGTCCAAGGTTTTTAGCTGCACTTAGTGGGAGGAACAGAGAAAAGACCATCTGTTCCATTTCTCCAGAAGCAGAAGCCAGGAGGGGAATCAGGCCTTACCTCTTTAAATTGTCCCATCTTTAGCCAGTGGATCAAGCTGGCTCCTGTTGATATGACTCATTTTTAATAGTTTCCTTGGACCCTGAGACTTGCCTGGTGCTCAGGTGGTAAAGCATCTGCCTACAATGTGGGAGAAACCAGGTTCGATCCCTGGGTCAGTCAGATCCCCTGGAGAAGGCGATGGCAACCCACTCCAGTACTCTTGCCTGGAAAATCCCATGGACAGAGGAGCCTGATAGGCTACAGTCCATGCCTAATAGGCAAAGAGTCGGACATGACTGAGCGACTTCACTTTCACTTTTGGACCCTGAGATGTTCTAGGCTCCCCCTATACTCTCCCTGCCACAGACCAGGGATCAGTATTTTCTACAAGTGGCCCTGGACGGCCTAAGACAGTCCTGGGAATCCCTTTGTCTTAGTCTGTTCAGGCTGCTATAACACAATACCATGGACTGGGTGGGTTAAACGACATATATTTCCCACAGTTCCAGAAACTGTGAAGTCCACGTTCAACTCAGAATGAGTTCTTGGTGAGAGCTCTCTCCTGCTCTGTGGGACGGCTGTCTTCTTGCTATGTTCTTATATGGCCTTTCCTCAGTACATGTTTATAGCTAGAGAGTCTGTCTTCCTTTTTTTGTAAGAACACTAATCCCATCATGCAGGTCTCAAGACTTCATGTGAACCTAATTACTTCCCGAAGGCCCCACCTCCTAAAACCCTCTCACTGGGGTTGGGGCTTGGTACATGGGAATTTAGGGGTGGGGTCACAATCATTCAGCCCATTATCCCATTCCCCTTGCCAATGAGTGGTTCAGGCATGGGCCTTCTCTCTTCCTAGAGAAGATGACACGGAGCCAAGGGCTCTCTCCTTTCTCTACTTGGGGCATCTGGTGTTGGGGCCACCTACTTGATGCCAGCTTCAAGACAAGGCCAGCACCGAGAGGGCAGAGCCAAGAGCATCCTAGGACCAGGAGCTGGAGCCCTGATTCTCCTGTCTACAGACAAGCTGTCTCGTTTTGGTCCTCATTCTGCCTCACCCCTGACCAGCCTCAGCCAGCAGCCGAGAAAAGAAAACGGACCATAGGTCAGTGTATCACTTGGTCTCTGTCACGAAAACCTCTGATCTGAACCCTAAAGAAATCACGCACACACTTCTTTACACTTTTCACACTTCTGTTTATTCTTCCTTCTCAGGAAAACCATTGATAAGTGCCTTTCACAGGGGAGGGAAGGCAATGCTGGAAGTGTTCTCAGGATCCCAGGCTGGATTCTCAGGTGGTAACCTAGGAAGCCAGAGATCCAGGAGACCAGACCCTGGAGCTGGGGCCACCCCCTAATGAGAAGTTCGAGGGCAGCTCCACATGGGGCCCCGTGCTCTTCTTCTCAGCCCACGTTGCTCATCAGGGTCTGGGCCTGCTTTAAGTCTGCAGTGGGGAGAGGCAGGCAGGCGGCAGCAGTTAGGCAGGACCTCAGGGTGCCCCTTACCCTCCCGATACAGCCGAGCCTCACCTGCCAGGAGGACCTGGAACTTGTCTGCTGAGAGGGACATGGCAACAGGCTGGGCCGGGGCATCTGGGGAAGCGGCCACCTCCAGCTGCAGGTGTATCAAAGGCTCTTCCACGGTGCGCAGCAGGCTAGAGCTCAGGGTGTAGTCCACCCGCCAGCCCACGCCTACCAGCCTGTTCACTGCGAGACCAAGAGGGGCTTGAGGTAACAGGCCGAGGAGCCAGGCGGCCCAAGCCCTCACCCTGGCTCAGCCCCAAACCCTCCAGAGCTCTGTGGCCTTTGAGAAGCTCTCATCCCTCTGACCCAGGAAGTCAGACTACCCAGCACAGGTCTCAGAGGAGAGAAACCCAGGCTGGAGCCAGGAATCCCAGCCCTGTGACTGCTTGACATGACTCAGTTAAGTATACTTTCTGAGGATAAACACCTCCCAAACCACAGGCACCTTCCAGAAGGAAGCCCAGCCCTGGCCCGGGCCCACCCTGCACTCACCCCGCAAGCTGCAGGCCCGCAGGCGCGCCTGCAGGGAGCTCTGCTTCTCCTCGTAGCAGCGACAGAGGCTGGCCGCGTGCTCTGGGGACGAAAGGAGGCCCCCTGAGCTAGCAGGTGGGGGCTCGGGCTCAGGTGGCTCAGAGCGCAGGTCTCAGGCTCCTGGCCCAGAGAAGGCAAGGTGTTTCCCAGGGTCACACAGCCTGACCTCCGCCCAGCACCCCTTGGCCCAGGTCACCCTACTGCCTGCCCTCATCCCCGTACCTTTGGGCAGCCCCAGCTGCTGCAGTTCGCTGGACAAGGACTCGCCATCCACGCTGTGCTTGGCCGCGCTGGAGAGGATGAAACTCAGCACTGCCACCGTGGCCTTCACATCGCCTGACTCTGGGGGGAGCCGTGGGTGGAGTTGGGGTGTCACTGCGGCCCCAAACACCTCCTTGTGGCCCCACTAGCTTCAGCTCAGAGTCCCCAGGCCTCCTAAAGCCATGAGCACTGCCACTGCCCCACCGGGAGCTGGTGGAGGCCCTGGGGTGGCAGTGGCTTTCCTCCCTATCCCCTCTGCTGGGGCCAGCGGGTCAGAGCTGGCTGGGAGGAGGGGCCTCTGTGCCAGGCCCCAGGCTGAGTACCCAGGGTCACCCAAAGGTCTGTGGAGCCAGTGGGGTGCTCACCAAACCTGGCATCCATGGTGAGCTTCAGGATCTTCTCATACTGTGAAGAAAGGAGGCTCTCAGGGCAGGGCTGGTCCCCTGCTCACCAGCCCCCTGGCCTGGACCCTGTGGTTTGGACACGAGGTATCCAGGGAGGGTGGGAGCTGATCACCCACCCACCTCGGTCTGGTGCACTTTCAGGGCAGTGGGGTCACTGGGTCATGGGACCGTGGCGGGCAGGGTCCTGTACTCACGTCAATGCCCCCTCCCAGAAGGTCCTTCAGCACCTGGCCACACAACAGCCTCAGCTTCACAGAGGACTGGAGGGGGAGGCCTTATATCAGTCAGACTGACCCACCTCACACAGGCACGCTGAGGGGCTGGCTCAGAGAGGGCTGGCCACATGATCAGTCACACAGCGTGAGAGAATGGCCCAAGAGGGCTGAGACCCCAACTCAAGAGTGACCTCACCACCCTCCACCCCGCCCCCAAGAGCCCCCAGCTGCAATCCCTTCCTGCCCCCACCCCCAAGATCCCATGCACTCAACAATCTTGGCCAGCGTGCTGATCTCTGCCAGGACCCAGTCGGGACAGTCCAGGTCACCACAGAATCGGAACCGCTGCAAGAGAGTGAGGTAGGTGGTCAGGCTGCAGGGCGGGCTGACATATGCCCAGGTGTCTCCCGCGCTACTGCTCCGCAGGGTTCCTGCTCCCTGATAAGATGGACGAGCCCTAGCCACTTGTTCTCCCCTACTACCAGGCTGTTTAGAGAACACTCTCCCTGACTCTTCTGCCACCAAACCTTGTTCTGATGCGTGTCCCAGGCATTCACCTCCTCTGCGGACATGCCTGGGTGCCTGCTCTGTGGGAGAACCCACTGTAAGCGCTGGGGGTGCCGCATGGAACCCATGACCCTCTCACCTCCTCTTCCTTTCCCTCTCCAGCTCCAGCTATACTAGCCTCCCTGTTGCTTCTGTTGCAAATTAAACATGGCTTGCTCTCTCATGTCACTCAGGTCTCTGCCCAAATGACACCTATTCTGATGGGCTTTCTCTGACTATTTGCTTTCTTAAATAGCCCCTCACACAAGGTAATCTGGAAAGGCCAGCGGATGTATTCATTATCTTGATCGTGGTAATGTTTTCATGAGCATACACGTCAAAACTTATTGAACCATACATTTACACATGTATGATTTATGTTGATTTTATCTTAAAGAAGCCGTTTAAACAGCTCTTCACCATCACGTCCTAGCTCCTTCTCTTCCTTTTTGATCTCCACAGCATTTATCACATCACATATCACATTTTATTACTTATCCAAGGTCTATCTTCTGTTAGAATGCAAACCCACCCAGTCAACCACATATTGATTATATCCTCCACCCGCCTGACCCACTGTCCTTTGCCCTGTTTCTGCGGCAAAGCTCTAATGCACACAATGTCCATGTTCATCTGTCCACACCTCTACCTGCGCTGCTTTCAGATATTGGAAACAAAGCCTGCCAACTCGAGATACGGTGAACCCATGTTCTCCTGATTCTGTCAGGCCCTCAAGGCAGCCCCATTAACTCCATGTCTTCTACTTTGCCCCACTGTTCACTGTTCACTTCAGACCTGCTCCATGACCCTTTCACCTCCAATGCTCCTTTCTGGCCTGCCACCCCCTTGATCACATGTGACCCCAGTGAAGTCCTCTAGCCATGGTCACAAATGACTTTTGTCACTAAACCTAGTCTTCCTCTTCCTTAGCTCATCCACAACAGTGGACACAAACCCATCCTTCTTGAAGCAACACCCTCTTCTGGATTTCTCCCTCTGGTCTGGCCTCTGTCTCATTTGCTGGCTCACTTCTCCCCACCCCCAGCCCCCAAATGGTGATCTCAGTAGGCTGCCTGCTGTCATTACTCTGAGGCAAGGCACTGGGACTGCTGGTGAGGTGGTGGGGTGTTAAGCAAAGTCTGGGGCTTCTTTCCCTACTTCAGGGATTTTTAACTGTTTTGTGGCATGGACTCATCAGGCATCTGGTGAAGACTACAGGCCTCTCTAAAAACAATGTTTTCAAATGAATAAAGTACACAGGAAAAACTACATAGTAAAAGACACTAATTAAAAGTTATCAAAATAGGTAGTTCCCTGGTGGCCTAGTGGTTAGGCTCCTGGGCTTTCACTGCTGTGGCCCTCGGTTCAATCCCTGATTGGGGAACAGAGATCCCTCAAGCCACATGATGTGGCAGGGGAAAAAAAAGTTATCAAAATATTCAAAACCAATTGGTGACGTGACATATGTTTCAAGTGATGACAGTAATTTGGAAATGAGCATAAATATGTAAATAATGCCAACAGCTGTGACATGAAAATATCTGATTTCTATTAGTGACAAAGTCAGAGGTGCTGCTAATAACACTGAGGTCTGTTGCCAACATTCATAACTGGAGGAAATATTAAATTTCAGTTTGAAGTTAGTGAAAATTGAGATATAATATTTTCCTAAGTTTATGGGCCCCTGACTTCTACCCACTGGACTGTTTTATCATCTCTGGACTTTCTCTGACTTCTACCACCTCTGTATTATTTACATTTTTACCATAAGAATGTGTTCCTTGTGTAACTTCTTAAAATAACCAGAATTTCTCTAGGTTCTGTCCTAGGCCCTTTCTCCTGAACTCACACTGTGGATGAGACATATCATCCTGCTGACGACTCCCGAATTTATAACCGCCATTGTATTGTAGATTCTCTTCTGAGCTCCAGACCCTTAAATCCAGACTGTCTCCCACCCGGTGCACCTGGCCGCTTAGAAGCCTCACTAAGCATGTATCACACTGACTGGTTCTCTTCCTTCTGAAACCTGCCCCTACCTGTCCCACCACCACTGAGCACCAGTACCTGGGAACCAAACCCAGCTCCCTCCCTCTCCCTTCTCCCTCATGCATTTAGTCTCTGAGCCCCACTGATCTCCTCCACTTCTATCTCCACTCTCTCTCAAGTCACTACCATCTCCTGGGTGGGGGAGTGTCTGCTGCCCCAGGCTGTTCCCCTCTTCCTCCCTCAACAAATCAGCTGAAAGGCTCTTCCTCATTTCCCTGCTGCCCTTTCTTAAAAAGTCCAAACTCCTCTCAAGACCCAGCAAGCTGTGGACTTTGCTTATCTGTCGAGCCTCATCGTTCACTAGCCTCTAGTTTCTACTCTTCCAGGTGATGAAATGCATTCATTCCTACGGTTCCGAGCTCTCACTCACCTGAAGTCTTTGAATGCTGTCCCCTATCTGAAGATATAGCCTCCCACCAGCCCCCTTCCATGCCTCCCAATTCCTGGTACACTAGCTGCTTTCTTTCTGCCCCAGCAAGTTTTCTTCCCGGCTCACAGGCCCTCAGGTGATGTCATCCTTGGGAAGCCTTCTGGCACTATGCGCAAGATGAGTTTAGTCCCTCCCGGCTCAGGTCTTAACTATGACTGCCCATTCAAGCCTCCAACTCTGCCCTTCCCTCCTGCAGCCCAAGTCCTAGTGCCTGGCACAGTCCTGGTATACAGTAGGCACTCACAATCTGTTAAAGGAACAAATGAATGGATAAGTTGAGAAGTTTCCACCCCGTATATACTCCTTTCTGCCTCTGGGAAGAGCAAAGGGATTTCCTAACAGTGCAGAAGACTGAGCGAAATTGTCAGCAAGTTTTCCTCCAAGTTCCACAGGAAGGCTGGGAGGTGGGCGCCTTCGGGACGTCCTGCTCAGGGGCAGAGAAAGGCCTAGAGAGACAAGCCCCAGCTCCTGCCCCCGAGAGTTCGGGCCCTTCCTTCCAGTCAAGACACTAAGCCTGCAGTCCCGCCCTGCTGGAGGAGGATGGAGGGAGGCTTTTCTTGACCAGACCCTCGGCTTTAACGACCTCACCCAAGTGTCTGCTCCGCGGCCCGGGCAGATTTCCCATCTCCTTCCCGCAGCAGCGGCGGGGGAATTTGGGGGTCCTACCATGCCCGCCCTCAGCAACCACAGCCTCGTATCAACCCTCATCCCTCACCATTGCTCCAGGAAGCCCGCGCCCAGGACTTTCACCTTCCTGTCGCGCCGGGTCAGCTGATGCAGCGGTCACGTGACGCTTGGGCGGGGCTTCCTGGGGCGGGGCTTCCTCGGATCAAGGCGGGAGCGAGTCGCCCAGACCCGAGTTGCTGGAGCGAAACACGGTGTCCTTTTGTCAGTCCCCAGAACCTTTCCCCGGAAAGGACCAGCGCCAACCCCCAGGTTAACTGAAAACACAACCAAAGCAGCAGGAAGAGGGAGTGGAAGCCGTTTAATTTGTTCTCTTTAAGGCAGGGGAGGCCTTCCTTTCTGCAGTGGTATTCAGGTCTTTTCCATGTTTTGCATCAGTAAGCAGTGCCCTTACTATACAGGTGTGGGTTGTGGCAAAAGATATATTTGTAAAACTTTATTGGAATAGGATGCACATACAGGAAGTTGTACATAGTACAAATACAGAGCTTAATGAATTTCCATAAACCGTACGCCTCGTGTAACCAACACCCAAGTAAGGAAACATTACCAGTACCCCAGATACCTCCTTCAAGTGCCCGGTAGTGCCTGGGTATTTCATTTCATTTTGATGAATCCCTTTAGTTGCATAGCAAAAAGCCTGTAAGAGTTGACATGCTCAGAATGCTTTTGCAGCTTCACCAACATCAGCTGTTTATCTTAATTTTTCTCAATCTAATGGGAGAGGAAAAGGTTGCTTTAAATTGTATTAGTCTGCTTACTGGTGAGCTTGAAGTAATGAATAGACCAGGAAAACTAAGTTTCCAGTATTCCCTTAAATAGACAAAAACAAACAAAAGATAGCAACAACAAAAGTACACTAGAGTATAAACTAATGACCAAAAAAGAAATTGAAAAGTTTGATTTCTCTCTTCATTTCTATGCCTCTCACCTGTACGGTAGGCCCTGATTGTTTTTTTGTTGCAGCCTTTCAAGCTATGAAAAGGATAGAGCCCATGACAATTAAACCACTCCATAAATAGAAAGAGATGGAAAGTTAATTCTTGCTAAAATTGATCACACTTAAAAAGATCTTTGTAAAAATCATAAACATCAGTACAATGAAATCAATAGTGTTGCAATATCAAAAAAATTTTTTAAGAGGACAAGAATAGTTCTAAAAGAAGAAATGAATTGACACACTTAGGAAATCATTATGAAAAAGAAGAAAAAAATTAGTAATAGATGAAAACTGCCCTGTTGATAGGGTATTTGAAAGACAAAACAGCAAACATCAAACAGACAATTTATTTAAATTTGGAAATAAGGCAAAGGCAGGTGGCATGTCCTTTTAATGTCATACTGGAGTATTGTCTCACAGATTTGTTTCACAAATAAAGATTATTTGACTATTTAGACCAGTAGTTATCAAATTTTTAGCGTGTTTAAGAATCACCTGCTGGGCTTGTTACAACAGTACTAGGCTCCACCCCCAGAGTTTCTCTAATTAATTAGCTCTGGAATGAGACCTGAAAATTTGCATTTCCAACAGGTTCCCTGGTCTGCTGAGGTTTCTAGTTTGGGGACTACACTTTGAAAGCCACTAATGTAGGAAAATGTACCTGAGAAATTACATGTTAACTCATGATTTTCTGTCCAGTAGAAAAGATAACCCCAAAGATTACAATTTTATTGCCCCATATGTAATTATCAGGTTTTTGTCTCTCAGCACACACTTTGAAATGCCTTTGCCTGTGCACTAGAATACTTCTCAACACAGACATAGGAAAATACTTAAGGACACGAGGGTGGGGGAGGGAGAGGGTGAGATGTATGGAGAGAGTAACATGGAAACTTATATTACCATATGTAAAATAGATAGCCAATGGGAATTTGCTGCATGACTCAGGAAACTCAAACAGGGACTGTATATCAACCAAGAGGGGTAGGGTGGGGAGGGAGATGGGAAGGAGGTTCAGAGGGAGGGGAAATATGTATACCTATGGCTGATTCATGTTGATGTATGGCAGAAACCAACAAAATTCTGTAAAGCGATTATCCTTCAATTAAAAAAAAAAACACTTCTCAAAATGTTCCTTGGGGACCTTACTGGTGGTCCAATGTTTAAGACTCTGTGCTGCCAATGCAGGGGGTGTTGGTTGGATCCCTGGTTGGGAACTAAGGTCCCACATGCCGTGTGGCCAAAAGATTTTTTATTAAGTTCTTTGAATTAGCTTTACCATCTTACTGTTCCCTGATTAATTAAAATATTTGACATGCTTTCCTCCACTTGTATGAAAGTCATGTTTTTCACTTTTTTGCAAATTAAACTTTGATACAGTATACTCATATACTAGCCCTGGACAGGAGTACACAGATACTATATTGTAATACTAGATGTATTGCCCTTACAGTCAGGAGCAGTAATGCCTTCTCATTATGACCCAACATTATCCTAGAAGTGCTATGGCCTGGGCTTCTCAACTGGGGGTGATTTTGCCTTCCGAAGGGATATTTGATAATGTCTGGAGATATTTTTAGTGGTCACAACTATAGAATTCTGGCATCCAGAGGACAGAGGGCAGAGGCCAGGAACACTGCTAAGCAGCCTGCAAGGCATGAGATGGTCCCCAGTAACAAAGAAAAGACGGCCAGGTGGTAGTGGAGGGCGCTGGGGCATTGCATATAGACCAGGCTCTCCAGACCCACCTGGGGCAGCGGAGTCAGAAGCCCACAGGTGAACACCTGCTCATCCCAGCCCCACACACCCCGCAGGTGGAGAGAGGAAGGCTTCATAAGGAGGTGGAGGCAAGCAGGCAAGCGTGGATCTCATCTGTCTGCCTGAGAGAAAGCCCCAGATCAGCACTGGGAGGGTCAGCCCACGTTCCTGAGCAAGTAAGGGGGTGGTCCTGGCCAGAACTCTGGAACCCTGGCTAGTTGCAGACCCCCCTCTTGCCCCACAGATCATCATGGGAGTCCTGTCCAGCCTCTGGCCATGAGGTGATTTTTTGGCTTCTAACGCCGAGGCTCACCTTGCCTTTCTCTCTCACCTGCCGCTCTCGTGCAGCCCCGCATTGAAGGTGAGTGTCTCTCTGAGGTGGTCTGAGGGGCTAGGGGTGCAGGCCCAGGGTCAGTGGCTTGGGCTGGGTCAGGGGCCAGTCCCAGATAAGTCCCCGTGCACCTTCATCCTCAGCTGGGGCCTCCCCCCACTGCACAGCACAGCTGCAGCTGTGGGCCAGGGGGACCCCAAGGACCAGGGACTGACCTCACTGAGACTGGCCACTCCCTTGCAGCCCCCACAGCAGCTCTGCACCCCCTCTCCAAGTCCCACACATGCCCCAGGTCCATCCAGTCTGCTTCTCCTGACTTCCAAAAACACTGGGTTTTGTACCCCCAACCCCTCACACCAGGTTCTTTGCCCAGGAGACTGCTGAGAGGGGAACTGGCTGCACCTGCTGGAGAAAGGCCTTAGGAAATCCGCTTCTTTGGGATTCGTTCCACCTTCATTCATTCACTTCCCAAATGCTCTTTTTCTCTATGCCAAGCTCTAGCGTGATAGGTCAAGCAGGGTGTGTGCCCTGAGGAGTTCCCCTCTTTGGAGACAGGCAGACAGACTTTCAGGCCTTGGTTGTGTGGGCACCCAGGATTGGGAAGGGGAGGGCCTCACTCACAAAAGGTGATGGTGGGTGTGAATATGGAGGGCGTGGGGGCGACCACAGGCCAAGGGTGTCCAGGCGAGCTCTGCTTGTGAAACTGGGGTGTGTGCAGGCGCTGCTCTGTCTGGAAGGCCTCCTGACCTTGCCAACAGTTGGCCCTGGCTGGATCACAGGTAAAGGCTTCATGTTGATTTTTTTGTGCTCAGTCATTCAGTCGTGCCCAACTCTGTATGACCCCATGGACTGTAGCTCACCAGGCTCCTCTGTCCATGGGATTCTCCAGGCAAGAATACTAGAGTGGGGTGCCATTTCCAACTCCAGGGGATCTTCCCGACTCAGGGATCGAACCCGCTTCTCTTGTGTCTCCTGCATTGGCAGGTGGATTATTTACCATGAGCACCACCTGGGAAGTAATATTTAGTACATTCGAATTACATAACTAAACATAATTGTAATAAAAAAAATCACAAAATACAGGACTTCTCTGGTGGTCCAGTGGCTAAGACTCCATGATACCAACGCAGGGGGCACATGTTCGATTCCTGGTTGGGAACTAAGATCCCATATGCCATCTGGTGCAGCCGAAAGGTTTTTTTTTTAAATTATAAAATACAGAGAAGTTAAGCAAAAATCTGTAAACCCTTTTTCTCCCCCCAAAAAACTGCTGTAACAGCCCTTTCCAACTTTTTCCCCATGCATATGCAACTGTGACCTAATAAGAAATACACATTTGGTCTTTACCATGGGTTCCTGATACAGAACTCCTAAATTCCTTGATGTTTCCTGGGCAATAGCAGCCTCTTTTGCTCTAATGAGGTGACTCTGGGTGGGGTCCTGGATAGCTTCAGGATGGGGGCTGGTCACCAGGAAGACCAAGCCATGATTAGAAGCTTGGATGGAACTTCCCCCAGTGGCTAAGACTCTGCACTCCCCAATACAGGAAGCCTGGGTTCAATCCCTGGTCAGGGAACTAGATCCCACATGCTACAGCTAAGAGTTCACCTGCTACAGCTAAGACCCAAGTGCATTCAAATAAATAAATTAATTTTTAAAAAAGAATCTTGGAGAGGGGCTGCTGAGTGAATTAACTGTTGGTTATGGCTACGTGATGAAGCCTCCATAATGATCTGTGAACCACAGAGCTTCCAGGTTGGTGTGTGGGGAGGTGGCACACCCCAACTCCACTGGGACAGATGCTCCTGTCTTTGGAACCTCCCAGGCCTTGCCCAGTGCGTCTCTTCATTTACTGTTTAACTGTATCATTTATCATGTTCTTTATCATATAGCACATTGGTGAGCATAAGTGTTTGCCTAACTTCTGTGAACCGTTACGACAAATTATTTCACCTGAGGAGGCAATTGTGAGAATACTGATTTGTAGCCAACCTGGACCTACTGGGGGGTGCGGGGGCAACTCTTTGGTGATTGGTGTCTGAGGTAAGGGGAAATCTTGGGGACTCCTGCATGGTTTGGTGCTATCCCCAGGTAGAAAGTGTCAGAACAGGATTGTAGGACATTCAGCCAGAGAGTGGGTTGGTGAGGGGAGAAACCCACACTTTTGATGTTGGAGTATTCAGCGTGGAGGAATAGTTTTTCCTTTTAGTCTCTATAATTATAACCTTTATAAAACAGTGTACCATATTCTATTTTGGAATCTAAGTTTTCACCCAGCAGTGACTAGTGGCAGGCTTTGAACAGGTTAGGAATCATGCGGGCCCTGCCCTGGGCTCCAGCAGGGATAAAGTGCACTATACGAGGAGTCTGGCCACGCTGCTGGGTGACCTTGGGTAAGCCTCTACCATCCTCAGAGCCTCCATTTTCTTGGTCAGATTAAGAGTGTGGGTAGTACAGGGTCAGTGTCTGAAAAGTAGAGCTCCATGCAAAGCTGGGCAGGCTGTGCACTGCACAATTTTAGGAGGAGGAGGAGGGGTATTCTTGTCATAATATGTGTGAAGAGAGCCCCCAGAGCTGAGGAATAAATGGGCCCTGCCCGAAATGTGGTGTGTAAACCTGTTGGTACACCAGATGATTTTAGTGGCATGCAAATGCAGTCCTTCTTACAGTTACTTCCTATTTGTAGTAAACGATACCGACTTTCCACTTGAAGAGCTTGGCCTTGCCGTGCAGCTTGAGGGATCTTAGTTCCCCAACAAGGGGTTGAACCCTGGGCCCTCAGTAGTGAAAGCACTGAATCCTAACCTCTGGTGTGCATGCTGAGCCCCTTCAACCGAGTCCAACTCTTTGCGACCCCACAGACCGTAGCCCACCAGGCTCCTCTGTCCATGGGCTTCTCCAGGCAAGAATACTGGAGTGGGTTGCCATGCCCTCCTCCAGGGGATCTTCCCAACCCAGGGATTGACCCCATGTTTCTTACATCTCCTGCGTTGGAAGGCAGGTTCTTGACCACTAGTGCCGCCTGGGAAGCCCCATAACTGCTGGACCACCAGGGAATTCCCTCCCTAGAGTTTCTGATCAGGAGATCAGAGGTGGAACCTGATGATTTGAATTTCAAGCACGTTCCCAAGTGATGCTTTGCTGCTGGTTCAGGGACCACACTTTGAGGACCACTTACCAACTTGTTTTCTTTTTAATACAATTGTTTAGCTTTTAAAAATGAGTACATGTTCAACATCACTAACCATTAAGGAAATGCAAATTCAGACCATGGTAAGAGAACACAACATACTTACTAGAACAACTGAACTAAAACGAGGGGAACTGAAAAGTAGTGAGCATATAAATACAAATAAAACTATCTATCATATGTGTCTGGTGGAAATATAATGTGGTCCAAACATTCTGGAAAACAGTTTGGCAGTTTCTTTTAAAAACTAAACATACTAGCAATTGTACTCCTGGGCATTTATCCCAGAAAGATAGAAACTTAAATCTACACAAAAATCTGTATATGAGTGTTCATGGCAGATTTATTTGTAAGAGCCCCAAGCTGAAAACAGCCAAATATCCCTAAAATGATGGCTAAGCAAAGTGTTTTACAACCATATTAAAAACTACTATTGTTCACCTTAAAAATAAGTTATTTTACTAGCAGAAAATGCATTTCTTTGGAAATGGCAAAGGAACTGAAATTCTGGATAAGCAAGCTACAGCAAAAAGCATAACCAAGTCCAACAAAGAAAGAGGGTGAGAGGATTTGTTTTGAATGAAAGTCCATCAGAGAAAAATGGGGGTTCAGGGTGATGATGGTTTTCTGTTTGGCTGTTGCTGAGGTAGTAAATTTCTTGTAGAAGATGCAATGCACATCTTTTCTCCTTGGGGTCAAATTCACCCAAGTCCTGTAATAGACATGGAGTGGTACTGGGGAAGAGCTCCCTCTTCTGGCCTCTGAACTCCATTTTAGTGAGGTTTGGAGACTCAGTTGCTCAGTCATGTCCAATTCTTTGCAACTCTGTGGATGGAAGCCTGTTAGGCTCTTGTATTCATGGAATTTTCCAGGTAAGAATACTGGAGTGGGTTGCCGTTTCTTCCTCCAGTGGGTCTTCCCGACCCAGGGATCGAACCCACATCCCTTCCACCTCATGCATTGACAGATGGCTTCTTTACCACCGCGCCACCTGGAAATCCCTTTTTTACACTATTCATCAGTAACAAGGGACAAGCCATTGATACATGCAATAACATGGATGGGTCTCAAGGGTATTGTTCTGAATAGAAAAAAAAAGCCGATCTCAAAAGGTCACATGACATACGATTTTATATAACAGTCTTGAAATGACAGAATTATACAGGTGGAAAAATGATCAGTGGCTGCCAGGGGACAGGGATGGTGGGAGAGGAGAGATAAGGTGTGACTATAAAGGAGTAGCAGAGGAGCTCTTTATAGTGGTGGGATAGTTCTGAATCTTGATCATAGGTGGTTACATGAATCTACATGGGATAAAAGGATAGAACTATACCTTTGGCATTGTGTGGATTTTGTATTACATGTAATCACTGGAGGAAACAGAGAAGGGTACACAGAACCTCTCTGCACTATCTTTGAAATCTTTGAATCTATAAAGATTTCAAATGAGTTTTAAAAAGTGAAAAGTAATTTGTCGTGGTCCCTGCGTGGGTTGGAAAAAAATTTCCAGACACAAGGCAGAACAAGAACAGACTGGAATTTATTAGAGCTGGAGATGCTGTTAG
The DNA here is from genome assembly GCF_029407905.1 of Bubalus kerabau. Classification (NCBI taxonomy): domain Eukaryota; kingdom Metazoa; phylum Chordata; class Mammalia; order Artiodactyla; family Bovidae; genus Bubalus; species Bubalus kerabau. The sequence continues at coordinate 33,961,033 of NC_073642.1, forward strand.
AACAGTATGTTGGCTCAATGGAGAGCCCCTTTGTGAGCTAGTAGCCAATTCTTAGGAGAAGGCAATGGCACCCCACTCCAGTACTCTTGCCTGGAAAATCCCATGGATGGAGGAGCCTGGTAGACTGCAGTCCATGGGGTTGCTAAGAGTCGGACACGACTGAGCGACTTCGCTTTCACTTTTCACTTTCATGCATTGGAGAAGGAAATGGCAACCCACTCCAGTGTTCTTGCCTGGAGAATCCCAGGGGCGGGGGAGCCTGGTGGGCTGCTGTCCATGGGGTTGCACAGTCGGACACGACTGAAGCCACTTAGCAGCAGCAGCAGCAGCAGCAGCCAATTCTTATGGCCTCAAGACAGAAAAATCATGCTGGAAGGGTGGCAGTAGGTGATTAGTTATGATGCTCTAGGGGGGATATTCCATTTAATATGGAGTCAGGGAGCTGGCTGGTTTAGATCAGGAGGCTCATGGCAGTAGTTGCTATGTTGTTGTTCAGCCGCTAAGTTATGTCCAACTCTTTGCCACTGAGAGGGTAACAGGCAGGAAGGCCAGGGGTTTCCAAATGGAGGAAATAGGCTGCAAGCGTCAGACATTTTTTATTTCTCCCTTAAGCCGCAGAAGGAAACAAACTACAAGTGTCAGATTTTTTTCTCTTAAATTTCTGTGTTGCCATGACGACACCTGGTTCCACCCGAACTTAACTGTTCTCAAACCTTGAGCTAACCAATGTGTTTTCCTTTTGGAAATGTTTTTCTTAAGCTATGTTAATGAAACTATGTATTTGCTTTTGGAATTTGCTTTTCTTCAAAATGGTTCTACCTAAGACTAACTTTTTTTCTTTTCTCAAATCTTGGGCTGATAATAGTTCAACAAACCAGTATTCATATCAATTGTTTTATGGCTGGGAGATGACACACCTCGTGCCATCCTATCTCAAAAATGCATATTGTGGGAGAGGGGCCTGGTGAAACTCCGTCAACCTTGAGGTGTCTCTCTTATCTGATTAATAGCTTTTTAACAGACATAAAACAAACGGCTAAAGACTAGCAGGGGGGCACTCTTTCTGCCCCCTTCTGATGTCTATGTCAGAGGCTTTCTCTACCTTTTTTATACTTTACTAAAACTTTATTACACAAAAGCTCTGAGCGATCAAGCCTCATCACTGGCCCGGTATTGAATTCTTCTCCTCCAGAAGCCAAGAATCCAGGCGGCGTCTTTCACAGCTCAACAACAACCTTTCATCTTGGGGGCTTGCCTGGGGTTCTTCAGGACAAGTTAAGGATGCTTGGAGCTCTAGTCCTTTGTTCTCCTAGCAAACACGTTTTCTGCTGTATTTTACTAACTCTACTGTGTGCTTGTGTGTGTGATCGATTAAAAGAGACACATATGCGAACCAAGGGCTGTGTCTTAATCTGCGATTCTGAGGTGACCTCATAATGGTTTATGGCAGAAACCCTGTCAGGGGATTATACCGACCTTCTAATGTCGAGAGGCACCCAATGTCTCCTTCGGGGAACAGCAGAGATGGTCGAAGTGTGTGGGCCGAACTCGCCTTTCTCAGTCAAACTTTCTGGTCTCTCTGACCATTTCATAACTTCTGGGAATTAGAACAAACTACTAACCTACTCTGTTGGATCATAGATTTTCAAGGGACTTGTGATCTATGCTGTTACTGTGTACTGTTACTTAGGTCCCAAATTTAGACTGGTAATCAGGAAGCGCCTAGTCTCACTAGGAGTTGAAAGTTCAGAAGCTAGATGGAGCTCTAGCTCCAAGAGCATCTCTCAGGTTAAAGTTTACTCAGGTTACTCAGACATGACTGAAGCGACTTAGCAGCAGCAGCAGGAAGTACAGCGGGCTTCTTCCTTTGGTAAGGCTAGCTCTTAGTGGACCAGAGGAGGCTCTCCAGTGGCTTTTGTCCCAACTCGTTAGATATTCTTTCTGTGGAATCTGTAGGCATACTGGTGTAGTGACGCTCAGAAGGAACATATTGGTTTTATGTTTGTACCCGTCTTATTGTGGTCAGAAATATATTCAGGGTCGTGCAGAGGCACTCAGGAGATGAATGTTTCCCCCAGTGGTCTTAGCGTGGGAGGCATTCCAGAAGGTTACTCTGATTGCATCCCGGGTGGCATCAGAGGCACGCAAGGTTTTAATGGTAAGGACCTGGACATTAGTCTGGGATGCCATCAGGCCTCCTTGGTGCAACTCCACCCCGCCTCAGTGGTAGAGCCGGGAGGGATGAGGAAGGTGCCTGCGTCGGTAAGGGACAGACTAAGTCCGACCAGGGAAGGAAAGCTTCAGTGTAAAGTCTGCCTATACCCCCATCTAGAGCAGGGAGAGGGCAATGACAGCCCACTCCAGTACTCTTGCCTGGAAAATCCCATGGACGGAGGAGCCTGGTGGGCTGCAGTCCATGGGGTCGCTAAGAGTCAGGCACGTCTGAGCGACTTTACTTTCACTTTTCACTTTCATGCGTTGGAGAAGGCAATGGCAACCCACTCCTGTGTTCTTGCCTGGAGAATCCCAGGGACCAGGGAGCCTGGTGGGCTGCTGTCTCTGGGGTCGCACAGAGTCAGACGTGACTGAAGCGACGTAGCAGCAGCAGAGCAGGGAGGAACGCCTCCGGTAGAAAGATGGCGCTGATCGCTTTTTTTCCTCTCTCATAGTTGGGAGCTAACAATTCCAGACTCGCTCCTTTGAACTGTATCCTGAAAAACTGGGATAGATTTGATCCCCAGGGCTTAAAGAAGACACGTTTGATCTTCCTGTGTGATACCATGGCCATGGTATCCATTGGAGGATGGCGAATGGTGACTGGTTGGAGGGTCTCTTAATTTTAACGCCGTTTTACAATTCAAGCGGTTCTGTAGAAAACAAGGGAAATGGGTAGAAGTAGCATATGTGTCCGAGAAGGCAATGGCGACCCCACTCCAGTACTCTTGCCTGGAAAATCCCATAGGCAGAGGAGCCTGGTAGGCCGCAGTCCATGGGGTCGCAAAGAATTGGACACGACTGGGAGACTTCACTTTCACTTTTCACTTTCATGCATTGGAAAAGGAGGTGGCAACCCATTCCAGTGTTCTTGCCTGGAGAATCCCAGGGACGGGGGAGCCTGGTGGGCTGCCATCTATGGGGTCGCACAGAGTTGGACACGACTGAAGCGACTTAGCAGCAGCAGCAGCATATGTGTTGCCCTTTTTTCTCTCTGCAAGACATGCCAGATTTATGAACTCGGTATAGATTTAGGCATGAAACCTTCAGCTCCCTTCTGTCCTCCTACTTTGCCCCCATACCCGGGCTCCAAACTGACCAAACTGAAAGTCAGGGAACCTCCCCCCCACACCCCTGCCAGGAAAGGTTGCCTTGGTCTTGGTAAAAATCCAAACTGAGATTCAAATTGCCCAAGTAGAGGGCCAAAAAACCCCTGTCTCAGTACAACCTCAGATTACTCTGGTTTCAATAGAAACACAGGCAATCCAAGTAAGAGAAGATCCGACAGCAAAACTAAGGGTGATTAAATACAGGGTGAGATGGAGGGCAGGAGACAAAGAGATAAAGAAAAACAGGTTTCTCCAATCGATCCCTGGGATCATATGTGCTGAACAGCCAGAGAGGCTGGGGAACAGCCACACCAGCTGTTGCCTATTCATGAAGCATCCACTGGGAGAAAAAAACCTGACACTTGTAGTTTGTTTCCTCTGTTTGGAGACCCCTGGCCTTCCTGCCTGTTACCCTCTTACCACCCCATGGACTGCAGCATGCTAGGCTTCCCTGTCCATCACTGGCTCCTGGAGCTTGCTCAAACTCATGTCCATTGAGTCGATGATGTCATCCAACCATTTTATCCTCTTGTCACCCCCTTCTCCTCCTGCCCTCAATCTTTCCCAGCATCAGGGTCTTTTCCAAAGAGTTGGCTCTTCTCATCAGGTGGCCAAAGTAGTGGAGCTTCAGCATCAGTCCTTTCAATGAATATTCAGGGTTGATTTCCCTTAGGGTTGACTGGTTTGATCTTCTTGCTGTCCAAGGGACTCTCGAGTCTTTTCCAATACCACAGTTTGAAGGCATCAGTTTTTTGGTGCTCAGCCTTCTTTATGGTCCAACTCAGGGCTCTTCCAAGGTACTTCTACCCCTCAGTGGTCCAAGGGCATGCAATCCTTTCAATGAATATTCAGAGTTGATTTCCTTTAGGCTTGATAGTTTTGATCTCTTTGCTGTCCAAGGGACTTGCGAGTGTCTTCACCAGTACCACAGTTTGAAAGTGTAAATTCTTCAGTGCTCAGCCTTTTTTATGGTCCAGCACTCACATCTGTACATAACTAGTGGAATGTAGTTGCTATGGGACTTGGTTAATTCCAGAGATTTTTGTTTAAATCCTGTCTTCCAATGCTCATATCTCAGCCATTTATGAGTCTGCTTGTGTTGACTGGTTTTTCTCTTAATTTTAGAATACATTTTCTTGCTGCTTCATATATTTAGTAAATATTTCTTTATATGCTGGACTTGGAACATACACTGTAGAGATTTGGCTTGTGTTATCTCACTCTAAATGTGTTGAGTTTTGTTCTGGTCAGCAGTTAAATTACTAATGAATTAACTTGATCATGTATGTCATGGCTTGGCTTTAGGTTTTGTTTTTCTATTTTGTCCTTATTCCTAGGGAATCTTCCTTACTCCCAAAGCATAGCCTTCAAGTCTTTCATGTCAGTTTATGGGAATGTCCTTCCTTGATACTTTCAGAAAGTAGTTATATGATCTCCACCTAATTTACTGTAGCAAATGTCATGTCCAGGCTTCAGGGAGTCATTCTAGCAGGATGTGGGAGCTCCAGATGTTGACAGATATTAAATTCACGGGAGAGTGCTCCCAGGTAAATAAATTCTCATGTCTTCTCTTATACTTCCTCTCCCAGATTCTTCCAGTACATAATAGCCCCTGCAACTCTTTTGGTAAATAAATGGTTTCATCCGGAGCAGGACTGTACTTTTGATCTTGGGCCGTGATGAGGACTAACTATAGGTATTGGTCTGGTGGCAATGTGGGGCAGCAAAGAGGAGGGGACACATTATCATTCTGTAAGGGAAGATTCTACCTCGGGGAAGTTCTTCGCCTCGTCTCCAGGCAGCAGGAGGCTGCTCTGCTCACTAAGGCTTGAGATGAGGGGTTTTTAGAGCCTAGCCTGTTCAGGGAAAACTGGAGGTGCAAGTTTCTTGAGTGTATCCATTCAAATTTTCCCATAGCAGCCATCTGAATCCCATTACTTTTCTATCAGGGACACTGCCTTTAGGATAGGAGAACAATTATGGTTGAGCATACAGCCTCCTTTGCAGTTCTGCCACCCTTATGATTCAATTCCGTGTCTGATTTTCTGCCCATTCTACTCTCCAGGGGCAAGAGAACAGGGTTTTGAGGAGCCACCATACCATTTTCCACAGTGGCTGTACCACTTTACATTCCCGCAGTGCACAAGGACTCCAACTTCTTCACATCCTAAAAGGGAACTCTCCTACATTGTCAGCGGAAACTGCAAATCGGTGCAGCCACTGTGGAAAACAGTATGGAGTTTGCTTAAAAAAAAAGACTAAAAGAAGAGTTGCCATGTGATCCATCAGCCCCACTCCTGGACATATATCCAGAAAAAAAATTAACTTGAAAAGATGCATGCACCCCAGAGTTCACAGCAGCACTATTTACAACGGCCAAAACGTGGAAGCAACCTAAATGTCCATCAACAGATGAACAGGTAAAGAAGATATGGTGTATACAGGTGATAGAATACTGCTGCTACTGCTAAGTCACTTCAGTCGTGTCCGACTCTGTGCGACCCCAGAGATGGCAGCCCACCAGGCTCCCCGGTCCCTGGGATTCTCCAGGCAAGAACACTGGAGTGGGTTGCCATTTCCTTCTCCAATGCATGAAAGGGAAAATTGAAAGTGAAGTCGCTCAGTCGTGTCCGACTCTTAGCGACCCCATAGACTGCAGCCTACCAGGCTCCTCCATCCATGGGATTTTCCAGGCAAGAGTACTGGAGTGGGGTGCCATTGCCTTCTCCATACTCACCATGAAAAAGAAATAATGCCATTTGCAACAACATGGATGGACCTAGAGGTATCATAGTAAGTGAAGCAAGTCAGAAAGAGAAAGACAAATGGCATATGATATTACTGATAGTGGAATCTAAAATATGATACAAATGAACTTATTTACAAAACAGAAACAGGTTCATAAACATAGAAAGCAAACTTACGTGGGTAGGGATAAATTAGGAGTTTGGGATTAGCAGATCAAACTACTGTATATAAAATAGATAAACAACACCGTGCTGCACTACCGTACTGCTCTATTCCCTGCTGGAGAGCACAGGGAACTGGATTCAGCATCCTCTAATAAGCCATAATGGAAAAGAGTATATATGTACATATAACTGAATTACTTTGCTGTACATCAGAAACTAACACAGCTTTGTAAATCTACTTCAGTAAAAAAAAAATTCCCCACATCCTTGCCAATGCTTGCTGTATTGGGGGTTTTGTTTGTTTGTTTTTTAATAACAGCCACCCTAATGGGTGTGAGTTATCTTATTATAGTTTTGATTTGTGTTTCACTAATGATTAGTGAGGTTGAGTATCTTTCATATGCTTGTTGGCCAATTGCATATGTTCTTTGGAGAAATTTCTATTCAGTTCCTTTGCCTATTTCTGAATCTGTTTTTTTGTTGAGTTTGGGGAGTTTTCTATATATTCTGGATATTAATCCCTTATCAGGTAAATGATTTGCAGATATTTTCTCCTATTCTGTGGCTTTTGCATTTTCACTCTGTGGATAGTGTCTTCTGACATTTTACATTTTCATGAATTTCAACTTGCCTATTTTTTCTTTTTTTAAACTTGTACCATTGTACCATCTAAGAAATCATTGTCAAATCCAGTGCTGTGAAACTTCTGTGTTGTCTTTAAGAATTTATTGCATTAGGTCTTACATTTCTGTCTTTGATCTATTTTTAACTATTTTTATATGATGTTAGATAAGCATCTAACTTCATTCATTTGTATATGGATATCTAATTTTCTCAGCACCATTTGTTGAAAAGACTATCCTTTCCCCATTGAGTAATCTTGGTACCCTTTTAAAAATCATTTTACCATGCAAGGGTTTATTTCTGGGTTTTCTATTCTATTCGAGTCGTCTAAATGTCTGTCTCTATGCCAGTACTACCCTGTTTTGATTACTGTAGCTTTATAGTAGGTTTTTAAATCAGAATGTGAGTACTCCAACTTTGTTCTTTTTAAAGATTGTTTTGGTTATTTGGGGGTCCCTTGAGATTCCATATGAATTTTAGGATGGGATTTTCTTTCTTTCTTTTTTTTTATTTACTTATTTTATTTAGGCTGCACTGGGTCTTCACTTTGGTACTCGGGCTTTGTTGCCCTGTGGCATATGGGATCTTAGTTCCCTGACCAGGGATTGAACCTTCATTCCCTGAATTGGAAGGCAGGGTCTTAACCACTGGACCATGAAGGAAACCCCAGGATGGGATTTTCTATCTCGGCAAAAAAAGTCATTGAAATTTTTGATAGGGATTGCATTGAATCTATAGATCACTTTGGGTAGTATTGACATTTTAACAATATGAAGTCTTCCAATCCATAAATATGGAATGTATTTTTATTTATATCTCTGTAATTTCTTTCAACAATGTTTTGTATGTTTTACTGTACAAATCTTTCACCTTCTTGGTTAAATCAATTTCTAAGTATTTTATTCTTTTCGATGCCACTGTAAATGGAATTGCTTTTATGATTTTCTTTTCAGATCACTCATTGCATATAGAAATGCAACTGATTTTGTGCATTGACTTAGTATCCCGCTACTTTGCTGAATTCATTTATTAGTTCTACCAGATTTTTTGTGGAATCTTTATGATTTTAAACTTATAAGGTTATCTAGAAATAGAGATAATGGTACTGCTTTCTTTCCAACTTGGATGCCTTTTATTTTTTACTTTATTTTTCTTGCATAAAAAAAAATGTCTTGGCTGTGCCGCTTGGGATGGGGGAACTTAGTTCTCTGGGCAGGGGTTGAAACTGTACCCCCTGCGGTGGAAGCTCCGAGTCTTAACCACTGGACTGCCAGGGAAGTCTTTTGTTTCTTTTTCTTGCTAAACTGCTCTGCCTAGAACTTCTAGTACTATGTTGAATAGAAGTAGTGAAAGTGGTCATCCTTGCCTTTCTATTCCCATTTTGTTGAGTGTTTTTATTATGAAAGCATTTTATTATCAACTTTGTCAAATGCTTTTTATTTTTGCATCAATGAAAATGATTGTGTGGTTTTTCTCCCTTCATTCTGTTGATGTGGCTTAATGATTGATTTTTCCTATGTTGAATCATCCTTGACTTCCATGAATAAACCCTGTGGGGTCTTGGTGTATAATTCTTTCAATATGCTGCTGAATTCTATTTTGTTGTGGATTTTTGCATCAATGTTCATAAGCAACACCACTTCTGGGTCTGTGGTTTTCTTATAGTGTCTTTTTTATCAGGGTAATGCTGGCCTCAGAATGAGTTAGGAAGTATCCGTCCTGTTCAATTTTTTTTTTAATTTGAGGAAGATTGGTATTAGTTCTTTACACACTTGGGAACATTCACCAGTGAGTCCATCAGGTCCAGGGCTTTTCTTTGTTAATAGACTTTTGATTCCTTATTCAATCCCCTTAATATTTGTAGGCCTGTTCAGATTTTTAAGTTTCTTAATGATTTAATCTTGGTAGATTTTGTGTTTTAGGAAATTTTCCATTTCATCTAGGTTATCCAATTTATTGGCGTACAATTGTCCATAGTACCGTTATAACCCTTATTTCTGTAGAGTTAGCAATGTCACCACTTTCATTTCCGATTTTAGTAATCTGAGTCTTTTTTTTTTTATTAGTCTGCTAGCTAAAGTTTTGTCAATTTTGTTGATTATTCTGAGGAATCAATTTTTTTGGTCTCACTGATTTTTCTGTATTGCTTTTCTAATCTGTATTTCAGCTATTTCTGCTTCACCTTTATTTTTCTTTTCCTTCTGTTTGTTCTTTTTCTAGTTTCTTACACTGTAAAGTTAGCTTATTGATTTGAGATCATTCTTGTTTTGTTTGGTTTGTTTTTGTTTGTTTGTTTGTTTGGCCATGCTGCATGTGGGATTATAATTCCCTGACCAGAGATCAAACACTCGCCCCCTATCCTGGAAGCTTGGAGTCTTAACTATTGGACCACCAGAGAAGTCTCCCTCTTTGTTTTCTAATGTAAGCAATTATAGCTATAAATTCCCCACTTTGTACCCATTTTTGCTGAGTCCTGTAAGTGTTGGTTATTGTTTTTTTTCTTAATATGTATATTTTTTGAAGTATAGTTGACTTACAATGTTTGGGGTGTACAGCATAGTGATTCAGTTATATATACACACATATATTATTTTTCAAATTGTTTTCCATTACAGGTTATTACAAAATCTTGACTGTAGTTCCCTGTGCTATACAGTAAACCTTTGTTGCTTGTTGCATATCTATTTTTTAAATTAGAAATCTATCATGATAAATGTGGGTTGTTGTGTTTTCATATTCATTTGACTAAGTATTTTCTAAAAAATTAGAATGGAATGGAAAACCTGATTTCTTCTTTGATCCATTGCTTGCTTAAAAGTGTGTTGTTTAATTCCTACAATTTTGTGAATTTTCCAGTTTTCTTTATATTTTTGATTTCTAACTTCATCCCATTTTTGGTCAGAGAAGATACATTGTATGATATCTTTTAGAGCCTGCTGCTGCTGCTAAGTCGCTTCAGTCGTGTCTGACTCTGTGCGACCCCATAGACGGCAGCCCACCAGGCTCCCCCGTCCCTGGAATTCTCCAGGCAAGAACACTGGAGTGGGTTGCCGTTTCCTTCTCCAATGCATGAAAGTGAAAAGTGAAAGTGAAGTTGCTCAGTCGTGTCCGACTCTTTGCGACCCCATGGACTGCAGCCTACCAGGCTCCTCCATCCATGGGATTTTCCAGGCAAGAGTACTGGAGTGGGGTGCCATTGCCTTCTCCACTTTTAGAGCCTGATGCTGCTGCTGCTAAGTCGCTTCAGTCGTGTCCGACTCTGTGCGACCCCATAGACGGCAGCCCACCAGGCTCCCTCGTCCCTGGGGTTCTCCAGGCAAGAACACTAGAGTGGGTTGCCATTTCCTTCTCCAATACATGAAAGTGAAAAGTCAAAGTGAAGTCGCTCAGTCGTGTCTGACTCGTAGCGACCCCATGGACTGCAGCCTACCAGGCTCTTCCATCCATGGGATTTTCCAGGCAAGAGTACTGGAGTGGCTTGCCATTGCCTTCTCCTTTAGAGCCCACTGAGACTTAATTTTTGCCCTAGCATATGATCTATCCTGGAAAATATCTCATATGCACTTGAAAAGAATGTGTATGCTGTTGTTCGGTGGAGTGTTCAGCTACACCAGGTTGAACACTGGGTTGTTTTACTGTGTTGTTTAAACCCTTGATTTCTTTACTTATCCTCTGGTTGCTCTATTACTCAGAGGTATTGAGGTTTCCAACTCTTATTGTAGAACTGTCTATTTTGCCCTTTAGTTCTGACAGTTTTGCTTCACATATTTGACTTGTCATCAGGTGCATAAATTTTATAATTGTTATGTATTTTTCTGTATTGAACATTTTATTAATATATAATGTTGTTCTTTGCCTCTTGTAAACTGCTTGATTTAAAGTCTATTTTGCCTGATATTAGTATAGCCAGTCTTGCTCTCTTTGGTTTACGATTCACAGGGAGTGTCTTTTTCTATCCTTTCACTTTCAACCTGTTTGTGTCTTTGATTCTTAAGTGAGTCTCTTATAGACAGTATATAGTTGGGCCACGTACTTTTTCCCTTCTTCCATCCTGTCTTTTGACTGGAGAACTTAATCTACTTACATTTGAAGTAATTACTGGTAAGGAGGGACTTATTTCTGTCATTGTATTATTTGTTTTCTATAAGTTTTTTTATCTCTCATTTCCTGCATTCCTCTTTTCAGTCAACTTTTTTTGTGGTGAAATGTTTAAATTCCTTTCTCATTATCTTTTGTGTATATTCTTTAGCTATTTTCTTTGTAACTACCATGGGGATTATATTTAACATCTTAAAGTTATAACACTCTAGCTTAAATTTACACAAGTTTAACCTCAATAATCTGGAATCAAAATAGCTGGGAGAAATATCAATAACCTCAGATATGCAGATAACACCACCCTTATGGCAGAAAGTGAAGAAGAACTAAAGAGTCTCTTGATGAAAGTGAAAGAGAAGACTGAAAAAGTTGGCTTAAAACTCAACATTCTGAAAACTAAGATCAAGGCATTCAGTCCCATCACTTCATGGCAAATAGATGGGTAAACAGTGGAAACAGTGGCAGACTTTATTTTGGGGGGCTCCAAAATCACTGCAGATGGTGACTGCAGCCATGAAATTAAAGGACACTTACTCCTTGGAAGGAAAGTTATGACCAACCGATACTGCATACTAAAAAGCAGAGACATTACTTTGCCAACAAAGGTCCATTTAGTCAAGGCTATGGTTTTTCCAGTAGTCATGTATGGATGTGAGAATTGGACTATAAAGAAAGCTGATCTCCAAAGAATTGATGCTTTTGAACTGTGGTGTTGGAGAAGACTCTTGAGAGTCCCTTGGACTGTAAGGAGATCCAACCAGTCCATTCTGAAGGAGATCAGTCCTGAGTGTTCATTGGAAGGATTGATGTTGAAGCTGAAACTCCAATACTTTGGCCACCTGATTTGAAGAGCTGACTCATTTGAAAAGACCCTGATGCTGGGAAAGATTGAAGGTGGGAGGAGAAGGGGACAACAGAGAATGAGATGGTTGGATGGCATCAGCGACTCAATGGACATGAGTTTGGGTAAACTCTGGGAGCTGATGATAGACAGGGAGGCCTGGCAAGCTGCAGTCCATGGGGTCAGAAAGAGTCAGACACGACTGAGTAACTGAACTGAACTCAACCTCAATAACATGCAGAATCTCTGTTATTTTACAGTTCTGTCCTAACTCTTTTAGTTTTTGTCACAAAATGAATCTGTATACATCGTGTTGTTGTTCAGTTACTCAATAGTGTCTGATTCTCTGTGACTCCATGGACTGCAGCATGCCAGGCTTCCCTGTCCTTCACTATCTCCTGGAGTTTGCTCAAACTCGTGTCCATTGAGTCAGTGATGCCTCCAACCATCTCATCTTCTGTCGTCCCCTTCTCTTCCTGCCTTCAATCTTTCCCAGCATCAGGGTCTTCTCTAATGAGTCAGCTCTTTGCATCAGGTGGCCAAAGTATTGGAGCTTCAGCATCAGTCTTTCCAATGAATATTCAGGATTGATTGTCTTTAGGATTGACTGGTTTGATCTCCTTGCAGTCCAAGGGACTCCCAAAAGTCTTCTCCAGCACCAGAGTTCAAAAGAATCAATCCTTCAGTGCTCAGCCCCTAAGAATAAAGCTAATAATTCTCTTAAATGCATTAGTTTCTTAAATCATGTAGAAAACAAAAAGTATAGCTGCAAACCACTGTTACAATAATACTAGGTTTTATAATTGCCTATATATTTACTTATGGGCTTTCCAGGTGGCTCAGATAGTAAAGAATCCACCTGCAATGCAGGAGACCTGGGTTCAATCTCTGGGTCAGGAAGATTCCCTGGAGAAGGCAATGGCAACCCACTCCAGTATTCTTGCCTGGGAAATCCCATGGACAGAGGAGCCCAGTAGGGTATAGTCCATGGGGTCACAAGAGTCAGACACAACTTAGTGACTAAACCACCACCACCATATATTTACTTACATTATGATCTTTATTTGTATGGCTTTGAGTTACTGTCTAGTTTCCTTTCATTTCACCTTGCAGGACTCTCTCGAGCATTTCTTGATCAGGACAGGTCTAGTGGTCACAAACTCCCTCTGCTTTTGTTTATCTGGGAATGTCTTGATTTCTTGCCTCCCCCTCCCTTTTTTTGCTTTCTTATTTTTGCTGTACTATGCAGCTTATAGGATTTCAGTTCCCTAACCAGGGACTGAACCCAGACCATGCTAGTGAAAGCGTGGGATCCTAACCACTAGGCTACCAGGGGACTTCCTCTCCCTCCCTTTTTTTTTTTTCTTTTTTTCAGCTCTATCAGAATTATCTCCCTCCCTTTTTAAGTACCATTTTTGTGGACATAGGATTTTTCATTGACAGTTTGCCTTTTTCTTTGAGTATAACAGCCCACTGTCTTCTTTGGCTCCAAATCTTCTGAAGAAAAATCCGTAGATAATCTTTTGGAGGATCCCATGTTGATAATTAAAGATGAGTAGTGGGATTATTATATTATTTTCTTCTATGTAGATAGAAAATTTTCATTAAAGCAGGGTAAAAATATTCACTTAGATGCACATGTGGGTGAATTTGCAAACAAATCTTTCTGTACATCTACCTATCTAATCTTTATTCCCTATTGCAATCTGACCTCCACCTGAAAGTACTTCTTATGCCTGCTAGTGACAAATTCAGTTTTTATTTTTCTACAAGTATCTTCTGTTGAGTCCTGCACCAAGGCCATGGAAGTGGAGCTCAGAACCGAGGTTACCTCCAAAGCTGACTGAGCCCCTCTGTAACCATTGCCAAAAGCCCCCCGATCATCACCAGCAGGTTTCCTGACCCATATTAGGCAAAAATGCCCACCCCAGTTCTTACCCTATAGCACCCTAACCAATTACCTAATGCCAATTTCCCAGCAGGAATTTTCTTTGCCCTGAGGCTATTAAAAACTGGCTACTAGCCCACAGAAATGGTCGACTTTCCCAGGTCTGTCAGGAGGTTGGAGTGCTGTGCACCTTCATTATCTCTGCTCCTTGCTTTTAATAAACTCACTCCCTTCTGAAATACTCTGTGTCTGGAAATTGTTTTCCAACCTGTGCTCAGACTGCCTCAGTATCTTCTTTCCTTGTCTCCTTTTCTGACATACGTTTTTGCTATGTCTTGAACTTGACACTGCAGCCATTTTCTTTTAGCTCACTGAAGGTCATGGATGGTCTTCTGTTTCCAGCTGTTTCTGTTGAGAAGTCAGATTTCAACCTAATTCTTGCTCCTTTGAAGGCAAGTTGACTTTTCCCCTCAAATTCTGTTAAGATTTAAAAAAAAGTGCTCGCTTCGGCAGCACATATACTAAGATTGGAACGATACAGAGAAGATTAGCATGGCCCCTGCACAAGGATGACACGCAAATTCGTGAAGCGTTCCATATTTTTAGAAAACCCTAAAGACTCCACCAGAAAATTACTATAACTAATCAATGACTATAGTAAAGTTGCAGGATATAAAATCAATACACAGAAATCCCTTGCATTCCTATACACTAATAATGAGAAAACAGAAAGAGAAATTAAGGAAACAATTCCATTCACCATTGCAACGGAAAGAATAAAATACTTAGGAATATATCTACCTAAAGAAACTAAAGACCTATATATAGAAAACTATAAAACACTGGTGAAAGAAATCAAAGAGGACACTAACAGATGGAGAAATATACCATGTTCATGGATTGGAAGAATCAATATAGTGAAAATGAGTATACTACCCAAAGCAATTTATAGATTCAATGCAATCCCTATCAAGCTACCAACAGTATTCTTCACAGAGCTAGAACAAATAATTTCCCAATTTGTATGGAAATACAAAAAACCTCGAATAGCCAAAGCGATCTTGAGAAAGAAGAATGGAACTGGAGGAATCAACCTACCTGACTTCAGGCTCTACTACAAAGCCACAGTTATCAAGACAGTATGGTACTGGCACAAAGACAGAAATATAGATCAATGGAACAAAATAGAAAGCCCAGAGATAAATCCACGCACATATGGACACCTTATCTTTGACAAAGGAGGCAAGAATATACAATGGATTAAAGACAATCTCTTTAACAAGTGGTGCTAGGAAATCTGGTCAACCACTTGTAAAAGAATGAAACTAGAACACTTTCTAACACCATACACAAAAATAAACTCAAAATGGATTAAAGATCTAAATGTAAGACCAGAAACTATAAAACTCTTAGAGGAGAACATAGGCAAAACACTCTCTGACATATATCACAGCAGGACCCTCTATGACCCACTTCCCAGAATATTGGAAATAAAAGCAAAAATAAACAAATGGGACCTAATTAACCTTAAAAGCTTCTGCACATCAAAGGAAACTATTAGCAAGGTGAAAAGACAGCCTTCAGAATGGGAGAAGATAATAGCAAATGAAGCAACTGACAAACAACTAATCTCGAGAATATACAAGCAACTCCTACAGCTCAACTCCAGAAAAATAAACGACCCAATCAAAAAATGGGCCAAAGAACTAAATAGACATTTCTCCAAAGAAGACATACAGATGGCTAACAAACACATGAAAAGATGCTCAACATCATTCATTATCAGAGAAATGCAAATCAAAACCACTATGAGGTACCATTTCACACCATTGCTGCGATCCAAAAGTCAACAAGTAATAAATGCAGGAGAGGGTGTGGTGAAAAGGGAACCCTCTTACACTGTTGGTGGGAATGCAAACTAGTACAGCCACTATGGAGAACAGTGTGGAGATTCCTTAAAAAACTGGAAATAGAACTGCCTTATGATCCAGCAATCCCACTGCTGGGCATACACACTGAGGAAACCAGAAGGGAAAGAGACACGTGTACCCCAATGTTCATCGCAGCCCTGTGTATAATAGCCAGGACATGGAAGCAACCTAGATGCCCATCAGCAGATGAATGGATAAGAAAGCTGTGGTACATATACACAATGGAGTATTACTCAGCCATTAAAAAGAATACATTTGAATCAGTTCTAATGAGGTGGATGAAACTGGAGCCTATTATACAGAATGGAGTAAGCCAGAAAGAAAAACACCAATACAGTATACTAACGCATATATATGGAATTTAGAAAGATGGTAACAATAACCCTGTGTACGAGACAGCAAAAGAGACACTGATGTATAGAACAGTCTTATGGACTCTGTGGGAGAGGGAGAGGGTGGGAAGATTTGGGAGAATGGCATTGAAACATGTAAACTACCATGTATGAAACGAGTTGCCAGTCCAGGTTCGATGCACAATATTGGATGCTTGGGGCTGGTGCACTGGGACGACCCAGAGGGATGGTATGGGGAGGGAGGAGGGAGGAGGGTTCAGGATGGGGAACACATGTATACCTGTGGCGGATTCACTTTGATATTTGGCAAAACTAATACAATTACGTCAAGTTTAAAAATAAAGTAAAATTTAAAAAATTAATTAAAAAAGAATAAATAAAAACTGAAAAAAAAGATTAAAAAAATTGTCTTTGGTTTTCTGATATTTTACCATAATGTAGCTAGGAGTATAATTAATTATCTTGCTTGGAATTTATAAAGCTTCATTTTTAAAAAATCCTGTCATTTTTTAAAATATTGCTTCAACCTCATGATCTCTTTCCCCTCTTTGACTGTAATTGAAGGCATATTTGATTTACTTAGTGCAGCCTCCGTATCTCGTATTCTCTCTCCCACATGTTTTATTCTTTAGTCTCTTCATGTTTAATTCAGAATATTTTCTTCTGACCTATCTACAAACTCACTAATTCTCTCTTCAGTTTTGTCTAATTGACTGTGAAAACCATTAATTATTGTATTTTTCTATTTAGAGTGTTTTATAACCTGCTGTGCCTTTTTTTATACTTTGGTAGTTTTAATTTTTTCTCCGTCTTGAACATAGTAAGCATGGTTATTTTTCAGTCTGATAATTCCAATATCTGATCTCTCTGGGGGTGTTTATTTTTTCTTCTCTCTCTCTCTCTCTTAAATAACCATTCCTGACTGGCTTATTTTGTTGGAAGAGAACATAGAATTAACAATGTGAAGACAGTTGATTCTTATTTCAGAGAGACAGCAGTGAGCAGTCCTGAAGAGAGACTTGAGTTCCCTGCCCACGAATTGGACCTGAGCAGCCTGGATGAAAATCAGGACTCCTAGTCACTAGACACCAGAGGCTAGAAGATGGAAGCAAAGTTGCCCTGGCTCTTACCCCCACTGAAAGCAAAAATATTTCAAGGAGGCAAAAACTGCAATAGGTGCAAAGTTTATTATTAGAGACACAGCACAACAAGTGGAAGAGCACAGAGAGAAAGTTTGTTTATTTAGGACAGAAGCTGGGCAGAAATACACACCTAGACAGAAAGGATGTCAGTGTCCTTCCTAATGAGAAAGAGTGCAGTGAAGAGGTGGTTTAATCCCTTATATAGGACAGTTCTTCAGGGTTTTTGTTTACCTTTGGCCAGCTTTTTTCTTTTCCCATGACTGACCTGTTCTAGGACTCTCCCCAACACGCATGCACAACATTTTCCTAAGATGGATTCTGCCGCAGAAGGCAGTGGGGATATTATTGTTATGGGGTACACCTATTATGGGGTGGTGTCCCCTCCATTTTTGACACCCAAGGAGCCTCCCTGCGCATGTGCAGATGGGGAAGTTTTCCTTGACCTCAGGAGTGGTCATCTTATCTCTTTACTTCAACAAAGTTCAGCTTCTACCACTAGCTTTGTCCTTGGAGTGTCTGGGTGAGAACAAAGCTTCACTTTTACTCCACTTGACAAATACCAGCTGTCCAGCCCAGGGGCACATCTATTTCCTACCTCAGTATCTGAGGTTGGGAAAAACATCCTCCCCTCCCTATACCTGCCCACTGGCACAAGTGAAAAGTAACCAACTGTGAAGGAGCAGCTGAGACAGTGAGTGGGAGTCAGGAGAAAGAGACACGGAACCCCAGGGCAGCCGGAGAGGCCATGCATGTGCTGGGAGGGCCCAGAGGCAGTGTTCCATGAATAACCTGAGTACACGCCTCTGTGTCTTCCACATAGATCTGTGTAAGTATTTAAACATAAGCTGTCACTCCCCACCCGCCCTCTCTCCCTTCTGCTTCATGTTGGTTACTGCAATCCTGGCTCCTCTTTCCACGTGAGGGTGAAAGAATGGAGGATCCTGAGTACATCATCCCTAGACTTCAATCAGATCCATATCCATCAGTTTCTGAATCTTCTGTGCCATGACGATATTCTTGAATGTTCACTTAGTGCCTCCTGCATTGGCAGGCGGGTTCTTTACCACTGCTGCTGCTGCTGCTGCTAAGTCGCTTCAGTCGTGTCCGACTCTGTGCAACCCCATAGACGGCAGCTCACCAGGCTCCCCCGTCTCTGGGATTCTCCAGGCAAGAACGCTGGAGTGGGTTGCCATTTCCTTCTCCAATGCATGAAAGTGAAAAGTGAAAGTGAAGTCGCTCAGTCGTGTCCGACTCTTAGCAACCCCATGGACTGCAGCCCCCCAGGCTCCTCCGTCCATGGGATTTTCCAGGCAAGAGTACTGGAGTGGGGTGCCATTGCCTTCTCCACTAGCACCGCCTAAATGTACTTCTTTAATGCTATTGAAGGATTGTTGTTCAGTCACTCGGTCATGTCCGGCTCTTTGCGACCGCATGGACTGTAGCACGCCAGACTTCCTGTCCTTCCCCATCTCCCAGAGCTTGCTCAAACTCGTGTCCATTGAGTCGGTGATGCCATCCAACCATCTCATCCTCTGTCATCCCCTTCTCCTCCTGCCTTCAATCTTTCCCAGCATCAGGGTCTTTTCCAAGGAGTCAGTTCTTTTCATCAGGTGGCCAAAGTATTGGAGCTTCAGCTTCAGCATCAGTACTTCCAATGAATATTCAGGGTTGATTGAAGCATAGTTGATTTAAAATGCTGTGTTAACTTCTTATGTACAATAAAGTGACTCAGTTATACCTATGTTACCAACCAGAGTTCTTGGTCTCCTTAATCAATAGAAATTGATCAGAGGCCAGACAAGAAATTCAGGCAAGGCTTTATTGGGCCCCCTGCTGTAGCAGGGAGGAGCGAGAACAAGTAACAGATTCCCTTGCTTTCTCACTCGCTGGGGAGTGGGCAAGCTGGTTCCTTATATGAGGTGAGGGTAGGGGTGTGTCCAAGGGTGGCTTCGGTGGTTTACCCACCCTTACGGTGGTGGTGTGTGCAGGGGGCATGCACAGTACCCTGCTTTTGCTCCTGAGCCCCTACCTTCCCCCCATCTCTTCAGAATTGGTAGTTGGTCTTTTTGTGTCTTGTCAAGAATTTGCCCCAACAGGGCATGCAAACTTGCTAAAAATAAGTATTTTTAGTCCCTTATAGTTTCCTTGTATCTTGTTGCTCTGGGAGATGTTTGTTCAGGTGCAAGCATTGTAGCAAGGCAGCAAAGGGTCCCAGGTCTTAGGGCCCTCTCACGTGTGTGTGTGTGTGTGTGTGTGTGTGTGCGCGCTTTCCTATGCTTTTCCATTATGGTTTGTCACAGGGTATTGAATATATTTCCCTGTGCGATACAGTAGGACCTTGTTGTTTATCCATCTTATATATAAGAGTTTGCCTCTGCTAACCCAAACCGCCAGTCCTTCCCTCACCTACCTTTTGGCAACCAAAGTCTGTTCTCTGTATCTGTGAGTCTGTTTTTGTTTCACAGATATATTGATTTATATCGTATATTAGATTCCACATATTGTTTTTCTTCAATTGCTTAGTCGTGTCCAACTCTGCAAACCCATGGACTGCAGCACGCCAGCCTTCCCTGTCCTTCCCCATCTCCCAGAGCTTGCTCAAACTCATGTCCATTGAGTCAGTGATGCCATCCAACCATCTCATCCTCTGTTGTCCCCCTCTCCTCCTGCCTTCAATCTTTCCCAGCATCAGGGTCTTTTCTAATGAGTCGGCTTTTCACATCAGGTGGCCAAAGTATTGGAGCCTCAGCTTCAGCATCAGTCCTTCTAATGAATATTCAAGATTCATTTCCTTTAGGATTGACTGGTTTGATCTCCTTATAGTCCAAGGGACTCTCAAGAGTCTTCTCTAACACCACAGTTCAAAAGCATCAATTCTTCAGCACTCAGCCTATTTATGGCTCGACTTTCACATCCATACATGACTACTGGAAAAACCATTGCTTTGACTATATGGGCCTTTGTTGGCAAAGTAATATCTCTGCTTTTTAATATGTTGTCTAGGTTTACCATAACTTTTCTTCCAAGGAACATATAAGTGATATCATATGGTATTTGTCTTTCTCTTTCTGACTGACTTTGCTTAGTGTGATCATCTGTAGGTCCATCCATGTTGCTGTAAATGGCATTTTTTGACGACTGATTAAAATTTCATTATATATATTATATATATATATATATATTATATATATATACACACACACACACACACACACCACATCTTCTCTATCCATTCATTTGTTGATGGACATTTAGGTTGTTTCCATGTCTTGGCTATTGTGAACAGTTCTGCTTATGAACATAGGGGTATGTCTGTCCTTTTTTTTTTTTTTTGGACATGCTGTGTGGCATGTGAGGTTGTAGTTCCCTGACCAGAGATCAAACCTGTGCCCCCTGCAGTGGAAGCATGGAGTCCTAACCACTGGACCACCAGGGAATTCCTATGCATGTATCTTTTCTAATTATAATTTTGTCAGGGTATATGGCCAGGAGTGGGATTGCTGGGTCATATGGCAACTCTTTTTTGTTTTGTTTTGTTTTTTGAGGAACCTCCATAGTGTCTCCCACTGTAAATTGTAGCTGCACCAATTTACATTCCTAGAGGCACTTCTGCATCTGTTCCAGGATGATGCAGGGTCCCTTGTTATCTGCTGCACCTTAAGGTGGCCGTGGCCCCTCACTTCACACCTTTAGGCTGTCATGTCAGTTGTCCTGGGCCATCACGTAGCATTGGTAACCATATATCACCTCCTTTACGATTGGAGTCCAGGTCTGGTGTCTTCTGGTTGGACATTTGTGACCTGTGGGTAGTCTTTCATCACTTTGAGGGCAACCACTTTCCATGGAAAACCCTTGATGAAGGTTGGTTCTGGCTGAATACAGTCTTCACAGTTCTTGAGTACCACCTAAAACCACAGGAGTTTGCTATAGCAGGCTGGATCACTGTACAATTTGGCATTGTTTGGGTTCTGTTTGATGGATTCTGTCTAAATGCTTCCTGGGGTGGGGAGAGTCCCTGTCCTGAAAACATTCATTGCCTTTGTTCTTCTCCTCTGAAGTCAACTCAGAGCTTATGGAGGCTCTTGCTCCTTCAGGATTTTCTCTTTCTGTTGGCACTCTTTTTTAATTGGAGTGTAATTGCTTTACAATGCTGTGTTAGTTTCTGCTGTACAACACTGTGAATCATCCATGTGTTTACATGTATCCCCTCCCCCCGAGCCTCCCTCCCACCCCACTCCCCATTCCACCCGTCTAGATTATCACAGAGCACCGAGCTGAGTAGTATTGACATGTATACCCCTACCATATGTAAACTAGCTAGTGGGAAGCTGCTGGATAGCAGAGGGAGCTCAGTTCAGTGCTCTGTTGGCATGTTTGGAGCACACCTGGGATTCAGTGCTCTGCTGGAGACTTGTAAAAATGGACAGCGTCCTTGTACTTTTCTTCTTTGAAATAAGAGTTGCCAATTTGAGCATAAGCTCTGGCCATCTGTTGATAGTCCTTCTGGCCCACTTCAGTGGTCTTCTCACAAAGCTCCTGGTATTCACCATAGTCACCCTTTGCAAAGAACATGACTGCTTGATTGGTCACGTAAACCATGTTGGTGGAGTCCAGGCCCATGGCTCTGTCATGGAGCTTCAAGGCTGTGTCAAAACCTTTCTCTTTATCAGCCCCTGGTTCTTGGTCTTTCAGTGCCTGCTTCTTCTCTGGAAAAATCTTCTTCCTTTGGCTCCAGCTTGGTCTGCTTTTGGGGAGGAGGTGGTGGTGCAGGTGTTGCAACATCCTCCTCCTCAGGCATCCTGCCCACACTGACTCTGAGGAGGATGCTGAGAGTAGAGTAGTCATGATCAGGGATTTTGCAGTTTTGTGTCTAGGTTCAATGGCTTGTTTCATAGTTGCTCTGTTAGTTCCTGGTAGGTAGGGTTAGTGAGCTGTGTCCTTGTCCTGGGATCACTCTCCAGCTCCCAGGACAGAATGAGTGTATTGAAAGGGTTCATGCATTTCTTCTCTGCCAACCAAGCCTCCATGGTCTGTAAACCTTCTTTGAGCTGAAGAATGTTTGCCTTATGTTTTAAACCCACCTCAGAGGTTTGCTTGGCTTCTTCAAATTCATTTGCGAACTCAAGAGCCTCTAGTTTTCACGAATAGCCCTTGCCCAAGTCAGGCTTGAAGTTGAGAGTTTTGCAGCCATCCTCTGAGGGGCTTTCTATTGTCTGCTGCTTTCATTAATTCTTGGTTTGTGTTTTCTTGTCTCCTTCTGGGCCTCGTTGCTTTAGCTGTGTGCCAAACATCTTAAAAACAGTAGCTTGTAAAATGTTTTGAGGATTAAGATAATGTTATCTTCCACCAGAGACAATTTCATTTTCCTATCCCAGGGCCTGAATTCAAGAGCAATTCAAGATAATTGTAATCCAATTTTATGAATTGAGACTGAAAACTGGGCTGCAGTTTATGTGAGATTTGGCTTACTTCCAGATCACCCTTACTCCCAAGATACAGCCGTCTATAGCCATCCAGAGTTCCAAACCAGTGGTCTATAGGTTTATAAGAACATACGTACACCCTACCCCAAACTTCGGCAGGTCCTGGACTTCAACCTTTGTCTCTATAGTAACCTAGAAGCTCTTCAAAGTACTGGTCAGCTTCTCAGCTACCTTTTTAGGATCGACAAACACCCCCATGGGAAATGCAGCTCCGAATGCTGAACCTTTTTCATCTCCTACTTGTATCTTGGTCTAGGAATTCTTCACTGTTGAGTTGACTCTCTGATGCCTTCATGCAGATTTCTATTTCTCTGCAGCCAGTGTTTTTATTAAAGGTAGACATTGTGCTGGTTTTCCAATTTTTTCCTTGGTTAATGGGATTCCCTTGTGGTTCGGCCAGTAAGAATCCGCCTGCAATGGGGGAGACCTGGGTTCAATCCCTGGGTTTGGAAGATCACCTGGAGAAGAGAAAGGCTACCCGCTCCAATATTCTGGCCTAGAGAATTCCATGGACTCTATAGTCCATGGGATCACAAAGAGTCGGACACGACTGAGCAACTTTCACTTCACTTCAATGGGCGGTACATAGTACCTACCCCTTGAGTCAGGAGCAAAAGCATGGAGTTGGAAATGTACCTGGAAAGAATGAGTGTTCCCACTTAGCCCAAGTGGAGGGTGCTTGTTGGGGAGACATGGCGAAGTATGAAGAAAGCAAAATCATAAAGGGCTAAGAGCGCCTAAAAGTGTGGGTTGCCTGGAAGGGATGTGTGCCCCCAAAGACTGCCCACTGCTCCCACTGAGTGAGCTCTGTTCATGTCAGCTGAGTCGGGTTCTGCCAAGTCAGAGAAGGGAGGCCAGGCATAGTTTCTGCCCAATACAGGTGTAAAGTCAGGGCTAGGGCAGTGAAAAACAGAAAACCCCAAATAACAGTGGCTTGAATAACATAGACATCTATTTCCCTCTCATACCAAACAAGTTTGGAGGTAGATAGTCCACAGCTGGTCAGGTGACTTCACAAGGATGTCTAGAACCTTCCTGTTTGCTTCACCATCTGACATTTACAGTCTCTCCTTCATGGTTCAAGAGCTTGAGTTTCACATTTCAGTCAGCAAGAAGGAGAATGACAAAGAGTAACACTTTTTCCTGTCGGGGACATCCGTCATGGTGCTCTGCAGTCCATGGGGTTGCAAAGAGTTGGACTGAGCGACTGAACTGAAATCATGGTGCTCTTATCCTATTGGCCGGAACCAGGTCACATGGTCACACCTACTACAAGTGAGGCTGGGATATGTAGTCTTTATTCTGGACCACTGCATCCCAGCTAAGAATAAGGGATAGTTGGGAATTTCCCTGGCAGTCCAGTGGTTAAGACTCTGTGCTTCCAATAAGGGGGTGCAGGTTCAATCCCTGGTTGGGGAGCTAAGACCCCACATCCCATGCAGTATGAAAAAAGAAGAAGAACAAGAAGAAGGGATAGTATTAGTAATGAAAAATAGGAGGAGGAGTATTCAGGGACAACTAGTGGTCTCTGCTAGTGCCCTCCCCTTTCCTATCCTGTCCAGTCCCTCTCCTCCAGGAAGCCTTCCCTGATATCTCCAATACTTACTAAGCCCCATTTCCCTTGCTGCACAGTTCAGAGAATCTGACCACTGTAAGGAAATTTTGAATAAAAAAAATTACTAGATGTTTCCAGTGGAAAACTATGCACTGCTTTGATTAAAACCATTCTTCTGAAACTATATATATATATAATTTTTTTACAATCTTTTTTTACAATCTTATGTTGAGGATGACTGATAGCAATGCAAAATAATTGTTTATAATCAAGCAAATAAAAAGTTTTACAAGTATTTATAAATCTATTTAAACATTTCTTTATTCCAAATAAATTAAGTCTTTGAATTCTCCCCTGAACTGGTCATAATGCCTGCCTGGTTCCCTCATTAATACTGAGTTAAACACAATCTCTAACGTGTTCATTTTTCCATCTGTATGAGAGCCATGATTTTCCTTTCATTCAACTTTCAACACCACATACAAGCCTGACTTGGTAAGCGGGGGAATCCAGCCAGAGGTTCCAGCAGGAGAGAGGCCAATCTGGGTAGAAAAACCCAGGAAAAATGGCATTAGGTATCAGATCCCTGACCCTCCTTAGAGGATGTACCTTTGGAGATAAAGGGCAGGTCTGGGGCCAGGTTTCCTACTTGGGCACTGTCATTACCGGGGGCTGAAGGACAGGTAGCAGGTGAGGCAAAGACTGGGGAGAGGCAGGCCAGAGGCAGGAAGGCAGGCAGTTGGCCTGATTCAGCTGGGATTTCTGCTTGTCACTTGCTCCTGACAGGGCCTCACAGAGTGATTCTGACCCTGTCAACATGCTTGGAATGGGTGGGTTGACACCCTGGGTACCTGAGTGATGTGATGATGGGCAGGGCTGTAAACTGAGACCCTGGGGGAGCCTGGGCTGGGCCCCAGAGGGAGCTGGGGAAGTGGGGGCTCTGGAAAGTGGCTGGACGGCGGGGAGGGGACTGCCATCCCTCCTGTGCATGAACTGAGTTAGCTGTAGAGCTTTGCTAAGGCTGTTCTCTCGGCCTAGAACACCGTCCCTGGAAGCACAATGGAGTGGAAGGTGCCACTTCTCTCATACCGCTTCTGTCCCTTCCCAGAGCTAGCACGTGGCCACCTCAGCAGCCATGGGCAGGGGTGGGAATGGAGAGGAGCATGGGCTGCCGCTGGTCTGGGGAGTGGGCCAGGATGAAAGTCAGCCAGGCAGGAGAGCCAGAGGCTCGTGGAGAATTGAGAATTCAGCAGAGGATGCAGAGGGCCCTGCCTTCCCCCACTCTTCTCCCTGTTCCTCCCATGAGCCTCCTGTTCTGTCCTGGTCAAGTGGCCAGAGCCCTCAACCATGATAGCAGCCCTTCTCTAAGGAGCAAAGTAACAGGGGATTAAGGTCTGGATGGGCAGGCACCTGCCAAGGGGCACATGAGTCATGTAAGCTGGTTCCCACCCCACCCCACCCCTACTCCTCTACTAGAGGATTGGGAGCCAGGAAGGGACAGCCAGGAAGGGAGGACCAGCTTCATACCCACCTTTGAAGCCAGAGAGGCCTTACCTCCGGAAGGTACATAGGCAAAGCTGAGCATCCGCCAGCCCCACTCCCAGTGTGTCTAGGCAAATGTCTGCCTGGTCAGTCCTGGGATGACCTGTCCTGTTTCTCCTCTTGGGATCCCCCTCTCACTCACTGCTTTATAGATCTCCAGGACTCTTTGGGTCTCCACACACCCTCTCTTTTGGTGCTGGACTAGGGTCATGGGATGACCGCCAGTGTAGCCCTCCTCCTGCCCCAGGAAGCCACTGCCCCCAGTGATCACAGAGAGAGAGGGCTCCCCTCTGTACTCAGCTGTGTTAGGGAGCAGGGCATGGAGAGGGAGCAGAGCTCTTACACAGAACAGCAGACTATATAACTGGGCTAGACTGTGGTCCTCTCAGGGTTGTGGAGCTGGGAGGAGGGGAGGTCCTGATGGAGGGGCCTGAGCTGGCCCATGAGAAGAGGAATATTACCCAACACTTGGCTCCGGATCCTGCCCCAGAGGTTGTGAATCTTCTAAAATTTTTTTTGAAATCCTTGATCTGGGGCTAAGATTCCCGCTCATTTTATTTCAAGGATGAAGACAGGTTATTTCAGGTGTTGGGATGGCCTTCCTATTGAAGCACAGGGGAAGAGTGGAGACAGCCCAGGTCGAGCTCAGCTCAAGTGCAAGTTCCAGCACCGATGCGGACACAGGTTGAGCCTCATTCTCATGCATATCCTAAACCCTGATCCTAGACATAGCCCTGAGCCCCAGTCTCTGGTTCTTGATTGAGCTTTCTCTATGAGATTGTTCTCAATCAGCAGGGGCTTGATGGGGAGAGAGGGCATGTCCTTATCTCCCACCTCTGGAGCCTAAGCCCACACAGCCCTTGCCCAGTGGTGTGGAGTGGTTCTCAGGCGCATTTCTGTCCCTCACCCCTCTCCTGTCCCTGGGAGCTCATGTTTTGACCATCACTGTTAAGCCAGTCTCAGTGCTGAAAGAGTCTAGTCCAGCCTGGCCTGGGGTGTGAGTGGCCTTTACTCTTGGACCAGAGCCATCAGAAACCAAACCTTTCTGGTCCTGAGGGTGCCTGGGAAGGGGGTGGCCCTGCCCATCTAGGTGGAGGTTGGGATTGCTGTGCTCACCATCTCCTTTGTGGAACACTGACATCTCCCGAGACAGAGGCTTCCTGGCATCACCAGGTAAGACCTGGGCATCCTGGGTGCACAGGCAAGGGAGATGGAATGGGGGTGCCGGAGTGGGTTGCCTAGTCTGGGTGATGGGGTCATGGGCCAGAATTTAGACCTGTGGAAGGGCAGGTGGGAGAAAGGGGGCAATGAAACTAGGCCTGGAGGCAGGAGTTGTCAAAGAACAAAGCCTGCCCTTAGGAGGACATCCATCCACCCCGGAGTCTGGGGGGTCTGGACCCTTAATGTCTTCACGCAGAAGGGACTGGGTGCAGATGGCTGTCTCTGGGTATGTGGACAGAATAGCTTGGGTTTACAAACCAGTTGAGCTGTGGTTGAACGGCAGGAAAAGGGCTGGGCTGGGGTGTTTGCCTGATCCTGGGATGATATATGTGTTAGGGTGGTGTTGGGTCATGGGGGAATTTTTCCCTTAGAAAGGGGAAGGGGTGCATTCAGGAAGGAGTTGCTGGGTGGTGGCTAGAGGCAGGCAAGGAGGGCGGGAGTTTCTGGTCTGATTTCCTGTTCTGAAGTGTTCTAGGGATTATCTCCCCTTGAGGGGTTTCTGTGGCCTGCCTGTCCTGAGTGACCTGGAACAGGTCTTGGACCCTCCTGGAGGTCACACACAAGCCAGGAGCCTGGTAGGAGAGGCTTTGAAAGAGCTGAGAACCTCCTACGGCTGCCAGGTGTAGGGAGAGTTGTGGAGCATGGTCCGGGCCCCAAGCCTAACTGGCTCCCATGAAGGCACCAGACCCCTGCCCTTCCTGCCCTCAGTAGCTCAAAGCTGCTTAGGGCCACCATCTTCCTTCTCCTCCTGTGTCTTCGGGGGTGAGGGGAGGAAGGAGGCGGTGAGAGGAAAGCAGGACTGACCACAGCAAGGACCGGTAGGAGGCTCTGGGTCTGCCTAGAATGCCAGGTCTGCAGGGGAACCTGGGGAGAACCCTTGATCTAAAGCCCACCCACCTCCACATCCAACATCCCCAGTCCAGGCCTCTGGCCAGGATTCCACATGGGCCCAGTGTAGGGGGCACGATGGGGACTATTCTCTGATCTGCTCTCCTCCAGACTCCCCTCCTAGCCTGATGGGGTGGGAGCTGGGGCAGGGAACGGGCATCACTGCCCTCCACCAGGTCCCATCCCACATGGACACCTGCAGGGCTCCCACCACAGTTACCACCTCCACCACCATCACGAGTCTGCCGTGACTGCCGCTGTGGCCACAGCCACGCCCACCCCACCATCAGCACCACTAATACCCCTCCTACCCCTACCCAGATCATCGCCACCACTGAGACCTTCACCACCTCCATGAAGACCACCACGCCCCTAGACTTGACGGAACTTTTCACTCTTCTTCAATAGATTTTCAAGCCTATAACCTCGCAGGCTGTGGGGCTGGCACACAAAGTCCCCAATCAACAGAGCCTGCCGCCCAAGGGGAGAAGGGCTTTGCTGGAGGACACAGGGACTCGCGCCTGAGCTGCAGGGCAGGACTGTGGAAGGAGGCCAGGCAGACGCAGCTCAGGGCATAGCTGGAGGCATCGGCTGACCAGAGCTCACAGCTGGGCCGCACTTCTTTCCTGAAGGGAGATCTGGAGGGAATCTTCCACCTGCCTCCTCCCATCTGGTTCTGGGCTTGGCAGCCTGAGCAGGAGCCCTCAGCATGGCTGGGCAGTGGCTTCCATCTGCTGGGATTCTCCTGGCTGGTAAGTGGGGGTGTGGCCCAGGGGGGCCCATCCCAGACCCCGCCGGCTCACTTCGGGGACTCCCATGGCTCCCACATCAGGGCTGACCTTCCTTATCTTCATGTCAGCCTGGCTTTGTCAGCTCAAAGGATCCCCTCCTCAGTCCCCCAGGCTTGGGTCTCCCCAAGGGCACTCAGTATCACTCACTGGGGAAACCTGGCGTTGGGCTGTCCCCATGGGGCTCAGTGCACCCTAGCATTATGGCTTTCAGAGATGGGGCCCTCCCCATCCCTCACCCCTTTCAGCCCTCAAGCATCCTGGGTTCTGGAAATGTGACGAGGTGACTGCCTCGTTCCCTTGCTGGACGCTGAACAGCACTTGTCAGCCCCCTCCAGTAGCCTGGGTCTCACCAGAAAGGACTTCCCTTGGGACAGGGTCCTGCTACAGGGTGGAAGAAAAGAGTGGGACCCTTGAGGTATACCCTCTTACCCTCACAGTCCCCCTTTCTAGTGGCAGGGCAGGGTTGCCTTGTCTCTGGTGGGCTTGGAACAGAGAGGGGAGATTTCTCTGGAGGTAGACCAGTGGTTCGGGGCAGAGCCGGGGCCAGGGTTTGGGTCTCCTCAGGTGCCCTAAAGCAGGGAGGTGGCAGGGAGAGCAGGCACCTGAGACTGTGGGCCAGTTCCCAGCCCACCGAGTGGCTGATAGAAAAGGGCTCTCCTGGTTTGCAGATGTCCTGGTGGTCTCAGCTCCTGCCCTGCCCCTTCCTCCTGCTCATGAAGACCTGAGCCCATCTCCCTGGACCTCTGGCACATCTGCTTTGCAAGGTGGCAGCAAGAAGATACTCCTCTCATCATTAAACCACTTGGTGCCAGTCCCTGCAGGGGTCTCTCCCTCAGCTGAGAGGTCAGGGGAGGCTTCTGACAGGAGGGCAAGAGGCCTTTTCCCAGAGGCCCCCGGGGACCAGCAAGGTCTCCTAGGCTTCCTCCTGGACTTGCAGCTCCTCCTGAACCAGACTGCCCCTTTGGGACCCTCTGGCACCCCAGGAGGTGCCACACACAGAGCAGCTCTATCCGCAGTAGCTGAGCCTGCAGCCCACGGCACCCCCAAGTCCCAGCCAGTGTCCCATGTGGCTGCACCTGGAGATGGAGAGGAGATCTTGGTCCCTGGGTTTCCAGAGAGGGCTGCCACATCACCACTGCAGGCTTCTCCCCAACCGCAGTCCTAGCCTGTGAGCAGGCACCTCTTCAACCCCAAGGTCTGGACACCATCTGCATCAGGGCCCAGCAACTTCAGGCCAGGGAACGCCCCACTTCTGACGTTGGCTCCAAGGGCCCCAGAGAAGGCCGTGTCCTCAGCACCCCAGGGCCCACTTGCGTTTGCATCGATCAGTCACATGTTGGCTGCGACAGAGCCGCTTCCTCCTGTAGCAACAGTGCGGTCAGTGCTGGACACGGCTTCTGCAGCCCTCACAGCGGTCTCGGGCTCCCCTAGAAATGGTCTGGCGTCCAGTCTGGGCCTGGGTCCTTCAGCGTCGCCGTTGCTCTCAACAGTGCCCTCTTGGCAGTTGCCATCAGCATTACCGCCACCACCATCCCCACGTACATCCCCATCACCCACACTGGCATCACTATCACCCATCGTGGGCCCAGGTTCCCCTTCACCGCCAGAGCCAGAGCCTCCCGGGGCGCTTCTGCATCTGTGCTCCCCCACACAACCGCAGGCCGTCTCGTCAATGTTTCCAGCTTTCCGCCTGCCCAGCCACCTCCGGCGGTTACAGGGATGGCTGCTCCTCAGTGGACAGTCCAGCCTAGGCCATTGGTCCCTGCTAGCCCAGCCTCCTTGGCCACCCTCTCCCTCAGATGTGCCCTTGGCCTTCCTGCTGGCTGTCCCCGAGTCCCAGGAGGTGTGGCCTCCCCCCAGTCGCCTTCCCTGTCTCGTCCCCGCCAGACTGTCTCATTGCAGGACTCCAGATCCTCCTCCCCACGACCCAGCCATGCGACTCACTTTGTGACCTTTAGGATCACCAATGAAGCCTCGGTGGTGGCACTTGGGAACCCTGCCTCTCCAGAGTACCAGCTGCTGCGTGACAACATCCGACATCAGGTGTGGGCGTCTTCCTTCATCTCAGGAGTGCTGACCCCAGCCCACCCCACCTCGCTTGCCTCTGAGCACACAGGCCTGTCTCTATTCTGTTTTGGCTCCTGCTATTCCTCCACTACCCTGGCCCTCGGAGGGGCCTCCCCCCACGACTCAGACCCTGGCCCCATGGAGCTGGCGTCTCTCCCTCTGTCGGCTCCCTTCCCCACACTGTCCCATCCCAGCTTGCCTCTCCCTGTGAACCACAGCTCCGTGCGGGTGGCTGGGCCCAGGGTGGGGTGCCCATGGGGGCTCTGGAAGTATGGAGTGAGTTAAACCTGCCCTGGGCTTCTCGTCAGTGTGGGGAGGAACATGTGGGGTGCACAGTGGGAGCCCAAGAGGTAGAAAGCTGACCCTGTCTTGTGAGCGGCTCCAGCAGGAAGCACAGCCAGGCAGAGACTCTTGCAGAGACGGAGTGTGGGGAACTCTAACAGGATAAGCAGAAGACTGGATTAGATAGCTGGGGTCAGGGGGGTGCCCAGAAAACACCTTTCTGAGGAAGGAGAATTTTAACTGGGATGGACAGAAGGCTAAGCCAGATGAAATGAGCAAACGTTTCCTAGACAGAGGAAACGGATGTGTGAGAACCTTGAGGTGGAAAGGTGGGTAGAGGCTGAGGTCCAGGGTCACAGGTGAGAGGCTGTCTGGAGAAGACTTGAGGCCCGGGCTGGGCGAGGGAGAATTAGGAGGGGCTGCTGCCTGCAGGGTGGTGGCTGTGGGCATACAGGCTAATCGGATTGGAGAGCCATTTTCAGTAAAACTGCAGTGAAGGAAAGGCCTGGGAAGGCTGTGTGTTTGCTGGATAGCTGAGGGCACCCTGCGGTTCTCAGTAGAGGATGGTGGGCAAGTGGTCTCTGGTAGCCACGTGGGGAAGGCTTGGGTGGCCCTGGGCTATCCAGGTGGACAGTGAGGCCACTGCAGGGCCCGGACCAGAGATAATGAGGGGGAGCTGGTGCTGTGGAGAAGGGGGCGCTGTGGAGAAGGGGGCACCGTGAGGGCCCTCACCTGGCTCTGTCTGCCCCCAGCTCCAGTCCCTGCATCATGAGGCCTTCTCCAGCTTTGAGGGCGTCGGCGTCCTGCAATTCAGGTGAGCGAGCGAGTCTCTCAGGGTCCGCCATGCGTCTGCCAGGTGGTCTGTGCCTTCTCAGGCCACAAGTGTACCCGGCCAGGCTGCCCTGCCCTGCCCTGCCCTGCTCCACCACAGCGCCTTGAGGGCCAGAAAAGCCCTCAGTGGGCAGGCAGGAGGCCTACATCTGGCTGCGCCTCTGGCTGTGTAAACTTAGGGGACCTCCTGCCTGCTCTGAGCTCCAATTCCAGCTGCAGGATTGGGGCAGGGGTGCCAGGTTTTGCCTGAACCTGGTAGAGAAGGCAGAGGACTTCCCTGGGCCAAGAGCCCTTAAGTGACATGCCTGTGTGCCAAGTCACTTCCATCATGTCTGGCTCTGTGGGACTCGATGGACTGTAATTCACCAGGCTCCTCTGTCCATGGGACTCTCCAGGCAACAATACTGGAGTGGGTTGCCATGCCCTCCTCCAGGGGATCTTTGCAACCCAGAGACTGAACCCACGTCTCTTACATCTACCTGCATTGGCAGGTGGGTTCTTTACCACTAGCACCACATGGGAAATTAAATGACATGTAAGCAGGTGCAAATTCTCTGGGGTGGGGGGGTGGGGCTCTCTGGTTCCGAGCCTCTGAGGATGCTGTGGGAGTCCTAAAGCCAGATTTGGTCAGCAGATGCCAGTCCTGAAATCTTATAGAAAAGGTTGAGAAAGTCCAAATCATCACAGCCCCATATGAGTTGTGAGCTCACGTGGACCTTGATGGAAGCTTGGTTATACTTAGTGATGGGAAGTTCACCACCACTATCTTTCCTTGACCCAAGTTGGTTAGAAAGTTTCCCCTCTGAACTGAAATCAGTCTCTGGATTCCCTGCCCTGGGTCTGAACAGAGGCTTTGTCTTCCCAAACCCAGGAGGGCACAGCACAAAACGGGTACTCTGGGGAAAGATGAAGGAAGTCTGGGTCCTGAGGCTGCTTGTTTTCAGATCTTTCCCCACAAACTCCTTCAACCCGGTGCTCAGGCCAGGCTGCCTCCTTGGGATGTGGCCACATGGCCCACCTCCCACAGGCTTATAGAGATTCCTCAGGCCTGTCACCTCCCTCTCTCCCGACCCCCTGCTCCTTGTGATACCACCGAAGATGTTTTTCTCAGCCTGACTCAGGCTGACTTCCTGCTTGCTCACAGCGGCTCTTTCCCTGGGCGGGATTCCCAGTGTTCCCATCAGAGCCAGTTTGTTGGGCTGTCCAAGGGGACTGGCTTTCCCAGGCACCTGCTGTGTGCTCTGCTGGCTGCACCATTAGTCCCCACGCAGCCCTGCTGAAAGGAACCATTATCCCCACTTTAGCCAGGAGCTCAGCTGAGGCCCAGAGGGGTGATGTCACACAGCAACCCGGTCCACAGCTCCCTCCTTCCTCAGGACCCTGGTCCTGTGCACCAGCCAGGTCTTCATCCGTCCCCCAGGGATCTCCCTGTCCCGCCTGGACCCCTGGTAAGGAGGAGTCTGCCCACAGGCCCAACTCCGCAGCTGTGAATGCCTCCCTTGTGTTTGGGGGCCACGTCCCGGGCCCCTCTGCCCATGAAGTCCTCTGGACCCTGTACCACTCAGTGAAGGCCGCAGGGTGGATGCTAGGGAACCTGTCCTTGGATGAGAGCAGCCTCGCCTCGGATGGTGAGTCTCTGCCCACCCCTCTTCCCCCACCCCCTCCTTGGTGCCCATGGACAGCTAGGGGTGCTCCTTACAGAGGTGTACCCCCTTTCCCAGCCATG
Organism: Bubalus kerabau; assembly: GCF_029407905.1. Lineage (NCBI taxonomy): Eukaryota > Metazoa > Chordata > Mammalia > Artiodactyla > Bovidae > Bubalus > Bubalus kerabau. Next base: position 33,994,531 of record NC_073642.1, read on the forward strand.
AGGCAGGGGGTGGTGGATCAGGAGGCTCCCAGGGCCTCCTGAACTCCTAGCCATGGCTCTCAGGGTCCAACCTGACTGACCTGGCCCTGGAGACCCTCAGCATCCATCTCACAGCCATGGAGCCCTTCCATCCCCTGCTCCTCCTGCCCGGCTCTGCCCCCTTTGTCCTGCTGGAAAAGAAGATCCTCCCACAGGTGAGGTGGCCTCTGGCCTGCCCTCCAAGGCCTGGGACTCACTTTGCCTTCCTTGACTGCAGGCCTCTGTGGCTTGGGGGTGAGGGGTGGGGCAGCCCCAGCCATGGCCCTATGGGAGGAGGCAGGCATGAAGGGCACACAGCCCTACCCACTGGGCCCCAGTTTGAGGGATGACATTCCGCCTGGCATTGGGGAGGTTGTCTGGGGCAGGCAACAGGTCACCTCAGGGGTTATGGTCAGGCTCTGTAACCAGACACCCCTACCCAGGGCCAGCACTAGAGTGAGTGAGGGAGGTGCCCAGAACACAAGGTTTAAGGAGCTGCTCAGTCGCCTCACCCCGGTCCTGCCCCTCCCCACCCCACGCTGAGTCTCAGGAGAGAGCTCCAGGCCCACTCTGACTTCCAGGACTCCCCACAGGTCACGGCCGTGGTGGCAGAATTCTATTCAGCGCATCCCCAGGAGGGCCCCCTGTTCCTCTTCAGGTGGGTGGGGCTCTCCTCCTGCAGCCCAGCCTGCCTTCCTCCTCTCCTGGGGGCCGCCCTGGGGCAGAGGGGGCTGTGAGCCAGGCCATGGGAGCTGTGGGCTCAGGGGCCACCAGGGGAGGGCTTTGTCCTGGGTAGCCCCAACTGGCCCTGTAAAGCTCTGCCTTAGGAGGCAGGGAGCCCTAAGCCTGAGGATGTGCTGGGGTGGGAGGCTGAATGCCTGCTTCTAGAAACACGTGCTGGCCAAGCCTGTAACCCTTGCACTCCCTCCTTGTACTTGCCCTAGTAACGCGGACCAGTGGGTGGGCGTTTACATCGAATACAAGTTTCAGACCCCCGTAGGTACCCACCTCCCTGGCTTGGCCAATTTCCTGGCCCAGAGCATAATGGATCCTGCTGTCCAGAAATCCAGCATCATGGCCAACGGTGAGTTGGGGCCAACAGTGAGTCAGGGCTGGGATCCCTGGGTGTCCTTGGCCGGCAGCCTCTTAATCTCTCGGGTCTCAGTGTTCCTCCTTTGGAGAATGGACAGAATTTCATCTCAGTCACACCTACTCTTGTCCTGGGGCCACAGAGAATCAGATGTGGGACCTTAGATGGGCAGCTGGACAGATAGGCTCTGTGGGCCATCATGTCTCTCATAACTACTTGACTGCTCCCTTATAAGGAGAAGGCAGCCACAGACATCACATAGATGGGCATGGCTGTGCGCCAGTACGACTAGACAGATACGGAGACTTGAATGTCATGTAATTGTGCCACAGGATACCATCCTTTCGATGTTTTTCAACTATCTGAAAAATGTAAAAGTATTTTTAGCTCATGGGCTAAGGCAGCAGGGCTGGACTGAGCCTCAGCCTGGATTTGGCTGACTGTTGGCTGAGAGTGTAGAGGCGGGGTGTGCAGCCCAGGGCTCCCAGGAGAGGGGTGATGCCCACCTCCTCACCCATCTAGGGGAGAAAGCAGAGCTGGTGCTTTGTGAAGTGTGGCTGCAGATCCTGGACCAACCCTTCACCGAGGCCCTGAAGGACAAAACCAGCCCTAACTCCCGGAAACTTCGGGGGCAACTGACGAGATGGGTGAAGTGGGGAGGGGGAGGGAAGAGCAGGAGGCCTCAGGGAGGGGCCCCAAAAGGCTGCAGTAAGGCCATGACCCTCTTCACCTTCTCTGCTCCCCAGCTGACCACCATCCTCAGGCCTCTGCGGCCCTTTAGCCAAGTGGTGGTGGAGAAGTTCCAGTAAGTCCTTGGTGGCTCTGGGTGACCTGGGGCCCAGGGCTGGCCTCTGTGGGTGGGGTCAGGGGCTCAGAGAAACAGCCTTCCTGAGTGAGGCCCCCAGGCTCTCTAGCCTCCTGACACGGGTGGTGATCCTCCGGCCAGGCCTGACCCACTGACCGCCAGGGTGGCCACCACCTTCTTCAGGCCTGCGCCGGCCTGAGCCGTCGTGCAGGGCTGCGTGCTCCGGGGTCTGCGAGCCCTGTGGGAAACGGAGGGCCTCTCTGTGAAGATGGTCATCCCAGGCCTCGGTCAGTGCCTCCCTCTCTATCTTCTATCCATCTGCCTCCTGCCTCAGGCCTGTTGCCTCGCTGCCCCTGGTTGCCCTGACTCTGCAGCCTGCTGCCCCTCCTCCCCTCCCTTCTTCCTGCTGCAGATCTTTAGGGTCCAAGCCCAGCCTCCTCTTCCTGGGAGCCCTCCAAGGTGGCCCCAGCTTCAGAGCTCTGTTCTTGTAGCATTTCTGGGCAAGGACCCCTCACTCGGGACTTCTCTGCAGGCCTGGCTGTGCCTTCTCAGGGGTCTGTGGTCTCGAAGAATGGTGACCAGCCCCAGCCATCTCCCTGCTTTGTTCTGCATCCTCAGGTCAGCCTGACACCTCCATCCCCTGCTATGCTATGGCACTCATCCTCCTGGGTCTCCTGTTTATTGCGCTGGTCCTGGTGAGTGTCTGTCTGGGCCAGGGGCGTTTTCCTGAGAGACATGCTGGACCCTTGACCCTCTGAGTCAAGGTGAGGGCTCGTTTCCTTCCTGAGCCCACCCAAGGGAGCTGAGGGTCTTCCAGCTGGAAAGCTTGGCCTGACCCCAGCCTTCCCATTCCAGGTGTGGAAGCGGAAGACCTGCTTTGGCGTGTCCAGCCAGACACGGTAAGGCACAGGGGTCAGTCCCTTTGGGGTGTTTACTCTGGGTGGGGTCTGCCTCCCAGCTGCCAAGGCTTTGTGCAGACATTTCCCAGTGGGTGTTGACAGAGCCTGGGCGGTACAATCCCTGTGCCCCAAAAGTTTACCCACTAATGGGGGCTGATCCCAGGGTGGTCAAGCAGAATCCTCTAAATGGGCTCCGCTTAGCCTCAGAAATGCTGCAGTGGGTGGGTGGACAGAGACAGAACTCGGGGCCCCATGTGGCCAGGAGAGTTGGGACAGGGAAAGAGATCTGGGAGTGGGGGGGTTGCCTCCACCAATGGAGCACCAGGCAGTGACTCCTCCTTTGCGTGGGAGAAGTGGGGACCCCAGGGCCAGGTGGACGCGGAGGAGGGTGGGGAGCACCATGCTGGGGTACCTTGTGATTCCTGGATCCCGGTTTTTGTCCTTTCCTCCACCCCCAGGTGCCCCTTCCTGCTGTTGCTCCTCCAGTGAAACCAAATTCCAGACCTCTCCTCCTGCCCCAACCTGCTCCCGGCCTTCCAGAGTCAGTGTTCAGCCCTGAGAAGCAGAGCCAGAGCAGAAAGGCCCTAGCCTGAGGTCCCCACAGCACAGGGGGCTTCCTCCCTTCCAGCTCCGCCAAGGACTAGACTCCGAGGGAGCACCAGAGGTGGGCTGGGGGGAAGAGCACTCACCGCCCCCGCCAGGGAGACCAGCGCGCATCAGCCACAGCAGCCGCCTCCATGCAAGTTCTGGGAAAACCCTCCAGGTCACCGTCATGCTCAGGTCAGGCCCTGAGGAGCGGAACATGGCAAGACGGAGGCTGCAGAAGATGCGGGAAGGGGAACAGAGCTGGCTTCCTTGCACCTGGCCCGACACGGTAGTGGGGCTAGAGGTATTACTGGCCTCAAGACAAACTCTGGTTGTTTAGGGTATGGAAAATTAAATAACAGGAGCAATCAGAAGTTGGTATAAGAGATTGCTTTTGTTTCTAGGCAATCATCTGACAGGAAGACATGGGAGAGGTTCAGAGTGGAGGAGGAGGAGGGGTGGAGGACTGACAGGTTCAGGGTGGGTATGGGGACTCCTGGGGGACAAAGTGTGGTCCCAGCGTCACCTCCGCCTTAGGGCCAGCCACCCTCAGACCAAAGGGCTTTGGGGGCTGGTGGCCACGGTGAGGCCTGGTTGCTACTCAGCAAACTAGAGCACCGGGTGTGCACCAGGGAAGGCTGGAGCCGTGGGGCAGGCCCAGTGCAGAGAACAGACTGCCTGGCTGGGGAGACCTAGGAGGGAAGCCAAGCTAAGAGCCCCTCAGAGGCCTGAGGATAGGGCCGTGAAGGCAGCTTTCCTGGAGGACACAGGCAGGTGAAGGCTATGACTCACAAAGCTCGAGCAGCTCCTGGGCCCCCTGGGAGGTGAGAAATTTGGTAGCACAGAGGGATGGCCTTTTTAAGTCTTTACAATATTGCTTCTGTTTTATGTTTGGGTTTTGGCCGGGAGGCAATTGAGATCTTAGCTCTGAGACCAGGGATTGAACCCACACCCTCTTCATTGGAAGGTGGATTCTTAACCACTGGACCACCAGGGAAGTCCCTGTGGTCTTTGAAACCATTACCTAGAATGGAAGGGGACTCCAGCTTAGTCTTACCTGAAAGGCTCCCTCTACCTAGAGAAGAGCCAGCAGGCCCAGTGAGAGGACCCAGGAACCTAGAGCCCAGACCATGGGATTACCCGGCAGAAGACATCAACTGACACCAGGATGCCAGAGAAGGTCAACAGGAAGGTCACCACATAGGGTCAACTGTAGTCGGCAGCTACAGCTACTCGGGGCCCCACAAGGCCAGGAGATTCCTCTGTACTTCTGGAATAGGCAATCATTCATTCATACCCCTGAAGGGCCCCTGCCCCCCAAGGCCCTACCCCTTGGTACCCAGAAGACCAGCACCCATCTTGGGTAGCCCCCTCTTTCTACAACTTTTGACTCAAGGGCCAGAGCAGGCCAAGGACTAGGAATAGGCCCTGGTAGATTCTCTCCTGGCAGTCAGGATACCTAAAACATCCCTGCTAATGATTTTCTTTTAAAAAAAAAATAGTTATTTGAAAGTGCTGGGTCTTAGTTATGGCATTCTAGTTCCCCAACCAGGGATTGAAGCTGGGCCCGCTGCATTGCGAGTGAGGAGTCCTAGCCACTGGACCACCAGGGAAGTCCCTATTCCTGCTAGTGTTTTTCTTAGGGAGGGAGGGCTATGCCAGCCTTGTTCTCCAGGGCTGCCGCCCTTACCATCAGAGTCATTTTAAGGATAAAGGAGAGACAGAGAAGACAATGGCAACCCACTCCAGTACTCTTGCCTGGAAAATCCCATGGACGGAGGAGCCTGGTAGGCTGCAGTCCATGGGGTCGCGAAGAGTCGGACACGACTGAGCAACTTCACTTTCACTTTTCACTTCCATGCATTGGAGAAGGAAATGGCAACCCACTCCAGTGTTCTTGCCTGGAAAATCCCAGGGACGGGGGAGCCTGGTAGGCTGCCATCTATGGGGTCGCTCAGAGTCAGACACGACTAAAGGAGAGAAGGGGGTGAGATAAGCAAGAATGAGCCTGAGGGCCAAGGTTGGAGGTAAAGCTTAGTCTCCCTGATCTTCAGGTTTTGGTTGCCTGGCCCTCCACAAACCAGGCTGCTAAGCATCATGTGAGGCCTTGTATGAAGGTCGAGTTCAGACACACCCAGTGACTTCTGTGGGTTTGAGGGAGAGGGTACAGGGAAGGGAACCCACACGTAGGGACCTAGCTTGGTGTCTCTGGAGGTAAGGTGACAATGCCTGCACCACGTAAGGAGAAAGGGCCTGCCTGGCAAGGTGAGCCGGCCAGATGGACGCCGGGCTGGGCAGACATCACCAGGGTCTGCCAGAGGGCGGAAGGGCCGGCAAGCTAGCTCTGCAACACAGACGATCGAGTCTGTCCTAAGCCAGTCTTCCCTGTGGGCCTGATGGTGCCTGCAAGACACTTCCCACGATCCATCGTCACACAGACTTGTTTCTCAGCAACTCTGGAGCTGTGCCTCCCCATCATCCAGCTAAATAGAGGCTCAGAGGTGAATGTGCAATGCTACCTTGATCACGCCCGCTGCCACCTCCAGAACTCAGTTCATTCTAACAACCTAGCATTCACCAAGTACCTGTGACACAGGGGCTACCATCCCCACATCACAGCTGAGGAAAGGGAGGCAGAGAAAGGTGACAGTCACAGGGCTGGGCTCGGAACCCAGGCTCCTGACTCCAGAGTCTGTGTTCTTGACTACGTACCCATGGCAGAGGTGGGCTAGCATCTGCACCAGAAAGGTGAAAATTCTGCTGCCCACCCAGGGGCAGGGCCTGTAGCCCCAGGTTCGCGGAGGTGGCAGGGCAGGGAACAAGGCAGCCCACTGGGCCAGGCTTCTCCAGGGCCTGCACGCCAGGGAAAGTGCTGTCAGCTGAAACCCCCACCCCACAACATGCTCTGGGAATGTGGAATCGGCACCTGCTGGAGGCCAGGGAAGGGGCTCAGCTCCCACTGCACCTGAAGGAGTGGGAGGCGGGCAGGGATGGGCACTCTGCCTCCAAGGAAAGCATGACCCCCTGGCTACTCTAAGGCCAGGCCTGGGCCTATCAAGGTGGCTGTGTCTCTGGTGAGGGGCTGGTAGACAAGAGATGCAATGTCCGTGAGAGTTAAGGACAGATGAGGCAATAGGCAAGGCAGTTATGTTCAGAGGGAGGCTGGAGGGGCCAGAAGTAGACAAAGGTCAGCTGGGTCCAGGCCTGGCCCCTGGAGGGACAGCAGGCTGGGGGAGGGGTGTCACTCACCAACCACAGTGAGGGAGCTCAGGTCACAAGCAGTTGGCCAAGGTCATCAGCACCTGGGGACCATCCACCAGGCCTGGCTCTGTGCTCAGGCTTCTGCTGGCCTGAAGTAGGGAGGGTGGCATGCACGCATGCTAAGTCATTTCAGTCGTGTCCACTCTTTGCAACCCCATGGACTGTAGCCTGCTAGGCTTCTCTGTCCATGGGATTCTCCAGGCAAGCATACTAGAGTAGGCTGCCATGCCCTCCTCCAGGGGATCTTCCTGACCCAGGGATTGAACCCAGGTCTCTTGTGTCTCCTGCATTGGCAGGCAGGTTCTTTACCACTAGCACCACCTGAGAAGCCCAGGGCTGGTGGCAGGGCGGGGGCAGGGTGCGGCTTGCCCAAAAGAGACTACAGGGGCCACGAGCTTAAACAAGTTTTCTCCTGGGACATCTTGTCCACATAAGGGAGACCTTATCCCCACCCTCAGCCTATAGCCTGGTTGAGGCTTGACAAACAGATGTCATTGCTGCAGGGAGGGGGCCTAACCTCGCCTGAGACATCCAGCAAAGCTGTGTCTTGCATCTGCCAAGAAGATTCATCAACAACAGAAAGACCTTCAGGTCTAAGTCCAGGGCCCAAGAACTATGGGCTAGATGTCCATCCAGGGGCTGGAAGGTGGCAAGGCGATGGCCCCAAGGCTCCAGCAGGAAGCTGTGGTAACCAGAGCCAGTCTTGATGGGGCAGCCCTGGGATAGCTTTGCCCTGGGTCCCTCAGGGTTAGGAGAGGGGGATGCCAGGGGAGGGGTTTAAGGACTTCTAGGGTACCTGGATTAGGAAGCAAGTGCGGGTATCTTGCCCAAGGCCAGGTAAGAACCAGGGGGCTTCCCTGGTGGCTCAGATGGTAAAGAATCTGCCTACAATGCAGGAGACTGGGGTTAGATCCCTGGATCGGGAAGATCCCCTACAGAAGGAAATGGCTACCCACTCCAGTATTCTTGCCTGGAGTATTCCATGGACAGAGGAGCCTGGCGAGCTACAGTCCACGGGGTCGCAAAGAGCTGGAAATGACTGAGCAACTAACACTTTCATCTTTCACTTTTCTCATCTAAGAACGAGATGCTGCAGCCCAGATGCCATCTCTCCCCGAACAGAAGATGAGCTGGCAGGGAAGCCAACCCATCTCCTCCCTCCCCCTCCTAACCAGATGTGAAGGGAGATGAGAGGCTTTCGCAAAGCCCGTCCTGCCTGGCTGCTCTAGCACCTGGCGGGGGTGGGGAAAGTGCAGTTGAGTGAGAAAGAAGTCCAAGGTTGCACTCTGCCCCTGGACAAGCTGCTTGCTATCTCTGGGGCCAGGAGACCCATAGGAGAAGGGCCAGGTTTGGCAGTCCTGACCCCAGAACCCAGAACTACCCATCGAGAGGACAGCCTATGGTGCCTTGTCCTCCTGATTCTGCCCCCAGGCCCTGGGAAGAGCGTCCTCCCAGCTCAGAGGCCGTGGAGATACAGGGGCTGCACCTGCTTTCGGCTTTCATTCTGAGCAGGGTTAACAAGAAGACAGGCATCTTCGCGGGCTCCAGGTGCTCCGAGGTATACGCTGAAGGGCACAACGCCATCAGAGTATTAAGACAGTGAATAGGGGCCCCAGGCCATTCTGGATCAATACTCTAGCTTTGTTTTGCCAAGGAGACTCTAACCAGGGAAAACCCCTGCTGTCGTAAGAGGATGTCGATATTGCCTTGGAAGGCAAACAAGGGCAACCTCAGCTCCCAGCAGGCCCGAGACCAGAGGAGGCAGGGTTCTGGGCTGTTCTAGGTGAGGCTGGGGCAGATGAGGGCCTTACCCTGGATCACAGCCATCTGGGTCCTAGTTTCGACTCACCAGCTGCTGCTAAGTCGCTTCAGTCGTATCCAACTCTGTGTGACCCCATAGACAGCAGCCCACCAGGCTCTACTGTCCCTTAAAACCCAGCCCTAACATGAACACCTACAGAAAGCTGTACAGTGAGGAGGCAGGAAGTGGAGGGTGACCCGTGGGGAAAAGGTTCGTAGGGCTAGGGGAATGTTTGAGCTGGGCCACGGGACAGTCAGGAGGGTAGGTGACAGGTATCCTCACAGGGTCAGCTAGGGAAGCCAGGAGGGACAGAAGTGCGGTAACGGGCATGTTCCAGGAAAGAGTGGGCAGCACTTCCTCCCACACACCACTGGGGCTGAGCGAGGCCAGCCCATGCACCGGGGCAGTAGGTACCCATGCGCTGGCCCACCTTGGCTGCCACGGTGCTAGGAAGACCTGAGGTGGCAGGCAGAATCTGCCCCCAGCCTCCACCAACATTCACTCTGGCTGCAGAGAGCCAGTGTGGCGAGGACTCTGCTGGTGGGCTAGCCAGCAGGGGAGGCCAGGCCCCTCCCCAGCCTGGAAGGGGCTTTAGAGACGGGCGAGGACCCAAACCTAGGCTTAGCAGCCTACCCAACGAGAAGATGAGAAGACATACTAGAAACAGACTGGATTTTAGGAGGCCAGCAAGGAGGCCTCCTGGACAGAGGAGAGGGAGGCCTCAAAGCATGGACTCCACTGGGCATGGCCACCAGGGAAGGACTGGGCTCGCTTCTGTCATTAAGAGCTGGGGCCATGGGGGATCTAGCCACCTCGCTGCCTCAGCTGGCCTTTGAAGAGGAAAGGAGGGATAATTGCCTCTCACATGGAACCCAGGACAAAACAAAGCATCAATCCCACGAGGGTAGGGAGAGAAAGGCCAGGGGCAGCAATGGGTGTTTGGGGCCGGGCAGGAGAAAACTACCTTCTTTGGGGGCCAAGGAGAAAGGAAAATGAGCAGGGAGGAATTCCCAGACATTCGGCCTCAGGCCCTTTACCAGCCACCCCCTAAGCAGGCTTCTCCTTGCTCAGCCCATAACTTGGGTGGCACTATGACTTCTAGGCTGAGCCGGGGCTGAGGTTGTGGGATGAGTAGTGCGTAGATGATGTGCATGGAGTGGAGAAGGGCATGGGAGCCTTGGTGGCCAGGCCCTGGGTACAGGCAGGCCATGCTGTAACAACCTGCCGTCTGTGACCTCCAACTGTAAGGTACCCACATTCCAGGCCAGGACTGGAGCCAGGGACAGAGTGGAATGGTACACAGGCCACCCAACCAATACCAGGGCTTTGGGCCTGCTGGTCGGCTGGAAAGACAGAGGGACTCCGCTCTTGGGCCTGGACTGCTCAGACCTGCCTGTGGGTCTGCCTGTGGGTCAAGTCTGACCAGAGGGGACTTGTAGTCCCCCCAAAGTGCCCAGCCCTTCACACCCAAGTGGGCGACATAAAAAGAGGGACAGAAACACCAGGAACTCCCTGTTGCTGGCTACAGCCTCCTGCGGTGGTCTCCAGGACTCCTGAATGAGTCGAGTTGGGGGCCCCAGCAGCCAAGGCAGAAGGACAGCTGGGTCCTCAGGACTGAGCCCTCTGCCCAGGGACACTCCCACTGCCTGGGTAAACCCTGAGAGCCAGAGCCTGGTGCCAGTAGGTTCTGCTTGAGGATGATGTCCTGGGGGTCATTATATCTCTATGCCCAGGGGCTCCAGTGTCCAGGTTGTGGATGGGCCATCAGTCAAAAAGCAGGAGGCTGTGGATCTAGACTGGTCTGAGGGCCTGGTGTGGGTTTCCCAGCCACAGAGCCAAGGGGGAAGGGGCACTGGGCTCTCCCTCACTGAAGTCTGTGGCATCAAGCTCCAGAAGGGTCCCTGGGAGGAAGACCAGCATGAGAGGAAGTATTGCAGGAGCCTCAGGGTGGGCCCAGCTGGAGATTAGGACCCACATCAGGGAGGTCAGCCTGGGGGCCACAAGGAAACGGGGAGACCTGCTGGGGCTGCGTGGGAAGCACGCCGGGTGCACAGAACGTGGCATCAGCCGAGCAGGGAGAGGTCTCCTCGAGGCAGGCCAGGCACCCTTTGCTGCAGGGCTGCAATGCGGGCACCCAGACACACATCTCTGCGCAGCTGGGGGCAAATTCTGGATGACACAGAAAGAGACCGAAAAGCCCAACTGCCACTTCTGAAGAACCGGGAACAAAAGCACGATACTGCTCATGCCCTCTGCACACAGCACCACCTAAGGGGTGGGCAAACCACCTAAGCCACCCCTCCGACCCAACCCCTGAACACACATCTACCCTCACCCCATATAAGTAACCTGCTCGCCCCCACCACCACCATCCTGAGAGCAAGCAAGCAAGGGAAACTTACTTGTTCTGGCTCCTCCGTGCTGCAGCAGGGGCCCTAATAAAGACTTGCCTGAATTTCCTGTCTGGCCTCTGATCAATTTCTATTGATTAAGGAGGCCAAGAATCCTGGTCGGCACCATCCCCACCAGTCCTGAGGAGTGTTGGAGAAAACCAGGCTGCCAGGGGCTGGGGCCAGGGGTATCCAGGCCAGAAGAGGGGCCTGAGCTACCTCCAGTTGGGGCAGCATCAGGTCCAGAGAGGCTCCAAGCTGGACAACTGGCAAGGGCTGGGGAACCAGAGGCTGGGGGCCTGGAACACCCACTGGGCTAGAAGCAGCAGGCAGAGCCGGTGGGGACCAGGTATAGTGGCTGGGATTCATGCCACCTGTGGGGATTAGCAATGCCAGGGTGCTGGTAGACGGGGCTGGGGAAGACAGGTCCCCTGGAAGCTGGCGTCTATTTGTCCTCAGAGCCAGCAGGTGGCAAGCTGAGAGGGGAAGGGAAGTCTGGTCAGGGTGGCCCTGGCTCTCCCATATTGAGGAGGCTCCAAGTTTTGCAGAAAGGAGGGCAGGGCCCAGGGCTGTTGGGGGACCCAGGCCTCCCTAAGCAGGGGCTTTCATGACCACTTATGGTGGATGGGAGCCCAGGCTTCACTGAGGACCCTTCAGAAGGAGGGCCGAGCCCTCAGCAGGCAACAGGCTGGTGGAAGCTTCTAGATTTTCTGCTGTGGGGCCCCAAGCCAAACCCCAGTCCCTCTGACAGTGGGGCTTGGGGAAGGAGGTTTAGTAGGTTTGAGGAGAAGCAGCCGCCACTCTTGGAATCCCAGGCTGTGAACCATCAGGATAGAGGACTGCCCCAACCTCACTACCCCTGCATGCGAAGGACAGGGGCTTGTTGATGATTTTATCTGGGGGCTGGTGCAAAGAGGAGCAGGGGGCCCCCTGCCAGGCCTGGCAGTCATTGGAGGGGCCTCTTGAGGTCCTTCCATGGAGCTCAGGGGCTCAGCACCTGCTTTCCAGGAGCCTAGGTCCCTACTGCCCTGAGAAGGCACAGGGGCCTGGGAATTGGGCCCCTGGAAGACAGAGGTGGGGATGCAGGAAGCAGAGTGGCCAGTGCAGGCTGAGGCCAGGGCAGGGTGAGGGGGGCCAGATGGGGTGGCTACAAGCCTCTGAGTGGGCAGCAGCTAGAATGCCCATGGTTGGCGTCCCCAAGGAGCCCCCCACCTGCCTGCCAACCTCAGTCCAGCCAAGGGAGAGAGAGGAGGGCCCTGCGGCCCCTCCCCTGCCCTGGGGGCTGGAGGCTGGCCCTGTACTGGGTTGGGCAACCCCTTGGGGAGTACGAGGGGTGGGGGCTGGGGAAGCTTCCCTGGGCAGAGGTCTGGAGGGCAGAGAAGACAGCAGCCAGCAGCAGGGCCCAGTGCCCACCGGCCAGAGAGCCCTGCCGCCTTCCCCACACCCACCCGCGCTCACCCCCGCTTCCTCAGCTGGGGCTGGGCCTACGGGGCAGCAGGCAGGGTTGGGGGGTGGCCCCAGGGGCTGAGGCGACCACTCCCACCTCTAGAGGGGCATTTGGGGTCAGCAGAGGCATGTTCCGTCAGGTGGGAGTGAGCCCTGCTTCATTTCCCCTGCAGGGACCGAGGGAAAACAGCCCCTTCACTCAACGCCTCAGTGACAAGCCGGGGAGGAAGCCGTGGAGGTTGGGAGTGGGGTGTCTTCATGCCCCTCAACCCCCCACAGCCCCGCCCCGCTCTCCTCCCTCACCCATGACACCCTGCAGAGCTGCCCCCTCACTCACCTCCTTGCAGGCTTAACTCCTGGCTGCAAAACTAGTGGGTCGGGACCCTCGGCTGTTTGTACTGAGCTGTGGAGCCAGTGGGGCAGCCAGGGGGCAGGGCCACAAGCAAACCGAAGGCTCACCTGAGCACCTGCCTCCTTTTATTAGTAAAAGGAAAGAGGCCACACATAGTGGGGCCACCTGGGCGGAGAGAAGCCAGGCCAGGGCAGGTCTGGGCCCAGCCAACAGAGGGCGGAGCAGAGCCGGGTACAGAAAGTTCCCCGCTCCCCACTGGCCCCGAACCCTCAGGACTGGACACGGCCCCTGGTCTGCTTGAGGTCTGGACACAGCGCCTGACTTGATGCAACCATCAGCAACTTCCTGGACCACTTTCCCCACCTGTGACCCAGAGGGAGTAGTAGTCCGTGTTACTAGAAATGATTCCTGACTCTGTGTCCCCCTGGGAGTTCAATTGAAACCTAGATTCCAGGGCTCTGCCTAAGACCCTTCTCCATGGGGCCCAGGAGAGCATTTTCCAGGTGATTGCTTGAAGAGTCCTGCCTGGTTGCAGCCCAGCCCAGGAGACTTATCTGGTTGCAGGGGAACTGTGGGGTCAGAAGAGCCACTTGGATGGAACCACAGTGGAGTGGGCCCCGTTCCAGTCTCCTCAAGGGGTGCAGGCAGCCACCACACTCGCTTCCACACCCTACCCTGGCTTCCTTGCCCTCAGCTCTTAGCCATCAATATTCCTATCAAAGAATGGAACGGGCTTAGTGAACAACTGTGACGGGTGGTAGCACTGTCTGCCGGACAGGAGGCCTGGGGTAGAGCTTTGGACCCGTCCCCACCACTTAGGCTGGGGCGCCTTGGAACACTGTGGTATCTCCTCCCTTAATAGACCCCTCAGGCCAGGGCTGTCTCTCCCCTCAGGCTGGGCTCCCAGGACAGAGTTATCCCAAGAGATGCAGCCACCCCCACCCCCGCTCCAGCTCTGCTCCACCCTCGCCCCGCCCCTGGGGCCCCAGGTGGACACATGGACTCGGGTGCAGAGTCCTGTCCCTGGGGCCTCAGTTCCTGCCCTGGAATGGCTGGCAGGATGTGCACTCTGGCAGGTAACAGGAGACGCTGTAGGTGTACAAGGCAGGCAGGAAAGGAGGGACAGATGGAGCGGGGCAAGGAAGGAGGGAAAAGAAAATAAGAAAGTAAAGAAGCAAGAATCAGAGCCAAATCCACCAAGGGGCTGGCAACTGTGGACAAAGCCCAAGACTTTCAGTGTAGGCCTGTCTCTCCCTCTAGTAGCCCCGAGTGATTCAGACTCTCCGCTCTTCACCTTCCTATAAACAACACGAACCACACCCCAGCTCTTCAGGTTGCAGGACTGAATGAGCTGCCAGCAGGATGGACTGAGCCGTAACCAGGCCCCACCCTCTCCACCTTGCTCCCACACTCCAGCCACACTTCTAATCCTTCCCAGATACTTTGCCCCTGAGCCTCCACACGTGGTCTTCCTCAGGCCACACCCGGCACTCCTTTCACCTGCATCTTCCTACGTGGCTTCCACGCAGGAAGCATCTTGTCTGGAACCCAAGGACACCTTCTCACTGAGCCCCTCCTGAGCTTCCACTGCACCATCCCCCCGGGTTCTGCCCTACAGTCACGTGTGTCAGAGTTGCCTGTTTCCTGGTTAGCTCAGTTGACTAGAGCGTGGTGCAATTAATGCCAAGGTCGTGGGTTCAATTCCTGTACAGTCCACAGAGGCGACTCACATTTTGGGTTTCCCTGATGGCCCATACAGTGAAGAATCCGCCTGCAACGCAGAAGACCTGGGTTTGATTTCTGCGTCAGGAAGATCCCCTGAAGAAGGGAATGGTGACCCACTCCAGTATTCTTGCCTGGAGAATTTCATGGACAGAGAAGCTTGGCAAGCTACACCATCCGTGGGGTCAAAAAGAGTTGTACACGACTGACTGAACACATACTTCCCTTCCCCCATCAAAGGCCAGGGCACTCCTCAGGCCTGTGTGGTTAGACTACAGGAGGCAACGGGTCTACACAATAATGTAGCTGAGCTCAGTGAAAACCCACAGGTAACAGGGTTGATGCTGGTAGGTGTGACCAGCTCTCATGGACTGGCCCTGCCCAGATGGATGGTTAGGAAGCACCTCAGCAGCTCTGAGAACAAACCTGTAGGAATACAGGCCAGCAGAGGCAAGGCGTCTGAAGGGAACCTAAGCCCAGCTAAGATGTGAGAGGGGCTGTCCCAGGGGTGGGGTGGGGGGATGGGGACAGCTCTGTCCTACCTAGAACTTGGCAGGCATGTCCTTGGTCCTGGGAGAGGGGTATGCGATGGTGTCTGGTGACCAGCATTTCTCACTGGGCAGTGGGCTACAGACTAGTAACCCCCAGGACCCACATGGCCAGAGCTAGCGGGCAGAGGGTACTGGAGAGCCTCGGCATGTGTGGGCTGGGAGCAGAGAGCTGCAGACTGTGAATGAAGGGCGAGGGGCCTGGCGATGACACATGGAACCAACCTGTGACACATACGCCTCCCCTCATTAAGACAAAGTCAAGCCTCAGGTCCAAAACAACCCAAATGTTTTTAATGTTTAATGGCCTGTCTCCAGGGCCCACAGCCTTATTACAAACCTTAACTAGGCCAGGGGCCCAACTTGCCAGCCTCTGGCTCAGCTCAGCACTCTGCAAGGAGCTAACCCACAGCAGGCCTGGCTGCTGGGACCCTGGTGTGGAGAGGGCCAAAGTCCTTACTTAGTTGACATCTTCGGAGACTTCTAGGGCTGAGCTGTCACTCAGCCTGTCCCTTTGAGTCCCTGAGTCCCTGTAGCTGCTTGGCTTCCTGCAAACACACAACTTCTGGGGAAAATGCGCCAGGTCACGGCAGCAGCGCAGGGAAGTCACTGGGTCAGTTCATCACAGGCCAGGGCCCCCCAGGGGTGAAAGCAGCAGGGCAAGGATGCCAGCCCCAGGCTGTATCCCTGTGCCCCTGTGGAGGGGGAGGGGCTCCCTCAGGGAGCTCCAGACTGGGGGGTTAGGGTCAAACCCCAAACGCTGGGGCTGCAGCTCTAAGCTTCCCTCGTAAATGACTCTAGAAAGTGTGTGAGCCACATACACTGGACAAGGGACCACTCTAAGATGACACCAAAGACTTTCTGGAGGAAGGCCCCAGCCGAGATCCCGTCTCCTGTCCTGGGGCAAGAAGCAGAGAGCAAACCGTGACGGGTGTGTGTCGGGCATCACTCCACAACAACCCTCTGAGGTAGGCTGTGTTGTGCTATTTTACAAATGGAGAACCGTGGGCACAAGAGAGGCAGGGGCCCGCCCAGTTACACAGCCAGAACAGGAGCCAGGACTCAAGCCCAAGTCTGTTGTGCTCCAAGGCCCACACGTTTTCTCTAACAGGAAATATCCTTTCTGATAAACACCCTCAAGTTAAAAGTTCAGGGGCTCTCAGCCCAGCCTGGGGTGAGGGGCGGGGAGCAGGGTAAAAGCTGGAAAAACTGCAAGGCTGTGTCCGCTCCTGGCCCTCAGTAGCTGGAACGGCAGAAGCGGGGCTTAGAGCGATCCACAGATCTCCAAACAGCAGTGGTGAGCCAAGGTTACAGCTGGTGGCTCTGGCTGCCCAACAGCTGCGGGCGTGGTGCGGTCCGGTCCGGTCCCGAGGCCTTGTGGCCCCAAGTGGGCAGTGCCAGGCCATTGAGCCAGGCAGATTCAAGCAGGCTGCGGAAGCGTGCCTTCACCGTGGGGCCGGGCAAGCTGGCGCCAGCAGCAGGGGTGGGGGAGGCCCCTGGGGACCCCCCCGCAGCGGTAGCCTCTGCTTTCTCTGGGCCAGGGGTCGGCGGCTTCCTCCCTGGCTTTTTGGCTTTGGGGGCAGCCGACTTCCAAGTCAGGTCTAGGCTCCCTGGTTCCTCTCTGGCCACAGTGGATTCTGAAGACGGCACTGATCCAGGCTCGGTGTTAAAGTCACCTGGAAAATGAATAGACTGTCAGGCCGCAGACCCAGAACACCCTCAGGTCCCATCTTTGGGCCCCCAAAACCAGCTAAACCAGTGGTTCTGCTGTCCCGGGTGAGGGCAGCCCTGGTAAGGTCACAGACATCACGACCCTTCCCAGCATGTGCCCACAGACAAGACTGTCAAGCCCGTCAAGCCAAAAGGGCGGGCCTCTCCCCAGGTGATGCCAGCACTCTATCTAATGAGGGCCCCCAGCCAGGGCCTGTCTGGGAGCAAGGACGAGGAAAGGGGCGCAA
This sequence comes from Bubalus kerabau, assembly GCF_029407905.1. Lineage (NCBI taxonomy): Eukaryota > Metazoa > Chordata > Mammalia > Artiodactyla > Bovidae > Bubalus > Bubalus kerabau. Next base: position 34,011,406 of record NC_073642.1, read on the forward strand.
CAGGCCAGACACCACTGGTCTGATCTAAAGGCTCAGTGAACAGCTGTGGGAACTGAGGAACAGAGGGGGCCCTGACACATCACCCCCAGAGCCAGAACAAGGGCCAGAGCCCAGGCAAGGCTGGGCTGAGAGCACTGCGCCGGGGGAGGGGTGGGAGGGGGCTCCTGCTTGGAAGGCAGGCTGTCAGGGGAGCCCTGTCTAAGGACACCTCTGAGGAGCAGCTCCACAAAGATACAGGAGGGTGGAGACGGGGCCCCAAAACGCAGCCTGAGGCAGGAAGCTGGGCCCCACTTTCATAGACTCGGTCTGGACCCCACTGCCCAGCAGGCAGCACAGGAAAAATGACCCGCCCCTCTGTGGGCCCCAGAGAGCCCAAATGTAGAGATAAGACTGGCTGGGGGGCTTGTGAGTGAGGCACCAACACCCACCCACCTTCATTCCTTCTCATCCAAGAATAGAATACTTGTATTTGCATGTTCTTTGCACCCCATTAGGGCAAATGACTCAATCTCTCAAGTGCTCAGGGGTCAGCAATGCTCGTCACTCAGACCCCAAGCTCCACATCTATACCTTGTTGCCTCAGGTCTCCTCTCTGTGGAGCCTGGACCAGATGGAAGTCCAGGGGAAGGCTGCCAGGATGGGAAGGGGACAGGAAAGAGTTTCTGCGGAGACAGAGCCAGAGGCCTGGAGGACAGAAGGTCAGGTGGGCGGCGGACTACAGAGGGGGCCTCAGCCTTCGATGCCAAATGTCCCAAAGCAGGACAGGCAGCAACAGACACCACTTGGTGCCATCACCAAAGCCCTGGCCAAGTGCGATGGCCACGGTCCACCTGGGCGGCACTCAGCCCCTCCTGAGAGCAAGGTCCAGCTGCCTGACCTGATACAGAAGACGCCCTAAGACACAACAAGGTCACAGGGGAGACACAGGGAAGGTCACACCATGCAAAGACTTCATGTGGCAGGGAAAAGCAACCCACAGAACGGCACTCCGACTCACAGGCAACTCCAGTGTCTGCCTGGGAGGACTGGGGAACTACTGAGTGCTGGGTGAGCACAGTGCTGCTCGCTGAGCCGGGACAGACTGGGGTGGGAAGCAAGCTCAGGCAGATGCTCAGGAGTGGGGTTGGGTGAAGCTAAGGGTCAGGAGAGACCCCAGGTGCAGAAGCCCAGCAAGCAGTCGGGGACTTGGGGCTTGAACTCAGAAGTGTGGAGCTGGGGCAGGACACACACAAGGGGAAATGACCTCAGACAGAACACAGGGCCTGGTCAGAGCCCCAGGAACACCAGAGGAGAGACTTGCACCAAAGATGGAAAAGGCACAACAGAGGAAGAAGGGGGGCAGGGATCCGGGAGGGAAGGCCAAGTTTCCCTGGGGACACAGCAGCTGGCAAGCTGACATGCTCAGGGGCTTACAGAGGAGGCTGTGAAGGTGCTCGTTGACACTGGGGGTGAAGAGGGATGGGGGCCCCCCCAGGAAGCCAGCCCCTGCCTTTCCCCCGTACCAGGCATGAGTCCTTCCCAGAGGCCCAGGAATCCCTCAGCCCCCAGCGGTGACCACTCACACAGCCCACACACCTGTCACTCGCTCACACAGCTCCGGCGGCTACGGGGGTGGCCCCATGCTCACCCAGCTGGCGGCGGACGCAGTCCCGCCACTGCAGGCCCAGCAGGTCTGGGTAGATGTCGGGCAGCTGGCGCAGCGCCAGCAGCTTCAGCATGCGCGAGGTGCAGCCGTGCAGGGCCCGCTCTCGCAGGGCCCGCTCCTCCGACAGTGTGGTGGGCCGCAGCTCCACGCGGTGCTCCTGCAGCACATGGTCCACGGAGGCGGGTGGCAGCCGCGGGAACAGCCGCTCCTTCACCAGGTGGATGGGTACGAAGATGGCCCCGGCCCGCACCACGTGGGGGAAGGGGCACTGCTGCGTGCACACGAAGCTCTGCAGCTGCGACAGCAGCTTGCCCAGCAGCCCCTGCACGCCCTGGCAGTCCTGCCACGCCGCCCGGCCCCAGGGCCCAGACGTCGCGAGCCATTCGCGCAGCTTTTCGGGTGGGGAGTGGGCCACGGAGCCTGAGATGGCATCACACAAGGATGCATGCAGTCCTGCGAAGTGCTGCTCTGAGGAGTCGGCCGTGGTGGGGGTAGAAGCTGGGGAGGGGCCAGCAACTGGAGCGGGAGCCGGAGCCGGAGCTGGTGCGGGCGACGGAGCCGGGGCAGGCGCGGAGGCAGGGGAGGCCATGGCTACAGCTGGAGGGCTGGGCAGTGTCAGGCCGAAGCAGGCCATGGGCAAGGGCTGGGTGAGCATCTGTAGTCCAGGGGGCACAGGAGTGGGGGTGGGTACGGGCTGGGCCGGGGCAGGGGCCAAGGTGGGCGCGGCCGGGACCGCAGTTGCAGGCAAGGGTGCTGGCCGGATGATCTTGAACTTTCGAAACATGAAGGCCACTGAGCTGTGGAAGTTGGTCCTTGGGGTGGCCTCTGTGGTCACTGGCACCCCGGGTGGTTCTGGCGCCTCTGTGACTGCCTTTTGCAGGCCCTGTGGATTGGAGACCGTGTCCCCCATACCTGGCACGTTGGAGACATTGCTTCCTGCGGCCGGCATATCCACGACTGCGGTGGGCTTGGCACGTCCCATGGGATGAGGGACCTTGGTGGGGGAGGCCTCGGCGGTGGTCTTCTTCACACTCAAGTCCAGAGCCACCTCCTCCTTAAGTGAGGGGTGCTCACTGGAGGGGGCTTCCTGGGCAGGCAGGGACCTTCCACAGTCTCTGTTATGGCTCTCGTTGGGGGCTGGGGCTGGTTCAGGCTCAGCTGGGGCCTCGGGTGCTGGCACATCCAGGTAGTCACGGTAGGGGGCCAGGCTGAAGACATTGTCGATGACCGGCATGGGTGGAGAGCTGGGGGGCAGTGAGCCCTCATTCTGTGGCAGAGACTGGCGCTCCTGGGCACAGGGTGGCAGCGGCGGTGGGGTGCGCGGAACTGGACTATCTCCGATGACAATGGGTGCCCCAGGGTGCTCATCAAGCCGGGGCTGGGGCTGGGGCTGGGGCTGAGGCTGAGGCTGGGGCTGCTCCTTTCTGCAGCTGGGCAGCCACATCTTCTCCTCGGCTTCCTGCACGGGCTTTTCTGCAGGCCTCATGGGCTCTGAGCACGGCCGGCTGGCAGGCAGAGGCTGGCATGCCCGCTGGAAGGCCCCGGGCTTTGGCAAGGCCTGCACACTGTTCTGGGAAGGTGGCGTCCCTCCGAGTCCTGGGGATGCTCCATAGAGAGAGAGGTCCTCCCGGGCATAGGGGAAGCCCAGCGTTTGGGGGGCAAAGTCCAGTGGGCAGCGTGGGGTGAGAGGTGGCTCCAGCTTGAGGCCTGGCGAGGGTGCCGGGAGTGGGGCGGAGGGGTAGGCGTAAGTGTCCAGCCCCACCGGGGGCATATAGGGTGTCTGAATGGCCTGCTGCCTCAGGTAGGGGCTGTTTAGCCCACCAGCTGGGTACCCGGCCCCCTTGGGGGCTCCCAGTGGCTGCAGTGGGAGCACTGAGCTGTAGCTGCCTGGCTTCTCTGGGTGGCGACAGGCTGGCGGGCAAGGCACGGGCTGTGTGGGGTGGGGCAGCGGATAGTGCGGGGGCACTGGGTCCTGGCAGGCTGGTCCTAGGGGTTGGGCCAGCTGGGTCCAAGGACTCGGGGGGCCCTCAGACAATGCCTGCTTGGGGTCCCCAGAGAAAGGACTCGCATACTTTGAGGCCAGGAAGCCTGTGCCATGGAGGGCCCGGTACTTCTCCAAGAAGGCCTGGCAGGGGGAGAAGCTCACCGAGGAGTCTTTGTCAGATGCCCCAGCTGGCACCCCACGCAAAAAGGTGCCATCCAGGAACTGGCCCTTGCCAGAGGCTGGGGGCAGAGAACAAGATGGGTCCACTGGTGGTAACAACGATCCAGTCACCAGCGTCCAGTCAACATCCAGAGGCTTCTTTGGTGCCCCCTCTCCCAGGCAAGTCGAGAGCCCGTAACACAGGGGGCTACGGTAGACAGGTTTGGGTGCTGCCAGTGGGGGACCTGGGTAGGAGTGAGACTGGGGACCAAAGGGCAGGAGCTCGACAGGGCCAGAGTCCTGCACCTTCTCAGAGCTTTCTGTGGACGGGCGGTAGAGCAGGCAGCTGGTCAGAAGATTGTTTGCTCGGAGTGGTGGTCCTGGCATGCTGGTAGGGTACAAGGGTGGGTATGGGGTCCAAGGTGCCAATCGCTCAGAACCTGTCTTAGGAGGAGCCCCCATGGGGCAGGAGAAGTAGGCGCCCTTGTAGCCGCAGGGGTCCTGGTTACCAGCAGAGGGGGGCAGGCTGTGGCCAGGCCCTAAGTCTGCCTCTAGGCGGGGCAGCTTCCCATACATCACAGGCCCCAGGGTCCCCAGTGGCCGCTTCTCTGCCATCACTGTGAAGGCTTCAAGCCCTCCAGGGCCCCAGCTACTCAAACGCTGACCTGGGAGAGAGAAGAGAAGGCAGGGGCTGTCAAAACACAGGCCACAGGCAAGCAGCAGAGAACTGCTGTTCTCACTGACTCACTGCCATGCCTAAGAACTTGGCACTTGGTAGATGCTCACTGAGTACAATCACGTATGGACACGAAGTACACCCATTCATGTACGGGTTCATATATGCTAAGTACACCCATTCATGTATGGATGAATGAATGCATGCAGGAGCCAACTTTATTTCTAAAGCTGTAAAACCCTTGGCTTAAAGAATTCTTACACAGCAGCTCTACTATACCCCTACCCCCACTCCGGGAGTCCCTTCAGTTCAGCTTTACTCCACATGACTCCCAAGACCCCTTCTGAAGTTTCAGACTCTGGGGTCACTTTGCTTGGCTACTCCTCCTGCTCCTGCTTCCATCTGTATATAGATGAGGAGTCCTGTTTATCCCAATCACTGATAGAAGAGATGGCATGAGAAGCAGGCTTCCTACTTCCCACTACAAGCTCTTAAGTCTTAGATGCCACAGTTATTTCCAGATTCCTACAGCAGCCAAAGTGTGGAATCAGGCACTGTCTACAAATCCAGACTTCCTATGACACTCTAGATCTCACTTTCTGACCTGTCAGTCTTCTTAAAAAATGGCAGACAGACCTGGAACCAAGTCCCTAGGCCCAGAAGGACACATACTGGCTTGGTTTTATTATTATTTTTTTATTATTATTATCTTTTCTTAAAATGTATTTATTTTAATTGGAGGCTAATTACTTTACAATATTGTATTGGTTCTGCCCCACATCAAAATGAATCCACCACGGGCGTACGCGTGTTCCCCATCCTGAACCCCCCTCCCACCCTCCCTCCCCGTACCATCCCTCCAGGTCATCCCAGTGCACCAGCCCCAAGGATCCTGTATCGAACCTGGACTGGCGATTCGTTTCTTATATTATACATGTTTCCATGACATTCCCCCAAATCATCCCCACCTCTCCCTCTCCCACAGAGTCCAAAAGACTGTTCTATACATCTGTGTCTCTTTTGCTGTCTTGCATACAGGGATATCGTTACCATCTTTCTAAATTCCATATATATGCGTTAGTATACTGTATTGGTGTTTTTCTTTCTGGCTTACTTCACTCTGTATAATAGGCTCCAGTTTCATCCACCTCATTAGAACTGATTCAAATGAATTCTTTTTAATGGCTGAGTAATACTCCATTGTGTATATGTACCATAGCTTTCTTATCCATTCATCTGCTGATGGACATCTAGGTTGCTTCCATGTCCTGGCTATTATAAACAGTGCTGTGATGAACACTGGGGTACACGTGTCTCTTTCAATTCTGGTTTCCTCGGTGTGTATGCCCAGCAGTGGGATTGCTGGGTCTAAGGCAGTTCTATTTCCAGTTTTTTAAGGAATCTCCACACTGTTCTCCACAGTGGCTGTACTAGTTTGCATTCCCACCAACAGTGTAAGAGGGTTCCCTTTTCTCCACACCCTCTCCAGCATTTATTGCTTGTAGACTTTTGGATCGCAGCCATTCTGACTGGCGTGAAATGGTACCTCATTGTGGTTTTGATTTGCATTTCTCTGATAATGAATGATGTTGAGCATCTTTTCATGTGTTTGTTAGCCATCTGTATGTCTTCTTTGGAGAAATGTCTGTTTAGTTCTTTGGCCCATTATTTGATTGGGTCGTTTATTTTTCTGGAATTGAGCTGCAGGAGTTGCTTGTATATTTTTGAGATTAATTCTTTGTCAGTTGCTTCATTTGCTATTATTTTCTCCCATTCTGAAGGCTGTCTTTTCACCTTGCTTATAGTTTCCTTTGTTGTGCAGAAGCTTTTAATTTTAATTAGGTCCCATTTGTTTATTTTTGCTTTTATTTCCAATATTCTGGGAGGTGGGTCATAGAGGATCCTGCTGTGATTTATGTCGGAGAGTGTTTTGCCTATGTTCTCCTCTAAGAGTTTAATAGTTTCTGGTCTTACATTTAGATCTTTAATGCATTTTGAGTTTAGTTTTGTGTATGGTGTTAGAAAGTGTTCTAGTTTCATTCTTTTACAAGTGGTTGACCAGTTTTCCCAGCACCACTTGTTAAAGAGACTGTCTTTTCTTCATTGTATATTCTTGCCTCCTCTGTCAAAAATAAGGTGTCCATAGGTGCATGGATTTATCTCAGGGCTTTCTGTTTTGCTCCATTGATCTCTGTTTCTGTCTCTGTGACTGGCTTGGTTTTAGAGAGCAGCAGTCCCCAGGAGAGGTGGCCCAGGGGAACCTCTGGTGTAACCCCCACCCTCAGCCAAGAACGAACCCCAGCAGGAGAGCAAAGACTGTCCAGCAGATGGCGCTGTGGCACCAACAGGAAGCTCCCACAAAAGTGCAGGAGGAGAGCCTGTGTCCATCCCAGCCCCCCTCAAGCTGCAGTTGTCCCAACGCACACGGGGGCAGCACAGGACCATGGAGCAGGTGGAGAGGAAAGAAGCTGTGAATATCCAGGGAGGAGCTTCCATGGGTCACAAAGTGCTAGTTGGCAATGGCCCCCTTGTACTGAAGGAAAAACTGAGTGCCAGAGAAAGAATCTAAGGTCCCCAGGCAAGGCCAGCCAAGGCCCAGAGAGGTCAACACGGATTTCCTCAAGGTACCTGCAAGGTAGCAGGTACCCCGTGGCCCAGGCGAGCTCATCTGAGGCCAGTCTGCTAGAACCACACTGACCTGCTTCTACCTCCCCCAGTGCCCTGTTCCCCGAAACCCTCAGGTGGCTTAGGAAGGATGAATCAGCTCAATCTTGCTATGATTAGGCCATGGGCCAGGTGTCACAGGTTTCTGTCACCAAGCCAAGACCAACCTCCACTCACCCCCCTGCAACCCCTGCAGTTCTCTCCCTTCAGCTGGTGACCAATGACACCCACAGGCTCAGAGTTAGACTGGCACATTTTTAAAATATGCCAAGAAAAGCCAAGGGTATTATGGGAGCCAGTGACCACCCTTATTCCAGCCTAAGTGCACCAAGGAAGCCAGGCAACACTCAGACAGTTGTCTCACCTCCTAGCCAGACTCTAACCTCAGACCAGCCTGAAGCAGTGGATGCTCCCAAGAAGACAGGAAGGGGCAGCGGGGCCACAATACCGATGGCAGTGCCCTACAACAGGGCACTGCGTCCCAAGGGGAAAGCCTCCCACCCCGGTGCACAGCGGCTTTGCAAGAGGTGGTCGTATGATTGGGGGTGGTGGGGTGGTGGTGGTGTTGAGACCCCTGCCCTTGGGGAGCTCTGGGTTAATTAAGTGTAGGCTCTAGTCTCACTTCCCCCACACACTCCTTGGGACCTTCTCCATACCCAGCCCCAGCCCCCAAGAGCCATTCTCTCCTGGGCTCTGCCCATTGTGTACCCTTTGCCCTGGGGACTTCCTGCGACACCCCTGGGACTCATCCAATAAAGGTGAGGCCACTTGGGACCCCCCAAGTCTTTGGGGGAGAGATGAGGGCTCCAGGGAACCAGCAGAGGGCTATGAAGGGTATGGGGGTAACACGACCTCCTGCTATTAGGAGGTGGAGAGCCCAGCACACAACCCCTCAAGGCAAGGCCCCTCTCCACGCTAAGTGGTAGCCCAACTTGTAGGTGCCTCCTTCCCTCACACAACCGAAGAGGCAAGCAATTGTTTGAAGAAGGGCAGGGCTCCAGGGAGCAGGGCCACATCACCCTTGGGGCCACCCAGCGGCTTCCTGACAAGTTGGAGCTGGGCTGGTAGGCCCATTCTCAAGCAGCGCCCAGGAGAGGAGCCCACCGCCGCCGTGCCATCCCTGCCCTAAACAGCAGGGGGCGCAAACAGCTCTCTGGCCCAGTTCCAACGCCTAAGGGGTCTCCTGATAGACATTGGGCAAGACCAGGAAGAAGAGAGCGATCCTGCCCAGCTGTGGCCAGCGCCTCTTAGAGGCTGAATCGGCTCCGCTTCCCGTGTTCTCACACCTCCCCCGGCTGAGGTTTTGGGCCCTGCCTACGCTACAACCGCATCTAGGGGCAGCCCAGGCTCTAGCGGTGGGGGAAGGGTGGCGGGATCCGCTCCACGCCCGTGGCCTCTACCTGCCTCGCCCTGAACTCCAGTGCCTGGGGCCCTCAACCGACCGACCTGGCCTTGGGGCTGCCGCCGCACCCGACCCCGGCGGCTTCCGGCCGGCCCCATGCTCTATACGGCGGCGCTGGGGCGCACGTGCACCCCAGCAGGCCGATACACAGGCCGCCACCCATGCAAACCCGTGCCTGCAAGTACGTGCCTGGCCCGTATCTGCACACACTCCCCTCCAGAACTGCGTTCTCCCCTCGCTCGGGGCCCCGCACACGTGTGCACGCGGGCAGGCCGGCGCACCGGGCCCCACGGATCGACATCTAAAAACTGGCGGGAGGGCCGGGGCAGGGGGCGGCCCGGCAGCAGAGTTCGGGCAGCCACCGCCTCCGGGCGATCCCGCCAGCCTGGGCTGCGGCCAGAGGGTGAGTCAAGCCTTAGCGAGGAAACCGCAGGGCCGTCCCGTCCCAGCAGGGCGCGTCCAGGGCCCCAAGGCGTCTCAGTGCCAGCCGCCCCCAGGCCAGGCCCCCGCCGCCCCCTCATCTCCGCCCGGGCAGTCCACGTGAGCCGGGCCCCGCGGGAGGCCCGAGGGCTCGGCCTTAGCTCCTCTTCGCCAGCCCCGCGCCGGATCGGTCACCCGAGCTCCAGAGCGCTACCAGGCCCCCGGGGCCTCGAAATCCAGGGAAAGTCGGGGCAGCGGCGCGACCCTTGCCCTCAGCCCGCCCGCCGGGGTCCCCCCTCCGCGGCAAGTAGGAGCCACGCCACCTCGGCCCAGGCCCAGCGTGCTCCATCCCGGGACCGGCCGGTAGGGGCGCCCTGGGGCAGCGCCACCCGCCCCTTCCCCACGCGCCGCCCGCAAACTCGGCCCAAGTTTCCGCGCCCGCCGAGTGGGCGAGCTCCTACCTGCAGGGCACCCGGCTTCCCGCTGCTGCTGCCCGGCACCGCGGCCGCATCCTCCAGCGCCGCTGAGGACGCGCGTCCTGGTCCGGTCGGGCCCTGCGCGGGAAGTCGCGGTGAGCACCGAGCCCGGAGCCACCCTCCTCGCTGCCGTTCGCGCCGCCGCCGGGCGCCGTCTGCGGTCCCGGGCGGGGCGGGCTGGGGGCGGAGCGGGGGCGGGGCCGCCCGCGCAGCAGGGGCAGAGCCGGGCCGCGCCTCTGGGAGCTTGTGCTCCCCTGAGCCCCGGGGTGCAGAGGGCCTGCCTCTGCCAGCCCTCCGGGGACCGGGCCGCCGGCGCTGTGCACACTCTGTAACCCCCCGCTCTCCGCGAAGCCATCGCCCGGCGCGCCCATCACACGCCTCCGTTAGACCCTTCATTGCCACTTTTTAGCTCTGTGAACTTGGGCCTGCCACTTGACCTCGCTGAGCCTTAGTTGCCTCATTTCGGTAAAACTGGGATTAAATTATATCATAATGGTGGTGTCGTAAGGCTTAGAAGTATTGGTATTAAATATGTGACTCTCTTGGCTAGTACAGTTGCGTTGCTGCTGCTGCTGCTAGGTCGCCCCAGTCGTGTCCGACTCTGTGCGACCCCATAGACGGCAGCCCACCAGGCTCCTCCGTCCCCCGGATTCTCCAGGCAAGAACACTGGAGTGGGTTGCCATTTCCTTCTCCAAAGCATGAAAGTGGAAAATGAAAGTGAAGTTGCTCAGTCATGTCCAACTCTTCGCGACCCCATGGACTGCACCCCACCAGGCTCCTCCATCCATGGGATTCTCCAGGCAAGAGTACTGGAGTGGGTTGCCATCACCCTCTCCTTTAGGAGGCTGGAGAAGGGCTCCTTAGTCTGTCCCCTCATTCTCTGTGCAGCCGGTGAGGGCAAATTCCTACAAACCTATCTCAATTCGGGTTATGCCCCATACCTTCTGAGGAAGGGGTGATTTCCTCATCCCTAAAGAGAACCAGGGCTTCCCTGGTGGCTCAGATGATAAAGAATTCGCCTGTAATGTGAAGACCTGGGTTTGATCCCTGGGTCAGGAAGATTCCCTAGAGAAGGAACTGGCAACCCACTCCAGTATTCTGACTTGGAGAATCCTATGCACAAAGGAGCCTGGCGGGCTGTAGCCTATAGAGTTGTAAAGAGTCGTACACAACTGAGCAACTAACACATGCAAAGTGAACCAGGTATAAGGATGCTGGGAGGTTCGCTAAGTGGCTTCAGTGAGTCCGCTTGTCCTTTAGGACAAATCTCCCTCAGTAAAACAGGCCTGCACACGTTTGGCCTGGGAGGTCAGATGGGGTGGAGCATTCCCAGCCAGGATTGGGCCGTTACCTAGAGAGGAGCTGGAGGGATGGAAGGGCTGCCTCTCTGGGCCATCTCATGACAGATGAAAAGCCCCTCGGTGCAGTGCTGCTGCCTTCTCTGAAAAACCTGGTCCCTTGCATTTCCTGGGCTGCCCTAGGACTGGGGACAGGTGTGTGCCATGGAGGAGGGAGGGACCAGGTGGACATGCCAAAGGTCAAAGCACGATCATGGGGCAAAACCACCCAGGTCACCTGCTTAGATCCCAAAGTTCAGGCCTGCCTGAGTCAGAGGGCAGAGCAGGCCTAGGACTGCAGGTTCCAAGAGTAAGGATGACGCTTGAGCCACTGGATCTGGGCAGCAGAGACTGGGTACAACAGGGAGGAAGAGGAAGTAAAGGCCACCCGGGGGCTGCAGAAAGGGTGCCACTCAACTGAGAGCTGGAGGATCCTTAGGAATTGAGTTTGGAGAGAGCTGGGAAGCAGGGACTCAGAGAAGGTTGGGGCTTTCCCAAAGTCACACAGCAGGTTGGGATCAGGAAAGTGCATTTGTGTGCTGACAGCCAGGGGTCATGGCCCAGTCTCAGTTCACAGGCTGTACTTCCCCACTCTTGCTCCTCACCAACTCTTCCCTCCCCTCTAAGACACCCACTTCCCCGTCTCTGCCCTGTAATTAGGAGTTGGGTGGAGGGCAGTGTTCTCAGCATTCGGGGTCTAGTCTCAGGACTGTCAAGTTGTATGCTCAGCTAGCCAGGTGTTCTCTCCAATCTCTCAGCATGAGCGGGGCCCACTCAGGCCAGGAGAAGGCTGGTGAGACCCAACGGGGTCACAAGATTCTGCAGTCCCAGCCCCATTGAGGCTTGTCTTAGTCCAGAGACACTTCACAAAGTGTCTTCACTTAATCAGCATCTTGTCCATTCCTTTTCAGCATCACTTAGATGTTACCTTTGTAACTTTCTGAACCTCAGTTTCCTTATCTGCAAAATGGGAACCATGAAACCTGCCTCACAGACTGAAGTGAATGTTGAACAAAATCAGTGTAGGAAATTGCTGTAAACCCTAAAATGTTTGTAGAGTGTCAGCTGACTATGAGCTCCTGAAGGCATGACCTTGCCCTCTTCTTCTCTACCCTAAGGGTCATGTGCAGAGCCTGTGGAGAGAGATGCCTATCAAGCCTTTGTTGGATGAAAGAAGGTAACCAGTACAAGGTGGCTGCCTTGGGATCCCCCCTCCCTTCCACTGCCCAGTGTGATTCTTAGCCTGTGGTCATGGAGAGGAGAAATGGTATTGCTGTTGGAAGGAACAGTGTGAGCCAAAGCAGAGAAGAGAATACTGCCCTTATGTGGGGTTCCTGGCTGGAGGCACAGTAGAATATAAAAGCCTGGAAGGGAGGACATTCCTCCCCATCCTACCCCCAACACACACACACCCTGGAACTGCATAGACTCTGAAGGCAGATTCTCCTCCTCCACCCCACCCTAGACACTGACTACTCCTCCTGGCTCTCTGGGAAGGCAAGGTCAGCTTCCTGAATCTCAGCTTGTTACCTACATATGGTTATTAATAACAATGTCCCTCACTATAATGAGGCCACACCTGCTATTTACAAATCTCCTTTCTTCCTCACAGGAGCCCCTTCTACACGCAGAGGGACAGAGCAATGTTGTGCCTTTCCCCAAGACACACAGCAACATGCTCCCCAGTCCTTTCAGACCTAGCTATAGGCATTGCCTCCTTCAGGGAGACCCCCACATTGCTTTAGGGTGCTCAGTCCTCTATACTTCCTCATGCTTCCCCTCCTTCCACCCAGCAGAGGAACAGCTAGCTCCGTGCTGGCGGTGTTACTGAGTCCAAGCCTGCTCTGCTCCCTGAAAGACAGGCCAATGAATTGGGGATGAGGTGCTGAGGCAAGGAACATGACTTTATTTGGAAAGCTGGCTGATGGAAAAGATGGCGGACTAATGTCTCAAAATAACCATCTTATTGGGGTCTGGATGCCAGGTTCTTTTATAGTTCAGAGATGGGGGAGGTGAGGAAACAAAGGCTGTTAATCTTGCAAATATCTCTTAGAATGGCAAGCTTCAGAAAAGGAATGTGTTAATTTCTTCCTTCCTGCCATCCACAGGTGTATGGGGTCCTGAACAGAGACACTTGGGTTTATCGGTCAGGGGTTCTCTGAGGCAGACCATTATGTACAATTATGGTAACAAAGCAATGAAAGGCAAGTCAATGAAACAGTTCCAACATGGAGTCAGAATCAGCTTTTCCCTGCAACAGTGGATGAGCAAGGCTAGAAGGCAAGCAGTTCACACTCCTTGAATGTGGCCCTGTGCCGTACATCACATGATAGATGTGATCTCGTTTAAATCTTACAACAAGCATATGAGGCAGGAGTGTGAAAAACAACCAAACTGAGGTGTGACCTGCTGGGCTGTGTCACCTTAGGCAAGCCCCTTAACCTCTCAGTTTGCTCATCAGTCAAATGGTCATGATTAGAACATGTCACAGAGTGCCTGCAGATCCAAGGAGTTCACAGCTGGTTTTTGATAATAAATCCTCAATCAGTAGTAGTTCTGGAGGGGAAGGGGGAAGCGGCTTGCCCACAGAGCCAAAAAATAGAGGAGCTGGGACTTCCCCTGCCAACCCCAGACTGTGTGACCCTGAACCCTTCTGAGAGAAGGCTTAGGCACAGCTGGTGGTCAGGAAGTCTCTGCCACCCAAGTACAGAGTCTGAGGAGGGCCCTGTCCCAGTGGCTGCTGGCCTGGGCATCAGGCATCTCAGGGGGTCTGGACTGGATAGGACCTGGGGTGGGGAAGATTCACAGGATCTGATCAGTGTGTGGTGAGCCACTTCCCAAAACTGTGCTGATAAACCAGAGTTTCCTTCTGCATGGAGGGCCAGGTTGGGGGAGGAGGGCAGAACTTGCTATTATGCCTGGGTAAGCAGGGAATTGGGAGTCCTCCCAAATTCTGGAGGAGCCTGAACTCCTCTACAGAGGAAATCAGAGTCTCTCAGAGGGGGATCCCAAAGATCAAGAAAAAGGGAAGGCCTTTCACTAGGCCACTTTGGGACCATGTACTGCAGGGGAGTAGAGGGGTGGTGGCGGGCACCCTCTGATTAATTGACAGCCAGGATGGATGGACTGTCCTTCCTCTCCTTCCTTCCAGTATTGAGCTTTGTGCTGAGTAGAATCCTGGTGCTGTTTTCCTGTCAGTGAGAGAGATGCCTGTAAAACAGACCATGGCATTCCAGCATGATGTGTGCTTGTGTGGGGTGAGGGCTGCTGTGGCCCAAGAAGCCCGAGAAATAGGGTCCTGGGCCTTGAGTCAGGAAGGGCCCCCTATCTGGCTGTGCCAGAGCCAAGCCACTTGTGGGTGGGGTGGGGGTGGGGGTGTGTGGGTAGGGGTCTGGCTAAGTGCTGGAAGCAGTGGGAAACATTCCCTCCCTAACTCCGGGAAGGTGGTTCTAACGCCCACATCTGACCCTGTATCTACACCACTCCCCAGTGCCCTCAGGGTCCAGTTTTCCACTCTGGCTTCTGCCTGTCTCCTGACTGACCCTCTCCAGCCAGCCTGCCACTGCAGCTCCCAGAGTCCAACTTCCTTGCCAGGTGACACCTCCATGCTTTGGAAGATTCTCTCCCTGGACCTTGGCTGCCTGTCTAGCTCTTTTTTTTTTTTTTGCTAACTCCTATTGGCCTTCAAGGCTCAGCTCAGATCCCTTCCTCCAAGAAGCCTTCCAGAGCTCCAGGCTCAATCTGGTCACCTCTTCTGAGGCCTCTTAGCATTCCGCTAAACCGGCTGGTGGCAAGCCGGGCTCCCCTACTAACCTGGAGATGGACCTTGGTCCTGGGCAGGGCCTGGGTCTACCTGAGAGCTGGGACTCCAGTACCTAGCACAAAGCTGGGACTCAAGTACCTAAGTCAAGCCATGGTCGTGGAGAGATGGGTTCATGGCAAAGCAGGACTCTGCACATCTGAAAGGGAGAAAAGGCAGAAAAACCTCCCCAGGCCCAGAGGTGAGAGCCTAAGAGGAGCCTTTGCTGCAAAGCCTCCCCTGCATGCCCCCCTCTGCCTCTCAGGACCAAAGACTGCAAACCCCAGACTAGCGGCAGCCCATTGGTCGACATGGGGAAACTAAGGAGCTGGGTTCAGCTCTCCTGAAGGCCTGTTCCAGTCTGAACACTGGCTTCCTTCTTGTTCCGCCTCCTACCCCCAGACCTAGGAGGGAGAAACACCTGGCTAAGCTCCACCTGGATGCCTGCAGCCCCTTCCTTGGAGGCCCCCAACCTGGGGCTGGGGTTGTAAGGAGGAGAGAAGAGCCCCTGAGAGACAGGGAGAGGCTGAGGCACTTCCCCCTCGCTGTTGCAGGAGGCTGCTCCCCCCCACCGGAGCTTGGACTCCTGCCAGCCTCTCTAATCACCTCCTTTCCTTTCCCCATCCAGGGCCTCTCTCTGGGGATTCCCTCCCCCGGCCTCCATGCCCTGGGCAGAACAGCACAGCTGTTTCCAGGATGGTGGTTTGGGCCTGAGCAAGCTGTACCCACAACCCTGACTCCTGCCCAGTGCTCACCTCACCTCGGTCAGGTCTTGGCCTCCATAGGGAATTACCTTCGCCCAACTCCCCAGTTCAAAGGTCTTGGGAGATTGCCAATCCAGTTCCTCCTGGCCCTGCCTGGGCCCCCTCCCTTACTGCTGGAGCACCCTCTTGTCCTACCGTGGGCAGGCCAGGTGGACTGTCCATCGAAGCCTTCCTAAAGCCAGCTGGGGCAGTGGGGTTTGGGCCGGGCGGTTGGCACTGTGCCCTCGTTAATGGCCCACTGGGGTTTCCATCACTTAGGGCTGGTTACCAGGCAACTGCATCCGAGGGCTCAGCTCTGGCTTTGGGCTGGCATGGCTATTGCTGCTGAAGGGGGAGCCTTGCAGTCAGATCAGTTGAGGCCAGGGTCACTTCAGGAGGCTTCATGTGCCTGGAGGAGAGGGGGTGATGCTTCAGATCTGCAGCCTCAGAAACTCCTGGTCGTTTTCTCAGCTTAGACCCACAGCCCTGCCCCATTAAGGGGGTCTCCAGGGTCTCCCACACAAACACCTATACTCAGGTTTCCGGGAGCCTGAGTGGGAGCAGAGAGGGGCACTTTTCCCTCTTTAGGGACCGAGGGCACTACCCTGTGGCCTGAGGTGGGGACACGAGGAGTCTGTTTTCCCAGGTTACAGGGTTTAGGCTTTGCTTTTAAATCCTGCCCTGCCTCTCAGTGGTTGTGTGACCCTGGACATGTTGATTTGCCTGAGACTCAGTTGCCTCAATGTAGAAGACACAGGTTCGATGCCTAGGTTGGGAAGGTCCCCTGGAGAAGGAAATGGCAACCCACCCCAGTATTCTTGCCTGGGAGATTCCAGGGACAGAGGAGCAGGGCAGCTTACAATCCATGGGGTCACAAAAGAGTCAGACATGTAGAATGGGATTGTAACCCTTGTCTCATTAGGCAGTGCGCAGTTTATAATATGCTCAGCATAGCGCCCGGCACATAGCCTCCTCTCCATACCTGCTCATCCCCTTCCTCCAAGCCCCACCATGTACTCAGTCGCAACCTTCCTGCATTCCTAGGAGGCAAGTATCACAGATGCTGACAGCCCACACATGGGTCACCCAGTATTGCTAGGTGACCCCAGAATGTGCCATCTTCATGTCCAAGAATAGCTTTGTGCCCTGCCCTTGCCCCTTCCTTGCCTTACTCCTGCGGAGTTGATTTTTTTTTTTTTTAATTAAGACTCAATGAGTTTTAGATTATGTCCTAGGCACTGATTTAAATTTATCAGCTGTATAAATATTAAGGGCTTCCCTGGTGACTCAGTGGTAAAGAACCCGCCTGCCAATGTGGAAGACACAGTTTCGATGCCTGGGTTGGGAAGATCCCCTGGAGAAGGAAATGGCAACCCACCCCAATATTCTTGCCTGGGAGATTCCATGGACAGAGGAACCGGGCAGGTTACAGTCCATGGGGTCACAAAAGAGTCAGACATGACTTAGCAACTAAACAACAATAATAAATATTAATGTGGTCAACTTATGTAATCCATTTAATGGGTTAAGTCACTTAATTCATTTATTATATTAATCCACTTAATGGATTAAAGAACATAAGTTGAGGTGAACCTATAGGAGCTGTGCAGGGATGGGAACCCAGGCATGCTTCCCTCCCAAACGAGAGTCGCTTCAGCTGTGCTGCTGGGTTGGGTGCCAGTCCTGCCTCTTGCCACAGAGCCAGCCTGGCTGGTGTCACCATGGGCAAGTCAGAGTTTCAGGAAGAGCAGTGATGGCTAATTAAAACTTTGGCTCAGGGAGGCCCCCTTGGGATAGGGATTGCCTCAGGCAGCTCCCTTGAGGAGGTCCCCTAATTGGACCCCTGAGCCCTAGTAATGATGCAAACTCACCAGGCAGAGGGTAACAGGCAGGGAGGGAGAGGAAAGGGGGAAGGAAACAGGTTGGCAAAAAAATAATAACAACCCCCCGCCCCATTGTGAGGGGAGGGACTCAAGAGTCCCCAGACTGTCACTTAGTTGCTGTGTAACTTTGGATGGGTTGCTTGATCTCGCTGAGCCTCCAGTTCCTCCTTGAAAAGTACAGACAGAAACTCCAGCCCTGGAGGGTTGCTGTGAGAAGATAAGCATGGAAAGTACCTAATGTGGTGCCTGGCCCAGAAGTGGGGACTTGGAAAATTGGAATAATTGTCATCATGTTATTAAACCTGTATTACTACCAATGGCCTTTCATACCCACTATCTCACTGAGCTCTGAGAGCATCCTAGGAGGAAGGAGAAGTGGGGACAAGCATTCACCTGGGGGAGGTTTAGCCTTCCAGCTTTCTCTCCTGATTACCTGGTCTGGGCCCTGGGCCCCCTGAAGAAATGGAGTGAAGAAGCCAGGGCTGCAGGTCAAGCAGAAGGTCACAGAGCTGTCTGAGATGCAGATGGAACCAGAGCCTGCAGAGTGGAGAGGACTTAACTAGGCAGAAAGGAGCAGAGAGGGTATGCTTTGGGGGCTTGTGGTGGTGGGAGGGTTGGGGACAGCTTTATAAAGGCCTGGAGACCAGACAGAATGCAGAGTGTGGTCAGGAGCCACAGGGCATCGTCAGTGGGGCTAGAGCTGCTGTGGGCTGATGTGAATGACAGTCACGTACTGTTCTACTGAGGCCTGGGTTCTGGCCCTAGGTGAACAAAGACCCTCTCACTGCAGGGTGCTGAGAACTACTGTGCCAGAAAGGTGGGCTGTGAAGAGAATCCTTAAAAGTTGCATCAACATGGCCATACTAACTCCCCCACCCTCTGTCTGGGCATCAATCTCATCCCTTATCTGTGAGCCTCCTTCATTACAGAGCACAAATCCACCTCCTCGGGCTCTCCAGGCCACACAGGTCTGTTCTTGAGGGACAGGGCCCAGGCCAAGGTCCAGAAAGAGTCAGGGCTGGCATGAGCCCCAGACCCCTTCGCAATGACCCAGCTCAGTGACTGCACCCCAAGGGGCCCCAGCCCCACACCTGCCACCCCAGTGAAACCGTTCACCACGGACTGGGACTTGAGCCCATGTGCATGGGACTCAAACCCAGCCAAAACCCATGGTACCTGGTTTCAGATAATGAAGCTCAGATTCTTGATGTCTCATGGCAGAAAGAATTCAGTGAGAGAGAAAGTGATAAGTAAGAAGGGGTTTATTCAGATTCAGAGAGAAGCACATTTCATAGACAGAGTGTGGGCCATTACAGAGGGCGAGTGCAGCTGCCATATATGGCATGGTTAGTTTTTGTAGGCTAGGTAATTTCAAATGCAATGACCAGTGCGTTCTCTTGGCAAAACTCTATTAGCCTTTGCCCTGCTTCATTCTGTACTCCAAGGCCAAATTTGCCTGTTACTCCAGGTGTTTCTTGACTTCCTACTTTTGCATTCCAGTCCCGTATAATGAAGAGGACATCTTTTGGGGGTGTTAGTTAGAACCGTTCAACTTCAGCTTCTTCAGCATTACTGGTCAGGGTGTATACTTGGATTACCGTGATATTGAATTGTTTGCCTTGGAAACAAATAGAGATCATTCTGTTGCTTTTGAGATTGCATCCAAGTACTGCATTTTGGACTCTTTTGTTGACTATGATGGCTACTCCATTTCTTCTAAGGGATTCCTGCCCACAGTAGTAGATATAATGGTCATCTTAGACAAAGAGCCTCTTGATGAAAGTGAAAGAGGAGAGTGAAAAAGTTGGCTTAAAGCTCAACATTCAGAAAACTAAGATCACGGCATCTGGTCCCATCACTTCATGGAAAATAGATGGGGAAACAGTGGCTGACTTTAATTTGGGGGGCTCCAAAATCACTGCAGATGGTGACTGCAGCCATGAAATTAAAAGACACTTACTCCTTGGAAGAAAAGTTATGACCAACCTAGACAGCATATTAAAAAGCAGAGACATTACTTTGCCAACAAAGGTCCATCTAGTCAAGGTTTTTCAGTGGTCATGTATGGATGTGACAGTTGGACTATAAAGAAAGCTGAGAGCCGAAGATTTGATGCTTTTGAACTGTGGTGTTGGAGAAGACTCTTGAGAGTCCCTTGGACTGCAAGGAAATCCAACCAGTCCATCTTAAAGGAGATCAGTCCTGAGTGTTCATTGGAAGGACTGATGTTGAAGCTGAAACTCCAGTACTTTGGCCACCTGATGCAAAGAGCTGACTCATTTGAAGAGACCCTCATGCTGGGAAAGACTGAGGGTAGGAGGAAAAGGGGAGGACAGAGGATGAGATGGTTGGATGGCATCACCGACTCAATGGACATGAGTTTGGGTGGACTCCGGGAGTTGGTGATGGACAAGGAGGCCTGGTGTGCTGTGGTTCATGGAGTCGCAAAGAGTCAGACATGACTGAGCGACTGAACTGAACTGAATTCCATATGCTAATGAATGGGAGGATTATTCCATCTATTTTGAGGAAAGAGTGGAGATTTCCAAGATTTGGGTCATGCCCACTCCTTGGTCTTTTGACAGTGCCTTGGAACTGTCATGACACCTCTGGGTGTGTCATTTCACTTGCTGATTGAGCATCAAGGTCTAGTCTTGTCTGCCATCTTGGTCCCATTTGATTCTAATTGGTTTATGTTGTGTCCTTGGGCTATATCATTCTTTCAAAAGTTTGCACCCTGTCCCTTTCCTTCCTGTTACACCAGGACAGGGTTGACCTCCCTCCTCCTCCAGTCTCCCTGGAGCAGAGCACTCTGCTCCCCAGTGCTCAGGAAAGATCCCTTCCAACATGTGTGGCCTCAGAGCACAAGTCTTCCTGTGGAGAGAAAGCCAGGGCCAGGGCTGAGGTGTGGAGGAGACCAGGACATGTCGCAAGACAGCTGGCCAGGGCTGGTAAATCAACAATTCCTGAACAAACACAGCCGACTCTGGTCCTGGGCCTCCTCCTCACGCTCTGTGGGCAGCCTCCTCCCCTGGGCAGTTCCTCCCTCCTGTCAGCCAGGCCATCTGTAGCTCACTCAGCTCCAATTAGCTCAGTAATTAGCACCTCATCAGGCCTGTCTGCCTTTGAACAGCACCCCCGGGAAGGGGTTTGAGGAGGTCTCCATGACCTCAGGGCCCAGGGCTGGGCAGGTTCAGGCAGGCCCAGGGGCCAGGCTGCAAGGCCCCATCAGTCTCCCTGCACCCAGAGGTGCCCTCAGCTGATGTGGGCTTCCCAGCACTGGGCAAGGGAGCCATCTGAAGAACCCCTCTGGGATTGGAGTAGGGGGCTAGAAGCCTCAGGACAAGGCTTCTCCCAGCAATCCCTGGGACCCTTCTCAGCACCCACACACACCTTCTCACCAGCTCTGCTTATTTAGGGACCCCTGGCTGGCTGGGATATCAGGGTGATAGGCAGGGGAAGTTAAGAAGACAGCTGAGTCCCCAAGGGAAGGGGGCAAAAGGGTAGGGTCAGATCAGGGAGCTAAGGGTGGGGTGGGGACGGCTTGTGGCTGGTGGGGTCAGAAAGGCCCCACTGTAGGAGACAAAAGGAAGTGGCGCAGTGTGAGAGGTTGTCAGGGTGTGTGAGGCCGCAGCACAGTGGAGAGTCTCTGGAGTCAGGGGCAGGCTGAGATGTTCCCTGACTGAGCTCAGTTTCCACATCTTTAACAGTGGGACAGTCATAGGAACAGCTCCCAGGTTCCAGAGAGAATCACAGGATGTGAGGTGTGGGGCGAGCCGTAGTGCTATGGAAGTGGCAGGCAGGCAAGCGGCGTGCGGGGACCCAGGCCATGGGGCAGGAGATGAGGGTCACAGCCTTTGTCTCCGTCTCCCAGACTCAGAGCAGCACTGACCCAGGGAGAGAGGTCTTGACAGGGATGCGGGTCCCACCAGGTACTGCTGAGGCTTAGGGGAGGATGTGAGGGAGGGCACGTCAGGCCCAGGTAACCAGCCAGTTTGGACGGCGCAGGGGACACAGACAAACAGGAAGTCAGCCTCACCCCAAGCCAGAACCCACAGACTGGGGTGGCTTGGGGCTGATACCAGGCTGTGGTCAACCCTGAGACTGGAGCCCTAGCAGCCGGAAAGGCAAGTACAGAGCAACTGGGGGAGGATACTTGGCCGGGGCCCGGTCTGCCCTGCAATGAGTCTCCAGTTCAGCCTAGAAAAGTCCCACTGCTTTGAAACTCCTGCCTCACTGTTATGGTGCCAAAACTCCCCATCAATGCCTCCTTCCTGGGGATAAGCATGGCTTTCTTAAGGATGCTCTGGTGGAAAAAAATTTAAAAAGCCACCAGCCACTTAACCCCGTCCCAAATCCCAACTTGCCACTCGTGGCTGTGGGACCTCAGGCAAGGAGGCCCTTCACCTGGCTGAGCTACAGGGTCTTTGACTGTTGAACTGATGCTCCTGCCCCAGGTAAGCCTCAAGTGCCCAGTGTTCTCAGGTGTTTGATCAGGCCCGGAAGGCCATTAGCACTCAGGGAGACTGTGTTCCCACTCCTTCCTCAGACCAGTTCCTGAGAAAGCCTCGGGACCCCGAGAAAGTGCAGGGTCGAGGTCTGCTTTCCCTTCTCTAGAAAGGAGAAGTCCTGTAAGTCATGGTGGGAAGGCCAGAAAGCCAACCCCCGCTCCCCCCCATCCCTCCTCCCTCCAGAGGCTCCCTGCTGGAGGGGAGGGCCAGGCAGACCCTTCCAATAAAGTCTCCTGCTCTTAAGTCTCCAGTTCCCAGCCCATCTTCATCCCCACTCCAGTTCCAGCTCCATCCTCATTCCTGTCCCAAGTCTGAGGAAAGAGCCAGGAAACACACCAGGGTGATCCTAGTAGGGCAAAAGGCCTTGCAGGGGGTTTGTTCAGTTAAGAAAAAGGGACTCAGACCCCCCAATGGCTCCTTGCCTCCAGGGGGCAATCTGAGGGCTCCCACTGCCCCTGGCTGGATCCTCCTTACGCACCCTCAAGTCCATGGGGGCATCCTCTGACCTGCACCATGGGTGCTGAAGGTGAAGGGCAGAAGTATGAGGCTCTGGTCACCCTGTGCCCTGCCTGTGACCGTGGCCCCAGTTTTCCCTAGAAGGGGCAGCATAAAGCCATGAGCGCCAAGGGCAAATGTGAAGGCATTTGCGGGGCAACTGTTCCCACTACTCAGCTCGACTGTGGGGGCGGTGGGAGGCAGCAGGGGAAGCTGGTGAACCCAGGAAGAGGATCTGGCTTGGATGTGAAAGACCTGGGCAGCTCCCTGGGCCCATCTGACCACAGCCTGTGTCTGCCCTCCACGAACAGTCTGCTTCAGTCCTCAATCAGGGCCGGCCCAGAACCGGGGCCACCTCTCATCCACTCCTGCAACCCCTTCAGTCCCACGCACTCCTGTGGACTTTGAGGGGCCCTCTGATTGGCTGACTCCAAGATTCCATTCAGGGTGGGTGGAGTGCTAACCACCGCCCCACCCCCAGGGCTATGGCTGGGAGCCAGTCCCTGGGGAGCCAGGACCATCACTGTGATCTGATACACTTCTACCAGGGTGCGGGGCTTTTCACCCATGGCCAGTCAAGACAGGCCTCAGAGTAGACTGAGGACCCTCCCTGAGCTTAAGAATGTGCTCCCAGGGCCAGGGCACTGAAGGTCAGAGGCCCACACTCTGGGCTGGAGGTGCCCCGTCCTCAGCTCACATCCTGCCTGTGCTGCTTCTTAGCTGTGTTGCCTTAGGTGAGTCATTTTACCTCCCTGAAGCACAGCTTCTGCGGGTATAAAATTAGGATAACTGCCCCCCCACCTTGTGGGGCAATCAGGCAGACTAGGCCAGAGTGTGGATGTGAGGAACCCAGAGTGAGCTGGAGGTGAACCCAAGGGGTGGAGGTCACCAAACTGGGCTGTGCAGCTGGGGGTGTGCATGCAAGTGGGGGTCTGTCCTGGAACAGCCAAGAGCACCCCGTCTCCACAGTACTGGAGGCCTGCCCCCTCCCTAGCCCTCACTCAGCCTCTACCCCTCCCCATTTCCCATCCAATCTCCTGCCCACCCTGCTGCCTGTGGACTCTGTCCAGGGCTGTTGACTCTTCTCATTACAAGGACAACATGGGTCTAGAGCCTTACAGTTCATGGAGCTCAGTGGACTGTAGTGGACAGCAGTCGCCAGAGCTGTGGGCTAGTAGGCCAGTCGTGCAGATGGGGCAGCCCAGGTGAAGGGACCTGCTCAAGCTCTCACTGCCAGGGAGCAACAGAAGCAGACCCCAAGCTGGAGTTCCTCACTCCCAGCCCTGCACTCCTGCCAGCGTGCCTGGAATGGAGCCTTCCCAGCCAGGCCAGACTCACAGGAGCTTGGAGGACCAGGAGCAGACGTTGCAACCACTCAGAAGCACAGCCACACCTTCGAACATGGCTTTTCATTCATTCTTTTCCCATTCATTTATACATTCATTGGCTCACCCCCTTGTTCTTTTTTTTTTCAAGGTTGAGCCCACACAGCATGCAGGAATCTTAGTTCCCTGACCAGGGATGGAACCCATACCCCCTGCAGTGGAAGCACGGAATCCTAACCACTGTACTGCAAGGGAATTCCCCCTTTGTTCTGTGTCCTGCACTCTGCCACGCCTGTTATGCCAAGGTATGCATGGCCTCTGTGTGTGTCCACAGGACCCACTAGTCACTCAGGGTCCTTAAAGCCCTCTAGCCTGGGATAAGGAAGTGTAGAGAGGGTGGGTGTTGGGGTGGGGGTGTCCACGGCCCTCTACTCTGATTTTGTTCCCCTAACTCCATGCCCACCCTCCCCTATCCCCAGGCCTGCCCCTGCACTCACTGCTTTGGGGGTTACACTGAGTTCCTCTGCCAGACTAGCAAAGGAGAGTTTGCATCCTGGCTGCACCCCAGCCAAGCTTTGTGAGCTCAGGCCAGTCCCTGGACACAGTTGGCCGGTTTTCTCATCTCTGAAACGAACTCTTCCTTTCTTACAGTGGAAGCAAGTGAAAACCACAGCCCTCACTGGTTCCCCCTTTCCCACTTGAAGCCCAGGCTGCTGCTTCCCCATCTGTACCAAACTGGAAGACCTGTACCATATAGACAGGGGTTGGGTCCCCTGACTCTCAGTTTTCTCATCTGTAATTTAGGAGTAAAAATACTCAATGGTATGTTGTGAGACTAAATTAGAAAATCAATGTATCTGGTGCACAGGTTCATTATAAACTATAGGAATGGATAAATAAAAACAAACCCTCGAGTCTGCTCTAACTTCAAAACCAAAGCAAACCAAACTCTGATCAGAAAATGCAGATGCTGTACGGCTCGTAGTATACCCCTTGGGACTCCCATTGTGGGCCCCATTTCTGTCCTTGACGTCCCACAGGCTGGACGCACTTGTGGATGCAGGCTGCCCAGAGGAGGTGGGCCTACAGCAGCCCCAGAAAGAGGCAGGAGGCGGAATTAGGAGTTAGGATGAGGCCCTATGGGTCTTTCTCTGACTCAGGATGGTCTAGAGCAGCAGCCCAGGACCTGCACTGTGTGAGGGACCCAAGCGGTTGCTGCCGGAGAGGCCTTAAGTCTTCAGCTTTCAGCAGAGGCTCCACACAGGGCTGCTGCCAGCCCACACAGCCTGGGGAAAGGCACCACACTAGGCAGACAGAGCCCTGCGCCAGAGCTTCTGACAGGGGGAACAGAGCATGTGCTGGACTTCAGGGGCTGGACATCCTTACACACTGCCCAGCCTGCAGCTGGCAGGGACCAGTGACCTCCCCAGTAACTCAGAGGCTGACAGAGCAACTTCTCTTTCTCCACGCAGCAGCTCACCCTGTGCCCATCGCCTCCAGGCCCACTCCTCCCCAAGCTGGATCCCGATACCCACTCCAGCCCCTTAGCTCTTCAGCACTGTCGGGCACAAAGTAGTATCAGTGTTGGATTTCCACCAAAGGTCAGGAGGGTGGAGAGGAACATCACAGCTAAGCACTGCAGGCAACCAAACGGTGGCCATCTTGTTTTAAAACCCATCAGCCATTTCCTATCCTGCCACACCTGACTCAGGCCACAGCTTGCAGACATCTGCTGCTGCTGCTGCTAAGTTGCTTCAGTCGTGTCTGACTCTGTGCGACCCCATAGACGGCAGCCCACCAGGCTCCCCCGTCCCTGGGATTCTCCAGGCAATAACACTGGAGTGGGTTGCCATTTCCTTCTCCAATGCATGAAAGTGAAAAGTGAAAGGGAAGTCGCTCAGTCGGGTCCGACTCTTAGCAACCCCATGGACTGCAGCCCACCAGGCTCCTCAGTCCATGGAATTTTCCAGGCAAGAGTACTGGAGTGACATCTTCTAGGGTTTCCCCAACCCCTGTCTGAAATGCTTGTTCTCCCACCCTCATTTGTAGCAATTTAGCCTCCTGCCCCCACCCCCACCCCAGCAAACCAGCTATGTCTCTGCATTTCTAAGCCCGCCCAGGCAGCTTGCTAAACTAAAGACACCTATCAGCCCAGGCCTCTGCAGCCTTCAGCTACAATGTCTCTTTTAACAAGCTACACCCGTTCACAGACAGTGCTTTCCTGCCCACCCACGTAGAGAAATGGACAAAGAAAGATAGGAAGATTTATTCCTCTGGGATTTATTTCTTCTCCCCCATGAGTTTGGTCACTTTGCTATCTCATTTTTAATATGTGAAAGGC
This sequence comes from Bubalus kerabau, assembly GCF_029407905.1. Classification (NCBI taxonomy): domain Eukaryota; kingdom Metazoa; phylum Chordata; class Mammalia; order Artiodactyla; family Bovidae; genus Bubalus; species Bubalus kerabau. Next base: position 34,037,267 of record NC_073642.1, read on the forward strand.
GATCTCAGGTTTTAGATGGTGAGCACCTGTTACAGGTTTATCATAAACTGGTTAGCAAAGGAAGCAGTCAAGGAAAACAAAACACAATAGATTCCTCCAGTATGGGGGGAGAAGCTGTGTAATGAAGTGATTTGCAGCACAAACACAAAGCCAGACAGCCTAGTTCCCATCCAAGTTTTGCCCCTTTCTAGCTCTGTGACCTTGAGCAAGTTGATTTAACGTTTCTGTGCCTCGGTTTCCTCACCCATGAACAATGGATAATAACAGTTCGGACGTCATAGGGTGGTTGTTGTGCCAGAAATCCAACTGAATTCAAATTAAGTTAATTAATATGTGTAAGCCACTAGCACAGTGCCTGGCACACAATAAACACGATAAGAGTGGTAGCTATTATTATTATGAGCAAGTTTATATAGGAGAAGACAAAAGGAATGATAGATAAGGTTGTTTAACTATGTACAGGTCTGGTTAGCTTTACAGAGCTGTAAAGCTGTCACATTCGTATCAGCTGCATGGGTTAAACCTGGGTCATACCAACTAGGACAGCCCTCAAATGACCAGGTGTGGGTTGTTAATCAGAAATAACCAGCTGCAGAAGTGGTGTGGGGTTTTGTATGTGTATGTGTGCGTCTGGGCTATCTTTCTTGCCCAGACATCAGCCTGTACCCCACTGATGATCAGGCACATCTTTTAATCAAGCAGAGCCTGGGGAACAGGAGGTGGCAGAGAGGATGAGAGAGCTGGGGAACCTGTTGCAATACTGCCAGGTGGCACTGGGAGGGCTTGTAGAGAGAGGGCTTTGCTGCCACTAATTGATGGGCAGGAGGTGCTGTGTAGTGAGGCTGGGGAATGGGCAGCTGAAAGGCTCCTCTGTGGTCCTGGCTATGGGAATAGCTCTCAAGGGCCAGCCATGGTTTCTGGCCACTGGCCACACTGTCTTCTGAACCCTTGGCCTGTGTGGAGCTCCCTCCCTGAGTTCCCAGAGCCTTGGCAGGCCCCAGGTTCCTCTGCCCAGCCTTCTGCTGGCCTGAGTGTCCTGTGGAGGAGGGGAGGCAGGACTGCAGGAGGACCCAGCCAGGCTGAGCTGGGAGCCAAGAGGGGCTTGGCAACTTCTTGAGGACTGGCACAGTGCCTCTGCCTTCTCCAACCCCCCTCTGCCTCGCCCCAGGGAGCTGCTCAGGACCTGACCAAGCATTCAGTTAATAAAGCCGTGTTGATGTTGCCTGGTAAAAGTAAACCAAAAGACACAAGGTCACCTGACATTTAGTAGTTCTGGCCAATAGAAATATAATACCAGCCACATGTTTTTAAAAAATTTTCTAGTGGACACGAAAAGAGAAGAAAACAGGTGAAATTAATTTGAATATATTTTATTTAGCCCAATTTATCCAAAATATTATATGTAATCAATACATGAAATTTTTAATGACATTTTAAAGTTATTCATGACATTCTTTTACTTCAAACTAACTCTTTGAAATCCTGTATTTTACACTCTTGCACATATTCATGCCGACTAGCCCCTGCACGGGAGGAAAAAAGTTTCCTCTGCCCTCCCAGGTTCAGTTGCAGAGGCCAGAGAATTAAATTGACAAAGGACAGATTAACAGAAGAAAAAAGTGTATTTCGTATGCATTCGGGAGCCAACAAAGAAGTAGCTGGCTCATTAAATGATTAAAGGTTTACAAACCTAACTGAGGGAAAAATCGAGGGGAAATAATGGCTTCTATAGGAAAAAAAACAAAATAGATTTCTTCAGGAATGATAAATGGGTTTTTAGGCGAAACATTGTAATAAAGTTTGTGGTAATAATTGTCTATACAAGTATGAATGGTCTCTTGTCTTCTTTAGGGCCGTGAAACTCCCCTGGAGAGGGGATTTATGGTAGCCTCATTTCCCAGAAGCTGCTGCTTTTCGTCAGATAAGGGACGCTCCCAGGAGACTATTTTCCTGCATCTGTTGAATCTCAAATATCCTCAGCTTAAAAGGATCTTCATGCCAACTCTGTGGTTCCAAGTGTGTCTCCACACTATTATTTCAAGTACTCAACAGCCACAAGTGGCTAGTGGTTACCTTATTGGAGAGCGCAGGTGCAGCATCACCAAAACGTGGAGTCCCCAGACCGGGCACCTCCTGGGGCTCGATGGGGCCAGCGTCCTTTCTGCGGCCTTCCGGACCTGTTCTGGCCCATCTAGTGTCTGCCACAGGCGGGGACCCACTGCCTCCTCGGGAGCCTGAGGCTCAACTCAGGCTCCGACGTGCAAGCTGTGGATATTGCGCCTCAACACCTTTTTCAGAGCGCAAACGCGCTGTGGGGGTGGCGGGCAGGTCTTCCTTCTACCCAGAGGGTCGTTGTCCCACCGCAAATCGGGAGAGGGGAGATGCTAGGATACTACAAAGTCATCTTTTTGTTCTGTGCGACTCACGGTCACCCAGGCCCCTCGGAGGGGAGGGTCTGCGTTTTGGGACACCTGGCTTTTTGAGAGCTCCACCGCTCAAGGAGAAAGCCCGGCTCTGGCCGCAGCCATTTCTTTCGGGGGTCGGCCCCTCGCCCCGGGCTCAGGGCGCACCTCTCCTGCCCCTAGTTGGATGGCACAGAACCCTCATGCAGCCCCCTGGTTTCACAGGTGGGGAAACTGAGGTGCAGTTCCTGTGCGGCCACGCCGTGACCCCTTTCCTCCAGCTGAATCGGTTTCCACGAAGTCCCAGGGGCCGCCCGAGAAAACCTGGAGGCCTTCCTGCCCTGAGGAGCCTGGGGAGGGAGACGCCTCGCTGACTCTCCGCTCCTCGGACACAGGCGGCGGGCGGGCGGGCGAGGGCCGCGGGGACCAGGCGGCCGGGGCTTGAAACTCCAGGGGACCGTGATGTAACTCGGCGCCGGGCTTGCACGAGAAGCCCCAGGCGTTGCAGCGGCTTGTTTACCAGGTCGGGAGTTTACTGGGGGCGGAGTCACAGACGCCTCGGCCCCGCCCTCGGTGCGCCCCGCCCCCTGGAGCCCCCACACTGGTCTCTGAGAGCGCGCGACTCTGTCCTCCGTGGGATCCCAAGAGTCCGGAGCCTCGAAACAGAGCTCCAGTGGATTGGTCTTGTTTCAGTCTTAGATGTTTGAAGACCTAAAGCGGTGCCCAGGGGTGACTATGATCAGCTGAGCCCCCAAAGCAACTCAGAATAGCGTTAAAACTATGTAAAAAGCTGGAGCTTGCACCTTTAAGGCGAGGTCCCGCCTTTCTGTACGTACTAGCGTCTCCCCTGCAAGTGGTGGTGGTTAAGTCGCTCAGTGCCCGACTCTTTGCGACCCCAGGGACTGCAGCTCGCCAGGCCTCCCTGTCCTTCGCCATCTCCCGGAGCTTGCTCAAACTCATGTCCATGGAGTCGGTGATACCATCCAACCATCTCATCCTCTGTCACCCCCTTCTCCCACCTTCAGTCTTTCCCAGCATCAGGGTCTTTTCCAATGAGTCAGTTCTTCGCATCAGGCGGCCAAAGTTTTGGAGCTTCAGCTACCTGCAGTGGTATCAAGTCCCTGAATCTGTCTAGGTGTCGGTTTTCTCATCTGTACTCTGGGAAGCAGGCTTCTATACGATGCATTGCCACGACAGTCTCTGATTCTAGGCATTATGGGGAGCACTTATCTGGACCTTCCAAAATCGGCCTCCAGGGGAAAAAAACCTCCAGTATTTCCCAGGGGTCCTTCCTAGTCTTGCTGCCATGGAGATAGAGTTTGCTCTTGATTGCGAAAAGTCATTAATACCCCGGAGGACTGAAGGGCAGAGCTGTGGGGGTCTGAGACTCAAGGTGGCCTCCAGCTTCTCTATCTGCAGCCCCTCCCAGCTCCATGCCTGGGCCTGGTTCACTGGGGCCAGTGGAGGAGAGCAAGAGTGCCTGTGTGCCCAGCACCCACCCCAGCTGAGCTCTCAGGCTAGGCTCAGGCCTCCTACCCCTGGAGGAGCGGCTGAAGGCGATACACTGTATGGTTGGATGACAGTGGGTCTGGATGGAGCCCAAGGCTTGGACAGTGCTGATGCCAACAAGAACTCTAGCAGCTGTGACCTGTGCCCACAGTCAAGGTTTTCCCACCCAGAGTCTCAGTGCCCTGGTGGGGCAGGCAAACTGAGTCCAGATGAGGCAACCCAGGCTCAGAGAGAACAGGGTAGCCCCAGATCACCCTGTGAGTTGGTAACAGAGTTGCAAGTAGACCCCAAGCCCCTGTTTTACTCCCACTTCTGAGGACTCAGATCCCTCATGCTTTCACTCCTGAGAGGGCAAGAGCTCTGTGAGCAGCAAGCATTCCTGGACGGCTTTCTGGACTGGAGGCCAGGTCCAAGATAGGTAGGGCAGGAGGGTCAAGATTTGCTGAGGGTGTAAGGCGGGAAGGGCTCCCTGACCTGGGAGGTAAGAAGAGAGGGGAGGTTCCCCATGGGAGAGAGTAGCGCTTGGGAGCTGTAAGAAGCAAAGGTACAGGAGCTCTGGCCAGATATGAGAGACTAGAAAATAATACTCCAGGCCAGTGAGGTTCAAGGGCACTTCTTGAGTAGGAGGGCCGTAGACCAGATGCAGGAGACTATTGATATTGGGGGTGAGCTTTCCCATCCTACCTCCACTTTAAGCTCCCCCATTTCCCAGCCATTGAGCATGTTCTCTTCCCTCAGTGGGCCTCAGTTTTCTCATCTGTAAAGTGGGGGTCATCTCCCTGTTCTGCTCACGGCTGAGAAGGTGCTTTGTAGTTGGGCTTGACATACTTGAGGGTGTAAGGGACTCAAATATAAGTGTGAAATACAAATGGCATCAGTGAGAACCTCTCTGAGGGGCTTCTCCCTCTCCTGGATTCCCTGGCTCCAGAAGAAGAGCCTCCATATACCTGCTTCCCTGAACCCTGCCAGCGTGTCTGGGAGGCCTCTGGGCTTAGCAAATATTTGTGCCTCTGATCTAGTCAGTGGCTGCTGGAACATTCTGTCCTGCTGCCTGTTCATCTAGGCCTCTGCCTCAGGCTGTGAGGATCCTGGAAGAGGACAAAAGTGTAGGGTTTGAGACTTATGGGTCCTTCTCCGACTCCCCTCTTGCTTTTCCTCCTGAGCCCCTCATCTCAGTTTATTCCTGAAGTTCAGAACCCTGTGCTGGACACAGGGGACATGTGGCTCTAAAGAACCTCTCCTAAGAGCTAGGACCTTGGGCCCAATGTGAGCTCAGGAGCTGTCCTGCTGTGTGGTCTTGGGTGAGTCCATTACCTCTCTGAACTTGTCTCTTCATCCCGGAAATGGTGGTGAAATGGTCTGGGCACTTAGTAAGTGGTTGTTTTTTTTTTTTTTTGCCCCTAGCTTTCCTTCCATGGCTCTGCACTGTCCCCTTAGAAGTTTGGGCCTGCCCAGCAAGCCGATAAAAATAACAAGAGGAAGAAGTCTCCAGCGTTATTGAGTGCTCTGTGCAATGGAGTACTGGTAAATGTTTAACAACCAGTTCTAAAAAAAAAAAAAAAAAAAAAAACACAGTCCTGGTTTGCAGCATTTGCCTGATTTCTGTCTTGTTAATATTATCACCAGGGCCCTTTCAAGCTTCTAACATGACATCACTGGATGTGGAGTGGGCAGCCAGTGAGAGCTGGCTCCAGCACAACCCTGCATACACGATTGGCTATGTAATCCACCAGGCTCAGTGCAAAATGAAATGGCAGGGTCCTTTGCTCAGAAAGCAGGGGAAAAGCTAAAGCGTTTTCCTTCTTTCTGCAATTTCTCTCTCAATCCATTCTATGCTCCTTTGATTTAATTAATGTCACACTCCTTGCAGCATGTGGATACTCACAGGCGATGCGCAGACCCTCACAAATGCACAGCAGGATATGCAAGTCTCAAGACTTGATACATCCATCTGGGATCCACTGATGACCAGGTTGTCCCTCCTGTCAGCCACCAGGTAGATGCTCCAGGGAGTCAAGTCGGGCATCTAACCTTTCCACAGGACTACAGTCCCATCCATGTCCCACACCTCCAAGCCAGGATATGCTCAGCACCTGTGTGGGAGTGGGAAAAAGGCTTGCCCTGGCCAGGTCACCCTGCTGAGCACACCACATTGCTGCCTGTCTAGAGAATGATGGCCAGGTAAAGCCAGGTGTACCAGAGGATGAGAACACGTTCCAAAGAGACAGGAAGGTGGCAGGATGCAAGACCATGTGTGAGCAGGAGGCCCCAAGTGCATGGCACTGGCCCCGTTACCCCACTGGACTTTCCTTACAAGACACAAATTCAAAGATAAAATTATGAAGAATTTCAAGATGCTGATCAATTCCAGTGCATTAAACCAAACTCAGTGCCCTTCTGAGTGAGGGTCCTGGGGCCTGCCCTGGCCTCAGGCCCATTAAGCCAGCTCTAACTGTGTGTGTCATTCACGTAAGAGAGGGCCAGCCCAAGTCTGAGATGCCTGCAGATCCTGGGCCAAAGAAGCCAAGGAGACCCACAGACCCTCACTATTCAGAGAGAAATCTTTCCTGTTTCACGGAAAGCATTCACAGGGCATTGTGAACTTGGCAAAAACTTGTTCAACAACAGCAAAAATACAGCCTGTTGTGGAACATTTATCATCAAGGATTTGCAAGTCTCATATTTGCATTGTGCCACTTTTCCCTTTTTTGTACTTTATAAAAATTCATCTTTTGGGGACTTCCCTGTGGTCCAGTGGCTAAGACTCTGTGCTGCAATGCAGGGTTGGTTGGTTGGTTTGTTTGGATTTTATTTGTTTATTTTTAGCTGTGCTGGATCTCCCTTGCTGCGAGGGCTTTTCTCTAGTTGTGGTGAGCAGGGGCCATTCTCTAGTTGTGGCTTCTTTGTTGCTGAGCACAGGCTCTAGGGTGCGTGGGCTTCAGTAGTTGTGGCACGTGGACTCACTAGCTGTGGCTCCGGGGATTGAGAGTACAGGCTCAGTAGTTGTGGTGCACGGGCTTAGTTGTTCTGCAGCACGTGGGATCTTCCCGGATCAGGGATCGAACCCGTGTCTCCCACATTGGCAGGTGGATTCTTTACCACTGAGACACCAGGGAAGCCCCAATGCAGGGTTTGATCCCTGGTCACAGAACTAGATCCCACATGCCACACTAAGAGTGCATATGTTGCAAATCAGATCAAAGCTCCCACATGCTGCAACTAAGATCTATGGCAGCCAAATAAGTAAGTAGCTATATATACATGTATATATATATATTTAAAATGCTTCTTTTGCTTCCAATCAAGTGAAAGAGGGGAATTCCCTGGTGGTCCAATGGTTAGGACTCAGCGTTTTCATTGCGGGGGCCCAGGCTTCAACCTCTGGTCGGGGAACTAAGATCTCACAAGCCAAGCTGTGAGACCAAAAAAAAAAAATGAAAGATAACACTTTCAAACATCCAATTCATTGCCCATGTGCAAAACATACAATTGGCAGCATTCGTTTGTCTACAGAGTACCCGCAACTCTAAAAGTTTTCTCTATACTGTTATTTGTCCTGGGGATTGAAGCTAAATATTGACTCAAGTTTTAGCAACTTTAGAGCAGCAGCTTCTTAGCTTAAAAAAATATTTCAACTTGTCAAGAATGGTTGTTTGTTCCCTTAAAGGGAGTGACTGTGGTATCCCAGGCATCTACTTCCTGATGATGAGAATTTCGAAGGGACACTTTTCACACCACACCACAGCAGCCTCAGACCAGGGTGATACGGGTTTCATTTCTCAGGAGTGGCCAGATGCTCAGGCATGCTGGAGGGTGCACCTCACCAGAGAAGAGGGCTGGAAAGTGAGGGCAAAGGACGAGAGGATCCCACAGCTCTGTCCAAGTGATACCCCATCTCTGGGGGTCCAGGCTCAGCCCATGAGCTCTCAGGCCATGCTGCACTGGGGGAGGGGAAGAGGGCTTCGCTGTTCCAGGTGAGCCCTCATCTGGAACACAAGTAGCCAGAGAGGAAGCCACACAGAAACCTTAGCCTGAAGTGCATTGCAGTGCATTGGTCATACAGCACTATAGCATATTGAGAAAACCTGGTGATTAAGGAACAAAGACCGTCCCTCTAGCATGTTCTTCGATTGACCTCCTCATAGAAATTCAAACCGTGTTTTGAGCCTAACCCAGGCCCCTCTTAACCCTTTGGTGCTCTTGGGCAAGGTCTAGAACACATCTGAGCCTCAGTTTTTCCATCTTCAAAATGGAAAAGTGATGTATATTGTCAAGGTTGTGGTCAGAATTAAACAAGATGCATATGTAATGTGTGTGTGTATGTTTATATGCCAGACACAAAACAGGTGCTATAGTAACCGATGGCAATAGGGGTGGCTATTATTATTATTAGCAATCAAATAGTAAAGACAAGGTCTGATTCGCTTCTGGGTTCCTTGTGCACCATGGGTGGTACTGGGTGATGTAAATTCAACTATTGGGCCTTGGCTGGGCTCTCGGGGGTGCGGCCACAGGCAGCAGAAGGTAGAGGTGTGAGTGAGCTGTGCTGGGCCCCTGGCAGCCCTTCCCCTCTAAGAAACACTCAGAAATGGAGTAAGGAGGCCTGTGGGGGAAAGGTCACCATCAACCAGCTCCATCCCATGGACATGATGGGATGTCCCTCTGTTTCTGTGACGGACACGGGATGAAACTGTGTCCATCTGCAGTGAATGTATTACACTAATTCCACTGGCTTCAAAGTAACTTTGTAACCCAACCTAACGGCATCTTGGGGTACAAACCTTAGGTGCTTGCTCACATTCTCCCAAGAATCTTCTTTTTTCCACCTTTCCCAGCCTTACTTACCTTTTCTTTACCCTTGCTACCATGGGCTTGAACCTCCCCAATTAACACCTTAATCCTTGCATTAAGCTCTGTTTTCTCAGAGAACCCACCAGAAGATGGACAGCATTTCCAAATTCTTCGTATTTATTATAGGATTATGCAACGTCAAAGATCCCCCATATAGAACTATTCCATCTTTTCAGATAAAAGGATTCTTTATTGCTTTAGTTCAGATGGTAAGGAATCTGCCTGCAATGCAGGAGACCCAGGTTCGATCCCTGGGGCAGGAAGATCCCCTGGAGGAGGAAATGGTAACCCATTCCAGTATTCTTTTTTTTGAGTTTTTTTAAATTTTTTTATTTTTAAACTTTACAAAATTGTATTAGTTTTGCCAAATATCTAAATTAATCCATTCCAGTATTCTTGCCTGGGAAAATCCCATGGACAGAGGAGCCTGGTGGTCTACAGTCCATGGGGTTGCAGAGTCAGACACCACTGAGCATATTACAGGAGTTACATTATAGGGTTATTCAACATAAAAGAACTCCATATGGAAATATTCCATCTTTTCAGATAAAGGTCTCTATTAATATGTACTACACACATACACATTTCTTTGGAGCAAAAGAACCATGGTGCCTTAAGCTCCAGATGGATGCCAGTGGTGATCAACTTGCTGGTATAGATGCTGTCTCTCTCACCAACAATGGGGAGGGTCTAGAATGCCATTCTGCACTGGATCTCCTGTGAAGCTCTTCATAGAAATACACAGAGCCTCCTGCCAGAAATTTGCCTTTTATTTCAAACTTTTTTTTTTTTTTTTGCATATTATTGATAAATAGAGGATGGTGGTAAGAAAGTTCTGGGTCTTTATACTCTGCAGTGGGGAACTCTCTTTTTGTAATTGGTTCCTTTGTGGAGATTTTCCCCACATTAACAACAAATTCCCTAACACCACCTGGGTGCCCAACAATTCAATTCAATTCCTACACTATCTACCTGGTGTGAGTGTCACATCCTACAAGTTGAAGGGCTCAGTCCCATAAGATTGACCCTATTTCAGATGCCAGTTGCAAATGGGGTGCCTGGGGCATACATACTTCTGCTGGGCTGACCACAAATTCTTGGGTTCTCACAACTCCCCACTCCCAAGATCAATAATTAGCTAGAATGACTCACAGAACTAAGGTTTATTTTACAGGCTCAAACAAACAACCAGAGGGAAGAGATGTATAGAGCAAGACATGGAGGATGAGATAGGCACTTCCAAGCCCTCTCCAGGTGTGCCACCCTACCAGCACCTTGGAAGGTCTCGGAACCTCATCGGGTAAGAGTTTGTATAATCCGATTTCCAGGGCCCCATCCCCTTCCTGGAGGTCCGAATGAGGTGGGTGGAGTGGAAAATTCCCACCCCCTCATCACATATTTGGCCTTTCTGGTGACTAGAAAGCCACCGCATTAACATGAATTCAGGTATAATCAAAGGAGCTTGTTACAAATAATAAAAGGCACTGCTATCACTCAGGAAATTCCAAGGGTTTGTCATGAAGTCGTGTCCAACTCTTTGAGGCCCCATGGACTCTAGCCTGCCAGGCTCTGCTGTCCATGGAATTTCCCAGGCAAGAATACTGGAGTAAGTTGCCATTTCTTACTCCAGGGGATCTTCCTGACCCAGGGATTGGACCCAGGAATCAAACCCAAGTCTTTTGCATCTCCTGCATTGGCAGGAGGATTCTTTACCACTAGTGCCACCTGGGAAACCCCTTAGAAGCTCTATGACAAGAATAAATTAATATATCCAAACCTCCAAGTCACAGCACAGCAATAGCACAGTGGAAGCTTTAGGTTCTTTTAATGCAATTATAGTATCCCTGTGAAGTTGCTCAGTTGTGTTTGACTCTTTGAGATCCCATGGACTGTAGCCTACCAGGCTCCTCCATTCATGGAATTTTCCAGGCAAGAGTACTAGAGGGGGTTGCCATGTCCTTCTTCAGGGGATCTTCCTGACCCAGGGATCGAACCCAGGTCTCCTGCCTTGCAGGCAGACACTTTACCCTCTGAGCCACCAGGGAAGCCCTAAATTAATATATAGATATATTTAAATTTATATAAACACATGTATCTATAATTATATTTAAATAATAAACATATAATTTAGAGATATATTACATGTGCGTTATATGTAAAATATTATTTCACATGTAAAGTATATACTGTAGTATAAATACCGTATGAAGTACATAATATTTTTAATCATACCACAATTCCCCTAAGGGCATTGCAATTCATTTCTTCACTATGATTGGCTACATGCAAATTAACTAAATTTTTAGGTGTGACTGTTGACAGGAGAGCTGGACCGTAAAGAAGGCAGAATGCCAAAGAATTGATGCCTTCGACCTGTGGTGCTGGAGAAGATTCCTGAAAGTCCCTTGGATAGCAAGGAGATCAATCGAGTCAATCTTAAGGGAGATCAAACTTGAATGTTCACTGAAAGGACTGATGCTGCTCCAGTATTCTGGTCATCTGATGTAAACAGACGACTCTTTGGAAAAGTCCCTGATGCTGGGAAAGATCAAGGGCAGAAGGAGAAGAGGGCATCAGAGCATGAGATGCCTGGATGGCATCACCAATGCAATGAACATGAACTTGGGCAAACTCCGGGAGATGCTGAGGACAGGGAGGCCTGGCGGGCTGCAGTTCATGTGGTTGCAAAGATTCAGACACAACTGGGCGACTGAACAACAGCAACAACATGACAGGATTAGTGCATAAACGCTTCTTCTGCAACCCCATCACAGTTGGCTGTAGGTCTGATAGATATGCAAATTAGGCAACCTTCATACATTGATGCTGATAAGATGCTGTGGTCACCATCTCTCTGGGACTTGGGAGTCATAATTCCTGCAGTCATATATACTGCACGGTAGATGCAGTATAAAAACATATACATATAGAAAAAGTTATTGGGAGGATTAAATTAGGTAACACATCTTCAGTCAGTTCAGTTGTCAGTTGTGTCCAACTCTTTGCAATCCCATGGACTGCAGCATGCCAGGCTTCCTTGTCCATCATCAACTCCCAGAGCTTGCTCAAATTCATGTCCATTGAGTTAGTGATGCCATCCAACCATCTCATCCTCTGTCTTCCCCTTCTCCTCCTGCCTTCAATCTTTCCCAGCACCAGGTTCTTTTCCAATGAGTCAGTTCTTCGCAGCAGGTGGCCAAAGTATTGGAGCCTCACCTTTAGCATTAGTCCTTCCAATGAATATTCAGGACTGATTTCCTTTAGGTTGACTGGTTTGATCTCCTTGCTGTCCAAGGGACTCTCAGGAGTTTTCTCCAATACCACAGTTCAAAAGTGCTCAGTCTTCTTTATGGTCCAACTCTCACATCCATACATAACTACTGGAAAAACCATAGCTTTGACTATAGGGACCTTTGTCGACAAAGAAATGTCTCTGCTTTTTAACATGCTGTCTAGGTTTGTCATAGTTTTTCTTCCAAGGAGCAAGTGTCTTTTAATTTCATGGCTGCAGTCACCATCTGCAGTGATTTTGGAGCCCAAGAAAATAAGTCTGTCACTGTTTCCATTGTTTCCCCATCTGTCTGCCATGAAGTGATGGGACCAGATGCCACAATCTTAGTATTTTGAATGTTGAGTTTTAAGCCAGTTTTTTCACTCTACTCTTTCACTTTCATCAAGAAGCTCTTTAGTTCCTCTTCACTTTCTGCCATAAGGGTGGAGTCATCTGCATATCTGAGATTATTTATATTTCTCCTGGCAATCTTGATTCCAGCTAGTGCTTCATCTGGTTCAGCATTTCATATGATGTACTGTGCATAGAAGTTAAATAAGGAAAGTGACAATATACAGCCTTGATGTACTCCTTTCCCAATTTGGAACCAGTCCATTGTTCCATGTCTGGTTCTAATTGTTGCTTCTTGATCTGCATACAGAATTCTCAGGAGGCACGTAAGGTGGTCTGGTATTCCCATCTCTTTAAGAATTTTCCACAGTTTGTTGTGATCCACACAGTCAAAGGCTTTAGCGTAGTCAATGAAGCAGATTTTTTTTTTGAATTCTCTTGATTTTTCTATCATCCAATGGATGTTGGTAATTTGATATCTGGTTCCTCTGCCTTTTCTAAATCCAGCTTGTACATCTGGAAGTTCTCAGTTCACTTACTGTTGAAGGCTATCTTGAAGGATTTTGAGCATTACCTTGCTAGCATTTGAAATGAATGCAACTGTATAGTAGTTTGAACATTCTTTATATGTAAGTATATAACACAGCATTTTTTTTTTTTTTTTTTTGAGTGTTACAGCTCTATTTTATTTAGAAGATAGCAGGAGAGTGAGAGAGAGAGAGAGAGAAAAGAGTGCACGCACTTGGGAGAGAGTCCTAGAGAAAGCGCTTTGGCTCCTCCTTTTATATGTTTTTTCCTCCACCTGGGCCTGCCCTATGCAAATTGGGCTTAGCCAGGAGTGCTGTTTGTTCTGCCTGAAGTCTTCACTCTGGTCCTCGGACCTTCCTTCTCTTTTAGCCACCGCCATTTTGGACTCCTTTTCCCTATTCTACCTACCTAACATTCCCCCCTCAAGAGACGGGAGGCCCAATTCTTTGGGAATAGGGGTGTCGAGGTCTTTCTGGCTACTTCCTGCTGAGCTGGGGCGGTGAGGTGTATTGGGCCTCCCCCTCTTGCTAGTCTCAATCCTCAGAGTCCTTATAGCGATGTCCAAGGGTGTGTGATATATTCCGTGGTTAGCTGTAGTTTTATATCTTTGTTGAACTGGCACTGCATGTTGTAGCTGGTTGACCTTAACCGGAGGTCTTCTGGAATCTGAGACTGGGCCGCGTGAGCTTTCTGCTGAGTTCGTTTTTCGCTGTCCCGGTTTCCAGCAAGATGGGCCTTCCCCTGAGCTGGGTTTCTTCGCCTTCTGCTTCTAGCGCGGGAGCTTTGCTGAGTTGGGCTCCTGCTGTGCTTGGCCTCTTCCACGCAGAGGTTGTTTCAGCCAGGTTATATCTGAGTCACAGCGCCATAGATGTCACACGAGTGTATGTTCCTCTGTTCTTTGTCTCGTCACAACAAAGATTTGGAGTGACAGACATTAAAGCCCTCGGTGCGTCACAGCTCTTGGGTCTTGGACAAACCGTGCTACAGCTCTTAGGCAAATCAGTGTTACAGCTCTATTTTATTTAGAGGATAGCAGGAGAGAGAGAGAGAGAAAGAAAGAAAAGAGTGCACGCACGTGGGAGAGAGAGTCCTAACAGTATTATTAACTATAATCATCATACTATACATTAGGTCCCCAGTATTTATTCATCTTATGCATGGAAGTTTGTACTCTTTGACCATCATCTGCTCATTCCACCACCACTCCACCCTGCTGCCCCAACCCCTAGCAACCACCACTCTACTCTGTTTCTAGGAGTTCAACTTTAGACTCCACACTTAAGTGATATCATATTGTATTTTTCTTTTGTTATCTTATTGAGCATAATGTCCTCAAGGTCTATCCTTGCTGTCACAAATGGCAGGATTTTCTTCTGTCTCATAGCTAAATAATATTCCATGGTGTCTTTACACATATACCACATCTTCATCCATTCATCCGTTGACAGACACTTAGGTTATTATCATGTCTTGGCTATTGTGTATAACACTGCAGGAAACCTAGGGCTATAGCTGTCTGTGCAAGTTCTCACTTTCATTTCCTTTGCCAAGATGTAGAATTGCTGGATCATATGGTTTCCATAATGACAGCACCAATGTACATTCCCAAGAACAGTGTAGAGAATTCCCTTTTCTCCATATCCTCACCAACACTGTTATTTCTTTTATTGAAAAAGTATTTATTTTTAATAAAAGGATAATGGTTTTACAATAGTGCATCTGTTTCTGACATTCATCAACATGCATCAGTCATTTGCACACACGACCGCCATTCTAACAGGTGTGAAGCGGTGTCTCACTGTGATTTGTATTTGCCTTTCCCTGGAGATCAGAGATGTCCAAGCACCTTCTTGTGTACCTTTTGGCCATCTGTATGTCTCCTTTGGGAAAACGTCTACTCAGTTCTTCTGTCCATTTTTTTTGTTGTTGTTTTTCTTCTGTCCATTTTTAAATTGGATCTTTTTTTTTTCTTTTTGCTACTGAGTTGTATGAGTTCTTTGGATATTAACCCATTATCAGATATTATATACCATCTTAACAGGGGAAGAGAAGAAAGCGCACTTAGGGGAAAACAAACAGCTTTTAGGAAAGATAAATGGGCTCTTAGGAGAATAGATGGGAGAAGTGAGAGGATTGTGATAAGATCTGTTTAGGTGAATTCTGGTCCCTGTCTCAGGTGACTGGAGTCCATCTTCTCTGCTTGTGAAACTCCCAGGAGGGAATTTATGACATTGGAATTCTTTTGGGAGGCTCTGCTTTTAGGCAGATAAGGGAAAGTTCAGAGAAAGGCCTCTTCCTGCATCTGTTGTTTCTCAAATATCTTCAGCTCAAAATAATTCTTAGGACACAGTGGTAGACTTGGTACCCCTTCGCTCATTACAGAGATGGGAGACGTAAGCCCAGGCTGGAGGGCACCTGTCAGTTTTCTAGACAACTTCCAGATTGTTCTTCCAGGCTGAGGTTGGGGCCTCTGCTCCTTATCAGAGTTTGCTCAGGACTAAGCTGCAGCCCGCGCCTCTCCCACCTGGGGCAATGGAGTGGCTGCAGGCTACACTAGGGAACTTCATCCACTGGTGAATAACACTGAGATGGGGGAGGAGGACCTGCGGCTGGGCTGCAAAAGTCCTCAGGCCATTCCTCTACCAGCGAGACTGACCCCTTTCCCTGCCTTCCCTATGAGGTCAAGGTCCCCAGGATAGAAAACTGGCTGGGTCCCCCTCCGCAGAGCTGCACAAACCAGTGATGTACTAAGCACATTTGACTCGTGGTGGACCATTCTTTAACACTTCCCTCCTCTCTGTGATTACACGGAAAGGATCATGAAATGAAATGAATGCATTCGTAATGAACTAACATTTGCATTTATCAAACAAAAATATTACACCTTATGTGTGCGAGCGTGCTAAGTCACTTCAGTCATGTCTGACTCTTTGCAACCCCCATGACCTGTAACCAGCCAGGCTCCTCTGTCCATGGGATTCTCCAAGCACGAATACTGGAGTGGGTTTCCATTTCCTTCTCTAGGGGATCTTCCTGACCCAGGGATCGAACCCATCTATCTTGCATCTCCTGCATTATGTTATTTACTACTGGTACCACCTGGGAAGCCCATTACACCTCCTACTTGGCTCTAATTTCACAAATAAAACCTCCAAGCTTTTACACAGAGTGGCAGAATCGGAGGTCATCAAGTTCCATTGCTTTGTCTTTACAGTCACTGTGCTGTCCTTGTTGATTCCGAATAGTAGTAGGATTAGTTGCTCAGTCGTGTCCGACTCTGTGACCCCATGGACTGTAGCCTGCCAGGCTCCTCTGTCCTTGGGATTCTCCAGGCAAGAAAACTGGAGTGGGTTGCCATTCCCTTCTCCAGGAGATCTTCCCACCCCAAGCATTGAACCTGGTCTCCTGCATTGCAGGCAGATTCTATAAGGTCCGAGCTACCAGGGAAGCCCTGCTGATTCAGAAGTCACTGTTTAAACACAGAATTATGTGCCATCAGGAGTAGTGATAAGGCAAGCCAGTTAGGAATGACAAAGGAAATCATGCTGGAAGCTTGGCGGGTGTGTGTAACAGGGAATTCTCTGAGTAGGCCTCTCAGTAGAACAAAAGTGAAAGTGAGAGCTGCTTAGTCGTGTCCTACTCTTTAGGACCCCATGGACTATACAGTCCATGGAATTCTCCAGGCCAGAATACTGGAGTGGGTAGCCTTTCCCTTCTTCAGGGGATCTTTCCAACCCAGGGATCGAACCCAGGTCTCCCACATTGCAGGCAGATTCTTTTACCAACTGAGTCGCAGTTCAGTTCAGTTCAGTTGCTCAGTTGTGTCTGACTCTTTGCAACCCCATGGACTGCAGCATGCCAGGCCTTGCTGTCCATCACCAGCTCCCAGAGTTTACTCAAATCATGTCCATTGAGTCAGTGATGCCATCCAACTATCTCATCCTCTATTGTCCCCTTTCCTCCTGCCCTCAATCTTTCCCAGCATCAGGGTCTTTCCAAATGAGTCAGCTCTTCGCATCAAGTGGCCAAAGTATTGGAGTTTCAGCTTCAACATCAGTCCTTCCAGTGAACATTCAGGACTGATTTCCTTTAGGAGGGACTGGTTGGATCTCCTTGCAGTCCAAGGGACTCTCAAGAGTCTTCCTGTTAGGTAGGTAGAATAGGGAAAAGGAGTCCAAAATGGCGGTGGCTAAAAGAGAAGGAAGGTCAAAGAAAGGTCCGAGGACCAGAGTAAAGACTTCAGGCAGAACAAACAGCACTTCTGGCTAAGCTCAATTTGCATAGGGCAGGCCCAAGTGGAGGAAAAACATATAAAAGGAGGGGCCAAAGCGCTTTCTCACGGACTCTCTCTCCCACGTGCGTGCACTCTTTTCTTTCTCTGGCTCTCTCTCCTGCTATCTTCTAAATAAAATGGAGCTGTAACACTGATTTGCCTAAGAGCTGTAGCACAGTTTGTCCAAGACCCGAGAGCTGTGACGCGCCAAGGGCTTTAATGTCCATCGCTCCAAATCTTTGTTGTGATGAGACAAAGAACCGAGGAACATACCGCGTGACATTCCTCAACATCATAGTTCAAAAGCATCAATTCTTCAGCGCTCAGCTTTCTTTATAGCCACCAACTCTCACATCCATACATGACCACTGGAAAAACCATAGCCTTGACTAGACAGACCTTTGTTGGCAAAGTAATGTCTCTGCTTTTGAATATGCTATCTATGTTGGTCATAACTTTCCTTCCAAGGAGTAAGCGTCTTTTAATTTCATGGCTGCAGTCAACATCTGCAGTGATTTTGAAGCCCGAAAAAGTCAGCCACTGTTTCCACTGTTTCTCCATCTACTTGCCATGAAGTGATGGGACTGGATGTCATGATCTTTTTCTGAATGCTGAACTTTAAGCCAAGGGGAAGCCCAAGAATTTTGTTTTGTAGAACAAAACACTTATTAATGAATATGCAGTAAAAGGTACTAATTTGAAGCTTATTTTACCTATTACAAAAAATTCAACAGTAACTGAAACAATTATTTAAAACTTCAACCAATGAAAGATGTTCAGAGTGAAGTATTTTATCACAGATAGAGTTTAGAACTGCCAGCACATGGCAAGAATAAAAGGCAGATAGACTTTATTCTGTTACTGTTTTAAAATTCTCTACACACACCCCTCGCACTGCCTACACTTGGAGTATAGGGCTCCCACCATCCTGACCTTTGTACATCACTAGCACAAGCTGTCCCACCCTCATGACCACCCTCAGGCCCATCACCTGTCAGCCCTGAGCCGGAGGCTGACTGGTCACATTGCTGGGATGGTAGGCCCTGAGGCCAAGACTGCTTTTAACTTTCTCTGGCCTCCAAGACCTCCCCCTTCCCTAGACCTCAATTCACTTGAAACAAGCTCTTAGCGATAATTCAAGTGGGGAAACTTGAGGCTGCAAGTGGAAAGGAACTTCTCCTGGGCTTGAAGCTGAGGGCAGGACCCTGACCCAGCTCCCAGCCCCTTTGGTGATGGCTCAGCCCCAGCTTGCTTCCCTGTGACGGTCAGGCAGGAGGAAGGGGAAGAGAGGCCCTGGGACTGGCTGGGGCACCGCAGGGTTGATTTTCATCTCATCTGAATGGGCCTCTGCATGTCACACCCAGAGCAGGTCCACTTATAGGCTCCCAGGGCTCAGGAAGATCCCTTCTGGCACCCATCACTTCCCCTGTGCAGTGTCACGGAACCCCACTCCCTATCAGTGCCCATCCATGACACAGCCTCGCCCTTCCTGAGCCTGGCTGTGAAGCAGTAAAAGGTGCTAATTTGGGAGCAGCATGGGAGGGGCAAGGGAGGGGAAAGGTCTCTTGGTCCATCCCTAGACACTCCACCTGAGCAACAGGTCTGGGTCTTGAGAAGGGAAGCCATCACTCACCTGAATCCAAGAAGCACTGAACACAGGAGGCCTGTGGATGTCAGTCCTGCTTTCGTCTGGCTGTGAGAGTGAGTTGAGTCAGGTGACAGGAGCTGGACAAAAGCAGAGCTGGGAGAGGAAGCTAAAGACCAACTGCTGATGCCCAGAGGAGAAGCCTGTCCTGAGAGTGGGATATCCAGGCAATGCCCATCCCTCTAGCTCCCAGCTTTTGTTCAGACAGGTCAGCTGGATTTGGGGAAGAGATACCCTTCCTGGCCATGCTCCCAGAGAAGAATCTGGTCCCAGCACCCGGGACACTTCTCAGGGGCCTTCAGAAAACCATCACAATCTGCTAATGGGCCACGCTCTACTTGCACTTCGCCAGTGACAGAAAGCTCATTAGCTCCCCCAAAGCTTGATCACAGCCCCTAGAGAAACCTCACAGGGCCTGCTGGGCCTTTTAGTTCAGTCAGTTCAGTCGCTCAGTTGTGTCCGACTCTTTGCGACCCCATGAATCGCAGCACGCCAGGCCTCCCCGTCCATCACCAACTCCCAGAGTTCACTCAGACTCACGTCTGAGTGCTGAGCCTTTCAGACAACTGTAAATCAGGAAAGGGAGGGAATGTAGAGAAAAGGGAGGAGCAGACAAGAAGCAGTAGTGCAGTCTTGGGGCAGGGTCCTGGTTCTACCTCAAGGGATACACAGAACAATATATTTGAGCTCTTTTCCAGAACTAAAGCCCCCCAAAATGGAACGTGTTACCCCTCCTTCATTCCAGAGAAGCTCATCAGGAGACCACCTGAGGCCAGATTAAAGGAGCTTTAATCTGTGAGGCTTTACACACACCCTAATCCTTATCAGCAACCCCACCCTTGAACTATTACTATAAAACAGTTCAGTTCAGCCGCTCAGTCGTGTCCGACTCTTTGCAACCTCATGAATCGCAGCACGCCAGGCCTCCCTGTCCATCACCAACTCCCAGAGTTCACTCAGACTCATGTCCATCGAGTCAGTGATGCCATCCAGCCATCTCATCCTCTGTCGTCCCCTTCTCCTCCTGCCCCCAATCCCTCCCAGCATCAGAGTCTTTTCCAATGAGTCAACTCTTCGCATGAGGTGGCCAAAGTACTGGAGTTTCAGCTTTAGCATCATTCCTTCCAAAGAAATCCCAGGGCTGATCTCCTTCAGAATGGACTGGTTGGATCTCCTTGCAGTCCAAGGGACTCTCAAGAGTCTTCTCCAACACCACAGTTCAAAAACTCCTTACTATAAAAATCTTTCAGTGTTGGGGCACACAGTTTTTGAGGGCATGCAGTGCATTGCTGTCCCCTTTGCCTGGCAAAGCAATAAAGCTCTTCTTTTCTACTTCACTCAAGACACTGTCTCTGAGATTTGATTCGGCACTGGTACACAGAGGTCACATTTTTGGCATCATTAGCTCTTCTGAGAAAAGGTTCTTCTTTTTGAGCTGAAACTTCTCTCCCTGGAACTCACCCCATTGGCTGACATGGCCCCAAACAAAACAAAAAACTTTTCCCTTTTCCCCTTCTAGTTTCTTGGCTGTGTTAATCATTAAATTGACATAGGGTAGATTAATAGGAGAAAAACAAAATTTCATACATATGGGAGACCCATAAAAATATGAGAAATGGAATATTTCCTATTGTATCAGTAAACTAGGATGTCACAGTCATGCAATTGCAGCCACCATGAATGGTAAGCTGGTGAGGCCCAAGGGAACTCAGGAAGGAAAGAATATCTGCCATCTAGCAGCCATCAAACTGCAGCCACTCCCTATGGTGAGCCCCAAGGAAACTCAGGATGTGAAAACACAGGATACTGCCCCAGACAGCTGAGGTACAGATCAAAGAAATAATTTCAGTGAGCCTGGACTCTTGCATTTTCCCATACATAGAAATACACTAAATTCTGTAACTTGGGGTATCTGGTTTTCTTTAATTTACAAAAACTTTTGATGTTCTGACTACCTGTCCCTTGTTACAAAACTTCTGTATAACCTGGCTCCTCTTCACCCCCCCACCCCACCTCCTAGGAGCAGTTCTATCAGGGTTACTTGAGATACTGGCTCTCAGGCTTAAGTCCTAAAATTTTCTACTGAATAAAGCATAACTGTCCATTTTTAGGGCTTTTCTGGTGACTCATTGGTAAAGAATTCACCAACCAATGCAGGAGACACAGGTTCGGTCCCTGGTTCAGGAAGATTCCCTGGAGAAGGAAATGGCAACTTACTCCAGTATTCTAGCCTGGGTAATCCCATGGACAGAGGAGCCTGGTGGGCTACAGTCCATAGGGTCACAAGAGAGTCAGACACAATTTAGTGACTAAACAAGAACAACTCAAACTTTAGATTGTGTGTATTTTTTCAGTCAACAAATATGAGACTCCCAAGGGCAGTCAGGAATAACTGAGGTTTATATACATACCGTCCCAAGCTAAGGAGAAGAGAGTAGTGGTCAGGGGCTTCAAAGGGAAGAGAGAAAATTCATAGGAAGATGGGAACAGCAGATGTTTGGTAAAGAAATGCTTGTCATGCCCTGCAAATAAATCTTCCTGGTATGAAAAGTTATCTCTTCTTGGTTCAGGCCCCTCTCTAGATTCCCTTAGGCCATTGTGAGGGGAGATAAAAGCTCTTCCTGAGCCCACCGAGAGGGCCCCCACTGTGTTCAGTTCAAATTAGTCCACGCGTGACAGCGGCACCTTCTGGCATGTCATATCCTGCTCTGGTCACTGGCAAAGGTGTGTGTGTGTAGGGCGGCGGGGGGGATATGGTGCCTGCCTCCAGTTCTGGTTTATGATCAGTTCCCTCCAGCCTCCCCAGGCCACTACCTTCTCAGCCAGTCTCTGAAGTCTGTTCTGATTTTTATCTCCTCATACCCTCTGAGGGGGCATAAGTCACTAGAGAGCCACAAGACAAGGCTAAAGGCTGACCTATCTCATACGTATCATGTCAGAAGCCGCCTGGGTTCCCCGGCCCTGGGGGAGGTGGGAGGGGACATATGGGAGGCGGGGTGTTTGGGATCCCTTCACACTCTGAAGGTAGGCTCAGAACCACGAGTCAACTCGTCTTTGTTTTCACCTTTCCCAAAGAGAAGTGAGGAAACACCTTTGGAAAACAATGTCCTGCCAGCCAGTTGCCACTGGTGATGTTTGTCCAGTGAGCTCAGGACTCCCAGACACGCAGGGAATGCAGAAGACCCAGCCTGGAATAATCTGGGGGCACCTCCACGCACACATGTACACACCTCCCAGAGCTGCTCAGCACCACCCAACCCAGCAGGACGCTCACCCCACACTGGCTTTACCCCTCATCCTGCCCACGTGGGCCTGTGGACCACCTCCACCCAACCACTGAAAGAGGTCAGTGAGCAGGGGCACACTCTCCTCTAGCTAGACTTAAAAAAAAAAACACATTTCTTTGGGGGTTTTTTTTTTTGGCCATGCTGTGTGACTTGAGAGATCTTAGTTTCCCAAGCAGGGATCAAACACGGGCCACAGCATTGAAAGTGTGAAAGCACCAAGTCCTAACCACTAGACCTACAGGGAATTCCCAAGAAAACATACCCTGAAGCCACAAACAGTGACCTAGGCACAGAGGGGTTTTAGGTTCTGGATAAGCTTTGAAAGCAGGAGGGATGTCCAAAGGGTCAGGCAAGATAAAGTTCTCTGCAGAGTGGGGAACAGGCAGGGCTGAGAGAGGGGGGGAAGTTTGGCCAGGGCCTGAGAGATTCTGAGGCCTAGGCATGGAGATAGAGGCACATTACCACCACCAACGCCTGCAGCACAGGTGAATCTTTACTGCCTGTACCCTGGTCTCACAATAGTCCCCTTTCTACAGCTAACCTATGAGAGACATGGAGTTTAAACCTCCTGCTTCAGCCTAGCCTTCCCTAGAGTCTTTTAGACCTCTCTGGGAAGGGCCAGGTGGTCCCCAGGATAGGTTGTGGTGAGGGTCAAGTTCAGTTCAGGATGCTGAGTTTCACATCAGCATCGTCCCCGCTCACCGGCCTGCTTGGTTCCCTCTGACGGCAGGTCACTCCAAGTTTCCTTCAATGTGGTTTTCAGTTCCTGGGGTGGTGTTGTGGGGGCGGTTCCCCTCTGATTCTTGATCCTGATATTGATCTCACAGTGCCACCAACCTCAGACCCCTTCTTCCCTCTTCCAGCTGCCCCTCCAAGAGGGGTTGGAGGCAGACTCAGGATTAACAGCTTTTAGGGCACATTTGATAAGATTTGATTTCAGATCCTGGGGGCCTGAACACCCCCAGCAGGGGCTCCAGTAAGGCAAGTGAGGCATCTCGTGGGCAAAAGCTCAGGAGGCTCTCACCCTCAGGATCTTGCAAGGACAGGGTCAGCACCTAAGAGTGAGTGAGTGTCTCTTCAAAATATTCTCTGACATAAATTGTACCAATGTTTTCTTAGGTCAGTCTCCCAGGCACTAGAAATAAAAACAAAAATAAACAAATGAGACCTAATCAAGCTTACAAGTTTTGTGGAGTGAAGAAGACCATTTGAAAAATGAAAAGACAACCTACGAATGGGAGAAAATAATTGCAGATGATGCAACCAACAAGGGCTTAATCTCCAAAATATACAAACAGCTCATACAACTCAACAACAGAAAGACAAACAATCCAATCAAAAAGTGGGCAGAAGAACTTAATAGTTATTTCTCAAAAGAAGATGTACAGATGGCCAGTGGGCATGTAAAAGATGCTCACCATCACTAATTATTAGAGAAATATAAATCAAAACTACACTGAGGTAGCCCCTCACACTGGTCAGAATGGCCATCATTAAAAAGTCTACAATCAAAAAATGCTGGAAAAGGTGTGGAGAAAAGGGAACCCTCTTACATGGTTGGTGGGAATGTAAGTTGATGCAGCCAGTATGGAAAACAGCATGGAGGTTCCTCAAAAAACTAAAAATAGAATTACCATATGTCAACTGAAAAAATACACGCAACCTAAAAGTTGAGAGCTATGTTTTATTTGGCAGAAAATTTTAGGACTCAAGCCCAGGAGGCAGCATCTCAAGTAACTCTGGGAGAACTGCTCTGAGGAGGTGGGGAGGGGGATGAACCAGGTAATATAGAAATTTTGCAACAAAAGGCAGGTAGTCTGAATGTTAAAAGTTGTTTGTAAATTAAAGAAGACCAGATATCCCGGGTTAAAGAATTTAGTGCTTTTCTATGCATGGGAAGATGCAAGAGTCTGGGTTCACTGAAATAATTCCTTTGATATGCACCTCGGCTATCTGGGGCCAGTGTCCTGTGTTTTCCACATTCTGAGCTTCCTTAGGGCTCACCGTAGGGAGTGGCTGCACTTTGATGACTGCTGCTGCTCCTGACTGCTAGATGGCAGGTATTTTATCCTTCCTGAGTTCCCTCAGGGCTCACCAGCTCACTGTCAGTGGTGGCTGCAATTGCGGATTACTGTGATATTCTTTGTTTACTATACGGCAGGAGATATTCCATTTTCTCATGTATGATATAGCAGTCTCACTCCTGGGAATATACCAGACAAAACTATAATTCAGAAACTATAATTCAAAGATACAGGCACTCCTTTGTGCACAGCAGCTCCAATCACAATAGCCAGGGTACGGAACCAACCTAAATGGCCATCGACAGATAAACAGATAAGGAGATGCAGTAGATCTATACAATGGAATACTACTCAGCCATAAAAAAGAACAGAATAATGCCATTTGCAGCGACGGATGGACTGAGAGAGTCTCATACTAAGTAAGTCAAAAAGAGAAAGACAAATATCATGTGCTATCACTTACAGGTGGAATCTAAAATATGACATGAATGAACCTATCTACAAAACAGACTCTCAGACACAGAGAAGAGATGTGTGGTTGCCACGAGAGAAGGGGGGTGGGAGGGGGAGGGACTGGGAGTCTGGGCTTAGCAGCTGCACACTATTACATTTAGAATAGGAAACCACAAGGTCATACTGTATAACACAGGGAGCTATATTCAATCTCCTGGAATAAACCATAGTGGAAAAGAATACGTTAAATAAGTGTGTATAACTGGTTCACTTTGCACAGCAGAAATTAGCACAACATTGTAAACCAACTTCACCTCAATTGAAAAAAAAAAAAGAGGGGGGATTCCCTGAGGGTCTAGTGGTTAGGACTCCATGCTTTTACTGCCGAAGACTGGGCTTTGATCCCTGGTAGGGGAACTAGGATCCCAAAAGTCACGCGATGCAGCCAAAAAAAGGAAGGAAAGAATGAGTGCCTCTTTAATATTTCTGCTGTGCGCACTTTTGGGCCTTGCTTTAGTCCCAGCCTAATTCTGGGGAGAAGAATTGAGGAACCTACTCATCCTGCAGGCAGGTGTGGAGGAGCAGAGCTCCTGGCAGCCAAAACCCAGGAGTTCCAGGCTGGCTCCAAAAGGAGAGAGGAGCCACCAGGCAAACACAGGCAAAATGTTATGCAAATCAGCCTTCTGGAGGTTTGCATGGGGTTGAGGGTAGAAGGTCAAGGGAAGAAGAACCGGTAGCCAGACTGTAGGAAGGGCACATGGGTGGCTGCTGCACCCATTGCACAAGGAGAAGTCCCAAATCACTGCAAACTCCCAACAGACCAGGACTTGATAAAGCACAACTTACTGAGATAGTTGGTTGCCACATTAGGTCTATTCCGGTAAATGGAAAAGGCACCTTAATATATGTCATCTAGCCAGTGAAGGCAGGTGTGGCAACAGGTGTTTGTATGGAGGAACAGAGTGGGACAAAGCAGGCAGAACACACAGACTCTTCACAGAGACTGACGGCTTCCTGTAGCATCACTCCAAGGGTCCCGACCAGGCCCTCTTCCGGCCAACCCAGGCCCCTATCCCAAGAAGTTCTCCACTGAAAGAATCTCCTGCCTTGGGTTCACACTGTAACTAGGCAGGACACTGCAGGGCCTTCCCAGGAGAGACCTCACTCCTAAACCCTCTGCTGTAGCTCCTCTCTGAAGTATCCAGATAATAGTATCTCATGTGCATTTCTTTAGTTTTTCAGATGCTAAAACCCACCACCAAATGGAAGAAATTAACTACTTAATGATCCTGAGCACGGAGCCCCCAGGCCTACTGGCACCTAAGGACTGACAAAGTTAATCACTGTTACTTCAACATCCAACCAGAGAATTGTGCAGTAGCTGAGTGCATACCCTGGTAGGACTCTCCCCCACCTGGTCATTAAAAATGCATTGCTGAAACCCTTTGGGGAGTTCTGGGGGTTTTTTGAGCACAAACCACCATTTTTCCTTGCATGGCTTTGCAATAAACCTTTCTCTGCTTCAAACTTCGACATTTTGGTTCAGCTTATTTGACCTTTACTGTGTCAAGCACACAAACTTGTGCTCAGTAACAACCCCATCACTGGCTTAGCCTGTGGGATAGTGGGGGACAGCACTGGGAGAAGATAAAGATGAGGAGCTGTGCTCACCTCTTTGTTTCCCTGACCTAAAGTGCTGGCCAGTAATGTCAGCACAAGTGGGAGACGCACTCTGGCCCCTTGAACCTCACTCCCCATGGGAACCGCTCCCAGACTTACCCTCCCCTCACTCATCAGGACGTACTGTATCCCATGAAAGAGGGGCCCCGCTGGGTATGGCTCGGGAGCTCTAGAGTAGTTCTGAGGATTGCTCTTACTGTCCTGCCGCCTCCATCAGATCATGTCATTCCAATCAGTTGTGATGTCATGGATGTCTCACTATCCATTAACGGCCCTCTCATAGCAGCCCTGGAAGAGCAGGGCTGTTTGTGCCATGGATCCCTCTTAGGTTGAACTCTCTTCCCCTGCCTGTGGGGCCCCACAGAGGATCTTGTGAAGATACCCTACACACACTCTCTCCTTAGTCAAAGCCTTGTTCCCCAGTTCTCGAAACATCTCTGGGGCAAGAAGAGGACAGGGTTACAGAGAAGTGGCCCAGTGGCCCAGAAACCACCAGTCACCTATGGACCTGTGCACTGAGTGCAACTCTTCCTCCCAGGGAAGCTGTATTTATTGCAGAAAGAGAAAACACACACACACACACACACACAGAACTTTACTTGCTAAGCAAGCGCAAAATCCGCACAACGCTGGAACTGATCTTGTACAGGGCATGGAAAGCAGGCTCTTCAGTAATTGGCTGACTTTCAGAAGCCCGGCTATTTGTAGATTGGCTGACTTTCAACATTAAAGCTTAGGAATTGGTTGTCTTTCAGAAGCGGGAGTTCTGGGGAATAAGGCTGGTACTGATTGGCTGGTTCTCAGAAGCGTGGTCCCTGGAACGAGGCCGCCACTGATTGGCTGGCCCTGAGGGTACTGACGTAAGACTGTCTGTGGTTACTTCCGCCAGGTTTAAAATGAACCTGTTCGTGGCTAAGAGCTTGGCCCCGGAAGTATTTTCCTTTCTTGAGTTTAGAAAATGGAAAGTTTTTTCACCTTCCCCATACACCTGACTTCTTTCCTTTCTGATCAGCTGAGCACTGATGGTCTATGCCCAACTTTGCCCAGAAGTTAGTCTGCCCAGGCCTGGTCATTCATTCCTTCAACACTTCTTTCTTGGGTGCCCACAATGGGGACCAGAGCTCTAGAAAATAGACCATCCCTTCCCTCCTGGGGCTGGATACACCCTCCTGAGCCCAGAGCTGGGCACCCAGCGGGTGTTTCAATATTTGTTGAGGGGAGACATGGCCGGATCTATCTCCCATGCCTCCGGGCCAAGCAGAGTGGTCCGTTTTGGGGCTCCACTAGAGACTAATTCAGGGTTTCCCAGGTGGCACTAGTGGTAAAGAACCCGTCTGCCAATGCAGAAGACATAAGACACACAGGTTTGATCCCTGGGTGGGGAAGATCCCCTAGAGGGGGCATGGCAACCCACTCCAGTATTCTTGCTTAGAGAATTCCATGGACAGAGGAGCCTGACGGGCTACGGTCCATAGGATTTCACAGAGTCCGACACGACTGAAGCGACTTAGCATGCATGCATGTAGAGACTGATCAGATGGAGCCCAGAGCAGCTGGCTGAGAACTCAGCTATCGGAGGAGAGAGGAGCCCTGGGGAAGTTGGTTAAGTTTCGAGAACAGCACAGCACTGCCGGTTGCAGGCTCAAATAACCACTGGCTTGGGCATTGGTCCCCGAGCAAGGAGAGGGCTGCCTTTAAAGACAGCAGAAGCCCCGAAGGTGCATCTGTGCAACCTCCATCCTGTGCAGGGAGCCAAGTGGGCACCAGTGGCTTCTTTCCATCATTCTATTTATAGACTCTACCTTGTTCCAAAGAAGACTGGGTTCTAAGCATTAAAAAGATTGGAATCGGGACTTCCCTGGTGGTCCCGTGGTTAAGACTCTGCACTTCCACTGCAGGAGGTATGGGTTCCATCCCTGGTGGGGGAACTAGGATCTCACATGCCACTTGAGCAGTCAGGAAAAAAAAACGACAACTTTGGGATCTGTCAGTCTTCCTCACTAGACATCCCCTGCATACGTGGATGAATGAATGAATGAAAGGCTGTAAGGGGATTTCATGGAGGATTTGGCAGAACTGGTCTAAGCCATACCCTTCTTTTCTTTGCTCCTATGAAATCTAGCCTCAGCACATGCCACTCCCCCTGGTCACAGCTTACCAGTTCCTCACATCTGGGTCCCAGATATACTGGGTCCATCATGACCCAGCAGGGCCCTACTCCACCTTGGGTGGTATTTTTGTCCTCATTCTGACCTTACACCTCCCAGCCCTGGAGAGTTGAGGGTGTTCTGATGTTCTGGATTAGTTGATCTTAACTCCTCTAGAAAATGGTAGAGTACCTCTGGGAAAAAACAAAATAAGTTAATTTGGGTCCTAGGTCAGAAAAACAAATTTCTGTTTGGCTTTGGTCTGGGTTGGTTTTGGCCTTTGGCCACTGGTCAGGAGAGCAAGAGGGCGGGGAAGATTGTCTTGGCCCCAAAGCAGGAGAAGTGTGTTGAAGCCCAGCTCTGGCCAGAATCACATAAGGAACAGGGCCAGTCCTTTGCTGGACTGTTTATGTCAACACACGTTTACTGAGCACCTGCCATGTACTAAGTACAGTGCGGGGCTCATGTAGACTCTGTCCAAGACCTCAGGAGGTTCAGAGACTTGTGAGGAGACAAATAAGCAAGTAGGGCTTTCAAGGGAGAGTGATCGGGAAGTAAGCAGAGCTGCTGTCTGAGGTCTCAGACTCAGTTTAGAGTGAGAGATGACATTAGCAAGGTGTTGTGGAAGCAAGACTGGCTACATAATCGGTATGGCCTCTTGCAGATGAAAACGCAAGTCCGTTTGCTCAGATTTTGAGATAGCAAAGGCAGAGCGTGAAACCAAGCACTGGGCCCTTCTCAGCACAGAGCCTGTGTGACCACACAGATCTCACACCCACAAAGCAGGCTTTGCTTAGAGGAGGAGACGGCTGGGCTGTGTCTGCAGCGTGAGTGTGGGCGTGGGGGGGAGGGGATGGGGATTCAGGGCAAGCGAAGGTGCTATGCAGGCCCTGAGACAGCCATGTGTATGCTAGGACCTGGCAGCTCTGTGGAATTCCCAGAGCCTCATTTCCTTAGATCTGAGTCTCAATACCTATCTAGGAGCTGATGCAACCCAGACAAGGTTTTCACAGGCCTTAGAGATCATGTCAGGCTGCCAGACATCCTTTCTTGTCAGAGGGTAGGTCTGGGAATGCGAGGCCACCATCATTTTAATCTGACTTTATAGCCTTCCTACTCACTGGGAGTTGGGTTTGTTGTTTGTTTTGTTTTTTGGCTGCACTGTGCAGCTTGTGGGATCCTAGTTCCCTGACCAGGGATTGAACCTAGGCCCTCAGTAGCGAAAGCACAGATCCCAACCACCAGGCCACCAGGGAATTTGCCTCATTGGGAGTTAAAACATCCTTTCTCAAGAAATAAAAGAAGCTGCTTTCTATAATATATATATATATAATGTATCTGGCAAATAAATAAGCAATACAAAAGTAAAGCGAGAAGCCTACATTGGTTTGCTTTTTTTGTAAGTGGATGCTCTGTGAACTCCCCAAATCTAGGTTCCATGAGGCTTACCCTCATGATGTCATACGTCCCTGGAGAAGCCATGGGTGACACCCAGCCAGCCTTGTTGAGTGCCCAGGTGGGCGAGGGGCAAACAAGTTCCAGGAGTTGGGACTCAGGAAGGACTGACTGGAAGGGAAAGCTCCTGCCCCTCCAGCTGTCTAGTCTCTGCAGGGTGGGGCACCCAGGAGCTGCTGAGGGCAGCTTTGAAACCCAGCAGGGAGATAACAGGAGAAGGAGAAACCAAAGCTTCCCCTGATAACCCACCAGGAAGCCAACACAGAACAGAACAGAGTGATAAGGGGCAGACTGCCTTTCTCAAGGCCAAATGGTTTTAAAAGACACTCCTCGGGGTGAACATTGGGTTTAAGGACTGGGCAGCTGATAAAGAGATCCCTTGGTGGGGAGCTAAAGAGATAAATAAGTCTCCCCCAGCTGGTTTGGTGA
This sequence comes from Bubalus kerabau, assembly GCF_029407905.1. Lineage (NCBI taxonomy): Eukaryota > Metazoa > Chordata > Mammalia > Artiodactyla > Bovidae > Bubalus > Bubalus kerabau. The sequence continues at coordinate 34,067,572 of NC_073642.1, forward strand.
CCTCCAACAGGACTGGGCTTCTGGACGAATGGCAGCTGGACGCTTCCAGCCCTCTGACTTCCAGCGTCATCCCCCACGGTCAAGGCTGGGTTCTCCTATTTCAGGCTTCCTTGGCCTCCCCATTTAATCTAAAGTGGGTACAGTTTTGTTTGGTTTTTAAATAAAGGTAGGTAGACTACATGTCTGAGAAATGCTCAATCAAGTGTCTTTGAGCCAAGGAGGGCCTTGGGAGCCTTGTGGTTTGACAAAGACTATCATCTGACCTTGGCTTCTGCTGGGGTATCTGTACCTTGTGACTTACTCTCTGCGAACCTGTGTGTTCTCATGGGCAACAAAGACAATGAGCCCAGTGGGGCAGAGCTGGGGGAGGATCAAGAGAGAGCAGATAGGGCTTCCCTGGTGGCTCGGTGGTAAAGAATCTGCCTGCCAATGCAGGGGACATGAGTTCGATCTCTGATCCAGGAAGATCCCACATGCTGCAGAGCAACTAAGCCCGAGCACCATAACTACTGAACCTGTGCTCCAGAGCTCGAGAACTGCAACTACTGAGCCCATGTGCAGCAACTCCTGAAACCTATGTGCCCTAGAGCCCATGCTCCGCAACAAGAGAAGCCCCTGCAATGAGAAGCCTGTGCACAACAACGAAGAATAGCCCCCGCTCTCCACAACTAGAAAAAGCCCTTACAGCAACAAAGACCCAGCACAGCCAAAATAAATACAAACATAAATAAATAAAATTCTATATACAAGACCTGGCACAGCCAAATTAATAAGAATTAAAAAAAAAGAAAAGAAAAGAAATGGCAGATATAAAGTACTCATCCAGTACTGTCCTTGGGTTCTGTGCTTCAGAAGCCCTCACTCTGGTCCTGCCCTGCCTGCTCCCAGCCCCACTGGGACCAAGAGTAGAGCCCATGCCCCATTTTAGACCACACTCTGGGTCCCTGGCTTCCAGATGTCCAGCCTACTTTCCAGACCTGAGCTGGTTTCTGCCCACCTTATCTCCCCTAGGGCAGCAAGGATGGGTATTTCTAAGCCCAAGGGCTGGCCAATGGTGCCTGTTGTGCAGGGGGACCCAGGGAGCATGTAGATTTTGAACAGAGGTTCTGGGGTGCTGAGGCCACTCATGGTGCAGGATAGAGCCTGGAATAGAATATACTCCAATCTCTATTAGGTAACCAACCACCCCAAAACTTTGTGATATGAAACAAGAACAGTATCTCTCATGGTTCTGGAGTTTGATTGGACTCAGCTGGACTGTTCTCTCTTGGAGTCTTTTGTGTGGAGTTTTCATTCCAATCTCAAAGACAGGTGATGCCAACGAATGTTCAAACTACCACACAGTTGCGATCATTTCACATGCTAGCAAGGTAATGCTCAAAATCCTTCAGCAGTACATGAACTGAGAACTTCCAGATGTACAAGCTGGGTTTAGAAAAGGCAGAGGAACCAGAGATCAAATTGCCAACACCTGTCAGATCATAGAGAAAGCAAGGGAATTCCAGAAAAACATCTACTTCTGCTTCCTTGACTACACTCAAGCCTTTGACTGTGTGGATCACAACAAACTGTGGAAAATTCTTAAAGAGATGGGAATATGAGGTCACTCTACCTGCCTGCTGAGATACCAGTATGCAGGTCAAGTCAGACGGTGGCTGGGGCAAAAGTCAGTGCAAAAGTTGCTCACTCAGATGCTGGCTGCAGGCAGTGCACCTCCACCTATGCTGGCCTGGGCCTGGGCTCTCTTGCAACCTAGCAATTAGGGTCTAAGAGCACGAGTCCTAAAAAGAATCAGGCAGAAGCTGTATGGCCTTTCATGACTCTGTTATAGAAGTCATATAGCATTGTTTCTGCAGTAGTCATAAGGTTGCCCAAATGAGAGGGCAGGGCATACAGACTGCATGTCTTAATGAGACATGTGTCAAAACACATTGTAAGAAGGCACTGGGGTATGTTGTGGGAGCTGCCTCTGAAATATGCAACACGCCACCACAGAGAAGGGACACCAGCCCGGTAGCAGCCTCTGTGTATACTCCTGCTCCAGGCCTGCAAAGAGTGGCCTGAGTGCCACTCTGCAAAGAGTGATACAGGTGGCAGTAGTCTTGTGCAACCCAGCTTCCTCTGCTCTAGGTGTCCACACATGTGGGAAGCCATCCTGCTTAAACCAGAAGGTGTCCAGCCAGGACCCCAGAGCCAGTCTCCCTGATCTTTTAAGTCCAATAGCAGCAGCTAGGGTTAGGCCTGGGAGAGGAGGAGTGACTGAATTAGCCCCAAGAGTCCTTTCTGACATAAGGCTCACCAGGAAATTCCACCCTTCCCCCCTCTAGAGGTAGAGGGAGAATCTGCCACCTAACCCTGAGGCCTCTTATCCCAATGGAGAACCCAAAGCCCTGAGTTCTAGGCCTCAGTCACTGTGTGATCTTGGACAACTCACTTGTCTTCTGGCCTCACTCTCTCTTCCCCTGTGAATCGGGAGGGCAGGTTGAAAGCACCAGCCCTGGAACCTCCACCCATTTCTTCATACCCACCTGCTCACACACACCCAGCTCCCCTGTTACCTCCTTAGGAGAACACATCACTGCTTCCAGAATACACCCATCCCCGCTTCTATGGGGAAAAACCTACTCTGGTTCTGAGCAAAGCTATTTCCCCAGATCAGTGCCCAGCAATGGGAGAGGTTTGCTGCTCTTGACCCTACACAGCCTCTCCTAGAGACTGGTCCATGGCTGGGGCCACCTCATCCAAACCTCTCCCTCTGTGGCCTTCTTCTCAGAGGGGAACCCTGGGCTGGAGCCATTTGGCTGGAACCAACCCTGGGCAGATTGGTGCCATTTGATCAGACGGTTCAGCAGCAAGCATTCAGTTTCTGGGATGCTGGGAATGGCAGCCCAGAAGGAGTGCAAGCCATCTTAATATAGTGGGGGCTGTCCTCCCAGAAGGGAATAGGTCAAGGTCATGTTAGCTGGAGAGAAATCAGGGCCTCAAGCAGGGAATATCCCCCACTCTGTGATCTTGGGACGAAGAAGTTCTCCCAGCAGGGAGGAGAGTTTGCTCTCAGGTCCTTAACAGGAGAGAAAAATGGCAGCAGCTGTGTCTGGTGGAGAGCAACAGGCTGTGAGGGAGGACCCATCACCACCACCCGCCTCAGACCGGAGCCCCGCTACCAGGGGGATTGCAGACACCCAGGGGCCTTCCAGAAGGTGGAACCATATTTCAGAACTCTGTGGGGAGTGGTGGTCAGTTCTATGGGGGGAGAGTTTGCACAGATACCAGCCTTGGTTAGAGACAGGACTGGCGAGAGAGTGGGGAGAAGAGATGGGTTGAGAAAGGAGCTTGTGGGACTTCCCTGGTGGTCCAGCGGCTTAAGACTCCTTGCTCCCAGTGCAGGGGGCCTGGGCTTGATCCCTGGTCAGAGAACTAGATTCCACACGCTACAACAAAGAGTTTGCATGCTGCAAGGAAGACCTGGCACAGCCAAATATATATATATATATATATAAAAAGACAGGAGCTTGTGACCAAGCTGAAATGGAGACCCTCCCCCTGTCCTTTACAGGAAGACACGTGTCCTTACCTCTAGTATCCATCCCAGCCCACAGTTTGCCTCTGTCCTCTGAGTCTTTGCAGTTTGGGGACTGAAAGTATTCATTTCAGTAAGTGTTTTAAGATTCTCATGGAGGCAGCAAGGGTTAACAAAGAGTTAACATGGTGTATAAAAAGAGGTTTACCTCGCATGGGGTGCTAAATAGTAATGTCTTGCTTAGGGTTGCTGCTGCTGCTAAGTCACGTCAGTCATGTCTGACTCTGTGCGACCCCATAGACGGCAGCCCACCCGGCTCCCCGGTCCCTGGGATTCTCCAGGCAAGAACACTGGAGTGGGTTGCCATTTCCTTCTCCAATCATGAAAGTGAAAAGTGAAAGTGAAGTCACTCTGTCATGTCCGACTCATAGCGACCCCATGGACTGCAGCCTACCAGGCCCCTCCATCCATGGGATTTTCCAGGCAAGAGTACTGGAGTGGGGTGCCATTGCCTTCTCCCTTAGGGTTGCTAGATCTAGCAAATGAAAATACAAAACTCCTTTTACCAAAAACAAATGCATGTACTCAATACATGGTGAGACCAAACAAACCAAAACGTCAGAGTTTGGAGCCAAGAAAAGTTTGTTGCAGGGCCAAGAAAGGACAAGTAGCTTGTGCTCAAAAAATCCCCAACTCCTCAATGGGTTTCAGGGAGTTTTTATAGGCAAAATTTGGGGCGGGGTTACATAGTGACTGCAGCCATGAAATTAAAAGATGCTTGCTCTTTGGAAGAAAAGCTATGACTAACCTAGACAGCATATTAAAAAGCAGAGACATTACTTTACTGACAAAGGTCCATCTAGTCAAAGCTGTGTTTTTTCCAATAGTCATGTATGGATGTAAGAGTTGGACTATAAAGAAAGCTGAGTGACAAATCATTGATACTTTCAAACTGTGGTGTTGGAGAAGACTCTTGAGAGTCCCTTGGACTACAAGGAGATCCAACCAGTCCATCCTAAAGGAGCTCAGTCCTGAGTGTTCATTGGAAGGACTGATGTTGAAGCTGAAACTCCAATACTTTGGCTACCTGATGTGAAGAACTGACTCTTTGGAAAAGACCTTGATTCTGGGAGACTGAAGGCAAGAGGAGAAGGGGACAACAGAGGATGAGATGGTTGGATGGCATCACTGACTTGATGGACATGAGTTTGAGTAAGCTCCGGGAGTTGATGATGGACAGGGAGTCCTGGCATACTGCAGTCCATGGGGTCTCAGAGTTGAACACACTGTGTGACTGAACTGAGCTACAGGGTGCGTGACTTTCTCCTGATTGGTTGCTGGTAAGGCAACAGGGTGATGCTCCAGGAATCTTGTGGTCCACCTGAAGTTATTCATCATCCACATCAGTGGGGGCCTTATTTCATGCAGATCAGAGAGATCAGATCAGATCAGTCGCTCAGTCATGTCCGACTCTTTGCGACCCCATGAATCGCAGCACGCCAGGCCTCCCTGTCCATCACCAACTCCCGGAGTTCACTGAGACTCACGTCCATCGAGTCGGTGATGCCATCCAGCCATCTCATCCTCTGTCGTCCCCTTCTCCTCTTGCCTCCAATCCCTCCCAGCATCAGAGTCTTTTCCAATGAGTCAACTCTTCACATCAGGTGGCCAAAGTATTGGAGTTTCAGCTTTAGCATCATTCCTTCCAAGGAAATCCCGGGGCTGATCTCCTTCAGAATGGACTGGTTGGATCTCCTTGCAGTCCAAGGGACTCGAAAGAGTCTTCTCCAACACCACAGTTCAAAAGCATCAATTCTTCGGCGCTCAACCTTCTTCACAGTCCAACTCTCACAACCATACATGACCACAGGAAAAACCATAGCCTTGACTAGACGAACCTTTGTTGGCAAAGTGATGTCTCTGCTTTTCAATATGCTATCTAGGTTGGTCATAACTTTCCTTCCAAGGAGTAAGCGTCTTTTAATTTCATGGCTGCAGTCACCATCTGTAGTGATTTTGGAGCCCAGAAAAATAAAGTCTGACACTGTTTCCACTGTTTCCCCATCTATTTCCCATGAAGTGATGGGACCGGATGCCATGATCTTCGTTTTCTGAATGTTGAGCTTTAAGCCAACTTTTTCACTCTCCACTTTTACTTTCATCAAGAGGCTTTTGAATTCTTCTTCACTTTCTGCCATAAGGGTGGTGTCATCTGCATATCTGAGGTTATTGATATTTCTCCCAGCAATCTTGATTCCAGCTTGTGTTTCTTCCAGTCCAGCGTTTCTCATGATGTACTCTGCATATAAGTTAAATAAACAGGGTGACAATATACAGCCTTGACGAAATCCTTTTCCTATTTGGAACCAGTCTGTTGTTCCATGTCCAGTTCTAACTGTTGCTTCCTGACCTGCATACAAATTTCTCAAGAGGCAGATCAGGTGGTCTGGTATTCTTCTTATTTCATGCAGAAGAATCCAAAGATAGTGTGATGTATGCTCCTTGGGGAGGAACCAGGATCTTGCTTTAATCATCGCACTAAAGTTTCTTGACTGTTTCTCCTTTGTTTCTGCATTCCCTTACTGCCCTGATGAGCAACTGTTTGAATCTGCTCCCTGGAACTCAGGGACATCTAGGAGCCTAAAGCCTTTATCCTGAAAATAAAAAACAAGGGGAGAAGGTAAGGGGTGGGACACAGAAAGGCTTCTTGTGCCCAGGAGGACCTGCACAGGGCTATGCTCAGTTATAGTAATACTCTAAGACATTATTTACCCTTTGACTATGTTATCATTTCACTGATCACTCAAAAGAATGGTGGGTAAAGCTGTTAGTCCCTTAGCACACATTAAGGCAGTGGCACATGAAGGGACTGGGATGTTGTCGCTCAATCGCTCAGTCATGCTGTTTGCAACCCCAAAATAATGTCTCTGCTTTTTAATATGCTATCTAGGTTGGTCATACCTTTTCTTCCAAGGAGCAAGCATCTTTTAATTTCATGGCTGCAGTCACCATCTACAGTGATTTTGGAGCCCCAAAAAATAAAGTCTGTCACTGTTTCCATTGTTTTACCACCTATTTGCCATGAAATGATGGGACCAGATGCCATGATATTCATTTTTTGAATGTTGAGTTTTAAGTCAGCTTTTTCACTCTCCTCTTCCACCTTCATCAAAAGGCTCTTTAGTTCCTCTTTGCTTTCTGCCATAGGGTGCTATTATATGCATATCTGAGGTTATTGATATTTCTCCTGGCAATCTTGATTCCAGCTTGTGCTTCATCCAGCCTGGCATTTTGAATGATGTACTCTGCATATAAGTTAAATAAGCGGGGTGACAATATACAGCCTTGATGTAGTCTTTTTCCAATTCGGAACCAGTCTGTTTTTCCATGTCTGGTTGCTTCTTGACCTGCATACAGATTTCTCAGGAGGCAGGTCAGGTGGTCTGGTATTCCCATCTCTTTAAGAATTTTCCACAGTTTATTGTGATCCACACAGTCAAAGGCTTTGGCATAGTCAAGGAAGCAGAAATAGATGTTTTTCTGGAATTCTCTTGCTTTTTGTATGATCTAACGGATGTTGGCAATTTGATCTCTAGTTCCTCTGCCTTTTCTAAATCCAGCTTGAACATCTGGAATTTCTCAGTTCACATACTGTTGAAGCCTGGCTTGGAGAATTTTGAGCATTACTTTACTAGCATGTGAGATGAGTGCACTTGTGCAGTAGCTTGAACATCCATTGGCATTGTCTTTCTTTGGGATAGGAATGAAAACTGATCTTTTCCAGTCCTGTGGCCACTGCTGAGTTTTCCATATTTGCTGGCATATTGAGTGCAGCACTTTAACAACAACATCTTTTAGGATTTGAAATATGCCACCCCAAAATATAGCGTTTTGGCATAAGGATTATTTTGACCTGAAGGCAATTGGTAATTGACTGATGCAGGAAGAAGTCTTTATCCTCCCTTTATCTACCTAAAGGCAGGGCATCAATTTCCCTTGCAAAGATCTTTCCCTCAGTACCTGGAAGGGAGGAGGGTCTCTTATCACTGGAGATGAAGAGTGGACACAAAGGTAAGTCTACATGCTATGTTAAGTCACTTCAATCTTGTCTGACTCTTTGGGACCCTATGGACTATAGCTTTCCAGGCTCCTCTGTCTATGGGATTCACCAGGCAAGAATACTGGAGTGGGTTGCCATTTCCTCTGCCAGAGGATCTTCCTGACCCAAGGATTAAACCCGCGTCTCTTTTGTCTCCTGCATTGGCAGGCACGGGCTCTTTACCACTAGTGCCACCTGAGAAGTCTCCAGAACTGAAACCCCCAACAAATGAAAGATAATAGTGTTCTTCACTCCAAAGAAGATCATAGTTTGATAACCTGGACAACCTCAAGAGACCACCTGAGGCCTGATTTAGGGACCCAGAGAAGCTCATTAGGAGGAAACTGCCTAAGGCTAGATTAAATGATTGCTTACCTTGCTGTGCACCTGAAACATTGTAAGTCAACTATTCTTCAATAATTTTTTTTTTTCCAAGAAAAAAAATGAGTGCAGGCCCTGCACACACCTTTGAGGGGCACAAGTCTTCTGTGTCCCTCTTTGCCTGGCAAAGCAATTGTTGTTTTTCAGTTGCTTAATCATGTCTGACTCTTTGAATTGCAGCCTGCAAGGCTTCCCTGTCCTTCACCACTTCCTGGACCTTGCTCATCAAGTTGGTGATGGCAAAGCAATAAAGCTATTCTTTCCTACGTCACCCAAAACTCTTGTCTCCAAGATTCAATTTGGCACCAGCACACAGAGGCTCAGATTTTGGCATCAAAACTGTGATGTAATAAGAAGTATGTATTTGGTCTTCCTCCCTTTCTTGGACAGAGCTTCTAAAACCTTTGGAAATTCCAGAGTGGTAGGGGTGAGAGGAGGTCTTTTGTTATTCATAACAAGTCCCTTTCATCCACACCTGAGTTTATACTAGTGAGGTGACTCCTGAAAGATGTTGGACTGGTTGCCAGAGGAACCAATCAGAAGATTAGAGAGGGTTGGAATTTTTGGTCCATTCCTTATCTCTGGGAAATACAGCAGGGCTTGAGGCTGACTTAATCTTCAGTGGTCAATGATTTAATCAATCTTGCTATATAATGGGGCTTCCCAAGTGGTAAAGAACCTGCCTGCCACGGCGGGAGACAGAAGAGATGAGGGTTTGATCTCTGTGTTGGGAAGATCCCCTGGAGGAGGGCATGGCAACCCACTCCGGTAATCTTGTGTGGAGAATCCCATGGTCAGAGGAGCCTGGCGGACTACAATCTATAGAGCCGCAAAGAGCTGGACACACCTGAAGTGACTTAGCACACATACACGCATGCCTATGTAATGAAACCTGCATAAAAACCCTTAACCAAAGGAATTTAGAGAGCTTTGGGGTTGATAAAAATATCCATGTGCTGGAAGATGGTGCACCCCAACTCCATGCAGATGAAACCCTGCATTCAGGACACTTTCAGATCTTGCCTATGTATTTCTTTATCTGGCTGTTCATTTCTTTTGTTTTATCCTTTTTATTTATCCTATAATAAACCAGTAAATGTAAATAAGTGTTTCCCTGAGTTCTGTGAGCCATTATAGCAAATTATCTAAAAGGGGGTTATGGGAACCCTAGGCTTAATAGCTGATTAGTTGAAAGTACAAGTAACAACTTAGGATTTGTGGCTGGCATCTAAAGTGGTGGCAGTCTGTGGGACTGAGCCCTTAACCTCTGGGGTCTGCTGTAACTCCAAGTAGTTAGTGTTAGAGAACAGGTGATGTAGGGGAAAAAAATCCATACATCTGATATCAGAAGTGTGAATAGAGAGGAAACAGCAGTTTTTTCTTTTACTAGTACTTAAACGAAGAAGGCAATGGCACCCCACTGCAGTAATTTTGCCTGGAAAATACCATGGACAGAGGAGCCTGGTGGGCTGCAGTCCATGGGGTCGCTAGAGTTGGACACGACTGAGCGACTTCACTTTTACTTTCCACTTTCATGCATTGGAGAAGGAAATGACAACCCACTCCAGTGTTCTTGCCTGGAGAATCCCAGGGATGGAGGAGCCTGGTGGGCTGCTGTCTATGGGGTCGCACAGAGCTGGACACGACTGAAACAACTTAGCAGCAGCAGAAGCAGCAGTACTTTTCTGATGAGATTAGTGGTGATAGTAACATATGTGATTTTTCAATATTGTATAGTAAAAACGTGTTAAAATTTGGAAGATCTGCATAACTCAATCAATATTTTCCAAATGACAAATACATGATATTATAAAATCATGCCCATATAAAAGATTCATTCAAAGGGCAAGACAGAACAATATATTTTAAGGTAACAGAGGATAAAAATGTCCTTGCTATGGTTTTAGATTCTACATTGCAACTAACCTTTAAGAAACTTCCACTTGTCAAATTTTGACATGCTATCAAAGAAGAATATCTGCAAAAGTCTATTAAAAGGTTCCTCCTTTTTCTAGCTATATATCTTTGTGACACTGAATTTTCTTCACTTTCTTCAGCCAAAACAATGCATTGCAATAGACTGAATGCAGAAACAGATATGAAAATCAAGCTGTTTTCTACTAAGCCAGGGATTAAAGAGGTTCTCAAAAACAAAACAAAGCCATTCTTCTCACTTTTTTTAAATAGTTTCTTTTCATAAAAATGTTCCTTATATTAACAAATAATTGGTTTATTGTAGTTATTTTTTAATGATTAATATGTAAATATTTAAAAATTTTCTGAGTCCCTGGTGGCCAAGTGGTAAGGAATCTACCTGCCAATTCAGGAGGCCTGGGTTCGATCCCTGGGTTGGAAAGATTCCCTGGAGAAGAAAATGGCAACCCACTGCAGTATTCGTGCCTGGGAAATCCCATGGACCGAGGAGCCTGGTAGGCTACAGTCCATGGAGCTGCAAAGAGTCAGACATAACTGAGTGACTAAAAAACAACAATTTCTAAGCCTTCATTAACAAAAGTGCTTTGAGGTCTTCAACACTTTTGAATATAAAAGGGTCCCAGAGAAGTCTGAGAACTGCTGCAAAAGAGAGTGAATGTCTTTGTCTCACTCCTGAATCTCAGTTCTGCATTTTGCTCTTCTCAGTAGGAAAATACTGGACCATGGGAACTAGTCCATATCAGTATATACACAGCCGCTATGTTCTTTTTAATGGCTGCATTGTATGCTAAATTTTTTAAAAATAAATTTATTTATTTATGATTTATTTGGGGCCGTGCTGGGTCTCCGTTGCTGCTTGGGCTTTTCTCTAGTTTCGGTGTACGGGCTTTTCATTGTGGTGGTTCCTCTTGTTCCACAGCACACGCTCTAGGGTGCATGGACTTCAGTAGTTGTGGTGCATGGGCTCAGCAGTTGCAGTTTCTGGGCTCTAGAGCACAGGCTCAAGAGTTGTAGTGCAGGTCCTAGTTGCTCCACGGAATTTGGGATCTTCCCTGACAAGGAATCAAAACTGTGTCTCCTGTGTTGGCAGGCAGATTCTTTACCACTGAGCCACCAGGAAAACTCTTGTATGCCTATTACACAAATGTGATGTAATCTATTAAACTATTCCTCTATTGCTGAACATTTGTCATTGTTTCTAATTTTTATTTTAAAAATAATCTAAAGAATGATACACTGAACATCCTTAGAAAAGTTTTAAACAACAAAGTCAGGGGCTTCCCTGATGGTCCAGTGGTTAAGATTCCATGCTTCCAGTGCAGGGGGCACAGGTTTGATTGCTGGTCAGGGAACTAAGATCCCATAGGTCACTCAGTCAACAAAACAAACAAACAAAGGAAAACCAAGAAAGTGATATGATCAGATTCATCTGTTTAAAAACATCATGTAAAATGCTGAAATCTGAAGACTGGTGGATTGTAACAATTTCAATTTCCAGGGTGTAGCTATCGTACTATTAACAGATGTCATTACTGGTGAAGACTGGAAGCAAATGAAGGAAATGTCTTTATTATTTCTTATAACTGCATGTGAATCTACAATCATAGCAAAATTAAAAGTTTAATTAAAAACAAATCTGACACCATTAGGATGGACACTACCAAAACAAACAAAGAAACAAAACAGAAAATAACAAGTGTTGGTGAGGATGCAAAGAAATTGGAACTTTCGTGCACCACTGGTAGGAATGCAAAATGGTACAGACACTGTGGGAAACAGTATAAAGGTTCCTCAAAAAATTATAAATAGAATTGCCATGTGATCCAGCAATTCCACTTCTGGGTATACATTACAAAGAATTTAAAACAGGGTCTCAAAAGAATATTTGTACACCCTTGTTCATAGCAGCATTATTTACAAAAGCTAAAATATGGAACAATTTCCCTGGTGGCTCAGTGGTAAAGTATCCACCTACCAAAGCAAGAGATCTGGGTTCAATTCCCGAGTTGGGACGATCCCCTGGAGGAGATGGCAACCCACTTCAGTACTCTTGCCTGGGAAATTCCATGGACAGGGGAGCCTGGTGGGCTCCAGTCTGTGGGATTTCAGAGAGCTGGACCTGATTGAGCGAGTAAACAACAGTAACAAAACATGGAAGCAATTCAAGTGTATGTCAACAGATGAATGGATAAACAAAATGTGATTATATGCATCCAAAGGTATAGTACTCAGACTAAAAAAAGAAGGAAATTCTGACATATGGTACAACGGGGATGAATTATTATGCTAAGTGAAATAAGCCAGTCACAAAGAGACAAATGTGATTCCGCTGATAGGGGGTTTCTAGAGTAGTTAAACTAATAGAAACAGAAAGAATTGTGGCTGCCAGGGACTTGGTAGGGGATGGGACATGGGGTGTTGTTATTTAATAATGTGTATGGAGTTTTGGTTTTGCAAGATGACAAAAATTTGGAGACTGGTAGCACAACAATGTAGATATATTATACTTAACACTATAACTGTATACTTAGAAATTATAAAAATGGTCAATTTTATGTTATGTGGTTTTTTTTAACCTCAATTAGGAAATAAAAATGGAGAACTAGTGAAAAAAAAAATTACTCTGACTGAAGCAAAGTTTGGAATGACCAGACTAGAGGCAGGCAGGGTTCCTAGCAGAATGTTCCTATAGTCCAATGCTGGGGCTTGAACCAAGCAAGTGGCATGGAGCTAAAGGGGCTGCGATAGATTGGATTACTGGGCCAAGCCTTTGCTCCCCTGTAATAGAATTCTCCATCCACACCCTTGTTGTAGCGGGCAGTGAATTCTTTCCCACTTTTGACTTTGTGTTTGGCTAGGTGACTTACTTTGGCCAGTAGGAAGTTTGTAAATCTGACAAGAGAAGTTTTGAAATGTGTTTGCTCAATAGGACATGCCCTCTTGTGCTGCAGTTATCTGTCACGATAAGAACATTCCCTGAATAGCTGCTGCTCCTTCAGTCTGGGTCCTGGAATGAGTGTCCAGGAATAGACCATATGCCCCGGGTAGCACAGATCCGAGGAGAATGAGCAATATGTAGAGTACACCTGAACTCAGTCTGGCTTGGAGCCTGAAGCTAGATGATTCAAGGCGCAGCTGACTCACCAGACTCATGAGCATGACAGTGTGTGATTATTGCTTTAAGCTTCTGAATGGTTTTGGCTTGCTTTGGTTTTTGGTATAGAACAAGTAATCATTTTATAATGTCACTTTAGGTACACCTTCAACTTTATATGGAGTTTTATGTTAATTACATCTCAATAAAGCTGGGGAAAAAATGGCATTTAGCAGGCTTTTATAAATGTAAGTACCATTTTGCTGATAACAAAGCTTACCAGCAACACCCAATCCCCAAACACAGAAGACATTCCAAAGGTAGTCAGCAGAGTGCCAAGATGGTTTAACAGACAGCTAGCAAAAGCATAGAGTAAAGAATCCCAGGAGATCATTTCACAGATGGGAGTACAGAAGCCTAAGACCTTAGCTGTAGTTCAAACCAGGGTGTTGGTATAATTACTGTAGGAAAACACAATCAATGTGTTTAGAATAATCTTTCTGGAGTGACCTGAGTCTGGGGATTGAAATAAATATAAATATTTCTTACTGGTTGGGATTATTCGATTCAGTTCAGTTCAGTCACTAAGTCGTGTCTGACTCTTTGAGACCCAATGGACTGCAGCATGCCAGGCTTCCCTGTCTATCACCAACTCCTGGAGCTTACTCAAACTCATGTCCATCAAGTCAGTGATGCCATCCAACCATCTCATCCTCTGTCGTCCCCTTTTCCTCCTACCTTCAATCTTTCCCAGCATCAGGGTCTTTTCCAATGAGTCAGTTCTTCACATCAGGTGGCCAAAGTATTGGAGTTTCAGCTTTAGCATCAGTTCTTCCAATGAATATTCAGGACTGATTTCCTTTAGGATGGACTGGTTGGATCTCCTTGCAGTCCAAGGGACTCTCAAGAGTCTTCTCCAACACCACAGTTCAAAAGCATCACTTCTTCAGCGCTCAGCTTTCTTTATAGCCCAACTCTCACATCCACACATGACTACTGGAAAAACCATAGCCTTGACTAGATGGACCTTTGTTGGCAAAGTAATGTCTCTGCTTTTTAATATGCTGTCTGGGCTGGTCATAGCTTTCCTTCCAAGGAGCAAGCATCTTTTAATTTCATGGCTGCAGTCACCATCTGCAGTGATTTTGGAGCCCCCCCCCCCAAAAAGTCTGTCACTGTTTTCATTGTTTCCCCATCTATTTGACATGAAGTGATGGAATTGGATGCCATGATCTTAGTTGTCCGAATGTTGAGTTTTAAGCCAACTTTTTCAGTCTCCTCTTTCACTTTCATCAATAGGCTCTTTAGTTCTTCTTCACTTTCTGCCATAAGGGTGATGTTATCTGCATATCTGCTGCTGCTACTGCTAAGTCACTTCAGTTGTGTCCAACTCTGTGCGACCCCATAGACGGCAGCCCACCAGGCTCCCCTGTCCCTGGGATTCTCCAGGCAATGCATATCTGAGGTCATTGATATTTCTCCTGGCAATCTTGATTCCAGCATGCGCTTCATCCAGCCCAGCATTTGACATGATGTACTCTGTATATAAGTTAAATAAGCAAGGTGACAATATACAGCCTTGATGTACTTAATTATTTGGTTAAGATGCTATTTAGAATAAACATTATCCTTTGTAACGAGTCACTGGTCCTTGAAGGATGGAAGAGGCTCAGAATAGTTAAGTTGCCCCCAGCAAGGCAGTTGGTCTTCTGGAGAAATGGTGTACATCTCTGTTGCTGGCAGTTCAGATATTCGTTAGCAACAGTAGCTAAGACAGCCTCGGTTAGTGGGAACCGGCACTTTTTGTTGGGTTCGTGCATGGCCTCCATCCCTCTGACTATGGCTACTTCCTTCAAGTGACCATTGTGACGGCACCAGGGTGGCCAGTGACTGAAGTTGGCTGATGTCAAATGGTCAAGTCATCTTGGTGCCTTCTCCATGGTGAATAACTTCTGCTTCTGAGTTTTGGGGGTTCATTTGTTACACAGGCCCATTTTAGCTCTAACAGACTAATATAGAGGCATTAAAATTTTATTATGGAAAATTTAAGACATATACAAAAGTAAAAGAAATACTATGATGAAACTCTGGTTACCCCTGTCTCATATGGTCAGTCTTATTTTCACCCATACCCTTGCCCACTTTTCCCTCAACTCTGGATTATCTTTTTTTTTTTTAATTAATTAATTAATTTATTTTTGGCTGTGCTGGGCCTTCCTTGCTGTGCAGGCTTTCTCTAGTTGCAGCGAGTAGGGGCTACTCTCTAGTTGCGATTTGCGGGCTTCTCACTGCGGAGGTTTCTGTTGCAGAGCATGGGCTCTGGGGCGTGCAGGCTTCAGTAGGTGCAGCGCATGGGCTCAGTAGTTGTGGCGCCTGGACTTAGTCGTCCTGTGCAGCAAGTGGGATCTTCCTGGACCAGGGATTTAACCCATGTCTTCTGCATTGGCAGGCAGATTCTTTACCACTGAGCCATCAGGGAAGCCACTGGATTATCTTGAAGCAAGTTCAAAAGATCATGTATTTTCTCTGTAAATATTTCAGTATGTAGCTCCAAAAGATAAGGAATTAAACAAAATAATACAAAAAATCAATAGTAATTCGTTAATAGAAACAGCAATCTATTCAGTGTTCATACTTCTTTGATTATCTTATAATTTTCCTCTCTTTCATTTTCTCTTTTAAATTGTTGTTTGAATTGGGCTCCAAATAATATGTGTACTGTGCTTGGTTGATGAACCTTAAATCTCTAGGTTCCCCCACCGTCTATGTTGTAAAGCTGTTTTGTTAAATAAATTGGATCATTCATCATTGTAGTTTGCCACAGTCTGAACTTGGCTGATTTTATCCCTGTGGCACCATTTAATATGTTCTGTAAATTCAGCAAATTCAAAAAAATTTTTTTGAAAGATTGCTTCCTAGGTGGTAATGTGTGCTTCCATCAGGAGTACCTAATCTCTGGTTGGCTCTCTTTTTTTTTTTATATTTGCAACCATTGATGTTCATTGCCTGGATTCATGAGGGTCTGCAAAATGGTGATATTTTAACCACATCATTTATTCTTCCTTTATTAGTAGGCATACTTCTACAAAGTGAAACTTCCCCTCATTGATTATTTAGTTATCTGGAGGGAGAGATCATATACACAAGAGAGGATAAATATTTGATGCTTTCCTTTTATTTCCTGGTTGCCTAGCAGCCTCCTAAAGGGACTGTGGGAAAATTAACAAAATGGCGCCAGACAGGCTCTCTTGCTCTATGCTCCCATGGCCTCTTGCCCCATGGTCTGTAAACAATAACTTTGGGTGCTTATGTAACAGCTGAGATTACTTATGGCACTGCACATGCACATCATGAAGTACTCCTTTGGTCACGGGTTACTTTGTGTGGTTATCATGGTTATGTTATGTGAGGATGTGTTATGGCTACATTCAGTTCAGCTCAATTCAGTCACTCAGTCGTGTCCAACTCTTTGCGACCCCATGGACTGCAGCATGCCAGGCCTCCCTGTCCATCACCAACTCCTGGAGTTTACCCAAACTCATGTCCATTGAGTTGGTGATGCCATCCAACCATCTCATCCTCCTTTGTCCCCTTCTCCTCCTGCCTTCAATCTTTCCCAGGATCAGGGTCTTTTCCAATGAGTCAGCTCTTCGCATCAGGTGGCCAAAGTACTGGAGTTATAGCTTCAACATCAGTCCTTCCAATGAACACCCAGGACTGAGCTCCTTTAGGATGATTGGTTGGATCTCCTTGCAGTCCAAGGGACTCTCAAGAGTCTTCTCCAACACCACAGTTCAAAAGCATCAATTCTTCAGCACTCAGCTTTCTTTATAGTCCAACTCTCACATCCATACATGACCACTGGAAAAACCATAGCCTTGACTAGATGGACCTTTGTTGTCAAAGTAATGTCTCTGCTTTTTAATATGCTGTCTAGGTTGGTCATAACTTTCCTTCCAAGGAGTAAGCGTCTTTTAATTTCATGGCTACAATCACCATCTGCAATGACTTTGGAGCCCAGAAAAAGTCAGCCACTGTTTCCACTATTTCCCCATCTATTTGCCATGAAGTGATGGGACCAGATGCCATGATCTTCGTTTTCTGAATGTTGAGCTTTAAGCCAACTTTTTCACTCTCCTCTTTCACTTTCACCTAGAGGCTCTTTAGTTCTTCACTTTCTGCCATAAGGGTGGTGTTATCTGCATATCTGAGGTTATTGATATTTCTCCCAGCAATCTTGATTCCGGCTTGTGCTTCCTCCAGCCCAGTGTTTCTCATGATGTACTCTACATATAAGTTAAATAAGCAGATTCAGAATAGGAAATAAATATTTTAATATATCTGAAGAAGTTTAAAAAGATATTTAAAATATGACAGAATAATAAATTAACAAAATTAGCCATGTTTGAATACAAATCAGATAAAAGTTCTAGAAATGAAAATTGTGATAATAAAAATTTAAAAATAATTGAAATTATAACCATCAAAGGACAAGGTGAAAAGCAGAATAAGACTAAGTTGAAGAAAGAATTAGTAAATTGAAATACAAAGCTTAAGAAATTACCAAGAATTCAGCAACAAATGATAAAAATGTGAAATAAAGAGAAATTAAGAGGCATGGAAGAAATTTAACATTTATTCATGATAAAAACATCTCAGCAAACTAAGAATTAAAGGGAATTTCCACAACTCAGTAAAAGACATCCACCAAAAACCTACACCTATTGTTTAATTTATGGTGACAGACTGAATGCTTTCTATTCAAGATCAAGAAAAAGCAAAGATGTATGCTCTTGGGACTTCCCTGGTGGTTCAGTGGCTAAGACACCACACTTCCAGTGCAGGGGGCCTGGGTTTGATCCCTGGTCAGGAAACTAGATCCCACAAACTGCAACTAAGAGTTTGCATGTCACAACTAAAGATCCCATGTGCTGCAACTAAGACCCACTGCAGCAAATAAATAAATATTTTTTAAAAACATGTACAGTCTCTTCACTCCTATTGAACATTTAACCAGATGTCCTTATGAGTGCAATGCCAAGGAAAAGAGATAAAAGTCATGCAGGTTGTAAAGGAAGAAATAAAACTAATACCAAAAAATCATAATTGACTGTATATAAAAATACAAATATCTACAAAAAACTATTATAATAAGTGAATTTAGCAACTGTACAGGATACAAGGTCATCATAGAAAGAGTTATTGTATTTCTATTTATTTATTTTTTTGGCCGTTCTGTGTAGCATGTGAGATCTTAGTTCCCCAGCCAGGAATTGAACCTGGACTCCCTGCAGTGGAAGTATAGAGTCTTAACCATTGGACTGCCAGGGAAGTCCCACCAATTGTATTTCTATAAATATTAAAATTTTTAAAAATTTATATAGTATCATTTACAATAGCATAAAAAACATGAAATACTTGGTATAATTCTTGGTATAAATACTTGGCATAAACCATGCAGGAAATGCAGGTTTGATTCCTGGGTCAGGAAGATTCTCTGGAGAAGGAAATGGCGACCCACTCCAGTATTCTTCACTGGAAAATCCCATGGACAGAAGACCCTGGTAGGCTATGTCCATGGGGTTGCAAAGAGTTGGATATGACTTAGCAACTAAACAACAACAAATTTACAATAGCATAAAAACTTGAAATACTTGGTATAAATGCAGCAAAATATATGTAAGCTTGGTATGCTGAAATCAACATGATGATAAAAACTAAAGAAGACATAAATAAATGTTGAGGGATTAGAAACATCACTAGACCAATCCTTCACAATTTTATCTATAGATTTAAGGCAATTCCAATAAAAATTCCAGCATGTTCTTTCATAGAAATCAACAAGATGATTCTAAAATAAGTATAGAAATACAAAGGACCTTGAATATCCAAAACAGCTTTGAAAAAAAAGAACTTTGCCACCTTTATTTCATGATTTACTATAAAGCTACAATATTCAAGAGACTATAGAAAAGAAGAAAGAAAGTGAAGTCGCTCAGTCGTGTCTGACTCTTTGCGACCCCATGGACTGTAGCCGATCAGGCTCCTCCGTCCATGGGATTTTCCAGGCAAGAGTGCTGGAGTGGATTGCCATTTCCTTCTCCAGGGAATCTTCCCAACCCAGGAATTGAACCCGGGTCTCCCACATTGCAGGCAGACGCTTTACTGTCTGAGCCACCAGATACAGATGTCAGTGGAATTGTTAAAGTAATTAAACAAAGAGGCCATTAGACTGAGGTGGCTCTAGTGCCTTGTAAGCACACCAAAACCTAATTCAGAGTAAATTCCTGTAAGTGCCTCAAGGTTAAGAAATTGAAACTAAAGAACAACCAATCACAAACAGCCAAATAAGGCAACTGCTTAAGTTATAGCATATCAAATAATTTCCTTGCTTTGCTTCCGTGTATGCACGACTGAGGGACTTCACTTTCACTTTTCACTTTCATACACTGGAGAAGGAAATGGCAACCCACTCCAGTGTTCTTGCCTGGAGAATCCCAGGGACGGCAGAGCCTGGAGGGCTGCCATGTATGGGGTCGCACAGAGTCGGACACAACTGAAGTGACTTAGCAGCAGCAGCAGCAGCATGCTCTATAAAAGCTTTTGTGCATAGCTCCTGCTTGTAGAGAGCTCCTAACCACTTGGGTTGGTGTTGCCCAATATGAATGAATATTTGCTCAAATAAACTCTTCCAAATTTTACTGTACTTTAGTTTATCTTTTAACAGGTTAGAACTGAGAATAAAAAGGTAAGCTCACACATAAGCAGCAGCAGCAGTAGCACACATAGATGGTCAACTGATTTTTGACAAAGGTGTCAAGTCAACTCAATGGACAAATAATATTCTTTTTAACAAATTATACTGGAACAATTGGACATTCATTAAAAAAAAAAGAAGAACCTCAACTCATAAATCACACCATATTTAAAAATTAACTCAAAATGGACCACAGAGAGAAATGTAAATCTAAACTATAAATCTTCTAAAAAACAGTAGAAAAATCTTTGTGAACATAGGTCAGGCAAAGCTTTCTTAGATATTATACCAAAAGCACAATCAATAAGGAAAAAAATCAATAAACTGTATTCATAAGTGTTTTTAGGGTTTTGCTTTTCAAACACTATTAAACAGATGAAAAAGCAAGCCTCAGCCTGAGAGAAAATATTTGCAATATACATATTTGTTATAGGACTAGGATCCAGAGTGTATGAAGAATTCCCAAAAGTCACTAATAGGAAGGGGAATTTCTGTCTGAGGTGGCATGAAGAGGCTGGCAAATATTTTCCCTAAAAAACAAATATAAAACTGGACACATAAAAAACAAAACAAAATAAGCTTTGCAGTGGTTCTGTGATTAGCCAAAGGCAAACAACAAATTGAGAATCATATATTCATGAAAAAAATGCTACAACTTTGAGCAATAACAGTAGAATTTTGCAGTCTTTTCACCTGGGGCTGCACCCAGTGCCCCCTAGCTCGGTCACTGACAGCGATAGTGTTAGCAGGGTGTGGATAGCATGAAAACCAGAAGTATATCCACAAAAGGGGATGTACCTGAACTGAAGTAGGCAAAAACTTAAACCAGCATCACTGCGAATAAAAGTAGGTAACAAATTGGAAAATCTGCAGTTTTGCCAGCCTGGTTGGGAGAGCAGCACACCAGCAAGAAACTTAATGGGGAGATCCTGGAAATCGGACAGCTGTAGAAGGGCTAGATCAGTTCTCCATACAAGCCTGGCTGACGGGGAAAGTAAGCGCATTCACAGAGGAGATCTACAAGGTCCCTAGCAGAAAGTGAAGACCAAGGCAGTCTTGAGAACTAGATGAACTTTTAATAAACTCCCCAATCCACACACAGATCAATTGGCAGAATGGAAATCTTATGGATTCAAGGTGTTCGCACACATCCTCATAAAAATGGAATCAGACAGTATTTGTCCTTTAGCAGCTGATTCATCTCACTTAATTTCTTTTAGAAAGCATAAAATTAAATAAAGAATAATTACAACATTGTATCAAGTTCATAACATATGTAAATTACATATAAAACTAGCAACATGTAAGAGGAGAGAAGCAATGGAGCTGTATTGGAGGAAGTCGCTATAGTTAAGCAGAATTAAGTCAATACAAAAGTAGATAGTCATAAGTTAGGATCTTAATCCTTAAGAAACTACTAAGAAAATAACATTAAAAATGTAGTTAAAACAATCAACAGAAGAATGATGAAAGTACATTAAAAATATTTGCTTAACATAAATGAAGGCAACAAAGGGGAACAGAGGAACAAAAAGGACATAAGAAAATAAATAGCAAAATGGACTGACATAACATCATATCAATACCTACATTAAATATGAATGGTCTAAACATTCCAGTAAAAAGATGTGGATTGTCAGAATATCTAATAAAGCAAGATCCAACTGTACACTGTCTACAAGAGGCACATTTTTTTTCTTTTTTTTTTTTAAGAGGCACATTTTTAAATGTTGTATTTATTTTGGCCGTGCTGGATCTTCGTTGCTGCACACCAGCTTTCTCTAGTTGCAGGGAATGGGGGCTCCTCTCTAGTTGTGGTGCACAGGCTTTCTCATTGCAGTGGATTCTCTTGGCGCAGAGTATGGGCTCTAGAGCGTGGGCTCAGTAGTTGTGGCACGTGGTTTTCGTTACCCTTTGGCATGTGGAATCTTCCTGGGTCAGGGATCAAAACCATGTCCCCTGCATTGGCAGATGTATTCTTAACCACTGGACCACCAGGGAAGTCCAGGAGTCACATTACATTCAAAAAATAAAAATAAATTGAATGTAAAAGAATGGAAGAACATATATAATGTAAAAAGTATTGTTAATGACATTAATATCAGGCAAAATTAGATTTTAAAACAAGAAACACTACTGCAAACAAAAAGATACTCCATAATGATAAAAGAATCAATGCATCAAGAAAATAAAACAATTATAAGCAAATAAGCAGTTAATAAAAGAGCCTCAATACTTGTGAACCAAAAATTGACAGAAATGAAAGGAGATATAGACAGTTCAATAACTATAGTAGGGGATTTCAATTTGCCTCTCTTGGTAACTGATGAACAAATAATCAGAAAGTCAGTAAGGATATAGAAGACGTGAACAATGGTCTTCAAGCGATTTGACCTAACTTTGATAGAAAATCCAAACCAATAGAAGTAGAATACACATTATTTCCAAGCAAACATGTACCATTCTCTAGTCTCTAAGACTCTATAAATTTTAGTCCAGAAAAGAAGACTTAAGAAACAACACAATTTTTACCAGAGATGTATTACAGCCACAGGCATTAATTTCTGCAAAAATACCCCAGTCAATAATATGTTAAGAAGACTGAGGTGGGAGCAGAGACTGAGGACAGATGGGCACAAGGGAATTTTTGAAGTGATGAAAAATTTCTAAAACTATATGATGGTGATAATAATACAAGTTTATTTTCTTTTTTTTTTGGTTGTACAAGTTAAAATGAGTGAGTTTGATAGCATGTTAATGAAAAATTCTTAATTAAAAGCCAAAAATCACACAACTTTAAAAATGTGGAAAATATTTTAACAGAAACCTCATCAAACAAGATATGTAGATGACAATAAGCACAGTTTAAATGCTCAATATCATCATTAAGAATATGAAAACTAAAACTACAATGTGATGCCATTACATACTTGTTGGAATAGCTGAAATAAAAATGGAAAGAATGAAGAGTATTTGGAAATTTTATATTTACTGGGTGAAACTGCAAAACAGTGCAATCATTTTGTTGGGTGCACTTGGTGCAGCCACTTGGAACATAATTTGGCAGTTTCTCGTAAGGTAAAACATACACTTACCATATGCCCCAGAAATCTGACTCCTAGGTATTTACTCATGAGAAGTGAAAATATACATCTACCCCTTAAAATCTGTATACTAATATTTATACCAGAGTTGAAGAGAAAGTTGAGAGTTTGGGAAGTTGAAGGTGGCTGGAACATGCAGAGTACTGGAATAAGAAACCTTTACAGAGAAAGAGAGCTCCCGTAATCTGTAGTCTTCAACTGAGTACTAAGTAGCACATTACATGAGGATGCTACCAAAGCAAAGGACAAAAGGAACAATAACCAGAACCAACAAAACTGGGAATAGTTCATGTTCTCAACAGCTGGGTGCAAGGATCTCTTGACAAAGTAGACATCAGAGAGATGTCTCAGAAGAGTATTGCCAAATGAGTCCTAGAATAAAGACTACTTTGGCCCCATGAGAAAAAAAAGAAATCACAAGCAAGTCTCAAAGAAGTCACACTGTTACCAAATAACTAACGGCATGTAAGATCAAAATCATAGAAATACAAAAAACTCCAAAACACAATTTTAAATGACAACATCTGGTGTCCAATAAAAAAGCACCAGGTATAGAGGAAGGTTGTAGGACGACATCAAAATAGGAAGCACCAAGAATCTAGAGCTGCACCAGCAAATTCTGTCTGATGTGTCTATTCTGGAAATCTGGAATCTGTTGAAGGCTTTCTACTTCCAGTGGGAGGACTTGGATGCTGAACTGTGGCTAATTTCAGTCAATTTTAGCTCTTAGCACAGTAGCAGCTACCCATCTTCCACCCCACAGCCACATGGCAGGCAGCTGTGCACATATTTCTGCAATAGCTTGCATGCAGTATGTAGAAACCAATATCAGGGATCCTGTCCTCCATATATCAGGGATCTCTTTTGTGATGGCTGATTGCTGTTTCTGATTACAGAGGTAGAGACAAAGAGGTTGGCAGCCATTGTTGTTGCATCTTTCTCATTGTTGCAAGCTCCTCCCTCTCTAGCTGAAGTGACATACATAGGATTTAAAGGTATGGCATCTTTTTATCTACCCTTCATTTTTATCTTTTTCCCCTCTCAGGAACCAGACATTAAAGACTGCTGCTGCTGCTAAGTTGCTTCAGTCGTGTCCAACTCTGTGCGACCCCATAGACGGCAGCCCACCAGGCTCCACGGTCCCTGGGATTCTCTAGGCAAGAATACTGGAGTGGGTTGCCATTTCCTTCTCCAAGGCATGAAAGAGAAAAATGAAAGTGAAGTAGCTCAGTCATGTCCGACTCTTTGCATCTCCATGGACTGCAGCCTACCAGGCTCCTCCGTCCATGGATTTTCCAGGAAAGAGTACTGGAGTAGGGTGCCATTGCCTTCTCCACATTAAAGACTAGGATATTGAAAAATATATGCATATACAAGGAAAATTAGAAAATGAACATGCATGCCCAGGGAGTCTCAGAAAAGATATGAGAAGACATTGAATTTATACCTCAGGCTGATCCTCAGCACAAAGACAGCCTACAACAATTAAAAAAATAAAACAAAAAAACCCCAGTAAACTCTTGGAAAAGGGGATAATCTGATTTCCAGAATTATCATATTAATTGATTCAAATATCCAGTGTTCATAAAAAATGACAAGGCACACAAAGAAACAGCAAGTATGTTTCTCAAAGGAAAAAAAAAAAATCAACGGAAACTATCTCTGAAAAAGATATAATGGCAGATATACTACACAAAGACTTCAAAATGATTGTCTTAAAGATGCTCAAAGAACTCAAGGAAAATGGGATAAAGTCAAGAAAATGATGTGTGAACAAAATGGAAATATCAATAAAGAGACAGAAAACAAAAAGGAACCAAAAAGAAATTCTGGAGCTATAAAAAAAATAACTGAAATGAAAAACTCACTATAGGGATTCAAAGGCAGATTGAGCAGGAAGAAGAAAGAGCTAGCCAACTTGAAGATAGGACAATGAAAATTATTAAGTCTGAGGAGAAGAAAGAAAAGAGATTGAAGAAAAGTAAACGGATCCTAAGAGACCTGTGGGACACCATCAGGAGGACCAAAACAAGCACTGTGGCAGTCCCAGTAGGAGGTGAGAGCGAGAAAGGGGCGGAAAGAATTTGAAGACATAATAACTAGAAACTTCACAAAGTTGATGAAAGACATAAATATGAACATTCAGGAAGCTCAACAAACTCCAATAAGATGAACTCAAAGAGAATCACATCAAGAGTCATAATTAAACTATAAAAATGTAGGCAAAGAGAATCTTAAGAGCAGCAAGAGAGAAGCAAATCATCACACACAAAGGAACCTTAATAAGATAATTGTCAGATTTCTGACAATTTTTGAGCCATAAGACAGTAGGCCCATACATTTGAAGTACTAAAAGGAAAAAAATGTCAACCATAAGCCCTGTATCCACCAAAACTGTTCTCTAAAAGTAAGGGAGAAATCTAGAAATTCTCAGATAGTTGAAAATTGAGGGACTTTGTGACCAATAGACCTGCCCTGCAAGGAAGGGATAATTGGGGAGTTTGGGATGGGCATGGACACACGGCTATGTTTAAAATGGATAGCCAACAAGGACCTACTGTATAGCACGTGGAACTCTGCTCAATGTTATATGGTAGCCTGGATGGGAGGGGAGTTTGGGAGAGAATGGATATATGTGTTTGTATGTGTCCTTTTCTGCTTATCTAAATCTGTCACATTGTTTATTAATCTTCTATACTCCAATACAAAATAAAAAGTTTAAAAATAGATAAATAAAAGAAAAAAAAGAAAGAAAGAAATGCTCAAGACAGTCCTGCAAGTTGAAAAGAGGATACTAGGCAGTAACTTAAAGTCAAAGAGAGAAATAAAGATATCAACAAATGTAAATACATGGGCAATTATAAATGCTAGTATTGCTGTAACAGTGGTTTGTAACTGTGCTTTTTGCTTTCTATATGATTTCAGGGACTAAAACATTAAAAAAAAATCAATTGTTACTACAAATGCTAATATTAATGTAAATACTCTAATTCAAATCAGAGTATCTTAACTTTAAAATGTTAAATGTAATCCCCATTGTAACCACAAAAAATAGCTATAGAATATATACGAAAGGAAATGAGAAAGGAATTCAAATATTTTACTACCAAAAAAAGAACTAAACACAAAAGACAAGAATGCAGAAAATAAGAAGCATAAAGGCTATAAGGCATACAGACAACAAATAGTACAATGACGAATAACTCACTTTTACATGTAGTTACATTAATATAAACACTCCAATCAGAGACAGAGATTGGAAGAATGGATAAAAATATATGATCCAATCATAGGCTGTCTACAAGAGATTCACTTGAGATCCAAAGACACAAACAGGTTAAAACTGAAAGGATGCAAAAAGATTTTTCATGCAAATTGTAACCAAAAGAGAGCAAGAGTGGCAACACTAATATCATACAAAATAGATTTAATTGAAAAAAAGTATAAGAGACAATGAAGGATGTTATGCGTTAACAAAAGATTCAATACAGCAAGAATATGCAACCAGTATAAACATTTGTACACCTAATGACAGACCATCAAAATATATGAAACAAAAATGACAGAACTGAAGGGAGAAATAGGTATTATTACAATAATAGTTGGAGGCTTTAATATCTCATTCACCATAATGGATGGAATAACCAGACAGAACATAAGTAAAGGAATAAAGGCTTAAACAACACAATAAACCAACTAGATCTAACACACATATACAAAACACTCTACCTAACA
Source organism: Bubalus kerabau (assembly GCF_029407905.1). Lineage (NCBI taxonomy): Eukaryota > Metazoa > Chordata > Mammalia > Artiodactyla > Bovidae > Bubalus > Bubalus kerabau. The sequence goes on from NC_073642.1 coordinate 34,094,197, forward strand.
GCAGAATACACATTCTCCTCAAAAGCACATGGGACATTTTTCAGTGTAGACTATATATTAGGCCACAAATTAAGTCTCAGTAGATTTTTTAAAATAGATATCATACAAAGTATCTTCTCTGCTCAAAAGGGGATGAAGTTAGAATTCAAAAAAAGGAAAGTTCACAAATTGTGGAGATTAAACAACATATTTTTAAAACAACACATGGATCAAAGAAGAAATCACAAAGGAAATTAGAAAATACTTAGAGGGACTTCCCTGGTGGTCCAGTAGTTAAGAGTTCACCTGCTAATGCAGGGGACGTGGGTTCAGTCCTTGGTTTGAGAATTAGGATCCCACATGCCAGGGGGCAACCGAGTCTGTGTCCTAGAGCCCGTGAGTTGAAACTACTGAAACCTGTGTGCCCCAGAGCCTGTGCTCTGCAATAGGAGAAGCCACCGCTATGAGAAACTTACCCACTGCAACTAGAGAGTAGCCCTCGCTTGCTGCAACTAGAGAAAATCCCCTTGCAGCAACAAAAATCCCATGCACTGCAATGAAGACCCAGTACAACCATAAATAAATAAATAAAAATAAAAAGAGAAAATACTTAGAGATAAATGAAAATACAGCATACAAAAACCTAGGATGCAGCAAAAGTAGAGCTAAGGGGGAATTTATAACTATAAATGCTTACATTAAAAAAACAAAACAGAAAAGAGCTCAAAACAACCGAACTTTATAACTTAAGGAACTAAAAAAGAAGAACAAACTAAATGCAAAGCTAGCAGAAGGAAGGAAATAATAAAGATTAGAGCAGCAATAAGCAAAATACAGAATAGAAAAATAACAGAAAAGCAATGAAACCAAAAGTTGGCTCTTTGAAAAAAATCAACAAAATTGTCAAACTTTTAGCTATATGGACTAAGGAAAAAATAGAGGAGATTCAAATGACTAAAAAAAAAAAAAAGATTACTACCAATTCTATAGGGGAAAAAAGGATTATAAAATAGTACTTACAACTGTACATCAATAAATTGGATAACCTAGATAAAAATTTTCTAGAAACACAAAGCCTACCAAGATCAAAGCATGAAGAAATAGAAAATCTGAATAGACCCACAACTAGTAAAGGGATTGAATTAGAAATCCAAAATCTGCCAACTAAGAAAAGCCCTGGACCTGATGGATTCACTGGTAAATTCCATCAAAGATTTTAGAATACATGCTGCTGAAGTGAGCACTCCATCAAAGATTTAAAGAACTAATACCAATCCTTCAAATCTTTCCAAAGAAGTGAACAGAAGGGATGCTTTGTAACTCATTCTATGAGATCGGATAACCCTGATACCAAAGACAAAGATACAATAAGAAAAGAAAACTACAGATCAACATCCCTATAAACATTCTGCAAAAAGTCCTCAGAAAAATGCTAGCAAACAGAATTCAGCAGCATATTAAAAAGATTATATATCATGGACAAGTGAAATTTATTTCTGGAATGCAAGGATGGTCCAACATAGCAAAACCAATGAATGTAATATCCCACATTAACAGAATGAAGGGGGGAAAAAAAAACACATGATCATCTCAATTGATGCAGAAAAGAATTTGAAAAAATCCAACTCTTTTATAATGAAATAAACTAAGAAACTACCTCAACGTAATAAAAGTCATATAAAAAAATACACAGTAAACATCATTCTCAATTGTGAAAGACTGAAAGCTTTTCCTCTAAGATCAGGAGTACAGCAAGGATGTCTGCTTTTATCACTTCTATTCAACATGGCACTGAAAGTTCTAGCCAGAGCAATTAGATGAGAAAAAGAAATAAAAGCATCCAAATTGAAAAGGAAGAAGTAAAATTACCTGTTTGCAGATAATATGATCTTATATGTTGAGAAACCTAATTTTGTTGAGATTTAACAACAAAAAATCCTGATAGATTCAAAAAATTGATTCAATAAGTAGCAGGATATAAATCAACACACAAAGATCAGTTGTGTTTTTATACACAAACAATGACCAATCTGAAAAAGAAGTTACAAAAATAATTCCATTTACAATTGCTCCAAAAAATAAAATACTTTGGAATTTACTTAACCAAGGAGGAGAAAGATTTGTACAATGGATACTACAAAACACTGAGGAAATAAATTAAAGATATAAATAAATGTAAATACATCTCATACTCATTGATCAGAAGACTTTATATTGTTAAAATGTCAATATTACCTAAAAACAACCTACAGATTCAATGCAATTCCTATCAAAAATCCCAATGACTTCTTTGTGAAAATAGGAGGAAAAAAATCCTAAAATTCATATGCAATCTCAAAAGACCCCGAATGCCCAAAACAATTTTGAAAAAGAAAAACAAAACTAGAGGACTCACACTTCCTGATTTCAAAACTTAAAGCTACAGTTATCAAAACATGTGGTATTGGCATAAAGATAGACCTGAAGACCAATGCAATAGGATAGGGATCCCAGAAACAAACTCTGATATATACGATCAAATGATTTTTTATAAAGGTGCCAAGACCATTCAGTGAGGTAAAGTACAGCCTTTTCAACAAATGGTGCTGAGAAAATTGGATAGTCACATGCAAAAGAATGGAGGTGAATTCTTAACACCATATGTAAAAACTCACTCAAAATGGATGAAGGACCCAAATGTAAGACCGGAAACAATAAAACTCTTGGAAGAAAGCATAGGACCAAACCTTCACAACACTGGATTTGGCAATGATTTCTTGGCAATGACACTGAAGGTACAGAAAACAACAAAAAAATAGACAAATTAGACTTCATGAATATTTTTAAAGACTCATCTCTTGCCTCTCCTGCATTGGCAGGTGGATTCTTAACCACTGTGCCACTTGGGAAGCCCCAAAGCAACAGGAGGGAATTATAAACAGGCAGGCCACCCTCTGCATTTTCTCAGCCTCAGAGGATGCAGAGGATGCAGGTTGCCCATCCTTCAGTTTGCAGACAAGCAGATCTTCCTGTGCAATGTCCTTTCTTGGCTGGAATCCCTATCTGTGCATTGCTGTGGGTGCCCTGGAGAGGGTTCTGATGCACCGCTGCAGCCCACTTCTGTCGGTTTCACCTCAGTGTGCCTCTCTTCCTGGCAGCCCTCTGTGGTCCATCCACTTTCAGGGTGAGGGCAGTAAAGCCTCCTCCAGGTCTGGCTCCAGCCCAGATACAGCATCTCTCTCCCAGCGCATCCCTTCTGGCAACATACAGTCTCTTGGCACCAGACACCTTGCCTTTCCTCGTGTGATCCCTCCACCAGCCCCAAGGCCCAGACTGGACCCTAACGGTCAGATTCTGTGGCGCAGTACCTGCCCGTCCTAAGTATTTGGTGAGTGGACAAGGGAAGAGAGAGAAACGCTTTTACAATGGCATTAGATAACCAGCTTCTCTTCTGAACTCTTGTCAGGAGAGTGGGATTTGATGAGCATGTGTGGGATCCTAAGAACACTTTTTCTGTTGGTGATGGTCTCTTCCGAAAAATCTTGATTCCTCTCTGCCTTTTTCTTCTACAGGCCTACCATTTTTCTCTCACTAAATCATTGCCTCTCTCCCACTCCTTGCCTTCCTTCTTTCCTTTCCTACTTTTTCTACTTCCCCTACATCTTAGTTCAGGTTCTTTGTGCTCAGCCTCTAACAGGTTGCTCCATCCACTCCCCCTTACATGCTATCTTTCTGATGACCATTTAAAAAATATCACAACTAGTGATGTCTGCAGAAGCGTCTTGCTCTAACTATGCAATGGAATTTTTTGAACCTTTCCAGCCTTACCTCTGTTCTTCTCAGCCTGGCCTCCTCCAGTCTCCAGTCTCCCTAGGAGCCAGGCTCTTTCTCTCTCCTTCTCATCATTACTAAATCGTCCTTCCAGACACACACGGAAGTCTTCTACGCAGCCCATTGTGCTTGTAGTCCTACAGGGTAGCCCCCAAAGTTCTCCAGTTTTGTGATTTTTTTTATTGTGGTGAAATACCTCTAATATAATGTCTATCATTTTAACCATGTTTAAGTCCACAGTTTAGTGATATTAAGTACATTCACATTGTTGTGAAACCATCACCAACTTTCATCCCCATAACTCTTTTCATCTTGTAAAACCAAAACTCCAGACACTTTAAATAATAACTCCTCATTCTTCCCTAGCCCCAACCCCTGGTTAACCACCATTTTACCTTCCATCTCTATGAATTCAATTCCCCTAAGTACCTCATCTAAGTGGAATCATACAGTATTTATCCTTTTTGTGATTGGCTTATTTCACTTAGTGTAATATCCCTGAGGTTTATCTATGTTATACCATATTGCAGAATTTCCTTTCTTTTTAAGGCTGAATTATATTCCATTGTGTGCGTATACCACATTTTGGTCATCTATTCATTCATCAATGCAGACCTGATTTGCTTCTCTGTTTCAGCTGTAGTGAATAAAGCTGCTATGAACATGTGTGTACAAATATGGTTTTGATACCCTACTTCCAATTACTTTGGGTATATACCCAAAAGTAAAATTTCTGGGTCATATGCTTCCCTGGTGACTCAGACAGTAAAGAACCTGCCTGCAGTGCAGGAGACCCAGCTTCGATCCCTGGGTAGGGAAGATCCCCTGGAGAAGGGAATGGCAACTCACTCCAGTTTTCTTGCCTGGAGAATCCCATAGACAGAGGAGCCTGGAGGGTTACAGTCCATGGCGTCGCGAAGAGTCAGACACGACTGAGCAACTGAGCACATACACACACACACGCACACACACACACACACACACATGCACACACACACACACTTGTTGCTCTGAGGCTGGCTGCTTCTCGGGGGCGACACTGTTTCCTGCCTTCTGCTAATCGGCCAGTGAGACGCACCTAGGAGGAGGGATGAGCTTTGTAGTTTCAATTCACACACAAATGTGTCTGCTCTTGATGGTAGGTACCTCAGACCACTCGCCACAAAGGCCCTCTCTGTGACAATTGATAAAATGATAGAGACCATCTTGCCAAAAGACCCCACACTCTTTCCTGCTTAGGCAACATTCCATTTAGGGGAATGGTCTGTGCCTCTACTATCTCACTCCTCCTGCTCATACCCTCTCTCAAACAGCATACTTTGGTCATCTTCCTAGTTCCTTGCTAGTAAGTTAGTAAATTTGACATATTCTCAAGAAAGAAAAAATCAACAGGTATATGAAGAAGTACGAAAATATTACCCATAATGATAAGAAAAATAAGTCAATAGAGACAGACTAAAATATGACAGAGACAATAGAATTAGTAGATAAGAACATTAAACTAAAACATCAATTATAAATATATCCCATATCTTAAAAAAAAAAAGTAGACAAAGCCTGAGCATAAAAAGAGACCTGAGAAGTAATTCTAAAAATGCAAATTTAATTACCAGATAAGAAAAATATTATATTGATGTTGTTATTCAGTCACTAATTCATTCATGTCTGACTCTTTGCAACCCCATGGACTATGGCATGCCAGGCTTCCACATCATTTACTATTTCCCGGAGTTAGCTCAAACTATGAGCCATACTCTGTAAAGCCACCCAAGATGGTGGGTGAACTCTCCACCATGGTGGAGAGTTCTGACAAAATGTGGTCCATTGGAGAAGGGAATGGCAAACCACTTCAGTATTCTTGCCTTGAGAACCCCATGAACATTATGAAAAGGCAAAACGATATGACACTGAAAGATGAATTCCCCAGGTCAGTAGGTGCTCAATATGCTACTGGAGAAGAGCAGAGATAGCTCCAGAAGGAATGAAGAGGCTGAGCTAAAGCAGAAACACCACCCAGCTGTGGATGTGTCTGGTGGTGAAAGTAAAGTTCGATGCTGTAAAGAACAATATTGCATAGGAACCTGGAATGCTACGTCCATGAATCAAGGTAAATTGGAGGTAGTCAAACAGGAAATGGCAAGAGACATTTTAGGAATCATAAAATGGATGGGAATAGGCAAATTTAATTCAGATTATCATTATATCTACTACTATGGGCAAGAATCCCTTAGAAGAAATGGAGTAGCCCTCATAGCAAAAGAGTCTGAAATGCAGTATTTGGGTGTAGTCTCAAAAAGACAGAATTATCTGTTTGTTTCTGAGGCAAACCATTCAATATCACAGTAATCCAAGTCTATGCCCCAAGCACTAATGCCAAAGAAGTTGACATTGAACAGTTCTATGAGACCTATAAGATCTGGAACTAACACCAAAAAAAGATGTCCTTTTCATCATAGAGGACTAGAATGCAAAATAGGAAGTTAAGAGATACCCAAAGTAACAGGCTAGTTTGGCCTTGGAATACAAAGTGAAGCAGGGCAAAGGCTAACAGAGTTTGCCAAGAGAATGTACTGGTCATAGCAAACACCCTCTTCCAACAGCACAAGAGACGATTCTATACATGGACATCACCAGATGGTCAATACTGAAATCAGATTGATTATATTCTTTGCACCCGAAGATGGAGAAGCTCTATACAGTCAGCAAAAACAAGACCAGGAGCTGACTGTAGCTCAGATCGTGAACTCCTTATTGCAGAATTTAGATTTAAATTGAAGAAAGTAGGGAAGACCACTAGGCCATTCAGGTGTGACCTAAATCAAATCCCTTATGATTATATGTAGAAATGACAAATAGATTCAAGGGATTAGATCTGATAGACAGAAGGCCTGAAGAACTGTGGAGGGAGGTTCATAACATTGTATAGGAGGCAGTGATCAAAACCATCCCCAAGAAAAAGAAATGTAAAAAGGCAAATGACTGTCTGAGGAGGCCTTAAAAATAGCTGAGAAAAGAAGAGAAGTGAAAGGCAAAGGAGAAAAGTAAAAATATACCCATCTGAATGCAGAGTTCCAAAGAGTAGCAAGGAGAGATAAGAAAGCCTTCTGAAGTGAACAATGAAAAAATAAAGGAAAACAATAGAATGGGAAGGACTAGAGACATCTTCAAGAAAATTAGTGATACCAAGGGAACATTTCATGCAAAGATGGGCACAATAAAGGACAGAACTGATATGGACCTAACAGAAGCAGAAGATATTGAGAAGAGGTGGTAAGAATATACAGAAGAACTATACAAAAAAGACCTTAATGACCTGGATAATCATGATGGTATGATCACTCACCTAGAGCCACACATTGGAGTATGAACTCAAGTGGGCCTTAGGAAGCGTCACTGTAAACAAAGTTAGTGGAGGTGATGGAATTTCAGCTAAACTATTTAAAATCCTAAAAGATGATGCTGTTAAAGTGTTGCACTCAATATGCCAGCAATTTTGGAAAACTCAGCAGTGGCCACAGGACTAGAAAAGGTCACTTTTCATTCCAATCCCAAGGAAGGGAAATTCCAATGAATGTTCATACTATAGCACAATTGCTCTAATTTCATTTGCCTGGAGAATCCCAGGGATGGAGGAGCCTGGTGGGCTGCCGTCTGTGGGGTCGCACAGAGTCAGACACGACTGAAGTGACTTAGCAGCAGGAGCATATGCTAGCAAGTTAATGCTCAAAATCCTTCAAGTTAAGCTTCAACTGTATGTGAACCAAGAAATTCCAGATGTTCAAGCTGGATTTAGAAAAGGCAGAGGAACCAGAGAACAAATTGCCAACATCCAATGGGCTATACAAAAAGCAAGAGAATTTCAGAAAAACATCTACTTCTGTTTCATTGACTATGCTAAAGCCTTTGACTGTGTGGATCACAACAAACTGTGGAAAGTTCTTCAAGAGGTGGGAATACCAGACCATCTTAGCTGTCTCCTGAGAAGCCTGTATGCAGGTCAAGAAGTAACAGTTAGAATCGTACATGGAACAACAGACTGGCTCCAAATTGGGAAAGGAGTACATCAAGGCTGTATATTGTCACCCTACTTATTTAACTGATATGCAGAGTATATCATATGAGATGGCAGGCTGGATGAAGCACAAGCTGGAATCAAGATGGCCAGGAGAAATATCAATAACCTCAGATATGCAGATGATATCACCCTATGGCAGAAAGCAAAAAGGAACTAGAGCCTCTTGATGAAAATGAAAGAGGAGAGTAAAAATGCCAACTTGAAACTCAACATTCAAAAAACGAAGATCATGGCATCCAGTCCCATGAATTCATGGCAAATAGATGAGGAAACAATGGAAACAGTGACAGATTTTATTTTCTTGGGCTCCAAAATCACTGCAGATGGTGACTGCAGCCATGAAATCAAAAGATGCTTGCTCCTTGGAAGAAAAGCTGTGAAAACCTAGACAACACATTAAAAAGCAGAGACATTACTTGCTGACAAAGGTCTGTATAGCCAAAGCTGTGGATTTTCCAGTAGTCATGTATAGATGTGAGAGTTGGACCATAAAGAAGGCTTGATTGCTGGAGAATTGATGCTTTTGAACTGTGGTGTTGGAGAAGACTCTTCAAAGTCCCTCGGACAGCAAGGAGATCAAACCAGTCAATCCTAAAGGAAATCAACCCTGAATATCCATTGGAATGACTGATGCTGAAGCTGAAGTTTCAGTCCTTTGGCCACCTGATGCGAAGAACTGACTCATTGGAAAAGACCCTGATACTGGGAAAGACTGAAGGCAAGAGGAGATAGGGGCGACAGAGGAAGAGATGGTTGGATGGCATCACCGACTCAATGAACATGAATTTGAGCAAACTCTGGGAGATAGTGAAGGACAGGGAATGCTGGCATGCTGTAGTCCATGGGGTTGCAGAGAATCAGACATGACTGAGTGACTGAACAACAGTTCAAACTCATGTCCATTGAGTTAATGATGCCATCCAACCATCTCATCCTGCCTACAATCTTTACCAGCATCTGGGTCTTTTCCAATGAGTTGGCTCTTCTCATCAGTTGGCCAAAGTATTGGAGCTTCAGCTTCGGCATCAGTCCTTCCAATGAATATTCAGGACTGATTTCCTTTAGGATTGACTGATTTGATCTCCTTGCAGACCAAAGGACTCTCAAGAGTCATCTCCTGCACCACAATTTGAAAGCATCAATTCTTTGGTGCTCAGCCTTCTTTATGGTCCAACTCCAACTCACATTTGTATATGAACTATGGGAAAAACCATAGCTTTGAGAGAGAGAAAGACAAACATTTGAAGAATACAAATTTGATGAAAAGTACCAATAGCTACAAAAACACTCAATGAACTCCAAATAGAAGAAATATGAAGGAAACCACACTGAGGTACATCAATAATTGCTTAAAATCAGTGATCTTCAAAACGCACTATTTACAAAATGAAAAGTCAATTGACAGCCTGGGAAATATATCAACTCGGTTTCCAATAAATATGTCTAATGAATTTATAAACATCAGCAATAAAGTCAGAAAATACAATTAAAGATTTACAATAGCAATGAAAAATATAGTGAAAGTGAAAGTCGCTCAGTCGTGTCCGACTCTTTGTGACCCCATAGACTATACAGTCCATGGAGTTCTCCAGGCCAGAATACTGGAGTGGGTAGCCTTTCCCTTCTCCAGGGGATCTTCCCAACCCAGGGTTCAAACCCAGGTCTCCCGCATTGCAGGCGGATTCTTTACCAGCTGAGCCACAAGGGTTGGAAATAAATCTAACAAAAGATGTGCAAAATATTTATGTAGAAAACTAAAGGACCTTATTGAAAGGCAATAAGAAAACCAAATGGAGCAACACCATGTTCATGGATAGAAAGTTTCAATACTGTAAAGTTGTACAGTATTGTACAAATGGATGTACAGCTTTATTACTTTTCCAATCAAGTCCTAATGGAATTTTTTACATAAAGCCAAAAAAGATTAGTAGCCAGATCCTATAAATCAATTAGAAAGACAAACGACTCAATAGAAAAAGTTTCAAAAACACAAACAAGCATTTCACAGAAAACACAAATGGCCTGTTAAGTTTATGAAAATACACTTGGCCTTGTTAGTAGAAAAGGAAATGCAAATAAAACCACAAATTACCATTTCATGCCCTCTGGTTTGGAAACATTTTTAAAGACTGACAAAACGTTGGCAAAATGTAACTAGTACACCGCTGTGGGTCTAGAAATTAGTACACTCACTTAGAAGAAGAATTTTACATTATTTGTGAAGGTGAACATTCACATACCCTTTGACCCAGCAATTCCACTCCTGGAGACATGAACAGAATATTCCCAGAAGCACTGTTTAAAATAGCAATAAAAATGGCAACAACCCAAATGTCCTTTACAGTAGAATGAATAAAAGCTTATGGTTCAGTCACACAATAGAACATTAAAATGGAACAGAAGACTACAGCAACTATAGCTCTGTGCAGCGTGGATTGCATTTTCTAAGGACGACCATCACAATACATCCTGTTTTACATGTTCTCTCCTTCTTAAATGCCAATGACATGAATACTAGATCTTTTTTTATAGTCCCCTGGGTCTCTGGGGTCCTTTTCACTCTTTTTTTTCCCAGTTTATTTTCTCTCTGTTGTCCAGATTGGGCAGCTTCGTGGATTCTTTCTTCTATCCCCTTCCATTTTGCTACTGAACACATCTACCAAGCTTTTTATTTTGGTTATTGAATTTTTCAGTTCTAAAATATCCATTTGGTTCTTCTTTGTATATTTCTTTGCTGAGATTTTCTCTTTTTTCCATTTGTTTCGGATGTGCTCACAGTCGCTTACTAAAGCATTGTATAATGCCTGGTTTTAAATCTTAATCAGATAACGTCACTGGAATCTTGAGTGTGGTATCTATTAATATTTTTTTTTCCTTCAGTGTGAGATCTTCTTGGCTATTGGTGTCACAAGTAATTTTCTACTAAAACCTGGGTGTTTTGGCTATTATATTATGAGACTCTGGATCTTCTTTAAACTTTTGGTTTCAGCTGGTTTCCTCTAACACTGGTCCAGCAGAGGAGGGGAGATGCTACCTCATTAAGGCAAGGCAGGGTTAGACATCCAGGTTCCCCACTCTGCCTCCATATTAATCAGCTCAGGCTTCCATAGCAAAACACCACAGACTGGGTGTCTTAAACAACAGATATTTATTGTCTCACATTCTGGAGATTGAAAAGTTCAAGATCAAGGTGTTGGAGTTTGATTTCTGGTGAGAACTCTCTCCTTGGCTTGCAGTTGGCCACCTACTCACTCTGTCCTCCCATGGCCTTTTCTCTGTGCGTTTACATCCCAGGTGTCTCTTCCTCTTCTTATAAGAACATCTATTGGACTAGGACCTCACCTTTATGACCTTGTTTAACGTTAATTACCCCCTTAACAGCCCCATCTCCAAATATTGTCTTATCAAGGGTTACAGCTTCAGCTTATGAATGGGGGTGGCACAATTCAGTTCATAACAGCCTCCACTGACTCTGGAGTGGGGGGTATTATCTGTTATTGCTGGGAGGGCATGAGAGTTTCTGGCTTCCACTAGACCTCCCTGGCTCTGAGGAATGGATGTGCTGCCCCTGACAAGACCTCTACTTACACTATACTATTCAGGATAGTGGCAACCTCTGGAGTGATGAGAGGAGATATGATTTGGGAAAAGATACAAAAGGCTCCAAGGAATTGGATGTGTTTTATTTTCTATTTGTGAAATAAGTATCTTGGTATTAATTATATTATTATTATTTAAACTGTAAATACGTTATCTATGGTATAGTCTCTTTTTTCTTTTTAAAATTTATTTTTTAATTGAAGGATAATTGCTTTACAGAACTTTGTTGTTTTTTGTCAAACCTCAACATGAATCAGCCATATGGCTGATTATGTTACAGAACAACAAAATTCTGTAAAGCAATTATCCTTCAATTGAAATATTCCAGAATTCAAAAAAGAAAAAAAAAAAAGAAAAACCCAACCACAACAAAATAGAAATATGGTCTCTCTACTTAGAATATTTATAACATAGTTGAGGTGCTCAGAAATAACGATCTACCATCTGTGGTATTAAGCATTATCTATGTGCCAGGCAGGGCTTCCCAGGTGGTGCTAGTGGGAAAGAACCTGCCTGCTAATACAGAAAATGTGAGAAACTCAGGTTAGACCCCTGGGTTGGGAAGATCCCCTGGAGGAGGGCATGACAACCCACTCTAGTATTCTTGCCTGGAGAATCCCCATAGACAGAGGAGGCTGGCAGGCTATAGACCATGGGGTCATAAAGAGTCAGACATGACTGAAGCAACTCAGCATGCACGCATACATGGGCCAGGCCTTGTGCTGAGCACATCACCTATATCGTTTTACTTATTCTACACAATCCATTTTACGGATGAGGATGCTCAGGTTCCAACGAAGTCAGAATCACAGAGATGAAGTTCAAGCCCAGGCCTGTCTGCAGAGCCCATACTCTTTAAGCCCATAGCACCTTGAATGAAGTTAAAACTAATTAATATCATTTATCACAATCGTCATGTGCCACTCACCTGCCACCACTAATAAAATCTGACAGAGAACATTAGACTTTACCATTTCAGCCACAAGGGAAGCCTGCAAGTTTAGGCTGTGTTGTGAAAGTCGCTCAGTCATGTCTAACTCTTTGAGATCCCATGGATCTCTAGCCTGCCAGGCTCGTCTGTCCATGGAATTCTCCAGGCCAGAATACTGGGGTAGATAACCATTCCCTGCTGTAGGGGATCTTCTCAACCCAGGGATTGAACACAGGTCTCCTGCATTGTAGGCAGATTCTTTCCCATCTGAACCACCAGGGAAGCCCGTGTGTGTGTATAATTTTATTTATATATTTAAATATATATTTGCATTTTTATATACTGACGTGGATTTACTTTTATGTTAAAAATCTTATGAGACATATGCACTACCGTATGTAAAACAGGTAGCTAGTGGAAAGCTGCTGCACAGCACAGGGAGCTTGGCTTGGTGCTCCATGATGACCTAGAGCAGTAAAGGAGGGGGTAGAGATTAATGGCCTTACAGGGTTGTGTTCATTTCTGCTGCACAACAAAGTAAATCAGCTCCAATAAAAACTTAAAATTAAAAAAAAATTTATATTATTGTTAGCTTTTAAGTTGTTTTTTTTTAATTAATTGGTTAATTTATTGACCATGTGACTGTGGAATCTTAGTTCTCTGACCAGGGATTGAATCTTGGCCCTTGGCAAGTGAGAATGTGGAGTCTGCCAGGGAATTAATTCCCTATTGTTATTTTAGTAAATATTTATTTATAATTATATACATTTTAATCTTTTGCTATGGGACTGCCAGGGAATTAATTCCCTATTGTTATTTTAGTAAATATTCATTTATAATTATATACATTTTAATCTTTTGCTATGGGACTGCCAGGGAATTAATTCCCTATTGTTATTTTAGTAAATATTCATTTATAATTATATACATTTTAATCTTTTGCTATGCCTTTATTCCTTCCTGAAGTTCACTCAAGGATCATTTTCCTTCATCCTGAAGAATTCCCATAAAAACTTCCTGTATTGCCAATGTGTACTGGTGACAAACCAATTTCTTTGAATTTTTGTCCACTTGACAAAATTTTGAACACATTTCTTTTCCCTTCATTTCTGAAGGATATTTTTCTGGGCATAGAATTCTAGATTGGTAGGGTTTTTTTCTTTAGCACTTTAAAGATGTCATTTCATTGTCTTCTGGCTTCCATAGTTAGCCATCAATTGTACTGTTAACTGGTTACTAACTCTCTCTCTCTAAAAATATGATCACTTTAACAAAGAGCTAATGTGCCTCAGTGAGGACCCAGTGTAGCCAAAAACAAATTAATTTTTTAAAATATGGCTGCTTTTAAGATTTTTGATGGGCCTAGGTATAGTTTTCTTTATACTTCTAATATTTGGAGTTTGTTTTATTCAAGTTTAGCTTTGTTTTATTTAAATTTAGGTTTGTTTTATTTAGGTTTCTTTTATTTCAGTTTAATGTTAATCCATGCTGTGTTTCAGTAAGAACAATACAGATTCTGTATCTATGGCTCAAGTCATATATCCACTAATACAAATTAATTTCAAGTTACACATACTGAATAAAGAGGCTGAGGGAGCAAAGGAAGGAAGGGCTGGGGCCCAGTGGGAGACGAAACAAAGAATTGAACATGCACGCTGGCTTTTCCATAACACCTTCAATGCTAACCTGCTTCAGAGGAAGAATAAAAGGAGGCAAGAATGAGCAGCCACAATTGTTAAACGGTTACCAGCATCATACTTTTCAACATTTCAACAGAGTTTGAAACACTTTTTAATAGCAAAACCATTACAAAAAACTCCCCAGACAACCTTTAACCACCTCAAGCTAAGATCCAATTAAACATTGGCTTAAAATTCAAAGAATTAAAAAAAGGGAAAATGATACCACATACACCTCAGTAGTGTGATTAACCTTTCTCTTAGATGCTTGCATCACACAAAATTCTAATAGCTCTTGAATGTAATTTCCATTGCTAATGGTGATCCTGCCACGTCTTCAGGAAACAATACAGTAATCCTGAAAAAGCCTCTATGCAGTCCTGTTAGTGTTCTTAAAGATTCTAAAAGCTGGGACCAGTAAAATCCACAGAAATTCACTCTTGCCTTTACAAACTTTAGAAAACCATAGGGAAAAAAAAAAAAAAAAAAACCAACAGGGCAGGAACATATGTAAAAGTCAGATTTGGTGGTTCTTAGTAACAATGGGGGAATTTCCAAGATGGGTAGGATGGGAATGTCTGGGGTAGTCAGAGATGGTTTCTCATGTTGGCTTTTATGTGTCACTGATAATCATCTTCCACATCCTGCAGTGCTTCTTTATTCCACTCTTCACCATCACCTTGCATGTCTGAAGTCCATAGTGTCAGATTATCACTAACAACTGTGTGATAAGTGTTGAGTCCTTATAGCTTTCCTCACTCAGTGTGTTCAGTTCTGCAACTGCATCATTAAAAGCTGCTTTGTCAACCTGCAGGTATGCTCAGGGGAATTAAATATGGAAAAATTGAGAGCAAGACCTAAGTGATGGGATGTGAAGACGAAAGTTCTGTCACTGCAACAACACTAGCAGCTTTATAAGCCATCAAGCTGTTCTCCACAGCCTCCTTCCTGTCATTTCTTGTGGCAAATTCAGCCAGATACCTGTGGTAGTCCCCTTTCATTTTATAATAGAAAAGCTTGGACTCAGCCAATGTTAGGGGCTGGAATGAGGTGTTTGTCCAGTACACCCAGAATGGCACAACGGATAAACTGTATCTCAGTCTCAACCATTTGCCGATATTCCCAAATCATTTTTAGTTTGTCTCCTCCTCCCCTGTTTTCTTCTTTGTTGCTGATTATTCTCCAGGAAGCTCTTCTAGTTCTAATCACAATTTTTATATGCAGAGATAGGAGGTTTCTTCCTTCAACTGTCAACTCCACACGCATCCCTGCTACTTTCTTCATTGATTGCACCATCTCATCGCATTGCTCAGCCTGCTCGGCCAGCTTCGCCTGGTGCACCAGATTGTGAAGGATGGAAGCAGGTAGTGCCTCCCACTCCCAGCCTCTCACTCCACGTCTGAGCAACAGAAATGGCAGTGTCTCAGTCCTCACTGATACTCATGAATCTGTGGCTTGATGCCTTCCATCATATTTAGAAAATTCTCAGTCATTATTTATTCAAATATTTGAGCATGTCCTACATCTCTCTTATGCTCAGCTCTGTTTATTCCTCAATTCCTTTTCACTCTGTGCTTCAATCCAGATTATATCTATTGATTGGTCACTAATCTTGTCTTCTCTGTGTACAGTGTCCTGTTAGACCCATTCAGTGAGTTCTTAATTTCAGATATTTTGCAGTCTAAAACACCAATTTTTTTCATTCTTATAGATTCAAGTTTTCTCTTTAAATACTCAAGCTTTTCACCCATTCTGTCCATCTTTTGCTCTATTCTCTTTAACATATTATCCTTACTTATTTTAAAACCTTTGTTTGAGATGTCACCTCCTGTTTGGTCTAGTTTGCTGCATCTCAGTTTGGAAAATGGCCTTAGGAAGAAAGTTGGTTAAATATGGGGTTCACTTTGGGTGCCCTCCATCTGTCGAAGATCATAGCCCTGTTTTGCCTGATGTCCAGTCCCCGCAAACTATTGTTGTTTAGACTGCTGTGAGGAAGAGAAAAGTTGAACAGATGGCATGGGGGTGGGGGTGGGGGCTGTGTGAGAGAAGTGGACAGACCTTGAAGGATCAGGAGGTGCCCTAGAATATCCGCCATGCCCTGTTGTCCTGACTCCATGATGCCCTGAACCCAGCACCATACTCCAGCCCCAGGGCCCACACAGCAGGCAGAGTAGAGTGGCAAGAAAGTGGCTCCAATGGGCCCCAGGGGTCTCTGCAAATGACTGGAAGAGGGAACAGGGCAGCAAGAATAGTCTTTGGGC
This sequence comes from Bubalus kerabau, assembly GCF_029407905.1. Taxonomy (NCBI): domain Eukaryota; kingdom Metazoa; phylum Chordata; class Mammalia; order Artiodactyla; family Bovidae; genus Bubalus; species Bubalus kerabau. The sequence goes on from NC_073642.1 coordinate 34,110,532, forward strand.
CTAAGTTTCTCAGCCAGAGGGGCCATGTGGGAGACCCTAGGAGGAGGATGGGGCAGCTTTCTTAGAACTACCATCCAATGGGAGGAAGCCAGTGTTCCATTCTACCCTGAGCACTAGGGCCCTCCCTACTGTCTTCGTTTATTTGCATCTTTTTGCATGTCATTTGTCATTTGCATAGGGTCTCATTTTATGTCAAATTCACAGTCTCTGCTTATTCCTCCCTATTTGGGTATAGGGAAAAGTGGACCTTCAGCTAAATCCCCCTTGGGGAATTTTAACTCTTAGTATACCACCTAGGTCATTTAGACTGAATTTTAATTTTTAAGCTCCTTTTCTGAGCAGCTTTAACTATTAATAAGGATTGATTATTTTATGACTTTTATCCTTTCACAGGGGTCTTCCAAAAACCAGAGAGAGATTTAAATTATTTTTTAATAGAATAAAGCTTGTTCTCTCTTACAATTACCACAACGATCCACTGGATTCTTTATAAGTCCAAAATACATCAATTACTGTATTGATCCATTGGATTCTTTGTAAATTCAAAATATATCCTAGGTCTTAAAACCTTTTGCTATTTCATCCTCTTAGGAACTATTTTTCATCATCACTCGTTAATTATTCTCAATCATGCTTTTTAAAAACAGAGACTAAAGTAATAAGAAAACGAAAGAATGATGGAATTGTCTGGGCAATTCAGTGGAGATATGAATCATTGCTATTCTACCACCTTTCAACTTTCTTATTGCTCTGTCTGAAACATTAGATATCTTTCAAGAAGGTATAAACAAGTCGGTCTGCAAACATTATCTTTGTTCATTTGTTTGTTTTAGCTTTCATCACACAAGATGAGAGTCCAGAATATTTCATTTTCCTACAAAGAAGAAAGAGAAAAAACCAGACATTTCTCAGTTACTGAGGTATCAGTAGATGAGTGCAATGTGAAGCAGGCTGTCTAGACTACAGTCATGATGCCACATGTGTGCTCAGTCGCTCAGTCGTGTCCCACTCTTTGCAACCCCATGGACTGTAGCCTGCCAGGCTCCTCTGTCCATGGGATTTTCCAGGCAAGAACATTGGAATGGGTTGCCATTTCCTTTTCCAGGGGATCTTCCCAACCCAAGGATCGAACCCAAGTCTCCTGTGGCCCCTGAATTGACAGGCAGATTCTTAACCACTGAGCCACTTCGGAAGCCTAAAGATGATGGTAAATTTATATATAAGCAAAGTTGAAGTCTATGAATCTTCAGATATCTTAAAAGAATTTTCTCGAATTCAAGAATTGCCCCCATTTCCCCAGAGAGTGGGGAGCTGGAGACCAGAGAGGAGTGGTTCTTTTTCAGGGTCACTCTGTTCTCAGTCTGTCCTGTTTCACAGCAATGGGGGACTCAGCCTGCCTTTATCATGGCGTACGGTAGGTGCTGCCCTGCAAGCTGGAACAGGGCTGGCCCTAGGAGTAAGGAGGCTGTCCAAATCCCCGCTCCTGAGACCTGGCACTCGCCCAGCTCATCTGCCACCCTTCCTCGGGCCTTGGGGCCCTTGAAGCTGTGGTTTTCCTCTGGGTGGTGACTCAGTGCCCAAGGCCTGCCCTGCATATGAACCTCCCCTTCCTTGGGCCTCACTGACCGCCCTGAACCAGAGGCAGCTGTGGTTTCCCCTAAAACAGCAACCACAAACTGCCAAGCCCACCCCACCTACGCTCCACTACCCACTCCACCCCTCAGGGCCCTAGACCTAACCTTGGGGTGCCAAAGGGAAAAGAACAGCAGGGAGGCTGCGGACTCCCGTGAGACGTGGAGTTTATGATGAGCTTTGCCTTTTATAGCATGAGTGTCAAAGATATACCCATTTCATAGATGGGGAGAATAAGGCCAAAATGTTTTAGGGGCTTCTTTCAAATCAATCTATTCATTCCTTCAACTAGCATTCCTCAAAAGCCCACAAGAACACAGGAGAGTAGACGCTGAGATGTGATGCCCACATTTCCCTTCAGGGAAGGACTTGGTGTCTGGGGGCAGGAGGACTGTAGCTGTCAGCCCATCCAGGGGTCACTTCAGCTGCAGATACTTGCTTTACCCTGGGCCATGCCCTTCTCTGGGTGATCTGTATCCAAAGACTAATCTAGCTGGGGTGAAAAGGCCCAGCTATTTCAGCTCAGTGTGGGACTGTAAGGGGCCGTTCCACACCAAGCTCCCAGTGAGGAGCCCGGGCTGGGTGGGGCCTGCAGTACAGCTCAGCTTCTCCCTCTGCCCAGTGCTGCCTCTTCCCCCTCCCTTCTACACGCATCAATCTCCACAGCTCTCCCTGAAGAACATCCAGCATGCTACCCTTTGAGCCACAGTCTGCTTCCTGGAGAACCCACCCTGCAATACTTAACTTTCAAAGAGCTGCCAGCCCAGGGGCAGAGAGACAAGTAAGCAACCAAAGTGCAGGAAGGATGGCCCCGGGGGGAGGCAGCCAGCAAAGGCCCCGAAACAGGCTTCGGTGCACAGGCAGAGAGGGTCTGGGAGGCCATGGCTAACAGCACTGAGGCCAGAGCCTAAGTGCCTCTCACCACCTAAAAGCTGCAGCGCAGACCCTTGGTTTGGAGGAGGGACACCTACCTACCACGATTTTCTCTGACCTAATCTGTCCCTGTAAGAAACCCCCCAAGGTGGCCCTCTCCCAACTTTCCTCCTCAAATACATACTCTAACTGTGGGTCCAGGTGTCTCCAGGGCCTTGTGGCCAGCCAGGGGCAGCTGCAGAGCTCTGGGGCTACTCGCGGGAGCTGTTCTGGATCTTGAGGGCTCAGAAAGGAGAGCAGACCCTTAGGTCAAGCAAAGGAACCCTAGGATTGTGAGGAACACAACTTGGTTCCAGTCCCACAAAGAGAAACATGGCCAAGAGAGCAAGCAAGCTCCTCTCACTGTGGGCACATTCCCACAGTACGGTCCAGCCTGCATCTTGCCATGCATCTGGTGATGAGAAACTGTGACCCTGTGTCCCCTCCAACCAGAGGTCCCAGAGCTGATAATTTAGATAATCAGGAAGGTCTTCCTTCCCTGGAGTCTTTCCTCCATCTCCCCCAGGGCCTTCCTCAAGAGTCCTATTCTGGCTTTAGGGGTTGTGGAATCTGTGCCATTCTGCCCGAGGCTGATCCTCAGCATAAATAATCCACCCCTTGGGTCCCTAATCTGATCCCAAGTCATTGTGGGATCTTGGGAACATTCCTCTGCCAGGGACCTCATTTTTCCATCTGTCTGACACAGGGGCAGGAGAGGAAGTCTTTCAGCTTCCTGACTGCCCTGACATTTGTGACCCAGTAGTAAATCAAGTTTATCAAAACCATGATCCTGTGCCTGCCCCCCACCCATCCCCTTTGTCTCCCCACCCACCCTCCAACTTTCCCAGGCCCAGCGTCTGCCACTGCCCTTTTCCTGACCTTTCACCTCTCCTGGGACTGATAAGAGATGAGAAGGTTTGAAGTCAGCCTTGCTTCCCATCTGACCATAAACGATGCTCAGAGGAGGTGCCAGTCACTACATGCAGAGAAGCAGCTACAACAAGCCAGTGTTCCGGGAACGCCTGGAAATCATGTTGGAGAAATGCTTCCCTGGTAATGGATTGGATTGAAGAGTCCAGGGTGGGAAACAGCCAGTTCAAGGCTGTACTCGAACACGTGGATTTGGGACATTCCCTGGTGGCTCATACAGTAAAGCATCTGCCTGTAATGCGGGAGACCCGGGTTCGATTCCTGGGTCGGGAAGATCCCCTGGAGAAGGAAATGGCAATCCGCTCCAGCACTCTTGCCTGGAAAATCCCATGGACGGAGGAGCCTGATCGGCTACAGTCCATGGGGTCGCAAAGAGTCGGACACGACTTAGCAACTTCACTTCACTTCAACTTCCCTTGCAGCAGAGAAGTCAGAAAAAGTGCTGTTCATGCCAGACTCCTTTGTTATGAACAAGGATGACTCATCACAGACAATCTCTGCTCAGAGTGTACCATGGGCCCCACCATCCCCCACAAGGAGGACCAGTGGGAGGGGACAGAAATGGACTGGGCACAGGCGGTGGCTTTGAATCTAGTCCAGGATGAAGGGAAACCACGCCAGAGAGTTTAGCCAGGCCGCAGCTGCACCAACCCTGCCCCTGAGACAGCACTGGAGAGGAATGGAACCCAGCCATCCATTCTTCTCGGCCAAGCCCAACTTAGGTTTGGTTGTGAACATTACTAAGGGAGCTAGTGGCAAGCTATGGGGGCTCAGTCTGCAACCAGCACCAGGGATCAGTCTATGACCAGGGTCAGTGCTCAGAGCACCGCCAGAATGAGAACTGAGCCTTGATGACATGAAGGGCCCTCACATTAATCTCCCTCCAGGTGGGGCTCAGAGCCAGGTAAGTTGTGGGAAGTCTGGGGTGGAAGGGAGGGTCTCTGTTTTCCTGTGTACAACATGGGGATTTTTAATTTCTGTCCTGCCTGATAACCACAATCTAAACCATGTGACAACTTCATGCTTTACAAAACACCATCCCTTTTGACCCTCACAAGAACCCTTATCCATACCTGCCTTGCAGGGTGAGAATGCACTTTATGAGATGGCTGAAAAGATGGGTGGGGTTTTTTGCTCAGTTTTTTTTTCTTTGCATAGATTATGAATCTTTTTTTTTTTTAATTTGGCTGTATTGGGTCTTAGTTGCAGCTGCAGCGTGTGGGATCTTTCCTTGCAGCATGCAGGCTCTCCAGCACGAGGGCTCAGTCGTTGTGATGCATGAGCTTACTTCCCCAACTGGGGATTGAACCAAGTTCCCTGCATTGGAAGGCAGATTCTTAACCACTGGACCACCAGGGAAGTTCCCCGATTGCTGTTTTAAAAGAATTCAGAGGATGGGAGCATCTCAAAAGGGAAGGCCCTTAACGTTATCATGGTTTCTCTTCATCTGTCTTTCAGTTAATTTTTATCTTCCCAAACTCATGTGCAAAAAATGTTTGCAGAGTCAAACTGTGCTAAAGTGTTAGAACAAAGACAGCACTCTCCTATGTCACTGCTCTTTTGAAGTGACCACTTCAACTCATTCAGTTATTTAGGAGACAAAAATCAGAAGACAAAAATCTCTGCAAGGAGATGAAACCAGTCAATCCTAAAGGAAATCAATCCTGAATCTCCATTGGAGGGACTGATGCTGAGGCTGAAGCTCCAATACTTTGGCCGCCTGATGCAAAGAACTGACTCATTGGAAAGGACCCTGATGCTGGGAAAGACTGAAGGCAGGAGGAGAAGGGGATGACAGAGGATGAGATGGTTGGATGGCATCACCAACTCGATGGACATGAGTTTGAGCAAGCTCTGGGAGATGGTGAAGGACAGAGAAGCCTGGCGTGCTGCAGTCCATGGGGTCGCAGAGAGTCAGACATGACTGAGCAACTGAAAAACAACAACAAAATAAAGCATTTATTGCTATTATTTCTATCTCAGGAAGTCCAGTTTTGATACCGTCTCTTGGCATTCCTCTCCTGACAGATGAGATTCACTTACACTCTTTCCTCTCCTTTTGATATCATAACACCACATTTCTTGGTTACATTCACAATCAGTAAATAGTGCTCACTGCTAAGCCAAGTAATATGCTGTCCTTTCCTTTCTTCATACCTTTCTTTTCCTTTCTTCATAAATACCTTTCCTTGCTTTGTAAACTTTTGTCCTTCAGAATTGTTGACTCGTTTTTTCATTTGCTTTTTTTTTTTCTTTTGACACATCCCACACCCTGCAAAAGTCCTGTAAAATGATTCTCAATACACATTTTCACTATAATTCCTTATTTTTCTCACTCTGAGACCCCCCTCCTGGAGCCCCTGGTTCTCCTGCCTCCATCTGAACTAACAGCTCTAGATCAGCCCCACAGCTGTCACCCTGTGCTTCTTCCCTTCATGATCTCTGTTTTTCCTGCATTCTATTTCTTCTTCTTTTTCTTCACAACAAAGACCACACCATTTATTTACAAAGGCCAGTGTGGGAGTTGGGTGAGGTAGGGAGAGAAAGCCACACGGACATCCTCTCTGGATTGCTTGGGATCCTTTCCCACTTGGAGAAAATTCCATTCTTCTTGCCTCCATATTCTCAGTAGTGGGTCCTTATTTCTTCTTTCTTGGTTTATGCCCTTCTGTGAGCTGGAGCACATCCTCCAGTAGCTTCCTGAGGAAGTTTGCATGTGAAATAAAGTTTTTCAAACCTTGTCTATCTGAAAATATCTACATTCTCTTCTCACACTGTATTGATACCTTGGATGGGTATATAATTCTCAGTTGAGAGTAATTTTCCTTCAGCATCTTTAAGGCATTGCTTTGAGGACTTCTGGCTTCGAATATTGCTACTAAGAGATCTGATGCCGACCTGATTCCTGATGCTTTGTATAAGATCTGGTGTCACTTTCTGGAAGCTTCTACAGTCTGATCCAAAGAAATGAAGTCCCTTTGCAGGAGTGAAACAGAGTAAGGCTCTGTGGGGCTCCCAGGCAAGGAGGACTTTCTGTCCCTCATTTCTTGTAGGCAAGACTCCAGCCTTCATGACCTTCTCTGAGTTCCAAAGGGCAAATTTGTACAGTTGCTAATCAAGGGAGGCAAAGCCAAGAAACCATCTGAAGCCAGATTAAAGGGACCACAGAAGCTCTTCAATATTAGACCTGACCACTTGAGATGGGATTAAAGGAGTACAGGCCCTACACACACCCTAATCTTGTCAGATATCCCACTTTTGAATCACTGTTATAAAACCCTTCATCAGATCCTCTCAGGTTGGGACACAGTTTTTCAAGGCAGAAGCTTGGTGTGTCCTCCTTTGCTGGTAAAGTAATAAAGTTATCCTTTTCTACTTCAAAATTGTCTCCCAGATTGGATTTGGCATCAGTGTACAGAGAGGCCAAGTTTTTGGTGACTGGAGTAGTATTTGAGGCTAGTCTCTGAAGTTTGTTCTGATCTCAGGAGGGTTTTTCTCAATTAGCTCTTTGCTTCTCTCTACAAACTTCTAGTTGGTCTAATTTTTAGCTAGCTTTTCTCAAAGCACTACCAGACTTAATTGCTTACCATCAATATCTCTATTGTTTTGAGAGCACCGACATGCTTGAATTCCCCCCCCCCTCCTCTGTGCAAATAAAGCCAGTTCCCTTGAGGAGAGCATCAGAGTTTTTATGGACTTCCTCTGTCTTTGTACACTCTGTACCACTGCTCTGAAACTGGTGTCTTGGAGTGATATCCCTGCTTTATAAGGATGCTGGGTTGGGGCAGTAGCCTTTGGTCTTCTAAACTAGCCTCTCCTAGGATGCAACCTCCACTCTATAAGTGAGAGAGTCAAGGCCTCAGTATCCTCTGGCTTCCATGACTAGGGTAGACATTCCACTGTGAGTTGGAAATGGGTTGAGGAAAAAGGCCCCAGGCTTCTCCGCTACTCTTACCTGGAATACACCTCAACACAGAGGTGAGGGAGATGAGACATGCTGGTGGCCTGCCACTCCCAGGGAGATCCTGTACCTCTCAGCTGGGCACTGGGGATAGAGGGAACCCTGTGTTCTTCACTGCAGCTGCCTAGAGTGGAGCTTCTTTCCCAATGACCTGGGAGCGGAGAGAGAAAGCAGGGCTCTAACTCTTCTTACTGTTAGCAAAAGCTCAGCCTCTCTGTACATTGGTGCCACCAAATCAAATCTCAGAGACATTCCCCTTTTCTGTTGCTTTGGCCTCTCTTACATGTTAAAGACTTCCCTCAAATGTCTGAAAACTAGCTCTCTATTTGGCAGCTGACATCCCATCCTGAAGGCATACTCATAGCAACTGGAGATCCCTTTCCATGGAGAAGAAAGAGGGCCAACCTTGGAGGTGGCCACATCTGGCTAAAAACCCATCTCCACATTTTTCACTCTGAATGGGTAAATCCTCCATGCATCATCTTTCCTCTAAGTAAAATAAAAATAATAATATACCTGCTGATCATACATAAGTGCTTGGCACACCACAGGTCCTCAGGAAATGTTCATATCCCAGCCTCCCCGATTCAGAGGCTGATCTAAGACACCTCAATCCTTATCATCTACACTGACCACTGGTATGCACTTCTCTTCCTTCTCTCTCTCCTTCCCTATTAACAGCATATGCTTGTGATCATGCCTCTACTAACCATGGAGGGACAGCCCATCCTCATAATGACATTGCCACCATGCTGCCTTAAAGCAAATTTTGGTGTCAGATGGACCTGGGAGTTAACAGATATGATGTAAAATCAGATTCTGAGCCTTGAGTTAATGGATATGATGTAAAATTAGATTCACCCAGTGTCCCCAAGCCTTGGGTGAGACCCCTAAATATTTACTACAATCAAAAAGATAAGACAGGAACAGGATGATCTGAGGGACTCAGAACCCACCCAAGAGGAAGACCCTCAGTGACAACCGGCATCTGGACTTCAGAGAAGAGGTTCCTTTCTGCCTAGAGCAAAGAAGGAGTGAGTCTTTGAGTCTTCCAATAGACTGGAGACATGGTTTTTCAGAACAGCTGTTGAACTTCATGTACCACACCCCATCCCCACATTACTGTGCCTCCCACTTCCCTCCAACTCCTTCCTGCTGCGCCCATTTTGCTGCTCAAGCCCAGGCCGTGGCTCTATTTCCTGGAGGGCACCATCTCCCAAGGCCTTGAAGCAGGAGGAGACAGGGATAGACTCCCTTAGGCCAGCAGCAGGAGTCTTGGCCTCTACCCGAGAATCTGTGTTCTCTCCTCCCTCAGAACATTCTGCACCAGGCATCTGACTTCAAAGGCTCCCCGGAGCTGGGCCTGGCCCTCTTCCTTCAGCTATCTATCTGATCCTGCCATGGTGGGTGCTCAAGCCTGAAGTCCCAGGGCCCAGGATAAGAGCTTGGCCAGCCCCATGCTGTAGCCAGTGCCCTCTAGAAAGGGCACTCTATACACAGAGTTATACACACCTGAACCTTCTGCTGGGAATGTGTGCCTCCAGGCCTACACACATCACACTGGGGTGGCCGGTCACCTGAGCAGAACCAGCACATTCGGTGCTCAGGGCTTTTCTTGCACTCCCGTGACCCCATCCTTCATCTGTCACCTCTCCCGCATTTCTGAGGGGGCGAATGAGCACATACGCTAAGACACACCTGGGAAACTCGACACCCCTCCATCTAATGGGCCTCAAGGGGCACCTCCAATCAAACAGCTCCCAGAATGCTTCCCCCTCCTGCAGCTAGCTGGAACAAAAGGCAACAGCTGCCAAGTGCCCAATAATAAAGCTGTGGGAGTCTAGGGGATGGAGCCATTTTAAAAGGATGGACATGAAAGTGTTCTCTAGCTTGATCTGGGTTGCATATTATATGCTCTAATTCAATTAAAAAATCATGACTGGCCCTGGCCCCTCAAACTCGGCAGAGACCAGACAGGCCAAGCGGAGAGCAGAAGACAGGTGAGAGAACCATTAAGGGGGCCAGGTCTGGAGGCTGGTGGATGGCAGTGGGAAGTTGCAGTGGACATGGGCTGGAGCCTTTGTCAAGAAAAAGGGCCAAGGCTGGGGACTACAGAATGTCAGAGACAGAGGGGATCAAGAGTGAGAATTGTGAGGTGTGAGGGCCAGGAAAGCCCTCTCTTTAGGGAGATCAGGGTGCTCTGGGGAGTCCTGGTGTCCACACAGGTGATGGGGATGGGGGGCAGCAGTTTGTTGGCTTCTCCTAGGTTCTGATTGAGTGGGGACTCCATGATGGGAAGCTGGAAGGTCCAGGGCCCTAGAAAATATTCAGCTTTCTGAAAAAGGTGACCTCAGATAGTCCAGCAGTGGCCAGTTCACAGGTCCAAGGCCTCCACCATTGCTAATGCCTGGTTTCCCCAAAGCAGTCTAAGCAGAATCACGGAACAAACCTAGAGCCCAGCCCAGGCTAGGCAGGGTCAGCCGCATCATGTGTGGCCTAAAACCCTGTGTTTGCTGGACATGTGTGGTGGAAAGGTGGACACGAAGTGCTCCATCAATGAGAGGGCTGAATCTAGACCACCCATTAGGCTAGGCAGGAGCCCTCTCCGCATCTCTGGTCCTCCGGCATCTGCTCCCAGCATAAGAGGCTCACTACCTCATGTTTTTCACTCCATTTTCATAATTCCTAAGTTCCAGGATGTTTTCCCCTCTATGGGGTTGAACTCTGCCACCAGGAGATTCCTCAGAAGTCTAGGATATACCGGTCTCCCCAGGCTGCTCCTCCCTGTCCATCCAGCCTGGTACAGTGTGCCGGCTCTTCTATGGCTATTAGGCATTGGGGGCCCTGAAAGGATCCTAGCCCTTCAGGTAGTCTCAGCAAGAAGAAGGAACAATCTCCTCCTTTGACCTGCATGCCTTGCCACTGTTAATTCAGCCCAAACTTTGGGGGAAGCAAAGTGCCTTGTTGTATGTTCACTTCAGCTCATAAGGGAGAAAGTTCTCATTTCATAGGCACATGCCTTGGTTTCCCACAGCCAACTGCTGTTGGCCCCAGGCCCTGTCCCGCTGGGCCTCTGCTCACCTTATTCCCTTCTACCCACTACCATCAGTTTGTGCCTTTGGTGAGTCACTTCACCTCCCCCAGCTTCAGTTGACTCACCACTAAGACGGGGATGGTAGCAGTGCGCACCTCACAGGATGACGGATGAAGTACAAGTCATGTGTGCCTAGCACACAGGGCTCAGCACAGGTGAGTCTCCTCACCCGGAAGCTTGTGAGAGGGGCGTGTTCACCGCCCAAGACCTCTAACAGGCAGGTTCTCATCACGAGGTGGGGCTCCTTGGCTGCAGGCAGAGCCGTCGGGGCGGGGAAGAAGTTTGGCTCTTACTGCAGGATTCCTTTGGGAATTCTCCAGTCTAGTCTAGTCCAGGACTATCTTTGCTCCCTGATGACCTCAGAGCCCCTTCATCCTCATTCCTCTTTCAGGGCCACAGGGAAAGGGCATACTTTACTGTCTGCACTTTCTAACCAAGTGAGCAAGGCTCTGAGGCTCGGCTGCATGGGGCATCCTCCCCTAATCCGGTCCTGGTGGCTGCCCCTCCCAGGGGGCTCAGGCGCTGCCTCTTGAATGCTGCAGACAGGGGTCCAAGTCCTCGTTTTCCCTGTGCTTTGGTCAGCCTGCTCTGTTAGAAAAGGCTTCCCTTCCCTTGTACCCCTCTTCCCTTGGAACTACCACCAGGGATGAATAAATGGAGAAAGCCTGACATGATCCGAGAAGCCCTTCCAGGCCCCTGACTTTTGCCAGGTGGGCTTTGTCTGCTTCCTTGTGAGATGTGAGACTGTTGGTCAAGGCTGTATCTGGGCAGAAGCAAAGCAGAGGTTAGCCCCAGGCCGCCAGAAAAACCCATCCTGTCCTCAAGGGGCTGGCACTTGAGGCAACAGTGAAAGCCCCTGAAGCATCTTCAGGACACATTTAAAGTCACAAACTGCACAATCCAGTACCTGAGCTTTCTAACTATTTCAAGGCCAGTGCTGGCCCCACCCACCGACTCTGGCCTACCTGGACCCTTCCTCCTTAGACTAAAAGGGTTAGCTTTGGGCTTTACGGAATCTGGGTCAAGTGCGCCTTCTGGCCCCAGGCCTTTGTACACACTGCACCCCAATCCTGCCATCCCTACTCTTTGCTAATGCCCACACCCTTAGAATTCAGCCCAGGTGGAATCTCTTTGGGGTTTCCCAGGTGGCTCAGATGGTAAAGAATCTGCCCGCAGGTTCAATTCCTGGGTTTGAGAAGATCCCCTGGAGGAGGGCATGGCAACCCACTCCAGCATTCTTGCCTGGACAGTCCCATGGACAGAGAAGCCTGGTAGGCTACACAGTCCATGGTGTTGCAGAGTCGGACACAGCGGAGAGACTAACGCTTTGGGAACTTCCTCTGAGGCCCTTCCTCACTCCTCAGACCACCCCTGCAGGCTGGGTGAACTGTTCTGCTGGGCTCCCTTGGCACCCTAAGCCTACTTACCTCCATCCCTTCCTCCCTCCCCGTTCCTTGATGATAGGGCTGGGCCTTTGGTCCAGGACAGTGTGTGGAACACAGAATTTGAGAAATGAATGAATATGGGGAGGTTGTGCATGTAGGAGAGGAAGGCGTATGGAAACTCTCTGCACTTTCCACTCACTTTCCCTGTAAACTTAAAACCGCTCTAAAAAATGAAGTCTATTAACTTTTTAAAGAGATTTATGAATGAAGAAACATGATCAACCCTTGATTATGCAACATTAACTTGCAGAGGCCACAGGCTACTGTACTTGAGAGAAGTACCCCAGGGCGACACGTCATCCCTTAGGGCAGGGACTTCTTTTCCCTTATCAGCCCTGCCAGCCCAGGTCTGAGAGCACACAGGTGGTGTGTTCTGACTGGTGGGATGACCAGTGTCCAATTCCCTGCCCATCCACCTGTGATGCAATGAGTTAAGGAGCCTGCAGTCATCTGAGGTTTGGACCGGACCCTCCATTGTCTGTGTTATGGCTGCTGATCCATTCCTGGAATGTCAGGCTGGCTGGAGAACGGAGCAGGAACTAACCCCAAGGCTCACAAACCCTCCACATGTGCATGACCTTGCAGGCTTTCTGCCCCTGACCTAGAGTATTCCTGCATCCCAAACCCCACAGTCTCTCCAGGAGCCCCAGAGGGACTGAGCTGGAAGGAAAGGGGTCGATAGACCAGAGGGGACAGTCCTGACTCCGGGATACCTACCATTCAATTTCTCAGTGTTCCTGTTCACCGGTCATAGACATGTGGCAACACAATGATGATTTTTTTTCCCCCTAGAAATTCCGGCCTTGGCCACTGCCCCCTGGAGGTCCAGGAAGATCAGGGCAGGCTGCAGAAGCCTTTGGGGCCTCCACCCTGCCCCAGCACCCCACTGTCCCCAGCCACTGCTCACGTGACGTCCTGGAAGAGGCCACACAGAGGCTGTCACGTGGTCTGTCATACTCCGAGACCCAAGCCCTTTACCTCTGCATCTCCAGTTGGTCTTTTTCTCTGGTCTTCCTCCAAAGCCCTGGGCCTGGGAGGCAGCGTGACTCATAGCAAGAACCAGGAGTTGCAGCCAGCTAGATCTTCCCCACTGTGGGACCTTGAGAAAGTGAAGTGATGCTTTCGAGCCTCAGTCTGTTCATCTGTCAAATGGGATGATACACTCTCCCTTAGGGATTGCTATGAGGATTACATCATAAATGGTAGCTGTGACTTCACAGGACGTGGCTTCTGAACAGTACTTCCTTCAGGTGCTCTGTGGTAGGGAGGCCACGCATCCTGGTTTTCCCAGGACAGTCCCACTTGATGCCTATTGTCCTGGCATATTTACTGCCCCTTTTCACTCTCAGAAGAGCCCGCCTTCGACAACAAGATGCATGGTCAGCCTACTCACGCCTCTCTCCATTCCCAGCTCAGGTCCAGGCTATGTGAGCAGCTTCATAACACTTTCTCTTTTCCCTTCTAAGAGGCCATGGCTTTGTATGCAGTTGGGAGGATTTTTATTTCCTTCTCACTGAGCTTCAGGTTATTATTATTATTTTCAATGGGGATACCAATGCCTGTCTTGAAGGTTGCTTAGAGGATGAAATGAGATAAGGTAAGCAAAGCACATATCTGGCACAGGTCAGGTGCTAGATAAACATGAGCACCCTTCCATGGTCTTCCCTCCCTGGTTCCCATCATGCCAGCTTCCTCTCCTCCCCCTACTGTGGGGCTCCAGAGCTCAACTTCTCTGCTACCAAAGAGAGTGGATTTCAGAAGCTCCCAGTGACATATGAGCCCCCAAGCCCTGATCTCTCCCCAAAATAAGAAATGATCTTCACTTCCACCCCCAAGCTCCCTGCAGGCCCTGAGGAGCATTCCAGCCTCTCCTTCCTGCATGTATCCACGTGTTTCTGTGGGAGGCTTCCAAGCCAATCGCTATAGCTGGAAACCCTTCAGCCCTCATCTACCTTGCCCACACAAACAGAAGGCACCTTTGAACTCTCCCCCCCGCACCCTTTTCCAGGAATCCAGAGGCCCCAAAAGGAGTCTGCAGGTCCTCCAGTCCCAGTGACCTGCTATCTGGGCCAGCAGGCAAACAGTTACCATGTCACTGTAGCAGATAAAGCTGCCACGAGGCCAGCCTGTTACAGCAAGTAACTGACATACTCCTACATCACACCTGGATTAGCAGCTGTCCTCCAAAGGCCCGGAAGTTCGCATCTCCCATCTGGCCCTTGCCCTCCCAGCCGCCTACTGTGATGCTGCTGGCATTCCTTTGCTATTAGACAGCTAGCAGCTCTCCTGGCCTGCTCCTTGCCCTTGCCTTGCCCCAGGCAGCACCAAGCCTGCTTCGAATATTATGGAATATTTGGTTCCACCAGGAAGCTCTTGGTGTAAACAAGCTGTCAGTCACTGGGAGCTGACTCTAGGGCTCTTTGTTCAGAGGCAGTTGCATGACATTTCGGATTTTCATGCTGCCCAAGAAACCACAGTGTATGTATGAGGGAAGCTACAGGATGGGAAATGTACAGAAGCAGCTGCTAAATTGGGACTTAAAAAAGGTATCTGGTGGTGGTGATGGTGTGTGGTGGAGGGGGTGTTTCCACAGGCCCCAGGGAGGTAAACGCTGAGGATGGAAGTTCTGTTCTGCAGCAGCAGTCTATTTGCAGGTGGCTTCAGGGCAGAAAGAGAAACTGGCTGGGTGACCTCCACTTTCCCATCTATAAAATGGAATTAAATATACTAGTTGATTCTATTATGAGGCTTTGTGTTTAGAGTTCAATGAAACTGCCAGCGGTATAAGGGCCACACCACGCATACACATCACCCAGATATAATCCAGGGCTTCATATGGCTCAATCCTGCCATGTCAACACACCAGAGAAGCACACACTGGCAAAGAAATTTAAAAGACCTAGTATTCGAGTGATTTCCAGTGGGGAGAGGAAAGCGGGGAGGGAAAAGATAGGGATAGGGGATGAGGAGGTGCAAACTGAAACTGTAACTCAGACTGGGACTTGGACTCATGGGCTTTTAACTGAGATCACTCCTGGTCTCAGGACTTAATGAAGTTCAAGTTCATGACGTCTCATCACAGAAAGGATTCAGTGAGAGACAAAGTGATAGGTAAGAAGTATTTAGAGAGAAACACACTCTACAGAGTGTGGGCCATCTCAGAAGGCGAGAGCAGCACCAGGATATAGGGTTGTCAGTTTTTATAGGGTGGGTAATTCTATAGGCTAATGAGTGGGAGGAATATTCGAGCTATTTTGGGGAAGGGGTAGGAGTTTCCAGGAATTGGGCCACTGCCTACTTTTGACCTTTGTGGTTGGCCTTACAACTGTCATGGCCCCTGTAGCTGTCATGTAGCGTGCTAATGTGTTACAATGAGCTTATACTGAGGCTCAAGGTCTGGTGGAAGGTGAGCTTCCACCACCTTGGACCTATTTGGTTCTAATCAGTTTATGTCATATCCTTGAGCTATGTTATTCTTTAAAGGTTGTGCCCTGCCCCCTTCCCTCCTGTTTCAAAACTATAGTGAAAGTTGCTCAGTCGTGTCCAACTCTTTGAGACCCCATGAACTATACAGTCCGTGGAATTCTCCAGGCCAGAATACGGGAGTGGGTAGCCTTTCCCTTCTCCAGGGGATCTTCCCAACCCAGGGATCAAACCCAGGCCTCCCTCATTGCAGGCAGATTCTTTACCAGCTGAGCCACAAGGGAAGCCCAAGAATACTGGAGTGGGTAGCCTATCCCTTCTCCAGCGGATCTTCCCGACCCAGGAATCGAACTGGGGTCTCTTGCACTGCAGGTGGATCCTTTACCAACTGAGCTATCAGGGAACTACAATGTATAAAATAAATAAGCCACAAGGATACATTGCACAGCACAGAGAATATAGCCATTTTAAATAATAACTTTAAATGGAGTATAATTTATAAAAATACTGTGTTGTATCCCTGAAACCAATATTGTAAATCAACTATACTTCAATATAAATAAATACCCAATCTTTACTTGAGTTTCTTGAAGAACATTAAAGTCTGTCAAACTCACAATCCTCAGCAACCTTCCTCAAAAATCCTTTTACTCCCCATCCCCACCTCCTTGCACCTCTTAGCGGTTCGGAAACTCTATTAAGTCAATTCCCAAACTGTAGCCCAACTTCTGGCCACCTGCATGACTCCGCGGGCCTCCCTCCACTTGGCCCCTCTGAGGTCTTCAGGATGAAGTTCCCCAAGTCTCTGCTCCACGCTTTCCTTTTTTCTCCCTTTACCCATTACCAGAATTCGTCACAGTAAAGGAGACTCTGGGACCAACCCAAAAAAGTAAGATTCCTTCCCCTTTCCTCCCATCTTCTCAGTTCTATATCTCAATCCATTTTCCCCCAAATTCTACACAAAATGCTCAGGAACCATGAGGGCAGGCTGAACAATCCTGAGAGAAAACACTGTGATAAGCCGGTCTGGGGCTGGGTCTTCGTTGTGGTGAGCAGGCTTTCTCTAGTTGTGACGTGCTGGCTTCTCCCATTGCAGAGCAGGGGCTCTACAGTGTGCGGGCTCAGGGCTCAGTGGTTGCGGTGTGTGGGTTCTCTCATTGAGGTGCTCAGGCTTAGTTGCCCTGCGGCATGTGAGACCTTGGTTCCTCCATCAGGGATCGAACCAGCATCCCTTGTGTTGGATGGAGGACTCTTAACCACTGGGTCACCAGGGAAGTCCCAAAGCAAAATTCTTTTTAGTGGGTGGGACTGGGAACCGTTAATAAGTCTTGCACCACCACGCGCACAATTGTCATTAAGTTCTCCTTCCCCCTACTTGCCACAAGGACTGTGGTTTTAACACTTTCTGTGGTGGTGGTTTAGTTGCTCCGTTGTGCCCGACTCTTGCGACCCCATGGCCTATAGCCTACCAGGCTTCCCAGTCCATGGGATTCTCCAGGCAAGAATACTGGAGTGGGTTGCCATTTCCTTCCCCGGGGGATCTTCTCAACCCAGGAACTGAACCCAGGTCTCCTGCATTGCAGGCAGATTCTTTACCAACTGAGCTACAAGGGAAGCCTAACACCTTAGTCTTGCTGATTTTCCTTCACATCATGAAGGAAAAAACTCTTTTGCATCCCCTGCCTTTCCAGAACCACGGGTGTGGCCAAGGCCTTCAGCACAGCCTGGCTTCCCTGGCTTAGCCTCTGGCTTCCTCCCCGACTCCAGCTTCTCAAGTCTCCAGTCTGTCCTGCATGTTCCATGCAGCAGATCTTTATCACACTCCATGCTCACCATGAGGCTGCCCTGCTGTCCAGCTCCTGACCTCCAGCATGCCGAGTCCAGGACCCCACGCAGGTACCTTCATCAGCACGTGGCAGCGTGTCTCCACCCTCTGCCTCTGTTCTCACTACACTGGCCCTCCAGGGAGCACCAGCCTGAGTGCCACTCCCTCCAAAAGGCATCGCCTGGCTGCTTCTCAGTTCTGAATCACAGCACTTAAGAGTCTAAGTCACACAGTTTCACTTTTCCATCACTTGATTGTTTTAACTGTTTTAAGGCCTTGAGTCTTCTTCTCCTAAGACCGTTAGCTCCTTGAGATCAGGGACCTCAAAAACTTATAAGGAGCACCCAGGGATACTCAGAAGTCATCTTCCTCTATTATTAGCTCATGACAAGAAAAACAGGCCATTTCTATTCCAAAGGCCTTAATGGAAATCTCCAGATACCCCTGCCAAGTCTTTTGCATCAATTCCCTGCCAAGCCATTTTTAACAACTTCTGGATAAAGGGCAGAGGGAACCCTTTAAAAAACATATGTATTTACGGCTTTCGTGGTGGATAATATATTCATCTGGCTCAAAACTTAAAATGAAGTCAGCTGCCTACCTTTGTTTCTCAACCACTCAGCTCCCCTGCTGAGAGGCAAACAATGGACTGAATTCTTGTTTTTCAATAGGTATTCTAGCAAATAGATACTCATTTTCTCTCGCTTTTTTAATACACAAGCTAACATGCAATATATATTATTCTCCATCTTGCGTTTTGTTTAATAATGTATCTCAGACATCTTCCCTGGTCAAACCTAGAGAGCTTCCTCACTGTGGCTGTGTGATGTTCCAGTGCAAGGATGACCCTGATTTATTTAACCAACCTTTTAAAAAATATATTTGCTTATTTGGCTGGGTCGGGTCTTAGTTGCAGAACGCAGGATCTTTGCTGAGGGACCTGGACTCTCTGGTTGTGGCACGTGGGCTCAGTACTTGCAGCACTCTGGCTTCAGCTGCTCCATGGCATGTGGGATCTCAGTTCCCTGACCAGGGATCGATAGCCACGTCCCCTGCATCACAAGGCAGATTCTTAACCACTGGACCACATTCATCAGCCTTTAGTTGTCACATGGCGAGTGTTTCCAGTCCTTTACTATCATATGCAATGCTTCCGTAATAGACTTGTTCAGATAAAATGTCACACTGAGATGAGAGTTTTCAGAATTGAGAAGCACCCAGGCGATGCCTTTTGGAGGGAGTGGCACTCAGGCTGGAGGGCCAGCGTAGTAAGAACAGAGGCAGAGGGTGGAGACACGCTGTTTATGTGGGTACTTGGGTGGGGTCCTGGACTCTGCATGCTGGGGGGTCAGGAGCTGGACAGCAGGGCAGCCTCATGGTGAGCGTGGAGTGCAGTAAAGACCTGCTGCATGGAACATGCAGGACAGACTGGAGACTTGAGAAGCTGGAGTCGGGGAGGAAGCCAGAGGCTAAGTCAGGGAAGCCAGGTTATGGTGAAGGCCTCGGCCACACCTGTGGTTCTGGAAAGGGAGGGGATTTCTAAATGAAATGAGGGTTTTCAACTTACTAGGTTGGTGAAGGTGAGAAAATGGCACCCTCATACTTTGCTGGTAGGAGTGTAAATTGATATAACCTCTTTGGAGATCTTCCCAACCCAGGGATTGAACCCAGTCTCTTGTGTCTCCTGCTTTGGCAGGCAGATTCCTTACCACTGTGCCATCTTGGAACCTTGCCTTTGGGCTACTGCTAGGTGGAATTGTTTTTCTGTAGTCAAATGTATCCGTCTTTGCTTTTATGGCTCCTAGGTTGGGTGACAAAGGAGCAAGACAGCCCCTCCTTCATCCCCCTCCAGCCCCCAACACACAGCTTTTAAAAATCCTGCCTGTACAAAAAGCTTGGAATGACTTCCCAGGTTTTGTAAGGAACAGGACAACTCCTGCCTTCCAGGAGATGCCAGTTTCAGGGAGACACAGACTGACTGCTGCAATTGCATGGTATAATAAGTAAGATGGGGCACAACGCGAACCTGGGCTAGGACCGCCTACTCCTGCCTGAGTTGGCCAGGCAAGGCTTTCCAAAGGCAGTGGCATCCAGGTAAATCTGGAGGTGTGCGGGAAGCAGCCAGGAGAAGAACGGTCTTCCAGTAAAAGTGGAAAAGCATATGCAAACGCAAGAAGCAACAGGCTCAGCCAAGGTTGTCCAGTCTGGCAAGAAGACAGGGAGACCCGCAGAGCTGGTGTGTGGTAGGGGCAGAGCTAGGAAGTAGACAGGGGCCAGATCACAGAAGGCCAAGAAGATACTGCCTGGAGGTCAGGGGGAGGTGGCAGGGGGACACATCAGCTGTGTGGAGGATGAGCTGGAGTTGGTCCAGAGCGGAGGCAGGGCCTCGGAGACTTCCGCCTCTTGCCCAGCAGCAGCCATGGCAGCCTAGAGAGACTCCAAACAGCGAGAATTTCAGACCAAATGTTCGATTCTGCCAAGCTTCCAGAATTCTATAAAAATCATCAGCGAAGCTAGCACCTTCTCTGAGAAACATGCCTACCCAAGATGATGACAACTTCAAGAGCTTTTTCCTGGGGAAGGCGGTGGCTGTCACTCCCACCTCAGCACCCCGCTGGCAGATGGGATAAATGCAGCCAGGGCCCTAACTGTCCTCTCCTCTGCTCCAGCGTGGCTCACGGAACACGTGGGCTCTCCAGCCCCTGCCCATTCATCCAGATCCTCATTCCTTCAGAATGCAGGACTGCCATGATGGAGTGGTGGACTCCCAGCTGGCCCACGTCCCTGGGTCATCTCTTTCCTTCCAGTCAACATGGCTCAGTCCTGCTCTGAGCAGTCCGACAGGCCTATGAACTTCTCTACTCCTGTGACATTTTTAAACAGGCATCTTATAGCAGGTTTCCTGAGCAACTGTCCTCCTTAAAGTGCTCAGCACAGAGCCTTGCACACAGCAAGCATTCTGCAGCACTTTCTGCTAAAACTGGAAGTCTCAGGGGATGTCCTTCGTGGTCCAGTGCTTAAGACTCCAAGCTTCCAATGCAGGGGGCATGGGTTCCATCCCTGGTTGGCGAACTAAGATTCCACATGCTGTATGCAGCGTAGACAAAAAGATCTTTTTAAAAACTGGAAGTCTTGCCATTCATTAGGAGGTTGCTGAGGGAAAGGAAGGGTGATGTGGATAGAAGGAAGTCAGAATCCACTTAAACAGAACTTTGGGGCTGCCTCTGGATTTCAGTTATCCAGGGCCTCTCCATGCCCGACCCCCAACCCAGCAAAAGAAGCTGGTTCTTTTCTTCAGTGCCCTAAGGCAATTTTATCCCAAAGGATCACTTGGTCAGGTGCTACAGAGACGAAGGCTCTTGGAGGCTGCTGCAGGCAGCCTTGGTTACCACCAGGAGGCCTCCTGTTGTTCAGTCGCTCAGCTGTGTATGACTCTTTGCGACCCCATGGACTGCAGCACATCAGGCTTCCCTGTCCGCCGTCTCCCAGAGTCTGTCGGAGCTTGCTCAAACTCAGGTCCATTGAGTCGGTGGTGCCATCCAACCATCTCATCCCCTGTCGTCCCCTTCTCCTCCTGCCCGAAATCTTTCCCAGCATCAGGGTCTTTTCCAATGAGTCGGCTCTTTGAATCAGGTGGTCAAAGTATTGGAGTTTCAGCTTCAGTATCAGCCCTTTCAATGAATATTCACGGTTGATTTCCTTTAGGATTGACTGGTTTGATCTCCTCGCAGTCCAAGGGACTCTCAAGAGTCTTCTCCAACACCACATTTTGAAAGCATCAATTTTTTGGTGCTCAGCCTTCTTAATGGTCCACCTTGAGGCCCTTCTAAGGCATTTCTACCCTTCAACAGTCTGAGGGCATGCAGCAGGGTACCCACTCACACCAGCCTGGAAGGCAAGAGGGCCAGAAGCCAGCCCCAACTTCAGCTCCAGTCAAACAAGCTCCTCCCCACACAGCCACCAGACAGCAGTCAGTCAAAGGCAGGGTAGTGGAGGACTCCTGGGGCAGAGCTTGTTATCTCTGGAGTATGCTGCTGCGGAGGCAGGCACAGACACTGAGGCCCCATCTCAGGCACAGCAAAGCTCATGAGGATGACACCAGGAAGCAGGGGGCCTGGGTTCCAGGGCAGGGTCCAACCCTGCTGGCTGTGTCCCTGTCACTTATATAAAGTGCACATCTGCTTACAGTCCACGATTTTGTTTTTCCCAAAATGACAGTCTGTTTCAGTAAACGTTAGAAAAGCTCACTGGTATGAATATATATCTAGTTTTAACTTCCCATTTTATTTGACATTTACTATGTGAGAGGCAGTCAAAGTATTAGTCGCTTTAGTCACGTCCAACTCTTTGCAACCCCATGGACTGTAGCCCGCTAGGCTCCTCTGTCCAGAGGACTCTCCAGGCAAGAATACTAGAGTGGGTTGCCATGCCCCCCTCCAGAGTGAGAGGCAGTAGGGTGGGCATTTTATACACATTATCTTATTAAGTCCTCTCAACAATTCCATGAGGGTAGGATAATACAGATGAGGAAAGTGAGGGTCAGAAAGGCTGAGTCCTGAGCCAAGGTCCCGCGGCTGGCACGCAGCAGAGCTGGGATAAGAACGAGAGGCTGTCTGGCTTCAGAGTCCTTTGCCCCAAACCACCATATGATGGTCAATTACCAGCCTAGACCCTTCCCCAGCCTCTGACCTCTAAAACCACAGACAGGCTGCAAAGGAAGGACAGTCTCTCAGAAGGTCACTTTTCTTTATTCTCAGTCACCCCAATCTCACAGCATGGTCTGCAGGAAATCTCAAGGTCTGGCCAACTCACAGGCTTTCCTGTGCCCACTGAGGAGCTGAAGCTCCACAGGCCCGGGGTCTCCAGTCGCTGTGGTGTCAAGTCGCTCCTTCTAAAAGCAAGTCCTGGGCATGACATTGGATCAAGGTTTCTCGGTCACTCCTATGTCCCCTTCCCAGAGCACAGGCACACTTCCGCAGCTTGTCCTCTGGCTTACTGTGCCCATCCTAGGAAAAGGTGGGGAGGAACTCGGGAAAGCAGGTGTCTCCCGGTTGGAAGAAGTTGGGACCTGGGCCTTTGGTCTACTTTGACCTGGGGCAGGTCATGGCCCTCGGGAGGCTCCAGAGCAGGCCCAGGCCAGACCACTACTCGGCGGAAGCAGAAGTCTTCACCACATTTTGGCAAAGTCCACTTTCTTCACCGACTTGGCCTGAAAACACCTCCTGAGTTCAGAGGGACGCGGGTGACAGAAATCCTGGGTTCAGCTCTGCTGGGAGCTGCCGCTGGGACAGGACTTCTTTCACTTTGCCCACAATGGTGCCCACCTCAGCCATGGCCCCCAGACCTAGGGAGCAGAGTTCTTCTGTGGCCCTGCAGATGGGCAGGGGACCATCCCCCACTCACCCCTTCCCAGCGCTCCCCGAGTGTGCCACCCAGAGCCCAGTGCCTGAGAAGGCCAGGACCAGGCCTGAGCCAGATCCATTGGGTCCCATCAGAGACCCCCCCACCCCAGGACAGGCCCCAGGAATGGTTACAGCAACCACCTTGAGCTGTTTGGGCTGCACGCCAGGGAGGATACTGGGCACATTACCTAACAACTCCAAGAGGGAGGAATTACCACTTCTATTTCCCAGGTGAGAGAGCTGAGCTGGAGGTCACAACGGGCTGGGATATGAGGCTGCGGGAATGAGCTGTGAGCCTGGCCAGACACCCACCTTGGTCTCCACAGACCAGCTTCTTGGCCACACAAGGGACCTCGATGTAGCCGAAGGCCTTGAGCTGGCGCACCTGCTGCTCGGTGATGGGGTGTTCCCACATGGCGGTGTTCATCGCTGGGCAGAACAGCAGGGGTTTGCTGCGGTCCCAGGCCCGGATGACACAGGTCTGTGAAGAAGGAGGGGCGTGCCTGCTGCTCTGCCTGCCACCCCTCCCCAGACTTCCCAACTGTCACCCACTGCTTCCAGGCCACAGCCAGCTGCGGGCCTGGGGAGACTGGGGGCCCTGTCTGCTGTCTCGTTACTTCGAGGATGTGTCTCTGGGTCCCTCTCACCTCCCCCTAGGCTCTGACACAGGGCCCGACATACAGGAGCTGCTCCACTAACGCTGGCCATGGCCCAGCCACCTCCAAGCATAACTCCAGTTCTGTACAGAAAGGGCTCCTGGTACCCAAGCATCTATCTTCCCTACAGCCAGCCATACCTCGCAGCAGCTCTTGCAAAGCTGAGGACCAAGATGCCCGGCAGGTGGGCCCGTCTGCCCCACACTAGCTCTACTTGAGGCCAATGAAAGCGTGGCCATGAGAACAGGTTCCACGGGACCAGACCCTCTCCCACGTGCTATCTCATGAGCCCGCCCTGTGACCTTGTAAAGAAGCTGCTGTCCCATTTCACCGAGGGGAAGCTGTGCTTCCAGGAGCTGAGCCGCTACTCAGGGTGACACCCAGACAGTGATCTGGGGTGAAGCTTTGCACCACGCCCATGCCGTCCTCCACTGCCCTGTGTGGTTTCACCACCTCCAGGTGTCAGGCCCCTCCAAGTCAATACCAGAGCAGCCATGAAAAGGACAGACCAGTTCACAGAGTCTTTAGCGCTGTGAGCTTTGCAATCACGTGGACCTGGGTTCAAATCTTGCTGTGCTCTTTGCTGTGACTAGCCACGAGAACTTGAACAAGTCCTTTCATGACAGGAGTCTGAGGTTCCTCTCTGCAAAAGCCCTCTCCCTGGGTGGTCGTGCGGATGGAGGGTGAAAATGCTTATAAAGCTCTTTGCACAGGCCTGGCACAAATACAGGCTCCAGAAATAGTAGGTCCTGTTATTATTACAGACAGGCTCCCTGGGCCAGGGGCTGCCTCGGAGGGAAATAAGCTCAGGGGCCCACAGCAGTGCACTCCCCTGGGCTCTGACCGCTCCAGGCACCTCTGCCTGGGCTGTGGGCCCCTCAGGGAGCCAGCGGTGGGCACACCCCTTCCCTGAAGGGGACGCTGTCTGGGAAAAGAGGGGGAGTCCAGAGAACAATGCCACGGACGGGCCAGGGAAAATGCCTGCCCTCCTCAGGGCCCCTGGCCTCTCCTGTGACAGGAAGGAAGTGGGTCAGCACAGCCTCGGGCCCTGGCTGCTCGCGTCATCTCAGACACAGCACTTGTCTCCCCATCGAGTCCTCGCGGTGGGGCAACCCGGCTGTGAGTGGACAGTTTCAGTCCACACTTCCTCTTGGCCCCGTGCCACCGGCTGCTTCTGCAGAAGCCATGAGCATACCTAGAGGAGTCCGACTCCGTGCGAGGTGGGTGGTGGCAGGGCTGGAGTTTCTAAATGCCCTCAAAGCAAAGCACGCCCACCAGAGCAGAAACTCAGCCCCTCTGTGCCCCACACGTCTTCAGCTTTTCCCATCTCATTACAAAGCTCAGCGCTTCCCGGACAAACCACAGCTCCACCAAACCTTCTGGCAGCAGGAGGACTGAAAGGAGGCATCAGTTCCCACGGTCATTTCTGTTTGGCCAACGCTGTATGTAGCACCTCAGGCTCTGCCCCTGGGAATCTGCTTGGGCGGAGAGAAGGCCTGGATCTGGGATAGGAGACCAGCTGCCAGCTAGACGGGTGACCCAGGGAAGTTATCTCCTCTTTCTGGATCTGTTTGGTTATTTAGTACAAAGAAGGGCCAGAGCCTGAGTGGGCCACAGGACAGACAGAGATGCACGTCACCCAGACCCAGGGCCCAGAGACTGGGAACGTAGGTTCATACTTAGCACACAGCTCCAGTGCACCCCAAGATCTAGACAGTGTGCACCCCAATTTCAGGGAGAAGGTTTGAAGGAGGGGGGAAGCAGGGCAAGCTCCTTTGGGAGAATATAAGGAAAAAACATCTTTCGAGAGAGTACAGAGCCACAGACCATGACGACAACAGTTTAAACTTGGTAGGATTTGCGGTTCTTTGAAATACTTGCACCTTCAAGTGAAACCTCTGAGGCAAAGGGCCTCAGGTCTGGTCTTGGGAACATATTCTACTGCTCAGCCAACTCAGTAGGAGGGAACTCCAAAGATTCCAGGGAGCGCTGGCAGCTCTAATGAAAAGAGCTTTCGGGAGTGAGCAAGGAGCTCTCAGAGAGTCGGCCCAGGCCGGGGCTTAGCTCCTAGAGGTCAACATGCCTTGTCACATCAGCCGGCTGCTTACCAGCCAGAGGAAAGCCTGGACATTTGGTGAGATGGTGCTGGTTACATGCAGTGCTGACGCACTTAGATGAAAGTGACCAGGAGCCTGACCCATTCTGATGTCCTGTCAACCAGGCGCCTGCCCCACCGGGAGGCATTCTTGACAACGCGGCCCAAAGCCCACCCTCCTCTGCGCTCCCCACCCCTGCTCCTGCCACACGATCTGTGTGCTGCTCTTCCTCTGATCACCTGTGATCTAATTCAAATGATGCTTAAATCACTAGCAGCTTCTTCGAGAAATACCTTAAGCACCCATCAACTAGCAAACAGAGAGACTAACCCCCTATCTAACCCCCAAAACCTCGACCCAGCTTCATTAGTGACTTCATCATATTAAACTCTGAAAAAACCTTCTGCTGTGAGCTGAAGCAAAATTACTGATTACCTCATACATGCAATAAGCCTTTACTGAATGCCTACTGTATGCCTGATACTGTGCAACATGGTGATTCCATTGTCAAAGGACTGACATAGCACATACCAGAGCACAGGCCAAAACCCTCTCCTTCCAGACTGTCAGCTCCCTGTGTCCTGTGTGTCTGTCCACATAGGGCCTGGTCCCTGGCAGGTAAAAGAGCTGGATGAATGAGGGAAGGGGAGTAATACGAAAGAGGTGGGAAGGATAGGGAACACACCCAGATGCTCATGTAAACAAAGGCTCCTTAAGGACAGCAGCTCCCTGGAGGTCCTTCAGGCCGAAGATGACCCCCACTCTACAGCTGGACTTCTCCTCCTCTCCTCCACCTCGAGCCTCTTGCCCTGTCTCCTTTCTTCCCCTTTAATTTTCCACAATTTCAGGCAAACTACCTCTCAGCCTTGTGGTTAAAAGTACAGGAGAGATAAGTGTGCCTGGGAGATCCATGAGGAGATAAACACTCTTATCTGTTTGCCCCCATGGATAGCCAGGTCCCAGAGCTAAGGGGGACTGGCAACAGAGCTGGGCAGGGAGGCCAGCGGGAAAGCATGTGGAGGGCAGCCCATAGGCATGAGCACCCAGGGGCCTGAGGAGTGGACACCTCCGAGGGCACTTCCAAGTCAAGTCCACCCAATCAGGACCCAGGCCATCTGGCCACCTGCCAGAGCATAGGTGCAGCCAGGTGGAAGGTGGTCCAGGGGACTGTGTTCTGAGCAAACCAGCCCACCATACAGGGATTCCCAGGTCAGAAGACTGTCCAGAAGAAGCCTGCAGCCAGCCCACGGTGAGCGTGGAGGCAGGCCCGGCGAGCCACTCACAAGCAAGTTGTCACAGATGCCACTGGCCACCTTCCCCAGAGTGTTGGCATCGAGGGGCGCCACCAGCATGAGGTCCGCCCACCTCCGCAGGTCAATGTGGAGAACTGGGTCGGATCGGCACTTCCACATCTGGCAAAGGAAGGAAGAGCGAAGAAGTGGGGTCACTGGGCCGGCTACTCTCAGAGTGGAGGGAGAAGGGGCCGGAGCGGTTTGAGGGCTGACACAGACCTGGGGCACTGAGTCAGGAACCCAAGGGAGACCACCTGAATGCCCCCCACCCCAGTTCACTGCCACCCCTTTTGCAGCTACGCTGGTGAACCCTGGCTGTGGCACCAACGGCCTGAGAGAAACCAGGCCTGAGGAAACAAACGCCCCTTGTCTCTCTGAGCTATTCCCTTTATGGTTTGGTTTTCAAGAGAACTGACATCTGGCAGGGAAGTCCTGGCCTGTCTGCTTGAGGCGGATGCTTGGGTTGTCCAAGCCAGTGGAAAGGCTCTGGGCGGTGAGAAATGGAGGGGGCGGGGTGGGGGAGACGGGCCAGCCAGAAATGTTCTAGGCTGAGAATGTTTAAAAATGCCTGGCAGGGCACCCCTGTGGGGCCCACACTTGACGTCTGGTGAATCGACCAGTGCCTGCCCCGGCGCGGGAGAGCAGCAGGGCAGCCCGGCAGCCGTGGGAAGTGAGGCGTTCCCGGAGGCCCCGACGCTGGGAGCCACGTGGATGAGGGTGGTGGGAACAGGGCTCCTCTGTGGTTTCATCAGCCCAGATAAGTACAAGGACACTCAACCCCGGGCACGGGGCCAACGCTGAGCTCTGCCTGGGGTGGGAGGAGACTGTGGGCCTCCTGCAGGCCAGAAGCTAGACAGATGTTTTCCTCATCGCCTCTGCCCAGAGGCCCTGACCGTGGGCTTGAGCCTAGCCTGTCTGCTCCGGCCACCAGGACCATAGGCTGCAGGGAGGACTGTCCTGTCCCGTTGATACGGACACGAGGGAACCCAGCCCAGGGGCCCAGCACTGACCTCCCATTCATCAGCGTCGCTGTAGAGGGTGACAGGAACATCCCGGGGGCTGTAAAAATGTTTGGCTCTCTCAGTTGTGACCACGGCTACTTCCAGCTGTCACCAAGAAAAGTGTTGGGGCGGGGGGAGAAGGAAAGAGAAACCGTTACCAGAGCCCCCAGCCTGGAGGCCACACGGGGCCAGGCCAGGCCAGGTGAGAGCTTTCTTCACAGCCTGGCTGCGGAGAGGGCTTCTCCCCCGGAGGCAGTGAGCCCTGCGTTTGCACAGTTACTTCCGCTGTCACCCAGAGGTCAAGCCTCACCAGGTGCAGCGGTTTCACTTCCCCATCGGAGGGGCTGCCGAGGAATGAGTCACACCACTGCCCAGCATATATAACGCTGCAGGCTCCAGCCACTCGGGCAGGGACAGACCAGGGCAGGCAGGAGGGGGCCCCCAGGAGGCTCCCGGGTCCTGAGCTCTGGGCTACACCACAGGTCTGCCCTCTGCAGGCCAAGGCACGAGGGAGCCGGGCCCTGCACGTGCTGTCTGCAGCCACAGCCCAGCGAGCAGGCAAGCAGAGTCCCTCCCAGGACTTCTAGGAACAGGCTTCATGGGCTCTTGCTGCAGACAGGCTCCAGGAAAACCAAACCCGAGTGCCCGACACTCATGGGGCAAGAGTGATGGTTACCCTGGAGTTATTCATTTAGTAGATAATTAATGATGCAAACAAGGGGGACGGCTAACAGAACAGAAATAGCACATGATAGTGTGAATGACACCAGACCCATTTCCACGACTGGTAAACTGAGATGCTAGACTAACAAGCAGACAGAGGAAAGGGGCCCAGAAGAGGTGGCTAAGACGGGAGGGGTGTAGGAAATTACATCTCTGGGGGACATTTATCCAGGAGGGAAAAAAGTCAAGGGTGACAAGGACGGAACTGACTAACCAGGGGGATCACTGGGGACAGTGTCTGTGCCAGAGGTGCTATACTGCCTTGACGTTGCTATTCAGTCACTAAGTCATGTCTGACTCTGCAATCCCATGAACTGCAGCACTCCAGGCTTCCCTGTCCTCCACTATCTCCTGAGTTTGCTCGAGTTCATGTCTACTGAGTCAGTGATGCTACCCAACCATCTCATCCTCTGTCGTCCCCTTCTCCTCCTGCCCTCAATCTTTCCCAGCATCAGGTCTTTTCCAATGAGTCAGCTGTTCACATCAGGTGGCCAAAGCTTTAGCATCAGTCCTTCCAGTGAATATTCATGGTTGATTTCCTTTAGGATTGACTGATTTGATCCCCTTGCAATCAAAGGGACTCTCAAGAGTCTTCTCCATGTGGCCTACATGGGGGTTATAAACGTTTGTAAGCCAAAAAATATTAGGTTTGCCCAAAAGTTCATTCGAGTTCTGTAAAATGTTATGGGAGATTTCACAGAGAAAATCCAATTTTCTGGTTTCTCTCAAAAACCCAAAAGCTCTGGCACTGCGGGGGCCACACTGTTGCTTGATTGGAGTTGGTGGTGCTGAGTAACAGCTGCCTTCTTGGATGGGGTGTGCCCGTGCCACCTCCACCTAGTCCCTGCCACTCCCTATCATCTTGCCAAGGCTCCCTCTCCTCATTTGTTTCCCACCTTTTGTGGGTTGTGGGACACCGCTCTGCACAGCATCTGAGAGTGAAGCTGGAAGCAGGGAATAGATGTCTCAGAGGTAGACTATGCAAGAGCTTCAGAAGGTCTGGGGCTCCCAGCGTGCGGCAGAGCTCGCAGACTCGTCCATCCTCCTGCTCCCTCCTTGGAACCTACCAGCCCCCAAACGTGCATAGAACCTCCTGCTCCTGCTGAGCAGGGGAGTCCCTTCCAGGAGAGCCCTGAAGGAGCCTGGTCCAGTTCTGAGCAAGGTGGCAAAGGAAAAGGGCTGCTGTCCCCGCACAGAATCCAGCCCTGAAGATGTCACAGGACCAGCACAGGTGAGGAGAACGGAAAAAGGCAGGATGGTGCTGAGACTCTTAGGACCCAAGACAGCAATGAGGTAAGGCATGGGGCCAAATAAGTGAGACAGAACCACAAGAAGAATATATAACTTCCAAACCAGCAGAAGAAAATCCAATCTACACAATAAAGGAAAGGGAAAGGAAAAAAACCAAAAAAGCAGTGAGAATACATGATAAGTAGAAAGCATTAAATAAGAGGGAAGAAGTAAGTCCTAATAGAATAGCAATTATAGTGATTATATAATTGGCTAAACTCCCTGATCAAGATTCAGACTCTTATATTGGATGTTTTAAAATCCATCAATCACATCAAAATGTCTTAAAAGACACACTTAAAAAGATATATAAAGCTTAAATAAAAGAATAAACTTGCAATTAGATAAAGTGGATTAAACTGTTTCCTTTCAAAAAGCCAACTGAAATAAAAGTAAAGAGATTTTTTTTTTAAGGTGCACCCAGAACAAAGAGAAGAGGACAAAAAGAAAAACCCAGCAGTTAAGATATGTTAACACATAATATATGGAAATGGAAGGAGGCATTAACAGATCAGATCAGATAGGACCAGATGCTCTTTTCTTTTTTAAATGAACATTCAGTGAACAAAAAAAAACTCTTGGAAATTAAAATTACAAATAGTCAAAGAAAAAAATTCAATGTAAGTTTAGAAGAAATTTTTCAAAAAGTAGAACATAAAGATAAAGAGATGGATAATAGTATTAAAAAAAAAGAGAGAGAGAAAATCAGAAGACCAACTTAAGAGGTCCAAAATCTGACTAATGAGTTACTGAAGGGGAGATCAGTAAAATAAGAGGGGTGAAAATTACAAACGAAATAAAATTAAATTTCCCCAAACTGAAGGACTCTGAGGCTGGAACATCTGTTCTGCCCACAGGGCTCTGAGAAGGTGTCACGCGGTTAGGCTCAAGGAACCTGGAGTCTCACTTCCCGGCCCCCACTGAGGGTGGGTCAGAGGAGCCTGAGCCCACACCAGCTTCTCTGGAAGCCACATCCTCCTGTATTGACGTACACAGGGTTTGCAATCAGCAAAGCCTCAGGAGTTCTTCTCCCCCATGCTCCTGCTAAACCACAAGCCCCAGACTCTACCTGCACTGCTACTTCCCCAAAAGAAGTCCCTCACACTTCCCTGGTGACTGCCACCTTCCCAGAGCGGGCCCACTGTTTTCGCTCAGTCAGTGAAGAGCTCCTAAAATCTCAATCCTGTTCCCCCTGGCCTGTTCTCTGCCAGTACCACCATCAATAGTCCCAAGACACAAATCCAAATCACGAGAAGAACAAGGTCGAGAGCAGAGGCCTTCCCCAGGGTCCATTCGGGGTTTGGCATGGGAAAGAATCAAGAATGAACCCTGGGCTTCCCTAGAGGTGCAGTGGACAAGAATCTGCCTGCCAGTGCAGGGGACACGCGTTTGATCCCTGGTCCAGGAAGATTCCTCATGCCTTGGAGCAACTACGCCCCTGCACCACACTACTGGGCTCATGTGGGGCAACCACTGAAGCCGGTTCACCTAAAGCCTGTGCTCCCCAAGAGAAGCCAAGGCAATGAGGACTGCACCCTGCAACGAGCCCCTGCTTACCTCAACTGGAGAAAGCTCATGTGCAGCAACCAAGACCCGGAACAGCCGAAAATAAGAATAAAATAAATTAAATTTAAAAAACAAAAAGAGAACGAACTTTTCCAAGTAGGACCTGTAGGTCACCAACCACAACCTCAGCACACCAGGACAAAACTTGCCCATTTCAGGAGATGAATCACCCAAACTGGGTCAGGTCTCTTCTACCACCATTTATTCTTTTTCAAGTTCAAAAGAAAACGCTGGAAACAAGGTAGGACTCAAAAATCGCCCCCCGCCCCCACCCCAGGTTACCACCACTGGCCTCTGGGACCGGTGCTGTTTCATTGTTTTTTCCAAATATGTGCATCAGTCATTTCCGTCATCCTGAGTTTTCACTGCAAGCTTCAGGTCACTCTGGTGACTTCTGGACCGTATTCTTGCTTCATCTTTGGTTATTATGTCCTCCTTTCCATTTAACTGCTTCCCCATTTCCTTCAACAGAGGGCTTCCCTGGTAGCTATGTCAGCTTCTGGTCACTGTCTTCTTTTCCTTAAGGGACTACTTTCATTTCTAAGAACTTCCTGACTATCCTGGACGGTTTGCCCCTTAAGATCACC
The DNA here is from genome assembly GCF_029407905.1 of Bubalus kerabau. Classification (NCBI taxonomy): domain Eukaryota; kingdom Metazoa; phylum Chordata; class Mammalia; order Artiodactyla; family Bovidae; genus Bubalus; species Bubalus kerabau. The sequence continues at coordinate 34,142,367 of NC_073642.1, forward strand.
CCGATTCATTCTCTCTATTCTGAAATTTGAAAAGCTGCTTCCTGAAGAGCTAGTTGCCCTGCTCTCCCCTCTCTCCTAACTCTGCCCTGCTCTCCCCAGGCTCTCCAGTCTGCCAGTTCTCAAAGTGAGGACTGTGCCTATGGCCAGCCTTCAGAAACATCCCGTTTGGTGATGGCCCTGTTAGGGGCTCCCTCCTCCCTGTCAGCTCTACCCTTCACTTCCCTCTACATGCCCCTCACCGTCTCCCCGGGCTCCTGGCGGAGTTCCACCCAGGGGTCCAGGTAGGCCTCCCACCCTGGTCCACTGCTGCTACTTGAGATTTTTCCTTTAAGCTCATCCCTAGTCTCTCTGGCTACCCTCCCAAGTTACACAGTCATTGTTAGGGAGCTTCTTGGGGTCAGTGTCTTTATATAGAGTTATGTGAAGAGTATGTGATGAGCCATCATTCCCAATGGCCCTCCCTTGACCCCTATAAAGCAGCCACCTCTCCTTGGCAGTGACCCTGGACCCAGTGCTGTCTGGCAGGCCCAGGCTAGTTTTTCTGGTTTTAGAGGGATGTCACTTGATATGATTCTTCAGTCCCATGGGCTTGTTCTTTCCTTTTCATTCAGTCTGTAAAAAGGTTCTGGGAGCCAAGAGCTAGGCCCTAGGTTTCCATACACTTTTTTTTTCCTTCACAAAAAAGGCATGTCATGTTACCTTCCGAGATTCTAAATAACTTGGACTATTCATTCATTCACCCTGACCTTTCCCTCAGCAAATGCTAAGGAGCCTTGGCAGAGCAGAAACTCCCGAGGACAGGAACCCTCCGTGGCCTCCTCTTACACCCTTCTGGGTCCTGGGAGGAGCAGGGCTGGACATTAAAACAGTCTCTCACACACTTCAGAGTTCCTGAAAGGCAGCTCTGTACTTGGCCCCCTGGTGACAAACCTGCCAAGAGTTTCTGTCTTAATATTTTTAACCTGAGCCCCTGTGCGATGTGACCAAGGCGTGGCCAGGCCCTATAGTATAAGCTGCCTACATTTTGCTTAGCATTTATGGAGATTCCTTCCGGAAACTAACTGGAAAGTCTGGCGTTCTTTCTCTGTTGAAAACACATCAGCAGTCCCATCTGGGGCTCCTGGGGAGTCAGGGAGGGGAAATGGGAAACAGAATTTGGGGCAATTCCTCCACTTCTACTGTTAGGCCCCTGGCCTGGCCCAGGCTCCTTCTGGAGCAGGTATCAAAGGAACCTGTGGAAAAGCATTTTCACAGCCACAAGATGAGATCAATCCCATGGCTTGAATGTCCACCTCCACTCTCATCTCTGGCCTCTTCTCACTACAACCATGAGCTAGAAGCACCCTTCCTCAAGTATAACAATCAAAAATGACATTGTCCAGGGTTCCCTGGGAGGCAAAACTGCCCCAATGGAGAACCACCACTCTACAGAAATCAGCTAACAAAACTCTCTGCAGCAAAGAAAACATGTCACATCTGTGCTGTCCAGTATGGCGGCCTCTAGCCACACATGGCTACTGAACACATGAGGTGTGGTTGATATGACAAGGGAACTGAACTTCTGGTTTTATTTCATTTTAATAATTTAAATTTGAATACAGCTAGTGGCTACTGTATTATATGGCACAGCTCTGGTATATACAAGTAAAGAAGAGCCCCAGCTGGAACCCCTAGCTGAGTGGTTAGAAAAGAGCAGGGGTTCCTACAGGGCATGTGACTGTAGCTCCGCAGGAGACTGGCAAGGACTCTACAGAGGAAGCACCAGCCACGACCTGACCTGGCACAAGGCGAGGAGTCCAGAGCTCTGGTGGCTTGGTCCTCTGGCTGTCACACAGCAGAAGACCATGACACTGGGCCTCCCAGTGTTGACACTGGCAGTGCCTGGGGCCTAGGGGCCAGCCAAGCAGCTGGCATGATGCTGAGCATGGGGGTGGAGGGTATACTGTAGACAAAAGGGCTCTGGGTGCAGTCAGCACATGGGGCTGGGGGGAAGCTATGGAGGAGGAAGCCTCATTAACAAATCCCCGAGGGAGTTCTGGTTGGCTGAGTGGGTGTTCCAGTGGTTCACAATGATATCTCTCCACTTGACAGACATTTACTGAGCCCACTACACACATGGCAGCCAGAGCTGGTAGGGGCTTAGGTGTCTAACAAGTGGGTGGGTGATATATGACCCCTGACTACAAAGCAAGACGGACCAGGCAGGAGTTCACACCTGCCTGGGGATTCTCATCCTCACAGCTGTGGTTAGGTGGAGTAGAGAATGCCCATAATCTGAGCTCCTCAAGTCCGCTTGCTGATGGTTGTCAAGCAACCTGGTCTTGAGCCCCAGTTCTCCCAGCCCACTGGCTGGGGGATCTCAGGCAAATGCTTTCTCTCTGGCCTGGTTTCCCTCCTGAGCCATGAGCCATCTGGACTACAGGGCCTCCAAGAGCCCCTCCAGCTCACTATACCATCCTAACCCTCTTGTGACCCCTTGCCCTTTCCCACCAGACTCTGCCATTCTCTCCTCTGCCTCCAAACTGGCCTCTGGGGGAGCTGCTATTCTCGGCACACGGCCCTTCCTGCCATTCAAGACCAGGCTGCCAGTCTCTCTGTGCATGCGTGCTAAGTCACTTCACTCGTGTCGCACTCTTTGCAACGCTGTGGACTGCAGCCCGCCAGGTTCCTCTGTCCGTGGGATTCTCCAGGCAAGAATACTGGAGTGGGTTGCGGTGCCTTCCTCCAGGGGATCTTCCCGACCCAGGGATCAAACCCGTGTATCTTAGGTCTCCTGTACGGGCAGGCAGGTTACCACTAATGCCACCTGGAAACCACTCAACCCCTCTGTGCACTTCCCTGACTAAAGAAATTGCTCAAGAATGAAGCTAGAGCAGCCAGCTGCAGAGACTCTCCCTCGGGACACTGTTCTGGAGTATCAGAGAAGGACCCTGGTGCAGGAGCCCAGGGCTGGCTGCCTCTTTGGCCTGTAGAACTCACTCCCCGGGGGAGCAGGCCAGGGAAGGACGGGGCCAGCCAAGCCAGTGGAAGCCCAAATAAATGCCTCAAAGTGCTATAGCTGAACCAGTTTCCACAGCAGGACCACAAAGCAGGCAGGTGGTCCCTACCTGGAAAGAAAGGAAAACCTCAAACCAGGCCATGTTTCTTCTGCTCTCCTTTCCATGATGAGATTTAAAAAAAAAAAAAAAAGCATAAAATCACAAAAAACATTCCGTGATATCCCCAGCAAAAGCTCCACTGACTTTAAAAAATAAAATAAGTACACACAGAGGTTAGAAAATCAAAACACAACAGAAAGACGTAAAATCCAAGTCTCCCGTCCTGCCCCCATCTCACCACAAGGGTAACCACCTCCAGAGGGAAAATCGCAAGCAGTTAACCTAGACATGTGAACACACAAAAGGAATATTATATGCCAGCAGTGGGCAACATTTTTCTATAAAGGGCCAGACACTATTTTAGGCTTTGTCACAACCACTGTACTCTGTAGTAGCAAGATTGTAGCATTTAGTTGTCGGTGTTGGTCTAAGTTGTGTCTGACTCTTTGTGACCCCATGGACTGTAGCACACCAGGCTTCTCTGTACTCCACTATCTCCCAGGGTTTGCTCAAATTCATGCTCATTGAATCGGTGATCCTATCTAACCATCTCATCCTCTGCTGCCCCCTTCTCCGTTGGCCTTCAGTCTTTCCCAGCATCAGGGTCTTTTGCAAATGAGTAGATTCTTTACATCAGGTGGCCAAAGTATCAAAGCTTCTTCGGCTTCAGCATCAGTCCTCCTAATGCATATTCAGGACTGATTTCCTTTAGGATTGACTGGTTTGATCTCCTTGCAGTCCAAGGGACTCTCAAGAGTCTCCTCCAGCATCACAATTTGAAAGCATCAAGCCTTCATGGTCCAACTCTCAAATCCATACATGACTACTGGAAAAACCATAGCTCTGATTATATGGACGTTTGTCGGCAAAAATGATGTCTCTGCTTTTTAATATGCTGTCTAGGTTTGTCAGAGTGAACAAGCGTCTTAATTTCATGGCTGCAGTCACCATCTGCAGTGATACTGGAGCCCAAGAAAATAAAATCTGTCACTGCTTCCATTTTTTTCCCCCTTCTATTTGCCATGAAGTGATGGCCATAGGCAATACTTAAATGAATGGGTATGGATGTGTCCCAATAAAATGTTACGGACACTGAAATCAAATTTTATATAATTTTATGTGTCACAAAATATTTTTGATTTTTTTCAACCATTTAAAAAGGTAAATAGTTTTTATTTGTATGGTTTACAGGCCATACAAAAACAGACCACAAGACTGCAGCCAGCAGGCCACACTTTGTTAACCTCAGCACCTTGCTCGTTTCACCCGTATCCTGAGGACTGCCCCACAGCAGCACGAGATCCACCCAGGCTCCTGAACAGCTGCCCTGGATTCCATCAAGAGGTTGAACCATAACTGGCTCACAGTTCTACTGCTGGATATTTGGTTTGTTTCCGTTTTGTTTTAAAATTATAAACGGTGCTAAAATGAACATGCGTACACATTTAGTGAGCTTCCGTAACCCTACAGAGTTCAATCCTATGGGTGAATCAAGGCCTGTGACCATTTTTGGTTTCTCCAGATATTGCCCAAACAGTCCTCCAGAAAACCAGAAAAGATTTCATTCTGCGCATATGCAAGCCCTCTTCCCTCACTTCTTAACAGACCTGAACGTCCTGACAGGCATTCTGGAAACTTAAGGTTCTCTAAGCCAAAGGTCTGCCAACTTCCTGGGTGGGAGATTTTCTCCACTTTCAGAAATGCTCTTCTGGCTTTCAGCCCTGCTGACACCTGCCCAGCAAAAGCAGACAGAGGTGTCTGTCTTCTCCATAGTGAGGAGGGTGCCAACCAAAGGGCACAAACTGACTGAGCTGACTGCTCAATTACAGGACAATTACAGAATGCAAACAGCCACAGCCCCTACATCCCAGGACCTTCTCTCAGGCTGCCTTTGGGTCCTAGGCCTTTCTGTCCTCACGTCTAGAATCTCCTAGCCCTGACGCCAGGAGAGACCTTAGAAATGAATCAGTTGATTATCCAGCCCCCACTTTACTGCAGGGATAAGAAAACTGAGGCCATTAAAAAAGATCTGACCTGCCCAGAGTCAGCGTGAGAAATCCTCTATGCACAGCAGCCTCTCTCGAGGGAGGGCTGGCCACCCCCCACATCCAGCTCCTCCCACCTCTCAGACAGGCTCCAAGGCTTCTCTGCAGGTGGCCACTCTGGATGACGGCTGGTGTGTGAGGCAGCAATCCAAATTCCTTCCTACCCCTCACTCCCTCAGTCTCCCTGGTCTGGCTCCAGGTCAGTGGTCCTCCTGGGAAGTCTGAACACACTGATGAATCAGCAGTTGTGAGCCAGGTCTGTAGAATCACCCAGCTCCTTGCCGCCCACAGCCCAGCTGCTTTTGCGAGCTGTTTGCTGGTCAAAATCTAGGGATCCCCAGGGAGCTCAGGAAAGCATGTGAACGTATGACTTAGGCAAAGAGTTGAGGAGGACTGCCCCAAGGCACAAAGACTACTCCTGGGGGGTGACTCAGAAGGGGGGCACTGGGGAGATCAGTACCATCAGGGAGTAGGGGGCAGGGTCGGGGGGAAGGAGGGCCAACACAAGGCAAGCAGGGATCCCCCGTGGGTTACCCACTGGGCCACTCTAGATGTCTACCCAGAGGAAGGGAGGGCCATGGGCCCCCCCACATCAGCAGATAGACGATGGCTCCACGGCGCCTCTCACGTGGGCTGTCTCAGCAACCCCAACACCCCACACAAGTGGCTGCCCTAAAGGACACGACGACCAGGGAAGAGGACAGGGTGAAGGACAGGAAACAAACACCGTTAAGTGCTTCCGGGTGCCAGGAGCTGTGCCTAGGCGTTGGCGCAAGACTCCAAGTTCCTTCAGCTCTGCCCCCCTCCCCCAGCCTTGACGGCAGCCCGAGGGGATGGGTGACAGTCCTCATCTTTATTTTAAAATGACAAAGGCAGGCCCCCAGAGGCTAACTCCTGGAGTCCTCCCTGCGAGATCACTGCCCTTCTGGAGTTGTTCAGCTTCAACTCCAGCCAGAGAGGGGTCGCCAAGTCCCGTTCCAGAGGTGGCCTGCGGGCAACAGAGGCTAGACTAAAAGGCCAGGGGCGGCTGGAAAGCCTCCCTGCTCCAGGCAACCCTCTCCTCACACCCGGATAAATGCTGGCTGAGTGGGATGGCAGGAAGCCGTAGAGCTGCCATTTCCCTCTGCTCTGAGGCTGCCCATCTGTTTCCTGGGATAGGACTCCCTGCCCCCACCCGGCCCCAGGCCGGAAATTCACTTGCTCTGGGGCTATGGGAAAAGGGAACTGCATGGCTCCCTCCCTCCCCAGAGGGCAGCGGCAGAGGCTGCCTCCCGCCCTCAAGGTTCTCAGGGTTCTCGCTGGCCAGCTCCTACTGAGGGTTCTGGGCACACAAGGAGGGGGCAGGCCAAAGTGGTTCCTGCCCCACCAGCACCACTGCCCGGCCTCAGAGCAGCCACAACACCCTCCCCTCTTCTGGCCTGACTGGCATCCCTGGCTGCCTGGAGGGTGAGGTAAGGGGGTGACTTTCTGGGTATAAGCTTGTGGAAAGTTTAAAAAAAAAAAAAAGTTTCCCGCCCCTGCCTGTGAGTCACGACATGGTCATCTGCAAGTGAGCACTGCCCCCTGCTGGACGCTTCGGGTACACCCACCTGTGTCACCCTGACTTAGGTGCTGAACAGACATAAGCAAGGAAAAAGCACACCCTGCGCCCTAGCAGTTTCAGTTCAGTTCAGTTCAGTCGCTCAGTCGTGTCCGACTCTTTGCGACCCCATGAATCGCAGCAGGCCAGGCCTCCCTGTCTATCACCATCTCCTGGAGCTCACTTAGACTCACATTCATCGAGTCAATGATGCCATCCAGCCATCTCATCCTCTGTTGTCCCCTTCTCCTCCTGCCCCCAATCCCTCCCAGCATCAGAGTCTTTTCCAATGAGTCAACTCTTTGCATGAGGTGGCCAAAGTACTGGAGTTTCAGCTTTAGCATCATTCCTTCCAAAGAAACCCCAGGGCTGATCTCCTTGCAGTCCAAGGGACTCTCAAGAGTCTTCTCCAACACCACAGTTCAAAAGCATCAATTCTTTGGCGCTCAGCCTTCTTCACAGTCCAACTCTCACATCCATACATGGCCACAGGAAAAACCATAGCCTTGACTAGACGAACCTTTGTTGGCAAAGTAATGTTTCTGCTTTTCAATATGCTATCTAGGTTGGTCATAACTTTCCTTCCAAGGAGTAAGAGTCTTATAATTTCATGGCTGCAATCACCATCTGCAGTGATTTTGGAGCCCAGAAAAATAAAGTCTGACACTGTTTCCACTGCTTCCCCATCTATTTCCCATGAAGTGATGGGACCGGATGCCATGATCTTCGTTTTCTGAATGTTGAGCTTTAAGCCAACTTTTTCATTCTCCTCTTTCACTTTCATCAAGAGGCTTTTTAGTTCCTCTTCACTTTCTGCCATAAGGGTCATGTCATCTGCATATCTGAGGTTATTGATATTTCTCCCGGCAATCTTGATTCCAGCTTGTGCTTCTTCCAGCCCAGCGTTTCTCATGATGTACTCTGCATAGAAGTTAAATAAGCAGGGTGACAATATACAGCCTTGACGTATTCCTTTTCCTATTTGGAGCCAGTCTGTTGTTCCATGTCCAGTTCTAACTGTTGCTTCCTGACCTACATATAGATTTCTCAAGAGGCAGGTCAGGTGGTCTGGTATTCCCATCTCTTTCAGAATTTTCCACAGTTTATTGTGATCCACACAGTCAAAGGCTTTGGCATAGTCAATAAAGCAGAAATAGATGTTTTTCTGGAACTCTCTTGCTTTTTCGATGATCCAGCGATGTTGGCAATTTGATCTCTGGTTCCTCTGCCTTTTCTAAAACTAGCTTGAACATCTGGAAGTTCATGGTTCATGTATTGCTGAAGCCTGGCTTGGAGAATTTTGAGCATTACTTTACTAGCGTGTGAGATGAGTGCAATTGTGCGGTAGTTTGAGCATTCTTTGGCATTGCCTTTCTTTGGGATTGGAATGAAAACTGCCCTTTTCCAGTCCTGTGGCCACTGCTGAGTTTTCCAAATTTGCTGGCATATTGACTGCAGCACTTTCACAGCATCATCTTTCAGGATGTGAAAGAGCTCAACTGGAATTCCATCACCTCCACTAGCTTTGTTCAATACCCCACAAAACAAGCGTCACAAATGGTGTCAAAGGTCATGTGTGGTCCCCCAGCTTGGTCAAGATTCTCTTCTTAACCAAACATTAGTCGGCCTCTTTTGAGCCACTTTGCAACTAGGCCTGTCCCCAGGCTTCATCCTCCGGAGCACGATTCCTGCTGCTACACTGGTTTACTAGCCGGAATCTCACGCCCTCGCTATGTGATCAGTCTGGATATCTCAGCAGCTCCTCATTCCCCAGCACTCCCTAGATGATGTCTGATCACCTGGGCTGCCTTCAGAGAGAATCAGCCAGGACAGTATGCTAAAATCTCCCTTAGCCTGATGTTTCTTCTTAATTTTACAGACATACACACACACCACTCTTGGCTACTAAGTTTCACTTTTCCTTGCTGTATTCATAATTAAACCCAATTCTATACTGAGGTCTAGTTTCCCTTATCACAATAGTTTTCCTGAATAAAATCCCACTTCTGGTCTTTCTTGAATACATCAAGTGAACAAAACCACATGGGCTGAGGAGGCTAGGAAGGCTTTTATGTGAAGTGCTTGTGAAGAAACTGAAAGGGCAAGGGAGAGTGGGGAGGGCAGCACAGCCTGGAAGGGGCTGGCCCAAAGGAAAGGCCATCAGGGGCTGCTAGAAGGAGACCGACCAACAAAGGACCTAGGATATATTAAGACGTGGGGTCATCACCTGTTGGCTTTCACATTTTTTAAATCCTTCAACTTTTCCCACAAAAGAATCTGCCTTAGAACCCCATACATGAAACTGATCAACGATGAGGTGACCTGACCAAAGGCAAGGGGCTAAGCCCACTACCTCTGGCACGCTGTGGTGGTCTCCGGGCATCTCTGGGCACCTGAAGGAGCAGAGTTTGAAACCAGAGCTGCAGGCAACAGGGAGTCGCTAAGGTTCCAGTGCATTTGGACTGACAGGACAGCCACGGTGTCCAACAAGGAAGGAGGACAGAGCAGAAATGTCCAGGATGGAGTGAAAGCAGAGGCAGGGAGCCCATGGCCACCAGGGGGCGCTGAGAACTTGCCACACCTCCAGCCAGCCCTTTTCCACACCAGGACCTCAGGGAACCGAAGGTCAGTGTTTGGGAAGCCAAATCCTCCATTCACCAGTGCTCCTTTCCCAGTCTCCACTCACTCTGTGTCTATCTAATCTAGTTCCTGGTTATACTGTCCCACTCATCTCTGGCTGCTGCATCCCCCACATATCAATGCACACAGAGGACTTCCACAAACACCATGATGAAGAAAAGGAAAACCCCATGTACTGCACAAAAATGGGCTGGCCCCAGCGCACCAGCTCTCTAATGTCAGAGGCTGTCTAGTAAGGATACTCACATCAGGAATGTCCAAAAGCTTTGACACCAGAAGAGGCAACTTCAGGGCTGCAACACTCCCAGTGACTCCCACGAGAACACGGAGCGTTCTTCTCAAGGGTGCAGCAGCTGAACTTGTGGCCCTTGGTTCCATCTGGGGTCCAGTGGCTTCAAGTCCTGGGAGCCTGCCAGAATTGGGCTCCATAAAGCTCTGTCAAGATTTAGGATCTAAAAGCAGAACAAGTCACCTGCTTCATTCATACATTCAACCAAAATGTATTGAGCACCCTGTGTTAGATGCCAGGCCAGATGCTGGGGTTCCCCAGGGGTCAGTAATCCCAGATTCTGGGAGCAGTTTGATGAGGCCAGACGCCCCTACCCCACATCAGTCAGTCACACTGTAATATGTCAGTGCCAAGTGGTCAGAAACCAAAAAGAAAAAAGTAACATTCAGGTTGAGTCCTGCAGTATGAGGAAGTTTTTCAAAGAAGAAAATAACTTCACAAGAAGAGCAATCTTGCAAAAGTGAAGAGGCCTGAAGGAGGGTGGGAGGTCTGGGGAACAGAGAGTAGCTTAGCAGTGAGGCAAAAGTGTGATGAGGGGGCAGTGGGGTGGGCAGGAGGTCAGGCTGCAAAATCAGGTCCAGGACTAAGCGTCAAGGGCAGTGAGGGCCAGGGTGGGGTTTCATTTTAGAAAGACGGTGCCAGTGCTGGTAAGGAGTCTGGAGGGCACCTTGGTGGTGAAGAGACTAGAGGGGGCAGATGAAGAAGGAGTCACTGCCATGGGCTGGGCTAACTGAAGACTGGCAGGGCAGGTTCCAGGGGTGCCTATGGGGTGGACCCCTAGGCAACAAAGGGGTTTGGGTGCTCCAGGGAGGGATTTGCCTCTCTGTCCCTCTCCCTGTGGATTAGGCACCACCCTACAATTCCACGGCCAAGAGACAAGCATAAAAAGGATAAAGGCCACTCCATGAGACTAGCTGCTTGGTCTCTTCCTCTGGTCCCCAGATGTTGTTAGAAGTGATTGTTTATGATAATATGGCTGATGGATGCATCGAATCCTACACTCTGGCAAGCTGCACCAGCAAAACATACTCATTCCATCAGCAACAATCATCAAGGGTGATCACACCAGGCAAAAGAATTTTGGAAGACACAGTTGCTGCCTTCAGGGAATCTGTGCATGGACTGAGAAGACAGAAGTCACACCTGAAATCATTTGAGATGGGTCCTTCTGTGGGATGGACCTTTTCAGTGATCACCGATTCCATTTGGACATCAGTTTCCTTGCCTTTCCATCGCCACTTTCCCATGGCCACCACCACCAGCAAGCTCCCTGAATGTCTGACCTGCTTTAAACACTAACCACTAGGCAGGTATCAGGCCTGTGGTAGGTCCTAAACATCTGCTGAATGGATAATCACCTGTACCCTCTGAAGCAGAGATGGGCAGAGAACAGAGGCCTGGCCTGTGAATCAGGAGCCCTGGGCCCTGTCCATGTGCTCTTGACCCACTGTGTAACCTTGGCTCAGGGTCATTCCTTCCCTGCACGTCTCTTCGTTGAATAACGCAAAGACAGGACCAGGTGATCTCTGAAGCTCCTCCCATCAGCAACCTTCTGAGTCAATGCATGAAAGACAAGAGGTAGGTGACTCTCTGTACAAGGGTATCCTGGGACACGTACTCTAAAAGGGTAGAATCAACAAGGGGAAGGGACCCCAAGGCAGACCCCGAGCAAGAAGTCCAGTGAGTCACTCAATGGCTACTTATCTGACTGCAACCCATAAGGGCACCCTCTTTACTCCACAGGTAAAGAGTGCTCCCTAGGGGCTCCCTTGCCCATTTTTTACCTTTAAGACTCAGACACATACCCATATGAGTTGAGGACCATGTTTGGGTCGATTATACCACTCTTATCTAGAAGGGTCTCCCAGGGGCCTGGACCCTTCTCAACAGAGGTTAAGCACAGGCCAGTTTCCTAGAACAAGACATCACCCCAAAGTTCCATTTGCCAGCAATCTCAATCTCTGCTCTATACCAGGGCCTCAAGCAGGACCATGTTTGCCCACAGCAGAACTGAGTCTACTCTAAGGCCCGGAGAGCCGTGTTGGCAGCTGACAAGGCTAGAGGGCCTATCAGCCAGCTTCTTCCCAGAACTAATCTGTGTGGTGATCAGCATCCAGGAGGAGGCACATTCTCAACTCTCCAGAAACACCCACTTGACAAATCCCAAACCTTGACCCTTGACCCTAGCACACAACTAGGGCTAGGAAAAGAGAGATTCCTGCAAAATCAGAAACTGAATTTAAAATCTCCTCCTGGTGGCTCAACAGTAAAGAATCTGCCTGCAATGCAGAAGACTGCCTGCAAAGCAGGAGATGCAGGATCGATCCCTGGGTCAGGAAGGCCACCTGGAGAAGGAAAATGGACAAAATCTCATGGACAGAGGAGTTTGGCAGGCTACAGTCCATGGGACTGCAAGAGTCGGACATGACTTAGCGACTAAACCACCACCACCACCACCACATCAAACTGATATCATTCCTAAGGAATAGGTTACTGAAAGCAATCAGTTAAATCTGGGGCAGGAATTCATGCTGGTGACTTCAACTGCTTCCCCACAGCAGGTGGTACAGCCCAAGATTTCCTATTAATACTTAGCCTGCTGAGCAATCTTTGTTAAGGACCAAACCCTAAATATCTTTCTAGAAAAGAAGGGGGAGGAGCGATATATACTTGAGGATTAGAGAGTAGATAATTTAACCAACATCTGAAAGCAAGGTCAAATCAGCTCAAACTGCCAGTCCCGTGGAGGGCAACAGTTGGCAGGAGTTCTTTATGTTTACACTCAAAGGTAGCTGTAGACAGCACCTCATCTTCCTGAGCTCTGCTGGACTCACAGAACTCTTGAGCAGCAGAAAGAGCTGGTAAGCAGAAAGGCCAAAGGGCTGAAAGCTGTGATTACTGAGCCTCAAGCTCCCAGGGTGCCAGCCATGCAGGTAGCAACATGCATGCAGCCACAGCCAGAAAAATGACAAGCTTCTCTGTCCTTCGAGAAAGACAAGGCCAGACAGAGTAAAGAGCCTCAACTTGTGGCAGCCTTGTGGTGTGTACGTCTCCTTTTCTGATGAGTTTAATTAGGGCAGAGTTAAGTAAAAGTTTCCGGAATGCTTGCCAATCACAATATGGGCAAGTGTGGAGCCAGGGCAGAACCAGGGCTTTAAAAAAATCCAGATTGCGGTTTCAGGCCAGCCCAGCCACAAACAGGAGCTGGGGCCCAGAAAAAAGAACCGAATTTGGGTGAGTGGGCAGGGAACCCAGGACTCTCTGGCCTGACGTCAAAGTTCCTCACCCCTGGCCCCAAGATTACGCTCTTCCCTTATCTCCCACCAGTCAATACAACTCTGCCCAAGTAACACGCACAGCTCCCGAGAGTGGCACCCTTCCCCCAAACCCAGTCATTAAAAGCAGAGGCATAGCCACTGCTGCTGCTGCTAAGTCGCTTCAGTCGTGTCCGACTCTGTGCGACCCCACAGACGGCCTCCTACCGGGCCCCTCTGTCCCTGGGATTCTCCAGGCAAGAACACTGGAGTGGGTTGCCACTTCCTTCTCCAATGCATGAAAGTGAAAAGTGAAAGTGAAGTCGCTCAGTCATGTCCAACTCTTGGCAACCCCACGGACGGCAGCCTACCAGCTCCTCCGTCCATGGGATTTTCCAGGCAAGAGTACTGGAGTGGGGTGCCATTGCCTTCTGGAGCACTTTAAATCCTTCCTTCAAGGAAAGGCAAGGAACTCTTCAGGGAGAACTCAAGGTCTTGACATTCTGCTAAGACTGCTCTTCTCTCAAACCAGAAGCAGGCAGGCTTGACTCTGCAGCTCCTGGCATCCTTCCTCAAGGCCACAAGTTGGGGACACATTACATTCAGGCTTCCCAGGTGGTACTAGTGGTAAAGAACCCACCTGCCAATGCAGGAGATGTGAGAGATGCAAGTTCAATCCCTGGGTGGGGAAGATCCCCTGGAGGAGGGCATGGCAACCCACTCCAGTACTCTTGCCTGGAGAATCCCATGGACAGAGTCCAACAGGACTGAAGCGGCTTAGCACTCACACATTAATATTACATTCACACGTGGGGGCAACTAACAAGGGAGTGACTGGGAACTGCTACCTCTCAGCCACCAGGAGAGATGAGGACAACTTCTGCTCCAAGGTACCCATCACTTCCCCAACTTGGGAATCTCTCCTGCCTATTACCTGGCACTGGCCTCCAATACTTCAAAGTGCAGCACTGAAGTTTTTCTCTGACATAATTTGGCCTCACTTTCACTTTTTAATGTCATTCAGCACTTTTAGGTGGAGCCAGGGGATAACTGCAATATCCCAGGGCTTTCCTTTTCCTATTGTATCAACTTGTAAAATGGTTTGTACTTTGGGCCATCCCCTTTCCTTTTTGAAAGTAGGCTCGAGGTTTTTGTTTGTTTGTTTCTTTAAGGCAAGAGGTAAATGTGGGTAACCGATAGGGCTACCTTTTAAACTAGATTAAAGGGCCCTAGGCAACTGCAGAAGAGCATAAAGCAGGGATGGGAGAGTACATACAGAAATGCACCACTTCATAGTATACCTACGGCTGATTCATGCTGCTGTTTGGCAAACCAACACAATATCGTAAAGAAATTATTCGTCAATTAAAAATAAATTAATTAAAAAAAAATAAATGCCCCACTTCAGGATGGAGCTGGGAACAGGTCCATAGCGCTCCGGACCCATAGACTCCACAGCCCCTACACACACACTGCTACACACACACACACACACACAGAGAACCGGAGCTCAGGAACGGACACACACACACACACAGCTGCAGACCCGCAGCGGCGAACAAAGATTCTTGGGCACCAACAGGAGAGGGAGGACACGCATGGACACACGCACCCACATACACGGCAACTGAGGTCACACAAAGAGGTCAAAGTCGCCAACGAAGCTTCCCCAGCCTCCAGCTTGCCCCACCACGGGAAGCCAGCCTCCTCGGTACCCCCAGCCTCCTCACCCGCGCCAGGCGCGTCTCGGAGCAGCCCCAAATATCGCGGTATCCCGGTCGCCCCTCCCGCTGATTCTGACTGGCACGCAACTTTACGGCTGTCGGAGGCTGCCTCCGCGACCGCGTAGCCTTCTGGGAGTTGTAGTCAACTTCTCAGCCTTCCAGGAACGTAGAGCACTTGGGGAATCCCGCCGAGAACACCGGTTCCCAAGTTATTGGTATTTCCTGTTTTCATCTGGGCCTGCCTGTTGTCTGACCTCTTCATCACCCCAACCCCACCCACACTGCTTATCACTGCAGTACTTAATACTTTTACTCAGCCTATCTTCTATGTTTTTTAATTTTTTTAATTAAATATTTTTTTGGCTGTGCCAGGTCTTAGATGCTGCATGCGGAATCTTTGAGTTGCAGCATGGGGTATCTTTAACTGCAGCATGTGAACTCAGGTCTTCCTCAGGAAACTCAGAACTCCTAACAGGCAGAAGGACTCTGTAGCAATTCCAAGGCTGCCTCAGAGAAAGAACTACACAGAAGTGGGTGACTTTTGACCTCTGGGAATGACAGGCAACAGGCCCACTGGGCCCACCCTACTTCCATGCCCCACAGCCCACAGTGCGGCTCCACACAGGCCCTCATGAAGACACGTGACACAGCAGGGCACAGAGGGCCAAACGTTCCTCTTTATTATGGTTCACTCAGTTACCACAGACAGACACGTCGGCTCAGGCAGGTCAGCTGCCAGTTGGAGAATGGTCTGTGTCTCCCAGAAACAAGGAGGGGCAGTGGGCACCAGCAGAGTACAAAAGCAGGTTACTGGCCAAAGACCTGAGGATTCGCGGAACTGACCTCGGCCTTCCTGCACCCCACCCTCAAGCCAGACCATCCAGCAGAGATGAACCTGTGCCCAGCCCCCACTTCTCGTTCAGTTCCCTCCCCAGGAAAGTGCATAGATGCCTGGAGATGCAGCATCCCAGGGCCTGGACAACCTGGGCCACGCACGGGTATAGCAGGTCTTCCAAAGGGCAGAGCCAGGGCATGGCCATACAGGTCTGAGCCAGGAAAGAGTGAAGGCGGGTAGGACAGGAAGCTGACGGGAGGGAGCATCCAGCAGGTCAAGGACGCTGTGCTGGCAGCGAGACCGCAGGCCTCCGGAGCTACCAAAGAAAGGAAGAGGAAGGGGGCCAGAGGTCTGGGCGGGGAGAGAGGGAAGGGCAGAACCTAGACCTAGGGTCTCTTTTCGAGTACTAGGGGCTGTGACAACTGCTTTCCAGGGAGAAAGTGGTAGAGAAGAGAGTCAATCACACTCTGGCCCAAGCCTAAGGGGCCATCAGGAAGATAACTCCCAGAGGCCCTGGTTCCCCTTATAGGAAAATGAAGTACCTGGAGCTTAAAGCTCAGATGGCACTTGGAAATCCAGGTGCTGGGTTCTAAGCTGGAGGCACTCGGAGTGGCCAGGTGGAGTTTGGTTTTTCAAGCCAAACTGCCCAGGTGGGAGTTGGGGGCCATGAGTGAGAAATGGGCAGCTGCTCCATGGCTAAGAACCCACTCCTCTTCAGGCCTCCGAGAGAGCCAGGACCTCTACCAACAACATTCTCACAATGCCTGGGACACAACAGGCCCACAGGCCTCTATCGCTGTCCTGGAAAGGAAAGGGGGTTCTAATGGGGGTGAGGAAGTGCCAAGAATCAAGTCCAGTAGACAGAGGGGAGCAAGTAAGCTCAATATGATAAAAAACAGGAGCCAGAGAACCTCCCCTCCCACCCCACCTAACCTGAAACCACATTCCAGCTATTGTGCTTCCACATAGGGTTGGGCCTGTGCTTCTTCCTAGACCTTGAGTTCAAGTGCCCAGAACCGCCCTATGCCCAAGAGCAAGCTGCGGGGGGTGGGTCAGGGGGGGATGCATGATCCCCTCTCAGTTGGTCCCGCCTACCTTCTCTTCTGAGAAGACTCATCCCTCCAGGACCAGTCCTCTGAGCCTATCCCTTCTATCAGACCCAAACAGAACAGCTATTGCTCCCAGGAATCCAGTGGTCATTCAGAGACACCCAGCACCTGCCCAGTGGGCTTGGGTCAATCAGACATCACTCGGAGACCAGGAATTATTTACAGATCCTTTGTTCCAGCTGCACCTTTGGGCTTCCCAGGCGGTGCTAGTGGTAAAAAAAAACCCCCCTGCCAATGCAGGAGACCTGAGTCAGGAAGATCCCCTGGAGGAGGAAATGGCTACCCACTCCAGTATTCTTGCCTGGAGAATCCCATGGACAGAGGAGCCTGGTGGGCTACAGTCCATAAGGTCGCAAAGAGTCGGACATGACTGAAGCGACTTAGCAAGCACACAGCTGCACCTTTACACCTGAAAACTGCCCAGACACCACCCAGCTCTTCAGGAAAGGCAGTGCAATCTGCCCCTGTAGATGGCAGACATCACCCAGCACACACTAGGGGTAGGGCAGGAGAATCAGGCCACAGCAGCTGCTAGTGTAGGGAGGGACACAGGCAGAGGGGCTCGAGGGGGCTCTGGGAAGTAAAGGAGGAGAAGGCAAGGCAGGGAAGAAAGGACCCTGCCTTACATTTCCATCCCCTGTGGGTCAGGTACCCAGGAGGGCTC
Source organism: Bubalus kerabau (assembly GCF_029407905.1). Classification (NCBI taxonomy): domain Eukaryota; kingdom Metazoa; phylum Chordata; class Mammalia; order Artiodactyla; family Bovidae; genus Bubalus; species Bubalus kerabau. The sequence continues at coordinate 34,159,604 of NC_073642.1, forward strand.
CACATCTCTGGCTGTGTGCCCTCCCACATCACGGCTCAGGCTCAGCTCCCCTGTCCTCTGTCTGCTTCCTGGATCTGAGAATGGGCTTCAGTCTCAGGAGCAGATACAAGTGGGACCCTCAGCCTGGAGGAAGACAAAGAAACGCCACATGGGGAAGAGAGGAGCCCTGGGGAGGCCAACAGACCACAGGAAGCAGGAAGAGAGAAATGGAGGAGGAGGTTGTGGGAGGTGGGAGGGGAGGGCAAAGACCCAGATCCAAAGGAGCAAGGGAAGATTCCCTGCAGGTCTCCACCCTCCCCACCAACATCCCCAGGAGTGCTAAATACTGCTGCTTCCCAGGAAGACCAAAACTGGAAACAGTTTCAGCTCATAACCTTGGGAGGGGGCCAGGCTCTCTGCTATGCCTCCCCTGCCCCATGAGGGGTCCCAGGGCTGAGGTCAGACGGAGCAGCCTGATGGGAGGGTGGAGGGCTGGTTTAGTTCTAAACGTACATCTAGCACCACAACAACAGAGACCTCCACTGCACACTATTCACAAGGGGACACAGACACCACTACCGCCGCACGGGACAGCTCCAAGTGCAGCCCACAGCTCTCAGGGTGCTGAGAGCAGAGTCCAAGGGTGTGGGGGAGGGGGGGCACATATACGTGTATATATATATATAACTCTGATTCTTTGTACAAAGTCGGGGAGGAGAAAAAGGGAAGGGGGAACCCTGCTTGGTCACCACAACAGACCCTGTGGTTTGAGCCCCCATCCCACCGGCCCCCAGCCAGCTCCCGGTCGGTTGGCTGGTTCACATCTCATTGGAGTATGTGTAGTTGGGGGTAGCAGAATACTGAGTCTGCGGCTGATTCATGGCGCCCTGTGCTGCCCCCATGGCTGCATTCTGGGCCGCCTGCTGCACGTGCGGGTTCTTCCATGCTCCCGTGGTCCACTCCTCCTGAGCTTTGCTGAAACTCCCCCCGCTGCCCCGGTAGAATTTATGGACCTGTAGGGGGAGGAGCACAAGGAAGGGTTAATCAAGGGGAAGAGGCAGCCCATCCAGAAAAGACATGGGAGCCAGAGGTAAGCCACCATAAAAGCCAGTCCCTGCTCCGACCCATGCCCTGGGAGCAAAGTCCATTGAGCCATCCCAGAGTGAGTCCCTGGGAAGACCACTGGGTCTTTCTGTAACTTGGAAGAAGGGTTGTTACAGATCATGGTCCCTCCCAACACCACCCTGTAGCTCCCAAGGCAGCCACATACCATGCTGAGGGCAATGAAGGAAAAGACGGCCATGACCGTGAACAGGACGGTGGGGATGAGCATCACCACTGCTGAGCCAACGTTCGTCCCGAAGAAGGAGATGGTGGCGATCCAGCCGCTGCAGAGACAGGCCAGCTGTGGGGCTGCCTGGCACAGTGACGGGCACCCAGGAGCCACCCCACTAGAGTAAGGGACCTTCTCATTGCCACAGAGAAAGACCATATCAATGGATGGACAGGGCCTGTGTCAGTGCTTTAGGAAGAACCCTTGGCTCAGGAAACAAGCTTCTCAGAGCATAAGACTTCCTTCTCTTGGGTTATCTCATGATGCTTGATATCCCTCATCACCCCTAAAAACCACTGCCTTATTCTCCTCTGATGCTATGCTGTATCTACTAAGTTATCCTGAATCCCTTCACACTTCCAATAATTCATGGTGTTCCCACAGGCCAGGCAGCTTAGCCCACAGAAGTAAGCAAAGGACACACCCCAGTTGCCGCCCGGCTAGCCCTGGGTCAGTCCCAGACACCCTGGTCTCTTACCAGACACCCCAGCCTGGGATGCCCACGGCCTGGATGATGCTAATGACCAGCTGGGCCATGAAGGTGAAGAAGAATGCCATGAAGCTAAAGGAGCTGTCGGTCCTGCAACAGAGGAGACATCTCCTGTCACCTGGGTGGAGGGACACGGCTTCCCTGCCTTCGAGACTTCCAAGTCCTTCCAAGTGTAAGTGAGTACTCAGTCGATCTTAGTTAAGGGGTCAAAATGGGACACCATTTACCCATGGATCTTTGTAAGTTTCCATGTGTTGGACCTGTGTGTACCACACTGCATAGGGAGAGATCGCCTCATGAATGGACCACTCACTGGTACATGGATGGTTGGCACAGAAATAGATGGGTCTGTTGTGGCAGGAATAAACAACCCATGTCAAAGGGTTGGACAACCCTACTGGCACCAAGACATCAAGCTCCAGGGGTACATGAGGGGAGGGCCCCACGAGATAGAAAGTGCTGTTGGCACAATAATGGACTCATGACTGGCACCAAGATTATAACCTAACTGGCACATAAACGGATGGATCCAACTGGCAAACATTAATATTAGAGGCCCAATTGGCACTGAAAGGGATAATCCATTGGCACAAAGATTGAAAATCCCACTTGACACAAGGCAGACACCCACTGGCACTAAGACAGTTAGCCCTACTGATACATGGATGGGTAGTCCCTTTGGCACAGAGTTGGATGCCCTTGTTAGCACATAAACAGTGTCAGTGGCACATGGATGGCTTTTCCCACTGGCATGTGGGTAGATGGTCTAGTTGGCACCAAACTAGCCAGCCCCATGGGTACCAGTATGGGCAGCTAAACCAAGACAGATAGCCCCACTGGCAAAATTTGTCATGCAGCTAGTTGCCTGGGGAAGGGAAAACAAGAACAAGTCTGGTCTCTATGTTGTCCCACCCAAGGGTAGAGTGAAGAAGGAAGGACCTAAGAGGAAGGCTCTGACTCCCAGCCCTCTCACTCCGGCCTAGAGTTCCCAGGAAGCCTAAATCCTACCTGGCAGTCTGAGCTGAGAATAAAGGGAAAGTGAGCTTGGGGGACAGCAAAAAAAAAAAAAAAAGAGAGAGAGAGAGAAAAATATGTAGAGAAGAGACAGGGGAGATGGACAAAGATACAGGGTTAGGAGCTGGGTTCAGCACCCGTCACTTACTTGAAGGCCTTGTAAATGGGCCGAAACCAGCAGACGTAGGAGCAGGGTGTGAAGAGGATGAGCCAGAGAAAGGCAAGGCCAAAGTTGGTGGCTCCCCCGCCTCCGATCAGCCACGCGAGACAGCCCACCAGGTTCACGGCCAGCGTGACGCTATTCACTGCAGACCCAGGAGCACGTAAACAGACACCAGACAGACAGCAGACACGCACACAGATACCAAGGCCCATGCAGAAATACACAAGCACCATACACAGACATAGACCCCCATAACTCAACACAGACCCACAATCAAACACAGGCAGAAGCACAAGCCCAGAAAGTCACAGACATACACACACACACACGCAAACCACATTTATACAGATGCGTACCCACAAGTCACATCAGCCAGTACACACACAGAGGGACATAAGATGCACATATAACACACACACACAGAGGGTATAGACTGTAAGAAAGATAACTGGGAGCTCAGACCAACCCCCCACACACACACCCCTGTTCCTGGGGATCCGAGAACTCCAGAGAACAAAGAGTCTCCCCCGATCAGGAACTCAGAGTCTCAGCCTAGCAAGTCCTGTTGAAGAGCCCCAAAGCCTCAACCTGGGAGAAATGCTCTTCTTATAAGTATAGCCTCAGCCCCTGGCCTTCCCAGACCCACAGCAACCACCAAGCCCATGGCACAGGAAACCCATCTTCCATCTTCTCTTGCAAGGTAGGGCATGAAAAGGGGAAAGGAAAAGGAAATGTCTCTTTACGTCGTCATACCATCTGCCCCACACTTATATAGGGCAGGCAGCAGTGGCTGGGATCTCAGTCTTTCTTTAATCCTATTACACCACCTCCTCCAAGAAGTCTTCTTTCACTACAGCACTCTTATTCACCTCCCATCCCTCTGACCTCCTAACAACTTGGATGCTCTCATGTTTCCCAAAGGACAAATCCCAGCCCATCAACCAAACTAGAGGTTCCCCAAGAGTGAGACCCAGGCTCCTTGTCTTCCATGCTTACATACTCTATAACTGAACCTCTGATTCTGTATCCCTGAGTTAGAGCCAGCAGGGACCTCAAGTCTCCTCATCTGATGCTTGCACTAACACACACCCAGCTCACTGGACATCAGGGTACCTGCTCCCTTCCTCCAATGTTGTTAGCCCAAGTCCCTTTAAGGCTCCACAAAGACTTGCTGAACGAGGACTCCCCTGGTGGTCCAGTGGTTAAGACTCCACCTTCCAACGCAAGGGACGGAGGTTCAATTCCTGGCCAGGGAACTAAGATCCCACGTGCCACAGGGCAACTACTGAGCCCGTGCTCTCTAGAGCCCATGCTCCACAACGAGAAGCCCTTACACCCCAATGGGGGAAAAAAAACCCCACATGCCTCAGACCCCTCATGCCACAGCGAAGATCCAGCACAGCCAAAAATAAAATAAATTAAAAAAAAAAACAACACCAAACACTTGCTGAATAAACAAAGGAAGGCAGGCTTAATCTTGGCCTCAAACAGCAAGGCATCTATGGGCTTGGCTTTTGAATAGAACTCTTTAAGCATCTCAAGGGTTATATACATTTCCTTGGGAACAAAGCATCTGGCCAGAACCTAGTAAGGACTTAGGAAGATATTTATAGCCCTTAAATCCAGCTTCTGGATGAGATCTTCTCAGGGGCAGAGTTCCCAGAGCCTCGGGCCACCGCTCCCCAAGCCTGGCCTGACAAGGCTGTCACATGAGAGGTACACCCCTCTCAGGGCCCCTCACAATGAGGGTAAGCATTTCTTTCTGTGAGTTTCAGCGGTGCTTCCTCCTCCCTATTTATTACCACCAGATTTCCTGGAATCATGGTGTTCTCACTGATTTTATTTGCTCTTTACATAGAACACTCATTAACCTGTTTTTATTTTGTTTTCTTTCCAGTTTTAGTTTTTTTTTTTACCCTGTTTTTCTGTTGGTTTACATCTCTCTTCACAGTCCCATCTCTCTCCAGCTCATTTGATCTAGTACCCTTGTCGTAATTATTCTAACATCACAGGCCATCAGAAACTGGAGCCTTTAACTCAACCTCAAAACCTTAGAACATGAGAACTCGAGCTCTTAACACAGATCCACATGGAGGCATGGTGATCACTAAGCCAGTACCCGTTTTCCTACAAATGAGGAAGCTGCCTCTTGGGAAGTGGAGTGACCAGCCCAGCCTGGTCACTATATCCCAACTGAACATTCTTTTAGAGCAATCTTCCAGTGAAAGCAAGAAAAACGAGGCTTTGAGGGGAGGAGTCCTCTCCAAATCCAGACACCTGAGGTAATCACCAGAGGTTCCCTGGAAAACCACTCCCATGAGAAGATAAATGAACTGCAGTGCAGGCACAGACCCCTCACACGCACCCGGCTGCTCTGCGATGGGGGCATGAGGAGAGGCTAGATGGGAGGTGAGGGAAACTGAGGCCTAGCTGGGGAGTCGGCCCAGGAGAGGAGCCTGCAGGAGTCAGGCAGGGACAGATGCTGCAGGTGAGGCTGAAGGACCCAGGCCTGGGGGCACCCCATCCCCGTGCCCAGCACCCGCCAGCACCCGCTCCCCCGCTCCCCAGCTCTGGAACACCCCCACCCCACAGCACTCACGCATCCAGAGGTAGTAGAGGCGCTTGGTCATGCTGAGATGCTGAGGAGGGATGTCAGCCTCAAAGTCTTGGTAGAAACATGGCTTTAGCGGGATGAATTTGGGCAGTGGTGGGAAGTTGTTCACTTTCTCTGCAGGTGAGGCACATTCCACAGTTTCGCCCTGAATACTCCCCTCCCCAGTGACCTGATATGATCGCTCTCCCCCTGGCCTGGGCGGCCCTCTTGGCCCCTGTGGCCACAGGCCACTTCACCATCCCCACCAGCTCTCCTGCTGCCTCAGGTCTCCAGAGTGGCCCTGAGGCAGCGCCACTGTCAGAAGAATAAAAACAGTAAACACCGTCCATCAGGCGTGGACACCGGGTCAAGGGTAGTTCTGGGCAGAAGCAGCAGGATGGTGAGTCTGGAGATGTGGGTTCCAGCCTCCACTCCAAGAATCAGTCATCACCCCTCTCTCTAGACCTCCATTTATCCAGTGGGATGGGGGTCAAACTAGATAGACCCTACAGGTCTCTCCAGTTCTGAGCCTTTAGAAACCAGACAACCCAGAAACCAGAAGGAAAAGGTCTCAGAGTATTAGAGAGTAATGGTGACAGAAAGGATGGGGACTGAGCTCTCCATGTCACTCATCGGTCAGATGGACAGGAGGGCCAGGGCGTCAGGATGGGCTATCTCTGGTCCCCAGGTTCAGAGGTCTGACAGACAGCTAGACAGTGAGGGTCTCGGTGGGGGCCAGGGGAAACCCAGGGGCAAGAGGACCGAAAGAATCTGATCTTCAAAAACTACAGGGTATAAACGGACCAGGAAAAGGGCCACCCACCCTATGTCACTGTCCCGTCCTACCCATGTGGATCCACCCTCCCCTTACCTGACATGATGGCACCCGCTGGCCCAGCGGCCTGTCCACGCTTCTTTGTCTCAAACTGGAAGGAAAGAAGAGTCAGCGAAGGTTGAGGATCATGGCTCACCCAGCCAAGTACTTCTTTCAGCCCCAGCTGGGCTGGAAACTCCCTGGAGCAGGACCCGTCTTACAGAACCACCATTCCACCAGCTCTACCCTTCCAAGGACTCCTGCCCTTGACCTCCAGGCATAAAATCTATTTTCAGAAAATCCAAGGAGAGGGTGGGAAAGGAACCTGGGAGGCCACCTCAAGTAGGTGCAAGTCAAGTGACAGAGAAAGCTTGAGGAAATTCTATTCTTGACCTTGAACACGGCAGAGCCCTGGCCCCAGTCACAGGCTGGGCTCCCCTCCCCCTGCCTTTGTCTCCAGTCATTCATTCACTTCTTGAGCATTTATAACCTGCCAGGCACTGGGGAGACAGCATGAAGAAGCGGTCCCTGCTGTTGGCATGAAACAGTCAATAACCTCGGCCGTGAACAGTATAAAAGAGAAGGATGGCCATGAAAACACGCACAGCATATATTAGGTGATCTGGTCTGGGGAGTCAGGAAAGCCGTAAGGGGAGACCTGAAGAATACAGAGGAGTTGCCTGAGGCAGGGCAGCCTCTTGCGCAGGGGGGAAAGCTTGCACAGATCCTGATGTGGGAAAGAGCTTCGTGCTTCTGAATAAGGGAAAGAAAGCCACTGTGGCTAGAGCAGAGAGTGCGTGGAGAGGGAGCAGGAATGGAGGTGGGCAGGGTGGGATTCTTGAGGCACTTAGGAGGCCAATTAGAAGGGGCTCCAAGGTGGGTCTGGGGTGTGGGGGGAGGGAGGCCCTCATGAAGACTCTCTGCCAGCTTAAACCACTGAGCAAACGGCGGGCTGTTTACTGAGAGCCCCGTCATGAGAAGAGGCGCAGGGCTCCAGGGAAGAAGAGAAGCTTCATCGTGAACATACAGAGTCTGAGGTGCCGTGAGAACCTCCAGACAGGACAAAGCCTTGTAGGCTTTGGGAATATCTAGGTCACGAGCTTAGCAGGAGGCCTGTGCTGAGACAGACATCAGGTAATGGTTGGTGAGTGAGGGTTAAGGAAGCAAATGAGAGCATTTTACCAGAACAGTAACCTTGATAGATAAATACAGATATACTGAAAAACAGAAAATGGTCTATGGCCAAGCACTAAGGCAATGCAGCATCAAAATTTGGGCAAAGGGACTTCCCTGGTGGTCCCAGTGGCTAAGACTCCACGCTCCCAATGCAGGGTGTCTGGGTTCGATCCCTGGTCAAGGAACTATATCTCACATGCCGCAACTAAGAGTTCTCTCTAAAAGATGCCACAGACTGCAAGGAAGACTGTAGATCCTCATGCTGCAACTAAGACTCAGCGCAGCCAAATAAATAAATAGAAATAGGAAAAAGAAAAAAAAAAGTGGGCAGAGATGTCTATAACGTTTAAATCAGGCAAAGAGAATCTATGGTGTTAGAAGTCAGGAGGGTAAAGGCAACACAAGCATCAGGAGTGCTGGTCGTGGTCGGTTCCTGGACCTGGTTGTTGCTGACACAGAGGTGTTGATTTTGTGAAAATTCCTCAAGCATACGATTACAATGTGTGCACTTTTCTACCTGTTATACTTCAATTATGAGTTTGCTTTAAAAGAAAAACAAATCTTCCTAGAGTTCCAGTCAAATTCCTCTGGCTCTATTGAAGATTAGGCCATCATAATCTTTTGTGGTCCCTTTGTGATATGAAATCAAATACAGATGTAAAAACCTAACAACATCTACCACAAATGGAAAAGATAGGCATGACAAAGACAAGCATGAAACGGTTCTTTTACACAGCTGCATTAATTGTAACATTGTAATACCAAAAGATTGGAAACAATTGACATGCCTATCAACAGCAGACTGGTTAAATAAATGGTACTGGCTGTTTCTCCATGGAGGAGGAAATGGCAGCCCATTTCAGTATTCTTGGCAGGAAAATTCCATGGACAGCAGAGCTTAGCATGCTGCAGTCCATGGGGTCGCAAAGAGTTGGACATGACTGAGTGGCTGAGCATGCAGGCACAGTTATTTCTAAAAATACTGATATGGAGAGTTCCACAATTACAAGCAGTTGAAAAAATACAATGCATAGAATAGTTTAGGCTACCTTTCATGTTGAAAAAAAAAAATAAAGCAGGGGAGAGGAGAATAAAAGTATTTTTTGCTTTTGTCCCCAGAATCCTACTCTAGTTATTTACCCACAAATAAGAAACAACAAATATATGTTTTCAGGATGATGCTATTTTACAGTAGCAAAATGTTGGAAGCAACTGTTCGAATAAACTTTGTATATCATTCAATAGAGTAACATGTAGCTGTAAAAAAGAAGAAGATGGTATCTCTGAACTTCTATGGAATCATTTCCAGTATATACAGTTAAGTAGAAAAAGCAGGGGATTCTCTGGCAGCCCAGGGGTTAGGACTTGGCGCTTCTGCTGCAGGGGGGGTGGGTTTAACCCCTGGTCAGGAAACTAAGATGCTGAGAAACAGACGCCAGGAGCCACAAGAAGTGGCCAAAAAAATAAAAAGCAGAGTACAAATTATTGTAATTAGAATGCTACTTTTTATATAAAAGAAGGAGAAACAAGAACATGCATTTATAAGTTTGTTTCTGCAAGAGAAATACAGAAAGAATAAATAAGAAAGGAATGAAATGGTCATCCATATGATGGAAGGGCTAGGATGAGTAGTGAGACTTCTCTGCGTAAAGATTTTTACAGATTTTTTTACATACAATGTCTTACGTATTCAAAAACTTACACCCGAAAGAAATGAAAGTCTAAAATTGAAATAAACACAGGGATTTTCCTGGTGGCCCAGTAGTTAAGACTCTGAGCTTCCACTGCTGAGGTCCCAGGTTCAGCTGGAACCCAGGACAGGGAACTAAGATCCTGCATTCTGGGCGATACAGCCAAAATATATATATATTGGAGAGAACCACTAAAATTGAAATAAACAAAAACACATTAAGCTATCTGTACAGCAAACTGATAACACAATCACACAGGAAAAGGAACTGGCCAAGTAGCTTGATCTCAGTACTCTGTGTTCTCTTAAAAGGATCTATCTCAACAGCAAAAACAACTAGAAAGAAATCTAAAATCTTAGCAGGTTTACTGTTGGTGTTAGTGTGGTGACTGAAACTTTTCGTATGTACTGTAGCAGAGAACATATGAGAGAATGTGTTTGTGTTGTTGGAACCTGGGTTCTCAATGTTAGATACGGAGACAGAATATGGAATATGGGAAGATAAGAAAGAGTCCTGTGATGTTGGATTTGAATTGGAGGCATCGATATGAACTCATGTCTTTAAAAATATGTGGTTGGTCCCAAGCCAGGACAAAGAAATACAACATCAGCCTAGAACATCTTGTGGTGCCAGAAATAAGCAGGAATTCAACTAATTAGTACATGTCAAAAGGACACCAATTTGAAGGGGCTACCAGTCAGCCAAATTTGGGAGAATTCAGAGCATCAAAAATAATGACAGTAATATAAATGTTGAGTTTAAAAAATAATCCAAAGTGACACTCATTTTTTAAATGAGGGAGGAAGAAAGCAAGCTCTTCTTTGCAGAAGAATGCTAGCTATAAATGTAGGAGTAACAGAATTAGAACATCTTCTAATTTTGCAATCATGAATGTCACAGCTGATTCACACAAGGATCCGCAATAGCTGCTAAGTCTTTCACTAGGTGAAAGATTGTTGGGGAAGAAGACAGTCACAGAGTCTCAAAGATGACTTACTAATTACAAAGGAGAACAGGCACTTTTACTGTGAAGAAAGTTGGCAGACGCCATCTTCACCAGGTGATCAAACTCAAACTCACCAATAATGGGACAAAGAGACATTATGGCTTCCCAGTGTGATATACCAGGAGGGGCACAGCATCACCTATGTAGTATTCCTGCCCCCACATATTTAGCTTGAATCTAGTCAAAAGAAACAAGCAGTCAAATCCAAGTTGTGGAGCATTCTATAAACTAAACTGGCCAGGACATTAAAAAATGCCAACATCTGGGACCTCCCTGGTGATCCTGTGGTTAAGAATCCCTTTGCCAATGCATGGGACATGGTTCCCTGGTCTGGGAAGATCCCACAGGCTGTGGGGTAACTAAGCCCAGGCACCACAACTACTGAAACCCGTGCGCCTAGAGCCTGTGCACGGCAACAGGAGAAGACAAAGAGGAACACAAAGAGGAACAGTACAACAAAGAGCAGCCTCCACTCCGCTCAACTAGAGAGGGTCTGCACACAGCAAAGAACAGCCAGCACAACCATAAACAAATAAATAAAAAATTTTAATGCCAACATCCTAAAAGATAAAAAGAAAAAAAGATAAGGGATTCTCTAACCTAATGGAATCTAAAGCTATATGGCAACAAAAACTAAGTGTAAACCTTGATTGGATTCTGGTTCAAGGGGGAAACAATGGGATATCAGGAAACTTGAATAGAGACTCTAGATAGTAATATTTGGGTCTATATCACATTTCTTGGGTGTGATAGTGTTCTTGAGGTTATGCAGGAAAATGTCCTTTTTCTTAGGAAATATGTGCTCCAGTGCTTAGGGGTAAAGTGTTGTGATATCTGAATCTTCAAATAGTTCAAAACATAAGGAATAATGAATAGATATAGACAGAATCAAAGCAATGTAGCAAATGTTAACAACTGGTGACTCTCAGGGAAGTTACATGAGTGTCCCTGTTTTATTCTTTCAACTTTAAAGTTTTCAAGATAAAAAGCTGGAGGAAAAATATGAATAATATCAGTTAGGGATGATAACACACTGAAAGAAAAGAATGTGAAAGTTCACTATAACACACAAAAGAAAGGGAGATGGGCAGGAAAAGTTCTAAGACAGAAGGAATGATGTAATTTTTTAAATCATCATTTTGTAACGCCTACGTAGAACTGACACAGGCAGGGATCATCAACGGCTGCTTAAACCGCTGGGTGAAAGATGGCTGGGGAAGAGGGGGCACAGTCTGAGTGTCACACCCCCCCACCACCACGTTATTTATTAATCACAAGAGAGAAAAGTTACTTCTGTAATGAAAGGATCTGGCAGGCCAAGTGACCAAACTTCTCAAACTTGCCTGATTATGGGACAATAGGACATTATGTGCTTCCTGACGTGACTCATAGAAGAACACAACATCACCTATGTAGTATTACTGCCAAAATGCTTAATCTGAAAATAATTATTATAAAAAAGAATCTGACACGTCCAGATTGTGGGAAATTCTCCCAGATAAATGTTAATGTCATGAAAGATAGAAATTGGTAGAGGAACTCAGAGAGGAGACTTGCAGGAGATTGCAACCAAGTGCAATGAGTGGTCCTGGATTTTTAAATCACAGCTATAAAGGACATTTTTAGGATGAGTAGAGAAATTTGAATACAGACTGAATAGAAGATATTACTGTTGCTGCTGCTACTGCTAAGTCGCTTCAGTCATGTCCGACTCTGTGCGACCCCACAGACGGCAGCCCTCCAGGCTCCCCCGTCTCTGGGATTCTCCAGGCAAGAACACTGGAGTGGGTTGCCATTTCCTTCTCCAATGGATGAAAGTGAAAAATGAAAGTGAAGTCGCTCAGTCGTGTCTGACTCTTAGCGACCCCATGGACTGCAGCCCACCAGGCTCCTCCATCTATGGGATTTTCCAGGCAAGTAAGTGTTAAATTTCTTAGGTGCTGTGGTTACATAGAATAATACTTTGGTTCTTAGAAGACACATGCTGAAGTATTTAGAAATATTATGTCTTGTCTGCTACTTATTTTCAAATTGTTCTGCAAAAAAAGCCAGGAAATTTCCTGGAGGTCCACTGGTTAGAATTTATGGCAATCATTTCACAATATATACAAATATCATTATACTGTACACCTGAAAGTAATATATGTCAATTACACTTCATAAAAATAGATAAATATTTTAAGTCAGGGAAAAAATATATAGTTGCATTTGGCTATATATACACAAAGAATCAAGAATCTCTAGTAGGACAGCAATAAAAAATAATTGTGGTTCCTGGAGGACAGAGGAACTACATAGACATGGGAGTAGACAGGAGGAATAATGTTTACTATGTATCTGGTTTTTTTTTTTTTTCTTCTATTTTTGGCCACACCATGAGGCATGCAGGATCTTCCAGACCAGGGATCAAACCTGTGCCCCCTGCAGTGGAAGCATGGTGTCTTAACCACTGGACGGCCAGGGAAATCCCATTTACTATGAATATTTATACCATCAAATCCAAGACACCATCAACTTTTAGATCATTATATTATTTACCAAAAGAAAGAAAATTAAACCCACCAATTTATAATGATAAGATGCCAAAATTTTAAAGTCACAGACATTAAAATGTTTTCAGAAATATCAAAGTGTTTATTTTAGAATTGATGAAATTCAGGACATCTTTTTGAATTATGAATCGTGTAAATGTATTACCTGTTTAAAAAAAAATAAATGAAAAGAAAAGTCAAGCAGAAGAGCTGGCAAAGAATGAGCAGGAGCAGTTGATGAGGCAGGAGGAAAACCAGGAGAGTGTGAAGTCTCCAAAGCCAGGAGTAGAGAGTGGACAAATGTGACAGATGCCACTGAGAGGTCCAGCATCAAAAGGCCTGGACTGAAAAATGTTCAGTACGCTCAGCAGCAGCAAGTCACCTGTGACCCCAGCAAGAACTACTCTGGAGGTGGTAGGAGCTGGGCTGAGGGGTTGGGGGTGGTAGCAGCCAAACTATACATTAATAGTTGAACGTGTAAGCTGAGAGCAGGTATAGACAACAATTTGAAGAAGCCTGCCTTGTTAGAAAACAGAAATAGGGTAATACCTGGGTAAGACAAGTGGTTCAAGGAGAGACTATGGCTCGAGGTTGTCTGTTTAGGATGTTGATAAGCTCGAGACGTGCAAGTTCCAGGGAAGAGTTGCAATTACAACAGAGACAGAACTTAATTCACGGAGCAAGCCCTTGAAACAGGGAGAAGCATGGGGTCCAGTGCAAGGAGATGGGGAGAAAAACATGATGCAAGCAGATGGGGGAGGTCTGAGGCCTTGGAAAGGACAGTGGGAGCCCCACATATCTGCTTCAATTTTCTCTGCAATATGGGAGGGAAGTTTGAGTCGAAAGGGAGGAGGTAAGAGTAGAGGAGGTAACTAAGTCAGTGGGCAATTATAACACAGTCTGAGAAGTGCTCCACGAGAGCAAGTACACAAAGCTGTGAGAACCCAGAGGTGCACCTCCCTGGTCCATCCTGGAGGAGCCAGGGAGGGCTTCACAGAGGAGGTGATATCAGAGCTGAATCCTGAAGGATAAATAAGAGTTGGCCAGGAAAAGAAAGAACCAGAAAAACATGTGCAAAGGGAAGGTCAGAACTATGGCATGGCAAATTTAAGAAACAGAAAGAAGCAGAGCACAGATAAAGCCTAAAGTGGAAGGAGTGAAAAAAAGGCAAAAATAGGGCCAAGAGATGGGAGGGGCTAGTCATCCTGGCCTTAAAGGCCATGAGCAGAATTTGAGCTTTATCCTCTGAGTCTTGGGAGAGACTGAAGGATTCTATTCTTCTTTTAAAAAAATATAACTTCAAAGTTTTTTTTTAATAAAGTGAAATTATGTTGCTTTTTAGCAACATACATAAAAATATCTGCAAGTTAAAAAAAATCAAAGTCCATAAAGGAGAAAATACAGGTTCTTCCAAAATCCACCTTCTCAGAGGTCACCCCTTTAACAGTCTGACCTTTAGGTTTCTGGTTTTATGTATACATAAGCATATATGTGCGGAGAAGGCAATGGCACCCCACTCCAGTACTCTTGCCTGGAAAACCCCATGGACGGAGGAGCCTGGTAGGCTGCAGTCCATGGGGTCGCTAAGAGTCAGACACGACTGAGCGACTTCACTTTCAGTTTTCACTCTAATGCATTGGAGAAGGAAATGGCAACCCACTCCAGTGTTCTTGCCTGGAGAATCCCAGGGAAGGGGGAGCCTGGTGGGCTGCCGTCTATGGGGTCGCACAGAGTCGGACACGACTGAAGCGACTTAGCAGCAGCAGCAGCAGCAAGCATATATGTGGAGAAGGAAATGGCAACCCACTCTAGTATTCTTGCCTGTCAAATCCCATGGACAGAGGAGCCTGGTGGGCTACAGCTCATGAGGTCGCAGAGTCAGACACAACTGAACACACACACACACACAAGCATATATGACAAAAATGAGGTCATTTTATACATGCTAGTTTATAATCTGGTTTTCTCCACTCAACAATATCTCATGAAAATGTTTCACGTCAATGAATGCAGGTTATTTCAACCTTTTTAATGACTGGTCAACCAGGTCAACAATGTCCATGGCCACGGAGCAGTCAGTTGTGACATGGGCTGATTCTGGAAATTAGAAGGTCACAGCTTCAGGGAGTGGTGGGGCGGAGGGCAGTTGCCAAGAAATGAGGGAATATGAGGAGAGGTAGAGGGATAAGTCTAGCAGACTAATTTTTTAAAAAACTCAGCTGAGACTTTAATATAACACAGAGAATATTAGTGTCAAGAATGAAATACCATACATTAAAGGATTAATAGCCATCTCTTGATAGTAAGATTATATTATTGTCTTTCATCTTTATTTTCTAAAATGTCTACAACATCTTACATCACTTTTCTATATCACTGTGCACAAAGTCATAGGTTTAAAACAACAGCAGCTAGAGGAAGACATACAGTTAGATGGGTTTTTCCAGATAGGAGACTTGAGCACATTAATAAGCAGGGCAGACAGTATTGTTAAGGAAAAACAGCGGAGATACTAAAGATACAGTAGAGGGGGAAGCAGCTGACAGACACTGATATGTCAGGAGACAGGAAGGGCCGGCATCCGTAGCACAGAGTGGGTGTATTAGACTAGGAGCCCTAGGATTCAAGAAGTAGAGAAACACAGGTATGGTTCCAACTTCCACTTACACCACTCAACTAACCCTCTACGTGAGTAAAGGGGCTTTGGGATAATGGTCCAAGTTTGGACTACTCTTCCCATGGAATAGGGTGGACAGCTGATGGGAAGAGGAAAGTGAGGACAGTCCCAAGAAGTGGTGAAGGGACGGCCGAGGCTGGAGACCCTCCATGGAAGCAGACCGAGACTATCCCGGTATGTGATGGCCACCAGAAGTTTTCCACATTCTTAGTGTAGAGTCCAGAACTGGGGGGATTGGGGGGGGAGTGGTCTGCTCTGGGGTGGGACACACGGGCCGATGGCATGGTCACTGAGGGCAAGAGCCGGTTAAAATCCAGGACCATGAAGTCCAGGAAGGACACGGTAGGCGCCATGCTCATGAGATAGAGAAAATGGAAGTGTCAGAGAACTTGAGGTCTCCTTGAGGTCCCAAGGCAGGTGGTCAGAGAACAATACTGGGGTTGAAGGTTTCGGAGGTGGCCACATGCCAGCGATGACCAGACTCAGGTGTAGCCAGCAGAAGGAGCAGCTGAAGGAGGCATCGCCTCGCATGAGACAATGGGATGTGGAATGGGAGATTGTGGTCCAACACTAACGTCCTCCAGGAAAACAAAGAAGAGAGGCGGAGGGAGAGCAGGCAACAGCTAGATTGTAGGAGCCTCAAGGGAGGAGGCTGGAACTCTGGCTCCAACCTGACCCCAATCTGGTCCCAGGCTTTTTCCCAAACGTGTTACAGAGAAGTCAGTGTAGCAAAGTACTGATGGTGGGAAAGCCAGCTCTCAGGGCCAGAGCACAGGGCAAGGTTGCCTTGTTTGTAGACTGTTAGCCCAGAAAGAATTTAGGCATGGGAGGACTACAGAAGGCTGAGGTCACAAGAATGGAAGGTTCCAGGATCCGCTGCTCTTCTGTCAGGGATTAGCCTTTATATTTGGGCAGGGGGAGAGGGGAGCAGCAATGACCGGCCTCTGCAAACCAAAGCCCCTAAACTGCAAAAGGAGAGAAGTGGCAATTCATTCCTCAACTGAGAGTCTTTCATAATGTTGGGAGACACTGGGAGTGCTACATATCCCCCTAAAGATGCAGGCCTAAGAGAACACTTCCTTAGTTATCAGTAAGATAGCAAATACTAACTGAATTTTGTTCAAAAGACAGACTATAATTTATTCCATTTCTAACTGTAAAGTTGAGGGGACAGAAGGTCCCACAGTAAAAAGAGTGAGGTCCATGCCAAAAAGAAGGGAGTCAAGTCTGGCCTCAGATCAGGACAGAGACCTGTGGTTTGTTCCAGGGCTCCCTACTCACCAGCATGAGCCCCATGCTTGGCATAGAAATGGTCATTTTCTTCCTGCCCACCCAGAGCTTATCTGCTCAGATGGAAGTTTCCCCCTCTGGCTCCACCTCTGGTCTCCTTACCCCATACCCAATCCCATATCTCCAGCCCCGATGTCCCTGAACTATGACTCTTTCTCAGAAAACACTACTCTCCTGGCATTGCTCACACTGTCCTGTGATGACTCTCCAGTTGTTGAGTCACTAAGTTGTGTCTGACTCCTTGTAACCATATGGACTACAGCACTCCAGGCTTCCCTGTCCTTCACTATCTCCTGGAGTTCACTCAGACTCATGTCTACTGGGTCGGTGATGCCATCCAACCATCTCATCCTCTGTTGCCCCCTTCTCCTGCCCTTAATCTTTCCCAGCATCAGGGTTTGAATCTTTCTCAGAAAACACTACTCTTTTGGCATGGCTATCACTGTCCTGTGATGACTCTCCAGTAGCCCCTACTGATCTTGTGCCTGGCAGTCAAGGCCTTGTGGCAATCAGCTACAAAGCTCCCACCCACCACCTTCTGCTTCTCGTCCACACACTGACCCGCTTTCCAGCTTCATGCTGATCATATCGAGCCATCCCGTCTGCTTCCAGTGACCCTAAACCAGAGCCCTGCCAATTCCTCTCAGTCCTACCATTTTTCTCATATCCCACCTCTTTTGGAAGCCCTTCTAGACATCCCTGCTGTGCCTCCCACTATTTATATTCTGAACCAGTTATTGGGCAACGAATGCTCACTCATTCTCATCCAGTCTCTTTCTGGTTCCATCATGGATGGGGCTTCCAGGAGGGACTCAGCACAGAACAGAGCACAGAGAACAAGTCAATCACATTCTTGCTTAAGATGTGGACACAGAGCAGAGGAGCTTGGAACCTTCCATTCTTGTGACTTCAGCTTCCTGTAGCCCTCCCAAGCCCGGGGTGGGAGTGGAGCAACGGACGCCCTCCCCACAATCAGGCTAACCCCACAGTTTCATGAGCCCTGTTGTACCTCACTTCCTCCAGCAAACCTCAGAAACTCCAGGCTGTCAGCAAGAACAGAAGTGCAGCCAGCAGAGGAACAGCTGGGGCAATGGGGGCGGGGACAGGAAGAGGAAGGCAGAGGGAGAAGGGAGAAAAGGAAGAGGGAGAAAAACTGAGAGGGAAGCTCTAAACTAGAACAAGCAGCTTCCTCAAGGGAGGTCAGTACTTAGTCCTATTATTTCATCCCAAGAGAAATGTGCTGGCAAAGAGATGCCCAGAGAGGGGAATCAATTTGTTCAAAGGTGGCCAGCCAGCCAGAGAAAAAGTTAAAAAAGGAACAGAGCCCAGGGCCCCTATCCAGAGCTCCTCTCCCAGGATCGTGCTAACTCTCCATGGCTTTGCTAGACCTAAGAAGACCCTCTTTCTGTGGCCCAGTGACCAGTTAGTCCTCTCTCAGCAACTCAGGCTCACCAAACCCAGATCAAATCTCAACTAGCAAGATCTGTGCAGCCCCAAACAAAATCTCTCTGCAAGAACCATTCCCCTCTTTCAGAGTCCTGCCCCTTGAAGACAGAACAGGTGGGGCATAGGCTACAAAATTTTCCAAACTTCCCCACCCCATGGGGGTCAGTCACAAGGCTGGGCTCACAGGCCAGGTTTCCCAACAGCTATGCTTGGTTCCCTGCTCTGGGCCTTAGTCCAGGCCATTTCTGGAAGTGCCCTCCGTTACCTCTCTTCTCATCCAAATCTCACCTCCTCCAAGAGCAGGCTCTTGTTCACTGGCTCTTGTCTCCCTTTCTCCTTGTGCTCCTGGTGTCCACAGGAAAGTCTGCCTGGCCCTCCCTAAACCCCTCATCCTGGATTTGGGGCATTACTGGTTTGAATTGCCTGAGATGGCAAATTCTCTGTCCAAGACTCTACTTGCTTCCCCCAACCTCTAGATTGGGGGCTCCCAGAGGCAGGGACCGAGATGGGTTCCCAAGTATCTCCCCCCTCCTCGTGACCGAATCCTGTCAGCGTTACAATGAGCTCCATCTGGGCCCTCCACATACCACCCCGAAGCCCCGTTGGACCCCAGGCTCAAACCAATGCACCCATCCCGAAAACCGGAGGTGGCTCAGACCAGTGGTCCAAAGGCCCGCCGCCTCGGTTAGGTGGGGGCTGGGGAATACAACTGCTCCTCCTGCAGGCGCCTCTTGTCAAGAAGGACCCCCAAAGAGGCCACAGTCACCCCGCCTCGAGGCGCCCCCCTCCCCAGCCGCGTGCGCCAGGAGGAGGGCCCCAGGAGGAGGACTGTTTGCTGGGAACGCCAGGTGGGCCCAAGGCCCAGGTTCCAGAATCCAGGGGTCTGACGTCATCCAAGACCCGGGTTCCCTTTGCGGGAGCCGGGAATGGGGATGGTGAGGGCTGGGGGAGGCTTGGGGCACCTAAAGCATTCTTCCCCCGCCCTAACAGGGAAGGTCACCTCGACTCTCCACCTCTCCAGCTCGACCTACCCCCTGCATCCAAAGGTGAAGCGTAGCAGGTACAAAGCTGGAGATCGGGTGACCCTCTCTCCACCTGCGCCCAACCTCCCTGCAAGGCCCTTCTCTGGGCCCTTGGACCCGGGACTCACCCGCCGCTGTCGTTCGGCTGCGGAAAGGCCACCGCGCTGCGCTGCACCCAGCGATGCGGCTCGGAGCCGGCTGCGAGCCGCTCCGGGGCTGGAGGCGGGGTGCGCGCGCGCTCGCGCCCGCGCGCGTCTCAGGACAGTTCCTCGCGCGCCCGCGCCACCTCTGCCTGCAGCAGCTGTTCTCGCGAGATTCCCGAGCTTTCACTGAGCCGCGGCTTCTGCACTCGCGAGAAGGAAGGCCTGGCCGCCCCTGCACCTTGCGGGAGCTGTCCGAGGTGCTAAGTTCCGGACTCTGGGCCGGATCAGGTTGTGGGCAGGCACTACGCGGACAGGAGCAAGTCGAGAACGTCGAGGAAGAGATCCAGAAATGGGAGTCTGGTACCAACAATCAGAGCCTCGGCTTCCAAATCTGTAAACTGGGAGAATAACCTCCCATGCCAGTTCCAGGAGCCTCTGGGTGTACCAGAAAGGAAGAGGGAGAGGGAGCTTCATAAGCAGAAGACTGATGAAAGTCCTTCGGATCTACAGGGCCAAAGTGACAGAGAGGGGATAGAGGATGGAAGATTAGAGATGAAATATAAAGAGTCAGAAATGAGACACAGACAAGGAAACAAAAATCCAAAAAACCAGACATAGAAAGACAAGAGAGCAGAGCCATGAACATAAAGTCATAGAAACACGAAGAACAGAGTCATGGAGAGATTAAGATTTGGAGAGAAAAAAATACAAGGAAAGATAAAGAAGAGAGCATGATGAAGTGAGAAAGAAATAAGAAATAGGGACAGACAAGCTACATAGAAGAATAGAAAGGGAGAGGCTTAGAAAGAAAAAAACAGAAAAAGAAAGAGTGAAAACGAGAAAGGGAGAGAGAGAGAAAATAAGAGACTATGGGTTTCCCTGGTGGTCCAGTGGTTAAGACTCTGTTCTCCCAATGCAGGGGGCCCGGGCTTGATCCCTGGTTAGGTAACTAGATCCCCCATGCTGAGACTAAGACCTGGTACAGCCAAATAAATAAATATTTAAAATACATTTTTTTTTTAAAAAGAGGTTGATATGCAGAGATGAACACTGAAAGTGAGTAGAGACTAGGGTAAATGTTTTAAAGCCCAGAACCAATAAGAGTTGCCAGAGACCCACTTGGAGAGATGAGGCTGGGAGTAAAAGACAGACAGGCTTTCATTGTGAGTGATGTTTTCATATGTAAACCTCTTGTGGGATATCTACAATCAGGACCACCCTCTATCCTATCAGCCAATAAATAGCTCCTGCCCTTAATGGTGCCCTCCACCCACACCATCCTGGGCCTAGAATGGGGCCTCAGTGGGTGGGAGACACTGTGGGGATTCTTTGCCTAGAATAAGGGCCCATTGTATGGTCTCAGCCTGCTGGGAGTGGAGCCTCACTCCCACAACAGAGTTAGAAAAGGGGTGGGAGTGAAGAAAGGCAGACAGGAGTTAGTGCAGGAGAGGCAAGAAAAGGGAGGGAGCCTCAGAGGCTATGGAGCCTTGAGCAGGAAGCATGATCTATGCAGTACAGAGGAGTCATGGGCTACAGAGCAAGACAAGGAGATTCTGCTTTTGATCCTGTCCCTGGTTCACTCTCATAATCACTGCCCTCTATCTTGCCATAAGACAAGCTTTAATTGATTTACAGAGTTATGAGAGGACCCAATGAAATGATGAATGTGACCCTGAGGATGTTATCAAGCATGGCTCCTACAGAGGAGATGTTGGGAGTCCATGTGGGCCTTAGGAAATATATATGGGTTCACATGAACCTCCAGGAGAGGGGTCTGAGGTTGAGCCAAAATCTACAGTGGAGATGTTTGGGATCGATGTGGAATTTACAGGAGATATCTCATGATCCATGTGGATCCTACAGGAAAATTATCTGGGTTCCTATCTGATAGCCATAAATGACCTTTCCCCAATCAAGAGAATTAGAAGGATCTCCTATTTGGCTAAAAACTGAGGCAGGAAAAGTGCCCAGGTCCAAAATCAGAAGCCCGTCTTTGTCCCAGTAGATTGTACCTTCAGAATCTGGATAAATAGAAGGAAACAGTGTTTCATGAATTACAATCATTTAAACAAACTTAGGAAGCATCACTACGAACAAAGCTAGTGGAGGTGATGGAATTCCAGTTGAGCTATTTCAAATCCTGAAAGATGATGCTGTGAAAGTGCTGCACTCAATATGCCAGAAAATATGGAAAACTCAGCAGTGGCCACAGGACTGGAAAAGGGCAGTTTTCATTCTAATCCCAAAGAAAAGCATTGCCAAAGAATGCTCAAACTACTGCACAATTGCACTCATCTCACATGCTAGTAAAGTGATGCTCAAAATTCTCCAAGCTAGGCTTCAACAGTATGTGAACAGTGAACTTCCAGATGTTCAAGCTAGATTTAGAAAAGGCAGAGGAACCAGAGATCAAATTGCCAACATCTGTTGGATCATCAAAAAAGCAAGAGAGTTTCATAAAAACATCTATTTCTGCTTTATTGACTATGTTAAAGCATTTGACTGTGTGGATCACAACAAACTGGAAAATTCTGAAAGAGATGGGAATAGCAGACCAACTGACCTGCCTCTTGAGAAATCTGTATGCTGGTCAGGAAGCAACAGTTATAACTGAACATGGAACAATAGACTGGTTCCAATTAGGAAAAGGAGTACATCAAGGCTGTATATTGTCACCCTGCTTATTTAACTTATATGCAGAGTACATCATGAGAAACGCTGGGCTGAATGACACACAAGCTGGAATCAAGATTGCCGGGAGGAATATCAATAACCTCAGATATGCTGATGACACCACCCTTATGCCAGAAAGTGAAGAAGAACTAAACAGCCTCTTGATGAAAGTGAAAGAGGAGAGTGAAAATGTTGGCTTAAAACTCAACATTCAGAAAATGAAGATCATGGCATCTGGTCCCATCACATCATGGCAAATAGATGGGGAAACAGTGGAAACAGTGACAGACTTAATTTTGGGGGGCTCCAAAATCACCACAGATGGTGAGTGCAGCCATGAAATTAAAAGACATTTGCTTCTTAGAAGAAAAGTTATGACCCACCTAGATAACATATTAAATAGCAGAGACGTTACTTTGCCAAAAAAGGTTAGTCTAGTCAAAGCTATGGTTTTTCCAGTAGTCATGTATGGATGTGAGTTGGATAATAAAGAAAGCTGACCACCAAAGAATTGATGCTTTTGAACTGTGGTGTTGCAGAAGATTCTTGAGAGTCCCTTGGACTGCAAGGAGATCCAACCAGTCAATCCTAAAGGAAATCAGTCCTGAATATTCATCAGAAAGACTGATGTTGAAGCTGAAACTCCAATACTTTGGCCACCTGATGCGAAGAAATCACTCATTGGAAAAGATCCTGATGCTGGGAAAGACTGAAGGCAGGAGGAGAAGGGGACAACAGAGGATGAGATGGTTGGATAGCATCATGGACTCAATGGACATGAGTTTGAATGAACTCTGGGAGTTGGTGATGGATAGGGAGGCCTGGCGTGCTGCGATTCATGGGGTTGCAAAGAGTCGGACACGACTGAGTGACTGAACTGAACTGAAACAAACTTCTACTTGACAAGCGTTTGCTGATCAGCTGTGAGAAACAGCATAGTGCAGCGGTTAAGAATATGGGCCTAGAAGGCAGACTGCTTCCCCCTTCCCAATTGTGTACATCTGTGCAAGGCAGTCACCCTTACTGAATCTTACTTTTCCAAATATGTAAAATAAGGATGATAATAATAGTACCTATGTCTTAGAGTTCCTGTGAGAATGAAATGAATTATTAATAACATGTGTAGACATATGTAACAATTGAGACAATGCCTGGTACACAGTAAGAGTCTAATGAGTGCCAGGCTCTGGGGACACTTCTTTCTCATGGTGAGGGCAGGAGTAAAAAAAGAGCCAGAGCCAAACCACGAAGTAACAGTTAAAGCTTCTTCTCAGATGTGGTAAATGTCACGTCAGCTCACATGCCACTCACCAAAGCATGTCCTATGGCTAAAGCATGGGCAGCAGGGAGACTTGCTCCCTCTAGAGCAGGGATCCTCAAGCCCTAGGCCACACAACAGGAGGTGAGCGTTGGGTGAGCCAGCAAAGCTTCATCTGCATTTACAGTCACTCCCCATCACTCGAATTACCACCTGAGCTCAGGAAAATAAGCTCATGGCTCCCATAGATTCTTCATAATGGTGAGCTGTATAATTACTTCACAATGTAACAAAGGTAGAAATATAGCGCACACTAATTGTAATGTGCTTGAATCATCCCCAAACCATCCCCCATCCCAGTCCATGGAAAAATTGTCTCCAACAAAACCAGTCGCTGGTGCCAAAAAGGTTGGGGACCACTGTTCTAGAGGATGCAAGACATGACAAACAGTAGGGATGTTTAATCCAACAGCAGAGAGGCAGCAAGTGACTGGGAATAGTAATCCAGTCACCTGTGGGACCAGCTCCAGGCTGCTTATCATTCCCGCTCAGCTATGGCTTAATGAGGCATGTCCACCCAACAGTCTCTGGGAGAAAATCTGCTTACAGGACAATAAACAACTGGGAAGAAAAGAGGACTAGCATTTACTGAGCTCTAAATATACCTGAGTGAGATGCTAAACCTCATGACTACCCTATGAAGGAAATGCTTTTATCCTCATTTTGTAGATAAGGAAAGTAAGCTTCAGAGAGGTAAGATGATCTGCCCAAGAAAATAGAATCTAAGAAGTGGGAGAACCGGTATCTTTAGGTTGGATTTCCCCAGAAACAGACACTGGTCTACTTGAGAGATGATCTCAGAAAGCACTAGTAGAGGAGTGGACGAAGTAGAAACAAAGAAATGAAAGGAATTCAATTCAGGGTGCTATAATGAACAGTGGGCAATGGGGGTCCCGATTCTACCGGGGACCTCCTAGACACAGTGAAGAATACCATTGTATTGTATTGTTGTATTATCAAAGAATGAGGAAACTAGGGCTGAGGGCTGCTCCTGAATTCTCAGACTTTTCTGCGTCCTGTGTGCCTTCTGAGCAGAGAAAACTCTTAAGCAGAAAACCCCAGGGGTTCACATACTGTAAGAATAAAAGAATTCACAAGGACTTCCCTGGTGATCCAGTGGGTGAGACTCCATGCTTCTATTGCAAGAGGGTGTGTTCGATCCCTGGTTGGGGAACTAAGATCTCACATGCCATGCAGTCTTGCTAAAAATTTATATTTACATTTAAACTATATACATATTTAAACTATATTTACATTTAAATATATACATAGTAAGAATATTAGAATAAGGATATAGGAAGTCATCAGGAACGGCTAAAGAAGCACTAGTAGCCGTGTCAGCTATAACCAAGATCTGAATCCAAGCCTGACTGGCTCTTAAGGCCCATCACGCTGCCTCCAAGGTCACCTATTAGTCCTGTGGAAGTTTGCAAAATGGAGTCTCCTTTTTTAAGAAAGAGACTTCTTCCCCCTCCACCCCACTCATGCTCCTGGTCTTACAGGATGCCAAGTCCCTGGCACTTAATGTAAGCATATATGCCTGATAGCACAGTGCTGAGTATACAGTGACACATATCCTTGCTGCAGAGCCAGGGCAATGTCAGAGCAGTCCGTCCAATCCAGTCTCTACCTAGGTGGGCAGCTTGAAGCTCAGAGAGTTCACCCTAGATCTCCCCTACAGTGCGTCTCCCCTGAGCATCTCCTTCCTATCTCCTAACTCCCCACATTTGTCTTCTTTCCCCAGCCAGAATGGAGCCTCCCCAACTCAACCTACAGAATGGGAAAAAATACGTTTGAACCATATATCTGATAAGAGACTTGCATCTAGAATATATGAAGCATTCTTACAACTCAATAATAAAAAAGACAAACAATCTGCTATAAAATATAAAAAGAATTGGAATAGAAATTTCTCCAGAGAAGATATACAGATGGCCAATAAGCACTTGAAAACATGCTCAATATCATTAGTCATCAGGGAAATGCAAGTCAAAATCATCATGAGATACCATTTCACACTCACTAGAATGGCTATAATAAAAAAGGCAAATAATAACAAGTACAACAGGGATGGGGAGAAATTGGAACCTTTATACATGGCTGGAAGGAATGTAAATGGTGCAGCCGCTTTGGAACACAGTTTGGCAGTTCCTCAAGGAGTTAAACTGAGAGTTACCATCTAATCTATCAGTTCTACTCCTATGTATACACCCAAGAAAAATAAAAACATATATTCACAAGAGACTTGCAAATTCATTGCAACTTTATCTGTAGTAATTAAAACCCAGAGACAGGCATCAACAAGAAAATGTATAAATAAATGATTGTATATTCAAACAATGGAATCAGAAGTACAAATGAATGAGCAATTGATAACTACAACATGAGTGAATCTCAAAAACATTATGTTGAGCAAAATAAGGCAGATCAAAAAAATACATACTAAGGGGGGCATTCCCTGGTGGCCCAGTGGTTAGGACTCAGCGCTTCCACTGCAGTTATCCCGGGTTCAAGAGAGAAACTAAGATCCTGCATACTGGGCAAGCAGCCAAAAGCAAAAACAAAGACGTACTATGTGATTCCACTGATAGGAAGTTCAAAAACAGGAAAATTAATGTGACAGGAGAAAAGTGGTTCCTGGTTGGGGATGGGGGTAGACTGACAGGAAAGGGATGTAAAAGAAATTTCTGGGTGGTGGAAATATTCTAGATTTTGTTTGGGGTGATAGTTATAAGGCATATAAAAGTACCTAAACTTACCAAACTGAAAACTTACTGATTATAACTCAGTAAAGAGTCAGACACGACTGAGCGACTGAACTGAACTGAACTGAAAGGGCTGTTAGTGTTAAAAAAAAAAAAAAAAAATAGGGATCCCTGAGGCAGCCTGAATCTGGCGAACAAAGATGATTCCACACCTCCAACCTCTTGCCTACCTGTGAAACCCAGGTCAAGGACCACCCCTCATGGCTGCTCTTCTACAGACAGTGCCTCCAATCGACCACTTGGGGGCGGCCACGGCTGCACTTGCGCTTGGCATCCACCTACACTTTTAGGGCTTATGCTCCATCAGCTAGGTTGCTTTGCTGGCAGCTAAAAGTGCTGGGTGTTGGGCAGCCTGCTGGCCTATACACAGCTCATTTTCATCACCACCACCCCTTGCAGCCTTGCCAGCAGCTCTGAATAGGCAACATCCAGTGCTCACACTCATCGAATTAGAACAGGAGTGCCCCTCCCAGCGTGCTTCAGCTAACTGTCCAGATAGAAAGTACTCTTCACAAATCCCAGCCTGGGCCTGGCCTGGTAAGCTCTGGCTGTGGTCACTGGCTGAGTCCCTAGATCCCAAATCCACAGGTCACGTTCCAGTCTTCATCTGCCTGAAAAGTTAGATATGAATATATTGCAAAGCCAATCTGGCTTTTACCTCCATGGTCTCCCTTCCCCCTCCTCAGCCTGATCCCTTATTCCCCGGCAACCTTGCCCCCTGCAAAGTCCTCTGCTACCTCTTCAGTGCCCTAGGCTCCCAGAGCTCTGTCTCTGGTCTGAATTCTCTTCTGCATTCCAGTCCTATCCCAAGCTGGAACCCCAGATATTTTCCACCCTATTTGTGCCTCCTCCTGTGATCCTGCTCCAAAATTGGCTCTATCATCAGTGATAAGACACCCTGACATTGTGCGCCTTCTGATATGCTTCACTGACTGCGATATTCTTACCTCCAAAATGCATAGCCTCAATTTAATCACAAGGAAAACATCAGACAAACCCAATTTGAAGAATATTCTACACAATAATTGGTGGGTACTCTTTAAAAAAAATGATTATGTCAGACCTCAGTTACCCAAGCCAGACCCTGAAAATTAAGTCCCATCAATTCTGCTTTCCCATACCCACTGCCCTCTTCCATCACCTCTGCGATAGTCTCCTCAAAGACATTGCATTCTTTACTGCTTCCCCACCTGACACTCTCTCAAGCCATTCTTCTCCAAGCAGTCGCAGGGATCTCAGCCTCACCACTCTCCTGCTGAGAACCCTCCCGAGGCTCTCTACTGCGGCTGTCACCCAGCACTGCCTGCAGCTCTAAGAATTCAGATTCCCTTTACCTCTTTGCCTTTGCACATGCTGTTCCATCCTCTCTCCCCGTCATCTGACTCCCACCCCACCGCTTTGCCCGGAAATTCTACTCTTAAAGACTGGGGTCCAGAGGACCTTTGCTAGTAGAAGCTGCCCTTACTCCACCCTCTGAGTACCACGAGGCCAGGTGGAGCACCCCAGAGCCTTCTGGTTTCTCTCTGGCAGACACACCATGCCCTGTGTCCCGCAACTTCCTGCCTTCTGTCCTTCATTGTTTCTGTCAACAGCTGGGTTTAGCTCGTGTGGTCCGTCTGGCTGGCTGATTCCTACTCGTCCTTTGAGTGCCCACATGAGTCTCACGCCTCAGGATGGCTGCCGAGACTAGACACCTCGTCTTGCTGCTTCTCTCTCTGCCACTCAGTGCTGTGTTGTTACCTAGATGTCTTGACTCCTCATGAGCCTGTGAGTTCTGGGGCTGTGGGGAAGGAGCAGAGCCCCATATGAATTGCTCACCATCATCCCAGTGCCAGGCTCAGGGAGATGAGACCTTAGTTCAGAGGTACATTTGCTAAATGTTTAACAACTGGCTCTTTATGAGAAATATATTCATAAATATACACATATATTTATTGTTTTACTGATATGTATGTGACATAAACAACACATAATAAAACATACAGTACTCATTGTAAATTTCATATAGCCAATTGATTCCCACAGAATGCTTTCATTGGTTTTTCTTTAACTCTTGTATCTACAGCCAACCTACAGCTGCAATTGATGAGTGAGTGCAGATAAACAACAAAACAATAAATCAAGCTCTGCAATTGTAGAATTTCAAATTCCTGTGATGTAAATATTTCCATCATGGCTGATTTTGAGTTATCAACGTAATGTCACTGGAGACAGTTGAGCAAAGATGCACCATAGCACACCATTGTATAGTATTTCCACCACACAGAGATAAGAAACATAAATAATTTTAAGAACATGAGCAGTAAAATGTCATAAAGTTATTAAAAAGTGATTAGTTTTAAATATTTACTATCTTTGTTTTAATATAGTTGACTTCATTATAGGTAATATAATTAAATTTTTAATAATGGCTGTGTTTAACAACCAGATCATAAAACTGAAAATTTAACATTTGGTTCTCATGAGCCAGTACAAGCTGCTTCCAGCACATCACTGGCCCCTAATTTCTCCTCCAGGCCCAATCTTGCGGCCAGTGTAGAAGACCTTCTAGTTCATTGGATGACCCACCTACCCTGGCCTTGTCTCTATAGCTGACCTCCTCACTCCAGTGACCTTTGTCTCTCCTTCAGCCACCACCCTGTTCCCATGGCCTCACCATGGGACTTTTCATCCATCACCAGGAACGGTTTTGCCCAAGAATCTCATTCTCCCCTCTTGCCTCTTGGACTACAGCCTTCTCTTCTTCCAGTCCTCTCAGCACTGCCAAACAGGTCCTTCAATCTTGAAGGACGTTATTCCCAGAGCCCTGTTTACCAGCCTCTTCATGATGCCTGAAATATCCCTCCTCTCTGCTCATAATTCTGCTGAAGCTATTCTCAAGCCATTTACACTGGGCATAGAATTATTGTGCAATAAAGCAATTCACATATACTATCATTATTTCAGTAGAAGCCCTCTTATCTGATGCAACTGAAACCAGGACTTTCTCAGTTCAACAACAAAAAAAGTCAGTTTAAAAAAAGTATCATAAAAAATGGTTTGTATTTACGCATGTTTTAACTTAAAACATATAAATGTGTTTTAAGTTAAAACTTAAACTTGCCAATCTTTTGATATAATGCAAGCTAAGTTGCTTCAGTCGTGTCTGACCCTATGGACTGTAGCCCGCCAGGTTCCTCTGTCCATGGGATTCTCCAGGCAAGAATACTGGAATGGGTTGCTGTGCCCTTCTGCAGGAGATCTTCCTGACCCAGGGATTGAACCTGTGTCTCTTATGTCTCCTTCACTGGCAGGCAGGTTCTTTACCACTAGCGCCACTTGGGAGGCCCCACCCAATCATTTTGTCAAGTTGTTCACTAAAAAAATCCTCTGATGTAATGCTGAGGCTTTTTCTTTGAGTATGGGTCTGCTGAATGGAATTCCACATTTCTTGTAGAACATGCCTATAACAAATTGTCTAGACTTCCACATTCTATAACACAGATAAGAGCTTTAGGATACTTGCAAAGTAATGTGAGTGAAGACTCAAGTTTTTATAGTTTCCCAAATCTTTTACAGTGGTTTCCCTGAGCTAAAATCGAAAGCTTTTTTTAAATTTTATTTTTCATTGTGATTAAAAAAAAAAACACGTAAGATAAAATGCTTTTCATCAAGATTCATATCAATCGTTTTATGGCCTGGGATGACTCACCTGGTGCCAATGTTATCTCAATGCATGTTGTGGGTGAGGGGCCTGGTGCTATTCTCTGAGTTTTGAGACATTTCCTTTCTCCAGTTAGCAGACTGCTAGTAGCTATATAATATCTGGCTAAAGACTAGCAGGGGAGTACTCTTTCTGCCCCCTTCTGAGGTCTCTGTCAGAGGCTTTCTCTATCTCTTTTATACTTTAATAAAATTTTATTACACAAAAGCTCTGAGTGATCGAGCCTCATCTCTGGCCACGGATTGAATTCTTCTCCTCCGGAGGCCAAGAATCCTGGTGTCTTTCATGGTTCAGCAACTGAAGGAGGAAACAGACAGAACAGGCTCCATCTTGAAAGCAGGACTCCACCTGGAGGTGGACTGTGGACTTTGAGCTATGTGCCCAGTATCTACGGAAACGACATACCAACTGGAAAACCAGACCCCCAGATGGAAGAGCCCCAGGGCTCATACCTAGACTCTCCATCGCCCAAAAGAATACCCTAATTATCTGTGTAACTGAATAGAATCATAAATTCTATTATGCTTATTGGAGTATGACCACAGGCCTATTGATAATTGTCCACTGTTAACTACCTAGGCTTAAGGCATATGAATCACAGGTTAACTTCGATTGTATCTTTCTTTTCCTTTGTTCAGACTAGCTTCAGGGAATTCGGCGAGGTGGGTTTGGGCACATACACTTAGGGTATATTAGGTTTTCACAAAAACTGGTTGGGGTCCTTGGCTAAGAGGAGACTCTGCCTCGGACCTGCCAGTGTAATAAACTGCACGCCACTATCTGCATTGTCCTTCTGAGTGAGTGTGTTTCCCGGAACATGTGGCTACAACATAACAACCTTTCAGAGTGATTTGTTAGAGAAAATGAAGAGGGAGCCAGGTGAGCCTAGGAGAAACATCAGACCACGCTACAAGTCTGAGCCTGAGTGAAGGAAAGAGGGAAAAAGGAAATTGGATGGAAGCATCCTAGACTTCAGTACAGTTCTAAGGAAAGTTCAGCAACACTATTGGGGAGTTTTCCAGCCAAAGCCACCCATTATCCTTCTATCTCCAAGGAATGGGCCTGCCTTAATATCCCATCTGTGCTCATTCATTAGCCAGGAACAGCCTATGGGAAATTTGGCCCTGGCACGAAAGCAGTGATGGGTTTCAGAATGCAGCAGCTGAGTCCCTTGGTCAATTGTGCTCCCTGTCATCAAAGATGTAAGAAGTCACTCTCATGGCCACCACAGGTCACAAGCACATGATTCTTGGTGTATCATGTATAGATTTAGCTTGGCTACATGTAACAGAAAACTCAAATAACAGTGAGTTCAACAAGATAGGTCTTTTCCTTACATAATGAGAAGTCTAGGAATAATTGAGTTGGCTCAGCGACTTGAAGATTCAGGGTAGACAAAGTGGGTATAGAGGGAACATATTTCAACATAATAAAAGCTATTTATGACAAAACCGTAACCAATATAATACTCAGTGGTGAAAAGCTAGAAGCCTTCCTACTAAAATCTAGAATAAGACAAGGATACCTACTCTCATCACTTCTATTCAACATAGTATTGGGAGTCTAGTCATAGCTATCAGACAAGAAAAAGAAATAAAGTGATTCCAAATTGGAAGATAAGAGGTAAAATTGTCCTTATATGCAGATGACATGATGATATATATAGAAAACCCTAAAGACTCCACAGAAAAACTACTAGAACTGATAAATGAATTTAGCAAGGTAGCAGGATTCAAGATCAACATATAGAAATCAGTTGCATTTCTTTATACTAATAATGAAATATCAGAAAAGGAATGCAAAAAGACAATCCCTTTTAAAACCACACCCCCCCCCACCAAAAAAAAAAATGCTTAGAAATAGACCTGACCAAGGAAGCAAAAAACTTTTTGGCTGAGAACTACAAAGCATTAATAAAGGAAATTAATTGCTCTTGGATTTGGAAGAGTTAATATTGTTAAAAACAGCCATACTACTCAAAGCAATATCCCTATCAAATTACCCATGATATTCTTCACAGAAATAGGACAAAAAATACTGAAATTTATAGCCAACCATAAAAGACCCCAAATTGCCAAAGCAGTCTTAAGGGTGAAAAAAATGAAGTAGGAGGCATAACCCTCCCAGACTTCAGACAATACTACAAAGCTAAAATAATCGAAATTGTATGGCACTGGCACAAAAACAGACATATGGATCAATGGAACAGAATAGAGAATCCAGAAATAAACCCACATACCCATGGTCAATTAATCTTAGATAAAAGAGACAAGAGCATACATTGGGGAAAAGACAGTCTCTTTAGCAAGTGGTGTTGGGAAAGTTGGACAGCTGCATGTAAATCAATGAAGTTAGAATACACCTTCATACCATACACAAAAATAAACTGAAAATGGCTTAAAGACTTAAATATAAGACATGACACCATAAAATTCCTAGAAGAGAACACAGACAAAGCATTCTCTGACATAAATCATACCAATGTTTTCTTAGATCAGTCCTCCAAGGCAATAGAAATAAAAGCAAAAATAAATAAATAAATAAATAAATGGGACCTAATCTAACTTAGCTTTTGTACAGCAAAGGAAACCCTAAACATAAAGGAAAAACAACCTATAGAATAGGAGAAAATATTTGCAACAAGGTGGCTGACAAGGGACTAATTTCCAAAAACATGCAAAGAGCTCATAAGGCTCAACAACAATGAAAACAAATAACCCAATCAAAAAATGGGCAGAAGACTTACATAGACATTTCTTCAAAGACATACAGATGGTCAATAGGCAAATGAAAAGATGCTCAACATCATTAATTATTAGAGAAATGCAAATCAAAACTACAATGAGATACCACTTCACACTGATCAGAATGACCATCATTAAGAAGTCTACAATGGCATTGAAACATGTATAATATCATATATGAAACGAATCACCAGTCGAGGTTCGATGCATGATACAGGATGCTTGGGGCTGGTGCACTGGGATGACCCAGAGGGATGGTACGGGGAGGGAGGTGGGAGGGGGGTTCAGGATGGGGAACACGTGTACACCCGTGGCGGATTCATGTTGATGTATGGCAAAACCAATACAATATTGTAAAGTAATTAGCCTCCAATTAAAATAAATAAATTTATATTAAAAGAATTAAAAATTAAAAAAAAGAAGTCTACAAATAACAAATGCTAGAGAAGGTGTGGAGAAAAGAGAATCCTCCCACACTCTTGGTAGGAATGTAAGTTGGTGCAGCCATTATGGAAAACAGTATGGAGGTTCCTCAAAATACCAATGATAAATACCAACTCTAAAAATAGAGTTGCCATATGATCCAGCAATCCCACTCCTGGGGACATATCCAGAATAAACCGTAATTCAAAGAGATGCATGCTCTCCTGTGTTCATAGCAGCACTATTCACGATAGCCAAAACATGAAAACCACCTAAAATGTCCATTGACAGATGAATGGATAAAGAAGATGTGGTGTATATATATAATGGAATACTGCCGCTGCTGCCAAGTCGCCTCAGTCGTGTCCGACTGACTCTGTGCGACCTGAGAGACGGCAGCCCACCAGGCTCCCCCAACCCTGGGATTCTCCAGGCAAGAACACTAGAGTGGTTTGCCATTTCCTTCTCCAATGCATGAAAGTGAAAAGTGAAAGTGAAGTAGCTCAGTAGTGTCTGACTTTTCGCGACCCCATGGACTGCAGCCTACCAGGCTCCTCCGTCCATGGGATTTTCCAGGCAAGAGTATTGGAGTGGGGTGCCACAGTACTACTCAGCCATAAAAAGGAACAAAAGAATACTATTTGCAGCAACATGGATAGACCTAGAGATTATCATACTAAGTGAAGTAAGTCAGAAAGAGAAAGACAGAGACTTCCCTGGTGGTCCAGTGGTTAAAACTCCATGCTTTCACTGCAGGGGGAATGGGCTCCATCCCTGGTCAGGGAACAAAGATCCCACATACCGCAGGGCACAGCCAAATAGAAAAAAGGAAAAGAAAGACAAATGTCATGTGATATCACTTCTATATGGAATCCAAAATATGACGCTAATGAACTTATCTGTGAAACGGAAACAGATTCAACGGACAAAGAAACAGACATGTGGTTGCCAAGAGGGTAAATGAGGGATGGATTAGGAATTTGAATGAGCAGCTGCAAACCAGTATATATAGAATGGATAAATAACAAAGTCCTACTGTACAGCACAGGGAACTATATTTAATAGCCTATAACAAGCCATAATGAAAAAGAATATGAAAAAGAATGTGTAGGGAGTTCCCCTGTTGCCTAGTGGTTAGGATTCTAGGCTTTCACTGCCATGGCCCAGGTTCAATCCTTGATCAGGTAACTGAGATCCGACAAACCTCATGGCAAGGCCAAAAAAAAAAAAAAAGAAAGTATATGTGTATAAGTAAGTGTTAGTTGTTCAGTCATGTCTGATTTTTTGTGACCCTGTGGATTATAGCCACCAGGATCCTCTGCCCATGGAATTCTCCAGCAAAGTATACTGGATTAGGTAGCCATTCCCATCTTCAGGGGATCTTCCCAACCCAGGGATCAAACCCAGGTTTTCTGCATTGCAGGTGGATCCTTTACCACCTGAGCCAACAGGGAAGCCCCATATATGTATAACTGAGTCACTTGATTGTACAGCAGAAATTAACACAATATTGTAAATCAACTATACTTCAATTTGGAAAAAAAATAAAAAGATTCAGGGTAGAAATCTCTGCAAATCTCTTGGCCATTTCCTCAGACTCTCGCAATGTCTCCCCAGCCTCAGCCATCATGGTTGCATTGCAGACATCTGAAAGGTAGAAGGGCACGGAGCAAAGGGCACGCCAGCCGAGTCTGCACGCCCATTTAATGAACGTTCCAGAAAGCCCTACCCAACAATTTTCATTTATCTCTCTTTGTCCTAAACTGTCACATAATCACTCCTATGTGGCACAGAAGTGACCATGTGACACATTTTAGTTTTTTAACTGGTCACCTTGTATCTTCCAGTAAAACCAAGGTTGTATTAGTAAGGAAGACTGGGAGAACGGATACTAAGGAGGGTACCAGCACTGTCTGCCACACTAGAGAGTGGCCTGCTACCAACTAGGCGCCTTCAGGGGGCCATGCGCTTCATTCTGTGTGCTGAGCCAATGGGGTTCGGCTCATTCGCTGACTCAGTGCCATGGAGGTGGTGATGAGCACATTTACTGGGCTATTTTTATTTCACTAGAATGCCAGCTCCACTGAGCAAGGACAGTTCTTGTGTTGTTCATTGCCATATACCCAGCACCCACATCAGTGTCTGTCACATAGCAGAAACTCCAAACATATTTGGAATTAATGAATGATCAATAATAGTGTTGCTTTCTTTCCTAGGTCTCCTCTCAATAAACTCCTATCAGCTGATATCCTCGAAAGCGGAACCTGCAAAAGCCCATTAGGGATGTGTATGCTAAGTCGCTAAGTGCTAAGTGGCATCCGACTCTTTGCATCCCTATGGACTGTAGCCCGCCAGTGGCCAATCTCAGTCCATGGGGATTTTCCAGGCAAGAATACTCGAGTGGGTTGCCATGCCCTCCTCCACTACTGGGGATAATTCCTCCCAATAGTGCCCACTCCATTTAGTCCCAGTGGTTAACCTCTACTCTTTCAGGGGGAAAAGTTGACTAAGATGCCCCTCTATCCTTTTCTCATTCCTGCTTGTTCCCAGAGGAAGAGATGCTGCTATAGGCTGAATATTGGGGCCCCTTCAAACTGATATGTTGAATCCTAACCCGTGATGTGATATAATTAGGAAGTGAGGTTTGGGGGAAGAAACCAGGGATTAGTGATCTTATGAAAGTGAAAGTGAAGTCGCTCAGTCGTGTCCGACTCTTTGCAACCCGTGGACTGTAGCCCTTGTAGATCTTATGAAAGAGACCCCCAAAAAGCTCCCTAGCCCCTTCCATCATTGTAAGGGTACAATAAATGTCTGCATCCCAGAAGAAGACCCACACACACTCCCAACTGTGTGTGACCTTGGACCTCCAGCTTCCAGAAAAGTGAGAAATAGATTTTTGTTATTTATAAGCTGCTGAGTCTGTGGTATTTTGTTATACAAAACTAAGGGACTGTCTCCCCATCCTCTCCAGGCTAAGGCCAACTCCCCGTCCCCAACTTTACTCTGATTTCCACCCTTTTTATGGCCTCAGGGATTTTTTTTTTTTTTCCACTGTACACAGCTTTCAGGATCTTTTCCCCAACCAAGAATTGAACTGGTGCCCCCTGCAGTAGAAGCTTCGAGTCGTAAACCACTGGACCACCAGGGAAGTCCCTCCTCAGAGATTTTAATCCATCAATAGTCCTCTTTCTTCAGTGCTTTCAACTTCTTTCTTGTATTTATCCTTCAAACATCTCCCTAAAGAAAAAGCAAAACTGTTATTCCTCTGTCTATAGTCCACTTAAACTATCGTTTAACTCATATCCCTGCGTGATTTCAGCCATTCCCAAGGCAGTAAATAATCTCCTGCATGTTGAAGATTCCTTGATCAAACAGTCAACATTGATTCCTTGATCAATCTTGAAGATTACAAGACAACCAAGGGCTCTTGGCTGTCAACCAAAGAAGCCAGCTCTAGCTAATGTAAGCAGAAGAGGTATTCATTGGAAAGGTATCAAATAAGTCATAAGACAAACTCCTTTCTCTGACTCAAGACCCAGCAACTGTAACAGCGGTCATTACCCGGCCTCCCGTGGGCATTTTCAATGAGTGTGATTATTAGAGGGTGTGACTGCCAGATCCTTGACAATTTGTGTCTGATTTATTCATCTGTCTCTTGGAGCTAGTCTGTTATCAAGTCAGCCTTCCTTTCATTAATTGATCATTTTATGGCTGCTCATTATATAATAAGACATATATTATTACTTTCCTTGCTTGGTTTTTAATTTTAGAAACTGAAGCTAATTTGAATCTGTATTTTACTCTTTGATTTCAAAGATCTGGCTGCTTTATTCTTTTGTTATATGTGTAAATGACGATGAAAACAAAAATATTTTATGTGTATTTTTCCAAACAAATTAAACCTTTTGGACCAATAATAAACAGTCAATATCATACATGACTATCCCTAGAATACTTTTGGAGAAGGAAATGGCAACTCACTCCAGTATTCTTGCCTGGAGAATCCCATGGACAGAGGAGCCTGGCAGGCTACAGTCTGTGGGGTCACACAGAGTCGGATATGACTGAAGTGACTTAGCAGCAGCAGCACTGTTATAACTTAAACATTTAAAAATATTTATGTGTTCATCCATTCAACATAATGAAAATAAATTGCATGTTAACATAAAAAACACAATTTTATTTAAGTTAATTATATTTTCCAAAGACACATTAAAAAAGTAGTGAGAAGGGTGGCACTGTGTTATTACTTGTTTTGTTTTGGCTTAAACAACAGATTTATTTCTCACAGTTCTGGAGACTGGAAATTCTGAGATCAGGATGCCAGCACACTCACGTTCTGGTGAAGACCCACTTCCTAGATTGTAGACAGCTGCTTTCTCACTGTGTCCCCATCAGTGAAGAGCAGAGGGCATTGTTTGGCAATTCTGCAGACCTCTTTAGTGTCTGGCTAAATAGAAGGCAGCTGGAGTCCCATGTCTGCTTCTGCATTTAATTGCAGCAATATCATGCCATTCAATCTTTGGAAAATTCCACTGTATATTCATGAGAGAATAAGAATGAAAAAGGCAAATAATGTCTCAGTAGTGAGATGGCTGGATGGCATCACTGACTCTATGGACCTGAGTCTGAGTGAACTCCGAGAGTTGGTGATGGACAGGGAGGCCTGGCATGCTGCGATTCATGGGGTCATAAAGAGAATCGGACACGACTGAGCAACTGAACTGAACTTAACTGAGTGTTACAAACATGTTTCACTTCACAGATCCTCCCTGCCACCCGCAATCTCCCACCAAGATCCAAGGACCTCCAAAGATGCCTGGCTCACAGTTTAGGAACCACTGTTTTAGACCACATCCTGGGAGTGAGCTGCTGCTTTTTTCATGTCCAAAGAACCCTATCACTCTACAAATACTGACCACCATCTGAGTATCAAACACTGTTCTGGGTGCTAGAGATGCAGACGAGAATAAAACAATGTCCCTGTCCTCTCAGAGCCTGCATTCTAGTGGGAGGAGACAGGTAATAGACAATTATAAAAATATAATTATGTTACGCAATCAGTTCAGTTCAGTCGCTCAGTCGTGTCCGACTCTTTGCGACCCCATGAATCGCAGCATGCCAGGCCTCCCTGTCCATCACCAACTCCCGGAGTTCACTCAGACTCACGTCCATCGAGCCAGTGATGCCATCCAACCATCTCATCCTCTGTCGTCCCCTTCTCTTCCTGCCCCCAATCCCTCCCAGCATCAGGGTCTTTTCCAATGAGTCAACTCTTCACATGAGGTGGCCAAAGTACTGGAGTTTCAGCTTTAGCATCAGTCCTTCCAAAGAAATCCCAGGGCTGATCTCCTTTAGAATGGACAGGTTGGATCTCCTTGCAGTCCAAGGGACTCTCAAGAGTCTTCTCCAACACCACAGTTCAAAAGCATCAATTCTTCGGTGCTCAGCCTTCACAGATCAACTCTCACATCCATACATGACCACAGGAAAAACCATAGCCTTGACTAGACGGACCTTTGTTGGCAAAGTAATGTCTCTGCTTTTGAATATGCTATCTAGGTTGGTCATAACTTTCCTCCCAAGGAGTAAGTGTCTTTTAATTTCATGGCTGCAGTCACCACCTGCAGTGATTTTGGAGCCCAGAAAAATAAAGTCTGACATTTTTTCCACTGGTTCCCCGTCTATTTCCCATGAAGTGGTGGGACCGGATGCCATGATCTTCGTTTTCTGAATGTTGAGCTTTAAGCCAACTTTTTCACTCTTCTCTTTCACTTTCATCAAGAGGCTTTTGAGTTCCTCTTCACTTTCTGCCATAAGGGTGGTATCATCTGCATATCTGAGGTTATTGATATTTCTCCCGGCAATCTTGATTCCAGCTTGTGTTTCTTCCAGTCCAGCGTTTCTCATGATGTACTCTGCATAGAAGTTAAATAAACAGGGTGACAATATACAGCCTTGATGTACTCCTTTTCCTATTTGGAACCAGTCTGTTGTTCCATGTCCAGTTCTAACTGTTGCTTCCTGACCTGCATACAAATTTCTCAAGAGGCAGATCAGGTAGTCTGGTATTCCCATCTCTTTCAGAATTTTCCACAGTTTATTGTGATCCACACAGTCAAAGGCTTTGGCATAGTCAATAAAGCAGAAATAGATGTTTTTCTGGATCTCTCTTGCTTTTTCCATGATCCAGTGGATGTTGGCAATTTGATCTCTGGTTCCTCTGCCTTTTCTAAAACCAGCTTGAACATCAGGAAGTTCATGGTTCACATATTGCTGAAGCCTGGCTTTGAGAATTTTAAGCATTACCTTACTAGTGTGTGAGATGAGTGCAATTGTGTGGTAGTTTGAGCATTCTTTGGCATTGCCTTTCTTTGGGATTGGAATGAAAACTGCCCTTTTCCAGTCCTGTGGCCACTGCTGAGTTTTCCAAATTTGCTGGCATATTGAGTGGAGCACTTTCACAGCATCATCTTTCAGGACCTGGAACAGCTCAACTGGAATTCCATCACCTCCACTAGCTTTGTTCGTAGTGATGCTTTGTAAGGCCCACTTGACTTCACATTCCAGGATGTCTGGCTCTAGGTCAGTGATCACACCATCGTGATTATCTGACTTAAGCGTGATTAAGTCGCTTCAGTCATGTCCAACTCTGTGACACCATGGACTGTAGTCCACCAGCCTCCTCTGTCCATTGGATTCTCCAGGCCAGAATACTGAAGTCAGTCGCCATGCCCTCCTTCAGGCGATCTTCCCCACCCAGGGATCGAACCCATGCCTCTTACATCTCCTGCATTGGCAGATGGGTTCTTTACCACTAGCGCCACCTGGGAATCCCCAACCTAATCAAAACAGGCCTGATTAAAACCCAACAGTGATTTCTTAGGCTAAAGCTGATGCACCCACTAGGTATTAAAAGAAATCTCATCAATCATTTGGTCTTCTTCCCTCCAGGTTATAAATGGGCAGCTTTGGGATTCAGGCTCATGGATGGAAGTAGTCCTAAAGGAGGTTAATAAGAAAGAAGTAATAATAGACATGGGCAGTGCCTAAGCTTCTGACTTCTTTTCCTTCAATGAACAAAGGTCTCAGGAACACCAGAAAAAGCCCGAGTCTCCTTCTCTTGCTACACTCCTTGCTGGGAGCAGCAAGTATAAAAAGACCCATGGTCATGAAGGATTTCCAGGTGAATTTCTTAAAAGTTTCAAGTAGAAGTTACATCTGTGGGCCACTATGACCTGCAGATACGTGTGTGTGAAATTAATTTTTATTGGAGTATAGTTAACTTACAATGTTGTGTTGGTTTCTGCTGTAAAGTGAATCAGTTATATGTACACATACAGGTATGTGTGTTTTAATGACATGAGTTAGTTGCTGTGGTAGACTGTCCAGAGAGATAGCTCCCATGCCTGTATACACATGTTAGACTTTCCACCAATTTCTTTCCTGCACCTTGAATCTGGGCTAGATATGCATCTTGGCTTGACCAGTAGAATTCAAAAGAAGTAATAATGTGCAATTTCTGGGCCTAGACCCTAAGAGTCTTTGAAGACCCCATTTTCACCTTTTTAGGATCAAGCCACTCTAAACATAAGCTTAGGGTACAGACGATGTGGAGAGAGAACCAGCCAGCATCACCATCCATTCCAACCATTCCATCTGAGGCACCAGACATGCGAGCAACAGCATCCAGCCCTGCTGAATGCCTTCGAGTGAGTGACCCCAGCTGACACCATATGGAGCAGAACTGCCCAGCTGCACCCAGACAAAACACAGAAGCATTAGAAACAATAAATAACTGCTATTTTTAACCACTAAACTTCAAGGTGATTTGTTAGCAAGCAACTATTAACTGTTAATTCCAGTTGAGCTATTTCAAATCCTAAAAGATGATGCTGTGAAAGTGCTCCACTCAATATGCCAGCAAATTTGGAAAACTCAGCAGTGGCCACAGAACTGGAAAAGGGCAGTTTTCATTCCAATCCCAAAGAAAGGCAATGCCAAAGAATGATCAAACTACTGCACAGTTGCACTCATCTCACACGCTAGCAAAGTAATGCTCAAAATTCTCAAAGCCAGGTTTCAACAGTATGTGAACTGAGAACTTCCAGATGTTCAAGCTGGATTTAGAAAAGGCAGAGGAACCAAAGATCAAATTGCCAACATCTGATGGATCATAGAGAAAGCAAGAGAGTTCCAGAAAAACATCTACTTCTACACCAAAGCCTTTGACTGTGT
This sequence comes from Bubalus kerabau, assembly GCF_029407905.1. NCBI lineage: Eukaryota > Metazoa > Chordata > Mammalia > Artiodactyla > Bovidae > Bubalus > Bubalus kerabau. Next base: position 34,200,836 of record NC_073642.1, read on the forward strand.
GGATCACAACAAACTGTAGAAAATTCTTCAAGAGGTGGAAATACCAGACCACCTTACCTGCCTCCGAGAAATCTGTATGCAGGTCAAGAAGCAACAGTTAGAACCAGACATGTAACAACGGACTGGTTCCAAATTGGGAAAGGAGTATGTCAAGGCTGTGTATTGTCACCTGGCTTATTTAACTTATATGCAGAGTACATCATGAGAAATGCCAGGCTGGATGAAGCACAAGCTGGAATCAAGATTGCCAGGAGAAATATCAATAACCTCAGATATGCAGACGACACCACCCTTATGCCAGAAAGTGAAGAAGAACCTTTTGACGAAAGTGAAAGAGGAGAGTGAAAAAGTTGCCTTAAAACTCAACATTCAGAAAATTAAAGATGGCATCTGGTCCCATTACTTCATGGCAAATAGAAGGGGAAACAATGGAAACAGTGACAGACAGTATTTTCTTGGGCTTCAAAATCACTGCAGATGGTGACTGCAGCCATGAAATTAAAAGACACTTGCTCCTTGAAAGAAAAGGTATGACCAACCTAGACAGAGACATTACTTTGCCAACAAAGGTCCATCTAGTCAAAGCTATGGTTTTTCTAGCAGTCATGTATGGATGTGAGAGTTGGACTATAAAGAAAGCTGAGTACCAAAGAATTGATGCTTTTGAACTGTGGTGTTGGAGAAGACTCTTGAGAGTCCCTTGGTCTGCAAGGAGACCCAACCAGACCTTCCTAAAGGAAATCAGTCCTGAATATTCGTTGGAAGGACTGATGCTGAAGCTGAAACTCCAATACTTTGGCCACCTGATGTGAAGAACTGACTCATTGGAAAACAGCCTGATGCTGGGAAAAATTGAAGGCAGAAGGAGAAGGGACAACAGAGGATGAGATGGTTGGATGGCATCACTGACTTGATGGACACGAGTTTGAGCGAGCTCCAGGAGTTGGTGATAGACAGGGAAGCCTGGCATGCTGCCTGCAGTCCATGGGGTCACAAAGAGTTTGACAGGACTGAGCAACTGAAGTGAACTGTTAACTGAAACATTTGGCAACATTTAAAAACCTAAACTGGCCTTCCCTAGTGGTCCAGTGGTTAAGACTCTGCACCTCCAAAACATGAGACACACATTCAATCCCTGGTCAGGGAACTAAGAGACCACATGCCACATGGCACAGCCAGAGAATTTTTAAAAATTGAAAATAAATAAATACCTATTATCATACAGAAATATGAAATTTGGGGCCTGTTTTTAGAAAACACTGGACCTGCGTTGCTCACTTGAACTTTAGGGCAGAATCTGAAAGGGTTGCCCATATTTCAGAGTGAAGATCTGTGTGTACAACAGGACAACTGCTTCAGGGAGGAGAGGAGCTCTGCCTGTTACCATGGCTTCCCTGGAGGCAGAAATGATGGGAGCTAGTGACACCCAATCACAACTATTATCTTTCCCCAGGCAGGTACACTGGTCAGGTCATTAATCAGCAAGTATGCAACCCACTCCAGTGTTCTTGCCTGGAGAATCCCAGGGAAGGGAGAGTCTGGTGGGCTGCCATCTATGGGGTCGCACAGAGTCGGACACGACTGAAGCCACTTAGCAGCAGTAGCAGCAGCATGCATGATTTCTGAGCAGAGAGACAGTTCTCCCAGGAATTCAGCAAACAAAATATACTCTTAACCCTTGTTGAAATATATAAAATTTATCTTCTGGGACAGTATGCACAGGGCGCCCTGTGATTTACTTCAGAACAATAGAGGGCAAGCACACTTGACTAACTGCATCTTTTGCTCAAGAGAAAGGAAGACAATTAATTACCTGGTGGTGACAGGAGACCCTCGTGGACATAAACAGGATTTGACCAAGCAGTTTCTTGCACTGGGATGAACCCCAATTCACCCAGCCTGATTTGCGGCTCTGTTCTGGACCAGTAGGCTGGGGGTGAGGGGGACAGGGGCATTATATGAAAAAGTTATTTCTACTCTCTCCACCAAGGGGAGGTGGGAAAGGAACAATTTCCAGGAAGAGAGTCCAGGGAAGAATAAACTATTTTCTGGCTTCTCCCCAGTGTTCCAATCCTAGGGGCCTCTACAGCAACAAAATTACACTGTTTATTATAAGCCTGACTCTGACAGGATGTGATGGAGGAAGGGATCTATGTATGCAACATTCAGAAAAGCTGATACAGCCACTCCTCATTGAAATGAAGCAGAAAATGTTCAATCACACACAAGCAAAACAAAACCACTGGCTCTGCATTCCCACTTGTCAACAAACAGCTGGGGCCCAGCAGCTCTGGCTGCCCCATGAGGGCTGATCCTGCCCTTCCTCTCTCTCTCTTTTTTTTATAAACCCCACCCTCCAGGTTTGCCTACAAGCCTCAATGCTCAGTAGCTGAGTTTCTAGGCAAGAGAGTTAGCCTATATCTGCAAAGTGAGAGATGATGATTCCATGGACGTACTGGGGGAGATAAGATGAGACAGTTCCAAGAAGTCCTATTACCATCCTCACAGATTCCATTTTATAATAGAGGAAACTGAGGCACAAAGAGATTCCCATAGCTTGACCAAGGGCACAGCTCACAAGTCTCAGAGCTGAGATTCAAACCCAGGCAGTTGGGCTCCAGGGTCCATGCTCTTAACCACTCCACTAACTACGCCTGGCTATTAGATAGAAAAGCATTTTGTAAGCTATAGAGAAACTCAGCGCATCCCTGAAGGATAGTTAAAATTCTGGGATAGCATAAACCAAGCACCCTAGCCGTGGCCCAGGTCTGAGTGGGAGGAGGAAGAGTGGCCCCAGTGCCCGAACCCTCACCCCCATCCCAGGCAAGCACCTGACATAGCAGAATTCTACCCTGGAGTTTCAGAACCTTCACTGTGGTACCTGAGGAGGCCTAGAGCTGATGGCTTTCCATCCTGCTTCCTCTTCCTCCTGTAGATGGTCTAGTGCCATGATTAAGAACAGACTCTGGGGGCTTTCCTGGTGGCTCAGTAGGAAAGAAACCACCTGCCGATGCAGGAGACACAGGTTTGATCCCTGATCCAGGAAGATCCCGCATGCTGTGGAGCATCTAAGACCACGTGTCACAACTATTGAGTCTGTGCTCTGGAGCCTGGGAACTGCAACTACTTAAGACTACACACCCTAGAGCCTGTGCTCTGAAACAAGAGATGCCACCTGATGAGAAGCCCTCACACTGCATCTAGAGAGGAGTCCTCACTCACCACAACTAGAGAAAAGCCCGTGCTGCAGTGAAGACCGAGCACAACCAAAATTAATCAATTAAATTATTAAAAAAAAGAAAAAACAGACTCTGGAGCCAGACTGACTATCGACCTGGCTCTACCTCACTTATGAAATGGGTAGTGGCTTCATTGTTGTATGAAATGAGTTAATACGTGTGTCTGGCACCTAGTAAGTGGCTAAGTAAACATCAGCTATAATTAATAACTATTCCCAAACCTTATCAGCTCTACCCCTTCCTCCTATGCCAAGGTTCTCAAATATCCTGACTCTTATTTTTTTTTAATCAATCCCCACTTTGAAATTAGGAGTATAACCTTATTTTCAGAAGGCAAAACTGATCTAAAGCTAGAAGCAATAATGGGGGGGCGGGCGGTTTCAGGCCTCCCAGCAGGCTCTTGGGAAGACGTTTGGGGACAAGAACTCCTGGGAACCTAACTTTGCCCAGGTAGGTGCCTTTTACTATACAGAATCTGGAACGAAGATGGAGGACCGACTTAGTGGTAGCACCCACTCCTGGAGAGAGAAAGAAGAAACTCCAGTGGTTTTAACAATTCTAAGTCCCACATATCCCCTTTCGCCTCTCCCTTCCAGGACTCAGGTGACTTGGCCTGTTGGCTAGAAAAGCAATTGAATTGCATGCAAGGTTAATGGCTCTTGTCTCCAAGGGAATCCCTCACTGGATCTGCAAGGCAAACTCTTTATTCCCTATCCGTGGGATCAGAGCCAACATAGCAGGAGTGGGCTGCAGGCGGACACTTTGCAATGTTGGGACTCCTGGGTCCTATCCTGGCTGGCCCAAGGGAAAAAGCAATGATGAAGGTGAAACATGGTAAGGAGGCTGGACTAGGGTGGAAAGAGAGACAGGGAGCTAGAATCAGACCACTGCCCCAGGCCCCAAGACGCAGTCTAAGGGAAGAGCACCTGGCCTGGGTAGGGACTCTGATATAGCAGAGCTCTCTTCCAGGCTACATTCACCTCCAGGCATCATTGCCTAGCAATGTTAAATTTACAAAGAGCTCTGACAGCCATAATCTTACTCAGCCTCCAGGAGAGCCCTGTAAAGTGGTGACTGCTCTTACACCCATGACCAAAGACTTGAAAACAGCATTAGAAAAGTTGCCCTTCTTACATCCATTTCAGTTCAGTTCAGTTGTTCAGTCGTGTCCGACTCTTTGCAACCCCATGGACTGCAGCACGGCAGACCTCCCTGTCCATCACCAACTCCCGGAGCTTACTCAAACTCATGTCCATCAAGTCAGTGATGCCATCTAACCATCTCATCCTCTGTTGTCCCCATCTCCTTCTGCCTTCAATCTTTCCCAGCATCAGAGTCTTTTCCAATGAGTCAGTTCTTCACATCAGGTGGCCAAAGTATTGGAGTTTCAGCTTCAGCATCAGTCCTTCCAGTGAATAATTCAGGACTGATTTCCTTTAGGAAGGCCTGGTTGGATCTCCTTGCAGTCCAAGGGACTCTCAAGAGTCTTCTCCAACACCACAGTTCAAAAGCATCAATTCTTTGGTGCTCAGCTTTCTTTATAGTCCAACTCTCACATCCATACATGACTACTGGAAAAACCATAGCCTTGACTAGATGGACTTTTGTGGGCAAAGTAATGTCTCTACTTTTTAATATACTGTCTAGGTTGGTGACCTTTTCTTTCAAGGAGCAAGTGTCTTTTAATTTCATGGCTGCAGTCACCATCTGCAGTGATTTTGTAGCCCAAGAAAATAAAGAAAATATTTACAGATGGTCTGTTTCCCCATCTATTTCCCATGAAGTGATGGGACCAGTTGAGCTATTTCAAATCCTGGAAGATGATGCTGTGAAAGTGCTCCACTCAATATGCCAGAAAATTTGGAAAACTCAGCAGCGGCCACAGGACTGGAAAAGGGCAGTTTTCATTCCAAGCCCAAAGAAAGGCAATGCCAAAGAATGCTCAAACTACCACACAATTGCACTCATCTCACACACTAGTAAGGTAATGCTTAAAATTCTCAAAGCCAGGCTTCAGCAATATGTGAACCGTGAACTTCCTGATGTTCAAGCTGGTATTAGAAAAGGCAGAGGAACCAGAGATCAAATTGCCAACATCCACTGGATCATGGAGAAAGCAAGAGAGTTCCAGAAAAACATCTATTTCTGCTTTATTGACTATGCCAAAGCATTTGACTGTGTGGATCACAATAAACTGTGGAAAATTCTGAAAGAGATGGGAATACCAGACCACCTGATCTGCCTCTTGAGAAACCTATATGCAGGTCAGGAAGCAACAGAACTGGACATGGAACAACAGACTGGTTCCAAATAGGAAAAGGAGTACGTCAAGGCTGTATATTGTCACCCTGCTTATTTAACTTCTATGCAGGGTACATAATGAGAAACGCTGGACTGGAAGAAGCACAAGCTGGAATCAAGATTGCTGGGAGAAATATCAATAAGCTCAGATATGCAGATGACACCACCCTCATGGCAGAAAGTGAAGAGGAACTAAAAAGCCTCTTGATGAAAGTGAAAGTGGAGAGTGAAAAAGTTGGCTTAAAGCTCAACATTCAGAAAAGGAAGATCATGACATCTGGTCCCATCACTTCATGGAAAATAGATGGGGAAACAGTGGCTGACTTTATTATTTTGGGCTCCAAAATCACTGCAGGTGGTGACTGCAGCCATGAAATTAAAAGACGCTTACTCCTTGGAAGGAAAGTTATGACCAACCTAGATAGCATATTAAAAAGCAGAGATATTACTTTGCCAACAAAGGTCCATCTAGTCAAGGCTATGATTTTTCCAGTGTCATGTATGGATGTGAGAGTTGGACTGTGAAGAAAGCTGAGCACCAAAGAATTGATGCTTTTGAACTGTGGTGTTGGAGAAGACTCTTGAGAGTCCCTTGGACTGCAAGGAGATCCAGCCAGTCCATTCTGAAGGAGATCAGCCCTGGGTGTTCTTTGGAAGGAATGATGCTAAAGCTGAAACTCCAGTACTTTGGCCACCTCATGCGAAGAGTTGACTCATTGGAAAAGACCCTGATGCTGGGAGGGATTGGGGGCAGGAGGAGAAGGGGACAACAGAGGATGAGATGTTTGGATGGCATCACCGACTCGATGGACATGAGTTTGGGTGAACTCTGGGAGCTGGTAATGGACAGGGAGGCCTGGCATGCTGAAGTTCATGGGGTTGCAGAGAGTTGGACATGACTGAGTGACTGAACTGAACTGAATTGAACTGATGGGACCAGATGCCATGATCTTAGTTTTCTGAATGTTGAGTTTTAAGGCAACTTTTTCACTCTCCTCTTTCACTTTCATCAAGAGGTTCTTCTTAGCTTTCTGCCATAAGGGTGGTGTCATCTGAGGTTATTAATATTTCTCCTGGCACTCTTGATTCCAGCTTGTGCTTCATCCTGCCTGGCATTTCTCATGATGTACTCTGCATATGTTAAATAAGCTGGGTGACAATATACAGCCTTGACATACTCCTTTCCCAATTTGGAACCAGTCTGTTGTTACATGTCTGGTTCTAACTGTTGCTTCTTGACCTGCATACAGATTTCTCTGGAGGCAGGTAAGGTGGTCTGGTATTCCCACCTCTTGAAGAATTTTCCACAGTTTGTTGCGATCCACACAGTCAAAGGCTTTGGTATAGTCAATGAAGCAGAAGTAGATGTTTTTCTGGAACTCTCTTGCTTTCTCTATGATCCATCAGATGTTGGCAATTTGATCTTGGTTCTTCTGCCTTTTCTAAATATAGCTTGAACATCTGGAAGTTCTCTGTTCATGTACTGTTGAAACCTGGCTTGGAGAATTTTGAGCATTACTTTGCTAGCATGTGAGATGAGTGCAACTGTGTGGTAGTTTGAGCATTCTTTGGCATTGCCTTTCTTTGGGCTTGGAATGAAAACTGCCCTTTTCCAGTCCTGTGGCCACTGCTGAGCTTTCCAAATTTGCTGGCATATTGAGTGGAGCACTTTCACAGTATCATCTTTTAGGATGATGCATCAACTTAACAACAAACAAATAAGTCCAGCTCTTCTGATCCAAAGTCTTTCAACCTATGTCTTCAATATATTGAGTCCTGTTCTCTTGCATTTGCCTCCCAAACACAACCCTTCTGCTATGGTTTTGAAATGCCTATGCATTCTTTGATACTACTCACTTCAAGAAATTGAACCACCCCTATAAGCTGCTCTTGGATTTCTAACCCTAAGAAACTGCGTAAGATAATGAATGTTTTTAAGTTACTGAGTTTTGGGGTGATTTTTTATGCAGCAATAGATAACCAGCACCTCTTCCCCATTGTAGGAATTGCCTTTCTTCCCCACACCAACTCACACCTTTACTGGAGAGCTCAAATCATTGGGAAGTTTCCTTTTCTCTTATACTCAGGTGAAGTTGGCTCAAACTGTAAAGAATCTGCCTGCAATGCAGGAGACATGGGTTTGATCCCTGGGTGGGAAAATCCTCTGGAGAAGGCAATGGCTACCCAGTCCAGTATTCTTGCCTGGAGAATCCCATGGACAGAGAAATGTGGTGGACTACAGTCCATGGGGTCACAAAGAGTTAGACAAGACTGAGGGACTAATGCTCAGAACTGAGGGACTAATGCTCACAGCACACAGATGAGATAGAACACCTGTGTTGAAATACCTGTGGTTGCTGCTTTCTAGCTGGTATTAAATATATTGGGCTGGTTACTTAATCTCTCTGTGCCTCAGTTTCCACATCTGTCAAACAATGATAAAAAGGAAGATTTTAAAGATTAAATCAGGGAATAGATGTGAGAGTGCCTGGCCCAATACTGGGCACTTGGTGGGTGCCTGATAAATGTGACCTCCCTCTGGCTCTGGCTTTCTAGTTCCTGTCTCCCAAGCCCCTGCCTGAACACACTGGGACTAGGACCAGGGATTTTAGGGGCCCCACATCCTCTTTCTGCCACTGGAGACAGAGGAGGAAGAGATCTGCCCTGAACAGGGGTTTTCTTCCTCCCACTATTGGGTAAGAAGTAACTTGTCCATGAGAGGCAGATGTACTGCTACAAAGGTCCCCTTGCAGATGAGGGACTGGAGCTGCACTGGCAAGGCTTGGGCTCCAGCCTGGTCACCCCTCCAACTCCTTGGAAGGTGAAAAGAATCTACTTTGCCACTCACTAATCCTCTACATATTAGGAAAACCGCTATTTCCAAGGCTTTGCCCATTTCTTTCCCTTTCTTCCTCCCCTCTCCCTTTATAAATTTTTAATTTTTATTTTAATCACAATATGTGAAAAATAACATCAGCCAACATTTCCTGAGAACTTACCAGCCAAGGTTCTAAGACTGTTAGGTGTCTCACAACTGCTTTATGAGGCAGGTTCCTGTATTTACCCCATTTTACAGCTGAGAAAACCAAGGCACACGGGCTAATGGCCCAAGGTCACACAGAGGCAAAAAGAAGCTAATGAAGCTCAGACTTCAAGGTCAGGACCTCATTACACAGTCTGTTCCAAACCTCCAGGCTTAAACTTTGTATTCTGAAGGCACAAATTGAGGCTTCGGAGTGTGTGTACTAGAAAACAGCACACACTACAAAAAAATAAAAATAATTTTTAAATGCATTTATATCTATAAACAAGCACACACTTAAAAAAAAAAAAAACAACTTGTGGTCCTATTGTGAGGTTTTTCTAACAGAAAGTCTTGACTCTCTTTCCACGTTTCTGTCGTGGAGTGTGCTCTACAGATGCTCAACTCAGGCACCTTCCCAAGAGTTGAGCCGTCTACTCTCCTCCCAGCTGCGTCTGCCGGGTCCCCCTGTCCCCCTCCCCCGTTTCTCCCTGCCTCCCCGGCGTGTCCTTCCTGGGCCTCGCTTCTCACCCCGTTTCCTCTCTCACAGCGCGTCCCTCCTCTGCTCTCCTTGCTCCTTCTCCTTCGTCTCTCTTGCTAACTGTCTAATGCATTTCTGCCTCTCCCTGCTCCACCCCCGCGCTTGGCCATCCAGCGCACAGGCCCCTCTCCCGCCCTCGGTTGCCCTCGGCCAATCTCGCTACCCTCATTTACAGTGCCCAGCCCCCCGCCCCCCGCCCCGCTTTAAATCTTTCCGCTCCCCTCCCCGTCCTCGTTCCCCGCTAAGCCCTGCCACTCCGCGGCCCGGCAGGAGCTCACAGCCGGCGGGCTGCGACGCGCGCTGACAGGGTAATGAATGGCTTCAGCGGTAATTAGCGACCCGGCGGCTAATCATGATGTACATTTACATTTTAAGTGCTGCAGAGGGAGCTGGAGAAGGGGAGGGGAGAGACGGGAGGGGACGCGGGCCTTTTCCGCAGCCTCCCTTCACCGACTGGGGAGCGAAGTGAACCGAGTCTTCTCCAGCTGGCGGCAGTGGAGGGGGATGGCGGTGCGAGGCTTTCTAGGGCCAACCCGGGCGAATGCAGAACTGCCTCATCCTCAGCAGACGTGAACGCGGAGCTCCCAGGCCCCTTCCTCCAAATTGCAGACCCCTGATTAATCCCCTCCAAGTGAACGTTCAGCCTAGGCTTACATACCCCCGTGGATGGAGAGCTCTCTTCTTCCGTAACCAACCGGTTCGGACTTAGATTTCAGCGGTTTGGGGACTTTTTCTTAGGAGAAGGCAATGGCACCCCACTCCAATACTCTTGCCTGGAAAATCCCATGGACGGAGGAGCCTGGTGGGCTGCAGTCCATGGGGTCGCTAAGAGTTGGACACGACTGAGCGACTTCCCTTTCACTTTTCCTTTCATGCATTGGAGAAGGCAATGGCAACCCACTCCAGTGTTCTTGCCTGGAGAATCCCAGGGATGGGGGAGCCTGGTGGGCTGCCGTCTATGGGGTCGCACAGAGTCGGACACGACTGAAGCGACTTAGCAGCAGCAGCAACGAAACTGATGCCCGTTAAGGCCCACAACTGCCCCAGTTTTACAGAACCTGAGTACCCCTGAGCCTCGCCAAGGGCTGCAAACTCTTGTGTCTTCACCAGACTGCTGCCCTTCGACTCCTACGGCTGTTCCTCGGGGCGGGGGTGGGGCCGCGGGAGCTGGGACTGGCCAGAAACAGAGGTTCCGAGCCGAAAGCGTCCTCCAGAGCCTCTCTCCGCGGCGTGCGAGCAGGAGATCCGAGAAGAAGGTGGTGGTCATTCATGTACTGGGGCTCAAAAGTCCACCTGCTCTCCAGTCACTCCCAAAGGGCCGTATTGGAGTCAGTCCCGGGTCCCAAACAGCAGGGCCGACCGCTAGGAGACACGAGATACTGAGAAGGCGAAAGCAGCCTGGAGGAGAGGAGGAGGACCCCAGCAGCCCCGTCTCAAGACTGAGCACCAGCTCGCCCGGGCACTGGGATGACCCCGGCACTTCAAGGGCTTCCTGTCGGCCGCAGCTATCAGGGCTCCACCCCGCCGCGCCCCGTCGTAGTCATCCCCACCCGGATCAGGTCTGGCCCACCTTCAGTTCTGTGTGTGCGCGAGGGGTGGAAGGATGAAGGACAAGGCCCTAGGGCAATTCTAGGAAGAATACAGCTCCTTCACAAACCCGCGCTCTCTCATCAGCAATCCTTTAAAGCCCAATCTCATCTCTCTTCACTGTTCATCTCTCCTGGAAAGAGATCCTGGGCCACTCCCTCGGTCTTGCGGAGTTCCCGGGGAGGGGCACCCAGTAACACCATAAGGTCCCAGAGATTTCCGTTTCCCAGCTACCTCCCTTCTCCCTCAAAACCTGCTTTTACCCAGTCTCTTTTCTGAAAAAGGACCCCACTGTGTCCCAGGGGGCCTGAATGACTAACAGCAAATTCCACCTGAGAAGAAGGGGGATCCACGTGAGCAGAGGACAATGTCTGGCTTACTCTAGGGCATGCAGCTCTAATACTTGACTTTCAGGCATGGACGGAGGGAGCTTAACTCCTCTTGAGAGGGGGGTCTCATCGTTCTCGTCCCATTCATCCCAGGGGACAGCCTGGCCCAGAGCCTAGTTCGCACACCCCAGCGGGTGTGCGGGGGTGTCTGGGAGCCTTCAGCTCCGGTCAGGCGCGGCGAGGCTGAGACCTCAGTTCTCCGGCTGCCCTGCGAGGATCATGCCGAGACATAGTCGTCGAGGGCAGGCGCGGAGCGGAGACGGAGCCAGCGCCTACTACACTCAGCTGACAGCGCGCAGGCTGTCATTCAGGCGAGAAGAGCGGCTCGGGAGCGAAGGGACGGGGTCGAGGTGGGGGTGTCGTTCCTCTAGGAGTGGGAGAAAAAGGTCCCAGTTCCCAGAAGGCCGCTTTGAAATCTCTCATTGGGAGCGGGCAAGGGGTGGGTGGACTTCCCCGAACCGCGGAAGGGCTCGGGGACCCGGCTTGAAGCGGCGTTTGCCCAGCAAACGCAGTTTTTATTTAGGTTGTAGGTTTATGAAGGTAGGCTCAGGTAGGGCTGATGGTGATTACAGGGAAACTTCAGCTGACAGGTCACCCCTGGCACTGCCATGGCACCCCGCGGTGCGCGCACCTCCCAAACCCGGGTATCCGAGGACCAGAGTGGATGCAAGCGTAAGGCTGGGGAGGCTGGGGCGCGAGCCGGCAGGGCTGGGTAAGGGGCGGGGCCCGGCAGCAGGGGCGGGGCTCCCAGGCTATGAGGCGGGGCCACAGCTAAAGGCGCGTAGCACAGGGCGCAGAGATCGCCGAGTAGAGCAGCGCCCAGTGGACAGAAGAGGAAGGCTAGGATCGCACCGTCCCAATCTGCCAGCCAGCGTCCACGCCGCTCCCGCACCCTTACCCCTGCCGGCCCTTGCCGGACACGACCCACCGACATGCAGCCCCGGGGCTAAGGCGGCCCGATGGCGAAGCCCGCGTCCCCGCAACGACGGCGCATGGAGAACTTCCGTAAGGTGCGCTCCGAGGAGGCGCCGGTGGGGAGCGGGGATGAGGAGGGCGGCCCGGGCTCAGGCCCCTTCGCCGATCTGGCGCCGGGCGCCGTGCATATGCGGGTCAAGGAGGGCAGCAAGATCCGGAACCTGCTGGCCTTCGCCACTGCCAGCATGGCGCAGCCAGCCACGCGCGCCATCGTCTTCAGCGGCTGCGGTCGAGCCACCACCAAAACCGTCACGTGTGCCGAGATCCTTAAGCGCCGCCTGGCGGGTCTGCATCAGGTCACGCGGCTGCGCTACCAGAGCGTGCGCGAGCTGTGGCAGAGCCTCCCTCCGGAGCCCACGCCGGGGCAGAAGCCTGGCGAGCCAGCCGCCAGTCTCAGTGTACTTAAGAACGTGCCCAGCCTCGCCATCCTACTTTCCAAGGATGCCCTGGATCCGCGCCAACCCGGCTACCAGCCGCCGAACCCCCATCCCGGCCCCTCGTCCCAGCCAACTGCTCCGACGTCCAAGAGGAGTCTAGGGGAACCTGCTGCTGGAGAGAGCTCCGCGAAGAGGTCACAACCCGAGCCAGGTGCTGCTGAAGAGGAACAGACCGCCTGAGAACTCCGGCCTCTGGGCCACCTGGACGGGCTGGATCCTACCCCCGAGCTTCGACCTTGAGACGCATCTCTAGCCTTTCATGCCTTGGTACTCTGGAACCTACAATGTGGCAGTATAGACCCCAAGGCGACAAGAGGGGGACCCCAGGGAAGCTTCGTGGTGGGGTTGCTCCTCCACCTGTGTTGCCTGACGACACCTTCAGCTTTTCTGAGCCATACGGGGACCTTCTTCAGGGAGGGAATGGTGGGCAATGGGATTCTTGAGCCTTTAACCCCAAGGGTTAAAGGTTCCTGTAGGATTCTTGAAGTGAGGTAGGAAGATGGAAGCTGAGGAAAGCTCTTGGAATCACCCCACCATTGTCAGCAGAGGGCAAAGGGTTGGAAGCCACTGCTTGAGGGCGGGCGATTTTGAGTGGCAAGGGGTAAGGGGCTATTCTGCCCCTCACCCCAGGACAGTTTCTAGTTTTCCTTTCCCTGCTTTTAAGGAGCATCCTGAGATCATGGTGGCAGGGGCGTCTCCATAGGCTCTTTTAACATCCCACTTTCCCCATGCTGGCCCAGAGGGAGAGACCCAGGACAGAACTCTCCATGCCACCTCCCCTGAGCCCCACAGCTGGAGTCTTGCTTCCAATAAAACAAACACAAAAATGGTTCTGTCCCTGGGTTTTTTCCTAACCACTTGCCTGTGTAGAGACTGCTCTGGTCTGCCCCCTTGTGTCTCAGTCCCCTCCAGCCTGGAATCCTTAGCTTTTGGAGTCTTAAGGGCCAGGCACAGAAACTGGACAGCTTTGAAATGGTGCCGGGAGCACCTTACCCAGTGCCTGGTTCCTCCCTCTTTCTCAGCCCTTCCTGGCTAGCTCCAGTAGCTTCAGGGCTTGTGGCCAGAAGGGCACCTTTGTCACCTTACGTGTTACCACTAAGGGAAAGGGAGCAGCATACTGCTTTTCTGGAAGGGGGAGGAAGGTGAGCATCAGTGAACTATCCTGGGGGTCACTGCCAAGGGTGGTAGACCCAACTGGGCTCCCTAAGCCTGCAGCCTCCTGCCAATAAACAGCCCTACCAGACGGCTGGCACAAAGCCCCCCAGACCCATGGATAGAATCTACCCTTCATTGCTCTCTCTCTCTCTCTCTGAGAAAGGACAGCACACCCTTGGGAGAGGGGGAGGAGAGACTGAGCACAAATCCACTGCTGGAAATTACTATTCAGCAGAGAAGCTGGGACTTGGGCTGTGAATCACTGCAGGCTCCCTGATAAGCTGCTGCCTCTGGCCCTGCACAGCTGTCTGTTGAGAGATAACAGCCTTATAAGCCTTTCTGCCCAACTCCAAGTCAGGTAGGAGGGTGGAAGGAGTGCTGTGTACTGGAAGCACTCTAGCAAATATGAGGGGGGAGGGGCATATAGCTCCAAGATCATAGAAGCAGACCCTGTCCCCTTGCAACTTAACAGCATCCTTGGAAAGGAAGAGATGGGGAAATATGTAAGTCACTTGGTAGGCAAAAAGCTGAAATAAATCCTTCTGCTGGTAACAAGAGGTAGGTTTCTGCAGTTGATAGAAGGGGCTCTTCAGGGAGTTCACCCTCACCCCCCAGCTCTGCTTGAGCTTTGGATAGGTGGGCCCTGTCAAAGAGACTCTGGCACGGGCTGCTCTCCCTAATGTCTTGTTCTTGATGAGTCCCTGGGGAGAGCCAAGGGATTGGGGTGTGTGAGTCTGACTCTCTCAGGAGCAGCCCAGGAAGTGTGGAGAGAATGTAAACTGTCCTGACAACAAGGTTGCCCTGGGCTGGCACTGGGCGTCTGCATCTGAATTTAATGATACAACACAGAAGAGGTCCTGCATGGTAGAGTCTTAGGAGAGACTGCTCTTGGTTCTGGAAGAGGGTCAACTTTCCAAGATCACTAGTGTCTAAACTCCTGATTGCTGGGTCACCAGGACAATGCAAGCAGAGACTTTCTCATTGAAGATGTCCTGGGTCAGGTGAGTTACCTTCCAGCCTAGAAACTCACCCTGTGGTGTGGAGAGGAGAGGAGCATGTTGTTTCCCCACCTTCAGAGTGTTACCCTGCTCACATGGCGGACTGCATTTCTGCCTCCCATGCTAGAAAGTGGGTTATGAAACTGGCTCTTTTTGCACCTTTACTCCATCCCAGCAGCTTCAGTTCCCAGGATTTTGATATGTGCTCATGATTGGCAATGGAACCCAGCGTCTATGAATGAGCTCCCCACCCCTGCTTTACTAGATCCTCTGGCCCTGCTGACCCAAGAGGTGACAGATACCCCTATCCACCCCCAACTCCAAGGCTGAGGTGGGAACCTGAGAAGTGCTGGAATAAGGCAGGGGGTGGCCACGGGAGCACCTCAGAGACAGCTCACTTCAAGAACTGACTCGTGGCAGAATGGGAGGGAGTGGGGAGTGCCCTGCCCCACTGTGAGATACCATCTTTCCAGTAGGACCTCTATCCAAGAGCTTTCTGGGCCCTCCTTTGGGGACACTTCCAGCTAGGGGTGGCAGTGAAGACTCACACCCCCAAAACTATCTGGTCACACAATCAGAATCCACTTGGGAGCATAAATATATATAATCTAAGGCCAGAGCATGTGGTTAGATGGGCAGTGGACCACCAGCTGGACCATGAGGGACTTCATTGTTGTGCCAGGTCCCAATCTAAGCACAGGGTTGGATGGGGAATCGGGGGGAGAATCACAGTATAATCAGACACAGTTTCTGCTGCAGGATATCCCAGTCTAGGGGAGAGGGAAAAGAAAGTCATGGCACAATGCAGTAATAGTAGGAGAAGGGAGTTCTGAGAAGAGGCACTTAATTCACTCAGAGGTACTGATG
Source organism: Bubalus kerabau (assembly GCF_029407905.1). NCBI lineage: Eukaryota > Metazoa > Chordata > Mammalia > Artiodactyla > Bovidae > Bubalus > Bubalus kerabau. The sequence goes on from NC_073642.1 coordinate 34,216,347, forward strand.
GAGCTGGCTCAGCAGTGACCAGACAGAGTTAGCCAGCTGGACAGGACTAGACAAGGAATTCCAGGCACAGAGGTGATGCTGCATCTGGTGTTGAGGCAGCCACGGGTGTCTGAACAAAGCTCGGCCAAAGCAGGTGGGACTGGAATACCAGGTGGGAGCTGGGAGCCAGGTCACAAGGAGCCTCCCTGAAGAAAGGGAGGGAGGCAATGGTCTTTTTCCTTTTCATTATATTCCATTAGTCTTTTTTGGTATTGGTCTTTTTTCTTTTCGTTATATTCCATTGTTATTTTTTAAAATGTTTATTTACTTACTTGGCTTCTGAGGTGGCACTAGTGGTAAAGAACACGCCTGCCGATGCAGGAGGCATAAGAGACTCTGGTTTGGTCCCCGGGTTGGGACGATCCCCTGGAGGAGGGCACATCAACCCACTCCAGTATTCTTGCCTGGAGAATCCCATAGACAGAGGAACCTGATGGGGTACAATCCATGGGGTTGCAGTCAGACACGACTGAATCGACTTAGCACAGCACAAAGCATTTACTTATTTAGGCTGCACTGGGTCTTAATTGCAGGACTTGAGCGAGATCTTTAGTTGTGGTGTTTAGGATCTAGTTCCCTGACCAGGGCTGGAGCTTGGGGCCCCTGATTGGGAGTGGAAGTCTTAGCCACTGGACCACCAAGGAAGTCTCACCTTGGTCTGATTGATGTTTGAGAAGGATCCTTCTGGCACCAGTGTAGGTGGAAAGTGAATTGGAAGGGGCCTGACTGCATTTGCTATACTGCAGGGAGGTAGGAGACGGAGCCCTGGTAGTGGGACCAGAGATGGAGACAGATTGAGAGCTACCCAGGCTAGGTAGGATTTCATTGCCATTACAGCCAGCATAGAGGAGGGTTGCTCTTTGTGGCTTAACCCTAGCTTGGCCAGAACTTAGCCTGCCTTCCTGGCATCACAGGATGGACCAAACAATAGATGGATTTTGGTAGGGAAGAGGGGTGAGTTAGAGGGGTCCGACTGGCCATGAATCTCCCAGAGCATGTTCACTGCACAGTTAAAGGAAGCCCTGGGTGAGACACACTCCCTCCTGGCCAGTGCATCTCCCGGACTGGCTCCCTTCATCTCCCAGCCCCCACTCGATTTGTTCTACAGTTTGGATCACTGCTATGCCCATATTGGCCACTAGGGACGCTCTAGTCCCCTCTTTCACTGAGATGTTGAAATACCTACAGGTTTCCCAGGGAAAAGGGTAATTGAAGAAAGGGAAGGACGAAATACAGTCACAGGAAGGTCTCCTTGGTGACACTGGATTTCTTCCTGTCGGAGTTTACCTTAGTTTGTAGTTGTGCCCTCATTAGTGTGAACCTCTGGTTGCCAGTTACCCCAGTAAACCAGAAGCCGTGATTAAATGGATCCTGTCTGCCTTGCTCCCTACCTAGCTCTTGGAATGCAGGAATCCCACAGAGAGCTGTTGATTGAGTGAATAAGGACTGGGTGAATGAGATTTCTGAACTGTTCTGACACCACATCAAAGCCCTTAACTGTCCATCCCCAGAAAGTGGCCAAAGTCCCCCATCCCCACCATATGGACCCTTGGGTTCTATCTTCTTTTTGAAAAAGCTAAGGGTCACCATGTTTATGCCTAACTGGAGGATTCTGGTGTTGTTTTTGACTCCTGTTGATTATCATAGATGTTGTGAGTTAAACTGTGTCCCTCCAAAAGGTATTTTGAAGCCTTAACCCCTGGTACCTGTAAACGTTACCTTATTTGGAAACAGGATCTTTGCAGGTGTAATTAATATGTAAGATGAGGTCATTACTGAAATAGGAAGAGTCCTTAATCCAATATGTCCTTATAGGAAGAGGAGAAGATGCAGACTGACACACAGAGGGAAGAACAGCATGTGAAGATGGAGGCAAAGATTGGAGTTATGCAGCTGCAAGCCAAGGAATGCCAAAGACTGCCAGTGAACAACAGAAGCTAAGAAAAAGGTATAGAACGGAGTCCTCCCTGGAGCCATCAGAGACAGCATGGTCCTGCAGACATCCTGATTTTGGATATCTAGCTTCCAGAACTGTGAGAAAATAAATTTCTGCTGTTTTAAATCATGCAGCCTGTGGTACTTTAGGAAAACAGCCAAAAGAAACTAATACAATATTCTCACCACCTTCAGTGGGAATAGGGAAAAGGAATATGGGATGTTTGCTAAGATCTAGTCGTGCATGGTGAAAGGCTCTTTTCAGAGTTCTGCTAGCAAATGTGAACAGATCATATTGAACAGTGTCCTATTGAACAGATGATAGGCTTTGCAGGAAATGAGGCTGATTCTGATCTAGAGCAAGTTATTCTTCTCTGAGCCTCAGCTCTCTCATCTGCAAAATGGGCCAGATTGCTGTGGGGATAATACCAGCCTTCCCAATCTTTACTCATCGGAATCACCTAGGGCACTTGTCAAAAATATATATTGCTGTTATAAATTAATTGGTATAAACTGATTGATTTCTAAATAAAATAGACCTTGCATTACAACTGAAAAAAATGTGTAGATTACATGTTATATGTTAATTATCCCACAATTTTTTAAAAATACAGATTGCTGGGGTTGAACTTCAAAACAACAGGGTCAGAATCTCCCAGAAAGGACCTGGAAATGGGTATTTCAATAAGATCCTTGAGTGATTTTGATGGTTAATCAAGGTTGACAACTCGGTGAGATAATTTTTAGAAGGAGTGGCATACTCATTCTTAAGAGAGACCCAAAGTTAAATCCCCATAACAGGAAAAAACCTTTAAGAGAGCAGCTAGTGGACTCAGAACACAAAGCACCCCAGCCCTGGGCCTGTTTCCTGACAGGAAACTGAGGGTGTGAGGTCCAGTTCAGACAACTACAAAAACTCAGCTTTCTTTGTTTAAAAAAAATTATAAGGGTGCAGAAAACATGGAGCCTGCATACATTGCTGATGGGAATGTTGATGCAGGCTACCTTGGAACAGCTTGGCAGTTCCTCAAAAAGTTAAACATAGACATACCTTATGACCTATGTATTGTTGCTAGATATAATAATGGAAATAATGGAACACATGTGTCCACATGAAAACATGCCCACAGATGTTCACAGAAGCCTTGTTCATAATAGGCAAAAAGTGGAAAAAACTCAAATGTCCATTAACTGATGAATGAGTAAACAAAATGTGGGATATCCATATAATGGAGTATAACTCTGCCACAAAAAGAAATGAAGAACTTATTACATCATGGATGAATCTTGTAAACTTTATACTAAGTGCAAAAAAGTTGCTCAGTCGTGCCTGGCTCTTTGCAACCCCATGGACTATAGCCCTCCAGGCTCCTCTGTTCATGTGATTCTCCAGGCAAGAATACTGGAGTAGGTAGCCATTCCCATCTCAGGGGATCTTCTCAATCCACAGATCGAATCCAGGTCTCCCACATTGCAGGCAGATTCTCTAACCATCTGAGCCACCAGCGAAGACCTAGAATACTGGAGTGGGTACCCTATCCCTTCTCCAGTGCATCTTCCCAATCCAGGAATTGAACCAGGGTCTCCTGCATTGCAGGCAGATTCTTCACCAGCTGAGCTACGAGGGAAGCCCTGTGAAAGAAACCAGACCCCAAAGGACATTCATATTTATGTGAAATTTCTAGTGAAGCAAATCCATAAATACAGAAAGTAGATCTGTAGTTGCCTAGGGGTGGTGGGGTTCAGGGAATGAGTAGTGACTGCCATTGGGTATGGAGTTTCTCTTTGGGATGGTAAAAATGTTCTGGAACTAGATAGTGATAATGCTTATACAACATAGCAAATAAAAGGACACTGAATTATAGACTTTAAAAGGATGAATTTTCTGGTTTGTGAATTATATTTCAATCAAAAATTATATCCTTTAATGATGTTATCATAAAAGTAATAACTTAGGAAGTTACATAATAAGTATTAATTAATTATGAAAAAGTACTATTAGAGCTCTCCTATCTATATTCAATGGGCTTCCTAGGTGGCACTAGTGGTAAAGAACCCACCTGCCAATGCAGGAGACATAAGAGACATGGGTTCGATCCCTGGATTGGGAGGATACCTCTGGAGGAGGGCATGGCAATCCACTCCAGCGTTCTTTTCCAGAGAATCCCTTGGACAGAGGAGCCTGGCGGGCTGCAGTCCATGGGGTTGCAAAGAGTTGGACACTACTGAAGTGACTGAGCAAGCATGCATGCACTTGTATTGGATGGTGGCCCCGAGCAGGATCACCTTTGAAGGCTACCTCCTCCTGCCACCTTTTCTCCCTGATTCCCAGGTGATCCATGTGGTGTGTTTATCCACTCCACCTCTATGCCTTGTCCCTAGTCTCACAACCTGCCATGCCCTGGAAAGAACTTTCTACAATTTACAACAGAAAAATGCAACACTCACCATTTATTGAGTTCTATTTATTGAGGTATGTCCAGGCAGGACATAGTATTTTACACGCACTATGTTATATAATTTTCTCAATAACAAATTAGTAGGTTCCATCATTATTATCATTATATAGATGAATTAACTGTGGTTCAGGAAATTGGAATACCTTGCCTAAGGCCCTGCAGCAGAGCTGTAATTTAACAGTAGCAAGAATGTCATTCTCTCAGGTGCCCTCTCACATTCATCTCCTTTTCCGAAGCAGGCTAGTGTTGGGATTCCCATCACTAGAAGTGCCCAAGTGGGGACTTGGAAATGGAAGCAACATAGGATCAGTCAGACAAAGAACCACAAGCTACTTCCAGCCTTGAAATGACAGGATTCATTTTTTTTCCCCAAAGCATGCTTAATTCCCACCAGAGAAGACAAGAACTTTTCTTGTATGTGAACTTCACTTTACTAGAAAGTCACATGATGGAACGATGTCTGTGTCCGTACAAGCTCCTCAATAATCCCTCCCCTCTGCACACATTAGAGGAAATGCCTCATCACAATTCTTTCAGGAGGAAGACTCTGCTGCAGCAGGAAGCTGATAGGCTGATCAACTGATGATGATGACATCCCTGAGGTATCAAAGTCCAGCTGCTGCTTTTCCATTGGGATAGCAAAGGATTTCGGGCCAAAGATGATACAGTCAAAAGACCCTGACAGCCTTGGGCAGGAACCAAGATGTCTGGTCTAAACCTATCCCGGAGAAAGTAGACAGAATGGGCTGCAGGGGCACAACTGGAGAAGAACTTGGGAATAAGCAGAGGCTTCCCGATCTAAGTGAGGTAATGGGCTGAATTCAAAGACGGCCCCCAGGGTTCATGTCCCCTAGTGTACATGCCTTGTATAAACAGGGCCGAATTTGTGAAAGTGATGGGATATATCATTCTCAAGATTAGTACTAATCCATTTACTTTGAGTTAATCAAAAGAGAGATTATGCTGGATGTGCCTGAAGCCTAATCAGATGAGGCCTCCTTTAAAGGAGGGTGAAGTGTCAGAGATACTTTCCTGTTGGTTTGAAGAAATAAACGGTGGTACTGTGAGGGGACCTACAGAGGATCCATGTGGTAAGGCCCTGAGGGTGGCCTCTAGGAGCTGAGGGTGATCCTTGGCTGACAGCAAGAAAAAAAACGGGGACTTAGTCCTACAACTGCAAGGAACTGAATTCTGCCAACAACCTGAACAAGCCTGGAAGAGGACTCTGAGCTTCAGGTGAGACCGCAGACCTGGCTGACATCTTGATTTCAGTCTTGTAAGACCCTGAGAAGAAAAATCAGTTATGCTATGAAGGCATAACTGACCTACAGAAATGAGAAATAATAAATGGGTATTGTTTTAAACTTAGTTTGTGGTAAATTATCATTCAGCAATAATAAAGTTAATACAGGGACTTCCTGGTGACACAGTGGATGGGAATCGGCCTGCCAGTGCAGGGGACAAAGGTTCGATCCCTGGTCTGGGAAGATTCCACATACCTTGGGTAACTAAAGCCCATTGAGCCCTGGTGCCACAACTACTGAAGCCCGTGTGCCCTAGAGCCTGTGCTCCACAAGAGAACCCACCGCAATGAGAAACCTGTGCACCACAACGCAGAATAGGCCCTGCTCACCACAACTAGAGAAAGCCCACACACAACAATGAAGATCCAGCACAACCAAAACAACAACAACTAATACAGGTCATAAGGACTTAGAACTGCCCTCAAGGTAGCAGGGGGTTCAGAATTTGCTGAGAAGCCAGCAAAGTCTACCTTTGTGGGTAGTGGGGAAAGAAAATTTCTGCAGTCAGAAAAACCTGGGCTCAAATCTAAGCACTATTCTTAATATTTATCAGTTATGTGATTCTTGGGGAAGTGTCCTTTGAATCTATTACTTCATCCATAAAATAGGGGTAAATACTCACCTCACAACACTGTTATGAGGCTTAGATGGGATAATAAATAGTTTGTAGCTTGCAGTGGCACAAAATTAATTATGATCATAATTGTTTTTGAAAACAACGAAAACATACAATATTACAGTAGCCAATCTAAGGTACTGCAAGCAGAGACAAGTACAACACCTTACAATTTGGGATTGGGATTCAAGTGCCATGTAGCCAGCGCTTTTTCTTTTTCATTTTTTTTTAGCCGAGCAAGGCTTGAGGGATCTTAATTCCCTGACCAGGGGCTGAACCGAGACCACAGCAGTGAAAGCACTGAATCTTAACCACTGGACTGCCAGGGAACTCCCAACTCATTGCTTTCTTTCTCAAGTTTTTATCTTTTTTTTTTAATTGGAGTATAGTTGATTTACAATGTTAACTTCTGCTGCACAGCAAAGTGAATCAGTTACACATATACATATATCCACCTCTTTCTAGATTCTTTTTCCAGTCCTTTTTATTTTTAAAACATATTTATTTATTTATATTTTTGCCTGCACTGGGTCTTCATTGTCACCCACCAGCTTTCTCTGGTTGAGGCAAATGGGGGCTACTCTTCCTCGTGGTGCGTGGGCTTCTCATTGCAGTGGCCTCTCTTGTTGCAGAGCACTGGCTCTAGGCACTGGGGTCCCAGTAGTTGTGGCCCACAGGCTTAGTTGCTCCTCAGCATGTGGGATCTTCCCAAAGGAGGGATCCAACCCATGTCCCCTGAATTGACAGGCAGATTCTTAACCACTGGACCACCAGGGAAGTCCCTTCCAGTGCTTTCTCAATCATGAGAGCCCTGCCCTCTCCTGGGCATCTAGTGCTTGGCAATTGAATGAATATTATTTGAAATCAAAGAGGTCATATTTCCCCAGGTGTCTTTTCAATATTTTGGTGGGAGAAAATGAGGACAGTGCTTTCTACAAAGCTTTTTTATCATTGTCCCAGCCAGGTTCATATCCCTTAAAGCCATACTGCTAGGGAGGAAGCAGAAAAGGGTTATCTGCTGAAACCCTAGAGACAGGGCCTAGAGTCAGCAAGCAAAGCCTGAATCCCCATCTTTTCTTTCCTCAGTAGTTCCAGGGATAGAGAATGAGGGATAACAAGACAAGAGACTTGTCTCATTAACATTGCATGGCAGCTAGGTAATTCAGGCCTGGGGAAAGTGATCCGGCTGCTGAGGAACTCAAGGTCAGAATGCAGTTAATGAGGCCAAATCAGATGTTAAAAGTCGGCACTGGGGAATTCCCTGATGGCCCAGTGGTTAAGAATCCGCCTTGCAGAGGATGAGGGTTCAATCCTTAGTTGGGGAGCTAAGATACCACATGCTACAGAGCAAGTAAGTCCCCAGCGGCCACAACTACTGAGCCCACGAACCCTAGAGACGGGAGTGTCACTTGAACATCCTCTCCCCGGCCAACAAAAGATCCTGCATGAGGAAACGGAAGACCCCACGTGTCACAACTAAGACCAGAAGCACACCCCCACGCAAAAAAAAAAATCTTGCAACTTAATCAACCCTCCTCCTGTAGAGACTGGAGGAGGGTATGTCACCAGAAATATCCAGGTGAGTGCTGGAACTGGGAATTGGGTGAAAAGAGCCTCGATTGCAGGCAAGCAATCTAATTTCAGAGCCCATTTGTTAAGTGATTGGACTCTTTGAATGCTTGCGGGTTTCTGGTATAAGAAAAGTTACCAATAAGGTCCTTTATACGAAGGCAGTCATTCTGTCCCACTCTCTTATTTTAGGCTCAAACCTGGGAAGGAAAGAGCAAAGAAGGCATTTTTTAATTATAATTTGTAGTGTTATTTTCGCATGTTGAGGTGCAGGAGTCATCTCCCGAGCCGGATCTGAACCGCGCTACTGTCTACTGACGGCTCTTCCCCTGCCTTCCATTCCTCGCTCCACAACGGCCGCTGCCTTTCAAGGGACCAGAGAGCCGTGGTGAAGCGGCGCCGAAATAGTTTGTCCTCAGCGCGCCGCCGTAGCCCGCCGGTGGCCGCGTGACGCCTTCTTTCCGCTAAGGCGCGAGCGCCGCAGTGGGCGGACCCTTATGCTCCGCCCACCGTGCGTCGGTGCGTGTGTACGGCCCCCACGAGCTCCCGAGCGGTCGTGGGCTCACACCCGGCTTCTCTTCAGCCTTAACCTGTGCGCCGCCATCGCCGTCATGCTAGGCGCCGCTGTCCGCCGCTGCTCTGTAGCTGCAGCCGCAGTCGCCCGGGCCAGCCCTCGAGGCCTCCTGCACCCCACTCCGGCCCCCGGCCAAGCCGCCGGTAAGGCTCCCGCCTGCCGCTGTCCGCGCCCGCGTGTCCTTGCGGTGACCTGGGCCCCCGCCGCCACGCGATGGCAGGCTCTCCCAGAGGCCTAGCTCCTGCCTTGCGGGCCGGCGGCCGAACCTGGTGACCGCTTGCCGTACTCGCCGCCGCCTCGAGTTGTGGAGGACTCGAGGTCGCGACCCCGGGGCCCCCCTCGGCGCGACTTCCTGGTGTGGGCACCGCGGACCGATCAAATGTGGACCTGCTGTGGGCGCCAAGGAGGGGGCGCAGCGCACCTCCCGTGCCCACCGGACCCCTTCGGTCCCCAGGCCGTGACCGTGCCCCGGCGCTGACCCTGCGGCCACCTGACTAGGAGTGGCCACCGCCGGCCTGCAGCGCTTCGGCGAAGGTGACATTGAGCTCAGGGTAGGGGCGGGGGTGATCCCTCCGGGGTCCCCGGCACCGCTGCCCCCAGCGTCTTCCGAGAACACGTTATACTTCCGTGTGCGACAGTTATCAGACGTGTCTCGGTTAGCGTTTTGTCCGTCACTTAACCAGACCATTCTGGTATTTTTAGAGACTGCCGTGCCACTTTCTAATTCTTAAACTTTTACGATAGATCGACGTGTGTAGTTATTTCCTGAGGCCTGGAAGAGGGACTGACTTGATAGATCTTCTAAGGCTCTTATTTCAGAAATTGGATATCACAGACCCAGAAATAGGGGGTTCTGCCTATATGGGGAAGCTTTATGTTTTTGCTTCCGGTTAGAAGCCTGATTGCGGAGTATAAGATGTTCTGCTGATTCCTGTCTCTTGTTCTGCCTTCCTGTTAAGTCTGTTCCTGGAGACTTTGTGTCTAGCACTTTTAATTATTTTAACTGCACTTTGATTTCGGCCCATGATGGTAGTATATGCTACATTAAGAAATTTGGCCCCTAAGCATGCATATTTAAACGTATGAACTCAAACTCTTGCTAAGGTTAGACAAAGTGATTTATCTCCTAATCATTCTAGCCGCCCTCTTAAGCATAATTCATATACAAAAAACTTTATTTTAGGTGTTGTCCCATAAACCTAAATATTTGCCACAAGGAGGCAGTCATGGTTACGTTCATTTCAACTGCTTTCTAGCTGTGTGACCTTGGACATGTTAGTTAAACCCTAAGACTCAGTTGCCTAAGTCTAAAATTGGGATACTATTTAATAGTTGTGGGGTTTAAATGAGATAATGTTAACTCTCAAGACCTTTCCTGGCACAAATGCTTGAAACATATTTGCTTTATTTTTATAGTGCCTTTCATTATTGCATATTATAGGTGAGGTTTATTATCATTATGAGACTGAAGAAATTTCATGCAATTGAAAGTCAGAAAGGCTTAAGATTCTTGGATAGCCTCTGGAGGGGTTAACCTGGGGAGCTTTAAGTTTGCTGTAAATAAGTAGCAACCCAAACTTAATATTTTCTCCCACTTCAGCCTCCACCTGGTAACAGAATTGTTTTCCAGTAACTACTGAATTAGATAATTAAATATTTTGAATAATTGCTAGATTCTCCAGCCAACCCTTAAGAGTTACACAGTCCTCACCCCTATTCCTTACCCTGATAGGCTATGAAAAGGTGGGAGGAGTTTCTGCTTTCTCTTTCTTGGTGGAGGGCTAAATTTAAGTAGCATTTTTAATTACCTTCCAACCTTTTCTGCACCACTCCCACATTTATAGATTTCCAGCTTTTGGGCCCCTAAACCTTGTACTACTGTATAGCTGTCTTTGAGCTTGTTTATGTACCCTTTACATTAGTCAGTTCTTTCCATTATGCCTTAGAATCACCACCACCAAAATGCCTGTTCTTTGAGCTTTGTCTGAGCTGTTTAGTTACTGAAGGGAATTAATGAGCCACTTAATTTTTCTAAATATGTTTGCTTAAAAAAAAAAAAAACTTCCTTAACGGAATGCCAAAAAGCAGTGTTAGAAATAGATTTTTAGATTGTAGCCCTAGAAATGTCCCAGTTTTTTTTAACAGATGCTTCTCTTTTTCTACTCTGGAACCTTTATATAAAAACACCGAGTAACTGTTTTTCAAAATAGTTTACCATACAAGCCTCAAAACTAGGTGGAAATGCTGTACATAGGGGGTGGTGTGAGGGATATAATTTACCTAAAAATCAGAATGTTGGGCATGTCCATAACTAGAAGAATAGATTCTGCTTTACTTATGACTGGAATAAGGAATATAATGTAAACCATTGGGAAAGTGAATTTTCCTCAACCTGGGATCTATGTGTGTTCCCAGTGCTTGCTTGGTTTTCTAAATAGCTGTCTCATGCACTGTCTTCGTTTTTTAATACAACCAGTTTGTAATTTGGGACTCTCGGAAGGAAGGTGAACAAATCATTGAAGGTGATCCATTGATCTCCCTGACTAGGATTTGCATTTGTTGGTCATCTTTTTCACAGTTAGAAAACAAAACCACAGTCATCTAGTTGAAATCCGTGCCCAGCAGTGAGCGAAAGAAATTCGTTATCATGAAACAATTTACTGGATGATTGGGAAGGTACACTTAATAGTTGCCTCTAGGGAGATAATTATATACTTCATTTTTCTTGAGTAAATACTTAGAAGTGGAATTACTGTGTTTGGTAGGTGTATATTTAATTTGATAAGGAACTGCTTAACAGTTTATATTTCAATTATATACTTGCACTTTTTTCAGTTAAGGATAACTTTAGTTTTTGAAAAAGATGGTTTACAAATTTTGGGTGATGGTGGGCTGAAAGGTTGTTTTTGATATGTTAAGCCTTTAAAAATAACTAGAAATTATACCAAGCTCTTAAAATTCATATAAGAGATGCAACTTGAAGAATGTTTTATTTTTAGGAATTATGATTTCTATAAATAGATCAGTTAAGACACTTCTAGATAAGGATTAATTTAAAGCTACACTGAGTACATACCTACAAGGTTACTAAGCCCTAGGCAGAATGTTAACCTGGCTTTCATTTTTACTCCTCATACTCTGCTAAGGTAGGGAGAAGGCAGTGGCACCCCACTCCAGTACTCCTGCCTGGAAAATCCCATGGGCAGAGGAGCCTGGTGGGCTGCAGTCCATGGGGTCGCTGAGGGTCAGACATGACTGAGCGACTTCACTTTCACTTTTCACTTTCATACATTGGAGAAGGAAATGGCAACCCACTCCAGTGTTCTTGCCTGGAGAATCCCAGGGATGGGGGAGCCTGGTGGGCTGCCATCTGTGGGGTCGCACAGAGTCGGACATGACTGAAGCAGACTTAGCAGCTGCTAAGGTAGTGGTATCTGCATTTTACAGATAAGGAATATAAAACCTGAGTTAATTAACAACAAGAGAGTGAAGAGCCTAGAAGTATCTGACCACTAGGCTCTGCTGCCTCCTAAAACCCAAAGGTAAAAATTCCTTCTCCCACCTCCTGCCCCATTCAGAGGCTGCTGCTAAGTCGCTTTAGTCGTGTCTGACTCTATGCGACCCCAGAGACGGCAGCCCACCAGGCTCCCCCGTCCCTGGGATTTTCCAGGCAAGAACACTGGAGTGGGTTGCCATTTCCTTCTCCAATGCATGGAAGTGAAAAGTGAAAGTGAAGTCGCTCAGTCGTGTCCGACCCTCAGCGACCCCATGGACTGCAGCCTACCAGGCTCCTCCATCCATGAGATTTTCCATTCAGAGGCTATTCAGAAGGAATTTAGATTTCTTAACTCCCAATTCACTGTCCACTTAACAAGCAGAAACTGAAAATGAAAGGCTTTTCATATGGTGCTGGAAAAGGGTATATTGATTGGGAGCAGAGTGCTAAGGGTGTCCTGTTTTCTTGATAGTGTTATATTTAAAAATCTCACTCCTTAGAAATTAATAAAACTTTTTTTTCATTGAGTGTAGGTGAACTTTTTTTTTTTTAATTGTTAGCTGCACTGGGTCTTCATTGCTTCTAGCGGTCTTTTTCTAGTTGTGTGAGTGGGGGCTACTCTTCACTTGTGGTCCATGTGCTTCTCGTTGTGACTTTTTAAATTAAGAAAATATATGTTAGAAATTTGCTTCATTACTAGAATGGAGGGAATTCCCTGGCAGTCCAGTGGTTAGGGCTCTGTGATTCCACTGAAGGGGGCACAGGTTCCTCCCTGATCTGGAAAGTAAGATCCCACATACCACATGGCACAGCCAAAAAAAACATAGAATGGATATCATTTTACTTACTTCTTGGCTGTGCAACTTAAGGGATCTTAGTTTCCCAGTTAGGGCTTGAACCCAGGCCCTGGGCAGTTGAAGCACAAAGTCATAAGCATTGGACCACCAGGGCATTCCCAAGAATGAACATTATTTTAAATTAGGAATTAATACTGTTTATCATAAAAATAAGTTTATAAAGAAAATTTTTCTTTCCAGAGATAACCACTGTTAACAGTTACACACCAGCATTACACATAAGTGAGAAAAGCATAAACATACATCTGTAGTACTTTTTGTTTTACTTTTCAGTGCTTAATTTTTTTTTTTTTTTTTTGGCTGTGATGGGTCTTAGTTGCAGTACGCAGGATCTTCATTGCAGCACGCGGGTTCTTAGTTATGGCATGTGGGATCTAGTTCCCTGACCACAGATCGAACCCAGGCCCCCTGCACTGGGAGCTCAGAGCCTTAACCACTGGACCACCAGGGAAGTCCCTCTGTGCTTAGTTTTTTAAGATGTTTTTTTCAAATCAGTACGTAAGATTTATTTCATTTGACCTGGTGAATAATTTTTTTACCATGACATGCATAGCTGATTCAAAACCTAAGGCATTGAATGAATGTAATACCACTGAACTGTACATTTAGAAATGGTTAAGATAGTAGACTTTGTGTGTATTTTAAGACACACCCCAAAAAGGAAAAAACCAGTCAAGTCCTACTTCTGTACATTGAAGTTGCTCTTCTTCCTCCCCTGTAGCTGTCCAGTCACTTCGCTGCTACTCCCATGGGTCACATGAGACAGACGAGGAGTTTGACGCTCGCTGGGTGACGTACTTCAATAAGCCAGATATTGATGCTTGGGAGTTGCGTAAAGGTAATTGGAACACAGGCATATGTGTCTATTTTAATACAGAATTATGAACTGCTGTGTGGTCTTCCACTACTCTGTTAAAAGTAACTACAGTTAACCCTTGAAAAACGTGGGGGTTAGGGACATTGACGCCCACTTGCACATAGAAAATCCATATACAACTTTACAGTTGGCCCTTCTGACCCACAGTTCTGAGTCCAAGGTTCTCCGTATATGGATTCAGATCATGTAGTATTTATGAAAAAAATCTCTGTGTAAGTGGACACATAGAGTTCAAACCCATGTTCAAGGGTCAGCTGTATTTTGAAAAAAACATGTATCATGTAGACGAGGTATTGTCATGCATCTTGCAATTAGGAAAGTTTATAGTTTCCAGAGTACGTGTTTCCTGTAAAGCAGGGTTTTGAAGGAGGCCCAGTTGATGTTTTGGGCCAGACAGTTCCTTGTTGCAGGGGCTGTCCTTTGCATTGTAGGATGCTTAGCAGCATCCTTGGTTTCTACCCACTAGATGCTAACACCCCCACAAACCCCCAGTTGTGACAACCAAAAATGTCTCCTAAGGGACAAAATCATCACTGCTATAGAGACAGGCCAAGGTGAGCAAGATTTAGCAATTGTGTAACTTTGAATAAATAGGTAATTTATTTAAGTAGTCATTTGGTTTTCTTCCCCTCTTGGTAATAGTTTGGGATTTTTGTTATTTTTATTCTCGGTTGTGATTTATCTGTCTTGCCCTGAGTAAGTGTCCTATCAGAGTAAGCTAGAATTTGTTTATCCTAAATTTGTAAATGTGCATTTAACATGAGTAAGTAGCATTAATAATAACCAAGCTAGTAGACTGATAGATAATTTTAAGTGTAGGCAGTTCATATCAGATGAAGAATTCATTCTGTGACTATATTCTAGCATCGCAGTCACTGGTGTCCTTTGTTTTAATATTTTAAAATTAATAAAAGCCAGAAACCTAAGTGCTTCATACTTCTCCACAGGCATGTAATGACTCCATTTTGCTGCAACTAGGGAAATTCTTATTGGATAATCTTGAGTAGAAGTAATGAAGAGTAGAAGTAATGAAAAGAACTGTTCTGCATTCCCATTAAGAGAATCTTAAATTTTATGGTGTGTCATTTTGTGCAGAGCCAAAAGTAATCATGCCCAGTATTTTCTGGTTAAATGTTTATGACTCTGCACTAATGGTTCTCTGTATCGCCTTAAAGTCCTCATTTGGGCTTCATTACTTTCTCATTAAGTATTTCCCTGGTTGTTTTTAGATTATTTTTCAGTCAGATCTATTTTAAAGCAGTCCAAGTACATACATTGTACTAAGAGATAAAGATATGAGTTGAAAATGACCGTCTTGTTTGAAAAGAAACCAGCTAATTTTGAAGATAGTGTTTGCATTTAAAATCACTCTCAAGCTTATTATTTTTTGGTTGTACTATGTGGTTTGTAGGATCTTTGTTCTCCAATCAAGGATCAAACCTTGGCCCCGGGCAGTGGAAATGCCAAGTTCTAACCATTGGACCACCAGGGAATTCCTAGTTATCTCATTTTAGAGATAATAGAAGGCAATGGCAACCCACTCCAGTATTCTTGCCTAGAGAATCCCGTGGACAGAGGAGCCTTGTGGGCTGCTGTTCATGGGGTTGCACAGAGTCGGACACGACTGAAGCAACTTAGCATCCCTGCATGCATTGGGGAAGGAAATGGCAACCCACTCCAGTATTCTTGCCTGGAGAATCCCAGGGACAGAGGAGTCTGGTGGGCTGTCGTCTATGGGGTGGCACAGAGTGGGACACAACTAAAGCGAATGGCAACCCACTCCAGTGTTCTTGGCTGGAGAATCCCAGGGACGGGGGAGCCTGGTGAGCTGCCATCTATGGGGTCGCACAGAGTCGGACACGACTGAAGCGACTTAGCAGCAGCAGCAGAGATAATAGAGGCCCAGGGACTTACTTGGTGGTCCAATGGTTAAGACTCCACGCTTCCACTGAAAGAAGCATAGGTTTGATCCATGGAAGGGAAGTTCTGCATGCCATATGGTAGAGCAAAAAAAAAACTAGCAGATCAAACAGACAAGATCACATGTCTATGGTTCAATAAAAAAGTATGGATAACTAAATTGTAGTTTAAGTGAGGATATTCCAGATTGATATGACCCCTCTTTTTAATTTGACAGGGATGAACACACTTGTTGGCTATGACCTGGTTCCAGAGCCCAAAATCATTGATGCTGCTTTGCGGGCATGCAGACGTTTAAATGATTTTGCTAGTGCAGTTCGCATCCTAGAAGTTGTTAAGGTCAGTGAAATAACAATGCTAAGGTTGTTCTGGAAGTAGGTGGACTATTGATTAGGTATTAGCGTATTCTGTATTTTTGAATTTGTTAAAATACCTGAAATTAGTTTTTATATAGTTAGAGGGAATGTACATTGTGGTTATATTCTCTTTGGAGAGTATTTGGGAGAATTTATTCAGGAATTTATTTTGTTAGAATTTCAGCAATCCCATTTGAGAATTTATCTTAAGGAAATAATTAAGAATTGCAGTTTATCTTTGTGCTGCTTGTGATATGAAATTAAGTGTTGCCAGTGGCTTCTTAAAATGGGACTTCCCAGAGGAGGTTATTATTAATGCTGTAGAAGTGTATTTAACATTTAAGATATTCATGTTAATTGAAGGAAATTATGAAATAATTTTTTGTGGTATATCCCCTTTTTATTAAAAAGTATAGAGACAATGATCAAAATGTAAGGATATGTACTTTCTTCTCTCTTATTTGATTATAGTTTTTAATTTTTCTATTAAAACTTAGACCAATTTTAAATAAGAATTTTATAATTTAAAAAATACACTTAAGGAGACCTAGAATTTGTTAGACAGAAGAATAATATAATAACTTGACACTGTCTTAGTCTATTTGACCTAATATTTGTCTCTGAAGAATGTTGTGACAATAGAGGTCTAATTGTATATTATGGTAAGTATTCCTCAAAGCTCTCTTGCCTTGGAAATCAGTATTCTCTACGTGTAGCTCTCCATGAAAAGACTTGTATATTCTATAGGAAAGAAATGCAAGGTCTGTAAGAGGGAAAGTATGACAATACTTTATCTAAAATGGGTAAGATAATTAAGGGTTCTGTGGGCTATCAAGCCATTCAGCACCAGTAGTTAATTCAGTTAGGATCTCAAATTGAGGCAAATTAAGAAACTTTTTTCATGTTAACTTAATTATTCCTGTTGCCTGCTGGGCACATTTAATTGCCATCACAAAATTCTGTCATCACTACCTTCTTTTCCAGTAACTCAAGGCTTTAAAATGTTTCTTTCCCCCTGGATTTAGTAGTCTTAGTCTCCAGGTGTCCTAACAGTCTACCTTGAATAGTGCCTATGTAAGTTGCTCTCTCTTTTGAACGAATATGTTAACTTAAAAGTAGGTGACTTATATTCCCTGCTGCTAGCCTCTGCATATGACTGAAAGCATTTTCAGCTTCATTTTGTTAATAGAGACAGCTTTTCGGAGCTAAATGTGAGTATTGTCTTTGCCATCAGGACAAAGCAGGACCTCATAAGGAAATCTACCCCTATGTCATCCAGGAACTTAGACCAACTTTGAATGAACTGGGAATCTCCACTCCAGAGGAACTGGGCCTTGACAAAGTGTAAACCCCATGGGTAAGATATACCTGAATAAGGCAAGAAAGGATCCAGGGAGGGGTGAGTGAGTGGCATTACAGTATTCTCAGAGAAAGACCTTTTCATGGCTTTGATAGAGGCTGTGAGCTTAGAGAGTACCTGTGATGATTAATTTAAAGAATTAGAATTGTTGTTTCTAGTTGTTATAATTGTTCTTTTATTGGTGTAAAGGCAAGTTAAAAAACCTACTTTAAAATCTATATAATATAAAATATTTCAAGGGTAAAGAATAGCATAGGGAATAAATGTAACCATACTCAAATTTTGAGATACTATTTTTGCCATATTTGCTTTAGTTTCTCCCTCTCCCCCAAGAAATGAGAGGTTTTACATAAAGTTGAAGCCCTCTCTCTACCTTTTTCCTAATTCCAGCTCTTTAACCTCTCCTCAATTAAGGTAATCCACTACATACCAGGTATTCATCATGCATGCTTTTATACATCTTTATTTTAATATCAGGGTTTTATTAATTTGATGCTTCTGTTATTGTATGCCCAAGTTGAAATATAATAGGTAATATTCATTGATAATACAAACTTGATACCTTGTGGAAAATACAGACTAGGTAATAAAACCAGTCACAAGATTGCCGGGTAGTGAGCAGTACGCAGAAAATCCTTTGTAAAACAGAAAAAAATACATAAGTAATAATGCTTATATTTATTTTATTTAACAAACACATATAGTCTATATAACTCTTTTATGTATGAGGTACTGTTTTATGTGCTTTATAAACTCATTTAATCCTCTTGAACAGTCCTGTGAAGTACTTATTATTACACTTATTCCCATTTTACCATTTTACTAATGAGGAAAAGGAGGCACCTTGTCCAAAGTCATACAAGTAGTAGAGGAACCCACATTTAAACCAAGGCAGCATGGGGTCGCTAAGAGTTGGACACAACTGAGCGACTTCACTTTCGCTTTTCACTTTCATGCATTGGAGAAGGAAATGGTAACCCACTCCAGTGTTCTTGCCTGGAGAATGCCAGGGACGGGGGAGCCTGTTGGGCTGCCGTCTCTGGGGTCACACAGAGTTGGACATGACTGATGTAACTTAGCAGCAGCAGCAGCAGTCTGGCTCCAGAGTCCATTGTTTTTACTATGCCACACATCCTTTGTAGGCATTGCAGTACTAAAGCATTTACTAAGGCCATTGTCTTATTTCTCAGATGTAAATAATGAGGCTTAAATAGAAGATTTGCTTCCTAAGAGTAAGAAGTTTATTTTTAAAAGGTGAAACTAAGCTATCTTATAAAAGTTTCAGTAAAAGTGGACCCAAAATTATTTTAAAAGCTAGTATCAGATCCTCACAAGATAAAGAAACAGTGACCAGGTGAGGGTACCATTAGTGAACACCTAATTCTGCACTCTAAAAATCTTAAAGAATACCTACATTCAATCTTCCTACCACAGACTGAGCAGAAAATGCCTGAGGTTTTGAATTCAATTTTGAGATCTCTTTTTACAGCTTGCTTTGAAAGAAGAGTCTTAATTTTATCTTTGTCCATCTCTGTATCACCACTGTCTTTTCCTCCTCCCTGAAGCCAGATAGCACATCTTTGTGAAATGTGAAAAGGCTTTCATTTATCAAGTATTATTCCAAGGAGTCCAGAAGATCTTTGTTATATAGGATATTTTCTAGCTGCAGTAACATTGTATTTCTTTCACTTAAAAATTTTTAAGAGGGCAGCTCCCCAATACTTTTCTGATTAGAAAAGAATACTACCTCAATAATTACCAGGTGGATAACAACAAAAAAGCCAAAGAGCCAGTACCTGGTGTGTTGATTTTAGGCAGGATTAAGAAAGGGCAGAAGAGACTACACAGAGGCAGCGATTTCCTTGGGCTGTTGCTCTAGAGGTTATTTTTAGTAAGATTTCTATCTTTTCTTTATTTCCCAGCTAATTTTTCATGTTTTCTCTTACAGATGGACTTCCCAAGGACTTATTGATAATGCTACTTGATTATAAACAGTCACCTGGAAATACTGATGATAACATATTACCTTATTCGAACAAGTTTTCCTTTGTTGAGTACCAAACCATGTAATGTAACTTGGACTTTAATAAAAGGGAAATGAGTTTGAACTGAAATTAGGTATTTCATGTGTTTGCATTGAAAGGCAGGGGGAAAAAAAAAATTATTATAGGGTCATTGATTTCACTGGTTGCCACATTATATGCTGAGAGAACTGCTTCAGTTTTCTGGAAACCATCCAACGTGAGTCAGCTACATTAACATATTTGGATGCACTTGCTGGTAAATTAGCTAAAATTTTTTTAAAAAGTAATTTCATATAGAATTTTCTTTTTAAAAAATTATTTGGGTGTGTAAGCTCTTCGTTGCTGCGTGCAGGATTTCTCTAGTTGCAGCAAGCAGAGGCTTTTCTCTTGTTGTGGAGCACAGGCTTTAGCAGTTGCAGCATGCTGGCTCAGTAGTTGTGGTGCATGGGCTTAGTTGCTCCACGGCATGTAGGATGGTCCCAGACCAGGGATCGAACCTGTGTCCCCTGCCCTGGCAGGGAGATTCTTAACCACTGAACCACTGGGGAAGTCCAGTGTAGAATTTTCTAGTTGACAGGGCCAGCAAGTACTCTGGGCTTAGAGGGTTAGTTGTCTGTGGGTACAGATCAAATTGTATACTTTCCCAAAAATGGGTGAAATAAAGTTTTTAAAGTAGTCATTGAGATAATCTTTAGGATGTGCTCTGTAGAAGCCAGCCCCTTAGTGCTTCTCATCTTCCCTACCTGTTCTTCCCTAGCAGTACAGTATTAGCCTTGGACATCAAAGAATTTGCTGTGGTAGATTTGGAGGCTTTCTGCTTAAAGAACTGAGTAAATGGGTTTCCTTCTTGAGAGAATAAAATACACAATCCTGTCTTACTTTGTTGTTGTTGTTTAGTCACTCAGTTGTGTCTGACTCTCTCGTGCCACCATGGACTGTGGTTCACCAGGCTCCTCTGTCCATGGGATTTCCTAGGCCAGAATACTGGATGGGTTGCCATTTCCTTCTCCAGGTATCTTCCTGACCCAGGGGTCAAACCTGAGTGTCCTGCATTGGCAGGCAGATTCTTTACCACTGAGCCACCAGGGAAGCTTTGTCTTACTTTAGATGCCGCATAATACTGGAAGCCAGCTGCTGGATAAAGAGGTTCTAGGTTTGAGTGAGTTCTAGTAGAGCCAGTTTGACTGCTTCATCAGGTGAACTGGATTAATATTAGGTTGAAATTTTGATGTCTTCTCTCCTAAAGCCATGTAAGGAAGTGTTAGTAAAATCAGTTTTGGGGAACTTCCCTGGTGGTCTAGCAGTTAAGACTTTGTGCTTCCACTGCAGGGGGCACAGATTCAATCTCTGGTCTCCTCAGTCAAGGAACTAAGATCCTGCATGCTGTGCAGTGCAGCCAAAAAGAAGGAAAAAAGTAAAATCAGTTTTGATAAGGTTTAATACAAATGACCTTTTATGAAAGGCTGATTCCCTACAAGAAAGATCCTTCTTTCCCCCTTTTTTTAAGAAGTAGAGATGTGAAATAAATTAACTGTTTATGGTTGTCTTCTTTCAGATGGTGCTAGAATAGTAGAGAGACAACTTGACAGGTAGGGCTTCTATCCTAACAGAATGGGATCTCTAGCTTTTTCTTTCCCTACTTTCTGTTTTGAGAATTTTCAAAGCAGTGAATGGTTTGCTACATTTGTTTTGTTCTAGTTGATGTACACTTTTCCCTCAGTCATTTAAAAGTGAGTTGCAGACATGACACTTTAACCCTGAATACGTAAGCAACATCTAAGAGAAATTTCTCTGAAGGAGCTCAGCCCTGGGATTTCTTTGGAAGGAATGATGCTAAAGCTGAAACTCCAGTACTTTGGCCACCTCATGCGAAGAGTTGACTCATTGGAAAAGACTCTGATGCTGGGAGGGACTGGGGGCAGAAGGAGAAGGGGACGACAGAGGATGAGATGGCTGGATGGCATCACTGACTTGATGGATGTGAGTCTGAGTGAACTCCGGGAGTTGGTGATGGACAGGGAGGCCTGGCGTGCTGCGATTCATGCGGTCGCAAAGAGTCGGACATGACTGAGTGACTGATCTGAACTGAAAGAGATTTCTCCTAAGTAACCACAGTACCATTAATATGCTTCAAGAACTTTGGCATAAAATACATACAATTCATTTTTCTGAAGAGTCCAGGCCAGTTAGAGTAGAATAATGTCCTGCATTTGCATCTTCCTGGTTGTTCATTAAAATCTAGTTAAACTTCCCTAGTGGTCCAGTGGTTAAGAATCCACCTTGTAATCAGTGCAAGGGACTTGGGTTCAATACCTGGTTGGGGAGTAAAGATCCAGCACGACATGGAGCAACTAAACTAAGCTGAGCCCCATGGACTCCTGGGCCACAGCGAAAGACCCCCCATGACAGCAAAAGATCCCACGTGCTGCTACTAAGACCCGATGCAGCCAATTAAATATTTTTTTTTAAATCCAGTTAAACATTTTTGACAAGAATACAGTAGTATCCCCCACCCCGCCCTTTATATGCAGTTTTGCTTTCTGCAGTTTGTTACTCATTGTCAACCACAGCCTGAAAATATTAAATGGAACATTTCGTAAATAAGTTTTAAATTGAACTCTGCTCTGAGTAGTGTGATGAAATCTCTCACCTTCCCTCTCCATCCCATTAGTCACTTAGAAGCTGTCTTAGTTGTCAGATTGATGGTCATGGTATCATGGTACCTGTGTTCAAGAAATTTTACTTATATCACCAAAGTGCAAGAGTAGTAATACTGCCAATTTGCATATGTCAAAGAGAACCTATAAAGTGCTTCCTTTTAAGGAAAGAAAAAAATGTCCTGTGCTGAGGTAGCTAAGATCTAGACTAAGAACTCTTCAATCCGTGATACTGTGAAGAAAGAAAAAAATTGTGTGCTAGTTTTGCTGTTGAACCTCAAACTGCAAAAGTTTAAGCCACAGTGAGAAATTAGTGCTTAGTTAAAATGGAAAAGGCATTAAATTAGTACAATAAAATATTTTAAGGGAGACAGAGACCATGTTCACATAACTTATAGTATATTGTTATTGTTACTATGCCTACTTTATAAATTAAACTTTATCATAGGTATGTATAGGAAGAAACAGTTTTACAGGGTTTGGTATCTGCAGTTTCAGGCATCCACTAGGGGTCCTGGAATGAATCCACCCATGGATAAGGGAGTACTATATAGATGATGTGGAATTCCAATTGTATCCCCTCAAGAAGGATATTATGTTTGTATGTCCTAGCGGTTTTTTTTTTTTTAATTACATTTACCTATCAGCTGATGGAAGGTAACACAATGTAGCAATAGGGTGGGTTTGTATTCAGACTTAATGTTCAAATCTGATTCTACTATATAGCAGTTATATGACTATGGATAAGTTACGGATAAGCACCTTCCTGTGCTTCTGTTTTATGATCTGAAAATGGGAGCAACTTTGCAGGCTTATAAGGAAAGTTTAGTAAGATTAGGTCTTATTACAGTCATTTTTATAATCATAGTATTTTGGTATATGGTTTAAGCCTAGCCATTCTTCCCTTAGTTTTGCTAGTTACCACTGCAGTTTCTCCTGTTTCTCAGATGCCAGAGCGCTTGTCCTTAGCAGCAAGTGGAGTCCATCTTTGTGTTTTTTTTTTTTTTTAAACTTTACATAATTGTATTAGTTTTGTCAAATAGCAAAATGAATCCGCCACAGCATCTTGGTGTTTTGAAAAGGCAAGTTCATTTGGCCCAATTGCACATCATTTTCCTACGTTTGGAAAGTTTGTTCAGAACAGAAGTGATGACGATTCTGTGCCAGCCTTGGCTCTCCACAGTGGTGGTCATGCTTTTATTTATGACTAGCTTTCTGCCCAGCATTTTAATTCTAAAAGTATCATGTTAGTGGAACTTCCCTGGTGGTCTGGTGGCTAAGCTTCTGAGCTCCCAATTCAGGGGGTCCAGGTTTGATCCCTGGTCAGGGAACTAGATCCCATAAGCAACTAACAGTTTGCATGCCGCAACTAAAGATCCAGCATACCACAACGAATATTAAAGATCCTGTGTGCTGCAACTAAGAACCAGTGCAGCCAAATAAATCAATAAATGTTTTTAAGAAAACAAAGCAGTGTCCCTGGTCATCCGCTAGTTTTAAGAATCCACCTTGCAACCCAGGGGACACAAGTTCAATCTCAGGTCCAGAAGGACCCCACATGCTGTGGGGCAGCTGGGCCTGTGTGCCACAGCTATTGAGCCCCACGCCCTGGAGACCACAGGCTGCAGCTGCTGAGCCCTTGTGCTGCAACTACTGAAGACCATGTGCCCTAGAGCCTGTGCTCTACTGCAAGAGAAGCCACCACAATAAGCCCGTGTGCTGCAGCTAGAGAGTAGCCTCTGCTCTCTGCAAATAGAGAAAACCTGCACACAGCAACGAAGACCCAGTGCAGCCAAAAAAAAAAGTAAATATGTTAGAGCAAGTATTAAGCTCTGGAAGTACATTCTGAAAATTTGGAGAATGTCATTTGTATCAGTGTGCTAGGGCTGCCAAATCATAATATCAGAGGCTTAACAGAAGTTTCGGAGAAGGCAATGGCACCCCACTCCAGTACTCTTGCCTGGAAAATCCCATGGACGGAGGAGCCTGGAAGGCTGCAGTTCATGGGGTCGCTGAGGGTCAGACACGACTGACCAACTTCACTTTCACTTTTCACTTTCATGCATTGGAGAAGGAAATGGCAACCCACTCCAGTGTTCTTGCCTGGAGAATCCCAGGGACGGGTGAGCCTGGTGGGCTGCCATCTATGGGGTCGCACAGAGTCGGACACAACTGAAGTGACTTAGCAGCAACAGAAGTTTGGGAGTTCCTGGTGGTCTAGTGGTTGAGATTCAGCACTTTCACTGCTGTGACCCAGGTTCGGTCCCTGGTTGGGAAACAGATCCCATAAGCTGCGTGGCTGAAAAACAAAAACAAAATTTATTTTCTCACAGTTCTGGAGGCTGGAATTCCAAGATCAAGGTGCCATTAGTGTTGGTTTCTGATGAGTTCCATCTGCCTGGCTTGCAGATAGCTGCCTTCTCTCAGGGTCCTCAAAAGCCCTTTTTCTTTGTGTGTATACATTGGTGTCTGTCTTTTTTTAACCATGCTGTGCAGCATGCAAGATTTTCATTCTCCGACTAGGGATTGAACCCATACTCCCTTCAGTGGAAACAAGAGTCCTAACCACTAGACTGCTAGCGAATTCCCTGGTGTCTCTTTTCTTATAATGACATCAGGATTACAGCTCAACCCATATGACCTCACTTAACCTTAATCACCCCCCTTTTAAGCTTTAGCTCCAAAATAAAGGCACCCTAGGGTTTAGGGCTTCAACATACAAATTTGGGTGGGTGGGGGCACAATTCAGTCCATAACATTAAAGACATACATCTGACCGATATAAAAAGAGGTCAGGCTTTTGAGGCAGATAAGGATTCAATTCTTACCTATAAACTTTGTGGCCTGCTCAAGTCAGTCAGTCCCTGCAGCTCTCACTCCTTATATATAAGTGAAGTAGGTATGGCGGTACCATATGAGGATGCTATGAGGATTGGCAAATACCTTCCCTAGAGGGAGATGACATGCATTAATGTGGGGATTAAGGTGAGGCTGGTGACCTGAAAACCCAGAAAGACCTGCAGATTCATAGGCTCCATCCGTCAGTTACCTGTGCTCCACCAATAGTAGACCTTTTATCAAAGGTCTACTATTTAACCTTTATCAAAGGTTAAAGTCTGAAACCTGCTGAGATAAGAAAAAAGCCTCAGAAAGAAGTAGCAGGATAAAAAGATCACCCCTAAAAAAAAAAAAGATCACTCCTGATGAATACAGATGCAAAAATCCTCAACAAAATAGTAGGAAACAATTCAACAATATATTGAAAAGATCATACAACATTATCAAGTGGGATTTATTTCAGGAATACAAAAATGGTTCAATATCCACAAATCAATCAGCATGATACAGTAAATTCCCCACATATGAACCTTGAAGTTGCACACTTTCAAAGATGCGAACATGCAGTCGCATGTCCAATCAGTAAATTACTTCATGTGTCTGGCATACTTTTTAAGGTACTGTACTGTAAGATTTAAAATGCTTTGTGTGTGTGTTCTTATGTATTATTTGTGTGAAAAGTATTATAAACCTAGGTAGCAGTCTACAACCTTTTGGACACCAGGGACCAGTTTTATGGAAGATAATTTTTTCATGAACTGGGAGTGGAGGGGTGGTTTTGGAATGATTCAGGTGCATTATATTTATTGTGTACTTTATTTCCGTTATTACATCAGCTCCACCTCAGATCATCAGGCATTAGATCCTGGAGATTGGAGACCCCTGTATTACAGTACAGTATTTTATAGCTAATTGTGCTAGGTGGGGACCTAGGCTAACTTTGTTGAACTTAAGAACAGATTGGACTTACAAAAGCATTCTCAAAACAGAATTTGTTCACATATAGGGGACTTATTGTACATCACATTAACATAATAAAGGACGAAAACTGCATGATCATGTATAGATGCAGAAAAATCATAGGACAAAATTCAACATCCCCCCCCCCGAAAATTTCAACATACACTTATGATTAAAAAACAAAAATAACTAAGTGGGTATAGAAGAAATGTACCTCAAATGTAATAAAGGCCATGTATGATAAGTTCACAGTTAATATATCCAATAATGAAAGCTAAAAGCTTTCTTCTAATATCAGGAACAAGACAATGAAGAAAGGTAAAAAAAGTAGCAGGATACAAAATCAATATACAAAATTTTGTATCAGTTCAGTTCAGTTGTTCAGTCATGTCTGACTCTTTGTGACCCCATGGACTGGAGCACACAGAGCTTCCCTGTCCTTCACTATCTCCCCGAGTTTATTCAAACTCATGTCCATCAAGTCAGTGAGGCCATCCAACCATCTCATCCTCTGTCATCCCTTTCTCCTGCCTTCAATCTTTGCCAGCATCAGGGTCTTTTCAAATGAGTCAGTTCTTCGCATCAGGTGGCCAAAATACTGGAGCTTCAGATCCCGAATCAGTCCCTCCAAAGAATATTCAGGATTGATTTCCTTTAGGATTTACTGGTTTGATCTCCTTGAAGTCCAAGGGACTCTCAAGAGTCTTCTCCAATATCACAGTTCAAAAGCATCACTTCAGCACTCAGCCTTCTTTATGGTCCAACTCTCATATCCATACATAACTACTGGAAAAAACACAGCTTTGAGTAGACAGACCTTTGTAAGCAAAGTAATGTCTCTGCTTTTTAATGTGCTATCTAGGTTGGTCATAGCTTTTCTTCCAAGGAGCAAGTATCTTTTAATTTCATGGCTGCAGTCACCATCTGCAGTGATTCTGGAACCCAAGAACATAAAGTCTGTCACTGTTTCCATTGTTTCCCCATCTGTTTGCCATGTAGTCATGGGATCGGATGCCATGATTTTCATTTTCTGAATGTTGAGTTTTAAGCCAGCTTTTTCACTCTCCTCTTTCACTTTCATCAAGAGGCTCTTTAGTTCCTCTTCGCTTTCTGCCATAAGGGTGATATCATCTGCATGAGAAAAAAACTTTTGTATACAAAATACAAAAAAAACCCCACAAAAACCAACTATCAGAGAAATTAAGAAAACAATCTCATCTACAACTGCATCAAAGAGAATAAAATCCTAGAAATAAATTCAATCAAGGAGGTAAAAGACCTGTACACTGAAAACAAAGATGTTGATTAAAGAATTTGAATAAGACAAAAATAAATGGAAAGATATTCCATGTTCATGTATTGAAAGAATTAATATTGTAAAATGTCATAATACCCAAAGCAATCTACAGATTCATTTCTATCCCTATCAAAATTACAATGGCATTTTTCACAGAAAAGAACAAAGAGTTCTAAAATTTGTGTGGAACCACAAAAGATGCCAAACAGCTAAAGCAATCTTGAGAAAGAAGAACAAAGCTGGAGACATCATGTGCCTTGATTTCAACTATATTACAAGGCTGCTGCTGCTACCGCTGCTAAGTTCCTTCAGTTGTGTCCAACTCTGTGCGACCTCATAGATGGCAGCCCACCAGGCTCCACCATCCCTGGGATTCTCCAGGCAAGAACACTGGAGTGGGTTGCCATTTCCTTCTCCATATTACAAGGCTATAATAATCAAAACAGAATGGTACTGGTAAACAAACCAGACACAGATCAATGGGACAGAATACAGAGCCCAGAAACAAACCCATGCATGTATGGTCAACTAATTTACAGCAAAGAAGGCAAGAATATGCAATGGAGAAAGGAAAATCCTTTCAGTAAACGGTTTTGAGAAAACTGAACAACCACACCCAGAAAAATAAAACGTGACTATCTTCCATTATACACAAAAATTAACTAAAAATTGATCAAAGAGTTAAATGTAAGACCTGAAACCATAAAACTCCTAGGAGAAATCATAGGTGGTAAGCGCCTTGACATTCACTTTGGTGATGATTTTTTTATTTAATACCAAAAACAAAGGCAACAAAAACCAATATAAACAAGTGGGATTACATCAAACTAAAAGCTTCTGCATAGCAACAGAAACCAACAAAATTAAAAGGCAACCTACTGAATGAAAAGATCTTCACGACCCAGATAATGATGATGGTGTGATCACTCACCTAGAGCCAGAGATCCTGGAATGTGAAGTCAAGTGGGCCTTAGGAAGCATCACACAAACAAAGCTAGTGGAGGTGATGGAATTCCAGTTGAGCTATTTCACATCCTGAAAGATGATGCTGTGAAAGTGCTGCACTCCTTATGCCAGCAAATTTGGAAAACTCAGCAGTGGCCACGGGACTGGAAAAGGGCAGTTTTCATTCCAATCCCAAAGAAAGGCAATGCCAAAGAATGCTCAAACTACTGCACAATTGCACTCATCTCACACACTAGTAAAGTAATGCTCAAAATTCTCCAAGCCAGGCTTCAGCAATATGTGAACCATGAACTTCCAGATGTTCAAGCTGGTTTTAGAAAAGGCAGAGGAACCAGAGATCAAATTGCCAACATCCGCTGGATCATCGAAAAACCAAGAGAGTTCCAGAAAAACATCTATTTCTGCTTTATTGACTATGCCAAAGCCTTTGACTGTGTGCATCACAATAAACTGTGGAAAATTCTTCAAGAGATGGGAATACCAGACCACCTGACCTGCCTCTTGAGAAATCTATATGCAGGTCAGGAAGCAACAGTTAGAACTGGACATGGAACAACAGACTGGTTCCAAATAGGAAAAGGAGTACGTCAAGGCTGTATATTGTCACCCTGTTTATTTAACTTCTATGCAGAGTACATCATGAGAAACGCTGGACTGGAAGGAACACAAGCTGGAATCAAGATTGCCGGGAGAAATATCAATAACCTCAGATATGCAGATGACACCACCCTTATGGCAGAAAGTGAAGAGGAACTCAAAAGCCTCTTGATGAAAGTGAAAGTGGAGAGTGAAAAAGTTGGCTTAAAGCTCAACATTCAGAAAACGAAGATCATGGCATCTGATCCCATCACTTCATGGGAAATAGATGGGGAAACAGTGGAAACAGTGTCAGACTTTATTTTTCTGGGCTCCAAAATCACTACAGATGGGGACTGCAGCCATGAAATTAAAAGACGCTTACTCCTTGGAAGGAAAGTTATGACCAACCTAGATAGCATATATTCAAAAGCAGAGACATTACTTTGCCAACACAGGTTCATCTAGTCAAGGCTATGGTTTTTCCTGTGGCCATGTATGGATGTGAGAGTTGAACTGTGAAGAAGGCTGAGCGCTGAAGAATTGATGCTTTTGAACTGTGGTGTTGGAGAAGACTCTTGAGAGTCCCTTGGACTGCAAGGAGATCCAACCAGTCCATTCTGAAGATCAGCCCTGGGATTTCTTTGGAGGGAATGATGCTGAAGCTGAAACTCCAGTACTTTGGCCACCTCATGCGAAGAGCTGATTCATTGGACAAGACTCTGATGCTAGGAGGGATTGGGGGCAGGAAGAGAAGGGGACGACAGAGGATGAGATGGCTGGATGGCATCACTGACTCTATGGATGTGAGTCTGAGAGAACTCCGGGAGTTGGTGATGGACAGGGAGGCCTGGCGTGCTGCGATTCATGGGGTGGAAAAGAGTCAGACACGACTGAGTGACTGAACTGAACTGAACTGAAGATGCTAAAATAATAGACCTTAGAAGTCTTAATCATAAGAAAAAAGAGACAAAATATAGCTAGACTAATTGTGGTTATCACAATGTATACAATGTATACACAATGTATACAATGTATACACATTGTATACATTCACAATATGTACAGATTCAGATCAGCTCAGTCACTCAATCGGTCGGACTCTTTTCGACCCCATGAATCACAGCAGGCCAGGCCTCCCTGTCCATCACCAACTCCAGGAGTTCACTCAGACTCACATCCATCGAGTCAGTGATGCCATCCAGCCATCTCATCCTCTGTCATCCCCTTCTCCTCTTGTCCCCAATCCCTCCCAGCATCAGAGTCTTTTCCAATGAGTCAACTCTTCGCATGAGGTGGCCAAAGTACTGGAGTTTCAGCTTCAGCATCATTCCCTCCAAAGAAATCCCAGGGCTGATCTCCTTCAGAATGGACTGATTGGATCTCCTTGCAGTCCAAGGGACTCTCACGAGTCTTCTCCAACACCACAGTTCAAAAGCATCAATTCTTCGGCGCTCAGCCTTCTTCACAGTCCAACTCTGACATCCATACATGACCACTGGAAAAACCATAGCCTTGACTAGACGAACCTTTGTTGGCAAAGTAATATCTCTGCTTTTCAATATGCTATCTAGGTTGGTCATAACTTTCCTTCCAAGGAGTAAGCATCTTTTAATTTCATGACTGCAATCACCATCTGCAGTGATTTTGGAGCCCAGAAAAATAAAGTCTGACACTGTTTCCACTGTTTCCCCATCTATTTCCCATGAAGTGATGGGACCAGATGCCATGATCTTCGTTTTCTGAATGTTGAGCTTTAAGCCAACTTTCACTCTCCACTTTCACTTTCATCAAGAGGCTTTTGAGTTCCTCTTCACTTTCTGCCATAAGGGTGGTGTCATCTGCATATCTGAGGTTATTGATATTTCTCCCGGCAATCTTGATTCCAGCTTGTGTTCCTTCCAGTCCAGCGTTTCTCATGATGTATTCTACATATAAGTTAAATAAACAGGGTGACAATATACAGCCTTGACGAACTCCTTTTCCTATTTGGAACCAGTCTGTTGTTCCATGTCCAGTTCTAACTGTTGCTTCTTGACCTGCATACAAATTTCTCAAGAGGCAGATCAGGTGGTCTGGTATTCCCATCTCTTGAAGAATTTTCCACAGTTTATTGTGATGCACACAGTCAAAGGCTTTGGCATAGTCAATAAAGCAGAAATAGATGCTTTTATGGAACTGTCTTGCTTTTTCGATGATCCAGCGGATACTGGCAATTTAAAAGTCATTATTTTGTACACCTGAAATCAACACAGTGTTAGAGGTCAATTATACCTCAATAAAAAATAAATTCACCACTGTCTCCCATTCTTTTCTATACCTAATCCCAGATTCTTGTCTAGATGAGGGAATTAAATTTTACTGGACAGCAGAACTAGTATTCTCAACTGATCATAAAGATTCATCTGTCCCAGGACCAGAAAACTTGGGGGATGGGTAGGATTCCCATGATTTGGAGTCAAAAATAAAGAATGTGTCTTGGGCTTAACTCAGTGGTACTGTTCATACTCCAGAGCCCCCTGTGGACTCCATCTAAGACCACCTCTTTGCTTTACAATTAAAACTTCTATAAATATTAAAAAAAAAAAAACATAAATGTGACTGCTCCACGGGGGCATGGATGAGAGTAGGAGTCTTAAGTCTGAATAGCCAAGAATCTCCCCCAACCCACAACAAAGAATAAAAGAAAGAAGACTGAGAATCAGAGACTAAGAGGTACCTTTTTTGTCCTGTTCATCATTAGATCTTCATAGCACCTGACATATAGATGAAAAAAGCTTTGCTGACGGAAGAATTACAGATCTCCAGTCCTGCAGGGAAGCCAGCATAGACGTTCTGGGTTAGAGTCTGAGCAGCTGGGGTGAGGAAGACAGGCTTCGTGCCCTGTGTGCTGCAGCCATTCTTGCCCTGGAGACTTACCCCCTTACAACCTAGGTTTTAATCTTTGCTATTCGCTTTGGGCAATGGGAAGTTATTCATTTTTCTTAGGTTCCTAGTGAATACAATATCTTAAGCAGAAAAAGTGAACTGCCACACCCAGATCAAGGCAGTTGGGTAATCACAATTTCTTCATAATAAAATGAATTTAGACTATATAATCTCCAAGATTCCTGCCAGCCCGAAAGTTCTATGATTAAATTGACTAAAAGTTAAGAAGGGAAATAGGACATTCATTCAACAAATATGTAGTACTATGACTTTGTGCTGAAAACAAGGGATAAAAATATCATTAAGGTGGTCTGTCCTGGAAGCATGTAAAGCCAACTGAGAAAATAAACCCTAAATCCTTAAAACACTGTGTAAGCTTCATGAGGTAACATTTCTTGAGCACTTACTATATGCTAATACCGTCCCAAGCACTTTACAATTTAACCTCATAATTCTATTAGATAGGTACTATTATTATCCCATTCCTGTTAAAAAAACTGAGACGTAAAGAGTTAACTAACTTACCAGTAAATGGCAGAGCAAGTTATCTGTATTCAGGGTCCATATTCAACCACATGGCAATTAGCTGGATTGCCAGGATAGGAGACCCAGGAGTGTCATGGATGAGGGCACTCAGACTCTTTCCCTACAAGTTCCTAGAGATTTTGTGACATCAAGAAGGTTTTGATCACATTTTCTTTGGCCCCTTGGTAGGTCTCCATCAACTTAACAGAAAACTATGAGAAAAACCATCTCTTCAGAGTCCACAGAGAGCTGGGTTCAAATTCTAGGTTTACCGCTTTACTGGTGAACTTGACCAAATCTAATTCTCATTTGCTTAATGGGAGTAAGAGTGCTTCACTGGGAGGTCAGGAGGATTAAATATTAAATCAAACCATATGAAATGATTGTTTCTGGACGTTAAAAACAGCGGTGGAATCTACCAAAAGAGTTAGCTTTCCTTTGTGCTTCTCCTAGTCCATCTAGGGCACTCTCCGGCTCCACTCTTTGGGTGGCCCTGGGGACTCGTAAGTTGCACACTGTTGACTTACCCTGTGAAAGCTAGTAAATTAGCCTTGGGACAGCCTCATGAGATTTGGCAATTACTACAAGGATCTAGAGCTACTTTCCAGCCAGCCAAAAGCCCTTGGGGACCAGAGACGTCAAGAGCCATGACAGTCCTGTGCCCCGACACAAACTCAGCGCACTTTCGGTTTTCTTCCCAAGTCCTATTTTGTCCTTGTTTATCGCTATAAGACAGGTACTGATGTTGGTTGCATTTTGAAACGTGGAAACTGAGGCTTAGAGAGGGTCAGGCCTCATCCAAGGTCCCGGGCATTGCGCAGTGCTGGCAATAACGAGGGTTTGGTGTTATATCTATCAGCCAAGGAACTGCCTCTAGTTGTGTGACCTCCACAAGGTCCTTGAACCTTTCCGACCTGTTTCATCTTCTGGAGAAGGGCGTTATTAACTCCCTTTCTCCTACCGCTCGCTTTCCGATTCAATCCAGCCTCTCTCCGGCCCGCCTTGGGGTGCTCCGGCTGTGGCGAGAGGACCAGTGCGGAGACACTGCGGTGAGAGCGCAGGCATCAGGGCTTTGAGTGTGCGGGCGCACACCTGCAGCTCCCCGGAAATACTTGTATTTACTTTCGACCAGAGACAGAACTTGGCTTGACATCACCAGTTTCAGGCCGACTGCGAGAGGGGAGCTAGTGCCAGAACGGAGGAACTGAAAAAACCCAACCCCCGGAAAGGCGGAACAGTTGAGCCAATCCCACAGCAGGAGGGGCCAGAAAGCTCGGGCGGGCACGGCCCACGCCTGCGCGCCGCCATCTTGCTCCAGGAGGGACCGCCTCCCTCCCGTCTGGCGGCTGGTTAGCCAGAAGGCGGGGCTTCGCGACTCGGCGGGGCGTGGCCAGGCGATGGCGACCGCGGATCCCGACGGGCAGGCTGCGCCCTCTATCCCGGGACCCCGGCCCAGCGGGACGGGAGCTGCGGGGCTGCCCTCCGGGCGAAGCGGCATTGGAGCCCCCCGGTTGGGAGAGCGGATCCCGGCGGCTGTGGAGAAGCGGGGCCCGTACATGGTGGCGCGTGCGCCTTCCATTCAGGCCAAGCTGAGTGAGTGCGGCCCGATGAGGGGGTCTCTGCTTGGGCGGGCTGTCGCGTTCCCGGGCTGGCTCCGGAGCGCCGCTGGGGCGACCCCGGAGGGGCAACTGCAGCCCGCTCCCGCACCCAAAAATCTGTTCGAAGAGCGGGCTCCTGGCGTTTGGGAGACACGGCGGAGTAGGGATGAGCCCGCTGATCTGGGCCCTTTGACTTCCAGAGAAACACCGGGACCTGGCCAAGGCGGTTCTGCGGAGAAAAGGCATGCTGGGGGCCGCGCCGAACCGCCCCGACTCTTCAGGGAAAAGGTCTCAGCAGGCGCCACCTCCTCTGTGCAAGCGTTTTCACAGTAGGCCCTAGTGCTCAGGCTGGGAGACCGAGTACCCACGTTTAAAGCCGAGCCAGTCATTCCCGACGCCGGCCTGTCGGGTTCACTGTTTAAAAATGGAAAGAGGAACGACCTTTTCTTTGCTTTCCAGGATGTGATGGTGTCGAGGAAGGAGCTTTGCTATGAGTTTTATCAGTTCGTAGGGTCAATCACTGTCTAAATTAGGGAGGAGCGTAGTGGCTGGGGTCCCCAGGAGTGAGGATGGAGAGCAGTGTGGGAACAGCTAGGACTGTGATTTTTCCTTAACAGAACGGTAAGCACTGAGGGCTGGATCGAACCTTCGCCAGGGCTTGAGCTAAAGCAGGTGAAGGAATTTGCCTAAGGACTTTGATTTTTCTGTCCTCAGGTTAAAAAGGTGGGGAGATGGGGCTTTTCCTGATTCTTAGAAGAGGAGGTGTGCTTATCCTCAGAAGCAGCAGGGGGAGCGGTGTGGGGAAGTGCACGGATACATGGCAGGCAGTGGTGGCTGGCCAGGTGGAAGATAGTCAGGAGTAGTGCAGTCAGTTTTTTTGTTTTCCCCATAAGGGCGAGGACACTGGCTTTCCCTGTGAAATGCTGGCATTGCATCTATGCTTGGTCTCTCCATCTCCCCTCAGGTCAGTGAAGTTTAACAAGGGCTACACCGCTCTTAGTCAGAGTCCAGATGAAAACCTGGTGTCCCTCGACTCTGACAGGTAAGTGCTGTCCTTGGAAATACCCCTTGGGGAGTGCCTTGGATAAAAATTGCAGACAACTTGCTTTGCTTTTTCCCTGTCTCTTCCAAGACCTTTTGTGCATGTTCCAGGGCTGCTGCTTCAGAGCACTGTCTCTTCCGGGATGGCTTGCTTAGAGGACTCATAGGTGACCTTGCTGCTCTTGGATGTGAAGCACCAACCTTGTCTGGGGGAGTCATCCTGCCCTATTATGTCTGCATTATTAGTGACAGTGACTCTCCCTGCTGGAGCCAAGAAGGAGCCATTGATACTCATGGCAGATTATGGGTTTGAGTTCTGTGGTGTGTGGTCTTTGCTTCACAAGTCCTCCAGACCCCCTTACATGTTGTGCACCTTGCCGCTTGCAGCTGTGCTCCGCAGGCATCTCCCTGAACTGACTGTCTTCCTCTTGTCCTAGTGATGGAGAGCTGGAATCCAGATACTCCTCCGGGTATTCCTCTGCAGAGGCAAGTCCAGAGCACCTTTCTGTGGCGGGGCCAGGCTGCAGGCAGAGTCATAGCCACTGCGAAACACTTGTCTGGTTCCTGCTATATGCATGGCACTGTACCAGACTTCCCATGTGTTCTCCAGTCTTCTACTCTACCCTGTTCCTCTAGCAGAAGTTTAGGTATCTGAAGAGGACTGTTGAAAGTCCAGGAGACTATGTGTGTGCTGCACGCTAAGTCTCTTTGTGTCTGACTCTTTGCGACCCTATGGATTATAGCCCACCGGGCTCGTCTGTCCATGGGATTCTCCAGGCAAGAATACTGCAGTGGGTTGCCATGCCCTCCTCCAGGGGATCTTCCCGACCCAGGGATTGAACCAGAGTCTCTTATGTCTCCTGCATTGGCAGGCAGGTTCTTTACCACTAGTGTCACCAAGGAAGCCCCCAGGAGACTACAGACCTTTTTTTTTTGGCATATAGGATTTTCATTCCCCAACCAGGGATCAAACTCACACCCCCTGCATTGGAAGTGTAGAGTCTTAACCATTGGACTGACCACCAGGGAAATCCCCAGAGACTCTTAGGGCTGGAAATGACCTCACAAGTCTAATCCAGGCCACCACTTAGAAAAGGAATCCTCTTGATAAATCCCAGCTAAATGCTTATTTGAATGCTTCTTGTAATTGGGTACTACCTCCAAGAAACCTTGCTGCCTGTCTTCCCCTGCAACACACACAGTTCAGGTAGCTCATAGAGACGTCTTCCTTGTTAATTGGAAAAGTCTCCTGCAGCTTGGACTTAGTGGTCTTAGTCCTGTCTCCAGTGACAGAATAATTTTACTCTGCCTTCTTTTGATCATCTTTTACCTGAGATCAGCATTCCTGTCCCTCCCCTTTCCATCCTCAAGCTTGCTTACTTCCAGGCCAGACAAATTCTGTTCCTCCTTTGTTCCATCTGTGGGAACTGTGACTGAGATAGATATTCCTGGGCTGGCCTTTTGGACAAGTGACTGTCCCAGACTAAAACAGGGACCGAAGGTTCTGGCATCTGTGGCTTACTGCTTTTGACAGAGGTGAAGTGCTGGGGACCTGACTATATACCACTGGTATTTCTTCCTCATGCTCCTGGAAACCCTTGGCCACCCCGAGTTTCTGCCAGAGAATATAGTTTGCAAATTGTATCCTCCTTGAATATCTAGGTGCCTAAGATTGTTAGAACAAAGGAAAGAAAAATAAGCCAAGAGCCAGAGAAGTCCTACACTCCCCAGTCTCATTTGCCTTCTGCTCAGTGGAACTGGTGAAGGCAGGCTGACAGGTTCTACTTTGCAAGGAATGAGCTCTGTTGGCATCAAAGAGAAACACTGGCAGTGCAGAAGCAGCTGTTCCCCACCCTATTCTGCTCTAACCCATTTTCCTCCACCCGTTTACCCCATTGTGCTGGTACCAATTGTTCCATACTCTTCACCTTCATAGGAACCAATCTGGGTTCACAGTGGTAATGGTCAGGGCTTGACTTTCAGACATAATCTCGAATCTCATATCACCTGCCTTGGGATTCTTGAGTGAGGGCAGCTTCCTTGGGGGCACGTGACAGTGCAGCCTGGACAGTCCTGGCTCAGGTCCCTGGATGTCCCCCAGCCCCTGCTGGGTGAGACACAGGTAGGAAAAGGTTAGCACTTCTTCCTGTAGTCCAGGGATGTGCAGGCCTGGCCTGAGGGTGGAGCACGGTCAGGAGGAAACGGACAGTAAGCTCCAGTGAGGAGATGTGGGTCTGCTTTGGGGGCAGCAGTTATTTCTGCCTTGTGGCCTGGCCTATAGTTCTCTCTTCCCCTGTTCTTAGCAGGTGAACCAGGATGTGAGCCGGCAGCTGCTCCAGGACGGGTATCACTTGGATGAGATTCCAGATGATGAGGACTTGGACCTAATTCCCCCCAAGCCTATGACCTCAACATGCTCCTGCTGCTGGTGCTGTCTTGGGGCCTCTTCGTCCTGTACCCTCCAGTAGACATAACCCTCTAGGACAGGTCCTGCTCACCATGCCTGCAGAGTCCTATTGACCCTGCGTTGGTCACAGAGTGCAGTGGGAACCCACTGCTGTCAACCCCAGGATCACTGGAGACACTGACCCTCTGGGAAAGGCAGTGACTGCAGTTACCCCAAACCTGGTGCTTCTCAGGCCAGAGGCCCCCATCTGGGTCATAGGGTGACAGGTGGAATTCTGCAGTTCTCTGCTGTTGGAGTAGCATTTGGAGAAACTGCTTTAATAAGGGCAGGAACACAGGAATTCTGTTTCTTATGCTGAGGGACAAAATTGGTGAAGAGAAACTTGCAGACTTCTTGATTGGTATTTGTCATGATGCCCTGTGGAGGGAAAAATGGAGCTTTTGTGCCCAGGCTGTGCTGGCTGGTGTTGCATGGAGGCAAAAAATAGCACTTTATGGCTTGCAGCTGGGAGTCTGTGGAAAAAGAATTTATTTGGGGCCAGTTCAGTTCAGGAAATTCCATATTCTCTTCTCTTCCAAGCTCCAAGATGGGTTACATGTTTGCCGGTTGTTCCTGTATGACTGTGGCAGAGAGTACAACAAGTTGCTTGATGGCACAGCCTGATCAAGACTTCCAGAATCCTTGGAAGCTGAGCATTCCCAACTGGTCCATGTGTCTGTGTGAGCTTAGTAACTTGTTTAGTCCAACCCTAGTTAGAGAAAACTAACTCTACTCCACCAGGTAGACAAAATTTCTTTCCTTGGTTGCCATTCTTCACCTTGGTCTTAGCTAATATCTTCACCAGTCTTTGATCTAAGGTGGAATGAAGGTTCTAGAGTTGGCCACAGAAGCCTGCAGTTTTGGGTTACCAGCAGAGGGAGCTGCAGGAGCAGTTAGGTGCCTTCCCGTTTGGATTTTTTGTTGTTGTTTTGTGAGATCTTGGAGAAGGCAATGGCACCCCACTCCAGTACTCTTGCCTGGAAAATCCCATGGACAGAGGAGCCTGGTAGGCTGCAGACCATGGGGTCGCGAAGAGTCGGACACGACTGAGCGACTTCACTTTCACTTTTCCCTTTCATGCATTGGAGAAGGAAATGGCAACCCACTCCAGTGTTCTTGCCTGGAGAATCCCAGGGACGGGGTAGCCTGGTGGGCTGCTGTCTATGGGTTCGCACAGAGTTGGACACGACTGAAGCGACTTAGCAGCAGCAGCAGCAGTGCCCCAACCAGGGAGGGGTGGAACTCAGGCCCCTGAAGTGGAAGTTCAGAATCCTAACCACTGGACTACCAGGGAATTCCCTCATTTGTTTAACA
This sequence comes from Bubalus kerabau, assembly GCF_029407905.1. NCBI lineage: Eukaryota > Metazoa > Chordata > Mammalia > Artiodactyla > Bovidae > Bubalus > Bubalus kerabau. Next base: position 34,254,879 of record NC_073642.1, read on the forward strand.
TTTTACACTTGAGAAGCAGCAATGGTGAGATGTATACTGCACAGCTGTGTGGGCCCTGACAGGCTGAGGAGGAGGGACCTGTGGAAGCTCCCCAGCTATCCCTCCCACCCCAACCTAAGGAGATAATCTTGCCATTGCAGAGGGCCTCCCTCCACCCTAGTGAGAGCCATTCTGTTCATCCAGATTCCTCTGACCACAGTGGATACTCAAGATTGGGCTTTACAATCAGCCCCCAGTTTGAACATAGCAAGGACAGGCATAATCTCCCATGACCCCTACTAGATTGCATCTCTTGCTGTACCAGGCCTCTGTGAAATTTTTCAGTGGTTCCTTTTTTTTTTTTTTTTTGCCTTACCTAGAACCAGATGGAGCTGAATGGGAGTGGACAGGGGTAGGGTAGTGAGGATTGAGGTGTGGTCCTGACTTGGGAACTTGCCCAGCCTCTTGCTTCATTTCATTGGAACAGAGTATTTGACAGCTGCTGGGGGTGAGGATGGCAGTGGTCCCCCAATACCAAGACCCTCCAGTGGCTGTTGTTATAAAGCCACACTGGTGTATTTGGCTACACCTCTCCCTGGAATGTTTCAGGGCTGGTTGACCCTGAGGGGGAGGCATTACCTTTGTAGAAAAAGTTGCAGGAACGTCATAGAGCAAGGCAGGGTAGAAATGGTCAATTGCTTGGGGCTAAGAAGCTATGGGCTAGAAAGTCACCAATAAAAGCACCAAGGTGTCTAGAACCAAACTGCCTTAATAATAAAAGTGCTGGGGTGTTGTGCAGGTGATGGCACTCTGGGGAGACGGCTTACCTCATGGATAGGAGTGGTACTGTATGGCGTTTACAGAACTCTTGGCTTAGGCTTCTACAGCTTTGTAAGTTTGTAGAAATAAATACAGTCATTCTGTTGAGCTGTCTCTGTGTTGCAACAGGATTTTTAAGAAAAGCCTAGACCATGGCCGTTGCCCCTTCTGAATTCTGAAATGAAGAAGTAGCCTAACAGTTCTAACTGTGAGCATTCTGCCAAGGGCCACCCCTCCTTTCTTCTGTTCCCAGGGGGTGCCATTTTCAGTCCTCATTGGAGACCATGGATGGAATCGTTTAGTCATTAAGTCATGTCTGTTTTGTGACCCCATGGACTGTAGCCCACCAGGCTGCTCTGTCCATGGAATTTCCCAGGCAAGAACACTGGAGTGATTTGCCATTTCCTTCTCCAGTGGATCTTCCCAACCCAGGGATCGAACCCATGTCTCCTGCAGTGGCAGGTGCATTCTTTATCACTGAGCTACCTTATCACTTCTCTTTATGAGTTCCCTTTGGCAGACCCTTCTCAGGTTTTTTTGTTTTCGGTTTATGGGAGGTATTGTTTGCTTGATTTTTTTCAGCTGAAGAAAATTTATTGGAGGCAAAAAACCCCCAAAACAGATTGGCTAAAATTTTTTGTAGGTAGTTTCCTGGAATTCCATTGTACAGGTCTAATGTGGGCAATGGCCCAGAAAGATCCTTTTGTGTGAGACTAATCCCTTACCAACAGGAAGGAGCCACTAGCCTGGGTGTCTGCTTAGTCTGGGATGACAGGAGCTAAGACTGCCAGTCAGAAACCACAGTGGCAAAACACAGAGCTATACAACCCCCTGCAGAGGGTGTCCCACCTCTAGAGGGTAAGCACGGGGAGAGTAGATGCCCGTGTAGGTTCTTCCTGCCATCGTAGGAAAAAAGGAACTAGGTTTCTCTTCACAACACAAGTTGGATTGTCCTGTCCTTCAGTCCCCACTTCTACAGTGACTGACTGTGCTCTAAAGAAGTGGTTGACAACCTTTCTCTGTGAAGGACCAGTGAGTACTTTTGGCTTTGCAGGCCATACAGTCTGGTGAAAGCAGCTGAATGGAATGCAAAGAGAGGGCGTGGCCAGATCCAGCCTGCTGATCTTAGTGGATGATCCCCGCTCTATGCTATGCTTAGTCACTCACTCATGTCTGACTTTGCGACCCCATGGACTGCAGCCAGATTCCTCTATCCATGGGGATTCTCCAGGCAATACTGGAGTGGGTTGTCATGCCCTCCTCCAAGAGATATTCCCAACCCAGGGATTGAACATTGCAGGCGGAGTCTTTACTGTCTGAGCCACCAGGGAAGCCCAAGAATACTGGAGTGGGTAGCCTATCCCTTCTTCAGGGGATCTTCCCAATCCAGGAATCGAACTGGGGTCCCCTGCATTATAGGTAGATTCTTTACCAGCTGAGCTACCAGGGAAGCCCAGCCCCTGCCCTCAGTTCAGTTCAGTCGCTCAGTCGTGTCTGACTCTGCGACCCCATGGACTGCAGCACACCAGGGTTCCCTGTCCATCACCAACTCCCAGAGCCTGATCCCCATCCTAAAGCCAACTAAAACATTGGAGAGAAGAATCCTGCACTGACAGTTCCTTTCTTTAGACACACCTTCCACTGTCTGCAGGGCTCGAGGGCCTGAGGCCTGCCTGCAAGCTCTGCCGCTGAGGCTACAGCGGGCTGCCTGTCCCATAGACGCCTCTGCCTACCTCAGGAAGCTGAAACTGGAATACAGCAAAAACTGGACAACATCCAGGGAGGGCTCCTTCAGCCCACTTCAGGGACTAGAATGGCAAAGGCTGAGTGCTCTTTAGCCCACAGACCTCAAACAAGTGATCTTTAATTGCTTTAACAGAGCGGCATCAGGCCACAGGGGCTACACTTTTCCCTCTGCACTGTGGAACCCTATGTTCTTACAGATTAATTACCTATCTTGCTGTGACTGCTGCTGAGCTAATCCTAGATCTCACCAGTCTGCCTAATGCCATAGGCTGGGACAGGGCTGCTGCTCTCCTTGAGCTCTGAGGAGAGCCTGGCTCCAGTGTGGTGAGATCCAAGGGGAGTATCAGCTCTCAGTCCTCACATGGGCCCCTCCTACCAGGAAGAAGACGGTTCAGCCTCGGCCTGCTCGGGAGTCACCACCTTCAAGCTCTTCTCCCCCAGTCTTTCAGGGTGTACCCAAAGAGCCCAGAGCAGGGAAGGGATCTGGGCTGGGTCTGCAGTGGTGAGGCTGGCCAGGATGTAGGATGACTAGCAGAGGAGAGCCAGGAAGGCTGTGGCCTCTACAGCAGGCAGCAGGCACGGAACATCAGCAGGTCCTTAGGCACAGTGAGCTTCAGTGAGACACTCTCGTTGGCCCCAATGAAGAGCACCCCGCCACGTTTCAGGGGGATTGCTGCCTGGGCTGTGGGGCTGCTAGCTGTCACTGTCCCCTGCACCACCAGGAGGATGCTGGCAGAGTCCAGGGCCAAGACCTTGTATTCAGTGACAGAGCCAGGTACCTGGGCAGGAAGAAATGACACGACGGAGCAGGGTCTGAGCTGCTGTGAGCTCCCAGGGCTCCCAGGACCACCCCAAGGGTAGTGAAAGGGAGAGCTCTGCCGCCTCCTGCCCCGCTGCTCAGGCTTTCACCAGCACGAAGGCCAGTCTGGTCCCTGTACAGAGAGGCACAGGCAGGCCCTGCGGCAGTTGCCCACCACCTGAGCTTGGCAGAAAGGAAGCCCAGCCCCAGGTATACCCCACACGGTGGCCTTGCCAGGGTTCTACATGCCACACAAGAAACACCACAGCCCTCACTCACCTCCACCTTCATAACGGTGAAGTCTGGCACAGGGGGATCATAGATAGAGAGGTAGGGGTCTTCCGGGCTCCGTGCTGGAGGGAAGAGCCTGTCCTGGCTAGGGCTGGGGGTGTAGCTGAGCATTTCACACAGAGTTGGCACATCGATGAACTTGGGTGTCAGGCCAGCACGCACTGTGTTGTCTGAACATGCCATGCACTCCACGCAGTCTGGGGACAGACAGTGGGCATGTGCTAAGGGTGCCTTGGAGTTTGGCTCTCCAGAGCTGGGCTTTCTAACCTGAGTGCCATGAGCTCCCAGCAGCATTAGATGAAACTGTATGAACAGCATCTTCTGTGAGAATGGGCTAAGATAACAGATACCCAAAACAGGTGATGTCACCCACCACTCTCAAGGGGAGTCATGTTAACCCCTGGGGGAGCTCCAACCCTCTGGAGACATTGTATTCTCCCCTTTTACTAAAGAACCCTGTCTACAAGTGGATAAGCAGCCAACCATCAAAGTGTGACACCCCTCTGCGGCAATGTGTTTTTTAACAAAATCTCTGCATAGATGTAATAGACGTGTGAAGGCACTAAGATGCAGGGGAGAGAACAATGGCCTTGATCCAATATAGGCTTGGATTCAAATTGCAGTTGGCACACATATTGACAGGGCTTAACATGAGGGTGTCCTGAGCTCACAGGGGTGGTATGAGGATCCAACCAGTGTCCAGCACCGAGCTGGCATTCATCATCCTGACCGGTCACTTCCCTGCTGATCCCAGGAGCCCTGGGAGCTCAGAGCTGGATGGGACTTTAAAGGCAGTCTCCTCAACTACCACCTCCTGTTCTGTCCAGACGGAGAAACAAGGCCTGAGGGGGTGGGCCGTGGGGCTCACTGCTGAAATGCGGCTCACCTCCTTTCAGGTAGGCATGGGGCACATTGGCCTCCAGAAACATGGCCTCCCCCGGCTTCAGGGTAAGCAGATTCAGGAAGTAGATGGCAAAGCATCCGATATCACCCGGGTACTGCTGGTGCAGCTGCAGCAGGAGCTCCCCACAGATGTCCTCCATGTTGTTTCCAGCAGCCACTGAGGGGCACAGAGCACCCCAAGGCTACTCAGCAACTCTTGAGGGTATTCATGGCTCCCCACCCCACCCCCCCAAGAGAGAGTCCTAGAGAAGACCCTGGTCCAGGAATCCAGGAACGGGTGGGCATGTTCTAGTCACATCCCCCACCCTGTGGGGGCCAGCCTTCCTTGCTATTCCAGCCTACACAGATGCCATTTTCCCCATTTTGACTATTGATATGCCCACCACTCTACCGGGCACTAAAAGGGCTAGAGTGTAGTCCTTTTAGACAGCGCTTCTCAGCCTCAGCATTACTGACATTTGAGGCCAGGTAACTGTTGTGGGGGCTGTCCTATGTACTATAGGATGTCTAGTAGCATCCCTGGCCCCCACCTACAAAACACCACTAGCACCCCAAACCCGGGTTTGACAACCAAAGATACCTCCACCCTTCCAGTGTCCCCTGGTTGAGACGACTGCTCTAGGAGCTTAAAATCTAGTTAGGAGAGAACCCAAGGGTTCCCCGTGGGGTGACTAACTGTCCCACTTAGCCCAGGCCTTTCCGTTTAACACTACAATCTCTCAGTCCCAGGCAAAGAGTGATGGTTGAACACCCCAGAGAGCATGAGGCAGGATGCAAGGGTCGAAATGTGTCCCAGGCTGACCAGGGGAGAAGGAGCTCAGCCTGGGCTAGAGTGGTGAGGGAATGCTTGGGAACTGCGGGGAGGAGGGGAGGGCGGTGAGCTGGGTTTCCATAACTGTGTGTGTGGTGGGGGTGTCTCTAAAAGCAGAGTGGAGAAGGAGCTGGAGCTCATCATGTGTGCCATATAAGCTCCTAGCAGAGTCTTCTGCCTTGCTCTTTACTGCTTGTATTAACTCTCAAACCCAAAGTTGACACAACCACACCCATCAAAGTCATTTCCTGAACTCTCCTTATTAGCACAAGGTTGGGCCCAGAGCAGGTATTTAAGAAAAGATCTACTGATTGAGAGCTCAGGAATTCAGGTTTTTGGATCCTTTTATCTCCTTCCTGTTCTCCAGCTCCAAAGTATAAAACCCTTTGGACAGCAGCTCTAGGGCTGAGAAATCTCAGAATGCCCAGGTGAGAGACAGCCTAGTACTTTTCCAGGCCAGCCTGTCTCCACTCATCTAAAGGAGATAACCAGGTAGGAAGCAGCAGGACCCTGTTCCATAAAGACTGGGAAAGAAATGCTAAGTTGCTAACAGGCCATCTAAGTCAGACCGTTTTGGTGTTCTACTTGAGCAAAGGGATTGAGAACCCTATTCCTACAGCCTAGTAACTGTGCCAGGGGCCCAGGAAGGGGCACTGCGTTCAGGCCTAAGATACCCACCTTGCTGCGAGATCCGCTTCACCAACAGGTTCAGCTGCTCCACCACCACCTTCTTCTCGCTCTTCATCAGGTGGGAGAAACAGCTCCGCAGAGCAGAAGTCACAGCCTCGGAGTCCTGGCTCAGGCTCTGCTTCAGCTGCGCTGCTGCGTTGTCTCCAATTAGAAACTGGAATTCCGGCACCTCTGCAGGAAGGTCAGGCCAGGACCCGCATCAGGAATGGTTAAGATGGAACCCGCAAACAGTGGAAAGCTGGAGGAGGCCTCCCCGTCTCATTCCTAACCAAGGAGCCAGGCAAAGCTATGTAAGTTTCGCAGTGAAAATTTACTGCTTATGACCAGCCTTCAGCAACCACACCTGAGCCTGGTCTCATGAGCCTCCCCCAGGAACATCAAGAATTCATGAGGCCATGGGACTTCCCTGGTGGTCCAGTGGTTAAGAATCTGCCTTGCAATGCAGGGGATGCAGGTTCAATACCTGGTTGGGGAACCAAGATCCCACATACGGCAGAGCAACTAAGCCTGAGCACTGCAACTACTGAGCCTGAGCACCCTGGAGCCTGTATGCCACAAACTAGAGCATCCGTGCAACATAATGAAAGGTTCGGCTTGATGTAGTGACAATCCCGCCTGCCACAATAAAGACCTGATGTAACCAAATACATATATAAATCATTTTTTAAAAATTCATGAGGCCAACCAGCCCTTCAGCTCCTGGGACACTCAGCCTCTGTTCTCAGCCTCCAGCTCTGCCCTGGGTTGCCCTTGCATCCTAGGTCCAGTATGCAGGCTCTTAGCATTTTGCCCAACCTTACTTGTTAGAAAGGTCACAATTTCCTCAATTGGCCGGAAGCCACATAAGCCCTGGAAGGGGGTGAGGGCAATTGCCATCTCTGGCTTATGGTTGGCATCGGGGTAGTGCTGTGGAGCCTGGAGGTGCAGCTTCTCTGCCAGCTCCTGTGGGATGGGCAAGGGAGAGGAGGATGTTTAGGTGCAGCCATCACCCAGCAAGATACCAGTTCCTACCAGCCCTTGTTCTTGACCCTCCCCAGTCAGCTTCCTGCCTCTGGCACTGAGCCCAGTCAAGGCATAATTCAGAAACTCAGGGTTCAGCCAACCCAAGGCAGGCAATGGATCAACTCTGGGGTAGAGCTGGGGCAAACTTTAAGAGGACTATGAACCAGAAGACCCAAATACCAAGCCAAGCTTTGACACTAAACAAGCTGTGTAACTTTGGGTAAGTCTCTCTCTTCTCTAGGTCTTCTTTGCTCATGACGTTTGGACAAATGCTTAAGCTATGACTCACACACAGGCTTGTGTAGAAAGACCACAGGGATGGAATTAAGGTCATGACTAGGGTAACTGCTGTGCCTTGGAAGGTGAACTCTGAGACAGTCAGGTGGAAATAGGGCAGATATGAATTGGCTGGGTTGGGGTTTGCTGAGGGGAGCCAGGAACAAGCTTGGAGAAGCTGCCGTGGCACAGGCTGGTCAGCTGTCCGCTTAGAACTTTGTTGCCACATGTGTCATTGGCAATAGGCCTTGCAGAGCTAAACTGGGAGTTGTCAGGCTCGGATTTAATTCTGGGCTGGAGCCTGGCATGGGCAGGGTAAAAGCAGAAGTAAAAGTTGTACAGGAGTCTGGACTCTTAAGCTCTTCTCTAACCTGACCTCCGTGCCCTACTCTGATGCTATACCTTGTTCGGGTGTGCCTGGATGGACAGGGCCGTTTCAACTGAAAGCACTTTGAAGAGGAAGGGCAGTTTGCCGTTAAAGGTGTCCTTGACCTTCGAACCCAAGCTGTCCTGATTATCAGCAATCCACTGGCCTAGGGTCTTCTGCGAGATGCGGTTGTCAAGGATCTTGGCATCTCCCCGGGGGTGGGTCCCCATCCACAGCTGTAAAAACAGGAAACTTAGGAGGGACAAAGGCAGAACCTGGCACCACCCATTGGCCTGCCCTGCTCTGTTACCCTGTGCTCCCCATAAGGCAGCCAAGTCCTGAGACAGGCCTCTTGGGACTGGGTATAAATGTTCATACCATCACAGACATACCCGGCGCAGCAGACCACAGAATACCAGGAGTCAGGAAACTCAAGCTCTAGTTGAGGCTCTGCCTCCAACCAGCTGCAGAAGCTTGGGCTAGTTTCAATTTCTTGTCTCTGGGTCTCAGTTTTCTCATCTGTCCAGTGAGGAGAACGAAACCTACACTGTCAAGGTCACTGAAAAGCTCTAACTCTCAAATGGCTCTGTGAGGGGTTAACATTCATTTATTCCAATCTCAGAAGTAGAAGCTAATGCTTTCCTGTGTTTTGGCTTTTCCTTTACTAAATGGGCAGGATAACTATGTATTTTAGGTTATTAAAAAAGTCAGTTAGTCAAAGTAAAAATTATAATTGTCAAGGAGGGCTGAATTAAAATTCAGTAAGTGCTAAAAATAGAAAATAAAATAAGAAGCAGCAAGGTCATACTGTATAGCACATGTGTGTGTGCTAAACCGCTTCAGTCCTGTCAGACTCTTTGTGACCCTATGGACTATAGCCCACCAGGCTCCTCTGTCCATGTGATTCTCCAGGCAAGAACACTGGAGTGGGTTGCCATGACCTCCTCCAGGAGATCTTACCAACCCAGGGATTGAACCCACATCTCTTATGTCTCCTGTAGTGGCAGGAAGGCTGTTTACCACTGGCACCATCTGGGAAGCCCCTCTGTATAGCACAGGAAACTATATTTAATGTTCTGTGACAAATCATAATGGAAAAGAATATGGGTCAGGAAGATCCCCTAGAGGAGGAAATGGCAATCCACTCCAGTATTCTTGCCTGGAGAATCCCACAGACAGAGGAGCCTAGCAGGCTACAGTTCATAGGGTTGCAGAGTCAGACACGACTGAAGTGACTTAACACACACACATATTCACACACAACTGAGTCACTCTGTAGTACAGAAGAAATTAACACAACATTGTAAATCAACTATACTTCAATAAAATAAAATTCAGTAAGTGCTGAAAGTTCCTTGGGGAAGGAAGGAGGGTACTGGAAATTCCTATTATGACAAAACCTCACTTCTTTTTGTGCTGCCATCTGGGTTCATCAACCTGCACAGATCTGAAGCCCTAAGAAGGCCTCCTCTCCCATTGCTGTCTCCCCTTCCCCTCAGATTCACAAGACTTGCCTCAGCCCCTTTGATAGAGGAGTCCCTTCCTCCCACCTGCTGGTCGAGTAGGCTGAAATACAGCCGAGGTCTCACCTCTGCATATGGTCTGTCCTCTGAGATCTGGGCCAGTGGGTCACTGCTGGCCAGCAGCCGGGCCACTTCACTGTTGGAACCCATCTTTCCCCAGGCATATTGCTGCACCACACAGGAAAGTGGGAATACTGGGGGGTACAGACAGAGCGTTAGTTTCCACTCCACTCCTGAGGCCTGACCCTCCTGTCCCGGGGGAACCAGACCTGAGCTGAGGGTTTTATCTGAGGGATAGAGTCAAATAAGAGGTTTGTATGTTGTGAGTTGAGACCCTTCTCTTCTGCATGCCTCGATGTTCCCGTCTGTAAGACGGGTAGTAAGGATCTCCTGCTGACCTGAGGCAGATAAGTGCGTTACGGTGACGCGGAGGTCGTGGGAGGAACCTATTCCATTGCACCCAGTCTAGAAGTAACCCACGCGCAACCGTCTCCCCTCAAAACCCCCTTTCGAGGGCTGGATTAAGGGCTCGATCCCCATCGCGGGTGCCCCCTCCTCTTTCCAGCGCCCATGCATCTTTCCGCAGAGCCCCAAGGGGCTGGGGCGGAGTTCGACCTGCCGTATTAGGTCAGGAAGGGTCGGGCGCAATCCATCCCCACTCTCGCTGGCACCCCAGTCAACAGCCCACCTCGCTGAGCGGCCATCCTTGAGGCCTCCGACCGGTCTTCTCGCACGTATATCTTTACCGGCAGCACCCTCGGCCTCCCTGAGCCCAGAGCTTCATGGGAAATGTAGTTCTTCCCTCGCCTTCTCGGACGTCTGAATGCCAGGTGTGGCCACTGCTGGCAGGCTGAATCCCTCTCCCACACTCCCGCTCTCGGAAGGAACCCCCTACCAGTACAGAGCCTTCCAGCCGGCAATCTGAGGTCTCAGCATTTTCGTTGCCCGTTCCTTCACCGGACACATATTTATTGTTGTTCTTTTTCAGTCGCTTACGTTCTATAGACTCTTTGCGACCGCGTGAACTGCAGGACTCCAGGCCTCCTTGTTCATCACCAACTCCCGGAGCGTACTCAAACTCATGTCCATTGAGTCAGTGATGCCATCCAACCATCTCATCTTCTGTCGCCCTCCTCTTCTGCCCTCAATCTTTCCCAGCATCACGGTCTTTCAATTGAGTCAGCTCTTGGCATCAGGTGGCCAAAGTATTGGAATTTCACCTTCAGCATCAGTCCTTTCAATGAATATTCGGGGTTGATTTCCTTTAGGATTAACTGATTTGATCTCCTTGCTGTCCCACGGACTCTCAAGAGTTTTCCCCAAAACCAGAGTTCAAAAGCATCAATTCTTCAGTGCTCAGCCTTCTTTATGGTCCAACTCTCACATGTTATACATGACTACCAGAAAAAGCATAGCTTTGACCATAGGGACCTTTGTCAGCAAAGTGATGCTCTGCTTTTTAAAATGCTGTCTAGGTTTGTCATTGCTTTTCTTCCAAGGAGCAACTGTCTTTTAACTTCATGGCTGCAGTCACCATCTGCAGTGATTTTGGAGCCCAAGAAAATAAAATCTGCCACTGTTTCCATTTTTTCCCCCATCAATTTGCCATGAAGTGATGGACACTTCGGAGAAGACAATGGCACCCCACTCCAGTACTCTTGCCTGGAAAATCCCATGGATGGAGGAGCCTGGTGGGCTGCAGTCCATGGGGTAGCGAAGAGTCAGACTCGACTGAGCGACTTCACCTTCACTTTTCACTTTCATGCATTGGAGAAGGAAATGCAACCCACTCCAGTGTTCTTGCCTGGAGTATCCCAGGGAAGGGGGAGCCTGGTGGGCTGCCGTCTATGGGGTCGCACAGAGTCGGACATGACTGAAGCGACTTAGCAGCAGCAGCTGATGGACACTTGGAACGGCTTCGCAGAAATCATGGTGGAGACAAAGGCAGGAACAAAGTAGTGACCAGCACCCTAGGTTCCTAGCCTGGGGGGCAGGAGGCTGTGAAGTACTGGGTGCCCCGCTCGGGGCTGTTGGGCTTGCCAGGCCTGGACAATAGCATATTTATTGAGAACCTGATAAATGCCACAGACTGTTCTGAGGGCTAGAGACACATGGAAGAGCAAGATAAGAACTATTTTGTCTTTGTAGAGCTTACATTATGGTGAAGGGAAGACAGCAAACAAGTATGATAAACAAGTAAATCACATAGCAAGTTGAAAAGTCAGTGCTACGAAAAGTAAGGGGTGTGGGTGGAGGCGGAAGGCAGCCAGTAGAATTTAAAAGGTTGCCTAGATAAGCCTCACTGAGGTGAGAATTGACTGTGGACTTGGAAGTGAGGAGGAGAGAATGCTCTGAGCAGAAGATACAGCTATAGCAAAGGCCCTAAGGTGGGAACGTGGAAATGTGCCTGCCATTTTCAGAGTAAATAGCAAAGAGGCCAGACTGGCTGGAGCAGAGTGAGCAGGAAAGGTGGAAGTGTGGTGGTGAGAGAGGAAAGACAGTGGGCAGTTCTTTGTAGACTATTATGAGGATGTCAGGTTTTCATTAGCAGATTTGAGCAAAGCATTGCTATGATCTAAGCAGGAACTCACTGATGCTTGGTGATGATGGTAAATGTCACACGCAAGGCCCTTAATCTGTCTGAGCTTCAGTTTCTTCGTGTGTAAAGTGGGAATAATAATGCTGGACTGAAAGCCTTGTTGGAGGGTTGGATGGGATGATGTGATTCCAGAAGGCAGTCAGTGCTTAGTGCTGTTCTGATTCTCTCCACCCTAAGGACTCCACTGCAGGACTCAGAACCCTAGCTCCTCCTCCAGGCTGAGTTGCTCACAAGCCACATACACAGAAGTCAAGGGAAGTCACCAGGAGCCCTACATGGCAAAGGCTGGGCTGGACCTTGGCTGTGGAATAATCTTGCTGTATCCTGTAGACAAAGGCTCTAACATGCAGGCCTCCTCAGTCAACAGCCCAGGAAGAGGGCATCCCAGGAACATAGCAGCTAAAGCACCAGGGGACCTGGAGTGAGGGCCTGTAATCCTGACTCTGCCTTCTCTTCCCCCTGCCACCCAACCCGACTGATTCCCATGGCCTCTACCATACATGTCCAGGGGAGAGAGAGGCCACTGTTTTCTCTGCAATGTTCTGCCTAGCTATTGATAACGACCTCCCTAAGAGTCCCCTTGGAGAAGGCAATGGCACCCCACTCCAGTACTCTTGCCTGGAAAATCCCATGGACAGAGGAGCCTGGTAAGCTGCGGTCCATGGGGTTGCTAAGGGTCGGACACGACTGAGCGACTTCACTTTCACGCATTGGAGAAAGAAATGGCAACCCACTCCAGTGTTCTTGCCTGGAGAATCCCAGGGATGGGGGAGCCTGGTGGGCTGCCGTCTATGGGGTCGCACAGAGTTTGACACGACTGAAGTGACTTAGCAGCAGCAGCAGCAAGAGTCCCCTGGCTCAGATAAATCTGCCTGCATTTCAAAGAAAGCTTCACCACACACTAAGGAATAATAAAACGAACTATACAAGCAGCACATCTCACCTACCTCCTGACTTTGAATACCTCTCTTCCTCTCATCCCCACTCGCCCAGCCAAATGGACCTTCTCGGGGAAGAATGAGGGATTAGTCTGGGCACAGGGGCTTCTTGGGGCACCTCCTACCACCACCACCACTGAAGTAACATTAGAGTTCTTTCCTCACAGTATTTTTCACAGGAAAGAGAGAACTTAGATTGTTGGGACAGAGCACCCACCTCACCCCACCCTCCCCACATACAGAAAAATATATCTAGAAGGGAAACTAGGGTGTCTGGAGAAAATAGAACCTTTCACCCTTAACTCTTGCTTGTCTAGATCTAATAGAACTGATCACATATTATTATCTAGTGATAATCTGCTTTCTTCTAGACTATATGTCTAATTCAGCTTCACATTTCTGCCAGTGCTCAGCTGACATTCAAGCAGTAATAGCAGATAACATTTGTTTGTTATATACTAAATACAAAGGGCTTCCCGGGTGGTGCTACTGGTAAAGAACCTGCCTGCCAATGCAGGAGATGTAAGAGATGTGGGTTGAGACGATCCCTGGGTTAAGATCCCCTGGAGGAGGGCATGACAACCCACTCCAGTATTCTTGCCTGGAAAATCCCATGGACAGAGGAGCCTGGCAGGTTACAGCCTGTAGGGTCACAAAGAGTCAGACACAACTGAAGCAACTTAGCACACATGGACAAATACTAAAGCTAACCCTTTGCAAGAATTCTCAAGATAACCCTATGAGATAGTGAAAGTCGCTCAGTCGTGTCTGACTCTTTGTGACCCCATGGACTATACAGTCTTTGGAATTCTCCTGGCCAGAATACTGAAGTGGGTAGCCTTTCCCTTCTCCAGGGGATCTTCCCAACCCAGGGATCGAACCCAGGTCTCCCACATTGCAGGCAGATTCTTCACCAGCTGAGCCACAAGGGAAGCAACACTATGAGATAGGTACTGTCATTAGCCCCATATTTTTGAAATAAGAAGAATGGATGTCCAAAAGGTAACAGGTTCAAGAGCACAGAGTTCCAATCTGCTATACCTCCTCCCTTTTCGAATAAGTTAACGGGAGTTGATGTCTCTTCCACAGGGAAGCATACAGAACCCAGCGGTCTTCAGAGATAAATGGGTGGACAAGGTTCACATTGGGGATACATTGAATAGAATTCCATTCGTTCTTCCTGGTCCAGCAATGTCCTAGGCTGGGCAGACAAGGTGGTGGCAGGACAGCCCCGTGTTTTGTGGACTGCTCTCCTCTCGGGCTGCAGACGGCAAAGATCTCTCTGCATGCTGCCTGTCACACTGTCATAGAATCATTGCCTCCTGGCCAGAGCTCCTAAAATCTTGTAATATCCTAAGCAGTGAGACTACTCAGAACATCTTTTGTTCTAATATTTGGTCTTTCACCCTGGTTCCTGACACAGAACCCCTAAATCCCTTGGAATTTCCTGGGTGATGGGAGCATCTTTTGTCCTAATGAGGCAACTGTTGGGGGGCTTCTGGATAGCATTGAGATGGGAGCTGGTCACCAGAAAGATGAAGCCACAATTAGAAGCTTTGAATCTTCAGCCACATCTCCTATCTTATAGTGAGAGGAGAGATTGAATTAAGGGTTGATCATGCCTGCATGATGACTCCTCCCTGAACTGAAAGTCCCTGAATTGAACTTCCCTAGTGATCCAGGGTGAAGAATCTGCCTGCCACTGTAGGGGACAAGGGTTCGATCCCTCACCCGGAAGGATTCCATATGCTGCGGCACAGCTAAGCCCATGCTCTGCAACAAGAGAAGCCAGAGAAGCCTGCGCACCACAAAGAGGAGTAGTCCCCACTTGCCACTAGAGAAAGCCTGACTGCAGCAACAAAGAATCAGTGCGGCCAAAATAAATAAATAAAAATTTTAAGTCATATTATTTAAAAAAATAATCCTGAACTGCTGGTTTAGAGAGCTTCAGTATTGGTGAATACATCGCCTTATCAGAAGGGTGACAAACCCCAGCTTTACAAGAACAGAAGCTCCTGCACTCAGAACCCAGACCTTGTCTTATGTATCTCTTCAACTAGGCATTCATCTGTATCCTGTATCACCTTCTTTACTATATATTAGGCTATTGCAAATATAATTTGTTTCAGATTGTGAACTTTAAGTCACATTGTTGTTCAGTCACTAAGTCATGTCTGACTCTTTGCCATCCCATGGACTGCAGCATGCCAGACTTCCCTGTCCATCACCAACTCCCAGAGTTTGCTCAAACTCATGTCCATTAAGTCGGTGATGGCATCCAACCATCTCATCCTCTGTTGTCCCCTTCTCCTCCTGCCTTCAATCTTTCCCAGAATCAGCGTCTCTGCCAATGAGTCAGTTCTTCACATCAGGTGGCCAAAGTATTAGAGTTTCAGCTTCAGCATCAGTCCTTCTAATGAATATTCAGGATTGATTTCCTTTAGGATGGACTGGTTGGATCTCCTTGTAGTCCAAGGGACTCTCAAGAGTCTTCTCCAACACCACAGTTCAAAAGCATCAATTCTTTGGTGCTCAGCTTTCTCTATAGTTCAACTCTCACATCCATACATGACTACTGGAAAAACCATAGCTTTGTCTAGACGGACCTTTGTCAGCAAAGTAATGTCTCTGCTTTTTAATATGCTGTCTAGGTTGGCAATAGCTTTCTTCCAAGGAGCAAGTGTCTTAATTTCATGGCTGCAGTCATCATCTGCAGTGACTTTGGAGCCCAAGAAAATAAAGTCTGTTACTGTTTTCATTGTTTCTCCATCTATTTGCCATGGGGTGATGGGACTGGATGCCATGATCTTCATTTTTTGAATGTTGAGTTTTAAGCCAGCTTTTTCACTCTCCTCTTTCATTTTCAGCAAGAGGCTCTTTAGTTCCTCTTCACTTTCTGCCATAAGGGTGGTGTCATCTGCATATCTGAGATTATTGATATTTCTCTCAGTAATATTGATTCCAGCTTGTGCTTCATCCAGCCTGGCATTTTGCATGATGTACTCTGCATGTAAGTTAAATAAACAGGGTGACAATATACAGCCTTGACGTACTCCTTTCCCAATTTGGAGCCAGTTTACTGCAGGGTAAAAATCCATGCCTGGGATTTGACGAACTCTTGGAAAGCATTTTCTGCCTCCTGCTGTTTGTGGAAGCATTTTCCCCTGCAAAAAGTTGTCGAGATGCTTGAAGTGGTAGTCAGTTGGCAAGAGGTCAGGTGAATATGCCAGATGAGGCAAAACTTCTAGCCCAATATGTTCAACTTTTGAAGCATTAGTTGTGGGACATACAGTTGAGTGTTGTCCTGTATAAGAATTGGCCCTTTTCTGTTGACCAATGCCAGCTGCAGGTATTGCAGCTTTTGGTGCATCTCATTGATTTGCTGAGCATGCTTCTCGGATGTAACGTTTTTACCAGGATTCAGAAAGTTGTAGTGGATCAGATTGGCAGCAGACCACTAATCAGTGACCATAACCTGTTTTTGGTGCAAATTTGGCTTTGGGAAATGCTTTGGAGCTTCTCGGCCCAACCACTGAGTTGGTCGTTGTCAATTGTTCTATAAAATCCACTTTTCGTCATGTCAGAATACAGTCGAGAAATGGTTTGCTGTTGTTGAATAAGAGAAGACAGCACTTCAAAATGATGATTTTTTTTATTTGTGTCAGCTCACGAGGCACCCAGTTATTGAGCTTTTTCACCATTCCAATTTGCTTCAAATGCCAAATGACTGGAGAATGGTCAACACTGAGTTCTTTAGCAGCTTCTCATGTAGTTGGATGAGCTTTGATAATTGCTTTCTATTGGTTGTTGTCAACTTCCAATGGCCTCCCACTATTTTCCTCATCTTCAAGGCTCTTGTCTCCTATGCAAGACTTCTTGAAACACCACTGCACTGTACATTCTTTAGCAGTTTCTGGGCCAGATGCATGGTTGATGTTGCGAATTTTAACTGCTACTTTACAACCCATTTTGAACTCAAGTCAGAAAATCACTTAAATTTGCTTTTCCTCTAACAGCATTTCCCTAGTCTAAAATAATAATACATAGCAAGTAATGCGGAGAAGGCAATGGCACCCTACTCCAGTACTCTTGCCTGGAGACTCCCATGGACAGAGGAGCCTGGTAGGCTGCAGTCCATGGGGTCGCTGAGTTGGACACGACTGAGCGAGTTCACTTTCACTTTTCACTTTCATGCATTGGCGAAGGAAATGGCAACCCACTCCAGCGTTCTTGCCTGGAGAATCCTAGGGACGGGGGAGCCTGGTGGGCTGCCGTCTATGGGGTCGCACAGAGTCGGACACGACTGAAGCGACTTAGCAGCAGCAGCAGCAGCAAGTAATGTCATTAGCAAAAAAAAAAAAAAAACAAACCAACACACACACAAAAAAACATTAAACAAGAAAAGCACATTAAAATGATGTAACATAAGCACATTTATTTAAGAATGTATTCCAATATCAAACGGCAAAGTTCAACAATGCAAAACGGCAATTACTTTTTGCACCAACCTAATGATAAGCCAGTAAATGTGTTTCTCTGAGTTCTAGAAGCCATTCTAGCAAATTATTAAAACTAAGGAGGGGGGTGATGGGGACCTTGATTTACAGAAGTACAAGTGATGACACCCTGGGATTTGCAATTGGTCTCTGGAGTGGGGGCAGTCTTGTGGGACTGAGTGCTTACTTAAGCTGTGGGATCTGATGCTAAATCCAGGTAAATAGTGTCAGAACTGAATTGAATGACATCCAACTGGTGTCAGAAAATTGATTAGTGTGGGGAAAAAAAACCCCTGTATGTCTGATCACAGAACTGTTTTGTGTCACTAGTAAAGATGAAACACAAGTGTGCTTACACTGTGATTGGAGAGGTAGCCATGGGGGGTTAGGGGTAAGAAGTTTCTAAGGGCAAACAAACATAAATCCCTCCTGTTCTTCCACTTGAGGATGTTTCCTGGAAAAACAAAAAAAAGTTGAGCTGGACCCTCAGAAAAGTGGATGAGGTAAATAGTAAATATTTCATAATTATGAAATATCTGCTTGGTATCTGCTTGGTACTATGTTAGTGCCAGAAATACAACAGTGAGCAAAACAGATGCTATTCCTGCCCTTGTGGAGATTACAGTCTAGTGGGAGAAACAGACATAAATAACCATCTTTACACATATGTAATTACAATTTGCAATAGGTATTATGAAGGAAAGGCACAAGGTTTATGTTGTGGGGGAGGGGCTGATATAATCTATACTGAAGAGTGGCTACTCCTGAGGAAGAGATCCATAAACCTGGATTTGAAGAAGTAGGAGTTAACTAGGGGATGATGAGGGCATGGGCTACGAGCATACCAAGAAGAGGGAGAGTCCAGTGCAAAGGTCCTGAGGCAGGCAAAGGAACAAATAATTTTGAGGACCTGAAAAGCCACTAGGAGGGCTGGGATGCTCAGGGGTGGGGTGTAGTGGAGGGGAAGGCACAAGAAGGAATGGGAAGGATAGATAGGTAAAGGGCAGATATTACAAGTCTTAGAGGTCAAACTAAGATTATGGACCTTTATGGAAAATAACCGAAAGATTTTAAACAAAGTTCTGTAGTGATTTTGCCCCATTCGAATGGATCTTGCTTACAATATGAACAACAAAAGACCAATTAGCAGCCCTGTACTCGTCCAGGGGAAGGTATGGAGGAGTGGCTGGACACAGTTACAGCAGAAATGTACAAAGACATGAATAAATAACTTGAGTTTGTGGGGAATGAGTCAGCATCTCCCATATACTGATGGCTCTATTGCTGGACTGCCTCATTCATTTAATAAATGCTGGATGCCCAGGTTAATCCCAGCTCAGGCCCTAAGCCTGTCTGAGCTCAGGGATCCTCAAGCCTAAAACGATAAAACTTGACATCGGGGGTCAAGGCCTAAGAGAGGCAGAGCTCAGCTAGTATGGGGGACAGCTGCACAGTCCATTCTTCCGAAAAGATCCTCTCTGCTCGGCCCCTACCAACAGAACCCTTTCCTAGCTTGGTGAAGTCCTCTGAGTCGGGAATTCCACTCCCCACTGCCCCCGTTGGTGGAACTCCTGTCCCCTACCTGAACCAGAGCGTATTTCCCAAACTTGCCCTCCAAGAAAGCTGAAGGGGTTAAGTTTCCATCCCCACTTTTGGGAGTTTACTTTGAGGAGTTTCTAACACAATGTTGTAACCTATCTGAACAAGAGGCAGCTGGGAACGGCTCCAGCCCCTCCTCCGTCTCCCAAGTTCCTCGGTGACTCGCCGACCACTGGAGCACAGACACACGTAATAAGCGGACAGAAGGGAATGCCCACCAGGCTTCACAGTGGGTTGGGCAGGAGGGCGGGGCGGACTTCTGTGATGTCACACGACCACGCCCCTCTGGGAGGACGTTGCGCCTGCGCCAGAACGGCTGCCTCGCTCCCGGAAGTGGAGGGCCTGAACGGAGAGCGCCGCTGGGTCTGGGTGCCCGGAGGCAGAAGCGCTCTCGGAGCTCGCTCGTCGGCCCCCGACCGTCATGTCGTCCTTCGACACCAACCCCTTCGCGGACCCAGTGGACGTAAACCCCTTCCAGGTAGAGCCCTCATCTTACAGCTCTGTCCAGTGCCCAAAGGCCGCCGCCCGGGCCTCTTTCGCCAGAGCCGGGAGACGTGGCGTAGGAGGGACGGGCTGTCTGCCCAATGGGAGAGCGGGCTTCGAGGGGTGTCCTATCGTAGCGCCTGGGGGGCGGGACTAGCAGCAGGTGGAACAGCGGAGGGGGCGGGGCGCTGTACTCTGGGAAAAGGGTGGGACTGTTTCCTCCCAGGAATGTAGCCCTTCTAACTGGATACCGCTGGGGAAGGGGACTGGCGCAGACAGGATCAGGGAAGCCCCCAGCTTCAGGGAGATAAGCGACTTCACCTGAGGGGAAAGTGTGACTACCACATCCCGCAGTCTTGAGGAGACGCTAGCCTTGAGTCACTTTAGGAGAGAGGGTGACAGCAACGTAATGAGGTGGAAGCCTCTAGAGGGATGGAGAAATGTCAGAAAATCCCAAGACCATCCCCCGCAACACAACACAGCCAACTAGTCTATAAGATATAGGAGAGCCCCTGAGATTTGTCAGAAAGGGAAGGCTGGTAACCCAAGTTGAATTATGGTCTTGATAACAGTTTCACACCTTGGCCATGGATCTAGTTTGGACTGGGCTCTGGCTAGATGAGAGAGCCCAGGGTAGAGAGGGGGGAGAAATGAGGAGCCTCTGAGGGGCTTGAAGTGCAAGGAATGTTGGTCTGATGGACCTGTGTGTGGTGACAGGATAGATGAGATGCACTGATCTATGAGCTGGCCTGACCTTTTAACAATTGCCCAAGGAAAAAGAGACTTCCTTTTAAAAGCCGAAACCTTCCCGCCTTTGAGCAAAGAGCATAGGGGTATTCTTTTCCATGATGGAGGGTTGGGACTCCTTTAACTCCAAAGCTCCGGTGCCTCTTGTTTTGTGTATGCTCAAAACCAGTTCTAGGGAAGCTTGCTTGTGCTGACTAGTGATTTATGAGCCTCGAGCTTTCTGCTTTGTCAGGATGTCACCAGGCATGTGAACTCTTACTGCTTGTTCTTTATTTTGGTCATTGGCAACTTTAAAGTTTCCTGCAGGTGTAGGGGAAGTCCTTGGAGGGGGTCCTTCATGCAAGACACAGCATGAGCTTTTCCACCTTGAATCCTTTCTTTCAAGGGTCAGAATAAACACAAAGGAGACTAGAATGAATGTCGGTTTACATCTCTTTCTTGGTTTTAAGGTGACTTAGCCAGTGGGAGCCCTTGAGGCAAATTTTGATAGCTTGGTAACATCAGGGAATTCCTAACATTCCTCTAGTAGCTTCATGCTTCTTGACAGAACTGTTTGGAGGACCTTATCTTTTATGTAAGGCAGTAATCTCTATTTGAGTAAAGAAAGAACATTTGCATTTTTTTTTTCCTTTGCCATTGTCTTCAGATAACTGTTTTGCTTTAGTTATAAAACTGCTGCATGATACTGGAGTTCGGGTGGCTCAGACGGTAAAGCGTCTGCCTACAATGTGGGAGACCTGGGTTCAATCCCTGGGTCAGGAAGATCTCCTGGAGAAGGAAATGGTAACCCACTCCAGTATTCTTGCATGGAAAATCCCATGGACGGAGAAGCCTGGTAGGCTACAGTCCGTGGGGTCGCAAAGAGTCAAGGACACGACTGAGCAACTTCACTTTCAGAAGCCTTTTGGTATGTGTGCTGTGTAATCATGTGCCTTTTTCTTTCTTTTTTTTTTGTACTGTCAGAATCAGAAATCAAATGTCTGCTGCTATCTGAAAGAGGCAGTCAGATATCCAGAGATGCAGAGAGCTTGTCCTCAGTGCTAGCAGTGGGCTAGATAATTGGCCTAAATTTTGCCCTATATTAATAGCAGCTTGAAAGTCTTAAACCACATCTCCAACCCCAGAAATGATTGTGCAAACTGTGGAAGAAGTAACTTCTACATTGAAGCAAGACAGTCTGTACATCAGGCAGCCCCAGGATATGGCAGGACAGGAAGCAGCTGTGGTCCTGTAAAGAGTAACATCTGGTGGGGAAGCCTGTGGGGGAAGGCGAGAGACGGTTGGCTGCGATTCTGCTCCTCTTGACTCTGGGCTGGGTTTTTCCTCTTGGTGCACAGCTGTGGAGGGAGAAGGAGCTTTGGGTGTGAGGCCCCCAAACTTCTTTTCCTGGAGAGCTGCCCTCCCTCTCCTTGTGATGGTGGTTTCTGCTTTTCTGACTGCCAGGGCTGGGACACTGGGAAGGCACAGCCCTTGGGGGGCTGGGTGTGAGCCCAGCTTCATTTACTTAGGGTGTTGGCACAGAGCTCAGAAGAGAGAAGGTGGAGAGGCTATAGACTCAGAAACTGTCACACCTAACTGGCCTTCAGAAGTCTTTTTTTTCCCCCTTCTCTCCATGGTGGTTTATGAAAATATACTTAGTGTTCGGAGTTCCATGGTGGATTTTTAGAGCTAGGAACATCCTCAGAAATCTCTTCTAACCCTTTAGGTTTAGAGATGAGAATGCAGTGAGGATGGGACATGCCAGAGTCACTAGCTAATTGAAGCAGGAAGGGACTCAGATCTGGGCCTTCTTCTCTGGATAGTGCTGTTCTTAAAATTTTAAACTGCCTTGGCAGTTACTTAGGCCAGCTAAGGAAAGAATGTAACATCATCACCACTGTTACCATTCTTAAAATGAGAGTACTGGTAAGGTGAAAGTAACAAATTAGGTGAGCTTTTTTGTTGTTTTTCAGTGTGTGGGGGTGGAATAATATGGATTGTATTGTGCTTTTTTTTTTGTTAAGATTTATTTTTGGTTGCTCTGGTCTTTATTGCTGTGTGTTGGCTACTCTTTGTGGCGGTGCTTGGGCTTTTCATTGTGGTGGCTTCTCTTGTTGAGGAGCATGGATTCTAGAGCGCAGACTCAATAGTTGCTTGACACGTGGGCCTGGTTGCCTCGTGGCATGTGGTATCTTCCAGATCCAGGGATTGAATCCTTGTCCTCTGCACGGGCAGGTGGGCTCTTCCCCACTGAGCCACCAGGAAATCTCCTGTATTGTGTTAGATGATATTTTAACATAGCATGTTTTCTGAGTAATGCCAGTCCTGAAAGGTGCTCAGGGTTCTGTGGTCAAATAAAGTCAGGAATCATTTTCCTGAAGGTTGACCAGGCTTGTTCATTTGTTAAAGGCTCCGAGAAATCCTGCAGTAAAGATATTTACTCCACTTTGTTTGATCCAGCCTTTCTCAGAGTTTTGCAACCATGGAATCCTTCTTCTAACTCTTGCAATATCCCCTGAAGCTCCTGGTGTGCTTTTAGGTTGACTTCCTTAATACATATTTTTTATCTGCACTCTGTTCCATCCCCACCTGAACTGTGGCTGTGGGCTTTTATGACTTCCTCCTTGTGTACAGTTATAGTGGGATTATTAGAAAACTTCCTGCAGAGTCGGACTGTAAGTGGAAAGTTGTCACAAGAGTGCAGCAGAGGTTTTTTACCAAACTCCTAGGAGGAAGCAGGAAAGTGCAAGCCGAGAGTGGCTGGTTTCCCAACCTCCCCTGGCACTCCCTAATCCCTCTGTGCATTATGGTGCATCTGCTGTGTACCATCTGGGTATTCTGCTTTCTACTGATTCCAGCATGTCTGTTCCCAAAAGTTTCTCAGAAAGTCTTGTTGGGTGATGAAGAAGTTGAGGGCTCCAGATGGGTGTTGTCCTCCCCATTTTCTCTTTCAGCAGTCCACTGAAAAACAGCGGACCCCAGCAAGTGCCTGGACTGCTTTGCCGCTTGGTGTTTCTGTTAGGTTACCCCAGGCAGTCGACTGATCTGGGAGTGGACTAGCTGGTGGTTCCAAACAGAGAAAACCTTTCAGCATTCGTGAGTCGCCAAATCACACCATATCACTTTCACACGTTGTCTCCTTGCACTTAAAAGATAATCTTGGTGGTATGGCTGCTTCCCAAGGATTTAAGACATTTCTCTCCTGTGGGAGGAGAAAGTGGTGGCAGAAATGTGATTTGGGCATGAACAGTCACATGAAGTTTCCTGCAGAGACACTGAGGGCTGTGTCACTTCCCCGAGAGGGTGGACTTCAGTTTGACTGCAGCTTTGGGAATTCTTAGAACCCCCAGTTGGACCTGGTAGAACTTTCCTGGGGAACAGGAGCATTGTCTCAAGAAACTTGAAAATGGCAAGGTTCATACAGTTTAACTGACTCCAAGCAGCTGCCCAGGTTGGGGTGGGGAGGGATTTTTGCCTTAATGGTTGGCACCTGGAGGTAGTCTGGGTGTTAGAAAGCCCTTGGCCAGTGATACAGCTGAACTTTGACCCTACATGTCTATTAAGTTTTCTTTGGAGCCACTTGGAGTAGGACAATCCTGGGTTCAGAGAAACGGTAATATTTAACCAGGACAAACAAGGGGTGCTTGCTCCTGGTCCAGAGAAGAGTGCCGTGCACATTAATTCGCAAGGTGTGACCCGTCCAGCAGTGCTCTCATGAGATGCTGACACGTTCATGCACATCACCGAGCCACTGCTGCTCTGAGGGCCTGTGCAGGAGACCAGGATAAATGGGCGCATGGCCTGCTAGAGCTTCTGATCTGACAGGAGAGCTAAGAAACGCTCACTGATCATGACAGCGTGCCCTGGCGTGATAAGGGCAGTCAAAATTTGCCAGAAGGACCTGTGAGGGATCTGAGGGAGAACAGGGCAGAGTCCTATGGTAGGAGGTCCTGGGAGCAGAAAGCCTATGGCACGAGAAGGTATTCCAGGTGAAGGAACACCAACTTAAGTCACTTCCGCACACTCTCAGCTCCACGCCCCCAGGCGCCACCTCACTCTGTGGACTCTCTGGGATCTGTGGGTCTGCTGCTTGTGGTGCACCAGCTTGTCTGACCAGTCTCCTGGAAGTTCTCTCTGTCCTTGGCCTCTTTATACTAATAACTCTCACCTCCTCCTGCCTGTTTTCTCTTCTTGTCTCCTGCATTTCAGGGTGTCCTAGAGTTCTGTCCTTGGCTTTGTTCTCAGTGTGTACCTCTCCAAGTAAGTCCTCCCACTTCCGTGGCCTCAGAGTAGCATCCACATTCCAGTGGGCTCAGATCCAGAGCTCTAGCCCTCATCTTCTGAGCTCCAAACCAGTATTTCCAGCTCTTACCTGGACATTTCCACCCATTCCACCCAGATGCATTTTATCAATTTCTCTGATGCGAATCAATACCTTCCCAGATCCTCTCCCTGCTCCCACACCCCCGCTCCTGAAAATCCTGTTTCTCTTCTCCCATGACCGCCTGTCTTGCTCAGTGGTGGCACTGTTTGCTGGTCCCCCGAGCTGGCAGCCTCAGTCACTCCACCCCTTCCCTTCCCTTCCCCTCCCCTGTGTCCTCGTCTTGCAGTAACTCTATACCCCAACCAGCCTGTGGAGTGGTCAAGCCTGTAGCGTCTACCTGAGGAGGGTCTCCGGAGCCCGTTCCCTCTTCTCCATCCTCTGTGTCATCCCTTAGCTCAAGCCCCACTATCACCCATGTGGACTCTATGTCCCAGGCAGTCTTCCTGCCATCCTCCTTCCATGAGCACTGCGGTCTCCTCACTGCTGGCAGAGATGATCACTGCTCACAATCTCTGAGGGCTTCCCAGGTGGCATGGTGGTAAAAATCCACCTGCCTGTTTAGGAAATGCAAGAGATACAGGTTCAATCCCAGGGTCAGGTAGATCCCCCGGAGAAGGAAATAGTAACCCACAGGGACAGAGAAGCCTGGTGGGCTACAGTCCACAGGGTCACAAAGAGTTGGATATGACTAAGCGCACAGGCTTTGCACAATCTCTTGTTGCCCCCATTGCCACAGCCTGCAGTCCGGCCCAGCCATCTTCAGGCTGGGTCCTTGGTGCTCCTCTCTTTGTATATAACACTTTGCTCTGTAGTCTCCTGATCCTTCTCACTGAATGTATGCAAGGTCTTTTTAAAGATCCCATGTCTTTGCAAATGCTCTTCTCCTCTCCCTCTTGAGTACTTGCTTAATTTCTTTCCTCTCTCGAGATCCAGCTCAGATGCCACCTCAGAGAAGCCTTCCCTGAGTCTCCAACAGCCTCTTCGCTCCCTCCTCTGCGAGCCCTTTGCCCGTGCCCTTGTTCAGCACTGGTCACATGCTGTCACTTCTTGCCCTGGCTTCTGTTGTGTTCTCTGTGCTATTTGCTTCTTGAGGGCAGGAACCAAGGCCTTTTCTTGGTGCCCTCACCCTGCGCTGGTTGGAATGGTTTGTGTAGGGAGTAGACAGACCGCGGTGGAAGGAGAGGGCAGAGGGCTCCATGTGATGGGGAACAGGCTGCACCTGGAGGAAAGCTGGTGCCAGGCCGTGGAGCGCCTCAACGCCAGGCCAGGGACTTGGCCTCTCTTTCCTGGGAGCCTCTGTACATCACTGCTGTGGCAGGGAGGAAGGCCCCAGGGTGCACCTTGCTCATTTGATGGCTTGTCAGGCTCTCTTCTTAAAAAAGAAGTGTGTATGTATTTGTTTAACATCAGATCAGATCAAATCAGTCGCTCAGTCGTGTCTGACTCTTTGCGACCCCATGAATCGCAGCACGCCAGGCCTCCCTGTCCATCACCAACTCCCAGAGTTCTCTCAGACTCACGTCCATCGAGTCAGTGATGCCATCCAGCCATCTCATCCTCTGTCGTCCCCTTCTCCTCCTGCCCCCAATCCCTCCCAGCATCAGAGTCTTTTCCAGTGAGTCAGCTCTTCGCATGAGGTGGCCAAAGTACTGGAGTTTCAGCTTTAGCATCAATCCTTCCAAAGAAATCCCAGGGCTGATCTCCTTCAGAATGGACTGGTTGGATCTCCTTGCAGTCCAAGGGACTCTCAAGAGTCTTCTCCAACACGACAGCTCAAGAGCATCAATTCTTTGGCACTCAGCCTTCTTCACAGTCCAACTCTCACATCCATACATGACCACAGGAAAAACCATAGCCTTGAGTAGACGAACCTTTGTTGGCAAAGTAATGTCTCTGCTTTTGAATATGCTATCTAGGTTGGTCATAACTTTCCTTCCAAGGAGTAAGCGTCTTTTAATTTCATGGCTGCAGTCCCCATCTGTAGTGATTTTGGAGCCCAGAAAAATAAAGTCTGACACTGTTTCCACTGTTTCCCCATCTATTTCCCATGAAGTGATGGGACCGGATGCCATGATCTTTGTTTTCTGAATGTTGAGCTTTAAGCCAACTTTTTCACTCTCCACTTTCACTTTCATCAAGAGGCTTTTGAGTTCCTCTTCACTTTCTGCCCTATACAGTGGAAGTGAGAAATAGATTTAAGGGCCTAGATCTGATAGATAGAGTGCCTGATGAACTATGGAATGAGGTTCGTGACATTGTTTAATATAAACATAACATAATCACATTATAGAAAATTTGAAAGACAAAATAAACCATCCCTGTTTCTACTAGTGTTTTGCAGCCATTGTTTTGATGTGTGTTCTGTTATGAGTACTTCTGACAGAATCGTCATTTGATACTCGTATAACCGAGCTGTTTCCGTATTGCTGCCGTGTGTTCATAACTGTGATTTTTAGTGACTGTTTAGGCCATTGAGGGGATGTGCACCAAAATGCACTGGAGCTCACTGTCCCTGGGTATTTAAGTTGTCCCCTGCTTTTTTCCCCCCTGTTGTAAATACCAGCACAGTGAATACTTTTGCAGATGCAGATTTTCACATGTTTTTGTCATGTTTCCTTTGGATGGCTTCTCAGGCTGTAGCTCAGAGAAACCAAGGTTAACCGTGGCGCCTCGTTCGCCTGGGACCGAGCCGGCCAACGTGGGGGTGACCGCTCCTTCTTGTGCTGACACGCAGCCTTGTCACTAAAGCAAACAGGACTTCACAGACGATCCAAAGTAGTGGCGGCTCTTGGTCTCTCAGAGGGAGTGGCCAAGTTTTGTTTTTGTTTTTTAGTCTATGAGGTATTTATGTAATGTGTTTGTTTGAAGCCTGAAATAAACCTCACATTGAGAGCCTGGGTGGAGTGGAGGGTGGGAAAGCAAGGAAAAGTCACAGCCGAGACCTGGGAGATGCATGGAGAGGGGTTGCCAAACCAGTGAAAACAAGTATGTTTTTCAAGGCCCTCCCCCCGCCGCAGCAGAACTCCAGCCCAGCTGTACCGCCTCGTTTTCTCAGCCCCTCACAGCCCAGCTCCACCCAGTGCCCCCTTTCCCGGAGCTGTATGGCCTGAGCTCGCCCTCCTCCGAGCCCGCCCAGCCTCCTCTCCCCTCCCATGGTCACTCGTGCTGTGTGCTTGTCTCAGCTCCCATGTGGCCTCCTGAAGGGTAGGAGCTGCACCCTGTTCCTCTTGGTGTGTCCCTCGCCCTGTGTGTGGCTGCTCACTGCATGAAAGGAACTGAGACCAGGCGCGTTCTCCTTGTTACAATTCAGGCAAGGGCATGAGCCGGTTGAGTCCTTTGGGCGCTGAGGGGGTGTCAGCTTACTTCTTGGTAGGTGAGACTTCGCTCTCACCGTGCTTTTAAATGCTTGACCCACTTACGAGCTGGCTGAGGCTTGGTGAGTGGGAAGGAAGATTGCTGCTGTTGGCTTATTTGTGACTCGAGGGGAAAGCTGAGGGTCCTCATTCAGACCAGTCAGTGTGGTCCTTACTCACAAGATTCTCTGCCAGTGTCCTCCCAAGGGTGTTCACCCCGAAGGACTGCTTTGAAGTTCAGGAACAAATAGCTGAGCAGACCCAGTCGTCCTGGTTGACCCCTCAACCCCGTGTTGACCGAGCATCTTCCGTTGGTCAGCCCCTGAGCCAGGCTTTGGGGAGACTCTGCCCACGCAGGTTTACCACTTGTGTTTTGGGAGAAAGACAGACTTGGATTCAAAATTGGGCTCAACCACTACAGTCCCTGAGGTCTTGGAGGAATTACTTCCTCTCTCTGAGCTGGGCCTTTCTTCATCCTCATACTCCTCCTTCACGGGATGGTTGTAAGGTTGAATGAGGAGGTGGGCTGTAGCTTTTCTCAGCCAGGGCCCCTCAGCTGAGCCTCAGAACACAGAAGCTGATTGGAACTACTGTTTTCTCCATTTTCCCAAGGATGGAACATCACCAGGACTGTTCTGATACACAGGACAGAAGGCAGGTCGTTGCAGACAGTGGATGGCCTGGGGCAGTGGGGCTTGACTCTCTCGAGGAACCAGGTTGAGAAAGGCTGGTGGAGCCTTCTTTTCTGGTGGTGTGACACAGTGGCCGGTTCTGGGATGACTAGCAGCAGTATCATTGCGTGATGAACCTGTGCGTGGTAGACACTCTGCGTGTCGGCTCCCGTGTCCATCCCTCCTCCTCCCTTGCTCTTTCACTGGGCCTCAGCTTCTCTTGAAACCTCACACATCTGTCAGAAAGTGCCTAGTCTCCTCAGATGGAAAGCACCCATGTCTCCCAGTGTTGCAGGCTCCTTTCCCCAAGCAGAGTCCTTCTAGGTCCTGGGGCTGCCGCTCTGATGCAGGTGGCCCTCCCCTTCTCTGTGCCTTGGCACTTGGGCAGCACCTCGTAGAAAAAGCAGAGAAGGGCCGTCAGCCTGCAGTCCTTATTCCAGACATTACCTGAGCTTCTGCTTGCATCAGGCCCTCCACCAAGCACTAGGAGCCAGAAGTATGAACTAGATACAGAGGCACCTGACTGCAGTTTACAGCCTGCTGGAGGAGACAGGATTTGTTTGTGGTGAGCCTGATTAGGGGCCCAGGGCCAAGTCCTTAAGATTGTTGAGAAAAGAAGAGGGGTCAGTTTGGACAGGGTGATCAGTCCCCCCACCCTCCAGAACCCTCTTCTGGCTAACCTTGGTAAGAAAATGACATCTCTTCACAGGTATGGAGGCTGCCTATTTAAGGCGTACACCTCAGCCAAGCGGGTATGCTGGCTCCTGACACTGCTACCACGGCCGCCCCTCTGCCCTTGTCCTGTAGTGACAGACTCGAGTAACTCATCCCTTGGACGGTGGATCTGATTTCAGTGACTTCAGCTCACTTACTGGGCTGTGACTTGATGTCTGCGGAGTCTGAAAGGGGAACAGATACTGAGCCCTAGATCTTTCTTGCAGGAAGCCAGCCCAGTAATTCTGGGAGAAATCTGCTAGTCGTTCAGCCAACAAAAAACCTCAAGGCCAGTTCCTCCAACTGGGCTCTCAAGCCTCACCTTGTCACTTTGTCCAAATTGCAGGAGCCACCTGGCAAGGATGGTGTCCAGCAGAAAGGACGCGGGGCAGACAGGAAGTGGGTTGAGGCTGTGTGTCCAGCTCTGGGCCAGGCCCTGGGGCCCTGCAGACACAGGCTTGCCCTCTAGGGCCTGATGGCCTCAGTGCGAAGATGGCAGAATGTGTGAAAGAGGCACGTTCAGGGACTCCCCAGGTGGTCCAGTGGCTGAGACTGAACTCCCAGTGCAGAGAGCCTGGATTCCATCCCTGGTCAGGGAACTAGATCCCACATGCCACACCAAAGATCCTGTGTGCCACAACTGAGATCTGGCACAGCCAAATAAATAAACAAATATTAAAAAAAGAGAGAGAGAGAAAGAGGCATGTTTAACGCTGACCCTTGGCTGTATAAATGTTCAGATAAGGGAGCCAGACCTGCAGGGTGGCGAATATCCATTTCTACGTCTGAAAATTGAGGGCTGGCTCTCTGAGAGTCTGTCTACCGTGAATATGTGTTTAAGAATCCAATCTGTGGAGGCTTGCTGCTGGAAGGGAAGCTGGGCAAGAAGGCCAGGAGCATCTGGATGAGCCGTGAGGGACTACGGGTGAGGTGTGCCGACAGGGGAGCCTCACTGAGGCCTTGTAACGGGGCCTTGGCAGAGTCTGGGGGCAGCTGTTTCTCCCAGAGGCATCGCTGTTGGGCTGGACCTGAGCCCCATACCTGTTCTTTGTGGGGAAGGGAAGGGAGTGCGAGTGTGCAGGAGCTACGTTAGGTGCCCAGCCTGGCCCCAGGCCAGCACCGGCAGAGAGGATGGCGGGGAGCCCTGTGTGAGGCCCTCAGCCTGAAGGGTTGGCCTCTAGGAAAGGGAAGGATGAAAACTTGGGGAAAGGCTGTGTTCTGAGGACATTTTTGGATTTTTTGAAAAGAATGGGGGGAAAAAAATCCCAAAACATCATTTTCTTGGCGTTTCAGCTGAGTCCTTCATATCTGTATTCCTCGCAAGTGTGCATGATTTAATAAAATCAGCACTGGCAGCCAGCAGCATGTTTTTGTTCCAGAACCTTAAATTGTCCTTTAGAAAATGAGAGGAATAAATGCTTTCTGTAAAATAATAAAAATAACTAAACAGTATAGAAAGGTTATAAAGTGAAAAGTATCCATTCATACCACCTTATTTACCCATCCTTCCCCACCCACTTCCCCCACCAAAAAAACAAACCCTCCCTGAAGGTAAATACTTTAAACCAGTTTATTTTACTTTATTTTTTAAAAACATTTTTAACTTTGTTTCAAAGTTAAATTCAAGACACATTGACTTCAAAGGAAATCAGCTGAGAAATGTTTTTCTAGGCTGAATACCTGTTTCCCCTTAGTCTTCCCTAACAGAGCATGTACACGTTAATTACTGTCATTTTATAATCATGCTGGTCCACCCCACGTAAACTGTGTGTGCGGTATTCTGAATGTTCTTAGTTACACCCTCAATTTCACTAACTGCACAAGATTTTCTGGGGTAACCTGTCACTTGAATTCTTTAGCTACTTTTGAGGGTGAAGTCCAAAGAACTCTTAAGTGAGTCTCCTCTAGGAGGTGGGGGTTATTTTATAAGTGTTAGCAACTGGTACCTGGGCTGTGCAGATCCCATCTGGCATCTCTGGAAGACCACCTGTAAAACCATAGTATCATTTGATTCATCAGTCAACCAAGTGACTCAAAACTGAAAATTAAATTTAAAGAAAAATAATTTAGAGGAAAAAAGACAATCAAGGCAATCCTAGAGGAACTCATTCTAAGCAGTCAGTCAGTGTGTGTGTGTGTGTATGTATGTCCAAAGCACACCAGATTCATTCAGTGCAGGCTGGTGGGTCCCAGATGACTCCCCTTTCCAGAAAACAGTGATCTGAGGGAGCCGAATCTGGCAAGTGGCCAGTACCAGTAAAGAGCAGCCATAAAGTGGTGGGGACATTTATATTCAACCCCCCTCTGGAGTCAAACCTACATGTGCCAGAATTCCCTGAGGGTTCAGTAGTTAGGACTCAGTGCTCGCACTGCCAAGGGGCCAGAGTTCAATCCCTGGTCAAGGATCTAAGATTCTACATGCTGTGTGGGTACAGTTGTTTTTTTTGTTTGTTTTATGTGGTTTTTTTTTTTTTTTTTTTTTCAAAAAAACTAAAAAGACCCTGCTGGCTCCCTTGGGTCCCGCAGAGCAGTCAGGTCCATTCAGAAGCGGACTGTAAACTAGTAGACTTCCCCACCTGCTAACACATCCTTTCACTTTGCTTTACTTCAGCATGAATACTGCTTGGACTAGTTTTCAGGCTAAACCATCTTAAATCTCCTTTCTTTTTTTTGGGGGGGGGGCCACACTGCATGGCTTAGGGAATCTTAGTTCCTCAACCAGGGATTGAACATAGCCCCAGCAATGAAAGTGCCAAGTCCCAGCCATTGGCCCACCAGGGAATTCCCTAAACATTTTGAATTTCTCAGGGGCTCCAAAGGGAACACCTGTGTTGTCTTTTCCTGGGCCTCAGAATGTAAACCTTGCTCTGGGTCTCTTCTGGCAAGTCATCTGGGCTGCAGCCCTCCTTTTCCAGCAAGGGAGAAATGACTGCCGTTGTGGTATGGCAGGGGCTGGGTACAGGAGCCTTCAGGAGAGGCTCTCCAGGACTCTAGGAAGGGCCATCAACAGCCTTACTTCAGCCAGGTAGCCCTGGGAGGGGCCTAGAGACAGTGGTCTCCCTCCCCATCACCAAGACTCTCCTTTTTCCCCAGTATCTGATGACTCTTTTTTCACCTTCTCAGGATCCCTCTGTGACCCAGCTGACCAATGCCCCACAGGGAGGCCTGGCTGAATTCAACCCTTTCTCAGAGGTTGGTGTGCATGCCCTCTTTTTGAATCTCTGGGTTCTCTGGGTGGTGCTGGCATCTCTGGGTAAGGTGACTTGGCAGAGACAGAGAAGTTCTGTTCCTCAAAGAGACAGTCCTAATGTGAACTCAGGGGGTGGGGTACGGAAGAGGAACCCATCCATTGTTCCCTGAGGATCCATGAGCTGGGGCGCTCCCCGAAGAGGGGGGCCGGGCAGTGTTGGGAAGGTCTGGATCCAGGGTCCTGGGTTAGGCCTCACATTGCCCAGAACCTGAGGCTTGTTGGCCACGAAGCTACAAAGGCAGGCTCAGGGCAGGCCCAGAGGGAGCGCCCCTCACAGGCAAGGGCACATCACTCTCCCGGCTGTGAGTCTGTCCCCACGTGGCCGACTGGGGGAGGCCCACTTACCTCCTTCCTCCACTCTGCCCCACGCAGACAAATGCAGCGACGACGGTTCCTGTCTCACAGATGCCCGGGCCCTCGCAGCCTGCAGTTCTCCAACCCTCAGTGGAGCCCACCCAGCCAACCCCCCAGGTACCGTTGACAAGATCCCTTTGGCCTCTCCTTTCCAGAAAGGGACACACCCAGACTGGTGGCTGAGCCCCGAGATTGAGGAGGGGCAGAGGGCTTTCATCCCGGGCTCCCCTTCCAGGGCCCTCTGGGTCATCTCCTGGGAGCTGGTCACTTGCAGGTGGAGGGTCTGCTCTACCAACCTGTATCCTCTCCCCCAACCCCGTGACCACCACCCAAAATAAGCTCTACTCACCAGGCCAGGCTCCTTGGTGGCAGGAAGAGCATTTACCCCTATTGTGTCCTTCCAGATCCTCCTCCGGCCTTTGGTTCGTTCTCTCTTCCCCAGGGCCCAGAATCTCTCTTCCCCTCGCTCTCCCTTTTTTTTTTTAAACCTCGTTTATTCCCGCCCGCTTCCCTGCGCTCCTCTGTCCCTCCACCAGTACTCTGAGCCTGTGTGTTCTGTGCCCGACACTCCCCTCCGTGCCTCCCAGCCCCACCGCACGCTCCTTGTGGCCCCTGGTGAGCGTGGCCCACAGTGGAGCTGTGTGTTGCAGCTCCTGCTTAGACAGGCCAGCAGGTTCCTGCCCACCAGATTCCTGGCAGTGAGCGAGCTCTCAGAGAGGCAGATGCTGCTAGGAGGAGATAGTATTCTCAGAGACAGCTACCTGCGAAACCTGCCAAAGGTAGGCGAAGAGTAGATGAGCACGAGGGAGGGCAAGGTGCCCGGAGCCCAGCCAGGCTGGGCTGTGGGCACCAGTGGGCCCCAGGCTGCTCCTGTCGTCTGACTGGACTTCTCTGAACGTGCGGTCCCTGCCCGGGCCCCTGGGCCCCACCCCTGGCCCTAGAGCCCTGTGGAGGTGAGGCGAGACTCAGAGGCAAGCGTGACTTCTGTCCAGCTGGGTGGTGGGCTGTAGGGACCTGGGCCTACTCAGCTGAAGTTGCAGACTTGGGGAGAGGAGGCTGAGACCCCAGTGTGGTCTAGTGTGGCCACTTCTGGTCCTGCTTCTGCCCCCACTGCCTGAAATTTACCTCCTGGGACTTGCCTGGGGAGGTCCAGTGGTTAAGACTCCACACTTCCACTGTAGGAGGCATGGGTTCAGTCCCTGGCCAGGGAACCAAGACTCCCCCCGCACCGCCCCCCGCCCCCCCACCGCCAAAAAAAAAAAAAAAATTTTACCTCTTGAAGGCAGCCATGGCCCTTTGGAGAACTCCTTTTAGAGAGGGAGAGGTGTGTGTGTGTGTGTTGCATGTGCTCACACATGCATGCACAGGAATGCCTGCCTTGTTATTCCATGAGATGACCAGTTTGATACCTGTTCCCTAAGGAGGACTGTAGACTTCAGGAGGAACCAGGTCCCAACAAGGGGAGCAGGGCCCTAGGCTGGAACACCGTGCCCAAGCCCAGCTCTGTTCAGCCTTATGTGTAGTCTCCTAGCGCCTTCCCTGCTCTGCCTGGAGAGGGATAAAGCTTGAACTCTGCACATCATGAAAGCAAGGCCAAGCACAGCCAAGCCTAAAGGGCTGTTGGGTTGTACTGGGTAACACAGTTCAGTTGTGCCTCTGGGCAGCTCCTGGGTGGGAGGACAGTGCTTAAATATAGATCCTGAGGCTCTGGGCGCACAAGGCTGCCCTCAAGTATCTCCCTTCCTCTCTCACTGCTGGCGGGTCTGCACTGTTTCCCCTTCACACACACAGACACACACACCTATGCACGCACACTCCATGTTCTTCAAATGAGGCTTGAGTCTCTGGCTTTCCAGCTATAGGTTGGTCTCTTCTGAAGTCTTTTTCGCTTTGCTGTTACCTCAAAAGTCACTTTGAACTTTGCCTGACTCCAATATGGGGATGGTTCCCATCTCTTTCAAGCTGAGGGATACAAGGGAGAGGAGAGCCCTGGTGATGGCTAAGGGGCCAGAGGTGGTGTGGAGGTGGTGGGGGGCAGGTCACCTCGGCCTCTCCATGGTTGTCTTGGATACCCATGACACCTGGGCCTGGGACTGCCCCTGAGCCCTCCCTGCGTGGGGCACGGCCTCTCTGGCTTCAGCTCAGACCGACACTGTCTCACTGTCTTCTGTGTCTGGCTGCCCTCCACCTCCTCTGCACCCTCCAGGCTGTGGCCTCTGCAGCCCAGGCAAGCCTGCTCCGGCAGCAGGAAGAACTGGACAGGAAAGCGGCCGAGCTGGAACGGAAGGAGCGGGAGCTTCAGAACACGGTGGCCAACTTACATGGTAGGGGAGGCCGTGCTGCCTGGCTTAGGACTTCCCTGAGCCCGCTTGTTCCAGGGCAGCCTCAGAGCTTTGCTGAGCTCTGTCACAGCATTGTCCTGGGGAACGCCAAGTAAGGTGAAGGTCAGGAGACTTGCCATTTGGTCCTAATGGATGTAGATTATTTCTTCACTCCTTCCCCACTCTGGAATTTACTTAGAGTGGGAGCCTTGGTCCCAGGATTCCTTACCCATGATGATGCCCCCTTGTGCTTATGGTCGGGTGGTTAATAAAAGTAATCACTTAGGCCGTCGAGCTCTGTGTTTCCCAGTGCATTTGGGGTCCATTGTATTGGAGTGAGCTCAGGGGTATTTGTGTCCCGTCGTCTTTCCCCATCCCACTCCGTATCCATACACCCTGAGCCCCGTCTGCTGGCACCCCCCGGGAGCCCTGCTTTGGCCCAGGGACTGGGCCCGCATGTGCACCCCGCCACGCTGCTGCTAAAGCCGGGCTCACCTCCTCACCTCTTCCCACGCAGTGAGAGAGAACAACTGGCCGCCCCTGCCCGTGTGGTGCCCTGTCAAGCCCTGCTTCTATCAGGACTTCTCCACAGAGATCCCTGCTGACTACCAGCGGATATGCAAGATGCTCTACTATCTCTGGATGTGTGAGTCTTGCTCTTGCCCCTTCAAGCTCAGGGTGAAGTGGGCTGTGACTCGAGCGTGCTGGCTGTGCTCTGGTTGCTCCTCTTGGCAGGCTGCAGCCTCTCTCTGGGCTGGGCTGAGGGGTGCCTCTGCCCATATAACTGGCTCCCCACAGTCTGCTCCCTATCCTGCGAACCTCCCCACAAGGGCCAGTCCAGACCCCATATCAGGTAGGGTGGGACTAGCCGGAGGCTTCAGAGTTCCTACAGAGCTCCCTGCACTGAACAGCCCTCCTTAGGGGAAGGCCTCTCCTCCCTATGGTCCCCTCGGCTCCTAGGAATGAGGAGCGAGGAGAGAAGACTTCTTGTAGCTCCACTGGGGGCTGTCCACAACCAAGGGAAGGCCTGCTGAAAGACTTCATTCCCCAAAGTTCAGCCCTGTATCTGTATCCGCCCCTCCACTGCCACTCCTCAGATACCTGAGTTTTAAGATTCCCTGGTTTTAAGGTCTCAGAACACCCTGCCTGTGTACACACCAAGGTCCTCTAGTATTTCTGCAGTTGCTCTCACAGCGTGGACCTCATTTCCTCTTCAGGGGATGGTTTGCCTCAGTGGGGAGGCCTTCGGTCCCCTTGGCACAAGCCTCTCTCTCCCCACCTCTCCTTCCCCAGTGCATTCAGTGACTCTGTTTCTGAACCTGCTTGCCTGCCTGGCCTGGTTCTTAGTCGACACCTCCAGGGGAGTAGACTTCGGCCTCTCCATCTTGTGGTTTGTGATCTTCACCCCCTGTGCCTTCCTTTGTTGGTATCGACCCATCTATAAGGCTTTCAGGTGAGTGGGGCTGGGCAGGGGTGAGTAGTATATGGCTGGCATCAGGTAGCAGGCCAAAGCCCATCAGCCCTGGAGCCCCCTCCCAGTCTTAGAGCAGAATGGAATGGTGGGGAAATTCACTTTCCGATCCCCACCCTTAGTGAGAACAGGCAGGGATCAGCAGCTGTTTTCTCCTCTGTTGTACCAGAGGTCTGCTCTGGGCCCTGTCCTTGGACCAGGCTCGGGAGACCCAGAGAGGCAATCAAGAGCCTTCCTTGCCTTCCCCCTGCTCCCAGTCTGTCTGGTTCATTGGGATTTTAGTTCCGGGGAGAGGCTGTGTGTCTGTGATAGCCAGACAGAGTCTGATAAGGGTGAGATAAGCTCTCAGTAGCTTTATCCCTCCATGCTCATGTCTGCCCCTCCCCCCACCTCCCCAGTAACCCTTGAGCCTCGATGAGTGCCAGTATTTGACTGGTGGCCCTAGAGTCAGTACTGTGGACATGAATGAATCCACCTCACAGACCCCTAGGACTTTTGGAATTGAGACTAGGAGTTGATGCTCAACTCCTAGTTGAGCCCAGCAGGGAGTGAAGAGAGAAGGGAGGAGAGACAGGGAGCCCAGCAGGTCCTGGGATAGAGGGGGAGAGCAGTGGCCAAACCCTCCCATGTACTCAGCAGGCAAATCCTGTACCCTCACTGTATTCTAGCCCTCCAGGGCGTGATGGAAGTTCTCAAACACCAGTTTTATCTGGTGTCCCCTACTCCCTAGGTGTCTTTTCTTCCGCTCAGGCCTACAGATTGATTCTTAAAGTTTTATTATCTTTATAACAGGCTTAGATTTTCTTACCTGTTATGAAATGGAGATAACTTCAGGAAATGGACTGTTAGGTTTGTTACATTGTCCTTGGGGTGAGCAAGTTTATTTACACGCTCTTTGAGCACTCAAGCATCGACCCCTTAAACTGGAAGGCAGCGGAGGGCAAGTCTTTCTTGATTACGGGGCCTGTGTGCTCCTGTCCTCATGGACAGTGTGGCTGACTCCTGGAGCTCTGTCTGCTCTGGCACCCTCCCTCCTGTCTCCTAGCGAGGAAGGTGTCCTGGCAAGTGAGAAGGCTGAGGTCTGAGCCCGAAGCCCTTGTGTGACTTCTCATTTCCCACTCTCTCCACAGGTCTGACAACTCTTTCAGCTTCTTCGTGTTCTTCTTTGTATTTTTCTGTCAAATAGGGATCTACATCATCCAGTTGATCGGCATCCCTAGCCTTGGGGACAGGTGAGACGTGGTGCAGCACAGAGGGGATTAGGCCCTGTTCCCCTACTCCCAGAAAGGCCCCACCGATGACCCGTCTTCCACCATGGCTGGGAGAGGGGTGATGGGTCAGCGGGGGTCTGCCTTCTTCCGCTTCTTCCCCGGTAGCCACTCACTGTTTCGCCTTGCTCACCCCTTTCCGGAGTGCCATGGGTGGAGTTGGCCTGAATCCTTAGGCTCTCAGGGCTGTGTCCTGCACTCCAGGGCCCCCTTGTCCTTTTCTCCTGCCGTGCCCTCCTAGAGCCTGCGGCTGCTCCCACAAGCCCCGGACAAGCCCCGAGGCTTGGGCGGCTGCCAATGGATGTCCTGGCCTTTACAAACTGTGAGCTGTGACTTTTTCTGGAGGCCCTGTAACCTCAGGAGTTGGAGCCCTCACCCCTGGAGGATCTGCTCCTTCAAGCTGCTCTCCTTGAGCATCCAGCTGGCTTGAGAGTCCTGGCTGCTGCAATTCTCAGCTCAGAATTAGTCTCAAAGAGAAAAGCTGATGGCTGATGTTTTCCTTTCTGCTCCAGTGCACAGGGAACATTACAGAAAGGTCAGGCTGGCACTTGGCTGAAAGCCTGAGCCTGGAAGGGCTGCACTATTTTGGTCCCCGCCCTCCAGTGGAGCTGGCAAGTCCAGAGTGGCAGGGAGGGGTGACTCACCTCACACTCAGTGCATGCTGCCTTCCTCCTCCCCTCTGCCTTCTTGCCTTGCTATTTCTAACCTGGCCCCTTTTCTGTTTGACTGGTGACCCAGTTTCATTACTCATTACCCTCAGTGAGATCCTGGTAGAAGACTGTGATTAACAATTGCTGTTTACACCCTGGACTGGGAGCCAGAAGGCTTGAGTTCTGGTCCTGCTCCGCCCCTCACTGCCCTGCCTGGGTCTGCCTGGTTGAGCTCCAAGGCCTCCAGCCTCCCGGTGTCTTTCTCATCTCACCTCAGAACACCCACGATTGGGTGGAAGTCCTCCCGCCTCCCTTTTTTTTTACTGATTATAAAATACACATAACATAAAATCTGCCATTTTGTTTACCACTTAAACCACTTTGTATAATTGAGTGGCATTTAGTTCATTCACAGTGTCTTGCAGACATTAGCACTGTCTAATTCTGTATCACACTGTGACATTTGTATCACATTGTAAGGAAACTCCATGCCCATTAAGCAGTCACTCTTCATTCCCTCATTTACTGAGCCCGTAGCAACCATTAAACTGTTTATGCCTCTCTGGATTTGCCTATTCTGGACATTTCATTTTAATGAAATCATACGTGGCTTTAAACAAAAAAATGTATTTATTTATTTGACTGTGCTGGGTCTTCATTGCTGCATGGGCTTTTCTCTAGTTGCAGCATGTATGGGCTTCTCGTTGCAGTGGCTTCTCTTGTTGCAGAGCATGGGCTAGGACGCACAGGCTTCAGTAGATGTGGCACCTGGACTCTAGAACACAGGCTCAGTAGTTGTGGCGAACACGGGCTTAGTTGCCCCTTAGCATGTGGAATCTTCTTGGACCAGGGATTGAACCTGCGTCCCCTGCATTGGAAGGCAGATTCTTTACCACTGAGCCTAACATTTGGCTTTTGGTGCCTGGCTTCTTTCAGATCAGATCAGTTGCTCAGTCCAACTCTTTGCAACCCCATGAATCACAGCACGCCAGGCCTCCCTGTCCATCACCAACTCCCGGAGTTCACTCAGACTCACGTCCATAGAGTCAGCGATGCCATCCAGCCATCTCATCCTCTGTCGTCCCCTTCTCCTTCTGCCCCCAATCCCTCCCAGCGTCAGAGTCTTTTCCAGTGAGTCAACTCTTCGCATGAGGTGGCCAAAGTACTGGAGTTTCAGCTTTAGCATCAGTCCTTCCAAAGAAATCCCAGGGCTGATCTCCTTCAGAATGGACTGGTTGGATCTCCTTGCAGTCCAAGGGACTCTCAAGAGTCTTCTCCAACACCACAGTTCAAAAGCATCAATTCTTTGGCACTCAGCCTTCTTCACAGTCCAACTCTCACATCCATACATGACTACAGGAAAAACCATAGCCTTGAGTAGACGAACCTTTGTTGGCAAAGTAATGTCTCTGCTTTTGAATATGCTATCTAGGTTGGTCATAACTTTGCTTCCAAGGAGTAAGCGTCTTTTAATTTCATGGCTGCAGTCCCCATCTGTAGTGATTTTGGAGCCCAGAAAAATAAAGTCTGACACTGTTTCCACTGTTTCCCCATCTATTTCCCATGAAGTGGTGGGACTGGATGCCATGATCTTCCTTTTCTGAATGTTGAGCTTTTTCACTCTCCACTTTCACTTTTATCAAGAGGCTTTTGAGTTCCTCTTCACTTTCTGCCATAAGGGTGGTGTCATCTGCATATCTGAGGTTATTGATATTTCTCCCGGCAATCTTGATTCCAGCTTGTGTTTCTTCCAGTCCAGCGTTTCTCATGATGTACTCTGCATAGAAGTTAAATAAGCAAAAAAAAAAAAAAAAAAAGAAGTTAAATAAGCAGGGTGACAATATACAGCCTTGACGAACTCCTTTTCCTATTTGGAACCAGTCTGTTGTTCCATGTCCAGTTCTAACTGTTGCTTCCTGACCTGCATACAGATTTCTCAAGAGGCAGATCAGGTGGTCTGGTATTCCCATCTCTTTCAGAATTTTCCACGGTTTATTGTGATGCACACAGTCAAAGGCTTTGGCATAGTCAATAAAGCAGAAATATATGTTTTTCTGGAACTCTCTTGCTTTTTCTATGATCCAGCGGATGTTGGCAATTTGATCTCTGGTTCCTCTGCCTTTTCTAAAACCAGCTTGAACATCAGGAAGTTCATGGTTCACATATTGCTGAAGCCTGGCTTAGAGAATTTTGAGCATTACTTTACTAGCGTGTGAGATGAGTGCAATTGTGCAGTAGTTTGAGCATTCTTTGGAATTGCATTTCTTTGGGATTGGAATGAAAACTGACCTTTTCCAGTCCTGTGACCACTGCTGAGTTTTCCAAATTTGCTGGCATATTGAGTGCAGCACTTTCCCAGCATCATCTTTCAGGATTTGAAATAGCTCAACTGGAATTCCATCACCTCCACTAGCTTTGTTCGTAGTGATGCTTTCTAAGGCCCACTTGACTTCACATTCTTTCACATAGCATCATATTTTCAAGGTTCATGTTAGTACTTCATTACATTTTATGTCTAAATAATATTCCATAGTTCTTAGAGATACTGCATGTTGTTTATCCACTCATCAGCTGATAAACATTTGGGTTTCCACCTTTTTGCTGTTGTGAATAGTGCTGCTGTGAACATTTGTGTATAGGTTTTTGAGTACCTGCTTTCAGTTCTTTAGGGTATGTATCCGAGGGTGGAATTGCTGGGTCGTATGGTAATTCTATGTATAATTTATTTAGGAACTGCCACACTGTCCCACAGTGGCTGAACCATTTTATTTATTTGTTTTTGGCTGTGCTGGGTCTTTGTTGCTGTGGGCATTCTCTAGTTGGGCCAGTTGGGGCTGCTCTCTAGTTGCGGAGTGTGGACTTCTCGTTGTAGTGGCTGTTTGTTGTGGAGCCTGGGCTCTAGGGCGCTCGGGCTTCAGTAGTTGTGGCGCATAGGCTTCGTTACCCCACAGCATGTGAAATCTTCCTGGACCAGGGATTGAACCTGTGTCCTCTGGTTTGGTAGGTGGATTCTTAACCACTGGACCACCAGGGAAGTGCAGGCCAAACTATTTTACATTCTCAATAGCAGTGTATGAGGATTCCAGTTCCTCCACATCCTCCCTAACACTTACTATTTTCCTTTCTTGTTTTTTTCCTTTTTTCTTTTATAGCCAATCTAGAAGTGTGGTAACTCATGATTTTGATTGCTCTTTCCTGAATAATTGTGATGTTGGCCATCTTTTATGTGCTTGCATATTTTCTTTGGAGAAATGTCTATTCAAATTGTTTTCTAATTTAGTATTTGGATTGTCTGTTGAATTCTTCATATATTCAGGATGCTGCATAGCTACTTGTCAGGTATATAATTTATAAAGTTTCTCCTTTCTGTGTGTTGTTTCTCACTCCTGATAATATCATTTGATGAACAAAGGTTCTTAATTGTAATGAGATCTAATAGTTTTCGTTCTTATTGTTAGGTTTGAGTTAGCTTTTCTATATGGTGGAAGTAGGGTGCACCTTCATTGTGTTTTTTTTTCTTTTAATTTTTTTAATGTATTTTTAATTGGATGATAATTGCTTTACACTATTGTGTTGGTCACCTTCATTATTTTGTATGTGGATATCTAGCCGTCCTGCACCATTTGTTGAAGAGGCCATTCTTCAACATTCAGTGGTTTTGGCATACTTGTCTAAAATCAGTTGATGATAAATATATAGATTTGTTTCTGGACTCTCAATTCTATTCCATTGATCTATAATATATGTCTATCCTGATGCCAGTACCATACTGTTTCGATAGCTATAGCTTTGTATTAAGTTTTAAAATCAAAATGTGAGGCTGTCCCCTTGGTAGATGTGAACACTGGTTCAGGAAGGAGATGTGACTGGCTGGAGGCAGTGGGGCTGTTCCTGGGCTGCAGGGTGGGGAGCTGAGGTGAGAGGATGAATGAAGTGGGTTGGCTAGTGATCCTCCTTCCCAGAGGGAGGGCCCTCCGCAGTGAGCAGCCCTAGGCTTTCCATGTCTCCTAAAGGGGTCTACCCACCGTCACTCTTAACAGTGAAAGCAGCAGCCACATCCTCCCTTCCAGGCCTCACATGGCCCATAGATTCCCTATGGGCATTATGGGGCCTGGTGGCCTTTACAGAGGCCTGGCCTCACAGGCCAGGCTTTTGGCCCACAGGGCTCTGTGCTGTCCAGAGATGCCTGGGTGGTGTTCAGCACGCAGTGGCCACTTGGAGAAGAGCCCCTCACAGGGAGCTCTGGGGCCCAATCCCACTGTGCTCTCCCCGGCCTCCTCCCCCTTTGCAGTGGTTGGATTGCAGCCCTGTCTACGATGAAGCACAACTTGGCTGTGTCGGCCATCATGATGGTGGTGGCTGGCTTCTTCACCCTCTGTGCCGTGCTCTCACTCTTCCTCCTGAAGCGGGTGAGTGAGTGGTGGGTGCTGGGCCAACTGCAAACCCAAGGAAGCCCCAGCCCCTGGGGTAGGCACCTCTCTCCTGCTTTTTCCATGGGGGATGTTCATCACTACAGCAGTTGCGTCTCCTGGGTCCTCAGAGCTCCAGCAGCTTCCTCCAAGGCTCTGGGTGGGAGGTCAGACAGGCTGGGGTCCATGGTGGCTGCCTTGGGCCCATGAGCTGGTGGCCCCCAAGTGGGTGGACTTTTCTCACCACAGCCTCTTTCTGCAGGTGCACTCCCTATACCGCAGGACAGGGGCCAGCTTCCAGCAGGCCCAGGAGGAGTTTTCCCAGGGCATCTTCAGCAGCAGGACCTTCCGCAGTGCCGCCTCATCTGCTGCCCAGGGAGCGTTCCAGGGGAATTAGTCCTCCTGACTCCTCCCTCTGCCCTGGCCTTCTCTCTCACCTGCCTTCTGAGCTGCACTTTCCATGGGTGCCTTAAGCATTGGGTATGCCCAGCACAGACCTGGGGAGGGTCTTGCCCGTGGCTCTTCTTCCTCCCTCAGCAACCATCTCTCCCTTCCACCTGAGGAAAGGGGAGGGAGGGACAGGGACTTTTTTCTACACAAGAGAAAAAAAAAAAAAAAAGCTGTCTTTTCTTCTCTGGTGGTGGTTTGATAGGATTTTTTCTCTCTTTGGAAGCAGTGGGACTGAAGTTCTCTTCTTCACAGATACACACATGTACTCACACACATACAAACACAAACACAACACACTTGGGATCACTGGCTGTCCTGGGCCCAACCACCTGGAGTCCTGAGATTCCACTCCTCCCAGCAGGCCTGACCGGAATCTGGCTTCATGGACCCAGCCTGTGACTTCCACAGTCCTGCCCTTCCCTCCTGCTCAGACTCTGGGAGCCTC
The DNA here is from genome assembly GCF_029407905.1 of Bubalus kerabau. Taxonomy (NCBI): domain Eukaryota; kingdom Metazoa; phylum Chordata; class Mammalia; order Artiodactyla; family Bovidae; genus Bubalus; species Bubalus kerabau. The sequence goes on from NC_073642.1 coordinate 34,298,606, forward strand.
CTAAGGGCTCCCCTTTAGATGAACTGCAGTCTGGGCTCTTCCTCAGATCATTCTAGGGTGAACTCTGGGCTTCCAGCCTCTGTCCTGCCTCATGTTTCTAACAAACAGTTTCCTAGCCCTTTAGGGCCCCTGCATCCTCCCGATGTGGGCAGTACGTGGTGCCCTCTGGGACCCTTCTTAAGCCCTTCCCTCTTTAGACTTATTGAATGTGCAATGGGGTTGGTTAGGATTTGGGGATGGAGAGGGATAGAGGACACTGACCTGAAGTTGTCTTGCCCAGCTTTTGGCAGTCTTGTATTAGGGTGGGTCTGATTGTCCAGGTGTGGTTTGGCCCTATTCGTTTTGATTTCCTCTTTCTGAGGGACAACTGCCCTTTAGCTTGGCCTCATATTCTTGCCTATCCCTGCCCCCCACCATCAGTAGTATCTAGCTTGTATGACTCTTAGGGAGGGCAAGGGGAATGAATTCAGAACTTCATTCTTCAGGCCACCTTTTTAAGGGTTCCAGACTAATCCCCCAGGGTTCTCCCGTACTCCCCAAGTAGAGTTTAGATCACCTTCCACTAGTCCTGGGGATTCCCCAGGAGTTGTGTTACTCTAATGGGTGCTTAGGAGTTCAAGGTTAAAACCTGTATCCTGTCCTCCAGAGATGATGGTAGGAGTGGGTGGGTAGACTGAGGGGACTAATCAAAAAGCTGTCCAGCCCAGGGCATCTGGGGCCTAACCAGAGGCAGCCCTGAAGCTGCCAGCTGACATAGCCCCAGAGCCACTGAATGATGATGGCAGTGACCAAGATTTTGTAAACTCCTTACTGGTATTTTTTTTCTCCGTGTACAAATGTATATGTTACATCTCAATTTTGTCCTTAAATAAAAACAAAAGACATTTTCAGACAATACTGGTCCTGATGTCTGCTCTATTTGGAAAGTTGGGAGTGCCCCATAGGGTAGGGACTGAGGCAGGCCAGCCATAGGTGAGAAGAGACAGTGAAGATGCTGTGTCTGGTCACTCTACTCCCTGGCCAGTCTGGGCAGGCTCAGTCCCTCACCCCTTACTGATACTGCTTGTCCTCTTCCATGGTACTTTCTTGTTCCGGTACTTCCACATTCACAGTTGCTGGTCTTGGAGGAGAGGGGCCTCTTTGAACACACCCTATCCACGTCTTAGATGGAGCTTCTCTCCTATCCCATTCACGTGGGCGATCTAATAAGATGCTGTCCAAAAAAAAAAAAAAGATGCTGTCCAGTCTGCATGGGATTTCCCGGGTGACCTCTGCTAACTCCCGTTAGGCCCGCGAGGACCTGCGTATCTCCAAATGGATCTTGCGGGTACTGGCGAGTCATCTGATTTCCTGTGCAGGTGAAGGCGGAGGCTCCCAGGAGCCGCACCTGGAGGGGAGGGGCGCGGGGGCGGTCGGGCGCCGCGCCCCGCCCCGCCTGCCTCGCTGCACTTCCGGCGGGCGCCGCTCGGGGCAGTGTGGAGTCCGGCGCGCGCTGCCCTCTCGGCTCCTGGCCGGAACCCCGGCTCCGGGAACCAGGAAGCGCCCGGCCGCGGGCGCGGGCTGTCGGGATGGCGGGGTCCGGCTGGGGCCCCCCGCGAGTGGACGGCTTCATTCTCACTGAGCGCCTGGGCAGTGGCACGTATGCCACGGTGTACAAGGCCTACGCCAAGGTGGGTGCGGGGCGCCTTGGGGCTTCTGTGCGAGGCAGCAATTGGGGGCTCGAGAACTTCTGAGGTACTGGCCCCGGTGCCCGCCAGACGCTAAGCAAGCCCGGGCCGGGAAACGGGGAGAGGTTGAGACGGCGTGAGCTAAGGGTGCACGGCTTGGCCTGTGCCAGGTTGACCTTCTGTGGAGGAGGTGTGCGGTGACCGCCACAGATAGGTCTTCAAAACAAATAACACCAATGTTGTGCGGAGAGACGAGTGAAGTCCTCGATGGAGCCTCGGCGTTAGTGGCTGAAGAATAGGCTCCAAACAGGGAGGATACCTGTGGGCTAGGAGGAGTCTGGGGCAGGGTTCTAGAAGGCTGGACCCACTTAGGAAGCCGAGTGGGCAGTTTAGAACAGTGAATAACATGCCTTAGCAGGGGCACTCTAGAATACAATGAAAGGGATTGTGAAGCAGAGAGGCTAGTGGGGAAGCCAGGATTCCAGAATCTGGGTGCCTTACTGGCCTGAGAGAGGGCAGCTGGGCAACCTGGATGCTGGTGTGAGTGGGTAGGCCCAGAGAGGAGGAGCAGGGCAGAGGGGACCAGAGCCTTCTGGCCATGCATGGTTCTTGGTCCTCTCAAGGCAGAGCCCTTGAATCTCCTGTCCCCACAGAAGGATACTCGGGAGGTGGTAGCCATAAAGTGTGTGGCCAAGAAGAGTCTGAACAAGGCATCCGTGGAAAACCTCCTGACAGAAATAGAGATCCTCAAGGGCATTCGACACCCCCACATTGTACAGCTGAAAGACTTCCAGGTGTGGGCTTGGGATGGGGTGACCACCGAAGGGGGCTGAGAAGGGCCACTCTCTTCAAGCCTCCTCTCTGCCTCTAACCCCAGTGGGACAGTGACAACATCTACCTCATCATGGAATTCTGCGCAGGAGGTGACCTGTCTCGCTTCATCCACACCCGCAGGATTCTGCCTGAGAAGGTGGCTAGGGTCTTCATGCAGCAGTTGGGTAAAAGCCTCTAACCCCAGCCTGACGCCCCTTCCCATGATCTCTGCTCTCCCACCCCACCCCGGCCCCAGGCTTAGAGCTGTGGCACTCTCAGCAGTTGCCTGCTGCCCCAGCTTGGATTTGTAGGGCCCACCCTTCGTTTTGCCCATCCCTGGCTTAAGGATGCTGTGAGAGAGATGGAGAGGGGCCCCATCCGTGGGGAGTACAAGCTTCCACACATGAAACATCTTCAGTAACATAAAGACCTCGTGGAGCATTCCGAAGACCCAAGTGTTTTGCCAAGGAGAAGAGCAAGGGCCTAAAGGGCTGGGACATCTAGGGAGGCTTCTAGGAGGAGGGGAGACTTGTGAAGGGGCACAAGGGAGGAAGGAGGTCACTTGAGGTGGGCGTGAGGCAAAGTCTTAGCAGTGGGGGGGAGCCTGGTGCTTGTATGTAAAGCATTTGGTAGGGACTTTGCTGGTGGTTCAGTGGTTAGATCAGACTCTGCGTTCCCAACGCAGGGGGCCCAGATTCAATCCCTGGTCAGAGAACTAGATCCCACAAGCCACAGCTGAGATGTAGCATAGGCAAAAAAAAAAAAAAAAGCATTTGGTAGACCAGTCCAGAACTGGGGTTGGGCAGGCAGGTAAGAGAGGGGATGGGAGAGAGGCTTCTCTGACCTGTCACTCTGCACGGTTCCTACTGCCTAGCCAGTGCCCTGCAGTTCTTACATGAACGGAACATCTCTCACCTGGACCTGAAGCCACAGAACATTCTGCTGAGCTCCCTGGAGAAGCCCCACCTTAAACTGGCAGGTGTGAGTCTGGAACGGAAGGTGTGGAGGTTTGGAGGGTGGTGTGCAGAGGGCTTCTTCTTCCTGGGCTCGCTCAGCAGCCCTGGTTCTCATTGAGCCCTCTGTTGAGTCATCAGACAGCGACAGGCTGGGATGTCCAGGGACGGGCCCCGTCACCAAAAGGTAGGGCCTTTCTCAGGCTACTGATGCTCGACTCCAGCGATGTGATATCCTGGGTGGGGTCAGGGTTCAAAGTGTGACCAGACTTAGTCCTTTATCCATCACTGAACTATGACTCAGTCTGGGGCAGTGTTGGAAAGTGTGGAGTGGGAAAAAGGGTAGTTGTGGCCCCTGATAAAATTTGGAGAACTGACTTGAAGCTGGAGGCCAGAGAGGTCCACTGAGCTGAGTAGGACAGTGAAGGAGAGGTCAACCCCTAGTGAGCCCTTATCCTCATTGGTGTGGGCTTCCTGGGAAAAGGTGTGCAGGGGGCTGTGCAGGATGGGTAGAATATATGCCCTCAAAGAGGTAGAAGGGTTTGTAGTGAGAGAAACGACATGAGCAAAGTAGGGAAGTGGGGTTAATCCTGGTGAGTCTAGAGGGTGGGAGGAATCCCGCCCATGAGCCCACGGGTAGTCTGTAAAGCAGGAGCAGAAACTGAGCCTGCTGCCTGGCCTCTTGCCTGCAGACTTTGGCTTTGCACAGCACATGTCCCCCCGGGATGAGAAGCACGTGCTTCGTGGCTCCCCACTCTACATGGCTCCCGAGATGGTGTGTCAGCGGCAGTACGATGCCCGTGTAGACCTCTGGTCTGTGGGGGTCATCCTATATGGTGAGAGCTCTGTCCCCTGCCCCCACGTGGAGGCCCGCACTGTAAGAGCATCCTCAGTCAGAGCATCACTGGGCCACTCCTGAAGGGTTTTAATGAAAACACTGACTCGCCTGGTCTGGGGCCCTTCTCCAGGAGTGGGCCAGGCCCAGCTTGACCCTATCCCCTCCCAGCCTGCCCTCTGCCTCCCTTCCACAGAAGCCCTCTTCGGGCAGCCCCCCTTTGCCTCCAGGTCGTTCTCAGAGCTGGAAGAGAAGATCCGGAGCAACCGGGTTATTGAGGTAGGTCTAGCAGGGCCTTCGAAACTGTGAGGCGCAGCGGGAGTCAGGGCCCTGAGGTGGCAGAGCTCACTGCCACCTGCACAGACTGGGGTGTGGGCTCCAGGCCACCACTGTGGAGCTGGGCACACTCTAGCCTGACAGTTGGCTCCATGCAGTCCCGGGAACCCAGATCAACCATAGTGGGGAGCACAAGGCCTGCCCTACAGCCTGTTTCAGGGTCCCGACTGGGAGAAGGGCTTCCCAGGTGGCTCAGTGATAATCTGCCTGCCAATGCAGGAGACACAGGAGATGCATGTTCATCCCTGTGTTGGGAAGATCCCCTGGAGAGAAAATGGCAACCCACTCCAGTATTCTTGCCTGGAGAATCCCATGGACAGAGGAGCCTAGCAGGCTACAGTCCATAGGACCACAAAGACAGGAGCCTGGGGAGGAGGCTTGGCTCTCACTGGCTGTCACACTCCGACCTGTCGCTCTTCCTCCTTGCCTCATATTCTCCATCTGTCAGATGTGTGTCTTGGGGGCCCCCCAGGGCAGGGTGGTCCTGACAGGCCCCGGGGGCTGGGGGCCAGGGTGCCAGAGCCGAGTGTGATCTGTTCCACCCCTACCCCCGCAGCTCCCCCTGCGGCCCCAACTCTCCCAGGACTGCCGAGATCTGCTGCAGCGGCTCCTGGAGCGGGACCCCAGCCGCCGCATCTCCTTCCAGGACTTCTTCTCCCACCCTTGGGTAGACCTGGAGCACATGCCCAGTGGGGAGAGCCTGGGACGAGCAGTGAGCAGCCAGTGGAGACGGGTGGGCTGAGGGCAGGTGGGGGGTTTCATCGACCCCTTTCAGTGGTTACCAGGTGACCTGCCCAGCAGGAGGCAGAGGGTGGGCTCAGGGTATGGATGACCCCCTTGCGGTGAGTGTTGGGGGTGGGCATGACTCCCAATCTGCCCTCCCACAGACCGCCCTGGTGGTGCAGGCTGTGAAGAAGGACCAGGAGGGGGACGCTGCGGCTGCCTTGTCTCTCTACTGCAAGGCCCTGGACTTCTTCGTCCCCGCCCTGCACTGTGAGTGCCAGGCGGGTGTGGCAGGGCGGAGTCAGCCACAGCCACAGTGGCTGGGTTCCAGAAGCAGCTCCCCTTCCAGAATTTTGTGGGAGACAAGACAGTGGAGAAATCTGGAACCATTGCTTTGGGGGATTCCAGAGGGGTTGATGTGAGGCAGGGGTCTCCTCGCTTCAGAGGCCTCATTTAAACTCCCATTTTCTGCAGACGAAGTGGACGCCCAGCGGAAGGAGGCAATTAAGGCAAAGGTGATCAGAGTCCCCTAAGGACATGGGGAGGGGTCCCAAGGCCTCTGGGGGTTGGCTCTGCTAGAGGAACCTCCCTCCCCGGGAAGGGGTTCAGGCTGGCCTCAGTTGGCCCCTGCAACTGATGTTGCAGTTTGGGGCAATCACTGAGGACCCAAAGGGAGAACCTGGAGCTGGGTGCTGGCGAGGGAGGCAATGGGGGACAGCCCTTCCTCAGCCCCTTGCCCTTCAGCAGGTAGGGCAGTACGTGTCCCGGGCTGAGGAGCTCAAGGCCATCGTCTCCTCCTCCAATCGGGCCCTGCTGAGGCAAGGGACCTCTGCCCGAGACCTGCTCAGAGGTAGGCCCTGACCCCCGCTGACCACCAGTTCCCCGGCCACTTCCTTCCAGCCCAAGGGGGAGGGAGGTGGAGGTAGGCATCCTGAGGTGAGAAAGCAGACGGCTCCTCTCACAGTGTGCCTTTGCCCCTCATCCCAGAGATGGCCCGGGACAAGCCGCGCCTCCTGGCTGCCCTGGAAGTGGCTTCGGCTGCCATGGCCAAGGTTTGGAGCTGCTGGGAGGGGTCTGGGCGGGGCAGGAGGAGTCCAGGTCGTCCCCCTAGACGACCTAGTGTCCATGTGGCTGCAGGAGGAAGAGGCTGGCGGGGAGCAGGACGCACTGGCCCTGTACCAGCACAGTCTGGGGGAGCTGCTGCTGCTGCTGGCAGGTAAGGCCCCAGCCCCACCTCCCCACCGGCCTCCGGCCTCCCCGCCCTCACCACACACCTTCCCTCTCTCTGCAGCGGAGCCCCCAGGCCGGAGGCGGGAGCTGCTTCACACTGAGGTGCCCACTGGGGTTGGGAGGGTCGGTGGGGATGGGGGGGGTGGGGTTCCTCTTCCCCATTTGCCCTGCTTCCATGTGTGGGGACCTCCTTGGGTTCCCTCAAGGTGCCCCAGGTCTGGGAGTCAAACCTCACAGACTTGCTAAGTTGGTGACTCCCGTGCACGTCATCAGGGCTCGGGTGCTTGGATCAGGGCAGAGGGACAAGCAGGGTCTGAGAACTGAGCAGCAGTCAGGAGGCTTCCTGGAGGAAGGGGCAGAGAAGGACTCAGGCAAGTTGCTCTGATGAGGCAGAGGATACCAGGGAGCATTAGGAGTGAGAAGGAGCTTGACTTGAAGGCCTCTTCTTACCCCATGTCCTTGGGCATGTCTTCCCTTGGCAGGTTCAGAATCTCATGGCTCGGGCTGAGTACCTGAAGGAGCAGGTCAAGGTGGGCATGTGGGGACCCACACTGGGGCGAAGCTATGTGCGTTCTGTTCCTCTCTGCCCGTGGCTGTCTGTCCCCTGCTCCCTGTGCTGTGACTCCCTCTCGTTACTGTCTGAAGGCCTCTCCTCACAGTCTGTCCTTTATGTTCTGCAGATGAAAGAGTCTCACTGGGAAGCCGAGACCCTGGACAAAGAGGGGCTGTCGGAGTCTGTTCGTAGCTGTGAGTCCTGCCCTGGGGTCTGACCCTTCACCTGAGGAGGGATGAAGACTGGGGCAGCCCTAGATTCTGCCTCTCTTGCCGGAGACCCGAGACTGACGCTCCCCACTTCCCCTCCACAGCTTGTACTCTGCAGTGACCCTGAAGGATGATCGGACAGATCACTGGGAACTGGGGATGCACCCCAGCTGGCCCCCAGAATTCTGTGGCCTTCAGCAACACTAAGGAGCAGGCTTCCTGGATGGGCAATTCTGGGACCCCCGCATACCACAGGATCCCCAGCACTCCTGGGCGACTTCTAACTCCCTAGAGAGTCTAAGAGCCCGTGGTGTGTGCCGGGAGCACAGGGCCTTGGCCTGGGGTGGGGAGAACTCTGGGAGAAGTGTGTTTCTGTCACGTGACTTTTGTTTGGTGGTTGCTGGGCGCTGAGCCTGTTGATTTCTGGTTTTGCTCTGAGATGAGGGCCAGGGCCCTCTGCAGGGCCCTCCTGCTTTTTTCACTCCCTGCCAGCAGGCAGCTGTGCCCACCCCTGTCTTTCCTGGGAGCCTCACCTCCCTCTGTGCACTGGAACAGGGCTTCCAAGACCCCTCAGGGACCATCCATCCCACCATGTGCACTCAGCCCTGCAGAGCTCAACCAGTCTTCCCGGGAGCTGACCCCGGCCTACCCTCTCGATATTTTAAGATTATCCTTCATGCATGAAAACAATATCTTGGGTAGAGATGGGGCAAATTTGAGAAACCCATGCCTTGTTCTTGCCCTGGTCTGGGGGGCACAAGGGGAGGGGTCCTCAATCCTCATCCCTCCCACCTTCATCCCTCTGAGGGATGCCTGTACTGACCGCAGAGCTGGTCCAGGCCTGGGACGGGGAGGCATGTGGGCTCCAGGGGAACCAGTGATCCAGGGACCTAACCCTGGGTCTGACACGGCTGCTCCAGCCGTGTGTGACCCCAGGCAAGCTCCTCCCCTTTCCCGGCCTGGGTTCTCCCCATCTCTCCAGTGGCACTGTTGCTCTCTCCTCAAGCCCCTGCGTGGGCTTCCAGGAGAACAAAGTGTCTTTAACCTGGAAAGAATATGTCTACCTGGAGTTATTTAGCCTTTTCTTTTCTAAACAATCAGAGAGGGTGTTAGTGATTTCTAATCCTTCTGTCCTTAAATGCCTCTTGGGGGCAAGAGTTGTCTGCCTTCCCTATAGGAGACTGGGTGTAAAGAATATAATTCATTGTTTTTCTATTAAATTATTTTCTGAATTTGTTCTTCTCTTCTTGCCCTGGGAAAAACAGCAGAGAGAGCCCCAGCTCACAGGCTGGGGCTAGAGGGGCTCCAGGAAAAGCTGGGTGGAGCGGGAGGCCGGGGGAGGTCACAGGGTGGGGGGAGTGAAAGCCACATCTGCCCCATGCCCTCAGCCCCAGGGGTTCTGGGAGAGCCAGGCTGACCTACAACCAGGCCTCCCACCGTCCAGGAGAGCAGTGGGGAGCCCCAAGCGCAGGCCTCAGAGCCCAGAGAAGGCCCTTCCTGTCTGCACCGGGAGAAGGGCCCAGTGACAGTGATTCTGCTGAACGTCTGTGCTGCACACTGCTCATCCCAGACAGGACCCGGTGTCTCCACCCCCTCTCACCCTGGGCCAGAGAGCCAGATTAGGGAAAGGGCATCCTCTAGGGTGTGTTGTGCTCATGCTCAGCTCCCAGGGCCCCCCAAGTTGGGGTAGTTTCCAGCAGCCCTCCCCCCACCCTCTGGTGGGAGGAGCATCTTGGGGGACTTAGGGAGACGGAGCTCGCCCCCTTGGGCAGCCACCAAGGCCCGAGTTCCCTTAAAGGGCTAACTTCTCCAGAAGCCTGACCGTTGGGTGGCAGTGTGGAGCAGTGACCTGGAAGGCAGGAAGCAGAGCTAAACTCCTGGCCTTGATCTGTGGCTCTGAAGCTTGGGACCCATTGAGTAGCCTGTTTCTCAGTAAAATGAGGATGAAGGTAAATGCCCCGTGGGAACCTGGGAGGATTAAATGAGCCTGGCACACAGAATTCAAAAAATGTTATTTTCAGAGGAATGCATTCAGATTATTTCTGGGAGTGGGCTGGACAGAAAACCCTCTGAGTAAAATGAGAAGGAAGGAGGAGAATGAATGGATCCAGTTGGGTGGATAAATTGAGAGAAATGGATGGGAGGGAGAGTGGGAATGAGGAAGGATGGGGTTTGTGAAAGACTAATCGAATAGAAGGATAATGGGGTAAAAGCTTGGCCCCAGAGGCCCCAGTTTCTATTTGTGATGTCTGCATTGGCGATCTGAGGACGGGTCTGATACCATTCTACATGTGATTGTGGAGGGGAGTGGGCCCCCATGGGGGCACTGGGTATAGGAAAGACCTGAAGCCGGAGGCTGGCGGAGGAGGCCCTGGGGAAGGTGTCTAAGCCACCTGCCAAGGAGGGAGACGGCCCAGCCAGAGGAGGTAGGGCTCCCCAGGACTTTCTTTAAATGACAGAGGCCTTTGGGAAATACGCTAATCTTTTTTAATAAGTTTTTTCCCCTAGGAGCGAGAGTTTCCATCTCTCACCTTTAACAGTCTGAGAGTGCCCAAGACAGGGCAGGCTACCTCTCCCTCCCAGCCTCTGGGTGCTCACCCTGCCCTGCCCTCACCTCCACTAAGTCTCCCAGACCAGCCAGCACTGGGCCCTCTGTCTCCCAAGGGGCCAGCCCTGGGAGAAGCAGATGGGCCTCGAGCAGGTTGAGGGACCCAGGCGTCTGGCCGGCCTGACCAGCTGGGGTGAGGAGGACACAGAACCTCAGCTCCTGAGGGATGCCGTCTAGAAGGGCTGCTGTCCTCAGAGGCCAGCTACCATCCAGGCCCTCCCTGAGAGGGAGGTGGCCCGACCTCGAGGCTGGGGTGTGAAAGAAGGGGGCACTTTCCCCAGTGCAACTCACACCCACCCCCGCCACACACACACAGATACTAACAGGCCACGGGCCACAGACACCTACAAAAACACTCACATACCCGTGCAGACCCCACACAGACTTGCAGTCATGATCAAACAGACACAGGCGCAGTTCTTGTTGGTTAGAGAAAAGGCAGCCCCAGCGTTGCTGCTTCCCCAGACCTAGCCCAGCCTGGCTCCCTTGCTCCGAGCCTCACTCACACGGATTCTGGGAACAGCAATTTCTGGCAGGCACCGGGTGGGAGGCGGGGCAGCAGGCTCCATGGTTCCCTCGCACTCCCCTCATGTGCGGCTCCCCACCCCCAACCCAGCCTCAGGAGTCAGCTGGGTCAGTAGGCACTGCCAGCAGCTCGGGCTCAGCAAACGGACATCCCCCAGATGTCCCGTTGCCTGCCCCTGCCGGGGCCTCCAGTGTTGGAGGAGGGACCATATGGCCACTGGGGGAAGGGAAGAGCCTCTCAACTCCAAACCCATCACCACCCTCTCCAGCTCCTCCCTGGAGATCGACTGGCCTCCAGAAAGTCACTTCTCTCTGTACCCCTCCTCCCTCTGGGAACCAGGCCTGGGCTGTCTGCAGGGGTGAAGGCAGAAGGGGGCTTGAGCCCGGCAGGGGCCAGGGGTCGCCACTTATCTCCCTGAAGTCCCCGTTTCTGGAGCCAGAGAGCCTGAGGGTGGGCATGAGAGGGAGCAGGCCAGCCAGCTCTGTTGTCTTCCTCCTAAAAGAGTGAGGGGGTTGGAGGGGCTGTCTTATCACCTGTCAGCATGTCCTGTATCCTCAGACTGCCTGCGGGGTGAGAAGGAAGAAAAGAGAGAACAGGAGGGAGGGGCCGGGAGAAGAATGATACCTTCCCTAAACTATGGTGCCCTAATGGTGGGACTTGCATCGGTCTGGAAAGTTTTGGTGGTGAGTGGCTTTGTGGCTGTCACATCACACCAGGAGGATGGACTAGTCATCAAGAAAATGATGGTCTAAGTGGGAGTAGAAGCAGGATGGGAGGACTGCGGGGCTGAGGGCTGAGCGTGCGGCAGATGCAGGGGGGACTCCAGCTCGGCCAGGTCAGCCTCACGTTGAGGGCATAGGTGTTGGGTGGGTGTGAGCCAGGAAGGAGACCGAGGGTTGGAGATACAGATGAGAGGGCCATGGGCTGACAGGGAAGTTCAGAGAGCAGGGGAAAGAAGAGCGAGGCGAGGAGGCGAGCAGAGCCTGCGCACCCCTCCGCCCACCCTCCTTGCCCATCTCTGCCTGAGCCCCAGAGCCTTCACTGCCCCCTCCACCTCGATTCCAGGGACAGGCAGACAGGTCAGGGCCCCTCAGGGTTCTCAGGCTGTGAGCAAGGAGCCAGAGTGGGGGCTCAGCCCCCTCCCACTCCCTAACCCCAGGCCCCAGCCAGCCCATTTTGTGAGGGTTCAGTGAGTGTTCACTCCCCAGCCTCCCCACGGCCCGCATCCCTGCTCTTTCGCTTTTGGTCCTGCAAACCACTGAGGGGAAAGGGTCTGTCCAGTCCCATTAGGCAGAAGGCCCCTGGAGGGCGGAGAGCTGACGTGGGCCTTGCTGCTGATGCTGCCGAGGTGGCCCATGCCCCACCCCCAACAACCTGGGGCCAGAACTTGGTCTCCTCAAGCTCCAGAAAGGTCAGGAGGGGTTTTTGTCCCATGACCCCCCTTGAGGGCAGCCCAGGCCCCTTTCCCTGGGGTGTTCAAGAGAGAAGACCCAGCATGACAGCTGAGCATCACTGCCCAGATCCGGGGCCTGCGTCCCTCCCTGCCCCCACCATCCTAACTCATCATCCTCTCTTTCTCTCCCACATCTCCCTCCCCACATTACCTACTGCACAGGTTTTATGTTTCTTGTTCTTATTTTACAAAGGAACCTAATAGAAGCTTTGCCCTTGAAACCAAACCCTGAGATGGCTCTTCTGCCTGTAAATCTTGGCTGGCTTCTCTACAGTCTGGTGGCAAACAGGGGGCACCAGGATCTGCCTGTAGCACCTTGCTCCTCGCAGGCCTCTGAGATGGCCTGCTTATGGAGCCTCCTGGTTGGTCTCCTGGATAACCCCCACCCTCGGGGCACACACATAGGTGAGCAGGATGAGATTTGGACTCTACACTTTTTTTTTAAGAACAAGTTACCATTTATTGATATGGTCCATCATGTGCCAAGGGCTTTACAAATGGCCACCCTGTGAACCAGGTGTTATTATTATTGAGTGGGGCTCTTAATATCACAGCAGGGGAGGAAACAGGCTCAGAGAGGGAAAGGGACCTGCTCAAAGTCACACAGCAGTGCCTGGGCTGGAAGGCAGTTGCCCTGCCTTCGTTTTGTTACACCTTCGATGGCCAAGATGTGGAAGGGGATCGGCACAGGTGCCAGAGACAGCTGTGGTTGAGTCTTAGCCCCTCCTGCAGGCTCAGGTAATGCCCCAGAGGCCCTGCCTTCCCTGGTGCAGCCCATCTAGATGACTGCTTGAATATCTTATAGGAGCTGGCACTCCTATGAAGCTGTGGATGAGGAGGTAGAGAATACCCCTCCAAGGGCAAGGTTAGGGGCCTGTGAAACCCGAGACTCCTGGAGGTCAGTAAGAAGTAAAATAGGCAAGTCATTTGGAATTTTTATTTTTCACTGAACTGAGAGAGGAAATCCAGCTATGGAATCCAGAGAGAGTTCTACAGGAACAGAACAGAAATTAGCTGGGCCCTGGGCCCAGAGAAGGCCTGGAGCCTCCTGGGCTACTGTTCAGTGCCAGCTTCATCCTTGGCACTAAGCCCCTCACATAGCATCACTCAGCTTCCAAGAGCCAGAGCCCACAGTGGCAGCCGCTTGAGACTATGGCTGCAGCTGCTGCTCTACCCAAGGAAGGGTGTGGGGCTGACTCTCAAGGGTCAGGGAGGCCAAGCTAGGAAGTCTTAGAAATCACCCAGTCCATTCCAGTTTTATAGACGATGATTTGAGGCCCAGAAAGGGTGGTGGGTTTTAAGGAGAGTAAATGTGGAGACGTGAACTCAGGCCTCCTGTCTGTTGTGAGTGTCTGCTTAAAGCTCCCCTGAGCATATCTGAGTGTTGGCGTCTAGAGGAGCTAGGCACCCAGGGGAGCTGGCCCGTGTTTGGGTCTGTGTGTGCTAGGATGCATCTGTGCATACCCCTCTGCACACACCAGGATCTCTGTGTCCCTCTGTGTGACCCTCTATGGGTTCTCCTGTGTGCAGGAACTTGGGGGCATGGTCAGAGAGGGTCAGGTCTATTCCTACAATCCTGGGAGGCCTTCCCAGGCTGAGTAGGGATGGTGGGTCCTGAGGGGTAGGGTGAGGAATGGGAACTTTGCTCCCAGTGGACAGGGCAAGAGCAGAAGGCAGACTGGAGCCCTGGATGAGAAGGGTCCTGGGGCTGGCCTGGGGCAGGGAGACAAAGCCAAGATGGGATATGGGTCGCTGGAAGCTGAGACATGCTCTCAGCGCTTGTGTGGGCCCAGCCCTCTGGTCACCCCCGTGGGTAACCCCAGGGGAAGTAGTCACATGATGTGGCACTTCTCAGCTGATTGCTTGAGGTCCCCCAATGTGCTCTGGGCCTTGTCCTTGAGTGAGCCGAGGTCCAAGCCAGGGAGGCTGGCCAGCTGCCCAAGGACCGAGGCCCTTTCCTCCTCCTCCTCTGTGTCCTCCTCAATCATCTTGGCCAGCTCCCGGGGCAGCTCCACATCTCCACCTGCCATCTGGATCTGGCTCTCGTCTGTCTCGTTCTGAAGGGAAGAGGGAAAGGGGTGCGATGGGGTTGCAGGTCTGTGGGGACTCAGAGTTGAGGGGCAAGGAGGAGCCTGGACTGCGTTCCAGCCCCAGGATTCTGGAACTCCAGGTTCCAGTGAACTCAGCCCCCCTTCTCCATGCCAGGATCAAGCTTTTGACGCTTGGATATGGAGACCTTGCCCTTTCACACGGCCTGACTTCACCCTGAGATACTGAAGGTGAGACACTAGTGCAGTGAGTAATGACAACATAAAAATACTTCGGAGTCAGACTGAGTCAGCTAAGTTGTGTGTTGACTGTCATTAACTACACTGAAGAATGTTACCCATCACAGTGATGGATTCCATTCATCCAACACCTATCACATGGCTGACACTGAGCTGAGTGCTTTTAATGCTCACAACAACACTGTGAGGTAGGTGTTATGTTCTCCATTTTACAAATACGGAAATTGAGGCTCAGATAACTTTAGTAATTTGCCCAAAGTCACACCACTAGGAAGTGGGGGAGCTAAATGTAAACCTATGTCCCTCATTCCAACATCTGTGTCCTCTTTGCACAGCACCTACCTACTGATGTTCATTGCACCTCCCTGTCCCTTTGGGGGCTCTTTGGCTTTCCACTTTATGTCCTACTCAGTTACAGCCAAGTCTTCTCTCTCCTAGGGGACTCAGAGTTCTCTGATGACAGAGTTGTTTCTCTTATACCCTTAGTGCAAGCATTTGAGGAATGATCCATTCCTAGCTGAGTTTGAGTCTTCCTTTGAGAGATTTTCAAAAGACTAGTGCCCTGTGGGAAATCAGAGGCAGCCAGGGGCTCAGTAAACATGTACTGAATGAGTGAATATGATGCTCACATATCTAATCCTCCAATTCAAGTGGAAGATCAAGTTCAGGTGTAGCCTGTGCTTCCTTTTCTCCTCAGAGTCTAGCTTCTGGGCAGGGGGAGTGGCCTGTGCCTCAGTTCCCTCCTTAGGCAACAGGAGCAGAACTCTTACATGGTCATCTGATGCTGCAGAGCCTAGAGGAGACATCCTCCTAGCTACTTGGGCAATCAAGGGGGTACTTTACTATCTGCAGACAGACTTCATACTTTGGAAGGAACCAGGGGTCTGGGAGCAAGTGCAGGCTCAGCACGTACAGGCTTGATCTCTTTTCCCACTCCCGTCACTCTCAGGCTGTGTATGACCATAGCCAAGTCCCTTAATCTCTCTGAGCCTCAGTTTCCTTATCTGTAGATGTGGGTAATAGCTACCTGGCAGAGTTACTGAAGGGTTAGGTAAGGGCATGACGATCAAGCACACAGAAGGTGCTGCCTTCTCTCTGTCCACCTCCCTCCCTGGGTGTTTCGAAGTGCCAAGAGATTTTACCCCTGAGGTAGAATCTACTGCCTTCCAACTCTTCATCTGCCTAGGCCTGACTCTGGGTTGGGTGAGTGGGGGTTGGAGGAGAGAAGGGGCCTGGATTGACTCCAGAAACACAAACCCATCTGGACTGGGCTACCTCTCAGCGTCAAGCCCTGGCCCTTGGCAGGCACTAATTAACCGTAAATGAATGAAGGAGTGAGAGAATCGTTAATTTAATCAAACACTCCTTGAGCGTTGCAGTGCCAGGAGTACGGCAAAGGGGTCCGGAGCCCACAGCTCAGGGTCCCGGATGAGTCTTGCAGCCCAGGGTCCTAAGCTTACCTTGGGCAGCCGGTATTTGTCTCGGAAGTGGCTCCGCAGCGTGGCCCGCTCTGCCTTCCTTTGCGTGAACTGCGCGTCCCGCTCCATCCTGTGGGGGCACCGGGGGCGGAATCACCGCCGGGGCTGAGAAAATGGGCGGGGCCTACGAGGAAGGGGCGGGAAGGGTCTCTATGTCCTAGCCGAAGTTTACTTGGCTCCCATCCCCGCCGGCCGGTATGTTGGGTGCTCTGACAAGCCAAGATCAATCTTCACTGCCTCTCCCGGCTATCACAGTGCCCTTTATTGCCTCCACACACGTCGCCCGATGCAGCTATCAGGGCACGTCTGTCTGGCTTTCCGGACCCTAACATAGGTGGCATCTGACTCGGTCTGTCTTTTCTTTTTCTGACAGGTTGTGTCAGTGTAGGGAAAAGTATTTGGGAACAGACACGGGTTCGCATCCTGGCTCAGCTACCACTTTTTGTCTTTGAGTAAATCATTTATTTTCCCGTTTTGTAAAATGAGGATAAGATTTTGCAGCTCACAAAACTGTTATCATGATTAAGTGAAATAATAGCTAACATTTAATGGTTTGCCATGTGCCAGGTGTATTGCTAAGCGGTTTATGTGCATTAAGTATTAACCCTCATAAACATATACGGCATGTTTTATCACCACCCACATTTTACAGAAGAAGAAACTGAGGCACAGAAAGGTTAAGGAACTTGCCTAGGGTCACCCAGCAAAAAAGAAGCGAAGCCAGGATCTGACCCAAGCAGCCTAGTGTGGAGCTGAGCCCCTAACTCCACTCCAGGTACATCTCTGTCCCAGCATTGTCCGCACACAAGAGTGCCCTCATCTCAGGATCTGTCTCCATGACTGATTCTCCCTCAGCTGCAACGCTTTTCTCTGAGCCTCAGGCTGAGAGGAGCTCCAGTTGGAAGACACAGACGGCTGAGACCAGATCGGATTAAGGGATTACTTGTTTCGTCAGAAATGCACGTGCCCCCACATCGTCTCAGGCCCCTGTCGCCCCTGCCCCCACTCCCTCTGGGCCCAAATGTAAAAGTGGAGCGGGGTTCTAGGTTAGAGATGGGGTGGCCCTGGGGGCAGCCTAGAGGGCCCGGCCCTTACCTAGTCTGGACAAGTTGGGGAGGGGCTCGGGGTCTGAGACTGCCCTAAGGGTGGGCCGGGGGCCTCTTGGGGGATGGGGAGGGCCATTGGAGCCAGGAAGGGATGCCACTCACTTCTCTTCCACCAGTTGCTTCTGATACTCCTCATACTCCTCTCGGCTCATGCCCTGCGCTTCGGCGGCCGACTTGTCCCCGTCCCCCTTGTCCTCGCCGCCCCCCAGGCTTCCAGTGAGGTTCTTCAGCTGGCCGCCCACCATGGTCTTCACCATGAACGCCATGGTCTTCGCTGACCCGGGCACCGGGCGCCGGTTACCACGCGGCGGGCACCCAGGCACGTCCGCTCCTACTTCAGCACTAGGTCTCAGGGACAGCTCCCGCCGCAGGCAGGCGCCCCACGCTCTGCACCGCCCACCGCCCGCCCCTGCCCGGGCCCGCCTCCATAGCCCCAAACCCCTCCTCACAGAGGGCGGGGGGCATGCACGGGGCTGAGCAGACTGGACCACGTGCCCGCGCCTCACTCCCGCCTCCCCAAAGTGCCTCCTTCCATGCCAAGCTCCGCTGGGCACTGCTGACAACGGATTGGGGCTGCCGTTAAGGGGGGGGGGGTCGCTCCCCAGGAGAATGAGTTGTGCTTTTATGCGCCCCAGAACCCTGCTATCCCTACTTCCTTCTCCCCCGGATGGCTGATAACTAGGATTTCAGCTGGGAGGTGCGAGTAGCCCTGGGCTCTACCCCAACCTTCTTTCCAACCCGCCGCCCTAGCAGCTGCCCAAAGAGCTTGACGCTGAGAAAGGGAGGGAGACCAGAGAGTGGGGAATCCCAGTTATGGCTCCACTGGTTGCCTCTCAGAGTTCTCGGTCACGCGCCTGCCCTGCTGACCCCTGGAGCTCCAGGGAGCAGGGAGAGAGTTGTTCATGGTGATGCTGGCTGGGCTGGACCAGGAAGGGCACTTGGAGGCACCCTTCCTTGTTTTGGGTGAATTTGGGGACAGAATTATACACATTAGTGATGCCATCTCCCACCACAGTCCTGAGTTCAGGCCTATGGGGTATCTGGTTTTTTGGCAGTCAAGCCAGCCCTGGGCCTCCTTGCCTGCTTGGAGCCCACTCCCAGTGACCATCTGGAAGAAGTTGAAGTCTTCAGAGATTAAGGTGATACTGGAAGGTAAATGAGCATATCAAAGCATGGGAAGAGAGAAATTGCCTTTAATAAGGGTGGATGTCCCCAAAAGCTAAAGTGTGGGTAGGAGCTAGGTACCCAGAGGCAGAAGACACCAGCCAAACCCTCTACCCCCAGGTACATGTTGACTTCCTAGTGATGAGAAGTGGACATTTCATCAGAGCTTCGAAGTAGGTCACGCCTGTATGCTGGGGGAGAAGGGTTGCCTCCGAAGAGCCCCCAAGACCCTAGGGATTTGTGGTGTAGAACTCAGAGGAAGGCTGCATGTGGACAAATAGTCCTGAAGGCCCTTGTCCAGCTTCTGCTTGCTGCCAGGGAGAGAAGACAGTCACTTGGGCTTCTCCCTTCTGGGTTCTTGAGACCAGGTTCTTTATATTTACTGCACTCACCACCCTACACTCCCTGGACCACAGCACCCCCTGCTCTGAGAACTTCTATGACACCCTTGGTCTGCTCCATCAGTACCACACTTTCTTCTTGGCATTCAAATTCTGTCCAGGTGGCTCCAGCCTTACGACTACCATCACACTCCTGTGTAACATAAGCCTGTCATCATTTCCACCCTCATACCTTTGCTGTTCTGTGCAGCTGCAGGCCATCTCCTCTCCCATTCTGCTTTTGAAATTCAGCATACTCCACTCCCCCTCCAGGACCATCACAGCCTGCACTGATTCCTTGTCTTGAAATACCACCGACAAGGACTGCCCCATTTCTGAGCTCCTTAGCACATCTTACATCTCTAAATGTCTTACTCGTTTACAAACATTCATCAAGCATAGACTGTGACATGCCCCCAAACTTTTAAATTCTCTTTGCCCAGTTTCACAAACATTTAGCTCTAGCAGTACCGAACTTGCTCCAATATATATATATATATATATATATATATATATATATATATTTTTTTTTTTTTTTTCATGCTTCAACGTCTTTTCTCATGATGTTTCCTCTACATCAATGCTTTTACTTATCTTGTTGGGCTTGAAACATTCCTAGTTGCCTTGATGATCCATATGAAATATCCCTTCCATGTGATTACCTGATCTCCCCAAGCTGGCTCTAGTGCTGTTTCCAGCACTTTTTAAGCCCCTGAGCTTCCTGCTATCATGGCCCTGATCACAAAGGATGTGACTGTTAGTTACTTGTCAGTTTCTCACATTAGAGAGTGAATTCTGTGAAGAGAGGACTCAGATGGGACCAGCAGCTGAGCAGGTAGTCTGCATCTCTATGGAAAAAATGGGCCCTAACTTGGGCACTGCTCCTTGACAGCTGGTAAGCCATGTGGATCTCCCCACTGGAACCTTAGTGTCCCCTCTATCAAACTGAATCTCTGTGGTCCAGACCCAAGAGATGCCAGGTAGGTGTGGGAAGTCCTGTGCATGGGAATGCCCACCTGAAGTGTACATAGCAGAAGAAGCCTACAGTCTGGATGAAGAGGAAGAACAGGAAGATGCCAGGCTGCAGGCACGAGGAAACCCTTGGGGACCTGCCAGGTGAGCGAGGGTCCTTGGCTGCTGCTCTCTGAAAAGAGATGTTCTAAGATCTTAGATCAGCTTCTTACTCAGAAGGAGGGAGGGGACCTAGAATCTGGACCACTGTGGGGTTTTGTTTCCCTCTCTCAGTGTTGGGGTACCCTGGCTTTCATCCAGGGAACTTGCAGAGGGGGCAGGGTACAAAGCTGCTTCCCCACCCCAGGTCCTATGTTCCTATTTGTGGGAACAGCCAGGAGGGCCTGGGACCTGGGATCTTCAGGGGGCCGAAGGCTCTAGAGGTAAGTGAGAGAGAGAAATACAGAGCAAAAGACAAGGTGATGGAGAGGGCAAGGAAAAGAGCAAGATGGAGTAGGGCACAGGAAAGAGCGGATTTCACCACTAAGCTTTGAATGATCTTGGGCACAGCCTATTCCCATTTATCTTCTGGTCATTGTGGGAGTTGGACCAAGTGATCTCCAGGGCCTGCTGGTACTGACAGTCTGTGGGACTCTCCAGAGAGCAGAGAAGGCAGAGAGAAGATGCAATCCGTGTGCCTGCATGCCCATGTGCCTGCACACACAGACACGGACACAGGTGTGCCTGACAGGAGTCCCAGGGGGGAAGGGCAAAGGCAGGAGGGGCCTGGGGCTGTGGAAGTGCTAGAAGGAGGCTGAGCCCTGTGGTCCTCGCTCCTGTCCCTCTCACCGCTGGGCCCCGCAGGTCCTTCTGCAGGAGGCTCAGGATCTGGGCCAGCTCTGAGAAATGATGCTTGGTGCCCACAGGCAGGTAGAAGACCTGGGCTCTTGAGGCCATGTGAGCAGCTGCATCCCTGATACAGAGTGGAAACCAAGGGAGAGAACCCATTATCCCTTCTGATTGCACCCAAAGTACCTAATTATGGATTTCCCATAATCCTCAAAGGCAGCACCTGGGTGAGGAACAGGCACCACCCATAAGGTCCCTTTTGGGGACTGGTGGTCCTCCCCCCAACCCAGAGCTTCTCCTTGAGACACTTTAGCTCAGAGAAGCATCTCCCTTAAGCTGTCCATCCCAACCCCAGGCTCCCTGGGCTATGCCTTCCGTCCCTGGCCCCCAGGGACTTAGATCCTCTTCCTCCTCATGTTCCCAGCCCCAGGGAATCTAGATGTAGGGAGGAAGGCTGGGGTTGGGGTGCAGCCACAGCATACGGCCTGAAGCCCCTCTCCTCCCATGGCATCAAGGTGACCCCCTGCCCCTATGGCTCCATGGGTAACTCCAGAGGCCTGGGCCTAGAGTGAGATGCTAAGGGGCCAGAGGGGGGTAAAATGAAGTCAGGGACTGCCCATCCCCCAACTGGGCCTGCTTTTGGTTGTGTTCCCTCCAAGAACCTCCTCAAAATGTCCCCTCCTTCCAGAAGCTATCACTGAAGGAAGACTCGATTTTACTAACCCTCCCTGGGGTGGGAATGTCTCAGGGAGTTGTGTTTAAACCAGGAGTTTCAAAACTTTAACTTGATTCAGTTAAATTCAGCTCAGTTCAACAAACCTAACTCTGCCCCACACCCCTCCCTGTTTTCCAGGCTTTGTGCTTGCTGCTCAGGAGATGATGAAAGCATTAAGGGACTGATGGGGGGTCTTCCGGCAGAGAAGCAAGTTGGTGGGTGGGGACTCCTCTTCCCTCTCCCCCAGGACCCTCCTCTCCGGGTGCCCTTACCTCATCTCTTGCAGGTCTTGCAGCAGAGTCCGCTGTCCACGGAGTAGGGCACTGGCCTTGGCTGAGTCCTGCAGGGGTACCAGCCTCTTCTCTAGGGCCCAGGGCACAGCCCCTCTGAGAAGAGTTCACCTTCCCTGGGGATTTGCAGCCCTCTTCCTTCTAGAGGCCTCACTCCATTACCTGGGCCCTCATTTGGGATACACTAGGTTTATCTGACCCTTTGCATCTGGGCTTCTGATTTTCCCCTCCTCCCAAACCCTTCTTCCTGAGAAGTCCCCTTTCCCCCTCCCTCCCCATCCTCACCCACTACCTGGGTCCCAGCCAGTCAACTCCCAGTGCTTGGGCTGGCATCTTGCCCAGTGACCTGGAGAGGGAGCCACCTCTCTCAGGGGTGGGTGGAGCCTGGCAGGGGGAGTCCTGGGCCTGGCGGTAGGATCAGGGAGACGTGGCCTTGGAGGACCTGGTGCCTCCCTTCTGTCCTATTCCAGCAGCCCAGGCTCGGCTGCTCTGTCCTCGGCTGCTCTGTCCTGAAGACACGATTCAAACCTCGAGCTGCCAGAGCCCAGCTCACAGGAGCTGCTGGCCTCTTCTGCCGGGCGTCTAACATCTTGACTGAGCTCAGCTCTCAGGCCCCAGGCTGGGTCTGCCATGGGACGTGATTCCCGGGGGAAGAAGCCAGGATGGCAGTGGAGGGGAAACGAGGATTCTGGTGCATCTGAGCATTAAGCAAGCGTATGTGAATCAGATCACATGTGGAGCTACATGCAAATAAGCACCCAGTCTATTTTTGTCACTTGTCTAGAGATCCGCGTCTAAATACCTGGCAACTCCTTTCCCCAGCCCCAGCCATGGGCTCTGTGGGCCTTTGCTTGTGCCAAGCCTCCCAGCCCCCACCTCACTCCCCTGCCTCGAAGATCCATGCCACCCTGCCAGTTGCAGCATTTCACCCCTGCCCTCCTTTCCCTCCAGGGCTTCCCAGGTGGCACTAGTGGTAAAGAACACACCTGCCAATGCAAAAGACACAAGAGATGTGAGTTTGATCCCTGGGTTGGGAAGATCTAGAGAAGGGCATGGCATCCCACTCCAGTATTCTTGCCCCATGGACAGAGGAGCCTGGTGGGATAGTCCATGGGGCCACAAAGAATCAGACACGACTGAAGTGACTAGGCACGCATGCACGCACTCCTATCTCTCCAGACCTTGGGGGAGACGAGTTCCCGGGTAGTGCTTGCCCCTCTTTCTGGACAGAGAGAGCTCACTGGTGCCATCAGATCTGGTGCCTATGGAGCTTGGCTTCTCAGGCCCTGTAGGCAGACCCTTGTGTGCTCGAAGGACCACTCACCCAGCCTCCTTCAGGCCTGATGTGGCCTGGGGATCCCAGCTGCTGCTTCCATTGCCACTCAGCCTGCACCAAGTGCTTGGAGAGGCCCTGGAGGGCCTGCAGGATCTGGCTGTGTCTGTGCAGTGTCTCCTCCAGGCCGAAGCTTTGTTCCCCTGGGGATCAAGGCAGAGTGGGGGCGGGCAGGCCGCTGGGGTGGGCAACAGAGCCTGTCTTTTGAAGCCACCTTGGAGGGGCAGAAACGTGTGGCTTCTGCCTCCAAGATTCTCCCCTGGAAAGATGTGTCTGGGTGGTGGGGCAGAGCCTGCTTAGATACGGCCTCCTCAGGCGCCCCCTTCCCGCTGGGCTCTTGGTTTGAAGGGAAGAGGATACTGTGACCCTCAGTCGAGTCCCTGGCCCACCTGCCTGTTCTCTGGGTCCCTACCCTCTTCCCAGACTCCATAGTTCAGCTCTGGAGTCATGTCTTCCTTGGTGCCCAGGCCCAGCCTTGCCTGCAGCCCTTCCAGCTGCTTTGCCAGGCGGAGCTGCTCCATCTCCAGGAAGGGCTGTGAGGGAGGCTGGAGAAAGAAGACACAAACTTAGGCCCCAAACCCAGAGGAGTCTTCCCACAGGGCCTCCCTCAAGCCCAGTCCCCCTCCCTGACCAAACAGCCACCCTGGCATAGGCCCAGTCCTCCCAGCCCTGCCGTACCTCTGCCACATACACACACACACACACACACACACACTCACACACACACTCACACACACACCTAGTTCTCCCTCAGCTCAGCCACCAGGCCCAGTCCTCCCAGCCCTGCTGCACTGCCGATCTTTACACCCGTCTCTCCCACTGTGGCCCAGACCCCAGCAGCTCCCTCAGGCCTGTGTCTATGCCACTCCCTCTGTTCCTTCAAGCTCATCTTTGCCATGCTGTCTTCCTGCTCCCCTGGCTGGTTAGGACCCCTCAGTGCTCCCACAGCTCCTTGAGGACAGGGCCTGGCTCTGGGTCACCTCTGGCCCCCAGCACTTCCCAGCACAAGGCTTGGCCTGAGTAGAGCTCCGCAAGCAGGTAGAGATAAGCGTTGGAATGACAGGTCTGACAGCTGAACGTGAGCAGAGCATCCAGGGAGGGGAGGGATCACTGGGCTGCTTGCTTCTCCCCCAGCCCTCCCCCCAGGGAAGGCCCAGGTTCGGCATTACCTCTGGAACCGGTTCCCACAGACTGAAGGTCAGGAAGGACAGGATGTCATGGTCATCTAGAAAGCAGGGTAGCGAAGGGAAGGGAACTTACTCCCTCAGCCCTCACCCCCGGCCTCCATTATGTTCCAGGCAGGCAAGAGATCTGGGTGACTTTGAGCAGCTCTGACCCTCATCTTGCCTCTCTTCATAGGAAAGGTGTGAGGATCAGATAAGCAGACCAGTGGGCTGTGAGGGTTGACTCCAACAGAGAGGTAGAGGGCGACCTCCAGTGAATGGGAAAACTGGATGTTCCTGACCTAGAGCCATGGCCACAGGCAAAGCAATACCCTCAGGCCCAGAGCCTGGTTGCTACTGGCAGAAGAACCACACAGGGGCCGCCTCCTCCTCCTCATGACTCTGACCACGTCACTCTCCTCCTTAGAAACCTGCCATGGCTCCCCAGCGCCTAGAGTCTAAACACCAAAGTCCTGGCGTTCCAGGATGCCACCTCCGATTGCACCCTGCTCTCCAGCTGAGCTCCTCCACAGGCTCTCTGTTACTTCACATCCTTTTGCTCCATTTCCTAGATGTCCCCCATGGCCGTCCCTCTTCCTCTTGCCCCACAGATCCCAGCTAGGGACCCTTGTGGAGCCAACAGTGAAATGGAAGTGAGTCGTGTTTTACCCCATTTGAAACTTTCATCAACTCTGCAAGGCAGACACAACCTTCCCCAGATGGTAACAGAGGTCCAGAGAGGGTTTGTGGCTTTCCTGGGTCCCACAGTGAGGAACTGGCTGGCCCCACCCTAGTGCTTCTTAGAAGGGGTGTTCAGTGGGCACCGCTCCTCTGCCCAGAAGGCCCTCACCTGCCAGGATACTCGTGGCCGCCGAGACCCCAAAGAAACCTCCAGGGGCCAAAAGCAAGGGCCCCACATCGACACAGACCTCATCTGGGTCACTGGGAGTGAGGCCGCTGTTCAAGGAGACCTGAGGGACACAAAAGGCATGGTCCCTCACAGGGGAGCCCACGTCTCTCCCCCAACCCCAGCAGGGGCAGTGTCCCCACCTGACTCATTGGCTCCCTGACTGGGAAGGCGGGCGGGAAACGTGGAATCAGAGTGATGTGGAGGGGCTCGCACACCTGGGCTTGTGCCAGCTCTCCCAGGCATGTGCTGGGGGCAAGTTAGGAGTCTGTGTAGAGAGCAGGGATCCCTATGGGTGTTGCCTGCGTGTGCCAGGGACCACGTGTGCTGTTACAGGTGTGTCTGTGGGATCGTGGGACTCCACAGAGCTCTGAGCCCTGTAACCTGCACTTCCTGCCCGGTAGACCCACAAAGGCAGGAGGGACGACTCACACGCAGCCTTTGCCCCCAGTAGGTGATCCGTGCTCTGAAGGGGTACGGCCGGTTCCGGAAGTCCTGGCGGCAGGAGCCCAGCAGCAGGCTGCCTCCATCCCTGTGGGCACTTGGAATCCAGCCAGGCCACACAGGACCCAAGGCCTAACCAGTAGGGGTGGTCCCAGAGGCCGTGCTGCCCAGGCCTGCAGTGCCACCTGCCCCCAATAGTACTGGTCTAGCTCCAGCCTCCATTGCTGTATTCTGCTCTCGCAGCAGAAGAGAGAGGAGCAGGAAAGCGAGCCTTGCCTGGCAGAATGCTGGGACTTGGAATCCACAAAAGAGGCCGAGGCCCGCCCTGGGACGCTTCCCTAGGGTTCATCCTGGACCAACAGAGGGATTTCTACCCACAATTCCCCAGGCCCACCACCGCCTCCACGGTCTCCCTCTGGCTTCCCTCTGAGTACAGCTTCTCTTTCTTCTCCTTTCTGCCACTCTTGGCCCATAGCAGGACAGACAGCACAAGACCCACCCTAGCAGCCAAGGACAATATGACCAGCCAGCCTCCCCACGGAGGTGAAGCAGCTGGTCCAGAGAGTTAGGAGTGCTGAGACATCCTGAGTGTGTCTGGGCTCATGGACACACAGAGGCTCTGATGGCAGCGAGCCCGTCACCACCGCCTTCGGCCGAGAGGGGGCAGCACCGAGCAGGGGACGGGGCCCCGGGGGGGGTGGGGTGGGGGGTGGGGTTTGCCCTCTGAGCTCCTGTACCTTGGGCAAGTTGCCTCACCTTTCCAAACCCGAGTTCCTCCATCTTTAAAATGAGAATAATAATTGAAACTACCTCATAACCTTGTTATGAGGGTTAACCAAGCCATGAGCGTGAAGTGCTTGGCGCAGTGCCTGGCGTACAGTAAGCTCAGGTCGTAAATGTCAGCAATTATTCTAATTGTTATGAGCTAAGAGGGATGTTTGCTAAGAGACACTGACGAACTGGCCCAGCTACTGAGGAGGCATCCTGGCTGCGGAGGGATGGGGAGCCACGTCATCGGAGAGAAAGGGACAGTGCTGGCAGGCAGGCAGGCAGCTGGTGCGGGAAAGGGCGTGGACCCTCCACCGGCAAGTCTGGCCTCAAATCTCAGCTCAGGGCACAGCTGTGTGACCTGGGGCAAATCACTTCTCTCTGGGCTCAACGTCTTCACCTGTAATTGGGGCCTAACAATCCCCACTTCTCAAGAGTGTCAAGAGGAGGTGATGGGAATGAAAACACTGACCACGGACCTCACTCTGCGTCCTGTCACTACCCTGGCTGCCCTGGGGCTGTTGGGTTCAGTGAATTGAGGACTCCGTGGAGTAATTTCCAAGAAGAGCAAGCCAACCCTGGTCCCAGGCCCTGGAGGAGGCTTGGCTGGGACCTAGTGAGAGGGCGGCCCTGGGCAGCGTCATCAGCTCAGATGAGAGGGCAGCAAGGAGGCACTGCCCTAGAAGGGGGGCTCTCTGTGTGTGGACCACCGAGCTCCTCGCAGCCCAGGAATGAGGTAGGGGTCAACCCAGGCGGGCCCTTACCCAAGCGGCTCGTAGAGGATGTGCCTGTCTCTGGCCAGCACATAGATGGCAGGGCTGTTCTGTGTTGGGAGGTGACAAGCAGCCTGAGACCCGGGCACAGGGCGGAGGGTGAGGGTGTGGGCGGGACGACGGACAGGAGACCACCACTCACCTGGGGATCTTGGGCTGAGGAGTCGAAGAGGATCCCAATGCCGTCCCCCAAGTCTGGCGCCCCCAGTACAGGGCCTACCTGGCCCCTGCCCTGGGTGTACCACACGGCCTGTGGGTCCACAGCTGCTCAACTCAGGGGTCCCTGCAGGATGCTGGAACCCCAGGCTCACCACCAGCTCCTCTGACCCACCCCTTTGCCGGACCTTCGTGGGGACCACTTACCATGCCCTGGGCTCCCCAGCGCCCCGGCCCGGTCACCCTCATCTGTATCTCCACCTCCCAGGCAGGGAAGAGGACGGGGTTTGTACTCCACACGGCGCCACTCCGGTTCCGCATGGATGGGGCCAGCCGTACCTCCTCCAGGCCCGGGATGGCATCTGCAGGCCAGGGCAGCTCAGGACCTGGGCCCCACCAGCCCCTGCTCCCCCATCACTCTCTCTCACTGGTCTAGACTGGGCGCCAGAAGGAGGAAGGAGGGAACATCACAGCCAATAGGTCATAAGCCAGCTGGTCAGACAGTGGAATCCCCCGAAGAAGTGGGGATTGGGTCTTTGCCAGGGGGAGGGAAGGTCAACGAAGTCTCCAGACACACATGGAGCTCTTTACCTGCATTCTCGCATAAGCCTCATTGCAAGTCTGTGCAGCTTGCTTTTATAGGGCCCCATTTTATCTTTTAATTATTTATTATACTATTTTTGGCCATATGGCACGGGGGAATCTTAGTTCCCCAACCAGGGATCGAACCCATGACTCCAGCAGTGGAAGCTTAGAGTCTTAACCACGGGACCACCAGGGAAGTTCCAAGGCCCCATTTTATAGATGAGGAAGCTGAGGCTCAGAAAAATTAAGAAACTAAATGAATGGGAACCCAGCTCCCTCTGACTCCAAAGTACAAGTCATTTCCACCATGAGAGAGATTTGTGTCCAAAGGGAATGGCAACCCACTCCAGTATTCCTGCTTGGAGAGTCCCCTGGAGAGAAGAGCCTGGTGGGCTACAGTCCATGGGGTTGCAAAGAGTCAGACATGACTGAGCAAGTGAGCATGGGAGCATTGTGTTTCTCAGAGGAGGAAAGAGAGGCCTATGAGGGGAAGGACAGGCCGGAGACCACGAACACAGGGGAGCAGCACCCTGAGAGAATAACCAGGCGGAGGGCCAGGACTCCAGGCTGTGGACACACGGGTATGTCCAGACAGAGGTGGGCCTTCCTGGTGGGGGCACCTAGGGGACATCCCAAGGTGGGGAGAGCACGAAAGCAGAGGTGGGAACTGGCCGTGAGGGATGGAGTGAGTGTGAGAATTACCACTGATGTGGGTGGGATGGGGGAGAGGGAAGGAAGGAGCGAGAAACTGAGGCAGGTTTGGCAGGAAATGGAGAAGGGAGACCAGAGGCCCTGCCCCAGCTGCCTCCACTCCCCTGCGGCCTGCCAGCCTGGAACCTGGCCCAGAGCCCAGACCCTGCCAGCATGTCCTGGAGACTGCTAATCCAGCGTGTTTGCTCAGCAGCGGCCAGAGCTGGGGGTAGGGAGGCTCAGAGGCTGCAAGGCCAGGAGGGCTGGAGCCCTTGGGAGCCACCACCGCCTCTGAAGTGGCATGCAGGAGGCAGGGGTTGCCCATGTCTGCCCCACTTCTGCGCTGGGCTTCCAGTGGATTGTTCAGGGGACCTCACTGCAGACTGCAGGATCCTCGAAACTGACTCAGCCCTGTGTCTCTGGGTGGGGCACAGAGGACATGGGGGTGAGTCGGATAAAAGGATGAATGAGTGAATGGACAGTGAGCATATCTCTGAGTGACCTTGAAGAATGTGCCTCTGCTCCCCCATATGTCCTGGAACACCCCAGACTTGGCGTGGCCCAGAACAATGAGTGTAGTCCTGCCATCCTGGGCCCGAGGCAGGGCCTGCTCCGAGCTATGGGGAACAGCCTCCTCCTTTGTTTACCTCCTGGGGCTTTGTGAGGGAGAACTGGGCCTAAACCTGCTAAGAGGGCCTGTCTTCTTAAAGGGATATTTGCTCTGGTCTCAGGAATGATGCTGTTTTTCAGACATTACATCTCACAGACACAAAAATACACAATGGATCTGCTTTCTCTCTTTGGTTTGGCTGCTAGGAGGCTCTAAACCAGGTTCATCGCTCAACTCTGAAGAGTGGGCAGGCTTAACAGCATATCTTTTGGCAGCAAGCCATGTTCCTGGACTCATTTCATGCCTCAGTCCTAACACTATGTCTCATTCTTCTGGCTCACTCCTAATTTAAATTCCTCTCAGTTGCATAGGTCCATATAAGTCCTCAAAAATCTTTTTAGAACAAGACGGAGTAAAAGACAGATTCTTTGTAGGTCTGGGTTTGGAAGGCCCTGAGTACAACGTATGGGCTGAGATGCTCTCGTGCTTGCTTCCGCCCAGCACACACACAGGGCAGGGCTGGGGCCCTCTCTGGTGAAACAGCTGGCCACGCAGCTGCCTCCCTCCAGGCTGCCCCAGGTCTCCTGGACAGCCCCAACCTGACAGTGTAGCGCCAGAGGATCGGCTGTGCTGATCCAAGCTGCCTTGCGTCTGTGAGTCCGAGACTCAGCCTATTAGCATGTGTGTGTATGTTCACAGATCCATGAGGCAGGGTGGTGAAGGCTTCTCCAAGGAGAGGTGAGAAGAGAAGGAGAGAGAAGTCCCAGGGCAGAGAAAGGGAGAGGCAGAGAGGAGAAGCTGAGGCGGACAGGTAGGGTTGGGGCTGTGGAGGTGGAGCAGGAGACAGGTCGGGGTGGGGGGGTCCTGGGGCCCCTGGCACTGTCTGCCCCAGGCCTGGCCCCGTCTTGGGCAGTGGCTGTACTGGCAGGCCCACTCCCCACCCAGTCACGGCCACCCAGAGCCTGTCAGCCCCTCCAGTGTTCTGAGGAACACTGGGCATGGCTGGTCCTCACCCGACATTTTACCTCCGTGATGGCTCCAGAAAGGTATTCCAACCCCAGGCAATGCCAGCCTCGGTCCTTTGAAGCTGAGCTTGTACTCAAATCTTCGCTGAGGCAGATGGCCCACCTCGGGGCTGTGGGGGTCCAGGAATACGAGGAGGAGAAGGCAGAGCAAGGGACCCAGGCCACGGACCACCCTCATTGCGAAGGGATCTAGTATCCGAGCCCCAGGGTAGATTTGCAGCTGGCAGGATAGGGAGGGGCCCCTGGGCCAGGGCCAGGTGGGGAGGAGCCAGGATGGCCCAGAACCTGGGGTTTTGGCACTGTCCTCTCCCTCCCTCCCCAGCACAGACATCCTGTTCCTTCCAGGTCTGATCTCAGGCCCCGCCCCACCCTTCACCTCCAGCCTGATGAGGCAACCTGACCTCCTGCCAACCTGAGCTCTGGCCATCCTTCCTCCTTCCTTCTGTCCCCGTGGCTGCAGGGCCTCAGGGGGATCACTGGGATGAGCCACCCCCAGCAGCTCTGACTTTCCTCCCTGCCTGGGATGGGCCCTGGTGTCCTGGCTCCTTCCCACGGATGGCTGTCCCTGCTGTCTGGCCATCACCGGCCCCCCATCCTTCCCTGTCCTGCTCTCGCTGTCATGATTCTCAGCTCTCTCCCATATTCCAAACGCTCATGCCTCCGAGCAACCAGGTTTCCTCAACAAAGAAATTATGTGAAAATAAAAAAAAAAAGAAAGGAATTATGTGAAAATAGAAAGGGAGTCTTAAGAGATAGAGCAAATAAATGCAATGCGTGGACCGTGTAACGGGAAAAATGAGACGGGGAAATTTGATCAATGGATATTTGATTAAGGGATTCTTGTTAGAATTTTTAGGAATAATAATGGGATTGTGGTAGAATGTCTTTTTAAAGTCTTACGTCTTCTGGAGAAATATACTAAAGCTTTATGGATGAATTGATATAACATTAGGATTTGCTCCCAAATCTCCTAGAACTTGGGTGGGAGGAGGGGAACAGGGTGTGCATGGCCGAGAATTGGCCTTGAGTTGATAACTGTTAAAGTTGGGTAGTAGGGACGTGAGGGTTCCTTGTATTCTAATCTCTACTTTTATATGTTTGATAATTTCCATAATGAAAGAAGTTTTTAAAAAATTAGAAGTCCTGGGACTCCCCTTGGTGGTCCAGTGGTTAAGAATCTGCCTAGCAATGCAGGGGACGTGGGTTCGATCTCTGGTCGGAGAACTAAGATCCCATAGGCTGCAGGGCAGCTAAGCCCACGTGCCACAACTAGAGAAGCCTGCATCTTGCAACGAGAGATTCCACGTGGTGCAACTAAGCCCTGAAGCAGCCAAATGATTTTTTTTTTTTAAAAAGCTAAAAAAAATCCTGTATCTCAAATATTTTCATCCAAATAAATTTTGGTTTTCCAGAGTGGCTCCAAGAATTCTGGATAGCTTAAGTTTTACTGTACTTTGTAAACCCCCAGTAGAATTAAGATACTGAAGCTCTACAAGTTAATTAAAACCACGGCTGCAAATGGAAAATTTTAGGACATGCTAAAAGAAGAACTTCATTTCTCTACACTGAGCCCTCAACCACCTCCACTCGCTTCTCCCCCTTCCTTTTCGCAGCCGAGCTGTGGAAATGTGGGCTCTCCTCCAGCCCTGCTTCCTTGCCGCCCCCTAAGTCCTCCCAGCTCCTGCACTCCCCACCCCCATGCCCCATGAAAACTGTTCCAGCAAGGCCTGACGATGCCC
Source organism: Bubalus kerabau (assembly GCF_029407905.1). NCBI lineage: Eukaryota > Metazoa > Chordata > Mammalia > Artiodactyla > Bovidae > Bubalus > Bubalus kerabau. Next base: position 34,329,926 of record NC_073642.1, read on the forward strand.
GCTCTCTGCGCCCAGTGGACACTTCTCAACACAGCCTCTGCAACGTGAAACGCTGTGGACACCCCTCCCTTCCCCCTGCTCTGAGAACCCCCACCCCAGCGCTCACCTGCCTCTCTGCTGCCCCCAGCCACCCCAGGAATTGCTTCTTGGTCACTCTTGTCCCTCCCTGGTCCCTCCCATCTCTCCAAAGGCTCCACATGCTACCTGGCCAAGCTCGTCCACACCCATGACTTCAAGCACCTTCTCTGTGCCCACTATCCCCAAATCTCTGCTTTCAGCCCAGCTTCTCCTGGAGTCACAGGCCCAAATAAACATTTAACTCTGGAGGGGACCTTTCTGCTTGGATGTCACAAAGGCTCCCAGGCCACAAATCCAAACCAAACTCTTCTGCAACCCCCAGCACATCCTCCTCCAGGGCTGGGGTGTCATGGGTGGCACCACCCACCTTACCAAGCCAGAGACTGGAGTGTCCCCAGAGCCCTTCCACGGCCCCTTCCGCTCCTCAGCAGTCAGTAAGCTCTTCAATTGCTCCTGCCAGCCTCAAACTGTTACCTGATGCTTTAATCTCTCCAAGCCTCACATACCTTATCTGTAAACTGGAGATAATAATAGTGTCTCTCTCCAAGGGTTGTTTGGAGGGTTACATGAGATAATGCATCCATTAGAACAAAGAGGGGCAGAACTCAGCTCAGTAAAACACCACCTGCGTTCATCTTCCTCTCCACCTCCTACCACGTCCCCCAGCCCAGGCCTCCATCAGTCACCTCCCGCCTGGCCTGTCAGCCTTCCCACCATCTCCCTGTCCCCATTCACTCTAGCCAGACTGCAGCCAGAATCATCTCTCTAAAATGCAGACCTGGCCAAACTCTGCCCCCAATCCTGTTGTTCTTGGTCATCTTTGCATAGAGTTAAACTTCTCACGGGGCCTGCAAAGCCAGGTGGGGTCTAGGCCCCGCTTTCTTTAGCCTCACTTGCTCCCAAACTGCATCCCTTGGCCCCTTAGCCCCTTAGCCCCGGACACACTTAAGCCTCTCAACTGCCTCTCAGCTCACTCCCTTTGTCCAGGCAGTGCCCTTCCTCTGGCAGGATCACCCTCCCTCTCTGTCCCCGACGGTCCCCCACTGTCTGAGAAGCTCCCTCTGTCCTCTGCCTCCCTGGCCTGGGTGGCAGTGGTGACACCCACCCGATTTCTGGGTACTGAACTGAGTTCTGAGCAGGTTCCCCCAGGTCCATGAGCGCCTTGGGTGAGAAACCCTCTCACTCATCTATGATATGCCAGCGGCCAGGAGAGCACAGCGAAGGATGAGAGAGAAGAAAGCGGGGAAGTTGAACTGTGAAGGGGTGGAGAAGTAATGAAGGACTGGGGGCAGGAGGGGGCTCACCTGCCAGGTGGAATCTCTGTCCCCTGAGTCTGCACTCCCACAGGGCCCCATCAGCCGGACCTCGTCCCTTCACTCTTGCTTGTCACACTTGGCACAATTCTCCGTTACGTCACCTGCTTGGCCCCTCTTGTGACCCCATGGCCATGGGCATCTTTGGAGCTTTCTGAACCTGAGCTGGCTTCTGGACCAGTCAGTGAGAGCTGATCATCAAAAGGCACTCAGATCCCCGCTTTCAGCAAAGTCAGGTTGGGAGCATGAAGTCCACTCTGGTATTGGGCACAGTGGATGCCAGCACACTCTAGATCAGAGCCCCCACCCCTGACCCCTGCCCTAGACCTGAATGACAGTCATCTACCAGCGTGCCACTTCGTGGTAGCCTCTCCTCAGCAACTCACCAGGATGGTCCCTCTCCTATTGCAGACCCACTGCCCCTCATGCTCTGGATTCCAGCTGCCAACCTCGCCCTGGGCAAGCTCCCACTTGGAATCACTACTGTGCCCTCCCCTCTCTACTGTCCACCTCCCTCTCAGTATATGGACACGATCCCGAGGTAAATGTCCTTCCCTTTGGCAGTCAGATTTGCTTAAGCCTCTACTGCCTTAAAAATCCTTTCTTCATTACAGCTGGATTCCTCCACAGACTGTCTACCTTCCTGCAGTCCTTGCACCTCCTCTAGCCACTGTGATCGTGATCCGGACTCCACCCCCACCAAACTTGAGTCTTGCTAAAGTCCCCAGTGACCTCCTTGCAGCTAACCCCGACAGCAGACTGTTTCCCTCTCCTGTGTCCTCTGAGAAGCAGGGAACCTGCTGGCTCCTCCCTCTTGGAATGCTGCTACCCACCCTCTCATTCATCCTTCCCATCTCAGCTTACATGCTGCCTCTTCCGGGAAGCCCTCCCTGACCTACACATAAGGTCTGATTCCCACGCTATTCGTTTCTTCCACAGCACTTCTCAGTTTGTCTATGTGATCGTCTTCCCAACTGTCAACTCCACAGGGTCCGTTTTGCTCACTGCTGAACCCTAGTCCCACCACACAGCAGGGATCCAAGTGTGTGCTGTTGAGTGAATGGTCTGGTTTTTTAAAAAATGCATCTGGCTGTGTGCAGAGAAAACGAACTGGGGGAGGCAAGGCAGCAGCAGAGCTGCGGGAGGTGATGGGGCCGAACCACAGTGGGCTGAGGAGCAGCCCCGAGGCGTCCTGTACAGTCAGAACGGCCTGGATTTCAGGTCCTGCAGGCTGGGAGAGGACAGGTCAGAGCCCCAAGGACAAGGGGACACTCCACCAGCTGCCTGTCTCGGTGAATGACGTGAACCCTCAGAGGCTTGCACTGACCACTGGCCCCGCGGAACCCAGGGCCAGTCTGCCTTCTCCATCTGTGCCCCGCAGGGCTGGGCGCACGTGGGGCGGGGCCAGCGATGCCCGGTCTCGGGGAGCTGTGAGAACGGCCAGCAGCTCAGAGCCTCCCCGTAGCGGTCACGTCTCATCGGCACGAGACGTTTATCCTGCCTCCTACCAAGGGGAGCCCATGTCCGGCATGTCAGGCCTGGCTTTCTCCCGCATCCATGCTCCAGCCCTCCCTGTGCTGTGGGCCTGAACAACACGGCAGGAGAGGCAGTTGGGATGCCGGCGGGCGGGACCCAAGCCCAGGACGGCCCCGGGGCCAGGCCTGCCCGGCAGCGGGATGTTGCGGGAGGTGGGTGGTGAGAACTCCTTCACGGCAGACACAGGACACTCGCTCGTGCAGCTGACACAAGGCGGTGGCTACATCTCCCCGCAGTGCTCCCCACCCTGCCCCCCTCACAGGGCAAGCACAGCCTCACTCACAAGAGACAGGGGGATGGACAAGATGGCACAGGGATGGGGGGCCGGGTGGGACAGGCAGGCTCGGCGGATGAAGCGCCGAGACCGGGCAGCGGGGTCCTCATGGAGCGGTTTATTACGATTCCATCTCACAAGGCAGGTGGGCGGGCGGCTGCGGCACACGGACTCCAAGCCCCTGACAGACGTCTGCCTCGGGCGCATGCGCATGCGAACACCGCAACATGGTCAAGCACAGACACGGGCGACCGAGGCGACACGGACACGGGACACGGTGCGGACAGGGCCGGGGCGATGGGGCCCTAGAGGGGGGCCGGTCCCCCCAACCCTCGTGGGCAGGACAGGAAAATAAGATTCGTACTTCTTGTAAAATGCCCATTTGCTGGGTACTTTCTTTCTCCTTATCTTGAAAAATAATAAAAAATAAACACACGGAAAAAAAAAATCTCAAAAAAAGAAAAGGAATAAAACTCTAAGAAGGCGAGAGATGGGAGGCCAGGGGGAGCCTGACCACGGTAGGGCGTCTATCCCCCGGCTCTTCAGCCTCCTCCCATCCGGGCCCGAGGGCAGGGCTCCCAAAGCCCCACAGGTGGGTCCATGAAAGAAGGTGCCAGGCCTAGGCGGGGTCTCCGGGTGCCAGAGGGGGCGCGGGCTGGGACAGGAAAGAGGCCCAGCGGCCTCCTGCTGGGCTCAGTTCGGGCTTGGGCCCAGCCAGCGGGGCCGCGAGGTCCGCAGTCGCTCCGGCTCAGTCCCCGCAGGCCCTCAGGCCCTCGGCCCGGGCGAGGCCGCAGTCACAGGTGCAGCTCGTGGGTCTTGATGCGCTCGAGCTGCTCGCGGAGCTGCAGGAAGGAGGGCCGCGTGGCGGCGTCCAGGTGCCAGCAGTTCTTCATGACCTCGTAGACTGCAGGTGGGCAGCCGTCGGGGGCATCCATCTTGTAGCCCTTCTCCACCCGCGGGACGACGTCCTTCAGGGGCTGCGCGGAGGTGGGGGTGGTGTGAGTCGGTGCGAGGCCTGACCCCGAGGGGACCCCTACTTAGCACTCCTCTCCACAACACCCCTAGTTCTGTCTCAGATCCAGGTCCCGGGGGTGGCCTGAGAGGACCCCAGGGCAGGTCTGCAGCTTCCAGGCCTCAGATAGGGGAGGCAGGGCCCAGTGAGGGCCCCCACCCTGCCACCCTCCCCTTTCTCCAAGCCCCAGTCTCAGCCCCAGCGCCCATACTCACAATTCTTGGATAAGGCACTCGCCCGAAAGAGTAGATTTCCCAGAGAAGGATCCCGAAACTCCACACATCAGACTTGGTGGAGAATTTCTGCCATGTGGATGGGAGAGGCGGTGTCAGATCCTGGGAACTGGGGGTGGGGGTGACCAGGAACCCCATCCACCACTGCTCAGGCCCAGAGGAGAAGCCTGCCCACCTTCTCTCTTAGGGCCTCGGGGGCTGTCCACTTGACCGGCAGCTTGCCCGTGTCCTGGGTGCTGGAGGCCTCCTTGGTGAGGCCGAAGTCGCTGACCTTGGCCACGTTGTCCTCAGACACTAGCACGTTGCGGGCAGCCAGATCCCGGTGCACAAAGTTGTTGCCCTCCAGGTATTCCATGGCCTCACAGACATCTCTGGGGGTGAGCCACCCACACGTCCCCTCAGGCAGGGGTCCCGTAGCAGGGCAGCTCCCCCCACCCCCAATCAGGTTGCTTCACTTACAGTGAGAACTTGAGAAGACAGTCTCCACCCAGCACCGACCGACCCCGAGACCGCAGGTAGTCCACTAGACTCCCCTGGGGCAGGACAGACAGACCGACAGGCCCCATAGGTTAGACTTGCCCTCCAGACCTCAGGGTACTTGGGGCTGGGTAAACGGTGACACTCACGGGAGGTGTGAGGAGAGCGAAGGGGCAGGGGAAAGGTCAGGGCATCACTTCTAAAAGATTATCAGATCCTACACGCTGGACACTGCACTCAGCAATTTTCATGCATTGTCTCTTAATTCTTATAAATCTCTGAGGAAAGCTTTGTTACTACCTCCCTTCACAGACGAGGACCTGAGGTTTGGCGAGGTGGCACAGCTTTTCCATAGTCACCTGGCATGGTCATGCCATTGGTCACCTCCAGTGAATAAATGATGAGCCAGGACAAAAGCCAAGCCCCAGTGACTTCAAAGCTCAGTTGGAGAGCAGGGACTGAGGGAGCATGGGCCCAAGGGTACGGCAGGGGGCTTGGGGCAGGCATACACCTTGGCCATGTATTCAGTAACGATGTACAGCCCGCTCTTCTCCTCTACGATCACGCCCAGAAGCTGTACCAGGTTGCTATGCCGGAGTTGCCTACAGCGGGACAGGGTGGTCAGAGCCTGCCAAGCCTCCCCATCACCTCCCGGCTCCAGGGCGACCTCCCCACCCACCCCTGCCCCAGCTCACGTCATGACGGAGGCTTCAGCCAGGAAGGCCTGTGCAGTGGCATCGTTCTTAATGCACTTCACAGCAACCTTGTTCCCTCGGTAGTCACCCAGCATCACGTCTGCGAAGACAGCTGGGGCTTGTTCCCTGGACTCCCCGCAGTCACCAGCCCCTCCCAGGGCTCCCACCCTCTCTGGCTCACCTCCAAACTCCCCCTTCCCTATGGTCTGCAGCAGCTTCAGGTCCTTCATGTTCAGCGCCCAGCCGCCTGGGTGGGAGGTGACAGGGGGGGCAGGAGGTGGTGGTCAGGGAGCGGGGGTTAAGTCAGAGCAGGGGTCGCAGCAGAGGAAGACTGGACTATGACATGTGGGTTCTCTGGAGGTCTCCAGAGCCTCTGGGATGGGGGTCGTGCCAGGAAGCCTGGGTGGGGGAGGAGGCGGGTGGGCAAGAGAGGGGTGGGGGTTGGCGTGGCACTCACTGCGGAAGAACTCATCCTGGGCGGCCACGGTGCCCTCCATGACCTTTGGCTTGATGAGGCGAGTACAGAGGCCATCTGCGTCTGAGGTGTAGTGCTGCAGGGCGCAGGGCAGCCCCTCAGGACCGGCCCGTGCACCACCGGTGCACCACTCTGATCTGACCACCAGAGGGCAGCAGAGGCTGGTCCCACCCAGTCGAGTTGCTTTGGGGAGGGAGGGCTCCCCATTTTCTAGCAGGGTTAGGGAGGCCCAGACACACAGCCTGTCTCCCATGCCACCCCACACCCCAGGTGCTGGACGGACACCAGCTGTTGCTATCACTTGGCCTCACCAACAGGCCTGACTCAGCCTCTAGCCAGGTGTGCAGAGGACCCCTGCCCCAAGTCAGGCCAGTGGCAGGGACAGTGCTGAGGGTGGGTGCAGGAGGCATCTGAAGGCTGCCTGGGGCAGAGTCGGCCTTGGGAACTGCCGGACACGGGGGCCACCAAGGTGGAGCTCGAGGAGACATGCTTATACACACATGGTTGGACAGACAGTTCTGAGTGGCTGGAGGGAAGCTAGCTCTGGGATCAGAAGACTTAGATCTAGTCCTGGCACCTCCAAATCACAGCAGTGTGACCAGCAGCAGGTCCCTTAACTGCTCTGAACCTTTGTTTCCTGGCCTACATGCTGGGGTGCCATCTCCATGTGGAGGCACTGTGGGGTCAGAGATAAACCCCGGCACATGACAGGGGCTCTATGGAGGCGCAGGGAAAGGCAGGCTCGCCGAGGCCGCAGGACCTGCCCAAGGTCACCCTGCCAGTGGTGGTGGGGCTACAGCCAGAACCCAGCTGGCCCTGGGGCCCCGCTCACCTCCACCAGCTGCATGAGGTTCTCAAAGTACACCTCTTCATCGATGCTGAGCTTGCTGGCGTGGTACATGATGCGGTAGTGCTCCACCTTGCCATCACAGCTCACGCACAGCGTGTAGTCCCCGGGGTAGTTGGTGCTCTCCCGCACCAGGAACAGGCCTGTCTCTGGTGGGCACAGGAGCCGCTCTGCCTGTTCCCGCGTGATCTTGCCATGGAACCAGCTGCAGGGAGGCCAAGCCTGGGGTCGTGGCAGCCCAAGGGCAGTGCTGGGTTCCACTTCCTGAAGGCCCTCCCTCTGGCTGGTGCCTCCCCGGGGTTTGTGGCTCAGACAAGCACTGAGGCCCTCATCCTCTGCTTCCCACTCTTCATCCCCTCTGAGGTCTGCACCCACGCCCTTCCTCTTGAGAGGCCCTCATGGACATCCCAGCTCTTACTCTTGCCTCCATGCTTTGACTGACTCTCTTCCTGGGGACTCAGGGCTCCCATCCTCCTCCCTCCCAGACTGGAGCTTCTGATCGCTCCTTGGAGGTACTCACGGCATGAGGCTGAGCTTGGTGCCTGCCTTCACACCCTCCCGCTTCTGGACATAGTTGGCTGGGATGATGCCCTCACGGCCCACCTTGTTCTTGGCTTTGTACCAATTGGGGTCCTAGGGAGAGGGGAGCCCAGACACTTTCTCAGGCTCACCCACCCCTGCAGGGGAGCAAAAACCCAGAGGTGGGTGGTGGGTGGGGGTGTGAGGTCCCTGGTTACCTTGGTGACAGCCACAATGGTGAGCACGTCTCCTTTGCAGAAGGGGAGGTCTTGCTCAGCAGTGCCGTGGAAGTTGTACTTGGCAATACACTCTGTACCGGATGGCCAGGCGGCCTGCAGGGCAGGCAGCAGGTGGGCGGGCGCAGCTGGGGCAACCCCCACCCACCTGCCTGCACGCCTGCAAGGCCACAGCCTCTTGCCTAGCCTCCACGAGCCTGGGTGAGGCGCCCCTCCTCCACAGAGCGCTGGGCGCCTGCCAGCTGAGTCTCACCCCCTGGGCTCCCATCTTGAGTGCCTGCATCTGAATTCTACTTTGCTGAGAGCCAGGGCTGGGGAGAAGGGGAGCGCATCGACCTGCATTCTCTCTTCCCTCTCGGCACCCCATGGTGGCATGGGGACCCCCGCCACACCAGACCCCCATCGCCACAGTACCTGAATTGCCGACATCTTCCTAGAAGATCTGGCGTCCCCGTGTCACAGGAAGGCCGACCTGTCACTTGGTACCATGAGAGCTGTGGGGAGAAGTGGGGGCTGAGGGGAAGCTGTGAGAAGAGACGGCGCCTCTGTCACTGAGATCCTGCTCCCTCCCCACAACAATGTGAACAGATGCCAGTGGCTTCTGGAGCTGGGGTCTGGGGCAAGGGCTGCCCTTTCCAGTCTTGGCAGGCTGCGGACACTGGGCAGGAGAGAAGGGCCGAGGACCCCCAACCCTGAGCCCACTGTGACCTTACAAGCCCACAGAATGACCAACAGAGGCCACAAATCACAGCGGGTGAGTAGCACCTGCCCTGCCAGCCCATGGCGGGATATCAGCTAAGCGGTCTGCGAGGGACCACTGAGGGTGGTCACTGAGGGCGGCTGAGGTCACTGAGGTCCTTGGGATTTCGGGAAAGTCACTCGTCCTCTGTGGGCCTCTCAGTTCTGTCACCTATAGAAACTCGCCCAGGCAGTATCTCTGAAATCAAATGTAAGCCAGCTCCATGGCCTGGCCACCCCACTTCCGGGCACACACCCGAGAGATGGCAGGGCAGGTGTTGCCCAGACAGGCCCGGGAGAGCGCACGGGAGCCTGGTCTGAACAAAGTGCACACTGGGCACTGCCCAGATGCTCGCCGGGAGTGAGAGATAAGCTGTGTGTACTCACAGAACAACGGACAGCAGCAACCGTGAACCAGCCCCCACCATGGACCAGCACTGACATGTGTCCAAGCATCGTGCTGACCAAGACGCCAGGCAGGAAGCACACACGCCGTGTGATCCCATCTGAATCAGGTTCAGAATCAGGGGATTCCCAGGGCAGGATGGAGACCTCGGAGGAGGCGGCTAGCTGACTGGAAGGTGGCGAGCTCAGCTCTGGCAACTCACCGAGCTGTGCCCTGAGACTGGTGTAGTTTCTGGTGTACATGCTGACTTCAATACAGTGGACTCCCCCAAGAAAGCGACCCCAGCCAACCTGATGCCCCCAGAGCAGCAAGTCAGCCCCGTCCTGCACACACACTCTCTGCGGCCCCAGCTCAGCACTCCCTCTGCAACCATCATCTTCCCACACACAGCCCAGAGCTGCCGTGCACCTGTCTCAGGAAGCAGAGGGATGGGACTACTGTTCCTTGCTGACAGATGAGCAATCTGAGGGTTAGGCAGGGCCAGTGGCTCTCCCATGCCTATGGTGTGTCAGAAGAGAAACGCCTCCATGTGCCTTGTTCCCAGGCTGATTCATGTGACGGACAAGGTCTGGGGCCTGGCTGACATTCATGAGCAGTGGAAGAAGACATTTAAATGCAAGTGCCTAGGGGTGTGAAGGGAGTGAGGACTGCAGAGCTCAGGTGGGCTTCCTGGAGGAGGGAGCGCTGGAGCTGAGCCTGGAAGGTTGCAGGGCTTGGAAAGGCAGGGGCACCCCAGCTGGAAGCCCATCATGAGGGAGGGTGGGAAACAGATCCTATGGTCTGAGCACCCCGTTGTCCGCTGCAGGGGATGGTGAGTACTGGGCCTGCAGGGTACAGACCCTGCAGGGATGTGGGGCTTCAAATTCCAGGTGAGGAGACAAGCTTGGCTTCTGAGGGCCATGGGACCTGGGGCCTGAGCAGGGGGGCGTGTGGTCTGGGCGACCAGAAGGAGCCGGGGGAACCACCACCACCGCTTCCAGGCCCCACTCCTGGGGCAAGGGTCAGGCAGACCAGGCTCTGACGAGTACACAACAGGCGAGAAACTCAACCCTTCTGATCCTCGGATCTCGCACTCCGAAGGCAGGATGGGACACCCCCAGGCAGGCTGTGGAGGGAGTGGAATGAGCCCCCAGACTTGGAAGTGTCTGGCATCAACCCCCTGCGCCTGGGGATGAAGGGCTTCCCTTCCGCCCGGAACACACAGTGCTTCCTGTCCCAAGGCCAGCGCAGCAGCCTCGCCGTCTGGGCAGGGAGACCGGATCCCCCTAGACACACACACTGACACGACGGGGCCACCATGAGCACAGGAAGCAACTTCGGGCTCCCGAGAACCACCTGTGGGAGCCACGAACTCCTCTTGCCCCCATTTCATAGAAATGGAAACCGAGGCTCAGGAGCTTGCAACAACTTGCCCTAAGGCACACCACTAGTTAGGGGTGATGGTCTGGAACTTGAATCGGGGTCGCTCTGTGGTTGGCTGGGTCCTCAACCTGCAAGCCCTTCTGCACAGGGGCTCTGCCAGCCCTCCGCATCCCCATGTCTCCCCCGCCCTCCATAGAGGGCGCGGAGGCTGAGGCACCGTTAGTCACCCTCTCGGCTGTCAGTTTGCAAACACTCTCTCCCCGGCCTGCAGCTGCCGCTGCCGCCTCCCCACTGACTTGAGGATAATAATAAAAATAATAATAGGCCATGTTGGCTGAGCACTTACTCTGTGCCAGGCTGTCCTTGACACATTATGGCTCATCAAATCCTCTTAACAACTGAGAGAAAGGCTATTATTATTCCCATTTTACAGGTGAGGATGCCAAGCTAGGCCAAGAGGCAAGTGGCCTTACCTGAGGCTACACTCCAGTGAGCATCCTGCCTCACACAGGTGTCAGAGGCCTGAGCCAGCAGGCCGTCCCACCCCCATGCCTGGTGCCCTCTGCCTAACGTGCCCACACATGTCTACGGGGTTGCCGGCAGGCTGGGACCACCCTGGCCTAGAGAAGAGAGTGCAAGGGAACAGGGAGAAGCGAGCAGTGCTCAGGGGGACGGGCGAGCCCAGAGAGGTCAGGGGGGCTTCCTCGAGGGTCTGGCTTTGGAGAGGACAATCAGGAAAGGAGAGGTGTGAGCTAGCCTTCCCCTTGCTCTACTGGCTATGGCTTCAGGACTCAGTTTTCCCACCTGTACAATGGATTGGTGACAACCTTGCAGCTTCCAGGGCTGCTCTGAAGCCTGCTTTCTTCACACAGATATCCTGCTGGAGGGAGCTGCAGATACTCTCTGATGGCTCCTCCCTGGCAAAGTCATGGGGCCAGGACAACCCTGTCCTTAGGGCCCTGAGGGTCCAGATGGGCTATCCCCCTCCAGGTCAGAGGCCAAGAGTCAGCGGCTGGGAGGGGCCACTAAAAACCATGGCCTCTGATCCAGCCTTGGTCAGGCACAGAGGGGCCCTGCCGGGGTTATCTGAACCTCGTTTCAGGCAGCTTTGCGGAAGAAGTGCAGGAACAGTGTCCTGGGAGGCATGGGCTCGCAGTCCAGTTCCTGCTCTGTCGCCAACTTGCTCTGTGACCTTGGGGAAGTCCCTTGAGCTTTCTGGGACTCACTGGCTCTCCAGCACGTGAGCCAGATCCCTTTATCACCTGCAGCTCCTAGGACTCGGCCTCCCTGCCTTGGCATTCCCTCTCCACCCCTCCCCATTCTCTACCCAAGGAACTTCCACTCAACCTTTGGGGTTACACAGGTGCCTAAAAACATGTAGCAGGACAGTCCCTGCAGCACTGATGGGTGTAGCAAGAGGCTGGGAGACAGATTTTATGTCCATTAATGAGGAACCAAGTAAATAAATGACCAGATATCCCCAAAAGGGAAAAAGGCCAGCTGAGACAGGGCCAAGACAGATCTCAAGGTGTTGAAACAGAAGCCTCCCCGTGAGAGAGTAAGTAGAAATGGCAAATAACCAGCTCAGATCATGAAGGACATGTTGCTAGGGGTGCAGGACAGCGACATGGCATCTGGGGACCACGCTCCAGACTAACCAGAGAGAGGAAACAGCACTTCCAGCACAGCGAGATGTGGCCCATGCCTCGTTCACCAAGGGATCAAACGAAGCGGCACCAATGAGGAGAGGAGCATACAGAGTGCCTCCCGCCCTGAGCAGGGCATGGCATCCTCTGTGCCACGGCCGCAGAGCCGCTTAACCTGACTCCAATTAGGGAGCCCAGATATCCGGCCTGCCTTGAGTCAAGGTCATTAAAGACAAAACAAACAAGCACAGGCTGGGCAATGTTCTGGATTAAGCAGGACACCAAAGAAACAGGACACAACAAAATGGTAATTATGGGAGGTGAGGGGTGTGTTAGGGGGTAACCTTACTGTGGTAATCGTATCACAACATACATCTGTATCAAATCTTCACATTGCACACTACTCAAATTCACATAACACTAAATAGAAATTATATCTCAATAAAGCTGAAAAAGAAAGAAAAGACACACGACAGCAAGACTCAATGAGTGATTCTGAATCAGATTCTGGATCAGAGGGAAAAAATAGCTATAAAGGTCACTTGGGGACAACCTCGAAAAATGAAAACGTTAGATAATATGATGGAATTAACGTTAATTTTCTTAACTGTGATCATGGTACTGTGATTATATAATAGATCTGTGCTAAAATACTTAGAAGAGGAAGGTATGATGCCTGCAAACTCACACTCAAATTGGCAAAAAAACAAAGTATATACATATGTCTAGTACACAAAAGAAGAGGTAACGCAAATGTGGCGAAGTGTTAAAATCCGGTGCATCTGGGTGAAGTATATATGGGTATTTGTGTGTGTGTGTTAAGTCGCTTCAGTTGTGTCCGATTCTCTGCGACCCCATGGACTGCAGCCTGCCAGGCTCCTTTGTCCATGGGATTCTTCCGGCAAAAAAACTGGAGTGTGTTGCCACACCCTCCGGAGGATCTTCCCTACCCAAGGACTGAACCCGCGTCTCCTGCACTGCAGGCAGATTCTTTTTCCATCTGAGCCACCAGGGAAGCCCACATATGGGTATTTATTATGCTATTATTTCAGCTTTTTGGTAGGTCTGAAAAACTCAAAGACTGGAGGAAAAAAAAAAAAGCAAGATGCAGGACATCATCCATGGTATATTACAATCCTTGTTTTTCCAAAGGACATACCATTCATCCCTGACCTCAGAAATGCACAGATTATCGCTAAAAGACAAAAGAAGCTGATAACAGAGGTTATCTATCTCTGGGAGGGGGAAGGAGGAGTGAGGATCAAGTTCAGGGCAACTTCCTTTTCATTGTATATCTGCTGTCTGTTCTTTAATTTGTTTTCTTAACAACATGTATCTATTGAGTGAGTTAAAGTCACTTGTCTGTCCTATCTGACTCTTTGGGACCCCATGGACTATACAGCCCACGGAATTCTCCAGGCCAGAACACTGGAGTGGGTAGCCTTTCCCTTCTCCAAGGGATATTCTCAACCCAGGGATCGAACCAAGGTCTCCCGCATTGCAGGTGAATTCTTTCAGCTGAGCCACAAGGGAAGCCCATGTATCTATTCAGTTCAGTTCAGTCGCTCAGTCGTGTCCGACTCTGCGACCCCATGAGTCATAGCACGCCAGGCCTCCCTGTCCATCACCAACTCCTGGAGTTCACTCAAACTCATGTCCAACGAGTCGGTGATGCCATCCAGCCATCTCATCCTATGTCGTCCCTTTCTCTTCCTGCCCCCAATCCCTCCCAGCATCAGAGTCTTTTCCAATGAGTCAACTCTTCGCATGAGGTGGCCAAAGTATTGGAGTTTCAGCTTCAGCATCAGTCCTTCCAATGAACACCCAGGACTGATCTCCTTTAGAATGGACTGGTTGGATCTCCTTGCAGTCCAAGGGACTCTCAAGAGTCTTCTCCAACACCACAGTTCAAAAGCATCAATTCTTCGGTGCTCAGCCTTCTTCACAGTCCAACTCTCACATCCATACATGTATCTATTACCTCCCCTCTAAAAATTACGACTGAGTTTCCCAGGTGGCTCAGTGGTACAGAATCCACCTGCCAGTGCAGGAAACACAAGAGATATGGTCCAACCCCTGGATCGGGAAGACCCCCTGGTGGAGGAATTGGCAACCCACTCCAGTATTCTTGCCTGGAGAATCTAAATCCCATGAACAAAGGAGCCTGGCAGACTACAGTCCATGGGGTCGAAAGAGAGTCAGACATGACTTAGTGAATTAAAAAACAAGAAAAAAAGCAAAAATTGCGATTAGTAAGAAAATAAACAACTTTTGGAAACTGACTCATGCCAGGAGTCTTCCATGGTCACCTGGCTGTGGTGGCTGGCTGCTCTAGGCCTCCAGAGCCTCTCACGTCTCATGGTCCAGTGAGAACCTCCCCGACCCTGGCCTGGGAGCCCTGCAGGAGTAAAGCCAGGCTGACTCACGTCCTAGCAGGGGCCAGGCCCAGAGCGGCTGGGCCGTGATTGAGTACTGAATGAATGAATGAACCAACAAACAACAGGGGGAAGCTAGGCTGGCTGCACCACACTGGTCCCATAACCGACAAGACTATCTTTAACCCCAAAAGGACAGCAGCTGCCACCCCACCCCCACAGAGCTGGGGGACAGGGGGCTTTCACTCCTACTTCCTGCCCCAAACCCTGCTCCCAGCAGTCCTTGTGCTGGGGTCCCGGGAACAGGCTGGGCATTGTGCCCAAGCGCTGAGGTCAGTGGCCGCAGCCTCAGGCAGGCTTTCTTGGGAGCCCAGGCTGCCAGGGAGGGGCGAAGCCCAGAAGCTGCCCTCTTCCTGCTTTGGGGCAGCTGTAGACCCCAGAGCCAAGCACGTGCTGAGGGCCAGAGTAGGTCAAGGGGCTCCTGCCCTGCCCCCCTCACCAAAACTCCACTGCCTAGTGGGGCGTGGGAGCCTTCAGTAACTGTTTACACCCAGCTAAAAATACCCACTGAAAAGGGAAGTGCACAGGAGACCTGGGGGGGACTCGGGGGCCACGGTCCCCAGAGACTCTGGTCCAGCCATAGGACCCGGCTGGAGCCGCTGCAGGGTGGGGGCAGCCCAGTGGAGGCAACAAGCCAGTCCACCTTGCCCTCTCATTCTTTGAGCCATTGTTTCAAGAGCCTCCCTGTGTGCCCAGCCCCATGTGTGGTGGGTCAGTATGGACAGGAGGGGGAAGGGCCCAGGAGGGTCCTGCCCTTGTGACGCCAAGAATGCTACTCGGCTTCTCTCCCTGGTGCCCAGCCCTGCTGCTGATCTCCGAGCTGCCAGGTGGTCAGTCAATGACGGCCAGGTGTGCAAGCGATGCCTCAGCAGCGAGAGAGACAGGGGGCGGGGCCATTGGGGAAGCGGAGTGTGGGGGGGTGGTGTTAGCGGGGGACTGGGAGGATCTCAGGTGATCTCAGGTAGAAGCGACTGCTAGATCAGGCCAGGATTCCGATTTCAAACCGTGGTACGCAGAGGGTTAGCTGAGAATGAAGAAGTGCGGGGTGGGGTCTACAGGGGCTCTGAACCCAGGCAGTTTGGAAGCCGCTGACAGGTACCGGGCAGACACAAGCAGCAGTGTTCTGACTGGGCACGACCCCCCACCCCCCACCCCCACCCCAGCAAAGGACAGCACCTGAGGAGGGCGGGGCACGCCAGCAGCTGAGCTGGTTTGGCAGCTGCACAATCAGCCCCGCCTCTGGTTTTGCAAGGGGCACCCAGGCTGACGGCATTGTGATGCCCCTGGCCACACACCAGGGCGGGGGTAGGGGCTGGTTCCCACTAAGCTGGATGGGTGGTCCCAGAGCCCTCAGCATACCCACTACACAAAATGTCTCAGGGCCGGGCAGCAGCAGAACTGGGCACAAGACCCCTGGAGAGGCCTGAACCTCCCTGGGGGTCAGGAGAGGACTGGAAGGAGGGTCCCACTCACTTTGCCTCTGGTGTGTGCGGTCCACCCCCCACCCCAGGGCTCCCTCAGCCTTCAGCACCCCCGTCCTAAAGGGAGGGGTGAGACGAATGGCTAAAAAATGTTAAAAACCAAACTACAGCAACTCACAGGCTTTTTTCCTGTCCCCCAGTGGCTCAGTGGGACCGGAAATCCCGTCTAGCGGTTTGGGAGAGGCGGGGGCTGGAGGAGAGGAGCCTAATGGGGTGCCTCCTCCCCCAGGCACTGCTGCGGCTGGAGGCTGTCACTCCTGGCCCAGAAAGGTTTCTAATTACCGCTCAGGAGCCTAATTACCTACATGCGCTGGGCAGGGGGGACTCCAGGGCTCCCCAGGGCCCTAACCCAGACCTCAGTTCCACCACACCCCTCGGCACAGCCTGTGGTCTTTGCATCTTCATTTGACTACATTTACATATGGCCTCTCAGCACTGGTCTCCAACGAACCCTTGAAAACCAGACTATCCTTGTCCCTCACCCCAAAGTCCCCTAGTCCTATCTTACAGGTGGGGAGACTGTGGCCCAGTGGCCGGTGAGTGGCCTAGAACTTTGACCCCCAGATTCCCGTCTCTGGTCTCCCTGTCTCAGAGAACATACAGCCATGCTGCCCAGGGGAAGGAGAAGAAGGGCTACCAACACCCTCCCCCACGGGATGGACTGTAAAAGTGAAAGCACAGAGCGAGAGCCTACTGACCCAAGCCTACCCTCGTTACTTCACCCTCAGAAAACCCCTTATCTGCTTGACAGAGGAGGCGCCCAGCTAAGGACGATCACCCAGCTTCCAAGGAGGAGAGTGAGGGTTTGAGTTCAGGCCTGTCTGAACTTGGTCAGCAAACCCTCCACCCTCTCCTTGGGCAGGACCGATGACGTCCTGGACAGACAGGTGCGGGAGGGCAGCTGAGGGGGGACCGGCCGGCCCTCCTGTTCTGGGAAGCACGGGTTACATCTGTGCCATACCCTGCCTTGCAGAGATAGGCCAAGAGTTTGTCCAGGGCCACACAGTAGCTCGAGAAGTCAGCAGCCCTAGAGAGTAAGGGCTCCGGCCAAGGACCTCTGCCCCCACCCACCTCTTTCTCAAATGCTTCTTGATTTTCATGGCCCTGCCCCTCCAGGAAGTCCTCCTGGCTGCTCCAGCCTACGCAGATCCCCAGCTTCTGAGCTCCCCCCAGCCCTGCCAGGAAGTTGGAACCACAGGCCTCCCCCAGCTGACTCCTCTCTGAGCCTGGGCTCCTCTACTGGTTGGCAGGGGGCTCTGAGGGTTCCCTCTCCCCTCCACTCCCCTGTGGCATGGCCAGCACGGGCCAGGCCCACAGATGTCCGGGCCTGGGTGAGGAGGAGATGTTGGGCTGAGAAGCAGCAGCCAGGGGGTGCAGGTGTCAGGTGACACCCAGGTCTTCACCCACCGGCAGGGTTTCCAATCATGTGGAGAGCAGACCGGCGGGGGTGTGGGGTGCGCCAGGCAGCCTCTCTTTTGTGTCTGGAGGCCCAGGGCACGGAAGGGGAGGGGGAGGCGGAGGGAAGCTGCGGTTGGAGGCCCAGCCCCACCGAGGCGTTCAGAGCTGGTGTGTGATGAGAAGCCACGTTCATCACAGGACCTCAAAACCAGGAAGAGAAACTGAGCAGGCAGAAGGGTGAGCTGGGCTGCACAGGGGGGCCCCCAGCTTCCCGGGGCCTGCCAAGGGGAGCTCCTGGACAGTCACTGGACAAACCACTTGGCCCTCCTGGGCCTCAGTTTGCCCATGGGAAAAATGGGATTTCTCTCCCTGGTTCTGCCACTATGGCCCTGACTGGTATGGGCTGCAGTATGCCTGAAGCCAGGGACCCTCCCCCAATTAGTGGAGTACTCCTGGTCCCGCAGCGGGCTCTGGCCTCTCCTGGGAAGAAGGGCTTGGCCCTCTGCAGCCAGCCTTGCCCTGCTTGCTTCTCCCCTAAGCCACGCAGGGAGCACACTAGCTCTTCCTCACCAGCTCTTTATTTTTAGGTCTGAATTTGACTTTAATCATTACTTAGCGGATTCTATTTCCAGCCCTTGGATGAAGGGACCCAGAGGAGAGGAGGAGGGGAGGCGGTGCTCCCTGCCTGGGATGGAGGGGTGGCCTGCTCCTCCACCCATCCTGTCCCCAACCAAGAAACGGGGGCACTGAGAAACACCCAAAGTGCTCACCCCAGCCAGGCCAGCATCGTGGAGAGGACCGCACCCTGTGACCTCATCCCAGCCCGGGCTGTGGGACAGGAGGGCAGCTGTAATGCCCACTTCCCCTGCGCCAAGACCAGGCAGGAGGCAGACACTCCAAAGGCAAAAGTCTGGTGGCCGGAGCCTGAGGTCAGGCACCGGGGAGCCCTCTGCATTGAAGGAGCTACCTTGGGAAGGACTCTCTGCCTAGGTTGTTCCTGAGCCATGCTGGTCATCTGGGCTATGGTCTCATAGGCCCCGGGGGTGCCGATCTGAGACTGGTTTCCTCCTAGTGTCCCTGGGGTGGCGCTAGGAAGGCACACCCCCACCCCCGTTCTACAGAAGCAGAACAAGAGAAAGCAAGTGATGTCACAGCAGAACACACTCAGGTTAGACCTGAGCAGCACCTGCCAGAGAGAGGGCTGCCAACACCCGAGATTTCCCAGTGATCTGTGGACCATCTATGTTCCCTTCAGCTCCCAGCTGGGAGGCTCTGGAGTCTGTGGCCCCTGGCCCCGGCTTTCTTCCCTCCTTCAGCTGCTTGGTGGGAGGATGCAGCCGGCATGGCTGTCCCTGGCTTGAGGCTCAGGATGCCTGGAGTTCCTTGCCCAGTACTCAAGTTTTCCTAGGGAGTAGGTCCCTGTCTCTACAGGGGAACCGTGGGGCTGGCCTAGGAAGTAGCTGAAGCTGAGGGACAGGAGGCAGCCAGGCTTTCAGAGAAGAGGCCTCATTCATTCAGCTCTGATGCTGGAAGAACAGAAGAAGGGGTAGGGCCAGGCCCCAGAAACCAACCCATAGCCCATCTTCCACATGGTGATGGGGCGGGTGGAAGGCAGAGAGGGGCGACAGGACACCAGCCAGAGCAGTCTCTGAACACAGGGTTTCAGAAGGGCTCCCTGGGCAGAGACCACCCTCGGTTAGGTGAGCCATCAGCCAACTCTGGCCCTGACGTCTTCTGCACATGCCGAGGCAGCCGGCTGTGGGCACTCTCTCAACAACGCCTACCTTCTTACAGAGCATCTAGTGGATGCCAGGGGCTGTGCCAGGCACCTTCCAGTCCCTGGGTTAGTTAGTTCAGTGTCCGCACACTCCCCTCTGAAGTAGGGATTGCTGTTGTGTATATAAAGGAGATCTGGCTCCAAGGATGACCTGCCCAAGATCCCTCTACCCCGGCCTCAATGGCACAGCTGGGCCTGGAGTCACTTGTGGGCTGGGTGCCAAGTTGCCTACTCTCTCCGATACCCTCGGCGGCTATGGGGGCCTGTAGTAACAACAGTTACAGCAGCGACAGACGGCAACAACAGAGCACAAACCTGGGAACAGGGCTGCAGTATCGCCGCTATGGCAGAGCTGTCCGGAATATTCTATAGCTTTTTAGAGGCAGAGTTACAGACTGTGTAGCAACATGAGAAAATGCCCAGATACAGTATTAAATGAAAAAAGGTGTGAAGGTACATACACCCAAATGACAACAGCGACGAAGGAAAAAAAGATCAGCGAAAGATGGGCTGGGAACTCCAAGATACTAACAGCCACAGCACTGGGGAAGAAACAGTGGGTGAGTTTTTCGTTTTCTAAATGGTCTGTAGTGCTGTTTTGTTACTTTCTAAATTAAGCACCCTAACACTACATACCTACACACTTAGTTTTCTCGTAAGCAACTCAGGCTTTGCGTTCTGGGGATCTGCCTGTCCCCTAGCTCTGGTCCTGGTGTCTGGGATATCAAGGGATGGCCTTTCTGATTTGGGACAGCCCCTGAGACACACGAGGGTCCTTCCCTACCTTCTCTTTCGCAGATCAAGCACCTTTGGGTTATTTCTTTGAAGCCAAGGTCCAAAGATGGAGGCAAGAAGTGGACCTCAGCCGTCTTGGACGATCAGGGGGCAGCCACGTCACACTGTGGGCCCTGGGCCTGTCTCTGCCCGAACTCTGGTCTGTTCTGGGATGGTTCAACCCCTAGGAGCCTCGTACCCTCTGCAGTGATGCTGGAGACCCTCTCTTGGTCCTTCTCAGTCCCAGGTCCAACGCAGACAGAAGAGCAGGGAAGAAGACACCAAGCTCGCCAGAGAAAAAGTGAATCCCTGCACACACGCTTCCTGAAGCCAGACCCTTTCTACGAGGGCCTCGGGACCCTGGGCCGCACCTGACAGCTCACAGGCATCCAACCAGGTCAGGTTTCAGCCCTAGGCCTTCGGGTTGGAAAGGAAGTTAGGGCTGGGTGAGGGGAGCCTCACAGACCCACCACATTTGTGAACCCTCCACTGTGCCTGTCAGGGCAACCGGAAACAAGAGCAATCAAGGGCAGAGACCTGAGCAGGATAAACCTGCCGGTGGCCCCCGGGGCCCCAAACACGGCCCTGTATCCTCCAGGGGACCCCCACACCTCTAGGAGGAAGAGGATCCTGCCACACTCCCGATCTCCCTCCTTCCACCTTCGCCCTGTTCCTGCTGGGGCCCCTACCAAGAAAGATACTGGGACCATTAGGGTGTGGGGAGCTTGGAAGAGACCATCTGGGTGTCCCCACTCTGACAATGCTCTGATGCCAAGGCGGTAGTGTGGTCCCTACAGGGTTTTTGTCTTTCCCTCCAGATCCTAGTCACTAGCTGAGCCAAAGGTGTACAGGAGGGCTGAGTCAGGAGAGCCCACTGGACTGCTTGAGCTCAGAAGCAGGGGTACACTCCACG
Source organism: Bubalus kerabau (assembly GCF_029407905.1). Classification (NCBI taxonomy): domain Eukaryota; kingdom Metazoa; phylum Chordata; class Mammalia; order Artiodactyla; family Bovidae; genus Bubalus; species Bubalus kerabau. Next base: position 34,350,551 of record NC_073642.1, read on the forward strand.
GGTGCCCCCACGCACTCGCCACATCCCATGAGTGGGACCCAGCCTCAGACACCAAGGGGAAACCCCACAGGCAGGGCTGATGCTGCCTGAGCCCAGACAAGGCAGTGCTGAGGCCGGAAGCCCTCTCCCTTCTCTCCAGCCCTCTGTAAGGGAGCACGTGCTCACCCCACAAGGTCCCATGGCCAGGCTGGGGGGCTTATGTCCCTCGTGGATAAAGGTACCTGTATCGTTTCCCTCTGCTCATAGCAGTCCAGCCCTGCAGAGTGGGGGGAATGAGAGGACCGACAACCTAACTCTGCCAGAGGCCCGGGACAGCAACTTCCCCCTTTAAGCCTCAGTTCCCTGGTCTACAGAAAGGGAGGGGAGAGGAACCCCTAGTTAAGCTTCAAGAATCTGATGGCTGGGCACGCCCCTTCCTGACACCTGGCCTGGGCCCTGAGGAGCCTGGGAGAATGGGCTGACAAGGCTGCCAGCAGGTGGGGGCATGGTCCTAATAATGCCCAGTGTCACCTCCACCCAAGACACAGGCCCTGCCCAGTTTCCCCACCCTAGGGTCAGAGGTCCCTTGGCTTAGGCCTAGTCTTCTGGGAGGCTCAGGGTGACAGGCTCAACCTCTGGCAGAGGCTCAAGGAAAGTGGCTGGGCCCTGGGCTTCCTGGAGACAGCAGGGCCTCCGCGGGGGGAATGAGGGAGGGGTCAGAACCAGGCAGGCCGAGGAACCTGCAGGGAGGCCCGGGGCAGGGAATGGCAAACCGCCCATTCTCCGAGGGCCCTGGTCCATGCTGACCCCCTCCCTCCAGGCTTCAGCCAGCACCCACAAAGCGGGTGGGGGGAAGACAGACTAGGGGTGGCCTGAGACAAGTCTGTGGGGCTGGAAAGGCAGTACCTCCCTCGTGCGCTCCCCTCCCAGTCCGGCTGACAGGGACTCCCGGGAGATTTCGAACCCGGGAAGGAGGGGGGTGGTAAGGGAGGTGGGGGATGGGTGTGGACGCCACGGCAGCTGCAAGAGAAGCGGGACGAGCGACCTCCGCCCGCCTCCCTCCGGGAAGCACCCGGACGCCCACCTCCTCTCCCGGCCCGCCAGGCACTCACCTCTCTCGGGGCACTGCGGTCCGGGCCACCTCGCTGCGGGCAGCATCAGCGGCCTGCCGGACGGTCCATGCGGCCAGGGGGGAGGGGAGGGGCGCAGGGGTCCCCGGGTGGTGAGGTACAAAGAGGTCTGGGTGCGAGAGGAGGGGGAGGAGGGACGGCCAGACACAGGCAGGGGGATGGCCGCGCGGCCCGGGTCGGGGAGGGAAGAAAGGCGGGGGAGAGGGGGCGGGAGGGAGTCGGGGGGGGGAGGAAACAATGTAGCCGGCGCAGCCCCGGCAGAGTTCCGCTTCCGAACGCCGCCACCGAGGCTCGATGCGGGGACGTCGCGCCGGCTGCCCGGGGCGGCCCCGGACGCTGGTTCGGGGCGCCGCAGAAGGTCCCCGCGTTCCACGCCCCGGAGACTCCGGCGGCCACAGGCTGGCTGGGGCGGGAGGGACCGCTGGCCGGGGGGTTGGCCCCGACGGCGGCGCGGCCGGGAGACTGCCCCGCTCGGACCCCACCCCAGCAAGACCTCCGCGCGGGGTGCGGGGTGGGGCGAGACCGGGAGGGCGGCGGCGGTTGCGGCGGCGGCGGCGGCAGCGGCCAAGCTCGGCTCGCCCTGGGCTCCGCTGGGAGGAAGCTCGCAGGCCTGGCGAGAGGAAGCGCGGCCCGGATCCTCCACCCGCGGCACCGCGCCTGCGCGAGGGAGCCGGCCGGGCGCGCGGCGGGGCGTGGGCCGACGGAGCAGCGCCCTCTGCCGGGCGCTGGGGACACTGCGGGGGGTGTGTCCGCGCGCGCGCCTTGCCCCCGCCTGCCCGCCCGCGTTGAGGCTCCCGAAGGTCCCTCAGGGAGGTCCGGCCAGCCCGCCTTAGAGCAACCTCCAAGCCTTCCCCGGTGTAGGAGCGACGGAGGCCAGGCCTCGGCCCCTCTGCTCGGATCTGTTTGTGCACAGGGGCCCTCACCCGCAGGAGCATTCATCCGTTCACAAGCATTTCCTGGCGCTGCCAATGTGACAGGCCCCGTTCTGGAGTCTATCCGCAGGGCCGCTTGGTGGCTGTCAAGGAGTTCCCAGCGCCGACAGGCCAACAGACAAGCGCTAGGAAATAATTGATAAAAGTGAATGAGTGGTGTACAAGGCTCACAGGAAGCAGAAAAGAGGGGAGGACTAACGGGGAGACTTGATAGAGATGGGACTTTAGGCAGAAGGAATAAGCATGGGCAAAGGTCGGGAGAGGTGAAAGCACTTGACTGACATCTCTGTGCTGCGCTGTGCTCAGTCTTGTCGACTCTTTGCGACCTGTGGACTGTAGCCCACCAGACTCCTCTGTCCATGGGGATTCTCCAGGCAAGAATGCTGGAGAGGGGTTGCCGTGCCCTCCTCCAGGGCATCTTCCCAACCCAGGGATGGAACCCAGGTCTCCTGCATTGCAGGCAGATTCTTTACTGTCTGAGCCACCAGGGAAGCCCCCTGACGGCTCTGGGAACTGTAAATGGCTTAGCATGGCTACAAGTTTGCAGGGTAGGTCCTGTAAAGTCGTGGGAGATGGGGTCCCCTCAAGCCACAGAGCACAGAGATCCAAAAGGCCTTATGGGACTTTCTTGGACTTTGTTTTCAGCCTGGAGGCAATGAGGAAGTTGTCAGTGACTATGTGACCTTGGGACAGTTACTTAACCTCTCTGTGCTCTAGTTTACCAAATGGGGAAAGTAATAGCACCAACTTCTTAAGGTTCCATGGGGAGGAAATGAGTTAATATGCCTAAAGTGCTTAGTGTGCAGTGGCAGGCACTTACTCAGCCCTTAGCTAGGTTTCATTTCTTCCTGTATATTATTGTTAATGAAGGACAGGGTGTGATGGGCTCTGAGCTCAGGAGCAGACAGTGAGCGTGTGTGTGTGTGGGGGGGGGGGCGGAGTGTAGAGTTGGGGGTGAGAGGGGGGCGGTCGGGATGGAGGAGAGACCAGAGACTCCAGTGTAGGTGGGAGGCGGGGCACTTCCTAGGGACTGGGTCCTGAAGGGAGGTTGAGGGTTGGATGGGCGCAGGAGAAGGTCATTCTGTGATGGGGAAAGGAGGTGTACAGGAGGTGAAATTCAAGAGAAGTGAGGGATTCGGGAGTGAGAGGGACAGTCAAGGGCCTTGTGGGAGAGCCAGCTGAGAAGACAGTGTGGTTGTACATTGCCAAGAGCTGAGTTGGGTGTGCCTCCCCGGACAAACCACAGGATGGCCCTCTGACCCAATGCACCCCTGGGCCAGTTTCCAGTAAGAAGCCAGCCCTGCAAGGAGGGAAGTAAGTGTAGTCACACCACTGCCCTTTGAGATGTCCAGTAAGTCTTAGAGACAGCTGTGGTGTAATAGGAAAAAAAGCATGGATTTGGGGTTCTCACAGTAAAGTTAAATCTCAGCTGAACCACTTCCTAGTTGTATGACCTTGGTCTAGTTACTTAATGTCTCTGAGCTCAGTTTCCTCCTCCATAAGATCAAGTTCAAAATGCACCTCTCTTGCAAGAGATGGTGCAAAAAAAAATAAATAAAAAGAGAGAGAGATGGTGCAGATTCAGCAAGATAAAGGCCTTGGGGTGGGGGAGGTGGGGGAGGGCACTCAATTTGGTTGGTTTCCCTTTCTTTCCTCTGAGGTCAAGATGGAATGATAAAGTGGGACCGGATGGGGCCACCCCTCAGCCTAAAGGAAAGCTCTTCAACAGCTCTGCAAAAGCTTTGGGAAGGGTCAACCTGACTGACATCTCCCCTCCCCCGATTGAATCAGCTGGCAAAATGGGAAAAGGCTGTGAGGATCCCTTATTCCAGTTTCGTCACCAGTCCCTCTTCCTTTCCGCCAATCATGTTTGACTTCTTCCCGTGGGTTGGCTGTGGCCTGAGTGTGAACTTTGGAGTCAAATAAACTTGTATTTGCATCCTGGCTCCGCCTCTTCAGAGCAGAAATGAAAAAGATTTGTTAACTTCCCTGAATCCTGGCCCAGGAGGCAAATCAATACACATGCATGGGCCCCACAGAGCTATCCTATGGCAGAAGAGCCAGTTCACTTCCAAGTTCAACAGCATTCGTTCATTCATTCCCTCACTCAAATAGTTACTGAGCACCTACTAAATGCTTGGCACCCTTCTGGATGCAGGAGTTGAAGGGGTGAGGAGACCACCTTGGTTCTTGCCTGGTGGGATCAATAAATAAGCAGGATAATTTGACACTGGCTTAAGGGCAATGAATGTTTGATGGAGGAGAGAGCGTGGGTTGGGGATGATGGAGAGACACAGAGGGCCCAACAGCTTAAGGGACAGCCAGAAGGTCAAGGTGACAAGACCAGTGAGGAGGGTTGTATGAGAGGAAGGGGCCCGATTTAGTAGGGTGTTGTAGGGAAGAGGTTTTATTACATGAGTTTGGATTTTATTATATGAGCAATGTGAACCCAATGATAGATTTTAAAGTAGGGGAGTAACACGACTGAGCAAAAGTCAAGAGACCAGTGCAGAGGCTTTGTACAGTGGGGCCATTGATGATGGGCCTGGGCCCCAGCGGACAAGGGACAGCCATGTGGCAGTTTTGGTGATGGGGCTGTTTGGGGAGAGCAGAGGCCCCAGGGGAAAATGGACCTGATCATCAAGTACAGCTGAAACACGGGGAAATGCTGGTGCTCTGCTGAGGTAGGGAGGGCCAGGGAGAGGGGCAGACTGGGGGTGGCGCTCAGGAGCTGTAATTTGGACAAGCTGAGGTTAGGACATCCATGAGATGGGGAGATGTCAAGTTGGCGTTTGGAGCCATGTTTTAAAGACAAAGCCACTGAGGCTCAACCCTGAAGAACTTTCCCAGAGTCTGACCCCCAGTACTGGGGTTCCAGTCTGAGGACCTCCAAAGCCTTGGGCACCAGACAGCCTCCCCTTTCAGCAGACTCTAGGGAAGGAACTCATGAGAGAAAAATCTGCGGGTTTTAGGATGGGGGGAAATTTAGGAGGAGCCCCTTCCCTGCCAGGTAGGCTCAAGTGCCAGCTTTGCCAGGCTGGGCTACTTGTTCCTACCTTGGGAAAATGGAGAAAAGAGGGCAGGCTGGAGACCCCTGGATGTGGGGAACAGGGCTCAGGATTTCTGGCTGCGTTCGATGACACAAGACCACCACACTAGCTCAATGCAAAGTTGGGTTGATCACTAGAAGTCCCAAGTTTAAGCAAATTTATGGGTAGAATGAGCTCTGCTCCCGGGATCTGCTGGGAGAGGAAGGGCCTCTCCTCCCTCCACCCTGCTTCCTCCCCTCCCCCAGCCTCTCTACTTTGAGATGACAGTTTAGAGAAGCTGGTGTGAAATAGTTTGAAACTCAGAGGTCTGGGCGGTCCCCCAGGGCAGAAAACAGGAAGCCAAGATTAAAGGCAGATATCCAGCAAAGTCCCCTTCAACTTCCTGCAGAGCAGGTGCTCAGGCTGAGCTCACTGACAGCAGCTTCCCTTGCTGGCAGCACCTCTGGGTGGCTCTGCAGAGGCTGGCCCTCCTGCTTTAGGAGCCCATCTTCAGTCTTATCATCACTATCCCCACTGGGAGCTGGGAATTCCTGCCAGGCCCTTGGGGGAGTGAGCATCCTCTGAAAGAGGCTGTGGACGAGTGGTCACTGGTGAGGACGCCTAGTGGTGGCACCAACAGGAACCGGCACCTAAGGACATCGGGGAGGCAGGGAGACCAGGTGGAGAGGACATGGGCTTCGGGATCACTCAGGCCTGGTGTGAATGCCACTTCCTTGTTGTAGGGTGGATCAAGAGGTGGATGCAATGGAAAAGGGGCCTCCCTGGAAGGTGGCTGGGGAGACTGAATCAGCACTAGGGGCTGAGAGGCCTAGGGAAGGGCAGGACCAGGAGAAAGCAAGTGACCACAGTGGCTGTCTCAACATCAGGGGCCACTTGGTAGGGTGGCCCGGCTGATAGCCATAGCTGCTAAAGGCTCAAGGGACCAGGGGCCAGGATGGGCCTCCCCTGAGACCTCTTTCCCTTTCTGACCCACAGCGGCTTTTGTGGGCTCTATCAAGCAAGAAGCTATACCTACCTCATGCAGAGGCAAAGCCTTGACCTTCCAGATAAGCCCTATGCTCTCCTCAAGGGGCCTGAGTCCCCACCCTCACAAAGCTGTCCTTGAGCGAAAGCATTACCCACCTGAACCTAGAGTCATCACATATTGCAAACCTCCCTCTTCCGGCTTGTTTATCCAGAATAGGTGGCACTGGCATGGGAGATCCAGTTTCCAGGGACAGACTGGCTCCTGACTTTGGACAAGTTCTCCCCTTGTCCTTGGTTCCCCCTCTTATCTGTACTAAAGGGTTGCACCTGATGATCTCCTGTAGCTCTGATTCCTTGTGAACAGGTGGAGGCCCTGGGCATGAGCGGGGTGGGCAGCTGCCAATGGCCTCCAACTTCTGTCCCCCTGGGACCAGGGAACTACCATTTTCTGAGCATCCACAATGTTGCTGTTGTTCAGTTGCTAAGTAGTGTCTGACTCCTTACAATCCCATGGACTGCAGCCCACCAGGCTTCCCTGTCCTTCACTGTCTCCTGGAATTTGCTCAGATTCATGTCCATTGGATTGGTGATGCCATCCAACCATCTCATCTTGTGTTGCCTCCTTCTCCTCCTGCCTTCAATCTTTCCCAGCATCAGGGTCTTTTCCAATGAGTTGACTCTTCACATCAGGAGGCCAAAGTATTGGAACTTCCACTTCAGCATCAGTCCTTCTAATGACTATTCAGGGTTGATTTCCTTTAGGATTGACTGGTTTGATCTCCTTGCTGTCCAAGGGACTCTCAATAGTCTTCTCCAGCACCACAGTTTGAAAGCATCAACTCTTTGGCACTCAGCCTTCTTTATGGTCAAACTCTCACATCCATACATGACTACTGGAAAAACCATAGATTTGACTATATGGACCATTGTCTGCAAAGTGATGTCTTTGCTTTTTAATACATTGTCTAGGTTTGTCATAGCTTTTCTTCCAAGGAGCAAGCATCTTTTAATTTCATGACTGCTGTCACATGTGCCTGATACTTTGTTATTATTATTGATGATGATGCTAACATTTACTGGACACTTACTATGCACAAGCATTTAAAATGTCAGATTAATGTCTCTTCTCTTTACTGTAATAGTTTACTCTAAGGGAATTTTTAAGGAAGCGTCTTTATTTCTACTATGATAGTAGCAGAAATCTTGGTAGTGATGATTTGGTGGCTTTTTGGCTTTAGTGGTATTGGTGGTGGTGGTGACCCAATCAAAGGCCACTGGGGCTGGAGGACCTCTCTCTTGTGGCCTGAGGCAGCCTGTATATAGGGCCTCCCCAACCACAACACAGGAGTTAATTGGCTGGTCTCCTGACCTCGAAGGGCATGGGTCTGGGCTCCCCAGTTCATAGTCCCTCTGGAGTAGGCAGATGCAGAGCTAAGTTCATGGCATGAATTGGTCAAGGAACCTGGGATTTCTGCAAATTGTCTGGTGTCCTCCCCATGGCACGTGTTTCTTTTCTCTGGGGTCCCTGGCTTTGGAATGTTCTGTCCACAGATGCTAAACAGGGTGATGAGAGTTATTGCTACTAGGAGGGATGTGCAGGTGTATGCAGGTACATAGCAGAGAAGCCCTCCTCACCTGAGCTCTCAGGTGAGCTCTGCAGGAAGAGAGGTGCTTGGAAGGCAGGCCGAGGGAATAATAGAAGCAGAGGCTCTGCAGCTGGAAGGGGCTGAGCTTTGGGAGAAGCAGAAAGAGGCCAGGATAGGCTGAGGGGCAGGGTGTGGGGGGCTGCATCAGGAGGAGAGGCCAGTGGCTAGAGCCTGCAGGGCCTCCTGTGTCCGCCTTGGGGCAGAGGGACCCTGCTTTTTGAGGGTTTCCTCATAGCCTCAGCTGTGTGTTTGCATCCTTAAAAGGTCACTTCTGCTCGTGGATGGAGAACTGACTGACTTCTTGTCCTCCAGGAAGCGGCAATAGCCTTCCCCAAATCCCAAGGCTGGATTGCTCCCCTCTGCAGGGCCCCTCAGTGGGCCCTCTTCTCAGCTTTGTAGCCTTGACTGCTTGCTTTGTGTGGGTTTTCTGGTCTGCCGCCGGAGGCTGCAACATGGTGCTCAGATGTTGGCTGCATGAATGAGTGACACGAATTTTTTTTGGGGGGGGCAGCCACACCCCATATCATATGGGACCTTAGTTCTCCCACCAGGATGGAACCCATGCTCCCTGCAGTGGAAGGCAGAGTCTTAACCACTGAACTGCTGAGGAAGCCCATGACATTAATTTTAATAAGTAGCAATAATAGTTAACACTAATGTAAGGGTTACAATAAGCCAGACACTGTCCAAAGCATTTTACATATCTTGAAAATGTGAAATTGTTAGTCATTCAGCTGTGTCCGACTCTTTGCAACCCCATGGACTGTTGTAGCCTGCCAGGCACTCTCTGTCCATGGAATTCTCCAGGCTAGGATACTGGAGTCGGTTGCCACTTCCTATATTTCAGGGGGTCTTCCTGACCTAGGGATCCAACCTGGGTCTCCTGCATTGCAGGTGGGTTCTTTACCATCTGAGCCACCAGGAAAGCCCCTTTTAAAGATTATCCTGGATTATCCAAGTGGGAGCAATGCAAGAACACTGGAGTGAGTTGCCATTTCCTACTCTAGGGGATCTTTCCAACCCAGGGATTGAACCAGCATCTCTTATGTCTTCTGCATTGGCAGGTGGGTTCTTCATCACTAGCGCCACTAGGCTGCAACATGGTGGGAAGCCTCTTTACATGTCTTAAGTGTCAATCCTTGTGATGTATTCGAGAAGTAGGTATCATTACTCTCTTCATTTTGCAGAAAAGAAAACTGAAGGGAATTTCATGAGTGAACTTAGTCGCCAGACTCTGGGTAGGGGACAGAGAATTCGGGATGCCATTGTGCCTTTCTAACCCAATTGACTTAAACAGCTTCTCCATTAGAGTCCTGGTCTCACTCCCGCCCAGCGGTGTGACCTAAAGGAAAGGTCACAGAACCTTTCTGAGCCTCACTTCCCTCATCTCTAAGATGAGAGGCTCACCTCCCTTGTGATGCTAAATAGGGATGAAGAAGAGTTCACCACTTAGCGCAGTGCTGTGGCCCCAGGCACACTTGCACTCACTGGCGGTGAGATGAATATTTTTCTCTGATTCAGGAAACAAGCTGTGTAGTCCCGGCTGTCTCCTGCTGCCCTCTGAGTGTTCAGTCCAGCTTCCCGAGGCTTTTGTCTATTCCCGAGCCTACAGTTTCAAAATGGCTCGTGAACCGTAACCCTCCTGCATCCATTCATCAAATACTGGAGATGTATTTACTTACTACTTCTCAGGTACCAGGGCTTCCCAGGTGGCACTAGTGGTAAAAACCCGCCTGCCAATGCGGGAGATATAAGAGATGAGGGTTTGATCTCTGGATCTGAAAGATCCCCTGAAGAAGGAAATGGCAAACCAGTCCAGTATTCTTGCCTGGAGAATCTCATGGACAGAGGATGGTCCATAGGGTGACAAAGAGTCCATAGGGTGGCAAAGAGTCAGAACGAGAGTCTCTTGGTACCCGGAGTCCTAAAAAAGCCTCTTAAAGTTTGGTGTTTCCCCTTCAAGGCTACCCATGAAGCCCTTCACCTGACAAGCGTCCTCTTTGAGCTGGACCAACCTCCACCCAGAGGTTCCCAGGCTCAGCCTCATGGATTGGAAGCCCAGTTGGTGTTGTTTTGGCTTCCTCCTGGGAACTGTTTGGGGAAAGCTGAAAAGGGGTTTTGGATCTTCACAGTATAAAAGTTGGAAACTTGGTCTAGGTTAAGGGTGGGCAAGGAGTTGGAGCAGGAGGCTGGCCTGGCTGGGGCTGCAAACAGCTGGGTGCTGGTGAGCCTCAGGTCAAGCTTTTGCAAATCACATGCAAATCTTGCCAGGTGCCGTACCTGTGAATAAACCGCTGTGTGTGTGTCTGAGATCAGGGAGCTGACTAAAGGGTGTGGTGAAACTGGGCAGCGAGGAGATCCTCCGTGAGCTGAGGAGGTTTTAGAAGCTGAGACCAAGATGGGGCCCCAGGGGACCTGGAGGGACATGTCCCTGTCCTTTGGCTTTTCTGCAGAGTGGATGGCTAGGTGGGGAGTCCCTGTCCTGCCTCTCCATGGGGCACACAGAGCTTGTAGCAGTAAATGCATGTTGAATAAGTAAATGGGCAACTGAATTCTCCGTGGGGTCTCTGGCTACCATTCCTGCTGGAGGTCTCAGGGTTCCAGTCCCAAGAAGAAGGCTCTTGCTTGCCTCCCTGTTGTCCTTCCCCTAAGCCCATCTTCTTAGACCCCAGTTCTTAACCACTGGGTCTCCAGGGGTACTCTTCTGACATAGAGGTAGCTCCCTGGAGCTCCAGGTCACATCTCTTTCCAGCTGAAGCCAGTTCAGCTGGTAAAGATAGTCCTCTTGTCTTCAGAGACTCCTCTCCCCCTGTCTGAGGCCATGGAACTCCAATCTCAGGTACAGGCAGGGTGGCCAGCCCTGCCCGCCTCCCCCGGCCCTCCACCCATGTGGCCAGTCAGTGGTGAGTGTGGCAATCTCAGAGGAAAGGCAGCCTGTCTGAGTCTTGAGTGCCTGATGGAGGTTGGAGTGATAGGACCAAAACTTGAGAGGAGCTGGCTACATCCTTCATGGTGTAGAAAGAATGTGAGGCTTCAGGTCAGCTAGGGCGAGGGTGTGGAAGAAAGGGGAGCAGTGCCACAAATAGCAGGGACCCTTGGAGGTTATTTTCAGTTGCAGCTGGGAGCCAAGAAGCTGGGGACAGCATCCTGTTCAAACCGCACTGGAGGCCTGATGCTGGCAGTCTCCTTGTGGTTATCTTCTTTGAGATTCTGTTATTTTGGTGAACACGTTTATTTTTTGCTTGTTAGCCAGAGGACGGTTTTTGTTGTTTGTGACTCAGAACCCTGCCCCGTGCCCCCTGGCCCCACCCTCATCGTGGCGGCTGGAGGATGAGGTAAGGTCCTGCGTGGGAAGTGCCACGCAGATTCATAGCAGCGATTAGACAAAGGCCATTGTCTTCCCCACGCATTCCCCGCCATGACTTGCCTTCTGCCCTCTTTTAGAATTTGGTTTCTAATGATGCTGGCCTGTGGTCTTATCCGGTCTGAGGGGGAATAGCGCCTCCTTGTGGCCAGAGTGCAGATCCCAAGGGGAAGGGAAAGGAACAGGGCTCCAGGCAGGGCAAAGTCTCAAGGTTCTGGCCGACAGCCCCAGGGCAGCCCGTAGAACAGGAGTCTGCTATGGAAAAGCTGGCTGCTCGAAGCCTGGGCTGGACCCTGTCCCGGGTTCAACTGGCGCCAGAGCCACAGCTGACCCTTACCAACTGAGAGTGTCACAGGGCAGGCTCTCAGCAGGGCAGGCCAAAGTAGATGAGGACAGATGACCCATAGCGACTAGAAATGGAGGAGAAAAAGCCATGTCTGGAAAGCATGGACGGGTTGGTTATCTCTTCACAGAGGGGCAGAATCCAGCTGTTCCAGAAACCTCCTCCGGTGGTTGTTGTCTGGCTTTTTCACATGGGGTGCTGGTGGGGGACAGCTAGTTCTGGCTGCCAGAATTCTCCAGGGCCACCCCCATCTGGAGTGTTCTGTGATTCTGAGGCCATGATCACGCTGGCCCCAGGGGCCTGGACTGGCTTGAGCATTGCTGATGCCCCTGGGATTCTCCCAAATACCAGGAGGAAGGGATGCCTTGTTGAACATGCACTGTATTCTGGGTGTTTGTACACTGGATTTCATTTGATCCTTATCCTTAAGGAAAATAGTGTCTAGATCTGATCTGAATGGCAAGGGAGGCCCGCAGAAGGTGATTTGCAGAACCACCCCAAAGCCTGGGCTTTCTATCCTGCCCCATGAGGGAGCTCTCTGACAGCAGTTCCAGAGTCCCCAGGCATCTGTTTAGCAGTGAAGGGGTAGAGAGCTGTGGGCGGGGGGATGGTTGCATCCTGCTGCCAGTCCACCCTCGAGGTACGGAGGAGCTGCTAGTGCAGAGCAGGACGGTCTGGGTGGGATGGCCTTGGGCTCCAAGATGGGGGCACTGTTGGAGGTAGGGCTGAAAGGGAGGAGCATGAGGGGGCAGGCTGGGATTGAACTTTTGGCTTTGGCATACAGCATACCATAGAAATTCAACAAACCATGCCTTCCTTCCTAACCTTGCCTTGCTCCTGTTATTTGGGAGAATCTCAGGGGCATCAGCAATGACCAGGTCAGTCCAGGCGCCTGGGGCCAACGTGGTCATGGCCTTGGAATCACAGAACACTCTAGGTGGGGGGCTCTGGAGAATTCTGGCAGCCAGAAGTGGCTGTCACCCAGAAGCACCAGATCTGACTGTCCCCCACCTGCACCAGATTTGGCTGTCCCTTACCAGCACCCCACGTGAAAAAGCCAGACAGCAGCCACTGGCCCAAACCTTCTCAGCAGGCCTGGCTTGGGTCCAGGTGTCATGCGTTGGGAGCTGGGTCTTCTGCAGGAGCCACCAGCAAGGCTGAGGTCAAGTCTGGACTCTGCAAATCACTAGCCATGTTGTCCTGGGTGGGTAACCTCTGGCTCTGCTCCCCACTGCCATCTGCCCGGTGAACACACGTGCTCTGACCTCACAGTGTCATAAGCACTAAGCAGGGCAGAGCCCCAGGAGGGACCTGGCAGACAGCGAGTGCTCAGGGGGCTCTGGCTGATTCTCAAGCAGAATTAGGGGAGCAGTTAGCCTCCAGATCCAGATGTCTCCAAGGTTCCGGGGCTAAATTCCTTAGACCACCAGACCCCTGAGAAGAGGTAGGGGGTGTACAGGTCCTTGTAGCACTGGGCATGCCCATCTCTGTGCACCTGAGGCCCTTGTTTGCTCACCTGTGGCTCCAGGGGGGTAAGCAGTGTGAGTCCTAGGAGGTCAGGGGTGGGTCTACACCATCAGTGTTCCTGGGGCTCCAGATCAGAAAAGATGAGTCAGCCTTGGAGAAGTGAGTTCCCTGTCTCTGGAAGTAAGAGAACAGAAGTGCACTCCCATCGGGAAGCTGGACAAGGAATTTCTACTTTAGGTGTCTCTGAAGACCGGGCCAGGGAGTGATGGGGAAGTGGTGGGGAGGAGAGTCCTCTGGCCATTCTCGGTGGATCCTCCACAAGTTCTGGGAAGGAAGGACTTGAGGGTTGTCTTGAAGCTGTGTTTGTGAAATAAACTCACTTTTCCCTAGTTGGTTAGTTAGTGTTAATTGCTCAGTTGTGTCTGGCTCTTTGTGACTCTGTGGACTGTAGCCTTCCAGGATCCTCTGTCCATGGGATTCTCCAGGCAAGAATCTTGGAGTGGGTAGCCATACCCTTCTCCAGGGGATCTTCCCAACCCAGGGATTGGATGTGGGTCTCCTGCATTGCAGGCAGATTCTTTCCCGTCTGAACTACCAGAGAGATTCTATTTGTTTGGCATGGGGTTTCCCAGGACTGCGGGTGAGGGTCAGTGGCTTTGGGAAGCATGTGCTTCTCAGAGTGGCCACGAGGGGTCAGGCCAGAATGCATTATTGCTGCTCCAGCTCCAAGCAGGAACATGGGGCCAGAACCCGATCTAACATCTGGGGGGGGACGGGAGGGGGGGCAGGAAGAGGGGTGCAGAACTGGACAGCTGTGAGATGGGTGGAGAACTTTCCTCCCAATGGATCACAAGCCTGACTTTGTTTGGTGGGGATGGGGAGATGGGGAAGCGTAAGAAGCTTTCCTTTGAACAGTAAGTCCAGCTACTGGGGGGGAAAAATGCAGAATTTGATGAAAACAGTTGTAGCAAGTATCTAGGAAGCCTTCCAGCTTGGCATTAGAGACACATTTCTCCCATGAGGCAAAGAGAATGTAAGCATATGGGTGCTGGGAGGAGCACAGGAGGAGGGGAACCCAGGGGGGCAGTGCTGACCTCAGATGGTTCAGGCACCGGATTGAGCTGTGGGCTATAGCCCGTCCTGGGTCCCTCACATCATCCCCTGGGAGGGCAGATCATGGTGCAGGCTTTCCAGTCTCCCGGGTTTACACACCTCTCCTTGCAGGGAAACAGGCCTTTTTTTTTTGCGGGGGGTTGGGGTGCCATATGGAGGCTAAAAGGGGACGCTGGTGTGGGAGGGAACAGGCCTGTGTGTGATGAGTGTGCGAATTTCAGAGCTCCTGGCCTCTTCCCAGGTCAGCTGCTCCCCTGGGCTCTGCAGAGGCTTAGCACGGGCTTAGCACAGGCACAGCTGTGGGGAAGCACAGGGACTTCCACCTGCCCTCAGGGTGGGGCCTGGGGCCTGTGGCCCTCTCTGGGCGAGGAGGGGGGAGAGGGTCACACTTGTGACACATCATTGGTACATCCCTGGGGGTGCAGGGCAGACACGGCCAGGACTCCCTTGGGCTGCAGGTCCAGGAGAGGGACTGGAGAGCTCAGACACATCCCAGGATGACAAAGAGGAGATCCTGCCCATTCCCACCTCCTGCCTGCTGGACTATTTTGGAGCCTGGCAGGAGCGAGACAGTATCTTGCAGTCCTGAGGGAGGTGGCTCCCGTGGGGGGTGATTGCACCTGGGAAGGTGATGGCTAGGTTTCTAGCCTTGCACACATCAGCTTGCTAGGTGCTCATCTAGACCTCAGTTTTCCCTTCTGTGCCATAAGGCTCACTTATTCATGTATTCATTGCACATTTATCTACTGTTGAGCTAACAGCACGGGCTTTGCCATCCCACACCCCTGGGTTTGAGTCTTCGTCACTTACTTGCTGGACAATTTATGTGATGATCCCTGCCTCAGTTTCTTTATCTGTGTGTGCCTGCTCAGTGGCTTTAGTCATGTCTCTTTGTGACCCCATGGACTGTCCGTGGGATTCTTCAGGCAAGAAGACTGGAGTGGGTTGCCATTCCCTTCTCCAGGGGATCTTCCCAACCCAAGAATCAAACCCGAGTCTCCTGCATTGCAGGCAGATTCTTTACTGCTGAGCCACCAGGGAAGCCCTTCCTTATCTGTAAAAGGGGTAAATAATATAGTGTACCCCATAAGATTGTTGATTAAATTATTACACAGTGAGGAAAATAGGAACTGGATGTTGTCTTTCAGTAGCTCTCAGTACAAACACACCACGAATACTCACACGTGAGCTTACAAATACACAACGACACACATGCATGTGTGCCCCGAACTTTGTGCACAAAAGAAACAGCTTTCTATTTATTTTAAGAAAATATTTACTTGGCTGTGTTGAGTCTTCACTGCAGCATGTGGGATCTTTGTCTCATCAGGAGGATCTTTCGTCGTGGCACCGAGAGCTTAGTTGTGGAGGCCCAGGCTCAGCTGCCTGGTGGCGTATGGGGTCTTAGTTCCTCAACCAGGGATCAAACCCGTGTCCCCTGCATTGGAAGGCGATTCGTAACCACTGGATCACCCAGATAAGTACCAAGAAGGAGCGTTTTACAAGAGGCACATTTCAAATTTGAGGTAGAGGCAGGTGTCCGGCTTCAGGCCTGAGGTCCACGGTCGGCTGGCCGTTCAGCTGTCTGGGATGTGCCTGATGCTCATGCCTTGTGCATGTACATGCTTGCACGCGTGTGAAGTCTCTGATTTTCCCCTCCTTCATCCCTGAGATGGTGGAAAGACATAGGGGAGTGGCCAACTTCTTTCCCTCTCTCCCTCCGCTCTTGGTCTCTGTGATCCTGTGAAAAAGTCCCTAAGTGAACTGAGAATACCAGAGTCCATGGACTCAAAAGATCAAGGTGCCCGTCCCGTCTCGCCAGCTTTCCTGGGGAAGCCGTCTTCCCTCTCTGAGCGTCTGTCTCTCCATCTCTTAAAATGGAATTATTTCACTTGTGAGGCACAGCCTTCCCTGAGACGGGTGGTGATTTGCCCACGGGCACATGGTAAGCCCCTCCCTGCCTCAGGACCTTTGCACATATTGGTCCCTCTGCCCAGAACTCTCTCTCTCTTTTTTTTTTCCCCCCTCTTCCCTTCTTATTTAATTCTGTCTCCTGGGAGAAACCTGCCTTGATCGACCCACCTAAAGTCATCATCCTTATTTGTCTCTTTATAGTACGTTTGCTTCTTCATAACGCTCATTGCAACTTGTAATTGGTTATTTACTTGCATCTCCTTTTTTTAGTGTCTGTTTCTTCACTAGACCATAAGCTTTATAAGAACAGAAATAACCATGCTAATCTTGTTCACAGCCATGTCTCCACTACCCAGCACGGCCCTGAGTGCATATTCAATCAATATGATATAAATTCCTTTTTTGGAATAGGAAATTTATACACATGATACAAAATTCTAAAGTTACAAAAGGATAAAATCTCTCTCAAACACATGGCGGATGGACATCTGTTACTTTGTTTAGAGAAGAGGCTTGCTTTTTCTTGAACATCCTTGCAGGATCTTCTCCCCATGTCTTAGGATACTGTTTTAAAACAAATGGGAACAAAAGTAGATATTTTGTTCTGGAGAATCTTCCACACCAGGCATATTCTTTTTGTATGGATCTATCGTAATTTGTTTGGGCTTCCCAGGTGGCACTGGTGGTAAAGAACCTGCCTCTCAATGCAGGAGTCATAAGAGATGCGGGTTTGACCCCTGGGTCAGGAAGATCCCCTGGAGGAGGGCAACCCACTCCGTATTCTTGCCTGGAGAATCCTATGGTCAGAGGAACCTGGCGGGCTACAGTCCATAAGGTTGCAAAGAGTCGGACACGACTGAAGTGACTTAACACACACACATCATAATTTATTTAGTCATTTCCAGATTATTAGAATGAGTGGAATCCTGCAACAAAGACATTGAACATATTATTGTCATTTGTGTGAACTTCACTGAAGGATGAATTTCTAGAGGTGGAATTGCTGGGTAAAAGAATATATATTCTTTTAAAATTTTAATGAACACTAATAAATTCTTTTTTACCAGTTTACTTTTTAACTTAAATTCACTTTCACCAAAATGAATATGAGTGCCTGTTTTCAACACCATGTATTAATATTTTACCTTTGCCAATCTGGTAAAAAATTATATATAATTTATATTTCTTTTCTGATAAGTGAAACCAAGAATCTCTCTCTCTCTCTTTTTTTATTGAGGTATAGAACTGGACATGGAACAACAGACTGGTTCCAAATAGGAAAAGGAGTATGTCAGGACTGTATATTGTCACCTTGCTTATTTAACTTATATGCAGAGTACATCATGAGAAATGCTGGGCTGGAGGAAGCACAAGCTGGAATCAAGATTGCCGGGAGAAATATCAATAACCTCAGATATGCAGATGACACCACCCTTATGGCAGAAAGTGAAGAAGAACTAAAGAGCCTCTTGATGAAAGAGGAGAGTGAAAAAGTTGGCTTAAAGCTCAACATTCAGAAAACGAAGATCATGGCATCTGGTCCAATCACTTCATGGGAAATAGATGGGGAAACAGTGTCAGACTGTATTTTTCTGGGCTCCAAGATTGCTGCAGATGGTGACTGCAGCCATGAAATTAAAAGATGCTTACTCCTTGGAAGGAAAGTTATGACCAACCTAGACAGCATATTCGGAGAAGGCAATGGCACCCCACTCCAGTACTCTTGCCTGGAAAAGCCCATGGATGGAGGAGCCTGGTGGGCTACAGTCCATGGCGTCGCTGAGAGTCGGACATGACTGAGCGACTTCACTTTCACTTTTCCCTTTCATACATTGGAAAAGGAAATGGCAACTCACTCCAGTGTTCTTGCCTTGAGAATCCCAGGGACAGGGGAGCCTGGTGGGCTGCCGTCTATGGGGTCGCACAGAGTCGGACACGACTGAAGTGACTTAGCAGCAGCAGCAGCAGCAGACAGCATATTAAAAAGCAGAGACATTACTTTACCAACAAAGGTCCATCTAGTCAAGGCTATGGTTTTTCCAGTGGTCGTGTATAGATGTGAGAGTTGCACTGTGAATAAAGCTGAGCACCAAAGAATTGATGCTTTTGAACTGTGGTGTTGGAGAAGACTCTCGAGAGTCCCTTGGACTGCAAGGAGATCCAACTAGTCCATCCTAAAGGAGATCAGTCCTGAGTGTTCATTGGAAGAACTGATGTTGAAGCTGAAACTCCAATATTTTGGCCACCTGATGTGAAGAGCTGACTCATTTGAAAAGACCCTGATGCTGGTAAAGATTGAGGGCAGGAGGAGAAGGGGACAACAGAGGATGAGATGGCTGGATGGCATCACCGACTCAATGGACATGGGTTTGGGTGGTCTCCGGGAGTTGGTGATGGACAGGGAGGCCTGGCGTGCTGTGGTTCATGGGGTCACAGAGTCGGACACAACTGAGCAACTGAACTGAACTGAACTGATGTACACTAATTTATAAGCATCTCTTTATAGTTTAAAATTTATTTGTACTTTCGTCTTCTGTTAATCATGTTTTTGTCCATTTTTTATTGGATTTTTGGTTGGTTGGACCTCTTTGCATACTAAGGACACTATTCTCTTTTCTGTATGTCGTGCAGCATTCCAGCAGGAAACAGATGGAATTCTCAAGTTAGGTTAATTTGTGTGCTGTGCTCAGTCGCTTCAGTCATGTCCAACTCTTTGCAACCCTAGGAACCATAGCTCACTAGGCTCCTCTGTCCATGGGATTCTCCAGGTAAGAATACTGGAGTGGGTTTCCATGCTCCCCTCCAGGGGATTTTCCTGATCCAGAGATCCAACCGACGTCTTCTGCATTGCCAGGCAGGTTATTTATCACTAGTGCTAGGTTAACTTGGGGAAGGGTTAATAAGGGGTTGTTTACAAGGGTATAGGCAGGGAATGGGGTTTCCCTGGTGGCTCAGGTGGTAAAAAAAAATCTGCCTGCAATGCAGGAGATGTGGGTTCGATACCTGGGTTGGGAAGATCTCTTGCAGGAGGGCATGGCAACCCACTCCAATATTCTTGCCTGAAGAACTCCATGGACAGAGGAGCCTGGTGGGCTACAGTCCACAGGGTCACATAGAGTGGGACATGTCTGAGCATCTTTTTCTCACTCCCTCAGGCAGGGAATGGTGGGAGTTCTCCAGGTAGTTCAGTTCAGTTCAGTCGCTCAGTCGTGTCCAACTCTTTGCAACCCCATGAATCTCAGCACGCCAGGCCTCCCTGTCCATCACCAATTCCCAGAGTTCACTCATACTCATGTCCATCGAGTCTGTAATGCCATCCAGCCATCTCATCCTCTGTCGTCCCCTTCTCCTCCTGCCCCCAATCCCTCCCAGCATCAGGGTTTTTTTCCAATGAGTCAACTCTTCGCATGAGGTGGCCAAAGTATTGGAGTTTCAGCTTCAGCATCCGTCCTTCAATGAACACCCAGGACTGATCTCCTTTAGAATGAACTGGTTGGATCTCCTTGCAGTCCAAGGGACTCTCAAGAGTCTTCTCCAACACCACAGTTCAAAAGCATCAATTCTTTGGCGCTCAGCCTTCTTCACACTCCAACTCTCACATCCATACATGACCACTGGAAAAACCATAGCCTTGACTAGATAGACCTTTGTCAGCAAAGTAATGTCTCTGCTTCTTAGTATGCTATCTAGGTTGGTCATAACTTTCCTTCCAAGGAGTAAGCGTCTTTTAATTTCATGGCTTCAGTCACCATCTGCAGTGATTTTGGAGCCCAGAAAAATAAAGTCTGACACTGTTTCCACTGTTTCCCCATCTATTTCCCATGAAGTGATGGGACCAGATGCCATGATCTTCGTTTTCTGAATGTTGAGCTTTAAGCCAACTTTTTCACTCTCCTCTTTCACTTTCATCAAGAGGCTTTTGAGTTCCTCTTCACTTTCTGCCATAAGGGTGGTGTCATCTGCATATCTGAGGTTATTGATATTTCTCCCGGCAATCTTGATTCCAGCTTGTGCTTCCTCCAGCCCAGCGTTTCTCATGATGTTTCTCTCTGCATATAAGTTCAATAAGCAGGGTGACACCTGAAGGATACCACTAGAGGGACCTGTTACTGGAGTCCCAGGGAAAGAGTTGTTGGAGAGGGGTGACTGAGAGTACAGGTTCTCCATCTCCCATTGGAGATTCTATACCAGGAACCCAATTAGAAACCAGAGGGCAAGGGAGCCTGTGGCCCAGGCCACTGCAGGTCAGCTTCACAAGACAGAGAGCAGGGTGGAGAAGGATAAAGAGGGGGTCTGGAGAGGCAAAATGCAAGAGATCCAGCACACATTTGTTGTATGTCTTTTGAATTTGTTCATGATTCTTTAAAACATAGAAATGATTTACTTTTTATGTAGTAGGATCAATCTTTCCCTGTAAAGCTTTTGTACTTGTGTCAAATTTAGAAATGCTTTTCTCACTCCCAGTTTATTAAAAAAAAAAAATCAATTCCATGTTTCCTTCTGGCCTTTTATGGTTTTTATTATCAGCATTTAGTTTTGATCCACTTGAATTTATTTTGGTGTTAGAAGGAAGGGAGGTATCCAGTTATGCAATAATGAATCTTTTCCTCACTGATTTGAAATCAGTGGGGAAATTTAGTAAAAACTGGTTTTTAGTAAAATCTTGTATGAATGAATGAATGAACTGGTTGCATTTCTGGGCACAAAAACTCACTGCTGTATCATTTGTTACTCAGCACTAGACCCTATTGTTATCCCTGGGCCCCGCCAGGATTCATGTCATACCCCAGGGATTCTCTGAACCTCCAAAGTGGGCATGGTGTGGGTCCACAATAAGATGGAGTTCCTGGGGGGGTGGCCCAGCCGGGAGTACCAGTAGGCTGGTGGGGAGTGGGGTGAGGGTGGACATGCAATTCAGAGCTAGCCCTGTGGGGTGTATAAGGCTGCACGTGGGGGGCACCCTCTCTCTCGTGGTGCGTGCACACAGGCCAGCACGATCCTAGCGTGCCAGGTGCATACGTGTGCCTGAGTTTGCCAGGTGTGCGTTCAGCAGCAACAGCATGCCAGCCAGGTATGTGCGTGCTTGAAGCCAGGCGTGTGTTTGCAGGTGTGCCCCCAGGGCCACGGGAGTTGCTTGCTCGCGTGCTTGAGAGTCCTTCCTGCCGTGGGAATTGAGGAATCTCTCAGGCCCCAGGTTAGCACGTCCTCGGAGGTGGAGGTGGATGTAGGGAGGCAGCCAGTGGGGTAATCAGGCAGGTTTGCAAAGTGTCTTTCTGCTCCTCCCCCTTGCTGGCAGTGGTCACACCTGAGAGCATGGAAATCTGGACTGGATGATGCTGCCTGCCTGGACAGGCGGAGCCAAGACCTTGCCCAGGGCTTTGGTGGGTCGTGGTGTCCAAAAGGAGTAGTGGGGCAAGATGCAGATCAGACGCAGCTGTGCGCTGGGCTATAGCACCCACCCCATAGCCAGGCCAGGAGGGCCCAGCTCTACAGACAGTCCCACCCAGACCACTGCCTTCCCTGGCTGCCACGTGGGGACACTGAGGCCCAGACAGGGTGTGTCTTGTCCAGAGCCTCTGGTCAGCAGCCCGTCAGGTGTGAACCCTCTGAGATATCCTGCCAGGTGTGGTCAGGTACAGTGGAAGAGCCCCCCACCCCCCATATCAGAGGGCTCCTAGTCTGAGGGTGGAGGCACTGGACATACCTGGAATGAAGGTGATTGTGCACGAAGGAGAAAGTCGGGGGTGTGAGTGAAGATGCTGCTACATCAATGAAACCCTGAGGACCAGAAGGGCTTTTCCAGGGAGAACATCCGTGGCTCCCCCAGCAGTGTGCCCTGTGCTCTCTGTGGGGTTTTCTGAGGCCCTGACCTCATCTCTGTCTGCAATATAAGCATTTTGGCTGAGCCCTGAGCTGGAGCCTTCTCTTTCTTCCATCTTTCCTGGCTCAGCCCCCGGGCCCTGACCATCCCTTGGCTGGCTTCTTGTGTTCAGTCACTCAATCAGTTGTCAACACTTACCAATCGGGACTGCTCTAGCCAGGCCACACTGGGGCCACAGAGATGAATGAGAACAGGGCCCTGGACTCCTGCAGGACAGACCAGCCCCTGGGGAGGGGGGCAGGAATGCCTCTGAAAGGGGGTAGGGGTGGCCAGTCCAGGTGCAGGAACAGAATGTACTGAGAGTGAGAGGCCTGGAGTACACAGGTGCCCCCCCTCCTTGAGCAGCATGGGGGGTCTCCAGCCCTCCCTAGGGCAGACATCAAGGCAGAGGAGGCCAGTCCCACTGGGAGGTGAGTTTCCTTCCCGCAGCAACTTCTCACGCAATGGGCCGGAAGGGGTTGGGGGCCCATTGTTCCCTGGCACGCCAGCACCCCTATCCCTCCCCAGCTGCTGGGTGGGGGGAGCAGTGGAAGGAAGTAGGCTGAGCCCAGGCCCTGGCAAGACCTCTGAGAGGGTGCGGGGTCCCAGGAATGCTGGCTCACTCATATGGGGCCTGGGATACACACAGCTGCTCAAGCCACATCCAGATCCTGAGTTCAGTCCTGCCTGAGACTTTCCCAGCATTCCTGGTGTGCATGTGCATGTGTGTATGTGTGGAGCACTGACTTAATACCTGACATATTATACACTCCATCTCCTCCCCAGCCCTGTGGGGTAGGATTATTATCTCCAGTTGCAAGTTGAGAAAATATAGACCTGGGAAGGTTATGCAACTGGCCCAGGGTGTGTGGGGGAGCTGAGATTTAGATTTCTTTCTGTGAGCCAGCCTCCTGCCTTATCCCCTCGCCCTTTCCCAGGCCTTGCTGGAGATCAGACTCTTATTAATTACCTGCCTAGAAGGAGTGGGAGGGTGCAGAGGCGAAGGGTTGGCCTGGGGAAGCATATTGAGTATCACCATGTCGTCCTTCTAATACTAGAAACGTCGCTGGCACACAGGACCCAAAGGGAGAGTGCAGGTGGCCTCAAGGGAGACCAGAGGCTGCCTCCCCCCTTAGTGAGGGTGAGGTGCGTTGGGCAGGTGCGCTGCGTGCTAAGTTGATTCAGTCATGTCCAACTCTGTGAGGCCCTATGGACTGTAACCCCCCAGGCTCCTCTGTCCATGGGATTTTCCAGGCAAGAATACTGGAGTAGGTTGCCATGCCCTCCTCCAGGGGACCTTCCTGACCCAGGGATTGAACCCACATTTCTTATGTCTCCTGCGTTGGCAGGTGGGTTCTTTACTTCTAGCACCATGTTAGGCAGGCTCTCCACTCAGAAATATCCCCTCCCCTGAACAACCTAAGAGTTGCTGCTACAGCTACAGATCCTTGAATTATGTCCCCAATTTCAGGAGCATCTTGTGAATCAGGCGTTACGTTATGGGTTGAGGGGTAACCAGAGTGCAGGGTCTTGGGGAGCACATTTTGAAAGAGGGTATCATTAAGGGATGGAGAACTCGGCTCAGGGTGGAGGAATGACCTCTGGTGGCAGCCCCCTCTCATAGAGAGGAGCCAATGCCAGGGTGAAGGTGGAGGGCTGACTCAGGGATTGACTCTTTGAACTACATAAAGTTTGCAGTACGAAAATCCAGCCTCTGGTTTCCCCCACCCAGATGGTGCACTCACCACCCTTCTTTCAGAAGTCTGCTCCCTCCTTTCTCTGTCAGTTGGAACATCTTTTCTTGGGCAGCAAGTTGCCTTTGGACTAAGACTAATCTGGGCAGATCTGGGGTGGGAGGGTTTCCTAGTAACTGGGTTCATTTGCATAGGGACCAACGGGATCCTGGGCAGAGGTCACCCTGAGGAGAAGGAGGAACCAGGAAGGACCACCCACCCCAGTGTCACACTCCATTTCAGAGAAGGATTGAGCTGGGCCAACAATAAGAATAGTTATGTTTTACTAACTGGTGGTGTGTGAGCTCAGTCGTGTCCAGCTCTTTGTGACCACACGGACTGTAGCCTGCCAGGCTCCTCTGTCCATGGAATTTTCCAGGCAAGAATACTGGAGCGGGTTGCTATTTCCTACTCCAGTTTTATTAAGTACACCACAGTAAAAAAAAAAAAAAAAAAAAGAATAGTGGTGTGTTGTGTTTTTTTTTTTTCCAATTTGCCAAGAAACCCAGCCTTTTGGAGTCTCAGGGAGTACTGAGGGTGAGGGTAAGATTGCTTTGCACTAAAGGCATGGGGAGGAGTGGGTAGGGCAGGAGAAGATGACAAATGGGGTCTCTTATGTGGCTCTGCTAGCTTTTTTCTACACCACTGTCTTTCCTGGGCCTGGTGTGCAGGGTCCACCTGCCAAGGTGGCAGGTGTGCTGTGACTATTTGGACCAAAGGTAGATTCTGTTCTGAGGGGACCCAACGCTGACTGACAAATGGGTGGTTCAATCAAACTCCTCTCTCAAGAACCTGAACTGAGGGGTTGTTTTTTAATTTAAAAATTAAAAAAAAATTTTATTTGGCGGCACCAGGTCTAAGTTGCAGCACTTGAGATCCTTGACCTTCATTGCGGCATGAGGACTCTTTAGTTGAGGCATGCGAACGGTTAGTTGCAGCATATGGGATCTAGTTCTCTGAGCAGGGATGGAACCTGGCCCCCCTGCATTGACAGCGAGGAGGCTTAGCTACCGGACCACCAGGGAAGTCCCATGAACTGAGTTATGTTAAGGAAAGTGCTAGTTAGGGGTGCATGCCTCTGATAAAAGGAGTTGAGAGTCTGAACTGGACAAGATAGGAGACTTAGAAAAATCACTTAATTTCCCCTGTTAGGCTGACATGAAATTCCCAGCCCAGGGCTTTTCCCAGTATAGGGGTCTCCCCACCATTTCATCTTTGCCAAATTACCCCTCCCCAGTGCCCTGCACCCCGCAGTTTGCCAGATTCTCGTGGGATGTTGCCCATAGCAGACCAGGGGTCATAGCCAGTGGCCTGATCTTGGTTTATGGTAAGACCTCAGAGCTGGCTGAGGATGGGGGATCAGAGGCCCAGTGAAAGGGAGGGACTTGCCCAAATTTACCACACCTAAAACCTGAGTTCAGGGCTCCTAATCCTCCAGCCCAGTTTTCTCTCCAACTCTTCACACGGCTCAATGATCGTATTGTGTTTCTGAGCTGCCCTGTTCTAGCCAGACAGTCCTGGCTAAGGAGGTGAGGCAGGGAAATAGACCCAGCTCTGAGTCCCTCCCCCACCAATTCTGAGCCTTGTGTTCCTTATCTCTAAAGGGTGGTCACAGTATCTGCCTTCTGAGGTTGTTGTGAGAACAACCTGGGATGATGTATGTCCAGGGCCTGCCCAGAAAGGGACAGGACAGAACTGTTTCAGTCTGCCTCCAGCCTGCTGTGGGAGGCAGAAGGGTGCATGGGGGGCAAAGTCTCCATGTCCCATTTCTGCTCCTTTAGCCCTGGCACGAAGGGAACCCTAAGTCAGCCCAAGTGAGTTAAAGATTGGCCAGGTGTGCGTGAGAAGCTCAGGCCAACTTCTGACCACAGGGAGCCAGGCAGGGCAGTGACCTAGGGTGACTGCCGCTGGGCCTTGACTGAGTCTTGGATTGGCAAAGTATGGTAGTCTGTTTGTTGCTTATTGGGGGTCTTTACAAGGGGACAACAGAGGATGAGATGGTTGGATGGCATCTTCGACTCAATGGACGTGAGTTTTGGTAAACTCTGGGAGCTGGGGATGGACAGGGAGGCCTGGTGTGCTGCAGTCCATGGGGTCACAAAGAGTTGGACACGACTGAGATACTGAGCTGAACGTGTGCCGATAGGGTGCCTCAGTGGGGTTTTCCAGTAGTTAGAGGCTCCAAAAGGATAGGACCATGTCCCTGACAGACTGGAGCTCCCAGAGCAAGGGCCTATCTCCTTCCTCAGACAGGGAGGTGTTTCTTGAGATTCCCAGGCCTGGGCTGCAGCCCGATTATTAGACTGGGCCTCGAAGAGCAGGCTCATTTCGCCCTCAGACTGGAACCCTCCGGTAGGGCTGCTGTCTCCTCCCTCAGCTTGTGACATGTGGGAACGGGTCTCAGGTTCCCAGGATAGGACTGTCCTCTCCCTTGGACCACAATTCCCTGGGGCAGAGCTATGCCTCCTTCGTCTGACAGGTGAGCTGGCTTTCCTCAGAGGTTTCCTTGAGGAGTTTGCTTTGGGTTTGAGGACAGGCCTGGAAACAGACAAGTGGGGCTCAAGTGAGGTGCTTCCTTCCTCCAGGACTTTAACACAGAATCTGGCTGGTTTTGTTCTTTTTTTAATTAATTAATTAATTTATTTGTGGCTGTGCTGGGCCTTCATTTCCGTGTGCAGGCTTTCTCTAGTTGCGGCGAGTGGGGGCTAGTCTGTAGTTGCAGCTCATGGGCTGCTGACTGGTGGCTTCTCTTGCGGCGGAGCATGGGCTCGAGGCACGCGGGCTTCATAGTTGTGGTGCACAGGCTTATTGCCCAGCAGCATGTGAGATCTTCCCACACCAGGGATCAAACCCGTGTCCTCTGCGTTGGCAGGCAGATTCTTTACCACAGGACCACCAGCGAAGTCCTGATTTTACTCATATTATTTTCTTCAAAACCGCAGACAGCTGCGATTATTTCCAGAAGGTTGGGGCAATTCAGCCACTGGATGAACACTTTGGAAACGAGGTCTGGCTTGTTTTCATCTCATCTCTGCTGCTGCTGCTGCTGCTAAGTCGCTTCAGTCATGTCCGACTCCGTGCGACCCCATAGACGGCAGCCCACCAGGCTCGCCCGTCCCTGGGATTCTTCAGGCAAGAACACTGGAGTGGGTCATCTCATCTCAGAGAACTGCAATTTGTAAGACATATAAGACTGAATCTTGATTAGAAACAAAGAAGGCAAAAATTAACTGAAGGAACGCGTCAGCAAGAGTGCAGATGGCGTGTATTAGGTAGTAGCAGTCCTGTTGGCCGAAGGTGGCATTGCAGCTTAGCCTGTTGGTCCTTGGGGTTATTGCTCAGAAGCGGTAGGAAGTGAGGTCCAGCAGTCAAGTATATGGGCTAGCTGGAAAGGGGTGCTGGCAGGATCAAAAGTCAGTAAAGTCACTCCTAGGACCTCGACACCTAGGGACTGGTCACCATCTGAGCCATCTTCTTACTAAATTTTCAATATGAACTATTTAGTGGCTATTTTTCCTACAGAATACATCTCTAATACAGGGATAAGAGGCAATAGGAAAAGAGGATTCACTTTGCAGAACTCACTCGACTGCCCATGTGGATGAGGCTATTTCTGGATAGCTGTGTGGGCACAGCCATTCTTTTCTGTCATTCTCTTCTACCTCCTTCTAGGACCCTCCCTGAGAATTCTTCCATCATTTTCCCTAACCCACCAAGGGAGTCACACTATACCCAGTCGGTCTCTCAAGTATAAAGATGTGTCCTTGGAAAAAGCCTTGGGCTGGAGGGGCAATAAGGAGGCAGGTGGTCAGTTCAGGTGTGTGTGGGAAGAGATGAAAACCAAGTCTTAGCATCCTCAAGGTCTGTTTTTCTGTATCCATTTGTGTGTGTGTGTGTGTGTGTGTGTGTGTGTGTGTGAAGGGCCTTGCTCATACATATGAAACATAATGAACAGGAACTTCCCCGATGGTCCAGTGGCTAAGACTCCAAACTTCCAATGCAGGGGGCCCGGGGTTCCATCCTTGGTCAGGGAACTAGATCTGGAATACCGAAATTAAGACCTGGTGCAGCTAGATAAATAAACATTAAAAAAAAAAATAGTGCATAGGTCTCTCATTTTGTAAAGACCAAAGCAAACACTTAGTATGCACTTAGAAGAGAGTGCTCTTATAAGATTGAAGTAATTCTGCTCTCTGCCTCCATTTTGCAGGTGGAAACATTGGTTGTGAAATTAAGGCACATTGGATGGGAAGAGAGGGCTCTGGAACTATGGATGTGAGCATGGTGAGTGCGCCACCCCCGGGGCCCCGTAAAGACAGGGGACAGCCTGGGCCTTTGTTCCCTAATGTTTTTGCAATATTTTTGTTGGACTACTTGCCTTTTGTGTTCTTAACTGATAGGCCATTTTTGGAACAGTTTTAAAGTACTGAGAGTGCCCTTGTACCTGCCTTCCCTGCTCCCAGTTTCCCCTGTTACTAACATCTTGCATTACTTGCAATAATCGTAATCATTTTACAATTAATGAATCAGTATTGATACATTTCTAGTAACTAAAATCCATAGTTTACAACAGGGTTCATTCTTGTTGTACATTCTTTGGGTCAAGACAAATGCTGTGTACCCACCGTTATGGCACTGACAGAATCGTTTCACTGCCCTAAAACCACTCTGTGCTCCTCCTGTTCATCTCCCCCTTCTCTCGGCCACCTCCTTATCCTTGAACTTGTGGCAACCACTAATCTGCTATTGCCTCCATTGTTTTACCTTTTTCAGAATGTCATATAGTTGGATTCATAAAAATGGTAACCTTTTCAGATTGGCTTCTTTCAGTTAGCAATATGTGTTTAAAGTTCCTCCATGTCTTTTCATGGCTTTGATCCTTGTTTCTTTTTATTGAACACAATACTTTATTATGTTTTACTTGCTTTTAAAACCGTAGTAAAATATGCATAACAAAATTTACCATTTTAACTATTTGTGTGTCAATCAGTGGCATTAAGTATATTCACGATGCAACTATTACTACTATTCATTTCTAGAATTTTTCATCATCCCAAACAGAAACTCTGCAGTTGTTAAACAGTAACTCTCCATTCTTCCCTCCCCAACCCCTTCCCCAGCCCTTGGTGACCTCTAAAATTCTTTCTCTATAAATTTGCCTAATCTAGATACCTCACGTCGGAGAAGGCAATGGCACCCCACTCCAGTACTCTTGCTTGGAAAATCCCATGGATGGAGGAGCCTGGTGGGCTGCAGTCCATGGGGTCGCTAAGAGTCAGACATGACTGAGCAACTTCACTTTCACTTTTCACTTTCATGCATTGGAGAAGGAAATGGCAACCCACTCCAGTGTTCTTGCCTGGAGAATCCCAGAGATGGCGGAGCCTGGTGGCTGCCGTCTATGGGGTCACACAGAGTCGGACACGACTGAAGTGACTTAGCAGCAGCATCAGATACCTCATGTAAGTGGAATCATATATGTGTCCTTTTGTACCAGGCTTATTCCACTTAGCATAATGTTTTCAAAGTTTACACATATTGTAGAATGCCATTCCTTTTTCACGGCTGAAGAGCATTCCATTGTATGTTGATGCCACATTTTATTTATTCGTACACCTGTTGTTGGACACTTGGGTTGTTTCCACCTTTTAACTATTGAGAATAATGCTGCTCTGGACATTTCTATGCAAGTTTTTGTTCAAATGCCTGTTTTCAGTTCTTTTATATAAATACCTTAGACTTGTTGGGTCACATGGTAATTATATGCTTAGCTTTTTGAGGAACTGCTGGACCATTTTCCACAGGGATTGTATCATTTTATATTCATCCTTGTAATGCACAAAGGTTACAGTTTTTCCAGGTCCCCACCAACATGTTAATGTCCATTTTTTTAATTGTGATACAATTGACATAACATTATTATAGTATCAGATATAAAACATAATGATTCACTATTTGTATATATTGCAAAATGATCACCACACAAATCTAGTTAACATAAGTCACCACACATAGTTACAATTTTTTTCTTGTGATGATTACTTTTAAGATTTACTCTCTTAGCATCTTTCAAATATTCAAAATATTATTGTTAACTAAAGTTACAATACTATACATTACATTCCCATTACTTACTTTATAGCTGGAAGTTTGTACTTTTTAACATCCTTCACACATTATGAAACCCCTGTCCCCACCACTACCTCTGTCTATGACCAGTTTGTTCTCTAGATACGTGAGCTTGTTTTTTTCTTGTTTGTTTGGGGTATTGGGACTTTGTGTTTATTTTTAGATTTCTCATATAAGTGAGTTCATATGTTATTTGGCTTTCTCTGTCTGGATTATTTCATTTAGCATAATGCCCTCAAGATTGATTCATATTGTTGCAAATTTTAATTATATAATATATGGATAATTAATATATATAATGTATATAATTACAGATTCATGGGGCTGGAAGATCCCCTGGAGGAGGTCGTGGCAACCCACTCCAGTATTATTGCCTGGAGAATCCCATGGACAGAGGAGCCTGGCAGGTTATGGTCCATGGGCTCACAAAGAGTCATACATGACTCAAACAACTTAGCATACACCTCTTATTCTGTCAGTCGGCCTTTTTATTTTGTTGATGGTTTCCTTTACCATGAAGAAGTTTTTTAGTTTGGTGTAGTCCTGTTTGTTTATTTTTGCTTTTGTTCCCACTGCCTTTGGTTTCAAACCCAAAAAATCACCACCAAGACTAATATCAAGGAGCTTACCACTTATGTTTCCTTCTAGTTTTACGGTTTCAGGTCTTATGGATATATCTTTGATCCCTTTTGAATTAATTTTTGTGTGTGGTGTAAGACAGCAATCCAATTTCATTCATTTGCATTTGACTGTCCTGTTTCCCAACACTGGTTGTTGAAGAGACCACCCTTTCCCCATTGGATATTTTTGACTCCTTTGTCAAAAATTGATTGACCATGTATGCATAGATTTATTTCTGG
This sequence comes from Bubalus kerabau, assembly GCF_029407905.1. NCBI lineage: Eukaryota > Metazoa > Chordata > Mammalia > Artiodactyla > Bovidae > Bubalus > Bubalus kerabau. The sequence continues at coordinate 34,381,037 of NC_073642.1, forward strand.
GCTCTCTATTCTGTTCTATTGTGTCTGTTTTTAGGCCAATACCATACTGTTTCGATGACTATACCTTTGTAATACAGTTTGAAATCAGAGATGATGATGCGTCCAACTGTATTCTATCTTCTCAAAGTTGTTTTGGTTATTTGGGATCTTTTTTTATGCTTCTATGCCAATTTTAGGATTGTTTGTTATGTATCTGTTTAAAATGCCATTGGAATTCTGATAGGGATTGTCTTGAATCTGTAGATTGCTTTGGAAAGTATGGACATTTTAGAATATTAATTCTCCCAATCCATTAGCACAGAATATCTTTCCATTTATTTGTTTCTTCTTCACTTTCTCTCACCAGTGTCTTATTGTTTTCAGTGTGTTTGTATGTGTGTTTGGTTGCTTAGTCGTGTCTGATTCTTTGTGATCCCGTGGACTATAGCCCAGCAGGCTCCTGTCCATGGGATTTTTCAGGCAAGAATACTGGAGTGGCTTGCCATTTCCTTCTCTGGGGTATCTTCCCAACCCAGGATCAAACTCTTGTCTCCTATGTCTCTTGCATTGGAGGTGGATTCTTTACCTGCTGAACCATTGGGAAGAAGTCCAGTTTTCAGTGGGTTTCTTTTACCTCCTTAGTTAAATTTATCTGTAGATATTTTATTCTTTTTGAAGCAATTGTAAGTGGAATTGCTTTCTTAATTTCTCTTTCCAATAGTTCACTATCAGTGGATAGAAATGCCACAGATATTTGCATATTGATTTTGAATTCTGAAACTTTACTGAATTTGTTTATAATTTCTAGTAATTTTTTAGTGGAGTCTTTAGGGTTTTCTAAATGTAATATCATGTCATCTGCAAATAGGACAATTTACTTCTTCCTTTTCAATTTGGATGCTTTTTAATTTATTTTTCTTGTCTAAATGGTCTGGGAAGGACTTCCAACACTATGTTGAATAAAAGTAGTGAGAGTGGGCATCCTTGTCTTGTTCATGATCTTAGAAGAATGCTTTTAGCTTTCACCATTGAGTATGATGTTATCGGTGAGCTTATCATATATGGCCTTTATTATGTGAGGTACATTCCCTCTATATCTACTTTGTTGAGTTTTTAAATATCAAAAATGGATGTTGAATTTTATCAAATGCTTTTTCTGCATCTATTGAGGTGATCATATGATCACAGGTTAGTTTTTTCTCCCCCACACTGCACAGCTTGCACAATCTTAGTTCCCCGACCAGTGATAGAATCTGGGCCCTGTGCAGTGTAAGCATGGAATCCTAACTAGCAGATTGCCTGGGGATTCCCAAATAACAGTCTAGTTTTTAATTTTTATTATAGCCATTCTGCTGCTGCTGCTGCTGCTAAGTCGCTTCAGTTGTGTCTGACTCTGTGAGACCCCATAGACAGAAGCCCACCAGGCTCCCCCGTCCCTGAGATTCTCCAGGCAAGAACACTGGAGTGGGTTGCCATTTCCTTCTCCAATGCATGAAAGTGAAAAGTGAAAGGGAAGTCGCTCAGTCGTATCCGACTCTTAGCAACCCCATGGACTACAGCCTACCAGGCTCCTCCATCCATGGGATTTTCCAGGCAAGAGTACTGGAGTGGGGTGCCATTGCCTTCTCCAATAACCATTCTAGTAGGTGTGAAATGGTACATCGTTGTGTTTTTGATTTGCATTTCCCTAATAACTAATAGGGCTTCCCAGGTGGCGCTAGTGGTAAAGAACCCACCTGCCAATGCAGGTTAGACATAAAAGACATGGGTTTGGTCCCTGGATTGAGAAGGTCCCCTGGAGGAGGGCATGGCAACCCACCCCAGTATTCTTGCCTGGAGAATCACATGGACTGAGGAGCCTGGCAGGCTGCAGTCCTTGTGGTCACGCAGAATTGGACACATGCATGCAATAACTAATAATGTTGAGTATTTTTTCATGTACTTGTCCCTTTGCATATCTTCTTCAGAGAACTGTCTATCCCTGTCTTCTGCCCCTTTCTTTTTTTAGTTTTGTTGAGACATGACTGACGTATAGTGTTCTATAAGTTTAAGGTGTACAGCATAATGATGGACTTATAAGCATCATGAAATGATTATCACAATAAGTTTACTGAACATCTATCATTTTGAATAGATACAAAATTAAGGAAATAGAAAAAATTATTTCTTGTGATGAGAACTTTTAGGATTTACTCCTAACAACTTTCATATATAATGTACAGTAGTGTTAATTATATTAATCACATTATATATCACATTTCTAGTACTTATTTACCTTATAACTGGAAATTTGTGCCTTTTGACCACCTTCATTCAAATTTTCCCTCCCCCACTGTAACCACAAATCTAATCTCTGTTTCTATGAGGTTGTTTATTTTTTGAAGTATAGTTGGCCTACAATTGTATGGTGTATATATAGCTGTTAGTTTAAAAGAAAGAAAGGAAAAGAAACAAGGGTTCCTCAGTGACCCCCCACACCCTTCCCTTCCCTCTGCCTCAGAACGCCAGCAACTTCTTCACTTGATGGGGAAGCGCAGCCGAGCCTGCACATGCTCACAGGAGGCATGCTTCATGGTCAGCCCATAGGTGGGGGTTAGGTCCACTTTCACACCTGGTGGCACGCTGAACTCCAGCCGCTGCAGCAAGATGGCCAGGAAGAGGAAGACCTCCCACCTGGCCATGACCTCCCCTATGCATCGGCGCTTGCCCATGCCGAAGAGTAACACTTTCTCGCTTGCCATCTTATCAATGGCGGTGCCATCAGATGTGAGGAATCTCTCTGGCCGGAACTCAGATGGGTCCCCCCACAGCTTCCTGCAAGATGAACAGAGGAAGTGGAATCTCTGGGTTAGGGAGACCCTTCAGGGGAAAGGCCTGGTGGGGGGTTCTTATGTGTTAGAATAGATCTATCTAATAGAGCAATGAAAGGAGAGTGGAGAAAGGAGCCAAACTGTTTTCTGATGCTTATTTCTTTACATAGCTCTCTCTAAAATCACCAGCCTTGGAAATAGTGCTTTTTAATAGCAACTTGCTATTTTAAAGAAATCATACTTTAACTAAAAGAAGTTCAAAGAAGGAACATCTGTCCATCTCTATCCTACTCAATATACAAAGGGGACCAACAGTCCATCCTCGTTTATGCTTATGGTTTGTAGTAATTATCTATAGCATCTTTTTTTACACTCAGAAGGGCCCTAGTTTGGATGGTAAATTATATGATTCTTTTACTTATAGACTAAAGTGGGATTATCCAAAGAAGTCCCTAAGTCATTCACATCAGAATCACCTGAGGTACTCCACCTTACCACCTGATGCAGAATGTTGGGGTACAGAGCACCATAATCTATAACCAACTTCCTAGTCAATGCACTAAAGTTTGAGAAAGATGGACCTACATTTTACCCCTTAGAGCAGGCTAACTAGCCATCGAGGCAGCATTCCTTTGTTGTGTAACCAGTTCCTAGGGGGACAAACAGCTTTCCTGACTGCTGAACATCACATATTTTTCAGTGGGGGATGTGTACTCACGGGTCATGATTGACCTGCCACTGGTTTATGAAGACACAGCGTTCCTTGGGTATGAAGAAGCCATTCAGTGTTGTATCCCTTGTTGTGCTAAGGAGGAAAGAGGGCTTTGTCAGTTTCAGGGGCTGGAAAATTGAGGTGTGTCTCTGGGAGGGTTTCTTTTTTAACCATTAAAAAAATGGACATATAATTATTGGCATCTTTTAAAAACTTGTTTTTGGCCCCATGCCTGTGGCATGTGGAACTTTATCTCCCCAACCAGGGGTTGAGCCCACATCCCCTGCACTGGAAGGCAGAATCTTAACCCCTGGATCACTGAGGAAGTCCAAAAATTGACATATAGCTAGTTTACAATGTTGTATTAGTTTCAGATATACAGCAAAGTGATTCAATTTATCTGTAAAATTGGACCCCAAACTCCTAATTTTATCTGTAAAACTGGATCACCTCGCTGAAACTAATTAAAACAAATTAGTTTGTTTGTTTCAAAGTTTGCTGAAACTTTGCTGAAACAAATCACATCCAAAACTAATACAACATTGTAAATTGATATACATGTATTCTTTTTCAGATTCTTTTCCATGATAGGTTACTAGAAGATATTGAATATACCTCCATGTGCTATATAGTATATCCTTGTTGTTATTATCTATTTTATATATAATAGTTGTATATACATTAATCCCAAACTCCTAATTTCTCTCTCCAGAAGCAGGGGACAAAACATGGCAAAGACTACAGGGGTGGGAGGGCAGAACACGCAGTCCTCACCTGTGGGGATGGTGAAGGGGACGAAGGAGGAGAGTCGGAAGGTCTCCAGGATGAAGGCCCCCTCCCCCACTTCAGGAGGTTCCTGCGCCTACCTCCACCCTACTCCATTGGCCTGCCCTCCGTGGTCTCCCCACTGTATACTAGGAAGGAATATCAGGAGCAAAGAAGGGTTGAAATGGTTCTTCCCCTTTCTCAGATCCTGTTCTTCGACAAATGTTTATTAAACTTTTGTCTGTAGCCAACTCTACCCTTGGCCATTCTCCGGAGCTAAATAGCAGGGAGTCTGGGCCAGTCCTGGGGAGTTTCCAGTCTGGCTGAGGAGTTAGGCCTCTTTCTCTGGGAATAACTAGACTAACATATGGACTGAAGTAAGTGCTTGCTAACTCTCTTGACATTCTTAACATCCCAGGACCTAATCCTATGGCACAAATGGCTCTAAGTCCTACAAAATATCAGACTGAGGTTATGTCAGCCGGAAGAGTCAAGAAAGGCTTCTAGGGGAGGGGAAGTTTGTGTCAGAATAGGATAAGATAGGATTCTGGTAGCCAGAGAAGAGGGTAGAAGGTATTCCAAGCAGAAGCTCTGGCACAAGCAAAATTGGAGGCTGGCCGGTTCATGTTCGTGAGGGGTGGTTAGGCCAGCCTGGCTGGGTTGAGCATACTTGAAGGAGGGAATGTGAGTGGAGGTGAATGAGAGCTGAGGTCAGAGTTTGGTTTTCTTCTGAGAGCTGGGTACTTTGATCATATTTGGACTGGATGGGGGCAGAGTAGAAGCCAAGGTCTGGGAGGAATCTGGTGTCATAGCCAGGAAGGAGATGCCAAGGCCAGGGATGAGAAGCAGGAGGGAAAAGAGGGCAAAGACTTCAGGGATGCGAGGGCAGAATAAGCAGGCCTCACCTATGAGGGATGGTGAAGGGGACAAAGGAGGAGTGTCGGAAGGTCTCCAGGATGAAGGACTCCAAATAGGGCAGCTGGGGTCTGTCGGAGAGCCGGGGCCGCCGTGCCCTGCCAATCACTCTGTCTACAGAGCACGGAGGACAGACAAGGCTTAGTGGCTGTCTCCCCTGCTCCATGGCCATCTGCATCCCCGTTCATACCAGGCATCACCCTACATGGTACTATGCAAGTTTACAGGTCTGAGACCTAGTGACCCTCCAGTATCTTCTAGGCAAGGATGGGCACCACCGCATGCCCAGGGCTTAGTAGACACATAACAGCTGTATGTAGATTGAACAGATGACCTTGGACCCCAAGGCTTCCCTCCACCAGAGGGTTGGGGGACACCACATACCCAGCTCCTCCTGGATCTTTCTCTGTATCTTAGGATTTGTCACAAGGTACATAAGGCTCCAGGAGATGGCTGTTGTGATGGTGTCGAACCCTGGACAACATGGGGCAGGTGGGGAAGAAAGGAAGACAAGAATGAGAAGGCAGTATTTACCAGGCACCCACCAAGTATGTACTAAGCACTGTCTTTCTCTGCTTCCTTCCCCAAAGATCCTCACCTTGACTTTTCTAAGGGCTGAGGCAGAGTCTCCTCTGCACAAACTTGAGTAACTGCTTTTAAGTTTAGCTGCTGGGATTACAAGGGCCTGGACTTATAGACTAAAGAAGCCTTTATTGTTTAGATGGGGAAACTGACCCAGAGGAGGAGAGGGACTTGGCTGGGTTTTCACTGGGAGTTGGTGGTACCTCTTGGGCTCAAACCTTGAGCCTGGGCCTGGTCTCTGTGTCCTGTACCACCTAACTTGTGGTTGATGGGTTATCTGATGGACCCCAGGGCTGGGCAGGGCTGTGGGGTGAGCATCAGGCACTGAGGGATGGAGGGGCAAGAGTCTGGCTCCTACCAGCCGCAAAGAGGTCGTTGACAAGGTTGACAGTCTTCTCCTGGGAGATGAGGTGACTGCTGGCTCGGGAGTTATCCTCACTGTGCTTGAACAGGGCGCCTATGATGTCCTGGATGCTGTTCTGAGGGGGCATAAGTTTAGGGTCACCCCAGCACTCCTGGGGTGGAAGGCTGGAGCCCCTTGTCCCATCCCTTCTGGCCCCAGCTGCTGGCCTCTGGGCAGGAAGTTGAGCTCACAGCAGCAGCTGGTAGTAGCCCCCTGAGTGTGCTGTCGATTCAGTCGTGTCCGACTCTGTGACCCTACGGACTGTAGCCCACCAGGCTCCTCTGTCCATGGGATTCTCCAGACAAGAATACTGGAGTGGGTTGCTATGCCCTCCTCCAGGGGATCTTCCTGACCCAGGGATTGAGCTCATGTCTCCTGCCTTGGCAGGAGGGTTCTTTACCGCTAGCACCACCTGGGAAACTCAGTAGCAGCCCTAGGTAGGGCTTAAAGTATCATTTCATCTCCATTGACCCTTCCTCTCAATAACTCCAGGGGTCCAATTTCACAGGAGGAGGTTGATGTGAGTACAGGGAAGCAAAGTGACATGTGAGCTGGGAATTAGCCTCTGTCAGGGTTCAGGTTCCTGTAAAACAAAAGCCTTCTCCTAATAACAGCACCCCACATTGTGGGCTCTGCCAGGGCCCCATGCACGGGGTTACCTCTCTGGGGCTTTGAGCAGCCCTGAGAAGGATGCTGTAGGCCCGAGGAAACTGAGGCCAGAGAGGGAGAGGGACTGGCTCCAGGTCACACAGCTGGTCCGAGGTGTCCCAGAGACTTCCTGGGCCTTGGCCACACCCCAGCTGTGTGGGTGCCTTGGTGCTGGGGGAGTGGGGCCACACCCAGACTCTAGGGTGCCCTCATACCACCTGCACCCTGGGCTTACCTTGTCAAAGTCCTGGTAGTGCTCCTGGACCGTTTTCCGCAAGAACTGCAGGAACCTCTGGTTGAAGCTCTTGAACCTTTGCAGAGCCGGGTTGGGCAGGTATTTAAGGATGGGGAAGAAGTCCACGGGATTCCCGGAGCTGGCGGATTCCACAAAATCATGGCTGCTCTCCACCAGACTGAGCATCTCCTTACTGCTCTGGGGGAAGTGCTGCCCGAAGCACACGGCACCGATGACGTTGGCCACTGATGCCACCACGTGGCCATAGGGGTCGAAGTGCCCAGGCCCTGACATCAGCTCCTGGAACTTGCCCAGGAGGGCCTCAGCCTCCTTGCTCACATGATCCTCCAGGTAGCAGGAGGAGGAGGAAGATGGGTCTGAGGCCACAGAGAAGGTGTTGAGAGCATTCTGGGCCAGGCGTCGCCGGGCAGCCCACACTGGTCCAGAGTCTGGGTTGAAGGCCAGGCTCTGGCCATCAGTGACCAAGGTGAAGCTGTAGAGGTCGGGCCGGCCCTTGAAATCATCGCCCTGCCGCACCAGGGCCTGCCGGATGGTGTCCAGGCCGCTGAGCACCAGCACGGGTGTGCAGCCAAGGCGGATCTGCAGCACGTCCCCATAGCGCTGGCTCAGCTGCGACAGAACCACGTGTGGGTTCTTCCCCAACGTCAGCATGTGCCCAAGCAGGGGCCAGCTCCAGGGCTCCGGTGGACTCTTCAGGCCTTGAGGGACCCGAGGCCGCCAGGTCCTGACCACCCAGAATACCAGGCAGAAGACGGCAGAGGCCAGGAGAAGCTCCATGGCTGAGAAGGGACTGGGTTGGGACAATGCCATCTGTACCTACTGCAGAGGAAGAGGAAGGAGGGGCGAGATGGAGCCATTCATTCACTTGTTTATTCAGTCAATAAGCACTTGCTCACATTCTGTCCTTGGTTCCCAGCCAGACAGACCGAGAAAGACTGAGTTACATCCAGTAAATTACGTAGGTTCTGCATCCCAGGACCTCATCCATGGTGCATTACAGAATCTGAGGCCTGGAAAGGAGCCCTGAGCTTCTCAATGTGAGTGTCTGAACTCCCAGCCCTGGCCCTCCCCTCTGCCCATCACCTGTTTCCAATTCTGAGGCCGAAGTGATCACTTCAAAACGGGGAAGCACTCTTTCGAACCCCAGTGCAGGGTGTATGCTGGGCATTGTGCCAAAGGGAACCTGCCTGGGGACCCTTCCTGCTGATACCTCCTCATACCCTGGGAACAAGGAGCTGCTCCCCTCTTCGCAACACAGTTGAGACCAAGGTCCCAGGGCTCATGCAAATGGCTTTTGATGCCGTCTTCCCTAGGCCATTCCTTATTAAGACCCAAAAGAGAAGACAAATCCTCATTCTCTTAGTCTTTTTTTTTTTTTTTTTGGCTGTGCAGCTCACTATGTGGGAATCTCAGTTCCCAGACTAGGGATTGAACTGTGTCCCCTTGAGCGGAAATGCAGAGTCCTAACCCCTGGACAACCAGGGAAGTCTCTCACATCTCTCACCGCTTTTAAATATTTATTTATTTGGCTGCTTTGGGTCTTAGTTGCAGTGCGTGGTCTTCATTGCTCTGTAGCATGTGGGAGCTTAGCTCCCTGACCAGGGATTGAACCTGCATCCTCTGCATTGCAAGGAGGATTCTTAACCACTGGACCACCAGGGAAATCCTCCTCCCACAGTCTTGAAGGCTGAGGCTGGGCTTCAGCCAGGCCAGGGCTATCCTCGTGCCAGGTGGGGAACCCTACCCACCTCTCCACTTGTCACACTAAGGGTCCCTAGACAAGCCCAGTCTAAGCTTCTCATTTAACATTGGGGAAACTGAAGTCTGGAACTGGGCAGCAAGAACTAGAACTCAGGCTTCCTACACCTAACCCAGGGTCCCTGCATCCCTCCATCTCCAGTGGTTCCCTGGATATATATCGGGGGATCCCAAGGGCTAAGAAAGGGGCCCGAGAAAGGTACCTGTAGAGGCAGGTGCTGGAGGTCAGCAGGATTGTGGGGGCTGATCCAGAGCTTCTGGCCCCAGATGAGGGGACTTTTATAAACAGCACCCCTATCAGATTGGCCCTGCTGTCCTGGTCACCTGATAGCAAAGTGGCCAAAAAAAGTTGAAAGGATTAGCTCTTGGCCTTGGGCCACAAAACCTAGCTCCACCTACCTCCCAGGGCCCAGGGGCAGCTCTTCTGGGGATAGGTGCTATGTCCCTGGGGAGCAAGATCCAGCTCCTCTCAGGATCCAGAGTCAGGAGGGAATGCTTCCTTCTCACATGGGCAGGACAGGGTGCTAGGAGTGAAAGCCCTCTGGGCAAGTCCAGACCACTTTCCCATTGTCCTCATGAGGAAGGCCCCTACCTGGGCACTCCATCCAGGCTTATCAGTAGGATAGGCTCCTGTAATGCCCCTCCAACAACCTGTGAAACCAAATAAAGCATAGGCATGTTCTGGCCATCACTTCATGGCAAACAGATGGGGAAACAATGGAAACAGGCAGATTTTATTTTCTTGGGCTCAAAAATCACTGCAGATGGTGACTGCAGCCATGAAATTAAAAGACGCTTGCTCCTTGGAAGAAAAGCAATGACAAACCTAGACAGCATATTAAAAAGCAGAGACATCACTTTGCCAACAAAAGTCCATATAGTCAAAGCTATTGTTTTTCCAGTAGTCATGTGCGGATGTGAGAGTTGGACCATAAAGAAGGCTGAGTGCCAAAGAATTGATGCTTTTGAACTGTGGTGATGGAGAAGACTCTTGAGAGTCCCTCAGACAGCAAGGAGATCAAACCAGTCAATCCTAAAGGAAATCAACTCTGAATATGCATTGGAAGACTGATGCTGAAGCTAAAGCTGTAATACTTTGGCTACCTGATGTGAAGAGCCAACTCATTGGAAAAGACCTTGATGCTAGGAAAGATTGAGGGCGGAGGAGAAGGGGATGACCGAGGATAAGATGGTTGGATGGCATCACCAACTCAATGAACATGAGTTTGAGCAAGCTCCAGGAGACAGTGAAGGACAGGGATGCCTGGTAGGCTGCAGTCTGTGGGTTCACAATGCGTCTGACATGACTTAGCAGCTGAACAACAATGTTCTGGCCGCCTCTGAATTCCAGCCTGGGTCCTTAATCTGAAAACAAGAGATGGTGAGTATCATATATTCTAAAGAGAGGCTCCCTCAGCCTCCTCCCTCTTGGTGAGAGATGGTAAAAGTGGATGAAGAAAATTCGTGCTGTGGGCTCTTCTTCACAGCAACTAGCTTGGAATCTTCAAAGTGGTGGATTTCATTAAGAAAAGAAAAAAAGAAGACAGGGGCGTTTTCTAGAGCAAAGAGACTAGAGAGACACAACTACCAAATGCAATATGTGAAACTTGTTGGACCCTGGATTTTAAAAAGTGTATTTTTAAAGCTACAAAAGACATTAGGGGAACAACTGAAGACATATGAACAAGGATTGGAGATTAGATGATATTATGGAATTAATGTTAATTTTCTTAGGTACAAGCCTAGTGTCATGATTAGGTGGGGGAATATTTTAGAAAATATTCTTAGGAGATTAACATTCTTAGGAAACGAATATTATAAGGGTTTTTGGGGGTGGTGTTTGTTGTTTCGTTTTGTTTTTGGCTTGCCACGTGCCTGCCACCAGACTGCCAGGGAAGTTCTCAATACCATAATGTTTAGGGGATGAAGTGTCAGCATGATTTCTGCAGTTTACTTTTAAATGGTTTTCTTCAAAAATATATAACCATCTGTTTATCTCTATAGAGAGGAGAGAGTAGACAGGACAGATGTCAGCTCTCTGAGAAGGTATGTGATTGTCTATGGTAGGAAAGGGATCCTTGAGGTGGAGGGCTGTTGCTTGGTAAGGAGTCCCCTGGTTCTCTCCTCCCCCAGCTCACAAAGCCAAGTGAAGGAGTTCAGGAGACTCAAACCCTAAGAGCAGGATACCTGTGGGAAGGCAATGCCTCCGCTGTAAGTGCAGACGGGCAGGAGCGGGGTGAGGAACCTGTGGCCTTTGTGTGTCTGTCACACGCTTTACAGCGCTCCATGCTTATGGGTCCAGTGTTGTTATAAGAGCTTTATATTTGTTAGAAAACATTCCCAGTAATCCTGTGGAGTGCAAATTAATACTATTGTCAGATTACAATGGGGGTAAAAGAGGCACAAAGAAGTTATACAATTTTTTGTAGGTCACATAACTTCCCTGGTGGCTCAGATGGTAAAGAATCTGCTGGCTATGTGGGAGACCTGGGTTGGAGACCCGGGTTCGATCCCTGGGTTGGGAAGATCCCCTGGAGGAGGGCATGGCAACCCATTCCGGTATTCTTGCCTGGAGAATCCCCATGGACAGAGGAGCCTGGCGGGCTCCAGTCCATGAGGTCACAAAGAGTCGGACACGACTGAGTGACTAAGTGCAGCACATAGCAGTGCATTAGAGCTGGGACTCTAACCTTCAGGAGATTGTGCCCCAGCCCACAGCATGCACCTGCTTGACATGTGTCCCTGCATCTGGGGAAGACTTGTGGACTCGAAGGCTGAGCAGAGCAGCCTGTGATGACATGGGTAGCAGAGGGCAGCCTGCATAGCCCAAGCAGGGTACCTTACCAGCATGTGAGTCTCCTAAGGGCTGGGTGGACATGCTGAAGGGAGCTGGACTTGAACTGCATGGATGAGACCTGGCTACAGAGGGGAGGGGACCCCAGCAGTGACAGGCTACAGGGAGTACTTTGTGAGAATAAGCTGAGGGTGAGCAAGAGGTCAGCCAGAGTCCAGCATCTGTGTTAGGAACTGTTTGATGAGGAGGACACGTTGGGGCTAAAAGGCACTCGATGAAAAGCTGGCAGTGGAATGTCTGCTACACACAAGGGCATTTGGAGCTAAGAGAGAAGGTAAACAGCACCAGCCAAACAGAAAGAGATTGGTTCATCTTCCAGCACCCTCCCTCTTTCCTCTCCCTAGTCGGGGGTGAGGAGGGTGTGTGGTGGGATGATGGGGGGTGGTCGGGACATGGTGGGGACGGGGGTGGGGGAGTGGGGAAAGAAAGTGCAGAAAGAGAGTGTGTCTCTCCCCTTCCCACAAACCAGAAATTTCACGTGAGAAGCATTTTGATTTACTTAGGACTGACTGGACTTTTTAATTCCTAAAAACGAGAAAGCTGTGATGATGTCAAAGGGCAAGGCTGGGGAATCTGACAAAGGCACAAGGCCTGCTGGAGGATCGTGGCTGAGAGGAAAGGAAAGCTGTTTTATCTTTATAGCTGCATTGGGTTTAGCTCACTCTTATAAAATGATTGAGGTTTGAGGTTAGGGTAGGTTTAGTAGAAATCGACTATTTCTGTCTCTCTCTCCTCCTGTCTTTTCCTTCCTCTCTTTCTCTAATGATCTAAAGTCATATTTTATTCAAATTTTCATAGTTTTTCCTAATGTCCTTTTGTCACTTTCTGTTCTCAGATCTCATCAAGGAGGAAGATACGTTACACAGAGTCATTGTTTCTCTAGGCTTCCCTTGGTTGAGATGTTTTTCAGACATTGTTTTTCAGGAGAACTGGACAGATATTTGGTAGAATGTCCAGCTATTGGGATTTGTCTGATGCTTTCCTCAAGGTAAGACTGGGCTTATGGGCTATTGGTAGGAAGATCACAGGAGAAAAGGGCCGTTTTCATCACATCATATCAACGGTATATACTGTCAACCTGACAGGAAGGTTGACGTTCATAGTGATCAGCTGACTGAAGCAGAGTTTACCAGATTTCTCCATGGGAACATCACTTATCCTCAGTCTCCATATTGTGCTGTTTGGAAGGAAGTCACGTGCACAGTCCACATCTAAGGACTGGGGGTTCTGCTCCCCTCCCCGAGGATGGAATCTCTATGTAAATTATTTGGACTTCCCTGGTAGCTCAGGCAGTAAAGAATCTGCCTGCAGTGCAGGAGACCTGGGTTTGATCCCTGGGTTGGGAAGATCCCCTGGAGAAGGAAATGGCAACTCACTCCAGTATTCTTGCTTGGAAAGTCCTATGGACAGAGGAGCCTGGCGGGCTACAGTCCACGGGGTCACAAGAGTCGGACACGACTTAGTGAGTAAACCACCACCACTGCATAAGAGATGATTTCTCTTTTTAAGTAATTTCTTAAAACTTGTTATTGAATTACAAGATACAGAAAAGTGCAAATACTCTGTACAACTCAATGAACATTTTACAGACTTCACAAAAATCATGTAGTCAGTTCTCTGATTAAAAGACAGAATGTTAGGTGCACCCTAGAAACCGTTCCCATGTTCCTTCCCCAAGGGGAACAATGACCCCAATTCCTAATGGCATAAATTAGCTGTGTCTGTTTTTGTTTTTCATGTAAATGAAATCATGCTGTGTACTTTTTTGGCATGGAATTTTTATAAAAACTAATAAATTTCATTTTTTGGTTGTTGTTGATTGAGTTTATTGTTATTTTTGTTTGATTGAGGTATAATTTACCTATAGTAAGACACAAGGATGATAAGTGAACATTTCAGTGAGGTTTTGATATGGGGTACACTCATGTATCCAATCCAATATATAAAGCAAAATAAAGAATGTTTCCATTACAACAGAAACTTTCCTTGTGCCCCTTTGCAAGCAGCTCCCTTGCCCACCCCCACAAGCAACCACTTCATGAATTTTTAAAATCATAGAATAGTTTTACCTTTGTTCAACATAAAATTTTTGAGATTTATCAAGGTTGCCTGTTAGATTTCATTTTTTATAGCAGTATTGGGTTTGTGGAAAAGTTGGGTGAAAGAACAGAGAGCTCCAATATGCCTCCTCCTCCTCCAGTTTCCTCAATTATTAACTTCTTGCATTAGTGTGATACATTTGTTGCAATTGGTGAATGAATATTAATACAATATTATCAGCTAAGTCCAGAGTTCACCTTAAGATGCAGTCTTTATGTTGTACAATTCCATGAATTTTTTTCATTTTTAAAACTGTGGTAAAATATAAAACATGAAATTTATGATTTCAAACGTTTTTAAAGTGTATGATTCGGCAGACTGTGTACTCTTTGGTTTCTGGCTTCTGTTACTTATTCTTTTTTAGATGGCTCAGCCACGATGTCGGGTGTGATTGTTGGGTGTAATTCTCGTTGCTGTATGGTGTTCTAATATGAATACACGTAATGAGTCCTCATATAAATACACAATGAAGTATCCATATCCATTCAACTGTCGATTGACATTTGGCTTGTTTTCCATATTGGGCTATCATGAGCCCTGCTGTTGTGAACACTTTCGCACATATTTTTGCACGTATTTCTGCTGTCTATGGGCCTACGAGTGGAAACGCTAGACGACAGGCTAGGCTAACTCAGGCTTGCACTAGAGTTCTGTGCTAGTAGATCCTAGCACTGAACAAGTTTCTGAAATAGTTGAACCAATTTTATTTCCACTGGCTGTGACTGAGGGTTCAATTTACTTCTCATGCTCACCACTACTGGATTGCTTTTAATCTTTTTGACTCTAGCCTTTCTGGAGTGTGTGTTGACTACTTCCCTTTTTAAAACCCCTCAAAGTTCCCAATAGATTTCAGGATAAAAACCAGACTCCTTTGCTTGGCACCCAAAGGCTTCAGCGGCAGCTCTTGCTCACCCTCTCTGGCTCTGTTTGCCACCACGTTCTGGTCTCATTTCCATTGTCTTTCTCCATGTGTTGATCCCTTTGTCACCTGCACCCCATCCTGTGTTCTCTGGCTCCTCATCTTTTTTTAGATTGAAGTATAGTTGTTTTGGAGAAGGCAATGGCACCCCACTCCAGTACTCTTGCCTGGAAAATCCCGTGGATGGTGGAGCCTGGTAGGCTGCAGTCCATGGGGCCGCTAAGAGTCGGACACGACAGAATGACTTCACTTTCACTTTTCCCTTTCACGCATTGGAGAAGGAAATGGCAGCCCACTCCAGTGTTCTTGCCTAGAGAATCCCAGGGACGGGGGAGCCTGGTGGGCTTCTGTCTATGGGGTTGCACAGAGTCGGACACGACTGAAGTGACTTAGCAGCAGCAGCAGCAGCATAGTTTCTATACAATGTTGTGTTAATTTCTGCTGTACAGCAAAGTGATTCAATTATATATATATTTACCTTCTTTTTTCCAAACTTTGAACTTTTTACTTTGTATTGGAATATAGCCTATTAACAATATTCTGGTAGCTTCGGGTGAGCAGCGAAGGGACTCAGCCATACGTATACACACGTATCCATTCTCCTGCAAGCCCGCCCATCCCATCCAGGCTGGCACGTATATATACATTCTTTTTTAATATTCTTCTCCATTTTTGTTTATCATAGGATATTGAGTATAGTTTCCTTTGCTACACAGTAGGACCTTATTGTTTACCCATTCTATACCTGACCCTCATTTTATACCCTGTTCAGCTGCCCCATGCTGGCTGGGTTCAACCCCCTCCTCTGAGGTCCCACAGACCTCCCACAGGCCTCCTGCTACCCTCCTCAATAAGCACCTGTCATGCTGTTTCCCCCTTCAACTGTGAGCTCCTTGAAGGTCAGGGCAGCTTCTGCTTTTCTTCAGATCTCTAGTGTCTAGCTCAGGGCGTGACACACAGCATGTATCCTGAAAAAGATCTGTTGAATTAGGGTTAGTGTTCTCAAGTAAGAATGCTAACCTGTGTAAGAGCTTTGTGAAAACAACTTTGGGCATTTTCCTGCATTGGTTTTCTGGAACTTGTAAATAATAATCCTTACAGTTGAAATTTACTGAGTACCCACTATGCCCCAAGCTCTGTGCTCTATGCTTAACATCAGCCATCTCTATCTGAGTTCACAGCAACACTGTGAAGTGGGTACTGCTATTGGCTTCATTTTACAGTTGATGAAATGAAAGCCTGAAGATGTTAAGTAATTTTTCCCAGAGCTAGAGTATGGGAGAAAAGCAGTTCAGTGAGCGTGGGGCGGGGAAGAGGGCTAATCGGGAGGTTATCATGAGAGAAGGCTGGTTTAAAGTTGACTATCCAGAGAGGAGTCTAGGGAGACACAGGGTGGGGCTCAGGTTAGGGTGAGGGAATGGGCACCCGTGGGTCACTCAACAAGTTTATTTAGTGCACATTCACCAACCTGGCCAGTGGTCAGAATGCAGTAACTGGCAGCCTTTCCCCCTGCTTCTTGTGGGCGAGTCCTCTGTGACCCTCATCATTCCATTCTCATCTCTGACGTGGCTCTGGCCACTAAGAGCTGTAGTTTGGGGCCAGATCATCACTTAATCTAAACCCTAAATCAGACTATGGGCCCCTCAGAGACAGAGGCTGAGTCCCATTTATCTCTGTGCCCAGACCTGGCAGAGAGGAAAGACCTTGGTGGACACAGGTGCTGTGGGAAACACAGGCAAATAATTAAAGCTGAAGGGGGAGGGTGTCTCATAATCTATTACATAAAAACCGGGAGCTTCAGTCTTGGACATCTAATCACCTGCTGCATGTGTCCACCCAGAGGCCCCAGCATCTTCAACATGTCCACATGGATGCTGTCTGTCAACCTCCTTGCCCAGACACCTTCTCTCTGTGTTATCACCCTAGCCAGAAACCTGGGAATCCTCATAGACTCCTTCTCTTATTCACCTCCTACCAAACTCTCAAGATTCTACTGCCTGAACATCCCTTCTCTCCATTACTGTGGCTTTGCCTGGAGGTGACTCTCAGTGCCACTTCCTGCCTGCAGTTTTGGTTCCCACTGTCTTTAACTGGTCTCACTGTCTCTAGGCCAGTGTTTTCCAGTAGAACTTTCGGTGATAATGGAAATGTTCTATGTTTGTGCTATTCAGTAGGGTAGCCACCAGCCACATGTGGCTGCTGAGCACTTGAAATGGCTGGTACAACTGAAATACAAAGTTTTTAATTCTGTTCAATTTGAAGTGTAAGTGGCGAGTGAGTACTGTATTGGAGGGCATGGTTCTAGGGTCCTCCCATCCCATCCCTACTACCCAGGCTGCATCCTGCCACCCAAATGAACTTTCTGAAATTGCGCATCTGTGCAATCTGTGCAGAGAAGGCAATGGCAACCCACTCCAGTACTCTTGCCTGGAAAATCCCAAGGACGGAGGAGCCTGGTAGGCTGCAGTCCATGGGGTCGCTAAGAGTCGGGCACGACTGAGCGACTTCACTTTCACTTTTCACTTTCATGCATTGGAGAAGGAAATGGCAACCCACTCCAGTGTTCTTGCCTGGAGAATCCCAGGGACAGAGGAGCCTAGTGGGCTGCTGTCTTTGGGGTCGCACAGAGTCGGACACGACTGAAGCGACTTAGCAGCAGCAGCAGCAGCAATCCGTGTGTGTGCTCAGTTATGTCTGACTCTTTGCGGCCCCATGGACTGTAGTTTGCCAGGCTCCTCTGTCCGTGGAACACTGGAATGGGGTGGAGTGGGGTGCCATTTCCTACTTCAGGTGGTCTTCCTGACTCAGGGATCAAGTTTGCATCTCTTGTATCTCCTGCACAGGTGGATTCTTTATCACTAGCACCATACTCCTTTCTTCTTCTTTTAGCATCATATTCCTATGTAAAATCCCTTAGTACTGATTTCTTAAGACATTCAGAAGCCAAATTCAAACTCCTTAGGTCAGCATGTGAGTCATTTCCTACTCACTTCTTTCACATCATTTCCCACTACACTCTTCCTCTCACGCATCTTTCCCATCAGCCAGAAGGAACTCTTAGAATTCTCCTAATTTTCTGCCTCTGGGCATTGTTCCCTCTGCCTGGAATGCCCCACCCTCCTCCCAACCACTTCTTCCCCATCCAACAAACACGCTCATGGAAATTAATTGCTTCCAGGTTAGAAATGCTTACTTATATTGCAGTACTATGATGCAGGCATGACAAAGCATTCTCATCTCTCCATTAAAGCAAATCCTCCAAAACTCAGCTCCAGGTCCACCTGAGGCAGGGTGTCCTGAACCCTATTCTGGGTGAGATCCTCCTCCATTGGGCATAGCTCTCTCATGGCACAAACACCACGGTGCCATATCACTTTGGTTTCCTTTGCTCTCTCTAGACTATGAACAACTTGAGACAAACTGTGTTCTTAGTCACTCAGTTTTCAGTACAGTGCCTGTTACATCGTGGATGTCCAACTGTAGTCTTTGAGCATAAATTATGTTGCCAGCCACTGTTCTAGGAGGATACTTATAGCAGCGAATAAGACAGACCTTGTCTTTGTAGAGGAGAATGACAAGAGAACAAACAGATGAACGAGATTATTGCAGACCCAGCTTGTGCTGAAAATCCTTTTTTACCTCCACATTCACTACCCCCGCCCCTTCTCCGCCCTGCTCTATGCACTGAGAGGCTGATCTCTGCAGACTATGTCAATGGGCTGCCCATCTTCTGGCTTCTTGTTGGGTTCTGTCAATGGGAGGTATTGACATGAAATGGGAGGGTGGGAGGAGAGTGAAGTTGGGGTATTTTTTCTCCAGACCCTCCCTGCAAAGTCACCACGCTAGGCCATGGCTGTTGTCAGGTAGCTCTCCTTTACTTACAGTCTCTCCCTCTGGATTCCAGAAACAGATCCTTCTTCTTGCCCCTTCAGATCCAAGACAGCAAGGGCTCCTCTCTGCTACCAGTCATATGGTACCACAATGTCCTATGTTAGTCTCTCTATACCCTGTTCACACCTTTATAAAGAATCCCATTATTAAACTCTTCTCAGTGATCTAGTTTGAATGGTTTCTGTTCTTGCAAGGAACTTGAATAATAAAATGATTCTTTGAAAATTTCTTTTCCACCATCCCTGGAATATCAGTTTTCCCCCTAAGCTGTCTCCCTTAGGATTGCAAGATGGCTGCTAAAGTTCCGGCCATAATATCCAGACAGGACAAGGGTCAGAGGGACAAGAGTGCATCTCTTGTCATGTATCCCTTTTGCTGCTGCTAAGTTGCTTCAGTCGTGTCCGATTCTGTGCGACCCCATAGACGGCAGCCCATCAGGCTCCCCTGTCTCTGGGATTCTCCAGGCAAGAACACTGGAATGGGTTGCCATTTCCTTCTCCAATGCATGAAAGTGAAAAGTGACAGGGAAGTCGCTCAGTCGTGTCCAACTCTTCGCGACCCCATAACTGCAGCCTTTCAGGCTCCTCCGTCCATGGGATTTTCTAGTCAAGAGTGAGGAAATCTTTCCTCAGTTTAGTCCCACCAGATCTCTACAACATAATATTGGCCAGAATCATGTTACAGATTCATCCAAGGTAACTAGGCCACAATGACTGGTTCAGACCAACCAAGACCCATTCCCTGGGGCCCACCTCCCCAGAAGCACATAACCCTGCAAAGAAAGATGGAGGATACTTAGATAAAATTGGGGTGGGGAGGGTGCTGGGAAGGAGGAAAAATGAAAGTGGAGGGAAGGGCTCTTGGGTGTTGACAAGTTGAGAAGCAGTTGGGAAAGGATTCTAAAGTTAACGAAATGGCCTGACGGGCTGGTAGGACAGCCAGGCTGTGCACTGATAGGTCTGAATAGGGCCACCTTCTTGGCAAAGACTGTGAGCACGTCCAGGAGCACTTGGCTGATGAAGCAGGGTCCTTGGAGACCTTGCTTTGCTGAGAGGACTAGAACATTCATTATCAGCAAACCTCTGTGTTTATATGTAAAAGGGCATCTCTAACTTGGAAACAGAACAGTCCCCTGAGCTGCTGAACTTGCCCTTCAGTACAGTAGTGCAAACATTTCCCTGCAAGGCTGTTTTCACAATTCGTTGGCTCAGCAAACATTTTCCCAACAATAAAGACAACTGCCAACCAGAGCAGAATTAGTCAAATTATGATATCTAGTGTGGGCCTAAATTAATCATATTTGATATTATTGAAGGAAGAAGAGAAAAAGGGAAAAGAAGGTCTGCCTTCATCTCCATTATGTTGTACCTGGAGAACCTCTGGGGCATGCCTTAGCCCCTTCTCCGGGCTCTGGGGCATGCCTTAGCCCCTTCTCCGGGCAGTGTCCCTGGGTCTGCACTGTCGCAGCCCTTCCCGCCCATCAAAATATGGAGCCCTCTTGTCCCAACCCTGCAGAGCTCTCTCTGCTGAGAGTAGCTACGGTGCCTGGTCTCTTCTGATTTTTGTGGTGGAGCCCGATTGTGGGGAGAGGATCCGAGACCTGTTGAGAGGAACCAGGCGACTCCAAAACTGAAAGCAGTCAAGGACTCCTGGTGATCATGGCCATGTGGTCAACAGTGAGACGCAGTCCAGATGCTGGCCCTGGGCTAATGTGAAGGTGGCATGAGGCAGATGCCTTAGCTGGGCCAGGCTGAGATGAGCTTCTTAAGGCAGGACCATGCCTGATCACGTGTCTCCTGGCAACAGGATGACTAGCACTTATCTGGCAGGTACTGAAGAAGGGACCTGGCTTTGGAGAGGGGATCCGTTCAGCCAGCCATTTTGGACTAGGTGCCCTGCCTAACAAGACCCAGAATCTTACCAGGTCACTACCATTTCAAACCTGACATATTTTCCTATTTGGAGGTTTGACATTTTCCACTTGCTCCTTGGAAGAAAAGCTATGACAAACCTAGACAGCATATTAAAAAGCAGAGACATCATTTTGCTAACAAAGGTCCATGTAGTTAAAGCTATGGTTTTTCCAATAGTCATGTATGGATGTGAGAGTTGGACCATAAAGAAGGCTGAATGCAAAAGAATTGATGCTTTTGAACTGTGGTGCTTGGAGAAGACTCTTGAGAGTCCCTTGGACAGCAAGGAGATCAAGCCAGTCAATCCTAAAGGAAGTTAACCCTGAATATTCACTGGAAAGACTGATGTTGAAGCTGAAGCTCGAATACTTTGGCCACCCAATGTGAAGTGCCAACTCATTGGAAAAGCCTGATGCTGGGAAAGATTGAGGGCAGGAGGAGATGGGGGCGACTGAGGATGAGATGGTTGGATGGATGGTTGGATCACCAACTCAATGGACATGAGTTTGAGCAAGCTCCAGGAGATAGTGAAGGACAGGGAAGCCTGGCAGGCTGCAGTCCATGGGGTCACAAAGAGTCAGACATGACTTAGCGACTGAACAACCACAGCAATTCATTTATTTAACAAATATTTATTTGGCATCCACCATGTGCCAGTTTGCTGTTGATGAAGCATTGGGCACAGCAGACAAAACTGTGTGTTCTACAGACACTTACATTCAGTTGAGGAATATAGACCATACAGAGCATTGAGAAGTAAAATACAGAGCAGGTATGAAATTTTCAGCAGCCACATGTGGGGAGCAGCTACTGTATTTTTTAAAATTATTTTTTATTTATTTGTCTGCACCGGGTCTGAGTTGTGGTACTCAGGATCTTTCAGCATCTGGGATCTTTAGTTGCGGCATGCGAACTCTTATTCGTGCTGCACGTGGGATCTAGTTCCCTGACCAGGGATCAAACCTAGTCCCCCTGAATTGAAAGAATGGAGTCTCAGCCCCTGGAGCACCAGGGAAGTCCCTACATAGTATGTTCAAAGTTTGTTCAGTGCCATAGACCTGTCAAACAAGTGCTACGAATAAATAGCAAGTTAAGAAGAGGGATGGAGACTATGATTCAGGGTAACAGTTTTACATAGGATGGCCAAGGAACGCATACTGAGAATGATATTTGGGGAAGTAAGATATGATGATCTGAGGAGAAAGCGTCTCCAGGTGGCAGGAATGGCAGAAGCAAAGGCCGGATGTCAATACCGTCCATTTGCCTCTCCAGACCACTCTCCACCCTTCTTCTCTCAGTCCCCGAGGACTGACTTCCATGGGCTACAGGCATGGACCCTCTGCTTTTTGGCTTCTAGCTAGGTTCAGTCTGTGGAAGGTACCAGCAGGACATCAGAGGGTGTGAATGGAATGAGGTCAGAGTATTTAGGCTCTCTCCCTGTAGGGTATTGGCATGCCATCTACAACTCTCCCAAAGGCTCCAGGTCCTCTCCATAGCCTTACCACAGCCACCTTCTCTGGGTTCTGTTTTCTGCTCCTTCCTCCCATCACGTCTGGCCTTTCTGTTGCTTGCCCTGGGCTGCTGCATTGTCCTACTGATTTCCCTAAACCTCGAATCTTTGTGAGTGGTTCCTTTATTAAATTCTCCTCAATGACTCAGTTTGAGGGGGCCCTCTGTTTCCTTAAAGGACTGATCTTGACAGATACGGGGAGGGACTTGCCTGGAGTATCTTAGGAGCCTCAGGCTGCTCTGGTGCCTGGAGAGGAGTGAGCCAGGGAAGTGGGAGGGATAGGAGAGGAGGTCAGAGAGGCCACGGGAGCCACAGCTGGAAAGGTCTTGAGGGCCATTATAAGGACTGTTTCCTCTGAGAGTCTTCAAAAACTAACTTGGGGAAAGGATGGTATCTCTTTCTCAGCTAGCAGCTGGGAGAGAAAATAGGACACCTTCCTTCCCAGGGTGTCTCCCCGCCAGGGAGGGTGTCAGCCAGCCAGCAGGGCATGAACTCTGCTCCTAGTGCAGTGAGATGGCACAGACTCATCTGATGGTCTCTGCCTCAAGCGTGGGTTCTTTCCAGACACTCCCCAGCCAGCAACTCCTCAACTCCATCGTGGGGCCTTCTGGAGATAAAACTAGCCTCTCACAATGCTGCTGATGGAGGCATTGTTGGTACGGGGCAGACCCATTGGCACAGAAGCTGTTAGATAAGAGTAACTTCTTAGGATTCTGTCCTACCTGCCCAGGACTTCTTGGATCTGCCTCAAATGTTGAGGTTTAATCACACAGAGAGCACTGTTGGGTAAGCCTCTCTGGCCTGCAGGTTTCGGCTCTAATCCTTTCAGTTTCAAGCCCCCAAACCCAACTCCTAGTAGAAGAGAAAGATGAAGAGGGGGAGGAGAAGGAGGAGAAAGAAGAGGAAGTGGTAAAGAAGAAGGAAAAGGGGAGAAAGGAGAAGATGGGAGAGGTGGTGATGCTATCAATTCATATAACAGAGAAGTTCTATGGTGAACTTCCCTGGCTTCAGGAATAACTGGATCTCGTTACTCAGTGTCATCAATTCCTTCCCTCCCTCCCCTCATCCCTCAGTTCTGCTTTCCTCTAATGGGCTTCTTAAAAATGGCCACTGGTAGGTCCAGAATTATTTTCTAACCAGCTTAGCCACTTCTGGCAGAAAGAGAACCTTGCTTTTCCAACAATTTCATTAAAACTCCCATAAAGGATTCTCAGTAGCTTGGCCTGAGTCATGTGTTAGCCTGGGGGCCTGGGATGGGGTTAGTTCCACCGAGCCTATCAGCTAAGAGTAGCAGTGGGGTGATCCCCAAAGGACAAATGAAGTGATATTTCCAGATGAAGAGAGAATGGATGCTGGGCACACAAAACCTCTCACAGGTCTTCTACTATCGACTGGGGTAACCATATAATGTATGTCCAAGCCAGGACTAGTTTTAAAAAAAATTATTTATTTGGCTGTGCTGGGTCTTAGTTGTGGCACACTGGATCTTTGATCTTCATTGCAGCATGCAGGATGTTGTTGGACCCTGTTCCCTGACCAAAGATCGAATCAGGGCCCACTGCATTGGGAGCCTGGAGTCTTAGCCACTGGACCACCAGGGAAGTCCCAAGCCAAGACTCTCTTGAGAATGAAAGAGAGAACTTTTAATAGATAAGACAACTGGCTTAGACCAAGACTATCCTGAGAAAGTATCATTAGCCTGACTAGAGCAGCCAAGAGCCAGAGAGCCGGGGCTGCCCCATTTGAGCCTTGGATCCTGCAGACTGAATCTCTCTGTCTTTCTGGGCACAGGTAGGAGAGAGGAAGGTGCTTAGGGCTCAGATCTCAGGTGGGGTGGTGGGTGGCTTGGTGGGGTGAAGACACATTGGAAGACAAATCCTATTTCTCCATATTCACTTAAACTCCACTCTTCTCAAACTGTCTCACACCAACCTCCCACTCCCATGCTTTGTTCAAGTTACGGCCCTGCCTCGTGCCGGGGGTGCCCTTCCTATTCTCCTCATACTCCAGGACTCCTCTCTATTCCTTTGCTTACCCCTAGGGCCCTCAGCCTTCTCACAGCTCCTGTGGCATTTCCAGAGTTAGCCTAGGCTCTGTTCGGGTGTGATTCCTGCTGCCACCGCTGGGTAGTGAGTTTATTCTGGGTCTGTTGTCTCCTCATCCCCTGACCACACAGCCCTCAGCAGTGCTGACTGAAGACTCCAGGCTAGGCTGGGCCAAAACCCTCAACTGTGTCTAGCCCAGAGACCCCTCCTTTCTGCACTGCCCACCCTTCCCTCTGTGTTCCTAGTATCGATTGCTAGGGAATTCTAGCCAAAGAGCTTCTCACGCAAAGGCATACAAACTTTGACCCAGGATTGGCTGTTCAACTCCAGGTCAAGGTCCTCTAACCTCCCGCCTGTCTCCCTCTTTGTCTGCCCTGGTCCCCTGAGGTTCTCCTTCTGTCTTTTGAGCTATTCTCCAAGACAGGCTTGGTGATGAGAAGTGCAGGGCCTCCCATAACTCCAGTGCCTCAGACTCTTGTCCAGGAAGATGGGGACAAGGGGGCACTCTGACCGAGGCACTGAGCCTGTCTACCTTTAGCCCCCTGGGGCTTTGCTGGTAGTCTGGGACAATAAATCACATTGGGAAGAGCTCTGGCCTGGAAGCAAGAGCCTGGGCTCTGCTTTGATTTGTCATTTGTCCCTCAGCTTTCTTTGTTCTGGTTTCAGTCTCTCCAGCTAAGTGGGACAGGAATTGGCTTAAGTAGCTAAAATTTCTTTGGAATCAAGAGTTCCTTGGAGGACGTCCCTGGTGGACCCTGGTAGTCCAGTGGTTAAGAATCTGCCTACCATTTGGCAAAACTAATACAATTATGTAAAGTTTAAAAATAAAATAAAATTAAAAAAAAAAAAAAGAATCTGCCTACCAATGCAAGGGACACAGGTTCGATCCCTGGTCTGGGAAGATCCCACATGCTGAGGTGCAACTAAGCCCGTGTGCCACAACTACTGAGCATATGGGCCACAACTACTGAAGTCCACATGCCCCAGAGCCTGTGCTCCTCAACAAGAGAAGCCACTGCAGTGAGAAGCCAGAGCACCACAACTAGAGAGTATTCCAGGCTTCCACATCAGAAGAAAGCCTGTGCACAGCAAGGAAGACCCAGCATGGCCACATACACACACACACACACAAAGAATCCCTTGGAAATGTGAGGAAAGCAACATATCTTTTACCAAGAGAAGAGTTTTTCTGCAGATGGTATTTCAGCTGTGAAGAGCAGGCTGCCATGAGTCTTCTTTTATTTTTTAAATTTTATTTATTTATTCGTTTTGGTTATTCTGGGTCTTTGTTGCTACACGGGCTTTTCTCTAGTTGGGGAGAGAGAGAGGACTAATCTCTAGTTGCAGTGCATGGGCTTCTCACGGTGGTGGCTCCTCTTGTTGTGGAGCATGGGCTCTAGGGCTCCCGGGCTTCAGTGGTTGAGGCACACGGGCTCAGTAGTTGTGGTTCCCTGGCTCGAGTACACAGGCTCCACCACATGTGGGAGCTCCCTGAATCAGGGATCACACCTGTGTCTCCTGCACTGGGAGGTGAGTTATTTACCCCTGAGCCACCAGGGAAGCTCTGTGATGATTCTGTAGAGCTACGGCATTGCTGGGGACTCTGAGAGCCAAAGGAGAGACCGGGCTACAGAGCAGGGTGATGGACTTGGAAGTGCCTTCCTTCCTTGCCACAGCTTCCACATAAATTCTTTCCACTCTCTGTGGCTCTAGCTCCTACTTGGTGTAAAGGATAGACCTTTCTTGGGTACTGCAAAAATTCTCAGACAGAGCCTGAGATGCAAAGGTGAAAGAATAGAAGGATGCTGGACAGAATGGAAGTCTAGCAATACCTCCCTGTCTCCTGCCTGTTCTGTTACCTAAATTCCACCATTATATCATTAGGACTTTGGGCTCAACACTCTGGTCATGCACCTTAATACAGATGGATTTAACTCCTTTGCCTGTTATTAATATCTTGCAAGGTCTTGGCTTATCAGATCAATTTCCCAAGGGTGATTTTCTGTGTTAGAGCATGGAGGATGGAGTGACAGTTTGGGTCCGTGTCCTGTCAAGAATCAAATGTTCTGAGAATTACCATGAAGCAATGCTGGAAATAGACCAGGAGAAATCTAACTTGCTGTGGAAAGGATCCAGGAAGTGTTCTCAGTGGAAGTGATGTCTTAGCTGAGGCTTTAAGTAGGAAAGATCCAAAGTAGAAGTGGGCATTCCTGTTAGGCACTGCAAAAGATTCTGGTTTCTATTCAGATGGGAGCTACTGGAGGGGCAAGGTGGTGATGGAATGAGATTCTGCATCTTTGAAAAGACACTTGGGATGCCACAGGGTGGAGAAGGAACTGGAGGCACTGAAAGTCAGATGGTACCCAGGTTGGAGGTTATTAGTACTCTGGGAGCAATGATGGGGGCCTGGATGAGGATGGACAGAAATCAAAGTGGAGAAACGGGTCCTTTACCCCTCAGTCTTTTCCCAGCATGTTAGCCAGTGATCTTCCTTGACTCAGACCTCACAGTGCCTCTATCTCACACAAAGGAAGTCTCTTCTCAGCAGGGGGCTCCCAGCATCTAGGGCAGGGCTGTGCCCCACCCTCAGCATCCTCACTCCCACCAAATTCCTCCCCAGTCACAGGACACTGCACATTTCCAGTGCCCCTGGTACTGCTCCTTCTTTCAAGGACCACTGTGCAGGGCCTTGAACTTGCTGTTCCTTCTGCCAGTTGCACTCTTCTTCCAGATATCTGTGTGCCTTGATTCTTGGCTGGGTGTCTGCCCTTTCTGCCTGGGTTGGGTGTCCTTTCCTCAATGTCCTTTGAATTGCAATCTGCCCGTACATGATTCCTACCCCTTCTCTGTCTTATTTTTCTCTATAGCACTTTTCATCCTCTGAGACTCTCTAGGCATTTTCTGGCCTCACCTCCCATCCCCCGTGCCCCACAATGTAAGCTACAGGGAAGCAGGAGGTTGTCAGTTTTGTTCACTTCTGTATCAGTCGCTGGCATCCAGAACAGTGTCTGGTACATAGTAGGCGTTTGGTAAATATTTATTTGTGCAGTGCCCGAGGTGGCATCTGACTGCAGTGGGAGGTGAATGGGTAGGATGAGGCTCTGTTTTCTGGCATGGGCCAGCGGATGGCAGTGCCATTCGTAGGGCTGGGGAGCGCGGTTGAGCTCGGAGGGTGGGTGATGTAGTTAGTTGGAGACAGATTGAGCTAAACAAGCTTTTTTTTTTTGCCTGAACATCCTACATTGGGAAGGCTCGGCAGGGGCGGGGACAGACCAGCTGACCCAGGCGGTGCTGGGGCTGCGTGTCCCGCCACAGGCGTGGGCCAAAACTATGGACACACTCAGGCGCCCGCTTGTTTGCAAAAGCTCAGCTCTGCACGCAAACCTAGGCCCTTTGCACCGCCCTACCACCCATCCAATCACGCACGTACGAGGGTTCGGCGGCTTGTCTTGCTCCACCTCTGCCCCCAAGCTCCGCTAGAGACTGGCCCTTTAAGAGCTCCGCCCCCGACTCCCCCCACCCCCCCGCGCTCGCGTGACTGTGCCAGGACCCGAGCCGGGCCAGGGAGTTGGGCTGCTGGGTGGCTGTGCCGGCCTCCGGGTCCTTCTCACGCAACTCCTGGGCACCGCGCCCCCGGCCAGGTGGGGCTGGGATGGGCCGCGTGACCTCTGCCCCCTGGAGGGATGTACCAGACACAGGCACGCTAGCCTGGGGAGGCATCTGCGCCCGCCACCCCTCCCCGCCCCCTTTAGTAGTCCCTGAGCTCCCTTTCTTGCCCTCCACCCCCACCCCAAGGCCTCCTTCTAACCCTTTCCTCCGCCGCTGGGAGATCCGCTCGCCGCACGATTACCCTGCCCTGCCAAAGCGCTAATAGCCCCAGGAACCTCGAGGGCCCGAGGGTCCTGGGTCGAAGTACCCTTGGTTTGCAGAGTGGTCCTAGGGGCGGCTCAACGCGTCCAGCTAGTGCGCTCTCAGCAATGCTGCACATTCTCCATCCCTTCCCGCATTCCGGACCTTCCATCAGGGAGCGCGGACTTCTACTCGTCCGGCTCTGGGGGTTCTGGGGGTGGGGGAGGCTCTGGGGAAAGGGGCCAGCCCATCGGCGCCTCTGGCCTTCCGGCCCTAGTGACCTCGGGGCTGGGGTCGCCGTGCTTCTCACGCGAGCCTGGACTCAATAACAGGGTTAGGAGGTCATCACCGGGCAGCTCCGCCCCTGCATGCCAGCCTGGTTCCTATCTGCTGGTAGAGAGGAGGAATCACTCCCAGTGTTCAATGGGTGCAAAAATGAGGGTGACTGGTCCCCGTGCCCCGGGATGGAGCACCCCTATACCCTCTTTTGGGCTATCATAGGATTTCTTCCCCAAACTCCTCCCCAATTGGGCTCTGCGCTTGTCCAGGGGTACCTTAGAACTGAGGGTCCCAAGGGTCCCTAGCCTTCATCCCTTTAAGAGCCAGCACTTTATCGAGGCATCCCCAGAGCTGGTTCTCACCTATCCCCCAGCTTCCTCTCTCGCCCCTCCCTCCTCGGTCCAAAAGCTTCCAAAAGCGACCAGTTCCCCTCCCCCCTGCCCCTCCCTCTTTCCCCATCCCCGCGCTCCGGGAGGCGTGGCCACACGCCCAAGCCGCCTATAAAGGTGGCATTGCTTTCACCCTCACTCTGAAGGTGACAATTCCTTGGAGCCTTCTCTGATCTTCTTTGGGGTCCCTGGCTCCAGAGACCACTCTTCCCAGCCCAGCTCTGCACCCCCTCACAGCCACAGGTGAGTGCTGGGGGTTTCTGGGTTGTCACTTCCCTCCGCCAAAAGGAAAATTTTGACGCTTCCATGTCTTCCTGGTCTAGCACCTCAAAGGAAAAAAAAAAAAGGAGGCTATGAGTGTCCTTAGTAAGGAGGCAGTCCAGTTTCCCTCACTAAGTGGGGAAACCGAAGCCAGGGGAAGGGCTGGACTTACCCAAGGTTCCATGGGTAGCACCAGAACTGCTCCCCTCTCAGCATTCCAGGACTTAGGCTCCAGCTCATCCCCTACTGACTCCTGGAATGCCTGGGGGCTTCCCCATGGAGGTCACCTGGAAGGTTGGAACGGGACGCAGGTGTGAGAGACTGGGGGCCAGTACAGCACTCCTTCAGGCTCTGTGAGGAGGAGGCTTCTCCGTGGTCAGGGTGTCCAAGGAGGCAAGTTGGGTTCTTACCAGCTGTACCCTGCCTTATCCAAAAGCTGCTCCTGGCTGGGGCCACCCTCCGGAGGCATAGCTAGTCAGTGCTGAGAGGTGTTGGCTGGACAAAGGAGGCTGATCTGAGAGGGAGTCCTGGGCATTGTCCAGGGGCCTTCGCTGTCCCACTATCTTCTCTGGCCTCCACTGGGGGTGGATCAGTGTGGGAGACTGTCCTCTGCAGAAAACTTGACCCCAAAAACTCAGCAATCACACCTCTCTTGGCCTCCTACCATCTTACTAAGGCTAGGGGTCTTTGGAGCACCCAGTGTGCAGAAGGGGACCTCATGGCACACCAAGGCCTAGAAGTGTCCCCACTTCACTCAAGGAGTCTGGACTCAAGTGTGCTTTGGGGTTCAGCTCCTTCAGGAAGCCTCCCTAGACAAACAGCTATAGTAGTTCAGATAGGAACCATAAACCTCCCCATCTTGGGTGGCTCTTCTGTAGGGAAACTTCACTAGTCAGACTATGCTTAACCTCAAAGGAAAGATCTGAGTTTTCTCTTATCTGAGATCAGCTGGGTACCCTGAATCAGAGATCATGTCCCATCACTTCTCTCAGGTGATGTGACTGAAGCCCAGAAGGGTAAAATGAACTAACTGTCCAATCCAAGGCCATGTCATAAAACCTGGAACCCTTGTCTCCTGACCTCCAGTCCAGGGCATCAGTAAGATGCCCCTGTCATAGCCCCACACCTCAAAGAGAGGAGTCCATGAATTTGCACACCCTTTCTAGACTGAACCTAGAGAGAGAAAGTATTGTGTCAGTGTCCATTAAATTTAGCTCCATTCCTAGTTTCCCATATTCCAGTCCAGAGTTTTCTTACAGCCTTTGCCTGGTAGGATCCTTCCATTTATTCACAGCTCTTGAGTGACTGGCAAATGGGGGAGGTCCAGACTATTCATTCATTGAGAATTGAGCCCAGTGAAAACCTTGGCCTGGAATTTTGTGACCAGGAGCCTCAATCTAGTTGGCCTCCAGCTGCTTTTAAAAAGAGTCCGCTGAGCTCAGAGAGCTGGGGCTAAGGGCCCTGTGGCTTAGACGGTAAGAAAAGGGGGCAGTCCCCTGTCCCCTCCCCACTGTGTCCCAGTGTCTGGCCAGATTCCCTAGATCCTGGCTTTGAACAGTAGAGAACTGAGAAGATTCCTTTCCATCAGTTGATCTGACCACTCTTCAAAGAGAGGTGCCTATGACAGGAACATAGAAACAGGGAAGACTGGGCCATGAATCTTTCCAGGGAACGTTGCCCAAGAGGTCTGAGTCCTGGCTCTGTCTGAGAGCTGGGTGCCTTTAGCCAAGTCAGTGCCTCCTCTGGAGGTCAGTTTCCCCAAATGTGAAATGAGGCTGAAGAAGAGGGGATCCTTAGTTCTTTGGTAGTGTTATCCCAAGTTGGATGGGTAATACTCAAGGGGAATTGGGTGATACACATCGATTATGTGCTTATTTTAATATATGTTAGGGGAAAAAACAAACCTGTATTTTCACACAGATGTTACTGTGTGAAACGGTGCTAAGTGGGTGGATTTAGTGTTGATTTTAGAAAATATGAAATAAATAATAGTTAGGTGTTCTATGGAAATCACAGACTGACACTGAGATTGGTATGGCAGGTAAGGTGTTCTGGAATTAGACAAGTTTGGATTGGGTTTGGATTCTGTTGTTGCTTGGCTGTGTGACTTTGGGCAAGTTATGTACTTTTTCTGAGTCTCAGTGCTGCCTACCACAAAGGCTGTGGCCAGGACTGAATGAAGAATGACTGAAATTCTTGGTATGGAGTTGGCAGCTCCACAAACAGCTTCTCCTATCTCCTCTCCCATTTCATGCCCAGTGAACAGTTCTGGATAAGGTTTTCCCTTTTCTTGACTGGTGTGCTGACATTTTAGGACACTGGCTCCTTCCATCCACGTGTCAGATCTTTTGACCTTTTCCTCCCATCTCACCTCTCAGCAGCCACCTTGGAATCTACGTGGATCATGTTTTCTGTGTTTGGACTCCCCATCCCCATCTCGGCCACAGAACTTCTCCTGGCCTCTGCCATCTTCTGCCTGGTATTTTGGGTGGTCAGGACCTGGCGGCCTCGGGTCCCTCAAGGCCTGAACAGTCCCCCGGAGCCCTGGGGCTGGCCCCTGCTCGGGCACATGCTGATGTTGGGGAAGAACCCACACGTGGTCCTGTCGCAGCTGAGCCAGCGCTATGGGGACGTGCTGCAGATCCGCATTGGCTGCACACCCGTGCTGGTGCTCAGCGGCTTGGACACCATCCGGCAGGCCCTGGTGCGGCAGGGCGATGATTTCAAGGGCCGGCCAGACCTCTACAGCTTCACCTTGATCACTGACGGCCAGAGCATGACCTTCAACCCAGACTCTGGACCGGTGTGGGCTGCCCGGCGACGCCTGGCCCAGAATGCTCTGAAGAGTTTCTCCACCGCCTCAGACCCGGCATCCTCGTCCTCCTGCTACCTGGAAGAGCATGTGAACAAGGAGGCCGAGTACCTCCTGGGCAAGTTCCAGGAGCTGATGTCAGGGCCTGGGCGCTTTGACCCCTACAGGTATATAGTGGTGTCAGTGGCCAATGTCATCTGTGCCATATGCTTTGGCCGGCGCTATGACCACAATGACCAAGAGTTTCTTAGCCTCATCAATCTGAGTAATGAGTTTGGGGAGATAGCTGCCTCCGGGAACCCATCTGACTTCATCCCTGTCCTCCGTTACCTGCCCAACACTGCCCTGGACCTCTTCAAGGACCTGAATCGGAGGTTCTACGTCTTTGTACAGAAGATAGTCAAGGAACACTATAAAACGTTTGAGAAGGTATAGACTAGGGAGAGGCAGGTGGGTGGTAGGGAGCAGGTAGAGTCAGGGGTCAGGAGTCAGAGATAGCTGGAGCAGAGTAGAGTTTGGGAGGATCTCACAGGCCTTCAGCCTGGGATTTTGAAGCCAGTAGTGGAGGGGATTCCATCCTTGGCAGGAAAATAGAACTTTTTATTGTCCAGCCCCTCTAACTTTCCATCACACAGCAGTATCTACTGTAGATAGCCAGTCCATGCAGGACCCTGGGCTAGTTGTGGCAGGAACCAAGAAGAGTTAAAGAGTTGATCTTCTGGCCTCATGGGAGAGAAAGGTGTAAAGGGCATGTGCAGATGATAATATTACTAGACTCTGTGTCAAATGTCCCTTGAGTTGGGGCTGCAAATATTCTGGGTCAGGAGAGAGCCTTGGAGAGACAAGAGAAGCTGGGGGCGTGGGGGGTGGGGGGTGTGGTCACCTCTTGGATGAAGATGCTAGGGATGGGAAGGGACCAGGTCTGGATGGAGAGGCAGTTCTGGGTTTGGGATCTTCCTTACCTGTGGGCCTTCCTTACCCAGGGTCACATCCGGGACATCACAGACAGCCTGATTGAGCACTGTCAGGACAAGAGGCTGGACGAGAATGCCAATATCCAGCTGTCGGATGAGAAGATCGTTAATGTCGTCATAGACCTCTTTGGAGCCGGTATGAACTACCCCATTATACCATTCCTATGGCCAGCTGCCCTGACCCACCAAGCACCTAACTTCTCCCTCTGTTCTCCCCTGGCCAGGGTTTGACACAGTCACAACTGCCCTCTCCTGGAGCCTCCTGTACCTGGTGACAAGCCCCAGGGTGCAAAAAAAGATTCAGGAGGAGCTGGGTAGGTGGTGGCTTCCCTCAGAGCACTCAAGGCAGGAGGCCCAGCCAAGGTCTGCATGGCCCCTGACCTGTCTGGTCCTCTGTGCTCTGCAGACACAGTGATTGGCAGGGCGCGGTGGCCTCGGCTCTCTGACAGACCCCAGCTGCCCTATTTGGAGGCCTTCATCCTGGAGACCTTCCGACACTCTTCCTTTGTCCCCTTCACCATCCCACACAGGTGAGGCCCCGTGGATCTGCTGCTGTCTGATGCTGGGTCTTACTTTCAGTTCATGTACCTGATCAGGGTGGTAGGAAGGACAGGGTATGGGAGGCAGGGAGATCTGCTTGTGGGCCTGAGCCTGACTGAGCTTCCTCCCTCCTCAGTACCACAAGAGACACCAATCTGAATGGCTTTTACATCCCCAAGGGGCGCTGTGTCTTTGTGAACCAGTGGCAGATCAACCATGACCAGTAAGTTGAGAGGGGGCAGGGAAAGCTCCGCCGCTCCTGAGCTTCACACTTTGCTGTCTATGGGCCATTTGCCTGAACCCTATTCTTTTCAGGTGGGGCTCAACCCGCTTGATGGTTCTGAGTCCCCAGGCTGCCTCTTCACCTGCTTCTCTCTGATTACAGGAAGCTATGGGAGGATCCATTTGAGTTCCGGCCAGAACGGTTTCTTACTGCTGATGGCACTGTCAACAAAGTCCTGAGTGAGAAGGTGATTATTTTCGGCTTGGGCAAGCGGAAGTGCATCGGTGAGACCATTGCCCGCTTGGAGGTCTTTCTCTTCTTGGCCATCCTGCTGCATCAGGTGGAATTCCGCGTGACCCCGGGTGTGAAGGTGGACATGACCCCCCTGTATGGGCTGACCATGAAGTACGCCCGCTGTGAGCACTTTCAGGCGCACACGCGCTCTTAGGGGACAGGCAGCCCTGCAGCCTAGACAGCCCCTGTGCTCTTGGGGGACAGACAGCCCTGCCCCTGTCTGGGCAGCCAGGCCAGGGGCCTAGCCCAGGGGAGCCTAAAACCCACAGACATTGTCGGGCTGATTTTTTTGCTGTTTGAGCTGTGGGCAAGCCTGAGGGATCATACCTGCCCCCCACCCTGGACTTGTCCTTCTTCACACTGACCACAGATAGCGGACACATCAGGGGCCACACAGGAGCTGATGGAGCCCTTCCGAAGTTGTGCTGGAAGGTCTAGAGGGTCCTCAGACCTCCGGAAACCTCTAAAGAGGTTTTGGGAAGCCCTTGGGCCTGGCCCACAAGCTGGTTGGCTTTCCATGGAGGCTGACTGGCTTGATAAACATTCAGAGCAGGTCCCACCAGGGCCTGACCAATCTCTTTGACATTTGGAAGCCATCAAGACTGAAGGGGAGAGGCAGTCCAGAATACTGACATGGAGGTGGTCTCCCTGCATTAACAAGGCTGAGCAATCTGACCACTAGGGTCTGGGACACTCTGCCTGGGAGATGACCTTCCTCTCTGCAGGCAGGGGTGGGGCTGTCGCCTGGCCTTGTGAGGCCCCTGTTCCTGTCCAGGGAGAGCTGAGGACTTGTGTCTAACAGAAGCAGAGAGCAGAGGGAGGGCCCAAATCCAGGCACCAGGACTGGATCAGGAGGGAGGGGGTTGGTAATCGAGTTACCTTCTACTGCATCTCCTTTCAATATACCCTGTGTTTAAAAGTCTTTTAAAAATGTTTGTATACAAGGACCTTTTCATTTCAGCCTGTATTGTACTGCATGTTTGTATTTGCCATATACGAGAGCTTAAGAGCAGCTTATTGAGAGCCATGAAGAAAATTCTAACCCAGGTATCCAGAAATGTGTAGGAAATATCTATCTACCTGAGCTAAATAAAGATATTATTCAGAAATCCTTATTGGTGGAGACTTTTAAAATCTTGAATGAAGGCATCTACGTGCCCAGTCTGAGCCTAGTCTCGTGTTGGGTTTTGCTGTGGGAGGACACAGAGGGGGAGGAGGAGGCGGTGCTCTCAGGAGCTCTCAGAAGCCACTGCTCTCAGGCAGCTCGCAGTCTGGTTTGGGCACAAAACTCTGTCACTTCACTGCCTTCCTCCTTCTCTAACTGATCACACATTGATAAAGAACATTCTCTGAAGCAGGCATTGGGGGAGATAAAGTGAATGAAAAATGGTGCCCTCAAGAGCCTCCTAAGCTGGTTAGGGGAACTAACTCATTAGCACATCATCCAATTCATTGTCCGTGGATGCATGCTAAGTCCCTTCAGTTGTGTCCGACTCTTTGTGACCCTATGGACTATAGTCTGCCAGGCTCCTCTGTCCATGGGATTCTCTAAGCAAGAATACTGGAGCGGGTTGCCATGCCATCCTCCAGAGTTCCAATCCAGGGACTGAACCCACATCTCTTACGTTTCCTGCATTGGCAGGTGGGTTCTTTACCACTAGAGCCAACTGAGAAGACCCTAATTCATTGTGACCGGGTCTCTAACAGCCAGATACACAAGAGGAGGGTGAAGCACAGAGCCAGAGTGGGCTGGGTGGGCAGGGGAGTGGGTGCTGAGAAAGCTGACCAGGTCTTGGGGATATAAGCACAGGGCCCTCCTTGAAAGATGGGAGGCAGACTCACTTGGGTCTCACAGCAGTAGATCTCAAGTCCAAGAGGTAGACTATGGTCACTGTATTGGAGGGGGTGGGAGGCAGTTCTCAGCTCAGAAATCACGGTCTGCTTGCTCTTCATTAGCCATACCGGGCTCAGGTCCTGCACTATATTAGACCCCATGGCTGGTCACAGATGGAGAACAAGGTGTTTGATCATCGGGTTACATAAGCTGACTTTGGCCCAGATTTCAACACTAAAGTCATAGTGGTAACAAGTAGGGACAGAGACTGGACCTACATGCTATGCTGTGCTTAGTCATTTAGTCATGTCTGATTCTTTGTGACCCCATGAACTGCAGCACACCAGGCTTCCCTGTCCATGGGGATTCTCCAGGCAAGAACACTGGAGTGGGTTGCCATGCCATCCTCCAGGGGATCTTCCCAACCCAGGAATCAAACCCAGGTCTCCCACATTGCAGGCGGATTCTTTACTATCTGAGCCACCAGCTGCTGCTGCTAAGTTGCTTCAGTCGTGTCCGACTCTGTGTGACCCCATAGACGGCCTCCTACCAGACTCCTCTGTCCCTGGGATTCTCCAGGCAAGAACACTGGAGTGGGTTGCCATTTCCTTCTCCAATGGGTGAAAGTGAAAAGTGAAAGTGAAGACACTCAATCTGAGCCACCAGGGAAGCCCATGAATACTGGAGTGGGTAGCCTATCTCTTCTCCAGGGGATCTTCCCAACCCAGAAATCAAACCAGGGTCTCCTGTATTACAGGTGGATTCTTTACCAGCTGAGCTACCAGGGAAGTCCCTGGACCTACATAATCAGAAGCTATTCTGGCTAAGGGACTCTGAGAGGAGATGCATCTTGTGCTGGGACCCCAGCCCAGCCTTTTTCCTGAAGCACTGTGCAGTGACCAGGGGTTGCCATTCATGCACTGTGCTTTCAGTCAGGAAAGCACTCCCACTCATCAAAAGTTTCAGGCTACTTCTAGGAAGGAGCTGAAGTCAGCTGGAGCAACCCTGTTTATATAGGAGGATGAGGAACTTGGCATCCAATCATTCTTACATTGATTTATTTTTTACTTAAAAAAAAAAACTTGTAGGACTTTCCTGGAGGCCCAGTGGTTAAGAATCCACTTGCCAATGCAGGGGACGCAGGTTTGATCCCTGGTTGGGGAAGATTCCACATGCACTGGGCATCCAATCCCCTGAGCCACAACTACTGAGCCTGCGCTCTAGAGCCCACAAGCTGCAACTACCGAGCCCCTGTGCCACAACTGCTGAAACTTGCACGCCCTAGAGCCTGTGCTCTGCAACGAGAGAAGCCACCACAGCAAGAGGCCCGTGCACCACAATCAGAGAGTAGCTCCCGCTGTCACAACTAGAAAAAGTCCGTGTGCAGCAATGAAGACCCAGCACAGCCAAGAATCAATTAAAAAAATCAATAAAATAAAAAGTTTATATGATATAACATAAATGAGCCTTCAAATCATGATGCTAAATGAAGAAGCCAGAGATAGTAGGCTACATATTGCATGTTTCCATTTATATGAAATGTCTAAAACATGCAAATGCAGAGAGACAGAAAGTTTTGAATAAACTAGTGGTTGCCAGGGGATAGGGGGTGGGGAGAGTGAAAGGTACAGGATTTTTTTTAGGTTTGATGGAAATATTCTGAAATTAGATAGTGATGATGGTTGTATAAATTTGTGAATATACTAAAATCCACCAAATTATGCAGTTTAAAATAGCTGAAACAGTGAAAAAAAGAAAATGTATACCAATCTTTATGCTAAAGAAGGGGCGGAATGGAGACAGCATATGCACAACAATTTATGGAACTGTTCTCACTAATTATATTGGTAATGGTAATATTAGTATTTTTTATTTTGAGACTATAGAGTGTTATGGGTTAAGGAGGTACACATGTAACATACAAAAGGTTAATTTTAAAAATACATTGTATATATGTATTATGTATTATACATCATAGCTCAGTTGCTAAAGAATCTGCCTGCAACGCAGGAGACCCTGGTTCAATCCCTGGATTGGGAACATCTCCTGGAGAAGGGAAAGGCTACCCACTCCAGTATTCTGGCCTAGAGAATTCCATGGACTGTATAGTCCATGGGGTCGCAAAGAGTCAGATATGACTGAGCGACTTTCACTTCACTTCACTTCATATTATATATAATATATCTTATGTATATATATTTCTAAATGTTAGAAACCATGACCAATTCAACAGTGAGCATCCTGAATGCTTAAATTACCATCCAAGTCTTCTTGGAGAAATGCTGGCTACAGAACCAGGGCAGAAAATGTAAAAGATGACCTGAAACAGTTGTTCATCAGATCAGATCAGTGGCCTTACAAATAGCTGTGAAAAGAAGAGAAGCAAAAAGCAAAGGAGAAAAGGAAAGATATAAACATCTGAATGCAGAGTTCCAAAGAATAGCAAGAAGAGATAAGAAAGCCTTCTTCAGCGATCAATGCAAAGAAATAGAGGAAAACAACAGAATGGGAAAGACTAGGGATCTCTTTAAGAAAATTAGAGATACCAAAGGAACATTTCATGCAAAGATGGGCTCGATAAAGGACAGAAATGGGATGGACCTAACAGAAGCAGAAGATATTAAGAAGAAATGGCAAGAATACACAGAAGAACTGTACAAAAAAGATCTTCACGACCCAGATAATCACGATGGTGTGATCACTGACCTAGAGCCAGACATCCTGGAATGTGAAGTCAAGTGGGCCTTAGAAAGCATCACTACGAACAAAGCTAGTGGAGGTGATGGAATTCCAGTTGAGCTATTCCAAATCCTGAAACAGTTGTTCATATCAGATAGCAAAGAAGCCACAAATACTATCAAGTTGATCAAGCCATGCAGGAGCCCAACAGAAGAGCCTCCAACAGGTCAAAGATTGGACAACTTGACTGTCAATAATAAAATTGCCCTGGATGAAAACCTATCAAATATCTTTGAATCCATGAGTCTACAAGGATATATATATACATGCACATATACACATATCTGTTTAGACTAGTTGTTTATCTTCAGAAAAACCAATTCATTACCTTAAAAAATGAAAAACAAAAACAGAATCAAGCATTCATCCTATCTTTCCTATATGAACTATACTTGCAGATAATCAAATAGTACGTAAGAAGCATCTCTTTTTACAAATTTATTTATTTTTAATTGGAGGATAATTGCCTTACAATATTTTGTTGGTTTCTGCCATATATCAACATAAATCAGCCATAGGTATACGTATGTCCCCTCCCTTTTAAATCTCCCTTCCACCTTTCACACCAAGAAGAAACATCTCTTAATGAAAGTATTCCAATTAATGATTGAAAAAGAATTAATAGAATTGGATTATCACAACATTGTTAATTAGCTATACTCCAATACAAAATAAAATGCTAAAAAAAAGAAATAATGGAATTGGAATGTCACTATTTTGCATCCACCACTGCTTCCAACAAATGCCAGCATCATAAAAGGAGAGAAAACCAGATATGTGCCTCCTGGTAAAAGAAGCCAGTACTGCCCGTGGTCTTTCCCAAGGGACTGAACCAGAGTCTGGTCAACTGTCTGCATCCAGCTGCCAATTTGCAATTAATATAGGAGATGAAGAAACACGCTGAATGGAAATATCAGGGAATAACCAGTAAGATTCAGACTTTGGGAAAATCTACAGGTCAAAAGCCCTGGGGTCTTCAACTGAAAAAGAGTAAGGAAAAGAAGCAGATGGAAGGAAAACTTCTCGACTTAAAAGACATATCAATTTTGGGGGGGCCACATTAGGTCTTAGGTGCAGCATGTGGGATCTGGTTCCCTAATGAGGGATCGAATCTAGGCTTCCTGCATTGTGAGCACAGAGTCTTAACCACTGGACCACCAGGGAAGTCCCAACATATTGGATTTTTAGAAATGAACCATGCTAAACTATGGTGTCTAGGAAATACACACTTGGCTGCAAGTCTTGTAAGAATGAGGAAATAATTACTATAACAGTTTGGAAAATGGTTACTTTTGCAGGGAGGGAATGAGTTATAACTGAAATCGGATATATAGAAGGCTTGTTTTTGTTGCTCAGTCGCTAAGTCCTGTCTGACTCTTTGAGACCTCCATGGACTGCAGCATGCCAGGCTTCCTTGTCCTTCACTAGAGTTCTATTTCTTAACCTGAGTGTGGTTCAAGAGTGCTTGTTTTAAAAAATGAAGGAAATAATATAAATAATCTGTATTGCTCATTGCTTTTTAGAAATAGAATTTTTAACATTTTAAAATTTATTTTTTAATGAAGGATAATTGCTCCACAGTATTGTGTTGGTTTTTACCAAACAGAAATATAATTTATATGTGTTGTCAGTGCCCTTCAGTCAAAGGCCACCAAGAACACACCTAGTTAAGCAAGCTGGGTTTCTTATTCATCACAGTGAGAGAGAAAACACATCATGGGGAACTGGAGGATCTCAATAAAAGGATGTTAGGAAAGAATTAAATGATTTGGGCTTTGTGGAGTGATGTAGGGGAGGGTTAGCTCTAGACTGGATGTTGTCAGAAAGTGGGGACAATAGGGTATTTGGTGGGTAGCACTGTGACCTTGCTTTTATTTGTACTTAGACAAAATTATAAAGTAGCTTTTTTTTTTCTCCATTAACAATGTTGTTAAAATATACATAGCATAAAATTTACCATCTTGACCATTTTTTTTTTCAGAGAGTAGAAGGCGATTTATTGTGAATTTGATCCTGGCTAAGTTCAGTGGTCTGGAAGGCAGCAGAAGTGAACATCAATGAGTTAGTTACTGATCCATAATGTATTTATGGAGGAGCTAAAGAGCTTCTTGATGAAAATGAAAGAGGAGAGTGAAAAACTGGCTTAAAACTCAACATTCAAAAAATGAAGATCATGGCATCCAGTCCCATCACTTCATGGCAAATAGATGGGGAAACAATGGAAACAGTGACAGACTTTATTTTCTTGGGTTCCAAAATGCAGATGGTGACTGCAGCCATGCAATTAAAAGATGCTTGCTCCTTGGAAGAAAAGCTATGACAAACCTAGACAGCATATTGAAAAGCAGAGATACTATTTTACTGACAAAGTTCTGTCTAGTCAAAGCTAAGGTTTTTCCAGTAGTCATGTATGGATGTAAGAGATGGACCATAAAGAAAGCTGAGCACCAAAGAATTGATGCTTTTGAACTGTGACATTAAAGAAGACTGTTTAGAGTCCCTTGGACTGCAAGAAGATCAAACCAGTCCATCCTAATGGAGATCAGTCCTGAATATTCATTGGAAGGACTGATGATGAAGTTGAAGCTCCAATACTTGGGCCACCTGATGGGAAGAACTGACCCACTGGAAAAGACCCTGATGCTGAGAAAGACTGAAGACAGGAGGAGAAGGGGACGACAGAGGGTGAGATGGTTGGATGGAATCATCAACTCCATGGATATGAGTTTGAGCAAGCTCCAGGAGATAGTGAAGGACAGGGAAGCCTGGTGTGCTGCAGCCTATGGGGTTGCAAAGTTAGACACGACTGAGCGACTGAACTGAACTGAACTGAATGCATTTATGGCCACATCTTCATGTCTCTTATGCTCAAA
Organism: Bubalus kerabau; assembly: GCF_029407905.1. Lineage (NCBI taxonomy): Eukaryota > Metazoa > Chordata > Mammalia > Artiodactyla > Bovidae > Bubalus > Bubalus kerabau. The sequence goes on from NC_073642.1 coordinate 34,422,164, forward strand.
TCAACCATCTTAACCAGTTTAAGTGTTTAAATTCATTCGTAATGTTAGGCAGGCATCAGCATCATTCATATCCATAGTATCAGAACCCTGAAACTCTATACTCATTAAGCAATAACTCCCTATTCTTTCCTTCCTGAAGTCATTCTACTTCTGTGTCTATGAAGAATTCATTTTATATGTTCTCAGAATAACCTGTATGGGACTGGTGTTCTGTGAGGAAAGAACCAGAGAAGGGGAGAACAAAATAGCCTAGGAGCACCAGAACAGTCTGTAATAATACTGTGTGGTCTAGCTGGGAGCATCACATCAGTTCCAGCTGTCAGGAGCTGCTCTTTCTCCATCCTCCTTTTTGGTCAAGAAGAGACAAAGCTAGGTCTCAGGACATACCTACATTATATTCAGATTTTCATCATTGCCAAGGTTTTGCTGATTAAGATCAATTTGCTAATTAAGAAGGACATCACTGAATGCAATCAATCATTGAACTGGACTATCTATATGACAATAGCTGCCCTACAAGTAGTGCCTCAGTGGTACTTAGATTTTGGATAGGCTGTTTGTTATGTATTAGAACACAGGCAATTATCAAGATCAAGGTGACTATTAGTTTTCTTGATAGGTCTGGAAGCCAAGGACCTAGATTATTAACTACTTGCAATCAAAACATATCCCAGAATTCAACTGGATCTATTTCAGAAAACCAGGTTGCTTTCTCTGTTTGCCCTGTAGTATTTGCATAAGTGTAGCAGTGTTGACTTGGTGGAGTAGAGAAAACCATGGGGTATATGATTGTCCATGATAACTCCTGTTAATTGATTTAGAGTATTTCGTGGGCTTTCAGAGCAGAAGGGGGGTCCTATATGATTTCTGGTACGTCAGAGACAAGTTTTGAACATTTTTTAGCTGTGCTATTCCCACTTAAGGAACTGTAATTGGCAGAGTATGTATGAAGAGGGAATCAGTTATTCCTCTTGGAAGTTCTCCTGAGTAATCTGTGCTTGCCTCATTATGGAGGCTTGTGTCCATATATTGTAGTGTTCATAAAAAGAAACACTCATATATCACTGTGAAAATGTACAATGATGTAGCTGCTTTGGAAAACAGTTCTTCAAAAGATTAAACATAGAATTACCATATGACCCAGAAATTCCATTTTTAGTTGTGCCTAACATTCTTAAACTTTTTTACATGATTGTTGTGAAAATATTACACAAAATATCACACAAAAATCTGCACATAAATGTTCATAACAGTGTTATTCATAGCAGCTAAAAAAGTGGAAACAATTCACATGTTCATTATTGATGAAAGGATAAGATAATGTGATATATCCATATTATTCACCATAAAAAGGAATGAATCACTAATTTGTGAGATAACATGAATGTGCCTTGAAAACATTACGCTTAGTGAAAGAAGCCAGAGCACACATTATATGCAGGTCACATATTGTTTGATACAATTTACGTGAAATATCCAGAATAGGCAAATCCCTGGAGGCAGAATGTAGATTAGTGGTTGCCAGGGGAGAGGGAAGAATGGAGAGTGACTGGTAATGCATATAGGGTTTCTTGTTGGGTAAGGAAAGCGTTCTGGAATTAGCAGTGATGGCTGCACGTTTGTGAATATAGTATTGTAAAAGCCACTGAATTGCACACTTTAAAGGGGCAGAAACAAGACTTCCTGTATAGCACAAGGAACTCTGCTTGATGTTATGTGGCAGTCTGGATAAGAGCAGAGTTTGGGGGAGAATGGATACATGTATCTGTATGGCTCCATTGCTCTGCTGTGCACATGAAATTATCACAACATGGTTAATTGGCTATATTTCAATGTAACAGAAAAAAGCCTATACTACCTCATCCAAATAAATACAGGGATGACTATTACAGTATACATATTACGTATATCTCAATGTAACGAATGGACCAGGAGGCCAGAATCAACAATCTTACAGAATGTTGAAGCTGTTCATATTCGGTGTAAGAGCCGATCAGAATTCTCTCTGCATATTCAGGGTATTATTAACAGTTAGAGGCCTGGCTGAAAGGTTTGGGAAAGATGGTATTTCCAAATGAACGCACAACTCCATTGCTTGGCAAGTTAAATAAATTCAACTTACTCTTTCTGCTGATCTGCTTATTTTAACAGTTTGGAAATTTCATCAGAATGAACGCCCTCACATCGTGGCAACTCCACAGAACCTTCCGTGCTTAAGCCCTCTATTCAGATAGAATAGAGCCCTTCATTGTATACCCTTCATTGATTGTTTTCCGGTTTGTTGCTGGGTATGTCTTGAGGACAATATTGAGCTTCACGTATTTCTACTGAGTTCTCATTGCTGTATTCTATTATCCTAGGATATCCTAGGCTCCTTTGTGGTTCTCGCTCTGGTTAATACCTTGGAAAGCATTAGGCAATCTTTTACTAAACCTGTTTGTCTTCTGTTACTTTTACTTGATTTGTCAAATGATTTTTCCCCATTCCTTGGTAATTTTGCTCTGATTGTTATAAGGGAGCACTGTTTGTTTTTGTTCTTTTTTTTTTTTTTTTTTTTTTTTTTTTTTTAGGGAATAGAGGCACAGACCTAATAAGTTCCTTTCCACACTGGCTCCTGAGAGTTCTAATAACTTTGGGGACATACTTATACTTTAAAAAAATGTATTGTTTACAGCAGTCTAAATTCAGCTGGGCATCCTGTGTTTTTATTTGCTGAATCTAGCAATCTTAATGATTGTAGCTTCATCAGACTCATAGACAAATAGTGCTGGGCATTCTATGTCTTGTCTGGAGAAAAGCAGTGCCTTGGTGGCAGGAATATGGTATTTCTGCCTCCACAGCCTTGCTACAGGATAACATGGTGGCTGTTGGAAGTGAAGTCAGAGATCTCTGCACCAGTATGGTACTTCCCAGATGTGCGCTAGGTTCAAACCTCCATATTTTGTTCTAATCATGCTATTTTCTTCCCTTACCTATTTGGGTTTGTCAGCATCTTACCTCATACTCCTTTGGGTTAAATTCTTGCTTCATGCTACTTCTCTTTGTAACCCTAATTCCTAAGCCTGTTTGGTTAAAATAGCAATTTTTCATTAAAGATAGTTTGAATCAGGGATTTCCCTGGTGGTTCAGGAGAAGGCAACGGCAACCCACTCCAGTACCCTTGCCTGGAAAAACCCATGGACGGAGGAGCCTGGAGGGCTGCACTCCATGGGGTTGCTGAGGGTCGGACACGACTGAGCTACTTCACTTTCACTTTTCACCTTCATGCATTGGAGAAGGAAATGGCAACCCACTCTGGTGTTCTTGCCTGGAGAATCCCAGGGACGGGGGAGCCTGGTGGGCTGCCGTCTATGGTGTCGCACAGAGTCGGACACAACTGAAGTGACTTAGCAGTTAGCAGTCAGTGGCTAAGACACTGCACTCCCAATGCAGCAGGCCTGGGTTTGACCCCTGATCAAGGAACTAGATCCCATACACTACAACTAAAAAATCCTGCATGCCGAAGATGGAAGATCCCATGTGCTGAAACTAAGACCCAATGCAGTCAAATAAATAAATTAATTTAAAAAAGATTGTTTGAATCACAGTGGTCATTTTAGGGAACTTTTGTGGACTTTAAAAAATTGCTTATTTATTTATCTGTTTCCGGCTGTGCCGAGTCTTCATTGCTTTGCAAGGGTTTTCTCTGGCTGTGGCGAGTGGGAGCTACTATTCACTGTGTGCGTGGGCTTTTCATTGAGGTGGCTTCTCTTGTTGTGGAGCACGGGCTCCAGCCGCAGGGCCCTCAGTAGTTGTGACTTGTGGGCTCTAGACCTTGGGCTCCATGGCATATGGGATCTTCCTGGACTAGGGATTGAGCTCGTGTCTCCTGCATTGGCAGGTGGATTCTTATTTTATAAGTATCTTCCTCAAAACAAAAAGGAAAATAACTCAGTTTTTTAAGTTTTTTTGTTGGAAAGGCTTTCATTTAATGTACACTTTAGGAATATCTAATCCATTTACACAAATCTAACATTTAAAATGCTGAAGCTGAAACTCCAGTACTTTGGCCACCTCGTGCGAAGAGTTGACTCATTGGAGAAGACTCTGATGCTGGGAGGGATTGGGGGCAGGAGGAGAAGGGGACGACAGAGGATGAGATGGCTGGATGGCATCACTGACTCGATGGATGTGAGTCTGAGTGAACTCCGGGAGTTGGTGATGGACAGGGAGGCCTGGCGTGCTGCGATTCATGGGGTCGCAAAGAGTCGGACACGACTGAGCAACTGATCTGAACTGAACATTTAAAAAAAAAGAGAGAGAGAGAAAAAACTACTAAATCAGATTATAAGGTCCCTTAGAATCCATAAGAGCTCTGTGTTATCTGTTACAGACTCATGTGAATGTATAATAAGAAAACTCAAAGAATTTCTAAAAGAAAGAGAAGATTTTAACATACAGCATTTTAAATATGTTAATTCTTTAAAGACTTAAAAAAAAATTTGTCTTTCTAGCTGAAGCTGAACTCCAAAGGGGAAAAAAGGGAATAATTAAGTTAATGGCCTTGGTTAATAAGTTGTAGTCAGTGGTTTAGTCGCTCAGTTGTGTCTGCCTCTTTGCAACCCCATGGACTGCAGCACACCAGGCTTCCCTCTCTATCTCCAACTCCCAGAACTTGCTCAAACTCATGCCCATCGAGTCAGCAATACCATCCAACCATCTCATCCTCTGTCATCCCCTTCTCCTCCTGCCTTCAATCTTTCCCAGAATCAGGGTCTTTTCCAAGGAGTCAGTTCTTCTCATCCGGTGGCCAAAGTATTGGAGTTTCAGCTTCAACATCAGTCCTTCCAATGAATATTCAGGACTGATTTCCATCAGGATTGACTGGTTGGATCTCCTTGCAGGCCAAGGGACCTCTCAAGAGTCTTTTCCAACACCACAGTTCAAAAGCATCAATTCTTGGCGCTCAGCCTTTTTTATGGTCCAACTCTCACATCCATACATGACTACTGGAAAAACCATAGCTTTGACAAGACGGACCTTAGTTGGCAAAGTAATGTCTCTGCTTTTTAATATGCTGTTTAGGGTTAAATACAGATCACTCATTTACCACGTCACTCTACTTAACTCCCCAAATTGTGTGTAATTATTTTATATTGTTAGGTTAATCATGTTCCCATTATGGGTTGCAATTGTAATAACCTTTTATTTTTTGTCTGGTTATTGATTGTGAAAACTGATAAACATCTTTTACTATTGTGATTATGCAACTATCATTTGCTTAACACTATTGTATCATGATTGGCCAACAGAAGATAATAGAATTCTATATCAGTAAAACTACCATTTAATAGAAAAACTTGTAATCACTTTTTAAAATACAGATGCATAGCAGATTATCTTGGAATTCTTTGAAAACTACAAATGTCCAGGAATTGCTATTCTTCTCTAAAGCTCCAGATGTATTTCTAACGAGCAGCCATGTTTAAAAACAACTGGACTATCTGATGATCTCTTACTTTTATCTAGTTTGTTTCACCTTTTTTGTTTCCTATTCAGAGCTCCCATTTCATTTAGTTTGTTTTCCTATTTCTCCATCTCTTTGTTGTTGTTCTTTCTTAAGTTTTTATCAAGCATAGTAAAAAGCTTTTGTACACACACACACACATATATTATGTAGAATATAATATATACTTTGCCAACAAAGGTTCATCTAGTCAAGCCTATGGTTTTTCCTGTGGTCATGTATGGATGTGAGAGTTGGACTGTGAAGAAGACTGGGTGCCGAAGAATTGATGCTTTTGAACTGTGGTGTTGGAGAAGACTCTTGAGAGTCCCTTGGACTGCAAGGAGATCCAACCAGTCCATTCTGAAGGAGATCAGCCCTGGGATTTCTTTGGAAGCAATGATGCTAAAGCTGAAACTCCAGTACTTTGGCCACCTCATTCGAAGAGTTGACTCATTGGAAAAGACTCTGATGCTGGGAGGGATTGCGGGCAGGAGGAGAAGAGAACAACAGAGGATGAGATGGCTGGATGGCATCACTGACTCGATGGACATGAGTCTGAGTGAACTCCGGGAGTTGGTGATGGACAGGGAGGCCTGGCGTGCTGCAATTCATGGGGTCGCAGAGTCGGACATGACTGAGAGACTGAACTGAACTGAACTGATTCTGTGAAAATTGTATAAATGTTAATTATGTTGAATTGGTTTACAGTGTTTTTCAGGTCTACTATATCCTTCTGCTGCTGCTGCTGCTAAGTCGTTTCAGTTGTGTCCGACTCTGTGCGACCCCATAGATGGCCTCCTACCAGGCTCCTCTGTCCCTGGGATTCTCCAGGCAAGAACACTGGAGTGGGTTGCCATTTCCTTCTCCAATGCAGGAAAGTGAAAAGTGAAAGTGAAGTCACTCAGTTGTGTCCGACTTTTAGTGACCTCATGGACTGCAGCCTACGAGGCTCCTCCGTCCATGGGATTTTCCAGGCAAGAGTACTGGAGTGGGGTGCCATTGCCTTCTCCGACCATATCCTTCTACTTCTCTGTATATTTATTCTATTAATTTTTGAGAGTTTGATATTGAAACTCTAATTAAAAATCTTAATTTATGTACTTAAAATTGTAATGTATAGTGGAACTATATGTAACCTTGTTCTGTATTTTCCAAGTCTCCTGTAAATGTGTTATCACACTTTCATAATTAAAGAAAATAAAAATTTAAAAAAATTCAAAAACTTGAGGCATCTCACATTGTTGTACTGCAGAAACCAACACAACATTGTAAAGCAATTATCCTCCAATTAAAAATAATTTTAAAAAATAATTTAAAAATAGAGCTATCTGTAAATTCTAAAAATTTCTTTTTTCTGGTAATTTTTCTTATTAATATTTTTTCACATTATATTAATTGTTTTAAGTAACAAATTTAGTTTTTAAGATCTATAACTGATTTGCTCTCTTGAAAGTTACTATTAATTATAAAATAAACAAGGCTTCCCTGGTACTTCAACAGTAAAGAATACACCTGCCAATGCAGGAGATGTGGGTTCAATCCCTGGTTTGGGAAAATCCTCTGGAGAAGGAAATGACAACGCACTGCTTGTTCTTGCCTGGAGAATCCCATGGCCAGAGGGCCCTGGAGGGATACAGTTCATGGGGTCACAAAGGGTCAGACAATTTAGCGACTAAACAACAACAACAAACAATTATATGATTACCCAAGAAAATTAGAATTTAAAGGACAGTAAGAACAAAGGTACTAAGTTAAGATAAGAGCTTTTTCTTATTCTATGGCTACATACAAACACAGTTATCCTTTATAAAGCTTAACCTTTCCCCCCAGCCTTATTGAGATGTAACTGACAGGTAGTATATTGGCTTCCCAGGCAGAGCTAGTGGTAAAGAACCTGCCTGCCAGTACACGTGGAGAAGGCGATGGCACCCCACTCCAGTACTCTTGCCTGGAGAATCCCATGGGCGGAGGAGCCTGGTAGGCTACAGTCCATGGGGTTGCTAAGAGTCAGACAGGACTGAGAAACTTCACTTTCACTTTTCACTTTCCTGCATTGGAGAAGGAAATGGCAACCCACTCCAGTGTTCTTGCCTGGAGAATCCCAGGGACGGAGGAGCCTGGTGGGCTGCCGTCTACGGGGTCGCACGGACTTGGACACGACTGATGCGACTTAGCAGCAGCAGCAGCCAGTACAGGAGACATAAGAGATTTGGGTTCCATTCCTGGGTCAGGAAGATCCCCTGGAGGAGGAATGGCAACCCACTCCAGTATTCTTCCCTGGAGAATTCCATGGACAGAGAAGCCTGGTGGGCTACAGTCCATAGGGTCACAAAAAGTAGGACATGACTGAAGCAGCTGAGCACGCATGCACACAGGGACTTGCTAATGCAATCTTAAAAACTGTTTTCTGGTTATTTTGTATATCCCTTGTCCTTTTTCCCTCTTTTGTTGCCTTCTTTTGTGAATTGATGATTTTCCATAATGGTATGCTTTGATTCCCTTCTCTTTATCTTTTCTAAATCTACTGTAGCTTTTCATTTAGTGGTTACCATGAGGCTGACATAGAGCATCTTATAGATTTAACAGTCTATTTTTTACTAATTAGCATCTTTCTGTTTCAGCTTGAATAGTAAACAAAGGACAAAGATTATTATTTATTCTAGGTCATAATTTTCCCTTAGTTATAAGTCCCCTTTTCCTATCATACTTAAATTTTTTTGCTTAGTAACATTATTATATGGATACATGTAAAGATTTAGTCATACACTACAATGTTGGATGACAATATTATTTAAAGTTTAAATTTAAAAATACAATTAATGTTATTAACTAATTTTATTAATTTTATGGCTATATTATCAGAGAGCATATAATCACGTGCACTGCTATTTTATATTAAGCCCTAAGTGAGATAAAGACTTTTCATAACAAACAAAAGCTAAGGGAGTTCATAATCACTAGATTTGCCTCAAAAGAAATGCTAAAAGGAGTTCTTCAAGCTGAAACAAAAAGATGCTAATTAGTTGTTGCAGTCCTTTAATGGACCAGAACCTGGTGGTCCGGAGTCGAGGATAAGAAAGCAAAAGAGAGAAAGAAGCTAGTATTCCCTGGGTTATGCAGAGAACCAATAAAGCCCTAGGATAGAGCTTGCACTGCTCACAGAGGCACAGGGCGTGCTCTCGAAGAGGTCTTGAGTGCCTGGGCAGGAAAGTGAGCTGGCAGGTTTCTACGCTCCAGAGAATTAGCCAGAGGGAGAGAGAGAAAGAGAAAGAAAGAACGACATGGGGACCCAAGTCTCTAGTGGAACAACGGTATTTTATTAGCAGAAGTGCAGGCTTATATATCTTTAGTAAAATGATTACTCAGCCATTACAAAGGATGAAATCCCATCAATTGCAACAAAATGGATAGTCTAATACATACAAGTTCGCTGAGGCTGAAAAGAGTCATTGAAGGGAGTTACTGAAAGGAATCCAAGCAGGTACCCTTTCTCATGATCTCAGTCTTGAGAACTGTGTGCAGCTCTTCTCGTTCCCGGAATAGGAACTAATAAGGAACAGAGAATCCTTGAGAAATGGCACACAAAGGAAGAAAAGTGCAACATATTGGATTCCTTAAAGTTGAACGTCCCTTGACAATTCCCCCTTTTTTATTTTTTCATAATTGGGGGTGACTGTAGATACTTGAGTGAAAAAGGTCCTGACCAAATGAGTTTGCTTAGTTTGAACAATTTTAGTTGAAAGGCATCGGTATAATACACATATAACCATTAGGACAACTATTAGCATTACAGTTTCAGATCTAATACTATGTATAATGCTTTGTAACCATCCTCGAGGGTCTAGCCCAAATAATTGATCAGCTAGTTGTTCAGGTAAAATTTCCAAATTAGTGGAAGAGGGAAGACTCTTAGAGAAGGCTTCAAAGATTTCTTTTTGTAATAACTGTACATTTAAGGAAGCATTATCATGTAAGTCTTGCAAATGAAATTTAATTTGTTTTCAATTGTAGGCACTATAGTTGAATTGAACAGGGGTAATACAAAATTGAGTCGAATTTCAATCACATTATAGCAAAGCCTGTTTTTGTAAATCTATTAATTGATCTCCAACCCATTTGATGGCCGTTTTTACTTCCTGTATTTCATTTTAAATTTCCTCATCTATCTGAGCCTGAGTGGCCCACATAGTATGGACATCTTTAGTCCAATTTTGGATAAAATTTTGGTTTGAATTGAAGTTTGTAAAGCAACACCGGCCACAGCAGCAGTGGTGCAAATAGCTATTAATCCCCAAATGCCAAGAATCAGCATCCAATGCATCTTTTAGAGAGTTGGAGTAATTTAGTAAGTAACGGGAAAGCAAGCCTGGCTATGGGGCCTTCTTCCCAGGGCCGTTGGAGATTTACTGGTAACCACAAATTACTTTGAGATCAAAGAATAAAAAGGGATTCATTTCTTAAGGAAATAGAGGAGTTTGCAATTTATACAAGTTACAGAACTTAAAATCTTATTGAATTGTAAGTTTCGTATAGCTATAACAAAAGGAAGGGGAACACAAACTTGTATGAAATATGATTGATTATAGAGAAAGAAATAATTACTATGACTAAGACTGGTCCTGTGAAATGTCTGGTCCAAGTCCCAAGTTCTTCAGTGCTTGCAGCAGGTTTCCAGATGTCCCATGGTTCAGGCCCAATCTGTTTATTGAGGACGATTCGAGAACGAGGGGGTACCATTTCACCGTCAAGCCAGCCAAGAAGTCCTTTGTCATGGTAATGTTCCATCATAGTATTAGTAACTTTCTATGCTTCTTGAGCAGCATAGTCACACACGGTACTGTTAATATCATCTGAACAGTTAGATGAACTGTTTATGTGTTTACATGTGTTTACATACCGTGGGGTCCCCAATTGACAATGGTGTGCTTAGCCACAAACATTAATTTTCCTGATTTGTCTTGACACCTGTCCCAGTGAACAGGAATATACTTAAAGTTCTTATAAGTAAACCCTTTGAATAATGTTTTTTTGTCCTTTCCCTAGAGTTTCAGTAGTGTTGACATGGTTCTCATAAAAAGAAAGGGCAATAAATAATCCAAGAAATGTCCGAAAGTCCTTTTTTGGAGGCAGGACGAAAGCCCAAGTTAGTCGGCTAATGTTAACGCATAATTCCAGTGGGCCCATGCACAAAGGAAGGACTTCATAACCTAGAGAAATATTAGTCTTCCCTCCTCCTCAGGGTGTGAGGGCCCTTTCATGCTCCAGGGAGAAGCCATATGTATGGAATCATTGGTTGATACGATCAGTCCCTTTTCTGTCCATTCTACAACATGTAATAAAGGGGGGTTGGGTATGTAACCCCAGAAAGTAGTTAGTTTAGCCCAAGCCAGGGAAGCGAAAGCAAGCAAAGCAAGCATACCAACAAAAATATTTTCAGGACTCCGAGGCATTCCCTGTTGAGAAATCAGATTTTCAGCTTGATTAGTAAGGGTTTTTAATCTGTCCCCAAGTAGGGAGATCATGAAGTAGATGACGTTGAGTGAGACGTTTTTTGGAAATCTCTAAAGCCGCCATGGCTTGTACTGGAATTTTTTCTTTCCATGGATTTGGTCTTTTCCTCTCTATCATGAACACCGGTGGTTTCTCGGGGGCAGATCTTCTGAAGAAGGAGCCAACTGACTTCGTTGGATCCGTCTGGAGAAATATAAGCATACCCCTTCCCCTGTAAGATTAGTTTCCCAGATTTCCATTGATTAGTTAACCCATCTTGGTACCAAATGGGCAGAGGAAGAGAAGTGTCCTCAGTTCCTCAAAATGTTTTTCTGCTCTTGTCGCGATATCTCCCTGCGGTAAGTTTAAAAAATTTAAAACAAATAAAGCTGTATTAACAAATAGTTATAGGTTCAAAGAACAGCTTATGTTGGAATCTAGTAAAGTCTGTTTTAGACAAGGAAGATAGTAGTGTTCCCGTGTATTTTCTCTTTTTTAATTTTTTTATGTGTGGTTTTAATGTGTGATGTGTTCGTTTGACTATGTCTTGTGTCTATGGATTATAAGGAATACCTGTAATATGTTTAATAGAAAATGTTTGTAAAAATTGTTTGAAATAACTTGAAGTATAGGCAGGGCCATTGTCTGTTTTTATAGAACTAGGAGTTTCCATTGTAGCAAAACAAGCTAATAGGTGAGTTATAACGTGTTGTGTAGCTTCACCGCGAAGAGGTGTGGCCCAGAAAAAGAAGAATTTGTGTCGATACAGACGTGTAGGAAAGAAGGAAAAAGTTTAGGGCAATGAGTTACATCCATCTGTCATAGTTCATTAGGTTGTAATCTCCGAGGATTAATATCTTGTGCAATGGGTCAAAGATGGAGGGGTCTACAAGTAGAGCAATTATTAATAAATTTTTTTAGCCTGGTGGTATGGGATTTTTCATAGCTGGTGTAGACAGCCAGCATTGTTGTGCACCAGAGCATGTTGTTTTTCGGAGTAGCAAAGGAAACAAGTTTATCAGCCTGTTCAATACCATGAGTTATAGGACTGGGAAGACAGGAATGTGTTCGAATATGTGTAATATAAATGGGAGAAGTGTGGTTTTTAATAATGGATTGTAGTTCGAAAAAAAAAGTTGTTGAATAATAGGTTGATTGGAGTTTATAGAGGAAGTTTTTATAATTTTTATTTTTATTTATTTTTTTAATGGTAATTCCGTTTTACTTTTATTTTATTTTTACTTTTCAATATTGTATTGGTTTTGCCATACATCAACATGAATCCACCACTGGTGTACACGTGTTCCGCATCCTGAACCCCCCTCCCACCTCCCCCCCATACCATCCCTCTGGGTCATCCCAGTGCACCAGCCCCGAGCATCCTGTATCAGGCCTTGAACCTGGACTGGTGATTCATTTCACATATGATATTATACATGTTTCAGTGCCATTCTCCCAAATCATCCCACCCTTGCCCTCTCCCACCGAGTCCAAAAGACTGTTCTATACATCTGTGTCTCTTTTGCTGTCTCACATACAGGGTTATTGTTATCATCTTTCTAAATTCCATATATATGCATTCGTATACTGTATTGGTGTTTTTCTTTCTGGCTTACTTCACTCTGTATAATAGGCTCCAGTTTCATCCACCTCATTAGAACTGATTCAAATGTATTAAAGGTTGAGTAAAGCTGGTGGGGGTGATGGAATTCCAGTTGAGCTATTTCAAATCCTAAAAGATGATGCTGTGAAAGTGCTGCACTCAATATGCCAGCAAATTTGGAAAACTCAGCAGTGGCCATAGGACTGGAAAAGGTCAGTTTTCATTTCAATCCCAAAGAAAGGCAATGCCAAAGAATGCTCAAACTACTGCATAATTGCACTCATCCCACACGCTAGTAAAGTAATGCTCAAAATTCTCCAAACCAGGCTTCAGCAATACATGAACCATGAACTTCCAGATGTTCAAGCTGGTTTTAGAAAAGGCAGAGGAACCAGAGATCAAATTGCCAACATCCTCTGGATCATCGAAAAAGCAAAGCAAGTTCCAGAAAAACATCTATTTCTTCTTTATTGACTATGCCAAAGCCTTTGTGTGGATCACAATAAACTGTGGAAAATTCTTCAAGAGATGGGAGTACCAGACCACCTGACCTGTCTCTTGAGAAACCTATATGCAGGTCAGGAAGCAACAGTTAGAACTGGACATGGAACAACAGACTGGTTCCAAATAGGAAAAGGAGTACATCAAGGCTGTATATTGTCACCCTGCTTATTTAACTTCTATGCAGAGTACATCATGAGAAACGCTGGGCTGGAAGAAACACAAGCTGGAATCAAGATTGCCGGGAGAAATATCAATAACCTCAGATATGCAGATGACACCACCCTTATGGCAGAAAGTGAAGAGGAACTCAAAAGCCTCTTGATGAAAGTGAAAGAGGAGAGTGAAAAAGTTGGCTTAAAGCTCAACATTCAGAAAACGAAGATCATGGCATCTGATCCCATCACTTCATGGGAAATAGATGGGGAAACAGTGGAAACAGTGTCAGATTTTATTTTTTTGGGCTCCAAAATCACTGCAGATGGTGACTGCAGCCATGAAATTAAAAGACGCTTACTCCTTGGAAGGAAAGTTATGACCAACCTAGATAGCATATTCAAAAGCAGAGACATTACTTTGCCAACAAAGTTTCGTCTAGTCAAGGCTACGGTTTTCCCTTTAGTCATGTATGGATGTGAGAGTTGGACTGTGAAGAAGGCTGAGTGCCAAAGAACTGATGCTTTTGAACCGTGGTGTTGGAGAAAACTCTTGAGAGTCCCTTGGACTGCAAGGAGATCCAACCAGTCCATTCTGAAAGAGATCAGCCCTGGGTGTTCTTTGAAAGGAATGATGCTAAAGTTGAAGCTCCAATATTTTGGCCACCTGATGCAAAGAATTGACTCATTGGAAAAGACTCTGATGCTGGGAGGGACTGGGGGCAGGAGAAGGGGACGACAGAGGATGAGATGGCTGGATGGCATCACCGACTCGATGGACATGAGTTTGGGTGAACTCTGGGAGTTGGTGATGGTCAGGGAGGCCTGGCGTGCTGCGATTCATGGGGTCGCAGAGAGTCAGACACGACTGAGCGACTGAACTGAACTGAATACTCCATTGTGTATATGTACCAGAGCTTTCTTATACATTCGTCTGCTGATGGACATCTAGGTTGCTTCCATGTCCTGGCTATTATAAAAAGTGCTGCGATGAACACTGGGGTACACGCGTCTCTTTCAGTTCTGGTTTCCTCGGTGTGTATGCCCAGCAGTGGGATTGCTGGGTCGTACGGCAGTTCTATTAATACAAAAACTGAATATAAAGAATCAGAGACTATATCAATGGGGTAGGGATGTAGGCAAATAACTCGAATAAGGGCATATAATTTGTTTTTTTGAGCAGAATGGAATTTAGTGTAAAAGACTTTATATTTTTTGAGAGACCAGAATGAGGCTTTGGCATTTTTAGTCTCATCTATATAGAGAACTTTAGCTTGAGGTATAGGCTGTGGGCTGATGATGTGGGAAATAATAAATTTAGAATTTTTGAAGAAATTTTATAGCTTGTTATAGGGATAATGAAATGAAATTTTCCCAAAATATTTTAGAAAAGCTATTTGGAAATCGGTAGAAGTTTGTAATGTATTTTTGAATTGAGATTTATTAATAAGTATTACAATTTTATGGGGATCAGAACCAACTGGAGTTTTAGTCTTATTTTTTTCATTGATAATGATTAGAACAATTAAATCAATGTAGGATGTTAAGTGACTTTATTTTTCTAAAATGGGTATAGATCCATTTTATTGGGTGTTTTTGTTGGGCATGAAGTCTCATGGGAGAATGAAGAGAGGGGAGTACAAATAATTTTAAAGGTAAATCTAGTCTAATGTGGGTAAGAAAATGTTTTTGTAGTTTATTTTGCACTAAATAGAGTTTTTCTCATGCTTCTTGAGAAAGTGATCGAGGGCTATTTAGATTAGGATCTCCTTTTAAAGTATTAAATAGATTTGTTAGTTGATAATTAGCAATGTCCAAAGAGGGCCTAATCCAATTTATATTGCCTAAAAGTTTTTGAAAATCATTTAAGGTGGATAATTTATCAGTACGAATCTGTGTTAGTTGGGGAGTAATATGTTGTCTATTAACAACAAATCCTAAGTACTGGTAAGGCATAGTTTGAATTTTTTCAGGGGCAATGATTAACCCAAAGTTGTTTAAGCATTGTTGAGCTATATCAAACATGTGTTGAGTTTTTAAAACAGATGGAGGTGAAAACAATATATCATCTATAAAATGAATAACAAGAAAGTCAGGAAATTATAATTTTTTTAGCAGCGTGTAATTTCTCTTTTGTAAGGGGCCATTGTTCTGTCTAAATAGGCTCGTCATTTTTTTAAGTTATTTTAATAATTGTTTTGTTTGTTAAATGAGCAGTGGCCCGTAAGAAAAATGTGGAATGTATATATGAGTTTGTCATTGCATAAGTAAATCTTTTTTTATTACTTTAAGGGGTGTATCTATCACATAAGGTCTTAATGTTGCAGGTTGGCCTTCTGGCCTCTCACATGGATAAATTCGAGTACTCTGATAAACCTCTTGTACTTTGGTTTGAGAAATTTCTGCAATTTGGCAAGTGATTTTTTTGTATAGGCCAGGATTTGGGCCATAAATGTTTGGATATAATAGTAATATCAGATCCAGTGTTGAGGAGGCCAGAAAATCTTTTACCATTAATTTTGATATTTATATTTGGTAGGGCATATTTAGATACCAATGATGTCCATAACGATTATTTTTGATCTGTACTTTTGAATCCACCTGTCTGTACTGCATTCAGTTCAGTTCAGTTCAGTTCAGTCCCTCAGTCGTGTCCGGCTCTTTGCAACCCCATGAATTGCAGCACGCCAGGCCTCCCTGTCCATCACCAACTCCCGGAGTTCACTCAAACTCACATCCATCGAGTCGGTGATACCATCCAGCCATCTCATCCTCTGTCATCCCCTTCTCCTCCTGCCCCCAATCCCTCCCAGCATCAGAATCTTTTCCAATGAGTCAACTCTTTGCATGAGGTGGCCAAAATACTGGAGTTTCAGCTTTAGCATCATTCCTTCCAAAGAACACCCAGGGCTGATCTCCTTTAGAATGGACTGGTTGGATCTCCCTGCAGTCCAAGGGACTCTCAGGAGTCTTCTCCAAGACCACAGTTCAAAAGCATCAATTCTTCGGCGCTCAGCTTTCTTCACATCTAATCACACTAGGACCAGATAGACTACTGTACAGATAGCCTTGTCTATCTGTACAGTATCAGAGGAGTTAATAGAAATGTAAGGTAAAAGAAGTAATTGAGCAATTTTTTTGAATTGAAAGAAGTTACCCTAAGTCCCCCTTTTTGAATTGTCATAGAATCTGAGATGACATCATAGTTTGAATTTCTCCTTTATAATCTGAATCAATTACTCCAGGGTGAACAGTAATTCCTTTAGAAGTCAAACTAGCTTAGCCAAGTAAAAGACTGAAGGTTTGTAGGGGCAGGGGACCAAAAAGTCCGGTAGGTATTTTAGAAGGGACTGTTTACGGGTAAAGGAGAAAATCATTTAGGGCTGGTCTATCGACTGCAGCACTGCCGGACGTTGAGGGTTTGAGGGAGAAGATGGAATTTGTCCCTGGTTTTTGTTGAAGGGAGCCTGGGGGGGTCCCCTGTTTGGAATTTCTCGGAATAGGTTTTTCTTTAATATCAAATTTAGATTTACAATCTTTGGCCCAACGCATTTTCCTACTGCAGCGAGGGCAGATTTTTGAAGGTTTTTTATTAGCCTTCTTAGGGCAGTCTTTTTTTAAATGGTTCTTACCTCCACATGTAAAACATCTTTTATTTCCCCTTTTAAAGTAAGCAGCCATTGTTTCAGCTAGCATTTGCATTTCTTGAGTTTTTGATCCTAGATTGTGACAAGCCTTCAAATAATCAATAATAGTCCCAGTCTCACAAATTGGAGCTATAGCTTTTTGACATTTTTTATTTGTATTTTCATATGCAAGCAGTTTTTCTAGTTGTATATTGGGTTTTTTTTTTTTTCCAGTCACACTATGGGAAATAGCAGTTTTTAGTCTAGCTAGAAAATCAGCATAGGTTTCATTGCTGCTAAGTTGCTTCAGTCATGTCCGACTCTGTGCGACCCCATAGACAGCAGCCCACCAGGCTCCCGTGTCCCTGGGATTCTCCAGGCAAAAACCCTGGAGTGGGTTGCCATTTCCTTCTCCAATAGATTTCATTAGGTCCTTGTAATATTTTAGTGTAACTACCTTTAGGTTCTTCTTGAGGAGTAATTTGATCTCAGGCTTCATGGGTAACTTCTTTTAATTGTTCATGCAATAAAGGAGGGCATTGTATTTGAGCTTCTATTGTCTCAAAGAACAGAGAAATCTTCTGTCATAGATATCAAAAAGGGGGTAGAAAGAGTACTTGTCTCATTAGTTTAAGTGAGACCTTATATATTTTTTAATTAGTTGTTGAGAATAGGTAAAAAGAATACCTCAATGCTGTAAGAGTTCTATTACGACGCCATTTCTCAAGACATACATCCAGAGATAACTTTGGCACAATATTAGCCAGGGAGAACAGGTTCTAGATAATGTCTCTGGGCAAGATATATTGTTGCTGTGCAATCAGGGGTGCAAGTCTTGAGATACAAGTTTTTAGGCAAGATTTGTTACAATTATAATCATTAACATAGAGCCTAAGAAAAGCATTTTTATGAGTAAGACATTGTGTTGTGTAATCATTAGTTCTGGACCTAAAGAAAGGTCAGTTTTTCGTAAGATACATTGTTGCACAGGGCTTAAGGAAAGCATGAGTAGGAGTGTTTGCTTCTTTTTTATAGGGCCCTGGACTGTCTGCTTAAGCTTTGAGTCTCATTTTCTCCTGTTTTTAGGAGAATATGGTTGTCAGGTAAAGGTGTGGAGAAATCATTTTATAATCTCTTCCTGCTGGGAAGGGGCATAGGCCTTAAACTGTTGAGGCAATATATTCTCCTTGTCTTTATATAGAGGGTCTCTGATCTAGGGGCCCTGAGTATAGCTAGAGGAGGCAGTGGAAACTGCAGGAGCATGAATAATCATTTGTAACTTAAATGTCTAAGCCATTTAGATATAAAAATCATTAATAGTTACAGACATAAAAAGCAAACAGCAAGAATAAGACGACTACAATTATTACAGTCAAGATAGTTTTCCACCATTTGGAGATAAGCTGCTATTTGTTTGCGTGAAACTGAAAGTCTTTGAACTTTAAATAAGTGATGAAGTAAAGTAGAAAAATGATGGGGCTTTCCAGCCGTTTGACCGTTGTCTTAGTACTTACTGACCTCATTAGGTCCCAACCTCAACAGGTCCCGAGTCACTCCATCCAAAATGTCATGTATACCAGGTTCCTTCCTGTTCGGGCACCACTTGTTGCGGTCCTCTAATGGACCGGAACCTGGTGGTCTGGAGTCGATGATAAGAAAGCAAAAGAAAGAGACTAGTATTCCCTGGGTTATGCTGCTGCTGCTAAGTCACTTTAGTCGTGTCCGACTCTGTGCAACCCCATAGATGGCAGCCCACCAGGCTCCCTCGTCCCTGGGATTCTCCAGGCAAGAACACTGGAGTGGGTTGCCATTTCCTTCTCCAATCCCTGGGTTATGCAGAGAACCAATAAAGCCCTAGGACAGGGCTTGTACTGCTCACGGAGGCACAGGGCATCCTCTCGAAGAGGTCTTGAAAACCCAGGCAGGAAAGTGAGCTCGGCAGGTTTCTACGCTCTAGAAAATTAGCCAGAGGGACAGAGAGAAAGATAAAGAAAGAACGACACAGGGACCCAAGTCTCTAGTGGAACAACGGTATTTTATTAGCAGAAATGCAGGCTTATATGTCTTTAGTAAAATGATTACTCAGCCATTACAAAGGATGAAATCCCATCAATTGAAACAAAATAGTCTAATACATACAAGGTTGCTGACACTGAAAAGAGTCATTGAAGGGAATTACTGAAAGGAATCCATGCAGGTACCCTTTCCCATGATCTCAGTCCTGAGAACTGCACGCAGCTCTACTTGGTCCCGGAATAGGAACTGATAAGGAACAGAGAATCCTTGAGAAATGGCACACAAAGAAAGAAAAGTACAACATATTGGATTCCTTAAAGTTGAACGTTACCTGACAATTAGTAACATGAAAACATATGACAATAATAACACAACACTGGTAAAGGGGGACAATCATAAAAATACTTAATGGCATAAATGGCTGATGAAAGCATTATAGATTTATGTGTATTATTCTCAACAGAGATTCTACTTTCCTCATCCTAGTATAGTTGAGTATTAAAATAAATTAACTAGAGCCATTTAGTCTTATCATGCTCAAGTAGTTTCTGTTTTGTTTCCTTGCACTTACCTAAAGGTCCCAGCTCCAAGTTATAGATCAAAACTCAGTCTTCTTGAAGGAACATCAAAAAGTTTCATCACAAACTCTTGTCAGAATATACCAAGTGACCAAGTCAGGATATCCAGGAGGCAGGGACTTCATGGAAGTGGACACCTCAACTGCAAGACCTTTCAATCAAGATCATGCCTATGAAAAGGGCTACTGATTTACCTTTTAATTCTTTTGGTGGTGGTTTAGTTGCTAGTCATGTTCGACTCTTGAGACCCCATGGACTGTAGCCTGCCAGGCTTCTCTGTCCATTGGATCCTCCAGGCATGAATACTAGAGTGGATTGCCATTTCCTTCTCCAGGGGAGCTTCCTGACCCAACAATCATATCCAGGTCTCCTGCATTGCAGGCAGATTTTTTTACCGACTGAGCTACCAGGGAAGCTTTTTAATTCTTTTAACTATTTTTAATTTTTCTCACTATTTTTCATTTTAATGGTCAGAAAACTTGACTTTTTATATAGAGATAGCTCTTTTTTTTTTAGATTCAGCAGCTAGTTCAGGAAATGTAACTTACTGCTGGATTTCTCATTTGTCTATCCAAACATACTGGTGAGGTCTCTTCTATTAGTATATTCTACTAAACTTGCTACCAGCTGCCATTATGATTAGGCTCATTCATGGAAATTAATTTCTGGATCAGATTGGTGCACAATTAATAACTTTAATGTAAAAAGTATATAATACAGGTTGATTATATTGAGGAAATAAGACTAGTTGGTTGTAATAGTTCCAACAAATTACATTGCTTTATTATTTAAGCATTACATTGCTTTTTATAATGTATCACATAGGTACATTGGTGTGTTAAGTAGCCATTCCCCTTTCCTTGTTGAAAATCCATTGACAAGAGATGTATGGACTTACTTCTGGACCCTCACGTATAGTCCATTGACCTATATGTCTGTCTTTATGGCAGCACACACGGTTTTGATCATTGTGGTTTTATAGGAAGTACTGAAATTGGAAACTGTAATTCCTCCAACTTTATTTTTCTCTTTCCCTAATAGGATTTTGCTTTTGTTCAGTCGCTCAGTTGTGTCTGACTCTTTGTGACCCCATGGACTGCAGCATGCCAGGCTTCTCTGTCCTTCACCATCTCTCAGAGTTTGCTCAAACTAAAGTTTGAGTCAGTGATGCCATTCAACATCTCTTCCAACAGCAAAATTTCTCAGGGTCTTATTATTTAAAAGAACAATATTCCTTAGCACTGTACTTGATGTTGATATAATTTCAAGGAACATGATTTCTAATATCATACCCTTGATACTGATAAGAAGCACCACGTCTGTCCATTTTAAACACCCCCCCTCTTTTTTTTTTTGCCATATGTGGCTTGTGGGATCTTAGTTCCTCAATCAGGGATCAAACCCTGGCCCCTGGAAGTGGAAGTGCAGAATCCTAATCACTGGACCATCGGGGAATTGCCTTAAAATCTCCCTTTTGAACCTTTTTAATCTAACAGAAGAAAAGACCACAATATTCTGCTTTAGGCCCCCAGAGCTTCACAGCTCTGTATTTTCCTTCTGTCTGTCCAGGTGTCATCAGGTGTATTTATATTGAGATGATCCCATAACTGATCTTTTTGCTATCTCTGCAATGTCATTTGATGAATCAGTTTTCAAAATAGTGGTTGTACAGTAGCTTTTAAGACTCTGAGGTAAAGATGTCAAGTGATACTATAAGGAGGGTTGGGAAAATACCTCTAAACTACAATTTAAGGTTTTTCCAAGATCAGGTCATGAGAATTGAGTTCAAACCTCAGCTCCTTCACTCACTGTATGATCTTCAGTAAGTGACTTAAGTCCCCTCATGTTACATTTTCTTAACTACAAAATGAGATACTTCTTGCCTATTCTAAGAATGTATATACTGGATATATTATGGTAAAGCTGGTGAGGCCACGCTGCTACTGTTGCTAAGTCACTTCAGTCGTGTCCGACTCTGTGCGACCCCATAGACGGCAGCCCACCAGGCTCCCCCGTCCCTGGGATTCTCCAGGCAAGAACACTGGAGTGGGTTGCCATTTCCTTCTCCAATGCATGAAAGTGAAAAGTGAAAGTGAAGTCGCTCGGTCGTGTCCGACTCCTAGCGACCCCATGGACTGCAGCCTACCAGGCTCTTCCGTCCATGGGATTTTCCAGGCAGGAGTACTGGAGTGGGGTGCCATCGCCTTCTCTGAAGAAAACACAGTTAATGTAATTAACCAATGGATGCCAAATAGAAAGATATGGAATTTAAGAAAATGCAGAACAATTGATTCTGTGGCTTTTTGTCATCATTTTAAGGCAACATTGTAGTAATGATAATAGAGACCTTAGAGAGCAGGGCATGAGTTGCTAAGCAGCATAGAAAGCCTTTTATTATGGGGATAAGAAAGGAGGAACACAGGTAGAACTATAAGGAATCCTTGTGGGCTGGCCATAACTAAGTTTCCCATTTATATAGCATTAGCCATATGCTGGGAAAGATTGAAGGTGGGGGGAAAAGGGGACGACAGAGAATGAAATGGTTGTATGGCATCACTGACTCAATGGACATGAGTTTGAGCAAGCTCCAGGAGTTGGTGATAGACAGGGAAGCCTGGTGTGCTGCAATCAGAGTTGGATGTGACTGAGTGACTGAACTGACTGACTTTTGTTGTTGGGCTTTTGGTGTCATATTTAAGAAACTCTTGCCTAATCTAAGGTTTGTGTTTTTAATCTTGATCTTTTGGCATTTTATGGTCTGGAACCTGTTTTCACATGTTAGTTACCTCACTTATAAAATGATGTGTAAGAGTTTAAGACACTTAAACCTTTGAGATCACATAAAAGATAAATAATCATATAAATAAATAGCAATGCTTGCTTGGCCCTAAAATTTATGCTATATAAATCAGGTGACTATGGAATTTTTTGCCTAACCAGAACATATTTAAGGATAAAGGTAGGTGATAATAATTATTATGAGTAACAGGGGTGAACTGGGACTGTTTTAGGCAGACTGGGACATGTTCTGCCTACCTATAAGTCATGGAGACCCGAGTCCCAATGTTGAATCCACCATTAATTTGCTAAGCCCTTACCCATACAATGGGGGATGAAGTAGATAATTTCAAAGGTTTCCTTTCATCTCTACCATTCTAGAACTCCATGATAGGTACTGTCAAGTCAAGAACTATAGATGAGTATTGTGCTGTTACTGACCTAAGACTTCGTTTAATTCTCTGATGGTTGATATCCTTGATAGAGACTGTTAGGGTGGCCAAAAGCACATTAAGGCAGAAGCGAGTCAATCGCTCCTTCCTATAGTCAGGAAAGGCAAGTGGGTGCTGTTCACTGGTTTTACCTACAAAACATTATCCCCAAAACACTTACTTCCTGTGTATATCCTGTAAATGTTGGTGTGCTTCGAAGTTCTGTCTTTGGCCTTTGACCCTCTTTATGCTATGTGTTATCCTTGGATACTCCATTATTGGAAATTCAATTACTGCCTGATTATTGATGAATTCTAAACCTTGTATCTGTCTCCTGAGCTCCAGATATATATATCCAGTTTCCCACCAGATGGCCACACGTTCCAGACTGTAAAATGACCTACTCCTGGCATGCACATGGCCAGGGCCAGAGGACACATGGAGGTCCCTATCCCCCTCCTCTTCCTTCCAGCTCCCTTCTATGGTGAGGGTTTCTCAGGTTCACAGGTGTGTTCATCTCAGCCTGAATTTCCACTCTTCAGCCTCACTCCTCCCAAGTAGTCCCATTTCTGGCTACTCCTTGGGCTTGGGGACATTGTATGATGGTGAGGTTCACCATCAGGAGGACAGGCCTGGGGAAGAGGCTTGTCTACAGGCTGAAAGTGGGCTTGGAGCCATTTGGGAGACAGTTAGGGAATCCTATGAAGGCAAAATGGAGCAGGTCTGGGAGGAGGGGTGTGAGCTCTGAGCAGTCTGTCACTTGAACACCACAGAAAAGTCTTGGCTCAAGGAAAATCAAAGTGGAAGCTACCTCCAGAGTGAGTCAAGGGCAAGGCCGCCAGTGTCCCAAATCTAAGGATTTCAGCTGCTCCCACAGTACCTTAAACACGACATAAGCAGACCAGAATTTATCATCTTACTGCATATCTATAAGATTGTCATCCTCTTCTGTTCAGTATTTGAACAAACAGCACCATCAAACAGTCTTCTGTCTTGGCCATAAACCTAGGCATTGATTCTACTTCTCCTAAACGTCTTCTTCTAGGTGCATCTCCTAAACTGTCTTCTCCTTATCAGCCTGACTTGCTAATGCCTTAGTGTGAATTATTGCCATTTCTCATCTGATATCACTCCCACCAGTTTTGTTTCTCTTAAGTCTATTCTCCATAACATAAGTCCTACCAGGGCATTTCTTTGCTTAAAATTCTGCATTTGTTTCCCATTGCTCTTGGCATAAATCCAAGCTCCTGATGGCATGGAAGGCTCTCTTGGATCTGTCTCCTGTCTAACTTTCTGGATCTACCTATCATCACTCCCTCCCTTTACACTGATGCTCCTTCCAAGCTGAACTCCCCGTGTTTCCCTGGTGGGCTGTGCTAACACACATTTCCTTGGCCTTCTATGTAACTCTCCCTTTACTGAAATGATCTTTCTCCAAGTTTCACCTAATTAATCCCTGTTCATCCTTTGTACATCAGCTTAGATGTCACATCTAGGAAACTCTGTGCTCCCCTGACTGTGTCTGCTTCTCCCACTTCCTTGTTTTATGTGCTTTCTTGGTGCTCTGTGCTTTTGTATCATGCTTATCTGTAATTCTTTGTTTTTCCTTCTAGAATGTAAGCACCTTGAAAGCAGTGCTTTATTCCTATCCCAGTACCTAGCACAGTGCAGGATACTTAGTAGGCAGCTCCTCTACAAATGTTTACTGAACCAATCAAAGAACTATGGAATGAAAATTTTATTTATATTTTTAAATTTATTTTATTTTTGGTTGTGCTGGGTCCTCATGGCTGTGTGTGGGCTTTCTCTGGTTGTGGCAAGTAGAGGCTACTCTCTAGTGGCAGCACGTGGGCTTCTCTTGCTAAGGAGCATGAGGCTCTATAGTGTGGGCTCAGTAGTTGTGGTGCATGGGCTTAGTCGTCCCACAGCATGTGGAATCTTCCCAGACCTGGAATCGTTCGAGCCCTTATCTCCTGAATTGGCAGGCTGATTCTTAACCACTGAACCACCAGGAAAGTCTCTGTACTTAAAAAAAAATACTGTTTCTCTATGCTATTAATAAGCAATTTTATATGCTATCAATTGCCATAAGGTAGAGGAGTTCTGAAATCAATTTCTAGCATGGTTTTTGCAGATTATAATCCTCAAATGGGTATAACCATAAAAAGTGCCTCTATTGTAATCAGCCTGGATTCCTCCTCTTCCAAACTCTATGTAACTTTTTCTGGATGCCAAAATGTTGTCCTGGGATGGCAATGCCTACTGCCAGTCTCAGGCTGCCAAGCACATTCGTGTACTATTTTTTTTTTAAATATAGATTTTTCATTTCTCTTGAATAGGAGTGAGAGCATCAGGTGTACAGTTAAATATGTTTCCAATTAAGTTTTCAAAAATGATCATTAGTGACACATGGATCTTAATATATTTGATGAATTTCTATTGTTATTATTGATGTCCAAACTGTCCTACTTTTGACCAATGGGAGCCTCTTCAAGTTGGCATTGAGTTATTTTAACAAAAATGTAGTAGTCTTTGATAGCTTCTTTGCTATCTTGTACAACAGTATGTTTCAGGCACATAGTGTGTATTTCTTGTCCCAATTAGCGTTCAGTTTTAACACACTGAGTCAGTCTGTATATATGGTGGTTGTAGCAAGGACAAGGAGTTTGGAAGGACTTTATAGCATGACTCCCCGGCTTCCCTAACTCTATAAGATGCTGATCTTTAGTCTGAATTTTTTGTGCAATTAATGAACATCCCCAATTCTGCTGAGAAAACATACCATTTGTGTAAAACTGTGTGAAACAACGATTCTCCATTCCAATTCTGAATGTATTTAGCATTCTCTGTAGATCCAAGGAGAAACTCAAGAATTCTTACAAGCTTTAAGAAACTTAAAAGTCTGTGTGATTGATCTTTCCATGAGGTCAAAGTTCCAAAACAATACAGCAGAATTCTCTAAGCAGAGCAGTTCATTTAGTAGAATTAAGGCAGTTGTTGATCTTTTCCAAAGTTTAGTGGCTGACAAATTCAGACTTCAGATCTGACTAGAGACTCCCAGTTTGAGCTCCAGGGAAAGTCTATATAGAGGATCTCTGGACAATCCTTTAATTCATTCAATACACACTTATTTCAGCACCTAGTATTTGGCAGGCACTGTGCAAGATGATCGGAGAAGGCAATGGCAACCCACTCCAGAACTCTTGCCTGGAAAATCCCATGGATGGAGGAGCCTGATAGGCTGCAGTCCATGGGGTCGCTAAGAGTCGGACACGACTGAGCGACTTAACTTTCACTTTTCACTTTCATGCATTGGAGAAGGAAATGGCAACCCACTCCAGTGCTCTTGCCTGGAGAATCCCAGGGATGGCAGAGCTTGGTGGGCTGCCGTCTATGGGGTCGCACAGAGTCGGACACGACTGAAGCGACTTAGCAGCAGCAGTGCAAGGTGATGGTGATGCAAGAGTAAGCATAATATCCAACTGACCTCTGGGGTTACAGCAGTGTTTGCTACCTCTGGGGTTACAGCAGTGTTTGCTACAGAGAACAAGATGAAAGTTTGATTCTCCTGTGCGTTTAAAAATAATTTGGAGTGGATTATACTGAAGCGACGTAGCACACATGCATAGAACCATAACCGAAGGGAGGCACAAGAGAATTAACAACCTTTGGGTGTGTGTATGTGGAATATCAATCATGGTCAGCAAATCTCATTAATTTCACAGTAACTGTTAGCTATTATTTCCAGAGAGGCACAGCTCCTTTGTAAAATGATAATAATAATTAAAAAGAAAAGGTAGAGCAAAGACTCAACTCTGAGTCTGATACACCAGGGGTTCCCAAACTTTGGTTTGCTAAAAATTGACTGGAAGAAACCTTTAAAATAACAGATGCCATGGACTCTCCGGACCTACTAAAACAAAATCTTTAGTGTTGGAGGAAGGAAAGGGACAGTTCTTGAAAACAGAAAAAAATTTAAAGTTCTTCGACTTATTTTGCAGAGCCAAATTTGGAACCCCTGCCCTCCTCTATGCTGCCTGCTCAAGCAGTGGTTCCTAAACCAGGTGTCAGGCTTCAAGACGACCTTGCCAACTATAAACTTCCTCATTACATTCAGTCTTGATCCTAAACGGCTGTTTTTTTCAAAATCAAGGCGACCGAGACTCTAAAATGCCACAGGAAGGAGAGTGGCACTTTCCCATGTACTGAGTACTAGGGGTGGGAGTGGGGAAAGGTATTCAAGCACAGATTGGCTGACACTAAGCCCAAAACGAGCTGAAGCTGATAAACTTTGAAGATCAACCACGAAGACCACGAAGAGAATTTTTTTTCCCTTTAATCCGTCACGGGGGCCTACTAATTGCATCCCACAGCTACAACTGATCGAGATAGGGGCCATGAGAACAGAGGCAGTCTCCTAGCCAAAGTCTTCCGCTCTGGTTCGGCGATTAGCATAAGAGGAACTGGAAGGAAAGTCGGAGCTTTCCATCAGTACTACGAGAGGGAAGAGAGCTCCCCAGCAACCGAGCCTGGGACGCAGGCAGGACTCCAACTCGAACCCAGACTCTACCCGATATAGGTAGCCGGGACACAGGGAACCAGGCCTAGCAGGCGCGGTTCTGGAAGGCCACACAGCTGGTCCCAGTAGTTATTGTTTCCAAATTCTCAAATTTCCCGGGCGCCCCGCCCCCAGGTTCCGAAGCGTCGCGCCGGAAGTGACCTCACGACGGTGGCGTGGAGACGCAGGGCGCTTCCGGCGGCGGCCGCGGCTGTGGGGGTGGGTGTGAAGAAGACCCTTAGTCTCAGGGTCTTGCGGTGCTTCGGGGCAGGCTTGGTGTGGTGAACGAGGAGGCGTAGGCTCGGTGGCGTAGAGGTAGGCGCGACGAGGGGGCGGGTGGCTGGTGGGCGCTCGTGGCAGGGGTCTTCCGGGGTTGCCGGAGAGTTTGCTTTTAGGCTTCGTGCTTCCAGGCCTGGCAGACTTCTAGAGCGGTGGGTTCGAGATGGGGGCCTCTTCGGGTGCGCGGGGACCCATTACTAGGACTTGCCTCCGGGGTATCGTTTGAGGTGGAGGTCGAGGGAACGGGACTCTCAGCAGTCGAGGAATTGCGGGAGGTGTGAGGCATTAGCGGCCTAGGCTCTTAGTTTAGCTTTGTTAATGGCTTCTGCAGCCCACCCCCTCATTGCTCCCTGCGTGTTTCCTTTTGCACAGTGGAGAACGGTGGCAGGGAAGAACGCGAGTACCACATCCATGACAGATAGCGGGGGTGGGGAGGGGGGTGCCGGAGATGAACTGGAGTCTGAGAGGAGAGGGTAGCTGAGAAATTAGTGATAACTGGCAGGGGGCAGCTTCTGCTATTCCTGGAGACTTACTTCCCCTTGATTCTTTACTGTTGTTAGTGTAAGTCTTAGTTTCTTATTATCAGTACTCTTTGTGTGATATTGGTTGAATTGATCAGTAATTGACTTGTTGAATGGTTCGTGTTTTGGTGTGGGGGAGGCATAGTCCTCACCTGCTTGGCCAGTTGGTTGTCAACAAACCTCCCAATTTCAGAGGTAGAAGGAGTCCAGACAGCCCTCTCCTGCCGTTACAGATGTGGATCTCGAGACCCAGATTGGTTTTTGTTCTCTTTCCTAGCCACAGACTGAACTGATTTCAGTTTGCGCTCTGTCAAATAAAGGTCGTAATCCCATCAAAACTTAAGTGACTGCCTCTGAGCAGGTCACTATTTCAACTGGAAACCTCAGATAGGTTCTAGTCTTTTATTTATGAATGGAAGATTAAGTGTACTGAGCATAGAATTCCTATTTTTTGGTTTCTCTGTATGAATTGGAAATGGTTACAAAAAACATAACTCTTTGAGTGCTAAGAATCTTTTGTTGAAGCCTTCTTGAGGACTGTGGGACTAATAAGAGTGTCTCTAAGTTTTTTGACCTATGACCCACAGTTAATGTATTTTGCATGCTGACTCTTTGTGACCCCTGCATGTGTAGAGTGTGTACACAGGAAACAAAAGTTTGCCTTCTATGTATGTGGTACCCTCTGACATTTTCTATTTCATTGAAAGAAAAAAAAAAAGTTGATTGTAACTCACTAAACTGATTCTGACCTGTAATGGGTCTGACTACTAAAGACCTGTAGTTTGAAAAACGTTGGACTAGAAAATGTTTAATTAAGATTCTTGAGAGTCCAAGATTTGTAAGTAATGCAAGGTGGAAAATACGGCATTTTTCTGTTATCAACTACAGGAACAGGGTTATTGGAATTCTTCAATCAGAACAACAGGACACGACGTCCATATTAGTATCCCAAAGGAGTACAATATCTGTTATGATAATGTGTCCGAATTTTGGCAAGGCATTTGAGTCTTTTCTGGTGACCTGGTGGGTGAGATGGGGTGGGAGATTTGCCCTATTGTGGTTAAATTAGGTGACGTCATGACTTTGGGCATCTGTGTCTGTAGGAATTTGTTTTATGGATACAATTACAGCTGGGAATTTGGTGATCGGTGTTGAGGGTCTGTCACTTTTTTATATGCAGTATGTATTTGAAGCCTTATCTGAAGTGTTCTTATCAAATTTGTTGCCTAATGAAGTGAAGAGAGAGTATCATCTGGTTAATCTCAAGATTTGCCCAGTGTAGTTTAATGAAATGGAAGGGTCATCAAATTTAAGTAATTTAAACATTTAATTGAAAATGGTTTAGTATGTAATTTCTGTTAGGTTGTAACTATTGACTTTTGAAAAATAAATACAAAGTTTTCTAAATCTAATAGTAATTTGATGCTTTAAAAGTATATAGATAACCTTTTTTATATATAAAAGCCCTCGAAGATATGGCTGTGTATAAATGATGTATTACGTTACCTGATTTTCAGATGTTAGGCCAGTCTTGTGTTCCTAGAATGGATTCTGTTGAATCTTGGTGTATTCTACTTTCTATATATTACTGAATTCAATTTGCTAATAATAAAAATTTTTGTGAGGAATATTGGTCTGAGGTTTCCTTTTCTTGTGATGTCTTTGGACTAGACTCAGTATCAAGAGTAAAATTACCCTCATAATATGAGTTGGAAAACGTTATTCTGCTGTTTTCTGAAAGAATTTATGTAGAATTGGTAATTATTTCTTAACGTTTGATAGAGTTTACCAGCAAAGTCCTCTGGGCCTGGGCTTTTCTTTGTGGGAAGATTTTAAAATTACTTATTCAATTTCTTTACTTGGTGTAGGTCTGTCTGGATTTTTTTTTATTTTTTGAGTCAGTTTTGGTAATTTTATCCTTCTTGGAATTTGTCCATTTCTTATTTTTCTTTTTGAACTTGTATCCACCCCACAGAATTGTATCCTAAAACAGGAGTCAGCAAACTTTTTCTTATGTAAAGGGCTTGCTGGTAGGCTTTGCGGGCTGTATGGTCCCTGTTAGTACTACTCAGTTCTCTCATTGACGTGCAGAAACAGCCCCAGACAGTAAGCAAAGAGCTTACGAGGTTCTGTTCCAGTACTGCTTTGTTAGTAGTGGGCCAGATTTGGTACATGGGTGTAGTTTTCTGACTCCAGTTTTAAAGTAATAAATTTTATGGTTGAAAGTCTTTATTTGATATCTGGGCAGATCAGCTTTATAATAGAGTAGGGTGGAAGTTGATTTCCTTGCTTGCATGTCTTTGTGTACCCCTAAGGATGTGTGTATTCCACTTTGAAGGTTGAGACTTCATTTCCAAGATGTTGTAGAGGTAATTTAGGCATTTTTGTAGTTTTGTTCAGGTGAGACGGAAGGTGACCCTCATGGTATAATTTTCTAGGGCCATGACTTGAATCCTCTATTTGGCCAGTATTCCTTCTGTGAAAAGGAGGTGTTTGTAGGACTTCCCTAGTGACCCAGTGGTTAAGACTCTGCTCTTCCACTGCAGGGGGCATGGGTTCGATCCCTGGTCAGGGAACAAAAATCCTGCAAGCTGCACCAAAAAAAAAAAGAGAGACATTTGAAATAAAATTTGGTATATGGTAAAAATTATATAGATTATCTCATTTAATCTTCACAGTGGTTCTATGAGATCGTTTAATTGGTATGCAGTTGACTCTTGAACAATTGGGGGCCAGGGCCTCCAACTGTCTGCAAAGTTGAAAATCTGAGAATAACTTATAGTCGGCCCTCCTTATACATGGTTCTTCTGTATCTGCGGTTCTGCATCTCACATTCAGGCAACTGCCCATCATGTAGTACTGTTGTATTTGGTGAAGGAAATAGGTGTTTTGAGTGGACCTGTACCATTCAAGCCCATGTTGTTCGAGTGTCAACTCTACTTCCCATTTTATAATTGAGACAGTTGAGACTCAGATTAGGATAATTTGCTCATAATTCTGGCCTTTAATGTGTGACTTCAGAAGTCCATGGCTTTTTCACTATGCTGCCTTTTGTGGAAGATAGGGACTTAGTACTAGGATTATACTAGTAGATGTTTTCTTTCAAGATCTCTGTCATTTCCAAGCTTTTTATTCTATAGACACATTTCTACATAGATATCTAGTTTTTCAGAAATCCATAACTAACCACTTATCCGTAATTGTCGATTTAATTGTCCTTAGCAGATCAAAGGATTGGATCTGAATGCTGAAGAGTTCTGTCAGATGTGGATGAGATGAAAGTTTGTAGCTCTGTAATCAGCTGATTGCTTTTGAATCATTTCTGACAACTACTTTAATTGCATGATGAGTGGAAGACCATTTCGGTCTACCTGACTTGGTTATCTAAAGGCTTCTTACAAGAGAAGTGATTCGGTAGCGTCTCATAGTGCGACATTTGGTAGTCTGGAAATCCTGATAGCGTTTGAGCAGGATCAGCCTGTGTCTAGTGTGCTCAGTTGCTCAGTCGTGCCCAACTCATTGTGACCCATGGACTGTCGCCTGCCAGGCTCCTCTTTCCATGGAATTTTCCAGGCAAGAATACTGGACTGGGTTGCTGTTTCCTCCTCCAGGGGATCTTCCTAACCCAGGGATTGAACCTATGTCTACTGCTTTGTAATATGCCCAGCATAAATGGGTACATTTGTCCACTACAAAGGCATATACAAAACTGTTTAATTCTCTAATATTCTCTAATTTAATTCTCTAAATATATTTTATATACCTGTTTTATGTTCTATATTGTGTTTTGACATAATCAAATTACCTAAATGGAAAATTATAGCAATATATATTATTAGTGAGTTGTACCCTCAGTAATAATATGTATTGTTTAGGCATGAATTAACTCTTTTAATGTTTTTGCCTTAATCTTTTATCTGACATTTTTACTGCAGCCCTTTCATTTCTTTTATTTATATAATTTGTTCAACTTAAAAAAATTTTATTTAGAGTTGATTTATAGTGTTGTGTTGATTTTTGCTATACAGCAAAGTGATTCAGTCACATGTACATTCTTTTTCACTTTCTGTTACGGTTATCACAGGGCACTGAATATGGTTCCTTTGCTGTACAGTAGGAGCTAGTTGTTTATCTATGCTATATATAATAGTTTGCATCTGCTCATCCTAAATTCCCAGTTCCTCCCTGCTCCACCTGCTCTCCTCCTTGGCAAACACAAGGCTGTTCTCTGTGTCTGTGAGTTTATTTCTGTTTCATAGATATGTTCATTTGTAGCGTATTTTAGATTCCACATTCAAGTGATATCACATGGTATTTGTCTCTCTCTCTGACTTACTTGCTTAGTATGATCATCTCGAGGTCCATCCATGTAGCTGCAAATGTCATTATTCCATTCTTTTTGTGGCTGAGTAGCATTCAACTGTATATGAGTAATGTGTATGTGTGTGTGTGTGTGTGTGTGTATATATATATATATATATATACACAAACATATATTTAAACATCTTTTTTTTCTTTTGAAATTTTAATGCAAAAAAGTAGAAACACAGATGGAGCACAAATGTGCATTTTATACCCGAAGATAATATGGATAATTTGGTTATTACCCATAACATTTTAACAAAATAATCAGAAATTTAGTCATTCACATTAGTAATAACATTAAGTCCTTAAAGGAGTTTCTCATGCATCATCTCACATTGGGAGATGATGTGTGCAGTGCGCAGATAGGAACAAAAAGCAGTCAATAAAGAAAATGTGATAAGTAATCTGATAGAGATAATACTGTTTCTAGGAGATAATATTGGAAGTGCTTCTTTAAAAATTTGTTTTTAATTGGAGGATAACTGCTTTACAATATTGTGTTGGTCTCTGCCATACAACAGCATAAATCATCTGTTATACATATATCCCCTCCTCTTGAACCTCCTGCCCACCCCACCCCCACCCCCAACCCTAACCCTAATTTTTGACAGAAGACCAGGTTAAACTCCCAAAATGTCTCCTCCCTCTTGAACATCCCACCACCCCTACCCCGCCTGTTGTGACAGTACCAGGTTACGCCTTGAAAAGGAACAGAGATCATTCTGTCTGTCTGAGATTGCATGCAAGACTGCATTTTGGACTCTTTTGTTTCTGTGATGGCTATTCCATTTCTTCTAAGGGATTCTTGCCCACAGTAATAGATATAATGGTCATCTGAGTTAAATTCACCCATTCCAGTCCATTTTAGTTCTCTGATTCCTAAAATGTTGATGTTTGCTCTTGCTATCTCCTGTTTGACCACTTCCAATTTGCCTTGATTCATGGACCTAACATTCATGACATTGTGCAAGAGGCAGTAATCAAGACCATCCCCAAGAAAAAGAAATGCAAAAAGGCAAAATGGTTGTCTGAGGAAGTCTTATAAATAGCTGAGAAAAGAAGAGAAGCTAAAGGCAAAGGAGAAAAGGAAACATAAACCCATTTGAATGCAGAGTTCCAAAGAATAGCAGGAGAGATACAAAAGCCTTCCTCAACGATCAAAGCAAAGAAATAGAGGCAAACAATAGAATGGGAAAGACTAGAGATCTCTTCAAGAAAATTAGAGATACCAAGGGACTTTTCATGCAAAGATGGGCACAATAAGGACAGAAATTGTATGGACCTAACAGAAGCAGAAGATATTCAGAAGAGGTGGCAAGAATACCCAGCAGAACTATACAAAAAAGATCTTCATGACCCAGATAACCACGATGGTGTGATCACTCACCTAGAGCCAGACATCCTGGAATGTGAAGTCAAGTGGGCCTTAGGAAGCATCACTACAAACAAAGCTAGTGGAGGTGATGGAATTCCAGTTGAGCTATTTCACATCCTAAAAGATGATGCTGTGGAAGTAGTGCACTCAATATGCCAGCAAGTTTGGAAAACTCAGCAGTGGCTAGAGGACTGGGAAAGGTCAGTTTTCATTCTAATCCCAAAGAAAGGCGATACCAAAGAATGTTCAAACTACTGCACGTTTGCACTCATCTCACATGCTAGCAAAGTAATGCTCAAAATTCTCCAAGCCAGGCTTCAACAGTATGTGAACTGTGAACGTCCAGATGTTCAAGCTGGATTTAGAAAAGGCAAGAGGAACCAGAGATCAAATCACCAATGACTGTTGGATCATCAAAAAACCAAGAGAGTTCCAGAAAAACTTCTTCTGCTTTATTGACTATGCCAAAGCCTTTGTGTGGATCACAACAAATTGTGGAAAATTCTTAAAGAGATGGGAATACCAGACCACCTGAGCTGCCTTCTGAGAAATCTTAGGAAATATGCAGATCAGGAAGCAACAGTTAGAACTGGACATGGAACAACACACTGGTTCCAAATTGGGAGAGGAATATGTCAAGGCTGCAATTGCCTGCTTATTTAACTTATATGCACAGTACATCATGCGAAATGCCAGACTAGATGAAGCAAAAGCTGGAATCAAGATTGCTGGGAGAAATATCAATAACCTCAGAACTGCAGATGACACCACCCTTATGGCAGAAAGCGAAGAAGAACTAAAGAGACTCTGATAAAAGTGAAAGAGGAGAGTGAAAAAGTTGGCTTAAAACTCAACATTCAGAAAACT
Source organism: Bubalus kerabau (assembly GCF_029407905.1). Lineage (NCBI taxonomy): Eukaryota > Metazoa > Chordata > Mammalia > Artiodactyla > Bovidae > Bubalus > Bubalus kerabau. Next base: position 34,456,795 of record NC_073642.1, read on the forward strand.
TAAGATCATGGCATCTGGTCCCATCACTTCATGGCAAATAGATGGGGAAGCAATGGAAACAGTGACAGACTTTATTTTCTTGGACTCCAAAATCACTGTAGATGGTGACTGCAGCCATGAAATTGAAAGACGCTTGCTCCTTGGAAGAAAAGTTATGACCAACCTAGACAGCATATTAAAAAGCAGAGACATTACTTTGCCAGCAAAGGTCCATCTAGTCAAAGTTGTGGTTTTTCTAGTAGTCATGTATGGATGTGAGAGTTGGACTGTGAAGAAAGCTGAGTGCCGAAGAATTGATGCTTTTGAAATGTGGTGTTGGAGAAGACTCTTGAGAGTCCCTTGGACTGCAAGGAGATCCAACCGGTCCATCCTAAAGGAAGTCAGTTCTGAATATTCATTGGAAGGACTGATGCTGAAGCTGAAGCTCCAATATTGTGGCCACCTGATGCAAAGAACTGACTCATTGGAAAAGACCCTGATGCTGGCAAAGACTGAAGGTGGGAGGACAAGGGGACAACAGGATGAGATGGCTGGATGGCATCACTGACTTAATGGAAATGAGTTTGAATAAACTCTGGGAGTTGGTGATGGACAGGGAGGCCTGGTGTGCTGCAGTCCATGGGGTTGCAAAGAGTTGGACACGACTGAGCGACTGAATTGAACTGAACCAGGATAAGCTCCCTGTGTTACACAGCAAGTTTCCACTATTTTACATATGGTAGTGTAAATGTTTTACTGCTACTGTCTCAATTCGCACCAATTCCTTCCCCTCCTGTGTCCACGAGTCTGTTCTCCATGTTTGTGTCTCTGTTCCTGCCCTGCATGTAGGTTCATTAGTACTATTTTTCTGGATTCCGTATCAGTTTAGTTCAGTCGCTCAGTCATGTGTGACTCTTTGCGACCCCATGAACCGCAGCACACCAGACCTCCCTGTCCATCACCAACTCCTGGAGTCCACCCAAACCCATGTGCATTGAGACGGTGATGCCATCCAGCCCTCTCATCCTCTGTCATCCCCTTCTCTTCCTGCCCTCAGTCTTTCCCAGCATCAGGGTCTTTTCAGACGAGTCCGCTCTTCGTATCAGGTGGCCAAAGTATTGGAGTTTCAGCTTCAACATCAGTCCTTCCAATGAATACCCAGGACTGATCTCCTTTAGGATGGACTGGTTGGATCTTGCAGTCCAAGGGACCCTCAAGAGTCTTCTCCAACACCACAGTTCAAAAGCATCAATTCTTTGGCCCTCAGCTTTGTTTAGAGTCCAACTCTCACATCCATACATGACCACTGGAAATAATAACCTTGACTAGACGGACCTTTGTTGACAAAGTAATGTCTCTGCTTTTCAATATGCTGTCTAGGTTGGTCATAACTTTCCTTCCAAAGAGTATGCGTCTTTTAATTTCATGGCTGCAGTCACCATCTGCAGTGATTTTGGAACCTAGAAAAATAAAGTCAGCCACTGTTTCCACAGTTTTCCCATCTATTTGCCATAAGTGATGGCACCGGATGCCATGATCTTAGTTTTCTGAATGTTGAACTTTAAGCCAGCTCTTTCACTCTCCTCTTTCATTTTCAGGATTACATACAGATATGTATTAATATAAAATATTTGTTTTTCTCTTTCTGTCTTACTTGACTCTGTAGAATAGGCTCTAGGTTTGTCTACCTCAGTTCAACGGATTCAAATTTGTTCCTTTTAATGGCTGAGTAATATTCCATAGTGTGTACGTACCACAACTTCTTTATCCATTCATCTGTTGATGGATCTAGGTTGCTTCCATGTCTTGGCTATTGTCAATAGTGCTGCAGTGAACATTGGGGTACGTGTGTGTTTATAAATTATGGTTTTCTCAGAGTATATACCCATAGTGGGATTGCTGAGTCATATGGTAGTTTTAGTCTTAGTTTTTAAAGAAATCACCATACTGTTCTGTATAGTGGCTGTATCAACTTATGTTTCCACTAACAGTGCAAGAGGGTTCCCTTTTCTCCATATCCTCTCCAGCATCTAATTTTTTGTTAACTTTTAAATCATGGCCATTCTGACTAATGTGAGGTGTTACCTCAGTGTAGTTTTGATTTGCATTTCTCTAATTAGTGATGTTGAGCATCTTTTCTTGTGCCTGTTGGCCATCTCGATTTCTTCTTTGAAGAAATGTCTATTTAGATCTTCTGCCCATTTTTCAATTGGGTTTTTTTTTTTTTTAAACTTTTTATTTTGTATTGGGGTATAGTGGATTAACAAACAATGTTGTGATGTCTCTGTTGAACAGCAAAGGGACTCAGCCACACATATACATGTATCCATTCTTCCCCAAACCCCCCTCCCATCCAGGCTGCCACATAACTTTGTACAGGGTTCCATGTGCTGTACAATAGGTCCTTGTTGGTTATCCATTTTAAAATAGCAGTGTGTACATGCCTATCTCAAACTCCCTAACTATCCCTTCCCCTCATCCTTGCCCTTGGCAATCGTAAGCTCGTTCTCAAAGTCTGTGAGTCTGTTTCTGTTTTTAAGTACGTTTATCTGAACCATTTCTTTTCAGATTCCACATATAAGGGCTGTCATATATTTCTCCTTCTCTGTGTGACTTACTTCACTCAGTGTGGCACTTTCTAGGGCCATCCTTGTTGCTGCAAACTGCATTATTTTATTTTTTTATGGCGGATTAATATATTGTATTTTTGTACCACATCTTTTTTATCCATTCCTCTGTCGATGGACATTTAGGTTGCTTCCATGTCTTGGCTATTGTAAACAGTGCTGTGACCATTGGGGTGCATGCTTCTTTTCAGATCATGTTTTTCTCCAGTTACATGCCCAGGAGTGGGATTGCAGGGTCATACAGTAGGTCTATTTTTAGTTTTTTAAGGAACCTCCATACTGTTTTCCATAGTGGCTGTACTAATGCGCATTCCCACCAACAGTATAGGAGGGTTACTGTCTCTCCATACCCTCTCCAGGATTTATTGTTTGTGGATTTTTTGAAGATGACCATTCTGACTGATGTGAAGCGATACTTCTTGTAGTTCTGATTTGCATGTCTCAGTTAGTGATATTGAGTATCTTTTCATGTGCCTGTTGGTTATTTCTCTTTCTTCTTTGGATAAATGTCTATTTAGGTCTTCTGCCCATTTTTTGATTGGGTTGTTTGGTTTTTGTTACTGAGTTGTATGAACTGTCTGTATATTTTGGAAATTAAGCTGTTATCAGTCACATCATTTGCAAATATTTTCTCCCAGTTTGTATGTCATCTTTTTGTTTTGTTTATGGTTTCCTTTGCTGTACAAAAGCTTTGATAGGTCCCACGTGTTTATTTTTGCTTTTATTTCTATTGCCTTGAAGACTGACCTAAGAATGTATGATTTATGTCAGAGGATGTTTTGCCTGTGTTCTCTTCTAGAAGTTTTATGGTGTCATGCCTTATGTTTAAGTCTTCAAGCCATTTCAAGTTTATTTTTGTGTATGATGTGAGGGTGTGTTCTAACTTCATTGATTTACATGCGGCTGTCCAATTTTTCCAACACCACTTGCCAGAGAGATTGTTTTTTCCCTGTTGTATATTCTTGCCTCCTTTGTCAAAGATTAATTGAGTATAGGTGTGGGTTTTTGCTGGGCTGCCTTTTTTTCCATTGATTCATATGTCTGTTTCTGTGCCAGTACCACACTGTTTTGGTTACTGTAGCTTCATCGTATTATCTGAAGTCTGGGAGGTTATGCTTCTTCCTTTATTCTTATTCCTCAGGATTGCTTTGGCAATTTGGGATCTCTTATGGTTCCATATAAATTTTAGGATTATTTGTTCTAGTTCTGTGAAAAACGTCATGAGTAACTTGATAGGTATCACGTTAAATTTGTAGATTGTTTTGGATAATTATGGCCATTTTAACAATATGAATTCTTTCAGTCTAAGAGCATGGGATATCTTTCTATTTCTTTGAATCATCTTCAGTTACCTTATTAGTGTTCTGTAAGTTCTCAGCATCTTTCACTTCCTTGGTGAGGTTTATTCCTTTTTTTTTTTTTAGTCTTTTTTGATGTGATTTTTAAAAACGATCGTCTGTTTACATCCCTTTCTGATATTTCACTGTTAGTGTAAAGAAATGCAGCCAGTTTCTGTATGTTAATTGTATCTTGTGACCTTGCTGAATTTGTTTTATCAGTTCTGGTAGTTTTTGTCCATTACCATTTGTTGTTAAAAGCTACAGTACCTCCTTTGAATTACTTTTCCACTTTGTCAAAAATCAGTTAGGCATATTTGTGTGGGTCTATTTCTAGCTTTTTTGTGTTAGTGATTGTGTCTATTTTACACTTGTATCACTTTTGTAACTTGTTTTTCAAGGAATTTCTTTGTTTCATCTGAGTTGTCAAATTTACTGGCATAAAACTATCTTTTTAATGCCTGTGATGTCTGTTGTTCATTCCTGATATTGACAATATATGTTCTCTCTCTTTTTCTTGGTTAGTCTAGTAGGGATTTATCAGCCTCATTGATATTTTCAAGAGAACAGATTTTTGGTTTTGTGTATTTTTATTGTTTCTTATTTCATTGATTTCTACTCTTTGGTTTCTTTCTAATACCTTTGGTTAATTTGCTCCTTTTTGCCTAGCTTCTTAAGATGGAAGCTTCAATCATTGGTTTTAAACCTTTCTTACTTTCTGATATAAGCATTTATATTAGAAAATATAAATACATAAATTTTTTTCTGCATATTTTAATTTTTGTTTTTTTTTTAATTTAAATTTATTTATTTTAATTGGTGGCTAATTACTTTACAATATTGTATTGGTTTTGCCATACATCAACATGAATCTGCCATGGGTGTACATGTGTTCCCCATCCTGAACCCCCCTCCCACCTCCCTCCCCGTACCATCCCTCTGGGTCATCCCAGTGCACCAGCCCCAAGCATCCTGTATCCTGCATCGAACCTGGACTGGCGATTTGTTTCTTATATGATATTATACATGTTACAATGCCATTCTTCCAAATCATCCCACCTTCTCCCTCTCCCAATAAATTTCTTTTCAAACACTTTTTTAAGCACATCCCACAAATGTTGATATGTTCTATTTTCATTTTCCTTGACTTTGGACTATTTTCTAACTGTCCTTTTGATTTCTTCTTTGACTCATTGGTTGTATAGAGGTGTTTTGCTTAATTTACAGTGATTTGGAGAGATTTGAAAAACCTCATTATCTGCCTTAAAACCTGCCTCATCTCCTAACTGGTGCCCCTATCTCTTATTATCAAATTCAAATTTAATTCTGGTTTTGAACAAAAAGTATACTCTGTCAGATTTCAGTCCTTTGAAATGAATTGATACTAGTTTAAGGCCCAGCATATGTTGGTGAACTGGAAAAGAATGTATGTCCCATAGTTGTTAGGTTTAGTGTTCTGTAATGTCTTCAGTCAACTTTTCAAAAAAAATTTTGTCCAGGATTTTTCATTATCATTTAAGTGATGTCTAGGTAAATGGCTAGTACATATGGTTGAAAGTACTTAAAAGAACTATATATATAACAATATTGCTTATTCATCAGTATGCTTACTCCTAGTGGGAAAAAAAAACACTTTATTTTTACTGCTTTATTACCTCAGTTAAGGTTGTGATAGAATATGTGTTATTAAGCAGCACCTATTACATAACCTGATATAATGTTTTCTAAATTTTACTGAAGATTTGTCTGTTTCTCAAGGTACACTGCATGATTCCTTCTCTACACGGCAATCTCACATCTGAAACATGGCTACAGATTGGCTGGGCAGTATTGTGTCCATCAACTGTGGAGATAGCTTGGGTGTCTATCAGGGAAGAGTGTCAGCAGTGGATCAGGTCAGCCAGACCATCTCTCTCACCCGGCCTTTCCACAATGGAGTGAAGTGCCTTGTGCCAGAAGTCACTTTCAGGTGAGTGTCCTGACTGACTCTTCAAATCCAGTCTGGTGGTCTGTGAAGCTTGACCTAGGTCTCATCGCCAGTATTCTCTTGCATAGGACTACTTTTGTCAGGGGAGAGATTTTACAACCTTAGATCTTCTAGTTCTACTGCTGTTTCAGCAGAGACTTTGTGTAGTAACTAGCTTTCAGCTGATAATTCAGGGTTTGTGAAACATTTTTCTTATCTCTGTCAGACATGCAATATCATATTTAAATGTGTCAAATTTAGAATCATCTTTCTGTTTTCTTCTACGGTTTCAGATTTCCTTTCTCAGTTTTGTATTATTTGTTCTTTCTTATATGTGAGGCCTTTATTGATCCCCCCCCCCCCCGACACCCTGTCCCCCCACATAACTATCTCTCTTTGTAGATTTGTATTATAATTTATCTCCAGAGACACACTCTAGCTAGTAGCTAAAGTCCTTAGCTCTAGGAATGTATTTTTCTTTAGTGTTTGCCAACAGAGCTCAAGCTTAGATGTTGTCTTCACATCCCTCTTTTCACAAGTTTCACAGAAACCTTCCTTTCTTAACGTTTTTTTAAAAAAAGACTTTCTGGCAAGAGCTTCCTTGACTTCCTAAACAACACCCAGACCTAACCTTTTCTGTAGGTGTGTATCCATCCTTATTGCTTACCTCCTCTGAAGTCGTCACAGAAGATATACCCTTTATGTTCAGGGCTAACCTTATCACACATGCTTTATGTGTTATCGTTTTCTATATCCTTTGAGACCCTGCCCCTTTCTTTTGTGTCTTCACTTTCAGCCTTTATGCTGTCTCTCTTCTCATCACTTTCTAACTTTCTGAGGCCTCCCCCATAGTAAAAACACTCCTCCCCTTACCGCACACGCCTTGCATTTGCCACTCGGTATTGCCCTAATGACACCTTTCACCCAGGTTAGAAACTTAGGAATCGTAATGAATTCTTCATTCTCTTGATCTTCATGTTCAGTTAGTCACCAAATTCTTTGGATTCTAAATGTTTTTTTGGTTCCATGCTCCTTTCTCTCTTTGCATTGTCACTTGCTGTATACATCCCCTCTTATTTCTGCCTCATCTCCTAACTGGTGCCCCTGTCTCTAGTTTCTTCACTGTTCTTATAGCCACCAGAAAAATCCAGTGTGACTATGATCTGATCCCTAATTTTCTCTGCAGCCTTACCTCCTGGTGGCCCTCTACAAGCATTTGTCTCTTTAGTAACACTATAACATTTACAGTAACAACAGTAACATTGGCAGTTCCTTACATGGCCTCAGTCTCTGAGCCTTGGCTTAAGGTGCCCCTCTCCCTCCCATACTCTGCTTGGCCAACTCTTATTTTCCCTTCCCAACCAGACTCAGCTTAAGTGCTTCATCCATCTCTAGCAGACTAACATGTATTTTGCTTTGGGGGCTCTAGTCCCCAGTACACACCTCTGTCATAGTATTCAAGATTTTTGATTACCTACTTGAATTTTCTGCTGACTAGACTTAGAGTTCTGTGTGAGCATATATTGCTTTTCATCTTTATATACCCAACTCCTGCTACAGGGGTTACCACATACATAGTAAGTACTCTGTGTATACCTTTTGAGTGAGCAGGTAAGTAAATGAATGAAAAAAGCCATTAAGCATTATAGAAATCTAAGATATTAATGATGGTTTTATGATTAACAGTGGGTCTCTTTACTCTTTATTGAAGTATAGTTGATTTGCAGTGTTGTGTTAATTTCTGCTGTACAGCAAAGTGACTCAGTTACACACACACATTCTTTTCTGTGTTCTTTTCTATGATGGTTTATCCCAGGATCTTGACTGTAGTTCCCTGTGCTGTACAGTAGGACCTTGTTGTCCATCCATCCACATGTAATAGTTTGTATCTACTAACCTGAAATGCCCAGTCCATCCGTCTCCCACTCCCTTAACAATAGGTCTCTTTTGTTTTCCTTTTCTAAGTTTTTAATTTATTTTTTGTTTCTTTTTAAAAATCTTTATTTATTTTTAATTGAAGAATAATTGCTTTACAGTATTATATTGGTTTCTACCAAATGTCAACATAAATCAGCCATAGGTTTACCTATGTCCCCTTCCACCTGAACCTCTCACCGACTTCCCTCCCCATCCCACCCCTCTAGGTTTTACAGAGCCCCGGTTTGAGTTCCCTGAGTCATACAGCACGTTCCCATCGGCTATCTGTTTTACATATGGTAGTGTGTGTTTCCATGTTACTGTCTCCATACGTCCCCCCCTCTCCTCCCTCCCCGCCCCAGCCGTGTCCATATGCCTGTTCTCAGTGTCTGTGTCTCTGCAAATAGGTTCATCAGTACCATCTTTCTAGATTCCATATACATGAATTAGTATACGATATAACAACAGGTCTCTTTTAAAGGTCAGTGCTGTGTCTATTGAATGTTGGTGGCTAAGTCTTGTCTTTAAGTACGCCACCATCTCTTTTAGGTTTTGCCTCTGACTACTCATTGAAATGAAGCCCTCCAAAGGTGTGGCTTTTGCTGTGGATCTCAGTTTCATCACTGTTATCACTGTTATAGTTTTGAGACTTGGACTCTTTTATGTATTTCAGGGCAGGTGACATTACAGAATTAAAAATTCTGGAGATACCAGGCCCTGGAGAAACCCAACATTTTGGAGACCTTCATCAGACAGAATTAGGCTCCTCTGGTGTTGGTTGCCAAGTTGGTATCAATCAAAATGGCACAGGCAAGTTGGTCAAGAAGCCAGCCTCTTCGAGCAGTGTCCCTCAGAACATCCCTAAGAGGACAGATGTGAAGAGCCAAGATGTTGCCATCTCTCCCCAGCAGCAACAGTGCTCAAAGAGCTACGTGGACAGGCACACGGAATCCTTGAGTCAGTCCAAAAGCTTCCGTCGTCGGCACAACTCTTGTAAGTTGGATTAAGTTAATGTGTTTTCTTAACTTGGTGTTCCATGTCCACTTATCCACTGCTGTTCTTTAAATAAGTCCTTTATTACCCTAATGAAAAAAGATCCTGGAAGGGTTTTGCAAAAATATAGCATGGTTCTTTTATTCCCGTGCTATTTCCTCAAGATGTTAAAGGGAAAGGAAATAAGCTGCTTGAGACTCACACCCGCTCCCTGCCCTCTCCCAACACTTCTTTTCCTTCAAAAAATGTCAGTGATCTGGCTCGAGTTCGCATAGACAAAAGTGATGTTGTTTTTGATCTGGTAAATGGTGGTAGTAGCGATATCTAAGTTAAACCTGCATTCAGGCTGTTCTAGGGGATTCTTGAATATGTTTTGTTCTTGTGGTTTAACTCCCATCCCCAGAGGAGAGGAAGGGATGGGCCTAGACATCTCTGTGATCTTACAGTTTCTGACAGACTGACCGTTTTAAATTTATTGTGTTCACTGTCCCTGCCAGCCCACCAAGGAGAGCATACACTGAGGTGTGCTGATGCCCAGTTCTGTGTGGTACTGACAAATGGTTGAGTGCCGTTTGCTTATTACAGAAGCGTAGTTAATTCACTAGTCAGGTGTGCTCTTTAACATATTTACTGGAATAATGTTATAGCAGTGAATTATAACAGATTCACTAGAGATTTATGTGGCCCTTCAGAAGCCAACATTTTTAAAGTTTTGAGGATGCCTGATTTCCATGAGTATAAACTATTGCAATTTTGGAAAAAAAATTAAAAAAAAAAAAGGTATTTCAAGGCACTTTTCCTTTAGTGCTTCTTAAATAACTATTTGAATTGACCTGAGACTGAAATTGAATTATTAATTCTTCTCTATCCTTTGCAAAACTGTCGAATGCTTGGATAGAAAAGGACGTTTTTCCATTTAGACTTTAACCTTCTCTCTGTTTCTTTATTCTTTCTTTAAAACAAAACACAAAAAACACCTTTTTTCTTTACCAAAAAATTGACTTGTTTGTTAAAAGTTTGAATGTTCAAGCAGTTTATAATCTCTCATGCAGGAAGATAATCTTCATTAGCAATTTGAAACTTATTTTTTCCTACATATTTTCCCCGTTAGTAATATCTTACATTACTATGGTACGTTTGTTACATTTAATGAACCAGTTTTGATACATTAACCAAAGTCTATATTTTCTTCAGATTCCCCTAGTTTTTACCTACTGTCTTTGTTACAGGCTTCATCCAGCATGCCATGCTACATTTAGTAGTCATGTCTTCTCTTGGCTCTTACTGTTTCTCAGACTTTCACTGTTTTTGATGATCTAGACAGTTTTGATGAGTACTAGTTAGATATTTTGTAGCATATTCCTCAATTGGTATTTGATGTTTTTTTGTCATGATTAGACTGGGGTTATGTGTTTTGGGGAGGAAGACACACAGAGATAGTGTCGTTTTCATTGCATCATATCAATAGTATGTACCATCAGCATGATACGACTTTTTTTCTTGGCTGCCCTCGGTCTGGTCGCTGCATGTAGGCTTTCTCTGGTTGCAGAGCATGGGGGCTACTCTGTTTCTTTGCGCCGGCTTCTCACTGTGGTGGCTTGTCTTGTGAAGCACAGGCTCTTGGGCGTGCAGGCTTCAGTAGTTGCAGCGCATGGGCTCATAGTTGCTGCTCGCAGGCTTAGTTTCCCCGTGGCTTGAGGGGTCTTCCTGGACCAGGGGTAGAACTGATGTGCCCTGCATTGCCAGGTGGATTCTTAACCACTGGACCACCAGGGAAGTCCCACATTGTATTTCTTTTGACGCTGACGTTGATTGCCTGATTGAGGTGCTGTGTGTCAGATTTCTCTTCTGAAGTCAGTATGTGCAGCTCCCACCTAAGGAGTGGAGAGTTATGCAGAGTAGCTACATAAGTTACTTGGAATCCTTCTCTACTAGAGATAGGTCTCTTCTTTCTCATTTATTTGTTCCGTTATTTATTTTTATCAGTATGGACTTAGAGGGCTTCTCTAGTGGCTAAGTGGTAAAGAATCCACCTGCAGTGCAGGAGACATAGGTTCGATCCCTGGGTGGAGAAGATCCCCTGGAGAAACAAACTGTAATCCACTCTAGTGTTCTTGCCTGGGAAATCCCATGGTCGGAAGGAGCCTGGTTGGCTGCAGTTCTTTGGGTGGCTAAGAGTCGGACATGACTTAGCAACTGAACTACAACAACATGGACTTACAAGTGTTTATTTTATGCTTTGGTTTATAATTCAATACCGCTTTATTTTGGTAATCAAATTGTTTCAACTTTGGCCACTGTGAACTCTTGCAGTTGGCTCCTGTGTCCCTTGGACATGCTCCCATCATTGTGGATGGGTTCCCCCTCCCCCAGGCCTTCCTTACTATCTAGCACTGCAAGATGCTTCAGGTTTATCTTCTGTATTTCCTGCCCCAGCCCTAGACTCAGCCATGTCTCCAAGGAGTCCTGTCTCCTTTTATTGGAGAATGGTATTACAAACTGCTGTCTAGGTACTAGATGTGCTCCTTGCTACTGGGTGTCACCCTTTCAAAAGCTGACAGAGCAGGAAAATATATATGTATATACTTAACCAGCATAGATACATATGTCTATAAATACTTCTATATGTAACCATCACTACTCAGCTAAGCTAGCTAAAGTCGCTCAGTCGTGTCCGACTCTTTGTGACCCCATGGACTGTAGCCTATCAGGCTCCTCCGTCCATGGGATTTTCCAGGCAAGAGTGCTGGAGTGGATTGCCATTTCCTTCTCCAGGGGATCTTCCCGACCCAGGAATCGGACCCGGGTCTCCCGCATTGAGGCAGACGCTTTACCGTCTGAGCCACGAGGGAAACCATCACTACTAGATTAAGCTAAATGAGTTCATGATGTGACCAGGTCTAATCCATGGATCATTCTAGGCTCCTCCTCATCTGTAACCTCTCCCTCCAGCTGTGAGAAACCCATACTATCTGCCATCTGACTTAAATCATTCAATTCCAGTATACGTAGCAGAATTACAGTACTAACCCTAAGGGATATCCCCATTCCCTTCATTGATTTGTTTCATGTATTTATAACAGGTTGTTTCCTTGCATTCTGCATCCCATCTGGGGATCCTCCAAATTCCTCACTCTTTTGCATACATTAAGGCTCACCCTGTACTCTATAAAAAGTTCTGTGGGTTTTAACAAATACATATCTTATATCTAATATCTTTACAGTACTAAGCAGAATTCCCTATGTTTCACCTATTTAGTCCTTCCTTTTTTCCCCTCCCTGACTGCCTGCCGTAACCCCTCTCCAAACAGCTACTGATCTTTTTACCATCTACCTCTGTAGTTTTGCCTTTTCTAATCACATAATTAAAATCACACAGTATATAGCCTTTTCAGAGTAGCTTCTTTCACTTAACATTATTTATTTAAGATTCATCCATGTCTTTTTGTGGCATGATAGCTCATTTCCTTTTACTGATGAATAATATTCCATTGTATGGGTATAACACAGTTTGTTTATCCATTTACCTTTTGAAGGACATCTTGGTTGCTTCTAGCTTTTGGTGATTATGAACAAAGCTGCTGTAAATATTTGTGTGCAGGTTTTATGTGGACAGGACTTTTTAGATGAGTTGGGTAAATACCCATGAGTATGATTGCTGGATATATGGTGAAACTATCAGTTTGTTTCTTTTTTGCCCTGATACTAACATTTATAGCAACTCTTTTGAAAGAGTACAGTTAACTTCAAAACAAGTAATTTATTTGATCTTTAACAAGTCACTCTGATCTAGTAAAAAGTAGGGTCACTCTCAGAAGTATACTGTGGTTGGTTGATGCTTCTTTTGCTTTTGCTGGTTGATCCATTCTCATTTCCTAGATTATTACTGCATGTAAATAAGGTTAAGAGATCATGGACAGTAAAATGTTGGGTTCTCTTTTCAAAAATTTCTTTTGAATCCAGATTTGTGTGGAAGATGGCCATGGCCTGGGAGTTTGGTGATTGGATGTGACTCAGAATTGGTTTGTGATGGAAAGCAGAGTAAATTTATTTATTTGATCAGTGAACCCTGTAAAATAAGAAGAAAGGTCTGCTTGGAATGGACTGATCTAGCATTTATGTAGCATTTTAAGGATCCCAAGGAAGTATATTGGTTTCTTCCCATCACAGTTGTAATGTAGATTATTAATGGTTTTTTCCATTGATGGATGAGAAATGGAGATTAAGTATTTTTTTCATTAGAGAGCTATAAATCATATTTTCTCTGGTGTGTGTAGATTGATGTTGAGACTAGTAGATTGATAAAGCTATAAGAATATAATTTCTCGTAAATTCTGGCTTTTAATTGTCTTTCAAAGTTAGTAATGAGTTGTTGAAGGATTTGTTGGTTCTGGTTACCTAATCCAACATTGATGAGAGATTTAGCACAGGCAGATTTTAATCTCTTCTTTTAGGTTGGGAGTTGAGAGGATGGTTATAAAGAATAGTTCCTATAACCGTGGTCACTGAACTAACACTCAAGAGTATTTGTCAAGTAGGTAAATGGAGCATTAGTTCCAGGGAGCAGAGGGAAACCTCTTGAGTCCTCTTATATGGTCTGTTTAATGTAACAGTGATCCCACCATCTAAGGTCCTAAGATTATTTTTTGCCAAGTTTTCATGGTCCTTCTGAGGTCCTAATGTGACTTCATTACCTCCTTGGATGTGCTTCATATATCCAGCAAACTTGAAAACCCTGGTGCTGCTGCTGGAACCCAAGGTTGATTGATTACTAGGGTCTAGAATTTGGGAGTTGAAAAGAAGGTACTAGATACTCTCAGGAACCTCCTCATAAACCCCATTGAGACTGGCACCAAAACGTTTGTGATTTGACCTTCAAGTGCCCGTTAGCGTGCTAAGTGCAGGACAGAGTTCCCCTGTACAATATGTGTGTGACAAGCTCCAATAAATAAGTAGCACTGAGTGTTACACAACAATGGGTTTGTTATAAGTTCTCCTGGCCAAAGAGCCTCTGTGCCAAAGGCTGGCAGCAAAATGGCACAGGAAGGCGGCCAGCCTCTAGTCTTAACACACACTTGGCCCTGGTAATTGAAAGGTAAAGAAATCTGGGAAGCACTGTTTATCTTTTCCAAGGGAAGTGCTTTTCTCTCCCAGGGGCCAAAGGCCAGTTTAATACAGAGCCAGACCCTTTGGGATGAGTAAGCCAAACTTTGAGATAGCTTATTCACCTAGGACTTCCCAGTATTTTTTTTAAGTATGAGGAAAGGGAAGAATAAGAGACAACTAAGCATGTTAGCCTGCCTTTAATTTACCTTACATTCTCTTTATCTTTTTCTTGCTGATATGTGATGTCAGTATTTCCTCTTAGAAGGAAATTATTTTTTTGCTCTCTGCTCTTTTAAAAGCATTTGGAGCATAGCTGATCCTTAGTGTATCTTTGTCAAATGAATGAATGGAAGTTCTGTATTCAGCGGGAACATGAGAAAATACCTGATACTTTCTAAAGTAAGAACTGTGGGTTTGTGAGTTATGTTTGTAGTTTGTGGTCAAGCCACAAATGATCTCCCATTTTGTTTCTTTTCCTCTGTCTTCTTGCCCATTGATTAATCGCTTGTCTTCATTGCGATAGGTTCAGGACAGTTTAATATCAGTTCATGCTGCACTTGACTGAACTCCTTTCCTCTGAAGTCCTTGCCTCATGCTCCCTCTTGTATTGTTGTTGACAACTTCATCTTCCTGTCCTTTTTAGTCATGCAACACGCTTGGCATAGTTTTGATGATTCCCTTTCTTTCTCATAAGTTAGTCTTAAGTTGCCCTTTCTTTTATAACCTCTTTAGTTTTTTTTGTTTGTTTGGGGGTTTTTGTTTTTTGATGTGGTTGTTTTGAATTTTTAATTCATCAGAGGTGTTTTTTTTGTGTGTGTGTGTGCTTCTGGTGTAGGCATGGTGCTGGCTGGCAGATCTGAATGACGAGTGACAGACTTAACACCTTGAGTAAAACAGAGAGTCAGAGAATTCTGGTTAAGTTCAGTTAATTTCAAGAAAAAAATATTTTTTATTTTTAATTTTAATGGCAGTCTTAGCTGTAGAAAATACCTCTGAGAGGCATGATGTAGAGCAGAGTGAGCAAACTTCTTCTGTAAAGGGTGAGATATTAAATATTTTAGGGTTTATAGGCCATAAGGTCTCTGTCTCAAGCATTTAACTTTGTCTTTGTAGCCTTAGACAATATGTAAACAAAGGAATGTGACCATATACCCATAAAACATTATTTACAGAAGCAGGTGATGGTTGGGCTGGATTTGGCCCCAGGGCTATGATAAAGAGTATACACTTAGGGTGAAGTGGTAATCCATATCGATTCATGTTTGGAATAACTTTGTTTATTTTTTAATTTTGGAGGCTATCTTAATTTTTAAAAACACTCTGGTTAAAGAAGACCTGTAAGAGGAATAGAGGAAGTGTTATCTCTGCCATTCTTTTGTTCACTTATGATTGCATTATTGGCATTATCTTTATTGCATAGTTTTTTTCTTAAGGTATCTTTTAAAGCCACTTACTTACTTTTGTATGCTTCAGCAGTTAAAAATGTATATAGTTGTACAACATGAATGTACTTAATACTGTTGAACTGTACACTCAGAATGGTTTAAATGGTAATGTATATTTTACAACAGTTTAAACATTTCAATGTAAATCCACTTGTTGTTATGGAACATCACTCATTCTTCAGGTAGCTCAAATACTGCCAGTGATTGGGTAGTATGAAACTTCTTAAGGGTGCTGATTTCCATCCGTGCCTTAAGTTCATAAGGCTTAAATTCTTCCTCTTTTTGGTTAGAAAAAGTAAATAAAATACTCAGTATCTTTTCCCCACATCATCCTTTGTGGGGCATCCTTTGCCCTCCTGGGTGTGCACACAACCACTGGAGAGAGACCACTGGGCCAAAGACCTGTTTCCTAATATTGATTTAATAATATTGACTTAATATTGAGGCAGTACAATGATAATCTTGCAAACTGGACTTTTTCTCTGTTTCTTCCCTTGCCTGCATATATTGCTAATGTGTTATCCTGACCGTGTATTTTCATGCTTGTTCTCCCATTCCTAATCCGGCTCTGTTTTCTCATCCGTGTTTCTATAGCACTTTATATAAACTTCTCATTATATTGTATTTTAATTATTATATCTCTCCTTCCTTTGGGTTACTTGTCTTGATTATGTACTGTATTCCAGGTACTTAGCTGTGGTGCACAAAATGCTCTCATTAAATGTTTTTGTCAAATTATTGAAACTAGAACTTCACCCACACTTTGACAAGCTTCTCAGTGGTTCATAATCTCAGCTTTTTATAGTGACTCAGCCAACTCTTCTTTCCTTTTATAATTTTGGTCAGCCTTAGATTTTTCTCTGAGGCCTAAATCTCATCTTTACTGCCAGCATAGTCCTTTTCCATATCAATATTTGGCATAAGGAAGATTTAGACGTGAGTTACATATGTATAGTATACATCTTTCAGAATAATTATTGTAATTAATCTTGCTGATGTTGAGTTATTCGTTTAATATTTATTGACGGACTGCTGTGTACTAGAAACCCTGTTAGGGGCACCACAGTGAGCATTTTACATACAAGCAAATTGAGAAGTTGGATGATAGATATAAGATTATATAACATGTTAATAACAGAACTGAAACTAGGTCCTAGGTCTCCTGACCCATGGTCCACTGGATAGAAGGGAGTTGCTGTGAGAAGTTAGAGCAGTATAGTTGGGGTGATCTGAATGAGGGGTTTGCTCATGATCATCCCAACCTCTACTTGAGTGTTTTAAAAATTGAGAAGCTCAGTCTTACAAAAGGAAATACATTATGTTTATTCAGACTATGTTGAAGGTTCCGTTTGGCATACCAGTCACCTGCTTCATCATTTCGGGGTGGTCAGATGGGGATCAAACTATAAATTCAGTTCAGGATTCTCTGGAAAGGCGTGGTTTGGAGAATTCTGTGGGGTCTTTGCTGCTGGAGGAGTAGTTTATTGACATGTGGTGGCCAGAGAGTCTCAGAGACAGAGAGTGACCTCAGTGCTGTGGTGTTGGTACGCACCTTGGTGTGGCCTCTACAGGATTATGTCAGTGTGGTCCTTGTCATCATTTGATGGTTCAGAAATTGCTAACCCAGAGTGATAAAATTTTAAGAAAAGAGGTCACATTAACCAGAAGATCTAAAAACAGGCCTGTAAGTCAAAATATATCAACTTATAGTGGCAGATGTATATCCGTCTCAAGATCTGGAATCTGTCTAAACCCAGGGATTCCCTTCCTACTGAGGTCTAGCCTGAGACTGAGTTAAAAAATCAGAAAATGGCTTGCTTGGTAAGCATGGAATTCAGAGCCACTTGGGCAAATCTTTCTTTGAACCTCAAGTTACGAGGACTTGGCCTTCTTTTACTCTGGTTATTTCTCTCTTAATCAGTGGCTGGACATTCAGAATCAGACCACCTGGACTTGTGTGGAGAGACTCTGTGTTCTTGCCCTCCACTTTTTTGATATAGTCAGTTGTCAAAAAAGCCTTGATCATTACCAATTCCCTTATGAAGGGCAGAGCTTCAGATTTTCAGGAGTACTGCTTATTTCATATTCACTGTTACTTGGGCACTTTATGAAATCTACTATTCCATGAGATTTGTGGTAATTTGTGCTCCCCACTGAGCACTTTCTGTGAGCATACTGACTTTAGTCCCTGTTTTTTTCTGCAGGGTCATCTAGTAGCAGGCACCCAAATCAGGCAACTCCAAAGAAAAGTGGCTTAAAGAATGGCCAGATGAAGAATAAAGATGATGAGTGTTTTGGGGATGATATTGAGGAGATCCCAGACACAGATTTTGATTTTGAAGGGAACCTGGCCCTTTTTGACAAGGCAGCTGTGTTTGAGGAAATTGATACCTATGAGAGGAGAAGTGGTACCCGTTCCCGGGGCATCCCAAACGAGAGGCCTACTCGGTACCGCCACGATGAGAACATTCTGGAGTCAGAGCCCATTGTCTACCGTCGGATCACAGTGCCCCACAATGTGAGCAAGGAGTTCTGCACAGGTAAGTTAACCCCACATCCCGCTGGCTATCCCCCCGCCTCCTCCGCCGCCCCACTTTATTTTGGTACTTGAAACAGAATGATCCAGATTCTGAGTCAGAGTGTTGGAGTAGGAAGTAGGTTAAGTGGCATGGTCATTGGCCCATTATATTGTCTTTTAGAGATGTGGCCAGTTGATATCCTGCTTACCACTCGATTGGGATGGGGGCTGATTTTTCTACATATCCATTTATATCCTGCGCCTGGCAGGATCTGGTCTGCTGTTTATTAAGTAGGTTATGGTTAACAGTTAAAGGCATAGAGGCTAACTCTCTAGCTTGACATAATTAGATCTGTTTTCACTTTGGCTTTCCTATTACTGCCTGTAGATTTTACCATAAGTTCAGCTCTGTTGCACTGGTTGTTTGCTGGGGTAAGAAATAGTCAGAGCTGAGTGGTTGAAACCATTGGCTAAAATTAGGGTTTCCATAAGTTACATTTGTTTGCTATACTGTCCTCATCTCCTGCTAGCCTGGTCATTGAGGAGCTAGTCATAAAGTTCAATGACAGTGGTACCTTGGTAGTTATGTATAGGTCACTGTGTCTGTTGGCTCAGTAATTTTAAAGTCTTTCTGTCTTTTTTAGTGTAAGAATCTTTTCTTCAAATGTAGCCTTTGAGGCAGCTGTGGGACAGGTGGTCTGTGTCATCCCTGTCTCTGTCCCTTCCCCCCAAACTTATTAACTGGGCTTCTTGGAATACAAATAGAAACTATTGTTATTGAGTGATTTGGGAGCTAAAGGGGGAATCATATTCATTTTAATAAGGATAATAATCATTTTGGCTTGAAGTCTTAAAAATAGGGTAGCAGTAGCTTGAAAGCTAGTAGCAGTTATGGGAGATTTATGGAGACAGCATAATTTCATTTTAGGGAAAATCAAATACGGCATGGCATTTTTGTAGACATCAGCGGGGCTCTGTTGTATTTGGTTTTGCTGTGTGTAAAAGGTTCCATGTAAAAAGAAAATAAGCAGATTGTCAGTAAAAGACAGAAATTAGTAGTCTTTCTTAACCTTTCAGACCCTGATAGGCATGCCTCTTTGCTAACGTAGATTACTTAAGTGATACTGGCAGTGTGACTTGATGGATTCCTTTAATTTTTTTTTTTTTTTAACCACCTGTGTTAAGGCAAATAACTTCATTCAGCAGGCTGGTAGTATACTCAGATCCTGCTACCCATCCACTTTTGACTGCTCTCCTTTTTACTGCCCTCAGTGACAAAATAAGCTGCTTCTACTGGTAACTCTCTGGAAGCTGAGGTGGTTGGCTCATGCTGTATGTGACTTCCCTGAGGTTCCTAAGCTTGGGGAGATTATGGCCTGCCTCAAAGTGAAGTTTCTAAAAGGGAGACAGTAGCAGCAAGAATCAGGAAAGATTCTCAGAACCAAAAGAACCTAAAAAAACATTTGCCAAAGTAGACAACAGGAGAGGTGGGAACTTTTTCTTACTATGTACTCCATTTCCCCAGCTTAGTCTTCACATTTTGTTTAATTTAATGAAAGAAATGAAAGTTCCCTCCTCTCATATTTTTTAATCACAATTGTGATTAACAGATATACTGCAAAGCACATGTGCCAGACGTTGGCCAAGAACTCAGGTATGGCGGCTTGTGGTGTGTCGCAGCCAGTTGGATTTCACTGGAGCGTTGACAGTGAGGGGAGAAGAGGTCCTGTAGCGTCATCTGTCTTGTTTTTCTCTTTGTTCTCAGCAGTGATAAGGAGTGGAATTGAAGTCCTTTTGTCATGCAGGGTCTGTGCTGGAAACAGCGAGCACGCAGTTACCTTGCTGAGCAACTTCTCCCACGAGTGATTTTGTCTCAGTATTATTCACATAGTGCTTGGATGGGGGCACTTTTCCAGTTGGCTCTCCTATTCAAATGTTAGTACAAGAATAAGGCAAACTATCTGGAAAATGTAGGGAAACAAGCTAGGACCAAAAAAGTTAGGTTACTTGATCACTGAATGTAATTTTCTCATTTTTGCAGATTGAGGACGTTGAGGTCCAGAGAGGCAAAGGCACTCACAAACCTTATCTGTCACTTTTCTTTTCCTTTTCTGAATGTAGATAAGTTAAAAGAGAAAGAAGGATATGAGAAGGATAGTTTAATGGCACTTAGGTTATAATATAGTCTTCTCTCTTTACTTCCCTTATAAGTAGACCAACTTAGATTAGCAGTTATGGAGAGTGGCTTGGCTTGCTCCCCAGTCTAGCCTTGTGGCATTCATGTCCTAGAACTGCAAACCTATTTTCTGCTAATACCCAGAGTTGCAAAAGAACAAATGTTTACTACCCACTTGGTAATGGTTTGGGTGTCAGGAATCGGGCGGCTTGCTGCTGGTATCCTACACACTGGCTGCACGCTAAGTGGTGTCAACAGCTTCTAAGCTGTTATTCTCTCATTGCTCATATTCCTCTTGGCAATACTCCTTGCCAAATGTGTGTGTGGTGGGGGCAGTGTTATGAAAGGTCTATTGATTGGGAAAACACATTCAGGAAGCAACTAAATTTAGCTCTTTGTTTAACCCAAGTCTTTTCTCTCTGGAAAGCCCCTCTGGGTCTTGGAACTATGCTGCTGTCTCCAGCAGATTGTCGGAGATTCCTCCAGCTTGGACCTCCCCTGCTGAATAATAGTATCCAGTGGTTGCAGACATGTTAGTTAAGTTTGGCTATAAAATGCAACATGTGTGTGAGCACTCTTACGTTCAGAGGTGAGAGGTCCCCAAAGAACACCAGTTAGGAGAGTGATAAGTCTTCAGAGAAGAATCTTTGCTCAACATTAATAATATTGTAAAAGTAATATTTAAGATAGTTTGGGCCAGTCAAAATGCTGTGCTTATTATGTGTAAGTCACTCTAAGACAGTCTTTGCACCCATGTTATTAAGATGTACTGGGAAATGGAAAGATACCATATATACCTGAAATCCAGTGAGAATGTGGACATTAAATCCATGGGGTGTTGAGAGGCAGGAGAGGTCCTGAAGGTGGGTGATCAGGGAAAGCTTCACAGAGGGAGCAGGGCAGAAGCCTTGAAACATGGGCAAGATTTCATCAGAGAGGAAGAGGAAGATATTTATGGGTAGGCTGGGCAGATGCTGGTGCAGAGTGTGAGTAAAGGGCTGTGTGGGAGATTGGCTGTTGGCTGGTTTGACCAGGGTAGAGATTTTTGTTGGGGGTGGAGGAAGGAGTGGGAGTTATAAACAGCTTTAGACCAGAGCACAGAGAGCCTCGTGTGCTAAGGCTGTCCCCTGTTTTCTGGCCATGAAGAGCAACTGAAGGATTCTGAAAAAGACATGATCCAAAATCTGTTTTAGAAAGATTAGTCTTTAGGAAGACAGGTCTTATATAGAATTTAGGTTAGAATTTAAGGAGAGAGACCAGAGCAGGAAGAAAAGTGAGGCTGATGACACAACTCGCGTGTCAGGGGTGTGGACTTCTGAGTAGAAAAGAAGACAAACATATGAGAGAAGTGACAAAGGGGAATTTGATAGGATTTCATGATTGAAGACTGAAAAGGGTTGAATGAGCAAGAGGATTCAAAGGCATAGTGTTTGCAGGGCATGAATGGCGATGAGAGTCTACTTGTAGTTAGATTGCATGAATTTAGAATAGGCCAAGTCTACATGTTTTGTGATTTTCTTCCTGTACTGCTTTTTGGCTGAGCCCTAAGAAAGCAAATAGTAGTGTTGCCACACCAAGGGACTTAATAACCATTAAAGGCTTCCATGAAGGGGCTTCTGTAGGGTCAGAGAATTGAGTTATGTAGCCGCGTGGGGACTCCTGAACCTATTTCCTTATCTACAAAGGGATAATTCTTGTCATTTAAATAAGGTCATGTGATTGCAGCCAGTTAAGCTGACTGTGCCGTCTTCCCCTCTTCCCCACGGGGGCCTGGTGTGCGGTGGCTGCCAATAGCACCCTCCTCGGTAGTGTATGCAGTGTGTTGCCTGCACAGGTCGCCCTGATGGACCTGGAGATAGCCCTTGCCAGTGGACGTTCATGACTGCCACGCTGTCATCAGTCTAGGCTCCAGACTTGTATGTTAGGTGCCTTTGGAAAGCCCCAGGGCACAGTGACCAGGGTCCACACTGGCCAAGTCATAATGTCCATTCATACCAGGCTTCAGAACAAGGAGCATGTGATTGAGGCCCTCTGCAGGACCAAGTTCAAGTTCCTTGGCCGCCAGAAGATCCATATCTCCAAGAATTAGGGACTTGCTAAGTTTAATGTGGATGAAATTGAAAACATGGTGGCAGAAAAGCGGCTCTTGAATGGTTGTAGTTAGATACATCTAACTACATCCCTAATGGTGGCCCTCTGGACAAGTGGTGGGCCGTGCACTCACGAGAGCCTTGGCGCTGCCCCTCCTTACTCATGCTCACCAGTAGCTCCTGCTTTCCTGTCAAGGAAATGTAGAAAGCAGCTAGTGCCGTGCCCAGCTTCCAATTATTGTTCAGTCAGTAGTGTGAATTGCAGAGACATTCGCAGTAAAGTTACTTCAAAGCATCAACATTTATAAAATTTTTACTAGGCACTAATTTTTCTGGATCCTCTGGGTAAGTCATTGTCCGTCAGGGGCCTTAGGATATAGGGTAACCAGATGTGTAAACAAGTAAATTATGGAGGTGTATGCAAGATTTAGAGGTGGCAGAAAGGGGAGGGGAAGGAGAAACATTATGATCGATGTCATAGTA
This sequence comes from Bubalus kerabau, assembly GCF_029407905.1. NCBI lineage: Eukaryota > Metazoa > Chordata > Mammalia > Artiodactyla > Bovidae > Bubalus > Bubalus kerabau. The sequence goes on from NC_073642.1 coordinate 34,479,432, forward strand.
TTGGATGTTCAGGGGTATCAACTATCCTGGGCACCATTCTAAGCTCTTCATATGCTTATCACAGTTTTCGTAGCATCTCTGGGGTTACACTGTTATACCCTTTTTATGTATATATTTTAAAGTTTATTTGTTTTTGGCTGCGCTGGGTCTTCATTGCTGTGTGCAGGCCTTCTGTAGCCGTGGCAAGCAGGGGCTACTCTTGCAATGTGCAAGCTTCTCGTTGGGTGGTTTTTCGTAGACCATGGGCTCTAGGCATGCAGACGTCAATAGTGTGGGCTTAGTTGCTCTGTAGCATGTGGGATCTTCCCAGACCAGGGGTCGAACGCATGTCCCCAACACTGGCAGGCAGATTCCTATCCCCTGTGCCGCCAGGGAAGTCCCAGAGTTTTAAGAGTTTAAGTTCAAACTAAGGGCTGGGGGATCTGGAGCCATCACATTACCGTCTGACACCTGAGTTTTGATCAAGGTACCAGTTTGTCATTTTAAAAACTGAATTGGTCTCTGCAAATGTGACTTTTTTGCTATTATATGCTCTTTGCCATTTCACAGCCCCAAGTGTCTAACCAGAGCAAGGAACGAGTTTGATTTCAGTGTATCCACCATCCCGCTTGAATTCAGTGTATCAAAGCTAAGTTAGTTATTCACTCCCACCCATATCTTTTACTCCTTAGTATTCCCATTTCTTTCAGTGGAATCACTATTCTTTTAAGTGTCCAGTGTGAAACTTTGTGGCCATCTTTGCCTCTTCCTTCTCATAAAAATTCATGACTAGAAAGAACCCTGGAGGCCATTTTTTTCTAATTTAATAGCACACTGATTCCTTCTGCAGCAGTTTTGACAAGGAGTTTACCTGTATCCTCAGTATTCATTGACTCCAGATTCTCTTCTTCATGTGTGGCCCTTGAAATTGTCATGATCTTCTAGTTTATGGTGCTACCCTGCAGGCTCCCTTTGTCTCTTGAAATCAGTTCTGCATAACGTCATCCTGTATGAAACAACCTGAAGTCTGGCCCGCCTACCATTCTAAGTGAGTCCTGCTGTAGGCCTAGGGCTCCCGGCAGGGAATTTTCGTCTGCTCCTGCCACACCCATTCCAGCCCATGGAACTTTGTTCATAGCCCCTCCCCCACCCTGAGTGTGCTCTCTTTTTTATCTTTGTGACTAGGATTCTGCCTGTCTTTCAAGTGTGGTTCAGATTGAGGATTTGACACTTCCTGCAACTCCTGGCTTGTAATCCACATTTTACACTTGTGGTCAGGATTGTGTTCTCTGATATTTGTACATATATTTTTTTTCTTCCAGCTAGATTGTAAGACTAAGAATGTGGTTTGTTCTCATATTCTTTTTATTTATTCTGTTTCCTGCTGTTCTCCACCCTACCACTGGCTTAATGTATTATTACATTTGTAAACATTTGTTGATCATATTTGGATCTTTATTTTTTCTCCCCAACTTAAAAAAATTTTTTTTAATTTATTTGTGGTTGTGCTGGATCTTGGTTGTGGCCATGTGGCATCTAGTTCTCTGATCATGCTCTTCATTGGGAGCATGGAGCATGGAGTCCCAGCCACACTGGACCACTAGGGAAGTCCCTCCCCAACTTTTTATATTGAAAAAAAATCAAAATTTCAGAGAAGTTACTAGAATAATATAATGAACAAATGTGTGTCCTTCATTTAGATGCACCAGTTAACATTTTGCTACATTTACTTTATAGAAATACATAAACACACACCCCTGAACAACTTGAGATTTAGTTCATTATATTATGTTTTTTACATTTCACCCCTACTTACCTATGTATTCAACAGGATGTTGCTCTCTTCAGTCACACTACAAGATTGCTCTCAGAAAATTTAAAATTAATACAGACATATTATCTAGTATGCAAAGCTTTCCTGTTGTCCCAATTATGTCCTTTATAGTTGTATTTTTAATCAGCCGTTGCGTGTTACATTTATTTGTCAGATCTCTTTCATGTCCTTTAATCAGGATAGTTCCCACAACTTTTGTTGTCTTTTGTGATACTGACATTTATGAAGAGTCTAGACCAGTGGATTTGTAGAATACCCCTTAGTTTTGATATATTGTTTCATTCCGATGTGTTTCGTGTTAAACATTTTTCCCAGAGTTCGGTGGCGCTCTGTCTCTTGTGGGGTGTCACATCATAAGAGGACACAGCATCCGTTTGTCCTTCCCTGAGGCAAGTTTGATCACTTGGTAAGGTGTTGTCCAACAGATTTCTTCTTTGTAAAGATACTTCCCCTTTGTAATCAGTGAGTCATCTTTGTCAGGAAGTCCTTTACCTCTTGAGTCCAAAGCTTGTTCCACTAGAGCTTTAACCTGAAGGAATGAGGTCCAGTGAGTCTAGGAGGTTGGTCTTGTTGTTAATGGGGGAAGGAACAAGTGGGGAGTCAGAAACATCTTACCCACATTTGCCTTTGGTTACAGCTGGACTCTTATCCAGCTGCAGAATGGAATGCCCCAAGGCTGTTGCACAGGTTTCCTTCCCATTCATTCGTGAATTCAACACACACTTCTGTAGCCCCTCCACTAGGCACTGTGCTAGTGCTGAAGGCACAGTGGGAAAGGGGATATGGCAGTGAACAAGGCAGATGATGTCACTGCCCTCGTGGAGCTTACAGTCTAGCAGAGTAGATAGTCCAAAAGGAAGGCAAAAGTTACTTACAAATTGTATTAAGCGCAATGAAGGAAGTAAGCACCAAGCTGAGACTGGGGGATATTTAAACTGAGACCTGAAGAAGGAAGAATCAGCCATGTTTGGTGTGGAGGAGCATTGAAAGAGAGAGGAGAATGCCAGAAGAGGGAAAGCATGTGAGGGAACGAGCTTCCTAGGCCCACAAGGAACCTGGAATACTCAGGACCCAGAAGGCAGCCAGATGCCTGGAGCCTCTGGGGTTGAGTTCCAAGGTAAAGGAGCTGTAGTATGTGGGGCCAGATCATGGGAGGCCTTGTGGACTCTCATAAAGAATATTAGGAGTACTTTGCTTTCTTGTAACAAATTCTTCTTTCAAAGATACACCTGACACCAAATTGCGTTTTATGGCAGCCTTAATATACGTCTTCAGGGGCTGTCTGTACATTGTGGGTCTGAAGGTGTGAATTTACCAGTGGTTTTATACTCCAAAAAAGAGCTCATGATATCGCCACCCAGTTATGTGACCACCACAGGGTGGAATAAGAATTCATACTCCTAGAGAAATCCCTGTGCCCTAACTGAGCTCTGCTCCTCATTGATAAGACATGGGATACACACAGCCTTTCCAAGTATGAGGCCCTGCCAGTGTGAGGATTGAGTTTGGATTGGAGAGGACACTTTGCCGTGGGTAACACTTTTCTGTTACGCAACAGAAAGGCTGGGAGGTTTGAAGGAGTGGGAGGGATGTACGTGCAGAGGCTGTGGAGGAAGACCTGACATGGCACTGGAAGGCTTCTGAGGGTGGGAAAGTACATGGAGGGTGTGAGGACATGTCCGCGTGTCCTTAAGGGAGGGAAAGGCCCCAGATGATGTGTGCTGAAAGGAGCAGTGTGAAAGGGACAGAGACATGAAGAAGGGGCAGCGTACATGACGCTGGGCCTCAGGGCTTCACGGCCCTGCCTCCGTCTGTGGGGCGAGCTGTGCGGGAAGGAAGTGTCTTCTCTCCTGGCCTGTACTGGGTGTGCTTAAGCCGTTTTCCTTGATACCCTAAGGTTAATCAGATCCTAAGAAGGGCTCTGCTTGTCACGAACTGGCTATAATTATCTCTCTCTTATTTCACCGACAGCTGTAAAGAACATATTAATATTAAGAGAAGCCCTACCCACTACTGTTATTGCCTTGGTTCCCAAACAATTAACATCCACCTTCCAACCCAAACATAATTGGGCTTGGCCCGTGTTCAGGCTTCGGCAGTGTTCTTGTTCGCACTTCACACGCTAGGTTCTTGGTGTCCTTCCTTCGGAGTTTATTTTATTCCCTCTGCTTGTTTCTGATAAGCCAGTCTGCCTGTTGGACTTTGTGCGTAAATGTTGAAAAGGAACATTTTGTGGTGCTGGCATGTTCCTTTTAGAGAAACAGAGTAGGGTACAGTGAAGTCCTGGACGCTGTGACTGGTAGACTGAACAGAAAGGGTTCCTGGCCAGATCTTTCCCTGGGCTACAAAATGGGCCAGTTCATCAGGGCCCCTTCTCCTTGGCACAAATCAGTGAGATGTAATAGACACGGTCTCCGGCTGCAGTAGCCAGCCGTCTAGGGAAAGCTCTCCTCCCGCTGTGCCATCAGCCTTGTACCTCTAGGAACTGTGAGGAGAAAGCAGCAAATGCTCAGCCTGCCCTTGGAGAGCCCTCAGAACTGGAGAGGAGGCACCTGCACGTGTAGCACCAGACCTAGTTCCAGAAAGAAAGTTTGATCAGTGGAGTGGCAGGCACAGGATGCACTGCCCTGGCCTGTTTCAGATTCACCAGAAAGGGAATAAGTAGGCAAAGAGCTGCACGGACTGGAGGGAAAGCTCGCCTTGCGTGACTCTGCAGGTGAAGAGGGTGTTTGAAGTAGGCAGGTGCGTGACTTGTCTGACAGGTTTAGGGTTGTTAGTGTCTTAGGATTCCTGAGAATTCATTCACCCTTTTTCACACTGCTATCAGTGGTTCCCAATTAGTTCTGATAATATGTGCATGTCTGAAACCGACCATAATAAATGGCTGTTTAATCAGCTGTTGACATGCAATCAGGCTACAGCCCCCAGCATCAGCATCTGGGGTGTCAACGGCTCACTTTTCAGAAGGGGCAAGGGGCGAGGCTCGGCTCACTGCCTGTCATGTCTGCTCCCAGCAGGATTAGGACTCAGACAGGTGGAGGAGCCCAGTTAACCAACAGGACAGTGTTTGTTTTGACATGGAGATGGTTTTTATTATTACATTATTATTTTGCCTTTCCTTGAGAGAATACAGACATGGGTACTGTAAGTTCAGTCTTTATGCTTGGGTTTCTGTTGTTAAAATGTATAGCCACAGCCTGATTCTCTGTGGTTTTAGGGATCTATGTAGGCAGGACTGGATAACTGATAGAACCTCAGGACATTTCTCCTGAAATCATCAGTGAGGAAGAGAAATTTTTCTATAGAGGGCTCTGGAACCAACAGGATGGTGATGAACTTTCTGATGAAAACTTCTGCCTTAGAGTTCAGTCACACAAGAAACGGTAGATTGGCATCATTTATACGTTTGAGTACCTGATGAGATCTTGCCTCTATTGGTAAATAAATACAGCTGAGATGACAGAACTGAGGTGGGGGTCGAGGAAGGAAGAGGCTTATATCTCTACTTTGAGGGGTTTACAGTCCAGTACAGATGAGGACACAGGATCTAAAAAGGCACCTGAGGGACTTCCGTGAGGGTCCAGTGGTTAAGACTCCACGCATCCAATCCAGGGGCCCCAGAGTACATCCCTGGTCAAGGAACTAGATCCCACATGCCAGCAGCCAAATAAATTTTTAAAGTGGTGTGGGGGGCATGTGATCCATCCAGACAAAACTAGATACATGCAAAATCCCTTGATAGCTTGCTGATTGGAACCTGTGTTTCTGTCTGTGAGCCCAGGGCTCACTGGCAGAGAGTTTGCTCCCTTGGCAGTCCAGTGTCTTTAACCTTTGTAAGGTGGCATTGGATGTCAAGGCAAAAGATCACAGTTTTTGACTTTGCTGTTTCTTTCCTATCCTGGTTTTCTGGGCTCTGAAACAGCACCTTGCTACTGGACATGTAATGCTATAGACTTCTTCAAGTGTACCGAGCTGCTGAAGACTTTGACCTCGTAAAACCAAGTATTTTTGATGGTGTACTTTCAGTGACTGTGTTTTCCCTAACCTTTATAGAGTTGCAATTCGTTTATAGTGAGTAAAAGATTTCTTCTGAGTAGCTTAAAGCAAACCATAGGTTACTTTCCATGTACTCTTTCTCTTCCAGAGTTTTAGGTTACAGTCACCCAAAGGGGGAGAAAACAACAAATTATTCGAGAAAGCAAGTTTCTAGTTGAATTTCTTTGGCTAAACAGAAGGGCTAAGTAGAGGAGAGTAGGAGGAAGAGGATGTGGGGAGCAGGTGGGGTGAATAGGTCATCCTGCCTGAAAATTGAATAGCGGGGACCAGAGGGTCAGGAGGGTTAGTGAGTGTCTTTTCCACTCTAGGCAAGAATAAGGGGTCTGCTTATGAGGAAAAACCTCACAGCCATGAGGGGCATTTCCCCTACTTTGAGAAAAGCGTGTTGTAATGTGGTTGGCAGCCTTTTCTTGATAGTACCAGGTACATGTTGGTGGATTTGGCCTCTTCATGGTCTAAAGGTAAACTTATAAGAGAGGTTAAGTTCACCCCGGCTCTGTGGTAGCCTGAACAGGTTGTACGTAGTTCCATATCGACTGCTTGAGCTCTGGAGAGCTGCATAGCATGCCTTTGTCTTGGACTATGCAAATGGGCTGAAGAGGGTCAGTCTTAAAGTCTTGGCTTTCTTGGATCAACTTCACTATTTGAAGAACTGGTTTCCTATAATCACTTTGCGTTTTTCCTCACCTCCTTTCAAACTGCAGACTCTGGCCTGGTTGTCCCAAGTATTTCCTACGAGCTGCATAAAAAGCTGTTGGCTGTGGCTGAGAAGCATGGCTTAACTCTGGAGCGGAGACTGGAGATGACAGGCGTGTGTGCCAGTCAGATGGCATTGACCCTGCTCGGAGGACCCAACAGGTAAATGCCCACAGGAGGGTGGGGGGTGATGACGCTACTCTGCCTCGGCGCCACCATGGTGCCTCACACACGCAGGGGTTCCGCTGCTGCTCCTCTAACGCGAGTCTCTGTAAAGTCACTTGCCGGGACGCTACACAGCGTTTGTTTGCCACTCTCATCCTGTCCTGGGAGTCCTTGTTATTCTTCCAGCGCTTACGCATGCTCAGTTGTGTCTGATTCTTTGTGACCCCATGGACTATAGCCCCCCTCCAGCTCCTCTGTCCATGAGGATTCTCCAGGCAAAAATACTGGAGTGGGTTGCCATGCCCTCCTCCAGGGGATCTTCCCGACCCAGGGATTGAACCCGTGTCTCTTAATGTCTCCTGCATTGTTGGCAGGTGGATTTTTTTTTACCACTAGCACCACCTGGGAAGCCTCTTCTCCAGCAAACCACTCTTTGATTCTTCCTTCCTGGAAGCAGTTGACTCTAAGACTCCTGCCAACTAGCAGAGGCTTGCCTTCTAAGAACCTCCAGAGACCCAGTTTTGGTACAGCTGAGTGATAGGGAACTGCTGAGGGTACTTCAGTAATGCTGGTGCTGCTACTGCTAAGTCGCTTCAGTCGTGTCCGACTCTGTGCGACCCCATAGACAGCAGCCCACCAGGCTCCCCCATCTCTGGGATTCTCCAGGCAAGAACACTGGAGTGGGTTGCCATTTCCTTCTCCAATGCATGAAAGTGAAAAGTGAAAGTGAAGTCGCTCAGTTGTGTCTGACTCCTAGTGACACCATGGACTGCAGCCCACCAGGCCCCTCTGTCCATGGGATTTTCCAGGCAAGAGTACTGGAGTGGGGTGCCATTGCTATAACATGATTAGTTTTGTGTTTTAAAAACTTTGGCTGAGTAGATTAGCAGAGACAAGATTGGAGGCCATGAGACCAGTTAGAAAATGGTAACAGAAAACTGAGCCAGGGGCCAGGTGATGATAGTCCCAAGTAGGGAAGAGGGGATCAGAGGAGTGGATAGATGAGGGAGCTTTTTAAGGTAAAATCAAGAGGCAGGGTATTGAGTGGATATGAAAGGTGATTGAAAATAAAGTGTCAGGGATCACTGAGCTTAAAGCGTCCTAGCCTGGACGCTGGGCTAGACAGCGACAGCAGCCACTATGATAAGGAACGTGGGAAGAGGAGCAGGCATGGAGGAGGTGGTAGGTTTTGTTTTGGATATGTTGAGTTTAGGACTGTGAGACATGCAGAAGGACTATTAGCAATCTGGATCTGAAGTTTAGAAAAAGGTCTGAGCAGAAGATAGAGATCAGAAGTCATCAGCTGGTACGTGGTATAAGAATAGGCAGGCTCCGTTAAGGAGAAGGTGTGAAGAGCGGAAAGGGCCTGGGGTGGAATTCTGGGAAACATCAGCATTAAAGCCTAGTTAAGAGATGAGCCTTCCAGAATAGCTAAGAAAGTTTAAAGCCAGAGAGGTAAGAGAACCAAGAGGGCAAGGCTTAAGAACCAAAGAAATAGTGTTTAAGGAATAAAAGAATGGTTAGCAGTGGTGATGCTCAGCGAGCAAGCACATTTAAGGTTGACAGGTGTCTGCTGGATTTGTCAGCGAAGAGGAGGACATTGCTAGTCTTGTGGGAGAGTTATGGCTAAGGTGATCCACACTGACAGTGAGGTTCCCCTCCTTGCTTCTCCACCCCTCTCCCTGTAGAGTTGTGTTCATCCACCTTGCCCCTTGACGTAGGCCTGCTTTCCCACCCGGATCTCTGGCCTGGCCTGGGGAAGAGCCAATGGAGACTGCAAAGGAGGAAATAGTGCAAGTTGCCCTCTGTAGTATATCATGCTCTTGGGTCTGCTGACCGTTGAACCTCCTCCCAGAGCAGCCACTGGGGCAACCCTTGGAATTCCTGGAAGTATTTGAGGCCATTAAGTGGCTTCCCAGAAATAGCAGTTTGGGGGCAGGACCTGAATGTCCTTCTCAAGTCCATTCCTCTTGGGTCAGCTTCTTGTGGTTGACTGTCCTTGTGCCTGTCTGTTCTTTCAGTGTCAGAGCTCTCAGAAGGGTCAACAGTACTGTTCTTTGCAACAGTTGCTGGCTTTCCTTTGAGGAAGATACCTCCGTAATCACTTTCACGTATGTTAATTGTTGTTCAGTCATGTCCGTCTCTTTGAGACCCATGGACTGCAGCACACCAAGCTTCCCTGTCCTTCACCGACTCCTGGAGCTTGCTCAAACTCTTGTTCATTGAGTTGGTGGTGCCATCCAACCATCTCGTCCTCTGTTGTCCCCTTCTCCTCCTGCCTTCAATCTTTCCCAGCATCTGTCTTTTCTAATGAGTTGGCTCTTACATCGGGTGGCCAAAATATTGGAACTTCAGCTTCAGCATCAGTCCTTCCAATGAATATTCAGGGTTGATTTCCTTTAGGATTGACTGGTTTGATCTCCTTGCAGTCCAAGGGACTCTCAAAAGTCTTCTCCAATACCACAGTTCAAAAACATGAGTTCTTTGGCACCTTCTTTATGGTCGGTCCAATGCTCACATCCATACATGACTACTGGAAAAACCATAGCTGACTAGACAGACCTTTGTTGGCAAAGTAATGTCTGCTTTTTAGTACACTGTCTAGGTTTGTCATAGCTTTTGTTCCAAGGAGCAAGCGTCTTTTAATTTCATGGCTGCAGTCACTATCTGCAGTGATTTTGGAGCCCAAGAGAATAAAGTCTCACTGTTTCCATTATTTCCCCATCTATTTGCCATGACGTAATGGGACCAGATGCCATGATCTTAGTTTTTTGAATGTTGAGTTTTAAGTCAGCTTTTTCACTCTCCTCTTTCACGTTCATCAAGAGGCTCTTTAGTTCCTCTTTGCTTTCTTTGCCATAAGGGTGGTATCATCTGCATACCTGAGGTTATTGATATTTCTCCCAGCAGTCTTGATTCCAGCTTGTACTTACCAACCCAGCATTTCGCATGATGTACTCTGCATATAAGTTAAATAAGCAGGGTGACAGTATACAGCCTTGACGTACTCCTTTTCCAATTTGGAACCAGTCCGTTGTTCCATGTCCAGCTCTAACTGTTGCTTCCTGACCTGCATACAGGTTTCTCAGGAGGCAGGTCAGGTGGTCTGCTATTCCCATCTCTCTAAGAATTTTCCACAGTTTGTTGTAATCCACACAGTGTAGTTAGTGAAGTGTAGCTTTGGTGTAGTCAATGAAGCAGAAGTAGATGTTTTTCTGGAACTCTCTTGCTTTTTCTATGATCCAGTGGATGTTGGTGATTTGATCTCTGGTTCCTCTGCCTTTTCTAAATCCAGCTTGAACATCTGGAAGTTCTCAGTTCACATACTGTTGAAGCCTTGCTTGGAGAATTTTGAGCATTACTTTGCTAGCCTGTGAGATGAGTGCAATTGTGTGGTAGTTTGAGCATTCTTTGGCACTGCCTTTCTTTGGGATTGGAATGAAAACTGACCTTTTCCAGTCCTGTGGCCACTGCTGAGTTTTCCAAATTTGCTGGCATATTGAGCGCAGCACTTGAACAGCATCATCTGCTGAGTCATGTTAAGTACCATGGTATGTTAAGTATCATGCATTTTTTCACTGTGCCTTCACAATAGCATTTAATTTGCTCCTCATTGCTTCACCTCGAAGGTAAATAGTAGACTGGGTTTTAAAATGAGCAAGCTAGGGCTCAAGAGAGCAGAAAGACTTGGCCACGTGACGCTGGTGGTGCGCGGGGAAGCTCGGTCCCAGCACCTGGACTCGGAGCCCTGCTGTTGGGTCTGTGGGTGTCGTGGTCTGTTTTGAGTTCTCGGATGGGGCATGCCTCTGTGAGAGGAAGAGTTCATTTAGGGAATAAACCCAGGGGAGTCAGATGAACTCTGCGGTTATCTGTGAGCAGGGAGAAGTACTTACCATATTGCCTTAGGATGCAAACATGGTGGGGAGAAATGAATGACTTGGTGTATATGAAAGTACACTACCAAATTCCCCTGAATTTATTTGGAGAGTGAGGGTTTCCTCTTTGGCTTGACAACATCTGTCTTCCTCTCTTTGGAGAAAACCCATAAGTGACTGTCCCTGCTCCACCCCAAGCAGGGACCTAAGCCTCTTTCTGGCTGTTCATCTCCCTTGCCTTCCTGCCCGGAGGCAGACAGCACTGTCTGGGAGTTGGGCATAGCTCTAGGGCTAATTTTAACCCCCTTATTTATGGCTTCTCTGAGACCAGAGGGGTCTCAGCCTTTCTTTTGGGTTGGGGGGGTGTCTCCACTTTGAATGGCATAAAGCTGAAAGTGACTTCATCAGAAGGGAGTGTCCAAGGCAGGTCCCAGCCGGGAAGCCCTTAGCCATCTGCCTTCTCTGTGACCAGAACTATAATGATACCAGCATCAGTTGAGCCCTTTCTGTGTCGGTTCCTGTTCAGAGTGCTTTACATCCATTCATCTACTCAGCAGTCTATGAAATAAAGTAGCTCCAGCGTTGCCCTTATTAGCTTACTGGCAGCTCAGAGACGAGAACTTGGACTGGCAACTAATTGAGTATGATTTACAACTACCCTCTTTGGTACTTGCTGTGGGTCTCTCAGGAGTTGAGCCAGAGTAGTCCTAGAAGGAGTGGGTCAGAGATTCGTAAGTGAAGGGCTCTCTGGGCAGGTGAAGTAGTTTGAGCAGAACCAAGAAAGAACCTTCAGGTGCAAGAGAGAGTGATGAGACCAGTCTTGCTGCAGCAGAGCAGGCACATTGGGGAAGAAGAGTCAAGAAGGCTGTAGAGGTGGAAAACCTCTTCGCCGAGAAGTGTTTGATGTAATGGGTCCTACAGTGAGAACAAAGTGTTCGTGGTTAGCAAGCAGTGTTCTGGTGCTGGTGGTTTACGGAACAAGGTCAAGTGAACCGCCTAGTGTGTGCTAAGCCGCCTCAGTCGTGTCTGACTCTTTGCGACTCTGTGGACTGTAGCCTGCCAGGCTCTTCTGTCCACGGGATTCTCCAGGCAAGAATACTGGAGTGGGTTGCCATGCCCTCCTCCAGGGGATCTTCCCGACCCAGGGATCGAACCCAGGTCTCATGTCTCCTGAATTGGCAGGTGGGTTCTTTACCACTAGCGCCACCTAAGAGGACACAAAGATGAAGTGTGGGCCAGTGGGAAGGCCACCCTGTGAGCTTGGCCTGTAGTGGATTTTGTCCATCCCCTCTAGAACCTTGGCCCTGAGAGCAGCAGGTGCCAGGGGGTGTCTGGTATAGGGGGCAAAGGTTTGGCAAGTCTCGGCTGATGACGTTTCTTTACCTTCTGTTCCAGGCTGAATCCCAAGAATGTTCACCAGAGGCCTACAGTGGCCCTGCTATGTGGGCCTCACGTGAAGGGGGCTCAGGGTATCAGTTGTGGAAGGCACCTAGCCAACCACGATGTCCAGGTCATCCTCTTTCTGCCCAACTTCGTGAAGATGCTGGAATCCATTACCAATGAGCTGTCTCTCTTCAGCAAGACCCAGGGCCAACAAGTGTCTAGCCTCAAAGGTGAGCCCTCGCACAGGGTTGGGGAGCCCTCGGTGCTTTCTTGGTCTGGTGGCGCCGCCCAGTGGCGACAGGCAGAAAAAGAGTAAAGAGCGCTTTGCTCATGAGTAGTATTAGAGTCTGATCTGATCTGAGTATTAGAGTCTTAAGGAAATAAATACCTTTGGTGTCGACTTGCCTACTTCCCATCCCTTCACCTTCTTCCTCCTCCCACCACTCAGATGGAGAGGTGGGTATCCATTTATTCGTTTCACAGGTAAGTACTGAATGGGTGCTGTTGCTGACACTGGGGATATGGCGATAGATTTTTATTTTTTCTTAATCCATGCTTTTGTGGAGCTTACATTCTGGTTAGGACAGATGACAAGTGACATTTCTCTCAGGTCAGATGGTAGTAAGTGTTATGGAGACAAATACAACAGGGAAGGGAGCTCGAGAATGTTGGAGGGTTGGGTGGAGGGAAGCAGTAGACTTAGACATTTCAGGGTCTGTCATACAGGGCCTGTGGGTCTTTATGTAAGGTTTGAACTTTGAGATGGAGAGTCACTTTAGGAATAAGTAGCAGAAAGATTTAATGCAGCTCGGGTTCCAGACGATCATTACGTCTGTTGTTTGAGCGCAGACTGTAGACGTACACAGAATTATCAAGGCTGTGGTAATAATTGGAACGAGAAGTGATGGTGGCTCAGACAGCATGGAAGTGATGAAAGGTGGTTAGTTTCTGAAGCAGTATTGAAGATAAGAGTTTATAGATTGGATGTAAAGAATAAGAGAGAGAGAAGGGTAAGGAATGACTCCAAGGTTCTTGACCTGAGTAACTGGAAGGATGGAGGTGCCATCACAGAGATGGGAAGAGCTGGGGGAGGTTTGGGGAAGAAGAGCAGAAGCTCAGTTGGAGATGCCCATTGGATAGGCAGGCGGAAATGTTGATTGATGGAGATGAGTCTGGAGTTAAGTGAAGGGATCCAGTCTGGAGTTACAAGTGTGGGGAGGTGGTATTTAAAGCTGTAATGAGCCTGGATAAGGTATCTTTTAGGAAGAGAGAATAGATAGGTTGTTAGAGTGAGTTCTTTGGATAGAAGTTTAAGGGACCAACTAAGACAGGGAAAGAGTGGTCACTGAAGGAGAAGGAAAGCCTGGAGAGTTTGGTACCTGAAAGACAAGTAAAGAAAAGAGGGTGTGAGCAGCTGTGTCAGCAAGCCTTTCTAGGTTGAGTTCAGATGAAGATTGAGACTTCATCTGAAGTCTTCAGCCACCATCACTTCTCGTTCCAATTATTACCACAGCCTTGATAATTCTGTGTACGTCTACAGTCTGCACTCAAACAATAGACGTAATGATCACCTGGAACCCGAGCTGCATTATATCTTTCTGCTACTTATTCCTAAAGTGACTCTCCATCTCACTCAGACTCAAAGACTTGACTGCTGGATCCAGCAGTGTGGAAGCCCCTAGTGATCTTGACAGGAGCAGTTTCGAGTGGTATGGTGAAGCGTGGTCTGATTGGAGTGGGTTGAAGTGAGAACAGGGGAGAAGTGGAGCAAGCAAATGCGGCGCAGAGAAAGGGCCTTTCCAGGGATCAGATGGCAAGATGGGGCCAGAACCTGTCTTAACTCGAAGGGAAGATGCCATTCCCACTCTCAAAAGCCTCAGGGCTCACAGGGACACCCCCATCCCCACCTGTGGTGGCCTGTTCTGAGACTCTAATTGAGGTATGTCAGTACTTAAGGCTGAGACCTGGGGAGGGATTCTCATATGTGGGTTCCCCCTCTTAAGATCTGTAATATGATGCCCTTTTCCAGGCAGTTATTCTTCCTTAGCTGCCCACAAGGCTTCCTATCCCAGTTGCTCCAGGATGTTTACCCTTGAGTTTGGTCTGATTTCCACTAGTCTCAGTTTAACCTCTTAGGCTGGTCAGGACTTACGTGCTTATTGAGCCATCTGTTCTTACACTGTGCCAGAGGCTTGGTGAGAGCAGAGAAGCCTTTTTACACACCTGGGAGAAGTGAGAGATTCCTTCCCCATTCTTAAGTTTGGGCTGCAAGAAGGACTCATTTCTGTAATAGGGGACCAGCAAGGCCAGGCTGTGGAAGCAGGCCAGCCTGGTGTAGAGTGAGCACGCTCTTGCCTATTCACACTTCTTGGGCCAGGCAGCAAATGGCAGTCAGCCCAATTCTCCTGGGCCCTGGTCACATCCTCCCCCTAAAGGCTGACTTGGTAATAGAGCCCACCTTCCCAGAGCTTATAATTTACTAGGAAGTTAGATGTGCAGAGGAGGCAGGGGCATCATGTCCTGAGAAGCTCTGCTCACCCAGCAGCACGACAGTGCTTCAGCCTGGGAGCTCCACGAGGACAGTGGTCCATCGGGCTGACATACCCTTGGTCTCCAGCACCTAGCCCAACCAGGTCTTGGAACTCCCGGAGCCTGAGTCCTGGCCCAACCTTGAAAAGCCTGGCCTCTGCAGAGGCATTGGAGTGGTGTCTGAATAAGACACTCTTGGTTGGGGTCACCGAGGTTCTTGTCCCAGCCTGGCCTGCTCTCTACTTTATAGGGGTTACAGATGGCACTCTTTCCACCTGCAGATCTGCCCACTAGCCCGGTGGACCTGGTGATCAACTGTCTGGATTGCCCCGAGAATGCCTTCCTGCGGGATCAGCCCTGGTACAAGGCAGCTGTGGCCTGGGCCAACCAGAACCGGGCACCAGTACTCAGCATAGACCCGCCTGTGCATGACGGTGAACAGGGCATCGATGCCAAGTGGTCACTGGCTCTGGGCCTACCTCTGCCTCTGGGGGAGCACGCGGGCCGTGTCTATTTGTGCGACATCGGCATTCCCCAGCAGGTCTTCCAGGAGGTGGGCATCAGCTACCACTCGCCCTTCGGCTGCAAGTTTGTCATCCCACTGCACTCTGCCTAGAAGGGCTCTGGGTGGGCTGGATCTCGTAGTCCCCTGCTGCTCCTGACACTGAACTTGACAGCGAACGCCTTAAGGATGTGAAGCTTCATGGACCTGTTGTTAAATTTTTTCTCTTTTCATTTTGTTTCTTTGAAAGAACAGATCATATTTAAAACTGACCTGTCATGTGCCCTGAGCCAGGGAAGGCTTTCCCCTTGAGGGCACGGGGCAAGTGGCAGGCTTAAGTGCACAGTGGCTCCAGGCATCTCTACACTCGGCCCCCTGCATGGTCAGGTGGGGCTTTGTTTACAGACATAGGCAGCTCACAGACCGTATGTCAGGTTACAGCCACTGGGCCTGGGCCGACGCCTCACGGGGTGGGTCAGCCCTGGTTGGGGGTCTGTGCTGGCTCTGGTTCAGAGCTTGTGGCTTTGTCTCCCCTGCTTCCTCCAGCCAAGCAGCCCTTCCTCTGATCATGTAGAACTGGCTGCGCTGCCGCTGTCCGCTAGAGGGCAGACTTGCATTCTCGGTTCAGTTTGAGGGCTTTGAGGCCTTCCCTGAGCCCCACCGCAAGATGATGGGGGCTTTGACCCTTTCTCCTGAGCTGATCAAGGTTTATGCTAGCTTTTTTTTTTCCAGAGGGTCCTTCCTCCTTTCCACTCCATCACTCTGAGGCAGGGAAGGGGGGCAGGGTGGCATCTGAATGGTGTTACTGTATTGGGATTCTTTTTTTTTTAACTGTTTTTCTGTTGTCTTCAGCACAGGTAGTATAAGCTTATGTTACTGTAGAACCACAGTGCCCATCTTGCCAGCAGTGCCCCCGAATCCCATACTCTCTAGCTGGGGACTGAGCCTTTGCCTAGTCTGGGGCCAGACCCCTCAGGGTGCAGCTTTAATGTTCAGTATTGGGGAGGCCCCTGGGGGAGCCTGGTGCTGAACCAGAAGAGGCTCCCTGGTGCTTCTGTCCTAAGCCACCATTCCCGCTTCCTCTTTGCCTGCACACATACCCCTGCTCTCCTGCCCCCTCTGCCCTTCCCCTGAAATGGTCCCTTGCAGCTGTGGGCGCATGTCCCTCCCACCCTACAGTGTCTGGGCCTTGAACCCTTTGATGGTCCTCTCTAGATGTATAGGCTCAGGGCCAGCACCCTGTCTCAAAGATGCCAAAATGAGGCTAGTTCTGGATGAGCTAGCTGGTGGGCCTCAGCCTTAGGAACACAGTGCTGCTCAGATCCTAAGGCACTGAGCCCCAAGATGTTCACAGGCCCTGGAAGTTCCCGAGAGGGGCCCTTGCAGAGGCTTGTGCTTTAAAGCCTTTTTTAGGGCTTCAGGCTTCCTTCTGCTCTGTGCCCACCCAGTATGGTTAAGGGGGTGAGTGGAAGGGCTTGATGGATGCAGGATAGGCCCTGGTACCCTGGGTTTCAGGATACTTATCACTTTCCTTATAGGAGCATAGCTGGGGCAGATTAGGCAGGGCAGAGAGGGCTGGTCCCTCCTTTCCTCCCAGCCTCCCTCAGATGTTAAAGTGTCTCCAGCAGTGGAGGGCACCCAGCGACTGTGAATCCCGTGCTGTGTACCTTTCCTGAACCTCTGCTCACTCTCAGGGCCGAGAAGCTCCTGAATGAGGCCCTGTCTCTAAAGGTGGGGCCATAGTTTGAGGAGCAATGCTGGGTTACAGGCATTTTAGTAAGCAACCACTCAACAGGCTCTGGCTGCCTGTTAATGCGGTGAGGTCTCCTCATTGGGTCCAGTGAAAAACAAGCTAGAACCCTGGCCCAAAAGACTCTACTTGCTCCAGTAAGTCATGGTGACCCTGTGGGTGATGGCCTTGTGTTGAGGGGCTACTGGGAGTTGGTGCCCAAGCCTCTATTTTCTCCCCAGGTGGCACTGGAGCCTCTTCCTGCCCTCAGCCTGGGCCTTCCCAGGTGGTAAAGATAGCATGATTCCTCCATCTTCACCTCTTTTCAGAGGCATCCTACCCACAGTGCCCAGTTCCCACGGGGCCCCAGTCAGGTGGCCAAAACTCATTCATGCAGCTCTTGGGGAACCAAAAACCAGCACTAAAATAAAGCTGACAACAGGAATCCTGTGTGCTGTGGTACATTGCTCTGTGGGCTGCAGTGTGCTGAGGCACTGCATCCCCAGCCCTGGGAACCTGCCTTGATCCTCACACTTGATCTCAACAAGCCAGTTACTGGGCATACACAGCCTGATGTCTCGGCCAGAGACAGGGCTGGAAGGAAAGATAAACCCGGTGGGCCAGTCCTGGCATGTTCTCTGGGGCTGAGAGGCACAGGGGCCAGCAGGGAAGTGGGCGCAGGACAGGCCCAGGTGCCTTTCCGGACTGTTGAGCAGACCTACCACTGCTTTCCTGGGCTCAGGGGGACACCCGAGCTTCTGGCTAGCCTTTCCGGGCCTGGCCCAGTTCACACGTAGCTCTCCACAAGCGGCACCGCTAAGAAAGACTTTATTAATAAAGTAGGGAGGGGAGAAGGCAAGGAGCCTGGAGATGGACACACTGGTACCAGGGGTTACAAACAGTAAGAAACACTTTATTATAACTTTACAACATATAAATAGCTTGGGTCAAATCTGTGCTTTCTGGCAGCTGGGCATCAGGTCTCTTCCCCTGCAGGCTCCTGCCTTCCTTCACATTGCACTGTTCACTGCGTGGCTCTGGCCCTGGGGCCGGTGGTAGAGGTTGGAGGAAAGGGGCCGGGCAGCCCAGTCCCGCTCTCCATCTCCGGTGCAGTGGCCGCACGCCTGTCATCTGCTTGGGTTGCGGCTGGTGTGGAAGGACCGCTCCTCAGGGGTCAGACCAGCAAAGAAGGGGTGCAGCAGGGCCTCCGCCAGTGTGATGCGCTGGGCAGGGTCAAATTCTAACATCCTCCTCATCAGGTCAAACAGCTGCACGTGCTCCAGCGTGTCTTGGAGCATGTAACTCTGCTCAGGGACACAGGTGCCTCAGTGTGACGGCGGGCCCTGGGAAGCCACAGCCGGCCCCCTTGCCTCTGGGCAGCCTTGCTGCATGGCTGAGGAGGCAGGATGCCCCCTGGAGGACTACTGCTGCCCTCCCTGACAAGGAGCAGGTCTGCTTTTCGTGCCTGTAATCATGTCTGCTCTGAACTTTGTCAGGCTACCAGGTGTCCTGCTGGCTTGATGCCTCTGCCCCCATGTGCAAACTTCTGACAGGTGGGTACACAGCACCTCTGTGAAATTCACTTGTCCAAGCACCAAATGCAGTTGACAGAGGCTTCCTGGCCATGTCTAGGTCTTCCCCCACCCTCCCCTCAGTCCTGCCTAGTGAGAAAATAGGGAGCGGGAAGTAGCAGGGTCTCAGATATCTGGCTCTTCGGATGCCCCTGAGTACATCAGAGCCACCCTGTGGGGAAGGGGAAGAGCTAAGGGCCCCTCTAGGGCAGTTTGCAAGAAGCCTCACTGCCAGCACCCGGCAGCCTTGGGCACAGGCTCCCACAGAGCCGGAACGAGGAGGCCATTGTTAGCTGCCTGGCCTCTGCTGTGTATTTGCCCAAGGCCTGGGGTCTCCTTGGCATGAGTTGAGCTGGGGGAAGCCAGAAACTGACCTTCAGAGGTTTGCAGTTCTCCTTCACATACCGGCCGTCAGAACTGTTCTCATCCCAAACCAGGCCCCCTTTGTAGAAATATTTCTGCTTCCTGAAAACAAAAGACAGGAAGGGTGGAGTCAAAATGGGAAAGACAGCAGCAACGCGGAGAACAGCAGCGAAGCAAGGCAGGGGACCCCGGCCTGACCCAGCAGGGAGGTCTGGGCAACAGCTCTGCCAGGTCACTCCAAGACAGGAAAGCCCTGAGGGAGCAATCCTTACCTTGTCCGGTGGATCATGTGTGATGGGATGGGCCCTAGGATCTTCTCCATCATCACCAAATGCTCTCGGTTCTCGTGGGTCTGTGGAAGGGTGAGGGACACAGCAAGTGGGAATCATGACAGCCTCCGCCCCCTCAAGGTCCCTCGGAGAATAAGGGATAAGAAAGATGGTCAAGGTCTCTCCCTGCCCCAGGAGATGCAAACCCAGCAATGGGATAACAGCCCCAGCCTTTGTGATGTGGTGGCAGCCTGGGACCAGGGAGGAAGCCAGCCTGTTCCCTTGGTGACTTCTCGACCCTTCAAGTGTACTGCATGATGACACCTCATTCTGGCTAGTTCCTCTCTCCCCCCAGAAAGTGCCCTGCCCTGGCCCATCTCTGTGCCCTCACTCACGCTGTGCCCCTTGCCTGGAACACTCCTCCCACCCCAATCCTCCATCCCTGATGACTGACTGCAAGAGTCCCTGAGTGTTCCAGCTACCCTGACTGACCTCTTCCTTCCCAAGCACCTACAACCCTCAGGAGTCTAATCTCACAACATGCTGATGGGTGGGTGGGGGTCCTTCCCACACTAGGCCTCTGCAGCTTACGGTAGGGGGGTGATGAGGGAGAGGCCTTACCTGGAAGAGTGTGAAGCCCCGGTAGTACTCAAAGAGAATGCAGCCGATGCTCCAGACATCGCAGGGCTGTGCCCAGCCCAGCTCTGAAAGCCAAGATGGGGTAGGCTATGAGACTCAGCTCTATGCTCCCAGCCTAGAGGTCACAGGGCAGCTACCACGCTGTCTACTGGGTTTGGACCCAGTAGAAGTCCCTTTCTTAAGACCAAGTCAACAACCACAGAGACTCAAGACACTGGCTCCAGGTGTGGACAGGCACTACACTCCCTGTCTTCATTCCTGCCAACAACTGCCTGCTTTATCGGGCTCAGAGCTGCAGTCACTCACCAAGGATCACCTCAGGTGGACGATAGTGACGGGTGGCCACGATGGTCGTGTGATGCTCATGGTCAAAGGTAGCACTGCCGAAGTCAGCCACTCGGATGCTGGTGTTCTTCACTGACTTCTCCTCACAGCTCTGAAGGGCAGGGAAGGGGAGCCAGGTCAGAAGTCTGTACTGGTGGGTAACCAACTCCTGGAACAGGGCCTTGATCTTTACCCCACCAATAAATACCTTGTGCTCATTGTAGAGGGTTTCAAACTCAGAATTCACAAACAGGATGTTCTCTGGCTTCAAGTCTGTGTGGGTCAGTTGGTTCTCATGTAGAACTGGGGGAGCAGGAGAGGAGGGAAGCAGACACTGAAAACCTGGGCTTCCTCTCTGGCCCGCCTGCCAGCGCTAGGCCAGCTCCCTCCTCCAGGGCCAGCCTGCTAGAACCCTCAGCCCCTAAGCTCAGCAGTGGCACAGGGAGAAGACCACACTGCCTCTGCTATGGCTTCTCTCTCAAGAGTGCTCTGTATTTATGAACTCAGAGGGTTCTAATTCTTGAGGGGGCAGGGGAGATGCCTTCCATTTAGAAAACCTTCCACTTGTCTACAGGGGACCAGGTCTCTCACCAAAGCTGCAGTATCAGTCTTGGGGTGATTCCCTCTCCCAAGCACCTGCTACATAATTTGCAAGGCCCAAGGCAAAATGAAAATGTAGGTGTCCTTATTCAAAAGTTACTTAAAATCTAAAGATAGGAGTAGGAGAGCATTAAACCAAGCACAGGGCTCCCTATGAAACAGGGAAGCCAGTGCCGCCTTTCTCCCCTCACCCCCAGCCCCAAGCAGGGGGACGCCTGCCTTTTCCCTCCAACCCTGTCCCACCGATGGTTGTACCCTGCCACTCATCCCTTTTCCCATCTGGCACTCAAGACCTCCCAACAATGTAGCCCATCTGTCTTGACATGGGCCCGCTCTCCACCACAGCGAGCTGCTGCACATGCCAGGCTCTGGGCCAGCACTGGGTGGCTCACCTGGCTTGGAACGCTCTCCCCAGTCCCGTCATCTATGCAGGCCCTGCCAGTCTAGCTCCAGCCACCTCTCCAGTGAGCCTTTCCAACCTGTTTCAACCACTACAAATCCTGCAGCACTGAGCACAGGCACCACCTTAGAGACTGGCAGACAGATGGGAAATGATGGTGAGACATGGCGTCTTGCTGACAGGATCTGTGGGTGGGATCTACCAGGTCAGTCTGCGACCTCTTCACCCTATCCAGGAAGGTAGGCATGGGGATGGTACGGGGCTAATCCTAGAGCAGCTCTCTCCCTTCTCTTCTGGAGAGCCTGGGGTCAGAGGCCAGCTCCACAGGCCCCTGGAGGGGACTGCAGCCTCTCTGTCATCACAGGTTCCTACTTGAAGGCCTTTCAGCCAGAGGGGCCCTAATGTCTTGGGGCCCAGCAGAACAGTCAGCAATGTGCTGGAGAACCTGATGGGAGGGCAGGGCCGCCAGGTGCCTTTGCTGCAGACAGGAGGCTCCCCCTGCTCCGCTTGAGGGTAGGAACTTACATCTAAGGGCGTGGCAGAGCTGGTAGGCCATGTGCCGAACATGTGGTAGAGGGTAAGGCTGGAAGTTATTCTCCTTTAGGAACTCAAAGGTGTTCTTGCCCAGGAGCTCAAAGGCGATGCACATGTGACCGTGGAAGTTGAACCAGTCAGACATCAAGACGCACAGGCTGGAGAAGGATGGATGGGGCTCAGGGTCTGTGCTGGGGGCTGGCTGCCCACCGGCTCCCTCAGGTGAAGACCGTCCCCACTCCCTCCCAGGCTGCTGGGTCACACACAGGATGCAGATTTACAAAGAGAAAGAAAACTATGGGCACAGTCCCTGCTCTCAGAGAAAGGTGGCGTAAGCAGGCCACTCCACAGGACAAGTGCCCTCTGCCGAGCTTCCTGAGCCTGCAGGGCTCAGCACAGCGCTTGGCGGAGAGGAATGCTCCATGTCTGTGCGCTCCTTGGGATATGGCTGACTACGTGAGCACCTGAACAGTTTTGGGTTTATATCTTGTCTAATGCCCACCACAACCCAGTGAAGCCTCTAATTTACAAATGCAGGGCGAGGAGGCCACCTCAGAACACAATGCTGGTTGCAGTGGAGCCTAGACTGAAACCCAGATGTTCCTTCCAGCAAGACTCACTCGCCAGACTCCCCCGGCTCTGGCTGCCAGGAGAAGGCATGGTGCCAACCTGGCAAAAGGGCACTGCTCAGTCCCAGTGGGTCTGGGCCACTGGACTGGACAGACACTGACCCCTAGGAAGCTTCCCGCCCATTCCCTGCCAACACTCACAACTTGTTCTCTTTGTCCTTCTCCTTGATCTTCTTGAGAACGTTGATTTCTAGCCGGGCGGCCTCTCGGTACTTGCCTACATTGCGGATGATCTTCAGGGCAACCTGAGACTTCCCTCTGGACCGGGGAAAGCAGCAGCAGTCCTCATGAAAAGCTATGCAGCCCTTCCCCCACCCTCCACCCCAACCCAGCAACTCCTGGCAAATGCTACATAGGACTCCAGGAACAGGGCTGCCCTGAAGACAGCAGATTCCTGATGCTCAGCCTGCCCCACACAACCCCAGGCCTCTACTGTGCAGTACGGAGCTGCTGTTGACAACCGTGCCAGTCTTAGGTTTTTATGATCTCAGCTGCTGCCAGCTCCTGGGGGGAGTGGGCAGAGGAGCAGAGCCCCATCCTGCTGACCAGCACCAGCCCTAGAGCTTGCTCAGTTACCTGACCTGGAGGCCCGTCAGTCCTGACCCTGGCCAGGCCATCCCACTCAGAACCCTCTGCAGCACCTGCTGACTTTCCTGAGCACATCACCTACTCTACACAAACTGTTCCTCCTGGGCTTCCAGAAGGGAGTGAGAGCCTGGCAGGAGGGAAGGTGCCAGCAGAGGCTCTTCCCCTCACTGAACCCCAGGACCGATCCCTCAGCACACCTCTTGGCCCCACCTGCCTCAGTACCAGCGATGGCATTTGTCAGAGACCCCCAAGTGCCAGGAACCCTTATTCAGCGTCCAATGAGGATTTTAATAATTCCTGCTCCACACCTCCCACCTTGCCCCCAGCACCACCCCTGTATGCCACGAGCAGGTGCCCAGCAAAGAATAACTGGGGGAGGTTAGGCTGCCAGGCACAACACTCTCAGGAAGGGAGAGCCAGTGCTCAGATGCCCAGCGGGAAATTAGAGTGATAAGCCCTGGCCCACAAGGGTGTGGCCTAAGGCCTCTGGGAAGCTGGCCTTGGTGCCAGAAAGGTTCACAGGTTGAAGGGCAGAGGCATCTTCTAGAACACAGTGCATTTTTCTCATCCCATTTTTCCAGATTTTCAGGGTAGGAAAGGACCTCAGAGGAAAAGACATAACTCCAGACTCCTGGAACAGCATCCCTCAAGAGCATTCCGACCCTTGAGATGAGCTCATCACATCCACACAGCTACTGACCGAGTTGGGCGGCCCTTCCTTTTGTGGAACTGAATTCTGCCTTCTCACAATAAGCCCATTGGCCAACTCCCTCTGGACTCCCTAAAGGTTCCCTGAACCCTGGGCCTGCCTTTAGTGACTTCAAAGGCTCGCTTCCCATCTAGCTGCTCAGAGTGACAGCCCAGAGAGCCCCAGGTGGGATAGCTCTCAGATCTGCCACCTCTCACCACTGTACAGTCTACATGTCCCTATGCCCACTGGTCCCAGCCCTAACTTCTTGGGCCACAAGGGGTCTGAAGGGTGTTTAAATGGGAACTGGGTGCCCAGGGAGGCTTCATTGGTAATAATCACTACCTTAAATTGGGGTCACATGGTGGGCTGAATTGCTAGGTTTAACTGTCCTTTCCAGGCACCCCTCAACATGGGAGCGCCAAGTAGAGCAGTACCCAGCTCCTCCGTTCGAGAGCTGGGGGATACAGACAGACCCTGAGCATATTTCTTCATCCCTAAAATCATACGAGAGTCACGTACAGGCAACACGTGGCTCAAATGAGACAGCAAGGACACAAGAACTTTCTGGCCAAAGTGCCACACCAAAGAGGGGCCATTTAAGGCTCGAAGGCAGTGGGTTCGCAGGCGGCAGCCTCCCAGCCTAAGGGAGAGGAGGCAAGGGTTCTGGTCTCAAGGAATGGCAAGGGACAAAAAAGTTTTTCACTGTTCAGCCTATAAGGGAGCAAGGAACCCCTAGCAGGATCCCAACACACACAGGTGTACCCCCGCTCTACCTGAGCACATTCAAAGGGGCCCAACCCCTAGCCACGCTGCAGATGGCAGCAGCCCACTTGGTAAGAAAGCCCAGGGTCTTGCTCCTCTCAATGGGGGCCTGCATGACCTCTCAGGCAGACTTCCAGAGGGTGGAGGCTCAGGCTTGAGTTGGGCTCAGCAGTACGCTCAAACCCCTGCCAGGCCCCTAAAAAGAGCTCACAGGAAGCAGATCCAGACCATGGAGGGGCCAGGATCTTGCCCTGTTCTGATCTCCACCACAGCCCTGAGGAAGTGGGGAAACTGGAACAGCACCATTTAGTGACCACCAGTTCTTAGGCAGAGATGCCACATGCCCATGGATCCCAGGAATTTCTCCCTATTTTAGGGGATCAGCAAAAACCCAACATGCACTGGAGTTTGGTGCTACTCTTAGAAGAGAAAAAGGTTAAGCTCTGCCACCACCTTCAAGAACCTTGGGCCAGCTCTTCTCAGGAAGAGAGCTCACCTGGCATGGTCCAAGCACTCCACCACCTTGCCAAAGGTGCCTTCACCCAGGTTCCCCACGATCTCATCTAGGAGAGAAAAGAAACAGGGCATGAGAGCCTGGAGGACAGAGGGCTGGCAGCTCCTGCAAGTTCACAGCATTCAAATTCTCAAAAACATAAAAGGTTTCTTTCTCACTGCTACACTCTTAAAAACAGAAGTTGCTAGAGTCTGTGTCATTCAGGCAATTACTGGTGGCCCCTCTAAGGCACCACGCGCAATAGAGGCCCCTCGGGCAGGAGAGGTCTCGTCTAACAAGGGGGATAGAAAGTAGAGAGGTAAAGTTTTACGAAAGGTGGCTGTACATCGCTCTTGGAGCCAATCGCCGATCCGGCACACCAGGTGGCCCTCCTTGTCATCTTCCACACTCCGGCTGCTGCGCTTACTGCTCTGTTGGCTTCTCTGCATGCACCGCCCCCCGAAACGCCATCCGACCAATCGCATGGTAGGCGGTTCCGATTGACAGATTGAGATGTCAGTCAAAGGCAGAGGTGGAGACGGTGAGGAGCCGGTGGGTTGGTTGATTGGATTTTCCAGATCCCAGCATTTCATAAGGCACACAGCATATATAACGATAGGGATATTGCAAGGGACACGTCAAGACACAAACTGACTTCAAAAACAGAAAAGTAAAAACAGCTACAGGTATGTAAAGAAAACTCGGACATTATCTAAAAGAAAGGCGCCGCAAATGCTCAGAAAGACGCCCAGCCTCTGCTGCTAAGGGGCTGGGCCACGTGGAGAGTCGCAGGCCTGACTCCCTCCTCCACTGAGTCTCCCCCTCCCGACCCTCCCATGTCGGCTTCAGCCAGGGTGAAGACGCAGTGAGAAGGGTACAAGAAGACGGCGGGCCGAGCCTAGGTCAGATCATCCAGAATGGTCAGAGGCCACTCTGGTTCAGCTGCAGAATGCCCAGTCTGTCTGCCCACGCAGTCCTGCACATGCCCGACAGCTGCCACCTGCCCCTAGACAGCATCTGTGGCCAGACTCAGCATCACCAGCAGAACCAGCCTTCCGTCGGCAGCCCTTGCACCACCAGCCTCGAGCAGAGAAGGAGCGCTGGATCCTCTGGGCCGGTCGACTCTCCAAGGCCTACCACCACAACGGCCCACACAGGCCCCAAGCCAGCTCCTGCCCTGGCCTTGGCACTGAGGCGACTCACAGGCCAGACCCAACCTGAGCCTCATGACAACAAAGGGCACCAAAAAGAGAAGAAGCAGAGCCACACACCTGTGGCAGTGTGCAGAGAGGGCACCAGGCCATGCCGCGTGCCCGGTCAACCCTCAACCCACGGCCACTCAGAGAAGTCACAGGAAAACTCGGCAGAGAGACACCTGGCCCCCCTCCACTGCAGCACCACTACTCCCTGGGGCCTCGTGGCCGGGAGCCATGGAGGGAGGGCAGAGGGCTGGGAAGGGAAGAGAAGACAGCATATACCCTCCGAGACACACAACTGGCCTTCCTTCCCAGAGAGCTGAGCGCAGAGCAGGTTCCTGGTCTCAGCAGAGATCTGTACAACACTCCACAAGAAGAATGCTTCCAGGCCCTGCTCTGGGCATGTGACCTGCAACTGGACACGGCCTGGAGCTGGGGGCCTTTCTGCCACTTCTTCACATGCCCCACCCCACAGGCAGCTCATGCCCCTCACCTTGACTGCCCCTCACATGAAGAGGCTAGACTGAAGAGGGTGTGCCTGAAGGTCAGAGGGCAGGTCCCAGTCCAAGCTCATTGACGGACGGACCCCGCCCCCCCACCCATGGGCACTCCAGCCTCCAGGCCTCTGGTGAGGGGTGTAGAGAGGAGACTGCAGAAGTGGATGCAGTCCACACCAGTCAGAGCACTCAGCTGTGTGGCGGGGCAATCTCTGGGTGGGAAGGACCAGGTCAAACAGCTCCAGACCACATACCAGCAACCCTATTAAGGATCCTGAAGAAGTGTCCCTGGCCACTCACACACATGGCCTGTGCCTGGAGCAGTGTGGAGACAGGGAGGCCAGAGGCCAGCCAGCGCCGGAACCAGAACCCCTAAGTTGCCATTTCCAGTGGGCCAGAAGACAGAGGAACTGGGCCCCTGCTCAGCCCTGCAACTGGACCAGACAACACATACACACACACACACACACACACACACACACACACACCAAATGCGCGTGCGTACGGCTGGCAGTACTCACCCAGACCAGCCACCTGAGAGAAGGCTAGAAAGAGACGAGGCCTTCAAGCCCCAGCCAGCACACTCGGCCACCACTCACCGAGGAGGCGCTGCTACAAGACCTGGTGCGGCGTTTGTGGCAGTGGTGGGCGTGCTTGCGGGTCCGGTATGGCTCCCTCTCCCGTGATCGCCGGCGATGATGGCAACGTGAAGATCCGTAGTAGTCCTCCCCAAAGGATGGGCTCCGGTCTTCACACCGGTAAGTGTCGCTGTCACGGTGCTCCCGGTATCTCCTCTGGTAGGGCAAGCGGTCATGGCTGCCAAAAGTCACTGGTCAGAATTTCCTCCCCCCAAGCAGGCTCCTGCTGCCAGGCAAGACTTGTATGGTGGGGTCCTTGCAAAGGGCTCACAAGGGTCGTCTGTTGGAGCAGAGGTATCCGGACTACGGGAGGTGGGGAGGGTAGCACCGGTATGTGAACCCCAGTCTCCAGACCGGTGGTCCTGACGGCATCCTTCCGGGGCCGCAGGAGGCAGAGCACGGGAGGTGGGCGTGGCAGAGGGCCTCTGAGCGCTCCCCTATCACAGAGCTCTCGGTGGCCTGCTAAGGCTGTAAGTTAGGCCTAGGGGCTGAGATAAGACCAGAGACCAACCTCTGGAAAGGGCTGAGATTATGTTCTTAACCCACACTGAGGAAGGCTCAGAGGTTAGCAGGGGAGATGCTGGCCTACAAAGCGGGGGAGCATGTTAGGAGAAGAAAGACTCAAGGACAGAGAAAGAAGGGGCAGGAGGTGGTGAACGGAGGCCAGGGGATGCAGCTGAGATCAGAGGAGGAGGCAGGAGAGGACAGGGTGGTGACCCAGGCGCAGCCAGGCAGAGGCGCAGCTGCCTGAACAGGCCCAGGCGCCACAAGCCTCCAGACCATCTCCCCAGCCCAAGGTGGAAGGGGTCCTCCCTTCCCACCTAACTCCCTCTCACCTTCTAGACCGAGATCTCCGTGGCGGTGGCTCCCTTCGAGACGGGTATCGCAATCTCCCTTCATGCTCCCGACTGTAAGACCGCCTCCTCTTCCATCGGTAGCTCAGGTACGGGTCTGGCTCAGGGGAGCGGTATCGCTTACAGTGATGCATCTAGGCCACAGAAACAGAAAGCCCTGCTGAACATGCAGCCAGCCACTGGGCTGCCTCGGTGCTCCTGAAGAAGAGGCCCATTGTTCTGTTTGGGGGCAGCCCCTCCCAGGGGTTTATGAAGTGATGAAGAACTCTGAGGTCACACTGGTCAAACAGCAGACAATGGGTAACACCCTTCTCTGCTGGTGAACAAACAAAGAGCTGCCTCCCCAGCACAGCTTTGGCCTGGTGGCCTGAGCACTCAGGGAACCAGGTGAGCCAGGACCGGTGTTGAGGCCGAACGCATGAAGGGGCTGGTGAGCACCACCACGGAAGACCCCCAGGAAGAAAGGGAGCCTCTTGTGCTCAGCTCCCTCCTGCTCGTCTGTAGGGTCCTAGGAAGGGCCTGTTCTGTTGAGCCAGAGGTCAGAGTCAAAAGGCTGCTGGCAGGGAGCCAACACACAGGAGCAAGGGGTAAAAGACCTCGAGTTTCAGAAGCCAAGTTGCCTGGCTGAGGCCCTGAATTGTACCCCACTCAACGGAGTAAGGACCACAAATCAGTGTGAGGAGCCACAGGCAGAAATGAGCAGACTAGCCCTCGGACAAAGAGGGGCCCCAAAACATTCCCGAGCACACTTGAGGGTCTGGTCAAGCAGACATGGGGGTTTATCCAGCCTTTGTTGGTCTAAATTCAGTCTCAGAATCAGTAAAGATGCCAGGCATCTTCAGAGCAACCAAGTTAGTTGCCTGAGGCCTGTTTTACACCCTTAGACCACCTGCCACTGGTGCCATGCCCAGGCAGTGCCTCACCCCCAACAGGACCATTATTGTTCCCTCTTCTAAATCCCCTGCTCCAGTACCCTCTTCTGTGCCCATCTCAGAAGGAGCCAGAAGGCTGTCTGTCTGGCAGGCTCTGTGTTCACAGAGGCAGGCCAAAAGGGCCCCACCTCACTATTCCTAGTTCAGTGGGAATTTACGTTCACCACAGGAAATTGCCAGGTTGGTTCAGCCATGTGCTATGTGAGGCCAGCTCCCTGTTCCACCCATACCCCAAAACCTGACACTGCCTCCTTGGGAGGGCTCGGTCAGAGACTATAGCTGGCCTCCCTCCCAATCCTTCACTTGGCCATAGCCAACCTACGGTGGTCAGTCCTGGGCTTGCCTGATGAAGCACATTTTTGACAAATCCATTGAGGCTGCCCCATCTCATGAGAAGGGTCTGTATGGAGAAGAAAAGGATGAAACAGCTCTCCTTGAATGAGCAGGTCACCAAAGCATATCTGACAAAACACCTGGGAGCTTTCCTGGGACCCCAAGAAAGTCACTGCCCTCAGTCTCCCGGCTAGCGGCTGTCTTCTGCCCTCTACCTGAAAGTCTAGGCCCCAGCAACCCTTGGGGATAAATATTTTGTAACAGCTCAAGAGCTCAGACTGCAGTTCTGTTTTGGTGATGAGCAGATTAATGTTTCACTGTTTCCCTGCCATTATGGCTGGGTTAGGTCCCCAAGTAATGGAATGAAGGCAGTATCTCACATCTCACTAAGTGACACGGAAGATGCTCCAGTGACCAGAACAAAGGCCATCCGCACTGGGCAAAGCATCAGACCTGGAAGACCTGGTCTAGCTCACAACAGGCCAAAGACTTCCTCCTGGGACCTACAAGATTCATGTACAGACATGGTCCTGTTAATGGAAACAGCACAGCTTCAAAGTCAGAGAGAAGTCGATCTGAATCCTGGCACTGCCATTTCCAGCTTGTGCCTTTAGGCAAGTTATTAAACAACTCCAACCTTCAGCTTCCTCTTGCAACACGGGGATAGCTCTGTGAGAATTAAATTATGCCATCTTGTAAGTAACATGCCTAGTACACGCCTTAAGGTCAAATGCCTAGCACAGGTCTGGGTTCACAAGATGTACTGAAGGCAGCTTTTCACTAACAACATTAAAAAGGTTCCGGGTAACACCTCTGGGTCTGTGTTAAATGCCTTAAGAGCATTGCATGTGTGCATGCTAAGTCAATTCAGTCATGTCTGACTCTGTGACCCTATGGGCTGTAGCTTGCCAGGCTGTTCTGTCCACGGGATTCTCCAGGCAAGAATACTGGAGTGGTTGCCATGCCCTCCTCCAGGGGATCCTCTCGACCCAGGGATGGAACCTGCATCTCTTACATCTCCTGCATTGGCAGGCAGGTTCTTTACCATTAGCGCCACCTAAGGACATTTTAAAAGTCCCTTCCAAGGAACCAGGGGGGAGAGAGCTCTGGGTAGAAAACCCTGAACAAAATCCCAGTGCTGGTGCTTACTGGTCTCTTAACCTTTTACAAGTCACTCTGGGCCTTGGTTACCGTATCTGGAAAATGGAGATAACACGACCTCCCGGCCAACTTGGCAAAGGAGAGGACAAGTATAAGAGCTATATAAAACACCACACACAAGGCAATCATAGAGAATATAACTCCCTTTAACACATTCTAGGCAGCTGAAATATTGGAAATACCAGATGCTCATTATTTCCAGCTAGGGCTCTAGGGCCCATTTCTCATCAATTATCTCTAATTCTTAGACCTCTGCAAACAGGTTGTTAAAAGAAGGTAAGGGCCACAATTATGCTCTGGAAGGCTCTGCTCTGCACAATGAAGAAAAAGGTAATGCGAAGAAAACCAGGCAGAGGATGCCAGCTTTTTTCTGAGCACAGGCTTACATCTCATTTGCTGCTCCCGGCCAGAGAACTGGGCTGACAAGAGCAGCCAGCCAGGTCAGCGGCTGCCCTCCCGGGTCCCTGCCACCCCGCGCCCCACGGTTATTTTTGGCTGACGCTGCCCCACCACGGCAACCTCAAACCTGCCACCTTGCAAGCCGCCACCACCGGGTGAAACGCTCCTCCTTTTCAAGGGCATGGAGGAGGGAAGCTGGAAGGCTGCCAACTCCGCTTCGACGGAGCCCTGGCTCAGGCGATTCCCACCCCAGCCCCCACGCCAGGACACCCGCACCCGGAACTAAAGCACAGAGACTCCCGGAGCGAGGAGCAGCCCGGGCATTTGTACTGTCAGCTTGGCCTGGCCCCTCCTCAGGGCTGGAGCGGATCCATCACAACAAAACAAGCAGGGGGCCTGCGGCCCTCGCTCGCGTCCCTTCCTGTCGCTCGGGTCCCAGAGATCTCAGAGCCCCGTCCCCCGTAACCGCCGCCAGTGGAGGCGAGGGGAGACCTGGGGTGGGCGGGTGGGGGGGCGGGGGAGGCAGGCCAGCTTGGGCCGGAATCAAACTCCAAGCCGCGCGGGGAAGGTGTCTGAGAACTAAGCCTCGAGCCGGGGAAGGGGAGGGTCTGAAAGCCCCTCCAGGGTATCCCAGGTAGGGCCCCGACCCCATTCCGCGGGCAGGCTACAGGGCCAAAACTGGACGGATCTCTGCAGGGGCCTCAGAGGCCTCTCATGCTCGGACGTCGACACGCGGGAGCGAGCGGTCGGGGTCTGTGGTAATCGCCCTCTGGGGAAGAAGCGGCGGGTCAGGGGTGAGAGGTCGGGGCCGCGGCCTGAGGTAGGCCGAGAAGAAAACGAAAGGGGGTAGCCCGAGACCGAACCAAAAGCCCCGGGACCCACACCTAGCGCGCCCTCCCCGCCGACTCACCGCCCGCCACTGCTCCCGTCGCGGGCCCGGGCCCCACACTCACGGTCTCCCAGGCTCAGGCTGCTGCTAGGCCCCACTCCCCGCTCGGAGCGCCTCTTCCGCTTCCGGCTCCGGCCTCCGCCCGTGGCAGCCCCGCCCCTCGCGTGACGCAGCCGTCCTCAGCCCGGGTAGACCTGGCTCAGCCCCCAGGCCGCTCTAACCCCCGACTCGAAGGCTCTGGAGGACCTGTCTTCTCTGTACGGCTCCGTGGGGCAGCGACAGAACCTGGTTCCTGTAGGGTCGAGGGGAAGTCCTTGACCGCGGTCCGCCCTCCCACCGTGTCGCGTCGCACGTAGGCCTTAAAGACGCGACGGGGGCCCGACCCGCGGCGGACGGCGCGGAGAGCCCAAAGGTGGAGCCCCAACCTCGCCCGTGCCCGTCTGTCCCTTCCTGCGCGCCGGGAGGAGGGCATTGTTTCGCTGTCGCCTCCGTGAAAACCAGGCGGGGCTTGAGCGCAACGCCTGGCTCCGGGGCCCAGGAGGGCGCTAAAGATCACGGAGACTCGAGCAGACGGTCCCAACTACCGGTTATGTGGAAGAAGCAAATGAGACCTTATTCTTTGTGCAGGTTTTTTATTTTTTTTAAGCCATGGCGGCACACCCAAACCCCAGTGCAGGTGCACAGCAGTTTGAGCTGGTACCGGACAGTCTTGTACGCGGGGTCTCTGATAGGACGGGGTCTGGAAGAAAGGGGGTGGTGGTGTGTGTGTCCTTTTCCTAGAGCATCCTTGGAGGATGGCAGTAAGTGGACCAGCATTGTTTCTCAGTTCATAAGCTCCCCCCACCCCACCCCCACGAAAGAAAAGCCCTGCGCCCCGCCGCGGCCAGACTGGGCTGCAGTTTCGCCAGGAGAGTCTCGGTGAACCTCTCTACCGCGGCTCACCAAAGCCCTGCCCACCTACAGTTCCGCTCTCGGCCAGGGCGGGTTAACGAGGCCCTGTTTTCCAGAAGACAAAAGTGAGGTCGGGTCTTTGGGTTTGCAAGCGTGCACTCCCCGCCCTCGGGCTCTCGCTGGCGTCGCTAAGCGAAGCGGCATCTAATTGTCCCCGCGCCACGCCAGGGACAGAGCATCCCTGCAGACCCCGCCCCTCCCCGGCAGACCACACCGCGGAAGCCGGGTACCTGCCAGCCTTTCCCTGGCCCAATCCCGGTCCCGCCCCAATGAGAGCTGGGCACGCCCCTGACGCGAGGTTTAGCCTCCCCGCCAACCAAGGGTAGGAGCGGAACCGCCCCCTCGGAGTAAGGAGCTCTCCAGTGGCTAACCTCTGGCTCTTCTTTAAACTGGCGTCTGACGGCGTGGCTTGAGCGAGTGCTTAGTACCCCCAAACTCTCCACTAGTTCCACCATCCCTACTGGAAGTAAACAACCGAAGTTAAGCAAAAACGGGGTGCTTGCTACACTACTGCAGTCTGAAACCGGCTCCCGGTCCCCCTCCAACCAAATGCACCCAACTCCCCACTATAGAAATTCAGGAACCGCTTCTAGTGTGCAGTTGGTGCCCGAGAGCCCGGAAGCCTGCGCCCCTAGATCCTGCTCTTTTAGGAGTACGAATTGCCATTCTTGCCTGGGCCTCGAAGCTTGGCCCATGGCCTGTGGCCACAACAGCCAGGTTTCATCTAGGGGTTTCATCCACTCAGTCGCGGTGGGAGGACTCTGGTATCTCCTCCCACCTCTTCGTGTTGCCCGCAGATCCTGTGGTTCCTGGAAGCCGGGATCACATTGGCAACTGAGGGAGGAGCAGCTCAGAGAGGTTCCTGTCCCTAGCCCAGGCTCTGAGTGGTAAGTCGGGCCCTCTTCCCACTAGCCCTCCTACCATGGAGAACCCAGGAAAAAGGCAGAGCTTTCTTTTTCAAAAGTAAAATAGAGGACCTCCCTGGTGGCAGGGTGGATAAGAATCCGTCTGCCAATGCAGGGGACATAGGTTCAATCCCTGGTCCAGGAAGATTCCACATGTCTTGGAGCTAGAGCCAGATCTCTAGAACCCCAGAACTGCAACTACGGAAACCTGGGCACCTAGAGCCTTTGCTCTGCAAGAGAAGCCAAGCAATGAGAAGACCGTGCACCCCAAGGAAGAGCAGCCCCCACTCACCACAACTAGAGAAAGCCCAAATGCAGCAACCAAGACCCCAGCGCAACCAAAGAATTAAAAAATAAGAAAATTCTTTTCTCTTTTCAATTTCTGGTTATACTTTTGGAGAGGGTTGGCATTATAATTTATTTTTTAACTTTTTCTTTTGTATTGGTGTATAGCCAATGAACAGTGCTGTGCCACTTTCAGGTGAACAACAAGGGATTCAGCCATGTATACATGTGTCCATTCTCCCCCAGCCAAACAGAATGTGGCTTTCTGTTAGCAGTATTGAAGGCAATGAACTTAAAGGAGGGCTTCCCAGGTGACTCAGTGGTAAAGAATCTGCCTGCCAACGCAGGAGACGCAGGAAACATGGGTTCAATCCCTGGGTCGGGAAGATCCCCTGGAGAAGGAAATGGCAACCGACTCCAGTATTCTTGCCTGAAAAATCCCATGGACAGAGGAGCCTGGTGGGCTAGTCCATGGAGTCACTCCCTCTTGAAAATCTTAAGTCCAGCAGCTGTCCTGCCTGAAATTCTACCTTAGAGCCTCATTCTTTTGTTTCTTTGTTCCTAAAAGAACTCGCACCTAGAGGAAAGAGAGGCAGAGTATCAGGCACTTGGAAAAAATAAAGTATGGGCAACTCCTTCACCCCTGGTTCACCCACCCACACCCCTTATTCCTCCAGTGCTGGATGGCTGAGACCTTGGCAATGGATGGCTGAGAAGCTCAGGGCCTGGGCCACCTGCAGAGACGATTCACTCCACATCCTCCACCCCTTACGTCCAAGCTCTTTCTCGAGCCTCAGCCCATGTGCCCGGCCAAGTCTTTTCTGTGCCACACCAAGGACATGCCTCTGCCCCGCACTCTGCCACTAGCCACCTGAGCCCCACAGCAACTCCAGCCCCTCTCATCTCCCCTGTGCCCCTCTGGGCTCTTGGCTCAGCTTACCTCTCTCTCCAGACCCCAGCTTTTCTGATCCCCTCCTTGTCCTGCTGTTCTTGCTCTGTCTGCCACATCCATCTTTGCCCTTTCCAGGACAGTTAATTCACCTTCAGGCCTTAGCCCAAGGGTCACCTCGGGAAAGCCTTCCTGGGAGTTCCCAGGGAGGGTCAAGCGCCCTTCTGTCTGCTCCCACAGCCATTGGTGGCCATGCTTTTCTCTGCGCTGGCCACACAAGCTCAACAGTCTGGCCCGTGCCACTCCCCACTGTGATAAATCCTCAGTCTCACCCTCAAACCAAGCCAGGCAAGCTCAAGGTCTCAGTAAGGGCTGGGGGCTGCCCATAGAGAGTCCCTGCCTCTAAGTGGGAAAGACAGAGCACCCAGCCAGGGTGGAGTTATGGGTGCTGTGCCAGGGGGAGGTGGGGGCAGGAGCTGGTCCTCATGGTCCATTTTGAAGATGATTTGTGTGATGGTGAACCCGAGGGGGACAGCTGAGGAGGGAGCTATAGGAACCTAAGCCTGAAGTTGGGAGAGGAGAGTCAAGGAGTCTAGAAGGGAGAGGGCCTGGTGGGTGGAGGTACATCCAGAGCGAGGGCAGGTTGGGAATGTATGGGAGAAGTAGGCAGGTCAGTTGTGGGTAAGGCCCCCATCTTACAGTTGAAGCCATGAAAGCCAGAGAGGTGCTGAAGCAGGGACTTGAACTGAGGGCTTCTGACCCCCTATATCAGAGCTAAAATATAGCATCTCCCCAAATGTTCCCTTGCCCCCTGCCACTGCTATACTCCCACACTAGGAAGGAGAGCAGCAGAGTGGGGGAACGTGGGTCCAGGTCACAGTGGACTGACTGACTGTCTGTGTGCCCTTGGGCAAATGAATCCCAAACTCTGAACTTCCACCCCCCCACCCCAAACCCGGGAGGATCAAATGAACCCGCAGTTGTTCAGCATTGGCCAGGCCATAGTCAGCACTCACAGATCATGGAATCTGTTGGAACTGAGAAACTGTTCAGGAGGTTGAGGCTGGTGTTTATTTGAAATCTGAATCACCAGGGAGCATACTGGGTGAAAGGTTGGGGTTGAAGGGTTTAAGTGCCTGCTCAGCCCCAGGGCCTCAGTTTCCACATCTGAGGAAGGGCCTCCCCTCTGTCCTGCTGTTAGGACCCACGTAAGCAGAACCCCATGAACTGATGCCTGGCCTTGCCTGCTGTCCCCATCACACCCATCGCCCCTGGCCACTGGAGTGTGCTTGCCACTGAGCCCCACTGAAGGATGCAAGTGAATGTATGGGAGGTGGGCTTGGCAGTCTCTGGCGCCCCTGCCGAAGCCTGGCTGCTCTTTTCCTGGCAGGTGCTCAGACAGGGCCCCTGAGCAAGCCTGGAGGCAGAGAAAGGTGTGGTTGGCAGAGAGCAGGTGGCAGTGGGCCAAGCTAGCTGGCTGCCCACGGGCAGCACTGGAAGCCCGTCTGAGCAAGCACAGGTGCTGCAGAGCTGGGAATGTGAGCTGGGACTCAGCAGGGCCCAGTGAGCTGCTGGCTCTGAAGCAGAAGGTAAAACTCTGGTCGTCTCCCCCTGATCCTCCTTGCTGGTCCAGAGCCCCAAGCTCGCCTGAGCAAACAAACTCCCCTTACTAGACTGAAAACCCCAGAATGCTCAGGGCTGGGGCCCACATCTGATGTCATATTCTCAGGAAGAAATCTTGTCAGGGTCTAGGGCGTCCAAAGGAGACAGAGGAAAATGGTGTCCTCAGCAGGGCTACCATGTTGAATGTGTCATCTGTGAACAGACCCCTCGGAGGTGTCTGGTGCATTGCCTGCTGAGGCTGGGAGCAGCAGACAGATGCAAAGGATGGACTGGGGAACCTCTGCCCCTCCCCTCCCGAGGAGAGTAAGAGGGAGGGAGGTAGTTGGTTTTAGCTCAGTGGACAGGAGGGTTTCCCCAGAAGCCCAGGCACCCCTGGTGAAGCTTCAATCCCCAGGGAGGGAGAGAGGGTTATGCAAACTGAGGCTTCTAGGGGAGATATCCAGCATCCCTGCCCCATGGGAGCCACCTACAATGGCCTAGGTACCTAAGCCTCTAGTGGTCTGGGGGTCTCAGCCCACAACTGACCCTTCTAGAGCCATGGCTCCCTACCAGACCAGGAGGGACCCTGGGGACCCAGTTGACCTGCCTGTCAACTCTCCAGCATCCCACAACAGCATCCCCTGTATTTTTGCTGGAGCTCCAGAACCATGAGGAGCCGGGTGGAGAAGGGGATGTGTCTTGAGTCCAAATGGAGGTGGAGGGTTTCACATCTGGAGCTGGCAGTGACAACGGTTGGGCAGCTCCTCAGAGCCTCAGGGCACAGGTCCCTACTGGGCCCTCAGCTAGGCTTATCGCAGCTGGTGGGGTAAGCAGGGCCTGCTTTATCAGGGGCTACAGACACTGCCCTGCCGGGGGTGGGGGATGTGTGTGGTGAGGCTGAACCTGCCCTCTCCAGGGGTTGGTGCTGCCTTCAGCCCTTCCCCTCCACTCCCCCACCAACCCAGCAGGTGGAATGCTCTGTGGCCTGGAGCAGGAGAGGCACCAGCTGTAGGAATCACAGGGACAGAGGAGTGGAGGAGGCCAGACAAGGACACAGAAGACAAGTGATGGTGCCAGGAGATGGCAGAGGGTGGAGTGGCAGAGGATGGGCAGAGTCCCTTTTGTTCCCACTTTCCTGCTACTGCAGACAGAAGTGGAAAAGGCCCAGCTGTGTCTGGACCGGATGAGCCCGACTGTTGGATGAGCCAACAGTCCCCTGGCCCTGGGGGCCCCTGAGGTAGTGATGACCAGAGGCCCCCTTCAAGTGGGAGCCTGGTATGGCCCTGAACACTAGCCCTCCTACACCTTCAGCCCTCCCTCTACTTCATTCCCAGGTCTTCATTCTTGGAGCAGTAGCTAGGGAAGGAGGGCGGTACAGGAGATGCTGGACACCCTCTCCCTACATTTGGGAAGACGTGACTCCTCTCCAGGTTCAGATGGGAAAACAGTCGAGAGGGCAGGGAAGAGCTTGTTCAGGGTCCTAACAGTGGGTCTGAAGACTGGGAGGGGCCCCTAGACTGAGTGTACCTGCAGGAGATGCTGGTACTAGGCCAGGAGCCATGGTGGGATGGCCTCAGGGCCCAGACAGAGTCTTGATGGGGGCAGCTGAGATGTCTGCATGGGCTCAACTTTCCTGCAGAAGCCGCTGTTGATGCTCACCCTGGGGGGCCACAACAGGGAACTTGTCAGCCCTGCAGGGAATCCAGATACTAACTCAGCCAGGCTGTGCCCACCTGTGCTGAGGCAGAGAAGCAGGGGGGCCTGGGCCCTGTCTTTGGGGATCCTGAGGTTGAGGGGCCCTAAGGACACGATGGAAAAGAATGATCAGGAGGGATAGCTTGGAGCAGGGTCCCCACACAGCTCTACTCTGGTGAGCACCATTCACATTGTTCAGTTCAGTTCAGTTCAGTCGCTCAGTCCTGTCCGACTCTTTCCGACCCCATGATTCGCAGCACGCCAGGCCTCCCTGTCCATCACCAACTCCCGGAGTTCACTCAGACTCACATCCATCGAGTCGGTGATGCCATCCAGCCATCTCATCCTCTGTCGTCCCCTTCTCCTCCTGCCCCCAATCCTTCCCAGCATCAGAGTCTTTTCCAATGAGTCAACTCTTCGCACGAGGTGGCCAAAGTACTGGAGTTTCAGCTTTAGCATCATTCCTTCCAAAGAAATCCCAGGGCTGATCTCCTTCAGAATGGACAGGTTGGATCTCCTTGCAGTCCAAGGGACTCTCAAGAGTCTTCTCCAACACCACAGTTCAAAAGCATCAATTCTTCGGCGCTCAGCCTTCTTCACAGTCCAACTCTCACATCCATACATGACCATAGGAAAAACCATAGCCTTGACTAGACAGACCTTTGTTGTCAAAGTAATGTCTCTGCTTTTGAATATGCTATCTAGGTTGGTCATAACTTTCCTTCCAAGAAGTAAGCGTCTTTTAATTTCATGGCTGCAGTCACCACCTGCAGTGATTTAGGAGCCCCAAAAAATAAAGTTTGACACTGTTTCCACTGTTTCCCCGTCTATTTCCCATGAAGTGATGGGACCGGATGCCATGATCTTCGTTTTCTGAATGTTGAGCTTTAAGCCAACTTTTTCACTCTCCTCTTTCACTTTCATCAAGAGACTTTTTAGTTCCTCTTCACTTTCTGCCATAAGGGTGGTGTCATCTGCATATCTGAGGTTATTGATATTTCTCCCAGCAATCTTGATTCCAGCTTCTGTTTCTTCCAGTCCAGTGTTTCTCATGATGTACTCTGCACAGAAGTTAAATAAGCAGGGTGACAATATACAGCCTTGATGTACTCCTTTTCCTATTTGGAACCAGTCTGTTGTTCCATGTCCAGTTCTAACTGTTGCTTCCTGACCTGCATACAGATTTCTCAAGAGGCAGGTCAGGTGGTCTGGTATTCCCATCTCTTTCAGAATTTTCCACAGTCTATTGTGATCCACACAGTCAAAGGCTTTGGCATAGTCAATAAAGCAGAAATAGATGTTTTTCTGGAACTCTCTTGCTTTTTCGATGATCCAGCGGATGTTGGCAATTTGATCTCTGGTTCCTCTGCCTTTTCTAAAACCAGCTTGAACATCAGGAAGTTCACGGTTCACATATTGCTGAAACCTGGCTTGGAGAATTTTGAGCATTACTTTACTAGCGTGTGAGATGAGTGCAATTGTGCGGTAGTTTGAGCATTCTTTGGCATTGCCTTTCTTTGGGCTTGGAATGAAAACTGACCTTTTCCAGTCCTGTGGCCACTGCTGAGTTTTCCAAATGTGCTGGCATATTGAGTGCAGCACTTTCACAGCATCATCTTTCCGGATTTGAAGTAGCTCAACTTGAATTCCATCACCTCCACTAGCTTTGTTCGTAGTGATGCTTTCTAAGGCCCACTTGACTTCACATTCCAGGACGTCTGGCTCTAGGTGAGTGATCACACCATCGTGATTATCTGGGTTGTGAAGATCTTTTTTGTACAGTTCTTCTGTGTATTCTTGCCACCTCTTCTTAATATCTTCTGCTTCTGTTAGGTCCATACCATTTCTGTCCTTTATCGAGCCCATCTTTGCATGAAATGTTCCCTTGGTATCTCTAATTTTCTTGAAGAGATCTCTAGTCTTTCCCATTCTGTTGTTTTCCTCTATTTCTTTGCATTGATCGCTGAGGAAGGCTTTCTTATCTCTTCTTGCTATTTTTTGGAACTCTGCATTCAGATGTTTATATCTTTCCTTTTCTCCTTTGCTTTTCACTTCTCTTCTTTTCACAGCTATTTGTAAGGCCTCCCCAGACAGCCATTTTGCTTTTTTGCATTTCTTTTCCATGGGGATGGTCTTGATCCCTGTCTCCTGTACAATGTCACGAACCTCAGTCCATAGTTCATCAGGCACTCTATCTATCAGATCTAGGCCCTTAAATCTATTTCTCACTTCCACTGTATAATCATAAGGGATTTGATTTAGGTCATACCTGAATGGTCTAGTGGTTTTCCCTACTTTCTTCAATTTAAGTCTGAATTTGGTAATAAGGAGTTCATGATCTGAGCCACAGTCAGCTCCTGGTCTTTTTCACATTGTAGGTCCACTGAAACAGCACCCTCTGCTGGTGGGCATCGAGGAACTGTCCAGCCTTAAATCATTTGGTCCAGAGTCGAAGCCTGGAGTTCTGAGAAGCCTCTGTGGGCTGTGATGGTCAGAGGAGGGCCCTGGAAGGGTTGAGTCTCAGAGGATGTGGAGGTCAGGAACCCAGGAGGAGGGAGCTGAAGGGGTAAAGGCCCAAGGGCTAGCCTGAGCAGACAGATCCCAGGCAGGGGAGCCCCTCACCGGCCCTGAGGCTGAATCATGACTCAGGGCAGAGTGGGGGTCTACACAGGTGAACAAGAGACTCTCAGAGGAACTGGGCCAGGGCCACCAACATCTAGGAGCCTGCTTAGAGCAGCTGCGAGGTGAAAAGACAGCCTTGTGTGGCCCTGGAAGCAGAGCATGTCTGGCTGCTTGGGGAGAAGTTGCTGCTGCTAGCCGCACTGGGGGCAGCCCTGGGCCAGGAGGCTGGCCCACCCCTCAGTGTCCAAGCTGGGCTGGGGAAGGGGGTGCTGTTCTCACACTGGTGGGATGGCCTGTGGGCAGGAGGTGGGCCAGCCTCTGTCACCACAGGTAAAGGAGAGGAGACTAGAGTCCCAAACCCCAAATCATGTGGCCAAGGCCAGATGCCCTTTCCCAGGTATTAATACTCCTGGATACCACATTCTGGATCATTCTTGGGAGCATGTGGGAAACCTGTCAGTGCCAACAAGTCCTGGATCCCCTCCTCATGGCTGAGCCCCACCTGCCAACCTAGGGCTAGGCCAGAGGGAGGTGAGGTAACCTTAGCTGCTGAGCTCAAGTCAGGATGCTTGGGAGTGGAAGTGCTCAGGACAGAGGGCTTCATGTGTGCGGGGAGGCGTCATGGAGCTGTCTGCCCCACTCCCCATCCCCGCCATCAGAACATAGTGAGAACATCCATGCAACTGGGACAGCAATCACTGAACATAGGTGAAAACGAGGTGATCTGAGGTCCATGCGGCGCCCAGAACGCCCCATCCCTACTACCAGCACACTCCAGGTCTAGCAGGTACCTGTGCCCTCAGGAAAGAGTTGCAGGAGGAAGAATCACATCCCAGGCTTCACGAGAAGGTGGCTGAGTACTGGAGGGCATGCTGGCAGCACAGAGCAGCGGCCCTGAAATTTACAGAGGAAGAACCGAGAGGCTTCAGAGGCAGAATAAGGTCTGGCCTCCCCGGGTCCATGCAATCTGTCCACCCCTTTCCTCTCCCTCTCCATTCTCATCTCCACCGTCCTGTCTCTCCCCTGGCATGATGAATCTCTTCCCCCTTCTCAGGATGCCCCTGGCTTTGTCCTCCACTTCTTTCCCTCTGTCTCTTCCTCGTCACGCTCGTGCTCTGCCATTCTCTGCTCTCTCATGCAGCGTGCATGCACTAACCACGCACTACATACGTGCCCTCTCTCATACACAGAAGAATCGAAGTCAGAGCAGACCACTCCCTGCCCCCCAAAGCTTGTGGTATGGGAGGGGGCACACATCAGGCAGGCAGTTAGAATTTAACGTGCCTGATGAGGGGAGAGGCACTCTGAGAGCTGCGGGTGGGGCGGCAGACAGCAAAGTCTTCCCCAGAGAAGGGGCTTCTGGGCTTCAAAATCTTCACTGAGGGATGACTAGGCATCTTCAAGGAGCAAAAGAAAAAAGGGCATTTCAGGACTTCAAAGGGTAGTCCAGAGGTTAAGACTCTGAGTGCAATCCAGGGGGCGTGGGTTTGACCCTTGGTTGGGGAACTAAGAGCCCACATGCTATGAAGCATGGCCAGAAACCTTTTTATCTTTTTAAGAGCATTTCAACAAGAAGGAAGAACTATTGAAAAGGC
Organism: Bubalus kerabau; assembly: GCF_029407905.1. Taxonomy (NCBI): domain Eukaryota; kingdom Metazoa; phylum Chordata; class Mammalia; order Artiodactyla; family Bovidae; genus Bubalus; species Bubalus kerabau. The sequence continues at coordinate 34,521,486 of NC_073642.1, forward strand.
CCAGAGAGGAGAGACATGGAGCTGGGCGTGTTGTGAATAGTCCCTGATCCAGATGAAAAGTGGAGTGAGGAGTTGCTGTGAAGGTGGGGCGGGGCCAGAGCATGGGCTTGGGGGTCCCAGGCCCTGTCCACTTGACTTCCACTCCAGCTCCTCCTGGGGGTCCCAGGCTCTGTCCACCTGACTTCCACTCCAGCTCCTCCTGGAGGGGGCCTCTTCCTGACCAGCATCCTCCCTTAGTCTCCTGGCCAAATGCACACGTGCACAGGCGGACAGACAGTGGGACACGTGCACATACCAAGACACACCTCAGACACTCACCCAGAGACACATGCACATCGTCCCAGATGTGCGCACACACAGACACAGAGCAATAGAGACAGACGTTGAGGAGACGGCTGAGAGCCACGGGGTGGAGCACTGTAAGGACCCGGATGGGATGTGTGCTGTGCAACAGGACCCTGACCAGAGTCGCTCGACTGCTGTGACTGAAGCAGAGGGACAGGGGGTCTCAGCCGCAGCGCTGAGCTGGCCTCAGGCCCCAGAGAAGGTGGCTGTGCTGTGTGCTGTGCTTAGTCATTCAGTCGTGTCTGACTCTTTGCAACCCCGTGGACTGTAGCCCGCCAGGTTCCTCTGTCCATGGAGATTCTCCAGAAAAGAATACTGGAGTGGGTTGCCATGCCCTCTTCTGGGGGATCTTCCCAACTCAGGGATCGAACCCAGGTATCCCGCACTGCAGGCAGATTCTTTACCGTCTGAGCCACCAGGGAAGCCCCAGAGAAGGTGGAGTTGGTCTAAATCAGTGGATCTCAAACTGGGGTCCAGAGCTGGGCTCTGGGAGGGCTAAAGGAAGGAATTTTGCAGTACCAGTTCTGCCTCCGCACGTGTGTACAAAAAAAAAAAATCTCTGCTTTTGTCTGTTTCTCAGCCCAGATTACTGAAGGCCAGAGAGGTCTCCGTGGGGGCCTGGAGGGACTCTCCTCTTTATGGGGCGTGTGGTGGCCCATGTCCAAGAGAACACAGTGACCAAGGGCTGGGCCCTGTGGGCAGATTCAGGCTCTGGGAAGGAAGGAGACGGACCCTGAGGAGCCACGTGCAAACACTATGCGGATGGCCTGTAACCAGTGTAGATGTGGGCCCCAGCGCGAGGGTCTCCCAGCCTCGTGCCTATGTCCTGTGATATCCCCCTCTCTCCAGTCCCTGGGAGCCCCTCCAATGACTCACCTGTGAGTGAATGTGAGCCCCAGGCCCTGTGCTTGTGCAGAGGGGGTGACTTAGAAGTTGGTCCTGCATCTTGGGGTCCTGTGTGGAGCAGCCAATGGGCCAAGCACAGCAGGGAGAGGGGCAGCAGCTGGACAGGGGCTGCCGCTGCTCCAGCGGCTGGCTGCAGGGGGCGCAAGGGGCGCCTGGGGCCTCCAGCACTCTCCAGCTCTAGTCCCACCCCCCACCTCAGGCTCCTTCCACCCTCCTCTTCTCAGAGTCTCTACCTCAGTCTGTCTTCCTTTTCAATCCCAGGATTCTGTGGGCTTCACCATCCCCCAAATAGAGCTTAAGAATCCACCTTCCAATGCAGGGGACACGGGTTCGATCCCTGGTCAGGGAACTATGACGCCACATGCCACAGGGCGACTAAATCCGTGCACCACAACAATAAAAGCCCAATTAGGCAAAAAAAAAAAAAAAAAAGACTGTGGGCTATGGAACCTGACCACTAGCTCATTAAATCCTGACCCCACATTACACTATTGTGTGCCCACATTGTGTACGCCACCTCTCTGGGAAGTGAAGTGAAGTGAAAGTCGCTCAGTTGTGTCTGAGTCTTTATGACCCCATGGACTATAGTCCATGGAATTCTCCAGGCCAGAATACTGGAGTGGGTAGCCTTTCCCTTCTTCAGGGGATCTTCCCAACCCAGGGATCGAACCCAGGTCTCCCGCATTGCAGGCGGGATTCTTTACCAACTGAGCTACCAGGGAAGCCTCTTTGGGCCTCATCTGTAAAAATCAAGAAGAGTAATAGTTTCCTCCCTCAGCAGCTGGCTGTGAGGGTTAAACTGGACAAGCCTGTAAAAGGCTCGGTGCTGTGCTGGACACGTGGCACATGGTCCTAATATGTTAGCTGCTATTGTTACACTTCACTACTACTAGCGTTACTTCACGCTCCTGCAGGCCTGGCCGCTTAGAGGCAGAAGTCCCCCTTCTGAATCAGGGTCCCTTTAGGGCCAAAGAGCTGCCATGGGGCTTTGATCTTACATACCCTCTGCGTTAGCCTGTTAGGGCTGCCACCCTCCCTCCTAAGTTGCTTCAGTTGTGCCTGACTCTTTGTGACCCTATGAACTATAACCCGCCAGGCTCCTCTGTCTATGGGATTCTCCAGGCAAGAATACTGGAGTGGGTTGCCACGTCCTCCTCCAGGGGATCTTCCCGACCCAGGGATCAAACTAGCACCTCCTGTGGTTACTGCATGGTAGGCAAATTCTTTACTGTTGAACCCCGGGGGAAGCCCCAAGAGCTGCCATAACCCAGTACAAGGTGGGACTTAACCTACAGAAACTTGCTGTCTTAGTGCTGGAGGCTGGAGTCTGAGATCAAGGTGTCAGCAGGGTTGGTTCCTTCTGAGGCTGTGAGGGGCCCTCTGTTCCCACTTCTCCCCCAGCTCCTGATGGATGCTGACAATCTTTGAGACTCTAGCTCATAGAGGCATCACCCCAGCCTCTGCCTTCATGTGAACAAGGCACTCTCTCTGCACCCGTGTTTTCAGATTTCCCCTATTTATAGGGTTGGATCCCTAGGTCAGGAAGATCCCCTGGAGAGGAAATGGCAACCCACTCCAGCATTCTTGCCTGGAAATCCCATAGACAGAGGAACCTCTTTGGCTTACAGTCCATGGGGTTGCAAAGAGTCAGACACGACTGAGTATCTGAGCACAGCACAGGGCCCACTCTAGTGAGCTCATTTTTAATTTACTTCCATACAGACCCCAACTCCAACTGAAGTCCCACTCTGGGGCACTGGGGGTTAGAATGCAAACACCTTTTTCTTTCGGGGGGCACAGTTCAACCCATGACACCTTCTAATGTGCTTCCTGCTACCTTCTTTTTAAAATCTTTTTCATTCTTCTTCTTCCTTTTGTTTAAAAAAAAAAATTGCTTATTTGGCTGTGCTGGGTCTTAGTTGCAGCAGTGAGATCCAGCCCCCTGACCAGGGATGGAATCTGGGCCCTGTGCACTGGGAGTTCGGAGTCTTCGCCCTGGACCACCAGGGAAGTCCCCCTGCTGTCTTCTTGCTGGGTGGGTTGGATGTGACTTGGGATCTTGGGGACCCAGATGTTCTTAGTCTTGTTTTTCCCCTCCTTTAATTCCAGGACACTGACACAGCTGCAGAGGCTGGCATGTCCCCAGGAGGGGCCACTTAGTGAGCCCCCAGACACCTCATCCACATAGGGGTGGGGGAGGCAGATTGGGGTCCAGGTTGGAAATTGGGCTTCTCTCTGCATGCCAGGCCCTGCCCAGATGGAGGAGCCTGTGTGGGGGTGTCTGTTGGCATTAAAGGATGGGGGTGAGGTTCCTCTCAGATGGGGCTGCAATCTGTCCTTCCTTGCCTGGCCCTGGTTAGTGACAGGAGCAAGATGCAGGCTTTGGAGAAGAAAAACAACCAGAGGGCTGCCAGGATCCAGGTGGAAAATGGAAGGAACTGGGAGCTGTCCAGGGTCAGGGGAAGAGGGGCCCATCTGGAGTCAGGACTCCCAAGAAGCCCTTCCTGAAGACCCTAGAGTCTTCCCCAAGCCAGAAACCAGGGACCTGGTACAAAAAAGCAAGCAGCCCCAGCTCTGTCATAGGGACTAACCCCTTCCCCTCACGGGGCCTCAGATTTTCTGTCTGTATAATAGGTCCCAAACTCCCTGTCTGGGCCTCTGTAGAGCTAGGGGCTCAGGTCCAGGGTGTGGAACCTCCTGGGCTGAGGCAGCCCTTCTGCTCACAAATGGACAAGGGCTTCGCACTCCAGGCTGAATGGGATGACTGGGGGCAGGAGCGGGACTCCGGGTCTAGCTGGCCCTGGAAGCTGCAATGAGAGCTACTAGGGGCAAGGGTCCGTGCCCTCAGGTGAGCATGACCTAGGTCTGCCCACACCTGAGGACGGGAATGTGAGAACCGGGACAGTGCGGCCGGCCAAGAAGGGAGGCCAGCAACCCAGGTGTTCCCGAGTCTTCCGCACATGCCCCCTTCCCACAGGCGCAGGCCCCACCCAGCAGAGAACCCAGGCAACCTCCCAGAGTCTGTGCAGGCAAGGTGGGCTCCAGGCCTGTTGGAGGTCTGGGCCCAGCTTGGCTTCTCTTTGGGGACCAGACTGGCATTTACTGAGTGGGCACCAGCAAAGCCCGCTCCCCTCAGCCTCCAGTCCACTGTCTGTGGGGCAGGCCATTGTGGAATCCTCCCTGGGTCTCTTGGCAGCAGGCTTTCAAGAACACAGAGATGGGTTGTGGCCTGCTGGCCTTGGACAATCCCTCTGCTGACTCTGGACTCAGGTCCCCATCTGTGCACTGGGAGTGGGCTGGCAGGACTCAGGGGTTCTGGCCTTTGGTGATACCATGACCCTATGTGGTTTACCATTGGGTTGCTGTCCCTCGGTCATGCTCTCTCCAACTCTTTATGGCCTGCTTCCCAGTGGAGTGGCCCACTGGCCTTGGTTGGGTTAATGAGGTTCAGAATGGGATGAGGGCAAGGGGCCAGGGTCCTGCCGTCCCCACCAGGCCCCAGGTGCTGCCAGAGCCGAGGCCCACAATGGAACCCAAGGAGTGTCCAGGGTGGGCCCCCCCAGAGACAGAGAGGAGAGCTTGGGAGCAGGCCCCCACCCACCCTCACAGAAGGTGACGGCTGGCCTGGCTGGTCCTGGCTGCCCTCCCTCAGGCTGGGGATGGGGCTGGAAGTAGGGCCTCCCAGACAGAGGATGCAATGGTGTGGGCCAGGCCCTCTAAGACAACCCTGGGTCCTTGTGCCCAGGAAACAGAGGGTCTGGGAAAGAGGCCAAGGCCACCCGGGAGGTGAAGGTAGGGTGATCTCTGGAGGTGGCGAGAAGAAGGCTTGTGCATCAGAATCAGGATGTCTCCAGTGAGGGCCAAGATCTGAGCCTTGGGGCCCTTGCTCCATCTTGGGGTGGCCCTGGGTGGGGACCAGGCACTCAGTCCTCACTGGCACAAAGCAAATGCCTCAGGGTCAAGGCTCTGTGGGCCCGACCTGGTGCATAGGGACTGCATGCGGGGAGACGGGGAAGGATATGGAGACTGAAGGGGATTAGGGACTTGGGCTTGCCCTCAGGCAGCTCTCCGGTGGGGTGGAATCAGTCATACAGGAAGCACTGAGGGAGTATCACCCATCAATATTTTTGGATTCAGGGAAATTTTTAGTCACTGAAAAATTTGGAGGGGAAGAAAACTGACCACCACCAACTGACTAGGTTAGCATGAACAAGTCTGCCTTCTCTAAACCTCTGTTTCTTCATCTGCAAAATGGGGATACTGATAGTACCTACTTCAAAGGAAGATATTAGGATCACACAAGACCTGGGGCACCGTGCCTATTTCTGGTGCCCCTGAGCTTCTTTATACCTGGGGTCCAGTTTGGGTATCAGTATTAAGGTCATAAAACCAGAGACAGACCCAAGATCAACTGTGTAGGGGGGCTTTAGCCACATAATCTATCCATTGTCCCACCAACAAGGCATTGTTCCCACTTCTTATTAAGTTCAGGAAACAATCGGATATAATGAGCAGCCACCAATGACAGACAATGTAGCATGTTCACAGCCTGGAGCTTACGTACTGTTCATGCTTGGATACCGCACTAACAGTGATCGGGCCTCATCCTTATGACTCTGCGTGGAGGAGCTGGGTGAAGGCTCCCGTCCTTTGCCTCAGCTGCTCTCTGGGGATCCTGAGCAAAGCAGGGCAGGTCCATCAGTGGACCCTCAGGCTGGGAACTGTGTCCTCAGGAAACAGGAGCTGATGCAGCTCCGAGCATCAAGGGCTCCAGTGCTGGGAAGACAGGCACCTCCAGCCAGCTCTCAGCTGAAGGCATCATTTGGGGATTCTCCAGAGGGGCACTCCCTACCTCTCTGTGCGATCCAGGCCCAGTTTCTCTCTCTGCCCTTGTCTCTCCATCTGCAAACTGGAGGGAGAATCAGGGGCCTGAAGGGTCCTTCCAGTGTGGGCCTTGGCTAGTTCACCTGGCTTCCTCAGCTGCCTGGCCTTCATACCTGGTACCTGCCCTGCCCCTGTGCCCTCTGTCGGGGGAAGCCTCTGCCTTATCCACTCCCAGACCTCAGCCACAGCCCTGGAACCACAGAGGAGAGGAGTATCTCAGAAAAGCTGGCGGCCAGGGCCAGTGCCCAGGCTGGGGAAGAAAAGTAGTGCGGAGACTGAGGCCCAGAGCCACCAGGGAACAGGTTCACAGCCTCGCCCTACAGCACACGATTGAGGTCAGCCCCCGGCCCAGCCCCAGTAAGCCGGGCAGTCCTAGCACAGAGGATCTGGACTGACAGGCCTCAGGAAACCAAGGAGCGGGGACAAGGACTCTTGGGGAGAGGGGAGGACCCTGTGGCTATGCCTTTAGCTCCCAAGGACAAGCTCTCTGTCAGTCTATTGTAGGTAGCTACAGTCAGAGGCTGTCTTTGTCCCCTACCTGCCATGGGGCTTGCAGTGCTCATGTGGCATAAGGTTCCTGACTCTTTGTGGGTGGGACTGCCTGGCCCTTTCCCAAAGGGACCCTGTGGCTCAGAGTAGAGCTGGGCAGGGAGTGGCCAGTGGGGATGCTGGGATCCTTGTGGGGCTTTGGTGGCTCACTGATTGCCCCTGTGCCAGCTAGGACCCTCTAACTCACTGCCTTGGCACTGGGCTTTTGACTTTTCACAGTGAGTTTTCATTTACTTGTGCTCTACAGTGTCCATTTCACAGACAAGGAACTGCCCAGAGAAGGGCAGTAACTTGCCTGAGGTCACACAGCAAAACAGCAGGTCAGCCCCCTGGTTCCCTAACCTGTCCCGGAAGGGTGGTTTCTTATTTCACACTGTCTATTCTGAGCTTGAGAGCAGGGCCACCTTCAATGCCCACGGGCCAGACCGCTCAGGATTACATCCCCCTCGAGGTCATCTGGCTGTTTTTTCTTTTTCTGAACTTCCCTCCCTACCTTCTTATATTCTTCCTTCTCTCAAAGAGCTCTGTCAGCTGGGCCACATGCCCCCAGAATCTTCCTCGATGCCGTCACTGAACACTCCAACCCCATCAACTGCCTTAAGTGAAGCAGGGTTTTGCTGAGAGGGACTCTGGCAGGGTGACAGGACAGAACATCTCTGGGGTTGTTACCCCAGCATCGTCCTCTGCAAAATGTTCTCTGCCATCCCTGACATAAACAGGCCACTGTGGGGGCTGTCAAATTCTCCATTGAGAGATCCAGCACTGGATACCGAACCCAACTGAATCAACGGTCTCCTTCCTAGGGCCGCCTGACTTGGGACAAAACAGTAATCCATCCAAGGCTGAAGACTGGACACATAAAACTAAACTGGGGACCCTGCTTTTCTCTGTGGAAAAAGCTGGATTTCAGTAAGAGCAAATGGAGCTGACAAGTCCCAGAAAGTTAAACTGGGACAGAGAGATTTTGCTTCAGCCCAAGGGGTCTCGGGCTTCCTTAGTGGTTCAGATGGTAAAGAATCCGCCTGCAATGTGGGAGATCCGGGTTCCATCCCTGGGTTGGGAAGATCCCCTGCAGGAGGGCATGGCAACCCACTCCAGTATTCTTGCCTGGAGAATCCCCATGAACAGAGGAGCCTGGTGGGCTACAGTCCATGGGGTCGCAGAGTTGACAGACTTAGCGACTAAGAACACACACCAGGGGGTCTCATGCATGCAGAAGACATAAACTTGACCTTTGGTTTGGTCCTCTCGTTTTGCTCTGTAGCTCAGGCAGCAGGTTGGGCTGGTCTTTGGGAGGGCAAAAATACCTTCCATGGGCAGTGCTTCTGGGTTCCAGACCCTTCCTGGGGCCAGCCTGAGGTCCCACTGCCCTAGGGCTCCTCCACACATTCTGGAGTCGGACAGTAAATACCCATCCTTTCTGCTCACATGGACCTTTTTGGATCCCTTACCAGGGAAAACACCGTCAATGCCTCCAAACCAGAGGACTGCCCCCTGTCCCAAAGGTCCTCCCTGGAGGCCGAGCATTGCCCTCCACTGGCTTATCTTAGACCCGGCTCCGGCTTGTTCCCTCGGCACAGACCACCCCACCACCCTTGGCCTTCTTGTGTGTCCCTGTGTCCCGGCTGCTGCGGGGCTTTGTACTCACCGTCTCCAAGCGCAGACGGGTGGCCCCACGCTTCCCAGTCCTGCTGGTCTGGTCGGTTCCCTCTCCCCTTCCTTCCGGCGGTGGTTACAAACCTTCTCTTCCAGAAGCCCCAGGCCACCAACTCCTCCTTCTCTGCGGGCAGTAACTTGCACTCCATTTCTCAGGGACGCGGGAGGAGACGCAGTCTGCGCTGGGGGACTTCCCTCCTCTCGCCGAGCGACTTTCCCAGTCGCCCCGCCCCCTCGCCCCATTGGCTGCGCGGAAGGCACATACCCAGCCCTGGCCAATGAGGTGAGGGAGGCTGCGGCTAGTGGCCGGGAAAGCTGGTCCCCGGGATGCTGGAGTCCCTCAGGTGATTCCCTGCTGTGCGCGGCGTGGGGACGATTGGGCCAGAGCGATAATCAGACCCACTCTCTACGGTCTGCTTCCTTCTCATCACCGCGCTGGGTTACCCCGGCCCTAAGTGAAAAATGCACATGAGGGAGAGGTGGGACAACTGCGTTAAGAGTCTGTTCCCAGTCTGCCGTTCACTACATGTGACCTCGTGCACATTTCTGCCCTTTAGTTTCTTCATCCGCAGAATGAACAAAGTCACTGCCTCACACGTCTGTGGGTTTAGTGTTACATGAGACACTTGAGTACAGAGTGCTTTGCCTTGCTTGTGGTTAGGGCACAGACCCTGGGTTCCGTTACCACTGACTGCTCCTCTCTCCGCTCTGGGACCTCATTGCTAGTTACTCAGCCTCTCCGTACCTCCCGTCTCATATACGTGTAGAGGAGCAAACGAGCTAATTCCTGCAAAGAACTTAAAAGCACACCTGGCCCACACCGTTCAGTAATTGGGACTTTTACAGCCTCCTTATCACTGCCAGCTACACACATCCCACGTTCTGGGGCACACGTGCAGATTTCCTCTGGGGTACAAATCTGGTAGCAGAATTGCTGGGCCCCACGCCATGTTCATGTTCCACTTTGCTAGGAAAAGCCAAAGTGTCTTTCAGAGTTAGGCTGATTTACACTCCCCTCAGCAGTCTGAGAGCTCCCATAGCTCTCCATCTTGGCCTGGTGTATTTTTTTTGGCCATACTAGGTCTTCATTGCTGCTGGCGGGCTTTCTCTAGTTGCCGCGATCAGAGGCCACTCCTGCGGTGACTTTTCTTGTTGCAGTGCTCACACTCCATAGCGTAAGGGCTCCATAGTTGTGGTGCAAAGGTCTATTTGTTCCTTAGTGTGTGTACTCTTCCTAGACCAGGGATCAAATGTCCCTTCTTTTGGACCACTGGACCATCAGGGAATACAAGGCCTGGTATTTTAAGACTACAGCTTGTGACAATCTGATGACAGTGAATGTTTTTTCTGTATGTTTCCCTGATCACTGATGTCCAGTCATTTTATTTCCCCTTCTGCAGAACATCTGTTTATGACTTTGCCCCATCTGCTCAATTTTTCTTTTTTGCTTTTGTCTTTAGTTCAGTTCAGTTGCTCAGTCGTATCTGACTCTTTGCAACCCCATGGACTGCAGCACACCAGGCTTCACTGTCTATCACCAACACCCAAAGCTTGCTCAAACTCATCTCCATCCAGTCGGTGATGCCATCCAACCACCTCATCCTCTGTCATCCTCTTCTCCTCCTGCCTTCAATCTTTCCCAGCATCAGGGTCTTTTCCAGTGAGTTAGTTCTTCGCATCAGGTGGCCAAAGTATTGGGAGTTTTAGCTTTAGCATCAGTCCTTCCAATGAATATTCAGGCCTGATTTCTTTTTTTAATTGGAGGCTAATTACTTTACAATGTTGTGGTGGTTTTTACCATACATTCACATGAATCAGCCATGGATGTACATGTGTTCCCCATCTTGACCCTCCCTCCCCATCCCAACCCTCAGGGTCATCCCAGTGCACCCGCCCTGAGCACCCTGTTTGATGCATTGAACCCGAACTGGCGATCTATTTCACATATGATAATATACATGTTTCAATGCTATTCTCTCAAATCATCCCACCCTCACCTTCTCCCACAGAGTCCAAAAGTCTGTTCTTTACATCTGTGTCTCTTTCGCTGTCTCGCATATAGGGTCATCGTTCCCGTCTTTGTAAATTCCATATATATGCATTGATATACTGTATTAGTGTTTTTCTGACTTAATAAGGGCCTGATTTCCTTTAGGATTGACTGGTTTGATCTTAAGACTGCTTTTATCTTAAACATTTTAAAAAAATTCTGACCACTACTCCTTTGTCAGTTCTGTATTGCAAGTATCTCCTGCCAGTTTTTTATTTTTTGGTATCTTTTGATGAACTTTTTTTTTGGAGGGTCTAGTTTGAAGAACTCTTCTTTTCTCAAGGTCTTAGATATTCTCTCTCTCTCTCTCTCTCTCTATATATATATATATTTCCCCCCCCCCCCCCCTGTTAATTGAGAGTGGAATGGAACTGCAGGCCTGGTGCCTTGTTCTTCCCAGATTCTCCATTTCTCACTGGACCCTTATTCAGCTGCCACTTCTCCCTCAATGTCACCTCACATTCACTCCATGCTGTTTCTATTTCAATGTCTTTGGACCATGCTGCTTCTCATCTGGTGGCCTCCTCCTGTAACAGGCCCGCTGAATCTCCTCCACGTGGCAGCCCTGTGATGTGTCACTGGAAGTTGTGACGTGTTATCCCAATTATGGGTAAATAAGTAAAGTACTAAAGGGTTGGTTATTTCTTTCAAAAAATTTTTTTTAAATATCAGAGAGAGGTTCGAGACTGTCCCAATGTCACTCTCATTTTCCAGCACTTCAAAATGGCAGAGAAAGGTCTCAGACAGGCGAGGTGTCTGTTATGGATGGAGGAGGACAATCACAAACCTGCCCAGTGCTTTACCTCTCTGCCCGTTTCTCTTAGTGTTGTTAGTCCTCTCTGCCTGTTCTCTTAGTGTTGTGCCCATAGGATGTGCACTGCGGTAGAGAAAAATGCTGAGCAGCCTGGGTCTAGGCCTAAGTTTCAGTGGCAGTGTCCCAGGGTGTCCACATCTACAATGTCTCCCAGTTCCAGGTCACCCTTCTAGAAACGCCTCTAAGCCTATGCCCTCCTCAAAACATGGCAGTAGTGTCCTGATGCTGAGGACAGTGCCCAAATCCCTCAGCCTGGGCTCCATCCTGGCCCCAGCCACACTTTTGTCTACCAGTACTATCCAGTTCCCCAATGCCAGATCCTTTGATACCACATGGGTCAGTTCGTCCACTTTTCCTCATGTCTTGTTTGCAACTTCATTCTTCCTGCTGAAATGTCCTGTGGTGTTGCAATTCATGGGGTCGCAGAGAGTCGGACACGACTGAGCTACTGATCTGATCTGATCTGATCTGAGGAAGCCTTCCAGGGATTCCCTAGTGAGCTGCTCCAGCATTTATCTGCCCATGGGTTCCAACCATGTTTTGTCGAGAGTCGTGTGTGCCTTCCAGACAAGAGTGTGAGCTCTCTAAGTGTGGGGACTGTACTTAGCAGGAGTTGAAAGAGGGCTTGCTCGTGGCCCTGTGTCTGCTGGGACCTTGATGTGATGCAGGGGTCAGTGCGGGTGGTCATGCAGTATCAGAGGCACCCAGCTAATACAGAAGACAGGCTGAGAGTAAGTGCTTTGGGGAAACAGTGAGTGAGCAGTGAAGAGAAAGTTTAGGAAAAATCAAGGGATCAGAGGAATAGTTTATTTAGCCCCTTTTATTTGGAAGTCCCTTGCCCTCTTCCTGTTACTGTCAAATAAAAGAGCCAAAGCACCTGTGTCCTGCTTGTGTGAAGAGGTAGAGGTTTATTGAAATATAAACATTCGAGAACATGTAAGATAGAAAATAACCACAACATATACAGACACTTGCTGCAAGAGGACTTCTGAGGTATTCATCCACTGCCTAGGCTACCCATGTGCTATCACATTTTTTTCCTGGTTAAATACAAGATGGGGAAGGGGAGGGGACCGAGTGCCCCAGTCAATGGCTGCCATGTGACCTCAGGGCTGCACCGTCCGGAGAGCTCTTCTTGGCCCAGGGCCTCATTCTGGGGGCACTGGCCGGCATGCCTACCCTCTGGCTTTCAGGTTGAGACCCTGCTGCTGCCCCTCAGGGCAGCAAGGCCTTGATGACAGGGTGAGGCTGGGCAAGCTGCCCGGGGAAAGGAGAGGATCCAACAACCAGGAAGACACAGCACATGGTCCCTGTGTCCTCCGGGTGGCAAGGGTCCATCCTTCGTGACCAAAGTCCTGAGAAAGACACACTGGCCAAATGTCTGTGATGCCTTCAAGTGGGCCCAGCACCAGCCAACCAGGCTCCTCCCTGACACAGACACCAGATGCCCCTCTCTGCCCAGCCCTGTGCCGGCCTGGTGAGGCCAGGAGAGGGTCAGCCCCCAGCGGATGGGGCTGTGTGTGTGTGTGTGCGCGCGTGTGTGTGACGGTGTTGGGGGCTAGGGGAGAGAAAGGAGATGGAGTTGGTGGCGCTGCAGTTCACTGGGCTGAGGTATGTGTTCTGTGCTCGTGTCTGATTTCCCTTTCCTAGCCAGACTGAGCGTGGGGCTTGTGTGGGCTTGGGTCCACCTCAGCCTCCCACCGCTACCGCCGGATAATGTCACAGTGGGCGGGGTTCTAGTGAACACTGCAGAGCGAACTTGACTGAGAGGTGAGCCGTGTGTGAGAATCACCTCTTCTTTATGACACAGGAGCAGCCTGTTTCACCCCAGTGTCCAAGAGGAAGAACAGAGCTCTCTCAGCATCTCCTCACCCTCTGGGGCAGCTTGACCCCTGCAGGCTTCATGGCCTCCATGGTCTGCACCTGCCCTGAGGTGGGAACGCTGAGTGAAGGGGAGATGCCCTGCCCCTAGCCCGGTGAGGGACTGCCCCGCTCTGGTGGGAAATGGGTCAAGGGCCATCCTGACAACCAGTGTGGTTTCAGGACCCAACCTGCGTGAGGGGTCCCTCCGTTCCACCTCCTCCCGCCGCTGTGATCCCTGAGTCATCTCTCCTGCCGCCTCCCCCTCCTCCTCACTGGGGGATCTTAGGGAAGGGCCAGAGGGGCTGGGGTACCAAACCATTTGCTCGGCTTTGGGGGACATCTGCTTTCATTTCTTTGGTGCTACAGTAACAATAAAAATTTTAAAGTAAAAAAAACCCACAAAAGTCAGCAAACACATATAAAAAAGATTTCAGAGATGCAAATACTTCCTGAAGAGTCAAACATCAACAATTACAAATCTGAGGTATTTCAATGAACCTGACACTGGCAGGTTTGGGGATGGAGGGGCTGAGATGGCCCCCCGCCGAGAAGAGGCGGGGCCTGAGGGACAAGCGGGCTGTTTCCTGGGAGAGCTGGCCAACAGGGACCAATGGAGGGTGGCGGGGGCGGGGCAGGGGCCTGAGGTCTGGGTGGGTCAGACAAGGGCCAGTGGAGTGGGTGCCAGGGCCTGATAGAGCCGCCCCTGGGGCACTGCCTCTCCCCTGGCAGATCCCCAGCAGGCCCTGGGTCCTGAGGACTGCCCTTATCAGCCCTTGCTCGGAACCATTAAAAAGGGATATGGGGCCCTGAGGACTGCTTCAAGACATGAATTTGAGGGACCCACACTCCGGGAACCAAACATGGTATAGGCAAGGTGGACTGGGAGGACCCCATCCCATGCTCAGCAGAGAAGGGCCGCAGAGGTGTGCTCTTGGCTCCAAGCAGCCCCACCTGGGAGTTAAAGATTGGGGAGCTGAGCAGGGAGACACCAGTGACCCTGGAGTCACAGCAGAAGGCAGGGGAAGAGAAATAAATTAAAGGGGAAAGGGTGTGGAGAGCCTCCAGCCCTGTGTCAGCTTACAGATTGTCGATACACTGTGCCCGGGATGGGAGGGGGCCTGGGAGCCCTGGAGGAAGCTGGACGCCCACAGACCCCACCCAGTTCTCCAGGACAATCCCTGATTGGACAACACTGCCCGGTCAGGCCCCTCCAGCCTCTCCCTGCCTCTAGAGTACAGCAGGACCTGATGGAGCCTGGGCAGACGGACACGTCCAAACTCTCAACATCTGGCCAAATGGTGTCTGATGTGGGCTCCGTGAGATGAGGTAAATTCTGTGCATCAACTTCCGCCACTCTCGAAGGAAGAGTGGGGAGTGCGGAGCTGGGTCCTGCCCCTCAGAGGGACCAGCTGGTGGAGGGCTCTGCACTGGGGGTGCCCCGGGATGAGGTAGGACTTGGTGAGCAGTGAGAACTGCTGCTGCTGCTGGAGCTGCTGCTGATGCTCTGGGGGGCAGATCCTGTGATGAGGTGGACTGCAGGTTTCTGGGCAAACAGCACACCTGAGTGAGCGGGGGAGGGGAGAAGGCAGTGTGAGCAGATGGCGAGAGCAGAGACAGGTGCAGGGGTTCAGTCCCTCACCATCTCACTGCTGCCTAACTCTGGGTGAGGCTCCAGGCGGGGTGGTGCGCTTGGTGCTGACACTGCCCTGCCAGCAGGTGTGTCTAAGTTGCTGAGGCAGGCAGTCAATTTGCTGAAAGGCCCCAAAGGCTCTAAGGGAAGTGTTCCTAGACCATGTTTAGGAAGATTAGAGATGAACCCGTCAAAGAAAGGAGACCTGTGCTTAGGAAGACTGTAATGGTGGACACATTTAACTTATGCATGCATGTGTGCTAAGTCGCTTCAGTGGTGTCTGACTCTTGGTGACCCTATGGACTGTGTAGCCCACCAGGCTCCTCTGTCCAAGGGATTCTCCAGGCAAGATTACTGGAGCAGACAGCCATGCCCTCCTCCAGGGGATCTTCCCGACCCAGGGATCGAACTGATGTTTCTTATGTCTCCTGCATTGGCAGGAGGGTTCTTTACCACTAGTGCCATTGGGAAACCCCGATTTAGTTTACAATACAATATTAAAGACATGGATGGAGCTGATTATGATTCCTTACATTCAATGACTTTCTTTTAATGAGCGAGCCAACCATTGGTCAAAAAAGGGTTAGACAAGGGGTCTCTATGACTCCGTCACAGGTGGAGGGGGACCTGCCATCCTGTTGGCAGTCCTCAGTCCTCCTCATTCAGAACTACTTTACCTTTAGAACTTTGAGACAACATGAAAGGAAGGCCCCCTGAGAAGGTGTTCAGACAGGAGTGGGGCGAGGGGGCCTTGCAGGGAGCCGCACCGAGACTGGCTGCCAGCCTGCACCTCCCTTACCTGCATAAGTGGTACCATCGATGTCCACAGACATGCTGATGCTCCCAATGCTGCTTGTGGTTAGGTTCAGTGCTGCCGCCGAGGCCTCTGCTCTGTCCTCTGCTGGGGACAAGGGAGACGGCAGGCCCGGTCAAGCCCTTGGGCATTTCTGTCACCCCCTATGAGGCTTGGCCACCCTCCCAGCCCGGCCGCAGCAGGCTGAGGCCTCCCAGAGTTAGAAAGCACCCGTGTAACCTTCTCGAGCGTAAGGTCTGGCAGGAGACCCAGGCTGGTCAATATCCTATCACTTGCTTTCTCCACTGACTCACTTCACTTCCCCAGCTCGCTCTGCTCTCAGGGAAGAGGGGTCACATTGGGAAGGAGGCTGACCTCGGCTCACAGCTGTGCACTGATGTGTTCAGTGTGATTCAACAAACCCTGAGCACCCATTATCCACCAGACGGGGGGCCAGGATGGGGGAAGGGGTCAGAGATCACTAAGACCAGCCCCATCCACTGAGAACTCGCCTGGCTTCTTCCT